>NC_048530.1:12812347-22812347 GCF_008121235.1 Drosophila subobscura | reverse complement strand
ATACCAGATTTTAGAAGTTCTTAAAAAAAAGGTTTTGGCATAGAAAACAAAAATTATCATCAGATCATTTCTAACCCCCATATCTAACATATAAAGTGCGTTTGGTTCCTTGAGGTGAATTCGTGTCGGGTAGTGTTACTGGTTGGTAAATTTCCCATTCTGGCTTAAAGGTTCAAAACTCAAAATCAAACTAAAACGAGAAGGGACGTGTGAGACGCTTCTTACGCGTCACAACTTTTATCCCCGGCAAACAGTACTACATCTGCAACTTAGCGGTTATTTGTCAAATTTTACATTTTTTCTTCATCTGTCATCTACATCAACAACACTACGCACGCCAACACGCTCCTTTGGCTCGCCACCCTCCCTAGAGACACACTTTGCAGAGTCAGGGCAGAGTCGCGGCAGAGGCAACGGCAGAGACGTGAGGGGCAGAGGCCATAAACTGCTCGAAGCAGAGTGTGCTGCTATAAGCTGCGGGACGGGGTGGGTTTGGCCACTGAAAATTAATTTCTTCATTGTGGCTATAATAATGATCCAATCGGATCCCAATTTGGTGATCTGATAGATATGGTCGTTTTTAGTTGTATGCTATCTTCAAAATTTGGTAGATTTGGGAGGCTTTCGCCCTTTTGCGGACGCGGAAGGAACGTGGCTCATTTTTGAAATACACTTGTAACAGTGTGAGCATACAGCAGTCTGGTGCCAAAATTTGGTGGCTCTAGCTCTTATAGTCTCTGAGAACTAGCCGACAAACAAGACGAACAGACGGACGGACGGACAGACGGACAGACAGACATGGCTCAATCGACTCGGCTATTGATGCTGATCAAGAATATATATACTTTATGGGGTCGGAAACGTTTCCTTCTGTGCGTTACATACAACCTTTATCCGCACAAATACAATATACCCTATTTACTCTTCGAGTACCGGGTATAAAAATTGTCGGATATCCCTAAAAGCTTTATATTTTGCTGGATACATAAAAAATGCAGAAGAGAGAAATTTTAAATAGATTCAAGACCAAAAGTGATTTTAGTTTCAACTACTTCGCTTTTTGTACTCTCATTAGAAATGTAGAGAATATTACAAATTTCTATAACGAGAAACTAACTAAACTTTGAATGGTTTCAGCTTTACTTGGATTGCGTCTTTGATTTGCTGTGCTGTGTTCATTGCAAGAGAGTACAAATTCCGTGTTTCCATTAAATCGACACATATGTATGTACATATGTACATATGGACATGGTTCCGAAAGGTCAGCGTTTCCGACTACCTGGACCAATGCAGCATGCACGCTGGATGGATGTCTGCGGCGATTTATTTCTTCAAAAAATATATCAGATATATACCTGAAATGGGTTTAAATTGACAAAACGATTAAGAGCTTTTGTGAGACGCTTCGTACGCCGAACTTTGCCTCCAGACTGCTGTGATATCACACTGATATAAGTGTATTTCAAAAATTAGGCCCGCCCACACAAAGGGCGAAAATCATCTGTATCCACATGTTTCAAGATAAGAGAAAACTAAAAACGCAATTCCGAAGGAAATGACAATATCTATCATATCACCGAATTGGGATTGGAATTTCTTAAAACTGAAAACCATCATCAAAGGCTAAGGACAGCTAAAATCAAATCGGGGCAGCTCGCTTAATTAGCATTTGCCATATTCTGTTCGATATACATACATACATACATACATATATGTATGCCAAGGGCCAAGGGCCAAGGGCACCGGCACATGTGCACTTACCCATATCGTCCCTTCTACGCACTTGGTCTAGACGGGAGGAGAAGGAGAAGTATTCGCTTTGCATTACACAAAAACTGGCGAGGTCAATTGTGGTTGCAATGGTTGCAAGGTGATTGGGTGGCAGTGCCTTTGACCCCGCGAGTCCCAGCATATTCGAGTATAGAGCCTATTCCCATCTACAATATCTGCCAAGTGGCAGGTGGTGATTGGCTGGTGCGTTCAAGACGACACGATGAAGTTATGACTGTGCCTTGCTTGGCCAAATTATTACTTTCTAAATTTGGCTTATTCTGAGAATGTAATGCAATGGTCACGCACTTCGAGTACGCACAAGAATCGCCTGGAAAGATGGCAACGAACCAGCTGCACAAATGAGGACACCGCAGCCGCACATATGCATATGCATACACACGTATGAAATGTAACGTGATGAATTTGATGATCTATTGTCAAGGCTGACAGTCATGGAATGAAACAGGGAGCATTAGGGAGCTCTGCACTGAGAGAAAAAATAGGTTATTTCCTAGTCCTGCATTCTGGATGGATAAATTCTGTGGTTAAATAATTGAGGTAATAAAAATATATATGGCGGATATTGTGCCATAAAATCCACACAAAATCGTTTAGTTGTGTGTCTAAAGTCAATTTAAATTGAATTTATTAACCTGAAAAAGGATTGGAGTCCTTCTCATGTCTCACTCTTCACGGTACCGACTATGTCATTTTGTACATTTTTTGTCCGGTGTGACACCTTTAGGAATATGGGCAGGCCTAAGTCCGTGCCAACTTAGTGAGGGTCTGGTGGTTTCAGAGTATGAGCTCGTGACAACTAATTTGTATGCGCATCTTGTGCCTTGCGTGTGTGTGCACATCTTTGGCATCTATCAGTCTGTATGGCTTCCTCCTCGTTTCTTCCTCCTCTTCCTCCCCTCTCTGGACCAACTCTGCCCAAAGCGAACGTTTCGATAGGCGTGTCTGCTTCTTACCGCATCCATCTATCAGTGTTGTTCTGGAATGCACCGACTGATATGCATAAGTGGGGAAGAGAGACAAACGACACGACACACGACTCTCCCATCCACATGTTTGTTCATTCATTTCATTTGGCTTGCACATCCCAGGCACCCACTCCCACACCCTCACACTCGACTACTGGATTTGGATATGTGGACCTGCTCTGCTCCAATAGTGATGGGGCAGATATGGGGTCGGGTGTCAGTCTGGGGGGTGTTGGAAATATTCAATTTAGCAACATTCAGAAGATGACAAAACGATTGCTTTCGACTGCTTGTCTTATGGATGATGAATTGTTCCTACTTCGACCAGCCGAGGAACAAACCAACTGAACAGCGGATCCCATCCCCATGGAACCCAAGCATACATTAAAGCAAACATACATCCACAAAACATCCTTTTGTTCTACCCGGTACTCGGAGAGTAAATAGGGTACATTGTATTTGTGGGGAAAAGTGGATATATGTAACACACAGAAGGAGACGTTTCCGAACTCACAAAGTATATATATTCTTGATCAGCATCAATAGGCGAGGCAAGCATCGATAGGGCCATGTCTGTCTGACCGTCTTGTTTGTCGGCTAGTTCTCAGAGACTCTAAGAGCTAGAGCCATCAAATTTTGCCTCCAGACTGCTGTATGGTCACACTGAAACCAGTGTATTTAAAAAATTGTCGTCGAAACTGAAAGAATACAGATGTTTGGCGAGCTCTGCCACGGAAGAGCTCGTGGTTTTGCCTTTTCTCAGGCTCATTAATCCACCTGACTCGTGCCCCATATAGGATGCTTCATCAAAAGGGCGAGATGTTCCTCTTAACTATACTCAATAACTGCAGCTTAAGTTTAATCGGCTCTTTGTTGGATTACTTACATCATTTTAGTATACTCTGGAAAATTTGAGTATACATTTGTTGGACTACTATAGTTGCTATACTTTCACAAACCATCAGCTATCCAATTTGTGAACGGCTGTTTAAAGGGACCACTCCTCCATTACCATTCCTCAACGATTCGTACTAATCAGACCAGATTGGAGACCACTCTAATTAAAATAGCTGCTACTGCTGCACTTCATGGGTGCCTCGTAGGGCATCCTGGCAGGCAATCGAATGCAACGACTCACCCACGACACGAGTGTTGGCGAATCAATTAGTTCAATGCATGAAGAGAGCGAGCCATGGCTCTATTTGCGATGGAGCACTTCCGCTCTTCGCTGCGAACAAACAAAACTAATTACAAGCATTTTCATTTACGCCTACGAGTGGGCGCCTTCAGAACTTCCCTCGAAACCACTCCCCGGGAAGATGGCCAATGCATTCGGATTTAGAAGAGTCTGCTGAAGGAGCAGAAGAGAATCAAAGTGCTCGGGTTTCTCCGGGTCTGGTCTGTTGGTCTGTGAAGGAAGCGACAACTACTTAAAAGTCGATGCGCCATCAAGACTAAAACACTTTTGCCGTCACTCAAGTGACAATGCAGGACGCGACACAACTCGGTCGGAGGCAAAAGGACAACGGCGACGACGACTACGAGCACGGCTACGGCCACGCCGACGACAAAGTTCGTTGGCACAAACTTTGCCGCCAATGCGGCGCATCGCGGCCCTCGAAACTGTGCCGTCAACATAAAATGTTTGATGCTCCAACTGAACAGACCCAAAATAAGGCAAGCGTCCAGGTCTCGGAGTGGGCCTGAAGTGAATTGTCTAATTACAGCTGGTAGCTAAATGAAAAAAACAAAGCCCAGCCCTGTTGTCTTTGTCCCCCATGCGCTCGTCGGCTGTCAGAAACAGGAGATAGTTTTTCAAAAGGAACAGAAGCAAGGACAGGAGCTTCGTCTTTCCGCCGCACCGTCGCCAAAGCAAGTCGAAAACATCTTAAGCACATTTTTAATTAATTTAAATGCGTTAAGTTGCTTGTCACTTCATTTGGTGATGTCCCCAGCCTAACACCCAGTGGCAGTAGCAGTCCACAACCCAATCCCAGACGACATCCAACAACCTAGCGAGCACTTGTGTCGCTCAAGTCCACGTCTCGCCACTTAGCCTAAGGGTCAGGGTAAAGGCCCGGAACCCAGTGCCAGCCTCAACCTGAACACAGTCCCAAATCCCGTTCGATGAGATTGATGTCTATGAGGTTTTTGTAATCAATAACAACAAAGAATTTTTAAAGTCTGGTATTTTGAAACTTTTTTCAGAGGTAACGCAAGTATTTTAGATCTGCTTTTAAAGAATTTTGTTTATCTGAAAAGCTGATTTATGCAGCGAAAAAGTGGGAAATATATTGCTATGAGATGGCAAAACGTTGATGTTTTGTGTGGTATTTTGTGCGACATTTTGACGGATCTATTTTAGCTATTTATATATTTTAAGGCGCGCGCCTGAGCAGCAATAATTAAAAATACGAGCATATGATGTCTGTACCACTGAATAACACACCCTTTCATTCCATAAGCCACATCCATCAACGAATGAAAAGAATTTTCCGTATTTTTTCATGGCATCAATAACAGGACCTTACTCCCTCGCCAATATCTGCTCTTCGACCTCCTTTAACCCTTCACTCTATAAAACCTGAAATACGCCTCTATTTAATCCTAGATCTGCGCCCACAGTTGTCAAGCTGTATGTGTGTGTCTGTATGTGTTACATCCACTGAAACGGCGACTGGACGACAAATGGACCAAACGCTCTATTATGGCATCCCATACCGTACGATTCCGTTTGGTTCCATTGCCAACGACTGGCTACAAATTGTCAAACTTAATTAAAGAAACGCTGTCTTACTTTGTAATTGAGCGGCCAGTGCATGCTGCAGTGCCGTGCAGTATAGTGCGGCAGCCCTCGCCCTCCAGTTGGACCAATCGCTTGCATACTAGTATGTGTGGACAGAGGCAGAGACAGAGGCAGAGACAGAGGCAGACACAGAGTGAAAGCGAGATTTTCAAGCGTCTATCTTTTTCTACAGCAGTACTTCATAGGATTCTAAAAATAAAAGAGAAACATATGCCAGCCAACAAAAAAAAAACAAGAAAGAAAGTCTCTTTCGGGACCGAGGCTTTTGATACACTTGTAGAACCATCACTGCATTGAAAAGCTGGGCCCGTACAAGTGAGGAATTAGGGACGGACTAGTTTGATGGTGAGCAGGAAAATTTTTGTCTTTATAAGTACATACGTATTCTCTCGGAAATGCTACTCCCACTGCATGTCAAACCTTATTGCGGCTTAGCAATACTCTCTGAAAGGTAAGGGTACTGAAAAGTACTGGGCAGTTTCCGAGTGTGTTGACGGCGAAAGCAACAAAAATGGAAGCGACTGTCGCTGGAATGAATTACATACCGGTAGAGGAGGGATGGGGAGTAAAGAGTGGCCTGCTGAGAGCAACATGAAAAAAATTGCACCGTTGCTTTTAATTGAAAACGCAAATTGGTCATCAATTAATTTGACGTACATACATATGTACATATATGTAGACACTGCGTCGGTGTTGAATGTGAATGGCCCGAAAAAAAGGCTGATAGCATTGAATGTTCCTATTCATATGCCGGTCTGACGCCGTCTGTCACAAGGTGAGAGGTTAGCATCCTCAAAAAATGCTCTGCAGTAAATACCCCCTGGCCTTCCCAAGATTCAAGCCTTGAGGCTATTTTAACCGATTTAATTTTACGTTCCAAAAAAAATAAAAGTGCCCAGTGGCTGAAGAAAAGGCGTTGCCTCGCCTATTCAAAATACCTTCCTCTTACTAATGTAAACTTATAAGCTATTAATTTTAGCCACAAAAGGTGCTAAAATTCCCCATAGTGCATCAGTGGAAAAGTTCCTTGTGCCAGCTGGTCAAATTCCCCATAGTGCGATGCTTCTTGCGAACGTTCTAGACAACATGCATATGTACATACATATGTATGTATGTACATACATACATATACACACTTACATATGTATATAGAATAGTATGACTGGCTTGGCAACTACGCGATCAGATCCACATTAACAATAATATTTAGACGAAAAATAGATTTCTGTCCAAATCAAAACCATTATACTTGAGTTGGTTGGTTGAACAATTTTAGCTCAGCAAACTCTCCATACATTTTGACAAGCAATACCTTAAACGACGTCTAACTAAAGCGCTAGTACACAAACAAATAAAGGACATAATATACTTTTTTTTCGACTTTTCCTGAGTTTTTCAACTCAAAATTTCCTAAAGATACCGCACAAAAATCAAAATGTTTGCATTTTATTGGTATTTATTGGGAGCGCTCTAACATGTTATTGCATTTCGCTAAGTACTTGTTTACTTAAGCAATAAATGTTATAATTTTCTTTTAAATTTCAATAGTTCCGTCTTCAGTTAGACAGTTTTCTTCAATACTTTTTAAATAACAACATTTTCTTGAGTCTGCTTTGCGGTTGTTGTTGCTCCAGACCTCCAGCAGGCCTGCATAATTCAACTAATAAGTATCTGCAAAATGTAATATTTTTCGAAAAGGGGCAAAACGGGCAAAAGTTTTGTATTAATTGGTTTATAATTTGTAACTTGAACCTTGGTGGGGCGGTATGCTGTACAAAAGTAATGTTCCACTGAATGTGTGTTCGTTTCTTAGTATAAAGCTAAAAATACATTCGACAAAACATTGGATATTTCAATTAAAACACATAACAATGGAAAAACATTTCTTATAAATTAATGTACATACCATGACCTGCTAATTAAATATTTTCACTTTTATTTAAAGTTGGAAATCGATCTAATCTTAAAGTTGCAAGTTGTTCAATGTTCCCCGCACTTTCATAAAATGCGAAGCACCTCTGAATCAGCAGATTGTGAAAGCGAAATAGATTTTCATTTATAGCATTAATTTGTTTACAACAAAGCCAAGCGGATGAAAGCACTATTCCCACTTATTTTAGCTAAAGTAAAAAGACATTTGACTCCGCATAGATCGAGTTTAGAAAAGATTATCAGCAAACTCATGATTCTTAATATTCTGATAGTTTGAATCAAATTGTAAAGAAATTGTATTGATGAATGATCGAGTGGATTAACATCGAATTTTACTGGAACTTTGGATCTTTGGAAGTTTGAGAGCTTAAGTTATGAACTCTTTTCTTTCGACATAAATTTGACCTATTCAGGTACTCATCCTGTTAACCAATTCTGGCTAAGGAGTGATATATTATAAGAATAACAACTGTATCACAGTTTTCATGTTGGGTGTCGCTGGCTCTCTTCCTTTGACTGCTGCTGTACTGGTATCTGCCTTGTCGTTTTCATCTGATTCATCTGATCCATCCGTCCTCCGCTGCTTTTTCTTCTTTCGTTCTTCCTTCATCTGCCCCTGCTATTCCTCCTTCCGTCACCAATTTTGCCTATTCCACCGTTGGCACTGCATTTGCAATGGAAATGTTTCCCATCCGTCGCTTGCGAAATGCATTTTAAATGCGACTGCCCGTCCGAAAAACAAAACGGGGCGGTAATTCAGAATGCAGCGATTTCCCCTTTCACCGCTCGACTTTTACCCACGAAACTCGTTGAAAATTCGGAGAAGACGTTGACTGCAAGGATAAAAATAAACAAATAGTCAGCGACCGGCCGAAAGACCCAAAAAAAGTTATACCCCTCTTTTTAGAACTCCATGCAGAAGGCCTCCATGGGGAGGGCAGTAGCGTAAGCATGCAAATATTTAGATTAATGCAAGACTTTTGCAACAAAATACGCGCCGCGCATATTGCCAAACAAATTTGTATTTATGCCAAAAGGAGGTACAGAATGCGAGTATCTCGCATAGGGAGGGGCTCAGGCAGTTGTTAGTCGCAACACCAACAAAGATGACAAAATTTGTTTTCATTTTTTGGGTTTCCTTTATTTTGCGTCAGTTTTTTAGGGTTTTCATCCGCCGTTAAGCAGAGTTTCGCTTTTTTTATACCCGGTACTCGAAGAGTAAATAGGGAATATTGTATTTGTGCGAATAACGGTTGTATGTAACGCACAGAAGGAAAAGTTTCCGACCACATAAAGTATATATATTCTTGATCAGCATCAATAGCCAAGTCTATGTCTGTCTGTCTTCTGTCCGTCTGTCCGTCCTGATGAGCGCCTAGTACTCAGAGACTATAAGAGCTAGAGCCACCAAATTTTGCATCCAGACTTCTGTATGCTCACACTGTTACAAGTGTATTTCAAAAATGAGCCACGCCCCCTTCCGCTTCCGCAAAAGGGCGAAAGCCTCCCAAATCTACAATTTTGAATATAGCAGAAAACTAAAAACGCCATTCCGTAGGGAATGACCATATCTAATCAGATCACCAAATTGGGATACGATTGGATCATTATTATAGCCACAATGAAGAAATTAATTTGCAGTGGCCAAACCCACCTCGTCCCGCAGCTTATAGCAGCACACTCTGCTTCGAGCAGTTTATGGCCTCTGCCCCTGACACGTCTCTGCCTCTGCCTCTGCCGCGACTCTGCAGTGTGTTTCTATAGGGGAGGGTGGCGAGCTAAAGGAGCGTTTTGGCGTGAGCAGTGTTGTTGATGTAGATGACAGATGAAGAAAAAATGTAAAATTTGACAAATAACCGCTAAAGTGCAGATGTAGTACTGAGTGCCGGGTATAAAAGTTGTGACGCTTAAGAAGCGTCTCACACGTCCCTTCTCGTTAATTTTACCATCTTTACATACATATCTTGAGTATTAGAGAATTAAACCCTGAGAGAAAAACCTTAAAAGACTCCTACCATTTTAAAACCGTTACCGTTCCAGCGGAATGATTATTTTGTTTTTCTAGTAGATACACATAAGAGCCCCTGAATATGAACGAACAACGATGCCAGCTAAAATTGATTCTGAAATTATACAAAAATCGATAATTTCAGCCGCAGCGCTGCTCCCAGCTTAACTGAAAAGCCATCTGGACGCTTCTATTTCTCCCGCTCTGACTGCAGGAATTTCCCAATCTCAGGTGGCAGGAAGCTTGAAAAGATGCACTTCTTTAATTGAAAATCGATGCATTCTCCGACACTTTCCTGCTAATTCCTTTGACTTTGTTTGTGGTGACTTTGTTTACGGCACGCACTTCTGAGGGTCGGCATATACATACATATGTATGTACATATTTTTTCGATTAATCCTTAGTAATTAAAAGATGGTTGGTGCCATGAATAGATTCCCTCGAATTCGTTTCTGGCTGAGTCCCGCAAAAGCAACTAAAAGCCTAAGTATGCCAAGTAAGTACAATTTCTTCAAGTTCGAACATTGCAATTTAGTTTACGATTAGTACTTACCCCTGACATAGATCATGAGAATATTCTTCAATATATTCAGCCCTACTCAAATGTTCTGTGAGCTCTGGGAATTCGGTTAGCCGATAAACTGGAATTGCACTTGAAACTTGATTACGAACTCGTGGTCAACTGGCAAGCAGCAAAATGCAAATGCAGATGGGGATGCAAATTTCGGAATACCTAACAGAGCCAAAGTCGTTGGAGATGGAGATGCTGGCTTAGTGGTCCGGGCTGCAATTGTATCTCTCCACAGATTTCCAGCGTCCCGTATCTGGCGTATGAGCAATATTCATTAATGACAAACTAAATGTGTCTATAATGCCGCATAAACCCAACGCCGATTGGTTGTCCACCCACATGACAGCCCACTCCTCATTTATGTAATTAAGTGTCCTGTTAAAACGAAAATGGAATTTGGTTTCGGTTTTTGATTTTAATTTACATTAATTGCATATGCATTTATGCCACTGACCATTTGGAGAATCGAACACAAATTCCCGTACTGTCACTGCCAACAGGCGAGTCTATCGTCTAACCAAAACCCCTTACAGACTTCAGTTTCAGCATGTGAATGGCATCGAGTACTGCAGTCGTTCTCGGATTTACCAGAGCTTAAAAACACATGAAATGGACACAAATTGCGGCCTTGGATATATATAAGTATGGACTTCTAGTTTTTCGCTAATCGGTCGCAATTAGGACACATGCTATATGAATTGTCGAAAGGATTATCGCTGATCCATTTCGTGACTTAGAGATAGGGAGTGTTTGCCTTCGAGCGGTACGGGGGAGAGCAATTGTGGAGAATCATTATTAATGCTCCCTTAGTTATTCATCAACTAAATAAAATCAAATTAAATGAATTCAGAATTGAGGCATGTTTACATAAGTGCCTCAAAAGCAAAGTAAACTTCTGAGCCACTGAAGGATGCCGGATGCACTGGGACACGTCCTGGCTCCAATAGACTCTTAGGTGGACACCTATTCAGAAAGAAATGGAATGACTGGAACGGAATGATTTCAATTAAATAATTTGATTAAGGAATTTAAATTTATTTACTCGTAAGATGTATTATTGACATACTTATGTACATATACATATGTACATATATGATAGTGGATAAATTTCGAAAAGCTTAAAGAAATGAAATGTATGAAAATAAAAAAAAAATTATTGCTGAACAAGAAAGTTAAGTTCATATACCTAAAGTATTTGCAAGGGAAATTATATATTTAAATACTTCTGACAAAAACCGGAAATAAATTGCACTTAAGTGATTGAATGGACCAGTTCATTTTATGTTATTAAATGATGGGCTCCTTCTTTGTATGTCAATTTCAGAATCACACATGGTATGCTTAATGTTTAAACGCATTGATAGGGGTACTGTTATTTTGTACAAGCTTTAAAGTAGCTGTCACTTGAAGAATCATCTGAATATCTTGAAAGGAACACCTGCAGTGTCCCTTCCATTATTATAATTGTGGCCTCAGTTACCATGTTGCAGCCATTGAATTCATAATTGGAGGGTAATTCGTCCTTCCCCTCTCCACTTCCATAGCTGCACAGAGTACCTTCCCACCCTGTTGACAACTCTTTCCGTTACTCTGAACTCGTGACTTCAGATACACAAACAAAATAAACCAACACAGTGTCGAAGCGATCCCCTCAGAGGCATTTAAGAACATATCGGCATGATATCGGCCTCATCACTTTAAACTAAAATACAATGAAATTACCCACAGAAGGACATAATATCTAATTACTTATTGGAGAATCAGTCTATGGGAATTAATGGATTATAATTAATGTTAACACGTATGAATCATTTACGACTTTGTCTTTACCTGTGGAAAAGCAAAAGGCTTGCTTCGTAATGCCTTTTCACAATCGTTCCGATTTATTGATTTTGAAAAGAATTTGTTATGTTTGTGGTGGTTCAACCAGCAACTCAAATCACTTGCTCTCCTGTGGCAACCTACAAACCCTATGCTTCGCTCCTACAAGTGGCGCCACAACATTTTTTTTGCATACGCAGTGACGTATTTGCCGAAGTTAGCGGAGCGTGTGATTAAATTTAAAATATTTAAGCATGTTTTACGAGTTGGCTCTTAAAACACAAAAAGAAAAATCAAACGCCGAACGGCCATTGACCAACTGTAGTGGTGGGATGTTTGTGGCAGGGAGGGAGTGGCGGCAGAGACAGTGTGGTCGCAACAATGACAGCAAAAATAATAACAATAAAAAAATTAACTACATGTGCAAAAAATGGCGCGCAAATTAAAAAGAATAAAAATCCAATGAAAATTGCTCTCTATAAAAATGTAAAAATGCGCCAAGCGCTGCCACAAAAACACAGAAGAAGCACAAAAAACACACAGAAAAATGAAAAGCAGCACAGTGAAAAAATAGCACGAAAAACGCACGCAAAAAAGAATATAAAATACAAATATGTAAGTATAAAAACCCAATGCGGAGGTACAGTAGAACCAAATGAAAAGAAACTGTAAGGAAACGGTGCTGAAAATGCGCTACTGTTTATGGCAGGGAGAGTAGCGTGTAGGAGGGGTGGTTGCATGGTAGGAAGCTCTTTGGGTGTAGGTGCTGGGACTGGGAGTGACTGCCCGGCGGCGCCTGTGGCTCAATGTGCGTGCATTGGAGTGTACTTGGGGGGTAGAGGCATTGCCCATACGACGGTAGAGTGGAATGTGTGTTTGGTGTTTTTGGATGGGTAATGGCTGCGGGTTGGTTTGTTGGGTGGCTGTGTGGGTGGTGTTACGAGAATCAACGGCTGGCCTTGTTGTCTGCTAGGCATGTGGAAAATCAGCGGCAGACCAAACGGAGCGTGCAGTGGAAACAGACAGAGAAGGGTGTGGCCGATGCGGATGGAGAGTGGGTTGCAGGGAGAGCGGAATGAGGGCAGAGAGAGACAGCGGGTACAATATGTTTCCAATGTGGCACATTTAATATTAACTTTTCGAATTTATTTTTCCGCCTGGCGCAAAATACATTTGTTGCCTGAAACTGTATCTGTGACTGTATCCGCATCTGTGTATTCTTCTTTGTATGCATATATGAATGTACATACATATGTACATTTGTACGTTTTGCGTGTGCATGTGTGCCACATTCATTTCGCTTCATTTCTCTCTTTCTAGCAGGAAATTACAGCATGTAATTTGCATTCAGTTGTAAAGTGAAATGGAATAATTTCACGAAGCTGCCGCCATTGATGGCTTCGCTCTCTCTCCCTTGTTCACATATCTTCCTGTCTCTTCATTTGTGTGTGGTCTGTGTGTGTTTTAATTTCTCAATCATTCAATCATGCATTCTCTCAGGCATTTTCCAGCCTCAGCCTCCGTGTCCCGATTCGTGTCGATTCTCTGCTCTTTCTCGATGTACAAAATTTTGACATGCTTTTAGCCAACAACAATACATGAATGCATTTATGTAAATTCATGCATACATACATATGTAAGCCTTCAAACTCCACCAGCATACCTACACACTGTGTGCGTGAGCGCGGAAGTTGACACTTTCAAATCTAATGGAGGGGCTGCAGGCTGGCAGCGGAAACAGAAACAGCCGTATTCAGGACACCGAAAAGCCTTTGTACCAGATCTACAGGAGATGGGCCCTCTAGGCAGTACCGCGCATTCTTTCCCAACTTCTACTACTTACTTGTTTTGTTCATATTTCCAACGTTTTATTTCTTGGTAGACTCAAGTGCTTTGGCTTGAATGGGAAGCACTCAAA
Organism: Drosophila subobscura; assembly: GCF_008121235.1. NCBI lineage: Eukaryota > Metazoa > Arthropoda > Insecta > Diptera > Drosophilidae > Drosophila > Drosophila subobscura. Next base: position 22,798,532 of record NC_048530.1, on the reverse strand, counting down.
AAGGATCTCTCGGGAAACATAACAAGATACATACATGTACAAATAATAAAGATTCAGTTATTGATAAGCCAACTGTGTTTTTAATTTATATCGATACATTTTCAACTGAGTATATTTCAAAAACTTAAAATGTACTATAATAGCAAGTATTCAAAATCCACATCATTCCGTAAATGAGCCAGGAGAGAAATCAGAAACAATGAACAATAATTCTGTGGGATGGGAAAACGGTCCAGTAGTGATAAAGAGACAATAAGAACAGATAAGAATATAATAATAACTATAAGAATGGGAAAATACCGAATGAGGAACTGTGAATAAATTGATGAACATTGTATTACAAACAAGTCTGTAGAGAGTAAATTGCACTAAAATGGAGGCGGTATTCTAGCTGAGGAAGCTAACTACTCTCACACTCTATGTCACTCCAAGTACGCACTGTACCCGGGGAAAGTGTATATAGAAAGCCAATATAAAAATAAATCAAGCTATGGCCCACAGAGACGAGTCTCATAGCCACAGAAAGAAAATGAATGAGAGAAGGAGAGAGCGTCATTAAAGTAGAGAGCTACGAAGATATTGACTGTAAACGGCCAACAGACAACAGGGTCCCTACTGAATGCTCATTCGGTGTTTGCATTTTTAATTGAAATTACAAATTTATGTCAACAGCTTTTAAAACCCTTCTTAATACACTCCCTTTCCGTTCTCCTAAACAGAATTTATAAAATATAAAGAAAAATTGGGTGAGTGAAATACCTTTCAAAGTACTGATTTTCTCAGTAGTGTCTTTCCCTTTTATTTTCTTTAAACTTGTTGCTCTTGCATGGTGCGTATGGGGAAGAGGAAGTTTCAATTAAACTTCTCCTTCTTTTTGGTTTGAAATGTTTTGTTTAACACCTTCGCGTGATTCCGGTATTTATTAAATTGTATTGTGGAGCGATTTCCGTTTCGCTGCACGACATCAGCGGAACATGCGACATGACGAAGGTATGTGGTGGCAAGTGGTATGTGGGGATTGTGATTGGGGGATTGGAGGAATAACATGTGGATGATGAGGGAATAGGTAAGGTTGCCGCTGCCTAAAAAACAATTTTTGAATGCGACATTATCAAATTCAGCATTTGGGAGCAATAATTGTAGTTGGAGCTGGCATCCATTCCCCTCAGAGATATTCCTACCTGTATCCAGGCCCAATACATAGACCCAATCGACGCAAATGTATCTTTAACACGAGGAAGGACGTGTGAAACGCTTTTTACGTGTCACAACTTTTATACCCCGTACTCAGTAGTACAGCTGTACCTAAGTGGTAGTAGAGCCACCAAATTTTGCATCCAGACTTCTATATGCTCACACTGTTACAAGTGTATTTAAAAAATGAGCCACGCCCCCTTCCGCCTCCGCAAAAGGGCGAAAGCCTCCCAAATAACAATTTTGAAGATAGCAGAAAACTAAAAACGCCATTCCGTAGGGAATGACCATATCTATCAGATTATCACATTGGGATACGATTGGATCATTATTATAGCCACAATGAAGAAATTAATTTGCAGTGGCCAAACCCACCCCGTCCCGCAGCTTATAGCAGCACACTCTGCTTCGCGCAGTTTATGGCCTCTGCCCCTGACACGTCTCTGCCTCTGCCTCTGCCGCGACTCTGCAGTGTGTGTCTATAGTGGAGGGTGGCGAGCTAAAGGAGCGTTTTGGCGTGAGTAGTGTTGTTGATGTAGATGACAGATGAAGAAAAAATGTAAAATTTGACAAATAACCGCTAAAGTGCAGATGTAGTACTGAGTGCCGGGTATAAAAGTTGTGACACGTAAGAAGCGTCTCACACGTCCCTTCTCGTTTTTGAAATACACTTGTAACAGTGTGAGCATACAGAAGTCTGGATGCAAGCTTTGGTGGCTCTAGCTTTGGTGGCTCTAGCTTTTATGGTCTCTGATATCCAGGCGCTCAACAAGACGGACAGACGGACGGACAGACAGACATGGCTCAATCGACTCGGCTATTGATGCTGATCAAGAATATATGTATATATAGTTTATGGGATCGGAAACGTTTCCTTCTATGCGTTACATATGTACATCCACTTTGTGCAGAAATACAATATACCCTATACCCTGTTTACTCTTCGAGTACCGGGTATAAATATGGTGTAGTGCGTTTGTGTGAGGACTCAGCAGTGTTTCTTTGGTGCCGTAACTATTGCGATGGAGATTTGGAGGTTTTCTGGGTGGTTATGCTGTATCTAGCGAGGGGCTGGTAGAAAATATACAAGGTGCCCATGTGTCGCCCACAACGGCGTATTTTAATATGCGACGCATGACTTTCATTTCCCGTTTTTTCTTCGGATGCGGTCGCGTGATTTTCATACGGTAGCATCTCCAGATCAGTGCCACTGAATGGGGGCGGGTGTAGAGGGATGGCTGCGCCTAAGTTGTTGCTGTGCGGCATGGTGAACGGGGTAAGGGGAGACCGCGGCACGTGTCAACTGTTGGAAATGGGTTTTTAAGGCGCCGCAACGTATGCCACAGTTTCTTTGGCTACAACTTTTGTTTCAATTACAATTACCTGTTACCATCCCTAAGGGCATGACTTTTCCTCTCCTTAGTGCATTTGCATAGATTGTTATGCTCCTTGGCTCCTGTGGTCGTGACCCCCCAAAACTCCACGATCCCGATAAAGAAGTTAGCCTATGTTTAATGATTATCTGTGATTTTAATTCGTGGCTAGTGTTGGAAAGCTCTTGACAAGTTTTTTTGGGGTGTTCATAAAGACGATAATGTTATCTGCTGGCAATGAGTCTTAAATTGTATTTATTTGTAATTGTAATTAGCACTTAAAATTGCATCTATATACACATTTATCTGGCAAAATGGATCAAATCGGATCACTAGTACATTAAGTCCCGATCTTTAAAGGCCAAATCGGTGCTTCCTTCAAAGGGTATATCTTCGCGAATGACTGTCAGCCTAGACGCCCCCCTGTCGCAAACATGCAGTAATAGTTTTGGAAGTTGAAACTAACATAATCTCTTCTACGTCTATTATACCTTCGCGCAGGTAGGATTTGTGAGCGATGTATTTAAATTAAGTGATTGAGCATCTATTAAGCAGGAACCGGTACTCCAAATGGCTCTACGAAATTCCTTCATCGGAGCTTATTGTGCATAGTACTGTAAATATTCTGGAAGTCGAATCTATGTATCCCATGGAGTCCCATGGAAGCCTCAAGTCTCTCTCTTTCTTTGTATATATGTATGTACTATGTACATACTATTTACATATGTATGTATGTATCTGCTTGCCACTCCCTTAGCTCCACAATTTTTCTTCCTCTGAAATCGTATACTGTTTTTTTTGTTTGCATCTAAATCTGTGAAAACTTTATTACAGTTGCTTGCAACCAGTGAGAGAAAGAAAATATATATTTTTTTGTATTTTTGAAGATAGCCTCACACATTTCATCAAGGGTTCTTTGTGTGGGTGTGTGTGTTTGCAACAGTGTCCACGTGACATATTATAAACATAAATGCCTCCGGAGCCATTTGACTCCGATTTCGGTCTGTGGCCAAGTGAAATTTATATTCCCAGGCATAATGAACTTGGAGCACTGGCACGTACGGGCTACCAGTACTCTCGGCACACTGCCACTATACCTATCTCTTCCACTACCTCTATCCTATCGCTATCTCTCTCTCTTGCTATAAGCCCTCTTCTGTATCATTCTAACCTTCCTGCTTTCCATGTTTTTGTGGAAGTTTGGTAACATTTCACTTTGGCCCAAAGTGCAGTTTGGCTTGGTGGACTTGGCTTCGACTGTGTCTCTCTGTCTCTGTGTGTTGTTCCTTTAGGCAATTCATGGCTGGCTCACAAGGAAGTGTGGTTAGAGTTGGTAAATTGTGAAAGCGGCTTGGCTTCAGAGAGGGCTCATATGGAGAGATGAGCAAAAGCCCCCACGTTGGACAGTTCTCGCCAATTTGTTCGGTGAAACATATATAAACTGCGCTGTGAGGACTTCCATCATCCAGGTCCTTCCCCTTTTAGAATTCAGTCGCCAAACTGCAACACCCCACACGCAAACACAAGCACACACTCTCTTTGTAGTGATTCTTCCTGCCTCTTCCCTTCTTGCTGTTTCCAGCTCCATCACGGATCTCTGTGGGCGAGGGAAAACAGCATGAAAATCATATTATAAATAAATTATGCAATTATAATTACACAAGAAAACTACTTGGGGCAAAACAGTTTACACCCACAAATAGAGAGGGAGAGGTAGAAAGCTAGACGAAAGGGACACATACACAGACACATATGTACATGTGAATGCCAGGACCGAGAGTCCCCATGTGAAGTCCTTGTTTCAGGCTAAAAATGTTGAAAGTTGTCATGCCAGGCGCGTGAAGCTTTTCCCTGGCTTTCCACCCCCCACCCACCCCACACACACACCAAGGACTCTCTTCATCCGAAAGTCTCTTACATACGCATGTAAATATGTATATACATATGTGCAGATGTACATAGGTGTATGTGCATGTGTGTATGTACATATATCTATGTATGTATGTATGTATGTGCATGTGTAGGAGTGGTGGCCGAGTGCCTGGGCACAAATAGCACAAGTACAGGAAAATAATTACATTTTACGTGTTCCTATTAATCTTGCTGAGTTTTTAGTTTCAGTTTTAGTTTTCCCCACTAATTCACTTGCTACCCATCTCTTTCGCTTTGCTTTCCCCCTCTGTCTTCAACTCTTTGCAATTGGTTGTGCCGAAGCGTCCAGTCTCCCCTCTAGGGGCCCTGGTCCGTGGCGTCCTGTCTTCACCCTTTCACAAATTCAATTTTCTTCGTTCAGTTTGCTTTTTACTTTACTTTGGTCCACTCTAGTGGTCGGTCTCGGACTCCCTCGGAACACTTTGAGGCAAGTGGTCGATAGGGGGTCTGGGTCTCTATAGGTGAATAGATATAAGCTCACACGAGCACATATGTATGTATGTACATATATTCTTCTTAGTTAATTACTTAGATGGTAGGAAAAGAAAGACTCATAGTTTTTCGATATTGATTCGATTTTTATGTTCCAATAAAATACATATTAAGTAGTAATAAGTAAGCAAAGCGTCGTTTCAATAATTCTGATTATTAATATACATATATTTACGTGTACATATGTGTAATGGGTGTCCGGGAAAGTAACTTTGGTGGGCTGGGCGCTGCCTGGCGATGTGTGTGTGCTTGTGTGTGTCAGTAGCTATGATGTTGCATGCAACTAATTATGCTTTTTACCATTCGGTGGTTTGCTCTTTTACCACTTAGCAACAACATAAGCCGCTTAACCCACTAAAACCACAGGATACACGCACACTCGGATACCGAGGAGTATTCCAACATATGTACATATGTATGTATGTACATGTGCAAATGTAGTTGAGGGTGAGTCGAGAGAAGGGAAAAAGCCCCGCAAATCTCATTAAAGTTGCTAACATGTTTCAAAATTAATTTCAGTAATTCTCCACTTGACTGCAGCTCCAGGCGAACGCTTTACGTTCCGCTCATCGCATTTGGTTTGCGTCATTTTCTGGGACTCGGTCAGCTCTCGTTCGAAATGAAAACATTTTCATTACCACTGCTACGGGGCCCGGAGCCCACCGTAGTTCGAATGCAGCATTGGATAATCACATAACTCAAAAGTTTCCTCTCTGAATGGAAGCCAGCGCAATTGGAAGTCGACCCAACGTCACAGGGACTTTTTTTTTCGCATCCGCAAAACTGCGAGTTTCTGGAACAGCTCTTAAGGTAATATTTACAGACATCAACAGGCAGAGTCAACCAGAAGAAAAGCTTAAGTAAATACAATTAGAAAATAAACCCTCAACCGATTCACAAGGGAATGTCGAATGTACGAGAAAGAGAACCGTTCCAAAATACTAAGGAAGTATTTAAAAAAAAAATAGTTACACGGTCAGCTTTTGAACTAGGGTTTTCAAACATAAATCAAAATATCAATATGATATTTTTTACCAAAATATACATGTACATACATACAGTTGTGTTCAATGAAATAGTAGTGCCGCGCCACACAATTTTCACAACTATTTTTGAGACCCTTCCAGTCTTTCGAATTGAACAAGTGATACCTTTTTGGAAAGCCTGAAATGTACACATTATAATCCAGAAAGAATCCTGGGACATTTGCATTCCATCTTCTTGTTTTACATGACTTTAGAAAAATACCCATGAAAACTGCTGTTCAATAAAATAGTAGTTTTTTTTTAGAAAATCGAAATAAAAAACGAAAGTGGAATTAATGCATATGTTTCATGTTCTATATGTTTCTTGAGGTTTAATATGTAGTTTTTAATCAAATTTGTTTTCACTATGGCCCTTCTCCAACCTGGCATGTGTAAATAAGGTACTGCCCAAGCTTAATTAGGATCTGAGACTATAATTGTTAAACCACTTGGCCAACTTGGCTCTGGTTGACGGAATTATAATCATAATTACACATTTCACATTCCACAATAAGATTTCGTTGGGATTTTGGCCTACAGACTGAGCTAGACATGGGAAAGTGTCGACCTTTTCGGATAAAATTCCATTCCTAGCGAGCTTTCTTGCGTGTTTTAGATCATTATCTTGATGACAGATCCTTTTGATAGGCATTTTTCAATAGTAATATTACTGTATTGTATTAAAAAGTATGTTGGCACACACCACTTTATGAAATACGTCAGTATAAGGCTAGGAAGTAAGAGTTTATATGGGCTGTAGCCCATAAGGTTCAACCCAACATGCCCAATGTGGTTTTTTTCAAGAATTTGGGCAGTTATCAGATATCTGTGAACACCAAACATATTCTTTTGAGTCTTTCTTACCATATAAAACAACTTTACACTCATCTGTCAAAAGTATTTTTCGGACTGTGACACGGCCCAGTCCACATGCCTCATGTCCTCATTTTTCAAAACATGAGTCGTGTACCCATGTGCTTTTATTCTCAAACGCGTAGCTTCCGGGGACCTCTTGCAACTAAATAATGTGTAATCAGTCGTGTATTAACTATCAAAACACTTTCAGAGCGATATAAAATTGTTTTCATAACTTTTGAGGATATTGAAGACCTTGGTCTTGCCTTCAACCATCTTCGACCATCTACTAAAAGACAATTTTTTCGCATAAAAAATCATTTTTCAGGGTGCTTCTTTTTAGTTTAGACTATTTAATATAACAGTAAAAGCACATTTAAATTAGTTTTGAATTCCATTATACCTCCTGATTTTAGTTTTTAGTCTAATTCTTAAGTCTCCCATATTAGACCCTTCAATGATTACTTCTACGCTCCAAAAACAAAAGTACCGTTACATTTAAACATTTCTTTCATCAAAATATTCAATATATAAATTCAGCTTACTGATGGTAACTTTTTTGAATTGATATAATTTGTTTTTTAATTTTTTTTTAATTTTTGCACCCAGCACTACTATTTTATTGAACAGCATTTTTCATGGGTATTTTTCTAAAGTCATGTAAAACAAGAAGATGGAATGCAAATGTTCCAGGATTCTTTCTGGGTTCTAATGTGAACATTTCAGGCTTTCCAAAAAGGTATCACTTGTTCAATTCGAAAGATTGGAAGGGTCTCAAAAATAGTTGTGAAAATTGTGTGGCGCGGCACTACTATTTCATTGAACACAACTGTATGTACATACATATGTATGTATTCATATATTAATATTTTTTGTTATATATTTTAAGATATTATGTTTGGTCCCAATTAGTCCCGATAGGCAACGGAAAACGAAATGTGCTTCGCAAAAGAATATATATTCCGAGTTTTCTAGAAAAACTGAAGAGCGCACTTTATGCAGCTGTAGTAGTTTTTGTGATGTTTAAGCGAGATAAAAGTATGATCTGTAGGATTTTTATATTGTGAACGCCTGTGCGTGTTTTGAACCATCAAACCCGCGAACACTTACTCAAAATTATTAAATGTGTGGAGCAAAGAAAAGTTCAATATGGATTAAATAAAAAAATTTAAACAAACAAACGAGAAGGGACGTGTGAGACGCTTCTTACGAGTCACAACTTTTATACCCGGCACTCAGTACTACATCTGTACATTAGCGGTTATTTGTCAAATTTAAAATTTTTGTCATCTGTCATCTACATCTACAACACTTCTCACACCAACACGCTCCTTTAGCTCGCCACCCTCTCCTAGAGCAACACAATATATGTGTAAATAACAAATATGCAAAAAACAAATATAAGCTGCGGAACGGGGTGGTTTGGCCACTGCTAATTAATTTCTTCATTGTGGCTATAATAATGGTCCAATTTGGTGATCTGATAAATATGATCATTTCCTACGGAAAGGCGTTTTTAGTTTTCTGTTATCTTCAAAAATGTAGATTTCGGAGGTTTTCGCCCTTTTGCGGTGGCGGAAGGGGGCGTAGCTCACCCTATTTACTCTTCAAGTACCGGGTATACATAAAAATGAAATAAATATTAAAGATGTTAAAAACACATAAAAGTTTTCTGTTTTCTTTATGGAAACTATGTACCTACATACATATGTACATATATCCGCAGCGCGCGGAATTGAATTTAAACGAGAAGGGACGTGTGAGACGCTTCTTACGCGTCACAACTTTTATACCCGGCACTCAGGACTCTGCACTTTAGCGGTTATTTGTCAAATTTTACATTTTTTCTTCATCTGTCATCTACTTATAACAACAACACTGCTCACGCCAACACGCTCCTTTAGCTCGCCACCCTCCCCTATAGACACACACTGCAGAGTTGCGGCAGAGGCAGCGGCAGAGGCAGCGGCAGATGCAGAGGCAGCGGCAGAGATGTGTCAGGGGCAGAGGCCATAAACAGCGCGAAGCAGAGTGTGAATGCTGCGGGACGGGGTGGGTTTGGCCACTGAAAATTAATTTCTCCATTGTGGCTATAATAATGATCCAATCGGATCCCATTTTGGTGATCTGATAGATATGGTCATTCCCTACGGAATGGCGTTTTTTGTTGAGGCGGGGCTCATTTTTGAAATACACTTATAACAGTGTGAGCATACAGAAGGCTGGATGCAACATTTAGTGGCTCTAGCTTTTATGGTCTCTGAGATCAAGGCGCTCAACAATACGGACGGACGGACAGACAGACATGGTTCAATCGACGCGGCTATTGATGCTGATCAAGAATATATATACTTTATGGGATCGGAAACGTGTACTTCGTTACATATGTATGTATATCCACTTTGTGCACAAATACAAAATACCCTATTCACTCTTCGAGTACCGGGTATAAAAATTATGCAAGGAGAGAAAAACTGCCTTTGCGTGCACCCACACTCACTTATCGAGAGGTGCAAGTGTAAGGAGAATTGTTTTTGGTTAATTTCGAGAGCGTAAAGCCATAGGGTACGGCAATAAACAAAACAAAAATAAGTAAAGGAAAAAAATGATCGTCACTGAAAAAAATATACGAGCATTTGCGAAAACAAAGTATAAACTGTAAAGCAAACATAAAACATCAATTTTCACTTGCCTTTTACATTCTTCTTTTCCTCATTGCGCTTCTTCTTTTCGCATGTGCCGTGAAGCACTTATTGTCCTCTTTACACACATGCATACGTAACCCGCGCGACGATACGACGAAACGAACGAAACGAAATAAATGTAACGGGATCGAGCGAGAGATTCTAATAAGAGCACCGATTTTGGGCACATTAATTTAGGGTGAGGCATTGGGACGGATGTTCGTACGCACACACTCAACGAGAGAGAGTCAGACTTGCACGAATTGGGTTGCCTCACCCTATTAGGGGACACTTGAAATGAGAGCGCTGACACTCGCTCTTCTCTTTGCTTTTGCGCCTCTTCTTTTTCTTGCGCTTTTTATATGACTGCACGGTAAAGGGAGGGGACAACTTCACGCCTTTTTTGGCACATTTTCACACACACACATTGCAAGCCCTTGGTGCAAATTTAGAACATTTTAGCTCTATGTACGTACATATTTACATACATTTGTACGAAAAAAAAACACATTTAACACTTCACTTTCACATATTGCCGCATATTTCCAACGCCGATCTGCTTTTAGCCTTGTTGTGCTCCTCCGCAATTGATCTCGCATTTTTGCCCATTAAATGCTCAACCATTTCACCATATTTCACTAACACACACTTCACTTTCACATATTTCACAATTGATCTCGCATTTTTTGTCCACAAAATGTTCAACCATTTCACCATATTTCTCTGCACTTCACTAACACACACTTCACTTTCACATATTGTCGAATATTTCGCATATGATCTCGCATTTTTTGTCCACAAAAATGTTCATCCATTGCACCACATTTTATTTCACTTCACTAACACACACTTCACTTTCACATATTGCCGCATATTTCCATCGACGATCTGCTTCTAGCCTCGCTGCTGTGCTCCTCCGCAAATGATCTTGATTTTTATTGATTTCACTAACACACACTTGTTGTTGTACACTGCACAAACTGCACGATACTTTTTCCCGTTTAGTTTCCCGAATTTTCCCTTAATTTCCCGATTTTACCCGATTTTTTCGATTTTTCGCGGACCGAATCCGTACCGGACCGAACGCGCTGACAAATTTTAACTACTGAGTGGGGATGAGGAAGCTGCAAAAAGTAAACTGCGTAGGTGTTGGTGGCTTGGGCCGCGCTCCCCTACTCTCAAATCTAATGCACATACATTGTGACGTGCACTTGGGCCTACTGCTCTCTGGGTTTTGAGCTAGCCGACCAGACCAGATCAGTGTAGGGTGAATCTACGTTTTTGCATGGGATTTGCGCTCTCTTTACATTTAGCTAATGAGGAAGTGAAGAGGAGAAAGAATAAGAAAACATTGAGAGCGAGAGAGCAAAGTAACGGCGAAAGATTGCGAGACTGAGCTGTCGTTCTTTTTGCCTTGTATGAGTGAATAGGAGATACACTTGGATTCTTGGTGTTGGTGGATTATGAATCGCTCTCCTACTTTTGACTCGGAAATTGTAAAGGGAGTTACATTTAAGATTTGTTATACAGAAACCATCATAATGCGCCGTTTCTTCTTTTTGCAAATCGAATGCACATTTATTGTATAGAGCAGTTTGACCTTCCGTCTCTGGAATTTGGTGTAAGCCGAAACTCTCTTTGCTTTTGACTAATTGTCAGTAAAAGGGGAGAGAAGAAGAAGATGCGCTGCTGGAGTGCAGGCTTGAATCAAAATGAAATAAATCGTCCCGGAAAAGATTTCTTTCACGTGATCTCGTTCGGAAAGTGCTTAGAAAAATGTGGAAATTTTGAATAGAGTTACATTTAAGATTTGTTATACAGAAGCCATCATAATGCGCCGTTTCTTCTTTTTGGTTGTTTCTGGTTTTCGTGTGAGAGCGAGAGAGCATAGTAACGGCGAAACAATGCGAGACTCAACTCTGGCGTTCTTCTTGCCTTGTATGAGTGAATAGGAAAGACAATTGGATTCTTGGTGTTGGTGGCTTTTGGCTCGCTCTCCTACTTTTGACTCGGAAATTGTAAAGGAGTTACATTTAAGATTTGTTATACAGAAACCATCATAATGCGCCGTTTCTTCTTTTGCTTTTCTCTGGTTTTCGTGTGAGAGTGAGATAGCAAAGTAACTGTAAAAAACAACACAAGACTGAGCTCTCTCGTTCTTCTTTCCTTATATGAGTGAATAGGAAAGACAATTGGATTCTTGGTGTTGGTGGATTATGACTCGCTCTCCTACTTGCAAATCGGATGTATGTACATTTATTGTGTCTAGCACTTTGATTATCGGTCTCTGGAATTGTCAGTAAAAAGGGGGGTGATGAAGAAGATGCGCTGCTGGGTTTAGCTACTGCAAATTAATCATTCTGGCTATAATAATGGTCCAATCGGAACCCAATTGGTGATCTGATAGATATGGTCATTCCCTACGGAATGGCGTTTTTAGTTTTCTGCTATCTGTGCGTTACATACATTCACTTTGTGCACAAATACAATATACCCTATTTACTCTTCGAGTACCGGGTATAAAAAATACATAAAATTTTGATTAAAAAAGTTATATATGTATATCATTATACCCGGTACTCGAAGAGTATGTAACGCACAGAAGGAAACGTTTCCGACCCCATAAAGTATATATATTCTTGATCAGCATCAATAGCCGAGTCGATTGAGCCATGTCTGTCTGTCCGTCCGTCCGTCTGTCCGTCTTGTTTGTCGGCTAGTTCTCAGAGACTATAAGAGCTAGAGCCACCAAATTTTGGCACCAGACTGCTGTATGCTCACACTGAAACCAGTGTATTTCAAAAATGAGCCCCGCCCCTTTCCGCCTCCGCAAAAGGGCGAAAACCTCCCAAATCTACTATTTTGAAGATAACAGAAAACTAAAAACGCCATTCCGTAGGGAATGACCATATCTATCAGATCACCAAAATACGATTGGATCATTATTTTAGCCACAATGAAGAAATTAATTTTCAGTGGTCAGCACACATTTCAGCACACTCTGCTTCGCGCAGTTTATGGCCTCTGCCCCTGACACTTCTCTGCCTCTGCCCCTGCCGCGACTCTGCCCTGACTCTGCAAAGTGTGTCTCTAGGGGAGGGTGGCGAGCTAAAGGAGCGTGTTGGCGTGAGTAGTGTTTTTGATGTAGATGACAGATGAAGAAAAAAATGTAAAATTTGACAAATAACCGCTAAGTTGCAGATGTAGTACTGAGTGCCGGGTATAAAAGTTGTGACGCGTAAGAAGCGTCTCACACGTCCCATCTCGTTTATTTTATATTTATTAAATATTTGAAATTAATGTAAAGTAATACATTAACGTAATTTTTTTGGGTAAAATATTTGAATGCGACTTAAACGTTCTGATTCCTGAATGTCAAGATAGAATAAAATGGGCTTAGAAGAATTGTACGGAGTGCCATAAATTTTTTGCGCGCTTTCTTGTGAAAAAGTGCGGGAAACAAATCAAATGCAAACAACGTTTTGCGACACCAAGGGATTTCTTTCTGATTAAGAAGCGGTGTCCGGACCATTAACATATTGTTAACAATTTTGTGAGCCTTTGATGTGGAAACTTTCCATCAAAACGAAGCACACATTTACTGTCTTCAACTTCGTGTGCTTTCCACATTATAAGCTCGACTCGCCATGATTCGCCTGGATGTACCTTCAAGCTGTGCACTATGGGTAAAGAACCCGATTGTTTGGCATTAATACAAAAAATAAAGCTAGACCTCTGCAAATTGGCACGAATATTCGTTAGGCTAAAGTAGAATTTCGGAAGTCTTTTGGAACACGTCATCTCCCGCCCCCATACGAACTGAAACCCATTTCCGTCGTATTTATTATAAAAAAAATGTATTCAAAAAATTAATTATGATAAAAGATCCTTTAAACCATTTTAGAACTTTAAAAAAATATATTTGATTGACTGATTGAATGATTGATTCGTAAAATGTAATTTAATTGGAATCGCTACAAGGGGGTACTTTTTGTACAAAGTACAACATTTTATTGCGTCTGCTTCCTGATTGTTGTTTCTCCAGACCTCAGGCAGCGCAGCGTGAGTGAACTCATGAGCATCTGCAAAAATTAAAATTTTTCGAAAAGGGTTTTACTAATTGGTTAATAATATGTAACTTGAACCGTTTCGTGCTGAACAAAAGTAATATTCATTAATATTAATTAATTATTATTAATATTATTATTATTATTATCATTATTAATATATAGAACACACCAAGCTAAAAATATACACGAACAAAACTTTGGACAATTTAATTACTACACACAACTTTAAAAACAAAAAATATGTGTTAACAATTCATTTAAATACCTCGACCTATTATTTCCATATTTTCTCTTGTAGTTAAGCTTTGAAATCGAACTAAACTTAAACCTGCAAGTTGGTCAATTTTTCCCGCAATTTTTCACAAGTCGAAGCCCCTCTGAATCACCCGCTTTGAAAGAGCGCAAAAAATGTATGGTACTCCGTAAAAATCTTATAAGCCCAGTTTTATTCAATCTTGATAATTAGGAATCAGAATACTTAAGACGCACTCAAATATTTTACCCAAACAAAATTACATTAATGCGAAAAATTTGGTATTTTTACCCATAGTGCAGAGGAGAGACCGGGATTAGTTGAGGTGACTCGTAGTAAGCTTTTGCGTATTTGGTAAATACTTTAATTAATATTTTAGTAGCAGAGTGGTGGGGAAATAAGGCAGCGACAGAGAGCAGAAGTTGAGCAAACAACTAACAAAAGATCAAGGATTATGCGTGCTGCGTGTGTGCATGGGATGCGTTGTGGCAGGGGTAAACAGCCCAGGACTCGGCCCTATAATAAAAGGAAGACAAAGAAAATGAGCCCAAGGGAGCAGGAGGTGGAAGAGGAGATGGTTGACTGATGAGTTTAATTTTTGGAATGCCTCAGCTCTCACAGATTACAAAGCCATAGTCACACACACGAGTTAGGGTTGTCCTGGCCAAACAAAAGGAAGCTGCTTTTGTCACATGCACACGCTTGGCCCGGGGGTAGACCTGCAGACTTCACAGCCACCATCCTACAGCTCCTAGGACATCATATATAAGTAATTCCGTGGGTTACTTATATTTTGGTTCCAGGAATGGACCTTTCTTTTTTTCTTTTTATAAAGCTTGAAAATCGGCTGGACTTCTACCTATTTCTACCCATTTCAGTTAACACACCCAGAAGTACCCGATTTCCAGACGTGTAAGCGGCAACACATCAATGCCAGCGTCATTCACCCATCTTACACCCATCGTTAACATGGATATTTCCTATTTTATAATTGAAAATACATGAAAAGTAGGGTATTTATAAGTGATACATTTCACTAAAGAGTAATTCATTAATAAGTGAAGATTATTCTGAGGAAAAAGACTTGTGCAAATTGAGGATAAAAATGTTTTATTTCCATGTATTTATTATATTTGAAATTAACACTCAGTTTAGTTCTGTTTTTTTTTTCACAGAACCTTTTGGTTAATGTGCTGTTTGTATTTCCGTAATCCCGTATAGCCTTTTTTTGTGTGCTAGACATAAACTCGGCTATTGATGCTGATCAAGAATATATATACTTTATGGGGTCGGAAACGTTTCCTTCTGTGCGTTACATGCATCCACTTTGTGCACAAATTCAATATATCCTATTTACTCTTCGAGTACCGGGTTTAAAAATCCCAACTCACGTGTAGTTGACATTTGTCATCGCTAATTTCTGGTACTGCTAGGCAATAACGCGAAAGTAGCACTTACATTGCACAATGGGGAATTTGACCAATTTTTTTGGCAAAACTAATAACTAATAAGTTCATATTAGTGAGAGGAAAATATTTTAAATGGGAGTCTTATATTTCCTTATTTTCGCAGCTTTTTATGCTATTTCTTTACTTTCTAATGGTACGTCAGCATCCCGGCCGCCCACGCGAATTCTCTACCGGCTCTTATTACTTGGTCCACGAAGCTTGCCGCTCCAATACGAATTGGTACTGAGAAGGTTGGGTCAGTATTTCGTAAGAGCCAATGCCAATGTTGGCCAAGTTCTGACCATCCTTTCAGAGTGGCAACCCACCCGCTGGATTACAGCTGGGAAGTCTTTTCTACTGCGCTTTTTTTCTTTCTGGCGCAAATCCTTCAACTACATTTGACCGCAACCACGCAAATTTACGTAAGCTGATTACGTGGCTCTTTCCTGCTCCTGCTACTTCTTCTGATCCTGCTTCTGCTTCAACTCGTATTCGCACTCCAGTGACCAATAGCCGTGTTTGGAGCTTAAAAACTATGCTAGTAACAGAACAAGGACAAGGAAGGTGGGGCCCAGTGCCAGAGAGAGATGTATGTATGAGAGGGCGACCTCATTAGTTAAATCTATAAATACCTTTTGCATTATACATTCAGTCATTACAATTGGAATATCCCAACCCCATCCATGTCCAGAGTCACTTATAATTTAAAGCACAGTCACATTCACATTTCGCATCGAAAAATACCCGTGCTCGTTCCTTCCCTGTTTCTGGCTCTGGGTGTGGCTCTGACTGGATGTAGGGTCTAGGCTAGAGCCCAGAACTTAAACAGTGGCACCGTGTGCGCATACTGATGCTGTCTATGAGAATGATGTGAATGTGAATGATGATGATTATGGTAGTCAGTAATTGAAATGCAGAAAATGGAGAGCATCCCAAGCAGCCTCGACTTACTCGCCAACTAAGGTGAGTGCTAGAAAAGGGGCTGGGAATGAGGCTAGTGTTGCTGCTGTGGATGGGTTGCGCTTCTCCCTTAAAGATAAATAATGCAGCAGCCTGAAGCCCGGACGAGAAGGAAGTAGATGCTTTCTTCATCTGTCTCGGTCCTGAGCCGCTGTTGACACATAGTTTGTAGTTGGTAAACAGTCAACACACAACTGCTCAACGAGCACCTGAAGATGCTTTGTATAAATTTGAATATTTAACTGCATCTGCACTGGCACCGGCTCACGATCTGGCTCTGACAGTAGTACCAGTACCAGTCCCAGACCCAGCTAAAGCTTCAGTTACACCAGAAGTAGTAACTTTTCACTAATATATAGTGCAGCTTCTCCATGAGTACACCGCCCCATGGCTGCCTGAGTGTGTGCCCCCTGTCCGCCTGTCCTCCTGTCAGTTTGCCCTGCACTTGTTTTGGACCGAGAAAATCTGGCTCATTTGGCATGCGTGTGTGTCGCTTTGGCCAAGACATCAACCATTACCGTGAGTGAAACTTTGGGAGCAGGAGTCATTTCGAATGATAACTATGTAATTCTGGGGCTGCTCAACATCTCTGCCCAGTGCCAACTGCTTTTTCAATATAAAGTATCATTAAACGGATCTCTTACGATCTACCATCTCTAAGTAAAAAAAAACGGCTGAAAAAACTGAAGGAGAATAACGAACAGAAGAATAGAGCGAAATTCATGGGACACACCATAAACTTGCCAGTAATAAAGGTGAGGGAAAGACATAAATAAATATACATACTTACACACCCACACGTATGAGAGATCTCCTTTTAAAACTTCTATTGCGATTTGCCTTTTACAAAATAACTCGATCCGTATAGCTCTCCCTCACTCTTTTCATGGTCGTGCTCTCTATGTCTTTTGTGATACTTTTAGAGTTCGGGGCCCTTGAGCTTGAGGTCTATGATACATGAAACTATATTTCCCTTACGCAGCTACGCACCTGTCACTGCTAGCCATGATCAAATAATAGGTTTTACGGTCATCGCTAACTGAGAATTGCAACAGGTCCAATACATATTCAGTACCGGCAACACATGTAACATGTAACAGAAACCTAAAAAACGGTCAGATCGTGGCCAAACATCAAAACGTCTTTCCTGTCGATCTCACCTCTCTTCAAACACGGGATGGATCTTTAAGGGGACTCGGGGCTTGGAAAGAGCCCAGATGTCGCCTGTTTAAGTATTTTGTGGAGAAAGTTTTCGTGACAAAGTTTTCTCATCACAAATATTAAATTTTGCGCAGCAGGGATTTCCAAATTGAATTAAACACTCGGCGATTGGTTCACATTCGGTTTTCATATTTATTTATTTATTTTTAATTAATTCATTAGTTTATATTTATTCTTAGACCCTTGATATCCTCAGAAGTTGTATGGTGTATTGGTTTTGGTTTACTTAAAATGCTTGTCGCATTTGCATTTTCTCTTTTTTCCATATATATGTACATATACATATTTATGTATATATACATATATACATATGTACATATGCATACATACATATATAAGTATATGTGTTTAATACGCTTAAAATATTCTCGTGTTGCGTTGAAATCATTACATATACATATGTTATATCATTATCATTATTGCAATAATTATCGTAATTATTATTTTACTGCTGTGGTACTATAATGCCATATATAATTGTTCATTTATCGTTAGATAAATGCATACGCCTAGGGAATTTGGGTGGATTTTCGGGTGTGGACTCTATCATACTCGTTTTCGGCTCATCCTCTTCTTCTTCATTCACTAAGCAGCTTACATAGACAAAAAAAAACCTTACGGGAAGTGTTCGGTATCGTACTTTTAAGCGGAATTCTCCCTACTATACGAGTACGTGTACGTGTACGGGTTTAAGTATACCCTAGGCTTGCCTCGGTTTATTAGCTATTTGTGAGTTATGTAGTTCGATATACTACAGATTCTTAAGTTTCGTCTCCAGCTCCTTTGCTATTTTGTCTAATAAATATAATTTGTTCATCTTTTGGTTTTTGCATTCGCAAAGCTTTCCATTTCTTTACTCTTTATCATGTAGCTTCTTCCTGCCTTTTTCGTTAATAATAGCTATATATTTTTACTGTCGCTGTCTTCGGGTTGGGTTTATTTGATTATTATATCTCATAAATTCTTGTTGTTGCTAAATTTTGTTGTTTGCTTTGCAGTCGAGTACTGTCTACCTCTGTATCTGAGTTTCCGTGTTTTTTATCTGTCTGTCTTTTTGTGTGGGTGTGTATCTGTAAGTTTTTTTGCGTTCATGTGAGGTGTGCAAAACGTTTAAATGTTAATTTATCTCAATTGTTTCCCTGTTTCTTTATTTGCTAAGTATTCCTCTTCTGGCCATCTCTCCAAATTTGCTCGTTTACTCATCCTCCAGTTATCCAGTACTTATACAGTTGACTCTGACTGACTGACCATCGCTTTAGTTTAAGTTTAGGTTTATTTCCTCTGTTTAAGTTTAGTTTTCTTGTAGCTCTAACATAAATACTCGTACACTAAAATAGTTGGTTTTCTCCAGTTATTTACACATACATATCCTGCACTTTTATTTTTGGGGTATTACATTCTTTTCTTCCCATTCCTCATTCGCTTCTCCCATCTCTCAAGCCATTTTATCCTTAGTTTTCGGCAATCCATAATAATTATTTTACTGTGCCATTGGTTTTTCTTGTTTTGTTTGCTTTTGAAGCAATTTAAGTTTTTTTTTTTTTTCCTTTTATGTGCTTTCCAAATTCTAATAGGAAACTGACTCCTGCTCTTTTTTCTAATGGTTTTGCTTTGCCAATAAAACGGAAACCAAAAAAAAATGTAAACGAGAGGAGTACTCGCACGGAGTGCTACCTCCATATATGGCACCCACACCTGTACACACACTCGCATACATATCTAAAACACATAAGTATACATTGGTACATGTACGTCGATACATATGTATTACATATACATACATATATCCATTTTCTCTGTGTTGTAAAGTATACATTTAGCAGGGCGTAACAACGATGGAGAAAAAGCAAAAAAAAGGCGTACAGATATTTCTGTATGTTTGTAGGTATATAAATTATATGTATCATATCCTTTATACTTTATATTTCTATGTATTTAGATTATTTATTTTATGTATTTGTATATTGGTGCTATATACGATATAACACTAGTTTACCTTGATTAGTCTTCATTTATATACACAGAGACTGCAGCTACTATAATTCGCTTCTCTTCTTGTATCTTTTTTTTTTTTATATAATATTCCACACTAGCGGACTCTCCCACGCGAGCTCTTTCTGCGCACTCTCCCTTAAAGCGATGGATCATTTTGGCCTAATTTTCAGTGTGTTTTTTTGGGTTTGAATTCGTAATTTGAATTAACGATTTAATTTCTTTGCAAATACTTTATTCAGCAATTCTTTCATTCTGTTTGGTTCCTCCTTTGGGGACTTTTTAAAATTGTCATAGGTGACCTTCTAATGTCTAGTAGGGCAGGAATCGACCAACTTATTCCATGTACAAGCACTTGAATAGCTATAATATACATATATGTAGTTTTTGCAATAAATTCGATAATCACCAATCCATGGAAAGAAACAAACAAAATTAGGAGCTCTGAAACAACTCGAGTGAAAATCGGCGAGCATTTTTTAATGGATTTATTATTTAATACCTGAAAATGATAGAATATCGAGCAAATATGTATTTCTGTTTGGATTGAGTCTCGTTCTTATCGATCAAAATCCGAATCTTTATCTGAATTTGGACGTAAACTGATCTTTTGAAGTGATCTTTCTGATTTTCGTTTTCCATCCTTAGTTTATTTATGAGTCTGCCCATTGCCGCTTCTAAAATTCTGCGTAATATCGGTTTGTTATGGTGTTTTTTATTTTTTTTGTTAATACTGTTTCAAGCTTTATTTAGATCAATTCTTTTTCATGTGTGGGTTTAATTTTGGGCCGCATTCAGCTGGGTTTGAAAAGCAAAACTTATAGATAATAACAAAACATTCACATTCCATACGATAATAGCAGCATATATATATACATATGTACATATGTATGTAAACATATGTAGATATATATCTTTAGACTTACTTCGATCGATTTGTTAAGGCTTCGTTAGAGCAGTAATAGAGAATAAATTAGTTGGGACAAAAACTTAAACTTATCTATCAGGATTAATAGAGAATATAAATACATACATATTTATATATATATCTTCCATATGTTTATGTGTTTTAAAGTGTTTTAAATCTATCTTTAGGTCTAATTAAAAAAAATGTTTTCATTTGCTTATAAGCTAAACTTGTTCCTTTTTTAATAATTAGTTTACTTTTTGTTCTGAAGCTGACACACTGTGCAAAAGCAAACGAGATAAAGCTTTCGCTAAGCAAAACTCTTCCCCAACAGGCCCTCAATTGGTTTGCCAAATGTAATCTTTAAAGTGTACTGTGGTCTAGACGGCGAGCCTGTGTGAATCATTCTATTCTAATTCGCATATGTCATTTCCATTCCTATTGCCATATATATTTCCTATTTACATTTGCTATGGCGGATGGTACAGTCTGCTGTGCTGGCTATCTCTCATCTGTTCGAGTGTGTGTGTGTGTTCACGTCCGATCGCTTTGTGATTTGTTTAAAACTATGCCAGTCTCAAAAAGCTCGAGTACCACGAAAAAAACATTTCCTCCTTGCGTACTGCATTCCCCTGTATCCCATCTACTTTTCTACATTTTTCCATTTACTTTTTCACTCTCTTACTCCTTTACTATTACCCAATTATCATACGCCTTATTGTTTGTGGGTATGCATTTACATATGTATGTATGTATATGGCTATGTTTTTGTGTTTAGGTTGTTGTTGCTGTTCTGGCTTTATATGACTACTGCACTATGCTAAATAAATGTATAGGATATATGTATATCGGTGTATCGGTATCATTTTCTGAATCTGTTTAGCTATATCCGATGACACACACATAGACGAGTAAGCGAATACCTCTACTTCGGATTATGTATACATCTGCATTAAGCAGATGTTTTTATGGGATCAGAGTCCCTTAATTACATACATATATGCATTTTCTGTCGCACTTTTCTAGTTCCTAACAAAAAAAACGTACATATACTATGTATGTATGTATATATGTATGTAAATGTGCCTTGACATAAAAAATCTGTTTGATAACATACATTTAGTCCTATAAATATCTATATATATGTATAAATAATTATGCTTCCTGTGCCAGTTGACCCCACTCTTTTTTCGTAGAAGAGCTGCTGCGTGGATCTAATTTCTGAGATCGGGCATCGTCCAAGAGCTAACAGGCAACGGCCTCTTCGGCCGTCGCATCCTCGTCGATATCGATTTCCCCGCCGCGGTCCGCGGAGCGCCGACGTCTGCGCCGAGCATTGGGCACTCCGGCGGCGCCACCGGTGGCGCCCTTTTTCTTCACAAATTTTATGTTGTATGGATCCTCGGCGAGCTCCGGGTAGAGGGCCACGTCGTGGATGTACTCACCCTCGTAGTTATTGGCATAGCTCTGCTTGATGATCTCATCGCTCTCCTGCTGGGTCCACTCTAGTGCGGTGGTCAGACCGCTGCGCAGGGCTTCCTTCTCGCGGTGCCAGGCCTTTCGGACAGCAGTTAGTTTGGCGTGGTGCATCAGGCGTTGCTGCTCCTTGGCAACGGTTGTGCCGTAACGCAAGTTTATGATTGCGTGCGCTCCATGGATCTTCACGTCAAGATAGTTACCGCCCGAGGAGCCGCCAGCGGATACCACCGACGTTGAGGAGCCACCGGAGCCAGTGGACAAAGCCATCCCGGCCGGTGCAGCCTCGCGCGTTATCTCATGGAAGGTTGTGTTCACCTGCCCCTGCAGTCGCTTGAGTTGTTGCCGGTCCTCGCTGGCCCGCCACGCATCCTCTTTGACAAAGAAGAATGAGTCCTGTTGAGCGTTGTGCACCACGAAGGTGAAGGGCAGAAGCTTCGAGCGGTTGAATACGCTAGTGTACACATCCCGATAGATCGCATTGGCCGCCGGAACGCTGGACACGATAGCCTGCCCGTCCGTCGTCCGGGAGACGACGATGCCCTTGCCGAACGGTGGTTCCGTGTCAGAGCCGATGATGCGCGGCGAAGGGTCCATTACGTCACATTTGAGGGCTGATCGCGGTGGTGCCGAGAGCTGCTCGAAGTCGGACATCCGGCGCACATTGAGGTGGGCAAGGAAACCACTTTCGACGGCCATTGTTGGGATATTGTCGAAGGGGCGGCGCATGTTCAGGGCAATGGGGTTTGCAGGCGGCCGTCCCCAGAGAGCCGGCGGCTGCCAGAGGTCGCGGGCCAGCTGCGGCACCAGGTTAACCACATTGTAGCCTAGGGTTCGCATCCAGCTGGCAAAGTCCTGCGGGTAGTGGCGCTCATGGCCCACATTGATAGGATCATTGCCGTTGAATCGGTACAAATGGAGCCGCGTGGGCGTAATGATGCGCTCGGCCACGCGCTGCCAGTCCGGCGACATCCACTGGCCAATCAGCGGATCGTAGACCCTACCATCGCCCATATGCACCAGGGTGGTCACCTGGTCTAGGATGCCGCCACAGAAGTCTATCGGGAGATACAGATACGGGTTCGAATCGTAAACGATGTGGCCGAAGGGCGAGCGCATGATCTCGCGGATACCCTCTCCGTACTGGTTGAAGAGCATCAGGGGTGTGCCGCTCTGGTCCGTGGCCACGTAGTACTTGTGGCGATACACCTGCGCGTATATCAGGTGGCCCACGTCGTCGTAGGTGAGCGACATCAGCTTGCCGTCGCGGGGCGAATAGATCTGGGAGACCTCGTAAGGCCGCTGTTGGTTCGTGTAAAAGAACTGGGTCACGTTCCCAAAGTTGTCCTTGCGCGTGGTCAGCCGCTTCAGGTGGTCGTAGTAATAACGGACGTCGAAGCGGCCCCGCTTTGATGCGCGCACCAGCAGTCCCTGCGTGTTGTAGTGAAAGCGCTCCTCGCGAGCGTTCTGTGCGACCAGACCGCGGGCGTCGTACTTATACTGGCCCTCTCCAAACTTAACGATGCGGTCCTGGGCGTTGTACTCCATCGGGATGGTGTTGCCGCGGTAGGTTAGCGAGAGCAAATTTCCGTTGTCGTCATATCGGAAGCCCCACGGCTCCTGCGCCTCCACACCTACCAGCTGACCGTCACAATCCCATGTGTAGTTCTTCACATTTGTGTAGCTGTTCACGGCCATGTTCCGGGTGTAGGTTCGTGTCTGCGAGATGCGTCCGTGCACACCGTACGAAAACTCCATGCGAAAAACTTCCAGTCGATGTATGGCCAGGGCCATGCGCTGTGTCTGGAAGCGTCCGTCTACGGTCCGCGTGAAGCTGGCCGTGCCGTCGTGTAGCTGCGTCTGGTTTAGGGCGGGTCGCGTGAACTTGAACTGCCCGATGACGCTTGGCTGTCCTGTGCGCGGATCGTAGGCAAAGGCCTGAGTCGGCAGGCTCTGTCCCCCGATGCGTCCCTGAAGAGCCACCACCCGCAGCTGGCTGTCGTACTCATAGCTGAACTTGGCGTTGCTTAGCCCCGTCTTGGCCACGTAGTCGATGCGCTCCTCGGTAAGAAGCCCAGCAGCATACTCGAAATCCCAGCGATACTCCAGTTCCCGCTCCTCGTGCGAAACCGTGCTTGGCATGCCGCTGGCCTCATTGTACTGAAACTCGCTTCGTCCATCCCCGTGGACCACCTCTGTGAGCTGGCCGGCTCCATTGTAGCGATAGACGATGCGGGCACCGTCCCCGGGAAGGATAGTCTGAAGCAGAGCCCCAGCGTGGCTGTAGTGCTGGAGGTAGGCGCGAGTGCTTCCCGGCGGCGTGTACGTGCAGCGGATGAACCCAATCGAGGTCTGCATGCTGAAGCTGTGGCGGGTGCCTGAGGGCAGGATCACGTGTCGGAGGCCGCCCGCGTCGTCGTACTGCAGCACGAACTTACGCTGGCTAGCCAGTCCTATCTCGGAGACGAGGTTCCAGTCGTTGTACACGAACGAAATGATACCGTCCTGCTGCGAGGTGATCTCTGAGAGTAGGCCATGCCGATCATAGCTGTACTTGAGCTCCGCAGGGCCCCATGCCCAGCCCTCGACGCGGTTGAAGCGGTCGTAGGTGATGTTAACCGGATAGCCGTTTGTGGGGTAGTAGGACTTGGGCAGTCCAGACTGGTCGTAGGCCACAATTAGGATGGGGGTGCGTCGGCCATCGTAGAAGGTTTCGCGGTTGGTGAACTGGTCGAACTCCACTCCGATCACACGCGACTGGTTCACCCAGATCTCGCGGTTGAGTGTCTGCTGGGGATTGCGCACATCCCCGACGAGGTTGTAGACCGAATACATCGAGTTGGTGAGGCCGTCGCCCATGGTGACGCTCTGGTGCGACCACATGGCCAGCATCTCTGCCTCCACGGGAAGGGCGGCCTCAAGTAGTGGGTGACGGGCCACTGCAGAGGCCTCGACCACCACTCCGTTTGCTCCGCGGATGACTAGAGTGTTGTTGGCCTTCAGTTCTGCGTCGGCATGGGCCAGGCCACGCTTTAGGAAGGTAGATCGGACGCCGCCGATGACGAGCAGCTCGTTAGCATCCACGCCGGCGATGCGTTCGCGGGAGAAGAGCGACTCCACAGAGGCGTGCACGTAGATGGTTAGTCCTTTGTTGTCCGCCAGCTGGGAGGTGATGCGCACAATCTCGCCGCTGGGCAGGATCATACCGGTGACGCGCCCGAACTCGTCGTATTGGTAGATATACGTCTCGCCGCCAGAGGATCGCGAGTTGAGCAGACCTGTGTTGCTGTCGTAGTCCAGCTCGATCTCCTGACGCCCCTTCTCGGTCAGCTTGGTCATGATGCCGATGCCATTGATCTGTATCTCCGACTTGTGGTCCTGCGTGTTCTCAATGGAGCTCACGACATTACTGTAGTCGCGCAGGAACTGTATTTTGTTGCCTGACGCATCCGTGACCGTGGACAGCCGTCCAAAGCTCGTGTTCTTTGAGTACAGAAAGCTGTAGCGTGTCTTGCCTGAAGTCAGGTCCTTGGTGGCCACATGCTGGCCGTACCTATTGAATACATAAATCTCGCTCGATGGCGGAAAGGGAATGTGAAACTCTCCGTTTTCGTCATGCGATGGCAGATAGTGCTCCAAGGCCAAAACGTGCAACGATCCTGAAATAGAAAAGGTATACACGAATGTCAAACATGGAATAAATATTGCCTCTATAACTACTAAAACTGTTATTATTGCATTTGTATATGTATCCATAGAATAATTATCCGGGTTCCCGTCAGGGTTCAGGACTTCGTTTCTCTCTATTTTCGAGGTCGTACACTTAGCGGAATTCCCCAGCGAGCAACTGCTTGGGCAAGCTTCCATAACACAACTACACTGAGAACATCGAGAACCATACCTTTCAGACTCTCATTGTCTGAAATTTTTAGCTTTTTAGCCTGTAGCTCTCTCTCTCGGTTCATCTCTGTCTCTCTCCCTACCCAAGCAGGTTGCTGGCAAGCATGATGAAATTGTATAAGGTTTTGATCGTATCGTTTTCGCACCCGTGCGTTCAGTGTGCTTGCATGTCGACAACAAAGGTTGTGTGCGTACGAATTTTTTCACATATATTAACCTTTGCCTGCGCACAAAATAATTTTTATGTTTTTGCAGCAAGAAAATTAGAATTTATTTTAGAACAAAGAGCCTAAGCAAGCAATTTTATATTAAAAAACATTATTATTAATTATTAAAAATAAAAATAAAAATAAAAAAGAAAGCATACATTTTGACATTAATCCTAAAAGTATAGCTAGATTTCTACAAATTGGCACGAATGCTTTTTAGACTGAAGTAGAAAGTTTGACTTTTAGACCACGCCTTCCTGCCGGACCCATACGAACTGAAACCCATTTACGTCGTATTAATTGATTGAATGATTGATTGGTTAAATGTAATTTGATTGAAATCGCTCCAACGTGTGATGGAATTTCGCTTAGTAATTGTTTACCAAAGCAATATATTTGACCATTTATTTGAAATTTCAGTTAGAGAGCTTCCGTCAATGCTTTATACAGTACAACATTTTATTGCGTCTGCTTCGCGATTGGTGTTGCTCCTGACCTCCAGCAATACTGCATAAGTGAACTAATAAGCATCTACAAAATGTACTGTTTTCCGAAAAGGGTCAAAAAACGGGCAAAAAGCATTAACACCACTTGATTCTATATTAATTTTTTTTTTTAGATATATGTACATATGTATATGTATCTTGAACTTTGGATAAGTTGTGTACTGAACAAAAGTAATGTTCCACTGAAACTAATAGATCAAAGATACTTTGATTTGGTTGTAAAGAACAGTGGCATTCTGAAAAGCTATTTGATGCAGATAAAGAATGGACGTAGTTGTTATACCCGGTACTCGAAGAGTAAATAGGGTATATTGTATTTGTGCGGATAAAGGTTGTATGTAACGCACAGAAGGAAACGTTTCCGACCCCATAAAGTATATATATTCTTGATCAGCATCAATAGCCGAGTCGATTGAGCCATGTCTGTCTGTCCGTCTGTCCGTCCGTCCGTCTGTTATATTTGCTTCGCGCAGTGTGTGGCGGTCTGCCCCTGCCGTTCCTCCGCCTTTGCCATAGCCGTGGCTAAACCCGTCCCGCAGCTTATATTTGTTTTTTGAAAATTCTCTCATTCACACTCTGCTTCGCGCAGTGGCCGCACACTGGCCGTCTGCCGCTGGCTCTGCCTCTGCCGCTGGCTCTGCCTCTGCCGTGAGTCTGCAGTGTGTGGGTCTAGGGAAGGGTAGATGTAGATGACAGATGAAGAAATAATTTAAAATTTGACAAATAACCGCTAATGTACAGATGTAGTACTGAGTGCCGGGTATAAAAGTTGTGACGCGTAAGAAGCGTCTCCCACGTCCCTTCTCGTTTTAGTTTACCATCTGGGATATATAAGGCTTTCAAATGCAAAAATGATGATTTTTGTGCGGTATTTTTGACAAAGTTTCCAATTTATGAACTCAGGAAAAGTCGAAGATAAGTATATCCTGGGTTCCTACTTTTTATGTATAGGTGCATTCATTCGGCGTCGTTTAAGGTATTGCTCATCAAAATCTGTGGAGAGACGCTTGCGCGCACAACTGCCATAGTATTTCTAGTACTCGAACAATACTGATAAAAGTACTGAAATAAAAAATAAATGCTAAAAAATGTCGGTATTGAACGTAAAATTAAGGGTTTGGAGGGTTGGTCAACCAATTTTAGCTCCACAGATTTTAATTAACAATAACCTCAACGACGCCAAATTAATGCACCTGTTACAAAAAAATAGAAGACATAGGATATAATTTTGTATCGACTCTTCCCGAGTTTTTAAAATCAAAATTTTGCATTTCAAAGCTTAAGTTGTCTCAGATGGTAAGCTAAAACGACAACGTGTTTAGGCTCACTTTATAAATGAAATTTGTAGAATGACAATGATAATTTTATCCAGATTTAAAACACTTAAGTTATGTGAAATAGAGAAGAGCTACCTTAAAAAAAACTAAAGAAGGTGAAGAAACTATAAAAAGCTGTTTTACGGGGTTGGGGTAGCCCCTACTAAGTAAATTCTTTCTGGCTATAATAATAATCCGATCTGATCCCAATTAGGTGATCTGAAAGATAAAAACATTTCTAAGCCCCATATCTTTCAGGAAAAGTTGGTTTTGTTCCATAAGGAAAAATCGTGTCGGGTAGTGTTATCGGACAGCGGCGTGTTGTTCCCCAACTTTTATCCCTGTTTTGCTTTTGACAATTCCCTTGAACTGGCCATCAATTGTATTCTCACTTCCCTTTCGCTTGTCTCTCGATATGTCTTTCTCCTTCGTATTGTTGATCATTTGCTTAAGCTAAACGCCAGATTCTCGCAGATGATTGTTTTTACAGGCACAGCTTTGCCCCTCTCTCTCCCTCTGCCCACACCACATATTTTCCAGAAATCCCCTGTGCTCATGGAACGCTTGAAATTTTAATTTACTGCAAATATACAAATAAAAAAAAAAATTGCGTAGGTACATATGTGAGGACACTGCTAGAGGACATTCACGTACCATCATCACTGCTCTGACAATAACTGGTATCTACATACATACATGTCATACTATAGTTTTCAGCATCTGGCCTCCCGATCAACAGCAACATGCAACATGTTGGAATTAAACGGTTAGTACTATTTACAATTATAGTCTTCCTATCAAATATAAAAATAATAATAAAACATTAAATACAAATAATTTAATTCCAAGATGTACATATGTACTGCATACATATGTATATCGGATAGTTGAAATATCTTGGAAAACTCTAAAACATCTGATCTTAAAAATGCATCACCCTCATTCAATCAAACAAAAATGTACCCAGAAAAAGATTTGTAGAACAAACGATTTTTTCCCAAATGGATTTATCTCCCCACACAACCAATCGCACATCGCCATTGTGCATAACCTGTACTAAACCATCGATTTCGCACAAGTATCGTATGAACAAATTTTCCACCGATTAAAAATAATTTTTTTTTCCTTAGCAGTTATGATGAAGTTTTTGCTCTTTTGAACACAATTGTATCACAATAGAAATATTAAATACATTGTGGGCAACATTTGTTTCTTCCATACATATGTAGCTTTATGGAATGGGGATGGGACTGGAGACATTGGAAAAACATTCCTGACATCCTCCTGCTCCAGGCGCAGTTGAAGCGTAAGCCATTATTGTCTCAATTTAGAAGAGCGTTTTGGCTTCGGGTATTCGTGGGAGGTGTCAACCGGACTGTAATGGGTACTGTTGTTGGATGTGGTCTGGTTTAGTCGGTTGGGTGGCGACTGGGATGTTACTTTAGGTTTCTGGCAGGGCGCCAGGCCAACGATTGAGCGAATTTCAATGCAATAAATGTGAGACACTCCGCTGGTAGTTGAACCAGCAAAGCCACTTGTCCTGCCCCAACTCCCTGAGTGGGTGTGTAAGTATGGTTTGTGAGTTCAATTAATGTAATGGTCCCATAAACTGAAGAACTTTTTTGTGCCCAGCACAAAGGATTCCTGCCATTGTTTCTCCGAGTGCGTGTTTCTCTGGCTGTGGCCCCTCGATTTCAGGGGGTTTGGTTTACTGTTACGAATTTATGTGCATCGGAGACACTACCAATACCCACTACAAACAAACCACTCTCTCTATCCTCTTTCTTAACTTTAAAGAGTCATGGTTGGCGTGATATATTACATATGTACATATTTAGATATTTCCACATCGTGGGAAAAATAAGTATGGATGGAAGGTCAGCCCGTTTGCAGATTGAAGTGAACGTGAGAAAAAGACACATAGATAAGCCTTTGGGAGCCTTGTAGCCCAAAAGGTTAGACCTCAACGAAGGTAACTCAATGGTACTCAAATTGCAATTTAATCGATTTTAAGTTTTCGTTTTTTGTGATTCCAGAGTGATTACACAGATATGTATTGAATTAATGATTTCCATATTTTAATGGGCTTGTTTTCTGTCTTACTGAAGCTATTTGTTTAAGTAGTAAACATATTGCATATATATCACTGCCCTCTTTCTTAATTATTTTTGTTGCGCAATTATTGAAATGAATGCACCGGAACTGGCACACACATACTCTCAGGAGGGAGGAAGAGAACTCAACTTAAGCTGTGAGTACTTACGTGGGGCTACCTCCAACTACAAAGCGGCAATGAACCTCCTCCACAGGAAATGCTTTACATATGTATGTATGTATTTATATATTCTTGTATGACATAAAGGCACACACACATATGAACATATATACACATAAATATGTACACACCCACCCACACTTACTGAGATAATGTGTCTTAGACCCTAATACAAGTGAACATCAGCAGACTGGTGATTAATGTATTGCAGGGGAGTGGGTTACGGTTTGGGTCAGAGCTTTTGTCTGAACATTGATGTGAAAGGTAAGTTGGCCAATTCGTAGGTAATAAGATTGATTTTCAATTTTTCGCTCTTCCCACTTTAGCAGAAAGAGAGAAGTGGAACGAGTGGTAGACACACTGGGAAGCAATCACTCACACATGTTCCCAAATTCCCCACTCCCGCACAGTAATGTCGATGACTAAAACTTGATTAATTATGGCCATTGATTTGCTTTCCACGGCTTCATCTCCTTTCACAGCCATGGACACGGTTACGGCCACGGCCACTGAGAGCGGAAGCCCCCATGTCTGGCTCGTCATTAATTTGCGTTGATTGGCATCCGCCGCCACTGAATTGCCGGACCACCCTTTGTCCATCCCGTCTGGACGACCCATGGTTAGCGCTGGAGTGCTGGAGAGCTGGTCTCTAGTCCATCCGTCCGTATCCATCCACCCTCTTCCGCTTAGGAAATTTATTAATTACGTTTTTGGTCTTATCAAATTACGCTTTGCCAATGCACTCAAATTTATACCTTCGATGTTTTTTGAGCTTTCGCTTGCGCTTTCACATTCGGCTTTTTCGCCCTCTCTCCCCCTTTTTCTTTCACTTATTTATTGGCAGCCATTTTGTTTTGTGTTTTTCTTTTCTCCTTCTTCTGCTGAAGAGCAGGTGCTACCTGGGTGCGTGTGGTCCCTAATTTGTCCTCGTTCGAATTGTAACGGAAATTGGATTCGTTTTTTCCTTTATAGGGCTCTTCCAAACCTCCACTGCCTCCGATTACACTCCCATCGCATTCCCGCCCCATTCCGGCCCTCACTGGTCCCCTTTATTCAGGGTGTGCTTTTCTTCCTGTCTATCCCATTCTTGGATATTCGAGTGACATAATGGCCAATTACAACAGCAATTGCTTGTTCCTTCGATGCTTTTTCATTGTTCAGCAATGTCACTGCAAGCTCTTGTTCCCTTTTTATACCCGGTACTCGAAGAGTAAATAGGGTATATTGTATTTGTGGGGAATAACGGTTGTATGTAACGCACAGAAGGACACGTTCCCGATTCCATAAAGTATATATGTATATTCTTGATCAGCATCAATAGCGGAGTCGATATAGCCATGTATGTCTGTCCGTCCGTCTTTATGAACGCCTGGATATCAGAGACTACAAAAGCTACAGCAACCAAATTTTGCAACAAGACAGCTCTAATATCACACTGTTACAAGTGTATTTTTAAATTTCGCTCCGGCCCGTTTCGCTCCCAAAAAGGACGAAAGTCTCCTACAGCCACAATTTTGAAGATAAACAAAAAAAGCCTAATTCCGTAGGAAATGACCATATGTATTAAAAATCGAGAAGGGACGTGTGAGACGCTTCTTACGCGTCACAGCTTTTATACCCGGCACTCAGTACTACATCTGCACTTTAGCGGTTATTTGTCAAATTTTATATTTTTTCTTCATCTGTCATCTACATCAACAACACTGCTCACGCCAACACGCTCCTTTAGCTCGCCACCCTCCCCTAGAAACACACACTGCAGAGTCAGGGCAGAGTCAGCGGCAGAGGCAGCGGCAGAGGCAGAGGCAGTGACGTGTCAGGGGCCAGGCCATAAACAGCGCGAAACAGAGTGTGAATGCTGCGGGACGGGGTGGGTTTGGCCACTGCAAATTAATTTCTTCATTGTCGCTATAATAATGATCTAATCGGATCCCAATTTGGTGATCTGATAGATATGGTCATTCCCTACGGAATGTTTTTAGTTTTCTGCTATCTTCAAAATTGTAGATTTGGGAGGTTTTCGCCCATTTGCGGAGGCGGAAGGGGGCGTGGCTCATTTTTGAAATACACTTGTAACAGTGTGAGCATACAGAAGTCTGGATGCAAAATTTGGTGGCTCTAGCTCTTATAGTCTCTGAGTACTAGGCGCTCATCAGGACGGACAGACGGACGGACGGACAGACGGACAGACAGACATGGCTCAATCGACTCGGCTATTGATGCTGATCAAGAATATATATACTTTATGGGGTCGGAAACGTTTCCTTCTGTGCGTTACATACAACCGTTATCCGCACAAATACAATATACCCTATTTACTCTTCGAGTACCGGGTATAAAAAAAATGTTAAATGTTCGAAAAAAAAAACATACGGTTACACACAAGTGTGTGATTCATCAGTGATAATCAGCATAAATGTACATAAATTATAAATTGTTTAAATACTTATTATTCTAAATCGACTTACCTTGATCTGCAACATTAATGACGCCGTCCTGGGCCACGGCAATGGCCGAGATAGCTTGGAAACGTGCGTTCGAGGAGAGCAGGGTCTCCGCGTTGCTCAGGGTTCCATCGTCGTTGAGGGTCGCACCGCTGCCGATGCCCGAGGCCGTGGTCTTCGCGCCCAGGAGCACGGTGGTGGTGGTGGTGGGGCCGGTGGACATTAGGCTGCCACCGCCGACGATGCTGGCCAGCGTACCGCCACTGTTGCCAGTGCCAGAGCCGGAGCCGGAACCTGAGCCAGAGAGCGTGCCGATGCCGAGTCCACCGGGACAGATACAGGCAACGGAGCTGCCGTTACCCGTAGCGACCGTTGCGGAGGCAGAGGCGCTGCCATTGTTTCCGTTTCCGCCCGCTGGGGTCGTCGGGGTAGTTCCTCCGTTATTGCGTGTCGGGTTTACGGTCGTCGAATAGGCGCCACCAGTGGTCCCGCCTAGTCCAACCGTGACCGAACTGCCGTTGCTGCCCGTTCCAATGGCACATTCGCAGGTCTGTGAGCTGCTCAAATTCCGGGTAACGCGATTAAGATAGATGGATGGATAAATTGAGAGTTAGCGGTGCAACAGGAAAAAAAAATATTTGCTAGATCTAGCCTCATCAACTTGCTATCCCCGAACGCACCCCTTTCAGTCACTGCTGATGCTGGTGCCACTCGAAACTCGTCTTTATGATGACATTGTTTGTTCGATAAAAATTCCAAAGTATGGGGGTGATTCGTGCTTCGTTTATCGCTCGCCACGCCCACACTGCAGACAACGACAAAGATACGGAAACGGATACGGGCAAACGGACACACACAAAAACCGGAGGCGCAGAAAAACTACCCAAGACAACAATAAAACCAAAAAGGGGGTAAAAAAAGTTGATTTATAGTTTCTGTCTGTAGCGCAGCGGCCGCTAATTACTTTGCCACGTCTGGCGGCCACGCCCTTGTACTGTCCCCCGCCCCAGTGTCCCACCATCATTCTCCACCTTCTGCTCGACCCCTCCGGCACCTGAAGCCATTCCCATGGGCCCATATTCCTGCTCCCTGCAATTCTATTTGTTTAAATAAAGGGCGGACCCTCGTCCGAAATTGAATAAAGTTGCACAAATTGTTGGTTCAGTCGTTTACTAGCCTTACCCGAGTAATGGGTCTGCTTCCTCTTCCTTAATAAATCCCCTCTTGGGAAGTTTTGAGGTGATCTTAATTTTTATACCCGGTACTCGAAGAGTAAATAGGGTATATTGTATTTGTGCGAATAACGGTTGTATGTAACGCACAGAAGGAAACGTTTCCGACCCCATAAAGTATATATATTCTTGATCAGCATCAATAGCCGAGGCGATTGAGCCATGTCTGTCTGTCCGTCCGTCCGTCCGTCCGTCCGTCTGTCCGTCTTGTTTGTCGGCTAGTTCTCAGAGACTATAAGAGCTAGAGCCACCAAATTTTGTATCCAGACTGCTGTATGCTCACACTGAAAAATGAGCATTTCAAAAATGAGCCCCGCCCCCTTCCGCCCCCGCAAAAGGGCGAAAGCCTCCTAAATCAATTTTGAAGATAACAGAAAACTAAAAACGCCATTCCGTAGGGAATGACCATATCTATCAGATCACCAAATTGGGATACGATTGGATCATTGTTATAGCCACAATGAAAAAATTAATTTGCAGTGGCCAAACCCACCCCGTCCCGCAGCATTCACACTCTGCTTTGCGCTGTTTATGGCCTCTGCCCCTGACACGTCTCTGCCTCTGCCTCTGCCACGACTCTGCAGTGTGTGTCTATAGGGGAGGGTGGCGAGCTAAAGGAGCGTGATGAAGAAAAAATTTGACAAATAACCTCTAAAGTGCAGATGTAGTCTTACACGTCCCTTCTCTTTCTTATTGTATTAATGTTTGCAGTGCATCAAGTAAAAGTAAGAAACCCTAGTGATACGGTGAAAATAATCATAGCAAATAATAGCAATCCTAAGCAAAAGAATTGATATATCGTAAAGCTTGGGTGCTTTTAAGAGTTTTTTGATGTTAAACTATCTATGGTATTAGGTTTAAGTAGTTTGAGCTATGAAACCATCCAGAAACTTAAGTTCAGACGTTAGGGATAGGAAGAACGTGCGTGGCAGTGCTCACCTTCCCGTCGACCTTAAAACTTCAACAATGATGGTTTTTCGAACCGGAAAACAAAAACATTTAAGTATTCCAAGATAATTAAGATATAATAATAAGATAAGATTCAAGAGAAAACACCGAAACAAGAATCAACGAGAGGGACGTGTGAGAGGCTTCTTACGCGTCACAACTTTTATACCCGGCACTCAGTACTACACCTGTACCTTAGCGGTTTTATGTCAAATTTTACATTTTTTTCTTCATCTTTCATCTACATCTACATAACTTCTCACGCCAAAACGCTCCTTTAGCTCGCCCCCCTTCCTTAGAGCTACACACTGCAGAGTCATGGCAGAGGCAGAGAGGCGGCAGAGGCAGAGGCCGCACACTGCAGAAGCAGAGTGTGAATGAGAGAATGTAAAAAAAACCACAAAAGCTGCTGGACAGGGTGGGTTTAGCCACGCAAATTAATTTCTTCATTCTGGCTATAATAATGGTGCAATCGGTCCCAATTTGGTGATCTGATAGATATGGTCCTTCCCTACGGAATGGGGAAGGCGGAAGGGGGCGGGGCTCATTTTTGAAATACACTTGTAACAGTGTGAGCACACAGAAGTATGGATGCAAAATTTGGTGACTCTAGCTTTTATAGTCTCTGAGATCCAGGCGCTCAACAAGACGGACGGACAGACAGACATAGACTCGGCTTTTGATGCTGATCAAGAATATATATACTTTATGGGGTCGGAAACGTTTCCTTCTGTGCGTTACATACAATTGTTATTCGCACATATACAATATACCCTATTTACTCTTCGAGTACCGGGTATAAAAATGCGCCGAGATTCGTGAAGTAGGGTCGTCAGTTTTCCCGTGCTAGACTCCATTATGGTGGACTTTTTAAGGTCCACGTGAATATGAGCACTTCCAAGCACGTCCTTCCTATCCCTAATGACTGAACTTAAGTTTTTGGAATGGTTTTATGGCTCAACCTACTTTAACATAATACTATCAATAGTTTAAAACTTTACTTTTACTTTTAATTTATTGAGCGCAAACATTAATCAAATAAGACAAATTAAGATCACCTGAAAATTCCTGTAAATATACATTTTAAAGAGCATTTTCTGAAATAAGGCCAACAGTCCTTGTTATTTTTCACACGACTGCACTGTACATACATATTTAAATACATATGTACATATGTATGTACGTACACATCTGCATATAGGATTTTTTATAGAATGAGCAAAGGTAAAATCAGACAATGAATTTCCCCAATGTGAGAACTCCAATTAATTTATGGTCACGGTTTCGGATGCCTTCAAAATTGGTTAATAAAGTCAAATAAAGTTCACATCGAAACAGGCCACATCGACAGTATAGAGAAAGAGAGAGAGGTGATAGACCCTCTTTGGGGAATTTGCCAAGTTGGCATGACATTTATGGTCATTCCGTTGCATCGGAAATATTGTGCTGCTCTTGCTTTTTTTACTTTTTATCTCTGTCGCCCATTGCTCTACCTCGCTGTACCCCTTATATCCGTTGCTAACCATCTACCACTGTGTTTGTATTATTCCCGTTGGTCATTCGTGGTAGAAATTTTAAAAAATTGGATGATATCGTTCGGCAATATGCAAATAGCCTACTTAATTGGGTCAAGTACGCACATAAACAAGTCCGAGTGGAGTCAACCCCAGCCCCGCTTCAGTTTTCTATTCCTTTCTGTTCTGGTCTATTCAGAAGCGTGCCGCGTGCCTCATGCCGCAAAAACTCGAATTGAGATTGGTCCAGCGGCGGAGCTTCGACCACTTTAGCAGTCATATTGACCCACCCGGGACCAATCAATTTTGGATTATTATGTTTCAAAACAAACTAAAATGTGATAGTCGAGTGCTCCGAGTGGATACGACATCCGTCACTCAGGTTTATGCTTTCTAAACATTTTTTGTGTGAAATGGATTTAATATTTAGGGATGCATAATCTAAGGACTCATAAGTCGTGCGCCTCTCTAACCCTACAGATCTTCGTGACAGAGGTGTTTACTTACCCAGTGCCTTCCTGCTTGCCGGCAAAGTATCTCATGTTGCCAGCTGTATCTACAACGCGAATGGAGTTGATGCGTCGCGAGTCACTGTCCGCTATGTAGAGATCGCCGAAAGGCGAGAAAGCCATTGCCAGCACAGTGCCTAGGACGTTGTCGATGGCCGTTTTGTTCAAGCGGCTGTCCTGTCCATTGTTATTGCAGTGCAGCGGAGTGCCAGCCACCACGCGTATCTTCATGTCCGAAGTGAGGCGCAGAACGAGGCGGTCGTCGATGAAGTGCAGCGAGCCATCTAAGGGGCTGAGGGCCAGGCCGGTGGGCCACTGCAGCTGCGCTTGGTTGGCCATCAGGGTTCCCGTGCATGGCGCGGGGCTCCAGTGGTTGTGATGTCCATGGTGGCCGATAAGGGTGTGGATGATGCCTTTGGAGTCGACGGCACGGATGTTAGTGCCGTCAGCGATGTACATCGTGCGATCCGCAGCGATGGCCAGTCCCTTAGGGTGTGAGAGTCGCGCCAGTAAGGCTGGCCCGCTGTCGCCGCAGTTGCCCTCGTCGCCGGGGATGCACCGCTGACCGCTGCCTACCACCGGGTCGCTGTTGATGCTCGGGTCTTTAACTTTCTCTAGACGCAAAAGGCGAAGGATTTGATGGCGCTCTGGGTCGGATATATACAGGTGACCGTCGGCTGGCGATACGGCCAGGTAGTACTGGTACGAGACCTGGGTGGCGCTCAGCTGAAGGATGGTGAATACCTTTCCGTCGGGCGTGATGCGGCGAACCAGGTTGAAGTCACCCACGTAGAGACTGCCGTCGGGGCCAGTGGCCAGAGCGATTGGAGTCAGCAACTTGGCGTCCTTAGCCACCCCGTTGCAGTAGTCTGGACAGTTGAGTGGTCGCTGCAGGCCGGTGCCCATCACCACCTTGACTGTACGCGGGTACTCCTTCATGTGCAACGTGCTGCCGTCGCCTTTCTGCAGGATCCCCTCGTGGAAGTTGTAGTGATGATGGATATCCAGCCCCCAGCCGCCAATGTCCGAGATGTCCACGTCGTAGCCCTGTAGCTTAGCCGTCTGGGCTATCCATACGGGTGTCTGGCAGGTGGTGTGCTGGTAGCCCACCGATATCCGGGCGATCGTCACGCCGTACACCTTTTGGCGGTAAACGTTGCGCTTATTCCAGGCGAATGTGTGGATCAGATTTGGATCCGCCTCGTACGTCTTCACGTGCAGCGCCCCCTCGATCTCCACTCCCACGTGCACATGGGTCAGGGTCTTAGGTATCGTCTCCGAGGTTAGCCGCATGCGGACGATGCTCAGGTACCCTGAGGCTTGAGACGACTGGTAGGTGAGGTGCAGGTCCGAGCCGGGTATCTGTATTGACTCCTGGACAATCTGTGGGGCAAACAAAGAGAGCGAGAGAAGGTCATCAAGGGACCGCAGTTGGACAGCTGTGAGGGCTGCAATTAAACATGCCCGAACTTCGTCCCAAGCTTAATTAATGTCCTGCAATGCCCATGCTCAGACTGCCAGATGCAAATTTACAATGTCATTAAGGAAAACTTTAAATTAATTAAAACTGCGCGCTGCACCGGGCCAGATGCTGCCAGGCCGCTAATTAGGAATGGCATTAGGACAGGAGTTCATAACTCTCAAACAGAGAGTGGAGGAGGAGTCCCATTCATTGAAAGAGGGGAGGGGACGCTAGGACACTCACCTGAGTCTCGGCAAAGATAACCCGTTTTCCGGGCATGGCGCCCACGCCATTGGGCATCCAGGTGCTGATCAGCTGGGGTCGTAGCTTCTCGTGGTCGTGGTCCATGCACACCTTGCTGGCATCATTGGCTTCATCCGCCGTGTGGTAGTGGATGGAATTGAGAAAAGTCAAGGCCGGATTCAGGGGCGCCACCCTGGAAACACAAGCACAAAACCAAAACATCGATTAGATTAATTCTCCTGCAGATTCCTTTCTGCGTCTTACTTTATGTTTCGACTGGTGGTCTCGTCGTCTTCGCTCAATTGCATCTGGACGGGAGGCAAAACGACTATGCGGTTCCAGGGAACAAACACGGTGCGCGTCAAAGGGCGGAATGGCGATCGCTGGAACTGTAGGGTGACCGCTCCCCCGCCATTAACGAGAACATCAAACCTGAGAAATTTTCGGATACATTAAGATTGGCTTTGGAATTAAAATGAATACTCAATTAGTAATAAAATTGGAGGCAATCATGCCTTTTAATATTTTAATCAAGTTCACTCAAACCCATTAAATGACACCCAGACTTTGTGGTGGAGTTTGAATGAAATTCTGGCCGGATTCTCGTTGTTCGTTGGAAATTGTTGTCACGTGTTGGCCGCTTTAAATATAATGATGGCGGTTCCCAGGCCGCCGCCATTGTCGCTGAAGCAATTTAAAGTTCCAGCAGAGGGGCAAAGGAGACGTAGCATAGCACGAACTTGCACAGAAAAAGAACAAGAACAAGAGAAGATCTCGACAGGAGTAGACCCGACAGGAGAAGACGCGACAGAAAACAAAGGCCAGAAAAATAACAAGATGTAAGAGGAGATAACTTTGGGAGAATTTTCCAGGCAATAATTTTGTAATTTGTATTTAAGTATTGCGATTTTAAGCTATGCTTGTAGCGTGAGATAGTCGTATAACAGACATACCACGGCAACAAATACAGATAGCGGAGTTTAAGCTTGCTTTAAGTTTTCCTGCACTGATGTTGCCTCAGGGTTGTACTTAACGACATAGCATGAAACACCAAATCTCCACCATTTAAGGGGTGACCAATGCGGGTCATAAACGAAGCCATAAACCAGGGCAGCGTTAACACAGACTGGCAGAACAAATAAAGGAAACGAGAAGGGACGTGTGAGACGCTTCTTACGCGTCACAACTTTTACATTTTTTCTTCATCTGTCATCTACATCAACAACACTACTCACGCCAACACGCTCCTTTAGCTCGCCACCCTCCCCTAAAGCAACTCAATGCAGAGTCAGGGCAGAGACGCGGCCGAGGCAGAGACGTATCCGAGGCAGAGGCCACAAACTGCGCGAAGCAGAGTGTGAATGAGAGAATGTGTAAAAGACAAATATAAGCTGCGGAACGGGGTGGGTTTTGCCACTGCAAATTAATTTCTTCATTGTAGCCATAATAATGCTCCAATCGGATCCCAATTTGGTGATAGATATGGTAATTTCCTACGGAATGGCGTTATAGTTTTCTTTTATCTTCAAAATTGTAGATTTGGGAGGTTTTCGCCCTTTTGCGGACGCGGAAGGCGGCGGGGCTAACTTTTAAAATACACTGGTTTCAGTGTGAGCATACAGCAGTCTGGAGCCAAAATTTGGTGGCTCTAGCTCTTATAGCCTCTGAGCACTAGCCGACAAACAAGACTGACGGACGGACAGACGGACAGACGGACGGACGGACAGACAGACATTGCTCAATCGACTCGGCTATTGATGCTGATCAAGAATATATACACTTTATGGGGTCGGAAACGTTTCCTTCTGTGCGTTACATACAACCGTTATTCGCACAAATACAATATACCCTATTTACTCTTCGAGTACCGGGTATAAAGAGAAACAGAGTATATACTGTAATATTTGTTACAATTTTTGCTAATTTAATTTTAGTGTTTTTCCTCGTTTTCCAGCACAACTGATGTTGTGGCTGCCATAATGGCAGACGGGCATATGTGCATGTACATATATACATATGTATGTACAAAGACACACGCTGATACACAGTTCGCTGTGGCTGGGTATGGCATACATTCAGGCGCGCATTCATTCATTAACAACCCAAAAACATATAACACTCACACACACGCATGGACGGGAGTATTATGAAGCGAATGAGAGAGACACAGAAAAAGATTCTAATGACAAAACGTATGCAACAAAAAAATGCCACAATCCCCTTCAGCACAAGAGAACGTCAAGACATAAGGGAAATGAAAAAGGCAATTTGGAACAACAATGGTTGCTCCTTCGGCCATGTGAATGTGTGCCTAAAAGTAAACTCCAATTGGAATGAACATTATAAATACAAAGACAGGAGATCCCTAACAACCAGCTGGAGTCACTCATATGTATGTAAATATGTGCGTACTTGTTTGTTTATGCATGAATGTATGTACATATGTATGTAAGGAGGCCACATATTGAACGTACCACTCGAGTTGTACGAACATTGAAAAGAAATGTCAAAAACTGAAAATGCAGTAACACCAAAC
Source organism: Drosophila subobscura (assembly GCF_008121235.1). Taxonomy (NCBI): domain Eukaryota; kingdom Metazoa; phylum Arthropoda; class Insecta; order Diptera; family Drosophilidae; genus Drosophila; species Drosophila subobscura. The sequence continues at coordinate 22,757,556 of NC_048530.1, read as the reverse complement.
TAAAATTAATTATATTTCAGAACAAATTAAAAATGATTCTTTAAAAATTGCATTCAACAGACGACAATTCATTCTATTTACAAAATAGGAAGCAATTAAATTTTTTAAATAAATATGATAAAACCAGCAGTGGACGTAAATTCGAAAAGCTTCTGCTTGGTGCAGTACGGCACAAAACGAAGAAGAGTATTAACTAGAAGTGTGCTGGTATATCATTATATAACGAGAAGGGACTTGTGAGACGCTTTTTACGCGTCACAACTTTTATAACCGGCACTCAGTAGTACATCTGCACCTTAGCCGTTATTTGTCAAATTTTACATTTTTTCTTCATCTGTCATCTACATCAAAAACACTTCTCACGCCAACACGCACGCCAACACGCTGCTTTAGCTCGCCACCCTCCCCTAGAGCCACACACTACAGAGTCAGGGCAGAGACGCGGCAGAGACAGTGACGTGTCAGAGGCAGAGGCCACATACTGCGCGAAGCAGAGTGTGAATGAGAGAATGTGTAAAAAAAAATAAAAGCTGTAGGACGGGGAAGTTTTTCCACTGCAAATTAATTTCTTCATTGTGGCCATTATAATGATCCAATCGGATCCCATCGGTGGTGATCTGATAGATATGGTCATTCCCTACAGAATGGCGTTTTTAGATTTCTTTTATCTTCAAAATTGTAGATTTGGGAGGTTTTCGTCCTTTTGCGGGGGTGGAAGAGGGCGGGGCTCATTTTTTAAATACACTTGTAACAGTGTGAGCATACAGAAGTCTGGATGCAAAATTTGGTGACTCTAGCTTTGATGGTCTCTGAGATCTAGGCGCTCAACAAGACGGACGGACGGACAGACGTACAGACGGACGGACAGACAGACATGGCGCAATCGACTCGGATATTGATGCTGATCAAGAAAATATATACTTTATCGGGTCGGAAACGTTTCCTTCTTTGCGTTAAATACAGCTAACGTTTTTGCAGCTAACGTTCTGGTAAAAACTGAGAAACATATTTTACGGAATGGCGTTGAAGGTATGGCCAGGAAGACAGACGACATGCATATGTACATATGTATGTATCTATTTTACAGCCAGGCAAGGAATCGCTTATTTGGCCATTGGGCTAATGAGAAATTACGGTCGCATTTACTCGTTTGTTAAAAATAAACACCGAGAATATGTGTTGTGTACGGAGTCTGTGACTGGCCCATATACATACATAGATATGGTAGTTTACTGGTGTATGTGTATATGCACATATGTATGTGTGTACATATACCTGGCTGTTTGCACAGACTAATGCGAGTGTGTGAGAGATTGAAATAAACAAAGTCCGTCCCTGGGAGTAAACACAAATAATCATCAGACAGTTGGAGCTCTGCGTCCGTCTGTCTGTTGCACAGATTTTGTTCGTGAGGCATGCTTCTGCTTCTGCTCTTGCTGCTTCTGCTTGGCCTTTATAAAATAAGGGAAGAACGGGTGTGAAATCTTTATTTAATTTGTCTAACACACACATGGAACAAACGAATACACAAAAAGGAAAAGAAAATGCCATAACAGCAGGAGAGAGCAAACAATGTTGCTGATGGCAGCAAACGGAAATCCTTTTCCACCCCACACCCCCAATACCCCACAAAAGAATGGAGAAATGTAAATGCAACAATATTTATATTAGATATATTGGATTGCCCACTGGCTGCCACTGCCACTGCCACTGCATTTCCATCCAAATGGGAAAATACCCATACTCGTGCTCCTTCTCTCATCTGTTCTGTGTCTATGCATCGTTGATGGGCTCAATTAGAGAACTACACATATCTAGTTGTAGTTTCTGTTTCTTTTGCTGGAATGCAATTCATCCAAAATGTCACATGATTGAAACTAATGTGTTCCCAGCTAGGGCAGTCCGGACGTTTGGCCCGGCCTATACTTTGCGACTGGCGGCCAATCTGTCACTTATTATGGCTCTAATTATCCTAACCACATGTGCAAGATTGGTACCAGCAGCAGCAGCCTGAAGAAGTTTCCGAGTTCTGACGCAAGGCCAGATCAAAGAAAAATAATTATTTAAAAATTTGATGGCTTGGTGCCGTTGCCTGGTATCCTTATAATTATACCAAGTACTCTAAGAGTAAATAGGGTATATTGTATTTGTGCGAATAACGGTTGTATGTAACGCACAGAAGGAAACGTTTCTGACCCTATAAAGTGTATACATATGTATATTCTTGATCAGCATCAATAGCCGAGTCTATGTCTGTCTGTCTGTCTGTCCGTCTGTCCGTCCGTCTTGTTGAGCGCCTGGATCTCAGAGACTATAAGAGCTAGAGTCACCAAATTTTACATCCAGACTTCTGTATGCTCACACTGTTAAAAGTGTATTTCAAAAATGAGCCCCAACTCCTTCCGACCCCGCAAAAGGGCGAAAACCTCCCAAACCTACAATTTTGAAGATAAAAACGCCATTCCGTAGGGAAGGACCCTATCTATCAGATCACCAAATTGGGTTCCGATTGTACCATTAGCCACAATGAAGAAATTCATTTGCAGTGGCTAAACCCACCCCGTCCCGCAGCTTATATGTATGTATGTACATATGTACATATGTATGTACGTATATGTATTTTATATTTATTAAAATATTTTTTTATATGTACATACATATGTACTTCCCGGGGAATAGTACCCTTATTTATATAATTTAAACTACGGATATATTAATAGATTGTACTTACCAACCTCCTTGGCGGGTTAGGGTGAACCCGAAGCGTGAGTCTCTATCTACAGAGACACGAATGCCGACAATGCCAAGTCCCTGAGGAGTGATCACCTGTCCACGCATCACAGACACACGACTGTAAGGATGTGTCAAAGGTCCATGGCGAAGATTTTTTGGATAGGAGAGTTTCGGTATTATTTGGATGTGGAAAGATAGAAATTCATCTTTTAGAATCATTTAAATTTATGTAATTCCATTGGATTTATTTTGTTTTTATTTTATATATACTTTTTTCTTTTATTTCAAATTTGAGGTTTGTGATTGATGAAATCATAGAATTTAAAAGCGAAAAAACATCGAATTATTATGGTATGTAGTTTTGGTAGTTATGTAATATCGGAATAACGGAACCACTTGGGGATACAAATAAACGTTTTGATTGATTTGCTTTGCCTCTAAGACAAACCGAAGAAAACTCAAGGTATGGTATGCAATAATATGAAGAAATATTTATATAAAGATATTTAAATTATTGTATCTGTTTTCTTGGTACGAGAATGCATATGTATAGGTCTAGATATATATAGTATACGAGTATATGTATGTATAGATAGAGAGATAGAGAGAAATTGTGTCAGGCAGGGTGGGTGGGGGTTGTAATGGAAATGAGTGAACCTTGTCACATGAGCAAGGAGTAGAAGTGCGTTCTGTACATTGTATCTGTGTCTGCATATTTATCTTTGTCTACGTGTTTGCGGAGTTTTTTATAGGACAATCTCAAAGCGTTTTTCTGGCGGGCGATAATGAAAGTTGGATGTTTACGTGAATGTCAATGTGTTATGGAACTACTTGAATGACCAACAATCGACTGTCGAAAGAATAACTGGATGCCAAAGGAGGGGAGAATAAGTACCAGCATGGTACCCGCACTTTCCCTGCTTCATCTGGTTTTTATCTACAGGTATATCCAGCTGGTTTATACTGTTCGTTCTTGGGAGGCAAATGGTAAATAGGAATGGGAGTGAAAGTCCAAATGAAAGATATTCAAGGAGCTGTGGACTTCAAGGAGGACTGTTTTGAGTTTGAGAACTTATATTCGTTGGTGATCTGAAGAAAAATGGGCAGCAAACAAAACAGCAGCAAAACTAGTTCATTGGAAAGGACCAGGGAATATTTATTATCGTTTCTTATCAGAAAAGAATGTCATTCCTGTTTTCGACAGCTGCAAGTTCTTTTTGATCTATTTATTAAGCTTCGAGATCCACAAAAATTTGCTGCATCTTTAGCGATATAATTTGTGTGTGATATTTTATCTTTATGGTTTAATAGGTTAGAGGTTATCGTATAAATTTAAGCTAATTCTATCTATGAATCTATCGGTAATTCGATACGAAGATTTGTTATGGACAGCTCGATTAATAACCATCAATGGCTCACCGCAGTCAGCTAAGAAGTCAATTTTTTCCATCAGAGAATTTAAATAGACATGCACTTGATTATAATCAATTATAATAATTAATAAAAATAATTTATTATTTGATTCGTTAAATTTCCTGCAAATATTTGATAGATGTGGCTAGTGATAACTGTACCAAAGATAATTGAGAGAATGAAACTAAAACGCTGAATTTATAAGATAAAAGTTACAATTGTAAATAAAAACGAGGAGGGACGTATGAGACGCTTCGTATGCGACACAGCTTTTATACCCGGTATTCCGTCAGTATATCTGTACCTTATTGTTTTTATTTTCCAATTTTATATTTTAAATTTTTTCTGCATGCACATCTACAACACTTCTCACGCCAACACGCTCTTTTAGTTCGCTCCCCAAACACTGCACGAAGCAGAGTGTGGATTGAGAGAATGTGCAAAAAATAAAAAAAGCTGCTGGACGGAGTGGGGGTAGCCTCTGCTATGATAATTGCTATGATAATGATCCAATCAAGTCGAAATTCGACCTGATAGATATGGTCATTCTCTACGGAGTTTTTAGATTTTTCTTATCTTGAAAATTGTGGATACAGCAGATTTTTTCCCACTGTGGGGGCGGAAATACACTGGTATCAGTGTGAGCATAGAGCAGTCTGAAGAACAAGTTTTGTGGCTCTAGCTTTTATAGTCTCTGAGAACTAGCCGACAAACAAGACAGACGGACGGACGGACAGACAGACAGATATAGACTCGGCTATTGATGCTGATCAAGAATATACATACTTTATGGGGCCGGAAACGTTTCCTCCTGGGCGTGCACAAACTGCACTATTTACTGTAGAGTTTAGGAGAATTTCTACCTTCTTCAATTAGAAAGAGACAGGACTGCAGTTGACCCCTTAGAACTTTTGTGACAGGGCCTGTTCTTAGAGGAAGGGTTCAAGTTTTCAAGTGTTTTACTTTAATTTCACTTTCTTGCTCACTCTTTCCCTCAGGCTTCGTTCCGTCCATCTCTATGGATGCTTGCTGTTGCTGATGACCTCCCATATCCAAGAGACCCAAGACACATTTTCTGGCAACCCCCTTATCTTTCCCGCCTATACTCCTTACTTCTGTGTGTGCGAGTATGTGTGTACATAAACAAATAATGTACAGTATATGGGTCAGAGTTGTATGTGCACTGTTGCAATTTTATTAGGGAAGGTCTGGAGAACGGTTGATCCGCTTGCAATTCCTGAAAAGTGGCCAACTTCTTCACATACTTCTAATTGCAATTGACCAAGTGGCAAGAGGCCAAACGACGAATCCTTCTCAACTTTTTCTCTCTCTTTTTCTCACTGTGCCACGTCTACTTCCACAGCCCATCTCTTTCTATATAGCGTTTCCATTGCCGTTCAATTTCTGTTAACTTTCCACCACTTTCGTTCACTTTTGCTGCTTCAATTCGATTCAATGAAGCAAAATTTTATTTGAAATCAAACCGAGAAGCAAATTACATGTGTGTAAGTATCCCTATGTCAGAGTGTGTGCGTTTTTGCGACTATAAGTGCATGTGTATTCCAACTCATTGAAGTGGTGAGTGCCATTGATTTTTATTTCGCATTTTATTCGTTTCGTTTCACTTATTATTTATTTGATTTATTTGAACTTCAGCCATGGAACTGGAGCTCCATCCCGTCTCTTTCTTTCGACCAACCTTTTGGCCTTCTGTTGCTGATGATGCGCTGCCCTTCCCCATGCCCAACTGCCAGCCAGAAAAATCACTCATACGCCACCGAAAAGCCCACTCGAATGTCTTCAGCACATTTTGTTTTGTTTTCCTTGGTTGGCTTCGATTCGCCCTTTCGACTCGTCTCGTTTTTAGATTGAATTGGTTTCATTTGGTTATGAGAGGCATTTTTCTTTGATTTTTTGACTATCGAAATGTGCATCACCTCAACCTGCCATAATATTGCAGGTGGGGTGGGGGTAGGAAAACTAATTGAAAGTATTAAACAAAAAATATGAGTGTAAGTGGCAGTATTTCCCAGAAAAATAAGTGCTAGTTTGAAAATCGGTCCGATTGGGTTCGAGTGTGTGAATCCAAACGAGTTCACTAACCCACAAAATAACATAGAGGAATGCGGTCCTTGAATGCGGTTTCGAGCTTAGGGAATTCGTTCGGCTCATAATATTACTATACAAGTCAAGGATTCCATCAATTCCAAACGAATTTTGGAAATATATTCACTTGCCCAACACACACACTTTTCTTTACATATAATTATTTCTTCGTTTAATCTAAACGAATTCTAAATGCCGGATACCAGCGAAACATATCAAAGACATGAAGAAAACGAGGCCAATATAATCTCCTTCGTTCATTGTACTATTACTTGTATCTTTTCGCACAGTCAAGCATGTGAGAGTTCGATGATCTTCTTTGAATTAACTTTATTCTATTTCTTTCCACGACTTTTCTTTTTCGATGCTCCTTTTAAAATGGTCGAGCGTCGATCTACAAAATCTTGGGTTGCCAAATTGACAGATATGGGTCAGATATGGTTATCCACCACAAACACACAATACGACCACCCCTCCAGCCCACCATCATCATCATTGTCAGCATCATCATCAGCGATGCCCACTGAAAATGATGTTGCAATAAAGTCATTTAGCAAAGGAATAAAAGGAGATTGAGGTTTCAGGAAAAGCAATCGGGGGACTACCGCTACTCTGAGAGAGACCCCAATGAAGTGAAAACAATGCCACAAAAAATGTCTAATTTAATTCGCAACAGCAAAAAGATGGTAGCCTTCCGCCTAATCGTCAATGCCATGAATGAGCAATAAACGCGACGACAAAGGAGTCCAGGGCCGAGATTAGAAGCCGAGGCAGGAATGAAAGAAGGATGAGAGCGAAGATGCGAAGGAGGACTGGGACTGGGAGACTCTGGACCAGGACGAGGCATTGTCACCACTGCACCTTTCGTTTCAAAAGTGCACTTCCATTATTAGCGGGGAGCGGAGGTGGCCGTGAGGGCTGAAAAATATGAGAATATCGCGCATAAAGGAAGTGCATTTAAATTCTTTTCTTTTTTGAGCTCTGGCAGACCCGTCAGAAGGAGGCATGGAATGGGTGGTTTTGTGCTCATTCATGAAGCAGCTGCCTTCCATTCATTTGCACCCCGAGCCGAACACTGAAAGTGGGGCCGTCAGCGCCAGTGCCAGAAGCAGCAGCAGTACAAAAAAAGGATATCATTTTAATTTGGCTTTATTTTCATGACGCCCACGACGGGCACGCCAGGGGAGCAGGATTCCAGAGCTAGAGCCAGAGCCAGAACCAGTTCGAAAGATGCGTCTGAAACAAAGCTGTAGGCAAAGTGGTTTGGGAAGGAGCCTGGGCCTGGGAGCTGAGTGGTTCGCTTTATGTTCATTTAGCCTGAAACAGTTTTTGAAACATTTTTCAGCAATGCACCGACGACGACGACATCAACGAAGAGGAAGAACCCTGGGCCACACATTTCTTTTGCGCTTTTGTAACCACGATTAATATGCTTTATGTGGCGAGAGCCAGATTTGAGAATTGGAAACGGGACTGAGACTATGACTCGGGGATATGGGCATGGGACTGTAGCACAAGGGTTTAACGGATGCACTCTTACTATGCGCCAGGGTCTAGAAAATGAAGGGGAGCAAGTTGCTTTGTGCGTGTTTGGTTGGCTGATGAAATGTTTCCTGCACTTTTGCTATTTTATTTGTATACATCTTTCGCCCTTATTCATTAAAAGGTACATAAAATAAAGCAAAAAAAACGAGAAGGGACGTGTGAGACGCTTCTTACGCGTCACAACTTTTATACCCGGCACTCAGTACTACATCTGCACTTTAGCGGTTATTTGTAAAATTTTACATTTTTTCTTCATCTGTCATCTACATCAACAACACTACTCACGCCAACACGCTCCTTTAGCTCGCCACCCTCCCCTAGAAACACACACTGCAGAGTCAGGGCAGAGTCAGCGGCAGAGGCAGCGGCAGAGGCAGAGGCAGTGACGTGTCAGGGGCCAGGCCATAAACAGCGCGAAACAGAGTGTGAATGCTGCGGGACGGGGTGGGTTTGGCCACTGCAAATTAATTTCTTCATTGTGGCTATAATAATGATCCAATCGGATCCCAATTTGGTGATCTGATAGATAAGGTCATTCCCTACGGAATGTTTTTAGTTTTCTGCTATCTTCAAAATTGTAGATTTGGGAGGTTTTCGCCCTTTTGCGGAGGCGGAAGGGGGCGTGGCTCATTTTTGAAATACACTTGTAACAGTGTGAGCATACAGAAGTCTGGATGCAAAATTTGGTGGCTCTAGGTCTTATAGTCTCTGAGTACTAGGCGCTCATCAGGACGGACAGACGGACGGACGGACAGACAGACATGGCTCAATCGACTCGGCTATTGATGCTGATCAAGAATATATATACTTTATGGGGTCGGAAACGTTTCCTTCTGTGCGTTACATACAACCGTTATTCGCACAAATACAATATACCCTATTTACTCTTCGAGTACTGGGTATAATAAATATAGTAGCGAGTGAAGTGGGAAACAGGGGAGCTGTTCAAAGGGTAAGGAAAGTACAGGTTGAAGTGTCCAGAATCGTTGCATTTTCACCTACTATTTTTTTTCTGAAGTGGTCTTATGTATGTACATACATATGTACATATTTAAATGAGTATGCATGGTACATATGTGCATATGAGTATTTCGAAAAGGTATAGCAGACCCAAATGTTTGCGGAAGAAATATTTGTTTTAAAAGGGGCTATGGTTATACTTTTCTAAATGAATTATTTCAGTACTTTTTATGGAAGATCGATCACATTTGTCCTGTCATTCAGGGCTGCTGTTGTGTCTCTCCTGCCCATTGTAAAAGATCCAACGAAGTGAACAATGAAAGGAGAGCTCCATATTATAAATAAATAGCAGCTGCAGGGCAGAGGGCCCACTCGTCGGTGGAGGACGATAGGCGTGTGAATATAGTTGGGTCTGGAAAGGGGAAACACACAAAGCAGCGGCGACCGATAAGAGAGAGATGGAGAGAATGAGTGACAGAGCGAGCAAAAGCAAGCCTTTAGTAGCGTGTAATTTGCACTTTGTAAATTTGCATAAAAGCTGCAAACAGAGTAGCAGGGAAGGGGCCTGGAATCAGTCCAAGATAGAGACGATATGTAAATGCCATACAATGTGTCGTCGCTTAAGCGGAGGCTATGGTGATGAAGGGATGCAGGGTTTCCACCAAGTGCCTGCATTAAATGCCATTCATTGGCTCCAACATTTCCATTTAGTTTAGGTTTTGCCAGCATTTTTTCTTTCGTTCGTGTGATGCGGCTCTCCTTTCGTTCCATTCCCATACTCGTACGCCTTATCATACTTCCGTTTTATTCCATTCAGTTTCGTTTCGTTTCCGCTTGCATCTGCATCTGGACGGGGAATTAGCTATGGCGCCACCTGGCGGATAATGCCTTGAGTATACATACATACATATGTACATGTGGGATAGGTTTATTTAAGGGATAGTTTATTGGGTGATTAAATTAATTATATTAACATATTCTAACGGGTTATGCAATTACGACTTATTTCAACTGACACCGTCGCAAAACACGACTGCCCAAATTGACGGCTGACAACGGACTGCCGACAGCTGTCTCACCGGCTTCTGCTGACGCTTCCACGCTCTCTCTCTCCCGATCTCCTCTTTGACCTGCTATCCGATATCTGCTCTCTGCTTTCCTGGGTGCTCCGCGCCTGTATACTGAGCTAGCCTTCTTACATATGTATGTACATATGTATGTATACATATGTACATATATCGCTCCTTCCACACATATTGGATGTTAAATTTGATTCACACAAAACAAAGTAGGGTCGAAAACACACAAAGCGCAAAAGTGTATCCGAAAGAGTCGTCCGTAAGATGATTAGAGTCGTTCTAATAAACCGTAACGTTTTTATTCGATTTCCTGACAGCAAAAAGTATGAGCAGAATGATAAATGAATGCAAGCGAGTAAGAACGTGTGGGACGCTTCGTATGCGTCACACCTTTTATACCCGGTACTCAGTCAGTATATCTGTACCTTATTGTTTTTATTTTCGAATTTTACATTTTACATTTTTTCTGATATGTACATCTACATCACTTCTCACGCCAACACGCTCTTTTAGGTCGCCCCCCTCCCCTAGAGCTACACACTGCACGAAGCAGAGTGTGGAATGAGAGAATGCACAAAAACTTAACAAAGCTGCTGGAAAGGGCGGGCGTCGCCACTGCTTCATTCTGGATATAATAATGATTTAACCCAATTCCAATTCGGTGATCTGATTCCCTACGGAATGGCATTTAGTTTTCTCTTATCTTCAAATTTGTGGATGGATACAGCCGTTTGTGGAGGCGAAACTTTGAAATACATTTGTAACAGTGTGAGGCAGGATACAAAACTTGGTTGACCTATCTGTATGATGTTCTGTATGTCATATGGTCTAGGCGTTCATTAGGACGGACAGACGGACGACAGACAGGCATGGCTATATCGACTCGGCTACTGATATATATATGGTATATACTTTTTTGTAGTCGGACACCTTCATTCAGTGTGCTACATTTTTTACCACAAATACAATATACTCTATTTATCTAAGCAGGTGTCCGAACGATACATACATACATTTGATGTACATACATGTATCATACATTTGATGTATGTATGTATGATGATGTGTACATGTGTACCAACTGTATGTATTTGGAAGATAAGGATATGGTATGTGCAAACATACATTTATGTTTCTAGATATGTACATCTATTTGAAGATTGCAGAATTCAATTTCCCATTGTTTCAATCCTATCGTAAGACCTAGAGTTTAGCTACCTACTCCTTCTTTTACTATTTATCGCTATTCTTCAGATAATTCCTGAATAGGTGCTGGTGGCGGTGGTACTGGGTCCTTCCTCCATTTTATACCGCAATCAAAACACTTTTCATCAACTTTTGCCGCAACGGCCGCATGCAATGTTGTAATGGTAATGGCAAAAGCCAGCGCTGCCCACCAGTTTCAAATGCCAGTAGGACAGCCAACAAAATGGCACACAGCCCATACATATATTTTATAGTTATATGAAGCCATTACAGAGCTGCACCGTGGCACCAACCTATACTATGAACCCAACCCTTCCGTTACCTTCCGCATAAAAGAGAGAGAAAAAGAGAGCGAGAACGAAACCCACTTTTGTAGTTTTGCAGTACGCTCTTCACTTTAATGCGGCGCTCGACCCTCAAAACAATAACGAAAACGTAAGCCTAGGCCGAAGGGTGATGGAGATCCCCCGGAAAACCACCTTACCCTATTTCAACGTTATGACTGCCGCAGGGGGTGGGGGCGGCGTAAAGGTGGTAGACGCTGCCGCTCCGCTGGCTCCGATCTCGTTCTCTCATGAGTTTGGAAAAGCTTCGCCGCAGTCCATTAAAAATGGAGTGGAGACCGCAATGCAACGAGCTCTCTATATCCTTTTAGCCCCCTGTAGTCCCTGACCTCCTTTACCAAGTTCCTCACAGCCTGAAGGGATGTGGTGCATGCGTGTATTTTCTCTGTCTGTACAAACACATAAATATATCAAATCTCACATAAAAGTAATTACTTTCAGCTGCCGTTGTTGTTATCGAAAAATATTAAATTATATTGAGCGCACACACACACACACTCAAATATGTCTAATACATATGTATGTCTCAATACAGCACAAGGAAAATGGCCGCGAATCCTGCGATTCTCTCTTTCTCTCTCTCCCTCTCTCTCTCTCTCTATATATATATCTCTCGCTACATATATATATATATATACATATATCAGGGCTCGGTACGGCCCTATCCCATGGGTGCGGGACAAGGCGCTGCTGCTGCGCTGCCCTCACGTACAAGCGTATTACAGTGATTCGTACCAATACCAATATAGTGAAATGTTCCGTTTTGCGTGCGTCTTCACACACAAACGCAAAAACGGCTCGTTAATTGTATGGGTGCCGAGCCCTGGTTTAGATGCTTGGGATGTTCAGCGCATGTATCTAGGATATATGTATACTCGAGCATTGTATCTCTGTCATAAGTCTATGAAGCAAGCAAAATAAAGAATGGGACAGATCTGTTAGGAACAGTACGAAATGGTGAGAATGTGAGATATGTTATCCAGCAATCAAGAAGACACTGAGGAGGATATTTGGCTAGATGAAAAGTCGTCTAGAAAACAATGCCATACAGGAACAAAAATTATCCCCTTTATATTCTATATATATACATAAGTAAAAGTTATAATGAAAAAACTGGGTGCTGTTACTGTCGGTTGAGTGTAAGTATGATTTGTCAACCATTTCTGTTTCCTTTTCTCCGCAAAAGATCAAGTATCAAACGATTACGAACCGCAAAAGGAGTAGATTATAGCAGGAAAAGGGATTCCACTTTCTTTACTTCACACTCTCCACAGCATCCACTTGATGTCTCCTAGCAAGTTGAGACTAATCAGTTTAGCTATAGCCATATCGCAGAAAACTGGATTTGCATACACAAATGTGTCCGACTTGGGGTGCACACACATAGACACACACAGAAGAGAGACGAAAGAGGAGGAGAGAGTTTATAGGGAGAGAATAAGTTGAAAGAGTAGCAGGGAAACCACTTAAACGGAAACCGACCACACCTCACCAGTCCGTCAGCACGTCGATGGAGTCAACTGGGCTAGATCCTTGAACTTACTTCTTCAGAGTGAAACAAGAAAAGGCACCAGCATTTCCTCCGTAGCACTGGTCTCCTCCCTTTATGTTGTTGAACAAAACAAAATGAAAGCCAAAACAGGAAGTAATCTATAGTAGCTCCGCCATTGTTTAATGTTTAATTTTTAGACATCGTTGCTCTATCGTCGGCCAGCCAACTTTTGACTTCATTCAAGTGTTCGTTCTGGTTATGGCTGCTTCCTGCTACTGCCACTTCCTTTAGCACTCTCGCCTCGCCTTCTTTTGGGCCACCCCTCTTCTTTTTTATTTCTATTGTTAACAATTTTTGCATTCGCCGCTGCAAGTAGCAAGAACTTTTTACAATGGACCTGGCCGAAAGGGAGCCTGATGGCGCTGGCCCATTGTTCCTGATCCTCCACCGCATGCCGCAGTCCCAATCCCAGTCCCAGACCCTGGCTCAGTCCCTGCCCCATCCCTTTTCAAAAAGATGCCACTTGAGGACTACAAAGGCACAACACAAAAAAAAAGAATTTGAAGAAACCCAAGAAAGAAAAGAGGTAAAAGGAAAATAGCCAGCAGAAGCAGGGACAAGGACGAGGTAAACAAAGCTAATCCAATGCCAAAGACGAAGACGTTGTCAACGACGCACCGTCTTCCACCCACCCTCCACCCCCCCCCTCCCCACGCCCACAGCCTCACTCTCCGACACATCTATATTCTGCGCTCAAACTTTGCTTCTCCTTATGACATACCCGTGTCACATTTACTTTGGCTCTATCGGAAAGGTGACGATTACAGCAGTGAAGGGAACAAGAAGAAGCATCCGAGCCAAGTCACGCAGTTTCCATGGCATCATAATCTGTTGTCCCTCTTTTACTCCCACTTCATGGTATCTTTTATGACATGATGCCATCGGTATCTTTCTTATTTTCCTCATAATACCTTAGAAGAGGGGAGTGTATTATGGCTATGAAGATGCGTTTATTACACATAAAGCATCTCTGTAAATATAGTCCTATCAACGTCAACATCCAATGATACTTTGTCAATCTCTTTTCTTTAGAAGTAAATTGAACAGATCCTTCTTCTAGATCTACAATTTGCCTTTGAAGACATAGTACCCTATTATCCTTTTCGTGTAAGTAATAAAATGTTATTAAAGTCAAAATACCGTGCGACATATACATGTGTATATATACATATATGTATGTACATACAGTTGCGAAAAAAATAATAGCACCACTACAACACATTTTGTTCTTGGACAAAAAAAAAAAGCAATTACTGTTGCGATTTTTTTTAAAATTTTTAGTTTTTTATATAGTTAAGTATTCCCCATTAACAAACAAAGTGTTGCCTTTCTTCAAAATTCTGTCTTTTTATTTTTTTTTTTTTTTTGAACTTTAAAAAAAAAATACCACGAATATGGCGAAAAAAAAATAATAGCACCATTAGCACTATTTTAAGTGAATATTCGTAATTTCGCGGAATTTACTTTGTATAAACCACGTATTTATTAGTTTTAACTAATATTTCATTGTTTCTAACATAAAAGCTAATAATAATCATTACAATAATACGTGGAAAGCTCTGAAATGCGAAAAAAGCGCGACCCTTGCAAAAATTTATGTTTGACGTAAAACTTACAGAGAATTTGGTCAATTGGTAGGCAGTTTCAATAAAATGATTAAAAACGCCTTAAACTATGAAGAAAAGTGTAAAACACGTGGATGAAAACGATCTATGACCCCTTTTAGGGTCAAAAGGCTGATTCGCGAGAGCAAGAAAGTTCCCTTCAAGCCTGCTATCGAGCCTAAAAAAAGAGCTTAAAATAAAAGCGACGGGCTAGAAAGTTTGGAAATATCTTAGACAACATAGCCTAAAAGCCAAAAAAAAAAAAAAAATCGCACTTTTAAACGCCAGACAAATTACTAAGCACATGATGTTTGCAAGGGAGCATGCCAATTGGACATCCCTATAATGGCGCATAAATTTTAAAGTCAGATGAGTAAAAAGTGTTTTATTTACTGAAAAGGGATCTCGATCATACTTAAGACGTTCAAGGAACACCAGTACACCAAAGAAAACCATTAAAAATAAAAGGTTGAATTTAATGGTATGGGCCTGCTTCTCTTACTATGGAGTAGGGCCAATACATTGACTATAAACCATCATGGATCAGCACGTGTCCTTGAATTTCATGGAGACAGTAATGCTACCCTTTGCAGAATACGAAATTCCACTCGTATGGGTCCTTCAAACGGAAAATAACCCCAGCATGAAAGCAAAGGAATGGTTCGGGGCCAACACTGAACGTGTTAAAGTGGCCGCACAGTCGCCTGACATAAAACCGATCGAAAATCTGTGGTCCGACGTCCAGAAGGCAGTTGCTGATTCCAAACCAACCACTGTCGGATCACTTTGAGAACAAATTTAAGAGTCCTGGTCCAAAGCTTCCCAAAAGCTATGCCTGGACTTAGTGGATTCCATGCCAAGACGCTGCGCAGCTGATGTTGCCAAAATAGGACACTGAACTAAATCTTGAATGATGAATATTGATTTAGAATTAATAGTTCAAAAGTGTTAATTAAGAAATTCATTACTTGTTGGTCATTTTTTAAATTTTAAATCCATTTTTCAAAAGTGGTGCTATTATTTTTTTCGCCTAATTTTACGAGTCTCTCTAAAGTTCCTTAAATAACTTAAAAACCTTACAAAAAAGGTGATTTTTTTTGTTGTTCCCAGATTTGTAAGAGTCTTCCCTTTCTAAAAATGTGCTTAAAGTTTCCTTAAAGTTAAAAATGTGAGTTGGGCAACTATTTGAAAATTGCTTGTGGTGGTGGTGCTATTATTTTTTTCACAGCTGTATGTACATACAGTATATAATATATGATATAGGAGCAGCTATGAGGGCATGAAATCTAGGAACGAATTTTCAGAGAATCGGTATTCGAGTGAAGCATTTTCTTTCAGTTGGCATTGCAGTTTCTTGCGCATTGCCCTGTAATTTCGTTGCGCTGGTGGTGTCGGTAGCGAAGGTGATGGCCTGAGTATGCACACAGGCTACAGAACAGCAAGAACAACATCTACGAGTACCCCCCAACCCCCTTTTAGACACTATACTCGCAGCACACTTTACTGCGTGCAGCAAGCTTGCCTCACCACAACAGGATAGAGGGAAGATGGCAATTCAAGGACTGCAAGGATAGCAGGGACAACAAACTGCTATAAGGAGGAGACATTTACCGTGCGCTGCAATAAAAGGTTAAATAGAGCATAGTGACTATGTCTAAATATATACTTAAGCTATTCCTCAACCTATATCATTATGGCTGGCTTTAGCTTTATCGAAAGAGCCAATGAAAGGTAAGTAGTATGTTTCGCAGAAATAGGGCATAACACACTAAGCTGATTACATTCGGGTTGCGGTTTACGTCGGTTTTTGCTATCCCGGAGGATGGAACAATACTCAATTACTCTACCGAAGGGTTACTTCATTAGCCGGACTTATCTGTTTATTAGTTGGAGGCTCAGGACCCAGCCCTGCCCCGATGTGATCGATTATCCATTAAGGCTCTTTATTTTTTCAATTTAGATTTAGTCTGACATAAAACAGTTTTTTAATAAAAATATTTGTATACCCTATCCTAGTTGGGGCTTCAAACTTTACCGAGAAGAGTTCCATTGATTGTCGTGTGGAATTAGACATGAAGTTATCATTGGGCTGCAGAGGGTTTTCGTTATTGTATATTATGGGACACGCTTTTGATTCATCTTTAGAGTTCTAAGCTATAGGCCCAATTTAGTAAAAGCTTCTATATGCATAAATTCACAAATCTAATATCTATTCAATGTAGACCGCCATGTGTGGTGCAAGTACATACCACAAGGCTAGGGTATTCCAAGCTTCGGCCTGCCGAAGTTAGGGTTCCTCTACTCTTTTCTCATAATTAAAATTACGCTTTCCACATTTTCCCAATAGCCTTGAAAAATACCACATTTTAGCACAGAAATTTCAAAGATATTTAGTAGAAAAAATTAAATAATTAAAGCATGGAAACCGAACAAAGAAACACAGAACTTGATAAAATAATTTGCATTCTAAAGTTTTTAAAACAAATTTTTTTTCCTTCCTTATTTTTTTAAATTGTGTTGTGTGCTTTTATTTAGCTATATATATTTTTTTGTACAGCTTTAATGGAGATTTCTCTGTGTTGGCGGTGGGATGGATGGATGGATGGATGGGTGGGTTTATGCGATTGTGTGGGCGAGTTTTGTTGTATTTGGAAAACATATAAACAAATGACTTAGACGCAGACAATTGGGACATTTAGGGATACGTTTAGGTGTTTATTGGGATATTTATTTATTTGTTTCATATTTTTACTGTCTTTAATTTTTTTGATGATTTTTTTTTTTATATTTGTTGGTTTTTGTTTTAAGTGGAAACATATAGGGATATAAAGATGTTTTCTTTCGTTTTACTTGAGTTTTTCGCTTAAGTATGGACTCGATTGTTTATCTTTTTTTTTTTACAGCTGCATTTCTGTCAGAGGTTGATCTGCGGGAGGTTTTTATTTTGGGTTTTGGAGGGGGAATACCTAACTGTCAGATCGAGCAAGTGCGGACATACTCTCTGGTATCGGGGTCTGTTTGCTGATTCTGTTTTTGTTTACATATTTCTTTAAATTTATTTATTTTTTGCTTAACACAAAATAAACAGATAAAATATAATCGGTAATCGAAAAAGATAACTAATACAGTGATTAACATTTAATGAGATTTGTTTACCTTAAGAAGCTTTGATCAAATTCAAACAAAATATAACCAAACAAGATACAAGGAAACTTAAATATTGAGAGAAAGTGGAAAAGTGATGTGCTAAACAACTGAAAAACGATATGGTGTAAGTGACTGTAAGACTGTGATTGAGATAGAGTATCAGATAGAGAGAGAAATATTGTTGAAGTGGAAAGTCTGAAGAACGTCCAGGAAATCAAGTGAAAAATTCGTTTCCAGGAGACTACATGCCATATTAATGAGAAAATAGAGGAGGACGATGGGCATTAACTGAATAGGCTATCAGGCTATCAGGATGATTTGTGGCAGATGGGATTCTGTTTTGGGTTAGTATGAGTGTTAATACTGTTTATTGATTGATTGGCAAACGGAAAACAAAAATGGGAAATCAAACTAAATACACATATAGACACGGTACACATAACACATACAATTATATATATATAGTATAATATATATGTATGTTATACATATTTTTGGGGGATATATACATATACATATATCGATATTCGGCTGTTTTCAATTATAATTTTTCCTTAAAAAAAGGGGAAATTAACAACAAAATATGCAAAAAGAATATACAACATATATCCATGAAATGCAAGTGCGCGGTAGTGGCTTCACATGTGTGTATAGATGTGTATGTATATATTTCTGTGAGGTACAAAGTTATGAATGCATTTTTCATTATTCTTTTTTTTTTTCTTGTCTTTTGTTTGTTGTATTTGTTGTTGTTGTAGTTTTAGTTGTTGTGTTATATTAACATGAATGATTTGTTGACTTTTCGATATTTTTTTAAGCTGAGTTTTTGGTTTTCGTATGTCAAAATGTAATTTAAAATCAACAAAATGGCATTATAGGACAAGCGAGGGAGGCGCAACGAGCTGAAAGCAGGAAATGGAGATGGGAGCAGGCTGGTCTGCATATCTGGCTCATTTGAAAAGTAATTACAACTGAAAGGCAGCCGAACGCTTGCAACAGATGCAGATGACCATTTACCACTGGCCATGGAAATCACAGAAAACTCGTAGTACATATTTTATATTGTAACAGATTTCGGGGAAAAATGGACATCTATCAAACTTGAAATAAAAGAAAGTCTTTCGCGTTTGGATTTTTTCGGATCATAATATACAACATCAAGAAATTTGGCAAACACCGCAAAGGAATTTTTGAAAAATTGTAAAGACCCTTCTGTGACTTTGTGATTCTTTCTTTAACTACTTGCTATAATTTTACATCGATTTTGAGTATTTTTATTCGATCTTGGAGCTTCGAAAAAGCTCTGATCCCAAAGATTGTTGTTAGCTGTAAATAAGAGGGAAAGATCGGGTAGACAGCGGATGGGATTCGGTAATATGATACATGTATGTACATCTTAACTTGTGGGAAGAAAAGAAATCGTTTTGCGGATCGGATGCATTTTACGTTATGAGAACTGAAGTCGAACAAACTAGTCGGGTACAAGATGCATTCTGTTGATGAATGGATGGTTGGATGTTTGGATGAGGGTAACATAAAATCCAGAATAAACTGAAGAAGATGCGACTATAACAAAGAATTTGGTTTTGGTTTTTCTTTTTTGTTTGGGAAACCCAAATGGTTACACCTGTGTTTCTTTTTCAAGTGTTTTTTGTTTTTTATTTGTACTTTTTTTTTGACTTACCAAGGTGTGAACGAGCTCCAGAAGAGACTACAAATTCACGGGTAGAAAACGTAGGTTTTTTTTTTTTAATTTATTTTTTTGATTTGGATATTGATTTGCATGTAGGAAATGCATTTCGGTTGGTGTTGAAATTCGATTTAGATTTGATTTTTGTTTGGTTTTTGTTTTAGCACACAACATGAAGGTATCGAGCCACAGCAACAGAGTAGGACAGTACACAAGTAATTGACAGGACAATAAAAAAGAAATTAAAAGACAAAAATGCGTTTCGTTAACGAATTATTAAAACTTTGATATTGCTTAAGAATTTGTAATAATTTTCTGGTATTTTTTTTTTATATTTTTTTTTAATTTTAGCATACCTAAAGCTGAGATTTTTACTTGTATAGCTTAGTGAACGAAAGAGTAAAAAAACAAAACGAAAATGGAACGTAAGTGGAAAAAAACAGTAGACACACCAAAAAAATAACTCAAAAAACACATTTGACAAACACACTTAGTCTGATGGTGAGACGAAGACGGAGACGAAGACAGAGACGGAGTTCGGTAGACATCTTTAGGGTTTTGGTTTCATCTTGGTTGGTTTAGTATGGTTAGTTGGTTAATGCACGAACAAAATGTAATGAAAGGAAAATGAAAATTTAAATGAAACTGAAACTACGCGTTGACTATGAAGTCAAATAAATCAAATCGATTCGCTCATATTTCCACCTCTCTTTGGGAATCCGCAATTCGATCTAGGCAGCAGCGAAGTTATTATCGGGGGATGTAATCGTAACAATAATGGAAACCGAAATCGAAATGAAAGCAACAACAAAAGAGTTCACGCTAAATATTCAAGAACTATAAAGATATATATATGTATACACTGTCTGCAATATATATTTCAAAGGTAATCTGAACGTTAAGGAAACCAAAAGAAAGCAAATTAAATATAAAGTAAACTTCCAAACTGTTAGCTAGGTCTTTGACCGCAGCTTTAGTTAGAGCTAGGACTATGATCGGAGATCATACATACATATACTTATCGTAGAGATTTTCTTTAGTCTTATATATCCGTCTTTTATAGAATTTAATTTCATTTTGTTCAGGTTTTATTGTTTTTTTTTTTTTTGGTTTTTTTGGGTAAGACGAACACAAGGAGGTAGTACACTAGACAACACACATACTCAATTAAGTGCTATCATTATATATTCGCTTTTGATGATGGTTTGGCTTTTCTCGTATTGCTCTGAGTTTTTTTTTTTGAGAGAATTTTTTTTGGCTCAAAGAAATATAAACGAAAAATCAAATCGAAATGAAACATTCACCGATATTTCGCATCCGTAAATCAAAAAAATCAACTAAATGGTAAAATAATCATTTTGTGAACTCTCTCTTTTTCGATCTGATCTTTATCTGATCCGATCCCAAGCAGGCAAGAAAAGAAAAAGCTCAAACTCCAAACATGTTCTAAATTTTATTCGGAAGTCAACGAAAAAAGAAAACAGAAAACCCGAACAGAAGCCAAAATATCAACAGAATATCTACGAAAAAATGCAGGTACAGAAAGAAACGGAACTCAGAGGAACAAGAGAAAAGAAAACGCCAAAAATGCAACAATTTGTCTTGTTTTCTTTCTTCATTTCAACATATTTTTAGCGCTTAAATGATAGACTCATTGAGGGGAGAGAGGCGTACGGGATTGTGGGAATGTGAATGGGTTAAGATTTGTTACTTTTTTGCTTTTGTCTTAATTTTTTTTTTTTTGCTTTCATTTTGATCGATTTTTTGATTGATTGAGACTACTTGAAGTGTATTTAGTTGAAAAACTGGTAAACAAAAAAAATTAATTTTTGTTTTGGTTTCTATTTTGGAAACTTTTTTGGTGAAAATCATAAGATAAAAAGATTTAATATGTGTACATGTGTGAATATATATATCGATATGGTGTTCAATACGGATTTATATAGGCACACATATACGAACATCCATGTATGTAAATAATTTGAGCTTTTTCTCTTCATTGCACCCATAAAGCTTAAAGAATGCACACATAACCAAAACGGAAAAAGTTCAAACGAGATTCCAATGTAAAGTTTATAATTTTCTGCGGGCCGGGCAGATCGTCCTTACGTTCTCATTTTATATGCAAGATGAATAACGCCGCGGCCTACAACCGATTCACCAACTAAACTTATAGCGAACGTAAAATGGAAACGTTAATGGTAACGGAAGCAATAGATTCAAACACAGGAAGGAAGTGCAAGATTCGCTCAATGGAGAGCAAGAACCTGCAACTTATATGTCTATATTTCCCTGTGGGCCTAGACTGCGCACTAAGAATTAGACCCGTATCTATGTTTGTACATATTCGTAAACATATCGAGATATATGGATAAATGGGGCATCTCTACTTGGTATAATCTTGTAGGGGGTTACTTATCGCTATGGTTAGCCACTTACTTTTCGCTGTACTCATCCATGTGGGCGTACGACTGCACAGAGTTTTCCTCGATTAGGAACTTGACGCGCTGGTAGAACGAGGCCGTCACCGAGGGCGGCTGCTTGCGGAGCAACACCTCTACGGGATCGTTAGAGGACAGGCACATGATGTGCTCCGAGCAGGCCGGATGCGAGCAGCACTCGCTGTCAGAGCAATCAGTCATCCCATCTGGAAACGGAGATAAAGACGGTCGAAACAGGAGTATATGATTAAATTTTCCTCCCACTTACCGCCATCATTGTCAATGTTGTCCTTGCAGTTAAGTTCCAGGGCTATCGAGCAGTCGCTTCCAGCCCAGCCTTCAATGCAGTCGCATCGGTATTCGCCGTTCTCCAGGGTGCACTGTCCATGTCGAGAGCAGCCGTTCTCGCAGCCAGCTAGGGATTCGATATTAATGAGATTCGATCAGTAAGAGCATTTTGAAATGGCAATTTCATAAATATTTTTTTCAACATTTTTTAAGTAGAACACTGTTTCTTGGTGTTGTTGGCAAGCCCATGTTGTTCGCACCGCCCATCGGCTATGCCAATACCATACTATAATACCCAGATAAAGGTAAGAAAAATATATTTAACACCTGTGGCCGGATTATCTATCAAATACCCTAAATGGCTGCAACAACAAGACTCCACGTTAAGTGGAGTTCCAGTTTGGAAATGTCGAGTACACGTCCCGAAAGCTGGGCCTTCAAATTTAATGATAACATTCCACTCCGCCAATCTATCCATCATCACACCTAGATGTTCCACCCCATTGCCAACATCATGAATATACAAATAATTTTAATGTTTACACACTCACTCCGTCGAGCAAGGAATAGAAGGAAAAGCAAAGTAAACCTTTGGCGGCATCATCATCAGCGAACACTCAACGAAATGTTCGACAAACATAAAAACCCAACGATACGTAACCTAACGATAGAGGATTTTCTGTCTCCTTTGCTCTTTCCTCTTCTTTTCCCTCTTCTCTCTTCGTTTGGCCTTTATTTGTTTGTCCCACGATAGCATTTGACGCAAAGTTAATGTCACTTGACATGTGTCATTTGCAAAGGGAGGCTGCCAACCCAGCTTCCGTTATGTTAAAAAGTTTGCGGTGCATAAAATTACTACCTTGGATGTTACTGCCAACCTGTTTATGAGTCTCTTAGCCTGTTTTCTTCGTTCTTGCGTCCTGAGTGCGTGTTTGGCCACACATATTGGAAATAACACCAAGAGTTGTCTCAAATTTTAGAACATGGTCCAGCTCCCCACGCTGACAGTATGGGTCCGACATCAGCGAAATCTGTCAAATGCCGACTGGCTCTGAGTAGGAACGAACTCGAACTCAAAAATCAAGGAAGCCCATTTCCTCAAGGACAATTTTTTTGTGAGAAATACTTTGAAACTAAGCTATGATAAAAAGTGATACTCCACGGAGTAAGGCTACTTGGAGAGAATTTCATTCTCTATTTTAATTTTTTAGCAAATAGATTATCTGATGAATAATTAACCGTTTCACAAGGGAACAAGGAGGAGCGCCTATCATCGATATATAGCTATCGAAGTTTCCCCCCATTAATTATCTAAAGATTTTTCGTGCCCTCTGAAACACTCCACACTCTCGAAAACTTGCTTATAACCGACTACCATAATGTGTCTTTGGTGGAAGTAGGCTAAGAGATGATGCGAGAACAAAATAACTGCAAGGGATTTCGAAAACTCTTCTGTTTTCCCTAAGAATATATGTATATTCCCACAGAATGGAATCTCTATGTCAAGTTTCCACTTCAGTACAGTTTCTAATCGAGTCTTATCTAGGCTCATGTCATGTGTAACAAAGGGCGTGTATACACACACTGCACACACAACAGTACCCCCCTGGATGCAGTCTGGATGCAAAATTTGGTGGCTCTAGCTCTGATAGTCTCTGAGTACTAGCCGACAAACAAGACGGACCTCGTGGGTTCGGAAACGTTTCCTTAAACATCCATCCTTGCATCCATACATCTATACATACATATGCACTTTCGAGCACAAATACAATGTAACCTACTTACTCTTCGAGTACCGGGTATAATAAGAAATTGCTCAAATACACGACAGCAGCAGCATTAATAGAGGATAAGGGAGGGGTACAGCGGCTGTGGATAAGGAACTCAGACTGGGACAGGAACTGTGGATAAGGGAGGAGGCAAAAGGCTGTAGCAATGGCAATAGCAATGGAAATAGCAATGGAAGTGGCATTTGGAAAAACCACCGCAAAGTTGTTACTGCTTCTGCTGATGATTTTTTGCTGGCTTTGGAAAGCCGCGCTCCGACATTTAGCGACAGTGTTATTGCAACAGCAGCGACTGTGTTTGCTGCCAATACCACTGTCGCTTGGCAGGGAATGTATGTGAAATCGATTGACATGCAGCCGGTAGCAAAGGATGATCGATGGGTTTGGGTCGAGCCCAAAAGACCGCCAAAGAAAAAGAACAGCCACAGCAGATTTAAAATTTTTTTATTTTTATACCCGGTACTCGAAGAGTAAATAGGGTATATTGTATTTGTGCGAATAACGGTTGTATGTAACGCACAGAAGAACACGTTTCCGACCCCATAAAGTATATATATTCTTGATCAGCATCAATAGCCGAGTCTATGTCTGTCTGTCTGTCTGTCCGTCTGTCCGTCCTGATGAGCGCCTAGTACTCAGAGACTATAAGAGCTAGAGCCACCAGATACTCAGAAAACTAAAAACGCCATTCCGTAGGGAATGACCATATCTATCAGATCACCATTGGGATACGATTGGATTAATATTATAGCCACAATGAAGAAATTAATTTGCAGTGGCCAAATCCACCCCGTCCCGCAGCATTCACACTCTGCTTGGCGCTGTTTTGGCCTCTGCCCCTGACACGTCTCTGCCTCTGCCTCTGCCACGACTCTGCAGTGTGTGTCTATAGGGGAGGGTGGCGAGCTAAAGGAGCGTGTTGGCGTGAGCAGTGTTGTTGATGTAGATGACAGATGAAGAAAAAATGTAAAATTTGACCAATAACCGCTAAGGTGCAGATGTAGTACTGAGTGCCGGGTATAAAAGTTGTGACGCGTAAGAAGCGTCTCACACGTCCCTTCTCGTTAATTTTTTTTATTATTTTTTTTTTATATTTTCTGTACTTACGCAGCGTGCAGTGCCTGCCATTCCATCCCTGAGAACAAACGCAGGTCCCGTTCTTGCATTGGCCATGCTCCGAGCATCGAGCATCGCAGGGAAGCTGATCGCACAAGTTGCCCGTCCATCCGGTGTTGCAGCGGCACTTACCGGACTCGCACACTCCGTTCCTACCGCAATCCAGACTGCAAACAGCTGTGAAGAAGAAAGAGATAAGCTATTAAGGTATACATAATAATAATACAGAGCTAAGGTCTGTGTATAGCAATTCGTTGTGGATGCTCCACACATTTGTCCATATGCGCGTTTAAATTCATTAAAACTCTCCAAGGCAGCCATCAGGACCAACCATCGCCATGTTGTTGGAGGAGGAGCAGGAATTAAGTTGGAGCGGCAAGAGGTGCGTACAACGGTTGAACCATAAAAACAGCATTATAAATACATGAATATACATATACATGAACGTGGGACGAGTAAACAATCCCCGCCACTCCACCACCCATATACCGCCATATGCCCACAACGGAGATGCGAAGGGCTCATGGTGTATGAATGAATCTAGAGTGGATTGAACTACGCGTTCGTTCATAACATTTTCTCCTAACTGAGTTATGAGCTGCTCTTGCCTTGTGTTAGTTCAGAATTTGTTTCATTTTTGACAAGAAACATTTCTATATGGTTTATCTATTTCTCATTATTTCTCTTAAATATTTTTCAGTTCATTCACGAATCGATAGAAATTAGAGTTTATTACTGGAATTATTTGTAATTTTAAATTGTTTCCGAGTGATTCCTTATAATTATAAATGCAAAATGTGACTCAAAACGTTATTCCCCTCGATGACCTCTTTCTTGGGTTCAATCTGTCCCATTTATGTGGAAACCTCTATACATTGGTTATGAATTTTTTCATTCAGGAATCGACTTAAGCATTGTCCCGGCTAACTGATTTAGTGGCTTGACTTATGGCTTGGCTCTTAAAGCCTGTCGGAGTTACGCATATTCAGGAGCGGAGCGGGACCGTAGAGGATCTTTTTTCCTCTTCTTACCAGTCGCAAACGAAAATTTAATTTATGTTTAAGCTCTAAAAGCATCCAAGGATAAAAGTGAAGCTGGAGCTGGGGAAAACCTGGATATTAAATAAATAATAAATGTTTATGAAGCTCTGCTTCATTACGTCTGGAGTCGCGACTACACCTACATTACCACCTGCATGGCATGCTGGTGCTAAAAAATTTACGCAAATTAGGATTGCGTGCCAATGAAAGAAGCACACGTGTCCTTTGGCCATTTTGTGGCTTCGTAAGCGTCTTGTTTTATTGAGACTATCCCCAGACCCAGGGCCATGTCCATATCCAGATTCAGATACTCTTTCTCTCGCTGAGATGATTATGGAACGGCTCTCTGAATCTGGTTTCGGCTTAACTGAAAGTTTCGTTACTTTGTAAGACAAGTATCTCAAAGATTTCAAAATGTATTTCGGACATTGCTCGAAGACTCTACACGTAAGTTTTTAACTCAACTATTTAAAAATGCATCAAATGTAATTCATTTCCAGCAAACAAGACCTAACATATGCACATATGTTTAAATGTATGTAAACAGTTATTTTAGAAAATGTGGCAGTAATTTGTTAGCACTTTTCATTAACAATGAAATGCAAAATAGCAATGCTTGTTGCTATTTATTATAAGGTAGGGAGGAATAGGGGACCGAGAAAAAACAGAAAGGGCAAAGGGAAGGGCGAGGTTCTGCGTGAGGGTACCTACCTTGCGAACAATCCGGTCCCGTCCAGTGGCGCTCACACACACACTGGCCAGTCTCCAAATCGTATGTTCCGTGCTCCGAGCAGCCGGGCAGGCACTGGTACACCTGCTGATCAATCGTGCCACAGTCTTCGCCCTGCCACCCGGCCTTGCAGTAGCACTGTCCTGCCACACAGGTTCCATGCCCCGAGCACAATGGATCAAGGCAGTCATCTGTGCGACGCAGGTGAAGAGTGCGCGTTCGGGAATGGTAGATTGGTTGATGGTTGTTTGAAGCGGGTGGAGAGAAAGAATACAAAATATTTGTTAGTCGCACACGTATGCACCATATAAATATGAATATAGGTATGTTTTTGAGATAGATGTACAAAGAGAAAGATGTCTATCTTGATATGATATATGAAATGATAAGCGAACACTCAAAAGAAGGCAAAATGGACCTTAGATAGAATCGAATGTTGCCCACGAAAATACAGAGCTATAAAACCCAAGCCTTGAACTATAATTAAAACAACATTTTATTTTCAGTTCCGAGCTCAAAAAGTGATCAACAGCATCTTTGCCTATTATCCTTATTATGTGTTGTATCGTGTAATTGATGGAGTGTGTACCCTGACTCCTTCGAGAGGAATACGAATGAAGAATGAGTCGTGACAGCCTTGTCCACCTAAAAGGCTTGGCCCCATCAAGGTCTCCATTTGGCTTATGTTTCTACCAGCTCCTTTTTCTTCCCTCTTTCTTTCTTTCTGTTTCTTATCCTGGTCAACCCAGATACACACATATAACATGATTAGTATGTTAGAAACGTACAAAAGTGGTCATTAAAATGAAATTCCAGTTTAGTTCAAGTTGGTAATTTTGCGCAGTTGTTGCAATTTTTTGTTGGCTCCTGCTTGTTGTGCTCAAAACTCCATGCTCCATGACCCCCTCGGCAGGGCTGACTTAAAGTTCGCTCCGGGTTTACACCCACCCCCCGGCATGTGTATGAGGAATATGCCTTCGACATATAAATTCGATTTTATACGTTTTATGTTTGCTCAACGTTTTTCCTTTCCTTCGTCTTCTATTTTCTCTCATTCTTTATTTGTTGTATTCTTTTTGTTTCTGTTCGCGTTCCCGTTTTTGTTTCGGATTCGGTTTGTTGTGTGTCCCTGTTTGTTTTCGTATGCCACGGGGCCCGTTGCTCGCTCGTGAGAGGGGTCGCAGGGTGACTGGGTGGCAGTGGCAGTGGCAAGGAGGCCACATTAAGCATATAAAAAATGGTAGCAAGGATATGGCGACGGGGTACATAGAGGCATTTCGGAGCCATGTATTGTAGAATGTTGCACATTTTATTCGCATTTTGTTGCTGGTTGCTTTACAACCCACGAGCCAGAACGACAGAGTGCCAGTGTTCATTGTTTTTATTGACACGTAGGTAAGTGACGATGGAGAATGGAGAAGCGTAGCTTTATGGGCATGTACTTTATAAGGATTAAAGTCCACATACTCGTTGCTTGGTTTTATACTTGGACTCTCAATCTTTCTGTCCACCTTGAAAACTAAGTATTGCCAACATTCGATAAACCTACATTTTCCTCCAAAGCAAAAATGCAAAAAAGCAACTTTGAAGTTGGTCAAGTCACTGGCTCTTTTCCAACTTTTTTGTATTTTTAAAATACTTTTCTCCTGAAAATCGATTTACTAATTTGTTACTATTGTTGTTTCTCTTGAGAGCTATTTTATTTTCCATGGAACTCTTTAAATTTCAACCTGTGTGCGTCGCAGAGACGCCAGGAGCATTCAAAGATTCGTATGGGTAGATTGGAGCCGAGAAAACTCCACCTCCCCCTTTTAAATGAGGGACTGAAACATATTTTGCATTTTTTTCCCCTCTTTCGCTTTATCCGTTTAAGGCTAGCACAAAGCGAGGAGGGCGGAGCACGATATTGAGCAGGAGCATGAGCAGATTTCGGCATAATACCTGAAATATTTTTGCATCCACTTTAGTCGTCCCATCATCTCCCCATTCCTACCCGGGAGTGGCGTTCTTATTGGCCCAGGACGCAGGAAACAGGGCACTAAACTGGAAACCAGAGAACGAGGTCCGGAGAGAGACAGAACTCAAACATTTGTATGCCAAGTCAGCATAACGGAGGAGAGACCTTGACACTTACGTTGATCGCAATACGGTCCCTTCCAGCCGCGTTCGCAATGGCACTCTCCCTCGATGCACCGCCCGTGGCTGGAGCAGTTGGGGACTTCGCACTCGCCAACCGGAATGTCGCACTCGGCCCCCTTCCAGCCGTCCTCGCAGTGGCAGACGCCGCCACCATAGTGGCCATGCGCCGAGCACAGCACCGGACAAACGCCTGCAAAATAACGGAAATAGATGGCATCAGTTCCAGTAAAAGGGGTGTAGAAAGATGGCAAAAAGTGGGACAAGTGGGAAAGCAAATAAAAATAAGTTCTGAACCTGAACAGTGGGTCGAGGATGGTTAAAATCGGACAGGTGAACATGCTGGTAACAGGCGGCAAGGACTGCGGCTCTACTGTTATCTATATGAGCGAAATACGCCGTTTTTTAAATACTCCTTTTAGAAGCGGGGTTGTTTCCCGAGGAAATCAATATATTTTCAGAGTCTATTTAAAGGAACCAAATCCAGAGCCCTAACCACTGTGTCCCTGAGGAATACTATGTTTAAGTAGCCGCCGAAAACTTTTAGAGTGGATTTGGCTTCCTTGGTTGTTCCTTTGCGGAGTATCGGAAAAGGTGGTGTTGAAAGGTCAGCATATGGCATGACCCAAACACAAAGAAAAGAAAAGGGGGAAACGAATATTCGGAGACTTACTTTTAGAACAATCGACGCCTTGGTAGCCATCGATACAGTCGCACTTTCCCAAGTAGCAACTTCCACGACCGGAGCAGTCGTTTGGGCAGGTGGTGCTGACGCCTTCGGCCTCTTCGGCCAATAGCGAGACGGAGTGGGCCACCAGCTCGTCGTTGTAGACGGAGATAAACCAGAGTCCAGTGTCAAGATACTGCAGCAGCGACACGTTCACAGTCATCGCGTCGATGTCGAGGGCGGGCAAGCCGCTGCCATCTACCGCAGACCGCTTCTTGACTTCATGCGGGTGCTGTGTGTACTGTGGATTTTGCTGCTGGAAGTGGATCTGGCGTTGTAGGTGCTTTGCCGTGTCCAGAGGCGTTTCGACATCGAAGAATTCGCCAGAGTCGGGGTCGTCGCTGCCTGCATCGTGGTCTTGCTCCTCGTAGCTGAACTGTGGTCTTGTCCGTGTCGCGAATCGGTCTTGGAGGTTCTGCTGCTGCTCATTGAGGTACACTGCGTCCCAGTCCTTGCCGGCGATCGTCGAGGCATTTCTCGGGCTGCGACGGTGCCGCAGGTGACTGTCCAGACGCCCGCCTTTGATAAACTCCACAAAGTCATGCTGCGTAACAGACGGGGCCACGTTCCGGCGCGAGTAGACGGCAAAGTGGGCGCCCCACGGCAGCGTAAAGTTGAAGCGAATAAACGCTGGATGCTTGTTGCGGAACTCCAAAGTCCAAAACTGATAAGCTGGTATATTCGCGTGGTACACCTCGTTGAACTCCTTTAGCTCAACGACTTGCGGCCACTGTCCTCCTCCAAGCTGTGGTTGCAGCGCCTGGTGGTGGTGCATCCCGCTGCCACCCGCTTGGGCCAGCAGCATGTTGTGCTTTTGTCCGTTAAGGGAGCCTGGGCCAATACCCATGACGTTGCCAATTCCGCCTCCGTAGGTCAGTTGATGGTCCTGCAGCTGGGTGTTGGTCGCATCCATCGGCGTCAGCGGTTGGTTGATCGAGTGAGGCTGCTGTTGCTGAAGAAGCAACTGCTGCTGAATGCCCGTTACTCCGCCGCCTCCGGCACCGACCACAGGTCCATTCAGTCCGTGTCCGTTGCTGCCATGTTCCGAGGTGCTGGTCTGTATCGATTCCTCCGTGGGATAGGCGGTGGCTCCGCCCACATTCTTGTCGTTTGCTTTGCCCCCCGGACCTCCGCGCAGATCATGTGGCTGTGACTTGACGTCCTGCACTAGGATGCAGTTGGTGCTGTCCATGTTCGGCTTCATCGAGCTGACAGCTATGTTAACGAAAAAGATAACATACATATATATATATTCAATTTACAACAAATTTCTAGGTACTCGAAGAGTAAATAGATTGTATTGTTTTTGTGGCGAATTTCGGATGTATGTAACGTACAGAAGGAAACGTTTCCGACCCCATAAAGCAGGGCTCGGCACGGCCCTATCCCATGGGTGCGGGTTGGCGCCCTCACGTACACGCGTATTACAGTGATTCGTACCAATACCAATATAGTGAAATGTTCCGTTTTGCGTGCGTCTTCACACACAAACGCAAAAACGGCTCGTTAATTGTATGGGTGCCGAGCCCTGCCATAAAGTATATATATTCTTGATCATCAATAGCCAAGTCGATAGAGCCATTTCTGTCTGTCCGTCCGGCCACTTTGAAAAAAAGCTTACAAACGCGTCCCACAACTTTCCTTCTCGTTTTTAAATTGAATCAATAAGAAATACCATTGTCTAAGAGGTGTCATCAAATTCATAAACATTTTCACGCACGTGCCAAGGAATATTTGCGCCCTGGGCGAAAACTGCGCCCCACATTTCGCCGCCCAGGGCAAATGACCCCAAATGAATACCAAATGACTCTGAGTGTAGCCATAACTTGTTCCTCGGGTTCTAGCTCGCCTTCTGTTGCAGCGGAAGCTTTTCCTTTTGGCTGGCTTTCGATACGGCTTGGCCAAATATCGGCCATAAATCGAGAGAGATGCTAGAGCGCTTTCCACCCATTAATCTGTTCCTAGGTCTGCTACCACCAGAGTGGAGCCGAATAGCAACCATGGGGAAGGTTTAGAGCTGCAATGGGGAAATAATGTCTCCTGTGGTGCTGTAGTTGGTGGCCAGGCGACGCACAGTGCGGACTTCGGCCATTTCAGATTGCTAAATTAATAACGTTTGAACGAATCAAGATATCTTCGTAATATATACTGAATTTAAAAGAAAAATCTTTCAAAGTTTGGTCTGACCGATGCCATGATACTACACTGTTTCAAAGCTTTAAAATAAATAGTCAAAGTTCAACTTTGTTTATGGTTCTTATTTGCCTGTTTTCGGTGCAAAAAAGGCTCAATTTAAATTTTTATTTATCGATAAATAAAGTTTAGTTGTATTTTAGCTACACATAATAATTTTGAGTTTTGTTTTTAGCCAAATATAATTTTTTACATACATATATAAACGTAAAATTTCTATTAAATAACTGTTTGCAGGCTTTTTATACCCGGTACTCGAAGAGTAAATAGGGTATATTGTATTTGTGCGAATAACGGTTGTATGTAACGCACAGAAGGAAACGTTTCCGACCCCATAAAGTATATATATTCTTGATCAGCATCAATAGCCGAGTCGATTGAGCCATGTCTGTCTGTCCGTCTGTCCGTCCGTCCGTCTGTCCGTCCTGATGAGCGCCTAGTACTCAGAGACTATAAGAGCTAGAGCCACCAAATTTTGCATCCAGACTTCTGTATGCTCACACTGTTACAAGTGTATTTCAAAAATGAGCCACGCCCCCTTCCGCCTCCGCAAGAGGGCGAAAACCTCCTAAATCTACAATTTTGAAGATAGCAGAAAACAAAACGCCATTCCGTAGTGAATGACCATATCTATCAGATCACCAAATTGGGATACGATTGGATCATTATTATAGCCACAATGAAGAAATTAATTTGCAGTGGCCTAACCCACCCCGTCCCGCAGCATTCACACTCTGCTTCGCGCTGTTTATGGCCTCTCCCCCTGACACGTCTCTGCCTCTGCCACGACTCTGTAGTGTGTGTCTATAGGGGAGGGTGGCGAGCTAAAGGAGCGTGTAGGCGTGAGCAGTGTTGTTGATGTAGATGACAGATGAAGAAAAAATGTAAAATTTGACAAATAACCGCTAAAGTGCAGATGTAGTACTGAGTGCCGGGTATAAAAGTTGTGACGCGTAAGAAGCGTCTCACACGTCCCTTCTCGTTTTTACTTCATCGTTGGATATATCTTAATCTTTGTGTGAAGTCCTGTGCTTTGAGCCGTTTGATATTAATATCGATTTCGGTCGCGCAAAAAACGGTAAAAATACGATTTTGTATGGGATTTTATCAAAGTTCAGCCTGATCTGAGCATGTATGAGATGCGTATTTTCATTGTATTCAAAGCCTTCCAACATTTTTCGGCTGGTGCCACCTCTTTCTGGCTGAGGCTTCACTGTGCGACGGCGATGGTTTCAGCTGATCTGCAGCACTGCAGGGCTGTCTAACCGGCCCTGCTTTTTCACACATACATTTCAGCATCATATATTAACGCCATATTAATATGCACACAGGTATAAATCAAAAATCCCACTATCATCCTCAGTGCCATTTCCACCCTTCAGTACCGCACAAAGTGGAGGGACGGACAAGAATACGAAGTGGCCGTTGTTAACACGTTTGCATTTGGCCACCATTAGCTGCTGGCAGCGGCACTGGGTCCATGACCAGAAATTTATGACAATTGGCACGGAATGCGGCGCCAGAAGGTCCAGTAAGCAAGGAACCAAAGAAGGAAATGATTAAACGACTCGCTTGCGATTTGGATTTGTACCAAAACGAGCGAAAAGGATGGATTTGAGATCCAAAGAATTCCAGGAAGAACATTTACAAATATTTGTTGAAATCATTGAGGTAGGTGGATTGCCCAAGTAAGTGCCTGTGCCAGTGCACGAATTAAGCTCAAGGATTCGTTCAATCAAGATTTCTGGTAGTTTCAGCTATCTCTTAAATACATAAAGTTGTTCCATTAATCATTACTTGATCCCTAAAATCATTGTTTACGCAGGCAAAACACAACAACTTCAATCAATTAACGGGACTTTTGACTATGACTGTGGTCCTTTTTCCTTAAATAAGTATTTATATGAATATATTATTAACAAATCGCAATATCGAAACAGGATGTTCGAATAGACTCAGTTCAACCCGAAAAGAGCCAATCTCTCAGCCGAAGCTATCAGAAATTGTATGCAGGCAGGTTTTAGTGGCATAAAATGGAACAGGAAAAAAACGCTTCATATGACATGTAAACTAATGCGCTGTTAGGACTCTACTCTTTCAGGTATTTGTCCAAGTAAAAAACGAAACCAAATGACACGAATGGAATGACGCGAATGGGCCGGGCAATGGGGATACAAAAAGTTACAGAAAGTGGGGGCCAAGTATCATTAAGAAAATTAGGACTTCCCTCTGGACTGGTCTGGGTTTCATTTTCTCTGTTCTATTTGGTTACCAAGCTTTTCTTTCAAGTTTTGCCCACTCCCCTTTCGAGTACTGAAGAGGTACTAGCGAACAGTGACGGACACACAATTGGATATCTCTGCGCGGGCAGGGACTGCGCCAGTCGACTGGCGCTGGGCCCGGCCTGGTCTGTTCCCAGCCTGTCTTTTCTGCCGTCAATCTTGTTCTTTTGTGGAGTTCACTAATTACATTTTATTAAAATTTTTTCTAAAAAAGTCCTTCTGATAAATGATCCACACGCGCTGTATGTGGTTAATTGTTATTTTTCGATGACATGGCCAGCGAAAATCGATAGATATATTCCCAGATAGAAAAGTATCTTCCATGTATTACTTATAGCTAAGTTAAAGCTCCAGTTTATGCCTCAAAGGGTGTGTGCAACGGATTTGTTCGATTAATTATTTCCGCTTTCAGTTTCTCCTCCTTCTCTACCTTCTGAACATTGTATGTTGGCCTCGAACTAAGCAAAACTTTTGAAGCTCTCCCTTGGGGGCGAATTTACCTTCAAATCCCATTCCATATGAATAAAGAGTGCTTTAATATATCTCTCTTTCTCAAGGACCGTAAATAATTTTTATACCCGTTACTCGAAGAGTAAATAGGGTATATTGAATTTGTGCGAATAACGGTTGTATGTAACGCACAGAAGGAAACGTTTCCGACCACATAAAGTTTTTCTTCTTGATCAGCATCAATAGCCGAGTCTTTGTCTGTCTGTCCGTCTGTCCGTCCGTCTTGTTGAGCGCCTGGATCTCAGAGACTGTTACAAGTGTTTTTCAAAAATGAGCCCCGCCCCTTAAATATAATTATTAAATTGTGAGTTTTATTTTTTCTTGCTCTCTCTCTCCTCCACTGCAGTGAATAATTCACTTCATAGGTTGCGCCCCAGAAGGGTCCTTTCCAATTGATCCTAATGGGGACAAACATCAAGCTCTATCTCCAAATGCAAAGCCAAAGGCCTGACTAAAACAACTTCTAGTGTCAGGGTCAGAGGAAAAGTTACAGCAACAACAGACAAATTTATGAAATATTTCCTTTATTTAACTTCCTCTAGAAAAATAATTTATTAAAACGACATGCACACATCTTAAGTCCAACGTGTGGATGGAAGGCGGTAAGGCCTCGCCCTCTTCCCTCTGCCGTTTCTGCCGGTGACGAATGTTCTTACCAGAGCCCTCCTATCTTTCAAATTTCTCTCAATAGTTTTGTCCTTCCTTTAAAGAACATGCCGAAAGTTTTCGTAACAATATTTTTGGCCATTCCTTCGCTTACCCCAAATACGCAAAGAAAAAACCTTCCTTCTAATGTCATTGTTCGACTCTAGTTTGTCAATTTTTTGCTGCTGCTCCTCTGCCGTCTGCTAATTGATTTTCTTTGTTGCGGTTTGTGCGTAACGTTCGTATTTCCGGATGATATCCTGCCTTCGGCCACGCAAACCCAACCACGTTTAATCGGGCCTTCCGAATTAATGACAGACTGAATAACTGACCTATTGTATGTTTGACCTACAGAAAACGGAATCCGAGAATTAAAGTCGCATCGAAGGTTTGATTGGAAACATAACTTTCAGCATTTTTTCTATCATTTACAAAACGGATGAAACAAACGGAAAGCCAAAATAGTGCATACTATAATTTCCGCAACACTAGAACACCGCTTAACCAGTAACTTCAGTGTTGAGAGTGGGGAATATTAGTGCTGATCAACCTTGACCAGCCGGTCATACCTTTATTTCCAGATAATAACTATTGGCAGTAGATTTATTCTATGGCAAAATCATTTGGCGAAATACCTGAGAGATATTTATAGTAGCACTCGAATTGCAGATTGATGCATGTAAGTTTTAAGTCAGTTCAAATAAGCCACTTACTTCATGGTGAATGGGGGGAGGCTTTTGCCGATTAATTAAAAAGTTCGATTTGGGCCAACACATTTTATTCCTTGCACTCGGTTTGACTGTGATGACTGGCCTACATTTGGGATAATTTCCCAGCGTTATCAAGACAGATGAACGATTAACAGGCATCGCAATATGCATCGCATCTAATTTCAATAGGATTATAGTGTCATCTGTATCTCCTCTTTGGTGGTGGAAGATGACAGCACCACAGCAACACAGCAGGGCAACAGCAACAGCCGAGTGCAGGTGTCTCCGAGTAAGCAGGGCAACAAATTAAATTTCCAGCAAACCGCAACGTAAAGTGAAATGAAAATAAAATCGCACAAACTACAAGGCCAGCTGCTGTAAATGACAACGCCGATAAGACAAGGGGCAAGAACTGCCACACATTGGGCGGAAGGAAGGATACAACGGACCAGACCAGAACCAAACAGGACAGGCCCCATGGGGACTTTGCAGCAGTAATAGCAGCAGAGCAGGGGCTAGTGCCATGGCAAGGGCATTGGCAGGGCAGCAAAGCATGCAACCATGATGGCATCCCTGCGTGGCGTGGAGCCGGAGGGGACATTGAAGTTTCAGATGGATGCACGAACGCACTTGGCCATTTGGCCTCCGCATGTTATGCACAAAGAGAAAGAGACAGAGAGATAGAAAGAGAAAGAGAAAGAGAAAAAGCGTGATAGAGGGAATATAATGGTGGGAAGCGGGGACATTCATCTGGCTGTGAAACAGTGCATATCGAATGAGTTTCCGATAGTTATCCGCTTAAAAATCGATTAACCTATTTCCGATAACTACTGCAATGCGCTTCCAGCCGGGATAGCCGAGAAACTGTGATGCTGAGTGGGTGGTAGAGAGGAGGAGCGGTGGAGATTCGTTCGTTGTGATGAAAGTGGCACATTTGTAAATCGTTGGGAAAACATTTATGCTTCTTTATAGTTTTTGCAATTATCTCTCTGATATACACATTGTGTATTCCTTCTCCCGACTCGCTTTCTGTTTGACTGCTCCCTGTCTCTCTGACACTGCGGTCGCTTCTTGGGACAGATTTGACAGCTAAATTAAAAACGTATATACAGTAAATACTCGCGGAATGAAAGAGTGTATACTCGCTGGCGAACCTTTTCATTGCCCACTTCAGCAGCCCCCTTTTTTTGGGCCGCAAACAGCTGCGACTGAGAAAACGAGTGTGACACAGACAGCATCTATATGCGAAGCAAGTGAAAGAGTACCCCTCATGAGGCTGGTGCAAGGCAGCAGCAAATGAATGATGTCTGTCTGACCTTAATTAACTGACAACAGGCGTGGCACACACACACACGCACACACACTCATTTACTCACACAGAGACATATAATGACATAACGTATATTTGTACATACATACATACATATGTACATATGTATGTACCTTACACTTACATAAGTATCCAACGACGCTTCAAAGCAAGAGGATTAAAGAGTACGGCGAAGGCAGGAACGCAAAAAGGAAGCAAGGGGCAGCTGTTGGGCCACAGC
Source organism: Drosophila subobscura (assembly GCF_008121235.1). Classification (NCBI taxonomy): domain Eukaryota; kingdom Metazoa; phylum Arthropoda; class Insecta; order Diptera; family Drosophilidae; genus Drosophila; species Drosophila subobscura. The sequence goes on along the minus strand of NC_048530.1, from coordinate 22,720,022 downwards.
CACTCCACATCGCCCGCAAGTGTTTTGCTAATTTATGAAATCCTCTTGCGCTTAATTAATATCCAATTATTGCGCAAAAACCGAGACGGGGGGCTTGGAGCTGCTCCGAAAAGTAGCCACTATTTAAGGCTAGGGCTGGCTGGAGCTGGCCGACTGCCGAAGCGTGAAAACAACATGCATTTCTGGTCCACCTTCCCCTCTGTCTACATAACTGGCTGATGCTGCTGTCTTAACCCCAGCATACCCCGCAGTTTGAAAACTATTCAACCATAAAACGACTCACCCAGACGAAGGATGAAAGAGTGTGGCAGAGGCAAGGAAATGAGTGAGCGAAAAAGGACAGAGGGGCAGAGGCGAGCCGTAAATTCAATTACCGCAATAGGGAAGCAGAAGCCAAACACGCAGGCACACAGACACACACTCACAGCCACACACCAATGCAGCCACACACAAAAAGCTTTTTACACAAATGGGTTTATGGGGGTGCAGTGGCTTAGAGGAGTGGTTGGAAACCACAGAAATTAATACATTATTTTTAAAAGATATGTATATTTCAAGCATGTGCCTCTGCTCCTGCTGCCAACAATTAAATCAGTGAAATCCACACACAGCTTCAACCTAACGCCCCCAACGAGGACCATCCCTCAGCATGCGAAGCTATCCGCAAAATGTTCACAACTTTTAAACTTAAATTCATTTTCTGCCAAAACCTAGGATCGTTAGAGTAATGGGAAGCCAACGCCACACACTGGCTGTGGGGCGGCTGGGGGAGTTACTTCCAAGTGGCATCACATATTTTTCCTGTGGTTTGTTGTAAATTTGTTTTCGTTCACTTGCAAAGCTGTGACACCGCAGCCCCATCAACATCAGCAGCAACAGCACGGAGGCTTGCCTCCCCCAACCTTACCCCAACGTCTTTTATGACTACCTCCCCTACACCCCACCACCATAAACACGACGCAGCTTTTAGCTAACTGTAAATCAGTGCCTACGACTCTCGAGCAGCTGCTGCTGCTTGTGCTATTCGCCCTTCTTCGCCACCAGACTCTGTTGCTTTTCCTGCTTAGATAATAAATTAAACGCACAGGAAAAGTGAAGCAAGCGAAAGGCAGAGAACGAAAAGAGCGCAGGAGGGGGACAGCGTGTTTTTGTGGGGGAGAGATTGGCTTAAAAATCAAATGGAGAGCAAGGAAAGTTAACAGACCTCTACAGTTCAACGATAGAGACGAAACTACTCACTACTTCCAAAATTACCGCTGGGAACACAATCGCTATAAAATGTCGATGCACGTACATATTTATGTACATACATACATATGTATGTAAATATATGGGATTAAGCAGGAGGCATTATGCAATAGCCGTTCTAATTCATGCATTTGAAAAAAGTTGGACTATATATGTACATATATGTGCTGGCATCTAGTTATTTTTATATTTTTTGCCTCAAATCAATGTAAAGATCATATCCCATCTATGGCAGAGGGAAATTTCACTTCAAGATCCAAAAATAATTCTCAACATAAAGTCTAGACGTGAAGACTGTCTTTCTTTTTGAGAGGCTCTACCACATGAAATCGAATGGTTTCGGCTAATATTTATCAAAAAGAAAATGGCGGCTCCCTTTCCCCAAAACATTGGCCCACCAGAGCTGCCAACCCAGATGTCGATGCACAAACGTTATAAGTGTCCAAAAAGTTGTGCCAATGTTTCATTAGATAAAACGTCAGGGCAGAGGCCACCACAGGATGGCGGCAACTCCGAGTGGGGCAGCCGGGTCGGTGGTATAGGCAACTACGAGTGGGGCAGTGGGGTCGGTGGTATAGGCAACAAGATGGCTATGTGGTAGTATGTAAGTGGTTGGCGTCGTCATTGTCGCCATTGCCGACAACAGTTGGCGGGGATGCTACGTCAACCCTTTCGTTTTAAATTAAAATTTACATATTTTAATGTGCAAAGTTTTTGCCGAACGCTTCTCGCACGGAAGGAAACCAGATGAAAACAACAGACAAACACGGTGGAATGTCATGGGCCATAGCCAGTGACAGCGACAGAGTTGGCAAAAAAAAGGATAGAAAAAACATATTAAATTAACTTGTAAATATAATTTGGAAGGGAGCAGTAGCAGAGTAAAGCAGTAGGGACGTCAGCAAATGTGTTTAATTACCAAGTTGTAAGCAAAAACAGGAAAGGAAGCAGGACACAACAGGAGATGGATCATCTTGCTTCTCTCTACTTCAATTTAACTTAAAGTGAAGGGAAAATGTGGTGAGAGAGAAAAAGACTGTGAGATCCGTTGAGATTCCCTAGGATCATAACTGAATGACAAAATTGCCTTAGCTCCATTTCGTCATCACCACTCCAGCAATGAATGAAGCAATGAGCAATGAAGAAATTATCCCATTAAATCAGACTGAAAGTAGAACCGGAACTTGGAACTCTCTTTTTACTTTCTCTATTTACTCAATCAAAAATTGATTTTTAGGACTTTAAAATAGTTTCAGTTCCTAAAGTAACTCCTAAATTATTAATCTAAAGGTTGGTTTAATGGCCTAGTTGTTGGGGATGCCTCGGGGGATCGAGGGTTTGCAATGCGGTTGATAATTGCTTGTCAATTATAGTAGATGCCTCCCAACGTTTGGCAAATTTGTCAATTAACAACGAAAAGGACGTGTGAAACGCTTTTTACGCGTCACAACATTTATACCCGGTACTCAGTGGTCCATCTGTACCTTAGCGGTTTTTTCAAATTTATATTTTAAATTTTACACTTTTTCTACATCTGGCGTCTACATCATCACTTCTCACGCCATCATGCTATCTTAACTTGCCCTCCTCCCCTAGAGCCACACGAAGCAGAGTGTGAATGTGAGAATATGCAAAAAATAAAAATAAATCTGCTGGACAGGGTGGGTTTAGCCACTGCAAATTAACTTTTTCATTCTGGCTATAATAATGATCCAATCTGATCCCAATTCGGCGATCTGATAGATATAGTCCTTCCCTACAGAATGGCCCCCTTTGTGGGGGCGGGGCTCATTTTTGAAATACACTGGTTTCAGTGTGAGCAAACAGAAGTCTGATTGCAGAACTTGGTTGCCCTATCTCTTATGGTCTCTGAGTACGAGGCGCTCATAAGGACGGACAGACGGACAGACAGACATGGCTCAATCGACTCGGCTATTGATGCTGATCAAGAATATATATACTTTATGGGGTCGGAGACGTTTCATTCTTTGCGTTACAAACATCCGTTATTCCGTATTCCCCACAAATACAATACTTATACCCTATTTACTTTTCGAGTACCGGGTATAAAAAGCGTTCAAGTTGTGTGTATGCGGGGGTATGTTAGCGTGTACTGGTTGACACCATATAACGCTAATGTAAAGCAAAAATTCCTATGTATTTTCCTTGCTATCGCTACGTTTGTACTTAGTTTGCACTTGTGTTCATACATTTGTATGTATGTATGTATGTATGTATGTTTGTATTATACGTGCTCGCACTCGCACTCGGAGAACACGGGGTGCGATTGGAGTGTGGAACTAAGTGAATATTTTTCAGTGTGTATGTGTTTTTCTCATTTACTCTGCTGGCTTTATGACAGACCACACCCATCCGCATCCACATTGGCATACGCGGACAGGGGTCCATTTTTTCCGTTTCATCGCAAAGTAAGTATGCTTTCTTGCTAATTATGCTTTATTGCAAAGTATGCTTACCTGCAAAGTATGCCAACATGGCGGTTAGGACGACGGATACGAATATTAAGGCGATGCTCAAGCATTTCCAGGAACATCGGTGCTGACAGCGCTTATCTATGTGAAACCTGCGGGCAAACGAAAAAGATCGAGAAAGAGAGAGAGCGGGTAAGTAAGTAGTGGTTAAAAAAAATTGTGAACGGCATATGTAATTAACAAAACGGGAATGGAGAAGGAGCAGGAACGGGGCGATGAGGCGAAACCGTAAGGCACACGGCTAAAGCCTGTCAGCTGGATGACTCTACTGCTGCCTGGGCTCGTCCTGTGGCTTTAGACGCTTGACGTGTCACAAGGACCACAACAACCAACCAAGCAAACACAACCCCCAACCCCCAACCCCAAACTCCAAGCCCAACCCCAAACCTACACAAACTTACCATCCACATTCCCACTTCTGCACATATGTACATAAATAATGGGGACCTGAGATTGGAGCTGGGTCTTGCAACGAACAAGAGTTAGCTCGCCAAAGAGTTTGTCAAGCTGTTGGTAAACGCCAGAAACTTTTTTAATATAAGTACCAGCTCTCCCATCGCCCCACCAAACCGAACTGAACCAAAAAAAATGAAACGAATGGTAAAATGAATGCAATATGATGCGCACGATCCCCCTAACCAGCATCGGAGCTCCAGCTAAGGAAAACGGACATTGATTAACAACACACACTACTCTTAGTGCCAGTCGCCTGAGCTGACTTTCCGAGTTGGTCTCGATCCTCCGTCTAATTGCGTAAAAGTTGAATGGAATGCGAATGAGGTTGGGTGTCATGAGGTGATGTGGTGGCTCAAAACGAATTAACAATTCTGAGCTGGCATAACTTAACTTGGCAAGAATTGGATTGAACTCAAAAGTCTCCATAGGACAGGATGGTCCCTTTCTCGAGGATGACTCGGTTTCCTCCCAAGGGAGGGGATACCAACAAGTCTACACGAGTACTCTCAGGCAAATCAATTTTAATTTTAACATTTGTACCTGGTCAATGCGGACTCATCGTCTGCAAACAACCAATAAAGCTTCATATTTTTATTCATTTGGATCGCCGCTCCTCTTTTTTCACTGACTTTCCCTCACTCCGACGCCGATATTCGGATCGGATTTCCTTTGGTTTGGCAGCCATGAAACTTTCTGTATCCTGTTCAAGTCGAAGACGGTAGACAGACAAGTGGCGTGAAATACTTCGCGGAGCTAAATTACAGGTGCTGCTGCTTCTTGAAATTATCGCAAGTGGAGGGCATGTTGGTGGAACTCACCCACCTACGCACCCGCGGTCGGGAAGCGTAGCTTCCTAAGGATACTTTGCCAAACAATTGGGGGAGGAATTTGGCGGCTGGCAGGGTGGCCCGCTTGGCAATTTGACGGCCCTGTTCCTCCCAAAAGTAAATTTTACGCACGGCCGAGACGGTGCCAATTAGCGTTGGGACTAAAACAATTTTTTGTTTCTTTTTGTTTTCTTATGTATGTACATACGTACATATGTATCTACGAGTATGTTAGAAAAGATCAGGTCCTTTGGAGCATACAATCGAGTCTGGTAAAGTTCGTATAGTGTACTGAAAAAGTGAGGAGGGGCAATCCAAATAGGGATTGGGGGATGCAAGCACTACTTTGGATAAGGAAGAACTAGTATCCATTGGAAGTTCGACACTAACTCGGTTTAGTCCGAGGTCATAGTCATTTTGGGTAGGCTTTGCACGGGCTTTGAGTCTACAATGTCATCAATAAAGCAGGGGGATCGTCTGCTTTAATCTTCACACAAATCCTATGAGACCAGGAGGAGACCATTAAAAGAGAGAGACAAGGTGGCGGAGAGCCAGAGCCCAATGGCCCAGTCGCTCGAATCCTGCGAATTAAAACAGTTCGAATGGAAGCCATATCGGAGGGCCCCGAAACAGAGCGAACACTCAATTTAACTTGAATTCCGGGGAGTTGAACCCGCACGTCGCGTATGAGAGGGGCATGTGTTAAAGGATTAAAAGGAGACTCGAAGTTTCTGCTTACCTGGATGGCGAATATGGCGAATAATGCGGTGCATGCGCTGAGTGGGAATTACGCAATGGGAATCCGGGCATGACCAACGCCTGTGAGCCGCTTATCTGGCAATGGGGCCCCCCATTGCCGCTGCCAGGTTGCCCGATGTTCGCATTGGGACCACCACCGCTGATGCCGCCCACTTGACCCACGCCGCTTACACCGACGGGCATTGTACCAGCGCCCATGGGCATAACGACGCCACCACGATCGATGCCGCTATGGCCTATTGTGTTGCTGCCGGTTGACATACTTTGTGGCATCTGTTGTGGGTGTCCGCCCAATCTGAAATGTCAAAAGAGAAATGGACAATCAGTGAGTGTATGGAGTACGAATATTGAGGATGGGTGGTCTAGTGGACTAGTGGTTGAGTGTTGGAGGAGGTAATCGGTATTTTTCGGAGACTTTTCGCAGAGAGAGAATGCGAGATGAGTTTGTAATGAGGAAATTAAAACATGTGCACAAGTTTTCGTCCTACATTCGCGAACACCTTCTTTCTCTTTTTCCCGCAATATTTAAATCTCATCCCTGTGGTCAAAGGCTTATTGTTGCTGATTCTGTTATCATTATTATTTTCAGCGGTTAGGTGATGCGGAAATTTTAAATTAAACTAGAAGGGACGTGTGAGACGCTTCTTACGCGTCACAACTTTTATACCCGGCACTCAGTACTACATCTGCACTTCAGCGGTTATTTGTCAAATTTTTTCTTCATCTGTCATCTACATCAACAACACTACTCACGCCAACACGCTCCTTTAGCTCGCCACCCTCCCCTAGAGCAACACACTGTAGAGTCAGGGCATAGACGCGGCAGAGGCAGAGACGTGTCAGAGGCAAAGGCCTCACACTGCGCGAAGCAGAGTGTGAATGAGAGAATGTGATAAAAAACAAATAAAAGCTGCGGGACGGGGTGGGTTTAGCCACTGCAAATTAATTTCTTCATTGTGGCTATAATAATGATCCAATCTGATCCCATTTTGGAGATCTGATAGATATGGTCATTCCCTACGGAATGGCGTTTTTAGTTTTCTTTTATTTTCAAAATTGTAGATTTGGGAGGTTTTCGCCCTTTTGCGGGGGCGGAAGGGGGCGGGGCTCATTTTTTAAATACGCTTGTAACATTGTGAGCATACAGAAGTCTGGATGCAAAATTTGGTGGCTCTAGCTCTTATAGTCTCTGAGTACTAGGCGCTCATCAGGACGGACAGACGGACGGACGGACAGACAGACATGGCTCAATCGACTCGGCTATTGATGCTGATCAAGAATATATATACTTTATGGGGTCGGAAACGTTTCCTTCTGTGCGTTACATACAACCGTTATACGCACAAATACAATATACCCTATTTACTCTTCGAGTACCGGGTATAAAAACATAAATCAATACATATGTACATATGTATGCGAGTGGGTCGGATCGGTTCTGGGCAGGTCTGGCAAATGGTAGCCGCTGGAGCCTAGCTGCATGTTGTTGAGGATTTTTATTATCCCTTCTCGGTGGCGGCCAGCCGTTGTTTGTGTTTTATTATCACTCAACATTATGCGGAAATGCAGAGCTGCTAGCGCTCGATAACTGCTTGCCATTGTTGTCTTTTTTGCTGGCAGTTACTCTGTGCCCAGTGCCACACTTTCTGGATGCCATTTTCAGGCGCCGCCCTCAAATATGCAGTACATATTGCTGCCCTTTTATGTTTTTTCTCGAACACATTTTTGCGCCCACTTACCCGTGGGGGCGTGTGCATGTGTGTTCCAAGGACGCCACGGAGCTGTCGGCCAGTAAGTCAAATATATTGAAATCATTCCAGAGAATTGCCTGACAAAATTCAGTGCACTTTCTCGGCAAAGTACAGTCGCCACAAAAGTCCAAGGCTGGCTTTGATCAAGACTTAAAAGAAGCAAGCTACAAAGGTTTATTGGTATATTTGGAAAAATGTTACGAATTTGTTACGAATTATTTGACAAATGTGGAGCGAGAACATTTTTTGGGGAAAAAAAACAAGAATGAGTACAGTCCCATCGGGACTGTACAAAATCGGGACTTATTAACATTCTGGAAACACTTCCAATTAATGAAGTCTCGTTAAGAAAGGGAGAAGTAATAGGAAGAGCTCCATATCCAATTTTATTCATGGCAATCATATCTAATGTCTGGACGTTGATATGCACTGAGTGCACCATCAAGTGGCCCATGCGACACCAAGCCAAAGCCTGTTACGCGCGGAACCCAGCAGAACGCAGCCCTCCTCCCGACCAACCGACGAAGGGGCGCTGCCGCTTGACGCGCGGCGCGATTAACCGAACCGGTCGCGAGCATGCAGGAAAGATAGATGTTAGGCTAATATTCGAGATATATTGAAAACATATGCAAAGTATAGTTGCCTCAAAAGCAGTGTCTGCCATCTTTTGTGGATGTGAAGCACTTGTTCTGTAAATGTTTTTAAAAGCATGTTTACTCTAACAGCGAGAGAGAGAGAGAGAACTTGTCGAGGGGCAGAGGCAAATATTTATCTCGTTGTTTAAGAATTCAGTTAATTACTTTCATGGATAAAACTCAAAGAGGAAATGGTGCTTTCATTATTCATAAAGGCAGCTTTGACTCATCCGCGAAGTCATACATATGTATGTATGTATATTACATGAAAAGCAGTGGGAGTCACTCCTTGGGTCCAGAAAAACTTTTGCTCAAAAGGTACAGTGTCGTCAAAGGAAGCACTGATGGCGGCACTGTTTAACCCTTTATGACGGCTGTGCTGGTCTATGCCAGTGCTTATTTTTATATCATTCGAACGGGTCCTGTAGCCGGCACCGTTTCCCAGCAGCATCATTGTCGAGTCGCGTCCCATCGTCAGCTGCTGTCGAGTGCATTTGACATATCATATTTTGCTTTCACCTTGGTTTGGTTTTGGCTCTGAGCTGCCGCCATTTTGGCTTTGTTATTTACGGTCATGTCAAGCGGTCGCGGCTGGTCAAGCAACACGCCACGCCCACTCCTGGTCCTTGATCTCACCCACGTCCCCTGTTCTGGGGTCTGGCCTGCATTTGACATGCGGTTTTTCTGTGTGTGTACGGTAAGGGCTTTTTGTCTTTTTCGGCAATTGAAAATTGTATTGTTTTTTAGCTTGCTTTTGAAAACCGGCTCAACCGCCTAATGAACTGAAATCTAATCCAAAATATATTCAAAGACGTTCCCCGGGACTCTTTAGGCTACTACTTTCAAAATGTTACCAAAATTCAAGCTTAAAATTTACGAGTTAGTTACAAAAGTTTGGCCACAGGACCGAAAAGCAACAAGATCACGTTAATTTATAGCGTGGAATGAGTCATGAAGCTGGTCGCCTCAGAATATGCAACACGAAACAAAGAATGGTCCCCTGGGGGCAGAAACGGGAGAGAGAATCAGAGCGATGCGGGCCATTGCCAGTGCCAAAAGAGTGCGAAAGCCGCTGACAGCACCAACAGACATGGCAGCATCGGGCGGCACAAGGCAAATGTGCATCTGTATCTACATATGCATATACACATACGCATGTATCTATCTGTATGTATCTCCATACATATATGCATGTGCTTGTGTGTGTGATTTATGCTTAGAAAATGCTAAGCCAGCCAGCGAACAGAGCAAGCTGTGTCTGTGATTTATTAGCAACAATAATAGAATTAAACAATTTAAATGAAGTTGTAGCCAATCCATAAGCAGTATGCCAAGCGGATCCCTTCCCTTCTTGCCCCTTCCGTCTACTCCCTGGTAGCACACATAGCATTTAGTTGCCTGGCTGAGAGGAGACCCTCGAAAGCTAGGATCTCTGAACTATTTTTAAGCTATATGCGGTATTGCATATGTATTTTAGAATCGCTAATCAAGAGGAATGAACAGACGGCCAAAAGGACATATGTATGTACATCTATTTTTGTGCACAAATACAATATACCCTATTTACTCTTCGTGTACCGGGTATAAAGAGGCACAAGCTCAATTGCCCAGGTTTCGTTTTACGAGTTTTCGGTTTGAAAAATAAATACATTTTTTTTGGAGCTCTAATGTACATATTTTTGTTATACTCTTTACCCGAAAACGAATAAATCATTTCTACCGCTTTGACTAACAGTTTTTCTCTACCTTTATTTCAATCTGCTTGTCTCCCCTCCTTGCAGTCAGGGCCATTATAGCTGCATTAGACAGGACAATGCGCTGGGCTCTGGCTTTGATGTAGATGGCGAGGCCGTTACCATTGCAGATTTTAATGTTGCACGTAGCCAGTTGCCACAGTTTTTTGTTCACCTATTTGTCTTTTTGTGTGTCTCTCTCTCTCTCTCCATCTTTCTCTCTCTCTCTCTCTCTCTTTCTCTCCCTCTCTCTCTCTATCTCTATCTCTCTCTCTCTCTCTCTCTCTTTCTCTGTCTCTCTCTCTCTCTCTTTCTTCCGTGACTATTGCCATCTTCTACTGTGTGTATTATTGATTTCACGCTTCATTTTTCTAGCACGTTTTCAGAGCCACCTCGTCTCACACACAGCGTGTTTGCGTGCCGATTCCCCTGCCAATGCCAATCCATTGAAACATTTCCCAACAAAACTTTCAATGGCCTTCAGGCTCGATCGAGGAAAATTCAGGGGACACATGGGCCATTCGAAGACTGTTCATCGAATTTTTTTATCAAATGGCGGAGGAAATATATATCAACTGTATTCAGTGTTCGCATATGATAGCCAACTCTTCAATAAAAAGAAGGAGCACATCCATATGTACGTACATTTGGATCGGATGAATTTAAAACAGTCTACCTTAAATTCCTCTTTTTGTTAAGTAATGTACATATGTACATGTTGAAATGTATGAACGCGGGATTTGGTGGAAAGCTACAGAGAGCAATGATATACATACATATGTACATAGTTACATGAGTCTGTACTGTTAACAGAGCCAATAAATTAACAAATAACAGCAAGAGACCAGATGCAGCCGTCAAAAAGAGAAAAGATACAACTGAGCCTCAACGATCGATGTAAAACTTAGAAGTACGATGAAACGAGAAGGTACGTGTGAGACGCTTCTTACGCGTCACAACTTTTATACCCGGCACTCAGTACTACATCTGCACTTTAGCGGTTATTTGTCAAATTTTACATTTTTTCTTCATCTGTCATCTACATCAACAACACTGCTCAAGCCAACACGCTCCTTTAGCTCGCCACCCTCCCCTATAGAGTCTATAGTATAGACACACACTACAGAGTCGTGGCAGAGGCAGAGGCAGAGAAGTGTCAGAGGCAGAGGCCAAAAACAGCGCGAAGCAGAGTGTGAACGCTGCGGGACGGGGTGGGTTTGGCCACTGCAAATTAATTTCTTCATTGTGGCTATAATAATGATCCAATCGTATCCCAATTTGGTGCTCTGACAGATATGGTCATTCCCTACGGAATGGCGTTTTTAGTTTTCTTTTATTTTCTTAATTGTAGATTTGGGAGGTTTCGCCCTTGTGCGGGGGAGGAAGGGGGCGGGGCAATTTTGGAAATACACTTGTAACAGTGTGATCATACAGAAGTCTGGATGCAAAATTTGGTGGCTCTATCTCTAGCCCGGTAAAAAAAGGAGGAAAACGACGGAGGCACAAAAAGAGACAGCAACTATGGGTAAAAAGCACGTTTTTTTTTTTTTGCATAAATCCAAAAAATAGAGCTAGATCATGAATGTTCGTAGAATGTAGAATTTCGGAAAAAAAAATGAGTCATTTGGACCCCGCCTACCTCCCGCCCCCATACGAACTGGAACCCATTTTTTCAAAAGATTAATTGTGATAAAAGATCCTTTTAAAACATTTTAGAACTTTAAAAAAATATACATATTTGATTGACTGATTGATTGATTGTTTGGTTAAAAGTAATTTGATTGGAATCGCTCCAACGTACAATTATGTACATTTCGCTTAGTACTTGTTTAACTAAGCAATAAATTGGATAATTTTCGTTTGAATTGTAATAGTTTCATCTTTAGTTAGTCAGTTTTTGTCAATATTCTTTAAATTACAACATTTTATTACGTCTGCTTCACGACTGTTGTTGGTCCAGACCTCCAGCAGCAGCTACATGAGCGAACTCACAAGCATCTGCAAAATTTAAAATTTTCCGAAAAGGGCAAAAAAGGGCAAAAAGCATTAACACCATATGATTCCATAATAATTGGTTTATAACATGTAACTGAAATCTCTCTGTGCAGTGCAAAAGTAATATTCCACAGAACACACTTGCAATTGTTAGTACCAAGCCAAAAATATACACGAAAAAAACATTGGACAATTCAAAAACTACACATAACTATCAAATGTTTCCCGCACTTTTTCACAAGTAAAAACATCTCAAAATCAGCCGAATTTGAAAGCGCTCAAAAAATGTATGGTACACACTTACAACTCTTCTTGTATTCTATCTTGATATTCAGGAATCAGAAAATTTAAGTCGCAAATATTTTCACCAAAAAAAAATATATGTACATTAATACCAAAAATTCGGGCTTTTTACCCATAGTGCAGCAGCAGCTTTGGGGCGGATGAAGGAATGGGGATGACTCTGATGGCGGCGGTGGGGAAAATCAATTTAATTAGTTTTTGACTTTCATTTACAAATTATGCATAAATCTGTAGACAGCGCCCCAGAGACCATAAATTAAGCGCCAGCCATCGCCAAACGCAAACTCTCAACAACGAAAAAATGCTCGAAAAGGAAAAGCGAGCGGTAAAAATACACGAAAAAGAAAAACGAGATGGAAGAATAAGCGAAGGGAAAAACTTTTGGCAAAACAGCGCACAACACAAACAGCAGCAACCGAAACTTGTATCTAACTACAGAAAAGTGTAAGGAGGGCGAAATATAACGGGAATAATGGAATATATAAAGAGAAGGAGAAGGCAAGAAGAAGGACCAGAAGAAGATAAGGGAGAAAGCGAGAGAATGGTGAACAAGAACGAGGGCTGGACGAAAAATTAATTTGTGCTCTTATTAAATTTTGTCTTCCCTGCTGCCTTTAGCAGGACAGGAAAATCACAAAGAAGAAGGGGCATAGGAACGAAAGCGATATGGTGAGTGAGAGTGAGAGGGGCGGAAGAGATGTTGGCAGTGGGGACCGGTAATCATGCCCGGGGGTACGGGAAAACGTAAACAGACATACATATGAGCAATTTTTATCGAGCAACAAGCAAACCGCATGGTATGAACATGTAGAGAGGAATATACAGAGTGAAATGAGGGGATGGATAGAGGAAGAGTGACAGGGGTGCAAAGCCAGAAACGCTGTCAAAAGAAGTGCCAGCAGCAGCAAACTTTACCTATGAAGAAATTATAGAAGGAGGGCCCGTCGTCGACTCCGTTCGTGGTGTATTTCCCCCTAGAGTTCCGTGCTTGTTTGCTTGTCGACGCGGAAGCGTCGCAGCAAGAGAGTTGAAATTTATTTTAGAATTACGAGCATAAGAAAACAAGTATATATTAAAAAAATAGTAGCGACTACTTTCAAGTAGTAAATTATTAAAAATCAAAATATAAAAGAAAACTTCAACTCCTTTTCTTGAAATGGGAAAGTGTAAAACCCATGCCATCAAAGGGTTAATCAGCACACTCCATTGTCGTTTCACTCACACTTACAGCGCAGAGCCCTTTCACTCGCTCTTATTAACAGCATTGTTAGGCTTCCCTTATTTTGCGGACGGGCCCTCCTTATATAATTTCTCTACCAACCCCTTGATACATTTTGTGTACTCGATTTATTTCCCTTTTGTTTTCTTTCCGAAGGTGGCGCTGATATATTTCCTCGTCTAAGTATGTATATGTATACATATGTACATATGTATGTATGTATATACATACAACAAATTACATACTACGATGCGTACGATGGAGAAATCGGTAAATTTTAGACAGAAAGGAAAGCAAGAACAAAGGTTGAACTCAGATACGACCTGATCTATCAAATACATATTAAAAACATTATGAATATCGCTATCCCTAAAAAAAGTCGCAATGCCTTCACTAATTTACCTTCCCTACATGGTGAAAGGTGAATGATTTGATAAAGCAAGATTCCCTTAGAGCAGGCGTTTGAGGCACATTAGTAGGGAAGGGTGGAAAGTTAGTTGCTGTATCAGTTTCGCGCTCTCCTTGCTAATTTCTTCTAGAGGAATAAATGTGAAACCGAGAGTAAAGCTCTCCCTCTATGCATCTACGCCATTGACTCTGTCGCTGAAGCGACTAATAACCCCCCGAGGTGGTGGCAAAAACCAAAACTTGAATCCGGCAAACCGCCAAAGGGCGGGGCTATGGCCGTGTGGGTGGTGGAAACGATGGCGAGTGGCAATGATCAAAGAATTTCTCTTTCGCCGCAGATGCTATGTCAGGCGGTGGTTGGGTTTGGGGCATGCTATATTTTAGTTATGACGGCGGAATTAATGTTATTAAGGGTCGATTTTCTGCCAAGGGTCGGGTTTAGTGCTGCTATGGGTCTTTCCTCTGTCCCTTTTTTCTGTTTTTGTTAGCACCGCTTCTTTTTCTCTTGATGCAGCCTTTGAGTTGGTAATTTTGCGATTACACACCAGCAGCAACGCCAAAAGCGAAAATAAGCTGAAGGCGACTATGTATGTACATATACATATACATACATATGTATGTATGTATGTACATACGGCATTATCATAAAATGCCGCACGCCGCTTTGTTTGAAAAAGGCTCGACTCGACTCAAGGTTTCTTTCGCTGCGTTTCCTGGATTATGGCTCTTAATAAATATTTACAGTTTTGGCAAGTTTAAAAAGCGCCTTTAATTGCTGTCACTTCTACATACATATACTTACTACATACACTTCCATAAGAAGAAGGGAATGCTACTTATTGTTATCTGTAAATATATGTATATATTTATGTATGTAAATGCTTTTTTGCGAGTCCCGCATGCATATTTGCATGACATATTTATTTATCACAACATACTCTCAAACGAGCTCAAACGAGCAAACAACAGAGATATTTTAAATACATACATACAAGTAACCGCCATCTTTGTCTCCCCTTGTCATCTTTGTCACCAGCTGCTTGTTCTAACTGCAACTTCTCCGCCAAAAGACGCACAACTGACGAGATTGAGTGTGTGAAAAAGTGTATGAGTATTTGATTGCTTTTTGTTCTGTTCATTTCTATAAAGTGTGCCATGCTTCATGTGTTGATTTTTTGTAATTTTTGTACGGAGTCAGACACAAAGTGTAAAATATAAATAAATTCATTAACAGATCTAGGCGCCAAGTATTGCGAAAAATAAAGAGGATTGATGATTCTACTCCTGGCGTATCCTTGGGACAACTTAAGCATACAGAAGTAAGTGGCTAGTATTTTACATGCATATTTCGACAATTTGTAATATATTTTATATATTAAACAGTGATTAAGCAGTAAGCAGCACAAACATTGGTATTGGTACCAACCACTGTAATACACATGCATATACACATACATAAGTGAGAGCAGCATAATGGATAGGGTCGTGCTGACCCCTACTTGCGCTTGAGGGCGAGAACTTGGACGCACAACTTCAAAATGCACAGGAGAGAAGGGCGAAAACCGAAGTAATTGAATAGAAAAATATTTGATTTTGTTAACATAACATTATTAAAATTAGCATTACAATTTGAACTTACAAATATCAGATACAGATATCTGACAAATTTCGCAAATGATACTTTTGTGAGCTATCGAATATGATTTAATCACTGCACTATGGGTAAATGGGCAAAGTATTTGAATGCGATTTTCCTGCTTCCTAAATATCTAGATAGAACAAATCTGGTCTTAGAAGATTTTTACCTAGTACCATTTGTTTTTTGCGCGCTTTCAAAGTCGGCTGATTTTGAGATGCTTTGACTTGTGAAAAAGTGCGGGAAAAATTGAGCAACTTGCAACTGTAATTGTAGCTCGATTACAAAGTTTATATACAAGTAAAAATATAAAAATAACAGGTCGAGGTATTTAAATTAATTGTTAATAGATGTTTTTTATAGTTGTATGTAGTTATTTAATTATCCAATGTTTTGTTCGTTTGTCTTTTTAGCTTGGTACTAACAATTGCAAGTGTTTTCTGCGGAATATTACGTTTGCACAGCACACCACTGCACAAGGGTTCAAGTTTCATGTTATTAACCAATTATTATGGAATCATGTGGTGTTAATGCTTTTTGCCCGTTTTTGCCCCTTTTCGGAAAATTTTAAATTTTGCAGATGCTTATGAGTTTGCTCATGTAGCTGCTGCTGGAGGTCTGGACCAACAACAGTCGTGAAGCAGACGCAAAAAAATGTTGTAATTTAAAGAGTATTGACAAAAACTGACTAACTAACTGACTGACTATAATTGTATTATTATTATTCCTATTCAATAATTAGCAGATAATTGTTAAATGAAATAAATAAATAAATAAATAAAAACTAAAGATGAAACTATTACAATTCAAACGAAAATTATCCAATTTATTGCTTAGTTAAACAAGTACTAAGCGAAATGCAATTGCAATTGTTGGAGCGATTCCAATCAAATTACTTTTAACCAAACAATCATTCAATCTTAAAGTTCTAAAATGTTTTAAAGGATCTTTTATCATAATTTATATTTAGACGGGGTCCAAATGACAAAATGTTTTTTCCGAAATTCTACTTTAGTCTAGCGAACATTAATGCCAATTTGTAGAGCTCTAGCTTTGTTTTTTTGAGTAATGCCAAATAAACGGGCGTTTTACCCATAGTGCACTGCCTCAAACTGGAAGACTGAAAAACAAAACTAAAAACCATGAGAGCATTATTCAGTCGGCTTTCGGCGCTTCTCTCATACTCTTTTGCTTTATTTTTTTTTTGGCTGCTAGTGGGAGGCATGAAAGCGTCGCACGATAAGCGCCTCAAACAGATTTTCAAGCGATTATTAATTGTGTTTGTCGAGCGACGACGGCTGCTGCATGAGCTTAAGACCAACCCCAAACATAGGACGATTGGAGAATTGAAAAGGGATTATTCAGCTTTTAGCAAAAACGAAAAGAAACGAGAAGGGACGTGTGAGACGCTTCTTACGCGTCACAACTTTTATACCCGGCACTCAGTACTACATCTGCAACTTAGCGGTTATTTGTCAAATTTTACATTTTTTCTTCATCTGTCATCTACATCAACAACACTACTCACGCCAACACGCTCCTTTAGCTCGCCACCCTCCCCTAGAAACACAAACTGCAGAGTCAGGGCAGAGTCGCGGCAGAGGCAGCGGCAGAGATGTGTCAGAGGTAGAGGCCATAAACTGCGCGAAGCAGAGTGTGCTGCTATAAGCTGCGGGACGGGGTGGGTTTGGCCACTGAAAATTAATTTCTCCATTGTGGCTATAATAATGCTCCAATCGGATGATCTGATAGATATGGTCATTCCCTACGGAATGGCGTTTTTAGTTTTCTGTTATCTTCAAAATTGTAGATTTGGGAGGTTTTCGCCCTTTGCGGGGGCGGAAGGGGGCGGGTCTCATTTTTGAAATACACTGGTTTCAGTGTGAGCATACAGCAGTCTGGTGCCAAAATTTGGTGGCTCTAGCTCTTATAGTCTCTGAGAACTAGCCGACAAACAAGACGGACAGACGGACAGACAGACATGGCTCAATCGACTCGGCTATTGATGCTGATCAAGAATATATACTTTAAGGGGTCGGAAACGTTTCCTTCTGTGCGTTACATACATTCATTTTGTGCACAAATACAATATACCCTATTTACCGGGTATAAAAAATTACAGTTTTATATGCTCCCAATGCCACCTGCGAGGGGGGCGGCTGCTAAGATTTATTAAAATTTACCAGAAGTGTGGCAATAATACGAAACGAGCTAATAGGGGAAATCGAAGAGAAGTCACTGATGGGAAAACAATTTTTCGGTAAAACAGAAATGCCGAAATCGAAAAATCGCAGCGGGTCGTCGCCCTTTCTGCCACGTGACCATAGCGCACGTCCCTGTCTCCCTGCTTTTTCCCAGCGCTGGACTCCGGCTTGAAATGGAATAAATTGAATTAGACGGCCCGCCAGAGGCCACAGGACTCGCAGCTGCAAGTGCAACCGGATGTCCTGAAGCGTAGCCATCACCGCCAACAGTAATGGCAGTGGTAGCATCCCTTCTGATTCTACCTCGGTTGGGACTTTCCCCTGCCCAACGCACCAAGTAAAAATAGTATGTTCGTCAATCTGGGTAATAATCAAATAAATGGGCGTATATTTAGATTGCCTTTCGCCACATTTTCCTACGGCCAATCAATTATTGCTCGGGAATAGCTCTTCAGATCTGTATAAAGGTTTTCCAATGGTATGGCTTTCCCGATCAGAATACCAGAGACTGTCTCTTTATTTTCGATGGACTGAACGGAACCGAAATATTCCATGGAAACTGATGAATTTTCTCGACGGGTTTTCCAGGGAACACTGCCTGAGGATATATGTATGGTCATCAAGGTAACTAAAAACCTTATCTTTTAATCTGATTTGTGTGTTAAACGCAGACCAACAACAAAATACAGAGCCTCAAGAAGGGGGTGTAGGCGAAATGGTTTTGGAAAAAGCCACCCCATAAATATGGCATCAACCCTTAAAAGCACGAAGCCACTCTGGTTGGGATTTATAACAAATTCATTAGTTCCGTGTGCATCCAATAGATGACGATATATGACTCTAATACACGGCTCGGCACGCATGCATTCACACGACGGTTTTGCGTTTGTCTGCGAAGACAGCACACAAAACGGAAAATTGCCATGCATTGGTATTGGTATATAAGCTTTAAAAACTTTAAGACAAAAACACATTCAAAAATTGTTCTGTTTTGATCTAGAAAAATATTAATTACTAAGCAACATCCATAATAAAGTTACAAAATTTGTATTTAATCATCAACGATATGTTAGCCCAAAATCGGAACTGTTACTAGCTAGTATTTAATTCGGCAAAACAAAGGTTAGCTACGATTTTTCAGTATTGTGTTATAATGTCCGACAAAGGGTAACGGATTCTTTGACTATGAAGACGGTGATTTCGATGTCATTTCTTGGCTTTTCCGCTACACCGACCGAATCTAAATTTGGCTAAAAGGAGCGTGCATCAGTGACGTATTATCCATTATTGATTCTTCTTTTTGGTCAGCGGATTTTTTTTGCAAACGGTTTTATGTGTAGGGGTGGATCATCAACAGTCGATGTTTGTATGGGTTATTTCTTTAAGTCAAATTCTGTAGGTATCTGTGCGAAAGTTCGTGTAGTTGATGGGAGCCTTCAGGATCAGACAACTATGAAGGTAAATCCTGATTATAGAAGATTAAAGACATTTAAAAGTGGGTTTACAATCTCGACTTCCATGGACTTCCTTTTTATACCGGTGCTCAAAGAGTAAATAGAGTATATTATATCGGAAGCGTTTCCGACCACATAAGGTAAATTTATGCATTCTTGATCAGCATCATCAGTCGAGTCAATATAGTTATGTCTGTCTGTCGTGTTGACGTCTCTTTCTCAGAGACCATAAGAGCTAGGGTCACCAAATTTTGTGTGAAGGCTCATGAGATATCACACCGAATCAAGTTAGTTTTAAACATTTTCCCTACCCCCTTTCGTACCCGCAAAATGCCAAAATTTGCTGTATCGACAATGAAGATGTGAGAAAACTTGAAAGCCATTCCGTAGGGAATGACCATACCTATCAGAACGCTAAACGGGCGAGCTAAAGGGGCATGTTGGTGTGAGAAGTGATGTAAATGAACTCTGAGGAAACCACTAGCTCTGTGCAACCCTAGGATTTAACGGAATTCCATAGAGGAAGATATGTTTAATAGACGTTATGAATCAAGTATTCAAGATACCTATTGCCTTACAAAACAATAGAAGCAGCTGCCTGGGAGTTTCGTTGTCGTGGCACTGGCATCGCCGTATTGTGTGAGGACCTGGACCCTCCGTATGTGCCAACCATATCAATGGAGATATCAAGAGGCGATTAATGCGAATTTTCCGAGTGCCGTGGGGCTTGGGGTGTGTTACATAGGCTGTGCAGCGTGGCGTGTGTATGAAAAGTCATTAAAAATCAATAAATTAGGCCATGTAAAGAAGCCTAACATTGAATCAGAGATGGTGAATCAGAGTTGAAGAACTCTGAAGCAAGTGTTCTGTTCTTTACATTTCCATTATTTGTCCTTTGAGTTGCCATGTCCCCTCCACCATGATCCTTAATGCCTGCCGCTGGCTAACGATACCATCATCCACCACGCAGACATTTACAACGAGTAGGGACGTTTGTGAGACGCTTCGTACGCGTCACAACATTTATACCCGGTACTCAGTCAGTACGTACATATTTTTTAAATTTATTTTTTTATAGCATATGTACATACATTATTTAACATTAAAATTACATAAACTGAATGTGATCCATATGTACATATTCATATACATACATACCCATGTATTTAACTTAATTATACCCGGTACTCGAAGAGTAAATAGGGTATATTGTATTTGTGCAGATAACGGTTGTATGTAACGCACAGAAGGAAACGTTTCCGACCCCATAAAGTATATATATTCTTGATCAGCATCAATAGCCGAGTCGATTGAGCCATGTCTGTCTGTCCATCTTGCTTGTCGGCTAGTTCTCAGAGACTATAGGAGCTAAAGCCACCAAATTTTGGCACCAGACTGCTGTATGCTCACACTGAAACCAGTGTATTTCAAAAATGAGCCACGCCCCCGCAAAAGGGCGAAAACCTCCCAAATCTACAATTTTGAAGATAACAGAAAACTAAAAACGCCATTCCGTAGGGAATGACCATATCTATCAGATCACCAAATCCGATTGGATCATTATTATAGCCACAATGAAGAAATTTTCAGTGGCCAAACCCACCCCGTCCCTCAGCTTATAGCAGCACACTCTGCTTCGCGCAGTTTATGGCCTCTACCTCTGACACATCTCTGCCGCTGCCTCTGCCGCGACTCTGCCCTGACTCTGCAGTGCGTTGCTCTAGGGGAGGGTGGCGAGCTAAAGGAGCGTGTGGCGTAAGTAGTGTTTTTGATGTAGATGACAGATGAAGAAAAAATTTGACAGATAACCGCTGAAGTGCAGATGTAGTACTGAGTGCCGGGTATAAAAGTTGTGACGCGTAAGAAGCGTCTCACACGTCCCTTCTCGTTTTTTTGCTCGAATTATACATTTAAAATTTTTTCTTTATCTGTCACGTAGATGTACATCACTTCTCCCGCCTACAAACCCTTTAAGCTCGCCACCCGTGACGAGTAAGAAAGAATGAGCAACAAAAAACAAGCATAAGCAAAGCTACTGGAAGGGGTGGGGGTGGCCACTGTAAATGAATTTCTTCATTCTGGCTATAATAATGTTCTAATCTCTTAATTCGGTGATCTGAAATGGTCATCCCCTGCGGAATCGCCATTTTAGATGTATCTTATCTGCAAAATTGTAGATGCTGCAGATTTTTGCCTTTTGTGGGGGCGGAGGGCGGCTAATTTTTTAAATACACTTGTGTCAGTGTGATGTTACAGCAGTTTGCAGGAAAAATTAGCTCTAGCTCCTATAGTTTCTGATAACTAGCCGACAAACAAAACGGGCAGACGGACGGACAGACAGACGGATAGGAAGGCATGTCTATATAGACTCGGCTATTGATGCTGCTCAAGAATATATGTATGTATGTATATACTTTATGGGGTCGGAAACGTTTCCCTCTGTGCGTTGCATGCAACCGCTTTTGTGAAAAAATACTATTTACTCTTCGAGTACCGGGTATAATAAGCTGCTCGCAGTGTTCAAGAAAGCCAACATAAAAAACCAATTATCTTATAGTTTAAACTTTAAAAAATTTTTTAATTTAACTGTATCTCACTAATATTCGTTAATATTAAAAAACTAAATCGAAAAAAATTGTTTCGTTTGCAAGTTTATCATTTTTGCCACAAAAAATGGGAAAATTCGCCATAGTGTGAGTGGGTGGAAATATGTATGTATACATATGTGTGCGTGTAGGAGTTGTTTTGTGCAAATATTACAAAACACAAACGCCAGTTTCCGTTGTACTAATTCGTTTGCTGTTTGCATTTGCATTTTGTAGGCGCGATAGAGAGAGTGAGAGAGAGCAGAGCTCTCTCTTGAAAAGGATGCTTAGAAGGTACATACATACATATGTACATACATATGTAGGTAGGTGAGCAGGGGTAGGGCTGGTGCGGGACGAGAAAGTGCGTGCGTGCGGCATTTATGAAAAATATCAATGAGCCGAAGAGAGAGAAAGGGAAAGAGAGAGAGAGCGGGAGACACACACACACACAGACACAGAGGCGTAAACGAAGGCAATGTTAACGAAAAATCGAAAATATCGCGAAATGCATGGGGTACGGTAGTTGCCGCACGGATGCGGGATGGGGTAGCACGAAGAGATACACCTCCCTCCCCATGTTGTCGTTCATTTTGCATACATAGCTCAAAAGCAAAGTGCTAAAATGGTTTTTGGGAGAAAGGCATGGAGAAATGGAGCGGGAAATGGTGGGGCTGTTGTATACCCAAAAGTGCAAAAGGAAATTCATGCATATGTGAGTGGGGTGGGTAGCAGCGGAGGACTACCCCTATGTGTGTGCTCCGCTGCCGGAAAGCGTTGAAATGTGCTACAAATTGAATTTTATTGAAACGTGTTTGAAATTTTTGGGCAGACAGTCTCCCAACCGAAGCCTCGTTGCCATCCCCATGCTCAAAATGGAGTAGCAGCCCCACCAGGAATGCGGGGAGGATAACGGAGGAGTATGGACAGATGGTAGGCTTTGGGGTGCGGTAGAAGTCTGCTTGTTTTGGCCATTGTAGAATGCCAATAGGCAATCGCCAAGTGTCGTACACTCATTCCATGGCATTCCATGGCCATCGCCAATAGCGAATTGTTGAAATTTGGGTGGGAAACGATTATTCAGAGGGGTGAGAGAAATATAACACAGTGGGGAAGAAGGAATCGGAAGTGTGTGTTTTTATGGGAGAGTCTAGAGTGCTGGTTACGATGCCTGACAATCGAACAAAAGCAGCTGCCAGCCCTACTATTTGCCACAAAGAAAAAGCCGGAAAAGAGAAAACTAATCTTAGACGGAAAAGCCTTAGAGCCTTGCTTACGCCTTCATGCCACCAGGGATGTCACCAGCTACAAAAAACCTCTAGACTTTTTTCAGATACAAATGCTTTAAAAATCAAAAGAAAAATATTTACAAACACAAGCAAATAAAGTGGTCAAGGCTCACAAAAATGTGAAATTCGCATCACCGAAATTTCGTTTGTCGAGTACTCAGCAGCCTATACGAAATTCACAGATTTATATCGATAGATCGACATCGAGAGCGTGTATGGACTGAGAAACCAGCTGATACACAGCTCAGGAATATATAGTGATTGGTTAACCAAACCTAAAAGCCCGAAATTTTCTGTAAAATGCCGACATGGTTTTTGTATTTGATTAGTTTTTTCAGTATTTTTCGAGAATTGGGCAATATTGAAATATTCTGGCAGATGGGCAAGCAACCTTCCAAAAGTTATTTTTATGCATTTTTTTCTTTTTTATAGGGCTAGTTGACCAATCTTAGCTCAGCTGTCTCTCAATAGATATTAATGAAATCCCTTACAATGCCAAATGAATGCACCTATCCAAACAAAAAATGAGAAGGGACGTGTGAGACGCTTCACACGCTTCCTTCTCTGCGTTACATTCATACATCCACTTTTGACCACAAATACAATATACCTAGTTACTCTTCGAGTACCGGGTATAATAAAGGACCCGGGATATCATTTTTTTTTACTTTTCCGGATTTTTTAAAATCAAAGTTTCGACAAAAATCATAATTTCAGTTTGAGTCTTATTTTTAGTTGCATCAATTTGCTTTTCAGAATACCAAAAGTTTTTAAAGCAGATGTAAAAGACGTAATTTATGTGAAAAAACAAACCGGTACCTCTGAAATATGTAAAAAAACAATTACCTTTTTTTATTATTTTTAATTAAAATATGCATCCATAGAAAACAAAATTTCGTCGGACAATTTATAATACCCCAATTCTTTCAGAAAAAGCTGGTTTGGTTCCTTAAGGAAATATCGTGTCGGGTAGTGTTGATAGCCAAAAGAACATTCCTCCTAGAAAGTGACATCTTAACCTGTGTCATTGAAGAGAACGAGGCTGCAGATTCATACAACTGCATATGATTCACAATCCACATCCACAAATGCACCACGTTTTCGCTAATCTGAATGCGATCTGGGTTATCAGAGAGTCAGAGTGTGATTCAGATTCAGGATCCACTCTAGCCTATAACTAAAACAGGATGATCAATCGGCTGTTTAGAATTTTAACTGATATTAAAAAAAAGAAGAGAAAAAGCTGGTAGTTGCATTGAGGATGCATTTGGGATTTGGCAATAATGCATACGGTTCGCCAAGTGTCCATTACGGCCAAAAGTGCGCAAATAATAAAGAAATATTTTATTAATTTCAGTAAAACTGTTTACTAATTCAACTCTCTTTTAAGTTTTTGCTTACAGTTATTTCTTCCATTTTTCACTATTCACTCCAGAAATATTTGTAAACTCTATATTCCTGGCTTGTCTAACTTTTGATCAGCTTCTATTGCTGTTAGTTTTCATAGATCTGTCTGTATTTTTATACAAGTATCGACCGTATCAAAGTTTAAAATAAATCAATTTGTATTTATGTTATATCATGGGGTAAGCGCACAGGTAAATATTGGAATCGGGCATCGGCCATCGGGGATGTGGGGCGTGAATGGATGGAGACTCGTTTCGGTTCCGACTCCGACGTTGTGCCTTGTCAATCAGTGACTAATGTTTAGCAATTTGGCGAAGCGACAGAGACATCGGAGACAACAAACGGGCCAAAATTAAAGAAAGAAGTGTAAACGCACTGAGAGGCTGGTAGGGATGAAAGAAAGAAAGATAGAGCCCAAAACGACCGCTGAAGCGCAAGGACAACATCGTGAAAATTTTAACAACAAGCTGGGGCTAAAATAAATCAATGCTCTTTTCATTATTTATTCCCTTTCCAGTTATCTTCAGAGTCTGTGACCCTCTTCCATCTCGTGCCAGGCAGGAGTTTCCTGGAATTCAGGCAAACACTTTGTTTATCAGCAAGAAATGGAGTGAGTGTCAAGTGAATGAATCAAGTGCCAAAATGCCAGTAGTAATCGGAGCCAGAGGCCACTCCCCAATTCTTTTCTCATGACACATTCAAAACGCAGGAGGTAACAGTTGTGTTGTTGTCATTAACTCTCTTTACTGACTCTCGACTCAGTATCTTTTGTGGATCCTTACAGTTTTCAATCAATGCATTAAGATTGAACCCGAGGGACATTTTCTTTAAATGTATTTATACTCTAAGAAGTAAATAGAAGCACTCGAAGACTAAATAGGGTATATTGTATTTGTGCGAATAACGGTATGTAATGCACAGAAGGAAACGTTTCCGACTTAATCAGCATCAATGGCCGAGTTGAAAACCGATGTGAAATACGTTATTATGATTTTAATTCCGTGAACCAGAGGACAGTTTTGCCAATTGGTCTAAGAATTATAGTCGCAGATCCTATTTGAGCTTGGGCAGGGCCTTATGTACCCATGACAGGTGGGAGTAAGGCCATGGTGAAAACAAATTTGATTAAAAACTACATATTGAACCTCAAGCAACATATAGAACGTGAAAAATATGCATTAATTCCAGCTAGCAATTCCCAAGTGGTTGTGGATTAATTGTCATTGAATTGATTTTAATCGGGCTCATCAACTTTTTGTATCTTCAGGATCCAAATTGTTGGCTTAAACTAAACTAGATTGGTTCACCCCTCTGATAACACACATGAAATACATTTTCTTATTACATTTGTGGCCTCCGCTTTCCTTTCTTTGCCAACATTGCTGTTGCTGTGGTCGCCGTTTAATGAAGAAGGAAGCGAACGGATGGCAAGGGCAGGGAAGGAGAAAATGTGAATGAGATAAATCAAAAATTTTAAGAAAGACTCTTTAGAACAAAAAGAACATTCGAAATATGTTAAGTGCTTCAACTTAAAGTGCGCGGTAATGTTCGCTACAATGCACTATGGGTAATTTGACAACTTTTTGTGACGCGACATTATAAGTGTAGCTTTTGGGTCTGCTACCGCCTTAGGGCGACCTTGGCTTTGCTGTTTCGGGACAAAATTTCGCGTCTTTTCCACTCTGATCACCACCGATTTACTAATTCCATGTTTTTCAGCAGTATTAGCTGTCTTATAGCCATTTTTAGTGAGCTACACCATAATATTTACATTTTCTAGATATTGTTTCTTCAGCCTCAGGTACAACATAGGCACTATTTAATAAATTCATGAAATCTGCTTCGATTATTATGAGAAATGTCTTAATTTGATGTTAGTATTACTAGAATTTAACAAAAAAAATATTTAACATCAAATCTGCAGGCATATTTTTGATTAGAAAATTTTGAAATATTAAATAAGTTAAAACAACGAAAAGTGCATAAATGAGTACATGCGACTTTTTTTTAGTTTTTTATTTTTCGCTATTTAAAAGCTTCACATTTGTATTTTTCTGGTATTGCCTATTTGTTAAGGATAAAGTGATTGATATCTACAAAAAAATTGGTTACGCTTGCATTATGCGTTTAGAAGTTATGGGCGACGAAAGTCAGTTAATGTGAACATGTACTCATCATTGCTCCCCACTGTACAATACATGTGCATGAATATTTATGTACTTTCACATCCACATTTTCCGAGGATGTTACCCCCGTTACCCCCGAATTTGTCATTGTTTCTGGGTCTCGGGGAATGGATTTCGTTGAGGGTGTATGTACATATGTACATACATACATATGTACATAGATGGGGTTCTTGGACTGAATCTGGAACGTGAACTGCTGCTGCGGTTCTCGTGTTGCTGCTATTCTTGAGTCGCGTGCGACAGCGTTGATATACATACATATGTAGGTACATATTGACTTGCTCGATTAACTTAATGGAACTATCTACCAGAATTGGGAATTTGGGTAGTCCGACCACTAAGATTGCGGTGGGCATTTCGGTGGTAGTCGCAATCTTTGATGAATGGCTTTTGAGACTGGGCATATGTAACAAAAATAAAATATTTACATGTATTGATCACAACGAAACGCACTATAAACCAATAATTGTGATACACATACATATGTACATACTGTTTTCAAACTTTTGGGGATAGTTTTCCGCAGAAGGGATAGCCCACCATCCCCTGCCGTACCGTATGGCTCAAGTTGGCCAAAATATTACCCGAGAGGCAACGGTAGAAAGAGACAGACAGAGAGGGAGTGAGAGAACAACTCCAAGCTCGAGGAGAAAATACCGGAGTTTGCGGCTAAGGAGTTTTCCGGGGCACTACGAAACGCGTTATGTAAGCGTATTTAACTTTATTATTTATGCCACAAGTGCATTTGTATGTACATACATATGTGTGTGTGCGCTTATTAATTTATAATACACTGCAGCCCTGCCTCTGCTTCTGACTCTGCATCTGCCCCAGCGACAGAGCATGTGTGGCACAAAACTTTCTATGCAATAAAATAGCTGCCTTTGTTGTTTCTGGCCTGTTATTTTTGGGGAAGAGTTTTCTTTCCACCTTTTCCCTGACAGTGCGTAAAACTTTACCCCTTGATGAATCCACCAATATCTTGTAAAATGCAACTAATTCCATGCATACAATGTACATATGTATGTATGTATGTATTTATGTATTTATGTATGTATGTTTGTATGTAAATAAATGTATGTATGTATGTATTTATGTATGTAAATAAATAAGTAAGATGCGGCTGCTAAAATGGCGGCATGAATGTAAGACAGGAGGAACAGGTCTGTGACCATAATTATAATTATGTTTCATTCGTGAGTTTCCGACGTTCGTTGTTCAACATCATTCCCCTTTCCACTGTTTTTATACCCGGTACTCGAAGAGTAAATAGGGTATATTGTATTTGTGCACAAAGTGAATGTATGTAACGCACAGAAGGAAACGTTTCCGACCCCATAAAGTATATTTATTCTTGATCAGCATCAATAGACGAGTCGATAGAGCCATGTCTGTCTGTCCGTCCGTCCGTCCGTCCGTCCGTCCGTCCGTCCGTCCGTCCGTCTTGTTGAGCGCCTGGATCTCAGAGACTATAAAAGCTAGAGCCACCTAATTTTGCATCCAGATGGCTGTATGCTCAAACTGTTACAAGTGTATTTCAAAATTTAAACAGATCAGTCTCAAAAGGTTAATTAACTTTAAAAATATATGAAATTTCAATAATGTTCTCCTTGCCGAAAAAATATCTGCTGCTTTGCTGGTATTTCATTGTAAGGCATTTTTTTAAGAGATAGCGCCGCTTTTTATCACAAAACTTAAGTATCTTACATCTGGTTGTAATGAGTTTTGGCATTCTAAAAATCTGATAAATGCATCTAAAATGTGTACCCTACACTTTGTGTTAATACTTGTTCGATTATGACTATGACGAATGCATAAATGCCTAACTTTTCATTAAAATACCTCACTTATTAATGCATTACGTTTTAGTAATCACTTACGCTCGAAGGATGTATCCATGTTAAAGACAGCTGTTTGTGTTATTGAAAATCATCGCTCATGTCATCGATGAGTTGCCGCTTACACAGCGATGACCCGTACTGCAGGGAAGGGCGATGGGACCAGGCCCAGAAAATATGACTAGGAAGCATCTTCAGGGAACAAATGGCCAATGTGTTGCCCAAATGTTGTTCCGTCGGCAGAAGGCGTCACAAAGGTAAGGGGTGCAACGGCGAGGAAAAATCCACTTGAAGCAACAAGAACATAATGCCATAAAGCGTTGATAACAAATTTGCGGATTTCAACATGAATGAATTCTCTAGTGTACAAGGACACACACACACACATGCACATAGCCATGAGAGAGAGAGAGATAGAGAGAAAACACAGAGAGAAATGATTGAGAAAAGACATAGGGAAGAAGAGGCGTAGAGTGCACTCAGTGCAGGTCCTTATGGTGGTGTTTGATGGTACTGGGCCTGGTTCTTGTGGGTAGGTGACATTTTGTTTCCTTAAGTGGCCAAGCGGTAAAATGGCAAACATATGGCCCCCCATGCGACGTGACCCACTCAATCACCCCTACCCTTCTAGTCGTACCAAGCATCCCGTCACCCCCACCACCCTATGTCCGGCTTAGGATACGGATCCGTGTTCATGTGCATGTTCATGTCCCTTTTTGTCTCTATGCTCATGTCCCTAGTCCAGTCAGCGCCTGCTGCCAGCATGTCAACATTTGGTCGTGCGCCTTGAGACGCCCAGCGTTGGACGCCCGCCTATCAGGGCACATCAGCCTGATTTTCCGACATTGGCTTTCTGTGATTTTTTGGCAGTGGAGACGAGAAAAATGCCGACAAAGCTCTGAAGAAGAGTGGAGCAGGGAGAAGGCGCATGAGGCAGCAGCACAGAGTCAGAGTAGAACGAGAAGGGACGTGTGAGACGCTTCTTACGCGTCACAACTTTTATACCCGGCACTCAGTACTACATCTGCACCTTAGCGATTTTTTGTCAAATTTTAAATTTTTTCTTCATCTGTCATCTACATCTACAACACTTCTCACGCCAACACGCTCCAATAACTCCCCCCCTTCCCTAGACCTACACACTGCAGACTCATGGCAGAGGCAGAGGCAGCGGCCACACACTGCGCGAAGCAGAGTGTGAATGAGAGAATGTGCAAAAATCCAATATAAGCTGCGGGACAGGGTGGGTTTAGCCACCAGAAATTAATTTCTTCATTGTGGCTATAATAATGATCCAATCGGATCCCAATTTAGTGATCTGATAGATTTGGTCATTCCCTACGGAATTGCGTTTTTAGTTTTCTTCTATCTTAAGATAGACGGGGACGGAAAGGAGCGGGGCTCATTTTTTAAGTATACTTGTAACAGTGTGAGCATACAGAAGTCTGGATGCAAAATATGGTGGCTCTAGCTCTTATAGTTTTTGAGTACTAGGCGATCATCAGGACGGACAGACAGACATGGCTTAATCCACTCGGCTATCGATGCTGATCAAGAATATATATACTTTATGGTGTCGGAAACGTTTCCTTCTGTGCGTTACATACATTCACTTTGTGCACAAATACAATATACCCTATTTACTCTTCGAGTACCGGGTATAATGATGGAAAGTAGGCAAACGAAATCAGTTAGGAAAACAAAAACCGCAACAGTACGTGCAGCATGCAGAAGCAGTATGCTGCCCCTAAGGGTTCGGGGCTCACTCACAAGACTCTGTCCTGGTCTTCACATGTGTCCTCGTCCTTGTTGACGTTTCATTTATCGTAATCAAGTGCGCAATCACTGTGGAGAGAATTTAACTTAACGATTGCCTTTTCTGCCTCTCTCTCTTTCACTCTCTTTCACTCTCTTTCTCTCTCTCTCTCTCTCTCTCTCTCTCTCTCTCTCTTTCTCTCTCTCTGTCTCTGTTGAAATTCTTTTGTATTCCTTTCTATCTTACGTTTTGTGTCTCAGTTCCTAATTTACTTTGATTCCTTTTGGCGCACAGGCGCAGGAATAACCGGTGGGCTGGTGGCTAGGCGCCGACTGGTGAGTGAATGACAGATAGAGAGACGCACAGACAGCGAGCGACTGGTGGCTTTGATCGATAACTTCTGTCCCGCAGCAATCGACAGAGAGAATGGAAAAAACACAAAATTAAACCTAACAAACAGTCCAATAA
The DNA here is from genome assembly GCF_008121235.1 of Drosophila subobscura. Lineage (NCBI taxonomy): Eukaryota > Metazoa > Arthropoda > Insecta > Diptera > Drosophilidae > Drosophila > Drosophila subobscura. Next base: position 22,689,373 of record NC_048530.1, on the reverse strand, counting down.
TAAAAACGAGAAGAGACGTGTGAGACGCTTCTTACGCGTCACAACTTTTGTACCCGGCACTCAGTACTACATCTGCACCTTAGCGGTTATTTGTCAAATTTTAAATTTTTTCTTCATCTGTCATCAACATCAACAACACTACTCACGCCAACACGCTCCGTTAGCTCGCCCCCCTTCCCTAGACCCACACACTGCAGACTCACGGCAGAGGCATAGGCAGCGGCCGCAAACACTGCGCGAAGCAGAGTGTGATTGAGAGAATGTGCAAAAAACAAATACAAGCTGCGGGACGGGGTGGGTTTAGCCACTGCAAATTAATATCCTCATTCTGGCTATAATATTGGTCCAATCTGATCTCAATTTGGTGATCTGATAGATATGGTCATTCCCTACGGAATGGCTTTTTAAGTTTTCTTTTATCTAAATTGTAGATTTGGGAGGTTTTCGCCCTTTAGCGGGGGCGGGGCTCATTTTTGAAATACACTTGTAACAGTGTGAGCATACAGAAGACTGGATGCAAAATTTGGTGGCTCTAGCTTTTATGGTCTCTGAGAACTAGCCGACAAACAAGACGGACAGACAGACATGGCTCTATCGACTCGTCTATTGATGCTGATCAATATATATACTTTATGGGGTCGGAAACGTTTCCTTCTGTGCGTTACATACAACCGTTATTCCCCACAAATACAATATACCCTATTTACTCTTCGAGTACCGCGTATAAAAATGAAGGAGATCCTTCTCACCAGTTACTCTGCCAAAGACAACACCTCCGAATTTTTCCCTCAACCCTGGACTGATAATAACCCCCACAGCCACGTGCACTCAGCACATTTTAGGCATTTTAGAGGCATGGAAAAAATTGGGGACATTCTTTTGTTTCGCTGGCCAAAAATCGTGCTCAAAACTTTGTGGCCGACCTCTTGACTGTTGGAACTTTTTGGGTTCCACAGCACCACATCAGGCTCTGCCGATGGCTCTCCAGCTTTGGCCTTGGGCCCACACTGAGGCTCGGGTTTGGGACATACATATCATGACCGGCGAATCCTTTTTCGTTCCCTTTTCTGTCTATCTCTCTGCGAGTAGATGTGAGTGTGTGCTCGCCGGTAGCTTCTGATGTTGGTACGTATAACTCAACAGCTAAAAGCAACGTCGGGATATTGTCAGCAGAAGAGCTACGAGACATGCGCAAGGCGGCAGGGAAAACAGCAAATTCTGTAGAGCAAACCAAAAATTTACACGACGCCAAAGAAAATTGGATGAGCACTCTTCCGTCACCAGAATTGGGATTGGAAAATGGGGAAGTGGCATTGGGAGAGGTACGGGTGTTCAGAGGTCCAGTTCATGGAATCTGGCAGACCAACGAAGCATACAAAATAACCACAAGCCCGTGCTGCATATTATCTATGATTGTGGCTTTTTTACTTTTGGTGTGGTGGTTGGTGGGTGGTGATGCTCTCAATTCAGTCCTTTCCTGTATTTTCTTGTTCATTTCTTTTTAACCCCGGAAAAAGCGATAGAGATATGGCGGAACTTGTTGAAAAAAACTTAAAGCTCAGCGACATTTTTTGTATGCACCCAGGCAGAGACAGGGAACCGCTTGACTGCCTAGGTTATTGGTCCTTCGATCGAGGCTTGTTAGCGGAGGGAGCAGCATCATCAGCATCTGGTGCATGTGCATTTGGAAATTACAAGCTGTATGTGTTTCCACGTTGTAGACTCCTCTTCCCCTATAGCAAAGTCAGAGCCGCCACGCCTTCATCTAAGAATCAATCAATTGATTGAGCCAATGAGAAGAAGGTTGTGCGCTACAGATCGATGAAGAATGTTTTCACAGGAAATGCCGCCATTACAGCATTGACGGCACGAAATGTGTATTAGTGAGGTAAAGCTACAAGGGATCATGGCCTTGCCTTGCCAGGCTATTGAAATTTTGAACGGTTCAGACATTGCCAGCTAAACTATAAAACATGGATTTACAGACTACTTACAAGCCAAATGTTTCTGTAAATATATCCACGCAAAAAGGAATCCCTACATTAGACTCATTGGTGCCCAGGTTGCAACATGGGTACGTTACGGGTATAGGCTGCACAAAAGTTTCCCTGACAGGCTCTTCCATATGCTGGCGACGGAGCTCCATTCAGCACTTTATTGCCGTGCGGATGTGTTTGGGGATGAAAATGGTTGTTGGACCGGACGGGCACCAGCATTGCAGAGATTTGTTGGCTTGGAAATGGCCCAACAAATTTCTGTTGGTAGGCCACAAACAACACGACATACGTAGGTGGGGCATCCTTGAGCCGAGAATGAGGCAGCGGCAGGGCAGGGCACGGCGTATCTAAGCATATATGTATGTATGTATGTACATTTGTATGTATGTATATATGTACATACATACATATCTCCAGCCATCCGCTTCTATGCCAACCCTTTACATTCGCGTAACTGCCTTTTATGCATGTGTGTGGGCCCTGCAGATTACTCACATTTTGAGCGTTAGTCTTTAGTGCCGTTGTTTCATAGTTGGCGTCACGCCCCAAAGCCGCAGCTCCCCCGAAGATGCTCCCGAAGAAATTAAGGCGAGTGCCGCACAAAATCGCAAAGAGAGCAAAAGGCGTTTATTGATAATGTAATCGAAAGAGAATAGGAGGAGGTAGAGAATGGGGTAAAGTATGGGAACTTTTTTGGGACATGGACATGCCACTATCACACACCCAATCTGTGATGCCAGTGTGGAGGAAACTTTTGCCTGGCGCAGAGTGTCCACCCGAGCACCAGAGTATCAAGTCATGCCTTAAAAAGTATGTGGTTATATTTAAAGTTTCGAGGCCTTTCCGAAACCCTGGCTGAGTCGTGTCCATGGCTTTTTCTATAGTTTTGGGCAGTAGGTAATACTTTTTCAGTTAAGTTTTTCAGTTAGCCACAACTACCACAACAAAATATTTATATATGTACATACATGTTCATTTGCATGTTATTATGTATCTACGCTTCGTACACGCATCATGATGATGTGGTTTGGTACTTAGCCTGAACTTAAGTTTCGATGGGCAATGGCAATGTAATAGTTCCACTCTGATACATACCTGAAAGAAAAGAGAGAAGAAAGAAATGGAAATTAAACAAGTGCCAAAGACTGGTTGCAGAAATACCTTACAAATATCCACTTTAGGTAACCCGACAAGACAGAATAACCGAAATAAACTGACACAAACAAATTATTATTAATCCCAATGGTTTTTGCTTATTTTAAAGAGTGGCACATTGATGACGTTTTTCCGCATTCGGATAAATATCTTAATATTAGTTTTGAATCTAAACTGCAAATGATTACACATTCATAGCCGGGAATAGCTAGGAGTAACAGTCAATTCCTTGTAAAAATCTATGTACATACTGTATGTATGTACATCCTTATAATGCGTTTGGTGACCGAAATCATGAAACATACAGGGTCAGAACCAAACCCTCCATTAAATAGAACTCCCCGTTTTCAATTATTGACGCCATTAAGGGACCCAGCCTACCCTACGAAAACCACCATTTAGGCTGGCGCTCGATTCTGATAGCGGGGCATTACCCAAGCATTCGGCTCATTTAGCACGTAGTTCAAATACAAAAAGTGATAGCCCCAGAAACAGAGGAACAGCAGAAACAAAAGCCACAAACGAAACCCACAAAAAGAGGAACTGGAAAGAAAGGAAACATAACAAAAGGAGTTCTTTTTTTTTTCTTGGATATATTTTGCATAAATTAAGCATTGACAAATAACGGTATGGCTAATTACAGCTATAACGTCCGAACGGAGGACGCCCGAAGCTAGGTAATGGGATAGCATTTGGAATGGGAATAGCACTATTAGGGAATACAAGCCACACAAACACTCATACACGAAAAGAGAAAATAAATTAGCATTGTAACCTCTAATCATACAAACGAAAAATTAAATAACAACAAGAGCGGTAACGGCTGAAGGCAGAGGCAAACGCAGTTGGCACACGATCTCCCCATCAGAAATGGGGATTCCATACATTTATATTCTTGATCAGCATCAATGGCCGAGTTTATGTCTGTCTGTCCGTCCATCCGTTCGTCTTGATGAAGCGTCTGTATATCAGAGACTATAAAAGCTAGAGCCACGAAATTTTGCATTCAGATGGCTGGGATATCACAGAGATTTTTGCTCTTTGTGGGGGGCGAAATTTTGAAATAAACATGTAACAGTGTGGGTGCAACCCCCCCTCGCAGCCGTTCGCCTACCCTTAGACAAAACTCTTGGCCTCCTTCTGGCCCTCCAGTATCGCACAAAATGCGCTGCGTTCAGCACAAAGGCCGAAACTGGACGAAGCGAGTCAGCAAAGTTTGGCACATGTACAAAATCTCTCAAGCCATTATTTCCAGACGGGGGAATATGCTATGCAGAATGAATATTTTAGCAGTCGTGTAAGATAGAGAGGAAGATTTGTGAAATCAACGATCTCCCATTAGAAGAAAGCAGGTGTCAGTCTCTGTCCGTCTTCCTTTTTTTGTGTGTTTTTCACTATTTTCATCATTGTTTGTCTGCCCTTCCTTTCCCATGCCCTCCTCCTAATTCAGCGTGCAATGCTGCTGGAAAGGTTGGGGGATAGTTACTGCAAATGAATTTCTCTACAGTATCCATATTACGCTGACTTGATTTTTATACCCGGTACTCGAAGAGTAAATAGGGTATATTGTATTTGTGCACAAAGTGAATGAATGTAACGCACAGAAGGAAACGTCTCCGACCCCATAAAGTATATATATTCTTGATCAGCATCAATAGCCGACTCGATTGAGCCATGTCTGTCTGTCCGTCCATCTGCCCGTCTGTTCGTCCTGAAGAGCGCCTAGTACTCAGAGACTATAAGAGCTAGAGCCACCAAATTTTTTATATAGACTTCTGTATGCTCACACTGTTACAAGTGTATTTCAAAAATGAGCCCCGCCCCCGCAAAACGGCGAAAACCACCCAAATCTAAAAGAAATCTAAAAACGCCATTCTGAAGGGAATGACCATATCTATCAGATCACCAAATTGGGATCCGATTGGATCATCATTATATCAGCCACAATGAAGAAATTAATTTGCAGTTGCTAAACCCACCCCGTCCCGCAGTTTATATTTGTTTGTTGCACATTCTCTCATTCACACTCTGCTTCGCGCAGTGTGCGGCCTCTGCCCCTGCCGTTCCTCTGCCTTTGCCGCGGCTAAACCCACCCCGTCCTTGATTTTTACACATTCTCTCATTTACACTCTGCTTCGCGCAGTGCCGCGTCGCTGCCTCTGCCGTAAGTCTGCAGTGTGTGGGTCTAGGCAAGGGGGGCAAGCTAAAGGAGCGTGTTGGCGTGAGAACTGTTGTAGATGTAGATGACAAATGAAGAACAAATGTAAAATTTGACAAAAAACCGCTAAGGTACAGATGTAGTACTGAGTGCCGGGTATAAAAGTTGTTACACGTCCCTTCTCGTTCTCCTTATATTCTTATTATTTATTTTTTTTTTATTATATTATATTCCTACTATTCCGAATTCTCCAATCATACCTCCAAAGGTAAACTACCTACATACTTTTCCCTTATTATTCCTTCACAAGTCCCTATTACAAGGCTGCGCAGTACGTAGAAGTACATATCTTTCCATCATTCTGTTCCATTCCCTTTCGCAGTTCTCTTGCCGTACATATGTATGTATGTACATATACATATATGTCCATATTTTGTGAATCAGCCTGTCGCCTTCTGTTCCCATTTAGTGTTCCCTACAATACCGTTGTTCACGACACGACCGTTGTGGCCACGCATTCCGATATATTCCTATCATTATTTGTATTCGTATGAGGGTCGCATCCTGCTGTTGCTCCTGTTGCTGCCCTATTTGGCCTTTTGTATTCATTTTGAAGTTTCATTGCCTTTGTTTTACAGCAATTGCATGCCACATTGCTCCTGGTCCTTCTTTTGTTCCTGTTTCTAATGATGTCTCTGCTGCTGTTGCTGCTGTTTTTCTGCCGTTGTGGTTCATTGATACCCTAACGCGTAAACGGAGCTTGAATATTGATCACTAATTGGAAACTTGTATGCTATCGTCTAGGCGCTTTGGTATGTATCTTTATCTCTGTAGAAGATATCGATATATAGGGAATCCCATCAAATAAGGAAATAACTTCAAAGCTCTTGTATAGTTTCTATAGAGGGTATGGAGATATCTGGATATCCAAAAATATGCGTAGATCGATAGACAGAACACGTTTTTGTTAGGGTGTTCCTAGGCTTTCTTTCATTTTTCCCATCACATTCCTCTCCTATTTTTATACCCGTTACTTGAAGAGTAAATAGGGTACATTGTATTTGTGGGGAAAATTGGATGTATGTAACGCACAGAAGGAAACGTTTCCTACCCCATAAAGTATATATAAAATCTTGATCAACATCAATAGCCGAGTCGATATAACCATGTCTGTCTGTCCGTCCGTCAGAGTATCCGTCCTTATGAGCGCCTAGTACTCAGAGGTTATTAAAGATAGGGTAACCACGTTTTGCATCCAGACTTCTGTGTGCTCTGTTACAAGTGTATTTAAAAAATGAGCCGCGCCCCTTTCCGCCCCACACGGGGCGAAAATCTGCTGTGTCCACAATTTTGAAGATAAGAGAAAACTAAAAATTCCATTCCGAAGGGAATGACCATATCTATCAGATCAAAGAATTTGGATTATATTGGATCATTATTATAGCCAAAATTAAGAGATTAATTTCCAGTGGCTACCCTCACCCTATCCAGCAGCTTTTTTTTATTTTTATTTTTTACACATTCTCTTATTCCACACTCTGCTTCGTGCAGTGTATGGCTCTAGGGGAGGGGAGCGCGATAACAGAGCGTGCAGGCGTGAGAAGAGATGCAGATGTAGATGACAGATGAAGAAAAAATGTAGTACTGAGTACCGGGTATAAAAGTTGTGACGCGTAGGAAGCGTGTGACACGTTCCTACTCGTTTTTTCTGGTTTTTCTGCTTTCGCTAAACTTAGCATTAAAGTTTAAATGGCCCAAAGGGTTGTAGACGACAGACAGTCATCGGTTTTCATTTTATATTACTTCAGGATCGAAACACGGCACCGTGTGCGTTTTTTATATTTAAGGGTTAAAACGCTTTGCATTTTATTTCTCGTTCTTCACAATAGGAAGGGTGTATTTTCATATATTTTACCATACGTTTTTATGACTCCCGCGTGTGTGGCGGCTGTCGGCTGTCCGTTAACCATCTCGCTCCCTCTCGCTTCTTAAGACTGGCTATTGCTGAGTCCCCTCTTTGGACAGGGCTGTTTTTGTCTGACTTTTGTCAAAAGTTAGTTAAGTCAACCAAGTGCCCGGACATAGAAAAGAGTCCAGAAGAAGAAGAAAGAAAGAAGGGTCCGCCTTTAAAATTAACTGTTTTCGATTGTTTTCCCTGCAGCTATGCTCTCTGTTTCCCTAATCTCGAATCTACATACCTACATACATACATATGTACATGTAAAGTAAATAGATACAGCAGAGCAGAGCCAAATGTTTATGAAATATCTGAAATATATTTGAATGCATTGCTGCCAATTTTTTAACATTTTAACATTTAACATTTTTTCTTTATCTGTCATCTACATGTACAACACTTCTCACACCAACACGCTCCTTTAGCTCGCTCCCCTTCCCTAAACCCACACACTGCAGACTCGCGGCAGAGGCCGCGCGAAGCAGAGTGTGAGTGAGAGAATGTGAAAAAAACATATATAAGCTGCGGGACGGGGTGGGTTTAGCCACTGCAAATAAATTTCTTCATTGTGACCATAATAATGGTCCAATCGGATCCCAATTTGGTGATTTTAGTTTTCTTTTATCTTAAAAATTGTAGATTTGAGGGGTTTTCGCCCTTTTGCGGGGGCGGAAGGGGCGGGGCTCATTTTTAAGATACACTTGTAACAGTGTGTTTCTACAGAAGTCTGGATGCAAAATTTGGTAGCTCTAGCTCTCATGGTCTCTGAGATCCAGGCGCTCAACAAGACGGACGGACAGACGGACGGACGGACAGACAGACATGGCTCTATCGACTCGTCTATTGATGCTGATCAAGAATATATACACTTTATGGGATCGGAAACGGGGATTATATTAATTTCCGTTCTTCTCTCCGTGGCAATTAATAGAAAATTAATAGAGAAGAAAGGGCACAAGATTTAAGTGTTCGCTCAATTAGCAGTGCCGAACTTTTTCACATCCTTATAAAGAGTTATCCTCCTACGTCGTGGTCTGTCTCTTTCTTTAGACTCTTTCGTTAGCGGATTTTCCGGGAAGGCATATAAATTAATAACAAGAAGTTGTTTTTTTCATTGGTAATGCGGATGCATGGAAGAACGATTGGAAAGATTATTTGATTGGTGCCTTCGCCTCCCCAGAACATAAGTTCTTTGTGCCTCATCCACGTGTATACATATGTTCATACATATATATGTATCTAGTCGCCATTCTCTCTTTCTTTTTGTGGATTGACAACACCCAATGCGTTTTATTGACATCGGTTTCGTCGGGTCTGCACATTATGCAATATTAATAGGCGGTCCCGTCGGCTAAACGGCACCCCTAACAATGCTGTCAATAAGTACTAGTGAAAGGGCTCTGCGTAGTAAGTGTGAATGAAACGACAATGGAGCATGCTGATTAACTTATGTTGCCATGTGGTTTAATATTGGCCGTTGCAAGAAAGTGGCTACTGTATTTCGTTTTGACCGTATAAGCTCAAAGATGCCCACATCCTGGTATCCCAGTTATGGTCCAATCCCAGAGATATATAAAAAAATTCACAATGTGGTGCTGTCCGATCGGATATTGAAGTTATAGGCAACTACATACATCGCTAAGTGGTTTTAGTTTTAAATGATAAATTGGGTAAGCAAAAGCTTTCCGAAATATGGCTGCCGCGTTTTCTCACAGTCGAAAAAGAGCGAAATACTGTGACAACTTCAAAATGGTATTATGTAAATAAATAGGAAAATGGTTTTATAAATGCATGTGACTACCTTCAGAATCTGGCAAAAATTATGCCAACTTTTTGAATAGATCTAACGAGAATTTGAAAATGAAACGAATACATTTGGACAAGGGCAAACGTTTTTTCAGCGAGACAATTCAACGGTGAAGCGGTGCATTACGATGCGAACTGCTCCCTCAACTAGGCTATTATCTGGATTCCCTAGTCACTATTTCGTGTTTCTAAACCTCAATAAATATTCCTGCGGAAAAAATTTCAGTCCAACGATGAAGTCATTTCTTAAAAAATTCTTATTTTGGGGACCACGGCAAATTAGTTTTTTTTTTAAAGAAAACTAATTTGGAGAAATACTTAAAAAAGTATAAAGAGCTAAAAAAATGTGTTAACGTTAAAAAAAATACCTGATTTTAATAATTCTTCAAAAAAAAGTTCTGCCATACAAGCAAACAAACCATTATCAAACCATTTCTAAGCCCCATATCTTTCAGAAAAAGTTGGTCTGGATCGAAACGGCAAAATCGTGTCGAGTAGTGTTATTCTTCTCCGTTACCCTCGGCAAAAATTGTGCTGAAAATGGTGATCTTAAAACGTGTGAGACGTTTCTTACGCGTCACAACTTTTATACCCGGTACTCAGTCAGTTTATCTGTACCTTATTGTTTTTTTGTTCGAATTTTACATTTTAAATTTGTTTCTACATTTGACATCTTCATCTACCTCACTTCTCACGCCAACATGCTCTGTTAGCGCGCTGTCCTCCCCTATAGCCAAACACTACACGAAATAGAGAAATCGATGACGATGAAGGAATTTTCTTTCGAAGAAAGAGTGGAACATCTATTGTGGAACATCACCATGATGGACAGCCTGGTGTCTTTTTAATCACTTTAATGTAAGAGGTCTGAAACTTTTGAGCCTACAATTCTCCACCGAATAAAAAGTTGTCACACAGGTGGCTCCTTGATTGATTGTTGAAAGCTGTTGGCGTCGCAAAGTTCTCTCAACCTTCATTATGGGCATTAACCAAATGATGATGATGACCATTAGGCATGAGACATGATGCACGATGATATTGCCCTGTGGTCCGGTGGTGTGTGAGCCTATCACGTACATTCGCCATCAATAACGCGACGATTTAACTTGTCTCGTTCGCCCGTGGCACGTACTTCACTCATCGCTGGTGGTAGGGGATGGGATGGGAAGTCGATGCCAATGCCTGCCCCATTCTGAGAGGGGTTGCACGTATGCGCATCCTCTTCCTTATATGTACGTGGCTTAGTCTCAAGCTCCGCCCCGAAGTACAGGTTTCGCCTGATGTTTATTCCTATTTTGTTTATCGACATAAATATTGACAAATTTGATCCACAATTGACCTGGCACGTAACCCAACCCCGACAAGAGAGAGACAGAGAGACCTGTTTTTTGTCCACAAATCCACTTAAAAGGCGGGTATCCAGCACCACGAAAAAAAAATCCTGCGAAACTTCATATAAAAAAAAAATGAACCGGAAACTTTTCGTTTGTCTTTTCGTTTGTGTAGTATCCATCAACGTTAACAAAATCCACAGATTCTTATCGATATATCGATACGAAGAGCGTGTGTGGACTGAGAAACAGCTGGTGCACAGGCCCACAGGCTGGTGTTCGGAATGGGCTTGTTACTCTCAGTAACAGTTGTTGTCTCTGTCTCAGTGTGGCTCTTTATATCCGCGTTATATGTATATCATTTGGATTTCTCGTATCTTCCTCTTACTTGTAAGTAAGCTCCAAAGCCAACGAATGCATTTCTCGGCGACAGAGAACACAGACAGCAACAAAATCCAGAGCACAAACCAAAATCTGGTTGGATCGGAGCAGGAGGGAGAGAAGGGAAGGAGGAGAGAAAGGACAGTACAAAGTCGCGGCTCTTGGGCGTCTAGCTTTGTGGTCATTCCGTCTCCCTGTTCATTCCTGAGTCCAAACCGAAGCAAAGATAGTCGTAACGAGAAGGGACGTGTGAGACGCTTCTTACGTGTCACAACTTTTATACCCGGCACTCAGTACTACATCTGCACTTTAGAGGTTATTTGTCAAATTGTAAATTTTTTCTTCATCTGTCATCTACATCAACAACACTGCTCAAGCCAACACGCTCCTTTAGCTCGCCACCCTCCCCTATAGACACACACTGCAGAGTCGCGGCAGAGGCAGCGGCAGAGTCAGAGGCAGAGACGTGTCAGGGGCGGAGGCCATAAACAGCGCGAAGCAGAGTGTGAATGCTGCGGGACGGGGTGGGTTTGGCCACTGCAAATTAATTTCTTCATTATGGCTTTAATAATGATTAGTTTTCTGCTATCTTAAAAATTGTAGATTTGGGAGGTTTTCGCCCTTTTGCGGAGGCGGAAGGGGGCGTGGCTCATTTTTGAAATACACTTGTAACAGTGTGAGCATACAGAAGTCTGGATGCAAAATATGGTGGCTCTAGGTCTTATAGTTTTTGAGTACTAGGCGCTCATCAGGACGGACAGACGGACAGACAGACATAGACTCGGCTATTGATGCTGATCAAGAATATATATACTTTATGGGGTCGGAAACGTTTCCTTCTGTGCGTTACATACAACCGTTATTCGCACAAATACAATATACCCTATTTACTCATCGAGTACCGGGTATAAAAATACCCAAGAGATGTCGATGTCGAAAGCATGTTCAAAATTTCAGGCACAAGTCGCCGCAACGCCTTTTTGTATTTTTTACCCACTCGCACTTTGTCTTCGCACTCGGGGGCAGCAAACAATAAAAATCCAGCTCCAGCTGAATTAAAAGATACATGCCCCGCAAAAGTACTGCAAAAGCAAAGACAGGCGTACGTCAGTGGCATAAAACGTTCGGTTTGTCCGGCTTTTAAATGGTCAAAATGGTGACATTTCCTTAAAAAAAATAGTAGTCTCTTCATCGCAACGTTCTTGCTCTCAGGGAAGACGGAACGAGACCTTTTTCGCATTTTGATGGGTGCGGTATTTCGGGTTTTGTAATTATCTACAGTCGGTGGCACACGAAGAAGGGACGGCACATTTGTATTGCATCTGAACATGCAGATGCACTGGGAAATGAGTAGTTTCCACACAGAAACTCAGAGCATCGCTAACTGAGAAGCCGCAAGGCTGCTTCATGCCGCAAGTCGTTTTCTTTAAGTAAAACTTTACGTTTCAGCTTTAGCCAGATTAACGTTTTCCTGCTTGCGTTTGCAGAATCTATTCGGAAGTTTTTGTGCAGCATCACAGACATACTAGTGAGAGGTAAGGAGTGTTAGGGGAAAGTCGTCCAAAAAGAAAGAAATAAAACAGGCAATATAAAAAGGGAGGGGCGGGGCTCAGTAGCAACTAAAACATGTGGAAACATGTAAGAAGCGCAAAGTGGATGGCTCACAGTTGCAGTTGAGACTCTTTGCGAGACTCTGGAATGGGGTCGTGATGGGATTGTGATTGCGACTGGTACTGATATTTTGAAAGTGTGAGGCTTCAGTTAGGTGAGGCGCGGTGACCACAAAATATTTTATATTTCACTTTCCGGATCTTCCTATGTCTGTGACTCCTTGACACTGTTTTTGGTTTTTGGCAGTGAGCTTTTCTTTTGTCTTGGCAAAATTTTGATGAAAAAGTGGGCAAGGTCGAAGATGGAGATGAAGGGTGCCTGATTAGCCCCAGTGTGCTGTTTTAAGATCCTTTTCCAATTCTTGTTCCAGGTCCTCTTCACGTTTGTGTTCCTGTTTTTAACCCGGTACTCGAAGAGTAAATAGGGTATATTGTATTTGTGCGAATAACGTTGTCTGTAACGCACAAAAGGAAACGTTTCCGACACCATAAAGTATTTATATTCTCGATCAGCTGTCCGTCCTGATGAGCGCCTAGTACTCTAAAACTATAAGAGCTAGAGCCACCATATTTTGCATCCAGACTTCTGTATGATCACACTGTTACAAGTTTATTTCAAAAATTAGCCCCGCCCCCTTCCGCCCCCGCAAAAGGGCGAAAACCCCCCAAAGCTACAATTTTGAAGATAAAAGAAAACTAACGCCATTCCGTAGGGAATGACCATATCTATCTATTATAGCCACAATGAAGAAATTGATTTTTTTCACATTCTCTCATTCACACTCTTCTTCTGCAGTAGGCGGCCTCTGCCTCTGCCGCGTCTCTTCCTCTGCCATGAACCTTCAGTGTGGGGCTCTCGGGAGGGAGCCTATTTCTAGCTTTTTCCTTCCATTTCCATTTTCCCAGGCTATATTTTTAAAAATTCTCTCCCTTTATTTCACTTTCTGCCTCACACCTCAGTTTCAGCACTCTGGCTTTGGCTTCGTTCTAAAGCTCATGCTCCTTTGAGCCTTACTTGACCCTAACCGCTTCTTAATGCCATTTGCTACCCTGATTTCTGCGTCTCTTGACCCTTGCCACTTCTTCTTCTGTTTTTATACCCGGTACTCGAAGAGTAAATAGAGTATATTGTATTTGTGCACGAAGTGGATGTGTGTAACACACTGAAGGAGAAGTTTCCGACCCCATAAAGTATATATATTCTTGGTGGCTCTAGCTCTTATAGTCTCTGAGAACTAGCCGACAAACAAGACGGACAGACGGACGGACGGACAGACAAACATGGCTCAATCGACTCGGCTATTGATGCTGATCAAGAATATACATACTTTATGGGGTCGGAAACGTTTCCTTCTGTGCGTTACATACAACCGTTATCCGCACAAATACAATATACCCTATTTACTCTTCGAGTACCGGGTATAAAAACTATGTTAAAATTTACGGACTGAGTACCGGGTATAAAAATTGTGACGCGTAAGAAGCGTCTTACACGTCCTTAACGTCGTTTTTTTTTTCATTTATGTCCGTCGTACTTTGGGTTCTTATATGCGCTATTTCGCGTAGCAGAACAATAGCCGCCCGGCTTCCACCGCTCACTCTTTGAGGATCCGGGACAGTGTTCTGGGTTCTGTGTTCTCGGTCCTAAATCCTGGCTCCTACATCCAGTACTTCATCCTCTTATGCTTTTGTTACAGCTCCGCCAATAGTAAGGGAAATAAGGGACCAGGGACACTGTCACTATCTCTTGCCACACTCCTTCCTCAATCCTTAATCCTGCAATCATCCCTCATTCGTCATCCCTTCAGTTCCTTGTGCACCCTTGCGGGCTGAACGTTTTGTCTTGCCAAAAGAAATATATTTTTAATATACTTGGCCATTCACAGCACACAAAACATGAAGGAGGGGCCGGGCCAATGGACGGGACCAGGCCCAGTACCCAGGACAGTGCCCTAATTGAAAAGAGTTCTAGTCCTGGCAGGAGACGAAGAATAGAAAAGAGACTGTAAAGTGTCTGTGGAGTGTGAAACTAGGCGATTTTTCCAGTTCATTGACTTGCCACAACAATGGTTTAAAATCTGTCAAAATATAAATTAGGCCCAGTCGTAGAGGAGAAACGGTGGAAGAAGAAAGAGCATGAAACCGTCGAAAGTTGTTTACTCCTATACTCATAGTTTAACCAATTTGATACATGCAAAGGCATTGATGGATGTTTAATGGCCCTAAAGAAGGAAACCACGAACATGGAGAGAAAATGGAAGGCAGACACTAAAAGAAATTGTATTCCAAAATAATGTATGGTATAAGTATTTAAGATTACTTTTCATTATCAGAATCAATCATTTTGGAACAAGAAGATACATTAATAACACTACTCGACACAGTTTTGCCGCTTCGATCCAGACTAACTTTTTCTGAAAAATATGGGGCTTAGAAATGGTTTGATGATACACTTTTTTTCCATGGCACAACCTTTTTTTAAAACATTTTTTTAATTTGGTAATGTTTTTAACCCTTTTTTTAGAGGGAGTAATCCTTTTTTCGACATAACTCAAGGATCTTACATCTGGTTGTAATTAACGTTGCTATTCTATAAAGCTGATGAATGCCTTTATAAAGTGTTCCAAACACTTTGTGGTTTTAGCTTACCGTTTGAAATATATCAAGCTTTTAAATGCAAAAATGTTGATTGTCCTGATGAGCGCCTAGTACTCAGAGACTATAAGAGCTAGAGCCACCAAATTTTGCATCCAGACTTCTGTATGCTCACACTGTTACAAGTGTATTTCAAAAATGAGCTACGCCCCCTTCCGCCCCCGCAAAAGGGCGAAAACCTCCCAAATCTGCAATTTTTAAGATAACTAAAAACGCCATTCCGTAGGGAATGACCATATCTATCAGATCACCAAATTGGGATCCGATTGGAGCATTGACAGATTTTTGCCCTTTGCGGGGGCGGGCGAAATTTTGAAATACTCTATAAACAGTGTGAGCATACAGAAGTCTTGGTTGCCCTATCTTTATAGGCTTTAAGTACTAGGCGCTCATAAGGACGGACAGACGAACGGACAGACAGACATGACTAGATCGACTCGGCTATTGATCCTGATCAAGTATATACATATATGTATATAAGATCAATATATACGACTTTGTGGGGTCGGAAACTCTTCCTTCTGTGTGTTACATTTTTCCCCCACAAATAAAAAATACCATATTTACTCTTAAAGTGCCGGGTATAGTTCAATCCTGTGTCCACTATTACAGATATTTTGGATTTTTTCATTTTTTTATGATTGGTTGAACAAGTTTAGCTCAGGCGTCTCTCCATAGATTTTGATTAGCAATAATGCTCAAATAATGCACCTATACATACAAAAATAGTGGACACATGATTTAATTTTTTTGTACTTTTCGTGAATTGTTAGTCAAAATTTCTTAGAAAATACCTCACAAAAATCAACATTTTGCATTTTAAAGCTAAATATTTTTTTAATAGAATGGCCAAGCTTATTACAACCAGATGTAAGATACTAAAGTTATGTGAAAAAATTAAGCGGTACCTCAAAAAATTGCGTTAGAAAAAAAAAACAAAATATTAAAAATTCTTTAAGAAAAAGTTCTGCCATAGAAAAAAACCATAATTCTTAAAAAAAAATAAAGTCCTCATTCTATCAGAAAAAGTTCATTTGGTTCGAAGCGGAAAAAAAAGTTTGATTTTGTCGAGTAGTGTAATGTCAGGATTATGTAGGCTTTGACCCTATGTTCTGTCAGAATAAAGCTGTTAGGATATGTATGTTCCGCAAAGTCTCAGTCGGCACACACCACAGCTACAAATCTCATCAAAATTTCAGTTAAAACGGTGGGTTGGTCCCAAAAAAAAACATCTAGAATCAAGCAATTTCCAACAAGGGCCGTAAAATACGTAAAGTATACATATGTATATATAAGTCCGTGTCGTATAATCCTTAACGATGTTTGGAAAGAGGAGGCGGGATCATGAGCGCGACCAGGAGCGGAACAACAATATGTACCACCGACTATGCCAGACGCTGGCCGCAGAACATCAGAAACTTAGGGACTTAGAGTTGCGTCGGGAGAAGCTGATGGAGGAGCTGCGCATCCTACGCGCCCGCTTCATGCAGGAGAACGCCCTTCTCCGGCGCACCGTGCAGGGTAGTCCGAACTTGCAGACTGTGCTTCACCCCCCGGTGGGACCATATACCTCCGCCGCCGCCTGCACTGGGGCCAGTGCGCGACCGTTACCACACGCCGCCCTGCCAGGGCATGGAGCGCGTAGCGGCATCTTGGCCCCTGACCGCATCCCCGTTCGTTCAATGTCCTTCGCCAACCTGAGCTCCACCATCAGCCGCCCGATCTCCATGGTCCCCAAACAGGTAGCTCCTAGGCAGAGTCCGAAGAAAGCGGAGCAGAAGGTGGAACAGAGGCAGGATACCCCCGGCCGCAAGAGCGTGCGATTCCCAAAGCGGGGGCCAGCCCCGTGTCCGAATCAAAAACCCGGAAGCAACGCAACGAGTGTATTGCCACACGCGGGGACAAAGATCCCAAAAACTATCAAAAAGCGAATAACAGGCAATGTCTCCAGAAGATAGCCAGAAGATAGGGACACAGCTGGAAAATGACCACGATGGGCTGCTGGAGCTTGATCAGCAGCCACACAGTTACTAAGATCTTGATAGCATACCAGTGTCGTCCTCTGGGGAGTTGTTTCCAGAGCCGCACCTAACCGCCTGTCTGCCGCGCAGCTGGAGTCCGGGATGCTGCACGGTTTCATCAGTTGTCCGGAGTGGCATGTGCTCAAAGTGGTCGGTGCTCCCCTGGTACACGTTTTCTCCAGCGGATCGCAGAGTGCAATAATCGTGCATCCACTTCCAAGCTAGTGCCCCAAAAATGGCAGCAGCGACATTCCCAGTCGGACCACAAGAATTTATAATAGGCACGTATTGCTCTGCACAACACCTGAGGTTCCTTAGCAACATTTTTTCGGCCCAAACATATAAACAAAGAGAAAACCAAACTCAAACTATTTCTAATCACGAAAGAGAATTGATTGATATCAATGAAAATAATTTGTATCTATAAGGTGGTTATGGTTATTGTTTTTCACCCATACATTTTACAACATTCGAGGGTCTTTCCATTCAGTGGATACTCACTCTCCATCTGGTGATACGAATTTAGATGCCTTTAGTGTTTCACTTCTTTTTAATGCATTTTTTGACCTCTGCTCCCTCTGCTCTGGCGTCACAGCAGGACAAAATAGCCCATCATTTCAAGCAAGATGCTAGGGACTCATAAAATCTACTGCTGCCTTCTGCTGCAGAAAGATACTTCAGAGAGATAGATATTGATGGGGGACTCGCGAAATTCTTCTCATGGCAGAGAACTCGTTTTGTCCACTTTCTTTCCACTAGGTCAAGAGGTTGTCCACATATTTGCTGCAAGTTCAATGCATCTTTCGTTCGGGGCTGTAATGCGTTTAAGCGGAGCGAAATCCAAACCAAAATCAAGCCCCACGCCATAAGCCCTTTTTATCAACACCCAACTGAACAAGTTTTTGATCTGCCGAAACCTACTCGACAAAATCGAACTTTTCTTTTCTAATAGACTAAGGACTTTAAATTTTTTAAAATAATTTTAATTTTTTTTCGATGTCAGTGCTTTTTTTAAGAAGATTTAAAGTCTGTTATTTTTTGTAGTTTTTTTTAGAGGTAGCGCTTCTTTTTTTCACATTACTTATATATCTTACATCTGTTTGAAGTGAACTTAGCCCGGCGCCCACCGACCTACAGTCAGAGTGAAGCTACTCTCTGAAGCTACTTGAATTATTAAATTCACTTCTGCCGCTGCATGTTTGTGCAGAGAAAAGTTTAGGTCGAGCATTTGGTGACCTCATCAAATATTGGTTGAAGGATTCCCCTAAGATATACATATATGTATATGTATACATACATACAAGCGTATGTGGTAGAGCCAAATGCCTCCCTAACTTACCTAAAAATTTGAGTAGAAAAGGGAAAAATATTATTGCAACTTGTAGGGGAATGTTTTGTGTGGGAGGGCTACCGTAGAAGGTGACACAAAGTCTCATTTGAAAGTACATAAACAACCATTTAAGTGGATTCAAGTAGTCGTTTTTTTCCCCTTCTCTCTCTCAATTTAGCATTTAAGTGTTTTGCCAGTTTGTCTCAGTGTCTGTTATGTGCGATTTGCATCCCATACAAATTAATTGGAATTTTCATTTAATATAAAATGATAACAACTCTCGGAACGGAACACACGAATCTCTAACCCAGTTCTCTCTCTTCTTTTCTCCGCAGCGCTCAATATTCGCATCAGCAACCAAAAACTATGAAAATCAACGGTGATGATACTCCATCTATGTGCCACACACATGGTTGCTCTGGCATAGTGGCATGATGATGTTGGGGATACAAGGATTCAGTGTATCAAGTGCAGCATCATTATAGATGTATACCTCACACGCCCACACCACATACCGCAGTTCTGGCTTGGATCGTTGTGCATAAAACTCACTCTAGTAAAATATGGAATGGTTTTCGATATGAAATGCATGAAACTGACAGGCGAATATATTGCTGGCTCATTTTCTACCATCCTCCAGGAACCGTACAAGCCTTAATACCCTCCGCAAGAGCCACACACTGCATGAAAAAATGCATAGAAAAAATGACAACAAGCAAGCTGTGGCCAAGCTGCTGGAGGGGGTTGGGGAAGCCACTGCAAATGAATTTCTTTATTCTGGCTATAATAATGATCTGAGCCAATCATAATTCGGAGATCTAATAGATATAACCATTCTTTACGGAATCGCTTTTTTAGTTTTCTCTTATTTTCAAAATTTTGGATATGAGGGATGTTCGCCATTTGTGGGGGCAGGGTGAAATTTTGAAACACTTGATTCAGTGTTATATGACATTAGTCTGTACACAAAATGTTGTGACTCTAACTCTAATACTTAGTCTCTGAGAAACAGGCGTCAAACAATACGAACAGAAACACAGTCATGGTTACATCGACTCGGCTATTGATGCTGATCAAGGAGATACATATGTATATACACTTTATAGGGTCGGCAACGTTTCCTTCTGTGCCTTACATTAATCCACTTTCGCCCACAAATACAATATACACTATTTACTCTTCAAGTACCGGGTATAAAAATCTTAACCAAAAGGGAAAGTTCTCAAGTAATTCTCTCTTATAGATAGTCAAAAATATTGTAACGGGACGGGGATTCGAATCTGAAATTGAATGCTACAATATAATCCATGGTCCCATGCATCCATCCATTGTCCGCTCGTATTAATGAATGAATGAATGGATGAATGTTTAATTACCTGCTGGAATGGTTCGGTTCATGGGCAAAGGGCTCCGCGTAGATGTTGCGAACGGGAGGCACGCGTCGTGGCAGTGGCGGCGGCACCGGATTATAGCCATCCATAATGGTATCACAATCGGAGTACTTAATCGATTTCATAGTCATTTTGGTATAGCGCTGCAACACGTTTCTCTCTTTCGGGTTTCGGTTCCTTCGGTCACTGTTGCACTGTATTTCAGGAGGGGGTTGCGGGGTATTATAGTAAATTGTTCGTGGTGCGTAATCCGCGGTTCGTGTAGCGAGTGTTCACTTCACTGACGATTTATGTTAAATATTTTATTTGTTTGTTGTTTGCTCTCGCTCTTCGCGTTCATTATGTTTCAATGTTGCAATTACTATTGCATGTATTATTATTACTTTTAATTACTATTATTGGCAACGTTTGCATTTCATTTGCATTTGAATTATGAATCATCCGAAAGGGCTTTCCCTCTCTCCGCTCCTTCAATAACACGCGCGTGTCGTTGACGAGGCATGCGGCATGGCCCGTGGGGCCTCGGTCGCATTGCAGCCTCGTAGCAGCCACCTGGAGCTAAAAGTATCTCTTCTCCTCCTCTTCTTAATGAACGATCCTCCTCTGGAGACGATTTGCCAATGCGTTCCTCCGAATTTCCTTTTTCCTTTTTTCCTTTTCCTTTCCTATTTGGATTCCTTTTTTGTGTATTGTAGATTTTTTATATAATTTTCATTGGGATCTAAATGGATTCAAATAAATACATGTTTTGCAAAAGATTAGCTTGAGGCTTTAGTCAAGCGGTTGCAATACCTTTTGTGACCTTTCGTTACGCTGTACATTGCCACATTTTACGTATATATTATTTTAAAATGTACATTTTATGTCCCTTTTATACTTTATTTACAGGACATGGGAACTAGTGAATGAGCGTTATAAAAGCTACTTTGTCACATTAAAGCATAGTAACATAATATAGGTTTGAATTTTAATCAATATCTTTAAAAAATTACATATTGTCACAAGTTTTCATCATTTCTTTTCTTGTTTTATAATCGCGGCTTCAGACGCTATTTTTCACCATAAGTTCTTGCCCCGTAAAATATTTGGCACTTCTCATATTCCCACTCCGATTGCCACAATGAGAAGGGAAACAAAAATCTTTCTTGGCTCTCGTTGAAGAATGTTCAAATGTCCAAACTGGTTTCGACCATCAACTGATGCTGAGAAGGAGAGGGGACCAAGTCGAAGTCGGAATCAGAGCCAGAGCAAGAGCCCGAATCAGGGCCAAAGCTAGGGTGGAAGCGAGAGCGAGAGCTGCAGCTATAACCAGGCAGAAAAGCCGCATGTGGCTGGACAAACAATCAGAATAAGTGTATCTTGTATCTCGATGCACACCCAACTAACATACATATCTACATATAAAATATTTGTTACAACAACAGCCACTGACAATGCCACAGGCACAGGCACTACCTCCGCCACAGTCCGGTTGGTCGCTCTCCTTGCTTTCATCCAATTGAACAGACGGACAACTGGCAGGCTGGCTGATGTATCGCTCTAATCACAAAATCCCACCCATGATGTGCGCCACAGTGCGACGTGGACGCAGCACGGACCAAATATTCAAAGTCATTGTGTAATATTGAAAAGCGTTGGATGGAGCGAAGGGGTATGAGCGCCAAATCCAAACAATTTCGAATGTAATCAGTTATTGTTAGAAAGGGGAGGAGGAAGCAAAGCAAAAAATATCGAGGTCTATCTCGTAAAATGGAAAATGAGGCATAGTAGCTCCCCTTGGTTTAATGTGGCATATCTGCATGATTTTTATCTCAAATTATCTCAAGAAAGCGGCTCAAACAGCTCAAGATTTAGTAGCCAGAGGCACGAGCATGGCCCTGTCACTGACTCCCTACTGTTGCCAACTATTTAAATAATCTCCCTCAATCCCTCTTATCCGCACTCTTTTCTCATGTAATGCTCTCAAAGTTGGGGTTTGGATCGCAGCGCATCAATCTCTAGTCTGGCTACCAGTTTCGCTGCACTCCACTTCACTCTATCCTCATCCACGGCCCACGCAAAAAATGCAGCGTGAAAATAAGACAGAAACAGGACCAGCTCTCTGTACAAACAACCCCACCCCCTACCCTACCCCCCCTTGCCCTCTTCAAAGCCTACAACTCCTAATTGTAATCTTCCACCAAGTCATTTTTCCCAGTCTCTCTTCTGCTCCATTCTTTAACTTCTGTTCCGGTCTCCCCCGCAATATCCGAACTCCTGCCTGTTCCAAAATGCTACCAAACGAGTTCGCAGCCAAATGCATCAAGTCTCCAATACATGGCTTAAATGAGGAATTGGTAGAAGACGGGTGGCTGAAACTGTAGACTAGACCAGGTCTGGCGACTATTTTACTTCTTTACCAGATACGTACTCATTCAATTGTGATGAATACATACATATAAACATACATACATATGTATGTACATACATATGTACAGCAATACTGTTATATACTGTTGCCAGTATATTTTTAAAAATGTCGCACCGCTCTCTTCCGCCACCACAAAGGGCGAAAATTGCTTACATCCACAATTTTGAAGATAAGATAAAACACATTGTGCGTAAAATTCCGGAAAAAAACATATGGTTACATTTGTAAAATGTATGCACATCATACTAAAGTCAAAAGTTTCGACACGTACGAAGCGTCTCACAACGTTCATCCTCGTTGGAACTGGATCTCTGGAATTTAACTCTTCTGGAGACTGGAACTTCGGCTGCAACTGATATTGAAAATCGGGAGTAAAGAATGGGATGCCAGGGGTAGTGGGACATTGCACTATGGGTAAAAAGCCCGAATTTTTGGCATTAATGTAATTTTTTTTTGGGTTAAATATTTGAATGCGACTTAAATCTTCTGATTCCTGAATATCAAGATAGAATAAAACTGGTTTTAGAAGATTTTTACGGAGTACCATACATTTTTTGGGCGCTTTCAAAGTCTGCTGTTTTTGAGATGCTAAATTTTGCAGATGCTTATGAGTTCGCTCATGTAGCTGCTGCTGGAGGTCTGGACCAACAACAGTCGTGAAGCAGACGCAATAAAATGTTGTAATTTAAAGAGTATTGACAAAATCTGACTAACTAACTGACTGACTTTAATTGTATTATTATTATTCCTATTCAATAATTAGCAGATAATTGTTAAATGAAATAAATAAATAAATAAATAAAAACTAAAGATGAAACTATTACAATTCAAACGAAAATTATCCAATTTATTGCTTAGTTAAACAAGTACTAAGCGAAATGCAATTGCAATTGTTGGAGCGATTTCAATCAAATTACTTTTAACCAAACAATCATTCAATCAGTCAATCAAATATTTTTTTTTAGTTCTAAAATGTTGTATGGGATCTTTTATCATAATAAATTTTGGAATACATTTTTTTATAATAAATACGACGTAAATGGGTTCCAGTTCGTATGGGGGCTGGAGGTAGGCGGGGTCCAAATGACTACATTTTGTTTCCGAAATTCTACTTTAGCCTAACGAACATTCATGCCAATCTCTACAAATTGCAACTCTAGCTCTATTTTTAGGATTTATGCCAAAAAAAACGGACTTTTTACCCATAGTGCATTGGGCAAAACTGGTTTCTCCAAAAGGAACAACAAAAAATAAACAGAAACGAGCAGCAGCTCAAACGAAGACTGGCTGCAGAGTGGAATTAAGCTGGAGCTTGGTGGCATGCAGCATTGTGCAGAAACTGGTTTCCCCGCCACTTTTCGATTTAGATTTCTCATCCGTAATCCCCTTGAAAATGTCAACGGCAAATTTAATTAAAATTTGATTTTATTTCCTTTCGAAAATGTAACATAAAGCAATTAAATGGCGTCTAACCCTAATTTAGAGGCAGATTTAGTCTTCATCTCCCCCTTCATGCCACCTTAAACATTTGTGTTTAATTTGTGTCAAAAATGTTGATTATTTATAAACAGTAGAGCATCGGAGTCCGAGGGACAAACGATTGCTGTGTGTGTATCAGCAGCGGGGAGAAACAACAGAGTGAGAAAAGTTTTCGGGCACAACATTTTCCACAAATGTCTGAAATAATCATGATGGCCAACAAGTCATTTCATTTGACAACATGAGGAGGTGCAACCCTCCTCCTGCTCCTCCTATACTCCTATGGGCAAGCGACACGCAGACAGAAAGACAGACAACAAGCAAAAGGGTTACCAAACAACATTTTTATGTGTTTCTGTTGAAGGAGTGGAGTGGAGTGGTGTGCAGTGGCGTGGTGTCGTTTCCCAAAAATATTTCCAGTTTTTACAAGTGAGAGAGAAAAAGAAAGAGATGGGGAGTCGTAGCTCCATATAAAATATGTTTTACCAATTAGCTTTTATTTGGTTTTCCAAATCCACGTTTGTTAAGAGAACTGTGAAGAGATGAGATGATTTCCGAGTCGAGGGACCAAATAATTGACACAGCAGATGCTAAGAATGCGGAGTGGCCGCGTTTAGGTGCCAAAAGAAAGTGGACCCGGGGCCAAAGCTACTTGACCAAAAGAGGCATCTACTAGATGCAGAGTGTCACAACTGCGGTGGTAAGATCATGATGCCAGAAACAGACAGCGGGATATTCTCTTCCTACGATCTTTTACAGCAGTGGCTAAGCCCACCCCGTCCAGAAGTTTTTTTTTTTACGCATTCTCTCATTCATACTCTGCTTTGTTTAGTGTGTGGCTCTAGCGGAGGGGAGCGAGCTAAAAAAACGTGTTGGCGTTAGAAGTGATGTTGATGTAGATGACAGATGAAGAAAAATTTGAAAAAAAACGCTAAGGTACAAATGTAGTACTGATTGCCGAGTATAAAAGTTGTGACGCCTAAGAAGCGTCTCACTCGTCCCTTCTCGTTTTTTATGAGTTTAATGACATTCTATTAATTTGTATGATGAATTTATTAAATATTTATAAATCACCCCAGACAAAGTGGTTCTAGTTTCTGAGATTGTGTACTGTACCTTCCTAGCTGAGAAATCATCAAGACGTATTCAAGCTCAAAGATGAAAAACAATCTGTCGATAGATGTGTGGTTCCTGAAGGTGGAATATCGCAATGATCCTCAATGGCACTGAAGGACATGATCACTCAGAAAGTTGACCTGGACTGCCGATCTCCTCCTCTCACATAAATTAATGCCCCTGACATAGTAAGTGTGAGTGCGCTGTATAATGTGTGCACTGCGCGTTCAAGGTCTGGTTTCCCTTTGATTCCGAGCGACCCGTACGGCACGCAAGCGCGCGTTGCTCCACGGTGCCCCCTTTTTCACAGTTTGTTTAAATATTTTGCGTGATTCGGGATTTATGGTGGTATTGCAACAACAATTGCAACGAAGAAGAGGGAATGCCTACTCAACTCGTTTCTCGGAACGACTGGTATTTATTTGTCTTGAAAGTTTTATTGCTTCTAAATTTATGACTTTTGTCGCTTGCTCTCTGGTTTCCCGCTCCACAAACGTGTAACTTAGTGCTCGGATCGTGGATCAGGGGCTGCGGTATTCATATGTCTGGCATCGCAGAAGGAAATCCCTCTGTTCACACCTATGTACATAACCACAAGTAAGATACAAACATGAAGATATTGCACTGAAAGAAATGGGGAATCGGGGAATATACTTTTGAAATCGGGAAAATTTCGTCTCTTAATTGGGCGAAGGAAGATAAGAATCACATATCATAATTTGCTGTCTTTTTCGTGTCATTTGAACCAATTGTGCTCATTCGATGACCTGCTGCCTTGTAATACTGCTGCTGGATGCTTATGAATATGATAATGATGATTACAACTTTTGCGCGGCTGCAGGGCAGCAGCACATGTAGCGCCCGCAAATGTGTTTCTCGTCAGAGGCAGCAAAATGTTTTAGAACTTTCTTGGCTCTGTCGCGAGACCATGTCGAGATAGGGCAGAGAAAGAAACCTTCCCTTGATAGCTTATCAGGGGTCGTGGCACTAGAATGGTACACGTTCCAGTTGCTTTTTACACCCGGTACTCGAAGAGTAAATAGAGTATATTGTATTTGTTCACAAAGTGAATGTATGTAACGCACAGAAGGAAACGTCTCCGACCCCATAAATTATATATATTCTTGACCAGCATCAATAGCCGAGTCGATTGAGCCATGTCTGTCTGTCCGTCTGTCCGTCCGTCTTGTTGAGCGCCTGGATCTCAGAGCGTCTCACACGTCCCTTCTCGTTTTTATCTTCGAGTTTTAAATTTGACATTTTTTCTACATATGTCATCTACATCAACATCACTTCTTACGCCAACACGCTCTTTTAGCTCGCCCCACTCGCCTAGGGTCGCACCTTACACGGAGCAGAGTGTGGATGAGAGAATGTGCAAACAACAAAAAAAGGTGCTGGACGGGGTGGGTTTAGCCACTTAAAATTAATTTCTTCATATGGGCTTTCTGGCTATAATAATGATCCAAACTGACTCCAATTCGGTGATCTGAAGGAAATGGGCATTCCCTACGGAATGGCGTTTTTTTCTATTATCTTCAAAATTGTGGCTGTGGGACATTTTCGCCCTTTGTGGGGGCGGAAAGGAGCGGGGCAATTTTTTTAAATACACTGGTTTCAGTGTGAGTATTCTACAGAAATCTGGTACAATACAATAAAATATACCCTATTTACTCTTCGAGTACCGGTTATAATTACGAACTACAATTAAAATTACAAGCTCAAATTAGAATTGTAAAGAAATTAGAACCAACCCTTTTAATGCGTTGGCGGCACTGAACCTGTGGTTATAATTTCTGGAAGTTTTTTTATTTCCTACGTAGCATTGCCATTTCGGTTGAAGTAAAACTAAAACTGGGAGGAGCCGAGTTATTAGTGGTTTTCATACGATTTATCCGCTTCTTCAAATTAATGTCAGTTGATGGCTGAAGGACAAATTACAAATTACAAAATTAAAGCTAATAAGTGAAAAACATTTACAATGTTTTTCAATGAATTTAATTAAATTCATTAAGTGGTAAGTTACATTAATGAAATATTTCGAAATCAAAATGTTTTTGCGTCAATATAAATATGTACGTAACTAGAATAAGAACAAGAAATTCAAAGAATAGCTAACATGTTGACAAACGAGAAAGGAGAGGGGGTGGAGACGAACTACTATGGAAAATATTTATATTTTTTAAAAGCATAAAATATATACGAGATACAATGTTTTGAGCCGCCATCGCGGACCGACCCTTCGCTCCCATCCAATTTCCTTCGCATTTTATCATCCCATTTCTACATTTTAATTGGCGCTTTTTGTATTACAAAAACATTAATAAAGGAGAAAAAGGCAGAAAGGGAGGTAAAGGGAGAGAGAAAGCGAGCGAATAAATAAAGAAAAAAGTAAAGTAACGTAAAGTCAAGTAAAGTGCTCCAACGACGACTGACGGGGCACACGACAGACGACTGACGACACGATGGGAATGAGAAACACATAAGCTTGCATAGACATCATAAAAAAGTTCATCTCTAGATACGAGAGAAGAAGATCCAATGATATATGTACATACATACATACGTACGTACATATACAAACACGCTCCCACACAAAAACACTAATACATACATATGTAAACGGTGCAGGGATATATGTACATATGTCAATATGTACATATGTACATATGGGTGCTCAACAAAAGAGCAATTTGTTATTTAATGAAACTGAAAATGAAATAAACTCAAAGGCAAAGGCGGCAGAAAAAATTAAAAATGTATCTGTAAGATGAAAGCATTATCACAGACAGAATGCTAATATCATATGAACACACACACATACCCAGGGTAAGGGGCATGGGAATAGGGAACTTCCATGGAAATCCAACAACAGAATCCGAGCCTAACCGAGAAGGGACGTGTGAGACGCTTCTTACGCGTCACAACTTTCATACCCGGTACTCAATCAGTATACGTCAGGGCTCGGCACCCATACCCTGACATGTTTGCAGTGAGCTTGTGTGTGTGGCTAAAAAACCGAAGATGCCTACGCCGAAACCGTTTTCTTGCTTTACACTGCACGAAACTATTTGTGGTTGAAGCTGAAATTATTTCGTGTTAAAAGTTTCAAAGAAAAAAAATGTAAAGCAAAATAATAAGTAATGTAACAAAATATTATAAAACGAGAAGGGACGTGTGAGACGCTTCTTACGCGTCACAACTTTTATACCCGGCACTCAGTACTACATCTGTACATTGCGGTTACTTGTCAAATTTTAAATTTTTTCTTCATCTGTCATCTACATCTACAACACTTCTCACACCAACACGCTCCTTTAGCTCGCCCCCCGCTCCATACACACTGCAGACTCACTGCAGAGGCAGAGCCAGCGGCAGAGGCAGAGCCAGAGGCAGAGGCAGAGCCAGCGGCAGACGGCCAGCCAGTGTGCGGCCACTGCGCGAAGCAGAGTGTGAATGAGAGAATGTGCAAAAAACAAATATAAGCTGCGGGACGGGGTGGGTTTAGCCACGGCTATGGCAGAAGCGGAGGAACGGCAGGGGCAGACGCCACACACTGCGCGAAGCAAATATAAGCTGCGGAACGGGGTGGGTTTGGCCACTGCTAATTAATTTCTTCATTGTGGCTATAATAAAGCTCCATTAATTTGGTGATCTGATAGATATGGTCATTCCCTACGGAGTGGCGTTTTTAGTTTTCTTTTATCTTCAAAATTGTAGCTTTGGGGGGTTTTCGCCCTTTTGTGGGGGCGGAAGGGGGCGGGGCTAATTTTTGAAATAAACTTGTAACAGTGTGATCATACAGAAGTCTGGATGCAAAATATGGTGGCTCTAGCTCTTATAGTTTTTGAGTACTAGGCGCTCATCAGGACGGACAGACAGACATGGCTTAATCCACTCGGCTATTGATGCTGATCAAGAATATATATACTTTATGGGGTCGGAGACGTTTCCTTCTGTGCGTTACATATGTACATCCACTTTTCCACACAAATACGATATACCCTATTTGCTCTTCGAGTACCGGGTATAAAAATACAAATTTTTTGATTTTTTGTTTGTCAATAATAAATTGTTTTGTAGTGTTGCTATTATTTTTTTTTCGCAACTCTTATGTATATATGTGGAGGTTCTTTTATAATGGGATATTTGTTTCCTTATCCACCAAACTATTGACAGATATGTATGTACTCCCGAAAATATTCCCACTAGAAGACCGTATCGAGGAATTTGGGCTAATTTATACGTTCTCTTGGGGCGTTCCATCGATTTGGGAGACTGAATGAGTGACACCTTGTTAAATGTAAGTATCTGCGCATCTACCTTCCTCGCCCAATTGCAGGGCCAAGCCCCAATTTTGATGATCATCGGAAACCCCTTTTCAGTTGGTCTGTTGTTTTCCCTCCCACACGCCACAAATCACAATTCAATGGAAAGGCAGTAACATTTATTTGTCGGTTCAGCAGGCACAGAAATTGGATGAATGCCCGAGACATGCGACCAAAGAAAACGTTCTGGTTCAGTGCATCATTGCTGTTGCATTATAACAAGCCACATGTGTCGAGACTCTGAAGTTTTCGGAGGTGAAAATGGAGCCAAGCAGAGGCAGGAGAAGAGGCAAATATGCTTGCCATACATATGGATCGTTAACATTGCTGTGACAAAAGCGTTTGGGTTCTCAGGGAATTTAGGCAAAAAAGTATATCTTGATATAAATATCAATCTAATTCATATCCATTCAAAAGTGAACGCCTGCGAAACGTTTTACACTCAATAAAGGCGTCAAGAGCGCCATAATAATTATCACAGACACCGCGCAGGAGAATGCCACACAAACAGAACAAAACACGAGAAGGGACGTGTGAGACGCTTCTTACGCGACACAACTTTTATACCCGGTACTCAGTAGTAAATATCGGTGGTTTTTTTTAAATTATAAATGTTACATTTACATTGTTCCTACATCTACATCACTTCACACGCTCTATTAGCTTGTTTTCTCCTCTAGAGCCGCACACTGCACGAAGCAGAGTGTGGAATGAGAGAATGTGCAAAAAATAAAAATATGGTGGACGTGGTGGGAGTAACCACTGCAAATTAATTTCTTCATTTTGGCTATAATAATCCAGAATCCAATCTGATCATCATAATTTTTGCACTTGCCAGCCGCGTAATTAGGCGGCCATTGCACTATGCCTCCTGTCTTCTTTAGATCCCTTCTTCCTCTAGGGTCAAATTTTTGTCAGGGCTGACAGATGAACTTGTATAAGACGCTGATTCCACTAGTCAACATTACATTTCCGCTTTGGCCCATATCGACACTCTCTGATAGATTCGAGGATTTATAATTGTTAATGAGTTATAGTTTTTTTTATGACTTCGTTTTTTTTGTAACTTGATATTTTTTCACATTATTTAATCATCTTATATCTGGCTGTTCTTAACTGTTTGCTGTTTTGAAAAGCTGATAAATGCAAATACAATTCGGCTCCAAACTACGATTATTTGTAGCATCAGCCTACCGTCTGGAAAATATAAAGCTTTCAAATTAATATTTGACAATCTTTAGCGGTTTTTTTTTTCGAAAGTTGGGCTGAATTTTTTGTTTCTATCAGAAACAGTCGGTTCGGTTCACAGCGGCAGTTTAATTTTGTTGACTAGTGATTCCATTCGCACTTCTGCTATTTTGAATGAATGAAGTGGCGGATACGAATACGAAGGGGAGTGCGTGCCTCTTGACAACTTTGCAACAATAATTGGCACAGGGCCAGGGATATTCCAACTCCATTGATGAAAAACAGGCAGCCCCAAAGGCAGCAAACAGATACAGTAAAAGATTCACCAGATACATGGATTCACGAAGATCTGGCAAATGCATCGCAATGCTTAACCCACAGCATCTCATACGTTTACGAGTTTTTCCTCGCTTTAAATATAGCCACTTGAATTTCCCCGTTTTCTTTTTAAAGATGTTTTCCCCTTCCCGCAGCACATGCCTCATTCTCCTTTCCCGCACTTTTGTAGGGGAAAAATGTTTTTAAAATATAAATAAAAGCATAATATATTTTGTCGACTTCCGCTCGTAATCACCAATTAGTAATGCCACACTGACAAAAACTCTCATACCAGAGGCCCAGAAGCCTGTGGTCGCTGGGCAGCCGATCCAAATTGGATTAGTGGCATGTGCCAATGGAAATGTGGCATGGGCATGGGGGTTGATATATTATATGTAATAAATTTCTAAAGTCAGTTCCTCAATGTTGGGTCACACTTTCATCGTTACTTAATAGGCGATTCCCATTAAGTTTACATTTAAATCAGGGCTCGGCACGGCCCTATCTCTTGTGCATAGGACAAGGCACTGCCTACGTACAAATGTATTACAGTGATTCGTACCAATAACAATACATTCAAATGTACCGTTTTGCGTGCGTCCTCGCACACAAACGCAAAAACGGCGAGGGGAATATATGCGTGCCGAGCCCTGATTTTAATACAGATACATAGAACTTCGATGTACATAGGTGCAGATAAACAGCTCAGAACATCGTTTGCTAGTTGTCGAATCTACCACATCGAAGTGTATCCAATCGAACGCAGCAATTGACGCTTTTGCAATACAAATATGTATCTTTTGTCTATGTATCTGCGAAATTATAAAAATTAAACAACTTTTTCCATTTGGCTCGCGTTTGCATTTCGCTTCATTTGGCGGCTGCCTCTTTCTGGTTTCTCACTTCAATTGCTCCGCCTCCAAGACACAGACCCACCTCCCATTTATGCCACACCTCATCTGCCGTAATAATACGAGTATAAGTACATATGTACATATACGTATGTACATATAAAAAGCCGCTGACCAATCAATCGGTTTGTATCTCCCTTTCGGGGCTTCTCCTCCCTTGCGGCAGGGCTTTCCACGGAAAAAGATCAAAGGAAAGCAAATCGATAACGCTTGGGAAATGAGCTCAAGTGTTTTGGTTCCTCTTTCGTCTTGTCGCTGCCGTTGTCACTGTCGTTGCCTTTGCTTTGATTTTTCGAGTGTTCGCCTATCCCCAATAACGAACCTCCAATCCTCAACCACAGGCCTCAATCCCCAGACCAATCCCAGGGAAAACCCAAAGCACAAACAAAAAACAAATTGGCTTTCTCATGACATTTCATTGGATTTCAATTCGTGTTCCAGTTTCCATTTTCAGTATTTTCGTCATGTTGCGGCGTAGGGCATAGAACAAAGACGATTTTCTCTCGTTAGTTCAGCGAACAAATTCCTTATACCTTATACACTCTCTCCTCTCTCGAACTTAAGTTAAATTTTCCCTGTTGAGGCTGCTGGTGAAAATTCTCTAGCCTGCGCGCAAAAAACAAGTCGTGGGGCGTTTGTTGCACCGCGATATACGAGTATCTCAGCGTACGAGTATGTTAATGAAAATCTTTTAAGTCACCTGATCTTAGATTCAAGAAACCGAGTTTGCGAAGCAAATGCTCTTTCCTTACCCGATGTCAACTAAAAACAAGGAGATGACAGATGAAGAAAAAATGTCAAATTTTACAAACAACCGCTAAGGTACAGATGTAGTACGGAGTACTGGGTATAAAAGTTGTGACGCGTAAGAAGCGTCTCACACGTCCCTTCTCGTTAGTTTTCTTTTATATTCAAAATTGTGGCTGTGGGAGATTTTCGCCCTTTGCGGGAGCGGACAAAAGTCTGGAGGCAAAATTCGGTGGCTCTAGCTCTTATAGTCTCTGAGAACTAGCCGACAAACTAGACGGACAGATGGACAGACTGACATGGCTGTATCGACTCGGCTATTGATGCTGATCAAGAATATACATACATATGTATATACTCAATGGGGTCGGAAATGTCTCCTTCTGTGTGTTACATACATCCACTTTTCTCCGCAAATATACCGTATTTACTCTTCGAGTACCGGGTATAACAAAGCGACCACGGAGTCAAAGCTACTCTATCCATAGATAGACCGACGCACTCAGACAGACGACAGATGACTGCGTCAGATTCTAAGACTCAGATATTTAATTAGCAGAGTACTAGGCGCTAGAGAGAGAGTAAGGCGGTGATAGCAAATTGACAATAGTCGCAAATCGAAGCTGTAGCTGTGTGTCTGTATCTGTAGCCGGAGCAGTACAGTGTCATCCGCAAAACCGAGAAACGTCAAGAAACAGAAACAGCGACAGCAAAGTAAATGAAGATGAGCACTTCCTGCAACAGAAGCGACAACAACAAGAAGCTGTGGCACAGCGAGAGGGGTTGCAGATAGAAAAGTATCTGTGGAACATACGAAACATTTTTAATCGAGTGCAATGTCATGAATGGAGTAGAGCAGCAGCAGAACATGCAAAAGAGGACCCTTTCATTTTTATACCCGGTACTCTAAGAGTAACTAGGGTATATTCTATTTGTGGTGAAAAGTGGATGTATGTAATGCAAAGAAGAAACGTTTCCGACCCTATAAAGAGTATATGTATATTCTTAGTCATCATCAATATCCGAGTCGATGTAGCCATGTGTGTCTGTCCGTCTGCCTCATGCAGTGTGCGTCACTGGGCGTGTTGGCGGAAAAGGTGATGTAGAGGTAAAAAAAATTTAAAATGTAAACTGTCAAATTCGAAAAAATCCACTAAGGTATATACACGTTGTGACGCCAACAAAGTCTCACAAACTTTCCTCCTTGTTTTTGTTTAAACAAAGGTAGCAAGTGTATGCGTGTGTGTTCCACAGATACAGATACATCGCGGCTCTTGTATATTTTATACGAATGAGTTAAATACTATGCTCGAGTTAAGTGAGTGATGCATACCAATCCCAGGACGCATCCGTAAGATAAACAGACGCAGCACGCTACGTTTAACTTTCATTTGCCAGCTAGCCATCCAGCATACATGCATTTTTACATACATATTTATTTATGTAAATACATACATATATGTATATGTATGTAAGTTGCCTTTGCATTTCGGCCTAAAAATATATACTTTACAATTAAAATAAAACGAGAAGGGACGTGTGAGACGCTTCTTACGCGTCACAACGTTTATACCCGGCACTCAGTACTACATCTGTACATTAGCGGTTATTTGTCAAATTTTATATTTTTTCTTCATCTGTCATCTACATCAACAACACTGCTCACGCCAACACGCTCCTTTAGCTCGCCACCCTCCCCTAGAGACACACACTGCAGAGTCGTGGCAGAGGCAGAGACGTGTCAGGGGCAGAGGCCATAAACAGCGCGAAGCAGAGTGTGAATGCTGCGGGACGGGGTGGGTTTGGCCACAGCAAATTAATTTCTTCATTGTGGCTATAATAATCATCCAATCGTATCACAATTTGGTGATCTGATAGATATGGCCATTTCCTACGGAAATTTTTTTAGTTTTCTTTTATCTTCTAAATTGTAGATTTGGGAGGTTTTCGCCCTTTTGCGGAGGCGGAAGGGGGCGTGGCTCATTTTTGAAATACACTGGTTTCAGTGTGAGCATACAGCAGTCTGGAGCCAAAATTTGGTGGCTCTAGCTCTTATAGTCTCTGAGAACTAGCCGACAAACAAGACGGACAGACGGACGGACGGACAGACGGACGGACAGACAGACATGGCTCAATCGACTCGGCTATTGATGCTGATCAAGAATATATATACTTTATGGGGTCGGAGACGTTTCCTTCTGTGCGTTACATACAACCGTTATTCGCACAAATACAATATACCCTATTTACTCTTCGAGTACCGGGTATAAAAATCATTAAATATATTTGCGAAAGCAAATAGAACTTGCACCCACAGATCATTCAAATTTCAAGAATAGATGCGTATTACAAAAATATAACATTCAAAACTTTAACCTTTTTTATAATATATTTTCTCATAAAGAACTTGCTGAATAACGAATTAAATATTTTCACAAAATAAGTTATGCAGAGTATAAGTTGAATCCAAGACTTGTCCTAAAACTGGGACTGGCACTGTCACTGTACCTGAGGCAAAGATGAAACTTTTATATCTTTTTTGGGGCACGAGAGTATCTTTTTCTGTTGAAACTTGAATTCCGGGCTAATCCAATAAGAGGATAACGGGTGGGTTGTTGGCTGGGGGATGGGGTTTTCATTTTTGTGTTAAGAGACCCCTTAGATTTCCAAATGGTTTAACTTGCCACTTCAATAGTCGGTGGTTCAGAGAGCTCGGAGGGAGACAGTAACATAAAGTGCTGAAAGTGAAGATACTTCAAAAGAATGTGCGTGTTGGGCAGAGTGTAGAAGAGGAATCCAAAAAGATCCACTAGACGAGGAAAAGACATTGAGAAATTGAGAAGGCATCAGAGTGGAGATGAAGGAACACGCATGACAATGCATGAGTGGATTGTGGATTGCGGAATGTGGGTTGTAGGTGTGTGGATGTTAGGGCCCCTTCTACAGCTTGGTTTTTTCTGAGTCTCTGATTCGAATGAACTTATGAATTTGGTGAGGCAAAACCTCTTACTCAATTGAAGCCAATTGAAGCTAATAATTTGCTATATAAATACGGGGGACAACTGACTGAGAGGAGACCCCGATACAGACTCCAGCTGAGATACGGATACTGTAATAGATACAAAGATACAAATGGATATGGTAGTGGTGGATTGTGGATGGGAAATGGGAAATGGGAATGGAAATGGTAATGGGAAATGGTCGGCTAAACCTCCAAATGATCATGCCATCATGAGGGACAAGTTGTGCTTTTTCGAGTGCCACTCCAATGGGACATACGAGTATGTGGGCTTCGGGGGACCTAACGTTCTCTCAACAGAAAAGAGTCGAATGGCACGCGGAAGTGCTCGCCCTCTCTGAATGATGGTGTATTGGTGCAGAGGTGGGAGAAGGGTGGCAGGGCGGAAGCAACTACATTTAAAATAATGCCAACCATTATTCTATGATCTTATATAGCTGTGTGTTTATTTATCTGTATATTTATCTAAAAAAACCCGTGTTTGAAGGCTTATCAAGAGCTTTGCTGGTAATTTTTTGCGATATTCACACATACATATGTATGTATGTATGTATGTACATATGTATATAGATGAATACATATTTTTTCATTCTCAATAATATTGAACCTTTTCTTCTTGATTTCGTTAGATAGATTTCGTTTTCAAAAATCTATATTTATATTTTCCTTTATTACGTTTTATTCTTCCATAATTTCTCTTTTTATACTCTGTACTTGAAGAGTAAATAGTATTGTATTTGTGCGGAAAAATGTAACACACAGAAGGTAGCGTTTCCGACCCCACAAAGTATATATAAATTTGATCAGCATCAATAGCCGAGTCAATATAGCCATGTCTGTCTGTCCGTCTGTACGTCCTGATGAGCGCCTAGTACTTAGAGACTATAAGAGCTAGAGCCACCAAATTTCCCTTATACATTCAAGTTGCTTTTCTGAAATCTATGTTTAGTCATAAAACCTTTCTATAAAGCGCCGAGTAGTCTGAGAACCAGCGTTATTCCAAATTCTCGCAAAATTATACATATGCCCATACGTATGTTTGTTTGTACATTTGTATGTATGTACATATGTACATACATATGTATGTGTATGTAACTAAATATCTGTAAGGTACATTTATGCGAGGTGGAACAGCATTTTCTTGGCTCGTTGCTTTGACACTTTTTCGGGTCTTATGAAATATTGTGATGTGCGAAAGAACAAGAGAAATCTCCTATCTATCTATCTTTTTCTGCCACAGATGGTTGCATGGATAGGGAGGCTGAGTGGTGTCGTCTGTGCCACAGTTCTCGAGTTCGAGTCTGGCTTTTTTGTTGCCTGCCAAAATGAGAATCGCATTGGCACGCGTCCGCATTGCATTTGACCTCGTTTTCGTGCTAAGCTATGTTTCTGCCACAACCTTTCTCTCCTCTCCAGCGCCATTTGCTTCTTGTAAAACTCCCTTTTTCTTCTTGGTGGAAATTCTGGCAAGCAAAAACATTGAAATGTCTAAAGGAGAGACGAAGATCTGTAGCCGGTAAAAGGTTGTAGCATTAAATTATATTTTATGCTCAAATTATTTAAGTTTAAGCACAAGTTTGGCAAAATAGGAAAATTAAGCCAGCACTGAGAGAAATTAACACAGAAGAAAGAGTTATCCATATCTGTGACATCCCTAATAGGAAAAGGAAGAAAATCTCGGAAAATCTAGCCCAGAGTATTTCATTCCTCTTTCAAATGTATTTTCAAGCAACATGCAGCAGCGCCCATAGGTCAGTTAGACTTTTCCCTGCCAGTGGGTCTCTAGCTTCACAGGACTAATATCCCTAGACTTTTACAAATATATAGGACTGCTAACTCTTTCTTAAGGGATAGTTTTTCTATCATCCATAGCATTAGAGAATGAACGATTTCATGGGTGAACAAAACATATTCAGTGTCGTTTCCTTCAGTGTATTCTTATGTAAATATTGTATGTTAATCTGTGTTTTTGGCTGTGTGCTCATTATTGGTTGGAACAAATTATGGGAGCAGGAATTTTTGGCGAAAGACGGATGGTTCTTAGCACTTGGCTTTTGGCGATTGGGTCTTGGCTGATGTCCATAACAAACAAAACCATTAAATGGGAGTTGATTGGGAGGTCTTTGAGCAAAGAGGAGGTAAGGACTCATATGGCTAAATTGACTCTTTAGCTTATGAATTCAGTCACAATCCGCCCACATCTGGAAAATGCATTGATGCGTTGCATTTGCTATTCCTGGGATTTCCATTTTTGTTTGTTTTTCTTTTGTTTCATGGGAAAAGTTTTCAATTGCTCTGGCGTCACTTTTTGATTGCTTTGATGTGTTTTTCTCGCACATTTCCCCAGCCTCGATTCATGACAAAAGTTTTTCGGCGCAGAAACACGCAGACACAGTGTGTGGTGTGGTAGGGAGAGTGGTTTAAAGTTTTCCCGGAAAAACGAATGAGGAGAAGGTTTCTGCGGACAGACAATAGCTGAGAACTTTCGCTTTGATTTTCAAACATCTTCCATCCTTCCATAGCAGCAGCTCCCCCACACATCTGCCACAGCATTTTTCTTCTTTTGGGTTTTTGCATTTTCCCCATTTTCATCTGTTCAACTCTCTCTCTCTCTCTCTCTCTCTCTCTCTCTCTTGGATGGTCCTCTCTACCTCTTTCTTTTCCTTTTTCTGTTATATTATCCTTGGGATGACAGAAAAATGAAAGTTTAATGCGTTTGCCAAATACAATTTTCACAATCTTTCGTCCACAGAACGAATATATTTTCTTAGTTGAATTTTTAGTTTTCGGGAATCTGTAGTTTTCTACAAATCGCGAGCATCCTGTGGAAATCCTCCACTCTGTCCCTTTTCTCTCTTTTTCCATCTATGTACATATAAAAAACTATTTTGTTGGCAAAAAATAGGTGCGCCTGTGAAGAAATTACATATTTTACCCTTTTCTAGACACATTGTTAGTTTTATCCACTCTCGCCCTCTTATTTTTCTTTAATTTTTTGAGCTCATTACACCACAGGAGTGCAAGCTTGAAGGGGAAGAATAAAGTCGGATTAAAGTGTAACTTGTTAAAGGTTTAAATAGCGATATTACCATCATTAGAAGAGAAGAAAAATAGAGCGGATAAATAATATGAAATGTGGGTTGCTTTATAGAGGTATGTTTTATTGATTATTGAATTGATTGATTGCTGTTTCCTTCTGTTGATAATTTATTAGCTTTCATGCTTTGCGTTTACAATTTTCAGTTGCGTTTAGATTTGTATTGCAAATATTTGATGGGTGAGGCAGGCAGTTTTCCCATCCGCGCCCTCCACTGGCCTTTTTCCAGGTGGGCCCGAGATTCGTCTCAAGAGGATGATGGAGGGAAGGCGCGAGGGGACTGCCAACCCACTAAAAACCAACTCATATACGAGGTGGTGGCGAGCCAAATAAATCTTTCAACTAATTAATAAAGTTGAAAGTAACTAACTAACTAACTAACTAACTACCTTAACAACCCAATTAAGACATTGAAAATTTATCCATGGACAAAGCACCTCACGAGAAAATGAATTTAAGTCGCCGATCTGACGGCCTTACGACTTGTTTATATTTTGGGCACCACACGGATACGCAAGACACCCAGAGCATAATTCAGGACATCCCGAGCGGACACGACGCACATAATGCAAGGCAGACGGTGTGAGGGGAGAGACCGAAGCCCACGGGCGACAAATTTGCGCCGTCAAAGAAAAAACAAACGCATTAAATTATTTCCAATTTATCGCCCAGTATGCCTGCTCCTATCCGCCTATCCAGATGCTGCAACGACGATCCAGAGTCATGGCGGCGGCAGCTGCTGCCCGACTGAATCGACCCTCCCTCGAAAGACATACAACCCACAACCCTCTTCGTGGAACGAACTATTGAAATATGTATGTATGTACATATGTATCTTGTATCTGTATCTCAGGTAGAGCAGTCGGCAGAGAGGAGTGAACAGAAGGAGGCACATATTTAGTTACAGATTCGTACCGCAAAAGCTACAACAATTAACGGCCATCCATTCCAGAGGAGTAGCTTGGTATCTGTGTTTGCATTCACCGAAATGATATTTTGACACGCAGCTGTGCTAAAACCAGCAATTAAAACACCCAAAATAGACACAATGCTACAGATGTACAAAATGTAGCTCCAATGCGCCAATGCCAATCGTTTCGTTTTCGCAATTGTGGGTTAATGGCCCTTTCAACTTCGGCGCAGGAAGTGTATCTCATGGATACAAAAGGTAGTTCCATTGGACTTCGATTCATATTTGGCACGCAACAAACCCATTTACTCGCTCTACGACAATAAGTACACTCGCAAGCAACTTTAATAGCAAATCTTTCTGATGCTGGAATATCTTTTAAGGACAGTGTTTGGTTTTTTATACCCGGTACTCGAAGAGTAAATAGGGTATATTGTATTTGTGCACATAACGGTTGTATGTAACGCACAGAAGGAAACGTCTCCGACCCCATAAAGTATATATATTCTTGATCAGCATCAATAGCCGAGTCGATTGAGCCATGTCTGTCTGTCCGTCTGTCCGTCTGTCCGTCCGTCTTGTTGAGCGCCTGGATCTCAGAGACCATAAAAGCTAGAGCCACCAAATTTTGCATCCAGACTTCTGTATGCTCACACTGTTACAAGTGTATTTCAAAAATGAGCCACGCCCTCTTCCGCCCCCGCAAAAGGGCGAAAACCTCCCAAATCTACAATTTTAAAGATAAAAGAAAACGCCATTCCGTAGGGAATGACCATATCTATCTGATCACCAAATTGGGATCCGATTGGATCATTATTATGGCCACAATGAAGAAATTAAGTTGCAGTGGCTAAACCCACCCTGTCCAGCAGCTTTTGTTGCTTTTACACATTCTCTCATTCACACTCTGCTTCGCGCAGTGGCAGAGGCCTCTTCCCCTGACACGTCTCTGACTCATCTTCTGCCACGACTCTGCCGCTGCCTCTGCCCTGACTCTGCAGTGTGTGTCTCTAGGGGAGGGTGGCGAGCTAAAGGAGCGTGTTGGCGTGAGTAGTGTTGTTGATGTAGATGACAGATGAAGAGAAAATGTAAAATTTGACAAATAACCGCTAAGTTGCAGATGTAGTACTGAGTACCGGGTATAAGAGTTGTGACGCGGCTTAAGACGCGTCTCACAACGTTCCTCCTCGTTTTCTCTTGTATTTCATGCCTCTGCAGGTGGAGGCGTGTTCCCATCTATAAATCATATGGTTCTGTGCTGCAGAACAGAGCTCAAAATGCAATTTACTGTTCGAGGCAATTAACTGTATGACTCAATGAAGGCCTGCCTGTTTCCTGAGTCACTTCGTTTGTGCGGGGACCCACAGATGAAGAGATAGAACGGAAAAAAGGCTCCTCTCTGGGCAAAACAGAGAAAAGAACAAAAGCGTCGACTGATTTGCATCAAGTAACCAAGCGTAACGCAGACAAACACTTCCTAAATCACTTCGAATCGCCTTCTCGACTTGCCCTCGCCCTATCCAAATCCAACTTCTATTTCAGTGCCACTCGCATCCCAAAGATACACCCCGCACAAAAAAAAAACCCCAACACCAATCAATTCCTGTGCCATATAAAACATAACAAGTTTCATTTGTTCTCTCGTTCTTTATATCGCTCTCTCGCTTTATTTATATATCTCTTTCGCTCTCTATCTCTAGCTCCCTCTTTTTATTATTATCTCTTCCGATGTGGTTCCCATGGCGTACATATGTATGTACAATGTACATACATACATACATACATATGTAGATAAATGGCGTCGCACAGTGGAGTCTTCCGCCATTTCAGGTTACTAAATTAATAACTTCTGAACGAATCAAGATATTTTCATAAAATAAACTGCATTTGAAAGAAAAATCCTCAACAATTTAGGAGAAAATAGTATCTGGACCTCATTATACCCGGAACTCGAAGAGTAAATGGGGTATATTGTATTTTTGCGAATAACGGTTGTATGTAACGCACAAAAGGAAACGTTTCTGACCCCATAAAGTACATATATTCTTGATCAGCATCAATAGACGAGTCGATAGAGCCATGTCTGCCTGTCAGTCCGTCCGTCCGTCCGTCCGTCCGTCCGTCCGTCCATCCGTCCGTCTGTCTGTATCCGTCCTGATGAGCGTCTAGTACTCAGAGACCATAAAAGCTAGAGCCACCAAATTTTGCATCCAGATTTCTGTATGCTCACAATGTTACAAGTGTATTTCAAAAATGAGCCACGCCCCCTTCAGCCCCCGCAAAAGGGCGAAAACCTGCCAAATCTACAATTTTGAAGATAAAAGAAAACTAAAAACGCCATTCCGTAGGGAATGACCATATCTATCAGATCTATGGGATCCGATTGGATCATTATTATAGCCACAATGAAGAAATTAATTTGCAGTGGCTAAACCCACCCCGTCCCGCAGCTTATAAATGTTTTTTGCACATTCTTTCATTCACACTCTGCTTCCCGCAGTGGCAGAGGCCTCCGCCTCTGACACGTCTCTGCCTCTGTTTTCTACATATATCAATTTAACTTACGCTTCTCTCACAAATATCTACTTTTTAAGATGTCAAATTTGACTTGAAATAACAAAAAACGAGGAAGGACGTGTGAGACGCTTCTCACGCGTCACAGCTTTTATACCCGTTACTCGGTGGTACATCTGTACTTAAGTGGTTTTTTTAAATTTTACATTTTAAACTTTTTTTACATGTGTCATATACATCTACATCACTTCTCATGCCAACACGCTGTTTTTGCTCACCCCCTCCCCTAGAGCCGTACACTGCACGAAGCAGAGTGTGGAATGAGAGAATGTGTAATTCTAATTTTTGAAATACACTTGTATCAGTGTGAGCATAAAGCAGTCTGGAGGAAATATTTGGTGGCTCTGGCTTTTATAGTCTCAGAGAACTAGCCGACCAACAAGACGGAGATGCTGACGGCTATAATACTATATATACTATATATACTTTATGGGGTTGGAAACGTTTCCTTCAGTGCGTTATATACATCCACTTTTGTGCACAAATACAATATACCCTATTTACCGTTTATAATTTTGAAACAGATTCTCTGGCTCCTTCACTTTATTTGTATTGATTTAAGTTAGGGAAAGCTCGTGCCAGTCCGTGCCACACCAGCCAAATATAAAGTCAAACGCTTTGCATCGGAGAAGTGGAAATGAAAATGGCCAAAACCAGGAGCCAGGAGTCTGAAGCCAGAAGCAGGGGCGTCAAGAAGGTGCGACAGGAATAATAAATATTCAGTTTAAGTAAATGGGCTTTCATCGAGCATCTCTGGGTTGCCATAATTTGCCATTTTTCCAAGGCCTGCCTCTCTTGGCTGTACTGTCTGCTGTCCGTTATATTTTATTCTTTTCTGCGTTATTCGTTTGGAATTCTGTTTGGGGAACTGCTCTGCTCCTTCTAATTGGTTCAGCAAAACGGCACCAAAGACAAAGG
This sequence comes from Drosophila subobscura, assembly GCF_008121235.1. Classification (NCBI taxonomy): domain Eukaryota; kingdom Metazoa; phylum Arthropoda; class Insecta; order Diptera; family Drosophilidae; genus Drosophila; species Drosophila subobscura. The sequence continues at coordinate 22,646,566 of NC_048530.1, read as the reverse complement.
TGCAACAACAATATGTAAGATAGCGAAGGAAGGCGAGGGAATACGTCCTTGTCGTCGGCCACAACATTTATACGCGCAATATACTTTCCAGCCATAAATATGCGAATCTTGAACACGGCTGTGTACCTGGTGTGTTTGGGGGAAAATCAAAAGCAAAAGGAAGAAAATCACTTTCAGAGCCAGTATTTAGCTCACATTTATTTTTATAAATTTAATAAATAAACCAACGGCACTTAAAATACAAAAGCCAGCAAATGAAAATGATTTAAGGTCAGACCCCCAATTCCAGACTGAAAAGTATTTGCTTTTGGTGCAAAGTCTAACGAAAATAATTGCAGCGTTTTGCGTTTTATTTATGGAAGAATCTGAAGCTCCCCTTTATTCTATCCTTCTTCGCAAGAAAATCAAAAGTTGAGAGACATTGCTGTAAGCACTATAAGGATGCAGGGCTTCCTACAAGAAGTTGCTGTTAGGACCTTCATAACGAAAAAAATCAGTGTTTTGCAGCTCGTTAGTACTAGACTACTATACTACTATAACGACCAATTACAATGCTGTGTAACATTGATAAGCTTAGCAACTTGAATGTCTACGGCAGGCTAATAAGGAACAATAATAAGCTTTATCACAAAATTAAAGAGTAGTAACTAGAGCTTCCGCTAGAAAATCAGTTTTAATAGCTATTGGCTCGTTCCAACTAAGAACTTGCCATAGCGTGAAGTTTTTCACACTCAGTAGTACATCTGTACCTTAGCATTTTTTATTAATTTTACATTTTTCCTATATTTTAAAATTTTTTTTTTTTTTTTTAAATACACTGGTTTTAGTGTAAGCATACAGCAGTCTGGAGCCAAAATTTGGTGGCTCTAGCTCTTATAGTCTCTGAGTACTAGCCGACAAACAAGACGGACGGACGGACAGACAGACATGGCTCAATCGACTCGGCTATTGATGCTGATCAAGAATATATACACTTTATGGGGTCGGAAACGTTTCCTTCTGTGCGTTACATACAACCGTTATTCGCACAAATACAATATACCCCATTTACTCTTCGAGTACCGGGCATAAAAATTCCCAGAAACCAACGCATGTAGTCTGGGCTGTCTCACAGTGACGAAAAATGGTTTTGACTGATGAGTGTAAAGTTGTATTATATGGTAAGAAAGAACCAAACGACTATATTTGGCGATCACAGTAAACAGATTACTTGCCAAATTCTTGAAAAAAACACTTTAATGCATAATGCAGCTTAGCCTTATGAGCCTCAGCCCATATGAAGTGGTACTTCCTAGCCTGGCGTTGGAGTATTTCACAAAATTGTGTGGGCCAGCGAACTATTTTCTACGTTACATTCATAATAAAGTTGAAAAATACCTCTACAAAGGATCTTTTAATTAGAGAATGATCCGAAAGAGGTATCGCACGTTTAATTTGGGCGACGGGAAATATCCGAAAAACAGTTTCTTTTAGGGTAGGAAACGTTTTCTGTTGTGTTACATTTTTCGACCACAAATACAATATATGTACATACCTCGAAACTCTTCGATTACCGTGTTTAAAAACTATGCAAAACTATGCGCAATTTAATTTCCGAGTTTTCACGCAGGCTTTAAATCTTGTGGTCCAGTTCTCTAACATTTTTTTGCAGCGAGAAGAATGTAATTATGTTGTCTGAGCTTTTCTGTGCAACATCTTAGAACGCACACATACTTGACTCCTGGAGTGGCACTTGGTACTTGGGGCTGCCTTCCGAAACCCTGCTGCCCACTTGAGTATTAAATTCTAAAATGCCTCTGCCTGCTACTCCGGCCCTAGTCTCAAGTCTCTCCACTGTGGCAAGGTAAATTAGCCCAATGCTCCTTATGCAGCATCCATCCATTCCTTATTACATTTTCATGCAAAAGCCACGACTCCCAATTGTTTTTCCCCTCCTCCCTTCAGTTTACTTCAACAGTCCTCTCGTCCCTTGTCTCTCCTGCAACAGAATTATCAAATTTCAATTTTCAATTGCACTTCACACCTCCGTCTAATGGCCACTGAATTTTGGTTTGGATTTCCTCTTCAACTTTTACTATAACTGAAATGTAAAATGAAGAAAGCTCTGTATACTTCCCCAGCCCCCTTCACCCGGTACTCGAAGAGTAAATAGGGTATATTGTATTTGTGCGAATAACGGTTGTAGGTAAGGCACAGAAGGAAACGTTTCCGACCCCATAAAGTATATATATTCTTGATCAGCATCAATAGACGAGTCGATAGAGCCATGTCTGTCTGTAGTACTGTAGTAGAGACCATAAAAACGAGAGCTTTGCAAATTTTGCATCCAGACTTCTGTATGCTCACACTGTTACAAGTGTATTTAAAAAATGAGCCCCGCCCCCTTCCGCCCCGCAAAATGGCGAAAACCTCCCAAATCTACAATTTTGAAGATAAAAGAAATTCCGTGGGAATGACCATATCTATCAGATCACCAAATTGGGATCCGATTGGATCATTATTATGGCCACAATGAAGAAATTAATTTGCAGTGGCTAAGCCCACCCCGTCCCGCAGCTTATATTTGTTATTTGCACATTCTCTCATTCACACTCTGCTTCGCTCAGTGGCAGAGGCCTCCGCCTCTGACACGTCTCTGCCTCTGCCGCGTCTCTACCCTGACTCTGCAGTGTGTTGCTCTAGTGGAGGGTGGCGAGCTAAAGGAGCGTGTTGGCGTGTGTAGTGTGTTTGATGTAGATGACAGATGAAGAAAAAATGTAAAATTTGACAAATAACCGCTAAGGTGCAGATGTAGTACTGAGTGCCGGGTATAAAAGTTGTGACGCGTAAGAAGCGTCTCACAAGTATCTTCTCGTTTTTCGTTTCTTTCGTCTGACTCAAAATCAGTCAAGTTTTTTCTATAGTTTGAAACACACACGGGAAAAACACAGCAGCAGTTGTGCTGATTCAGACACAGGGTCCATGAGTCCATGGTTCCACCTTCCCGGGCTTAGGCCACAGGTAACGTGACGTTGGCAGTAAGTAAGCGACAGTCGGTAGGGGAGATTAGGTGAGGTGTGAAAAAATTGGGTAGGCAGAATTGGTAGAAAAGAAATTGCCGTTCAACGTCCAAGTGCTTCGAAAATAAAATATGTTGTCTATGACAAGGCCAACGCCAAGCTGCCTGCCGAGGCTCCTTGCTCCCTCCAGACCCTATGGTTTTTCATTACTGGCTATCCATTAATTGGATAATGGCATTTTGGTACCACCATTGACTATGCATTGGGATCTAGGAAAACTCTAGGAACTATTGGCTTGGTGTTTGTACTTACAACCTGAAAGACGTATGGTAGGCCTTTCCATTCTTCTGTCTCCTGTTCTCTCTTTATTTTCTTCTTCTTTCCCTAAAATTTTTCCCTCATTATCTTTTTCTTATTCCGTAAAATCAAGATGGTTTTAGGTTTACATGAACTTATCTTTTACTGCTGCGTCATTGTTGCTACAGCCACAGCCTTAGCATCAACATCTCATACAGCTCCACATCCTCCCTCAGCACCTTCAAGCTCCATTTTCAGATTCTACCTCTCTACCACCATCTTTGTCGTTGATTTTGTTTTATGTACAGATGCAGCACAGAAACACACACAGGCATGCATATGTACATATGTACATATTTACATACATTTGCTACTCCTCCTTTATATACATACATACATATGTATTTAGATACATACATACATAGATATGTACATATAAACAGATATTTTTGTAGGCACATTTTTTGTTTGTTTAAATTTTTCGATTCTAGGTTTTGCCGTCGCTGTGTGGTGTCGGTACTGAGATGCTTCACACCTTTTGCAGTGAGCAGAAAAAACTCTTATTCGTTCGTCCCTTCCTCTTTCCTCTTCACACATTACGTCTGCTGCTCCGTCCGTTTACCCCTCTTTTTCTGCAGCATCATCATCCACAGAGAATGGTCCCCTGGTCGTTCCGTCGTTGATATCAATGGCAAAACCTTTTGTGGATTGTTGTTTTTGTTTGTTGCTGTCTGCACTTGTGCTCGAGCCCCGAGATGAGGCCCAGAGACAGCCAAAGCAAGCAAGCGCTTGAGCACAAGACAAGTCCCGAGATGAGGCCTAGAAATGGCAGCGACTGGCTGGTAATAAATCATATAAAGTGGCGTCTGGGCTGGCCTCTCCGCTCTCTATGCCCCAGCTTTCTTGTGGCTAAAATCCTGCTATTTTCGGTTTTTTTGTTACTACAACTATAGCAATTTGCACGTGTATCTTGCAGATACACACTCTTCTGATCATGACGGAGCCGCCTGTCATCCAAACGCCGTCGCTGCCTTCCAACACCAGCTAGAGTACAATTTTGTATTTGTAGTTTTCCCGGATTCCCATTTCCTTGAGTTACTTTTATCATTTTCGTTGCACTAATTTTATGTCATACAAATAATGTGCGTGAGCAGATTTTCAGATGGTTTTGGGAAAATTGTTGGCCATAATTTCCGTATTTAACCGATTGCGGGGATTTACATACGCATGTATGTATGTACATACATATGTATGTACTTGATGGTGCTGCATGGGGTACGGATACAGAGAGATTTTATATATTTTTCTCACCAGGTGCCCCCGATTCGACATTTTGCAACAGTTGTTCTGCTCAAACAGGATCGGTTGAACCTATTTGAGAATTTTAACAACCTTGAGGCAGGTTTTGGCAAGCATCTATGTACATATGTCTTTAAAGAGAGCTAACCCCTATGAAAAGCGGCAGCAGGGCGATTATTGAGACCCAATAATGGTATTGCACTTGAGAGTTTGCATAAATTATCCAAGGAACATTTACCTCAGAATCACTTCACAAATCTATAAAAAATGAAAGTTTCATAAAACATTGAAGAAATCTAACAAAAAATCAACATTAACGAGAAGGGACGTGTGAGACGCTTCTTACGCGTCACAACTTTTATACCTGGCACTCAGTACTTAGCGGTTGTTTGTCAAATTTTACATTTTTTTCTTCATCTGTCATCTACATCAACAACACTGCTCACGCCAACACGCTCCTTTAGCTCGCCCCCCTTCCCTAGACCCACACACTGCAGACTCACGGCAGAGGCAGAGCCAGCGGCAGAGGCAGAGACGTGTCAGAGGCAGAAGCAGAGTGTGAATGAAAAAATGTGAAAAAAACAACAAAAGCTGCGGGACAGGGTGGGTTTAGCCACTGCAAAATAATTTCTTCATTGTGGCTATAATAATGATCCAATCGGATCCCAATTTGGTGATCTGATAGATATTGTCATTCCCTACGGAATGGCGTTTTTAGTTTTCTTTTATCTTGAAAATCTTTAGGTTTGGTAGGTTTTCGCCCTTTTGCGGGGGCAGAAGGGGGCGGGGCTCATTTTTGTAATACACTTGTAACAGTGTGAGCATACAGAAGTACGGATGCAAAATTTGGTGGCTCTAGCTTTTATGGTCTCTGAGATCCAGGCGCTCAACAAGACGGATGGACGGACGGACAGACGGACAGACGGACAGACAGACAGATCGACTCGGCTATTGATGCTGATCAAGAATATATATACTTTATTGGGTCGGAAACGTTTCCTTCTTTGCGTTACATACATTCACTTTGTGCACAAATTCAATATACCCTATTATGTACTCTTCGAGTACCGGGTATAAAAATGCTAAAATAAATGGAAAATTCTCAAAAGGTAAAACAAAAAATTGAAAATAAATATATTAAATGAATACTAGATTGTCAACTGCAGAGGTTATCCGATTTATCGCTGATTGCCCTCGGCATTGATTTATGGCTTAAAGTAGAGAGAATCGCGGACTTGAACAACATGTGCCAGTTTCAGTGACGTGGGGGCAAACGCACACACTTCAGAGCAATAACCATTCTGGTTTTTGTTCTTTAAAAAATTTGCAAAGAAAGCAAGAAAACTGGAGAGCCGCCAAAGGATTTTGAAAATCCCGAAGGCTGTGGTCCACAAATAAAGCAAATGAAAAAATATGCATGACTATTTTGGCACTTTATCTAATGTATCTGTTGGACTGGATTGTTGATTTCTTTGGAATACACATACATACATACATTCACATTTTCATACATACATATGTATGTACATTCATACTTGTAGATGGACTCACATTCCGCTTCAATAATGATTACCAACAACAGATGGAAGACAATCTCCGACAAACAACCAACAGTTTTATACTTTTCGGTCTACTAATGAAGTTATCTTCACATAACATTAACCGAAAGCCTGAGATGCCAGTTCTTCGCACGTGATTAAGATTTTACCTGTATTTGCAATGCTCTAAATAATAAAAAAAAATTATTTTGTTAGTATTTTCACATCATTTTCCTAAAGCACGGCATTTGGGTGCATATTTGTGTACATTGTACATATTTACATATATGTATGTAAATTTAATCCTACGTACATGCATCCTGTACAAACATACATATATACATACATACATATGTACATAGGTGGAAAATTCTAAATAAATTTCTTTTGTTCACTGGTGTAATATGCTAGTATTGTAAGGGTGAAAAACTGGTTTCCTATGCATTTTTCATTTGTATCTATATTTCTCATCTATATGTATTTACATACATACATATGTACATATTTATGTAGGTATAAGTATTTGTTTTTAGTTTATGTTTACCGTTGCAGTTGTACATTTGCCACATTTGCTGTTACTCATACATATTTACTCATATCAAAAGAATGGAATGTCCTGTTTTAATATTGAGCTGATTCAAAAAAATAGACAACAGCGAGAAGGTCGAAGACTCTGCTGTGGGAAAAAATAAAACCCACTTTATCGGTCTCAGGCAATGTAAGGCGTAACGAGAAGCAGAAAAGATTGTGTATACATATATATGTTAGTAGGTCTAAGAATCGACTGATTTCACAACAAACCAAAAGGAAATTTTTTTGGAAAAAAGACTACATAATAAAATGTACATATGTATGTATGCGATTGGTTGCCGCTTTTGAGTATTTATATTTTCGCACATCTTATGTTTGCAAAACATTACTGAGTAAAATTTGCACAGGAAAATATATGGATTATTTTGTCGAAAAATATCGAAGAACGGACAAGGAAATTGCTTAATTTGTTTGATTGTTTCCCATTCTATGGAGAATTGATGAATGTTTAATATGAATTTTCCATTAAACATATTTCATTTGAAACCGACGATTCTTTCCTTTTGGTTTGTTCTTGTTTTCCTTTTTCGCTGCGTTTCTCTTTTCAGAAAGTGTGGCGGCGGAAAAGGTGTAGGAAAGTCGAAAATGTTTAGGGTGTGACCTACATTTTTGTGTGGTTGCTTTTCCGTTGAAGTCCAGACGGTCGTTGACGCTCTCCTCTTGATCCGTCAGTTTTTCTATCCAAAAAGATGTTTTTGTAATCCGTTTTCCGTTTTTTAATGTAATCTGCCGCTACTTCTGCTCTGCCTCTTTCGCTGTTTCGCCATTGGAAAGAATCTTTATTTTCTTTTCTTTCTTTTCTTTCCTTTTTATCTCTCTTTATCTTTAATTTCGGTTTTTCTTCTTGTTGTTTATATTTTTTATTGTTTTGAGCACTGTACAGCACTTAAAAAAAATTTGTCACAACAAAAACAAATGAGCAAAAAATGATAAAGTGCCTCCTTGCGCAAATCAAGAAAACTGGAAGAAATGCAAGGACTGTAATAGAGGGAAGGGAGAAGTGGATTTCAGGTTTTAGGGAAACAAACACACATAAAACGTAAAAAAAAAGACGCGAGCACACAAAAACACTCAGATAGACACTCACGTTCACGTACACATACACGCGGATGCGGGTGGATGTATTTGTTATTCGCGCCGTCATTCGAATGTTGAATACATATTGATATATCGAATATTGATATATGTATGTATTATTTGATAATTTATTTGTGGGTGATATTCTTTTGCAAACATATCAGCATTTTTGCGTGGGATATTTCAAAGGAATTAACTGAACTAGGCACTATTTTCTATTTTTCTCTTGTTTCCTTGGTTCCTTGTCGCTTGTCGTCCGCGTTACGTTCGTTCATGGTTCACAATTGAGGACGTTTGGGGCGCAAGGCAGCTCGTTTCAAGTCCGGCAGCGCTCAAAAATGTTGCTGGCAAGCATGGTGAAATTATATAAGTTGGTTTCGTCGGTTGCCCAATCGCATTGTTTCGCACCCCTGGCGTTCGTGTGCTTGCATGTCGACGTGAAAGGTTGTGCACAAAATGATTTTTCAGTTTTAGCAGCAAGAAATATACAATTTATTTTAGAATTAAAATAACATCTATAGAAAAAATAACGACTTCTCTCAAGAAGTAAATTATTAAAAATCAAAAAATAAAAGAGACAACATCAACTCTTTTTCTTGCAATGGGCACCATTAAACGCCATGCCATCAAGATTTAATCAGAAGACTCTATGGTGGTTTCACTCACACTTACCACGCAGTACCCTTCCACTAGCACTTATTGACAGCATTGTTAGGGGTGCCGTTTTGCCGACGGGACCACCCTATTTAAGTTCATCATGTTTGCAACAAGCGCATGTTGCTGGGATAAAACGAGGTATGGTCCACAGGCAAAACGCCCAGAGAACACAAGGCAGGCTAGCATAAACGCACCCCAACTGTTAACATGCTCTGAATATAATCCAATGACATATTGGAGTCTAAGGTGAGGTGGCATAAGCAAACAACAACAGAAACCTGTGGCGGCGGCTAACAGGAACGATTTGTCAAGTTACCCGAGAAAGAGCGGAGTTTACAGCGAAAGAGCGCAGGCAACAGCGAGAGTCGAAAATCTCTCGGCTCTCTTAAAAACTGTTAGTGCCATAAGATGTTCAGCCACATGTGGCAGAGAAGCATTTTTAGGTCCCCAGCAACATTTTTAGGTCCCAAGAAACATTTGTGGGTTTGTCAAACAATGGACGGCGTATAACAGTTTCCAGTTCTCATGGTTCCAACGAATATTACAGATTTATGTACATTTGTATATACATATGCATGGATACGTACATATGTACATACATATATGTATGTATATCTTCGCAAGCGATTACTTCAGTTTAAAAGCTACGCAAATTAATGTATAATCACTATCGGATTGTGCAGCTGCCGTTAGAAAAACCAGTCGACGGAAAGAACCTACAGTTTAGCTTTTTAAATGTTTTTATCCCTAGAAAACTCTTTTGTTGGCCAATTGTTTATGTAACCATTTACACTACCCTTGAATCCAATTCGCACCCTTCGACAGAAAAATATTCTCTTTGCTTATTATTTTAAGAGAGTGCGCAAAAAAAAGAGTGAATGCATGTCAAGTCTGGTATAATTTTTATGGTATGCCATTTATGGCACAAACTCTTATACAAGTGTATGGCCGTTGGGTTGCAAAATCAGATAGAAGTGTTTTCTTTCTATTTCCTTTCTTTACGGAAATCTTGCGTGGGTCTGCCAGCCCATTTAAAATTTGCATATTGACATTTTTATACCCGGTACTCGAAGAGTAAATAGGGTATATTGTATTTGTGCGAATAACGGTTGTATGTAACGCACAGAAGGAAACGTTTCCGACCCCATTAAGTATATATATTCTTGATCAGCATCAATAGCCGAGTCGATAGAGCCATGTCTGTCCGTCCGTCTGTCCGTCTCGTTTGTCGGCTAGTTCTCAGAGACTATAAGAGCTAGAGCCACCAAATTTTGCATCCAGACTGCTGTATGCTCACAATGAAGCCAGTGTATTTCAAAAATTAGCCCCGCCCCCTTCCGCCCCCGCAAAAGGGCGAAAACCTCCCAAATCTAAAAGAAAACTAAAAACGCCATTCCGTAGGGAATGACAATATCTATCAGATCACCAAATTGGGATCCGATTGGATCATTATTATGGCCACAATGAAGAAATGAATTTGCAGTGGCTAAACCCACCCCGTCCCGCAGCTTATATTTGTTTTTTGCTCATTCTCTCATTCACACTCTGCTTCGCGCAGTGGCAGAGGTCTCTGCCTTTGACACGTCTCTGCCCTGACTCTGCAGTGTGTGGCTCTAGGGGTTAATGTTTTCAACTTTTCAGCGAGTGGATACGGTGCTGGCGCTGGCTTTGAAGCTGGACATTTACCATCGGCTGCGCAGGCGCAGAGACTGCGTCAGCAGCAGCAGTGTGGGGGATGAAAAAAGAACAGCATCATGGCAAGAATGGGGAAGGGTCCTAGGAGACTGTGTTAGAAGATATGGAGGGTGCACAATAAAATCGACTCGTGGTAGCTTTCTCCAAATATTGAATTATATCTCTGCAATATGTACATATGGACATATGAACATACATACATGCGTATGTCCATATGTACATACATAAACATTTACATATTCTCAGTCTTTCGGGGCAACAACTGGTCTGTTTCATCGTTAGCTGGTATCGGGCCATCAGTGAGCATTGGTTTCCCGTCGAAAAGGTTAGAAAAATCTTCTGGTAATTAAACAATTGAATTTAATCAGGCGAAATTATGAGCCCGGAAACTGCGATGATGACTGCGAAGGGTACAATCCTCAATAATCAAAATTAAAATCAGCATTACCAAAGCGAATGAATACCTAAGCAGAAAACCATAATTAATAAAGAAATAAACAGCACGCTGATGAAGGTCTCTGAACATCTCGACATACAGGTCTCTCGAATGAGCCATCTCAGACCCCAAATCAGTTGGGTGTCTCTCTGCGTTCTGGGGCTGGGTATGGGCTGTGGGTCAACTCCTATCGACGGTTCTTTCGGACCCTTCCGATCTGAGCCATTTGTTTGCTGTGTGCTAAACTCCAGGGGTACTGCCTTCTTTAATGGAGTGCCTGATCCAGGGAGCCGACGGGTACGAGAATTTATACATACATACATATGTATGTACATACATACACATGTGTACAGTTTGAATTAAGTGATACACATAAACGTTCGCCCGCCGTCTCCTCGGGTAGTGTTGTATCTGCGGCTCTGTTTAATGATTGTTTTCAATTAATTTTCTGGCCATGTGAGTTTCTGTTTCCTCACAAACAAACAAACGAGCGCAGCTCCGGTGCCACTCGCTCACTCAATATATCGGAGACCTTTCGAGCAAGCCCATTGTGTGAGTGCGAGGGCGTTGGACAGGGTTGAGGGGATGGAGGGGATCGATGGAGTCAGCACCGAACTCAGTTTGGAGCGCCATTTAAGTGTTTACGCTTGTTTTGTTAATTTCCACTCTACATCTTCAACTGTCAGCAATCATCATCGCACTCTTCTACCTCTTCACAGTTCTCAGTTCACTTTCGACTTCCTCTTTGTATACCCGGTACTCGAAGAGTTAATAGGGTATATTGTATTTGTGCGGAAAATATGTAACTCACAGAATAAAGCGTTTCCGACCCCACATAGGATATATATTTTTGATCAGTATCAATAGCCGAGTCGATCTAGTCTGTCCGTCCGTCTGTCCGCCCTTATGAGCGCCTAGTACTCAGAAACTATAAAGATAGGGCAACCAAGACTTCTGTATGCTCACACTGTTACAAGTGTATTTCAAAATTAGTAGGGAAGGACTACATATATCTATCAGATCACCGCATTTCAATCAGATTGGATAATTATTATAGCCAGAATGAAGATTTTAATTTGCAGTGCTTACCCCCACCCCGTCCACGATACTTCTTTTAATTTTTTTTCACATTCTCTCATTTCACACTAGTGGTGGGGGTGTAAAACAGCGTGTTGGCGTGAGAAGTGATGTAGATGAAGACGGCAGATGTAGAAAAAATGTAAAAAGGAGCGAGAAACACAGTGTGGAGGCCAACGGTTGCAGTACCAATTACATATGTATGTATGTAACAGATGCAAATATGTACATACATATGTATTTTTTAATGGTTCGATTGTTTATATGAAGTGTACGTTATTGTGTTTAATGAAGCGATCCTTAAGCACTTTAGCAGCTCCCCAGACCACTTGATTTAATTTTGACCAAGCGAACATCTGGATGTTCACTTCTATACGTATGAATGTACATATGGTTGAAGTGACGTATTCCTGCCACAAGCGAGGGATAGCAGACGTGGCATATTCTATTAATGTCGGGATCCTGAAGGTTTTAACAACTAAAGCCGGATTGGAACTGGCAATTTCATGCTTTAAGTTCTGGGATGCGATTTTTATGGCACATTCGTGAGCTTATTGCCACCGCCCACATTCGAGTGTATTTATGTATGTCCGGTGTTCGGTGTCTGTGTGTGGAGTGTGGAACATGTGGTATTTGCTGTTATCATAATTTGATGTCCGTCTAAGTAGCTGCGCATGACGACTGTCAACGACATAGTGTTGCTCTGCTCTGCTCCATATAATGGTTCAAACTCATCCCTTCCCATGGATGGCTCGGAGGGCTGCCTATCTGTTTGGCAGCATCATAAGCTGTCCTGTCTCCCGCACTTTCATATACATATGTATGTATGTATGTATGTATGTATGTGAATACATGCTTCTGTCCGCGGTTCTTGCCCATCTTTTTTCGCTAACCGCCTGCTGCAGTTAGCGGTCAATCGACTGCAGCGTGCCAACAGAGTTATCTACGGCAATCCTAAAGCTTTCAAAGGAATCGGCCTGTTAAAGGGTGGGTTTCATTTTTCAAAAATCATTCATTCATTCTCCATACATACATACATATGTATGTATGTACATGTATTTTATTTTTCTGACCTACCTCTCAGCTCCTTTAGAGAACAAAGCGCAGAAAATGTCTTCGTCTCCCATTTTTTGAAAATTTAGCCCATAATGAATATATAAGTACTTAAAGGAAAAGCTATTCAATCTTAGGTTAAAAGTATTTAAAAAAATATGATACGGTCATTGTCATCCCTTCAAACTGGATGAAGCTTTCAAAAACCTTTTTCATAATTACGAAACATTTCATATAAAGAGATGATTTGATATCATTAAAATATTTTTGTCATGGACGTTTTCATGGTTTCTTATGGTTTACTTTGCAACAAACAACTTTGGTTTTGCTGATCCAAAAAATAAAATAATGAAGTAAGCAAAATAAACGATTCTTTCATAATTGTGTAGCGGATACACACTGCCATCATTAGTTGAAACATTAGCGTCTGTGTTGCGGCTAGACCCAGAGACACAGACCTCCACCAATGTGCTGCATCCTGCATCCTGCTCACATCGGGCTGAAAGCAGACCCCCGCAGACATCCTCCCGACAAAAGGGGGAAGAAGACACAGCACTGGTCAGGAAATGAATAGGCGACCCAATGGCAACGGTTAAACCTATAAAACCACGTAACCTCAGAGTGAGTTCTTTAATTATGCTGAATGAGACAGAGCAAGTAGAGGAGCATCAGGTGGCAGGCAGCCGGAGGCATCTGTCTGGTTAGTAACTGGAAAGAGGAGGCGGTCCTACCCCCAAAGGACAGCACCATTGCAGTCGTAGATGTCGTCACGGACAAGCGAAACGGGAAGTATGGGGGTGAACCCTTTCCCTGGGTAAAGGAGCAAACAAAATACGAGGCAAAAGCCGCTTATGCAACCGCAAAATGCTACGGAAATCTTTGGCCAGCAATAGAGGAACCACACACAAGGGGAGAAGTGGCAGAAGCAACAGCACGAAGAGGGGAAGGAGTGACAGAAAATGTGGCGGACACAAAAAAGAGCGTCTCCAGTGGCAGCCACTTTTAAGTTTGGGACTGTGGCTTTCCACCTCCTTGTGCTCCTCTCGCTGTTGCTCCGCCTGGCAAGGATTACAATGCTGATGCACTCGCACATGAGATACGAGAAGCAAACAGACTCCTGCAAGAGACATACAAACAAACAAACAGGCGTCCAGACGACGACGGACGATGTGAAACCATTTTGCGGATTTAATTGCCGCTAACATGGGACACCTCATACTCCACCACCACCACCAGCACCAGCTTTCAGATCCTAGGTCTCGGATGCAGGTTCTGGCTGTCGCTGATGTAATGGTAGCCTCAAACGATGCATACCCAGAGACCGCACGTAGATTAGAGGACAAGCGTTGAAATAGTGGGGGCTCCGGCTTCTCCTGGATTTGTCTCCAACTCCCAGTACCGATTAACTGTCTCCAATTGCAGGAGGACTGCAGCGCAATCCAACATCCAACGCAAGGCCTGATTTAGAGGATTATCAGTTCAGGTGTGAAAGAGACACAGGCTTGAAAAAAATGCCATCGATATCCCAATGATTCTTAGAAACAAGTATTCCTTTCCCATTAAGAAATAAATAAATAGATTATTTGTCTCACTTACCCCTGCGTGTCGACTGGCGACTGAGGTTTAAACTGCTGGTCCGTTGAGCGTAAGTTATCGCTGATAATATAATCTACAAGAAAGATCGGCAGTTAGAAATCATTCGTGCGACACAACTGTAGCGGTTTTCCACCAAGCTTTTGAAACCATTTACATCCCTAACAGCCAGTTCAGGTCATAAGCTGTCTGTTAAGACTTTTCCGAGCCAACGCGAAGCTTTCGAGATTGCGCAATCGACAAAAACACAGGGAATTTCGGAATAAAAACTTGGCACAAAAAGCTTAGAAGCAGAAGTTCCCCGAATCGCTTGTGTTACGGAACTTACTCTTCTGAAGCTTGACGGTTGGGATGAATTCCTCGTGTTTTTGGTCCCCTTTTTCCTCATATTTGAGCCTGTATTCCGAGTGCTTGCGCAAAGACATTAGCAGTGACTGCGTGCGCGGTGGTATCTCTGGCGGCGCCGGATCTGGTGGTGGTTCTGACTCCCCGCTGCTACCGGCAAAATCGTCAAAGTCTCCCTCGCCATTTCCATCGGCGTCACCACTGACGCCGCTCAAGCTCCGCACCTGGCTCGGGTGCGAATGCTGCGCCTGGCTATGACTTTGGCTCGGATGTCGCTGTCGCAATGAATCGCTGCGATTGACGGACAAGGCCGAGGCACCACTGCTGGAGCTGGTCATGCCACTCAAGCGGTTCAGCGTGCTGCGTGCCGCTCCGCTGCTCCGGTGGCTCCGACTGCGGCTTGAGGCAGCCGTCGAAGAGGAGGCCGAGGCGGGCAACAGGACCGTGCCTGTGGACTCATCGTCCGCCGTGAATTTGTCGCTTAAGAAGGGATTTGTACTGCGTGGTGTAGCAACGGCTGTGGATGCAGCTGCAGTTGTATCTGTGGCTGTCGAAGTGGCACTGCTGTTGGGAAATAGGCCTAGATTGGCATTGGATTGATATTTTATGGTCGACACGGTGGCCAGCTTCAGTGGCGAGCCCCCACGGGCCGTCGTGCCTTGGTGCGGTTGCGCGTAGGTCACTGCCTGACCAGGGACTGCCGTCACGGGGCCTCCCCCTCCCAATCGACGGTCTCGCTGTCTCAAATACTCCGGCTCGCAGTCCGAATTGTAGTGTTCCATGCCTGCAACAGTAAGAGAAACATCAATTAGTACTAATATTAAGACTTCTATTACACTATTACAACTATTACTGTATGCACTTTGCGGATTCTGCAAATACATGTACATGTATGTACGAAGAAGTTGAAATATGTTCAAGAGACATTTAATTTAACTTATACTTATACTTAAATAACCTAATAAACTATTCTTTTAATAGACTTATCCTACATGTATGTATGTACAATGTATGTACTTTACAGACATGAATGTATGTGTGTACGTTACACATGCATATTTACATAAATAAGTACGGAAAGTATTTTAGCCGGTAACCTCAATGGCTCTGCCATTAGAAGATCCTTTGTCATTCTCAAAACTAGGGACAGGTATTGCTATTTAAATACAGTGGACATTCAAATCCTTTTTTGTTATTTCCTCCTTCACTGAGCTCAATATTGCAAACAACTCTGAACTTCCAAATCTCAGGTTTCATCCTGAAAACTTGAATTGCAAAGAAAGTGCACAAAAGTGCACATTGGAATGCAAAGCATATAACAAGAACATTTTTTCTGAAGTCGTATGCTACCACTCTTTTGTTAAGCCTCTTTAAAGACCAATTTTCGTTCCACTGGGTACTGGTTATACTACATCAAAGTTGCAAGAAATAATTGTTGTATTACATAACAGAGCTTGAATCTCGCTAGCTAACATCTATGTTAAAGAGCTAATAACCTAACAGTGGTAGTGTCCGTTATATTTTGGATCAATGTTTTTTGGATCCATCACGATTAAAAATATATTGTTCCAGTTACTTTTGGAAAATGTGTTTTGGCCAGAAAAAGGGTTTTCTGCTAGGGGGTTTCGAACCAGTGTTATCAGTGGGCCGCAGGAAGACATTAGTGGTTGAAAACAACCAGGTTTAGGGCCATTCTAGGACGCAATGAGGGTGGAACCTGTGAGCTTATTGAATTCCTTCAGGTTTTTTTCGGACCATGATAAAATTCTCAGTGTATTTTGCTCTTTTTGTTACTTGGGAATCTTCTTTTTCTCTTCAAACACGCCAAAAGCTATTACCCATAACCAAAGACAATATAATATGAAGATGCGTAACGCACACCAATTCTGCCTGGACCCAGCGCTGGAAACAGGGCTTCGACAAATGTATGTTTGCATACGTATTCTAGATCTGCTTACATTTATAGATTTTTGTACAGTGCTTTCGAAACGCCTGAAATTTATATATGTTTGCACAGAAGTTACGGCCGGGGGAATAAAGTAGGTGATAATTTATATTTCAAGTAATACATATTAAGAAGAAATTAAATACAAAAACAGAGAATAAACCTTTTTTTTCGAAACAGTCAATCAAAAAATAATTTTTGAAGAAGAAATTTTATGAAAAATATTTTTTTCTCAAAAATCGTCTTCTTGGCTTGTGCGTACTCACATATGCAAGCGCATTCTATTTTTAGATTGGTAAGCTATCATATGTGAACGACCGAGACAGGCTCATACAAATCTTTTTTGCAGGTTGCCGTTCCAAAGTACTCCAGCGACGCACACTGCATGAGGCAGAGTGTGCGAGCGAGAAAGAATGACAACAAGAGGCAAGCATCAGCAAAGCTGCGGGACGCGGTGGGGGTAGACTCTGCAAATGAATTTCTTCATTCTGCTATAATGATGATACAATCAAATCCCAATTCGGTGATCTGATAGATATGGTTATTCCCAACGGAATTTAATTTTCTCTTATCTTCAAAATTGTGGATACAACAGATTTTCGTACTTTGTGGGGGCGGGGCTAATTTCTTAAATTAATTTGTATCAGTGTGATATCTCAGCAGTTTGGAGGAAAATTTAGTCTCTGAGAGCTACCCGACAAACAAGACGGACAGACAGACATGTCTGTATCGACTTGGCTATTGATGCTGATCAAGAATATATTCATATACCTTATGGAGTCGGAAACGTTTCGTTCTGTTCGTTATATACATTCACTTTTCACCACAAATACAATATACCCTATTTACTCTTCGAGTACCGGTGGGCGTTTTACTTACTTGCCAACTGCTGGCTTTGGATAAGCAACTGGGCCAGAAGCTGCGTATCAAACGAAGCGTGCCGGGCCGTGTTCTGGTATTCGTCGTCACTGCTGCTTTCATAGCCGGGGCGATGGCTGTGCCACTCAGCAGATCGTTGTCGCCGCATCTGGTCGCACCCGCCGTATAAATACTCGCTGCTGGCTGCACTTGCACTGGCGATGACGCTTCCGGCGCGTTTACGGTCAATTGTGCTGGAATGACTGCTGGACATGATAGACAGACCCCGGTCTGGGGTCTGGATCTTCTCGGACTCCACTTCAATTGAACTATGAACGTAACTTTTGCCAAGCAATCTATCCTCATTTGTTTCTACCAGGAGCTGATGCAGCTTCTGATCCAGTACTCCTGCTTCAGTGACTGTGCCCTCTAGCGTCCGGCTGGACGGCTCCGCATCAGTCCATGTGTTCCTCCGGACGGGACAAGACGGTACGTTACTGACAGGACCCCGCCTGCAGTTCTTAACCAAATTAACGCTGCAACGATAAAAACGACAAAGTGTCAGACAGCATGAGCCAGTCGAGTGCTGTGCGTCTATAAATGGATGGGTAGGCTGCTACTACTACAAGGGATAAAACGGCCGTAGTACATTTCCAAGAAATCAAGCCATAAATGCACGAAAATAAAAATAAATAGCAACCGGCTCAGAGCACCGAATGTAGCTCACAATCCAATCGCCCCCGGTACTTTCCCGGTACTCCATGCAAAGTGAGCTAATTGGCTATACCTGGCACCCAACCCAGCAGGCGTTCAAGGGCCATGTTGATCCGTTTGGATTCTATTGCCTGTTCTGCTAGGCAGCGTTTACATGCGGAATACTGAGTCCGGACGGACATTCGTACATTTTGATTAAGATAAGCGAGAATTTGAATTCACCAGAGTATAATTAGCTCCACGGTTGAAACTCTGTATTTTCCACCATCTTTCTATAGCAACGAAGTCTTTTTATACTCGGTACTCGAAAAGTAAATAGGGTTTGTTTATTGAATTTGTGGTCGAAAGTAGATGTATTTAACGCACAGAAGAAAACGTTTCCGGCCCCATAAAGTATGTATTCTCTTGATCAGCATCAATAGCCGAGTCGATAAAGCCATGTTTGTCTTTCTCCCCGTCTGTTCTAATGTCCGTCGGTCCGTCTGTCAGTCCTGATGAGGGCCTCTCTGAGTACAGACTATAAGAGCAACCAAGTTTTGCATCCAGACTTCTGTAAAATCGAACCGTTACAAGTCTATTTCAAAATTTCACCCTGCTTCCTTGCGCACCCACTAAAGGCGCAAATCTTTGTCATCCCCAATTATGAAAATAGGAGAAAATAAAAGAGAGTTAGGAGAAGGGCCATATATATCAGATCACCAAATTGAGATCGGCTAAGATCATTATTATAGCCAGCTTTGTTGGCGTGAGTAGTGTTGTTAATGTAGATGACAGATGAAGAAACAATGTAAAATTTGACAAATAACCGCTAAGGTGCAGATGTAGTACTGAGTGCCGGGTATAAAAGTTGTGACGCATAAGAAGCGTCTCACACGTCCCTTCTCGTTTTTTTTGTCGGCCTTTCCAACACCAGATGCAGCGAATGTCGATATTTTTATAAGTATATTTAAAAAGTGCTCTTGCGACACAAAAAAATATAGGAATATCAAGCAGATTGAATATTACCCTGCTCATATTTATTTTAAATTTCCAAAATTTAAATGTTCAGATAGGGAGCGGCGTTGCTGGTGTTATGGAACATCCCAGCGAATCACCTCCGATCGGGGAGGAAGTGTCGCCTCTCAAGTTTTGTATATTCACACCAGATGTCATTAATGCGTCCTGGGCACCGAGGGCTTCTATTGAATCAATTGCATTCTAAACTAGACAGAGCCTAATCGAATTATACGGCAATTCGGGTTTGGTAGCATGATGGTTTTTGCCCCACCCCAGGCGTGTGGCTGGCCCAAATGCAATGCGAACATTTGTCAGCATCAACTGCGAGGAAACTTTGCTTACGCATTATGAAAAATATTATATGTATGCCTGGAAAAATATTGCATAAAGTGGGGGTCAACAGGACTGCTGCCGGTTGGTGTTGTGGTGCTTGATTAGTGCTAGGAGGTGTTTGCAATTATTTTTCTTGCTCCATTTTAACAATTCGGATAAGGAGAAAGAAAAGTGAGCGGCAAATGCGGAAATGGGTAAATGAGTAAATGAATGAATAAATGGACAAGTCAGGCGACTGAATTTTGCCCAACCCATTCCCAATCTTCATATCTCATCTGCAGGTGTATGGAAGTTGGGGCATTTAAGCTTAGCTATGAGGCGAGGCGGCAGTTGGAAGTTTCATATGCATTCCCAAGTACGAGCACAAAATGCCACAAGAAGCCAAAAAATTTAGCGCCCTAAAAGTCCGTAATGAAATGTTATTTTACGCATTTCCCCCAAAACTTTTCCGGAACCACAGTCCCTCCTCGTGCTTTCTTTGCCGCAAGAGCTTTGGCTCTCGCATCTGTTTCATCAGACGCCCCCTCTAATAAATTCTCGTCTAAGAATTTCACTTCAGAAATTACCTCAAAGAGATTATCATAGGGGGACCGTAGACTAGTCCCCATGTCCAGAGACTTGTAAGCGATGCAGAGAGTTCCTCCTTTCCTAAAAACAGGTTCCTTCTTTACGGAAACGTATTTGAAAATGGGAAGACCTTTTCTCGGACGTCCCTGAACTCCTATTTATTCGTCTGTTGGAATTTCTGGACTTAGCATTGGTCTGCTCTAGCTCGTACGCAAAGACAGACATGACTCGATGGCCGATTCTTGACATGATGCTGATCGAAAATGTATACATGCTACTTTATGGGGCTGGAAATGCATTTTGGGTGTTCCATACACACAAAATTAATATGTCCCCAGAATCGTCGAGTACCGGGTACAAAAACCTGTCTCTCGTTTCTTCTTCCGATTCAACCTCGGAATTGTCTGCTCCTCATGTCTTCTCACGTGGGGAGTAAATATAACAGCTACTGCAACTTAAATCCCACACATGAATTAAAAATTCGAGCCCACAGATCCTTCGGCTTGTTAATGAAGATTGATTTAGCGGCTTGAGGCTTGGTTTTAATAACCATCGCCTCTAGTCACTTTATGTTGTACATACATACATACATATGTATATATGTACATATGTACATACATATGCATGTTCATGTAGTTTGTGGCTGATGGTTGAAACTATTTCACTTTCGAAAAGAGTTCGATTGGATTTCAATTCGATATAATTCGTTTTGTTGGTCTCTAAAACAGCGTTTTCTCCGTCATTGATCTTCTTTTATTGTTCTGGCCACAATAGTTAGACTATTCGACAAAATCTAATTTTTTTTCATAAAGGAACCGACCCAACTTTTTCTGATAGATTTGGGGCATTAAAATAATTAATGCCATTCTCTGGGGGAAGGAAGCGCGCTTAAAGAGCGCATTGGCGGGAGAAGAGATGTAGATGAGATGCAGATGTCGAAAAATTGTAGAATGTCAAATTCGAAAAAACCCGTTAAGGTCAGATGTACTGACTGAGTACCTGGTATACAAGTTGAGACGCATACGAAGCGTCTCACAAGCGTTCCTACTCGTTTTTCAATAGACCATGTTCAAAATTAAGCCAAAATAATAATTAAGAATTGTTATTTGCATTCTTTGCATTAAAATGAAATAATGCTGTTATTTGTAACCTATATATTACACTTTTTATGTATATAGATTAAAAAACAAATGTTTAATTAATAGGGAATTATTTAATTGGGAAGTCCTTGCACAAAAATGCAAAACGGCGTCAAGAGTCTAAGAAAATCAGAAGGGTTTTTACTACGTGTTTTGTAAGGTGAACTGTACCTACTATGTTAAAATGAGTCCTTCAATATCTGTAAATTTGTAATAAAAACAATTTTTATACCCGATACTCGAAGAGTAAATAGGGTATGATGTATTTGTGCGGATTAACGGATGTATGTAACGCAGAGAAGCAAACGTTTCCGACCCCACAAAGTATATATATTCTTGATCAGCATCAATAGCCGAGTCGATAGAGCCATGTCTGTCTGTCCGTCCTTCTTGTTGAGCGCCTAGATCTCAGAGACTATAAAAGCTAGAAAAACCAAATTTTGCATCCAGACTTCTGTATGCTCACACTGAAACCAGTGTATTTAAAAAATGAGCCCCGACCCCTTCCACCCCCGCAAAAGGGCGAATAATCCCAAAGCTACAATTTTGAAGATAAAAGAAAACTAAGAACGCCATTTCGTAGGGAATGACCATATCTATCAGATCACCGAATTGGGATCAAAAAGGATCAGAATAGGGCTCTAGGGAAGGGGGGGCGAGCTAAAGGAACGTATTGGCGTGAGAAGTGTTGTAGATGTAGATGACAGATGAAGAAAAAATGTAAAATTTGACAAAAAAAACCGCTAAGGTGCAGATGTAGTACTGAGTACCGAGTATAAAAGTTGTGACGCGTAAGAAGCGTCTCACACGGACAGACAGACGGACGGACGGACAGGCAGACATGCCTATATCGACTCGGCTATTGATGCTGATCAAGAATATATATACTCTGTGGGGTCGGAAACGTTTCCTTCTGTGCGTTACATACAACCGTTATCCGCACAAATACAATATACCCTATTTACTCTTCGAGTATTGGGTATAAAAAGTAAGTGTTGCCAAAAGTGCGCAAATTATAAATAATTATTTTATTAATTTCAGTAAAAGGATTTAATGCTCCATAAAGTCATGGGAGAAGTATTTTTTTGACTCCGCCAATCTATTATGACTCTCTTTTACGTTTTTGCGCAGAGTTGTTTCTTCCATTTTTCACTTTTCACTCCAGGAATAATTGTAAACCATATTTTCCTGAAGTGTCTACCAGCTGCTCTCTCAGTCCGCTGTCAGTCACACGCTCTTCCCATCGATATATCAAAACAAATCTTTGGTTTTCGTTTACTTTGCTGGATACTCAACAAATGAAACAATAAACGAGCTGCTAACTGAACTGGTTCATTCATTCTACGAGTAAAGAAATGTATTAGTACATCTTAAGCCACAGAATCATTAAAAACCTGCATAAAAGTTTTGAAAATTCACTGGATAGTGGAATTAATAGAATTTAGAAGCTTCTTTTGGCCTTTCTCACAAGGAGTTGCGGACTGTCTTTCATATGGCTGCTGCCTGCAGGCATTGGACCAGGACACACGTCGGACAGTAGGTCGCTAGAGATGATTTCCTAAAGCAAAAATAGACAGGGCCGCAAACACCGCCTCCACTGCACTAGCCCGAGACCCAGTAGATGATTGCTGCTGAGGACTGCCTAGAATGTTGCTCACGTCATAGCAACAGCAACGGAGCGAGTGGAAGAATCGTGAGAGGATGTGAAGGGCGTGGAGGGCTTCAAGGCTCACCAACGAAAGGATGGATAAATGTGGATGGCCTGTCCTTTCTTGGGTCATCGGTATGGGCATGCAAGTACGCTAGTATACATGCATGTGTAAAAGAAACGTGCTGTGCGCGGAGCTGAAGGCAGGTGGCGTATACGTAATGCATTCAGGTGGAATGCATATGTGTGCACTCAGAGTGCCACATATGTAGATACGGACTCGCAAGCACACCTACATGGAGGACAGAGACAGACAGAGAACGTGTGTGAACAGTCTCTTGATTGTGTTATTATTATTGTTTCAAGTGTTGCTTTCTCTTCCCTCTTGTTTATCCGCATCCATTGTACATATGTACATACATTTCTACATATCTGTATATGTAACTGTCGCTGTGCTGTGCCAAAGGGCATGTGGCAGGGGCCACGTGACGTGAGACTTGTCGCACGGGGCGCTCGCAGTGGTTACAATGGTGAAACCCATTGTGCGTCTGTAGACAGCCCAACTGGAGTGGAAGTGATTTCCCCGAAGCTTAGAAAACTGCCATCTCAATTATTTTACAACGATTTTCTCGGCATCACATCAAACTGACTTTGCTGGAGTCCTCGGATCTGATCCAACAGATTCATTGTCCTTCCATAGCCACTGTGCTATTTTGACAGCCCGCTCTACTTGTGGGTCACGTTCCCCTATCCCTGCCCCCTGTTCCTTGTACTACGGTCCATATCCCCACTTGCACTTGCGTGGCACAGAGTTGTATTGTTGCAAGTACACTTGAATGCACTTGAATGTGCAGCGAACAGAACGCGGGCCTGTCCCATGACCCATCCTCATCCTCATCCTCCAGGACATGGAAAATCCGCCCCAAGCAGTACGGAGTGCTTTTTAGTACCCGGTCTAAAAAGGTATGTAGATGGAGATGTAGATGACTGATGTAGAGAGAGAATGTAACAAATTGAAAAACTGGAAAAAAATAATACGGTCACAATTACATGCATATGTATGAATTTACATATGTACATACAAAGGTGGTAGTAATTTGAAATATGTAGGTAAATTCCCATAAAAGGAAATAAAATAATTTCGTATTGGCTTAGATTACTTATATTCAGTATTTTAGTTGGGCGTAGATTAGTCCTATCTTAATTCTGCCTCTCAATGGATTATTTATGTATGGAATCGATCATATTCTCATCGCATTATAGATGTATACATCCATATGTATGTATGTATGTACATACATATGTATGTGTGTACATATTTTCTACATACATATATCTTTTTTTCGTTTTACTTTTCCGTTTCTGAGCTTTGACTCTGTCAGCCGGGCTGGATTTTTACTTTCCCAAAAACTTTCCAATCTTATTAAATTCGAGTCCAAGTTATATCGATATATCTACTTATCCTATCTCAATTTTTTCAGGGGTTGTTTCCAATGAACCTTAACTTTGAACCGGCAAAAAATAGCCCTAATATTCATTTATTTAATTACACAAATCATTGATTTCATTGGATCATATAAAGTCCATTGCTTTCCAGTAGAAAGCACGGACGGGAAACAGAGCTCTTGGCAACAGGCGAGCAGGCATTTCCTTCAGACACTATCCCACTCCAGGTACTAGCCAGGGATAATTTAACGAATGCGTGTATATTGAGCCTTTATCTGGCAATGCCACAAACCAAAGCGGCAAAGCAGCTCTGCCTGGAATATAGGTTAAGTGCAGCAGGATGCTGGTGTCTCAGGATGCAGGATTCAGGCGCGCGCCACTGCCCGGTGGTCGTAGAAAAAAAGATAGGTGACCCGCTTCCACTCTTTCCCTCACGTAACTCATTTTATTCATGAATATAAATCCCACGCTGAGGGTATTAATATTTTTTAGATGTTTGCACGGCTGAAAAGAAAGTTTTTCACACCTGAAAGCATTTCGCAGACAGTTACGTAGATCAGGTTCAAAATAAATCCAAATTGGATCACTGTTTAAAAGAACAACACTCTGGAAATCAAGGGAGGAACATTGAACACTGTGATTTTCCAAAGCTCATTGAAGAAAATGCATCCAAAATTATCCCTATGTACCATAGA
This sequence comes from Drosophila subobscura, assembly GCF_008121235.1. NCBI lineage: Eukaryota > Metazoa > Arthropoda > Insecta > Diptera > Drosophilidae > Drosophila > Drosophila subobscura. The sequence continues at coordinate 22,621,568 of NC_048530.1, read as the reverse complement.
ATAATAATTATGTATCTGATCTACAAATGCTAATATCTTGTCTTTATTGGTATCTTACGTTTTCTTATTTTATTTGTTGCCTGTTGTGAAGTATGCAGCTGGACTGAAGCGGAATTTCTGTGATGACGATAAAGCGCCAGGATGATTCTTTGCTGTTTCCAGATACAGCTCCGGCTCCAAGACCGTGTTCTCTGCCCCACTTCCTGGTGCCTGCTTATGCTCCTTGTTTCCTGCTCATTAAAAAATGTCCCTTCGTATGGCAAAGTTGAATTAAAATCGTTTCTGTTGGCAGTGGCGTGAAGCGCGTATAGTTATTTTAACTGCAACGTTTCAAGAATACACACAGCTAGACAGAGATACAAACACATAGAGAGGGAGAGAGATAAAAAGAAAGAGAGACAGGGAGAGCGAGGTACAAAAACAAAGAAAAACGGAAAGTATATGTTGAGAGGAACAGGAAACAATGCAACGTGAATAATGAATTAAAAACACAAAGCAACTTTTTTCGCCACATTTACTTCCCTGCCTCCTGCTCCTATCTATTTGGGTTCTTGTGATATTATTTTTCGTCGCCCAGGAAAGTCACTGTAACATAGTATTATATTTATGTACATATATGTCTATATACATATGTAAATATATATATATATATGATATATTTCATATCGAAATTTCTTATATTAATATATACCAGGGTTCGACACCCACACCTCGCGCTTCGCTCTGTCGTTTGTGTGCGAAGACAGCAAACGGTACCCCGAAAGAAATTGGTATAAGTAGGTACGAGTCACTGCAATGCACGAGCCTTGTCCTATGTGCAATAGGTAGCGCCGTGCCGAGGCCTGATATACATATACCAATGCCTATGCTATAATTCAGTGAAATTATGGTCTTATTTTTGATAATATTACAAAACAAACTAGTACCATCAAATTTTGAAGCAACTCTGTCACTTCAGAAGTTGTGTACCATATATATTTAGGTTTCCACGTTGTTCCAATGTTTTAAATGCGAGAAAATGAGGTTAACTCTTCTTCTTACTCGTCACAACTTTTTATACCTGGTACTCAGTAGTACACCTAAGCACTCTTTGAGCTCGCCTCCTCCCCTAGAGCCGCACACTGCACGAAGCAGAGTGTAAAATGACAGAGTGATTTCTTCATTCTGGCTATAATAATGATCCAGACAGACATGGCTAAATCGACTCGGCTATTGATGCTGATCAAGAAAATATATATTATATATTATATGTATACATATACCGGGTATACAAAGCTGCTGGCCGGGGTGGGGGCTATTCTGGCCATGGTGATGGTTCAATCGGATCTTTATACAGTGATCTGATAGATATACCTATTCGCTACGGAATTGCGCTTTTACTTTTCGCTTATCTTTAAAATTGTCGCTGTGGGAGATTTTCGCTTTGTGGTGGCAAAAGGGGCGGGGAAGAATTTGGAAATACACTTGTAACAGTGTGATATCACATGCGTCTTCACACAAAATTAAATCCAGGCGCTCATCAAGACGGACAGACAGACGGCCATACGGACACACAGACATTGCTATATCGACTCGGCTATTGATGCTGATCAAGAATATACAGTGGGGAGCAATGATAAGTACATGTTCACAATAACTGACATTCGTCGCCCATAACTTCTAAACGCATAATGCAAACGGAACCAATTTTTTTGTAGATATCAATTACTTTATCCTTAACAGTTGGCAATCCCAGAAAAATACAAATGTGAAGCTTTTAAATAGCGAAAAATAAAAAAATAAAAACACTCGCATGTACTCAATTATGCACTTTTCGTTATTTTCACTTATTTAATATTACAAAATTTTCTAAACAACAATATGCCTGCAGATTTGATGCTAAATATTTTTTGTTTATATTCTAGTAATACTAACATCAAATTAAGACATTTGTCATAATAATCGAAGCAGATTTAATGAATTTATTAAATAGTGCCTATGTTGTACCTGAGACAGAAGAAACAATATCTAGAAAATGTAAATATTATTGTGTAGCTCACTGAAAATGGCTATACGACAGCTAATACTGGTGAAAAACATGGAATTAGTCAATCGGTGGTGATCAGAGTGGAAAAGATGCGAAAATTTGTCCCGAAACAGCAAAGCCAAAACAGTTAATTTCTTTATTCCGGCTATAATAATGATCCAAAATGATCTCAATTCGGTGATCTGATAGATATGGTCATTCCCTACGAAATTTAGTTTATTTATATTTTCAAAATTGTGGCTGTGAGAGATTTTCGCTCCTTGTGGGCGAAAAAGGGCTCATAGTGTGAGCATATACAAGTATGCATGCTACATTTGGTGGCTCTAGCTGTTATAGTCTCTGAGATCCAGGCACTTAACAAGACGGACAGACAGACATGGCTCTATCGACTCTATCTATTGATGCTGATCAAAAATATAAATATGTACATACATACATACATATGTAAATATATATATTCTCTGAAATATATATTTACCATGGGGTCGGAAACGTTTCCTTCTGTGCGTTACATACATCCGTTATTAACAGCAAACAACAATATACCCTATTTACTCTTCGAGTACCGGGTATTAAAATATCTTTATCAACCTTTACATTGAACATGCAAAACGTAGGATAAGTAGTAGTCATCCACGTATCTTTTTTGTGTGTCAAAATTGAACCGATCATAAGAATCTTTACATGAACGTAAGTATAAGACGTCTAACGGGTAATGAGCCCCAGTTGTCTCTTAAACAGCTTTCAGTGTACTCGCAGTCTTTGTACCTGGACAAGTAGGTGTACGATAGAGTGTAGTTGGCTGGCTCCCAAGTCATTAAGACTAATGGCCACCTAGCAGCGGAGCCAGAGCCAGCAGTTGCCGAATCCACCAGGAATCCCGGTTAGCAGTAAATGGGTAACGCCTGTGACGCCTGCTGTTTCGTGGCGTTTCGCTGGAGGGTCTCGTATCCATTTCCCGTGTATCGTGTCCGTATCTAATTCTGTTTCTTTGTCTGTGGTTGTGGCCTGCACAAATAGCCTAGTAGTTGTACAGTGGTTTTGATTTTGTTGCTGCCGCATTAGCTGGGGTGGTTGGGCGATCGGCTTGCTGGGGGCATTGTTTGGCTTTGGCTTACCTACAATTGTAGTCTGACTCTGTTTATCAGTGTCTGTGTCTGTCTATCAGTTTTTCTCTTGAGGCGTTATCTACATATTTGCTTCCTTCTGTGCAATTTAACAATTTAAGGCAACCATGCGGTGGCTTATATTTCGGCTATTCTTTTGTTTCTTTCTTAGTTTCTTTTCTTTTCTACCCTTTACCTTCCTCCAGCTTATCATTGCAATGCATTGGCTCGTTTCGAACTTTTCGTGTATTTTATTCCTGCCATTGAATTGGTTTTGATTCTGAATCCTTCTAGTTGTGTTTTTCTCATTCAGCTTTTTGTTTATTTAGTTTTTTATAAACAGAGTACTTGAGGTCTGGGCATAATTATTTGATACGGCAATGTCCATTCATATACTTATTCATTTGGGTTTTCCATACAGATGATTTGAATGGTAAAACTGCAGCAGATCGCTTGATGGTTAATAATAAATTTTAAATAGGTTACATAAAAGGTTGCAGTCTGCATATGTTTAACTGATGAATTGTCTAATTACTTATGTTATACCCATTTAAATGTACTTTTCCCAATTTTATTTATTGTCCATCATTGTTCCAAGGAGCAGACGGCACAGAAGGATACGCTGCATTCATTAAGAGCATAATTTTTCATCTCCCTAGGCCGATAAAGAATTATTTCTCTCTATATCTCTCATTCTTAGTCTGAATCTGCTGGTGACACATAATCGTCAGTGTTCATCATTTTGCAAAAAGCGAAAGGGACTGGGGCCGGGGCAAAAATAGCGGCAGAGGCAGAAACAGTGACAGAAGAGGGTAGAAATGTACATATGCTTGACATTGAAACGAGATTTTTTGCTGACTGACGGCCATTTAGTATCTGATTTAGTTTTGGACAGACTAAACTTTTTTAGGGGCCGGCGTCAATGTTTGAACATCGATCCTGGATTTGTATTATTTTTAGCCACTTGTTATGGACAAATGCCTTTGTAATATGTATCCATCTGCATATGTAGGTAAATAACTTTGTATGTATGTAAAAAACATTTCATAACAAAAGAAAAGGACAAATGCTAAATCAGAATAAACGTGCAAATGGCTATTAACGCTACAAGTATTACAAGAGATAAAGGTATCTAACCACATTTAAATCTATTTTTATTTGCTATAGCTGCGTTCCTGCTTGGAAACTCCGCTCGCTAAGGAATTAAATATTTGAAATTCAAAAATAGCACAATTGCAATTGACTTTCACAAGCATGCGTTGGGCGTCTTTTTCCATTCGTTTAGCCATTTAATTGGGCATGTCGCTTGGCTTTCGTCGTTTAACCAGGTGCATAATAAAATGTCTCCCATATTTTTTGTATCTATGCGGTTGCCGTTCATATTTATGCTGTAACTGTGTAAGTCGCTGGGCGTTTTCCCTTTTAACGATGAAGACTGCTGAAACACTGCTTCACTGGAAAATTGTAGCAGCAGTTTATTTTTGTGTATAGCTGTAATTTTATTGAATACTTTCGAACGTACACACGCACGAGGAGCGAGTTTTCCTCGAAATCTATGCAAACATTTTGGAATCGCAATGCGTTGACCGTCCCACGGTGCATGAAAAATTGCCACAGTTGCATCGATCCATGGCAAAAGACAGGAGACCAACGACTAGCAATATCTAGCATGCGAAATAACGAAAATTACAACAACAAAATCAGTAATTAACGGAACGGCATTGCGAAAGGCTGACAAAAAAGAAACCCAGAGAGCGAAAAATGAACACATACTCTGCCTTAGGAGCAGAAAAATCTTTCGAAATGCAAAGCAAAATAAAAAGAGTGTTTGCTGTTTGAATTAATATTCATCTACCTTATAGAATATGGTAAATTTATTGGAATAAAATGTTGGCTAAATTGCTCATCCAGAAAAAAAGTCCCTTGAACCAAATGTTTTTTATACCCGGTACTTGAAGAGAAATAGGGTATATTGTATTTGTGCACAAAAGTTAATGTATGTAACGTACAGAAGGAAAAGTTTCCGACCCCATCAAAAGCCGAGTCTAAGTCTGTCTGTCTGTCTGTCCGCTTGTCCGTCCATCTTGATGAGCGCCTGGATATCAGAGACTACAGTATATCAGATATCAAAGATATCGGAGATATCAAAGACTAGAGAGCGAGAGTCACCTAACTTTGTGTGAAGGAAATGCTTCTTTTCTAGCAGATCCAACAAGCAACGATGCATTCTTTAAAACAATATAGGTTTTTCTAAAATCCTTGAACTCTATTCGTACGTCTTTAAGGTATCAAAATACCAGCAGGGGTTTATGAGGACATAGGATACATAGGGATTTAAATCCCGCATCCAAAAGATGAGTGAACCCGTTCCGGGTGTGGATTGACAACTGGTGCGACTGTTGTTGGGTTTATCCTGACGGGTTTCCGTGTCCATCGAAACCTGAATTAAGTTAACGGCTCCTGCATTTGTTTTGTATTGTGTGGAATCGGTTGTTTGATTGACTGACTGAAGGCTGCCCCATGCCCCCTCGGTTCTGCCTGCCATTTCTGCCTGTTTGCCCACCGACGATTTAAGGCAATACGAATGTCAAGGGAAGCATCAACCCAGCATCCTAACCCATCGACACAGTGACTTGGCTTGCTAAACTAATAAGTTTTGATCGAATCGTTATATCCAAAGCCGGGTATCCAGCACCGCGGAAAATAAAAATTCCTGTCAAACTTCATATAAAAAAAACTGCTCCAGGAATTTTTCGTTTGTTGAGCATCCAGCAACGTAAACGAAATCCACATCTTCTTATCGATTTATCGATATGAAGAGCGTGTGTGGACTGGGAGAACAGCTGGTAGAAACTTCAGAAAAAAATATTGTTTACAATTATTCCTGGAGTGAAAAGTCAAAAAATGAAAGAAACAACTGTGCGCAAATATGTAAAAGAGAGTCAAATAGATCGTCGGAGTCAAAAAAATACTTCTCCCATGACTTTATTGAAAATTAAATAATTTTGATGTAATTTATAAAATAATTATTTATAATTTGCGCTCTTTTGGCAATAATGGACATTTGGCAAACCGTATGCACTATTGGCAAATCCCAAATGCATTCTCAATTCAACCCAGCTCTTTATTTACTTTTTATACCCGGTACTCGAAGAGTAAATAGGGTATATTGTATTTGTGCGAATAACGGTTGTATGTAACTCACAGATGGAAACGTTTCCGACCCCATAAAGTATGTATATTCTGGATCAGCATCAATAGCCGAGTCTATGTCTGTCTGTCTGTCTGTCCGTCTGTCCGTCCGTCTTGTTGAGCGCCTGGATCTCAGAGACTGTAACAGCTCACACTGTTACAAGTGTATTTCAAAAATGAGCAACGCCCCCTTCCGCCCACGCAAAAGGGCGAAAACCTCCCAAACCTTAGGGAGCGGGTTGGCGTGAGTAGTGTTGTTGAATGTAAAATTTTACAATTAACCGCTAAGGTGCAGATATAAAAGTTGTGACGCGTAAGAAGCGTCTCACACGTCCCTTCTCGTTTATTTTCAGCTTAAATTTAATACTGCCACTGCAGTAATCATGTTTACAAGACACAGCTGATTCGTATGCCCTGTTAAGTTCCACGCACAAACTAAATATATAAAAAACTCCTGGCAGCGATTTTTCACGGTGCTGGAGACAGGCCTTTAATGAGATCTGCTCAAAGCTGAGTGTGGAATGAGAGAATGTGCAAAACATAAGCAAAGCTGATTTGTGGGGGCGGAAGGAGGTTTGACGAAATTTTGAAATGCACTAGAAACTGTGTGATATTACAGCCAGCTGGATGCCAAATTTGGTGGCTCCAGCTTTTATAGTCTGTTAGACTATAACAACCACAACATCATTCAACAAGGACGGACGGACAGACAGACATGGCTATATCGACTCGGCTGTTGGTGCTGATCAAGAATATACATATATACTTTATGGGGTCGAAAACGTTTCCTTATGTTTATTACAATATGCTCTTTTTTATTAATCTTGGAGTAAAGGGTATAAAAAGAGACACAAGAACACACAATCAATATTAAATTTCCGCAGCTACATCTGTATTTTTTTTGGATGGCAACAGTCCTCTAGCTGAACTCTCCTCCTGGCTGGGCAATGGGCACTGCATTATCCCGGACAGGGTAATGCATTGTCACTTGCTTCGGTCAAGGCAATGCAGTGTCTAGTGAAGGCATGGTCCATCGTCTTCCCCATCTCAAATCGGGGGAACTGTACCAATGCCTTGACTAGAAGTGCCTGGCGGGTAGGCATAAACGCTAGGTGGCGGCCCCCGCGAAAATATCAGCCACATGCACCTACGGGACAAACATGGAACGAAAGAAGGAAAAAACTGTGGTTGGGATGTCAACCCAAACGTGACTGCTATCTCCGGCGGGCACGGGGAGCGTGTCGCCAGCGGTCACACCTCAGACATGGCGGGAGCAGGTCATGTCGGTTGCAAAGCGACTGCCGCACTACAACCAACTCCAACAACAAAGCTATCCATCAGCCACTTGGAGGATGAAAGCCTTCTCCGCTCGCCGGAACCAGGCACCAGCTCCCTGCGTAGGGAAGGGCCAAAGCGTTTCAGAGAGGAGATGAAAGCTAAAGCGCAATACAAGGCGGTCTTTAAAATCCAGAGCCGGTTCCGAGGCAACAAAGTGGAGGAGATGCTTGTCACCAAGAGGCAACGCTCCGCCAAAAGTGCCATCACGGACACTCCGGCGAGCAAGCGGAAGCGCGGGCCCAAGAGCGCAGCCCCTCCACCAAAAACGAAAAGGTTTGATGTGTCCAAACGACATATAATCGTGGCCCTCATTGACCAGAGCGACGAGAACGTTAAGATGACAGAGGCGCGGTGGAAGTATGGCACGTGATTGCAGTCAACAGGGCATCGAAGGAAACGAGGCAGTGGACGCTCTAGCGTCGGGCTGGCAAATGACAGACTTGAGAGCGAGCCGGTCTCTCTTAGAGCGCTACAAAACGCCCTAGAAAAGCAGGTCAGACTACAGAGCAGGAAGAGGTGGAGCAGTACCACCACCTGAAAAACCGCGAAAACCATGTGCGGAGAACGCAATGGTAAGCTCAGCCACTTCCTACTGCGCCTACCGAGGAAGGACTGCAGACTACTGGTGGGAATCCTCACAGGCCTGGGGTCAGGGGAACCCTGGGACATCTCATCTGCATCTGTCCGGCCCTTGTACGAGCAAGAGGAAATACCTAGGCGCCTTTGTGCTAGCATCATTTGAAGATGCTTCCAAGAGGACGCCAGGGGAACTACTTGCATTTGCCAAGAACACCTCGATTCTCGAGGATTTCAGACCCGCCTAAAAAGCGCACGCGAAGGTTCATACTCCCCATCCGGATAACTAAAAGGCATACTGGCTTATGAGTGGCCCCACTCTCCACCGTGCTATTAAAGTACAACTAATTTCCAAAAGGAAAATTGTATTTTATTATATTTTTAGCCAACACACCGAGAGAGGCCTAGAGAGCGTCATCATATTGATGATGTTAGGTTATTAGTACTGTTAGAAGTTTACCTTTACAGAATTCGATAGATTAAAAGGTCTGCGAATTATGACCAGGAAGAACTTGAAGGATGCTATCCAGGTTATCCAGACACTATATCGACCCACCGATTTGCACCAACAAGAATGTATGCATTTTAGGAAAGGCCGTGTAGCAGGCTTTCCATGCTTTTGACCCAGTTGATCTATCTCCCTTGTAACAGAAACATTAACTTTACCGATTTAATCCTTGGGAATGCGAGCATCTCCTTATCTTCGGTGGGTTCTGTTGTGCTCTGGAATGCTTTGGAGTTCTTTGGTGTCCTTTGTATGTGCTCCGCCTGCCATTTCATTCTCTCTGTCAACCTTAAACTGCAGTCGTAACAATAAATTTCATTTGCACGTTCCGACTTTACTTGGCGCTTGACTCCTTGACTCCTGTACTTTCTCTTCGTCTTGCTCTTGCTGTGGCTCTTAGTATGCTTCTGGAATTCGTTCTGGCCATGACTCAGGCTATCTACTTCTACTTTTCCTTTTAGCGTGGGTCCATTTTGTTGCCTGATCCGCTTGGCTGAGCTTGAATTTGACTTTATTTCCCATGGCCCAGTGTCGTAAAGCATTCACAGCAACAACAAATTTGTTCTTGCTGTTCAAAATTACTTTATGATTAATACATTTGTATGATATTAATACTGTACTGGACTTGATATTTTTCGAATGCATATTACTGATAGATACTCGTTCCTTTGAGCGATACACACCATCTACCACTCGGTCCCAGGCAAAATTGAATTTTTGACACTTGACAGGGACTGGCAATTTTAATTGCAGAATTTTCAATTAGAATGCCATTGTTAGCAGAACTCGTGCTCCCTTTTCCATCGGCTGGAAATGAAGTTATGTATCTGTTCTTGCAGCCTCGCATTTGGGTCATAGTCTGACAGCGGGCTGGTGCACTCAACCGAACAGTATTGTATGAGAGGCGTCTGTCTGGGCCAGTCCCTGGTACAAGGCAGGGGTATATACATATATACTATATTATATATATATATTACATATATACATATATATTATATTATACTTATATATACTATATATTTTATTAAATATTTTTGGCCAGTATGAAATTTTTAATGCAGGGTATTGTTAGTAACAATAATATAACGATGATAAATGAAATAATTGAACTTCCCAACTTGTCCTTTCCTTAATTTTTCGTCACTGACCAGTGGTTTCAACTGCCAGGGCTAATAGGTATTTATGTACATAGTCGAAAAACACTTATTTAGTATATCTGACAAGTAACACTACTCGACAAAATCGAACTGTTGTTCCGCTTCGAACCAAACCGACTTTTTCTGATACACTCTGATAGAGTTCGCTACAGCGAAATTGGTTGGTCGCAGACCATTGAGTCCGCATTGACTTTACTTGGTACTTTATGTTGAATACTATAATTTTTATACCCGGTACTCGAAGAGTAAATAGGGTATATTTGTGCGGATAACGGTTGTATGTAACGCACAGAAGGAAACGTTTCCGACCCCATAAAGTATGTATATTCTTGATCAGCATCAATAGCCGAGTCGATAGAGCCATGTCTGTCTGTCCGTCTTGTTTGTCGGCTAGTTCTCAGAGACTATAAGAGCTAGAGCCACCAAAGTTCGCATCCAGACTGCAGTATGCTCACACTGAAACCAGTGTATTTCAAAATTTAGCCCCGCCTCCTTCCGCCGAAAACCTGCCAAACCTACAATTTTGAAGATAAAAGAAAACTAAAAGCGCCATTCTGTAGGGAATGACCATATCTATCAGATACATGCCGGTAGATGTAAAATGGTGTGAGGATGTTTCAGGTGGTGGTACGATGGCCAGACTTGGCCATCTAGACCAGCATTGATATTTTTATGCGAAAAGAGCATCCTTTCGACTTAGAAAGTCCTTGTTACTAATTTGCGAGATTATAAGTGTGGCTTTTGGGTCTGCGCCTTAGGGCGTTCTTGGACTTGCAGTTTCGGGACAAAATTTCGCACCTTTTCCACTATGATCACCACCAATTGATTAATTCCATGTTTTTCAGCAGTATTAGCTGTCGTATAGCCATTTTCAGTGAGCTACACAATAATATTTACATTTTCTAGATATTGTTTCTTCTGTCTCAGGTACAACATAGGCACTATTTAATAAATTCATTAAATCTGCTTCGATTATTATGAGAAATGTCTTAATTTGATGTTAGTATTACTAGAATATAAACAAAAAATATTTAACATCAAATCTGCAGGCATATTGTTGCTTAGAAAATTTTGAAATATTAAATAAGTGAAAATAACGAAAAGTGCATAATTGAGTACATGCGACTTTTTTTAGTTTTTTATTTTTCGCTATTTAAAGCTTCACAGTTGTATTTTTCTGGGATTGCCAACTGTTAAGGATAAAGTAATTGATATCTAAAAAAAAAATTGGTTTCGTTTGCCTTATGCGTTTAGAAGTTATGGGCGACGAATGTCAGTTATTGTGAACATGTACTCATCATTGCTCCCCACTGTATGTAATTGCATATATATAATATATATTATAATATATATTATTATATTAAGACGATAAAAAGCTGACATGGCGATATAGTAGGCATGGTCTTTCCTTCTACCTTCCCCTAAACGAGAAGATTTTCGCACAAAATACAATACGTGCAAAACATTCATTTCCATCCATATATGCTTATCGAATGTGATGACAATAGGCCCAACACACTGATCATCAGGCCATTGGATGGAGAGGGACGAAGTGGCTTCATCGTTTAAAGCGGATTTGATGTTAAAAATTGTATGTGGCCTTTTATTTTCATACCCGGACCCGCATCCTTAAGTGCTATTGGCCATGAATATATGAATTTAACTTGCTATCCGTTGACCGTCGCTATGCCCGTTGTACGTGTTGTTTTTAAAAAAAATTTTAACATTTCTCGGGTATTTAAACAAAGGTTTATTTGATATTTATATCTTGTCTGTTTGTCGCTATCTCTGTCTCTACTCTTCCTCGTATGAGTGCGTGCGTTTTATATTGGATCCCAGGAAACCAAACACTGGGGTGTAGGATCTAAAGCCGACGCACAGACAAACGAAAAACAGCGAGCGTACAAACGAGCTGGGGAAAACGAAAGTTGCAAGTGGAGCGTTGAATCCTTTCTGCTTCAACACGTCCTGCACGGTCCACTCTATATCCATCTGGCCTCCAGTCCACATTGGCGGCGCTCATGTTGCCCTATGTACATATGTATGTGTCTATCTGTTGGCCATTGTTTGAGGATTTGTTTGGGGACTTGTTTCGTATTTTACGATAACTCCATTTATGGATGCTCGTCCTTTGCAACTTCTTTCATCGGACATTCCGGTGAATGCTTCCCGGTTGCGTTTTAACTTCTCGCGCTAGCACGCTTTTTATCGCTCGCCACCCTCCCCCAGAAACGCACACTGCATGAGGCAGTGTGCGAGCGCGGAGGAATGACAACAATAAGCAAGCATATGCAAAGCTGCTCGAAAGGGTGGGGGAAGCCACTGCATTGAATGAATGTATTTCTTCATCCTGGCTATAATAATGATCCGAGCCGATCTTAATTCGGTGATCTGATAGATATGGCCATTCTCGACAGAACTGCGTTTTACTTTTCTCTTATCTTCAAAATTGTAAATATGAGTGATTTTTGTTTTTGTGGGGCTGAAGGTTGCGTGGCGAAGTTTGGAAACAAACTTGAATCAGTGTAATATCACATGAGTCTTCGCTAAAAATTAGGTGACTCTAGCTCTTAAAGTCGCTGAAGACACGGCCTCAAACATGACGGACAGACAGACAGACGGATATAGACTCGGCTATTATATAAACGGTGACTGGAAGGCGGCGATGGAGGCGGAGTCCGTCGTAGTGGCCAAATCACAAAACTTTGACACTTTTGGCATAATACATATGTGCGATTGTATTCTAATTAACACAAATACGTATGTTGTACATATGTACATATGCTCATCCGAAGATACGGACATGGACTCGGACAGCGGACATACAGATGAAGAAACGGATAGAGGACGCACATTAATGTGGCAGGTCTGAAAATCATTGAAGCAAAATAATAAGAAAATCCCGAAATAACCACAGTAATCTGAAATAGCATCAACATTTTATTTTTAGGATCATCGTATATTGCTTTTTCAAAATCATTCGACCATTCTAGTATATAACAATACCCGACACGATTTTTCCGCTTCAAACCAAACTAACTTTTTCTGAAAGATATGGGGCTCAGAAATAATTTGATGATATTTTTTTTTGTTTTTCTATGACAGAACTTTTTTTTTAATATTTAAAATAGCGAATTTTTTTAAAGTCTTTGTTTTAGAGGTAGCCCTTTTTTCACATAACTTAAGAATCTTACATCTGCGTGTAAAGAACTTTGTCATTCTATAAAGCTGATATTTGCATATATAAATTGTACTCAAACACTTTGTGGCTCTAGCTTACAGTCAGGGAAATATTTAGATTTGAAATGGAAAAATTATGATTTTTGTGTGGTATTTTTACCGAAAAATTGATTTTAAATACTCAGGAAAAGTAAAAAAAAAAATTATTTCCTACACTTTTGTTTTTTGTGTGCAGGTGCGTTAATTAAGCGTCGTTTAAGGTATGGCTCATCAAAATCAATGGAGAGTCAGCTGAGCTAAAATTGGTCAATCAACAATGCAATGCATTGCATGGAAATTGCATTTCACTCACACTCACCACGTCCTGAGTGCGGCCTTGCTCTATGGTAGCATATCTGCGGTTGTGGCTGTGGTAGGATGACAGGCCTGGTCTTACTACTCGGACTAAAGTCAATAAGGTTTTCACCTAAAAAAAATGGTAAATTTTAAGAAATTGTCAGTGAGGGGAGATCTACGAACTCGACTGAGATCATACGGGAGCTCCAAAGCAAAGATCTTTAATGGATCCAACGGAAATGGAAAAGAGAAGGGACGTGTGAGACGCATCTTACGCGTCACAACTTTTATACCCGGCACTCAGTCAGTGTACCTGTACCATATTGTTTTTTTTTTTTTTTCGAATTTTAAATTTGACATTTTACATTTTTTCTACACCTCACATCTACATCTACATAAAATCTCGCCAACACGCTATTTTCGCTCTCCCCCCTCCCCTAGAGCCGGAGACTGCAGATCTACGTCAGAGGCAGAGTCGCGGCAGAGGCCGCATACTGCAGAAGCAGAGTGTAAATGAGAGATTGTGAAAAAAAAACAAATAAAAGCTGCGGGACGGGGAGTTTAGCCACTGCAAGTTAATTTCTTCATTGTGCCTATAATAATGATCCAATCGGATCCCAATTTGGTAATCTGATAGGTCATTCTCTACGCAATTGCGTTTTTAGTTTTCTTTTATCTTCAAAATTGTAGGATTGGGAGGTTTTCGCCCTTTTGCGGGGGCGGGGCTAATTTTTTAAATACACTGGTTTCAGTGTGAGCATACAGCAGTCTGGAGCCAAACTTTGGTGGCTCTAGGTCTTATAGTCTCTGAGAACTAGCCGACAAACAAGACGGACAGACGGACGGACGGACAGATAGACATGGCTGAAAAGAATATATATGGGTCGGAAACGTTTCCTTCTGTGAGTTACATACAACCGATATTCGCACAAATACAATATACCCTATTTACTCTTATTTGACATATAACCGCTAAAGTGCAGAAGTAGTACTGAGTGCCGGGTATAAAAGTTGTGACGCGTAAGAAGCGTCTCACACGTCACTTCTCGTTATACCCGGTACTCGAAGAGCAAATAGGGTATATTGTATTTGTGCACAAAGTGAATGTATGTAACGCACAGAAGGAAACGTTTCCGACCCCATAAAGTATATATATATTCTTGATCAGCATCAATAGCCGATTCGATTGAGTCTGTCTGTCCGTCTGTCCGTCCGTCCGTCTTGTTTGTCGGCTAGTTCTCAGAGACTATAGGAGCTAGAGCCACCAAATTTTGGCACCAGACTGCTGTATGCTCACACTGAAACCAGTGTATTTAAAAAATTAGCCCCGCCCCCTTCCGCCCCCGCAAAAGGGCAAAAACCTCCCAAATCTACAATTTTGAAGATAACAAAAACTAAAAACGCCATTCCGTAGGGAATGGCCATATCTATCAGATCACCAAATTGGGATACGATTGGATCATTATTATAGCCACAATAAAGAAATTAATTTGCAGTGGCCAAACCCACCCCGTACCGCAGCTTATAGCAGCTTATATAGCTTATATATGGCCTCTGCCTCTGCCGCGACTCTGCCCTGTCTCTGCAAAGTGTGACTCTAGGGGAGGGTGGCGAGCTAAAGGAGCGTGTTGGCGTGAGCAGTGTTGTTGATGTAGATGACAGATGAAGAAAAAATTTAAAATTTGACAAATAACCGCTAAGGTGCAGATTTAGTACTGAGTGCCGGGTATAAAAGTTGTGATGCATAAGAAGCGTCTCACACGTCCCTTCTCGTTTAATAGAAGGTTTGTGTTCTTTTTTTCCTCATATTATTATTAATTGTAATCTATTCAGCTCGATGCTAAGTACATACAGCATATCTGGTTAAAGCTAAAAAATAAACAGAAAATGTATGTACATATGTATGTATGAATCGGATACTACAGATTTGCAACCGGCTCAACCGATTTATTATTTTTCTGAAAAGCTGATTGATACAGCTAAAAAGTGAACCAAAACACTTTGTGGTTTTAGCTTACCGTCTGGGAAATATTAAGCTTTTAAATGCAAAAATGTTGATTTAACCATAAACCAGTTTATTACAACCAGATGTAAGATATTTGAGTTGTGTAAAAAAAGAAGCACTACCTCTAAAAAAAAAAAAAGTTTAAAAAAATACCAGATTTTAAAACTCTTAAAAAAATAGTTCTGCCATAGAAAAAACAATTTTTATCAAACTATTTCTAAGCCCCATATCCTTCTTGAAAGATTGTTTTGGATCGAAGCAGCAAAATCGAGTCGAGTAGTGTTATTTAAGATAAAGCGTCATTTCCTTTGTCTTTAATAAATGAAAATATGTAGATACAAATTATTACTGCTTCAATCAATGCAGGTATTTTCCTCCGTCTGCGTGAACTTAGAATTTATAACCGACTTCCCCTGTCGTTCAGTCAAAAAAAGTTATTTTCCGTATTCTCTCTCTCCGTGTTCTGGTTCACTTCATCTCCTGCTTTCTACTCCTCTTTTTACTCTCATCATGCCAATATTCAAAACAAAACTACAAACTGTCTTTTGGCGTATTATGCGTTCAGCATTTAGCTTCGTAATATCTTCGTCATTTCGCAAAGATACATATTCGTGGTGATAGAAGCACGGGATGTAGACAGATGGGGGCATATACAGAGCATTTACTTTATATATTTTGAATACCATTGAAACTAAAGCAAGAGACCGAGACCGACCCAAATTGGGAGCGTAAGAGGCTTTGGTGTCTTTTATCGCCTTTTCATCGAAGTTATCTTACATATTGCATGAGTCGTTCGCCATATGGAAATTTATGGGTGCGCAGGGGGGCAGTGTGGCACGAGTACGAATGTGCACCCATAAAATCGTTTAAATTTAAACGAGTGCGTGTGTGTGGGTATGTAGAGATACCGACAGAGCCACAAACATGTTCTTCTACATCGATGTTATGCGCACTCCAAAATTATGTTCCATGTGAGTGTGTGTGTGCGTGATCTGATGCTGCTTTCTCCGTTATAGATTTCTTGGGGAACCCTGTTTATTATCCTTTTTTATATACTTGCTGCCTTGCCATATTTCTATATTTTTTTATGTTGTACTTTTGAGTTAAGGGCTAGTAGCACCGCAGCATTCCTTATCCATAACTGAAGCCTTTTGGCTCACACAAAACACACACACACACACACATTCCTACAAACGTGTCCTGGAGGAGCTGATGGCAATATGAGAGTCTAATATAAATATTGCGAGTACGCAAGGTTCGTCGCATTGTTGCACGTGTTGTTGCACCTCCAACGCCCAACTTAAGAAGCAGCGATCAAAAGTGAACGTCAAAAGCACATATTCTTGTACTCGCATAGGTATGAACATACTCAACTGAGCTCCACGTCAGCTACAACCAGAACGAACGGTGCCAGGCGATAGCTTTGGTCCAAAGTTCTCTCCACGCCTATTGCACCACACCCACCCACTAATAAACCAATAAACTCCTTTCTTACCATATTTTCTCTAGACCGTCTTCTCTAGACCGGGCTAGTGCATGGTTATGGCCCACATAAGGGCGACGATGACATTGCTATTCGCGATTTTGGGCACTTAAGTGGAGCCTGCCCAAAGAAGACTGTGGAGGGGCAAAAGGGAAACGAGACGTACAAATTTCTGGAAAAGAAGCCTTGAGATAGAGAACTGGGGCGATAACTGCGAGGGCCATAAATATCAAAGCATTTGTTTGCCGTCACAGCCAGAACAGGCTGTGACGGCTCACGCCCCATTCGGTGGCACTAGATTCCAAGGCCATGACCAACAGACAGAAACAGGGCAGTAGAGTGAGAACAGCTGTCAGTAGCAGTTAAAGTCACCGTTGAAGTAGCAGCCGAGTAGCAGTCACAGTCACAGTCACGTGCAGCGAAATTTGCGCATTTTACATTTAAAAGCATTAAATGGAACACGGAGGCGCATACGCAATACATTTTACGACCCTGAAATTAGATACATACATTGCTCTGCAGCACTCAAAGGACTGGTGGAGTGATGGCTGTTGTGGAATGGCAATGGGAATTTTCACAGAATGCGGCAAGTCCCCCAGGTGAATGATAAATTTACTTAATTACTGCTGGAAAAAAATGATTCGCATGTGCTGAAAAGTCGTTTTGGAATGTCAGGATCATTCTCTATATACATACAGATAGCTACAGGTTATACACTGAAGTAAAGATTTCATAACAAATTCGCAAAGCATACACTGTAATGAAAATGCTTCCCGAAAGCATCAGCTAAATAAACCATACACTAACCACCGAAAAAAATACCTTTTAGGACAATAGAAAAAATAGACACACCGTGGACTCAAATACCTTCCAGCATAGGTCAACTCACACAGCAAATAATGAAGTGAAGTACACCTATCGTTTGTTTAATATCATAGACTTTCATATTTTACTTTCACAATAACTTAGCAGAACACTTCACATTTTTAAACACCTATTTATAGACCCCATTCGTTATATCATTTAATAATAATAATACAAATACTGCCCACGGTAAGATTTCATAGATTATTAAATAGATATTCTTAAAATAAGTGGTCGAAGAATCATATTCTAAAGTCGGATATGTCCGTCTAGACACCGTATACAGTCATATTTATGACTTCATCAGGACTATCTTCGAATGTTCAAAATATATCAGGCTCGCGCTCTGTTCTGAGGAAGTTTTTTCCTGAAGTTCCTGTAAAAAGCAGCCTGGGCGGCAGGAACACGTGCCGAAACAGAAATCAACTTTGTTAAGTTACGTTTTTCATTTCGTATGCAACATGCGATTTTTCAGCAACAAAAAAATCGCACGAGTAACACCCTGCAACATTTTTGCAGAATTTAATTTATTTATTTCGGCACTTTGTTGTTGTGGCTGCCGGACATAGGCCCTTGCCCAACTCCAGCTCTCGCTCTAGTCCTCTCCATGGTCCTGCTCGTGGTCCTGTGGTTCGTCGACGACCTGATCGAAACGCACTGATAGCCCCTGCCAGTCAGGAATGGATTTGGCAGCGGCTGCCAGGTCGATATCGATTGCTAATCTAGTCCACCCTCACCCACACGGAAAGAACCAAGCAAACAACTCGACTCCCACCGACACTGCATTGCCTACCACCCATCCGCCCGCACAGGACGAGGAAGTCCAACCAGGACTTAATTAAGTTTACGAATTCTAAGCAATTACTGTGCTGTTGAATTTGCACTCAAAAGCAAACCTCCACCATCAAATAAAAGGTCTTGTTAAAGTGCGAAAAATAGATATAGGATAGTGTGCGGTGGCCATAAAAATGTGTTAAATGAGAATGAAACATTCGGCGTATATTTTTTGCATGTGTACTTGTACATTGTATGTATGTATGAATGTGCATATGTACAATACATGCACAAGGGCTCTAAGCGATACATTGAAAATTAAAACAAACGACCGTCGCAAAGCTTCGCACAGTAGTTAATTTTCGACATTTGTATCTGTTCAATTTGGCAAAACAATTTTGTTGCACTTAAATTTTTAGAAAAATTCCCTGTTTTAAGTTTAACTAATTTTTAGTTAATGAAAATATGTATGTGAAAAACGTACTGAAGAGGAGTTAAATGAATGTGTCTCAAAAAGCTAGAGAATATTTTCCAGGAGCCGTTATCATTGTAAGCTACATACATATGTTTTTAAAGGCTATAATAATGATCTAATCTGATGCCAATTCGGTAATGTGAAAGATATGGTGTTTCCCTACGGAATGGCATTTTTACTTCTCTCTTATTTTCAAATTTGTGGATACAGAAGATTTTAGCCCTTTGCTGGGGCGAAAGGGGGCGCTGCGAAATTTTGAAATACACTTGTAACAATTTGATATCCCAGCTATCTGGCTGCAAAATTTGGTGGTCTCATAGTCTTTATAGTCTTTGATATCCAGGCGCTCATCAAGACGGATTTACGGACGGACGCACAGACAGACATGGCTACATATGAATATCGACTCGGCTTTTGATGCTGATCAAGAAAAATATTCTTTTTGTTGTCGGAAACGTTTCCTTACATCCACTTTTGTGCACAAATACAATATACCCTATTTACTCTTCGAGTACCGGGTATAATAAAGTTGAGACTCAAAGAAAAGAAGCTGATTGCAGTATACCAGAAATTCAATGTAAAAATCCAACTGCCTGCTAGTTTTACATTTTTAAAAATCCGTTCATGGCATTTTAAAAATAATATGGCATTGCTTAACATATTCCCAGCATTTTTTGTTTGATAAAATTTAAACATAAAGTAAAACATAAAGTAAAAGGAAGGTGTGTTTCCTATTATAAACTCATTAAAAAAAAATAAATCTAAAAATATTGTTTCGTTTGGAAGTTAATAATTTTTTGACATAGAAAGTGGGAAAATTCCTTATAGTGCATTGTACAATAGTTCTTACACCACCGAATATCAGGAATATTCAACAGTACCCAATGCCATCCTCCAATGCCAATACATCTGTGTTTGTGTATATGTGTGTATATATGTATGTATATGTGTGTGTATGTGTGTAACTGTCTAGCACACTAGAACTCTGAACAGCCGACAGCAGCGGGAAACAGAAAACAAACAACAACTTCGGCACAAAACGTAAGCGAAACGAAACAAAATAGGCGAAGAAGCGAAAGGAATAATGAGGAGTCAGAGAGGGAGAGAGAGAAGAGTCAAAAACAAAAGCAACAAAAGCAGTCCAAAAGTCAGATGAAGGGTACCATGGAGATAAGAAAAATGTTGTACAAACAAAGAAAAGCTACACTAACAAAAATAAGAAGTGGAAAATCTTGTGTTAAGCAAGACGCAGATAAACAAGAGAGGTAAAGCGATGGGTCAAAAAATGCCAACAAAAAAAGTCTACGAATGTAATTTCAAATGTATGTATGAATGATCATTTATAAACAATTATCGTAAATAAACGTAAATATGCAGAAATATTTACATATGAACATACAAACATCCATACATACCTACATTTATACATATGTATGTACATCCATACATACATACAAATGTGGAGGAAAATTCTCTAGCTCGGTTTTAGTTAGGAAGAGTGAATGTCAAGGCTTACCGAAGTAGACGTACATTATTTAAATACACCTGTAACAATGTGATATCACAGCATATACACATGTATGTATGTACATACATATTGTATGTATGTACATTGTGATCTTACCCAGTCGGACCATCTAGAAGTGGTTGCGAAAAAGAATCGATCTTGTATCCTTCCCTGGAAGACTATGTAGAACTGATTCCCCAAAATAAGCGTTCCTTCATGCATCTTTTTCCACCAAAAAGGAGTAAATGTAAACCGAACAGCTTACCGACCGTTCGGGTTTTTTCCGAAGGAAGGCAGAAAATCACACATCGAAAAAGTGATGACGGCCTCTGAACGTGGACAGTAGCGCCGCGGCAGAGCCTTCTCTGCACAATAGATAGAGCCGTGCCGAGCCCTGATCTAAGCCCTTTTTGAAAATGCTAATCACAAGCTCTTACTTAAATAGTAAATGATTAATCATGCAAACTTTCGCATACTCTTACTGTCAGTTCGATCAATTCGGTACAGTTTTGCTTGACTTTTAGCCAATAAGTCTTTGGGGATGGTTGGGGAAACATTTTTGCCAGGCAGCCAGGGCTGCCGTTTGGTGAGTCGTCAATTTAGTGGTCACCTGCCTCCCAACCTGCCGCACCGGACCGCACACGCCTGCACATGACAAAGAAAATGTTCGTAAATTCGTTCCCCCTTTTTTTGTTGGGAAAATGTTATCGAAATATCTCGCCCCTTTTAACTGCTTCTTGTTACTCTGGTTACTGTCTGTGTATGGCCGTCACGAACGTAACGTACAGCGGCGCGTGCTCAGCTGCAACACTCACATGTAGTTATTCCGACACACATGCACACACAGATGATAGTGTGAAGGATGCGGAGAAATGAGGTTGGTCGCTCTTTTGTAAAACTTGTTCCTGTGTTTTTTTGGTTGGCTGTGGGTCCATCGTACCTTTACCTGAATTTCCATTCGCTTTCAGTTCGGAAAGGTATTAAGCCGGAAAAACACGTTGCATATCAATGTATGTACAGATGTGTGCACATACATTTGTATGTATGGATCTGTGAGCTTTTCTCCATGTTCTTTACATGGGTGAGTGTGGATATATTACTAGTATTCCTTAGCAGCCAGCGAGCCGATGGCACGTGTATTTACGTAAAGTCAATGCAGCGTACCTAGCAAATGTGTCTGAGAGTCGCCAACAGAGCTCTAGCTGGCGGACACAGCTCCTAGACAAATCGCAGGCAGATAATCCTCAAATGTTACCCAGAATTAAATAAAAATAGAGGAGCAATTGACACAAGATAGAATATAGGTAGAGATAGATATAGATACAGAGGAAGAAATATACAGGGCTGGTGAGCATTGGGACCACAACTAATTAAAAAGAAGTCAGTGCTGAAATGAGTTAATTAAAATCAAATTTAGCTATCAAAGGAGCGCCCCGAGCCCACCCCTCCGCATGGACCGTGGAACTGATAACACTGCTCGACGAAATCTGACTTTTTTCTCCTCAAGGAACCAACCCGTCTTGATGAGCGCCTGGATATCAGATACTTTAAGAGCTAGAGTCACCAAATTTTGTTTGAAGACCTATATGATATCACACTGTTACAAGTGTATTTCAAAATTTCGCCACCCTTGCTTCGCCCCCACAAAAAGCGAAAACCCACAGCCACAATTTTGAACATAAAAGAAAACAAATGAGAAGGAACGTGTGAGAAGCTTATTGCGCGTCACAACTCTTATACCCGGCACTCAGTAGACACGTGTACCTTACTGTTTTTATACCCGGTACTCGAAGAGTAAATAGTAATGTATATTCTTGATCAGCATCAATAGCCGAGTCGAATGAGCCATGTCTGTCCGTCCGTCTTGTTGAGCGCCTGGATTTCGGAGACTATAAAAGCTAGAGCCAAGCAAATTTTGCATCCAGATGAGCGCCTGGATATCAGATACTTTAAGAGCTAGAGTCACCAAATTTTGTTTGAAGACCTATATGATATCACACTGTTACAAGTGTATTTCAAAATTTCGCCACCCTTGCTTCGCCCCCACAAAAAGCGAAATCCACCCACAGCCACAATTGGGATCCGATTGGATCATTATGGCCAAACCCACCCCGTCCCGCAGCTTATATTTTGTTTTTTACACATTCTCTCATTCACACTCTGCTTCGCGCAGTTTATGGCCTCTGCCCCTGACACGTCTCTGCCCCTGCCTCTGCAGCGTCTCTGCCGCGACTCTGCAGTGTGTTGCTCTAGGGGAGGGTGGCGAGCGAAAGGAGCGTGTTGGCGTGTGTAGTGTTGTTGATGTAGATGACAGATGAAGAAAAAATTGACAAATAACCGCTAAGGTGCAGATGTAGTACTGAGTGCCGGGTATAAAAGTTGTGACGTGTAAAAGCGTCTCACACGTCCCTTCTCGTTTTTTTTTAATTGTACATGTTTTCTACTTATGTCATCTACATCTACATCACTTCTCACGCTAACACGCTCTTTTATCTCGCAGCCCTCCCCTAGAGCCACACACTTCACACAGCAGAGTGTGGAATGAGAGAATGATGAAAACAAAAACAAAACTGGCATAAGAGATGGGGGCTAGCCACTGCAAATGAAGTTTGTCATTCTGGCCATAATAATTTTTATAATCATCCTATCTAATATCCATTTTGAACGCCAATGGGAACGGGAATGGCCATATCTATCAGATCCTCGTATTAAGATCGGCTTAGATCATGAAGAATGAAGAAATTCATTTGCAGTGGCTTCTCCCACCCATTCCTGGGTATATTGTATTTGTGCGAATAACGGTTGTATGTAACCAACAGATGGAAACGTTTCCGATCCCATAAAGTATATATATTCTTGATCAGCATCAATAGCCGAGTCTATAGAGCAGGGCTCGGCACCCATACAATTAACGAACCGTTTTTGCGTTTGTGTGTGAAGACGCACGCAAAACGGAACATTGGTATTGGTACGAATCACTGTAATACGCTTGTACGTGAGGGCAGCGCAGCAGCAGCGCCTTGTCCCGCACCCATGGGATAGGGCCGTGCCGAGCCCTGCTATAGAGCCATGTCTGTCTGTCCGTCTTGTTTGTCGGCTAGTTCTCAGAGAATATAAGAGCTAGAGCCACCAAATTGTGCATCCAGACTGCTGTATGCTGGCACTGAAACCAGTGTATTTCAAAAATTAGACCCGCCCCCGCAAAAGGGCGAAAACCCCCCAAACCTACAATTAAATGAGCGTGTTGGTGTGAGAAGTGTTGTAGATGTAGATGACAGATGAAGAAAAAATTTAAAATTTGACAAAAAACCGCTAAGGTACAGATGTAGTACTGAGTGCCGGGTATAAAAGTTGTGACGCGTAAAAAGCGTCTCACCCTTCTCGTTTTTTTCGAAATTTTGTCATTCGATTATATAAACTATTATTATTTCGGCGATTGATATTAGCATTAATTGCATTAATTAGCTTTTCTGAAAAGCGCTTGTAGAAAACCCAAGCTTACCGTTGAAAAAAAAACAGTAAAAGATTGAGCCTATAAGATGAAGTCATACCGATGATGCATTTTGATCTAGATTCTATATATGTATTCAAAGTACTACTTTTACACATGATACTTAGTCCATACAGATATTCATATTTACAGTGTCTTATTATTTCATAATCTATTTACTGTAACATGATGAGTACATTATCCTTGATTAACATTACACTGGACTGGACAAAATGTAATCAAAGATGTCATGGCTAAAAATACAAAGCAGCGAAACTGTTATATTCGCTTGTACACAATATATTTTATTACCAAAAATAAACATTTATACAATATTATTCTGCACTCCTGTGTTCACTTTCTACATATTAACAACCTGTTCTGATAAGCTGTTTCAGTTCTGTTCTATCTCGCTCGCTCCGCCAAGAACCGACACTGGACCGGGAAGATAGAGAAAAAAAAAGAGAGAGAGAAACAGAAAGAGAGAAAGATAGAGAGAGTTTGCGAGTACATGTGGCAGGTTGGCTTCTGCACGAGGCAGGGTGTGCGAGCGAGAGGGTTAACGGGCAAAAGTAAACAAAGCTGTTGGAAGGGATAGGGGTAATCATTCTGGCTATAATAATGACCCAATCTGATTTCAGTTCAGGGATCTGATAGATATGGCCATTCTCTACGGAACTACGTTTTTAGTTTTCTTTTATCATCAAATTTGTGGGTGTGCTCACACATCAACCTTCCATCGCCCTTTTTTGCTGCCGGAAGGGGGCAGGGCGATATTTTGAAATACACTTGTAACAGTGTAATATCACAGCAGTGTGCGTTACGCACATTGCTCCGACCAAAAATACATTATACCCTGTTGACTCTTCGAGTACCAGGTATAAAAATCATTCCCCACCCCCTACCGTCATTCGATTATGATCTTTTGTATGTAATCGAGATATAAATGCAGCCCGTGGAGAGTTGTGGCAACATAAAGCCAATACACAGTATAAGCTTGCTTGAAACGGAAGGAATTTACGAAGGAATTGTGTTTCACAAATATTTATACACACACCTCTGCTTTCTAGAACGGCTTTGGTCGGCTTTCGGTTTGGGTTTGGGTTTTTTTTTGTGTTTGCTCATGGGGCTTTTCGGGGGCCTTTAAAGTGTATTATTTCCCCGGTCATTGTAATTTAATTTGTTTGCCATTCCGAATTGATGACAGCAACCGTCACACACACATTAAGACTCGTACACACACAAGGTGCAGACGCAGCACAGGGCCAAGCGTTGATTTTATAGATTTGCTGCTGCGTATTTGCTGACTTTATTTAAAAACAGGAAACAAAAAAAAAAAAAACAAAATTCATATCGAGTGCAGAAAGACGCGCCTAGAAATATTGAAGCGTCAGAATCTGCACTCCTCACGCGAATTGTAACGAACCGTATCGTATTTTATTGGCGAAATCACACGACGCGTGTCTTCATTGGGTCAAGAAGAGGAAGAGATACGCACTGCTGAATTACTTCTTGAAAACTGGCGCACGTAAACGTTGCGAGGCGATGCAGATACCGACACGGACTGCAGTCGCTGATGTTTGGTTTGGAAAATTCAAGACGCACACTCGCACACACACTCAGGCACGGAAGGCACGCGAACCCCAACCAGACGCACGAAGCCCAACTCGGCTGTGGCTCGGCCTCGTCTGCGTTTACCCGCTTCGGCTTTTGAGTCGGATCCCTGCGCATGTCCACATGGGAGGATGCTGAGTTAGAGGAGGGTGGCGGTTTCAGCAAAAAAAATTGGCGCGCAATATCAATTAGTTGATGCCCCTCAGTCTCAGTCTTATATTCTTAGCCGGCTTTTTGTAGACTTGGAGGTAGGTACCCCACACGTCTGTTGCTCAACGAAATTCAGAGCTCTCTCACTCTCACTCTCACTCACTCTCTCTCTCTCTCTTTCTCTCTCTCTCTCACTCTATCTCTCTCTCTCTCTCTTTATATCCAAAACCAATCTTTTACTCGCTTTGTGTAGTTCTTGAACTGTTTATTCTGTTTCATTTGGTGTTTAATTTAAAGTAGCAAATAGCTGACTTTCGATTGATTCGTATGGAAGGAGAGGAGGTACATCTCAAAATAGTGATGGGTACTTACTTCCAGTCGTATCCTCATTTCAAACTTTTTTAGGCTAATGACAATTTTCCACAGCTATTGTAATGTGATAACAAACGGGTATGGGGATATACCGAATTGTACTACATTAACGAAAGGAATGACTGGAGGAGATGGAGAGCTCCGCTAAAGGAGCTGAAAGAGGAGCCGCAATGACTGACAAAGCTTTGCTTAAAACAAAGAACCACAAATGGCTGACAATAGGGAGCATGGAGCTCGGTGAGCTAGAATAAACGATAAAGGACGTGTGAGACGCTTCTTACCCGTCACAACTTTTATCCCCGGTACTCAGTGCTACACCTGTACCTTAGCGTTTTTCTTTCAAATTTTACATTTGTTCTTCATCTGTCATCTACATATACAACACTTCTCACGCCAACACGCTCCTTTAGCTCGCCCTTCTCCACTTGAGCCACACACTGCACGAAGCAGAGTGTGGAATGAGAGAATGTTAAAAAAAAATTAAAAAAGCGGACGGACAGACAGACATGGCTCAATCGACTCGGCTATTGATGCTGATCAAGAATATATATACTTTATGGGGTCGGAGACGTTTCCTTCTGTGCGTTACATATGTACATTCACTTTGTGCACAAATACAATGTACCCTTTTTACTCTTCGAGTACAGGGTATAAAAGTTCAATTTTGGCAACGGACGCTTGAAACTACCACTAATATTGTATGCAAAAATACAAAATTACTTTGAACATGATTGTGTTAGTATTTTAGAGATTTGTGGTGCAACAAAAGGATGCCAGAATGAAACAGAAATTGCGTCGTTTTAGACATTTGCATAGCGCTACCCTCGTTCTATTTGCTTGTGTTTATCTTTCTCTCACACGGTGTATTTCATTCCCTATCCTTCCCGCTCTCTCGTTTTGCATATATATTTATGTATGTTTGTACAGCCGTAATACTCAGCCGTATTTCATGCCAACCTTTAAGTTTGTTTTGATTCCCTTATATGTATGCAATTAACATAATTATTACAAATGTAATTATGAGCACATGTATTTTATGTACATACATATGTATTCATGTACAAAACTCACATAATTGTGCCAGACGAAAGCACATGCCCACGAAAACGCGTTTGCCCCAGATAAGATATCCTTAACATACTCCTACCCATATCCCTTCGCTCGCTCAGAGATTCTCTTAGTTGGCCATGTGTGTCTGTCCATTCGTCCGTTCGTCCGACCGTATGGCCGTCTGTCCGTCCGTCTTTATGACCGCCTGAATATTTTGTTACGAAATTTTTTACTTTAAAAACTCAGGAAATTTCGAAACAAAATTTGTGTCCTCTTATTATTATTATTGTGTTTTTTGCTACTTAATCGCTACAGCGAAATTGGATGGTCTCACGACAATGAGTCCGCATTGACCAGGTACTTCAGTTTATGTTGGGGGAATATTAGAAAACTCTGAACTCAAAAAAGAGTTGTTTGCCGAACGGACACCACAAAAAAGGATGCTCTTTTTTTATGTTCAGGTGCATGAATTGGGTGTCTTTTAAGAACACGCCAAAAGGGCGTGTTGGTGTGAGAAGTGATTGAGATTGACATGACACATGACAGATGTAGAAAAAATGTAATATTAAATATTCGAAAAACTCTAAAGGTTACATATGTACATACGTACATACATCATGTATATATCTGTATTATCAGTATATATTTATGTATGTACATATGTTACTGATTGAGTACCGAGTATAAAAGTTGTGACGCGTTCCAGCGCTTACCATAACGTTCCTCCTCGTTTTAAATGAAAATTTCTTCAGGTTTGGTCGTCCCACTTATGTATGTATGTATGTACGTACATACATACATATGTACCTAGAACGAGACAATTGATAGATGTACACACTTGTAATTACACATATGTAATTGAAAGCCATAATATGTACATATGTATGTATGTACGTACATACATATGTATCTTTATTCTCGTGTGCATGCATTTGAAAATGCACCGCACGCTCATACACACACAAATGTAAGCCTTACAAGTGACGCAATGGAGCATGCAATTCCCAACGCCAACTCATCATCAGATGAAATCCTTTTACACTTTTCCGGTTTACTTGAGCGTAAATCAAATTTATGAATTTTTCAAGAGTTTGGTTTGACAAAAATACACACAAAGAAAGCACACGTGTAAGAGTCATAGAATTTCAGTTTTTCTCCTTTCCTTGTATACCCGGTACTCGAAGAGTACGGAAGGAAGCGTTTCCGACCACACAAAGTATATACATACATATATTCTTGATCAGCCGAGTCGAAATAGCCATTTTTTTCTGTCCGTCCTTCAATCCGTCTTGATGAGCGCCTGGATATCAGAATTTCGCTCCGCCCCTTCCGACACCACAAACGATGAAAATCTGCTGTAACCACAATTTTTCAGATAAGAGAAAAGTAACGAGTAAGAATGTGTGAGACGCTTCTTACGCGTCACAACTTTTATACCCGGTACTCAGTCCGTATATCTGTACCTTATTGTTTTTTTTCGAATTTGACATTTGACATTTTAAATTTTTTCGACATCTGTCATCTGCATCTACATCACTTCTCACGCCAACACGTTCTGTTAGCTTGCCCACCTCCCCTAGAGTCACAAACTACACACATCAGAGTGTAAAATGAGAATGTGAAAAAATAAAAAAACTGCTGGATGGGGTGGATTTAGCCACTGGAAATTAATATCTTCATTTTGGCTATAATAATTATCCAATCTAATCTTCGGTGATAGATATGTCCATTCCCTAACGAATGGCGTTGTTAGTTTTCTTTTATCTTCATAATTGTGGATACAGCAAATTTTCGCCCATTGTGGGGACGGGGCGAAATGTTGAAATACACTTGTAACAGTTTGATATCCCAGTAATCCGGTAATGAGGCTCTAGCTTTTATAGTCTCTGATATCCAGGCGATCATCAAGACGGATTGACGGACGGACAGATAATAATCAAGAATATATATCCTTTGGAAAATGGCAAATTGTCCTTTGCTTTAGAGTTTTATAGGTGAGAGGCCGGTCGAGGGATATCCTTTGAGTAGAATCGTAAACACTAAGAACATGGGGCCAAAGTGAAGGAAGAAGTTGAGTAAAAGAATTTGCTGGGGAAACTTCAATGAAATGAAATAAAATTGCATTATAACGTCACAAGAGGGCCTCAAAGCTTCTAAGCCGGGAATGGGGCTCCTCGAGGGTCAGGACGTTTGCGAAACTTTCGCCTTGCATCTATTTTTACGAGTATTCTGTGCACTATGGTCCAAAATACAATTTTAGTTAGAAAAAAATATAACTTAATGATATCGAAAGTTTGTAGATCCGAAAATATCGCAACCCGAAATACCAAAACGCTATCCACAGATTAAGTCGTAAAGCTCATGTTAATCTTATTTTCAGACCATAGTTCAATGGGAACAGAAAAGTCAAGTCAATGAATGGCAGCGAACTCACGATCGCTCTGGGGCGCACAGCAATTTGTTTAACCCGCACATCTGTCAAAGTTTTTCCCTCTTTATTTACCCAATTTCCGCAATTAAGTTTATATCATTCACCTGAGCCGACTTAATCAGGACTTAACCAAAGCAAATCGAGGCGGTTGAAATAGCAGTATGGCTAGTGCTATCCCGCCCAAGGACGCAACGATGGCGATGGTGAGGATGGGTTTATGACTGGTTGGGGCTGCTGAGTAAGTGACATGAGAACTTTTGGCGGGCTGGGTTGCCGTGAGAAAGGACGACGATGATGTTGGAGGTGGCGATGTTCTATTCCGCAGCCACGACAGAAAAGGCACCTATTCCAGAACGAGAACTTTGATTTCAGCCTGTATCTAGTGGAGGGACTGGGGTGACGAATGGTCGATGAGGCTATTCAATGTAACTGAAAATACCTAGAGGCTGAGGGTTTTCATCTTTTTTTATGTACATACAAATGTACATACTATGTATGTATGGATGTAAATATATAAAAATAATTTTTTTGTGTCGTTATTCAATCATTCAGCGCATTTAAAATGGTGAGAATGGCAGACTCATTTAGCATATTAAATTGGGACTAGAGAAAAAGGAGCAAAAGTTCAAGCCATATTTGCTCATCTTTCTTTCCGTGTTACCATTTTGGATAATTTACATATTTATTTCTGTACATAAAATGTACATATCTATGTACATACATACATATGAGACCTTTTGACCTTTAAATCATTATTATTGTAATTATTATTATTATTATAACATTATCAATTCTTGAAAAGAAAGAGCCCAGAATTTAAAATAAACGAGAAGAGACGTGTGAGACGCTTCTTACGCGTCACAACTTTTATACCCGGCACTCAGTACTAAATCTGCACCTTAGCGGTTATTTGTCTAATTTTACATTTTTTCTTCATCTGTCATCTACATCTACAACACTACTCACGCCAACGCCTCTTTAGCTCGCCACCCTCCCCTAAAGCAACACACTGCAGACTCACGGCAGAAGCAGAGTCAGCGGCCGGCGGCCATTGTGCGGCTACTGCGCGAAGCAGAGTGTGAATGAGAGAATGTCCAAAAAAAATATATAAGCTGCGCGACGGGGTGGGTTTAGCCACTGCAAATTAATTTCCTCATTCTGGCTATAATATTGGTCCAATCGGATCCCAATTTAGTGATCTGATAGATATGGTCATTCTCTACGGAATGGCGTTTTTAGTTTTCTTTTATCTTTAAAATTGTAGGTTTGGGAGGTTTTCGCCCTTTTGCGGGGGCGGAAGGGGGCGGGGCTCATTTTTGAAATACACTTGTAACAGTGTGAGCATACAGAAGTCTGGATGCAAAATTTGGTGGCTCTAGCTCTTATGGTCTCTGAAATCCAGGCGCTCATAAGGACGGACGGACGGACGGACGGACGGACAGACAGACATGGCTCAATCGACTCGGCTATTGATGCTGATCAAGAATATATATATTTATGGGGTCGGAAACGTTTCCTTCTGTGCGTTACATACAACCGTAATTCGCACAAATACAATATACCCTATTTACTCTTCGAGTACCGGGTATAAAAAGTCGGTTTAGTTCCTTGAGGAAAAAAAAAGTTCGATTTTGTCGAGGAGTGTAATTAAAATCTCGCAGTCACCTCCGCAAACGCAATTGATTTACTGACAGAAAATAATCACCGAAAACCAATTTTTGGCGCCCGATAAATGCTTGGACTACGGCAGATCTCTCACCCCCGTATAATCGGAGTATATATGCATGGTACATACATTGCAATGTAGGGCGTATGCGTATGTATGGCGATTGTTCAGTATTCATTGGCCGTAATTTGACTGAAATAAGTGAAGCGCGCCTTTGTGCGTCGCCCGAGTGAGCAATGAACGGGCGGGGTCGGGGATAAGTTCTGCATGGTTCTGTGTGTAGGTGTGTGAGACACAGAAGGTCAGTCAGGCTCACGGTTTCATCACAAATTTGATTAAGCATTAGACCTACTGGTACAGGAAATTAATATTACACTACCCGACACGATTTTTCCTCAAGGAACCAAACGCACTTTTTATAAAAGATATGGGGTATTTACAAAATTTTGACTTCAAAAACTCGGGAAATGTCGAAAAAAAATTATATATTGTGTTCTCTATTTTTTATGTACCGGTGCATTCATTCAGGTATTCATCAAAATCTATTTTGACTTTTCCCGAGTTTTTGAAGTCAAAATGTAGTCAAAAATAGCGCACAAAAATACACATTTTTGCATTTTAAGGCTTGATATTTCCCAGACGGTACGCTTTTGGGTCCACATTTTAGCTGTACCAATCAGCTTTTCAAAAAAAAAGCTTTTGCAGCCAGATCTAAGATACTCAGTTATGTAGAAAAAAACAACAAACCGCTACCTCTTATAAAACCTTAGAAAAAAATACAAAACTTAAAAAAAAAAGTTCTGCCATAGAAAAGAAACCATAATTCATAAAAAAGCATTTTAATTTAATTTTAATGCCTGATATCTATCAGATAAATTCGGTTTGGTTTCCATCATGCTGCTCACCGGTATAGGTTATATGTATGGTACATATTAACATATGAATGTGTTTAGCATGTTGTGGTTCGTCCCAAATGCACTGCAGTGCATTGGAGCGGGTATATGTTTATATGTTTTCAGACACTGCTACTGTTTATCGCACACATTTTTGGGGTTTTTGTGGCCGTTTTCTACTGTGTTACGACCAATTTCAAAAGCCCGTTAGAAACAGGCATTCTCTCCATCCTATATGTTCTGTAATGCTCGTTATATCCTAACAGCATTCATATTAACTCCGAGCCCTTTCTCAAAATCAGCTATGGTCATTCCTGTTTATCCTTAAATTATAACACGATACACCGAAATGGTTATATTGATAAACAGGTTATGACAGTATAAATTCATGTGGACATACATACATATATATGTACATACATATGTACATGTATTTACATACATTTGTATACACCCAAGAGCTGCTAATCATTTCAATCCATCTGTAACTATAGTCTTCCCATTCTAGTGTATTCTGGAGTAACCCTTGAGTCATTCTTATACCCGGGACTCGCAGAGTAGTGTTTATTGTATTTGTGGGGAAAATTGGATGTACATATGTACATACATACATATGTAACGCACAGAAGGAAACGTTTCCGATCCCATAAAGTATATACATATATATTCTTGATCAGCATCAATAGCCGAGTCGATAGAGCCATGTCTGTCTGTCCGTCCGTCTGTCCGTCCTTATGAGCGCCTAGTACTCAGAGACCATACGAGTTAGGGCAACCAAGTTTTGCATCCAGACTTCTGTATGCTCACACTGTTACAAGTGCATTTCAAAAATCCGCCCCCACAAAGGGCTAAAATCTCCCACAGCCACAATTTTGAAGATAAAAGAAAACTAAAAACGCTATTCCGTAGGGAAGGACTATATCTATCAGATCACCGAATTAAGCCATTATTATAGCAAGAATGAATAAATTAATTGGCTGTGTCTATACCCACCCCGTCTCGCAGCTTATCTTATTTTTTTCACATTATCTCATTCACACTCGGCGAGCTATAAGAGCGTGTTGGCGTGAGAAGTGATGTAGATGTAGATGACAGATGAAGAAATCTAAAAAAAAACTGCTAGGGTACAGCTGTAGTACTGAGTACCGGTTATAAAAGTTGTGACGCTTAAGATGCGTCTCACACATCCCTTCTCATTTTAGTTTCCTTTTTATAATACTTACGATTATTATCTGAAGTATCGAATTAGGCTTTGCTCTTTCTCACATTAGGAAAATATCAGAAAGTAGTCTTCTTTCTATGTTTTCTATCAAGTGTTAGCTTTCTTGCCGCTGTTGAATAATTGTAAAGATCTTTTGGCTTTAAATATCATTAGTTCCAGAAGACAGTTAGTTACATAAATTTACATAGTTTACATTTAGTTACATAAAGCTTATGCATTATGTAAATTGTATATTTTCCTAGACGGCACTTCCAGTCTTCCCAACACCCAGTACAGAATGATCACCTGAAAGAATAAATCAATAAACTGACAGCAAGCTTCAGAAACACTGCCATAACTGGGTGACCCCCAAGCACCAACCGACCAAAGCACATGATGGCTTACCCACATGAAGTCCACAAAGTTTGCTCATTAGAGAGAGTACGACTTAAAGCAAATATCAAGCGGCTAGTTCAAATGTAATGAAATAAGTTGAGCGAAGTCGTACCAAAAACATGGAACACCAAACTGAACCCTTGTTGTGTGATGGGGGAGGTCGTGGGAGTTGCAGGTTCCAGATTTGGCGTGGAGTTGTCCGGAAGGTCCGAAACGATGCGATGTTTGGCTCTAATTTCGGAGCTAGCAGGCAAGCGTAGTTTTCAGAACGCGTCTGAATCCACAAAATGATAATTAAAATTTGCCTCTCTCAGCCCGGTGGTGGTTTCTCCGAAACCTTTAGCATCTTTAGCAAAACCCTAATCTCATGCCCGCATCATGATTAATTCCCTGGCGGCATTTAACACCCTGCACCGAGAGCCAGATATAGAGAGCTATAGAAACAGTGGAACGTGGGCAGGGGACATGGACAGCGGCCGCGGGCCTGTGCCGAAGGTTAACGTAACCCCCAGTGCAAGCCATAAATGTAGTGCCACGCTCTTGGTATCGGTGCTCCGTTCGCTGTTCCAATCTCCCCTGAAGGTGGTTTCTTCTGTTGAAATACGTTGCCTGCTTGTAACAGTAAACATTTGCTTGGAAGGCACAGGCGGGCTCCGGTATTACTCAAGCTGTTGCAAAACTGAAAGCCGGAGCCCACTCGATAAATGTGTTTAAAACCAGGGAAACATGAAACATATTATAAATAAACATTTTAATTATTTAAAAAAAGGTTTATTTTAAAAATGTAGTAGAACATATTCTTAACCTTTATTAATGAATAAATTAAAAAACGAGAAGGGACGTGTGAGATGCTTCTTATTACAAAACTAGTACTCAGTAGTACATCTGTACCTAATTGGTTTTTATCAAATTTTAAATTTTACTTTCTCCATTTTCGGCTATTGATGCTGATCAAGAATACTTTATGGGGTCTGAAACGTTTCCTTCTGTGCGTTACTTACATCCACTTTTGTCCACAAATAAAATATACCCTATTTACCTTTCGAATACCGTGTATTTGTATTTGCGGGATTTGTATGCTCGTTAATTGAAAGTTTTCCTTTTCCTTGTTTTTGAGTATGTGTGCGGTTTGTTTCGGTGGGGTGATTTATTGCATTGAGGTATTTTTGGTTCACCTCTGCTCTCCCTTCTCAATGGCCTCTTTTCCGCTAATTTGTTATCAGAAGTAAGTATGTAGCCACTCTACACACTCCGAGTGCGTGGACTGCTATGCTTGCCTTTGTACATTCATACATACATACATATGTATATGTATATGAATATATACTGTATACGTACGTGCGTTCATATATGCATATGTATGTATGTACTTTCATATGTATGTATGCACATATGTATGTATACATTTGTATTCACATACTTCTTCTAATCTTTCAAATAAAACATATGATATTTTTATACTCAGTACTCGAAGATTATGTAGGGTATATTGTATTTGTGGGAAATAACGGATGTACATATGTATGTAATGTAATATCAAAACAATAAAAAATCACCAACAGCCACAATTTTGAAGATAATAGAAAACTAACGAGATGGGACGTGTGGGACGCTTCTTACGCGTCACAACTTTTATACCCGGTACTCAGTACCACATGTGTACCTTAGCCATTTTTTGTCAAATTTTACAATTTCTTCATCTACCATCTACATCTACAACAGTTCTCACGCCAACAATCTCCTTTAGCTCGCCCCCCTCCCCTAGAGCCGCACACTGCAGAGTCACGGCAGAGGCAGAGGCGCGGCAGAGGCAGAGGCCGCACACTGCAGAAGCAGAGTGTGAAAGAGAGACTGTCCAAAAAAACAACAAAAGTTGCTGGACGGGGTGGGTTTAGCTACTACAAATTAGTTTTCTAGTTTTCATTCTGGCTATAATAATGGTCCAATTGGATCCCAAGTTGGTGATCTGATAGATATGGTCATTCCCTACGGAATTATTTAAGTTTTCTTTTATCTTAAAAATTTAAGATTTGGGAGAAATACACTTGTAACAGTGTGAGCATACAGAAGTCTGGATGTAAAGTTTGGTGACTCTAGCTTTTATGGTCTCTGAGATGCTGATCAGGTATATATCTTATAGGATCGGAAACGTTTTCTTCTGTGCGTTACATACATCCACTTTTCTTTTATCTTCAAAATTGTAGCCCTTTTGCGCGGGCGGAAGGGGGCGGGGCTCATTTTTGAAATACACTTGTAACAGTGTGAGCATACAGAAGTCTGGATGCAAAATTTGGAGGCTCTAGCTTTTATGGTCTCTGAGTACTGGGCGCTCATCAGGACGGACAGACGGACGGACGGACAGACAGACACGGCTCAATCGACTCGTCTATTGATGCTGATCAAGAATATTGTATATACTTTATGGGGTCGGAAACGTTTCCTTCTGTGCGTTAATAATAACTAAATAACTAAAGGAAAAAATGATCGTCACTGGGAAAAATATACGAGCATATGCGAAAAAAAAGTATGAACTGTTAAGCAAACATAAAACATCAATTTTCACTTGCCTTTTACATTCTCCTTTTCCGCAGTGTCCTCTTCACACACATGCATACGTAACCCGCACGACGATACGAGGAAACGAACGAAACGAAATAAATGTAACGGGATCGAAAGAGAGATTCTAAGAAGAGCACAGATATTGGGAACATTAATTTAGGGTGAGGCATTTGGACGGAAGTTCGTATGCACACACTCAACGAGAGAGAGTCAGACTATCACGAATTGGGTTGCCTCACCCTATTAGGGGACACTTGAAATGTGAGCGCTGACACTCGCTCTTTGCTTTTTGCGCCTCTTCTCTTTTCTTGCGCTTTTATATGATTGCATGGTAATGGGAGGGGATAACTTCGCGCCTTTTTTGGCACATTTTCACACACACACATTGCAAGCCCTTGGTGCAAATTTAGAACATTTTTGCTCTATCTACGTATGTACATACATTTGTACGAAAAAAAAAAAAACACTTATCACTTCACTTTCACATATTGTCGCATATTTCACAAAAGATCTCGCATTTTAGGTCCACAAAATGTTCAACCATTTCACCATATTTCACTGCACTTCACTAACACACACTTCACTTTCACATATTGTCGCATATTTCGCAAATGATCTCGCATTTTTTGTCCACAAAATGTTCAACCATTGCACCACATTTTATTTCATTTCACTAACACACACTTCACTTTCACATATTGCCGCATATTTCCATCGACGATCTGCTTCTAGGTTCGCTGTGCTCCTCCGCAACTGATCTCGCATTTTTTGCCCATTAAATGCTCAACCATTTCACTACACTTCACTAACACACACTTGTTGTTGTACACTGCACATTACTCCACAACGATACTTTTTCCCGTTTAGTTTCCCGAATTTTCCCGTATTTTCTCGATTTTACCCGATTTTTTCGATTTTTCGCGGACCGAATCCGTACCGGACCGAACGCGCTGACAAATGTTTAACTACTGAGTGGGGATGAGGAAGCTGCAAAAGAAGTAAACTGCGTAGGTGTTGGTGGCTTAGGCCGCGCTCCCCTACTCTCAAATCTAATGCACATACACTGTGACGTGCACTTGGGCCTCCTGCTCTCTGGGATTTTGTGCCAGCCGACCAGATCAGTGTAGAGTAGGGTGTAGGATTTGCGCTGCAGAATGTTCGAATGTTCGCTCTCTTTACATTTAGCTAATGAGGAAGTGAAGAGGAGAAAGAATAAGAAAATATTGAGCTGCTGGAGTGCTGGCATGAATACAAATCAATTTAATCGGAAAATCAATTGGAAAATATAAAGGGAGTTAAATTTATTATTTATTTTAAATAAACTATCAATATGCGCCGTTTTTTTATGTTTTATTTTTCTTTATGGTTCTCTCTGGGTTTCTTGTGAGAGCGAGAGAGCGAAGTAACGGCGAAACAATGCGAGATAAAGAAAGATGCGCTGGCTGGAGTGCTGACTTGAATTCAAATTAAAGAAATTGTCCGGGAAAAGTTTTCGGTCAAGAGATCTCGATCGGAAAATGCTTAGAAAAAAGGGGAAAATTGTAAAGGGAGTTAAAATTAAGAATTATGCCAGAACCAAAATTTTTTCATGTTTGTCCTTTTTTTCTTTTTGGTTCTCTCTGCGTTTCTAGTGACAGCGTTGAAACTGTGAGAGCGAGAGAGCAAAGTAACTGTAAAAACAACACAAGACTGGGCTCTCTCGTTCTTCTTTCCTTGTATGAGTGAATAGGAAAGGCAATTGGATTCTTGGTGTTGGTTGTTAAGACTCTCCATGCGCTTTGAAATCTATAGATCTAAAATGTTCGCTCCCTTTTCATTTGACTAATTGTCAGTTAGAAAGGGGAAGGGAGATGAAGAAGATGGGCTGCTGGAGTGCTGGCTTGAATTCAGATTAAAGACATTATCCCGGAAAAGTTTTCCGTCACGAGATCTCGATCGGAAAATGTTTAGATAAATGTGGAAATTGTAAAGGGTGTTAAAATTAAGTCTAATTATGCAAAAACCAACATTTTTTCATGTTTGTCTTTTTTTCTTTTCGGTTCTCTCTCCGTTTCTAGTGACAGCGTTGAAGCTGTGAGAGCGAGAGAGCAAAGTAACGCGAGTCTGAGCTCTGTCATTCTTTTTGCTTTGTATGAGTGAATAGGAAAGACAATTGGATTCTTGGTGTTGGTGGCTTTTGAATCGCTCTCCTACTTGCAAATCGGATGCACATTTATTATTTCAAGCACTTTGACTATCCGTCTCTGGAATTCCGTGCAAGCCGACTAAATCAGTGTAGGGTGATTTCACATTTTTGGTACATTCTCCATGCGCTTTGAAATCTGTAGATCTAAAATGTTCGCTCCCTTTGCATTCGACTAATTGTCATTAAAAAGAGCGGGAGATGAAGAAGATGCGCTGCTGGAGTGCTGGCTTGAATTTAAATTAAAGAAATTGCCCCGGAAAAGTTTTCTGTCACGAGATCTCGATCGGGAAATGCTTAGATAAATGTGAAAATTGTGAAGGCAGTTAAAACGAGAAGGGACGTGTAAGACGCTTCTTACGCGTCACAACTTTTATACGCGGTACTCAGTACTACATCTGTACCTTAGCGGTTTTTTGTCAAATTTTACATATTTTCTTTATCTGTCATCTATGTACATCTACAACACTTCTCACGCCAACACGCTCCTTTAGCTCGCCCCCCCTTTCCTAGAGCCGCACA
This sequence comes from Drosophila subobscura, assembly GCF_008121235.1. Taxonomy (NCBI): domain Eukaryota; kingdom Metazoa; phylum Arthropoda; class Insecta; order Diptera; family Drosophilidae; genus Drosophila; species Drosophila subobscura. Next base: position 22,582,518 of record NC_048530.1, on the reverse strand, counting down.
CTGCACAGTCTCGGCAGAGGCAGAGGCGCGGCATAGGCAGAGGCCGCACACTGCAGAAGCAGAGTGTGAATGAGAGAATGCATTCCACGCATTCAAATCTGCGCCGCTCTCTCACTTTCAAGTTTTGCAAAAATCGGGAAAAATTTGACAAATACAACTGAAAACTTTGTACGCAGCTGTAAAGCTGTGGTGTAGTGTTGTGGTTAAACAGAAAAATTTCCTAAATTACAAAAACTTGTTCCTCATCAAGCGACGACGGCGGAAATATTTTTTTTTTCATTTCATTATACCCGGTACTCGAAGAGTAAATAGGGTATATTGTATTTGTGCGGATAACGGTTGTATGTAACGCACAGAAGGAAACGTTTCCGACCCCATTAAGTATATATATTCTTGATCAGCATCAATAGACGAAAGGATAGAGCCGTGTCTGTCTGTCCGTTCGTCCGTCCGTCCGTCTGTCCGTCCTGATGAGCGCCCAGTACTCAGAGACCATAAAAGCTAGAGCCACCAAATTTTGCATCCAGACTTCTCTATGCTCACACTGTTACAAGTGTATTTCAAAAATGAGCCACGCCCCCTTCCGCCCCCGAAAAAAGGCGAAAACCTCCCAATCCTACAATTTTGAAGATAAAAGAAAACTAAAAACGCCATTCCGTAGGGAATGACCATATCTATCAGATCATATCCGTGTGACTCGGATTGGATCATTATTATAGCCACAATGAAGAAATTTATTTGCAGTGGCTAAACCCACCCTGTCCCACAGCTTTAGTTGCTTTTTTCACATTCTCTCATTCACACTCTGTTTCGCGCGGCCTCTGCCTCTTCCGCGAGTCTGCTGTGTGTTTGTTTAAGGAAGGGGGGCGAGCTAAGGGAGCGTGTTGGTGTTGCAGATGTAGATGACAGATGAAGAAAAAATGTAAAATTTGACAAATAACCGCTAAGTTGCAGATGTAGTACTGAGTGCCGGGTATAAAAGTTGTGACGCGTAAGAAGCGTCTCACACGTCCCTTCTCGTTTTAACTGCCTTCACAATTTTCACATTTATCTAAGCATTTCCCGATCGAGATCTCGTGACAGAAAACTTTTCCGGGGCAATTTCTTTAATTTAAATTCAAGCCAGCACTCCAGCAGCGCATCTTCTTCATCTCCCGCCCTTTTTAATGACAATTAGTCGAATGCAAAGGGAGCGAACATTTTAGATCTACAGATTTCAAAGCGCATGGAGAATGTACCAAAAATGTGAAATCACCCTACACTGATTTAGTCGGCTTGCACGGAATTCCAGAGACGGATAGTCAAAGTGCTTGAAATAATAAATGTGCATCCGATTTGCAAGTAGGAGAGCGATTCAAAAGCCACCAACACCAAGAATCCAATTGTCTTTCCTATTCACTCATACAAAGCAAAAAGAATGACAGAGCTCAGTCTCGCGTTACTTTGCTCTCTCGCTCTCACAGCTTCAACGCTGTCACTAGAAACGGAGAGAGAACCGAAAAGAAAAAAAGACAAACATGAAAAAATGTTGGTTTTTGCATAATTAGACTTAATTTTAACACCCTTTACAATTTCCACATTTATCTAAACATTTTCCGATCGAGATCTCGTGACGGAAAACTTTTCCGGGATAATGTCTTTAATCTGAATTCAAGCCAGCACTCCAGCAGCCCATCTTCTTCATCTCCCTCCCCAATTTAACTGACAATTAGTCAAATGAAAAGGGAGCGAACATTTTAGATCTATAGATTTCAAAGCGCATGGAGAGTCTTAACAACCAACACCAAGAATCCAATTGCCTTTCCTATTCACTCATACAAGGGAAAGAAGAACGAGAGAGCCCAGTCTTGTGTTGTTTTTACAGTTACTTTGCTCTCTCGCTCTCACAGTTTCAACGCTGTCACTAGAAACGCAGAGAGAACCAAAAAGAAAAAAAGACAAACATGAAAAAATTTTGGTTTTTGCATAATTAGACTTCATTTTAACTCCCTTTACAATTTTCCCCTTTTTTCTAATCCGATCGAGATCTCTTGACCGAAAACTTTTCCCTGACAATTTCTTTAATTTGAATTCAAGTCAGCACTCCAGCCAGCGCATCTTTCTTTATCTCGCATTGTTTCGCCGTTACTTCGCTCTCTCGCTCTCACAAGAAACCCAGAGAACCATAAAAAAAAAATAAAACATAAAAAACGGCGCATATTGATAGTTTATTTAAAATAAATAATAAATTTAACTCCCTTTATATTTTCCAATTGATTTTCCGATTAAATTGATTTGTATTCATGCCAGCACTCCAGCAGCTCAATATTTTCTTATTCTTTCTCCTCTTCACTTCCTCATTAGCTAAATGTAAAGAGAGCGAACATTCGAACATTCTGCAGCGCAAATCCTACACCCTACTCTACACTGATCTGGTCGGCTGGCACAAAATCCCAGAGAGCAGGAGGCCCAAGTGCACGTCACAGTGTATGTGCATTAGATTTGAGAGTAGGGGAGCGCGGCCTAAGCCACCAACACCTACGCAGTTTACTTCTTTTGCAGCTTTCTCATCCCCACTCAGTAGTTAAACATTTGTCAGCGCGTTCGGTCCGGTACGGATTCTGTCCGCGAAAAATCGAAAAATCGGGTAAAATCGAGAAAATACGGGAAAATTCGGGAAACTAAACGGGAAAAGTATCGTTGTGGAGTAATGTGCAGTGTACAACAACAAGTGTGTGTTAGTGAAGTGTAGTGAAATGGTTGAGCATTTAATGGGCAAAAAATGCGAGATCAGTTGCGGAGGAGCACAGCGAACCTAGAAGCAGATCGTCGATGGAAATATGCGGCAATATGTGAAAGTGAAGTGTGTGTTAGTGAAATGAAATAAAATGTGGTGCAATGGTTGAACATTTTGTGGACAAAAAATGCGAGATCATTTGCGAAATATGCGACAATATGTGAAAGTGAAGTGTGTGTTAGTGAAGTGCAGTGAAATATGGTGAAATGGTTGAACATTTTGTGGACCTAAAATGCGAGATCTTTTGTGAAATATGCGACAATATGTGAAAGTAAAGTGTGTGTTAGTGAAGTGCAGTGAAATATGGTGAAATGGTTGAGCATTTAATGGGCAAAAAATGCGAGATCAATTGCGGAGGAGCACAACAAGGCTAAAAGCAGATCGGCGTTGGAAATATGCGGCAATATGTGAAAGTGAAGTGTTAAGTGTTTTTTTTTCGTACAAATGTATGTACATACGTAGATAGAGCAAAAATGTTCTAAATTTGCACCAAGGGCTTGCAATGTGTGTGTGTGAAAATGTGCCAAAAAAGGCGCGAAGTTATCCCCTCCCATTACCATGCAATCATAAAAAAGCGCAAGAAAAAGGAAGAGGAGCAAAAAGCAATGAGCGAGCGTCAGCGCTCTCATTTCAAGTGTCCCCTAATAGGGTGAGGCAACCCAAATCGTGCTAGTCTGACTCTCTCTCGCTGAGTGTGTGCATACGAACTTCCGTCCAAATGCCTCACCCTAAATTAATGTGCCCAATATCTGTGCTCTTATTAGAATCTCTCTTTCGATCCCGTTACATTTATTTCGTTTCGTTCGTTTCCTCGTATCGTCGTGCGGGTTACGTATGCATGTGTGTGAAGAGGACAATGCGGAAAAGGAGAATGTAAAAGGCAAGTGAAAATTGATGTTTTATGTTTGCTTAACAGTTCATACTTTTTTTTTCGCAAATGCTCGTATATTTTTCCCAGTGACGATCATTTTTTCCTTTAGTTATTTTGTTGTACCCGGTACTCGAAGAGTAAATAGGGTATATTGTATTTGTGGGGAATAACGGTTGTATGTAACGCACAGAAGGAAACGTTTCCGACCCCATAAAGTATATATATTCTTGATCAGCATCAATAGACGAGTCGATAGAGCCGTGTCTGTCTGTCCGTCCGTCCGTCCGTCCGTCCGCCCGTCCGTCTGTCCGTCCTGATATGCGCCCAGTACTCAGAGACCATAAAAGCTAGAGCCACCAAATTTTGCATCCAGACTTCTCTATGCTCACACTGTTACAAGTGTATTTCAAAAATGAGCCACGACCCCTTCCGCCCCCGAAAAAAGGCGAAAACCTCCCAATCCTACAATTTTGAAGATAAAAGAAAACTAAAAACGCCATTCCGTAGGGAATGACCATATCTATCAGATCATATCCGTGTGACTCGGATTGGATCATTATTATAGCCACAATGAAGAAATTTATTTGCAGTGGCTAAACCCAGCCTGTCCCGCAGCTTTTGTTGCTTTTTTCACATTCTCTCATTCACACTCTGTTTCGCGCGGCCTCTGCCTCTTCCGCGAGTCTGCTGTGTTTGTTTAAGGAAGGGGGGCGAGCTAAGGGAGCGTGTTGGTGTTGTAGATGTAGATGGCAGATGAAGAAAAAATGTAAAATTTGACAAATAACCGCTAAGTTGCAGATGTAGTACTGAGTGCCGGGTATAAAAGTTGTGACGCGTAAGAAGCGTCTCACACGTCCCTTCTCGTTTTAACTGCCTTCACAATTTTCACATTTATCTAAGCATTTCCCGATCGAGATCTCGTGACAGAAAACTTTTCCGGGGCAATTTCTTTAATTTAAATTCAAGCCAGCACTCCAGCAGCGCATCTTCTTCATCTCCCGCCCTTTTTAATGACAATTAGTCGAATGCAAAGGGAGCGAACATTTTAGATCTACAGATTTCAAAGCGCATGGAGAATGTACCAAAAATGTGAAATCAGCCTACACTGATTAAGTCGGCTTGCACGGAATTCCAGAGACGGATAGTCAAAGTGCTCGACACACAATAAATGTGCATTGGATCTTAATCCACCAACACCAAGAATCCCATTGCCTTTCCTATTCACTCATACAAGGCAAAAAGAACGACAGCTCAGTCTCGCAATGTTTCGCCGTTACTTCGCTCTCTCGCTCTCACAGCTTCAACGCTGTCACTAGAAACGCCGAAAGAACCAAAAAGAAACGAGAAGGGACGTGTGAGACGCTTCTTACGCGTCACAACTTTTATACCCGGCACTCAGTACTACATCTGCAACTTAGCGGTTATTTGTCAAATTTTACATTTTTTCTTCATCTGTCATCTACATCAACAACACTACTCACGCCAACACGCTCCTTTAGCTCGCCACCCTCCCCTATAGACACACACTGCAGAGTCGTGGCTGAGGCAGCGGCAGAGTTGTGGCAGAGGCAGCGGCAGAGACGTGTCAGGGGTAGAGGCCATAAACTGCGCGTAGCAGAGTGTGCTGCTATAAGCTGCGGGACGGGGTGTGTTTGGCCACTGAAAATTAATTTCTTCATTGTGGCTATAATAATGATCCAATCGGATTCCAATTTGGTGATCTGATCTACGGAATGGCGTTTTTAGTTTTCTGTTATCTTCAAAATTGTAGATTTGGGAGGTTTTCGCCCTTTTGCATGGGCGGAAGGGGGCGCGGCTCATTTTTGAAATACACTGGTTTCAGTGTGAGCATACAGCAGTCTGGATGCAAAATTTGGTGGCTCTAGCTCTTATAGTCTCTGAGAACTAGCCCACAAACAAGACGGACAGACGGACGGACGGACAGACGGACAGACAGACATGGCTCAATCGACTCGGCTATGGATGCTGATCAAGAATATATATACTTTATGGGGTCGGAGACGTTTCCTTCTGTGCGTTACATACATTCACTTTGTGCACAAATACAATATACCCTATTTACTCTTCGAGTACCGGGTATAAAAATTGTTCCAAGACGAACATAGATTTACCCTACACTGGCTAGCACCAACGCCCAGAGAGCAGTAGGCCCAAGTGCACGTCACAGTGTATGTGCATTGCTTTGAGAGTAGGGGAGCACGGCCTAAGCCACCAACACCTACGCAGTTTTCTTCTTTTGCAGCTTCCTCATCCCCACTCAGTAGTTAAACATTTGTCAGAGCGTTCGGTCCGGTACGGATTCGGTCCGCGAAAAATCGAAAAATCGGGTAAAATCGAGAAAATACGGGAAAATTCGGGAAACTAAACGGGAAAAAGTATCGTTGTGGAGTAATGTGCAGTGTACAACAACAAGTGTGTGTTAGTGAAGTGTAGTGAAATGTTTGAGCATTTAATGGGCAAAAAATGCGAGATCAGTTGCGGAGGAGCACAGCGAGGCTAGAAGCAGATCGTCGATGGAAATATGCGGCAATATGTGAAAGTGAAGTGTGTGTTAGTGAAATGAAATAAAATGTGGTGCAATGGTTGAACATTTTGTGGTCTCACACGTCCCTTCTCGTTTTTTCTTTGTGTTTGTGTGATCAAAAAAGCCATGACAATTTCTCCCCTTCCCTCTCCAATACTCAATATGATGAAGAGGAGAAAAGCAATAAGGAAGGAGCGCGAGCAGTGAGTTGACGCTCTCACGTACCAAGTACCTCATTGCATGGTGAGGTCATGAAGTACCTATATAGGGATGTCCAGTCGGGTAGCGTTCGGGAGTGTTCGGTTGTTGATGTGAAATGTTGTGCGCGGACGAATATTTTCGTTTTGTTTTTAACCCTTTTAACTCACCGTATTAAGCATATGCTCGCAAAAAATAACTTTTCGATTTTTGCAGCAATAAAATTAGATTTTTTTTAGAATTAAGAGTCTCCGAAAAAATTAAGCGACTAAAATACAAAAACGAGAAGGGACGTGTGAGACGCTTCTTACGCGTCACAACTTTTATACCCGGCACTCAGTACTACATCTGCACTTTAGCGGTTATTTGTCAAATTTTACATTTTTTCTTCATCTGTCATCTACATCAACAACACTGCTCACGCCAACACGCTTCTTTAGCTCGCCACCCTCCCCTATAGACACACACTGCAGAGTCGCGGCAGAGGCAGCGGCAGAGTCAGAGGCAGAGACGTGTCAGGGGCGGAGGCCATAAACAGCGCGAAGCAGAGTGTGAATGCTGCGGGACGGGGTGGGTTTGGCTACTGCAAATTAATTTCTTCATTGTGGCTATAATAATGATCCAATCGGATCCCAATTTGGTGATAGGTACGCTAAGAGTAAATAGGGTATAATGTGTTTTTGGTCGAAAAATGTAACAGACAGAAAGAAACGTTTCCGACCCTGTAAAGTATAAATGTATATTCTTGTTCAGCATCAATAGCCATATCTGTCTGTCCGTCCGTCTTCTTTGAGGTCTCGTTCTTAGAGGGCTAGATTCACCAAATTTTGTGGGAAGACTCATGTGCTATCACACTGAATCAAGTTTCTTTCAAAATGTAATTTTGCCATTAAAAAAAGCTGTAGGTAAGATGATAAAGCCTCGAAGAACCTTTTTCGACAAATATATTTTCTCAGTACAAGTTCTCGACCTGCTTCTTTCATTGTTATATCGCAAGTTAATGGTACTTATTCAATTTTTTTGCACCAGTCCTTGGGAAAACGTCTTTTCGCGATCTATTTTGGTGTAAGTTTTAATTGTTTTTTTGCAATTTTAAGTTGATTTGACCATTTTTTTTGTAAAATCGAATGCTTTTTGGCTATTTTAAAAGCTAGCCGTGGCCCTCCCGAATTTGTTTGACCAGCCAAATCTTGTTATGGAACCAATTATTTATGTAGTCTCCATATATTAGCATTATCCAACGCATTCGTCGATTTTCCGAACAGTTTTCCTTCCATTTTCAATTTTACTATAGCACGCGTAAAAGCATAAAATTGTGTCTGGTAGATATCCAGGCATCCATTGCACTTGAAGAGATTTTTAGAAAAAAGAGGATTTTCCATTGGCACTTTTGCCCTGTCCATGCATTGCCGCTATGTGATTGGCTTCACCCCACTACGGCCAATTTGATAAAAAATTCTCGCAAGAAATGATCACTCGATAGAAACTTCACAAACTCTTCATTTATTTGAAGAATACCAGCAAAACAGCACGTATGATAAACATATTTACCTTAAATTTGTGATGAGTAGTTGCGATATATGGAAGATATAAATATACATACATATGTACATATGTATGTATGAATATCCTAACACACTGAAAGAGACCGGCACTCATATGTAGCTGAGCTCGTGTAAAAACATACTTGTAGTGTGTATGTGTGTGTGCTTACGGCTCTCCGCCTGTTTTTTCACACATGCATATACACATGCATATACATATGTATGTATGTATGTATGTAGCTTCAGTATCTTAGGTTTGATTGTAAAGAGCGCTGCTATTCTGAAAGGCTTTTTAATTGATGCAACTAAAAGGTGTACCCAAAAACTTTGCGATTTTAGTTTACCGTCTGGAAAATATAAAGCTTTCCATTGCAAAAGTTATAATTTTGGTGAGGTATTTTTAACGATATTTTGACTTAATAACTAGGAAAAGTCGAAAAAAATTGTATTCTGGGTTCTTATTGGAAATACTTAAAAATTATTATTTCAAGGGAGCACAATAGAACATAACTATTGCCTTTATCTTTTGCATGGACATTTTTCAGATCGAAAATCATTAAAAGTGATTGAGAAAAGTAAAAAGACGAGACAGCATTGATAGATGATGTTCTCCACAGATTTTAACCAGCAATGCCTTAAACAACACCGAATTCGAAAAAGCAGAAAAAGGCCGACCCTTGCTGAGGGAAAACGTCTGAATTTTTGGGAAGTCTGTGGCAATACCCTGTACTACATACATAAGTAAACCCGTCAATCTCTATAGGAATACTTACATAGGAGGTCGACGGCAATGCGATCGCCGTTTATTTGAGTCAGACTGTTGGCCTTAGGGGGGGGAATGATTGAATGATCAATGTAATCCATGGAATGGATGGGAAAGTCAGTGGGGCACTCACAAAGGGGGCGGGGCGAATTTCCGAAATAAACTTGTAACAGTGAGAGCACACAGAAGTCTGGATGCAAAACTTGGTTGCCCTATCTGTTATGGCTTCTGAGTATTAGGCGCTAATCAGGACAGACGGACGGACAGACGGGTGAACAGACAGACATACACTCGCGTATTGAAGCTGATCAAGAATATATATTTTTATGGGGTCGGAAATGTTTCCTTCTGTGCGTTACATACATACCATATTTACTCTATTTACTACCGGGTATAAAAAATTCCAGCTAACGTGTAGTTGACATTTGTCATCGCTGATTTCTGGTACGGCAGGGTATAAATACATAGATTTGTCTAACTGTCCCACTTTGTGTCTTCTAGTTGGTGTTGAAAATGTTTCCTATAATGTAATGTATCAAAAGTTTTATTCAAAGTGATTCCCCAAGTCGAACCAACCCATCAAAGAGCACTCGAATCGGTGAAGGATATACCTAGCAGGGAGGCCCATTGGTGAAAGGATCTTCACCATTCTGACTGGACTCTGACTCTAGCGAACAAGTGCAGGCCATTAGATCAGGATCTTGCGTTGCGTTGTGGTAGTCTCCAGGCGTTCCTCCTCATTGTAACGTGCCGATCTGGCGATCTCTGGCTCCGCCGGAAAAGAGCAGGTGCTCTCCCCATGGCTTTGAGCTTGCTGGCATACGATCAGATCGTGCATTCTAGGATCCTGGGTGGCGTTGGAGTTGTGTACAGGCGCTCCTCCATGAGGGCGTGCCGATCGGGTGTTGCTGTCATCCTCTGACCTCGGTGGGCAAGCGCAGTGGTCGTCACCAGACACTACGTTAGGGTAGCCTGCGGAAATTCCTCCATCTGGACTAGACGATCTGACGGCTTTATAGTGGTTGTGGTTTGCTCCTGCTGATCTAGCGGTGAACTCCTTAATGTATTCCGAATGGGACTCGAGCTTCGAATCGATATGGGACTCAGACTCCGGCGGACAAGCGCAGAAGGGCTCGACGGACATGTCCGAACCTCCGCTATGGGTCAAGTCTGATCGTAATGCTGTCAGATTCTTCATTCTATGGTTGTGAACGGCATTGTAGCTATTTTGGTAGACACTAGGCTGGTAGCAATAGGGTTCAGGTCCAGGCGGGTTAAAGTCTCTCTGCTTCATGGAGTAGTTGCTTTGCGTTGTTGTTCCAGTGCTTTGGTAATCGGGTGATTTCATGAACAGCAGTAAAGCGTTTGGTTGCGGGCAGCCATTCTGGCATTCGTGCTGTGGCATGCTATCGTTCGACATTTGATTCTCTGAACACATCCTCTGTTCCTGGTATAATCGCGTCACTGAAGTTTTAGAACGCGTTACCCTTTGCACCACTTGGCCCTGGTGGTGAACAAAACCCATCGACTGGAGGTGGGAGTCTAAGGAGACTCTCTCGCGTATACCACAGGGATTGCTTATTTCCTTTTTTTCCCAAAACCGTAGAGCTTTTGCATGTGAAGTAGTCTGATTCGCTGTCATTATCCGACTGTGAGTACTCCAACGACTGACATCTCCGCTGGAGTGGCGTCTCGGTTGTTTTATCCAAAGACGTCTTAGGCCTTTGTAATTGGTAGTGCGGCGTTAGAGAAAGGTTATTAAAGGTTGGCATGCTGACATATTCCTGTTGATCGGCTGTCGAGGGGTGACACCGAGACTGCTCTCCATCCGCATCGGTGGCATGAGCTAGTGTTATTATATTAACCGACATTTTGGTGGGATAAGACACTTTCCTTTGTGGCATTTCACGCTGTGCCACCGGTCTGCCGAGTTTCTCGGTAGGCCCGTATTCGCTGGACTGACGATGGACCGACTTCTGAAAATCACGTCTCTGGCAGCTGCTATAGCGACCGTTTCCCTGTTTAATGGACTCGCGTATACTCGATGGGGCCGTCTGACTGCGCAAGTTTTTCATGCACTCTCTTGTCAAGGCCGTACATTCGGATATTGGCGCGATTGCAGGCACACCGTGTGAGGTAATACTCATAGTCTCCACACGTTCACACGGCATGACTCGGTGCGATCCTTTCTCACTCTTCTTGGCGACCGAGGGCATGGTCTCATGCTCGATGTTTGTTTCAGGCCCACGATGCCCAGTAGGGTATGCGGACTGATGGCCGTTGCCAGTTTTCCCTGTTTCCATGTAACTTTAATTTTCAAGCAACTGTCTATAGGACTCATCCCTCACGCCGCTCAAGATACTCTCTTTTGGCACAGTAGTCAGCCTTCTGGAAGAACTCGGCACTTTACCCAATAATAGCATGGTCTCATAATTGAGGGATGTTACGGACTCATCACCGATTTTACGTGATGGCAGGTAGACTCGGGTTTCGCAGTGCTTCTGGCTCCTTCAATTCCAGAAACTTCAGAAAGCGAGGGCATGATCTCCTCGGCTAGGCATTCGTCATCTGTATACCGTCGAGTCGGGAAGTCTTGAGTCGGCATCGAAACCTGTTGGCCTCTAGAGGTCCTTCTTCTTATGACGCCTCCCACTTCATCATATTCTGGCATCCATTCGTCTTCTATTTTCTCTTTTAATTTGAGTCTCCTGTTCTGAAAGGCTTCTGGTTCTTTCGTTGAAGCATGGCGTCCTTGTGTCCTTGTGTCAGAGTCACTTGTAGAAAGAACTCTATTCGCAACAGAGTCGCTAGGAATGGGTTTATCTCGCATTCTTGAAACATCTTCAAAAGCGGCCATGGGTTGTCCTTGAGTAAATGTAATTTCGGCACCGGTTATATCCAGGGTTGGCACGGTTCTTCTAAGCAAAGATTGCCTCTGATCGTCTACAGCTACATTTTTGGCACTTTCAATATGCAAGGATTGACTTTGATAGTTTGAAGTTCCACGACCGGTACTCTCGAATGTCGGTTCAGATTCATCGTTTATATTTTTAGAAGGCATGGATTGCCTTGGAATGTTTTCAGTTCCACGACCGGTTATCTGTAACATTGGTTCCGATTCATCATTTAAGTTTTGAGAAGGCATAGAATGTTTGTGACTGTATGCGGTTCCACGACCGGTACTCTCGAATGTGGGTGCCGATTCATCGTTTATATTTTGAGAAGGTATATTTTGCCTTTGATTGTATGCAGTTCCACCAGGGGCACTTCTGAGTTTCGGTTGGATTTCATGGTATATGTTTTGAGAAGGCATGGATTGTCTCTGACTAAATGAAGTTCCACGACCGGTACTGTCAAATGTCGGTACTGTCAAATGTCGGTTCCGATTCATCGTTTATATATTGAGAAGGTATGGATTGCCTTTGTGTGTATGCGGTTCCTCGACTGGTATCCTGGAATTTTGGTGAATGGTCATTGCTTATGTTTTGAGAAGGTTTGGAGAAGTGCCTTTGAGTAGTGCCAGCATCATGGCCGCAACTCTCGAAAGTAGGGCACGATTCATGGCATTTATTGTCTGATGTCATCGATGGCCTCTGATTAGGTATGGATTGTCTCTGACTATATGCAGTTCCATGACCGGTACTATCGAACGTCGGTTCCGATTCATCATTTATTTTTGAGAAGGCATGGTTTGCCTCAGTATGTATGCAGTTCCACGACCGGTACTGTCAAATGTCGGTTCAGATTCATCGTTTATATTTTGAGTAGGTATGGATTGCCTTTGTGTGTATGCGGTTCCATAGCCGGTACTCTCGAATGTGGGTGCCGATTCACGGCTTATATTGTGAGAAGGCATGGCTTGCATTTGGATGTATGCGGTTCCACGACCGGTACTCTCGAATGTGGGTTCAGATTCATCGTTTATATATTGAGAAGGTATGGATTGCCTTTGAGTGTATGCGGTTCCTCGACTGGTATCCTGGAAATTTGGTGCATGGTCATTGCTTATGTTTTGAGAAGGTTTGGAGAAGTGCCTTTGAGTAGTGCCAGCATCATGGCCGCAACTCTCGAATGTAGGACACGATTCATGGCATTTATTGTCTGATGGCATCGATGGCCTCTGATCAGGTATGGCTTGTCTCTGACTATTTGAAATTTCACGACCGCTACTGTCGAATGTCGGTTCCGATTCATCATTTAAATTTTGAGAAGGCATGGATTGCTTCAGTATGTATGCAGTTCCACGACCGGTACTGTCAAATGTCGGTTCCGATTCATCGTTTATATATTGAGAAGGTATGGATTGCCTTTGTGTGTATGCGGTTCCTCGACTGGTATCCTGGAATTTTGGTGAATGGTCATTGCTTATGTTTTGAGAAGGTTTGGAGAAGTGCCTTTGAGTAGTGCCAGCATCATGGCCGCAACTCTCGAATGTAGGACACGATTCATGGCATTTATTGTCTGACGGCATCGATGGCCTCTGATTAGGTATGGATTGTCTCTGACTATATGCAGTTCCATGACCGGTACTATCGAATTTCGGTTCCGATTCATCATTTAAATTTTGAGAAGGCATGGATTGCTTCAGTATGTATGCAGTTCCACGACCGGTACTGTCAAATGTCGGTTCCGATTCATCGTTTATATATTGAGAAGGTATGGATTGCCTTTGTGTGTATGCGGTTCCTCGACTGGTATCCTGGAATTTTGGTGAATGGTCATTGCTTATGTTTTGAGAAGGTTTGGAGAAGTGCCTTTGAGTAGTGCCAGCATCATGGCCGCAACTCTCAAATGTAGGACACGATTCATGGCATTTATTGTCTGACGGCATCGATGGCCTCTGATTAGGTATGGATTGTCTCTGACTATATGCAGTTCCATGACCGGTACTGTCAAATGTCGGTTCCGATTCATCATTTATATTTTGAGAAGGCATGGATTGCCTCAGTATGTATGCAGTTCCACGACCAGTACTGTCGAATGTCGGTTCAGATTCATCGTTCGTATTTTGAGAAGGCATGGATTGTCTTTGACTGTATGCGGTTTCACGACCAGTACTCTCGAATGTGGGTTCAGATTCATCGTTTATATATTGAGAAGGTATGGATTGTCTTTGAGTGTATGCGGTTCCTCGACTGGTATCCTGGAATTTTGGTGAATGGTCATTGCTTATGTTTTGAGAAGGTTTGGAGAAGTGCCTTTGAGTAGTGCCAGCATCATGGCCGCAACTCTCGAATGTAGGACACGATTCATGGCATTTATTGTCTGATGGCATCGATGGCCTCTGATCAGGTATGGCTTGTCTCTGACTATTTGAAATTTCACGACCGCTACTGTCGAATGTCGGTTCCGATTCATCATTTATATTTTGAGAAGGCATGGATTGCCTCAGTACGTATGCAGTTCCACGACCGGTACTTTCAAATGTCGGTTCCGATTCATTTTTTAAGTTTTCAGATGGCATAGAATGTTTCTGACTGTATGCGGTTCCACGACCGGTACTCTCGAATGTAGGTGCCGATTCACGGCTTATATTTTGAGAAGGCATGGATTGCCTTTGATTGTATACAGTTCCACGAGGTGTACTATCGAATTTCGGTTCCGATTCATCATTTATATTTTGAGAAGGCATGGATTGCCTCAGTATGTATGCAGTTCCACGACCAGTACTGTCGAATGTCGGTTCAGATTCATCGTTCGTATTTTGAGAAGGCATGGATTGTCTTTGACTGTATGCGGTTTCACGACCAGTACTCTCGAATGTGGGTTCAGATTCATCGTTTATATATTGAGAAGGTATGGATTGTCTTTGAGTGTATGCGGTTCCTCGACTGGTATCCTGGAATTTTGGTGAATGGTCATTGCTTATGTTTTGAGAAGGTTTGGAGAAGTGCCTTTGAGTAGTGCCAGCATCATGGCCGCAACTCTCGAAAGTAGGGCACGATTCATGGCATTTATTGTCTGATGTCATCGATGGCCTCTGATTAGGTATGGATTGTCTCTGACTATATGCAGTTCCATGACCGGTACTCTCGAATGTCGGTTCCGATTCATCATTTATATTTTGAGAAGGCATGGATTGCCTCAGTATGTATGCGGTTTCACGACCGGTACTGTCGAATGTCGGTTCAGATTCATCGTTTATATATTGAGAAGGTATGGATTGCCTTTGAGTGTATGCGGTTCCTCGACTGGTATCCTGGAAATTTGGTGAATGGTCATTGCTTATGTTTTGAGAAGGTTTGGAGAAGTGCCTTTGAGTAGTGCCAGCATCATGGCCGCAACTCTCGAATGTAGGACACGATTCATGGCATTTATTGTCTGACGGCATCGATGGCCTCTGATTAGGTATGGATTGTCTCTGACTATATGCAGTTCCATGACCGGTACTATCGAATTTCGGTTCCGATTCATCATTTATATTTTGAGAAGGCATGGATTGCCTCAGTATGTATGCAGTTCCACGACCGGTACTTTCAAATGTCGGTTCCGATTTATCGTTTAAGTTGTGAGATGCCATAGAGTGTTTCTGACTGTATGCGGTTCCACGACCGGTACTGTCAAATGTCGGTTCCGATTCATCATTTATATTTTGAGAAGGCATGGATTGCCTCAGTATGTATGCAGTTCCACGACCAGTACTGTCGAATGTCGGTTCAGATTCATCGTTCGTATTTTGAGAAGGCATGGATTGCCTTTGATTGTATACAGTTCCACGAGGTGTACTATCGAATTTCGGTTCCGATTCATCGTTTATATATTGAGAAGGTATGGATTGCCTTTGAGTGTATGCGGTTCCTCGACTGGTATCCTGGAAATTTGGTGCATGGTCATTGCTTATGTTTTGAGAAGGTTTGGAGTAGTGCCTTTGAGTAGTGCCAGCATCATGGCCGCAACCCTCGAAAGTAGGGCACGATTCATGGCATTTATTGTCTGTTGTCATCGATGGCCTCTGATTAGGTATGGATTGTCTCTGACTATATGCAGTTCCATGACCGGTACTCTCGAATGTCGGTTCCGATTCATCATTTATATTTTGAGAAGGCATGGATTGCCTCAGTATGTATGCGGTTTCACGACCGGTACTCTCGAATGTGGGTTCAGATTCATCGTTTATATATTGAGAAGGCATGGATTGCCTTTGAGTGTATGCGGTTCCTCGACTGGTATCCTGGAATTTTGGTGAATGGTCATTGCTTATGTTTTGAGAAGGTTTGGAGAAGTGCCTTTGAGTAGTGCCAGCATCATGGCCGCAACTCTCGAAAGTAGGACACGATTCATGGCATTTATTGTCTGATGGCATCGATGGCCTCTGATCAGGTATGGCTTGTCTCTGACTATTTGAAATTTCACGACCGCTACTGTCGAATGTCGGTTCCGATTCATCATTTATATTTTGAGAAGGCATGGATTGCCTCAGTATGTATGCAGTTCCACGACCGGTACTTTCAAATGTCGGTTCCGATTCATTTTTTAAGTTTTCAGATGGCATAGAATGTTTCTGACTGTATGCGGTTCCACGACCGGTACTCTCGAATGTAGGTGCCGATTCACGGCTTATATTTTGAGAAGGCATGGATTGCCTTTGATTGTATACAGTTCCACGAGGTGTACTATCGAATTTCGGTTCCGATTCATCATTTATATTTTGAGAAGGCATGGATTGCCTCAGTATGTATGCAGTTCCACGACCAGTACTGTCGAATGTCGGTTCAGATTCATCGTTCGTATTTTGAGAAGGCATGGATTGTCTTTGACTGTATGCGGTTTCACGACCAGTACTCTCGAATGTGGGTTCAGATTCATCGTTTATATTTTGAGTAGGTATGGATTGCCTTTGTGTGTATGCGGTTCCATAGCCGGTACTCTCGAATGTCGGGTGCCGATTCACGGCTTATATATTGAGAAGGCATGGCTTGCATTTGGATGTATGCGGTTCCACGACCGGTACTGTCAAATGTCGGTTCCGATTCATCATTTATATTTTGAGAAGGTATGGATTGCCTCAGTACGTATGCAGTTCCACGACCGGTACTTTCAAATGTCGGTTCCGATTCATCATTTATATTTTGAGAAGGCATGGATTTTTCAGAAGGACCATCAAAGAATTTTTGTTTCAGATGGCATAGAATGTTTCTGACTGTATGCGGTTCCACGACCGGTCGAATGTCGGTTCCGATTCATCATTTATATTTTGAGAAAATTGTCGGTTCCACGACCGGTACTTTCAAATGTCGGTTCGATTTTTTTAAGTTTTCAGATGGCATAGAATGTTTCTGACTGTATGCAGTTCCATAACCGGTTCCGAATGTAGGTGCCGATTCCGGTTTATATTTTGAGAAGGCATGGATTGCCTTTGATTGTATACAGTTCGAGGTGTACTATCGAATGTCGGTTCCGATTCATCATTTATATTTTGAGAAGGCATGGTTTTCAATATGTATGCAGTTCCACGACCGGTACTGTCAAATGTCGGTTCAGATTCATCGTTTATATTTTGAGAGGTATGTTTCTTTGATTGTGTGCGGTTCCTGACTGTATGCGGTTCCACGACCGGTACTCTCAAATGTCGGTTCCGATTCATTTTTAAGTTTTCAGAAGGCATAGCATAGAAATAACCGGTTTTGAGAATGCAGTCACGACCGGTACTATCGAATGTCGGTTCCGATTTCATTTATATTTTGAGAAGGCATGGTTTGCCTCCAGTATGTATGCAGTTCCACGACCGGTACTGTCAAATGTCAAATGTCTGACTGGTATCCTGGAAATTTTCTTATGTTTTGAGAAGGTTTGAGAAGTGCCTTTGAGTAGACCGGTCGAATGTAGGACACGATTCATTTTAATGTCGGTTCGATTCATTTTATCAGTTTTCAGATGGCATAGAATGTTTCTGACTGTATGCAGTTCCACGACCAGTACTCTCAAATGTCGGTTCCGAATCATCGCTTACATTTTGAGAAGGTATCCTTTGCCTTTGATTGTGTGCAGCTCCACCGAGGTCCGATTCATCATTTATATTTTGAGAATGGATTGGTTGCAGTTTCATCAAATGTCGGTTCCGAATCATCGCTTACATTTTGAGAAGGTAAGGCATGGTTTCTTTTTGGATGTATGCAGTTCCACGACTGGTAGCCTGGAATGACTGTGGCGGGTCATTGCTTATACTTTGAGAAGGCATGGAGAAGTGCCTTTGAGTAGTGCCACCATCCTGGCCGCAACTCTCGAATATAGGACACGTTTTATGACAGATTTTGTCTGATGGTATCCATGGACTCTGAGTAAATGCAGGTATGGATTGTCTCTGAGTACATGAAGTTCCACGACCGGTACTTTCGAATGTCGGTTTCGATTCATCGGTTATGTTTTGTGAAGCCATATGTTGACTTTTATTGAATGCCGTTCCGCGACCGGTACTCTGGAATGTCGGATCCGATTCATAGTCAATATTTTGCGATGTTAAGAATCGCTTTTGGCTGGATGGAGTTCCATGACCGGGTCTCTGAATTGTCGGTTCTGATTCATCGCTTATGTTTTGTGATGGTAGTGATTGCCTCTGAGCTGCTGCAGCCTTGAATTGTCTCTGCATACTTGAATGTTCACCGCCGGAACAGGTGAAATTAGAACAGGACTCATCGCATATGTTTTGTGAAGGAATTGATTGATTCTGATGATGGTTATGTCCATGGCCTGTTCTAGGGACTGTGTTAACCGATGCATTGCTTTTAGTCGGCTGCTGTAAATCTCTTCTTCTTGTCGACCCAGCTTCACCTCGAAACGGTGCGGACGGGCGGGCGTTGCCATTTGTGCATCTCGAAGAAGGAAAAACCTCTCCTGTATCGTTTATATTCTGACAATGCTCCAATATCTGCTGCCTCCTTGAAATCGAGCCATGGGACAAGCTCCGTTTGCGTGTCGGGGAACTGGGGTTCTCTTGAAACTCATTGCGTCTGCTTGCTGGGCTTTGCGATCGGCTTCTTCGGTGGGCGCTTTCAAAGTTTGAACTCGGAATAGTCTTTTGCGAACTGCCCGAGGTTTGAATAATATTAGCAAACGATGTCATTGTTTCTTCATCAAACAAAAAGTTGCTTCTAGGAGCCTGTCCCTGAGGTTTTCTTTTCAGATTCTGGTCTGCCAAGTTATCACTGAGCCACGCTTGCTGTGTCTTGACCAAGAAGCCGGTAGCATTGGCATGTGATGGCGTTGTCTGCTCATGCAGAATGGCAGCTCCCGATTGGCGGGTGGAACCCCAGGCGGCACGGAACGAAGACGCCCTTTCGTCTTTTAAATGATCGCGTCGTAAGCTGCGATCGCAATTTCGACAAGACCCTTGCCCATCCGGATACTCGCTGGACATGAAGTGCTCACCAACACGCGTGCTCAATGCCGGCATAGAGTCATCGTGGAGTGTGAGCATCGTTTCGTCCGCCAGATTTTCGGACTGACCCTGTCTGGAGAAGTTAAAGCGCCGTGAGATGGCCGGTGGCAAATCGTGTGGAGCAAAGCAGACTGAGGTCGGCTCCTCAATGCGTCTAGTAACTTTACCGTAGTGGTCATCACACGTGACCTTATGGAGCGTAGTCTTCAATACGCAAGAAAAAGCAGCATTTGAAATACAATTAAATTCATATTTTTCGGAGTTGGTAGTTACCTGCTGGCTGAGGGATTGGTCTCTTATCTGAATAGACGTAGGAGGTGCTATATTCTTGGAGTCAGCGAAGCTGTACAAACTTTTCGTATACACCATCTCGACATGTTCCCCTCCCGTTCGGCCGCTGGCCACAGGCGCCTCCGCAAGGATAGGACACTGAGAGGACTTTCTCATTTCAAAGCTGGTTGCCGACTCATCTTCTTGGTTTCCCGCTCGTCCGCGGGACTGGCGATGCAGATGGGCCTGGCGGAAATTCTCCGTCTCCGCTGTATTGGTTTTTTATGCAAGTAGGTGAGGAAGAGTTAGACATGTAGGCCATACACTGCACCTCCGCAAAGCACTTACATGTCACATCGGGGGAGACGGTGCGCGCATGGGGCCACTGTTCGCTGTCGGTAAAACCGAACCTAACGGTATGGTACTGGCATACAGGCGCGCCGTCACGGAATTCAGGACGCAAGTGCAGCGGTGCATTAACGAGATAGTTTTGCACTCCCTCGATGCATCGAACATTGGTCCTGTTGCACATTGGGACATGGGATAACGTTAGCACAGACCGCCACTGCGTTGTCACATCACAAGTCACTCACCTGCTCTTACTTTCCAGCAGAACTATCTTGCTCGGACTATTATTTGTGGGGCTAATGGATAAAGATTTGTAATTGCAACAATATTTTGATGTCGAAGAGTAGAAAATATTTCACAAAGCTTACCTCATGTTTCTTTTGAAATTTAGAATTTTTGTTCGACTTGGAGAAAAATAAATTTTGATATGAGAAGTTCGAGAGTTGTCAGGACTATGTGTAAAAACAATTTCTGTCAACCAACAAAGCGTGTAGGTTCCAAACGTTGCTGCGATTCGGACAAATTGCTTTTAGATTACTACTTCTAGCAATCGGTATGCACTATGTTAAGTGTGTCAACATCCGTGACAATATTTCTTATGCAATTTAACAATTATGCGCAGCTTATTAAAGTAGGTTGCTCGAAGAGCATTAAAAGCGTCTGACGCCACTCGACAACCTCTTCCGCTCGGCAGCGTCCGCCTTCGCTGCGACTGAACACTGTACATGCAATTAGCGGCTTATAGTTTCACACGAATTCAGTTTGCTTCAACTTCATTGGCTTTTGATGAAAGACTTTAACTAAAACTGAAACTGAGAAAGATACAGATACAGAGGTCAGCCCTCCTGGAAACTTCATATGTGTATATGTATGTATTTACAAATGTGTATGGGAGAAAAGAGGTGTGATTGTAAATGGAAGAAAACGGAATGGATTCTGTGTGGGATGCTTTAGCTTTTCTAGCTTTGGGCCAGACTGAGAAATCATCACACAAAACCGCTTTCATTTCCGCCAAACACAATTACATCATTAGCGATGCAATCTCCGTTACCTAACGCAACCGCAACATTCCGGAAATGAAATCCTTGGCAAGCTAGCGTGCCAGCCGCTAAGCTCGCTAAACTTTTCCACGTTGAACTGAAGATGTAAAAGGAAAGGACGTCTTCATGTGGCATGCTCGCAGTCGCAGTGAAGACGGTAACAGTAGCGGCAGCGTTGACGTTGGCGGATACGGATACGAAGCTGGGAACAGAGGATAAAGAAAAGCAACCGGAAGCAAACTAAATGATGCTGCTGCGCACAAATAATCGAATGAAGCTACGCAGGGGCCAAGGCAGGCGCGGTAACAGTTCCATACAACTGCTCCATTAAGTGGAGCAAATCTACTCGTAGGATAAGAAGAAAAACGATTACCGCGTGTCACTTCTTTTACCTCTGAATGTGAATAGACGATGGGAGCAGTTGGAGCTAGTACGTCTGTAGTAGTGGCCACTGTGACCTAACTATGTATGACATTAGCTTTGGACTCTAAACGAATCCACATGCAGCCATATGCTAAAGGATGTTTGTAAAGTAAAGAATGAAACAAAAGATATTTTATATATTATTATTCAGTATCAATAGCGGGGTCGATATAGCCACATCTGTGTGTCTGTCCATTTTTTTGCCCAATTATCGACAGATGATTGCCTAATAATTATAATTATATACATAATTGCTTCATGGCCGCCTTCATGGAAGGCCATGCATGCATTCACGCGCCTTCTTTGCGTTTGTGCGCGTAGAGGCTCGCTCTGCACATCGATGCCTGCGCCTTTCACCCATCTGACATAAGCGATGATTTTTCAAACAACAAAGAAACGTAAGTGATGACGTTTCATCGAGATCAAGTGGCGAATTTCACTGAAAAGTAAGGCATGTGTAAGGGATGATTTTCACGAAAACGTAAGATATTTATAAGATCACTAAAAGTAATGCATAAATATTTATTATAGCCAGAATGACGATATTCATTTGCAGTGACTTGCCGCCACCCCTCCCGCCAGCTAGCTTTTTTGCTTATTCTGTCATTCCACACTCTGCCTCATGCAGTGTGCGTCACTGGGGGAGGGTGGCGAGCGAAAGTCGTGTTGGTGTGAGATGTGTAGAAAATATGTAAGATGTAAAATTCGAAAATATCATGAGGCTTAAAACATATTTATGTATGTATGTACATATGTATGTATGAATGTAGGTACCACAAAAAGTTTACATATGTACATACAGACATACATATGTACATATGTACATACATATATATGAATGAATATGTCTCAAGACATGCATAACGTATGTATGTGAATTGGCAGCAACTTTACCTTCATTTAGTATTTAGGTCTCCGCCAACACCGGCAGGCTACGTATCGAGTTAGGGCCAGTCCTCTCTCACTGTGGATAGTGAGAATCTTAAGTTCGGTTACTAAAGTTATGAAGACACAACCTGGTTCCATTCAGGGCTTAGACCTGTGCGATTAGAACGATTAGCGCAAATGTATCAAGAGACTTTGTCCCTCTCGCCAGCAGAGCACAAGAGTAACACATTCGCAACGACCACTGAAACTGATTTTACTACTGTCAGTGCCCCACCAAATATGCATTATGTGTGTGCGCGGGAGCTGCAAATTGCGGGATGTGTTCTCGCATTTGGGATGCAGGTGCAGTCAGTTCATTAAAATTGTGAAAACCTCATGCAGCATTAAAATGGGCATTTTATTACACTAAAGCAGGGCCAATACATTGAAATGTTCCGTTTTGCATGCGCCTTCACACACAATCGCAAAAACGGCGCATTTATTGTATGGGTGCCGAGCCCTGCACTAAAGTCCCAAATGCATCGAAAAAACATAGAAGTTGGGTTATACAATACACCACTATTTAAAGATTCGGACAGGACATGATACGAATAATGAACGCCATCTAGCGTCAATCAGTTAATAGAGATGATAAAGCTTCGAAAGCTCTCTTTTCGAACTGTTGCGCCACCTGACATTTTTGGTTATTCTCGGTCGTAGCATTGTACGTACCACGGCGGATACCAGTTATGCCAGTTAACAAAGACGCAGAAGCAATACCATTTGATCAGTCGCCAAATCAATACACTTAAAGGGCATACCCCCGCTTGTCATGGGAGTCACATACATTTTCATCCCATCCCTGGTCGATGGCGTCTCCATGGCAAAGAGCAGTAGAGCGTTGACCAAAACACTGCATTTGACTACGTTGCCCGTGGCGACTACGTGACACAATCAACTGTAGTTTTAAATCAGACGCATGTAAATAAACATAAATCCGCAGTAATCAAAGCGAAATCGGTTTTTGTTTGAAACATTAAAAACAGACATACAAATCAGTGTTGGAGGTCCAGATGACCATGTCCTAGATGGGTGTGCTATGCGCCAAGCTGCCCCGCTATTCCTACTCTTTCTGCTGCTGTTTTAGGGCCTTGCCGATAACTAAAGAGTTCCAGGTGCTGCTTTTGGGTCCCGCTGGCAGTGGCAAGACGGAGCTAGGCCACCGGATGAGCGGTCAAGAGCGTGACTGCGATGATCTGGATCCAACCAATGGAGTGCGATGCTTTCGCATGGATTCGGCGGCTGTGCAGCGCGAAGATATCGCTGTGGAGTTGCAGCTTACGGAGGTTGGTGGCAATGTGCAAATGCAGCGCCTTTGGAAGCACTACTACGCGGCCAGTCATGCACTGATCTACTGTTTTGATCTCCATTCGGGAATGGAGGAGCTGGAGGACACGTTTGCACTGTTGCGCATGTGCCTCCAGGGCACACCTCTGGATGGGAAGCCTGTGCTGCTGGTGGCAAAGCGACACCGCGATGGAGTGCAATTATACGACGTAGAGCATACCTTTGGACTGGACCAGTTGGCACGCTCCTGCGGCTGCCCCCTGCACATCTGCCACATGGACGACGCCACGAATCTGGAGTACGGCATTGTTTGGCTGTGCCATCAGCTAGTGAAACGGCGTACCATGCTCGAGAAGCGCGTGCGATACGACGTTAACATGCAGGTTATATTCAACTTCAAAAGTACACACTTAACCTTCCTCACCTGAGCTTGTTTTTACATCCGACAGGTATGGCACCGACGCAACAAGTCACTCATCTCCAGTAGCAAGATATCGCAAGTGCATCGCGGCCGTTTCCGTCGTCCTCACAGAAAGGTAGGCCATCCCCAGAAAGTAATTTTCAAGTTAATCTCTGTCTGCAAGTATTTACATATAAATGTATGTGTAACCTTGAAATCCGCAGCTCTGGCCAATAGTCGATGGGGCTAATCAGGAAACGGCGCGTCCAAGTACGGCGCCAACGACAATTTTCTTAGTTCGCTCGCGACAAGAGGCAGCACCAAATCCAGAGCAAGCAGCGTCTTAGCTTTCTCCAACGTGCCAAAAGCATTTTGTTACCGACATTTCATGTTAAGGGTTTCAGCAGCATTTTATGGTTCAGATTTATGTAAAGCTGTAATAGTTTAAGAAAGTAAGTAAAGTTCAACGGCCATGCTACGGCTATGACGAAAAAAGTTGCGAATTAACTCTTTCCAAACGCTCATATAAACCTACTCGTACGTATCCCTTTATGCGATAATTATCAACTTATTTTCGTACGACTTTATATAATAAGGAATTTTCTCCTAATCACAACAGGAACTTGACTGCACAAAAATGAACCAAAAGATACAAAACTGCCAATAGTTTGGAATTTTTCAGAAATTTAAGGGATAGTAGAGTAAAACACTCGTTCGAATAATTTCAAATAACATTTGCCAATACATCATGCACAGCATCGATGTGACTGCAGAGCAGATCATAGCAGAGGAGACTTCTTGCAAAGCCTGTGCCAGTCACCTGTTGTGTCCAGATCTTCTCTGGTCATGGTCTGGCTCCGTCACCAATGTAATGATGTATTGCTGAACATCAATAACCAAAATCACAAAAAAAAGCATCCCATATAAAAAAAAAACGAGGAGGAACGTTGTGAGACGCGTCTTAAGCCGCGTCACAACTCTTATACCCGGTACTCAGTACTACATCTGCACCTTAGCGGTTATTTGTCAAATTTTACATTTTCTCTTCATCTATCATCTACATCAACAACACTACTCACGCCAACACGCTCCTTTAGCTCGCCACCCTCCCCTAGAGACACACACTGCAGAGTCAGGGCAGAGGCAGCGGCAGAGTCGTGGCAGAGGATGATGCAGAGACGTGTCAGGGGAAGAGGCCTCTGCCACTGCGCGAAGCAGAGTGTGAATGAGAGAATGTGTAAAAGCAACAAAAGCTGCTGGACAGGGTGGGTTTAGCCACTGCAACTTAATTTCTTCATTGTGGCCATAATGGTGATCAGATAGATATGGTCATTCCCTACGGAATGGCGTTTTTAGTTTTCTTTTATCTTTAAAATTGTAGATTTGGGAGGTTTTCGCCCTTTTGCGGGGGCGGAAGAGGGCGTGGCTCATTTTTTAAATACACTTGTAACAGTGTGAGCATACAGAAGTCTGGATGCAAAATTTGGTGGCTCTAGAATTTATGGTCTCTGAGATCCAGGCGCTCAACAAGACGGACGGACAGACGGACGGACAGACAGACATGGCTTAATCGACTCGGCTATTGATGCTGATCAAGAATATATATACTTTATGGGGTCGGAGACGTTTCCTTCTGTGCGTTACATACATTCACTTTGTGCACAAATACAATATACCCTATTTACTCTTCGAGTACCGGGTATAATAAGCATCCACATCGGCAGAAGCGGGAATAGTCATACAATTACTACTATACCGACATACATTTAACCCACACCCGCTCATGGGGGAATGGTTGTCTGGTCGATGTCGTCGTTGACTGGAGAAGATCGAGAGTGTGCTCCCAACTCCCTGACAAACATATGTCGCTAAGTGTTTTGGCGAAAAGTGTTAAAGAAACGTCAATCATCGCTTATTCGCGTTGTTATCAATCACACACAAACACGGGAAGGGAAAAAGGGGATATTCTGCAATGAAAAGTAGACCAACAGGAACTGGAACGGCGGGAAGGCGGCAATAGGAACAGAGAAAATGTTAACGGAAGATAGGCATATTTACAAATGCACCAACGCCAATGCCAACCCCTCTGGTGCGGTCACTCAGTTTGCACTATTCCTAATCAATTGTACGAGGAGAGTTATTAAGTAATCAGGTTGTACGAGTCGCCCGGTCATCCGCCGCCATCAGCCGCTGTCACATGTCTGTCAACAATGTCAACAGTGCCATCCACATGGTTGTGCTTAGGTGTCCTACGAGCAAGGGATGGACGATCCGGTGTACCGAGGCCAAAAAAATACTGGAGAGGACTGCCCAAATTGTAAATGAATCTTTAAAAATTCTTTGAAACTTTTTCATCAGCTTGGCATCCCTGTAGGAAGATGCCGCCTTGGCCCACAAAGACGGGTTTCCCGAGCGAGTTTCCAGCAGTAGGACGTAGTCCTACTGTAAGGGTTGCCCTTCTGCCTCTCTGCGAACCTAATTAAGTAGAGTCACACCGCCTTAACATTTTATTCAACAGGTCAGTGATCAAGTGGTGGACCGGTGAGTGGCTAACCCGATCCGCTCATTATATCCATGGGTATGCTGCAGGCAAGAGCGTTGGTTGCGAAACAAATTTGCTGAAAAAAAGGCTGCATGACATGAGCACGAAAACAATTTTCAGAGCTGCTGGATCATGGACAAAGGACTGCAGCAGAATGATGACTACAACGAAGTAGCTATCCATGGGCATTTTCGATGCTCAGTCACACAAAATATGGACGGAGTCGCAAACTGACCCAGGCACAGTTCTGTCACACAGAGACAGAGAGAAAACCAAAAAAATCTGAAAGCGGATTAAAAGTATTCGTGGGAATTCATCAACGATTTCACACCTGTTCAACTGCTAACCATGAACCTGCACATGGACCTCAATCACATAAAGCTCACGTCACATTCTCTACCAATCCCATTACCATGCCATATCCCACACCAATGAGTCCGGCCGTCCAGCATAAAATGCCAATTAGAACCACAAGTTCCCAGTCCGTTGTTCCGTGTGCCCCGACGACACACAGTGGGTCCTTCGGCCATTTGAGCTCCTCTAGAGCCGCACATGAGAATGAGAGAATGTGCAAAATAAACAAAAACCAACAACCGATCCATAGATTACACAGTTTACCTTATTCCACTTAAAATTCGCAGGAAATGAAAAAAAGTTGAATAAATGTGTGAACAAAGAAATAATTCAACTTCAACTTTGTGAGCTTATATCTCGCAAATGAAAACCAAACCAATAATCAAAAGCTGAATTTTTTGAATGTCTGGAAAATTCTCTATTAGATGCGTATTTTCATTGTATTCAAAGCGTTCAGCAATATTTGAAATTTTGTCACCTTTTTCCGGCTGAGGCCCCACTGAGCGACGCATTAAGCGCCCTCTGCCGCCCGCCCCACCGGCTCGTTTTTGCGCAACGCAAATTTTTTATCATTCCCAGGATCCTTTGTTTACTCTACGGCCGATGGGACCAGTGAGAGATGACCTATGACACTGTCGTTCTCCACCTCTGTCAATAACTCCGCCTGTGGCTCAGTCTCCCCTCTAGTTCGATTTTCGCTTAACATTCAATTTCCATGAGCTATGATTTGATTTGGTCTTCAGTTCAACCTTCTGCTACTGCCATTGCTCCAACTACAGCAGCTCCTCCTGCTCTCCTTTATTTCTGTTCATTAATATTCGATTTTTTTTTTTTTGATAACCGCAACGCGAAAATCAACTCAAAATATTAAATGTTTCAGTAGTTTGCATTTATTCCGAAACAAGGTGCCTTTGGCTCTACTCGAGCACATTCGGATCGAGCACAAACAGTCTGCCCAAACATTCCTGCTGGTTCACTGGCAGTGTGGGTGACAAACTCTATGTTAATGTGGATGTGGAGGACCAGATTAGTATGGCGAGCTGTGAGAGACCAACGAACTTCCGATTTTTTCATTCCATTCATTCCACTTAGTAATAGTAGAGTTGTAATTGTAGTTGAAATTTTCGATATTCATTTCGTTACATGATTCTGTAGAAAAATATTGTTGTAAAGAGAAAATAGAAAGCCATATTCTCAGCACAGAATAAAGTCTAATCGTGCTTCTACACATGTTTAAATAAGCTGTATTTCTTTGAGTGAATCAGGAACTAAACATAGCCAATAATCGAAATTAGTCATATTTTTCATATTTGTCATATTTTTCATACTCGAAGAATAAATAGGATATATTGTATTTGTGCCCAAGGATGTATGTAACGCACAGAAGGAGACGTTTTCGACCCCATAAAGTATATGTATAAATTCTTGATCAGCATCAATAGCCGAGTCTATAGAGCCATGTCTGTCTGTCTGTCCGTCTTGTTTGTCGGATAGTTCTCAGAGACTATAAGAGCTATAGCCACCAAAATTTGCCTCCAGACTGCTGTATCGGGTATTAAAGTTTTGACGCGTAAGAAGCGTCTCACACGTCCCTTCTCGTTGAATTTATAAAAATAGTCTAGTGAGAAACCAGTAATAGATTCAAAAGCCTTAGATAAAGCAATGAAGAGCGCCCTATACCAAAACTTACCGTCTACACAAATTTAACGCATTAAGTTTTCCTTATGGAATGAGGATGTTGTCGAGATGGATATGTGAAGGAGCCGATAGGCGTTTTTTCCAGCGTATGTACTTTAACATGAGCCAAAGAAAAATATAAATTCTTAGGCGCTTTACGAGCCTGCAGTCAAAATAAGGAGAATAGGACTACAAGCCACAAAGAGCAACAGAGCAGCGATGGAGGCGCCGGCATCAAGAGCAATATCAACAAACCCCACAATTAAAGTCTTCGATAAAGCCAAGTCCATGAGATTTACTAGCAGATTTCAAGAGTTACAGATACATACATGAATTTTGCCTGGGCAAAAGGAGGAGCAGGTGAAGAAAGAGTGTAAGGATGGTGGAGGAAGCAGAGAAAGAGACGTAGATAAAAGTATAGGCAAACGCATGGCCGCAGGACACATCTTTTATGTTATGGACGACGGCGTCATGTAGCCAAGAGCAAAACTTTCAATTGTATCTTGGCCAAGTATATTTTGGCTTTTCTTTATTATTGCTGCTGCTGCCATTATCGGTATCATTTTCCCTGGTAAATTGTTGCAGTAGCTATGGCGTATATAGAGTAAGGATGCCTACACGTAGAGACGGATGGGCTACTCAACAACACTCGACGACCATCGACCAACGCAACACCATCTTCATCTCCTGCACAGCATTATGTGCGTATCCCAGAGTGGGTATGTACATACATATGTACATATGTCTCACCTTGCATTTTGATACGAGAAGATAGCAGAAAACTAAAAACGCCATTCCGTAGGGAATGACCATATCTATCAGATCCCCAAATTGGGATACGATTGGAGCCACATTTTTGAAATACACTTGTAACAGTGTGAGCATACCGAAGTATGGATGCAAAATTTGGTGGCTCTAGTTTTTATAGTCTCTGAGATCCAGGCGCTCAACAAGACGGACGGACGGACGGACAGACGGACAGACAGACATGGCTCTATCGACTCGGCTATTGATGCTGATCAAGAATATATATATTTATGGGGTCGGAAACGTTTCGTTCTGTGCGTTACATACAACCGTTATTCCCCACAAATACAATTACTCTTCGAGTACCGGGTACAAAAACTGTGATTTTTGTGATCTACAGGTTAAATTTTCCTTGAACTCAGAAGAATAAAAACAGTGATGTTTGATCAAACCCGACAGTTATCTCTCCACTCATAGATCATATAATTAATGGCACAAGACAAGAAATAAGTACATTTTTAAGACCGTTTTCCTTCGACACAAGAGAAGAAGCTCTGGTAGATGCAAGTGCCATTTTTCTGTGCGTTTAAAAAGCGGACATTTGGGTTTTGGCTCGTCGAAACGCCCACACACTTGCCATTCAGCAACAAAAACAGTGGCCGCAGCAATAGCAGTAGCACGAAAAAAGAGTTGTTGGCCAACAATGAAATGCTTTTAGTCTGTGAAACAGCCAAGCCAACAGCTAAAAACGAAATTAAGTTATCAAAAAGTGAGGAAGGAGTGAGGGTAAAGTTTTGTGGACTGTTTTATTGAAAATTGAGTTACGAAACTGAAAGTGTCGACATCATTGCCTATCGTATGAAGTCTGTGCATAGTGTTCTTCTGAACGTGAATATGATCCACATGAACTAATCCAATCAGTTGAAACGAATGTACCTCTGTTGAATCCTAAGCAGAGGGAAGTCTATGATGATGGAAATGGCCGCTTATTTTTTTGGGAACTGGGATTGGAACTGGGAAGACATTCTTTATGTCATTGATTTTGGCCACTGTACGTGCGAGATCCGAAATTGTGGTAGCAATTGCTTCTTCTGGAATAGCGGCCACATTGTTAGACGGATGCCGTACGGCTCACTCAGCGTTAAAATTGCCATTAAACCTTCATACTACTGAACAACCGACATGTAACATTTCGAAACACTCCGCAATGGGCAAAGTTTTAGTAGCATCGAAAATAATCATATGGGACGAATGCACAATGGCGCACAAACGCGCATTGGAAGCACTAGACCGAAAATTAAAAGATCTGCGCAATGACTTGAGATGTTTTATTATCTGGCGATTTCCGACAAACACTACCAGTCATTCCAAGATCTATTGCTGCCGACGAAATAAACGCTTGCCTCAAAGCATCAAATCTGTGGCGATATGTAAAGAAACTTCAACTGTCTGTAAATATGAGAGTTGCATTGTTGAACGATCTATCTGCTGATGATTTCTCGAAGCAATTGCTGACTATCGGTAATGGACGTGTTCCTGTCGACAATTCGAGCGGTTTGATTTCATTTCCTCAAAATTGTTAAGTGGTTAAGTGAGCGAGCAATTTTGGCCGCTAAAAATAAAGATGTAGATGACCTCAATTTTATAATTCAAAATCAAATCGTAGGTACTCTGTATTCATTCAAATCTATCGACTGTGTAACAAACGAAGAAGAAGCCACTACTTATCCAACTGAATTTTTAAACTCCTTGGATGTGCCTGGTTTACCACCGCACAATTTAAAACTTAAAGTTGGCTCGGTAGTCATCATGCTTAGATATTTAAACCAACCAAAACTGTGTACTGGAATGCGTTTGGTGATAAGAAAACTGATGAGCAATGTGATTCACGCGTCGATACTTAAAGGATAATTTAAAGATGAGGAATCCTTCCGCCTCCGCAAAAGGGCGAAAACCTCCCAAATCTACAATTCCGTAGGGAATGACCATATCTATCAGATCACCAAATTGGGATACGATTGGATAATTATTATAGCCACAATGAAGAAATTAATTTGCAGTGGCCAAACCCACCCCGTCCCGCAGCATTCACACTCTGCTTCGCGCTGTTTAAGGCCTCCGCCCCTGACACGTCTCTGCCTCTGACTCTGCCGCTGCCTCTGCCGCGACTCTGCAGTGTGTGTCTATAGGGGAGGGTGGCGAGCTAAAGGAGCGTGTTGGCGTGAGCAGTGTTGTTGATGTAGATGACAGATGAAGAAAAAATGTTAAATTTGACAAAAAATGTAAAATTTGACAAATAACCGCTAAAGTGCAGATGTAGTACTGAGTGCCGGGTATAAAAGTTGTGACGCGTAAGAAGCGTCTCACACGTCCCTTCTCGTTTTGACATGAGTTTGAAGTACTTAATTATTATTTTTTTATTTTTTTTATTTTTATTCTCATTCTGTATCTGTATGTATGTTTTCATCATCATTTATAATAATAAAATACTTTTTTGTTTCTATCTACATATATATGTAAATATATTATTTTGGATCATTGTTTTACGTTCATCATAGCCTAAATTAGTTCAGCTAAAAAGTAACACGACATTCATTGACTGTTAGGCGGTACGAAGTTCGCCGGGTCATCTAGTAAATATATAATTTACTGCATTTTTTGAGAATATGAACATCACGTACACGCACTGTCCAGCTCAGCGTTTATTCGCTGCTCGTGCTCCCCCTGAAGAAGTATCTCAGCCAGACGCAGGAAACATTGCACAGAACGAACCATAAGCACTGACGCGGGTGTTCGAGCGTTTGTCGGAATATGCACTGAATTTCATTAAGCTCGGCTCATTCTCTCGTCTTTTTTATACCCGGTACTCGAAAAGTAAATAGGTTATATTGCATTTGTGGGGAATAACGGATGTTTGTAACGCACAGAAGGGAACGTTTCCGACCCCATAAAGTATATATATTCTCGATCAGCATCAATTGCCGAATCGATTAAGCCATGTCTGTCTGTCCGTCCGTCCTTATGAGCGCCTTGTACTCAGAGGCCATAAGAGATAGGGCAACCAAGTTTTGCATCCAGACTGCTGTATGCTCACACTGAAACCAGTGTATTTAACAAATGAGCCCCGCTCCCTTCCGCCCTCACAAAGGGCCCACAGCCAGAATTTGAAGATAAAGGAAACCTAAAAGCGCCATTCCATAGGGAATGACCATATCTACCAGACCACCGATTTCGGATCCGATTGGATCATTATTATGGCCACAATGACGAAATTTGCAGTGGCTAAACCCACTGAATATTAAAATATAGCGTGTTGCAATCATGTTGTCGATCAAGCCAAAAATAATGCACGTCATCTCGATCACAATTGCGTGGATATCCGCAGCCTCCACATTGTTTACGGGCTACACCAATAGCAATCACCCAATATTTTAAATTTAGAGAGTTTCAATAATCTGAAAGGCACCTCTTCCTTCGATTACTGTTTCAGCTTATTACAACTAAAAACAGATGTCTATGAATTATGCACATTTACTAACTGGAATGTACATTATGGGAGAGCTCGGGAAAGCGACTTAACCGTCATGCCGAACCCGGTCGTGCCCCACTGGGGTCGCACTTTGTTTGTGGTGGCAGCGCCACACAGAGTGGTTCCCCTTTATCCTATCCGTTATCAATTTCACCAGCTGTGTATGTGTGCCTTTGGTATTATCAACTCATAAATATTTATTGAATTTTCAGACTTTTTCAAAAATCGCTACAGCAATAGCCGCCTACGCTGCCACCGCCATCGTGGGGGATGGGGGACGAAGAACTCAATCTATGAGCGAAATGTGAACCAGAGTCCAGAGGACCCGGCGACCGATGACTTGTTGTCCTGCCAGCGCATCCGTCATCAATTTCGTCGCGCCATCATTCTTTCCTGAGGTCTTCACCGCAGACTCGAAGTTTGCACTCTCCGTATCTGTCTCTGTTTACATTATCTTACTTGGATTATACATTTTTTCCATTACACATATGAATGCACTCCTTCTTGTTAGTTGGTCGGTCATAGTTCCCAGGAGAGATGCCTCTTCCGTTAGCCAGTTGTCAATTTCCATTTTCATTTCGAGGCGATTTGACGAGGAGAACTCGAAAAAGAGATAGAGAAGTGAGCGCAAATCCTGTAATCTCTGCTCAGATTGACCAAAGGAGAACGAGAACATGAAGGGATATACACAGAGGAATAGTCCGTCAAGGACTTTGAAGACGATTGTATTTCATACAATCTATATCTATACATATACATATGTATTTACATATGTATTTATGTATGTACATGGGAATGCAGATATGTAGATGCTTCAGAAGAAATAATAATTCGAATTGAAATCCATTCTCTGTTTTTTTGATTTTTAATCGCATCAAAATGTCACCTGAGCGCTCCCCTGGTACTCATTTCTTGACTTCCCCTCCACTTCTCTCTTAATACTCTATCCAGAAGTTGACCTACGCCACACAACGGTGCCCTAGCACCAGCACTGTTGCCAATGCCTCCACCACTACCATTGACCTATCACCTCTCGCAACTACAAAATTAACTTGTTGTGTGTCAGCGGCTACGGGACCCAGGCGCAGCAAATGAAATGAGTGTGTTGGGAAAGGGTGGGGTTCCCATATAGCTCTGCAGCGTTTCCAAGTTTCAAGGTAGTTAGAAAATCGTTTCTTTTTTGAATCTTATTAGTGGTTAATAATTACAATCGTATACAGAGCAATTAAGTATATTGAACACATACCGAAACCACCCCCTACACACAAACACAAGAGATGTGAGGAGACGCACAATTGTGCGTGTTTGTGATGCTAATTAAAATTAGGACTGGTTGTGAAGTGCTTGGTTATTTCGTAAGCAAATTTCATAACACATACGCCAAGACATTCATTTGTATGTGGGTATGTAAGGGAAATCTTAAATTTACATGTGTATGTATTTATGCATATGCATGTCTGCGTCTCAAGACAATGACCAATTCCTTACCCGAACCGGCTGAAACCCACTCCACAGCCACAGTCCAAATGTGTTTTGTAATTGAATCCACGTCTGAAATCTGTCTGTGGTTTAAAATTTAATTTCGGACTATATGTTGAATACAAATTTCTACTCGAATGCACTGTGCGTCCTTGTGTGGTCCTGTTCGGGATCGTGGCTAGGAAGGAAGTGTCGTGCCATGTCCCCGGCAACCTCAATACAAATATTACCAGTATTCTAGTCCGGCATCAGTCGGTGCTTGAAACTTGAAAAAACCACGAAGGTACAGATGTGATACTGAGTACCGGGTATATAGGTTGTGACGCGAAAGAACCTCTCACGCGTCCCTCCGCGATTAATTTGAAGTTTAAGTGAAAAACAGCCAACAAATGAGAACCATATACAAATTATTCCATATATTTTATTCAGTTGACTTAAGAGATCTTCAAAAAGCTCTAAGCTCTCTCTGTAAACAGCTATTTAATAGAAACATAAAGTTTATTGGCTATTCCTTTAAGTGAAGAAAAATATAAAATAAATTTGTTTAATTACGTTGTTTGATTAAAAAATAATTGTTATTATTTTTTCAATAATTTGTATACCCGGTACTCGAAGAGTAAATATGGTATATTGTATTTGTGGGGAAAATTGGATATAGATGACATACATACATATGTGGAAAAAATTTAAAAGGTAAAACTTGAAAAAAACACTAAGGTACAGATGTCCCATTGAGTACCTGGTATATAAGTTTTATTTGAAGTTTAAGTGAAAAACAGCCAACAAATGAGAACCATATACTTATTAATAGCTCTCTCTCTCCGCAAACAGCTACTATTTATTAGAAATATTAAGTTTATTAGCTATTCCTTTCAGTGTAGATAAATATAAAATACAACTTTTTTTATTACGTTTTTTGATTAAAAAATAATTGTAATTATTTGTTCAATAATTTGTATGCCCGGTACTTGAAGGGAAAGTAGGGTATATTAAATTTGTGAGGAAAAGTGGATGCACATGTGTACATATGTAACGAACAGAAGGAAACGTTTCCGACCTATAAAGTATATATATTCTTGATCAGCATCAATAGCCGAGTCGATATGGATGTGTCTGTCTGTCCGTCCCTTTGTCCGTCCTGATGAGCACCTTGTACTCAGAGACCATAAGATCTAGAGCAACAAAGTTTGGCATCCAGGTTTCTGTTCCGTAGAGAATGGCTATATCCATCAAATCCCTGAATAAGGGTCAGACTTGAATATTATTAGACGGAGTTCCTCATATCTCATTCCTCATTTCTCTGTTCCTCATTTTTGAACAAAACAACTAAAAGTGGCTAAAGCAAAAGCGGATGCGCAAACTACAAAATTGAGATATGACAGGAAGTAAATGCTATAGAGAGCGAATTCACAGAGAGAATGCATTTGATTGCGGTGGTTTATGGAGTTCCACTCTTATACGTGCCGCGGTTTAGGTCTCGGCTGATGACCGGCTGAAGGGGAGGAACCAGAGTGTGTCCTTCTTGATATACATACGAGTACAAGTGCACTTCACACACGTTTATGGAAAACTCGTTTTGCTATCTGTTATATTTAAGATAAGAGATTGCTCTCTTTGTGGACTCTGAGTTTTTAACAGCATCCTCTCTTTCAGTCTTCCCTACACACTTCATTTACTGAATACATTAATGTTAAATGTACAAACCTTTAACATCCTGATAGATGGCCAGAAGACAAACGGAGCAAGACGAATAAGCTATAAATGGAGCAATAGTTTCCAGGCCGGAAGAGCTGCACTTTGATCAAACTCAGAGTGACACTCGCGTGTTGCCTCGCCTTCATGAGTGCCTAAAAATCAGATACATACATATGTACATATGTACAGTTGTGTTCAATGAAATAGTAGTGCCGTGCCACACAATTTTCTCAACTATTTTTGAGACCCTTCCAGTCTTTCGAATTGAACAAGTGATACCTTTTTGGAAAACCTGAAAAGTACACATTAGAACCCAGAAAGAATCCTGGAACATTTGCATTCCATCTTCTTGTTTTACATGACTTAAGAAAAATACCTATACAAAATGCTGTTCAATAAAATAGTAGTGTTTTTTTAGAAAATTTAAAAAAACAACGAAACTGGAATTAGTGCATATGTTTCATGTTCTATATGTTTCTTGAGGTTTAATATGTAGTTTTTAATCAAATTTGTTTTCACTATGGCCTTACGCCCACCTGTCATGTGTAAATAAGGTACTGCCCAAGCTTAAATAAGATCTGAGACTATAATTCTTAAACACCTTGACAAAACTGTGCTCTGGTTGACGGATTTGTAATAGTAATAACACATTTCACATTTTACAATAAGATTTCGTTGGGATTTTTGTCTAGAGACTGAGCAAGACATGGAAAAGTGTCGACCTCTTCGGATAAAATTCCATTGCTAGCGAGCTTTCTTGCGTGTTTCAGATCATTATCTTGATGACAGATCCTTTTGATAGGCATTTTTCAATAGTAATATTACTGTATTGTATTAAAAAGTATGTTGGCACACACCACTTTATGAAATACGTCAGTATAAGGCTAGGAAGTAAGAGTTTATATGGGCTGT
The DNA here is from genome assembly GCF_008121235.1 of Drosophila subobscura. Taxonomy (NCBI): domain Eukaryota; kingdom Metazoa; phylum Arthropoda; class Insecta; order Diptera; family Drosophilidae; genus Drosophila; species Drosophila subobscura. The sequence continues at coordinate 22,545,816 of NC_048530.1, read as the reverse complement.
AGCCCATAAGGGTCAACAACATGCCCAATGTTGTTTTTCAAGAATTTGGGCAGTTATCAGATATCTGTGAACACCAAACATATTCTTTTGAGTCTTTCTTACCATATAAAACAACTTTACACTCATCTGTCAAAAGTATTTTTCGGACTGTGACACGGCCCAGTCCACATGCCTCATGTCCTCATTTTTCAAAACATGAGTCGTGTACCCATGTGCTTTTATTCTCAAACGCGTAGCTTCCGGGGACCTCTTGCACCTAAATAATGTGTAATCAGTCGTGTATTAACTATCAAAACACTTTCAGAGCGATATAAAATTGTTTTCATAACTTTTGAGATACTGACAGTTTTTTTAACTTAGTTTGTTCGCCCTACCGAATTTGGCGTATTTCATGGTGTGACATAAGGAGAAGCCCACTCCAGAGAGTCGCCCGCACATCCAAACTCCTCGACTCCTCTACTTCGAAAATACCTCGGCCAGCGGTGAAGTCTTTCGCGCGGCACAGTGGGGACTCATCCGAAAATAAGTGGCAAAAGTCGAAAAGCTTTGGATATAAGGAATATACGCATCTGAAAGTGAATTTTACAGTGCTTTGAACTGCAGGCGCAGACATAGCATAGGCGAATAGAGAATTAAGACCCATTTGTCTGCGGGCAGTAACATCACACCCCGGCATAGAACAGATTTTTGTTCGTTTATGCAACATATTGGTGTTGCTCAACTTAGTGTGTTCAATTCTGGACTCATTAACTACACCAGAAAATGTTTTATCGATGAAGCCAACAATAAAACATATGTATGCAATTGTGAAGAATTCTTCACCACAATGCTCAATCTAATATGTACATACATACATAGTATGTAGGAACAAATTTAAATTCATGTGTCAATACATACTTACATACAATGTACGTAGTACATTCAAATCTAGTGTCAATTTGTTTGCGTATGTACATACATATGTAACATCCGCTCAAGCTAGTGGATTTTAGCATATTTTATGAAAAAAATCAAAATATCCCAATTTAAACATACTCAAGTATTCATTGATCATTTGTGTGCGTGCTATGTGTTTTGAGACTGTGAAAGGCTTGCACACTTGTTTTTATACCCGGTACTCGAAGAGTAAATAGGGTATATTGTATTTAACGGTTGTGTGTAACGAATAACGGTTTGTGTATATAACGCCCATAGACGAGTCGAAACGTTTCCGATCTTCCCCACCTAATCTGATTGGAAAGTATTTATATATTCTTGATCAGCATCAATAGACGAGTCGATAGAGCCATGTCTGTCCGTCCTGATGAGCGCCTGTGAGCGTAAAATTTGACGAAACACCGCTAAGGTGCAGATGTAGTACTGAGTGACGGGTATAAAAGTTGTGACGCGTAAGAAGCGTCTCACACGTCCCTTCTCGTTTGCCATGTTTTTTGGCAATTTGGATCTTGTTCCCTCAAGAGGTACAAGATATGCAACTGGGGAGCTCTCATATTTGAAGAATAGTTCTTTATAGATTGACCCTTGTGGGTGTACTTCGGAATATGGTGAGCTACGAGCAAACCCACCACAAAAAGACTCCCCCTTAACAGCATCACTTTGTTTGTGGAGAAAAATCAAAATTTTATACTTGTCTACACATATGTATGTATGTATGTACATATGCATGTAAGTATCCAAAACTGATTCCAAAAAGTCATGGTCAATGTTTGGGGGTGGACTGCTTATGCTGTATCTGTGTATGGATGGACATACATATGTATGTATGTCTGTGTGCTTAAGTGCGTGTTTATGGCGCAATAAAACAGACCCATACCAAGCTCGCACAAAAAGCAAAGCAATGGTTGCCTGGTGTTGGGGCAAGCACAAAGGCTGTGTGGAACTGACATAAAGCAAGAGCGTTGATTTCTACTGATGCTGCTGTTGCATGTTGTCAGAGTCAAATGATGCAGCCAAACAAACGAGACTCCAAAAACCAAACTCAGATTCAGGACGATTCCAAGCCTAGCCAGACCGAATCGCTGGCCAGGCAGCAAGCCACCCGTATCCAGTAGAAATCGGGCGGAACGAGACAGTCAGCCAGCATATTTTCGCTTGTGTGCTTTGCTTTTATGACTTTTCTAGAGGGAGCTACGCAACAGTCTTGGGCATCCCATATCCTGCATGTAGGCGCAGGCCCGCCAACAGCTGCAAACATACAGTGGCACACTTATTGTTCGGACACTCTTATCACCCAAGTTTAAAGACCTATACCTTGGCATATGGTCGACGTAAACAGAAAAAGTTAATTTTATATCAAAGATCAACGTTACTACTATCTGTTAATAAAATAAGTTTTCTGCTATGGTGTAATTATAAAAATTAACTAAAGCAAACAAGTTAAAATATTTAAGGCAAAATGTACAATGAAAACTTATCTTTGTCCCATTTAGTCTTTAGGATGTCTAGAAGCCCTAGAAGCCACCTTTTCGCCAAGTCATTGGTGCCTTATGCACCACAAGCAGTACCGGTTGCAAGAATTCCCTCTGTAATTTTTGGCTTATCCGTATCCTTTTTTAAAAGGATTGATCCAAAAAAGATTCATTTCTGTGTAATTTTGTTTTGCAGAACTTGGAACTATGACAATATTAAATGGCACATGAATGCAAATTGTCACTCAAATATAGTTTAATACATTTTTGTTTACTTCTCAATTAAATAAGAATATTCGTACAGCTCCTGCTAAAATTCAAACACAGCTGTGTTTGAACAGGTGCACAGGTCAAAAAACTATGTTCCCATGAGCATTACATCTGGGATACGATTTTTCTCAACACAGGCTAAATTTACTTTTTGCAAGGTAAATCAATAAAAAATATGTCCTAGTTAGACACACTAGTTAAATCACAATCTGGCCTTGGAATTCTTGCGAAAAAGAAATAAATGAGGGTGTACGAATAGTAAGTGTGCCTACTGTACATGTGTCTTTTCACAGACACAACCATACACATGACTGGCTGCTGTCAAATGCCATACGAAACCGATAATCCAATAATAAGTTATAGTCCAATAAGTTTGCTCTTCAATTAATGATCGCCTTTTATTCTTCTCCATCTCTGTTTTTCTTCACTAGGAGGAAAAACATCACCAAACCATTTTTTTTAAGCGAATCTCATGATTTTAAAGAATTTCAATTCCCCCAATGAGATGTGCACCTATGAAAGATACTAGGACAAGTAATTCTACTGTAACCGTATTCCTTTATATAAATGTACATACATATGTACATACATGTACATACTGGCAAGCTGAATTTTTCCTCTCTCCAAGAATGCCTTCCAAAGAAAGCGTCAGCCAAAGATACTTAAAGAAAATATTTATCCTGAAATTGTCCCTTTGGGCATATGCTTGACTCTATATCCCTTTTCTGAAGTGTAGATGAGTGAAGATGTGTGAGAGTGAGGTGAGACTGGTTTCCATCATAGGTTTGACAAGAACTTAATCAACTAACTAACGCAAAGCCAATTAGTGCCATTAGCCAATTAACTCCCGTGTGAAACTGGTCGTTGGTATGGTTGGTCAATTGGTAAACTGTTTTGTTTTTTACTGACAATAACTGAAAGATCTTTTAAACTATTTTATTATGTTGTATATCTAGTCAAAATGAAACTACGACCACTTAGTTTGAATCAACTTTTTTTATTTTACCTGGTACTCGAAGAGTAAATAGGGTGTATTAAATTTGTGGTCGGAGAAATATGCGTAGCGCACAGAAGGAAACGTTTCCGACCCAATAAAGTATATATATTCTTGCTCCAAAGCTGAGTCAATATAGCCATGTCTTTCTGTCTGTCCATCTGTCCGTCCGTCTGTCCGTCCTGATGAGCGCCTCTCTGTGTACAGACCATAAGAGTTAGAGCAATCAAGTGTTGCATCCAGATTTCTGTATGCTCATCCTGTTACAAGGGCACTTCAAAATTTAGCCCCGCCCCCACGCGGAGCGAAAATCTTTCACATCCACAATTTCGAAGATAAGAGAAAACAAAAAACTCAGTTCCGTAGAGAATAGCCATTTATTTCAGATCTCCGAATTAAGATCGTCTCAGATCATTATTAAAGCCAGATTGAAAATCATTTCCAACAGCTTTGCTTGTTCATATTGTTTTCAGTATTCCTCGCTCGCAACCTCTGTCTCATGCAGTGTGCTGCTCTGAGGGAAGGTTGAGCCAAACGGCGTGTTGGTGTGAGAAGTGAACTATATGACAGATGTAGAGAATATGTAAATAACAAAAGGTTGCATATGTATGTGAATGTATGTAACGCACAGAAGGAAACGTTTCCGACTCCATAAAGAATATATATTCTTGATCAGCACCAATAGCCGAGTCTATGTCTGTCTGTCTGTCAGTCCATCTGTCCGTCTTGTTTGAAGGCTAGTTCTCAGAGACTATAAGAGCTATAGCCACCACATTGCTGTATGCTTACACTGAAACCAGTGCATTTCAAAAGGGCGAAAACCTCCCAAAGCTAAAATTTTGAAGATAAAAGAAAACTATTCCATTCCGTAGGGAATGACCATATCTATCAGACCACCGAATTGGGATCCGATTGAATCATTAATATGGCCACAATGAAGAAATTAATTTGCAGTGGCTAAACCCACCCCGTCCAGCAGCTTTTGTTATTTTTTTCAAATTCTCTCATTCAACTATCTCTATCTCAACTATCAATGTCTCCATCGGGACCAGGGGATCCATCCCACCATGGCCATGGTGCAGAAAGAATCCGATTGTCAGCTCCCCTATAAAGTTCTTCTATTTTTCTGAACTCGGCTCTAGATTTAATTTGGGATTCAACAATCTTCGCAGAAAGCATAGGGTTCAATGGATTATGTACATATGTATATGTGGGCTTGCGTATGGATGTGTGTTTTTATTTAAAAAACGAGAAGGGACGTGTGAGACGCTTCTTACGCGTCACAACTTTTATACCCGGCACTCAGTACTACATCTGCACCTTGTCGGTTATTTGTCAAACTTTACATTTTCTCTTCATCTGTCATTTACATCAACAACACTACTCACGCCAACACGCTCCTTTAGCTCGCTACCCTCCCCTAGAGCAACACACTGCAGAGTCAGGGCAGAGAATCGGCAGAGACGCGACAGAAGCAGAGACGTGTCAGAGGCAGAGGCAACAAACTGCGCGAAGCAGAGTTTGAATGAGAGAATGTGAAAAAAACAAATATAAGCTGCGGGACGGGGTGGGTTTAGCCACGGCTATGGCAGAGGCGCAGGAACGGCAGGGGCAGACGCCACACACTGCTCGAAACAGAGTTTGAATGGGAGAATATGCTAAAAACAAATACATACATATGTATGTATGTATAAGCTGCGGGACGGGGTGGGTTTTGCCACTGCAAATTAATTTCTTCATTGTGGCCATAATAATGCTCCAATCGGATCCCAACTTGGTGATCTGATAGATTTGGTCATTCCCTACGGAATGGCGTTTTTAGTTTTCTTTTATCTTCAAAATTGTAGGATTGGGAGGTTTTTGCCTTTTTGCGGGGGCGGAAGGGGGCGGGGCTCATTTGTGAAATACACTAGTTTCAGTGTGATCATACAGCAGTCTGGAGCCAAAATTTGGTGGTTCTAGCTCTTATAGTCTCTGAGAACTATATATACTTTATGGGGTCGGAAACGTTGCCTTCTGTGCGTTACATACATTCACTTTGTGCACAAATACAATATAACCTATTTACTCTTTGAGTACAGGGTATAATAATGATCCCAGGGGCAGACCCATAGGCAGGGGCTGGCTCGTGCGCGTGCATAGGCCACCACGAATTGTTTCCATTGTCATTGCCTTGACAACGATGTCCTTTCTGCGACGGCCTCACTTAATGGCCGCTTTTTCTTTGCACGTCGTTGCCCTTTATGCGTATGTGCAACAACTATTAGAAAAGAGTGGCCGCGAAAGCAACAGGAGGCACATGCCTGCGATTCTACCTTACCTGCCCTTTCTGGCACCAGCCGCTCCTCTGCTCTTCTTGTGATCGTTTATGATGTCCTCATATCGTCCCCTTAACGGAATACAAATATGAATATGCATGTATGCGAATGTCCCCTGTCCTTTGTTACAACGATTTTTGCGCAATTTCTTTTGTGCTGTGTGGAACTGCAGGCACCACCGCTGCCTGTCATAGGCTTCTCCAAGCGAGGCTCTGACGGTCGCAAAAGCTCTGCAGTTGCCGCCGCCGCCGAACACATGCAATTAGTGCCAAATGTTCATATTCTTGCACACTCCTTGTGTGCGATTGAGGATGTGGCAACAGCGGGTGGGGCAGAAATGCTGACCACAGCATTCAGTAGTAGCACCAGTGACGGTGGCAGCCAAAGGAGCAGCGAATGCACTATGGGGAATTTTACCACTTTTTCTGGCCAAAACTCAATTAAAAAAACTATTTCAAATGTTTTTGTGAGTTTAAAATGAAACGAGAAGGGACGTGTGAGACGCTTCTTACGCGTCACAACTGTTAAACCCGGCACTCAGTACTAAGTACATCTGCACTTTAGCGGTTATTTGTCAAATCTAACATTTTTTCTTCATCTGTCATCTACATCAACAACACTGCTCACCTATAGTAACACACTGCAGAGACAGGGCAGAGACGCGGCAGAGGCAGAGGGAGAGACGTGTCAGAGGCAGAGGCCTCTGCCACTGCGCGAAGCAGAGTGTGAATGAGAGGATGTGTAAAAAACAAATATAAGCTTCGGGACGGGGTGGGTTTAGCCACTGGAAAATAATTTCTTCATTGTGGCTATAATAATGATCCAATCGGATCCCAGTTTGGTGATCTGATAGATATGGTCTTTTTCTAAGGAATGGCGTTTGCAGTCATGCACTTGATTTCTGCTATAACTGAAGCTTCATGCCACGAAATCAGTAAATATGTTTTAAATAGGGGAGCAATATAGCGGCTGCTAGAAGAAAACAGACAAACATTTTCTGTGTCGGCCAAAGAAAACTGTAAAAAATGTGGTAAAGTAACTTTAACTTATTTGTTTACGAAATATTTTAAAAGTAAGTCACATTTATTCTCAGATGTCAGCAGTGGTTCATTGTAATGGCGAAATGATTCCTGAACTGACTGGTTACGGAAAAGTGAAACGATTGCCAATCATTTCACATTTGGAAGGCGAAAACTTTTGGGAGTCTCAATATTAAGTGCATCCACTGGAGAAGAAACTTCAAACGCGACATTTAACATGTTGACGGAATGGGGAATAACTTATAAAATCTAAGCAGCCTGTTTTGACACACCTGCATCAAATTCTGGACAACTGTCCAACTGTCTAATAAGAACGTTGCAGCGAATTTAAATGACAAAATAAATGCAATAATAAATTTCTGCCAACAAAATTTACAAAGCATTATGAGCGTATTTATACTGATGGATTATCATTGAACTGTTAGAGTTAACTCTAAATTTTTGGCATCGGTTCCGAAAGGAACACGTACAATTATTAAGAAGTTGATCCGATATCTCCAAACGTCGTTCTGAAAAAGACTTGCAGCAATTTGTGGTATTTATCTGATGAAAATATCGCAATTGCATTATTTTATGTTAAAGTTAATTTAATACAGAAATGAGAAAGGACGGCGCAACTCTTGGCACCTTGTGTTGACGATGATGACAAAGAGACTATTTGATTTTGTTTCACCTATTTCTGCCAATTTCTTTTATTCTTTCAATATTTCAAAAGGTTTTTTAACTGAAGATCCTTCAAAATGGTATGGAAATAAAAATTTTTAAAAATGCACTAAAAATATTAAAAAAAAAAAAAATATATAATGATACATCCGAACATGCTTTTAAACTGATGCCAGACTTTAATTAAAATGAGAAAATTCTAGTCAGTTTCCAATAAATAATAAAAATGCCTTTATTTAATATAAAATATTAAATATTAACCAATCAGCTGAAAAGTTAGGAGCAGGACTTTATTTTAATATTCTAAATCTTAAACAAAATTCAATCCGATCAGAGCGATATATGGTATAGATGCCATAGTATAACACTTTATTTATTATTGTTGTACGCCAAAAGGAACATTTTTAGACCTTGAGGCCTTTGATTACGACATATTTTTGACGATACAAATAAGCGCAACCCTATGTATGTTATAATATGTAATATCAAAACTGCTGTACCATCACACTGTTACAAGTATATTTCAAAATTTCGCCCCGTCAAAAGGGCGAAAGTCTGTCACATTCACAATTTATGAAATACGAGAAACCAAGCACGCAGTTTCGTAGGGAATAGCCAACACGCCGACTAAGCCAATATGTATGGTGCCAAGACCAAGGCCAGTCTTAAAACAGGTCTACAAAGGGTTTCGATGTGTGCACTAAATGTTGCTGGAGCTCATCTTAAAGAGCTAGAATGAAAGTAAGAACGAAAAGGGACGTGTGAGACGCTTCTTACGCGTCACAACTTTTATACCCGGCACTCAGTACTACATCTGCAACTTAGCGGTTATTTGTCAAATTTTACATTTTTTCTTCATCTGTCATCTACATCAACAACACTGCTCACGCCAACACGCTCCTTTAGCTCGCCACCCTCCCCTATAGACACACACTGCAGAGTCGCGGCAGAGGCAGAGGCAGAGAAGTGTCAGGGGTAGAGGCCATAAACAGCGCGAAGCAGAGTGTGAATGCTGCGGGACGGGGTGGGATTGGCCACTGCAAATGAATTTCTTCATTGTGGCTATAACAATGATCCAATCGTATCCCAATTTGGTGATCTGATAGATATGGTCATTCACTACGGAATGGCGTTTTTAGTTTTCTGCTATCTTCAAATCAAATTATAGATTTGGGAGGTTTTCGCCCTTTTGCGGAGGCGGAAGGGGGCGTGGCTCTTTTTTTAAATACATTTGTAACAGTGTGAGCACACAGAAGTCTGGTGCCAAAATTTGGTGGCTCTAGCTCTTATAGTCTCTGAGTACTAGGCGCTCATCAGGACGGGCAGACGGACAGACAGACAGACAGACATAGACTCGGCTATTGATGCTGATCAAGAATATATATACTCTATGGGGTCGGAAACGTTTCCTTCTGTGCTTTACACACAACCGTTATCCGTACAAATACAATATACCCTATTTACTCTTCGAGTACCGGGTATAAAAAGAATGTAGAAATGTGGGGCAGGTCATAAAAATGTAAGGCTTTTATAGGGGTTAATGGGACTTATGTTGTGGCCACACATAAAGGCCCTTTTTAAGTGTAATAACGATGCTAACGATGGCACTAACGATGCTTTTAATTAATAAGTGTGTGTCTGTTTATTGTCGCATGCTTCCCTCCGCTGTCCAGGCTTCACAGCAAAACACTATGCACCACCGCCGAAACCAGTTTAGAGCCAGCAAAACATCTGCGGCCATAAATGCCGAATTCCGGCCGACTGTCAATAAGCCCATTGAGTCATCACTGGTCTTAATGTGGCTTTGGGTCCTTGCAACGTGCCACTTTTCGCGCCATATAGGCGGTCACAACAACGTAATAGAGTCATCAAAATTTGGATTGAAATTTGAGATTGACAACAATATTCTTTTTCGCTCGCACCCTCTGCCTCGTGCAGTGTGCGGTTCTAGGGGAGGGGGACGAGTTATAAGGGCATGTTGAGAAGTGATGTAGATATTTACGAAAAATGTATAAAAAATGTGAAATGAAAAATTCAAAAAATGATAAGGTTACATAAAATGTACATATGTATGTACATATATACTGACTTAGTACCGGGTCTAAATGTTGTGACGCGTTCTTTCTTCCACCTTTTCGCTCTTCTTCTCTCAATTTCTCCCATTTTCCTTGGCACGATGTGTACTTCCATCTCTCTCTGGCTATCTATTCTAAGTTGGTGGTAGCTTGCCACAATCCGCCGCTGTTGCATGTGTCGTCCTCATCAGGCAGGCCTGCACCACTTCGACTGCCCCCTGTATATAGGATGGTGTGGGCGAGGTGGTGCTGTGGACCAAAGCCAGCACTGTGTGCACTTACACACACACATTGCCGCGCAATATCACAGACAACTGCGTCGTTATTTGAGTTATGTGGAAAGAAGCAAGGACACGCCACGGACCAACTCGCCACCGCAGCACTTGAGCTCTCACTTTTTTCTTCCGTTGAGGACCGTCAGTCCTTGTCTGGTCCAGGATCTGGCCTCGGTCTGAAATATTTCTTCTCCATTTGGGCGCACTGTCGTGTTAATTTAGCGCGAAATATTTGACAAGATGACGCGCTGCCTCTGTGGCACCCTGCTCGTGGACCTGTCCTCCACCCCTGTCTCCTCCACCACGTTGCCGAGACATGCAACGTTGCCTGCGTTTGGAATGATCGAAGTTTGCCCTCCATGCGGCTCAGACTCTGTCTGTCTTTCCGCTTCTGCAGCCCATCGCCTTCTGCTGTCTGAGTGCAACAGACACTTATATCGATTTATAAGGTGCCACACACTGCTGATGACATTCAAGGGTTGCCTCGCTATCATGTCGCGATATTGAACCCATTCCGGCACCCGCGTCCATGAACATTGATTGAGTGTAGCTCTATAAAGCTTTAAGTAATTCTCTCCTCCGCTAATTTACATGTAGATACATATTTACATACATAGTATATGCAGCTTATGAAAACTTATAGAAACGTGTGAGACGCTTCTTACGCGTCACAACTTTTATATCCGGTACTCAGACAGTATATCTGTACCTTAGTGGTTGTTTTCAGATTTTACATTTTAAATTTTTTCTACACATGTCATCTGCATCTACATCACTTCTCACGCCAACACGCTCTTCTATCTAGCCTATCGTCGCCTTCTATCTCTCGAGAACGTGCAAAAAACAAATGAAAGCTGCGGGACGGGGTGGGTTTAGCCACTGAAAATGAATTTCTTCATGTTGGCTATAAAAATGATCTAGTCTGATCCCAATTTCACGATAGATATGGTGATTTTCTAAGGAATGGCGCTTTTAGTTTTCTCTTATCTTTAAAATTGTGGATTCAGCAGATTTTGGCTCTTTGCGGGAGCGGGGCAAAATGTTGAAATACACTTGTAACAGTGTGAGCAGTGTGAGTCTGCAAAACTGGGTTGCTCTATCTCTTATGGTCTTTACTTGGACTTTACTTTACCCCACCAATACAATATACCCTATTTGCTCTTCGAGTTCCGGGTATAAAAAGGATTACAATTAAATCAGTTTCTATTTTCATTTCAGCAAACTATTTCATTATTGCAGTCTGGTATTTTTTTGTAACGTGTTTTTTTATACTAACGGCAGAAGCAGAGACGCGGCAGAGGCAGCGGCCGCACACTGCAGAAGAAGAGTGTGAATGAGAGAATGTGAAAAAAACAAGAAAAGCTGCAGGACGGGGTGGGTTTAGCCACTGCACTATGGGTAAAAAGCCCGTTTTTTTTGGCATTAACCAAACCAAAAGAGCTAGAGCTCTACAAATTGGCATAAATGTTCGTTAGACTAAAGTAGAATTGCGGAAAAAAAATTTTGTCATTTGGACCCCGCCTACCTCCCGCCCCCATACAAACTGGATCCCATTTAAGTCGTATCTATATATAAAAGAAAGTCGTTTTTTGTGCAACACTTATAACTCGAGAACGGCTGGACCGATTGCCATGGTTTTTGATTTGTTGGATTTGTTTCCGTCGCGGACACAGAATACTTCTTAAAAACTACCTTTGGCCTGTTTGTTGCGGCCTTATGGCCAAAACTTTATTTTTTTCTGAAGACATCATGTTTGTGTTCAGAAATTTGTCTAAAAAGTTCATTTGTTTTTCATTTGTATTTGTATTTAATATTTGTTTTATTTATTTGTTTAATTTTGTATTAATCATTTTAATAACAATGCCGCGTCGTAGAAGATCCAATCTTTCCCAGCTAAGCCGTAATGCAATTAGGCAACGGAATATCGCGAGTGAATTACCTGAAACTGCACGAGAACAGCGCCGCGTTAATATGGAGCAAAGAAGGGCATTAATTCGTGCTTCTCAAACACAAGAGCAAAGAGAGAGAAATCGTCGAGCTTATCGTACAGAAGAACAGATGAATAATCTTCGAAGTGCAAGAAGAAGTATTGATTTGAATCGAGCAGCGGTTCTGTATGATTGCACCATCGACTACAGCTTGCATCGTTTAGTTTGCATTGGTTCAATGGACGTTGTTTGCCAGCATTGTGGAGCATTGAAGTTTTCTGGTGAAACGCCTGGTTTGTGCTGCCTTAGTGATAAAGTGAAATTGCCTTTATTGGTCCCGCCACCAGAGCCATTGTGCTCCCTGCTTTATGGCGAAACACTAGAATCACGACATTATCTAGCGAACCCTCAAAAATACAATGTCTGTTTCCAAATGACTTCATTTGGGGCGGAAATTATCGAAGAACACAGATATAATCCGACATTTAAGGTAATCTTATCTATATATATAAAAGAAAGTCTAACTATAACTATGGTTTTGACTTTACAGATTCAAGGCCAGATGTACCATCGCATTGGATCATTGCAACCTATAGAAGATGCACAGCATAAAGCGTCAAAGGATCAACACAGCTACGAAGACAGCAATTCTCCAAGATCTGCAGCAAATGCTTCATGAACATCATGCATTGGTCAGGCTGTTCAAGACTGCTTTAGAGCGCATGCCAAGTGATGACTATAAAGTTGTGATCAGATCAGATAAAAGACCAGCTGGAACACATGAGCGCACATTTAATGCTCCAACATAGCGCTGCATGAGTGAACTCATAAGCATCTGCAAAATTTAAAATTTTTCGAAAAGGGGCAAAAACGGGCAAAAAGCATTGACACCACGTGATTCTATAATATTTGGTTAATAACAAGTAACTTGAACTTCTGTGCAGTGGTGTGCTGTGCAAAAGTAATATTCCACAGAAAACACGTGCAATTGTTAGTACCAAGCTAAAAAGACACACGAACAAAACATTGAACAATTAAATAACTACACACAACCATACAAAAACATGTATAAACAATTAATTTGAATGCCTCGACCTTTTATTTCCATATTTTTACTTGTATATAAACTTTGTAATCGATCTACAATTACAGCTGGAATTTTCCCGCACTTTTTCACAAGTCAAAGCATTTCAAATAAGCCGACTTTAAAAGCGCGCAAAAAACATATGGTACTAGGTAAAAATCTTTTAAAACCAGTTTTGTTCTATCTGGATATTTTGGAATCAGAAAAGTTAAGTCGCATTGAAATATTTTACCCAAAAAAATTACATAAATGCCAAAAATTCGGGCTTTTTACCCATAGTGCACTGCAAATTAATTTCTTCATTCTGACTATAATAATGATCCAATCGAATCTTAATTCGGTGATCTGATAGATATGTTCCTTCCCAGCAGAATGGCGTTTTTAGTTTTCGCGTATCTTCAAAATTGTGAATACCGCAGATTTTTCGCGACTTGCGGGGGCGGAAGGGGGCGTCGCTCAATTTTTAAATACACTTGTACCAGTGTGAGCATACAGAACTGAAGCTATTGATGCTGATCAAGAATATACATACATATATGTACATACTTTATGGGGTCGGAAACGTTTCCTCCTGTGCGTTACACGTTCACTTTGTGCACAAATACAATATACCCTATTTACTCGTCGAGTACCGGGTTTAAAAATAAAACAAAAGTACCTGTGGGAGGGTTGCGCGCCCAACTGCCAAAGTATTTCAGGCTTCAGTACTCATCAGCTTTATAGAATGCATTCGAAGCCATTCGAATGGCTAAGTTCATTACATTCATTAATTAATTAATTAATATTAATAATAATAATTAATAAATAATTAATTAAAATGAAAACTTAATATTTCAAGTAATACACATTACGAAAACATTAAATACGAATACGGAGAACACATTTTTTTATTTTTTTTTAAAGCAGTCAATCGGAAAATATTTTGTTAAGAAGAAGGAATTTCATGAACATTTTGTCTTCTCGAAAATTGTCTGCTTGGATTGTGCGTACAATATACAACATTTTCTTTTCGAGTACCGGGTATAAAAGTCTAGTCAAAGTCAAAATGGTTTGAAACACACATTTTTTTCAAGACAGTTCTGTAAAAGACCACCTTTTTTATAACTATTGTGTTCGGAGCAGCGGCAAATAATTATTAAGATCAGCGCTACACAACCTCTTTCGTCGACGTTTGGCAAACAACTGACAAGATTTATGGGCCTCGAATGAGAAGCACTGTGGTGAATCCGTCACCTATTAGTAATTTCACCATGCTAATAGGTAACGTCGTCAGCTGAGTGGAGGACCATAAGCTTACTCACCACGCTCAGAGAGGCAAGCGCTAGAGAGAGATAGCAAACGTTTTACGTTCTGCATATGGTCCTCGAATGAGAAGCACTGTGGTGAATACGTTACCTATTAGTAATTCTACCATGCGCGGACCCACCCCAAGAGAGCAGAGAGAAGAGAGCATAGGTCAAAGAGGAGATCGCGAGAGCGAGAGAGCGTGGAAGCGTCAGAGTACAGAGAGAGAGCAGTCGGCAATCAGTTGTCAGTCGTCAAGTTGTGCAGTCGTGTTTTGTCGTAGTTGAAGATGCCGTTGAAATATGTTCAAGAGACACTTAATTTAACTTATACTCATACTTAAAACCCCTAATAAACTATTCTTATAATAAGTTTATCCTACATACATTCATACATACATATGTCCAACGCGAGCCCGTTACTTTAATCGAGCTCTAAACCATTGTACATTTTAACAAACCGAATCGTAGTTCACGGACACGCCCCTTTAAAAATCGTCGAATTAGAAACAAAAATATTAAAAACTAAATACGGAGAATGTGAGAGAGAAATACGTAAATGTGGAGTCAGAGTTGCCGAAAAAGCTCGGCAGCTTCCAAAATATTGATAACAATAAAAACATCAAATAAAATACACAAAAAACAGATTTGCTAATGTCCCACTGTGCGCCTTGACCACATCAGCGACCGCAGCGCCAACAAAATTAACGGAGCTGCAAGTTTCAAGCAGGGAGCTGTTTAGGATACAACTGCGGCAGGGCCAGAGAGGAAGACAACTGAATTGTATTGGGTTGGGGTGAAGAGCACACCGTGAGCTCTTGCATAATTTGACTCGTCTTACTTAATTTGCATGGCAAGGGGATTCGGGGCAATGTCCTCTAAAATCCTATTGGGGTCCTATTCTTCTTTCCATCCACTGGGTGCCGTGCAAATAGCACGTGGAATGTCATGTAAAACAACCCAATCACCCAGTCATAACATAATATTAAACGAGTATTTGTATTTACTCGTTCCCTCTGGGCACCCACTCTTCTTCGCATTTTATAGTACAAATATATGGCTAACTGTATTTATTGTATTGTCTAGACACACGAAACCGCAATGTGAATGCGCCTGTATTGCATTTTTCATTTTCGGCTTTTTATTTTGCATTGACTATTTTTTTTTTTTTAAGGTTTAACCGCATTAACTGCGGAACAAGAAAATCAAATTCCATTTAATTGGTCAATACTTATGGAATTTTGCGGGACATGCTCAAAGGGGCGATTCGATACTTGTCAAAGGGATGAATGAAACTCTCCATGGGATACACAACAAACGTTAATGATGTTTTGGCCTATAAGGAAATGCTATCTTGGATTCAGCATTGATAATTTGGGGGAATAGGGGAACATGTGGGTTGCCATTGCTTTTTAATCCCACTGACAAATGTATAATTAAAACAATATACGACATTCCATTGGAATCTCATGTATATGTACATACATACATACACACATGCAGAGACCCTATCAGTCATACTATATAAGGGATAACATACTAAAATAATTTTCACAGATGGTATATATGTACATACATATGTATGAGTATATCTCCTAATAAATACTTCGATATTCAAATTTTTTTTTTGGCACCTGCAGCGCATACATCTACAAAATGTTAAAATTTAAAAAAAATCACCTAATTTTTAACTCGGGGTCATAGAATGTATCCTTATACCTATGTATATGTACATATGTATCTTCATTTATCTATGCAAAGTTGAAGTTTTGTACCATTTTCAATGTTTCTTTAACTGCGATATTTTCTTTGTACATTTTTTTTATTGTACGACTATACGAGTATACTTTTAGACGATATCTCTTTAGTGGCATCGATTCTCAACAAAATTAGTTACTAAACACTTTAATTTCCCAAAGAAGGGCAAAGGTCATGAATTAAAAATAGGTCCATATATTTGAGGTATATTGCAAATTCTAGGTACAAATGATGAAGTTATATGTATATCCTTACGCTCAAAAGTTTCCCATTTGTAGCACAGTGTAATAGGATCTAATTAGAATTAAGTCTGATTGCCACCATTACAATAACTCTCATGCGCCCTCTCATGCATTGTGGTGTATTTTGGATGTATGGTCTATGGTCCAATGTAATATATGTGCATTTGCTGAAACCTTATCTGGATCGGGCTTCCGAAAATACTTAGTTCTTATCCAAACGCTCGCTTGCTAGATACTTGTTGCGTCATGGAGCTGGGTCTGACGATATAACAGCATTCTGTTATGACCCCACCGTATCCATATCACCATATCCTCAGAAGAACGGGACGGAATGGGATAGAATCAAATCAAATCCAGATAAGCGCATATGTTCCGTACCCTGGTTTTTGTTTTTTTTACTAGTATCTTTGGTATGAAGCAAATAAAGCAAAGACGCCAGTCAACGGAAATGCGCAGCCCATTTTATCAACATTTACCTTGACGTTAGCTGTTCAAGATTAAGATTACGTATTTGGCAGTCACAACAGAATCCCGAGAACTAGCGATCAACTCTTCCGACCTGATAAGGCGAATGATTCATGGACCCAGCAGAAAGGTGCGTTATCAGAAGAGCCTATCAAGGTGGGGGGTCACATCACCTTTACCATTGCGAATTTGCGGGACACAAAACAGAGCGGGAAAAAGTAAACAGGTAAAATTTGGTTTTAATCAAAATGGATAATTTCAATAATTATCATAGGAACATAATTACCGGTAATGATTCCACGTTTTGTCTCTATGATTTCATGACAAGTGGGTGATTCGGAATATCTTACTCCGCATTATCATATATTGGCTTAGCCACGCTTATCAGGCGCAAACAAGCGATTATCTTGTATTTGGCTAGCGTCACAAAAAGTTTTGCGGAATGGAAAGAAGATAAAGCGGAGATTTTGCATAAAAACGCGACAGATACGCGTAGAGAGGATTGTAACGATTTTCCTTTCGAACCCAACGCATGAAACGACGACGATGGCAACGAACCGATCGACCAGACTTCTAGTCTTGCTTGTGGTAATTGCATAATCCTAAAGTCGCGACCTGCAATAAATCATATCCGCAGAATCCGCATCATATTGATTAATCAGCTCATCGGGTACAAGTGCCAAAATGGAATTATTTTATCTTTCAATTTTTTTTTTGTTGCCTGCTACTGTCTTCACTGACGAGTTGTATAAATTTCTATTGGAAATTTGGTGTGGCACTTGGATATGTTCGATAAACACCACGAAAAACCCAAACACCAAACTCCAACCCCAAACGAACCCGAAATATCCTTAGCTCCCGGGATTCTTGATTCTTTGGATAACATTCAAATCAATCGGAGACAACTCAAAAGTATCCTATGCAAGTGAAACAAACCCAATGTGTAATTGTTGCGTTCCCGAGCCTCCTCCCTGACTTGCGACGATCAGTGCACCACCATTCGCAGAGATCCCAGCCCGCCTAACCTCCCGACTTTTTCCTAAATTTATCTTCCAGCTCACGGCCCTAGTGGCCAACCACCAGGCAAGGGCAGCCGCCGCCATTCTTAAGTGCGCCGGCAAGTCAGCTGTCTGCGTGGGACCTCTTACCTATCAGCTCTGCGTGGACGATTTGACGACGGGTAATGTGATTCCCTGCCAGACGAGCACGCGATGCGTCACCGATGGCATCGAGATATGCGAGCCCATCAAGATAGACGCAGAGGCACCCACGGCGGCTGTGGCCAAGATGGTGACAATTACCGACAGTCCAGCTGCCGTCAGCGAATCTGCCCTGCTTGTCGACGGCACCGGAACCGGCAATTCCAACGCCACCACTAATACAATCTCCACTGAGGGTCTCGGATCATCAACGTCCGCTGGGCCGACCACAACTCCAGCTGAGACAACCACTGCTCCCGCTGAGACAACAAATATTTTGGAAACAACCACAGAAATTTCATGGTCTGAGGTGTCCCTAGACCCGGAGTCCACGACTTCAGTTATTAACGAGAACACTACCAACACCAATGCACCTGGACAAAGCGAGCCCAACGCAACAGAAGGATCAACCGCTGCTCCTGGAGAAGTAAGTCCCAACAACCCGGCAGGTTCGACATCCGCTCCTGGTACTCCCGAAGATCCAAGCGCTCCAGCAGGCTCGACTAACGCTCCTGGTACCCCTGCTGATCCAAATGTTCCAGCTGGTTCCACTGCCGCTCCTGGTAGTCCTGAAGATCCGAACGCTCCAGCAGGCTCGACTGCCACTCCTGGCACCCCTGCTGACCCCAACGCTCCAGCTGGTTCCACTGCCGATCCTGGTAATCCTGCTGATCCAAACGCTCCAGCAGGCTCAACTAACGCTCCTGATACCCCTGCTGATCCAAATGTTCCAGCTGGTTCCACTGCCGCTCCTGGTAGTCCTGAAGATCCGAACGCTCCAGCAGGCTCGACTTCCACTCCTGGCACCCCTGCTGACCCCAACGCTCCAGCTGGTTCCACTGCCGATCCTGGTAATCCTGCTGATCCAAACGCTCCAGCAGGCTCGACTAATGCTCCTGGTACCCCAGCTGATCCAAATGTTCCAGCTGATTCCACTGCCGCTCCTGGTGTTCCAAATGCTCCAGCTGGTTCGACTGCCTCTCCTGGTACCCCTTCTGATCCAAATGCTCCAGCTGGTTCCACTGCCGCTCCTGGAAATCCTGCTGATCCAAACGCTCCAGCAGGCTCGACTAACGCTCCTGATACCCCTGCTGATCCAAATGTTCCAGCTGGTTCCACTGCCGCTCCTGGTAGTCCTGAAGATCCGAACGCTCCAGCAGGCTCGACTTCCACTCCTGGCACCCCTGCTGACCCCAACGCTCCAGCTGGTTCCACTGCCGATCCTGGTAATCCTGCTGATCCAAACGCTCCAGCAGGCTCGACTAACGCTCCTGGTACCCCTGCTGATCCAAATGTTCCAGCTGGTTCCACTGCCGCTCCTGGTAGTCCTGAAGATCCGAACGCTCCAGCAGGCTCGACTGCCACTCCTGGCACCCCTGCTGACCCCAACGCTCCAGCTGGTTCCACTGCCGATCCTGGTAATCCTGCTGATCCAAACGCTCCAGCAGGCTCGACTGCCACGCCTGGCACCCCTGCTGACCCCAACACTCCAGCTGGTTCCACTGCCGCTCCTGGTAGTCCTGAAGATCCGAACGCTCCAGCAGGCTCGACTTCCACTCCTGGCACCCCTGCTGACCCCAACGCTCCAGCTGGTTCCACTGCCGATCCTGGTAATCCTGCTGATCCAAACGCTCCAGCAGGCTCGACTAACGCTCCTGGTACCCCTGCTGATCCAAATGTTCCAGCTGGTTCCACTGCCGCTCCTGGTAGTCCTGAAGATCCGAACGCTCCAGCAGGCTCGACTGCCACTCCTGGCACCCCCCTGCTGACCCCAACGCTCCAGCTGGTTCCACTGCCGATCCTGGTAATCCTGCTGATCCAAACGCTCCAGCAGGCTCGACTAACGCTCCTGGTACCCCTGCTGATCCAAATGTTCCAGCTGGTTCCACTGCCGCTCCTGGTAGTCCTGAAGATCCGAACGCTCCAGCAGGCTCGACTTCCACTCCTGGCACCCCCTGCTGACCCCAACGCTCCAGCTGGTTCCACTGCCGATCCTGGTAATCCTGCTGATCCAAACGCTCCAGCAGGCTCGACTAACGCTCCTGGTACCCCTGCTGATCCAAATGTTCCAGCTGGTTCCACTGCCGCTCCTGGTAGTCCTGAAGATCCGAACGCTCCAGCAGGCTCGACTGCCACTCCTGGCACCCCTGCTGACCCCAACGCTCCAGCTGGTTCCACTGCCGATCCTGGTAATCCTGCTGATCCAAACGCTCCAGCAGGCTCGACTAACGCTCCTGGTACCCCAGCTGATCCAAATGTTCCAGCTGATTCCACTGCCGCTCCTGGTGTTCCAAATGCTCCAGCTGGTTCGACTGCCTCTTCTGGTACCCCTTCTGATCCAAATGCTCCAGCTGGTTCCACTGCCGCTCCTGGTAGTCCTGAAGATCCGAACGCTCCAGCAGGCTCGACTTCCACTCCTGGCACCCCTGCTGACCCCAACGCTCCAGCTGGTTCCACTGCCGATCCTGGTAATCCTGCTGATCCAAACGCTCCAGCAGGCTCGACTAACGCTCCTGGTACCCCTGCTGCTCCAAATGTTCCAGCTGGTTCCACTGCCGCTCCTGGTAGTCCTGAAGATCCGAACGCTCCAGCAGGCTCGACTTCCACTCCTGGCACCCCTGCTGACCCCAACGCTCCAGCTGGTTCCACTGCCGCTCCTGGTATTCCTGAAAATTCAAACTCTGGTTCGACTGCCGCTCCTGGCACGCCTGCTGATCCCAACGCTCCAGCTGTTTCGACTGCTGCTCCTGGTATTCCTGAAAATCCAAACGCTGGTTCGACTGCCGCACCTGGTAATCCTTCTCATCCCAACTCTCCAGCTGGTTCCACTGCCGCTCCTGGCACCCCAGCTGATCCCAACATTCCAGCTGGTTCCACTGCCGCTCCTGGCACCCCTGCTGATCCCAACATTCCAGATGGTTCGACTCGCGCTCCTGGTATTCCTGCTGATCCAAATGTTCCAGCTGGTTCCACAGCCGCTCCTGGTACCCCTGCTGATCCCAACGCTCCAGCTGTTTCGACTGCTGCTCCTGGTATTCCTGAAAATCCAAACGCTGGTTCGACTGCCGCACCTGGTAATCCTTCTCATCCCAACTCTCCAGCTGGTTCCACTGCCGCTCCTGGCACCCCAGCTGGTTCGACTCCAGCTTCTGGTACTCCTGCTGATCCAAATGCTACAGCTGGTTCCACTGCGGCTCCAGGTACTCCGGCTGATCCCAACGCTCCAGCTGAGTCATGGCGTCAGCGCCCGCATCATTTCTTTCTTCCAGGCCAGACTCGACCAACTCTTCGTCCAGTTCAGCATTTACCGATCTGGCCAAGTGGACCACATTATGCAAAAAATCCTGGTGTTGATTCAGCTGAAGGACCCCGAAATGGCTTCAAGCCCATCCCATCCCATCGGCCGCTTCAATTCTGGCCAGACTGGCAGAAGTGGATGAATGGCTGGCGCACAACTCGGGAGCCCGTTAGCATTACTAAGGCGCCCGCTTCCAATCAGGAGCAAGAGAAACCCCAGCCAGAGAAGCCCAGCAACAATGGCCCCAAAGCTCTCGAGAGTGTAGAGCAGGCTGCCTCTGTACGCCCATCAGGTGCAGGTGTATCCAGCGAGAACGCCTCTGTCGAGCAGAGCCCCAAGGGTTCTGGCGAGAGAACAAAGGACAATCCCAAATCTGTCGAAGAACAGTCCAAGGAGCAGGAACAGAAGAAGGCCAGCTCCACTGAGAAAGACAGCTCCCTCGAAGAAAAGAAGGAAGCGGAAAAGGACAAGTCAAAAGATTCCAAAGAGGAAAAGGACAGCGAATCGAATAAGTCCAATGATGACGAAAAGAATGAAGAGGACAAGCAGAGCTCAAAGGAAAAGAAAAAGTACTTGAAAAACATCATCAAGAAGTTGAAGAATGAGGAAGACTGCGACGAGGATGACGTCTTCCCTGATGTTCGTGACTGCAAGAAGTACTTCCGATGTGAGGTAAAACGGTCGGGGAAGCACAAGTTGGTGCATCTGCGTTGCAACAAAAAGGAGAGGTTCGATTGGCTCGACCAAACCTGCCTTCCCAAGGATGAAGCTCGTTGTCTAGAGAAGTAAAGGGATGTGATTGGCATCTCCATCGACGGTATTTCAAAACTTTATTATCCACATAATAATCACAGCATCACTTATATTGGCAATGATATTTTATCTATGGCTTGTCCTATTTTCTAATTTCTTTTCCTATTTAAAAAATAAATTTTCTTTCCATTAATAAATCGGAAAATGAATGCAAACTTGCATGGTTTAATTATTCCTTAAATAAAAGGATCTGCTTTATTTTTTTCATTGTAGGCCCCAAGTTCTTTTTTTGTGTGTTCTTACGAACATTTATTGGCCATTTGCAGGTCGAATCCCCTAGCCAGACGCACTCAGCTTTTGCGGGGTGGTGGTGGGGATTCGAGCTTGCAAAGCTTATTTTTTTTGTTTATCGTATGCTGCGATTGAGATGTGTTCTTACGAACTTTTATTAGCCATTTGCAGGTCGAATCCATTGGCCAGACGCACTCAGCTTTTGCGGGGTGGTGGTGGGGATTCAAGCTTGCAAAGCTTATTTTATTTCGAATTATACATTTAACTGTGCATATTTTTTCAAAATTACATGGGGCCAACTGCGAAATTACATACTGATTTTCGCAGCCATGGCAGAGCAGTGATTCGGTTTTTTTTTTATATTCCTTATTGGAAGTAATTGATAACTAACAAATACTACAGAATATACTAAATTATTAGAGTGTTTGTTATTGTTTGGAGTCATATTCAACTTCTAATCCGAATTTCCCTATTTTTATATTTGCACGCTTGTGTGCGCGTCTCTATATATTTTTGTTTATGTTTATTTAAATGTTT
This sequence comes from Drosophila subobscura, assembly GCF_008121235.1. Lineage (NCBI taxonomy): Eukaryota > Metazoa > Arthropoda > Insecta > Diptera > Drosophilidae > Drosophila > Drosophila subobscura. The sequence goes on along the minus strand of NC_048530.1, from coordinate 22,522,935 downwards.
TGTGGTCTTATTTTCTTTGACGTAATTGGAATAAATGTAGAGGTAGGCTTACAAAAGTATTCTTAATTGAACATGGCGGGTTTTTGTATAATATATTTACCTTAATTATTTGTTGCAATAGTTAAGTAGTAAATGACGACAAATTGTTTAAACAATTAACAAAAACTAAATGCAACCACACATACATACACTCCCAATCAAACGAATAGACTCACGAGTTTTCAAAGAGAAAAAACGTTTATAAAAATCCAACCGCGAATGATAGTGGAGCAAATTAATTTTTCCATTAATCAAGATTCTTTTCCTTATTCAAAAAGTAAAGAATTCAACTTCTAAGTGGAAAGGTTTTTTTTTTATGAATTATTTTGTGCAAATACCCCCAAAAAAAGGCCCGTTTTAGCGATCACTCGAATAGACTCAATGATGAATTTTTAGCAAAATCTTTCAAAAGCTTTGTAATAAATATTTTTTTTATGATGTTTGGAGCTTAACTAATAATGTTTGTGGAAAACTTTTTTGGAATTGCTCGGTAATGTCCTTCAGGACATTAAAATGAAGGGGATTTCGAAGGGTTCAATTAAAGCTCGCTGCAGGCCTGTCTGATGCAATTATGTAATGGTTTAACTTCCTAAAATTATTGACAGGACTCATATCCTTTACGTGAAAGCTATCCCCATGCGATCCCTGTAAAATTCTTATCAGGAGAGAAAAAAAACTTCCAAATTATGTGAAAATTTGAGTCTTTCATCCACTTCTTTATCAATTTACCGTTATATTTCGTGCGAGTATCCTGGTGAAACTAGCCGTTCCATGTGACAAAAATGTTATTAGCGTTGTGGTATTATTGAAATTAGACAAAAGTTATCCTCTTACTGGGTCTCGCAAGGATTCTTGCATTGTTGTCGCGCGTGTCATGACACCGGAAACCAAATTTTTTGTATCCGTTTTTTTTATAAAAAGTTTTAATTTGAAAAGAATAGGTCGATTTAATTATTCTTTCATGATCTAAGAAAAAAAGAAAATTTTTGGACTCGTTACAATAGTCCTTAGAGGACCATACTGGTGTTGGGTTCCATTTGTTTTTATGGCGCACTTGACACCTGATTTGTTTCGTGGATGTTGAGTGAATCAGTAGGAAAGTTACTCTTAAAGTCCTTTGGTGAGATTCTGCAACATTTTTGTCACATAGAAAGGCTAGTTTCACCAGGATACTCGCACGAAATATAACGGTAAATTGATAAAGAAGTGGATGAAAGACTCAAATTTTCACATAATTTGGAAGTTTTTTTTCTCTCCTGATAAGAATTTTACAGGGATCGCATGGGGATAGCTTTCACGTAAAGGATATGAGTCCTGTCAATAATTTTAGGAAGTTAAACCATTACATAATTGCATCAGACAGGCCTGCAGCGAGCTTTAATTGAACCCTTCGAAATCCCCTTCATTTTAATGTCCTGAAGGACATTACCGAGCAATTCCAAAAAAGTTTTCCACAAACATTATTAGTTAAGCTCCAAACATCATAAAAAAAATATTTATTACAAAGCTTTTGAAAGATTTTGCTAAAAATTCATCATTGAGTCTATTCGAGTGATCGCTAAAACGGGCCTTTTTTTGGGGGTATTTGCACAAAATAATTCATAAAAAAAAACCTTTCCACTTAGAAGTTGAATTCTTTACTTTTTGAATAAGGAAAAGAATCTTGATTAATGGAAAAATTAATTTGCTCCACTATCATTCGCGGTTGGATTTTTATAAACGTTTTTTCTCTTTGAAAACTCGTGAGTCTATTCGTTTGATTGGGAGTGTATGTACATATAAACCAGACTTCCTATCTGGAAAAATTCCGACTGAAAAAATACCGTACGTTGGCATTGGCCCCTTTTGTTTAAAAAATGTTTCTAAAACAAATCAGCAAAGAAGAAATCCTTTAAAAAAGCCTCCATTATAGAAAAATGATTCATCTTTCTTTTCAAATTATATGTTCAGCCTTTAGAATTCTGGGTAGACAGTAATATTAAACAGAAATTCAAAATCGAATTTTACATATGTACATATGTGCTGAGTGGGTGTCTGGCGAGACAATACCGGGAACAAGCGCATGCCGTTCCTTTGAATTATCTTTAATAAAAATCAAAGAATGCAAAATATTCTATAAACAATAATGATGAAGAAATAACAAAGGAATTTAATTAAAATGAAAGTAATCAAAGATTATTATTTAATAATAATGTAAAAAGAATGTTTACTCAACGCTTAATGCATGGCCCAATGAAATGAAAATTATAATTAGCTTTTGCCGCTGCATTTATCAGCCTCCACTTAGTAATTTACCAAATAGCAATAAGCAGTTTGTTGTCAATTTTTGTAACATTTTGTAAAACATATTTATTAAGGCTAGAAACTTGAGCATTACTTTTAGTAAAAGGGCAAAACTACACGGCGGTTGGTCAACAATTCAACAAAAAATGCTTCGGAGGAGTTCTGCGACAAAAAGGAATGCGAAGCGCAGGAAGCCGGTGGAGTCGAAGCAGAAAATTAACCACAAACAAACGCAATTAACGCAGCAATTAATTCAACTTGCTGATCGAATCTTCAGTTGCCCAAAACACTCACAAATAACACAAAAAAGTGTACAACAAAAACACGAACCTGAATCTGCACAAGCTGCAACTGCAACACCTAAAAATTCCATTCAGATGGAGCTGGCAGAGGAGCATTTTATCCACTCCCATCGAGCAGCCACCAAGCTTTGTTCCGGCTATTCCTACCAGACCTCAAAGCTGTTGGCAAACAGCGACCATAAATGCAGGCACTTCCCGACTCCCGACCAATCGACCGACCGTCGTGCAAAAGGCAGGGCTAGAACATAAGGAACTTTGAAGAATAAAATAATTTATACACAGAACTGCAATCAATCCTGTCGAATCTTTATTTAAATCAATCAAACATAGAGCTCGTGCTGCTCCTCGAATTTCATAGAAAAAGTTATGAAATCCAGAACAGAACCATAACAGCTTTCCAAGCTTTATCCAAAACTTACTTCAAAGCGTAGCACAGAGAGTTCTCTACTCTCTGGAGATGCAGAGAGAGAAAGCTTGCATCCCAAAGCTTTCAATGTCTTGGATAGAGTCTCCACAGTGTAGAGTTGCTGGTGAGGCTGGAGAGCTGTTGGCGCGGGCTCAACTTTTGAATATTCTGCGCGTTGTTAACACTTTTCAGGCCAGCCCCCCCACCGCCTCCTTTGTGTGTGCACACCCACACCACTACAAAACGAAGCCATGACCCATGCAGATCCCATGTAAAATGAAATGTTAAATATTCTATTTTGTGGATCCGAAATCCGAATGTAGCGAAATCTTTATGCCATTTCAGAGCCTTGTAATGCTACTTTGAAATTCCGAATTGGGGGAAACTTACAGCCTCCTGCTGCTGCTGCTTCCAGAGCTAATGATGTCGCCCCATGATGATGTCGCCAAATGATGTCGCCCCCTGATGATGATGTTGCTGGCTGCTGTTGTTCCATGTTCTATGGCTGCCGTTCCCGTTGCCGTTGCCATCGCCGTTCCGTTCTGTTCTGTTCTGTTCCTCGTTGCCTAATGGCAATTTCAATGGTGGCCATAATCGTTCGTAACACGATGCTGCCACAGCAACAGACCTGCTGCAGACCCGGAGCTGCAGCTGCCACTGCTGGAGCCCACTGGAGCCCACTGGAGCCCAACGACAAATGTCAGTTGAGACGGAGGATTTCCTCTGCCTTCGCCCATTCTACGTTTAACAAAGCGAAAGGAGCAAAATCATTGGCAACACAAAAAGGCAGCCACTTGGCTGTCGGAAACACTAAAAATCCTTCCTGAAATAAAGAAATGGCAAAATGAAAATGAAAATGAAAATAAAAATAGTTGGACCAAGTCCTTCACTTCCACTAAATTTGCCAACTTATAGTTATTATCTGTCTATTCGAAATGCCAATTATGGCCGCTGCCTGTGTACTAGAAAATATTAAGTAAAACATTTATAATTGCCGTCAGACAAGTTCAGACACACAAAAAGTCGTAAAAGTACAACAAAAAGTGAAACAAATAAAATTTCATCATTAAAAATGTCTGCATCTAACTTTGATCAGGATGCCTTTTGATCAGGGAAATATAATTTTTAATGAGGCTGAGAACGTTTGGAACTGCGCTTCGAAATCAAAGCCAAAAGAGCAGAGCATATTCGAGGCAATCCGAAGCATGTGATTTAATGAGTATTCAATTGTATCTACAGTGGAATATATGTACAAGTATTTGCTGTATAATTGGTTAGCTGCTAAGAAAAAAAAAGAAACTTTCAGTGCTCGTCGAACGGGAGGGGGGAGCCTTATGACCCATCGCGCGCATGGATTCGCGCGTTTTTATGGCTTCGCTGTTGTTTTTAAACGCTTGAGAAGAATGTTTTATGCTCTCCCACTCACAATAAGCAAATAGTTGTTTCTTTTTTGTTCCTGAGCAGAAATCGCGCATCGTTCGGAGCGAGGATGAGGCTACTTATCTATTCCAGAGCTGAGACGCTGTTTGCATATCAATTAAAGTCACACTTCAATTTCCATCTCGCTGAGATTTAAAACAGAATTTACGTAGAAGAACGCAGAGGCCTGAAATTCGTGTGCCACGAATCCCATCGTCAGTTATGGATGTGCACAAACCTCTTTCGGCGCTCGTTCCGCCAGCCATAAGCAGCTTAGCTGTTCCCACACTTGGCCGCTAATGTCATGAGACATTTCTTAAGAATAATGTTTAATGCCAATCGATATGCAGCTAAAGGCTGTGCTGCGCTGCGCTGCGCTGGGCTGGGCTGGGCTCTGAGCATAAATCGATAACGACGGAGATTTTTCCCGCAAAATGCGGCAGCTTTAGCCCTTTCCTTTCTATGCGGAGTGGGGCGGGGCATATTGGTTTTGGGCGTCTCCATGTAACACTTTAAACAAAATGTTCGCTCCGCAAGTGAATTAATATTTCATTAGTTACTACTGGCAGCTGCTCTATGCAGCACTTACTGGGTATCAGACAGTCCATAGACATCGTTCACTGTGCATAGTTTTTTCTTACCTGTTCTCGGCTTTGAGTGCGCTGTAAAATGCGCTCGTTTACACCTCAAGTGGCAATCATTTGCCATCGCCCCAAGTGACGTTATCGTGAGAGACTTCCCGTGGAAGCTTCTCCGCTCGCCCGCTCCCCCACAGCCCCATTTCATTCCATTTCATTCCCCTTCTACTGCTGCTTTACCGCTAATCACCAGCTGTGAGAGTGTCTTAAGCAGCGGAGGGGGAGAGCGAGAGTGAGTGGGAGAGAGAGAGCAGCGTTGACTGCTGTTGTTGATGATGATGAAGTGCCAGCAATGTGACAGTTACAGGATGAGACAGAGACAGCACGAAGTGGAGAAGGGGCTACACACACACACAGACACACACGCACTTGCAATAACGGAATGACAAGCAGAGAGATGGAGAGCGAAGGAGAGCCTACGAAAATGAAAATGAAAATGACAATGACAAGCAAAATAGCTGCAGAGTGAGTGGCAAAAGGAGGCTTCACACAAAACGTCAGTCAGTCCCACCCACCGCAGTCACTCCTCCTGCTGTATCCCTTCTGCGGCCAAAGGCATTGAGCAGTAATTACTTTGTTCTTCTACGGATTCTGTGAGCTCTAAAAATGGAAACAAAACTTAAGCAGCAGCAACAACAGCCACAAAAGTTACCCATGGAGACGGAGAGAGGGCGAAGACAGAGAGATGGATACGCCAAGGTATAAATAGTCAAAAGGGGAAGACGAACCGAAAGCAGCAAAGAGCTGGAAGCACAGAGAGTGGAGGGCTAGTGCATGATTTGTAGATAATATTCATAAAATATACAGTGACTCATCAACACTGAAAACACTAGAATCAACTTCATTTATCATTAAACATTTTTGCAAAAGAGTTTTCACATTTAAAGCCGATTTGAATGCGATTCCTAAGCCACTCCGCTGCCTGACTCCTGCTGCTGCGATTTTTACAGCGCCATTTTCTCAGTGCTTTCAGCTATATATTGGCATCCTGTATATGCGCTGTACATATGTGCATTTATTACATATATTTCGCTTTATATTTACAGCTACTAAACTGTAATCGGGGCCACACACCGGAAGTTGAAATGACTTGAAAATTTATTGCATTTGCTGCACAGCGTCCAAAATGCCGGTTTGCCGTTGTCCCCATCGTCGTTGTCGTTGTCGTTGTCGTTGTCCTTCCCGTTGTCCTCCTCGCTGTAGTTGTCGTTGTTGTTGCAGTGCAAACGCTTGGCTGGGCTGCCTTTGGTGTTGGCAGCGCCATCGTCAACGAAACGGAAGTGGCGCGGCAGTCAATTGGGAAGACAGGCGCAGGATACGGCGGGTACGAGCAAAAGTGCCGGCAAGCGGCGATTGCAAAATTGAATAAGCCCACAGAACTCGATCCCCAAGCTGAACCGTAACGATGGAACGAACGGAGCAGGAAGGAGGCAGCGCAGCACAGCCAGAGGCCGGAACACACTGACTCCTCCACAGACTCTGACTCTGACTCTGCAGCCCAGCGTCCCCGCATCCCAGGCATCGCACCGGAGACGCCGCAAATTTACGGCGATTTTGCCGTCACTGGCAGGACATATTTCTCTGCCCCAGAAGTTCCTTTTTCGGCATTGGCTGTCCATCACCCCGGAACGTGGCGTCTCCTGCGCGTCGAGTGACTGCATTCAATCCTTGGGGCAGTTTACTGCTCATAAAAATCCATTAAATTATTTAAATTGCATAGCAAAAACAGTGCTCCCCCGCTCCCCCGTCTCTCTCTCGCTCTCTCTCCATCTTCCTTGCTTGCCATCTTTTCCATTTTGTTTTGCTGTTTCTTTTTCTGTTTTTTGTGTGTTTGGTTTTTGTTTTTGTTTTTGGTTGAGATTTCTGCCTCTTGCACGCTGTCGGCTTTCATGTGCTAACCCTCCGTCGGCTGCAGGTTACCTTCTGCAGCTTTTTGTGTTTGATTTCCACCCATTTCTCTTTGCCGCCTGCCTGCCTGCCTGCCTGCCTGCCCGCCTGCACTGCTATTTCGGCGTTTTTCCGCGTTGCCTGCTTAAAATAAAAGACAGCCGGCGGTTACCAGCCAGACTTAGGGCCAGGCCCAGCCAGGCGTGCATCAACAACAGCAAGAACAAGGAGCGGTTGCAGCCAAGGCAGGAAGCCAGGAAGGGGGCAGCACACATACACACATCCTTGCGCATGCATGCACTTGACTGCCAGTGAGGCTGGAGGCTGGAGGCTGGAGGCGGGCTCGACCAAACCTGATCCGACCAAACCAAACCAAACCAGAATAGAGTGGCATACAGCAGGGCTGGGCAGGGCAGCTGGGCGGGCGGGGGTTGCAGGTATCGGTTCCACACAGAAATGGAGACGCAGAAATGCTGGCGCACTGGCTTGCAGCTGCTCCACGTATGTGGATGTGGGTCTAGGGCTGGAGTCACCATGGCGATATTTCAACGTTTACAGCGGGAGGCTTCGACAAGTGAGGGAAAATGGCAAATTGAGAAGCGGAACGTTGAGATTTTTCGATGCTACGATTAGCTGAGACTTTACGGTTCCATGGAATTTAAAGTTTTCAGCAGGAAGTTTATTCTTTATTTTGGTTCAAGGTATGACCCATTGAGTGTGAGTAGCATGAAAATAACTCTTGCTGTACACAGTCTGCTGAGCCCCAGCGGCATATCTAATTATTTGCGCACAAAATCAGCATTTCCTCCATGGGGAAAATATAGAAAACAGCCGCAGCCACATGCATTTTTTAGTAAATAAATATTTGCACTGTTATTACCCACAGAATGGGCCAGCCAGTCGGCCCTCGTTCATCTCTTTTTGTTCTTTGTGTATCAGCAGAAGCAGCGGCTGCGGGGCCAGACCTTTGCATTACATAATTAAGCGAATATGAAAGTGCGTAATGGATGCGGGTACAAGCAGAGCGGAGCAGCAGGGGAACATGTGGGAATGGCACATGGGGAACGGGCATGGGGAACACACAACCGCAGCAGCAGAATACACATGGAGAGCGAGACATAGAGAGCGAGAGAGGAAGAGGGAGAGTGCACACGTGCAGGCACCTACGCACCGTTAGGAGACAGCTGGAAGACTGCTGCTGCACTTTGTAGACTTTGCAAACTGTCAAGGACAGCGGTCGGTGGTCGTGGCTTCTCTCGCCTGTTTTGTAGGCAGATTTATGTTTGTGGCATTTTTAAGCTTCCCCGTGCCAGTGGCAGTGCCAGCTTAGATTTGGTCGTGGCTAATTCCGTCTGTTGGCCAGCTTCACGCCAGTTCCCAGGCGCACTCCTTCGATCTCTTTTCTGATCGTATCAATGAACGCATTCAGCGGATTTCAATTAATTTTTCATGCTGCAAATCGAGGAGAGCGCTTTGAATGAAATGTGCATGTCTGTATATTTTTTATATAAATGAATAAATAACATTTATGCAGTGCCCAGACATTGCCATTTTGTTTGTGCAGATAGAATTACATCCATTGACGTGAGGCAGCTGCAGCCAAACGGTTAAAGTGTCATTCAATACGTGTGCAAAAGTGGGAGGGAAAGTCGACTATGCAATGCTCTAACAGAGTGGAATCAATTCAGAGGTTCGTCTGCCCAAGCAACAGCAAAATGTAACTACATTTTTGCAGCTGGTGCAGAGACATCGAACATCGGTTCGATTCGTTTCGGTTCGATGCTCGATGTTCGGTTGCGTTGCAGCGTTGCGACGGAATTGCACTGCTCAATTGTCAAGTGTCCGATTTAATTAATAGCAAGCCAATTGCAGGTGCCCCAGTCAATGCAATAAATAATCGATACGCGTAAGTGTGTGTGTCTCATTTTTAATTAATTTTTTATGAACTGCGTGCCGATTCCTGCAATATTCTTTGGGTTCCCGTGCCCAAACTTCGCATTGAGCGAAGCACAAAAGAAGCCGAAATGATGAATGACTGCCAAAAGGGACAGGGAAAGTCAGGCCAAGGCTGACAACGCGACGAAAATGTACAAAATATAATCGAAGCGATTTTATTCGAGGAATGCACATCACATCGGTACCTGATTATTGATGACACACCAACTGACAGCCAGCTGCAGCCAGCAGACTGCCTTTGTGTGGGATTAGGCATGAGGACCGGCTCCCAATTTCTGTCTCTTATTCAGCCTCTGCCTCAGCTGTCGCTCACTCAATCACTCTGAAAGGGCACAGCATTCGCACACAAAAATACTGATGATGCACACACACACACACACACACGCATGCACACCTTTGGCAGGTGAACACTTTTGTTGCATACTTAGCAGGGCAGGACAATGCGCCACTGATTGAATTGCATGTAAATTAGCTTGCTGATCCGATTAGAGCCGTGTGTGTGCAACAACAAAACTAATATCCAATGGCCCGCTCCAGCAGCACCAACCCGCACACACACACACACGCACACAGCTCAATTATTTACACGTACACTGAGGGAAAGCCGGGAGTTAGAAGAGGAGCGATTTACGAGGATTATCAGTTGATTTTAGCTTTAGTTTGCTAGCTTAAGGAACTTGGAATCTGCGGAAACTTTTCCCTTTTCTTCATGCCATAATTTAATTGTTGAATAGTTGATTCAGTTTACTGCACTTACAGTGTGTTCAATATAATATTTGGCAAAAGAAAAGCTCAAATAAACACAGCTCGGGAATGTTCCATCAGCAGTAGAACGGCAGCAATGCCTGTCCCAGAAGCTGTAACATTTGCCATGCAAAAGATACATACATGTAACATTTACTACATATACATATGTATGTAAACATATGTACTACATATGTATGTATTATCGATTAGTTCGCAACAAATTACCAAATTGGTTGCAGTTTGTAGCTCCTTTTTTTTGGCGCTGTGCATGCAATGGAGTCTCGCTGCCGCAAAAAGTGCCCGCAGGTAAGCGGTGAAAGCACACACACACACACACACACACACACACTAACACGCATGAAGAAGCTGAGCACACACACACAGACACATACACAGCGAGCGAGTGCTGGAGTCCTGGGGCAATTTCATTTGCGGCTTAGCTTACACAATTGAAATTTTTGTTGCATACTTTCGAGCAATTTGTTTGCAACTCAAGGCACACCCCCATCCCCATCCCCACCCACCACCCGACACCCCCTATGGGAGCTCAGCACCCAAAACGAAACCCAAGCCTTCCTGCTTTTCCCTTCCCATTGCTTTGCTTCCTTCGACTCTTTCATCCCAACTTGGACTCGATTTATTTTGATGCACTTTTTATTTTTCTACCACCAGAAAAGCCAGCAAAAATGGGATGCGGGATTGAGCTTGGGACTGGGACTGGGACTGGGAGTGGCGCAAACTTTTGCATACTTTTCATGGCATATTTTCAATCTGCTGCTTCTTTTCCCTTATGAAAGCAGAGAGAGACGGAGAGGACTGCCATTCACCCTTCAGCCTGCCAGCAGCGGAATATCTCCTGACCACAAAAAACTGAAAGAAAATAAATGCAGACGAACTTATTTATTTTCATACTTAGAGCTTTGCTTTTGGTTCTATTTTTTGTTTGGTCTTGTTGGCCATTGTTTGGGTTGGTTCGTGGGCTCACGGAGAAGTACGCGAAAGGCGCAGCCAAAATAAGACCTGAAAAAATGTCTAATTAAAAATGGACAACCGCAAGTCAGAATCATTTAAGGGCGGAGTCGGAATTGAAGCTGGAAGCAACACAATTTATGCACATAACAATGGTGAGAACAAAGCGCATTGAGGATCGCTTCATTTCGGCTTCTGCTTCATTAGCATAATCGCCAATTCATAATCTGCCAGGGACTGGACCACAGCCGGACACTCATCCACACACAGCACACAAAAGCCGCTCCCTTCCGAGCATCAAATTTAATGAAATGTGTCCCTGGCTGGCATTCATTTGAGGAATCCCTGAGAATGCTAAAATCGAGGCACAAACGCCGCACACACACGCACACACATTCCGTTTCATGTGTCGGCAATCGAAGCCCCTCCCACAGTTGCCTTCGCCAAATGAATGCAGCTTTTGTGAGCACTCACGTTAATGCCATGCCAATGATTTCAGGCATTTCGGACAGACCACAGAACACTCTTTGCTCCACAGTTTGGCAGGAAGCGATGCCTAGACGGACCAACCGTTGGATGGGTCTGGGCTGGGGTGGCAGAAATCATTCCCATGCCCGACTGCTTGCTAGGGTATCCTGTCGCATCCCCCACTCAACTCCAATCTCCCATCTGCAATCTCTTATTCGTGGCTTAGCTTGGGCATGGGCATTTTTGGGGCCTGCTAATCGGGGACAACATGTCCCCAGGTGCTGCTGCTGCTGCTGCTGCCTCCACTGTTTAGCCTTCTGTTGCATCAATTATACCAAAATGGTATGTCTCGGACTGGGCATTTCCTGTGTCTGTGGACAGCAAAGTAAGTCGAGTTGGTGTCCGTTGCCAAATGGGTGGGCCAGGTGTGCCAGGGGGTAGACCGGGGACAGTTGCTGCATATTCAGTGTCCAGCTGGAGGATACTCCAGGGAATGAATAGCGGAAAGCCAATGAAGTAAATCCCCTTGCTGTGTGAATTGTGTTGTTGGGCTTATGGCTTGATTTTCATATTTTGGTTAACAAATTCACGCAGCGAATTATATTTTACATCAGCCTGGGGCGGACCCCCATGAAATCCCTTTTCAAGTCGCAAATCACAGCGTGAGAAGTACAGAAAAAACAGTCTGCAAAATAGGCTCAGGGTGGAGAGCAGAGGGAGCTGCCAGAGTGTAGCTGAAACGAGAAAAAAATGCGAAAAATCAAAAAGGAAAGGAGCCCTTTTTTTGGACATGCCAGAACATGCCTCCGCCCGCTGCCTGCAAGTCCCTGTTGCTGCCCAAATTGTATGCAGGCTCCAGCAAACAACAAACAACAAAAATAGCAACAGAAATGGCAACAGCGGTGATGACACCCGCCGACAAACAAGCATAAATAAAAGGATAAAAAATGAAGGCAGCAATAAACAAAATATAAAGACAGCTGCGAAGATTTTGATGTTCCATTTATAACTTTGATTGCAATAATTAGCAAATTATTTGGCAGCCATTTAGTTGGTAATTTAGTTGAAAGTGCTGCTCAGATTGTTGACACCTGCCAATGGCTTGAGCTGCACATTTCCTTTATTTATTTGAATATCGAAAAATATGCTGGTAAAGCAGGGAAACGACGGAGAATAAGTTGGCTTGCCAATCACTTTGTTGCTCAATTTGTTCGTACAATTTTATGGCAAAACTTTTGGTATAGGATTGCGTTTGTTTGTTCATAATTGAACAAGCTAAAGCTGTGCCGAAAATGCTTAACAAATGCAACAGAAAAATGGCTTCAACTCGAGTGCTGCTGCTGTTCAAGAGTCATGGCTGTGGGTTATTCTGTCTATTTTCTACATATGTATTTATGAGGTGAAGAAACAAATTGTGCCATGCATTCTTGCATCAATTTTATGTTCGATTCCGTCCGTCTGTCCGTCCGTCCGTCCGTCCGTCTTGTTGAGCACCTGGATCTCAGAGACTATAGAAGCTAGAGCCACCCAATCATATTTTTTGCTGCATTTGTTGAGCATTCATTAGCTTCAGCAACGCTAAAGGTTTAAACAGCTCACAGACTGTGATTCATGTGGCAAAAGTGCGTCAAAAGTTATGCCAAGCAGCTGAGGGCTGACCACCTTTTGTAGCCTTTCATGTCCAGGTGGAATGCGGCTTGCAGCAAAGTTTCAACCCACAAAATATGCCTGACACAGTTTTTGACGAATGCCAAACAACAACGAAAGACAAACAGAAAACAGAAGGGAAAGTGCTGTAAGCCCGCATCAACGCAATTGGAATTTGATGGATAAGTTTTGAGGACAGCCGCTGTGCCTGTGCCTGTGCCTGTCCCTGTCGCCGTCCCATCTGGGAATTTTGTTGGAACTATGCTCCATATTTAATTATTCATGAGGCGACAGAAGTGTCTCGGGGGCGCCCCGAAACGCTTTTGATTAATGAAGCAGCTGAGACAACAGGAACATCAGCAATCAAATTAATTTCAGTTACATGAGCGGATTATAAGAATTAAACAGCGAACACAGTCTCGACCCAGGCTGTATCCTGCAGGACATAATCGTGGCAAGCGAGGGACTACTGTAGCAACCCTGGACTTGGGGGCACAAACCAAAAGAGAGCAGCGGGCGGGCCATGTTGGGACAGCAACAAATCGCTTTGGGGCGAGCAAACATTTTTCACAACTAAATGAAGTAATTTAAAATAATTATCAATGCTAATTTAATGAGGGGCTGGCCCCTCTGGGCCCCCCGTCCATGTGTTTTGCTGCTTCCTGTTCCGTTCCGTTCCGTTCTGCTCTCCTCTTTGCCGCCCCCTCTCCCGGTTCTCAGTGGTTGTCTGTGGAGCAGGGCAAATAAAAAGTTTCTTTGGCGCAAGCTGTTTTTAATTTATAGTTTTTTATGTCAGAGCACGGAAAGGGCTGCAGAAAGGAAAAAGTTGCAATTGAAATGCATTAAGCGGTGGGCGGTGGGAGCGATCCGCGTCTAGACAGCGCCCTGGGCCACGCCCACACACAAATTAGCTGAGCAAAAGTGGCTGCCACTTGGCTGGGGAGGGGTTGCAGGGGGAATGCAGAATGCTTGGATGCAAAAGGTATGCGGGGGTGTCACTCGGGGTAGGGGGTTGGTGGGGGTTAGCTGCCAAATGCAGTGGGAATCCTATGCAACATAAATTATACAAGCCGCCAACGGTAATTGTCGCCAACAAGCAACCTGACGTATGCGCAATATTTGCCTAGTTGCAAATGAGGCAGCCTGCTCCTCCTCCTCCTCCTGCCTCCTGCCTCATCCCTTTTATCCCTCCCATCCATGCTCAAGCACTTTGAAAATGCCGCTAACGATGACGTGAATGTTGCTGGTTGCCGTTTACCGTTTACCATTTACCATTTACCGTTTGCTCCTCCTCCTCCTTGCACTCCCTCCCCCATTGCACTCCTAAAAGCATGCAACAGCAATTTACATTTCGTGCGCATTTCAATTTGGCTGGCGAGAGCGAGGGCTGCGGAGTGCGGAGTGGAAAAGCGCATGCCAGCAACAACAGCAAGCAAATTGCAGCTCGGCAATTAAAATGGTGGGTGGAGCTGGCAGCCAGGGGGGTGGTGGGAGTTGGGGCTGCTGCAGGCCACTGCTGGCAGCATAAACCGAATAAAACTTAACTGTTTGCAGGATTATCGTTGCCGTATTGAATTGCAGCAGAAGAGATGCAAAGGAAAACAATCAACTGGGAGCACTGGGAACTGCATGCTGGCAGCACGTGGCATGAGCCCCGAAAAACACCAACAAAATGAGGAAAATACCTCCGAAAAGCTTGCTGGAAAGAGTCTTGAAAGCGTACAAGAAGGTGGCATCCTCAGCTGCTCCAATTTAACTCTGCTCTGCACACATTCATTCATTCACTCGTTCACTCGTTCCCCCATTCATGGGCATATTTTGGGCCACTTGCTAAAATTCGGTCAAAGCTGTCACTAATTAATGTAAAGCCTTACACAAGGCTGCCACTTTGGGCACATCTGCCAGACACCTCAGCCCCTGTGTGCCCCCGAAATGTGGCATATGTTGGGGAATATTCTGGGGCATTGATTGGCTCTCGAGTGTTTTGGGATCTAAGAAATACTCTCCTCATTGTTGCTGATATTTTCATTCCCATTTGCTTTTGTTTCTGCGCTTTTAGCAAAGTAATTAATCTTCTAATCAGCTTACATCCGATTGAAATGTGAGTTTGTAGCTCAAACCCAATTATCTTTTCCAGTTATTTTCATGTGAAGTTCTTTCTGCTTGCCACTGCTCGCAGTTGCAAGAATAAATCAATCTTCCATGGAAAATATTGACGAGCTGGCACAAGGCCGGATGGACTTCCCCCACGAGTTCTAGCTGGAAAACTGAGAGCAAGAATATGTTTGTGAACATTTCTACTTAACAATTGGGGGGAACATTTAACTCTATTTATTGTTGGCTCTCTGCCATCAAGCTCTGCCTTTAAGCTGGCACATTATTGTCAGTGCACCATTGTCCGTGGATGCGCTTACACTTTTAAGCGGATTTTTATTGAAGTTTTAATGTGCGTGCTGTGGCTCGCTGCTGTCCAGTTCGGTTTGGTTCGAGCTCCAGCTTAGAGTGCCCTGCCAGTGCAGTTCAATTTATAGACCGCAGAACCCGAAATGGCACTCAACCCACCTACCCGACCTCCCCACGACTTATCCCTTTCAGGGCCATTACATTAAAGTTGTAGTGCCACACGCTGGTGAAATGTTTCAATCAGCAAGCACTGCCAAAAGGGGGAACCCGTGCTGCAGATTCTCAGCAATTTCCCAAGATGGCCATGGCTCTGCTTCGCATGAAACGCTTCCAAGTTTTGGGTTGTTGTTCTGACCTGAGTTCTGGGACTGGCGCTGATTCTTGAGTGTCTCGGAGTTCTTCTGGTTGAGTTTTGATCTTTCTAAATGCCCCAAAATCTGCTCGCTCGTCCGTTCCTTCTTTACAATTCTGTGTGCAATTATTCTCTGGGTTTGCTGTTGTTTTTTGGGGCTGACAAAGTGCTGCGCGGTGGGGTCTGTGCAGCAAATAATGGGCTCGAGAGTTCCCGGAGTGTGTGGGGTTCCGTTTTAGGTAAACTTCTGCCCCATGCCGCACCCAGTTTGACTTTCAATGCGGTGCTTGTGCCCACTCCAACAACAACTGGCTCCAGCTGCTGGCCAAGGACATTTGCAGTGTGCTGGGCTCCATATCGAAATCCAATGCTGTCACTTGTTCGGGCACTTCACGGCAGCCAGTGATCTCCCTCGAGTGCGTTGAACATAAGGTCCTTATGGCTATGCGGATGTGTGTCTGTGTGTGTTTGTATATCCGTTTGCCGTCCCCTGACCCCTGTCTATGCATGGGTCTGGCCTGGCCTGGCCTGTGTCCGGGCCGTGCCGTGCCGTGGCTTATACAACCACTCAGTGACACAAATAAAAGTAAACATGATAAAACCATTGAAACTTTTTCCATTTTCACTTTTGAGTGTGTTTGTATTTTGCTTCACTTTGGTTTTGTGTTGAAGTACTTCCTGCCCGTCAGCCCAGGACCCCCGCCCACACACACACACACACACACACACACAGATGGTCGTAGACCAACACATCCATGGCTGCATCTGTGTCCAAGTTAATCTCAAGTGCAGCCGAGAGCTAAATATTTACCATTGGCGTTGACTCTGCGTGTCTCTCTGCACACACACACACACACACAGACACACACACAGCAAGCTTTGTTTGCCCTCTCGCTCGCTCGCTGCACATTCTCGTCTTGACGTTTACTCCCCCTCCCCCACCCACTGTCCTCCATTTTTTGTTGACTTCTCGCTTATCATCGATGGTGTTGAGGTCGGTCTCCCCATCCAAACAGACAATCAAATGACCCGCACTTTTCTACTCATTCTCTCCCACGCTTCAGTTTCGCTCTGCCCCCCCCCTCGCTTGCTCTCTCCACTCCATGTTTGCGCTTAACCAACAAACCCAGCAAAAAGTTGTTCAACTGCCGGCCGCAGGCATGCCCTTCCCTTGTAACCGTTCCACGGGGGTTCTAGGGTATCTAAATCGTCGCAACTCTAGCATTTTGCTTTTTTTGCCCATTCCTTTTGACATTCGGTTCTCTTGCATTCAAAGAGTTGCATTTTTTGTGCATAAATTGTTCGAGCGGGTATTGAAATGTGTGTTCGAGCGCTGTGTTTTTGCTGGTTCCAATAACAGCAGCAACAGGAGAGAACAACAAGTGAACAAAAGGTGCATAAATGTCGAATATTTGTGTCAGTCGTTGAACCAACGCAACTGCCCCACTGTACGCATGCTGCTCTGCCGCTTCTCTGCCGCTGATCTGCTGCTGCTCTGCCGCTTCTCTGCTGCTGCTCTGCCGCTTCTCTGCTGCTGCTGTTGTTCGCGCAAACAGTTGCGATGGCAGAAGGAATGCAATGGCAACGAAACACAGATCAATGTAATTTCACCATGCAGCTGACAACGTCACCTAGTAGTCATTTCACCATGGTCTGGGGTGGAAACAACAAGCCCTGTAGTGCGCTTGTTCATAGCTCAAAAGAATACAAATTGTTAGGCTAAAGTTGTGCCCATGGAAGTGCCTATTGCTGGAAGACCACCCTGGCCCACCAAGCAGCTTTAGCACATTCGCGACCCAGTTCCCGTTTTTCGTTCGCCGCTAGAGAGCGGCCCCAACAGCACCAAGACGGAACAGCCGCGATCGAGCCCCTCAACCATCATCCCCCGCCTACAGCGGCTTGCGAGCCAAAAGAGAACCATGAAATCATATGTTTGTGTGTGTATGATCAATTGTGTGTGCTCTCTCTTAAAAGCTTTCAGGTTCGCTCTCCCATCGCCGAAAGATCTCTTGGACATGGATGACATAAAGCAAATGCGTAAGTGAAAGAACCTATTTTATCGCAAATCTTAACTTGTTAGAGACTTTACTGCCATGCACATGAAATAAATATTTGATCGGTCTTTCTTGTTGTTGCGATTTCGGCCAACGTAAAGCTTGCGAACTTTCGGAGTTTTTTCAAGGCGTGTCTTTATCTATGGAGCTTTACACTGATGAGGCTTTAATTAGAGGCAAAATAATTTCCGTTGAATGAAATGAATGAATTAAAAATAAGTACATATTAATCCAAAACAGAATTTTGTAAAAAAGATTGGTTTTAAATCTCAACGTTGCCACTTTCCTCAGAGCCGCACACGGCACGAGGCATGTTGCCGAGCTCAAAGGGCAATGGTCCAATCTAACCCTTTTTCTTTTTTTACTGTACGACCGTAAATGGAGCAAAGCGGAGACGGCTGATACCAACTGTTTTTGGATACAAAAACCAAAGAATTTTTTTTTAAATGCGGATCAAATTTCGTATTAAAAGTTTAAATAGAAGAATTAAAATTCAAAACCAAAAACAAAGAAGAAAAAAAACAAGATCAAAATCTTAAGATTTTATTAGAACATACCTATTAAAGTGTTATTATTTGTTTTGAACCGTTTTGAACCATCAAAATGCTTACCTCACAGTACAAGGCTCAGCTGTGGGAAGACCGCCTCCAAGTGGACATTAATTTCGAGGATGAAATTGAAAAAAAAGGAGAAGATTCCCCCGAAGAAAAGCTCTGGCATGTGGTGCGCCCAGAATTCAGGGCCCCTTTCGAGTAGTTAAAAGTTGAAACTCTTAACCTAAACTTAACACTACTCTCAATTTAAAGGCAATTATTTATTATTTGCTCGTCCCGTTTTAGTCCCCTACCAAGCAGTTCCAAACACTGTTTAAATGAAACGAAGCAACCACAATCCTCATCCAGAAGCAGCCACATGCCTCCACAAAATGAGGCAATGGCAAAGGAGCTTACAGCCCCTTCCTTTTAATTCTGAATATTTAGCCCGTTTCAGATGAAGACTTTGTCTTCGCAAAAAAATGAAAAAATTTCTAACTTTTCGAAAAAGTGTAGCATGGAATCTTAGGCTACCTAACTTGGCGACTTTCATTAAACAGCGCAACAAATAACTTCTTTCTGCGCCATTAGCTGGGTGACGGATTTCTGCTGCGGACGGCAGTTGGCACAAGTGCTGCCACCCAAAAAGAAAAATTATAGCTTGAAAGAAAATCTTAGCAATTTGCTTAAAGAAGAGTTCCTTAATACCGACTAAATAAAAATACATATTCCCCACCATTTGAAAAAAAGCTAAATATGGCGGGAAAAAGCTGATTTGGCAACACTGAAACGAACTTCGTCTTGCTTATGCATTGAGTCAAAGCACACGCACTTGCACACATACGCAACAGTAGCTCGACACAGTTAAGAAATTCGGCAAGCAATGGTTGTCTCGCTCTAACTCGGAAAGGCGGCCACGCCGCGCTGAGGCCATTGTATGCGTGTGTGTGTGTGTGTGTGTGTGTGTGTGTGTGTGGACGCTGCCGGCTTCTTCTATAAAAGGCCTGCAGGCTGCAGCTGTGCTTCATTCTGCTTTTTTTTCGGCTGGCGGCCACATCTCCCTTATTTATTTTTATTATTAAGCTAGCTTCTGCCGCCACGTGGCGCATTATTGGCAGCAGAACTCTACGAAATCCATCACCCAGCTAATAGCGCAGAATGAAGTTATTGTTTTGTGCTGTCCAGGTAGCCTGAAATTCCTTGCTAAGCTTTTTCGAAAAGTTGGAAATGTTTTCATTTTTTTGCGAAGACAAAGTCTTCATCTGAAACGGGCTAAATATTCAGAATTAAAAGGAAGGGGCTGTAATCTCCACTGCCATTGCCTCATTTTGAGGAGGCATGTGGTTGCTTCGGCTCATTTTTCCGTCACACACGGGCCATTGCCTGAGCAAAAGTGCGGCATGTGGTTGCTTCGGCTCATTTTTCCGCCTGATCTGGCTGAGGATTGTGGTTGCTTCGGCTCATTCAAACATTTTTTGGAACTGCTTGATAGGGGACTAAAACGGGACGAGCAAATAATAAATAATTGCCTCTAAATTGAGAGTAGAGTTAAGTTTAGGTTAAGAGTTTCAACTTTTAACTACTCGAAAGGGGTCCTGAATTCTGGGCGCACCACATGCCAGAGCTTTTCTTCGGAGGAATCTTCTCCTTTTTTTCAATTTCATCCTCGAAATTAATGTCCACTTGGTCTTCCCACAGCTGAGCCTTGTACTGTGAGGTAAGCATTTGGCTAGTCTTATGTAGCCACTGCTGGTACTCGGCCTGATCTTGGGACCTGGGCTCACATCTTAAATCTCTGGCTGTCAGGCTGCCGTTGAAAGTTTGAAATAATTTTGAGCAGTTGCATACGTTTTGACTCGAACCCTTGCCAATAATTTTAAACCATTTGCTGAGCAATCGTTTCGCCTGCGGATCGAGATACTCGCTTGCGGTTTCCTCGCAAATGTCCTCGAAATCCGTTGCCAGAGATTTTCTTCGGAGGAATCTTCTCCTTTTTTTTAATTTCATCCTCGAAATTAATGTTTTGACTCGAACCCTTGCCAACAATTTTAAACCATTTGCTGAGCAATCGTTTCGCCTGCGGATCGCGATACTCGCTTGCGGTTTCCTTGCAAATTTTAAGCTTTTTCGAAAGTTTGAAATTTTGTCATTTTTTTGCGAAGACGAAGTCTTTATCTGAAGGGGGCTATATATTCAGAATCAATTTTAGAACTTCTTGATAGGGGACTAAAACGGGACGAGCAAATAATAAATAATTGCCTCTAAATTGAGAGTAGAGTTAAGTTTAGGTTAAGAGTTTCAACTTTTAACTACTCGAAAGGGGTCCTGAATTCTGGGCGCACCACATGCCAGAGCTTTTCTTCGGAGGAATCTTCTCCTTTTTTTCAATTTCATCCTCGAAATTAATTTCCACTTGGTGGCGGTCTTCCCACAGCTGAGCCTTGTACTGTGAGGTAAGCATTTAGCTAGTCTTATGTAGCCACTGCTGGCACTCGGCCTGATCTTGGGACCTGGGCTCACATCTTAAATCTCTGGCTGTCAGGCTGCCGTTGAAAGTTTGAAATAATTTTGAGCAGTTGCATACGTTTTGACTCGAACCCTTGCCAATAATTTTAAACCATTTGCTGAGCAATCGTTTCGCCTGCGGATCGAGATACTCGCTTGCGGTTTCCTCGCAAATGTCCTCGAAATCCGTTGCCAGAGATTTTCTTCGGAGGAATCTTCTCCTTTTTTAAATTTCATCCTCGAAATTAATGTCCACTCGCTGCCCACGCCTTTCTTGGTGTTGGCCATGGCATGGTAGAATTACTATAAGGCAACGGCGTCAGCTGTGGGGAGGACGACCGGCTTATTCACCACGCTCTGTCAGCTCTCAGAGAGGCAAGCTGTCTCTCTCTAGCAGATAGCAAACGTTTTACGTTCTGCACTCTTCGTTTTTATTGTTTCTGCTGACGGCAAAGAAAAGATGTTCGATAATAAATAAAACGAAATAGTTCAAAACAAATAATAACATTTTAATAGGTATGTTCTAATAAAATCTTAAGATTTTGATCTTGTTTAGTTTTTTCTTTGTTTTTGGTTTTGAATTTTAATTCTTCTATTTAAACTTTTAATACGAAATTTGATCCGCATTTAAAAAAAAATTCTTTGGTTTTTGTATCCAAAAACAGTTGGTATCAGCCGTCTCCGCTTTGCTCCATTTACGGTCGTACAGTAAAAAAAGAAAAAGGGTTAGATTGGACCATTTCAATTGCCATTTGAGCTCGGCAACATGCCTCGTGCCGTGTGCGGCTCTGAGGAAAGTGGCTGCTAAACATATGACGGAGCTGTTTCGGAAGACTTCGGCTTATTTACCCGAAACAACGTTGAGATTTAAAACCAATCTTTTTGCAGTCAGTTTTACATGGAACATATTCAAAATGGGGGCTAGAAGCTTGTCCTGAATATCTATCAATCTTTTCTGTCTTCTTTGTCGTCGCGATAGCCATTGATGATCGTTAGCGTGTCATTTGGCCAGAGCCCCGATAACAAACTGTGCTCCGAGTGATGATGGCCAGTTTTCTGGGCTTTCTTCTACTTGAGATCGATATTCTGCGCATGGTTAGGGTTTCCACGGTCTTGATTTTCCTTTTGGACACTATCTTAATTTTGAGCAGTTGCACAGTTTTGACGCGAGCCCTTGGCAAATCTCTCAGACCATTTGCTGCGCAATCGTTTCGCCTGCGGATCGCGATACTCGCTTGCGGTTTCCTTGCAAATGTCCGCGAAATTCCGCCATAAATGAATAAAATGGGAACCCAGTACAATCTAACACATAAGAAATAACATGTAAGGAATGAAGCACGAATTTTCATATGCCACCCTAACGTAGCGCATAAGAAATATGAATAATCATGTGCCGCCCTAACTTAGCCAACTCTGATACTCAGGGCGCTGATGCAGTAGATGCTGTTGTAGCGGGCGGCTCTCTAATCTGATTGGCCGCACTGTTTTGTGCGCGGGCGGCTCGCCGGCTATGCTTCGGTTAGATTTAGAAGTAAGCTTCAGTTTTAAGATTTGACAAATAAATGAACGGAGGCCCAACAAGTACTAGAAACAGATGTCGCTCTCTAATGCAGGACAACTCATACGTACATCTCTACAACTCTTTAATAACTCGCCCTCGGAATGACAGTTTGGAGCTCATGGAAGCCGCTGAAAAAAATGGAGAAGATTCCTCGCAAGAGCCGCGCACATCCCTGTGTGTGTCGGAAAAATTAGCCGAAGAAATCTTCCTCAAAAGTCAGGCAATGTCAGAGGCGATGGTCCCGGAGCTTATAGCCCCTTCCCATTTATTCTGAAAATTTAGCACCCTTCAGAGAACGAATTTGTATTTGCTAAAAAATGAAAATACTTCAAACTTTCAACGGCAGCCTGACAGCCAGAGATTTAAGATGTGCAGCCCACGCCACAAGATCAGGCCGAGTGCTAGCAGTGGCTACATAAGACTAGCCAAATGCTTACCTCACAGCACAAGGCTCAGCTGTGGGACATTAATTTCGAGGATGAAATTAAAAAGAAGGAGAAGATTCCTCCAAGAGCCGCGCACATCCCTCGACCTTGCAAGAAAAGCTCTGGCGAGAAAAAAACCTTGTTCTAGGTATTTATATATATATATTTTTTTTTCTCTTCTTACCACACATTTTCCAAAATCTGATCCATGAATTTGTGCATCAACAACGCTGATCACTTGCGTTCACCAGGGCGAAAAATCAAAATGAGAATGAAACGAGTAGAAACGTTGTGAGACGCTTCGCACGCGTCACAACTTTTCTCAAATAACTGACACGAAAGTTTCGATGTTAAAATAAATGGGATAAAACAAACAGCCGGACGAAGTGCGGGCTGCGGGCTTATTGCTAATACTAATTTCACCATGAGCTGAGCCACAGAGCAGAGAGCGACAAACGGGCGAAAGCGCTCAAAGAGCGCACTTTGGCAAGCAGTAGAGAAGGAACAGACTGGAATAGAAACGGGTAAACACCACGGGTACGTAGAATAGCGTAGAAAACATGCCGTACGAATAGCCAATGCTCTTCTTTCTCTTTCTCTTGTGTAACATTAAGTCTCAATATTTCAGCATCCTTCAGCCCAACCTTTGCAACTTGTCATCATTGTTAAGTGGCCAATAAATGGTCCGAGGCGTGGGTCTGGGCTGTGTGCGGCTGCACTGGCCTGCCGGCGAATGTGAGCTGTCCGCTGCAGTGTGCCTGCTGAAATATGAGACGCTCGGTTGGAGCTCAATAAGAGCAGAGCGGATTCAGGAGCAGGAGCCAGCCAAGTCAATGATTGCTTAAAGCTCAGTTTTACTTCGAAGGCCTTCCGGAGGGATTGACGGCAAGTGAACCTGTCTTAACGCACTCTGTGATCCAGTGAGGCGCCTCATTATGAGCCGGATGCTGATTCTGGTGGGGGAGGGGAGCTGAGGGAAAAGTGCACGTAATGATGTCTTAATTAAGCCGCGTCCCTTGCATCACTGGAATTGGTAATGGCAGTGACATGAGAATGGAAAATTCAGCTGTGCTTAACACGACTTCCAGTGAGTTGGCAGAATGCCAAAACAGCTCCCCCCGCCCAACCAAGGGGCAGAAGTCAATGCTCCCACGCTCCCAGATATTCGTCAGTTGAGGAAAGGAAGGGGGAATGGGGAAGGGGAGCTGGGGTTGGTTATGGCTGGTGTGCCTGTGCGCTCGGCAATCATTTACAGAACAGCTTTTGGCTTTCACTTTTAACACATCCCGCAATTAATTTCCGTTTGATTGTTTGCCTCCACTCTGGTAGTCCCTGCCAGAATGTCAGTTAATTGCATTGGGGCTTCTGTTGCTCCGCTTAAGCTCCCTTCCATTCCATTCAATTCCATTCCATTCCATTCCATGTCAATCCCTTACCTCCGCTTAGCGCTCGTTCTGTCTCGCTCTGCGTGCTGCATTTACCGCTATAAATAAAGTTCTACGAAAAGGAATATAGTTGCTGCGGTGGTGGGAGAGGGAACGGCAACGGGAAGTGTAACGGGAACTGCCATGTCAACAACTTTTGCTGTGCAACTTTTACTGTTTCACTTTTTGCAGCGCAGTTTGGGCTGCTGTTGCGTAAGGTAAGTATGTACATATGTATGTATGTATGTATGTATGGGCTGCCAGGCAGCATCTGCAAAGTGTCTAAGACACGCATTAGTACAAGTCCCGCTGGGTGGCGCAGATGCAACAAGTATTAGGAGCATATGTGGCCTGCTGGTGGTGACGGGATCATTGTATTTGCCAGACTTTAAGCGGAAATCAAATATGACAGAAGAAAGCACACAGAATAAACCATAAACCATATACGATAAATAATACTTGTGGATGGAGTTACTATTATAATCGTTGCTTGGCAGTGCCTAGTGCCCATAAATGTCCACAGACACAACCAACTTGAATCAACTAAAACAACATTTGGAAAGAAATTTAAGTTCCAGTCACAATTTCTCATTTTTCAGGCACATCCAAGAGCTAAATTTGAAAGGCCTTCAAGGCTCACCGAATTGCCTTTTTGGTGCGAGGCTGAGGCATATTTCAATTGCAAATTAGCCAGAAGCCTACAACGTCAACGGTCAACGGCCAACGCCTATGCCAAACTATCTCTGGCCTAGCGACTGTCAACTGGCGATTGGCTCTAACTTATTTCTGGCCAACCTGGCTCCACCTTGTGCACGAGCACAGCTGAGCCGAAGTGCTCCTCGTACATTTGCCTGCCGCTCTTTGTCTCTCTCTGTCGCTGTCTCTGTCTCTGTGTGTGTGGCAATTTGAATGATTTATGTTGATTGCGTATAATTGCATGTTGTTTCCTTGTCCTCGCACACGCCGCGTGACAAATCCATGCTCCCATTCGCATGCCTACGCACACTCTAAGCGCCTCCATCCTGTCCTGGCCTCAGACATTTTGTGGCGCATTGTTGCTGTGGGGGAAGCCAAGCGGCGGTCGGGGACTGGGCGTTGCTGCTGCCTTTATGACGCTCCATCTGTCAGCCGCTTGTTGTGCCACTGTCACGGGCCGCCAGGTGGGGCCGCCAGACACCAGGCTGCTTATCTAATTACGCGAATGGCACACGAAAAAAAAACGTCGACCGCCAAAGTTGTCTTCTGCGGCACGACGCTTCATTTGTCTGCAGCCACACGGGCACGCGGACTGCGGGTGAGTCATAGGACTGGGGCCGGAGTGCAATTTGCAATTTAAACGTGTCCTTCCCGGCCCAGCCTTTTGCAATTAAATTAAATATTTATTTACATTGCACGGGGATGCAAAAAATGAATCAAATCATGCAAAAATGACACGCGACACGTGTCCAATTAAACGACATTGTGATCAGATTTGAATACTTATTAATGGGTGGAAAAACGGGCCTTTTGTTACATCATTTTCCCTGCGTAGACACGGGGTCTACCCATTAAATAGTTTGTAGAGAAATTTCTAATATTATCAGCAGCCATTACAGAGTATTCCATTAAAGAGTTTTGGCTATGATTTGCTCACAATGAGCAGGGGCAGTGCAGTGCCAAGCCAAATGCAAAATGGAAGCTAATAAAATGTATTTTATGCTCGAACGTGCGTGGACTTCGAAAGCAGCAAAAAAACAATAAGCAAAAGAGAGTAAGAGAGCGTGGAAGAGAGAGAGCGATTGCCTTTCGCTCGCACGCAACTGTCTAATTATAATTTTGCATTATGCTGCTGCATGCAAAATTCACGAGCGAGCTGAAAGGGAGGGCACTGCCCTTAAGATCCCTGGCCCCGACATTAACCCAAAGGAGAGCTGCACAAACGTCGCTTGTACCGGACATGACTGGGTGATGGGTGATGGGTGGAGGGTCAGATGGGTTCATCCCGTGTTCGGGGCGATCAAAGTAAACACATAAACGTTAAGCGTTTTATGGCCAAAGTGTGTGTGTTCCAGCTCCAGCCACCCAACTGAAATGGAGCCAGCAAAGGTCCTCCTCGTTGGTGCTCATATTTTTGCGCTGATTCGCGCAAGTCTCACAGCCACAGCCACTTCCGGGCTGGAGCCCTGCTGCCTTTTCTGCAAATGTTGCAAATCTTCGCGAAAAACTTGTCGTAAAAATATTTCCATCAGCCAAAATAAAGTAGAAGCAATGTGGCCGTGGCGGCGAATGAAGATGGAGCAGCAGCAGCAGCAGCAGCAGCAGCGGCAGCTCCCAGATAAGCGTCGCATTCGCAATGAAGCAATGAAATTGGCAATAAACAAAACACAAACGAAACGGCAGCGGCAGCGGATGTGGAGCAAAGGCAAGCAAAGAGGAAAGGAAAGTAGCAAGACAGAGAGAGAGAGAGAGCGTGCGGAAGCTTTGGATACTCTCTCAAGCACAGCGATCGTCCAGTGAGGCGCGGCGGAATGAGCTGCGGAATCTTTGGTGTGAAGAGTGAGAGAGAGCGAGCGAGCAAACGAGAGAGCGCAGTGTAACAGAAGGCGTAGAAACAGTTGAAAAATGGAACATTAAGAACAAGTGGAATTGGGTGCTGACGATCTGGGCAACCGCTGCTTGTGGGCAAAATGTTGATACTCTCCGTGGAAGGGTAATCGATGTACCCGAAGTTCATAGTTTCTGCAAAATGCCAACGGAAGCCGTTGCCGTGGCGCCGAAAAGAACTGATGCAGATGAAGGGGGTTGGGCGGGGAAGGCAAAGGAACGGTTTATTGGGCACGGAGCTGGAGAGGAGCTGTGCAAGAAACGAGAATGGAGACGAATTTATGAAGCATAAGCTGAATAAACATTAAGATTACACAAGCGTCGACGGGAATTCCAAGGCACAACAGCGGACGGGAGGCCGGGAAGAGAGGAAGTTGCACAGAGCAGAAGCTTGGCAGGCAACTGGAGATGTGGCAGTGGCAGTGGCAGAGGCAGAGGCAGAGGCAAGCCAGCGTTGCTTGCAACATTTTAAGTGTCGATAATTTGGGTAGTTGGGTATCGCCGCCTGCCTGCCTCGAGGTGTGGCCCTGCTTAAGTCTCATGCATATGCATTAAAAGCAGACAAAGATTGCCAAAGAGCAGAGCAGGAGAGAGACAACCAAAGGCAGACGTGTGCAAAGAGAGGGGAGCGAGAGGTGCAACATTTAAGCAATGCGAAAATGCAGCAGAGCAGAGCAGAGCATTTACATGTCTGGGCCAGGGCAAATTAAATAAATGTAAATTTCCTCCAACACCAACAGAGTTACAATACGAACGAGAACAATAGAGATAGAGAGAGAGAGAGACAGCGAGAGAGATGGCAACAAAGTGGGGAGAGAGTAGCAGAAATAATGAACCTTAAACAAATCTAAGAGCTTCAAGCTGATAAAATGTGCGGAGTTTAGCAAATGTTAATCCATGTTAATGGATCTCCCATTCGCTTCTTGTTTGAAAATAAATAAATGCGAGTACTTAGAGCGAGTGAAACTACTCGTTACTCGCTACTCCCAGTCCATGCTCGCTCGTAAGCATCCTCCTCACCGCATATCAATCTGAGTGAAAAGTTGTCTTACCAAAGAGCGAGTAAATAATGTTCGATCTCTAGTCTCCATGGTTTTCCGATCGGATGGGAGCTCTACATTACGCTCAGCGAAATAAAAATATAATGCCATGGTGCCGATTCGAGAGCCTTGGGGCCAGCACTGGTGTCGGAGGAGGCATTGGAAGCTGGAGCTAGAGCTGTGGCTGGTGGCTGGTGAGGAATGGTCTGAGCATTTGCTACGTGATTTGTTTGCCAAATTGTGGCAAATGTGTGAGCGGTGCTGCTGCTGCTGCTGTCTGTGTGCAGAATCAACTCAATTAGTGTAACAGAGCGGGCACGGCGATGGGCAGGGAGAAAGAGTTGGATTCCCAAAGCAGAAGCTTACTCTGCTCCCGCCATCTGGGGCATACACTTCGGTGTATTTGGTTTATTGAGTTGGCATGACCCTAATTTAAAGATGATTTAAAATTCCCGCAGCGGAATTAACCAAACAAGCGCCAATCAGTGGGCGGACTTGGCTGTGGCTGTGTGTGTGCGGGGGAATTTATTGTTGGCCGCCAGCGGACACTAATGCGGAGAATTTATCATGGCCAGCAGCGTGTACAACGAGGGGAACGTGGATGAGGCCACTGGCGCTGGCGTTTGCGAGGTAGCGCTAATGGTCGCCACTTGGCCAACATAAATTATGGTTAATCAGGAGCCAGCCACCAACCACCAGCCAGCGGCCACCAGCAGCAGCGGGATGCGCGGGAAATCCTTTAATCGAAACAGCAAGCCACAGATACATGGCAGACACGAGGCAAAACAGGCAAATTGAATGCGGTTTCATGATAAACGACAACTCACATTGCCAGATAGCTACAGCTACAGAAACTTGAGCAAGAGTTTTACTTTTTATTTGCAGCAATTGTGGCATGAAACTCTCAACAAGTCTCCAGGTAAACACCTAAGCAAATGTTGCACAACATTTACTCTCAAGTCTCTCCCACAAGTCTGGCTGGGAATTAAACATTAAACTAAGCTGGCAGCCATATGGCAGAACTTGACAAAGTGACGAAGTCTGCAGCAGCAGCAGCAGCAGCAGTCCCCGATGGCCCAGCAGAGATCGCGGCGGCACTGCGCTGTGCTGCTCCTTTGAGTGCCGCAAGAGTCAAGACAGGAGCACGACAAATGCTGGCAGCATATCATTGCATGTGGGCGTGGCATTTGTCATGCCAGCAGCCAGCAGAAATGAATGGCCAGGGGCTGCGCGAGCATGGAAACAGGAACATCTTTGAGGGAAAAGCCAGTCAGGGGCAATGATTTAAGCATGAGCTGCAGCAAAGGAAGAAGCTACAGAGAAAAGGATAAGGAACAGGCTGGATTCTTACCACAATCAACTATTTTTGAATGATTTATCAGCCAGTTCTTTTGACATTTATTCACTTTTACCTTAAGCTTGAGTTCCCATAAATCACAATTCAATGCAGTCTTGTCGCTGGATTCTTCTTCTGGCTGTGGTGTCCTTGGACTTTTTAATAACTCCATTGGATGCTCAGCTTGTTTTCCAGCACATATCAGCGGGACACTCAAAGAACATCAAAGTGAGCCACAAACAAAGCGGCGAAACTCAATTCGATAGCGCACGCCAGCTGTCCGGCCAAAGCAATATGCAGTGGAGGAGGAAGACAAAACAGGCAAATAGAAGAAAAGAGCAGAGAGAGAGAGAGAAATGTGAAATGGGAAATCCAGGTATAGTCAGAGCATTCCACATGCACCTTGTCAGCTTTGTGTTCGGTTTGTCCTTCGCTCCTTTTATTGTAGAATGCGATGGAGGCGCCCCCGGGGCATGCTTTCATTGCGCAATTTATGAACGCGTTTTGGCCTTTTGCCGGAGTTTGTTTGGGTTTTGTTTGCGTTATCTTTTCGCTGGATGCCAAGAGCGCAGCCCCCGCACAGAGATGCGGAATATTAATTTATGGATCTACCCTAACGCCAATGCCGCTGATCTGTCGCGGGAGTTGGCCATGGGAAATCTAGCTGCGGCTTATGGATTGCTAAACCTCATTGCCCATGAGCAACAAGAAGATTTCCCACACTGGGCGCCTGTGATTTTCCACGCACATTGTTGCTGCAGCAATTTCAAGTGTTTTCCATTGAGCTCCTTGGCTAAGCTCCTTCGTTATTCTGAAGGGTATTTGCCGTTCCTCTGGAATTTTACTCTTCATTTCGGAGCATTTTTGTTTTGCTCCCTTTTGGTCGAATTCCTGGAAACACAGTAATTTATAGCCCGGAATTTTGTGCGCCGTTGCCAAGGCAACAAAACGGAATTGACGATGGAAAAAACGAGCAAGAAGCGAGAGCCAAAGGGGCAGAGACAGAGAGAGAGAGAGAGAGCGAGAGACAGAGCAATAGAGAAGCGGAGACAAAGACTCGGCGGGCACGTATATGGAGGATGACAGTTGAAGCGATGTCGCAGGAGGGCGCCGCGTTTTAATTACGCCAGATTTATTTATTGCGCATACGACGCGTTCGCTGGCCGTGGCCCGTGGCAACCATCCACTGCCACCTACACTCTCAAGTCCCTCCCCCCCCACTCACAGTTGCTCAAGTGCAGCGGCTAATTTGCAATGAACGTCATCTGGCCTCCAAACTGAACCCAGAGCCAGTTCCAGCTCCAGCTCCAGCTCCAGTTGCAGTCCCAATCTCAGTCCTTGTCCTGGTCACACTTTCACCTGACGCCGGCCATAGCCAAGGCGATAAATTGTCATTAAAACGAAACTGGCAAAGGAGACGCGGCTGCAGCCTCTGCTCTGCTCTGCGCTGCTCTGGTAGCTGGCAGCTGGTTAGCGGGCCAAACGCTAAAAGTGTAATTAAAATTTAATTGCTCGCCAGCAACATGAACGCAGATGGAAATGGCAGTGGAGCAGGAGGAGGCTGGGGACTAAGGCTAACAAACACAGCCATATGACTGACAGATCGGATTAATCATCCTTCGTCAAAGAACTGAGCAGAGTTTTCAGGCTCCAGGAGGCGCTCATTGCGATGGGCAAGTAGATCAGCAGGTAAACAAAACAACTTTATTTTGATAACATTTAATGAAAGTTGATGAAACAAATCAAAAGTAAATTGCAGAGCGCCTACGGAGCAAAGTCAAAGACGGTGCAGCAGAGTGAGTGAAAAAAAATCAAAGGAGCGGATCGAATCGTTGCATACCCTGCACGAAGAAGTTTCGATTGGAGAGAGGTAAAATCGATTGTCATTGATGAAACTCTGCGAAGTGCTTGTTATTTTTGGAAACAAATCTGAATAATTGTGCCCTGGAGTTGCAAGTTGCAGCCCTGCATGCGCCACCCTACCTTAAGTCTGCACTTTACCCCAGAGGGGATATTGGCATAGAGAACTTTCCCCACTCAACCCCTGCTCCATGGCCTATGAATTGATTTATGTGCTTGTTTGTCAGTTCAACTGCAACTTGTGCATAAATTTCAAATTTCACTACAACTGCCTACCGCATGCGACACCCGACACCCGACGCCCGACGCCCGCCCACAACTACACGCACGCCGCACCACCTTACACATTGTCGAAGTTTGCTCGGGGAACATGGAAGGAGCGAGCGTTCCACCTGCTTGTGCAGCCACTCTTCCCAAGTACTGGAATAAATTAAATGTTATGGCTTTTCTTTCGAACGGCACTCGGGAAATATTCATGTTTGACATACTCTGGCAGGCAGATTGTTTCCACAAGTTTTCATGTTACTTCGAGGCCCAAACTACAGCTGGACCAGCACCCAGCTTTTCAATGGAAACTGCTCAAGTATAGAAATTAAGTACATTTCGTTGCGAAGGGACCACAAAGTTATGAATAACTAATTCAGTAAAGAATTTATCAACGGCAACCTCTAACTATCATTGGGCACGTCTTCGCGTATTGGTGGGGACCCTGAATGGTTGGATGGTGGCGGTGTCAGCAGTGCATTGCTTGGCAATTTATTTGCACAAACAACTTGGTAATTAAAATGGAAAGGATAACAGCAGCAACGGAGGAGTTTCAGCGACAGTTTCAGCTTGGGGGCCGTGGCCGCTTTCGCTTAATTTCCGTACACAAAGCCAAGCACTGCAGAAGCTGACACACTTTTGTGTCCACAGTTGGGTCCACATGTGTCGCTACCTGAGTGTGTCAGCGGACAGTGGACAGTGGGTTGTTTTTAAAAGCATTTGCTGCAAATTTATCTCGAACTTCGCACACTTGACTGCCATTCAATTTGCATTGGAAATTAGTTGGTTCGCTTTGAATGGAAGTTGGCCCCACGGGGCCAAACACGGCCAACAGTTGGATCACAGGAAACTGTGTGCTCCAAGCCCCAATGGTCTGCGACCCCTGTCCAGGCACACAAAACAAACAAGCACCAGGCAGCGTGAATGTGTGTTCCATCTGCTGTTCGGCCCACTGTTCCGCGCGCAAGCGAATGCAACCACAAAGAAGACACGAAAGAGGTCCCGTTGCAGATGTCGGGCGCATCTCACGATGCTCACAGCAAAGCAACAAAAATGGAAAGACTATTAATGCCCCCGGTGCCAAATTAGCTATTAGCCTCCAAGTTATTTTATAGCTGTGTAGTTTTAGCTGTTGTTCAATTTCGATTAACATTAAAATAGGCAAATGGCAGCATTGATCGAATGAGTTGGAAAAGTGTTTAATTTTGACTATGACTAAAACTAGATGTTGTGTCAACGAATTTAATAAATTCAATTTATATTTAAATATCGGCTGTCTGTCCCAATGTGCACTGGAGGGGCAGCGCACACGCAGCGTACGCACGCACACACAGGCCCAAATAAACGGTTCGTGCTCGGAGCATTGCGGCGCCAGTTGGAGAGACAGCAAAAGAGACAGAGGACAATAAATATAACGGGCTTCGAGGTAAACAAATTGTAAACAAACCGGCCATCGCGCAGCTGAGTCAAAAGCAGCAAGCAACCAGAATACGATTATGCGCGCCAAAGAAGAAATATTAAACTGTTAATGCACAAAAGCATTTTGCAGCAAAATTTGGGTTTTAAAAATGTTTTAAATGTTTGAGTGGCAAGTCCAGCTGAAAAAGTGTTGCTTGATGCGAATTCTTTTTGCTCGGTTGTTGCAAGTGCTGCAGTTGCAGTTGCAGTTTGTGCAAGTGGAAGTGGAAGCTCAGTGCAGACACAGGCACTGGCTGTTTATTTTTGATTTAAGCACAAGATGAATTCGCATGGAGTGTGGGCGGGGTGTGCGCTTCAATTGTTCATATTTTCATCATTAATTTCTCAGCGCGCTTCAGCGTTTCTTTTTGCTGTACACTTGTGTGTGTCTGTGTGTGTGTGTGTGTCCGTATTTGCAATGCAAATACACACATGTGTGCGAGGAACAGTAAAACAAATAAGGCACTAAAAGCATAAACTAAATTAATTAAACCATCCCATCCCATCCCACCCTGAGTTACAAGTGCTGCAGCTCCCGCCCCATGCCATGCCCACTCTGCAAGTGTTTACATATAAGATAATAAAAAGTGAATAATGTTTGCTCGCAGCGCGGCACAGGCGCACGCACAGGAACAGCAGCTGCAGCAGTTAGCTGGCTGATATAGTGCTCCGATCTGAACGATACTCAACGAACTTAACAACAAAATACTCTGCAGAATGACCAACAAATTCTGCAAAAAAAACATTTAAAAGCAGCAAATTCTTCACTTTTCACTGAGTAAAAGAAGCTCAAAACATTTCCCTTAGCAATTGCTCATTGAATTGTTTTCACACACACACACACACACAACAATCCAAATCCACTTCGATACTCCCACACACACACATGGGGCGACAGTCAATGCCCAACTTTGATTTTGTTCTCTTGATTAAACACTCTCGGCATAAACTTCACCCATGCATCCACAGCAGGGCTCGGCACCCATACAATTAACTAGCCGTTTTTGCGTTTGTGTGTGAAGACGCACGCAAAACGGAACATTGGTATTGGTACGAATCACTGTAATACGCTTGTACGTGGGAGGGGGCCGTGCCGAACCCTGATCCACAGCATCAGCATCAGCAACAGCCGTGGAAGAGTAAGTCAAAATGTTACATCTGTACATCGATATGCCATAAATCTGGCATTGTCTTGTTGCTCCTTCCGCAAGTGTGTATCAAAAGTTTGGCTGCTTCCAGCCGCCATTTATTGATCTTTATTTTTGGTTACACGACTCCACTCCATCAGTGCCATCGTATTTGTGCACAAATTAAGTTTTGTGGCTCGCGGTATTCCCCAATAAACATTTTGGGTTTCCCTGTCCTTTTCCATGTACAACTTTTCGATTGCATTGAGAGGCGCTCGCCCAAATGTTGACCAGCCTGGGTACCACCCCTTCCCACCCCGAATTTCCAGTTCAGCGAAAATTGTTAGCAACAAAATTTGCATTCTTTTTTGTTCCCCAAGTAAATTCAATATTTTCCTTTATGATTTTTGCGCTGCTGCTGCTGCTGCCATGTTCCTTCTGCTGTCAGCTGACTATCCGCCATGGATGAGAGGATGTTGGCAGTGCCCAGGATCTCGGTCTGGGTGTGGGCCTGGCTCTGAGGCTGTGCTCCGTTCTGGCATATCATGTGCATAGTTCTTCCTGTGATATTAAGCCAGCGCCAAGTCTGCACACAGGACACAGGAAACGGAACACACACACACACACACACACACACAGAGAGAGAGAGAGAGAGAGAGAGAGAGAGAAAAAGAAAAGGGAATCACAGGCAGCGACAGGGAAAACAGGATGCGCCTGTCATTTGCCTGGACAGAGACAGAGGGAGAGGGAGAGGGAGAGCGAGAGTGGATGGGGCCTGGCCTCCTTTTATGGTCTTCTGCCAGAGTTCCTTCTCTCTGTATTCTGGCTCTTCGTTCTGTCGCTCTGTGCCACATCAACGGGCGGGATATCCCTTCTGGCAGCAGCCTTCAGTCGTTGTCCTTGGAGTTGGAGTTGGAGAGTGCCTGGTGCCTGATTTCGGAAATTGGTTTGCATTAGAAATCACTTAAGCGCATAAAGTGGTCGTGAGTTATTGCCGCAGGATGTGCAGCAGGACGCCCAGGATATACATATAAAAATGTCTATGTACAGCGCCCTACGCCCAGTGCCTTGGCCCTCACAGTGGGGCTTCAGCTGGCTTGGATTTCGCTCCGCCCAGCAAAACCCAACAAAATTAATTACAATGGGAGACTCTCGGCTGGATCCATAGCTGTCTCAGCTGCTGCTCGGCGCCATCCCATTTCATTTCAGTAATTAAGACATTTTGCTTCATGAACTTCAAAGAAAACATAACTTGCATGCGCCACTGCTCTCGTCTCCCGCCTCACCAGAGTGCCGAGTGCTGAAGCCCTGCAACACTGGATTGCCCCGCCAGTTGTTGGCAAACTTATTTGTCTTCCCTCTTGGCCATCAAACTATTCTTAACCAGTTCTCCTTTGTCTGGTGCCCTGCTAATTTTGTTCATTGAGCAGCTCAAGCATTTAGTGGCAACAAAAGGACAAGCGGCAGCGAGAGGCAGGACTCGGCAAGGTTTCTTAATCGGAATCAAATCTACAAACTTTGCCAATTAAATATATTTATTAATGTGCACTAATAAGGATTGATTTCTGCTCGATCCAAGACCCTTTCGCCACACACTCCTCGTGTGAATTAAAAAGATTTTGCATCGATTTTGTGTGAAACAATTCTCAAAACATTCAACAATGGCCCAAAAGTTCAACGAGGCGCAATTGTGTCATTGAACAATTGATGGCTGAGGCCCGAGATTCCGCAATTATTTCGCACACATGTGAGGGGCTTCGGCTTGGGTTCTCTCCGCACAGCCCGCCGGAGAAAGTTCTCGAAACTCTCAAATTAAATGGAATCCGACCAACAAAATCAAAATCAAATGTCAGCTCCAAGTTCTGTCTGTGTCTGTGTGTGTGTGTGTCTGTGTGTGAGGTAAAAGTTTTGCTTTTGTGGATCAATATCAGATTACGCATACGCCACGCTGTCGCCAGGCCAGCGTTTGAAGCTGAAGCTGAAGCTGAAGCGGTTGCCGCTGGAATTTAACGAGCAAGAAAATCACTCAAAGCGAGCACCGGCACAGGATCAGTCGCCCAGTCAGCCCCCTGGCTGCCTGATTTATAATTTAATTTGTGTGTTGGCGGAAGAAGTTGGCAAAGCCCGCTCCACGGACCACGCTCGAAACTCAAATAGAGCAGGGCGCGGCGAGCTCTGCCAACTTTGTCCATTAAAACAAACTTTTTCGGGGCAGGTGGGGCAGCAGCAGCGCATCGATGGCTCACCCCGTCCACGCCGCTGCAACAAGGTAGCCGAAAAACCGATGCCCCAAAATGCAGGCAAACCAATTTTGTAATGTGAATTTAATGTCAGTTGTGCGACAGGTGCGCCCCCCGCTGTGGGTCCAGCTTAATGCATTGCATTTGCAGCTATTGCCAAAGTTTCGTTTCGGCCAGCTCGGATCTGCACTCACGTTTCGGGTTGGGATTGGCAAGCATTAATTACGCTCCCGCGACCGCAGGCGTCAAATCGATTGATCGGAATAGATATTCGTGTTCCAGTCTGCAAATTGATTGATGGACTTGAGGGCAGGCCTCGCGGCATAATTAATGTCGAAATATCAATGGAAAGTGCTTCAATAAAGTCCAGGAAATCCTCCAAAAAGAAAGCAAAGCTTTAAGTCCAGCCGCTGTGCCTGTTAGATTGTTATCCATTGTGCGGGGATATCATGCCCAGCCCCATGAACATTTGTTACAGACCAACAATGGAATAAGCCGAGGACTAGAGGCCACTGGGGAGGACACTGGGCGGTGGAGTGGTCCAAATGCGACACCGAAAAATGCTTTTTTGACAAATAATCCTCTCGAAATTTAATGAAAATTAATGACATGCACTTTGAGTGATTATTGCTTTTGGTGGAGTTCATTTTGCGAATGGATTTTCGGCTCTGTGGTGTACCCCAAACCCCCTGCCAGCCCCCTGCCTGCCTGCCTCTGCTTATCCGCCGTCGGATTCCGATTCGGATTCGGTTTTAATATCTGTTCGGCCGCTCTGTTTGCTTTTGGCATCGCTGCACTTTCTTTTGCGTTAATATTGAAATTGGGTTAATGAGTTTTTGTTTATGGCGCGAAAGCATCAGCCTTACCTTTCGCCTTACCCTTCCTTTCCCCAACCCAACCCCAACCCCAAACGCAGTTCTCTCATTCGCTTTCCCATTCCCATTCGCACTCGCATCCTCATTCGCATTTGCTTTCAGCTCATCCCCTCTCATCCACGTCTGCTTAATGCAAATTTGCCGAAGCTCAAGCGGTGCCGGATCTGGGCTGCTGCGGGGTGGGCGTCTGCCCGCCCGCCTTTCCTCATCATGGATAGTGGCGCTGCTGATGCTGCTGATGCCGCTGCTGCTGATGCCGCTGCTGCCTTTGCCGCTACTCCTTTAGAGTAATGAAAACAATTTCCAGCTTTGACTGTGTGATGATGCACAGGGCTCAGGGCGACGCAGGGTTAATGTTAATTAAAGTGCAACTGCCAGCAGGACTCTCTCGCTCTCTCACCACGAGCAGGGGGGTGCGGCATATCGATTGCTCCGTTTCATTCGCTACTGTGACAGATGCTCCTCATAGATGCTTTTGTGAGCAGAAGATTGCCACGAAATTCGCTCTGGAACGTACAAACTTTTATTTCATTTAAGTGCAGCTTGTGGGAGCTCTAACTAACCATTAATATTTCATAGTTTAGCTGATCAACGACAGATCAGACATAATTTTTGGCTGCGTTAACAATGCACTTGCAGTGTGCCGCGCCCACTGGCTTTCTGCCTCCATGCACCGCGGACCTATTAGGGCGAAAATGCAATTAATGAGCGCTTCAAAATACATGCACCAAAGTGCGTGCATGTCCGTACACATTTACATATTTTGTGTGCAGTCTCCGCTCTGTCTGCTAATGATAAATTTTCCTCTTGTGCGCTTGGGCCAATAAATTATGCGAAATAATTTTAAGTTGGATGGGGCTCAGCCGCGTGGATCCGCTGGCCAAAACTGTGTCGGGGCTCGCAGCAATTATGATTTAGTTGCCTCATTTGTCACTCCATGTGGCCGTGCACTCAGGCTGAATAATGGGGGCCAAGGGCCGAGAGCTGATTGGATCTCCTAATGACTTTCTCAGCTGCCATCCAATTTCAATTTGTTTTCGGGGGGGGACTTCACTTAATGAGTGAAGAGGGTAAATAATCGATGAATGCCGCATTTAAATCCAACCCAATTATGGTGTGGAAATTCCATTCTCCCCGTAGAAATTTTAGTTCAAAAAAGTTGTGAAATAATTCCCATGAGCTTGCTGCTCGAGGAAGTTTCTGAGTGGGGCGAAGTCCCAACGAATTCCCCATCGATTCGGCATCGAAATTGTTCCTGCCACGCCCCGCCCCGCGCCGCCCACTCTGGAAGTTGCAGCGTCTCCAGTGCAGAAGTTTTTGGACTGCTCTTTGTTGCGCTTTTCATCAGTTTCAGTTTCACTTTTCCCTTCACTTGAGCAAACTTTTCCTATTGCAATCTCTTCGAGGAAGTGGATTCAAGGGGCAAGCGACGCATATTTCATTTACAGCTCTGTTCTGGTGTATTGCTCCTTTTGTATTCTGCAGATTGCAATTCATGCTCGTACATTTGGCACTTTCCGCGACGCATTGACCTAATTCAATTTCATACAAAACCACAAAAGAGGGGACAACAAAACGGAACAGCGGCGAGCGGAATGGTGAAGAACGGAACAGCGGCGAACGGAACAGTGGCGCACGGAGTGGAACGGCAGAAATGGATAAGGGATAAGGGCAATGGGAGATCAGAGGAAAGCAAGCAGCGAGAGCGAGAGAAAATCAAGTTAACTCAACTCAAATATTGTGTGGGTGCCCGCCCTCCCCCGGGGGAGGCTGGTGGCACAATCAAAATTTTGTTGGCAAAGGGCTGGGGCGGAGGCGGAGGCGGAGGCAGCGACAAGCCTGGCTAAATTATGAAATGCAGTCGCTGCCAAAGAAAAGCGCAACTGCGCGACGGACCGGGAAAACTTTCAAAGACATTCTGGCTGCAGATTTTTCTATTAACTGCCAGTGCAAGGACAGAACAAAACAGAACGGAACGGAACAAAACAGAGCGCGGCCAGAAGAGAACTAATGCAATAATAAAGGAAAATTGCCAAAAAGAAGTTCAACAACAGCAGGATGGAGAATGGAGAATGGAGAGTGGAGAGCTGTGCAGTCGCATCCTTTCCGCCAGCATGCTGCCAGGCAGTCGCCTGGACAATCGACAGTCTCCCCCGAGTGCCCCTTGTATCCAGAGAATTTTTAACCATAAAGGACAGGAAAGCGACAAGGAGACACGGAGACACGGTTCCCGCTTCCGGCTCATTATGACCTCAACGGCCATAAAGCAATCGTTTTAACTGCTTTAATTAAGGTTTTCTTTAACATTCTGACTCAACCTCCGCCCGCTGTCATCCTTTCCTTTCATAATTGGGAACAATTCAAATTTCATAATCGGCCAAGAATGCGTTAACAGGGACAAAAGCGTTGGAGAAGTGGAAAGCGTTTGAGTCAGATTTAACCGCAAAGCAAATTGAGCTGCAATTAAGTATGAACCATTACATTTAATTTCGAGACCTTCTTTCATCATTATGTAGTTTTTGGCGTACAGCGACAGGCACGATCTGTCGCCTAGATATTTTATAGCCAGTGGCAATCAATGCGGTGCCCACTGTACATAAAAATTGCTCACCACATAAGCATGCCTGCGCACGTCAGCGGCCGTTCTTTCGTCTCCTTATGCCGCCTTCTTCGTTTCTGCAGCGAAGCTGTGCTCTCGCGCTCAATCTCTCTCCCGCGCTCTATCGATCGTTTGTGCTCTATTTCTTTCTCTCTCTCTCTCTCTAGAAATCGGCTTAGCAGCGGCCCAAGCTGCTCTAACGCTTACCTGTCTGCTCGCATTTTTTGTTTGAAAACTTTAGCAGCTATTTAAAAGGCTTAATGGCTGAATGCACAATCATTTCAATTTAGTCACATTAAAATATTGCCTGAGGTAACGATGGATTAATATTTAAAAAGAGTTGAGAATTAAAAATGCATGAAAAATCCGTTTTACATTGACTTTTTTGTAACATTCAATGTTTACAAATGGCCAGCGTCGATATGTTTTTTCTGATTATCTGTGATTGGCAAACTTAATTTTTTGTTACATTTTTAATTGCGCAAACACTTGTTTTGCCAGTGGACAAGGGGGCGGCTGTATTATGTTGAGGTTTACAGGAAACCGAAGGGAAGTTAAATCAGTTTGAAACTCGAACTTTAAAGCGTAAGGAATCCTCCACATTTTGAAAGTTTGAGCAGTTAAACAACGGAGAGTCCCGTTGCACCAATATATTAAGACCTTAAAGTTGAGTTATAAACTCGAACAGTTGGTAGATAAAATCTGTGTGAAATACAATCTGAATAATGGTAAATAATGAATAAATGCAATTAATTAAGCTGTGTGTCTGTGCGTGTGTGAAAGTTTTCTTCTGATTGAAGGAGCTGCAGCATCTTTCGTTTCGCAAAATATTTGCTTAAGACTTAAAGGAATCGTGCTGATAGTCGTATTTGGGCAACAGCCAACAGGATGATTGCGAAGGAGGTGGCATGGAGTGGGGGAGCTGGCTCCTGGTGCTCTGTGTGGGACATGTCGTAGTTTTGTTTGTTTATGTTTAAATGTGTTTTGTGTGCATAATTGCAATATATGCTGTGTACACATAAATCAGCAAATACAGCGCTAAAAGCATAATCACAACGAATTAAATGCATGCCAGAGATAGCCTGCAGATAAAGGGAGAAACAAAACGGCAGCAAAACGCAGCATCCTGTGCATCCATCTGTCTTTCCCGTCTGGCCACTGGAAGTTTCCTTAAAATATCACATAATAAAAAGTGAATTATGCTCCTGGGCGGCCGCGCCGCCTGTCCCAGCCAGCGCGCGGCAGTAGTTTCGAAAACAGCCAGGGGGCGACAGCGGGAAACGGCGCGTGGCGGAGCAGGGAAACCAAATGAAAACATAAACATCATGGAAAAAGTGTGTACACAATTTAATTGCATTTGTTTGTCCGACAGCCAGTTTTAATCTTCGCTTAAATTATGAAAAATAGAACAGGCGCTGGGGACAGGGTCAGCGGAGTGCAAAGTCCAACATTTTTAGCATGCAAAAAATAATATTTTGAAATGTTGGGGTCCGTATTTATTTCATGAACGATAGAAGAAATATATATGATCCTGATTCGCATGCCGAATATATGCATTTATTTTTATGACGCGGTGTGCACATGATGATGCTGCTCAGCTCAAGTCTAACTGTATGCATGCGTACCGTTTTGAACGTACCCAAACGTCATGGGGCATTTGACTTTTGTGGAGCGAAGGTTTATAATAGTGAAAGGAAGAGAAAAAACGTGAGCCTTTTCTTCGCAAATCGAATTAAACGTTAAAAAATATTACTTTTTTGACTTTTTGACAAATGAGTTTCAGCCAGGAAAAGTGGAAATGCCCCAGAGACTGAAATAGAAACGGCGAAGACAGCTGGATAGAGAGACCAAATAGCGGCTGCGCTGCTGCTGCGCGTAAGCATAAACAGTTATCAGTGCAGGAGAACCGCCCCAAGCTCGACTCGGATCGGATGTTCAAAATGTTTATGACTCACAAGTCAGTGGCTACGGGACCGATTGCCCCCAGGCCGATGATGAAATTCAGTTTCCAAATCTATTTTAAATAATCAAATATATGCTGATAAAAACAAAAACAAGAATTAAACAAATAAACAATCGCTGTCTCATGTACAACTAGATCTTTGAGCTCTTTTCATTTACTTTATTTAATGTTTTTTTCGTGTCTAACGAGTTTCGCCTTAAAGCGTAATCCTTATTGCTTAGCCATCAATTGCAGTGCACTGGGGAGCAGCGCAACTTTTCCAGCTGTTTTCTCTCTCTCTCTGTCTCCCTCTCTGTTTCCGCTTCAGTGCGCTTTTTTTTTGTTGTTTTTACTGTTTTCCATGCCATATTAAATTGAACAACTTCTAGCGAAACACAGTGGACTGGACCTGAGGGGGCGTGCAAGGAGAAGCGCAGCGCAAAAAAAAAAAAAACGTATGTCTGAAAAGTTTTTTGTGCGACCAGCAAGCACTCCGTTTCCCCCTACCTCACCCACACCCACCCCAATCTTTCTCTGGCTCTCTGTCTGTTTTCGCTGCTTTAATTACCGCTAGCAACACACGTTAACTGTCACGTTCAGAAAGAGAGACGAGAGACGAGACGAGGCATTGAAAGAGTTGTGGAGTGGCTGAATGTGCCGGCGATTGCAAAACTAAATGAAATTCTAGAAAGTTTTCCATTAGCAACCCAACGGAATGCAGCAGCTTTCTGCTATCCCAAGTAACGCCACATTGAACTGGTCTAAGTTGCCATTGATTGTGGCCATAACGGACACCCTTTATTGGGCTGAATCCAAATCAAAATGTAGCCCAAAACAGTAGGCAACCAATTAGGTGGGTGGATGCCCGGCACTTTTGTTGACATGATGAATGTCTCAGGTCTGGCCAATACAGTTTCGGCTTGTTAAAATTGATTGCCCGGCTCCGAGAAGCAAACAGCCAGACGAGCAACAACTACTTAGGCATGTCACCTTTCACTTGTCTGGACGGAACATTGATTTATATTTGCATTGACACTTTGGGCAACAAAGCCCAAGCCCCAGCCCACACACACGCACAACATCGCTCTGTTCGCCTGTCGCACAAATTTGTCCTTGTCATTGTTTTACAAGAAGTTCTCCTGCTGCCTCGACCCCAAAAAAGGGCTAGGGAAGGGGCCAAAGAAAGAGTTCCAGCAAAAAGATGCTCGAAGAGGTGACAAACTGAGAGCGAGACTTTGCATACC
Source organism: Drosophila subobscura (assembly GCF_008121235.1). Taxonomy (NCBI): domain Eukaryota; kingdom Metazoa; phylum Arthropoda; class Insecta; order Diptera; family Drosophilidae; genus Drosophila; species Drosophila subobscura. The sequence goes on along the minus strand of NC_048530.1, from coordinate 22,480,349 downwards.
CTTTAGAGAAGGAAGTTCCCAAGCCAGAACTAATTACTTCACCAAAATGTTACAAGTGCAATGATTTGTGCTGCCAATCGTTGAGAGTTTAAGCAGATTTTACTCCCAGCACTGGTTTCACCCACTCCAACAGATATCCAAATGATAAGCCACAATCAGGCACAAACAAAAAACGGAATTTTACGTGCACAGACTTGAACATGTGCACAGAGTGTGTACTTAATATGAGAGCTACACACACACACATGAAGGATAAAGGATACTCTTTTTTTTGTTGAACTTTTTTGGTCACGCCCATGGACAGACACAGACACAGAGAGAGAGAGAGTGAGAGAGAGAGTTAAGTCACACTTGAATAGTCTCGTTTCCGTGAACTGAAATTATTTCAAAGTTGACACACGAAATTTCCATTGATAAATGCAGGAAATGTGCTCCATGGACCCCATCACGCACACACCCAGCCGTCACAGTGCGGTTGGTCAGCAGCAGCAGCCGGATGCCAGCTGGCTCGGGGGCAGCAGGCGGTGCGGGCAGCTCGTACACAATAGCCATGCAAATTGGACACGGCTGCATCAAACCGTATCCACAGACGCAGCCGGCAGCCGGCAGTCGGCTCATGTTTGTCTTTGTGTGTGTGTGTGTGTGTGTGTGTGTGTGTGTTTGCTTAACTTGGCCATCAAGTCAAAAGAAGAGCAAACTGCTGACCGACAAAGAGAGTTGAAAGGGGGCGAAAAAACCAGGAGAGAGATGAAGAGAAAGCGCCTGGCTTCCCGGCTTCAGCATTGAAAGGAATAACCCACAGAGCAGGAGAGGGAAGAGACGACCAATCCCATAAGCTGTCCGGCTGAAGGACTGCCTGACTGAAGATCTGTTCCACTTCCCCAGCAGAGAGAGATCCCGCAGCACTTGGACATGATTTTGATTTGGTTTTTTGGCATCCATCAGCGATCGAAGCACCTGTGCTCCACTCTGCGAGTGCCAAATGAGGCTGAAGCGCAGACCGCGTTTGTTTGTCTGTCGAGTAAATACGATTTTAATGAAATGTAAATCACAGAAATGGAGAGAAGTCGCAGCAGCAGCCAAAGGAAAGAGCGAGCAAAGAGCGAGCGGAAGGTGGTCTCCGGTTTGCATACCCTTTTGAGTCGCGAAATAAATGCCGCTTCGTTCTGTGCTTAGCAAGGGAATTCAAGCGGCGTGAGTGGGAGCCTCGACACAGAGACGCAGCGGGAGAGGCCTCCGCTGGCGGCAAATCCCACAAAGGGTCCGCAGCAGCCATCGCCCTTGTGGCTGGAGCCAAACAAGCAGAAAAACAGCAGCGGAATATTGCTTTTCCATGTAACACACACACTCCCCGCTCCCCGCTGATTCAGCGGCAAAACCACAAATAACCAGAGAGCCAGAGCAACAGCCAGAGCCACAGCCACAGCCACAGCCAGTCCGGAGTAGTCCGGAGCTGTGGCAAAAACTTCTAGAAACTATTAATTAAAATACAATTTGGCTCAATTTATGCACACTGAGGAACAGCAATTGAACTTTGGATGGAAAAAGCACAAAAAGCAGCGATCAGTAAATTATAAATGCAAGCGAAAGCTCTCTCTCTCTCTCTCTCTCTCTCTCTGCTCCCAACATCAAGGCACGATGCGGCGGTCCTCCGACAGAGGGCGCTGGTGCACTTTGTGGCTCCGATTGATTGTTGCTTGCCGCTGTTCAAGGGATCATCGCTGTTGCCTGGTGGAAAAAACTCTTGCCCCTGTCGCTGCTGGAGATGATATCTCAGGTGAGCCAATGCGTTGCCAGCAGCGATAAGGCAGCCTCAAAGACGCCTCCCCCTGCCGCAGTCAGTCTACAAAAGAGAGAGAGGGCAGAGAGGGAGCGGGAGCGGGAGAGGCATGCGGCATTGTCATCCTTTATGTGCCGTCAAAGTGAAAATCCATGCGAGAAATTATGTGTCAAAGTTTCACTTTTGATATGCCAAAGCATTTTGCGTGAGTCAGGGCAGGGCAGGGCAGGGGCAGGTGGCTGGGGGCTGGGGCCTGGGCTGTCTGTCGTAGAGTTGGGAGTTTCCTCGAGCTCATGATGCTGGCACTGCAACGCGACACGCTCCACTGACGCACTGACAAAGACACATTGGCGGCAGCTCCACCCTCCGACCCACACAATCAAGATGAGAAATGGCAGTGGGTCGATGGATTTCGTTGCTTGGCAGTGGAGGGCAGGGCGTGGGCAGGGGGTGGGGTGAATGGCGTGCTACCAATTACTCGAGTTACTGGCCCCAGTGCATGTCCGGGCTACGTACGAGCGGAGTCCATGGGATGTCATTGAAACGTATCCTGCCTTTTAGCCTTTCTCCTTTGCTCGCTTTTCTCTTCATTCTGTTCTCTTTTTTGTGTGCAGTTTCTGAACCCACACACACACACACGCACACACACACGCACACACGCACACTCTCTCAATTAGTTGTGCGTTGTCTTTTGCGAGCGACTCTCTGGTGTCCCTCCCCTGCTCCTGCTCCTGCTCCTTCTTCGTCTTCCAATTTGACTGTTTCCTTTTTGTGCTGATATTTCCTTGGACCGGCGCCAGGTCCCTGTCCACAGCTCTGTTTCCCAGTGGGTATATCGAACTTGATGTTACGAGAAGTTCTTCATAATTAAATAAACATTTCAGCAGCGTGAAAAGTCACACAAAAGGCAACCCGAAGAACTCTCTTTTGAGGCTTCTAAAATAATATTTGAAAGCGGACAAATGCCACTCCAAGGGGCATGGAGTGGGTCGTTACGTTTGCGGTGCATGCAAAGCAATGTAATCTACTCTACTTTACAGTTGACAACCCAAAGAGCCAGCCCCGCCGCTGCCCCCAACTGCCGCTTGCGGTTGCCGCTGCCAGGAACCAGCTCCTGCCGCTGGCTCCTGCCGCTTCTCGCCTTCTTTGCGAGGTGCACTCGAGGCGGGATGCACTGGCAGCTCGCCTTATCAGTGTTTGTGCACTTTGCTTAATTTGATTCCGCATTGGGCAGCCCGGCTCTGATTGTGTGTCTTTGGCCCAGTTCGCGCTGAGGCGACTTATCGCCCACAGAAGCTCAACTTTGCAGAGCTCTAAGCTCTGGCCATCGATGGGGGGGGATTTCCCTCTTGAGTTCTCACACACTTGATTGATTGATAAGAGATTCAATTGACTGAGTGGCTGATTGGGCTTGGGCTTGTCGCCGCTGCCGTTGCATCTTTCAATCTATAATTAGTTGCAGTTTCACTTCCTTCCGCTCCTTGTAGGCCATTTATTATCTTCATTTGGTGGATTTTGCTGCGTTGTCTCCGATGTTTGATCCTTTATCGTGTCTCGGCTTACGCAATCAATCGATCTTTGTCCTGCCAATTGTGTCAATCGCTTGCTATGTCCTTGCCTCCAATTTGTTTAATCCGCTGGCGCCTCAGACGTCTGGTTTGGTCTGGTTTGGTCTGCCTGCCTCCCCATTGACAGGCTGCAGAATTTATCGATGCCATTAAGCGCAGCATTCTATCTTCGATTGCCAGCAAGCAATTGGTAAGGGAGCCCCAGCGACTGACATGCAATTTATAGCCCGTTCTGGTAATTGACAGACGCTCGCCTCCTCCCTGGCTCCTGGCTCGGCCTGGCTCTGGCTCTGGCTCTGGATGTTTGCTTCTGTTTATTAATAAATTGTCACTTGCATCGGCCCGACTGTTGGGGGAAGGATTCCCGCTGCCAATTAGCTGCCATCATGGCTCGCAATCTCTTTGCACCATCGCCCGATGCTCGTTGGCTAATCCTCGTTAAGCTCCATCGAAATTGTATCATTATCATATCGAGAGAGAGAGAGCTGCCATTTTGGCTTACACAATGCTCCCACAGTTCTGCTGCTGCCAGTCCCTGGGCTGTCCCGTCGGCTACCTGAGGGAAATCTCCATTTCTGTCAGTCGCCCAACGTCTCAATTCAATCTGTGTAATGCTGTTGCTCCAGCTACAGTTCCTCCCCTTCCGCTGCCACCTTGGCGCTAACAAGTTTTCCTCTTACACTTCTTTACACGCTCCGCCCCCCCTCGCTGTTGTCCGACTTCGGACTGCTGCAGCAACTTAAGCTGCTTATTATCCCAAGGGGGGGGTGTTGGGGGGTCCTTGTTGGAGTACTAATTGGATTTCTTTGAACAATGGCCCAGCCATTGGGCGCATCTTTCCTTCCTTTTTTTCCTGGTCGTTGCCCAGCGACCGTGGCTCCGGAAATTGAATTGTCAGTTTGATTAATCTGCGGATAAATGTCGGAAAAATACATATCAAAAGTGTAACTAAAAGTGCGGAATTATGAAGCAAATGAAATATGTACATAAAATACTTAACTTAAAAGCCGCAGAAACTGCACAGCCAAAAAGTTTCCAGCATGAGTCCCGAATCGATTGATTATTCCGTTCTTTGGAGCTGAAGCTGAAGCTGAAGCTGAGTCTCAAGTGTACAATGAACGCTGGCAAGGCAGAGGCCGGCCATTGTCTTTCGTTGCCGGGGGCTGCAGTTAATCTATCGAATAATATAATAAAATATCCATAATAACTGCTGCCAGAAAGGAAGGAAGAAAGGAAGGAAGGAAGGCAGAGCCACATCCAGGGTCATCGATAGGGCCCCCACCCATTCAATTGTTTTGCTTAAGCTCGAGCGTAATTCGAAGTGGGGGCTGGCACCACTTGAACAATGTCGGAGAATAATCATGGCACAGCAGCGCTTGTCCGTTGCCAGGGCATGAAGTTCTAGAACAAAACGAAAAGGGAATAGTGAGAAGCGAGGATGGAGGAGGAGAGCGGAGACAGAGTGCTTGGGCTCCGCCTCATCACTTACGGTTAATTGCGATGGCAACGGGCGCAAAAAGCGCACATAATTCATGCCACTCGGACAGCAGAAGCAGAAGCAAAAACAGAAACACAAACACAAACAGAAATAGAAGCAACTCCAAGTCCATTGGCTAACAAGCACATTAATAATATCTTAGCGCAGACTTCCAACTGGCGCCCACAGAACAATGCAAACTGATGCTGTAGCGGTCCAACCCAAGGGCATGCCGCCTTACGGAATGGCAGAAATAACTTTAAATCTACAACTACTTATACTGTTAGCTTTGCCATGTACAGTGCAATACAATTACCTGATAAAATCAACTTTATTCCCACGTTCAAGCTTCCATTTCGTCAGCTTTCTACGTTCTCTTATGCATAGAAAACGATCTCGGGCAGCGCAGTCGGCACACGCGCAGCGTAAAAGCTTCGTGCGTCTTCGGGCCATGCACAGAGAACCGCAGCAGCGACAGAGCAGCAGAATTGATCGTCTGCGCGCAGCGGCAGAGAAGCAAGAAACGTTTTTGACTGCGTCTCTGTTGTCTGTGCATAAAAACTGCACAAAATGCAAATAAAGAGAGCGAATAAGTGCCAAATAAGTAGAAATAGTTTAAACAGTTTAAACTTTAAACTCACAACAAGAGGATCAAGTTTTGCTGCTCATTGTCCCATCATCTTGTTTTCTGTCGCTGTGAAAATGATTTGTTGATTTCAGGCGACTGATTTAGTACATTTTCTGAATGGTAAATACCCAAAAGTCGAGAGTGTGGCCAAAGTTGGTGGAGCAGCGTGCGGCGGACGTGGTCGAGCAAAAAGTGCAGTTAATTAATCATTCAAGCCAAAAAGTAGTTTGGTGCTTGATTTATTTTCGGCCATAAGCAGCGACCGCCAACAAAAGTTAAAGTTTTTTATCTTCCGCCAGACAGGACTCGCTGTCAGGCTGGCAGGCTGAAGGGTCGCTTTTTGGGGTAGGGTGGCGAGGGCTGCGGCACTTGGCCAACTTATTAAAAAGGCTTCACATTGAAAAACACAAAGCAATAAGTGAGTGGGAGGAAGGGTGAGGAAAAACCACAACGGCAGGAAGTCACTCCAAGGGGCGGTGGAGGGGTAATGGAAGGCGGCTAGTGAGTCGATTAATTAAACCGCAAGCGTTTAAGCGGCAAACCGCTTACGGGGGAAGGTGGGGAGGTGTCACACTGGAAGACAGCGTCAGTCAGTCGGGTTTACTTTAATTTGACTTTCCACCTTCTACCCACGCGCCTCTCACTCTCTCCTACACGCACACACATCCACACGTACCACGCCCGCATCCGACGCCTGGCGCTGCTGCTGCTTCTTCCTGTGCTGTCCCATAGCGGCAGAGGCAATCAAATTTCGTATTAATTATGTGCTTAACCAAACACCTCACACACACACTGGGACACACACGTACGCTTATGAAAAGAGAACAACATCATCAACAGCGGCAGCAGCAGCAGCAGCGGCTACGAATGGGGGAGGCAGCGCAATGGGAGAGTGTGAAGCTGCGAGAGAGCGAGTGGGAGTGTGGGTGAGAATGTGTGCCGTAAATTGTAAACTGCCAGCCTGGGGATTCGTCGACGCACAGTGGAGCCTTCGGGCATTGCAGGTATATATAAATTTGCAATTTCTGAAACAAGTTATGAAATAATTATATTTCGACATTTCGAGCTTTTTCTTACATTTTCAAAGCTCAAGCTTACAGCCAAATATTATTACAAGCAAATAAAAAAACATTTCCATACAATTCGGTCAAGACATTTCATTAACTTTGATGTGCAAAGTTTTTTGTTGTGTTATATTTATGGTTATGTTTTCCACAAGTGAGATGATTCTTGTTCAAAGTTTTCCCACCTATTCTCTCATATATTTAATCTCAAAAATGAAAGAGATTTAAACATTTTATAAATATAAAATAAAGTTATCAAAAGCACTCGCTGAAATGACTTCTTCAAGCTGCTTTCGTTTGAGGCGGCCCGGCCCCACTGTGTGACGTCGACGCCAAACGTTGACGCTAGAGAATGGCACAAAGATTATGCGAGGACGCAGCGCTCTCCGTGCACCCCCCTCCGCTACAGACTCCTCATGGCTGGTTAATAATAAGGTAAGGCGTGTGCTAGATATGTTTACCCTTATATTAGCTTGGAGTTGTTACCCTCACCTTGTTGTTAGCATATCCTGGCAGCGGTCATGCGGGTCAGGGACAGGCAACAGGGCACTAATTCTTCGGTTTTCACATTTTGCTGGCGCTCGTTGTCGAAATCTTTTTGCGGCTTATATTACACACACACACACACACACACATGCACAGGCCTCGCTGGGGACATGCGACACATGTTACGGGTCAGTTGCTGCCTGTGCCACGGCCTGTGCCTGTGCCTGTGCCACCCACCGATGGGGCTTAGATTTTATTGATTTGCATATGCATGCTTATGATGAGATTTATTTATTCGTTTCTGCACCTCGTCGCCCACCGCTTAATTCCCGCTGCCAGTGGCCTGTGGTCCCGTGTGCACATCCTCGTACGCAGGCAAATAATCCTTCCAGCTAGATTGCACCACAGACAAAACTCAACGCAAGGCTGAAACCCGTTGCCGATGGAGGTGATCGCTTGCTACACTGCCGCACTAAGCATTTTAGCAGCTATCTCAGGATATACAAAAGGTAGGTAGAAAAGTGCAAAAACATCCTTAAATATTTAGTTGAACTTTGTTAAATAATTAAATAACTAAAATATCAGTTACAACTGCAGCTCAGGGCGCACAATTATTGCAGAGACCTCAGCCAGCACCGCCCGCCCCATGCGGCACACGCGCGATTAGCAGCAATCTGTGCAGCAATTAAACTTGAGTGCAATAAAAGTTGCTTGTGCAACACGAGAGCGGGTTGAGGCGGCGATGACAAACACTTTTGAATGGGGAAGCCAAAAGTTATGCACTTTTTTAAGTGAATATGATTGCATTCTAATGTCAGGCCATAAATTAGCGACGCGGACGAAGGCGTCCGACCCCGCACGGCATGGCATGGCATGGCAGGGCCTCAGTGCAGCCCAGCACGCGACTGTAGACCGTAGACCGTAGACCGAAGACCCATGCTACAGCCACTGGACCCCTCTGCGTGCTACGTGACAGGAGTATGTGAAACTTTTTAACTTGAACGAAAATTTATATGCTGAAAAATAGAGCCAGCGAGGAGCCAGCGAGGAGCCAGTGCCGACGGCAGCCACCAGCAAACGGAAGAAAGTAAAATTATGCGACAGGAGACTATCACGGCACAAGGATACCCTCAAGTGGAACTGATTTATGCTGGCTATGATATCGGTATACCGACAAAAATCAAACTTAAGCCACTCCTGCAGCTATCACACTCGAAATCCTTTTTGGGAATATATTTTTCCTCTACTTAAAGTCGGTTTTAAATGCAACCTGAATGGGATATGCTCCATGAGCAAAAGGGAACAAAAAGTAGAAAAATGTGCGAAAAATTCGCAGAAAGCTGGAGTGAGGGTGGAGGATGGAGGGTGGAGCCGGGGGCAGGGGCTGGCGCGTGAAGGGAGTGATGAAGTACGAGAGGTTTCGGAAGTGGTGGGGCAGCGACATTTTGTGCGGTTTCGCGTGCCACTGGAAAGTTGAACGTGCTTCAGCTAATGCCGAAGCTGCTGCTGCTGCTGCTGCTGATGCTGCTGATGCTGAAACCGCGATGCCGCCACATCGCACATCTGGCAGAGCCAGAGAGCTCCAGCCAGAGAGAGCTCCAGCTTCAGCGTTGCTGAAGATGAAAAACTGCTGCGGATTACGTGGTGGTAAAAACTTTTTGACGCTTGATTTTCATGTTGATTGTAATCCTTATATTTCAGCATGATCATGAGAGCACTGGGCGTGGATCAAACTTTGCTGCTCCGAGCAAAAGCAAAAAAATAAAAGAGCGAGGAAACTGCCTCGATTCGAGCGAGGATGCCGCTGCCTGCGGCTGGCTCCTCCTGCGGTGTCCGACATGCGAAATGAGTGCCACAGTGGCCATGCTGCCCCGCTGGCATCCAATGAACTTTCCGCATCGCTGCATGGCGCATAGAGAATGGAGAATGGAGAATCGAGTGCCCTGCAACAATGTGAATGTGAATGGGAATGTGAATGTGACATTTGCTTGCCTTCCGGGTGAATATTTTGCAACTGTTAACGAGTGGTTGGGGTTGGTTGGTCTCATGTCCGTGCCGCTCCTCCTTTCAGTTTTTGTCCGCGATGCTGATTTCCATTTGGCCATTGACCATTTCCCCAATGGCCTGACCAAGTGCTGACATGGCTGGGAGATGCCTCAATGGGCCACAGTCGGGACCTGAGGGTGGGGTAAGTGTGCTTCGTATTTAACATTCTTGATGTGGGCAGTCCAGCCGGCTCTGGCAGCTCGCAGCTCGCAGCGCTGGCCAAACTAATTTATTTCCATTAGTCCTCGTCGCTGGGATGGGCTCTACGTGAAATATTTTCGCTAATTGGCATTTGGCAGGCCACCCGGGCCACGCACCCGAGCAAGGACCTGGCAGCACGGTACCACGAGCAGCCAGCACTCCGCCAAAACATTTTGTAATTAATCATTTTCTGATTTGGCATTTGGACTTTCTCTCCCTCCCTCTCTTTGTTGGCATTTTTCCGGCTATTTGGCAGCGCTCGGCATTTTACGCGCCGTTAAAGTTTAATCGAAAAAGTATTTTTGTGGCCAATGAAAATTCCAATAACGAAATGCCAAATAGCGCCGCCGAGAGGCCAACAACAAACTTCTTGACTTTTTTATGCTCGCCGAGACAGCAGCGTCGTGGGCGGGCGGGGCGGCGTAACGGAAGGAAGTTTTTGTGTGCGCGCCCGAAGCTCTCGGTGAGTGTCGGAGGGGTCCGTTGCGGGGGGCTCACTTTTTGCTTGATTAGTGCTGGACCAAGTAGCAGAAGCAGCAGCCACCGATGCAGTCGGGTGTTAGGGTGTTGTGTGTCGGTGATGGGGGTTGGGGTTTTGAGTTTTTGGGGCACCTGCAATTGACGGACGTTGCTCATCGCCAAATTGTCTGGTCCCCCTCCCCCCGCCCGCTCAACTTTACCAATGTGGCGGTCATTTGCAGCAAACAAGAAAACTTTTCCCTCTAATGCGCAATTAAGCTAAAAATTTTGTAAACTTCTCCAGCCCACACCGCACCCGAACACCCTGCACAATGAGGAGCAGCACCTGGAAGGAATAGATAGATGGATCCGGCTGGAAGCTGACCAGAACACATCGTATGAGAGGAGTGTCACTTACCGTAATTACGTTTGCTATGCTTCCGATCGACTCACTGCAAATGAGAGTGGAGAGAGCATTTGCTCAATTCTGCGCTGCAGTCACTGAGCTGATTTGAGCTGATTTGAGCTGATTTGAGCTGCTGCTGTTGCTCTTTGCTCTGCCCACGAATCGGCTTCATTTAATTTCACCACCGAACTCACAGTCAATCAATTTATTGTTTGGTGTCAAAAACAGCCACTTATGTGGCTCAATTAGTTGTATTTTGTTTACAAATTAAAACTAAACAAACCTAATGAAGGGCACTTCTGCAGGCATATGCTGGGACAGCAAATATTTATATTTTATGATCACACTTGATTTGATTTTCCTTTCATTTGGCACCCTTAGCACCCCAGGCATGAAAATTCCACATCTTTGACCAAACACAGACAACACACAAAAACCACAAAAACTTTTTGCCATCCAAAGTAAATTGCAAAATTGCACAAATCTCGCTGTGCAGTTCACACACAGACGAAATGGGTGCCGTGTTGGGCAGCGCCCAGCAGGCGGCAAATCTGCCCACCGTGCGGCCAGGAAGTGCGACAGAGACGGCGCCACGGGAGCTTTCGGAGGCCAAGCCAAGGCGAAACAAATCCAAGTCGGGCAATGTGCAGAGACTGTGAGTAGCTGCCACTCGTTCAACTCCTTTTGATTGTAGAATTTCCCTGCTGCAGAACCGCGGAGGCCATTCATGAGGAGTTCGATCGACTGCTCGTCGGCCAGCAGGAGCATCTGACGGAGGTGGGGGAGCGTCCCTGCCTGGAGGCTGCCGGCAAGATGACCCGCTGCCTGCGCGACAACAGCCAGCAGGCATGCAAGTGCTTCAGCGTCATGGAGGTGTACCGCAACTGCGTCACGCGCGCCACACAGGAGCGCGTCGACGAACTGGCCGACGAGGGGCCGCCCATGATGCCCATGACCCCGCCGCAGGCCATGCCAGTGCCCAGTCGGCAGGCCGCAGCCCGCTCCCATAGCTGGTGGCAGTTTTGGCATTGGTTTCGCTGATCCAAATTTGCAGCTTGAATAAAGTAAATTTTCGTTAATTATTGCAATTAATTTTGTTACTTTTATGGCAGTCCATCCATTGCCTTTGGGGTTCTCTCATTTAGTTCTTTATGTCTTTGCATTTATCTGAACTTGCTTTCAGCTTTGCTCATGTGTTGGGTGCTGTCCATCAATGTGTAGCTGCGGTTATCATGTTCAGAAGATGCCAGCAGCCAGCAGCCAGTTGCAGGTGCAGGCTCCCTCCTTCTCCTGTGTGTCTGTCTATTCATTCATCCAAATGTCTATATCTATGCAGAGCAAAGCCATAAGAGCTGCCGAGGGACAGGGCGGAGAGTGCAGGATTGCAATTTGCAATAAAAGTAAATCTGCTGTGCAGCCAGCGCCTGGCTCCGGGCTCCGGGCTCCCATTTGGCTCTTACATTGTGCCCCCCCACATGTGTGCGGTTTCGGGTTGGACCCGAAAGCCTTTTGGGCAAGGTAAGCAAACATTAGAATTTATTAAATCCAGCTCCAGCTCCAGCTCGAGCTCCACTTGGAGCTACCCCCGGCCCAGCAGCAAAAAAAGAAAAATTATTGCATATAAAACTCACCTTGCCACGGGCTGGGGTTGGGCTAAAGCACATTCAACTTTTGGCCACACACTCACACAGCATGGGGGGCACTACACACCCACACTCAGACACATATTTGTACATATATAATCCAACTTTGCTTTTAGCTTTTTTGGCAGAACAAACAAAATGGTGGAAAATGTTCGCACGCCAGCGGCAGGGCTACACTGACCCCAAAAGAGCCGACAGTCGCCGGCACAGCAGGCGATCCTTCAGGGCCAGTCTGCGATCAGCCTGGAAATTGCCTGAGGCAACTGCAAGGACTCGCTGGATTCGCTGGCGTTTCCTTAAGCCCTCAAAGCACGTCCAAAGCCAAAGCTTTTGCGGCTGGCGCAGGAGTACCATCAACATTGAGTTCATAAAAAAGAAAAAACACAAAATAAATGCAGCCAAATAACAGTGTACAGCATTTCCATGCGGAGTTGCCCTTTACCCTAGACAAGGAGCAGCAGCAGCAGCAGGACCAGCCCCCCGTTTAGTCCTCTTTTTTTTGGTAACTGTTTTGCCCATTTGCCCATGCGGAGCGGATCGGAGCGGCGGTGCCCTCCCCCAACTCGTTCGTTGTGCCATAAAGATTATTATGAAAGTATTTTGCTAAGCTTTTCTGCCACCAACCTCCCCGACGGCCCGAGTGTGGGCTCCCGCTCTCGCTCTCTCCCTCGCTCGCATCTGTCTGTATCCATCTCTGTCATGCCATTTGGCTGGCACTCTTGAGGCCTTAAGTGTGCATGCATTACGAGTACGAGTACGAGTACGAGTACACGCCATGTGCAAGTCCCTCCGCCACTATGTGTACATATGTACGTAAATATATAATATGCATGCCTGGATAATTTATCAGGACACAGGCAGGACACAGCATAGTTTTAAATTTGATTTAAGCCCTGTCCTTGTCCATGTCGTTGTCTGCCTCTGTCTCTGTCTCTGGCCATGGCTTGACCAACTGACAGCAACTCAAATGCAATTAAATGGCCTGGCCGCAAAACAAATCAAGCGCAAATCTCAACCGAACTATTCATCCAGAACTTTGCAATGTAAATGCACAGTGTAACATGCTCTCCTGTCATGCCATTCTGCAGCATCTATTGGCCACATTTTGCTCGTCACTCGCCCCTCGCCGCTCGCCGCTCGTCGCTCGCCACTCGCCACTCGCCCACCACTCGGCCTGTCAGCCGCTCTGTCCTCACTCCGGCGCTGTCTGTCCTGTCAGTGTCGACGAGCACTGCGCGACCACAGAGAACTCTTTTCCTTGTTGAGAAGTGTGCAAATGAAATTTCCGCTCGTAATTATGAAATGAAACGAGTAAGAGCGTCAAGAGATACACAAATGGAGCTCAAAAATGTGCAATATTTTGCTATAAATATGAAAAATATTATGAAGGGCCTTTGGGGGACGGGGCAAGCTGGATTGTGGCCACAATTGCATGTTGTAATGCCCATAATTGGGTACTCCAGAAAGTATCTGCAAGACTCGCTGGCAGTTGCCAGTATTCTGTTGCACAGTGTACGAGTGCCTCTTGGCTGGCATCAAGCCCACGGCCCAGACCTTACAGCTGGCATCTTTGGGGGCAGGTCTCCAGGTCTTGGGTGCGTGGAGGGCGTATGGAAATCGGATGGAGCAGCAGCGGGCCCAAGTTGTTTGCTTGCCAGCATGTGCCACGAGCACATGTAGTTGTTCATGTAAATGTACATGCACATGTAGTTGTATCTACATGTGTGTGTATGTATATGGGATGTGTTCAGCTGTCGTTGCTCGGTTGCTCGGTTGCTGCGTTGCATAAGTGCATTTGTCTGTTATCCTGATGAGCTTTTGTTTCACCTCCTCCGGCACTCCGCTGGCTCTGCCTTCATGTTCCTGCCGTAGTCCGTCGTGCACTTGTTTTCAACGGAATCAATTTAGCGGAAGAAGTTTTCAGCTGCAAGCCCAAGTTGTTGTCTGTGGGAGGGGGTGTGTGTGTGTGTTGTGTGTGTGTGTGTGTGTGTTGTGTGTGGTGCAATTATGCCAACGACAGCTGCCTGACAGCCTCGTCGTCGCTCTATTAATCAAAAGTTATACAAAAAGCCAGCGAAGTTCGCCACACGACACAGCCCCCCAGCCCCCTCCCCCCTCTACGGTTGCAGTGTTTGTTCCCTGCCTCGTTCTGGCATTCCCTAGTCCCAGCTCTCCTGCTCCTGCTCCTGTTCCTGCTCCGCCTGTGCCTCCCGCTTCTTCATTTTGTTTGCAATTTAACTTTGCTCCGAGCGAAGGCTACCCCAGAAGTTGGGCACACACACACACACATGCATATGTATCTCTCTGTGTGTGTGTGTGTGTGTGTCGAACCACAGCGGATAAAAACAAGATATAATATTTTATGAAAGCAACCCACTGAGCCGGGCGGCACTCCTGCCCTGCTCTTGGTCGTGGCTCCTTGCGCTCATTGTCCATAAATAAATAAAGCAGCCCAAACACAATCAAAAGCCAATGAAGCAGACCAGCAGCAGCAGCCCGCAAAATGACAGCAGGAGCACAAGGAGCAGACGCAGCAAAGGAGCTACTTGAGAGCAGCCAACCAACCGACCAACATCATCTCCTCCCTCATCAAAAGTTCTCGGTCTCCGCCCAAATCGCAGCAAACCGAGCTAAATACATACGAAAATTCGTTGACTCAATCGAATCATTTGGCTGATTGTTTGTCAAATTTATAGTAATAATTCAAGTGGCAAAAAAAGAATGACTCAACCCACGGCAAAGTCTCTGGCTGCCAGCTTGTGGCACACATTGACCAAATGCCCGGAAGAGTATCTGCCACTGGTGTGGGGCTACATTCTAGGCTTGAGTCTTTGCTTGTTGGTGAGTATTTTGACTTACCATTTTACTATTGCAAATGGGCTTAACTTATGGCAAATAGTATTGAGAAATTAAACCCGTTCCGTGCCTGTTTTCTTAGCCCTTTTTGCAGCTCCTTTGCCTGCGCTTTATTATCTTTCCTTATTATTTTCTGTTGATTATTTGCAACCAGTTCTTTTGCCTTTTTATTCCCTCTTTGCAGCTGCAAAACTGCGCCCAAGTATTTGGAGTCTTTTACTTTAAGAGTTTCCGCAACTGGCACCAGCGGATTTTCCCCGACTTGAGCCACACGATTGTCCTTCGCTTGCGGCTGCTCGGGAATTGCATTATGATTGTCACCTGGGGGATACTGCTGTCCGCCACGATCTACGTGAGTATTACCCAAACACTACTTATCCTCTCCTTTCATTTTATCCCGGTTATCCCTTAGACCCGCCCGGAGTACATTCGCGTTTGGATTACGATCCGTGGCACCATTTGCGCATCGAATTTACTCGCAAAGATTGCATTCACTCGCAGGCGGTTCCATCTTCGCGATCTTTTTCCCTTATTTAATATTTATTGCGCCAACTATTTGCGGATTTGCCAGGAGCGTAACCAAAAGAGGGACGCTGCTGGGATTTAATCAAGATTGAAGCTCTACCTAGGTTTCATTTTCGTGCCTTTGTTTTTTCTCAGCAACTGTGCTGCTCCCAGCTCTTGTTCACACGAGTTTTTGGGCAGCTTTGGCTGATCTTTCTGCCCCACCCGCTGAGCACTTTGCGCCATTTGACTTAATGAAGCTTAAAGACAATAAAACGCTTAAGCACACAACTTTGCCACGCCCATGCTCAGCTTACACACACACTGGCACACTCACGGACACACTCACGGACACACGGACACACTGGCATGGAAGATTGTGTCAACGTCAGACTTCAACTTTCCTTGGTCTGCGCTCGCGTCATAATTTCTATGAATTTTATACACTTTGATAAGCATTCCATTGGCATGCGAGTCACGTTCGAGCGGAGTCGCGACCTCTTGTCGCCCAACCCACCCACTGGCAGCCCACTGGCAACCCAAAAAATGTCCTGCAGTGTTTGTGCCTTAGACTTTTGTCGTCGTTCATGTAAATCAGGCCGGGCGACAATTAAACGCGCCAAGCACGACAATACTTAGAGCTAATGGACATGGACATGGACCCCAGCCTGGACAGGACATCGTGGACAACCATTAGTGGCGGAAGGGGCGGACTGTCGGGTCTGCTGGTCTGTTGCCAGGACAAAGGAGAACGAATAGGTGACCCCCAGCCTTCGGCGCTTCCGCTCTCATTTCCGCTTTGTCGCTTTTTGCCGAAAAGTAGAAACAATTAAATTTTAATTAGAATTCGCATCGTTTGACATGCGACATGGAAATGCGACACAAACTGGAGGCAGCAGAATGTCAATTGCCAGTTGACAGTCAGCCAGAAACCAGAGCCAGAACCAGAACCAGAACCAGTTGCCTGGCTGCACGTTTGGACAAAGGATGTGCAGACATGTGCAGACAATTCAATATTGATTAAGGTTTTCCTTGCTCTGGGTTGTCCATATTCGAGCTGCGTTCTGCGATGATCATCCTGTCGATGATCGTGTTTCATGTTGGAGTTTGGACTTAGGTGGAGTAGTTCTTCCTGTAGAAACTGCAAATAAAAATCTTTCTAAATGGTTGGGTATTTGTTCGGGTAATGTTGAATTTGTCCATCACGAATCATGCACCAGAGAACTGCACATTGGCTACAGCTGACCTTTGCCGCATTCAACTCAGACAGCCATTAAGTCTCGTCTGCTTTGGGTTATTTATTGGCCAGCTTCAGCACTTCACACCTATGGCCCCGGGAAGTGCTTGTAAATTAAACGGGCTGACAGTTAATAGAAAACCGAAAAGCCTCTCATTTGCCCCCATTCTGCGGGCGGCGCGTGATAAACTTCCCACTTGGTCGGTTTGATGGATTGCCGGCTTAGTTTTATCCAGTTAACGGTCGTAGTCGACAATTTCTGCCTGCGCCCGCACCCGCCCCCCAGGCTCAAGTCCTTGCGAAAAGGTGTCGAGACCCATAAAATACTGCCTTCCAGCACCCCCCTCGAAGGTGGTCTGTCGGCGGGGGGATAGGTGAACGCTTCGTGTTTAAGTGCCTGCCGCAAAATTTTAATGCCCAAATTGTGGCTAATGAAAATGTGCACAAAATGATTTGTGGATTTCCCAGGAGCTGTTTTCCTGCTGCAAGTACATCATAAGCATGGATAAATGGAAGTAATCAGCATGTAGGAAGAAGAGACTACCCCGAGTAATAATTTTTAGCATTGTTTGTGGGGAGTGTCCAGCAATTTCTTTATTTTTTGCCCTCTGCAGCTCCCTCTGCAATCTGCAACTGGAATACGCCTCAGTGCAACACAGTTGCAATTGAGTCTGGGACTTTAGCTGTCCGTGGACTGTCCGTTGGCTGTCCGTCCAAGAGAGAGTGGTCTGAAAACCAACCGGACAGTGTGGACACTGCTCGCTGCTGCTGCTGCTGCTGACCTAGTTAATGCCAGAGGCATTCTGGGCATCGCCCGGAACTTGAATCACATTTCCTGTTGTCTGTCAGACGACTGGCGAGGTGGATCCCTGGCACGGATTTCGCTGTGGCATCGGAGCATGTAAGTCCGTCCCCCATGGAGCCCCTGCCCTGCGCTCTTGTTTATGGGTCTGGCCACTAAATTTCGATAACAATAAAATATGATTTTTTCCCGCAACCCAAGAAAGTGGACCGTGGGGCGGAGAACGTAGCTGCAAGCAGGAGAGGAAAAAGAACACAAAAAGAAATTAAGGAACTGGCCGGAACCCAAAAGGACACCAAGTCACTGGAATCAGGGTGGCGAAGAACAAACAACAACAAATGTGAACGAGTATATGCTGGAAGCAAAAAACAAGCAAGGAGAACGAGAGCAAAAACGTCTCTGGGAGAGTGCAAAAGGACGAACTGTGGAATGCTCTATGGGAGAGTTGGGAAGCTGCGTTTTGGTGTGGGGATCCTTGATCCTCGTTACTGCCAAATGGTAGATAAAGTGAATAATACTCACCAGCATTGCCACACAATGCCATGTGCTGAAGGTAGATCCAACCAACTTTAGCTACTTTCCAATATTAGCCCCACATAATCCATCTTCTCAGCCGTAGAGCCAGCACATGGCACAGTGGATATGCTCTCGCGCTGCCCTGAGGGCACGAGGATCCAACAAAGCGTAGAGTAAATATTACAAAAATGTATTACACAGGACGACCCTCTGCACCACCCACTGTAGCCGAGGAGGCGGCGAAGGAAGAGGGAAAATGGCAGACGTGACAAAAATGCTTAAGTGAAAAGTTACGAGCGAGCGGCGGAAATCGCTTTTCCTCCTCCCCTGCTACCCCTTCCGGCGAGCTCTGCTGCTGCTGCTGCTGCTGCCGATGCTGCCTCTTGCTGCTTCTGTTTTCCTTTACTTTATTTTATTTTTGGTTGTTTTCATACCCCGCTCTCTGCCCCTTTTCGCAACCATCCAAAAAAGTTGCTTCGCGCATTTCTGCCTCCTTCGTCGTTCATCTTCGCCTCCTCTGCTCCCTTTTCTTGGTGCGTAACGTTTTTGTTTTGCTCTCTCGCAGCTGCTTAATATTTTCTTGTTTACGCTTTGTCCGGGTTGGGGTAGGGTAGGGTGGGGTCCTGGGGCTGCGGGGCTGTGCTGCTGGAGCGGTTGTTCATCATACCGCCCTGCTCCCAGCTCGCTCTCCTGCCTGCCGCTGCTGTCAAACTTTTCACGCACGCCTGCAGCCGGCAAGCGATTTCCCGGCACGGGTTGAAGACGCGCACCAAATCGATTTCCGCTTCATTACGCCACCGCTTATGATGCTCCCCGCAGAGCGAGAGAGAGAGAGGGAGAGGGGGAGCCGCAGACAGAGCCGAATAACGTGCTCGCTACGAGCCACGCGTATGAGTACGAGAGAGCGTGCAGAAAGGCTGCCAGAGCACTTCAAATCGTATCAATCATCTTTCAGAAACACTTCTCTCCACCCCCCCCACATAAGCACAAGCACAAGTAAGACGTCGCTGAAATATTTTGCCCCACTCACTCACATGCAGACATACGGATGTCCCGTTATATGTAAGTGCACGCACATGTACCAGTGACGATTAGAGATGCGCGCAGGCGACGACAAAAAAGCACGCGAACTGGACGCGCACTTTGGCAATATTTTGGTTATAAATGTGTATAAATATATCTGGTTTATTCTTATTTGCCATCAAAAATCACTCTCGATACAATTGTTTTGCATTTTTTTTTAATATCTGCACATATTGTGGTGGAACTCTCACGCTGACGCACAGAAAGCGTGTCCCGCCATGAGCATCTCTAACGGCAGACCGAAAATTGTTTGTTTGTTTTTGCATGCCATTCTCCGTTACATTACCCATCCCGCCCGCCACGCACCCTTTGCTCTCCTCTTGTGTGTTTTTTTTGGGCCCGCTTTCATGTCATTTTTCAAGTTTACACAAAATATCTCAAGTGTTTGATGTCTTTTGCACCCGAAGCGCATCAATTTCTCGTTGTTTCAGGATTGCCCGTGATCCGCCATACATCATATGGTGTTTGCCTCCTCCTTCAGCTCACAATTGCACGGTGGCTTGGAGCCAGCCCGGAACAGCTGCGGTGCAGTTGGAGCTTAGGTTTCTTTTCGCCACTCAATTATAATGTAAGCCCAGTGTGGAGAGAGACAGAGAAAAAGCGTAAAAATTTGGCGGCATAAGTCCATAATTGCATTTGTTGCTTAACGCCTCAGTCGGGAGGGGCTTGGGCGGCATACTCGTTACCGTGGATCCGTGTAGATCCCTTAACACCATGCATCCATGTTTGGGGCACGTTTCCAGAAACGATTTCTCCAGCATACCCATGGGAGAGGGGACATCTGGGCGATTCCAAGGCGAAAACGTATCCGTGGCCAGGCAGCAGTGCTGCTGCCGGACTTTTTTATATGCATTTCGTTGCATTCCCACTTCAATTTGAACGTGCAATGTATTTTTAAGCACTCAACTCGCTGGAGGGAGGGATGGAGGGAGGGCGGCAGGGTGGGACTTGTCGCTGGCAACAATTGCCAAGTGCAGCGGCGGGGAATGATCATTATCATCTTCCACATCATGATGATTGCCACTTGAGCGCGTTTTTGCGTCGAGCTCTTTTTTTCCTCACTGGCCAACCAACCCATGCCACTGTGCTAGCATACTTTCCTGCTGTCCTCCTTCCCTCGTTTACTCATTCTTTGTGTTCCCATTCGTGTGTGTGCAGTGTGTGTGTGTGCACGCGGCGTGTGGTCAATTATTTGTTGCTACTTTATAAACTGCGTCCGCTTTTTTGCTGTAGCTTTTTAGCTTTTGGAGAGCAATATAAGTGGTGCATAAATTGGACCCATACAACCGCTTGTGCTATATACATATACGTATGTACATATGTACATATGTACATGCGTATGTGTGCGCTAAGTGGGCGTGGCGAGTCAAAGAACTTAACGTTGAAGGTCTCTTCTGATCTTGACATGAAAAATAAAAAATTCTTTTGGTCACCACCGAGCCAAGCCACTCTCGGAAGAGTAACGGACAGAGTCAGAGTCGGAGTCAGCGTGGCAAGCACAAAAGTTTTCATATAAATTACCAGCTTCCAATTGTGGCTGGAGTGTGTTAGTGTTTTCTGTGGTGGGGCTCGGCATGGGAATGGGAATGCTGTTGGTTCTTGGTTGGTTGGCTGGTGCGAATGGAAGGGGTTGCTCCATTTGGTATTCTCTAACAGAAAGCAAAAATATTTATTTAAAACTCTCTCCTCTTAATGGCTTGGGGAACAGGCAAGCAAGCAAGCAAACAAACAAACAAAAAGCAAAGAGCACACACACGCACACACACAGCCGACACACGTATGGCACACATACTCGTGCATGCTTAGCAGCTCCCTCTCCCTCTCCCTGCTGGCTCACCTGTGCGAACGAGCATTCGATAATTTGAAAGTAATTCGTTTTAAGAAATTTACGTGATTTGCTTAACAACCAAAAAGTGTTCGCTCGCATTGTGTGTACTTCAGCTCAGGATTGATGGTCTCCCAGGAGAGGGCCACGATTGAGTTAGTTGCGATTCCAGGGAATTGAGTTGTTCAATGACAGGTCATATTTTTGTGTGGGAGTGATCTCCCTGGCCAGTTCATAGGAGTTTGCGTGCCGCAAAATTATTGCCTAATCACTGTTCGGGTCGACGCTGCCAAGGAGGTGGGTTGGCAGGGGGGAATCTGGGCCTGCGACACTGGTGTCTGAGCAGGCGAAAGTAGCCGCAAGTAAAAGTTTATTTCTGTCCCGCCCCTTTGCCCAGCCTCTGCCACCCAATTCTGTGGCAAAAGAAAATTTGTAGGCTATAGAAAGTTTTTCCCTCTCTGGCCAAGCGTCGGCGTACAACTTTCCTATATACTCTTGCACACCCTGTGGTGTTGAGCACATGGGGGTATGCCGTTACAGTTGAAATTACTAAAGCAGCGGTCGGCGGGCGGGCAGCACTCACGTGTTTTACTACCTGCGCACACACAACAGACACGAAGTGCAAAAACGTTGCTTGCTTCTCTGCCGCTGCGCGCAGACGATCAATTGTGAATGGGCCATATAAGCCGAAGCCACACGAAGCTTTTACGCTGTGCGTCTGCCGACAGCGCTGCCGGCGATCTTCTTCCATGCATATGAAGCGACGTCGCTGCCGGCCACAGATCTAAAAGATTGTGGGTGCGAGGCAACGGGTATCTCTTGGTCGACGCGCTCCTTCCTCTGTGCATATACAAATATATTATCCCTACGTGCATGTTTGTGTGCCGCCTGCCCACACAGTCTTTTTTCTCGCTTAGTTTATCTGTTGTTTAGTGGCCCTCAGGCTGGCAGACAGAGGCCGTCTGGGCGTGGCATGTGCAAAAGTTTTCGCTGTGCGCTCAGCTCCCAAAATAAACAGGCAACAACGGCAGCGAGTGGCAGGCGGTTAAGCTGACGGATAGACACGGGTGGTGGTGGTGGATCTGCCAGATAAAGCGCTGAAAACTTGAAGCCGGCGGGAAGCAGTCGACAAAGTCGCTCAACGGCGGCACAAAAAACTCGAACAAAATTCTGCCTTATATACTTTCCATTAGGGTGGCCCGTGCCTATCCGCGGAGCAGCAAATTCACGCCGTGGTGCCGAAATTCCGAGCCCTTTGGATCATGTAAACTTCGGGAAAAATTTGTTAGTTAAGGAGATTTCACCATGCAAAGTTGACAATGTTTTGTCAGTGAAACTTATTTAATTTTTGCTCTGCTTTAAGTTCTGCCTGTTTCAGGACAAAGTCTTCATCAGCGGATGGCCAGCAAGAGGACAGAGCTGTGAATATCCGTAGAGGCTGAGAGGCTTAGGTGGCCCAAGGATTTGCACTGACACACTCGCAGGACACTAAAGGATGACTGCTATAAATGGATGAGACTAAAGCAAGTCACTAAACTATGCACACAAAGTTGAAGCCGAAAGGAGAAATGAGAACCGAAAGGGGAAAGGTGAAAGGTGAAAAGTTAACGGCATGAAGACAAAGTGACTAATTGAAGCATTGAGCAAAGAGAGCGAGCAAAAGTGAAGTAAAGTGAATGTGGCAGACATAAAATATATGAATTAAAAGTTTGCTCCTGCTCAGAGTGGGTCCATGTTGCCAATTCATCAGCCATCAGGCAGGACAAAATTGAAGCGGAAGCGGCGGAGCAGCTCACGCGGCCATTGACGTTGAGCAACGCTTATTGGCGCACTTAATCCTTTTGGTAAAGTCCAATAAATTACCAAACCAGAGACCATCAAGGCCAAAAACAACACAGCAACCAAAACATTATCCTCCGGGAGCCATGCCAGA
Organism: Drosophila subobscura; assembly: GCF_008121235.1. NCBI lineage: Eukaryota > Metazoa > Arthropoda > Insecta > Diptera > Drosophilidae > Drosophila > Drosophila subobscura. Next base: position 22,457,835 of record NC_048530.1, on the reverse strand, counting down.
AAAAGGAGCCAAACAAAATACTCGCAAAACAGCAACAGAAAAAGAAGCGAAAAGAAATCATCAATAGGCCATGATGAGTTTCTGATTGCAAAACACAAAAAAAAAGAGGAAAGAAAAGGAGTGGCAAGGCCAGAGCTTGGGTGGGGGAAAACAGATGGAGGCAGGCGGCGGCTGACAGTGGACCGTACAGCAGATACCAAATGCTGGCTCGATGGCTCCCTGATTGTCCGAACGATGCGGCCATGTCACACGGGTTAGCTGCCTCCAGAGATGGGAGATGGGAGATCCAGAGAGCTGAGAGTGGGACTGGGAGTTGCGGGGCAGTCATCAAACATCGAACTGAACCGACATTTTCTGTGTGTGTGCTGCCTCCGCTACCTTGAAGTCGAAGTGGAAGTCAAAGTCAAAGTCGAAGTCGAAGTCAAACTTAAATTGAATGCCCGTTTTGCAGACATTCACTGGGATCCCTTCATTCTTGCTCCCTGCCAGCCTGTCTGTTGATTTATTTTATGGGCATTGGCTCTGGCTCTGGCTCCGGCTCTGGCTTATCCGCTGGCTTTTCCTGTTCCAACCCTGTCCCACTCCCAGCATCTACTTACTTTGCCCTGTCTGCCGTTTTTATTGTAAATGCTTTGCATATTTTTGATTGGCTTCCCGACGACCCCGTTTGCCGAATAAAAAAACAATAAGAATCCTTTGTGCCTGGGAGGGGGTTGGACTTTTCCTTAATTTTCCCTTTTAAGATGTTTGTTTGACTTCGTTTTCCTGCAAATAAAGACACCCACCCAAATGATGGCCTATCGCTTGATTATTAACTTATATTTTTTAGCCAAAGAAATGCCGATTCTATTCCTTGGTAGATCTCCCTGCTGGGTGACAAATTTCGCTGCGAGTTTCGCTGGCCACTGAAAAATCAGCTTCATGCTTTGATGATGAAAATGTTTTGTGCATTTTCCGCTCGAACGGACAGTCTGGCAATTAATCATTAGCCCTCGTGCCACTCGACTTTTGGCTAAAAGGTTTACGCCCACGCCCAGTGCCACTTGAATTTCTACGCCGAACCTGAGGATGATAAATTACACGAGCGGAGCATTGCGCAGAGTGTCGCTGCTTCTGCCTTGCCCTTCAAGTGCTTTCCAAGGAAAGAAGTTCCCTTCCAGGTCTCAGGATCATCCGCGCCAAGGGGCTGCTGGGAGTCTGCCCCAAGATTACTAATTGAATGGGCGTAGATATGATACGGGGAATGCTCTTCGATCCATTCTCGTGACGGGCCTTTGCCCGTGTCCCCTGATTAGTATTCCCAACCGGTACAGCGCAGTGTCCTGAGACTAATTTAACGCTAAATTACAGAGTTTCGCAGGCAAATTTTTGATTTACTGGCGACGGCGGCGCGCCGTTGATTGATTTGCTGCTGGGAATTCGCTTTTGCATTTCTCGAACCCTTTTCTGCGGGGTCTCTGTTGCGGCAGTTCGAGGGCTTTGGCAAATTAATTAAGCAATGCCGAAACCACTTGAGCCACAAGCATAGAGAGAGCGAACACAATGATATCCATCTGTGGTGAAGGTGCCAGAGCCAGAGGGCGAGAGGCTGGGCCGGGGGCGGGGGCTTTGGCTGTGGCTGTGGCTGGGGTGGCTGCCATCGTTGAGACATCGTTTCGGCAACAAAAGCCAACAAAAGGCAACAATTCTTACCCACTAATAAAGAATAATATGACTGCCATAAAACTCAATTTATTACCAAAATGTCGACAGGCAGCAGCAGCAGCAGCAGCGGCAGCGGCAGCAACCCAAATACCGACTCTGACTCCGACATCCATTTCATCCCATGCTCTCCCGCTCCCTCTCTCTCGGTGCGTATTCGTATGTGTGCCGCTGTGTCTCTGTGTGTGCGAAAGAATTACGAGTGCAGGCGAACGAAAAAGCGGAAGCAAAGAGCAAGGCGGGATGAAGCGGAGAGCGAGTGACGCACGGCAGTGGGCTGAGGAGGGGCCGGAGCGGGGCGGGGCGGAGGAAACGGCAAAAGTTTATGCTGCCATTTTTGTTTGGCAATTTTCTATTGCTACGAGTCGAGTATTTCAATTCCAAGGCGTCGTTTTATTTGCATTTGGTGTGGGGCAACACACGCCACGAGACTCGAGTCTCGCGTCTCTCCTTTCACTTTGTCACCCTGCCAATCGATTGGGTCCATGGCAAAGCTCTATGCTCTACTCCCATCAGTCCTCAGACTATCTGTAGAGCTCCACAAACTTGTGGTGTACGTGCTCTATCGTTTTGTGTTTTAATCGCAAAAAAATGTATTTCCTGGCTGGAGCCTCTCCACGGCGACCCGGCCAATTACTGCGCTAAGCTGCGAATGCATAAAAAGGATTACGCTAATTGACTGGCTTTTTCCAGGGCTGATTCAAGTACCAGAATGCACGTGTGGAAGAAGGATTAGTGGTAGTTGGGGCACCATAAGTACAGCAGAAGCTTCCTCTATGCAACAAGGAACTGACTTGACTTCTGACTCAGGGCAAGGCTCATCTTGGACCTTTTGCTAAGTAGAAAGTAGAAGAAACGTTAATCGATATCCAATATAAACACTCCCTGAGCACGTTTTCGAACTGCGCATCGGGTATAAGCGTAGCGCCGCGTCGCCCGCCGCGTCTCACAATGTTCCCTCTTGCTTTTTTCTCATTTCTGCTGTTGCTTTTTGCTTTATTGCTATTATTTGGCTTTTTACAGCTGGCCATTTGTTGCCTTTTTGGGTGCAGTCACCGGCCGCTTAGTGGCCACAAATTTGGCTGCCCCGCCAGTTGCCGCTCCACGACTGAACTATGCATGAAGATTGCCCCAGTCCCAGGGGTCAAGGCAGCAGAACCTCTACATAAATGTTGCGAGCCGCTAAGACTGTGCCGCAATATGCATTGTCTGTGGCAGAGATGGCTGCGGACAAGCGCACAGACGTAAGATGACTGCCAAAGGAGAAGTAAGGGTAGAATAATCCTCCTGCTCGCAGACGAACGGCCGATTCCTCGTGGCAAATCAAAGGTAGCCAATGGCCAATAGACAGCTGCCTTCCAGTACATATATCTACTGAGCCTTAACCTCTTGCATAAGCTCTGGCATGGAGTCTTGGCTGTGGGAGCTTCGCCTCAATCACTTGCGGTCTGCGCCGAGTTGTTGCACAGATAAAAGCTGATGATGGCCATGCCAGGAGGCATTTGCGGTTGCCCTGATGGAACCATTAAGACCCCCCACCCGATAGCCATTAAAGAAAGAAAATGAAATGGAAAACCTTTTATGTTACATTAAATTTGACTGTGTGGTGGGGCAGACTCTAACTCTGACTCCGACTCCGCGTTGCGTTGCGTTGCGTCCTTGTCGCAGGAGGGATGTGTCGTTGCTGGGGCTTGTCAAAGTTGTCGCAACATTGTGGCGCTGTCAGTGTCATTGTCGCTGCAAATTATGGCGGCCTGAATGCGTAAATGATGCTTAATTAACATTTACCCGAGCTCCAGCCAAGCGAGAGCGAGCCCCTCTCCAGCCAGCCACCCTCTCTGGCATGTCCACAATGCGGCCCCATGCCTCGCTTTGTGTCTGCCGCACGGGCAGGCAGAAATTGCAAGTTATGCGCGTTTACAAGCCGAAAATAAGCAACAAGGCGAAATGGGGACAGAACGTCACCAGTGAAGGATGAAGCGGAGCGGTGGGAAGGGGAAGGGGTTGGGGATGTACGGTCACATGCCACTCAAAGGACATTCAGGTGATGCGAAGCGCATCGTGAACGGAAAGTGACAGTCGCCGAGACACAAATGTAGCGAGTGTGTACCGCGTGTGTGATAACAAAAGCCTGGCAAAACGTACCGAAACGACCTGCTGCTCGAGCAGACAAAGCCCGGTGGCAGATGAAGAAGTTTCTGCTGCCGGCATCGGAACTAATTGCAGCGTGCGGCATGTTGACACAAAAAAAAGAGAAACCCCTTTTTCCCGACCGTAATTAAACCATTAGGCACACAACACAAAAAAGAGAAAGCCAAAAAGAAGGCAAGCAGCGATGAAAATCCAATGGCAAATCTGCCAGCGCACGCACTGTAGGAAATCACTTTGCAGAATTAGCCCCAAAGCAGCAGCAGCGGCAGCACAACAGAGCGGACGAGTAAAGAAACCCGACGAAGACAGAGGAGAGTGGAGCAAAGGAGAGCAGCGGTGAGCAGTGCAGAGCAAAGCTGAGGAGAGCAGAGCAGAGCAGCGCAGTGAAGAGCAAAGCAGAGACGTGGAGAGCGGAGCAGAGCAGAGCACAAGAGAGCGGAGCAGAGCAGAACAGTTCGAGCAGAGCTGGCAGAGCGGAGCAAAGCGTAGCCGAGGAGAGCGGAGCAGAGAAGAACAGTTAGAGCAGAGCAGAGCAGACCAAAGCTGGACAGGCTGGGACATGGTGCCCAATGTCAACGTCAACTATGTATGTATATGACAAGCCTAGCCAGGAGGCAACCTCGTGTTGCTGATGGTATGCCAGGGGGCGTAGGCGGCACAGGACAGAACACGCTTTTAATACAATTAGAGCGCTTAAGTTAAGTGCTCCCAGACTGCGCAGATGGCCAGATGCTGCGAGAGCGAGAGAGAGAGAGAGAGTTGCCTGCATGTAATACTCCCACTACTCCTCGTTTGTTCATCCTCCCCGTCTCCTCTTTGGGGCCAATGGCACTTTAAGTTAATGGCGTAAGCACAAATAATGAGCAAACGGGGCAACGGGGCAGCGGGGCAACGGTGCTCGGGGCGAGGGTTGGGTACAACAATGGATTGAACTTTGTTTGGCACCGGGCGACAATGGAGCTGAACTACAGGTGGGCCGTTGGAGCGGGATGGATTAGTTGCCGTTGGCTTAGGTTAACTTAGGGTTAGGGCACGGGTTAGGGTTGGCTCTGGGTGTGGCTCTGTGAAGGGGTTAAGTTGGGTGCAAATGAGGACACTGGCGATGCGATTAATAACAAGCAAAGTGAAGGCAATTCTGGCTACCATTAGTGGGCTAACGTTGAGCACGTCAAAGGATGCGGCTGGGTAGTGGCATGGACACCTCTTGGTCCAGAAAAATACAAGTCTCAGGTTGAGATTTATGCCAAAGAAAGAGCCAAGGAGCGAGAAACTTCTGCTGTTACTTCTGTTTACATTTCAAACTGCAATCCCCACCCACCCATTTGCGACGTCTTACAGGGTAGCACACTTCCTCAGACCCTCTTTTGCATGTCATTTACACTGTAACGAGGGGCGGGCATGGAGTTTCCCATTCCCATTTGCCACACAATCCACCACCATCATCGCCCATTTGCCCATTGCCCATTGCCCATTGCCTGGCGACGTTGTCGTCGGCGTCTGCTCCTGGCATAGTGTTAATTGAAAATTAATGGCGCGATGGCGAAAAAACTAAACATGAACATTTTCGCTGACTCTCGCCAACGCTTTGGAATGGGTCGTCGGCAGTTGGGCAAAGCAGAACGGAACATAACGGAACAGCGGAGTGGGGAACAAAGGGAATGGCAAATGGGAAGGGGTATGATGGAGTGGCCTCCGGATGAAGTGCTAACAAATTAATATTTCCATAATTAAATGCGGATGACGCGGACCAAAGCAAAGAAACAGAAAGCAAATGTAAATATGTTTTGTAGGTACATAAATATGTACGTACATATGTACATATGTACAAATATATGTTTAATGGGTATATTTATGTGGAGCAAAGAGAATACTCCGAGCAGCTTTTAATTGTGATTAATTGTGAAAATGCTGTACCCTCATCAGCAACTGTGCGCGGTCTGTGTGTCTCTTTATACCTTAAATATTATAAGTATTTATGTACCTATGTACATAAGGCGGTTTATATAAATGAAAAAAGTGTTAAATGTTTTTTCAGAGCAGCGGAAAGAAATTGTGGAAAATGGAATATGGAATGGGCAAGCAAAAAGCTAATCAACATTCGCATTTTTTGATGTTCCAAAAATGCTTCTGGCTTATGCTCAGAGAGTTTACTGTACTGCATGGGGTAGCTGCAGGGCGTCAGGTCCCCGAGCTGCAGGAAGACGCAGCTCAAGCAAATGTTTAATTGAAATAAGTGCGCTTCAAAAATGAAATTAATGAGTTCCTTGGGGTGGAGCAAAGTGAGGGAATAAAAGCCACAGAGATGGAAATACATTTGAATGAAAATCTACAGAAAAAAAACAAGGAAAAAAGTCAGAAGAAAAGTGACATGACAAAGGTTGATTTGCTCAAATTAGTAACCAAAATAGAACAAAACAAAACAAAACATAAGGCAAAAAGAGCAACGCGAAGGGAACGTGTTCGCGGCTGACCCGCCAGAAAGTCACTCAAAGTCAAGTCGGAGGAATGCCAAGAGTGGCCGCAGCTGCTCTCAAGAATGTACAAATGTATGTACAAAAATGTACATATGTATGTACGTATGTATGTATGTATGTATTTCTGTATGTATCTCTCTCTCTGCTTGCCCACTTAACACAATGTTTGTCCTGGCAATTACACGCGCCCCGTCCTGCGATGTCCAAAATTTGCTGCCAAGCCAAATTTGATTGTCAAATGAGTGGCGGGGAGGGGAGTGGGGGGCACAGTACACATGGGCACACAAATAATTCCATTACTTAACATTTGAGTCGCAAATACACGAGCAAAGCACGCAACAGCAGCAGGATGGAGGATGCAGGATGGTGGATGGAGGAGGAAGAGCCGAAGGAGCATAAGGGCTTGGGTTAGCGGAAAGCCAAGGACAAGTTTATCTGCCCCTGAGTGGGTGTTGTGGCAGTGGCACTGGCAGTGGCAGTGGCACATTGAGTGTGTTTGGCTATAAATGTCTCCTGTGACCACTGGCAACAATGGCAAAAGCTGCTGCTTAAGTGATACAAAATGCAAATACTTTGGATACGTTGATGATGTTGCCTTTCAGGGTGGGCTGGGGGTCTGGGGAGTGGGAGGGCTTGCGCTTGAGCTTGGGCTTGAACTGCTAGACAGTCCGTCCCATCAGTATCAGCAAAGTCACTTGACGAGTTTCCGGCTTAAGGTTATTTGCACACAAAACTCCTCCACATGCTCCGGCTCCGGCTCCGGCTCTGACTCTCTGTCTGTTGACTGCCTCATGTGTGCCTGTGATATCCACTCGTCGATTGTTGTGCCACAGCAGCACTGCGCCGCGCCAGCATCCCCTCCGGTCACACTTCAGTTGGCTGTAAAAATGGCGTCCATGTGACAAATATATGGCAGTGGCAGCGGCGGCGGCGGCATCTTGTCGCAGCTTAAGACGAACTGTAAACACAAACAGGGCCGGGATGAAAATGGGTACGAGGGTGCTCATGCCACACCACACAACAGCAGGGGTGGGGGGACTGGGAGCATGTTAAATGATGCGTGGCAGCAGCCAACAGACAAGCAAACTCCCCTCCAGTCCCAGTCCCAGTTGTTATTTGCCGCGTCTCGTTCACTATTTTCCATGTTGTTTTGTCGCTTCGCTCGTCAGTTTGTCAACTCGTAAAAAACACAACAAATAATAATAATAAAAAGAACGAATAAGTAAACATAAAGGCAAACAGTGGCAGCCAAAGGCAAACGGCACACACACACACAGACAGCAAACTGGCAAATGGAAAATCAAAAACTCATCTGCATCCCGGATCGTTTAAATCAACTGGCGGCAGCCCGGGAGGGAGTCAGGGAGGGAGCTAGGGAGGAGCCGCCTCTGCCCAGTCACGTCCAGCCATCAGGCGCTCCTCCTTTGTCCGACTATAAACGGAATGAGGTGACGAACGATCGTGACCATAATAAATTTGGCCAAAAACTTGCCTGCATTGCTCTCTCTCTCTCTCCCCGCCGAATTCTGAATGCAAAGCTGGGCAGGGCCGTGCCATGAAGCAACTATATAAGGAGGTTTCGTCGGCAAAAATTAGGGAGGCTGACAATGCTGTCAATGAGTGCGAGTGAAAGGGCTCTCGCTGTAAGAGTGAGCGTGACCTTCCGCGTCGGCAAGCAAACGAGCACCGAAAATTAGGAAATGCGACGAGTAACGCTGCCGCCGACGAGACCTCCTTTTATAGTTTCTTCATGGGCTGTGCCGAGTACTCACACTGTGGCTGTGGCTCTGGCACAGAGCTGTGATTTGTCGCTGCCTGATGGCTGATTTACGGGTTTATGTGCGAAAGCAGCCGTGAAGTGGCCCCACTATTTTGTAGTTCGGCTTTTCATGTCACGGCTTGCGAGACGCATTCTAATTTTCATTTTCTGCGGACACAACAGTTGACAGCTTCGCATGGATACCGTGGAGCATTTGCTACTCAAATCCGAATTTCTCGGTGCAGAATCTGCAGGTGGAGACTTGAATCGGTGATCTTTATGGCTACCAAAACCGCGTCAAAGCTCCTCCCCGATCACAGGTTTGGTTTTGGTTTATCTCAACTCCGATAGGGAGCTTCCTCGCACATATTTCCCATGTGTACTTTTAGACATTCTCCCATTAATAATGCTCCTGCTGCCCCGTTCCTTTGAAGCGCAGCTTTGTACCCCTCTTCTGGGCTGTGGTGTGACGATGCCCGGTGGCTCTTTTGACGCCTCGTTCCAGGGCCAGGCCGACGTCAATTCAATACGTTTAAAAGTTCATTTGCTGTTTAGCTTGGTCATTATGTGCCTAGACCCATAACCATCTTCTACAGCAACGCTCCTACAGCCCACTCCTGCCACTCCTGCCACTCCTGCCCCATGTCCAGTCATTCATGCTGGACTTCTCTTGCCTTCATCTTGTTCCGAGTTGAGTTGGGTTTCGGGGCTTGATTCGGGTCTGGGTCTGGGCCTGGGCCTGGGCCTGGGGTAGAGCCATTAAATGGGCACTCAATGTGTTTGTCTAACTTGCCATTTGCGATGATAATAATGTTGTATGGCCGTTACATTGATGTTATGGCCGGACGACGTCCATTGTTGTTCGGGGTGGCAGGGCGGCAGGCCCATTGTTGTTGTCCATGTCGATTTTTCGTTGTTGTTTTCGTTGCTGCTGCTCCTGTCGAAGTATTTCCAAATCGTTTGGCTCGACGTTTTGATTTCGTTATCAGTTTTTATGTCTATAAGTATTAAACACACACCCTCCTGCTGCCCGTCTCCTTTTCTGCTGCTGATACACCGAAAGAAAAAGACAAGCCGAAAATTTGAATATTTAAACTTGTGCCCCAAGAGTGGCTGCAACTTTCACTTGGTTAAAGTTTTCCGCCAGCCAAACTGCAGTTCAATGCTTTTGTTGCGACGATTATGCCTCGTCTCTGCGATAGAAATAATATTTTCCTGCCCCCGGGTTGAAAACATCTTCATGTCGGGCAGCAGCTGGAAGCAGTGGGAAACTCGAGCAAAATTCACAAAATAAATACATTTCAACTTAGTTGAACGGACTTAATGCATTTAAAACCGTTTTTAATTGATTAAAAAATAGATCAAAATGCAGAAACTTTAACCACTTTTTTCCAGGGTTTCCTGGAGGTGGTTCGTATGTCAGGAAATTTATTTTAACACAGAAAATTATAGAGCAACAATAAAAATAATTAGGCAAGCAATAATTTTTATTAATTACAAATTTAGCATAGAAATTCATGGAATTTCCATTCATTCATTAAATATTACATTTGAATTTACAAATATTCATCGCCAATTTCCAACATATTCAACTGCAAATGTCACTAATTTAATTGCAATTAATTGCAGTCTTTGTTTTAATTTAAATTTGAGTGTGATTGCATGCCATTTTTCTCTCAGTGTTTGGTACTGTACCCTTTAGCAGGGTGTTCAGGGCGTTGTCCACACCAGTAGCTTCAATAGCTTTTGGAGTGCATAGCTAAATTTCACAAATATCCATGTCCTTCAGTGTATCAAATAAATATAATTTGAGTTAATTTGAGATCTATATCCACGCGAGTGTGTCTGAAACTTCGGCGCTGCAAAATCTTTCAGGTTTTATTTTTGTTGTTGTTGCTGTTGTTGTTGGTGTGTGTCTCTCCGTGTCCTGGCCTGGCCTTTATTTTTGCGTTGTTTGGTCAATTGGAAAACATTTCGTTGCAGACTTTTGGTCGCCGTCTTTGCTCGCCAAACTGGCGACGCACACGGACCCCCTGCCGACCTTCAACGAGTGGCAGCCGGGCGAAGCGGTGGAGGGGGTTTGGTTGTTGCTGCTGCTGCTACTGCCGCTGGCATTGCCCGGCATAATGGCGTCGTTATTATTTTGGCATTAAAAAGAATTAATACGCTTCAATAGTTCTCGTTGTCGTCGCCAGGAGTCTCGAGATGGCTCTCAACGTGAATAGATCGTTAGGCAGGATGCCAGGCATTCCGCCAGTCACTCCGCCCCCTAGCCCCGCCCTCGACGTCCTTTATCGAGGCTTTTGCTAGTTCCTTTCCATTCTACTTTGGGCTTTTCACTTTGCTTTGTCACGCATTGGAGAGCAATTTTTGGCATCTCGAAGCATGCAAATGGAAGAAGGAAGCAGCAGCACAAAGGAGAAGCGCCAGAGTCGACTCCGCCGCTACTCAGGAACTACAGACGAGAGTCTGGGCAGAAAATGATGGGTGTGCATGACTGCCAGCAGCCAGTTTCAAGTTATTTATCATAGATCGGGCTGGGGAAACCCTTTGTTCTGCCTTTAAAAATAAAATATACCCCTGGAAGCTGCGATTACCGGGTGAGCACACAGGACGCAGCACTGGCATTGGGATAGGAGGATAGCCTAGGGTATGGCAGAAGGTCGGAAGCAGACAGCTACGCGTACAATCCTTGGAGCAACCGTGCGTGGACCCAACGAGATTCCATTTTCCTCATCCTGCGCCACTCCTGGGCACATTCCTTTGGCTAAAGACGTTGCCCAATGTTTTTATTTCTCTATTTCCCTCTCAGTGCTCTTCAAAAATGATTCCATCTTTGGCCAAAGTCACAGATAGTTTGGTTAAATGTCTAACAATATTGAATTCATACAGGTTCGATGTAGTAAATATGCAATTTAAGCTCCAGCTATGACGATCCAGCCCCGACGGCCCGCTACCTGCTTCGAAGCTAGAAAGAGAGAGAGAGAGCAAGCGATATAAAGAGAGCTGTAAAGTTGAGCGCAAAAAAAGCGAAGGTACGAAGAAGGCGGCATAGATAGACGAAAGAACGGCCGCTGAAGCGCGTAAGCATATGCCAGAAATCTGTAAGTGGATCAGTGCATGCACAGACACGAAGCCCAAAAACGTTTCTTGCTTCTCTGCCGCTGCGCGCAGCCGATCAATTGTACATATGTACATATGTACATAGGTAACACGAAGTGTCTTCACTGCCGCTGCGGCGGTTCCATGTGCATGGGCCGAATCCACACGAAGCTTTTACGCCGTGCGGGTGTCGACTGCGCTGCTCGAGAAGTTACACCGCGTCATTGATCCGGATCAAGCAGCTGCTCCAGGTAACAGCTTGGGTACATGATGTTTTGTACAAATTTGGAGGCTGCCGCTCAATGGAACAATGCCCTAAGCCCTGGTAAGATGCCAACATGGCAACAAACAGAATATCGCATAAATGCATGCTCGTAGATATGTACATATGTACATATGTATGTAGTGTGTATGTAGCTGTGCAGAGGGGCGAGGGCAATTGGTATCGTTGGGGCTATAAAACGAACGTTATGATGTTGTCCGACATTTGCACAAATTGCAATTAGAAATGATATAGTGGTAGCTGTTTGCTGCTGCTGTTGCTGCTGCTACTGGTAATTATGAGGCAGCCGGGGTGGTGTGGTGGGGGATGTGCTGCTGCTGCTGCTGCTGCTGAATGGGTTGAATTGGAATTTGCATGCAAATTCGATTTGGAATCGTTCCGGGGCAGCCAGGCAGACAGTGGGAGTGCTGGAGATCCAGAGCCAGAATTCCGATTCCAATTTAGTTGCACGCAAATATTTATTTAATTTCTATGCAAACTCATGCACAGATACACCGATACAGCCACAGATGCAGATACTGATTGGAATGGAGACAGAGATATGCATGTACATACATATGTAGAGTGCCAGATGCATAAATACAGGTGCTGTCACTGCAAATCTATTAGATACAGATGCAGCTGCAGCAGAGATACAAAATACGGAAATATTTTCGTTTTTTTTTTGGTATTTGCATCGGCATGCATTTCTTTTGGCATTTACTTTTGCCGCTCCGCTCTTCTCTTCTCTCCTCGCCCTGACAATTATGCGTTTCATATTTGCATTCAATTTTGCCGCAACACGCCACTCAATAATAAATGCATTCATATCTATGCATCTGCACTCGCACATGTCCATCGGCAATTTGTTTGTGTCTACATTTTAGTCAGATATTCATATGCTTATTAAGGTGAATCTCGCCTTACATCGAAGCTCAGCCCTCAGGCATAATTGACTCTGGCCCGGGTTCACAGACTTCCAGTTGGAAGAAGGACAGCTGTAAAGTTGAGTGCAAAAAAAGCGCAGGAACGAAGAGGCGGCATAGATAGACGAAAGAACGGCCGCTGCCGCGCGTAAGCATATGCCGGAAATCTGCAAGTGGATCAGTGCATGCACAGACACGATGCCCAAAAACGTTTCTTGCTTCTCTGCCGCTGCGCGCAGCCGATCAATTGTGCTGCTCTGCCGCTGCGGCGGTTCCATGTGCTTGAGAAGCAGGAAGAGGCTAACAGAAGAGTAAAGTTGTTGGTCCAACTGCAGGGAATTTTATTCAACGATTAGCAAACGAATTTTCTGTACATTTTTCGTGATTTTCTTGGGCATGGGCATTATGCATCAACGCTCAACGATTTGCTGTTTGGCCATTAGACCAACTTTTAGCTCATGCCCCGCCCCCACACCCACCGCACACAAATGACGTTGACTGAAGTTGTTTTTTTCCAACGAAAATCATAAATTTAGCAGCAAGCGGAAGGCAGGCGGCGGAGGAGCTTGCAACCGCTTTGTGCATTTTGTTGCGGTTTCTGGAAAATGTTGTCACAAAACTTGGCTACACGAAACAGTGAAAGAGAGAAAGAGCGGAAGAGTGAGAGGGAGCAGGAGAGCTGTGTACATGGCTGGAGATAGCCAGAGAATCGCTGGCTAATGAACACGACATTGACATCGATGGTGGGCAGGGAGGGGAGAGGGCAGAGAGAGGATTTTGTAGTGGTAAAGGGAGTTCAGTGCATTTTGCAATTATGAAAGGCAGAACCAGGGAGAGAGAGAGAGAGGGAGAGAGGGAGCAGCGGGAGAGCGTGGGTTGAGGTTTTGTTGTGTTGTGCGTTTTGGCGTGCTGTTTTTTGTGTGTTTGTTTTGGGTTAATTTGGTCTGTCTACACATGCATACAAGTTCGTGTGCGTGTGTGCGTGTGTGTGATTGGGATAACAAATTTAGAACCAGCGTAAAATATGCAATTAAATCTAGGAGCGCACAGAAGCAACCCAAAAATCACCATGGACAAACACATACACATACACACACACACACATACATATATGCATACATGTGTGTGTGTAATGTGCATGTGTATGCACACAATAAATGAGGTCAGGCTGCTGCGTCCTTTCCACTGTTTTCATTACACATTTTGCTCTATGTTATGACACTTTTTTGGTGCATTAAAGCAAAAACCGAGAGCTGTCCGCATGGTGCGTCGCGCTGTAATGCCCAACATTGACATTTCCCAGCAAGTAGAGCTGAAAATGAACCAAATATTAAACAGTTCCGAACACGGCGCGAGCATGATGAACGCTGTGAGTGCTCTACAAAAGGAAAAATCAAGCAAAAATAAAGCTGCAAAGGAATTAATATTAAAATTAAATGAGAATAAAATAAAATAAAAATCGTCTAAAGCTTAAGGATGATAATTGAATTCATGCTTCATGCTTGAGAGCTGAAAAAAGTGCGTCAGGAAATATCAAAAGTCATGCCCCGCACAAGTCTCATACGACCCGTTGTCCGGGCTTCAACAGGAACCGCCGGAACAGCAAGAACAACAAGAGAAAGAGGGAGAGAGAGACAAACAACAGAGCGACAAGAAAATGACAGAAGGTTTCGATTATACAACGCTGGCTGAGCGGGGCAGGGGGAGTCCCTCTCTGTGTGTGCGTGCAGTTGGAGGCGTGGTCAGTGCAGTGACACTGCGCCCATTCCGTTGACCCGCATTCATGACGGGGGGAGGGCTGTGTGTGGGACTCACGTCCTGCCGGACTCTGGCAAATGATAAATGACAAAGGACACACGCAGCTCAGTGCATTTGCCCATTCTCTGAAGCCCTTAGACTACCGATTTCTCCTCTTGTTAGCTCAGGCTCCTTGCTCCGTGGTCCATGGCCAACGATTCCAGTAGCTGTTGCCACTCTCTCTCTCTGTGTGTGTGTGTGTGTGATGCAATGCAGCTTGGCTTGGCTTGGCTTGGCTCTCGAGTGGCTACAGTTCTCTCTCTGCAACTGTCAATCATTTGTTTAATTTCTTTACAAACCATTGTCCAGCCAAGCCATAGAATTTCAGGGCAGTTACAGCGTGCATTCTGCTCCCACAATTCCCCCTTCGACTGCTGCCCATGTGTCGCTTGTGGTTGAGTTTAGTTAATGGCAAGAGCCCTCGAAATACATTCCACTTTTTGTGCATTATAAGCGACAGTCGGAGGGTATTTATAGCTCAGATACAATGGCTGAGAGGACATTGCACTGTCACTGTGTGTCCCAGAAGAGTTCTTAAGCCCCTGGAACATTGAGAAATGTTTTCCTATCCGTACAGACGGTAAGAATGATTTTAAAGACGGAACTTAGCAGCGCTTTGGTGCACACTCAATGGAGAAATCTATTTCCAATTATTATTTCACGCCACAATTATATATTTTATGCACTCGAAAGTGTGGATATATTTGCGTGGAGCTTCCACTTCAGCGAATCGTTTTGATTAGGCAAATCAACACGAGGGCAGGCCGTGTTGTCGAGTTGTGTCGAAGAGCTGGTTGAAATGGAGATGGCGCAAGTGGCCACTCAATACAATTCAACGAACTTTGTGTACTCGGCTTTAAGGCTTGCATTTCCCTTGCCACTTAAAGATGCGGTTGCCTTTCGTTGTGGCCCGCAAGCGTACATATAAGTGGATGTGTGTGTGTGGGCCACATCCGGCTTGTTCAATTTGTGGCAACATGAAAGAGGCAAGGCACCGACTGGTGATCTCTGGCAACCCTCCATCCATCCGGTGCCGTCAGTGGTCGTCGGTCGTCGGTCGTCGGTCAATTTGTTTTCTGGCCAGCGATGAAATTAGCAACGCTTCCCATTTTGCATAATAACTTTGGCAACGTTTCGGGCCAATGGATGGGCAGTAGAGACGGGGGACGGGGAGACGGGGAGCTGCAGCTGGGGATATCCCGTGAGCAATTCAATTAAATCGTTCGACGGTTCCAAACCAAACCAAATAAAAATCAAAATTAAATTCATGCCGAGAGTTTTACGGACACATTCGATAGAACATGGAAATGGGCGGGCATGGTCCGGATTGCTGAACACGGAAGCGAATGCGGATGCGGATGTGGATGGAGCATTCGACTGGCATTTCAATTTGATTTGCCGGCCAAACGGATCTGCACGGAAATCGGCATTTTAATGTGCGAATCGTTGGAATTGTTTGAATCAATTAATTTTTCTGGTAACGCATCGTCCGTCCGTCCGTCTGTCCGTCCGTCCGTCCGTCCGTCTGTCCGTTCGTCCATTTGGTTTTGGCTTTACTGAATTATTTGCATTTATTTCTTGTTGCCTTTTATTTATTTATATTTTGTTTGACTTTGATGCCAGTTTTGCGCATTCCAAATAAAATTCATAGCCAGAGATGAAATCTCAGCTTAGCTGCCACCAATAACTCATTCAAATGGGTGTACACTGTGTACAGTAAACACTCATATGTGTATGAAAGCAGCTGGATTGCCATTTATCATGCCGTTGGAGCGGAGCAAATTGATTTCCATTATGGTCGCCCATCAATTGTGCAACATTTTTGGTTGCACCACCACCATCCATCAATCCATCAATCAGTTAGTCCATCCAGCAATCAATCAAACGTTGCAGCGCCGCCAGAACCTGTCGCACTAATTTCATCAATTTAAAAGGCATTTCCATAAATGTTGTTTGGAGAATGGAAGAGGTTCAACGGGCACATAAATGTGTGCAAGTATTTATAAATATATTTGGGATTAAGCATGCTATTTTTAACCTCTTTTTACACGCTATTTGACGTTCGATAGTCCAGGAATTTCTTTTGAAATTTCACTTTTCGCACTTGTAAAAAGTGCGCGAAAGTTTTACATTTAAATCCTTTTTGCTCTTTCGGTTACTCAGAGTCGGAGATTCGCTGGTGGCACTCCCTTCTCTGCCACTAATCTGCCAATTTCTGGACCTTCCTTGCAGCTGCATTAATTTTTGTATCCATTCCGCCGATTGCACTGATTTGTGGTGCGGGAAAGGGCATTTGGCGAATGCAAATCGAAATGGAAATGATGGGCTGAAATGCCAAATTGGATAATGTTGCCCGGAATGTAAAATGATGGCCACAAAAATCCGCTGGTGGGGCTCCTGCTGATGCTCCGTCTTTGTGTGTGTTTGACATAATTTGATTTTAATTATGAAAGAGGTGGCAACCGAGAAGAGTTCGTTTGCCTGTTTTGCGGTTAATCAACTGTCCGTCGCATAAATATTTTGATTGCCACAGAACGCCCCAGGGGACGACCAAAAAACCAACGTCAGGCTCGAGCCATTATGACATTGACAGGTCCAAAAATAGGCAAGAGGCCCCGCCCAGCCGCCATTTGCCGCAAAAATGACAATTAAAAATAATTTGAAATGCAGACACCCCGAAAAGCGGCAGGAGCCAGGAGGCAGGAGGCAGGAGCCAGCCAAGTGCCAGCCAGAAGCCAGAGGCGCCCAAAGCCCATCAGAATCATAGACACCACAGACAGGACCACAGGATGAGGATGAAGGCTCGCTCGAGCACCAGCAGCGCATTTCATTAAAATTTCAAGTCGACTCAACTTTCGAGCACACAGGAGGAGGACAGCACTTGACAACAAGAGCCACAAACACCAGCAGCAGCAGCAGGAGCAGCACCATCATGTCCTCCTCCACTTACAGCACACCAAACCATGCCACACCACACCACTCTCCACTCTCCAGTCTCCACTCCAATCCGCTTCACTTTATTCTCTCGTTGATGCCCTGGAAGCGCCATTTAAAATTAGTGAAAAAGTTAAAGCCGCAGCTGAGCGAGAAGAGAGCACGAACTGCCCTGGCATTAAGTGAGAGCAAAACGGGCCAAAGGATACCCTCCGCTTCCAATTACAGCTGCCACACACATGGAAGTCCTCGCATTAATATCTGTAGAAATAAATGTAGCTCTTTTGGTGCAGAAAACACTTGACGACTGCCAGCTACTGGGTAGATTGCGGCTGTTTGCCACCTGCCCACATTGCTGGCAGTCTGTGCCTGGTCCATTCCTGTCCGGGGCACTCCTGGACTTCACATAGTTTTGGCTCCAGCTCCAAGCAATTGCGGTGCATTGTGTGGTCCCAGCTCCTTGGGGACTTGTGCGCTTTTATAGCTGTCAGTAAATCGATTGGGACTGTACCAAAATTAAAAATTCCAAAACTCCCCCCCAACCCTTAAAGAGGAAAAACTCCATCGCTTTACTTTTCCTTTGTGTGTATTTCCTTTTTTTGGTATTTTTGTTTTGTTTTTGCTTTTCTTAATATTGAATTTCATTTATATCGGTTTAATCCAACGCTCTCTCCCTCTCCCTCTCCCTCCCTCTCTTGGTTAGTGTTTTCTGCCACCTTTTGCCTTAGTTGCCAGCTGTCAAGTTGGCCATTTCCATCTCCATTTCCATTACCATTCGATTCGTATTCTTTGACTTTAATTTAATTTCCCTTCGTTCGGTTGAGTTTTCGATTCATTTTGGCCTTTCTTTCACACACACACGTATCAGTTTGAGTTAAGTTTTCCTTTTGTTTTTAATAATAACTTAAGGTTAAATAACAATCACATTTACTTATTCTTTTTTTTGTTTGTTGTTTCTTTCGACCAAAAAAAAATGCTGCCTTGTCCTAACGTTTCTATTTGACTTTCTTATTCATTTATAATATTCATAATATTTTCTTTTACTCATTGGCCTTCTCTCTCAGCTCTTTTACATGCATGTAGATGCACATACCTGCATGTACTTATCCATTCTCTTTTTATTACACTTTAATGTTTCCTTTTTTGTTTGGGTAATTGTCAATAAAACAATTGGAACAAACTTAAACAACAGAATTGGTTAAACGTTAGTCAGGGACTATGTTCCAGCGGGAAGTCTGGCATCTGCTCACATACTTTACATTACATTACATTACATATGTATGCATGCATGCGTGTAGACTCGTAATGTATAATTCTTACTACTTACAAAATACATACGCGCCGCGCCACTTGCAGTGCACGACCATTCCCCCCACTCTTCTAATATTTCTAGTTCTACTTCTGAGAGAGTTCTTTCGAGCTTCGATCTATAATATCTGTTAGCCGTAGTATATGCGTAAGTGTATATACCAATGTGCATAGTTGCTTGCTGTTTGTTATGTGTTTATTATTTATGTTGGGCAAATGCTAGATTGAAAAGTTTCTCCACTGTGGCTACGATAATTTGCCAGTTAATTGCTTACATCTACATATGTCGGTATGGTTGGGAAACATTGAATTGTTGCATCCCACACAAGGACACAATATATCGACTATAACTAGAGCTAACTTTGGCTTTTCTTTGTGTGTTGAAAGGTTGCATCGTAAGTACATCCACAAGTGAGTACTGGAAGTGATCTATTCTCCAGCCGCAATTGTATAAATGGTTCGTTTTTCTTCTCTTTGTAAATTGTGTCTGTCGTTTGCTCATTTGGCCACAAAAGTTCGGCACATTTGATTCCATCAAGTGGGTGTTTACGGGTTGGCTTTGGGTTTGGGCTTTGGGCTGGGGATAAACGATCTGCAAGTGCTCTGTGTCTCATAAGGATAAAAGCGAATGCGCTAAACTACCAGTGAACTTTTACCACTATAGCCACAAAATATGTCCATCCTTTGGTTCATATTTCAGGGAAATTTGAGGGCTCTGAATTTTTCTTTGAATTTACATTGAAAATGTTCCTTCTGTTCCCCCAACGAGGAGCATGGAAAACGCTCCTTCTGCCTCATTTTACTCCAATGTTTGTCGGAGATCTTTGAAACCAATTCATTGTAAGAGCCACCGCCCTCCGCCTACGCCTACCACCTATTCAATTTGTCAGCAAACTGCAAACAAATCGAAATGATCTCCTGCGGACACAGAGCAACTCGCTTTAAAGTGTGGCAACAAATGTGTAAATAATTATGTCCTAATTTTCGCTACGATTGTGTTCCAATCGTTGTGTGTAAATGTGTGTTTGTAAATGATTAAAACTAATTAATTGTGCTTTATTACATGCGAGTAATATGTAATTATTCTGCATCGCTTCGTGTGGTTTTTGGGCTTTTTTCTTGCTGTTTGTTTTTGCCTTTATGCCTCAACGGGCTTCCATTTGTATCTGCCAGTTTTCAATTACCATTTTTTATCATCTTTTTTCATCGCTTTGCTTATTTCGTAGATCGTATTTGCTGTATGTTTCTGTTTGCATTTTTTATTTTCTATTTGTTTTCGGTTTTGGTTTTCCTTTTAGTTAGACATTTAAATACGCTTTAGCCGTACGCCTCTCCCCCCCATAAAAGGGTTGAGAAGAGTTGGGCTTGAAGGTGGATTTTGTTTTGTTTTCGGTTTTGGTTTTGGTTTTTGCTGGGGGAGCGACCAGCCGCAAATAGACAATCAATTAACTATGATTTATTTATACGAATCGTTTGTAATTGTTATCTCGTAATATTTGAAAAATCAACGAAAAAACTTTCAAGTGGAACTTTTTCTCGTTTGTTTTTAGTGTTTTTTTTTGTTTAATTTGAATCCCATTTGGGGCTTTGTTTTTTCCTTACACCCTAGAGGGGAACTATTCGCGGATGCAAAAAAAAAAAAGGAAGGAAGAACTTTCGCTCCTCTCTGGGATCTGCCTGGGCTTCTGCTCTCCATCTCTGGATCATGATTTGCTCTTACCTGGCCTTTCTTAACTGCCATTCACATCGACCACCGCGGCCAGGGCATGGTGGCCATTGGGCAGGCCATTGCTGGAGCCATAGATGGTGGTCGGGGACTGTGGCGTCTGTGGTGGCGATGCGGGCGGCGAGGCGGGCGGCGTTAGTGTGGCCGGCGGCTCCTCGGCAACTCCAGGGGACACCTTGCTCATTCCGTTCCCATTACCATGTCCGGGGCTGATGATGGCCTTCCCTGGCTCCTTCTTCTCCGGCTCTGCCTCGGCTAGCGGTGGCGGTGGCGGTGGGGGCAGCGAGTCCAACTGATTCGACTCCAGCAGCGAGAAGTCATTCAGCTCCTTGATCTCCTCGGTGGATGGTGGTGCAGGCAGACTCATCAGACTGTCGTAGGTGTTGTCGGGTTCCATTTCGGTGACACTTTCTGGCTGCGGTTCTGGTTCCGGTTCCGGTTCGGCTTGCTGTTCCTCCTCCGGCTTGGCTTCTGCCTTCAGCTCGAGCTGCGGCTCTGGTTCTGGCTCTGGTTCAGGCTTGGTGTCTGTCTGCTGCTCTGAATCTGGCGCCTGTTCCTCAGCCTTTGCTGTCTGCTCCCCCGTTTTCTCCTCCTCGAGCTGCTCCTTCGGCTTGATGGTTGGCAGAATCGGCTGTGCTGTGGGGGAGCTGGTGGCATAGCCGGACTGCTCGATGACATACAGCTCCTGGTTGCCGTAGGAGTAGCGCTTGTTGGAGTCGGTCGACGAGGTGGAGCTGAGATCCGACTGGGAGAGTCCGGTTTGTGCGAGATCGACCAGGGCGAGATCCTCCTGCTGTGGCCTGGCAGCCTCCTCCAGCAGCTGCTCCTCCGCCTCCTCGATGAGATGGAGCACGCCCGAAGTGGGATTGACCGGCGGCAAGATGGGATTGCTGAAGTCGCTGGGTGGAGCATGGATCTGCACCTGCTCGTGGCTGGGCGGCAGGCTCTGTGCGTCCAGGATGTGCAGTCCATTGGCCTGCTGCAGCTTCGTGTCGAAGGGCAGCTCGGTGGTCTCGAGCGCTGATCCGGGCATGTCTGCCGTCTGCTTGGAGTCAATGCCACGTGCCACTTCCACCACAAACACTCCATCCTTGTCCGTGTGCATCTTGGTCTCTCGCGCGTTCCTGGAGATGTCCTGCGAATGAGAGTGAGGATTGAATGGCTGGTGAAATGGTTGATGGTGGAGGTGGAGGTGGGAGATGGGTAGACAAAAAAAGAATGGCAATTGCATCAACAGCATGCAGTCAGGCTACAACAACACCAAGGAAGAGACAGACAGAGGCGTGGAGGTGGAGGTGGAGGTGGAGGAGGAGGAGGAGGAAGGAAGAGAGAGAGAGAGTGGAAGGTGACAGAGCAGACAAATCGGTTGGCTGCCATGCGGAAAGTGTCGAAAATTTGCATTTGCATATGCTTGTGGCATGCTCACAGACTAAGCCTCACCCACCACCACCCACACACACAAGGAGGATACACACACACACACACACACAGGGATACACGCACACTCACAGACAGATGAATGAATACTTTTGGGCTGCTGGGCAGGAGCCGCCGGTGACAAATGGACGACACTGTTTGCTGTTGGCTCGGAATCAAAGCCGTCCAGCAGCATACAGCACATGTGAGGACCCGCAGGACAACGCCAGGACGAAACAGCTTAGATGAAAATGGGATCAGATTGGAAGACAGAGAGAGACATTCATGAGGGGTAGGCAGGGAATGCGAAATGGTGTGGGGGGTAGGGCGAAACACTGATCAATGCAAGATAGCTGAAGGTCGAGACTCATGAGGGTGAGGAGAGGGAGGAGACAGACAGGAGGAGACAAACAGGAGTAGTCCGGATAGGGGAACAGCAAAATTTACAACATTTGAAGGAAGAACAGAGAGGCAGAGAGAGAGAGAGAGAGAGAGAGAGAGGAGAGAGAGAGAGAGGTGGTGGCACACAAATGTTTGAGTAGTTACACAGAAGGACACATGAACCGCAATGTGGCGATGAAGAAAGCTTGAGGAAGAGCAGGCAGGATGGCAACACGCACAACAACAACAACAACAACAATGAAGAACGAACGCGGTAGAGCAAGAGAGACAACCAGTGTGGAGTGCATGTGGGAAAGGAGACAACAACACGTAGACAGGAGAGAATGAGGGAAACGACAATAACAGAGTGCAGACAGAGACAGAGACACACGGAAGCAAACAACAAACAGAAAGAGAGAGAGAGAGAGAGAGAGGAAGAGGGAGAGAGAGGAATATGCAGCAAGAGAGCGTTGCTAGCCAATGGCACTATCAGTCGGAGCTGGGAGCTTCGTGAGGGATTCTAAATATTTCGCAAAGGAATTTTTTTTTTTTTTTTTTTTTTTTTTTAATTTATCTAAAAAGGCCTTAGGTATGTATGTATGCACATGCCAGTGATCTATGTCTACTTTGATCATTTAATCAGCAACTTATAGATGTTCAATGGCAATTATCGATTTTTTTTTTTCTTTTTTTTTTTTAATTTATTTTACTCCACTCCAGTCCAGTCCAGTCCAATATACCCAAAAATGAGCAACAACTCTCAGCCACAACTTTGTGCTTCCTGTCAATCCCAGAGAGAGAGAGGAGAGGCACACAGACAGCAGGCGCAACAGAGACGACAACAGAGACGACGAACATACATGTATGAAACAACGCACAACGATGGACTGTGTGCAACAGAGAGGGACAACACATACACATACAACACATAGCAGTCAGTGTGTGTGTGTGTGTGTGTGTGTGCACGTGTGACAGCTGATCGATCAGCTGCTAACGAAGGGACTTGACTTACGTGTCGCTCTTCGGTGACAACAATGAGATGATTATCTTTGAGCGTCATTTTGGTGACGGAGCCACAGGGTGCCACGATGACATCACTCCAGTCATCATCGTCGGCACCAGCTTCATCGCTGCCCGTCGAGCCCCACATGTCTGGCATCTCGAACTGAAATTCTAGATGCTCCAGACCAGCGCCCAGTGGCTGGCCCAAGCTGTTGGACTTTTCGCTGTTCGTGGGCCGTGGAAACGAGCAGGAGGATGTGGTGGCGGTGTTGGATACGGATGCGAACGCGGACGCGCTCCCAGACGATGCTGAAGAAGTGGCCGAAAGCGTTGACTGCAAGGCAGAGCAAAGGCCAAAGGCTCTCAGTATGTATGTACATATGTACATAGCGGTATGTATACATTGTACATAAGTACATAGATAAACGTGTTCAAGCTAATTGAAGCTTTCAGCACAGATATTCCAAAAGAACGATTAGAAATTTGCGGCGATAATTATATGCAAATTATTTATTGTAACCGCAGAGAAATTCGATGTACACAAAGTGAAATGCACGCTCTGGCCTCGCTTTCTCCACCCTTTCTCCTCCCACACACAGAATACACACAACAAAGCTCCTCCACACACACACAGGCATTGAGCGAAGCAATTGTATTTCATTTTTGGACTCAGCTTCAGCTTTGGGAAGTTTCCATCTTTAAATTGAAGTTTCAATCGCGGGGCAGCATTGAAATTACCAGTGGAAATTTCCTGCTCTTGTTTAATTTTGCTAAGAGCCCTGGAAAAGTGCAAGCGGGTGGGGTGGGGGGGCAGGGAACGGGGACTGTGACTGTGGCTGTGGCTGGGGTACTCGAGACTAAGTTTTGAGGCACTCGCCGATGGCACTTGGCGTTAAGATTTCAATTTTCAGCTCGCCACTCGATGAACCAGGACTTACCTCATTCTTGGAGTCCGTGCCCTGCTCGCTGTCATCGCTGTGGGCGCCGCAGAGTCCCTTTCGCGCGTTTTTGTTCAGCATATAACTGCAAGAGAAGAGAGAGCGAGAGACAGTCAGTGTGGGTGGGGAGTGAGTGGGAAATCCAATGCATTTCTAATGATGCCGCGACACGGATTGACATTCTGTTGCCTACTTTGAGGCGGCGTACACATGTTGCAACCGCTTGGGAAGCCAAAAAGTAATAACAATTCGCACAAAATGCTTATCAAATACTTGCACAGCTCTCTCGGATCGTGGCCGAGTGCTGCCACACATAATTCATATTAAATTTTGCATTAAAATGAAAATAATACAATTTTCCGAGAGACTCTCATTCCGGGGTCGCCCATTGTGGTTGTCCTGGTTGCCCGCGTAATGCTATTGCCACTCAACGAACTTCAACTTGCCACACGCACAACTAATTTCTCGTCTCGTCTCGTCTCGACTCGTCTCGAGAGTTTATTGTGCAATTTCCTACCTCACACACGGGGAGGCTGGTGTCCTGCTCAACAAGAGAAGAAATAAGGGAAATAAATTGTGTATTTCCTTTTTATTTAGACTTTGGTTGCCGCTTTTTCTTCTCTTTTCAGGGGCGTTGTGCTGGGGTCATTGACGATTGCCGGGTGGCTGGGGCGTGGCGTCGCGTGGAGGATAACAAACTGGCAAACGTTTGCGGCCAACATTTGGCGTTTTATGCGTTTTGTTCTGCGGCTTCAGGGGGATGGCAGCTGGCAGCAGAAGCTGGGACTATGGCACCTCTCTCTCTCCCTCAGCTTGTTAGCTTCTGGCTTCTGTCCGTGTCTGTGGCTGCGGATGTGTCTGCTCCAAGTGTGTGTGTGTGTGTGTGTGTGTGTGTGTGTGTGTGTGTGTGTGTGTGTGTGTGTGTGTGTGTGTGTGTTGTGGCGACTTCCGCGGCGTTGATTTGTTGCTGCTTCATTTTCGGGGGTTCCGGGGCTCTAAACCCAAGCACACCCCAGGTCGCTGCCATTCCTTCCGCCACGCATTCACACATAAATATATTCCACATCCTTCGAAGTGGCTTCCTTCAAACCAATTCGCATTTAGTTGGTGTGCTCGGGATTTATGCTCCTGCTGCTGCTGCTGCTGGGGGTTGGGTGATAAAGGATGTGCGTGCCTGGCTCCTTCCCTAGTGTCCTCCGCTGCCGTCACAGATTTGTCAATGTTTTGTTGCTGCTGCTGTCTGTCTGTCTGTCGCTGGCAATGCGAGAAATAAAATGCCACGGATGAAGCTGATAAATGCGATTTGCCACGCCTCTGCTGCAGCATACGGGTGAGCTGTGTGTGTGTGTGTGTGTGTGTGTGTGTCCCCGTGTGGTTACCGTAGCTCTGGGGTTAGCTCTGTGGGTCAGGTGGCGGCAAATTGCTTTAAATCGAGTGCATTCTCCGGGCCCCTCACAAGTAGGCAACAAATTTGAGCAAAAACTCTGTCGGAATCCTTTCAAGCGAACACCAACAGAAGATGGATGTTGGGCGTAAGGAATTTCCCCAAGGCTAGGACCCACATCCACATCCACAGCCGTCTAAGCTGCTCTCTGCTGGCACTTTGCTGGCAATTCCTTGCAATTATTTTTGATTTGTGGAGGACATTGCTGTCTAAGCTGATTAGGCGCCACGCGAAGTGTAACCAATTAGCCGAGGAGCAGCTGAGCCAAGTACAGTCAGACACAGGAATCATAGCTAGATCTACGCTCTACATTCTGCCAAGTGGTACCAAAAATGAAGAAACAAATTAAATTTGTACGAAAATAAACACGAAAACATTTGAGTTGAGTTTTCGATAATCCCCAACTGATGGTCCCCGAAATACTCACCGAATGGCACAGTACATGGAGATGAGCAGGCCCGAGGGTAGAACGACAATGATGAGACCCATGGAGACGGCAAACAGATTGAGATAGCCTGCAAAAAGGAAAGGAAAGACAAAGTAAAGCACATCCATTCATCCAACCGCAAGTGGTTGGCTGGCTACTCACTCTCAAAGTCATCGAGCGTGTCATCGGACAGGGCTGTGGCGTTGCCGAGTGCCTGGGGGTTGCCCACACCGCTGGAGAGGAGCGGTGCCATGGCCGAGACGCTGCCAGACTCGCCGCCGCCGCCGCCGCCGCCGCCGCCAACCGAGCCGTTCTCATTGTGCTGCAGCAGAGTGGCATTCAACAGCTCCGCCATGGGCAGCTGTTCGCGGTGCAGATGACTGGCAGGCGAGTGGCGGGGCAGATGATCCTGGCCATCCTGCAGCTGACGATGCGCTGGGCTGTCGAAGGGATAGGAGCCCTCAACGCCATCGAAGCCGCCGCCTGCGCCATCATCGATGAGGTCGCCGCCATACTGGATGGAGCTCTCGATCACATCCGGATCACTGTCGACGCCAATGCCGATGCTGTTGCTCTGAATGTCGTTCTCGTAGATGCCCATGCCGCCCAGCTCCCCGGGCATGTAGTCGATCTCCTTCAGCTCGATCTGCGGCGGCAGCTCCCCGATCACGGGCACCCCAATCGCCAGATCGGGCAGCACGGCCGGCTGAATGACGATGTCCGACTGGGGCGAGTGGCTGAGCGGTGCCTGTGTGCTGCCGGCACTCTGCGGCTGCTGCTCCACCTCGATCACCGACTCGCCCACATAGGTGACGTCCAGCGGCGGTGCTCCATCGCCGCTACTCGGACCCGTGCTGCGGAAGATCTTCAAGGCATCGGCGGTGTTGTGCACAGGCGAGAGAATGATGTCCTCCTCGTAGCGAGGTGTTGCCAGGGAGGATCGCTGCTGCTGCTGCTGCTGCTGCTGCTGATCCATCACGTAGCTGGCCGGGAAGAACTGATTCTCCAGCTGGAACTTGCGCTGCTGCTGATCGCTGGCAGGGGTGCCCGTGGGCAGGGACTCGCCCACCTTCACCTCCGTGTTGGAAATGTAAAAGATCGTGTCCGAGTCGCGATCGATGCTGGGCTTTCGCGGTGGCGGCGGTGGTGGCGGTGGCGGTGGCCGTGGCACACCTTCGCCCTCCTTCAGATCCGCCATGAAGAGCTCATCGGCATCCTGGAGCTGGGGCGGTCGCACCGCGGGCGGAGGATTGGCCACCGCGTCCGAGCGGAAGGTGAATATCGGATTGATGTGCTCGCCACTCGATGAGCTCTCCGTGCTGCTGTTGTCCCCGTTGCCGTTTCCGTTGCCGTTGTCGATGATCTCCACGACGAGAATCTCATCGCTGGGCTTGCTCGGCTTCAGCTGCGGCTGGCGGTACGAGAACTCCAGGTCCTCGCTCTCGCTGCCAAAGGCCTCGGACACATTGATGTGGATCTCAATGGCCGCCGGCTCGGGCTTGCCCAGCAGCGAGCCACTCGAGGCGGGCTGCGTGGAGACATCGGCCCGATCGATTACGTACTGCGTGAAGCGCTCCTGGGGCGGACCCACTGGCGGTCGCGGTGGCCGGGTGGTGCCCGACTCCACTGGCGGCGGATAGTAGCCCTCGTTGTCGCGGAAGTTCGTGGATGCCACAATCGAGTCCACCGTGGAGTCATACACCTCGATCTGTATGTCCGAGATCTTGGATTCGGTGCGCGGTGGCGCTGGGCCCGACACTGGCTCGGGGCCACTGCTCAGGGGCAGGCGCGTGGTGCTCGTCAGCGGCTCTGGCACCTGGAAAACCGTGCTGGAAAGCACCGAAATCGATGGCAGCATCGAGGCTGAATCGGGTGTGGCTGTGGCTGTGGCTGTGGTGCTCTCTGTCTGCTGCTCGAGCAGCGACGTGGGGGCCAGGATCTCCACGAGGCGTCCGTTGCGCAGCTGCGACTCGATCGATGCCACGTGCAGGTGGTTCGGCGGCTGCGGCTTCTTCAGCGGGTGCACCACAGCAAATGTTTTCTCGCCCATGAATATCGGACCCAAGTATCCATTGTGCACGGGCAGCAGGGGCTTGGTTGTGCCCGGACTGCTGCTGGTGGGTATTGGAATCCTCTCCATTTCCGATTCAATTGCAGTTGTGGCCGTTGTTGTTGTTATGGTGGTTCTGGTGGTGCTGCTTGTTTCCACGGTGGGTGAAGTGGTTGCTGCTGCTGCTGCTGCCGCTGCTGGTGGTGTGGGGAAATGCTGCTGCTGCAGCTGCTTCTTTCGCGTCAGCTTGAGGCCATCGTGTCCACTGTTCATGGGCGGGGCCTCTGTGTGCTCCAAGTCCAGCAGCTGCACCACCGCCTGTGGTGGCTGCATGAGGTGGTCATCGCTCTCGGCTTTCGTTGGTGGTTCTCTATCGGTTGTTGCATTGCCCACAAGTGGTGTCTTGGTGGTGCCACTGGTGGTTGGTGGTGGCTTGGTGTTTCCTTTTGGCACGTTGCTCTCCAGCTCGGTGGTGGTGCTGCCAAATGTGGTGCTGGTGCTGCTGCTCTGCACTGCCGCAGCCACTTCCACCGCTGTGGGCGCTGCTCTGCTACTGAGGACGGTTGTGGCCAGCAGAAGCAACACCCACAGGGTGCTGCCCTGACTGCCACGCCCTCTGCTGCCGCTGCCCAGTGCAGTTGACATTGCTGCTGCGCTTACCGCGAACTCTTCTGCTGCTGCTTTTGGCTTCTGCTTGCACTGCTTATCCAACTGCTTTTCGTACTGCTTCTCCCACTGCTTCTTTTGCACTCTTCGCTGCTGCTGCTGCTGCTGCTGCCGCTGCTGCTTCTTCTTCCTGTCTTGTTTTGTTATGTAAATTTGGTTTCGAGTTTGCTTTGCTGGTGAAAATCTGTTGGCTCTTCTTGCCTTTGGCACTTAATTTTCCCTTTCGCTGTGCTTGCTGCTGCTGTTGCTGTTGTTGTTGGCACTTGGCATTGTGTTGTGGCTCTTGAGGCTGACTGGCATCATCATCATCATCATCATCTTGAGCATCTTCTCCGCCATCAGTGAGCGTGCGCGTGCCCCTCCCGCAAGCGTCGCTGCAGCTGTTGCTGATTTCGCTCAATTGCTCTGTCGCCGCTGCAGCGCCGCGTCGCTGTCGCTTGAACAGTTACTGGGTGCGTCCCACTGCTTCTACTTTTGCTGCTGCCCTGGGGCTAGCGCCAGCCTCGTTGTCTTTTTTTGGCTTACAAATATCTTGTTCTCCTCCTTCGCCTCCTTCGTGAAGCCCTGCCCTCCCCTTTCTCTGTTGCTCTTGGCACTTAATGGGAGGCGAATGTTGACGATGACTGCTTGCAGTCTCTGCTGCTGCTTAGTCGCTTCGTCGTCCACCGAGTCTGATCTGCTTCCTTTGCGCTTCAGCAACTGCCGGAGTTCCGCCCTAGAGTGAAAACGAGATTTAAAACAACGCAATACTTATGCTTCGAAACAACAAACAAACAAGGAAGGAACAGCACTTAGAACTAATTCCTTAAACAGTCAACTACTTTTAGGCAGACGGATCAGCCTTACCCGCACAAAATCCACTACATAGTAGCAGACGCCGGCAGCGTCATATGCGCTGTGCATAGAAAAAGATCTCGGGCAGCGCAGTCGACGCACGCACAGCGTAAAAGCTTCGTGTGCCGTCGGCTTATGTTGCCCATTCACAATTGATCGTCTGCGCGCAGCGGCAGAGAAGCAAGAAACGTTTTTGCCTTCGTCTCTGTTGTTTGTTGTTGGTGCATACACAAGCGCATTGGAACTTGTGAGTGGCTGCTTTACAGTAACTAAAACTAACTGTAAGCAACAACACAAACTGCTTAACATGTAATTTAATAAGCAGTCTCCAATGGGTAAAGTATAAAACAAGAGAACAGAGCGAAACACAAAGAAAACAACTGAAGAATGGGAGAATAGAACATTTGAAATGCACGAAGGAAGCAAAGCAAACAGAAATAATGAGCAAGAAAAAACAGTCAAGAAAAGGTAATTCCTTGGGAATTCTTTTTTTTCAATGCAAAAGAGGACACAGCTCCCGTTTCGGGTGAAGGTTTTTTTGAAGCTTTTTTCCCCGCCACTAGAAAAGTGAGTGTCCGGCCAAAACAAGTTCACGGGGAAAATAAAAAGAGTGAGCGAAATACTTAAGCCTTTCGATTGAGGGACGTGTTCCATTTTCATAGCCCCATAAACAATTAAAAACTTGCAAAAAATATGAAAATATTCCTAAGAATTTGCTTGATTTCTCTTTAGACATTTCTAACGGCTAACTGAACCTAAAAGTAGTGAAACTTCCTACACATTTACGTGTCTATCGTGGCCGACCGAAGAAACTTTCCTGACATTCCCCTCGGGACTCCGCCCAGCCATCCATTAATTCATTGAGATGTCGGAAAGTGACACATGAATCCGTTTGGGCTTTCTCGGATCCTCCCCCGTCCCCGTCCCCGTTCCCTTCACACTGCCTTGGCCAGAGAAATATGCAGCGAGCAGGGAGGTAAACAAATTCCTCAGTTCGTCATCCTTTGAACTGGTTTTTAGGCTGCGGCTGCCTGGCCATGCAAATTAAATATAAAGCCTACAAAATGATTCGATTTCACAGCCCCCGGAACCTGACCGACCCCAGAAAACCCCCAACCCAACCCAACCCAAGCCAAGCCAAGCCAAGGAAAAGGTTCGCCAAAGGAAAAATGGGGAAAAACCGCAAGCAGGCGCCGGGCACAGGCATGAAGGCTTTTCCATTCTCTCATCATCACGGTCATCGTCGACATCAACGGCCACATAACAACTTGCTTATCACTCACTCGGCGCCAAGACCCCAGAGCCCAGACCCCAGAACCCAACCGCCCATCAACCGCTCAACCTGCTGCCCCTCCGCCCTCTGCGCACAGCCAACTATTGAAAACAGAACATCAAAGACAGCGGCGGGTGCGAGGATAGAGTAAAATATATATAAAGGGGAAAAAGGCTAAGCAATAATAAAGATTATGATTAATAGGGGGGCATCATGATGCGAAGAGGGTAGGAAAGGGTACCTGCACTTATCTACATGGATGTATAACTACATCGTACATCTCTTTACAGGAAAGGAGCGCTCCATCTCTCTCGTATTGGTATTCCAGTTCAAAGTACTCTGAGCACGGATTTCACGGCATAAATGAATCTTAATATCATCGTTGCATAAGTCGAAGTGTACCGAAAACAACAAGGAACAACTGTGCAGTCTGGAGAGCTGCGAACAATGAGGTCACAGGTCACATTTCCATGCATTAAGCTCTTGTTCAAAGTTCTCCCTAATGTATGCCCTCACACAGGTACATTCATTATCTAGATACTAAAACATTGCATCGCTTTTTATGGTATACAAAGAAAAGGTGACTCGACTTACCGCCGGCGAATCCGCGCTGGCTGCTTCCGCTTGCCCCGCAAGGTAATCCAAGGGTCCTTGCAGAGCCTGCCCTTTTTGCTACTTTTGTCACCTTCTCACAGGCTTTTATGCCTTTTGCTTATTATGCTTTTTCAACTCGAGCTTCTGTCTCGCACGAAATTCGATTGTTTTTGGATTGTTTCTCGCACGGACACACTGCAAAAAACTGGACACAACAACAAAAAGGAAAACAATCAGCGACAAACAACAAACACAAAAAAACACTAAAAGAAGCCAAAGCCGAAGCCAAATCGCGGACACGCAGCATAACGGTAATTGTTTTGATGCGGCAACAATAACAGAAGCAACGGGCACACGGAGTGGGAGAGGGGAGATGGCAGAGGCAGAGGCAGAGCCGCCCCAAGACAAAAGTCGCACGAGAAACGCGCCAAAATTTAAGCAAATTAATCCTCAGTTGGGACTCGTTCCGTTCTGCTATTGTCCTAGGCCCGCCGTGACCCCCCCTCCCACACCACGCTCGTTGCGGCATAAGATGCGAGATGGAAGGAGATGGACTGACCCACAACTCCCCTGCTATCCTCTTTCACGCTGCCTCTTTGGGTGCTTTTTGCTGTGTACGCTGCTGTTGCTGCCGCTGCTGCGTCCTGTAGCTCCGAAAACCGCACGAAAACTGCGCAAAAATCAAAGCATCCTTTGCCTAAAAGGACTCACGAACCTCCCAACGAACCTGCCTCGACACGAGCATTCAAAATTTGCGCGCGCTCTTTTCCTGAACAAACGCGAGGAATGTTGCGCAGGTTGCGCATGTTGCTGGCAAGCCATCGGCAGGGTGTGTTCGCACAACGAGGTGGGTCCTCACGGTGTGTGCAATAAATACTTAATTCAAATTATTGTAAATTTTGTTGTATTTTTGATATATGTATGTATGTATTCCTACCCCGAAAATAGCTCACAAAAATCAAATATTTGTTGCTGTTGCTGCTATGTTGCTTACCGCCACCTCGTTGTCCGTCGTATCCGCAATTTACCGTTTGCAACATTTGAGGTGTAACCAACCAGCCACCCCTTCCATTCTTCCATCCTCCTCCGAGAGAGTGAAAAAAGCTACACCCGAGAGCGAGCTGAGCCGAAGCTGAGAGCAAAGCGAGCGCAGTGCTCCAATCCAGTGATGAGCAACTTGCGTGCAGTGCTGGCGTTTCAGATTATTTTAGCCGTTGCCTAAGTTATAGCTGATTTTTCAGCCATTTTTGGCTAATTTCACATGAAAATCTAGCTTTCAGTGACTCTGCAGCACTGCGCGTCGCTTGCATTGAAGCGCAAGGTATAAGTGTATAAGGTATGCACAGCTCAACGCACTCCATTCTTTTGAGTGTCACTTTGGGTGGGTATAAGTATATTTTTTCACCTGTAATATAACGAGATTGCATCAACTAGCAGACTACTGGGACACTACATACTACTCTCGAGTTCTAATTGTAATTATCCAAAATTATAATGGAAAACCCAAACAAAATTCCGCTTGATAATTTGCCTGCACCTCATAAATTGTTGTGCCATGGACTGGCTACAGTGCTGCTCAATGCTGAAGTGGAGACTCGCTTGGAGACTTTTCCACGCGGTTTGTGTCTTGACTGAGCGCCAACATTTGAATGTAGCGCCATGGGAGAGCTTATGGAGTTTTTTAGCTTGAAGCAGAGCTTGCCAGTGCTTAAAAAGCTTTAAATAAAGCTTTGGGCACTTTGTTTACTAAGCATAAGCATAGGAGGAACATGAAAGTTCAAATGTGCTGATAAATGATACAAATTCTGCTAAAACCCCAGTTATATGGGAACGAAACAGCTCTTCAAAGCATTCTGCCTGCGATGCCTGACTCCGCGCTGCCATGGCTGTCAGCTGTCACCTGAAGACAAGACAAACAAAAATAAGTAGATAAAAATAGATAAAAATAGCAACAATAGCAATCTGCAGCCCACTCACACTTGGCAATTTCTTCTAATGAAACGCCCACAAATGTGACGGTGAAAGCGCACAGCACAAAGGAGAGAAATAAAAGTGCAAATAAATAAAACATTATTCGGGTGCGGAGATGATTCAGGGGCTGAACAATTTGCAGTGGCGCAGAGGGAACATATTTTGGGGAACTCTTTTTTCAGCCTGTTCTGCCTTCGTCTTACACTTATTTTGATCATGCAACACGCACGATAATGCCCATAAATAATTTGCCATTTGATTATGCAAAACTGGCGGCTGCTTGCCGGCTTCGACTGTCTCCTACACGTCCTCCAGCCAACTCCCTGTCCGCCTCTGTCTACGCTGTGGAATTCGAGGCAGGTCGCTCCCCTCCGGGCGACACTCCCAAATGTCTGCGTGCACGTTGCGTCTCCCGTTTGGACATCGAATGTCTCGAGACAAGACACAGGCTGCCAGGCACCGTTTTGGCTTTGGCTTTGGCTTTGGCTTTGCTTTTGGGCATCTGTCAATTCCTTGACCATCGCTCTGTGTGTCTCTCTTTCTGTGTGCCTCTTTCGTGAGTGATTGCTCTGCCTGCGGCGCACACTGCCAGCCATTCGGCATTTGCATTTGTGACACAAAGTGCAGCCACAACGGATATCGCAGCCCGCATCGGCAGCGAAAATCTACAACAAATAAAAGTCTCTAAACGTGCGCAGAAATTTGTTTATTTCCTGCAAACTTCCAGCTGGTGGATTGGGGAAGCTTCTTCAATCTAGCACGGAGTGGGGCTGCCATCTGCCATCTGCCACTCTCCCTGCCTCGCTGGCTGCCTCGCCCACGCACTCGCATGGAGCTAGAAAACTTAATTGAATCTCTGGCCATTGAGCACACTTCAATTGCTGACCTCAAAGCGTTTCATTTGGCTCTTTGTGAGTTTATGGCCGTGGACTCACCGCCGTGGGGCACGCTTTCTTCATCTCGTCGAGGCCGCTGGCATTTATCGAGCGTAATGGGCACGCAGCTCAGCGCGGACTTCCCTTAGACTTTGGCTCCGCTTTGGGGTAGATTCTGCGAGTTTGTTGCCGTTGCATTTCGGGGTTAATGCGGCATCAATCGAAGATTTTAGCGCTTCAGCCTTGGCCGCAACTTTGACTTGGACTCTGCCTCCAGCTCTGGGTTTTGGCTGGGACAACTGGCAGGCAAACGGCAAACGTGCCGCGCATGCCGCATCGAAACCGTTTGCTGGCCATCGATTGAAACTGAAACGGTAAACAGTTAGCCACTCCTCCAGGACTGCGACTGGCATTCCGAGATCGAATCGAAACAGTTGCACTGCGAATGCGTGCGAGTTGCGTTTTGGGTGCCGGGAATAGCTGCAGGCACACGGCTTGGACGTGGCTTTGGCCGCACACATTAGCACTGCTTGGCACTGCTTTGCCACTGCTTGTCCGCTCGCACCCAAGCGCCGCCGACGGCAGACAATCGGAACTCGTTTATCCCCCCAAATCGCGGTTCGTCTTCAGGTCTCAGATGCCCAGATCTTATGCAACCAGCAAGATGCTTATCGCCCTTAGATTTTATGTTGCTTTTATGTATGAGAAATATTTGGGGTTCGGCTTGAGGAATGATAACAAAACTTTCGCATTTTTTGTTGCTGTTGTTTTGGGATGCAGGTTGAAATCTGTTAACTGATTCACATGCGGCTCGAAGATGGTCCGAGGAGCGGACTGGGGGTTGGGGCGTGGCCGATTGAATCATCAATGACTGCGAAAGCATTTCACTTTCTCTCCGTTTCTCTCTCTCTGCCCTCGCCGCCTGCCCGCGCTTTCTTTTGAGTCATCCTCTGCATGGACTCTCCACTCTCCACTCTCCACTCCCCCGAAGTGCGAGCTGCTT
Organism: Drosophila subobscura; assembly: GCF_008121235.1. Classification (NCBI taxonomy): domain Eukaryota; kingdom Metazoa; phylum Arthropoda; class Insecta; order Diptera; family Drosophilidae; genus Drosophila; species Drosophila subobscura. The sequence goes on along the minus strand of NC_048530.1, from coordinate 22,422,821 downwards.
CTTTATGTCTCCATTTATGTGGGTGACGATTGCAACATCATCTTCGCGCGGCCCGAGACAAAGGCCCAGCACTGTTTCGGTTTCATTTTCAGTTTCGATTTCGGTTTCTGTTTCTGTTTTTTTGTGTGTTTGTGTTTCGTCATCAGTCCCTCCCCCTCTGTACCGCTGTCCCGCTGTTCCGAGTGACATCCATCACAACAATTAATGTGCATTATTGTGGGGGAGAGAGAGAGAGAGGGAAGAGGGAGAGCCAGTTTTTATTTTTACTTGTTGCAGTAGAAATTGTTAAGCAAATATTTTGCTGCGAACCTGTCGTGAAATTGGGAAAATTGTTTGCGCAGTTGCTGCCGTTTCAGGGTGGGGGTCAGGCGGGTAGGTGGCAAATTCCGCTGCCAGCTCGAACATCGAGGAACGTTGTACACTGCCCGCCAGCTTTGGTGGCAGCTTGCAGCCCGAGTCGTGCTACCCCACGCGGAAAGCGTAATGGAAACTTTCTTTCAGTCAGTCACGTTGCTGGCCCTTTTTTTTGGGGGGGAAGGGGGTTGGGGGCTCTGTGTGTTTTGGCAAGTGGTCAGGTCGAGGCCTCTGTGCCCAGAAATCATAATTCGCTAATAAATTTCCATGCCCCGGTGAAAGTTGTTGACCAAATCCCGAGCCTGCCCGGCCGCTGGCTTTGGGCCAGTTTGCGTTCTAAGTCGTTCGATTGAGAGCTGAAACCTTCGCCTGTTTAGCCACAAAATTTCACTCTCGTTTTCTGTTTCCCCGACAACAAACTGCAACTTCAGCTTCATCTTGAATCAAAGTTGCGGCGCGCACAAAACTTGTTTCCACAGCGACAAGAGAAAGAGGCAGAGGCAGAGGCAGAGATAATTTCACTTTTATTAAGTAATTTCGTGGCTCAAGACTCGCCGCCAAGTGACACTTGGCATGGGCAGATGCCCAGCAACAATTAAGAAAGTATATCGAGGAATGCCTCACAGATCCATGTGCGCTGATGGCAACAGATTCGAGAACGAACGAAACTTTCCTGACTGCTGCACATTTGGCACAGACTTCAATCAAAGCTGATGGGATGAGAGTGGAGTGGAGCCATTAGGCAGCGGCAGTCAGACAATCTGATAACAATCTGTCGTGGCAGCCGCTTAAATGAACCAATTTCAGGGCAGACTTCACTTCTGTGCCTCGCCGCAGAGTTCTCCCTGCGCCCGCGCTCCGATCAAAGTCAACTCTCGATTTTGCCGCATACTTTCACTGCAGCTCAGCAAATCTGGGGCAGGGCAGGGCAGGGACTGGGGCATTCCCTTTCGCTTCCAAGTTCTTTCTAATGAAAGTGCGAGTGGAGCTCTTCGATGGCAGGCCTCACTTTGGCTTGGCTTTGAGCCTTGGCTTTTCCCACACATTCCGTTTTTTCTCACACATTTGTCACGCGGCTTTTCATCTGTTTTTCAGCTTTTTCCCCACGCTCCTCTCTGCCTCCTTCTCTGCCTCTCTGTAAATTATTTTTAACTGCATTTCGCACACACTTGCAACAGCTCGTGGCAGTACCAAAACCAGTGAGGAAATTTGCCATTTCCCGAATGTTCCTTGGCAGTTCTCTGGGCTTCGTTCTAGCTCAAGTTTCATGCAGCCTAAAGCCCGTTTTGAATGCTTATATTTTAGGTAATTGTTGCAGCTCCTCGTTTCCATTTAACTTCAGTTGAAAGAGCGTAGAAAATCCCTTAAATTAAACTAAAATTAAAGCTAGAATCAGTGCCTCGTGCATGTCCCTTTGGGCAGCTCCGTTGCAGCTTTCCCTTCGGCAACTTCTGTTGGCTGCCTTCAGGTATATTTCTTATTGATTTTTGTCAGCTGGCTGACCTTGCTGCCAGATCTCCATCTCCAGCTGCAGCGCTTTCACGTTGCTGCCACTTTTGCTTGCCACTTTTGCCGCTGCCTGCGTTGCGATGCGGAAATGCGCGGCTGCAGCAGCCAAAGTTAAAGCCAAATCCAAATGCAAGTCGAGGCCCGATTTCGGCTGCACTGCACTGCACTTTCAGGCCAATCGTCACACGTCTCGATTCGCTGACAACCCGCAATCCTCGCTGTGCCAGCCACCAATCATAATTTCAGTCAATTTAGCAACCGGCGACAAGTGTTTTTTCGAGACTCTTTTCTGTGCTGCTGCTGCTGCTGCTGCTGCAGTGACTTTCTCCCGACCTCGTTCAGTTCGATTCCCATTCCCATTCCCGCTCGGATTCCCATTCCTAAAATAAATGATTGACACAGAAATTTTAGCTGGACCTGGCCAGGTCTATTGACCTCCCAAACAGGCAGAGTCGCGGCCGCAGCACTGCCACAAATTGAATATAATTTTGAGAAACTCTTCGGCACGGCCATAAGCAGAAGTCAGAAATGTATTTGCATATTTCTTGGGCCAGCAAGCAGCGGGGCAGCAGCTCAGCTTGGAATGCGTTAATTGGCGGCGCAGGCAGCCAGCAAACTGAGCAAACAGTTAGCCCAGTGAGCTCTGATTCGGGTTCTGTTTCAGGTGTTGTCAGCCAATATTTCACCTGCCACTGCCGCATGCCACGAGCGCTGATGGGCAACGCTTAGCAGCCTAACGAGGCGTCCCTTTTGCCCCCCCCAAACAATTGAAACACAAAAAGCAACAACAACTGGGGGAGACAGGCAGAGGCAGAGGCAGAGGGACGGGCAGCGGCAGTCGCCGATCGAAAGTGAAGTGAATTTGGTAGACAGACCCACAAAGCCATTCAATAAAAGGCCAAGCCAAAGCAATAAAAGAATTTTCGGAAGAATTTCTAAATGAAATTGGACATACGCTTTCGGTGTGCGTGGGGCATGCCACATTCAACATTCATTATGTCTCTCCTTGGAGGCTTTTTTAGCAACAGCAAAATGGATTAAATGGTGTGACATTTGCCTCCCAGTAACCGTTTTCCACCACCAATAGACGCCGTTTGAGTGGAACTTATTTTCAAGATAATTTCACAGCCACTGGAATTCGTTGTTGCAGCTGGAAACAGTTGGGAGCTCACAAAAATAAACATAAAATTGGTTCAACAAAATGCTAAAAGTATTACAAATAATACAAATACAAAAAAAAAGTATTTCCGCTGGATATTTTGACACTAAGACATAAGAAAAGTCGCGAGAAATGGCACGCAAATTTAAGGAATTTTTACTTCATTGCATTTCATTTATTTAAACATTTTTTTAACCATTTTTCACTTGTAATTTCGCACTTCAAAACCATTTATTATATATAAATAAATCCTCTTTTATTTAATCTTGAATCAGAAAAAATTCCCCCATCGAAAGAGCATCCAAAAGTCGCTGCTCTTGGGCTGTCGTCTCGTCCCTCCACTGGTTGCGGCTCGTTCTCTTCATTAAATTATCATTATCAAAATGAAAGTTTTGAGTTTTGAGTGTTGAGTTTTGAGCTCTGTGGTTTTCTTCAGCGGCGTTGGCCATTGTGCGTGCAGTGGCCAATGGGCACGTAGCGTGTGGGGCCAGGCCATCAATAAAATTGTCAAATTGGCAAACTGAACGGCCGCCGCGTGCTTCGAATATTTTGACGAGAAATTTGAACTTTTATTTTGCGCGGGCGTGACGTTTGTCTGTCTGTGTGTGTGTGTGTGTGTGTGGCATAAATAAATGCAAATTTCTTTCTGTGAGCAACAAAGAACTCCGGCAACGAACTTGGCCAGGAATGATTAGGGCCAAGCCAGGCCACAGGTCAGCCAGCAGTTCGCACTTCGCATGTGCCAGTGCCACATATTATTCGTTGGCATCTGTCTCTAGCATTTGCGCACCTCTTACCAGCTTTCAGGCGGCTTCAAATATAGAAACTGCCGCTCAAATTTTGTAGTGGAAACCGAGCAAAGATCTGCGGGGTATTTGCCAGTCGTTGCGTTCTCTCTGCTCCCAATGAGCGCTGTGCGGTTGCTCCATTGAGGTGACACAACTTGTCCAGCGACCTGATCTACTTGCGGCAGAGAGGAGTCTGCCCTCTGTGCTGGCTGCTGGCTGCTGGCTGCCGGCTGCTGGCTGCTGCCTCAATTGCTTTATTTCTCCTTTGGTTTTTGTCTTTGTTTCTGCAATGTTTATGGCTGTTGCTGTCACACAGCAGCGGCGCTTATGTAAGCTCTGAATTCTCTCTCTCTCTGTGCTCCACTCTGGACATCCAACTCCGGTCGGGCGCTGCGTCTGTTGTTGCATTCATCATCGTGTCATTAGTGTCCAAAAATGAAATGATTGCAAATATCGCAGAAACGCAACAAAAGAGCTCTCCACTAGCCGCTGGGGGAATTGAAAATGTTTGCAAACAAAAGACAAGATTTTTACTTTCGTTTCGTTTCGTTTCGTTTCACGTAAGCCTCACACACATTTCACTTTGGTGGCCCATCGGCAGGGAGTCTGCCTCTCAGTCCCTGCCACGGGGATTTGTGGGATTTGTGGGCTGTGGTGGGCCGCTCCAAGTGCAGTCAGTCAGTCAGCCAGGGCGCTCATTGCGCAATCATAACTACACCTGCCACACCGCCCACCGCCCAGCGCCCAGCGCCGCCCCTCTGCTAACATTTACTTACCACTCGGAAACGGTCCGTTTGGCAATCCGCAAAACCACCAAAGGAGGCAAGCAAAAGGCTAGCAAAAGGCAAGTAAAGAAAGGAAATAAGTATAGGAATGTTATCTAATGCCTTTGCCATTCCTCGATGTATCGCAAATTAGAATTGGAAATTATGCAAATACTTCGGGAATTATTTGTGCTTTATTCAATGCATTTTGGGAGAGTGTTTGATGAGCACTTAAAACTCTTTATTTGCTGCTGGAATCGTGTCTCTCCTCTTCCAGTATTTGAATATTTCTCCACCATTTGCATCATCAAAATCCCATCAGCTTTGATCGATGGTTGCAATGTGTCAGCGCTGCGCCTGCAAACAATTGATTTCGGGCCAACGAATGCTCAGGGACAAGAGCATTTGCTTGCAACTGGAGCACTGCTGCAGGGCATGGGGCAACAATTACTGGAGGAAGGGAGCCCGACGGCTCAGTGGCTCAGCGGCTCATAACATTCATCTCGCGAGGCATGAGCTGGAAATTAAAAATAATAAAGCACCAAATGGAAAATGAAGCGAGGCTAAAGCGGGATGCGACGGGAATGGAATGGGAATGGAATGGGTTGGGATGGGTTGGAGTGGAATGAGGTGGAATGGGTTGGGTTGGGTTGCTTGGGTTAGATGGAATTGGATGGGTTGGTTGTTAGAACAGCAGCAGCAGGAGGAGGAGGAGGAGGAGAAGGAGAAGCAGCAGCAGATGCAGCAATTCGCTTTGCTTCGCTGCGTCCCCAATTCTCGCAGCTCTCCCTCTGCCACTCTCTCTCTCTCTCTCTCTCGGCTGGAGGCCCGCTCCCCGCCTGTTTGTTGGGGTTGCGTGATTTGATTTCCTTGTTGTGGTCATTCCAGCACTGGTCAGTGGTGGGCGTCGTTGGTGGAGGAGTAGTCCGCACGTGGCCAAGTACTTGCTGCCGATCTGGCCAGCAAAGCGGAACAATGGGCGCGGCGCGACCGGCAGAGAGCAAGCAGCCTCAAGAGTAAGCCCAGCCATCAGCCATCGAGCATCGAGCATTGGGCAGCAGCCCAAGCAGCAGCGCCAGGCAGCCACTTGCACCAGCGATTTTCCAATTAAATGTTGCCACAAAGGCAACCTGTTGCTGTTAGCTAACCGTTTGAGTGGGGGCCACAGAGGAAGAGGAAGCGCAGAGAGAGACAGAGAGAGAGAGAGAGAGAGAGAGAGATTTAGATTTTGGCCAAGCGAATATCGAACATTGATCGATCGAATCCAATCCATGAACTCGAAACTTGGGCCAGCCCGCAAGGCCATTAAAATGCAACACCAAAGGGGGATGCTCCTGCATCTTCAACGATCTTCATTCCCGATGATCATTAGCATCTGCCCCACATGTGTCACAACAAAACCAGAAGAAGGAGACAAAAAGCGGCGCAGTGGAATGCGCTGGCTGTGCCCACCCGATATTGAGGCTGCTCCAATTTGCTGACCATTTGGCTTACTTCTAGCATTTCACCATTTCCCCCCCTCCCCATTCGTGCGGCATGCAAATGCTGCAACATTGTGCAAGATCCCAGATCCCAGATCGCAGATCCCAGCTGCCGTCCCCTGTCCAGCATGAGCAAGTAATCCGAGCAAGTTCCAGTCAAACGACGAGGAATTCTTCTAAATTGGTCCAATCGGAAAGAGATGCTGGAGTGGGGTGGTGAGAGAGACGCACAGAGTTACAGTTGCATAACCTGTATTAGTTGTTATTACCGTTTTAGAGAATATGAAGATGATGATGATGCCGCTGCTGATGGCCCAAGCCAATGCTTCGCCATTGATCAGCACGCCCTGCCTGCGCGCAGAGACAGCGACAGCGACAGCGGCAGCGACAGCGGCTGTGACTGAGCAGAACTTGGCACTTGCCAAAAGTGCAGCAGCAGCAGCAGCAAGTGCTGCTCGACCGACACGCATGCAGGTACACACACACACACATTCCCATAGCAGCTTCGGCAAGCAGCAAAAGCAACGTCGGCAGCAGCAGCAGCTTACAAGCGGCTTACAAGACGCACAGCGCGACGTCGCAAACTTTCAGTTGCTTTCGAGCTGCACAAGGCGACAGACGGTTTGACTTCTTCGACTCCAAGAGTGTACCTTACCCCCCACCACCAAAGAAAAGAAACAACCGAACGAGACTGGCACAGAGAGAGCGAGAGAGCGCGCGCGAGAGAGATCAAACGAACGAACGGCAAACGTGAAAAGTGAAAGAAACGCCAAAGCAGCCGCAAACGAAAGACTCCACTCTTGAGTTCTTCTGCAGAGCTTCCAGCGAACGGTTCATGCAGCGGATAATAAACGCGCCGCGTAATCCAGCAACAACAACAACAACAAACATTCCGTTTTTTTTTTTTTTACGTTATTTTGTTAAGTTTTTGACCGTGTGTCTTCTGCTCTAACGGTTTGGTGCTACTACAATCGCTGTGTGCTCAAAACTTTCGGCATTCATCTTTCTCTCCCTCTTCCGGGTACTTGTGTGTGTGTGTGTGTGTTTTGTGCTCCTTTTTTTGTTGTTTTTGGTGTGTGTTTGGTTGCTGCTCGCAGTGGGCACAATCCGCGGAAGGAGAAGGATAGAACCAGTTGGGTGGCTGACACACATTTTGACCAGGCCAGAAGCACCTGTTGGCATGTGGAACCCTGCACAACAGTCAAAAACTTGCAGCAAGTGCTAACCGTAAAGAGTGCAATAAATAGAGTAACCAAAAATCAACAACAGCAGCCGAAAACGAGAGACAGACAGAAAGGAAGAGAGAGAGAGCGAACGAGCGAGATCTGATCTGATCCACCATCCATCCATCCATCCCCTGCAGCAGGTGTGAGCGAGCGAGAGCAAACAATGCAGCGAACGCAGTGGCAGCTGCTTCTGCCGCTGGCTCTGGCGGTGGTGGTGGCGGCGGCGGCGTCGACTTTGGCGCAGGCGCAGGCGCAGAATATAGGTGAGTGTGTCAAGCAAGAAAGACAAAAAAACAAGAGAGAAATTCTATGCGAAAAGGAATGCCGAAGAGTGTATACCCTGCGCACAGCGGGCTGATATCTAACTTCCCATCCACACATGTGCATACATAGTCGTTAAATGACGTTTTGCATATTTTGACAATGAAATCTCCGCGTTCACAAGATTATGGCAGCACTTTGGTTATTCTCATGATGCTTAGGCTTCGATGACCTTACAGTTCGGACTCCAGGCACAGCCTTGACATGTGAGAACTCTTTGGTACATGTGGGGAAGCTCTGATGCATTGTTAACGGACTCTATCCGCACAGATCCCACAATGTTTTGCATAGATCAGCCATCGGATAAGCACGCCCACCCATGGACACCCAAATGGTGGTGCATACCCCACCATTTCTACAGGGTATTTAACGGCGCACACACAAACATTTTCTCTCGTTCTTGTTTGCTGCTGCTGCTGCTGCTGGATCCATCCGATCCCCACTTGGCACTGCCGCCGCTCTTCTTGCTGGCTGCCCATGTTCATCACTCACCCATTTTCACCCGTATGTGTGTGTGTGTGTGTGTGTGTGGGACACACCTACAAAATAAAGGAATTAATTTGTTTCTTCGCATTTAATTTTTATTATTTTTGCATAGACATTTTTTGTTGGTTGGTTTTTTGTTGATTTCCGGTTCTGGTTCGAAACAAAAGCCAGCAGCAGCGAGCGACTCATGAATTATGTTTCTTGTCCAGTGACTTTGGCATTTTTCCCACGCCAATAAACAACACAAAAAATAAACTACAAGCCGAAAAGAGCATTCAATGTACCGCAGTCCCCAGTCCCCAGTCCCAGTCCCAGTCCAGTTCCCAATACCCAGTCCCAGTCCCAGTTCCACTTTGAGTTCCAGTTTCAGCGACAAGTCAAGTGCTTGGGCGCTGGTTAATTATTTCGTGGGATATGCGGCAAAAAGTTAGTGAAGCTGGGGAGGGGGGCAGGGAATGGCATGTGAGGTGTGGCATTTGCCAGGAAACGGATGTTTGTTTGGGTCACCTCACACACAAAAACAGACAGAGACAGCTGGGACTGGGACTGGGACGGGCAAGCAAATGTGGCACACGAAAGACTTGGGCAACAAACTTGCCCTCTGCACGTGGTAAGGAGACTGCCCGCAGGGCGACCTGCCACCAACAGGTGCTGGCTCCTGCAGATGGGCCCAAAAATATTTCAACTTTTACTTGGGCACAAAAATCTTTGCAATTAATTTTGAAAATTAATCCAACACATAAAGAACTCAAAAACAAAAAGCAGAAACCGAAATTAAAAGAAAATTTATGATCTGAGGCAGTCATTCAAGAGAAACAACAATAAAAGCGACAACAATTGCGACCAAGAAGGAAAGAGCTGCTGGGAAAAGGGCGCGAAGGGAAGGGAGGGGAAGAGACATATCTGTAATGTTGGGAAAGTTGTATTTGTTTGCTGTTTTGCTTTCAAGAGGCAACTGTTGACAATAAGAAAAGTAAAAGTGCCACAAAGAGAGTGGGAGCCAGCCAGCCCTATGCTTGCCGCATGCCTCATCGAGGGGCCCATGTAATATCTCTCTCTCGCTCTCGCTCGCTGTACGATCTGCTGGTGCCGGTTGTAAGCATGCATGACCAGCTCATCATAATCATCATCAGTGGCAGGAGCAGTGGCAGTGGCAGCGAGGCAATCAGAGATGCGGAAACTCTGGGCTTAATTGCAATGCGAAACTCTGTGGCACAAGATACTCGTTGTAGCCATCTATCTATTGCTGCACAATGAACCACAGCAGCCGCAGCCGCAGCCGCAGCAATTTGTTGCCTTATGGATGGTGGAAAAGGGCGGCCGGCACCGGGCGTGGCACTGTGCACGCATGCATGCCACAAGTAAAATCATTTTTTCCATGCTGTGGCTGCTGCCGTGGCTGCTGCGGTCGGCGCTTACATAAGATCTGCGCGTATCTTTGACTGCCACAAGGAAGTAGGAAGGAAGCCTGCAACACCCAAGCCAAATTCCAATTTCCAATTCCCAGCGGCGGGTGCGTGGGCAGCGGACTCAACCTTCAACTTGTTTCACTTGCCACCAACTCCATCTTGCTGCCAAATCTTTGTCAAAAGTATTTCCAACGTTTGCGCAACACACGAGAAAACTCCCGCCCCTGGCCACAAATATTTATATGTTTGTCTTGACAATTTTACGCAACAATTTTGTTGAATGAGTTTTCGCCTTTGTGTTTTCTTTTTGCTGCAATTGTCACCTTGGCACGTAGGAGGCGGTGTGCGTGGGGCGCACTGTCAATGGCCTTGTCCAATACGAGTGCCCAATCGCTACATTTTTTAAATATTTAAAAAAAAACACACACAGCAACTGAATGCGTAAAGAGGAGACTCAGGTTTTCCTTATCCAAGGCAGAGCTCTGTGGAAATGTCTGGAAGTTTCCATTGCATTCCTTTTGTTAGTTTGAAATGGTTTCCCAGCTGCCAATCTGTTCTGTGGGTGGGGCCTGGTTTGTTGGAGAATTTCAAATGAAAAGGAGTGCCAACGTCGGGCCATACATCAGCGTCGTATCATCTGCATTGTCGCATCAATTTCAATCACTTGCATTGCAGCGTTTTTAGCATTTTTAAATGTGGCTCTGCCACACACATTTCCATTTCCATTTTCGTTTCCATTCGATTCTCAGGCGTGAGCGTTGTCTTTGTGCCGAGTATCATTTTAATTGCCATAAACATAAATGGCTCTGACTGCAGTTAAAAGTTAAATATTTTCACACACACACACACACTGTGCCTCGGCAGCGAGCAACAACATCTTGGGGCAACTTTCGCGTTTTGTTTGCCTGCCTGGCGTCGTGTGTGAAATTTTAATGTCGCAGTGAAATGCTCGAAAAGTGAAACTAAAGTCTAATAAATAAATGAAATTGTTTGCTATTAGCAACGCATTCAAATGCCAACTATCGCTGGCCACCAAGAAAGCTGCCGCTGCCACTGCCACTTGCCACCAGCTGCTAATGAAAGAGAAAGAAAAAGTGGCTGCAAAAAATGTTGGACAGAATTTATGCGCCTTTTTTCTATGCATTCATTTTTAATTTAATTAATTGTCATACGACCATGTCCAAGTGTCGCTGGTTGCTGCCATTGTGATTGTGATTGTTGCCGCCGTGATTTCACAGCCAAAGCCATCAATGCCACCAGAGCAGCGTCAGACAATTGAAATTGTTATTAATAATTGCTTTGTTAATCATTTGAGGTGTTTGTGTGTTGCTGCCGTTGCTGCTGCGTTTCGTTACAAATTGCCAACACAAATATCGTGAAATATTCGCTGACGATTGATTGATGGCTTGCCGCAGCTATCGATAATTATCGATCGGCCAAGGTCTAAGAATCGAAGCGGGGCGCAAAATATTTCACACGAATATTCTTGGGCATTTTTCGCTATGAAATTAGCAACTGAAACTGCATTTAGGTTGCCTTGGCAGCATTCTGAATTGGAATCATCCAAAAATGTCATTATTTTAGCTACTGAAACACCTGGAAAATTCTGGAAAATACTTTCCAGTCGTAGCATTAAAATTGATCCTTGAATTCATGTTTGAAGCTGCCCCGCCCCAATGCAAAGGGGCGGGGTTAAAAGGAAAACCCCTTAAAGCTTTTCTCAAATATTTAAGCCATAACGATAACGATAACGATAACACTTATAGCAGCCATAGCCATAGATTTCGATTGGGGCTTGGGCAGGGGGACGCCGGGGAGCCACCTAATTGCGGACATGGACGCGGACATGGCTATGGATATGGACATGGACATGGCAATGCTTTGTGGCTGTGGCATGGAAATTGCAATTTGCTTAGCTCAGTTTTTGTTGCAGCTTTGGTTTCGCTTGCGCGCTGACTGCCACATAAGAGAGTGAGGGAGAGGGAGAGGGAGACGATGGCGCCATCCTCATGATGATGATGATGAGAGCAAGCCGCAAGTTCAATGACTGTTGGCTGACTGCCTGCCTGCCTGCCTGATGACTGGCTTATCCCGCTCCGTTTCGTATCGTTTCGCTACGCTCTGGGGGCAAATCGGAAGTGCAGTCTCAGGATGAGTTGGCAGCTCTTGCAGCTGCGGCCGCCAATCAATAAAAGAGCGACTAGTGGCAGGGGGCAGCAGGCAGCATCAGCTACAGTTATTTCTCCGCACATGCAGCGAACAAGTTGCAACAAGTTGCTACAGCCACAGCTACAGCTAGAGCCACAGCCACCTGATGCCTGATCCCAATCTTTTGATGTCGTAATGCCCCGCAACTAGCGGTAAAACTAACCAAATGGAATGCCATACAAAATATCGATTTTATAACCAAGCAAATAACTTGCCAGCTACCCACTCCACTCCACACAATTTCCAAAGTGAAAATATTTATAACAAAAGCTGCCAGCATCTCCACCTCTGCCTCTGCCCTAAGACAGTTTTTGATTTCCTTTCTTATTGGGGGCAAGCTCTTGATTTGTGGCTGCCCATTTGCATAGGAGAAAAGAGTTGACAACAAAAAAGCCACCGCCACGAGAATTTCTTAACCGAAATGAGACACGACGCGGAGAATCGAAATGGAAGAGGAAAACGAACGAGCGAACAACAAAGCGAAACCCACGAAATTCTCGACTCGTTTTAATGCGTTTCGTTCTTTGTGGGTTCTTCTCCTCCTCCTTTCTTATGCAAATTGCGCGCTGTAAGCGACATTTTTTTCTATTTTATATTTTCTATTTTGTATTTCTTTGGCCCCTCAGCCAGCTGTAGAGGCATAGCTGATCCATTCTGTGATCTATTCCTCACTTGAAATCATTCCAAATGTCGCTTCCCTTTTTGGCGTAATTTGTGTGTTTGCTTTTGGAAGTGGTCTGACCAAATGATTAACCCCACAATTTGCTCACAGAGAGAGAGAGAGAGAGAGACTGAGAACAATCAAACAAACAAACCGTACAACTAAAGTGGAAACAATCTTCGCATAGCATTGAAAATGTTCACAGCCCAAAGCAGAAATTAGGCACGAAACCAAAAGCAAATGCAAAAGCCGCAAACAGAGAGACAGCCGCAGCCCGAGAATTAGCAACTGCAATGAGAACGCATCAGCAATCCAGCAGCAGCGGCACAGTGGGCACTGGCACATGGCAAACGGCACAGCACAGTGGGCTGCGCTGTGCTTGCAGGTGTTTCCACAGATTCCACATCTGTGACTGCATTTGGGGCCTGAGCGCTGACCCAGTTTGTTGTCAGTGGCAAGAGAAGGACAGGCTCTGCCTCTGCCTCTGCCTCTGCTGTTTTGCTGCTGCCAACACTATTATACGCTCGCGCATTGATTTGTTGGCTGGGGCCCGGAATGCGGTCAACTGGCAAACGGCAACAGCATCCAAGCAGCCAGGCATCCAGCAATATCGTCGGTCAATGTCGTCGATCGTCTTGGCACCCTATGCCGCGGGGTATTATGATTTGTCCATCAGCATGGAAGGCAGGAACATGTTTGCACTGGAAATTGCTTGCTCGACTTGTGTCCAGGGTATCCATTGGGTCGTTGCCCCGTTTGCTGCTGTCATTCTTTCTCTTGTTTTTGGCTTGTGTCTGTTGTTGCGACTGTCTGCGCTGTCTGCGCTGTCTGCGCTGTCGATTGCCGTTTCTTGGCCTTGCTTCAGAAGCGGCAATCAAGCGTTTCCTTTGCCGCAAAAAGTGCCGCAAAATCATATCGAACCTGTTATAAGGCTTTGCTTGGGATGGTGGGGGTTTGTCTTCAGGTGAAAGATGTTGCCACCAGGCTGGAAGTAGGAGAATGAGTGGCCCGTTGTCGATGCTGTCATTGTCAAGATGCTGCTGGCAGTGCCCCTCTCTGGGTTCAGCTGCCTGTGTGCCTGTGTGCCTGCCTGCCTGCCTGCTGTTGTGTCTGGTTCTAGCCATTCTTTGCTGCTGGCTGTTGCTTTACGTAACTGTTTAAGCTTGAAATTTATTGTTGCTGTTGCTGCTGCTGCTGTGCGTACCGTTACATAAAAGAGAGCCAAGTCGCGTCGCGTCTGGTGGTTGGGACGCAGCGCATGTTTATTTAATACGCTTAGCAGCTTTTAGCCAGGCCAACTAGCACACACACACACACACACACACACAACACACACACATACGGGTGTGTGCTGGTGGCAGATGTGTTCTTTGATGTCTCATTTAATGCGCATGATGGGCAATTTTTATGCGCAATTAATTCCAAAAGAAAAAACAAGAAACAACAAACAAGAATGGACAGCAGAGCCAGAGCCGGAGCAGCCACTCTAACGACTATGTGTGTACCCTGTCAGCAGCGGAAGTTCAAATCAAAAGACTTGGCCAACGACGAACTCTTGTGTGCAGTCCAGTCTGGGCTTTGGCTTTGGCTTGCACAAGCCAAAAGGCGCATCCAAACAGCAGCGAAAATTGCGCAAAAACCAAAAGGCACTTGCGAAATGTTTCTGCCGCTGTCAGGTTTCTCCATGTGTGTGTGTGTGTGTGTACTTTTAACGAGGTTCTACTAATTTGGCCGACAAGCACAGCCAGCAGCAGCAGCAGCAGCAGCAGCCTCAAAAACAAAAAGCCCACAAAACTGGGTCAAGTGAATCGGAGAAGCGTTGCGGGAGCCAGGCAATGGATGAAGCTGCGTGAGAGCAGATGCAGCCAGAGAGCAGTCACAAAGGAGCGGTGGCGAGAGGGGGGGAGAACTGGTCGCCAATTTATGTAAATCCAATACCAATCAGCCTCAAACGGCATCTCCGCAGAGAGGTCTCTCCTCCATCATCATCATAATGGTCACATAATGGTCGACCGATAGGCTAACGGTTTCAACCGTTTTCTTTTTCTTGCTTTCTGTCTTTTTGCTGCTTATATTTTTGGGGTTCGTGAAGTTTTCACTTGAGGAAATAATGTTAAATCTCGGGCCCTATTCGGACAGGTGGCCCAGCACTTGCGCTTTTCTCCAATTTCGTAATTGAAGCGGAGAATGCTTCTACGGAAGCAACAGCAGCAGCAGCAGCAGCAGCAGCAGCAGTCGACGAAGCGTGGGCCTCTGGCCAGCAATCAGCGCATGACGTCCCAGAACTGCACTCAATGCAGCAAAAATACCACAGAAATCGTACCCTTAGTCCCCCCGCCACCACCCAGACATGGCTCTAATTAGCGTTTGGGTCAAGCCAGAGCCCGAAATGAGCTGAGTTGGAGCTGGAAGTGGAGTTGGAGATTGGAGATTGGAGATTGAAGATTGAGACAATGAAGCAAGCGGCGAGCTAATTGCATGGGACAAGAAGACATTCGCGCCTCATTTGGATGCACTGCGAACGCAGCCAGCGAGCCCTTACCCATGCCATGCCATGGAGGCCACTCCGTGTCGCGCATTTAAAATCAAATTAGCCGACATACGCAAATTGCGGACGCAACTCCAGAGGAATGTGGAGTGGGGGTCGGTCTTGGGGTCAACATTAACCACGTAGAAAGTCGCGCTGCAGCGGTGTGATAATGATCATGAAAGGCGCAGTGTTGCGGCAGGTTCAACTCACTCGAGATCTCAGATAGCTTTGGCATCAAATAATTATTAAACGACTGCCGGTTGGCTCTAGAAATGCCTCTACAAATTGAAGCCCCTGCCCTGTGCATTTTGTGTATTTTTTTTGGCATACAAATTGAAACCGCAAATTGATTGCTACCTTTGCGGCTGGGCTGGCTTTCGCTTTTTCTATTCATTTCGCTCAATCGAAATGTGTTTTTTTGTTGTTCGATTCATAGCCGAAGTATTTGGCTTTTGTCCCGCAACAAATTGTGGCAGCCACATAGCCAACACAGCAAACAAAGAAAAGGCCTGGACGAGGCGTTGATGGGTGATTTGTTACAGCAACAACCAGCGAGTAGGAGGGGGAGGAGGAGGAGGAGAAGTGAGTCCGGTTTCATGTCCGAAACAAGTTTGAAATTATAACTGCTATTATGATTATAATGATTGTTATTATTATTACTAGACTTGAGATTTGTTATCCACAATGAATATTCAGAGACGGACCAACGACTACTCCCTCCCTCCTCCTCTCTTCTGTCTCTCTTTCTCTATGCTGTACGTATGTACATATACAAGTGGAGTGGCTGGCTGTCTGCTGTTGTACAAATTGCTGCTGTTGTTTTGTCAATGGTAGCGTGCTGCACATACGAGTACGAGTACGAGTACGAGTCCGCTGGCCATGCCACTCTGTCTTTCGGTCTTTCGGTCTGTATGCGGGCTATCACTTTCACTGACTTTGTGCCGCACATAGAAAGCAAATGAAAGCAGTGCCCCAGCAAACACAAGACCTGCTGGTAGTACGAGCAACTACTGCCTTTGCACTTTAAGGTATTGGCTCACACCACACCAAACACACACCACACACCCCACCCCTGCCCATTTCCATGCCCTCAAGTGAGAGACACCGACGCCGCCGCCGCCGCATTGTCATGCATGGCCGACTGGGCAACGGCAAGCTTTTCGGTACGTCCTACAACCTTAATGCTGTGTAGCGTAGTGTAATGTTGTGTAGTGTAGTGTTGCGTCTTTCACATCGTGGGAGTCTTTCGCTAATTCTTATTTTATCTCCCACTTATATGCGCACTGTGAATGCCCTACCTCGCCCGTTAGCTCATGCTCAGTGTATTCCGCGAGTGCCTGCGCGTTCAGCCCCCGTGCATGATCTTCCTATGCTCTTCTTTTCGTTTTTCTCTCGCACTTCCAACTCTTCTGCTTTGGCTGGGCTGCCTGGCGCTGCCCTCTGCTTGCCTTTGTTGCTTTTGTGTTTCTTCTTTTTGGTGGTGGAACTGTAACGGTAACTGAAACCGAAATTGAAACCGAAACCGAATGGAATTTATTTTTATGAACTTGATTTCTTAATTTGCGTTTGCGCTCCCCATGACAAATGACTCGCTTAAAGTTTCATTTTGCTTCTTTTTTGGTTAATTTCAATTTGCCCGAACTAATTTTTGTATTTGTTTCTGCCTCAGCGGGGGCTGGGAGGAGGAGCGGCGCTAAAGTGGAGTGAAGTGGAGTGAAGTCGGAGCTGGCTTTTGAAAACCGTTATGATGAAATTGCATTGGCATTGGGTTTGTGATTGGTATTGGGTTTGTAAGCAGCCAAGCAGCTAGATGAGGCCATGGCGAAGAAGAAGCTGCCATGGCATCTGAAAATGTGTAGCAACAAACAAGAAAATGAAAATGTTGCTGGCAGCAACTGGAAACTGGAAGCTGGAAAGCTGCCCTGCTGCTGCTGCTGCTGTTGGTCAAATGATGTTGCAGTTATTCGACCATTTATGGCATGCCAGTTTCCCCCCAGTACCAGCTGCAGCTTCAGCTCCAGCTCTAGTCACTGCTTCTGCCTTTGCTTCTGCGTTTATGCAAAATTGTATTTAACAGCTTTGAGACGGAACAAGAACGATCCGGAGGGGGGGCACTGCATGCTGGGGATGTATCAAAACCCCTGACACTGGCCAAGTCTGGGCCTGGGAACTGCTGCTCAATTGAATAACTAATCATACAAGCGGCAGGCTGGCAACACATTTGATTGTTGCACACGGCTCGCATTTTTGCATAGATACAAGCGGCAAAGCAACAACAACAACAACAACAACAACTAAATTGATGGCATTTTTTTGTTCTCTCTCTGCTGCTGCTATTTTCTCACGCTTTGCATTGACAACAACTGCAACAGCAAACAGCAACAGCAAACAGCCAAGCAAAGTCGAGTGGAGTCGAGAGTCGAGAACGTTTTGCAATCTCTGAATGCCAGAGATATTTTGCCTGACCAAAACTGGAACGGAACTTGCTTAATTGTCAATCACACCACGAGTCCAACGACAAGTTGGATTTGCCAGAGAACGAGCCGTGTCCAGTTGAAATAGAAATAACTTGCAAGAAATTTCAGTCTGCGGGGAAGCTGCTTTGAGATGTTTTCCATTTACATAAATATAAATTATGACAAATGGCAAGGCAATTTGAAGACACTCCGAGGGGCATAATTGGGAAATCAATCAAATTGATTTTGGGTAACTGCCAATCAAAGAACAATCAAAGAATCAAAGAATCAAAGAATATTTTGTCCATAATTGATTGCCATATAATTTAATGCTCTTTTCTGTTCCCTCTCTTTGTGCTTTCAGATGCCGACTGCAGTTTTCCCGGCTCACCGGCGCACAGCAGCGTCGTCTTCTCGAATGCGAATCTCACCCAGGGCACGGTGGCCTCCTACAGCTGCGAGCGCGGCTTTGAGCTCCTGGGACCGGCCCGACGGGTCTGCGACAAGGGGCAGTGGGTGCCCGAGGGCATACCATTCTGCGGTGAGTAGCAACTCCGTTTAGGCCAGCATCTAAGCCAACAAAGACAAAAGACTTGGGACACGAACACGAACACGAACGAACGAAATGCCATGCTGTTCGTCAACTCAATTAGCGCCTTTGATTCCGAGTTGGACTTGCACTTGGACACCGACTGGGAACAACTTTCACCACGCGCAAACCAAAGCAAACACAAAATTTGAAGCGTTCTCAAAATTTCTCTCTCTCTCTCTCTCTCTCGCTGTATGGCGCTCTCTTGCTCCCTCGCTCTCTGCGGCAGTGCGAAAGAGAGGCAACTAAATGGCATTCCAATTCGTATACCAATTTCCAATGCAAAGTTGTCGTACAGCGAAAAGCAAACCAAAAGTGAAACATGATTAACAAAATGCGCGAAATTGGGCTAAAGCCGAATGCGTGTGTGTAGCAGGAGGCAAGTCGAGAATGAGAGGTGAAGAGTGGCCGCGATTGACCCACTTTCAATGGACTCTAGTGTGTGTGTGTGTGTGTGTGTGCGTGTGTGTGTGCGTGTGTGTGTGTGTGTGTGTGTGCGTGTGTGTGTGGGGACAGAGACAGAAGTAAAAAAAAACGACAGCACGAAAATTCTAAATGATTTCTAGGTGGGGGACATGGACTTCCGCAAAACTTGTTTATTGATTGACATAAACAGAGCAAAATGAAATGAGCAAATCAACAAATTGAAAGACTGAATGAATAAGTGAATGAAGGAATGAATGAACTGGAAGCAGCCTTGACCCATTCACAGAAACTCACTCGATCGATCCATCACGCTCCAGAGGCTGTCGAAAGCCCGAATTTGAAATTGATTCGGCTGAAAATTTCTTACTGGTTCTAGCTCGAATCGAATCATTAATTTTTTCCAAGAGATTCCAAGAGATTGGAGCCACTGCTGGCTGCTGTCGGCTTCTGTTGCCCTTTGGCTTGGGGCCCCCCTGCTGTCTGGGCTGATTGCAACTTGATGAGGCACAAACAAAAGCAAAGATTTCCGACTGGAAAATTGCTGCAGCCGTTCGTCTGGGAGCGGCTTTGGCTTTTGGACATGACACAGCAGGAAGACATTGGCAGCAATAGGAAATTAATTAAATGCAATTAAAAGGCATTTGTCACACCAGCCAGCAGCCAGCAGCCACCAGCCACACTTGCACCACAGAGAGAGAGAGAGAGCAGGAGAGAGTATTGGAACGGTTAGAAAGCAGCCGCACAGCTCTCTGGAGCGTGGACTGAGAGACTCGCAGACTCCGAAACTGAAACGACCAGTCTTATCCGACAGATGCATCTGATTAATGAATCCCGAATGCCGCACAAGTGCGTAGCGAGCGTTGTAATTAGGCCCGCAACAAGTAAAAGTTGGCCCAACATTAAATTTCACTTTTGCTTTTGCCAGCGATATCTCTCCGCTGACTCTTGGCCACGCTGAACGAACGCACACAATGGCCAGAACTCTTGACGAACATTTTGCCAGGCAGAACATTGTTTGGTTTTCGTTTTCGTTTTCGCGTTTTGGTGTCAGGGCCTACCCCTGTCCCTGGCCAATTAGTCGGGCCTTGGAGCCCCACGCTGGGAACTGCAGATTCATGACAGCCTCATCATCATCATCATCATCATCATCGCTTGCATCTTGATTTGGCAAATAATAATTGAATTTTGCATCTCTTCACAGTACTCAATGTGGCCGCTGGCAAGGCGCCCATGCAAATATCCACTGAGGGCGCTGGTGCACCCCAAAAAGCCATCGATGGCTCCACGTCGGCGTTCTTCACGCCGGAAACTTGCTCGCTGACCAAATCGGAGCGCTCCCCCTGGTGGTATGTGAATCTACTGGAGCCCTACATGGTGCAGCTGGTGCGTCTGGACTTTGGCAAATCCTGTTGCGGTAAGTAATCCATGGGCTATGGCAGCAGCAGCCACGATCGGCTGTCCGTTGTCCGTTGTTCGCTGTCCGCTGTCCGTTGTTCGCTGTCCGTTGATTAAATTCAGCCCGCGTTTCGCTTTTATTAAACTGCAAGCAGGCATTATCTCTGCCCGTAAACCTGTCCCGCACATGTATGAAAAGCTCACACTGTAATAGAGTTGTTTGGACCGCATTCTGTTTGGGGCCTGACTCTCTCGCCCAATGGACAGTTCAATGCCCCGTTTTCCCAGGCCTGCCAATCCGTGGCAGCAACTGCAAATGGCAAACGCTGCACGATGCCACAGCAAAGGGTTGCCATGCCCGAAAGCGGCTAAGCAAACAACTGCCAGCAAATGCTTTCACTTGCCAAGGCAGCAACCTGAAGTTGAATCTTCGGCTTCTTGTTATGTGATTTTCGTGCGGCTCTCGGCCCGAGCACAACGACAACGACCAACGACCAACGAAGAGCCAGTGAGTCAGAGTGGAGCCCGAATATTTATGATTACTTTCACTTGCCTGAACCCGCCTGACCCGCTGACAGACAAAAGCCATCGCCAGGAGGCAACATCTCTGAGATCTTTCTGTGAACATTTTAATTTTAATATTCGTAATTTTTGTTTTCATCTCTGTGTGTTGAATAGGCAACAAGCCGGCGACCATTGTGGTGCGTGTGGGCAACAATCGGCCGGATTTGGGTACGAATCCGATTTGTAATCGCTTCACTGGCCTCCTGGAGGCCGGCCAGCCGCTCTTCCTGCCCTGCAATCCCCCCATGCCGGGCGCGTTTGTCAGCGTTCACCTGGAGAACAGCACGCCCAATCCGCTGTCCATTTGCGAGGCATTCGTGTACACGGACCAGGCGCTGCCCATCGAGCGGTGTCCCACGTTCCGGGATCAGCCGCCGGGCGCCCTGGCCTCGTACAACGGAAAGTGCTACATTTTCTACAATCGGCAGCCGTTGAACTTCCTCGATGCGCTCTCCTTCTGCCGCTCCCGCGGCGGCACTTTGATCAGCGAGAGCAACCCGGCCCTGCAGGGCTTCATCAGCTGGGAGCTGTGGCGGCGACATCGCAGCGATGTCAGCTCCCAGTACTGGATGGGAGCGGTGCGCGACGGCAGCGACCGCAGCAGCTGGAAGTGGGTCAACGGCGACGAGCTGACCGTCTCCTTCTGGAGCCACCCCGGCGGCGATGAGGACTGCGCGAGATTCGACGGCTCCAAGGGCTGGCTCTGGAGCGACACCAACTGCAACACGCTGCTGAATTTCATCTGCCAGCATCAGCCGAAGACCTGCGGGCGACCCGAGCAGCCGCCCAACTCCACGATGGTGGCCCTCAACGGCTTCGAGGTGGGCGCCCAGATCAAGTACAGCTGCGACTCGAACCACCTGCTGGTGGGTCCGGCCACACGCACCTGCCTGGACACGGGCTTCTACAACGAGTTTCCGCCAGTGTGCAAATGTGAGTGTCCAGTCGATCCTCCAGACTCCATCCCCCTGACAACTGTCCCCCCTCTCAGATATCGAATGCGGTCTGCCGGCGAGCATTGCCCATGGCAGCTATGGCCTGCTGAACAACACCGTTGGCTACCTCAGTCTGGTGAAGTATGCCTGCGAGGAGGGCTACGAAATGATTGGCCGCGCCCTGCTCACGTGCGACTTCGATGAGCGCTGGAATGGACCACCGCCACGCTGCGAGAGTGAGTGTCTGCCCGCCTCTGCCTCTGCCTCTGCCTCTGCCTCTCCGCCACACTTCTCATGCTCCTCTCTGCTCTCTCTTTCAGTTGTGGAGTGCGACACGCTGCCTGGGAACTACTACAACACCATCATACACGCACCCAACGGCACCTACTTCGGCTCCAAGGCGGAGATCAGCTGCCCGCAGGGCTACCGCATGGAGGGACCGCGCCAGCTGAGCTGCCTGGCCAGTGGCCAGTGGAGCAGCGCCCTGCCGCGCTGCATCAAGCTGGAGCCGGCGACACAGCCCACAGCGGCACCCACAGCACCACCCTCGTCGGTGGCCACGCCGCCACCCTTCAGGCCCAAGATCAGCAGCACCACCAGCCGCACGCCCTACCGCCCAGTGTCCTCCACCTCCAGCACGGCCAGCACCAGCACCGTGGGCACCTACCCCAGCATCAGTCCCACACAAGTGGAGATCAATGGAGAATGTAAGTGCTGAGTGCTGAGTGCTGCTCGCTCTCCAGCTCTCTCTTTTCTCTGACTCACACTCTCCTCTACGCTCTTCCACAGCCGATTCCGAGGAGGATGTCAATGTGCCCGTGCCAGGCACGGTGCGCGAAGAGTTCCCGCCGCGCCGCACCGTTCGGCCCGTGCTCATACCCAAGAAGCCGAACAGCACGCCGGCCGCAGCCACCACCACGCAGCACGCACTGCCGCCGCAGCCGCAGCCGCTGCCACCGTCCACCTATGCACCCGCACCGCCACGCAGCCGCCCGAGTGCGGCCAGTGTGCCCGCCCAGGTGGAGACGACCACGCGGAACACGCAGCAAATCATTCAGAACTCGCACCCGCAGGACAACGAGATCCCCGACAGCGTCAACATACAGCAGAATCAGTCGCCCAATGTCAATGTGCCCTTCGCCGTCGACAATCCCGAGCGCAAGGAGCCCAAGGAGGCGAAGCTCAATCTGGGCGCCATTGTGGCGCTGGGCGCTTTTGGCGGCTTTGTCTTCCTGGCCGCCGTCATCACGACAATTGTGATACTCGTGCGAAGGTGAGTACTGGCCCTGCCCCCACCCCCAGCAGCTGCAAAAATCAATTTGAAAATCAACAAAAAAAAAAAAAGAAACGAAACGAAACAAAAAATCAAATAAGTCGATCGTTTGTCGGGGTCACCACTTTGTTCACATCCCGTTAACCCGCTCTTACCCTCGCTCTCTGTCGCTCTCTCTCTCTCTCTGTCGCTCTCTCTCTCTGTCTGTGTCTCTCTCTCTCCCCTTCTTTGTGCGTCTCTCGCTGTGTCTGTGTGTGCCATTGGTGTCCTTCCTACGTTTTATTACGCTCCCGCTCTCCCACGCTGTCTCTCTCGCTCTGTCTCTCTGGGATCCCACACACACACACACACACACACACACACAAACACTTGCTTCAGCACACACGCACACGCACACGCACACGCACACACACACATGAACATCGAACGCTTTCTCTTTCTCGTTGTACAACTCTCTTTTTTCGTTTTTGCTTCTCCCTCTCTGTCTTTTGGGCAACCCATTCGCCAGCACCCCGAACAGCAAACGGCGGCACCTTGCCAAACACTTAACCGCTTACCATCATCATGCTCATCATCATCACCAGCAGAAGCACCAACACAGCCACCACCACCAGCAGCAGCAGCAGCAGCAGCAGCAGCAGCAGCAGCAGCAATACCAACAGCAGCAGCAAAAGTCGCAGGGTGCGAGGGCACCGCGAACAGCTACCGTTGGCGGTATACCGCGACCGAGTCGCCTGCCCAGCTATGCCACGGCGACGGCCACCAGTGCCACCAGCTACGCGTCCACCGCCCAACTGACACGCTGCAGCGGCAAGGGTATGCGCCTGTTCGGCGATGGCTACGGCTTTGGCCATGGCTATGGCACCTATGGCAGCATCAGTTCCAGCACTCGATGCGAGCCCCCCAGGGAGCCATCGCTGTGGTATAGCGTCCTGGCGCTACCCTTTGACGACCAGAAGCTGGGCAGGCGGGAGTTTAGCAGTTATGGGCGTGGCTATAGGGCCAGGGCAGGACTCTTTAGCAATTCCCACATGTAAGTGGAGTGCGGAATGGATTAGATGCAGGAATATCGATGCCAAAGAGGAAGCGAGGAAGACCGAAAATGGACCAAAATGAAAACGAAAATGAAACGAAACGAAACGAACTACCTGCTCAAAGAAGAATGGGAAACGGAACGGAACGGAACGGAACGGAAACCCAAACGCAATGTGTGCCAAAGATGAACAGCCAAAAGCAACCAAAACGAAACGAAACGATCAGTCAGTCAATCATACAGTCAGTCAATCAATCAATCAAAGCAAAGCAAACCCCAGATCAGATGAAAGCTGATCCAATCCAACGGCCATATGTACACACACAAATGTAAGCAGCCCAAAAACAAACAAACAACAAAATATACACCACACGAAACAACAACAGACAAAACAAACATCAATCCAAACAGTCAACCAACCAAGCAATCAACCAATCAAACGAATCAATCAAACAACACCTGATCCACACTGCTCCACACTGAACCAACAACGAATGCTGTGGGCTGGTGGCCGTCGCCTCTTTCTCTGTGCTCTGTTGCATTTCCATCAATCAGACAATCAGACAATCAACTCATCAATCACAAGCACGCACACACACACGCACATAGACACTCACACATGCACGCCTGGCTCTCTCTCTGTCTCTCTTCTCTTGTAGTTTTCTCTGTCACTCTTTGGTCTTTTTCCAACACTACTGCCTTTCCCTTACTGTTTGTGCTTAACCCTTGATCCTTGAACGTGGAACTTTGAGCCCTTTTTTTGTAACTAACACAAACCACACAACAATCGTTGCCCTCTATAAAAAAATACTCAAATTAATCTGAATCGTCTGTTCTTTTTTCACTTTTCCTAATCCGTAACAGAAATAGAACCACGCAGCATTATCGGCATCGCGCCTCGCCCGATTGCAACACTGTTGCCAGCTTCGACAGCTCCACCTCTGGCTCCCGCAACGGACTCAACAGGTGAGAGGACACACGCGGCCGCATGTTGGATAAAACTAAAATAACTTTTCGTTCTGGGTACTGCAGATACTACCGCCAGGCCTGGGAGAATCTGCACGAGTCCGCCTCGAAGAACAGCTCACACAACGCGCTGCGCCGCAAGGAGACCCTCGATCCGCCCAGCATGACCCGTTCCCGCGACAATCTGCGCGACAATATGCAGCGATCCCGCGAGAATCTCGACAGGTGAGCGAACTCTCCATGAGTCGAAGCCAAATTCTGACTGGTTCTCATTAGCAGATGCGGCCGCGACAATTACGGCATGCGCGACGATTCCGAGATGGTGGTGTCGGACGTGTGCCTGAAGGGCGAGAAGAAGCGCCACCATCATCATCATCACAAGAGCAGCTCGCGCAATGGCGACTACCGTGATCGGGATCAGTCCTCCGGCAGGCGCGAACATCACAGGCACAGCGGCGCTGGTGGCGGCGGCGGCGGCGGCGGCGGTGCTGGCGCAGGAGGCGGAGGCGGTGGTGGCGGCCACTATTGACCAACCATGGTCATCACCATAAATGTGGAGCGGCAATTGCAATCGATCGTAGATGAAGATGAATCTGAAACAGATTCTGGAACTGGAGCTGGAGCTGGAACTGGAGCTGGAGCTGGAGCGAGCGCAACAACGAAAAATTTTTTGTTTAATTTTAGAAAGATTCTGATCGGAAATGAGAAATCGAAGAAGTTAGACAAGAGCGATCAAGATTTCCCCATAATCTTGCAAGTCAATACTTTACATGCATTATGCCACATCGGCAGATGTATTTCCATATATTTTTCCCTCTTTCTCCGAAACAAGAACCGAATCTTACTCGTATAATTTATTCGCAAAGCTTTCTTAAGGTTTTCTTAGTTAAATTGTCTCCTTATGAATTAGTTGTATGTAAAAGAAGGCGCGAAGAGGCGTGGCTTTGCCTGTTAGTTATTTAGATGAAATGCAAGCACCAGGACACAGAAAATACATCAAATCCAACCACACACCCACACCCCAGCAATGTGGCACTTGACAGCTGCAGCCAAATTATGAGTAACTTGGTTTAGCTTGAGGCTAAACACAGCTGCCCCCAAGCCAAATCGACTTGCTCATAGTCGCATTTTAGTTACGTAAACTTATGCTAGATAGAATGGACACCAACAACCCAAAAAGCGCAAATAAAAACCCAACACAAATCGGCAGCACGAGCGAGCGACGAGCCACCGAATGACAGGCTGCACCATTCCAGTTACTTTTTACTCATCTATATACATATATATCTACATACAGCACAGACTATATATCACCTTGTATTTGTATTTCGTAGAGTCGTATAATAATTGTAGATTTTTTTTGTTTTTGAGTGTGTAAAAGACAAAGACAAAGGCAGCGCGGAGGCAGCGCGGAGGCAGCGCGGGGAGTGCTTGTCGGAGTGCTAAGTGCCGCAGCAACGTATGCAATATTATTTGAATTTCGTGCATTATTTCCAATGTAAATAATAATAATTTATTTCATAAATAAAACAATGATCATTTCGCTAAACAATTGTCGGACTTTCGTTTTGCTTCCAGCCACAAAAGGCCAGCAGCAGGCACGTGCCAAAGCCAAAGCCAAAGCAATTGCAAATTGAACGTTTTTACTTGTTAATTGAATTGTTTATTCATACAGCATATAAAGTGTTTTGGTTACTCTATTCATTTCGATTGCAAAAATGATCGTCTGAGGTGTTCCATAATTGAAACAAAATGCATTTCCCGTGGGGTGAAGAAGTGTCTCGAGTCTGACTTGGTCAGGCGTGCCTGGCGTCGATCTCTGTGTCTGTGTCTGTGTCTGGTTGTCCGGCTCACGTATTGCTCAGAGCATCCTCAATGCGAACAGTTCGATTGATTTCCGCGCCTTGCTGGTGCGCCTCAAGCGTGGGGTAGACCTCGAGGCCGCTCTTAAACTCGGAAATGTCTGTAATGGTGGAGCTGTCACCGTCCTTTGGCAGGAATACAATGCTCATTTTGTTGGCCAGCGCCTCGAACAGTTGATCGTCATCGTCGTCGTCGTCATCTTCGGGCATTTCTTCGTCGCTGAGCTCCGCGCCAGCAGCCTTGACCGCATCATTATCATCCGCAACAGTCAGCAGAGGCTCGTTCATGCCCACTGGACGATGTCCAATGACCTGCACCGATAGCTTGCGCAAATTGTTGGCATCCGTGTCGATGAGGAAGCTGATGATGTCCTCCTTGTTGAGGGTGCGCAGCACTTCGACCTGCTTGCGATTGCGATCGAAGAGATAGTCCCCGTTGATGATCTCCTCCCAGTTGCGGCCCATCTCCGTGGACAGGGCCATGTCGGCGACCAGCTTCAGCTTGATCAGCGACTCCCTGCTGCTGACGTAGTCCTCCATTGGCAATTTCTTGAGAATTTGCAGCATCTTGAGGCGGAACGCTTCGATGCGCTCCTCAACGTAGCTGGCCGTTGTTTTTGTCTCCTGCGAATTCACCATAATCGTGTAGCCGGCACTGCCGTAATTGACGCGCACCGTGGCGCCCACGTGGTAGCCGAGCTGCTCCTTGGTCCGCAGATGATCGAACAGCGGCTCATCGACGAACATCATCAGCAGGTCGAGGATGCTCTCCACGCGCACCGAATTCGGTCCGATTTGATAGTAGTTCGTGATCACCGTGTTCGTGTCGCTGCTGTTGAGGGCGTGGCAGCGGATGGTGTGACTGCCCAGCGGCAGCTGCACCGTGCGATCCTCCACGTACTGACGCTCCTTAATCTTCTGGCAGTTGAGGCGACTGAGCACCGCATTCAGCACATTGTGGGCCGACTCCTCCGTGTAGTTGCCCTGAATGAGCGCCTGCACGTACAACTCCTGCGGGAACTTGCGCGCAAACTCCCTCATGTCCTCGAGCGTGATGTCATTGAGCGCCTTGAACTTGTCGATTGTCAGCCAGCGAATATGCTCCAGCACACACAAGCGGATATCCCTGCGGGAGATAATAGATTCCCATTTATGGCACACGAAAAAGAGAGAGACGACAGCTTACCGGTTGAGGGCACGCGGCTTGATCAGGTTGTTGAAGTACGCCTTGCGCTGGTTCTTGATGAAGGCCGACAGTGTGCCCTCGTCGAGGGTGTCCGCCACGTTGACCATGCCCTGGGCAATGGCCTCCACAATCAAATGGAGCTTCTCATTGTAGCCGGAGACCTTCAGCAGCAGACCCTTCTCCCCGGCACTGAAGCTGTAGCTCAGCCCGGCACTGGTCGCCGGATAGAGCTCCTCGCAAACGTTGAATTTAACCAACTCCTCGTACAAGGCGCACATCGCATCACTGTGGGGAGAGAGATTATTAGGCAAAAGGTGTGGAGTGGAGCGTTCAGGATGGAGCTTACTTCTTGGCACTCTGCCGCTGCAGCGGTGAGATAAAGTAGAAGGCCATGTAGGCCTCGGGCAGCTCGAATTTGTCATCCTGCCGGAACCACAGCTCGCACGTGTCAGTCTTGAGCAGTTTCTTGGGATGGGCGGGCAGATCGGGCTTGCCTTTTGCGCTCCAGAACAGCTTGAAGTCGTGGGCCACAAAGCGATTGGGTTCGGGCAGAAAGAGCTGCTCCATGGGCTTCGAGTCGGTCCACAGCTGCTTCCACTTGGCCGGCATGGGCACGGTGGTGTACTCGGTGCCGAACCACGCCTCCTGCTTGTCGTAGGCAATGCCCTCGTACTTGTCCTGCGAGGTGATCATCAGATTGAACTTGAACTCGTTCAGATGTCCGATCAGCTCGTTGAGCTGCTGCTCGTCGTAGCTGTAGTAGAGCTCCTTGCCGGTGAGCACATCCTTGGGCGGGAAGTACTTGCTGTTGAAGACCAGATCCTGCACATTGTCGAAGGCCGGTCGCTGCGCTTGAAACCGGAAATTGGTCTCCTCGATGGCCTGCTGCTCCTCGTACAGCTGCCGCAGTGAGCCGCAGTTGGAGAAGAGCTTCACGTAGGCAAAGGTGGCGGCCAGCACCTCGTCGATGTGCTTGAAGCCCTCGTCCGTCAGGTAGATGCACACATTGAACAGCGAGTACATGGTGTTCAGATCGAAGCCGTTCTCGTCTATGCCGGCTATCAGCTGGAGGGCCCAGAGGCGGCGCCGCAGGTAGGCGCAGAGACTGCCCTTGCCCTCGGTGCCGAGCAGGTAGGAGAGGAACTGATCGGGCTTGCTGCGATAGTACTGACGGACACTGGGCAGCACCCAGGTCAGCTCCACCTTGCACTCATTCTCCACGGGCTTCACGAAGAACACTTGCTCGTGGAACTCCGGACGGAAGGCTTGCCGATAATCGAACTTCGTCAAGTCCGGCGCCTTGCTGTCGTTGCGCACGATTTCGGCAAAGTGGCGCACCACCATGGCCTCCAGCTCGTCGAGGGGCAGGCGGGCCTGCAGGCAGACGTACATGCGGTTGGCCGAGTAATGCTCCCGCCGGATCTCGTGCAGCACCTTGTACAGCGCATCATCGTCCACGTTGTCCTTGAGGGTCTTCAGGTTGCCCCAGGTGAAGGTGCCGTGCGGATAGTTTTCGGTGGCCAGGCTGGCCAGCAGCTGGTCGCGGCGCGTCTCGTCGTCTTGGGCTATCTGCTGGAACTCAGAGTCGACGGAGATGCGCTCGCGCTGCATGGCCTCCTGCTTCATCAGCGGATGCTTCAGCAGGGCTGTGAAGTAGTCCAGACTCGAGTCCAGATGCTTCTCGGCCACCTCGAAGTAGAAGAGCGTGTCCTCGCAGTCGGTGTTGGCATTGCTGAAGCCGCCGCATTTCTTGACGTGCGCATCGAAGATGTTCTCCTCCGGATACTTCTCGCTGCCCATGAAGATCATGTGCTCCAGGAAGTGGGCCAGTCCCTGGTAATTGCGCGGCTCGGCGAACGAGCCGTAGTCCACCATCAGGGCACAGGCGGCCAACTTTTCGTCGCCAGTTTCGCTGCTTGCCTGGCTGCCGCTCTCCGAGGTCACCGAATTGGTTTCGCTGCTGGAGTCGGAGGAGCTGCTGCTGGACTCGCTCAGCTTTTCCCCTTCCTCCGACGACTCGGTGCTGCTGATGCCATCATCGGGCACCGGGCTGGGATCCGAGACGATCAAAGCATGCAGACCGTTGGCCAACACCAGGGATCTACACAAAAGCAGACACATGAGGAGGGTCAATTGACGGACCGTCTTGTCGTTCCATTTCACTTACTTGTACAATTTCTTGTCGTTCTCCGACTTATCGGGCACATCCAGATATGTCACTTGCTCCGCCATTCCACTGTAGGTTCGCTGTTGCCACGGAGCTCGACTGTGGCCTCTTAATAATTGAGCGCTGCTGTTGTCGACTCGGTGTCGTGGTTGCTGCTGCTGCTGCTGCTGCTGCGGTTGGAAACGATACTGAAAATTTGTCGCTGACTGTCTGAATATGTAATTTAGAAATTTTATTTTTTTATCTGTAAGTTGACGCGGCCAAAACATTCACGTGTCTGTTTCACAATACAATTTCGACTGCCGGTGCTCCCGTTTTGTTTTAGATTTTTTGTTTTTGCGGTCGAAGCCGCCTACCTTGTTCTGTTTGGTGTTGTTTGTGTGTGTTGGTCTTTTGTGTGTTGTGTGTTGGAAGGGGAAACCGCCAGCCACGATGTGGAGAGGTAGATATGGAATATAAACGATCAAGCTATCGATACATAGGGCTGCATTCAGTTCAGCTGCCAAATGATCGATGGTTACAATTTTCACATCCAAGTTTGTTGGTTTTGTGTGTTGTAAAACCTAATTTGATCTAAAATGGTGACTCAATTCTTGGACTGAAAGCCGATAAACGCGTCTAGAAAAATAATTCATAAAGTTAGCTACATCCAATATTTTCCCATCTTCAAAGTCTTTTTCTTTAGAACTTAGTTATCGTTGGTCAAGTTATATTAGATATGTATGTCCTCTATCCGCAATTTTACAGGGAAAATGCACCTTGCTTTTTATACCTTGTCCATTTATTTGATTCATATTTGATTTATTTCTAGTACAGGTTTCTTCTAATATTTATATCGATGGTTTTAAAATGGACGCTGGTATTAGCTCCTTACCCGCGCACGGGCACACTAGCCAAGTGCATTAAGTGTGAGTGTCATGCGTGTGCGCGCTTGTGTGTGTGTGTGCGTACGTATTAGTAGCGTATAATTGTGGCGACAACGAAAATAAACGAATAAATAAATGTACATTAAAGAGGCATCGTGTGTGCATATGAGTACAGCATATAACGGAAAGATGACCAGGTAATATATAGCACACACACACCATCCACACCCACACCCTCACCCAACCCGATCGCTGGAAACGAGAAACACCTAGAGCGGCCGCACACACACAGCACACATCCAAGAGGTGGTGGTGGTAATCGGAACGGTAAGTTCGACTGATAAACTTATCACACAACGATAATTCTAATTTCGTCTATGTTCACTGTCTCTCTCGCTCTCCTTCTCTCACCCACTACATTTGTCCAAATTTCTTGCATATCTCCCTCCCGCTCCCGCTCTGTCTGTGGCTTTTGTGTATTTTATATTATTAATTATTTTTTGTTTCGTTGTTTTTGTTGTTCGATGTGCTGCACAGGAAGAGAGCCGAGTGCTGAGTAGCGGTAAAAATTCGAAATCCAGAACGGAACGGGGCCCCCAGACAGACAGACAGGAAGTAAAAAGTAATTGAATATTCAAGAGACGTGCCGCAGCAACAATTGCCAGGGCAACAAATTGGACGATGGCCACTGGCGGCGGCAGCAGCGAGATGCCAGACCATCGGAAGCGGAACACCTTCACCAGCTATGTGGCACCGTTGCCGGGCGATATGCGCGCCACGGCGGACACGAACGAATGGTGCCTGCCCAGCGACCTGAGGGACGTGCATCTGGCCCGGCCCCGGCTGCTGCAGGGCGAACAGATTGTGGCCTCGGCCCCCGCCTACATGTACTCGCCCATCGACCCCATGGACAGTGGCAGTGGCAGTGGCAATGGCGGCAGCGGTGCTGGCAACAGCGAGTCCAATCCGCCGCATAAGGAGGCCACCTTCGGACTGCTGAGCGTGACCAACTTCAAGTTGGCATTTGTGCCTTTACATGCCAGACGACCGACGGCAGTGGCGCCCCTGTGCGACCTGTACCAGGAGAACCTCTATCTGGGGCGGAACGACGTCACCCTGAACAACATCGACCAGATCTACACCATCGCGGAGCTGGGCAGGGCGGCCAGTGCGCTGCAGGCGGCGCGCATGGCCAGCAACAGCAGCCGACGGAAGAAGCTGGAGCCCTTCAAGCAGCACACGATCAACGGACGGATTGCCGCGCTGCACATCATCTGCAAGAACTTTCGGCTGCTCAAGTTCGCCTTCCAGCAGCAGGACTCGAAGCTGAGCGGGGTCAGCGATCACGGCAAGCTGATAGCATCGGCCCTGGTCCGCTTCGCCTATCCGATGCGGCACGATCTGAGCTTTGCCTATGCCTACCGCGAGCCGTACTATTCCACGCTCGGCGCCTCGGGCGTCAGCATGTACGCCACGAAGAACGATTGGGCGCGGGAGCTGATTCGCTGCGGCGCCACCGAGTGGCAGGTGGTGAGCAGCAGCAGTGTCCAGCTGCTGCAGAATCCGCTGCAGGCGGGCAAGTACTCCGTGCCGCCGCACTTCGTTATACCCAAGAGCTGCAGCGTCGAGCGTTTCCTGGACCTGTCGCGCGCCTTCTGCGACTCGCGGGCCGCCTTCTGGGTGTACAGCTACGGCAGCAGTGCCGCCTCCCTGGTGCGCCTGGCCGAGCTACAGCCGGCGGCCCAGCAGGACACAAAGGTGGAGAACATTATGCTGGAGCTGGTGCGCAAGTGTGACGAGCGCAAGCAGCTGAAGCTGCTCCAGCTAACGGATCGTCTGCCCAGCACACAGGACGTACTGCGCGCATACCAGAAGCTGAGGCGCCTCTGCACGCCGGAGACGCCCGAGAAGTTCATGATGCAGGACGACAAGTACCTGGGGCTGCTGGAGAAGACCAATTGGCTGTTTTATGTCTCTCTGTGTCTGCGCTTCTCCAGCGAGGCGGCGGCCACGCTGCGCGCTTCCACCACTTGTGTTCTCCAGGAGTCGAACGGCCGGGACCTGTGCTGTGTGATCAGCAGCCTGACCCAGCTGCTGCTCGATCCGCACTTCCGCAGCATCGATGGCTTCCAGTCGCTGGTGCAGAAGGAGTGGATCGCCCTCGAGCATCCCTTCCAGCGTCGGCTCGGACATGTCTACGCGGCGACCCTTGGCGGCGAGCATGTCCTCGAGAGCGAACAGAGCCCCGTCTTCCTGCTGTTCCTCGACTGCGTGTGGCAGCTGCTGCAGCAGTTCCCCGACGAGTTCGAGTTCTCCCAGACATATCTGACGACGCTGTGGGACGCCTGCTTCATGCCCATCTTCGACACGTTCCAGTTCGACAACCAGGCGCAGCGGGCGCGCGCCGTCAAGGACTCACCGCTGGTCCTGCGTCCCGTGTGGGACTGGAGCGAGCAGTTCACCGACAAGGACAAGATGTTCTTCAGCAATCCGCTCTACCAGCGCCAGCGGAA
This sequence comes from Drosophila subobscura, assembly GCF_008121235.1. NCBI lineage: Eukaryota > Metazoa > Arthropoda > Insecta > Diptera > Drosophilidae > Drosophila > Drosophila subobscura. The sequence goes on along the minus strand of NC_048530.1, from coordinate 22,389,694 downwards.
CGAGACAATGTCCCACTCATCCTCGGCGGGCCATCAGAATCGACGCTCGCTGGCCGTGGGCCAGAAGGGATTGGCCGCATCGACGCCGTCGCGCAACACCATCAATCCGCAGCTGTTTGCAACGCATTCGTCGGTGCCGCAGGACCGGTACCTGCTGCCGGCGCACCGCATCTTCGATCTGGCCGTGTGGGATCAGTGCTACTATCGGTGGCTGCCCGTCCTCGACATCCGAGGCGGTGGCCAGGCCCAGGTGGATCTGTTCCATCGTCTGCTGCTCGGCAACATAGCCAAGGTGCAGCGCTGCCTGGACCTCCAGAGTTTCGACGATCTTCCCGATGCCTACTACGAGGCCACAGGAGAGCCGAGGCCCAATCAGCAGCTGATCAGCGCCCAAGGCGGTGGCGGTGGCGGTGTCGGTGGTGCGCCAGATGTCGACCAGGATGGCGAGCCCATTGAGTACGTGGACGGGGTGGAGAGGCGACGCAAGCCGAAGGCGGCCACACCGACGAACAGCCTCAACTCGGTCGGGGGCGCCATGCAGCTGTCGACGCTCTCCTCGTTCTTTCCGTTCGGCAATCCGATTGCCGGAGATGCGCCCCACCAGCTCTACGATATTCTGAGCAGCAGCACCGAATACTTGTTGGACACCTCGTCCATTCTGGACAAGTCGTCGATTGTGTGAGCGATCGCGGACCAGCGATCAGCCGTGTGCTTAACCCTTGTGCGGGCTCCGTACTCCTTCCTCTCTCCACTCATCCACTCACGCACAATCGCAACAGCAATCGCAATCGCAGGCAGGCAGGCAACTAAGAGCAGAACGGACTTTGGATCGGATCCACATCCATATAACCTCACCCTCCCCCCCCCAGATGTATACATTGTTCCAATCCGCTGTTTACTTTCAAAGCTGAACTTTAGAAGTATTAAACACAAAGCAAACCACTAACAAGAAACTAACTTTTTTACATAAATGGCATATCGCTTTTAACAAATTTGATTATATTGTTAACTAATAAGCAAGTTATCGCATAAGTTTTTTTTTATTACTATTATTATTATTATTACAATTATTACTTCCTACGTTTCGCACACCACACAGACATAGAACGAGCAGCAAGCAACCAGCAAGCAGTGGCTATTTATGGCGGCAACGAAATAGGGAGTACAATACCATATAACAACAAACGACAAGCAATCGACATAAAACAATACGAAAAGAGATAAAAAAAGCAAAACAAAACAAAACAAAAAACCAACTAAATCAATATGTATTATATTGTATGTAATTAAATATACTGAACTATATTATATCGATTAAATATATACATTATATTTAAAAATAAATCAAAATTGTGACAACAAATCAAACTTGGACATTTTTCTTTCGTTTAAAGCAGATCACAAAAGATTTTAATCTAGATAAAATGTAATATTGTTCTCATAATTTCTTATCAGAAGTAATATTTCATTAAAGGAAACATAAAAATGTGATGTTATTATTATTGCAAACATTATGGGAAATTTATACAGGGGTTAAAAAAATCTTGATATAATTTTTAGTTTTATTTTCATATATCAACACTTGATTCGAAGACATAAACAATTGTTCAAGAATTTTAAAAGCTTTCAAACATTTTTAAATTTTTAGCACTTTTAATTAAACAACTATTTGTTTAAACTTTATCAAGTTAAATATATGTACATACAATTAATTAATAGCTAAAATGTGAATTTAAAATTGATTATTAATTAAAAATTACATACTCACCAGAAAACGGTTAATACGCCCATGAACAATTCTTTGCAAGAAAACAAGGCAAAAATATAAAACAAACCAAACTCAACAATTGCAGGGCTTTAATTTCTTGCCGAAACACAAGGGTTAAGCATGACCCCCGATCTCGATAGTCAATTGATCTTCGATAGACTCTTCACAAAGTGCATTAACAGTTATATTTTGCATGCGCTAAACAAATAAAGTAATTGGATTCTTAAAAACTGATGAAATTCAGATAAGTGGTAAGTGCACGCTGCAGGGCCATCGCCACAAGATGGAAACAAAGGAGAAGCCACATTGGGAGACCGATTCGGAGCCGCAGCTCGAGACCCAGCCTGAGCCGTACTCGCAGCCGCAATCGCAACAGCTGACGGATGACGACCTGCTGATAGGAACGCCAACGCCGCCTATGCCCATGCGGCGTCCACGTCGCCTGGCGCCACCGATGCCGCCAGAAGATGTGCTGCGTCGCTCCATAGCGGACAACCTCATGCAGATTGTGGTAAATATGGCAAATGTCGAGTACCAGCGACAATGTTGCGAGATTTTGCAGGTGAGCGAGCTGGCGCACGAGGCCCATGACAAGATTCTGGCCGCGCTGCAGCGCATAGACGAGCAGCGGCCAGGTGGTTCCAAATGATGGGCACTTTTTGCTATCATTAGTCTCTGTATCAGTTAAACATTTAATAATAAACAATTGCTAACAATTAGGTTTGTAGGGGGAGGTGTTTTGTGTTTGGATGATCTGTCGGTCACTACTTTTTCTTTTCCTCCGCATTGGGCTCCTGCTTGGCCTCCTCTGCCTTCAGAAGCTCGGAGATAATGCCGACCTTCTTCAGCTCCTCAATCAGATCTCCGCTTTGATGCAATTGCATCAAAATGTCACAGCCGCCAACGAACTCGCCATCGATGAACACCTGGGGGATGGTGGGCCAGTCAGTGTACTCCTTGACGCCTGCAAGAAGATGCGCTTAAGTGGATAAACTTCGCATTGTGAAATACTCGGACTCACCTTGACGCAGGGCCTCGTTCTGGAGGACATCGTGGGCGTCGTATTGTACGCCATGCATACGCATGATCTGCACAACGGCGTTGCTGAAGCCGCAGCGTGGTGCCTGTGGATTGCCCTTCATGAAGACGACCACCTTGTTGGTGCGCACCAGCTTCTCGAGCGTGGATTTGTCCACAACATCGGCCGCGGATGCCGGTGGGGTGGCATCGGCGCTGTACCAGCGCATGGAACGTGCTGCTGTGGCCGCCACATGGTTGCCGGCTAGTGGGGCACGCGCGTAGCTCTGACGCAACAATGTTTGGCAAATTCTGTTCATTTTAATAAATTTATTTCTTTCCACCGACTTATCTAATTTAAAACAACAACAATGTAGTCTCTAGTGATGGGATTTTCACAAGCTACATCGATCGCATTAAATGCTGCGATATTTTGGCTTGATTTTTATATCAAGCTGGATTTGGTTTATACACTTTAGGGGAGTTGGTTCGTGATATAACTTTGGTCCGTTGGCTGCATCAATAAAAAAAACTTTTTTTTAATTTTTTAATTGGGATAATTCAAAGGCAAGCGACACAGCTGCTGATGTTGCACTGTGTCATCAATCGATTAATGCTTATCGCACAGGAATATCGTTGCTACTGCAAGCCAACAAATATATTTGCTTAAAATATATTGACACCTATCGATATACCTATATATATCGAATATCCTTCACGACGGACGGACGGTTTACGGAGTTTGTGCGATTTCTTGTGCGGTAAATTTTCAATAATAAATTAATATTAATTGAAAACAATAACAATAAATTGGAGCCGATACTCAGATCAATTCAAATTGTGCGCGTTTGCCCCCCGGCGCATTTTTTTCAAATATTTTTCTTGCTGTTCTGTGAGTGAAAAATGGAATCGAACAATCGAAAAACGTCGCAAACAAATGCGGCCGCCTGTGGGATGCTGTTTCCTCTACGCGCGCGATTGTTGTTTTGAGCCGGGTCTCTGCCCAACTAAATCTGATAATTTCAATGGCTATAGTCAAAATCGGGGATTTAGGTGCTGTAGGAGAGGCTAAGAGTGGGGCGGCGGTACAGCAACAGCAGCAGCAGGTCGCAATAACAAAACATTGTTTACCTCCTATTAGACCCTGCGGCGTCTCAGCAACCCCCAATCAGAATTATTAACTAAGGGTTAAATATCTCCCCAGTATGTGTGTGTGTGTGTTTGAGTGTTCTTGGTGTTTTGGTCTCTTTTGTGATTCCCTTTTTCTATCTTTTTGTTCTAATCTGAATAGTTCTCGTGCACTGGTGAGGGGTGCAGGGGCACGCCAAGCAATGATGAGCTCATTGATAAGCCACTCTCCCCTGCAAACACACTCTCTCCCACACACTCCCAAACTCTCTCTCTCGCTCTCGTTCTTGCTCTCTTCTTCGACCAGCCCTCCCCAAGGTATATTGAGCGCAAGGTTAGGCATTGCCGCTCTGTGGGTACACACACACACGCACATGAATGCTGCTACGCACACGCAGAGCTTCTTCCGGCACGCGTCCAATTCTGGTACGCAATGGAAACTGTTTTTGATGGGGCCCTCCACTACCTTATATTGAATATACCCTTCGCTCGCATTTCACTTTCAACGTTTACGTCATGCCGCCCCCTGCCATGGCCCGGCTGCGACCCTACCCACCATCCCTCACCACTGGGTGCGCTGTTCTATTTTTTGCCAGAAACTCGCGTTTCTTTTATTTGAACTTTGATTAAGATATATACACATGTAGTGCATACATGCATACATACATATGCACATCTTTATGAACAATAAAAACAAATCACGCGCAAAAGTTTATCAAGTGGAACCCCGCAGCGGGGATTTCTACTTTTGTATTGAAAACTGAGAATTTGTTCAGATTAATTCAATTCCGTTTTGCACATTCCATCTGATCGAGTGTGTGTGTACATACACATGTACATACATATGCGTACATGTATGTAGATATGTACATATGTATGTACATATTTTGTATGCTAAACAAGTTGCTGGAGACGCCGCCCCAAAGCAGAAAGCTTCTAAAAGCAAGAGATAAAAAAATACGATAAATGATAAAAGCAAAACAGAAGAGAGGAGACCAGACCAGACGAGACGAACTCAAAACGAAAAGCAGCAACAACAATTTGGGGAGAGAAACCTCGTAGCATACCTGCGGGCCGCGTTACTAAAAGCTCACACATTCGTTCATTCCATTACCGAATACCCTTCCCATTTGCGGTGATCCTCTGCCTTCATTAAACCACTTTGCTGCCCTCCAAACTGTATTATGCACACCCGATCATAGCGTTTTACAGTTAGTTTTCGTGCATAAAAGAGAGCCGCAAAACACACAATTAGGAGCACAAAAATAGCACCGCGAATAGGAAAAGTGAAAATATGACCATAGTTATCCCGTTTCAAGTGTTTGTATGGAAGTGCATCTAAAACCTCGGCCATCGAAGTTTAATTTCCCCTTTTTTTATCTACGACTTTTGTTGTTGTTTCTCCGTTTAGAGCAGGAAAACGAGAAGTGAGCGGAGCTTTTTGGATATACAAATCGAATAGAAAAGAAAACACCCACCCGAAACATCCATCTAAAATGGGCAACATACACACTACGGGTCCGAATGAGGCGTTAATTGTTTCAGGTAAGTTCTCAACCCTCTCAACACATTCATACATTCATGTACATGAACACCCTTTGTGGCGGTGCAGTGTGTGTGTGTGTGTGTGTGTGTAAAGTCTGTGCAGCCGCCTGTTGACTTATTTTCAAACGTTGCAATTAGAAAGCCGCATGTTGACAGGGCGACAGGCAGCAAGGGTAAGCCAGGGCTGGCTGCCAAATGCAAATTTCGCTTTAAAATTCAGAGAATTTATGATAATTCGTGTTGATATATTGAAGGAACGTTTGCCTAGGAATGCATACTTAATATTTTTATTAGCTAAAGTATTTATAATAATTCTCCTCTCCACTGTTGCCTTTTCCTCTGTTCCTACATATACGCGGATTTTCTGCGTGCAAGTTTCCCATAACAAAACGGGTACATGTCGGGCACAAGTTTAGTGTTCTACTGGGCAAATACACCTTGAACATATTATAGATCTATTTAAAATGGTACAAATTTATAAAAACATATAAAAAAGCTTCGATGAGCATCAGCAGTACAGCTTTCCGCCTCCTGTGTCCTGGGTATGGGGCACATTGAATATTTTACATAGCACTGAGGAAAAAGGAAGCACAAGCACAGTGATAACCACTTGTATGCGCACAACCCTGATGACACTGCATGTCAAGCTCCCCTCCACCCCTCCACCCTTCTGCAACTCCACCTCCGTCTCCATCGACACAGATAGACCCCACCAGCTTCCGAGTCAAACCACCCCCTGTTGTTGTTGATGATGATGGTGAGGCCAGTGCCTGCTGTGCGGCTTTTCAACCCTTGTGCGGTCGCGGTCTTGGGTTAATGCACTCTCCAGGCAGCCCAACCCCCAGGGCCTATGCCTACCCCACAGCCGCCCTCGCCTGCTTCACACACACGTAGAAAACGGCTGTCTAGCAGGACAGACGGACTCGTTAAGGTAATTCCATTTAATTAACTCTCCAAGTAAGCCTCCCGCTCCGCTCCACTCCACTCCGCTCCACTCCGCTCCTCTCCTCTAATACTCAGCTCCAGTCGGAGCGTATCATGTCCGCTGCCTTCTCGCCGATCATGAAGGCCGCCGCATTGGTGTGGGCCGTGGGCGGCACGGGAATGATGCTCGTGTCCACCACCCGCAGCCGCCTCATGCCGTGCACCCGCAGCTGGGCACTGACCACGGCGCTGGGATCGCTCGAGGGACCCATGCGACAGGTGGCCACCTGGTGGTGCAGCGTGTACGAGAGGTGCCGGATGGAGCAGCGCCAGTAGTCGTCGGAGGCGAAGGGCAGGGACTCGCAGCCGGGCACAGGGCGCTCCAGGAGCCGCGCACCAATCGACTGCAGGGCGGGCATCTGGGCGATGCGAATGGCCGCCTTGATGCCATCCAGGATGTACTCCACATCCTCCTCGGCCACAAAGTACTTGGGATCGATCTTGGGCCAGCCCAAGGGATTGCGATCCCGCAGCCAGAGGCGGCCGACGCTCTGCGGATGGAATTGCATCACCAGAAGGGTGAAGTGATCCTGCTGCCTGAGGGCCAGCTGCCTGTACATGCTGTCGTAGATCTCATCCTTGAAGTTGGCCCCCAGCTTGAGGGCAGTGCCCTCGTCACTGGCCAGGCTGCCCGCCACCATGATCAGCTCGATGTCGGGCCAGTCCTGGGGCAGGGGCGAGCGGCCTGTCTTCAGGAAGGCCAGTGCCTCCACGCCGCCAATGGTGCTGAGCTTCGTGGCCGGATTTCCCGCCAGCAGGAACGACAGCACCTCCCCGGCCGTCACGCGGGACGTGAAGGTCGTCTGGCCCGTGGTGTTGGTCACGAAGGTGGGCCCGAAGTGGCACATGTGATCGTAGAGCCGCTTCCCCACCGGCAGCGCCTGCACGAGGGGCACTCCAATGGCCTTCAGGTTGTCCGCCGGCCCGATGCCCGACAGCATCAGCAGCTGCGGGGAGTTGAAGGCCCCCGCCGACAGGATGACCTCCTTGCGGGCCTTGAACGTATAGACCCGATCCTTGTGGCGGAACTCCACGCCGTAGGCAGACCTTGTCTCCGCATCGATGAGCAGCCGCGTGGCCTGCGAGAAGATGAAGATGTGCAGATTGGACTTGCGGTAGTCCCGCACCGGCTTGATGTACGCCGCGTAGGCGCTGTGCCGCCTGCCGTTGCGCGTCGTGGCCTGCACATAGGAGACGCCCAGCTGCGACTCGCCGTTGTAGTCGGTGCGGGGCAGACCCGCCTCCACCGAAGCCGCCACGAAGGCATCCACCAGCTGGGTGCGGAAGCGCACGTACTCCACGCTGAGGGGTCCGCTGCGGTTGTGGTACGGCGACTGCTCCAGCCCCTGCAGCTGGGCGGACTCGCTGCGCAGGAAGTAGGGCAGGACCTCGTCGTAGCTCCAGCCGGGGTTGCCGGCGGCGGCCCAGCCATCGAAGTCCCGCCTGTTGCCGCGATTGTAGATCATGTAGTTGATGGAGCTGGTGCCGCCCAGGACCTTGCCGCGGGGCAGGGCGCACTCCTGGTTGTTCATGGCCTGGCAGGAGAGGCGCTGCGGCACGGAGCGGTAGCCCCAGTTGGAGGCCGTCTGCTGCAGATAGCCGGCCAGGACGGGCGTCAAGTGGCCAATGTTCTCCACACCGCCCGCCTCGAGGAGCGCCACCTTCCAGCCGGGATTCTCCGAGAGACGAGCGGCGACCGTGCAGCCAGCGGCCCCTGCTCCCACCACTATGAAGTCGTATGTGGCCAGGTCCTGGGGCACTGCAGCACCAGAATTGAAAACCATTAGACGGAGATCTCGCTTCATCTCGGCTGCCACTCACCATTGGGTCGCGTGGCCTGCTCCAGCAGATTGACGAAGCCCACCTGCTGCAGCTGCTGCAGAAGCCTCTGATTGCCGATCGCCTGAGCTGCGTCCAGCAGGAGCAGCGGCAGGAGGAGGCAGCCGGTCAGTAGGGTCTCTGGACTGCACATGGTGGACTGCATTGGGGCCATTGATGGACTCAAATGAGTTGGCAGTGGGGATGGGAGTTGCTTTTAAGCCACGGCCCTGCAGCGCACACCCAACGGAGTGACTCAGGCGCCACAGCAGGGAGGTGCCTTTTTAGGTGTCGCTGCTGCTGTTAAACTCCCATCAAATGCTGTCCCCACCCAGCTGTACCTGTAGCTGTACCCCAGCCTGTACTTGATGCCATAAAAACTGCATACCCTGTAGACGCTTTCGGCTCCTCAGGACTTTAATGCATGGAAATGTAAGGGTGAAAATAATTGAAGTTGATCAAAAAATGAATTGGAAAATGCTGCACAAATGGTTGCACAAGGAAGCGAAAGTTTAGGCGCAGAGGAGTAAAACCCAAGAGCACAAAATTGAATTAAACTCCTGAATAAATTATGAACCAAATGATGGAATGCAATTAGAATAAAAGAAGCAAAAAATAAAAGCTTAAAGAAATACCTAAACAAAATTATTAAATGTAAAACTTAACACAGCAAAGAGCGAAAGTAGAAGAAGGGATGAAAACGGACAAAGCAAAGATGAGAATAAAATAAGTCCGGAATAGAAACTGGAGCAGAAGAGAATTGAATTGAGTGCCAGAAACTAGTTTGAGAATACAAACAAAACCATGGACCAATTAGCATGAAAGAATAAAAGAAACAAAATCAAAGCTTTAAAATGGATCAAATGCAGATCAAAGAAAAGATCAAAACTAATTGGAAATTAGAACCAGAGGTGAAGCACTGCCCATACAGGGTAGAGCAAGCGGCGATCAGTGGCTCAGCGCCTCTCAGCCTGACCAAATGTGAAGGGAGAATGACAAGATTCTCGCTCGCTTATTTGTTAAGTGTTCGAATGCCATTTCGGGTTTTGGGTTCGTTTAACTCACGCGTTTGGCGCGTGCTGGGCAACGCATCCTCGGTGCAGGCAATCCCTGAGCTGCAACCGAGACCCAGAGCGAGAGCCAGACCCAAACCCAGACAGACGTCGTCCTCTATTCATTTCGACTGTCATTGAACTTGATAACTGCGAAAAAAACCTGAAACCCGTTTTGGAACGCCTCGCCACGCATCGCATTGGAACGAATCGGTTTGGATTGGATCATCAAATTGGGAGCATTATTAAGCTAGGTCATGACGACACCCCGACGGCCGACTGCCGACTGCTGACTGGTTTTGACCCTTCGCTTGCTTTGGGACTTTCTTTCTTCAAGCATTTTATTGACCCATTTACATGCATTCGCTTGTGGCTCAGCTCCAGTCGGAGCGTATCATGTCCGCTGCCTTCTCGCCGATCATGAAGGCCGCCGCATTGGTGTGGGCCGTGGGCGGCACGGGAATGATGCTCGTGTCCACCACCCGCAGCCGCCTCATGCCGTGCACCCGCAGCTGGGCACTGACCACGGCGCTGGGATCGCTCGAGGGACCCATGCGACAGGTGGCCACCTGGTGGTGCAGCGTGTACGAGAGGTGCCGGATGGAGCAGCGCCAGTAGTCGTCGGAGGCGAAGGGCAGGGACTCGCAGCCGGGCACAGGGCGCTCCAGGAGCCGCGCACCAATCGACTGCAGGGCGGGCATCTGGGCGATGCGAATGGCCGCCTTGATGCCATCCAGGATGTACTCCACATCCTCGGGGGCCGAGAAGTACTTGGGATCGATGCGTGGCCACTCGAGGGGGTTGCGGTTGTGCAGCCAGAGACGACCCACCGAGGCGGGGGCAAAGTGCATGATCAGAAAGGTGAAGTGATCCTGCTGCCTGAGGGCCAGCTCCTTGTACATTTTGTCGTAGATTTCCTGCTTGAAGTTGGCGCCCTGTGCCAGGGCCGTGCCCTCGTCGCTGGCCAGGCTCCCGGCCACCTGAATCAGCTCGATGTCTGGCTGCGTGGACGGCGTTCGGGCTCGTGGCACCTTCAGGAAGGTGAGCGTCTCCACGCCACCAATGCTCGAGAGGAACGTGTCCGCGCGGCCCAGCAGAAACTCCTTGATCACGGGGGGACCCAGTCGGGCGCTGAACAGCGTCTGGCCCGTGGTGTTGGTCACGAAGGTGGGCCCGAAGTGGCACATGTGATCGTAGAGCCGCTTCCCCACCGGCAGCGCCTGCACGAGGGGCACTCCAATGGCCTTCAGGTTGTCCGCCGGCCCGATGCCCGACAGCATCAGCAGCTGCGGGGAGTTGAAGGCCCCCGCCGAGAGGACGACCTCCTTGCGGGCACGCACCCGCAGACGCCTGCCCTGGTGGAGCAGCTCCACGCCGTAGGCGGACTTGGTGGCCTCGTCGATGAGCAGTCGGGTGACCCGTGCCAGGGTGAGGATGTGCAGGTTGCGGCGCTGCTGCCGTATGGGCTCGATGAAGGCGCGAAAGGCGCTGTGGCGGCGACCCTTCAGGGTGGTGGCCTGCACATAGGAGACGCCCAGCTGTGACTCGCCGTTGTAGTCGGTGCGCGGATGTCCCGCCTCCTGGGCGGCGCGCACATAGGCGTGGGAGAGCCGGGTGCGATGCCGCACGTCCTCCACGCTGAGGGGTCCGCTGCGGTTGTGGTACGGCGACTGCTCCAGCCCCTGCAGCTGGGCGGACTCGCTGCGCAGGAAGTAGGGCAGGACCTCGTCGTAGCTCCAGCCGGGGTTGCCGGCGGCGGCCCAGCCATCGAAGTCCCGCCTGTTGCCGCGATTGTAGATCATGTAGTTGATGGAGCTGGTGCCGCCCAGGACCTTGCCGCGGGGCAGGGCGCAGCGGTTCTCAGGCATGCCGCGGCAGGCGTGGCGCTGCGGCTGCGACTTGTAGCCCCAGTTGGAGGCGGTGGCCTGCAGCGAGGGTGCCATCAATGGCACTTGGTGCATAATGTTCTCCACGCCGCCGGCCTCGACCAGGAACACGCTCCACTGGGGGTTCTCGGAGAGGCGGGCGGCCAGCGTGCAGCCAGCGGCTCCTGCTCCCACCACAACGAAGTCGTAAGTGCTCCTTGGCGCTGTGAATCACTCGAAGGGTTTGAGTTCACCCGGATACGGGCTTGTCAGTGACTCACCATCGCTGTAGAGCGGCACATTGACCACATTCCCGAGGCCCAGGCGTCGCAGTGCCTCCAGTTCGGGCTGCCGGCCTCGTCCTGGCTCTCCATTAGCCTCTTCCAACAGCAGCAAAAGTCTCAGCAGAACGCAGAGCAGCAGCGGCAGCGGCAGCAGCTTCCCCATGGTGATGTTGTGGTCTTGGTCTTGGTCGTACTTCTGGTCGCTTTACCTTTGCGTCTGAACGTTAACTGAACTCTGCGGCTGGCTGGCCAGCTGGCCGAATCGTTGAACTTCTGTTTCGCATCAATGCTGTGCACAGTGGGCACAATGTCATACCTTTTTGTACATAATTCAAACACTATGCACGCACGTCAGAAATGTAATTGGGTGGAAAGATCGACTTTAGGTAGAATCATGCTGCAGAAAACTTGAAATAGGCTTAAAAAAAATTGGGTAGTAAAATAAAACACCCAAAATTCGCATGGTTTAACGGAAACACAGTTTCATTTATTAAAAATCTTTGATTTCAATTGTACGTTGTCGAAAAATCCATTCTGAATATAAAATACCCAAAAAAAAGATTCAATTAAATTTTTTTTAAATATTTTTTTTTTTTTGTGAGGAAATATATTCACATAAAATATATGTAAACATTCTTTGTGCAACCTCAAAGCAAATTCATTGATTAAAGTTGATTTATTACAACTTCTTAGCTTTTTTCTGCTGCTTTAGGATCAGAAATTCCATTGCAGCACTTGAATGTATCTTGCAGCACATTTAACTTGCAAAATTGCGCACAGATTTGGGATGTAAAATCGTACATTTATTTTACAATTAATTAAAATTACAAATTCCGCATTGCTGTTGGCGAATGGTGAGGAAAGTTGTCCGTTCGCTTATGGGAAACTTATACAACAAGGAAAGATTTTGTTGCGTATTTGCAAAATCACTTTTTGGCCCAAAAAATATTAACAGTTAATAAATATCTTAGCTTCATATAAACCCATCGTTCTTTAGACTTCACTTTTATGCACAATATTTCCGCACTGGCCCCACTGTGTCCATCTCAAGTGTCATCTTGTCGTCTCTCTGGTTTGGTTCTCTCCGACTGATCTTTCGGCGCTGTCTCCCGTCAGCGTCGCTGTAGGGCCAAAGACGGGCCAAGATTGTTTTAAGAGGAAAGAATTTTTATTGCCACTTGCTAATTTACGCTTTCTGCTTGCTTATCCCCATGTCGCTCTCTCGCTCGCTCGCTCTCCCTCCCTCCCTCTCTCTGTCTCTTTCAACACGTAGAACATTGTCCACGTCCCCCGTCCGCCGTCTTCATCTGTGGCTGTGTCTTCTTGGGAAGTTTGCTTTTGGTCTGAGCCTGGTTCAATGGCACTTGGCCGCGGGGAATTGTTCTGGTTTTTCGCTTGCCACTCCGTTGAGGGGCAGCTCTCGGGGGTTGGCTCTGTGCTCGCTTTCCTGTGGGTTTGGGGCGGTTTCCCATGGCGAATTTGGACATTCAGTAAACAACAGAAACAACTTTTGGGGTTGCCGCTGCATCTGCCGGCTTGCAGCGGAAGTGGAAATGGAAATGTAAAAGCAACCCTTGGGCTTGTCCGACGGCCAGCATATGGATGCAGTTAGCCCCCGCCCCTCCCCCCACAATTCCCAATCTCAATGCAAATCCGACTGCCAGACTGGCAGATTTATGGCTGAGTTTATCCCGCTGGAGTGGGTCTTGTTTTGGTCGCGGCAATTGCATTCAAAATTCATGTTCCGGCAACCAGCCCCGGATGCTCATGAATATTTCAATTTGTGTTAATGAAAAGCCGAGCACGATGTCTGGCATGGGCCATGTCTGCGGGCTAGCCAATGCCTGTCGCAGCTTTTGGGCAGGAACGGGCTCGAAGTCGAAAGTGCAGAGGAGCAGGGAAGAGAAGTCCAGAAAGGAGAGCAAAACAAAGATTGGAGCTGCTCTCTGCATACAGAAATTTGTGCATATTCTGCCTCAAGAAAAGGTTCAGCAATTGTTGAATATTTCTTTTGAAATTAGAAGCTTAAATGCAGCAAAGTATCATCTAAAAAATATCTCAAAAATATGTTTAGGGAGTTCAACCTAAAGAAACTTCATTCTTAAAGCATTTGCAATCGTAACTTATAATTTCTCTTGCCAGAAAAAGCCTTGCCAAACATTTGTTGCACTTTCTGGGAGTCAAATGTGTTCAGGAAAATCTCCAAAAAGATTTCTAGCTAAGATTTCTGATCAAAAATGCAGATTTAAATCACTTAAGAATCGATTTAGCTGGCAGCCAGCGATCGTTGAGCTTTTCAGCGTTGAGCTTTCAGTTGAGCTTTGAGCAAACATAAAACTTTTGCATACTTTTCGGTGGCAAATTGTTCTCAATTTGTGACTGATTTATGGACAGACGCTAACCCCCCCCCGTGGGGCATGCAAACTTGAGGTCAAATCAATGCAAATTAAGCCAAAAAAAAAATGCCAAACAAAAGAGAAACAAAAAGCCATAAAAACAAGACCACAAAAATCATTTCCGCAACAATAAAAGATATCAAAAAGAGACAAAAAAAAAGACATGCTAACAATTTATTAGCATGAAAATGGGCAAAAACAAAAGGCACTGAAATCCAATCAAAAGAATGAGCGTCCAATGTCAATGTCAGCGCTGCCAAAAAAAAGATAAATAATGGAAACCGAATTGATGTTAAACTTAGACAAAGATTTATTTGTGTTGCTTAGGGGGCTAGACTTAGATTAGAATCAGTTCAGGCTGGAGAGGGGAATTTCTTAGCTAAAACTTAAAGCTGAAGCCGCCGCTTGCACCTGGCCAATGGATGGAGAGACTTGAGAGGCAAAAAGTTGGGCGAAGACTTTGGCTGTGTGCAAGGAACCGGGCTTGGACCTGATCAAACTTTGGGCTGGGATGATGGGACGATGGAGTGTCGCTGGCCGAATCACTGAATGAAGCCGTGGTCCTGCTTGATCATGTCGGCTGCCTTCTCGGCGATCATGAAGACGGGCCCGTTGGGATGGCCGGACATGATCTCGGGCATGATGCTGGCATCGGCGACGCGCAGATTGCGAATGCCGTGGACCCGCAGGCGGGCGTCGACGACGGCGGCGCGGTCGGACTTGGGACCCATCTTGGCGGTGCCCGAGTAGTGGTAGATGGTGAAGGTGAAGTGGCGGACATAGCAGGCCCAGTAGGCCCAGCTCTTGTAGGGATGCTGCTTGCAGGTGGGGATCTTGCGCTCCCACAGCTGCGCATCGATGGCCTTCATGCCGCGCTGCTCCATCAGGCTGACGGCCTTGAGGAGGCCGCGCACCGAGATGTCCACGTCGTACGGATGGGCAAAGTAATTGGCATGGATGAGGGGATACTTGAGGGGGTCGCTGCTCTTGAGCATGATGCGGCCGCGGCTCTTGGGGCGCAGTATCATCGGGAAGATCATGAACGCGTTCAGCGACTTGTCCTCGATCTCCGCGAACAGCGCATCGTAGATGGACTTCTTCAGGCCGAAGGCGCGCGAAATGGCCGGGTTCGAGGACATGGAGCCGCCCACCAGGAACAGCTCAATGTCCGGCCAGCCATCCTCGTCGCGCTCATGGTCCAGGTCCCAGAAGGCAATGGCCTCGCAGCCGCCCGGCGATCCGTACGGGCCCTCCATGCGATTGAATCGATTGATCAGCGTCGGATCGGCAAAGTCCTCGAACTTCAGCGACGTGGCATTCGTGGTGAACGTCACCGCGGGAGCCGTATGATCCTGCAGGTTGTAGCCCACCGCCAGATCGGCGATCGGCTTGATGCCCACCTCCCGCAGGTGCTTGGCCGGCCCCACGCCCGACAGCATCAGCAGCTGGGGCGTGTTGATGGCGCCCGCGGAGACGATCACCTCCCGACGGGCGAGCACCTTCTGGACACGGCCCTCCGTCTGCACCATGACGCCGTAGGCCGTCTTCGTTTGCGGATCGATCAGCACCTTGGTCACCAGCGCGTTCTTCTTCACGTGCAGATTGGAGCGCCTGCCCTTGAGGGGGTAGAGGTAGGCGCGGTTGGAGCTCCAGCGCGTGGAGTTGCGGGTGGTGGTGTGCAGGAAGGCGACGCCGTTCTGGATGCGGCCGTTGTAGTCGCGATACTTGAGGCCATCCTGCTGGGCGGCCTCGACGAACGCCTCCGAGATCTTGGAGCGCCAGTTGACGTAGCTGACCTTGACGGGGCCGTTGCGGCCGACGTAGTCCTCCTCGGCATCGGGCACGCTGCTGCCCTCGTACTTCTTGAAGTAGGGCAGAACGTCCTTGTAGCTCCAGCCGGGGTTGCCCAGCGCCTGCCAGCGGTCGTAGTCGCGCCGGTTGCCCCGCGTGTACATCATGTAGTTGAGCACGGAGCTGCCGCCCATCACCTTGCCGCGCGGCCAGTTGCAGCGATTGTTGTTCATGGCGAGGCAGGCGTGGTCCGAGGGCTGGGTGCGGTACTTCCAGTTCATCTCGCCCAGCTGCAGGAAGTGCGCCACAATGGGCACGTCCATGACGAGTCGCTCGGGCCCGCCGGCCTCCAGCAGCAGCACCTTCCACTCGGGGTTCTCGGAGAGGCGGGCGGCCAGGGCACAGCCCGCAGTGCCGGCGCCCACCACAATGAAGTCGTACTCGGTGTCCAGCACGAGGCCGTTGTCGTAGTTCTCCAGCTCGACGTCCGCCTGTCCGCGGCGCAGGAAGTTGATTGTCTCGAACAGGACATTGTTCTCCTGGGCGGACGCCAGCGACACCAGGCAGCAGGCAGACGCCAGTGCCAGTGCCAGTGCCAGTCCCAGTCTAAGTTGCAGACTCATTCTTCTACTGCCTCCACTTGTGGCACTTCAAATGATACAAAAAAAACACAACAAAAACAAACACAAACTCCAAAGAGAACTTCTCAGACACACAAATTGTAGTCGCGGTCGCGCAGTGTTCTTGGTCGCGTCTTGCCCAAGCGGATTCGGAACTAGTAATGCTGCCAAACGCTCTGGCCAAGTTCAATTTAATATTAAATTTAAGCGCCGCGCCGAGCCGCGCCGAGCCGCTCGTGTCTGGTTGCGAATCTCTCGGCTGCAGCGTTCGGCTACAGCAGCCGGCACGGCACACACACACGAGCGCAGGCCGATGGCCAAGAATCTTCACAAAAGTTATTGGTGGACTGGGGGACTGGTGGACTGGTCCGTGGGCACGTTCGCAGCACCCGAAGCAGAAACTGAAAGCTCAATAGATGCCGAGCGCTGACATTGACTTGGCTCTTGGCTCTTGGCTGTGCACCCAAAATGCGGAAGCAGACATTAAAGGGCCCTCCCATGGCTTCGTCTTGCTTGGAGCATCGTCATCCTCTCTTCACCCCATCGATTGATGTAATTAACATGCGGCCGTTCTTTATGGGGAAACCTGTCGTTGGAGCAACCAAAACCCGCTCCCATTCAAAGGTCTCAGCGCTGTTGTTCTAACCCAGAAAGAATTCAGAATGAACGAGTGATTATGGATGATTTTTAGGCACTCAAATGTGTCGAATGACTTGCAATCAACTTTGCATAAAGACAACCAAATAGTCATGATTGCTGTACCATTGGAAACTGCTGCCCTTCGGTTCTACGTTGATGACAAATGTCAGCGATCAATTCATTGTTTATTGTTCATAATTACGACTAAATCTTTGGCGCTCTAGGAGCAACCCATGTGAAGATTATCCTTTGATGAATCATCGAGAAAATATTACAAACGAGAAGGGACGTGTGAGACGCTTCTTGCGCGTCGCAACTCTTAAGCCCGGTACTCAGTCAGCGTACACCTGTCCTTATTCTTTTTACGAATTTCACATTTGACATTTTACATTTGTTCTACATTTGTCATCTACATCTACATCTCTTTTTTCGCTAGCTCTTTTCGTTGTCCCCATTTACCCCTCGAGTACCGGGTACCAAAATCGATCTTCCCTCATTGAAGATCATTCTTAAATTGAATGAAATCTGCTCCGCCAGAGGGCGCATGCTGCAAGACGGCAGAGAGCGTTACTTTTGTTCATTTTGGCTCTAGTAATGATCCGATCTGATTCATATTTGACCATCTGTTGGTGAGAGTTATTTTCTACGCTACTGCGCTTCTTTTTTGTACATGTTCCGTGCTGATGGTAGACTTAGTGGACAAAGTCCACTGCCCTGTTCCCTTCTAAATATAATTATAATCCTGCTTGATCATGTCGGCAGCCTTTTCGGCTATCAAGTAGACGGGCCCGTTGGGATGTCCCGATATCAGATGGGGCATGATGCTGGCATCGGCCACGCGCAGATTGCGAATGCCATGGACCCGCAGGCGGGCGTCGACGACGGCCGCTGGATCGGAGCGCGGACCCATCTTGGCGGTGCCCGAGTAGTGGTAGATGGTGAAGGTGAAGTGGCGGGCGTGGCAGGCCCAGTAGTCGCTGCTGCGCCACGCCAGGTGGCTGCAGCCGGGCAGACGCTTCTCCAGCAGCCGGGCACCGATGGCGCGGAAGGCGGGCTGCTCCAGCAGCCGGACAGCCTGCTCGATGCCGCGCACCGTGATGTTGAGGTCGTAGGGATGCGAGAGGTAATTGGCGTAGATTCGCGGGTGCTCCTGGGCGCTGCGGCTGCGCAGCTTGATGCGCCCGCGGCTCTTGGCGCGCAGGATCATGGGAAAGATGAGGAAGCCGTTGGCGTTGCTGCGCTCCAGATCGCCGAACATGTCCTCGTAGAGATCGGCCCTCAGGCCCAATGCCAGGCGCAGGGCCACGTTCGTCTGCAGCCCGCCGCCCACCACAAAGATCTCCATGTCCGCCCAGCCCTGCGGGTTCTGCGGATCATCCAGCGCGTAGAACGAAATGGCCTCCACACCGCCGGGCGTGCGCAGCGGCCCCCGACCCCGAAACAGGTCCCCCAGCGCCTGGACGCTGAACATCTCCTGGATCTGCAGCGAGCTGGCATTGCACAGAATGCTCACCGCCGGCGCTATGTGGTCCTGCAGGTTGAAGCCCACCGCCAGGTCTGCGATCGGCTTGATGCCCACCTCCCGCAGGTGCTTGGCCGGCCCCACGCCCGACAGCATCAGCAGCTGGGGCGTGTTGATGGCGCCCGCGGAGACGATCACCTCCCGACGGGCGAGCACCTTCTGGACACGGCCCTCCGTCTGCACCACGACGCCGTAGGCCGTCTTCGTTTGCGGATCGATCAGCACCTTGGTCACCAGCGCGTTCTTCTTCACGTGCAGATTGGAGCGCCTGCCCTTGAGGGGGTAGAGGTAGGCGCGGTTGGAGCTCCAGCGCGTCTCGTTGTAGACGTTCGCCTGCAGGTAGGAGACGCGCAGCTGCGTCTCTCCGTTGTAGTCGCCGCGCGGCAGGCCCGCCTGCTCGGAGGCAGCCACAAAGGCGTCGGCGATGCGGGTGCGCGGCTCCGTGTAGCTGATCTTGACGGGGCCCTGGCGGCCGGGCCGCGTGGGGCCCGTGTCTGCGTCCGGTATGTGCGAGGCCTCGTACTTCCGGAAATACGGCAGCAAGTCCTCGTAGCCCCAGCCGGGATTGCCCAGCTGCGCCCAGCGGTCGTAGTCCCGCCTGCTGCCCCGCGTGTACATCATGTAGTTGAGCACGGAGCTGCCGCCCATCACCTTGCCGCGCGGCCAGTTGCAGCGATTGTTGTTCATGGCCAGGCAGTAGCTGGCGGACGGCTCCGTGCGGTACTTCCAGTTCATCTCGCCCAGCTGCAGGAAGTGCGCCGCGATGGGTATGTCCATGGCGTAGCTCTCGGCACCGCCGGCCTCCAGCAGCAGCACCTTCCACTTGGGATTCTCGGAGAGGCGGGCGGCCAGGGCACAGCCCGCAGTGCCGGCGCCCACCACAATGAAGTCGTACTTGGGCAGCAGCTTGTGGCCGTTGTCGAGTGCCTCCAGGTCCAGCTGCGCCTGTCCGCGGCGCATGAACTCCAGCATGTCGAACATGCTGTTGTCGTAGTAGCTCTGCTCAGCCGCCTGCAGGCACAGGAGGGCTGCCAGGCACAGGCCGAGCGCAGTTAGGGATCTTCCAGCAGTCATGGGAGTCAGCCGGACACTCGCGATTCCCGCAATCGACTGGCACTTGGCAGCGTGGGGAGACTGCTGCCAGCAGCAGCTCGAGTTGACAATTATAGCTCTTGGATCGGAACTGTCTGGCCGATGAGCATCAATTATTTCCCTGCCCTGCCCCGCCCCACCCATGTTCATTCGATCTAATCATTAATCGCCTCTGAGGGCCCAGGAATTATCCGAGACAATCACAGATCGCAGGCATTCACGATTAGTGGAGCCCAAAGTCTATTCGAATTACACAAAATGTCCAACCAACAACAGGTCTCCGTATTGATTTTTCACGCTCGAATTAAGGTCTATTCTTAGAAGGGGAAATACTTACTGCCGAAGCAACACAATGGAGGGTGGAAGGTTCAACAGTTCCTGGCTATTGGCCGATTATTTCTAATCGTTTATTTACTTGCACAAATCTGTGCGAGAAAATGCATCAGAATATCCAAGAAAAAGGCATTGCCTTGAGCCAAATTCAGAGCACGACTGCAAGTGCATAGAAATCGATGAGTTAACAAATGAAATCACGAAAAACATTGCTAAAAGTTGCTAATTTAATCATTTATTTGCTGTATTGCTGCATCAAATGTAATGGAAACGATGCAGGAACAAGCGAAAAATGTAAATGCAGTTGACGTGATGTTCAGCTTCAGGAATGTCTCAAATAACTGAAGTAAATGTCGCATTTAGACTGGAACAAATATATTCAAATGAACACTCGATTGAAACTGGCAAAATACAAAGAAAAACACACCCACACATCGCGTAAATATTTCTTTAATTAAAAAAAATTCTCTTTGATTTTCAATTTAAATGATTTAAACACATTTTTTGCTCCTATTAAATCTTTGCATGAAACACTTAAAAATATTTAGCAAATATTCAAAATTTTAGGAAAAAAATTTGATTAAAAAGTGAATATATTAACTTAAATGTGAAATATATTTTTTATATATATGAAAAATATTTTTTATGAATATTATATTATTAAATATTATTATAATATTATTATAAAATATTTTTTATAAACATCAAGAATTTTTTTTTATATAAAATTAAAAAAAAAAAAAAATTTTTTTGTACAATCTTTATTTTTATTGCTAAAAAGTTTTAATTCGAAAAAATATTATAATTTCTTTTTTTTTCTCTGGGTATTTCCTGTTTAGAATCGTAACCATAAATACAGAAAACTTTCATCAAAACGATAAAAAAAAAAAACAAAATTTCCTCAAAGGGAATATAAAAATCTGAAATAATTTTCGCAAGGAACCAAGAACTTTTCGAATGCAACAAACGTAAATTTAGAAAATGAACCAACAATTCTTACTAATTACGTTTACACGCTGGAAAATGGATTATTTTCAAAGAAAAACAAAAGTGAAGCTGGTTGATTGATGAAGGGCCAACCCAATGAATGTTCGTTGCAGTGTTCCGTTTGATAAATTACAAGTTGGAGATTTGTGTTCAATCACCAAAGCCATTGGAACTGCCTCCCCATGATTGCAATTAAATTCGTGAATGGCTGAATGGGCGTCGGAGGTGGCCGGGCCTGGCCTGGCTTGGCTGCTCATAGTATTGTTTTGCCTGCCGCATTGTCTAGCGAATAATTTTATAATTATTTCCGCTTGCATGTGAACAATTCATGGCTTAGAATACGCCACAGAATAAGCATCGTGGAGCCTGAGCGAAACTTTGCCTTTGAGAAAACGAGCGAAAAGCTGGCCCGGTCGAGCGCAACCATACGACAAACTGCTGCCACTACGAAGAGTAGTACAACCACTAAAACAACTACTACAACTCGTAAAAGAAAACAGCGCAAAGTAAAACAACAAGAAATAAAATTAAGATGATGCTTAATGATTTTTTGATGTGTTCTCCGCCCCAAATGAGATGTATGGCCAGCCGAAGGACAGTGGCTCTGTGGCCGGCTACTCTTCCTCTCCAGGGAGTTCGATCCAAGCAGATCATTCAGCATACCAATGAGGCACAGGCACAGGCACAGGCACAGAACCTTTTTGAGCCTCAAGGACGGCCAAGAATCAGAACCAGAATCGCTGACATTCAAGCACCTTTTGTTGGCCACAAACTTCGGAGTCAGGGCTCTTGGCTCTTGGCTCACCAACAGTTGGCATCAAATTTCGCAATTTGCCTGCAATTCGGGCCTCAAGTTCGTCAAGCTGCCTGCTTCTAGTGGCTGCAGCGCTGCACTAACGGCAATTAAAGTGTGGCTTTTAAGGCTTTTTTACACACACACACACACACACCATCAATGGGTATTTGCGGCTCTGTGGCTTGGCAAGTCAAGAATTTATTCAAAAAGTCGTTGTCTTTGACCGAGTTTTTCGGAAAATCAGCTTTTGTTTCGTTTGGTTTTTGCTCTCCCTCTCCCTCTACCCCTCCCTCTCTCTTTTATTTTTGGCAAAACTGCGGCTAGTGTGTGGCTTCTATTTTTGGGCCTCGACTTTGTGTGCGACACATGGTTTTTTTTTGCTTGGCCCATCTGTGTCCCTGGCATTCAGTGCGAGCTGAAGATTCAATCGAATTTTATTGAACAATCGAAAGATGAACGATTCCGCAGCTGCGCGTGGAGAGTCCACTCGTTTAGGGGAACATTTGTGCAGCAAACAGATGCTGATTGCAGCTGCCTGGCTGCTCGCTTAACGACTGGCACACACAATCGACTCAAATCGATAAAAACTGGACATAAAACGCCTCGAATTATTGCCATTAGTTTCAATCATCGTGACGAGGCATTCTGCACACAAATTTGCATTTGAATCGCACATTCTAGAGACCCAACTGCTCTTCCCCGAAAAAAAGACGAACCAAACCTGTTGTTCCAGTCTAGTTACATTTTGGGGCTGGGTTTTTAACCGGCCAAATACTAAAGCAAATATTTTGGAATAATATTTTCCATGGCCGCAGACAGGGGATACCCAAAGCAAACGAAAAGAGACATCCCACTCGAGGGTTCGAAGCAGTGTGTACCCTCAGAAATGTCTCAGAAATGTGATCAAAAACCACACACACAGCAGGCCAGCATGGAAACGTTCAGATTCATATTTTTAGAACCGAATCTCTGTCAGATTTACCGAGCTGTCGAGCAAATCGAAGCGGCAGCTGACTGAACAGCAAACAAAAAAATAGCTCAAAATTATCTATCAAGCAAAAGCAATAGCAAAATAATTGTTGTGAGTAAAATGTGAAGGAAACAGCGAGTAAAATGGAGTAAAATCCAAACCCCGTAAACCCGCAGCTCCATGTCCGGACCGAATACGAAGCGGCAGCTGCGCGGAGCCATCAAGGCAGCCAATGCCGGTCCTCAGTCCAGCGATGTGGCTCCAGTGGATCCTGACGATGAGCCCAGCACCTCGCGGCAGGCCCAGCAGGAGGAGGAAGGATTGCGGCTGCAATCGAAGCCTGTGAATGCCGTCGAATCGGGTGAGACGCAGACGCTACCCAAGCCGAGCATCGAGTACCATGTGCAGCAGGGCGAGAGCTCGGACGAGAGCGGCCATCGGCTGGATGAAGACTGCGGCTGGAATCCCGGCGAGCTGGCGGATCTGGACAGCAAACGGATGAACCTATGCAGCACTCGCTCCGACGAGGTGAGCTACTGGTCTGGCGATGAGCAGGTCATGCCCTTGGACTCGATCTTTCTGATGGCTCCCATACCCAAACGGGAGAGCTTCTGCAGTGCTCTGATGCGCAGCCTCAGCGACTGGACGATGCGCATTTTCGCCGGCTTTGGGCTGACACACCAGCAGGCATCTTCGGCCTGGTACAAACACTGCTGGGACACACCCGGCGCCGACTACAGAGGCCACACCATATTGGATCTGTGCAGCATCAACGACACGAACGACATCTCCGGACCCCAAGCCAGCTCCACACTCGTTGGCGAGAGCAGCACCACGATGACCGCTCTTCAAGACTAATCCCAAAACACTCCTTTCGCATCTATATTTATCTCCATAAACTCCAATAACTCATTGAGGATCTGCACTTGTTCCGTTGTCATTTGCAGTGCCATCTGCTGGCGCTTGACCGTGATCTCCCTGCCATCCGACTATCAACCATCCATCATCACTCAACACGATCTCTCTTTGTGCGGTGCGGATCGGTGCGCAACTTCCGCCGTTTGTTGGGGCTTCAAATCAAATAATTGCACACTTTAATGTGCTTTAATGTGCTGAGCAAACAATCAGTAATGTTATCCGCCTGAGCATTTGTCTATGTAGCCATTGGTTTTGTGTCTGCATCTCTGCAAAATGTTATTCAACTTCTTTGGTTGCTGTTTCTGTGCTGCTTTGTCATGTCAATCATCCCCATCGATGTGCTGCGGCTCAGTAATTGATTCATTTCCTACCGTAAAACATTCCAATCAATCGCACAATAGCCAAACATTTGGGGGAGATAATTGAATGGACTTCAGCGACACCATAATTGTAATTGTTTATTTTCGTTTGGAACTGATTTGGTGTGAATCGTTCGTTGTTCCCTCGCACTTCTGGGAGCTGCTGGCTAGCTTGGGCAAACAATTATTCGAGCGATTCGTTCATGTAGTGAACAGGAACGAAAATGTATTTGAAACATGTTTGATTCGGAAGCGAACTCGGAAGTTCTTTCATTTCTATTTGTCGCAAAGCTGTATTCCACTTCCGAGCTATCAATATTTGTAGACACTTTTCATTAAGAATCCACGCAGCTTGGATATTATGTAAATGAATGATTCCATCAGAACCACAAAGCCAAGCAGCTTGGGCACCCAATTCTGAATGGGAAATCTCCCGTCAAGGTCTCGCGATAGAAGTTCTTGTGTTGTGTGTGTTGGAATGGAAATTGGAACTTGTTTGAGTCTCTCGTGTAACCACTGCCCAGTGTTCAGGTTCAGCGGGTAAATGGGTCAGGCGGTGCCTAATCACGGTCCAGGGTCTCCGACCGGTTACATTTGCAGCGATTGAACTTCCGCTGGTTGTAAGAATGTTTCCCCTCATAAATATTTACACTGTAATCCGTTGAAATGTGCTTGAGAATTCCGTGAAATGGGAAATGTGTGACCCAACCCAGCCCAAAGCCAATTAATTAATACATTTTTGTCTCTTGCTCTCCCTTGCAGGTGAGTGGCGCGGCGTGTCTGCGGTATGCAAATGCCGAAGTGAACACCAAAGCGTATCCACGATCCAAAGATCAAGTTCATTGGGTCTGGGTCAACCGCTTGCTTGGGCCCGGGACATGGCAACGATTGTCTAACGGACAACAAGTTGATTGACCTCTAACTGGAACGGTAACACCATCTACCATACACGGAAGTCGCTTGCCAGCCGAACGAAACTTCCGTTGGTCATTGACACAGTTTCCTTTCCTTTCCTTTTCTTTCAGCATTTTTCGTCATTTGTTTCGATCTTTGGAGTTTTTCGCACCTGAATTTTTGCATATGGCTTGCTTCTTTTTATTGCGCTTTTGGCCACGAAACGTGGACCCACAGTTAGGGCAAATGCTCTGCAGTGCAGCACGAGTATCTGGTGTAGACCTCGAGATGCTCGAACGGATGCTGCGATGCTCGGTTGGGGGCGTGTCGTAGGCAATGTGCGGACGAGAATCAATTAAAAACAGGTCGAAAGCCACCAGGGAAAGCTGCCTCGACTGGCAGCTGCTCTGTGTTCGATCAGCTGAAGGCAAAGGAGCGGACTGCCCATCATACCCGCTGATCGTGGCGTCTGTTTTGGGTCTCAGTGCAGGCCTTGAACTTGCCTCCACTCCGTTCAGTCCATTAAAATGTGTGAATTGTGGGCTCGTGTTTTCTGTTGTTGTTCAAGCATCTTGGACATTTACATTAATTAGCCATAAACTCAGATTTTTGAGTTAAAATTTGTGTTTTTTGTTGGTTTTTTGGCGCCTCAATTAGAACGTTAGCCAAGTGCCTGCAAAGTCGGACAGGGACTGATCGTTTGGCATCGGAAACTGCCCGGGAAAAGAGGCATTCGATATAATTTGCGTTGATTAGAGCCGCGCAGAGTTCCGGCTTCCGATGTGTTCGCGTGTTGGCATGAAAACTGTGGCCCAAGGTTGCGGTCTGCTCGTCTGCTGGTCTGATGGTCCCTCGTTCCGTTGGTCGGGGGTCTGTCAGAAAGATGATTTATAGCCCCTTGATTGGCTTGTTGTTAACTTGTTCGATGTCTGTTTCAGTTCTCAGTTCTTAGTTTCGTTTTCTTGTGGCGTTGCGTTGTGACAACAAGTTCAAAGTTTGTTGCCCATTCGAGCTGTGAAAATGATTGTCTGCTGCCTGGAAAACGCCATAAATGAATACCATTTTTGTTGCCTCTGTCCTCGAGTGCGAGTCTTGCGTGTTGTGGCGTGTTTTCAGCTGAAAGGCCGCTCCCCAATGCTAGGCTATCAATTCATTTTTGCCTCAATATTGTTAGAGATGTGCGCGTGACTCGGCTCGTGTGTGAAAGCTTCCAAATGAGTAGAGCTACCAGTATTCCGGAGAAACAAAACGTGCAGAGTATCAAAATGCTTACTTATGCGGATGCAAGGGAGGCGTTTTTTTATTTTAAATATTTTGTGTGGTGTAAAAAATGCTCCAACTTTTGGTGTTCGATGCATGCATGAATGAGGAAGTTCCATTTTGCTCAATTCGGTAATGGTGGCAACTCCTCCCTGAAATTTCTTGCCATCACTAATTCCCTTTCAATGTGGTGGTTACCTCATTTGCGTTGCCTGCTTTTGGGCTGTCTGCCATATAATACCAACTCCCTCCAGCCACACTCCCATGACCATCTGGCCTGGGTATTCCCAATTCATTAGCTAATTAATTCGCTGCCATAATGTTTAGGTTTATGCAAATTTAATTTATTAAATAGAATGTGTTTTTCGTTTAAATAATGCGCATGCGTGTGTATGGGAGCTTTCTATAAATAGTCAAAGAATATTAACTTAATGTAAGCATAACTTAACGACAAACTACACAAACAATAATCAAAATAATAATATTACAAGACAATAAGAAAAAAAAAATGGTCAACTAAAGCTAGGAATACAGATTAAGGGACATTATAATCTATGACTCGATTTCATCATGCTTCTCTCTTCTAACTTCTTGCAATGGAAAAGGTGTCGTCGGGTAGAGTGTAGACTGGAGAGTGGAGAGTAGAGAATGCGTGGCAATGGGTCTACAAATTGTCAAAGAGAATCTGTGCAGAGAAGCTGGAAATGTGATTCGAAGGAAGCTCTCGATTTGATGCAACTTTCAATTGATCCCATTATTGGGACCACAATCAAAGTTTGTATGCACTTTTGTGTGCAAAGAACAATTCTTGTAAACTTTCTTTGGAGACTGTTTGTTGCTGTGCGGCTGAGCTCCAAGAAGAGAATACTTTGATGAATGGCAACATGATGCTCGTTTGGAGAGAAAGAAGAAGCGAGATCTCTCTCCCCATTGTGTGTGTGTGTAAAGCTAATGGACCCCTGAGCACTGATCTGGAGCTGACTCTCTGTGCGACCTAACTCTCTGAATAGGTGATGTTGCTGCTGTTGACAATGTTGCTGCTGCTGGCACTTATGTTGCTGCTGCTTGTGTCAAGGATGTTGCTGTTGCTGCTGGCGACCATGTTGCTGCTGCTGTCAAGAATGTTGCTGCTGCTGTCAAGAATGTTGCTGCTGCTGTTGTTGTTGTTAAGCAAACTGTTTATGTTGACGGCTTGTATGCTGCTGGCTGCCGCCTCGGTGTCGCCAGCGCCCCCCACTGTTCGACTCTTTGTGCGCCCAGCGGAGGCCTGTCGCTTCACTTTGTACTCTGGATTGGTGAGCCAATCCTCCTTGATGAGATCGGCACCCTTCTCGGCAATCATGATGACAGGTGCATTCGTGTTGCCGCTGCTGATGGTGGGCATGATGCTGGCATCGATGACCCTCAGGCCGCGCACACCGTAGACGCGCAGGCGGGGATCGACCACGGCCCCGGGGTCCCAGGCGGGTCCCATTTTGGCCGTGCCACAGGGATGATAGATGGTCATGGATATGGTGCGCACATGACACTCCAGATACGCGTCCGAGAGGAACTTGTGCTGCTTGCAGTTGGGCAGCGGCTTGCGCCACAGTCGCGATCCGAACTGCTTGAAGACCTGCGCCTCGGCCACGCGCAGCGCAATCTTGGCGCCCTCAACCAGCGTCTTGGCATCCAGCGGATCGTCAAAGTAGTTCGCATTGATCAGCGGATAGTGGAAGGGATTCGCCGTGCGCAGCTTCACCGAACCGCGCGATCGGGGCCGCAGCAGCAGCGGCATTATCGTCCAGCTGTCCTTGTTGGCAATGGGATGATAGACCTCCTGGTAGACGGACTCCTTCAGGCCCAGCACCTTCTTCACGCGCGCCCCATTGTCCGAGTTGATGGAGGCCGGCGCCATGTGGAACTGGATGTCCGGCCAGTCGACGCTGCGATTGGAGTACGGGGTGTGGACAAAGGCCAGGCCCTCGACACCGCCGAGCGTCGTCATGGGGCCGCGCTCGCGCAGCACATACTGGAACGTGACGGCGGTGGGATTGAAGCGATCCTGGATAATGGCCACCGGCTTGTCCACCAGAAACGTGAGTCCGCCCATGCCCACATGATCCTGCATGTTCTCGCCCACCGGCAGATCCTGCAGCACGCGTATGCCATGCTTCTCGAGGTGTTTCCGCGGCCCCAGGCCCGACAGCATCATCAGCTGCGGCGTGTTGATGGCCCCCGCCGCAAGGATCACCTCACGGCGTGCCGCAATGCGATAGACCTTGCCGTGCTTGACGAACTCGACGGCCTGGGCGCGCATGGTGCCCGGCTCGATGATCACGCGCGTCACGTGGGAGTTCATCGAGAGATGAAAGTTCTTGCGCTGCCGTATGGGCCGCAGGAAGGCCTTGGCCGTGGAGCAGCGCGACCCGCGCCGAATGGTGCCCTGGGCGATCATGAAGCCCGACTGCTGAGCGCCATTGATGTCGCGATTCTGATAGCCCAGCTGAGTGCCAGCCTCCACGAAGGCCGCCACCAGGGGCGAGTGCCAGGGCGACTCCTGCACCGTGAGCAGCCCCCCACGGCCATGGTACGCATTGTTGGCCAGGTAGGGATTGCGATTGTCCTCGGACTTCTTGAAGTAGCGCAGCACTTGCTCGTAGTCCCAGCCAGTGTTCCCGAGCGCCGCCCAGTGGTCGTAGTCGTTGCGATTGCCCCGCACATACAGCATATAGTTGAGGACGGAGCTGCCGCCCAGGACCCTGCCGCGGGGCCAGTTGCAGCGATTGTTCTGCATGCCGAGACACGCCTTGTTCGAGGGCTCCGTCTTGTAGGCCCAGTCCAGCTTGCTCAGCTGCAGATAGGCGGCCAGCGAGGGCACGTCCGAGATCTCATTCTCGTCCGGCCCGGCCTCGATCAGCAGCACCTTCCACTTGCGCACCTCGCTCAGCCGATTGGCCACCACCGCACCCGCCGAGCCGCTGCCCACCACAATGAAGTCGTACTCCGGGTACAGATTGAGCTGGTCCAATGGCCGCGACTCGGGATCCACGGCATCGTAGCGATAGTACGTGATGGCAGCCAGCATCAAGGGTATCAGCCACAGGCCCGTGGTCACCACGCCAAACGTCGACTTGATCACCGTCGTTATAAACAGTAAATTGAGTACCATTTTGATTTCGGATTCGAACTACGACTAACGGAATGGAAGACTCTCTCTCTCTCTCTCTCTCTGTCTGTCTGTTCTTTCGCTTTGTATTTGCTCTGTCGCTCGCTTCGCTCTGCGTTTCTAGCGTTTCTTTCTTTTGTGCATGGCGCAGCTCTGCTTTCTGGTCTCTTCTTTGCTGTCTTTCCGCTGGGCTGTCTCCAGTTTTTGTCTGTGTTCCTTTGAGTATTTTCCTGCTTCTCCAGTGCTAGTGCTCGTCGTTGGCCAGCTGAAAAAGAAACAGAGAAAACATTTAAGATGCATGTTCGGCAAGAGATTGTTTTTTTATTTAAAAAAATTACAGAGAGAGAAGTTGGTAGACCTTTCGGCAGACCTTGTGGTCTAGTTCTTAAGCCAACGATTATGCATAGCTCGTGAGGCATTTCAATTACGATTCATTTCGATTGCTTAAATATGAACAAACTTTGGTGAATTGCATTACCAAATGCAGTGTTGCCACAGCCAGGCAGGCAGACAATTGCATCAGCAGACAGACAGACAGACCAAAGCACTCCCCCCCTCTTGAGTGTGTCTGTTTTGTGGACTGGACGACCTTGAGCGAGCCACAAATCAAAGGGCTTTCCGTTACATTTTAATGTTTGGAAGTCACGTATGCATGTGCCTGGGCATGATGCATCAACAATGTTGCTCGATAGCTGCTGCTCGTATCTGCCATTTGTTTGTCTTACAAATGCGTCGGCCGTTGTGTCGTTTTTGTCGTATATTTCATATTACAATATTTTGTTGTTGTTGTTGTAATGATGTAACGCAAAAACCCAAACCAAATCGTTTGCTGGATTTCGGGGGTATTCGTCGTAATTGGCGTGGCTCGATTGGGTAAAAGAAATACGAACATTTTTGTTGTGTTTTGGTTTTCGCTTTTTTGCTTTCTGCTTTCTGCTCTCTGCCTTTCTGTAAGTATTTGTGGGTCTCTCTCTCTCTCTCTCTCTCTTCGATCAGCCGGCTCAGGCCCCGTTGCTATTTTTGGGCTTTGTTTTGGTTTCGGGCAGAGGGAGCTGTTGACACATGGCTGCTGCTGCTGTACCCCGCTGTGGCGGCCGCTGCTGGTTACCGCCGTTGTTGTTATCGAGCGGGTGTTGAAATATCTAACGGCACTTAGCGCTTGTCTATCCAGTTCACACATATGTACGGCGGGGGTACGAGATCTCGTTAGCTTGGGATAGGTTCGGGCTGCGCTGGAATGCGGCAAAACGCTTTCGCGAGTGGGTGAGAAATATGCCAAGTGTACATGAATTTAATGAGTGTGTGATATCGCTGGTAAATTCCATAAACATTTTTCTAATATTCCAAAAGCTTGTCGAATATCGGGAAAAAGAGAGCAAAGGGAGAGCATAACATGAGGGAGGGACATGGGAGATGAAAGCATATAAAAGTCTGAAGAAGATTAATTATGGGACAGCAACATGTTGACAGAGACAAACAGCTGACACGGTCAAGTGTTGACGGAGAGGAGCAAAAAGGGGGAAGTGCACTCGAATGATCAATCGAGTGATTGATGTTGTCCACAACAAGTAAAACCAGGAATATCGGCAGGGGGAAACCTTTGGAACACCAAGTGGTAGAGTTGACCCTCAATGGAGCTTATAATTCATTCGAAAATGTTGCATTAAATTCGTTCACAGATTTTTCTGTAATTTTTCTTTGTTCTGCCTCTGGGCAGCCCCAAATTTCGCCAACCCTTGGCCGTGTCTCTGACATAATCGGTTTCAATGTCGATGTCTTATCACTTCAATTAGCCAGCGCAAAACCCGACGTGCCACTGCTGGTGGCGCTGTGCAAGTGAAAGGCCGCCGCCACCAGCAGAGACCGAGAGACTGGGCCAACCGCTTCCACTCAAACCTTTCCTGGCGCGACTCCGACCCAACCGCAGATGCAAGCTGCAGAGATACAGATACATCCGCAGAGTCTTGGAACTGTTTTGGGCTCCCATTTCTCTTTACAATTTCTCATTGCTGCTCGTTTTTAGGGTTTATTTTTGCTGTGTTTTTTGTGCAAAAATAAGCGCGCCAGCAACAACCACACAACTGAAACAAATTGTTGTAAAAATGTCGAAAAAAAAATTAAACGCGGCACGAAATTGGGTCAGCAGCGACAGTAAACGAGTTTTGGCCAAGACAAGACCAGGGGAGCGGTAGGAGGGAGGAGGGCTGATGTGATATGTGAGGCTCCGGGACCAGGTAAACCTGTTGGCCCGGACCGGCCCGGAGTTAACTCTTCCTCGCCTGCCACAACCTATATACGAGAAGCAGCAGCAGCAGCAGCAGCAGCATTGACATGCGTCATTTTAATGGCAGAAAAATAGTTTTGTCTTACACTGCCAAGGGGTGCAACCATCACTCGAAGCTGAAGTAAATAAAGAGTAAACAAAATGAACACTGAAAAGAGGATGAAAACCTTTTGGCATGCAGCAAATGTCTCGATTTATGTTTGCTGCATTGGAAAGTGTATCTGCCGCTTCGACTAGTTTTTCACTAAGGTTTTTTCTTGCAGCAATAAAGTGTCTTTTTGTTGTATACATATTATGATTTTTTTATGTGGCCAATTAGACTTCCTGTCCGGCAGCGAAGGCCACGATCAAGACACTGAACTCGGTTAGCACCCACGCAAAACACAAACCGAAATGCCAACCACTTTGACAGCGATGATTGAGACAATTAAAGTGATTTTCTCTTGCCATTTTGTGCGTTAATTTGGTGTAAACAAACGCATGACAGGCGGGGACACAGACGGACGGAGAGAGACAGACTGACACTCAGAGTTCACGATGATGTAGTGGCGTCAGCTGGTGTCAGTCACCTTGGTGTGCTGTGGTGTTGCAGCAATTTGCTGTTGCTGTTCTTCGGATGGGAGCGATGTCATTGTGTCAATGACTCGACAGCAGCTAAAAGCCGCGCAGCCTTTGCCTGACTAACAGTGCTCACAAATGTTGCAATTAATTCGATGGTGCAGTGCAAAATGTTTAATTAGTTAGCGGAAAATTTCATTTAACTGCAACAACACCCATGGAAATTGTGGCAGCAACCGTTTGCTGTCTGTTGCCCGTTGCTGCTGCGTGCCAAATGTTAATAAAGCTATGCACTGGCGATTATCGAACAACAAATCGAATGAACAAGTCCAAAATATATTGAGAAAGGTTTTTGCAGGCAGCAGGAAAGCAGATTTCAAAAGTGAAATGCAGTCGCTGGGAATGCCGAAGAATGTTTGAGCACAGCCAAAGGTCTTAGCTTTGTCTTCCTTTACCCATTTACCTACCATTATTCTCTCGAAATTTGAATACTTTTGGTTTGTGGGTTATCGCAAACGCGGATGATTTTTCGTTCGATAAATCGAGCGATTATTTGGAGCCATAAATCGATAGATCTTGACTGTCAATTAATCTGCAGCCTCATCTGATTGCCATCGACTTGATTGAAGTTGCTCAATTTCGCTTAAGCGCTCAATCAACGTTGATTGAGTATAATTTTACTGCCAGTTTGATTGAATTTGTATGCCCAAATCTTGAGCACAGAGATGATATTTAGTTTCTGTTATGTGCCCGGGGCGTGGCTCCAAACTCTCCCACAACGTCTCTTTCTTCTTCCCTTCCTCGTTCACCTTTTCACTGCGCTGTTGTAAATGCTAATTTTTATGGTTGTACATGAACATGAACAACAATTGTTGCCGCTGCATGGTTTGATGTTGCTGTTGCTGCTGCTGCTGCTCAGCCTCTTGTTGCTGCTGCTGCTGTGCCTTTTGTTGCTGTTGCTGCTGCTGCTGCTGTTGCTGATGTTCAGCAGCAACAACGACAAATCTTTGTATTGTCTTCGAGTTGCAGAGGGTTCACATCTGCCCCCCGTCCCCCCCTCTCGAAACAATGGCAATGCGCAGCAACAGTTAGAGAGCATTGCTGTTGTTGTTGCCGCTGCAACATGTAGCCTAGTTATTGTTGCCATGAACATCTTTCTTTGTCTGCAAACATTGTTGATGCTTTGTCATACCCGGTGCTCCAATTTCGAGCAGGAAGGAAAAATCCCTACATTTTGCTAGAGGATTGTTCGCATAAACCATTACTAATAGTATGTGGAAAACAACTCCAAAGCGTTCTAGAAAAACGCTTTTACACAATCAAATTCAGCAGAGCAAAGCGCCGGGTAACTCCTTGTCGAGACGTTCTCCCTCTTGCTTTGTAATTTCTTAGGGTTTCCACATATGAATATAAATGAATGGCTGTTGAATGCATCTCACAATACGTTGCAATTGTTTATGTTGTTGAATGTAATTCACTGCTCGTTGCAGTTGTTGGGTAGGGGGGCATGGCAAACACAACATAAGACAGCCTGCACTCGAGTGAATCTTTTTTAACAACAAAAACCACAACAACATTGGACCAACCACAACATGTTACGCGCACCGGCAACATGTGTCGCACTGCGTAACCCATCCAGCTAATCCCAGAAAAGTTCGTCTTCTCTACTGCAACACTTAACCCTCGTTTTTGATCACTTGTCACTTTTGTTGTTGCTTTTGCTGTTGCTTACTTGCAATTCTCGGGCCACGCAGTTTGGCACTTGGTTTTCGTACACTCTTTTCGGCTCACAAGCGGCGTTATCCGGCGGAATCCTTGCGTGTGCAAAAGGATGCAGCAAATAGTGGAGGAGGAGGAGGAAAAAAAAGCGAGAAAAAAATGTATTCAACCGCAGGCTGCGTCTGCGCGGCTGCGTTGCACGTACTCAACTGAACGGAGCGTTTCGCTTGTCGCCGCGAAATTCGGCCAAAAACGAAGTCGTCGATGAAGCAACAACACGAAAAGCAGCCAGCAGCCAGCCAGCAGCTAACCGCAAAACCATCAAGCGGCAACAAAACTAACAACAACAAGAGAGTTAAGTATGGCCTGCACGAGTGGTGACTCGACCATGGGCATACCCAGTACTCTGCAGTGCATACATGAGAATGGGAATTGTAGCGCCAGTTACTCCCCTGCTAGTCCAGATTTCAATTAATCAAATGAATACAAAGAATCTGCAAAAAGCTTGCATTCATTTAGTTATTATACATATAAGAAACTCTCTTATTTTATTCATACTCTTACAAGAACACAGCAGACCCAGCTAATCCATGCTCAATGTTCAAAGGGTAAAACAACTAGAGGAGCGAGATCGAACCAGCTGTTGCATATTATTGGCACATCGGGGGAGCGAGCGAACAAGCGAACCGTCTGCATTCGAACATGTTCGATGCGCTGATAACGGAACGGGAACGGGAACGGGAACTGTAGCTCCCATGCAGTTCGAAGCTTCACACAAAGATGTCTCCAAGTGAGCGAGCAAAGAGAAGGTCAAACTAGTTCGTGAGTGGGAGAGCGGCTGAGTGTGGAAAGAGAGCCAAATGGAGGGGGAGAGAGAGAGCAATAACAGTTTTTAAGAATAAATCCTGAAAACGTAAGTTAAAATGAATTTCATCCAATAACTTGAAGAAAGCTTAATCATAGCATCAAAAAAGCTTTCAGCTT
Organism: Drosophila subobscura; assembly: GCF_008121235.1. Taxonomy (NCBI): domain Eukaryota; kingdom Metazoa; phylum Arthropoda; class Insecta; order Diptera; family Drosophilidae; genus Drosophila; species Drosophila subobscura. Next base: position 22,354,963 of record NC_048530.1, on the reverse strand, counting down.
TAGTCCCGTTGGGTGTCCGTCCGCTCCGCTCGCCAAGAAGTACCCAGAATGGGTTGGCCGCATTCCGCGAATTCCCAACAGCCTGGAAACAGTCGAAGACAAGCCAGAAAATGGCCAAATGAAGTTATTAACCCATAAACATGCCTGAGAAAAGTCTCTTTTTGCTCGCTCTCTCCCGCTCATTTGGATTTTTCCTCAGGCAACTTTTGGCTGTCGCCTGCCCGCCGGGCTGTGCTTTGTCAACGAGTATAATTTATGTAATCATGAGCCAAAAAAGCTACAGAAAACAGCACAACAGCCACATGATTTAGGTAAGCTGTTGAAATATGTATTTCATAGCGGCTCTACCTCCATCATCAGCTCTATCTCCCTCGCAATCGCAATGCCAATCGGCTGTCTCTTTCTCAATTCGTTTCGTTTCGTTTCGTTTGCTCTCTCTCTCTCTCTCTCTCTCTCCGATTTGGTGCTGCTCGTACTGTGTGTTGGGTGTTAAAGTGCAATTAGTGCAGATCAAACAGGAAAGAGAGCAGAGCTCTACGCTGCATGCATAAAGATACCCACAGATAGTGGGCGAGATAAGTTCGGTAAGCCCCAAAAGGGAATGTGAATACTTTCCGGACCACAAAATAGATTGCAAACGGCCTCGAATAAAATGCAATTGAAGTGCTGCCATAAAGTCACGCTTTAAATACCCTACAGCGTCGTTTACCAACAAATTTCATAGATACAAAAAATTGTAATCAGAAAATTCTGCCTAGAACTTCCATCTGAGCAGATTTGAACCTGTTTCCTTTGGCGCTGCACATTCGCTGTAAAAATGTTGCCATAAGCGAAAGGACACACAATGGTTTGTGCTTCCTATTTAGAAGAGAAAATTCCACTCTTCCATAGTGCATCCAAACTTCCACTTGGCCAAAAGCTACACAATAAAAACACAAACATTTCAAATATTGGGGAAGCAAGTGCATCAGGGCAGGGGCTGCATCAGGGCAGGGGCTGCAATATCAGCGTGATAGGCAGTAAGGAAGCAGTGCACAGGCGCAAGTGCCGCCATAATGGGTCGAATTAAAAGGGCAGCCAACTGGCAGTTCATTCCAGCTCGTTAGCCGCTACCATCGCTGCCTTTTCTGTGGCTTTTTCTATGGAGTACGTGAGGCGCGGCACCTAACACCTTGCCATCTATGACATAAGCAGCAGGCTTCAACATTTTTCTTGTTGTTTTTTTTTCTTTTGACAATGCTCCCGCGCCTCGTGCTCGAGCCCCACGGTCCAGTTTGCAATGGAAATTACATGCCTTGAGCGATTTTGGAGGTTCGGTTTTTGGAGTGCTGTTGCTGTTGCAACTGCAACTGCAATTGGGCGGCATAATTGAGCGAAATTAAACAGAGAAGATATTATTCAATCCCTCAGACACTTTTTTTTTCTTGGGATTTGGCTTTGGCTTTGGCTTTGCGACTTTTCGTGTGTGCTCGACATCACGTCGCAATGTTTGCACTTCGCAGAAAGAGCGGCGATAAAGTTGATCGAATTCCGCCAAACAACAGGATTGAGCGCAAGAAATGCTCCATCAATCGGTGGAGCAGTCAACTGCAAACAAATACTCAATCAAGCATTGGGCAGGGCAATCAAACAGACAGTTCCCGAATCATGATCACTCATTCGATATTATTTATGCGACCTGCTTCCGTAATCCATTTTGTTTTTAGTGCTTTATTTACTTGATTAGCCATCTGCCAGGCCAGGCCATTTGAAATCCACTTAAACAGCAGCAGCCACACACACCCATCAGCCATCAGCCATCAGCCATCAGCCATCAGCCCTCAGCTCCCTCTTGAACGGAACTCTCTTAGTGGTTTAATGACCCAATTCCGTGGCCACAGACACAGCCACGAGTGTCCCATATCCCATATCCCATATCCATTCGTGGTGTGTCATCATCATCTGCACACATCTGCACTCGCTCACGCCGAGCACTATCATTATCGTGCGAGATCTTTTCACTTTCCATTTGCCTGCCCCTCTCGCCGCTGACTTTGCGTTTCGCTCAAATGAAGTCAAATATTTGCCCAAGCTCTGTGTGCGTCTCTCGGAAATGCTGTCCGTTTGATATTTCTCTCTCTGAAGGGCCTTACATAAGAGACAAGTCCAAGCGCTTTGGGTGGTTTACGGTGTGTGTTTGCTTTTCTGTTATTATTTTGTGAACTTTATGGCCAATACGTGCCAAATTTGCAATTGCAATCGGTCATCCCATGTGCCGTGTGCCATTAGCAGACAGTTGATAATTGTCTGCTTGCCCACATCGACGCCAGGCACCTACGAAATAAAACGTGTCAACTGTTGGCCAAACGGTCCGTGGTGTGGTCAATAGCAGCCGTAACCTTGGCACACTTGAAGCAGCGCCACTAGCGGCCCAACGCGGAAGCCACGCCCGTGGCCAGCGGCGGAGGAGGAGCACACGGACACACGGAAATGCTCGACTATAATTGCTGGCCAATTTCATATACAACTTTGATTGTCCGCTTTTTGACATTTGCCCGTGTGGAAAGTGGCAGAAGCGGGGCGGGCGTGGGGCCAAAATAACGCCCAGCGCTTATGGCAATCAAATGGTTTTTTTCTATGGAAGTTGCAACTTTGTTATTGCCACAAATTGTGGGGTTTGGGGTGCTTTAAATTTGCTTTGAGGCATGGCTATTTTCGGAGATTAGAAAGAAATCTTAGAGCTGCCACCCAACTCACTTTCGGCCAAAAGCCATGGCATGCTTTTGGCTGCTAAACTGATGGAGAAGCGTGGCCTATGCCACAGGCGCGTGCCATCGAGTGCCTCAATAGAGCTGGCACTTTGCCACGGCACGAAAAGGCACGCCGCATGCCAAAGAAAACCAAAATAAAGCTGTGAATTTTCACCTTTTGGTGCTTCCTTTGGGGGCTTCCAGTCAAAGATCAGCCACAATTTGAGAGCAGAATTGTCAGACAAGTTTTGGAGTGCTGCCGGTGATAATTTCCTCCGCAATCATCACGTTCGGATGAGTTCTGATCGCATGGAAAACTCACCAAAGAGCTGAACAAATGCGCACATAAATTACATAAATATTTAATAAATTGCGCAATAAAATACAACAAACAAATACAAATAAAAAAAAACATTATGCGAAATTGTACATAAAAATTAAACGTAAACTTATGCAACGATGGGGGGGAGGGAAGGGCGAGTGGGGGAAACGTAGCAGCAAAAATTCATACGATTAATTAATTCACATTTGACTAGTTGAAACATAAATTAGCGATGGACAATGGGATGCTGTGGGGACAACTAGGAAGCGCCCGAAACGGAGCCCACCAGTGGTGCCGGCGGGGTGCCGGTGGGTGCCGCTGGAGTGGCTCTGCGGGCACCCCAATCCTCCTTGATGAGGTCGGAGGCCTTCTCGCCAATGGCAATGACCGGGGCATTGGGATTGCCGTTGACAATGGTGGGCATGATGCTGGCATCGACCACCCGCACGCCGGACACCCCGTAGAGGCGCAGGCGGGGATCCACGACGGCGGTGACGTCCCAGCTGGGACCCATGCGACACGTGCCCGCCGGATGGTAGATGGTGAAGGTGAACTCCTTGATGCAGCACGCCCAGTAGGCGTCCGACTGGAAGGGCAGGTGCCGGCAGCCCGGCAGCGGAATGTTGTGCAGCCGCGAGCCGAAGCGCTGGAAGGCCTGCGTGTTGGAGACATTGATGGCCAGCTTGATGCCCTCGACGAGCACATCGATGTCCTCCTGGTGGGCAAAGTAGTTGGGCATTATCTTGGGCTGTTGCTGCGGGTTCCGCGAGTTCAGCCGCACCCAGCCGGTGCTCTTGGGCCGCAGCAGCAGCGGCAGAATGGACCAGGTCTCGCTGTGCTGCAGCGGCTTGTACACCGTGTTGTAGAAGCCGTCCCGCAGATTGAGGATCTTGCGGATCTGCTCGCCGCCGTCCGAGTTGATGGAGCTGGGGCAGAAGTGGAACTGCACGTCGGGCCAGTCCACGGCCGGGTCCTGGTACTTGGTGTTCAGGAAGGCCACGCCCTCCACCCCCGAGAAGGTCATGGGTCCGCGCTCGCGCAGGATGTACTCCATGGAGACGGGTATGGTCTGGAAGCGGTTGCGTGTCACGGTCAGCGGCGCGTCCACCACGAAGGTGAGGCCGCCCAGGCCCACGTGGTCCTGCATGTTGTTGCCCACGGGCAGATCCGAGACCACCGGAATGTTGTGCTCCTGCAGATGCTCCGCCGGACCCACGCCCGACAGCATCAGCAGCTTGGGCGTGTTCAAGGCCCCCGCACTGACCACCACCTCGCGCCGCACAAAGACGAGCTGCTTGCGGCCGCCGCGCAGGTACTCGACGCCAATGGCCCGCTTCTGCTTGTCGAAGAGGAGGCGCGTGGCCTCCGCGTGGAGCACCACATCGAAGTTCTTGCGCTGGCGCACCGGACGGATGAAGGCCTTGCCCGTGCTGCAGCGGGCGCCCCGTCGGATGGTGCTCTGGGTGAGCATGAAGCCCGTTTGCTGGGCGCCGTTGATGTCCCGGTTCTCGTAGCCCATCTCCATGCCCGCCTGCAGGAAGGCGATCGAGAGGGGCGTGCGCCAGGGCGCCTCCTGCACGGTCAGGTAGCCGCCCGTCTCGTGGTAGGGCGTCTTGGCCAGGTACGGATTGCGCACGTCCTCCGACTTGAGGAAGTACTTGAGCATGCTGTCGTAGTCCCAGCCGGGATTGCCCAGCGCCGCCCAGTGGTCGTAGTCGTTCCGCGAGCCGCGCACGTAGACCATGGCATTCAGCACCGAGCTGCCGCCGAGCACCTTGCCCCGCGGCCAGAAGCACCGATCGCCCTTCATGGCCTGGCAGTACTGGCGCGTCGACGAGGGCGTCGTCTGGTACTTCCAGTCCAGCTCCGTCAGCTGCAGATAGCCCGCCAGTGCGGGCACATCCGATATCTCCGTCTCGTCGCCGCCAGCCTCCAGCAGCAGCACCGTCCAGTTGCGCACCTCGCTCAGCCGATTGGCCACCACGGCGCCCGCCGAGCCGCCGCCAATCACAACGAAATCATACTGCCGTCGGATCTGGGGAAGAGCACGGGCAAAAGCGATTATGGAGGAGCTGAGCCCAGAATGGCTGCAAAATACTCACGACAGATGGCTCCTGGACCTTGTTCTCGGGATCGACGCTTTGATAGCGATAGAAGTTCATGCCGATCGCCAGCAGCGGTATCATGCCAAGCAAAGATGTCATTGTGCCAAACGCCATGTTTCAGTAATTGTCAAATCCACGGATCCTCCTGGCAGTGTTTGCCCGTCGAAGGGGCTCCCGAAACACTCGATCGCCGCCCACTCGTGGCGGCTGCCGCTGAGCAAATGGAGCTGGGGTTGGAGCTGGTGGCAGTCTCAGTGCCGCTGGCCAAAATCTTTGGCGTGTAGTTCCGTATGCCGCCGGGCCGGGCCGACTTGAAGTGCGCGCGCGCCCGTTCGTCCTCCTCCAAGATGTCCAGGTACGACTTGATGTAGAGGTGGTGGCTCAGGTAGTGCTTCTGCTTGTCCAGCGACCGATGGGACTTGCTGGACGACACCAGGGAGCTGCTGCGGCTGCAGCTGCTGCCGCTGCTGCTCAGCGCCGACAGCGAGGACACGGAGGAGCAGTGGCAGGACGAGTTGTATATGCCGCTGTCCGAGCTCTGGGAGCAGCTCCGCTGCAGATACTGGCTGTTGAGTTTCGCGTAGTTGGAGTCCGTGTCCGATTGGCTGGCTGGCTGCAGGATCTTCGTGCGCTCGTAGCTCTGTTTGCTCAAATTGTACTTGTGGCGGAGGCGATAGTTCGGGCTGTTGTTGAAATTACCGTTGGTGTTGCTGTTGGAGTCAGTGTTGGTGTTGCTGTTGCTGTTGGTGTTGCTGTTGCTGTTGGAGTTGGACGACAGTTGGCTGCTGGCTGTGTAAATGGGCTGCTGCTTGCTCTCTTGGTTGTTGCTGTAGAAACTCTTCCTTGCTGGCTGTGGCAGTGGCTGTGGCTGTCGTTTGTGTTGTGCTGTTTGTTGGTGTTGTTGTTGGTGTGGTTGTTGTTGTTGTTGATTTGCTTGCTGGGATATCTCCTGGCCCATATTTTGACCGAAATATGAACACAGCTGCAAAATACAAATAGAAATGGTTGAAATTAGAGCAGGAAACATTTGCTTATCTGTTGTTGAAATCTATGCGGCATATCCATTGCAGTCCACCAGCTCGAGACCCACTCGAGTTGATTGTTTCCCGCCTCAAACATTGAGCAAGCTTCAAGTGAGATTTTGCGGGCGTGGGAGCCGCCAGCCCGCCATCATTTGCCATACACACAGCGAGGGTAATAATTGATGAGCATTGTTGAATGGTTTCTCTGAGTGTTGTTGTTGTTGCTAGCCATGTTGCATGAGTTGCAAACAAAACAGCGAGCTTGAGACGACATGCGAGCGGCTCTCCAGCGGAAGCCGCCAACTAATCCAAAGCCCAAGTGGGGAGCAGCCTTTGGCAATCGTTGGCCAATAGATGGCGCACAAAAGACTTGGGCAACGAACTTGTTTTTTCTTCTTTTTTTGCAGCCGCAAACAAAAGTTATCAAATCGAATCCGAAATCCCCGGGTATAAATATTCAAATGATGTCATGATGCTGCATCTAATTAAACCGAAACCATGCTCTCCCCCCTCCCATCACCCATCTCCCCCGCTGTCCTCTCTTTTGGGGCATCTTGCGTCTGTTTCTCTCGTTTCTTTCTTGCTTTGTGGCGTCTGCGCCTTTTTCCTAGCGAGTTTTTCAAGTTCAATGCCGTTTGCCAGCTCAAGAGTCTCTCTCTCAATCAGTGTCTCAGTCGAAGTCGAAGTCTCAGTCTCAGTCGACGTCGCTGTTGATATTATTTTAAAATGCAATTTCGTTATTTTGTTCGTCGGCATTAATTGCTGCCCGTTGTCCAGCTTCAGCTTCAGCTTGGAGCGAGCTCCTGTTGCCATTTGCTGTTTCTGTGGTTTTTCCAGTCCACCTCTGTGACCGCCGCTGCCTCTCTGCCGCTCTGTCTCTTCGATTGCAGTGAAAGCCATGCAGCGCCAAGCGACATCAACAGCCACGATCGAGCTGCATCGAGCTGGATCCGAGCTTCCTACATAAGCCAAACACACTCGTCCGTACGTGCATGCAATCCGCTGCTAAGTTTCAAGTGCATTTCGGATACCCTTTCGGGTGGAGCTATCGAAATTGGACCAAAAACCACCCCTATTGGCGTTACTCAACACGACTAGCAAAGTTCTTCGTCAGGCACATGACATGCACTTTGTTGCTGCATTCACAAGCATTCTCTTTGCCCTCTTCGCTTGTGCGTCTCACAAAAAAATACTTCAATAAATATTTACGGAAATGCAAGGCCCGCTTATGGAATTATTTTAGATACTCCAATCAAATCTGAGATTTATTTCCCTTCTTTCTGGTTTCTATGGGCATTTCTGGGCACCACTCTGTCACGGCACTCACATGGGAAAAATATAATTAAAGGACGGACCGAGCTGCGATTAATTAACCGAAAATTGTTGACTATTTTTAGCCGCGAAATTACTGTTAATTCAACTGTGTGTGTTTGCTGCACACTCGTGTGTGTGTTGATGTTTGCGCGGAAATTTCGCTGAGCAAATAAAAGCGATTTGAACGGCTCGACGGCTGCCATGTAACTGAGCCAACGCCAAACATCATCATCATCGGCGGCAGCAGCAGAAGTCGCTTTGGCTAAAATTAAATCAAAACTCATTCACACAAAATACCCGTTATAGGCAGACAGACGCAACAGATGCGTGCAACAGCAGGCAGCAGCAGCAGACGCAGCTAATTTATGCAACGCCCTTGGGGCGTCCACCCAAAAGCATCCACAGGCCACACAAATGTGTCTGGTTGACCAATGTAGACCAAGCCCCCGGATTGCTGCAATCCACAAGCAAACAAAACGCCAAGCAAACATTGAAAGATGGAGAGACATAAAGGTGGCTGCAGCTGGCAGACAGTTGACTTCAAAGCTGACCAATGCCATGGAAATGTTCCCAACTGGGGGCATAGAATCTCATTGATAAGTGTCTTCAAATACCCATCTTCACATCACATTGATGTCTGTGCTGCTTCTGTCGTTCCCTGTTGGCACTGTCTCAGCGTTGAATGATTATGCAATTCACACATTGTTAGGAACTGGTCTCGGCCTCCGTCTCGGCCTCTGTCTCGGTTACGGTCTGCTTAAGAGCGTCCAGCTGTCAGTCAATTATGATTCGACAGCTTTTAATTATGGGCCACAGTTTATGCGGCATAATTGATGACATTAACGGGCAGCTGTTTTGTTTATTTTTGTGGCCCTAGACACAGGTCCCGGTCGATCCCTGCGGTACCCCTCCTCCCGTTACAGTCAACGCTTTCTCGACATTCGGCTGCGTCATGCCACCGTGACACATTAAAGAAGCTCAACCAACTCTCAGACCCTCCACAAACACATTTCCGTGGCGTGTGCGTTGCACTTTATGGCCATGTTTATGCCACACACTGGCTACGAATTGGGTTTGGGTTTGGCTTTGGGCTGTGGGCGGAAATATTCGAATTTCCATTCATAAATATTCTTTAGACTTTCAAGCTTTTTTCCACAATTTCTGCTGGCAATAAATAAATTTAATTCTATAATTTTTGATTGCCAAAACTCTACCCTAATCTCTTGCATAAAAGAATTCGTTCCAAAATATTTATCCCTCTTTTCAGTATACCCAAATGATGTCTCATCATGGGTGAACAATTTCCCATAGCGCATTCCCAGTTCGTTGTGGCTGAGGGACTCATCTTTGTGTGTTTTGTTTCGCTTTTTTAATTGTTTTATGCATATGCAGTGCCAGTGGCAGTGCTTCAAGCGCCAGCGCCAGTGCCAGCGCCAGTGGCAGCCAACACGAGCTCCATGATTGCCTCTTTATGGCCGCGACGTGCACAAATTGATAATAATTCGCACAGAGGTGTGAGGCGGCTTGGCTACCGACTGCCTCAATGGTAGAAAGTGTGAATATTCCACATAAGCAGCCACAAAAGTCCAAGCCGAATGCGAGGCGTGCCTGGGAGGAGTCTTGCATAAGAATGTCACTCACACGGCGGCCCTCCTTTCCCGCTCTGTCCTTTGCCAGCACTCGCTCTCTCTCTCTCTCTCTACCCCGCTCAAGAGTCCGAAATTGGACTTGATTACATCAGAAAAAAAGTGAAAATGATCGCTGTAATAAGTACAGTCGAACTACCATCAGCGGCAGAAAGAAGCAGCCGCCACCCATGGCATTTATTGGCTGCTGATCGGTGTCGCATTTTTGTTGATTTATTTTGCACTTGAGTTGGCAAATTCTTCCAGAAAAATCCACATTTTGTAAGTGGATTTTTGTTTGCCTTCCAGTGGATGGCTGCAAGCTTTTGGTACTTGAGGAGGCTGCTGATTCCCACGGACTGTCCGCTTAGGAGCGCTTTTTGCGTGATGTTTTCATACAATGACTCGATGCTGTGTGTGCATATGCTATTATTATAACTGTAATTGTATGCATAATGCATGATTGATCAAGTGCATTTTTTTTAGCATATTTCTAACCCAATATGTGTACCAATTTTTGATGCACTTGCCTCAGTTCTTTGTGGTTTTTGTTGCAGCGGTCGCCCGACGCTGTTGTTGCTGTGGTTTTCTGTGGTTTCTCGTTGCGTTGGTCCGTGCGGCATCAAGTCGAAGTCGAAGTCGAAGTCGCAGTCGTACCCCACGGCTGGCCACTTTCCTTTGTCTCACACACGACCACCATGACGTCTGCTCTCTTTCATGGCAGAAACAGAAACAAAAATTGTAACAAACAAATAAAAACAAACAGCAAAAAAAGACACCGAAAACCCTAGATCGGAGTACAAAGTTCGTTTCGATTTGGTTTGGATTTGGCAGCGCAGTTATCTCGAAAGTTTATTTGGCTTTTGTGGCTTTTATTTTATGTAATTTGATCGCGAATTGAATTGAATTGAATGATCGCTGAATGAGAAAAAAAACACACTCCACGCTGCCTGTCTGCTGTCTGCGATACGCACGCCACGAGCTCGTCTTGTTCAATGAGCAATTTGGACAGGCGGCCGCTTTTTTTTCGGCTTACGGCTTTCGGCCTTCGAAAGCTTTCCGCACAAAATGCAGCAACAAAAACAACGCAGAGCAGGCGGCGAACGGCATACGTAGCAAACACGAAAAGAAAGCTGGCCGCGCGTGCCGAAGCTTTGGATACCCTAGCAGCTCCAACGATCAACTTTTGATCAACTTTGAATGCGTTTTATTATATTCCGCAGCAACAATTTGCTTTTTATTTATTTTTATTTATTTTATTTATAATTTGTTTAATCTAGGAATTACATTTTGTTTATTGTTGGCTCTCGCTTGAGTTTCTTTTGCTGCCAAAACGCATCTACCCTCTGCTGCTGGAAGAGCATCGCAGGCGGAGAGCAGCTTTAAATGCCGCTGCCATGACCAACCACCACAGTGCCCCCCGCGCCCCCCTCCCCTGCACTTTCGTTTTCGTTTTCATTTCCATTTCGTTTGTCTTCGGCTGCATCATCGGGCTGGGCTGTCTTCGTCTCTTTGTGTGTTTGCTACGTGCGCGGCTGAACGCGAGTGGATGGTGTGGGAATGGCTTTAAGCTGCGCCAAAAGCTCTGCGGCTGCTCTGACTGACTGCTGGCTGCTGGCTGCTGGCTCAATGGTGTAATAGCAGAGCAGAGAAGAGCGACAGTTGGAGATTGGAAAGAGAAACAGGCTTGGAGGCTTGGAGGCTTTCTTTGGCTAAGCCAAAAAACGGAATCTGATCATCCAAATGATCGATCGATCGATCGTTGGCCAACGATCATCGCTTTACAAGTCTGGCAATCAATTTACTGTTTTATTATTCACAATTCTCCGATTCATTCACCGATGCAAGCGCTTAACGAGGCCGTAAAGGTTGCCGCAGAGTAGCCCCATTTTGGCATGGGATTTCCGGTGTCGCCTGTTTCGTACTCCATTTGGTATTCGTTTCATCCAATAATCATTTACATGAAAAGTTGGCATGAGGCTTCTTCAAGCTTCTCTCATTATTTTTGTATATTTTGTGCTCGTTTTTGGGCGTATTTTTCTTACCTTTCCCTCTGATTCTTTCAAGTTTCTTCTGCTGCTTCTGGCACTCATTCTGCTCTCTGTTTTCCATCTCTTTTACCCTGCCTTTATCTTGACTGCTCTGAGTGCCACTCCACTCCACACCGCTCTTCACAGATCATTCGTTTATGCGTTAATTTATTCATTAGCCGAGTCAAAGAGTTGAACAGCTCTGTGAACTCTGCGCACATTATCAGGTGCAGTCACAGTTGCCCGCCATTGAGGAGCTGCCTCGAAAAAAAACCGAAATAAATGTGGTACTGGGACGGGGGAGGGGCACAAGCTGCTGGCGGGGCCAGCGGGGTCTGAAGTTTCACCCAACAAAGCCACAAGCTGGTTCCGCTGTGCTCGTATTTACTTATCTATCTATTTGTTGTGCCCGTACTCGCAGTCGTACATTACTTTTGCCGGCTTCCGACAACCAGGCCAAGAGTTGGGCACCCAAAAGCAGAGCTTGACACTGCCTCCGGGGGTCTTTCAGGTGGGTGCGGACCGAAATGGAGTTGGGACTGAGACTGGGACTGAGACTTGGAACTGTGAGAAGCCCCCAACGACTTGGGCAACTTTCATTTTCGTTCAGATGGCCGCGAAAATTTGTGTGTGTTTTTTTTTTTGGATTTTGGACGGTCATTGCGCCTTGTCTGGGAGCCATGGCATATAAATATTTATGTGTTGCACTTGAGAGCGCGCTGGAATGGGAATCTATCTGGACAGCCTTTGGAGGCCGCTCAGATTTATGGGCAGTTTCCGCGACCCAACTTCCAGCTGCAGCTCCAAACTCCAGCTCCAGCTCCTAGCCATGGCCGCAGTCGTAATCGTAATCGAGTAATTAGCTGAGGCACAGAGCACAATGCCACAAAGCACCCGCAACAGCAGCAGCAGCAGCAGCTGGCTCGGCACTGGTGGCTTCTTGTAGTGCATTTTGTTAACAAATTATTGGACGCATGGCAAAATGAATTATTCAATGCGCATCCGATTCGATGGGCGAAATGAATTGAAATGGTATTTCCAGCTGGAAAATATTTACAAGCCATTCCATCTACGCACTGCTAAGCGCTTCGAACCCATCTCCCATGTACGAATCAGAAGCAATCAGCAGAAAGCAGCGTCTAATTGTAAACATTGTAATTGGCATTTCGGATCGGATTATGCATTGGCATTGGCTCCCCAGCGCATTTGAGCGCGTCTAATTGCCACGATCCTGCTCGTAGATTAACTTAACTTAACTTCTCCGCACTGGACACAATGAGGAACTCTCTAATTACGTTCAAACATATTGCATAACGTTTAATTGAGGCGCGCAATGGCTGGGAAATGCGAGTGAGCGAACGAAGACTTTGGAAGATTTTTCAGCCAGGAAAGGGGGAAAAGGGAATGCGTTCTGCTCACAGATATTTCGACTGTGATCCATACAGAATTTATATAATTTTTACCACTTATGTGCCCATTGTCTCCTGCCTGTTTTGCACAATATTGGAGTCTATCCATTCCATCACGGATCATAGACACCTCCGCCAACAATTGGAATTTGTTTTGCATTTGTTTGCATCTTTTTTCAAATCTTAAAGTCAGAAGAGCTGTGGTTCTCTTTGTGGTTGCCTTTGAATTATTTGCGATTTGTATTTGCATAAGTTGATTCCTCGTTTTAGCTGTCGAATAATTGTTACCAATTTTCCATGTGATTGATTCGAGGCTCATGTCAAGCCCAGCTTAAGCCCCGTTTGTTTTGGTTCGGAACAAGCTTTTACAGTTGCTTGCAATCAGTAAGCTTTAAGCTTAAGCTTTGCATTTCGTTTGCTTACTAATCTCTTCCTCTCTTTTCTTTTGTTTTGCAGGTAAGCTTTTTCCGAGTCGAAACTACTATTTTGTGGCTGCCAGATCTGCCAACTGCTGAAACTTTGATCGTGCATAAGTAACATGTAAGTTTATTCCGAGTGCCATGAGCTTGCGGGGGAAATATGAGCAGCTTGTAAGCTGCTCTACCAGCAGTGGCTCTTAAGCTGCCAAGCGTTTGCACAGTGGCCACAAAACTGTGGCTTCTTTTGACTGCTAGAAACGTACGTACGAATGAATATCTTATGTGGCCATTGAGAAGTTTTATCGTCTATTATTTCCGTGTTGAGTATTTGAGCAAAACCTTTAAGTCGGATTTTTGCTGTTTGCTCCAAAAAAATCATTAGCCTGTTCTTCAACCCCAACGTTGCTAGCCGCTTAGTCTGTTTTTCAACCGCTAGTAGCTTCTCAAACCATTGACACTGAAAGTCTACAAAACTGTGAAGTGGCTGCCAAACCATAATGAAATGTAAACCCTCCGCATTTAGTCCATTTTCGATATCAATTTATTGTCGTTGTTGTGTGTGTTTGCTGGAATTGAGGACTCCATCTATCGAAGGCTACATCTACGCGGAAACTTAAACAACTAATTGAGGTACTCCCAGTGTACGCGGCTCCAAACAAACAAAATTAAATGCTAAAAAAAAACGAACTATACACATATGTGACGTACAGTATTAGACACACACGAGACGCAGCAACAAACAAAAAAAAAATAAGGGAAAATTAGCATAAATGACTCGATATTTACATGAAGCGTTTGACTAAGACTAAGTTGGGTGGAGGAGGGGTACAGGGGAGATGGGGATTGAGTGGATAAACTAAAGCTTAATAAATTAAATTTATTCAACAATGCGGACATTTGTGCTAAACTAAAGGCTAAGGCAACGCGACCCCTCGCTCGCTCCCGCAACCCCAGACACCAACCCGCCCCGCTCCGCTCCGTCCCGCCCCTACCCCCGATTGACTCCAAGAGCTACAGCCACGAGCTGCTGGGCAGTGGCCATTGCTGCAGCGCCTCCGCCTGCCCATCGTCGTCTGTGGTGGTTGCATTTCCCACTCGCAGCTCCCGCTTGCCGCGCCACAGAGGCCCCTTGGCCCCGTCCCGTGGCGACGGACCAGAGCTGGGCGTCAGCCAGAGCTGCTTGATGAGATCGGCCCCCTTCTCGCCAATCATCACGACGGGCGCATGGATGTTGCCGTTGGTGATGGCCGGCATGATGCTGGCATCGATCACCCGCAGGCCGGGAATGCCGTAGACCCGCAGTTGGGGATCGACCACGGCCCAGGGGTCGCTGGGCGGACCCATCTTGGCCGTGCCGCTCATGTGGTAGATGGTCATCGTGTACTGCCGGATGTAGCAGTTCCAGTAGTCATCGGTGAAGAGCGTCAGGTGCTTGCAGTTGGGCAGCGGCTTGTTCCAGAAGCGGGCGCCAAAGCGCTTCATGGCCTCCGTTTCGCCCATGGCGACGGCGGCCTTGACGCCCTCGCGCAGCACATTCACATCGTCCGGATGGGTGAGGTAGTTGTGGTAGAGCAGGGGATAGCGCAGCGGGTTCTTGGAGGCCAGCTTGATGAAGCCGCGGCTCTTGGGGCGCAGCATCATGGGGAAGATGCCGAAGACGTCGCGGTTGTTGACCTCCCCGAAGACCTCCTGGTAGAACTCGTCGCTCAGCCCGTGGGCGGTCTTCACCTGCGACCCGCCGTCGGACATCACCGAGGCGGAGGTCATCATGAAGTTCATGTCCGGCCAATCGTCGCTGGCATTGGCGTACTTCGTGTTGATGAAGGCCACCGCCTCGAGGCCAATGCTCGAGGTGAGCGGCCCGTCCTCGGTGATGGCGTAGCGCAGGGCCGTGTTGATGTTCACCATTCGCTTCATCACTATCGAGATGGGATAGTCGATGAGGAAGGCGATGCCGCCCACGGCGATGTGATCCTGCAGGTTCTGCCCCACGCCCGGCAGATGCTGCACCAGCGGAATGCCGAAGCGATTCAGCTCCTCGCCGTGCCCGATGCCCGAGAGCATCAGCAGGTGCGGCGAGCTGATGGCGCCCGCCGACAGGATCACCTCCCGCGTGGCGTACACATTCTGCAGCCGTCCGTCCCGGATGAACTGCACCCCCGTGGCCCGCTTGCTGGTCGGGTCGGTCAGCACCTTGGTCACGTGCGAGAAGAGCGCCACGTGGAGGTTGCTGCGCAGGCGGATCGGTCGCAGAAAGGACTTGGCCGTGGAGCTGCGTGAGCCGCGGCGCATGTTGAACTGGTAGAAGCCGAAGCCCGTCTGCTGCTCCCCATTCACGTCGACAATGTCGTAGCCCATCTCCTCGCCGGCCTGCAGGAAGGCGGGGCCCAGCGGCGTGTTGTACGGCGAGTCCTGCACAGTCCAGGGGCCACCTAGGGGGACACAGGACACAAAGTTAGTTCCGGAATTGCTTGTCAAGCATTTATTGTGCACCTTGTCCGTGGTAGCGCTTGTTCCTGGCCAAGTACGGATTGCGCTGATCCTCGGACTTGCGGAAGTACGGCAGAATCTCCTCGTAGGACCAGCCGGGATTGCCGAACGCCGCCCACTGGTCGAAGTCCCGCCGGTTGCCGCGTATGTAGAGCATTGTGTTGAGCACCGAGCTGCCGCCCAGCACCTTGCCGCGCGTCCAGCAGCAGCGATGATCCTTCATGGCCTGGCAGGCGGTGGCCTGCGGTTGGGTGCTGCAACAACAAACAGAAAGCAAATCAGCGCAGAAAATAATCACAAACAAAGCCCAAGCCCAAGCCCCAGTGGCCAGCCAGCATAATTGCGACACCACAAGACGGCGAGTGAGGAGGGAAGGGCAGGGGAGTGGCAAGTGTTAAACGCTCATTAGGCCGAGTGCGGCCTCCCCCTCGCAGCTTTTGGCATTGAGTCTTAAGTGCGGCAGTAAGTGCCAGGAAGTAGATGGAATAGATGGCAGCAGCAGCAGCTAAAAATGATCAAAAGCTGCTGCAAAAATAAACACAAATAAATAATGATCCAAACGAAGCAAGAAAAGCTAAAGAAATGCAAACTCCAGCTGCCAATTTTTAGCTAAATTCTTTTCTCCACTCATAAATCTCTCGATTGCGTGTGCGTGTGCGTGTGTGTGTGTGTGTGTGTAGCCACTGCAAACGCTAACAAATTGGCAAACAAAACGTTTCGCTCGCGTTTCGCTCGCGTTTCGCTCGCTTTTCGCTCGCATTTCGCTCCCATTTCGCTCCCGTTTTTGTTTTCCTCAAGCGCACTCGCCCGATTGATCCCCCACGGCTGGAGCTAAACATACAGGAAGACTTTTTGCTTGCTGTGGCTGGCAAATGAAGATACAAATTACAGGCAAACAGGCAGCAGGCAGGCAGCACCAATCAACAATTAACATGACAAAACAAACGGAAATTAAATGTCAGTTTGCGGCAGAAAACCCCCAACGAGTTGATGTGGAGAAAAGTGTGTCCAATGAGAGTCACAGAGAGAGAGAGAGAAACTGGTGTGGGTCTGGGTCTTGGCATTTTCCATCTTCCATTGATTCACACCTGCCAGCGGGGCTGGAGGTGGAGCTGGAGCTGCTGGTTGTCGGCCTGCGGGTGGAGGGTGAGTGTAATTAGCATATGACATGCATCGTGTCCATCTGTTTGCCCAGTGATTTATGCTGTCGCTGGATCAGCTATGAAATGTTTCCTATTTGCCTTAACCCAAGACACAGACACAGACCCAGACCCAGACCGAGCCACACGCGACGATGACGAGCCATTAATATCAGCCACAGACCCAGCGTAACCCCACTGTGCCACATTGTTCGGCATGTGAGGCATGCCGCCTCGAAAGAAAAGCGAAGAGAAAACAATGGGAAAGGAAAACCCTTTAGCGTTGATTGGGAATTTATTTATATTTTCTCATCAAAGGATTCATGGGCAATCATCTGCCCCAAGCCACTTTACCCTCTGCACTCGCTTTCAAGCAAATTGAGGCACAAAAACCATAAAAAACTTTCGCCTCAACTGACGCAATTTGGTTTTTGTTTTTGTTTTTGTTTGTATTTGTGCCTGTGTTGTTTCGCCTTTTATTAGCCATTTAACAGTTAACTCACATAAACGTAACAAATTATTATTAGCTCATTTCGCTGCTTGGTGATTTTTACACCTGTGATTTTTGTTGTCCACGGTTGGTGGGAGGAAAATGAATGGAAAGCGGAAAAGTGAAGCTTAAGATGAGGAATAAATGTGTGGCGTGTGTTCTGGTAGTTTAGGAACATTTCTAAGGCACATTTTAAGCAGGGTTTCTAACAACAAATCACATGGACACGGACTCTCTTCTTTGGGTGGATTTGTTCATAGATCTGATTCACCCTTTGAGTGTCTCTGCAATCGCAGGAAAAGGTTCTTTGACTCTACTAATTATTGCTCAGCAAGAAGCTGTTTTTATTTGGCACTTCTTGATCGTTTCCGTAAGGCTTAAAGCTATGAAAGGATTTGCGAGAGTTTTCTACTGGCAATAAGGAACTGGTTCAGAATTCACCCAAGGTTCGAAGAGGCTGCTGAAAGAGCAGTTTACGAATTTTAAATATTTAACAAAGTCAAGACAAAGTCAAAGGCATTCGAAGATCAAGTCTGCACTGCATAATACCCACAATGAAAAGTCACAAAATTAAATATGTTTTGCCGAGAATCTTAGAACTGAGGCGGCATCGTGGCAGCCTGCATTAGGGCCTTTCGCTCACTCACTTTGGCAGGCAGCATAATTGCAAGGCTTGTGAAACGCATATGAATACCGAACCGAAAATTAGAGTTGATTGCATTGTTTTGCGTAATTGTTGAATGCTCGTTAGCCGAATGTTGGTTAAGGCCTCGCCGCGAGGCGGGGCGAGGAATAATGCGCTCGCATGGAACAACTGCTGATTGCCATATAAAATCACTTAACGGCCGCATTAAGCTGTAAACGGCGCCAGTCAAACGAAATGAAACGTTTTATTAATGGGAAATACTATTCCGATTGAAGTCAAGCGTTGATTTGTGTGTGCCAAATAGATGATGGGGGGGCAAATGCACACATCAACTCACAAAGTCATGAGGCTGCAAAGGTATTCAAATGCGTGAGGCAACAACGATTATTTCGTGGCTGCATTTGAGCATTTGGCAATGTGTGCTGAAAGGTCAAAGAAGCGCGCCAAAGTGTACCAAGGCTGGGGGAAGTTTTGCAGGAATAATTGAGAGGAAGAATAAAGCAATAATTGGCGGCATTTTATGTTGATGAATGAAGGATGTGAAAAATGTAAGCGAAAAACTTTAGCATTGATCTCGCGATACTTTCTACTGAGTGAAAAAAGTAGCCTCAAATGTTTTTAAGTGAGTTTTCATCTTCCTGACGATAGTTTTCAACCAATTTTAAACATCAAAGTTGGTTCTTTCATAGAAAGAAACTTATATGGCAGCCCTATATGCACGTGATCTAAAACCAATCGACAAAGATCAATACGCAGCACACAATCGATGCTTCATTTAAATCCCTAAGCCTGGATTTTCAATCGTTTCAATAAAACACGAACAAGTGTCCATTTCCAATCCCCTTATTCATGATTTTCTTTCCCTCTTCCCGTCGCTTACATCCCTATGAATATGTCGCAATTGTTCACACATATTTCGTGGGTGTTAATTCCATTAACAGCACTTAAGAGGCTCGTACTTGCGGCGTGTTACATTTATATTAAGTCTCCGATTGAGTCAAATAATATTGCAGCATTTCCATGTGCGATTATTATTATTGGGGAACTCCGCGCAGAGTTTTGTATTTTGTTTATTGCTCCGTTGACACATATATCGCGGCGATGGCGCTGGCGTATGACGTAGCCAGTGATGCCTGTCGCCGAAGCGGCTCACGTATCACGCATTGAGCTTTCGATTGGCAACAGCTGGAGGAGTACAGTATTCAGGTGCAATTGCAAAGTGTCCGAGCTTCGTTTCATTTCAATTCGCGTCGTGCCGTTTCCATGGCGGCAAACCTGTAACCGCTTAACCCACTTTAGAGCATCGGACAAGCCGGTTTGTCCAGCCAGCCAGTCGGTCGGGCAGTCGGGCAGTCGGGCAGTCAGGCAGCTTCGAGTGCTTTTGGTGTTGGGAAATTGGATTGAATTGGCGTAGGATATCCCCCGGACAGACATCCGCCTGCAGCTGGAATTCGAAAACGAACTAAACTCCATGTGTGTGTTTTTTTTGGCATTAACGAACACTGCCGATGACATTCATAAGTGCTGGCCGTCGGGGATCGTCTCTGGCCGCTCCAACGCGTTGCATAATCTTCCAGAAAGTGGAATTTCTGCTGCTGCTGCTGCTGCAGTTTGGGCGGAGGCTAACGAGCCTCCAGCTACGACTCCAACTCCAACGCTGCCTCCTTCCTCTGTTTGTCTGGCTAATCAGCTCTGCGTGTATCCAGTCAATAGTAGAACAAGTAAAACTTTGCTGCCGCTGCGGCTATTGTTTGTTTCTTGTTGCATATTCGCCCTGTTCGTTGTGAAATATTTGTGTTTTAGCAGCAAAGTCATAAAGTTTGATGTGTTTAGCCATTTGGCTTGCTTTATTATCAGCTATTATCGCACTCCCTCCCGTGGTAAGTGCAAATAACAATTCATTGATGGCAACCCGCTCACTTATGCAATATTTTGTGGCACTTCCCTATGGCCGAAGATGTAATATTAATTGTTGGCGTATCTATGGAAATAAATGCTTTATTTTGAGGACAATCCTCCAGGAAGAACACTCTAAATGCATTCAAACTGAACTCCCACTGATCGACCTTGAACCACACAAAGTTGACACTGAACCACCGACAGGTGGCCCATAAATGCCACAGAAAGAGCAGCAGCAAAAACCACAATGCAACATTCAATGAATAAATTGATGACATGAATCGGTGTCTGTCTGTGGCTTTCTCATACAAGAGAAACTTTTCATTCCTTTGCCCCGATGATTCACAGTGGCATTCGAAACGGGCATCAATCAAGAGAGTGGAGTGGGGTTGGAGCTGTGCGAGCGACTCCAAAGTGAATTTCAATTTTGTTGCAGTTGAATGTGCAGCATGCGGAATTTCCCGTTTCTGTCAGTAAAAGGCCGAATAAAGCGGCTTTTTGGACACTCGAAAAAACACTCACGAATACACAGAAACACGCAAAAAAGCAACTGAAATTATGGGCATATTTAGGCTACTTTTTTTGAATAATTATTTCGAATATCGAACCATTCTGAAAGGGAAACAACTATTGCAGAATGTCGTTTCTGTTCCAGCATGTAAATTGATGCATTTAGCTGCATTTTTGGCAGTAACTGGGTAGCTGCTGCCTCGATCGCCCAGCGTCACAGCTGACTGGCCAGGGACGAGAGTCGCTTTGGAGAGCGAGAACTGATAGGAGCGATCCACGACAAGCAACAGAGCCAGCCCCAGAGCCAGCCCCTGTCCCAGTCCCAGTCCCAGATCAGGCCACCCCGCATGTGATGCAATGACTCAGAAATACACTCGACTATTGCCCCACGCGGGCTGCTCGTACGCTCGCTCGCCCGTTCGTTGCACTTACAAATTTGTGGCTGTTTCAGTTTCTGTTTCAGTTTCCATTCCATTTTTCGCGCGATTGCAGTAAATTACGCAAAGCGAATTGGAATGGCATGGAATTGGAACGCGAATGATAATGGGAATGCTAATGGATGCGGAATTCTGAAAGTGAAATTGCCAGGCAGCAGGGGAAGAAAGATGAAGCAGAAAAAAAGATCGCCGCTAGGCCTCGGACCCAGCCCAAAACCATTAAACAGTTAAATGGATTACGGTATTGGTAACGCTCGGCTCAGACACGCGATATAGCGAGAGAGTGAGCGAGAGAGAGAGAGGGAGGGACACAGAAAACAAAACAAAAATTCCGAAAATGCCAAAAACTCATGAATAATTGAGGAGCAGCAGGCAGCATTAGATATTTGTTGGTAGCCGTAGCAACAGGTCGGTGCCGCTGGGAGCATCAGCTGTTCGCTAATGAAGCCGCCGAAATGCCGTGAGATAGAAAACTCCTCAAAATCGAAGTCGAAACGAAAACCTCTGCCTGGGGGGGCTGGTGCTGGTGTTTGGGCTGGGGCTTGGTCTCTTCCTAACGGTAGCCTGTTCTAATTTGAATCAGTCACAATTTTCCATTTATTGTTAACCGAAACCGAACCGAGCTGCCTCTTAAGCAGCCATATAAAGCCACATTTAATTGCTTGTCGGAAGGGGCACAGCTAGAAAGAAGAGATGAGCAGCGTTGAGGCTTGGTGTTTAGATCCAGCTGAGTCTTTATCTAACTGGAACATTCTGGAGTGGGCAGTGGTAAAAGCGAAAGATCTGAGCCAGTGGCAAATGGGAACAGAAGCCACAGCAGAACCCAATGGAATGTTGTCAGTGAACACACAAAAACGGGGGAGGAAGGGCATTGAATTGCTCACTGAATTTGCAGAAGGAAATATTCAATTGATGAAAACTTGGATGAAAATATTGGATGTAAGCAGCAGAATATTTAGCAAACATTTGAGCTAAAATAGATGCTAAATTCAGAGCAGAAACAGGCAACAGTACCTGGAAAGACCAGGCAGATATTACGAGTGTGGCTTGATGAAGGAATAAACAGTTGAAATAAGTTGAGTCAGGAACTCCATTCTGGACTGCAATCGGCATTAAGTATAACCGGATATATCCCACATCCGCTGCCTCTTGCCGTATTTTGTCTTTGAAATAATCTCCAATTAGTGACTCGATTTGTGTTGACGTTTTCCCTTTCATTTGCCGAGTGCCGAAATCGTTTGCTATTTGCGTGTGAAAAATGAGTAAATTTTGAGTTTAAAATTTGAAATTTGAATTTTGTCAGCCAGTTGCTAACTAAACGAGTCTGCGGCCTTTTGCCATCGAGTGCTGGCCTCTGTGTTGACGACTCCACGTGTCTCGAAGCCAAATGCAAATGACGGAGGGGGAGATGGCAATTTGCATTAGCTGCGGACTAGAATGTGTCATTGAGTGGGCTCGGTCCCAAAAGGTTAGCCCAAAGGGTGCAAACAAAAGCGGAAATAGACACACAAACTGGTGGCGAAAACTGGGCCACTGCTAAGGCCAAGTGGCTAACCCATTTTGACCCGGCTGGGAGGCCGCTTGCTCACTCACCGATACTTCCAGTCCATTTTGCTTTTGTGCAAATAGAGCGAGAGGAGGGGCACATCGGAGATGTCCGTCTCGTGGCCGCCGGCCTCCAGCAGCAGGATCTTCCAGTGGCTGATCTCGGAGAGTCGCGAGGCCAGCACAGTGCCCGCCGAGCCGCCGCCAATGATGATGAAGTCGTACGCCTGGTCCACCTGCGGCACATTGAACGGCCGGTTCTCCGGATCGAACAGATCGTAGTTGTAGTACGCAATGGCCGCTATCAGGAAGGGCAGAATGGTGAGCTTGCCCACGCCCACGACGGCGGTGGCCAGCTTGATGGCGCCGGCAATGGCCAGCCCCAGCGAGGAGGCGCCCACGGCAGCCGCTCCCGCCGAGGCGGCGCTGCTGGCCTTGAACAGGAGCCCGCCCACGGACAGGGCAGCGGGCACAACCACCATTCTGGCTGTGTCTGGATGGGATTTCGATTGCCGCGGCGGGTTTACTCGAACTTGTTTTTGGCTCTGTACTTTTGCAGTCCACACGGGTTTGCCGCTCAAGAATTAATCGAAAGCCTGGCACACTTTCGTTCGCTGGTCACGATCGCGCTGACAGTTCGAGTCGCAGTCGCAGTGGCAGTCGCAGTGGCAGTGGCAGTGTGGCAGCTATAGGCGGCACTTTCATTCGGGCACACACATGGAGGCACGAAAATACCAAAACAAAAACAAAAATCGAAAAACAACAGAAAAACGCACTCACTAAACACCAAATTCAACAGAAACAAAAATAAATATCAATTGTAATAGAAATTGTTGGGGCTCTTTTGTTGGTTTGTTTCTTTCTTCTATTTTACTTTTGGGCCGCGCGTCGCTCTTCGTTTCGTTTGGCCATCCGCCTCGTCTGGCTGTCGCTGCTCTTCTGAGCCACAAAAGCAACTCGTGTGCGACGTTTTGTCTTTGCTGCTTCTGGGCGGGCAGGGAGTCCGGGGATGGACTGCCGCTTTGCAAGCTTTCTTGTTGCAAGGCAGCAGCGCTGCCAGCGTCGTACAATCAGTTGCGCATGTGCAGCAGCAGCAGCAGCAGTCGTCGTCGCAGCTTTGGCCGCAGCCATGCGTTCCCCCGTTTACTTTGGCTTTTGGCTGCCGCTGCCGTTGCTGCCGTTGCTTTTGGAAGCTCCTTTTGCGCTGCTGCTGTTGCGGTTGCGACGTCGACAGTGACGCCAGCTGCGGCGGCTGAGAGCGTGTGCGATGTACTCTTTACCCTCCACGCGCTCTCTCTCTCTCTCTCTCTCTTTTGTCGGGGCCTCCTTTTGCTGCTGCTGGCTTTGGCATTGCAAAACGCTTACCATTTTTGGCCAATGGCTCTCCTGTCTCTCCCCCCTTGCCCCACTGCCTTAGCAGTAACGGAAAACTAGTTACTTATCGCTGGACTCACTAGTTAATCCGTGCCACTAGAAGTGGTTCTTGCATGCAGCCACATAAATGTGTGGCCAGAGACGATGCTGGACGAAGGCTGGGAATTCCAAATAATTACTGGCCACTTAATTAGCTTTCAAATGATTTTAAACAAGAAATATTTCAATATTTATGTTCCGTTTAACCTGTGGGTGGCTTCTGGCTACGCTTTAAACAAATCTCGAGAGTAAATCAGTAATCGGCAGTCACGTGTACACGTGTCCCGCTTGGATAATCCTCAGGCACCTGCCGCTGCCTGCTTCCTGTTGGGATAATCTCGTCTTATTTGATGGCATCCCGCTGTGCTCTGTGTCATATGACAAATTTCCACGCTGGAGCATGACATGTGCTCTGCTGGCGGCTCTGCTCGGAGGGCCTGGCTCTGGCTTCCTGCAAAAGCTCCGGCGGCTGCCTTACGAGTCACGCGAACGCGTCACTTGAGAACATTTATTCGCGCATGGTGATGACATGTGCTCCTCCGGCCGGTGCTTGGAAGAACCTCTTCGACGTCTCAGTCTTCCTGCTCTAGCTGCTGCACTCGCTGATTGGTCTCCTGCTGGGTGCTAGAGCCTCACTGGGATCCCACTCGCTCTCCCTCTGCTGCTGCTGACAGCTGCGCTGATGGAACGTTCCGTTACAAAACAATAACCGATTGGAGCGCTCTCCCGCTCTCTCCCTCGCTGGTGTTCGCCCGATTCCTTTGCTTGCGGTGGCCGTGTGTTGCGAAACGGTTACGTGCTGGTGCTGGTGGTGGCTCCTGCCTCGCTCTGGCATTTGCGGTTTTCACGTGCGCCTCTTCTCCTCTCCTCTTCCTCCTCTCCTCATCTTCTTTGCTGCCGCTGCTGCCTTACTTCACAGACGACGGACGACCTTCATGCTCGCTTGACAGTTATGTGCGCTGCGCTCTGCTCTCCAAAAAGGCACTTGCCCTGGCCCCCGCCCCCACCCCCCTGCTGCGTAGTTGTCTTTGCTCACGTAAGCCACCTGACACAAGCAGACAGAGAAGAGAGCGGCAGAGCGGGAGAGCGGCGGAGCGGCGGAGCGGCAGAGAGAACCGATATCCACATTGCGTTTGGCATTGAAGAAGAGTTCAATCAAAACGGAGCTGCAAGTGAAATTTCTGGCATTACACGCGGATGGACGGATGGCTGAACCGGTTTTTGTGTGGATCCATCGATATGCCCCAACGGATTGCTCGCCAATTGACAACAACTCCAATAACAACAATTGTCAGCCACGAGCAATCCAAAATGGAAATTAACCCAAAAACTTGTTTTTATTTTCGATGCAATTTTGTATGTTAAGTGCTCCAATTGTTCAATCAGTGATGGAACTCTGTGGATATTTCCGTTTCCTGCCTCATGCTGTCACGCAAACTTAAAGCAAACAAAAGGCAGAAGTTCAGTAAACCTTTTCCTTGCAGCATTCTACTTTTATTCCCAATATTCTCAAAATATTATCAAACATTTCGCAGACTTAAATCAATCAAAGTTTTCATGCAAAGTGAGGAAAGAGCGGTCCAATGTTGTAGAGTTGCCATGGCTTCGCACAGAACTGGAGCGCCACGCCCCGCCACGGGTTTTAGGGTTCTGTCTAATTCGTTTCTTTTTTGTGCTCCCCTGATCTGGGCAAAGATCTGTGGCTGTTGCCGCTGGCGGGTGTCGAACCAATTGGCGCCGTTCAACCATTTCGGAACCAGAAAATCAATTTCACAGCAATTCTAATGCCAAGCTACGTTTCGGGGGACACTTGCCGTTGGCTGGGACTGTGTGAAATCGTAATCGCAGCGCAGCCGGGGCGGGGGCCATGTCTCAATCAATTGCTTCGAGCTGGAGTAGCTATCGCTGGCTGAAAGGAATGACGAAAGTCGCACAAGTCGAGCCATGGATGTGACGATCGTTTGATACATCGCAAGTTCGTTTCTTTTTCTTTTATTTTTGCTTCTTCTCTTTCGTTTCTTATGGCCGCTAATGGGGCAAGGTCAAGTGAGCCGAGTTTTCCCGTGCGAATGTGTCTGAGGAAACTCAAACTCCACCCCCCCCTGAATAAACACAAGTTGACAATAAAAAGCACAAAACAAACTTGTCAAACTCCACCCTGAGTTGTGTGTCGCTCTAGCTGTAGTTTTTGTTTGCATTTTGTCTTACCTTGAGGGACGCTCTTGGCCCTAGGCGAGGCCCAGTCAAGGGCCCAACTTGTTGATGGATCTTGGGAACGAATGCCTTTGATTAGGTCTCAAAAAGGTTTGTGGTGGCCAATGGAATTCCTGACCAGTTGGCAGCCCAAGGGAATTCCAAGTACAATTTACTGTTAATGGAACTTGGTTCAAGGTCATGTTGGGGGGACAAACTTGGCAGTTCCTTCCTTCCCTCATTCTAAACCATTTTAAAGACAATTCTGCAGCGAAATGAAGCTCTGCGCATTCTCCCTTTTGCTTCCCACACCCAAGCCCAAATCCAATCAACAATCTCCGCCACAATTGCCATTGAAACAGCGCGCTTAAGCACTTGCTGGACTCACAGATGTTGAACAATTTCCGGCACTTAGCTGTGGCATGTGGCAGGCAATATTTCTCTTGCGGCCAGTTGCCCAAGCAGCAAACAGATTTGCGCTCGAGCGCAATTAAAAGTGAAAATAGTAGAAGCGACAGCAAAACAAAAGTGCAGAGAGGCGTCCAAGAGATCTACTTATGCACATGCCCGAGGGGCTGACATAACAGCCCCTGTAGCTCCCCGCCATGACAGCCGCTCCATCGTCCATCGTGGCTACACCCCGTGCAGTGGCTGTGGCCTGGTGCTGTGTCATCTGCCCCTGCCTGATCTTGTCTTTGTCTGCGCCTGTGACTGAAACAAAGTGAACTTCATCAAACGACAAAGCCTCTGTACCATGTGGAGCAACGTCTGTAGCTCAGCCAGCGATGGCCTCGTGCTTGGCTTGCCCAATTGCCCAAGAGAATCTAACGCTGAAGCATACGGTTAAGAGCAGGTTTATGCTGCGAAAGGAATATCTTCATAATATAATAAATGTTTCGCTTAGTTGTGAATCGATCAGCTCGTTGTCACGCGCCCATCCCCAATTTCTGTCTCCGTTTCGTGCGGCCGACTTTGCCCTACGTGTGTGTCTGCCCATGGCGTGCCCGCAGATGTACAGCTGCGCAGATGTAGGTTGCCACCGCAGCAGCAGTAGCAGACAGAGCATCTTTCATCTAAACACTTGCCTAAACGGCTCCAATGGTGGCTCTGTTTTTGTGCCAGTCATGCCCATTCCACTGCCGTGCCCCTCCCTATCTCCGGGCACACATCTTGAGTGATTTCATTTAATTGGATTCCATTTGCTGGCTGCTACCTGGTCAAGTGCAGGCCCATTACGTGCCGCTTGCTAATTGTGCCGTAATGGCGCGGGGGGCTGCGTCGGGGGAGTGTCGAGCCCTTCACACTGAGCGTAAATATGAATTAAACTATTATCATTTCCTAATTGCAATTTGCTGCTTCGAATGTGGAGTGGACTTTGAACTGAATGAAGCGAAGTTTATGCCACAATCCTGCGTTGTTTTCCTGCTGAACTCTGCTCTCAGTTCAGCTTCAGCTGTGCGTGCGATATCTTTAATCAATCGGCGAAACAATTCACACTTTCATTACATAATTGCTGCGGCAGCTCCGCTTTGGGCCACCACCCACTGCCTGCGACACAGGGGGCCACTTGGCCAACAATTAATTATGATTTGTTTGGCATGCCGCAGGCGCGGCAAAAGCCATTAGATGAACACCGAAAAGCTGCCGCTCGGCACGCTTCGTGGCGCCCGGAATTGCGCCCATTGTGGGGGCATGGGCAATGGTCAATGAGCAATGAGCAATCGGTAATCAGCTATTTGCCGGACTCCAGTTTGGTTAGCCGAAAATAAAGTACACAGCGAGAGCGCAAAAGTGAAAGCTGTCAATCAAAATGGCACAAGCTGAGGGGGCAGGCCGGCCATCGGTCAGATTCAATACGTACCAACGGTATGCAATGCTTATTCGCGAATAAATTCCACTCGAAGTCGCAGTCCAGATATCGCAGCCTCCGGTTAAGGTTTGGTGAAAGCTTCCAGTGCTGTCCCGCGACAGCTGCCGTGAGAGAATGTTGTCTCTCCCCTCGATTGTTTATTTCATGTATGAATAAGAACCTCTTGTTTATGTAGAAGCTTCCTTAGAACCTTAAGGGAAGTCATTTACCTAAAGATATACAAAAATGAGTCAAGAACAAGCATGCGGAGAACCCACACAGTTTCAGCTGCTCCTTAAAGATCAGTGGGAGAGCATGCCGTTGTTAGTTGTGGCGTTCTGCTAGTTTAAATACCCGTAAATCCGCCGTAAATACAACGCTGCGTATGCGCGTTCCTGCAGCCAAGAAGCAAACCTAAACCAAAGCCAGGAAATGCACCCAACGAACCTTAGTCGAGTTCGAAACCAACACCGTTGGGGTTTGAGCAGCACTGTGCACAAACTGATCTCAAGCGGATCGTGTAGGAAGTACCAAAAATGTGTAAAATACATGTAATCCATGTGTAAAATGCATGTAAAAATGGTGTTCCATGTCGAGAGGTGCTGGTTTCGTGATTTAAAGGCGTGCTGCGTGCTTTTGGGGAGTGCAACGCTCCACTTATACGCTTCCAAGCCACTAATTTGTATTGTTTTGGCGTGTTTTTGCAATCGTTAAACATATATTTATTTATTATTAAGCAGAAAAGATAGAAGAAAAAAAAAACAGAGGCAGAGGCAGATCTATGCTAAGAATATCGTTGAGCCTACAGCTCGGTGTGCTGCAGATAATCCTCCTTGATCATGTCCGCACCCTTCTCGCCGATCATGATGCAGGCAGCGTTCGTGTTGGCGCCCACAATGTCGGGCATGATGCTGGCATCGATGACGCGCAATCCCTTGGCGCCGTGCACCCTGAGGCGGGCATCGACGACGGCGGTGGGATCGCCGGCGGGACCCATTTTGGCGGTGCCCACCGGATGGTAGACGGTCGTGGTCATGTGGCGGATGTAGCAGCGCCAATAGTCGTCCGACTGGTAGCGGATGTCGTTGCAGGCCGCCAGGTCGACCTTGTGCAGCGACGCCTCCCGCTCGCTGAAGGCCTTCGTCTCGGGCAGCCGCTTGTAGATGTTCAGCGCCCGGATGTAGGTGTCCACGTCGCGCTCATCGGTCATGTAGCCGGGATCGATGAGCGGCGCATCCAGGTAGTTCCTCGACTGCAGCTGCAGCTTGCCCGCGGAGAAGGGCTTCAGGTGCAGCAGGTACGTGATGTACGTGTTGGAGTTCTGATTGGCGGACAGAATGCTCCTCGCCACGCGATCGTTGAAGCCCGTGGCTGCCACATAGCCCTTCAGCTCGGGACTCTGCATCAGGCTGAAGAAGTTCGTTGTCTGTATATCCGGATTGGGCCCCTCCACCGCGGTGGTGTTAATGAAGCCCGTCAGCGCGGTGGCCTCGTGGTGCAGCAGCTTGCTGTAGCGTCCCATCAGCAGGTTGTACATGGCATCCACCAGCTCCTCCTCGGTGGGCTTGCGGGCCGTGGACTTGTCGATCTGGAAGATCACCGGCAGGCTGGCGTGATCCTTCAGGTTGTGGCCCACGGGCAGGTCCAGCTTGAGTGGAACGCCAACGCTCTGCAGATGATCGGCGGGCCCAATGCCTGTGGAAGGATTGCAGATTAATATTTGAGGGCATTCCCAGAGGGTTTTGCTGCCTTTGAAGCCCCTTGCGGCACCTCTTGGTGCTTGAACCTCTTCCCCGAGCTGTGGGAATATCTGGGGGGATTCCCTTTGCTCTTGTGTTGGCCATGAATTGCTCTTCTCGGTCTCTGCTCGCCTCAAACTTTCCGCTCTGCTAATCTGGCCAAAATCGAAGCCAAAAGTGCGCGCTTATCGGCAACCCACCCAACGACCAATCGTTCGACTGCTTCGCGCTGACCTTGCCAATGTGACTGGCGGGTCCATAAACTGTGTGTGCCGCGGGCTATCTAATCGGGGTGGCCAGCCTTGAAGCCGCGGCGGGAACTCACCTGAGAGCAGCAGGATCTGCGGCGAGCCGATGGCGCCGGCGCACAGAATGATCTCCTTGCGGGCTCGCACCGTGTGCTCCTGCTTCTCGCGATGCACGAAGGTGACGCTCTCCGCGCGCTTGTCCTGGCCGAGGTTCAGCCGCTTGACGTGCGCGTGCCGCAGGATGTGCAGGTTGGGCGTGTCCTTGCGCAGGTGGGAGCGCGCGGTGGTGATGCGCCGTCCGCCGTCCTGGGTGCCCAGAATGTCCATCTGGCCGACGTAGGAGCCCTCGGTGAAGTCCGGCGCACTGCCGTAGCCCATCTCCTGCATGCCGGCGCGGATGGTGGTGCGGAACTCGTTGTCGGAGACGTAGTTGTTGAGGCCCATGGGTCCGCCGACGCCGTGGTCGCCCGGCGTGTAGCCCGGCCGCGTGGAGCGCAGATCCTCGGCCTTGCGGAAGTGCTCCAGCACCTGGTCGTAGCCCCAGCCGGGATTGCCGCGCGACTCCCAGTCGTCGAAGTCGAAGCGCGTGCCGCGCGCATAGATCATGGCGTTCATGCCGTTGGTGCCGCCCAGCATCTTGCCCCGCGGCCAGTGGCAGCTCTCCCCCTGCATGGCCATGCAGGCGCGTCCGTTCGGCTCCGTGTGGTACTGCCAGTCCCAGGCGGAGAACTGCGTGGCCATGTGCCAGGCCACGAACTCCGTCTCGATGGGCGGATCGCCGCCCGCCTCCAGCAGCAGGATGCGCCAATTGCTGTGCTCCGCCAGGCGGCCGGCCACCACCGCGCCGGAGCTGCCCGAGCCCACCACCACGAAGTCGTAATCCTGCTCAAAGCCGCCGGCCTGCTGCAGCGCGTCGCCCTGGTCCAGCGGCCACTGCTGCTGGCCGCTCAGGTCGCAGTACCTGGAGATCAGCGTGTGGACGAGCAGCGACATCAGCGTGTTGGCCGGACCCGCCGAACGGGCGGCACACTGGGCGCTGAGGTACTCCATGTGTCCGAGTGGGAGCGCAGCTGTTCCTTGAGTATTCCTTGAGTATTCCTTGAGTATCGTTGACTGGCACTGGGGAGCGGTACTGGCTCTGGCGTTGCCCGTGCGCGACTGCTTGGCTTGTGCACAGAACGCCCGGAATTTGTACGGACGCGATTCACTTGGTTTTCGTATGCCGGCTGCGTCGCTGCCTCGCTGCTGCCTCCCTGCTGCCTCGCTGCTTCTGCGTGCCCGTAAATCACATTTGCATTTGTTGTTCCACATAAATTAGACGCACCTTCCGCCCAGCGCACCGGCCACTGGCACTCCCCCTTATCAAAAGTCGCAGAGCCAGAGCCAGCGTCTGTCGGAAGATTAGCTAATCGACTGTGATAAACCCTGAGGCGACCCAGCACGGAATTAGAAGCAATATTTTGCTTTGATAAGTGCCACCGCGATATGCCCTGGAGCTCTGCCTCTGCCTCTGCCTTTATTTTTATCTTTACGGTTTGGCGACTATCGATGGCTGCGCTGCCCCTGATAACACTTTGTTTTGAAGCCGTAGATGTGGGGGGCCTGTAGATTTTGATTTATCTAAAGCTGCTGCAGCCTCTGCTGTAATCCCAGGCTGACATTAGGTGTGACCTCTGCGCTGCGAAGTGATCTCTGACTTTCGCTGATCCTTTGGGCAGTTGCTGAACAGAAGCCAGTCCGAAGTCAGCTGCTATTTGGCTCGCTCTCAGCCGTCCACAAATTCCTGCTTTCATTCCCTAACAAAGCTTGTGATTTGGTGCACTGTCTGTTACGTGCCTTAACGTTTGCTTACTTAAATTTATTAGACGCTGGCAAATTACAAATGCCAAACTGCAGTTGCCATTGAAATGCATTTCGGTTCTCCATCAAATTAGATGCGGGGCACGTTATCGCGCGTTGAGTTTTGTGGCTGTGCTATGAGGAAAGCTAAGTAAAGGCTCAGTCAAGGAAGGCGCTAACGGATTTGTTCATAAATTCACTTTAAGATTAATTATGCCAGAATAATGCTGCTGCAGAGGGTAAAGAGAGAGAGGGAGAGAGGGAGCAGTGTTCAAGGTGACAGCGGGACAGCGATGTCAAAACTTGATTGAGGACTCTGCGGGCATGAGAAATATATTCGAAAAATGTGCAAGAAATGCACACCCACACACACACACACACACACACACACACACACACACACACACATACACACACACAAACACACTTTTACACTCGGAGCAACAGGGCAGCCCATCTTCAAATTATATTTTTGGGCTTTAAAAACTTAATTTTGCATAAATTGAAATTCCTTTGCTGCTTCCCCAAATTTAAGACACTTTAAAATAAATATTTGAACTGCTGGCAAAATATCTTGAATGCGAAATTTGAAGATACAAATATGCACATTAAATGTAATATAATTTAACTTAAACCTGAAGCTTAAGCATTTAAATTGAATTGAATTGAAATGTGCAATAAATGTTATTAAATATGAAATATATCTTCAGATTGTGATTCTCGAGGAATAAATATTTGTTTACCTTTTTAAATGCATCTCTCAAACGTTAAATATTTCAAATATCTCTAGCCAGAACCTGGCTCTCTCTCCCAGTGTTGCTTAGCTGTAAAGCAAACGCTGAATTCCCCCTAAAATATAAACATTCTGTGGCTGGGTCTTTCTTTTGGGGTCACAGCTTTGCTTTATTGAAGGTTTTGTATGCTTTTTGCATGCTTAGCAATAGAATTGTCAGAGGTATGGTCGGTAGAGCTCGAAGGCCTGCTGCTGCGCCTGGCAGTAGCTGGGCACGGGCTGCAGCTGCGGCAGCTGCTGGGGCGGTCGTGGCATGAGCCTCTCCAGATGCTTCATCTGGCTCTGCAGCGACTTGATCTCCATGGTGTTCCGTTCGATTCTCCTCTGCAGCAGGCGGATCTGTTTCATTTTGATTCTCTGCAGCAGATTTTGGCGCGTTAGTCTTCTCCTCTCCCGCTGGTTGAGCTCTTCGTTGATGGCCCGGTCCATGGGCATTTGTGGCGGCAGTGGCGGCGGCGCCGGATGCATGGCGTGGGGCGTCGTCTGCAGTGGCCACAGGGGCAGTCCGTACTCCCGTAGGGCATAGTGATACTCCAGGTGCTCGGGCACTTGCGGCTTTTGTCGTCGCGGATACGCCGCCGGACGCTTGAACACGTGCTCCTGCGTGTAGGGAGTCTGCGTCGCAGTCGCAGTCGCACATCCGCCCTGCGCGCCACTCATTTTCGAAGTGACTGCCGCTCAAGGCGCAAGTTGCAACTGACACATGTGTGATGTGGCACGCTTAAGCGCGCTTTTGTGTGTATTTGCGGCACGGTTGTCGCCGCGCAGGCTGCGCTTCTTCACAGCGCTCGCCTATTTTTACATCCCTGCCGAGAGGCCGCTCACCTGCCACAGACTCGCTTCGCTCTGCGCCGATAGCGGCCCGACCGCCGCCTGTCAATCGGTGAGCACATCCTGTGGTGTCATTTCCCAGGAAAAATACGCTCCCAAATCGAACAGCGAGCTGTAATGCCTTTCAAGGACTCGAACAGGTTCACCTTTGAGCTTTATTCTCTACAACAAAAAGAAACAAAATATAAATTAAGACTTTCCCCCATACAAGCTTGTCGCTGCCCGACTCGACTACAAATCATCCGCGTGCATGTGCTGCACCTTGGGCTGCCGCTGCTGCTGCTGCTGTTCCTGGTGGTGCTGCCAATCGTCGCGAATAAAGTCCGCTGCGCGTTCGGCAATCATCACGGTGGCCGCATTGGTGTTCGCGCTGACCACATTGGGCATGACGCTGGCATCGGCCACGCGCAGATTGCGTGCTCCGCGGAGCTGCAGGCGGGGACTCACACAGGACTGGTCGTCGGTGGCGGGGCCCATCTTGACGGTGCCCGCCTGGTGGTAGCAGGTGATGGTGAAGTGCCGCGCATAGCAGCTCCAGTAGCCATCGCTGCGGTACGCGTGCTGCGCGTCGCACTCCTCGAGGGGTATGCGGACCATTTCGGCCAGCTGGGCCTGGAAGGCCTGGGTGCGCTCGAGGGACTCGACGTAGCGAATGCCGCGCAGCACGGTGGCCACATCCTCCCGCTCCGACAGGTAGTTGCTGACGAGGAGTGGCGGCACGGCGGGGTCGCGGCTCTGCAGGCGCAGCTCGCCCTTGGCCTGGGGATGGGAGAGCAGCAGAAAGACGCAGAGCAGCTCGGAGTCGCGCAGCAGGGACTGGAGGTGCTGCAGATACTGCTCCTGGAAGGACACGCCGCGCAGGAACATCTCCAGCTGGTCGTGGCGGCCACGACGGAAGAACAGATGATGATTCTCCACATCGGGATAGATGCTGCTGCCATTGGTGTTGACGAAGCCCACCAGCGAGGCCGTGCCGTGCGTGGCCAGCTCGCCCGTGCGATGGATTAGATACTCGTAGACGCTGTCCAGGATCTCCTGCGGTGTGGCAGCCTGCGTGCGGCCCTCGTTGAGGCGCAGGAAGAGCGGCACGACCAGATGATCCTGCAGGTTCTGGCCCACGCCCGGCAGCTCCAGCTGCAGCGGAATGCCCAGCTCCTGGAGCTGCTCGCGGCCTCCAACGCCGGAGCGCAGCAGCAGCGCCGGGGAGTCGATGCTGCCCGCCGAGAGCACAGCCTCCTTGGCCACCTCGACGCGCTGCAGGCGGCCATTCCGCTCGAAGCTAATGCCTTGGAGTAGGTCCTCGTGGAAGTGCAGCTGCTGGACCAGCGCATGCTTGACGATGTGGAGATTGGGCCGCGCTTTGGCCACCGCTGCCAGGTAGCCCTTGGCCGTGCTCATGCGCTCCCCCTGCCGCACGGTGCCCGGCGCATGGCCGTAGCCCGTCTCGCTGCCCTCCGCGAACTCGGCCACATGGGGCACGCCCAGCTCCAGGCCGCCCGCGATGATCATCTGCTGGATGTCGTCGTCCTGCCGCTCAAACGGATTGAGGGTCACGTAGCCCTTCGGGTGGCTCTCATTTCCCTGGGCCCGCACCGAGCGCTCGAAGACGGGCAGCACCTCGTCATAGCTCCAGCCATCGTTGCCAAGTGCCGCCCATCCGTCGTAGTCCCGCCGATTGCCGCGCAGGTAGAGCATCGCGTTGGCCGATCCCGAGCCGCCGAGCATGCGACCGCGCGGCCAGTAGACGCGTCCATCCTTGAGGCCGCGACTGGCCAGCTCGCTCGGCTCCGCGAAGTAGTTCCACGTGAATTCCGTGTGCTGCAGGCCGAAGAACAAGGCTGGCAGCTGGGGGGAGCAAGAGCTTGCATTTTGCCGGACTGATCGATTGATTGACTCACCTCAGCCTCCGCGGGTGGATCGCCGCCAGCCTCTAGGACCAGCACTCGCCAGTCGGGGTTCTCGCTGAGGCGACTGGCCACCACGGAGCCCGCGGAACCTGCGCCAATCACCACAAAATCGTAGGGCTCCTCGCCCAGTTCCCCGTCGTAGTCGGCCGGCCACTTGCTGGCGGGTGAGACTTGGCACTGGGCCGAGAGCAGGGCCTGCAGCAGCACGCTGACCATGCCGCCGAAGAGTCCGATGGCTGAGAGGCCACTGGCGGCTGGGGCGCCGCACTGGCCCGCCGCAGCGATGGCCTCGCTGAGATTAGGACTGACGCTGGCTGCGTGCGACATCTCGCTTCGACTATATCTGAGTGGCAGGCGGTGCTCGCGGTCCGCTTATATAGTCCGCGATAAGCGAACAGCCCAAGGAGAGAGGGAGAGCGAGAGGCAGAGGCAGAGGGCGTGCGCTCCCACAGTGCGCACTCCTCCCTGAGGACGTTGACTCAAGCAGGCACCATGCGCCGAGCTTGGCCGCTGATCGGGCAGTTAGTTCGTTTTGGGCTCAGTTTTGCTCTATAATACTCCCTGACATTACTCCCTGGCATTACACACCCAATAGAGTCCGGACTGTACGTCAAGTGGCGCTCAAGTGTGTGATAACATTGCCAGTGAGAATGTGTCGTAACCCCCACAAAGAAAACATTAGAAGACTTTCCGCAACCAGTCAAAGCTTCAAATACCCTCTCAAGTGCATGGAACATGCGTTTTTTTCCGTGGCTGTAAAGCAGCGGCCGGCAGCATAGAAAAGGTTCACGGGCAGCGCAGTCGGCTCATGCGCAGCGTAAAAGCTTCGTGTAACGAACCGACGCAGCGACAGAGAAGCGAGAAACGTTTTTGGCTTCGTTTATGTTGACTGCGTGTGAATGCGTGGACCACAAAACCAGAGAGCAAAGATGTCACTCTCTCTCGCCTACCCACACTCTGTGCCGCTCTCTGGCAGGTAAATGCATAGTGAAGATCCCGTTATTTCCAAGCAAGAAAGGTTTTGTGTCTGCTTGTCTGTGCGCAGGTAGAAAAACATGCAAGTCGCTGCGTGTCGAGCGGGGATAACGGGATCCCTGCAATGGGTTGATCGAGAATGTATGTAACTGTGCATTGCTCGCCGCATTAATGAGTGTAGCTGCTGCATAGGGTATTTCAGACTCTGTGTGTACTCTAAGATGGCAACAAAACAAAAGCAAAAATAAAAATAAACAAAAAGCAAACACATTTTGGAGGGTCTTGATTGCACGCTTTTATCGCTCCATCGTCGGGTTTTCGTATCTGATTAAACAAGTTTTACAAAACTCACTTAGCACACACACGCACACACACACCAACAAACACGTGCACTAAAAGTGTAACACTTAAGAACAACGCCTACGACAAGTGATTAAAATGACAGCCAACATGGACATGCCCATGGGGGGTCAGAGGCCGCTGTTCATGGCTGTCCGTATGAACTGAACGGGCGCTGGCAGCACGGAATTAGCCGCGGCCGCAATCAGATTGCCAACGGGCACCAAATTGAGGCCAGCACTGAGATCTGCAAGAAGGAAAGAATTAATTTTGGGTTGGGTTGAGCTTCTGGCAATTACTCGTTTACCCGATGGATCGTTCAATGGCGGCGGCCTCTGTTCCGCTTCTGCACCTGCGGCCGTGTCCTCTGGGAAGATGAACTCCTGTGGTCGTGCCAGGCATAAAGGCAGCAGCATTGCCATGAGCAGCATTATCCTTATGCTCCGATCGATTTTCGTCATTTTGAGTTTTGGGAGGAATCTGTGGACGCTCGTCGTGTGCTGGCGCTCAGTGGCGGACGTGAACTGACCCGCGATCTGCCAGCGTCCAAGCATGAAAAGCAAGCAAAAACCTTTTGCTGCCACCAGCCCAAGCCATGGCCCACTGAGGCACCCCTCGTGAAAACTGGTCAAACTCGTAAGCCTCGTCGTTTGCCATTTGGTTCAGTGTCCGCTCATAAATTACATCAAAGTCAGCAGCAGCAGCAGCCGCAGCAGCAGCAGCGGCAGGCAACAAAAAACACAAAGAAAAAGAATAAATAATTATCGCAAAATGCTGCTCAATGCTGGGAAATGTGCGCGGTGGCAGAACAAAAAGTCAATTAGATGCTGGTGACAATTGCTCATTGCAAGTGAATCAAGTGCCAAATGCATTCCAAGATCATCGATCAGCTGCCTCGAGAATGTCATCAGTCAGCACTTCCCCAAAGCTCGGTCCAATTGATTTATGAATGTGATAATCACAGGGTTATGCACAGCTGTCACCCTGTCACTCTGCTTTGCCATGGAATAGTCCCATAGATCATTTCAGATTTCAGTTTTCAGTTTTCAGTTCTTTATTGACTTGAGAGATTCCTACCAGCCACCATTGGGGTAGTGCCGCCAGTCCTCCTTTATGATATCCGCACCGCGTTCGGCCAGCATCAGCGTTGGGGCATTGGTGTTGCCCGTGGGAATGGTGGGCATAATGCTGGCATCGATCACCCGCAGGCCACGCAGGCCGCGCACTCTCAGGCGCGGATCCACGACGCCCGAGGGATCGCTGGAGGGCGCCATTTTGCATGTGCCAACGGGATGGTAGATGGTCTGCGAGTAGAACCTGGCCAGGCACTCCCAGAACGCATCGCTGAGGTACTCCACCTCGGGGCAGTTGCGCCACTCGTAGATGTTCAGCGTGGCATTGAGAGCCGCCATCACGGGTGTTTGGGTGAGGCGATGGGCCAGCTTGAGGCCCTCCACCATGACGGCCATGTCGTGGGGATCGTCATAGTAGTTGGCATGGATGAGCGGATGAACGCGTGGATCGGCGGAGCGCAGCTGGACGAAGCCACGCGATCGGGGACGCATCAGCAGCGGCGCAATCACAAACGAGTCCTGATACAGCACCGGCTCGAAGGCTTCCGCATAGTTCTCCAGCGTGATGGCCGCGCCACGCCGTCCCACCATGCCGCCATCGGCCCCGTAGCCGTAGCTGCCCAGGAAGAGCTGCACGTCCGGCCAGTCGAGTCGGGCATCCTGGTAGCGGGTGCTCACGAATCCCATGACCTCGCTGACGGGCATCGCATAGAAGAAGCTGGGGGCGCCCCGCAGGAAGGCGGCCACCGACTCCTCGGTGAGCATCTCCGGCACCAGGAAGGACAGATGCCGCTCCTGGTGGCCATCGAACGTGTAAATGGCGCCCGAGGTGGAGATGTGATCCTGCAGGTTGCTGCCGACGCCGGCCAGATGCTGCACCACCTCGATGCCCAGTGGCTCCAGCTGCTCCCTGGGTCCCACGCCGCTCACCATCAGCAGCTGCGGACTGGCCAGTGCCCCAGCGGCGAGGATCACCTCCCGCGTGGCCTGCACCGTGTACCGCCCCAGGCCGTACTCGAAGACGACGCCGAGCACGCGGCGGGACTGTGGATCGATGAGCAGCCGCTCCACGAAGGCCTTCAGCACAATGTCCAGGTTGGGGCGCTGCCAGCTGCGGCGCATGTAGCCCTTGTTGGCGCTGCACCGCAGCCCGTCGCGCAGGGTGCCGTGGGGTGGGGCGAAGCCGGTCTGGGTGCGGCCATTGAAGTCGCCGTCGGGATGGGCCAGGCCCAGCTGCTGGGCGGACTGCATGAAGATGTCCAGCAGGGGCGAGGGGAAGCGGTACCGCTCCACGGAGATGGGTCCCCCATGGCCGTGGTAGGGGTTGTGCTCGTACCCCGGCACCCGCATGTCCTCCGTCTTGCGGAAGTAGTGCAGAATATTGGCGTACTCCCAGCCGGTGTTCCCGAGCTCCGCCCAGTGGTCGTAGTCGCGCCGATTGCCGCGGATGTACATCATGGCGTTGATGGAGCTGCAGCCGCCGAGCACCTTGCCGCGCGGCCAGAAGCAGCGGCCATCCTCCATGGCCAGGCAGTAGCGATCCGAGGGCTCCGTCTGGTACTTCCAGTCCCAGGGACTGCGCTGGAACACCGGATACATCTGCGGCAGGTCGATCAGCAGCGGCTCGTCGCCGCCAGCCTCCAGCAGCAGCACATTCCAGTGCGGATTCTCGGACAGGCGAGCGGCCAGCACACAGCCCGCCGATCCGCCCCCCACCACAATGAAGTCGTACGAGTCGCGCAGCTCCTCGATGCGTATGGAGCGCACGCGATGCTCTTCGTCCACAATATCCGGCCTCTGCTCCAGGATGCCCTTGTTCAGCAGCAGTATGACCATGGCCGAGGGACCGAGGGTCAGCAGGAACCGCCACATGGTCACAAATGTGTTGATCGCCGTCATTGTTCGGATTTCATACTGATCGCCGATCGCCGATCGCTGATCGCTAATCGCTGTCTGCTCTGCCCTCTGTGTGGCTCTGTGGTGCGCTGAGCCGGCACTTGCCCGAAACTGCTGAGCCCACAAGAGCGAGTGCATTGACCAGAGTGCAAGAGACTTCTTTCTGCATTCCCAGCCAAACACTGTCCAGCAGGAGAATTGAAAACTGTGCAAAGCGAAGGTCATGGCTGCAGAGGTCATGTCCAGTGCTAAAATCTGCAATCCATTTGGCAGATTGCCTCCCGGCACTCCGATAAGATACGGCGGCCATAAGAGCACCTGGGCCATGGGCTGATCAAACAAAAGCCAGCACCAAAGCTACAAAAAGCAACAACAGCAAGCAATGAGCAAGCAATGAGCAAAGCAACAACAACAGCAACAAAAACAGCAAGGGGTAAACCAACAACAACAGCACCCGCAAGCAATGAGCAAAGCAACAACAACAGCGACAAAAACAGCAAGGGGTAAACCAACAACAGCAAGAACCAGCAAGCAATGAGCAAAGCAAGAACAACCACCAGCAAGAAGTGAGCAATGCAACAACAACAACAGCCCCAGCAATGAGCAAAGCAACAACAACAGCCACAGCAAG
Source organism: Drosophila subobscura (assembly GCF_008121235.1). Taxonomy (NCBI): domain Eukaryota; kingdom Metazoa; phylum Arthropoda; class Insecta; order Diptera; family Drosophilidae; genus Drosophila; species Drosophila subobscura. The sequence goes on along the minus strand of NC_048530.1, from coordinate 22,315,106 downwards.
CAATGAGCAGCTGCGAAGTAGAAGCAAAAAGAGCAAACGAAAATACGATAAGCACATCGAGCGGGTAACTGTGTGGGCGCAAGCGCAAGTATATGTACGACATGCATGTGCGTGTGCGTGTGTGTGTTGGTGTTGCTGTTGCTGTGCATGCGTGCAGATTGTTGCGGTTTACATACATATGTATGTATATTAATCTCGATTCCGCTTTCAGCAATTGGCAACTAATTAACTTGCTCGCTCGCTAACTTCGTGCTTGAGGCAGGGAATCGTCATAAAGATTAGTCATAAATATATTTCAAATTTAAGCAAAACATTTATTTTCTGTCAAAAGATATGAAACAAAATGTTAAGTGGGTGGCACACATAATGGCCAGGTTGCACTGGAAGAAAAAACGGAGACACGCACTCATATTTTCAACTAAATATTTGTGAAAATAAATGGAATTCACTTGGGGCTAATACCAGTTAACTGATTGATGATTATTTTGTGTGTTTTATAGCCGAAATAGTAGCCACAAACAAGAGAAAAAGAACTACAAGAATTACCAAGAGATTGCTTCTAAAATAAGCTATCAAAATTAATCTACTATAAGTTTGACGAATAATCTTTGCATCTTTCGATACCCAGATCTACGGGCAGATATTCAATTTGTAATTCACTTTTAAGTATTCCAATTGTGGTGCTGTTTTCTCTCTGTGTAAGCTTTAAGCTATGAATATCCAAGAGCTTATGGCACCCATCAAAGTGGAACTCAAAACTGTTGCTGCTGCAACTATCGCGAAGGCTGTCCATTTATTTCGCTCTTCAGTCAGCTGCTGCAGGACTTTCTCTATAAATGGATCGTAGAACTGCCTAAATACCAACCACCACCTCGTTGGCCTGCTGATCCTCGATGATCATGCGAGCGCCGCGCTCTCCGATCATCATGGCCGGACCGCTTGTGTGGCCCGCGGTTATCTCCGGCATGATGCTGGCGTCCACCACTCGCAGTCCGCGCACCCCGTGCACCCGCAGCCGCTCATCGACGACGCCGCGGGGATCGCCAGCAGCGGCCATGCGGCAGGAGCCAACCGAATGCCAGGAGCCCACATAAAAGTGTCGAATGTAGCACAGCCAGAACTCGTCCGAGTCCTCGGCCAGCTGGTCGCACGCGGGCAACGGGGGCAGCCAGAGCTGAAGGCCGCAGCGGCGGAAGGATTTGGTCTGTGCCAGCCGCTGGACGTAGCGCACGTAGCGGAGCAGGGTGGCCCGATCCTCGGGCTCCTCCGCGTAGTGGCTCTCGATGAGCGGCGCGCTCGAGGGATCCGCACTGCGCAGCCGGATCACGCTGCGGGAAAGCGGCCGCAGCAGGGAGCCCATGATCTGCAGCAGGTCCGACTCGAGGAGCGCCTGACGCTGGGCCGCCACCAGCTCTGGCCGGAATCCCAGGTACCCGAAGCTGCCCGCTCCGCCGCGCGCCATCAGCGTGTGAGCCACCAGCTGGAGATCGGGCTCGCCCTGGCTGGACCCGGGCGCACTTGAGTTGATGAAGCCCATCATGGAGAAGCTGTTGGCCAGCGGTCCCCGCTGCTCATTCAGCAGATACTCGGCGACGGCGGCAGGGGAGTAGGCGCTGGCTGCCGCCTCCCGAGTGCTGTTCACGGCGCAGTTGCGGGTGAAGCGGAGGTAGAGCGGCAGCATCCCATGATCGTGAAGGTTCCGGCCCACGGGCAGCTCCCTCAGCGGTGTGATGCCCAAAGGACGCAGCTGTGCTGCAGCTCCAATCCCAGAGAGCAGCAGCAGCTTGGCAGAGTTGATGGCTCCGCCGCTCACGACCACCTCACGGAGCGACTTGGCGGTGCGCTCTCCGCCATCCAGGGAGTAGACAACGCCCTTGGCCCGACGGCCAGCCTCGTCCAGCAGCACTCGCCGCACGGTGGCGCCTCGGATCACTTGCAGATTGGGTCTCCGACTGGACTGCGGGGTGGCCAGGTACAGGCGCCCGCTGCTGGCCCGCCTTCCCGCGTTGAGGGTCACTGGCACGTGGTGGGTGTAGCCGAAGCTGGAGCCGGCCAGCAGCGGCTGCTTCATGCGCGGCACTCCCAGCTCGGCGGCAGCCGCGTAAATCAGGCTGGAGAGCCGCAGGTTGAGGGGCTCCACCTGGAAGTAGCTGAGCTGCAGGCGCCGCTGCAGCTGGCGGTAGGCCAACTGCACCTGGGGCCAGTCCCAGCCGCGCAGATTCAGCCGCCGGCGCCAGCCATTGAAGTTGGCCTGGCTGCCGGGCACAAAGATGTTGCCGTTGAGGGCCCCGGTGCCGCCCATCATGCGGCCATGCCACCAGGAGCAGCCCTGCGGCGGCTCCATGGCCAGACAGCAGCTGGGACTGGGCTGGGCCCTGTCCAGGTACATGTACCGCGCGTCGTGGTGCAGCGCGGGACTCAGCGAGAAGATCTCCGACTCCAGCGGCGGCAGCTCTCCCGCCTCCAGCAGCAGCACCCGCACATGCGGCGACGACTCACTCAGCCGACTGGCCACAATGGACCCGGCACTGCCCGCACCCACCACGATGTAGTCGTACGACTCGATCTCCTCCTGCTCCACGGGCGGCTGATGCTGTGGCGGCCAGGCCGTGTCGTTGGCCAGCGCCAGGCTGGCGGCACTCAAGGCACCCGCCACAGACTCCATCAGGGCCAGGCCCAGGCCATTGCTCTCCACGGTGAAGAGGCCCCAAGCGCTGGAAGCTGCCGCCAGCAGCAGCAGCGGGAGCCGCAGCATTCCCGCCAGACCGCACATGATGGACTGTCCGGAATGCCCGATAAAAAGTTAACAATTAACCCACAGAAACATCAGGCATATCGGGTATTATATTGCACATCTTTTTGTTGTTTTTCTGTTGGCACGCCACAAACAAGAGCAACCCTGCCAGCCATAAATATGTTTATAGCGCAGCTCTACACACACACAGTTTACGGCGTGCTGTGGCGCTGTTAATGAACTCCCTGCCCGTCAGCTGATCGCTCTGTTAACTCAACTCAAGCTAAGGGAATTTAATGGCTGACGGGTAGGACTTTTTCAACAAATCGAAGCCATCTGCAATTGGTGTTTGTGTGAGTTCAATCCTTGCTATAAACAGCCAGTGTTGAGCAATTTGTTGCACAACATTTATCGAAAATTAAATGTAAAATCTAAAAATATGCAGCCGAAAGAGCGCTGCTCTCGGGCTTCAAGAGTGTTCGAAACTCTGCAGATTCCCGCCCATCCTTCTACCAGTGTTGTAAAACATTTATGTTTCATTGAAATCATTTAATCGTACATTAAATTAAAATAAATACAGCTTCTACTTACTTAAAAAGTAAAAAAAAAAAAAGGAGCAGATGTCAATAAATATAATTTTGGATAGGGTCAAAAGCTAAACAACTAAAACATTCACTCGGCACTCAGAGACACAGATTCAGACACTCACACACTCAGGCACACTCATTCGAACACTGAGACACTCACTGGGCGGACAGTAATACGACTTAGACGATGGTGTTCTTGATCCAAAACTCCTTGATCATGTCGCTGCCCTTCTCGGCAATCATGATGACGGGCGCGTTCGTGTTGGCAGAGACCAGCTTGGGCATGATGCTGGCATCGATGACGCGCAGGCCGCGGATGCCGTAGACCCGCAGCTTGGCATCGACCACCGCATCCTTGTCCCAGTAGGGGCCCATCTTGCAGGTGCCCACGGGATGGTAGATGGTGGAGGTGTAGCGCCGCACCATGCACTCCCAGAAGGCGTCGGTGAAGAGCGGCACCTGCTCGCATCCCGGCCAGCGAATGCTCGAGAGCCGGGAGCCGAAACGTTGCATGGCCTTGGTGCGGGACAGGGCCACGGCGATCTTGACGCCCTCGATGAGCGTCTTCATGTCGAACTCGTCCGTCAGATAGTTGGGAAAGATGTAGGGATAGTCGAAGGGATTGCCGCTGCGCAGCCGGATGTTGCCCACGCTCCGGGGTCGCAGCAGCATGGGAATGATGCTCCAGGCATCCCGATTGTTAATCGGCTCGAACACGGACCGGTAGAAGGCCTCCGTCAGGCCGTGGGCCTTGCGCAGCTGCGACCCGCCGTCGGAGTTGGTCGACCCAGAGACAAAGTGGAACTCAATGTCCGGCCAGTCGAGGGTGCTGTTGGCATATTTAGTGTTCACGTACGCCAGACCCTCGACGCCGCCCAGAATGGTGAGGGGTCCCTGGCCGAAGACGGCGTACTGCAGCACCGTGGACATGGTGTGGAATCGATTCTCCACAATGGACACCGGCTGATTGACGAGGAAGGTGAGGCCGCCCAGTCCGATGTGATCCTGCAGGTTCTCGCCCACACTCAGCTCCTTGATGAGCGGAATGCGGTGCTTGGCCAGCTCCTTGCGCGGACCCACACCGCTCAGCATCAGCAGCTGGGGACTGTTGACGGAGCCGCCGGAGAGGACCACCTCCTTGGTGGCCCGCACATGGTAGAGCTTCTGATCCTTGACGAACTCCACGCCGAACGCCAGCTTGCTCACCGGATCGATCATGATGCGGGTCACATGCGAGTTCATTGAGATGTGGAGATTGGGTCGCAGCCGGGCGGGACGCAGAAACGCCTTCGAGGTGGAGCAGCGTGAGCCGCGTCGCGTCGTGCCCTGGGCAATCATGAAGCCGGTCATCTTCTCGCCATTCAGGTCGCGATTCTCGTAGCCCATCTCCACGCCGGCCTCCACAAAGCTGGCCGCCAGCGGCGTGTGGTACGGCGCCTCGCCCACCGTCAGATACCCGCCTGTGGCGTGGTACGGGGTGTTGGCCAGATACTGATTGGTGTTGTCCTCCGACTTCTTAAAGTAATACAGGGCATCGCGGTAGGACCAGCTGGGATTGCCCATTGCCTCCCAGTTGTCGTAGTCGTGCTTCGATCCTCGCAGATACAGCATGTAGTTCAGCACGGAGCTGCCGCCGAGCACCTTGCCCCTTGGCCAGTTGCAGCGTCCGCCCTGCATTGCTGGGGGAATAAATGAAACGAGATTATAACGATCTGCCAGGGAAAGTGCTTTGGATATTTACCCAAACAGGAAGTGCCCGATGGCTCCGTTTTGTACTGCCAGTCGATCTTTGATAGCTGCAGATAGCCAGCCATCAGGGGCACATCCGTCAGCTCCGTCTCATCGCCGCCCGCCTCCAGGAGCAGCACATTCCAGTTCTCCACTTCCGTGAGACGATTGGCCACCACGGCGCCGGCCGATCCGGCTCCTATCACTATAAAGTCGTAATGGTCGAGTATCTCGTCGCCGCTGACATCGCTGGGCTTCGACTCGGGATCCATGATCTCCTCGTACTGAAAATAGGCCACGGCCGCCATCAGCATGGGGATGAACCAGCTGTTGCTGGTGGCCGCCGTCACCGCTCCGCCAATCGCCGACGCGGCACCCACAATTGCCGAGCTCATGTCTCTGGGGATGCGATCTACCTATATGGGTCGTCACTCGCTCGTTCCTCTGGCAGTCGTCCAATTCCAAGCGATCCACGATCCGTTCTACGTGTCTGCAATGCCAATTGAAAAGAGTTCGTTGAGTGAGGGGTTAGTGGATGGCAGTGGACATGACATGAAAAGTCTCGCCCCGCCACTTGGTATGTAATCGGGTTAGGCGATCGTCGGGCAAGGCAATCAGGAGCCGATTTTCATGCTTCCATATTTCAATCACGATCTCGCATCGATTCAAAGATTTCGTAACTTGCATTTGTTATGCATACACTCGGCACCTCTTTGTCGCCTCCGATTCGGACTCTAAGTATTACAGGCCCAGATAATCGTGATCGTTAGATCTGTAAGCTCATTGGTAGGCCCGATGGTCACTGATTAGCACGCGTACCCATTTTGGACACATTTCGGACACCCTTTAGATGACACACGAGAGATATTGGCATGGCAGTTGCGGTCTCGAAATCAAATGGATTTACTTTTCCCACAAAATACCCCTAAAAGGTGGGTGGATAAAGTGCATCTATGTCCCACTTTTGGGCATTCTGCTATATGCCCTGTAATTCTTTACGCTTTTCATTCTTCTACCGCTTCTACCTAGGTTAGGGTATCTTTCGGCCGGCCACCTATGCATTTTTGTTTGTCTTATGCAGCTTTGACTTTTCTTTTCCAATTGTTCGTTGCACGTGTGTCTGCTTGGGTGTGGAGTCGGTTCAGGGCTGGAGGGGCTCTCGTCTCCCGCATAAAAGTGAAATCTCCATCTCTATTATAAAACTTTGCTGGGGAGCAAGAAAAAAGTCGAAAAACGGAAAATGCCAGCTACTTTTCTTTCACACAACGGCGAGTGGCATGCAACCATTTTGTTGCACACACCAAACCCAAATAGAGAGAGAGGGAGACTCCTTTGCCTCTCACTTGCAAGCACGTAGGAATGTTGGATGCATCTGTCTCTTAGCTTTCGGACACAACATTTCCTGTCGCCGATTTTTTGCATAATCTGACTTTCAGCAAAACATTCGAGGTGGATGTTGCCGTGGCTGCTGTTGCTCTTTTAGTTGATGCTAGGCAATTACAAACATGTTGCTGTTGACTGTGGGCTGTTTGCTGTTGTAAACTGGTTGGCCCTCTGCCGCTGCCGCTGCGCTGAGAGTTGAATGTGCGCTGCCGCCGCGGCCTCCGCTGCTCCTAATGCCGCTGCTGCTGATCAAGTTCAAGGTACAACAATCGACAAGCAGCCATAGCGCAACGGCAGCAGCAGCCGCTGCCAGCAAGCGGCTACGAAATGCGAATTCGAGTGCGACTGGAGGTGGAGATGGGGGATGATGGACATAGGAATAAGCTGCTAAACAGTTAGTTAAACAGCACCAAAGAGAAATGCATAACAACAGAATGAGCAAGAGCGCAAAGCAGTGCTGGCTTGCAGGGGTCGAAGCTTAAGTTACCCTGCAGCTACAATTAATAAGAAGTTCATAGCATCAGCCATCAAAGTACAGTGTGTAATGAATGGTTTCTATTGCGGCATAGAAAAATTGCTGTAAGAAATTTCTAGAAACAACTGGAAATATGTCTCAACTCGCGTCTCTCCTCTTCGTTGCAAAGATGTTACAAAAATGAGAATACCCTCCACCAGGGTGTTACAATATTTACAGCTAATATAACAACAGAGAAGAAGAGCGGCAGCCACTCGCAAGAAATGAATCACTTTCGTTGAGAAAGCTTCTGCGTAGGCGTCGCAGTCGCTGTCTCAGTCTCAGTCGCTGCTGCTGTTGCTCTGCCAGCTTTGCCCGCTGTCTACCTGCTGTCACCGTTACAACCGGCGTCGCAGGGCAGAATTTTCGTGCGTATTCTTTTTGGAGCCTGGTTCTTATTGACTTTGATTTCTTTTTTGTGATTTTTTTTTGTTTTCGCCGTTGGCACACTTTTGCTGTGCAGTGCTCTCGCACTCTCTCAGCCGCTCAGCCGCTGCTTACTCACTTGGGGGGAGGAATGGATGGATGGATGGATGGGCACAAAGACAGATTCTAGGAACTAGCAATGATGGTGGAGTGGAGCGCGTTTCCTTTGACGGATTTGTTTGTGCTTTTCGTGTACACTTTCTTTCCGCGTGTGTGTTGTGCGTGGTTTAGCGTGTTTTTTTGGATATTCGTTGCGATGCGCGGCCGCACGTTGTGAGCTTCGGTGGCCAACTGAAGCAAGTTATGGAGAGAGGGCCACGCTGGAGAAGCCAGTCACGCCACACACACTCTTTCTCCCGCTCTCTTTCACCTTGGGCTCTCTCATACTCTCTCTCTCTCTCTCTCGCTTGCTGGCTTTGCGCATGCGCAGCCTGCCCAGCTGCATGTACCTATGCAAGTGTGCATGTTCGTGCATGTCTAGTGGCAGGAGGAGGGGCCCTTGGACACTTTGACACCTGAAATGGCCAATTGGCTGCACTTCCTGTTTGGCTTGTCTGCTTACACTGCTGGCTACGAGTCCCCGACGTGTTTGCCGGCACGTAGACAACACACACACACGCACACACACACACAGTCTCTAGTGTGCGTGTGTGGAGAGTGGTGGCGAAATGCTTTCACTCTTATTTTATGGTCAACTGGCCAAAAGCTCGCCCTGACGAAAGGGGCAGACACTCTGACAGCACACCTTTTTGTGGGTCACTGTGGCCGCCCAGTGACGTCAGAAAGTTGAGTGTTAAACATTAATTTTACTTGTAATTTTTGAACCGTAATTTACCTCCTCTCTCTCTCCCTCTTTCAGGTGGCTGCTGCGGCTCGACGAAGAAGCGAACCATCGTCGGCGGATGGGCCTGGGCCTGGTGGCTGGTGACGGACGTGCAGCGGCTGTCGCTGAACGTGATGACCCTGAATCCGATGTGCGAGAACGTGGAGACGGCCCAGGGCGTGCCGCTGACCGTGACGGGCGTTGCCCAATGCAAGATCATGAAGGTACACCCCAATCGTTCCCACAGCGCCCAACCTCAACCCCAGCCCGTCTTGGATTTTCTCTTTATTTCCTTCGGTTTGTTTGTCGAGTACTCTGGCAACCCCTTTGATTCTTCTGCACCACGAATCGAATCTGAACGAAAGTGATTGAAGCTTGGCCCTCCCGTTTTTTCTTTGAGTTTTGTATGCTAGATTTAGTTCCTTTAACGATTATCCCGAGCGTGCATCCAACCCCTCCCCCAGCCATGTAGAGAGAGCCCCACCCCAGGGGCTGGTAGCAACGTAGAGAGTTGGTTTCCCGCTTGCATCTATTATTGGAATTCTATGCATAGTCTAGCCCTAGCCCTAAGCCGCATCCGTATCGAATGTATTTTAATCCAACATTTGGCTATTTGTTTTTGTACAAATTCTTTACTGTTCCGATCCAAACCCGCCCCAAGCAAACACCCCCATCCTAACCGAATGCCTATTTAGCCCTGCAAGCGCCCCAACTCTGCCCGACACCAAGTAAGTTGCGATCACCCATCCCAGTGGTCGGTTCATGTAGCTCCAGCACTAGCCTTACCTTTCGATGTACACCCACAAAGTATCTTTGAAGTAGAATATCATAAAACACTTGCTGCCTTTTATTTGGTTTTCCACATGCATTTTCCTTTGGATGCGATTGTCTTTAGTTTGTTTCTTTAATAAAGTTTTCCTTTGTTCAGTTTTGCCATCAATACCCCAACAGATATTTGATATTTATTTCCCTGGATCTGTTTATAATTTCACATCTTACTCCTTCCAATCATTATGTTCCATTCGATTATAATATTCTTTTTCTGTTCATCTATTTACATATATCAAACTCTGCAAATTGTTCTTCGGTAATTGTATAAATCGATTACTCGTTCTCCGTCGATATCACGTGATTTATTAATCCTCATTTGATCCATTGTTTACTCGATCGAACTGATAACTAACCCATTCGTGCGATAATCCGACTATTAGATCACTTATTAGTGCACCCATTCGATCACCGCTGATCCTCACTGCACCACCTGTGAATTAAACACGCGACTCACAAAAGCACTTGACTCGTTGTCTGATCCGATCTATGCGTATGCTTCTATTTGGTCTGAATTATGATCGATGCGTTCATGATATGTGTAGATGTATGCCTCCAAATTATTGTTCCATTACTTAATTATTTCAATTCGATTTTGCAGTCATCTTCGTATAAGAATAACGATTATAATAACGACGAGGTATGTTTATTATTGCATTTATTTGATTTCACATTCAAACCTTAATTGTTTTTTGGCCTGGTTTCGAATCCTGTTTGAGTTCTTGCCATTCATCGATTGGGTTTATGTTTTCTTTATTTTTATACCCGCTACTCGAATATGTTCTTGATTTGTACACGCATAAATCATAAATATGCTGACTGAGTAGCAGGTATAAAAGTAGAGACTCGGCCCTTGCCGCGTCTCACAACGTTTCCGCTTATTTTTTTGTATCAATCACTGGGACACTCAATTACACACGCACACACATAGCCATAGGGAATATCATTTCACTTTTTCTTTCCGTAATGTTTGCTGCATGTTTCTGTTTTCTTTGGGCTTGGCTCATTCCATTTAAACTTTGAATCTTTTTCATGATTTGTGTTTCGTTTTGTTCAAAGTCATTCAATCATCATCATCAGAAGATGAGGAAGAAGAAGAAGAAGGAGAAAGACAAGTACAGTCTACAAATAATTACAAAAAAAAAAACAATTACAAAAAAAAAACCGAAAAAAAACAAAACATCAAATGAACGAAACGTAAACCTTGTTGACCTTTGTGTTCTACTCTTTTTTCTCTACTTTCTTTTCACCAAACAAAAATCAACCAATTACCCTGCCGATCGATCGTTCGACTCCAACTCAACTCGAATCAACTCGAATCCACCACTCGAATCAACTCATCAAACTAATCCGCAACTAATTGTAAATGATATCGACAAAAACCCAAAATTTAATCACACAAACACACCCACACACCCACACACGCATCAATTACAACTACCAACAAAATCATTTCGAATTGAATTGCGGCCGCCCTACAAAATAAAAAACCAAAAAAAAAAAAAAAATAATAATAATAATAATTATAATAATAATATTATAAACTATATGTATGGTCTACTCGAAAACTGTTCCCCCTACTACTGCCGTTACTGCTACTACCGTTACTGCCATATGGTTACTGCTGTTACCGTTAATCCATGTATCGCTCTCTATTCTCTTTGTCTCTCTCTCTCTCGCTCGCTCGCTCTCGCTCTCACTGTCGCTGTGTGCTCTATGTGTGTGCGTCTGTGTCTGTGTGTGTGTGTGCGCATGTGTGTATTTGTGTGGGTGATCTACAACGCAAACGAAATGTAACCAACCAAAAACCAATCTTCGGCGGATCCAACACAAACACAACTAAAAAAACAATCAATCGATTTATCGATAAATGAAAACAATTCATCAAACAACACACACACACACACACACACACACACACACACACACATACACCACACACCCACGCACAGATGATGAATGTTTATTATTTCCATCATCAGGCCGACGAGCTGCTGGGCACTGCCAGTGAGCAATTCCTGGGCAAGAGCGTCAAGGAGATCAAGCAGACCATACTGCAGACCCTCGAGGGACACCTGCGCGCCATATTGGGTAAGTTCCATGCGATTATACAACACGGGCTACAGTTGGGAGAAATTTTTAATAATACTTTAAGAGCAATTAGATGGGCACCAAATGTACTTTATGCCAGACAACAACTGGGGCTTAGGTGTACTTAGTACTTGGTCCTTAGAGCTCTTGCCAATAGCAATTTGATTTCTCATTTGATTGCCAAGTCACTTGAGCTGCATCAAGTTGCACATAGTTTGCACTCAATCCTCACCCGAGTAACGACATCAATGACAAAAAAATATATATTTGAAAGCCATCCAGAGGATGGTTTCACTTATCTCATGACTGAACAAAATAAACTGCATAGACCCGACCATTATCTTCCCTGCCCTTTCCTGCCATTAAAGACCACTGCCTTCTGTTGTTCTATTGCCAATTTATTTAGCAGTTTATTGCGTGTCAAATCTTCTGGTAATGCATTTTACGTGTGGCTTATTGCAGCTGTTGTTTGGTTTTTGCTTCGTGTCAGTGTGTGGCACCTTAGTACCCTCTTAGTCATCTTCTGTATATTGAATGTGTGTCTTTGTTGGGAAAATAATCAAATTTGGAATACAATTATGAGGAGAAAAGAGACGAAAACAAAGCTAACGACGCAGGTAGACATTGATGTTCGGCTGATCGAACATGTTGATGCTGTAGTCCAGCTCGTCCAGCTCCCGTTCGATCTCGATCTTGCGATTGCGCACGCGCAGCGTGGGCACGGACACGGGCATGTGGTTGTACTCGGCGATCAGTTTGCTGTACTTGAAGCGAGCCTCCTCGATGGCAGCCTTGCGCTCCGTGCTCGTCATGGGAGCGTAGTTCTCGTAGCCAGACTGTGTGTCCTTCTCCTGCGACTGGGACTGGGGCTGGGGCTTAGCACCTGGCTGTGGCATTATCTCACCGGGAGAGTGACGACTTGGCTTGGCATGGACAGAGTTTGTCTTGTACTTGACATCATTGGCACTCGACGTGGCAGTAGCGCTTGACTTGACTGTCGCATTGGACTTGACTGAGAGGCTCGACTTGATTGAAGCACTCGACTTGACTGTGGCATTGGACTTGATTGTGGCATTGGACTTGATGGTCTCCTGGGACGGGGATCTCTTGCTGTGGCCACTCTTCACTGTGGCCGTGGATATCACAGTCTTCACAGAGTTATCGCTACGATGGCTGACTTGAGAATCATTATCCCCGTCGTCCTTGCCGTCGCCATTGCCTTTGCCATTGCCGCGCTTTGATTTTGTGGAGCGGATGGAGCGCCTTGAGGCCCGGGACATGCGCGAGCACTGGGACACATTGTCCGACATGTCACCGCCACCATGGTTGCGGTCCTTGTTGCACTGACAATCCGGACAGTATTGGCCAGGGCGGTCATGGTCGAAGGCATGGGGCTGGACCAGACCGCAGCGAAGCTTCGCCGACTCGTAGGCGGCCGGGTAGCCAAATGCCAAGTCGCGACGACGCATCTGTCCATGGGGCAGCAGCTTCTTCGGATAATGCAGCACCACGGGGCGCCAGAGCGGAGCGCGGGAAGCAGCAGCGGGCGCCACCGGGCCTTGAGTGTGGACCTCAGTCTTGGACATGTTTTGTTGCTGACGAAAAAGTTTTGTTTAGCTTTGAGAAATTCCTATTTTTGTAATGAATATTTTACCTTGGATTACTGTCAGAATAATCTGAGAATTTACAAAATATTAGGAGAGAGAGTTCTAGGCGTGTGCGTTCTGCTTGGAGTGTAAAATTGTACTGAGCTCTCGGTGCCGACACCAGAAAGGGATTGAAATTAGAGGCAGCGCCTGCTTTAGTGCGTGTTTTTTGGAAGGAAGTTCCAAGACGTTGCTTTAGTGATGGAAATGTTTCATCGATTGATGCTTATCGATATTTTCAAAAGAAAAATAATGAATAAATAATTCACTTTTATGGGAACTTACTTTATGAATTGAAATGAAGGGGAAACGAAGGTCGGAACAGCCGCAAAGAAAAGCAGTGGAAGCACAAGCAGTGCACAAGCAGTACTCAAGCAGTGCCAAGCAGTACACACAAATGCGAGTACAGCCATTGGCATTCCCGTTGTGTGAATAAAAGAAATAAATAAATGTTTTCTTGGTCGAATTATACAATTGAAAGTCATGTTCTAAGTGCAGCAGATCGAGCTGTAATTATATATTTCGATGCTAATTGATTCGCCAGAGCTATAGAGGCTAAAACAAGCTCAACAAGTGCCCGAGAGACTCCGTAAATTAGCATGAAATATTTGTATTAGTCTCTCGTACCCTCAGAGACCTTAGCCTTGCGCCGCTCATAAAACCTGATGAATATCTTGCCACACTTTTCATTGTTAATTCAATAAAATGGCAGGGCGGAGGTTTGCTCTCAACTTTTCGAGCAACGACCTTGCCGCCCAATCTACGGCTTTCAATTAAACAAAACTCGAGTCTAGGGCTTGCGCGGGAAAAGTGAGCAAAACTTTTACGAGAGCCGCTCTCAAGGTGGTTTCCATAAGCGCGATTACGGCCATTACATGGCAGACAATTTCAATTTGAGTGCGAATACTGAAACGATTACCCACTGAAAACCCACCAACCAAAGCCGGGTCCGGGCTAGGGCTGTGCCTGGTTCTCTGTCTCGCTTTCGATTGCTTTCGGTCCGCTGTCAGTTGTGAGCTCAACGCGACACGCTCTGGTCGTGGGGTCTCTCCGGGTCTCTCCGTTTCCCATCGCATGTGAATTATTGCCGTGTAGAGTTTTGGGTGGTTGACCTGTGGGTGACCTTGATCACAGAAGGATTCGATCGTTCCATTTCTGCGCAGTGACGCCATCGTGCTGATAAGGCCGGCGATAAGACTGCGCCAAATGACGTCAGAGCGCGAAGACAGCACAAGAAAATGCTTTGATTAGAGGCTACCGAAAGCCAGATAGATACTCGCAGATACTTTGTATAGATAACCAGATAACCAGTGTAGATAATTGTGCCAAGCCAATAAGCAGACCTGAGCCGTGGCCGCGGTCGTGGCGCGACAGTTGGCCGGCGACATGTGCGTCGTGTGGATGGGCGTCTTCAAGGTGGCCCTGATAGTGGGCGGCACTTGCTTGGTGGTCAGCCGGTAAGGCAATCGATTGACTCCGACAACCCACCCCTGCAACTCACACCCGTACCCCCATGCTCACTTGTTTCCCCTTCTGTTTGTGTCTTGCAGGAACGCTTACAGTCGAAGAGGTGTACAAAGACCGCGACCAGTTCGCGGCCTTGGTGCGCGAGGTGGCCGCACCTGATGTGGGTCGCATGGGCATCGAGATACTGTCCTTTACCATCAAGGATGTCTACGATGATGTGCAGTACCTGGCCTCGCTGGGCAAGGCGCAGACCGCTGTGGTGAAGCGCGACGCCGATGCCGGCGTGGCGGAGGCCAATCGAGATGCCGGCATACGGGAGGCCGAGTGCGAGAAGAGCGCCATGGACGTCAAGTACTCGACGGACACCAAGATCGAGGATAACACGCGCATGTACAAGCTGCAGAAGGCCAACTTCGATCAGGAGATCAACACGGCCAAGGCCGAGTCGCAGCTGGCGTACGAGCTGCAGGCGGCCAAGATCCGACAGCGCATCCGTAACGAGGAGATCCAGATCGAGGTGGTCGAGCGGCGCAAGCAGATCGAGATCGAGTCCCAGGAGGTGCAGCGCAAGGACAAGGAGCTCACTGGCACCGTGAAGCTGCCCGCCGAGGCGGAGGCCTTCCGCCTCCAGACCCTGGCCCAGGGCAAACAGTGAGTGGCAGCAAGCCTCCCGCCCAACCATAGTTCATCCCATTCATGCTCTTCTTTACCCCGAAACAGATGCCAGACCATTGAGGGCGCCCGCGCCGAGGCGGAGCGCATCAGGAAGATCGGCGCGGCCGAGGCACACGCCATCGAGTTGGTCGGCAAGGCCGAGGCGGAGCGCATGCGGATGAAGGCTCATGTCTACAAGCAGTACGGCGATGCTGCCATCATGAGCATCGTTCTCGAATCGCTGCCCAAGGTCTGTCCACTGGATGGAGTGCTCTTTTGGGTGTTGAATATTAATCGAAAACTCTTTCGCAGATTGCCGCCGAGGTGGCTGCTCCGTTGGCCAAGACCGAGGAGATTGTTCTGATCGGCGGCAATGACAACGTGACCAACGATGTGACCCGCCTGGTGGCCCAGCTGCCGCCGTCGATCAATGCCCTCACCGGTGTGGATCTGTCCAAGGTGCTGGCCAAGATACCCGGAGCCAAGGCGTGAGACCTAATGGAGTGGGACATCCAGCACATGGCAATGACAACGTAACGCAACGCAAAGGAATTGTAACTGACCAGGAACGAGCAAAATAGAGAAAGTTGGAGCTAGAGATGGGGCTGGTGCAGCGAGATAGAGAGAGAAGGAGAGAACGTGGAGCAGGCATTTGCTAGAGCGAGACGCAGCAGCAGCAGCAGCAGCAGCGAGAACGGGAGGCGTTGCCATCGGGAAATGCAATCGAACATAGCAAAATGTACTCCGATATTATATTTATATATTCAGACACAAGCAGATGTGCCTGTCTGTGTGTCTGTGTGTGTATGTGTGTGTGTGTGTGTGTGTGCGCTTGGGTTGTGTAACAATCAAAAAATGAACGTTAATCTCAGCTAAAGTTACGCATTTCGTACGCAGCATTTTGTGGCCTTTTCTCCAGTTGAACAGAATCAAATACAAACAAAGAAACACAAAGCGAGAAAGCTACTTATAAACGTATATTTAAATATATATTTACACACGTCTACACTCTATATATGTACCATATATACATGCATAAAGTACAGTCTATAAATTATGCTTACATCTACTTAAGCCACGAAATTGTTCTTCGAGCCTGCCACTGGGGGCCGCCCACCACATTTGTGAAGCTCGCTTCCATTGCCAAAAACAGTGTTGTGCAGCACTCTCTCTCTCTTTCTCTCTCTCTCTTTCGACTCACCACGAACTCCTTTGGGTTTTTGCATTTCCCAACTGTTCAAACTACTGAAACTGCCCACGAATGGACCAAAGGAGCGAGAGAGAGAGAGCGAGCATCAATCAATTTCGGTTACTTGTCGCTGCACAACACTGTTTCATCTCCAGCTTGAGCTCTTCCAACACACACACACACACACACAAACACACTCGAATTGCTCTCGAATCGTATTTGTATTCAGTTTTTTGTGCACAAAAAGAGCAACATTTGTATCCCACATTTTATGCCCTACCTTAACCATATTGTATGTATTTCTGATGTATGTTTTGTTATCACCCAGTGTGGGTCCTATTCTAGATATTCGTCCCGCTCCTTACGTATTTTTTCTCGTTTTGTTTCGTTCTCTTTATATTAATATTACCATAATTATTATGATATACTTTAATGGACGCATTTAACAACTTTCGGACTTCATTTAGCAAAACTAACAAAAATTACATACCAAAAAAAAGAAAGAAGCAAGAAAAGTAGAAGAGAGGGCCTCATTTTTGTTAAATATATATGTTTACACTTATGTAACTGGAATTTAGTTAAAGCAATTTTCGTCCTCCTTTTCGATTGTTTCCTGCATTTGTTTTCTAGCGTAATTAAGCTTAATTTGTTTGAGCAATATCCCAAATGATTATCCAAAGCAAGCACACATTTTGCATATGTATCAGTAATACGCACACACACAAACACACACCCATTAGACACACACACCACACACACACACACACCTACAACATATATACATCTATATTTTTTTTTCTATTGTATATTAAGTGCAAGTAATTTACATAAATCGCAAGGCCGCGTACCAGAAACAGCTAAAGTGCAAGAGGAAAACATCTAAACGAAGAGAAACTAAACTAAATACTAAAACTAAATAAATCAAATCTTACATTTTGTGTATTTTGTCGTAAATAAATAAATTGAAAAATAAATGTAAAGATCTATTTGGAAATACTCTTGGGATGTGGAAATAGCCACATAAAAGGAGTGTGCCATCAGAAAGGATTGCAAGTGGGCAGGGCCGTTACTTTTTGGGTGAATTAATCAAGTCTTTTATTGCTTATTCAGCTCCACTTTGAAATAGTTGAATAAAAGAACATTTAATAGAGACATTCCGATGCCTTAATGATATGATAAACCGTTCTTTGATCTTGTAAATACTTGAAGTTTGAGTAATACTTTTCCTAGCTTTGCTTTTCCCTTGACTTTTATCGTCTCCGAACAGATAAAACCATTTATTTTGTGTTGTTGTGCATTTGATTCAAGTGAAAACATAGATCGCTTATTAAATTCAATCTCGTGAATCATTTTGGTGTTGGTTCCTTTGCGTGCACAAATGTGGTAAACATTTGTAGACAATAATTCAAATGAAACATTCAATTGCAAAGCACATTGAAAGGCAATCACGTAGTTCACGTACCTAGCTTAAAACTGAAAATAATAACAGAACGTGTGATCCACACATCACTTTTGTGGCTGCCCACGCTGATATCAAATGTTGCATATTTGAAGTCAAAGGCAATAAAATGCTCCTTCAGAACTGCAACCTAATTTTTGACTCTTGATAAATATTTGCAGTGTACTTTCTAAAATACAAATAATTCCGACTATTCCCCTATGCTTCCCTCTCCCAACCCAAGGACAAAACAAATGTTCTAACTTGTTTCACTCCGTCGTTTATTCTCAAACATCTTAGCACACATCTCCGCCTTCGCTTTTTACCATACGTTTAACAAACAAATATTTATTATTTATTATCTTAGGACACTAAACAAAAAAAAAAGTGCTTGCGAATATCATAGTTGCGTCTGTAAACTGTGAAATATCAACGATCCATTAAGTATAATCAAACGATGTGATCTAATCTGATATACATTTATATGGAGTGATGATGGATTGTAGACTGCAGATTGTGGGGGGTGTCAAATGGGGGTGGGGGGTGCTTACACTACGAGTTCAGCCTATTCTACTCTTAGAGACTATGGACCAATCGAATGACTAATCGAGACCTACGTCTATGTCTAGGACTAAATGTTTTCCGAAGGTCTAAATGCAACGCTTACACGAGCCCCGCACGGGACCAACATTGATGGTTATCATACACAATATTAAAACAGACAAAAAAAAGTAGCAAACGATTGAAAAATATTTATCCTCGTAGATCCCGGATGTGGGCAGGAGTGCCTGGGGGGGGGGGGTCTCAGTCCGAATACTTGGCCTTAAGGTCCTTGCGCAGTATCTTGCCGGTGGGATTCTTGGGCACTTCGTCCACGAAGATGACGCCGCCCTCGAGCTTCTTGTAGTGGGCCACACGCTCGGCCACGTAGGCGGCAATGTCCTCGGCTGTGGCCTGCTGGCCCTGCCGGAGCACGACAATCGCTCGTGGCGCCTCCCCGTTCAGCTCGTGCGGAATGCCGAAGACAGCTGCCTCGAGGACCTTGGGGTGATCGCGGAGCACGGCCTCCAGCTCGGCTGGCGGCACCTGGAAGCCCTTCACCTTGATCAGCTCCTTCATGCGGTCCGTGATGTAGAAGTAGCCATCCTCGTCGTAGAAGGCCACGTCGCCAGTGCGCAGCCAGTTGCCCGGATAGAAGGTGACCTGGTTGGCCTCCTCGTTGTTCAAATAGCCGGACATCACCTGCGGCCCGCGCACACACAGCTCGCCCGTGGTGCGGGGTCCCACGCCCTTGAAGTCCCCGCCATCCAGGGGCACAATCTTGGACTCAGTCGAGCCAGGAAGAATGCCCGTGGAGGCGTAGCGTGTGTTGCCTTCCGGTGTGAGCAGCACCACAGGCGAGGCCTCGGTCATGCCGTAGCCCTGCTTGAAGGCGGCCTTGGGGAATCTACAAACGGAATCGAGAGTTTACACTTAAGCTGCGAGCCCTCGTGCCATGGTACTCACTTCTGCAGGAAACGCTCGACATCGTGCTGGCCGATGGGCGCAGCTCCGCTCATCACCATTCTCAGGGCGGGTGCCGTCTCCTGCGTCAACTTGGGATGATTGATCATGAAGAGCGCTGCAAACAGACAAAGGATCCAATGAGTTGCCTTCCGCTAGCCAATCGTATTGAAGGACTCACCTATGGGCGGAACCAGATTCAAGATGGTGCCCTTGTAGTAGTCGAGGGACTTCATGAAGTCGTCCGGCTTGAAGGCCGGCATGGTGGCCAGCCGGGCGCCCTGGCCCAGCTTGGAGAGCATCACCACGGTGAGGCCGTAGATGTGGAAGAAGGGCAGCACTCCGGGCAGCGTTTCCTGCACGCTCAGGTCCAGACGCAGGGCGGACTGAACCTGTTCGCAGTTGCTGGTGATGTTGTTGTGGGACAGCATCACGCCCTTGGGCAGGCCCGTGGTGCCCGAGGAGAAGGGCAGGAAGACCATGTCGTCGGCAGTGGCGTCCTTCGGCACCTGCAGATCATCGTAGCGCACATTCTGGGTGCTAATCAGCTCGTAAAAGTCAATGGCTCCCGCGGGCAGTGCCTCATCCTGCCGGCTCCGTATGACGGCAATCGGCAGCCGCTTGCCGGCCAGCCTGCAGGCCTCGCTCAGCGTTCCATGGTTCTGCACGGTGCCCACGATGAAGTTCGCCGCACTGAAGGTTAGCTGACGAGCGATCTCATCTGCAATTCACGAAAGTAAACGAAAGACAAATGTAAGCGATGATCTTTCGACTTTAGACCACTCCGAACAAAAACACACGGAAAAGAACAGATTTCTACAACATTCCCATAAAGTTTAGTGGGCAATGGTCTGATGATAAGGCGCCTCTGACGCACTTGAGAGCCGTCAATAAATACTTTAACCCGAAATATGCATATGTGTATGTATGGATGTGCATATGTATACATATTTAAATGGCAATATTCCGCGTGTGTAATCTGAGTTTTTGGTGGGATTTTTGCACTGCTTGAGCGCAGTCGGGCGTGCAGTCAGTCACATCTCAGTGGAACTATGTCCTCTCATTGTTCGGTTCCTTTTTGAGCACAACTGTACTCGACTTACCCGCAGTGTAGATGGGATTGACGGTGGTCACCGTCAGACCGGCCTCGATGGCTCCCAGCGTGGCAATGGGATACTCCGGCATATTGGGCAAGCAGATGGCCACCACGTCCGGCTTGCGGAGCTTGAACTTTGTCTGCAGGCGCACCGCAAAAGCGGCACTGGCATCCCGCATCTGGGCGAACGTGTACTGGCGATCGGTGACGACGCATACCTGAAAGGAGCAGGGGATTAGAAATGAGTTGTGGATCGATATCTACCCTTGAAGATAATCACAGCTGCAGCTAATCATTTTCGCATTAGATTGTTTTGGACACCAAAGAGCGGATGCGATTAAGCAAATCGCTGGCCCGAGCCACTCATCGTACTCCCAATTGATTTTGGAGTGGCCCCAACCTCGCCTTGCCTGCCCCGCACTGCCCTTCCGCAACCGTTCAACCGTTCAACCGGTTCGGGGCTAAGGTGAAGGTCAGCAACATTCGCAAAAACAACTGAGAATCGCGAAGAGAGTGTGGGAGGGGATCGGTTCGCCGGTTGGGGGTTTGCTGATTGCGAATTGTTCACATTAAATTTGCGCAGTCCGAAAATCGCATATGGTTAAAAATAAACCTTATAAATAGCGACAGTGGCTGCCGCAAACAAAACCAACAACCAAAAGCATATCAAAACATTTTTCAGTCAACTCAAACGACTGAAAACAAGATGGGAATGAATACTGGCCAGTGGGGGCTGGCCGCAGCTCTTGATACCCTTCCAGATCGTTCGCTATTCTGGTGGCCATAAAGTGGATTAAAGTGGACAAGATAATAATAATATTACACATTTATCCCAGCTGATTATTAACATGATTTAGAGATTTTATCTTGTTCTAATTTCTCACTCGACACTGAACAGATAGGACCGGAAATTCCCATAAGGACTTGTGGCGAAATCCTGATCTGTTCGAACTGATCATACCCTTTCATAGGGTAGCCGCAACGAAACACACTCAAACACACACACACAGAGTCGTTGTAGTAAACACAATAATAAGAGAATCATTTCGTGCATTTGTCGATCCCCGCTCTGCGTCTCGCCCCACACTCCGCGCATCAAGCAACGCTTCGCTTCGCTTCGCTTTGTTCGGCTGTTTGTGGGGGCACAACGACGGTCCAAAGTTCAGTGGGGCAAAGTACAAAGTCTGCAAAGTCTAAACGAGTCGCGTCGCCTCGCGCCTCTCTCTCTCTCTCTCTGTGCACCTCTCTTTGCATACACCTCCATCCGGCACGCTCTCTCTCTCACGTTCTCTCTGAGAGCGTACGTTTCGCTGTCTATTGGTATCTCTTTTGCTCTGCTTTCGTGTGATGATGGCCCGGCGTCGGACGGACGCCGCTGCGTTTGTTGACTTTTCTTGCCGTTCATGCCGGCCGAGCATCGTGCAGGGGGAGGGAGGGAGGAAGGGAGGCTGGACCCCATTGACTGCTGCCGCTGCTGACGTCACAACGCAAACAAAATCATTAAAATTTCGACAGAAAAAGAACGCAGAAACGGAGAGCGTCAATAATTATAACAAAACAATTTTTATGATCAGCGACCGACCAGCCGGGGGGAATTTCGACAGGGTTCATAATGGGTGCACCCATAAATTAGCACAGAAATCGATCGACAATGTGGGAGCAACGCAAATGCAACAAGCCAGAGACCTCAGTCCCTACTGCATTTCAGTCTGCTGCCAAAGCACAACTCTCTTCTATTTGATTAGCTTGAAACAAAACCCCTACTCTATGCACTCATAGTCGCTGTCATGGCATGAGCGATCGATGTGTAGCAGCAGGTATTACATTAGTTAGTGGGGGCTTGAATTTGTTATCTTTTTATGTGACAACCGTTACGGCCTGGGGGCGTTGGTGCTGCCGGTACGTAGGGCACAACTAAAGGAACTTTGGACCGGGCCCGGCGCTTTTAATTGCATTTAATTCAACAATTGGCCCCCAGCTCTGGTTACGCCAGTCCAACCACACACATGTGGTGCCGTTTTGCGCATGTGTGTGTGTATTTACAGGGTGATTACTCGGTTATGTGTATCAGTCCCCGCCGTGCATACTGGCACCTCACCTCGCCCACACACTGCACACACTGCAATAATGGCAATCAATTTCAATGAAAATTATTTGCACTTTGATTTGCACAAAAGTCAGTGAGTGGGCGGGAGAGCGGGAGGGAGTCTGGGATAGAAATATCGAAAAGTGAAAAGTGTAAACATTTGGCGAAGGTCATCGTCGCCTCCCATGTAAATGGAGAGGGATGGGGGCGAAAACCGAACGCCATCCGGGGTATGATCCGTCATACGAGACTCGTTTGCCGCTTGACGCGATCCGTTGAATCGGGTGTCTGCGCCCCGCCATACACAGCGTTTGTTATCTGCATTCTCGAGCAATTTGCCACCGATCGGGCACTACTTGACTGGCATCCATTGAGCCGTAAAACTGCGGCTGCCAGATGGAGAAGGAGAAGGAGAAGGAATGAGGAATCAGAAATGGCTTGAGACCTCTTGGGGGAGGGGCTAGGGGCCTGATCGCAGCAAGAGTTTATTTCACTTTCGCCATTATCATCTCTCTGCTCGAACTTGTACCCACCCGACCGTCTTATCAGCTGCGTCCGAGCATTACGCTTGTCTGATAAGCAGTGGGGGGCATTAATGACCCAAATACTTGCCCAATGCTATCTGACTGATAGCGAATAACAATCGTACCGATTACAACCGCTTATAGTAAGACTGGGCCGACTGACAGGAGGGGCGGGACGCCGCGGACGGGGGCATACACTGTTGCACTGCTTCGCCAGACGTCAGACGCGAATCCGATATTGGACGGTATAAACAACGATTTGTGGCTGCATATATAGACAGGCGTGCAATAGGTTCAATAGCCCGTCATAAACAAAAACAAAGGGGGTCTGGTCGGGTCTCGAAATGCGATTCCTTCAATTGGCAATTGTTTGGAGTGGGCCGATAATTATCTTGGGGCAGGTTGGATATTGAAGATGACAGAGGAACTTTAGGAACTCTTTCTGTACTTTGAAATACTTCTTCAAATTGAGATCAAAGATAAAACAAACTTGTGGAAGGCTAACGATCTTGGAGCTACTTGTGATCCCTAAGGAGAAAGCTTAACAAGAAGCTGATACTTCACTTATGGAGAGCCTTCGGGATTCAAAGAGGAAAGTCTTACATGAAGTGCCTTATCAGGGAGCCCTATTTGTGTGAGTGTTCTGGGTAGAATGCACTTAAGAGAGGGAGTGATTTGCCTCCAGGGGCAGCACTTTACTCGAGATTATGGCCAAGAACAAAACACATACAATACACATCACTTGACTCTTTACATTGCTTCACTTCACACTTGGAATTAGGTATTGTCAGCGCACTTACCGCTGCCGCGCGGCTCTCCCACTTCTTGAAGTCCCGCCAGACGTACTCGTGCAGCGGCACATCGGGCACCACGATGGGGTCGTAGGGGGAGGTCTTGTAGTAGCCATCCTCGGGGCTGTAGTGCAGAAACTTGTCCGTCTCGCTGTCGCCCTGTGCCCGCGCCCTCTCTGCGCTAACCGTGCTGGTGTTCCTCTGCCGGCCGTTGGTCATCAACGTGCGTATGGCAGCGCTGCTCAAAGCGCTGGTGCTGCGCAGACGCAGCAACTGAGTGGCTGGATACATGGTCTCTCTCTGTGTGTGAGTGTGTTTTTATTTTGGAACTGGAGTCGAGTTTGGAATTTGGTTGGGGCTGCCTGCTGCTGCTACTCTTGCTTGTGAGCTGTCGAGTTGTGCCTAACGTCTGCTGCTGTCGAGTGTTGAGACACGACTGTCGGCTGGCGTCGCCGTGCTCCGTACAGTAAATGCCCGTCGCTGGCGCACACAGACACTCCGACACACCCACACTTCCACGCTCACAGACGATCGCGTTGGCGTTGGCGTTGCCGCTGTTCCGCTGCTCCTCTGCTCCCCTTCTTTGCCCGCACCCAGCTGTACAACTTGTACTCTGTTGCGTCTCGTTTCTATCCTTCTTTGCAATTTTACATTGCACACGCTCTCTGCTCGCCCGCTCTCTCTCTCTCTCTCTGTGGCTCTCTCCCGCTGTGGGGCTCTCACCGGCCGGCTGCGCTGCACTCCTCTAGGCGGCGGCAGACTGCAGTTTCTGCATCTCCCTCTCCCGCAAGCAACACCTACCTGTAACTGTAAAATAAAGTCAAGGAGCGCGTTATATTTAAATTATTAATCAGCGCTACGAGGGAGTGGCAAAATAAAAAGATCTCCACTTGATCTCGATAAGCGGGAAGCCACACAAAATATTCTTGCCAT
Organism: Drosophila subobscura; assembly: GCF_008121235.1. Lineage (NCBI taxonomy): Eukaryota > Metazoa > Arthropoda > Insecta > Diptera > Drosophilidae > Drosophila > Drosophila subobscura. The sequence goes on along the minus strand of NC_048530.1, from coordinate 22,290,665 downwards.
GATGCAGTTCCCATTCCCTTTAGTCTACTCATTGCTCAAATGATAAGGAAACGAAGCAGTGAGTGGTTGGGTGTGGGTGGTGATTGGACTTCTGTATAAGTAAATAAATACATAAGTAATACCCCTGAAATCTGATGTGCTGGCTGTGTGGTGTGCATTCTTGTTGTCTGCGCATGACGGGGCAGTCTTCCCCGTTATCGCTTCAGCGAATAGTACGCAGAAATGTTGTACCTTGATCGCCGCGTGGCGGTGACTCGAAACTGATATTGCTTATCCCGAACACACCTGCAGCACCACCATGTAATTTCCACAGAGAAGAGAAGAGATTATCCCCCGCCCCGCTGTCTGTGGCGAGTGCATTAACCTCTGCATGGGGAATTTCTATGTTTGAAATGGAAACTTTGTCAAAGAAACAAATTCATTTCCAACCGCAGCCAAAAGCAAGAAGAGAACAACCACCAGCAAGAGCAAAGGAATTCTAGCTCTATGTGCCGAAGCTTTTGATGCTCTTGCAGATCAAGAACATAAGCACACAAGCGTGACAAGAATGTATTCAAAGCTATGATACTCTCTGCCAGGGTATATGCAAGAGAAGAAAGCAAAGGAGAGGAGGAGAAGCAACAGCAATAGCAACAGCAAAAGCAAACAGCCACAACGTGAGCACAGCTCAAGGCCAGAATGCATTCCCTCTCCGTCACACTAATCTGGCTCCCACATTGCATTGCCTCTCCCCTTTCCCTTTCGCACCACGATTTGCATGTGCGTCTTGCAGTGCCTTTCTCTGCTCTCGCGCTCTCGCGCTCTTCGACCATCGCACTGTCTCTCTCTCTCTCTCTCTGCTGCAGCGATCCGCTCTCTCCGCACTCTGTGCTAGGGAATGCACTGACTCTTGCAGTTGGTTTGACGCTCGAAGATTCTAAAAAAAAGTCATTATGTATTCAACTGGTGATTATATGTAAGTAAGTCGATGTAATCGGCCGCCTGCACTGTGGACGAGCTGCCTTATCAGCCGATTACCAGTGGTCTGTTTGCATTTGATTACCACTAATATAATGCTTGTTTTTCCCACGCTTTGCACTTCTTTTGAAGAGACTCGTGCATGCAGAGCATGCGAAATTCGTGCGTCAACTTGCCACTCTCTCGACCTGTTTATTCGGGCTGCAAACGGTCGTATGAACTTTGTACCCAAGCTCAAAGTCGTCGTCTAAATTGATGGTCCGTCCCACAGTCTATGCCGTAGCCGCAGCCGCAGCCGCAGTCGCAGTCGAAGCAGGAGCCAAACAAAAACCACAACATGAAAAAGAAAAACGTGTATCGGAATGCGAAGCTTTAGATACCCTTGGATATCCACATTTCCAATGGTGGTATATCTTTCAGTCGTTTCTATTTCTATTTTCGAGTATTTGTCTTTAAAACATTCAAAATCTATTTAATAGAATGTGAATTCTGGCCATCTAAATACTTAAATAAATTAAATTTTAAATTGTTTACTCTTCTGCCCTGCACACATTTGATACAAATTATAATACCCGCTTTTGGGTGAACACATAAAAACAATCCGAAATGTTTATACAAGCAAACCAGTTTTTCTGGCTTTCATTGATGTTTTTCTTTCTTGTTGTTTTGGCTGTTGCTTTCGACTGCATTTATTATGGGGCCTGGCCTATACCTTCGTATGTACAAATGCTGCAATACGAGTGCAGCTCCAACTTGTTTACTGTTTTGTATTCCAGCTCCACACGAGCATACTCCGCGCTTTTTGCCACGGGTAAACTTTGTTTTCGGAGGGATTTAGATTTCATGGGGTGGAATGCTTCAAGTCTCAGAGGCTTTATCAGTTATGGTTCGTCTTATTATTGCTATATGAGGATGTGCCTGTTTGTTTATTCATACGAGTATGCCTACACTTAGTATAGACAAAGATTTGCCACAGGTTTTGTCTCTCACACAATCGCACAGCCGTGCAGGAACGAAGGTCTTACGAGTTAATTTGATAATCTCCCTCTTTGGGGTTGTGTCGCGCTCAATGCGTGCTTTGGAACTGTGCCAGTCCCATGTCCACGTCCAGTTCCACCAACTTGATGCGCTCAAAGATGGAATGTGTGCCAGGGGTTACATTGGGGGTTGCTTATACCCGTTACACACCGATGACAAGGGTGTACTACATTCTCGCGTGTGTTTTGTAACAGACAACAGAAACTACATGTTTGGACCTTGGGACAGGTGGTAGCACCTTTAAAAATTGAAGCTGGATAAGCGGGAATCCAGATAAGAATCAGATTCTGTGCTGTTTAAAGTTCTGCATGGTTTTGTACTCCGGTAAGTACTCTTTTATTGCAAGGTTGAGACTTTTCTCAAAAGGAATAACCAACCAAGAGCGATCGTCCTAAGTGGATGCTTGACAGCTGCTCAGCGGTTTCTATGTCAAACTTTAATCCAGCGAAAAAGAAAGATTTAACCCAACAGATTTGATCTGTATAATCCTTTATTATGCAGTTAGACTCTGGAATCAGCTTTCAAATGTTTTGAAATTTATTAAAAATGCGTTGAAATTCAAATATATTATTTTATTTACTTTTTCATTTAGCGGGGGTATCCCTTTAGTCGTAACATTGGTTTTACCTTGGCCCAGTATGGGGTGAGGGTGTGTCTTGGCTCTCCCACTGCCAGCGCAGTGCATTGACGCCGACGCATAACGGGGCGAAACATTGTGCCAGGTGGCGCTTCACAGTAAGCTCGCCGAAGCTCGGCTCAGAGCGGGGAAATTTGTATTTCGGAATGGAGCGTGTTTTTGGAGGCGAGCTTTTGGTTCGCCAAAAGCCCCGCTTCAGGGGGCTTTGGGGAGACGAAAAGTGTGCTTCTGAGAATATTGCCCGTTCGCTGCCGCCGGAGCACGCGACGAGTTCGTAGTCTACTTTTAGGTGCGTAGTCGCGCGCAACTCGCGTCGGAGTCTCGGGGAGTCTCATGCAGCGGGAGACATAAGAAAATAAATCAAATAAAAGAGCAAAATAGGCAAACATTTTTGTGTGCTGTCATACGCTGTTGTTCCCGTTCCCGTTCTTTGATGTTGTCTTTTTTTTTGGCTATTTTTTTTTTTGTATTTTTTTTTGGCGAAGAAAGTGCATTGCAACGGAATGAAATGAAATGAATTTCGAAATTGAAACGAAACGAAAGTGCAGCACAGAGCGGGGCGCGCACGTGCCAGTGGGATGAACGGATAGGCAAGGGAGGGACGTCGGCACCTGCGGGGCGGTGGTGGCTGAGGATGAGGCGAGGGTGTTCAATAGATCCGGATCCGGAGTCGTGAGCGGAGAGGAGAGGAGAGGAGAGGGAGTCCGGCAATTGTTGCACACACTCTTTACCTAACCATCATGTTATTTCTTGTTTGTTGTGTGTCTTTGTGTTCCCCACTTTCTCGCTCTCTCCCTCTCTCTCGCTCACACTCGTTCTCGTTCTCTGTCTTTCTCTTTTGTCTCTTCGCCTCACCTTCCCTCGTGCAGTGCAAACAGTGAAATGCGGAAAGCGCGTTAAAAGTAATCAAAAATTAACAACAGCAAGAGTAAAATAAAATTAAGTAAAAGAATTTGGAAAAGGAATAAGTCCGAAAAAAGGAAACCAAAACACAAAGTGCAGAAAGAGCAAAAAGCAGGAGAAGAAAGCTGTAAAGTGACGGAGAGCACAAGGGGCCGAAGAACGCAAAGGAAAGGAGGAGAAGAAAGCCGCAGAAGAGGCAGCGACGGTGGGAACCACGAGGAATAAGTTACGGTATATCCCCCAACCTACAACAAAACACAAAAAGGCAATCAAGGAGCAACAGCAACAACCACAGCAACAACAAAACGAAGGTAAATCCACAAAGAGAGCGAATATTGTGTAATGAAGTTGAATTTCTTTTGGGTGGAAAAAAAGAACACACACACAGGCACACACAGGCACACCAGAGGAACAATCGCTAGGGCTGGGGGGACTAGAGGCAAATGCGAAAGTGATACGCACCATGTTGGATAGACGGAGGGGAGCGGGGAGCCACACGCGAAGAAAGCTTACCCAGAGCGGAGCAAAGAGAGCGAGAGAGCGAGAGAGCTAGCGAGGAAGAGAGCGGCGGCATAAACACACTTCTAATTGTAATTGTTGTCTACTGGCGCTGGCATTGTCTGCCGCCGCTGTCGCCTGGCGCTGGCGCTGGCGCTGTCTTGGCTGTCCCTTCCTTCTGGGCTCTGCCGCTGCCGCTGCTGCTTGTGGCGCTATTTTGACTGCCGTCTTCGTTGGAGCCGCATAAACGTAGAGCCTTGAAGCAGGCCAGAAAGGGAGAGAGCGAGAAATCGAAGTTGGTTCAGGCAGAGGCCAGTAGGCAGGCAAGACCCAGGCTATATTTGTATATGGTAAGGCCAGCGCTGGCACTGCTTAGCCGCTGGTTGCTTAGCTTTCAAATTATACACGAAAAGGCGCACAGAGAACCCAAAACTATTGTGTGGTCTCCCCTCACCTTTTGCGTGAGTAAACCTTGGGCGAAACGAAGTTAAATTTGCGTGCTGCCTGCCATTGTTGCCGCTGCTTCTCCTTCTCCTTCTGCTCCTGCGAAGCTTGTTCAGAATGTGTGTCAGCCCAAAAGAATGAACAACATTTCCACGCTCCCCACTTCTTGCCACCCGAAGCGCTCCTTTTGAATGCGCAATTATGTCAGCGTTAGAGGGAGATGATAAAGAGGAGAGCGAGAGAGACCGAAAGAGAGAGGGAGAGAGAGAGAGAGAGAGCGCGTGGAGAATAGAAGAAAACTACAACAATTGGTTGCTTTTTCAAGTGCAGTTCACACACACCAGCACACAAGTACACATGAACGAGCAGAGGCTTTGCTTTTGCGGTTGCATAAGTGTCAACCGCAACACACGCGTACAGTTTGACAGCCACTGCCACACACACACACACACACCCAGAGAGTGGTGTATAGAGAGAGAGAGAGAGAGCGGGAGAGGGCGAAAGGGGTGAACGAAATGGCACCTGCCGCCTGCCCTGACAGTTGACATCGACACAAGATTGATATTGATGCCCTTTACACCCACACAAACACAGAAAGCACACACACGCACACACACACACACACTATACATACTCGCTCTCGCAAAGAGAGAGAGAGAGAGAGAGAGTGAAAGGGAGACGGAGTGAGAGCAACAGGAAACGGGGAAAAGCTACTTAAATATTTAAAGAAATTGCAAAAAGGTAAACGAAGTTCCCTGCATAAAGGGAACGCAAAAGGGACAAGCAAAAGTGGCGTGGAGGTGTGGGGGAGTGAGGGGGGGGGGCAGGTAACGTGAAATTGAATGGTTCCGCTCGCACGACACCCAACCTCAAGCCAACCACCTCAGCCGCTACACCGCAAGCACCGTTGCACTTGCGGCAGCGTCGCAAATATGCAAACAATGCCGACTGCCACCAACACAAATGTCGCGCAAATCTTAAGCAAGTTTCGTCCACCCCACTCCACAAAACCAGCAGCAACTAAAGCGAAAAGCACAAATACGGTTGAGCACCCCGACTATTGCATGCCCTGTAAAGTTCGTTTTCGAGCAGAACGTTTCGCAAGGAATCATTTTATGCCTGAGAGTTTCGAACTAATTTTGCCAAGGGATAAATATATTTAATCTAATTAAATGTGTTGTGAAAAGCTATTGAAATCATCAAAAGTTAATTGTTTCGGCATTTTGTTGGTTTTCATTTTGATTATTTCCTCAAAGCAGCAAGATTTTGGATGGAAGTTCTTCCGAAAATCGTATAAATAATCTCAGCAAAGTGAACTAAGATCGGCTAATGGTTTGTTTTTCCTCAATAAAAGAAAATGTTTTACCCGTGCAAATATGTTTAAACTTAAGTCGAGAAAATAAATTGTTAAATTGTAAATCAGACACAAGGAAATATTTTCGCTGGTTTGCTTAGCTTAAGAAATTTCATGGGCAATGGTCTAAACCAACTCAAGAGTTAGCAAAGCAAAATTCTGTTTTATTTTTTCCTTTTTCTATCCCTCTAAATTTTAAATGCCGGACAACGATAGCCCTGCCACAAAGCTCCTCCAAAATAGGAGTATTTGTTGTCATTTCATGTGCAAAAATGGCCAAATAGATAATAACTAAATAATAGAGATTTACTATGCACCTGCCAATGCCAAACCGCAGTCCAAATATGAACCGCATTTCCACAGAAATGTTTCAGCATCCGCTACTAAAATTTGGACACTCTCAGAAATTGGAATGTGCAAGAAAACCGCAAATAAAGCTACCCAGCAATGACAGGAAATGCTGTGGCAATGAAGTGCACACAAAATATACACAAGTACCCGTTACAATTTTTGCTGGACTAAAAGTAGCTTTAAAATATATGGAAATAGAGTCAAAGTCTCTGCTTGGTTCACTTTCGCTTGCGTCGAAATATTTCTGAAATATATTGTAGTAGTTGCCTGGGGATGGCTGTTGACCCTGATCTGGAGTTCATGTGGTGTCAACACACACTTCCCGCAGGCTGTTACATATGCATATGTATATGTATGTACATATGTATGTACATATGTATTGAAATACATTTATACATAAGCAAATCAAACACACCCTCGCACATGGCTCGCTCGGGGGTAGCGGGTATAAAAATTACCAGAAGAGCACAACAATTTTGTCACGCATGTGTAGAGCTCTGCGTGTGTGTGTGTGTGTGTCCTTGTGTGTGTTGGCCAAATGAAAAGAGCCAAAACATTAAAAATGTACCAGCAACAACAACAGCAACGAGGTCCAAGCTGACGGGCGCCGCAATTTGCTGTTAACATAAAATAAATACAGAAAAAAAAAGGAAAAAGCAAATGCTGACACACAAATACAAGTACATATGTATATGTATGTGTGTATGCATCTGTGTATGTATGGGTATGCCGCTGGCAATTGACTTTTGGCGTTGACTGTGTCCCACTCGCTGTTTGACTGCCCTCGGGCGAAAATGTTCAATATTCACTTTTTGCATATTTAATGTGACAAATCGAAAATAAGATTTGTGCCGCTCAGAATCGGGCTGCGCCCATGAGTGGGCGGCTGGACTGGCCCCCCAAGTGCTCCACGTTCGTGGCTCAACGTTAATGAAGCGCACAGAGCCAGAGCCTGGCCGCTCTATGGGCGAAGCCCAGCCGAAGCTAGTCAAATCAATCAGCTAGATTGATGGGCCAGGGCATCGCACTTGGATTTATGCATCAAATCGAAAATGTGCGAAATTTGAACATGGGTACATAAATATGTAGCGGATTTTACAAGGGGAAAACCACCCATTGGAGCCGATGCTTGTGGGGCTTCAATCTCCTCTGATCGCGTGGACTTTTGCAATTAATTTCATTGAATTCTTAGCATTTATTTGCACAACAAAATATGCATAAATATGTATGGGAAATGTATTCGCTCACGCCAGTGTCCTTTGTGGCATTGTTTGTCTGTTGTCCGTTTCCGGAGCGGCTCTTATCGCTGGCCGAAAAGTGAAGCTGCACCACCTGCTGTCATCCTGTGCTCGCAGTCGTCCTCGTTGACCTTGTCCTCTGATGGCTCTGCCCGAGCTGTGGCTGAAAGTCCGTTCAAAACAAGTTCATTAACATTCCCGCGCTGACTATCAAAAATCTACTTCGGCCAGGGGCTGGCCCCACTGCCCCGTGGCCACATGTCCCATGACCCGTGGCAGGCAGCTGCCAAGTTTCCGGGAACAATTACATGTGTAAAATGTTGGCAAGCAGCCCGGGCAGGGCAGGGCAGGGCAGGGCTTGCCAAACAGTTCGGCAGCCACTGGACGCGGCCTCGGGCTCCGGGCTCCGGGCTCTTGGCGCTGGCTCTGGCTCTGGCTCTGTTTCGGGTGCGGGTTCGCCGCATTGTCGCCTAGTCTTTGGCCATAAAATGAAATAAAAAATCCCCAGCCTCCAAGCAGAAGCTGGAACTCAAAGGAAAAGGAAAAGCCACTGCCAAGGCACGTTCGCAATATGTAAATGTATTTGCTCATTTTTGAGCACTCGCGGAGTGCTTTCCGGATAACCCATGGTGTGTGGCATCAGCCTGAGGCATACTTCTGCGTTGCAAGCACAGATCGGGGCAATAGTCGCGCCGTGTGTGCCCCTAGGTGCTGGACGGCACTTCTACTTCTGCTCGAAGCTGCAGATCTGATAAATGTCATGCAAAGCGGCTAAGAATTTGCCACTTTCTGGGCACTTTTCTTTGCAGAATCCTGAGCGGCACTTGAATGGTTTTTTGTCTGCTTTTCGGTTGGTTTTTGCTCTTGTTTTTATGTTAATGTGCGTGCCTCCGTGTGTGTGTGTGTGTGTGTGTGTGTAAGTCCCCAAGCGGAACTCTCTTTATCTCTGTCTGCTTCTGCTCTCTGTCTGTCTCTCTGTTTCGTGTGCCCGCTCATTGCTTTTAATAGCCAACATCACGCCATGCATTAATTTATGAATTTCGTGTTGTGCCGCCGAGTTGCTTGCTGGTTGGGCGGTTGGGCGGTTGGTGGGCGTGGCGTGGCCCTGCCGCCCACCCGGAAAAGCTTTTAAGCGGGCCGCAAACAAAAATATAATTAAACTCAGCCTGGATTCAGGGGGAACCGAACCTCCGCCAAAAGTGCTCCCAGACAAATGCAAATAAATTGCGAGTACCCTTACCTGTTACACAGTCTCCCCCATATGTGCGCCACCCACTCCACTCTCTACGCGTTCCCCGCCTCCTGCCGCACTTGACATATTCTTTATGCCCTCTCCCTCTTCGCAGTGCTTGTCCAACTGTCGACGCCAGCCTGTCGTCCGCCCAAATGTCGCAGCATACTTTTCGGCTGGCGCTGTAAAACTATTACAGTTATTGCGCCCCACAACGCGCAGAGCTGGAGTGGGAACTGGCAGTGGGAGCGATGGAGAGGAAGCGATAAGTAGGGCATACAGGGGCCGGCCTGCTTGTTGTTGTTGCTGTTGCTGTTGGGTTGCTGCCTTCGATTTTGCGAAAAGATTGCTTTAATACCCTAGACAATGGTCATGTTCGGTTGCTCGTTCAAAAGAGACAGCAAATGCCCTTCTGCTGTTCGCGTTTCTATGGGTAAATCTCTGAGTAACCAAAGATTGAAAGCATTCCCACTGCGCTCTGAATGCTTCAGAATACCAAAAGATAATATTCAATTGGAATCTGCTCATCTGTTTGCCGATATTTGTATTTATGCTTCGAATTTCAGTCTCAGTTTGAGGGCAGTTGCCCAGGCAACGCTTGCCCCTGGAAATATGTTTGCTGCAGCTAACCAAAAGGTGTCCATGCTGCTGTTAGATTAGTATTTCCCATGCTTCCACATCAAACCTTGCGCTTGAGCTACTATTTGTGACAAAAAGAACATCTTTTCCAGGGCAAAATTGGATCGGGAAAGTGTCAGAATCGATCATTGATGCAAATATTTCTCTCGCTCTCGCTGATGACTTCTTTCATTAGTATTTTCTCTGCAAACTTCCTCATGTTTCCATCATATTTTCCGATCAGTTTCAAACCTCACAAAGTGCTCTTCGAACCTGCGAGGGTATCTGCTGTGTCGTGCCACGAATTTGCGGCTTTCCTTCCATGGTTTGGCTTTTCTTTTCTTTTCTCTTTTCTTTTCTTTTCTGTTTTTTTTTTGTGTATATTTTCCTTTCATTTCTTAGCTATCTGTGTGGAGTCGGGTTGGCTGTTTGCTTTGCTTTGGCCTATTGTTTGCTTATCATGTTCATGTGTGTCGCTGTCTGTGTGTGTCTCTGTCTTTGTGTGTGTGTGTGTGTGCCTGTGTGTGTGTGTGTGTGTGCGAGCGCTTTCTTACTATGTCAATATTTTTTGGCGTAAGCTTTGCTTTTAGCCATGACAAGTAAATATGCCAGCCAGCTGAGCAGCGGCATAAATTGGCCAAGTCTCAGGCTTCAGTCTGGTCGCTGGTCCTCCCACTCAGACTTCCACTCGCTGGTCCATGGAAGGACAATGCTCCCCTCCCTCCCCCTCTCCCTCCCCCTCTCCCCCTGTCTTGGCCTGGTCTGTGAAGCTCTCAAGTGAATCGTTTGTTGTTGCTCTTCGGTTTGGTTGCGCGCCGCGCAATCGAAAAACTTTTTATGACACAATTTCCCTTTGTTGCCATTTTTCTTGCGTCTTGCCCGCTCTTTGCTCTTGTTTTTTGTTGTTGCTCTCCTTCTTGGCACACTTTCGATTTTCGATTTCGCACGGTGTGTGCTGCACGGTGGGGCAGGGGCAGGGGCAGGGGCGGGAGGGACAACTGAGTCATTCCGTGTGGGGCGCAGAGGGAGGGAGAGGAACGTCAGAACTTCAAATGGCAACAGGAAGGAAGGAAAAGGGGTGGTGCCCGTGCCCGTGCCCGTGCCCGGGTTGCTGCTGCTTCTATATTTAGAATTTTCGGAGGGTCTCTGTAACTGGGTCCACGTCCGGACACTCGCGGGGGGTGGTGCGGGGTGTGGAAGCGGCACAAGGATACACTTGCCACTCCCTCGTGGCGGGTGCTGCATTCAATGCAAACGAAGTTGCATGCACCAAATGCCATGCAAAGTGATTGAACGTGGTGGATGGGTGGGCGGGGGGCACGGTGCACCGTGGCAGCCGACAGAAATTATGTGTTGCATACTTACGTGCGCCGCACTGACCTTGCGTGCAGTGTCGAGGGGGGGAACGGGGGGAAGCGGCGTGGGTTTGGCCGCCAGAGGGAATTGCAGAATACGCGAAACGAAACGAAACGAAACGCCCGAAGAAAGGTTGAAGAGAAAAGCAAGGCAAAGGCGCTGCTCCCCCTCCTCCTCCCTCTATCACTCCCTTCCTCTGCCTGTCCATCTCTCTCTCTCTTTTGTGTCCGTGTGTTTTGTTTTTATTGCATTGCCCGTTTTGGGGCAGCAGAGTCTAATTGGATAGGGAGCTAGGGCCACAGAATGGGGCAGGCAAAGAGACACAAAGCGGCAGCTGAAGAATGGCAAAGTGAAGGAGCGCAGCGCCCGCCGGCCTAGACCAAATTAATCGATGAAAAAGATCAAATTCAATTTGCCACAGACCGAGACAGACCGAGACAGACGGAGGGTAAAGAGCGCCAAGAGGGAGACAGCGAGTGGCAGTCAAGTCAGCCGTGAGCTGCGGCCAAAAGCTGATAAGCCGCCGCAACAATAAAATCAAATCACATCTGCCAACAGTCCACCCAGGCCCCCAGGCCCCCAGGCCATGTTTGTTAGGGCAGAAAAGGGTAACAGCTAACGGTCAATGGCTGCAGCAACGATTCAAAGCGATTGCTCAACTCAAACAGGAATTTAACCATTTAAAACACGGTTTAAAACACGGTAATCGAAACACTCGCGAATAATACATAATTATTAACAAACATTTCCAACTGAAGCAGTTTATTTGAAGCTCACCTTACCCGTGGATGTGAACCGTTCTCATGTGTCAGCTTCCTAAACGCTTCGATTTACATTAAATACTTTTCCAACCGGACCAGATTTTCCTGCTTAAAGCAGCTCTGAAACCATTGCAACTATTTGAAGACAATTGAGAGAAATGCTCACCCATTTTGCTCCACAAATATTCCCCTTGTGTGAAAAAGAATTCAATATTCAATGAGTTCCAGCAGTGTGCCAGCTCGTGGATGATTTGAATAAAGTTCTTCGCGGCGAAGGAGCACTCCATATTTGACTTTTCTTCAAGCTACAGGCTTTGAATGAAATGAATCTTCATTTCCATTTGTCATACACTTGCAGAGGGCATTCCTTTCGTGCGTGTCCGTTCGCTTATGGGAAATTCTACAGCGAATCAAAGCGTGCCTTTTATTAGATCCAATTTGAAAGGCAGTGTATCAAAGGCAGCGACAACCCTTGTCGCTTGGTCCTGGCAGTTGGAGAGCTCTCGGCTTAGGCGGCGCCTAATTAAGTACAAAATTATGAATAAAAATGAGTCATTCGGAGGCAGCACAAAGACAAATAGAGCGCATTATTCATGGGCATTCGAGGCATTAGCCGGAGACAGCGCAAATGGAGCGACTGAAGTGGAGGCGGAGGCCACAGCTTGAAGCTGAAACCGAAACTGAATCCGGGTCTGGGCCTGAGCTGGGAGCAGGGATCGATTGGCAAGGAACTACACACCGACTGGATGTACTTTCCTCATTGCCACTGCGGCTGCTCCTCTTTAAGAAATGTCGATGCCGAAAATAGACTTTCTTCTTCCTTTTTTGCACTTGTTTTCGGCTCTTGCTTTTGCTTTTCTTTTCTTTCTTGTCTTGGGTTAATGAAATGGCTGCCCTACTTTGCCTGTCAGTCCAAGGCGCCCCAACTTGGCACGCAAAAGCCAGACCCAGGCCCAGGCCCAGGCCCAAGAACAGGCTGAGCCCCACGCCAGAGCAGCCCGCGGCCTGGGCTGACGACTTGGCAAAATCAAGGTTAAGTATATGTATTTATGCGCATATACAAGTGGGGCAGAAGTGGGTCTGCCGCGGAGAGCGGAGATACCAGAGCGGGGCATGGCAGGTCTTTGCTCCAACAGGAAATGTCAATCAATTAGCCCAACCCAGGCCCAGTTCCCAGTCCCAGTCCCAGTTCCAGTCCCCATCTCTGTCCCGTGTTAGACACAATTCCAATCCCAAAGCCAGTCCCAAGTCGCCAGCCCAAGGCGCCAATTGGTGGCGTTGCCTTGCGCCTTCGAATTTGTGTATCCTGTCTGCCAGCCTGGATCCCGACCATAGTTGATTGCACTCGCCCGGATGGCTGACTGCCTGCTGCCTGCCTGCCTGCGAATCTTTGGCGACTCCTTAGCTTTTTGGTATACATTTCCATTTGTGACCTTTGGCTGGGCCTGAATGAAGCGTGGGAGTGTCAGGCAACCTGTTTGACTTTAATTTATACGCCGGCCCTCCGCTGGCTCCGCTTGATTTACTCACAAAACCTTTTTCTGCGCCCCAAGGTGGTGCCAGGTGGCTGCTGTGGGGCCTGGTTTTTTATTGATTATTTATTGAAGCAATTCTTGAGTGATTTTTAATGGTTTTAGTTGCATTTCATTGAATTCACCTTAAAGTTCGAGGCAAGATTTAGCTTTAGTCAACGATTCCGTATGGCTGATCTGAAGAGCTCTTCTAGCTGTGTGTTTCCTCCCTTTCCTGAGATTATTATCCATTATAATACACTCCAATCAGAGTGCCTCCCTGCCCGCCCGTGCAGGCAAAAATTACAATATGATTTGGCAGTCAGTCCTCCCGTGCTCCTCCCTCTCTCCCTCTCCTCCAATCACAAAACTGTGCCCCATGCGAGTATTAGCAATCTCTTGCCCTCCCTCCCCCACGGCATGGCCGCTTCTCAGAGTCCATTGTGCTGTGCACATCGAATCCTTGGTCTGTTCTTCGTCTGCTCTGCCTCCGAGCCACCCGCAGTCCCTCTCGTGAGCCTATTGTCCCCCTGAGCTTTGTCTTCCCTCCATTCTCCACGTTCTATCTCTATCTTGCTGCTTTCTCTTTTTTGCTGCCTACTTGCTTCCACCTATTCCCCCCCTTTGTTTGGCTTTCCTCTGCATTTGTGTTTGTGTAATTGTTGCAACAATTGTGCTTTCCGAATGGGAGAGGAAGCCCAGAGGCAGAGCCAGAGACAGGCCCAAAGTGGGGGGCGGTTATTATTCTGTGACACTGCGGAGCGGGGGCTGGGGGAGCGGTTTTTGTTGCCACAGAGCGTAAAATTTGTTGTCAAAGCCAATATCGAGGAATGCCAGTGGAATGCATGCGAAATGCCAGACCCAAGGGATCTGGATGGTTGCTTTTCACTTCACAGGAAACGCATTTAATGCAATGCCAAAAACATTCACACGAAACAGAGTGGGACTTGCGGTCACAAGTAATTAGCAGACTCCAACTCAAATTTCGTTGCAATTTGCCAGTCAAAAAAACAAGGAAAAAAACAGACACTCCCCCCGCCGCTTAGATGTTTCTCGTGCAGGAAAGTGGCTGCCAAAGCAAATGGCAAAAAAGTTTATAAATTTTTGAATAGTCCACAATGGCACAAAGTGAGTCCAAAGGTGAGCGCCACACACACACACCAACAAGGAGAGAAACAGAGAGAGAAAGAGAAAAGGCGAGAGAATGGGTAAGCTTGGGGGATGATCCAGCTTCCGACTCTCCCTCTCCCTCTCGCTCTCCCCCTCTCTCCCTCTCTATGTGGTGGCTGTGGAGGCAGCTTCATTTTCTTGATGACACCATCTCATTAATAATGCCGGAGCTCTATTAATATTTGAAGCCCAAAACGCAGCACACCGGAAATTAAATCCAAATGAAGGCAAGGGGCGAAAGCAAAGGGCAGGATGATGCTCTCTGCCCGTACATATCCTAGTGGAAGTTCCCGGTTCTAAATTACTTACATTTTAGCTCTCAAATAATGCAATCAGTAGGAATTGTTGTGGGGATGAACACTTATTGTTTAGATTATAATCGTAGCTCCGATTAGCTAGAAATTTCCTCAAAATTGGCCACAGCCTTTGACTACATTTCGAGTGCTTTCGTTCAGGTCTAGCAAGTCTGATTTGCCATAATTTTCGCGAGGTTTTGCTCAACTGATAAATCCCCTCAGAGCTGAAAGTGCATCCGTGACTTTGTGTCCTTTCACTTATGGTAACTTTTGCAGCAAACTAGGAATGTGTGTCTGCCTTTTACTACATCGTTTCGCTCTTCTTTTATTTGTTTCGATTGGATCAGCTGTCAGCTGTGGCGCCTCAAGGGCGAGAGTGGTGCAGCCCTTCCGCCAGCAGCAGGACTTGCCCCCTTTGACGCGTTCGTGTTAATTTTTATGACGTACTTGAAGTGAGCCATAAAAAGAGCTCCGCCGAAGCAGTCCGGGGCGGCACTGAGCGGGGGCCGAGAGAGCTTAGAGCTGCAACATATTAAAATGTCCATAGAGTCAGCTACCTGCAAGCCCACAGCCAGCACAGTCCCCGAGTCCCCGAGTCCCCGCGTCCTGCCTCATCTGCGCTTTGTGGGACAAGGTGAGCGTCATCCTGTGGCAGCGTTTGTGCTGCTATGTTCTGTGTACGTGCCCTGCCCCCGTGTGCTGCGGTCGGTCACTCGCTCCGACAACGTCAGCAGCCCAATCCAAAGTAGTTGCCGCTGCATCACTGACGTCCTTAGTCCTTGGTCCCTGGTCCTTGCCACACAGCCAGCAGAACTCCTCTCGCTTTACATGTGTTGAGGCGACCCAACTCGACCCGAGCCGTGGCAAGTGTGTCAAGCCCGTGGAGGACGGAGCAACATTTCATTCCATTTATTATAAAGAGGCGACTGCTGCGGGGCTTGACTCCCCTCTGTGCCTTTATCCTGTTTGGTCCTGTGACGTCAGCCAAGGCAGCACTCCAAGGTACAGCGCCAGTGCTGATCGCGGGACACTGCCACAGAAACAAAAAAGAGAAAACGCGTCACAACTTTTATACCCGCCACTCAGTACATCTGCAACTTAGCGGTTATTTGTCAAATGTTACATTTTTTCTTCATCTGTCATCTACATCAACAACACTACTCACGCCAACACGCTCCTTTAGCTCGCCACTCCCCTAGAGACACACTTTGCAGAGTCAGGGCAGAGTCGCGACAGTGGCAGCGGCAGAGACGTGTCAGAGGCAGAGGCCATAAACTGCGCGAAGCAGAGTGTGCTGCTATAAGCTGCGGGACGGGGTGGGTTTGGCCACTGAGAATTAATTTGGTGATCTGATAGATATGGTCATTCCCTACGGAATAGTTTTCTGTTATCTTCAAAATTGTAGATTTGGGAGGTTTTCGCCCTTTTGCGGAGACGGAAAGGGGCGTGGCTCATTTTTGAAATACACTGGTTTCAGTGTGAGCATACAGTAGTCTGGAGCCAAAATTTGGTGGCTCTAGCTCTTATAGTCTCTGAGTACTAGGCGCTCATCAGGACGGACGGACGGACAGACGGACAGACGGACAGACAGACATGGCTCAATCGACTCGGCTATTGATGCTGATCAAGAATATGTATACTTTATGGCGTCGGAAACGTTTCCTTCTGTGCGTTACATACAACCGTTATCCGCACAAATACAACATACCCTATTTACTCTTCGAGTACCGGGTATAAAAAGAGAACAGAACAGAACACCCAACAGCAAGTGGACACAGCTCAGTGCTCAGTACAGTGCGTTTCGCACGAGGGTGACACTGCTGGGAGCAGAGATAGAGGCTCTCGAAATAGCAGGGATTGACGCAGGACACCAGAGAGACGCACCAGAGTAGAACGGGTGGACACAGACTGAGGCTAAGCTGATGCCTTCGAGTTTCATGAATATATATCGAAAGAAAGGAAAAGAAAAGCTTATTTGGATTGCCGCCACACACACGGACTATTGCCCATTGTTTTTTGGGTCTCAGATGTGCTCCCCCCTTTGCAGTTCATTAGTTCTCCAATAAGTGGAGAGGGCTGTGGCTCCAGCTCTGGCTCTAGCCATGAATTAGTCTCCATTATTGTGCATCCATGGAGCTGTAACTTGCAGTTAATTATATGCATTACCAGGGGCAGGACAAGGCAACTTGTGTCGGTATAAAATCCAAGGAATACTCGCAAATGAATGCAGCGGCATTGTTCGGAAAGTTTCTACAGAAATTCTCCCTCAATGCCGCGTGTCCTGCCACATCCACAACTGGGCCACTGGGGCAGCTCCAGCTGCTGTCCCTTCTCCCTCTGCCTCTCCCTCTGCTGCTGTTGTTTTCCCTGGCAGCCACGCATTAAAGCCAGAAAATTCATAAATGCCTGAGAGCGCTTCTCGCTTAGCTTGGAGTGTGCTGCCTGCCTCTAATAAGCACTTACTGCAGCCAGGACCAGGACTCTGCAGCAGCCACAAAGAAGCTGTCTTGGCCGTAGTTTGAATTTTAATGAAATTAAAGATTACTGAGCTCAGCCATCTGAGAGCTGGAACGTGGCACGAGGCAGCAACATTGCAGAGGCTTCCAGAGCAGAGCAACAGTTGGGGCGGTGGAAGTTTTCCGTGGATAACTTTCATAGCACAAATTTCAAATGGCTAATGTTACCTTGGATAATTGCAGGTTAAAATCCAACCCCAATGGATAAGCCACATGGTGAATCTTGAACTCTCATGAGTAGATTATTTTTCCATGAATAATCTTCACTTTTTTCCTAGCTCGAGTTCCTAATGAGGGAAACATTTTCTACATTAAAACTGTGATGCCAAATATGGAACTTTTTTCATTTGTTGAATGCGTTTTCCTTTCCTTTTATGCAGCATGAAGATATCAAAGAATATTTCAATTAGGGTTTGCTGGCGCCTTGTCTTAATGGAAGTCATTTGTGGTTTTTGCATCAGTTTATTAGAATTATTGAAGAACATTTAAAAGGAGCAAACGAAAGATGCTTGGCAAGCCGCAGAATATTCGGAAAAACTCATAAAAATTGCCACACATGCTGTCATTCATTTTATTACACATTTTTCCTTATTTTATTTTTGGTTTTCTCCTTGTCCCCCTTCTGCATTGGGTCTTTAAAATCCGCTCATCTTGGTGCTTAATTTAAATCTTGACTCACTTTTGTCACGCCCTTTGGCTCTTCTTATATCTAAGCCACTATTTTCCTCTTAGAAGCTGCTCTTCTAATTATTCTCCTCGTGCAGCCTCCTTCCTGGTGACTCTTTTATATATTTTGCGCTGAAAAGCTGCTCATCTTAGGCTCTCGTATATCCTGCTACAGTTTGCTCTGGAATCTTACATCCTTGCTGCTGCAGCTTGCTCCTGCACCTCGCAATTAGTGCGTCTTTCGCTCGAGTGCATCGTGTTCGTATTTCATTGCTTGGAGCCGACTTTGTTATCCTATCTTTGGTTGATGCACTCAGTCCTCTGCTCAACAGATTCACAGCTGATATTTATAATTGCTGCGTGTGTTTGTGTGTGTTCAGGCATTTCCCAGAGTGTAACCCAAAGCCCAAACTCAGTACAAACCTCCAGCCTCTGTGGATTGCTCAGTTTGGTTTCCTAATTGGCAATACGAGCTGGATAATTGGCAGTGCTAATTGCCGGGGCAGGTTGAGCGCTGCTCATCCATTCCCCGAGTGTAGTCCATCAAGGTGGTGGGACTCTCTCTGGGAGCTTCTCGGTGTCCGGTTGTCTGCTTTCGAGTGTTCAATGGCTTCACCCCTGGCTCAAGTGGGAATAACCATTTGAGTTGGCCAATTTATGCTTTATTGTTTTGTGTTTAAGCCTGACCTAAGCTCTTTTTGCTGCCTGCCTCTCCCTCTCTCCCTCTTTCTGTTGGTTTGCTAACGTAATGCACACATTACGCATACGACACGAGCATATTCCCGTAATTAATTGCAACAGCGCACATTGGGGCGGGCAGCTAATAAATTTGAAAGTTTCAAGGCAACAAACATTTATTTTAATGTGCATCAAAAATTGAATGCAGCGCAGAAATGATTGCAAGTCCATCAACAAGTCAGAGCCGCTGGATTAGCGATAAGTTCAATGAATATTCAGTAGAGTTTTCCCTCCAGTTTTATTTTGAGAACGTTCTTATCCATTTCGGCTAACAATTAATTTTGTGCCAGTCCAAATGTGTTTATTTAATGTGTAGAATATTTAATTGCTAATGCACTGAATCGCATAAATCTCGCATTTATCTCATGAATTTTAAGTGCAATTTAAAGTCCCCAAATCGAAGGATTTCCAACCCAATGTGCAGCATGCCGAAATGCGCTAAAATCAATGAAAGGTTCGTGTGGGGCGGGAAGGGGTGTTGCAGGTTAGCAGGGATCTTGTGGGCTGCCCACATAGTTACGTATACTTAATGTTTGCAATGTGAAATTGCATAAATTGAATTATAAATCCGATTTGACAGCACTTTGCACTTTGCATACGTGAAAACCATCATGGCACAATGGCCGCAGCCGGATTTAACGCAAAATCAATTGAATGTCGCTCAATTAAAGCCAAAATTCGATCAATTAGGCCTCAGCCTGAGTCTCAGTCTCAGCCACTCGCTCATTAGTTTTAATTTGTCGCTTAGTGACTCAACTGCGCCCACTAACAATGTAATTAATCTTTCACTTGTATCATTTGGGTTGCAAATTTGAATGCGAATTGCATGCAGGGGAGCTGTTAACTGAAGCGTGGAGGTAAACATGTGACAGGGAGACAAGGATAAATAATTATTGAAGAGTTTGCAGCAGTTAGAGCAGAGCTTGAAGAGGGGAATTTGATTTTTTGGTGCCCACTTTTTGGCTTGTGAAAAGGAGACTGTGGGCAGCTCCACTGTGAGTGGTGCAAGATATGAAGAAGTCATCAAAAATGAAGTCCCACAAACATTGTCCTAGTTGTTGGTGTTCCACGAATCATGCCACAAATCGAGAGCACTTGGAAAACCCAAGCTAATATTTTACTTATTACGCAAATCACTGCAGCTGAATTCTTTAAGTTCTAATCAAAACTTTGACTCCTCTCTAAGCCAACTTCTCGCTCATTTGTTCTTTTATTCTCCTTGCAGTGCCATATGCAACCGATAAGACTGCGTGATTGGTCAAGTGGTGAACAGCTTGGACAGCGACTGTCGAGAGGTTGAGTGCTGAGTGGCGGGTCGAGCGACGTGTGAACCATCTCGAAATGGCGGCTGGTCGGGGCAGCAGAGTTGCGGCGTTGCCCAGCGATGTCGTCGTCGCCGCCACGAGCAGGTGCTGAAGCTGAAGCTGAAATGCAGATGACGATAGCAAAATCGAACATCAATTGATCCAGCGGACGAGCAGCCCACATCCTCGAGTCAAAGCCAAGCGATATCCGTAGTTGGAGTCATAGAAGCAGCCGCAGCCACAGCCACAGCCGCAGCCGCAGCCAGAGACAGTGAGTTTCCATTGGAGCATCCATATCCATCAGCTGACAACTGTCAGCTGCTGTCATCCGTCAGCTGTCAAGAGCGAGTCCAGTCCAGCTGTCAACGGCAAGCGGAAGAGAGCGGCGCACAGAACGGGATCGGGCCAGGAACGAAACGAAACGGAACGGAACGGGACAGCGACGAGTGGCGCAGCGTAGCGTGTAGGCGGCAAAATGCCTGGCGGACGACGTGGACTGGTTGCGCCACAAAACACATTCCTCGAGAACATCATCCGGCGCTCCAATTCGCAGCGTGAGTATCGCCCTTACCCTTTCCCTTTCCCATTCCCCGCTCAATCGATAAGGTAGAATGTTGTGGCATAAAGCAAAGCATGAAGCCACAATTAAATCACAAGTAACTGCCGGCTCAAGTGTGAATGTCCAGCCGGAATGGGAAATGCTTTCCATTCGCATTCGTTTGCTGTGGCTGCCGCCTGCCAAATTGTTTCGGTTATCGAATAATGTCAATTATTCCCATAATTACAATGTACGTTTCCACATGTCCAATTATCGTTGCTCGGTTGCCAGGCAGCCAGTAGAAGGAGCAGAAGGCTGAGTGTCGGAGTGCCGGAGTGCCGGAGTGTCGGAGTGGGTGGTGGAAAAGTGTGAAATGAATTTTCCGTTAAGTTGTCAGTGCAGTGCGAACAGGAAACTTGGATTCCCAGCAACTGCCTGGAATGTGCCTCCTCCACACCACTGACTGACGCACACACACACAATGAAAAGGATATGGAAATGGAATTGTTTTGGTCTTCCGTAACACAGAGGCAGCAGCAGAACAGCAGCAGCAGCAACCAGTCAATGCGGTCAATGGCAACACTTTCAATTAAGGGAACGAGCAGGCAGCCTCCTCCATCGAGTGCACACGCCTTTGAGGGTATTTGCGGGAAATACCTGATTCGAATGCGATTCAATCCGAGGGCTTACAACGAGTCGAGCACGGCTTTCACCGGGGTCAAAGCGGGCAACAGCTGCAACATCATTACGAGGCAGCAACACTGGCCACAACATGAGCTCATAAAGTACCAAGGGGAGGGACACACATGGAAATGGAGTGCCATGCAGCAGCAACTTTGGGGATAATTAACAAATCTGACATCCACGAAGTCATTCCTCACGCCACTCCTTTGCCCTCATTCTGTGTGTCTGGCTCTGGTCTCTGGCAAACATTTTTCGTTGCTGGACGCAGGCGTGTGCATAGTGAAGATAAAGAGCTTATTAGTCAAGGGACAGGGTGACAAGTGACAGGAATGGAAGGGCAGCTGCAGCTGCAGCACAGAGAGACACAAGCCAGATGGAGATGGAGAGGGAGAGAGATGCACCGAGAAGGAAATAAATCGATGCGTAAACAAAGAATCCAAGTGGAGGCAGGCAGGAAGGCATCTGAAGACAAATGAGTGAAAAATCGAAAGGGAAAGCTACTCCATTGATCACACAATAAACACCCAACGATTGGGCTCCATGATCAGGCAATTGACTTGACTTTTGGTTTCCAATTGCAGTTCCATTCAGCGCAGATCTGTGCTACTCTCGCCTGTGGTTCGATTTCCTTTGCCGAGTGTGTTTATGAGCTCCTTTTTGAGCTGCCTGGGCGCAGCAATGGCAACACTTATCGATCGATTTGGTTAGACCCAAATGAGGCTTCTCTCAGCTGAGACTTGACGGTCCTCTCCCCTCTACACTCTCCAACACTCGATGCTCTATTAGGCATAGATTTCATATGCTCCTCCAGGACTCCTGCTCCTCTGCCAGCTGTCGAAAGCGGATTACTCTGAACAGCAGCAGACATAAAGCCTTTTCCAAAAGGATTTCGTTTGGCAGGCAAAGTGGAAGGGAAAAAAGTAAGAGAACGGAAGGGACACCCATGGACAGCCAGGGGCCACAGGGGAGTCAGCAATGAGCCAGCTTTTAGCCCATGGACTGGCTCCTGCTCCAGCTCCTCGTCTGCTGCTTCGCATGGAAATGTGAGAGCGTAAAGTGAAAATGCCATAAAGGAAATGCACACAGAGGCGGAGTAGAATGGCAAATGCCGGCTACCAGGGTGGAGGGTGAAGAATGAAGGATGCCGGACGGAGTAATGCTCACTGAATGTGTAAGTGTAGCATATTAAGGCGGGAAATTGCGTTTATACTTGAAGGCCCAGAGCCAGAACGCAAATGGCAGGGCAGAGGCGGGGAAAGCGAAGCGAAGGGCAGGCCAAAATGGGTCGTCAGGTGGAGCAATAGATTCGAATGTGATTCTCATGCCAGGCACACAACAAAAAGTTGAATGATACTCGACGAATGCGGGACACGATTGCTCCACTGGCTGGAGCTGGAGAAAGGTAAAAGGAAAAGGTGAAGTAAAAACGAGGAGCCCAAAAGAGAGTGCGGGGGCAAGGCTTAAATATGTACAGCACTCCGCCATATATCCTCTCGTGCTCCGCAGCCCTGGCAAATGTCTCAACTTCTTCTTAAGCCACACAAATGTATCTTTTGATTGAACCAAATAAGCACCAAAATGGGCAGCTGACACCTAGAAAGTTATGCCAAATAAAAGCGGGAAAATTATTGATAATTTATCGCTCACGAACCTCGGCCTCGAATGTTTTTTCAGACAATTTAGAAACAAAGGAGTTTAATCAGTTGATACTTAATTTGGTGCATGTCAAAAGGAGCTTCAAGTGGAATCCAAGCCTTAGATTTATTCTTACGAATATTTAAATAAGGAACTCCACTCCCAATGTGTGAATATTCCGCAGACACCTGGCCATGCTGCTGGCCATCCTTCGGATGGGCAACTTCCAGTTGGCGTTATTCCGCCCAATCGTTCATTGTCGAAATGCAATTTGGACTTTCGTTTTATTCGCTGCAGCAACACTCGCATTCTTACGTGGACATTGAGCAATGGGCCCATGGAATATTCAAGTCTTTTGCAACCATTTTTCTTCTGGCTTTTCTCTGCTCTCTTTTCGCTTTTCGCTCTTCGCTCTGTCTGCTGTTCATTTGCATAAGCCAATCGCATGTTGAGGGGCCGCGGACAGACGAAACTCTGATAAGTAGACCCCTCGCAAGAGCCTTCCATCTCGAGTTCCTTTGGGCAGGAGGCCAGACAGCTATTCCCCCCTCCCCTCAATGTTATCCACAAAACTGACCAAAGGCCCGGGAAAGTGGCAAGCGAAGCCCAAACGGAAGAGGCAAAGAGCCAAAAGAGTGGAATGAGGCAGGAAGCGGCTTGGACAGATTTTTTAATTAGTTGACTTTAAGCCGGGCCGTGCAACCCCTTTTCGGTGCCGATCGATTGGTCCAAACAAGTTGCAAATAGGCAAAAATTGGTGTCCTTGTTTGGCCAACAAACTCATTAAAATTGAAGGAAAATCCGAGGCCCAATCCTGGCACAGCAAAACGACCCCAAAGCCAAAATCCACAAGAATGCCGCCTGGTACAGTTTTTTTTTTTTGCCAGTGCTTTATCTGCGCCGCACACAGATGGGGAGGGGGACGGGGACGGGGACGGGGACGGGGGAGAGCAGAGCAGATTGTCATCTCTCAGTTTTGGGCGAAACAACTTTGCCCTTGCTGTGTGCTGTGTGCGCTGTTTGCCATTTTTTGGGGGTTTTTGTCACTTTTGCGGTTTGCCTCGCACGTTTATCTCGAGGGCCCCACTCGGCCACATCCTCGGTCTCGGTCTCGGCCTCGATGCTCGCTCTGACCTTTGGGCGCTCGCAGCTCGACACTTGGCGTGTGTTGTTTGATCTTTGTCGGCAAAGCCAAACAACATTAGCAAGAACAACATGAACGGGAGGGACAAAGTGGTTCGAAGCTGGGGATACCCTTGAGGCTGCCTGGGACTGGCATATTTCTAGGAAGCGCCTTTCTGGCATCGATCAGTTGTGCCTTCCCCGGCGTAGAGGGTATCAAAAGTGACACAGTGGCAGGACACTGATAGTTGTGCTTTGAAGTTTGCTCCCTGCTCTATGTGGCACGCGTGAGTGTTGACAATTGATTACGCATACGCCGCGTGGCAGGGAAAAGTTTGTGCGTTCCAAATCCATCACGGCGGCTGATTGGATGGATGGATGGCTGGATGGCTGGACTGAATGTGTTTGTCTAGGTCAACGCTGAACGCTGAACGCTTCGAGCTGAGTTTTGATAACTGAATAAGCGATGAATCAGCAAACCAAAAGAGAAAAGTGAAGGGAAAGTGATTCAGGAATAAAGTTGAAGTGGAAAGCAGCCAGCAGCCAAGGGAGCAGCATCCATGTCGATTGGCTGCAGATTGCCGAAATGCTCGAGAGCTCGGAGTGGCTGAAAATGGAATCGTTACAAATGCACAGAGAAGCAGCAAAAAGAGAGAGAAAAATGTTCCAGAAATGCGACAGGAAACGGCAGCAGCATCCATCGCCCACCCCGGAAGAGAAATGTCAAGCCACCAAACAGGCATTATCAGCCATTACGCAGCTGCGACACACATCTGCAACACAGAGATGCACAAGCCACGGAATTCCTGCCACATGCAACAAGCCGCAACGCAGCATAATGGCCGGGGCAGAGGCAGGTGCAGGGCAGGTGCAGGGCAGGGCAAGGGCACGCCCCCGCAGGCCAATCGGTTAACAATTGCAATTATGCACAATCATTGTCTGCTGTCAGACCCGCCACCGACCCGACCCGACTTCCATGTTCGACCTTTTTTCCCTTTGCTCTTCCGGGCCGTGCTTGTTATTGATTTTCATTTTTCATTTCGTTTGCTTTCTGCCCTCTGTGGGCGCACCGGAACATGGGGTATGCCCTGTCCGTGCAGACATTTGGACTGCAAAAAAAACGAAACAAAGGAGGAGGAAAACTTTCTAAAACATTTCAAAGCAGAGTTTAATAAAAGTGGCTCCAGTTGCTTGGGAGAAATTGGTACAAAAATAGATGCAAAAGCAAAAGTACAGTCAATGATTTATGTGCAAAAAATATATCAGCTCGCTGTGAGTAATTCGTGAAGGAAACCCAGCAAGATGCGAGCATAATCTGTGGCACTTTGTACCTGTTTGGCTACGAGCTGCACGAATGGGATGAGCATTTTCTATTGAAACTTCCCATGTGCAAATGTGCAAACTCCCTTCACATGTTGCAAGCTTCAGCAGAATCGAGGGGGAGCTGCTTCCTAGGGTATCCCACTCGTCGCTGCTCGTTGGCCTCTCGAACCTGCTGCATGTTGTCCCTTGTTGTTTTCGTTGTTGTTTTGTGTTTGTCGTTTGTTTCGTGTAAATTAACGTCGAGGGCAGCAGACGTCGAGAGGGTGGAGGTGCAGGGTTTGTTTTGCCATTACATTTATTGATTTTGGCACCGTCCGTTCACGCTCTGTCCGCCCCCTGCTATCCCCTGCTCCACCCTCTGCCGTTGCCTCTTGCTTTCTTCTGCTTTGCCGTTTGCTGCTCCATTTCTGGCTACCCTTGAACGGGGTATTACAGGTTCCATCAATAGGCCATGTGGAGACCTTTCAGATACACGATCTCAGGGCAGTGCTCGCTGCACGCGGCACGAAAGCTTCTTATCGGGAAGGTGTGCGCCATAAATGAATTATTTATTTATGTCGCCTTGCAGCCCTGCAAGAGTTTTGGCTTTAATCGAGGCCAGGCTCCGCTTCCTGCCTGCCTGCCTGCCTGTTCTTCAACCGCTGGCTGTTGGTCGCTTGTTGTTTTTGTTGGTTTGTGGCCGGAAATGCGCGAATGCACCCCATTACCCAGCGGCCCCTGCGGCCGCCTACAGGCTGAAGGCGAGAAGGTCAAAGTGGCGCAGCACCCTCAGAATTATCCAATGCAAAGCGAGCAGGAACAAGAGGCAATGGCGGCCATAAGAATAATCTGCCCTGACCTGCCGGAGGCGGCACCACTCGAATCGACCCGGACTCTGGCCTGTTGACACGGACACGGACACGAACAGGGGCACGGACTGGACTGAGGCTTTAAATCACAGCCAAGAAGGGAGGAAGAAAAGGACCCAAAGGGTGGAGCGGGGGAGCGGGGCAGCAAACTCAAATAAATATGAAAAGCAAAGAAAGTTGTTGTGCCCCCCGCGGCGGTGGGCTGCTGATTTCGTGTCACTCGGCCATTGTGTGTGGCTGCCAGGTGAAGTACGAGTATATTTGGCGCATTAATCATACGCCATGTTGCCGCGGCCCCCGTCCAAGTGTAATCATAACAATCAAGCCGCCAATCAACGCCCCCACAAAAGGAGTGAAATGCCAGGGTATCAAAGAGGAAACAGCAGAGAGTATGCGCTGGACAGTGGACAGTGGACAGTCTTCAGGTTTGAGGTGAGGGAATGGCTGTGCTCTGGGCTCAGATTGGATATGGCTATGGGATCGGGAGGAACCACTCAACGACGCCTCGAAGGGGCTTTCCTGCTGCTGCTTTCTTCCACATTCCAGGGAGTAACTCAACAGTCGAGTTCCTCTGCTCTGCCTTTGCCTCTGGGCTACTGCCACTTCTGAGCTGCTTCTTGCATACTTTTTGGGGCTCGCGTGCAGCTTTGACCTTTGCTGTGGAAATTCCATAGAAATCAATGCGCAACTCGAGGGCTTTCAATGCCAGCCGGACCAGCTGGCGATAATTGTGAGCCCCTCAGGCAGGCACCTTGCGTAATTCTTAAGGATTTCGTTTATGGACACACCGTGATGGCCCGCAGGTTGCTGTGTGCTGGGTTGCTGCTTTTTTCATGCCTTTCTCAAGCCATGCCCTCTCGTTGAACGTTGCTCTTGGACACACACACATGTGCCTGTAGCCCAAGTGCTTTAATTGGGGAACAGCGCGGACTCCAGCCCAGCGAGAGAAAAGTGTAACAGACACGAGTCGGCAGAAGACACAGAGGCACAGACATCGACATCGACATTGTGGCAGCAGTCAAACGACACTTAGCGTTAAGTAAAAGGCCATTTAAGAATGGTCAGCGATTGGAGGGAGGGAATGGGCACGGGCAAAGCGCAGGCCAGGGCAGAGCTTAGCAGGGCTGGGGCCAAGTCCCAGTCTCGCTGTTGTCCCCAGTCAAATTGGATTAAGTTCTTGTAGTTTCTCCTTTGCTTCATTTCGTGCATTTGCCACTGCACGTGTGTGTCGCTGTCTGCGGGCCAGTAGCTGAGAGAGCGGAGACCATTACAACCAGCATAGAGGCGACCAAAAGTGGTCGAACTTTGGTTCTGGGAGTATCTGCGTTTAGCTGGCCAACTCATCTGAGTTTTAGCAACTAAAATTGTAGCAAAAATTGTATTTATCTTTTCCTTTTATGCAAAGAGATGTGCAAAAGGCATTCTTGGTGCGAATCCATCGCTCTCCCTCGTTGGCTTCCATGTAAATCGCGTGCTAAACAGCGTTCGCTTTTCCCTCTCTCCTTGCTGGTCGCTGTGTGTGTGAGTGTGTAAGTGCTGTGGCTAATTTGCTTTCTTTTTTACCAATACAAAGTGTGGCACGCTGTTTGGGGCCACTCGCAGCACGCAACGCGCCAGAGAAACGCAAAGCCAACAACTGAATTTGTGGCCAAAATGCAAGAGTGAGAGAGAGAAAGAGCAGCCAACACACATTCACACTTCAATAAATACATATGTGTGTGTGTGGAAATATATTTTTGAAACTAAAACTCGATCTTGCACTTGGGCGAGCCAAAGCAAAGTTGGGGGCCGAGCGACTTTGTTGCTGGGCGGGGACCGAAAGTTGCAAGTTTTACGCAATCAACTTGTTCGCAATTTTTTGCCATTTTCCACACACACACTGCCAGGGTGAGAGAGAGGGAGAGAGCGAGTTGGCTGGCAGAGGAAATGACGATGTCGACGAGCAAAACTTTAATGTGGCATCAGGAAAGGCGAGTCGGTGGCAGTGCCACAGAGGAATGAGGCGGAGCGTGGCAAACCAATGGCGCCAACAGCTCTCCAAGTGTGTCCCTGTGTGTGTGTGTGTGTGTGTGTGTGTCTCACACATAGAATAAGAGCAACACAGATACAGTCACGTCTCTGTTTGTGTGGAACTGCTCCAAAATGCTGGACAACATTTTAAACAGAAAATATTGCAATGGCCTGAAATCGGACCGCGGGCAAAATTGAATGAACCTTCAGTCAGTGGTGGGGGGTGGGTTTGGGGGGGGGTAGTTCATTGGTGCAGCGACAGCACGAACACACAATTGACCTTGAAGTCAAATGTCCAGAAAGCAGTCACAGAACACGGAAAGTAAACCAAACCAAGAACAAAAGATGGAAAATTATTTGTAGAATTTTGAAGAGGAATCTTGGGGTCGAGTTTTGGTTGCTTTGGCTGCAAATTGATGCCTGAAACTGCTTCTCTGACTGAGAACTGTGTGCTGGCATTCCATTAACGCATTTCTGCGCTTTGTTTTCTGTTGCCAGAGATTAATTTTCCAAGAGAACTGCTACTTTTGGTATGATATTTTCATCATTCCTTTTCCTCACTTTTGTTTCTTATTTATTTTCCATTCTGGTTCAAGGTTTTATTCCTAACCAAATATTCTCTTAAATATCTAATTTTATATGGCAAAAGTCACTGCATAAAACATATTCTAGTCTCCCAACATACGAGTAACCCCGCATCGTAATACCATAATTCCACTTGGACCCAACTGTAGACATCTTTTCCCTCTCTCTCGCACGCTCTCTCTCTCTTTCTATCTCTCTGGCGGTGGCGCTGCGAGGCGTGTGGTTGAGTGGTTCAGTGGTTGGATCGCTGCTTCACACTTAATTATGCAAATTTAATAACAAATGCTAAGTGGCGCACACACACACACACACACAGAGAGAGAGAGAAAGTCACAGCGAGCTGCATGGTGGGGTGGGTGCTGTGGGGGGGAGAGGGTGTGTGCCTCCATGAGGTTTATTATAAATGCCATTATGCGACAAGTGGGAGAGAGGGGGGTGCGGGTAGCGGGCGAGGGATGCGAAAATAGGAATGGTTGCGAATGAAACTTTGTTGCAATTCTTCTAAAGCATGCCCCAAGGAGTCGTAGCAGCAGCAGCAGCAGCAGTAACAGGGTTTTGCCTAATCAACGCGGTTTCGCTCCTCCCCCCTCCCCCACTGCCACTCTTTCTGCCTCTGCCTCTGCCACTCTCCCTCTTTGTCTCTGTGCATTCGCCAGCTGGCGCTAATGTAATTAAATCGCAATGCTGACACGGCCGCGCCTTCTTTTTCACTTTTCGGACAATAAAATTTATTCACTCGCTCGATCCGAACGGGGCCAGAGCTGTGTTTGCTCCAGAGCGAAGCGGGAAAGGATTGTGGGGTGGCCAAATGACATTGGCCATCTGGCAATCTGTGGCCTAATCGCAGCCCCATGGGGTGGCTAGAGAGCGGGGTACAGCAGGGTTGGGGGGCTGGGTACATTAGGTGTGCATAAAGGATAATTGCACGGACCGTTGTGCCGCCTCAACCGTATAACGGTCGCCATTCACACTAATGTCATAAAAAGCACCGTTACGAGTGTCTGGGTGTGTGCTCCGAACAAAAGCAACGACAACAACGCCAGCGACAGCGACGGCGACAACGAAAATGGCAAATGCAAAAACCGCAAAACAATAATGAACGAAAAAATTGCCACAGATAAAGCCAGAGAGAGCGAGCGACAGACAGAAAGAGAGAGCGGGCGACAAACAGAGCGAGAGTGTGAGCGAGCGGGCGCGCGAGCGACAGAGGGAGAGAGCGAGAATGCAAGCAAGGAGAATGCCGGAGAATGCAGGCAGAGCGCAGATAACGGAGACTGAGAGGAGAGCAAACGCAAGCGAGCCATGCACAGTGGTTGTCGTACGGTAAAAAGAACAAATTCTGAGCAGCAACTGCGGCAACAATAAAACTTCTCAGCTTAAGAAAATTCAATGTGTAGAGATGCAGATCAAAAATGTATTTTTATTGTTAAAATTAATTCCAGAATCTAGATTCAAGAACAAATATCAGAACAAATTGTTTGTTTGTTGCCACTGCACTATGGGGCATTTGACCACTTTTTGTGGCATTAATTAATAACTTCCAAACGAAACATTATTTTTTGATTTAGTTTTTTGATATGAGTTTACAATAGTGAAAGGAAGGTATGTTGAAAAAATGGGCGTGGCACCGCCTTTTCTTCAGGGTAAAATCGAATTTTTATTTTATTTTTAAATTGAATTAAACAAATAATGATGGGAATATGTAAAGCAATGCCATATTAAACTAAAAAAGTTGTGCCCGGATTTTTAAAAATTTTAAAGTAGAAGATAATCGGATTTTTACATTGACTTCCTTGTATACGGCAAGCAGCTTCTTTTCTTTAATTTGTTGAATGTTGGACACAATATCACTGCACGTCAGTGCAGATATACTGGAAATGTCTCAACGTTATTATAATTGCACGATTGAGCACGAATTGATCCAATCTGCACAGTTTTTACGATTTGTTTCAATTTTTCCGTGGAATTGTTCAATTTAATCGACAAACCGTGAAAAAAAAAGTTCTTCAAAGGGTCTACAAATATCCCTTATCGGTCTCAAAGCTAGTGACAGGTATTACCACTTAAATGCAATGCAAATCGACATCTTCTTCCGCAACTTTCTTCTTCACTGAGTTTAACATTGCAAACAACTCCGAATTTCCAAACTTTAGGTTATGTAACGAAAACTTAAATATCTCCGAAGACGCAGAAAAGCGCAAGAAAAAGTAACATAAATTGGATTAAGAATTGAAAACTCTACAATATCTATGCAGTTTATTGCTTACGGCGGGAACCGAACACTTTGTAAGTCTATTCAAAGACAAATTTTCGTCATAAATATGGACTTGTTAAAAAACTAGCCATTAAACATATTATGAGGTTAATTTTTTAATTTCAAGCTCACAAACAACTTTTTAATACCTGTCTGAATCAAGAATGTTGTAAAAAATTTACTTAAATTGGTAAATTTATCAATTTTTGCACTTTAAACTTCATAAAAAAAATCAGTTTTCCGATAACTTTATATTGTTCGTAGCAAACAGCTGACTTTAACAGCTGTTATCTTAACAGTGGTGCGCACTGTTAATTTTCTGGGTATGTAACATTACGGACTGATGTTATCCCTATGAATATCCGTTAAAAAAATATTACTTTTTTGACTTTTGACAAATGAGTTTCGGCCAGGAAAAGTGGTCAAATGCCCCATAGTGCACTGTGCCTCGCCCAGGCGGAAATGAAAGTTTTGCAAAAATTGCAACCACATTTGCATGTGTATAAGTGGCTATGTGCCTGTGTGTGTGTGTGTGCCTGTGTGTGTGTGTGTGTGTGTGTGTGGTGTGTTCATGGTGTATTTAGTTAATGGACTATTTTTGTTATATCCTTCGGAGGTCTCCATGACAGCCCCCACCCAGGCCAAGGCCTGTAACAAATCCACTTAGGTGGACTCCGCACGGGCTGCGGTCTACCACACACACACACAAACACACACAAACATTCAAATCAATCAACGACAGCAACGGTTCAGGTCCCGCAAGCAAACAGCAACAACAACTGTAACTTTTACCGTTCTTTTTTTGTTGTTGCTTGTTTTCGGGTAAGCTTACAACTGTAAATGCTGCACGGCTAATTGGCAATGGGGCGGCATAGCGGCGCGGTGCTGCTGCCTCATCAATCATCGAGGTACATGGACCGGACCGGACCGGACCGCCTGCTGCCCAGCATCCATATCCTCCCCGCACTTACTTCCATTAATATTTCAGGTTGAGTTTGTCAACACAAATCGCAAATTACCAAACAGCCAGCTTAGCCCCGGGAGTGCCTCGAAAGCCAACAGCCAAAAGTGCTCGATGCTGATTGTCTTTGCCTTTTGTTTGCTCACAGCTGGTTGGGGTGGACTTTTGTTTACTTTTCAAAATCAAAATCAAATTCATAAAATCATTAATTAAAATGTTCCCCCGCTGCCGCACTGGAGGAACTGCCAACGTTGACATTTATAGTACTCGCACATAATCGAGCTCATAAATGATTGGGCAATCAGCGGGCAGCCCCAACCCAGGGACATCCATCGGTGCTCTGACCACAGCAATAAATTCGCTTCTTGCGGTTGCCTTTTGCCTTCCCTTTGCTGGCTGTCAATCAGCTTTGATGTACGGCAATATTTTGTTGTAATATTGCTGCGACTTTGGTGGCAGAAACTTTAAGCGAAATATGCCGGAAATTCGATTCGACATTCAACTCAACGCAGCGAGCTCTTTGCTTGCAATTGGATTTCCTGTTCATCTGCCGCTGACACCGGAACAGATTCCGTTTGCCGCATTCCACTGTGGCTCCTGTGGCTCCTCCACTCGTAGCCATAATCCGGTTACCGCTACTCCACTTCAGAGACATTACGGGATGCGGTTGGGCACAGAATGCGAGGCTTAAAAAGAAATCGCGGCCAGGCAGCAATCGTCCAGGCGAATGGCAGAACTTTTTGCGCGCTTTCAACAGCTTTGAATGCCATTAAGTGGCTGCAGGGAGAGCAGGGAGGGAGAGTGGGCGGAGGAGACAACACACATTGCCAGGGCAAGTTGGCATATTTAGCCATGGGTTTCCCCCGCACCGACCGCATTGCCAAGTAAAATATTGTGACGTTGACATAATGGCAAAATCAAACACGCACACGCAATGCCGCTCGGCGTTTATGCGTTGCCAGAACAACATGAAAAGGAAATCGGGAAATCAGACAGCATTCTGCCATAAAGCGAGATATTTAATTCCCGATTAAGCTGCGTGCGCCAAAAACTCTTCGTATTGCCACGCATAAACCTTTTTGCCCGTGCCTCGCCATCACCTTTCGGGGCGTAACGAGATTGCCGACAAAGCCAGCGCCGTGAGGGCAAATGTTGACACTGCAAAGTAGCAAAAGTTGTTGTTGATGTTGATGTTGATGTCCTTGTTGCTGTCGCAAAACAGCAGAAGACTCCACGTGTGTGTGCAGCACATAAATATGCATTTCCATTTACCAACAGCAGCCAGCCATCGAGCCATTGCATGTGAATATTTTTATACATATTCATTGGCTTGGCCATGTCCATGTCAATGTGGGTTAGTGTGTTGCTGCTGCCGCTGCTGCTGCTGCTGCTGGTGTTCCTGCCGTGTCTGGCACCTGCAACACGCAACTCTGGCCATGCGATGCCTGCATGCCCATGCCCCATTTGCACACCCCACTCCCATCTATACCTGTAATGTCAATAAAAAGTAACATCAACTGATATCGAATTATGCGACTCAGAGGCAGCAGCTACAACTAGACTCCAATGTGGCAAAGGAGCTGGAAAATATAACATTTAAAGCTTAAACCTGACTCCCAAAGAACTTCATTGAAGTCTTATAAGAGGGCCACAGACTGCTGATGATAATGGTTAGAAAAGGCAGCCCAAAATTGTCTGAAAGGAAAACCTGATTCCTGGTTGAAACAAGTTATCATCGAGAGCGGCCATTGGGTGATGCATTTTGAATGCAAATAAATATGCAACAACAAAAGGCAAATGTTAACACACAAACAGAGAGTCAGAGAGAGAGAGAGCGAGAGAGAGGCCTCCACCCGCCTGGCAGGTCGATGCCATGTCCGTGTCCATGTCCGTTTCCATGTTCGCTGTCCGTGTCCGTTGCCGTGCGATGGCAGCGCGTGGTTTACACATGTTACCTGCTTACAAGCCCCCTGTTCAGTAGTAGCAGTAACAACCGCCATTAGTAGGCCGACTGACTGACTGACTCACCAGGCAACCAACCAACGAACCAACGAACGAAGCAACATGCCTGCCGCCTGGCTGACTGAGCACTTGAGTGAGACTCGGTCGATGTGTGGGGCGGGTGCAGTCAATAAAGCGATATTTATTATGAATGACAACATTCGAAATGTTCCAATTACCGAGAGCTCTGCGCTGCTAAACTCCAACTAAATAACTTATATGCCAACTGGCAGCAGTGTGTGCGGAAGGGCATTCATGAATGTTTGGATACTGCACATCAAATTCCACCTTTGTGCGCTTAATTTATCCATAAGTTTATGCCTCCATTGACATGGAAAATGAATAATAATCCGATACTGCATTCTCTCTTTCAGCGGACAGCTCGTTTCTTTTGGCCAACGCACAAATCGTCGACTTTCCGATCGTCTACTGCAATGAGTCCTTCTGCAAGATCAGTGGCTACAATCGGGCCGAGGTCATGCAGAAGTCCTGCAGGTATGTGTACGTATTGCCGATTTATTCTCACTCCGAACTCGCTCTGTTCTCTCTCTCGTTGTTGTTGTTGTTCTTGATGTTTCTTCTCGTTAATTGTTCTCGTTGTTCTGTGTTCTCGTTGCTGTTTCCATCAGTTTTGCTCATCTTATTACTCGTTTTAATGTGTCTTCAAGTGTCCTTAATGTGTCGGCATGGACTCGTCGCTCTCCGCCGCTGAATGTTCTTCAATTATTCCTTTTATTTTCCATCTCTTGCACCAGCATTATCCATCTCCACCCACGCAACTCGTTCATTA
Organism: Drosophila subobscura; assembly: GCF_008121235.1. NCBI lineage: Eukaryota > Metazoa > Arthropoda > Insecta > Diptera > Drosophilidae > Drosophila > Drosophila subobscura. The sequence continues at coordinate 22,256,327 of NC_048530.1, read as the reverse complement.
AATATCTGCTTTACTTTTGCTTTAATCTCTATTAGCGTTGCATGTTCATTTCGTGTGTGTAAATATTAGCTTTCTAGCTGTGCTGCTCCCGCTGTAAGCTACTTAATCCCACAGGCAAGGAGAGGGGAGTGCAGCTGCCAGCTAAGAGGATTGCCATTGCCAGAGATTGTGAGAGATTTCTGCTGCGACGCCTCCCACACGCGTTGTACGACGCTGACTCCATGGATCCTGCTTCCGTTCACACTGCCTGTCTATCCTGTCATTAACAGGATGCTTACGCACCTGGCCACTCTCCTCTGCTCTGCTCTCCTCTCCCCTTGCCTTGCCCTTGTCCTTGTCCTGACCCCATTACAGCTCCATCCATCTTTGGCCATGTTCAACTGCTTAACGGCTTATCCCCAGCTGTTTGCTGGCGAACAGTGAATGTAAAGTTCACTTGATTGTTTTTCGTCTTTCCCTTTAATTAATTTACCTTTTATTCCCGTCCAGCCATTCGGGGCGACCATTAAAAACCCATTGTCGAACCTTAATGCACTTTGCTGCTTAATGCAAATGGACAGCCAGCTCTGCGCCTTCACTGGGGCTGCTGCTGCTGCTGCTCTCCGTTTGAGTGGTCTTTGTTTAAGGCAACAATTAAGGCAGCTGCAACACGATGCTGCCCGTCCGCTCCGAAGGTCGCGGCATGCACCTCCAAGGGAAGAGTTTCCCCTTTCATTTCCACTTGCCTTGTACATTCCCAATTGCCTTCCGGTCCGGCTCCGTGCAGACACACAGACAAGTGTTAGCTGCACTTTGTTTGCTTTAATTTGTGAACGAACTTTCGCGCTGACCCCAAACAGGACCTCTCATAAATCAACAAACGGGCCCACCCCAGCCGTGAATCTCTCCCGAGAATTGTGTGTAATTTGCAGGCCCAAAAATTGCCACAGCAACACACAAAAGGAGGAGGAGGATGGCACACCTCAGCACACACCACACTCTCCACTCTCCACTCTCCCACTCTCCACTTTGCACTCTGCGAAACTTGCAGCATCAGCGGGCGATTCCCCCGTGGCTTGGCCCCGAAAAACCAATCTGCCAATCTGCCGTTTAGCTAGAGATATGCATACCCCCCTCAGCCACCACCCTCCACCCTGCATCTCTCTCTCTCTCTCTCTCTCTCTCCGCTTTGCTGTCTCTTCCTCCATCTCTCTTCAAGCGGCAGTGTGTGCTGCTTTGACCTACTTTTGTGTTGTGCTGTGGCTGAGTGTGAGCAAGCAAAAACAACGAAAAAGATTAGCGAAAAAGAAAACGAAACTCTGGCATAAACGTTGACCAGCGAAAACTAAACTTGGGCAAAGGATAAAACGCGGAAGAGAGAGATGGATGGTGAAGATAGTAAGCGGCAGAGAGAAGGACACAGATGTGTGGAGTCTAAGCGGCTAAGTAATCGTTCCACCGACTCTTTTGATGTTGGCTTGGAGCCACTGGGCAGCAGTCTTGCACCCCGATGAAAGCAGCAGTTTGCACTTCGCCTAGAGCTCCCATGGATGGCACTCATTAGCCTCCAGCCACATGAAACAGATTGCTTCGAGCACCAACTACTGCCGCGACCATAAAAACTTTATTTGCTCCACTTTTAGTTTAAATTCGATTGGGGAAACTTCGCCACGAACAGCTGGCAGAGCGAATTAAACATTCAAAGTGTTAATTGCGCCAGAAATAATTGTCGAACACCTAGGGATCCTTTCAGCAGCACTTGCCATGTGAGTTCTTTGATTGATGGACAAAAGGGCTAGCTTAGAAGTTCCTTCTTCTGTTCATTGGCAACATCTGATCCATAATGCTGCAGACCATCAAGTAACCAGTTGCCATGTGCCTTAAAATATAGATTCAGTTCGATCCTGGGAGATGGCTAAACACCGAATGGATATCCAAAGAATCAGCTGCCGTTGCTGAGCTTTTACGGCATTTGTTTGCCTTTTTCCCCATGCCATTTACGTGCAAGTATGTGTGTGTGTGTGTGTGTGTGTGTGTGTGTGTGTGCATATCCCGGGCTAGAAATGTTTGTTGCTGTTGTAACCCAATTTTGTGTTGTGTTTCTTTTTGTCTGGCCCACTGCACTGGCGGAGCGGGGAGCTGAGCGGAAATGAGGCGCCCGCTGCTCTGCTCTGCTCTGGCATAGCCGAAAGCCCGTGACGTCGCCGATTCGCTCTGAACATAGTTTGTTGAACTTTTGTCATGACACACACACACACACACACACACACATACATGAAAGGCAGAAAAAAAGGAGAACAGAGAATTAACTGCTGTTCCACGCGTTCGCTCTTGTTCCGTTTTGTGTTTCATTACCGTTTCGTTTCGTTTCGCTTCGCTGCGCTTCGTTGCTGCTGCTGACGTCATGGCGGCATGCGATTCCCCGAAGTGTGCAACACTTTTCGGACTGCAATGGCTCACCCCTCCCCAATGGATGATGATGATGCCATCGAGGGGCTGTTGTTGCTTGTTCGCTGGAATGTCAAGCATGCTGCAAACTTTCCCAAGCAATCGACATGAAAAGCAGCAAAAGTTTCGCCGCAACTCACACCCAAAACATTGGGCATTAAATATTTACTCTGCATGGGAAATGATCCCAAAACGAACACCACCAGCGCCCACTCAGCCACGTTCGGCCTTTGCCTAGATTTTCATAATGCATCGATTGGGCCTGGCCTGCATTAGTCACCGTTTGCAGCATTAAGTGTGTGCCCAAAGACAAACTTATTTCACTGTTGAAACTGAAACTGTTGAAAACATATTCCTGCTGCTCGACAAATGTTTGCTTAACCTCAGGCCAGCCGCATGAGAAAGTCCTCAGCTGGGGCAGCTCGCATGCTCGATGGCCTCAGCCTCGTCATTTGGCATTTATTTTGGTTAACCAAAAACAAGAAGTTATTTTCCCTGCCCTGGAATGCACCTTTCATCCATCCAACCATTTATGCTTCCTTCCATTTTGCGTTCGGTTACGGCACAATTCAATTCACTTTGCCGTTTTCTCTCTGAATGTTTTCTGCTTTCTGTTTTCTGTTTTGTTTCTTTTTTGCACATTTCTGTTTGCATGTCTTAAATCTGTGTCTGTGTCTGTGTCTGTGTGTGTGGCATGCATCGTGCTTAAAGCTAACCAAGAATAATACCTCGTTCGCTCTTTCCATCTCTCTCGCTCTCTATCTCAATGCAGATGCGGCTTCATGTACGGCGAGCTGACAGACAAGGAGACGGTGGGACGGCTGGAGTATACGCTGGAGAACCAGCAGCAGGATCAATTCGAAATATTGCTCTACAAGAAAAACAGTAAGTAGCGAGTGGCGAGTGGCGAGTAGCGAGTAGTGCCAGTCGCAAATCCTTCGCGCTTCGCTTTGTGCGAATCTCCCCTGCTAGTCCCAAGCCAAGCCCAAATTCCACCCTTCCAACAATCCCTTCTGCTTGGGGCATATCCTTCTTTGGATTTCTGCTCGTTATAAATGGCTGCAGCTTCGTAGACTTCATCTCTGGCTCGCAACCTTTCATAATTCATTCGAATCCAACCCCACCTGACACACACCACAGCCCACCGCTCTAATTTAATTTGTGTGTGCTCCCTCCCCCACCCCATCCACTCTAATGCCAACAAATTGGGGCTGAGTGAGGACCATCCATCAAGCAGAGCCCAGGCCCAGGCCCAACCCCACATCCACATACACATCTGTAATCCTATATGGATATCCATGGCCCCAGCCAAATCAAGTGGAATCAAGTGTAGGCTTGTTAGTCGGAAGGAGCCCCTGCCCTCGTAGTGCCAGAGAGCTGTGGCGCCTGCAATTGGCCAACTTATGAAATAACGCCTTCGAGTATCAATTTTCAGATGTGCAGTGTGGCTGTGCCCTCTCACAGTTTGGCAAGGCGCAAACACAAGGTACCAAGACCACCGACCATCGACCATCGACTGGCAATCCGCCCGCTCACCAACACTCCTCCTTCGTCCTGTTGCATCTCGAGGGGGTCAAAGGGGGCTGAGTAGCATTAAGTATGCATAAATCAAGTGCAGCCACTGGATGGCTGCATCAACAGATGGAGCAACAACAGCCACAGATGGACCATCCAAATCGGCAACTCAATCGAAATTGAACACAATTCGGATCTAAAATGAGTTTTCAATCCAAGCAAAATATTTGCTTTGTCCCTGCTGGCCGGGCCGGGCCGGGCTTGGCCTGGCTGCCTGCCAGTCTTATTGGATTCGGGCCAAGCCGTCGCTCGACAATGGCGAAACTCAGGCGCACAAACAAAAGCAGGAATTGAATATCGCTGACAGGTGTCTCTGGGGGGTAGCTGACGGCATTTTTATGTGCCAGCAGCAATAGAGAACAAGTCTCTATAAACCAATCAATGCTGTAGACATTCCACCATATTAATATTCGCCGAAACATAAGCATTGAGCGGAAATGAAAAGCGGAAGCGGAAGCGGCAGCAAATTGCGCTTGCAATTAGATCATAATTATGAAAGGCAAACACACACACACACACACACACACACACACACACACACACACACACAGCTACAGGGAGACACTCCAACCTCAATGCAAATCGAGCTGCAAATTGTTTGCCAGCAAAAGGGCTCACAGGCTCACAGACAGTGCCGCACAAAAGCATAAAGCCCGAACAAATCTCTTTTAAAATGGGGAAAAACTTCAACTGCCATTAGGTTACAGCTGAATTACGCCTATGCCACGCACTGTACTCGCACGCCTGCACGTTTATGCATGGCATTCGGTATTCAGTATTCAGCACCCAGCAACATTGCATTATCGAATGCTCCATATCAATAATTGCAATCCAATGAAATGTTTGTCCAACCCATTCCCATTCCGTGCTGTCTGTGGGCCTGTTGTGACCTGAATTCGAATGGGATTGCAGCTATCGTTTGGAGAACGCAATCGACTGGACGAGCATTATCATCCATCCATCCAGCCCACCCATTACTATCATTATGCCCCATTGGGGGCTTATGGCTTCAATTGTTATTAATGTTCGCCTCTTTGTTTCGTTGCCGCAGAGACCCCACTATGGCTGCTGCTGCAGGTGGCGCCCATACGGAACGAGAGGGATCTGGTTGTGCTCTTCCTGTTGACATTCCGGGACATAACGGCCCTCAAGCAGCCCATCGACAGCGAGGACACCAAGGGAGGTAAGTGCAGATGTCAAATGTCACCCCCCCCTCCCCGCCCCCCGATGCTAACTACATCTATGTATGTATGAATGTTTGTACATAGATGTATGTGTGTGGCATTCGGTAATTAATTTTCTGTTTCGATCTTCCCGCTCCAATCTCTCAATATCTGTTGGGGGAAAGGGCAACCATTCCGTTGCACTTTCTTATCACTCTACTGTTCTGCTCTTTCTTTCCATGTCTACACACATACACTTGCACCCCGCACACACACACACACACACACACACACACACACACACAACACACACACACACATGTATATATTATGCTTACACAAATTGAACAAATTCAATTCAACAATTCAACAACAAAAACAAAAACAAAACTCAACGAAAACTCAACAACAATCTAAAAAAAACCCAATTCGATCTGCAAAAACTATCGATCGTGTATCGTATAACGACTATCGTATTGTATATCGTATAATCGTTTATCGTCTATCGTTTATCGTCTATCGTTTATCGTATCTCTCTATCTCTAACTCTGTCTCTGCCGTTACTTTGTTTTTTTTTTGGTTTCGTCTCGCTCTCCGTTACGATCTCTCCGTTGCGTTGCGTTACGTTACGTTACGTTACGTTACGTTCTCTTGGTGTCTGTGTCGATGTTGTCATCCATTGTAGCGGTTAATCTATTTTTGCCAGTTTTAGGTCTCTCCAAGTTCGCCAAGTTGGCCCGCTCGGTGACGCGCAGCCGCCAATTCAGCGCCCATCTGCCCACGCTGAAGGATCCCACAAAGCAGTCCAATCTGGCGCATGTAAGTACACAGCCAGTGCAACCACGTATCGCTCCATCTATGAGATTTGTTGTACACTGCAGATGATGTCACTGAGCGCGGATATTATGCCACAGTACCGACAGGAAGCGCCGAAGACGCCGCCACACATACTCTTGCATTATTGTGCATTTAAAGCAATTTGGGACTGGGTGATATTGTGTTTAACATTTTATACCGCCATCATGGTGAGTGAAACGCCATCGATTGCACTCTTATAAACTTCATTTGCTCATCCATCAGCCATCAGCTCTGTTCTTTGATCTTTTCCAATTTGCTTTCATATCCAAACTCAATATATCCAAAGTCCTCTGCCCCTTTCGTGCCACTTCAGCACTCTAGCCCCCACACACAACGCCCACATTTTGTATGTTCAACAACGACTTGAGCACACTTTTTGACATGGGGAAGTGCCCTTGTTCCCCTGGCATTAGTGCCCATCACTCAAAGCAGCCTCTTGTCTGCCGTCAAGAAGATGTTAACATTTTCGCTTAAATTGTGCTCAGCCGAGAAGTTGGCTCCGCCGGAACCGCATCCGCATCCGCATCCACACACACACGTGGCCCCTGGAAGCACCCCGTTGGTTTCCGGTTTGGCTCTGCAAAAACCCAAAGTTGCACTTTGTCGTTCGGTCGTTTGTTGTTTCAGTTTTTGGGTTGCACAACATTTTTGTTCGCTTATTGTTTAATGATATTCTGCGGCTAGACCGTACTCGTACTCCACTTCGTTGCCAGACTTCTTCTTTTGTGGGCTTCCTGGCGGTTTCTTGCTGCCTAGCAGCTGTCAGAACTTTAAGATAAGCTGACTGAAACTTTGCAACAACTTTGGGGCACAATTTAGGGGAAATGCAACTGAGAAGCTGCCTGAAATGTATTGGAGGAATGAGGGAAATATCCATCAGTTTGTATTGATGCTTGACCCAAGGCAGGTCTTGTGGAAATTCGATACATGGAGACTTAATTAAGGTTCCCATGGCACTTGCTGCATTTAACCGAAAACTTCTTCCAACAAATCCCGAAACATGCCCAAATTTCTGGCTGTGTAACAGCAGCTTAAAGCAAAGCTTCAACTTGCATAAAATGCACTTCTCTGGGATCGTTGCCGTATGGGGGCTCGGCTCGAGTGCAAGTCAAGGCATCAGATAATGCTCTTTGCCAGACATTAATGTTGAGTCTGAGGCAGGAGGCAGTTGGCAGTTGGCAGGTGGCAGGGGGCAGACAAGTGTACACATTTACATGACCAAGTGGCTGCTCAGACACTGCTCTACAGCCCCACTCGGAACACCATGCTCTAGCAGCCCCAGCCTTCCTTTTCAAGCCTGAGCTTTCTGGGGGCTGGGGCTGGAACTGGGGTTGTTATGTTTTATGTGCTTAAATTAATATGCTCAGCTCTGAGCAACACAGGAAGGGAGGCATAGCGAGAGACGTGTGTAATCCAAGCAGCGCCGCCCCAACCCAAGACCCGTCGTGATAAGAGGCTTATAACTGCCACTTGGGGCAACAGTTGAGAAAGCAACAATGGGCCAACTGTTGCGCCTGCAACGCAGAATCTGTGCTGCGAATAATCTTCACTGAGTAATACCAGCTTCCCCCCCGTACATCACTTCATACATCACCTAATGGGATGGGATAAACCTTTAAGCCCTTACCCTTTGATCGCTTTAATTGGCTTTGATTTGATTGGATTTCGTTTCGTTTCAGGTGCCATACAATGTAGCGTTTAAAAATAAAACCTCAGAGGATGTTTCCCTTCTCGTGGTCGACTCGATAGTCGATGTTATATTCTTTATAGATATTGGTAAGCATCCTCAGTGCACGTCCCCCAACCAACTGTCCATCACTGATCCTCTCTGTGCTCTTCCCCTTTCAGTTTTGAACTTCCACACCACATTCGTGGGGCCGGGCGGTGAGGTGGTCAGCGATCCGAAGGTGATACGAATGAACTACCTCAAGTCGTGGTTCATTATCGATCTGCTCAGCTGCCTGCCGTACGATGTCTTCAATGCGTTCGACCGGGACGAGGATGGCATCGGGTCGCTGTTCAGTGCCCTCAAGGTGGTGCGCCTGCTGCGCCTGGGCCGTGTGGTGCGCAAGCTCGACCGCTACCTCGAGTATGGAGCTGCCATGCTGATCCTGCTGCTCTGCTTCTACATGCTGGTGGCTCACTGGCTGGCCTGCATCTGGTACTCGATCGGGCGCAGCGATGCGGACAATGGGGTAGGTGGAGGTGCACACCCCATGCGGATCGAAGGATAATCTATTTTTGCCTTTCTCCCCCCCGCCAAAAGATCCAATACAGCTGGCTGTGGAAGCTGGCGAATGTGACGCAGTCTCCGTACTCGTACATCTGGAGCAACGACACGGGGCCGGAGCTGGTGAACGGGCCGTCGAGGAAGAGCATGTACGTGACGGCCCTGTACTTCACCATGACCTGCATGACCTCGGTGAGCGGGGCGAGAGCCCTGAGCGAGAGCTAACCAGCTGACCGCCCAAATGGCAATGCAACTCAACTGTCTCTTCGTATTTCTCTGCCCATTCGCAGGTTGGCTTTGGCAATGTCGCCGCGGAGACAGACAACGAGAAGGTGTTCACCATCTGCATGATGATCATTGCAGGTGCTGTGTCCTTAACACGTTCCGTTGCCGCGTCCAAAGTTTCTGAATACCCCCGCACACGCGTCACGCTTTTAACTAGAACTCGATACCGATACCGATACCGATACCGATACAGTTCTCGATTCTGTGATTCCGATTCTCGCAATCATTTAAAAGCTAAGCAATCTATTTGCGCCGCTAGAACTAATAAACTGCTCCAGTTGGTACAGCCTCATTCAGCCACACAGTTTGTGCTCATTCAGCATTTATCTGCCTTGAGTGTCTGCCTTCATCTGCTGCACAATTCTTTGTCTCAACTCGTTACTCGTCACTCGTTAATGTAATCTGTGCAATCGTTCCACTGCATCCGCATTCCCATTCCTCTCTCCCTCTGTACCACTGCACAGGCGCAGCATTCAATCAACCCAAAGGAGGCGACAACCTCAGCGAATGCTGCGCCTATGCAGTCCCCTGCAGCATTCCCCCTGGCTCTGGCTCGGTGTTCATTTCCATTTGTGTGCTAGTCCAATCTGTGGCATTTATTAACGTTCTAGTTGCGCACCTGTGCGTCTTTATTTCTTCACAGCGAGTAGTTGAATCAGCGATAACTGTACACCGCATACACATATGTGTTCTGTTCGCATCTCACACCTGACACCTGAGACCTCAAGTGTCTAAAGTTTACTCTTAATCCCTACACTCTCTCTCTCTCTCTCTCTATCTACTCTCCCTGTTTATTGATGTACTTTTGGTTGCGTTTATAGCTCTGCTGTATGCCACAATCTTTGGTCATGTGACCACAATCATACAGCAGATGACCTCGGCGACGGCCAAGTACCACGACATGCTCAACAACGTGAGGGAGTTCATGAAGCTGCACGAGGTGCCCAAGGCACTCAGTGAGCGAGTGATGGACTATGTCGTCTCCACGTGGGCCATGACCAAGGGTCTGGACACCGAGAAGGTGAGTAACTCGTAGTGCGTTCACATCCAGCAGTAGCCGGCTCATGCCTGCTGGCCATCTATACGGGAGACTCCCCCAGAGCAGTGGCTGTTCTGTAGCTCCAAAAAAAGATCCTAGTCTCAGGGGTTGCTTAAGCCTTTTACATTGCCAGCCAGCCAGCTTTTAGCTCCAAGCTTCATTTCAAATGCATCGAATCATGTTCAGAGAAGGGACTGAGAGTGGGATCTCGATGTTAATAAGTATTGGGCAAGCGGGTCAACGCTGTAAATACTTTAGCTAGCTCAATTTTATGGCCTGGAGCACTTCAATCTATCACTTTATCTATAGCACACTCGGCATACACACACACACACACACACACGCTAATGCTTACATTGTTCTTCCATGTGGCTGTCGCTACTCGTTACTCGCTACTCGCCAATCGTTGCTATCATCTATTACTCCCATTCTCTAGGACTTTCGCACACTCTTTGTAGTTCAAACGCTTTTTGTTTTTACATAACATTTCCATATTTTTTTTTCACACTCGTCGCCGCTTTTGTTGCTCACAGTTTAACTCACTCGCTACTCGCTACTCGCTAAGTTATCACACTCGCTAGCCTACATGGTTCACATACACGAGACACACACACGTACATATTATCTCTCTCTCTCTCTCTCTCTCTCTCCTTACCTCTCTGTCTAGTACTCTCGATAGATCCACTTTGGCGCTGCTTTCTCGCTTTGCTTTCCATTTTATTTTAAAGCCGCTTCTCGCATTATTAGGCCTAAGTTCAGGGACTAGTGGGCTTTGCTTTGCCCAACAAAAAACTATTCGTATTCATACTCGTTAAGTGTTTGAGAGCCACAAACCACCGCCACCATGCCCACGCCCACCCACAGATGCAGGTCCGAGGTAAGCTGTGTGTGTGGGCCCATTTACTTGTGTGTGTTTACATCATTTAAGCTCTCTCTCTCTCTCTCTCTAACTCACTCACTCACTCTTTACTGTAAACTAACAACAATTTTTGACAAAAACTTTAGCTAATCGATCGAAATCTGTGTTCTCCACGTGTTTGTGTTTGCCCGCGAGCGAAATCCGGGCCAAAACGAAAAGCGTCCGTCAAATTCATGCCTTTAGATGAACTTGAACCAAACAGCGCAGCGCCCCCTAGCCACAGTCCCACATAAACCATAAACCTTAAACCTTAATCCTAGTTATCCCCTCCTCTGGGATGGGGGTGCGTGCGCCCATCAGATCTGATATGAAAATGCGTTTGGTTCAACTGATAACGAGAGTTTACCCAACCAATCGAATGCCAAATAAACTGACCTTTATACCTATTTCGTTGACTGTAGTTTGTGCCGCAATTAAGTTCTCCCTCCACCCCGCCCACCAGTCGCCCCTCCTCCCCAGGCCCCCAATGGGCACGGCTGCTTCTGTGGGGTGTAAACTCCAGGAAGCAGCCCCAAAAAGCACTCAACACACACACACACACACACAGACAGACAGACTCACACAGTCACAGCAACTCCCACACACATGCACACACACTCGTTGAATATTGTATGTGTGTATTAGTGTACGTGTACGTGTACGTGTTCGTGTGTGTGCGTGTCCCGATAGCCAAGCAAATCCCCAAGGACCATTCCGGCTGCCCGGTTGCCACGCTGCCAAAAAAAAGATGTTTATTAATATTTGGTAGAGAATAAAGTCCATGAAGAGGTGTCCAAAATGGAAATCAATTGGTACTGCATCTGGTACCTTTTTATTCGATTCGAAATGCGGAGACTTGTCGTAGAATTTCCTTTTTGTTGGTTCATTGATTCAGTGGGCAACCGGCGCTGGGTTTAGGCCCCGCCAAAGCCAAGTCAGAGAGCCCCTCAGTCACACAACAACCCACAGCCACACCCAAAACCCAGGCCAGGCCAACCCGAGCCAATCGATTCGAATTCAATTCGAACTCCAAACTCCTACCCCAATGAGAGAATGCCACTCGCAACTCATTCACAATTCGCAGGTACTAAACTATTGTCCGAAAGATATGAAGGCTGACATATGTGTTCATCTAAATCGCAAAGTATTTAACGAGCATCCGGCATTTCGTCTGGCCTCGGATGGTTGTCTCCGGGCTTTAGCGATGCACTTCATGATGTCCCATTCGGCGCCAGGAGATCTGCTCTACCACACCGGCGAGAGCATCGACAGTCTCTGCTTCATAGTGACGGGCAGCCTGGAGGTGATACAGGACGACGAGGTTGTGGCAATACTGGGTAAGCTCTAGCTGCAATTCGATTCCTAAAGTGTGACACTCTCGTGTCGGTTCCATTTGCAGGCAAAGGCGACGTCTTCGGTGATCAATTCTGGAAGGACTCGGCCGTTGGCCAGAGCGCGGCCAATGTGCGCGCTCTGACCTATTGTGATTTGCATGCCATCAAACGTGATAAATTGCTCGAAGTCCTCGATTTCTATTCGGCATTTGCGAATAGCTTTGCACGCAATCTGGTGCTCACCTACAATCTCAGACATCGACTGATTTTTCGCAAGGTGGCCGATGTGAAGCGCGAAAAAGAATTGGCCGAACGGCGTAAGAACGAGCCGCAATTGCCCCAGAATCAGGACCATCTCGTGCGCAAGATCTTCTCCAAGTTCCGCCGCACGCCCCAGGTTCAAGCCGGCAGCAAGGACATTGTCGGTGGCGGCACCGGCTCCGGCCAGAGCGATGTCGAGAAAGGTGACGGCGAGGTGGAACGCGTTAAGGTTAGTGCAAGACTTTTCTTTGCTTTCACTCTCTCTCGTTCTCTGTGTCTCTCTCTCTCTGTGTTCTCTCTCGCTGTGCATTCTGCTTTCGATGTGTTACTGTACATGCTTTTCGTTATCGTTATCGTTATTGTTATCGTTATCGTTATCGTTACAGTTATCGTTATTGTGTGGAGTACGCTCTTTGTGTTTTGAGCTTTATTTTACATAATTTGTTGATGATTAATCCTTGCAGTGGGATGTACTTGGATGCTTCAAACTTATCATTTATTTATAGTCCCTGTCCGATAGCAACTTCGCTCCCCGAAGAGACATTTGCCTTTCGTTTTACTTTCGCTTTCGCTCAAGTTTGTGTGCGTTCTGTGCCGCCTTTCCTGTTTAACCAAGTAATCAAACTAACATTTCTTTCGAAGCATTGTCGTTAGCTAGCCACAAATTAAACAAAAAGCTCCAGCCACAGCCACAGCCACAGGCCCCAGGCGATCCGCGGACAGATGTGGCCGAGAGTGGATGTGGAAGCCACCGCTGTGGCTGGGTGTGTTTAGTTCTAGTTATAATCGTTCAACTTGCTTAACCTATTAACTATTTACCCATGATGTGACTTGTATTACCAGTGACTTATGCTCGTTGTGTGTCTTTCTTTGTCTTTGTCTTTGTCTTTCCTGACCATGCTTTCTCGCATAACTGTTTTCACCCACACGCCACAAAATTCACCACACGCTGGAAATACCCAACTCACCAAAACACATGCTTTGCCACCACACTGTGCCGTCTCTCCCTACCCTACATCTGTGTCTCTCGCTCTATGTATATCTCCATCTCTGTTCTTTACATGTTGCATTTGATTTCTGCTTAACTTTCGACTTTCTCCTCTGCTGTACAAAATTGATTGTGAATTTGGCTGAATCGAAAACACCTTAAACTCAAATTGAACTCAATTCAAATTACTAACGGAAAATTCTATATTACTTCCCTCTGCTCCACACACACACAATCAAAACTCTGCCAAATGAAACCCCGAAACTCCTGTGAAACTCCTTTCCCACTCGGCGACTTCCTCCTTGCTCTCCCAACACACTTTTTTCTTCTCTCTCTCTCTCTCTCTCTCTCTTCTACTCTCTATCAATCTTTTTTCTCATGTCTCCCCGCTTGTTTCAAATAATGCTCGTTAACAACAATCAACAAAACAAAACAAAAACCAACAACATATACAAGAAGCTACCAGCCAAACTGACATTAACCGAGGACTCACGCATCCTAACGACCGCCGCCGTACCATCACCATCGCCATCACCCTCGCCCTCATCGGGTCCACCATCTGCGCGGAGTACCCGTGCCAGCAAGTGGGGACGCCTTCTGGGCAGTTCAAGCGTCGATTCAGCTAGCGACACCAGCGCCAAGGTAGCCGTCTCGAGAAGTTTGAGCGCCCGCGAGAGTCTCCGTGAGAGCACCGCCCAGGCGCGGCAGAGTAGTACTTCGAGTAGCAATGGTGGACAAGGCAACAAAGTAATTACCGTTAATCTCGCTAGCCCCTTAACCGCTCAAAGCTCAAAGCGCAACACAAACAACACTCAACACACAACACACAACAAAACCCATTCGAAGATGCAGTTTTCGAATTGCTAAACAATTTTCTATATTCCATACTTTAATTGCTAATTTCTTTGAGTCGTTTTTTATTTAATAATCCATACACACACACAGACAAAAGTCAACACAATATAAATATATTCGATTGTCTATCCTGGGTTTCCATTATTAATAATAATAACTGTGTCTGTCTTTTATTTTTTGTGCCATTCCTTTTGCTCTGCCCCAACGATTTCGATTGCGCGACTCGCTACTTCTTACTCGCTCATTTTGCGTTCATTTCGTTAATTGCTAATTTCCGATCAACCGTTGATTGTGCAATGGCTCAATCCCAATGAAAAGCATTTACAATTAAGCAAAGTAAGTTCTCGAACAATTAGTTTGGTTTTTTTTAATGTTATGTTAGTTGGCTTTCCCACACTTGAGCACAAAAATTGACAGCGATCGACTGGCAATCGATGAGCGAAAGGGCGGGCAATAATAATGCTGATTTCTGCTACTTGCCGTAATTTTTAAGTAAATATTTTGATAACTTTGATATTTATAGAACTCTTCTGCTGCTCAATCGGTGGCAATATTTTGAAAATTTATCAATCTGAATGCCAGTCTTCAGATCAAATTAAAAGTAAATTAACTTTGCCAATAGTTGGCCTTAGCTCCGATGTATAAGGACTCCAAAGTTGATCCACAGCTACATGTCATGTAGTTGATGTTAATTGTCGGCTAACACAGCTAAGTACATGTTTCAACCGCAATTGGGCCCGCCCCGCTCGACGCTCAATTGTAATTGTAGTGCGCTTAGTGATGAGCCCCACCCAAGCACCAACACCCACACACACCCACACTCACGCCCCAAACACCTGCCCTTAGATTGAGTACTGCGATTAATGATTCTAAAAATCAATTGATATGTTTTCTACTCCTCCGTTTATCGTTGACACTCTCTCTCTCTCTCTCGTGCAAACACCAACAAAATAAACAAAAAACCCACAAAACATTGCTTGCCTTGCAACAACAACAACAATAACTGCAACAACAATTGAAAAATGATTCCCAATTGGGCTGCAAATCGATCGAACCACTTGCTACTCTGTAACCCTGCAACAAAAACACAACCTGCCACCGATTGGAAACGAAATTTGCACCAAATCCGCCTTGCACATTGCAACACTCAAAATATGCAACAACAAACTTTCAACAACCAACACCAACCCAACAAATCTGAATGAATGCTTCAACAACAACAACGAAAAACCCAAAAAACGAAAACAACTTTTGCAACTAACCCAAAAAACAAAACAAAAACCTAAACAAAATATCAAATTTAAATCGAAAAACAAAAAACAACCTAAACACCTTTTTCACTTTTCTCCTCCTCCTCCTCCAACCGAACACAACTGTACCTCAACCTCAAAACTCTGCCTCAACCTGCTGCCTGTTACTGTACCTAACCGAACCTCAACCTCAACCTCAACCTATTTCCGCCTGACTCTGTACCTGTCCTACGCCTTCGCCTTCGCCTCCGCATCTGCATCCGCATTGGCATTGCCACCTGCATCCACATCGTTCCATTAAACGTCACGTTCAGGTTTTCCCAAAGGCGCCCAAGCTGCAGGCGAGCCAAGCGACGCTCGCCCGCCAGGACACCATCGACGAGGGCGGCGAGGTGGACTCCTCTCCGCCCAGTCGCGACAGCCGCGTGGTCATCGATGGAGGCGCAGCCTCCGCGCCCGTCGGAGCTCCGGCTGCAGGAACAGCAGCGGCAACAGCGGCAGCAGCGGCGTCAGCGTCAGGAGGTGTCGCGTCAGTCACAGGCCCGGGCTCGTCCGGCGGAGCAGGCGTTGGCACTGGAGCAGTGACGGCTCTGGTGAAGGGAGAGCGAAATCTGGCCCTGGAGCGGGAGCGCCAGATCGAGATGGCCAGCTCGCGGGCCACCACCTCGGACACGTATGACACGGGCCTGCGCGAGACGCCGCCCACGCTGGCGCAGCGAGATCTCATCGCCACCGTCCTGGACATGAAGGTGGATGTGCGGCTAGAGCTGCAGCGCATGCAGCAGCGGATAGGCCGCATCGAGGATCTGCTGGGCGAGCTGGTGAAGCGGCTTGGGCCGCAGCAGGGCGACAACAGCAGCGGCCAGACGACGCCCGGCGACGAGATCTGTGCGGGCTGCGGTGCGAGCGGCGTCGCGGCAGGGCCAGGCCCAGGGCCAGGGGCTGGAACTGGGACTGGGACTGCAACTGGGTCGGGCTCGCCCACAACCCCGGCGACAGTGACGGTAACCACGCCCGTGGACACTGTGATAACCATCTCATCGCCAACGTCAGCAGCGGGACCAGGGGCTGGAGCTGGAGCTGGCGCTGGCAGCGGTCTACTAAATCCAGGTGCCCCGGTTGTGTCGAGCGCGGGAGGCAACGGCCTGGGGCCACTGATGCTCAAGAAGCGACGCTCGAAGAGCAGGAAAGCACCGGCGCCTCCTAAGCAGACACTCGCCTTGGTCGGCGCGTCAGCCTCCACGACCACAACTGTGACGGGCGCCGCTGGATCTGGTACGACGAGCGTGGCAGCGTCAGCATCACCTGCAGCAGGGGCAGGCTCTCCCGGTGGTGCCTGCCCCACGGAGCTGCTGCACCTGCGCCTGCTCGAGGAGGACTTCACGGCGGCCCAGTTGCCGCCATCGACGCCGGCAGCCACGACTCCCACATCGCTCCCAGGCAGCGGTACGCCCTCGCCCACGGGGCCGCCACCCACGCTGCCAACGCCCACAGGCAGCAGCAGCGGTCCCAGGAGCGGCAAGCGAGAGTTCCTCTAGCCCAAGATTCTGTTGAGGCATCAGTCTTCGGCTGCAGCTTCGGCTACAGCTTCGGCTTCGGCTGCGAGCTCGGCTTTAGCTTCAGCTTCCGCGGAGAGCAGCAGCAGCAGCGGCATGGAGCCATAAAGGGGAGAGGGAGAGCAAGCCGCAATCCCAGCCATATGCTTAGTTAGACTAAATTCTAGTATATGTATTAAGAAGATAATGCTGTAACCTGTAACCTCAAGAGCTAGACTAACCCACAAACAAATGCTCACTGCTCCGACATGAATCTATCTCTCTCTCTCTCTCGCGCTATTCTATCTCTGTCTCTCTCGATATAAGAATATCTCTCTCTCTCTCTCTCTCTCTCTCTCTCTCTCGCTTACACACACACACACACACTGAATGGAAGTGCTCGATACTTGAAATTCGATACTTTTAGCCCATTAGCCGATCCGCGATGATTAGCGATAGCGATAGATACTAGAGTTAATGACTACGATTAAGGCAAAGCATATTGCTTACGATTTTGCTACATTTACTGCAATTATTTACCTTTATACATACAAAAACCAAATATATACACGGATATACTAAGGAGGGATATTACGTAGATAAAGCGTCACAGATGGACAGGACAGGATAGACCAGATGGATGATACGCAGATACGGTTAGGTGTACATATATAGACGTGGATTTAACTTTGTGATAACTGCTGAAGTGAGAGGCGACGAGGTGAGAGAAGGTGAAGATCGCACCAGATGCCCGTGAATTGTACATAGCATAGTCCTATCTATAGTCATTTAGTAGCACCACCACACTGACACACACACACACACACCCAAGAGAGAGCTGGAAGGGATTGATTGTACATACATACTCGTATGGGTATCCAGCCCGTCCTATAACTTAACGAAACGCAGCACTCGCACCACTCGCTTGGCTTTGCCCCCGCCCCCCACTAGTTGACTCAACGAAGAAGGTAGAGGATACACTAACAAAACAAGTTGCGACAATCGACAGACCTAAGATGAGAAAATAAGAAACTACATTTTAAAGCAAACGAAACAAAAAAAAACTCTTAAAACTACCCAGAAAAAAGAAAAGAAGAAACATTTGTATAGGAGCTTGTAAATACTTGAATTACAATTTGGGAAAAATATGTTAATGTGCATCATAAACACTCCCCCACTCCACGCCACAACCTACACACACATATTTTGTGATACAAATTAGCTGAAAATAGTACCCAAAAAGCATACGAGTATTTGTTAACGCTTATGCCCGAAGCAGGCGCAAGTGCAGGAGCAAAGGAAGAGTTGTTGGAGAGTCATGCTGGATACGCGCATGTAGCATAAGGCCAACTACAATATAGAGTGGTAGTACGGATAGAGATACAAATATACAAATACTAATAGAGATGTGTCCTGAGCAGTTGAAGAGGCAAAGGTTTCATTACGTTTAAGTCGCCCGAGTCGCAGTTCGTTCTGTTCCTGTTTGAGGTTCGATTTGGCATAGATCCCTGATCCCTGAACCCTGATACGAACTGTCTTCCTGCAATTGCTGTAGGTCTCTGTGGGTAGGGAGGGGTATTGGGGTGTCTGCTGCAACTACGATACTCGTAATAGTTACTTAGTTTTAGTGTGATTAGTAGTTTTGTTCGATTAAATCTGAAATCATCAAATCAAAAAGCAATTCAAGTGGTATTACATTTTGACTAACCAACACACTTACACACACACGCATATACATATATAGTTCCAATACTCCAAAACGAATCAAAAAATGTAAGTAGGAATAGCAAAAACCAATTTGTTGCATACGCTTGGGGCGCCCATTTCTAGTCAAAAGTTGAACGAATGTTGGCCACTGTACATAGATTTTTTTTGTAATTATAATCATAGATATTTGTAAAGACTAAACATTTATTATTAGGCAAAACCGAACTAACTAGAAGCAGAAGTATAGAAAAGGAAAGTGACGTGAAGTGAAGTGAAGAAACTGGACATCGGTCTGACTTGTGTTGATAAATTTATAGAGCCCTTAGCTTAGTCTTTCGATGACCCTTCACTTGGACCTGACGCCAGACACTTTATATAGATCTTAGACTGGAATTTTGACCTCATTCAAGGCTTCCTCTTCCCCTACATCTGCCCCTTGTTATCGTTTTACCAGTCGCTCCTGACCCTTGGTTGGTTTTTCTTTTCTTTTGGGTGTCTATTAGATCTTACAAACTACACAGAGCCTTATACATTTATGAAACAAGCAACTAACCTAAAGCAACTAAAACCGACTCATGCAGAACTCAACAAAGCTAGAAACCTAAACCCCACAAATACCAACATTAACATTAACTTTAGCCTTAGTATTAAACAAACAAAAAGAAAACGTTGAGAAAGGAGCAAGTGAGGGAAACTTAAGTGTAAAACTAATACCGAATGTAGGTAAGAAAGGTGCAATTACAATTTTTAGATCAAGCTAAGCGAAAAAGCGAGCAATTTAGTCGAAATTTATATTGAACAATTTATATTCACCCACGACAGATCGGGAGTATAAATATAACAATCGCGAGTCTCACAAGCCCACACACATTCAGACAATGATGTACATACATGGAGGAATACTCCCAAAAACAAAGCTCCACTTTACACCACACACACACACACACATACAAATGTCTAATGGTGATGTCCTTGCCTTCACTTTCGCCTAAAAAAAAACGCCCCAATTCAGTCTGATATATATATATAAAGAAGGAGAGACGGCAGACGAAGGTCCGTTCAGTTCAGGTCGGTGCGAAGAGCCAAAGAATATGCTTATATGTACGAGCCTCTTCAGGATTACCTCTAGTTACACCTAGAACGAGAACGAGAACGAGAACAACCTAACAAAATTAAGCTTTTATACGCCAGAATTTTTTTCTAAGAAAAACAAACAAGAAAATACTCAAGAATATACATAAATAAACATAAAAAGAAAAGAACAAATAAAAGTAATAATGCGAACAGAACAAAAAAAAACAAAAACAAAAGCCAGAGAAGAGAGAATACGCCACTCAATTAAAAACAAAAAAATACCATAAATGAAATTAATTTAATTATACAATTTAAACCAAATAGGTAAAGAATGTTATACATACATACATACATACATAGAAGAAAGCCTTAACCCAAAAAAAAAAAAAAAGAAAAATATTACTCGCCTCGCCTCCTTTTTTTTTTTTTTTTTTTTATTCTGTAAGTTCCACAGCAAAGCTAAGCAAAAGCAAACCAAAAGTACGAGTACGAATACTAAATATACCGACAAAATACCAAACAAGCAACTAACTTAGCATTATGCTCTAGATTCTAGAACAAAGAACCAAAATTTTACAACAAGAACAAAAGCGAGTAAGCAATGTCAAACATTTTCCACCAATTTGAGAAGCATAGTTGTTAAAATACCTATAAAAATACCTATAAAAATACCTATGAAAATACTGAAAACGATTTCGTACACGCGCCCTTTTGTTTTTAAAACGTCGTAAAGCTGCCTATTTATATATTTACAAACAAACAAACGAAAGAGAAAGAAAACAATACAAACAAAAACTTAACTACAAATTAAACAAACAAAAAAACAAAGAAAATAAGAAAACAAAAAAATACCGAAAAAAAAATTAAAATAGCGAAATTCCAAGTAAAGTGAAAACCTTACAAAAAAAAGTAAGCAAAGAGGCGAAAAAACAAAAAAAAAAAACAATTACAAAATAGTTTGAAATCAATTGAGTTTTTATTACTTAGTGAATCGAAAACGAAGGCTTTGTTGAATTTACATAAACACACACACATAGGCATACATACATATAGAACATGTGTGTGTGTATACAGTTTAGCCCATTTGAAGCTTTCTAGGAATTCGGAGAACAAACCCCAACAAATCGCGAGCATAAATAGTTGTAACACTTGTTTGAGTACCGATGAATTAATTCCCTTAATTAATATGTACAGTTACTTGATTAATGCCCCTACATTAGACGAGCCCACACACACACACACACACACACACCACTCTCCACACTCATATTTGAGGTTAGTAAAGATCGAGCGCATCTTAAAAGAAAACCCCTACAAAGGAGAAGCAAAAAAGAAGTAAACCTAAAAAATAATTCATAATTTGCAACATTTGCAGAGATCGCAGAGCAGAAGTTAAAGAACACAATACGCGAAAGAAACAAAGAAAAGAGAAATACATACATAAATGTTTTATAAAAAAAAAGGGTGTTCTATGTGTATTACGGGTAAATGTCGTACCAGTTGCGGTAAGTTTTTACTCCTAGAACTGTAGATTTGCCAACTTCATCTGGAGCGCAATGGCAATGAAATTCTAGATATTGTGATCATAAATGCTATGATATAAGAGGACAGTAGGTTGTCTGTCGTAAGAATCTTCCACTGATTTTCCTTACCCTCTAAAGAGGATCATTTTGGTGTTTACACTGCTTTTGCCCATTGTGTTCCACTTTACATCACTGGTTTAAATCACATGAACCAATTACACCAGCTCAAATTTCAATCACTGATTCCCGAGGAGCCAAAAGCCAAAGCTGCGCCACCATTCAATTAGCACGGGACTGGGCTTATGTGGATCCTCCATGGTGGGTTTCGTAAATATAATTGCCCCTGATGCATATCGTTTCGTAATGTTTATTTACATAGAGAGAAAAAAAAAGCAGACAGCAATGAGCTACCGATATTCGTGTTATCTACAATAAATGACTAATGTGCCAGCGAACTACTTTGGGTTGTAAATCACAATTCGACTCGTAAGAACTTCTAGAGCAGGTTGAGCAGCTTCCACAGTCCACACAGAGCTGCGAGATGGAAGATCGGGGCTGCCAGGGCACTCGCAGAGTTCACTGAGGCGAAACCCAAACGATTGTTGCCCAAATCGAACTCCGTGTAGTAGCGGCCGATGAAGATATCGCCCAGAATCCAGAAGTCAGAGCCTTGTATGTACTCGATGCCCAGCGTGCAGGCGCTATCCACTTGCACGATGTACGCACTGGGCGGTATCTGGAAGGGCACACCGCTGATGGTGATGGTCAGGGTGGGCAGGCTTGAGATGGCAGCGCAGCTGAGCTCCTGGCTAATGAGCGAAAGGATCGTCAGGTAGATGTCGTAGGGGGCAATGAGCAGCGAGGTGCCCGTATCGGCCACGGCCTGGCAGTTGGTGCACAAGGTGGTGCCGCCCAGAGTGACGCCGTCCATTTGGAACTGCCAGTAGGTCTGGCTGGAGACGGGAGCATAGACGAGATTCCCTACATATAGCGAGGCATCGGAACCGCCCAGGATGAGCTCTCCGCCATAGCTCGCCGCTTGGGTGCCGTTGGTTTCCAGGTAGAAGGAGAACACGGGCGCATCCACCAGACTCTGATTCCACAGATTGTAGAAGGGCGGCTGTACCCCGTCCACGGCCAGGCTGGCGTAGGCCATGCCGAAGATGCCGTCGAACGTGGCATCCCCCATGCTTGTGCCAGTTTCAGTGGTGGCCTCACCGAATGTTTGTCCAGCAATTTGCAGTCCGGCGACGGTCACCACATCCGTGGAGAGGATGCCCGACACGCTGCCCGAGCCATAGGTGATGGAGAAGACGGTGCCATTGGCCTGATACGTGGTCGAGTCCCCGGAGAAGTACTGCTGGTGATTGTAGCAGTCCAAGCTGTAGCAATTCACGCTGGGAATCCACAGGTTCGCAGATCCCGTATCGAACTGCACCAAGAAAGTCTGCGGCGGCGTTCCGATGCTGATGCTCCCGAAGTACTGAAAATTCAACACGTTTTCCAGGCTCTCTATGGAGTAGTTTGAAGCGGCGCTGCTGCTGTTTATGGTGTTGCTGGTGTTGCTGCTGACACTGATGCTACTCTGCACTGGGTTATACTTCCTCCAGACATGCTCCCGTTCGGCATTGATGCTTTGGCGGGTCCGAAAAAACTTCTCCGAGCGGCGCACGGGTATCCGATGCATGGCGGCGCATGCTCCTGCCACCAGGCCCAGAAGGGCCAACAGAACTAACGTCTTGGAATGGGTGTTGCTGCTGGTCATGTTGCTTTCTCGACCTGCGCCGCTGTACTTCTGGGCCTTTATAGAGTCGTGAAGGCAATGGGCTTTTCGTTATCGACTCGCCCGTTCCCGGAATCAATCAAATCGTTCCACAAATGTTCTCCAGATAACATTTCGTGAATAGTTAAAGACTTCAAAAACTTTTAATTGAACCACTGTCCCTCCAGAGTCATATGTCACTTAATGCCAATGTTCAGAACTCGATCAGTGAGTCAATAAATCTATTTGATGGATTTAGATAGCGGAAAATAGATAAAAGCTGGACAATCATCAACGATTGCAAGAAAAACCCCCAAGGAAGCTCGAAGAATCCTACAGAATTTTTCATGAGAAATTGGATTTCAAATTCTTTGCAGACTTCCAAAAAAATCTGTTGTAGAAACGTGGATTAGGATCCGGCTGAAGATTCCAATGAAGATATTAATTGAATAAACTATTTATATTTCTGTAAATTGCGTGGATATTCAGGTACACTTTGTCAGACGGGGGTGTAAAGAGTAAGCACCGTAAGAAAGTTTCTAGCTCACAATCTACAGCAAATCTCGGCAGCGTCATATGCTCTGTGCATAGGAAACGATCTCGGGCAGCGCAGTCGGCACCCGCAAAGCGTAGAAGCTTCGTGTGGCTTCGGCCCATGCACAGAGATCCGCCGCAGCTGCAGAGAAGCACAATTACTCGGCTGCGCGCAGCGGCAGAGAAGCAAGAAACGTTTTGACTTCGTCTGTGCATAAAAATGCACTAACAAAAAAGGTGCTTGAGCTTTCATGTTCGTGTGTGTCTGCGCGCTTTTTGCTTGCAGCTTTGATCAGACATAGGGCAGGTAGAGACAGAAAGCACGTCACAAGTATCCGCTCGCACTCCGCCCGCAAACGTTCCCTATCGAGAGTCCAAGCTGATGCGATTGAAGTTCTCTTTACAACTTCTTGGGGACAAAGTAAGAACTCGTTTCGGCTGCTCTATAATATAATCGGTATATTAAGTCCTAGGATAACTGTATTGCAATGGTTGAAATGTAAGCTAGAGAGCCTAAAAATCAGAATCCTATCCAATTTTTTTTTACCTGAGAGGGAAACAACCCTTAGCCGTCAGCCACCCTTAAACCAGCCAAAGTGGTCGAGTAGGTCATCTCTTTGTAATAAAACCCGCTGTGAAGGTCCTCGTCCTTTATTCTCATATTCTCTCAGTACTCATACGAGTACCTACGTACCTGCCATTCTATTTACACATGTTAGCAGCAAATGCTGGTTTCAAGTAGATAAATAGAGATTCGTTTAGAAAGAAACCTTTAGTCCTCGCCTGGTAGTGAAAGTGGTCGATACAAATCGAACAAGAAACCGTCTATAAAATGACAGCAGAAATAGTGTGTGACCTGTGCAATAAGGCCGTCAGAAGTAAGCATTTTGCATCTCATTATGAGACATGTGTGGGCACCCGAAATGCCTTTGAGGTCATCATGGGCAAAGATTCGACGTTAAATAGTATCCAGAGTCAAGCGACAATTTTCTGCACAGTTTGCGGAGAGAGCTACAGTCCGACTCGTGAGATTCGTCATTTAACTTCTGAAAAACATAAGAATGCCGCAGCTGCTCAACTAGCAGGCAATGAGAATGTAACTCCAATAATCACGATCTGGAAATCGAAATGGAAATCGTATCGCGTGTACTCCAACAAAGGCGAACAAATCGACTTGCAGGAATTATACAAGCATTGTAGAGAGGACTTGGCAAAAGTACTTCTTCACCATCTAAGTGAGTACGTGTCAGTGCGATTTGTTTTGAGAGTATGTGGACCGTATGTCAAGCAAACTGATGATGAAACCAACCTGGAAAACATGATACACTTCGCCACGTCATGTACTTCACTGTTCGAAAGTGAATTGGCAATTGAAAAACTGGATCAAGCTCTCGAACATTTACGAGCATTAAGCAGTAAATTACAGGAGGAAACTCCAATGTGCGCCTTACAAATTTTTAAATTTTTTGAGATCACAATAAATAAGTTGAATAATGCACCTGGTGGTGGATTCATTAAAGCTCCGCCAGAAATCAGATCCCGAAGAGCATTAATAAATGTTAGGAATAAGGATGAATTCAGTTTCAAGTGGTGTGTTTTAGCATCATTGGCCCATGATCGATACTTAGACACCACGTTTAAAACAGTCGAGAAACGAAAACGTGCCCGACGTCGATTGGCAATCAGAGCGAGGTATGGGCATCTGGACATCAGTCGGGACTTGATTTATTATTATGGAATTAGATTGGATTTTTCTGGCATTGAGTTTCCCATAACAATCAAAGGAATTAAACGGTTTGAACTTAACAATGTGGACTTCAGCGTCAATATATATAAAATCGATGACAGCGGCAGTCGTGTGTTTGGACCCACAACACGAGCAAGCGAGATTCGAAGTCGACACATCGACTTATTATGTATAAATAATGAACGTAATCAGATTTCTCATTATGCCCTCATAGCGTCCATGAGAAAGTTATTGCATCCACAATACAAGAAACCGCATTTTTGTCAAGGCTGTCTGAAGTTTTACGATACCACAGACAGTTCCCATAACACTAAGATGTGTCGTCAATTTGCTGCTGCTAACCAAGAATAAGTACAAAAAGTGCACCTAAAACAGTGCGTTTTAGATAATTTTACAAAACTGTACACCAATCACTGCATATACAATTATACATATAAAATACTCAACCTTTTTTTTGTAATTGTATTTTAAATATAAGCTATGACAAATTTGCTGTTTTTACTTTATAGTGCAAACATAAATCAACTATAAAATATTAAGATCACCTCAAAATTCCTGAAAATATACATTTTACAGAGCATTTGCTGAAGTAGACCAACTGTCCCTATTATTTTTCACATGACTGTAAGTATGTACTTGCAATAACGGTAAAAATGTGCAGCTATGACAAGCAGCTCACGGCTACCTGCAGCGCCGTCGCGACGTTCCGAATGAAACCTTTAAGAAGCGAGCGAGCGAAAGCGATGGAGAGAGAGCATTGGCGCATAACGTATGCACGAACTTAAGCTAAAGCACAAGAACAGTACAGGGAAGAGAGAAAGACCCGAGAGAGCGTTGCCCAGGCTGCTGCCGTGCGGAAGCTTGCGCACATCCAAATGCATTTGTATGTGCGTATGTATGTACATATGTACATATGTACAATGTGGTACAGTGGGAAGTGCAAACCACAAACAATAATAAGCTTGTGCTTAGGCTGCACCGTTATGATGAAGCTGATATCGTCGCATTGCTTTCGACGATATTTGTAGAATTTGTTGGGGAGCATCAGGCTGGGATCGTATTCGCATACTGCGGCCATCGTTCGTACCGTGGCTATTTCGGTTATAACAACTTGCTAAATTTATAATTAAAAATATATTCGTGGGATAAGCTGCATTTGAAAATACAATTATTCTAAAGTGAAGATGCTAAATTCGATATAGAACGTTTATCGAAGATATCTTTGTATATGTACATATATCGAAAATAGCTGGCCAGTACTTACATTTTTAATAGCCTATTCGATCGAATCAGATCTGGCCATTCGAAACCTTTCGCTGGCTGTCGGACTCTGTAGCTCCCAGTTGCCAGAATTCATTTTTAGCTTAGCTTAGTACACTCCATAGAACAATCAATCTCTCTCTATATATTTCGTAAGCCCATTGGGGAATCCTAAACACATCCAAAAACTAATTCAAAGACTCACCAAAGGCAGCTACAATGCCAGAAAATATCAACAGACAGAAGTCCCGCCGGCAGTATGGGGCCTGGGACAAGCCGGGCGTCTCCCTCTTTGCGGTCGTCAGCCAGGAGCCCCTCAGCAATATGCTGTCCATGATGAAGCCGCTGCCGAAGGGGAGCAGCGACTACGACAAGGACGCCTATCCCATGATACAGAAGTCATCGGCTGCCGAGAACGCGGTCTATCGCGCCATTAAATTTCAGGTGGAGCAGCTGGCCCTCAAGCGCAGATTGGAAATGAGCTCGAAGCAGGAGGAGCGGCGCATCAACAACGAGCTAATGCGGGCTCTGATGGAGGAGCGCAGAGCCGAGGTTGTGGCAAAGAGTAAGCTCGTGCAGCTGCAGCGGAATGTGCCCGAGCTGCGCGACCTGCAGGTGGAGGTGAATGTGGCCAAGGTGGCGCTGAAGGTCAGGCAGCAGATGCTGGCAGAGGCGCATGCGCGGAGCGTCGACAAGCAGGCGGAGCGAGAGGAGGCCCAGGCCCAACAGCAGCAGGTGGAGCTGCTGATGCTCAAGGAGAAGTTGGTGGCCGACCAGAAGGCCCACGCATACCGCGAGGCACTGATGAACCAGATTGCGGAATCAACCGAGAAGCGCGAACGGGTGCAGCACGAGACCAAGCTGCAGGAGCGCCAAGAGCTGATCGACTTCCAGAAACAATACGCTCTGGAGCAGCAGCAGGAGGCTGAGAAGTGGGCGGAGAAGCGCAAGCAGCTCCAAGAGTCCCTCAATAAGACTTTCGCTCAGAAGCAGGCCGCACGCCAAGCTGAGGAGAAGGCGAACAGGGTCCGCCCTCAGCGTGGCATCCTTGACTCGTACGGCCCGACGACAGCCGCCTTCGTGGCCAAGGACATGAAACGCCGCGCGGACGAGATGCAAGCCAGAGAGATGAACAGCGTCCGGCTGGGCTTACAGCTCAGCAAGATCCAGCACGATCGAGATGCGCGCGACGAGCTCCTCATGGACCTGCTCGAGCACGAGTACAGTGTCAAGGAGAGCAAGCGGCACCTGGAGCAGATGCTGGAGCGGCATGCCGAGTGCTGTGCAAACCACGAGAAGGTGGGCAAGCAGCGCGAGGAGCAGAAGTACTTCCGCGAGCAGCGGGCCAACATTGGCAGCGACATTCGCCGCGACTCGACCTCCTTCGGCGAGCGCCAGCACCACACATACGAGCATCGCCTGGCGTCCATGCACAAGAGAAACGAGCAGTGCTACCACGACATGGAGCAGCAGGCCATGGCCAACGAGCAGCGCCGCAATGCCGATGCCGAGGCGGCGCGCAACATCGCCGCCACATGGGCCCAGCTGCAGGAGGCACAGGATGCAGCTGTGGGCAAGGAGCGACTTCGAGTGCTGCGCAGCCAGCCCCAGGAGGTGCTCAATGCCATGCGGCCGTACATCTTCACTGCCAACGAGCAGAAGGTCCTCAATCTGGAGACAAGCAAACACATTTGAACACCGCCAACCCATTAAAGTGTTTCCCTCTACACCCCAAAGGCAATTCGGAGAGAGTTTGTTTTATTTTACATGTTTATTCATCGATCGGTTCGCTTAACAACTAAATACATCTCGATTCGGATATGGTTGTGCTCTAGCCTAGGTGTGTGTGTGTGTCCATGGAGTGCCTCTCTGCAGAGACACTCTAGAGATAGGTTTTTGGGGTTGCGCTTTTGGTCACAGCTCGGCGCTTGCGCTGCTTTTACCTCCAAGACGAATCCTCGATCCTCGATCCTTGACAACTTACAAACTAATAAATGCATTTCGCCTCCGGTACGTTTTCAACTTGTTCCAAAGTTTTTCTTTTTTGCTTTCAATCTAAAACTCTTTTGAAGATGGTTCATTTCCTGACTTGATTTTCGATACTGCTTGGAAGTAAAAGCGCAAAAACGTTGACTCGAACAAGCAACAAATTAAATACAAACAAAAAAGAGATTAAAATAAAAACAGAATGGGGAAAAAAAGAGGAAATTCTATAAATATCATTCAACCGATTGGAATATGTACAATAAGCAAATTGAATGGAAATCGATTCCATAGAATATAAATAAATAAATATACAAACTAGGGGCAAACATAGTCGAATGTTATATAGACATCTATATAGGGTCGACCCGCCTCAACTTATCGGTAGACATCGCTTTATGGTCTACAATAAATGCGGATAAATGCAAGCGAAATTCGAGCATCCACGAAACACTCATTGTCCTCAACTAAATCCTACTAATACACAGTACAGGGGAAGGGGAAGGGGAAGGACTGGGGGATAGGGATAAGGGATTGGGCATAGGCATAAGGTATATGGGATGGGGAGACAACTGAACTGAGCTGCTTAATCAATCACCACCGACCAGGGATGGTCCACACGGCCGTACTGGATGTCGGTGAGCGTCTCGCGGATCAGCTCGTGCACGGGCTTCTCCTGCTCCATGGTGGGCACGTACAGGTCCTGGCCGAGATAATTAATTCGATTGACGGGACTAACCACGCACGCAGTGCCCGCGCCAAAGAGCTCCAACAGCTGCAAGCAAACAAAGAGAAAGAAAAACCCAATGAGATCCAGAGGTTCTGCGGGATCGATGTAATCATCTCTTTGCTTACCCTTCCCTGGTTGAGCAGCTCACAGACCATGGGCATTGTGATGTTGGCCTCGCTCACCTTGAACTTGCCCCACTGGCGGGACATGTTCAGAATGGAGTCGCGTGTAATGCCGGGCAGGATGAGGCCATTCAGTGGCGGCGTCACCAGCTCCTGTTCTCCCTGATCGTTCACGTAGAACATGAAGATGTTCATGGTGCCCACCTCGGTCAGCTGATGGTCTTCACCGTACAGCCAGAGCACCTGCTGCAGGCCCCGTGACGCCGCCTCCTTTTGCACATTGATCGTGGGAGCGTAGTTGGAGCCCATTTTGCGGTTGCCAACGCCGCCGGGCCAGGCGCGTGTGTAGGCGGGATCGGCCAGCAGGGAGACGGCGCCCGTGGAGCCCGTCTTGAAGTAGCTGCCAACCGGACTGAGGATTGTGTAGAGCAGGGCAGAGTCCGAGGAGGCCACACCCAACGTGGGCTGCGCGAGGAACAGATCAAAGGTTCAAGATTAGTTGCTTGTTCCTTGTCCAGAGATCGGGCGGGAATACTCACGTCGATGCCAATGAGTGTGGGGCGAATGTAGAGGCTGGCAGTGTCCGTGTGCGGCACCCACTCCGAGTCGATGGACAGCAGGCGGGACAGGCACTGAACGAACTCCTTGCCCTCGAAGGTGGGCAGGCCGGAGCGCTGGGCGGCGAGGTTCATGCGGGCCATGTTCATGTCCGGCCGGAAGATGCGGATCTTTCCATCGACACCCCGGTACGCCTTCATGCCCTCGAAGAGCTGCAACGAATCGATCGATCAGTCAGTCGCCTGATAAGACACCCTTTGGCAACAGCCAGCAGCCAGCAGCCGCTACAGAGATCGCATGAGATGAGATGGTATGACGATGACGATGACGATGTTCGATGGCAATGGCAATGGAGATGACTCGACGTCAGCGTAAATCACACACGTGCCGCTGCTGGATCAGCCAGAGATTACGGTACGGATGGATCGGATCGGATGAACGAAGGGTGAGTGGTGGAGCTGAGCCTGCAGTGGAGAGCGCTGGACACTTACCTCAACGGCGTAGTGCAGGACCTTGGCAGCGGGATGCATGACGAGGTTCTCCAGCGGCGTGATCTCTGGCTTCTGCCAGCCGCCTAGGCTCTTGTGGTAGTAGATCTTGAGCATGTGATCGGTGAAGAGGCGGCCAAAGCCCAGCTCCTCATCGTTGTCCGGCTTCGGCTGGAGCTGCTGCGGCGTGGCCAGTCGCACCGTCATCTGTGAGGCCTTGAACTGATGGCCCAGATCCTTGTCGTGCTTAACGGGCTCCGGGGCATGTGTGTACTGTGTGTCCACCGAGGCGGTGATCTCAAAGTCCACCGAGGACTTTTGCTGCTGCAGCTGCTGGGCGGCCTGGGCGGCCTTCAGCGATTGGTTGCTGCACAGTCGAATGGAGTGCGCAATGAACTTGATCATTCGATGCTGATTGCGGAAAATATCCTGCAATGAAGAACATGAAACGGCAGACGGTCAGAAAAATGCACGCACGACCAGGTGGAGTGACTCTAATGAGCTAAATGATTGTATGCTAATTTGGGTCTAGACCCGAAATGATTTCGAATTTAATTTGCACCCCAAATTCAAATCCATTTTCGATTTGCATGCCAGTCCGTCGCCCTTGCCGATCGTCGGGTGTCATGTAACCCCCGAGGAAGCAACGAGAAGTCGGGCGAATTCTTCACCTGCCTCCATTCTGGGTCAGCTTTGTGTCGCTAATCAGCAGAGACTTCGTAGACTTGTTTTGCTGATCTCAAAGCTGATGAAATAACCAAAACTATAGACTAAGCCTTAGTCTCAGCCAATGCCAAAACTAGTCCAAAACTGCCGTAAATTGTCGCTGACATTGCATCAGCCGAGAGCGAAGCCAAATATTTGTAATAAAATAAAATACGCAGCACAAAAAATATATAAAATAGAGTTCAAACACTGGTCGACTAAATGTCTGGCAGATCGAGGCTTATCACTCCCTCCCCCACCAGCCTTAGCCCACGATCTAACCCCATAGATTACGGCCGAGTCTGGAGTAGATAAGATGTCTCCATAAATGCCCAAAATAAAACATTTGTTCTATTTTTAATGGTTCTCAGAGTGCAATCAATATTAATAGCTGAAAATACTTTTTACTCGCTTGAACCGGATTTAATAGAATTCAATTTTGACTTAGCGGAATAATACTTTAAGTTTTTCTTTATTCTTTGAACGAAACATCGCCAGACTTTTCGAGAAAGCCAATCACTTGGAACAATTCCAGTGAAATATTCTCCAGAACTCCCAGTTCATTCACTTTATGTTATGGTAAATATTTTTATGTTTTTGCTGTTCCAATTTTGCTGCCGTTTCGGACATTGATAAAAACTACTCGTATCAGCCGAGTGCCGTGATTTGCATTTGGTAATATTTTTATGAATTCACACAAAGAAGAAACAACAACAGATTACAGACTGTTGCTAAGTTAATACAAAAAAATATTAATTAGGCGGCGCGAAAGAAACATAATTTATGACTTGTCTGAGTTTAGATGGGAATATAATTAGATTTCGATTGAGGTTCTGGGCTTTCGATGGCAGCATAATTTATGTCTTGGAATTTTTTGTATAAATAATTCAATTAAATTTTGAAGATTCATGTTTTTATTGATTTTCCGTGATGCAATTCAAGAGTGTACAAACCTTTGCGTTTATTGCCATTTTGGTAGTCATGTTGCTGGCTGCGAACTTTCTTTCCCGTTTGCTCTGATCTCGCAGACTCTCTTTGATTCTTCTCTTCTCTTCGCGCTCTTTCGGCAAAGCGTCTTTGGCACTTGGTCAAACGGTATTTGAGTTTGCTTTGTAACGTTCACGTTGAGCCTGCTCTTTGCACTTTGTAACTGTTGAATTTCTTTATTGTCTCGCGTTCAAGGAATAGCACTTCACCACATTCACTCACACAGTAAAAAAATGGATATATCACAAAGTTTAAATATATTTAATTGAGTGTTTCGATCTGCTTCGCTTTGCTTTGCTTCAGGTATTCTTCTCGCACATGTGTGTCTGAACGAGTTGCTGCAATAAATGAGCTGCTGCCGCTGTGCGCTCCTCTATCTATAGCCGAAGCGGCGGCGGCCAGCATGTGGGTGTGTGCGTGTGTGTGTGAGCTGGTCGTACGATTCTCTGTTTGAGAATCGGAAGAATTGCTTTGGAAGAGACGGCGCTCGGCGGCAGAGCGGCCTGTTTACCGTTGGAACGTGTCGGGCAACCGCTGATTAAGAGAATTTGCGCAAAAAGCAAGCGCACAGTGGCCGGCCCCAAAAGAGAGGCGGCGGAGTCAATACACTGCACTAACAAAGTGCGATTAAATGAGTTAAATTAATTTAAGCTCTTGTTTTTGCAGTAATTATCCATTGAATGCTTCTCCGGGTAAACTTTAAAACGTCACCAGTTGTCTATTGGGTATTCCTATTTCCCACACATGTTTATTTTTCCCCTTTCGCAGAGCAAAGTTTTCCCGCGTGGCCAATTTCCGTGCTGGTCAGTGTACCCTAAAGAAACACACAGCATAAAATCGAATGTTTTTGCTCCCTCTCTCGCTCTCGAGTCGGCTCCCGCTCGGCTCTTGTTTTCGAAAACACGATTGACGGCCTCCTAGGTGGGGAGCTGGTGCTCTGGAAGGGGACAGTAATGGTACCCCCCATGGGCTGTACGTACTTATTTGGACGCACCACCGATCCGACGAGACGATCTTTGGTAGGCAACCAATTTTTTTGTTCTTTCATGTTTTTTTTTAGCATTTTTTTCGTGGACTTTTTGTTGCTTTTTGGGAACCGGCGCAAAAAACCAATTTCAGGCCATTATTTTCAGTTCATTTTGGGTGACATATTTGTACGAGTTGAATTTTAGGCTGCTTTTTCTCTTCTGGTTTCTCTAGTTCTTTCTTTGTTTACCCGCGGTTTGGGTGCCTGTTGTGTGTACTTTTCCATTAAATGTGAGAACATAAATAAATAAGTACTACATATATGGCCAGGTATGTACATGCATGAATATGTACATAAATATTTGTGGAATTATCCGTTTTTCTTCTGTATATGTATCTATTGACATATGTATGTATGATTGTATTTTCGATGGGGTTTTTCCAGCGCTACCCATAGATAATGCTCCGCCAGCCGATTAAAACGTTCATTAAGTTCATTTTCTTTACCTCTGCCACTATCTCCGTTTGTCCCAGGAAAGCTACGGAAATGATCGGGATTGTATGGTATGGAAAATTGTTCTTGCACACATGTTATCGCCAGTTCCTTCTGCTACTACCTGGCTAAGGAAACAGTTCCGTTTTTTCATGGCTTCCTTCTTTTATCATGCGAAATAAATGGTGTGGGAAATATATAAAAAGGAAATTTGTTTTTCCACTCAGCTGAACAATATGACGCGCACATTTCGCTATATTTTTGTCGTTTTCCTGTTACTTTTTTTATTTGTAGTTTCCCAAACTGATAAGGCGGTTTGTTCCACGTTTTGTGTTGTTTTTCCAACCAACAGATTGTGCAAAAAAAAATACTCGTGAAAGGTGCATACACACAAATGTATGTGGAGATGGATGTGTGTAGACTAGACACCAATTTGAATCCTGGCTGATGCAATATCTAAAACGAAAACATCATGATCATAGCTTTTATGCTGTCTGTCCACTGCCATGTGCTTTGGGTGTAACTTAAGAGAGCATAAAGCAGCGCAGAGAGCGGGGAGCATAGGGAAGAGCGAGCATTACATTGCGCTCTGCAGGCTGCTCTCTTGCTGATTTTGCTTACTCTTTGGCTGCTGCGGTGCTTGGCTGGTTGATAAACAAATAAATTAACGCTGCCCTATCTATCGTGCGATACAAATACGAATAATTTCAATGTCAATGTACTGGACAGAGTGTGCCTCCGTCGCTTGTGGCTCTCTGACCCTGCTGTAATGTGTGTCTGTGGGTCTTTCTCTATCTCTCTCTCTCTCTCTCTCTCTCTCTCTGTCCATTTGTGTTTGTGTAATGTTGGTCTCCTCCGCTCCTTAGTGGGTCACAGTGGTTGCGTTTGACCTTCCTTTTCCTTTCGCTGGCGTGCTCTCACTCAATCTCCGTCGTTCTTTAGTATGGGGTGTTATTGTTATTAATTATATTTTAAGGCGAAGGTCAACAAAATTGCACGAAAACAACATGATAAACGATTCCCACGTGCATATGTATGTATGTATGTCTGTACGTACATTCCGACGTAACTGAAAGATAAACAACAACAATCGTGCACTGAGCGAAAGTGTAATGGTCGGGCAGGCCAAACGACAACTTATGATCAATGTATATACATATGTATGTATGTATGTACAATATGTATTTATGTATGTAAGTATGTGCATCAGCACTGCACATCGAGAACAAAAGTCACTGAACTGCTTGCACTGCTTACACTGCTTGCCTTACATGCGAAGGCATGATCAAGGACGCCCACATTTGTGTGAACAACAAACTGTATGTGTGTGTGTGTGCGGTTGAGGGGGTGTGTCCGTGCATGTATACAATATCTCGCTATCTGCATGTGTGTGGGTGAGTGCTTTTTGGAGGCGCGTTCGCTTGAAGCGGGCCCACTTTTCTCATACATATAAATACATAAATACATACATATATGTACATATGTACATATGTACATATGTATGTGTACATCTGTGTGTATATTCAACGTCGCCACATGAGGCGTATGCGTAATATGCTGCCTTAACCTCCCACTGCCCCTTCCCCACCTCCCCGACTGACTTGTTTTTTCCCCTGATTCTTTACAATAATTTTGTTATTGTTTTGATGACTTATTTTCAATCCGTTCTCCTTACCTTGATAACCGAACGCGTCATCGGCGAAGCAGCCACCGTCCCACAGGGGAGTGTACTGGATTCCTGAAAGTGGCAATAACCAGAAGGAATCGAGGCGCATTTCCTGATCACAGACTTAAAGATGTGCACACGGATAGAGATATAACAGATATACCTTCCAGAAATCTCAACTATGGGTTCTTTTTTTTCAACCATTAAAGTGCTTCATTTTCTACCATTTCAAAGCAGAGTAAGAGACTCGTAAAATATGCTAATGAGTATTCCATTTCCCCCTATTTTTGACTTCCTGTAAATATTCATATTGTTTTTATCACTTGTTGTTGTTTGTTAGCCCAAAATTGGGCTTGAGTTCTTGCTAATTTAAAATCGAACTCGAATTCGCAAATTACGCACTTGATGGACGGGTGGAGCAGCTGGCGGAGGGTGGTGGTGGTGTTGGTGGTGTTGGTGGTGGTGCATTTGTACGTACAATGACGTAAAATCGTATTGGGGTTCAGCGGAGATCGAGCTACTTTAATCGCAGGCAACGGCCAACTATGTCGAGGCAAATGGAATTGTGGCACCCCGCTTGGGCATGCGCTGCCCCTGTCCCCAACGAGTCTCGAATGATCCAATTCAATGCGATTCACAAATTCAAATATCGCTTTGTTCGTAATGCCGCGGGGGGCTATAGGGTTTTACGGACGACGTAGTATTAATCGTATGATATAGGCAGTTAAAGGTACATATTTGCTGGCACTTACAAATCTGATCAACTGATCATCTGGAGGCTCTTTTTTTGGGAGGGCGCTTATCAATCCATTGACGTAAGGCCCTGGAGCACACGCCCTCCCCGAAACAAATAAATATGAAAGAAGCAATCATCCACAGTTATCAACTCCACGCCCACTGTCCTCCTTCCCCGCGATCACAAGATACACGTTTCCGGAGCTTTGGCTGTCAGAGAGTGCGGAGAGATAAAACTGTCCGAAGCACAGATACAAATACAGATACAGAGCACCACATGATCACGATCGGTTAGCCAGGTTGATGAATGCGGCTTTATCGCAGGAGAACACACCCATACCCCATACACATACCCATACCCATACCCATACCCAAAAACCACACCACGCACTCGCTGACAAATCATTCAAGAAAAAAATAAATAAAATAGATAGCGTTTAGTCAGCAGACCATCCGTTGATTTGGATTCCGCAAGTCATTTTGATTACGGATATGGGTATGGGATATATTTATATAATATATATCCCATATATTGTTCCCATGATAAATGTAATGTGCTTCGGTTCTTGCTACGCATTTCAAATATAATTCAGACATTTATTGGAAATTTATGTGCAGAGGGAATTTAATGAACAGTTTTGTGCTTTGGTTGAATTTATTTCTTTGGGGTTCGCTGATAAGTCTGCCCACTGTAATGATGTAGCAAAAGACAAAAATAGGCCCTGCTTGAATCGAAAGTTATTATCAATAATGGAACTTCTTTCAAAGACTCCTCGAATAGTATCCTGCTCAAATTTTGGGCCAAAATAAATAAATGTACATAAGTATGTATCA
Source organism: Drosophila subobscura (assembly GCF_008121235.1). Classification (NCBI taxonomy): domain Eukaryota; kingdom Metazoa; phylum Arthropoda; class Insecta; order Diptera; family Drosophilidae; genus Drosophila; species Drosophila subobscura. The sequence continues at coordinate 22,219,755 of NC_048530.1, read as the reverse complement.
ATGTACATATACATATGTCTGTACGTTGTACATATATTTATTGTGGCCAAAAATCGTGGGTGGATCTCAAGTGATTTATTTGCTTACGCGATCTTTCTTTATTTTCTTGTCCGGTCGATTCTACTCGTTCCTCGCACATTTTTACTGCTCAAGGTCTTATCCCGCCCTGCCACATGCCACCGAAGCGCCCCCTCCGCATGTTAGCCTCCAATTTTCACTGTCGATCTTTGGCATTCAAAAATAGCACTTATGAAAAAAATGAGAGAAAATAAAAGAAAAGAACAGTTTTTTTTTTTGTCGATGTTTACCAGCTGCGGGTGCTACTATCTCTCTAATTGATTCTTTTTGTGAATTTTCAAGGTTAGGGACAATCGCAGGGGGGCTTGCAGATATAGAGATAGAGAGAGAGAGAGAGAGAGAAAGTAAGAGGAACATAACGTTTTTACGATATTTTTAACGATCGCTCTTAATGGCCAGTGCTGATCTCGTGTCCAAGTCGCGTGCGACATTCGGTAGATGCCAGTAGAAAAGAGTCACAAAATTAATGGAGAGTCAATGACACGTGGGCCTCTCTCAATAAGCATAAAGAGCGGGCATACAAATTAAAGTACGAGATGTGTATATGCTGTACACTCGGATCAACAATTATTCGTACAGTCACAGTCGTCACGTTCATTTCCAAATACATTTTATAGTAGCTATGAGCGATAATGAGACAATAAGTCTTAGCTATTTAGAGATTTAGTTAAAATAGTTTAAAATCTCCGTAATTAAACTCTCCGATGAGAGGATACATTATTTGTATTTGCTCTCAATAGTGTAAGCATAAATATTGGGCAAAGTGTATGTATGCATGTGCTAACTGTTCTCCACCTTTGCCGCTCTTCGCACTTCTTCTTCGCTCTTCTTCGATGCTGGCAGGGTATGCAAGGGTGTGTTGAGCGCATATACAGTTAACTGCTGACTGGCGCAGCGTATACAGTTAACCGCTGACTGGCGCAGCGTAGTACAGACGCCACCGGGCACTGAGTCATGTTTACAGAAACAGAAACACAAACTCCAAATGGAAATGTGATCCTTCAGTCTGCAGCTAGCATACTTTTAGGTGAAGGCAGCCATCGAGGAGCACCAGCTAGTTGATCAGATGTTTTAGTTTTAGAATCTATGCTAAATGGTTACACACACACGATCACCCACCCATTTACATATGCATGTAGGAGCGAGATCGCAATTTACCTGCGCGTGGCCCGGTCGTGCGGCCGAAAACTTGATTCGGCGAAACGAAAAAAAAACGGCATACAAAGAAATACGTGAAAGAGACGAACAAAAAAGTGTCTAGTTGGCAAGTCAATCAGTCAGACAACAGAGGCAGAAAGACAGACAGAGCAACAGAGCGACAAGGCGACTGACAAACAGACAGACAGACAGACGCAAGTGTCCAAATGAAATACTTTGTATGTTACCCACACACCTCTGCATATCTGTGCATGTATGAGTGGCACCTGTTCGAATCGGGTTGCGTACATTACTCGTGCTCTTTGCCCGGTGCCGCGGCTACTCTTTGGCTCTTTCTTACAAACATTGGTGTCTATGCTGCGCGTGTGTCGCGCTCTTCGGCGCGGCATCGCCTGCGGCTTACCATTCACATTCTTTTTTGCACGCTTCTCCCCACTTCGGCAACCGTCTTGTCTTATATAATCAACATATACTGGTACAGTTTTTTGATCGGTATTACGGACGAGCCCTGAAAACTGACCAATCCGCAAGCGCTAACCGACGAGTGTGGATTATCTCACACACCACACACCACACAGCTCATGTATGACAGATGACGCAGTGCGTCAGCAGATATTCTACATATATCTGTTCTATATTGGTATGGGTGTGTGTGCGAATTTGCTGGGGGCATATGGAATAACCAGATAGATCTAGTTGGGATATCTATTTATGTAAGTATAAATGTGCGTACATTTTCATGTACATTTGCATGGATCTGAACTACAGATGCAGCATAATTATTCATGTAAATCAAATTTTAATTGGGATCCTGTATATTTTTTAACTGACATGGAAGAGAACGGTCCAAGAAAATGGCTATCGGACTAACTTTTCCAGTTTTTCAGATAATTCAACATAAATAAAAATGTTTCATTACAAATCTGAACAAAAAATCTGAAAGATAAAAACTTCTTTTTTTGCATATAATATGATCTACATACATATGTACCCATCTTCGAATCTTTAATTTTATGTATAAAAAAATCTCACGAATTCCAGCATAATCGGAATGTACACATGTATGAGTGCCATCGAAAGCGACTTATTCGGTTGCTACCTGTGGCCTGGTGCTTGCACACCGAAACTGAAAATTAATCTTCTCAGTTCAAAAAATCCAAAACTGGTTGGAAGAGGCCCCCCAACTGGTCCCGGGCCAGACACAAATACATGCATAAATGCAAAAATTAAACAATCCCCAACAATACCCATAAGAAATGGCACTACAACAGGAAAGCTCCAAATAAATTGAACGCAAATCACATTCAAATTTGATGCCAGACCAGACAAAGGCAAAAAGAAACAAAACAATTCGCCATTTATATTCGAGTAGCTTCAAAGCAACTCTCGATTTTGCTGCCCATCAAATGGCATTTAATTACGAGTCTCTGTCTCTGTCCCTCGCATATTTATATTTTGGGATTTTTGCTTTATTTTTTTGGCAACTTTCATTATCAATGTCAAGCACGATTCTAATTAAACGCTCTCCAAATACCAAACAAAAAGAGCAAACGCTGACAGTGATAAGGCTCTGCGCGGCAGCTCGTTTCATTAATGGATATGAAAGAAGAAATGCTCGACAGTGTCTCCAAATAGTAGCGTGAAGTGTTCGATGACAGAGTGCTACCTGATGAGTGATAAGCGGGGAATAGTATAAAATAAGTTGAAAGATTTGTACACGTTTAGCTGCCCATAGGAATCACTTCAGTGGCGGCAGCAGTCCTACAGGGAGTATGGAAATATGGTAAATATTAGAGCACTTCCTCGTAATTTTTGCTCCCAATCTGTAGCCAAAAATTTGCCTTTTTAATGTCTGATGTTTTTCAGCCTTTAATTGATTTTCTACGATTTAAAATTGCAAGCAATTAATTAATGGGCAAACACACAAACACTTTCTGCCTGTTCATCCATGCACATGATGTACATATATTATTTTTGAATGATTCTGTACATTTGTTCATTATCAGTCTCCTATCGGTTACTGGGATGGGTTTCGTGATTTATTTTTAAAGTCGGTGGCAACCGCAGCTTATCAATCGATTGGCTAATGTCAGCGGGGCAGGGGGGAAGAAGGTGCTGAAGACGAAGGAGGGTGGAAGCTCAGGAGGTGGGCCTGGCATCGCATGTTTGGGGACTGTTGCTAGAGGGTCTCTTATCGCCATCCACAGGCATCGAAGTGCGTCATCGCTGCGCCAAGAACGCTGTAGGCTGTAGGGCTTCCCACTGTAACAATTTTCTCAACAATTGCTACTCCAGTTCCAACTCGAAAGTCCTTCGCATGGCAGGTATTTGAACCGGTTCGTGCAGCCATTCACATCCGCCGATATCCAATTACACAGTCCCCTACTTACGTGTACATAAACCACATGGACATGTGCATCAAACTGGTTGCGCTCAGCAGTCTTCGGCTCGGTGTGCACTTGCTACAGACAGACAGAGAGACAGATCAACAACGTCTTTGGCGTGTACATGGGCTCGTCTATATTTACAAGGATTTCGAAATAAAAATAAATAGTTACAATGCAGTAGATCGTTCCCTGAGTGGCTGACTGTGGCTGTTAGGGTATCTTCTTGATGTGCGACTTTGTGTGCTTCACCTTCGAGGTGAGCACGTCGTAGCCCAGGCTGATGATATTGTCGTAGAAGATGCGGTAGTGGGCGGGTATCCAATAGAAGTTGATGAACTGCGCCGCCGGCCACACCGTCCACTCGGCCGCGTACAGCTTCCAGGCCTTCTCCTTGATCTCCTCCCACACCTCGTGCTTGTCCTTCTGTTCGAGCAGGCCGAGGGTGACAAAGAAGACGCTGATGTAGACTGGCGAACATATCAGCTGGTCGAGCACAATCTTCTTGGCCACGACGCGCATGCTGCGGCCGGGCATCCGCTTGTCCAGCATCTTGTACCAGTAGTGGCAAATGATGCCCACGGTGACGCCGCTGATGGCCATGTGGCTGGTGCGCTGGCTGTCGAAGCGTTCGATCTCCCCACTGTAGATCTCCAGATGTTGCTCCAAGACATCGCCGAGGCAGCTGAGCGTCAGCGAGATGCCCACGTTGGTGAAGAGCAGGAACCTATTGCTGAACGCAGTGGCATGCCACTCACGCAGCTTGCGCATCAGTTCGGAGCGAGAGCGGGAGCCGGGAGTGCCAATGCCAGTACCAGGGCCAGCGCCGGTGCCGGTGCCAACATTCCGCAAGAGGTTCAGTCTGATGGAGCGGCCGGTGCTGGTGGCGGTTGAGAAGAGGATCCGGGCCTGGCAGCGAATGGATTGCATATTTTTTTGTTTGTTATGTGCGAATAGTTTGAAGGAGTGTGGACGTAACAGAATACGGTTTCACGGGTTGGTTGGGTTGAAACGAAATTTACATGGTCTCCACTTGCAGTGCGTTGCAGCCACAGGTCGATCCACTGGTTGCACCGGTGATGTTTAATATATTTTAAATCTAAATTAAGCCGTTTTGTACATGATTTTCCCAAAATTTTAATGTACTCGAATTTTAAAAGGCCAAAAGGCCAGAAAAACAACAACCAACAACAATCACGTGTAGTAGCAGCTGTTCGACCAGGGCTGGACATGTTATCGACTCATAAACCGATAAGTAAAATATCAAAAAATCTAAAAATATCCAAAAGCAATAGTTATTTACATGATGGGGAAATCGTCATAGATAATTCGTTTTATTTAAACTAATCATAGTTGCAAAAATATTATTTTTTCAGTGGAATATCATATCGATGGTGATATCGATAGGAGAACAAAGCGACAACCCTAGAAAACATTCCATTGCGTTTTGTTTTCATTTTTTTTTTGCAAGCGTCGCATTAAGCAAGTTGTAAAAATCTTCATCGGTGATTGATTGTCAGTAGCTGCCTTGGACGCGCGCCACATCAGTTATTAAATCTGTAATTGTCCCTCTCCTGGGGTTACCAGCCACTGCTGAAGGACAACAGTCAAGTGTAAACCCAACAGCTGGGGGTGAGGTATGTGTGTGCATGACATATCATTGGTGTGCAGCTTGTTGTTGTGCAAAGTGAGGAGAGGCCAGGCCATTAGTGTACTCCAAAACAAAAGCACAGCAGATAAGCATTACAACTGTGACACACCGTCTGGGAGTAGCACTTTAACCATTTATTTTCGCCTAGATCCCAAGGCAAACAAAGGAACGCTGCCTGCCACACACAAACACGACCGCAATCACATCAATCTCTAGCATACACGCACACTAACGCAGCCAGGGGAAAGACAGCGCAAGAGCGAGCGAGAGAGGGAGAGAAAATGGGACGCGTATTTCTGGAGCACCTGGGAGGCCTGAAGCTATTCAATTGCGCCCAGTGCCACACGAACCTGACCAACCGCAGCCAACTGATCAGCACAAGATTCACCGGGGCGACGGGTAAGCAATGGCCCGAGTTATGCAACGGGTGGCAGCTGGAATCGCATTTGTGATTATATCTCAACGTTCCCACAGGCCGTGCGTATCTGTTCAAGCGCGTGGTCAACCTGACCTTCAGCAACATACAGGAGCGTGTGATGCTCACCGGACGGCACATGGTGCGCGACGTCATGTGCAAGAACTGCGGCGCCAAGCTGGGCTGGATGTACGAGTTTGCCACCGAGGAGTCCCAGAAGTGAGTACCCGCACCCGCATCCCTGACCAAGCAAAAGGCTCACCCCGCACTTCCCTCACTCTAGATACAAGGAGGGACGCGTCATTCTGGAGTATGCATTGATCAACGAGGCCGAGGGTTTTCCTGCAGAGGCGCCCACCACCAGTCATTGAATCTGAGCGAGAGCAGGGCTAGTAGCTGCCCGCACCGATCCGCATACCCCGTAGAGACCATGCATAAGGCGACCCGAACCGCGCATAACCCCTAGTATTGAATAGCAAGCCGTAGGCGAGGGCTTTTAATATAAATTAAGCCTAATTAAGAGAACAGATCGCCGTAGTCAATGATTGAACTCCGCGCCTGTGTCAGAGAGATGCAGGGGCACGTCACGACGGTAGACGCAAATATGTATGGCCCTGTCTTAACGTTACTTAAACGTAGTTTTTAGGCATTTAGCACATAAGCAGCTGCGGCTTTTCCCCTCTATTGTAAACAATGCCATGAGGCTGAACTGCGAAAAGGTTCGGCTGCAGTCGCTGTGGCAAAAAACCAACCAACCAAACGATCGATCCGAATCACATTTAATCGAGATCTCTAGCCCGTAAATAAATCAACAATAAAGCACATTTGATTCATCGAAATAGAACGAACAATTCCAGGCGCTTGGGCTGTTTGGTTTTCTTTATTGTTTACACAAATGCAACAAAAATGCATTCATTTCCTTGTTTATTGTTTCATGTTTTTGTGTGTCCTTTTGCTTAATATAATCCTTAGTTAGTTCTATTTGCCAGTCTTCTTAACCATGGCCAGGGCATTCTCGTTGGCAATCATTTGGAATTCCTGGAAGCGCTGCGACACCCGCTGATTCATCTTGAGATACTTTTCCATGCAGTTCAGCGAGCATTTCTCCTGCAAATCAACCAAACCGAATGAGGATACTCGGACCATCGACTCAATTCTCCTCCACTTACCTCGTTCTCCTTCACGTCGCGGGATGTGAAGTCGCGAACGCAGTCTGAGAAGCACATTTCGGATAGCCGGTTGTACGACATCAGAAAGTCGGAGAACTACATGTGATGGATCGGCGATTAGAACATTTGTACCACAATGTGGATGGATTTCAGCGGCTGCATTGCATCACGTTGCTCGAAAGCGCTACAATTGGCTGCCCACTCACCGTTTTCATCTGGTCCTTGTCCAGTTGGTCGATAGCAATATTTTCCGGACTTTTTGCCATTTTGTTTTGTCACGTTTAATTTAACTTTTCTTAAAAACGAAATGTCCAAGGGAATTGTGGTCTATATTAAATAATAGTAGGGCCGACAGCTGTGAGCAGTGATATGTGAAATCGACCAGGGCTGCAGCTGTGCTAATTTTTGACACAAGAACTATCGATTGGTCGCTAAAACTCTTGTTATAGTTGTATTAATTTTCAAATAGAATCACACAATTAATGCTGCATTTAATGTATTTTACAATCATATGTTGCTTAAATGTTAAATTTGGAGAGTATCGCAAAAAAAACGTCCATAGATCGATATCGCACTACCAGGGTAGCAATAGCGTACCTATCGGCTGGCAGCCATCTTTCTTTTCAATGGAAAATCATATCTGAAAAATTTTTTGCTGGGTGTGCCCGCAATTGCTGGAAAACGTACATTTTTAGCAACGCAATTGCTAAACTAATTGTGGAAAAAAAAGTAAAAGCATTAAGTATTTGTACGCCCGACGACACCTCACTTACACACATCGCCAAAATGCCACGGTACCGGGAATGGGACCTTGCCTGCAAAGTCTACGTGGGAAACCTGGGCTCATCTGCGTCCAAATACGAGATTGAGAACGCATTCAGCAAGTATGGACCCTTGCGCAACGTTTGGGTGGCCCGCAACCCGCCCGGTTTTGCCTTTGTGGAGTTCGAAGACCGACGAGATGCAGAGGACGCAACCCGTGGCCTGGACGGTACCCGTTGCTGTGGTACACGCATTCGCGTGGAAATGTCTTCTGGTCGGTCACGCGAAGGACGCGGTGGTGGCGGCGGCGGCGGTGGTGGTGGCGGAGGCGGTGGCGGTGGACCGCGTCGTGGTGCCCGAAGCGGTAGTGGAGGCGGTGGCGGCGGTGGTGCCCGTACTGGGGACGGCGGTGGACGATATAGGTGAGTCTCGGCAATAGGTTATGAAATTATTAATATTTTCGTTTCCATGTGTAGGTGCATACACACTCACACACACAGACACACGCGCACCCGCGCGCATGCAGATGTGCAGAATATTTATGGTGCCATCGAACCGTGCATGTGTGCGTGCGTGTGGTTGCGAAAAAATCGATTTGAGTATACATACACAAGAGAAAGAAAGAAAAAAAGAAAACAATGATTACATGTCCATGCCTGGTGCGCGCACAGTGGCGTCTGCACAGTGGGGAAACAGTCGCGGGCGCACAAGTTGTCCGAGGTGCCGCTGAGGGTCAGCCGTGCCGTCTGCGTCCAACGTCCTACGGGCCAAACAGGCAGATGCTGCTAGGCCGCCTCTTTTGCATGCAAAAAAATTTAACCTCATCCGCATCCGCATCGCTGTGCACCGATGCATCATACTGTTCTTATGCTTTTCACATTCATTTCGCACAGACTCGGCCTGGCCGAGGATGGGGTAGGGGGTTAGGTGAAGGGGGGAGTGGTTGAACAAAACCCAAAAAAAAACAAAACAAGAGAAAAGAAAATTATGTTGTGTTTTTGTAACTTGCAATGATAAAATGGAACGAATGGAGCCAGTTTTAATGTGGTTTCACAATCATTTTGCAGGATCAAGTCTTCTACTACTACAAGCACAACAACAACAACAACTACAACAATAAGAACAACAACAACAGCTACTACTACTAGAACTTCTACTACTCCTCTTCCTTCAACAAGAACTACTACTACAACAACAACCACCACCACCACCACCAGAACAAGTTCACGTCTCACAACTACTACAGCTCCTGCTCCTCCTCAGACACACATTTCACCACCACCAACTCCAACTCCAACAAGAACACCAACAATAGCATACACCACAACCAACAATTGCCAACTGCCAAGGCAATTGTGTTGTGGCCCTAGTATGATATTTGCCGATTTCTGCTACTTCAACAAGTTCGATATATTCCGTTGACAGCAACAATTGACGATTACTGCAACACTCAATATGCACACATGCTCCCTTCCACCACAAGCACACCAATGCCACCACAATCACCACCTACAGGATGGGATGGGATCCATGGGTGCAGTCAGTCCAGTCCAGTCCACACCATCATCAACAACAACCAACAACCAGAGGCCCATGGCTATGGCTATGGTTATGGCTACGGCTGCAGCAGCAACAGAAAACAGCAACAGCAATAACCAACAGCACACACACACCCACCCAACCACACACACACACATCAGTCATGGTTCATTTTTTTGTTTTTCTTTTGTTTCTTCTGATTTATGTTCTGTTGCAAGCAAATATTGTTGACTGCAGCGATCAGCGAGCGGCGCCGCATCGTGTTCATCTCTCACTCATCAGCAGCTACTGCTGCTACTTCTATTCCACCCAATAACTACACAAAGCCACACCAGAAGTAGCAGCAAGTGCGACAGCCAAAGAGCGCCACAGCCCCGCAACACTATTAATGCTCCAGGGAATCCATACGAAACCAAAGCCAAAGCAAACTCTAACAGAAACACACACGACACTCCAACCGAAACGAAACCCAGATACAGACACCAATCCAAACCAATCCAATCCAACCCCAATCCCAATTGCAATCGAATCCAGCCAACGCTTCATTCAGCCAACTTGCAACCAACTTGGTCCAACGTCAACGTTCTTAGGCCTCGACCACACTTCTCTGCAGAGCTTCAAGTCGAACGATTTGTCCCCAACCTCATCATCACCAAACAACCACCACATCATTTGCCATCTTCAGCGCAGCCTACCAGCAACAGCAACAACAACAGCTACAGCTACAACAACAGCTACTACTGCCACTACTACTACTACTACTATGTACTACTACTATTACAACAACAACAGCAATTCAACAACAACCATCAAAAGCAAACACCAACAAGACTTTAGTGCTGGCAATGGGGAATGGTCGATCCATTTATTTGCGATTGGGCCCCCCTACCCGTTGCTGGTTCTTGTTGGTGACCTTCCAGTAGTTGCACCTCTTCCTCTGCTCACCTCTGCTCAAAGTTCGATCGATCGATCAGCTCTCTTGAGGCTGCCTTCACGCTAATGCAATGCCAATGCCAATGCCAACCCTTCTTCAATCGCAGCAAGTATGAAACCAAGCAGAAGCGCAGCTTAGCCCCAAAAGCCAGCCACCACAACGACTGCAGCGAAGAAGCTAAATGTTTTGTCAAAACTATACTCGAACTAACAGCATTAACCAAAATCATCTATTCTGTTCCTTTATTTTTTAGTAACTCTCTCTCTCTTTCCTTTGTATTATTTTTTGTGGTTTCGTTTTCCGTTTCCTGTTCTTATGTTTGTTTCTGTTTTTGTTTTCTTTTTGATCGTTCTCCTCTTTTTATTTTTTGTGTCTTGCGATAAATGTTGTTCACGCTAATGGTCTCTGCTCTATATATCTGTATATATACAATGTGTGTGCATGCAAATACCCGATCGACTCAAAGCAAAACCTCTTCACCAACAATGCCAATGCCAACCAGCGCAAGCAAGCAATCCGATCAAAAGCAATCAATCAAGCTAGCACCAGGAGCGTGGCCCTCGTCGTCGTCGTCTCTGCTCATCTCGTCTCGTCCTGCTATGGTCTGGTCTGGTAACGACACGTCACGTCTCGTCTTGTATCACCATCTTAAGCAACTCGGATGGCGGCGTCTTCAGCTCAGCTACCACCACCACCGCCACCCATCATTCCTCCACAGTTGCCGCTTCTACTGATGCTGCTGCTTCCACTACTGCTTCTCCATTCAGCTCCGACCAACTTCTTCAGCTGCAGCCAGAAAAGGCGATCAAACAAGCAAAAAAAAACAAAGCAAACCAAAAAAGAAAGTACAGTCATCACCAAAAACAACACACCAAAAAAAACCACCACAGTACCACCAATCCACAACCACCACAGACACTTAATCAATCGAAATCAGAATATCAGTATCAGAATATCGTATCAACTGTCCTCTAACTACAACTACAACAACAACTCAACAACAACAACAACTACAACTCAACAACAACAACAGCTACTATTACTACAACTACAACTACAGTCTTCTCAGTCTGCTCTGCTCTGCTCTGCTCTGATCATCAACCAACCAAAATCAATCAAATCAATCAACCAACTAAGCAACCAACCAACCAACCAATCAACCAGTCAATCAACCACCAACCAACCAACCAACCACCACCACCACCAACTACTTATGTAAAGTCACACCACCACCAACGCTTTCGTAACCAACCGGGGCCCAAAAGTCTGCCACAGTCTGCCACAAAAGTCTGCCACCTCAACTCAAATCTCGACCACCTCAACCAAGCTGAAGAGCCAGCTCAGCTCCCAGCTCACAGCTCAGCTCAGCTCCAATCAACTCCGCTCAGCTCAGCTCTGCCTTCGTTCAGATCAGATCAGCTCAACCTCCAACTCCAACTCGACCTCGACCTCAACCTCAGCTCTGCTCAGCTCAACCCACAGTCCAGCCCAGCCCAGCCCAGCCCGACTCTGTTCAAGTTGTGTGTGTTGTTCGATCGAGACTCTACATTCTCAACTATCAACTATACCTACATATTAAGGAATTTGCTAATTATTACATTCATTTTCAGACAGCGACAAGTGCACGAAACTATTAATTTGTATTTCTCTCTCTCTCTCTCTCTTTCCTCTCTGTTTCTCCCACTCTTTCTCTCTCTCTCTCTGTCTATCTCTATCTGTGGTGCCCATATCCCCATCTAATTTCAGATCGAGGTCACCCAGAAGGTCGAGGACACGCAGTCGCAGCTTCTCAAGGGATCGTCGCAGCCGTTCCGACTCCCGGGATCGGCACTAGGAGGCAAACAGTACCGTTGCAGCAGATTAAACCTATACATATGTATATGTATATATATATATAAAGATATATATACTTACACAGTCTCACCACCCACCCCTCTCCCACACACCCACACACAGTCTCATAGCGATCGTAGAGAGCCACAGTTGTGGCCGAAGCAAATAGTTTTGAATATTGATTCACCAGCAGACCGACCAGCAGCAGGCAGCAGCTACGAAATTCCCTTAACCCTGGAGCAATGGTCATCCCCATGCGGATGTAAGTTTAAAGTAATTGTAAATTGTATCTATCAGTTTATCGAACGCCCCCCTAGGGGCGCTGATTAAGTATAACAAGTTTGATTGTAATATTAAGACCCACAACGTAGTTCCCTCCTGTCCTAAAACTCAAACCCCAGACGAATCGTGACCGACTGGTAAGGAGGGAGTGCAGTGCAGTACAGTACGGTACATATTGGCATATAGGATATTAAGCATATGTTAGATTCTAATCATCAGATCAGCATGCATCAGCAATAAACAACTACAACAACAACAACAACAGAAACAGAAACAGCACACGGACGAGAAGGACAATGAACAGAACAAGAAGATGCAAACAGAAAAGAACGAAAAGGTAAATGCGATTTAAGCTTCATGGACGCATTTTATTGTTTCTCTTTTTTTGTTATTGTTGTGTTGTTTATTTCAAAAATCTGTCGTAACTCAAAATGGCTACAATAAAAAGAAAAACAAATAAAACAAATTATGAAAATTAAAACGTGTTTTTAATATGCATTTATTCAAGGATTAACTATAAAATCAATGAGGAATAAGCTGTAATTTGCATGAAAATTCATACAAACAAATTGAAGCAAAATATGTACGATAATTTCATGCATGGGAATTTGGATAGGCAGCCAAACGACATCCCCAAGAGCTTACTCCACTAAAACCCACTCTATACAGTGGGTCTTCAACGTCCTTAACATATTCTCAAGGCCAGTGGGTGAAAGAAGAAAGCGCCAGACTCTGTTCGCCATGAAATAGAGCAGAATAGCAAGCTGTTCAGCTGCATCCATAACAACTCTGTTCCAGGCTTGTTGTGCCGCATCAACATACATACGTTCAGCTCCAATGAAGATATGGATGTAGACAACGCCACCCTCTGGGTATTAACATGCCGAGCAGCCATTAGAAACCATTAAAGCTGATGGCCATTCAAGTATTTCTTTTTAGCGGCTGTGAGACTTTTACGTTGAATTTCAAACTGTCTGCCATGACATTTACTTAAGCAATCCCTTATCTTGCAATACTTACAGCTAATTAGCTTCAAGTTTAGATATATATTCCAGCAGTTCCATTAAAGTTCCCAGTGAAAATGTAACAATTGTAATGTTTATATATTTCATATTTATGTTGTCTTTTAACAAATATTAATGACTTTCAAGGACATGGTACATAATATGTAAGTATTCGTGATCGAATCGGGGCATATACACATATGTACATATATGAACGAGTATGGATAAATATATACACATATGTGTAATGCAAAACAACTTTCCTATAGAACAATATCCGGAGCAGCTACGCTCGGCCAACGTCCAAGTAACAAATCACTTTTTGGCTCTAACAAAATTATTGTCACTCCCCTCAAATCACTTGGATTTGTTGCCATTCTCGCTTGCAGCATGCGCAAGAGCTTCAAATCATGGATCAAGGATCGGCACATCGCATATCTTTTCTGCACAAAATTCAACATTTTAGTTAACGACTAAACAGAGAGAGGATTATATAGCAGCTGCTAAAGAACCGAATGAGTCCACAGCTTGTGTGTAATTTCCAAGCAACAATGCAGTAAAACTGCTGTCAAATTGTTTTAATAAATCTTAAATGTTGTCTTAAACAAAGAAAAAGATTCATTTGCCGTGGATTCATGGAGCTCTTTGGTGTACAAATATTGAATGTTTCACATTTCACATTTATATTTATGTTTTATATTTGATATATAAAATAATATAGAGCAGAGGAAACAGAGAAAAGTCTATGGCAAATAATTATCAATTATGATAGTAACAAAAACAAAAAAAAAATAAACAGATAATCCTTAGCCGTGGGGGGGTGGGGCGTGATCAGACACTCTTAACACAGGCAGGCGGCAGGAGGAGGAAGGGTCTAGGGTAGGGCCAATGGGTGCGCCATCTACTTGTACTTCTTCATGAAATCAGCGTGGAATACACGGAACTTCTCCATCATCAGTTTCAGCTTGTCCGTCTGCGGCAGGATCGTGCTGCGGAAATGATAGGTGCCGGGCTTTTGCCCGAATCCGCTGCCAGGAACAATGCAAATGCCTATAAAAGCGACAGGGAAATGCGATTAGTTTGCTGTACAAGTCGATGCCGGACACAGCTTACCGCTCGTCTCGAGGAGCTCGAATGCGTAGAATGCATCGGGTGCCATGCCCTTGGCCTTGGCCGCCTCGATGGCCTTTGGTGGGATCTCGATCTGGGGAAACACGTACATGGCGCCCTGGACGGGGTTCACCTTGTAGCCCTCGAAGCTGCTAAGCGTCTTGTGTACAAGCTCTGCGCGCTCCTTAAGGGCCGCCAGGGTGGCGTTCTTCTCCTTCTGGAACAGCTCGTACGAGGGCTCGCCCTGCTTGGGTGGATTGACCAGAGCACTGACGGCCACCTGACCGGCGGTGGTACTGCACAGGGCAGCCGTTATCGACTTGGTGAGCATGGCCTTGACCTGGGGGCATAGGTTAACCACCTCCATGTAGCCGCCACGAATGCCGCACTCGCCGAGGAAACCCTTCGATGTGGACAGGAAGCTGACCAGCTCTTGGCTGCGGTACGGCTCACCCATCTCGTAGGCCACCTTCTTGAACGAGTAGAACTTGGAGCTCTTGTCGTAAACGTTGTCCTGGTACACCTCATCAGCGAGCAGAAGCAGCCCGTTGTCGTTGGCAAACTTGATGATTTCGACAATATTGTCGCGGGTGAGCACCTGGCCGGTGGGATTGCCCGGATTGATGACGACCAGAGCGCGTGGGTTGCACGTCTTCTTGGCCTCATCGAAGGAGCGCTGCAGCTCCTGGCGGCTTAGACTCCAGCCGGAATCCTCCTCCAGATAATAGTCGACCTTGTCCATGCCATATTCGGCAATGGTGGCAGAGTACAGTGGATACTGAGGAATGGGCACCATTACGCCGGGCTTCTTGCCTCCCACCTCAGCGCTAAAACACAAGCCAGAGGGATTGGATTAGACAAAGCTTTGAAAGGGAATACCCTCTCCACTTACTGGATCAGCGAGAGAATGCTCTTGATGCCGGGCGAGGCACCACCAGTCAGATAAATATTCTGCCAGTCGCTGGGCACTCCGCCGTCGCGCTTCTCTATATAATCGACCACCTGGCGACGCACCACCTCGAGGCCGGCGGAGTCCGTGTACGAGCCCACCGAGTGACCCTGGCAGTTGGCCAAAATGGCGCGGGCGCGCTTCTTCACATCCTCGGGATAGTCGGGCGAGTCCAGCAGGCGAGGCTCGAATGCCAAGGCCAACAGCTGTAACGAGCAAACAACAGATTAGATTTCCGGGAAGATCTCTCTCTCTCTCTCTCCAAGTGCGAGTCTCACCTGACGCAGAAACGTCACCGGCTGCTGTCCCATGGCATGGCAATCACCGATATTGGCCCGAATCACCTGGTCGAACGGCTTCTTTGCGCCCTGCAATCAAATTCAATCAAACGAAAGCGAAATTATAGTGGGTTTATTTTGCTGAATGGAAGTTGAGTGTTGGATGCGCCACGAGGCGTATCAAATGAGCTTTTAATTTGTGCTCTCTTTGCCATGCAAATTACATTCAATCAGCCCGTAATTGCACACGATTTGTGTTCTTCATTGCTTATTTATGGCACACGATTAGCAGGCGATGGACTAGCTAGCGATACTAATTAACGTTTCATCGAGTGCCTGTGGCTAATCGGGGGATATCTATGCGTCGTGCAAACAAAACCAAACAAATAAGGAGTACAGATAATGGCCTTGAAATAACATTAGCGTTTGTTCTATTTTGGATTCCAATCACATATTAGGGGTCAGGGGGACCTGCTACTTTGTATCGCCTTCCTCCGGCACAGCCCTTTTCCGTACTCTCTGGAATAAAGGGTGAGGCGGAATAATTTGCCAAGAAATTGTCAGCAATCTAACACACAATTTGCAGGGCACTTGCAGTGGCCTGCATTCATTAAAGCTGGCGGTGGCCTGGGTTACAATGCTCCGCTCGACTGGGCAATTTACCACACAATTGACGGGTGCGGGGAGGCTGGTTTCAAATGGGTGGCCGACCAAGTAATGGATATGTAAAATGCAGGGCCCCCTTGTGGCGCGTTGGCGTTGCTGTTTTGTCGTTTACGTCATCCCGCAGTACATGTCAGTGTAAATATTGAATATAATTGAGGAATTCGCAGCACATCACGGACTGAGACGGCCATCCAAGGGAGCGCTCTACATTTCTCCACAATTCACAAACCGCAAACATTCGCACAGTGTAAACGTACTCAACAGATCTGGGGCCACCACCTTATCGAACCATATTTTCGTTTTCAATTTCGTTAAATGGCTGATAAAGAGCAGGTGTTGCCAAGTCGCCAGAGTTCATTGTAGATTACATAAATACTGTATAATATTTGTTGCGGGGGGCTAAATGGTACCTAGTATATGTATATTGTGTTTACCTAAAACCTTATTTATCCCACAGTTTCCCATCTGCAGTCTCCCCTCTCTCTATCTCTACTCTCCACTCTCCGCTCTCCACTTTAAAACGTATTCCATCAATCAATTTGCACTTTAGTGTAGCTGTAAACAAACTTTTTGGTTCCAAGTGCTATATAATTGATAAGTATATGGCAGGTATGTATTTATATACGGTATATGGCACAAGGTAGAGTCGTATAATCATACCGGAGAGCTCGCCCAATCGGCGATCTTATCGCTCTAAGCGAGCCATAACAATAATAATATGTAATAACAATTTGCCGAATGTCAAATGGAAGTGAAAACAACTGTGAAAGCTAACTACTTCCATAGCAGACATTACGAATATTGGATACCCAATACCTTGACTATTTTCTTGTATGATTCATTCTTCAACGAGATGGTAATACGTGGAAATAATTATATTAAAATATTTTCTAGAGGCATAAGCTAATGCAGTTCGAATATACCCTCGTTAGCTATGCGGCACAGGGTATTATGAACTTGGCATAGGGTAAAGGGAGATCCCATCCATCACATAATCCACTCAATGCATTCAAGAAGCCCCAACGAAGAAGCATAAGTAATATAAAATGATAAGAATGTCTCTGCCTTGGGCCACGACGCCACGGGGTTTTGGCAAATGGCCAAAACGTTCTGCTTCATCCTGTTAGCTGTGCCACAGGCCGAAAGGAATTTGATAGAAGCACAAAGAACAAACAAACCAGAGCAAAAACGAAACGAATCAGTCAGGCGTATAAGGAAATCAATCGCAGCGGGGGCGGATCAGGGGGGGAACGTGAACAAGCTGTCAGCGGCATTAAAATACAAATTGTGAAAAGTCAGCGCGGGACAAACAATGGATCTGATACACATTCGCATAAGCGTAGAAGTAAATATGTATGTTTATGTGTACTCAATGTATGCATGTGTATGTATGTTGTGGGTCAATGTGCGCCGTCGCTTGGGCATATTTCGAAGAGAATTCTGCTTGAAATATCCAAAACAAACGGTAAAAGTGTACAAAGAGAATGGTGTAGCAGGAGAGAAGTATATGTGTGTACATATGTATGGGACATAAAACGCACACACACATATACTGTCATAGCTTATGCGCATGTTTTGTCTCTGTTTTGATTGTTGACGTTCTTTTCGCACTGATAACAGCATCCCTTCCCCGCCCACGCACACTCTTGGCTTGTTATGTAAGCTCAACTCAAGGGAGTTGAAGGTCGCATGAAGCCTGCCCCTAATTGAAAGCTGCAAAATGTAATTAACAATAATTAAAAACTTCCCAAACCTTGTGTAACACAAACTACACACAAACGCAACTTGAGCTGAAAGCAAAAGCGGGGATTAGGCAAGCTCTTTTTCGGCAATCATTCATGCTAGAAAGTAAAGTCTTTGTTCAAATATGAAACGATATCATTTTTGTTTCGCTTTGTATGTCTTCTTATCCCACTTCAAAGTTCATTATAATTTTCGGGTATACTTTTATCACCCATAAAGCATATCTCTTTGAGATAAAGTACATTTAGTCACGGAATTTACCAAGTTGGGGCTCACTTTGAAGTAGTCTCGAACTGAAAAAGTCACATCCTCATTTCGAATTTCGATGAATGAACCCCCTCTAACAGGTGGCCGCAATGCAGTTGGCTGCAACAGTCAGTGAATGATTTGGCACCGAATTCTCGCCCGCTGAAGCGTAACGAAAAGGGCGGCAGAGCGAACACTTAAATTCACTACTACACCAACACTTTGGATATACACACATACATATGTAAATATAAATGTATAGCGTGCTTAGACAATAAATGCGGGCTTTTGACGGCCATTAAATTGGAAGACACGACACGGCGCACTTAACGTGGCGGTGTTCAATTATACACGCTGCCAGGCGCCTAACCCAGCTCACTCACCTTTTCAAGCTCCTTTTCGATTTCACCGGCTCGTATCACCAGAGGGCCACGCACAGCATACTCCATGGTGATGAAGTTCGGATTGATGTTCTCCAGTTGCAGACATTTCGCTGGCATGTTGGTGCTTGTTGAGAACGAACTAAGGAGGTGGAGTGCAATATTTTCACTTTGTTATTAAAATGTATTTCACTTCTTGGACACGGCCTAAAGCAGAAGAAGACGACCAACTAACCGACGGGCGTCAAACGGTGAATGTCTACCCCCAAAAGCTTCGGATTGAATGCGGCTGCGGTGCGACGTCGCTGTCGTAGTAGTCACGCTTGGCGCTGCTGCTGCTGGCTCTGCCGACGCTGCTGTTGCGGATTTTTGAACGCTATGTATAAACGACTTCCAGCGACGAATGACGACACTGGGCGTCAATTTGGATTGTTGCTGCTGCTGTGGATAGGGCTGTCGAAGTGGCAAGGCGGCGGCGGCCCTGCCAGACATAGTGGCTGCCGCACGTTGCATGGCGCTGGGTTTGTTTATTAGCAGACGGCTCATTCTTTTCTCTGAAATTTAATGTAAATAAGTTATGTTAAATATATATCGATATATCGATGTATTGATGTGAAATATATTTATTATTTCTATTGTATTTCTCGGAGGAACACAGAACACACGCATACTGTGAAAGGGTGCGTTTGTATAAGAGTATAACACACTCGTACAATGTATAAGAGTCGGTTTGCCGGTTCTCTTGCTCTGTTATCGGCAAAAGCGGCGGCTCAATAAAATTGCTTGCGTATCAATATAAAATAAGTAGATTATATATTTATTGGGCGTGTGTCTAATATATGTATGTGTGCTAAGTCCGAGGTTTATATAATTTTGCGATATAACACGCTCATTACAAGCGCAGTTAACAGTTCAGTTAAATTTGCCGCTGGCAGCGCATATGCACATTTAGCGGAGAAACGAACCACCAGCTGACAGCTGCATTCGAGCGCGCAACTGAAATTCAAATTTGAATCTGTTTCTTATCGCATTTTTGTAATCGTAAGTCCATTATTACTGTGGAGCAGGCCTCATTTGGGGTGTACAAGAGCTTATATTTGCACAAATTCAAACTGAATTCCGGTTGCTGCTCCACTCGTACATACGCTCCCCTAATCAGTAGCACGAACTTTTGACTTTGAGCCTGAGCGGGGGTACGCTTATCAGTGACGTCCCCAGTCCAAGCTTTGTACATGGACCCGATTCCTACAGATTCTTCACATTTCATCAAATTTGCACTTTGAAACGGCACTTACGTAACTGCAAGCTGGCAAAAAGTAAAAGCAAGCAAAAAGCAGACAAAGAATCATTAAAAAAACATGACAATGGCCAGAAGCCGTATGGCCAAATATTGTTGGTGTAGAATGTTTTTAAATGTGGCACGGCACGGCACAAATAAAGCGTCAATCAGCCACCCCAGCAAATGTTTTGCCTTCGCGAAAGCGAATTTCTAGAAATTGTGTGCCATGCCATACCTACTATATGCCAGTATATGGCACAAAGCATATGTATAAGAGTGTACTGTGTAGCTGTTTTCTTTAGGGAACAAGCCCCGAAGCCGGCTAAACTGAAGCTCAGAACTCGTTTTTGCCCATTGTCCAGCTCTCGCACACGTTTCGTTTCATTTGGTTCGGGTGAAGATTCTGTTTTGAGGAACGGAACGCAACGCACTTGAAACCGGTTGGGGTTTGATGGGAGCACAGCGTAGCCAAAAAGTGGGCTTGCTTATGCAAATTTGTATATATAAATGGTACATATGTAACCTGATCAGCCAGCTAAAGGGGATACTGACTAAGCAAAACTCAGGGAAAGCTCTCAAAGCGTTCGCTTGGAACAGGAACACAGGCAGAAGGAGCACTTAAAGTTGCCAATAAATGGATGAGCTACAGTGGAGCTACGGCATGGAAAACAGAATGTAATTTCGCTGCTATTTGCAGATACTATTGGATCTCTTCAGGCAGCTACCCGTAGGGGATGCAAATAGTCTTTTTTATTTTCTTTGTGTTTGATTTTTGATTTGTTTTTGGCACACCTCACACTTATGCAATGATGTTCCAAAAAAATATTTGTGGACTTTGATGCAGTGACAGGCCACTGTGTCTCACACGCACGCACACACACACACACACACTCCCGCAATCTCTCTGGGAATTTAGAATGTGCACAAACTTAATATCAAGACTGGATAAGATAGGCCAGATAACAACTGAAACTAATTAGAACTCTATACTAATCCAAGGCGAGAGTGGAGCAGTGGAGTGGGTCTCAAGTTGATTGAAATGCTAGAGCAGAAGGTGAAGGGCAGAGGCTTCTGCTAATTGCTTGCCTAAACAGCTGTTGACGCCTCACGCACTCACTACACACACACACACACAGGCACAAAAGAAGAAGACAGAGAGACACAAAAACACACAATGAATAGGAGGGGAAGCAACAATTTTTGGCTCTTCGCAGTCGTGCAGGGTGTAATACAATTATGTGGAGACTTATTGTCGGTCTTCTAGTCACACATCAACTCGCGCTTTCGCTCCTTCAGGCACTTCCAAAA
The DNA here is from genome assembly GCF_008121235.1 of Drosophila subobscura. Taxonomy (NCBI): domain Eukaryota; kingdom Metazoa; phylum Arthropoda; class Insecta; order Diptera; family Drosophilidae; genus Drosophila; species Drosophila subobscura. Next base: position 22,198,587 of record NC_048530.1, on the reverse strand, counting down.
CAATTTGAGACACTCGTGGGAGAATTCATTCTGGAAATGCCGCTTCCACCTGATAATTGACACACTTTCGCAAAACGAGCACGCAAATCAATTAGAGGGCGTCACGCAAAACGCTAAACGGTGTACCGTTAGGCAGTAAACAAAACCACAGTTGGGCGGAAATTGGCGACAATTGAGTGTGCCTCAAATCACTTTCACTAAACAACGTCGCGCTGCGGTGGCGGGGCACGTTTCTTGGCCCAATAAGAATTTTTGTCCCGCCTCTGTGTGTGTGTGTGTGTGTCCGTGTCCGTGCTCGTGTGTATGTAGTTCAAGAGCAATGCGTCCGTCTGTCAGCCTCCAAGTTGGCAGAGCTCGATCGATTTTTCTTTGCCGAAATGCAACTTTTCTTTTTCCTCCTCAACTCACCTTGATGAAGGGGTTGGGGGGTGGGCTTGTTGTTTATTGTCGCCTCTCCCGATTATCTAATGATCCCAAAACGTTGCGGTAGCGGCTGCAAACTGCTCTGTTGGGACGGACACACAAGATTGACCGTCAAAAAAAATCACACACACGAACACAGCGAACATACAACAAATGTGGAAAACTTAAACTTATTAATAAACTTATCTACACCATCCCAATATGTACTACATACATAATAACTATTAGGCTTTGCTTGTGTGCGTGTTGGTCGTACCTGGCGCGCGCTCGCGTTTGTGTGAGTGTGTTTATGCTCGGCAGAATATGTGTGTCCAATAAGAAAATCAAAGCTTGGCCGTTCTGCCTCTCGCTCCAATTCCGCTAAAGCAACTGAAACTGTCCCGTCCCGGTTCTGCGGCGTCTTACTCGACAATTATTTAGACAACGCGTGTACAGCGGTTAGTTGTTGTTATTTTATTGTTGTTATTCTTGTGATTGCTGTTGTTGCATTTATACTTATTGGCCCAGTGCGAAAGTTTTCAAGTGCGCCAAGCGATATATTTGAACAAAATACCGATTGCACAGAGCAAAGCAACGCTGCGTGGTCTGGGTTGGCAGCGCCGCGTTCTCTGTGCTTGGCTGCGCTCCGTTATCGCAATTCAAAAAATAAGGCGCGCAGTTTTAATTCATTTGTTTTATTTCCTAAGAAACTTAGTTATAATCAAAAAAATGTTTATTCTTAACTAATGTATATGTACAGAGGTGTGGCGAATTCTGGCTACGTGCTAATGCCCATTATGGACTCAATGGAAAAACTCAACTTGGGCTTCTTCGCTGTGGCGTGTGCGGGCGGCGTGGGTGTCGTGTTGGCAGTGATTGGAGCTTTGACTATGAATGGCGGCCCCATTTGATGCATGCCAGCAGCGGCAGCAGCAGCAGCGGCGGCAGCGGCATAGAGGGCGTTACCGCCCAGCGTCGCCTCCATGGCGTAGTTGAGTTCCGGATCAGCGAACGCTCGTCGCTTGCGCATTCGCTCCATCAGCGGCGAGCTGAACGTGGGAAATCTTTGCTTGTACTCTGCAAAAGACAAACAAAAGAAGGAGACTCGAATAAGTAACGGTACTGTGTGTGTGTGTGTGTGTGTGTGTGGGGGGCGTTATCAGTGGCGGACAGAGTACAAATTGCCGTAATTCGTTCAGCCGAGGGTGGTAATATGAGCGTCGGCCCTCGGCCCAGACAGACCCTGCTCGGTCCAGACAGTCTGGCACCAAAATTGGTAGATTCTGCAGAAACCAGATGGAGGACAGGACAAGCAGACAGAGAAGATCACAAAGTGAAGTCATTTGTTGGCTGTTGCCACATTGTGTTTCTGTCTCAAGAGGTTTTTCCGTTTTGGTCGCGTATCCACTTACAGCATGCACAGCGGACAGACAGGCGGACGGACGGACGGACGGACGGACGGACTGTCCGTTCGCTCAAGTGATTGGAAATGTGCGTACGTAGACACATTTCGTGGCATCCAATTTCCATTTGTTTCTCTTTTCGAGTTTTAATCACTTGCTGTTGCTGTTGCTCTTGGCTGTTGCTGTTGTCATTGTTGTTGCAGCGAATCAGTCATTTCCTGTGCCCCCGATGGCGTTGGAGGATGCTGAGGATCTCCAATTACGCATCGCCGAGCCAGACAGTCTGGCACCGCATGGCACAGGGGACTGGGATCTCTTACTAACCTTCCATGGCTGCTGTGATGTGCAACGTGGACTGTTGCAGGTTGCGCAGTCGCTGCTTGTAGATCCTTTTCTGTGCAATCAGCGCCTGGCGCGTGGCTGATGAGGATGAGGATGTAGACACTGAGGCCACTGCTGTAGCTGGAGCTGGTGGTGGCGACGTTGACGTCAAGGACTCCTCTCCCTCGCTGCTGGATGCTGCGGCTGCGGCTGTGGCTGCGGCTGTATGCGATGTCTGGGCGGATGCCTCCAGCGCCTCCATTGTCTGCTGACGTCGCAGTGCCACCTGGGCGGCCATCACCCGCTGGCGATCGACGACCAGCTGGCAGTTGGGGCAGCAGCACTCGCGCCAGCGGCACAGCTTCTTGTGGCCCTTGACGCACGAGATGACGCCATGGTTGCGGCAGCGAGCGCATTTGGGTGTGCGCAGGAGGCGGCGTTCCTTCAGCGTTATTTGGCTCATCCTTGCTGACACGTTCGCGGCTGACGATCGACTGAAAGGATCGCGGGCGAGCGACAAACATTTAAGACATTCAACGACGGCAGCGACCGCAACTACTTGACTACCAGAATCGACTCCTCCGTGGCTGCAGACAGACAGTCTGCTCGGGCAGCGTCAAGTGGTCTGGTGTGGCCCTGCCATTGGCTGCTAATCGCTGCGACTAAAAATAGACGCTCCAATGGCGGCACAGATGTCTCGCATCAGGCATCAGTTCTTGTATCTCCACAGACATCTGTGTTTGGACAAAGTCGCTCGACAAATTGCATATTGATTTGCCACAATCCCATCCGCAGGCTACGATCCCCAAATGTATCATAAATCTATGATTCAATTCTCGGTTTATTTTTGGTATTCGTATAACAATTTGTAGCATTCATTATCTTATATATTTGCCCCTCTATATGCATGTATATAATTCTACTATTTATATGTAAATACAAATGTCAACACGGATTTCAACTAGTTTTTCTTTTAGCAAACAATCAAAAAAAAGTTCTCTTTATATTCGGACTCGTCAGTTAATTGCGAGTTATATATGTTTGTCTGTGTGTGTGTATATTTATGTTGTTTAATTTGGGGTACAGGACACGCCCTTAAATGCTCTCTTCGTATATTTGTGATTTGATTTTTGTTCGATCACTTGGTAATGGAATTTTGCCGACTTAATGCGCCTTTCAAATCAAATCGATTGTCGAATTGTATCACTCAAGGAATGATAAATATATTCATGAATAAATGAGGAATTAGCGCTGATCATTGAGCACTGCTTTCATTTGATTTTGTTGAACCCAAACCCAATCCAATGCTGATCAATAATTCCATTCATTGAGTGTTTATAATGCCGGGAGTGTCTGCATATCTCTGTGATTTCTGTAGTTTTTTGATGCGTTTTTGAAGCCTCAGCCTGGGTGGAAGGAGTTCAACTAAAAGTGGGACAGTGAGTGAGATTTTGAGTTGTGTTTGGGGACCGACAGGACCTGTCTTTGATTATTGTTTTGATTGTACACAATTGTAAATGCTTGCAAAGTTATTGTCCTCGACTCTAAATGGAAATCTGTCCACAAATGATTATAATTATAATTTCAGAACTAAATCTAAAATGGCAGAACATAAAGTGCACAAATCACATGCGAAATTGTTGCTAATTTTGTTCGTTTTTCGTTTCTTTATGAGTTTCTGCTAAGGTTTCTCTGTCGCTCTGTCATCATATCACAATGCTTAAGGGGATTGAACGCTGCTCGATTGAGTTACAAATTTCAACAACAATTGATTGCCAACTGACGATCGCAGATCTATCTAACTATCTATGGAGTTGTACGCGTAAATGCATACAAATAACAGGCTCGCGCACGGGCATTTCCCCACGCGCTGCATGCCGACAATGAACGCAAATCTCAACAAGTGCTGGGGCTGGAGGACTGACTCACTGACTCTAGATAGTCGTACCATAAATCTTACATTCGAGTAACAATTAGTGCGTAGACAGTGTGTTAATATGTATAACTAGTTAATAGGCTCTGTTTGTCCTTTGGTGCGGGTCTAGGATTAGATTAAACTCTCTCTCTTTATGTGTTAATAATACTTTCAGTAAATTTGATTTCAGCCCTAAGCTAAGACTGGGGAGGGAGCGGGCAGGGTGTGGGATAAGCAGTAGAAAAGTAAGAAAGTTATTAAATGCAATTTAGAGGCTCTCCATCGTTGCCGTCTCTTTCGTTTGCCAAACAAGTTGGATGGGGGAGGAGGCACTGGCACTGGGACTGGCACTGGGACTGGGACTGGGACTGGGAGAAGGGTTTCTCTTTTCCAACTAAATACGCTAAATTTGATGGCTCATCGAGCGAGCGAGCGAGATCTGAGACGCCGCCTTAAACGATGCTGTTCCGCTTGGCGCTGGCCCGTTGCAGTGTGCTCTGCATGGCGGCCACCACAGCCTCGGCGCCGCCCGTAAAAATTGGCTGATTGACGGCCCGACGCAGGACATGCCACATGGCAACAGGTTTACGCAGCGACGAGAGCATCTGATGCCAGTGCCGCAGTCCCTTGCCCACCGCACAGCTGCCGGTAATGACATGGCCCAGCGGCAGTATGCCGCCCTCATTGGTCACGCCGAACACCGTGAGACGCAACTGGGCCGTTGTCAGATTCTGCGGCGGCACACTGAATATCATCGACTCATTGAAGATGGGACAGCGATCCTTGCGCTTCAGCGATGTGCGCTTCTTCAGCACCTTCTTGTCGTTGTTCATCAGGTAAACCTGCAAGCAAAAAGGGTTGTTGGGTGCCACAAGGACTGCTCCACCCCAGGCTTACCTTCACGAACACATTCTGCACAATGTCCGGGCTGGACTGCTCCACGTCCAGCTTCAGATTGCGCGCTTTGACCACCACAATGGTCAGCCGCTCGGCCGTGGGTAGGTAACTCAGCGAGAACATAAGCTCGCCCCAGCGCGCGTTGCACTTCCGCGAGTCCGAGAGCGGTATCCAGGTGGTGATGGGGCGTGGCAGCTCGCCAATCTCCATCTCCGCTTCCCCAATCAGCGTGTGAGCCGGTCCGTTGTGGTACAAATGGAACCAGAGTGAGTGCCGCACCTGTTTCTTCTGCAGCCAAAAGCTGAAGCTCTCATTGTAGCTGGGCGTCAGCGTGGAGTCGACCACCTGGAGGCACAAATTGTCGTGTGGGCAGCTCCAGAAACAGCCATGAAATGTACTCACTTTGGTCTGCATGGCGCCAGGATGATCGGGCACCAGATAGATCCGCACAAACGTATCCAACGACTCCACACTGAAGGGACAAATGAGACCCTTGGCCTCCAGCACGCTCACAGTCAGCTCCATGCCCTCGCTGCTGATGCTGTTCCTGCAGAGAATTCCAGAATGAATCTGAAGGGAACTCATCGGAGCCTCATCTTGCGCTTACTTGTCATAGTGCAGGCCAATGCATAGATATCCAGTGATCTGGGTGTAGGGTTGATCCAGCTGATCCAGGAAGAGGGTGGAGTCCGAGTTGACCGAATCGCAGGAGATGGCATGCTCCAGATTGATGCCCTCCAGCGATCCCGCAGCCGAGCCCGTGTCCAGCGACACTTGCGAGCTGTTGCGCCTGCCCAGGCCCAGGCTGAGTGTCGACTCCTGTCGCATCAGAGAGCGACCAAAGCTCCAAGTGCCATTGCCATTGCCATTGCCATTGCCGTTGGCCTGGCTGTGGCCGTTCACCAGTGGACCGTTCATGCCCAACTTGCGGAAGAGATAGTCCTCGGAGATGGTTTTCTGCAGCATGTGTGGCCCCTTGACGCGCTGCCCCAGACCCGTGAAGGGATTCGTTGTGTTGTGGAACTTCAGCAGCCGACTGGAGAGGCTCTGCGACTCCACGAAGGGATTCCCATTGTGCGGTGCCGCAGCTGCCGCAGGATTTGCAGTTGGAGTTGGAGTAGAAGGCGCTGCTGGAGCTTCTGTGGGGCCTGGCTGCACGTGCTCAACGGACTCGCAGAGGAAGGGATTTGTGCTAGAGTTGCGGCGCTTTAATGCCGGTGTGCGCCTCTCCACCTCCACCACAACCTGGGGCTCCACCTGCGCCACCAATTGGCCTGCACCAGCTGCACTCTGCTCACCGCTCCGGTTGATGCCCTGCTGCAGGGACACCTGACGCTTGGCAATTGGACGCGGAATGGCGGTGGACGACAGGTTCACAGAGGCGGAGGTGGTGAGTCGCGGTGGCGGCGGTGCCTCCAGTGGCTGCGGCACCACAGTTCGGAGCGGTGAGCGCAGACAGGAGCGGCGATCCAGCAGCTCCGGCTCGTCGGCTGTGGGCGAGGCCAGCTCGTTGACTTGGCTAAAGGAAAACGTGACGGTCTTGCTGCTGGGTCCGGCGCTATTGGGTGCCGGTGCCGGTCGCAGCGGTTGCGGCGGAATGCCAACATCCCCCTGGGGCAGGTTCCACAGCGGCGTGGTGGCCTCCAATGTGGAGGAGGCGCCACCAGTGCCCGTGCCCCCGCCACCACCACCACCTGCCCCGCCATTCAGCAAGAGCAGATGCTGGGAGCGATTGTGATCATCCTTGTCGATGGTGTCGAAGCGCTTGAAGCTGCCGCTGGTGCTCAGCAGGAACTCCGAGCCGGATTGGATCTGTGGTGAGCATTGGACGGAAAATCGATAACATTCATGGGCATGGGAAGCGGGAACAAACTTACACTGGCCATGTAGCCATTGCCATGGAAGAGCTTGTGCGTGTGATTGGAGAGGCCGATCTTCTCCTCCTTGCTGGACCGCATGCGCATCCAGCTGGCCGCCCGGTGCCCCAGGCAGTGGCAGGCAAACAGCAGGCCCATGACCAGCACCAGGAGCAGCAGAGCCAGGCTGGTGAAGGTCATTGTCAGGGACGGCACCCTATCCATGGCTATTGGCTCTCTCTCTCTCTCTCTCTGCCCTTCTGCTCGGATGGATATCCTCTACCAGTCGCTGGTCATTTCCTGAGCTACCTGCAAAATGGAAATGAGTCAGCGGGGGAGGGCGGGAAGCTTCCCTTGCAGGTTTCATCAACATACAAAATAGAAACGAAAATAAAACCCAAATGTTTTCATTGGAAAATGATGTGTGGAAGGGGTTGGGCATGAGGTGTGCATGGGTACAAATAGTGAAAACACTTTCATCTCGCATCGCTTTACAGTCGACGATTTGCCTCATCAACGATGAGATGAGATGTGGATGATGTGGAGGCGTGGACAGGTGCTCGTGCTCTGGTTCTCAATCTCAAAAATTGACAGTTTTTTCAATTGAATTTGTAACCGAAGACGCAGGCATTGCCACATCAAAGCGAAGCGTCGAAAGAGGTGTCAAGAGGGAGGGGGGCGGGCGGGCTGGTCGCTGACAATGGATCACTGTCGCTTGGCAGCAGCTTGCCTGCCGGGAGGGCGGCTCTCCCACACTTAGAACTCTCTCTCTCTCTCTCTCTCTCTCTTGCTATCGTTGTCACCAGCCAAAAGGCAGCAGGCAGAGGCACTCAAAGAGTTTAGGCAACGGGACTTAGGCGGATTATTGAACGAGAGAGTGTCGGATGGGAGAAGGCAGAATGGGGGGGAGAAGCAAACACTGACAATGCATTGCACTCATCCCAGCTCTCTCTGCCTTTCTCACTCTCACTTGCTCTGCCTGTCTGTCTCTTTTCTTGTTTCAGCTGACGCTGCCAGGCACTCAACGGGATTTAAGTAACAGGACTTGAATGGGGATTATTTCTACGGTCGAATTAAATTGCTTTTAGCTGAGCTGCGAAGTGAATGGTTCATTAAAACGTTGAATTAAGCCCTCGTATATAATCAATTTATGCACATCCCCCCACCACCTTCCGCTTCCATGCACTGTTCAGTTCATTGAGCTTCAGTTTAATTATTCCCGGGCATAAATGCATTATACATATATACTACATAGCCCACAGCTTAGAGAAAGTCGTTCTGTGCATACCCTGTATGTATTTCGCATTGTGCGGATTAGAGAGAGAGAGTCGGCGTGTCCTTTCGCTGTGTGGACACTTTTTGCAGGAGAATCCACTGCCTGCAGGTTTATCTATCACAAATACACACGACAAAATGTTGTATCCCCCATTCATGCCAGCATAGACACTGCCCACGCAGCCTCTTGTTTCAAGGCGTAGGGTCGCCTCTTGCATACTCTGTACAGACCGTCCTCTATGGTGGAACAGCAGAACTTGCGCTGCCTTCGGCTCCATCTACCCCCGACTACCCTCTAATTAACGGGTGTAATAATCGGTTAATCAGCCTCTCTCAATCTTCCGCTCTCCCACACACACACACACACATACCCTGGGTGACAGAGCAGCCCACTTATCTGGTCACATATCATACAACTGCTATTACTACGGCGCCAGCAGTAGCTTAGAAGAACTTTTGCAGCAATGGAGGTACAGAGAGGCAGGCAGGCAGCCAGCATCAGCACAGTGCCACTTTTCATTAACCTACTGCGAGGTCATTCCACTGGCTCTGTCTTTTGTTGGCGCTCCAATGCGACAGTATGCAGCAGCCCAGTCTGTGTGCACATGTGCATATTTGTTACATACAAATATGTATTTATGTATGTACGTGTGTATGTATTATCGCATATGCAGGCCTGAAAGTGTCACCGCATAAGCCAATAAGCGAATATGAGGAAGAGGAAGAAGATGTGGAGTGCTGCCGGCTAGTGACCTCTTTTTCGCGGCTTCTCTGCTTCACTGCTGCCGCACCAAAAATGGGACACTGTGGCGACCAGACCGTTGGACGCACAACAAAGGCACCAACGAAAACAAAAACGAACTCTAGTCACGTCAGAAGACAACTGTAAACGGTCTCTCTATCCTCCCTATCCTCCCTCTCCCGTGGATAGAACCTTCCTTCGCTACTCATCTTTCTGCCGCCGCCTCCCCTCCTTTAGTTGCGTCTGTCCATTCCATTCCCTTTTTCAGCGGAGAATGTTGAAAACAAAAGAGAAAGGAAATCAGAAATGTTTTTTATGGTGAAATGAAGAGTGAAAAGCAAACGAAAGTCAAAGTAATCAAAAAGTGGTAGAGCCCGAGGTTTGGGCAGAGGTAAAGCCAGCGGCAGATGAATGGGTGCCGTGCCGGCAGAGAAAAAGTACAGGCCAGAACTTAAATCAGCGAAAAGGCAGCGAAAGAATTGCTGGCAGAGAAGGAAAGCAGAGGCAGAGGCATCGGAATCGGAATCGGCAGCAACAGAGCTGGCAGAGCAGGATAAACGACAAACGTAGGGGAGTGGGGGTGTGGGGGTCAAAAAATCTAGAGCAAGTAGGCGAAATTGCAGAAACATACGCACGGGTCACACACATTTTCACACACACACATTCCTGCCAGTACTACTATGCCACAATTACAGTTAACTTTTCGGCTATTCATTTTCGGAGGTTTTGAGTGGCAGCAAAAACCATTAAAGATAGCACCTGCATTTATAGGTCACTCTTCAGAGACCTCTCCCTTGGAAGGTCCTTATACCACTTTATTTGGACACACTTTAAGATAGCACAACTACAAAAAACAATAAAACATAGCAGCACAGCAGCAGGAACAACAATGTACACAAATCAACAAAAGAGGACAGCAGCAGCAACACATTTCGCTTACCTTTTGCTTGGCTTCTTCTCTTATACACAGTGCCATTAACAGTTCTTCATAATTGTACTGTTTATGGAATTTAACACTTTTAGCTTATTTTGGAATCACACACACGAAAGGGGAGGGGGAGCCCCTGAACCGTTTTGTGCAAAAAATCGCGGCCAACCAGTGTAACCGCGGCATTATCGATAAAATATACCGTCGGGGCCTCAAAAATATACCGAAATATACTTTTTCATTTTCAAATTATACCGTAAAATATACCGTAGTCTTAAATCAGATTCCTCGAGTTTGATCTTCTGTTTAACATTACCAGCTAGTTAGGACTCTCAGCTTTGAAAATATTATTTTACTCAAATCATCATTCAATTCCCCACAAGATTGGCTGATTGTCAAGACCTATCTTTATTGGATTGATTGCAAAATAAGGTTAGAACTAAAAAGCTCAACCAACAAAAATAGCATTAAAAGTTCTAGATACATGCTCGGTATTTATAATCTGCAAAATGTCGTTGAGATGGCTCACCAACACAGATGGAATGGTTTTGCCTTGATTGGGGTCAGAGATTTCCTAAATTTTCTCAATTCGAGGATAACTATCCCTCCAAGGGAACTAAATTTTGCCTATCCGGACGTCAACAGCAAAACTTTGGTCCACTTTTTGGGTCCCCCCTCAAGCTTTCTCTTTCTCACACGCATATGCATATTCGCCAATCACATATACACACACTCTCACGTTCACGATAAGCAGCACAGGGTTTGTGTCTTGTCCTGTCCCAAAACTGAGCTTAATTTCGACATAAAGTGTGTTTTAGGACATGGATTGACCATAAAACTTATAACCATACCATTATGGCAGCGATTATGTCATTATACCAATCATTATGGCGGTCATTATGCCATTGCACCAACTATTATGGCGGTCATTATGCCATTATACCATACCATTATGGCTGGTCAAGTCCAACAAATTAACCATAACATGCTTGGCCATACCATTATGATTGAAAATGTACCTTAAAATGCCATAAACAAGAGCTGAGCCGCTGGAAACGTCAGAATAAAAGATAATGCCGTGAACGTAAATATGTGACTTTTAATGAAACAGCTTATGCCAAGTCTTATTTCGGAGAGATTTTAGGATTATATTCTGCTTCTATACCGTTTAAAGTTGAAGTTTCTGAGAAGTCTGGCTTCACTTTGAATGCTGCTCGAGTCACGCTGTGTCACGTCGCGGGTCGTGACACGAGAGCATCGCTATTCGTCCCTACTCTAGCGAAGGGGTACATTTTGTGTAGACTGCAAGCTTCGATTGGGGACTTTGCAGAGCTTTGAAGGAGTTAACAGAACTGTTAGAAGCCAGCTTCGGTGTTCCAGTTACTGTTATACAGCCAGCCGGGCACTTAGCAGCGACTTAGCATTGCTGTTACGAAGCTTAGCAGCGCAGCTGTTACATGTACGAATTGAAGATAAATGTTTGCCTTTCAGCAGCATCTCACACATCTACATATACATCCATGCATGAGCAGTGCATCTTTTCAGCGCTGCACCGCTACTCGCATGGCTGAGCAAACTGTCCGCATAGCTGTGATGTCATAAGCTTGGCTGTTAAAGGATTAGCAAGGTAATTGGGTGTGCATGCGCCTGCAGAACTGTTAACTGCTGACGCGTGGGCCAGAAGTTATATAACGGAGTTAACAGCTTTTACGAGGCGGGATGCTTACACCACGCTGTTAAGCACTTAACAGAGCTGTTGTGTGCGCTTCCCCTGTGCGCTTCCCCAGGCTGTTAGCTTAGCATAGCCTCTAAGGCGTTGCCGCAACTGTTAAGACCTTGGAATGCCATTAGGGGCCTGCATTTGTGCTTCTTCGGCCCCGTCAAGGACTCTTAGCAGCAGCAGCATAACGAATAACGATGACAAGGCTATCCTACCCTTGCCCTGGCAGCCTGCGTCCTGCAGCATGCACCCTGCACCCTGCACCCTGCATCCAACTGCCATGTGCAGGTCATGTGGAACGCAAGTAGTAGAACAGTTTGACCTTACACAATGTTGTTGTTACGCCGCCTAATCCCGGAGCCGAAGCTGAGCCCTTGCTGGCAGCATAATGGGGTTAGATAAATACGAGAAGGATGGGAATGGGAATGGGGATGGGATGGCTGGTGGGGTATGGGGATGGGGTATGGGATTAGGCACATTAAAACTTTTGTGCAAGTTTTCCATCGGGCTCATTTCACTTGGATGTGTGTGCAGAGTGAAATTATTTGTGCCCCACTTTCGGGGCACACCAAAAAGCATGCTTTATTAATTTGTTGCAAATGCTTTTCCAGCGGCAATGTTTTAAGGGAAAATGTTGGCGGTGGCATTTTAATTTGGCAATTTGCGGCTTTCATTTGCTCAAATGTGGAATGTGGCAGCAGGGGGGCGAACCGATTTCCACGCATTTCTAAATGAAAAACTGCTCTAATGAAAAGCAATTCGTATTGATGGGCATTAGCCGTAGAATCCTTTTGACGCGCTTCTGCCCACTGCCCACTGCCCATTGCCCAGTTGATTGTCGAACAAATCAAATTGATTATGGGCCAACACTTTGGCAATGCATTCGCTCCGCTGGCCACTCCGCTGGCCACTCCGCTGGTCAGGGCCAGGCCAAATCTAGGTGGGCCAGCAGCAACCACAGCAGATAAAATAACAATAAAAAAGAATTAAAAAAGAGGCTATGTGGCAGGGCAGCAGGGCCTTTGGGGCAGGCAGCAAAACAACAAAAAACTTACCATCGCAATGCGATGCACAACAAAATGAAATGAAATGCAATGAAATGAAATGAAATAAAGCTGAGGGAATTGCACTATACGGTGGTGGTCGGCTTCTATGAAATGTGGCATATTGTGGCACGGACGGCCCTGGCTGGTAAAACTGTGCGGCAACTGTACGATGATGGTGCATCGTGCATCGTGCAGGAGGCTCCCGACTCCCGGCTCCGTCCGGGGTTGAAGAGTCAAAGTCAAAGCAAATAAATTGTGCAAATTGTGGTAAATTGAAACTGACACAAGCACAACAATTTCCATATCGGTAGCTGGTATCGGCAGGCAGGACAGGCAGTACAGGCAGGACTGGCAGGACCTGGCATTTTTGTTGTGCCTAACAATATGTATAATAATGCTAAATGCCAAAATGATTTCAAATGCAATTTCAATTGAATTCGACAACTATCCCCCACCACCCTGGGCTCTTTCTCTCTGTGCACTGATCAGGGCATTACGAAAAAGTTTTAGGCCATACAAATAATGGCAACCCTTCAGCCGTTGCAGCGCCAGCCTCAGTCCGGGCCCCCAGCCTCAGCCCCAACAGACCCAAAAAACTCCTGCCATTCCAGGCAGAAGCCTATCAACCGGGCACGTCAATTCATGAGAAAATATTGCACAAATGCCGAGCGAAACGAGCTACATACAGCACACAAACACAAACACACAAACACAAATATGCACACACAGTTACAGTTACAGTTACAGAGAGAGAGAGCGAGCGTGAGAGCGAGAGAGTGTGAGAGGGGGGGAGAAAGACAGGCCAACTCGTTGGCCAACAAACTTTGTTCCCTCACAGTGGCAGTGCCCGGCAACCCTGCTCCCAATTCTGTTTCGGGTTCCCCTCTCCATCCTCTCTCTCTCGCTCTCTTGCTCTCTCTTCCGTCAATTGACAACCCAATTAACTTAGAATTACGGGATTTATATGGGGAAGCATTTGAACGCTTTGTGAAGCGAGAACTCTTTTCAAGTTGCTCCTCTGAATGGAAAGTAGTTGCCGAGTGTGCCAGTCGATCAGGCTTTAGGGCCTGGCCAGCCTCCCATCAACACACACCAAAACTGATGGCATCATCATAATAGCGGGAGGGTAGCAGAGGGTTAACAGTGATGGGAATCTATGAGGCATCTAACTTTGTTTTGTTTTCAACACGCCACCAAATTGCATTGAAATAGTCTTCGTGGAGTCTAATGTTTTGCGGGTCAAAACAATGTGTCAATCTTGCTTATTTTCCATCTATTAAATGCGGTTACTTAATTGGCAGTGGTGCCCCGAAACTGTCTATCAATTAGGTCGATTATTTTGGGGCCGGGTAGGGTAGGAAGGGGTCAAAGAACGTCGTGAACTTTCGAGGTCTGGCAGGGATTTGTTTCAAAAATGGCCACGGGGTTGGGCCCCGTCCACACCGCAACACACAAACACTCTCCAGCTGTATCGGTGTGCCTGATCTTCTTTTTGCGCTATTTTTGTTGGCGCAGCGTGCCAAGTGCCGCGTGCCACGTACCAGTCGCTCTGGCAATCCACTGGTTTCTCAATCCCCATTGTTTTCACCACCGACAGGAGGTGGGTAATGGATGTGGAACACCCTCCTGCTCCCTGCTGCCTGCTGTCAGGCGAGGCCTTCACTCTAATGAGCATAATCTCGTCATCGTTGCCTCAAACTGACCCATTGATGCAGGGACTCTTTGTGGAGCATATACTTACATATAGCCTGCCCTCTACCCTTCCCACCACACACACACACACACACACACATTCGCTCATCTGTTGGAATATTTGGGCGAGCGCATTCTGAAGCGCCAGATGACGTTCGCCTCGACATCGGCGCATCCGTTGCCCAGGTGAATGAATGATATGCCAGTTGCCTCGGACAATGGACCACCTGACTGCCATGCCCTCTGTACCCTCTGTCCTCTCTGTCCTCTCTGTCCAATCTCTGTCCTTTGCACTGTGGTGCCCTTTGCCACAGGACACAGCCCCGACATTCCTCCATCGCTAGCCCCACCCGCAGCACACGCATAGAATGATTTGTCAACAAAAACCGAAAACGAGTGACAACGGAAACAAAAAGAGCAGAAAAACCCGTAAAATAAAAAACGAAAAAGAACAAAAATAACAAAAAGAGATTCGCCGGAAAGGTAAGGAAGTCCCATTGAAAAGTCCGTGCTTTTGTGGCCGGGATGGCGACTGTGACAGGGTACGGGACAGTGGATAAAGAGGTGGACGAGGGCAAGGGGAGGAGTGTGGATGGGGTCGAGGACGGGCACAGTTGCTATTTGTCAGTGCTCCATCTATCCACAGACATGTGTACTCGATGGCCATAGATGTCAGCCCGATGGACTCTTTCTGTTGTAACTGCCGCTCCCGCCCATTCCCTGCCATCATTCGAGTATGTATATCGGTTATCGGATCACTGGCGACAGTTGGGGGCAGGACTTTTGTGGTGACTTCGAAGTCTGTTCGAGGGCTATCCATTACCAATGACGGTTCGATGTGACTGATTTGTCCTCACTTGACTCGGCTGCTGTATCCACGACTCCGCTCCACCATGATGTGACAAAGTTCTTTGGCAGTGATTAGAGAGTGTGACTTGAATGGCTTCTTGTCTCCACACTGTCTAAATATGACGGCCACGACTGTGCTTCGATGTGCGGGTACTGGACTGTGAATAGAAATGAACTTGCATGTGACTAAAAGCCATTCTCTGGGTTGCAGTAAATAAATAACTTGTAGAACTTTCTCGAACTCGAACGCCGATAATCTGGCAGCGGTTTGTTTGAAAATTTAATGTAAATAATTCACAGCTAAAAGGGCTCAGCATAAAGTAACAGTTACAGAACATTCCGGAACATTGCAGTCTCTTCTTTCGCGTCTCTTTATGTCGCGCTCTTTCTTTGTTCGCTCTGTGACTGGCACAGCGGCATTGCCGCCAAGCGCTGCTCTCTCGCGCTCTTGCTCTCTCCCTCTCACGATTTGTCGCTCTCATTATAAGCGGCGCTTGCTTTCATGGCTGCCCACGCAATTTGGGTTAATCCAACTCTTGAAAATCTTCAACTGACATCGTCTTGAACTTACTACTTAGCTACTTTTCAACTGAATCGCTGTAAATCTTGAACAATTACGAATGCAATTGTATGCGTCTTTAAATGTCGCTGTGACTGCGATAAAGCCGGAATGAGTTTAGACGGAAGCTCGAAGTTACCCAACAGCGATTAAGTTTCGAAACAATACAGTAGATCATTATGCGAGTGACTGCAACTACAGTAGTGGCCGTGCCGAGTGTGCCGCTGACAGTCACATGCTGTGCAGTGCGTTTACAGCGGAACACTTTATTGGTGCCTGCCACTGTAATGCACGTTGACGTGCAGAGGCAGCGCACCAGCAGCGCCTTTTCCTATGCACAATAGAAAATAGGGGCCGTGCCCCGTGCCGTCTGTGACTAGTACAAGGCAGATTAGCCCGGACTATCAATGTCCATGCCAGTTCCAATTGGGATTAAATCATGGATGGTGGCGGAGACTATCGGGATTCGAATATTAAATTAAAGTCAGGGCTGCCCATCAAAGCCTCTTGCGACGTGAACTGTTTCAGACTTTAAATTAAAGTGGAGCTCTGTCTTTCCATTTTCATTTTAGCATGTGAGCTGCTACCCTCTGGTGTTATGCGGCTGCCTCCCACACGTCCTCCCACTGGACTGTTCCAATTTTCAGCAGTCATCCCCCGTGCTCCGCCCTTCCGACAGTCCACTGATAAGAGAAGGCAAAGAAAAACAGGGCATGATTATGTGGGCGGCGGGGCCAAGTTATTAAAATCAACAGCCATAAATTAGCATATTTTATGTTTGTCTAAATACGAGCATACCACCCACACACACCCACACCCACACCCACAGCCCAACACACACCCGGATCACGGATCCCAAGACCAGAGACCCGAGTACCCCGGGTACCCACCCAAGGGCTGAGCGAATGTGTGAAGTTTCGGCCTGTCGCATGTCCGAGAATGTCCTGCAATGTCCTTTCTGGGGAATGCAGGCCCTGCCAGACCCGAAACTGAAGTTGAATCCAGAACAGAACAGAGCAGAGCAGAGCAGAGCAGGGACTGGACACCGAATGCGAGTGCTATAAGCACATAAATCAGGACAAAGCAAAGACAAGAGTTGCAGCAGCATCCCCATGTTCCCATCCCTGTCCCCTCCCCACCACCAGCAGCAGCAGCAGCAGCCTGTGCCCAGGCCCAGCATCATGCACCCTCTCATCTCTCATCTGACCAGGACACCCACGAGGGAAATGGTAATGTGGGGTGGCAGCGGCAGAGGGGGGACTCTGCCAATGGACAAACAAGTGAGAATTTTACATTTTCCTAGCCAAAAAAGAATTTATGCAAAACAAATGTCAACAATGAGGGAAGGAACTGCAGAGAGGGCTGCGAAGTGAGTGTGGGGACAGGGGCTACCGAGGGTGAGGAATGGGATTGGGATTGGGATTGGGTTTGGGCCGAAACTGCATCTTTGTGCTTATTCGAAATCACTTGCAAATAGTGTTGTCGATAAT
The DNA here is from genome assembly GCF_008121235.1 of Drosophila subobscura. Lineage (NCBI taxonomy): Eukaryota > Metazoa > Arthropoda > Insecta > Diptera > Drosophilidae > Drosophila > Drosophila subobscura. Next base: position 22,181,492 of record NC_048530.1, on the reverse strand, counting down.
CCCCAAAAAACATGCACAAATATACATACAATAAATGTATTTACATTTCTGCGACAATTTCGGTTTGTAAATGTTTTGGGAATTGGTTTAAAAATGTTTGACTTTGTGCTACATATCAATTATTTCACAATTTGTGAATCCTTTTGGAGCCTAGCTAAGCCTTATCGGAAACTATAATTTATAAAACAAATATAAATAATAATAATTATAATATTTTCCATTGTTTTTTTTTTATGCGTACTGTAAGTGCAGTAAATATCGATATGATATGAACATCCCTAGCTGAAAATGCATTCCCCCCCACCCCATCAGATTCCCCCCGGTCCGCGGCAGAGTGTCCGGTCCCCCACCCACTTGGCGGCTCCACAATGCGACATTATCTGTTTTAATTGCATAATAAAGCACTTTTAATTAGGTTTTTATATAAGAGCCAGCGACCCAGGCACGACCACGACCACGACCACGCCCACACCAGCAACCACGCCCCCTGCCGCCTGCCGCCTGCCTAACAACCGCAAAAGTCGTAAAGTGTGAGATGTGCATGAGAACAGCAGCGTTGAATGCTGAGGGGGGAGCGGACGTGGAGGTGGAGTGCCGCAGATGTGTTCAGATGGAATTCGGTTATAGCGGATCAGCGGTGTAGAGGGGAGTGGGGGGTGGGGAGGGAGGCTGCGAAACATAAAACAGAATCTCATTTAACAAGAAAGAAAAACTCGCCGCAGGGGCCGAAGCTCTTTATACACTTTCAGATGCAGTCTTCCCATTAGCTGGGAATTCGAATTGTATTCAAAATAAATTAGTGTAACTAAACACTGTCATAATAGATGGTAGAACAATCAATTGTAAGTATCTATTCGGGCTCTACGATTCACGGCATAACAAGGAATAAGGTGGCGAGGACCCTCCACTCGCTCTCTCTCGACTGGCAGAGGGACAAGCGCTGATGAGCCTCGAAAGAGAGCAGTTGAAGGTGATGACAACTTCTTATGAGTAAATTGCGATTTACTTATCCACGAAATACAGATACTACATTTTGGGATGCGATTTTGTGTGCATTATTTATCAAGTATTTTATATAATATGCACGCTTATGCTGTGCATCTGCTCTGCTTGCCAAATATTTCTGCAACGTCGTAATAATACCCTCTGCAAGGGTATAAAAACTTATCGTGCAAGAGGGTACGGTACGGTACGGTACGGCAGCAGCAGTCGTGAAAGGGGTGTTGATGATAATGGGGGGGCGGGTGACAAAAACTTTGGCTGTCTATAAGCTGCCCGCCCATACACACTCAAGCACACACACACACGCACAGGCACAGGCACAGGCAGAGGCAGAGGCACAGGAGCAGAGCAGAAAAAGCGAAAAAGAGCGAAAAAGAATGCAGGGGGTGAGAGTGCAGAGAGCGGGTGAAAAAGTGTAAAACTTAATCCAAGTCCAGCGAAGCTGCAGGCACGCAATGTTAACTTTGGCTTAGGGATGGCCTCAGCAGAATGGCAAGGGGAAAGTGTGTAACAGTGTGTGTGTGTGTGTGTGTGTGTGTGTGAGTGCTGAGAGCATATAAACGACCTTCAGCCTTCAGCAACGGAAGCAGCGGGAGCTCTGGCGCTGTGTTTGTGCTTCAATTATGCCAAAAATGCGCACTGACACGTAAAAATAATGCATACTTGAAGGCGCGCCACCAAACCGCACACTACAGCACACACACACACACACACACACGCACACACATCTAGGTGGAGGACGGTGGAGAAATAGGGGGCGGGGGCAGGCGTACAGAGTTGACAATGCCCGAGGAGAGGCTTGGCAGATGAACGGACGAACGGACGGCTGAGCAACCATGACAATGCATATAACATTTTAATTTCCTGCTTATTAGCCCGGCCACGCCCGCAAAAGGCAAACTAAGGCAGGGCCTCCCCCTTGCCACTACCCCTCCTCACCTTACCACACTCTACCCCCTGCCCATTCACTCACACTCGCACTCCCACTCCCTCTCCCGTACCCAGTCCCACCACACACGCAAACAACGAACGCCCGCAGCAACCACAGCCACACCACACAGTGGGGGTTAAAGGAAGTGCAGGGGAAGACCTGCAGGAAGACCTAGAGGTGCACAAGTTTCGACTCGGCGATTACCCAGCTCTGCAAATGAGACAGACTGTGGGCAGGAAACAAAGGGGAGGGGCAACAGGAGTGCAGTTCTCAGATCTTTCCGAACCAATATAAAAGATAATTTTTGAGCAAATAGAGAAATTTGCGCTAATTTTTGCGTAATTTTTACCATTACATTTCTTTAAAAATATCCAAACCCACAGCAAATTCGTAACTTTGTTACGAAGCCCCTCGCTGAATCAATGAATCAATCTGAGATATCTGAGCTGAAGCGGATTCGAGTGCTGTGGATTGACAGCTTTACGAGGCCCTTAACTTTTTCAGACTGCTGCATTTTGCTTCCTGACTACAAAAAGAACGAAACTCTCGGCTTGGAAATATTTAAAGCGTGTTCAATTTAAATAAATAGATAGGCGGTTGGGCTGTCTATCTTCCATCCCATCATTACGCCATAAACTCTTCATAGTTACATATGTACATCCATACATACATACATATGTACATCCATACATACATACATATGTACATACATATGTACATACATACATCCATCTGTACATATTGATAAAAAAAAAATCATGTTAATCCGAAAAAGTGCAGTTCCTGATGGAAAAAAAAAAGAACAAAAGCCTCCTCACACCCGCACACATAAATCTCACAGCTTTCAACATATGGCACACCCTACTGGAAAGGATTATAAGTACACCTTGGAACTGCAGAAGTGGCGCCAGGAAGCGGAGCGGCAGTGCACGGGAATAACATAATGAAAGCAGAGGAAAAGGGTGTATTTATGCAAGGTGAGGCCTTCCTGGATTACAGTGCACTCTCGCACAAGTTGACCAAGTTGTTGCAGCAGCGTCTGTGTGGGTGACACAGAGAAAGGCACATATAAAGAGAGAGCGAGGGGAAAGGCGGGAGAACCGGAATGCTTCACCTCGTATTAACACACTCTGCGGCAGAACTTAATCTAAAAAGTAAAGTAAAATAAAGCAAAAGTAGAGCATTTAAAGCAGAGCAAAAGGCAGTGGGAGCGGCTTAAAGCAGCGGCAGAGCACGGGCAGCGGCTTAAGACAGTGGCAGCGGCAGCGGCAGCGCAGCGCCATGGCAACAGAACTGCCAACGAAACGAATCTACCCCGTGACCCAAGCCAACTAACGGGATATGCGAAGATGCAATGGCAAAGATACAAGAAGAGGCTGACAGAGCGAACGCTCCATATACACATGTGTGTTTGTGCACGGTCCTGCGCTCATGTGTGTGTGAGTGGGATGCGTTTTGTTTGTCATGAGCGCTGGCATCTAGCCTACCACCCTACCCTTCCACATCCCACCCCAGCCAGTTTTTCATTACACTCTCTGTCCAATGCAGCAAACGAAATTTTTTGGATGCGTCTCACCGCGCCGCGCATTGCTTCTTGCCAAGAGGCGGCGGCTCGGCTTCTTCTACATTACCCACACATGCACACACACACTCAATGCACACACGAAATAAATCACCAGCATACACACACACACACACCCAGGGAGTCAGTGGCGTCGTGGCTGGAGCGGTAGAGTAAGTGGAACGGGGGAATGGAGGGAGGGACCTAAATGTGCTGAGCAAGTCTCTGCTCTTTCCCCCCACTCGCCTACGGCCCTGTCAACTCTGGATAAGACTAACTGCCGCTGCCTGCTGGAACGCCCGCTCCCCCTTTCCCAACCACGCCTTTGCGGTGAAAATTCCCCCTCATAGGTCCAGCCTGGCATTGAAAATGTTGATAATTGAATTTACACGTGAATGATCACAATCTTGAAGCCTTTACTAAGTTATACCCCCAGTCGCAGCCCCTGCACATAACGCCCACCCCCCTCCAACACACACACACCAAAGGAGCAAAGCCACGAGAGGAGAAGAAGAAGGAGAGTCAGATTGCATCAGTGCAATTTGGCAGAGGCCAAAAGGAAAAGCCAGAGCCAAAAGCCGCCAGACCATGTCCCGCACCATCGCCACAGGCCCAAGTAATTATGATCGTAAATTGATTAAGCAACGAGGAGCAGCAGCCAAAGAGATAGAGAGAGAGAGAGCAGCCAACCGAGGTACGGACCGCATAACGAACGAACAACGGGGTTAATGGAATTACAGTTATGCAAGCGCTGTCCTCGTGTTCTCGCTCTCCCATCCCACAACTGCAGCTGCACTGTTCCTCAGAGATATTTGCATATTCTCTCATTTCGTGGATCAGCTAAAGACCAGACCCAGAGAGAGAGAGGGAGAGTTGAATGAAATATATTTTAAATTATTTGTACATACTTCGCTGCTTAATCATGTACATAATTTTAATGCGTTAAATGACTAAGCGATCCACTTAAATGCTTATGCACTCGGCTGTCAGAATACCCTGTTCGCCCACGTTGTTGCTTAAAGCGATTATTATCAAAACCGAATTGGGCCATTCCCGCAACTGCATACCCCCAAACACAATCAATTAGAGAGGGTAAAATAATCACACCCCACTGCTCTGATCACTGCCATCAATCAGAAAGAGATGGTCGTGCATGTGTGAGTGTGGGCATGCCGCACTCTTCCAACCGATACGATCCGTTATGCGGAAGCACACTTGACGGAACGGAATGCTCATTTCATATCAAATTAATTTGCCTAAAATGTGGAACACAAATCTCGACTGCAGCACAGACAGCAACAAGGACAGGAACAGGAAGAAGAATGAGAAAGAGAAATAGCGGCAGCGCCAGCAAATGATGAAGAGGAATGTAATGAAGGAGCAGTAACAACAACAACAACAGCAGCATCAGCAGCAGAGCAGCGGCAGTAAAAGAAGAAGACATGTGAGATTGATGACACAATCAAACAGGTATGAGGGAGAGAATCACATGCATAAAAGCAGGCAAGAGTTGAGTGTGCAAGCGAGATGGCCAGAGCCGCGATGCAGTTGTTATGCGGCGCAGTGTAGAGTGCGGGGCACAGGGCCGTGCCAAATGGAAAATGGATTTCACTATTAATTTCGCTGACGACGACGACGAGGACGACTAGCACGAGGCCGACGACAAGGACGGAGAGCCCGTTGACGACATCAAAAGCGAAGCATCCGACTTGACAGCCAGGATGCAGATGCAGATGAGGACGCTGCCGTTGCCGTTGCTGCTGCTGCTGCTGCTGCTGCTCCTGCTCCTGATGCTGTGGTCTACTATGTCTGCAATGCGCCGGACCCGCTTCCTAACCATGTCAGCTATGCTCATAGCCCATGCCCGGGCTTTGCTCTTCCCCTTCATTTCTTTCCATTCCTTGCCTTTCGCTTTTATGGCGCGCGGCCCACAGCCAGCGCATCGCAGAGCAGAGCAGCGAAGGCAGGCAGGCGGCAGGCACACCTATTTTCAAAAGGGATTTCCAGCTTTTGCGGTAAAATGAAACAAAACACACAAAAAAAAAGAGAGGAAAAAAAGAAAACTAACGGCAACTTGGCTCTTTGTTATTTGGGCGTTTTGCAAGTTTTATTTTTTTTCCCCCTTTTTTTTTGTTGGCTCTTTTGGGTTTGTCGTCGTCGTCGTCATACAAAATAAATGGAATATCTTCGTGCCATGCTCCGTGCTTCTATCTCCCACCCCACCATCTACAACCAGCTCCTCTGGCTCTGTCGCCAATCCACATCCAGGGTTTCACTTCCACTTCCACTGGCACTGCCTCTTCCTCTGCTTCTATCCGTCATGCCGTAGTTGGCGCCGTGAGCTTTTTATACCCTACTCGGGTGGGTAATACAAATAACCTAGCCCAACCTTTAGAAAGCATCTCTAATTTCATGAATTATACGAGTATTTATGCATGTGCACATATTGACATAAATTTCCATTTCAAAGTACCCCAGTAGGAGTCCCTCATGGCAGAGTCTACAGGAAAACTGATAAGATCGTATTACCATATCATTGATCCGATACTTGTAATTTATATTGCTGTTATTGCTCATCGAATAAGACTTTGCAGGGAAAAACTGTTTATTTAAGATTCAACTTCAAGCCGCGTCCACCAATTCCGTCTCTGCATCGAACAAAGTACACCTAAAGGGTATCTAATGTCTCGACACACGTCGCCATCAGCATTTTCTTGGCATTTTTTTCGAAAGCGCATAAAGAGGGAGCGAAGGAAAGAAGGAAAATTGCAACTTATGCTAAATATTTGCACCAAGGGGGTTTGTCCCCAGAAGATGCCTTTGTGGTCCCGAAGCTGAAACGGCCATGCACATGCATAAATAAACTATGACACGGGGGACAAATTGGAATTAACATAATAAGCAAACAATGGACAAATCATTTTTTGTTTTCGAGTTTCGGTTATTTTCCCTTTTTAATGCGTTGCCAAAACTTTTCTAATTGCATTCAGCCCTGACGGGACTTCTTGCGCACCTGATAGCGGGCCAGTGCCGCCTCAAGGACTTTGCCCACGGTCCGCTTGCGCCAGATCAGAGTACGGTCGACGGTCGGCTTGGTTACCGTGGGGATGGGCAGGTTCTTCACATCAGCATCCTTCGTATCCCCATCGTCATCCTTTGATTTGGACTTGGGATCTGCCATCGCTTCCTTGCTGACATCTTCGGGCTTCTCTGGCTGCTCCGTTTTCCGCTTCTTGGCTGGGTCTTGACTATTGGACTGCTCTGACTTACTTTCCTTCTTGGTCTGCTTCTTGGCCTGCGCCTGCTTCATGTTCTTTTCCTTCTCATCCTCCACCTCATCTTCGCTGGAATCATCGATGCTGAAATCAGAGTCCGCATCTATGTTGTTGTTCAAGTGCGCCAGCGAGCTGGCTGCATTGCCTGGCTTGTTGTCGGCCGAATCTGGAATTGTGGTTGGCTTGGCAGGAGACGCGGATGGCTGATTCTCTTCATCCTCAGAAGCACGGCGTTTTCTGTAGCTGCGGTGCTTTGGCACATCCGCTTTGATGGGCTTGTAGGCCACCTCCTCGGTGGATGGTGCTGTCTTCGGTTTGGCCACCTCTGTCTCTGTGGTGCCCAGTTTTTGCTCGTACAAATGTCTGTAGAAGCCGTCCAGATCCTTTTGCTTGGTCACATCGCCTATGGCCTCAAGGTAGTCGGCCCGCTGTTCCTTTTCTTGGAGCTCGCGCATGGACTCGAGCCTTTTGCGATACGCTGCTGTCACATAGGTGTCCTTGTCTTTGTACATTTCGCCCTCAGCTTCGCGGTCCTTCTGCACTTGCCGCTCGACACGCAGCTCCTTCTCTAGCTTCCGCCGCTCGGCGTGCTCCATGAGGCGGTTGATGTACTTGGCCTTGCGGGGCTCCTGGCTCTTGCTCTGCTTGGCCTCGTCGCGTTTGTTCTCCATTTCATCGTAGAGCTCGTCGTACTGGAATATGGTGGGATCCTCGGCCAGGGCCTTCTCCTGCATGCGGCGTGCCACCCGGCGCTCCATTACACTGGGTCCACCGGTCACGCCGGCTTTGGGTCGCATTTGTGGGGCATTCTTACTGTCGTCGGAGTCGCTGCTCTCGTCGAATACGGACGGTTTAATGGGCGGCTTGGCCGGCCTGGCAGCCTCCTTCTTTTGCTGCCCCGGTATAGTCAGGCCATACCTAAGATCATGATTCCCACATTAATAGTCATTTTGTTAATTTATTTCATGCAATACTCACGGTTTTGACATTTCTTTTTGTTTTTTTTGTTTGTTTATTTGGCCGCGGATTTCACTAATGAAATATACCACCTGACAGTCCAAAATATACCGAAATATACTGTAAATATACCAATTAAGACCAAATATAAATACAATGTTTATATTTTTGAAGTGTGACCGTAGACACTTCTTCAGAAAACGGCATATTTTTGGTCACGGCTCTGATAGGCAGCAGCAGAAGCAACTCTGGGTGCTCCAAAGCAACCCTGCGAGCTGTCAAGTGTCAGATGCGGCCTGCCCGACTTCCTCTTTCTCTTTTCCGATACGTTCGCGGTCGTGTAAATTTGTGTTTGCAAATCAATCCTAGGTAATCGTCGCTAATTTAATAGATTTGTTAAAGTAAAGCCAAAAAATGGCAAGCCAAATGTGTCCACTGTGGTTTAAACCATAGATTTAGTGCGAGCGCGATGCAAAATATGTGAAAAATGTTATTCTTTTTATATTTTTTTTGTTGTGAGCCAAAGTTTATCCAAATACTTGTTGGCCGACAGTGGTTACGCCGAACACTGCCCGCTTGGCCCAATGTATAAACAAGACATTGGCCATCAATGAATGAGTCCTAAGAATATCTAAATCTATTTTTTTTGCCAATTTTTTTATGTGTGGCGGCGTTTTTGGGCTGTGATTCCTGCCCGGTGAGGGAGATGTCAGCTGTGTGTGTGTGTGTGCGACTGCTGTTGTTGTTGCTGGTGGTTGTGTGTCGTCTGTAAGCTGGCTTCAGGCGAGAGCATCCGAGGCATTGACCTAGGGAATCTCTAAGCCGGCATATTGATTAGGGGGAGCACCGTCCTCCCCCAAAATCTATCTGTTGGCTGTTGTTGTTTACACCATGTAACGGCATATGCCCAGACAGAGGAACTCACACAGCCAAGCATAGGAGTTCGCACACATACACACACACACACACACACACACACACAGGCAATGGCGGCCGCCCTGGAGTTTTTTTCATGTATTTTGCACGTGCTAGCTTTTGGGCAAAGTTTTCTTCTGTTTTTTTGATTGTTCTGCGAGAGCCGTGAACTAATTTGTCTCGTTTTCACATTTTGCAGCCATGGTGCGTATGAACGTATTGGCCGATGCCCTTAAATGCATCAACAACGCGGAGAAGCGTGGCAAGCGCCAGGTGCTGCTGCGTCCCTGCTCAAAGGTGATCATCAAGTTCCTGACTGTGATGATGAAGCACGGCTATATCGGCGAGTTCGAGATTGTCGATGACCATCGCTCTGGCAAGATTGTGGTAAACCTTACCGGACGCCTCAACAAGTGTGGCGTCATCTCCCCACGGTTCGATGTGCCCATCAATGACATTGAGAAGTGGACCAACAATCTGCTGCCGTCCCGTCAGTTCGGCTACGTTGTCTTGACCACCTCGGGCGGTATCATGGATCACGAGGAGGCTAGGAGAAAACATCTGGGAGGCAAGATCCTCGGCTTCTTCTTCTAAGCAAAGCTACGGGCGGCGTCTAACAACCTAAATGCTTAAGCTAAAGCGTCTGTGTGGGAGTTTAATATGTAAAATGTTGTTTTATTTCACACCCAGCACGGGGCCGAGGAGAGGATTTCATTCAAGCATAAAGTAAAAGCAGCAAATCTGAATGTTCACAAAGTTAAACGCGAAATAAAATGATTTGATACATATTAATAGTAATCAAGATTTTTTTGTATAATTTGTACACACTGTAACATGTAAGCCGAAAAGATGAATGAAAATAATAGTAAATCAATCTGACAACGTGAAACTAAGCTCATCCGTGTGTATAATTGTAACCGAAGTTAGTTCGTTGCCAAGTGAATGAGTGTGTGAAATGCAAAGCCATTTATATCTGTAAATCATTTTCACATTGTTAATTGTACCAGTCAGATCTAGAAGGAACTGCACCCCCTGTCTTATATCATTGTCAAGATTCAGCATGGCGCCAACACTCTGTGGAGCTTGATTGTTGATTTGTTCGAGTTTCAACGAGAGAGAAGGCTGCGCTACAAAGCGCATTGTGCAACAGGGCGCTGTGGAAAAACATGCTACAGTCAACAGGCAGTTAGATACACGCTCGCTGTTAAATTTCCAATAATCAAAACAAACTGCACAATCTTAAAAAGTAAACATATTGGCGGGAAAACACTGCTTTGCAGCCCTCGCATTAAACATAAGAAATGGCGCGCACGGTCACACCATACGCATGTGCTGTACAACGCTCATTTCTGGCACTGGATCAGCTGTTTGATTGGCACTGCCAACTGGTTGTAGGCTCCCAGCTGGCCCGCCTAATTGCTGTCGGAATTCAAATAATAATCAATTTGATGAGCAAAGTAATTTTCCCCCGTCATTATCTCTTACATTAGCTGCTTCAAAGTTCTGTTCGTACGAGACAGCGCTTGCTCAAATTATAGTTTATAAGTATCTGAGAGGCGCAACAAAGCAATTTTCCATCATAATCATTTAAAATTAAAAATCTTTTTGCACAAAATTACAGAAAAACTTTAATTATATTGAATGTTTAAGGAAAATGCGCATTAAATTTAATTTTCTAGTGAACGGCAAGCACATTGAAATTGCTAAAGAATACATTTCCGAGCCGACTGTTGACCCCTTGACCTTACCCATTAAAAGTGAATCAATAATTTCGACAATCAATCGAAACTGCAACGAAAACATTGCCGACTATAATCTGACATGGTAATTGCAGGTTGTGTCAAACACACCCACACCCAATTGATGTCCGGGAAATGTTCCATAAATACTTATCAGCCACAGAACTAAACAATAATAACTATCGACCCACCCTGCACGTTGCGTGCAAGCGGCAGAAATATAATTGATGAGCCAATCTGGAGTACACACCCCACCCACGCCTCTCCTCTACCCTTCGGCGGTACTATTGAAAGGTCATAAGCAGCCGCGGACTTATTCATTTCATTTTTGATTACCGCACAGCCAATACACGTAGGACTCTGCGTACACGGGCCATTATCTATTATCTACGAGTATTTTGCCATTTTATTTTATTTTCCACACGACCCAAACCCTTGAGGCAATGGCTGCCCAGCACCAACACAGCAAAGGAACCACAGAGCCAGCGATTATCATTAGATTCTTGCTTTATCAGTCTATAAAATAATCAAATTACGCGACAGACCAGACAGCACACTATGTGTATAATATATGGTGCGAGTATGTGCTTTCCGGGTATTTCAATGTCATTTGATTTGGAGCAGCAAGTCCGAGTCCTGCTTTTCATTCGATTAAATGCATTTCTTTACGTTCATCGATACACAGATATGTACAACATATGTACATATGTATGTATACATGTGTATGTACCGTTGTTCGACAATTGAAAGTCATTCAAACCCAACGCCCTCAATTTGGCTCAGACGCAGATTATTCCACTTTTTTGTACACTGTTTTCTGTGTTCAGAAAAATGTTTCTTTCCAGTAAACGCAAACGCTTTGGTCGCACAGCTCTCTGGGCAGTGATTCAGCAAAAGCCAAATGGCATTTGTAATTTTTACTCTTTTTTTTTTGCAGCTGTCTCGACGCTTATGAATATGAATAGATCTTGCGATAGTTGGCTAACATCAGCTCAGGTAAAATCAAAGTGGAAAAGGGAATATCTGGAACGGCGAAGCAGGGATGCTCTGCAGTGCAAGCTTTCATTTATTTTACATGAACAAATACTTTAAATAATAGCTTGTTCGCAGTTGTGTGTTGTCGAGTAGTTAACATGCGAGCAAACATTTTTCTCGGCTGATAATAGCCAACGGAATGACTGAGAAAATATGCTCTCTCTCCATAGATAAAGTTGGAACGATACGATCGCACCATTCGAAAGGGTTCCCCTTCTGTTCTGTTTTCTGGTAGCTTCGATCGGCGACACGGTAACAGCGCCGAAGCTTTTTCCACGATTCGCAGCTGCTTGTACATACACATACGTACATACATATACACACATGAAGAAGCACACTTACTCACATTTGTGTAAACTAGTTTGGCCAAAGAGTAAACCGACTCGACTCAGACTGACAGGCGGATCGTGTGATGCGCTGCAACACACGTAATAGGTGGGACGCAAGCGAAACATCTCACTCCATCCATCCATCACTTTCGCACACACACACACACACACAGAGACATCCCGCCAAGACCTGCTTAATATGCACGACATCCACGTCACCAGTCGCCGGCTTGCACTTAACATTGAAAAGGAAAACGGGAATCCAAAACGGGAATAAATACGCTGGCGAAAAGGGGAAGTGCAGCAGCGTAACGTAACCTACTGCCGCCACTGTCACTGTGTCATGCATCAGCTGGTTTATTTCGTGCTCTGTGGACTTGTGACGTTGGGCTCCGTTCCGTTCCGGAATTCTTAGCATATTAATACGCCTCCGTATAATCAACGGCGATTGCGAAATACGTCTCCGGTCTCTGTCTGGGACATGCGATAAAAGTCAGCAAGCCGCATGCATGCAGATAAGCAGGGCGAAAGTCCGCCTCTCGCCCCTCGCCCACAAAGGCCTCCTTCCTCCTCCGATAAAGACCCACGTGTCCGGCGTAGTATTCAATACAGTTTTATTGAGGCAAAATTACCAATTAAGAGCAAACTCAAATAAATCACTTTCTGCTTAGGTAATGTGTGTGTGTGTGTTTGTGGTGTTGTGTTGGTGTTGTGTGCAATGCAGGGGTGGAGAAAGAGCCAATTATTTCACAGTTTCTGTTCACAAATCATAATAATATGCATACCACTCTCGTATATAGATGAGGAACTAGCTCTAGGGTTTTGGGTTTTATTATATTATATTTATGGTATTCAAATGTGTGTGGTGTGTGTGTGTGTGTCTGTGCAATGCGATTCGAATCGTCCTGGACTCGCCAGGGCCGCAGCACCGCACAGGCCCAGCGCCCACACAGATGTTCAGCTTCTTAGGATGTGGTGGCAAAGTACTCCTTGGACTTGGTGGGGTCGGCCACCATGGTCTTCTGGCCGGGCTTCCAGTTGGCTGGGCACACCTCTCCGTACTTGTCCGTATACTGGAAGGCCTGGACGAGGCGCAGAGTCTCCTCAACGCTGCGGCCAACAGGAAGATCGTTGATGGTGATTTGACGCAATTTCTGCTTGTCGTCGATGATGAAGAGGCCACGGAAGGGAATACCAGTCTCCTCATCCAGAACACCATAATCGCGGGCCACCTTCATCGACTTGTCAGCCAGCAGCGGGATGTCCATGTTGCCCAGACCGCCCTGCTTACGGGCGGTGTTGATCCAGGCCAGATGGGTGAACTGGCTGTCCGTGGAGCAGCCAATCACCTCGCAGTTGATCTTGCGGAACTCGGGTGCATTCTCCGAGAAGGCAATGATCTCCGTGGGGCACACAAAGGTGAAGTCGAGCGGATAGAAGAACAGCACCAGGTACTTGCCCTGGTAGTCGCCCAGTTTGATGTCCTTGAACACGCCATTGACCACGGCGGTGCCGGCGAAATTGGGTGCAAGCTTCTGTAGTTGGGGCATCTAATGGGGGCAAGAGAAAAGGTTTTATGTAATAAGTAAAAGCTAAGCTCAAGTCCACAAGATGGCGTCTGTCTAGCCATAATGTAGCGGTTCACCCCTACATATGTACATACATACATACATACATATGTATGTATGTACATTTCTGGACATTTAATTGTAATGAAGGTGGCCAAATATTTGCACCAATTGAACATTGGGCACGTTCGAGTGCGGATGTGTGGGTTTAATTACAGAAATCGAAACTATTTGCCGCATTTTGCGCATATTTTAACCCTATTTCGTGTTCTTCTTTGATTCAATTTTTCTACAGCCGGCGGCACACACTGCGAGTGTTTGCTGGTGTGTGTTTGTGTGTGAGGCTGCGTCTGCCCTGTGCGTGCGTGTGTTGGTGCTCTTGAGCGAGGGACGGACGGACGTGCCAATAAAGCACAAAGTGAAAGAAAAGACTACAAAATACGGTACGGTGCGGTGCGACAAAAAAAACTTGTGAAATTATCTGCGACTCAAATCATCAGCACACCGCAGCACACACAGCAACAACAAATAAAAGGAAAATCAACTACGGCAATGGTAATCATGATTGGTCTTACACTCCACAGTAGTTTCTCTTTGACTTTGGTTAGTATTTGCGAAATATTCATTGTCGGACACTCACTTTAACCTGTTGGATATAGAATGTAATGGACTTCCGCTTTGGATGACTCGGGTCGATCTTAGATCTGGTTGAAAATAACACAACCTTTCGGCACGGTAACAAAATCGAGAATGGAGCGAGATATAGATATAGTTATAGTTAATGGGTAGCCCCTCTCTCTCTCTCCCTCTCGCTCTTTGCGCCAAATCGTGTGCTTCAGCACCAGTGTTACCGAACGCGGTATTTTAAGCGCATGGTATAATTATTTTAGGTGGGGAGCTTTTGCGGGGAATAATTTCTGCTATGGCGCATGTCGAAATAACAAAACTCACATCTACCCAGTGGGTAGTGATTGGTTTGCTATGAACATTAGAGTTTGGTTCAAAATTGTGTAAGCTCTGCCAGCACAGAACATATTGTTCGCACCTTCCCTACTTGTACCATGGCCCTATCGATTGCTGCGACTGCGACCCCGCGTTGGCTATCGCGTGCAGCTTTACCTTTTGGCGCGTGTATATCGCCTTTCAAATCATTTAATCACACGCTTATCAAAGTTTCGGTTTCGAACTGAATTTAATAGTGCACAATTAGTATGTATTTAGTAGGTAATCGCAATAACGTTACATTAATAACAATACAACTAAACTCTGCTCTTAACATTATGGATTACATATTATTATTCTGATTGATTTCATTTCATTTTTGCTACATTTGTACGCGCTTCGTGGGGTTGTGCCATCTTGCATAAATAAATTACTTGGTCAGCAGCAGCAGCAGCAGCAGCAGCGCAAATAAGCTTCAGGGACATTTACTTGTACATTTTGCATGCATTTATCTGCACTTGCATATTGTTTATGTAAATGTATGTAAATATATCTATAAGTTTTGTTTACATATATATCGTATAGGTATATTCTGTTTCAGTCTTTTTCTTTAAATTTAACGGGTTAAATGTATGTAGTTTATATAAAAAAAAAAAAAAAAAAGAAGAGAACTATTTTCTAGCCTAAAGTTGGGTTTTTAGGGGGAATATTCAATCGTGTTTCGTGCTACTCAGGGGCTCAGCCCCGTCCAACCTTTCTTCCTGCAACGAACTTGGTTTCACTCCTCGGCTCCTCCTGCTGCACCATCCTCCTCATTTTTGGATGGTTCTGCGTCCTTTTCGAGGGTCGCCTGCAGCTCGACGAAGATGTCAATGAGATTGTTGATGCCAATCAGGTAGCCATCCTCGTGGTTGCCCACCTTCCACGCCGAATAGTGATCGATGTGCAGCTCCGGCGGCAGTGCCATCGTCTTGGCAAAGTCAATCAGCCAGATGCTGGCATGGGTATGATCGTGCACAAATAGCAGGGAGCTGCCGATCACCTCGTGGGTCTGGAAGAACTCGGACACGGCCAGAGTGGCGCGTATGGCGCGCAGTCGCTGTATATAACGCGGCTGGGGGAGAGAGAGAGAGAGAGAGAGAATGCCATTAGCGTGGCTCCAGGGGCGACAGCTATACACCTACCAGAATCTGGGCATGGCCGCTGAGGAACTCCATGAAGGCCAGTTTGATTTGTTCGCGTGACTTGGTCGTTTTGAAATCTTTGGAGCTGGTGCCATCGCTCTTCTTGATGCCCTGCGAAAGTGAGAGAAGGAAAACGTTCATTTTGTGTCTCTTTGGCACCTTTCGCTTGTGCGTCCGAGGGGCGCTCACCTCGATGCGAAAGCCCAGCGTGGCCGTGCTGGAGATTGTCTCACGCCAGACCATGTAGCGGGGCTTAGTCACCGCCTTGGCCGCATGCTCCTCCAGTGTGGGCGCCTGGGCGTCGATCTGTATCATCTTGTCGTACATGTCCTTGCGCAGCTTGGGCTTCTCCTTGGCCTTGGACAGCTCCTCCTCGAGGTAGGTGCGCACCCCCACCTTGCAGTCCATCACGCATGGCTGGACGTAGTCGCTCAGCAGGTCCTGCAGCTGCAAGTAAACTGCTGACATGGCAAGCCAGGGGGGTACGGATCAGAATGGGCATCAGCAAGAGAACAAAATCAAAGGCGCAACTCACGGTCACCATCCTCGCTGGTCACCTGACCCTTGAAGACGGGCACGTAGGGCCGCAGCAGGTCCTGCATGAGGATCTGAAAGCATTCCTCCTCCTTGGGGCAGAGCTTCTTGAGGACGGTGCCCGGCTCGGGACCGGCCTTGAAGTTGCCCTGATGCCCGGCCAGCTGGACCCATGGATAGCGCTGCTTCTTGTACGTCTGAAAGAAGGGCGTCCATTGCACAATGTTCCGAATCTTCCGCCAGCCAGAGCTCTGCAAAGAGCAGAAGGAGGAGATTAATGAACAGAGCAAAACAGATGCACAGGAAACAGCATAGAATGAGCCAAGGAAGCGAGAACAGCTGGAGGGGCTCCTCTCGTTGTCGCTCGTTACCTTCTTGGTGCCCGGCGCACCGCCACCGCCACCGCCTGCCGCCGTCGCTGATGTCGAGCCGGAGGAGGCGTTCGGGGCGCCCGAGGTGGACACATCCGAGTCCCACTCGGAGCTCAGATCATCGCTGCTGGCGTAGCCGTAGTCCCGCGGCATGGGCACCTCCAGCAGCGACTTGGAGTACTGAATGTAGCCCGGACACAGGCTCTCTGGCCCAGCGGCGAATGGGAGCGCCGCGGCCCCAGTCCCAGCGCCGTGGGCGAGCTCGGGGACCCGGAACCCGAACCGGAGCCCGGCGGCAGCGAGTGCTGCTGCGAGAGCTTCCGGCTCCCCGCCAGATTCAGATTGAGGCTCATGTTGTGCGCCATTTGATCGCCCGAATTGGCCGTGATGCTGATGGTCGGCATGGAGAGCTTCTTCTCCGCGCGCTGCCGAATGCCGTGGGCCTGGGCAAAGGCCAGGCTGCACTTCCTCGACTGCATGTTGTTGCCCGACAGCTTGCGGCGGAAGAGTTTCTTGACGGTGCTGCTGGTGGTGGTGGTGCCGGAGCTGCTGCCGCCGCCAGTCGCCTCTGGATGTCCATTGTTGGTCTCCGCCTCGCTGCCCGCATCCGCGTCGCTGTCTGCGGCCGCTTTCTTCGGCACACGGCCGTCATCCTCCTCCTCCTCCTCCTCCTCTTCCTCGTCGTCCTCCTCGTCGTCGAAGCGGAGCTTGGCTATGTCCTCGGGCGACACGTCGGGGAAGTGCAGCAGCTTGACGGTCACCTTCTTGCCCGCCTCATTGTAGTACACCTCCTTGGCGCTCATCCTGTCAAAGTCCTCGTAGATGCGGACCTGCGGCGAGGGCGGCGGCGTCGGCGGTATCTGATTCTTGCTCAAGCTCGCGGAGCCCTGGAGCGGCAGTGCGCCGGCAGCGGTAAGTGGTGTCAGCAAAGGTTTTCCAGCTGCTGGCCGGGGCGACTTCTGCTTCTGCTTCTGCTTCTGTTGCGGTTGGGTGAGGGCGCACACGGACATTTTACACGACCTGCGTCGGGGACAGACGCTCGATGCTCCACTGTCGCATTAGGCGGCACGATTCCGACACAAAATTCAGATTGCAGCTGCAACTGCGGCAGAGATGTGGACACAAAGATAGAGATACAAAGCGGGAGAGAGAGAGAGAGAGAGGGGGACAGAGAGAGAGGCCAGCTCATTGCCGATGCTGGGGCTGATGGCGGTGGCTGCGGCTGCATTTTTGATTTTCTGCACATTTGCGAACCCGTTCGCTCCTTAAACGCCAACCGTCAGCCAGCCAGCCAGTCAGCAGATCTCTCCTTCAACTCCAAGTGCCTGGCCCACTGGTCCCTAGCTTTCTGCTGTCTGATGAGTGTTTGGGATGCCCTGCAGGCAGCCAGAGAGCAGCATAAAAAGAGAGAGAGATCCAGAACTTGTCCCAAAGCTGAAGATATTTGCCCACTGCAAATGGGACCTCTAATGGGACTACACCGAGCGATCTATGAGGGTATTGTTGCTTCGTTGTTGCTGCTGATGTGCAGATTTGACTTGTCTGCTTTTGGGGGCTGCTGCTGTGGCAGCCGTTGGGCGCGCGCACATCAATCAAAATTGATTAAATTTAAGACACATGTTTGTGCCATGTAACAGCACAGATGAAGCGAAATAAAAACAAAACACGGAGAAAAAGCACACGTAAGTAGGCATTGTCGAAGCGTGTTGGCATCTTGGCAGCTCCATCTGCGGCATCCACACCATCGGTGCCACAAGCCACCGCAAGCCGCAGCGGCAACTAGAAGCAAGTGGAAACCGCCCAGACCAGAGTCGGGCAAGGCAGCTCAAGGCAAGGCAAGGCAAGGCAATCCGAAACCCAAATCGAACAACACATTATGATAATAATGGAAATGCCAGCAGCAACAGCAGCAGCAGCAATGAGCTGCTATCCAGTTACGCCAGCCAGTGCACAGCGCGACAGACAGGCGGACAGACAGGCGGACAGACAGACGGACTGAATACTGAATATACATACGAGTCTGTGGCATATACTATATACATACATACTGCCATAGAGTTTGGTTTGGTATACTGAAATTTCTTTATAACATTTGACGTCATTTGCAAAAGTTGACGCTGTCGCCGCTAGGCGATAACGAAGCAACACAACCAGCAACACCCCAAATAGACGACAGGCCGACCGGCAAGCGAGTGGAAACCTTGCTGGAACACAACGTTGGCTGCGACACGATCATCGTTGGATCTAGTTTCCACACAATTAGGATATATACTAACTGTTCTGTGTGCTGTATCGTTGGGTGCGCTGCTTCAGGGTTTGATCTTTGTTTCTTTTCTGTCTGCGTGTGCTAAAAGATCTTTCTGAACTTTTCTCTGAAGCGAAGTTCTTCCACAGTCTTAATTATATTGAAAAGTTTCCTTTCTTTTATACTTCTGGAACTTGTCCATTAGCCTCGAGTTTACTTGTGACATAATGCCCTCAAAATATCAAATCACATCTAATGATATTCAATTTCAATCCACAAACCAGTGGCGTGCAGTGCCTGAGAGTGTCCTTTCGCTTAAGGGACATTTGCACAGCGACTCAAACGTTGTTCCTTTCCATAATGATACCTAGTAAAGTGTTCCAGTTTAGGCACTTCTCAAAGATAAGATCCCTTAATTAAAAATTGATGCATGTTGCACATTTTCTATAATTTAATCTCTAAGTCTGTCCATCTCCTTATCCTTTGTTCACATCCTTTTCCTATCTATCCCCTGGCACTAAATTTCAGTGATAATTGCTGCTTTTATTATGTTTCTTTCATATTTCTTCCTGCTCTATTCTCATTCTCGTTTCTAGTTAATTGAATTATCTCTTTAGCATTCTCTTTACTTTGCTTGGCGCTCTCTTGCCTGCTCGACTCTCTGGAATGCGAGTGGGATCTATTCGGTTCGATTTGACTCGCTTTGGATCGTATCGCAACGACGCTGGTGTCCGATCCGTCCTTAAATACAAATTTGCTGTCCGTTATCTAATAAAAACAATTGTACAATCTTCGATGCCGTCAGCAGCAGCAGCAGCAACAGCAACAAAAGCAACAACAACAGCGTCAACGATAAAGACTCGGATATACTCGATGTGGGAGATATGCATGGGCGGGAGGGGAGCGTGTACCGTGCATATAGATACATATTATCGGAGCGTGTGTGGGGGTACGTAATGCCTGGAATCTCCTCCACACCCACAACACCCCGACCGACACCCCGCCCCACACCCTCCTCTCCCAAAGCAAATATCGACCAAATGGACTCTACATATGCGCTTAATGCGCACCATTCACATTCGCATTCGCATTCGCATAACAATATCTCTTTATTTCGCTTTTAACTACCAAAAGCTTCAAATTAATAAAGTAAACATTTTCCCCTATTTCTTTTCTCCCATGGCAATGTGTGGCTTGTGGCGAGTGTTTGAATACCCTTTCCTTTTCGTGTACGCATCAATATGCTCTCACTTAGGTCTATAATGGATAAGATTATTTGGCGAAAGAAAGAAACGATCGAATTTTGTTTATAATATTTAGTTTTCATGGCAAGTCTTTCAGTCTTTCGTAAAGTAAATCCTGCCGCTAATCGCAGAATTAGTGCATGAAATTTTGAATATTTATTTTATTGTATATTTTCTGTCATCTTGTGAGGGTATTTGAAGCTTCGTTTGCTTGCTGCCCAAACCTGGCTTTCCTTTACTTTCGTTTCGTTTCGTTTCTTGCTGCTGCCATTGACGCACAGAATTAAATGGTTTTGGCTTTGGGATTCGCTTTTGGGAGGTCGGATGGATCGTCATGTGGGTGGGTGGGGTAGGCGCCTCAACGCCGCGGCGGATGTTCATGAATCGATCGCCACACCAATTAAGGCCATGGGCAGGGGTCTAGGGGGGGATGGAGGGAGGAGCACAGTGATGGCCGGCATGGGCGAGGGTTTAGTTCCATTTTTGGGCGCTTAATGAGCCTCAATTGCCGAATTGCTGAATTTGCCTGTACGAAAATAAACACGATTTCTGTATGCGTTTGTTTGCCTCTTCAATTATATAATTCACATCTCAGATACCCTTGAAAAGACTTGGCCACTTGGACTTTGATCATGTCCGGGGGGCATATTTTGAGTCCCTTAATTGGCTCTAACTTTGCACAAATCTTAGCTAAAGCTGCACCTAATTTATCTGCCGAGGGAGAAATCTTCCATAAAGAAAATCAAAGAGTATCAATCGCTTCGGCCTCCCCACACCCCCAAAGCTAACGTTCGTTTCCTGGCGGAGGGGGGTTTTGGGCTGTGGTTCCAAAACTGCGTAGCTCTCTGGGCGTAGAGAGTGTAAGGTGAGGCGGCACTAGTGCCTAGTGAGTGCCTGTGTGGTAGCGTGGTTAGGGGGCGGCAGAGAGAGTTCTCATTGACGTCGTCGTTTGTGTTGCTATTGTTATTGTTATTATTGTTGTTGTTGTTGTTGATGTGTAAATGTTTACATAAACTTGAATAGAATGAATTTTCGGTGCAAAAGTCAGTTTTTGTTTAGATATTTCGTATAAAAGTTTTGAATTTGAATGCCGATCGATACCCGCCGCGGAGTCTCTCTCTCTCTCTCTTTCTCTCTTATCATTTATTTCTCTTTCGCTGTGATAACTTCTAGCTCGGTCTCTCTCTCTCTCTCTCTCTGGAGGGGGCTTTGGCGGCGCGTGGTTCAATTAACACACTTTACAGCTAGTCCCCAAAAAAGTTGAAGACTTTCTTCCGTTTTCGCAAGAAAAGACAACAAAGAGTGCACAAAAACAAAAATACATACACACAAACAAAAAAACACAAGACACTGTTCCAAAAAGCCAGGCACAAAATATTTTAATTAAAATAAGAACGAAAACAACAACGAGCAAAATATCAGAATCAAAAAAATGATAATTTTTGGAATTCTTTTTGTATGTTTTTGTTGCTGTCTTCGGAAATGTTGTTGTTGAGGCGCTTGACGTCGCTTGGGAGAGTGGGACACGGAACGGAGCGTAAGTGCGGAGGGAGGGGGCCCAAGGAGAGAGTGGAACACTTGGAGCACACATGCACGCACGCACACCACACTCGTTGGCATACAAAGCTTGGACAGAGCGAGAACGGTATACGGTGGAATCACACGCGGAAAAGACACGACAGCGGCACGATGAGAAAAGACGAAACAACGGGAGCCCGAGCCAGCCGCACGCGATCGCTGCAAAAGCTCAACTGGTCGACTCTGCTCTGGAACTGAAACAGAAACCGAAACCGAAACTGAAACTGAACGGAACTGAATTGAATGGAGCAGAGGCGCAGCACAGACAGTCGGCCGACCGACCAACCAACCAACCGACCGACCCACAGAGCCGCCCCACCGCCGACGAGCAGCGCCAGGCAAAAGCAGAAGCAACGGGAACGAGCGGGTGTCCTCCTCCTCCTCCCAACTATCGCACAATGGCAGCCGAATTGAAGCTGTTCAAAGAGAGACAGAGTGAGGCGGAGAGGGAGGGAGAGCGAGAGGCTGAGGCTGGAGCTGATAAGATGGGACGGGTGGTTGGGTGCATGCGGACAGAGGAGTGTCGACATGTCGAGTGGAATGAGGGTGCAGCAGCAGCAGCAGCAGCAGCAGCCACAGTGGGAGGAGCACGTCAAACGCAATCACGAAATTATCGAGCGATAATGAGATAGATAGGCACAGGTGGGTGAGGGGGAGGCGGAACAGTGACAGAGAAGGAAGGAGAGGTGGAGTGAAATATGTAGAATGTTAGAGAGAAACGAATTAGATGGTGGAGAAGGTACAGGTGGGACAGAGACACCCAGCAATAGAGAAGTGTGAGGAAGGAGGAGCACAGGGGCAGAAAGGAAAGGGAGGTAGAGATGATAATGATAAGGCTGGTGGGATGAGAGACATGGCAGTCATAGAGCAGATGGAAA
Organism: Drosophila subobscura; assembly: GCF_008121235.1. Lineage (NCBI taxonomy): Eukaryota > Metazoa > Arthropoda > Insecta > Diptera > Drosophilidae > Drosophila > Drosophila subobscura. Next base: position 22,159,204 of record NC_048530.1, on the reverse strand, counting down.
GAGGGAAAACAAATCAGTGGACTAGTCTGTGTCTAGGTCTGGGTCTGGGGATGGTTCACAGCTTATTGCCTGGCCCAGAGACTTGACGTGAGCCAGGGCCAACGGTATGACGTAGTTCCTGATTCGAATGTCATGCAACAGCGTCACCGATCCATTCTCGAGCAGAGCTTAGAAAGCTATCAAACAAAATTTCCATACATTTTACTGATTCAATCCATGGCAGGTGAATGTCCCAAAAGAGCAGATAAATAAAACAGGAATTAGTGGGGAGCTGAGAACTGAAAAATGGAACAAAAACCCAAATATTTCCTGAAGATCTTTTAACTTCAGGAGAAAGCCAAAGCGGAGCAGTTAAGATCCTTTTCTCTAATTAAACGAGAACTTTCTCCAGAGCAGAGAATCGGGAGAAAGTTTATTTTATAATCAAACGAAAATCCTTTTACTTTCTCCAGCAAAGCTCAATGCGCGCGCTGCATTCGAGTATTTCCTAAAGGAAGTGATAATTCTCTCTCTCTCTCCCAACACTCTCTTGCGCTTTGTTTTGGCCTATCTATCAGTTGAACAATCTCATTTTCACACGATCCACGCTTGATGCGTATCAGCGACTCCTCTCTCTCTCTCTCTGTTCCACTCTGTCATTATCGCTCTCGCTTTGCCGACTTCTGCGTCAGCGGCTTGTGACGTCAATGGAGCATCGGAGAACAGCTTTCGCACCGGACCGGTCCAACAGTCCAAATCCAAGGGCAACAACAAGCCCCAGAAGAGAATCAAGAAAAAGCTCGATCGCAGCCCGCTACCCAGACAGACAGCCGATTATTTTGCCTTAGCGAAGACCGCAACCAGTTGGGGGAGAGACACACACTCCAAGAGCTTTCGCAAATGCGTTGGGTCGAAGCTTTTGGTGAAAGCTAAGCAAGCAGATGTACATACATACGCGTATCAGACCCGATTCTTACCTTTTTCTTGGCCGCCTCGGAAGCACTGATCACGTACAGATCGACAATGCCCAGGAGACAGTCGTCGCAGCGGCAGACATCCTCGCCAAAGGCCAGGGAGCCCAGGCTGCTTGTCGAGTCCAGAGAGTCGGTGCGTCGCAGCCGGCTCAGTATGGAGGCGCCACTGGCACCCACCATGGGCATGCCCGCTATCATTGGACTGCCACTGCCCGAGGCTTCACCTGGAGATGGAGGCACACCCGCAGAGCTGGGGGCACCACCCGCAGCGGTGGCAGCGGCCTCGATCTTACGCGCCAGCAGCTGCTCCATGAGCGTGCGCGGACGCGACGAAGACGGAAACAGTGCCATGTCTTCTGTTGCTGCTCCTGCTCCTGCTCCTCCTTTACGTCCACCTTCGCCGACACTTGCCACTTGAGTTCTTTGCCTAAGTCTTTCGTTTAGTGCCCACTCTCTATCTCTCTATCGCTCTCTCGCTCTCTTTGTTCTCTCTCTTTTGATTCGTATGTTCCCGGAACGAAATCCAATCCCTATTAATTAAGCGTAACTTGCAACATACCTGTAAATAAAGCACAAAAAAAGAAAAGTTCAGGGTTAATGCAAGCTTTTATCATAGCTGGAGCTTTTGCACCGAAATATTTGAGTAATTTAGTTATATTTTGGGTTAAAATTTGTGGATTACAATAAGCGATAACGGTTGGAAGATTTCCCATTGGACTTCGTTGAAAGCTCCCCCCTGAATTCTTAATTTCTTCTAACTCAAATCGCAGTGTATGCCCATTGATTATTGCTTATTTGTGATTCGGATTTGGCTCTCCTTATTGCCTTCCCGAAGGCTTCATTAATTTCTTTAGTTTCTTGAATTTCTTACTCGTTCTCAGGCACACAATCCTTCAGGCGTAATAAATTGCGAGTATGATCGGAGTTGCAATCTAAGATCGGAGAATCCGCAGCGGGATCTTCCATCTTGTTCGTATCTTTGTCGGTATCTTTTTGTTATCGTTTTGATGGGCTCTTTGGACAGTTCTTGCCACAGCCACAAGTCAAATATTTATGGGCCACAATTTGTTGTCTGTCGCGCGCTTATCTGCACAAATCTCGATGAGCAAAAGACACAAGGATGCCGATGGAGCTCTGTGACAGAGGCAGACACAGACACAGACACACAGAGACAGTTGGGGCGTTAGAAGTGGCATTCGTTTAATCGTGGAGCTGATAAAGATTTCTTCTTAATTAACAAGAAAGTCCAACAAAGACAGATATACTGCGCAAAGTTTTCCCATTTCCCATGGCAGAAAGAAAAGACAAACAAACAAACAACAAAAAACCCGTTGAAGCTGGCCCAAAACTGGCTCTCGATGGCTCCTTAGCCGGTTGCCGGCTGCCAGTGGCTGTTGGCTGCTGGCTGTTGGCTGCCTCTTGCCGGTTGTAGTCGTCATCCGCATCATATCGCCGCATTTATGCGCACATAAAAGTTAAATAATAGATCCAAAAGATACATTTGCCAGTCTCCCCAATCCCCAATCCCCAGTCCCCCATCCCCACAACTCCTACTCCAACTCCAACTGCAACTGCAATTGCTCCAACTTTAGCTGCAAGTTGCACAGGCTGCCCCGCCAATGGTTGGTTGGTCGGTTGGTTGTTTCGTTGCTTGGGTTGCCTGTTGTTGTTAGCCAAATGATTTATAAGCGGCATGCCACAACTCGTGTTGTTGGCTTTTGCTTGTTGCTGTTTTCTGTTGCTGTTGTTATACCCTGACGATACCTGCGAAAACGGGGTACTACAATTTAATAGCCACCCCAAAAAGATACCCGAAAGCGCCCAAACAATTGAGCTTCAAATTGAATATGAGAAGGAAATTCCAAAGAGAAAAGAGAACTGCATAGTCCTCAAGGACAACACCTTTTTCTTGACTTATCAGGCTTCATTGCCTGATAGAAAGCTAAAACCACGAATAGGAATGGGTTCTATAACAAATGGAAAGTCTCTCTAACAAAATTGGACCCCACAATTTATAAATTCTGAATTTCAATCTCCTTTTTATATTTAAAACTAAAAGTTTGACCCATAAAGAACTCCAAATTAAAGCTCCCTTTTCACATGTACTTCTGTATCCTTTCGGCTATGGGAACTTGTGAGGGATAACTGTAAGCAAACAGTTAAATAGAGAACACCGCGTTCGTCTTGGGCCCCCCCTGGACTGGCTTCGCTTTAGTTTTCCAACGCTTTTCCGCTGCTTTGGCTGCTTTTGTGTGTCTGTTTTTGTTGGCATTGCTTAAGCCAACTGTCTTGTACTTTTATGGGCGCTCGTCTTATCAATAATTTATGTCAGATTATACCGTTATGTCACAATAAATTAAAGTTGGCAACTTATTTTCCAGACTCCACTCCATCCACTCCATCCAGCACAGTCGCAACAGTCGGCAACCGTCGAACAGTCGAACAGGCCGCTTTGTGTGTGCGTTTGTATTTGGCTTTTTAGTTTTTTATTATGGCCAAATCTGTCAGTTTAGTGGCACATTTGGAAAAATGCTTTGAAGACTGAACGTGCCACCGTCCGCGTCTGTTTCTCCCTCTATCTATAGATCGATCCAACTCCACTCCACGAGCACTCCATTTGCAGTAGCAATTTTTGCAGGCACATCTTTGGGCTGCTGGCGTGCGGTGGCAAATTTCACTGTCACGCCTCGTTTTCAATTAACTTGTTGGCGGGGACCGCCGCAGCGTCCATAAATCAAATGAGTCCCCTACGAAGCACCACCGAAGCACCACCTGTAGTAGTAGTGGTCCTCCTGCAGCCCCCAACTATCCTGCCGCTAACTGCATTTGATTTATGAAGATCGCTTCATTTGGCTCCTGCGGCTGTGGCTCCTTTGGTTGCTTCATGTCAAAGTTTATCGACGGCCGCTGGCGGCTCTTTGGCTGCTTGATTAATGCCTTTGTCGGGTCTTTGAGGCCCCGATCGTCTGGCTTTCGCCAGTGTCCAGTGTTCAGTGTCCAGTGACCATAAAAGCGCAACTGCGAGTGCGAGTGCAACTGCAACTGCTGGCAGGCTGCTGTTTATGGAAGTGGCTTGTCTGCTTCTGTGTCGCTCTTTCCTCTTTCATTTCCTCTCCAGACTCTGGAGAGTCTCTTCTGCACTGGGGTCAAAGCACACAGTTCTTCCTTCATTTCTTCCATTTCAGGGGTACAAATTATCAAATAATCTGAGCATAATCTGTGCGACAATATCTACCATCAATGTACGTTTGAATTTAATCAAAACTCCTAGAGCTATTCTAGTTCTTTTGTTGTTTTAAAGTGCCCCCAAAACTCACTCTTTGTTGCGCTCCTCCATTGGCAAACAATTGTAAATGCGAAATCACAGAATACAAAACAGAAAAAGTAATCAACAAATAAACAAATAAATATTTCCACAGAAAAGAAAAGGCGGCGCGTAGATCGAATCGAGGCGAATGAAACTGCTGGCGGATCGGCTCGGCTCGGATCGTGTGGATGGTGTCGCATGGGGACGCGATCGTTCGATCGTTCGCTTGTTGACTTTGGAACGGTGCACGCGCAACTGAAGTCGTGGAAGCGGCGGCAGCCGCCAGCAAAGCTTCGGGCCGCGTGAGGCCGCGACCGAAGGCAGCGCCAGGCCAGGCCAGGCCAGGCCGAAGAGTTCCCCAAACGAACATCGTGGTTCGTGGTGCGCCAAGCCAAGAGTCAAGCGATCGACGAGGGGCTGTGGCCTGGGGCTGTGGCTGTGGCTGTGGCTGTGGCTGTGGCTCCTCATGGGCCGACTGTCTGGGGACACTGAGGCCTAATCCCAGGCTCTAATCGCTACATAAATCAGCAACGACATGATGGAATAATGACTCTGATTGAAACACGGCAAGGAAATGGTGCGACAAATGTCATGCAGATGAAGGGTCCACAACGGAGCTGTGCTCTGTGTCTGCGTCTGTGTCTGTGTCTGCATCTGGGCCTGACAGATCCTCCGACAAGGCGACTAATTGCGGCGGCAAATTGCCTTGCATGCACTTGATTTGCATAATGCAAATTGCAGCTCGTTCTAATCGGTAGCGCTCGATCTTGGATCATGGGGTCCGCAGCCCAACCCCACCGCCTCACCACTTTCTTGGGGTCGGCTTGGCTTTATGACAGACTTCGGCTGCGGCTGTCACAATATTTGTACGGTATTAATTGACCACTTGACGCCCCCCAGCCACAGATCCAGCAGCAGCAGCAGCCCAACCCCCAAGCCCGCTGGAGGGCAGAGCAGTGGAGGGGAGAGCGAGAGAGAGAGAGTTTGTTTAAGTGTTTTATGAAGTCAGACAGATGGTCTGGCCAGATAAGTGAGGCACTGGCTCTGGCACTGGCACTGGCACTGTGGCCCCCAGGGGCAGGCATCCGCATCGCATGGCATCGCTCATAGCCTGTCATAGGCAGAGAGACCCAACCAGACCAGACCAGACCAGACCGAACCCAGCCGAAAGCTGGGAGAGATACGAAGATACATACGGAATGAGGCAGGATGGCAACTGCAAGAGCTGCAACATTGCAACTGCAACTGCAACTGAAACTGAAACTGGTAACGAAAATCGAACCAAAAGCTGTGCCCCGTACTCGCACTCGTAAAATGTATCAAATTTCTTTATCTTTTCATCGGTTATCGCTCTGGGGGAGAGCGATATCTATTTCCAAACATTTATTTACGCCGTTATCAACCCACAATCTGGGAGCGGGAGAGTCGCAAGCAAGCGAACAAAATACAATAAACAGTGGGCACAGCAAATGGCCCAGAATTCTGGATATTCTGCACTCAAAACTGCATTGTTTTTCAGGCTAAAACAGCTGTGCGGAAAATACTTAACTGATTGCCAACTTTGATTGTTTCCAGCCAGCTCTTTACTTATGTTTCACTGAAATTTCCAGCAATTATTTCCTTCGTTGCAGCTTTCGCTTGTGCAACTGAACAATGGGAAAGGAATGGACAAACCCAAGTTATATTTAAGTGCCAGTAAGAGAGATGCAAGCAGCTGCAATGCTTTGCCCTGTCGCTGGTGCAGCTTCCAGGAACTAATTGGCTGAAGAAGCCCATGTCCATGTCCATGTCTTACAGTAGGAGAACTCTAACGTGGCATGTGGCATGTAGCGCGTGTGTCTCGCGTTGCGACATGCGACATGCGACAGAACATAACCTTTGAGGCCATCCAGCAACAACTGTACGGAATCCTAGAGAAATGACAAATATGCTGGACACGCAAGTGCCCGAAACATCTATTCTGGCCACTGCATGTGGATGGGGATTGGATTGCCTTTGGGGGATGGGATTCGCTTGAGGGGGAACACCAAGAACATGCACAAGAACCACAGGGAAAATCCAACAACGAGAAACAACTTCGACAAGAGCAAATGACGCAAATTGCGCGCACACCCGAGGGACCCAACGATCAGAGACCGATCCGATCCGATCCGAACCGATCCGAACCGATCCGTCTGGAAGAAGGGCCTTGGAACTGCGCGGGAGATGGAAGGGGGATGGGTGCCGCGGAAGCTGTTTGCCATAAGCTTCTTGACTTACTCACTCATCGCTGGGTTACCCTTACTGCCACGCCGAAGACTAGCTTCGAGAGAGATGCTTTGGCTCGAGTTTGATTGGAAGTTCCAGCAGAGAGTTCTTGGATACCAAATGCAGCTCAGAGTGTAATATTTGAGCTCCCAATTCCCATTCCGAATCTTTATTACAGAATACTCTACCTCATTCCGCTTTATTTGAATTTGATCAGAAACTTCCCAGTGTATCGAGGCTGTCGGCTTGCCAAAGCTTATCTTGGGCTCTTATTTTCTTTGTGGCTGCCATGGCTGTGGCTGGGTGGCGGGGCACCGAAGGCCCGCAGCGATGTAATTTACTTTTCGACGATCTTCAGCGCGATCGCTGATGGGCGGGCGGCCGCTGTTTTGCTGACGTCAACGGAAGTTGTCGCTTGTGCGAAGGTCAACATTGTTGTGCCCAAAAAGTGCGCCCAGATCCCACAGAGAGTGAGAGACTAGGAGGATGAGGAGATGGTTGCAAAGAGCCAGTCAGATCTCAACGCTAAATCGATTTCTCACACAATTAGTGGGCGTCATAATTCCCAGTACCCAGTCCCAGTCCCAGTCCCCAGTCCCCAGTTCTCCAGCACCACTCCGCACCACTCCGCTTCAAGCGAACCCAAACCACCGACGACGCTGGGCGACGCTGATGTGTTGATTAGATATGAGGACGGGGCCGTGCCGATCGGCCGCTGACGGATGTGCACGAACAAGCCATAAAAAAGAACAACAAAATATATACAAAAATAAACTAAAACGACACGATCCAATAATAATGGTAAAATGCGCTGCCCGTACCCATCCACGTCAGACCGTTCATCATCATGAGGCTGATGATGATCATGATGATCACTCGGTCGATCCTCAGTTGTAAAGAAAAGCAATACCACAAATGAGGGGAAACATTATATTTCCGTGCAGCACTAAAAAGTTACAGCTACTTCGGCTGGAGGTGAGATAAATTTATTGTAGGAAGAACACTTCCACCTCGAAGCACTTTTTTCGGTATTCAAAGCTAAGTCCTAGCCTGAGTTCAGACTTCATTCATTGGCGTCAGAGTCCGAGCCGAGTGGGAAGCAAACGAGAGTCAGAGGCTGATATTATTAATGATCATGAGTGGAGCGACTTCAGCACATAAACAAAGGCGCTCCAGAGCTCCAGTGACATCAGAACGACGTCAGCAGTCGGCAGTCGGCAGACGGCAGTCAAAGCCAATGCCCAAGACCCAAAGCCGGAGAGGCACCCACATGCCCGGGGCTTTATCTTTAAGTAAGCAAAAGGCATTTCCATGAAGCCCACGCCGCATTGGACCAATGGCAAAACAATGCCTCGCCTCGACAGTCTGCCCCATGCCCCACAAACGGAATGCAAAGAAAAACTAAACAAGATCCCCGTACCGTACCTCTGTCCGGTGTCCACTGTCCGCTGTCCACTGTCGTGGCGCTGACAAGTGGGGCGGGGTGATAAGGCGCTCGCGATGACAGCCGGCGGCCGAGTGAGTAGGATACCAGGAAATGGGGAGGCCATTTCAAACACGGTTCATATCGGACGCAGGCAAGCATCATCATCATCATCATCAAGTGGAGACTGAGACTGTGATGATATATTCATTCCAGATAATTCCCTGACTTTCTATAACTTAAAGCAAGGAATGTGCATGTGTAGGCTTATGCTGGATGCGAACTCAAGTTAATTATGGATGGAATCGAACTCAGGTGCATGTAAAATTGCGAAATGCTCGCACACGTTTCACCATGTGGGAACGGGGGACTCCAAGCCGGAGACCAGAGACTGATTGTTTATCTCTACTTTAGGTTCAGACAATCCCATGACTTAAAGTGTAATCCCCCACCACCACACGGTGACGTGCATGGATGACTCTCTGAATATATCATCGAAGATCGCTGAGGCCACACTTCTTGATGGAGTGTTAGCCACATTTTGTGTGTGTATCCAATGTGACTACCTCCACCCTCCCTATCATGCCTATCCCTAGCGATTACGGCCTTTGTGGATTGCCGAGGGCAGACCACAAACATATAAGTGCCAGGGAGATAAACCACGCCGCTGGCTGATAAGCGCATAAAGTGATTAACCGCTGTACATGGAGCACACGCAGGTTGATAAATATCCAAGCGGATGACTTTATTATCATGCCAAAATAATTTGGTTCCTAATACTTTTATTCGGTTTTACATAACCCAGCAGAAGATGTCATGTGTATCCCCTCCCCGCACACCCATGCCACACTCTTCCATTCTGCTCTGTGTATATAATGTTTGTGTGTATATAATATATTTATATATATATATATATTTATCTATAGTACGGTAAATAATACACTAAGATAAGCTTTGTCCTCGCTCTCGCTCTCGTTGCCTTTGTATTATTGTTGCTGCTGCTGCTGCTCCGCCCCAGTTCTAGATAAAATGGAATCATTTTTATCAAGGCACCCAATTTCAACATCATCCCATGCCTCGCGTATCACGCCCAGAAACAACAGCAACAAAAATCAACAAAAGTATAAGGAACAAACACAAAAAGCAACAAAAACGGAATACACAGAGAGAAAAAAAGAAGGAAGAAAGAAAGTCAAACTTCTCGGGCGAGCCGAGCAACAAAACCTCATTTTGTGATAAGATAAAAATCAAATTAATTAACAGCCTTTTAAGCAATCGCACACACGCACACACACACACACACACACACAAATATGCACCAAGGGGTTATCTTCACTTCACTCTCCTTCAGTCCTGCCTTTGTTTTGTACAGACTGAGAGACGCGAGACATTGATAACAGCAAATTGTTCCTATATTTCCATGGCCCTAATCCCTAACTGGGTTCAGTTTTAACTATTAAAAAAAAAAAAAAAAAATTACATTTTTATATTTTAAGGATTATTATTAATAATAATAGCAATTCAACGATATACATCCATTGACAACAAGCAAATACTGTTTCTATATTCCTATAATCCTAGCCTGAACTACAGTTATCCCTATGCTAGCCTATCCTTCATTCCTGCATTCCACAATTGCTTCCTTCTCTCTTCCGTTCGCTCTTTTGTGACTCTGTTTGTGTTTTCTGTGTACTTTAATTTATAGTTTGAGATTTCCCATTATGTTGTCGTCTTCATTGCTGGCGCTGGTGCCTACCTTCTTGGTGCCATCTCTCAGCAGCGTGGCAGCCAGCAGCTCGCTGAGCAGACGATGCGAATCTTCCTCTGTCTCTGTCGCCCTCTCCCTAACACGATCCCTCTGGGGCTGCTCCTGCTGCTGCTGCTGCTGATCCTTCTGTTCCGCTCGCACCTGCAACTGCTGATGCTGCTGCTTGTGTTCCTCCTCCAGCTCGAGATCCTCAATCACCGGCTCGTCCTCCTCCTCCACCTCCACGTCCACATCCACCTCTACTTCCTCCTCATCTTCGTCCTCCTCCCCACTGGTGCTATGACTGCGACTTGACTTCCTGGCCAGGGCCACACGGACGCCGTTCACAATGCACTCGCCGCCGTCCAGAGCGGATATTGTGGAGCCGCAGTAGTAGAGATTGCTGCAGCTGCTCGCGGCACTGACATCCGACTGGCCTTCGTCCTTGGCACATCCTTGGCCCATGTAGCCGGCCGAGGCTGCTCCCGCTTCCAGCGAGCAGCGGCGCTGCCCGCGGGCCCGTTGCAGCCGAAAGTACTCCATCTCCTCCATGCTGATGCCACAGGCGGTGATGTCGTCCGAGTAGTCGGACACCACCACCGAGGGTGTGCGCACGTAGCGCACCCCGGCCCCCAGCTCGCTGAAGCAGCTCTGGGTGGACTCCCGCCTGGAGCCGGGCGGAGCAGCCAGTGCGGCCACCAGGCGCTCCTCCAGCAGCACCTTGGTGGGCACACCAACGGCGCCGACCAGTCCCCCCGTGCCAGTGGGCGAGGTGAGGGGCGACGAGTCGGGCAGGGCGGTGGGCTCGGCCAGAGGCAACAGGGCCGGACGCAGCGGCAGATCGGTGACGGTCAGGGTCATGCGACGTTGGGGCGGAATCGTCACGACCTCTACGTGGGCATCGTCCACTTCCAGGCCCAAGGCGGAATCGCTGCTGGCGCAGCGCGTTACCTTGCCCTTCCTTGAGCGCGCGGTGGCGCCCACTGTGGTGTCCTCGTTGTCGCTGCTGTAGGGACTTAGGCCGCCCCCGGTAACATTGCAGCCCTCATCCGAGTTGGCGGCACTTGTGGCCGTTCCGCCCGTGGCAGCGGCTGCCTTCAGCTCCCGCTCGCGCTCCGCCTGCTGCTCCTGCTGCACAATCATGGCCTGGAATTTGTGTATCAACAGCTGGACGGGCTTCACTTGTTCCTTCGTTCTGCCGGTGTTCGTCTCTCTTGTGATTAAGGCTCCTCCAGCTTCGGTTGGACTTTTGCTGTTGGGCTCCGCTGCTGGATGGCTGATAATGTCCTTGAAGAAGGCGGCACGGAGTTGAGCCTTGTGCCTGGCCAGACGCTGCAGACGCTGTTCACATGGAGCGATAACGGCGGTTTCTTCGCTACTTTTATGCCTCTCTTTGGATGTGGCTGCAATTCTGGTTCTCGGCTCGCTTTCTTTTGCTGCTGCTGCTGCTCCAGTTGTTGTTGTTGTTGTTGTGGGTGTTTTTTCTTCGTGGTTGCTGCTGCTGGTGCTGCTGTCGATCTTCTCGGATCGCTGATGTGTTGTATGCTCCGCCGCCGCTGTTCGAAAACTAAAAGCCGTTGGCTCTGCCGCTTCGAATTTATTTTCCACGTTAACCGTTGCCCGCGCCGCAGTCGACGTCGCTGCCGACGCCGCTGTCGTTATCTTTGGCATGACATCGAATTTGAAAGCGGGGGCGGTGGAATACAAACCCGAACCGTCGCGAACATTGCCGCCGCACGCACTCATCGCTCTGTTGCCGTCACCGTCGGGGGGCAATATAAACGCGGATTTCCCTCTTATAGAAAATTGGAAATGAAAGCGCCGATGCTTTCGTTCGCATCCGAAAAAACCATTCTACCGTCCGCACACTTCAAATGGCACCTGCCGTTGCCGTCGCTAAACTGTTGGGCCCGGGCTCGGTTTCGGTTTCGGTCTCGGTCTGGGTTTCTGTTCTGGGGGTCTGGTCTGGTCTGGCCTGCTGCCCGGCTGCCTGTCTGGCTGCTGTTGTGCGGGTGGTGGCGGAGTGGAGGATCGGTGCGGGTGCGGGTGCTGGTGCTGGTGCTTGCGGCTGTTTTCTGTTGCGGGTGTATTGTTGATAGTTTTTTTTAGGTATGTTTTTTGTTGTATGAATATTTGTGGTTGTTGCTCTGACGATGGGGCTCTATTGAATTTTTGTAATTGCTCATTGCCCCGACACCCGAGCGCGCGCGCGCACCCGAAGCAACAGCAACAGCTGCTGCTAGTACAGGGGGCGGCGGGTCGGTGCGGGGCCTTTACTGTTGGGTTGGGTTGGGGGGTAATTGTGATCTTGAAACGTTGACGCAATGTGCAATGATCCCGCGCACGTACACACGTACACAATCGCACTCACAGCACTGGCAGACACTTGTAACTGTTTATATGTACGTACATGCATAAATAAATATAAATACATATGTATTGTGCACATAGATATGTATGTACATACATATGTATTTCGTTTTTTTTCTGCGCTCCAATTGCTTTGCTAGTGTATATTCTTAACTTGAGCGCGTAATTGCATTTAAGCACAAAGCACACACGAACAAACACAAACACGCACGCACACGGGCAAAAAACAGGGACTGAGCTAAGAGCTGAGAGCTGAGAAAAAGCAGAGACAGAGATAGCAACAGCAACAGCGACAGCGAAAGCGGCCACAAACACACACACAGGTACCGTATGACAGCACTGTCAGTCAACTGACGCACAATGGGATGAAACGATGATTTATTGCCCCATCCCCATAAGATTCGCTTGTAATTGCTGTATATAGGGATATTCCCATACGTATATACACAATTGTCTCTATTATTTAATTATTCATTCACCCGTTCAACGACAAATTACGAGCGCTATCGCTGACAGCATCTGATATGCAAGGAATCCGCTATGAACGCACGTGATTCACAAATTGCGAAATCATCATGGTGACCCATTGTGCAGTGACGCCGCAGCAGTAGCGCACTTTGTTCAACACCAGCGCTGTGACGTCAGTGGGCGAACAACGCAGACGCAACAGCGCAACTTGAAACAGACAGAGTATCCGAAGAACGACCATGGCAAGGGCGCTGCGAAGCGATTATTTTACTCCACCCACTCTTCGCCATGCCGTTGCGGCGATCGTCAACGCACACTTGACGGCGAAATTTCCGTCCGCTGTCGCACATAACGGTGTGACAAGGCGAAAAGGCTAGCTTCGAGGGCCGAAACATTATTACCCTTGGTGGTTCAAACCTGATTGCAAAAATTGGGTCTGTGCTTAGATAGAACCAAATCGCTGTAAAGCTGATAGAGCTAGTTTTTGCATAGAAACATACCGACGGACGGAAATGGGTTTATCAATTTGGTTACACTGTCTTCTCATCTCCTACCCAGTTCTCTGTTCCTTTTACCTCTGCTCAAAATGAATAGAGTATAACAAGCGGCGGGCAGGCAATTAAAAAAATGCAACTTTTTGTTAATTTTATGTGATTTGTTCACATCGTTCTTGTTGCTGTTGTTTTATTTGTTATTTTTTACTTGCTGACAAGACGCACGGACTCTGGTTGCTGACGCTGATAGGCTCCGGGGCGGAATGACGTGGTAGTAGCTTAAAGTGATCTCCCCCTTTGCAGCTCCTCCCTCGCCAATGTAGTTGTGAAATCAAAACCACTTTAGGTTTACACACCTGCGATCGAGATCGATATAACCGTATGTGTGAGTGTTCTGTAAGTGTGTGTGTATGGACAATTACGTCAATGCATTTGACGAAACAGAAACACAAAGTAAACATGAAAAAAAAACTGAAGGATAATGACCAGTCTCAATATCATTCTCATTCTCTCACTCAGGCTGTATCTCTCCCTCTCTTTGTCTCAGCGCATTGTGCTTTTGTCCCAGTGACCGAAATCGCCGCAACTAACTTTCAAAGCTCCCCCCTTTTCAAAGTGTATTAACAAAAGGTGAGCATTCCCAGAGAGTGTTTCACGTGCATTTGTGTTTGTGTATACACAAAGAGAGCTAGAGAAAGAGTGGCCAATAAACAAAAGCGACTTGGCTTCCCTTCCCCTTTCCCAAAATGGTGCTGGAATAGTGGCTAATAGCTTGATGAGTTAGAGAGGATAGAGCTGCCGGCCATACACTTCACACACTCGCACACAAGCACCCAATAACCATTCCGTCTTCTCAAAATGGTCAAAGCAGGCCATTTGACGCGCGCATTCGCACACGCGTAAATTGTGTGCCGTTTATTGTGTGTCTCATTCATTCTGGTTTTTTTTGTTCATCGTTGCCTGACATTGATCATTCCTATGCTTTCTGAGTCTCTCTTTAGCTCTGTGTGTGTTTCTGTGTGCGTGCCTTCGAATAAGTGGAAACTGTAAAATAAGCCAAAAGCCCGCGCGAAACTGGTAATGGAAAAGCACATGCAAATTACATTTCTTGCAGATCTCAATTTTCGTTTTGCTCTCTTCGTAACGGTTTGGCGCGCGACCAGCCAGACGCCGCTGCTGCTGCAGGTGTTGTTATTGTTATTGTTGTGGGGCGCGGGGCCTGAGCTTGTTTCGCGATTCACTGTGCGCAAGCAACTAAAATCCGAAATTCGAAATCCGAAATGTGCTCCCAGGTCAAGAGGAGAGGCTTGGTGCCGCCGCAGCTAATAATCTACGCAGCTCGGTTGCAAAGCTCAGATCAAGCACAGCTCGAATTTCGGCTGCACTGAAAGAAAGGGGTATATGTACATATGTATGTACATACATACATACATACATAAGTATATGGATGTTAATATGTATAACAGTACCATGCAGCTATTAACAATGCAAGAGAGACCCCACATAGTTGTTATTCCGATAAAAAGTTTGTAAATCCGAATTTCCTGCCTTGCTGTGCATGTGTGCTCACATGTAAGTACATACAAATACAAATTCCTTCACGCGGAAAGCTCGGCCATAAGCACAGTTCTAGTTTTAGGCTACGCTGTAAAAAAAACCCGGTATGTTTCTAATCAGTATTTGTAACCAATAGAACGCGAATATTCTGGTATGTATAATTAATAGGTACATATCAAGCGCTCCACTCAGTTCTGAGTAGTCCTTCTGCCAGTTTTCCCCTAGACTTGTTTAATGATAAAACTACTCGACAAAATCAAAATTTTTTTCCTCAAGCAACCAAGACTAACTTTTTCTAAAAGATTTGGGCCAATCACAATTTTTAATGAATTATGGTTTTTTTCCCTATGGCAGAAGTTTTATTTCAAGAATTTTAACATTTCTTGTATTTTTTGTTCATGCTTTGTCCAGAGGTAGCGGTTTATTTCTTCACATAACTTAAGTTTATTAGATCTGATTGTAAAGAATATTGCCTTGTTGGAAAGAGAATTGATGCAGCCAAAAATTGGATCCACACACTTTGTGGTTTTAGTTTACAGCCTGGAAAATATTTTACATTTAATAAAATCCTTGTATGAAAAGTTGTCTGCCTCGCTAATGCAGGAGGATGAATCTAAAAGTGTTATCTGGGCCATCATTTTGGTCATCTTCCTGTACAGGATCTTTCTAGATTATCTATTGGAAAGTCCTTAATTTTACACAGCTTGGCCAAGAATCAAATGATTTAAAACAAAATTGTTTATCTTTATTAGCATAAAACACAACTTGGAAACTATTTATCATTAAGGGTGTAGGTGTCACAAATTAGTTAATATATTTATATATATGTATATACATATATATGTAGCCATGCTGCTGTTTGTCTGTCAGTGTGTTGGTGTGTGCGTGTGTATATGTGTCGAGGTCTGTGGTTAACCTGAGTACGAGCCCACCAGTCCTCCGGGGCTATACAAAAAAATGAGTTCAACTGGTTTTTACATAAAAATAAGAATTGTGTAGTGTAGTGTAGTACTGTGGAAACAAATTGAATCAGAGCAAACAACTGCTGAAGAAGGACGAGGTGGTTGTGAGAGGGCTGTGATCACCGATGGCGTCGCTCTCGCTCTCGATCCCGCTCCCGCTCTCGATCGTCGGGATGATCGCTGTGTCGGCTCTTGCTACTCCGCTCCGAGCCGAAGCCACCTCTGCCGGATCCCCCGCTCTCTGCTCCACCGCCACCAGCATCCCGTTTGCGGTCGTGACGTTCCGAGCGATGGCGACTGCGGCTGGGACTTCTGCTTCGGCTGCGTGAGTAGTGTCTGTGCTTATGCTTCTTCTTGTGCTTGCTGCGTTGGCGGTCGTGATCCTTCATCCGATCACGGTCATGTTCCCGATCCCTTAACCGGTCACGTTCCCGGTCCCCAGACGAGTGGTAGGGCATGGGTGCAGATGGCAGCGCCACCGGTGGGTAATCTTCATAGCCTCGACCACGCGCATACGACGAGCTCGACGATGTGGCATAGTAGTCGCGATCATCGTGATCATTGCGATAGTTTGCCGGTGGATATCCACCGACTCCAGCACGAGAGCCGAAACCGGCCATAGCCTGTCCACCGCCACGACCTCCGCCGGCTGCACGTTCTCCCCCGGCATGGCTGTGACCACCACCATTACCGCTCTCATGGTATTCCTGATAATCCTCATCGGGGCCACCAGCAGAAGCTGTCGCAGCCGCAGCTCCAGCCCCACCACCGGGCGGACCCGTGACCGGCCGTCCCGAGCTCAGCTGATTGAGGGTGATGCCCTGATCGCGGCAGTAGTCTCCGATTTTGCGCTCGATCTGCTTCTGTATGGGCACCGGTATGCGCGGAAACAGTGTGGAGAACCAGTCCAGCTTAGTCATGAACTGGTACACCATCTGGCCAATGGTCATGACCTGCAGAGGGAGCAAAAGAAGGTAACGCATGAGTTTTGATTCGTAGACTGGGAAGCGATAAGTGGATAACGTGTGATTGGTGGCTCATACAGTTGACTCACCTGGCCGCCGCCTGCCTTCACATCAATCTCTTCCTCGTCCTGCAGATAGTCCTCGTACCAGTCATACAAGTCCCCGGGTGGCTGTGTATACCGCAAGTACATGAACCCTTCAATGGAGAAGAAATTCACATTGTATATCTCGTTCGAGTGGCATCATTAGTTGGGTGGGACAAGGTATGGATGGGGGGAATGTGGTGGGTTCTGTTTTTGCTAAACAGGAGCAGGAGCAAGCGACGGCATGTGGCGGCTGAACTCATGCGACTTACCAACACCTACCTAGTGCCCGTATGTAGGCGGAGTCTGTGTGATTGAGCAGTCCGTTGATCTGCTTACGCGTCAGACGCAGGGTGTACAGCTTGTAGAGCAGACAGTACGCGGTGGACACAATCCCGCCCGCTCCAACGCCTCGCACCTGAAAGGGGCAATGGGGAGAAGAGCATGAGCCACCATTGCGCCAGAAGAGCAAACGAGGAGCATCGCCAACGATTAGCGCTACATTTCATAAACAACTCACACCGCCGCACATGCCGGTCTGGCCGGAGGTCTTGCGGGATCCGCGCTCCCATGGCTCCATGTGCTTCACCTGGTAATATATCTCGTCAACGACCTCATGGTAGGTTTTCAGTTTAAATAAGTGCACTGTACGTGGAGAAACAGAAAAAGTCCATCAAATAAATTCTCGTGTGGCGGTGGTGGGACACGCTACACGCATTCGCTCCTACGGGGCACGCACCTTTGAAGTAGCTGGAACTTTGGATGTTGGCGAGGATCAGTGGATTCAGGTTCATTGAAGTCTCGTTGCCCCAGAAAGGTAGGGTGTTGTGCTGTTTGCCGGCCTTCTTCCCGCCAGCGCCTGCTCCACCGCCACCGGCCGAAGATGACGCCGAATACTCTGCCAGCGTTAATGGGAGTCAAAGAGAGACGCGGCCGTAGATTAGCGGGCAATGCGGCCATGAGAGCCATCTCTGGCTAGCATTCAAACTTACCTTCGTCCATTCCTGCTTCCAGTCCGCACTTTAAAACATTAATTCCGCAATTTTCATGCAGTTTGTGCGCGCAAAATAAAATGGCCGATTTGCGAGCGTGTGAAAATGCCTGAATTGGCGATATATTGTATCGATACTGTATGCCGTCGGACCCTCACAAATACACCGAAATATACCTTTGCATTCTCAAAATATACCGTAAATATTTCGACATCAAAATATACCGTAAACGGTAGCCCTGTGACACCCGCACTTGCGTTGAATTCCATTACCACTTACGAATTTTACCATTGGCCACAAAAGTGAACAGCACTGTTTCCCAAAAATTTGTCACGGAATAAGCAACATTTGCAACAATCTTGTGGAATATTGATTGATGATTCTGATAAAATTATTGTTTTAGCGCTGAGAATCACAACTAGCTGGTAATATTAAATAGAACATCAAACTCGATGAAAATGATTAAAGATTAACAGTATATTTGCAGTCTATTTTTAAAATGTAAGGGTCTGTTTCGGTATATTTCCGAGGGTCTGTCGGTATATTTTATCGATAATTCCGCGGTCACACTGCCCTCAAGTTCAATCAGCTTTAGCCAGCAAGTCCTGTGTCCTTATTTAGGGCCCAAGCCGTTGAACATCTTTTGGAGGACACAACCTTGGTTAAACCATCGATAAGGGCCGGCCAGACAGACCACACAGAGGCCGCAACCAAATCCAGGATTCTGAGAGTCCCGTCCGGCAAGTAAAATACGTTTGGAGCGGGGACCGGGAACGGCGACCTTCATATTAAATAATACATGTACATACCTTAGCGTGCGTACGGGGCCAGTGTGCGTGCGTGTGTGTGTGTGCGCGCGGTCGTGTGTGGGTGCATTGGGAAGTCCAAGAAGATTTCAAATTTAAACAATAGACAAATACTGCAAACGCATTTTGAATGCAAGTTATTCTGCCGCAAGGCTAAAGAGAGACCACCAAAAAAAAGAAGGACATCGCAATAAGGTTAAAATGCAGCACACGCTCCTTGCTGCATGCGGACGTGGGTGGCACAGCGGCGCACTCTAAACGCAAGCGCAGACCAGTAGCCGAGCAAAAATAGCAAACATCCCACAGTCACAGTCACGGCCACGGCCACGGCCAATGCGAAGGTGAAGCCAACAACACCATCACGAGGAGCGACACTGAACACCGAACAGCAAGCACCCGACACCCAAGGAGAACCGAGCATTGCAGAGACGAAGGACAAGAGGTGGTTCAGGGTCATGGTCAAGCAGCTGTAGAGCCAGAGACTGCGACCATGACGAGTGAATCGTCAACAGATAGCGACAGCGAGCTGTACGACCCGCTGGCCGAGGAGCTGCTCAATGTGCAGCTGGTCAAGCATGTCACCAGGGAGAACATCGATGCCCTGAACGCTAAGTTCGCCAATCTCCAAGAGCCGCCGGCCATGTACTTAACAGGTGAGTGGCAGAGCAGGGCAGGGCAGGGTATGTGTAGAGTCTTATTTATGCTTTCATTGGATTTCAGAATACCAGGAACTAACGTCGAAGCTGCATGAGCTGGAGGCCAAGGAGCACGAGCTGATGGAGCAGCTAAATGCGTTGCAGCAGGAGGACGATGGCAGCCAGAGTGCGGCGGATATACAGCAGCAGCAGCAGCGCAACTTAGCGGATCAGCCGCACTACCAGAACCAGACGCAGATACTCCAGCAGCAGCGGCAGCTGGCGCGAGGGCCCTTGGGCTACCATGGCAGCGACTTGACCGACAGCCTAATGTCGAACCCGGGCTCCGGCAGCACCAGCCAGTGCGGCACGCTCACTCGCCAGCCAAAGATCCTGCTGCGGGCCCATCTGCCCAACCAGCAGCGCACCTCGGTCGAAGTGGTGTCCGGCGTGCGACTCTGCGATGCTCTGATGAAGGCGCTCAAGCTGCGCCAGCTGACGCCGGACATGTGCGAGGTGAGCACATCGCATAGCGGTCGACATATCATACCGTGGAACACGGACATCGGCACGCTGCATGTGGAGGAGATATTCGTGCGACTGCTGGACAAGTTCCCCATTCGGACGCACACGCAGCACCAGATCATACGCAAGACATTCTTCTCGCTGGTCTTCTGCGAGGGCTGCCGGCGGCTACTCTTCAGCGGGTTCTACTGCAGTCAGTGCAACTTTCGCTTCCATCAGCGGTGCGCGTCCCTGGTGCCGATGCTGTGCCAGCCCTTTCCCATGGACAGCTACTACCAGCGACTGCTGGCCGAGAACCCGGACAACGCTCTTGGGTTTCCCGGACGCGGCTCGGCCGTCCGATTCAACGTGAGTAGCCGCAGCCGAAGCCGGCGATGCAGCAGCAGCGGGAGCAGCAACAGCTCTAAACCTTCTGCAAACAATCGACAGGGCCGGCCGCCTCGCATTAGCCAGGATGACCGCTCCAATTCCGCTCCCAATGTGTGCATCAATAACATCCGATCGGTCACCACTGAGGTTCAGCGCAGCCTCATAATGCACGCAAGGCCACCATTGCCGGTGAGTGCCGCCATCACACATTCCATTCACTTGCTTTTATATGTTAATTGATTTTGTTTTTCCTTCTGCCCCTCCAGCATCCATGCACGGATCACTCGAATTCGACGCAGGCTTCGCCCACGAGCACTCTCAAGCATAATCGACCACGTGCCCGGTCCGCCGACGAAAGCAACAAGAATCTGCTGTCACGTGAAGACAAGAGCTCCGAGGAGAATTGGGTATGGCAAAGCAAAGAGACGGAGTTATATTTGTTTGGAAGCTACTTTGAGCTTGCGCGCGACACATTTAATATCATATTTTTGTGTTGATCTTCGACAATAATTTCAACTGCAGGTGTACTGCGTACACGCATACAATCACAATTCTGCATAGAGCTTTGAGTTTTCAGCTACTCTCTCTACAGCTTCTCTTTCTGTCTGCCCTTTGTCTTGGCAAATCTCAATGCAGAGCGAACCGTTAATCCTCACACACAGACATGAAAGCTCCTACGTTCATCCTCACATACATGCAAGCTCTGCGTGCATCCGTGATTAGAGCTTTGAGATCAGAGCTTAATCTTTTTGCGCTGCGCAAAGCGCATTGTTGGTTTATTTATTTTACAAATTTATTCAATGGAACAAACATTTGCTCTACGAATCATTTGCAGAACATTAAAGCGGAGGAGATTCTAATTGGACCGCGTATTGGTTCCGGGTCTTTCGGTACCGTTTATCGTGCCCATTGGCATGGACCCGTCGCCGTCAAGACCCTCAACGTTAAGACGCCCAGTCCCACCCAGCTGCAGGCCTTCAAGAACGAGGTGGCCATGCTGAAGAAGACGCGCCACTGCAACATTCTGCTCTTCATGGGCTGCGTCTCGAAGCCATCGTTGGCGATCGTCACCCAATGGTGCGAGGGCAGCAGCCTCTACAAGCATGTCCACGTGAGCGAGACAAAGTTTAAGCTCAACACGCTAATTGACATTGGCCGGCAAGTGGCTCAGGGCATGGACTATCTCCATGCCAAGAACATCATACACAGGTGAGTGGGAAACTACTCCAAAGTAATGAATGTTGGGACTTTAATTGACTTTCCTTTGACTGCCGTGCAGAGACCTGAAATCGAACAACATTTTCCTCCACGAGGATCTGTCGGTGAAGATTGGCGATTTCGGACTGGCCACAGCGAAGACCAGATGGTCGGGCGAGAAGCAGGCCAACCAGCCGACGGGCAGCATTCTGTGGATGGCGCCTGAGGTGATACGGATGCAGGAGCTAAATCCGTACTCCTTCCAGTCGGACGTGTACGCCTTCGGCATTGTGATGTATGAGCTGCTGGCCGAGTGCCTGCCCTACGGCCACATCAGCAACAAGGATCAGATTCTGTTTATGGTGGGGCGCGGCCTGCTGCGGCCAGACATGAGCCAGGTGCGCTCCGACTCGCCGCAGGCGCTGAAACGCCTGGCCGAGGACTGCATCAAGTACACGCCCAAGGACAGACCGCTCTTCCGCCCACTGCTCAACATGCTCGAGAATATGTTGCGCACGCTGCCGAAGATCCACCACAGCGCCAGCGAGCCCAATTTGACGCAGTCCCAGCTGCAGAACGACGACTTCCTCTATCTGCCCAGCCCCAAGACGCCGGTGAACTTCAACAATTTCCAGTTCTTCGGCAGCGCTGGCAACATCTAATCAATTTGGGGATCGCAACGAGCAACGAGGCGTCGCTGCTGTACCTGTACTTACACAAACCCTGAAAGATTCCCCTAAAGCTACGAAAACAGGGGAATGCCTAATTCAAAGTGATCTTTAACTGTTTGTTCAACTGTTTTTTTTTCTCCTGTACATAACTCGTCCTGTGTGAGCGAGAGACGGAAAGCGAGGCGAATCAGAGGGAGACGGCGACAGAGAATACCAAGGACGGACGGCAAAAGACACTGAATCGGAAGGAGACAAAAGACGAGTGACCGAGTGACATGACGAGTGGAGAGTGTGTTGTGTCTCTCTCGCGCATGATGACCGGTGGACGGACAAACAATTTCAACAAAATGTACCTCTCTCTGTGCTGCTTCTGCTTAATCTTCCAAAACAACGCCCCTACCCCACAACAACTGATAAAACGTGCATTTCTGTTACTGTTAACTGCAACGCCCATGTGTACATACCTTGCAAACATAATTTATAAATGTTAGGCCCCCACCCCCCCCAACCACAAACTAAACTAAAACTAATCCTAAATACTATGTAAACTAGCTGATCTAATAGCGATTACATTAAACACATAATACATACAATACTACAAAAACAGAGCTTGCATTTTAATTGCATTCCTTTGCGTCCTGCATCGCGAATGGAACTCCAAGTCTGGGGAGCTGCTCAACCATGTCCTCCAGCCAACACACATTCGAGTTATACTATAACAAAGCTGTTGTTTATTTCGTTACACAATCCACAACATTAAAGACTAAACATAGCGACTGGCGATGGCCAGCACCTTGGTGTAGTCGGCACCCTTGGCCACTGTCTTCTCCTTGAGTATCGTGCGCAGGACGGTGGGTATCGGTACATGGATGCGTGTGCCCAGCGGTGTGCCATTGTCATCGATCAGAACCAGATTATTGCTGTCGAACTTCGGCTGCTTGGGCTTCTGGTTCTGCTTGAGGCCCACCAGTATGCCCTTCTTCTTCTGGCCCTTGATGGCCACCAGCACCTTGTCGCCAATGTAGCCGACGCCGCGCTTATTGTACACATGGATGCAGCGCGGCGGGCGACCCTCTGCCATCGCACGCTTCCCCAGTTCACTGTTGTCCACCACCCGGAGACGGGCCAGTTTCCGGATCTCACAGCACGCCGGCGTTGTGTGTAGCAATTGCTGCTGGCAGGTGTTGGTGGTGGCACTGACCGTGATGTTCGTCACTGGCAGCGTGCTGGTCAGACGCCTCAGGATTTGTAGTGCCATATTGCTGTCGTTTGTTAGATATTCTTCTGTTTTTAAATAAATCCAAATTACATTATACAATTTAGTCTGACCGCGGATTTGTCGATAATATATACCGCCTGACCCTCACAAAATATACCAGATTCACCTTCTCATATGCAAAACATACCGTAAAAATACCTTGCACTTAATTTCGATGGGCAAATATTCCAAAAATCGGCGTGTAATTGAACTTATTTACCGCACTTAAAACGCTTTTGTTATTGCTGTTTTTAATTAATGAATCGGTTAAGTAAACAATTGGTTGTAGGGCTGTCCAAGACGGAACTGGTTCGATAGAACAAACACCATTAATATCGAGCTGCACATGTGAAAACGCTAAGACGGGTGCTGCCAACTTCTTAGAAATTTGATTGCTCAACACACTTGCACACATTAACAGTTTGTATTTGAATATTAAGACTCTGGTTCTGTAATGATTTTTAGTTTTATTTATTCACTTTAATACAATGCCATATATGTATATATACAGGCGCGCTAAATGCAATTTCTGCAGCGGCTATATGTGTGCTTAGAGCTATAATTATTTGTATTTTCATTTGTATTAGCATTATTAACACTGCTGTTGCTCGCTCTTCGCTCTTCGCTTTTGTGCTATTAGTTTTGGGGTTTCACTTGTTTGTTTCGACACGACTAAGTAGACACAGACCAGTCCCATTGGTTAGAAAATTGGTTACTATAATTCACTAAGGCATACAAAATAATAATTATAGGCGTAATAACATATTTATATGTATAATATAAATCATTTCCCTTGCTTTCGATTTGCATTAATCATTTTCCTCGACTGTTGTTTTTTGATTTCTTTTTTTTTTTGGGTTCTTGTGACCTAATGACTAAAACAAAGTGTTTAAAAAAAAATCTACATAGTTCATAACAAAAATTAAGATTAGTTAAAAAATCAATGTGATACGGTATACAAAAAAAAATACAGTTTAAAAAAAAAACACATTCTCTACTCTCATCCTCAGATATACAACATCCAACCGGCATTCGTTTTCGCATTTCCGAACGATTTTCGGATTATTTACAAAGGGGAAAAACTAAAAGCAAAAATCAGCAGTAAACTTGGAATGTTAATTTACTGCTAATAATAATCGATAAAACAAAAACAATACAATTTGTGCTCTTCCTTCCGCGTTTGTGTGACTGACCCCCATCCCCCTCCCCCTCCCCCGGCTGTGCATCTCTTTAGGATCGGTTGAGCTCGTCCCGCTTGAAGTTGCGTATCGCATCCAGCAGCTGGGAGCGCGGATCCTCAGCGGACTGACTGCGTCCAGCTCGCTCCGTCGCTGCCTTCAGCGGCTTCAGGGACACGCCCATCTGTGGTGGAGGCGGTGGCGGCGGCGTGGCTGCTGTCCTCGAGGCAGCCGCCGCTGGCCCGCTTGTGGAGCGCAGCTTCACCTGGAACTTGGCTGTCTGTTGTGGCTGTGCTTCCGGCTCCTGCAGCTTCAGCTCCACCGTGCTGGTCTTCAGCACGCTCATCTGGCTGGGCTTGGACGCTGGAACAGGCTTCGGTGCTGGTACTGGAGGTGCTGCTGCTGTTACAGTGGGCGCTGCTGCTGGCACCTCGACTGCTGTGGTAACTGGGATGGGAGCTGGCACTGAGACACGTGCACTTAGGGCCTTCTCCTGGTCCTGCTGCTCCCTGGCCAGCATGCGCTCCTTGAAGCCCGTTCGCCGCAGCGTGTTCTGGCCGAATGGCGCTGGCGTGGGATCGGCTGGCGCCTTGCTGCGCTCCAGCGTGGACACAGGACGTGGCAGTGAGGCGCCTACACCTCCACCTCCACCACCACCACCTGCGGGCAGCGTGAAACGATGGCTCTTGGCGGGTCTGGGCAATGTCGAGGATAGGACTTGTGGCTGAGATGGGGCTGCGGGAGCAGGGACTGGTGCTGCAGCAGGGACTGGTGCTGGTGCTGCTGCTTCTTCCGCTACTGTTGGCGGTGTAACATCCCGCAGAGGTTTGACTGTGATCGGCACATGATACTCCTTGCGCTGCGGTATGCCCATTCGCAGCATGGGCGACGCCACCTCGATGGTCAGCTTGGCTGGAGCGGGCGCGTGCGCGGGGGTGGCGCCTGCTCCTCCGAATATGTAATCGCCCTCGTTCTTGATGGCCACCTGCGACTTGGGTCGCTCGCTCCAGGCCCCAAAGTTTATGTTGGGCGGGCCGGAGTAGCGATATTGTGGCGGCAGCGGTTTCGCCGGTGCTGCTGGTGGGGCGGCCACCTTCAGGGGCGTTATGACTGTGATTGTGTCCGGGAAATGCTCCTCTGTCTGTGTCTGGACTGTTGCTGGTCGCAGGGCGACTGGCGAGGTGACTGGGGATGCCTGCTCCTTGATTGCTTTGACTGTTGCTGACTGCTCCTTGGCGGGGCTGGCCCTCAACGTTGATGCTGGAGCGGGCTGCGGCTGCTGTTCCTGGACCGTCTTGGCTGCAGTTGGAGCCACCTGTTGCTGCGCCTTCACGGCCTTAACTGGCGGCGGAGACGGCTGCTTGAGAGCCTTGACTGGCGGTGGAGACGGCTCTGACTCTGACTCTGGCTCTGGTGTTGCTTTTTCTTTGGCCTGGCCAGCTGTCGCGGCATGTCGCTCCAGCCTGGCCACGGCTGTGGGGCTGCTCTTTGGTTGATCCTGCTCCACGTCCTTGCAGGGTGGTGGGCTGGCGGATGCGCTGCTCTCGGTCAGGCTGTTCTGGCGAGAGTTCAGAATGGTCTTAATCACCTCGAAGCTCTGCAGCGAAGGTGTCTCCCCGATGCTCAGCTCGCTGGAGGAGCGTCTGGGCCCGGCCGCGTTCCCCACTCCATTCTGATCGATTTTATTGAGAGATATGTGGGAGGAGCTGCGCTGGCTCAGGCTTCGGGATGCCCGCTCCTGTGCGGCTGCCGCCTGGAAGGAGTCCGAGCGACTCACCTTCTTGGAGGTGGTGCTGGATGTGATCGTCGAGGACTTGGCCGTGGCAATGCTGAAGTTGGTCAAACGATTCGGCTTTGCCGCCTCGATTTCCGTCTGTTCGGGCTGCTTTCGGATGAGCGTGTCGAGGCGCTGCTGCTGGATGATGGCCGACAGCTCGTCCACGATCTCGTCCAGCGGTGAGCCGGGGCTGCTCGCTGCGCTCTTGCTTCCTCCGCGGGCATGCGGATCGGAGAAATCCGGTGGCGGCGATATGGGCCCCGAGTAGTTCCACGAGGAGAGCGATGTCTGCTCGCTGGCGCTGGTCGGCGTGGCCAGAGTGGAGGAGGTCGCCTGCTGCTCCTCCTCCTCCTCATCGTCCTCGTCCTGGGCGGCGGCTGTCAGTACGGCCAGCTCGGCCAGACTATTGGCCAGCGGCTGCTCCCCCTTGACAGAGGTCTGGCAGAGCTTGAAGTCGTACACCTTGATGGCCTCGTCGTCCTCCGAGCTGGACTCCATGTTGGATTTCTCGGGCTCCTCGGGCTCGGGCGAGGGTGAGGGTGAGGGTGCGGGCTCTCCGATGCCAGAGTCTGCCTGCTTGGAGGCGGCATCGTTGTTGTCCTCCTCCTCGGTGGCGCTGCCCAGGGAGCGGGGCTCTGGCGTGGGCGTTCGGTTGAGCAGCACCTTGGACACGTTCTGGGACGCAGCAGCTGGTGGGGCGCTGCTGGGTAGTGCGGGAACGGGTGTGTTAGGAGGAGTGGGTGTGGGTGCGGGTGTGGGTATGGGTGCTGCTGCGGCTGCTGCTGTGACTGTGGGCAGCGGTGTGGTAATCCTCGGTGCTGGCTGCGGTGTGCTGGGCGTCAGCGTCTCCGACAGGGAGTTCGTGGTGGATGCCAGCGATATGGAATCCGCTCCGGATGCATTTCCATTTCCATTTCCATTTCCGTTCACGTTTCCAGCCAGTGCGAGGCCTGGGGGCGGGGCTGGTGCCGCTTTCTTTTTGATCTGCAAAAGGCGACGGCGGGGCGACGGCTCCGGGCCCTGGCCCTGGCCGGGGCCCTGTCCTTGGGCGGAAAGTGTGCTCGTAATGGAACCTCTGACCGGACCCGAGGCACGCTTCAGGTCGAGCGTGGCATAGTGGCCGTCGGTGTCCACCGGGGATGCCTTGGCGCTGTTCCCATTGCAGTCGAGCAGCTCGGGCGGCTGGGCGGACAGATTCGGTGTGGACATGCACAGCTGTGGACGCTTCACGATCACCGCATAGGCGGGCTCGGCCGCACTCTTTGGTGCTCGATCCGGCTCCGACTCCGGCACGGACTGCTCCGGTATGCAGTGCTGGCTGGGCGGACGTGGGGCCACACGCTTCTTGCGCGGCGGCGGTGCCATGACCTTGGCGGGCACAAACACGGGCGTGCGTGTGTAGTTCATGCCGGTGGAGTCCATGGAGTTGAGGGAGTTCGTGGAGCTGTACGGACTGGGCGTCTTGGCGGTTACCTTCGAGTTGCGGCTGCTGCTGAAGTCCGAGCTGCTGCTCAGCGAGTCGCGGGCGGTGCCCTGCCGCTGGAACTTGGTCATGGCATCGCCGTTGAAGCTGTCATACGACTCGGACTTGTGGCACAGTCGAATCTCCGAGAGGCCCACCGCACCAATGGTCGACTCGCAGCTGTACACCTGACTAGCATCCACTATGAAATGATACAAAGAAAGAGTTTTACTTGGTGGGCTGCTCCCTGGGCATCTGCTGTGGCTCTCACCTGGACTCCGGAACTCGTACTTGTCTATGTCCAGCTGCTTGTTGTCGCACACCAGCTCGAGTAGCTTGCGCATCGGCACCCGTGCCCCCAGCCTGGCCACGTACAGCTGATCCTTGGGCAGCAGCACTGTGATGCGGAATGTCTGCTCGAAGGGCGCGTTGCTGGTGACCGCCGGTATGGGTGTGATGCGATTGTAGTCCAGCTGACTAGCCTCATTTATTTCCATCTCCTTGGACAGCTGGTGCAGCTGTGTGGTGGACTTCGACAGGTTCCCAATCGATGAGCTCTTGTTGCTGCCTGACTTGTCTGTGGATGCAGGGGAATTGTTAGCAAAAATCAATCACAATTCCTATCCCAGTGCTTACCCTTTTTGCGGCCAAACCAGCGATTCAGTGTGGATAAGCCGCCCTTCATGTTGCTCATTCTTGTGCGGGGAAAACCCTTTCTATTTGGATCTTCGGTAATCCTTTGCTCCAATGTAAATTTCCGTTTCCTTTCGTTTGTCGTTTGCTCTCCTTTCGCTTTCTTTTTGTATCTTGGTTGGGGGTTCGGGGGGATGTCGTTGGGGTATCGCGACGTTTCGTAATATATTCCTAGAGCATGCTAGAAAATGGCGTGCGATTTGTGCGCTGTGAAATCTGCAAGTGAAAAGCAAAAGGCGAAAATTCAACAACTGCCTGATTACAAAACAATGAATGGCCCCGCAGACCCCGCACAACACCGCCCAAATGCCAAGACCAAGACTGGCTATCGCCGACGCCTGATAACACGGCTGGAACGGTGGCACTCAGGCATGAGGGGGCTTGAGGTGGGGCGTGAGGCCTTCCTTATGGTTTCTTGTTTATCAATATGCTTCATGGCTAACGTACGCACGAAGGTGGGGTATACACACGACAAAAAAAAAGGTATAGAAACTTACATGTGTAGAAAGCGAGTGGCAGGAATATTTGTGCCATGAACTGTCCTAGAAAGTAGGTCCCAAAGTCTACTTGATCGTATGCTAGTTGTATTTTTTAATGTTTTTCGAAGCTTGCTGTTCTTGCCGTGAGATTTATTCTCTGAAAAATGATGCACAAGCGAAAAACGCTAAAAAGAATGCAAAAACTAAAACCAAATACATGTCGTGTGCGTGACAAATTTCGGCAATTTGCGTTCTTTTTGTTGCTTAACTATTCCCATATTGAAAACCAGACTAAACCGATATCCAGATCGATGCACAAGCGAAAAATGCAAAAACTAAACCCAAATACATGTCGTGTGCATGACAAATTTAGTCAATCTGCGTTATTTTTGTTGCTTAAAATTGGCATATTAAGGGATATCCACATGGTCGGTTTATCGCTGGGATTTTGCCATTAAACTATTTGCTTTATCAATTTAATTTTCGTTTTATTTGCTTTCTGCGCCTGGCTTAGTGCTTAATTGCTCATCCGCCTGGGCTATATGCACAATGGCTAACACCCACAAATGTCTATATGCACACACACACGGCGCGTGATAAGCTCTCAAGAAAAATCGAAATCGTCGACGCTACGCGACTTACGAGCGGATCCGGAGTGGAGTGCCGTGCTCTGTGCGCTGTGCTCTCTGTCGCGTGCGTTTTCCATTTGCACACAATGCAAAACGCGAAGGCGACGTTGATTGGGTGGCTCGTGAAGCTCTTGAGGGAGTGGTGTTGCAGGGGCAAACGCTATTGTCTATTGTCTAATGACACAGTTAGGTTGAGAGTGCAACAGTGTGCGGCATGGCCATGCAAATTGCCAGCAATTGCCGCTGCACACACAGAAACACTTTAAATAGATATTTGCATACTAATTTCGTGACTGCCTAAGGGACAGTGCGTGCCACATATGTAATGCCATCACACAGGCACATTAATCGAGTGTAGAAATGTTCCATAAGCGAACGGACCTCTTTTTTTGAATGCATTTCATTGCAGAGCGGTTTATACTCATGAAACGTACTGTATGTCCATATGTTTTGGCACGTGACCCCCCACCCACCTTGGAGCCAATCGATTTGTGTTTACTTTTTAATGAGGAGCAACAACTAATTAGCCCCGACCATTAGTAGCCAACCTAATTAGATTTACTCGTAAAACGCAACTGGGAGTTTTCTTGAATTGTTAATGCAAATATTGTACAAAAGTGGCTCTGGCTCGAGGTAGGTACATCCAGCACCCAGCTGGGGATGATGCACAAGAGCATGCCTAAAACAACGCACTTGTCGTGTGCATGATACAAATTCATTTCAGCTCGCTGTACCTATTACTGCCTGAGGAATTACAAATGTAATCTCAAATCAAAGCTTTGTTGACTCTATTTTTGGATAACTTCAATTCCAACTTGGACTCTTGGGTATTTCTCACGTCGAGCTAAAATATGTTAGGCTGCCCCCTCCCCCACCTGTTCTGCGGTTTATCAATTTGCGCACAAAATACTTTTACAGTCAGCCACTAAAATTCCCCTTGAAATAGCCATGAGTAAGTAGAAATTCCTCGGCTATCGAGAGGCGACGATGAAAAGGTTTTCTTGCCTGAAATCATCACGTTCCATGAACATGGGCTTGCTTGTTGCTGTTGCTCTTGGCCAAAATAATGAGCTTGGCTAATAGCTAATCACACACACACAAAAACACACACATCAACACAGCAGCAGCTGGGCCAAAATGTGTTTATTTTTGGGGCCTTTTGAACCCGGCTAATTGAAATAAAAAATTTAATTGTCTTTGAATGGCTTTCGGGATGAACTTTGTTCGCAGTTTATGGGATCCGAGAGTCATAACAGATATGTTCGAGCATTTACTATCTTTCGAGTAGGTCTATCTCAAATATCTGATTTATCTTTATAGACGCTCATATTCAGACGGATGATTCCCGGCCCAATCAGCTTGGAATTGTTTTGTTTGCCCATTCATGAGCCTCCGCCATCATATCTACAAGCCTCCTCCATCACATCAGATAGACTATGGGTACTATGGATCTACTATATATGCTCGTACTCTTATATAGGCCGCGATGAATCAGAGAAGTGTAAGCTGCAGCTGAACAATTAAAAGTACTCGTAATTGAATTGTTTTGCTTGCATCGGTATCGAATCGGATAGGTGCGGATCGCGGGGATGGTTAAGTAACTTTCTCGAGTGGCACGGCACACACTCCACGCCGCTGCTAAGTACATATACTATCTGCTATATAAGGTGTAACGTGTCTAATTGCTACTCTAGGGGTCAGAGCGATTCCTGTTTTCGTTTTAATTAGCTCTAAGTGGAATTTCATTGCCGACACGGGGCCTCAAAAACGTTGACAACATTCAGAGAATCAGTCTAAATAGCTCCATCTGGTATTTTAGATATGTTCTACTTAAGCTTTGATCAATCTCAAGACCTCAACAAAAGGTATACCCTTATAGGAGCTTCAGAGTTGGATAACCTCTGCGGTGCTAGAAGAACTTAGCCCGATGCCCATAATTGTGTGTAGATTTTATGACATGTCCAAATATGTGGGAGTACGATGAAGACAATGATCCATGGGTAGCCCTAGTGGTGACTGACCGTTATGTGCACAATAAATTGGCAACTTTCTACCGTTATGTGTGTGCC
This sequence comes from Drosophila subobscura, assembly GCF_008121235.1. NCBI lineage: Eukaryota > Metazoa > Arthropoda > Insecta > Diptera > Drosophilidae > Drosophila > Drosophila subobscura. Next base: position 22,127,888 of record NC_048530.1, on the reverse strand, counting down.
CAAATAATTGTATGTGCTGTGTATGGATGGAAAGCATTTATAAGGTCTCGAAGCAGCGCAAATAGGGAAAATCAGAAGTGCAAACAGAAGAGCCGATTCGATGGATGGATGGATGTATGGATGGGCGATGATTAATGGCTAACGCTGATTTGGAATGTTGTGGTTAGGGGGGTTCCAGTGCGTTCCATCATGGGATTATTTATAGGGAGATGTTTCGCATCGTTACGTATCGTTTTTATTGCGATTTTATTCGATGGGTGACACTGACATTGAAGTTTGGCATTGCATTCAGTCGCAATCGCAATCGCAGTCCCAATCCCAGTCGCTGTCTCTGGCTGTGAGACTGATTCAAAGTTAGGCGATGATATCATACTGGATAACCGACGTGAGGGAATTTGTTTGTTTTTGTTGCTTAAATTTTATTGGCGCTCATCATTGTTTCTTTATAATCATCATTCTGCGGAGCGGCGCAGAGCCCGCTCAACTAGTCAGCTATGCTAATTTCTTTGGCCAAATCGTAAATTGATAAACGACCAACGACTCATACACTTGCGGAAACACCTGTGGAATGACTTTCCCAAGTCCCCAGTCCCCAGTCCAGCGTCTTTGCTGTGTGTTTGCGATGGCTTCTGCTGCCTGACAACATTATCTGGGGAGTCACTAAGGCTGGGGGCACGGGAACGGGCACGGACACTGCAGCAGTTACTATCAGGCGAGCGATACGCATGACTAATCCCAAATATGCTAAGCACCGCCACATCTGCTGACAGTTTTGGCTCCTTATCTAAAAACATTCATATGTACCGTGCGTCTGTGTGTGTGTTTAGTATTTCAATTTGTGCCGCAATTTGAGCCGCCACTTGATTAGACCGGTGCAAAGCGTTAGTTGCACGGTCCACCATCCACGTAGAGCGTAGCACGTACCGCTCCTAAAGCTATCATGGGTCGTACGATAAGTCACAGCTGTCTATAGGTGTTTGATGGCATCCAATAGCTGAAGACTGTCAAAACTTAATTGAAACTTTGCACCGAGTGTCGCTGGTCTGACGTCTGTATTACTTTGGGATTGATTTGATTTGCTGGGATGGTATGATATGTCCATAGGTACATAAGTACGAGGACTGTTGAGGTGATAATGAAAACTAACATATTTGGGATCAGATACTATGGGATCAGAAGTACTCAAAAGTTCTCGAAATGAGATTAAAAAGTTATTTCAGAGGAATCCAAGAAATGTTGATAAGAATCCAAGAACTTCGTCAGAACTGGATTACCCGAGAATAATGACATTATAATTTCACAGATAACGATGCTCCCCCCTCCACACACACACACACACAGCTGCTATTCAAGGGGTTGGGGCTGGGGTTGTTTCTATTATTGGATTATAGATGGTGTTATCGGAATGCACTGCCAAACCCTCTCAAAGTCTATCCCGATAAATGCCACTTCGAGAGCCACACATTTTGTTCGTATTAACTTGAAATTTCAGTTGTTATTGCAGTTTCTTTCCATTGCACTTTCTTTGCGAGCTTTTTGTTTTTTTTTTTTTGCTGTCTTCCCCGCACACAGTTTTTGTTGTTTGACCAAATTGCACGTTGTTCATAAACAAAAAAAATGTACACACACACATACCCAGCCGCAGGTATAATCGAGCAGCAGTAAAATAAAAATAAAACTGTTTAGAACTGCGTACTAACTGCGATTAGCGGTGCTTTCTACTCTCGTTCTCTTTCTCTCTCCTTGTGGCGCACTCTTTCTGCGGTCAGAGGGAGTGGAAGCGGAGCAACTTTTGCGAGGCGGCCGACGTTGAAAAAACAACTGAAAACAAAAAACGCGCAAATTATGCACAGAACACAACAGCAAAAGACAGCACGCACACACACACACTCACGAGCACTCTCTGATAGACGGCGGACACACGGACACACAATAATAGTAGCAATAATAAAGAAACGGTAACTCTCTAATAATAGAGCCCCGCAGGCAAAGAGTGCGCGTTGCGCTCAGCTGTTGACTCTCTCACGCGCCGCTCATCACACCACACTCACCTAGCCGCTCCACTCTCTTGTTCTTTTACCTCCCTCTCTGTGAGCTTGAATGCTGCTGCTGTTGCTGTTGCTGCTACTGCTGCTCCTGGAAGGAACAGCAGCTTTGGGGCCGCAGCGATTGATACACTTTCAGCTCGTCCGTTCCCATGAATTGCATACGATTTTGTAGGTTGAGTTTATATGAAAGCACAGCTACGTTCTATTTTGTTCTGGAAATGCTTGCGGCGTGTGAATTGACGTGAGTGGCATAGGAGGCAAAGGATTGTAGACAGTATGATTTTTGGTCACTCTGATCGTGGAGACGATCGCTGTGTACCGATGTATCGATAAGTTCAAAAGGTTATTCGCATGGGGGATGAGTGTTTGGTGAAAAGGAAACTCCACACTAGTACACTGAAGAGCTTTTTAACAGTGCAGAGCTTTGTATGCAGTTTTAAAATGATTAACTGGCTACCTCAAAGCTTGTTTTTATTTTGGCAGACGAAAGTGCAAGCTATCCTCGGAAAGGGTATACTGACAGCAGCAGCGAAGAGAGCAAGCAAGCAGCAATGAGAGCGGCGGTGAAAGGAAAACTGCATACTCCACGAGCATACACACTCACATTTAACCGTACATGTACATATGTATCCCCGCACATTACCATTTACATATCTGCAGAAACAGTTTCGTTACTGGAGCTCTCGCTCTCTCTCTCTCTCTCTCTCTGTGTGCCTCTGGGTCTTTCTGCTTTATGGTTTATGGCGGTATCTTCACTTGTCGCGCGCGTTGGGAAAACTGAACTAAAACTTCAGGCCAAGTGCGTTGCATAAGTCATATGATGACGCCGACGAAGACGCCAACGTCGACGCTGGCAGCAACGTCAGCGCTGGCGCTGGCTGATGGCTGTCAAATTGCGCAAGCTTCTTTCCCATTCTGATTGACGATTTGACGACCTTCGTGAAGCGCCCCAAGCCCGCCCGCTATCTGCATCGGGTATAACCGTGTGGGAGTCGCACTGCTACCTTCTTGTACTTCTGCTTTGATGGGGCGCTCCTGTCCAAAGTTCCACCGACGCGTGCTGGCCTCCCACTCTCCACTCCCCACTCCCCACGGGAGGAGTGCCCCGGCTAATGCGTGACCATTTTCAGCTTAGGAAGGAAGCCTCACCCAGACACACACTTCCACTTGTGACATCATCATCATCATCATCATCCACTCTACCCATCCATCGACCTGGCACGGCCATTGACAGGTTGGGTAGCCCATAAATGGCCATTCCGCCAGAGCCCAGGGTGTGCCATCGCCATCGCCATCACCGTCGCTAAATTCTTTGATTTGTAATTATGTGTAGCTCGCGTGGTACGACTATTCCATCAAGCGAGCCGACCACATTTCAAAGATTTATGCACGCAGACAGCTCCAAAAGTGTTTCTTATGCGTTGTATGTAAATTTCGTAAGAATCTAGCGAGAAAGAACTCGTCAAAAGGTTGTTCTTTTAGGTATTTTATTTATTGCGAATATCCATAAACAATTTCGGAATATAAAACATCTTGGGAGATACGGGAACAGGTTATTAAGGATCTAGTGTCTAGCTGCTAGACTAAAGATCTTTCTAAAAGGTTCTAAAAAGATTTGTTAAGTTCTCTGAACGAAACTCCCCCAGACCGGATCAATTAATTAGTGCTAAAGTATGTATGATTATGAGTTTGCGGTCTTATCGATGATGTCTGGGCCATGTTTACCTTTCAGTTTGTATCTAAATCATTTAAGGTTTGTTTAACGCGCATATTAGTGACTCGATTCGGTTGGGGTTCGGCTACATCAATATGATGTGTGCCCTGTGTGTGTGTTGTGCAGTATCCGCTTATCAAAAACCACTCGATAATGTACAGCTAAGGAATGCCAATAAATTCTCAGCGACTTACTGGGCTCTTTGGCTGGAACCCCTGCTGATATGGGCCGAGGGACGCGCACTTGGCCAGCATTTCGAGGGCGCCACAGAGCCAACCAATCACCCAAAAACAGCCAAAAGAAAACCCCACTTGACAGTTAGTTGTACGAGTACTCGTACATACCAACTTGTACTTGCTGGGGCACGTTTCGGTGATAACCTCAACCTTAACACACAACTTGGGCAATTGATGTTTTCAGGTTCGGTCGTCGTGAAGGTTCTCTGCGGTGTCTCTGTCTCTCTCTCTCTCTCTGTATCTGTGATTGGGGGCGGTGACGTTGCTATCACATTGTCATTTTGTGTACTTAGTGTAGTGCATGCCACACTCACGAGCTTTATACGTACGTACCTCAACGAGTACAAGCAGCTGCAGAGATTTATCAACATCGAGAGCTGTGTATCAACATTTCTCTGGTGCTCGGAGCGCTGAGTAGACCAGAGCCAGACCTCCTACCCTGGTATTGGTACAGGTACTGGCACTGGTACTTGGTGACCCCGTTTTGGGGGAATTCTTGAGCTCTGAGCTGTTGCTTTGTTGCTTTTTGTTTTGCCCCTCATTTTTTGGCGAAAAGTGGCACAAACTCATTCCGAAAATAAAAGAAAAAACGTGGCAAGCAGCGAAGAACAGAGGGACAACGAACATAAACAAGTTTCGCGAGCGGCAGATTCGACAATGAAACCATATGATCAGTTTAATGATCAGTTATGATCAGCCTCTGGAGGCGGAGAGGAGAGGAATCTCTGCGCGTTCTTCTACTTCTACACAAAAGCAACAAAACGGATTGAGAAATCCAGCCTCTCTCCCGGGCTGCTTTCGTTTGTGCGCAAAATCTTTCTCAAATATTTTGCGGCATGCCTCCTCGTCTGACATCCATTTGATGCTCGGGTTGGGCCGGGCCGGGCCGGGCCGGCTCTTTCTTTGGAGCGGGAAATGCATTGCATAGCTGATCTACATACCAGCCCCGTTAGCCGTGGCCCTTTTTGCTTTTTCTTTTTCCTTTTCTTTGTTCTTTTTTCTTGTTTTGTTTTTCTTTCTTTTTGCATGTCTCACTTTAATTAGACTTCAATCAATGCCAGAGGCAAACGTCAGCGCCCTACTAGAAGACGACGACTGCAAATCTGACGTCAGTCATTAAGACCAGGCAGAAGCAGAGTGGAATGGAATGGAATGGAATGGGGTCAGCTGCAGTACCATCAGGCTCACAGACTCCACGTCTCTGCTGCCTCTAACCCAGTGCAACAATCTGCAGCTACAGAACTGACAGTTGCATGCGTTTGCTCGTTGAATGCGTCGTCGGCTGCACCGAAAAGATCTCAAGTCGATTCGATTCGATTCGATTGCGGTTGCCATGGAAGTGCAGTCAGCTGTCTGAGCAATCCTCCGTCTAGCAATCTTTGGCAAAGTCTAAAGGTACCGCAATTGTATCTGCATCTATAACTATCCATGTAAGTCCTGTGCAATGAGTGCTGCATTTATCTACTCCACATTATTCATTCCCAAGGCTCTCAATGAACTTCAACTTTGTACTTTGCAAACTGTAGCTACAATATTTGCACTAAGTACGGAATGTGGCAATTATTTCTGCGATATTGTTGGCTGCATTTGCAGCTGGTGGCATGTGTTTTGTCCTTTTGTTTTTGCCTAAGATTTGGCTCTGCATGCCCATTGCTCGCTCTCCTGTCTCGCCAATCCATGGCGCTACAACTGGAGTTATTTTCTCTCTCTGACGATTTCTAACTCTTTCGACACATACTCCCTGGTATGTAGTACATATGTACACGTACATATTATGTACATATCTCCACCTTGCTCCTGGCTGTTGCTTTTTGTGGCTATGGCCAGCTGCAAGTGTTTGGGTACGTTGAATGCCTCAAATGCCGCCCAATAAATGCAGCAGCAACAACAGCAACGCTCCAACCTGTCACAGTCAGCCAAGATCGGGTTTTTCTTTTATGATTTTGCTTTTTTGCTGTTTTTTTGGGTGTTTGAGTGTTGCAACTGCAACAGCAATAGGCAACAGGCAACAGGCCACAGACACACACAGCCGTGGAGCTGCAGTGCTTCACAGCTTCACATCCACATCCAATTGCCAGCCGAGTGCTGCTCATAATAATTTGTTGGAGTGCATTTTCCACATTGCAATGTTTGGCAGGGGCCAGCCAGCCAGCCAGCCAGGCACTCAGAGAAGATGCAGGTTTTTATGCCCCACTCTATGGCTGACCAAACGGCAAACGCTGGCAAAACGGCTGGATGGATGTTGGCTGGATGTTGGTGCCTGGAAGAAAGTGAAGCGAAATCAAACAGCAACTGCCACAGCTGCCACAACAGCAGCAGCAGCAGCAGCAACTGCAGCAGCAGCAACTTTTGCTTCTCCGCTGGCTTTCATACTTGGGTAATAGCTGGCTTGCATTTCATTTGAAAGACGACGCTTAACGCGTTGCCATAATTGTAGTTGTATGTAGCTGCTGCCCACAGATGCGAGCACACTCGCACTCGTACAATTGTGTTCAGCTGGTGCCTCTGGGCTTGCCAGACAACCTTGACATGCAGCTAAACTAATGGCAGGAAATTGTCGACAAGTGCCGCGCAATCCCAAGCCCATACCCATACCGAATCCCATCTCTAAGCCCAATCCCATCCGCTCATCCATTCCAATCTCTACTCGCAGAGACCCACACAGAGCTGGCTGGTCGCAGCTTTTTAATTGCGCCTCGCATCCAACCGGTTGCTGTTGCCGCCCCATGCCCCATCACCCATCACCCATCCCAGGCCGGGTCTCTTTCTCTCTCTGTCTGTATCCGTATTTATATCTATGTGTATCTGCATCTGCATCTGCATCTGCATCTGTATCGGTAAGTGCAAGTATCTGCATCTGTTTGGCAGCAACTGAAAAATGCGGCTAACTTCATTTGGCCATTTGCAGCGATTGATCATGGCACGGACAGCCGCCGAAAGAGTTGCAACCATTTCTGTCTGTCTGTCCATCTGTCTGCAATGCACCCTGCACCGCTGGGGCATGGGCGGAGGGGTGGGCGGGCATTGAACCAGCCGCCGCACAAATGTGGCTCACCTTGGCAGCACATGTCTCTCGCTCTGTCTTTGTTTCTGGTTGTTTGTGTGTGGGTGGGGCTGGGACTCGGACTCGGACTCGAACTGGGGCTGGGCAAATGTTTATCAATGAAATTGGACAGCTGAATGGGTAACTGGGTGGCCAGGTGGACACTTTGCACTAGACACTGTGTCCAAGCCAGCAATTAGTGTTTGAAAATGCATAAAACTGCTAAGCATCTCCATGCGGACTCTGTCTTTGCAGCAAGGCTCAGCTTTTCAGCTTTTGAAATCCAATCCCATTCCAATCGGACGCCAGAATCCCAGCCAACACTCACTTGACACCGTTTCAGGGCAGAATTCCTGCCATATGTGGGGGGAGCCATGGCGATATGATATTCACTTTCCGCTGAAATCCAAGCCAGCAAGCAGCTCCTAGCCGTAGGCCCCTGTTCGATCGATTTCAAATCGGATCGGATTACCCAAGTTCGGATTCGCCTGAGGAAACTCTACGTTTCGGCTTCAGTCTCAGTCTCAGTCTCAGTCACGAGGCAGGAATTTGACTTGCGATTGCAAATGGAATGGGAATGGGCATGCGAATGGAAATTGAAATTGGAAGATGAGCTCACCCCGCTCGGTGGAATGCAGGTCCGAGTCGGACTTTGATTACGCCAAACAAAACGGTTCAAATCTCGTCTCGTACGAGCACAAACGAAACAAAGCAGCAATAAAAAATATAAAATAAAGGTGAATGCATGCAAAAAATAAAAATAAAACTAAAGATGAACGAACGGGGGAGTGTCATTGGACGCACTTGCAAACGGACACGGACACGGACACGGACGTGGAGACGGAGCCAGAGACAGCGAGCAAGAGAGATACGGGGACGGGGTCGGAGTCGGAGCTGTCGGCGGACATGACGTGGGCCATACATATCCATCTCGGATAATGGCCATCTGCCCGATAATGGCCTTTGAGGCATCAAGATTCATGGCAAATGCAAGTCACAGCGCATTGGCTGTGGGAATTGCCAGCTCTGACCTTGAAATGGACCCCGGCGATGAAAAGTGCTGCATGCTGGCTAGAAAAGCGATCCAAAGAGCATTTGCCAGGCACCAGCAAGCCACCAAGCCACAAAGCCACCAAGCCACCATAATGACAACGTTGTCAGGGCAGAGAAAGTAGTTGGCCAGCCGTCGGAGTGAGCAACCAGTTGGATGGCAAGAAAAAGTAAAATTATTTTAGGACAGGCCAACGAGAAAAGTATGTCACCTGCAGCGCACCCAAGGCTCTCGGCACCAGACCAGACCAGACCCGACCAGACCATACCATACCATTCCAGGCCAAAAACAGCTGTGAGAGTGCGCACCGCCAGCCGAAAGCCAGCCACAAAACTGGTCAGCAAAATGTTAGTGCATGCGGCAAGTGGCAGATTTTACTTTCTGCCCCAAAAAAAAAAGCTTAAAAATACCAAAAACTAAAGAAAAAACGGAAGGATGACTGCTGGCGAAGGCTCAAATACCCTGAAAGAAAATGCCAAATTTTAAAATTGTTAAATGTAAATGCCAGAAAAGAACTGGCGCTGATATCTGTGGAGGATCTGTGGAGCTTACATTTGGGATGTAGAAAAGATTGTCAAGGGATCATCACGTTTTCGGACCAACACCAACAGCTGTGTAGAGTCATGATACCTCCTCAGGTAGGGCATGAAAACACACACAACACACACAACATATCGACAGCAAGTCTCCCAATCCGCATACTGGCCAAACAAGTTGGGCATATCGGCGGCAGCTCCCCTCAAACGAAGTTCCCTCGGTTTTTGTTCGTATCTCAGCTGGATGCGTGTTGCATGCCTTGAAGCAGGAAGCACTTGCAACACTTGCAACACGCAAGCCCCGCTTGATTTGAGCTCGGTTTCTTTCTCTGTGAATTTTGTGTGTGTTTTTTTTGGCCATTTGCCCGTTTGGCTAATGGAATTTCAGCCAATTTCAGTCTCCGCCAGCAACTCCTTGTCCTGGACAGGGGCGCCGGAGACGGCGGCGACGGCGACTTATATAAATTATTAGACCAGCCTTTGGCTCAGTCATGTCACGTAGCTGTAAATATATTAGCGACTGCCTCTGCGTCTGCGTCTGCGTCTCGGATTATACAATGATGGAAATGTGTGTTTTGGGAGCGTCTCTCACTTATGGGCGACACGTCCTCGGGTGGCCAGCGTTTGAAATTAGACAAACCCAATGGCAAATCAATCCGATAAACGAACTATGTGTAGGGGGAGTTGCCAATAGATTTCCAATAGATCTTCTAGTGCAAGATACGAAAATGACTTTAATTGGAAGGAAGTCTGCGATCCAGCGGTAGGCTGAGGTTTTGGGCAAATGTTTCTGAGCTGTTTGCAAATTCTTCAATATTTATGGGTCACATTTTAGTGTAAATAAATTCTATAATTAAGTAGAAGGCATATCACAGCACCTGCATATGTATGCCAATCACTAACCTACGAATAAAAGAACATTTTCTTGGGCTTATCATTTGAGGTGGAATTTGTACTTTTGGGCAAATTCCATCTATGGCTATGTCTCAGCCAGATCACGTACGACACCACAGTCAACCCGATTATACAATGTGTTGTAAGGTATTTGTTTATAAAATGAGTGGCATGGGGGGTATCTACATTTGGGCCGCATGGCGGGCACGTCTTCTCGGGTGTCTGTGGGCTTGCCTTGCCCAACATCTGCGGACCTCACGCTGACCCATTTGCCCCAATGCGAGTGCCGCTCGCATTTCAACCGACGATCCACGATCCACGAGTATTTCTTTCTTTCTTTCTTTCTTTTTTTCACTTCTGCCGACATTTCTTTTCTTTCCTTTTTTTCCGCTGGCCATTTTCAATGTCAACACGCTGTTTTGGGTGACAATGAAGTCAGCTTTTGGGTTCCTCTACTTTTTTTTGGTTTGGGCTGCGCGTGTTTTGATTTCTTCAGCGAAACAAAAGGGAAGCAAACCAGAATTTACACAAAATATTATGCAAATGTCTCCACAAGATTTGCATAAATAGTGGCCATAAATCCGCAGTCTTTTTCAGGTTCAAAGCAATTAAGTAATAATACAAATCAAATGCCAAAACCGCGTGAAAACAAAAGCAAAAGCAAAAGCAAAAGCAAAACAGAGATTCAAGTGAGAAAATGAAAATGATGCAAGGGCTGCCCCAGCGAAAGAAATCATCCAAATGGATCGACACGGCTCGACGGGTCCAACTCAGAGGCCAAAGTCCCCTACCCCCCTCGAGCTCGTAAACAGTTGCATATCGAAACGAAACCTAATAAAACGTTTACTTCAAGTGCTCAACACGGAGCCAGCCCTTCACAGCACTGGCAGCAGATACCCGTTAACGCGCCTGCGCATGGTCACTGCCTTAATTCGTTTGCGCTTTTCACGCTTTCATACTCAATGAAACAAGCGAGCCGAAGGGCAATCGGAAAGGGAAAATGCACTGGCATTGCGATGGTTCCCATCCTTTCTCCCTTACTTTGATTTTTCTTTCATAAACATTCAGCTGAAGTGCGAGCAGTGGCATAAACGAACTGAATCGCTGCTCGTGTTTTTCTACAAGCCCGCTTTGTTCCAGTTCTAATTTTCCCTATGTGTGACTTTTCCCATTCCCCTCCCCCTTCTGCACCCCTTCCCATCTGTTTTTGGCACGTGGTTTTGTGTATTTTTCCCATTTTGTGTGACAATTTCGTTGTGAAAATCTTTGAAGCGTTACAGAAAAGATCTAAAATATCAACAAAACAGCAGCCACAGTGCGCTTAGAAGGGGGGTGGGAGCGGGGGAGGAGGCATACAGTACACACAATATACGAAGAGCGACAGTGAGGCGGCGGGTAGGTGGGAAGGGCGTGCTCATCATATACCGGTTTGTTCGAGGCGAGTGTTGGTAAACACGTTTGACGTTTTGGTGCGCGACCGCCTGCCCTTGTCAAGGTCACTCCGAGTCAAAAGCTGCTCTCGATCAAAGGCGAATGCAAGTTTGTTGTTGTCGGAGGGGAATACATGCACAGATGATGGATCAGCGGCATGGATTGGATCTATTGTATTGTATAATTTGGATGTCCCCAGCATTGCCGGCCAACAGCACCAGCAGAAAACCACTTAAAAAACTCTTTTTTGCTGCTGCTTATTGTTTGGGGCAGCGTCGGCCCCTTGAGTTCAATGACTTTGCATGACAATTGGTGGTTGTTGTTGGTGCTGAATGTTGGTTGTTGCTTGTTCTTTTGTTGGTGTAGTCGTGGCGGCCCCAGCAAAAGCAACAGCAACAGCAACAGCAATTAAAAAGACGTTAATTTGTCGACTTTTGTGGCCACGAAATTGAATTTTCAACTGACCAATTCCCGTGATTAATAGCACACAGAGCCGAAAGCAAAAAGAGAGAGAATGTTGTGCTCCAGAAATGAGCCATCTCTCAGCGCTCAGCTCTCAGGTAACCCACTCCATCTCCTCTCGCTGCTGGCTCTTTTTCGTTCCTTTCTTTCATAATTGCCTAGAACCAAACTAACCAAATTAATGACAGAGACGCCGCCGAGTCGCAGTCGCAGTCGCTGACGTTACAGCTGAGCAGCAGCCGAGCGGATGGTCACACTACCATACAGTCAGCGAACTCTGCACACACACACACACACACACACACACACACACCACCCCAAAGCCCCACCACACCAATTCATGCTCGTGCATGATTCTAATTACTATGCCATGTACGGCGCAAGCAAAGAGATAGTAACAGAGCGAGAGAGGAGACAGCGAGAGAGAGAGAGTAAGCGAGGGAGAGATTGTGGAGCTTGTGTGCCCGTGGAGTGGATCAGAGACAATGCACAGAGAACGGAGAACGGCGAACGGAGAACAAGAAGTCCATTGTTATTGCCCGCCACATCGTCATAGTCGGAGAGAACCGAGTGGAACGGAGAAGTTCAAGTACCTGGGTGCGCGGCAGAGGCATTACATGATACCCCACAGATCTCAGGGAGGAAGTCTTTAACGAGGAAGGTGTGCGTGTGTGTGCGTGTGCTCGCATCTCTCTCTGGCCACAGAGAATTCCATACATCAAAGGTAAAAGGGGATCATCGACTCTAGACTGTGCGCGTACTGTGGGGCTTACCCCAGTCATTAAAGATTTAGAAAGGCCCTAACATGATTGCGCCCAAAATCGAACGAAAGTGAGAGGCAAGCGACAGGTGGGGAGAGGGAGAGGGAGAGGGAGAGAGTGGGCCCTAATGGGCACACGAACGGAATCGGATGCGATTCGTGGCAAAAGGGAGAGAACAATTTTATGAAGAGCAATCGCAGTTCCTACTGTAATGACATTACCATCCGAGCTGAGCTTTTTCTCACTTAGAGTTGTGTTTACGAGCGGCCTTTCCTCGACAGCTTCGACCTAACAACCTAAACAGCTTGCACATAAAAAAAGTAGAGTCTGTGAAAAGAAATCTTCGCCAGAGAATCGCTGAAATAGGAACAAAAAAGTAAGACAGTGGATCCCCACACATCAGGCTGAAATGAGGCTCGGAAAAGTTGAAGCCCTGTGCAAGGGTAGACAAATAATGCGCAGATTTGCTTCCTGTTCCACAAGAGTGAATGGCGATGCGGATGGAATTGCGCGTGTGGATCTCAATGGGTAACCCAAGACCCAGTCTCTGTCTGTGTCGCTGTACCCTGGTTCCCATTCAAATGAAATTGGTGGGCCTTAAGCCCCTCGCTGGCAGCTGCTGACACTTTTTCCCTTCGAAGGGGGTTGCTAAGAAACTTTTCTGCTCCGTCTGCCTATTGCGCATCGGTGAGAATGGTGTGACTGATTCTACTGCCGTTCTCGGCGCACTCGGCGCACTCGTGCTGCGACAGCAGCCACAGCTACTGATGGGTCAAATACCTTGGGAGCAACTTAACGAGCAGGCAGGCAGTCAAAGCCGTCCATCTTATTGTTTTCTTATTGAAATTGTTTATTGTTCGACGGTTGGGCTGGGGCTGGGACGATGCAAATGTATGAAATTCAATAAACTGCGAAACCAGTTTATCTGCGCAATCAGTTCAGCTCGGTTCAGCGGCTCGGCTCAGTGTTTCCCAGTGAGATGTTTTGGGCAAAAGTTGCCAAATAATATACGAAACGTGTACATATGTGCATATATATATTTATAAATATACAACGTATATACAGAGTCGGCAAGTTCCGAGTGCCACATGTCCCAATCATCACCATCACCATCACCACGGGCTGGCTCTGTGTCTGTTGTCTTTGTCGCCACTTTTTTGTTTGCGTTGGCTTTTATTTGATATTTTCTCTCCCCCTTTTCCACATTTATATTATGATTCTCTTTCGTTTTTGTTTTGTTTATCCGTATATATATTTTTATATCTTTGCGTTTGACTTTTTATGTGAGATTCAATTAAAATCTCTTGACCAGCAATTTCATAAATTTTACCAATCCAGCCACGGGGCCAGGGAGCCAACCGACAGCCCCACCATCTCCAACCAGTTTGATGTTAATCAATTTTCGCAACTAATTTTTGCACTTGCCATTTGCTCAAGCATTCAAACCAGCCATGGAAGTCGAAACTTTGGATACCCTTGCCGCGCTCATGGGCTTCAAACTGTTGCCCACTCGAACTACCCCTTCTGCCAGGGTAATGCAAAAAAAGAAAGAAAAAAAAAGTGTTTCCAAAAGGTAAAACATGCGCTAAATGGACCCTCACAAGCATCTACGGATGTTTACGTTTATTCGCTTATTTTTTGTGTGTGTTTCTTTCTCACTTTGTGGAAATTACTTAATATGCATTTAGCCACCGTGCTGTGACCTTAGACAGATGAGGTTGGACCTGATCGATAGATGGTTGGACGGTTGGAAGCGCGATAATAGAAGACCAAAAGCGTTTCCGCTGCGGTTTGTGTCTGTTTCTGGGCATCGAATCCAATCCCATCATCATCATCATCATCATCATCATCAGGGGCAGTTATGTGGCCAGCTAGCTAGCTGTGGGATATTTATTATCAATGCTGGAGATGGCCAGATGGCCAGCGGCAGAAATTCTTGTTCTCACCCAGAATCGGCAGCACGCTGACGCAGAGCGGCGCAGAGCTTTCACTGCTGCCTCAGCGGAGGGCACAGCGCCGCACGGAGACCGACTCAATCTGTCATTTTGATTTTCCGCTTTTTGCATGACACTGTGGGGCAAAGCGATGTCCGATGTAACTTTCTTATTGGGAAATTTCTCTTGTACGATTATGAATTAAACACACAAAAAAACAAGGCAAAGAAGTTGAGATGCCGATTACGACTAGAGAGTACCCGCTAGTGCGATTTATTTGGGAATAATGTAAAAGGCAAAGGAAAGCTTGAAAGCTTTGTCGTCGCAGACAGCATACCCCGGTCCACAGTACGTTGTGCAGGGTATAAACAACAACAATTTGTTAGGCTTTCATTTCTCTGCACTTCGCAGACTGCAACGGCAGGCACCACTGTGCGAATTGAACCCTGCCCCCTCCGCCCGCTCCCCTGCAGTATCCAAGAGGTGTTGGATGGTGTATTTTTGTGTGCAGCACCGGCATAATTTACTGTTTTTGAGCACTGTCTTTTGACTGGCCTTATCTTATGGCAGATCTGCTTGGTAGGGGAGTTGGAGCTGTTGTAAGTGAGTCTCAAAGATGCCACAAAACGGAAGCAACTGCGCAGCAGCAGCAGCAGAGGAAGAGGAGGCACAATGGAGTGACGACTTACCTAGACAACGACCTCAATTAGCAGACTCTTTGGGCCTGGGCTCTCCATGGTTCTAGCTGACGTCGCTGGTGCTGCTGCTGCTGATGATGATGCTCATGTGGCTTAATGGCGCTTCACTACTTCCCGTTAGTTCACATGCAGCTATATGCACGGTATGGTCACACTGGCACACAGGTGGTCAGACTCGCATATAGTGCAGTACTCTCCTCCCTCCTCCTCTCTCTCTATTGCACTCTCGCTTTGGGGCAACTATTTTGGCTTTTTTTGGTAAGCACTTTCAAATCGATTTGAACGTTAAAAAAAAAACTAAAATAAAGCAATATACACACACACATATGTATGTGCATATGTGTGTATATTTTACCAAGACGCCGGCACACGGACACACACACAAATACACTCACAAGCACGCGACAAAAAACAACGGGAGCACACGACAACCGTTCGCCCAATTAAAAGCCAATGGGCGACATGTAATGTATGTAAATGAACCGCAATGCCGGTTCAACGGAGCACGGAGCACGGGGCACGGGGCACGGTTAGGACGGGACTTTGGCGAATTCTTCTCGACGGCAAGGCAATGCGATGCGAAGCGAAGCGTTTGCCCGGTCTAAAGCGAGAGTGGCGCGGATCGAACGTCCGTTCGGCATGGAACTCGTTTCAAAATTGAAACGCTCGCACTCAGCTGAGCGAGTCGAGCCGCCACCAAAGCTCTGTGGCGAGGCAGAGGCAGCGCCAGTGGCAGCACCAGCTGTGACGGCGCCGCCTCACCTCGCTCTGCTGCTACTGCAGAGAGTGTGGCGTGTGCTCTCCTCTCTTTCTCTCTCACTATTCGCCCGTCCGTCCGTCCGTCCGTCCGTCTGTCCGTGTGTCTTTCTGTCGGTCTGTCTGTTAATGGGAATGTGCATTGGCTCTGTGCACGCACGGTGCCTGGGCCAGCACAACACACCACAGCCCAGCCCAGCCCATTGCCCCATGCCTCATGCCTCATGCTTCATGCCCCATGCCCAGTTCAAGCCATAGCCCAGCCCAGCCCAGCCTATGTTCGAGCCCCACTGGAATTACAATTAATTTGCTCAATGTTCTTGTTGTTGATCGCTTTGCCGGATAGAGAAAGAGAATGAGAATGGAATTGTTGGCATCGGCCCACTATACATGGGCATGTCTTAGGGATAATCGAGCCCAGAACCTTGAATGTTAACGATCTAAATAAATATCAAAGAGTAACTTACCGAAAATGTAGCAGAGGTATCCGAGCAGATGGATTGTTTGAGGTAATAAATGTAGGGACTTTCAGGCACTGACTTTAATATCTACACACACTCAATCCAGTTGCTCCCATTTGCCAGCCAGCCAGACGCACATGCGAAATGTGCCAAAGAGAACGAACGAGAATGCAACAAAATAGTTAAAATGAAACCCCAGTTAAACCCCACACACCGTAAGATGTCCCGGGAAATGTAAACCAATTGTGGATCTGTTCGATTTTGATTTATTGTATATTGAATTATTTGCATGTTTTGGTTTTTCAGTAATTTCATCTTTAAATAATTGAATTTCTTATTGAATTTCAAGAGGAAAATTCACATCTGCACTAAAAGACAATATTTGACCGAAAAAAAAAACATCATCAGTGTTACCCAAACGCCAATTCGAGTAATCGGATTTGTTTTGTTGGTGTGTGTCAGTGTTTGAGTTTTACAAAGTAAGTTACTGAATACTGAGACACACTGTTCGTGGTACGTGATACGCGGATACGTGCTGAATCAATGGGTATGCCATGCCCAGGGAGTGTGAGATTGGTAAATGCCTAATAGCTCGATCGCGTACTCGTACACGTCCACGTCCACACCTATTGGCCACCCTATTGAAGAGTAATTCGTATATCAATTAGTTATCTACGGACTAGAACTAGTTAGATTCATGTATAATATATATTTATATATTTATTAGATTTTCTATTAAAGCTGATAAATGTACTTCATCTCGTTTGTCGTTATTAACTCGTATAATTTCATGGCATCTCAGCTCGCTCCATCTCCATCGCGCATTCTAAACATTTTTCGATTTCATATTATCAATTTCAATGTGAAATAAACTGCAAAGTTTTCGCTACACTTGTATTAGACTCTGATGCAAAAGTTTCTTTGTATTTGTAAATAGTTGTTGAGAAAAATGTGAAATTTAAATTCATTAAAATTCATTATTGGCGTACTACTACGGACTGCTGAAGCCTGATGCGGAATGCTGAATGCGGAATGCTGAATGCTTTGCTGAATGCTTTGCTGAATGCTTTGCTGATGCTTTTTGCTGTTTGCTGACATTGCTGGACAATTGCAAAATAATGCGTAAAATGTATGTATAAAGATTCACTACTTGAAGCTACCAATACAATAGTTCATTGAATACGTAAGGCAATTTCATTGTTTAATTGAGAACTAGAACTAAACGCTACAACACACACGAACCAATATCAAAAGCCCTACCCCCCGAACAGCCCCGAACAACCCAACTGCTAGGCCAATCGTACTCCTCCTGCTCGTATAATTGCTAATGAATGCTCTTTATATGCATCCATCTCTCCTCTAAAAAATAGTCCTCGAATTTCTCTACAATCTTATTTCATTTGGCTGGATTGCATGTGTGTGTGTGTGTGTGTGTGTTTTGTTGTGTGCCCCACCACCTTCATCGCCTCACTGTCTCGTCTTACTGCCATTCGTTGTCGTATTTATTTACCGTATTTGGGTTGGACTGAGTCCTTTGGCCTCCTGCCTCCCCACTGGCACTGCCAACTGCTGGCAGGAGATTCATTTTGGACGCAATCGGACGCCTAGAGTGGCCCGTGTTCGGTGTGATCGATACCCGGAACTCACCACCTACAAAGTTGTATCAAAAAAACTTAGCGTACTCGTACTCTACTCTAATATTTCCCCCCCTTGTTTCCTGTTTGCTTGCTGTTGGTGTTTTGGTAGTTTTTTTCTCAGTTTGGTTTTTGCTCAATGCCAGTCCATGGGGTGAGTGGCAGCCCGCTAGTAGATCCGCACATCCGGACATCCGTAGCAGCAGCATAACGCCACATAATTCCGGTCCAGTAAGGGCCACAGGCCAAACTTGCTGCCACGGACTCCAGTCCGTTCTCCAGTTGATGGGCTGCCCTTCGGATCCGTCGTGCTCAACTTATGATTAACTAAAATCTACCCACAGAACACAATAAAAGCTATGCACTGGCTAAGGATCGCAGGGGGTTATGCTGGATGCTGGATGCTGGATGCTGACTAGCAGTTGGGAGTAGGAAATGGGATGACACCTTAACCAGCGACTATTTGGGACACGGAGTTGGTGCGTCGGCGTTTGGTGATTTGCTTCCACAGGCGGCGATTCAGAGATGGCTTGTCCTGCATATGATACACAATTTATTTATCAATGGATCTGTGTAAAGAATCATCTTACATTATCCTTGCGTGGCGACATTTGTGCCATCTCCGCGGCTTCGGTCGCCTGAGACGTGCCCTGCGGCAGCAGACTGCTGTGACTCTGACTCGGAGTCTGGCTCTGACTCTGAGTCTGGCTCGGTTGGGGCTGCTCGCCAAGGGCTCCGTCGGAGTGGTTGGGGGTGCTGCTGCTGCTACTAGCGGTTATCTCAGAGTTGCGACGCTTAATAAAGTTGATTCTGCGAGCACGGAAATGTCATCAAATATTTCACATGAAGCTGTGGCAGTTCAGGGAATACTCACAATCGCTTCGACTTGCCCACTTCCGTTTCGAGGAATGCTTCAGTCATTGTTGTTGTGGTACTGGTGGCTCCGTCCGCTCCGTCCATCGAAGTAGTACTCATCGTCCTCGTCAGAGAAGCTGCTGCTACTGCTTGGGTGGGCAAGGAAGAGTCGCGTTTCGATGCCATCCCCATCCCCATCCCCGTACCCATCGCCATCCCCGTCATCGTTGCGACCATCGTTGTGGAGGTCGTGGATGTCTCCCTGACTTGACAGCCACTCCTCGATTGAGACATGCAGTATATCTTCTCGCGTCTCGCTAAGATTTCCAGATCGCCTAATTTGCTCCCGCCTCTGCTGGAGCTGCAGGCGATGCTGCTGTCGGCGCCGCTTGCGCTCCCTGCGACGGCTCGAGCCGCATAGCCAGAACTGGTCCATGGTCCTGGACTGCTGGCCCGCTGGCTGCTGCGTGGATCGCCGCCGGCACGAGCTGAACCAGCGGTACGTGGACTGCCGTGGCTGCTGCTGCTGTGATTGCTCTGCACGGAGGCCGAGACCGGACGCGGACGACGGTTCACCGTCGGCGTGTCCATCTTTGAGTTGCGTTGTTGAGAGTACGATATGACAGCCTCTTTTGGCTGCACCCGATTCGTGGCTGAACGACTCAATAAATCGCGACCCGTCAGACGATGAAATGTGGAGAGGTCGTGCCTGCCAGCAGGACGGGACACTCATATTAGCATCTAAGGAATGGGCTGAGGAGCAGCTCCCTACTCACCCCAGAATAGTTGTTAGATCTGGACCAGGCTCGTAGCAGATCAAGTCCTCGTCCCCGAGGATGTCGTGATTGAGGGCCAGCCGCATTTCCAGCCTTGGACTTAGGCCGCAGCCAGCGTGGGGCGCTGGGGCAGCGTGTCCCGAACGTTGATCTACTCCGCTTCCCTCCGCTGTCGTGGCCGCTTGTGGCTGCACCTGCTCCACCGTTGACGCTGGCGCTGGCTGCCCCACTGTAGCCGGGCTGCTCTGACGGTGGGGGGTCTCGGGACTCGCACGGCTCGGCTTTGGTATCCTCGAGGCTGTTGCTGATGAAGTGGCTGAGGCGGGCCTGGGTGCCCCCAGCAGGCAGGTCTCGATTATCGTTGACGATTGACGTTTTTGGGATGGTGCCGGCACCGCCACAGAGCTGCTGGTAGTCGCCGCTGGCATTGTCCTTGACCCGATAGCGATTGGGTCCGAAGCGCTGGCGACGTCGCCGACAGCCGCCGAGTAGCCACTGTCAGCAGTAGCGCCAGATTTTCTTTGAGGTTGCTCCTGCGGATGGGTTGGGTCAAGGTCAAAGGAAAGAGTTGGAAAGAGTTCGAGTTGCACTCACCGTTTTGGGTGGTGCAGCGCTTAGATTGGTCTGCGTGAGCAGCAATCGACGCGGTGGCGGCGGCGGTGGTATAAACCTCGCTGGCCTGCCGCTGGCTCTGCCGCCGAAGCTCGTAGTGCCGCTCCCGCTGCTGATTGTTGTAGTAGTCGACGAGGGAGCTGGACTCGCCATCGTCGTCGTCCTGCCCGTTGTCGCTGCTGCAGCCGGAGCCTGAGGCTGCCGAGATGATGGCATCGTGGTGGAGTTCCCTTTCTCTGTCTCTGCACCGGGCCCTGGCCCGCTCCCGGTCCCTGGCCCGCTGATCGTAGCTGGCATCGTGGACAACCTCGTCGTGTGCGATGCGGGTGTCGAGCGTGTAGAGGGGCGCTGATCGAGCAGATACTCGCAGGATAAGCCCACCACTGGCAGTGCACCCACTCGCTGTGCTGGTGGTGGTGGTGGTGACGGTTCCATCTGCGTGGTTATGGCCGTAGTGGGCAGCAGCATGGTAGTGCGCAATGGACGTGGCCCCAGGTTCGGTTGCAATCTCTGCTGTTGATAGCCCACATGCTCCTGTGTCGCCTCCTGCTCCAGCTGCAGCCTCTCCTCCTCCGGATCCTCCTCCCGATCCGGCACCACTTGGGCTGCCTCGTCGCTTGAGCTTCCAGCTGAATCCTCTAGGTAGTGGCCATTTGTCGTTGCTTCCCCCTACCAATTGTTGGGAATAGAATTCAACTAATCAATTCTGGTTTGGATAGAGCTTCCTGCTTGCAGTTTGCGCCTCATGTGGATGTGGATGTTGATGTTGACTTTGATTTTGATTTTGATGTGGATTCTGAGTGGATGCGGTTCGGTGCGTTGGCAGTACGGAATTTTGATTTATCGGATTGGGGATTGGCGTTCAATTTGATTTGATTGTGGAGCGGTCGTCAATCGTTCTCGCTGTCATCGTCTATGTCGTCCCCGTCCAGGCGTCTGATGGTTATGAGCTCGCAATATTGCAGGATTGGCTAAAGCTTCACTAATTTCACTACGACTTTCTAATATACATATATGGAAGCGATAACGAACAGCGATAACGATACGAATACAATAACAAGAACGATAAGTTTACGATTAAGTTACATCAAAGATACAAAGAGAGAGAGAGATTGCGACAGGCAAACAAAAAGGTACAATTTACACACAATAAATGTGAAGTGGAATATTGATATAAAATGTGTCAGAGTATGCAGATAAATGATTGTTCGATTGATCGTTTGAGCGATTGTTTCATGTTCATGATGATGGTGCGAAGATGCGGTGGTGGGTTTATCGATGAATGTTGATGAGCGATAGAGCGAGTTTCGAGTTGCAGTCGATGGTGTTGATGTTGTGGCATATGGAAATGAAAGTATAGACAAAAGAAGAAAGACAAACCAAAGTGAGTTCAAGTTAGTTCATTGAGTTGAGTGTTCATTGACAGCTAAATTTGATAAGACTTGGCTAAGGCTACATGCAGGTGGGATTATGTATGTAGATCATCGCTTGCGTATACGAATACCTCTTCGAAAGTGAGGCCATATGCAATTGCATTTGCATTTGTGCTCTTTGCAAGTGCATTGCCGCTTCGGTGCACCGAAGACTCTCTATTGTCTCAATTGTTTCGAGGTGTACAGTTGCTTCAGGCCGCGCCAGTGTTGCCATGCAGCAGAATCGCAACGAAAGTTTTTTTTTTTTTTTGGTGTTGCTTTTTGGGATTTGCTGTAATAACGACCCACCTTTTTGATGTCATCGCTGTCCTGTTGGGTTTTCTCTTCGTCGCTCTCGGTCTCCTCCTCGAAAAGGGGCTCAAGACGACGTCTAAGCATGACATGTATCGATATACGATTACGATATACGATTCGATACGATTCGATAATACGTATGATGTATGTTATGGCGTATGTGAACGAATTTCAATTTGAATTTAGCAATATTGGATCGATGTGTTTGATTTGGTTTCGATTTGATTTCGATTAAGATACGAGTATGTGTATGTGATATGTGTGTGTCTATAACATAAATGATGTATCAATTTTGAATAGAGCAAACTTAGTAGTAGGTTTATATATAGAGAGAGAGATAGTAGATACGTTCAAAGGCTATACAAGTATACACTACATAAAGACAAAGACAGTCCGCCCTCTCATGTCCGTTGGTCGTTGGTCCTCGATCCTGATCGATAACTATTACTATATATAGGTCTAGAAACTAACCCGAAAGTAAGTGAACAATACTAGAGATAGAGAGAGATGGAGAGAGATATTTGGATGGATTTACGAATCGAATTGGATTGTGGCTGGGTGTGGTTGTGGTTGTGGGTGTGGCTGTGGTTGGGCGAAACGAATGGAACCGAAAGAAAAAACACCTGTAAAAGCTACGAAAGAAAGTGTCCAAAGGAATACACAAAAGAAGAGAATTCGTTTACTTAGTTAGAGTAGGGTTACTGGTTAATGGAGTTACTATCTCTAGAGTTTGGTCTATATATATTTGGATACGATATATTGAGTTGTAAATGGGTTTACTGCTTCTGCTTATGGGTCTAGTCTAGTGGCTCTACCAGCTGTGTGTGTGTGTGTGTGTGTGTGTAGGTCTCATAATATATCTCGGGTTCTCCACTTCACCCTACATACCGTGGCAGCAGTCCCCGTATGGTGCTGGCCGTCATGGGCGGCGCCATCAGTAGCTCGTCCATCATCAGCTCCGTGTCATCGTCATCGTTCAGCGAGGTGCTCGACTTGGTGGGTGACTGAAAGTAGAACTAATTGAAAAGAAAGCCCCAGACTACCTCTGGTGCGGATCTCTTACCGAATGCGTATTCTCCGAGTTGATCAGCTGCATGTCGTTGTCTTCGTTGTCCCCGCCGCTGGTGGGTGTGCCCCAGACCTCCTCGCCACTGGTCGCCCCCGAGGTGCACTCGTCCATCTGCTCGTCCGTCTCGGAGGTGGCCGTCTGCTGCGGCTGCTCCTGGGTATCTTCGGCACTCCAGCGGCCCAAGTACTTGTCGATGAAGGCACGCGACTCCTCGAAAAAGGACATCTTGTCGGAGACAAAGGCCCCAGCACGATTGGTCCAGGCCCCACTGGCCAGCACATCCCCGTTGGCCATGGCACCAGTCGAGCTGGAGCAGCCAACCAATTCGTTGAGGTTCTGGGCCAGCGCCTTGTCCGAGGCTGCATCGTCCTCATCATCCTCGTCGCCATCCCTGTCATCATCGTTGTTGGGGCTGTCGTCATGGCCATTCGATGTGTAGGGCTCCAGGTCATCGTCCAGCTCGTCGGCCTCGTCCATGCGGTCGTCGGAGGGCAGCTTCTCCAGGCTGGACATGGTGCCGAAACGCCTCAGGGCATTGGTCATGGGCCTGTATGGAGGTTCCTCGTCCAACGGAGACTCGTCGCACGAGTCCTCGGGTATGTTCTCAATGATCGCCTGCCGTGGCTGCTTCGCCGTGGTGGTGGTCGTGCTGCTGGTGGCCACTTCTGCTCCAGGAGATCCAGCTCCTCCTCCTCCTCCTCCTCCGCTATTGTCCCACACATGGGTGCTCGTCTTGGTGAGCACGGCGTCGGGCGTGGGTGGCACCACGGCTATCGTGGGTGTGGAATTATCTTCCCTGTTGCTCTGTCCCTGTGGGAGCAGTGCAGGTGGAGGCCGGGCCTGCTCCTGCCCACACAGCTTGGCTGCCGGCGCAAACTGGGCCAATCCAATCAGCACCAGCGACAACTGCTCATCCTCCTGCCGCTGGGCCGCTGTCAGTGCGGCTGTGGATGTGGATGTGGATGTGGTGGTTGCCGTCCGTTTGGGCGACTCCAGAAGCTTGCAGGTCTGGTGCTCCATCTTGTCCGGCGAGAGTTGGGCGTGCGTAAAGTCCTCAGGAGTGCAGCGGCAGTGGCAGGCGGCATATTTGGCTGGCGATCCCGACATCGAGCCCGATCCGCCCGATCCCACGGAGTGGGCTGTGCGCTCGCTGCTGCGCATGATCCGTGCCGTCTCCGTGATCGTCACTATGGCCTTGACCTGCTGGTTAGCCCGTGGTCGGGCAGGCTCTTGGCACATCTGGGCCACGATGCGAGTGCGTCGTGGTGGTGGCAAGGGTTTCGGTGAACCGCCTGAGCAATGGCCATTTGCCATAGGTGGAGTCACCGTTGCCCCAGATGCCACCGATGCCACCGCCGCTGGTTGAGGTTCTAGAATTCGTAGTTTGGAGCCGTCTCCGGCGCTGCTGCTGCTGTTGGGAATGGCGCCAACGCTCTCGTCCGTGGCCTCTGATTGGGAGAGGGACAGTTCATCGGTGATCAGTTGGGCCACGTCGCTCTCCGTGTCGCCGGTCTCCCGGCGACTGCTGCTGGCGACCACCTTCGAGGACAGCTCCCCCGTGATGGTGCTGCTGGACATGCTGGTCACGCTGCTCGTGCCGGTGCCGGTGCCAGCTCCCGTGCCCGTGCCCGATCCGCCAGCCATGCCGTTCAGCTTGCAGCATCGATTCGGCGAGGATTGGCTATGCTGCACCTTCAGGGAGTTGCAGAGCAGCACCGGCGTGGAGCTGGAGTTATTGACGCCACCGACACCGCCGCCGCCGCCGGCGCCACTCTGCTGGCAATTCTTGTGGCAGTGTCGGCACACGGCCAGCTTGTCCAGCACAATGGGGCTCGAGCGTACCGTTATCTAAATGGTGGAGCAGGAGGGATGAAGCGGAACACAGAGCAGGGATTAGCGTTTACTAGGAGGCAGGAATTATACAGTAATATGAGTTTTGCTCTGAGTGGTTTTAATCGGAAGCCGGCAGCGTCGTAACAGTTCTCGAGCAGCGCAGTCGGCATACTCTGCGCATAGAAAAATATCTCGGGCAGCGCTGTCGGCGCACGCACAGCGTAAACGCTTCACGTGGCTTCGGCCCATGCACATAGAGAAAGAACTTCGTATGGCCACACGAATGCACATTTGCTCGGCTGCCGCAGCGGCAGAGAACCAAGAAACGTTTTAGGCTTCGCGTCGGGCGCAGGCACCAAAACAGTTCAGTGCCTGCGTGCCGAACCCTTATTCAAATGGATAGGAAAGGTGTGTGTATTGCGAGTGGATCAATTGGATGCTGTGGATGCAGATTGGACCATGTGGATCGTATGTTTAACAGTTATGAACTTGAAAGCTCACTCTCGAGCTGCGCATCAGATTTGCTCTCACCTGGCTGTCCGATGTGGTGCTGTGCGACTGGCTGATCTGGCTGTGAGCAGCCGCCTCCGCCTCCGAGTAGATGTCTGAGGCGGCGCTCATGCTGAGCTCCTCGACCCCGCTGAGTCGCTTGCCACCGAAGTTGGGCTTGGCGGAGAGAACGCCATTCTCCTTGGCCAGGTTGAGCTCCTTGGTGCGCTTCTCGAGCTGCTGTCGCGTCCAGTAGGTGATGCGTTCGTCCTGTTCGCTGTCGCTGTTGAAGATCAGCTGCTCGTCCTCGGCGGTGATGTTCTCCTGCGAGCGGGCGATGGCCGCCAGTCGGGCCTGCTGCTGCTGCTTGTCCAGCTGGCCCTTCATCCAGTTGGCCAGATGCAGAGCGCTCGACTTGGGGGTGCCGGTCTTGTTCAGGATGCGGCACTTCTCGTCGATCAGCAGCTCGATCTGCTCCACGGCATGTCCGTGTGTGTGTCCATGGCCGTGGCTACCGGCGGCGGCAGCACCTGGCCCCGTGTGCCCATGGCCGTGGGAGCTGTTACGCTGCTGCAAAAATAATGTGTGGGGGTAAATGACTGTGGACCGCTTCTTACCTTGACGAGGCACCAGCTTGGCCTTGGTGCTAGAACAGGAACAGGAACACCACCACCTACAGCCCACAGCTCACTGCCCGCAAACCCACCAATCCACCCACCACCGCTGCCCGAACGCTGCCCAAACGCTGCTTGGCAAATTAAAATTTGTGATGGGCTCATTGGAACTTTTGGAAATGAGTTCCAGGCTGGAGTAGGGTTACGCATGCATTTTTGCTATTGCTTGGATTTGCTTTTGCTTTTGCTTTCGCTTTCGCTGTCTCATTGTTCTTGTTTCTCTTTATGCTTGCTTTGCTTTGCTTTTGCATTGAGTTTTGAGGTTAGTTTTTGCTTTTGATTTTGCTTTTGCTTGTGACTTTTGGCTAAGATCTTTGATCGATTCAACGGAGAAACGGAACGGAAATAATAATACGATTAAGACCGTGAACTTGTTCTTTGTCCTTCTTTGCTTTGATTAAAAACGCTTGCTCTCTTGCTCTTGCTCGTAGGAATTGTAAATTGGATATTCTAGTGGGTGGGAAGGAAGGTTGTGGGGCGAACGCAAAACACAGAACGAATGTGGCGGATACAAAACAGCACAACTAACGGCTACAAAAACAGTAACGGTAAACGGGATATGTACGGGTTACAGTTACAAACGACAACAACAAATAAGCGATTATAGATTTGGAGGTGGAAGTTGAAGTTGAAGTTGGAAGTTGGAGAAGAATTAGAAGAAGCAATTCGAACTTAAAACTAAAATTGAGTCCATCACAATTTTTAATTTATCAATTTTGGTTTTCTTTTTGCCTTGTGTGTTTTCTTTTGGTTTTGTTTAGTTTTCTTTTGTTTTTTTTTCTCTTTTGTTTTGTTTTGTTCATCTCTGGGAGATTGATCGTGTTTCGGGTTTTGCTTTGGATCGACCAATTATTGTAAGCACAGGACCAGGATTAGACCAGGATTTAGATAAATGCGGAGCGATATTGGGCAACGTTTTGAATGAGTGCTCGGTGGGTTTCTACTTGGATTACTCTTTATGTTTTTTTTTTGTTTTTTGTTTTTTTAATGAAATAAAAAGAACATCACAAGCGTTTTTAGTCAAAGAATCATTTTGTTTTTTATTATTATTATTTGAATGCATCTCGTTTCTCATCGCAATCTCAATCTCAAACTGCATGAAGTCGAAGTCGATGTCGAATTCGATGTCGATGTCGATGTCGATATCGATTCCTTTCGTGTTATGTAAAGTGGCAAAAAACATGAAATCAAAAAGTTCTAGCCGTACATACAGATTACACAATATGAATATGAATACGAATATATACATGTAGATGTATATATGTATGTATATATAGACTACATATGTATGTATACCTTTGTATGTGTGTATATGGTGTATAGAGAGATATTTTGCTTATTGCTCAAGGCACACCCAAAAACCGAGCCGGACACAGTCCCGCACAGTCTGTTAAAACTTGCCACAGATGTACAGGTGTGTGTGTGCGTGTGTATATATGGAGGTTAGACCAGAGACTAGCTAAGAGTCGCTTCAAGTCCTGGCTGGACAGCTTCGACACCCAACAGAGCTCGCACAGCGGTGCCCAAGGACGGGTATAGAGATTCCAAAATTCCGCAAGGAACAAACTGAAATGAAAATCGTTGCCCCACTGTGCGAGCCCCCAAATGAATGTTTTACGGATATTTAAAATATCTAAGTATGTACATGGGATGTATGCGGATGATGTTGATGATGTTGACTACTGTTAAAAGGCAACAAAGTGCTTGTCATTGATAATTGACATCAGATACATGTACGAGTATGCGAGGGGTTCCATCCAGCCAAGAGCCCTGCGACTGAGCAAAGTTCGATTACAGCTATAGACATAAGTTTATACTAGGTACTATACATGTGGAAATGTGTACTGTGTGTGGGAGATGGGGAAATGTTTGTACAATTTCAATTGCTTTTCGAGTGGAACTTAAGGGATTGGGGAGTGGGGGGATCGAGTCGAATCGAGTCTGGGAATGGCAACAATATTTGGCTAATGGTAAACTTAGAGTACGAGTCCCGCAACCCGATCTAGATGTACAACTAGATCTAGGCTAATGTAATACAACAACAGCAATAACAGTAATAAGTTTTCAATTTGGCTACAAAATGGAAGCATTTTTTAAGGACTAAATATTAATAATTCCTTTGGTTTCGTTCACTTCGTTGGTGGATTGGCAGAAAAGTTTCAATCGAAAGTATGATAATACGAATTGGAGCGATTAGGAGTATGGAATATACGATTATGTCATTAAAAACTGTGCACCCAGACACTGTGGGGGCTTTTGCTTTTTTGCTTTTTTGCTTTTGTTTTGCCATCCGCTTTTAGGGCGAGGGTTTGTATATTTGACTAGCTATGGCTAAATCTATATACGGTATGGCTATCATCTAACAAATGTACTCTAAGTAGGTATGTATGTGTGTATATAAGGAAGGTATATTGTATATAACTATGTAAGAATTAAGAGCTACACAAACAACATGGAATTATCATCAGTGAACTAACATCTGCGGCAACTTCTTGTCGATAATATTTACACTCGATTCAGAACCGACTTGGAGGGAGCAAACACGATTACGAGGAGGGTAAAAGTATATAGATATCAATATCAATATTTATATACACAATGCGCAAAGCGAGTGAGATGGAGAGTTGTATATGGGGTGGAGGCTACATAAGCATTCATGTACAATGCTCCAGAGATGCATAATTGTAATTGGTGGTACGAACTTCCACGTGTTTGCCTGCAAAGTCTAGCAAAGAGGGACTTGGACTTGGAGTTGGAGTTGGAGTTGACCAAAACCAGAAGCACAACCAGAAGCAGCGCCAGGTAGCAGCGCCACAAGCAGAGCAATCAAGAGAGAGAGAGAGAGAGAGGGATCAGGCGATGAGGTAGCAAGAGACCCAAAAAGAGACAGAGAGAGAGAGAGAGATAAGAGTGGGGGTAAGGGTGGATCAGTGGTAGTTTTGTCTAAGCTCGTCGATTCAAAGATTGTGCAGGGGGGTCGGGAAGGGATCGTCATCGCCCGTCGGCACCGTCGTCGCAGTGGCGTTGCAGTCCGTTTGTAGCCAAAAGTCAAATCACAGATCCAGGGAGTCCGGTGGCGTGGGCTTGGTGGGCAGCATGCCGAATGGATCGTCGTCCACCACCACGCTGTCCTCGTCGCTGTCCTCGTCATTGTCCCCGTCGGGATTGTCCGCGCCATCGATGCCCACACGGCCCCCGTCGCCCAGGAAGATGCACTCCTCCACATCCGTGTCGTAGCACGGATCCAGATTGACCTCGTGCAGCTGCAGGTCCAGCTCCAGCAGGTCCCACGAGCCCCCGAACTCGGCCAGCGGAATGCTCGGCGCCCGCCCGCCCGCCGGCGGCACAAAGTCATTCGAGAAGGCGTCCGAGTTGCATTGCTGCGAGCTGGGCGAAATGTTCGGCGTCGGCGTCTCGGGGGTGGTCAGCGACACCTGCCCGAGCCCCCCAATGGCGGCCTCGTCGATGAACGACCGCCCCACCGAGCTCAGGCTGAACTCGAGCAGCTTCTGGGAGGGAGGTCGCGTGGCCACCGGCACAGGCACAGGCACGGGCACGGGCAGGGGCTCGATGCTTGCCTCCGGAATGGCCGTGAGACATTTGCAGCTGGCGCTGGGCAGAGACAGGGATGGGGCCGAGGTCTGGGTGTGGGTGTGGCCCGGGCCCGTCAGGCTGCCGCTGCTGCTCAGGCAGGAGCTGTTCGTGTTGAAGCGCCGCAGCGAGCTGTCGCCACCCACCAGCGCTGCCGTGGCACCCACGCCATTGGGCACAGAGCCGCCACAGGAGCCATTCGAGTGGCCATGCCCATGGCCCTGACCCAGGCCCTGCCGGGCTGGTGACGTGGTGCGCGAGGGCAGCGAG
The DNA here is from genome assembly GCF_008121235.1 of Drosophila subobscura. Taxonomy (NCBI): domain Eukaryota; kingdom Metazoa; phylum Arthropoda; class Insecta; order Diptera; family Drosophilidae; genus Drosophila; species Drosophila subobscura. The sequence goes on along the minus strand of NC_048530.1, from coordinate 22,098,333 downwards.
GCGGAGCAAAGCTGCGACTGCGACTGCGACTGCAGCGGCGTCTGGGTGGCGGCGCAGGCACTGGTTGTGGCGCTGGCGGTGGTGCTGGTGGCGCAGCTGTGCCGCACGGCGCTCGCCAGTCGCTGCAGATTCTCGTAGGAATCGCCGCTGTCCAGGCGCTTGCTGCGAAAGAGACGCACCTGCTGTTTCTGCTGCTTGAGGTTGATGCTGTCCAGCGATGGCAGCTTCATCGAGGCCATCGAGGCGGAGGTCATGCCGATATCACTCAGCGGCACCAGCGTGTTCAGCACATCCGGCGAGTCCAGCGGGCTGGACAGGGGCGTCGAGCCCAGTGCCGCATTCACCAGAAATCTGCAGGCGTTCGATTGGGGTTAGAGCTGGGTGTTGGGAGGGGAAAAGACTTACATTTGGCGCTGCAGCAGGTTCTGCCAGACGGCCTTCAGCTCGAGGGAGGGAGCGCGCAGGATGAGGCTCTTGCGGCGGGCGCCGCGTCTCGGTGTCCGGCTCAGATCGGGCGCACAGTAGCCGGTGGGGCTCTCGGCCAGCCGCCCATTCGGATCCACAGTCAAACGGAACTCGGTGGCTGCCGCAGGTCGGGGGGGAAAACAAATTGAAATAAGAACTGCCAGAGGATGGGGAATGTACTCACTCTTCTTGCGCATGTGGAAACAGGAGTCGACTACATTGGCTATGGGCACGGGCTCCTCGGTGATGAAGAGCACGCGGTCGCGGCTAACCTTGGCAAAGACGATGATGTCGCTGAAGAGCAGCGTCCAGTAGGGCTTGATGGAGCGACCCTCGACGCGGGACAGATCACCGCCGAAGATCCACTGGCGACCCTGCACGGCCAGCGTGAAGGGCTTGCACTTGGTGAAGACCATGCGGGACTCCAGGTCCTGGAGCGTGAGCAGGGGCCGGCCCTCGCCGAGGGGCTCCATGAGGCCGCTGCTGACGGTGATCTCGCGGTAGGCCGCCTGCAGCTCCCCGATCACGCTGCTGAAGTTCTTGTGCTCCTCGGTGTCCACGTGGCAGTTGCTCGCCAGCAGCTGCATCAGCTTGAGGATCTCCCGGAAGTGCTGCAGCGGACGGTGGATGAACATGGTGAGATCCGGCCGCTTGCGCGGCACCACCGGCTCCGTGATGAAGGCTATGAACTCGGAGCCCGTCTGCCGCGACTTGTTCACCAGCACGCAGTCGGCCCGCTTGATGCCGTTGCAGTACTTCTTGTAGGCCGCACAGATGGCCGTCGTCTTGGACAGGTACACCCTCGAGGCGAAGTTCATCTGCGGCTCCTGCTCCTGCTGCTGCTGCTGGTGCTGGTGCTGGTCGCCGCTGCACAGCTGCTCCAGTATGTCCTCGGCGATGCGCAGCAGCTCGTCAATGTTCTGGAACAGCGTCCGGTGGTCGTTCGGCGATATCAGATCCTTGCGCTCCAGCAGCGGCTGCACAAACCGCTCCACCCCAAAGTGCAATGCCGACGTGAAGTTCTGTTCCCGGCTAATCAGCTGCAGGAGGAAGCGACGCCGATTGTCCGTTATGGGCACAATCGACTGGACAGGCAGAGAGAGAGCGAGAGAGAGGAAAGAGAGAGTGTTAAAGGTTTTGCTCAGAGAGAGATAAAGGTGTGGGATGATTTAAATGCATTAAAATCGATGAAAATGGGAGGCAAGAAAGTGCTCTATCGGTGCACGGTAATTGAGGAATGTCCCGCTGCATGAGGAACATGTTCTAGGCTTTGGGTGACCATGGGCACCACATGAATTCTTCTACTATGTAATTTGGGAGCTGGTTAATGGGGCTGTAAAGTGCGGACAGATGACTGGCAATCAAGCAACAAAAGGCAACCAATAAAATACATTCCAGAGAACAGAAACAAAAACCCTTTCAAAGGTTTAATACAAATAAAGAAATAACTCAACACAAACACAAATGAAATGGCGAAAAAAATATGTTTATTGTCAAGCGTTTGTTTTTATTTTAATTTTTGTTTCCTAATGATGGATGGGGTTTTGGGTTGGGCATAAAAAAATGATGATTAATAATAGTACGTAATGACAGCCAGCATGGCGACAGCTTAGACTCTACAACTAAACAATAAGCGGACTGCAAAGTATGTACAAAAGTATGAAAACAAAAAAAAGGAAATACACGCAATACAAAAATGTGGCTGCAACTCAATGCGGGAAATGCCCCCGGGATTGGGGATTGGGCATCGAGTCGGGTTGTTCGGGCTAGACCAGAACGCCCTTGCCTACCTCCTTGCTGAAGGTGACCTGCGGCAGGTGGAGCCGCCGCTTGGCGGCCTCAATGGAGGAGGTGGTGCCGGAGCAGGCGGTCGCCGGGCGCGAGAAGTTGTTGCTCAGCTGCGCCTGTGGCTGGGCGGCTGGCCTCGAGCTGCCCGTCCGCTGCAGGGAGCAGCTCATCATGTTTGTCGTGTTGCTGCTTAGATCCTCACGCTCCAGGCCCAGCACCAGCTGCTGACGGGATTGCTGCTGCTGCTGCTGCTGCTGCTGCTGCTGCGTGATGGCATTGGCATTGGAGTTGCCCAAGGAGAGGGAAAGACCGGCTCCCATGCCTATTCCTGTTGCCATTGCCATTCCCGTGCCAGTGCCAGTGCCAGTGCCGGATCCCGCTGTTCCCATTGATGTGGACAGGGATGCGGCGGCGACTGTCGCCGTTGTGGTGGCTGTCTCAATGGCCATTGTGGCGCCCGCGCCTGACCTTCTGAATATCTCCAACGTCAAGGTCGAGCCCTGCGATCGTATCAAATTCAGAACATCAGCCTCGGGCATCGTGACCACATTGTGCTTGTCCACGAAGATCACATAGTCGCCGGGCAGGATGCCGCAGCGATCCGCCGACATGCCCGCCTCCACCTTCTCGACGCGCGGCGGATGCGTCCACACAATCGAGAAGCCGAATCCCCGCTCCTCCGTTCGCGTCAGTCGCCGTGTCATCGTGAAGGGCGTGCGTCCCAGCGGCCGCTGTCCACTGCCGGCGCTCCCCCCGCTGCCCCCACTGGCCATGGTCGACTGCCGCCTGCCGCTGGCTCCGTTCAGGTGATTGGCGTTGCTCACATTGGCGTTCACGTTGCAGATGGCTGCCGCGATTGCCCCACCGCTCGGCGCTGCTCCGCCGCCCGCCCCACTGGACGTGCTGTTGCCGCCGCCGGTGGTGGCGTTGGTGGTGCTGTTCGCATTGCCATCGGCAGGCGGATCCAGCTCGAGGAAGCGCAGAAAGAGATTCTCGTCCGCGTCCCGCTGATGGAGCGCCTTCTTGCTCAGCTTCATCGGCTGCTGCGCCTGCAGCAGGCACTCGTCCCTGCCCACTGTCGTCGTTCCGGCCATGCTGTCGATGCTGATGCTGATGACCTCGTCCAGGTTCATGGCTGCTGCTGCCGCCGCCGCAGCCGCTGCTGACGACTTTTGTGGCGTGGCTGTGGCTGTGGCTGTGGTGGTGGCCATAACGGAACCCTCTGCCAGTGCTGGCTGCTGCTGCTCCTGCTGCTGCTGCTCTTCGTGATTGCTGCTCCTGCTGCTCCGGCTGCTGCTGCTGCGACAGCTACTAAGGCATGCCTGCGACTGCGACTGCGACTGTGACTGCAACTTGTAGGATCCGCTCACGCTGTGGCTCTCCGCCAGAAGCTCGCTCAGCGGGAAGGTGCTGCTGCCCAGGAACTCGCTGCGTCTGTGGGAGCAACAAGAGGGAGGAAGAAGAGATCTTTAGTAAGAAATATAAACAATTAAATGATCAATTATGCATTGGCCAGGAAGGTTCTTGCTCTCAAGATTGAGCCCATGAATGATTCGCCCAATCAAAGATATTCAAACCCTTTCGCTTGTGTGGACTCTCAGCTCATTTGACTGCAAGATTGGATCTACCCCAGCATGTGCATAACCATTTTGGCCACTGTGCGTCACGTTGCACTGACATTTCAATGGTTTATTTATAGGCCCCTGGTCCCTGGCCTGGTTTGGTCAGGCAATCTTCGTGCTGCCGCTGCCGCTTCCGCTTCACCTTCTCAGCCCTAACCCTAGTGTGGCACTATCTTGGGGCAGACAGCGGCCATCGTACGTGACATAAATCAATTAGCGGCCCTAAGCTGGCGTCACATTCCACATGGCCCGGAAATGCGCTCTGCCCGGCCAATTCTGATGGGTGGTTGCGTGGTGCTAGCGGCTAGAGGGCGGGCAATGGCTTGTGGCTTTATCTACATTTGCTGTGGCTCGTCCTTTGGCTGTGGCTCCCACTTCCACTCCCAGCTGTAGCTGTAGCTTCAGCTTCAGCTTCAGTTGCCGACACTCTAGCTGGAGTTGGCGCGCGTATTTGGGTCACTTTTATTGATTTTTGTGGTCGGTGCTGGCTGGCAGCACTCTACGTTGAGTTGAGTGAAGTTCTTTCTGTTTTTCCTGTTGTTTTGGGGTTCTCTTTTGCGATTGCAATCGCGATTGTCTGCAAGGCAAGGCTCGCCCACTCAAGAGTGGCCCAAAATGGGGGCAAGGCATTAAAAATGTAATGCGAATAGTGGCAGCGAGGCAGAGAGACAGGAAGGAGGCCGCTTGTGGACTGCGGAAGGTAGAAGGCTGTGCCGAAAAGCAGCCAATGAATAATTCAGCCGTCAGTCGTTTTGTAAATTGACTTAAAGCGCTCGAAAACGAGTCCTTTGGCCCAACTATTTTCACAATTTACACATTTACCCCGTCTCCTTCGATGTGTGTGCTCTTCTGTGCGTGCTACATTATGCATGCATAACAAATAGAAGCGACTCTGCCACAGAGCGAGCGAGCGAGAGAGAGAGACAAATGGGAATGGGAATGGGAATGGCAAATGGCAGCTGGCTGGCATTCCCCGGGTGTCCATTTAGTTAGTTGGCTCAGCTCAATTAGTTGTCCGTCAGCGAAAGGATTGGACCCTGTGTGTTGGCTGTCCCGGGCCAGCGTGTGTGCGTGTGTGTGTGTGCTTTGCGTGTGTCATGGGGGTGACCATTGCATAATCGCTAACCAAATCGATCTGGCATCAAATGGCAGCAACCAACCAACCAGTTGGAGTGCCACAAACTGGTCAAGTGGCGGCGCTCACTCTCTCTCTGCACTGCAATGGTGAATGGGTTTCTTGTCCTTGAATTTCAATTAACTTTTGCTCCGCGACACACAGCGGCACGTTTGTCGAGTCTGTCATACTTCCTGCTACACGCACACGCACACTCGCACACTCACACGCACACTCGCACACACTCACACATCACAGCGAGAGCTGAGCACTTCCTGTTCGCATTCGATTAAGCAGCATGCCCGAAAGTATGCTACACTTTCCATGCGCCCTCACTCATACAGTTATATAATTCCGTGTTGCCTGCCCCTTGGGGGCTGGACGCGGACGCGGACGCGGACACTGACACTTGCACACCGGATGTCGGATATCGGATGTCTGAGCAGAACTCGAACAAAAATAATCAAATAAATATGAATGGGAGTTACAATTATCCAAGTGCCAAGTGGACTCTGCGGATGTCCAACACACTTTTTAGCACATTCGCTGCGATTGCTGCTCGCAGGTCGAGCTCGAGCGTTGCCAGGCCGTTGCCGTTGCCGTTGCCGTTGCCGCTACTCGATGCTCCTCCGATACTCTGTGCTCTGTGGCCTGGCCCTTTTATTGCACGGTGCTGCTGTTTAGCGTCGCGCGAGCTTGGCACTCCAACTGACAACTGGAGAACTGGAGAACTGGCGGGCCGCGGCGCAGGTCAGCCCAGAAATTGGTAGTCGAAAGTCGCTGGAAAAGGCGCTCCACTGCGCATGACCTGGATGTGGAATGTGAAATGTGGATGGTAGAAGGTAGATGGTAGATGGCAGGCAGATGGAACATGCTCGTACATGCATGGCCCTCGGGCAACCCGCACCCACTGTGGGGGCTATGGCGGGGGCTGGGAATGGGAATGGGAATGGGGTTGTTTATGTGCAGGAAATGCAGCAGGCGCTATAAGTTCCACGAGGCCGGAGCAAAACGTTACAATTAACCAGACGCCCAGACCTTAGTCTTTTGCCTGCTCCAAGTGCTCAACCCTCTTCACTTCCAAGCACTCCAGCCCCCAACCCCCAACACCCAGTCCCCACTTCCCACCCTTCAATTGGGGGTGAATGACATGGGCTCAAGATGAGATTGAGACACAGGACAGCAGGACAGCAGGACACCAGGCGCTGGGACTTAGCCATGGGTTTGTAGTAATGGAAATGGAAATGTGCAGACAAACTGTTTTGTGACCTTACTCGTACTCACTTTAAATGGCGATCCCGATGCCATACGGCCAGCTGTAGCTGCTGATTGGCTGAGTCCTCCGCCTGCGGAATGGGGAAGCTGAAGCGCTGATCAAAGTACGGACGGCTCGAGTGGCGGTGGACGGCGGTGCGCTGAAAGCCCGAGCTCATGGCTGGCTGAGCTGACTGGGCGGGTGCCAGAGCCACCTTGACGTAGGCATAGATGCCAGTGCCAGTCCCATGAGAACGCTGCAAGTCACGACAGCGAATGACTGAAAGGGCCGAGAGAGAAAGGCAGAGAGTTAGCTGAGGAATCTAGCTGGTGGTCTCTCCTATCCACCTGAAGGTGCGAGTGCTCTCACGGACCTGCCGCAATCGATGCGCCTTGGGACTCACCGTGTACATTCAGTTGTCGCTGCTGGGCATCGTAGACGATGCTCAGATCAATGCTGCCCCGCTGGCTGTCACTGGAGTGGCTCGATGATGTGGTGGAGGCCATCGAGCTGCGCTTGGCCAGCTGCTCATCGTCGTCCAGGTCGCTGGACGTGGAGCTGGAGCTGGAGCTGGAGCTGGAGAAGCTGAGGCAGCGCTTCGTGCTGGGCACATGCTCCATTTGGACTGGCGTCGCGCTCTGCCTCCTGCCCTGGCTGCGACTCCGGCTCTGGCCATCTCTGGTCGCCGTGTTGGCTGTCTTGTGGGGATTCTTGCGCCGCACCACCCGCTGCCGCTTCAGGTGGGTGGGTGTGCGCACCTCCATCTCGTGGACGCTGCTCTCGCTCCACTCCCCGCAGTCGGCCAGCACAGTGGTGGCTGCCGCTGGGGCTGCAGCAGTCGTGGCTGCTGTTGTGTGCTTGCAGCGGACCTCCTTGCGCGCCGACTCGATGATGGCGTCCAGCATGCGATCCAGGGTGGTGTCGCCCATCCGCGAGGACGACAACTGCGAGTCCTCCAGGACGGGTACACCCACAGCGGCACTCCCACTCCCACTGCCACTCCCATTTCCAGCAGCAGCGGCAGCAGCAGCAGCAGCAGCACCCAGCGGCACAGCTGTAGCTCGGGGCAGGCAGCGTAGAGCCGCCAGCTGCGGCGTGGCCTGGCGCGGTCCACTGCCCTCGCTGAAGCTTCGCCGCTGCGGACTCTTGCCGTGCACATTGCTCAGGTCCTGCAGGGCAATCAGGCTGGCGTTGCCGAAGGGGCTGCTCATGAAGTGCACGCCGTAGTTCTCCTTGTTCGCCTCTCCCTCGGCCCCAACGTCGCGCCGACGGCCGCGCGTCTCCTCCACCACGGCATTGGAGCTGGAGTGCCGATGCATGCGTGTCATGGTTGGCATGTCCCTGCTGTGGAAAGCAAAATAAAGGATTTAAGGATCTGTCAACGGATGGAGTCCCTAGCCTGACGCTGATGATCATTTCTGGATCTTGGTTGAGGTCCGCTCGCTGGGCAGCTGGCAGCAAACAGGGGATCGGATTCTGGTTTCTTTCTTCCATTCTCGGTTGGTTTTTGTGTGTTTTGTTTTTGGGAACTTCCAGACAATTTTTGATGCAAAAAACGAACAACAAATGAAGGAGGCAAGCGAGCAAACAAAGCAGGAAACATTTGCAAATTGTTTTTGCGGCAAACGAGTTTTTCACGTACTCCCAAGGAGCCGGGGTCCCTCGTCCTCGTACTCGTCCTGCTCTTCTTTTATGCTTCAGGCCTCAGTCATCCTCGTTCTTTCGCGCTCTTTGCGGATTTCAGGTTTGCATTTAAATTGAAATTAAACTTATGCTAATTTCGAAACAGATTTTGAAAGCGCTGCGGTTGCCGACCATAAAATTGAGCGAGTCGCCCAAGGATCCTGCTCAGCGGCTCATCGTGTCTCCTCTTCCCCCGTGCGCGTGTATCTGTGTGTCTGTGGCTGTGCTTGTCTGCGTGCAACAATTACGCCCCAGCATAATGATGCCATTTTGCAAAAAGCGGCAATCGGCAATCGGCAAAGCCAAAGGGGGACACAAAAGATCCGTCCCAGATCCCCTGCCTTTGTCTATGCGTCTTGTGTACTCTCTAGATGCAGCACACACACACACGGCACTCGCACACGGACTGGCACACAGGTCTAGAGAAATGGGTTTTCATGTAATCCATAAACGTCACCCCAGAGAGATGAAAAGCCGAGCAGAATTGCACGAGAGAACAACAGACTCGGAGTCGGAGTCGGAGTCGGGGCAGAGGCGAGCAAAAAAAATATTATTCTTCCTACCCAAAAGATGATTCGATCTTTCTCCTGCCAGCAACTCCGTTTTTCCCTGCTCCCTGCTCCTCACACTCCGTGTGACTTGTGCCTGAAGAATTAGCCCCGGCTCGGGGTAGCAGCGAGTGAGAGAGCGAGAGACTTCCGAGCGGCGCAGGAGCAGGAGTAGCAGCAGTGAAGGAATACAAAAAAAAACAGCAACAAATTAAATGTATTAGACGACGACGCACCACCCCTTTTCTTGTGGGTCTCCTTCCGCCCTGATCTGGATCTGGGTCTCTGTCTCTGAGGGGTTAGGGTCTTAGGGTTTTTTTTTCTCCATCGCCAGCCTTTTTTTCTGGCTAAATTAAAATTAGAGCTAGAGCAAAGACAAACACGACAACCGCCTCATGGGTGCGATCGTAATTGTAAGTGTGTGAGTGCGTGCCCCTTTGTGTCTGTGTGTGTGTGTGTGTGCCAGGTGTGCCGAGCAAGGGAAACCGAGCAGGGATTGAGGGGACCGAGCTTATCAGGCGATCAATTGATGGATCGATCATTCCTTGGGTGCCATTGAGTCCCGTTTCGAATGACCGTTTGATCAGGTTTGCTTAATCTTCAAAGTGCGATAACTCACCTGGAAATTGGATCTGTGTTGCGACCAGGCGACCGCCTTGTGTCCTGCACCACAGCTCTCTGTCTCAATCCCGGAGCACCGAATGTCTCGAACACGTTTTTGAAGGATTTCCAACACAAGTTTGCCAAATCAACGGATTTTTATAGATTTTAAATTTGAACCAGAAACCAAAAAAAAATTGTTTTTTCGCTTTCCAAAAGTCTTGTTGCTCGTTGCGTGGGAAACGGAAATTTTGCTTTTGCGAAGATTTTTGTTCGAGTTTTTTGGTCTATGACGAAATGATCAATTTGTATGTTTTATCATTACTTTTCTTGTTCTGTCGTTTCCTTGTCCGCGGCCGAAAGAGGATTGATGCAGCAAATTCCGCAGTGCTTCCGTTTTGCCCACCGTACCCACCCGACGGCCACGTTATGTTGCCCAGCCATGTTGCTGGTGATCTGTACACATGTTGCTGGTAAACGTGCTTGCCATGGTTGTGCAGCGGCGTTTTAATACCCTTTTTGCGCTATGCATTGCTAAGATTTATGCATTACCAGCAGCTGCTCAACATATGCCACTGAAAGTCAGACTAAAAATAATGTTTTTTTCCTGCATATTTATGTTAGAAGACCAACAGAATATCCAAGAAAGTGCACACTAAATACTCGTTGAAATGTACATAACGTTTCAAATAGTATATATACCTTTTGGCCCACCGGGGTATTAAATGTTGCCAATCTCTATTTGAATGTTGCTGGCAAATGTTGCTACTGCGCACGCGCGCCGTTCGGCAGAGCCGATGCCTGCAATCCACCACCGCGCAGGCGCACCATTGAGAGAGCGAGCGCACTCTCTTCTCTTTGCTTTGGATTGTAACGGAATCTCAGCTGGTCGGCAAAGGAATGGTGTAACTGTGCAGAAAATAAAGAAATTTTGCACGATGCGGCTAACAAAACTTCTTGAAATGTATCAAAGAAAATTCATAAATATACCTTGTAAGTAATAGGTTAACCATGACTTCATCAGGCCCAGAAATGTACCTAAATTATACAGTAAAGGCAAGGATTTGGACTTGAGTTTCAATTTAAGTGAGTGCAGCTTCCGCCGCTCGCCGGCAGGCAGCGCCAGCCAGTGAAAGTAAGAGAGCGGCTGCCTGTTGAGCCGGAGCTGCTCTCTTCCGTTTCACTCCAGCTTTCTCTTCATCTTGCGCTGCATTTCTCTTCTAAGCAGGTAAATCCCTGCCAAACGGTCCGTCGCACAACTTCTTTGTCCCCGTCCTGGCTTTGCCTCTGCCAGCGGTGGACAATGGGCCAGGGCCAGGGCCAGCTGTCGGGGAACTGTAAAAAAGAAAGGAAACCCACACGGCGACGTCGCAAGGTGTCTTAGCCCAGATTTGTCTCGTGTGTTGTCCAAAAAAGATCTGGAACAATTGTCGTTGAGTAAAGGAGAGGAGAGGGATAGGGAGAGGGAGAAGCAGAGGGAGCAGAAGCCAAAGCCAAACCAGCAGCGGCAGCAGCAGAAGTCGGGACTACAAAAACAGTAGCCTAATGTCTCTGTCCAGCGGGAGTCTTCCTAGCCCTCTCACACTCACTCTCTCCCTCTCCCTCTCCCTCTTCGCTGGTCATTACTTTCACTTTGATTTGTACTTGGTCTCGGGATCGCCAAAGGTATCTATCGGGTCCATTGTGCGTAGGCGAGCAATTTACGAGCGAAGCTTCGGTAAATATTTGTCCAGATGCCGGCAACGACAACCTTCTCGGCCATGGCTCCGATGAGGTCTCGTGCCTTACATTAGCAGCCGCTCGGGCTCCGTCTTTATGCGCGCACTGTTTATGTGACGTCGCCTGTCGCTCTTCAGATTTTACGAGCTCTCGCATCAACTTTGGACCCATTGATTTCCATTCAATGGTAATACGAATGGCAATGCGATTCCCATTCCCCTTCCCATTCCCAGTCCCAGTCCCAGTGCGTATTCCTTGAGGATTGTGGGTGTACGAGGGCAGGGGTGTATGCACCAAGGTGGTGTTGGTTCAGGGAAGTCGTTTTCCCTGCCGCTTGGGCACTTCACAAACGGTTGCTCGATCACGCTGCTCCTTGAGAGTCCGTCAAGAGTCCCAGGCAGCTGTGGTCCTGCATGTCGATGGATTTGTTATGTCATTGTGCCACTTCGATTGACTTTCCATTGACTTGCCGTGCCCCACTGCTCATCATGGCGGACAGTGACAGCTACCTTAGAAGGTTCTCTAGAGTCTCTAAACTTCCTAGCTTGAGGTCTGCTCCCTCTCTAAAATCAACATATCAGATGGAAACTTCCTCAATCAGCCGTATCCACAGCATCTCAGATGACTGACTGACCCATGGAGGATCATTTTGCAGCCATTCAAAGCCCATGTTTGCGCTTTTGATGGCAGATACTGAGGCTGATACTGGGCCAGAGATTTTTGTCTCTGTAATTGATACGATTTCCATGTTTTTGTAATTCGCGCTTCATTAAAAACAAAATTAACAGCAACAACAGCGGCAACGGAGAACGGAGAACGGCAAGTTTTGATGGAAGGGTTACAGGCGGATGCCCTGTCTTCGGGGTGGATTTTGGGACCAGGCGGAGGCCACTTTGTGTGTGTGTGTGTGTGTGTGTTTGGCAGTTTAGCAAAACTGATCTAAATCGATTATAAATTCAATTCGAGTCCCCGAGTGACGGGGCAAGGGTTTGCCTTGGTGCCCGATGGGTTTGGCAAACTAATTGCAAATGCATTAGGCATAAACCCTTGACTCATACGGATATGCGTGCGGACTGGCATATGGGTGGCCCCGGATTTGCCTAATTTGTGCAAAACTGCACTTCGGGGCCTCCGTTGATTGCGGGAACTTGATTCTGGCGTGTAAGCAATAAATATTGCCGATTAGGGGATTTGCGCGAAATTTGCATGCCAAATGTGGGAAGAATCCGGATCGAGAGAGAGAGAGAGAGACCGAGAGAGAGAGGGAAGGGAACGGAGTGCAGCGGAATGACAGCTTGCAACATGAGGCAAGTACAAATGGGTAAGAGTCATTGATGCCGCTTGATTGACAGCAACACAAAACGCGCGCCCAAAAAGGACTCCAGAATGAGAGACTCCGATGTCCCCGATGTTTTGTTGTGATATTCACTTCATAGAGAGCAAAAAGAGACGCAGAAAGAGCTGGAGATGGAGACGGAGACGGTGCTGGGACTGATCTGCTTTTGCTTGAAATTTGATAAATGACCAAAAAATGGCTCTGGCAACGGTGCTCAATGTCATCAGATCGGAGATCGGAGATCGGAGACCAGGCATCACCCTCCTCCTACCCATGGCCAGGGCCCAGCCACACTGAGACCGAGACGGAGACCGAGACCCAGACAGCCAGCAGGGACAGAGAGAGAGAGGGAGACAGCGACAGACCCTTCTCAAGACTGCATTTGGAAGAAATCAAATTAGTGCAGCTTTTTTGCTGCTTCCAGTTTCCAGCGGCTCTGCTAACAAATTTAACAACTTTTTTCCAAAACCTCTTCCTCAGCGCCGAATTTGCATTTCTCACAGCGCTCAGAAAGAGAAAGGTTTCGGGCAGAAAGAGTTGGAAAAAAAAGGTTTATCCACCCGAAAATACAGCAAAAAAAGGGGTACAAAAAAGAAGAAGTTGTCTGCATTGCAGTGCCCGAAGGTCCTAAGACGACCCGCGTCCTCTCGCCCTCTCGTCCTCTGTCCTCCTCTCGTGTCTTGTGTCTTGTGTCTGCTGTCGCTGTGGCTGTGGCTGTGGCTGTCTGTTGCAACTGCGCTATCTACCTCCTCGCGTACCCACAAATAATTCTCAGACATTGCGGCGCCCTCAAGTAATTTGACAGCCAGCTAAACAAAAAATAGCAGCGAGGCACCAACAAAAAATTCAGATTCCAAATAATGCAACTCAGTTTTTTAACCAAAAAAACAAAACGAATGAAGGGAAAGGAGCGGAACTTGTTATGCAGCATGTCAAGTCGCCGAATGACATTTGCCATAATGATTTACGAGACCCCAGGCACTGATCTGCTCAGCTCCACTGCTCCGGCAAGCGGCAAATGCAGCCGCCGGAGCAGCAATCAGAGCGGGAAGAGGCAGCCGTTTGAGGATTATTCCGCTGCATTGGCTAATCCTTGCCTAGTACAAGCATTCAGCTTGAATAAATATCATTCCTACTATTCCCTTTCTGTTGCATAGATCACCGATCATGCGATCAGAAATCGATTGAGTTCAACTAAATTATGGAGCGGCAAAGATCATTTGGCTGCGTCCATTCATAACTCATAACCTGGTTATAAATATTCGCAAGAATGCAAGAATGAATCATTTTGCACATGGATGTGGCATTTTTCACTGTCCAGCGACAAAGTACAAAGCGAGCGAAGGTCCTTGCAAGATGGAAAATTTCATGGCCAATTGCGAGCGTGTCCATTGGTCAGCAGCTGCGGCCACTACTCCCTACTGCCTACTGCCTGCTCCTTACTCCCTACACGAAAGAGCCGATCGGGGACCACACTGAACTGCCCCAGTTCGAAGGATCGCTGATTAGTTGAGGCTCGGGCTTCGATCTCGAACTGACTTTGATCGAAGACGATCAGACCCTGACTGATTTGCATTCTCACGATTTGTTTGCTCGACCTGACACGGCGGCCACAAGACACCCCAATCAGGGGCACCAGGCCCCGGCAAATGAAGTAATTTCATGTAAATTACGAGACAGCGCCCTGTTTACCAATCACCTAAACGAGCCATCAAAAATCCACACAAAAAACGCGGAAGAGAACCCCAAAAAAAAGCAAGATAAAAACATAAAAAAATATACATATCTTTGTTCGAATGTATGGATAGTTCACCCATAGGAAATTGCAGAGCGCTGTAGGAAATCTCATTAATCTTTGAGGTAGATTGGGTAGCGAGGGAAAGGTGGGAAGGTGGAAAGGGAGATATGCAAACGTCGTGAGGGTTCGTTCGATTCAAGTCGGAGAACAATGATCTGCTCTCTCCAATAAATTTCCCTTTGATTTCCCATTAAAATCTGTTTGTTCCTGTGGTCAGCGACGGTCGGTGATCAGCAAGGATCGTGTCCTGGAAATTCACGCACCGCTGATCTTTGGGATAACGATGGACAGGGCCAGGGCGCTCCTTTCTGCATTATGACGATTCTGTGGCGTTCTCGTCCAGTTTATGACAACTTCATTAAAAACGATTTAAGAGTCGCCGATCGCCGTGGGAAATCATTGGCGAATCCACAGCGAATCTTAGGAACTTCGACTACCGCTGCCAGAGTTAGTTCTGGCCACAGCCGATCAAAGTACAGTCGCACAGTGGACGATGTCGCAAGATTAATGATGCTCAGAGTCGGAATCGGAATCGGAATCGTGTCGGGGAAAGGTGTCAGCAGCAAGCTGCAAGGGGCAGCACAAACCGCATCCATGATGTGTTCAATTTACTAACAAACTTGTCACGCAATGCCAATGCCAATGCCACACTGGCCACATCATTAATCATTGCCATCAATCCGTCAAGCAGGCAACGCGTCTCCCTCTCCACTCCCATGCGGTGGTGTGGTGTGGTTTGCTTTGGTGTGGGTTCCGTTCCTGTGCGGATTGCTTTGCCCGGATTGTGGGTAGTAGCTGTCCAGGGTCTACTCAGCCGCCTGACATTCTAATTAGTGCTCGTTGACAGTTCGCCCCCTAGCAGAGACAGGAAGCAACGGCCAGAGATCATGGAAAACACTTCATTTGAATGATTACCGGGCAGCAGGAGCGGATACTGTCTGCAGTTCAAGCTGCCACTGACCGAAGGTGCTTAAATGAGTCATTAAGCGAGGCTCGTAGGTGGCAGATCGAGCGATCGATGGGACACTTTCCATCTGCATAGCAGCCTTTTGATCGATCGTTTGTGATGATCCTTGATTAACCCTGGAACGAAAGTGTGGGATGATCTTTCATTAACCTTCATGAGAGAGAGAGCTCAGAGAACTCAACTGTTTTACTTCTTGGATATTATTTCACTTCAGCTTAATCCATAAACCCAGCAGGGATCTCTGAAGTGTACTTTGAATGGGAAATCTAATCACATCTCCCATTCATTAGCACACTGAACGGAGATGCCCCGCTGATCGCGAAGATCAGCCGAAGATCAGCCCAACCCCAAGCTCGATAATCTCATTCTTGAGCCAAACAGCCCGCGATGCCATCAACTTCGACCCCCTGTCGTTGCGCTTGACCAAGGAAATAGGTTTGTTGGTTTTTCCCCTAGTTTTTTGATGACCCCAACACAGACCCTCCACAACCTCCTCGTTGGGCAAACATTGTTGTCTCACTTTTTATGGCATTTTCCCACTTTTTTGTGGACATTTCGCTGCGGTCAATATTTTTGCATAATTCTCCCCAGTGATTGGTTTTGGGACTGCGAATGGGAATGGGAATGGAAGCGGCGGCGGCGGCGCATTGAAAAGAAATTAATGTGAAATTGAAAAAAGGTAAACGAAAAACTGGGAAAATGTGGAATACGAAATGGGAAATGGGAAATGCGAAATGCAAAAGGTAACATGCAAAATGCAAAATTGTATAGAGATGAGATGAGAAATGAGGCGCAGCTCATAAACTAGCTGGCAAACATTGTTTTGATGACACTCAGGGGCAGTCAGCATCAGCCAGCGATCATATCGGATCAAATCAGGCACCCCTGTTCCCTGTTGGCTATCCCCTGTTGCCTGTCTGCCCTGGTCCCTGTCCCACGTCACTCTCTGTCTCCCTCCCCAAGCGATGCGACGCACGGGAGATGAGATGTTCCGTATTTAAATTTTCGCAATCCATGCCAGCCTGTGACGAATTCTGGCCCGATTCGTTGCACTTAATTGGCCTGGCCAGAGAGAAAGCAGAAAGTTAGGGAGAAATTGATGCGCCATAAATGTCGCTACGATGCCAATCGATGCGATCAGAAGATAGCAGAGTTATGGCCTCATCCACAGTCAGTCCTAAACAGCCAGTGATCGGAGGCAATGATCAGCGCGATCTTTGGCTCTGTTGGACATGGAAAAAGGGTTTCAGGTGGCAACAGAAGACACCGCTGGGAGCTTACAATGGTGAACGATGAGCGGACAGCAAACGGCAGCAGACTCTCGTTTGTTGTGGGTGCTCAATGCGTGTAGAGGCATGTTAGGACAGGACAAATCAGCGTGAGTTTGCCCGAACAGAGCGTATCGATGCAACGATTGAGTCCTAAAACAATTCCAGAATCCTTCTCTAGGAATATATAAGTATCCGGAGTTTCTAGACTTGTGCCTCATCTGTAGCTGGTTCTTAGCTGATTCCAGAAAGAATTTCACGCAGTTTGCTGCATCAAGCCGCAGCCGAACCATCCAGATTGAGCCACAACTAACTGTAGAATGATTTCTACTGCATGTACCTTAATCTTTAGTATTGGATTCAAAGATCAGTGTTGAAATGCCACCTAATGCCATAGACACTCGCCTGCCAGCGATCACTTAAAGCTGTCAAAGCGTTGGCCTTGGCCCGCGGGCGTGTCAGTTGGTCGTCCTACCGATCTTTATCTTAAGTGTCGCCCAGTTGGCTAAGAGGAAGGGTTTCTGTTCTGTTCTGCTCCGTTCTGTGGCACACTGTGGGCGCTGACAGTCGGAGCTGCTTGAAATTTATGTGGCTCTAACTCATCCGCACAATTGTCGCTGGTGGCTGAGCGGCTAGTAGGTGGCCATATGTCGCGGCTGCCTCTTGGTTCCGCTTGTTGAGGAAGTTTTCCTTTAGTTTTCATTTAATTTACATAAATTTCATTGCTGGCTGCTCAGAGAAATGAAATGAAACGGTCGCTGTCGCTGTCGCGGTTGCGGACCGGCGGCCGCACACTTTCCATGGGCAATGGGCAATGGGCGATGCAATTGTCTGCGCTGTTCCTTGCGCCTTGATACTTGGACTTAGCCTCAACTATTATGCTAATTACGCGGCCCACTATACGCGCAAGGCAAGGCCCTGCCACAAGGTGACATATGCATTACTCCACGGTATGTGCGGAGTGCGCACCCTCGCCAGCAACCCCACACGCGCCCGCACCCGACTCGACTCGACTCGACTCGAGTGCGCGGCCACCACGTGCCCAAGGTTGGCCGGTAAATGCAAATGAGAGGCGAAGGGTGCGACAATAACTGTAATTAAACGCGACTATTGTTGCGGTCACTGTACCAGCATGCCTCTCCAGTCGCACCACCTCCAACTCCACCTCAGGCTGGGCTGGACGGGGCACGTGGTCAGCCCAGCGTTTGCTTCGTTGAATGCCCACACACTCCGCACACTCGGACCAAGGCCCAGTTTCAGCAGAAAACTATACCGCGGAGGCAGGGGAAACGTTTTAGATTAGCGCCGATAGCCGCCGGTAAACCGAAAGTTAGGCCCCGAACTGGGCGTCGACTGTCCACTCAATGCAATTAGTTCGGTACACAGCCCGAGCCCCTAACCGAACACCAGCAGCTGCTGTCCCCGAGATGATCTATGTGCTCGCTGGGCAGATCAGGGCCACAGCGCCAACACCAAATAATAGCCAATTAATCGATTGTTAAGCAATCCAAGGCAATTTGTTTACTTTCCATCGAGAAAGGGATGTGGAAACGGTAGAATGGAATCAGCTACTCACCATTAGCTATGAGAGAAATTATCGCTTAGTTATGGGAAAGTCCAAGGAATAACTCGAACCATTTCTACATTCGGCTTACAATGAAACTTCCTCTCAAGCTCCAAATGGATCTCTTCATGCCTTTGTCGGGGAACTCACGCATTCAATTCTTATAAATTACTCCTTGCACGTTCATTAGATCGCTTAGGAAGTCTCTGACAGCAATTAGCAAAAGATCAGAGCCCACAGCTGCTTTCTCTGGCATCCGCTGGGATGCCACGGGATGAGGTGATCTATGATCGAATTTCGTTTCTCGCTTCCTCAAATCCTCACGTGACTTGGGCATTTTATCAACGCTTCATTCGCCACTTTTCGCTTTCTTTGTGCGAATCGCGCGCAAAAAATGCACCCAAAAAAATGGGAAAAATTCATTGTTTGTCTTGCGAAGAAAGGAAAAACAAACCCTCCACAAATGCAAGTTTAGCAAGGGGTTTACTGTGGTTGATTCACACACCCAACATCGGCAAAAAAAACAACAACAGCAGCGGCAGCGATGGAAAAAACAACACAAAATCTATTCTATTTTTTTTTTGTGCATTTTTGACACATTTTTTGTTGTGTGTTCTCTTTGTTTTTTTAATTTCCAATGTAAGAAAAATCGTTTTTGTTGCGCTGCGGCCCTTTTGTGTGTTTGCGTGCGGCTTTTCAACAGTTTTCCTTCACGTTTTTTACAGCGATTGTTAGGGTTTTCTCATTAGCCGAGCGCCGTTTAATTTGTCACGGTGGCTAAATCAATCTCGATTCCTCATTAGCGGCGCCACAGTTGACAGCCAGCCCAATCGAATGGCAATCGAATGGGGAACTACAATGCGTTTTAGTGCCATTAGCCACTCGACAAGTCACAAAGAAGTCGCACTGGAGGTCGCAGTTAGTTGGCTGACATTCATTGGCAGATCAACTGTGGCAAAAGGCATTTGAGTACTTAAAACCAAGACTAGCACTAGAGCAAGAGAATGTTTGAATATACATACGATTTCTAGGCAAAATTTCAGCTCAGACTCGGAGGCACAAACTGATTCTACTAAACTTAATGTGTCAACTAATCAGCTTCGACTTACTGACCTTCTCCATTAGTTAATTCCTCTCAAATACCTTTCTGCGGCACTACTCGATAGCGCGACTAATGGCCTTAAGGCTGGGAGTTAAGTAATGAACTTCATTTAGAGTGGGTTTTCCGATTTGCTGTGGCTGCGCCAGATCCTTCAGCGTCCAGTCGCGTCACGTGCGCCCAATCATAAGCGCTATGCCGTGGCCGGCGGGTACGGGAATTAGGCCCGGGGCAATGACGAGTTAAGTGCCCCGCGCCGCTTTTAATAGCACATAAATTAACATAAACGACATCGGCTTTTGTTTTGCCAATGACGTTGCACGATGCGCATACAAATACGAGAACGAGGACGCGAACGCGAACGCGAACGCGAGCCAAGTGGAAGTGGAAGTGGAAGTGGTCCCCGGGTCCCGACTGCCGACTACCGAGCTCCGAGTCATGGCTTTCCGGGGTGGTGGCACTGGCACTGGCACCCACTGCGGTTTTTGTTTGCCCATCAGATAAAAATCTGCATTACCCCCGGGCCATGGCCACCCCTTCCCATGCTCCATCTCCCACCCCTGCCCGTTGCAGCTTAGCGCCGAAAGTTGCTTTCACCCCCGGCACGGCGCCAGAGCGAGGCGCAGGCGCAGCGGCGTAACGGCATCTACCAGTGCCACGATTCGACTACATTGTGGCACAGTGGGCCACGCAGGCATTTGTCTGCTAATTACCCTGAAGTTTGACGCTGACATTTGGACTTGGGAATATCAATGCTGGCGTTTTGTTTAACGTTCAAGAAAATTAACCAATTTGAGGAAAATAAATTTTAGAAATTTAATTCAGCAGAAGAAAGTAAGGCTCTGAGAATTTTATGGATACTTATCCTTATTTATCTCTAACTTTACCAAATTATTTCATTAAAAATGCCCGCGTCACCCACTGTTGCCCATCAGCAAAATAAGACCGAGCGGGGAAAGAAAAATGAATAAATAAATAAATGTGCTTTGGCTTCATCAGACGATTAGCGCAGCTCAGCAGCGATGCCGATGCCGATGCCGATCCCGTTTCAGGACAGATTCATATCATTTTCATTCCCCGTTATGACTGCGCTACACTGAACAAATTTTGATAATATTTATTCGACCACAACACATTCAACTGGCAATCTCTCAAATTTTATTGCGACATTTTATGGCAGATTCGATGAGGTTTGCCATTTCAATGGTTAGTCTGAAATTATGTACTTTCCATGGACAATTGGTTTTGTGTTGAAAGTAAAGAAATTAAAGAACCGCGTTTCGGCGACTGTTTGCACTTTTATAATTATCATGCAGAATCTGCAGCCCGGATATGCGCAAAACAAATTGAGTTTGAAAGAAAATTGTATCATCTTTCACAGTATTTTTGCTTCTTGGTGGTAGAATGGATGTACTTGAAGATACGGCGACTCCAAGGTTAAGTTTTTTACCAATTTTAATGTCTCTTCAACTTTGATATTCAACTGTCATATTTTGAAACGTGAGCTCGTTAGTGGCTTCGATTTTTAACAAAATTCGCCACTAATCATTTACATTTTTCGGAGTTTCTTTGGTGAATATTTTGCATTGCTTTTCTCTGCTCAGAGCTCCCTTCTGCTCCATGTGGCTGTGCTGCCGTACGCTGCATAGTGACATCCTTAACCATATTCTCTGCTGCTCATGCGCTCTGGCTTGCTCACTTAATGCGCGCCGGCGCAGCAAGTCAAGTGCGAATTATGTCAATCAGCGAATGGATGGACGTGGGACACGTTCGCTGGCAGCGTAGGACCGTTAAAAAATGTCGCCTGCCACGCCTCCCCCTACCCGTAATGGAAGCACATGCGTGCATCCCCTGGCCATGGGCAGGCGACGCCGGCTGTCAAGCTGACAAAGTGACAGGCAAATGTCAGCGATTTACAAAACGTTTAAGCTTCGAACATCGCTCCGCTTGTCCACTTCACTGCGCAGCAACAACAAGCAGCCGGGCGAGAACCGGCGAGAAAAGGAGACCAGAGAGGAGTAGAATAAAGTAGAGCAGAGCAGAGCAGAGTGGTGCTGGTCCTGGTGGTGTATGGTGGAAAAAGAGAGCCACTTTCCTAATGCCTTTCTAGTTGCCTTTTCATTTTCCCCCTTCCCCTTTCCCCTCTCCCCTTTCCCCTGTCCAACTTTTCCGCTTTCCGCGGTTGCCGCCTGGTGCACTCGACCCGATTCCGACTCGCGTTCATATTTGTTTTTCATAAGCCAGAGCCATAACAAAAAAATGTAAATTTTCACCCAAATAGCAAGGGGAGGGGTGGGCTGGCACGCGTGTAATCGCCCGGAAGCGTTTCATTCTCGCCACTCCATATTATTCCATGCTTTCGAATACCCTTCAGGCGAGGGTATTTATTGTGTGTGCTGACCAGTTGGCGGAACAGCAATGATAAAGAACGTTCAACCGATGAATGGATGTAAGCAAAAGTAGATCATAAATGCAGAGTAAATACACATAGCACAAACCTTACTTGGATGCTTCTTTTGGCATTAAATAATTACTGATACCGAGAGTAGTGTATCCGCAGCTACGGTGCCCGAAAGTGGCCTGCCTTCTGTTCTAGTTTTTCATTGTTTGTCGCATGCGCAGCCAGTCACCCCCTTTGGATCATGCAACGTTCCATAACTCGCAGCAACTTGCCGCTATGTACATCCAGATGGATGCCTTGTAACCATGTTACAGCGGGTTGAGCACACAGAACTCCGAAAGCTTCCTTCCTTCCACTCGCCGCCCGAGAGAATAGTTGCATCATTAGTTAAAGTGCAGGCTGCAACATGTAACCCCTGGCCGTCTGGCAAAAAAAATTTGCATGACTTCCTCTTGTGACCTGCGGCAGAGTCGGGTCCGCACGCGGCACGTGCCTGCACCCGTACACGTGGCCGGCTGCCACGGACCAACTGTCGCTGTACCCTGCAAAAAGGCCGAGTCATCTGAGTCAGCGACTGCCCACTCATCATCATCATCATCAGGGAACCACCCTGCCCTACCCACAACCATCATCGGAGGTGCACTTTTGACTTTCACACCGATCCATCTCGAGTGCCCACTTCATCATATGCCAAGTCTCATCCCATCCCATGCCGCACATGCATCCAGCCCATTGCAATCCAGGCGATCCCAACGCTAAGCTAATTAACAGACTTGCAAAAATTCATTTCATTTCATTTGAGTTCTGTTTGCTTCGGCTTCGGCCTCGGCTTTGATTTATTTTCTTTTTTTGCAACAAAACCGCCGGCGGCAAGAGCAACACGCAGCGTTGCAACAGAATTTGAATGTGCTGCAGCAACCCTTTCGCTTTAGTTTCTCCACTGTGTGCGGAGTGCAGTGGAAAATTTGTTTATCATTAACAGATTTCAGCTACCTCGCTGGAAAATGAATTATAATTATGCTGATGTCGGCAGGATCCGCACACCCTACCCCCGGCACGGTGAGGAATGTTCGCGGGGGGATTTAAATATTAATGGTTAGCGAGGTTCGAGGCTGATGCTGCCACACGCGGCGCCTCGCCTCGCCTCGCCTCGCCCAAAAGAGGATTTCGTCTCGATTTGGATGCCCATTGTTTGCATAATATTTGGCAATTATTGGAACACACTCACTGACAGTCCGGGACATGGCGAGGATGCCCGGGATACGCGCTCCTAAGCCGGCTTACGTGCATCATCAGCTTTGTGCGCCAAGGCAAGGGGTAGGGCAGAGTCAGTTGGAGAGCAGAGCAGAGCCACCATAGAGCCGGATATGTAGATGGAGTTGAAGACTTTGCAGCTTGCTCTGTGCTCTCACTCTTTTCACTCTGGCTGTTGGTCTTGCCCCGCGGCCAGTGCCGCGCCAATTGTGGCCGATTCTCCTCCTCGAATCGTGGCGGGATGGAGGCGCAAAAGGTGCCTTCCATGCATTTGGCCGGAGGCACGACACCGCCAGCGTCTTGTTTGTCAATCAGCAAACGGCAAACGGCAAACGGCAAAACGGGAGAACAAAAAACAACAGAGGATGAAAATGAAAATGAAAACAAGAAACGAGATCGCAAAATGCGTTTTGGCATCTGGCGAAATCTGGTCCTGCCCCCGAGCCGGAGTTCGCGAATCCTTTTCAGCCACTTCCTCCTTGCGGCCAGCTGTTGATTAACTAACTGCATAATGAAGGAGTTGGATTCAATGCGCTGAGGGTGAGGCACGAGGAGGCTGAGACTCTGAGACGCTCCGAGGCTGAGGTTCAGGCTGAGGCTCCTGCCGAGGGAGTGGCAGATGGGCGGACCGCAAACACAGAGAAGGAGAAGGAGAAAGAGCCTCACAGAATTGGCTATCGATTGAGTTGAATTTTACCTCTGGCAAACACCGAAGGATGCCCTGTGCAGCTATTTAAAATATTACAAAATCATCAACAAACATGGACAACTGTATGGGTCCCTGCCTGTGTCCTGTCAGCTGTGACCAGCCTCGCCCCAAAACACTCAGCGACAGGAACTCCAACGCTCTCCAATGCCCCAGCTCATTGAGCATTTGTTTTTTTGTGTTTTTGTGTAGTAATTTTTATCACTTTTACAAGCAATTAATTAAATTTTTATCGATTAACCAAGTGACACGCAGCGGCCGACCAACAAGGGAAGGAAGAAATGATCTGGGTTTGGGTCTGGGAATAAAGGAAACGGAGGCGAAGGCGAAGGCGAAGACGGAAACATGACTGTTGCCACGGCCAAGAAATGTAAATTCGTCTCAGCTCTGGGCCAACATCGTGAAAGGGTTACCCCAAAAGGGGTGTGGCCCGCCAGCGACATTAGAAAATTGGTTTAACGATGCGGGTGAGCACAGCTGGCAGCGGAGCGCAGCGGATCGCAAAGGATGGGATCGGAGAGCAAGTGCAAGCAGCAGGCAGGCAGGCAGGCGGGCAGGGAAACGGCAACGGGAAACGTGACAGGTTAGCGGGAAATGGGAAATGGAAAAATGGGAAACGGAGAATATGAACAATAAAATGTAATTCAATTATCTATCTTGGTCGTCGCCTCGTACGTATCGCAGTCTAAATGGTCTACAAATTAGGGGCAAACCCACAAGAATACGAGAGCCGATGACAGGTCGTGGCACAGGTTGTTGCACCAGCGGCGGATTAAGCGGGTTTCCGACCAGGGGCTCTACCTAACCCAGCACCGGATCGGGGATCGGGGATCGGACATCGGACATCGGACCGACTGCACTCAAATCGAGTTACAGTGCCAAAAACGTGTGCGAGGGCGTCAAAGTGTTAACAAGTGTCATGTGGATAAGAATGTGTCTTTTGTGCCCTGTGTCTTGTGTCCCCTGGCCCGCCGCACGAGCTACTATGAGGCTGCAGACAAGGGAGTTTGGACAGCTGGCAAAGGACGCTTGTCCTTGTCCTTGTCCTTCTCCTGCTGCTGCTGCTGCTGCTGCTCTACGGGGGCGTTGAGCACAAACCGCGCTGATCCGCTTGATCCCCGCTGGCCGAATGTACCTGCTCCTTGATCATTGATCTAGGAACGCTCCCGCTTCGCTGTTGTTTGTGTGGGTCGCCAGCACGAAGCGAAGCCAATCGCTTGGTCAGGCAACTGCATAAATATGGATTTAGCACAACAATTTGGCATTACTGAGCCTAGTCTTTGAGTTTGGATTTGCCATGCTGAAGCCATAACATTGTGTGGCAAATTTTTCTCGAATACAACACCCGCCAACAGCAGAGCTGAAAGGATTTCAGGGACTCTGATTAGCTTTCAGGAAGAGCTTCTTAAAAGCGAAAACTTATCCTCCATCGAGTCTCTCCTAAACATCCATAAATTCCACAACAAATTTGACTAATAAAATTTGTATTTATTTAGGAGAAAAAAGTATATGTTTTATACATATGAAATAGACATTGATAAATATTTCTTTAAAATTAAATAATGAAAAAAAAGCTTGGAGTACAAAAACTACATAACAGCAGCGTGCAAAAAAAAAGGATGTCTGGGAATAAATTACTTAGGATTGAGAATAAAATAATTGGGAACTGTTTGCATATGTACAGGGATGAGACTTAGTTTAGGCTTAGGAACTAGTTAAGCGTCATGGTTAAGCGTTTTTCCCCCGTTTGTCAGCGTCGGCTTGCTCTCTCTCTCTCTCTCTCTCTCTCTCGTTTTCTCTTTCTCCTCTACTCTCTCTCTCTCTCTCTCTCTTTAGACATATATGGATGAGGGCAGGGCCAGGCCCACCTCGAAATAGTTGCGTTCGTCGACTTTGTAGCGCTTGAGCGGCGACTCCTTGGCCACCAGTGCCGCCGGCTGTGCCTCCCTGCCGCGCTTCAGCCTCCTCACGGGCGTCTCCAGGCAGAAGGTGTTGTCCCCCAGCTTGGGCGGCTGGACACGAGCGGGCGTGGGCGTGGGCATCTGCAGGAGCACATGGTGCGGCAGCTTGGACACTGGCGAGGCTGGCTCCGGAGTGGGAACTAGTGTCAGGGGCTGGCTGAGTGCCAGCGGCAGGGTGCTGAAGCTCAGATCGCTGGCCGGATCGTCGCCAGGGGCGTAGGAGGGCGACAGTGTCACGGCGCAGTCCGACTCCAGCTGCTGCTTGACCAGGGTGCGGCGGCGCAGATTGAAGGTGGAGCGGCGCGGTTTCTTCTTGCCGCTGGCATCGGCCTTGCAGGCGGAGTCGAGGATGGCGTCGATCAGCTTGTCCAGGGTCTGGTCACCCATCTGGGCGGAGGATGGCGGCTGCGGCGTGAGGGGGCGCTGTGGCGCGGCCTGCACTGTGGCCGGTGGCACCTCCATGGTGGCCACAAAGTCCGCCTCCAGCTTGCGCTTCTTCAGCTGTTGCTGCTGCTTGTAGCGTGGCTGCTCCAGGAACGGGTCCAGGGGCGCCAGTCCCCGCATGGCCAGGTGCTGGCCGCTGGGCAGCAGCGGGGCCGCCGCATTGGGCGAGTACTCCTCGGCGTAGCGTGGCAGGGTGCTGGCATAGTGGACGCTCTGCACCCGCTGGTACTGCGGCTGCTGCTGCTGACGCAGATGGGGCGAGGCGGAGCGCTGCTCTGGCGTCACATTCCGGATATCGCTGAGCGGGGCCAGGACCAAAGGACTGTTCCTCAGCCGCACCACCGCTGGCACCGGGGTGGAGGTGTAGCCCACACCCAGCACGTTCTCCTTGTTGGCTATCGTGGCTCTCCGTTCACGCCGCTGCCGACGCTGCAGTCTCCTGGCCTGGCTGGGCTGCTGGATCTCCTCCGCTGCGGGCAGCAGCTCGTTCAGTCGCTGGGCCGAGGCGGTCCACTTCAGCATGGTTGGTCTCGTATGTTCGGGGACTCGGGTAAAAAAAAAACAGATCTAGATCTCTGTCGACTGTTCTCGACTGCTCTGCTCTCGCTGACAAACTGAAGCGGTACGGGGCGAGGGCTGCGTTTTATACCCCGCGCGTCCTTAGGGGTTGTTGCGCAAGCGCACCCCGCCGGGCCAAGGACTCGCACTCTCTGGCTCTCTCTCTCTCTCTCTCTCTGGCTCTCTATCTGTGCTGCTGCTGCTCCTTCGGCATTGGTTTCTCCACAAATGTTGGGCTATTCCCTGGCATGCCATCCAACCAACACCTTAGCCCGCTCCTTTCCCACCTCGCTGTCCGGCTCCTGGTGCGGTTGAGCAGTCCCGAAATGATGTCTAGATCCCTATCGGACATCGCTCAGTTATTAAATTTGCTTTTATTCCCCCGCGCCCAAGGAAGTTATCGTTTCCTTCCCCTGCCCTGCCCTGCCCTGCCCTTCCCTCATTTGAATGTCACCGAGGGTCGCGAGAGCTTCAGCAACAGGCCCTTTCGCCACTTGTCCATGTCCCCGGGCCCAGGAGCCGCCAGGTTAATTAGCCAGGCCCGTAGATTGGGCCACTTCCTGCGACCGAGGCAGCTCCTGCCTTCCTCCTTGCCACTTGTCTCACATCAGCTATTAATTGCGGCTCTTTAGCGGCCGCAAATGACAGTTGTGCAAGTATACAAAAGTCTACTCGCGTTTTTCATAATTGAAAATGTTTGCCACTTCCGGGAGGAAACGTTAGAAAACGCTAGAAAACGTTACAAACGCTGGGTACGAGACGGATCAAGCTCCTGACATCGGTCCAAGCTGCACAGAAAAATTCCCTCACCATTCGGTTGGGATCTCCAGGATGGACAACTGCTCTCGATGAAGATGAGAGGTTCCGAGAGGCAGAAATCTCTTCAGGTATAGTACAAATTTGAACTCAAACCAATAGCCATACTTTAATAGTGTCCGCAAGAAGAAAGCTCAAATGAGTGAAGATAATTATTCATCCCAAAACTTACATTTACGAACTGCAACTCGAACATTTCCGACAGAGTTTCTTTGGTACGCATATCCATTTTAATCGCATCTAAATCTTACCATCAAAGATATAAGTTTTCGTTATTTTAATCTTTTAGATTCATGGAGTGAATGTAAAGAGTCTCCCACGTCCACTCAGATCGAGTGTTCTGCTTTAGCAAAGAGAAGCAGATCCATTTTAAGATCGATTTAAGGAGTGCCGAAAAATATGAATATGGAAATAATAAACAGATCTAAATTATTGATGACAGATCAGCGATAACTGCCCACATGTGTGACCTTTGACCAGCTGTTGGGCCCACTTGAGCGGCGCTGGAGAAACGCTTCCGACCTGCGGGTCCTTAAGCGCCACCGAACCGCCAGTGAAGTGATGGCTAAGTGATCTTCAAGGGATCTCTTCAAGTGAGATGGAAGTGATCTTCAAGTGATGAGCACAGTCATCAGAGCGGACAGGCAACGATCTCGGTTCAGCGATCACTCAAAGTATCCGTGACCAAAGGAGATTATCCAGCGAAGGAACTATCTAGATCTAGATCTAGTTGCAGAAGCGAAACCACTTTCTTCGGCCATTTCTTCGCCTGCATCCTTCCCTCGTCTTTGCCTGATCTCTTTATTTGCGATCTTTCTCGGAGATAGATTGCTGAAAGATTGCTCCTAGCGAGGATCGTATATTTCGCACGTTTCCTTCGACTCTTTCTTTTTTTTGCGGTGAAAGTTGTTTGCTTTTCATTGCTTATCCTTTTGCTCTCTTTGTTTGCTCTGCTCTCCGACTATCTTTCGATCATCTTTGTGCCTGTGGCACAAAGGCGGTAAGGGTTAGTTAATTAATTGCCCCGTACCATCCGTTCCATCCGTTCCATCTAACCCCGGAGCCGAAATCGCTGCAAATTTCTCAACTTTTCAACTCTTTTTCTTCGCTCCCCTGCGAAATCTCCGTTTGGTTTACTTTCTGCCTCTTTTCTCCGTTCGTTGTCCCCTTTGGCGCGAGGATTTCTGCGTTGGTTCGTTTCTGTGCCGTTGAGTTATAGCTGTTTACATAGCCGCACAAAAGGATTAAATGGGTTTTTGAGAGAGTTTTCGACCAAAAAAAGATCGAAGCCGATCGATCCCCCTGTCGCTTCGGGCCTAACGTGTTGATTAATTTGATTCAACGAGCATCCTTTCGTAACGAGGCGTGGCCGAACGTTGTCCCGAACTGTCTCCGCTCAAATGCGATCCGTTTCGCTGGCAAAATTACCATAATCCTCGCATTTTCTGCGGTTTTTGTCGAGCCCACGAGGACATCTCGTATAAAGAAATGCACAAAAACCACTCAAATTTAATTTGAATTTTCGTCGGCTTTTTGTTGTCGCTTTTTTAGTGTGCGACGATTTTACGCTTAATTAACGGGGACAAGAGTACAAGAGGCCTGATGAGGGCCAGCCGAGAGCCCGGCCGAGGACTGCCCGAAGTCACGATCGCTATGCAAATTGCCCGCAGGAGAGCAGCAGAGCAGCAGAGCAGTGTGAATGCATTTTGTATACCCTTGCAAAGGAAGCTATGAATGTGTTGAGCTGTTTACAGAGCCGTAGGTATTTTTCTTCTGTCTTAATGGAGCTAGCGCAGACTTTAAGCCGCGACAGAGTGTAATGTGTTCTTAGATAACCCAATCAAACTTGCGTCCATTGTATTTCGCATGCATCGTTCATGCGTTCATCATTGATCGATCTGTTAGAGTATCACAAGCTGCGGCCCCGACGCTGCTCTTTCGGTCGTGTTTACTCGCCCTCTTCTCTGAGCGCGTCCACGAAGTGCCACTTGACTTTCACTCTTTGCCTTTCATGAGCGATTTGCATTTGCATTTGCAATGCCGTTGCTCAATGGAGCATAAACCTGGCGATTCTCTCACTCTGCTTCGCTGCCTGGCTCGCTCTCGCTCTCGCACTCTCTCCACTCCACTCCACTCCACTCCTCTCCTCTCGCTCGCTCACCTTTGCATATTTATTCGCATTCGCAGCCCTTTACCTCCGATCCTGCAGCACACTGCTGTTGCATGTGATTAATGCGTTTCTGCTTTGCATTGTGTGCGAAATTTATTGACATTTGATTTGCTTCGCCGCCAACAAAAAAAACACAAAAACAAAACTGATTCAAAAAGGCCCAAAGTGTATCAAATGTGTGTCGCGCGGCTTTGTTTGCGTTTTGCATAAGGAATAGAGGCCAGCGGCTAGAGGGGGAAGTGGCATAAAAAAAGGGGAAATGTAAAATGGGAAAGTGAAATGTTCGGGACTTCATTAACCTATTTGCGCAGATTAAGGGAAATAGAACACGTATTATCGAAGGCAAACCGAACCAAAAAATATGATTTATTGAGTGCAAGTATTTTAGGATCCATTTCTAACGGATCCCTTGACACTGAGAATGAAATGACGGCACTTCATTAACGGATTTTGTGGGTATGTACCATGGAAAAATGGTAGAAATTGTATTATCATATGAAACGGAACCCACGAATGGCTCTTAGCTCCCCGAACAAAATGATTAATTGATTTCATAACTTTTTGTGATCTATTTTTTCGCCAGAAATAATCTCATCGGAGCGCATCCCATAACACTCTAACGCCTACGGCAGTCGTTCCCAAGGGGGGGGACGACATGAGTTGGCAGAACTGTGCCACATTCGTAGGTAGTACATAAAGGATAATGGCAATAACGGGCCCAGCCATTGCCATGTTTACGCTCATAACTTTCCAACTCAAAAGTCGACCAACTGTCAACTGTCAAATACGAGACAATTTTCAAACGAACGCAATTCTGTGCTGAAATTGCCCATTGTAGCCCACAGGAGCAGCAGACGGAGGAGGAGGAGGAGAAGGTTGAGGATGAGGATGTGGACGAGGAGGGGTCGGGATGTGCGGAAGAGCGAGCGACTCAGACTTGATGTGACCCTGAAAAAATAAAGAGCGCTGGAGATGGAGAAGCAGAGCAGAAGGAGAGCATGCCAAACGATGAGCAAGCAAGACGGCGAGCGAGAGTGGGAGCGAGAGCGAGAGCGAGCGCACAAGACAAGACAATGCATGCCGTAATGAAGAGCACACACACACAACGGGAGATTGTCTGCTGCAAAAGCGACATCAGCAGCGGCAGCGGCGGCGGCGGCGCTGCATCCAACAGCAGCATCCAACAAGCAGAAGTAAATTACGACAATGCGAGCAACGGGGAAAAGTAAAGTAAAGGAGAGGAGAGGAAAGGATGCGGCCTGAGTGACGTGCCGCATGCCTTTCCCAACGCTGCGCGGAGGGGGAGGGGGAAGTGGGCAAAAGGAGAACAGAGAAAAAAATTAAAGAAATTGCAGGACCGAAGGGGCGCAGGGAACTCGCTGAAATTATGGCAAATAATTTAGAGCAAAAATAGAGAGAGTCCCACAGGCAGGGAAAAAGGGATCCTCGGACCCGATCCCTGCATCGCGATCCTAGTCGAGTGTGTTTCGGTGCCGTACCCTGCCTGCCTGCCCGACGCTACCCAACATGATTGCATTTCTGGGTTTGTTCGTTTGTCATTTGCCTCGCTGCCCACAAAAGACGCGACGGCAGCAGCAGCATCAGTAGAAGATGTCCTTGCCTCTCCCCTCCCCTCATAAATTTGCAACAATTAAAAATAAAGTTAATTAAAATTTATGTGCGACAGTTTTGCACACTTAAAAAGTACAAAAAATAAAATTGCAACAGATCGTGGCGGCTCGAAGAACGAAGACCAAGTCGGGCCCCTTCTAATTGCTGGGTGTGGCCAAGGTCCTGAATGGCTGCAACGACCCACTTAAGAAAGTAGCCGAGAAGCATGTATGGGGCGGAGAGCTGAGAGACAACAAGCAAAAGTCGTGTCCGAAAATGAAAGATTTCATTGTAGAACCGAACCCACTGCGAGACATATTTATCCACACCTCGGAGCACGGGGAGTTCTGGACTTTAACTCTTTGAAGTGGAAAGAATCCAAAAGAGAAAGAATTCTTCCTTTTTATTTAACAATAATATATTTTGTATACTCCTGAAAGTAAAGAGTTCATGCAGTTCTTTGGCACAGAATGCCGCTGCGATCGGTTCGTTTGGGTTGGGCGGCGCCTCCTTTGCATACCACCGCAATTGGCGCCTCTTGGTTTATGGCCCGATGCGGCAATCGAGACGAACTCTCGAGGTGATCTGCATTCGTCTAGAGCTCCGGCTTGGTCCAGCTTTTGTTCGGCTCACGAGCTCTTGAAGGGGAACAATAGGGTCCTGTCAGAGTTGATGCGTGGCCGATCGTTGAGCAGATTTATTGGCCCCTAAGGCTTTGTCTCAGGCTCAGGCTCAGGCCCTGGCTCTGGAATGGCCGCACGTTCCACACGCTGTGAGGATGGTAGTCTAAGAAGCGTGAAAGTGCCGAACCGAACGGAACCATCCAGCAGCCGGACTGCAACAAAGGATCTGTCCACTCACCGGTCACAAGATGAGCCAATTTCATTTCCTTTTCGCAAAAATTGCCCAAAACGTAGTCCCCTCTCCTGTCCGGCTCACTAAATTAGAGCAAATGCCAATGTCTTTGGCGGTGCAATGTGGTTCGGTGCGGTGGTTGTAGGCAGCTGGCCGTGGCCGCTACTGAGATTAAGGCCGATCGGACGTCTCGCCTATTATCCCTTTGCCTAAAGGGAGGACTCTGAGCTGCGGCTGCTGTAGATGGAGAGCTCCTCCGACCCCGGCTTTTTGTTCGTGCTCAGCTGAGAAAAATCCCCCATATGGAAAACCAATTACGGATGTCCAGCCAGCTATGACCCTGAGAAAGCAGTCGCAGGAGCAGAACTTAACCGCAATCATTACCGCATTCTCTCACACACTCCCCCACAGCAAAGAACAGCAAGAACTTGCGCCCTTGCTAGCTCTTCTGCGCTGCTCGTCCTGTCCCGTCCCGTGCTGTAATTGTCGGAAGTGCAACTACTTGCGATTAGAGGCTGACTTGGACTATCCGCTTGGCTGACTCCCTCGCTCACTGCGACTCTCCGCTGAGGATGTCTTGAGGTAGTCTTTAAGTTAATTGCTGCATTTAGGGAGGCCACCCGATGTGGGACAGCGATAAGGAACTGAGTAGCTGAGCTCCGAGCCAGCGCAGCTGTCCCAAGCAAAGACAAGACGGAGCCAGGAAAGTGCAAGGAAGGAGTGTGAATGTGTGCGCTGATCTTGCCACAGTTGTCTCTGTGCCTAAGTCGACTTAGCTCAGATTTGTTTTGCATTGTATTCGATTCGTGTAAGTCCTGACGGCTGGTCAACTGCCTAGCCCTAGCCCTTTCACGTCCCAACCTCAGACTCTCAACCCCTTAACCCTTTCCTTACTGATCTGCTTCGTGTGCTCATAATTGAACTGTCTTTGTCCGGGACTGGGTGTCAAAATATTTGCCGGCCCTCTGTCTCTCTCTCCTCCTCCTCCTCCCCATTCCCATTCCCATTCCCATCTCTTGGGTGTCCTGCCCAATTGGACCTATGCTAATTCCGGGATGTGCAACATGGATTTCCATGTCCGTAAAATATGATTGCTTTTAATCCTTTTGTCAAGGCGATGACAAATAAATATTTCCACGATGTCATGTCAAAATACCAGCCCGAAAAAGGATTCGACTCTCTCTCTATCTCTCTATCTCTCTCTTTCGCCACGGTCACGGATTTTCATTTTTCATTTCCATATTTCCATTTTTTTCTGGTAACGTATTTCTGAATTTTTTATGCAAATGTTGCCCGCCAAGGGGGGGTAACGTCACTCCGTCACGTCAGTCGCAGCCAGGACTCGGAGACGAAGACGAAGCCAGAGACAGAATTCCGGAGCCCTGAGGGCCCTGACGTTAAGTCCATTAAGGTGTTACATGGCAACAATCTTTGTCGAGTAATTACAGGCTTGTTAGCTATGGTTGCAACAACATTGCTTTCTCCTCCTTCTCCCGTCACTCTGAGGGTGCCGAGTTTTTTGCCCCGCTCCTCGCTTACGTGGGAAATGTTTCCTTTTTTTTATGCAGTCGGTTCTTTCTCTCTCCCGGCATGTCCCTATGTCTGTCCCAGCGCATGAACATCATTTATGAGTGTTTGCGCGAAAACAAAGGGATCAGTTGGCTCGGGAGGCTCAGTGCGAGCGAGAAATGAAGATCAGTTGTCAATCAAGGTGGCAGGAAATTACCATATCGATGAGGGAACACGGCGCACAACATATTCCATGGATAATTAGCTTACAAGGATGCTCCTCCCTGTCTGCATCTCGCTCTCGCTCTCGCTCTCACTCTCACTCTCCCCTGGCGCGGTTCGTGCCGCTGTCTGTTACTTTATTATTGCATAATATGTATTTAATATACTTTTAAATGGACAACGTTGATTGGAACATTTCGAGGCGTTTTTGGGTAAACTATGAAGCGGACTTGCACGGAATGCTTTGAGTGTTGCAGGGGAAAATGAGTTTTACCTCAGTTTTACTAAGACATAAGCTATGGCTCATATCGAAATGATTCAAGAGAAAACCCTCGACTCATCAGCGTTTTTAAATGGGTGCCAACACCCCCCGACACGGCCCAGCTTTATTCCCATTTCGGACTACAAAAGAGACATCAGTGCCGTGTACTTTTTTGTGAACTGCACCTGGTTGAGAGTGATATGATAGCCATGAAACAGCTCGGACATGCCTCGGGGGACCATGCGACATCAATCCACCCCCCCGATGATGAGGCAGCTCTGGCACCAACGAGCCGAGCTCGAAATTAAGAAATTACAGCGCGCTCGGACAAAACGCCGCTGCATGACCAATTAAATGTAAACCGATCAAAATAGTTCAAGCAACTTGCATAAGGGACAGGCACTGGGACTGGGACTGGGACTAGCCAAGCACGTGTGCAAGTATCAATAAAATAAACAAAAAACGAAGAGAAGGACATCGGGATCGGGATCGGTATCGGATCGGATGAGATGATATGGAATGGTGCGGAGCCGGGCAGCGTCATCTGGTTGTCGGGCAGCGATCGTTGTCGTGTTGGACAATTTAATGCAATTAGTGCGATATGCGATGGTCAGAGTCTATCGGTATCGGTATTCCATATCGGTAATTACATAATTACAGACACAGTGCAGCGCGTGTCGATTGAAATGGAAATGGGAATGGGAATGGGAACGGGCATGTGAATGGGGGTTGGACACACTGCTGGACACATCCATTGTTTTCCTCCCTCTATCGCGGCCTCATTTTTGTGTGGGTTGAGTTGAGTGGTAGGTGGCACATGTCATATGCTTCAGCTTTCCAGTTCCGATTCCGATTTCACTCGGCTGATTAATGATATTACATAATCCCATTAGTACCAGCGCGACCTCGGGCACTTCCAAGCCCATGCAGTGGGCACTTTAGGGGGTTCCAAATCATGCAAAAAAAAAGAAAGTGAAAACTAAAAGGAAAGACTAGTCTTGATGGGTCGTAGCTGCAAATACCCTGAAGGATGTGTTGGAAACTTCGTGTATAACTCGGCCTTGGCATGAGGATAACAATAAAACGATTACAAATGAGATAAAACTATCTGCTAGTAGCTTAGACTTATAAGTACCTAGTCTATACCGACTCTTTCCTGGATCCCGCGCTACTTCTTTTGCCGAAAAGCGCTCCATCGCATGCTTGGCGAAAAACCATTATACCCTATGCGCAGGGTATTAAAATCGGAGCTCTGCTAAATGCATTCAACCGCAATAATCGCGAAAGCGAAAATCGCAAAAATCGAGAAGGAAAACATTAGCGCCTAATGCGACTTAACCACCACCATCGCCAGGGAAGCAGGGAACCAGGGAACCAGGGAACCAGGGATCGGGGCCGGACAAGCTCGCCCGTGCCCCCGCCCCGGGCTAATCGAAGACTCTTTGCTCTACATTCCCAGCCCGAAAGGGACACCCAAAAGAGCGCAAAAAACGACTCGTATGTGTACCTTTTTTTCCGATGATGATGTGTTAATTTCATTTGATTGACATCTGTCCAGGTCGGACTACCGACTTCGATCAGTGCCTGCCGCATTCCGGAGGATTCTTCCTTAAAAAAAAAAGGAAACATAATGGAAATGCACAAAGCAAGACAGGACACAGACCATCCCATCTCTTGACTTGTCATGTAAATCTCGGGACATTCTGGGGTCTGGGGAAGGGGAAGGGGATGTGTATGTGGATGTGGATGTTGTTCCTTGTTGCGGCTGGCCAAGCATGACGCGACAGTTTTCGGAGCGCTGTCATAAGATATAGTCCCGATTGAGCTGTCAGCGAGTGACAAGTCACAAAATCAAAATGGGCCCAAGCACGGTACATGCGAGGAGCGGGAGGCGGGATAACAACTTCAAGTAATTAAACTGCTTCTTCAGCCCGAACTTGAAAAAGATCACACCAATCCAGAGGATTCTGTCTGCAATTGTTGCCAACATTTAAGTGAGGCAATGTCAAAACTTTACTGCATGGCAGATGCAAACTTCTTAGATAAGTTTGGCGTACAACAAAAAAAAAGAGCAGCTCAAACGGACGAGGGTCCCAGATAAGAGATTCAAGATCCCAGCGAGGACCAGCGAGGACCAGCGAAGGGTTATCGATGCTGTAATTTAAGACATTGCAATTCATGACGTTTAAATTTCGCAAATTGTCAGAAATTATTGCATTCGATATGCAGCGAACAAAACCCCGAAGATCGCAGACAGAAAGGTAAATTGTGCAATGAAGCCAACATTTTGCATGCCCTCAGCCTTTGATGGGCTTTGATGAGCTGTTCCCCTGTACCCCTTGAGGAGGAAGGAGGAAGGCCTACTCTTCTAATCGCTCGGAAAATGCCCAGACATCCCTCGACACCCAGTCCGTCTTGGGTTGGCCCTTTGGCAGCCCTTCTAGTGGTGTCGCCAGGAGTGTGTGAAAAATTGATAGACTTGTCATTCGGTCTGGGCTGGGCGGCGACCATCGACTCAGCGATGTCCTGGCGGGGTGGAAATCTGATGTGAGGCCACTCCGTTGTCCTCCTTCTCGTAAAGTTGCATAAATGTCAGGCGACTGTCATGACAACCTCTTGTAAACGCCCCATAATTTTTATTATTAATGGTACAGCCTTCCATAATCGATGAACGAGTACTCCCCGTAACTTATACGCAGCCATCGATTTGTGATCAATACTCTGAATGCAGGAAAGAGTTAGATTGAGTTGGGTTTGGCTATCAACCTTTTTCCATACTTTATTGCTGTTTCTACTGACTGAATATTTTGCCAGATTTTTCTGCAGAAATACTTAGCTCTCACATAATTTCAAATTTTGAAATAAAATAAACTTGAAGTCTGGCTACCGATTTGCTTGACTTTTCTGA
The DNA here is from genome assembly GCF_008121235.1 of Drosophila subobscura. Classification (NCBI taxonomy): domain Eukaryota; kingdom Metazoa; phylum Arthropoda; class Insecta; order Diptera; family Drosophilidae; genus Drosophila; species Drosophila subobscura. Next base: position 22,061,830 of record NC_048530.1, on the reverse strand, counting down.
AGTCTTTTATTTTGGCAATTCATTTTTTGTTGCAAGCTTCCTTCTATATCTGCCATTTCAACCAAGTTCCATCCACTTCGACTTGTATCAACCGAACTCAATCGACATATTTGACAGCGGAGGCGCTTTTTAACCACTGTGCCTGCTGGGAGTTCCGCTCGAGGCACTGCCTATGGCCCGTTTCCGATTCTGCGGTGATTTTAACGATCCCGACTCTGAGCCAGAGTACGAGGTATCCGAGGAGCCTACATGTGTGTACACCAAAATAACTCGCCCCCTCTTCCGCTTTTCCAAGCCTCTTATATGTAGGTCCTTTAATCTGCCCTAAGACTCGACTCCAATAAGAATTTTGTGGAAAACGACGCTAGGTGGCGCAGGATTGCTACAGAAAATTAATTTCTTCATTCTGCTTATAAAATTGGGGTGTGGGGTTTCTAATCTAGCATAAATAAAATATCGCCTTATACTGTTTAAATACAATTAAAAACGTTACACGAGCTCTGATAATTTTATGCATTTTTTCGATCTTTCAATAGATTTTAGAGAGTTTTTGGAAAAATCTTTCTTTTGCTTTTATCTCCTATAGGAAGTCCACGTTCCTGATAAGAATAATACATCCTATTGGATAAAGCGACTTAAATAAATACCAAAAAGGAGAATTTTGTCTAATTTGAATAGATTCAACAGCATTCAATCTGTTTCAGCCGGCCTTCTATGGACATCAACCGGGTTCAACCGGGTTCAACTTGTTTTCCCCACCAAAAAGTAGTACACTCCACGATCTAGTCCTTTTCGTTTGTGTTTGGAAATTATGTATGTTTATTGATGAATACTTTTACTTGCATTGTTTCACTTTCTTACTCTGTATCGTTCTATACATGCAATGGTATGGTCTGCTCGTGTTCATCTCTCCGATTTCGGCTATGGCAAACTGTGTACATCTATATAGACTCGTATTTAAAGGTATATGCATATATTTGTATGTATATTTGCGTGTATATGTGTAGGTTCACGGTCACGATCTACTCAATACACACAACAATCGAAAGTGATGGCAAACGAAAATTCTTTTTATTATGTTATATGTAATCTTAACCATAGGTTTTCCTCTACATAAGTGTGTACATACGTATGCATGTATGTGGGTATATACGCAAAAAAAATACATGTATATAATATATTATATTACGATCTGTCAACTGTGGGCTACGCATCTTATCAAGACATTCGACAGCGACAACAGAGATACATTTGTATCAAATCTACCCATCCATCCATTTATGGTTAGATGCAATCGGATAGAGTTTTGATGGTTTGGTTGCAAATTGCCAAATTTCTGCTAATTTGTGCACTCCGTGGAGCGAAGTGCCTTATGAGATACACATGGGATATACACATCATACGATTATGTCTATGTGCCTATGCATATCCATATATCTTGATGCTGGAATTAAAATTTTTCTATACCGCTTAACACCTAGGGGATTACCTTTAGAGATCTTTTGAAACTGATTCTCTTTCTGAGTTTTTACATTTTTTTGTTGTCAATATTTGATTGGGGAACATGGAACGTGAGGGGGAGAAAGTTAATTTGTGATTTTCAGTTGTTTTAGATGTTCTCAACTGCGCTCCTCTAATCCGCACAGGGGCGTCAAATAATTTTGCTAATTTCGTAATTAATTAATCGATTTGTTTCGCTTCGCCTGCTCTTAGACTTAAAAGATGTCAACAAAAAGAGACGCAAAATGTCAGTTCAAAAATATATATGTATATGCATGTCCCTATGCATCCCTATGGATGGCCTATGCCTTCGATGTGCGCTTTTCATTTTTGGTTTTGGGGGAAGGGCTCCGCTTTCATAAATTTCAACTAGGCAAAAATTAATGCGACAAAAATTTAATTTAGTTTACAATTTAAATTTGTAATTTCTTTTCTTTTTTCCTCATAATTTTCAAGGATTTTCTTCGTGTTTTTCTTTTTTTGGTTTTGTTGGTTTCAGCAAATGTTGCGCATATGTTTTGTGTTCAAAATTTGTCAAGGAAAAGGTTGGTGTGGATGTGGATGTGGGAAGGTGAATGGGTGATCGATCAAGTGAGTGGTTGTATAAATATTTGCACTATGTTAAATGTATGTATATATAAAAAAAATCGCATAGTTTTTGTGTCTTTGTACTTTGTTAGAAATTCACGCAGATATGCTGAGAAATAGTCCAACCGAGTCCGCTAATCAATCCAAATCCAAATCCAAATCCCATCTGAACCAAAGTTTGTTGCCCGTACAGTGCCATGCCGTTTCCCTCATTTCCATGCTTCGAATGATTCTCATCTTTTGTCTCACAGTTCCGCCATTTCCATTGTCAGTTTCCTTCCATGCCAATATTCCTTTCGTTTCATTCCTATATTCTAGTTTTGTTATCGTACATGTAACTTATATGGTACATACATATACTATGTATTTCCTAAGCCTAATTGCGATAGACTGATAGATACATACTAAACCTAGGCATATTCAGATAATATGGATAGTTTTGGGGGATAGAAAACAGTGAAAACATTTCAAACAAGGGTGAAAACAGATTTCTGTATAAATTGCACATAATTGTTGACTTATACATATAACTACCACCATAAAATATAGTACCTGTTGTTTTGTTTTCGTTTTAATCATAAAATGTTTCAATTTGGTCGATGCTCCTCCTGCTCCTGCTTCTGCTTCTGCTTCTGCACTTCCATCCTTCATTTTCTTTCTCTTTTTACGTGTGTGTGTGTGTGTGTGTGTGTTGAGGTGTGGTGGGGCTAGGAGGGGACTTGACATATAATTTACAATTCACACTAGGGTTTCATACATATGTATATCATGCATTTGTTTTTTGTTTTTTACTTGCAATTGGCACATAATTAATTACTAAAACGTTTCATATAAATTATAATCGATCCATAAGAAAACAATTATCCTGTGTGTGTGTGTGTGTGTGTATGTGTATTGCACATTATAACGGTAGAGCTCTGCGTACAGTTTCCACCAAAAGCAGCTCTTTCTCAACCGAAGAAAACTGAAATGAAAATTCCATAAATATAACGAAAATGAAATAAATAAAACAGAACAAATTAGTTAACTAAACCATTTACTAAACATTTATTGAAATCAAAAGTAGTTGTTCTTGTTCTTGTTTTTGTTGTTGTTGTTGCTGGGTGCACTCGGGTGGAGTGGGCCCAAAGGTACTCCAATCGAAAATCAAGAGTTCAACCTGCCTAAAAACTAATTGCATTACTCATCTGCATGTGAATCAGAACGAAATCGGGTAAGAGTACGAGTGTAAGTGTTGAACAACAAACAAAACAAAATAGTAATGAATTAGGTTACGTATCGAATAATATGTGTATAGTATTTGTATATTCCAAACTGATTAACTGATAAATCCGCTGAAAACTGCAACCGAAAACAGTTTCGCAAAACTAAACTACGATACACTTGCAATCAATAATGGTAATCATCATTAAAGATAATAGATTAAAGATTACAGATTACAGATTATACATATAGCATTAGGGTTGTGTGCTCTCAAAGGTAAAATTAATAGAATCGAAGAAACATAGGTAGTTCTTACTAACTAATTCAATAGTAATAGCGTGTAGTGTGTGGTCTGGGTTTTTGAATGGATGCATTGCATTGGATTGATGGCTGAACAATTCATTATCCACCGCCCCCCACATACTTCCATCCGCTCACCCGTTTTAAACACAAATGTCCGTGATCTTTGTGATCCAGAAACAAACAAAAAAAAAAGTTACATATAAAGATAAGGCGGAAAAAAAACGATTTTCTATTAAGGCAAATCAGGTTAAAGCGATCGATCCTCGTTCTCTCGTGTTTAAGTTTTAACATAATATTGAATATAAAGCTGCCAAAGCCATGTGTGTGTGTGTGTGTGTGTGGTGTGTGTGTGTGTCCTTAAAGTGTTCTTAAAGTAAATTCTAGTTTCTGGTTCTTTGTAGTCCTACCAAAATTCCTCTTGTTGGGGCGATTTATTCTATAATTTATCAAATGATTTCTGCACTTCACTTTTGAATTTCCTTTCTTTCGGTTACTCTTAATTGCTATTTTATGGATTTATATGCATTAATATTACGTGTGTGTGTTCCGTTTTTTAGCATTACATTTCTGTGGGGTTCAGATTTTAACAATTTGAATTCTCCCTCTCTCTCTCTCTCTTTACTAGAGTAGAGTGTTACGCGAAAGATTTTCCCCCAGATAGAACAAACAAATTCAACTAAATTCCATTTACAAATATTATTTTGCACACGATCTCCTGGCTTTTCTCTGGTGAGCCCTGTGGAGGCGTGGCATTCTACATTATTCTCATCTTGTGGTTGTGTTTTTGCATCGGGTTTTTGTGTGTTTCTCAATTAGAATTCTTACAATTAATTTAACAGCTCCAATCCTCTCTCTCTCTCTCTCTCTCCACCGTCCCGGGTGGGCTGATTGGAGGACTCCACATGGAAGAGCGAAACGAGTGGATGGTGGATTGCATGTCATAGCATCCACAAGGATGAGGATCGGTTGGGGTTACAAACTACATTTTTAGATGATTACACGCTTAAGTAAGTTTTTCTTTCCCTTCTCTCCTTCTATTCTGTTACTTTTCTATTTCATCTTTGCGTTTCTTCTTAGCTTATTTCCCTTCGTGTTGGTGTTGTTGTGGATTGTGTGTTTGTTGCTTGCTGGAACACATTTCAAGCATAAACTAGTAAAAGCTAAACAAATAGGACAATGTTGAGGTTGAGAGCTTTGCTTAGGCAGCCGTGTCCACCTCCTCCACAATGTGATTGGGCGGCACCTCGCTGCTGGCCCCCGATGCTGCTGTGGCTGTGGCGGTGGTTGTTGTTGTTGTTGTTGCTGCTGTGGCTGTTCCGCCAACCCCTGCGGCTGTGGCTGCTGCAGTTCCTCCCGCCGTTGCGACAGTTCCCTGGGCAGCAGTGGCCACCAGGGCGCTCACTGCACTGTACTGGGCGCCAGCGCCCACAGAGGCAGCCTCAGCGCCTGCACTGGACCCCGCAGCCGCATTGCTGACGTTGAGCGCATAGGGTCCGCTCTTGAGTTTGCGCGCCTCGCGCTTCTGCTTGTGCTGCTGCATGACCAGGCGCAGCTGATCCATCTTCGACTTGGTCTTGAGGTTGTCCAGCTCCTGTGTGCACTTCTGGCACGTGAACTCCTTCTCGCGCTCGCGCTCTTCCCCACCGGCACCGCCGGCCACAAGGCGATAGCGACAGCTGCAACCATTTCCATTGCTGTGAATGGATGTGGCTGCCGAACCGCCGCTGCCATTGCTGCCTTCCAGGAGGCAGCAGCTGTGCACGGACTTGGATGATGAGGAGGCTGAGGACAGTACTGCGGCCGCTGCTGCCGCGGCGGATGCCTTCGATGCGGAGTAGCCGCCAGTCAAGGCTGTCGACACGGCCGTGTATTGGTGGGCGCGACTGCACTTGACGCAGTTGTGGTGCTTCGATGAGTACTGCACGAGGGAATTGGATTAGTTTTTAGGGTCTCAATGGAAAGGAGCTGCTTGCTACTTACAATTTTACCGCGGGATCCATGGTGCAGTCCACTGACTGCAGCTCCTGCTGCTGCAGCAGAGGAGGAGGTGGATGCTGACGAGGAGCCTGACCCACTCGAGGAGGAGCCGCTGGGTGCCTCGAAGCTGATGCGCGCCCCGCGGCTGTACTGGGGCGTGGCACTCAGCAGATCGTTGAGAATGTGAATCACCGTCGAGATGTCGCGCTTGGGGCGACCGTAGCGGTCCTGCAATGCGGGATTCAGGGTGCCCGAGAAGGTGCCAGAGTAGATTCCCTTCCCGTGGTTCTTCATCGACTCAATGACGGCCCCGGAGCCGCCCTTCCTGGGTGTCTCATCGCCTGCGCCCGCAGAAGAGCCGCCGACCACGTGGCTGCCAACACTGCCTCCCGATCCCGAGGAGCCGCCGCCGCCGCTGCTGCTGCTGGAGCTGCTCACACTGGCCCCGGACAGATCGATCTTGTTGGTGAACACCTCCTTGGAGAGCTTGCGCAGTGTCTGCGTGAGATTGCGCGATGCCTCGGCCAGTGTCCGGGTGTCGGACACGCCCAGTGATGCCTCATCCGGGTCCGAGGAGGCTGAGATGGTGGCTTGAGGGGCTGTCGCTGTGGGAGCAGCTGTGGGCGCTGCTGCACCAGCCTGCTCCTGCTTGCGGCGCGAGGCAGATCCCGATCCCGATCCCGATCCTGAGGCGGAAAAGGCGGCGGCATTCACGCACGCCTGCTGGTAGAACTGATTCTGGCTGCTGTGGTTGTGGAAGTGGCGGTGCTTGGAGCGCGCAATGCGGTTGTTGCCCGTTTTGTGCATCATCGAGTTGCCGGAGAAGGTGACTCCGAGGCTGCTGCTGCTGCTGCTGCCAGCGCTAGTGCTGCTACTGCTGGCCGAGGAGCGGGACGCTGCGAAGCCAATGCAGCTGTCGGGGCACTTGTTGGACCTCGGTAGCATTGGGGCAGTAGCAGAGGCACAAGCAGATGGAGGGGCAGCCGCCGCGGATGAGGCCCCTGTCGTCTGGCCCACTGGCGATGTGGCCAGACGCGTGCAGAGGCACGACGTCAGCTTGGCGGCTATTGGATCCTGTTGACAGCCATTGCTGCTGCACACTCCGCCGCCTGATGAAGCGGAGGCGCTGCTGGATGTGGAGGCAGGCGGCGTGGCCGTGGCCGTGGGCGGGGTGGAGCTGCAGCTGCAACTCGAACCCGAGCTCGAGCTCGAGCCCGAGCCCGAGGGAATGTTCTTGATGGCTGTCATCTTGATGGGGCTCGAGACGAGATTCGAGAGCGATTTGATGGGCGACTGTTCCAGCAGGTTCTTGCCGGTGGCAGCTCCTGCCGACGATCCAGATGATCCGTTGACCGTCGTGCGCGTTGTCTCCTTGAGGGCAAAGCTCTTGACAATATTCGGGATGCCGCCCTTGATCAGCAGTTTGGTCAGATCGGGTGCATTGATGAGGCTTTGACTCTGGCCCTGTCCTTGGCTCTCCTGCCTTCCTCCAGGTCCGGCCCGGTGGCTACCAACGGCAGTGGCAGCACTCGATCCCACCCCTCCCGAGCTGGAGCTGGAGCTGGAGCTAGAACTGGTGCTGGGACTGGGGCTGGAGCTGGGAAGTTCCACGTACATCTTGCGAAGCGAGGACATGCCCCCGCCGGTGCCGGCGGCCACCGCCGAGGCGTTGTGATGATGGTGATGATGATGGTGGTGGTGATGATGATGGTGATGCCCGTGCCCATGGCCATGCCCGTGGCCGTGCCAGGAGCCATGATGCAGGCTCGGATGCTGATGGCTGTGCACGTGACCGTGGCCGATCTTTCCAAGGCGCTGGCCGGAGGGACGAGCACGGGTGTGCGATGATGATGAGCCACCGTTGGAGGAGCCACCGCCACCCACCAGCACTGCTTGTGAGCCGGCGGCGGACGAGGAGCCGGAACCGGCTTTCGATAGGGATGTCGAAGCGGCGGCTGCAGAAGTCGCATTGCAACTGGAACTGGAACTGGTGGACGAGGAGCTGGCACCAGCAGCGGCAGCAGCTGAGACGGAACCACCGCCAGATGCGGATACCACAGTGGCGGCACTCGGATTGACTGTGCTCAGCTGGAGTTGGATGAGCATCATGTGGTCGCCCAGGCGCATGCTCAGATTGAGCGGCGTCTTGCCGCTGAGAAAGTCATTGACCTGCGAGTCGTTGAGTGATTCCAGAGCCTGCATCACCGTGTTCTCCGGACGCTGGGCCTGCAAGAGAAGAGCGAAGGAAAGGTTAGATTCGATTTGTGGATACGTTCGTTTTGTTATGCAACTGCTTGGACTGCTTAATGTATGCAAATATAACTGGCAGTATAACACTGAACTGCTTCTCCAGCACGACTTGCGTACACCATTCTTGGACTGCTTGTTCTCCTACTCCACTGCTTGCCTCTCTATGCTCCCTGTGTGGTTATCTAACGAGCATTCGGTACGCGTTGCAGCACTCCATTCAATGGATGCGTTCATATAGCACTGACAAATGTACATATGGAATGTGTGTAGTTGCTCCTCCCCTTTCCTGCCACACCACAACATTCCAGAAAACAGAACCAAACCCCCCATTTTCAGCACCAATAATATTTGCTTTTGTTGCTGTTGCTGTTTCTGTGGTACGTGATTCAATGCACTGCCTTTGTTGCCTTTCTCTACGCAAATAAAGCAACAGTAACTACAGTGAAATCCCTATGGACGGATATTCCAGAGTTTGGATGTTCTCTCTCAGAGACGGCTGTTGGTGCTCCTTAATTCTCGTTTATCCTTGATGCAGGAGAGATTTAATTGCGCCTCCTCTCTCCACAAATAACGCAGTAAACAAAAGGGCATTCAAGTGCGACTCAGGGGTCTGACGCTGGGGTCTGCGGTTAATTAATCATTTCCATTCCATATATACAGATACAGATACAGATTCATGCATAAATATATTTATATATATCTGCCACATGCACTCTCAAGTGCGAGAGAGAGAGCGAAAGCCCCGCTTGGGGGTCATTTTTTATTGACTCTGGGGCTCTGGGTCTCTGCCTCTGTGACACAGTGACCCAATAATATTCAAATGAAGACAAAAAGCACAAGACGAAACTCAACTGAAACTCTGTTCAGATGGAAAACGACAACAACAACAACAACAACAACAACAATGAGAGCAACAATGACGATGTATGTAAGCATTTATCCACTTTCCCTTTGCCGCATTTAACGCAGCGGCAGACCTTATGCAACCCCACCAAAAAGTTTACACCAAAAGTGCGGCCTAGCAACCAACCAACAAACCCAAACAACTAAGAAAATAGCAACTCTTCGGAGAGATCGAAGCTTGAGATACTCTCCCCTCTTTGGCAGATGGAATCAACATCGATCTCGTGCATCATTCGATCGATGCTGCTATAGAGGCTGATGTTCTGATACAATGATTAAATATTTATTCAAATCTACGAGGATTTGTACGGTAGGAAGGAGGAAACCCTAAGAGCCACGATCCCAGGGTTTTTGTTTCTGCAAGCATCCACCCATGGATCTCTCTGCTCCGAAGTTAGGGTATCCCCAAAGGCCCAAAATGCGGCTATGCTGTTCAGGCCTATTTGGTGACGTTGCCGCTGCGCGACTGTGACTCTGACTGTGACTGTATCCATGGCTGCCGCTGCTGGCTAACTGTACCAAGGTCAACTGACGTCGTCGCACGCAACTTACGTCACCTCCCCCCAGCGTCGGCGTCCGCGTCCGCGTCAACGCCAACTCCCAACGTCTGCGTTTGCGTCGTCGACAGCAGCAGCAGCAAAATCGAAATTTTCAAATTTTAAAACAACAGCAACAAAGCAAAACAAAGGCAGGCGGCACGGCACCACGGCAATGCTGTAATTTATTAACTTTGTGCAAATTGAGTGGACTTTTTTTTTGGTTTTTGATTTTTGGATGTGATTTTGCTGGTTTGGATGTAACTCTGTGTTTAAACCGGTTTTTGAGAGGGGGTCCCCATTAGTTGTGTGCCAAAAATAAGGTAACCTATCATCATTATTAGCTCTGTCTTTGGATTTAACGCTTCAGCCATGGTTTCCGCCATGGTGAGGAGAAATGAGAGGCTTATATTCCATCAATCGCGCGCTGCTTGCTTGGGTCTGTAATGCTTCACACAGTTTGATGGTATTTTAGATGTACTCCGCTTATACCTATTTATTTTTCTTCGTCCCCACTGCCATATATTCTCCGTTGCAGCCACCTCCAAAAATTCACCTTCCCATTTTCTTGTAACCGTTTCATATTGCACTGCTTGGAGGCTCTGTGGCCCGGCCTCACTTTGCCATTGATCCTCTACTACATAGTCGATAGCTCAGCAGCAATCAGCGGTATCAAAGCGCAAGTCGCACAAATTTGTTCATGCAAACACTCGTACATATGTACATTATTTTTTGGACAAAGCAATCTTTTCTTTCTTGTTGTTTTTTTTTTGGTGTGTGTTTTCTGCGTTAGTTTCTCTCTAGCTATCTGTGTGCTGTGTATTGTGTGTGCGGTGCAGATGTGTGTGTTCCGTTCGTGTTTGCTGACCATGAAATTATTTTTATTGCGTAGCTTTTGTGGCCTGCCATTCCAATGGAAGTTTTTCAGCGCACTTTAAAATTTGTAACAAATTAAATTGGTCGCTGCGCTGGCCTGTGTTTGATAAGGGGCACACACAACTGTTTTGCAGGAAGGGTGCAGCCGGGGGGGAGCACGCACGGGCACCACTCGCATTAGTTGCGCCTCTTTTTTATAGTACTAGTGCTGGGGACAAAGACAAAGACCGGCGCCAGTGCCAGGCGGCCTGTTTTTGCCTTCATTATCTGGACGGACAAGCAGTGCGTCAAGCAGTTTGCACTTACCGCCGCCACACAGTTTGAGGGGAACTGGAACCCGTTTTGTTTTTAGTTTTCTTCGTTTCTTCGTCTAAAGTCAAATATATGTACATATAGTTTCACTTGTTTTATTGTTTGTGGATCGTATGTGTCACTGCCTGCCCGCGGGAAATGAAGTGATACGAGAGAGAGGCTTCCCCTCTGGGTGCATTTAGATAAGTCAGCCTCTGTCTCTCTTCTGGCACGCCTTTGCCTTTGTTTTGTTATCACGTTAATGATGGGAAACTTTGTGTAAAAATACTTCGAATCGAATCGATTCGAATCACAAGGCGCCACAAGAAACAGCAACAAAAGCGCCACTATAAACGTTTTCCAATAAAAAGAGATTACAGCGAATACTACTTAAAGGGGGGAACAACGAATGCGACAAGTGAATTCCTTGGCCAATTATTACTCATGCCCCCAAAAGCAATTAAATCCAACTAATAATAGCAATTTGTAAATGGCAAAAGCACACACACACACACACAGCCCCTCCCACAGGTCCGTCCCCCCCTACAAAATATCAACAGCAACAGCGCTGGGATTGCGAATCGATTCAACAGAAATGATAAATATAAATGAATATACACAGAGTATAGTAAACACAGATACAGAAACAAATACTAGTATCTACTTTTGATCAAACAGAGAAAAGATACAGACAGAAAAGCGAGACAAGAGCGAGATAGCGAATGATTGGAATGTTATCAATCGGAGTATTCTGGTATCTAGTATCTGCAATGGAATGGGTCGGTCACAGGGGTACAGTCATCTCGTCACTCATTCAAGACGTGTCTCGCACATCCGCCTAACAGCACACTTTTTCTGCAGATCTGTTGGATCCGATTCACTGATGGAGCAGAGCAAGTGGCAGAGACAGAGGCTTCGCCGATAAACCGGATTGACGGAAATTAAGTGAGCAAAGAAGTTATTTAATTTTTTCTTTTCTTCTTTCTTGCGTATTTCCGCTCCATGCACAACTTGTTGACACATCAACATTGCGAGGGAGATGCAGATTATGTTTTGCATCTGGGATGAGAGATGATAAAGATGTAATAAAAAGATAAAGAAAGTTTCTCCGCTGAAACTGGCAAGGATTCCATCAATAGAAATGTTTTAAGCAGCCTCAAAAGAGATTCTCCCAGAGAAAGAGAGACAAAGCGGCAAATAAAACTGGTTAATAACCTGTCCACCACATCCTTCATCTTCCACCGCCAATACATTGCCATTCTGCTTCCAAAAGAAAAACATATGTACAAAGGACACATAAATTGAGGTCTGGTCTGGTCTGGTTACACCTACACTCCGCCGCCGCCGGAGTTTACATATATCAGCATATCTGTGGAGGTTTTCAATGTTTCTTTGGCTTTTTGGCACTTTTTATGAGCCATCAAAGTCAGCACAGCATCCCACCACCGCTGTTCCACTTCCATGTCGTTCCGCACCATCTTTGTTGCTTTGTCTTTGGCAGTGCCACCGCCACTGCCACTGCCATCATCATCAGTATCCAGCGAGCGCCCTTTGTCTGCGCCTTTTGTCTTTTGCTCTTGCTTTTGCTGCGAATTGTTCGGTGCGATTAATTCCATTAAAAATCATTTTCATAAATCTATGCAACACACCCCCCACGCTCCCTCCCTCTGCTCACAGGCTGCGACACCAGACTGCGACTGTCCAAAAGGCCAAACCGAAAGCAAAAGTAATTAATTTGACAGGTAAACGCCAGCGCATCATTTAAATGGCATAAATAATAAAAACGAATCGGGACAGAACCACTCGACAGATGATTCGAAAGACTGCGGCCTCCGTTCTCCTTTCCATTTCTTTTGCATTCGATCGAGGGGTGATGGTGCATGCCACCCACACACTTTAACCGACATTCGGTTGCTGGTGGTGCCAAAAAGACATGAACAGAGAAAGTGTCATCCAATTTTAATCGAAGAACACTTCTACATTATCATTTTCATACAGCTTACAGCCCGTACAGCAAGTGCCCATATTTCCACCTGTTTCGATATTCTTTCAAACCGAATTGTAAGCTTCATCTGACGATCCTTTCACGTGCTTAATCTAGTCTGTTCCAGCTTTCCCATTTCATATTGTTTACATAGCTTAAAGCAGCCTCGCAGCACAATTTGGATATTTATAGAAAACTAAGCAAAATCGAAAGTTTCGACATCACCAGCAACACCCACTCCTGTCATACGTGTGCACCCCCCACATCCCATCATCATCATCAACATCTGGCGGAATGATGACTATATATTTCATATATGTATGTATGCATACTGTGTCGGAGGAGTAGGAATATAGCATGTTGCCAAGTGTGCATTGCCCTTTCCCCTCTTCTCCTTTCCTCTCTTGCACATTTCGTTGCGATAATAAACTTTACAAAATATTATTACTGTTAATAGCAGCTGAAATAATTCTCTCATTTCGCTTTTTCCCTGCAGACACTGTGGATGTGTCTGTGTACACTGTACAGTATTTTTGTGAGGGGCGGACAGAATGTGTCAAGATAAAATTGGAGCAATATGCAAATGCCGCGACAGCTACATTCGCATCTACTATATGCACGGTTCGTACTACTATATTTAGGGGGTATGTTCTCGCTTATTTATACGCTGACAATACTTTTACTTTTCCTTTTGCTTAGACGAAATGGAAAGGAGTGCGGGAATGCCTCTTGACTTGTGCTATGTTGGGGAGTGTAGCTTTGGCGGTCACCTTTTGGCTTACTCATCCTGCCTCCGCGTAAAGAACGAGAAGAGAGAGAGAGATGTCTCCATCGAGTCCACCTGTCACTTGTTAACACACATTTCACAGAGTTGAAGGCGGCAGCCTGCCACCGAATTGCAAGTGTTTTTCTTTTTCATTTTCATTTTTGGCGTTAATTAGGAGGCAATGACATGAGGTGGCAAACACTCGAAATATCATGAGTCATAAGAGAACGGATCACAGTCCATGGCATGGTCAGAGGATCCATTCTTAGATCGCATTCTTACATCGGTGGCGGATTAATAAATGGAAGATGGAAGATGGAATATGCCAGGTCACACCTTTTCTTCCAAAGAGCAGAGGCAGCAAAATACACGCCAAAAACAACTGAGGGACCTCTCATCTATCTGCAATTCCGACAGACTGCTCCCCAAATGCCGAACATTGACAATTAGCAAGTAAAAATATATATACAAGTAAAAACAAAACAAAACGAAGCCAAAAAGAAGAACAGAGACACCGAAAAGTAGCAGAAAGAACAACCAAAGAGACGCAAATTGTTAATTGGCTATTTAAACATTTCTTTTCGTTTTCGTTTTTTTTTTTGTGTCTGTGGATTTTGGTTGTATTTGTTTTTGTTTTTTTTTTTTTGCACGAATATATTGCAATTTCATTTCGTTTTGTAAATAAATTTTAATCAGCTTTTTTTATTGACTTTCCAGCAAGAGACAAAGAAGTGTCCGTCCAGTGCCGTCCCGTCCCGTCCCGTCCCACCACCTCAGCGGAAGAGGAGCTCGAATTTGAATTTCGGGGAATATGCTGGGGCCTGCCTCGTGGCTCGGGAACTTGGTTTGTATTCGCTCTTATACGACCAGTATTTATTCTAGAAAAGGAAATTGCTGTCTGCTGCGGTGCTCAATGGAATAAATAAATGTGATTAGAACATGGAAAAAGAGACATTTTAGCTCATTTTAGTGGTGCAGATTTAATGCAGAATTAATCTCTTTTCTCTATTGGTTTTGTTGATTGCTTTCTCTTGTTTTCTCGAATTTCACATGGACGTACACATGGGCAGATTATGTGTACACATGTATGGCAACGTACATAAATAAATTTAACTTCTGTTTTTGTGCTTTGGATCTTTTTTATGGATTTTTCGTGCACGCCAAAATATTTCTTTGTTCATCACGAAAATTGCATGAAATTGTATATATTTGCACACACACAGAGAGAGGCACAGAGACACGTTTGCAAGTGTGCTTTGAATGCAATATGAAATGCAATAAATACGGCCAACCAATGCCTCCCCCCACACATCGACCCGGAGTGGGTCTCCGATGATATATGAAATATTTCTGCGAATTTTCCACGATTTTGATTCAATTTATTGAGATTTTATATTTCTTTTCAAATCTTCGATTGCATAGAAGCATTCCATATCGATTAGTTATGGATTTCCGATATTCCGATTTTGTTTCCTTATGTTTAACCTTCTATGTACCATGTGCTAACCCTAAGATGTTGAGATATTTACTCTCATGCTTTTGTCTCTTTGATCTGCTATGAAGTCTCTGCAGTGAAGTCAAGCAAGGAAGGAAATGGCAGAAGATAAAGCAAAAGAAACCGAAACTAAAGCTGCGACTGCAAATAAAACGAATGTCACAACACAGCACATGAGGTGAAGCCAGAGAGAGAGAGAGAGAGAGAGAGAGAGAGAGAGGGAGCGGGAGCGGGAGAGGAGCGACTCATTCAAGATTTATGGCGATTGACACGGCATAGACAATAAACGATACACGATCAACGGTTATGTGGCACTACTACAGTAGAAAGGGGCTGCAATCAGAGCAAGCAGCAGCAAATTTTGCAATGCGGAGAGAGAGAGAGAATAGAAACGGAGAGCCAAGAGATCCGTGGACTTGGCTGGGAGGGGGGGCTCATAACTCGAAACGGTAAACGGTACATCAAACGGTTGTGTGTGCCGCAACTACACACAAGCCACACGAGACAAAAGTAGGGCACAAGTGGAAGATGAAGGGGAACAAATAAGTGCAAAGAAGAGCCAAGCAAAAGAGAATACGACGGCAGCCGAAGAAGAGTTGACACAAGAGATGGAGAGAGGGAGGTGAAGAGAGATTACATAGTTATGGTACTACTCCCTGCCCCTCCCAACGGACGCTCACCCGTCTAGCTCAGCGTAAACCGTACTCCCGCTTTTGTTGCCATGCCATGGACTGAGAGAGACTAACCCAGGGCCCTGACGCGCATACAAATGCAAACTTGACCTTTAGATGGCGGCGTTGGTTGTCGCATAAATTTTCAATTTCAGGCGAAAACTTTCTCATGCAACGCACAAAGAAACCTTCAAAGGGTAAAAAGATAGAGAGAGCGGGAGAAAAAAGGAAACCCAAAAGCAGCGAAAAAATCATAAAGGTTTCAATCTACTCTTATTTGGATTCGAGTTGGAATTTGTCATGCATTAAAAGCCTGCCCCTGCTTCTGTCCCTGTCCCTGACTCTTGAGGTGTGTACTCCATCCGAAAGTAGGCTAAAAACTCGTTTAGTTAAGAGTCCAAATCGCAACGCTTCCAACAAAATGTCTGTGTGCTTGTGTTTGTGTGTGGTGTTGGTTGCGTGTAATAAAATAAATATGCAAAGAAATTCAAATTAATTAATGTCAAACAGCTTTTGGCAAGCGAACAAATGACGACAACGCACAAAAACGATCAACAGCAATCCAGCAATCGAGCAAGCAGAATTCAAATGCAAATGCCAATTTGAATTCAAATTGGAATTCGGAATAGAATTAGCCACAAAATTCCACAACGGGAGACTAAATTCGGGTTTCAATTCTCATTAGTTGCTCACAAAGTGTACTCTTCAATCGACTCCTAACTGCTAACTCAATGACTGCACAAACTGAAAAGACTGAGCCTGTACGTGTTTTGATATCATTCCATTTCAAAAACATTTTGTCTTAAAAGCAAGTTAATTCGAGGTAAATGAATCGCGGTATTCGTGTGTTAAGGTAAACGCAACTTACCAATAAACCAGTTTCTACATTTGGTATTAGAATGATCTTGGAACCATCCATTAAGTTGTGATCTTTGAGTGTGCCATCCTGTAGTTCTCTGCAAGAAGAAGGAAAATCGAAAACGAATATGATAAATTGTTACAAAAAAATAGCTGCAGTAAATATGTAAATTTGAAAAAGAAAATAAGTAGAATGAGAAGAAACCAAAGGCGTGCGCCGTGGCATTTATCGATTCCTGTTTTTCAATTTTGAAAAACAATAGAAATAAAAACACTTCAATGTACAGTCACTCCCAAAACAAAAGCGACATTAAGCGAACAAGAGCGAGAAGGGACAGGCTGGCGTTGATTTGCTGCTGTCAGCACTCGCGCGCATGCGTAATGAAATTTCAAGTGACATTTGAGACAAGCATCTGAGAAATCGGATAGATCGGCATTAGCGAAGCAATTGATACCCTTGCAGATGGCTGTTGTATACATCCGATTTGGTTGAAATTGTAAGGTAATATAAACACATTTTTGTTTATATTTCAATTTTTATTTGGCAGGTACAAGAGATCCGAGGCTGTGGTTTAATGTGATTTAATGCCTGATCAAGAATATATATATAATTCAAATGCCCTTTTAAAGAGTGTAGCTCCAGTCAATAAGAGGTAGAACGAGAACAAAGAGGATAATACGGGGGAAAGGAGGGCAGAAAATTCAGAAGAAGGCACCAGAGCAGACACATCAAAGTCGATGCGTTTTTTGCCACTTGAACAATAAATAAGGTTGCATTTCAATTATCGAAATACTGATATGTACTTACATACATATCTCTGAGATATCTCGCTTGATAAATGACCAAATGTCGGGTGGAGGAGTGGGGGAGTGTAGTGAGAATGAGGGACATTCTTAGTACATTTATTTGTCAACTGCATCTTGCACTACTCTCCAGTGTTGCCAAACTACATGAAGTGTTGCCAAAGCTCTGTCACTATCTAAGGTATGCGCAAACACAGGAGCCACACAGGATTGCCCAACTTTGTATTATGAATGAGAATGAACTCATCGCCAGTCCTCCTCACTGCTCTTTAGAAATTTAGCAACAGCTTTTTTTCTGTGTTCTTATTCAATATAATCCCCACACACACACACACACCACAGAAGAAATACGACAAATTGTCGAATTGCACTCTGATCCACAGAATAAAATACGAGTACATATGTGAAAAATATAAATAAATGACAGGGGAGATGGCAGGGGAGGAAGCGGTGGAGTAGGAGAGTAAACCTAAATGACAATTTATAAGCGCACAAGCAAAAAAATTAAAGGTTCAAGCACTTTACAGGTTTGCCCCTACCGTTGGGGGGGTTGTAGATGGGGAGTAGAAGGGGGTGCGGGTGCTTTTACTGCTGTTACTGTTTTACTTTCGGATACCCGTTGATCTTTCATTCTTGCTGTTGCTTTTTTTTCATACTCTTGTCTGGTTTTTGAAATTAAAATTTGAAGATCCAACAAATCTTGTGAATGCAGAACGATTAAGATTAAGTCATGGCTGTTTGAAAAACTGAGTACTCGAAGTATTCTAGTGTCCATTTGCGTGTGCCGCAACAACAGGCAGTGTTCAACGCTGTTAACACTTTTCACCTGCAATTTTGGGCTCTGCAGCAGCATCAGATCAGGTGTTAAACAGCACACAACAACAGCACGGACAATGTCAGCAACAAATAAACAACACAGCTGCTTGGCTATTTATTTAATTCTGTTTAACTTTATAAGTAAAGTACAAAAAAATAAAAACCGGCAGTCAGGAGGGGAGTTTCACATTACAAGAATTATTTCCCATTATTTGCATTGGGTGGCGGTGGCAGGGAACCCTAGTGGGGACGGGGGGGATCGGCACGAATTGTTTAATAAACAATTGCGTCTGCGTTTCTACGAGTGACGCAATGCTTAGCTTTTGTCTGGTGTGTGTCTCTGCTGTATGCGTGTGTGCATGTGTGATGATCGGATCGTAACATTGGCAACGGCGCCTGGGATATTGGAGGATGGGAGTTTGTTTTGTGCGTTTTTCCTGGGAAATGGAGGAGCCCAAAGTAAGACTAGACAGCTTTTGTTTGTAAACAGAGAAATTCATATGAGAAACCGACAAAGGAGTTGAATTTCGGAAATGGTATCGTACCAGTGCTACGTTTTCTTTAGGAGCGGATGGAGTTGGCTCGTATTTATTTCCGAGGTTATTTGAAATAGTAACTCTTCTAGATAAATAAACTTGTTCGATATTGGAGAAACAATCAACTGCGTTAAGCCCCGTTGTCAGCGCTCTTTCTGGTTTTTTAAGAGTTCTTCTAGGGTTAAAGATAATCGGTAAGCTTCGATGAAAAGTAGTTTGCCTTCATGGCGCTGAAGTCCCAAGGCATGCAAATGTCCGTAGTACAACTATTTTTCTTATGGACTTCAGGTAAAATCAATGTCGATGTCGGGTGCATTACATATCAATACTGTATTGTATATAGAGAGAGGGAGTTGAATTTGTTTTGGCTAGCAACGCACCAGCAGGCCCAATCAAGCCACAACAGAAAAAGGGGAAGAAAAGGGGCAAGCAATTTCGAGCACAAATCGAACAACAACAAAAAACACACAAAACAGGCATAGGCATGGCAGTACGGGGTAATGGGGGGTGGGGAATGTGAGGAATTCCTTGGCGACAGGTGGGCATACACAAGAGAGAGAGAGAGTCTCAGAGAGAGATTCAGAGAAACAGATGGAGATGGAGGTGCAGTGGTCGCAGCTTCCATTTCGAAAGACAGAAAGAGAGGTGACTGTACGCAGAGAGGCTACAATTACCTAACTGTAATTACGCTCCATCAAAGAGCGAGAGAGAGAGAGAGAGAGTGTGTTGGTCAAACACAAAGGAAAGGTAAAAAAAACTACAGAGTGTCACGCAAGGTGTATTTTATAACAAGGTGGGAGACCAATCCTCCAACTGTATGAGAATGGGCTTGGGCCATTGCATCAGTCTCTGACTCTAAGCAGAAAGAGAGAGAGAAAGAGAGATTGCTTTCCGATGCGGTAACCCCGGCAACTCCAACATAAAACGGTAACCAAGAGAGCGCGATTGAGAGTGAAAGAGAGAGCCACCAGCCACGAAAAGCTGAAACGAAACGCAACGAAGCAAAGCGAAGAGAGCGCATTTAATGACTGCATGCATGATTGATGAATTGATAAGATTTCGGGCTAGCGCGCTTTGCTTGCTGCCGCTTGATTTGCTGCTGCTTTGCTGCACGGCACCGAAACCCCGTATTTGGGTCAACGAAAGAGGCGTGGCAGCCAATGTTGCACGCAACCTCATGGACATGGACATGGACATGGACACACACACACACACACAACAACAACACAGGAGTGGCTACATATGCCGCAACGTCACGCATAACGTAACGAAGCAGAAGCCGGCCTTAATGGCGTAAGCTTCAAAGCCATCAGTACCCGAAATACAGCGGGCTCTTTTTCTCTCTATCTAAAAGAAAAGGGCCAACAAATCACGTTAGTGGACACATAACGTTAGAAGCATAGTGTTAAAATTCGTTGCCACGTAAAGGCTGGCAGACAGCCAGCCGAGCTGAGCCAGCCACATGTTGCAATATTGTCAGCAGTCAGCCGCATTATGGCCACAAACCGAAACTCACCACAGTGGAAACAGGGGCAGAGAGAGAGAGACACAGAGACATAGAGAGAGCGAGAGAATGATAGGAGTGGGAGGCAGAGTGTGAGAGACTGGAGGGAATTTTTTCCTCCCAAATTTCAGCTTTAAATTTGATTTTTCTTTATTTCATACCGTTTTTGTTTTTCCCAAATAATACAGGGAAAAGCTCTGTTAAAGCCTAACAGGAACAAGGGTGTGTGTGTGTGGATGCGCGCTTAGACTTTGTGCCTGTCTGCGGGGGTGTCTGTGTCTGCCTCTGCTGACGGCTCTCTGCTAGCGTCGCTGCTTTTACGCAATAGGCAGACGACGACGCAATCTGACGCGACGCGACGTTCCGCTGACGCAAAACGAAGGCCAAACGACGAGCCGTCGACGCCGCCACCGCCGCCTCGTGGCCCGGGCCGAGGCCTGGCAACCCAGACAGCAAGATAGACAGACAGAAAGGTGGGGAGAGGAGGAATAGGAGATGATGGCAGAGGCAGAAATTCGGAGTGGGAGTGAGAGGTGAGAAAATACAAGTCGAAAAGGGAGTAGAAAATTCAATTGGCTTCAGGGCCAATAAAGGTGGTGGAAGCAGAGGAGAGGTATATGGCTTCTCAAACTGTACCGAACGGAGAGTTCCCCCTCCCCCCTCAGAGTATGCCACTGTGCATCGAAGATTCTCTTAGATTTCAGGCTCCAAATATCTGATGTTTTTTAAGGGATACTTGAATGATTTTAGAGTCCTCAATTTCTTTAATTATATCTGTTTTATATTTATTGTACATATGTAGCTCTTAGTTGAAAATCTTTTGCATCACCTAAGAAGACTCTCGAGTTGAGGTTAGGTTTACATACATTTCGTTTACGTTTTATGTTTTTTGAAGCCATTTTCTGGCACTGGCACTGCATCCCCTACTCTGTCTCTTCTTATTGCTCTTCTTTACACCTATCAAAGCATTTTTCAGGCAGAAGCCAGAATGTAATTTCAAACCGAAAAGAAAACCCAAGTGAGTTGCCCCTTTTGTTGTCGTTAAATTCCACCACCTTGTGGCACAGACACATGGCTGGGCACTGCCACTGCCACTGTCGCTCTCCTGCACTGCTGCGTAAATTATCAGGTTTAGTGCCTAGAAATATGTACCTACAACATGGGAAAGGAGGAAGGATATAGATATACAGATGTAAATACATATATATGTATGTATGTGTATAAGGATTTGCCAGCTATGTATCTCTGCATCTCTTTCTCGCTCTCTCTCTGCTGCGGCGGCACAAGGGTAGGCCTATCCTCAAAAGGAACAACAAAAAGTGAATGGAGAGGAAAAGAGAGACGAAATTGAAGCTGTGTAACTGAGAAAATTCCACCAGCAGAGCAGTGGAGGAGCACGAGCAGGAGCAGGAACAGGAGTAGGCAGAGGCACAGCAGTAGAAGGAAACTGAATTGAAGCCAGTAGCTAGGAGAGGGAAGCAGTAGATTGAAGAAGAAGCCGAAGCAAGGGAAAACGCAAGCAAGCAGCGACAGTGGCGCACTTTAAATGTTCTGCCAGCGTCACGACCACACCCCCCAATTCCACCAATGCTCAAGGGCAACTGTACCACCGCCCCCACACATAGACACCGCAAGACACGGAGAAAATCCTGCTTGAGAATTAAATAAAGGGTTGGCCAAGACACTTTTCTGTTCTTTTCAGGAAGATAGAACAGAGGAGCAGCATCCACTGCCCTAATCAGACCTTAATTTCCTAATTTTCTACTAAATCGATCCGACCAGAGAGACATCTTCTTGTTCTCTTTTGGTCACTCTACTCGACCCCTTTTATCGCCATACCCATGAAATCTGAGCGAGGACACAAATTTAATAGATCTGGTTTTGAATTTCGTTTGTTCTTTGTTTGTTTGTTGTCTTTTTTTTCAATAGCCAGAGACCGAGTCTGCTTGTTGTTTCTATTGTTTATAGATTGTTTACTATTTCAATTTCAATTTCAATTTCGAGTTATCAGTGAGTGGAGGGAGGGGAACGTGTGATGCGGAGAAGGAAGATAAGTGAAGGAAAGAAATGCAAACGCGTTCCACAAGAAATTGTTGATTAGACAACAGACCAGACGACAACAGAATCTTGAATCTGAACAATTTTCGCGCGACCATTGACGAAATATTTGCCAAAGAGCTATGAGGAAGTGTTTCTCGTATTTGTTTGAGTGCGCGACAGACAGACGCAGATACAAAGATACACACAGATATGCACAGAGAAACGTGATAGTCGAGATATTATAGTATGAAGACGCTTCTTTCACACAGAGAACACCGAGTATTGTACATTGTAGATACATTTCAGGGTTGGGGAGAAAGCCCCAAATCGTCATCGATTTGCTATTTCAAATGCGAAATACTATTAAGATATTCCTGATATCTGGGAATCCCTCAATCCCTTTTCTTCCATCATTTCATCCGGCATCTATCAGCTCTCTCTATCTCTCTGTGTCTCCGTCTTCCCTGGCTCTGTGTCGCTCGCTCGTGTGCAAATGGGCAGCAATTCCCCCCTTTGGATACATCGAAATTGTGGTGTAGATACGTGGCCCCTTTATTGCAGATACTAAAACATTTTGATCCCCATCTATGCATCCCCCGATTGCTGGCTTGGAGGCCTGTTCTGTGTTCTGTGCCCAGCTCGTGCCACCCCTAGGGCAGAGGCTACTTTAAAGTCAACTAATCCCAGTCAGGCTCTGATTGCCAGGAACACCCATAAAAGGAAGCCTGCTTGATGCATGCACCATCCACAGGAACATCCACAGACACATCCACAGACACATCCACCCACTTGGTCAGAATGGGCGGGTGGTTGGGTGGTTGGTTGCTAGCAGCAAAAGCAGCAACCATTTCCAGCATTTCCATTCAGCTTTCACTTGGCAGAAGAAGCTTTTCTCTCGCATCTCACAGCCATAACCTCATCCCTGAGGTTGGAGGGTTGGGCTGCAGCAACCACCGACCATCCGCCCATCAAAGCACATCGCTGGAACCGGATGACTTTCATTCATTTCCGGCCCAAAAAGCTATTGAAAGAAAGAGGAGGAGGTAAAGCGGGAAAAATGACGGTGGAGGGGGTGTAGAGATTGGAGGGGATGGAGGTGCTGCGCTGATGGTGGATATATTGTCCAAAAATGTCCAACCAACCCGGGGACTAGAACCCGGAACTGGCATTGACCATACCATATGCTACTCGGGGTACCTCTCTCTCTCTCTTTCTCTCAGTGTGTGTGTGTCTATACATATTACTCGCTTCCCTCTCTCTCTCTCTCTCTCTCTCTTTCTGTCGCTTTTCTCTCATTCTCGCTATATTCCACCAAACCTCAAACCCCAAAAGCATTTTGTTTGTCTTTGTTTTGGAAAGACGAGGCGTGGGGTATAAAAAGCACACGATGCAGCAAAAGGGTTAAGCAAAAGTGAGATGGGGAGGAGCTGGGAAAATGTGCTGGGAAAATCGATGAAAACAGCTGAGGGAAGCTGTGCCTCAAACGAAGGCCTTAAGCTTAGTATGAAGTTTGATTTCCCTTAAAATTCCCTTTTTACACCTTTTTCGCATTTGTGTTTGCAACGTAACGTGCAGCTTCGCATCTGCATGCATACAGAGGCTCAGGCAATAAGAGGAAAAAATACTGACGCAGAGACTGCAGCAGAGGGCATAACAGCGCAAAATGTTAGGCGGTGGCTGTAGTAGCGAAGGAAATGCTAGAGACAGCAACAGCGACAGAGCAGCGAACAGCATCCATAACAAAGACAAAATTAAACAAAGAAATCAGCGAAAGGGCAGCGGGGGGGTTAGAGGGGTGGGCGGGCCTGCACAAAACAATGAACAATCACAGCAAAAAGCGAAACAAAAAACTAAAAATAGCAAAAAACAAAACTCAAAGAAGATGAGAATGAAGAAAAGGCAAACAAAATATATAACGAAATTCCTCCGCCCACAGCAGCAGCCCCACACGCCCACGACTGATTCTAATTTGAAAATTAGAAAAAAAAAAAAAACTATTGATTCAGAAAGGCAATGCTGTTGCTGCACTGCTGCGTCCGCTAACAGTTAGCGCTAATAACAAATTCACAAGCCACATAGACGACGCAGCAGCAGCAACAGCAGCGGCCACCGGAAGGCATTTTGCAAAAGGGCAAACATTGAAAATGCAAATATATAGAAAGAGAGACAGAGATGGGGAGAGAGAGCGACGCTGAGAGAGATTTGTGATTGGCACAACCTAGGTGTAACACCTCTAAAGGTGAGGCATTATTTCGAGAACATGGGCTTTTAATCTTTAACGATTACAGAAATCTTTCGATCCACAAAAATACAATTTGAAGGAATTGTAATTAAGTCTCTCGGATATGTCCACCTTATATTCATACACGGTGGACACTGCAGTGCGCACGCAGTCAGCAGCAGCGCACACACACACAAGAACATGAACAAGAGAGGCATAATGCAGGCGGCGGCACACTACACTGCACAAACAACAATTGCCGGCCGGCCGCAGCAGATCAAGATGTGAAGAGAGAGAGAGAGAGAGAGAGAGAGAAAGAGCGCGCAGAAGAACAGCAGCAGCGAAGAGAGCGCACACATTAAAACGTTAGTGTGGAGGCTGCATGCGAGTGGGCTGGGGAGATGGGGTGTGCAGTGGCTACTTCTCGCCTCCGCTATCTCCCTCTCCTTCTAATGACGTTATCGATGCCGTAAGTAGTTGATTCTTGTTATTGTTGTTCTTTCTTGTTCGTTCATTGAAAGTAAATAGCCGATGACGCTGTCTGTGACGGCGACTGCGACACTTGAATACCCTTTACTTGTATGGTACTGGGGAATGGGTATGCTATGTTGCAGTTGCAGATGCATGTAGATCACTCTTGGAACACAGTAATGGAGAAAAATAATTAAAATAAAGGCAAGTTCTGCATATACAGCTACAAATTATATACAGTCGACATAAAAATGATTAAGTATGGTACCCCACATAATGATAATGCTGCAATGAGGGCATCTTAAAGTCGGATATCCTTACGAACGGGCACATTCCCAACCTGTTTTATTTCATCTATCTTTGTTTCTGGCTCTCTCAGAATGAAAATATAGCCGTAAATATGAATGAAAAAACCAGATTCAAAGAATCTATTCGCGCGGAAGAAGTGGGGTGGGATATGGAGTGTGGACAAAGATTTCTTCGATTTCCGATCAAGTAGGAATAACATCGTCTAGATCTGCTGCTGCTGAAAGCTTAAAGTTCTTCTATCATTATTCCTTTGTTGTTTACTTCCTATGGCGATTTCTTTTGTCCTCGAGTGTTAGTTATTTTCGGAAGATCAAGAAGAAGACTTTGGCCAAGGGGTGGGTGCTAGTGGTGGGTGTGTGGCAGGTGAGAAGTTGTGTGAGGGAGGGTGGTTTACAGTTAAGAAGAAACATTTTGTTTTGAATTTGCATAAGCAAAGGCAATTTGTGATGCGTTCATTTCCCGGGAGACGTCATTTGGTGGTTCGTGCCTGGATTCTGGCATGGGGGCATAGAGGGTGGTGTCAATGCACCATCATCATCATCATCATCACTACCACCACCATCACCGCAGCAGAAAGGTGTCTTTCTCTGTTCCATAAATAGGATTCAGCATCTACACATAGGCGAATGAAGCTGCTTCCTCAGCTGCTGCTGCTGCATGCAATTTGGCACAATTAAAGATGTATCTGCCAGATACAAGATACACACACTATTTGCCTCTGCAAAAACATGCAAACGTGCCGTTAGCTCCGATTTTGCCTCTATTTATTTTTATATCTTTCAGATACACACACAGGGAGCACAAACATTCACACACACACACACACACACAAATACCCGCAGAGAAATGTACACACATATGGATGTACAGAGGCCCCGGAACACCTTAAATAAACTTTAAAAAAAAACACAACCCAGCCCCCGTCAGAAGCAGTCCATCAGTAGAAGCAGAGAAACCACCCACTCTGAACCGCCCACTCCCACCATTCCCATCCCATTCCCAATTCCATTCACCGTTCAAACCCTATTCTGCTCTCCTTCTCTCTCTCTCTCTCTCTTGCTGCTTTCTATTTTTAATGTGTAGCGTCTGCTGCGGCTGACAGGCAGCGCTGCTTTTGGCAACTTTGTTGCAACATGCGATGGATGTGGCAAGCATCTATCCCTGTCCCTAAACCAAGATAGATTTATTCTAAAAACTCAATGGGTGGAAAAAGAAACATATGTTCAGGCACAGACTCTTCATTGGAATGGAGAACGCAAGCAGTAAAATAAATCTTCATTCAACGTGCAGTAGGTCGGGCAGTGTAAGGAGTCTCTGAATAAAGAGTTCCATTTACTTTATTTCTTGGTATGCATGCAAATGCAGGGTATTAAGCAGTACCATCAGGCAAGCAGCAGAGACCCATCACCAATTGGGGCGTGGCGCCACCTAGCGCCCCACGAAGCCATGGCTAAAATGAAAGCCTGGAGGGCAGCCATAAACAAATGATGGACGACCCTTTCAGAATAGTGCAGTGGAGAAGCGAAATGGGTTGTGGGCACACTTGTGGGGCTTGAAAATTGGCAGGCAAAGCGAGGGATTGGATAGCGGGGTACAGAAGGCAGAAGCAAGGGCAGCAGGTGATGGCTTCAGTGACCCTCCCCACCCCCCATCCACTCTTCCAACAGACTGGTGTTACTTTCCCAGAAACTAAACGAGTTTTCACGTACAAACATATTGAGAAAGAGAGAGAAGCGTGAAATGTAGTGCAGGGAATGAACCTCTCTCTCTCTCTCTCTCTCTCTCTGTCTATCTTGCCCAAAAGGGCAGGCTGCGAGAGGGAGAGAGAGAGCCCAGGTCGCCGCTTATGTCTTGTGTAACCTGATCTTCACTCCACCTCTCTCTCTCTCTCACCCGTTCTCTATCCGACTAGAGATTGATAGAGGGAGATAGCAGTATACCAGCAGAACAAAGCATCGACTCGTCTCGGGCACGCTTCCCAAACAAGATCTCGCACGAGCCGCGACTGCGACGGCGACTGCTCTGCTGCCTAATCAACGGCAAACAACGCAAAATATAAACAGACTAAACAAAAAATAATTACTACGCAGCAACTATTTTTTGTACACCCTAAAGGTGTTCTCTTAATGAACGAAAGCCTGGATGGCATGGACGGGTGGTAACCTGTCGGATTCTGCAAGTATTTGGAGGGAAGCCCTCTGAAAAAACGAGGTGGATTGCATATCCAGTGATGGTGCGGGGGCTCCACGCTTCACCAAAAACAACAAAGATAAAAAACTACCACGAAACCCAACACTCGGTAAAACTCACCACCGCACACTCACACACACACACAGACAGAGAGAAGCAAGAGAAAAGCAAAGCAGAAAAGAGAAAAAATAAATACACGCGCTGCTAACTGATGACGTCCAGAGGGCAGTGGCTGAAGTGGAAGAGGAGACAGACCCGACCCGACCACCAAGTGCCGACCGTTCCCTCCTACCCGTACTCCACTGCAACATCATTCTTCTCCTTTTGCAGTGTGGTTCAGGTTCATATGATACCCTTCAAAATAAACCGAATGGGTTAAGGAAGGAAAAGTGTATGTTCAAAAGAAGCTTCAAAGGTTTTCCGCAGATTCTAGCCAGAGCAGAAGCAGAATCAAAATTGGAAGAAAATCACCCGTACTAAAATTAAAACGGTTGATAATAAAAGCAGCGGCAACCAGCACCAACGGCGGCGATCCCAGGGCCAAGCCAAAACAGAGCGGCGACTGTAGACACTGTATAGCGTGTGCGCTGTGCCTGTGCTGCTTTGTTCCACACACAATAAAACGTATACATATCTCTATCTGAAGAACCCTAAGGTGACATGTGGGGCGCCTTTGGCTTATGTCATAGCTGGAACAGCGCACACACACACACACCACAACACAGCATACTACACCTTGAGAGCAGAGTGCGCCGCACAAAGTACTCGGCGAGTACACGGTAGAGGTACATACACACATTGTACATATCTGCTCTGTACGGGTATGGTACGGTACACGGTACACGGGGCGAGGGCGAGGCTGATAGCCAGCAAATCTAATCTATAAGAATTTTGTTGTTCTGATATGGTATTTCCTCCTCTATGCAATGTGCGGTGCAGTATAAACACAATGCATACATAAAAAGCAGTTTCTTACGCTTAAGCTTAAATCGAACTGGTAAAGATTTGTTGCAGAATAACTTTGAATATGGTTACTAATTATAGTACTAGTAGTAAAGACTTGCTGTTTATTTCTACTATGTTGCCTTCTTTCAGCATGTGTGTTAAAGGGTTGTTTGTGGAATAGATCATTGCCTCTTTTATCATTCTGTTAATTATCTCTCATTCCGTTCTCTGTTAGCTCTTTCATTTTTTGTTCTCACTCCGTTCCTTCTTCATTTCTTTCTTCTCTTCCCACATGGCAATATTCATGAGGAATGTTTGGGTTGGTTTAGGCTGAGTTTTCATTTTGGGTTTGGTTTTTGGTTGCTGTTGGGTTGGGCTTTGGCTTTGGTGGTGTTTGGGTTTCGTTCGGTGGTGAGTTTATAATAAATGAAGCCTCTCGCAGAGAAATTCCCATTCATTCATGTGTGCCACAGTGCCACATTGTCTTCATTTGTTGGCCAGTTGTTTCACCAAGTTTCTGCACGTCTTCTAGCTGGTGGTTAAATGAGGGTTTTTCTGGGCTGGTGGTGGCAGTGGCAATGGCAATGCTGTCATGGTGTGGTGGCACATTGGTGGTGTGAATAAGCTTTCACCGAAAGCCTTGTTTCTTTGCTGCTTTCGCTCTGGTGGTGGTGGGTCTTCCTGTTTTTTCTGCTGTTATCAGTCCTATGCCATGCGGGGGTGGCATCTCTATGGCTGCCTCTCATCTACGGGTTAACGATGCATGTGTGTGTGTGTGTGGTGTGTGGTGTGTGTGTGACATTCAAACAAAGAGAAGCCCAAGTCCGTTTGCCTCTGTGTCCGATAAGCGCAGCCTGTCGGTCCGTCGGTCGGTCCACAGCATCATTATGAGGCAGCAGCAGCAAAAGCTGATGAAGAGGAAGGGAGAGAGAGAGACCAAGAACAAAGGCACAAAAAATCTCCTCCACAGACCGTATAGAAAACACACCACGCACACATATACACATACACATGTGGCTGGCGCGCCGGTTAGCAGCGCTGCCCAAGCCGACGCTGGCAGGGAGCATTAAAAGATGAACAACGAAGGGAACTTCAAGTGGAAGAAGATGAAGAGAGAGGAGAAGCAGAAGCAACCGTGACGCCATTGCCCATTTTGCTTTTGTTGTTTGCTGTAAAGTGGCATAAAACAGATGCAACAACAGACAGACAGACAGAGAAAGAAAGGCATCAGCGCAAAGCAAGTAACGAAGCAACAGAATCAGTGCACAAAGAAGAAGCAGACGAACACCACCACAGAAGAGATGAAGCGAGAAAGGAGCACAAATTCTTATCAGTCAAGTTTTCTGATTTTGTTGCAGAAGCACCAACAGCACACAAAGGCAAGATAATGGGCAGAGGCAGGGAGGACTAAAATCCATACAAACATACACACATAATTCTCAATTAGAAATCTATGTATTCGCTGAAAGTACAAATGATGGGAGGAAGGGGCGTTAGGGAGACGGATGCACAATGTCCGAGTACAGTTGTCGGTCTCGTGTGACGGAGGAGACAGACAGAAACCCGCATGCAAAGAGACTGAAAAAGAAGCCACTGTAATGCGCGAGGACACACACATACACACCCGGGCGAAGAGCTAGAAATAGCAGCGCCTATTAACAGACCACTAACAGAAATAGGCATTAACAGGCAGGCCTGCAGACAATAAAAGTAGCGCTTAACAGGAAGCGGAATGAATACCACACAGGAAGAGAGAGAGAAAGCCATGCAAGTGTGCAAGTGACTGTTGCACTCATTGCTATGCTGAGAAAATTGCAATAGCTAACGAGAGAACTCCACTTTTGATGCTGATTAGGAATATATATTTCTTAAGGGTACAACAAAAATGAGGAGGAGAAACTATAACTGTAACTGTAACAGCTACACTTAACAGCAGACTTTAACAGTAGCACTGCTTCCCCCATTCAACTAGTTGGCGGCCCTGCTGGTGCTCCTACTATTGCTGTTTCTCTCATTCTCCGCTCGCTCTCTTCCCTAACACACACAACCAACACACACACTCACGCCGAACGACTCGACTCGCTTTGCATTTTCTGTTTTTGTTTGATTCATTTTTTTATTTTTATTTTTTGCCGGTTTCGTGTTATGTGCCGCACATTTTCCCCCTTTTATTGTTGTTATTTTTCCCCACTCTTCATCTGTCTCACTCTTTCTTTTGCGTTGGTTTGACTAAGCAACAAAATGATTATGAAATCGCTTTGCCTATGTTTGTCTCTCTCTCTTATGTGTGTGTAGATCAATTTGCACTGCACAATCCCCCTGCAAGCCCCTCTTATAATACTTAACCCTTCAAACGATTTTCTTTTGTTTCTTTTTTAGTGGATTTTTGGAGGTTATATCAATAATAATAATAATAACCGGAACGAGAAGAAGAGAGGCACTAAACAAAGAACGAAAAGGACAGAGCAGAGGCAGGTTAGGCAGAGGGACAGAGAGAAGAGGGTCAGATAGAGAGAGAGCGAGCACAAATAAACGATAATCAAAGGCAGTCACTACATCTGTAAAGCAGAAACAAAAAGTAACCTCTGAAAAAATAGCGGTGGACAGAATAGAAGCAAAGAAGAATCCATGGCGGCCTTACGAGCCGCAGAAGGGTTAAAGTAGTTTGGAAAATGGTTAAAGTGGGTTTGGATTTGACTTTGAAAACCTTATTAGTGGCGGATCATCACTACTCACTTTTCACGATGCAGCAGACATATGCGATCCTTTGCCACCTTCACCTTTTTGGCGATGATCTTCTTGAGGCTCTCCACGTTGATGTGGGGCTCCACGCTGACGGCAAAGTTGCCGCCGGTGGTGGTGCTGATATTGAGGTTAATCAACATGCCACCGTTTGTGGAGGAGCCACTTCCGTTGCCGTTGCTTGTGGCGATTCCATTTACACTTGTTGTCGATGATGATAAACGCTGCAAGGCGACGCCGTTGCTGTGGCTCCTATTCCCATTACAGTTGCTGCTGCTGCTTGTGCCGTTAGTTGTGGTTGTGCCACTGATGTTGCTCTTGTTGGTGGTGGTGGTGCTGCCACACCCAGCATTTGGCTGTGTTGCCGCTGCTGCTGTTGCCTCATTCTGTGCATCTGAAGGCGCGGTGTTCGTTGTGGTTTTGTTGTTGGCTTATCCATTTTTGATCCGGAA
The DNA here is from genome assembly GCF_008121235.1 of Drosophila subobscura. Taxonomy (NCBI): domain Eukaryota; kingdom Metazoa; phylum Arthropoda; class Insecta; order Diptera; family Drosophilidae; genus Drosophila; species Drosophila subobscura. The sequence goes on along the minus strand of NC_048530.1, from coordinate 22,030,599 downwards.
CGAAGTTAGGAGAGGGAGCGATGAAGTGTACGTATGTACTTTACGTTCTTGCTGCTTCTCTTTCTCCTTCAAACGCACGCACACACACACACACACACACACGCAATCACCGAATAGCGGGTGGCACAAGCAAAAAAATTGTAAAACAATAATCTGATTTGTTGCAGAAAACTGTGGCGCGGGATTAATTAAACTAAAAAAAAACCCAGCACCGCGCACGATTTTTAGTAATGGAAAAAATCCTAACGGCACACGCGGCTGCTGCTACGGCGACTGCGGCGTTGGTTCAATTGCAATCGATTTTCTATATACACCACACCTTACGCACACACACACACACACACGCACCGCGGCACAGAAAGACGAGAGGCAGGCACGCACGACGTAACCGTTGCCGTAACGTAATGCGCAATGCGAAGCGATGCGGCTAAAGGCAGTGTGTGGGGGGGCTGGGGCTATTATGTGAGGGCCGAAGAGGTTACGTTTCAATTTACTGTTGCTGCCCGTTACACGCACGCCTACAGTACTGTTGTAAATGGTTTCTTCGAATTTGTGGTTTTCGCATCGATTCAAACTGGGTTTCTTCGATCTCAGCGATGCCTATTCTCTACTTTTTCTCTCTACCTCGACCACACACACACACACACACACACAGTCGGCACAGTCGGCACACACAGTTCTGCTTTTAAGATTCACAAATGAAAACAACCGCAGCAGCACCAAGCACCGACACAGTTCGAACAATTTGTTTGTACTATCGAAGCTTAAAAAAGCGAGCTTCTGTGAAATTTTGTGGGAGAATTTAAGGTGTCGACCACATGTAAAACGTCACAAAAAATTCCAGGGCTGCAAGGTAAATTACACCCGCAATTTCAATCCTCCATGCATTTTTATTAAAAACAAACTAAACAGCGTGACCGCGAAATTATCGATAAAATATACCGTCGGGCCCTCGAAAATATACCGAAATATACTTTTTCATTTTCAAAATATACCGTAATGCAAAGACATTCACCACTTTAACAATAATTTAATCCGATTGAAGAATCACTTTTGCTTAGTATAAATACTCATTTTTATTGGATTATATACCTTGTGACCTTATATTTTACTAAGTTTTATTTGAATTTTTCATTGAAATCACTCCCTCTGGAAGCACGGGAGCCTTGTCTTCAGTATGTAAATGTATGTAAATTATTAAAATGTCTCTTTTGTGGTATTAACTGATAATATTGAAAATTTGAAAAATGGCGCGCTCAACATAAGCGATAAAGAAATTCTATTGTTTTTTTTCTGAAAGGGAGAGGGAACGAACACATAAGTAAATATTATAATGTGCTCGGAGTGCTTTGGGAGGCAGTTTTTCTATCTTCACAACATAATTGGGGCTAAACTCCAAAATATATCCGCCCTAAATTGAAATTTGTTTGTTAATCCACTCGACCCTTTTTATCGGAAATCACATTGCTCGATTTGAATATTTCTGAAATTGAAATATTTTTGTAGCCGCTTGTAATTGCAATTGATTTGTTTTTTGTTAGAAGAGGGTCCGAGTCAAGCTGATTCAGAGTATATTATGAATGTTTTTTTGAATATGAAGCGGCGATATGATCCGCCTATCGCACTGAAGTATCGATATTTCTTGCACTTAGCCCTGTGCATCGATAAAAGAATCAACTCTGGCAGGTATATGATCTAAAAAGCTACTACAGCATATCTATGATTAGTTTAATGCAAGCGAAAGATAGTCTATGTATTAAACATTCAGTCTTCGGGCTGGGAGCTTTGAATTGTCCGATTCATGATTAACGGCATATCGGTAATAATGTAGTATTTTCAAGCAATTTTGTTCTAAATCACGGTATATTTATAAGGGTCAAGCGGGTATAGTTGAATGATAAATCCGCGATCACACTGGCTTACAGTTGCAACAAAGGGACGCGTTAAATAAATAAATAATTGATTGTTTTGAACACAGGACGAATACCACGTGCATCAGCAGGACGAACAGGACGCGGAAGAAGCGAACCCAATGCGCATGCAGGCTGTGGGCCAGTGGAGAGCTGTCGCAGAACAGCAGCAAGCGGAGCAAGCCGAACATTCGGCGTCACAGTGGGCCCTCTGACTCTGGTAGCGGGGGCTGGGCTGGCTGTGCTGCTGGGATGCGGTCACTAGCATACGATGTGGCCAGCCGCACTTACACGCCTGCTGAGACGACGCATCATCTACATAATCCTTGTGCTACTCCTGCTCATTTGCATTATCTGGGGCAACCTCTTGGATCGGGTGAGTGGCCCTGAGACACACGAGTCCAGACGCTGGCAAAACTAATCACGAACACTTTTCGACGCAACAGGGCGCCTTCAGTGGTCTGCACTATGACGACTTTGAGGTGCAGCGCACGCGGCCGCTCCTCTGGACGCAGCAGCTGCTGGCGCCGGAGCAGCACATCAATCGGACGCGGGATCCGGAGCTGCGCTGCCGCAACTCGGTGCAGGGCCGCCAGCTGCTCACCGACGAGCGCGGCTTTGTGTGCCTGCGCGAGCAGATGCTGCCCAGCGGCTGCTGCAACCTGGAGATGCTCGGCATCGGCTACTACAGCTGCCGCAGCTGCAACGCCACAACCAACTGCTGCCGCCTGTACGAGTACTGCGTGTCCTGCTGCCTGCATCCCGACAAGCAGCCGCTGCTCGAGCAGGTGCTGCAGTCCGCGCACACACCCAAATACATCTACGCCAGCGTCGCGGATCACTTTGAGCTGTGCCTGGTCAAGTGTCGCACCAACTCGCACTCCGTGGAGCACGAGAACAAATATCGCGACGCGCTGGCCAAGCACTGCTACGGCCTCACCGAGGCGCACGAGTCGCAGCGTGACGTGGCGCCCCAGGCCCCAGTCCACAGCTAGCTGACACAGCTCTCTACCCATGTCCTGCCCCCTAGGCTAAGCCGTTGCCTCCCCTTGAGATTGCTTGCACAACAAAGACGTTCAACTGTGCACTCCTTAGCTTTACCTTCAACTAAAACTACGACTAGAACTGCAACTAGAACTAGATTAAGTGGCAGACCAGAGGGACTGCCCCAAAGCGGACCCGTTCCGCCCGCAGATGGAACCAAATGCAATGCAATTGTGGGACACCATCTACATCGTAGTAGAGCTTATTTTTTTGTGTATTCCTAGCTCCCTCGGGAGGCGTAACTTTAGTAATTTATTGACGTGTATTTTGATTTCTTTTTAGAGGATTGTTTGAGCCATTAAATGTGAACCGTTGAAGTGCCTAATGCGAGCGGCTCCTGGTGCACCGCTTGGCCCTCGATGCCGTAGAAGATGGTCTCGTCCTGTATGTAGCCCCAGGCCATGCGCTGCGAGGTGAAGCTGATGCCCAGATCCCCGGCGGGGCCCACAACTATGGCGCCGCCTGTGCCGCCGAGGCGCTGGGTCATCGCGCGGCACTCCTGATCGGCGGCTGCCTGGGCGGACATGCCCTTGTGCTCGATGGCGGCGAGGATGCGTTGGGCCAGATTGTAGCGCATAATTGTCTCGCCGTGGCCGGTGGTGGAGACGCCGCCCCTGGCGTTGTCCGCGTAGGTGCCGCTGCCCAGGATGGGCGTGTCGCCAATGCGACCGGGCCACTTGCCCGTGATGCCGCCGGTGGAGGTGGCGACAGCAATCTGGCCATCCAGGTCCATGGCCACGGCGCCCACCGTCTCGCCGCTGGGGTCGGTCCTCTGCTCGGCGGCCAGCTCGGTGCGTGCGAAGAAGGGATCCTTGCCCTGGGCCAGCTGCTCCTGGAACTGCTGCAGCGTGTAGCGGGCGCCCTCCGTGACCAGCGCGTTCGCTGGCAGCCGCTCGCTGCCCGTGGCCAGGGCCAGCTCCTGGGCCGCCTCGCCGCCGATGAACGTGTGCCGCCGCTTCTCCATCAGGCGACGCGCCACGGTGATCGGGTGCATGACATCGCGCAGCAGGGTGACGCAGCCGGCGCGCAGGTCTCGCCCCTCCATCAGGCTGGCCTCCATCTCCACCTGGCCGTCGGTGTTCAGACAGGAGCCGTAGCCCGCATTGAAGTTCTCGTCCAGCTCCATGCTGCGCACGGCCGCCTCGACAGCGTCCAGGGCGCTGCCCTGGCCCTCGCCGCTGGCCGGCACCAGGCTGCCCCACGCACAGCGCAGCGCCTCCTTGATGCCCTTGAACTTGCCAGCGATGCGCGAGTGCGGAATGTCCCCAGCTCCTCCATGTATCAGCAGCACTGGGCGTGGCATTCTGTCAGCTCTTTGTTCTCGTCGTCGTCGATGTGGCTGCTATCTCGAGCGGTTGAGGAGTGAGCCGACGCCTGCTGGGCTCTACTTTTATGGCTGCCTCTTTGTTCTACCCTCCCCAGGAGGTCCATCAATGCGGGGCCGCTCTTTGCTCGCACACAACTGGAATGGCATGGCAGGGAGTGCTTGCTGCTTGCTGCCTGCTGCCTGTGCGCGGAAGGGCATACAATGCGCGACTTGCCGGGAAACCTGTTTGCCGCCGCCTGCACCCGCGATAAGCCGCACCACAAACATCTTGCCCACTGTGTTCTGTGTGTGTGTGTGTGTGTGTGTGTGTGTGTGTGTGTGTCGATGTGGATAAGAATTATACTTCTGCCTCGAAGCTCGCACTTGTACGCGTCTGTTGGAGGGGACACTGACTGCAGCTACTCCTTTGGCGGAAGAGACACCCAATATGAGCCCGCAGACGTAACTCTTCTGCCTTTGGGTTACTTAAATGGAATATCTTATATAGAAGTTGCTTAATGTATCAACAATTGCAGATGGATGGCAACGGCACAGCCTTGGCCGTGATCGCAGTAGCAGCCTGGAAGTAGCTCCAGCAACAGCGAACAAAACCCACAAGAACCAAAGCAAACGCTGGCCGCAGCTAAATTGAGGCATAACCAAACCATTTGTATCATTCGAACTACGAAACTTAAGGAGCAAATACTTACCCATAAACCCTAATCGAAACATGCAAATTCAGAGCTAAAGCGCCGAAACTCCCGAGCAACAGGCTCGCACTTGGCTTTAATAGGTCAAAGAACCCTTTCACAATTGGCTGCTAATGTTTATGTGTACATTTGTTTAGTGTTTAGTGTTTAGTCTTTGGTGTTTAGTGTTTAGTGTTTAGTGTGTGTATTACACTCAGGTAATTGGTGCTTGCCGCTCACAGCTGGTGACAGTCTTTGGTGTCTGGCGCTTCTATTTGGCTGCCTTCTGCTTGTACTCCTCGATGCTGTTCTCCAGTTGATCGATTTCGTACCAAATGCCTGTGGCTACATGCCAAGGTGGCGGCGTCTCCGCATTGACCTTCCGCAACAGATACTGAAGGCGATCCTCGTTGGTCTGGTTGATGCGCTCGGCGCGTATTTCCTCCGTCGTCATATCGGCAGCAGCAAGTAGGCGCCACAAAGAGGGATCCATTTCAGTGTTAAAATTGATTTGTCTGAGAACCCTCGGTGGTGCCGGGGCAGCCACAGGCGGGGGACTATCCTCAGCCACAGGCGGGGGACTATGCTCAGTCACAGGCGGGGGACTATCCTCAGCCACAGGCGGGGGACTATCCTCAGCCACAGCCCCTGGACTAGCTTGGGTGACACTTTCCTCGACACCTATCTGGCGCCATTGATTTTGGATGTATGCCGGACGGCGCTTGTACGCGGGCCCGTCGTCCCACTGCAGTTCATGGCGCTTCATGGGTGGCATTTTCTCAGCTAAACAAATACTGTGGAGGATTTCTAAGTTCTCTGAGTACTGCGGGGAATGACTTGCAGATAAACTTACGGAAAATTATAACCAAAGGCTTAAACCTGTACGCGAAGCTCTCGATTTGCGAGCGAAGGATAATTATTGCAAGACAAATAATGAATTATTAATTTTCAACTCAATTCGGCAATGGAAATGTTTCAACTTGTCAAAAACTTGCAGGGAAAATGGAGGTGCGAAAATGAAAGTTGATGCGTGAAGGGTTGCAGCCCAAAAAGGGTTGCCCCCCACTGGGAGCTGGCAACGGTGGCTCCGATGCGATTAAAATTGAATCCAGTTCCGAGCCGGACTTGAGTTGAACTTTAATTGCAGTTCAAGTGGCGTGAACTGAGGCGCTTGTTACCATATGAATGCCTCACGACCCACGGCCATGACAGGCAGTCCTGGGTGCTGCACTTGCCTTGCCTTGCCCTGTGTCTGGCTCCATCAGTGGATGCGCAACCGTGCAGCAGCCCTCGTCAGTGCCATGCCCAAGCCAAGACACTTCTGGTCGAGCTTTTGCGTGGCTCTTTGTGCATATTTAAGCAACGCAGCAGCAGCAGGAGCAGCTCTGGTGTGTGTGTGCGAGTGGGTGCTGCTCTCTGCTGTCAGTTGGCCTGCATTTGACGAATTTTCACGCGTCACGCACTTGCAGTGACCTCAAGGCTGCCCGTCTGCTGTGCCCACAATGTTCACACGAAAGCTGCGGGCTATCACGAACTATTCATGATTATTCGGCGTAGACTTGGAGGGCATAAAATGAGAACTAAAGCCGCAATTGCATTTATTTAAATTGTGAACTTTCACTCCGCATAAACGATGCTGCCCATTCCGATGGAGTCTGATGTTTATTCAGCGAGTTAAGGGCAGGGCTGCCCGGCTGTGTCGTGGGTGTTGCACGGGGCTGTGCGACGAATGGAGGCATCTTAGCTGGTTCCATCAACTCCATTGGCCTCCTCATTTGGTGGCCGGCGACGGCTTGCATGTACTTATGACGACATGTGCATATATTTGCATATGTTCCGACTGCTCCTTCCATGTGCGACAGGCACAGGCGCAGGCACAGGCACGGGCTGTGTGTGTACGATTTCCATGCTCCACTTGCAATGCGCTAAACTTCCGTTGATGTTCCCGGCTGCAGCACACAGCTCCGTGTGCTCGTCTCTTGGGGCCCTGCTCGCCGTAGCCAATCTAAATCAAACTGCAAACAGGCATGGAGTCACGCACGCAGCACTGGACACTGGGCACTGAGGGATCTACTTATGAGCAGGGACGGGCCCATGAGGCTGGCACCATGTGCAATGGCAAACAGCGGCCAGGTGCTGGCAGCAGCCACAGCTGCAACCGCACGGCGCACGTGTGGTGCTTGTGCCTCATGGAGTGCCGCCATAGAAAACACCAAAATTAACCTCTGCCACAGCCAGAACTTGACCCATAAAGTGCATTTCTCGTTTCTCATTAAATAACAATCGAATTGTTGAGTTTATGCTAAGAGTTAGTGTTGGTAAATGCTGCGCTGTGATGGACATGTGGAGAACATATGCACACACACACATCCAAACGTATATATGTGTACATGTGCATGTGTTTGGTTAATGGCATAATTATTATGTTCAAGTCTTCTTTTAGATGATTTGGGGTTGGGGTTGGTGTCCACAAAACCCTTGTCATTAACAGGCTATTATTATTATTGTTGGCTCAATGGGTAATGGGTGTATTTGTGCTCACATTTGGATGTAATTCATTACCATGCAATTTTGTGGTGCCCGCTGCTGCTGCTGTTCGGGCAAATGTTGTTGTCAAATCAATTTTGCATAAATATATTGCGTTGACATTTGGAAAGCTGTTTTATTTGGTCACTCCACTGGGCATGCAAATGCGGGGATTCGATTAGCGGAATACCCTAAAAAAAAGTAGAAGAATTTCCGAAGAAAACATTTTTGTTGTAAGCAGTGGCAGGGGAAATGTTAGGATGCAAGCAGCAGAAAGCAGTGGAAGGGGTAGCAGTGGTAAACAGTTAGCAAGTGCAGGGGAAACTTGTGGATGCTAAATGGTCAAGCAGTGCAGGGGAACATGTGGGCAAGCAGTTTCTCCACAAAGGGAAATTATCTTACCGGTTTGATCTGCTTTCAAGCAGTGAGATTACCGGTAGAAATGCACTGCTTGTAGGTACATTTCTTAAATTCAAATTGGAAATTCGCATTCTGAGGATCTTTGCAGCATTAATATTCAGCGCGCTCCCAGGGTAGTTGCTTGTTCGTTTGTCGCTTGTTGCACACTCCATTTAAATGTCGAGTGCGTGCATACCAAATGTTTGCATTCGTAATGAATTGTATAGCCGACCAGCCCCTGCCGCTGGGCGCCACAATGCCAATTTGTCAAAATGCAAAGGAACCAAAGCCAGAAACACTGGAAACACTAGATGGAATATTACGGCAGGGCATATGCATATGCATATGGGCATGTGTTAGACGGGCTTTGTTTTGTATTTCTGCCATTAAATATTCTGATAAGCTTTCGGTGCAACTAAAGTCGTGGCTAGTCCTTGGCTAATACACTGCTCGATTTTTGAGCAAAAAATGCGTATTTTTATGGGCAACTTTCATCTGTTTTACAGGTGGGATGTGTGTGATCTCTGCACAAACAACATGTGTGTGGGTCGCCCCCTGCTGTTGCAACAATAATTCAATAAGCCACGCAATCGATAGTGTTGCCTGCATTTTATTTGCATTTTTGTTGCTGTTTTTTCTTTGAATTAACAAGCCATGCAGGCGGCAGGGTAATGCCCTTTCGCGAGTCTCGAGATCGGTGCAACAGCAGCTTTGAGCTGCCTAAGCTGCAGCTTCACATGTGCCCCTTGCATCCGATCGCTAAATTATTTAAGCAAAATATTCCCCGCTCAAAGAGTGCATTAGAAGCTTCGGCTATCCATGGTGCAGTTTCTTTTTTCTTGTTTTATAATTACGAGCATTTTCGTGTTCGAATGTAATTTGCATTTTCAATTAGAGCTGTTCAGGGGTGCGTGCACACACACACACACACACACACACGCACACACCTGCATGCGGGAAAATGTGGGAAAATTTGATTTGCAAATATTATTGTTGCTGATGTTTTTCTCCGTTGTGTTTTTTTGTTGTTTTCGGGTTACAGGATACTGCAGATTACAGGACCAAGCTCAGTCCTCATTTGGGGCTAGATTTGAAATATTTATTGATGGATTTTGATGGAGTGTGCGTGTGTGTGTGCGTGTGTGCGTGTGTGTGTGCCGTGGATATGGCTTATTACAAATTTTGTGAGTGGTTTTCAGTGTTTGGTTCAATTAAATTGCATTTAGCCGACAACTGCGGCAGCTGCCGCTGCGATGCCAAGTCAATTACAGCTGCCCTGTGCTCCCATTTGCTCGCTTCCCTCCGACCTCCGACCTCCGACCTCTGGCCTCTGAGCCATCTGACCCGCGCTCTAAGCGCATCAATGTGTCACTTTAAGGGCAACTTTAAAACGAAATCAGGTTCGTGGCTCAATCTCGCAGCTGTCACAATTAATACCGCCCAAAGTAGCACCCCCGCCCCGGATGTTGTCTCATTTACGCCGGAAGTAGGAGGCGGCGGGCGTGGATTTGCCTCTCTGAAGCGTGGAAACTGTAGCGTCTGTAGCGCCTCCCCCCCCCCCACGCCATTGTCGGCATCATCATGGAGGGAGTGGGAGTGGGGGGCGGCTATTAAAGCCATGTTAATCGATTTTCTGTTGCCTTACACGCGCCCTGCCACGTCGCGGCTGAGCTGTTGCTGACACAGGCACATGCCACACGGCGCTCGACCCGACCTCTTGCCTCTTGCCACTTGCCTCGCAGCCTCGCAGCCCGCTTTAAACGTCGCAAAGTAGAAAATAATCAGCATGGCCCCAAGTGTTCCAGGTGACGCCCCTGCCTCCCCGCTTGGCTTGGGCGTGGCAGTAGGCGCAATGCTAATCGTCGTAGATTGGCTGTGGCAGTGCGGCAGCGGGGCAATATCTTTGGATAGCAAAATCGCGCCAGAGATTTCGTTTGTCAACTATAAAATTCGCTAGACCCTCCACCCCCTCCTAAAGCTGGTGATTTATTGTTGTTAATGCGGAGGCGCAAGTAATCCCACCCCAAATCCAACAAACATTAACTATTGCTTACTATTACAGCTGAAAACACTTTGAAACTAAGTTTCATTCTCCACAGCAGATGCAGGGCTGAAAAATCTGTGCTGAACTTCCATCTGGCAGTCCATTAAATGCTTCATGTTCATGAGTGAAACTATAAACCGCTGACAGGAGCAATCTTTCAGGACGTTACTCGTTCAAAATGGTACTCCGTCGGCTTCGGCGTCGCCTTGGCAATCGTCCACGACTTGGCCCTCGTTCTCGTCCTCATCGTTCGTGTGAGTCATTTCCCTATGCCCGGCCGGCCTCATTTCCATGAGTCCTCCTCCAGCAGAAGTGGCAGGGAAGTGGTGTATTTTAGCAACTTTTCTGATCATATGTTTCGCCAAGTGTTTGATTTAATGTAGAGTCAACTTTGGAGCCCAACTAACTTCAGTCTCAGTCTCAGTCACAGTCCTCTCCCTTGTGGAGGTGTGTGTGTGTGTGTGTGTGTGCCTGGTGTCTGGTTCTTTCTACACGTACGCACATTTTGCAAACTGCACTAAATTAAGGTAACTCCATGTGGTGCACCCCTCCTTGGCATGCAGCAGCACTCTGGCCATGCCTCACGCCTTCCGGCCACGTTCGGTCTCTGCTTAAAGTGTTTGCAGCATTACTGCTGGCCGCCCGGCTAAGCCAAAAAACTAACTTACACCTAACTAAATGACAAAGTTTTCCGACACAGAATCCTCCACCCACTCACTGCACTGGGAGCAGCGTGGCAGCGGGGCAGCGGGGCAGTGGCAGTGCCAGACTCTGCTCCGACTGCATGGCGGTAATATAAGGTAAACATTTCTTTCTATGCTTCTATGCATATGCGATGCGATGCGATGCGAGCAGCCTGGATGAGCGTACGAGTGGGGGAGTGCCTCTGTGTGTGCAACAGCTACCTGCCACAGGGACGCCAAAAGGCACGCGCTATGCCCCAGCCACACACACCCACACACATGGCAGGGAGCTGCTGAAATGTTGAATGCTACACCACCCCCGTGGTAGGGTTTTCTGGACAGAGCATGGGCATATTCAGCCACCTATTCAGGTGGATATTTTGCAACCATCCAGGCTGCGCCCAAGTGGCACAAATTCAGCATAAATTCCCCAAGTGTTTGCCATATTCGAAGACCATTTTAATGGGTATCTAGCCTGTCTGAACACTCCAACAATTCCTTGTTACTTGTGTGTGTTTTTTTTGTCGTACTTTTCTTTTCTTTTGTATTTTTTTTGTTATATTTTTTGCCGGTGGCTACTACTTTTGCCACTACTTTAACCGCATAAACGAATGCCCGGAGCAGCTGCATTTGTGGGTAGAGAGCAGGGACAGTGGGTGCATGGGCACACGTGTGTGTTGGGGTGTGTGTGGACGTGCCAGTTACCGTGTTACCACTGCACGAGTAGCACTTTCTGCTCTCTCTCTCTCTCTCTGCCATGTCGTTGGTGTCAGGCAACAGAGGATGGCCATGTTTTGGTTTTTTGTTGTGTGCGCCACACACACACACACACACACACACACACAGACACGACATGCACATATGTATTAACCCCTTGTTGGAACAGCCATTTTTACACATTTACAAGTTGCCACTTTATGTTGCATAATATGACCAGATGGCACCTGACTTTTTTTTTGTTTGCTCTTTGAATGGTCCGGGGTGGGGGTGGGGTTGGGTGGCTCCAGTAATTCAATAATTACGCTCTTGACATCATATTCGTCTGACACTTTTTTGCAGGCATGTGACCCTATGTGTGTGTGTGGGTGTGTGTGTGTGTGTGTGTGGTGACGAGCGGCTTGAGAGTTGTGGCTGGAAAAGTCACACGCCGCTTGACAATTAACCCACAGCCTTTTGTCATTGCCACACTGCAAATACAACCAAACAACACAAACTCCCACACAGCTGCAGCTACCATTACGTGACATTGAGAAAGAGAGAGAGAGAGAAAGTATTTTGAAAAAGAGGCTGCCATGGATAGTGGAAGAAACCTAAAAGAGGAAGGCCTGCAGCCTGCAGATACTCTTCCAGATCCTTCCAAGAAAACAGTTTACAAATGTATGAATGTTGCCTTTTCCACCACCATGCCAAAAACATCTCTCCAAAGTAATTTCTATTCAATTTTCTATATTTATTATATAAAAATAAAGAGTTTCAAGGTAAGTTTCAATTGAAAGTTCAAACGTTTATTTCCACAAATGTTGTTTTCATTATTATTATTACTTAAAAGATCAGCAAGATAATTCTTGATCAAAGTTCTCTCCTACACATTCCACGAACTCAAACAATTCCAGAATACTGGCTCAAGCTTGGCTAATGGTAATTTTCTATAAATTGTGTTACCTCGGAAAATATCTACTCACTTAAGATATCAAAAGAGGAAACCTTTTTATATTTTCCAGCTCCTAAAATTGTATACAGTTCTGGCCCATTTACAGAGTTTTCGTTCATCAATTTTGGTATTTGCAACCTTAGAAGAGGATCGTTCATTTTACACCCAACCAAACCCGTAAGTTGTAATGTTTTAGCACAGCTAAACAATCTTTAACTTTGTCTTATAGTTTACTATACAAAAGAAAATAGCTCGTGCTCCTCTACTGTACGTTGTTTGATTTGACGATAGGACGCTCTGGGTTTCCCTTTGTCCCCATCTCCATGTCTGTCGTGGCAGTACTTCAAGTGCTTCAATGTGTCAGCGCGAACTATTTTAAGCGCTTCAGCGCTTAGAAAAGAGACATTGCAGCGCTCACTGCGAATGACCACGATGGTCCGCAGCATAAAGATCATGTCTGCAACTGCCAGGATTATGCTGCGAGCGTTCCAGTTCCAGTTTTTGGTGGCTGGGATCCACAACAAGTCGGCATACGCAATTATTGGTAGCAGAAAGCCCCAAAGACTGGAGCGCCAGACGGCATCCGATGTGCTTCGCGTCAAAGCACTTGCCACCGAGATGCCTGAAAGAGCCTAAACGATGGCGTAGGATACCGCGAAGATGGTATCCAATTCGAAAGTCCAGGTCAAGTGCAATCCCGAAAAGGGACAAGATTCGTTAACAACGGTGGCAGCAGCCAACGAGAGGGCAACGCCAACCACCTTAATGCCCATCACGTGGCCGCAGGCGCCGAGGAATAGGGACCAGGAGAGTGGCCCAAGCAGCAGGCAGCTGGACAGCAGCAGCGAGGCTTTCTCCCACAGGCAGGCGCAGGACACCAGAGCGACTGTCAGCAGCACCAATCCCATATCGATAATCGCTGCTCTTTGCCGGGACAGACGCATCCGATCAGTCACCTGCGAGACGAGGATCTGCTCCTGGCTGTTGGTCAGCTTCAGCCTGGGCGAAATCATTTTCTTCGTAGTCTTCTCTGTCCGCCAGGCCGTGCGTAGATTGTCCTTTACATTTATGGCAGCGATGCTCTTGGCCGACGGTACCTCAACTTTCTTTTCCTTGATTTTCAGCTGCTTTTCGATCCACAGAAGTGCGGCCTTTGAGGCCCTCCAGGAATCTTCAGTCATCCTTGAAAATCTCTTGGCAGAGAGTGCGCCTGGCAGAGGCATCTTCACGACGTTCGATTTCATCTTGTTCCGAGACCCTGAGCATCAGAGGTTCCTTGGATCGAATGAAATGCTGAAGGGTTGCCACTCCAGGCATACTCGCACATGTGTTAATGTTCATTTAAAACAATTCCAGCCAAACGCTGCCTCGAAGCAAGTGCCATCGATGGGATTTTGGATGCTTGATGGCCAGGGTAGCCGCCCCAAGCAGAGGCAATCCCCCAAAGTGCCATAAATGCTAACTGGCAATCGATGACTCGGAGAACATAAATCACTCTGGCCAGTGTAATAGCATTGGTGCTGGGTTGGCGTCCGGCTGGCGCCATATGTGGCTCGCGCGAGACCCAAAAGTGTGACCGGGTTCACCCAAAACATCCTAAAGGACACGACCACACTCGATTCAACTTGCAAATTGCATTTATGCATTATTCAAAACAGTTAGCAGCAGCAGCAGCCAAAAGCACAATGTGCAACTTTTGCCAACGATATCAACTATGTATTTAAAACAGAAATTAGACACGGCAGCAACTAGCAGCAGCAGCAGCAGGAGTGGGAGTGGGAGCGGGAGTGGGAGCATCTAACATCATTCAGGAGCTGGAGCATCAGGAGCGGGAGCATCAGGAGCGGGAGCGGCAGGCAGTAAGAGCCAAACAATGCTGACAGTGCGCGCCCAAAGGGCGGCGAAAAAATCACAAAACTTTTACAATTTCAACGGGGGGTTCACAAAAAAAGAACGTGCAACGCGTCAAAGGGAACACGCTGCATGGGGCACGGAGGCATGGAGGCGTAGGTGTGTCCCGGCCATGCCCACAGAACATACGCACACCACATACACAGACACTCGAGGAGGAGGTGGTGGGGACAAAAGCCAGGGGACAGCAGGCGAATTGCTTAAAGCGCGACAAACAACATCCGCCACCATTGTCGCCACTCGTATGTGCTCGACTCGCGCGCGTCAGTGTTGAACAAGTCCACGATAACTAGTTCCAAATGGACACAGACTACTCCTTTTCCCAGCCCCATGGTAGGCTTTCCTTTGAAAGAACCTCTGTAATCCCTGGACATCCAGGAGACATCTTCAGTGCTCCCCAGTAAGTCTCAAACTGCTCTTTATACCTGTAATTATCGAGCGTCCATCACTTGTTCTCACATTCAAATCGATTCTTGGTTGTTCTTGGTGTCGGAACCAGTTGGAGTTGCCCAACACTGGGCAGGAGAACGGCGATGGGGACAGATGAGTGTTTGTTACCTCTGTCCGTTGTGCGTCGTCGTTCTGTTCGTTTTGCAAAAGTTTTGTTTTTCGGAACAAAACTACAAACACAAGCAAACAGGCGCTTTCACACACAAACACACACAAACACACGCAAACATGCACACACACACACATAGGATGATGGTGTGGGAGGGGAAAAGGAAGCAGGACATGCATTGCTGCTGTTTGCTTAGAACAAGTGTCCGTGTGTGTGTGTGTGTGTTTGGGTGTGTGCTCGCAGCAACTTCTAGCCCCCCAAAATGAATGAATAAAGTTAGTCAGACAAATTGCATTTCCCGAAAATATTATCCCAAACAAGTAATTGAAAATTTGTTGGTCGTATTTATGCTTCTCCCCGTGGATGGTGGCTGCACCACAGCGCATGTGAATGTGAATGCGAATGCGAGTGCGAGTGGCTATTATGTTTGATGGCAAGACCGTGGATCGCAGGCCACTGAAGCGGCACAAATGTGGATTGGATACGTGATAAAGATATGCTGCAGGCATATAAAGATGCACACACAGTACGTAGCTCACTCGCAGCTCAACCAGACCAGGGAAAGGCATTGTGAGAGGCGAAAACTTAGCCCTAAGCCCACCGGAGACCGCCTTTAAGCAGTCGCCTAATGATGATGACTTTGAAGCTGTGCAGCAGAAGAAGTCTTTAGCGACTTAGCCTTAAAATTTCTCGGACAGCTTTGTCTGGCATGGACCTGGAGCACCATCATGGGAACGAAGATGAAGACTCCACGCAACTACAGCTGTGTCACATCCATTGCCACCGATGATCAGCCGCTTCCAGAAGCCAGGAGTCGCACATGGAAACAGCTCCCAAATATAAGTATGGATGAGGAAACCAGTTGGCAATCAGACAACCCTGGAGAAGCACGGGTCAGGCTTTAAAATTAGTCTTGTCTTAAATGAAACAGAAATTTCTTAGCTATAGACATAGCGAGTTCACGATTTTGTACTGCAGCTATCATTATTTGTTGTTGTTCTTTTGGAAATAATCATTTTTATTCATACAAAAAAATTTGTTTTTACATTTTGTCGCTTAAAAACTAAGAACAATCTGACAAAATTTCGCTTAAGCACTATACGTATTAGAAAGGGGTCGGGAAAGGGGTGGAAAAAGTGGAAATGAATGAGCTGAGGAGCTCATTATTGGATCATCATGACTGGCATGTGTGTGGTGTGTGAGAAATTACTGGGAGCACAAGGGACACGATAAAAAAAATACAAAAAAAATAAAATAAACAACCAAGAAAACAGAAGGGAAAACTGTGGGTCCGGGGGAACAGAAAAGAAGAGATTGGAGTGGGTTTGGGGCTGTTGTTGTGGTTGGGGTATGGGTTGGAGGATAGATAAAACACTTTCTAGTTGGTAGCGCTGTCATCTTCGGCCTCGTCGCCGCTGGCACCCGAGAAGATGTAATTGTCGCGACCCTGGACGCCTGTGCCGCCGGCATCGCCCAGCCAGGGATAGACATTGGGGCACTCGCGGCAGGTCTCCATGTAGCGGGTGTCCGTCAGATTCTGTTCGGGTATCTTGAAGGACAGGGCGCATGTCTGCCAGATGTTGCAGGGCTTGGGGGCCACGGCGATGCTCTTGTCACACTTCCAGGACTCGATCGTGTTCACGTCGCGCAGCTCCTTGGGATCGGTCATGTACTGCAGCATCTGGGTCACCGTCAGGATGTAAACGTCGGGCCTGTGGCAAAAATAAAACAAATAAAACGAAATGAAATAAAGTGCAAGTGCGTGGGGAGTGTTCCCTAATTTCAGTTTCACAAATCTTCGATGTTTGCATTCTGTTTCGGAGTTACTTGAGACAATGACAATGCACGCAGGTGTCCGCGAAAAAGAATGAGAATGCCATCAACCGTGCAGCCGGACACTGCAAATGGATGATGCCACAACAGGAGAGTGGAAAGAGCAGAGTGGGAAATGGACGCTGGAGAATGATGATGCCGCTGTTGATGAGGCACAGTGGCTCAGGCAGTGCAAAGTTGATGCAAAAGAAAACTTTACGGCATTCTTTTGAGCGCTCCTCCAACTCCCGCTCCCACTCACCAATGGCAGTGGAAGTGGTGTGGCACGCACTTTCAGGCATTTCATGCAAACACTACAGCAACACCTCCTTCCACTTTGCTACATAGAGCCTGCAACAGCCACAGCTTTAGCTTTAGCTTTAGCTTCAGCTTCAGCTTCAGCCTCTCTCTGAACACACCAGCGCAATGTTGAAAGTCATTCACACTAATTAAAAACTTCGCACAATTGTGCGAGAAATAGTTTTGCAGCTGCTGCTGTACGGCGTACGACTGTTCCCCCAACACTTTGCTGGAGAGCTCATCGTCATTCCCCCATTTTGGGGTGTGCTCGTCCCACTCCCCTACTGCTGGGTGGGTCAGATCTTTCTAGTTCTTAACTTTGCTCTCTCTCTCTTGCTCTCTCGTAAGCTAATGCATGAGGTGCGAATTCGAGTGAGGGAGAGTGCGGATATTTACGAGTACGGGCACGAGTTGCCATTTTGTGGAAAATGAAGTTAACATTTCTTGGGTTTCCAAATGGTAACAGTAAAAAGTTGCGTTTTGTTGCCCATGCAAAGAGCATTTTAATCCGTCTGATTACTTTGGCTGCCATTTCGGTAGAAAGGGAATTACCTAACCGCAAGAGAGCGCCTGCCAAAAATAGACACGGGCAAGTAAGGGACTGCTGTTGACCATTAGATATATCCCTAAACACACTTAATAAGTCTCAAACATGCCCTGGCAAACATTACTTATGTGGGTCAACCTGCAACCTCCTAGGAAATCTCTTTGCATCGAGCCATAACCCTTCGATCCTGTACTCAATCAAATCGTATGACTTGCCTCGCCAAACATTGCTGCCATTCGCCTATTTCGCTGCAGAAATGTTGATTCTAGTAAGTAGAGCCTTTATCTGAGCCAATCTAGCATATTAAATGTTGCCATCGAAAAGCACACACGCACACACACACAAGCAAGCAGGAAGTAGCGGATGTAGGTCCTTGGAGTGTTGTCGATGACGCGCGGGGTAGGCGGGGAGAGGCGCGCGCCCGCTGACAAAGTGCGATTCTATCAGCATAACTTCATTAAGCAAGTTTTTGGTGCTCGCTCGCTGTATGCCACTTTCGCTTGCTTCTTCTCTGGCTCTCTCTCTGCCTCTCTTTGCCTCACTCGCTTCTTGTGTCTCTCCATTATGGCAGGGCTGTCTCTGTCGGCGGCTCTGACTTATGTTGTTTTTGTGCGTTTTAACATGGCTTTTTAGTTAGCCCCGACCTCTAATGCTCTGCCTTGTTGGCCTTTCTGTTTTCTTTGGCCTGCTCTTCGCCTGTGCCTCTGTTCCCTGTGCTGCTGCTGCTCCTCCGCTACTCCCTTTCCGGCTCCTGCTCTGAGCTCCTGCTTCCTGCTACGGCTCCTGCTGCTACTTCTGCTCCTGCTCCTGCTCTGGGGCTTGCTCTGCTGCTTGGTTCGGGGCCTGGGCCTCCGCTGATATTTTTCAAAATGAAACTTTAACAAAATTAAACTTTTCTCATTAAAACGTGCGATTTTTTCGCTCCTTATCCTCGAACCCTGGGTCGGGTCGGGTCGGCTTGGGTATGGGTCAGGGCATGGCATGGGCTCTGGCTCGGGCGCTATCCAGCGTCTGCTGTTGCTGATGATTTTTTTAAACGCTGACCGCAGCGTCGCCATTGTCGGCCGAAGAGAAAGTCAAAGTGAGAGAAGGAAAAGGAGAGACAGAGAGACGCAGAGGGGGGCGGCTGCACTGAGATTCCGGCGAGAGTTGTGCATATGGTTGAGTGACTGCCCCGTTGGATCAGGCTCTCTCGTGTACGTTGGACTCCGTCCGGGGCTCAACCTGTCGACGGGCAACATGTGCCGCCGCCTCTACAAGCAATTTTTATAGCAATTGCCAATTTTGCTGCTGCCGCTGCTGCCGCTGCTCTCCCCGGCTCTGGGGTTTCTCTTGCCGGTGCTGCTGCTTCTCGTTTCTCCATCTCACTTGGCTTTTTTTTTTTAATTGAATATAAAACTTGCCAGCGGCAATCGGAAGTGCACTGCAGGAAACGCCAGCTGCCCATGTGTGTGAGAGAAGATGGAGAGACACAGAGAAACAGACACAGACGGAGAAGGAGAGGAAGGGGGATGGAGTGCCGGAGAGTGTGTTCCAAAGTTGGCTTTCAATTAAGAAAACACCAGAGAAAAAAAGCAGCACAGAGAAACGCAGCCATGAAACGACCAAATAAGCCCCTCCAAAGCAAATACAAATTTATGAAAAATTGTGAGCCGTAAAACTCGAACTCAAAGAACACAAAAATCAAGATCAAATCAGTTGAAATATCACAAATAATTTCCATCTCTAAACCTCTTCTAAAAATATGTAAAATATTCACAAAGTAAATGTTCTACTCACAGTTCGAGTGCCCAATCGAGGAACTTGTGCAGTCCATTCTCCAGTGGCTTGGTCTGGAACCAGTTCGTGTGGAAGGGCATCATGTAGGGTGCCTTGTTCTGTTCGTAGTAGCGGGAGAAGTCCTCTTGGAGCCAGGCCAGCACCTCTTCCTCGTCCAGATTGTGGAGCACACACTGATCCATGTAGGGGCAGTGGCCGCCCTCGAAGCCCTCCACGTAGTGGGTGTTCAGTGGCACCTCCCAGACACCGGGGAAGGTGCGCGACGGGCATGTGCCGCTCTTGCACTCGTGCGAGATCTTGTAGTCCAGGGTGTAGGGCCACACGGGCACGGCCACTGGTGGCACGGTGATCGAACTGTCATAAATGTAGCCAAAGTCCTCCAGCACCTTTAAGGGAAGAGCAGATGGTTATGGTCGATCAGTCGATTGGTTGCAAAACAATGCCGCAAAATCAGCAGCGGGAGGATGATCCATCATTCACACACACACACACACACAAACAGCACCACACAGATGACAAACGTATCTTCATCTGCAGGCATGGCCATGCTGATGGGCGCTTGTGTCACTTCCAGTATATTCTATTATGTTGCATAAGGAGATCTGTTTAAGATATGGCTTCGACTGCCTTCGACTGCACCTTTCAACGAGAGCAAGGGGCAGGGCAGAGGGCGAGCTTGCCACATAATGGGCCACTTGAACCGTTATATATGTGTTGTGACATTAATGTCATGTCATGTCACGTCAAGCAGAAACTTTCGCTTCAGTCAAAGCCTTTGCACGTGCGTGTGTGGCATGCTGAGGTTACGGCTAGGACTGCCACAGCCACGTTGCCACAAGCCTCGTGTAAATTCCCTTCGAACTCAATTTGACTTTAAAGCCAAATCAATGAATAAACGTTGCTCAAAATGCGTTATATTCATAGGTTTTCAGCCACACTTGAACTTGAATTTAAGTTTAGATTTTAGGAAATTCCCAAGAATGTCTCCGCTGGGAAAATTGAAATGAAACTCCAGCTCTTCTGTCGAAAAGCAACGATTATTGGACCTTATTTTGAAGCTGAATAAAGTAATTAAAGCTTTAAGTTTAATTATTCCATTTAAATTGAAGCTGAGACTCCGAAAAAGTGAACAGAAATCGGAATTGCCTTTTGGATGGAGTCAACAATTGCATACATTTTCAATTCCGATTAAATGTGCTGTGCAAGTGGGAATTGGCATTGATATTGGAGCCGCAGACCGCCTTAAGTGAATCACTCTTCGATTCTGTTTTCAGAGCAGATCGTCTGTGGCTCTGATTTCAAGGAAATGCAATCGAAAATTGCATGTCAATTGATGTTCCCATTGTTTGCATTTCTTTTCGGCATTCTGCCAATTCCCCAACGTCAACGAGGACTCACCTTGTACTGGGTGTTGCGACCGGGCTTAAGGAATGGGGCACGCATGCCGACCACATCGTTGACGGACACATTGGCAAAGTGTCGCAGAATTTCACGCATGCCAATCATCTCGCCCACCCACTCCTCGTAGCCCTTGTCCTGGAGTCCCTGCTGCTGCGAGATGCTCTCGGTAGCCACTTCGTGTCCGGCGTAGCCCAAGTGCTGAATCTGCTGATAGTTGCTGCAATCGAAAGAAAAGGAATTCGTTTTCAGAATTTATTCAACATTAAAGATACATAAATATTTTTGCATGTGTAATGGAATTTATTTAAGATGTGCTCCAAGAAAAATCAGTAAAAGTAGGTCATTGATATAAGCAGTGCAAGCATTGCAAGTATCTTGACAACTGTCTCAAGCAGTCCCAGCAGTACAAAGACTGCCTGAAGCAGTCGACGCACTCTGAACTCGTAAAGCGGTAACATTTTAAAGCAGTATTGGAAACGTATTAATTACTCCAAGCACTACTCTAAGCAGCAACAGCTCTAATTGCCGTATACGAGAATCCCTTTCCAACAATAAAAATGCATTTTAATTTGTAATTTAATGTTTGGGTCTTTCTCCACTGTTAGCTTAAACAAAACGATGGAAATGTGTGCTAGTTGCCTTTTTGCGCAACTGTTAGCAAATCATTTTCACACTTGATGGCTTAACACAAAGCAGGACATGCACACATGTGGACAGCAGGACGCGTAGACAAGCATAGTTTTCGGGGAAAGTTCGAAACTAACTGGGTAACATGGAGTAACACGGCACACACACCCCCTCCCGTCCGCCTCACACACTTCAAGTTTTTGCCAATTAGAAGAATTGTACAGAAACCAAACAAAAATGCACGGGCTGAGGCAGCCTGGGGAAAGTTATGGCCAATGATGGATGTGGGTGTGGAGAAACTGCTTAAAAAATAGCCACAACCTCAGTTGTTTGGGTAGCGGAAACAACGAGATGTTGATACCCTGGGAAACAACATAAGAAACGCTTTCAACTAAATTCGTGTCATGGAACGTACAAAATTGCATTAAAATGTGTTTAAATGTTGAAGAAATCTTAGAATTTGATATTAATATAAATATAATAAATATTATGTTATCTCGGAATGCATGGTTATTCGTTTGGCATCCCACTCTGATTCGCTTTGTTGCTCAATTCGACAAATTTCTCGCCTTTTAAATGGACAAAAAGTTGCGCACAAAAGTATGCAACACAAAAGGCAAAGCACAAGCCAAACATGTTCGTGCGTGTGTGTGTCTGTGCGCATCTCCCTCTGCCTCTGCGAGCGTTTGTGTATCTGTGTGCAGGAGCAAGAGTAGAGGACGCTTGCAGCCTTACAATACGAACAAATACGGAGTAATGCATAGTTTTGCGAAAAGAGCGATGGAAAAATACGAGTACACGACTACGAATAAAAAAATGCAAATAAAATTATGAATGTTTTGTCTATATTTTTTCCAGTTGGCTTTACTTTTTCCTTTACCCCCCGCACTCCACGCCGCCGACGTTAACTCTTGCAACAATAAGGAAAATGTTGCATGAATGTATATAGCATTTATTAAGCATTCACTTGCCTCTCACTGCCTCTTGGCTGGTGGTTGTGTGTGTGGCTCTGTGTTTGTGCAAATATTTTGCAATGAAATTACGCCCTAAAGTCAAACTTTTCACCCGCCCCGTACACACCCGGCGACCGGGCCCATGGCCTGCCCCTTGTGCCCATTGAGAAACGAATACGAAAAGTAAAAATCATAATGAATGCGATGAGTTCTCGTTCTGGTTCACGTTGTAGTTGTAGTTGTAGTTGCAGTTGTTCTGGGTGTTGGTGGCAGTGGCAGTGGTGGTGCTGCTGCTGCTGACGCACTTGATGCTGATGCACCGTAGGCGTTGCAGCCACGCCCGCTGCATAGAGGCCTGCCCCCTCTCGGTGTGCAGCAGCAGCAGCAGTAGCAGCACTCTCAAACAATGGCGCACGGGCACAAAACTATCTGACATCGTCAAAAAGTTCATGCAAAAATGTGGAAATGTGAAAAGTTGTTGAAAAGCCTGGGTCGGGCCTCAGGATGGGGACCCACGTCCCTCTCTTACCTCCTTCATGTGGGGGATATCCGTATGCGTGTGTGTGTGTGTGGGGTAGATTTATTGCATGACATTTCAATTGTTAGACAAACAGCTGGACGAAGGAGATGCAGAAACAGAAGCCAAGGCAGAGGCAGAATCAAAAATAGAAGAACGGAAAGATGAGGCACCAGGAAGCAAAAGGACCGCCACTGAGATGCACTTGAAGCCAAGGCCAAATGAAGGAAAACTGCACGGCAAAAAACCAACAGAGAGAGAGGGAGAGGGAGAGCAGCCAACAAACAAGAAAAGTCATGCAAACAGTGTTGCCAACAAGGTGACAGAGAGACAGACCGACAGTGGGTTGCCAATGCGGCCAATGCTGTGACGGATGGTGTGACTAAACAGTGTGACCAAAAAGTATGACAAAAGCTTTACCAGCACGAGAACGTGGGCTGTCCCAACACTCATATGTCATGGCATAACATTGGCAAGCAAAAAGATATGGCGGGTTGAATCTGCAGCTGAATTATCTTAAGGTAGCCACAAAACACATCATACGATTCAGTGTGACCAGCTGTTTGCAACGCTCAACTTGTGTCTAGCATTTCCTTAAGGGAACACACCCCCACACTGGATATGTGATGGTTGAGTGGAGAGGCCTTGGCCCCAGCACAAATGTCAGCAGCAATTAACAGAGTTGGCCAGGCATAGGCCAAAATAGGCAACAAAGCACAGGAAAAACTGCCAAGACATAGATGATGATGCAGAGGGCCAAGTTTCGGGCCAAGAGCTTGTGGTAGAAGTGCGTCACACACTCAGAGTCATATTTGATGAATTTCCCTTTGGCCTTGTCGCGAGTGGCCAAAGACAAAGTGCACTGCGAGTGTGGGGGGGAAACATACTCACAAAGTTTTAACGAAAATACGAAAAACTAGCATGGTTTATGAAGGCCCACTCTGCACCACTCACTGAGACACAACGTGCCCCCTACTGCCACCACACAAAGCGGCAAGGAAAGAGAAGCTTTTCGAGGAATGATCCATGCAGATTGATCTGCGAGTGTGATGACAATTATAGGATACAAATTTGGAAATTTGATGGCTTCAATTAATGCAGAGACTGGAGAAGGATTGTATTTTTCCTTCTTCGAATCGTTACGGAAACTCTCAAAAAAAAAAAGCAATGCTAAGGGGCAGGCAATGTCTTTGCATCGTTTGGTTGCTCCCACATTTTCCAGCTACTACAAGCTGAGTTTTTACCCTTAATGGCTCCCACATACAAACATACACATGCATGCATGGATGTGTTGTGTGTGTGTGTGTGCATTTGAGTGGTTTGGCCTCTGCTCTGTGTTGCGGTTGCTAACAAGTTCAATTTGCATTTAAAAAGGCAGAAACACATGTAATCTGAACGATTAGAAATTGTAAGATTACACACACCCACAAACACACACACACACACACACACACACACACACACACACACTCACAGAAGCAGCAAGCGAGGACCAAGGGTGAAGCAGGTCTTAAAGGAAACCAAAAATAAGCAAAGCCGATTTGGTTGCCTCTTCTCATGGCAGGGTTACAGGGTGGAGAATCTGCACGTTGGAATATGTGGAATGAATCGAAGGGCAGCAGCATACAGGATCGATGTCACGACTGTAAATTTAAGCAATTGCCACAAAAGATTAGTAAAATAAAGCGAAAGAAGATAAATGAAGAATTCGTGCGATGAAATTCCTGGAACACAGCTCGATGGAGTCAAGTCTGACAATTCCTATAACCATCTACCCATCTGGGAGGTAACCCCAGGTACATCCCTCAGGGCAATCAATCTGCAAGAGTATCCATAATTTCGGTCCGAGAATGTCTGAAATGTTTCTCTTCTGTTTTTCTTCAATTTGTTTCTTTCTGGCCTGTCCAGAGAAGGCAATACAATTTCTTGTAATGTAATTTTAAAAGCCAAATCTACAGGTTCTGCCGTTCTGACTTCCTGCCTTTCTTTGCTGCTGTTTTGGCTCCCTTGGCTTACGGGGGGCGGGTGGGTGTCTTGGGTGTCCGGGGCACGCCTCGCCAGCTACATGGCTGGCTGCAAAAGTGTTCATAGCAATGAGCTTTTTGTTGTTTTTCCTGTGCCTTGCACCAAAAACTAACTTCATTTGCATGGCGAGAGCATATTGTGAGTGTGTGTGTGTGTGTTCAGAGCTCTGTATCTGCATCTGTGTGTGTATGTGTGTGTGTCATGACCATGCCTAACGAGCTTGCCTGACTTTGGCGAAGGCATAAAAACAATAACCTCCCCATCACTCCATAGCCCCAACCCCAACCCCAACCCGCCTGCATACTCGGTGTATCCTTGGAGCGTCGCCGCTACTCCTTTGTCCCGTTTTCAATAAAGCTCTTCGAAGGCTCCTACACACTCATAAAGAAATATGCAAAAGAAAAAAACAGATGGGGGGAGAGAGCACCGAACACACAACAACAAAAAAATAACAAAAAACAAAAACAGACAAAAGAAAAACACACAGAGAAAAACAGAAGAAAGCAAACCCCAAGCGGAGATTGAACAATTTTCTATACTCTCCCAGATTCGAATAATATGAAAGTGGAGAACTGGAGCGATTTGCTATTTGGTTTTGGCATGCAATTTGGAATCTGTTCCCATCCAAAGATATTGCTGAACCCATAAGATATTACCTGATACAAATATCCTCCATAATATACCCTCTCCGAAATAAAAGAGTACAGCAGAAACCAAGTCTTGGCAAAAGAACGAGCGAACGAAGGAAAGGCCACAGCAAGTGCATCCTCAAAGGAAGGGTTAGCGAGGAGCACGAGTATGTGGCAGTGGGTTGGAGGGGTACACGGTGCAGTCTCGTGTACGGAGACTGTTCACATGGAAAAATTATGGCCTGCTGCCTGTTTCTCGTTTCCCGTTTGGCAATCCCATTCCCATTCCCAATCCAATTCCCTTTGCCGTCGTTCCCTCCATGATCATCGTTATTATCAACACCAGTTAAGCAATAACCGAGGGGGGGCTGCGGAGTGCGGAGGGTTTCGAAGAGCAGACGTATAGACGATAGTGGGTGTTGTGATACAGGGGGTGGCTATGTAGTATCTAAAGAGAGTGAAAAAGTGGAGAGTGCAGGGCAAATGTGGGGCTGTGGATGTGGATGGGTGCAATCCAGAGCATGTTGTGGATTGCGTTAGTGATTACAAGAACGAACTAATAAAAGTAGACAACGGAAAAACAGAAGAAAGAATGCAAAGCACACACCCACACACACATAAGCACCCACTCGTACACACACACAAATTGTCAGAGGACTAAAAGACAGCGACGGATTCAATACCCTAGCTGGAGCGTTAATTGTTTTAATGGAAGATTTGATCATTCAATTTGGATCAGTTTGATAAAAGGAAAGACATCTACTAAAGGAGAGAGAAGCTGAGCGAGAGGCACAAAATCTTCAAGGGTAAATCGAGGCACAAGATCAGCTGGCTCTCCGTCGAGTTTATTCCCAAAGACAAACTGCGATGCCATATCTGATAGACTTTCCAGTGTCACATCTTTGTTGCATCTGTCAATTCTGTTGTAGCTTCATCTTTGTTTGCCATTCCAGCTTAATCTGTAGTTGCATTCTTTGTTCATCTGTCGCTTAATCCTCAGTGTCGGGGTAGAGTCTGTCGTTTGTAATCCCAAGTTTATTCCGAAAGTTAATGGACCCAAACGGAGTGGAGCTTGAGCAAAATGGATACACCATGCACTTGGAGGGACAGGCACAGGCACAGGCAGGCACCTGCAAGAGCTGTTAAAGTGTCATTGGGCTGTTGTCATAGTCATTGTCAACGTTGTCGTTATCTTTATTTCGCATCAACGACATTGTCATCATCATCATCATCATCATCATCATCATCATCATCATCATTCTCTTAGTCGTAGTCGTTGTCGTTGTCTTCGTCCTCATTGTTGTTGTCGTCATCCTCAACATCGTCATTCTCGTTGTCGTCATTCTCTGTTCGTCGTTGCTGGTAAGAATATCCTTTGCATGCAGTCCACGGCTCTGTCCAGGCTGCAATGCCCAGACACGGAATGGGGCATTCGACCCAGAGCCAGACACAGACACAGACCCAGCACCGGGGCCAGGGACCAAGACTCATCATCATTGTCGACAACAGCTATGCCGGCAACAAACAACAAGAACAAGAACAAGAACCAGAACCAGAACAACAATCCAGCCTTCATCAACAATTTGCAGTAAGAAAAACACGAAAAGCGACCAAAACTGGGCGGCATTCACCCACTCTAACACCCAAACACATGGATAGGCCAAGGTTGCTGCCTGTGCAATGGACAGACACACCCGCACACACACACAACCATTAGCCGAGGCGGCATCTACATACGACGTATGTACGAGAAGTATTAACGTTACGGATATTTTCCTACCAAATTGCAAACACAGAGAGAGAAACATAGAGAGAGAGTGGGAGTGAGAGAGAAGCGTTGCACAGCTCACTGATCTAAACCAATTGCCAAAGAGGAGACGGGGAGTAACAAACAGTCAGGGATGCAGGGAGGGAGATACGAATACGTAAAGATGTACAGAAACAGGAGAAATGTGCATATAGAAAATAGGGATACGAAGAAGTGAAGCAGCAATGCGCCTCCTTTAAACGTGTGCCCAATTTCGCACAGACATTTCACAGGACTCCAATAAAGTTCACATGTCGTGCAGGAACAAACATATCGAGGGGAGTAGGTTATCGCTTTTGGATTAAAATCGATTGAATATCAACTGGATGCAGCTACCTTTTGCCTAGAAACTAACATTTTAATTAATATTATTTACTACCCTAGTTCACAGCCATCAAAGCCAACGAATGTTGTCAGTTAATATCCCAAAATGAGTGGAAATATCTGAAAATAAAGTCTGCACCTCTTTGGTGCATTTTGCAAGGAGGAAACTATGTGTTTTGGCTGGTACCAACAAAATATCACTCAACAGGGCCAGCAACTAAATACTCAAAGAACAAGTATCTACAAAGTTGAATGCAAAGTCGTAAGTTTGGCAAAGCCCAGACTGACGAAACATGAGGCTTTAAAAGAGACGAATATTAAGCAGGAGCAGAGCTGCCATCAAAGGGTATGTCCTAATGAGACACACCCCACACACAGCCAACAGCAGTAGCAGTAGCGAAACACTGAAACAGAAACGGATCCTGGCAATTACAGGAGCTTGACGGGACAAAGCAACAATGCGTATACGCAATGTCGGCCAAGTGCAGGCAACGCCAGGAGCCAGGAGCCACGAGCACGGCCAGACGACGACAGCACACGAAACACAGACCCCCAACAATGTCGCCGACAGTTGGAGCAAATTAAAGTGGAATTTGCATGCATGAAACTTCTGTTTCTCCCTACCTCACCAGCAACCATCTTTCGCTATCTCTTTGGCTCTATTTAGCTTTAGTTATTTCTCTCTCTCTCTCTTTCCCCGTCTCTTCTCTATGCGCTCTCTGTGTGTTGCGGCCTGCGTTTTTGTTGTGCCCGTTAGCCGTGGAGCTACAGCGGCTTGCTGTATTTGTGAAAACGTTTGTAACAGGAACAAGGATTGGGATAATTTTTCCTTTAGCTAAATCGAAGCATTCACGTTACGAAATTTCTAAGAAAAGAGCAAGTTCTTGTGTGAAATGTGGTGCTTTTTTCCATTTTCATCTCTTAAACGGTATGTTTTAGTCCGATTTCACGACCCCATCCATACCCACTTATTTATTTTACCTTTTTGATGGCAACTTACAACTTGCAAACCCTGACAGACAGCTGCTCAAAAGTTGTTCAGGTCATTTAGAAAGTTTAAAGCTAAAGATGTCGGCATCGCTGTCGCTATTGTTTTTCCTGTTCTTTTCTCTCTCTCTCTCTCTCTCTATAGTGTCAGTGGCATTACAGGGGTGGGGCATGGCCACGTCAACATTAGCATCAGCATCAACATCAGGCGCGCGACCTCCGCGCGACGTTAAGGCTGCTGCGGCCGCTTCTAGGCATAGAAAATTTCCCTCAGCATCTGGACGGCAGCATCAAGGTAGAATTTACCACAAAAGCGAGAGAGTTGAGAATGAGAATGGAGACTTACATAGAACAGAGTACAGTGGTTGCAATTCACTGATGTTAAATGGAGTAGAAATATTTATTCTTGCTTTCTAGGAATTTCTGGCTTATTCCCCAATCCATATCCATTTCAACATCCCACTAAGTCACCACTCAAAATAGTGATCCTACGAACTACTGACAACAAAATCATCATCCGTAAATAAATCATTTAAATATATAAACCATTTATCTGGGACCACTAACACCTCTCCTATTCTATGCATTCTATTTCTATTTTATCCCAATTCTATTGTATTTCCTGGCCATATTGCAGCATCGTTTGGTAACGATAAGTGGGCGTGGCAGCTCGGGAAAACAGTACGGGCTGGCAGCTGTGGCAAGCAGTATGGGCTGGCAGCTGGGGCAAGTTGTATGGCGTCTGGCTTGCGGCTACCGAGGCCGGTTGGTTAGCCAGTGTCTCAGGAGCCGCCGTGCCGCTTCACGTTATTAATATTAAGCCACCGAAACGGGACCGGAATGAAAATGAAAAGCGAACTTTTTGCTGAAGCCAGAGAGTGGGCTTCCCCCAGAACACCCGCCCAGGACATCATGCATATGTGTGTGCTCGTGGAGGCGCGTGTGTTGTGCCCGCAGCGAAATGGGGCAGGAAACCGGAACATCAAAGTTGTTTAGTCGAGCAGGAGCAGGAGGTGCAAAAAATTACCTGGCACAAGCGCAGGCCTAGGTCCAGGACCAGGGACAGGGACAGGACCAGGGACAGGCTGTGGCAGTGAGGGACGTTAAACAGATTTCGGTTCTTTTGGGTGCTTGGGGCTTGCTGGGAATTGCAAAATGTCAAGGTGTTGATTACGCGTGTCAAAGTTCACCTTTTGGTAATTGCTGATGGCTCGGCTCGGCTCGCCTCGCCTTTGTATCTGTTCGCCTGCCCGTCTCTGCCCCGTCCCTGCCTGTACGTCTGTGTGGCTTATGAGGTCAAGCGATGGCAAACAACACGGCAGATGCAATATCAAATGACAAGGCACACAGGCAATTACCCATACAAGAGCACCAGCAAGTGTGTAAGTTTGCATTTGAGAATCTGTGTAACTGAAATCTGGGACAATGTCTTGGGCGCCCTATTGGGCATGTTGCGGTTGCAGCTTGTGTTTCATTGATTCCATAATAAATGTCCCTCTAATCGATGTGTGTGTGTGTGTGTGTGTGTGCCATCGGCCATCGGGACTAAACAGATTGCCCCATAAAATATGCAGAGCAATGAAGGCGAATGGGAATGGCTTTGAATGCCAGTTAATGGTTTTGGATGCTAATGAATCCTCGTGGTTAATGGATTGTTTAGTCAGCCGTACAAGGATAATGCGATTATCAAATGAAAAGATACACAAAAAAAGGAATTTTGGAGTTTTGAAAAGGAATTTTCGAGTTTATAATTCATTTAAGATACATTTTTGTAGAGAACATATCGATGAATGACTGCATTTTTCGATACATTTAGCTGCAATCGTTTACTTTGCTTTGCACTTCTGATAGACGCAAATATTTGCGTGAAACCTTCGTATCAGCGTCGTTGGTAACCGTTTAGGTGTAACTAATAGCCACGCCCAGGCACGTCTCCACCCAGCCACCTCCAGCGCCACCCTTCCTTCCTCTCGGTGCTGCTCTTTCGCTTGACGGCGGAAAGATGAGAGCGGAGAAAAAACGATTTAAAATAAATAATTACATAGTTAAGGCAGCTGCTGCCGCAAGTTGTGCGGTCTTCAGGTGCCCTTCCCCTTCCTCAGAGACGGAGTCAGAGTCAGATTCACCAGAGTGGGGGCGTGGCCAGTTTGCCAGCAATAAAAGTTTATCCCCCCCCCCGTGCCAGTCAGCCAGCCAGCTCTGAGCATAACGCGACTCGATTTCAATCTCGTTTTGTCCGTAGCAGACCACAAAAGTCGCTCATGTTTATTCAGTGAGTGCTCCTCTCTCTCCCTCCCACACAAACACACACACACACACACACACACACACACATGTTCTCTGCTTCTGCTTTGCTCTCCTTCTCGTGCTTTGACTGTCTGTCTGTCTTGCTGGCTCCCTCCTTTGAGTGGATCTCTGAAGCGGAAGGTGCGGCGGAGTGGTTCGCATATTGTTAACAAGTAAAATTAAAACGTAAATGTTTGAAAATTAGATTTTGGCCCCCAAGTCGCTTTTGTTTAGTTGGCTCTCGCATTTCCACCAAACTCTATTTCCCATCTCTTTCACTGCGTATACCCTTTAACAGACGGGGTATTAAGATACGTATTTATAACACATCCAATAGGTATTATTCGTGGAAACTAGTAAAATAGAATGGCAATGGAATAACTTAGAAACGATGCTACATTTTCATATAAAACATTTTCTTGTTTTCAGCTTAATCTTTGCCTTATTTTGCCACTCTTTTCCCAGGAAAATAAACCTATTTCTGGTATCTAACATTATATAGTTGCCATAGGAGCAATCGCTGCAGACAAGTTCCATTAGGAAAACAAAAATTAAATGTCAAAAAAGGCATTTTGAGTGTTTCCAAGCGATCTTCCAGGGTATCCACAGATATCGCAGCAAATATTAGACCTTCCTTGGCTTTTGCCTTGTGCTAGTGTGTGTACTAGTCTGTGTGTGTGTGTGTGTGTGCAGTGAGGTGTTGCCTAGTTTTCGGCTTGTTAGTTAGTTAAAAGTTTTTGCGTGCAATTAAAATGCTGCGCAAAAAGTTTTCCCTCAACATTGTTCTTAATTTTTTCCTTGGGTTTTTGCAGTTTGCCAAAGCCAAATACAAATGAACTGGCATTGTCTCACAGCCATAGGAGTATGTGTGTGTGTGTTCGTATCTGTGCGTAAGTCCTGCTAGCCTGCAGTCAGAAAAGTGTACAAAGTCCTGTGGCAATTGTCTGATTGTTTTCTTAGCCGCAGTAGCACCAGTAGAAGGAGTACCTTCAGGAGGAGGAGCAGCAGTTCCAGAAGCTGAGCAGAAGGAAGCACCATTCAATGGCAGGAAAGTTCGTTATCAGTGACATTTTGGCGTATAAATAGCAAACAGCTCGCACCCAACACCCAACATCGTTCATCCTGCAGCTTCTCCACCGGACTCCGGAGAAACTTCCACCAGTTAGCAGCTCTTTCCCAGCGAACAGCTCCCAGTTGCCGTGGCGAACGTGCTGGCAATGACAATTGAAATGAATATTCTAAGCAGCTGGGCCACCGGTCTCCATCTTAGGCACTCGCCCCCGAATCTTTCACAAAAAGCAGCGAGGGGAATCTCTTCTGTTTGCAGTACGTCGATGTCGAGCAATTAGGAAATGAATCACACAGCTACCGAAAAGATTCAGAGCCAGTCTGGCAGTCTGGCAATTGAAGTAAATAGAAAGAATGCAAATAAAATATGGGGCCCAATCCTCAGGCCAAGCAATAAATATTCGACACTGAAGTTGATTATTTCTTTTGGCCATGCCCCAATGCCCCATGCCCCATGTCCCCATCACTGATGCATTTTCGACGAAAGGTGGTGATGCTTTTATTTATGAGAGCAAAAAAGTAGAATTTCTGCCTTAGAGATGAAACATTTATGGTGTTTCATGGCAACAAACAATTGAAATCTTTTACCCAGAGGCCAAGCCGTAAATATTGTTGTACATTGAATGAAGAGTGCGATGTCTTTCAAACAGAATTGTATGTGCCTACTTTTTGTGTGTATAAAATTATAGATGAACCATTCCCATTATACTTACAGGGAACTTTTCTTTTTACAGCTGAAGAATAATCCCAGCTCTCTCCCCTCTTCTGTTAAATCAATTGCTGACCGCAAAACCACACCGAAAAAAAAAATAGAAGCGCATGATGCATGCATGATGCATGTTGCATGACGTGTGTGTGTGTGTGTGTGTGTGTGTGTGTGTGTGTGTGTGTGTGTGTGTGTGTGTGTGTGTGTGTGTGTGTGTGCGAGGGTGTGTGGCAAAAGGAACCGCAGCACCCACCGACATTCACCGAATGACAGAGAATATACATTTTTCTCTTTTGCCGCTGCACTTCAACCCGCCTCTCTCATACTTCTTTATTTTATGTTTTTTTTTTTTTTTTTCTTGTTCCTCGTGCAGAGAACTGACAAAACTAATTGCCTCAGCGGCCGTAAACAAAAAAGAGAATATTTGCTGCATACTTTGCCGCAACTGTGGGTAAAAGATGGTGATGGGGAAGTGGCAGCGGCAACGGCAACAGGATCTCTGCATGCCAAATCAGAAATCATCATGCCCCAGGCAAATGTGGCAGCAGCAGAAGCAGCAACAGCAACAGAGACAGAAAACACACAAAAATGAACAGCAACAAAAGCCAACAACAAATTGAGAATAAAAATCTTAACAAAATAAGCTAAAAGCTGAAGAGTTGCCGAGCGCATTAAATCATTTCCGCACTGGAGAGCAGGCAGATGATTCTTTTGCCACATCTTCTTGCCACCCGTCTTGTGCTTTTGCTTCTCTCCTTCACCACACCCACCCCCAACCCCCACCCCACCACACTCTCTTGCTTGTTCCTGTGGCAAGTTGCAAGTTTACCACTATTTATGGGGCTGCAGCATAAAGCGGGCTGGCTGAGAGTGGTAGCAAAAAAAAAAATATATACCAAAAAAAAATGAAAAGTGTGTCTCCGTTTCTCTATTTCTCCGAGGCAGAAGCATAAAAATGATTCGCCCGAAAAAAGCAAAAGTATATAAACAGACTTGAGAGGTGCTGTTCTCATTTGCCTAGTCGCAGGATTCGCCAAAAATGGAATGGAAAGGGTAAGGAAAATATTGCTCGGGTTGCCAAAAGATGTACAAATGTCAAGCGATATATTTTCATGATTTCTTTGGAAGAATCGAAGTGATTGTTATCTTCATACAATATCCGTACCATAAAAATATAAAAATTAATGTTAAGAATATAATAGATCGAAAAAGGCGACGAACAGCTAAAAATAAATACACGACAAAGTGACAGAGGAACGCACAGAAAGTAGATATGATCTAAGAAATAATACATTTGAAACCTTGAAACTCAGCGACCAATGAAACCATTGCGGATCAAAGTAACTGACATCTCACGTAGATCGCTGTGCAGGAGCTCCTTAAGCATGGTTGGTGAGTGAGAATTCCCCATGCAAAAGTAAAAGTTAGAGATAGAGAATGAGTGAAATTGTTATTGGGAACACGGTGACAGTCCGATTAGCGCACTCATGTGTGTGCATGTGTAACATATTCAGGCAATTACTGCCATTCAGCGCATTTCAATTCAACTTCAAAACTGGTTCCCAGCCAGCATTCCCCATTTTGCCAGCCACCCCTCTTCAATTCTGCCAGCCATCCCGGCTGTCACTCCTCCGAGTTGTGGTGCAAAAGTAGAAAAAAGCTTTTAAACTTCACTCAAGATTTTTGCCGTTCACGCTCGGCTCGCAAATTTTTTGACTGTTGCCGCTCACTTAGTTTTGCCACTGCCACTACCACTCCCCTCTGCAGTGCTAGGCTACCATGCTACACTTTGGGGCATGCCATTGCCATGCCTCAACAGTGGCTATTCCCACATCTGCACCATGGCCAAAGGAGGCAGGAATTCTGATGTAAAGAGCTGCAATCGCAGGCAACCAAAAGTGTTAATTTGCCTTGAGTATTTTTTCGGACAATATGGAAATAGTATGGGAAAAATCATCATTCGATTTAATTATAATATTTAATTTTCATTGAAATGATTGATGGGTAAATAAATCTCAGGTGCGCGGTTACATTTTTGATAGAGAAAAGATGTATTCTGTAGATTTTCTTCTCTATTTATAACCATTAGATATTGTATGAGCTAGTTATGAGATTGTTCAACGTATCGAGAGAATCACCAAATATTTGGTATTGTTTTTTCTACAAAGAAAATTTGAGCTGAACTCTCCATTAGCTATTTTTGGTGCCTTATCCCCACTGTTATGGCAGCATTCACATAATTTTTGGGCAATGCATGCTGACTGCTTTCACTGCACTGCCACAGCCACCGCCTCTATCTTTAGCTACTTCTCTTGCTACAGCCAGATACTGCTACTGCTACTGCTACTTGTATAGTAGCTTTAGCTACTCCCTACCAATACACTGCTGTGGATACGTAGACTGTACTGTCTTTATCCACGACTCTCTGCCGCTTTATATACTCACACTCGCCCTCGCACTCACACATATAGACCCGTGTGTTCTGCAACTGCTGGCGTTGTATTGTAGTTGCTTTTCCTTCATCATTTTCTTTCGTTTCCTTCATTTTGTTGCTGGGCTTTTACTTTGTTGAGTGTTGCCTCTGTGTGTGTGCATGTGCGTGTGTGTCTGTCGTTTTTATAAGTCTGTCAAAATGTAGTTCATATATTTTGGCGAAAATTCATTTTGCAGTTGACATAACTTTGTCAGCCCCAATTTATCAACAACAATTAGTAGAGCAGAGCAGGGCAGGGCAGGAGCATGGCAGGGCAGGACTTGACTAACATACTCGCATGGGGCTCAAAGTGCTGATGTGGGTGTGCGGATGGGGTGCAGCTATGTGGGGGCCTGGCAAGTATGTGACAAGTATTTTGAACAAAAACTTTGTCTGCCAAACAGAACCCGACTACACAGAACACTTGACTTTCTGTGCCCCCCAGAACTTTCCAGAGAGAGACAGAGACACAGAGAGAGAGCGCTGGAGAGCTGCAGAGCAAGACATTCGTTCGTTTTGTCGCTGCTGCAGCAGAAGCAGCAGCAGCAGCAGCAACATCCCTTGCGTATGCGTAATATTATAATGCCAAAATAATGTGCATTTGGAAAATTGCTGTCAACCCAAGGCAACGAGCAGCACAGCAACGTCAGTCAGACAGACAGAGACAACAGAGAATTGCTGGGGCAACACATCAATTGTCAAGTGTCAGCTCGGCTGTGCCACTCTGCCTTCCACCCAGCTGGCTTATTAAACTTCAATTTGCAACCCGAACCCAGCACAACTGAACGAACAGAAGAACGGAAAAGAAACAGAACTCACCTGTATTCGTGCGACAGGAAGAATGTGCCACGGATGAGGCAGCCATTAGGATTCTTGCGCTTTCCATTGAATATTTTCGTATAATGATCGTAGTTGTTCAGATTGACAGCGCCATCAAACGTCAGCATAATGATTTGTGGGATCTGCAAGAGAATTAGAAGATGAAACAGAGAACTCACAGCTTGACAGTTCAATCTTGTAAACTGTTGGCATCATTACGTCAGGCCTCCAGCCCCCTGTCAGGCGATTTGCCTAAGAGGAAAATCTCTTAATTATATGATGCTGCTCATTTACATTGCCTCTATCTACATGCGATATAAGTATAAGCTGCTGCACATACACTTATGACCGCACGTGTGTGTTGTGAGGGGTCGGGTGTTGCGGGGGGTTCGTTCCCAATTAGAGGATTGCCGACCTCAAAATCAGCCGGGCATGGGATGGCATTGGAACCGCAGCAGCAGCTCTAATTGAAGGTTTTGCATTTTGCGTTTGTTTTTCCCCTGTCTACGTTGCCGCCTGGTTGCGCTTTTCCACTTTTCCGCACTTTTCCACCAGCTGGTGGTGCCACCCCGCACCCCGCACAGCGCACCCCACACCCACTGGGCCACCCGTGGCAATTGCCTACTTTTGACTCGTAACGCGAAACTCTTGCAACTTGAGCATTAAACATAATTAGTGGGGCATGTGGCCAGCCAGCCAGCCAGCCAGCCAACGAAGGCAGAATCGCAAAACCAAATTCATTTCGAATAATACTCAACTATCAATAGCACGAAGGCAGCAACAAACCGAAAATTCCATTACGAAAATTGGCACCCGAAAAACGCGAAGAAGAAGCTGCTGCTTCTGCTGCTGTGGCTGTGGCTGTTGCAACTTGCAACACTTTAAGTGCAATTCCATAATCAAAGACCTCGGGGAAATGCGGTTAAGGGAAAAGTAAAATAACAAATAATAAACCCAACGAAATGAAGATCCATAAAAACAGGGTGGGAAATCAAGGGTGCAAACACGAAATGTAAATACCCTAGGCCAAGGAGACATCTCCCAGAATATTTCTGTTACATACTCCTGAATATTCAGCTGTCTAATCAATCGATTGTCCATCTACCATAGGGTTCAAGGAGTTGTGCAAAAGGTCTTTTAACTTATTCAGCATTCAATTTGCAGTAAAATCACTCGCTTGAGCTGCAACCCCAGACAGTATTAGAGTATAACCTGAGTAGAACCAGCATCCAGCTGTTTTTATGCAGTTGTAGCTGCCATACAGGTTGAGCTTGAGGTTGAGCTTGAGGTTGAGCACAAATCCAAAATGCATTTCGACCGAGAGCTGGCCATAAAGGCGTGAGGCACGGCGGCAGGAACCCACTTAACGCTCATTGCAGGACACATAAAAAGGATTATTGTACAAATTCAATATTAATGTGAAGATGATACCTAACCCCAAACGGCCAGACAGCCAGACCGCCAGCCGGACAGATGGCCAGACGGCCTGCAGCCGGTGTTGGACAGAGCTGGCAAAATTATGCAGAGGCGTGAAACACTCGAGCCATCGGCATCGGCATCGGGCGCGGCGGTCCGGCTTAAGTGCGGCTTAGATGACGGCGGAGTCGTCTCCGACACCAGCAGCAGTAGCAGCCACAATGCTTGGGATGTGGCTCTGGTGTGGCATGGTGTGATGTGGCTCCCGACAGCCATTGAAATTGAAATTTTCGCTTCGATTTGACAGCATTTCCTTTGCTTTCGTTTCCCATCCGTTGGTTGGTTTTTCATTTGGTTTCCATCGCATCGCAGCCGTCCCACATCCACTACTACTTCTACTTCCACTTCCACTTCCAATCCCACACTCACTCTCAGATGAATCTTCTTATTGCCTTTGGTGGTCGGTTGGTCGGTTGGTCGCTCGGTCGAGAGCTTTATTGAAAGGCATATTTCAAAGGCGCGTTTCCGCAAAATGAGTGCAAATCAACTGCAAAACTTTTTTGCGCTCTCGCTAAATTATGAACTAAAAATATTATTGCAAATATAATGAATGTCAGAAGAGAGCGACAGGAAGAAAAAGAGAGACCAGAAGAGAGCGATAAGGCTAGAGAGGGCTAAAACAAATCATAAAATTTGCCAGCTTGGACCAAGTTTTTTGGTGGCGTCCAAGGACCAAAGTCAGGCAAAACCATTGTGTGGCTGTTTGAACTTTATGCGATTGCCATACTGCTGAATCATCCATCGTCTATTACCTATTTCCATGACCCAAATAGCAGCTCAAGGCTTTACAAACATACAGAAATTAGGGGAAACGCCTCAACCTCAGAACCCAACTAAAATAGTTGGTAGAGCCCATTGAGAACCGATTTGTTGGGGGTTAAAATTATACGAAACGTCGAATATTTTAGAGAGAACAAATTTGAGGAAGGTTCGGAATTTTTCGGAAATGATGGAATGATAGAAAAGAGCTCAAGCGAGAGAGATGCGATAAGTCTCGCCATTAAGTTTGTAATCATAATTGGAACAAAGGAAACCCATCAAGAGGTTTTTATGGCAAGTTACTCAAGCTATAATAGTTTGATTTATTTTAAAGTGGGCTATAGCAACGGTTTTCGATCAGTTGATGCTTATAATTATGAAAAGAAGAGACTTTTAACCGCTAGTTAGCCTGATTAGATGCAAAACATTAAGCGTGATAGAGAAACTAACTGGGGAGCTGCAACTGCGAATGCTCGCAAGTGAGTATATGGCCAAATCAAATAGAGGATAAAAGTGATGGAAAATGGAGATACTCAAGTCTCCAGTTGACGCAGCTCGTCCCAGTTTGCCCGCCCCCTGCCTGCTGCACTTTTCTGTGTGCGTTGATAATTTTCGCCTAATGCGACTCAAGTTTGCACTTTAGTCTTTCAGCAAATATGGCAGACACCCCGCACCCCGCACCACACACCCACCCACCTCTCGAAGGCCATGGCAGGCTGGAGGTGGCAGCACCGAAGTTTGCCAGCCACACTGTGGGGAGGGATAGTGCTTGTGGATTGATGATTGTGGGGTGCCTGGGCTGGGTGGCGAATATTTGCATAGCTCAGTTGCTCAATCGCAGCGACAATTGAGCGGCTCATTGATTGCACTACCCATCCAGCAATCCACCCATTCAGCAGCACTCACTAGGCACCTCTTAGAAGCTCTCCATTCCACCATCCACAAACTTTTTTGTTGACACTGTGCCATCTTTTCATTTCATTTTCTCAAATCAAATTCGATTCGAATTCAAATTGAGCAAAAGCGGTTTGCTAGCCGCAATTTCAGCCCTTCCCCAACCCATCCCATACACTTAATGCGCGAAGGAGTCGTTTGTACTGCGGCAACTGACTGATTGATAACCCACTGAAGACTCTCTCTCTTATGACTGTATTTAGTGGCCAAATAGGTGTCATTTTCTAAGCTTCAAAGTTACTTCGTTTTGGCCCAAAAGGGTATAGAAATGTCTTTACTTTTTTGGTGGCTAGCTATCCGGTTTGCATTGCGGAAATTGGCCGCACATTGTGAAATGGAGCGAAACGATAATCGAAATGCCAAGGCAGACAAAAAGAAAAAAAGAAGTGGTAAAAAAAAAGCAAAAACGACACGCTGGGCAGGGGTAGGAAGGAAGGAAGGGAGTAACAGAGGGGCACAGCTGAAGTGTGAAGCTGAAAAGCCGTGGTGGCGCTGGCATACGCTGCGTATGCGTGATGTGTGATGCGTGGTGCGGGCGAATCCAAATCAAAGCAAGTTTTTGGCATGCGCAAATTAACCGCTTGTTTGCGGTTAATTGAGATGATATTAATTATAATTATGTGCGCACTCACACACGCACACACACACACACATGCGCAAGCAGAAAGTGCCAAACAAATCACAGATACGCACACAGATGTACGCGCAGGACATACACACACACATGCATAGACACAAAGATTCAGTCAGCAAATGGAATTGTTTTGGGGCTTGCCGCTGCTGCTGCCGCTGCCATTGCCAATGCCTGTTGTCGGTTGCCGCTTGTTGGTGGGAACACATGTAAGCGCTAATAACACTTAAACAAGCACCCACCCACACACACACACACACACACACACACACACACACACACACACACACACACACACACACATGCGCACTGATACATACAACCACTACGAAGAACGGACAGAACGGCGTGGGATGGCAGCGGACAGACACACATTTCAATTTCGAAAATTAAGTGGCTCCACTTGCCTTGTTTGTATTTGTGTGTCTATATCTCACATCTGTATGTGTGTGTGTGTGTGTGTGTTGTATCCATAAATGTATTTGTATTTGTTTGTCTGCGATTTGCGTTTATGCGGCCTGCCTGCCACATAAACATCCGCTTTGCTTTATATTTGTTTGTGCCGCCTTTTTTTGTGCAGCCAAA
The DNA here is from genome assembly GCF_008121235.1 of Drosophila subobscura. Classification (NCBI taxonomy): domain Eukaryota; kingdom Metazoa; phylum Arthropoda; class Insecta; order Diptera; family Drosophilidae; genus Drosophila; species Drosophila subobscura. The sequence goes on along the minus strand of NC_048530.1, from coordinate 21,990,412 downwards.
GGATACTCTACCCGCGAAAAGGGGTTGATCAGCGCGGCTAGAGATGCTTATGGCTGGAGCGCATGTATCTGGTAGCCACAGAGCATTCAATGCGTCGTTGGCGACCGACTCCCCGCGTTGTTGCCACTGCCTTTGCGAGTGCTCGTGTTATTATGCAAGTGAAACCACAACTAATGTGCACTACAAACTGTCTGTCAATCGCCCAGCAGAAGCACAGAGCAGGGGGCAGGCGCATACCCGCAGATTGAACTGAGGGTGAAAGATCCACTGCTGATTTTCCGCGCTTTCAAATGCGGGAAAAGCGGGAAATATTTATACACAAATAATTTAAAAGCAGAACACGGTGCAAATGATTTCATTAAAAAGCCAACCAACGCGAGTGTGTTATGCGTGCAATGGAAAATGCTTTGGAAAATGTTAATGGAAAGTTGTGTAAGAATCAAAGGGGCACTCTGAGCATCCAGTGGAAGAAAAATGAGTGCCTGAATCCTTCAAGTAATGCCATTACGTGAGAGTTCTGTTTTGATTGCGTTTCCGCAATGCAGCAAAGATTTAATTAATATTTTTTGTTGATTGAGGTTGAACTGCCAATCAATTGGCATGTGACAAACACACGCATTAACATTGCAAAGAACTGCAAAATAATTGTCCATATATATTTAGATATTGATTTTTTGCATTGGGTTGAGATTGTGCCACAATCAATTTGCTTTAAACCAAAGCCAAAGAAGTCTACTGGCTGCTGACTGCCTGCCTCTGCCCCTGCCGCTGCCGCTGCTCCTCTAGCCAGCGCATAACTCTTGGCCAAATAAACAAAGCGTGTACTCGTAGTTATTAAACAGGATATTCGAATCAACAGGGCCAGCAGCAACAGTATGGCAACAATATGGCAAGGACAAACACGGCAGCGGACAACAAGAGAGAGATAGAGAGAGAGACGAGCAGGGGCAGAGGGAGTTCTGGACAAAAAGTACGACGAATACAAGAGCACAATTTCCTTATGCAAAGCGACGATAAGAGCAAACCGAATGCAAATACATAGATTTATGACCATGGCCCAAACAGACAGGAGCAGGAGGTAAAAGCATCCCAGTCAACTGAGAACTCGCCGAGAACTGTAAAAGCTATAGAGAGAGAGAGAGAGAGAGGGAGAGGGGGATAGCTGTATATATCCCAATCCAAAGCATTTCGCTGCGATTCGATTCGATTCGATTCGATCCACAGCTGCCATAGCCCCAGTTCTGTGTCGTAAAAATAAAAGCTGTCAATGCACTGGAAATTTATCGCCTTGCAAATTAACACTTAAATGCAAATGGGAAAAATGGAAGAGCCAACAAGTAGCAGAGAGCCACTGCACTGAAGGGTTTCACCAAAGGTTCGACTTAGGGATAGTCTGTAGGTGAAACGTGCAGATTCGGTGGAGAGTTGTGAGAGAAATTAGTTGGCTCTGATGAGCAGATGAGGAGTTTCAGGGGAAAACACTTATGAACTGGTTAGCCCTACGCTCTGCTAATCGAATGTGTGAACCAGCTTGTGATGATACCCTAGACACACCTGAATGGCCACCAATCCAAATGGAATTGTAGCCGTATTTTTTACAAGATGCGCATACACATTTACACATGTATAAATATGGGCTGTGTACCCAGCCCACATCGGTCTCCCCCCCTCTTATACGAGTATCTTTAGTTACCTTTTCGGCCTCGAGGTCGCCAGGTATCTGTGTGCCATCCTTCGAGCAGAAACAGTAGGGCAGGGTACAGTCCTCGGTGCTGCAGCGTTGGGCGGTGTCTGCCGGTGAATCCGTGGCAGGGGCAGGAGCTAAACACATAGAGTGGGAGAGAGAGAAGGAATCACAAATCAGTTTGAAAATTATTTAAAATCTATTTTGTTATGCAAGATCCAATCCGGATGGTAATCGAAGTGAAGTGCATCGAGAGGCTTGTCCAAAGTTAAAAGTCAACAAGTAACAATACAATGCCAAGCAAATATCAATAAGGAGGCCAGAATCCCGGCCAGCAACCCGAGCACAGACAACCAACGAAATGTGCAAGAAACAAGTTAAAAGAAAGTTAACATCCCAGCCAGTCGCCAGTCTCACTCTCGCACAGAGATGCTCCAACTCGTGGCGTGTCTGTGTGTGAGAGAGAGAGAGACCGAAAGTCAAATAACCTTAAGCTAAATCCTGAGCTCTCTCTCCCTCTGACGGGGTCAAAAGCTATTTGCATATGTGGGCGGCGTTGGGCGTGTGTTTGAGGGCCATCCGTGTGCGAGTGTGTGATTGCCAGTCCCAAAACTCAATAGAATTCAATTGGTTTTTTTGTTGTTGTTTTTTATCGTTGGCATCTTCATCCTTCAACCTTCAGCCTGCATCCAGGGAGTCCTGCCTTGTTTTGCTTTGTTCCGTGATCGAGTCAACAAATTCGCTTAAAGTTCACAAAACAAAAGGTGAAACGATGCTCGGTCGAAGGCAATGGCAATACCATACCATCGATGGGAGTCGATGAAGGCAAATATTAAATGCATTTCTTGTGCATCCCATCCCCCTCCCCTCAGCGCACCAATCACTGACGGCGGCACATTGGCGGTGGTACGTACATATATCTGGAGTTTCACTAACTGCATTAGCACTCGCCATGGATACGCTATCGATTCACTGCGCTGTAGGCGTTGATTTGATTTGATTTTGATGCAGGGGCCAAGGAAATTTCTAAATCACTGCCACTCACGGCTCGGGACGGGGCACGGCTGCATTCTGCATGGTCTGCCTGGTTCGTCGGTTGCTTCTGGTGGCATAATGTGTGGCAGCCGGCCTCTGTGTGGATTCCGAGGTTCCGTGCGGTGTCACTGATACGTGTGTGTGTATGTACATACGTACTGGTAGTGTCATTGGGCCAGCGGGTAAATTGAGCGTTGTGTGTGAGCAGCAGGTGAAGGCAAATTGATCCAATATTCCGTAAATTATTCGGCATTGAATGTTCATCTGCGTCATTCAGCAGAAACCTACTGCAGACCGTAATCCTTTGGATTTTCTATGATTTTTCATCCACAATTTATTTGAATGGCTGCTTTCAAGACTTTTACCAAAGAATGATCGAAATTTCAGCACATTTTCGGCGCATTTGCATGGCCACAATAGAGCCAATAAGGACTGATGTCTATGATAATTTGTTGTGACCCCTAACCCCTTTCGCAGGCTCCATTCTGCTTCTACTCTCTTGTCACATCATCAATCAATTGAATGCCGAATGCAAAGAACAACTAATGATGGCAGACTTCGATTGGCAGACTTCTTTCTTTCCATTCGGTTTTCCTTTGGAGCTGAACGAGTGCCTGACAGAGTCTTAAGCCTGTCCTGGAGAGTGTCAGAGTAATTATGCCACCAGTTCCAGCTGCGACTTTCTTTTGGATCAAGCGGGATTTAATTACACACAGCTACAAAGTTATGCAAATGAAAATCCTAATACCCAGCCAGCACATAAGCAGCAACAAAGGAAGGGAAAAAAGCGTCGCACAAAGGTTGTCCTTCGCAACGGAACGGGAAGAGGACAGTATAGGATCTGTGTACTCTCTCTTTCTGCAGTTGGCATTGATTCAGTTTTAGTTTTTTGTCTCTGCTCTCTGTGCTGTTCTTTGTGCACAAACTCCCCCACCTGCTGTGCCACCTTTGGCATTTATGTAATGCCAGCAAAAAAATAGTTTATACAAAATAAAATGCAATAAAGCACACAATAAATATGAATGAGCATTGCACTGGGTTGGGGGATAGTTTTTAATATTAACATAAAATATCTGATCGGATTCCCATATTGAAAAAATTGAGAGAAGCCCAAAAAAAGAGCAGGGAAACCGGAAGGGGGAAAAAAACGACAAATAAAACCCCTCTTGTGGCATATCAATGCCTTTTTGAAAAATACTTGTGGTCACATCATAAATAACGGCAATGAAAATGAAATGCTTGGCAATTAATTGGCCAGGACACAGGACGCACACACACGCACACAGGACACCACAGGAGACAGGAGACGGGAGACAGGAGAGAACAGGAATGGACAGGACAGTGTGGACCAGGACAGAACTGCAATCAACATAAATTCTCTGGGGGGCCTGGAAAGCAAGCAGCCCCACACAAAAGTAAATGCATAAAATTTTATTATTTCAAAAAGTAACTTCAAGAATCTACCCCGCAATCTCTCTCTCTTCTCTTGCCACTCCTTCTTCTACTCTAGGACTGTGTTTGCCTGCAACTTGTGCTGAGTTATTGAATAAAATGTAATAAACACTTTTAGTAACTTTGTCTTATGCATTTTGTCCTGCCAGAGACTATGAAGAGAGAGAGAGGGCGACACAGAGAGCTTGCAGGACGGACGACAGAGGGCGGGGATAGACAACGACTCGCATCATCGCATACAATGCGTATACGTTATATTTGGCTACTGCTGTCCATAGTTGTTACGAGTGCGAGTACCCAGCGAAAATGAGGAGCATAATGGCTTCTGACTAGACAGGATAAGTGTCCGACATTATCTAGGGAGCAGTTTAACAACAGAAAAGTGAGCAACGATCAGAATAATAGCTCTCATATTTATGTGCATTATTCAGATATTTCTCTATTTCCCACACGGACTGCCTGGCGGATCCACGTTTTCCCTCAGATCTACCGAGGTATATCAATCTTCGATCAATCTGCCGAATTGTTTTCCTTCAAGTTGTTGTTTCTGTTGCCATTCTGCTGCTGCTGCTGCTGCTGAGGCTGCTGCTGTTGTTGTGTAAGCAATATTGAAATGCTGTCATTGAGCGTGCTCACTGAATTATGAAATTGAAAACTATTCAGTGCAAAACATTTTTCTTTGAATTTTATCAGCTCAGCTCCTATGCATATGTGTGAGTGCGTGTGCGGGCGGGCGGATTGGGTAGATTTGGGTGTCAGCTGCTGCTGCTGCTGATGCTGCCTGTCCAAAATGCCTGTCCACCATTCCAAAAATGACTCTCCTTAGACCTCGTGATATGTTGTTCAATTTCAAGAGTAAAAAACTGGCTTAAATATTTTAATTTGTGTCTCTCGCCTTGCCAGCAGAGCAGTTTCAAATCGAAATGAAATGAATTCGCATTTATATGCACATTATACGAGTACAGCATATATTGTATGAATGAATGAATGTCTACTCGTACTCGCACACACATGAGCACATACACACACACACACACTCAACTGTATCTTCACTTGTATGTACATATAATGAAAATCTCAACCACTTTTTGCTTATTTATTTCGGGGGACAAGTTGCTGTCACAATTTCAAATTGTGCAGAGACCTCCGTTGCGTATACGCAATTCGTCAGTCGAGATTTGGCCAAAGTCATGAATCTGTTGGTCGATGATGGTGCCGGGCGGGGCTTGGCTTGGTTGAAAAACGGATGCTGCAGAGGAGAGTCTTTCGGCTGGCAAGAGCTTTTAATCCCCCGTCTGGCTTAGGCAGTTGGCAGATGGCTGGCTAAATTAAAGTGCCAGACGATTATGGGGCAATCGGTTAGTTTGCTTCTTTACTCATTTTGGATGAAATTCCTTGAAATTACATACAAACAAACACTCTGGCTAGGTAAAGCACAAGTACAAACAAACACATGTGCTTATACGAGGCTTTTTTGGTTTTGGCAGCTTGAAAGGTTTTGCGAGAGTCTTTCAAAGTGATTCTTTTAATGCTAAGCTAAGCAACAAAAGAAATTGCTTTTGCATTCACTTTGGTTTTAAGAAGCTGCATAATTCATGTATAAGCAAATACTTGAGCATGTCATTTGATTTAGGGAAAAGTGCGAATCACTGTAGGCCATTCCAGGTACAGTAAGATCCATTTCCAGAGTATTTGCTGAGAGGAAATTGTACAATTGATTATCGAGGATGATTATTATCCTCCTATGACTTTCCACAGTGCCTGCTAGATGATGATACGCATCATATGCCTGCACTTAGCAGTGTCTCATTGCCACATGGACGTGTGTCATAACATTCACTCGCAGCACCGCAGCACAAAGCAACAACACCCACATCCAAGCACCCTTTCACCCCGTTCATCTCCTGGAAAAATGCTGCGAATGGCAAACGTACAAATTGCCAAATGGCCGAATCGGAGTTGGAGTTGGAGTGGGGCAAAAATTGTTATATAGGGTTAGCCATTTCCTGTGGCAGCAGACGACAGACGCAAAAAAAAAAGAAGAACAAATTGAGAATCAGATATGTATATGTATATGGACATATAGAACTACATACCTATCGCCTTTATGTATCTGGCGTCAGCAGAAAAGCAGCGAAAAAAAAGAAGCAACATTTTTATGCACAGAGAGCTTTGACCTAATCTCTGCTGCAATATTTCTCCTCGTCCACACACGCACACACACACTCTCGGTCTCGCTCGCTCTCGCAGCCACAGATAGTGTGTTTGTGTGCGTCATTTATGTTATTACTTTTCTTCAGCACACATACATATGCACACACACGCATATAGTGGGTGCGGTGGGTGGAGAGGGGTAGCTATTTATATGAGGACAACATTCCAGTTGGTATTACGCAAATCCCCAAAACGCTTTAGCTGTCGCAGCTTTCTTCCAAGCGGTTGCCTTCCGACCAACGACCAGTACCCAGTGTACCCGCTGCTCACCCCCCCGCATCTGCCATGGGACTGCTCACAGACGTAGACGTAGCAGGACCTAGAACCGGAACCGGAATGGCGACTACTGCAAAAGTGCGTGCTTGCATGTGAGCGATATGTCACTCTGCATATGCCTGTGTTTCTCTCTCTATCTCTCTCCCTTCTATGTCCATGTCCGTGTGTGCATTTAATTCTATGCTCGTTTCTGTTGAATTTTTGGCCTTTTCGTGTGGCTACACTTGACAAAAATAAATGCAGCATCTTCCATGAACGAATTACTTTCTTACAACTCACTTTCACAGCAGACTCATGGAAGTAACTCGCTTCTGGTAACTACCCCGCCCGCACACACCCTCTCTATAATACTGCTCTTAATTATGCTGCCAACTCGTCTGAGCAATCCTATAGCCGTAAAAACTGTTATCAAATGCGTTACCTTGTTCCCATACAGACAATTTGCCTCTTGCGGTTTTTCTCCAAAATGAAATTTGTCAAGTGTAGGCCAAAAAAAAAATGAGAGAGGAAAAAGGAAAAGAAGGAAAAGGAAGCAAACTGGTTTCCAGTTCTGTAGGTGCATGGAGACTGAAGCTAAGAACTGCCGTAAAACTGAAAACTAAATCTTAAATGTAAGCTTTAATGGCCTTCCCACACTCGCACATATACATATACTTATACAGAGAGGGGAGGATAGAGCAGCGCAAGAGATAGATAGATGGGAGTTGGTTATTCTTAAGCGGTCGCGTTTGTGCCCCATTTGAAGTGCACTCAATGTTGTGGGATGACAGAGAGAGTGGGGGAGGGAGAGACACAGGACAGGCAGTGTGGAAAAGCACATGGCATTCATCTTGGAGCTGAAGCTGAAGCTGGAGCCTGAAGGTGGCGCTCCCATCGCCTCCCCTCTGGGCAGCGTCTCGTTAGGCAAGTCAATAGAGCGGACAATGTTTAGGGGATTCGGAGTGTGGCCCTGGTCGCCACCATTTTGCTCATTGCATTGTCATCGAATAGGATTCGATTTTTGGCTCTACACACACACACATTCAGGACTCACTGGAATCGTTGGTTGTATGTGGAACTTTGTAACCATAAATGAATTATGCGACATTTACTCAAAATTGCTTCCTAATGCACAACATCCGGCCCAGACAAATGTCTTTCTCTCCCTCTCCTTCTGCCTCTACTTCTCTCGCATTATGTGTGTGTTGGTGTGTGTGTGTATCCTTGTGTCTCTGTGAGTCCTTGTGCGAATTGTAATAGAATGCCCAATTCTATGTTGAGCTTCTAATAAATTTGGGCGCTCCTCTGCGGTGGTCTCCCTCATCCCATCAGCCTTCTCGCTAAGCCACAGGCGATTGTTTCGGCTCGAAGTTCGCTTTTATATTTCTAGTTTTTCACTGGAAATCGTTTAGCAACCCGCTTGGCATTTGCCACACACACACACACACACACACACACAGGGAGAGAAAAACCTGCCTGCACAGCCACAGATCCAGATCTGGGGAGACAGAGACAGACACAGAGCCTTGGTGGCTCTCGCTTGGTGCCATCTCTTTCTTGGTGGCAACACTTAGAGTGCACTTAAAGTTTTTACTTTATTTTCTGGGCTCCCTCTCTGATTTATGTTGCACTTTCAATTGTCTCTTCAGCCAGCGACCGAGCGACAGAGAGCCAGAAAGAGAGGCTTGGCTTGGCTTGGTTTGGCCTCTCTTTCATTTGGATTTTTGGACGGACGACTTACTTGTTGGCAATGGGCCGCACTTGGCCTCATCCTTGAATGTGCAGTACTTCTGTAAATCGTCGAAGTAGAGGCCGGACGGGCAGCGGTTCAAGTACGGATATCCATCCACGCACTAAATTGACGAAAAGAGACAGCGGGAGATTTACTTCAAATGAAAGACCATCGATTGGGGCTGCCCACTTACCTGGTAGAACCGACGACAGGTGGCAGGATCCGCATAGTTGCCATTGGCAATGTGTGAGGGGCACTGGAACTCCTCCTTCTCTTTATTTTGGCCTGTGGGGAAAATTGCAAATTTTTTAATTAGAAATTGCAAATTGATGGATGATGCTGGATGATTGACTCAATGATATTTCTTGTATGCATCTGTGGATTCTAAGAACGTGAAATGTCAATGAAAAAATAAATACTCTCTGCACATGAGTACATGGAACTATTTCTGTAGACTTAATACTCCATGTCAGGGGTCGGCATGTGCATCTTGTGGAGCTTACCCAAGGAAGATTAATCGTTTCAATTTGCATGTAATCCCGCAGAGCCATGGAATCCATCAACCCTTTTGCATTAACTTATTTGTGCAGTTAAGTTGCGCATTTAATTTAAATATCCGGCAAATTAATTGCATAATAGACACACCGCATAATATATATAGGCCCATATGCAAATATATGTACATATACGATATGGAGATTATTTATAGAGGGGACTGGGCATGCAGATAAATACAAATTATAATCGCGTAATGTATATTTATGATGATTTTGTGTTGCACTCATGTATCTACACGTGTATGTATGTATGACTGTGACTGTTTTTTGTTATGGTTTTGTGGAAAAGCCAAATCTAAGCTTTAAAGGCTTGGCGGCTTGACATTTACACAAAAGCCACAAAATGCAAGGGGGGTCTGAGGGGCGCATAAATAAATAAATGGCAGATAAGTTATAATTAAATGTCGATTTACATTCGATTAACTAACGGCAACAACAACAATAACAATAAACCAGAGAAAGAAAAACATTCGAGAGTATTAAGTGCAGACTCAAACAAAAAGCTAAAGTAGCAACAAGAACCAGTAATGGATGCCCGAAGTATTGGATACCCTGCATGTGGATTGCTGCCCGACCGTGGCATAATAAACAAATAAACATTTTTGCAATGTGATCTACACATGTACATAGGTAGGTATAGACATTCATCAGCAGAAACGCACTTACCCATGCGCAAAAGATGGGATGAAGTACATACACACATATTTTATCTTGAATTCTAGTGTTCTCTGTGTTCCTCTTTGCGGTAGCAGCTGAGCACAATAACAACTACATTATCAGCAAAAAAAATGCTGTTCTAGTGGTGTGTCAGTGGGTTTGAGCGAGAGAGACAGAGAGAGAGATGGCGATAAGAAGCCGATCGCTGCTACATGGCCTTATCTCTCGAGCTCAAGCCACACGCATACACAGCACAAACATACTTATATATGTATGCAAAGCTTGGCGATCGAGAAACACATTCCAGAGAGATACGAAAGTAATGTCATCTGAGCCAAAAAATTGTAATCGTGTCCCGTAAGCGAAATGTTTTATTTTCTAAAGGTTTTGTCGTTTGCCCTCACAGAAACAAGTCTCTTTAATGTATGTATTTAACTCTCTCTGCCTTTGGCATCACAAATCTGATCATAATCATAATCCCCTTTGCAAGGGTATGGCATAAATGAAACAAAATTAATGAAAATATTTCAAAAATCGAAATCCAAATCCAGCAAAAATCCCCCCGCACAGGGTGATGGAAGGATCGGGGCAGCACACAGCGCACTGTTCTGTCGCGGTCTTGGACAAGTTTCAGCCATAATGAATATAAATTGACTAACAGCATTAGATTAACACGAGCCTAAAACGCAAACAGCAAAAGTCTACAGCAAAATGTTGGCGCCCATATTCCCGTTTCCCATTTCGCCATGGAATCGATACGAACGGGTTTCCATGGGTGGTAAATGTGGAGTTTTGTTTGATTTTTGCCGGATTTTGGGATGAATTTAGCTGAACGAAACACTCGTCCATGGTGGGGCTGGCTGTCGCTGCAATTATTCATAAAGTATTCATTCCATTTTGGGCGCTAAATGTTAATCAAATGAAAACTATTATTGAACACAATTGCATTGCGTGCACACAGCATGGGCCGTTGTTCCTGCCACAATAATTATAATTATTATAATTATTTGTCAGGTTCTATGATTTTTCACTGTTGCCAGGGCATGCAAATGGCAATTAATTGATAGCCAAATCCCCCCCACATAAAAACTGCAGCTAAATGCTCTATGAAAATGTTAGGGGATTATAGGAATCAAAGAGTTTTATATGCCGAAAAAAAGCTATCGCATAAATGCAGCTTTAAACATACAATTTGCATTGAGCTGCGAATATATTCAATCGCTACGCAAACAATCTTCGTACTCAGCTGAGCTGAATTCACCTTTAAACTGGCGTACATATCTTGATGCAATGATGTATGTATGTACGTATATTCGGTGAACTTTTGGTAACCTATCCTCATCGCCATCGCCATTACCAGTGCCACTCCGCTGTGTGGCATCGAACATCGACTCACTTAACCGGAGTCAAAGTGCATTTTGGGCAGCGATGGGATTCGTTTAGCAGCCATGGAAATACGGCTGTAAAAAACTCCCAATGCTCGTATGTACCATGAAAACCCGCCCCCCTGTTTTCAATTTTGGCAATTTTCAGTGCTTCTTTTACCCCCCTTTATTTATTTATTTGTTGCACACATATTCTTCGATACGTTTTGCTTTGTTTTCAGAATGGAAATATGGTTTATTATGCACGGAGTTGCATGACTGCTACCGCTGCCTCTCTCGAATTGATTTCGGTAGAAATTTTGATACCGATCACTGCTAAGTGGATGGCTTTAAAAGTAAAAGCTTTAATGTTCATGGAACAGACAAATAAACATGGAAAATGATTGAGGCATAGCGCAAAAAAATTGCGCTAAAATATCTGAGGTGGGTGAGTATATCCACGAGTGTGTTCAGCAACCACAGTGCCGCAGAATTGCAACAAAATTCCAGTTAATTTAAATGGAATGTGTGTAAAATAAACAATAACCAGCCAACAAAAACAGCCACGGGCAAATAAAATTAAATCAAATGAAAATGTTGTACCACAAAAGAGAAAAAATCCGCGATAAATAGCAACAGCAAAGAAAGAGACGGGAAAGAGAGAGCGAGTGTGGAGAGGCAGAGAAGTGGAGAGTGATGCAAAAACATTTTCATATAATTATTATTGCTAATTAATATTTATTAACCAGACCAACCACCGTCTCCCATCTGGCCATGTCCGTGTCCCGTGTCCATGTCAATGTGCTAGCCCTGGGCCACTCCAACGCAGGGGCGATATTACCAGGAACTGTTACAAGAAGTCACAGTTAATGAGGCGACTTCCTCTAAGCGGCTTACACCAGCCCCCCATTGTCGAGCGGGGAAGATAGAGAGAGCTGTGTATTTGCAGTGTTTCAACTCTCGTGGGAGTGCCACTTTAAAGTTCAGCAAAATAATAGCGAAGCAAAATAACGGATTGAAGGGCAACCCGGCCATCGATGGAGCCCCAGCTGAGACACGACTCTGTTTAAAAGGATTTATATATGTGTTTGTGTATGTGCTCGTATAATGTATGTTTGTAAGTACGGAAGAGCTTCAAAGGCATGGAAATTGTTTGTTAAGAAGATCATATTAAAATTAGTCATACTGTGTAGGTGAGCTCTTAGTCAAACTATCTACTAATCATGCAATATTTAAGGTGGGGGAAACTAATAATATTAACACTCTCTTGGGGATTCTGTTATTTCGGTGCAGATGCAATACAACAAACAATTAATGATGAAATATTTATCGACATATATTTGTCAACGAATAAGTAAATATTTGTATATTTTCTGGCTCCAGGCCAACATCTATCTACAGTTATTCTGCAACTGCCACTGTTAGGATCAAGAGTTGCAACTGTACTACTGTTATTGTTACTGTTAGCCTCCTGTTATCGTCGTACCTGCTGCTGCTGCGGGGACGATGACTGCACGGCAATGAAAAGACGAAAAAATAATGATAATAATTAATTTATTGTACATTTATTTAAAAAGTCATAAGGCCAATTACATGGCAACTGCTTCTCTCTTTGGCTTTTGCTTCTTTTTTTTTTAATATTTATTGTATACTTTTTTGTGTTTATTTGTTCGATTCCCTTAATTAAGAAATTGCGGAAATGCGGAAAATAATAATTAAAAATAAGCCCAAAAACGGTGGGCCGTTCGTTCATTCAAAGGGATCGGAAAAGGGACCGAGCCGCTCTGAAGAAGAAATTAAAGTGTCCGCCTGCCGAAGCGTACAGCAAAATGGGGCAGAACCTGGCGAAAGGCTGGAAAAATCTTTATTTTATGCACATCGTGCAATAATTTTCCTTTTTCTTGTTTCAGTTTTTCGCCCTCTCACCACTCTCCCCCTACCGTTTTCACTCTTCTTTTTTTTTAATTGTTGATTTTTTCCCTCGGCAATGCATTGTTGTTGCAGTGGCGATTTTTCTTCTCGCATGGCTATAATTTATTTAACATTTTTGCGGCAGTTTAAAGCGAGACTCACGGCAGCGACACGAAGAAACAGAGACGGACAGACAGCGACACAGAGAGAAAGGGACAGCGAGTAAATCGACTGCCATTCGGCAGTTTGCAAATTTAATTCAATTTTTGTGAATGATTTTTGATAAATCAACAATCAGCCGAGCCACAGAAGAAGAACGGAATTAATTTGAGGATTATAATAATGAGGGGAGGCTTAAGTGCAGCAAATGCATACCAAAATGCTCCTTCAGACGGCATGAGAGAGCGACCCCGGTGCGGGTCATCCACCCCTTAATTATCAACTATTTCTTGTTTAAGTTTTACCCATGAAGAATGCGTGCTTTAACGCGATGATTGATGCCAGAAATGTTGGCTTTATAGACAGCATTTTGCAAAGAGATGAACTGAGGGAGCGTGTTCCACAATCGATCCATGGAAGAAATGAAAACAAACACATGGAAGGAGTACACAGAGCCTCTTACTGCTTTCTGTGCCTCATTAAAATATATTGTATACATTTCGGTGTCGAATGGGGTCGCAAAATGCCTTTCTCTCTGGGTGTGGTCTGCTCGGCAGCTTCTTTGTTTTAATGATTTTTATGCATTTTCTGTATCGTTTTCCTCATTTATGCGACTGCAGAGAAAGTGCGTGTCCAAAAGGGGCAAAAAAGCGTAAAGAAACACGAAAAGGGGGTAAATACAAGTGTTGTAAAGCAATTAAATGAAAAGGAATGCAATCAATTGCACCAACCTGATACTCATGACTGCATATGAATGCAAAGCTGACATCGTAGCTATAATTTTTCGTTATTCCCATGGCACTTACACGTTTTTAAGTATCTCTTTGAATGGAAATCTTTCTCCCATGTGCAGATTATCCTGTGACTAACCTTTTTGCAGAAATATCATTGATAGTCTATTGGATTTTCCCTGCCTCGAATATGAATGAGTGCGCGGTGGGGTTTTCAGCTTAAATTGCATTTCCCTTGCTGCAGCTTCTCCTTGCCTTCCGTTTCGTTCCCTCAATTTTCTTTCCTGGCCCTGCCTGCATTCCCTTTTATTCCTTTTACCTGCATTTCCTCTCGTTTCTTTTCATTTTTCTTTCACTTAAAACATTTCCCATTCAGCGGTTGTCTCTGTCTGGCCATTGTCTATCCAATTTTTCGCTCTGTCTCTGTCTCATTTTCTTTCTCCTTCGCCTGCCGTCTCTTTCTGCTTTTGTTGCAAGTTGCAAGTTGGAAGTTGCAAGTGTATTTGTTTTTGGTTAAACGGTTTTCGGCTGTTCTTTTTTGCTGTTGTTTCTGTGTTTATCCGCTGTGGCATTTTCAAGTAATTTTTCACGCATTTCTGTGGCTGCTTTGCGCCTCATTTTTCACGCCTGTCCATGTGTGTCTCTGTCTCTGTCCCTGTCTCTCCTTCACTCACTCCCTGCCCGTCTGTCTCTCTCTCTGTGTGAGAGTGTGTGTTAAGCTGCTTAAATGTTTTTGTCGCTTCCTTTAGCAACATTGCTATTTTTTAATACCCATTACCAGCAGGGTAGAGCAGGGCAGGTTGACATGCCCCAAGCACATGCCACAGGCAGGCAAAAACCCAAACAGAAAATACAACAAAACCAGATGGAAAGAAATCATAGATTACCCTCCCTTTCAATGACTCACATTGAAACCAAAGCCACACGTATGCCAAGTGCTCGACGCTCTTGAATAAAAATAAACATCGACAGACCAATAAACATGTGAAGGGCCGTCTGGCCGATCGAGCCCCTCTATGCAATATCAGCAGAATTTACACTCACATTTCACTCGCCTGACCAATTGAGAATCGTAAGAGTGAGACTCCAATTACCTCTCAATCTCCCAGTGCGAGTCAAGTGCAGTGAGAGATCTTTTCTCTTCTCTTCGCTCAGCAGGAACCAGCAGAAGCCGCGAACTGGAGGGGCTCTGAGCGTGTGAGTTTCTCTTTCCATAAATCGGAGCACACTGGCCTCTCTCTTTATACTGATATGTACAGATGCGAGAGTGAGTATTATTATGAAATAATTTGGTGGCCTTCTGTGGCTTGGAGATATGTACGCTCGAGTCAGTTGCTGCGCTACGCCGGTCTCCCGCGGTCTCTTATCGTAGTTCATGAATGAATACGCGTCGCTCAGTGCCTCAAGATTATCGCGAATGCAATATTATTAGCCTGAAGTGAAATTCCAGCGATAAAACTAGTGTGAGAGGTAATCATTAATCATCAGAGCGACTGCCCCGAGACTCGGTTCAGGAGGGGGTATTCCCACAGTCGTTTCCGTTTTTCGCTTTGTTTCGCTTTCTGTGCCTCTCTGTGAGTGTTTCTGTTGCTGCTTTTCTGCATTTACAACACTTAAATTGTAAATAATGCCGATTTGGTTAGCCCCAGAGAGAGACAGCGGGCGGTGCTGGCGGCGCAGAGAGTAACAGAGAGCGGGGCGTGGAGAGGCAAAACCTCGGCATTCACTTTTCGAGTGTGTAATGGCCAAAGCCACTTGCCTTTGTCAACAAATTTGCGTTTAAATGGCTCATGTGCCTGTGCCTGTGACTGCCTGCCTGGCAGACAAACAGACAGACAGACCCCATTGTGCCGCGCCCCACCTATCCCGCAAGTGGTGTATGCATACATACGGATCCAGCCTTCTGTTCTTTGCAATTCGGTTTTAATGTATTTTTAAATTATGTTGATTTCTTTCGCTTTGGCCTTGCGCAACGGAGAAGTAAGGAAGGATAATCGTTTCTCTTCTCTGAGCAGAAAACGGCAGGAAACAGCGAGCTGGAGCTGGAGCTGGAGAGGCTCTGAGCGTGTGCTGCCATGAATTCCTCTCCTTTCTCTTAATTGGCTTTTCCTTTTGGGGATAATGAGATTTGGCCTTGGGCTGTATCGCCGCAGGCTATGCGAAGCATTAATCAACACTGGCTTAAGCCAAACGAATGACTGATGGCAGCCACGAATTTATCTCGAAAGTGCTCATCATTTTTTTCGGATCTCTGAATTGAATGTCTACTTTCAGAGACTTTCATTTCAAAGAAAATTAGAAGAAGGAGGTTCACGTGGTTGCACATAGCAAAAAGTATCCCTTGGTTCTCTGACTGAGTCAAGAGTAGGTTTACAAGGTAAATCCAAGTCGTTTGGGTGTGGGCAAGTAGGCAGTTCCAGGGGCCCGACTTTCGATAAGTGCTGTTGGTTCATTATGATATAAAATCAAAAAATTTAACTTTTAACCGTCATCACGTTCCCACCCCATTGTCGGCCTGCTATCGATATTTGTAAGCAATAGATATATCATTTCAATACCATCGGGTGGTTTGTCAATTGTCGCCCATCTCAATAGAATAAGCAGTGTAAAAAGAACTTTCGATAAGAGTACTTCCAATAATCAAACAATTTCCCAAACCTTTGCAGCTGTACTTAAAATCTTCCTAGACCAACGCCATGACCCAAAAGTTTGTGATGTCATTTTTGAATGAATTCTGCGTGAAGACCAACTGGCCGATGCCAGAGTACGATGTGCTATCAAAGACTGATGGATTTCTGTGTCACTTAAAGCTCAAGGACGTGCATGCCATTGGCGAGGGTAATGTAACACACAAACACACACGCAGACAGCTGCTTGCAATATTTTCACTTGTTTTGTTTTGCAGGTGCATCGAAGAAGAATGCCAAACAAGCGGCAGCGCTGCACATGTGGAAGCAGATTCTACAAATTCCGGTGATCAGAGATGTACTGGAGCAAGCCGACTCATCGGCGTTGATGTCCACCAGCAGAGGCACACTGTTCGGGGAGATCAATTTGCTGAGCATCAAGCAGCGCAGGAAGCTGCACGAGCTGCTCCTCGATGTATCGAACCATATCAGAGACGAACCCGATTTTTCCATGCCAAAGTCTATTCCAAAAGCCATCCCAAAAGCCATCCCAAAAGCCATTCCAAAAGCCATCCAAAAGCAAATCCCAAAACCCATCCCTGATCCCATTCCTGAATCCATCCAAAGACCCAGCCCTGATCTAGCCCAAGGGGATTTACCAGTGATAAAGTTAAATTTAATTGAACTACCTTATCCAGATGTCGAGAAGAAGACTCCTCCCTTGGAGTCTAAAATTAAGAAAACCAACGAAATTCCTCTCAAGTCTGAGCCTCGTTATAGGTACATCAGGCCCGACAACGATTCAAATATTATGAAAATCAGGACGAACGATCATAATTATTTCAAGAAGTTTCCCACAGAGCTCAAAGTGGCTGCTTTTAAGGTCATCAACTCCAAAGACTTTCGGAGCGAGAAGGAACAAGCTGAGGCCCTGCTGGCCGCTTTAGAGCTGTCCTACACCATGGAGCAAGTGCCGAGCAAAAGTCCCAGGGATCCGATTGTTAAAGTGGAGCTTCACTGCGATTATCTTGGGGTGTTTCTCGAATTCAAGAGAAACATATACAGCCACATCATCGACTTCCTCAAGGATATGCTTGTTTAAGCGGAGCAATCCGGTCAAGCAATACAGTCAAGGAGACAGCATTTTGTATACAATGAATAAGCCAGACAGGCAGACAAATTTTAAATAAATATTAATATTAATTACTGTCAAGAGTATTAAGAGTTTAGAGCTACCTGATGGCCCCGTCTCTGATGGCAGGGTATTGAAAAGCAATTATGCAATGCTCTCGATGCTGGGTTTTCGGTTTTGGGTTTTCGGTTGAGGAGATGCAATGCCAAGCGATGCGATTCGATGGCAAAATAATATTAAAACGAAAACCAAAAGGCAAAATCAATGTCACAATCAAAAGTTGCATAAATAAAGCTCTCCCGCCGCCTCTCTCTCTGCCACTTCTCTGTCTCTTCTGTGCTGTGCTGCTTCTGTTATCCATAGATTGGCATTCCCGGCTGGCCTGTCCGCGCTGTCCGCTGTCTGTTACGGTGTCAGCAGCCATTTACAATTTACATTTTACATTTTTATTTTTTTTTCAGCGCTTTACGCTGAACGTTTACATAATTCAGGCAATAAGCGCCCGCTCGAAACAAGTTTTGTAAGCCAAACCAGGGCCAGGCGGCCCCGCTGAGGCGGCACAAAAGAAAGTGAAATCGAAAGAAGAAAATTTAACACACATATACAAAAATGTGCACATAAATATACACACATATATATTGGATATAGGCATTACGGCTATGGATTGACTACGGTGGGTAGGAGCTCGGGGGGGTTCGATCTATTGATGGAAATAAAAGAGTAGACGAATAAGCAAATAAACGAAAGCAAAAGTTGACCATGAAAATGTCTATGTGCCGACCACCGACCACCGACCACCGACCGCCGACAGATTTGCATATTCATGAAGTTCATGAGACTAGCAGATATTTCCGATATCCGTGTGTATCCGTGAGGTATGTAAATGTGTGCCGCTGCCTCTGCCTCTGCCGCTGTTGCTGTTGCTGTTGCCGCTGGCTGCTGCTGATGCTGCCGCTGGCTGAATAGTTAATTAGTATGAACAACTAGCTGCAAAAGCTGCCGCTAATCAAGTTGGAGGTCAGTCCGGCAGTTGCCAGACGCCGCTTCGATTACGTAAAAGGAAGAGTGATACGGCATGGCGCTGGAGATGAGAGTCCAGTCTCGGCCCCCCTCCATCCAACCAGTTACGAGTTGGCCAGGACAGTGCTGACCTTGCAGACAGGATGAGGGCGGTTGAGGGGTAAACCAGTTAAGCAGTCGTGAAATGCCATCATCTCCCATGTTACCTAATTCGATGTCGTACAGGAAGCAAGGCCCCCAGGCACTCCACTCCACTCTGCACATTTCTTTTGGCTTTCTTTCTCTTACACTCGAAACACGAACGAAACACACACAGTAACAAAAATTGAACACAAAACAAAAAAATAATAATGATATAGGGGTAGATACAGGTACAGATACAGATACAGATAGGTAGGTACATATACGATGGATGTAACGAATGCGGAAACGTTAACCAGATGTGGTGGAGGGGATGGCAGAAACTCCAGGACACTTACCATTCACACCAGCCACAATTAGCAGCGTTGCAGCGACTAGACAATGCTGCAGTTGCATCTTGAAGCTTCCACACACCACTCTCTGCCTGATTCGATACGTTTCGATTCGGTTCTTTCTTGGGTGATTTTTGCAACGTGGTATCGACTCAACAGCGATCTCGGTACGAGCGAAACGGGGAGAGAGAGAGCGACAGAAATAGAGAGAGAGACAGAGACGTCCGCCGCGAGCAAATGCAAACCGCCAACTGATCGAAGACTTGGGCCAACAAATTGCAAGAAGCCAACACTCGAGTGCTGGCCAGCCACTTGGCCAACTTAGAGCCCAGAGCACTCACAGTGGATGAGTGGCTCAGTGGCTTTGAGAGAAGGAAGCGGCAGAGATGCTCGCTGGGCATTCAGCGGGAAAGAGCTACAAATCTGACCATAGCTCAAAGGCATGCAAATAAATGGGTGAAGCTACAAGTTGAGTAAAAAAAGCATTTTTATAAATTTTAATTCATTTTCTAATACTTCTTTGGGGTTCGGTTAAGTCCAGAACTAACCCACAAGCATTCAATAAGCGAAAAGCTCAAGTTTCTGTTGAAATTCCAACCAAAACCTTCAGCTCTGATCGGCGTTAAGCTTGTGGGGTGCGAGAGCATTCGATGGATCGTTCGAGTTCGAGTTCGGAGCTCAGCAAACAAAACTCAATTCACTTTCATTGGAACTGGTATTGGTCTGGGGTCGGTCCGTGTCTCTACTCGTATCTGGGCAATACATTGCTTCGATCGCGCTTCAGTCTGCAGCCGGTTTGAGCCAGAGTCGTTGCTGGCTGGGCGCATGCGTGCGCATTTCAATGAGCGGCTCCCGCCATGTGGGCTCCAACCATCCCATTATGCTGGTCTGCCCAAAACCCATCCATATGCATGACTACCATCCATCGCACCATCTGCCTTGGATATCAGATTGTCCGCTGCCGACTGGAACAAGTTCTTGCCTGATTTTAGATGCCAGATGCGGACGTACTCGTATCGTTTGCGAGCTGCCGGCCTACAGTGTTTGCATATCAATCAAGTGTTAATTGAATAATACAGTTATCAACTGCAGACACAAGAGTCTTATTGCATCATCAACTAGTGTACGCTGTACGCTGGAGAACCGCTGAGAACTTTATTGGCTTCGTGTCGTGACTGAGTGAACCCCCAAATGAGGGGCGTGCGGGCAATGTCTCTGGGATCGCACACAAACAAACCAGTTGGTCTTTCGACTTGAACGTTTCGTGTCTAGAACAAAAAAAGCCATCAAATAATTAAATTTCAAATTCGATTTCCGAAGAAATATTCATTTAAACTGTTGAAATTTTGCAGTTAACAGAGTCTTAGCTGGCAACGATCAGGCTTAGAGCCATGGGTTTACAGTGGTGTTCGAGTGGCACAGCACAGAACAAAAGTCTGCTTTAGTTCCACTTAAGATGCAAAGCCTTCCACGAAGATCTCCTCTTGGAGTTTGCATATTCGATAGAAACATTCAGCAATCTCTGACAGGACAGAGCCGGTCGGACACACACCTGGCAATGGATGGATGGCATCCGCATCCGAACGATTCCAATCAGCTGATGTGACTGGCATATATCAGGGCAATCAGCAAAACTGGTCAACAACCAGTATATTCCGATACATATATTCGCAGATACTCGCTGGCTTTTATGCACAAAAAAACTTTCGATTTTTAGTTTCAAATGTCAATAGAACTTGAATTCATTTAGGGTTTCTGTTACTGTTTGCTGGAGCTGCTGTTCGCTTTTTGCACGGATTTCATTCGATTTGGTTCTGCCTTTTGTTGGTGCGTGCAGCGGCTACATACTCGTACATACATAAATACATTTAATTTCGAAACAATGGGAATTGTAAATCCATGAATTGGTGTACAGAGATAAGTCCGTCAATAAACATTGGCCATTGGTCCTGTCTGTTGCTCCCTTTGTTGCCTTTTTTTGTTTCAAAGTCGAATCAGCCGAATTGGAAACTGTACAGCAATGGGCTAAGCGTGGGCTTAGCCTCAATGCATGTGCTCTAGCTAGTACATATATTAAAGTACAAAGTGGCTCTGGAAGTGAAAGCATTTCAGAGATCTCGAGATTGGGAACGCGATGCTCTCCTCTCGAGAGAGGCAATCAAGATCTGTCTCTGGCTCTGCCTCTGCCTCTGTCCGTTTGTCGTGTGTGTGGACAAGTTTGTTGTGTTCCCCTTTCCCCCTCTTCGTTTTTTGTGCATTTGTGAATAGCAAATGAGGACTACTCATAACTCACTTTCGACCCATCGCTGGGTTCCCTTTGCCGCCTTCCTGTAGAATTATTTGCATTTCCAAAAAACTATTTCCCCTCCAAGTGGGGCACACACACACACACACACACACACACAAACACGAGAGATTTTGATTTTTACTGTTTCGTTTGTTTTTTATGAATATTCATGCAGGCAGTGCGTTACATGGTCATAAGGCTACGACTGAGAATGTGGCAAAGCAAAAAAGTCCTCCAATGTGGAATCATTGAATGAGTTTTTTGTCTTGGAAAAAAAACCAAAACTCAAGCAACATCCTGCCTGTTCTTTTACTTTCGTCACGCACTGTATGTTGTGCGTATGGGAAACGGAAAAATTGTTGGCCATTTAAACCAATAAATATGTAAATTTTTCATAAATTTAATTAAATTCACTCACAAAAGAGAGTCCCCAACCCCATGCCCGACCTCTGCCCGTTCCCATCTTTCGCCACGACTGCAGCGAAAGTTGTGGCCCTACCGCCTGCCCCACCTCCCACTTTCGCTGGCCCCACGCCCCTTTTGCAGCACTAAGAGGGAAAATGCCGGAGAAGAAGTTTTTCTCTCTATTTTGCGAAGATCCATGGCTGAGTTGTTTCTGTGAATGAGTGAGAATAAAAGTTGGAGAAATGTATGCAAATATCTATCGCGGGCGAAGGCATTGAGCGGATCCATCCCATCCAGCTGCAGGTGCCAGATGCTTGAAGAAATGAATGCCTCACTGACTGACAGACTGACGGATGGAGCGATGGCATAACAGACGGAATGGCAGCGTCTTGGGAAGTCCTGAGACTGAGGCCAAAGTTATGAAAGTTTTTGATGATAAATGGAAGAATCGTCGCTGCCTGAAGCCCCAGCCCCCACAACAATTTTATAGTTTTGTTTATAACAAAACAAATAATACAACAATAGAAAGGCAGAGAGGCAGGGCATCGTATCTGATGGAGTAATCCAAAGCGTTTTCCTGAACTCCTTTCAATTAACACTTATTCAATTTTCCAGCGCTTTTGACCCTTTGTTTCTCCAAGGAAATGTGTGTATTAATAAACAAAAAGAAGAGCCCAAGACTATCGTTTACAAGCTGCCGGATGGGTGGAGAGAGCCTCTGCACTTTCTGCTAAAATACACAAACTCAAATAATCTCTCAAAAGCTATACATTTCTTTCTACAAAAAATTATCATGGATTGTTTTACCGTTGAGAAAGTCTTCCAGCTTTTAGACACCTTTTCGCACAACAATTTCCAGACATTACACACTGAAAACACACTCAAACAATAAAATACACACACAAACACAAGGAAAAACAATGCCAAAGAGTGCCACGGTGGAGCAGGGACAGTCCCCTGAGAAGCGGCGACCTGGACCAAGGCTAAGGATCCCCTCATCGCTGAGCCAGGGCAGCTGCCATCGGAATCGTGGGAGTCGCACCAGACGTACCTTGGCTTCGGCCCTGGATCGCCTGGTGCAGATGGAGAAGAAGTTGCTGCTGCAGACCGAGCGGCATGACCAGCTGCTGAGCAGCCTACAGGAGAGCGGTGGCCCGAGTGCGGCCAATGCCAGCGTGGACACGCTGATTCAGGCCTCGGAGCAGGAGGAGCAGACGAGCCATGGCCGCGGCCAGGGCTGGCAGACGTTCATGGACTCGGTGAGGTGTCGCCTGAGCGTCAATCAGGTGGTGCGTCAGGTGCGCAGCGATGCCACCCTCACGCTGGACTTTGTGGTGCTGCTGGTGGCCGCGGCACTGATCTCGTGCTTGGGTCTGGTGGGCAACAGCTACCTGCTGCTGTCCAGCAGCATGCTCATCTCGCCGCTGATGGGGCCGATCATTGCCGGCACCTTTGGGCTGGTGATCGCAGACCGGGGACTTTGGTGGCTGGGCTTCAAGAATGAACTGATCGGCATCGCCCTCTCGGCGGGCATTGGCTTCATCTTTGGCATTCTGGTGTTCCGCGTGGGGCCCTTCTTCGCCATCGCCTCGGGCCTCACCGAGGAGATCGTCTCGCGCTGCACCATCCATGCCCTGATCATTGGCGTCGTGACGGCGCTCGCCTCAGGCGCTGCGGGCGCCATCGCCGTTCTGGGCGGCAACACGGGCTCCCTGGCGGGCGTCGCCATCTCAGCCTCCTTGCTGCCGCCGGCGGTGAACGCGGGCCTGCTGTGGGCCCTGGCCTTTGGCACTCGCGTCCTGGATCGCGACCACGAGCTCATCCAGAGCCTGAGCAAGCACCACGAGTACTCGAACGATCTGGAGACCGAGCTGCTGATCTGTGCTCTGGTCAGCATGGCCCTGGCCCTCGTCAATGTCATCTGCATCTGGGTGACGGGCGTCATCGTGCTGCTCATTAAGGAGGTGACGCCGGCTATGCAGCGGAACCAGAAGTTCTGGCGCCACGACATCCGCACCGCCCGCAAGGCCGCCCATCAGGAGCCGGATCTCCAGGATGCCATCAATCGGTGGGAGGAGCGGAGCCAGAGCCCGATGCAGTTCGATTTAGAGGCGCCGCATTACCAGCACACCTGGTCCCCCGGCATGGACCGAGTGCACCTCAGGGAGCATCAGCAGAGCAATTATCACACGGTCCACGGCTTCCACGAGCTCTGCTTTACCCTGCAAAAGCTCAAACAGGATCAGGTGACGGCTGTTCTTGGCACGGGGCAGAGGGGCAGCTCCACGGGGCCGAGTGTAATGGAACTCTTCGAAAGTATTAGGCAGGAGAAGGCACAGAAATCAGTCGCGCCAAAGGCAACACGCTCAGAGACAGCTCTGACCAGGACGGCGACAGTTGGGGAGCGGCCGAGTACTAGCCATGGGCTAACCTCGACCACGGCCTCACCTCCAGATCGTGCGCTGCGACTGCTGCCCCTCGGCAAAGCCTCCACTCTAGAGAAGGACGACACGGAAGCCTAGCTCGGGGTTCGCTCTAGAGTTATTGTACAGAATAGAAGCGGAAATGAGTATATAAAATGAGAGGATAACTAATCCTTAGTAGCTACTTTAGTCTGTCGTGTGTTTGCTTCTGTGAAAGGTCTTCCACTACGAAATTATCACTGATCCCTTCCACTTTTAGGAGACAAGTTCTGTACACCCATTGCCAACATACAGACAAAGCGAATACCGTCTGACTCCATGCCCCATACGTATGAATGTGTTTGGCGCTAATGTAATGGAAAATGTAATGTGGAAAAACTGCAGGAGGCATCGCATGTGAATTGTGTTTGCACATTCTTATCGCCAACTAATTTCGCAAATCAACTGCACTGATTTCTGTTTACCTAATTGAAACTGAAAGATCAACAAACACACAAAAAATATATAAAAATAAAAACAGAGAAATTGGAAAGAGGAGGCCACAATTTGGCAGAGATTGCGACTTGGAGATACTCCTCGTTGGCAGAGATTTTCAGTGCAATGAATTTTGGTTCTTGGTGTTTGATTTTGACAAGATGAAATAATTATATCTTTCCAAGTACAGACTATAGAATGGATTCATTTGGATTTTTCAATCAAAAAGTCATCCCCTATCCTTCTCGTTCATGGCTTAAAATACCCCAAAAATGCAGCAAGTACAGGGTAGGCATATTCTTTGTGAGTGATTGAAGTGGATGGTGATTAGCAGTGGGAGAGCTGGGTGCAGCCATTGAAATTGCATTTCCCGCGAATGCAGGCAGCTGCAGGGAGTCGAGGGTGGCTGCTGCAGGGAGTAGTGAGTGGCCCAGAGCAAACAATTCCCAGTTTATTGCGAATTAGAATAAAGCGAGAGGTCCGCAATCCGAAACAAATCCAAATCAAATTGAAGCGCAATCTCCCATCCATGAAACGTTGGCTCCTGGCAGGACACCAGGCTGGCAGGCGGGCAGGCTGGCAGGCGGGCAGGTCATGTTCTCCTGCAAATCAGGCACATTAATTATGACGAATTGGAGCATCGCTGTGCACGGTGCACGGACCAGGGAATGCCCCTGCAGGCCCCAAGAGAGGGTGCCGGCCTGCAGGGGGTTTCGTGTGTTGTAAAATTGGAAATTGGATTGGAAATATTTGCACGAAATTCCAATTCTCATTTTCAATTGACGCGCCGCCGATTATGCTGGACGATTGTTTCATCACGAGGCCCCACTGTTGTCGCTCGACAACCCATGCACCTCCTGTCGTTTTGGTGGGGCGTTGCCGGTTGCAAATTTGAGGCACTGTCGCTACCGCTGCTGCTGCTGCTGCTGCTGCTGCTGCTCCACTCAATTACAGGCCTTTTGTGTTCAATCTCCGACTGCGACTCCTGACTCCTGTGTTTGGAGCCGTAACCGTAACCGAAACCATTCACGTAACCGAATCATCCGTCAGGTACGTTTGTTGGTTGGCCTTTGTGACCCCCGGGGGCCACGCTGGCTCTGCAGCGAAAGCCAGTGGCAATAATAACTACAGCGGCCGCAACGAAATGTCACGGCGATGGACGATGTATCAAAGCAGTGGAGAAACAGAACAAAGCAGTCAACGAGCAGTGCAATGAGCAAGACAACAGCAAGTGGTGTAAGGCAGCCAACAAAGAGCAAGCAGTGGAAACATGCCGAAGTGAGAAGCAAGCAGTTAAAGAGCAACCTCTTTGCAAGCAGTGCAACTCAGGAAATATTCAGCTAATTTAAGCCTTTTTACAATTTTATTTGAATAAAAGCAACCAACAGTTCCGAATTGATGTTATGCCAACTTGGCATGAAATAAATGCGACCCGATGCTGCGAAAGGGTAAGGCAGCTTAAATGCAAAGAGCATAATTTTCATTGTCAGATTTATGACTGCCAGGAGTCAGTCTCAATTCGGAATTTACGAATGGAGTACGCTGCACTATGGTCCAGATGACCACTTTTCTTGGCCAAAAGGCAATTTTTAAAAGTTAAAACCAAGACGTGGTTTTTGGCGCTCTGCATTAGAAAAAGAGTGACCATCAAAGTTGCGTACCAGAAATTTGCATAGATGGCGCCACCTTCGCAAAGTCAGCTGTGAAACCCAGCGGTCATTATTGAAAAGCACGTGCAGTGAAAAAGTACCAACTTTATTGCTGTTTTAAATGTCTCATAAATTGAAAAATACGATTAACTGATCCAATTTTTTGGATGCATTTTATTCAGTAGGTTTTTTAATACGTGTTCTGTAATGCGAACGGTATCTAGTGGTTGGCGATGTCTTCGTAATTGTATATCAAAGTGAGGCCTTCAATATGTGTCAGTTCGCAGTAAAGACTCATTTTTGAGAAAGTTTTTTTAATAGAGTGCCACCTAGTCCCACCTTGAAACCTATTGTGTGTCGTAGACCAATAAATGATTGTTAAAATGTATATAGTCACAAATGCCACATTTGACCACAACTCTTACAATTTGCATTTATAGATCATAACCTCAAATGAGAATTTTCAATGTTTTTTGCCGTTTGGAACACAATGAAGAAGAAAACTGTGAAGTAGGGTACCAGTTTGCATTGCATTTAAGCCACAGTACTAATCACTAGCTATTTTGGAGAGCTAGAGTGTAGCCAGTGTAATATTGTTTTATATTGAAAACTGCTGAAGAGCATGCTCTGTGGGAGAAAAAATGCGATTATCTTAGATTTTTAGGTTGTTTTAACTCGTGCTGCGACTTTTTTTTATAGAATCTTGATCTGCTAAACATATTCCCATCCTTTTTTTTTTGCTTCTAACTTTTTGTGAAAAAAAATTAAAAAACAGATTTTCCCTTAAAAAAAGGAGCTGCCACGCCCATTTTTTCAAAAACCTTCCTCTACTTATTCTTAACTTATATCAAAAGACTAAATCAAAAAATCTTGTTCCGTTCGCGAGTTATTCAATTTGGCCAAGAAAAGTGGTCATCTGGACCATAGTGCGCTGTCATGCACGGGCTGGCATTCGGGCCCCGCACCCTTGCCGCTTGCAGGTGGGCGGCACAAGACATTGTCGACGCTGATGGAATGTGAATGAGTTATTTGCCGGAGCCGGCGTGATTGATGGGGAAGCACTCAAACTCAAAAACAAAGAGTGCCGAAGCCTACGGGAGGGAGCAATGGGAGCTGCAGGACTCTATCGGCAACAGGATAATCGCTGTTAATCTCTGTTAATCGCTTATAATTCAGACTTATCCCAAAGGAAACTACTGCTCCCTGTCTGGCACTCGCGTTTGCTCATTAAATGCTCCTTTTTTGACAGCAGTGATTCATGGCCGCATCTAGATGCTGTCAGCGACTTTATATACATAAATATGTACTCCTCTTGTTGGATTTTATGCATTTATAAAATAAATTTAAAACCAGATAAAAGCCAAAACACACACACAAAAAGATGAGAGGAAAAAATGCTAAAAATGAAATCGAAAATAAATTATTTAATAGAAATGAAAAGTTTTTCGATTTATTCTGGTGTTTTGTTGGAACTTTGTGCATGGCCACATAATTCACTTTGGCTGCCCCTCGGAATCGCCTCAGGGGTCATCATCCGCATGGGCCATGGGCCATGGGGCAGGCGGCAGGCGGCAGGCGGCATGGGTTGGGGCAGCAGGTGCAACAGCATAAATTTATGTTGAACGCGTAAATTTAAGGCAAATCCAGATGGGGGCTCCAAAGAAATGAGATACAGTTACGGAGAGACAGGGACAGAGACAGAGAGAGAGAGAGGACGATGGCAGGTTATGGAGCTGGTTGGAGGGGGCAGGGTGCGTGCCACAGTTGGGAGGTGACAATGATTGGGGCTCTCTCTCTCTCTCACTCTCTCTCTTCCTCTGGGCCCAACGCTTGTTTGCCCCAACCAAATAAACTCGAATAAAATGAAAATTTGCCGCTTGCCATTTCATTTATCGAATGCCACTTCAGCCTTGGGTGCTGGCTGCTGCTGCCGCTGCCTCTGCCGCTTCTGCTGCTGCTGCTGCTGCGGGGGACCAGATGGCAGGGTCCTTTGACCAGTCTCGTAAATGACTTGAAGCGTTTTACACCTGAAAATGATTTCATTTTGCCAAGCGCCGGCACCCCTCACACCACTCCCCAGCAAGCACACTGAGAAAAGAAAGAGCTCCACAGAAACACTGAATGCGCTGCCACAAGTCGTGTGTTTCCTCTTCATATCTGGCACTTCCCTGACATTTCCGTGGTTTGTGTTTTGCTCACACCTTGCAGTAAACTGTCGCTGGCATAATTTCCTTCAGTGTAGCCGCTCACCCGCCGTCCCGTGCCCCCCGTCTGCCAATGCCTCTGGTTTGTTTGCTTGCGCACTTTCTGTGCGTCGCCCTGGCACCCCATGCCCATACCCATGCCCATGCCCCATGCCTGTTCTTGTTGCTGCTGCTGGTGCGCCCAAAAAGTGTATTAAATAAAAAAGTGACAACAAATATTGTTACGCTTCTGCACTCGGCCAGTGGCAGCGTCGGCGGCCTCCTCCAGCGGCTAATGCGCAGAAAATTGGCCGAAATTTAATTTTGCAGGCAAGGCAGAGGACCCGGAGAGAGACCCAGGGAGAGGCGGGGCGAGGCAGGACTGGTTACCTGCTGGTAACTAATGGAAGCGAAGCTTACTTTACTTGTAAGCAAATATTTGCAGGTGAAACAAAGTTACTCGCCCCACTGCCTCGCTGCCCCACTGCCTCGCTGTCTTGCCGCCTGTCACTCAACCCAGACCCGGGCACCTGCACTCCGCCGGTGAGGGCGTGGAATGCCACGAGATTGAGATGGTCGAACATCACGAGCAGCTCCACCATCGCATCGCATCGCGTAGCATCGCGTCCCGTCGCGTTCTAAGCTGTGTGCGGATTATCAAAGCAAACAAGCAAACTTATTCGGGATGCAGCAGCGGCACCAACAGCAGCAGCGGCAAGGGGAGGTGCCAGATGTGGCTCTGGGCATGGCCGTGAAGGGGCAGCAGCGAACGGAAAGGGGAAGCCCTCGAGCACCCTTTGACAGTTGACATTTTGTGATCGAAATTTTGGTGGAATTTACAACCGAAATTCAATTAAAAAGAAGTAAGGGCCGTGTACGATTTAGATTTAAACATCAAACCGTATGGTTAGACCTAAATTTTATCTTTGTTATTAGGTATTAAGAATTCTTAGCAACCTAAATAAATATTCTCAGACTAACACAAGAAATATGAGATATGCACCGCTGACCCAAATAAATATTCAAGTGCATGCACATGCATGCACATAATCATGTTACACAGTCATAAATTACATACAAGATGATCTGCAGTTGGAAAAAGGTCACACCATCTGCAGGAGATTAGTTTTACGACAGTGATAAAAATATCTTAGACCTGACCCACGGACCTTTGCACCCGGACCCATGCAGTGAAGGTCATAAATAAATATTTCCATACCCACTTATTATTAGATCTAATTACACAAGCCTATGATCCTAAGTAAACAAGTGTACTACCAGAAATTGTATATAAACCTCACAGTTTACCAAATAAAATCAGTACGAAAGAAAACTCTGACGTATTCACATCTCCGAAGCCCAATTTGTTCAAGTACCGATTGCGGCGACCTTTTGTTACTGGTACATGAACCGGTGGCATACACATTTCTATTTCAGCATACGATTGTCATATTGACAATCACCAGAACCAAGTGAATCTACATCAACAGATTCATTTGTTTCGTACATTTGGTGACCCCCGACTTTTGGACATCTAACCGTTCATCTGGAGTATTGTTCCCGATTTTGGAACTTGGATTTATTTGAAAAATCCTGCATAATTGGTCAACTTGGCGACCAATTTTACATCATCAATCACCATTTGGTGACGCCCCACTTTTGGACATTTTAACCGTTCATCTGGAGTATTGTTCCCGATTTTGGAACTTGGATTTTTTTTGGAAAATCCTGCATAATTGGTCAACTTGGCGACCAATTTTACATCATCAATCACAGTTGTGATTTTTTTTTATTACCTTCTGTGAAGAATAAAAATTAGCTGGATTTATTTAAATCTACCCAAACCGATACAGTCAACTTGGCGACTACGGTTGGATTCAAAATATATTCCACATTGTCATTAAAGTTATTTGTTAGTCTACTTTGACCATTTTTTGGTTGTGAGTAGAGGCACAGCCTGTCATAACGACAAACAAATTACCTCCATCGGGTCAAAGTAGTAAGACAAATAATAAAAAAATGGCATCATCAAGCATCAATGTTATGCTGGACAGGCAATTGGCCACGGGCGAAGAAATCCAAAACATCGTAAGGAATTACAAAAAGGATGCCTCTGAAAGGAAACAGAAGGCTGAATATTTTCAAACACGACTTGAGAGGTTAATGAATCTCTGGAAAACATTTTCAATTGAAGACACAAACATTCAAGAGATAATTCATGGCTCAAAATATGAGCACAATTATTTCACAAATAAATATTTTGAAAATATAAAAGAATTGGTCAACAAATACAACGACGAGTGGACCAAACAATTGTCTTCCTTGGAAATGCAGATAGATTCTGGATCAATTACCTCTATGGAAATTGAGTCTGAAATAGAACCCATGATCCGAGAGCAGAGGGTGCTGCTTGAAAGTCTACAGCGCATCATGAACAGAATGACAACTGAGACGCGAAAGGATTTCAAACCAATAATAATAAAATATTGGGATGAGATTAGAGCGATTCATGTCAGAATATATTCAAAATGCAATGATCCTGTGAAAATGGGATATAACATTAATAGTTATATTGCAGCTGAAGATGCAGTATTAACAATACAAACAATGACTGAATCAGACCCTGTTCAGCCATCACTCCATGCTCCACATATGCATAATGCATTACCCCTGCCAAAGGTTGCAATCCCCAAATTCGATGGAGACTACCTAAAGTGGCAACAATTTCATGACATTTTTAGGAAAATGATTCATGAAGCATCTGTACCCGTCATTCAAAAGATGTGGTATTTAAAAACCAATGTTACGGGAGAGGCAGAAAATGTAATACGCCACCTTTCGTTAACAGAAGGAAATTACATGACAGCATGGAATATGTTACAAGAGCGCTTTAGCAACAAGAGAGTGCTCAGTAACACATTGATCCAAAAATTATTGGATCAACCAAGCATATCAAGTGATGCCAAATCAATTAAGGCATTACACGATAACGTAAAAGAAACTTTAGCAGCGCTAAAAAACATCGACATAGAAACGGATAAATGGGATCCGTTGCTTCTATGTTTTCTGACGAAGAAATTAGATCGTCAAACTCATACGTTGTATGAGCAATCGATACAGAATACGAAGGAACTACAGCCTTTGAGCGAATTCATGAAATTCCTCGAGCAAAGGTTTCTTACGTTGGAAGCCATTGGATGGGAAAAACCAAAGAAACCCATCACATGTGCCTCAGCAGGAGCTGAAAATCAGTATGTCTGCCATTTTTGTGAAAAACCAAATCACGCGATCTATAAATGCACACAGTTTTTAAAGAAAACATCTGCAGATAGATTAAATTGGGTTCAAAAGAACCAACTGTGCGTTAAATGCTTCAAACGCGATCACACAGCAAAAAATTGCCAAAGAAGAGATTGTTTCAAATGCAACAAAGGGCACAACACTCTTCTTCATTTGGAAACTAAGTCCGAAGCCAAAATTGCAGCATCAGCAAATTGTGTACAAAATAATTATGTACTATTGGCTACCGCTCGAGTTCATATACAAGGCAACAATGGACAAATTGCTGAGTTCAGAGCATTGCTTGACTCAGGCTCACAAGTCAATGTAATCTCAGAAAGAGCATTGAAAATATTAGATCTGAAAGTGGAAAAATCAGATCTACAAATAAATGGAATTGGCGGACGAACACAAACTTCAAAAGCAAGAGTCAATGTTATGCTCAAATCAAGACATAACAAATTCAGTTCAAGACTAGAAGCAATTGTACTGCCACACATAGTCTCAGATCAGCCAGCACAGTCAATTAATACGACTCGTTGGAAGCTACCGGAAAACATAACGTTAGCTGATCCCAATTTCGACAAAGTTGGAAAAATAGACATTCTGTTGGGAGCAGAACACTACTTTGATATCATGCAAGACAAGCAGGTATCGATTGGAAGAGGATTGCCTAAACTACAAAAAACCAAATTGGGATGGATTGTGGCTGGAAAGCTAAAAGACGCTTCAAAAAATCCGAGCACATGTGCAGTATTGACGGAAGAAGAAAAAGTCGATCAACAGATCGCAAAATTTTGGGAACTGGACTCATTTCCAAATAACAGAACATATTTTTCTCCACTAGAAAAACGATGTGAGCAGAATTTCTTACAAAATGTTCAGATGGCATCAGACAATAAACTCATCGTCCGATTGCCTTTTTTGGAAGACCCTTCATCCCTGGGGCAGAGTCGTGATCTAGCGACACGACGATTTTTTTGCCTAGAAAAGCGACTCGCTCGAGATCCGGAAACCAAGGCAAGCTACGTCTCATTTATGAAAGAATATGAGGCTCTTGGTCATATGAAGGAAATGCAGACAAAAGAAATAGCAAGATCACGCTATTTCATCCCACACCATTGTGTCGTAAAACCTGACAGCTCTACAACGAAATTGAGAGTGGTTTTTGATGCGTCTGCAGTTACCGCGTCCGGAAAATCGCTCAACGACCTGATGCATAAAGGTCCAACTGTGCAAAACTCAATATTTTCAATATTGCTTCGGTTCAGGATGCACAGATATGTGTTTACTGCAGACATCGAAAAAATGTATCGTCAGATCTGGATCAATCCCGAGGACCAGTACTATCAGACAATAGTATGGCGCAATGATCCATCAGAAGATCTACGATACTATAGACTAAAACAGTGACTTATGGAACAAAAGCGGCTCCATATTTAGCCACAAAAGGTCTACAATATCTCGCCCAAAGAGACAGAAAGGAATACCCGTTTGGAGCTGCTGCGTTGGAAAATGATTTTTATGTGGATGATTGCTTAACAGGAGCAGATTCCATACCAGAGGCCCTCCAGAGACAACAAGAGCTGAACAAACTACTGCATAATTCAGGGTTCAACTTAAGAAAATGGTGCACGAACAACGCTCACGTACTTCAAGGAATTCCAACGGAAGACATCACTTCAAGGTACGTACAATTGGATGATACTGCTTATGAAGAGTACAGCATAAAAACCCTGGGAATCACTTGGATGCCCAAATCTGACCAGTTCTGTGGAAGAACAGAAATTGCCACCAAGGATGTAATATCTAGAAGAGATGTCGTATCAGAGATCTTTAGGATTTTCGATCCACTTGGACTCTTCTCACCGGTGGTAATGAAGGCAAAGATCTTCATGCAACATCTCACAAAGGAAGGATTTGACTACAAAGAGGCGCTTCCAGTTCATCTCCAGGAGGAATGGAAAAGGTACAGGGAGGAGTTAAAAATATTAAACACCATAAAAGTACCACGTCACATATACCAAGGAAAATTTCCGATAGCATCAGAAATACACACGTTTGTTGACGCATCAGAGAAAGCCTTTGGAGCTGCCGTATATATCCGAGCACTGCACAAGGATAAACGAGTAACAATTCAATTGTTATGTGCCAAATCACATTTAGCTCCTATAAATGCTTTAACATTACCTCGTCTGGAACTAAAGGCGGCTGTATTGGGTGCACAACTGACAGCTAAGGTAAAAGAAGATTTATCCATGGAGAACGCCACAACCTTTTTGTGGTCTGATTCAAGGATTGTTTTGTCATGGATTAATTGTACAACATCCATTCGAGACAAATTCGTAGCTACAAGAATAGCTACAATTCATGAACTAACGATTCAAAGGCATTGGAGGCATGTTTCATCTGAAAATAATGCAGCGGATGCATTGTCTAGAGGAATGACGGCGATTAAATTCGCGGAAAATAGTATGTGGTTTTATGGCCCACTATTTCTTCATGGCCCACCATCTACATGGCCACCAGCATTTGTGGCGACAAAAGACGAAAGTATTAGTGCAAATCCCCAAAAAATGAGTCAGTCATCAATTATGACCATCACTCAGGAGGATGACATTATATACAAAATAAAGCACAACAACTCATACAACAAACTATTAAGAATAATTGCTTACATGATGCGTTTCCGAGGAAGGAAAACGTACACAAGCAATACCATTCAATTCAATGAGATGAAAGAAGCTCAGAAAATTGTCATTCGTAACATACAACAGAATGACTTCAAAGAGGACATACGTTACTTAACAAGACATAAGGAAACGCAAAGGGAAGTTCGATTAACTCGCTTACCCCGTTTATGGATCAGGAAGGAATCTTACGAGTAGGTGGTCGACTGGAAGCAGCAAATATTTCATTTGACGCCAAACACCCAATGCTCCTACCTTACAACGATCCAATTGTCAAGTTGATCCTTGCTAAAATACACAAGGACAACATGCATTGTGGCCCCCAGGCATTGCTGACAGCATCACGACAACAATTCTGGATACTAAAAGGAAAAAACATGGCCAGAAGCATTGTGCAGAACTGTGTGAAATGCACAAGAGCCAAGCCCAAACTGCTAGAGCAGATTATGGGAAATCTGCCACCTCTTCGAGTCACCCAAGCAAGGCCATTCCTCAATTCTGGAGTTGATTACTGTGGACCATTTAAAATCCACTATAAAATACGAGGAAAGAAGCCAAATATAGCTTACATAGCCATATTCTGTTGTTTCGCGACTAAAGCAGTACATTTAGAGCTAGTCAGCGATCTCACCACAGAAGCATTTTTAGCGGCACTCCGACGGTTCACTTCTCGTCGAGGAAAATGTCAAGTGCTCCATTGCGACAATGCTACGAATTTCGTAGGAGCCAGGAACAAACTTCAAGAATTAGAAGAGGCCATATTCTCAGAAAAGGCAAAGGAACAAATTGTACAGGAGTGCAACAATAAAGGAGTACAGTTCAAATTTATACCTCCTCGTGCACCACACTTCGGCGGTTTATGGGAAGCCGCAGTAAAATCTGCAAAACATCTGCTGTTAAAAAATGTGACGACGGCAAATTTAACATATGAGGAATTAGAAACGGTTATAGTCGAAATAGAAGCCATATTAAATTCTCGACCACTGACACCGTTATCTGACAACCCAAACGACATAACAGCGTTAACACCAGGGCACTTTCTGATAGGAGAGCCGTTAACCGCACAAGCTGACAGTGAGCCATCCCAGCAACCGAAGACGCTAGGTAATCGATGGCAAGCAGTGTCCAAATTAAAACACTCATTCTGGACGCAATGGTCCAACGAATACCTCCAACAACTACAGCAGCGTCAAAAGTGGAGGAAATCGTCAGCAAACATTAAAGAAGGAACATTGGTAATACTAAAGGAGGACAATACACCGGTATTACAATGGCCACTTGGAAGAATCACTCAATTGTTTCATGGCAAGGACAATTTCGTACGAGTGGTTGAAGTAAAAACATCCAAGGGAATCTACAAACGTGAGATTCAACATGTTGCTCCACTGTTCAATGAAGAGGAACCCACACATAAACATCCGATAGATGATCCATCTGAAAATGAAGAGTCATCTGAAGATAGACAGCCTAGAAAAAGGACACAGCCGAATAGACTGTCGCTAACCATGACAATGTTAGTCATATTGTTACTTTTACCGTTGGCAATGGCGCAGTCAATCAACATAACCCAGTTTGGTTCAAACCCGGGTATATACTTCGAAAAGGTAGGAACCAGCCAACTTGCGACAACTGACTGGACCATAATTGTCTATTACAACCTAAAGCCCTATTGGAAAGACATGAACACATTCACCATGGGTACTTCAAAAATTGGACATCTATGCAAGCAACTTCAACAAGTAGACGCATGCACCAGTATGTATCAACATTTCAAACACATAGAAGAGGACCTGCAAGCTGAAAATGCGCTAATAGCAAGGACACGGAAACAAAGAGCTCCGCTGGACATCATTGGAAACATCGCAAGCAGTCTGTTTGGCGTATTAGACTCAACATATGCCCGTGAAATGTCGGAAACGATAGCAAAGGTTAAGGATAACGAGAACCACTTATTAACCCTGCTCAAAAATCAGACATCATTGATTGACTCTACAATTAATGTAATTAAAAGGGATGAAATCTCAAACTCCAAAAGACTAAGTCGAGTTGAGGACTTTATCACCGAATCAAAGGGAAGAGCTGATCACTTCATCGCTTTTCAATGGTATATAACATTGTCAACTCAATTGACGCTATTATCTGCAAATCTACAACGAATGCAAACGGAAATTATCAACGTCTTGACAGATATCCGACACAACACAATAAGCCCTGTGTTAATTTCACCACGACAACTAAAGGAACAACTTGAGCAGATACGAGATCACTTAAAGCCAGGACAAGTGCTCCCAGTAACTCCCGAAAATATGCTAATGGTGTATCAGATGATGAAAGCTGAAGGCACGATTATAGATGATCATGCAATCATCAGAGTTACGTTTCCATTAGTTTCAGCATACGAACTGGAAATCTACAAGCTGACACCTATCCCATCACTAACTGAAAATGGGATAAGTATGTTCGAAGTCAAGACACCATACATCGCAATCAACAGTCACCGAGACGAATTCGTTGAACTGTCAGAGAGTGATCTAAACAATTGCCATCCAAGAGCAAACAACGATTTTGTATGCTATAATAAACAAACAATGTTCTCAGTTGAAACAAGTTGTGAATTACAAATGTTCCATAACAAAACGGATCCATCATGCAACTTAATCAAAACAAAAAAATCATTTATATGGTTGAGTATGCATGGTAAAATCAAGGGATATTTTCAACAAAATCATCATTGAAATTATCAGCAGTATGTGCAGATGGAATATCGGATATCAAACTACAAAATTCAGGATTATTGATCGCAAAACCTGGATGCATCATTCGAAATTCCTTGATGACCGTAACAAGTCAAAGCACAATGGAGACGACATGGCATTCGTCATACGCTCGGTTCGGAGAAAATGACATCAACAAAACATCAACTGAACGTCCGACAGATACAGTTTCAACAAAAGAAGAAAATTTAAATTACAAGGAGCTGTATCAAATGAAAACAAGGCTGTTACCACCGGATAGTTTCAAGTTACCCCACAACCTTGAAAATATCAGTCATCACCATATTGCCATATACATTGCAATGATCTTCATAATGATTATTGTAATAATTCATTTGGTCAAGAAATGGCACAAAGCCAAGAAAACCTCGCAGCGAATGCAACAGCCTAGCACATCAGCGAATGGAGACAACACATCAAGTCAGCCGTTTACAATCAACATTAATGATGGTTGAACATACCATGGTCAACGGCCGGGAGGATGTACGATTTAGATTTAAACATCAAACCGTATGGTTAGACCTAAATTTTATCTTTGTTATTAGGTATTAAGAATTCTTAGCAACCTAAATAAATATTCTCAGACTAACACAAGAAATATGAGATATGCACCGCTGACCCAAATAAATATTCAAGTGCATGCACATGCATGCACATAATCATGTTACACAGTCATAAATTACATACAAGATGATCTGCAGTTGGAAAAAGGTCACACCATCTGCAGGAGATTAGTTTTACGACAGTGATAAAAATATCTTAGACCTGACCCACGGACCTTTGCACCCGGACCCATGCAGTGAAGGTCATAAATAAATATTTCCATACCCACTTATTATTAGATCTAATTACACAAGCCTATGATCCTAAGTAAACAAGTGTACTACCAGAAATTGTATATAAACCTCACAGTTTACCAAATAAAATCAGTACGAAAGAAAACTCTGACGTATTCACATCTCCGAAGCCCAATTTGTTCAAGTACCGATTGCGGCGACCTTTTGTTACTGGTACATGAACCGGTGGCATACACATTTCTATTTCAGCATACGATTGTCATATTGACAATCACCAGAACCAAGTGAATCTACATCAACAGATTCATTTGTTTCGTACAGGCCGAAAAGTACAAGAACATTTTAGGCAATGGAAGAGGAGGAGACAAAGCATAAATCTAGACAAGAAAGATTTTGAATGAACAAAAAGAGGTTCACTAAACAGAAAAACTTACAGGGGAAACTTGAATGAAATGAGAAAATCGTGGCCTTTGGCAGTTGCAAAAATGTTTGAAAAAGAGTTAAATCGGAATGGTAATCATGGGTGGAGTCGCTGGGCGTCTGATGATGTCAACATTCTGGGGCCATGGACCCATGGATAAAGATACAAAACTTGATTGTTTGTTGATGGGCGGCAAGTCATCGTGGCAGCGGCTCTCTCTCTCTCTCTCTCTCTGTAGTGGCTAGACGAGAACGGATGCCGCTAATGTGGGCAATAAATCAAAACGAGAACGAATCATCGGCGACCTTCATCAATCAGATCAATCAGGAGCAATCAGCGTTTGCTCATAACATAACAGGTTGACAGGACATCGAATCAGCGGCAGGCAGTCAACATTAAGCGGACACTTTTCCAGCTGATGGCCACACAGAGAGGAGCAAAAGCAAGAGCAGAGCAAAGCGGTGACTGATGGCGATGGTCTGCAGGATGTGTGTGTGTGTGTGTGTGTGTGTGTGTGGGAGGAGCAGTACTGTACTCAAGTCTAATTAAGTTTTCATGGCCCCTGCTTACGTTGTTCAGATGCGAGTCTGTTGGCCGGTGGCTCTGAATGAATGAATGGTCAACTTGATTAATTTGCGGCAGCTAGACAAGCATTAATAATCCGGTTAAAGTGTGTGCCACACACACAAAGGCACGGACACACAACTGCAAACACACTTAAGCACCGCTTGTGGCAACACACCAGCAAATAAATATAACGAGCGCAGCAGTAAACACAAACTTAGTATAAAAGTCAAAACAAAGCCACAAACTGTTGCCACACACACAGCGGGAGAGAGAGAGAGAGAGCAGCAGAGACTCTTGCGACTGTTGCGACTCCTGCGATACCCTCAGATACCTTTAGCTAAGCCAGTTTTGGCTGGCAGCAACCCATGCAACCCTACAGAAACACGACATGCCCGTTAAACCGGGCGTCGCTTCCATCTGGAGTCGGGTGCAGGGCCACTGAAGATGGAGACATCTTATGCGTTATCGCCTCCGCAGCGCCACAAAGTGTGCCCCACTCGACGTGGCCTAGGGAAACAAAATCATAGGAACAGGGTTGGTCTGGCTATGAAAACGCAATTGGTTTTTGGTCTTCTACGTATCTCGAGCGCCATTTGCGTGGTGTCCGCGTGATGTACGAGCGATAAACGGCGGCGGCACACCGCCCACTGCTTGTCTAGGACCAATCCACTGCTTGGGTGGCTGTGCAGAGCAAACGATGAGGCAGAGCAGTGTGTGAGGTCGGGTTCATAAGTAAGTCAATAAGTCACTTGGTTAATGACAACGCCAGCAGCAGCCGGCAGCCGCAGCGCCCAAAAGCATCCACAAGCAGTGCCATGGGGAAATTATCTCTTCTGCGCTCTCCTCTCTCACATGTCAGCATCTCGCTCACTGCTTGCTTAAAAACATGCTGCAGCATGTTTCGGATGCTTGCAACATGCTGCGGAGAACATTGAGTCTGGGCAGCGTGCTGCGTATTACAAAACCAAATTTGGACATAATTTCGTTGGCGGATTTTTAATGGTTTAAGGCAGGGCTCGGCACCCATACAATCAACGAGCCGTTTTTGCGTTTGTGTGTGAAGACAGCACGCAAAACGGAACATTTCACTATATTGGTATTGGTACGAATCACTGTTGTACGCGTGTACGTGAGGGCAGCGCAGCAGAAGCGCATTTTTCCGCACCCCAGGGATAGTGCCGTGCCGAGCCCTGGTTTAAGGCTACCATATGGGATAGTGTCAATGCCATTGCATGGTGGCTGGAGCTCCATTAAAAAATATATATTTTGATGTTACTTACCACACAACAGCCCGCAAGCCACCTTTTAACAAATGTAAGGTAGATCCTCAACGTGAACGCCATCAGCCACGCTGTTCTCCTCTCCCTGCGTTCGTAGTCACTTCAAATTGGAACATTTCTTACATAACAACGAAGTATTAAGCGCCATTTAGGATTTCTTATAACAATTTGTCTTTGTTTACGTTCTTCGTCTTCGGCGTGCTCTTGTCGATATATCAGCTATCGATATGCACTAAAAGAAATTAATCGGGCACGAGCTCAATGGATCGAACGGAGGCTGGGTGCTGCAAAACAACTCTTTTTGCATGCAGCCCTGGTATATTGTATAGATTTTTTCTACATATATTTGTAATTGTAATATATATTCTGTAGATTGCCACACGGAAATGCACTGAAAGGACAACAGAACAGATCACCATTGGAGGCTTCAACAGTCGCCAGACACAGATCCGGCAGAGATTCAAGTTGCCGGAGCTGTAGGCACGCGCGAACTTCCCTGGCAGGCACCACGTTCTGGACGAAGATCCAACGGCCGCTGCAACATTGTATGGGAGAGATTGCACGCTTTTTCATCAGACACACATGGCACAGATCCCTATCTTTCTGCTTCCCAGCCAACAAATGTGCAGTGATGTTGTTCTCGGTGAGCCTACGCGTGCAACAAGGCGGAATCAACGCCGCTGCTCTCCAAGATTGTATAGTTTTACACTTGAACATCAGATTATGTTGTAATCACTTGCGACTTGTTGCTTTAAACATTATGTCTTCAAAATAAAAATACAAACTTCAGTATATTGGGGCGTGGACCATGCGACAGGTGGTCACGAGTAACGGATGATCTTCACCATTTGACCAGGATGAAGGCCGTAGTATCTCGCCACTGGATTGCTGGTCAGCAAGCGCGGCATCATTTCTGGCTTTAGCCTGTATCGAGTGATCAGCTTAAGTTTCTCCCCCAGTTGGCCATCAGCTCAAACTCCAGAAACTGTTCCACAGTGTGACTGCTGTCCATGGGTTGAAACCGTCCAATACCACAAGAAGAGTTCGATGAGTTTCCATCTCCATCTTCGGCCCGTCGGAGAAGATCAGCAATATTGTATCCGGAGCGTTCCGGCTTCTGCGGGCTTGGCGTATAGCCGAAGATCTCTATGAATTGCTCCATCGTCTGGTCCAGCTCATGCTCCAACACCAAAAAGCCACAGTCGTGCCGCACTTTTCGGCACATCTTCTCCAGCCACTAGCACTTGAATTGAATATGACGGAATTCGTTAGAAAGTTTGATTTATTGATTTATCCAGCTCGATCCAGCTTGAAGATCTGAGAGATTTCTATCTGCCGCCTGTTCATCATCCGTTTGCCAATTCCTATGCCGATCTGTCCTGGCGCCCTTTTAACGCGTTACCCTGTGGAAATGTTCATAAAAGTAGCAACTACCAATTACAAATGTAATTAAGAAGCAAAACAGAAAACCAGGGCTGCATGCAAACAGTGTTGTTCTTCAACACCAACGTCCCTGGTGCGAATATTCCTTAGATTGGTAAACTGAATTTATCTAAATTGTCTGCTTGGCCTCGCGGAATTTTAGCCTATTCAGACTTTTTATTGATTTGGATACTTTCAAAGCATTTTACGTGGTACACATGTATTCTACTTGAATAACATGCTAGATACATAGAGTCTCGAGCCCTGGCTTGAACCGATAACCCGATAGTCTGCAGTCTGGATCAAGTGAACCGCATGGTGCAAAGTTTGTAATTGCTGATTTGTTTAATTTAGTTCAATTAAGTAAGCGAGCACGGAGGTGTTGAGTTTTATTAGAGATCCACTAGCACAAGGTTTGTTTTATACATTTTCATCTATGGTTCAATTTTTAATTCATTCTTTGGACCATTTCAAATAGAAAAATGGATAAAACACGAGAAGGCTTCTACATAATGCGTGACTGCGAATTGGAAAATATTCAGAACAGTTCCATTGAAATCGACCACGTGACACGTAGAATGTTAATGGACCTTTCGCGTTTTGGGAGACCAGAGGGCCAAGAACACCCAAATGTCCAAGCAGAACCCAACAGCCACGAAGAACCAATTGTCCAAGAAGAGCCCAACAGCCACGAAGAACCAAATGGTACAGGAAAACCAAGTGGCAAAGATGAACAAAAATAATGGATACCAAACAATAATTTAATTAAAGCTGGTATTCAAACCTAGTTGCAAGCAATGTTACTTCAATTTAACCAAGTTAATTTAAAAGAGGGTTCGGGTTCCTAATCTTCGTTTTCTATTGCACTCAATTGTTCGAGTGGGCTGTGATTTTGCCTAGATCCTGCTGTATAAATAGTGAGACACTGTGGATATCGTCGAGGATACCAGCGTGGATGTGGACAACATATTGCTTATTTAGCACCTGGGACCATACACCGAAATGGAAGTACGGGAGTCCATCACCGGCACGTGCTGGAGTGTGGAAAGATCACCAGATTCGGCTGCCTGCGGTATTTCCAGGCACCATTTATACCCACACTGCCCTTAAAGCCACTACTGTGACGGCAGCGTTTGTCAGCGCGTTTTGCAGAGAATGGCAACAGGTTTTTGGTTGTTGTATTCACATTGCTTTACCAAGTATTTATGTAAATGCGCATCAATAGGAGTTCTTTAACCAGGGTATGGCTCAACCATGGATGCTACAATAGATTTTGGGAAACCAAATATTCCATACAAATCGAGTGTGTTGTCAAATCTATTTGGCTTACATTTCAGTCCTTCCTCAACGTTCATATTTCATGGGAAATTCAGCTGCCGGGAATTTCTCTCTTCAAGCTGAATCTGCTTTTGGGTGCGATGGGA
Organism: Drosophila subobscura; assembly: GCF_008121235.1. Taxonomy (NCBI): domain Eukaryota; kingdom Metazoa; phylum Arthropoda; class Insecta; order Diptera; family Drosophilidae; genus Drosophila; species Drosophila subobscura. Next base: position 21,947,334 of record NC_048530.1, on the reverse strand, counting down.
AATTATCCCTGAAATGTAACTAGCAGTCTAGAGTTGAGTTGGAGGTGAGGAAAAAATGTACGTGTGATTCATGAGAGTTTGAATGGGAGTTATTAAGAGTAGTCTTGAATATTTCGTTTTGTATTTTTTCGTGTCACTGCCTCGACCCGTGGAAGATATGTACATCAGATTGTAGATCAGAAAATTGTATTCCTTTTCCTTGTTTGTATCAGTTCAAAGCATTCACTTTCCCCCACGCTTTTCAGTCAGCTTTCCAATGGGCAATGCGCCGTGCAGTCAATTTGATGAATTTTTCACAAATTCCATCTTAACGTCAAATTGGGCGACATTTTCTTTATGTTTTTTTCTTCTGCTTTTCTATTCTTTCTTTTGGAGTAAGGCAGCGGTAGCTGCGGCAAAAAGCGCAGTTGACTCTGCCACTGCCCCAAAGTGTCTGCCATTCTCGCACATCCCCGTTGCTCGCCCTTTCTGTCCTGTCCCTAGCCCTCTCCCTCCCGTGATTGATGCATTGCGCTTGTAAATTTGATGGCGGCTTGTGGGCAACAGAAGAGGCTGCCTGCACCAGGGGGGGCTGGGGATGGGACCGCGCCACCCTTCCTTTGCCATTATGGAAACTCAAACAGCCTGTCAGAGTGGGAGGGGTGGTGGTGGTGGTGGTGGTGGCGTGCGGCATGGGGCATGGGGCATGGGGCATGCAAAGTGCGCGAAATTGACTTTGCTTCTGCGGGGGCCGCTGACAGTGGCATTGGGGCTGCTGGAAAGGGAGGGGGACGGGGTGCGTGGGGGATGATGAATGGAAAATGTGTGGAAAATTGTTAAGGCAAAACACCAAAAGGGGATGGGGCGTTAGGTAGTGTTTGGGGCCGGGCAAGAAAATTGTGGAAATCTTAGTTGAAATTATTATAAATTAATGGGTATCCTTGTGACCCACATTTCCACGAATATTTCGGCAAAAGGGGGAATCACAGGGGGCGACAAAATGGTAGAGAGAGCGTGGGTGGGGTTGGGCCAGGCGACTGACCAGAGAGCGAGGAGGGGAATGGATGATGCAACGGATGCAGCAGTCTGTGGTCTTCTCTCTGCCGTTCAGCAGCCATTGTGCGAATGAGAATAATGAAAGTTTTTCCAAAGGCTTCACACACACGCACACACACACAAAGGACATCCCCTAAGCAGGGATGATCTTGGGAGCGTCCCCGCACCGTTCGCCGGTTTGACAGTTGCATTTTTAATGCTGGACATAATTAAGTTTGGTTTGGACTGGTGCCAGGACACACTCCCCCCACCCTGCCTGCACCAGGTGTATGCTTACCACAAGGATCTATGCTGTATACGTATCTATCCACCAGGGGGAGGAGTAGGGGGACAACTCTTGGCCAACTCAAACAAAGAACAATGTCGCGTGTCCTTGATTGCCTACTTATCAATGCGCAGCTTCATTACCACACAACGCCCCATATTGATTTGAGTGCCTACTATTCAAATTATCTAAAATGAACTCAAATATCTGTGCAAAAGTAAAACCATTTATTTGGTTGTGAGAATTTGCGAAATTTTCGGAGTCGAACTTTGGTTAAGTTGGAAATTACTTTATTTACAAGAGTCGCGCACTGTCGCTGCAATGGGAAGGGAATAGAGGAGAGAAAGAAGAGACAGAAGAATGATCGAGGCCGAAACCGCCTACGCAAACCCACCCCGACCCGCACGCCATTGAACCGTTACTACTTCGCCTTCTAGTCAGCAGAAATGCATGAAGAAACACCATAGGGAGGTCTCGTCGGCGGCAACGTTCCTCGTCTTATTTCCTAAAATTTGCTTGTCGACGCGGAAGGTTGGGCGCTCACTCCATTGTCGTTTCACTCACTCTTACAGCGAGAGCTCTTTCACTCGCACTTATTGACAGCATTGTTCCGCTCCCTTATTTTTGCCGACTAGACCTCCTTATATAATTTCTTCATGCAGAAATGCATGTACACATAAATGCATACACATATGTATGTATGTACATATGTACATACAGATCGCAGCCAGAGAAAAATACATATGTACATACATATCTGAATGGAATGCAGCAAGTGAAGTTTAAAAGAACAAATACACAAAAAACATTTCCATTTAAAAATAAGTTTAAGTGTTTCCAGACGGTGTTCCGTTATGCGTTTAGTTACTTTCAAAGTTACCTTACATTCCGCGCCACAGCTGCAGTGGGAGTGCCAAACAAGAGAGCCGCCTCCACGATCATTGTGCGTGCAAAAACGTAACGGTAAACGATTGAGAGAGAGAGAGAGATGCAGAATTAAGTGCATGGCGCAATGCATGCAAGTAGGTACTTCCATAGGAGGAAAGAGCGAGGGTTAGTAGTGGGACCTGCAAAAATACTTTGTTGGAGAGACAGAGAGAGAGAGAGTGAAATGGAGCAATGGTAGCTGGACCTTCCGCACGTTGCACGGCATAGATCTAGACACTGTGCCACACGCTAGGCGCTAGTCAAAGCAACACAAGGCGAAGCGTCACTGACCTAACGCACACGTGAGGCAGGCACAGGCAGCAGCAGTAGCAGCAGCAGCGGCGTCACTAAAATAGCACGAAAAGGAGCCCCCGCAGCGGAAATTTCCCTCTCGGCAGAAACGCCGCCAAGAGTGAGACGATGACAGTGGCGGCGACGACGACGACGACAACAACGAAGACATGGAAGACGAAGGCGCGCCGCTGGAGCCGACCGACCGAATGGATGATGTTGCGGCAACAAGCACCCAGCCAGCCAGCCAGCCAGCCAGCCAGCCAGCCATTCGTGGCCCGAGCGGAGGCTCTAACCGTGTGGCGCTCGTATGGCCTCGTGCCGGGCGGCCTCCTCGTGCTCCACGAGCCCGAATGCTTGGCTGCAGTGGCGTCCCAGTGCCGACTGTCTCGGCGGGCACCCAGCTTCCAGCGACAGCGACAGCTCATCTGCTTCTGCTGCTGTTTCTGGTTCAGTCTTTGCGCGACTTTCATCTGCTGCGGTCTACAGGCGAAAGCGAGGCGACGGCCGAACGCAACGCGCTAAAAGGGCGAGAACTTTTGTCGAGAATTTTTCGCGGAGAGAGAGTGCCATAAATAATATTTCCAAAAAAATCACATCCATTTATTGTTTGTTTTTTTTTTTGCGTAAAATAATCGTGCAATCGAGTGTGTACCAAACCACCCGCGTGGTTTTGTTTTCTTATGCGGTCTTTTTTTTGGGTTTGTCTCGAGATCCGCGTGTGAAAATCAGTGGAAAACTTGCAGTGCTTAAGCCTAGGAAACTGGGAAGTTGTGGAAAAATTAGTTGCGAGTTCTAGGAGAAAACGGAGAAGAAAATCCAAAGAAAAAAGACAAAAATAAAGAAAAACTAAACCACAGAAATGCAGAAACCCCAGAGCTTAGAGCAGTGAAAACGTATGCATAGATCAGAACCCAGCAAAAAAAAAGAGTGAAGCAGTAGATCAAAACATAGAGAAAGCAGTGCATAGCGCAGATCAAAATCAAAGCTGTAAGCAGTGTAAATCGTAGATAAAAACATATAAGAAAGCAGTGAAAATCACAGCAGAAACTCCAGAGAGAGAGAGAGTAAGCACACACATTATAAAACAGTGAAAATCCGAAGAAAATCGTCTGAAACGTAGAGGGCAGAAGCCGCTAGGCAGAAGGCAGTGTAAAATCAGTGCTGCTGCTGCAATATCACGCGAGACAACGGCAGCCCCCAAAACACGTGCCACGCACGCCGCCTGCCACGTTCTTCTTCTCGGGTGAGTGTGCCACTGAAACCGCAGGAATACGGAGTCCCAGTCCCAGTCCCGGTCCCAAAAAGAAGAAAACCCCTTCTCGATTAGGAGATCCCATCTCCCGGGTGACCCTACCCAGGAACCTTCTCAAGCCTCTAAAAACTTTTGTGCCGACGAATAGTTCGTTACGACAGCCGCACAATTGATTGATTGATTGATTGATGATGACCTTTCGCAAAGTAAAACTTTAAACATAAACAAACAGAAACACACACAGAAATTTTGAAATTGAAATTATAAAAAGAAAACAAAAAATGTATGGGAATTGGCGCTGGCCCGGGGATGCCTTCCTTCTATTCGAATGAGTGGTGCCCTTTGCTTCAGGGCATTCAATGATCCTTCATTGCCTTAAGGTCAGATCTTTCACCAAGAGCCTGAACATGTTCTCTTGCGTTCCTGAGCGTTTTTTGTTGCCTCCATCCTGTTGCTGTACCCGTGCTCCGGGGGAAAAGGATCTGCCATCAATTCTATGTATGGGTCGCAGGCCAGGTTTTCCACTGTTCATTGCGTTCTGTTTTGTTTGCGTGTAAAAACTAATATTTATAATATTTACAATCGAAAATTCAGTGCATCTGTGCCACTGGACCAAGGGTTGTCTGTGTGTTTTTGCAGTGTGCTCCGTGGTTCTGTGGACTCTGTTTGCTGATAGCTTTCAATAAAAATGCGTTTAATTATAGATAAATATTAAAGAAACAAAAATAAGGGAAAGGGTGTCTGTTTACACGCCTTTTTTTCTGGCAGTGATGTTCGGACACCATTTTCCGGGGATTTTTCTGGTAAATTAGATGCATTTTTGGAGCCGGTTTTGGTTTTCGCTTTTTTTGGCACTGCGCTTAAGTATTTTAGTGGAAAATATCTGTGGATTATGGCACTTTGATTATGAGTGAACGGAAGCTACTGCTGCAGAGAGTATGTTCCGTGCCCCAAAATGTTGCGGCAAACATGTGTTTGTTGAGCAAAACGGAATTGATTTCGGGGCTTCCTTTGGCGCATCCACGAGAAGGTGTAGCCTGCGTCATGCAAGAAGTGAGGAAAATTCTGTGAATATTCTGGGGTGGGAAAATTCAGGCAAACAAAGCTGTAAGCTGAAGCTCTGCCTGAATAAATAAGCACACTCCGACACTCCGACACTCGACTCCTGCTACCCAAAAAAAAAGAGAGAAATGAGAATGACTTCAAATACAAATGGAAATGGTGCAGCCCCTGCACCCTGCCTCACTGCCTCTCTCGGCAAATGCATTTGCCAACACAGAATCCTCTCCTGTGTGGCCCGGTGTGGTACTGTACTCCTCCTACCCTTCCCTTCCCTTTCCTTTCCTTCCCTTCTCACCACCGTCAAAAGCCAAAGCGGAAATGGACAGTAAATAAGTGTTTACAATTTTTTGTTGTTGCTGCCGCTGCCGCCTTCTGTTGCATCTTCTCTCGCTGCTGTTGCTGCTGTTGCTGCTGCTGCTTTTGGGGCACATAAATTTGGCGGAAATTGCGCTGTGCCTGAAGCATGCCACAGCCCCCAAAGCGCCCTACTCCCACTCCTCACTTTTCTAAAGAAATCTCAGTGCGAGACAGTGGCAGGCAGGGGCGCCAAAAAGGGTTCATGGTACAGGGTATCTGATGGAGCTTACAAATGGAGCTCATTCTGTGTGGGAAAGTGGGGGAGAGATCCAGGGAATAAAATCCCCATAACCCTTGCACATGTCTGTAAGTGAAATGGCCCCCTCCGCACCCCTCTATGGCAGGGGTTCCCCTCCCTGTTGCAAGTTGCAAAAAATGAAGAAAATAATAATAAATTGTGATAAGAACATGTTGTAAACATCACAATATTTGAGTTTAATTCTTACTCGCTTTTTCTTCCTGCCCCTCCCACTCACTCCCTCCCTGCCTCCTCTTCCCGTGATAGAAAGGGTTATGGCGTGGGGTTCGGGGCGTGCGGGAGGGATTGTCTTAAAGCCACTTCCGAAGAATGTAGAATGCTGAGGGAGGGAAGGACCTGCTGCTGCTGCTGCATTCTTAAATATATTTTTGTGCTTTTCATTAGCGAAAAAAAAACAACAAGTAAACAGAATGCGGCACTTGAAGGAGAGGCAGCGGTGGCACAGTGGCAGCAGGACAAGTACTGCAATTACTGCATAAAGTACTTTCCACTGCCACTGCCAGTGCCACTGCCACTGATGTGGATGTTGCAACGTCTCTCTGCGCTAATTTAAGGCAATTATTCGTGCCACCCATGCCTCATTGCACAGTGGGGCATATCCTGGAGGCAAAAGGAAGCCAAAGCAGGGAGAAGTCGACGCCTGCTGCGATTAGATTAAAGTGGCAGGCAGTTCCATCGTTTGTATGGCAATCCGCAGCTTAGAGCGGTAGTATCTCAGGGGATAGACAGGAATCGGCTCTTGCTGGAGTAACAAATAACTGAAAGATTTACCATGCAAGCCGGATTCATTTGATCATTGATCGCTGCCATTGTACGGCGGGTGGCTGCCATGTCCCCGCCAGCCAGGTCTCTGGCTGCTTCTCTTTTTCCTCGTCCACCGTCCGCCCGCCGCTCCTCTATGGCTCTTTCCCCTACGCCACTCTACTCTTCATATTCCTCTTCTAGAACTACTTCAATATCTTCATCATGGGGCGCTTCTCTTCCATTCATTCATTCCTTGTTTGGTTTTTGGCCTGGCGTTGGCATTGCCTCTCCTGCCCCTTCTCCCGCTCTCCCCTCTTGAGTCTTGCTGCCTCTCCCATATTTCTCCCACTACCACATTCCTCTCATATTTTTAAAGCATTTATTTGTACACTCTACTAACAATTTCTAATTTATCTGTAGCTGTATCTGTAACTGGCACTACAAAAGGGAATCGTTCCATCAAATATTTCAGTGGAAGGTGAAGAAGTTTTGTTCTCTCAGGGAGTGCAAAAGGAAATCTCAGGCAAAATCAAAAGAAAATCTTTGGATCTTTCTTTTGCCTATCCATGAATGAATGAATCGGTGAGTGAATGCTCAAGGCTTAGTCATTCATTCATTCAGTCATTCGCTATATCCGTTTCCGGGAGCCTTCTCAGGTTCCCTACTACCGCCCCCATGTACACCATCCCTCGTGGCCATTTAATGCACTTATTCATTAAAATAAAGAAGAGAAGCGAAAAAAAATAACACACAGAAGAGCGGGAGGAAAGAGACAGGAGAGAGCGAGAGGAGGAGGAGGAGGAGCAGGATGAAGCAGTGGCAAGCACAAGAATGGGCTGGGAATGAATGGAATAAAAAATGTAAACATGCACAAGTGCAATGCAAATTAAAGCAGACAGCAAAGTGGCTGCCTGCCGCATGCAACAGCAGCAGCAGCAGCAGCAGCAGCAGCAGCAGAAGCAAAGTTAGATGATGCCACCATAAGGGACGGGGGCATGAAGGCAAGAGACTCCACTCATGCCACAGCCGCCACTGGGCGAAGAGAGGCAATTCATTAGCTTTAATTTAGGTAAATGTCCTTGGTCCTTGTGGCATTGCCTCTTGTGGTTTGAACGTCGCAAATGCAACTAAAATGTTGCGGTTACCATCGTTTTCCATTCCACATGCCCCCCCACACACACACACACACACACACGCATCTGTGGCTCCTCTCTGTGTGTCTGTCTGTTTGTGTGTGTGTGCGTGGAAGGGGCATACCTCCCCTTCGCTTAATATTTAAGGCTCTTCTGTGTACTCTTGCTGCTGCTGCTGCTGCTGGGAAGGGGACGGAGACCCTTGCCTTTACAGCTGTCTCACAAAATTTGCTTCTGCGGTGGAATTTTGATGAGTGTGTGTCCTGTGCCCTGTGTCTTGGGCATAACCGATTCACCTCCTGCCATACTGCCATACTCTTTGTGGGAGAGCTTAGCCAAACGCTCAACGAAAACTAATGTAAAATCGTGTGTGTGTTAATTGCATTCAAAGCGATTCAATTACGATGTGTGGCATTTGGAATAGGGCTTTCCACTTATTCATGAGTGATAAAGGAATGGATTTTGGTTTCCATGTGATGAATGATCGAAAGAACCCAATTTTAGACGTTCTTCCAAATATCGGTAAATTTTGTAAATTTTTGTAGTCGATGATGGTTGAAAAATCCTTGAAATCCCTTCCTTATTGGATGCAAAGGATGCAAATCGTGTGCCATTTTCTTAACAGATTGGGCTTGAGGCAAAATTGAGGCATGCATTTTTTGGATTTCAAGCAATTTTCATAGGAAGAAACAATAAACTTTTCACTCAAGATAAGTTGGGCAGAGTGGAGAGGAAGGAGCGACACACACACAGACTGGTTGCAACATCCGCAATGGGGCAACACGTCCACTCTCTCGCCCTGACATTGGCATTCGGTTCTGTCATCAACGGTGGGCAGCAGTTGCTGGCTGCTGCTGAAAGGATGGGGGGGAAATAAATCATTTCGAGTGCAACAACAGAGCAGAGCAAAAGAGCCTCTGTCCATCTGCTGCTGGGCCGCCTGCCTATGCCTAATTAGATAATGTCAGATGCATGAGGCATATGTATGTACATGCACATACAAACAGACCACGCAAGGGGGTAGTGGGAGGGATGGCGGGGGCACTCTTGACCCCAATTAAATTTAAATTATTTGAGTGCTGCTTAAGTAAAACTAATTGTATTGGCCGCCGGGCAGGAAGCGCCGGAGGCAGAGGCACAACAGGACGAGGAGGCACTTGGCTTCATTCGCAGATCCGCACCCCTTTACGTACATAAGTGATTCGTATTGTCTCAAGTGTGATACAAGCAAACACGCACCATGAATATTTATATATGTACATACATATGTATGTACATTGTACAACCATGCATACATATGGATGTAGGTAAATGTGTAAGCACAACTTTTGCATACCCTCTCCGTTAAGAAATGAATTGCTTACGATATGTTTAGGTGCTGCAAAAACAAAGGGTACGAATGTGCAGGTAGAAATTACTTGACCTACGAAAGCGCGAGGAAGGCAGTGTGTAGTTGTTGTTGTCGTTGGGGTTGCTGAGATGGAGAGTGGAGTGGACGGAGAGAATGAGCAAGAGAGCGCGTAATGGAGAGAGCGGGTTGGGGGAGCGGGAGTGCAGATCAGCAGATAAGACAATTGCGCTGAAGCACTGCGACGCTCTCGAGACGAAATGCAAAACAAAACTAGCAACAGCAAATGCAAGAACAGTTATAGCCGTCAGCCATCTCTTTCACACGCACTTACGGTTTACTCGTCTGGACATGAAATCATTCCATTTGCTTTTGTTTCGCTGTTTGTTTCGTTTGAGTTGAGTTGAGTCTTAATTCAATTTGTCAAATAGACAGCTTCGTTTTGGTCTCCCTTTATGTTTTTGTTCTTTGTCTGGTCTGGGCTATTAATGCGTCTCTGGATGCTCATTAATGCATTGTACAATGGACAGACACACACAAGAGAAAGGGGGAAGAGCGACAGAGACGTGTTCGTGCATGCATTTTGAAAATGAAATGAACCCCAAGAACCGAGGCCGCCCCCCTAAATGCCTGTTGTCGATTCCCAAAACGATTTCAATGCCAGCAATTGACGGAAGTGAAGGCAGCAGCAGCAGCAGCAGCAATTTGGAGCATTTTGTTGGACTTCTCACTGGGAAATGTTTCGGACAGCAGCAGTTGATGGAGGGTGTGGCAGCAGGAATGGGAGTGAGTGAATCGGAAAAGTAGCTTACAAAAATACACAGATAGAACTCTATTTTTGGGGAATTAGAAATCTTTTCGCACTGAAATATCCATTGATAAATTTAAAGATTAAATATTGAACAGTGGCTCTGGTACTTTGATAAGCTCTGAAAACTAAAATTAAAACTCATTTAAGCGTATATTTTGGAATATTTATTATTTAGGATTCATTTCCATAGGACCAGCATCAGAATCAAAGAAATTATAAAAATGTTAGACCTGTTTTCCACATTCTCGAGTTTTCCTTTTTCCTTTCTCCATTTTCTCTCTCTCTCTCTCTCTCTCTTGAAAATCCCATTGTGTGCGCTTATGGCCAAAAAACGAGTCGGCAACAAATCTGAATGGCTCTGACCTTGGCCTAGGCATTTGAATGCTGCCCCATCCCAGGCACAATCCCTGCCTTATGCCCCATGCCCCATGCCCATGGCAGCCCGTCCTACTCTGGGGGGAGTTGCAGAAACAAATTGCGGCAACTGTTGTGGCCATTCAAGGCCATCAAATTAGTGCTGCTAATTAATTATAAATGCCGTTCGAGTAACATATTTGTGTGGGCCCAGGCCCAGGCCCAGGCCCAGGCCCGTGCCCAGAGTCACGGCCAGTCGTCCCTTGTCCCTTTTCTAGAGTGTCTTTAATAAATTTATAGTGGATGATGCCCCAGCAATTAGTGGCACGATGCTCGAAAGATGGCGATGCATGGAAACGAAACGAAACGAAAGGAAAGGAAAGTTTGTGCCTTGAGCCGCCGCCTGGGGCAGGGTGGGCAAAGTAGGGTAATCCTGGTGCCTGGCAAACATTTGTTGCTTGATTACTTTTAAATTATTTTGTGGCATAATTTCAGACTCCGTTTGGGAACAGGGAAAACCATAGAAAGCCCCTGTGTGTGGACACGTGCCCCACCATGCCCCTAAAAAAGGATATAAATACATATATGCATGCGGCCTTATCCTTCCCTTTGAGACGTGGGGCATGTCGCATTATGATATGCTTAAACAGCACAAAACTGTTTCATAATTTATGGCCAAGACACACTGCCAAAGGAGGGAGGAAGGCAAGAGGAGCATATGCCACTAATGGATAATGGGAGGGCAGCGTCCATCAGATCAAAAGATACTCGAGTATACTCGCATTTGAATGAAATGAATACAAATATGAAATGCCAAAGACAGCAACTTTCTTTTCCTTTTTCCAAGAGAGATCAATCTTTGCAGCAAAAACAACACACAGCACAGGACACACACTCATGCCACATATTGCACACAGCAGATGAAAGATGTTTCCTTACATTTTGTACTTCATTTAGATACATGTGTATCCCCATCCGCACCATTCGCCCATTCCGCCATTCCACCATGTGTCCTCTGTGTGCTGTGTGTCCTGTTTATGTGTGCAAATTAATGAGCTCTTTGTGGGGCTTAAAATAATATAATAGCTACAAATATAACAAACAACAAACTTCACATGGAAAAAATACACACAGGAAAAAAAGGGAAAGCAAAAGAGGAAACAGGGAAAGGGAGAACGGAAAAACAACGGACAGACGGCCCCAAAAAAAGGGTTTTTCATTTGGCCAACAGAATAAGGGACACAAGACAAAGCAGCACAAAGACAGAGACTGAGCTCAGTGAGAGGACATGTGGCCGGGGCAGGGGCAGGGGTCCTACACAAAAAAAGGGACACGGACACATGTCGTATACGTCATATGCGCTAATCAGCGACCCGGACCCCAGGAACCCGGATCTCAGACGCAAACCTGGAAACAGAATTCTCGCATCCTTCATTGATGTTGACCCCTCCCGTCCCGTCCCGTCTCGTCCCTCCCTCCACACTCTACCGCTGGCTGCTGCTGCAACGTCCTTTTGGATGCTAACTAAAGCCTTCCTTTTCGGCTAGTTTTCCATATCACCCGTGGGACAGTGGGCCTCGTCAACTAAGGGGCCACAAAAAATGCAAAAGGAATTCTTGTGATTTTCATCTATAAAGCACTACGTTTGGTATTCGAGTTGCCGGTTGGGCATAATTTACATCAACAACATTATATTTATTATTAAATTTATTCTTTTATTCAGCGATAAGGTTTTGAGTTGTTGTTGATATTTAATCGATTTGTTATCATCTCCAATTTGTATTGCATTCTTAGCTCTCATTTACTCTAGATGCCACCCACTGTAGCCCCTGTGTGTAGGGGAGTGTAGTCCATGCTAAGGGCCAATCCCGATTCGGGATTCTCATCTCAACCCGTTCACGCGCTGAGCCGTTCGTCGCTCCTCTGTCATGCCAGTCGCCGTTGAGGCTGGGCCTGTTCTCTCTCTCTCCTCGTGTGTGTGTCCTTTTTTTCTTGTTCTATTTTATGGGAAACCCACATAAGAAGGATGTCAACATAATTTAAACATCAAAAAAGTTTCTTTTTGTTTTGCTCCCATTTTATAAATTTTTTTTTATGTTTTGCTGCGTTTACGTCTTTTGGGTTACGTGGACTTCATCATGTACCTTTCTCTCTCGGTCTCTCGCTCTCTCTGTGTGTCTGCTTGCCACAAAATTTGGTGCTTTCCCCCCGTATGCCCTGCCCTGCCCTGCCGTGTACGTGTGTGTGTGTGTGTGTCTGGAAGATTGCGTCCCAGACACGTAAGCCCCGAAGGCCATGCCGAAGATGGGAGTCTCCTCTTTTCCATCGAAATGATGTATGACCGGAAGCGGAAGTGCGCGCACACGGCCACACCCGCCTACTTTCACGCCCACTTACGCAATTTCACAGTTGGCATACACGCATTTGCATGTGTGTGTGTGCGAGTGAGTGTCTTTCTCTCTCACTCTCACTCTGTGTGTGATGAGATTATTTACTTTTTGATAATGCGCCAGCCGCTGCCTCCTGAATGTGGGGGAGTGGGAGTGGCGGCATCGTCCGAGAGGTCGAACGACGCACAAAGCGGAGAACGTGGACCCTGAGGGACAGAGAGATTTTATTATTTTTAATTTTATTACATTGCTCTATTATTTCATTATTATACGACTGTAATTATGTGTGCAATCTGGCTTTGTCCATGGCCCAGCGCCCAGGACCCAGAACACCCTTTCGCCCACTCGTGTGTGGACCCTAGGATCCGGAACTCAGGGGCTCTGGGGAGAATTGAATGCAATTTAATCGCGCGGTTTCACATTTAATTTTATGGTAGCGTCTATCTCTGTGTGGATTGTGCAAGCCACATGCTACGATTGGTGGCCGATAAGCAGCAGGCGGTAACCGATGGCAAGCCGATAAGTGAAAGTCCTTAAAGTTCCATTCGGTAAATAGATTTTTTGTGAAAATATTGACAGACTTTTATAGTTTATGCATTACCGGATTATTTGCCTAACCATAATGATTCTTTTGGATTATGTAACGATTAAATTTCGATAGAATTTCTATGAAAGATGCAAAAAACTCAAATAGTGCAGCGATAAAATTCTATCCCCCACTTTTCCATTTATGTTTTTTATTTTTTTATAATTGTTGCTTTAAAAATAATCGCTGTAGATTATAACTTTAATAATCGCTTAGCCTCCAAAAATTAAATGTTAATTTTTGTGGTAACCGGACAATGGCAATCGCAAACCCCAAAGCCCTCGAACCGCTTCCACCCATTTACATACATACATAAGCCCATACATATTGTCATACATACATATGTGGAGGGGGTGCAAACTGTAAATAATTAGCCGATAACGGTTTATAAACAAACAATGGCACAATTCAACAATAATAGCAGCAGCAGCAGATAGAGAAACACAGAGAGAGAGAGAGAGAGAGAAGGAGAGAGCGGGAACGAGAGAAAGCAAGTGAGAACGCGGAACATGTCTATTACGAGTGTGTGTTATCGAAATGCAGCACTGCCCCAGGCCATGGGAGAAGCTGTGCCGTCCGTGGGCGGGCGGGGCTGCTCATCAACATTGACAAAGCGGCTTTAATTCGAGAGCTCTGCCCTGTCCTGCCCCGAAGAGTGTGCAATATGTTGGTTTGCATTTGTTCTGCAAATAATTGCAAAATTGATTCACGAATGCGAAGGGGAGTGCATTCTCGATGTCGCCCCAAAAATGTCAGAGTTATTACACACGAAAAATGCTACATGGCATTTACTTCCCATATAAATAGATATTTAAACATCGTTCAGCGCAATGTCGATGGGCCCTTAAACGGCAATGGAATTCAGGTCAGAAATGTTGCGACTGTGCGAGGCCCATTACCTCAGAGAATTTACTTTTTTCAATAACTATTTCACCGATAAGTTGTGAGCGGAAGTGCTTCGAAAGACTGTTGGTAGTCGTCATAAAATTTGGGGATAATTGATCGATAAAGCGTCCTCGAATTCATACACATATGGACAATAATTGTATGAAGTCCAGACATTTTTCCATCGAGCCCAGTATACCCCCTTAATGGTAGCGGAGTACTTATACAAATCGAAGGAGGGTGGTGGGGGGCGTTTGCAGAAGTCCCACAATCGCAGCCAAATTATAAAATATTTATTGCGCACAGCAAAGAGAAAAACCCTGGTAAATCGGTGGACGATAATGCCATATAATTGACAGGCGATTTATGGGGACATTTGTAAATAAGCAAAGGCAACATTTGTTTATTGCTTATTTTCATATTGTTTCAATTATTAATTTTCCATTTTCCAGCTATTTGCATGGCACTTGCTTTGATTTCTAGGACCGCTTATTTTTCTGTGGGTAGATTCACAAGTAATTACTTCATTTACGAGTCTTTTCATTTGCTGTGAATGGGAGTGAATGAATACGAAATTTAATGCACGGCAACATTGATTCTTTGCGAGTCTTTTGAATGCATTCGTTTGTGTATTCATTTGTGTTGCACTAACCAAAACATTCTGCAAGTGCAAGAAAATGTAATCACCGAATGGCAGGCAGCATCCGGAACGCAACGCAGCGGCACACAAATCAAATCAAATCAAAGTTTTAGCACTCCACTCCTGATGGAGGTATGGGGCAAACACTCAGCCCAAGAGTGCCTCCGCTTCTGGCACTTTCTTAGATTATTTTTTCGTTAAAAGTGAAGGCTTAGACTACAGAGACGAAGCCATTGATACCCTAAGAAATCGATCGTTTTGTGGAATTTGTTGAAGGAGGACTTTTAGGTATGGGAAAGCATTTCCTTCTCTCCAAAGGGGCGGGGCATTCGAGCAGCAGCATCAGCAGCAGTGGAAGACAAATTCCCCTGCAATCAAAGTGATTAAATTATTGAATGGCCTAAGCAGAGAGTTTGCAGAATTCCCGCCGCTTCTGCCATTTTGCTTGAATGGGTGAGTGTCTGGATGAGTGTCCTCTGAATGTGTATCGATGATGCAACAACATTTCCGTCACAAAACGCTGAAATGACACGTCGAAATGAGCTTAAGAGGAGGGATGCCTGATGCCTGATGCCTGACGCCTGTCATGCCTGTCCCCAGACGACCTGCCAGGAGGTGGTTGGCTGCTTGGGATGAATGGTTTGCTGTGTCATTGACTCGCATGCCGCCTCGTGGCATGCAACGGCAAATATGTGTGTCAACTGGGAGTCGTCGATGCACTTTCCTTTTGCCTTTTGCCTTTGTCTTCCCCACAGACACCACACGATGCATGTGTATGTACATACATGTATCTATGTATATGTATCTTGTACTCGGATATATTGTTTTTTGTGTGTGAAATTCCTTGCATAATTTCACAGAGAGTGGCATGAGGCATTGCCCATCCAAGCACCCATCGAATAAGCAACTTGAAAATGTGTATTTCGCAGTTTAAAGGCGCAAACGAGACGGCAACGAGAGAGAGACTCACAGCCACAGCCACAGCCACGCAGACAGGAAGCAACGTCGGTCCACGTTGGTGCCACTTTGCGACTGACTTCGAGTGGTGCTCTCTGCCACAACAATTTTCACCAATAAGTATGCCACAAACACACATGCACACAAGAGGCAGATGCATGCACACAGACAAGAGGAGCTTTGACTTTTTTCCTCTTCCGTATTTCTATACACTATTCAATGACCAGCAGCAGGGAAATTTTAAACCAAACTATTGATACACATCAATTGGAATGATCGTTCGGATATACATAAGCGCATGAAATGGCATTACATACAATACATACAAGTACATGCAAAGTACATGAATCTTGCTGAGACTCGTCACGCGCATTAATGTTCAAAACAAAAATAGCAAGCTGTCCATTTAGTAAATTCAATTAAAGCTCAACTCAAAAGAAAGAAACAACGAAAACAAAAGCAAGTCAATAACAGAGGAGTGAGCCGTAAGTGATTGCGAGTGCGTGTGAAAGAGATGGCTGACGGCTATAACTGTTCTTGCATTTGTTGTTTTGCATTTCGTCTCGAGAGCGTCGCAGTGCTTCAGCGCAATTGTCTTATCTGCTGATCTGCACTCCCGCTCCCCCAACCCGCTCTCTCCATTACGCGCTCTCTTGCTCATTCTCTCCGTCCACTCCACTCTCCAGCTCAGCAGCCCCAACGACAACAACAACTACACACACGCTTTCGCAGGGCCGACGAGATATAATTTTGGACTTTGATGTTCTCTTTCAGCTTCTCTTTCACTTGCATTCCTTTTGGAAGCTCATTGGAAAGGGTATACAAAAGTTGCTTGATTCTTGAAATGAAATTTGTAGAGCTTTTTTGTTGTTGTTCATATTTGTTTGTGGTTATTGCCGCTGCTGCTGTTGCGTCTCTTTGGCGCCTTGGCAAATGACAGTAAGTGCTTCCAAATGTCTTTTTGGGCCCGAAAATTTCTAACAAGAAAACTATTATGCCCTCCCGTTCTGCCGCACACACCCACACACATGTCAACGCCCTGCTCTGCCACTTGCCCCATCTTGCTTCGGTTGCTGAAGTGATTTTTGCAGGCCCTTTGCATGTTTCGCAGATTTTTAGATTTGGGAATTTAAAATGTTTCTCACTCTTTTGGGGGCTTTCTCTCTGCTCTTCTTCTGCGGCTTTCTTCGTTTTGTTTTCCCTGGCTTTTCTGGTGTTATTTCTTGTCGATTGTTTTATTTGTGTGTGCCTCCGTTAGCATCTTTTGCTCCTTAATGATGGTTCGTTCCAGAGCCATGGCGCCTGTTCTTTGCAGCTGTCGCTGCCACTTTTCAATGCATTTTCATTTATTATGCAAATTGACGTTTCCCGTTACCTCTCTCTCTCACTCTCTCTGATGGGAAAATGAAAATATTTGCCCAAGCAGTTTGTATTTCGCCTCCGCTCTCCTCTCCCCCCAGTCTTCTCTTCACTCTACTTTTTTTGGCAAACTATGTAATTTGACATTGAAATTATGTGTAAAGTATATTTTCTTTCGCCTCTGTTTCTCTCCTTTCAAGACAGCAAATTATGATAAAAAGATCCATTCCCGCGATAAAAAAAAAACACAGGAGAAAAGAAAAAGCAAAATGTAGGAAAAGTTGAGAGAAAAGCAAAAGAAAATTCAGCGCATTGCGCGAATCTGTCAATGGCCAGGCGGCGACTAAGATGAATTGCTGGATGATGGTCATGGTTTGGTTTTAGATACCCCCAAACGCCAGGATAAGGGGCGGGGCAGGGAGATGCACCTATAAGTTGTTGGCTGATGAAGGACTTTGGCAGGCAAGCAAGAGAGAAAGAATGGCAAAATGAAAGGCTTCTCTTGTGGGATGATTGAAGCTGATTGAAACTGATTTGAATTTGAATTTCCAGATTTTTCTAGCATGAGGAACTAGCTGAAAACCAGAAATAAATTAGTTTATTTCTAAGAAAATGTTGCGGAAAACCATTCGATTATATTTCATAATTTTATAAACAAAAAACATCATTGCGAATCGCATATACATAAAACTTTTATCCACCTAGTCTAATTCTAAAAGCGAAAATAGACAAAAAGCTAGGAGTGCACAACCACAGCTGTTCCTTTTTCTGCTTTAAGCCCTGAAAAAAATTGAGCAAACTGTTGAACAAATGACAGCATGAATATCAGTATGGATATATGTATGTACATATGTACATACTTATGTACATATAAATGTACATACGTACTCGTCTGTGTGTTCCCTTTAATCGAATGATAAATGATTGCCATTTCCTCTAGTAATATTCGCAATTAACTCACACTTTCATCCACGAATAAACACACCCACGAAGTGCGTACACTGAAATGAATATCAATTCGGAATCCAGATTTTTCCACTTCAAAGAAGGGTTTAATGACTATAAAACGATTCCGGCTTAGTAACCCCAAAATCAGAATAAAAACATAATAATTGTTTTTTAATTTAAATTAAATTTAGGCGTATCTTCCTTGACAATAGAATGCCTCTCTAAGGGTATTCAAAGCTTTGCTGTTGAGCCCATAATTTTTGTTTCTATTTTTCCCTGTTTTACATTCGAAATTTTCCCAGTGAAAGCCTCACCAACATATGTGCTTGCCCCTTCCAAAAAAATCGACATTATGTCAAACAATATTTTGATTTATGGCCTCTCCCTTTCCCCACACCACCAAAGTTTTGGAAATTCCCCGCCATTGCCTTGCGTTTTCCACCGTGTGGAAAAATCAAATTTTCAATGATTTGCCTCCAGGTCACGTGAAACGGGGCTGGGCCCATGTTTATGATCCGCCATCAATTTAATGGCTCGCGAATCAATAAAAATAATAAAAATCAACGACCAAAGCTGCACGGACCTGTGTGGTAGGCGGTAGAGGGGTTCGGGAACAAGTGCACATTGGCTGCACAGAAATAGAATATTTGCTGGAGAAAATTAAATCATTTTCCTTGGAGCCGGCTGCAGACAGACAGACACTGAAACGGTCACAGAAATAGGCGACATGGAGGGGATCTTGCCACAATACA
This sequence comes from Drosophila subobscura, assembly GCF_008121235.1. Classification (NCBI taxonomy): domain Eukaryota; kingdom Metazoa; phylum Arthropoda; class Insecta; order Diptera; family Drosophilidae; genus Drosophila; species Drosophila subobscura. The sequence continues at coordinate 21,928,976 of NC_048530.1, read as the reverse complement.
TATTCCATTTTTAGAAGCATCACAGAGTGCGACGAGTGCGACGAGTGGGAGAGTTACAGTGAATGCAATTTGGATTGATCCGTGAGTTAAATCCGTGCTTAAATCTAATTTGCATATAATATGGTTAGCTCTTCCACTGACATACATGTGTCTGTACATCTCAAGGATTACCCAATCAGTCGATGCAAATAACTATCTATCCATCCATCGATGACGAGCCAATGCCCCCGCACCACACTCTCAGGCACTCATCGAAACGAATAAGACAATTCATTCGTCTGAGATAATCGAATGGCGGCAATCTGTGTGTCTGTCGGTGTATGTGTGTGTGTGTGTGTGTGTGCCTGCCCTCAAAGTTATTTACAGTTGTCTATCCCCGCAGACAGACGGAGCAAACAGGCTGATTTCTATGCCAAAAACTTTCTAGAATAATGAACCCCATCGCCGTGGAGTGGAAAAAGGGGAACGATGCTACTCCGAGGAGATGGCTACTTGGGTCTCTCTCCTCGGATTGACTCTCGTGCGAAAGGGGGACCAAAGGCGCACATTTTCCACTGGGGTACTTATTTTGTTTTGGATTGAAATAAAGAAAAGTAAAGATGGAATGGGAATGGAAATGGAAATGGGAGGAAGAAAAAGATACTTTTGCGTTTGTATTTCTAAGAGAAAGTTAGCTAAAAATTAAAGCTGAGATTTAAATGTTTATTAATACAGGAAAAAAAACGGCTTTGAAACGGTTATCAGTACAATAATTATAACTATGTTTAAGTAATTGAAATGGCATCAAAGAAAGTGCAAAATGCATTCAGCTTGCGCCGGTAATGAATTGAAGAGAAGCCAAACAAATGCCCGTGGAAAACTTAGACATGAATCTCCGGATAAAACAGAGTTTTATTAAAGCCAAGAAGAAGTTCTGTCACGAAGGAATCGTAGCAGCTGTGCCTCCTCATCTTTTGAGGAGACATACAAACAGATGTACATAGATTATCCTCGAACTCGTAGATATTCTTGCAGTGATGATGCTCTGTCCCCTGTCCCCTGGCCCTGTGTTACATTTACATTATGAATATGTTCATTACCATTTCATTGCCGTCTGCTGACTCGCATTTCCATGGCAGCATCAGCACCAGAACCAGCACCAGCACCAGCATCACCATTTCCATTTCCATTCCATGGATGGCCCCGGGGAGGCCACTCGCACTCACTCAGTCACTCACCCGATTCACCTTTTTGAGGCCGCCCCTCCGCTTCGTTTCGCACTTGGTGGCAGTGTGCCGTGCCCCACGTTGCCATTAAATGCAAATCTTGAAATTACATGTGTATTTATTTGCCACACGAGGGAGCTACCGCACGGAGATAGAGCGGTGGTGGTGGAGCAGAATCGCAACCAAATGCAAGTTGCAGTTGCAGTTGCATTTGCCACGCAGAAAGCGCAGACAGTCGTCGACATTTTGGAATGTAATTTTAGCCCCGGGAATAAACTGCAAAACTTTTCATATGCGACAAGTGTAAAAACGCAAAAAGAACGAACAAAATGAAGGCAACGGAGAAGCGAAATGCGAAAGAAAACCTGACATCAGGTAACGACATCTGAATGCCCTTTCAATGCAGTAACTGAAGGGTGCTGCTGCTGCAGGAAAATATATTCTCTAATTAATATTTGCTTTTAAAACATTTTGCTTAACTTTTTGATTGTATTTCGAGAGGAAAATAGTTCCAAGCAGAACGATGTGCACCTTGGAAGAACGAGTGAATTGATGTCACTTTTATCAGCTGAAAACCATCGGCACATATACCCTCTGCTTGAAGGGTATTGAAAGAAAAGAAAGAAACTTTTCGCATGGCAGACGTTTCTTATGGAAACACACATGGAATACATATCCAGAGAGAGGCAATGCAATGCAATGCAACAGTTTGCGGCGCATATGCCAAAAAGCACCCACATGCCGTCCGTCCGCCCGCTCACCCACTGCCACTTCTCTCATTCCGCATGCATGGGGACGCATGGAGCGAGACGCATGGCCAAACAGGGGGCAGGGGCAGGGGCAGGAGCAGGAGCGTATCACTGGAATTCTAATTTGCAGGCGAAATTGAACGGAAATGGCAATTTTCAAAGTGAAATGGCAAACGATGTTGCAACTGAAATTGCGACTTGTTGACAGTAAAGCTAAAAACAGCGAACGCTGTCGCATGTGTGTGTGTGTGTGTGTGTGTGTGCTGCATTGGGGGTACATCTAGGGGGCGTGTCTAATAATCTGGAAGATCTGAAGGCAGGTAGGGATTAGAGCGACAAATGCACCCAAAGAATAATTACATTCCACAAGCCGAAAAAACAAAAACCAACAACTCAATAAACAAGAAAACACAAACCCGAAATACAGTAACTAAAGTTGCCACAGAGTGTGGCATGGCATGGAGTAACCGGAGTAGCTGTGGCACAGTACTCTCTGCCGAGTGGCCATCAGGCATTTTTACAACTCATTTAACAAGGCGTTGGCCCCTCAAAGCATTAACCACAAGGACGATGATGATGATGACAATGAGCGAGCGGCGAGCGGCGAGCGGCATTCCGACAGCAGCTTGTCGTCCGGCGTCTGTGTACCCTGGAAACATTGCCTCCAAGTGTGTGCTGAAAGGTTGAATGAGTTGAGTGAAAATAATAATTGGATTGAATGGGGAAAATACTCATTGTGGCCATCTGTGGATGATAAATATATATGAATTGTATCCAAAACTTTGTTCGTACTTTTCTGACTTTTTTGTATGCAATTTCAATAGTTTTTAATGGATATTATTTAGTGGATTAAAAGTTGCATCCAACAATAGCTGAAACCAAAATACTCTCTGCAAAAGGTATTCGTTTGTTTCGTTTTATTTGACTTTGATTTTTCAAGTCCCTGTGGACTCCATGGATAACCACGAAGAAGCAGTCCGACTCCCACCATCCACTATCCATTGCGATTATCCCATGGAGTCGTTTGCCCTTGAAAAGTTTCCATCCCCCAATGAAAAAATAATCCATTTCACATCCCAGCGAGGGTATCGGCCGGCCCAGGACACCCTCCCATTGCCCGTCCAGCCGCTAAGAGAGTCATCTTGTCTCAAACAATTTGCATATTCGACTTCATTAAGCTTTCGCTTTCGCATTCGCCCAGTACCAGTCCCTTATCATACTCCCTCAGCCACTGCCCCCCAACCCCTCGTTCCACTTATTCTCATTTTTTCGGTTGCGTATCTTCTTGGCCACTTCATCGTGTTGGTCAGTGGCGGCGGCCATTTATCACGCCGGAGATGGAGACAGCGAGACGCCCCCAACCGTAAAGCCAAACCCCAAAATGAACCGCAAGCCGCTGTCGTGGGGGAATGCGGCGCGTGGGGGAGGGTCCTTGGATCTCCAGGCGTTCTAATCTGCGTCTTGTTGGCAACAGATTGAAATTTATTACGCATAAATCTAGGCATTCATTTGCACCTGCTCCAGCCCCGCAGCCGCTTGGGCTGCTCCTGGGGAACGCCTTGAAATGCAAACTATTTCCACCGCTGCGTCCTTGGAGGAGAAGCAACAGTTTGAGAGGGGGGGGAAAGGCGAAGGCGTCGGTGCGTGCTGCTACGCACAGGTGACAATTGGAGGACCCCAAGGACGTGCCACAATGCGGCAATGTGATTGCCCCGACTGCCCTGCCCCACACAGCACCACGTTGTCCACTTGAATGGCTTTCCCTGTGCGTGTGCCTTTCCACTCCGCCTTTTCTTTGCCTTCTTTACGCCTTCCTCTATTGATTACTTCCACAAGAAAGGGCGGGTGGGGGCGAATGGATTTTCATTAAATTTCGCTTAGGTCGAAGGTTGCTTTAAGGAACGAGACGAGACGCTGCTGCTGCCTTTGATATCGGAGAACGTGCTGCAACTGCCTAAACACTCCCTGCCCCTGCCACACACAGAACAATTCGGAATTTTCAAGTTCTTTTGCCCGCCCTGGCAATATGAGCAGCGAGAAAGCAGCGGGAAAGCGGGAAAGCGGGAAAGGCATCGTCTCTTCTGATAAACACAATCGATGGATGATAGGACTAGGGCACACACATCCTTTAGACATTCCACAGCGTCGGCTCTGAGTCAGCATTAAGGAGCAGAGAGAGGGACAATCAGACAGACAGTCAGACAAAATGGATTCCCAAAGGACTCCTCGCATATTATAGCAACATAAAAATACAAATACAAGAAAAAAAAAGAAAGAAATCGAAAAGTAAAATCATCAGAAAATCACATAAACACTTCGATTTGTATGCGAACACGAGCATGAGAGGTGCCAGAAGCGGCACACAGTCTGCGCCACAAGTTGATGGACTGAAAAGAAGACGGTAATTGTTAGCAGATGAATTATTATTATTGTTTGTAAAGGGTAAACCCATACAGGATTGCACTTTCAGCTGCCAAAAACGGATTGTTGGGGCATTTGGAGGAATATTTGTAAAGATAATATACAAAAATTAAGTAAAAATAATTATTTTCAGCAATTGTGAAGAGATCTTCATTTTGGAAAGTTGGTCTAAGACCAAATCCAAGTGCAATGCTCAAACAAATTAAAACACAATTTGTTGTATTGTTTATCCTAACGAAAGGGTTTCCACGATGTGCTCTCAATATTTCTTCATGTTTCTATCTCCGGAGACTACGACAAATCATTGCTATTTGCCATCACTTTATATGTAGTTCCCTTACTCGCACTTTCCCCTCTTTCTTTGTCTATCAGTCACTATTTTTTATTTTTCTTTGCGGAGTCCTTTGTTTCTTGTCTCCTTTGCACTTTGTTTTTTGTTGCATCTTTTGTCTGTTGTCTGCTGCCCGTTTTTGCTTCACTCTGACTCTTTGCCTTTGCATGAATGACTGATGACACTGGATGAATGACTAATGACAAAGGTGGTAGGCGACCTTAACAGATAGAGTAGTGCTGGTAGCCGTCCAACAGCTGTGCCACTAAATATTTCTGGCTAAATGAGACGTTTACCCAAACCATGGAGCAAAACCTCAGGAGTAAGCTGAATATCGTCGGGTCGGAGCAGGAGTTCAGGATTTACGACTCAAAAGTTTTCTGTTAAGGAATCCACAGAGGAGCAGGATCTCTTGGATCAGAGTTTTAGTGGCTCTTAATATTTTCATATCTTGAATGTTCTGCGTTAGCATGGTCCACGCTCTACCCACATGAGTGTACCCATTCGTATACCCTGCCTGTCTCTTGATCCATGAACAATACTCGTATGCTGTGGAGACCCTGCTTGAGTGACATCCATTTTCTCTCAGTGTGCGGCCTTTAAAGGCGCTGGAAGTGTGCGAGTGTTTTATTTTGGGTTAAGAATTGGTGTTGTTTCTGTGTTATTATGTTTTATTTCACTCTGCTCTCCGCTCCCCGCTCTCTGTTCTCCTCGTCTCCTGCTTGTTGTGCATCCTCCTTCTAGTTTCGCTGCTTCGCTTCTGTTGCTCCTCTGCTGCTCCTCTGCTCTGGGAATTTGCCAGTTTCCCTTTGTTTCTGTTCTCCCCTCCCTCGCTCTTTGTTTTCTGTTTTGCGCGTTCTCCTAACGGATTTTTCGAGTACCCTGCACTTGAGGGCGAACAGCCGCTAAGGGTGTATTGGCACAGCCAATCGTTTGGGAATGTTTGAGAGTTCCAAATATTTTGGATTACAAAATCATTCCATAACTATTGTAACCACTTTTGCGGTTTCTGGAATTTTGAAGAGATGCATGAGACTTCCACTCAATGTTTGGGTACCCATCGGAGGGTATAGGGAGTAGGTTATCTTGTAGTCGCGTGCCTGTGGCCTTTATCCTTTTTGCTTGTTTCTGCTCTAATGGTGCTCAAGCATGTGCGGAGCATGTTGGCTGCTGCTGTTGTTGCAGGGGCACTGCCACTGGCTGCTGTGTGACCTTCGTTACGTGTTTGGCAAGTTCATTTTTAGCGGGCGCAAAGCTAACACACAGCCACACAGACAGACAAACTGACTGACTGAGATCCTGAGAGCCAGCAGAGACAGCAGTATGTGTTTGCTGAAGTAGTAGTTGCAAGTGATGTGCCACACCCACACTGTTGGCGCCGCCACTGCCACTGCCACAGTGGCCCCCATTCACGGGGTGCTCTGAAGACCCGTGAGCGTGTGCGTGTTCGTGTTCGTTTGGCTGTGGCACACGCGTTCGTTGTTGCCCCATTATATGCTTTAGAATATGAACTTGGCTTACTCTTGGCTCTTGTTTCCTCCTCCTCATCTCCTCCTCTCCTCATCTTGTTCCTTTTGTGCTAGCGAGTCCTCTTTACCACTTTTCCACTTCGACACGAAACGGCATGTCCCTGTCTGCCTCAGTGGAAAAGTTGCTCCAAACAACATACAGAACACATCCTTCTCCGCTCCTCCACATCGCCCCCTCTGGCCTATTCTCCACGCTGGCTGTGTGTATACTTATCTGTCCGACTGTCTTCTGTCTTCCACGGAACAACCTAATTTGGGGCAGTGTCTTGCGCCGTTTCTTCATTTTTCATGCATGCTAATGTGTAATATTTTGACAGGCAGCAGTCCCCGCATTCGCCGTGCCCCGGAATACCCCTAACTCTTAACCCCACTGCGCGCTCAGCCCCTACCCCTGATGTCAGACAGGCTGTCTAGGCTGTCTAACAGCTGCGCATTATGTCCCTCTGTTGTGGCATTTCCCTTTGCCCTTTCCCTCATCCTCCAACGTTTCTGTTTATGCAAATATATTGGGGGCTTATGCTCCATACTTAAGTCAAATTTATGGAGGATAACTTTTTGGACTTCTATTCGAGGCGTAGTTGACCAACAGAACATCAAAACATCCGAACAGGCACGACAAATGTTTATTGATTCGGTCAGTCGGTCACGCGCCGCTGGTTGGGCCGGGGGCACAGGATGGCACAGGGGGATTGTGTTTCGATTAGAGCAGAGATTTTACGCTCAGCGGTTAACCCTAAGCTCCTAAGCCTGGAAACCCAACCCACAGGAGCAACAGTGCGTTTCATGATGGTAAAAACATTTAGGCTAACAGAATGAGTAACGAAGATGCCGCATGGAGGATCATTTTCGCTCTCATTCGAGTTACTTTCGTTACTCGCAAACTGCATTCAATTTTGCCTTCAATTTCTGAACTTTTTAATGTCCCAGCAAGCATCCGTCGAGCAGTGAATTCGCAAGTGCTTATTCTGCCACAATTGGCACATAATTCATTAATTAGCGAATGGGTGGAAAGTACTCTTTAATTTGAGAAAATAAATCACTTTAAGGTGGAGCACCCGGAGCAGCCAGATAGCGATATGTGCCCCACTTTTCCTTTAGTTTTCAGTGCGTAAAGTTTCGCGCAAGCTGCTGCTGTTGCTGCAGCAGGAAATTTCCATAGTTTTACAGTGAAATTTGCTTAATCCGGAGAGAGAGAGACAGAGATCCCCGCAGGCGGCTGCAGGCAAAGTCTTCAGACACCAGCCGGAATGCACTGCAGGAGTGTGACTGACTGACTGACTGACTGGCTGACTGACAGAAATATGTCGCGTTGGATTGTGTAAGTCTTTCGGCTTAAACCACCGCCACAGCGCTCCACACTCTCTCTCTGGCATTCGTCTCCAGCGATTTGTCATCGAGGGTTCGACAAGGCCGCAGCACAGAGACAGATAGATGGAGCGAAAGAGAGACCCAAATTCAATCGTATTGCCTGGATGTCTCCTCTTGTGTATGCACGGCACTCCAGGCTTCTGTTTTTCCCTTTACGTATTCCCGTTTTCCATTTTCATTTTCATTTGCAGCCGCCGAACGAACCTCCAAAGGCAACCGCAATGCCACAATGGAAGGGTGAGCGGCGGGAAGGGGCAGCACTGACTGTGGCAGCACCTTTTGTGCAACGTCTGAAGTCGTATTTGCCCCTATGAAAATTCAAATAAAAGTCAAATTTATTTGATAATCCAGTCTTAGACCCATCGATTTATTGCTAGAATTGTTTGATAAGTCTGTGGCACAGATTATTAGTTGATAGACTTCTCGGTTCTCTGGTTCTCGACTTCTTATATTTCTCGATAGTTTAGGAATGTCAAAGGACTTTTTCCTTATTCCAGGGAAGTTTGATTTACTTTGATTAATCGAATCGAATCGATTCGATTCGCGCCTCCACCTTCTTCGAAACAAAAAAAAAAAGGAGTGAAGAAAAAAAAACATTAAGCCGAGATTATGCAAATCAAAGACGGCCTTGCGGTTGGTGCCTCCCACAAGCGGCAAATGCATGCACCACCACCACTGACTGACTGACTGACTGACTGACTGACTGACTGACACCCTTCCACGCCCCCAATGGGAGCCGTCGTCAACAACGACATTGACTTGCTCTGCTCATGCATATGCATGCGTGGGTCCTCGTATTCGTATTTGTTTATGCGTCGCTCTCCCGCCATCTTGTTTGATCAAACGCAAACACATTTGTATATTTATGAGTAGTACCCCGCACCCCGCGCCCCTTACCCCTTACCCCATACCACGAGCCAGTTGGATTAACCGCAGGATCCCTGCCAATGGATGCAGCAGCAGCACTCTGCAACGACTCCATGCAGAATGCATCCATATGCATGGAATGGAAGTGGAAGCCATCAGCAAAAGACCTTCACGCACACACAACCATATAACTAAAGTTGCATAAATATGCATGCGATGCACTGAGAGAATAAATGTGGCTCCCAATGACATGGAGAAAATCGATTTGCAGAGGAGAAAACGAATGGAGGCACCGGTGTATCGATACTAGGATTACGAGTACAAAAAGCCAGCATTGCAGACAGTCTCCGTTCATCAGCCTAAAGTTATACTTCGGTCAACTGACAGTTGCATAAACTTTTCACAGTGCATTCCATTTTTGCAGCCCAAATTTATGCGCAAGTGGAATACGAATGCAATTTTATTGAATTTGATTAGAAACGCATCAAAGGTGCTGCTGCTGGTGCTGCTTCTGTGGCTTTAGCTGCAATTTCCACTGCCAGACGATGCCAGAAGGATCATGTGAAGGTCGCGAAGGCAGTTCCTTCAGTATGTCGCTGCTGCTGACTGCAAGGCCTCGCCTTCGAGTAGCCTTCGGAGTCGCCTTTGAATATGCATTGAGGTTAAGCTATTGCGGCTTTGTTTGTCGCATTTCCACAAATCTTCGGCTGTCAAAAGTGTTGAGTGATTGAATGCAAATTGCATTTTCCCGAAAACTGTCAAACTGTTTTCCTGTCTCCATTTTCACTTTGGAGGCATTTGAGGGCTGGCTTTAATGTAACTTTTTCGATCAGTTACATTTATTCGAGCTATTTTAACGAGTACCACAAAGCAGTCTCAATAAACTAATGAAAGTTGAAAGTTATTTGATGAGTCAAAAGTTTACCAAAAAGATTTACCCAACTTTTGATGCGTTGCCATAAACATCGATGGCCACTTAATGTTTAATTTCGATACAATTAGATCAAACTTTATGGGTTTATTTCATGGATATTTTATTGTCAGACCTTGACGAAAGTCCGAATACATTTCGATGACTTCTGCTGCTAAATGGTCCGCTCAGATCTTTCTAGATGAATGAATAACTACTCACTCGCAAAGGATCGCAATGGCTCGATTGATTCGAGTGGAATTCCATTGAATTCCTGAAAAGCACACACCATGGACGTGTTTACACATACGACAGGGGTGTGTCCAACAAATTGTTGCAACATCTATTCAAATGAGACGCAGCGCCCAGCACTGCCATGCCCTGCCCTGTCCTGCCCTAATGAGACTTTAATTGAGTATCGCCCCCTTTCTGTGAACTCTTGATCTACTTTGTTGGTTTTCGACTTTCGCTTCGTTCTTCTGTTGATGTTGCGGCGGTGGCGGCTGTTGCAACAAACTTATCTGCATGTTGCCGCATTCACAGGAGGAGGCGCCACAACTGCCACTCGTCCTGCTGCTTCCTGTCCTGCCTCTGCTGTTGCTGCCGTGTGTTTATGCAGAGCATATTGTTGCTCATTATCTGCGCAAGGATTAACATGTTATCCTTGGCACGCGCGCGAGCCGCTTCCCATTACCGCCACTGCCTCTCCCTCTCCCTCTCTCTCTCTCTTGCATTGTGCTTTCACCTCTGTCTTTATTTTTACTCATTTCTTTTTTTAGCTTTTCTTTCGTGCTGCTGATGGCTTTTTTTTGCATACCCTATTAATCCAAGATGGCATTACGGATGTAATCGCATCTTTGCACATTTGAGAAAGCATTTCTTATATTTCTGATCATTCGTGGGATCTCGTCTTTCAATACAAATTGAATCTGTTGAGAGATTCGACAGCATTAATTAAGTTAAATTAAAGTTAAAGTGCAGGAATGAGCCAGTCACTTGAGTGATACAAAATGAATGAATGACACACAAAATTAATGCTTTCCCTTCCTTTCAATCATACCCATCGTATGCATCTTTCAAAGATTTTTGAAATGCAAATTTTTAAGGGGAATCTTTACATGCGACTCCTAGTCCTTAGGGTTCCGCTTCTACTTTTTCTTCGCTTTTGTTCCTGTTGATTTTTGCATGTTGTTTGCTTTGGTTATTCTCTGTTTTTCCTCTGTTCTTTTCTGTTGTGTTGTTTTTTTTTTGGTGGATTTTTGTGTGTGCTAAGTACTCGGGGCATTCCATTTCATTCCATGCCCATTCCAGTCCCATCGTGGCCATTCCGAGCGGCTCTTTTGGCGGCTTTCGGGCGCCTTTGCAGCAGGACTCGCGCCCCACCAAATGCGTAAGAATTATTATCGCATTTTGACTCTCTCTCTCTGTCTGTCTGTCTGTGTGTCTCCGTCGCTTTTGGCGGATTTGCAAAGTTGCCTCGTGCCCTGCGCCCTATGGCGGGGCTCCGCTTTCATCCTTCATCCTGGGACACCGGTATCCTGTCTGTTCTGGCGTATTGCTTACAAATTGTGCGTCGCCTTGTTTTGTGATGCAATTTTTACCGTTTGAAGCAGCGCTCATACGCCACGTTGCACACGGATAAATGCGGCATCCTCTTTGATGGCGTCTCTGCCGTTTCTAATGTGTTTATTTCATTGAAAAAGTCAACCGCCGAAAGAACCCCCAAAGAAGTTGCCTGGAAAAACTCATTATGTTTCATTTCGGTTCTTTTTCCAGGAAAAGACTCTCTCCATCTTTTTTTCTCTGTGTGTTCTGTGTATATTTTCTTTCAATTTCATACACAATATCGTCTAAAATGATTCGTTGTACACAGGAATCGTAAGAGTAATAATTTTTATATATATGAAATAAATATTATTATCCGATTTTTTATGGTACAAAAATGATTCTTACATTTTCGTAGACTTTTTAATAGTAAAATACAATTGATAATATTTCTGTTTTCAATTTATTTTGATGAATTTTTATTTGTTTTTAGATTCTGACAACAAATTGAACCTTAAGTCAGAGATTTCATCAGAGACACTAACATCGCTCAAATGCACGTCTCTGGTCTACCTTTTGCACAATCTTCCATAATTTTATTTTATTCCCTTGAAAGATTTCAGGAAGTTAGAATCAACACCTTTCCATGCCACAAATGACTCGAGATAAAGGGTGTCCTTTGTGTCTAGACCATCCCCAGAGAATATTATTCCCTGCTTTAAATTCTCTTTTTTTGTTGTTGTTCTTTGTTTGTTGCTGGGTTAAGCGGCCCTTGGCTCTTGGGCTCAATGTATTTACCTTTTGCAGGTGCCAGAGGCACCACTCCAACCCCCTTGCGCGGCGTGGCTTTGTTTTTTGACTTGAAATTTCGTGTGGTTTTTCGCTGGTATTTTATTTTTTGCTCTGTGTGAAGCTTGACAAAGAAAGGCAACGAAATAATAAAACAGAGAGCCGCTGAGCAAAGGGGGGAGAGCCCCACAAAGCGTTCGGGGATTGATTGAATTGCGAATTTTTAAGCATTTTCGCCGCAGTCCAAAAACCTGCAGAGGCAGAAGGAAAAACCCATGGAAAACCCCATGAAATATTAGAAACGGCAGAGCACTATAAATATTTCACGGAAAATATTTCTGAGGAATGTCTTTTAAAGAATAGTTGCTTCCATTGAGAAGAACTTTTCCTATTCCCCACTGAAGGAGAATCTTCAACAAATTTCCTCAAGAAGGAACTTTAAAGATGGAGTTTAAAATTTTGGTAGATGTTCATGTTGCAAGGCTACGTTGGTGACTTATTGGTGACTCTGAGATGTTTGGTGGTGGCTCTGACGGCGAGTGCCAGCAGCCGTGTCAACCGAACAAACACAAGGGAAAAGAAAATAGCTTCAACTTGTGGAGGAAACTCCTTGGGAAAATGATTCATCCTTTGATGGGCAATCGAGTGGTCCTTACATGAACAGTTCGGAGTTGGCTGGTCTAACTTTTCTAACCTCATGTTCGTGTTGAAGATGTTCTTCATTTTCTTATTGTTCCTCTTTTCTGTTATTTTTTCAGTGTGTCCGAACCAGAGGAGCCCAAAGGGAGGAGCGTGAGTGCCCGAACGGAGTGTCTGAGGTAATTGAATAAACGATCCACAATCATGAGTCAATGTGTGAGTGTAGGTGAGTGTACTCGAACACTCGAACCGAGCACTCCCATACTCGCTTTTCGAGTGCAGTGCACTGTCCTCCAGTGTTGCAGGGGCAGGCAGCGGCACCTATCAGTTTTCACAGTAAGAAAATGCCAAAGAAACGCAAAGAAAAGTGTCATCAAAAAGAGAAACAAAAGAGTGTGAAGAGACGGAGAGACGGAGAGAGAGGGAGAGAAGAGGACAGAAAGGACTCTTGTGCATATTGAATTAAGCGACGAAGTGCAAGGAGCAAGGAGCGAAAGTTTTGCGGCTTTTTAAACTGTTTACCGTGTATCCTGTAGTGGAGTGGAGCTACAGCTATTAAAGAATAAGTGAATGAGTGTTTGAATGAATGTGCGAGTGAGTGAATGTGTGTGAGTGTGTGTGTGTGTGAGGGCCATTATTTTGTTATAACAATGGCAAAAGTTTCGTGGCAATGCCCACAACCACAATGGAGCTCCACGGCAGCTTCAAGTGCACCCCAAACCGAACACTTAACACAATCAATACACACGCCCACACGCACACACGCACACCCTATCCCTACCCCCTGCCACTCCCTACAGAGTAGAGGGAAAATGAGTTAATGGAAATTCTTAGCAAGTATTGTGATTTGACAGCTGCGTGTAAACTTGTGCGCACAAAAGGCGACTGGCGACTGGCAACTGGCAACTGGCGACTGCGGAAGACGATGCCAAGGCGATGATGATGATGGCAGGCAGCAGGCAGCAGGACAGCAAGGGGATCGGGGGGAAGTGTTAAAGCATCGACTAACTGCACAAAAGGCCTCGCCCAAGTTCCCCCAGCCAACCAGCACCCTCAAAAACTGACAGTTTAAAGGAGCATTCTGCAGCAGGAGCTCCCTCCGAAAGGAGAAAACTTCAAAACTCAACTTCAAACAGAAGACCAAGACCAAAAAAAGAGGGAAACGAACAAACAACCAACCAAAAATGAAGGAAAACCAAGGGTGCAGATACCCTAATAACGTATGACTCGTTGAAGAGTTCTCCAGTGAGGCAGACACATGTGTTTCCAACTCTTTAGAAGTGCAACTTGATGGGTTACCTGACAAAATACTTTAGATAAAACACTCGTTCAATTACCTTTACCGAAAATACAGCCAACAAATATAAAATAAAATATTAGAAATATTTATTCTTGGATTAATAACCATAAAAACATGAGGAAAAATATTTCGAAAAATTAAATAATATTTTGAACTAAATTCTGAAGGGGAAAGGGTGTAGAAAACGCAACAAAAATGTGTGTGCTTGAGATTTTGCATGTGTGTGTGCGTGCGTGTGGCTGATGCCTCTCTGCTTTCAAAGGAGCTTCTTTCAAAGGTCCTCTCTGTTTGTCAGGGGATGCGTGTGATATGCGTGTGTGGGCGTGTGGGTGTCTAAGCAAAAGAAAAATAAAAGAAAATCGCCAGAAATGTTGCGAGTAATCCCCAATGCCCAAGCGAATCATTATCCATTTGCCATTTTCCATTTGTGGTTGCTGCTACTGCCACCACTGGGGATTCGTTCATTCATTCATTCGATCAGTCAGTTATTCGGTTGTTCCTGCACTTAAATCTTCCTTAACCTTCCTTTACATTTTTCCGCTCCTTCTATTTACTTTCGGGCTTGTGGCATGTGCTGGAAATGTGTTGAATTGCATGAAAAGCAGCCAAGAATCCATGCAAACATTCCTCCAGACCACAAGCATCAGCCACAACTGTTGAATGCTTGCACCTGGAGTGAGTGCATTCACTTTTACTGCTGCAATACCCAACACTTACACTCACTCGAGCGAGTGCATTCATTATGGATTCTAATTCGGATTCGGATTCAGATGCACTTCACCCTCGTTCCCCGCAGAAGGAAAGACTATTCCGCGAGTGACCCCAAATGATTTCCAGGATCATTGGGGGACTGTTGCACCCCGCACACAGCGGGGACTATTTGCAACGCAGCTGCCTCTTGCCTCTTGCCTCTTGCCACTTGCCACTTGAGGCGGAGTCTAGCTTCCATCTTGCCGACTGTCTCTATGACATTCCTCCTACTCCTTCGACTTCTTTGAGATGACGATGACAATGAAGTGCCGCCACCACTGTCTTTGCTGGCACACAGCGGGTGGGGGTCGTGTCAGTCGCGTGAGGTGAACCGACAGCAGCAGTGAAGAGGAGAAGAGAGGAGAGGAGTGGAGAGGAGTGGAGAGGAGAGGAGGGGAGAGCGTCTTTCATATTTAAACTGACAGTTTATTGTGCTTTTCATTACAATTTTTGTTTGTTTGTTAGTTTTATTTTTGCAAACACAGAACTCCATCGCCAAGAGCCAGGGCCAGAGCCAGAGCCAGATCCAGAGCTAGAGACATCCAAACAATGCAGCACCCGCCCCTCTCCCTCGTCCGTCCCTCTCTCCCATCTGGCGGGGGCAGTGGGCGGCTTGAGCGCACTCAAGCATGGAGTCAAGCTGCAGCAGCAGTCGCGTCTCCCGTGCCACAGTCCATGGCCCCGTTGCGGCATTTTAGCCAAACGGAAGTCATAAAAGACGCGCCAGCGTCCGTCCTGCTCATCCTGAAGCTCCTTCTGTTGCTGCTGCTTGTCCTTGCCTCTGCTCTTCTGGTGACAAGGGCAACACCAACACCAATAGCAAAAGCAATAGCAATAGCAATAACAATAAGTATAAGTATAACAACAACCATAACAATCTACAACAATGCGACGGACGATAATTTCTCGTTAAAAAGCAAATGCCCAAAACGGAAGCCAAGGCAAAAAGCGTGCGGATTGAGGGACGGCACGGGACAGAGCACAACAGGACAGCGTTTTAATAACGCTCCAATAATTTAGATAAATTCATTTCGCACGCGTCTAATTGAGTGGCAGTTGGAGATGGGGCGGCGACTCTTGGAACACTCTCAAAGCTGAGCTGAGCGGAGCTCTCCTCTCTGTGTGTGTCTTTGGGGACACAGCTGCAGTCTGCTTTGGTCTGCCATTCGCCATTCGGTCCGAACTATAATTTAGTTTCATTTCAAGTATTTCGTTTTCGTTTTGGTTGACTTTTATGGCACATGGCGGACCATCCGAGTGGCCATCCAGCGAATCCGAACTCCAACTCGAACTCGAATCATTAATCAAAAGTCAAAAGCCTATAAAAGACACGCTGCCGCTCAAAGGATGAATCGAATGAAATGAATGCCGAACAGAGAATGAGTGGAGGCTCCAGCGGATGGGGATGGCGATGGCGATGGTCTGGTCTTTAATCAGGAAAAGTGCACTGCAAATTGCAAGCGAATAAATATGGGAAAGAGTCTGATTCAGATTAAAAATTCAGCGAATGCTAAAAGCTTATACATTTGCATCAGGAAACTCTCTTCGATCTGAAATATATTCTAAAATGATTCCCATTGAGCTATCTGTAATTTATAGACCCGTCTGGATAACTTCTTTTGTTATGCGATCTCGTACTTGTTCAAACTTCATTGCCATAATCCGCATTGGCCGGATTCACATTCCATAAAACTAAAGGAGTTGGAATTCCTTAGCCAGTGGGAAGAGATTTCAAATGAATAAACCCAATTACCAGCCATTTGCTGTGTGTGGCACACAACCCACAAAAATGTAACTCATTTTAAGTGCCACGAAGTGGCAAGTGGCAAGTGGCAAGTGGCAAGAGTTCTCCTTCGTGCTCTCGTTAGGGGAATAGGGATTGGGATTGGGAATGGGAATACCTGTGTGCGCAGCAGCAGTATCGAATGGATTCAACGCTGAACTCATTTGCAACGTTGTCGTTCCACTGACACTCCTGCCACATCTCCTGTGCTGGCTTGTTAGCAGATCCTGGTCGGTCTTGGGCCTTGGGGGGTGGCGGTGGCGGTGGCGGTGGCGCCTCCCGGTTGCATAGTTTGTAGTCATCAACGGACCGCTGCGGACCGGACAGTCTGTCGCACAGCGTTGCCCATAAAAGTAAAATAAAGTGCAATATAATAACAATAACTGTAACAATAACAGTAATAACAAGGCACCACCAGGATGTGGGGTGGTGCCGGGAAAGAGCGCGGCAGGGAGGCTAGAACGTGGCTGAGTCGAAATAATTAAATGGCATCCACAAACAACGGCAACACAATGGTGTGGCGCATGCAACGCAAAATAGAACAACGAAATGGCAGAAAATAAAAGAAAACGAATGAAATTGCTAAACAGTAGCTATTATATGGGCATGTGACTATAGGACAGTGTTAGGCATACACACAGACAAAAGAAATGATAACGAAAGTAAACGAACAGTCTAGGGTCTAGGATGTCCTTTTACAGAGAAAAAAAACCATAAAAAACGAAAAGAGATAAACGTCCCATAAATTAAATAGTGCCGCAGATTCATTTGAAAGGGACGGGATGAAACACTTGCTTGAGGGATGTTTGACCAGATTCATTTGAAAGGGGCTGGATGAAACACTTGCTTGAGGGATGTTTGAATCGTTGTAGGGACCCAAATCACATAAGCAGGGAGAGAGGGATAGTTGTTTGATGCTTGTAGGTAACCAATCATATAAGCAGAGAGAGATGGATAGTTGTTTGATGGTTGCTGTCCAGGATTATTGATCATGGATTTTTGACAAAGTTAGTTCACATTTTGTCCGCTAGGGGCGCCACAAAAGTAGTAGGGATTTAGGGGTTGGTACCCAAGGTAAAATTCTCACCAGGGGCGCCACATCGGAAAAGTGGTTCATGAACGCGATATTCGAGTAAATTGACACAAGGGGCTCCACATCGGTGAAAGTGGTTTATGATCTCGATATTCGAGTGCATTCTCACTACTTGGCGCTAGTGTTGCCTGCTATGGGATATTCTGCTTAGCAAGGATCGTTACTACCATTAACATTCCTATTAAGAAATAAATTCTTATAGGATCTGTTACTTACATGATCATGCTAAAATACATACTTTTAGGATATTTATTAACATTACATTGTGAATATATGTAAATGCTTTCTGGATCTAATATTTAGCCAAGCATATGGAAATATTGCATGGTAAGAGCTCACAACAAGGATGGAGTCATAAAGGATGAGAAGACAAAAATTAATTAATTCGACTTATAGTAAATATACTACACTCCTATATCGAATGCTACTTTGTGGCGAGTCTAAACCAATCCCCTAAATCCCTACTACTTTTGTGGCGCCCCTAGCGGACAAAATGTGAACTAACTTTGTCAAAAATCCATGATCAATAATCCTGGACAGCAACCATCAAACAACTATCCATCTCTCTCTGCTTATATGATTGGTTCCCTGCAAGCATCAAACAACTATCCCTCTCTCTCTGCTTATGTGATTTGGTTCCCTACAACGATTCAAACATCCCTCAAGCAAGTGTTTCATCCAGCCCCTTTCAAATGAATCTGGTCAAACATCCCTCAAGCAAGTGTTTCATCCCGTCCCTTTCAAATGAATCTGCGGCACTATTTAATTTATGGGACGTTTATCTCTTTTGGTTTTTATGGTTTTTCTCTGTAAAAGGACCTCCTAGCCCCTAGACTGTTCGTTTACTTTCGTTATCATTTCTTTTGTCTGTGTGTATGCCTAACACTGTCCTATAGTCACATGCCCATATAATAGCTACTCACAGCTACAAGCCTTATCATAAACTATTGGATTCTAAACTGAGATGGACGACCTCGAAATTATTTTTATAAACTCGCAACCTGAGGCAACTATAGATCTGGACACCCAGCCCGACTCCGTGGACCTTTCGCAGATATTCGGAATTAAAACGCAAGAATATGTAATGCAATGGAACGTCTTAAGTGATATTGTATGGGATGATAGTCTCGATGACCTAATGACTGCTGCTCCGATTGACGAAATTCAAACATTCAACTTCCCGGATGATGACAGTATATTCGATTTGGTCGATGATAATGACGAAGGGGCAAAAACGATTCGAGGAACTTCTTCGCGACGAAGATAATGCCGATTTAATAGCTGCGGTAGAAAGAGCCGAAACGAAATTTTAATAATATTCTTATTTATGTTTAATACAATTAATTTATGTATTTTTCTACAAATAATATATAATAAATACAATATAAATTTAAAACAATATTTATTTTCAATGGATAGTTTTTTTTACTTTGATTGGTGCAAATTTCACTCTAACAAAGAGACTCATAGGATTCGTTTCCAACATGGTTTTTCTAATAGAGGATTCCAAAAAAAGAAGAAGTAGATTTTAGGTAGAATGCAGGCACTATTGAATGTATTTATTGGTTGAATTTCACATCATATTAAAACATCGTGAAAAGTCAAGTGAAATGGACATATTTATTTTATTTCTTAATATTTAATTTATTGTGTAATTGTTTTAAATATTCGTTATGCTTTAATAAAACATGCATATTGAGGTCAAATCTCAGCCAAAACTTTATAGCGCCGGGACATAAGTAACATTGGTAAAATGATGATTTTGATTTTTGATAACTGAAGTTATGAACTTTTAATACGTGATGTTTTAGTCCATTGCGGGACCTAAAACTTCTTTTCATATAACACAACTCACAATGAAATTCACTCATTTCGAATAGAAAATGAACTAAAGTATCTTAAGTGTTAGATGTTCTTATATAGGGTTTCGAGTTATGTATGAGCATATGTAAAACCCTAGCACACGGCCCATTTTTATATATATGTATATAATGTTTTCATTTCAATGGTTTATGTACATACGTTTACATGTACATATGTATGTACGTATATAAAGACAGGAAATATAATATTTGAAATCCTATTCTCACATCTGGCTTTTACATGTATGTATGTACAACTATATACCTAGCGCAACAACCAATCAGCATAGATCTCATTTTAGAAAGAAAAGACGAATGAGAGTATATAAGATCATGTATTCATGATTAAATAATTTAGTATAAAACATTGTGTAGTTTGAATAGTTTCATTTTATAATGGTATGTAAGAATTTTGTTTATTTTGATATATAAAAGGATAATCAAATCTTCGTGAAACATGTACATGCATAGGCGTTCCTAGATTCACTTAACGAGATAAAACCTGCGATTGGATACACCAAGGTTGAAGATCTATGCATAGGATTTGTGTACAAGATCAATGGATGTAAACTTAAAAAAAACATCATTTGGAACAAAGGTAGTCCTCTATTTAAGTAATAAGGACAATGAACCGCTTTGGATATTTTTACCTAAAAGTTATGTAACCAAATTTTCTACAAAAACACCCTTTAAGATGCTAAAGGAGCATGGAATTTCACATCTTATATATAAAGGAAAAGAGATGACTAGATATAGCACTCCTCATTTCCAATTTTTATGTAAAGAATAAATAAAGAATTAAGGGATTGCCTCTCTTATGCATAAGAGAAAAGAGACAACTAGATATTCATGTAAATAAAAAAATTAGACAACAGGTTAAAACATAAATACATTTGCGAGTTAGAAAGAGATAAATGGAGTAAAGGCATGGATATAAAAGAACCGCGCTCCTTGAACGATCATCAGTATCAGTTACAAGAAGCCAGCTGAATCATGCACGCCCATCAAATAAAACTTTTTCTTATTCAATTCGAAGAGATGATTTTCGATGAGCATTTAAAAATCCTGGAAAACCTCATGCTTATTTTGGAGGATCTGGAGGAAAAGGAGCTCCAATACTCCAAGTTCGGGTTTCACTATAAGCTGTGCCCCTGGAGCGACGACGATGCTACCGATGGACCTGATACATGCCTTTGTCATACGTTACCGGCAAAGAAAGCCCAAGCTATAGACCTTATGCTTAAATATTATAGATTAAATAACAGAATGAATCCCACTCCAAAAAAATAAAATATTTACTTGAAAATATAATGCGTTGTTTTTTTTTTTTTACTTTTAAGCTAATTTTTAAACATTTTCATTATTAGCTTATCATTATAATTTAAATCATTTTTCTTAAAAAAAAAATTTAAGGTTTTCTTTTTGCTTTTAAAAATTCCATATAGGATACAGTAATGACCACATGTACTTGAAAAATATCCTTGAAGTAGTTGTTTATTGAATGTAAACTTTAATGAATTATTCCTTAATAATTTTAAAAATTCTTTCTTCTGAGGATATTGACCATAGGAGTCAAAAAATTCAGCTGAATGCTTACTATCAAAGTAAAATGCAACCCAATGCGTTCCTGGACGGTTTGAAGAATCTGTGTTAGCTATTATTAAAGCAGGATATTTAGAAATTACTTTTGGGAGCCTATCAGAGGGATAAACGCCTTTAAAAATTGTTTTTGTTTTTGAATGCTTGGAGAGCAAATTATCGATTTGCAATGTATTCATTTTTACAGAAGAACACGTATATTTCGATGTTTATCAATATCAATCATTGAGTCATATTCACAGTACACCAGACAAGTAACTGCTTCTGTAAGAGGCTCAGAAAAACGTCCTTCAATTCGGATGGATCCTTGAGAAATCAAATTTGAGCATACAGTTGAATTATGATGATCTGCAGTTAAGTCAAATGCTAATATAAAACTGTTTTTATCAAACATTTCCTTTGTGATTTGCAAGCCTCGATCATAATGTCTTATGCCACTTGATCTGAATAACATATTATATCCTCTAGAGCTTTGAGCATTTTTCGAATTCGAGAAATCAAATTCAAGTGCCTGCGATGGTACTTGCACACCATTTACCATTAGATTAAAGCGTTGAATTTTAAAATGATCAAAGTTGAATGGATTTAATGTCCGATTTCCTGAATATGATTTGTTTTTTACCATGCAAAAAGCTAAGAAATTAGGAAGCTGTCCAATAACTGCGTTGTCAATTGATAGCGTATTATTTCCTGGATATATTGTAAATGATTTTACTTGAACTTTGCTGTATGGATAAATGGCATTTTTAGTTTGTAAAACATGATGATGGGCCAATAAAATGCTTGGATTAATAGTTATGTGGTTCATGAAAAGTTGCGCTTCCAATATCTTAAGACTTGACTCAGTATCAGTTTCCATCAAATAAAATGCTGTTTTTTCAATGTTAAAAGTTATCCTCAAATCAACATTATTTATGAGTAATTTTGGCTGATTAAATATATCTCCATGAACTTTTCCGAACAGTTCAACCTTATTACTGTTTTGAAATATATTTTTGAGCAGAATGTTCCCATCGGTGTTAACATATTGACCAGATATTAATTTTCCATAATTAGGATAATACCCTTGAGTAGCTAAGTGACTTTCACTGGCATCACTGCCATAGTTTAAAATCGTTTGCAAATACGATCTATAATGATAGTTATTATCGCTCTGAGAAACCAATATATTATTTAAGTAGACTGATGAACTTCTGAACATTGAATGCAAAATATTATTAACTACTCCAACATTGTTTCCTTCAATGACACCATTATCATTTTTTTTTTTCTGTACAACAAGTCTTAAGTAAACACTTGACAGGTCTCTATATGTTTCACCATTTCCTAAGCACACGAATTCAATTGAAGAAGCACTGTCCAACGATGCTATGGGGTTGTATGAAACTTCTTCAGTTCTCAGAATAGAACTTTGTGTGGGATGTGGTTCAAACAGATCCAATTCGCTTTTCATACATTCTATATGGGTGGTCATTTTGATTTCGAAAAAATATCTTTTATGTTTAATTTCTTGGATGATTTTTTCTTTATTGATCTCGACTGCGTATGTTTGCGTCCTTGTTTAGATGATAAATGAGCTCGTTTTTTCCTAGACCTTCCCTTTTTATTCTTTTTACCTTCACCATTTTGGAATCGTGTAAATTTATTTATTGCTTTATTTGATAGATTTTGCAGTGCAATTTTGCTTTGTTCTTGGATAATGTTTCTTAAAGGTTTTCGACCAAACTCATTTATTACAGCCTTTCCAGTTTCAGAGGCTTGATTTTTAATAGCGTTTATCCCAGAAAGGAATAGTGGTTTTATATAATTAAAAAGACCACTAAAGAAATTTCCAATTCCTCTACCTTGTTGGATAACTCTGGGTGTCACATATAGACTTCCTATATGATTTAACCCACCACCGCATTGATTTAAATAATATTGTTGATAAGATCTCGTCATGATGACTATTT
This sequence comes from Drosophila subobscura, assembly GCF_008121235.1. Classification (NCBI taxonomy): domain Eukaryota; kingdom Metazoa; phylum Arthropoda; class Insecta; order Diptera; family Drosophilidae; genus Drosophila; species Drosophila subobscura. The sequence continues at coordinate 21,906,284 of NC_048530.1, read as the reverse complement.
CTACTCTGAACTAATTAAGATTTGTACTGTTTTATTTATAGCATTTCGATTCGTTTTCTGAAGTGTAGAGTAATAAATATTGGAACTGTTGAAGATTCAAATGGTACTTTATATCCTTTGGAATCAGTAATTAATATTGAAATTTCCTTTGGTGACCATATTTCAATAGGATAATATTCAATATTTTTGAATTGTATGAGTTGCTCTTTTCCATTGAAATATAATACTCGAAGACATCGGGGTCTCTTGTTTCCAACACATCTTGGCTTAATAATGTCAGTGTAAACAAAAAATTAATCCATTTTCAAAAACTTCAGACTCAATTGATTCATTTTCATATCTAAATGTTTCCCCATTTACTAAGCTAATAACGAATTCTGTTGTTTCTGCAGACATAATCGATGAATTATTATGATTGTCTGGTGCACATTTATTAAGATATAAGTCTGTGATTCCAACTTCCCATTCGTCATTCATGTTTTCAGGAATATTTACAATGTTTGTAAATGCACACTTAACGTTATCATTAAAGACATTTAATGAATCATTACTGAGTAATGTAACGAAAAACTGTGTTGTAAATGTCATTTTGGTTTTATGTTCTTCTCCGTTTATTAATTGTAGGAAACCCAATTAATTTTTTTTTTTCCAATTTGCAAAGGTTCTCTGTTTCTAACAGATCTACTCAACTTTTCCCGTCCGCTTACGTATTTCAAGTCTTGTAATGGTTTTTGTTCACTTTTATCCCTCTTAAGTTTTGCTCTTAGTTTTTGCTGCTTATCGGTAAGCTTTACTTTAGACACTGCTTGTATTTTTGATACTTGAGTGTCTACAAAATGGGAGTATCTAAAAATGATGTGTCCTTTACTTTACGTTTATTATGCGTTGACTTAAAAGTTTTTTTTCAGGCATTAAATCTTCATCGTCGCTGAGATTAGGTAAATCATGGGACTCATTATCTATTGAGAGTTCCTTTTTTGGATTAACATTATTTTTATTGTAAAGAATATCAGTTGTTGGCATTACATCAAACCCGACTGAGTCGTCTTGTGTTTGTGTTCCAGTGGTTTTAGATGATGGATGTGATGTTTTTAGACTAGGTCGTACATCCATTGTCTTATTTCTTTTTTTATTTTGATAGTAACACAATTCTTGACGTATTTTGATCCATTTATTATAGTCACTAGTTTTCTTATCATTTAAAATAGGTAAAAATGTTATATTTATTAAATCGTTTTCATTTCCACCTTTTATTAGTTTTTTTGATAAGCATTCGGACGCATTAAAATTACTTTGCTTAATTGATGCGTATTTCTAAGCATTGTTTAATATTTTTCCAAAAATCCCCGAGAGCAATGAACTGATTAGAATTGGTAAAAATCCTCCCTTTTGGATTAGAACTTTTCTCTTGGAATTGATTGAACGTTTTGGACATGAAATATAACGTAATGCATTTTTATACTTTTGAGAGCATATAGTTGAGATTTTGATATCTTATGATTTCCTTGTAATGTGTTCAACACTATTTCCACTAATGCTTTCACCAACTCAATATCACAATTACCTATAATTGCATTTCGAAGTTTGTGGTTGGCCCTTTTGAGCACATACAATAAATGTTTGTTCGCTTTCAATCGATTTAGATTCTTTTTGTAAACCATTTTCATCAGCAAAGCAAATGGTGTACACAGAATTAAAAATATCTGTTCGAAATCTCAGGAGATCATTTATTCCCTGAGTAAGGTCAATAAGTAAATAACCATGTGGCTCATCTGTGACCTCCTTATATATTCTAAATAGCTCCTGAGAGTTCTCAGGATAAATTTGTCTTGCCAAGCATTGAAATTGCAGTTTATCTCTGGGGTTTTGAATGCAACGATGTATTTTGTGTTTAGAGAAATATCTCGCGTATGTGATGATTTATGAAAGATGTTTTGTGTAACTACTATTACAGATAAGTTCCTGTGGTGAGATCCTCTCGTGAAAAGCTCGCATACATTTTTATTAAATGCCCCCATCATCAAGTCATCTAATATTAAAAGAATGGGTTCATTCGCTTCATTTTCAATTTGTTCAGGAATTCCTTTATAGTATTCGATGTTATTGAAATTTGGCTTAGCGTGTTCCTCACCATAACACCACAGTATTCGATCAATTGAAATACTTAGCATTTCATTCCTATTGTTTATTAAATTTTCTAAAAACGTTGTCTTTCCAGACCCTGAAGGACCACAAATTAGCATTGTAAAAGGATGTATAAATTGTTTAAACATAGCTGATGTTTTTTTAATAAGTTTTATTTATTGAAAATTTATATAATATTTTCTATCCTTTAAAACAATTTATTTAGGTTTCTCCTGATCGTTTTTTTTGTGACAGTTCTTTTCGTAATGAGTATCAGAACCGCAATAATTGCAGTAAACAAGTTCTGTGTATCCTCTGTTGCGTTGATCACTTCCAAACATACGCTTAAAGAAGTCCATTTTAAACAACTACTTTATGCAAGCGCTTATTCCATACTGGGATTTTATATTCTATACATATGTTTCACCATTACAGTATACATCATAGTTTGAATTTTCCAAGAAAACAAAAAGCTTGAATACATTATTTAGTGCACATCTAAGAGGAACTTTTTGTGAATTCTACAGTTGGTATAATAATTTGGAAATAAGGTCAGACTTTTTCCTATATCAATATCAATAATGGTATTTGTTAAATACTTAGACAAGAACTTCTTCTTAATTCCACCACGTACTATTACGGTGCTAAATCTGTTAAGTGGTGATAGTATTTCACCTAAACTTAAATACGATATTTCACCATCTGACCAGTCCAATCCATTTATGGTCTGACGGTGCATGTTCTGCTGTTTAATCATTTCATGATCCAATTCATTTAGATGATATGGTGGTTTGAAATGAAAGAAGTTTGGCGTTACTGATCCGGTTTGCATAAACGCCAATTCTTTAATAAAAAGTTGTTTATTATTCCCAAAGAGATATTGAAAATCAACTATCACGCTTGAATTCCTGTCGATCGAGTTCATGTCGGCTTAAGATTTTTAAGAAACTGAATGAATCAGTGATATCTTTCCCCTTTATATACCACCCAATTCCGCAAGAGTTCTTAGTTTAAAAAAAATCATTCAACCCTAATGGACACGCTGCAATCAAAAAGAATTAGGTCCACCAGAAAGAAGCAAGACCACGAAGTCATTTTCGGGCTCGAATATTATGTAGTACATAATTTAAAACTAAAATGCGGCTTTTCAACTACACGAAAATTCACACCAATGATCTGGATGCAACAAAGCAAAAACAATTTCATTGGACTGGACAAAGATGAATGGATGCAGTTGATTACCTACAAGGAGTATATTCAATTAAAACTTGATCAGTATGATTTCTTGATGCCTGATACAATTATAGATCATCCCCTATTGACCACTATTAAATGTAATTTTAGATTCAGAAAATCCGATAAGCAGTATGTTTTTATAATAAATCAGTTTGGAAATAAGATTGAATTTGATAGCGAGTCCTGGAGATCATTTTTTTAAGATTAGGTATATTTTTACAACATTTTTATGTTGGAATACGATACTTAAACAACAAATTACATTCCTGTACTATAATAATATTATTCCTAAATGTGCTGCTTTTACAAAAATTTGATATTCAACTCTCTGACTTGGATGGTACTTATGATAAAAATGTTCAAATAGATTTAACGCGTTTATGCTTAAAAAAAAAAAAAAAAATGTATATTCAAATAAAACGCGATGTTCTTGAGTATAATCAATCACTTTTGAATACGCAATCATCCAGAAACAATAATAAAAAATAAAATAAAAATGAGTAAACAACAAGTTGTGAATGAAATACATAAGCCTGCCAGAAAAAAACTTTATCCGACGTAAATTCGTTCAGATGGGCATTAATGCTACTTGGCAAATCGACTTAATTGAAATGATACCCTATTGTAAGGAAAACAAAGGATTTAGATATTTGCTAACCGTGATTGATACATTCTCAAAGTATGCATATGCAGCTCCCGTTAAGTCGAAAACAGCATTAGATGTGCTATCAGCAATGAAAAAAAAAAAATATTAAAACTATCTAACCATAAACCTAAAAAATATTCAATCTGATCAAGGAAAGGAGTTTTTAATGCTTCCTTCACTGAGCTTATGAAAACAAATAACATAAACCATTACCATACATATACACACCTAAAAGCATCTATTTGCGAGCGTTTTAATAGAACATTAAAAAAAATCGTATGTGGAAAAATGTTTAGTATGCAGGGAAATCATACCTGGATTCATAACTTGAAAGATCTAGTAAATGATTACAATAATTCATATCATCGAACCATAATGAATGCTGTAGATGTCAACAAGCAAAATGAGGAGTTTATATTGAAAACAGCTTTATAATATTTGCAAGGTTTTCCCTAAACACAAGTTTTCTATTGGTGATCCTCTTAGAATAAGTAAATATAAGGGTATTTTTACAAAGGGATATAAACCTAACTGGACAACCGAGGTTTTAAAATTTCAAATGTAAAGTCTACCAGTCCAGCAACATATGAACTGGAAGACTATATGGGGGAAATGATTAAAGGATCATTTTATGAACAATAACTTCAAAAAGTGAAAGATGAAAATGCTTCCTTAGTGGAAAAAATAATCCGACGAAAGAAGGATCAAGTTTTTGTTAAATGGTTAGGGTTTGATGAAACACATAATTCCTGGATAGATAAAAAAGTATATTAAAATAATTGAATAGAAAGAAAACATTTTCTTATCTCGTTTTATTTATTTTTTTTTAATATTCAAAATAGTTTACATAATATTTATAAATATTTATAATTTCAATTTTTCTATAATATATGCTCATTATTACTAGGATCTATAATATTTACAATTTCAAAGTGATTATGTGCTAACGTTGAAATATTATCGGATAATATAAATCTTTTGTCATCCTTATAATTTAGACTTATCTTATTTACAATTTCAGTGTAAATTTTATGACCTCTACTTCTGATTACTCTCTGCTGTCCATAATATGTTTTTATGTTTAATGCATTCAATATACTGAGCATGTGATAATCTTTTAACTACCGACTTTTTTACTCCTTTAATCTTTTTGACGTTATGGTCAGTGCTATTATCTTTAGCAACTAAATAAGAGTATGCTTTCGCTTTTAACCCTGCAAATGAGGTCATTATTCGACCCGCATTTTCGTCTTTCATTAATCCTAGTTCTTTGTTATTGGCCCGATTTATCCCGAAAATGTTTGACTCTTGGTAATTTGAGGTATCAAAGCGACTAGGATTGTCTTTAATTAATTGATAAAAAATCTTCTTTGATGATATAATAAATGAATCTGTATCCATGTAGAGTATTTTTGATGATGGGCATTTTATAGAATGAAAATTATAGAAATAGTCATACATTAACCATTTTGAAAGTTCTAGTACACAAACTCCAATGTATATGGGTTTATCATAGAAAATTCTTGATTTAGTGGACTCAATGGCAGCTAAATTTTCACCAAAGATTTCAACACTGTGAAAATTATGTCTAGCTATGCGTTGTCTAAACCCTGCGGAATTTTGTCTTGAATTATAATGTTTAATTAATGCGACCTCACGTCGCTTTTCTACATTCTCCATCGTTTTACCGTAGACAGCATTAACCATTAATTTATAAAAGTTTATCTCAAACTCATTCTTAGCTACTTTTCTATGGGATGTATTTAGATCAATATAGGGTTTAAGCCAACATGATTGCTTAAAAGATAATACTCGCGATATTTTTTCTAAAAATCATCCCTTGTTCTATGCATAACTGTAACTGTTTTATATGTAATATATAATTCTTTTTATCAGATAAGTCCGCTATCAATTTTGATTGTTTTCCGCCTGGAGGAATCTTGTTTTCGGGGCAGAATGGTAAACTATTATGTTTATTGTGTATAGAATCAGGATATTTCAGATCTACTTCTAAGATGTATCCTACATCCCCGCAAGCAGATATACTTAGAGCGTTGAAAGATTGAATTTCATCGTTACTTAGAAATTTGAAATTGGAATACGGAAGTGGCTGACTCATTGCCCAACCATATAAATTGTTAGCATCAATGTACGCTAGATAGTTTATAGGTTCACTAGCCCTGAATCTTTCATTTAAATATTTATTATTTGCCGTAGCTAACCGTTGAGTGCATTGAGTTAACCCTCCGCGTACTGAAGTTTTCAAAAAGTTATATATATCAGGATCACTAACTAGCTCCAATTCTATCTTTGTATATTTAAGCATTGCATCCCATGAAACAGAAGGAGCAGTAACATAATTTATTGGGTCTAACTTATATATTCGTGAGCAAATACTCCTAAAGTTTTCAAACACATCAGCAAGAATTAAAACATCGCTTTCTAAAGTATAATTTCAAATAATCTCGAATACTGCAGCAATTAAATGTTCTCCAAACCTTCTGAGCAAAATTATAGTCTTCTAAACTACACTCCCTCATCACTCAGTGAAAAAAAAAAAATTCTCTCGAAGGTAGTTGGGGTTCATCAAATTTGTTAAAGCTATCTAAATATTCATATGGAAATACTCCTTTTCGCCTTAGCATATCAAATTTTTCCCCTTGATACTTGTTTTTAAAATTTTAAAATTTGATGGATCCATATAACTAGCAAGTTTTTCTAAGCTCGAATTTAAAAATCTATTTGAATCTATGTATCTTATTTTATAATGTTGATGATTTGAAAAATCAATCTCAACAATTTGAGTTAGCGCAATGTATAACTCTTTGTTACACGGTATGGGCTTAAGTTCATCTTTTATTGATGTTACAAATAAATGAATATCATAACGAGACAAGTTATGAAAAACTACCGGAAAAAAAAGGATCGCTTAGTTTAAATGTTTGCTTACAAACCTTATGAATAGGACCTACATATTGGCCTGTGAATTGGTTAAAAAACTTCTCCCGGTCGTCAGTCGAAATGGGCTCATCACAGGCATAGCACTCTCCATGTTCCTGATAGTCCTCATCCCAAATGTTGAACTCGTAGATTGGTTTTTTAGCGGATAACCAGTACTTCTCATAAAGTCCCATGGTTTTCGATCGAAGCACTTGGCAGAATTGATCGATACAATCTGGTCCTGAAATAGCGTAAATCTTAATGTTTTAACTGTTTTACTACCTTTTAGATTATGATAATATTTACCTTCATATGTCCACATCTCATTTAAATGATGATTATAGTTATGTACAACATAAAATGACACTGCACATGCCGTATGCTTCTGAGCCATAGTGGTAGATGATTTTAAGGGATCATTCAGATTCCTATGAAAACTTTCCAATACAGCTTCGATATCAGCATAAATGACCACAGGGGGAGATAGTTTTTGATGAAACTTTTTAAAAACCGTTTTGGTATTTGGAGTAGGATATTGTGCAGCAACTTTTCCGCACTCTTTATTGTCATGGGTGGTATTTGTGGTAGTATAAAATTGTAAACAATTTTCAAAAAATATGCAGAGCAATGGGATTTATTATGTTGAGAATAGCATAATTTTTCATGCACGTTATATAGGCATAATGCATCATTTGCAAAGAGTCATTATTAATTCCTAATAGGTTGATGTGATGTCCTCGAATTCCTTTAGTCCTCACTGTTGGTCCTACTACGTTCTTTCCATTGTCATCGATTTCATACACATTTATGCTAATATTAGGATTGGATAATTCAAATCTCTTTATTCCTTTGTTTGTGATTGGAAACTCAATCCCAGAAAAATCCAGTCTCAATTCCGTCATAGCAAATGATGTCTTGTCTGATGTCTATCATTCGATAATATGAAGGGTTTGTTAACTTATCTCGCGCTTTTTTTTTTGGTTTGCAGTTGAGAATGTAGTGCTCAAGTGCCGCCTATATGCAAATGATGCTAAAATTGACCACTTGAAGCAATAATCATCTTCATTTTTAACATTTATTAATGCATTTCGAGATTTTATTTTATTGGGAGCTGGTATAAATCTATTTACAGCGATATGCTCCAATTTAATTATTGTCAGCTCAAAATATTCAAATTTTTTATTGCCCAACCTGAATCCTTCTCCTGGAATTCACTACTTAGAGTGATTAAAAGGTCAACGGCCTCATTTAGATGTTCATCAATCTCATCATTTGCATATATAGACTTATATGATGTCACGAAATGCTTCATCGTTTCCGATAAGGTTTCATCATCTGTTTGTTTGACATACAGTCCATATACTTTTAGATTGAACTTAGCCGACCCGTACTCACTCATACAGTAACGCACTAATTTGGTTAAGTCCGCTTTGCAATCATTATAAAAATTCTTTTAAATCGAGCCGGTCACTTTTATCAGAGCGAACACGATATGATTTTAACGGAAATCGTGACTCTGTTGAAATTACGATAACATTTTCATTATCTTCGAGTTGCGCTGCTGTTGCATTCTTATGTTTCTCTGACATTATATGACGCATTTCCCTGGACGTTGGGTAACTTTCACCGCAAGTTGTACAGGTGATAGTGGGTTTTTCAATAGAAGTCTCCAATCTACGACGTTTTGATGCGCCTGACGTTGATGCTTCTTGATCGCTTGACCCTTTGGTCATAAGTACTTCAAAAAGCATTTAAACGGTTCGAGCATTCCTCATAATGAGCATACCATTCTTTTAATTTAAAGGACTTAGAGCATTGATCACACACAATTTTAGATTCCATTTTAGTTTTTTTTATTTTATTTTTTTGTATCACTAACCACTTGCAACCACTTTCACTATTAGAATAGGACTAAGGGATTTGTGCATCCATGAGGTTCTATTTATCTGGCACTCACTTGACCGTTGAATGAACAAAGGTTCTGTTATCTTTTCCAAACCTGTTTCAAAAACCTCCCCGGCATTCTACCTAAAATCTACTTCTTCTTTTTGTGGAATCCCTATTAGAAAAACCATGTTGGAAACGAATCCTATGAGTCTCTTTGTTAGAGTGAAATTTGCACCAATCAAAGTAAAAAAAAAAAACTATCCATTGAAAATAAATATTGTTTTAAATTTATATTGTATTTATTATATATTATTTGTAGAAAAATACATAAATTAATTGTATTAAACATAAATAAGAATATTATTAAAATTTCGTTTCGGTCTTTCTACCGCAGCTATTAAACGGCATTATCTTCGTCGCGAAGAAGTTCCTCGAATTTTTTGCCCCCTTCGTCATTATCATCGACCAAATCGAATATACTGTCATCATCCGGGAAGTTGAATGTTTGAATTTCGTCAATCAGAGCAGCAGTCATTAGGTCATCGAGACTATCATCCCATACAATATCACTTAAGACGTTCCCTTGCATTATATATTCTTGCGTTTTAATTTCGAATATCTATAATAATGGTCCAACGGATCCGGGCTTGGTGATCTGATAGATATGGTCATTCCTCAGGGAATGAGTTTTAAAAAAATAATTTCTTCGTCCATCTCAGTTTTGGGAATCCAGGTTTTTATGATTTGCGGAGGCGGAAGGGGAGTAGCTATTTATGGGCATGTGACTATGTAACAGTGTTAGGCATACACACAGAAGAAATGATGCAAAAAACGAACAGTCTAGGGTCTAGGATGTCTGAGTTTTTACAGAAAAAAAAACCATAAAAACGAAAACAGATAAACGTCGGATAAATTAAATAGTGCGGACAGATTCAGAAGAGGGACAGGATGAAACTCGGCTATTGATGAGGGATGTTTGAATATATTCATTTGAAATGGGCTGGATGAAACGTTTCTTGTTTTAAATTTATATTGTATTTATTATATATTATTTGTAGAAAAATACATAAATTAATTGTATTAAACATAAATAAGAATATTATTAAAATTTCGTTTCGGCTCTTTCTACCGCAGCTATTAAATCGGCATTATCTTCGTCGCGAAGAAGTTCCTCGAATCGTTTTTGCCCCCTTCGTCATTATCATCGACCAAATCGAATATACTGTCATCATCCGGGAAGTTGAATGTTTGAATTTCGTCAATCGGAGCAGCAGTCATTAGGTCATCGAGACTATCATCCCATACAATATCACTTAAGACGTTCCCTTGCATTATATATTCGAATATGCGTTCATTTAATTCCGAATATCTGCGAAAGGTCCACGGAGTCGGGCTGGGTGTCCAGATCTATAGCTGCCTCAGGTTGCGAGTTTATAAAAATAATTTCGAGGTCGTCCATCTCAGTTTAGAATCCAATAGTTTATGATAAGGCTTGTAGCTGTGAGTAGCTATTATATGGGCATGTGACTATAGGACAGTGTTAGGCATACACACAGACAAAAGAAATGATAACGAAAGTAAACGAACAGTCTAGGGTCTAGGATGTCCTTTTACAGAAAAAAACCATAAAAAACGAAAAGAGATAAACGTCCCATAAATTAAATAGTGCCGCAGATTCATTTGAAAGGGACGGGATGAAACACTTGCTTGAGGGATGTTTGACCAGATTCATTTGAAAGGGGCTGGATGAAACACTTGCTTGAGGGATGTTTGAATCGTTGTAGGGACCCAAATCACATAAGCAGGGAGAGAGGGATAGTTGTTTGATGCTTGTAGGTAACCAATCATATAAGCAGAGAGAGATGGATAGTTGTTTGATGGTTGCTGTCCAGGATTATTGATCATGGATTTTTGACAAAGTTAGTTCACATTTTGTCCGCTAGGGGCGCCACAAAAGTAGTAGGGATTTAGGGGATTGGTTTAGACTCGCCACAAAGTAGCATTCGATATAGGAGTGTAGTATATTTACTATAAGTCGAATTAATTAATTTTTGTCTTCTCATCCTTTATGACTCCATCCTTGTTGTGAGCTCTTACCATGCAATATTTCCATATGCTTGGCTAAATATTAGATCCAGAAAGCATTTACATATATTCACAATGTAATGTTAATAAATATCCTAAAAGTATGTATTTTAGCATGATCATGTAAGTAACAGATCCTATAAGAATTTATTTCTTAATAGGAATGTTAATGGTAGTAACGATCCTTGCTAAGCAGAATCCCATAGCAGGCAACACTAGCGCCAAGTAGTGAGAATGCACTCGAATATCGAGATCATAAACCACTTTCACCGATGTGGAGCCCCCTTGTGTCAATTTACTCGAATATCGCGTTCATGAACCACTTTTCCGATGTGGCGCCCCCCTGGTGAGAATTTTTACCTTGGGTACCAACCCCTAAATCCCTACTACTTTTGTGGCGCCCCTAGCGGACAAAATGTGAACTAACTTTGTCAAAAATCCATGATCAATAATCCTGGACAGCAACCATCAAACAACTATCCATCTCTCTCTGCTTATATGATTGGTTACCTACAAGCATCAAACAACTATCCCTCTCTCCCTGCTTATGTGATTTGGGTCCCTACAACGATTCAAACATCCCTCAAGCAAGTGTTTCATCCAGCCCCTTTCAAATGAATCTGGTCAAACATCCCTCAAGCAAGTGTTTCATCCCGTCCCTTTCAAATGAATCTGCGGCACTATTTAATTTATGGGACGTTTATCTCTTTTCGTTTTTTATGGTTTTTTTTCTCTGTAAAAGGACATCCTAGACCCTAGACTGTTCGTTTACTTTCGTTATCATTTCTTTTGTCTGTGTGTATGCCTAACACTGTCCTATAGTCACATGCCCATATAATAGCTACTCTAAACAACATTCAGAAATGAAAAGTTATGAAGTTACGGACACAGCCGGCGACAATGTTACACAGAGAGCGAGCGGCCGAGAGAGAGTTCCGGAAACGGCAACCCAAATCCGGACATGGGACACGAAGACGAGCCCGTCGCACTCTGCAATTAGAGTCATTCCAATGATGGCCCATTGTCGACGAATACATAAGGGCTAAAAGTGTGACTTCAATGCGTTTAACAGGTTAAAGATCAATGCAATAGCTGCTGGTAGAACTTGATAATAATAGCTATGGAATGGGGGTAGAAAATCTTTGAATATCCAAGGGTTAAGCGAAGCGTATAACAGCTAAAGGAATGTAAATCGAGGGCAGCTACTAGAATGATTTAAGTGGAATAAAATATTTATTTGTAGCAAAAAGAATTACTATTAAATAATAGAAAATACTTCCAGGAATTATATATGTAAAATTGGTCTAGAAACTGTATGTCAAAAAATCTATGAAAAGATCTAGGAAAATCTCTCGAACTTCTTCCAATTTTTAAATGCCTTTAGAATTTCGTTGTATTAAAAGTGTAGCCTGCAAGGAAAGGCATTCATAAATTCATTCATTCATTCGATGATTGCTTTTCACTCAAGTCAAGATCCCATTCAGCCCCACTGTACGCTGTGTGGTGTGCCACAGGAAATGCGACACTGCGCTGTGCAACACTCGTCGCCTCGTCTCGTCTCGTCTCTTCTCGTCCCGGCTCGCGTTGAGTGTTTTGGGTTTTAATGTCCTGCCATTTCTTTTCACTTCACTCTGCCGCCCACACCGCACTGCCGCTTTAAGTGTCCAAATTGAAATGTATTAGTGTACTCGTATTCGTTTTCGTATTCGTATTCGTATTCGCATTCCAAAATGAGAGTGTGAATGCGAGTGTCGTTGAGGACATTGTTGCCTGCAGAAAACTACTGCAAAATACATCAATGGAGAATGGAGAGGGCGGAGTGTACGTGTCGTGTGTGTGTGCTCGTGGGAGAGCCATAAATCTCAACCAACGCCTTCGCTCATTTGAAGCAGTAAATGTTCGAAAAGCGACAGCAATTAAAAATGGCAAACACCGAAGTGGAGTGGCATAAAAAATGGCACTCACTCCCTGCAGAGTCTTCTAAGACCACTTAACAGTTCCTTAAGGAACTGGCTCCTGCAACTGGCTGCTGCTCCTGTCGCCTGCAACTCTGTTGCCCCGAAATGCCAGTCGTAAAAGGAGATTTACGTGGCCCCTAGACTTAGGAGATGACATAATGTCTGGCTGTCTGGCTGTCTAGCTGTCGGGCTGGAGTGTGGCATGTGGAGTGCTCGTTGCATTCAAAGTGCAACAGGAGGAGCCGTGCCGTATGGCCAAATGAAAATGTCATCCGATAAACGAAGAATATCTCCCCCAAGCTCTGTAATAAACTTAAAGGCTAAAGCTGTGCGTCTCATTAGTGGAAAATTGTTTGGCTTTCACTGCGGAAATGTGAGAGATTACCGCGGACGCATAAGTATTTCCCACAGATTAATCATCGCATTCGCAAATGAGGAAAAAAACTAGTATCTAGAATGGAAAATTGCATTTGTTGGGCATAGTTTAAGTACCTTGGAAAAGCGGGTGAAATCAGAGCCATCCCCTGACCATCTGACCCTCACAGCCCTCGGACCCAACAACCTCTCAACTCAACCGCAGGAAAAGCGATTAAAATTCAGCACAACAATTTACTCAATTTATGGGGCAACATAACTTTGCGAGAAGACTCAATAAAAAATGAGTGAGGGCTGAGCGAGTGGCAGGGTGGGCTGATGCTGGTACTTGGGAGGTCAGAGGTCGCCTAAGCAAGGGCTTTCTGTGTGTCTGTGTGTGTGTGTATAAAATCCCTCGAAATGATTCTATTAAAATGAGATTTGTGCCATTCCAAGCGTAAATCAATCTGCTTTTCATATCGAGAACAGCATCAGCCATCAGCTGAGCTATCTACTGCCCTCTCGCTCTCCCTGGAAGTGCCACCCACCGGATAGGTATCCAAAGACAACAATAAAATATTCATTGCTTGTTTATTGAATGTAATTTAACAACAGTTAGCCCTCGTCTCGTCTCTCTTTCACCACGGAAGAGTGCCGGCCAATCACAGCAAAAACCCCCCCAAAGGAGAACACTAAGCCCTTGTGCCACCCCCCAAGAGAGTGGAGTGTGGGGAAAGTAGTCCCTGGCCGACATCAATGGGGGATCTATTACGTGGTATTTAATCAGATTTTTTACGACCGGACCGGAACAATAAAAATGTAAATGGACACGAAAGGATTGGCCTAGGAGGCAGTGAGGTCCTTGGTGCTTGCTCCTTGCTTGGTCCTTTGCCCACCACTAAACTTTTCCGCCACGTTTAACGTCTGTTCTCCTTGTGGCCCTTAAGCCCCAAGTCCTTCATTTGTCGGCCAAAACATTGACTTTTATGGCCATACAAAAATATTGTTTTCTGCATATCAGGCGGAAAAGCGACGGCAAAACCGAAGGGGAAACTGTATCTGTCCCTCCCTCTCTCTCTCTCTCTCTCTCTCTCTCGCTTTCTGTTTCCATCGATTGGCAATCTCTGGCTCTTGCCAGCAATTATGTCGAAAGATTTCATTATGCAAAAGGAGAGAACAGTGCCCGCCATCAGTCATCTGACAGGCAGACAGCCACTGGACGTTGGACGGCTGCGGCTGACAATATTTCCCAGAAAAAGGTAAATTAATTTCACAGGGAAAAAATAAATGTGGAAAATCGTGGGGGGGAAAACTTTTATTAGCTTGTTGCGTTATTTGAAGCCTGTCATCCGGCCTGGACGGAAGAGTCTTCTAGGCATCCTCCGCCTCCGCCCCTGCCCATGGCCAGGCAGGCCTCTCCCTCCCATCATATTCCATGGAATAATTAATTAATTTTCGCGAAACAGCTGAGCAGAGTATTTGACTGGCGAAAATTTTGCAATTAATGTAATTGTATTTGCCCAGCAGCAGCAGCAGCAGCAGCATCGGCAGGAGGAGCAAAAATATTCCGTGTACTGCAGCACAGCGAAAGTTGAGCTGTCGAAATTTTAATTACATTGTCAGTCGGTCGTTTGGGCGCTTCCACGGCTAATTTGCGCTTTCTTCAATCACTGATCTATTGTCTATGGTGTCCAACGGGTCTTAATGGCCTTTAATGCTCGGCTTAATGCTGATTTTATGACTGCAAAATGAAAGTTTGTCCCTGATTTTAAAAGATTCTCTTAGAAGAGTGTCGCACAAAAAAGTAGTTGCAAAAAAAAGCCCTTAAATTGCAACACTCGTAATTAAGTTTGGGTTTACATTTCGCCATACAATAGTGCTTGAATACCTGGGTAAATGTATTCCACTTCCTGATTAAATTCACCTTCAGCAGGGGCTTGTATTCCATGCCAATTCAAGATAGGATCTATCCCACTTCTGCAACAATTTCTCTCTGCTTTTGGTATCAGTTCTTCAGCGAAAGTAAAATCCATAAATATATCTGCCAACGTGAAATGGCATAAAATGGGCATGGGAGTGGGTCTGGTTTGCCTTGTTGTTGCCTTGTTTTCACTTTGATTGTTACGTGTTGCCGTTGCCTGCCTCTGCATGCAGGCAAATTGGATTTTCATGCATACTTGGTCACACGCGCCCTCCCCCCAAAAAAGCCAGCAAAAGCAGAAGCAGAAGCAGGAAAAGCCTCTGCCTCCCCTCCGAGTAGATGGCGGAGATTGACGCCGGCGATGGCGATGAAGATGAAGACATAAGCTCAAGCCACGCCCACAGACGCCTCTGCCTCCTCTCTCAATGGAAACTCTTCTCGCCTTCTGCTAAACGTTGTTATCCGCCTCATTCTCTGTCGCCTTGTCGTCTCCCAGCTCCCCGGCTCCCTTTGCCATCTCTTCTGTCTTTCTGTGTCTGTTTCGTCCTTTGTCGCATTGTCCTTTTTATTCGGCTTGTGTTTTATATCCTCGTTCCGTGCTCGTTTGTGCGTTCGATTCTCCCATTCCCGTTCCCATTTTCATTCTCATTCTTGTTCCCTGTTCCCCCTTTCCGTTTCCTGTCGCTTTCGGCATAAATTTATTATAAAATAATTTGCATAATTCGTTATTACTCAGCATAAACAAAGTGAAATTAAGACGATTTCTTTTCATGCCTCTCCACTCGACTCCTCGACTCGACTTGACTCGTTTCGAATCCAATCCAAACGAATCCTTGTCCTCCTCGTGTCCTTTGGTGCTCTTTTCTGCTTCGGTCTCTGTTCTATGTTCTGCCTCCTTTTAGTCGGTGTCTATTTTGTCAATGTCATTTGTTCAGTCCATGCCCAAGCATCTAGGGGGCAGATCCCCACCCATCTTGCCTTTTGTGGCACACCTTTGGCCCCTCCTGCCGCCACTCAGGGCCGCAGCACAGCTGCACCTAAGCCCTGAGCCTTGAGCTGGCTTTATATTTATGATTATTGTAAATCTATTTACATGATTTCCCAAAAACCATCCAAAGACCATGTACCAATCCTCCTCAATGTAGGGACAAGACCCACTCTCCCTCTCTCTCTTTTTGTGTGTGTGTGTGTGTGTGTGTGTGAGTTTTTCAATGTTGAATAAATAATGAGGAAAATACATTGTATCCTCTATGCCTTCCATTGATTCGAATCTTTTCTGCTTAAGACTCTCGACTGCTCTAATTAGAAATAAGTTTCTTCCTTAGCGATCCTTTCGATCACTTTTCAAGATATGTATTGCTCATCTGCTAGCAAGTGGCAAAATATTTGATATATCAACGAGTCCGGGACTAACTGGATGCTCACTTTGCCAACAGTTCTCACACAGAAAGACAGACGGACAGACGGACAGACGGACAGACAAACCGGATAGACGGACAGTTGTTGCCTCGGTGTCTCGGTGCCGGCCGTTGCCAAGAACTTGACCCATTCGGTCGCCATTTTGTGAACATTCACTACTATGCATACACACACAGACACACACACACACACATTTTAGAGAAGGAGCAGGAGATACCCTTAGGGTGGAGGGAGGATGTGGAGGAATACATTTTGTAGCTTTTGAATGCTAACTGAGTTTACTTTTCAATTTGATTTGGTTGTCTAAGCAAATAACGTGAGCCAGCTCTCAAGTACAAACAAATGGGTGTACTTACAGTACAAGGAGGGACTGTACGAGTGTGTGTGTGTGTGGGAGGGAGATGGACAAAGAATGAGGCAGCGGATGGATGATACTTTAGATTTTGATGGCCTGTGCCGGTGTCTGTGTCTGTGTCTGTTTCTGTTTCTGGGGCATCCTGCGTCGTTCGTTCTCTCTCGGTTGCGTCCAATCTCCATACAAAAGCACTATTTATTATGCCAGTAAGTAAATATTATTCACGTTAACTTCTACAAATAGTTGCCGCACTCACTCGGCCCGGGAGCAGGAGCAGGAGCCAGGCCAGGCCAGGCCAGCCCAGGCCAGCCGAAAGGAACACTCACCATGGATACGGGGCATGGGCATCCAAGGTACGGACTCTTTGCTCTTGTTGATGCCGGGTCCCGAATCTTGTTGTTCTTCCTGTTATATTCCATCCTCCGGTGTCCGCTCTTGTCCTTTCCTAGCTTACGAACACACACACACACACACACACACTGCCTTATTTATTGCCCTCGAAGCTTACTTTTGATGGAGGGGCACGGGGCCAAAAGGCATAGTATACCATTTCAAGTTCTTTTCAAGTAGCTTGAAGAGAGAATAAAAGCCCATTTCAAGAATTCCGAGAACCGAATCAATGCAGCAACTTGGCCCAAAAAAGTCGTTTCACTTCGATATCAATCATTCGATTAAAGGTCACTGAAAAAGGGATCTAGGAGAGTTCACTGTACTGTTGAGAAGGACACACGAGTGTCCAATATCGAGTGTCCAATTAGTGGATAATGATTCTCAATGATTTCCTTTCAAATGTATCGAGCAACTAGAGTGCAGATTCGGAGTTATAGATTCATCTTTGAGATATATTTACAATCAGTAGACAGAAAAGTTTCAACAAGTTGTTCCTATAAATTCGATAATGCGAAAGGTTTACGCTTGATTTTAGTTCCTAATTTAGACTTGCATCTGTCAGTATTATCTTTCACTTCCCCAGCCATTTCAATTGCCAAATTTCTAAACCGAATAAGACCAATTTCTCTCTCTTGCGTCTCTTAATTCGTTTTGTGGGGAAAATCTTTCTGAAAAGCTTCTCTTTGGGAGAGAATGAAAAAAAAACGCAGAAGAAGGTCACGGATTTGGTTTGGTCTTTGGTCAAGTTGATTTTGGGCCGCGGCGATGGTGGCCACTTCATGGAATTCATAACGCAAATATGCTAAAAATGTTCAAACAAAAAGTTCCGAAATTCGTTTTGTACATAAAGCAAAGCAAAGACCTCGCCTGGCCAAAGGAGGAAAAAAATGTTAAAGCGGCTAATAAAATTGTGCTCATTAAAGGAAAGCCAACTTGCCCCTTGGCCAAAACGTAATAAAGGTTAAAGCACAGAGCGGAGCGCACGAAAAGAGGGAGAAACCAGGGGCGGGGAGAGAGAGCACCATCCTCCTCCTCCAGCCACGGATTGGTAGCCGTCGGCGGTGGGTACCACACACAGCACAGAGAAAAGGAAAAGCAAGCGTGAGAGGATGCATGGGTCGGGGGGGATGGATGGATGGATGGATGGAAAAAAAGAGGGAAAATCAAAGACAAGTGGAGACCGCAGCCGGGCCACAGAAGAAGAATCAAGAGTTCAAAAGTGGATACAATGTGACCGAGTGCCAGAGTGCGAGTGCGAGTGCCAGAGCAGAGTGTGTGCACTGCCCTGAAAGGCGAATGTGGATGAGGAGGAGCCACTGGTGAATGTCCTTGCCATGGTTGTGGCAGTGGCTACTGCTGCTCCTGCTGCTCCTGCTGCTGCTGCACACATGCTGCCATGAATACGAATTGCATTTTCCGTGGACGACTAGGCCTCCTGCAAGTTACATCCACCAGCAGAACAGAACAGAACAGAACAGAAAGTCAAGTTGAAAGACGAGGCCCCTGGTCTGAGTCTGGTTCCCCTTTTGAGGGTCAACTGTTGGTCAACATCCACCCACAGACCCACTCTAGTGTGGGTTGGGGTTTCAGAACAAGATTATTTAACCAGCGGCAACATCCACAGTGAGTCACACAGAAGGAGAGAGAAGAAGAGAGAGCGAGGGAGTCAGAGGCAGAGCCAAAGCCAGGGACAGTGGCAGGGCAAACAAGTGCGAGAAAAAGCCAAAGAAAATGTTAATGGTTAGACTTCCGTCTCTTTCCAGCTGTCTCTCTATCTCTCTCTTACTTACTTTCGCTGCATGTTTACTGCTGGAGGCAAAGTTTTAATAAAGACAAGGACAAGAGCGTTCAACAATTTAGGCGCAAAACACAGCAACAGAACAAACATTTTACAGTCTGAAAATACAAAACCCGGGAAGATTGGGGAAATGATTCGGAAAGTCGAGGTTTTAAATACCCTTTAAATGTGAATTATTTAAATGAAAGATGCAAATAGATTTCTACATTCTTACCTCGCTTTTATTTTGTATCAATAAGATTCTTAATGTTATTTTTTTCTTTATAATTTCTTTGCAATAGTTTTGCACATTTTTGGATTACTTCGAATAAATTCTCATAGTTTTACATTATATTTTCTGATATTGTTACGATCTGCTTCGGCTTATCGAATGCCTTCAATAAAAGGAAGGCGCTGCCTAAAGATATGTAAATGTATGTACCACAATAAAAGCAAAACAAACTGACAGCAGATAGACCGAAACACACACAAATATATGTAAATATGTGTGCAGAATTTTGGAGTGGAAAGTGCAAGTCGAAACGCGCGCGGAGAAGGGCTAACAACAAAAAAAGTCAAGTGAAAACCAGAACCAAGGACCATGAAAGTAACGAATCTTCTGTCTAATGAGACCATCCAAGCGAATCTCTGTGTGCGGTACCCCCAAACCCCAAACCCCTCACCAGCCACCCACACACGACCCATAGGCGAGGAGAGAGGGAGAGATATGTAAATACATATGAGTGGGAGGGTGGGGGTTGTGGTGGTTTTCAAATGAATTCACTCACAAAATTCTCAGAACCAACAAAGCCAACAATGCATCTTCTTTTCCATTTCCCATTTCCCATTCAATTATCTCATAATTGAGGTGGTCCTCCATCCCCTGGCATGCCTCTAGCACACACGAACACAAACACACACACACACACACACACACGCACACAAGAAAGGAAATTCTGTTTAATTTAATAATAAAAAAACAAACAAGCAAAAATTGTAGCCCAAAAGTGGGAGGTGAGCCCTTTTTGATGTACTTAAAGGACAGAATTTTGCAGATTACAGATAAAAGGCTTAAAAAGAGTTGATTTCGGCTAATTATCGCAGGGCGTGACAAGAAAGAATCGCAGATTTAATCATCATTTACACACTGGAAGCTCATACTTGAGGAAAAGAAGCGTGAGACATAAAGGTTACAACTTTTATAAAGCATAAATAGAATGCAAATCAAATGATTCCAGAAATGATTAGCATTCAGAAAGATACACACAAATTTACATAAAAGCTATACATAAATACATATTTATGTATCTTACTAAATACACATGATAATTAGAAACATTCGATGCTCTTTTGGGGGAAACTACCTGCAAGAAATTAAAGAAAGATAATTCAGAGATCGAGCTGGCTGTCTTCTGTTTATGGTGCAATTTTCGTACTGTTAACCGAAAAGTACTTTAAAGAAATATAAGAAAATAATGTGCATACCATTCCATACACAAAACGAGCCCCAATTTAATCCAATTCACGATTCACTTTGATTCGAATGTGTGCGAGCATCAGTCGCTAATGATAATGAATGTGTTCAGTGTGCCATGTAGGAGTTTTGTCATTCGCTTGTTGTTTGCTTTGTGGCAGAAGATTAG
Organism: Drosophila subobscura; assembly: GCF_008121235.1. Classification (NCBI taxonomy): domain Eukaryota; kingdom Metazoa; phylum Arthropoda; class Insecta; order Diptera; family Drosophilidae; genus Drosophila; species Drosophila subobscura. The sequence continues at coordinate 21,885,549 of NC_048530.1, read as the reverse complement.
CCGCCTTTCAAATTATTCAAATCGATTCCTTGTTGTGGTCAAACCCCACCAAACAATGGGCGGATGGGCAATTGGAGGCGTGGCTGTGTGGGTGACAAATTTAGTTGAAACATTTATGAGCGGCAGCGGAGCAGAGCAAAGAGCGTGATGTCGAGAGGCTGAGAGAGAGAGAGAGTGCGGGGGGATATGGTAATGCATCAACTCTCATTTATAAATCATACAAATCGCACACACACACACACACATACATACACACATATGTACATACATATATCAAATGCCTGTCGAAGGGATAGATAGACATATAGATAGATACTCCTGTGAAAAGGAAGTAGGCACCACGCGCGAATGAATTTTCTGCTGGCGTATGAAATTTTTACGCAAACAAACACATGGATAGGCACACAGAGACGTGACTGTATAGGTGGATGGGTTTATCTGCTGGTGTGTGTGTGTCTGCGTCTGTGTTTGCGGCGGGATTGTGTCTACGTCAGCAACTGACCAGCAGCCAAGGAAAACTAGAGGCAGCGCAAAGAGAAACAGAGGGAGAACTCAGAGGCCTCAAAGTCAAAGTCAAAGGCAAACAGTACAAAGAAAAAGAAGCTGTCCTCCGCAGGACCTAAGACAGTACCTAATTGCTATGAGACTCGCGTCTTTGCTCCGCTAGCAGGCCATGGCCGAAAAGATGGATACGGAGAGATGGTGGCACTAAAAGAAAGATGTTGAAGCGACAGCGAAAAGGTTTTGAATAAAACGAACGAAATTAAAACGGAAATTAAGCGCAAAATGAGCAACAGCCGAAGAAAAAGAGGAAACAGAAGCAGGAGCAGCAGAAGCAGGAGGAGCAGCCAGCAGTCCCCTTCATGAAGTTGTCCCAAAACCAAAACCAAAACCAATTCAACGACCAGGCGGTGGTCCAAGATGCGGGAGCGAGTTTCCAAGTCGAAGTTGGTGGAGTTCCTCCATGGAACTGGTTGGTGGACTACGTTTTCTGCCTGGGATCCAAGCGCTGCTCGGTGTTGCTTGAACAAAGCCTCACCCTTTTCAAATGGTCCTGCCATCTTCAATTGAAAAATTGTATAGAAAAAAGCTGGCTGTCATAACCATAAGTTCAAGAACTAAACAGCGCCTAAGCGCCCATCAAGGTCGGAGCCACAGACGACAGGTGTCTGTCTAAGAAAACTAAACTTCCACTTAGAAATTGTTGAACCTCTCGCTGAAAGGGTACAATACAAAGCAAGAGTGCGAGCAGGCAACTGAAGGAAAAGAGCGAGAAAGACATAAGAGGGAGATGGAGAGGGAGAGGGAGAGAGGGGAAGAGCGAGGGAGTGAAAGAAAATTAAAATGCCACGACAAAAAGGTGCAAAAGTAGGAGTCGAGAAACGGAACCGCAGAACTGTCTGCGGGCAGCTCTAAGGAAGGAAAGTTTTGCCCCCTGCAACCACCTACCGCTGCTGCTTGCTGAGGGGGCGGAGGGGAACATCGTGAAAGTTTCGTGGAAAAGGTGGAAAAGCAGAGGCGACAGCGAGTCGCGCTTCGCAACTAATTCAAGAGCGTGTTAAAGACGAAAGCTCATTAATATGCGAGAGACGAAACTGCCGCCGCAAGGAGCGTGTGGGTCATGGGGCATGAGGCAGGTTAAGCAGTGACAAAGTAGGCAAAGAAAAAGAGCCAACAAACACACACAAAAAAGGGACACACAAGGGTTATGCGGTGGGCAACGGAAAAAAAGGTGCCAAAGCAGACGGTAATGCGTGCGGAAAAAAGTCCATCCAGAATGTAGAATAATGCAGAAAATTAAAAACAAATTTGAAATCCAGTGTCCCCCCCGCAGTACAAGCTCCTTGAACAAGTCCGAGTCCTTTTGCGCGTCCTTCTGCCTTGTGTCCTGTTCTGCTCTCATGAGCCGCATGTCCGCAAATGAGGCTAATAAGCGGAATGGCTTGTGGTCGTGGCACCCAGGGACTGCACTCCCGACCCCGACCCCGACCCCGACCACGGCCCTCCGGGGTGCCACTTTCTAGATGAAGATGAGAATGAACTTTTATGCAATTTGGGGGCTAATTCGCTAAGGACTGAAGGAGCAGAAGGAGCAGCCGGAAGGAAGACCCACTGCTGACAAAGTGCAAACGTTTAAATTACTTTAAGGAGGGAATTTGTAGTGCATGTAGGTTGAGGCTCAGGAATGGTTACCCTGTAGATTCCCTCATCGATTGTCTCTTCCGCTAAATATAATATTTTACTCTTGAATGCCTTTACTTTTGTACTCTTGGAACTGCCATGGAAATCTTTTCTATCGACTGCAATTATGTCATTCCACTCTCTAAAAGAGCGTCCAGTGGAGCGTCTTCCAGTATGTCTCAGACCACCATTCTGTAAATCATTTTCTGGACATTCCCCTACCAGATTTCACCACCATAAAAATATATTTTCTTTTGCTGTGGCTTCAAGGAAAATGCAAGTTTCATTCTTGCATTCTCTGCTGCCTCGAAAATCCTTTTGGGGCTTTCGATTTTCGATTGAATAACTTATGATTGCAATTGAAAGCTAATTAGTGCTAGCTCTTGGGGCAAGCGGCCTTTGATTAACTATTCAAAATGCTGTGCGACCTCTGACCTTTACTTTTGTATTGAGATTTTCTGTCGGTTGTCAGCGTTTTCTGTGGCGACTGATATGATTGCCTTCTTCTTTTCGCAAACTAATCAGAAAATGTTGTAGGGGCCATTGTTGTAGGCTGTTCGTTGTTGTCATTTACCATAAAGACGCACATAGAGAGAGAGAGGGGGAGGGAGATGGAGATGGAGATATACCCACACATTGACATTGATTTTTGTATGCATATGTAATTTAGTTTTTGTTATGTTTTCGTCTCTTGGATTCTTGGATTCGATTCTCGTTTTCATTTCTTTTCAATTCAATTCCATTTGGGGTTCCATTCAGCTGCTGGCTGTCGCCGCTTTCTGCCCCTTTCTGTCTTTTGTCCGCTCTCTGGGAAAATATTGACTGACATTGATTATACACACTCAGTCCGTGCCCCGTGCCCCATGCCCCTAGCTGCCAACTGCTACTGCCACTGGCTAGCCGGCCCCTGCAGACAGACGCATGGACATGAGGCTTATGGCCCCAAGATGATGATGATGCCTGGCATAGACAGACAGACAGATAGACACACACACACAGTTTCTTCTTTCTTTTCTATTATGCTGTGTTATGGCATTTGGCTCCTCCTTTGCTGCGTGTCCTGCTGTCCGGTTAACTTTAACAGTCAAGGACTTTGTTGTCGAAATGTTGATTTTTGTTGATTTGGCTTAGTGGCTGCCACTCACATCACATCACATCACATGGCCCATGGGGCAGGACACAGGCAGAGCAGCATACACAGGACTGAAAGGACATGCACAAGGCATCGATTACTCCTAGCCGCAGCAGCAGGTCCTATGTCTACCCGAAAATGTTCTAAAAGCAACTAAACTGCTGATGAAATGGATTGTCATGTGCGTTTCAATTTCCGCCAATGACATTCCTCCACACACACACAGAGAGAGGCTTTCCTTTGGCTCTGCGAAAAGTTTGCACAAAGTTTTCCTTTCCCCATGCTTTCTGTGTGTGTCTCTGGCAGCAGCAGCAGCAGCAGCAGCAGCAGCAGCGGCGGCGGCGGCGGCCATTAAGTGCCATTTCCATGGCCGCTAGAGCAGAGTGCGTCTGTGTCTGTGTCTGTGTGCGTATGGGGGGTGTGTACCCCTAACGGGGGTGGGCGTGGCCCGAGGCGCACTCTAATGAAAAGGATAATCAACGGCTGGTGGTCTGCTCTGTCTTTCGATGATGATTGAATACTACTGAGAGCTGACTGATGCTGCTGATTGATGAATATGAGAACTACTGATTGGCACAGAGACAAGGAATCTGCCAGGAAGGCCATGCGAGGCATGTCAGTGCTTGGCCCCCATCAGACATTCACTGCATCGACTTCCCACAGCGCAAACTATCAACAACAACGAACAAGTAAAGAAAACATTGAATTCGACTAGACAAAATGTCGACTATTCAGAATTTAAATACCACTCAAGAGCAATCTGGGGACAACGACACTCAAGAGGAGGGTCTGGTGCACATTCGCCTGCAGCAGCGTAGCAGCCGAAGGATGATCACCATCGTGCAGGGCCTGTCCGAGATCTTTGACCTCAAGAAGATTGTGCGCGCATGCCGGAAGGAGTTCTTGTGCGACGGCACCGTCACCGATGAACCGCAGCAGGGGCAGCTCATAAAGCTGAAGGGGGATCAGCGCGAGAACATTTGCCAGTGGCTGATCGACACGGAGATCTGCAAGCCCGAGCAGCTGAAGCTGCACTGAAGATGGGACCCGCCTTTACACTCTGCTCTCTTCCACGATTGTTCCCGGTTTTATCACTCTTCACATTAGTTTACTCTCTGGAAAGAAGTTTACTCTCTCTCTCACAACGAAGTCAGAAACAATTTTGTAGGGAGGGAGGGAGAACAATTAAAATTAAATGTTAAAATGCGAATAAAATCAAATAAAAAGTGTAGAAAAAATATACAAAAATCAAAGGAAAAAGACAAACCAAAGAATGTAGAAATAGGAAGACGAGTGGCAAAATTTTTAAAGCCACAAGCATTTGGGGGCATTAAATTTGGCATTTAAATTATTACAACACTCCGCATAAAAAATAATCCATATCTCTCTCTCCACATAGATCTCTTTTCTCTTTCACAACGTTTCTCTGGGTCTGTTCGTCTCCCATTACAAGTCCTGTTTCCATCTGCATTTAAAGCAGGAGGAGCAGGAATAGAGAACGCGACCAAAAACTTTTCGTGTACTTTTGCACTTGAAATGACCGTGGTGGTGGTGGGGGAGGGGAGGCACACGATGATGATGATGATGATGATGATGGGAATGGCTACAAGGACCACAAGGACGACCATTAGACAGTGTTACAGTGGGATGTTTAACTGTTTTGTTTATGAAAATTACACGCATTCGGGAGACGTCACTCGGTTCGCATCCCTTGCTGCTTTCTGCTTCTCGAGATGACCTCAACTTTAACTTCAACTTTGACTCCAAGAGGAGGGCACCAACCATGCCCACTGCCACTGCCACTCCCACTCGGAACTCCCACTGCCACTCGGAACTCCCATTCGAAGGCCCATTCGGGGCATCGCATCGACTTCTGCAGCGACTTCGACGACTTCCGGATGTGTGCGGATCGGGGATGGGCAATGGAAATGGGAATAGCGGTGCTCCACTTGACTAACGGCAGTTTCAGTTTCAAAAAAAAAAAAAACGAAGAAGTAGGTGGAAAAAGCAGTAGCAGGAGGGGGAGGGGGAGGGGGAGGAGCAGCAGGAACAAGAAAGCAGCAGAAGAAACCAGACAAAGAGTATCAAAAAAAAGCAAAAGAAAGCAAAAGGAATCGCGGGTGCACTCCCTCCTCTTGCTGGATTCATTTTCCATTCGGCAACTTTTGCCACACACACATCCGCGCCATGCCCCCCCTCCCGCCCTTCCTGTGTGGGTGGGTGTGTGGCTGTGTGTGTTTGTGTGTGTTTTCACTGTTAGAAAAGCGCGCAAAAGTAAAGTTTTTGCTTTGCAAACAACAACCAATAAAACTTTAAGCAATCTTCCACAGCTTCGTAGTCGGAGTGGCAGTGGCAGTGGCGTCGGCATAAAGAGGGGGGCACAACTTTTGGCGGTGGGAGGGGAGGAGCGCGTAAATGCCTTGCATACGCTACGCTATGGCTTTTTCCTTGGAGCGGCAGCGGTTTCCTTTTGCTCCATTTTTGCTTTCATTTCCAGTTTCCTTTTCGTTTTTCCTTTTTTTTTTCTTTAATTTTTTATTTTTTAATTTATTTTCACTGCAGTTTCAATTCTTTTTCCGTTGTCTCTCGCTCCTTTGCCCTCCTTCCTCTTCAGGTATGAGCCCACATGTGAGTGGGAATGATGCAAGAAGCCGTTTGGTGGGCGAACAAGTTGTAGTAGCGGCATTTTCCAGTTTCCTGCTTCCCCGTCCAACGTTTTGTGGGGGTGGTGGGTTATTATGAGTTCCTCAAACAGATGTTTGCAGAGAGACAGCGTCTTAGCCCTCTGCTAGAGTTCCTTCACACAAAATGATGATCAAACTTAACATGAATCAGCATTCAATTCTCCATTCCATTGCCTTCAAGTTTCTCTTGCAGGAAGATGCAAAAAACACACAAAAATCAGGCTTAAGGGTATCCAAATGAGCTTCTAGGGTATCAATGTCGTCGCTTCTCCCACGCAAAACTTCTTTCATGTCTCTCTGTTTTCTTTCTTTCTCTGTACTTTTTTTTTGGGGTTCGTTCTGTGGCCATAGGCAGTCAGTGGACGCATCGCCATCGGCTCTGGCAATCTGCATGCCAAGAGGCGCCTGTTACCACACCATACCCCCCGTGGCGCCCGTCCACCCACCATCCGCTGCTGCAATTCGATAAGAGCAACAACAACACTTTGAATTTATTTTTTAAATTTTTGTAACAACTTTTGGCAGAATGTTTGCCCAATGTTTTCCATATAAGTGTGCGGGTGAGTGCATATGGCTGTGGGTTAGTGTGTGTGTGGGCGATATGCCTGTGCCTCTGTGTGTGTGTGCTTGTCTGTGTGTACTGCAGTTTGGGTTTGTAGCAGCCTGGCACTGCTTTCAACCTTTCAAAGGAGTGGACTACCAAAGAGCACTTACCAGTGGCCGCACACACGCAGAACACACACACTCTCACCAGTCGGAGGAGCAGATGGAACGTAACCCAACGTAACATCAAAGAAAAGCAGTGCCAGACAGTGCGCCCCATAAGCATAAGGATAGAACAAACGAGCTCCAGATTGAATTTGAGTTCCCTTCTCAAGATATCCTTCAGCAGCTTCTCATCGATGATTGTTGTAATTTATTGGCAAAGCTTAAAAGATTTAAGTCATTTAATTTATCTATTAATTATTATATTTATCCATACGAAGCTCTACAGTTTCGAAGCACACTGTTTTGGTCTCCCAAAATTAGCTAATCGGACAACCTGGTTTTGTTTTCTGTGTCGGTTTTTGGTGACCAGGAATGGGGACATTTTTGGTCGGTGGCTTCAGTTCTTTGGGAAATACAATACAATACGTAAATGCATGGAAAAATACAATCCGGGCTTATCCCCCTGTCTTTCGATCGGTTAAACCACAACCACACCATCTTTATGCATAGACACAAATTTTCTAATTCATGTTATGGCCTTGCCTTAGGACTCTGTTGACCCACTGCTGACCCTTTCATAGATACTCCTTCGCAGCCAGTGCACTGCCTACACAAATGTATCTGCAAAAAGGCATTATCCCAGAGCTCAATTCAAATATATGAAAATACTCGTGTATTTGTAAGATCCAAATACGAAATGGATAGACATATTTTTGTGAGGGGGATAAAGTTTTGGTCTTTGGTTGGCTCTTTTCTACGGCTTTGGCTTGTTTAGTTTTATTTGAATTCCATTTTTTTATTTTTATTTTTATTGGCCAGGCCGACAACGACTACAACGACAGCGACTGAGAAGAGAAGTTTCTGTTCAAGCGGCACTTGAACAACGCGCCAACACAAACACCGTCACACGAACACAGGACACACACACAAGCACACACAAGCACACACATATGCAGTTGTCATAAAGGAAAAGTTGTATTACATTTATGACACTTTTTGAATATATATTTTTGCACATTTCTTTTTTCGTACCCCTTGGCGTTCGATGGCTGCTTGGGGTAAGCTGTGTAGTTTGGCGTGGTGGCATTTGTTCATTGGAAAATATTTCAGTGTTGCTCTGACCCGGAAGCTGCATTGTATGACAAGTTGATACCTAAAGCAATTAAATCTACAGAATTAGCAACAAAACTTTGGATCAAGCAGTTGTGTCCATTCCAGCCGAAGATCTGCAAGTACGAATCTTCGGCATAACAAGTCTTGATCCCTCGGCATGTTTGCCCCCTGACACTTGATATTGGAATTGTAACAGTTCCAGCGAATGATTATCCCTCACTTCATCCATGGGTATCACATAGTCTCTTCAGTTACTTTGATCAATTTCGGATGTGCGAGTGTTTGCATATTTTTGTGTGCGCCTCCTGTGTCCGCATCCCTGTCCCTGGCCCTGCCCCTGTCCCCCTTCCTGGCCCACACAGCACGTTCGCTGTTTTATTTAACTCCCCATTACGTTTTTACAACCCTTTTCGTTTACTTTTTCGCTCTACGCCCCCCCTGGCAGCCATGGCGCTTCCTTGCTTTGCGTTTTCCCCGCGTGTTGACACAGCGGCAAAGGCAAACAAAGCAGAAGGCAAACAACGCGATAAACTTGGCCCAAAACGAGGCCATTGGGCGGACACCATGGCGGACGAGGGGGGGGGGCAGGGGATCATAGGCAGCCTTGAGTGGGCCCGGAAAGGCGGCAAAGCATTTTAGTTGGCGACATTCCATCAAAAATGGGCAAATGAGTCAATCTCCCGTCGGCGAATGTCGTTTGGAGCCACGCACTTAATCAAAGTGTATGTATATTGCCTCCCCCCTGCCACTGCACCTCGCCCAGGGGAAGGGGTTATGGAAAAATAAAAATCACAGCAAAACATGCGGACAATTCTCAGGCCGTCGCAGAACAAATAAACCCCAATGGCACATATGGTTTTTCCGTTCAACTCGTTTTTCCGTTTAGCAAATACAAAATAAATAAATTAAATACACAAAAGAATAAACAGAAGGGTGACAGAGAAACATCGGAACATCCCTGAAGATAAATCCAAACACTTCAATTTGTACCTCAAAGATGGCTCCATTTATGGTTTAATCTGCGTAAGTGAATGTCCCCTCTGGAGAGGGTAAGCGATTGCAACCCATCCGTGAATGTTTCACTAAATGGTTTGAAAAACACAGCACATGGTTTGATTATTATTTAATTGACGGAGTGATTAACATTGAAACAGATTTAATCCGAATGTTAATTGCTTCGTTAATTGATCGACTCTACGGCGAACAAAAAAACTAATTCCGAAAATGCAGTGGGAATTATTTGCCATATGTGGACTTGGATGTGCATTTACTTGATGCTTGCACTGAAGGGGAATTGGAAAGGAGATTGTTCAACTGCAAATGGGGCTAATAGTTTGAAAATGTATTCCTTCAGTTCCATCAGAAGGCAACAGCCTCATAGTCGGTAGGCAATTTATTGCTTATTGCTTATTGGTTCATCTTAAGCAGCTTCACTCTGAGAGAGGCTTAAGTCGAAGATGCATTCAATGGCAAACGAGTGGCATGGCTGCTTATTAAAATCATTATTGAGGTTCCATCTGAGTCTCTCTCTCTATGCTTCTGAAAATATCTCGACGGAAATCGAGTATGAAAATCGGATGAGAATTCTTAAATTAAATTCTGACACACAGATGGGGACATGATAACATGAGTGTGTATGCGTGTGTGTGTGTGTCTGTCTGTGGGTGATAACGATGCCACATCCACCGCCCAGACCAAGCCACGGCGGGCGCCTCCTTCTTGGCTGCTGTTGGCGCCTCCATTCATTCGTTTTGTGGCGCTGATGGTTCCCCGTACATTCGCGCAATTTATTTAACTTGATTTGCTGCAATTTATTTCAAGTGTTGTCGTTTATTTAAACACTTCACACACACACACACACACCGTAGAGGGCGTAAAAGAGAATGAGAGAGAGAGAGAGAGAGAGAAGTGACGGCACGTGGAAAATGCACCGCAAGAAAAATACACTTGAAAAGGCAGCTGGCAGCATAATTGTGTGCCACTTACGGTAACCAGCAAACGGACCCAAGTTGCAGCACACACACATGCACACACACACGTGCATTCGTGCACACACACACAGACACATGGCTGTGTGCAATTAACCCTTTGATGCAATAATAAATTGTATGTCATGACGGTTTCACCCGCTCCCACGTTTTCCCTCTCGGTTTACTCTTTCACTCTTTGCGCTTCACTCTCCCCCGCACCATCCCTCTACTCTCTCCTGCTTTATCTGCCTCCTTCCCTCTCCTCTCCTCTCCTCTTCCTTCTCCTGCTCCTCCTCCACCATTCGCTTTAACAGTTTGTCTACCATTCATAAAATTATTCAAGCAAATTTTATTTGCACAAATATATACGCGACTTGTTTGCCTTCGGCTTTGTGACCCACACAACTGCGAACATACCATCCGCCCAGCACACCACACCACACCACACCACAGCCACAGTCCCCGTCCCCACCTCCGTCTCGCACTTGCGTCATGGGGCGAAGGACGGAGGGAAGTAGTTACAGGCCACCCTCAAGCCCCCAGACACATGTCTCGCTGAATATCTTGCGATCTAGTCGACTGGCAAAGTCCAGACGATGCGATGTGTTGCGATGCGGCACAGTGGATGGAATAGATGCAAAAAGGCTGGCATTTCATAATGCAGACACACATCGATAAATGTGAAAAGAAAATAAATCATTTACATTCATCGATATGATTAGGGATTGATGTGAGAAGTGTGGGATTATTCCAGTGAATTACGGCGACATATACCATAGATCTTAAAGTAGGTTTGGAGATTCCAACACCGATCCAGTCAATGTCTAATCTTTCGATTATTTCGTTTACTTATTTATATCCCATTGATTTCCCTCTATGGCACCTCCACCTCCGATGGAATTATACATATACCTAACTTATCAGGCTGTAGCTCTTGCACTTATTACTAATTTCCTCACTAAAATGCCATTCATTGTCCATTGCCCGATATCATTCCGCACCATTTCGATTGCCAATGTTTTGCATTGTCTGTTCCTTCTTCGTTTCCCTCTATCTCTAGCTCTATTTGCTTTTTGCTTTGCTCCCAGAAATGGGCGTAGTCACTTGGGGGCGTGGCAGTGGCAGTGGCCGGTGGGCCGGGCCGGGGCCGGGGCCGGGGCTTAGTGTCTGGTTCGATGCTTGCCGGGCGAAACACTTTCAAGTGTTCATCATTTTCCGCTGCTAATGGCGCTCATTTATTTTATTGACAGCCGTTTCCGTACATTTTCCTCACTTTTTTTGGCCCTCTCTTTCGCTCTTCTTCTGCTTCCTTTGGCTATCTCTCGTTTTTTGTGGCATCCAAATGGTTGCCGGAGCAAAGGACTTTTTCCATGGCGTAAAGTGTGCAAATTAGTTGATTTTTATGAGTGAAGGAATGCCTCGTTTGATCAGCGACCGACCGACCGACCGACCGACCGACCGAGCTCCAGCGACACCTGAAATGAATGCGAAAGCGAATGGCAGAGAGACGAATGCGCTGATGCGAATACATACCGTACCGTGCCATGGCATGCCATGAAAATACTACCGATGCGATGCCGTCCAATAAATACGAAGCAATTTGCATGCGGTGGTTGCTTACTGGGCCATAATTAATTTTCCTTAATTTCTTTCCCTTTTTATTTTGCAGACTCGAAGGCGGGACCGGGCTGCCCCGGTGACTGAGTAATTGATAATATTGAATGCTGCAGGACGAACAGCCGCCGCCTGTACACTGAAATCCATTAGTGAGTATAAATTAATCCTTGTATAAATCATTAACAACAACAACAAAAGCCGGCAGTGGGGGGGCAAAAGAAATGAGAACTGAAATCTGGGGCATGAGGCGAGCAATGCACTGGGCACTGCACAGCAAAGGGATCTCCCTGCATCTCTGTATCTGTTGTATCTGCATGAGCACTGGGACTCGTATCTGGGTGTGTTTATTCAGGGATCCTGCGCCACATAACCGGCACATCCTGTTTGTATGCGTAAGTTTTAATTGAAGGCTTTTACATTTGGCTTTGCGGTGATAATAATTAATAATTGAAGGCGTTATCGTTGCCACTCTGTTGAAATACCGTGTTGCTCCTACTGCCACTCTGCCACACTGCCACTGTGTTTGTCTTTGTCCCACTCCCACGGCTACACTCTCACACACTCGACTCTCAAGCACGCACTCGGAGGGGGCGGGGCCAACAAAGTTTTGCGGCCTAACCACAAAAGCTCCTACTTCTACTCCTACTCGTACTCCCACCCCCAACAATGTTTTCATCTCGCTTACGACTTAACCGCAAGCAAAATTGAATGGTATCCACCCCCCGCTATCTTTCACACGCTCGTCTCACGGTTTTTATTGGGGATTTTCCTCATCTTCGAGCAGGAGTACGGGCACGGGTACGGGTACCCTTTCTATGGGCATTTACATATTCAAAGATAAATGGAACGGCAGCAAAGAGGGAAAACAATTGCCTTAAATGAGGATATTTCGTTGATTATAAATAATGCCACGATAGGACTGCATTACAAATAGAAATTCCATAGTGGAATAGTGGCAAATATTTCAACCCTAATTTGGGGAATTTCCCTTCAAAGATTTCCTCATTTTTCACCCACTAAAATCTATCTTCCAAACTGCTTGACGCCTTCCATCCCATAGCCAATGGAGCAATGTGTGTTTTCAAAGTGTATGCCAGTGCGAATCCCAAAAGTTAACAAGTTTTTGCCCCCTTTGTTTGGTTCAGGATTTTCCTTTGTGTCTCTCCGATTCTCTGATTCTTGGATTCTGCGGCTTTCGGTTTTGTAATATTATAATTTACGACTTTTTGACAAATTATCGGCATAAAGGAACATAAATAATATGTATTTGGAAAACGTCGACAATAAGCGTAAATTTCAATAAATTAATCATTTCGAGACAGCCACAAATTGTTGAGGGGGCGTGGGCCCAGGGGCTTATAGGGATGTGGCACGGCTCGGGGCAAGCAACAGGCGGCCGCACGCAAACAGACCAAAAGGGGGTGGAGAGCTGTGTTAAAGCGATTCAATTACGGAACCGAAGGCGAAATTTCATCAATTCATAATGCAGTGATGGACACCCGGTACCCGGTACCGCTCCCCAAATTGATGCCTGCCACAAATCCTTATCAATTTCCATTCCATTTGACATTAGGGAAATATTCAGAGGCGCGTTCTGCTGCTAATTATGTGCCATTTTATTATGCTGCGATTTTTATGGGGTTCTAATGGCCATGTCCTGCGAGCTGATGGAGGATGGGTGCATTTACTGGTGCAGTCTCCAACTAATCTTTGACCGCATCCAACGATGCCAGAAATGCGAGCATCAAAACAGTTTTCCTCCTCGTTTTTCGCAGTCTTTTTCGACTCGTTTTTGTTGGCAACCGAAAAGTGCAACCAAATTGAAAGCAAAGCCAAGTCATCAGGCGAAATGTAATTGCTGCCAGAGGAAGGACACGAAGTGGGACGAGCGCTAGGATGTGTTAGGTAAACCTCATTTCTGGGGCTGTGTTTTCAAACAAAAACTGTGCCATATATTATGTCAGAGGCGTCAGATAAGCGCCTCCCAGACGATGGGGCACGGAAGATTCGCTGGCGAATTTAAATCTGTTGCAAAATTGGTTTCCTTCTATGTGGAAAAGCGATTACAACTTGATGAGCCAGCAGCCAGTCATGTGCCATGTGGCAGCCACACACAAATAAGCCAAATGGTGTCGCCCGACTGGGCTATACCCATTACACTTGATATCTTCACTCTCCTAACGAAAACTTCCATCTATTATCTCTTATTTGATTGCATTCATGGCACTCGTTTTCGGTCTTTAAGAATATTTCACTCATGGCAATCCATTAGTTGCAATTAAATCGTTTCTTCTTAACTTATAACACTCATTTGATGCGTATTCCCCATTTCATTTCATTTTATCAGCTTCACAATTTCGTACACTTCGTTCAATCATTTTCCTTTCTGCAGAAGCGGCAGCAACAGCAGACGCCACTCGTTGTTCAAATATTCATTGCACTCGAAGGAGTGTGGCCGTGTCCTGTGCTGTGCTCCGCACTTGAAAAGTATTCAATGTTTGGCATGCCATGCCCCTTCTCTTACCCTTCATCCACAGTCTCGTGTTCTCTAAAGATCTCTTTCTCAGTCTCAGACTCAGTTTCTCTCTTTGCCTCTTTTGATACCGTTTTCAGGGAGTTTTTTTATTCTGATTCTGTAACGATTTGTGTAATGCAGCGACGGACGCACTATGGAGGGTAGAGTTAAAAGACTTTGAAAAGAAGATAACCCAAAAATGAACAGAAAATGGGTATAAAAATGCAAGGAAAATACCATTACAGTTTTGTTTAAAATTCCCGATCACTGCATAAAGTCATTCTTGGAGTGTTCCTTCCAGTTACTCTGTAGCGTAGCTTGTGGGACCATGGATGAGTGGGTTCGCCTAGCAATCAGTTCATGAATTGAAAGCCCATTCCACAAGTGTTGTTCAGAATCTAATGAAAATACTGGATATGATGTGATTACAGGGTATCCTTATGTTCGCGTTCCTTTTCCTTTCTTTGGCTTTTGTTTGGCGAACGTTTTTGCCAATGTTTTGCTTTTTGTTTTCGGCTTCATTACATTGAAGTTTTGTTTTTTATTTTGTTTTGTTTTCGGCATTCCATTTCCTTCAGTTGGTTTTTATTGTCTGTGTCTCTCTGACTCTGTTCGTGTCTCAGTCTCAGTCTCCCGTTTCCCCCCTGCCTTTGTGTTTGTTCTTTTTGCTTGTTTGTGGAAATTAAGCTTTGAAAAATGACTAGCTTGCTGGCTCGCAGATACACTGGGACTGGGGCTGGGACATACACAGATGCAGTGTTGCACACATAAGTATTTGGAAAATTACTTTCATTTGTGTGTGCGCTTCGTTTGGCTCGTTACTGTCGAAGGAGTTGCTCTGCTCCTGCCGCTCTTTGCTCTCTTCTGTGTCCTGTGTCGTGTGTCCTGTCGCCTGTCTCCAGCTTCCTGTCTTGTTTTTGTGGCTTTCAGAGAAAGCATTTTCATTTATATTTAGTTCTTTCGCCCGCTGCCAGCCACTTCCTTGGGGCCATTATCAAGAACCCTCCTCCTGCCGCTCTCGCTGTGTGTTGCATTTGTAAATTACAAAAATGAAATTAAGTTCACACTTTGTCATGTGGGGACATTTACGGTTTTTAATTGTTTGTGCGGACTGTACTGTACCGTACTCTACAGTACTGTGTGGCGGAATGTTGCCTACTTTTTCGGGCTGCCTGCTCCTTAAATGAGTAATGAACGCTGCTTGCTCGTGTCCTTGCTTGTGCTTGTGCTTGTGCTCGTGTGCCCATCATCTCTCTCGTCCTGTCTAGCGTTTTGTTATGTACATTAATAATTTCGTTAAATATTTGCCCTCTTCCCCTACATACTTGCATATGTGTGTGTGTTTGTGTGTGTGTGTGCTTTTCTAATTATAAATTATTCTTGGTATTATCTGAAGAAGAAAGCAAGGATACCGACATCCCTTTCAACTTGAAACTCTTTTGCACTGGTACTGCACACACGCATCCCTTGTGTCCTGGGTGTCCTTTAAAGCACAATGGCTGGCATGCAAATTATCTGATTACCGTCTGGCCATCGCATTTTCTCTCTCTCTCTCGCTCTCTGCTCGGGTCTGCTCTGCTCTGCTTAGCTTATAATTTATGGCGAGTCCGAGTAGTAGTTATATAAAATGGATTATGGTGCGGTGTTCCCTCTCTAATAAGTTCCATGGTGATTTTTTGTTTGTATAGTTGAACGGGAATCCAATGGGAGAGAGAGAATAGTTCTAGCAGGAATCTTGATTCACTTCAATCCAATTTCTTTGCTGCCATGAACCCTTATTGAATGATTCAATCCAATCATTGCTCAAATTCACTTTGGTCGTATTCAAATAATTGCTCAAATCTTGGGATTTCATTCGAATGCAAACTTGAAGCGCTTCCTGGCTGCAGCACACACTTTAGCTGATCCTGGGGATCTGGCGGAGTAATTCATTCAAAACAAAAGGATAACAACAAATGCTGAAACAGAACAGCCATTGCCAGCCAGTGCTAGTGGCACAAGAGTTTGCTACAAATTACCAAAGCACTCGACTTCCGCTCAACTAAACGCATCCCCAAGTCGCAAAGTTGCATTCATATGCAACCCCATGCCATGCCCTACTTGCCCTCGACTTGCTTCAGAGCAGGATTACGCATATGCGCCGCGTGGATGCTGATGCTGATGTTGATGCTGCCACTGGCACTTGTGGCATCTTTGGTGTGGCACAAATGAAGTTAGGGCGCGCTGCTTGGCTTGGCGTTCCAGGAACAGGAAGTGCATGAAACATTCATTAGGGCCTGCCCCCGCCCTTACTGCTGTAGATGCTGCAGCTGCTGCAGCTGCTGCTCCTACTGCCTTCTTTTTCGATACTTTTTGCCACAAGTTGCATTTAAATGCGTTGGACTGACTGACTGATGATGATGAAAAACCCTTCTTCCACATGGAAATCTCTTGAGAAAGAGAGAGAGAAAGAGTTTTCCCCCAGCCAGCAAGCCACAGGGGGGCGTATGAGCAATATTCAAAGTTACGAAAACTTTGGCCATGAGCGCACTCACTTAATGCCAGAAGAGCGGAAAGGAAACTTGTGGGCTATCTGTGGCAATAAAAGCGAACCGAACTGCTTGCAACAGAACGAAGAACTGCTTGCAACTTTCTTATCAAAAGTTCAAATAATGAAACGAACTTGCAATGTCAGCCAAAATAATTAGAGACTCTCCACTGACTCTCCCACTCGCTCTCCCGCTCTCTCGACTATCTCTTGACCATTTGGTCAGCGCGACATGATGACTGTGTCAGCAGCAGTGGCTGCCCAGTGGGGGTTTTATAGGTAAGAATGGGGTCCCTGCTCTGGACATAAGCAAAACTTTTGGAACGGGCGACAAACGGCAGCGAATGGAGAAACATGGAAACTTGGGGGACAACTAGAAAACAGAAATGAAATTGTTGCTTTTTTTATTTGGAGGGGAGGGGAGGGATAGGATCATCAACTTGCCACACACTCCACTCGCATACAAAGTACAAAGTTTGTGCTCCCCTACAACTCCCCTGATGTCCGTGCGGTTTCCTCTGTGGCACATTCACAGCGTGGTGGCGGTGTCAGGGGGGGTTGCAAGCATTACAGCGACGAGTGTGGCAACAACAGCGAGTCGAAGTAATTTCATTGTTGTTCCAAAATTGTTCCTCCTTCTTTTGCCACTTTTGTCGTGCACTTATTTATTATTTGGCTAATTCGCGCATTGCCAAAGTGGCAGCATCTACGACGGGAAACCCCTGCTCAAGCTTCAGCAAAAAAAAAACAGAAGAAAAGTAATGAAAGTGCAAGGGAAAAGTTTTCCCTGGTAGCCAAGTGGCGCTCTGCGCTCCTGCTGCTCCTGACTGCCTTTTTGCGTTGTCGTTGTCCAATTCTATTTCACATTTGCACAAAACTTTAAACAATGCCCACAGAACCGATAGACAGGGACAGGGATGGCAATGCAGAGACAGAGGGGCGAGAGAGAGAGAGAGAGAGAGATAGAGAGGCAGAGGTAGAACTTTGGCAGCGCCTAAGAAAAGTTTTTCAGCTTCGTTTTGCCACAAAACTCTAAAGAAACAGTGCTCCCGTCCCTGCCGCTTGCAACTTGCAACTAATTTGTCCTAGCCCGCTCTTCCTCTCCGTTTCTTAAGATCCATCTTAACCCCTTTTTAGAGAGCCGCCTCTGTCAGGCGAGGCTTTTGTTTACAGCTGATTGTATTTAGCTTTTGTTTTCGGCCATTCGGCAAAAGTTCTGTCACATCGTTCGTTACGGCTCTGTTCTGTGACTGTGTGGCCTAATGAATTGAAAGTTAAGCCCCAGACCGAAAGCGTAACCCCAACCGGAAACCCCATTCCCCCCAGCTCCTTACCCTCTGTATTCTCTAAGGTCGGCTAATGTAGCTGAAAATTTCGATTGACTTGAATTTTCAACAGATTTTTCCTCAAGGCCTTAAAGCACTTAACAACGACAGGGCACAGAGCAACGGGGATGCAAATATGATTGTAATTACAGAAAGGAGAAATATCTTAAGCCATCATAAGCCCAGAAATACGAGCACGAGTAAGAACAAGCAGCAGAACGAATAAACGAAGAAATATTTAATGAAATTGTATTTATAAATTAGATCGAGTTCTGTGCATTTGTTAGCTTTCATTTCCGTCGAGAAGATCGTCTCAAGGAACAAAGTATCCAAAGAACAATCCACCAAATTGAATTGCAATCTCAAATGTAACAATCCCATTGAACATTGAGGTGGATCCAGATACATATCTTTGCCTGCGGAAAATAGCTTGGTAGTAATTGAAGTAAGCAATAGCCTGACGACTCCCCTCCGCCACCAACGACAGCAGTTACCCCAAGAAGGGATTTCATTCGTTTTCGTTGTGCCTTTCAACAGCATTCATTACGGTGTTAAGCTCTGCCATACAATAAATTTGACAATTTGTAGGGACTCTCTTAACACCCCACACCGCTCCACTTCTATGGGTAGCAATCGAGTCGTTTCCACGCCACTCGCTTCTCCCCACATCGCAGTCCTGTGGTTGGACTCCTGTTGAAGTCGTAAGCAAATGCATGAATCAGTGCAGAAGCCGGAGCAGGAGCAGGAGCAGGAGCAGCAGGACTCAACGGAGCGTGTGGAGCGTATGCCACTGTACTGCTCAGTTGTTCCACTTGTTCCCCTGTTCCTGCTCGTTGTTCCATGCTTAACATAAATTGAAACAGTGGCCAGGCAACAATCTCCATCTCCACAAATATCCGAGCATTCCCAGCCACATTCTCCCTTCTCCAATGCCCCATCATCGTCGGCATCGATGAGGAAAGCTCATCGATAACTGGATTTGCAGCAAACAAATCGGTGTATTCCACCCCATCCAAACGGCATCCACAGAATCCCCCACAGTGGCTTCGCATCCGCCTCCCAGCCAGCTCGTTCCATTCCATCTAACTTATGACACTGGCGCGTGTGTTTTTCGGCAACTTCATTATCGATTGCTGATCCCTGGGATTAGATGCGAACAGGAAGACAATGGGCGGCGGCATTCCCAACACCCACCATCCACCACCCACCATCCAGCACCCATCTTCGTCCATTCTCAGCTCCCTTCCTGCCCTACATCCGTTGCGGCGCACAAATTTGTCCACAAATTAACACAAAGCGTGTGGAGAGCGGCAGAACGGACAGACGGACCCCTGCCTATCGCCCATCGGCCATCGCCTACTCCCTCCCCCCCCGAATGAGTAGTATGGAGAATGGAGAGCACCTAAATTGTACCAGTTAGCATTTACCAGTCCCGTCCCAACCACTTGCCACTACTCCTACACCACCACCGCCCCAAATAGGCGGCTGACCAGTTTTGGTAGGCACTCGCACATTTGCTGGTAACATTTATCGCCGGATTTCCACTGTCATGCCGAAATGTTCAACAGAACATACACAAACAGACAGGGTGCCCCCAGCTCACACACTGAGAGGAATCTAAGCAGAGAGAGAGCAGAGAGGTTGTTCTTTCTACTTGTGAATTGAGTTTTGATTCATCTCACATCTTTTATTTGTGAAGGGATCGTAATGAAAAACAGCACTTTGTCGAGATAAGGGTAATTTTATTGTATTTTTTTGACATGGTTCAATATGTTAGACAGATTTCTTGTAAGAATTTGTTTCAAGAATAATTCCCATAAATGTTTTTTGATATCTAATATTTTTTTAATTATTCCTGTCTGTGTGACAGCCCAATAATTTTCAAATAATATTATTTCTTACGTTTATTTTTGTTAGTGCACAAATTTTCTCAGTGCACATACAGTGGGCAGCGATGGGTTTTCGGAAGGGCGGCAGGCAGCAGGCGGCCGGCGGCAGGCGGTGAGCATCGCTTGTTTTGCGGCCCATCGTTTTGTCTCGTATGTTGAATAGAAATAAATTTGCGACTTAAGTCCTTGCGCGCATTAATTCGGCCTAATGTCGTGTAGTCGCATCCGCTCTACCCCACACACCCGCACAGCACCGCACAGTCGACAGTCCCCTCCTTCGTACCATGAGTTGCTTACACTGTTTTCGGACTAACATTTTATTTATGACCGAAACACACACAAACCCACACATGTGACAGTGTGGCAGTGTGGCAGTGAGAGGGTCCTTTGTCCGTTCGTGTGACCGCAGTCAGTGGCAAAAGCTAAAAGGCGAGGGTGAGCAGGGGGGTGGAGTCCGAGGTAACAAATCTCTGGCCCCAATACCAATGCATGGTCCAGTCCTCCGGTCAACAAAGCCGATTTATGGATTGCATGTGTATGTGTATCTCCCTCTGTGTGTGTGTGTGGGTGTGGGTGCTGCTTGGGGGGCGGCATACATATGCGAAATGTGTGACGTGCGTGCGTTGGGGCTATTAAATTATTTGTAAACAATTTTTGATATCTGATTTTATGCACACACACAAACACCCACAGCACACACACATGAAACAGCCGGCCTCTTGCTGACATAACTGTGAGGCGCTCTACTCCGAAAAAGAAACGAAGCCCCAACTCAAAATGCGAATTATATATGAATACGAACATAGACACATACACACATATGCATGTATATTCTTTTATGTTAATTCAAAGTCGTTTGCCCCCGAGGACAACAGGCAGGCAAAATCCCAAGGGCATCAAATGGTATGGCACCGAACTCTTTTTGCACTGCAAAACAAATACAAGAGTAGCGAACCGCTGGGAACCTTACGAATGAACGTATCATGGGAGGATCTATGATCATCAATCAATCATTTTTAAATAACATTTTAGTGGAAAATTTATGTTGCGTGATTTTCTGTGTGTTCCAACTGCTGCATATAGTCTCGTTATGCCCCATTGTTAGGGTATCCTCAAATTTCAACGCGTTGGCAGTTTCTGTCTCATTGTTTATTTGGTGGCTTAGCGGCGAATGGACAGGACGCATTCCCTTTGCCGGCCAAATGGCATAAGTAGATAATAGCTCATATTGTGAATGTGGATGGGGATGGGGACCGGGGCCTAATCGGGAATTATAGATGTTTCTATTAACTAAAAGAAAACCTAATTTGCGACGTGAGACTAGAGCTGGTGTTTGCGGTTTGAGTAGAGCCATGATTAAAGTGAAATGTGATGGCAGCGGCAGAAGGATGAGGCTTTTGGGGGATAATTCAAGCGGCAGTCGCTTTTAAATAAAGTTACTTTTGAATTCAATCGCTTGACACTCTTTATGCTTCTTTCTGTTTATGTTTTGTTTGTAAATCCTTTGATCATTGATGCATTTTTCCAATTTCCAATTTCAAACCAAAAACCCAACATCAAATCCCACAAAATCTCCAAAAACTATTCGCTAATTCCGGCCGCACCTTCACCACTAAATTCCACTCGCATTAGCTCTAACCAATAGTTTTGGCCATAGCCTTTAATCCCCGACAAAATGCAGGCAGAAAGAAAAAAAATAAAGGCTCTCTCTCCCTTTCACTCTCTGCCTTTTTTTTTTGCTGTGGGTAAAGCGGGTTTAATCGAATATCGCGCACACGCAGCGTTGCCTGACTGCCTGCCCTCGTGCCTGCCCGCTGGCCACTGGCAGCCGCTAATGCAGCAAAAATTATATTTCTGGCATAAAATCTGCATATTTTATGGCCCGAGTCCTGGAAAAGCTGGCCCAAAATTGCATACGAAATCAAATTTCAAAGAGCCAAATGAGCCTCGCCAAATGGTAGCCGCAACGAAGAATAACCTGCCGCCGTGCAGCGTGTGGCACCAGGAAGACGCAAAGTAAAGTGGTGGATGGTTGGATGGATGGAGAGGCGTCCCAAACAGGCAGACAGGCAAAGGAGCAGACTGGATCCCCAATTCAGGTGTCGGTCGTGTGCGGCGGCATCACGAAATAGCATAATATTGACTAGGAAAAACTATTAAACTGTCAATCGTCGGAGCTACCTGCAGCCAACATATTGCCAGGCTTACGGCTCTGACACTGCCACTGCTTCCACCTGGTTGCACGCACTGCAGATAGTCCTTAGCTAGGAACTGCTTTGCGGCCTGATAAGCCGCTGTTGGAAGGATATTTCACAAATTGTAAGAAGTTCAGGGTTCGATATTTGATGCCTGAAAAATATAAAATACTTAATCATTTAATGATCAATTAAATTGGCATGGCATTTTTCCTACAAATTAATTTCTCAATGCTAAAGTACCATTATCCGCTCTATCCACTCAGTCTCTCCAGACAATGGAATATTCACACATATTATGGATGGTCTAGTGCATATAATGGGAGGGATGTACCAGCCTTGCACAACAGATATCACAGTCGGTTTGGAATCAATAAAAGATTACTTTTGCGTGCTGATTTCAGGTAAGCGCCTGAGGCCACACAGCAAAAAAAAAAAAATGTTAAAAAAAAGCCGGCGCAAACCTCTCAAGGTAACCAGACGCATCCATCCAGCCATCCATTCATCGATTCATATGGCTAACCCGCATCCGCACCCATGTGCACTCACACTTTTCAGCGAAATGTATTCATAAACATTTTGCCAGACGGAACATAAGGGCCGCCCGTAGCCCGTAGCCGTAGCCGGTAGCTGGGTGCCTCACCAAGTCTCGGGAACCAACAAGCGAGTGACAGAAGCACGTGCAACTGTCTCTCTGTCTCTCTGTCTGTCTGTTTGTCAGACAGTGCTTGCCTGTGTGTGCTCTGGCGAGAGCGAGAGAGATGGAGAGGCGTTTTGTCCCTGTTTAGGGATTTCCGCTCGAATGCGAATTTGATATGCGCAATAAAATATTAAAAAAACGAAAAGAACACACACAACACACAGCAGAATACAGTGCGGGGCAAAAAAAGCAAGAGCGCAAATCGACAAAATTGTTTTTAAAGCGCGTAATTCCGCAGACAAGGATTCTGGCAGTCAGTCAGTCAGTCAGTCGGTCGCACATCTGCATGCAAATGCGAGTGTGTGTGTGTGTCTGTGTGTTGTGGTAAAAGCAATATGGAAAACCCGTAACGGGAACACGGAACGCGTTTTCCCCAAACGCTTTTCGCGCATTCCAGACGCGTGGCGTGAATGAAAATGAACTCTTTAAATGTGATTCAGAGACAAAAGTCGCCTGCGAAATCCATGTGTGTGAGTGTAAGACAAATGGAAAGAGGCAAGTGAATCTGAGCAGCCGAGACAGAGAGCGAGAGATAGTTCTAGGAGAAAGGTAATTTATCATAATTATGGAATGCCTTTTTGTGGAAATCATTAAAGAATGCACAGGCCAAGCGGCCAGTTGTTTTTTATGTCAATCTGGAGATATCCCAGAACCAATAATCGATTTACTTTATGGGTTCGAAAACGCTTCTTTTATCTGTTATCTTGAGTTATCTTTGAGTGCCGAAAGAATCTTCTGTTCAAAAGTTGTTAAATATCAAAAAATTAATTCAAATTTCGCGGAATAAATATGAGATTCGATCTACATGCCGATAAAACAGTCGATTAAATGGTAATCAACAGACACGCACACAAGTCCTTGGCCAAGTGGAAATTAATGACTGTGGCTCCAACACACACACACACTTCTAAGAGTGTAGGGGTGTTTGTGTTGGGGTGCTTGGACGGACGCTAACTCGATTGGATCCTTAACCAAATCACTTGAAATTCTCTGGGTCAAAGTTGGCCAAACACCAAGTTTCAGTTCATTTCATTTGGGGCCAAAGTTCTCTCGGACTCTGCAGCTAAAGCTAAAGCTGAGGGTGAAGCCGAGGATGCTTATGATGATGATGATGATGATTTGGTTTGATGGGTATATTTCGTAACGGAAAACCCTTTCATAAGCTGACCGCAGACCCACAATCTCCGGCCAGGAATAATAAAAATGATTTAAATCAAATCAGCAGCAGCAACAACAGCAGCAGCAGCAGCAGAAACAACAGCCAGCGGCAATGGACTGTGAAATGCGGTGGAAAAACTTGCCCCAAAGTGACCAGCAAATGGCAGAGAGAGAGAGAGCGGCAGAGGGAGTGCCAAAGTTTGAGGGCAAATGCAAATCAGTTTTCTGTGGGGCTGGGAGTCCAGGCATAATTGTCATTCAAGTTAGTTTTAAATGCGCCGCCACTTGGCCACACTTTTGTGACGAGTGCAAATTGATATTTGTTGGATGCAGCAGCGTCCCTGCCTCCTTCCATATCGATTTGCAATGGTAGACACCTCCTCGACGCTGCTCCTTTCTTGCTTTCTTGCGACGATGATGATGATGATGTCATTGCAATGCTCGGCTCTCACACAAAAAAGAAAAAAGAGGAAAACTTTGCACAAATTGCGGTGCAAATTTGCAACTTTCGCATAAAGTTTGACTCAAATTACCTAAGCGATGAGGCTGTCGGGGAGTGTGGGTGTGCGACTGCGGGTGCTGCCCCAAGTGCTGCAAAGTGCTGGCAGGAAGTGGGCGGAAAAGTGAAGACGGGGCTCATGGAAAGTGAAAATCGCAAAATTAGTTTACCCAAAAGTTCCACAGATTGTGTGTGTGGCGACAAACAACAGAAGGAAAAGACAGACGCTGGATACACTTATAAAGATCTATGTTTGGAGGCCAGGCATCAAGGGTAAAACTCTCCGAGTGCTGCAAATATTGATATTCTTGAATGAAACTGAATTTACATATAATGCGGGTGCCATATGCCTTCTAGTAATTCGGGAATAAATCATTTGGCATGCCAGAATTCATTCAAATCCCTCGAATGAGTTCCCAGTCCCAGTTTCATTTGAATTCTTCCACTTTTGCACATTGATTCACTCATTCATTCGTTCATTTATTTATTCATGAAACTAAAGCAAAAGCCCTGATGGAGACATGGACTCTGCCACTCATTAGTTTTTATGCCCATAACCTAATTTGGTCTCTAATCCGACACAGGAAAGTACGTTACGCGAGTGTAAGTCTTATTTAAGAGCAGGGCAGTGGCAGAATAATTTTTTGATCTTTACATATACTTTCGCAACGCACTGTACACTGTTCAGACAATTATTGTTTACGGCAGCCTGAGCAAATCGCGGCAAATCAGAGCCGAAAAGCCGAAATGGCACACAGAGACATCATCCCATATGCTAATGCGGGGGGTGGAGCACACCAGCGTAGCAGAGCATATAAAATTATGCCGGCGATAAAGCCCAGAAAAACCTCCAATACGGGGGGGTGTAACCAACCAACCAACCAACGAACCAACCCCTTGGTCGGGGCGGGGAGTGCTTGGGCGCCCACACAAAAACAAAGCCGAAAAAATATTGAGGAGAAAATTCTGTGGCGAGCAGCGCCGCCTTGGACGCCAGGGAGCAGAGCAGAGTAGAGCCTGTGATATGGCTAATGTCGTTGTTGTGGGCAAAATTCAATTTACTGCATGACTCCATAAACACGAACACATACAAAGATACGCACAAATACAAACACACACACACACGAACACATTGAAACATCTCGTGATGGGAAAATTTCGAAGAGAAGGCGCGCCGACAGTGCCGTGCCCTGCCCTGCCCTGCCCTGCCCCTCAGCCGCAGTGAAGCGTGCGAAAACTGCGTGTGTTGGCAGCTCTGTGAAGCAAATAATCGACAAAAACTCACACACTCGCACTTATGGAGAGCGAGAGAGAGAGAGAGAGGAGCCTGCCTGGCCATATTGCGTATACGCAATCCATACAACAATAGGAGGCAGCCATCCATCCCATCAGCAGCCCAACATCCCAGCATGCCAGTATTCCAAATTCTACACATCCAACGTCAAACCGCTTAAAGCTAACGAAAATTGCCAGCGACAACATCATAAACTCAATATTCAATCCATTTGACTTTTTGCCTGTGCAGCCACCACACACCCCACACCCCACGCCCAATACCGCTTACACCTCCCCGCACCCGCACATTCCACTTCCATCGCTGCTTCAGCGACAATGATGCTGGGGCAGAGGGTGGCAATGGTAACAGACTTCCCTTCTATTTGATTTTCTTTATTTTTTGGTACCATTACCCTTAGCACATTTTTCCAAGAGAAACGGATCGAATGGCACTCAGCGAAGGCTCTATCTCTCCCTCGCTCTCGTTTCTGTGACTTTTGCTTACCTCTATAGAATGTTTTCTGTTTAATTTAATTGGTAAAACTCTCTTCTGGAAAGAAGGAATATGCCATCTTCCATTATTTCTTTCTCATATCTGTGCTCCATCTTCTATGATCCTCTTGAGAACATTGCCCCACAGCAACTGAGCCAAAAAAGATCTCTGTTTTCTCCTATTTTCCTTCCCTCTTGAACTCTTCCCTTTAATGCAGAGTATCTTTTATTTGCTACTGAAACTTACCCCTATGAGCCGCTGTCATTGATTTACAGACACTGATTGTGTGTGTTTCGTCCAGCATCAGCAGCAGATTGATATGTGTCCAGAAGTGTGTGCGGGGCAAATGTGGGGGCAACGAATTCGATAGAGACATTCGATGGAAACGGGAGACGAGACCAGAAACCAGAGACGGCCAGAGGCGCTTGTCAATAGATCAACAAACCCATGAACAACCGGCGGCACTGACTGTACGATTGAATGAATGAATGAATGACTGACTGCATGACTATCCCATTGAATGACTGACTGTCTGACTGACCGACCGACCGACCAAACTGATTGACAGTGCATCGCTCTTGGTGCATCGCATTTTATGCAAATGCCAGACCAATCCAGAAATCAACTTTTTAGTTGTGGACCGAAGACTGGGGCGGGCAGGCACTCTTGCACTCGCCCTCGCATTTGCATTTGCATTTGCATTTGATGCCATTTGTCCGAATTTCTGGTATTTCTGGCATTTCTGGTATTTCTGGTATTTGTGATTTTTGACATTTGCATTGGCCGGGCCAGCGGGCAGCATAATAAGCCCCCAAAAATGCATTTCCAAGTGCAATCGAGTACGCGGCGACAATGATCTCCATGTGTCAGGGGCCGAATGACCCATGCCCCCATAATTGATGCTGACTTTCGGTTGTGATTTCCGTTTGTATGGTTAGTTTTTCGGTGTGGGTCAGGGCCACCCCTCATGCATCTGACAGTTTGCTAAATTACAAGAACAAAAAAAAAGAACATGACATGGACATGCCCATTGGCCAACAATTGATTATAAAGCCTCAGGCTCATGGCCTCTCGCACTGCTGCAAGGCCTGCCAGCGGGCCTATCATTGCAGTTGTGAAGTTAAATGAAAATGGAGATAATCAGGTGGATAGAATCTTTCAACCAAAAGGGAATAAATCCAGGGGTTCAAATGGAAAGTGGGAGCTGCAAGTACCCAATGCAATGCCACTCGAAGAAGCTTCCACAACTCGTTGATTTTACATCCATTCATTTGTTAAATTTCTTTTCATTTCAATGCATTTTGATGTTTTGTTGATCGATTAACAGGCGCCTGAGTCTCTTGATGAATCCTCCCATGAAGCGTAACGTTTTCCAGCAGAAAACACTCACACAATCATGGAGTCGACCCATTGCCACTGATTCATGTATCAATTATCGATAAGTTAATCAATTAATCGTTTATTTTGAGCAGCAGAACGCGCCGGAGCGGGTTCATCAACGTCATACCATGGCCTGGAAATTTCATTTTCATAGTGGGTCAAAGGCCCTGCCCAGCCCATGGAATGCGCTTAACGATTGGGCTTTTTATTTGTTGTTTCTTCGGTTGTGTTCACTTATATACCACTTTTATTTTTTATTTATTTTTTGGATTGCATCCATGTCCAGGGCAAAGTGCATTCAGTGGTCGAGAGTCCAGGGTCCACGCTCCGTTTAGCGTAAAAATATTTTTAAATTTATTGAAACTCAAAAACGAGTGTCTACAGCAGCCATTTAAGTGGGGAATTCTCTGCGCTGAAGGAAGTCTTTTGCAGGGTATTAATTTGTGGCACAATAATCACGAAGAGGAAGACTTTATCGGAAGCGAAGGACATGTGCCGCCGCTGATAAGCAAATCCAAATTTAACTCTCGAGTGAAAACTATTTCTGTATTCGTAGAAAACGAAACAGAGTTCTCGCATGGTGTATATTGATTGAGTTGATTCGATTCCTCAACCGATTTTCATAGAACTCGGATTTCTCTCGTGCAATTCGGGGGAAGAGGGAGATGGAGAGGGTATCTGCCCTTGGCACTCGCACTGGCAGTGGGAAACAGGAGACAGGAGATGCTACTGCTACTGGGACTTCCACTGAGAGTTCTCTCTAGTGCACCGTTCTCAAAAGCGGGTTTTGTTGGCCCAAATACTGTCTCCTCCATCTGCATGGGAAATATCTACCATTTCTCGCTCTCTTTGGACTCTCGAAGGACACTCTGTCTGTCTGTCTGGCTCTAGCTCTGCCTGAGAGTGCCTCTTTAGCGTGACTCAAGTGGCCCCGGGGGACATTTCCACACACACACACACACACACACACACATATGAGTCCTGGAGATGTGGGGTCTGTGACTGATTCTCTGATTCTCGTTTCGGGCTGTCAGCATCGTCGCCCATTGAGTGACTGCTCAAATCTGACTGGCGTCTGCGTTGCAAAACTCTTTGCCATTGATTTGTGGCACGGCCCCACAGAGATAGATCCCCAGCTCCCTGTCTCCTTGCGTGCCACATTTCGGTTGATTGCCCATTTCGGTGTGCCACGCCCCGCAACCCCCCTTCCAGCCATAGGCGGAGGCATTAAAAATCGCACAGAGTGTGGGGCCAGAAATTACGACTATCTGCTGAGTTTTTTGATTTGTTTTTTTTGCTGTTGTATGTGCGAAGTCAATACTCTCTCTCTCTGGCGAACAGTGGGGGGAGGTGGCAATCAGGGGGCAAATGTGGCACGCAGACATATGCAGATACTCCGTGGCAATGGGGTGTTCCGTGTCTCCTTTATATCATTATCGGCATAGCAGAGTAGTCATCACCATTGCCATATCCCCATCACCCCATCCACATCATCATCATTATCATCATACAGCAGCATCATCATCATCATCATCCTAGTCGTCGTCGTCGTCGTCTCTGAGTCATAAAACGCGAAGCGGCATAAAGTTTGCCCTTTCTTCAAACAGTTTTCAACGTACTCCCAGGAACTTCCTTGAAAACGGAGAAACTGGAGGAGCTTCAAGCTAATAAAAACATTAACCCACACACACATGAGTGTGGGTAGGGCGACCTAACTTCCAGTCATAAATAAATATTTCTTTGGCTAACATTTTAAGCAGATACTGAGATCCCAGAGTCCTTTAAGTCGACGCCTAAAACACACGACGCGTGCCAATTTGTTAATAGACAAAAACGCGTTGGCTTTTGTTGTAATTTGAAACTGTTTGCATTTGGGGATCCCTGGGGCCCCTGGGGGAGTGTGAGTGGGTCCATTTCTGTGTAACTTTTGAAATGTTCGCAAGATAACAAGGATGAAGGAAGTGCCACACAGTGGCAGGGAGAGGGAAAGAGCGCGAGAGAGAGAGCCACAGAGGCAGCCAAGGCAAAAGTTTTCTGGCCCAAGGAGCAGCTCATGTAAGAATGGCGTCTCCATCTTATCGAGCTAACACAACAAACCCCCACTCCCCCCCTTCTCAACCAACCCCTTCCACCACAGTGCCCCCCCTTCATTTTGAGTGGGTCATGGCTGATTGGCTGATTGACTTGCCAACGACCCGCGACCTGCGGCCTGTGACCCACTTAATTGTTGAGTACTCGTATAACTATTGGTCTCCCCAGCCCCTCCCAGCACACCCAAGGCTCCCCCTAGCGACCATCAAAGGTCCGCCAAGTTTCCCCTGGTTGCTGCTAGTTTCTGTTTCTCTCAGGCTGCAGCGGTAGAGATAACCGCAACAGTAGAAGCAGCAGCAGCAGCAGAGGCGCCAGAGTGGCCAGAGTGGCCAGAGCGCCCAAAGGGGACTGTAAATGGCTGCTCTCAGTGTAATGTGTACCATTTATTGATTGCATTTCGCATTGGAAATCTGTAGAATGTAAGTTGGTTTTTTTCTTAACCGATTCATCGCAGATCAGTGCACCAAGCTCCTCCCTGTGTGTGAGTGCTTCCACTTGCTTAGGTCTCTTGGGGACACTTCCACCAGATCAACTCCATCGGACATGGAGTAAACACTTCCAAAGTGTAACTCTTGCTATTGAGCTGTAAGTTTTTCCTGTATTAATAGATGTCAGAAGTACCCAAAGATCTGCAGGGATTTCATTTATCCATAGGTATTTCCCTTTCTCGTATACCATACCTACATCAAACATCTCCTGATGCTGCTTGGAGGCATACCATTCCCCTTCCTTCCACTGCAATTTATCCATCGTTTATCGAGGGATAAACTTGTTTATGCAACTTTAAATGTGCCCAAGAAATTAAGGACCCTTAAGCAAATTGTATCTGCATAAGTGCAGATTCCCCATCCCCCATCCCCCATCCTTCTTCCCCTGTAGCCAATATCCTCTCACCTTCATGGCTGGGGTGCTCTGGGGTCCTCTCGGTTAGCATGTTGCATGCCTCGGTGAGCAATAAGTTCGACAAACTCATTTCATTAAGCTCAGCGCTGCATGAAAAAATCCAGCTAATGCGCTTCCCGTCTACCCATCCGACCCGGCGCTCATCTCACCCTTTTGCCAGCACCGGCACCGGCTCCTCCTTTCTGCAGGAGCTGCTCCGTCGATGTCTCATCATTTATTGGCAAGCGCTTTTCAACGGATTGGCATCAGTTCTCGCTCGCATACACTGCCATGCATGGCAGGCAGAGCAGGCGGCGGGAGTCAGGCGGAAGCACTTGCTTAAGAGACACGCAGGACCAAGATGGAGGAGCCAGATTCAGGGCCATAGACGGAGCCATAGACAGAGGGAGAGCCGGAGCTAGACACATGGCGAAAAGTGTCTGTTGCTATTTATTGCCAGATCGCAGCGTCGCACTCTAAAGCCATCAATTTTTTATTAGATTATATAAAATTTACCAACGATTTATCTATGCCCAGGGCCAGGGCTGCCCCGCCTGCCTGCCTGCCAGTCTGCCACCGCCCCACACCACGCCCCACTGTTTATCCGATTGCAGCAATCGGATATCTGACGACAACCGACAACGACAACCGACAACAGGATGTATTGGTTGCATTTAATGCAACTAATTTAATGAACCCACAGATGCGGCAAGGACACACGACACAGCGCACAGGACACAGCACATGGGCTATCGCATCGCATCGCATCGCATATCCCTGGCTATCTATCGTCGCGCCATATCGTTATAATCGAATTCTCCATTCGCCATGCACTTTATATCGCGCCATGCCGCAACTCTCGTCCAATGCGAATTCAATAGAAAATAACTTTCATTTCATGTTCATAAAAACACAATTAATATTCAACGAATACTAGATTAAGTGCGCAAAGCCATGCGCCATCGGTATAAACTCCTTTTCCTGCACTGGACTGCTACTCGTACTGTCAGAGCAAAGCAGAAAATTAAAGCATTAACAGTTGGATATTATAGATGATAGGATTATTATAGATAGATGGCTGGAGACTGAAATATCTACTTATGAGCACACATTCGTTTGTCTATTGTGTGAGGAGCATAATAAATATTTGAATGTACATTTGTACTGCGTATTTATGTAGCTAGCAGAGGAGCACTGTATCCGATAGATAATGTTGATTCTTTTGATCGAAATACATTTTTTTCTAACAAGAAGAGGTAGAAATTCATTTTTTCGCATAACTTAAGTATCTTAGATTTGGTTGTAGAGATCATTGCCAATTTGAACAGCTAACTGATGCAGCTATAAATTGAAGCCAAACACTCTGAGGTTTCAGTTAACCGTTTGCGAAACATAAAGAATTCTAATACACAAATTATTTTTTGATGCGAAATTTTGTACGAAATCTTGACTCTTAAAACTCAGGAAAAGACGAAATAAAATTATATTATATATTTGGGTCGTGCCGGGTAGTGTTATCGATTGGCGTAGGTCTTTCTCTCACCATCCCTCCTTCCCATCGAGGAACTCATTACATTTGCAATTGTATTGAACAGCGACCCCATAGCAGTCTCCATCTACGTCTTCGACTTGGAGTTCGGTGCATGGCCGTAATGGGAATATTCTCAAGCGCTCCTTGATGTTTCGCTTGGTGTTTCTCATAGATTGTTGTTGCTGCTGCTGCCACGCCCATTGCCAGAGCTGCCGATACTGTAAGGTGAGCGAGAGACAGAGCGTAGGAGCTGCTGGTACCTTAAAATTCGTCAGTTGGCAGGGCTACGGCACGCCCTTGCCCTCCTCTCCTGCCCCGTGGCGGGCATTCATCAGCGTTCATCCTGTCTCGTTATCCTGCCGCTTTACTCGTACATGCAATATCTGCACAGTGGCATGCCACTTTGCATTTTGCTCCTGCCCCGCCTCGCACTCCATGCAGCCACGGCATTCACGAAACGAAGAATTAACATTAGTCGGACGGCGACGGCGACGGGAAGGATATTTTCCCTTTTCCTCTGATGTAATTGATTTGCTTTTCTTTTGCAGGATACCAGGGGATACACGGCCCTGATCTGATTGCGATTGCTCCATCCTGCCGACAAGCGAGAACCGTGAACCGAGAACCGACTGCCACTGCAGGTAAGTGCCCTGTAAATTACAGGAATTTACATATCTTTAAGGAAATGGATTCCATTGTGTGCAGTCTGGGGTCTGCACTCTGTTCCATATCTACATATAAATGGGGCTATTGTAGATCATTCACTCCTGTGGTTATCGCCACTAAAGAGATTTAATTAATCATCAAAATTGTAGATGTCTTTGCATGTTGTGGCATTCCGACATTAATCAGCTTAATTCTGTCAATTATTCTGCTTTTTAATGAATGATATCCGCTATATCTGAGATTCGCATCCAGAATGATGAGAAAATGCTGAATGGCAAGACAATTAAACCTTTAATTAAACTATAAATTGTATTGAAAATCATTAAAACCTGAGCTCCACTAGCAGTTTAAATATTTAGCACGCAAGGTGGTGGAGTTCTTTCATCAGTTTTTGTGTGTGTGTTGTGTGACTGTGTGATGTAATTGAAAACCTGGCAATGCTGGCACCCCCTGGCACCCCCTGGCAGCCCCAACCCGGAAAAGACTTGCAGCTAAATGGAACGACATTAGTTGTGTATGTGGCACACAGCCTTTTGCTGCTTTGCCGCTCCTGCTGCTCCGCTCCTGGGATTCACTTCACTCCTTTTGCCAGCAGCTGCTGCTGCTGGGCGGGCATCCAGCCCTTGTGGTTCTGGCTTAATGCGATGGCTGCTTGTCGTTAAAAGCGCAAAAACGGTTCGAAAAGAAATTGCCACTAAATGTTATTGAAATCGAATACGTTTTCACTCTCTCTGTCGCTCGCTCTCTGTGGCAGTGGCAGTGGCAGGGGCCACGCCCACTTGTCACTTGCCATTGGCTATGGCTGTAGCTGTGGTGCTGCGGTTGCTTTTAATATCCTTAATGTCCCAGTGTTTGTGCTTGCCTCAGAGTCAGGGCGCAGAACACAGAGCACAGGAGCAGCGCAACAGAAAGGATGAGCAGGAGATTGTGTATTTTCATCATCATCATCATCCTGCTGCTGCTGCTGCTCCTGGAGGATGCTGCTCCGTGAAATGTTTATCCTTTTTAATCAGAAATTGATGCGCTGCCTTTTCGCTGTCATCGGACGGTGAACAAAAGACGGACGACGGAGGACAGGACATGACAGCGATACGAGCGTGTGTCCATGTCATCGACTGTCGCTCCATCTGACTTATTGCCCGCAACTAATTCCTAATTACAATTTCAATTAAATATTTATTTTAATTAAAAAGCCAACTTCAAAAACACATCCCATATACCTTCTCTCTTCAGCTTCCACATCCACATCCACATCATCTCTCCGCAGAGGACACTGGGCGAATGCTTGCAGCATCTTGTCACAGTTCTCCCTGCTCCTTTGCCCGCTCTCTCACTGGCAGATTTCTCTCAGTGCAGTGCCGCGAGTGCCTGAGCAACCCATGCGAATCTCTCATACTCAGTGCCGCTGCCGCTGCCGCCCCGCTTCATTAAATTTCATGAATCGCCCGCAGCGCTTCAGCCATATCCTGTATATCCTGTGCATGTTGTTGATGGCTCTGCTCCACAGCAGTAGGGCAGGACGGGGGCAGGACAGGAGCAGCGCTGAAACAACAGAGACAGGGTGCCGGCAGGGCTGGGGAATCATCATGAGGCATTGTGCTGTGTGTCTCTGGCCACGCCCGTATCTGTATCTTGACCATCGTATCCCTCAGCATCTGCCTGCCACACACTCTGCTCTCACTCTCTCTCTCTGTGTTTGTGTGTGTGTGTGTGCCCCAATCTGTGGAATGCCGGGGATCTGTTGTTTCAGCGCAAAAGCCACAAAAACTGTTGGCGCTTTTATTTATTTGCTATTGATTTCCCAGTGTCCCAGGACGCAATTTGTTTGCAATAAACTTCATAACAATAATTCATGTCCCCGCACAAATAAATAATTCATGGGTGGACGTGGAAGACAACCCCAACCCACACCCCCTTTCCCTATGAAGGATGCCCCACCCCGAGCCAAATTCAATGGGGAGTTCGAGTCGTCTTGCGGCTGAGATTTCCTAGCGCTCTGATGGATAATCTCTGTTTGGCTTCAAGGACATAAAAGTCCATGAGCCACACACATAAAAACTTAACGTTAAATTAAAAGGTGTTCGTATCGGGGTAAAAGCATTCAAGCATGTGAATCCAGGAATCAGGAAAGGAAAGTGCGCAAATGAATGTCCAACTAATGAATCATTCGCTCAGAAACCCACAAATAAAAGTAATCATCGAAAAGAGTCACTTAAAGATCGATTGTTTTATGATAGATTTGACCTATTTATATGGGATTTAATACCCAAGTGCTTTCGTTTTAGATAGAGTTTC
Organism: Drosophila subobscura; assembly: GCF_008121235.1. NCBI lineage: Eukaryota > Metazoa > Arthropoda > Insecta > Diptera > Drosophilidae > Drosophila > Drosophila subobscura. The sequence continues at coordinate 21,850,723 of NC_048530.1, read as the reverse complement.
ATTCTGGTAAGTGTGTCAAGGAATTACTTTCTGATCATATCTTCTTGCTGGTCTTTTGGCGGTTTGAACACCTGACCTTCGAACACAATTAATGCTGGAGGCACGCTCTTTTGATTAGCAGGTTTACTTTCTGTGGAATGAATGCTTTGAGAATGGTTCCCAAGTGGCATTCCATTCAATCGATTGCACTATGTGAAAATGGAAATCATAAAGAAAAGGAAAAAGGATTTATTAACAATCAGGAATCAGGATTAAGCGGTGGCTCAAGTGGAACGCTCTTGTATAACCAATCATCCGGAAGAGAGAGTGAAAGAGAGAGAGAGAGAGAGCGGAAGATGCGATGGAAATGCGAATGATTCAGTGGATTATAATTAAAAGCTCTATGGGGCAATAGTGGGAGACTCCGGAGAACTCTCATACAGTGGTCGCCATTCATTATGAATGCCTTGATTCCAATAGAAAAATACAAAAATGGGCAGAGAAATTAATTCCTCTTTTACCACAAATGTACCTTTAGCTTTTCCTTGGACCTTTTGGAAGAGAAAGCTTAAATTTGTGGTGCACTTTTGCTTCGTTTCCGTTCCACTGTTCTGTTTATGCATTAGAGAATGGTTGAGTGCCTTTGAGTGCTTCCATATGATATCGCCTAAGTAATCGAAAGCGAAAAACGATAAACGGGTAAGCAGAGCACAAAAATGCCCCCCTTCCCGCACTCACCCACACTCCCGCTACAACGGAGTGACATTCGCATTCGCATTCGCATTCACATTCCTCCCTCCCCCCCGTTCGCATTCACAAATATGGCGAGGGGGGTATGGATTACCAATTAGCATTTCCATTCAGCATTCGGCATTGGCATGCGCCCATTACCTCGTTTTTTGTCTGTGTGTGTGTGCGTGTGTGTGCAGGATTGTGGTGGATGCCAGAAGTGGTGTGTGGTTTGTCCCTCTCCCCCTTTCCCTCTCCCATGCCTCTCCCTTTTTGCTTTTTCCATGGGAAATTGAATTCCCCATTATCGGTGTACCAATGAAAATTCATGCGAGATTTTTGGGTGCAAGCTTTTACTTTGTGTTGTCGCCTCTTAGCTGATTAAATGCATTCGGCCGGCACAGTCACAGGCCATACATTACTCATACGCCACGTGCAACACTTTGGTTTCTCTCTCTTCTCGCTCCCTGTCATAAAACACGAGATTGTCGTCAGTCCCTTTCGATCTCCAGGACACGCTCTCGACTACCTCCGAGTGGCCACAGTGGCTGGTGGGGTCAGCGTATCGGGGAATTGAGTTTCCGTGTGACCGAACAGGACGAGGCCCCCGAACAGGAGGCCTCTACCTCTCCCTCTCTCCCTGTGTGTGCGTTCCCTCAGACAAATATAATAAAAATCAAGGGAAAATAAAATATTTACACATGCATACAAACGAATAAATACAAATAAAATATGGGGCCAACGACAGAGACAGAGAGAAGGAGAGACGGCGACAAGCGGAGCGACAGGGACATCGACATTGGCGAGAGGCAATTGAGAAAATGAATTTACTGTGTACGAAATGGTTAAGTAAAAGTCTGTGTATCGAAGCCAGAAGCAGCAGCAGTAGCAGCATCAGCATCAGCAGACAAAGTGGCCCAAGCCCAAGCCGCACAGTGCTACAGTGGGGCAAAGATTCTTTTCTCACGGTAGAAGTTTATCCACATACAAAAATTGTGAAAAATTTATTCGATTTCGATTGCCTAAAACTCTCTCTGACTTGTGCTTACTTTCCTTGCTCAGCGACACTGGAGGAGATTCTATCATGTAACCGCTTTATGTGTGGCCTCGTTCCACTGTGTGGAACAGGAGTCACTGCCAATTTCTGGTGCTGGGCTGCCGCTTCTACTGCTGCTCTGCTGCTTGGTCTTTGGGTTTTTGTGTCCCTTTGGTAGGGGAGAGACGAGCGTGACGCTTGTTTAACTGTTTGCTGTGTTGCTGGACTTTAGTTGAAGTCTGCTGCCGGGAAGGCTGACGAGGCTGATTGAGGAAATGCGCATCAGGCTGGGGCACTGAGCCACTGCCAATAAACTATGGGCTCCTGTATATCCACTGTGAGTATGTGTGTGTGTGTGTGTGTGTGTGTGTGTGTGTGCATTGATCTCGAGCAAGCAAGCGAAATCCTATAAATATGCCATTTGAAAGATAATGCAGCAATAACAAAGTGGCGACAGCAGGAGCGGAGTGGCAGGAGTGTAAGCCAAATGCAGGACGAAGAAAAGATAAATAGGCAGCAGAAGCAGCAGCAGCAGCAGGAGCAGCGGCAGTAGTAGGCAAACAAGATGAGCAAACAAGAACCTCAGATGCAGGACAGGCCAGGACACCAACTGAAGGATGCCAGGAAGAGGCTGCCAGGAGGAGGATTGGAATGGAATGGATTCCCAGCGCCAAAGGCGGCAAAACGCATTTGGAAAACGCAATGAGAAAAGGAAAGGGAAAGAGACATCGGGGGCATAAAAATGCCAACTGTCCTGTCCGCTCCTGTGAGCTGAGCCTGTCGGCAAGGACACGAGAGAAATAAATTCGAAATCGGACTACAAATGTGGGATATGGGATGGGGCACAAAATTACTCGCAGAAACACCGCTTGAGAAGTTGTTACGTATTTTATAGGTACTCCTCAGTCGGAAGAGAAGGGATGCAGAGGGGGCATGCCACACATGCCACACACGCACACACAGACAGAGAGAAGACGACACAGAGTTGTTTGCTAGATTAAATTTACTACAATTTGAAATTGAATAACTAAAGCTCCCGAAGGATCATCTTCATTTTGTATTTATCCCGGAATGAATGGTAAACGACAGTTGGAATAACATACACACACACGCACAGAGAGAGGAACACATGCTCTTGGAGAGGGATAAAAGAGAAAGAGAGAGAAAAGACAGACACTGTCTGTGGGATTGATGATGGAACTAAGGCAACAGCAACAGCAACAGCAAAATATTGCACAAATACAACTCGAAAGCCAACGAAAACAGCAACAGCGGCGGAAAGGGGGAGAGAAAGGAGTGCCAGGACTTACACACATACACACATATACGAAAACAATCAGTAATGTAATAGAGACGGAGGACAACGCCTGGACACGCCTGAATCTGGGAGCTGGGACCCAGAACCCGGGATCCGGAATCCGGAATCCGGGAAAAGCCAGCAAAACGAAACGAAACGAAACCGATAGAAACGAAGCCATTACAGTTGCCAACGGCATTTTGCAGGAAACAGCTTGACAAGCCGTTGAAATTTATATTGAAAGATGTTTCGTTTGGGGCTGCCCCCAAAGCCCCTGTCGTTCTCCTTCTCTTTCTTTCGCTTTCGGTCAGGATTAAGTAAGTCTGCAGCTGCACTCTTCCTGCTGCTCCTCCTGCCACTGGCACACATCTTTCTGGGTTGCATTATTCATCTAGGGGGAATGAAAATCAGGGCCATAACTCTGTTTTAAACTGGTGATTAGGGCAACACTCGAGAAATTTTCAGCCTGAAGGGAGAAGGAGGAGGAGGAGATACTCGAAGGAGCCACAGAAGCTTCATGGCTAAATGCGACACGAATGCACTTAAAAAAGGAGCCGATGGAGTGTGAGTACAATGAGGAACTCACTCATTTCATTCATGAAATTCTTCTCAGCAGTTCCTTTGATATAGAAATTTGAAACAAAGGAATCCCTACAGAAATATCAAGAAATGATAGGCTGAATGTGAAGAGTAGGCTTTCCTCAAACCACAGTCAATCTTCAATCCGAAACTCAAATAATATTTAGTCTCACCAACGAACACAACAAAAATGTTAAGCGACAAAGTTTATTTTACTCTCGTGTACATCGGCCTGACCTTCGGCATCTGGAGCATCCTGCTCAGCCCGCACTTGGTCCTGGTGGACGAAAAAGACGCAAAGATGGAGCCGCAGCTGCAGCCGCTGCCCAAGACGGAGTCGAAGCTGCAGCCGCTGCCCCAACCGGAGGCACAGACCCCGATCAAAGTGGCCAAGCTCGTTACGAAATTACCACGTAAAACACTGGTGGAGGCCGGATGTTTAGCGGCCGTGATGCTGTTGGACTTCCATCTGCCGATATTACCGTTCGTAAACGAGTTTCCCGACCAGTTTTGGACCTATGTGCCGTCCACCCTAAACAATCTTGCCCTCTTCCCGGGGCTGATATTCAAGTGTTTATGCTGTGGCCGCAAGGTCCTTGGCAACCTGTGGATGCTGAAATCAATTGAAAATACCGACACAGTGTGGCAGATGGCCCTACTGTGCATCGTCCATTTCTTCATGTTAAGTGAGATTTACGTGGTGGTGCAGTACACCACAAATGTGCGCAACTGGCTTCTTGGGCGCAACTTGGCGGCAGGCAATGCCGCTCATTAGAGCCCATGTTTGAATTCGATTAATAATAAACGATTGTAGAAACACCCAGAGAATGGGAAGCAACGGAAAGTAGATTGTATCTTTAGGTGCAGCGACGCCCATCGGTTGCAGGTCTCAACAAAAGGAAACCGAGAGGCAGCGTATCCCCTTCCACTTTGCCATTGAATTAGCCACAAAATGCAGATAAGAAAGGGTGTGCCACAATACATACGAGTGTGTGTGGCAGGACACAGGCACACACAGAGCGGAAAAGGGTAATGTGGCAAGGACTGTGCCAAGGGGTAGCCTAGTGGCAGGTACATGAAAGCATTTCTTTGGGTCTCTTGCGCTTTCTCTCTCTCTGTCGTTTCTTATCGCATAAACGCATCGAAAAATTCAATTGTATTTAACGCACAATCGATTTAGCCGAGCACAAAGGATGCCAAAGGCTGCCAAACGATACCAAAGGATACCAAAGGATGTGCCTTCTCATAAAAGTGGAATATTACGCATACGCCCCATGAGCATGAAGCAAAAGTCAAAGCCAAAGCAAAAGCCAATTTGATTAACAAAAGAAAAGAAAATAAGGAAGCAGATCCCTAGGAGGAACCTGTGACGACCGAGTGGCCCATTACCCTGTAGTGTACCCTGTAGAAGGGATACCCAAAGTATTCTGGTTCGTGGCATCTGTATCTGGGGAATGCAAATCACTTTCAAGTGTTGAATGCCAACACTTTCCTAGCAATGCCAGCTTAAAGTCTTACCCAACAAATCCCCATCAGAAATCACAGTTTTTCAGCACCTACAGATTTTGTGGTAACTGGGCGGGCCGGGGCGGGGAGGGGCGGGACCAAGAATGAAATTGCATTTGAATATAAATCAAAAAGCAAATATACGTATGGTATTGCTGCTGCCAGGCCGAGAAACCTCAGAAACCAAATCTCAATTAATAAAGCGAGTGGCCTCCGCCTCCTGCAGTGGCAAATATTTTTGTGCATCTCATGATGATTTTTCTCGTTGCACATTTTGCTGCATTTTGCAGCTTTCTGTTGTTTGTTTTATTTTCCGAGGATATTTCTGATGTTTGTGCAGTGAATATTGTGTGGCCAGAAATGGACACCGACCGAGAAAACTCTTGTGTGCCGTTCTCAGACAATGCATTCGATAAGCATATTTTATCCAATGAATTAGGCAATGGTTTTTGAGTACTTCTCTTGCCTCTGACTCCTGCCAATGGCACTGCCACTACCCCTGCTTCTGCTCTATTTCCTTCTCGGTCTCTGGTTGTTGTCTCGGCCAAAAACATATGTACATTTCCCTCTTCGAGTTGTTGGTGTGGAAGCAATGTAAATACACTTGCAGAAGTTATTCCGATTTCGAAGTGTAAAACAAATAAAAAAGAACTGAAATTCGCTCTCAAACTATAGCTAAATATTATGCCTATGCCATACAAAATTTCCCTGCAAAGGGTCTCATTGTCTTCGACCTCAAAAGCGCTTTCTTCCATTCGAGTTTTTCTCTTTATTTTCTTTTTTTTTTTTTTTGCCTCCTTTACGCATCGTCGACTGCCGGATGCCGTCTGCCGTGGCTCTACACGTGTTAAGTGTTCACCTGGCCGCAGTCCCATCGCTGCTCCCAGCCCCCCTTTAAACCACTTCCTCCCTCTGTGAGCCCTGGTCAAGCGACCTACGTTAAGTGTCAAACACATTTTACTTGGCAATTTCTTGGGTCGTTTCGCTGCGGCCTCAACCTCAACCTCTCTCGCTCTCCATCCCCGCGGGAGTGCCGCGGTAGCGGGTCTGTCCTCTCCCCCTAATGCTCTCTTGTGTCTCATGTCGTAGGCGTTGCCAACTCCTAATGAAATGATTCATTTCCGCTTTCCTGTTCTTTCTCTCTGCATGTGTGAGTGTGTTTGTGTGTCTCTGTGTATCTGTGCGAGTGTGACACTTTCTTTCCGCTTTGGTTTTTCCGTGTACGTGTCCGCCTGGCTTTGGCTTTGGCTTCGTTTTCGTTTCGTTTGACTTTGGACCACGTTGATAAATTTGTGTAAATTCGTTTTAGCCAATTTCCACGCCCGCACACACACACACACACACACACATGGGGCAACACATCCTGCTAATGTCCTTTGGGGAATGCTGCCGCCTTTGCACCTTTTTTATGTGTGTGCTTGCGGCTTGTGTGTGTGTGTGTGCGCTGCTTTTCGACTTTCTCCTTTCTCTTTTGTGCCCACCGCATGCCGCTTGCCGCATGTCGCATTTCGCAAGACAAACGATCAGTGATAAATTTTTCAAGATAATTTCCATGGTGTGTATGCACAATGTGTTTATGGCATTCTTTCACTTTGAATATCACGCAAAATGGAAGCTGTTTAAATGATAATGAGGAAATTCTTTCAGTTTGCTTATAATCTGTTTTTGTGATACATTTTTGTGGCCATTATCCTCTTTGTAGTTGACTTTGCAGCAAAATGTGTTCTCTTTCGATAGTTGTCATTGTCTGCTGGCAAAATTTACACTCAAGTAGGATGCCAGGCACTGACAGGCCATTCATCAACTGCACCGACTTCTAATTCCCGAAATTTGCCAACAAAAAATCAAGAGAAAACGGTTGAAAATTACCAAAAAAAAAAGTGCGTGAATGCCAATGAGTGTTTTTATGGGTTCCGAGTTATTGGACTATTACTGAAAATACTCCTGAGTTCGCTGCTCCTGATACCTGTTTTCTTCCTCTGCTTTGGAATTAAATCCTTTTTTGCAATTCTTTCCAGTTTCTCTCTTCTCGTGTACTTTCTGGTGCAATCTCCGTAACTATGAATCCCTTCTGTTTGTATCCTTCCATATTTTGCTTCCTTCTGCTATTGATATCCCTTGCGGTCGCTGCCTGCAAGCGTTACCAAAAAGCCGAAATTGTCTCGTGTTTGAAATAATTTCCAATGCCGCCGCCACACTCTTTTTTTCCGCACCCCTCCCTAAACGCTCGCGTGTGCCACACGCCGCTCCCACACCATCCCAGCTTCCACGAGTCTCCGCTCCATCGCTTTGCTGTGGCGCTCGATCTTCTTTTTTTGTTTGCCGGGCCGCTCGGTCTGCGGTTTCATCTGCAGTCGACAGGGGGCGTGTGGGCATCGTTGGGGGCTCTCTGGCTCTCTGGTCAGGCGCTGTGCCGTACCGTACCGTGCCGGGTCCTTGCTTCGGTCACATGTTTCATGCCAGTTACAGGGCAACAGAGATTGGTTGGGGTGCGGCTGGGCACGGGTACTGCGGGGCACATAACTTATGCCTGAGGCGCGCCCCCTACCACCCCTCGATGGTCCTCTGCCTCTTCGTTACACCCAAAAAATGATGGCAAATGGTTGGGCATGGGCAGGCACAATGGCAGGGTCAGAAGCATTTGTTACCACGGCCATGTTGTCGTACACATATGACCAGGGGGCTGGCTGCATGCCTACCCTCCGACACCCCCACATTCGGCACTCTGCAGCCACCAACTCTGCATCCTGGGGCCTCTGGCTGGCGTCAGCTTTTGAAACATTTACTTTATGTTGTTCACAGGAAATTAGATCTTTTTTTTTGCTTTTGTTTTTTTGTTTTTGCTTGCCACGCCTCCTCGCAGGCCAGTGTGTCCAGTGTTGGGCAGCGCATTTAGTTTTTATAGCCAACTTGTCAGTGGCAGGCAGCGACGAGCATCCTTCCCCCCGCCAGCCATCGAACAGGAGCCAGGAACCATGTCCTTGCGGACAGGAAACAAGCTCATTGCGGAAACAGCTTTTTAGCCATAACAAGCCGCACACACACACACACAGACGGAACGAGCAGAGCTGCCAACTTGTTTGCGATGCTAATTTATTTATAGACAGCAGTCGAAGGGGTTGAGGGGGGGGAGAGGCGCTACAGGAAGCAAAAGAAAGAAAGATAGAGAGAGAGAGAGAAAGAGAGAGAGAGGGATTAAGGGAAAGCTCTCACTTCTTGTCTGCTTTTTACCTTTTTCTACTCTTCGGTTACGGGTTCCGTGGAAATTTCCGCCGCAGACGACAAATTGCATACGTGCCACGCCCACCATTACCATCCTCAAATTCTCCATTCCCATCCTCAACGCAGCCTTCCTTGTCTGAGGTCTGATGCTCTTCCTGCTGCTTTTGCCAGCTTCTTTAATTCGATTTCGAGCTGTGCAAACAAATCATTTAATGCCCCGCAAACTCATTTGTGCAAACATATTTGGGTCACTGCTGCTGCCACCTCCAAGCCCCACCCCAAGCACTGGCTGCCACTCTCCGGCATGCTGCCTGCCGCCTGCCCCACCTTCCGAAACTTGGACCACGGAAAAACCGTGAAAAAATGTAACCGCGAATGCTTCGCTGCCCGCGTTGCGGACACAGGCACTGGCACTCGCAATGGCACTGGAACTGGCCAGCGAGAACTCTTCTGTTCTTCTTCTGTTTGCTTTTTGTATACCCTGCAAACGGCATGGAGAGAGCAGCAAAGGGTATGCTGTGGCAGAAGAAGGGCGGGAGAACTTTTGCTACTTTCCGCCGGAGAATCATCCTTAGAGTACGAGGAACTCCGTAGTCGTGTCGACAAGTTTGAACTCGTTTTTTTTCCATATCCCACTCCGTGGACTGATGGACAGCACGTGCCTCACACCGCGCAATGCCTCTCCCTCGCTCTTTTTTTGTGTGTGGCATGCCCCTGCCCCTGCAGCAGCTCGTTGTAGGACATGATAAGTAGCATAACCATTAAAATCAAAAGCAGTAGCAGCAGCAGCAGCATCGCCACCGAATGGCAGGCGCAAATGGAACGCGGGCCACTTTGCTTAATGTTCGCCCCGGCAACGGTAAAAGCATACCCCTAACCACCCATTGCCCTGCCCTACCTACCCCTCCATTCATGCCATCCCCATTGATGGCCATCCCGTGAGCCCCGCAGATTCATTCGGTTGCCACATTGCCACATCGCAGGCGGCATGGACATGCATTCATTTTGAATGAATTCGCCGGCCGACTACTCCGCTGTTGTGCCACCGCTGTGGATCAGGTGGTGCCAGCAGGCCCTGAATGGAGCTAAAGGTAAAGTCAAGCGAGTGACTGAACGACTGAATGTGAGAGCTGAGGTGTGGTGAGGCGAGTGCGTGAGTGAATGATGAGTGAGTGGGTGAAAGCGAACCGCTTGCAGCCATTCTGATGCCATTCACTTATGGGAAGTTTGTACGGAAAATAAATGTCATGTTTTTGGTGATCTTCAGCCAGCGTTAGGGAATCTCTGTCTCTCTTGTAAGGTATGATTATAGCTGCCCATTCAACCAGCGATTCCTCTCGCCATTCACTCACCCATTCACTTATCCCCAACACCACTCCACGCTCTCGGATTCTCTCTGCACTCACTCAGTTGTCCTGCCAGCAGTCAGCAGTGCTTTCCCTTCATTTCTGCGGGTTTTTTTTCCCAGCATTTCACTTCCATCATTTTCTTCCTCCACTTTGCGGTGCCCCAAAGGGAGGTCCAGGGAGGCAGAGAGAATGAGAGGAAATTTCGTTTCAATTTGTAAAACGTTCTTCTTTGTCGTCTCCGTCTCCATCTACGTCTCCATGTACGTCTCCGTTGGAGGAGTCGTTGGATTCCGTCGGCTGTGGTTAAATTTCATATTTTTTAAGGGCAGTCGAAACTGTTGCGGCATGACAGCTGTTGCCGGACCCTGCCCCTTTGCCACTGCCCCAATATGAACAAATGAAAAGCAATTTACGCCGCAGAAGGTGCGCCAGAGCGGAGCACTCCGCCGGAATGCTATCCGTGCGCAACACGGAAGAAGGAAAGCTGGCAAGGGAAAGGGCAGGGCAGTGGAAGGCCAAAGTGAATCAAGGTACAGCAATCGCTCAAAAGCATTCACCGACCGCCATTCATGCGAATGACCAACGCCCCACAGATGCCCCTTCCCCCCACCCACGGTGACCCACTCCGGAAAACTTTGGCGAGTACGAGAAACTTCCCCCCCCCCCCCCCACAGTCACAAGAGGGTAACGGAACCCTTCTTTCGAGTGCTCCCGCACTTTGGTGGCATTCCAAGTTGCTTTAATGGCCAGAATTTTTGAATATTAAAATTGTGCGCCCTTCCAAATAAGGTGTGGTGGGGGGGTGGGCGGCTGTCAATGGGCGTGGCCATGGCTCAGCCATAAATAAGAACATTTTCTTAAGCGAAAGGGAAAAACTTTGCCGCCACATTCGCTGAGGCGAGTCCTCGTCTTCCTCGTGGTTTGTGAAATGGCAAGAAGTGGGCGGAAAAACTGGGACTAAAAAGTAGGCAGAGTGAAGGGTTTTACCGTGCGGTCGCGCACCTTTTGTTGTGCCAAAGCACTGGAATTTATATTTTATTTTATTTTTATTTTTATTTCATTTTATTTCACATTTCGCTGCTGCCATTTTAATATACATTATTTTGTTTTGCTTTTCCTTTGGCTTTCCTTTGAGAGGGAAGAAAAACAACAGCAACGACACGTTTCCAAATTATCGCTTTGAAAATTTATGTAAATTAAAGAAAAGTTTCTTCGTGGGGCATGTGAAATTCCAAATTTCTGAATAATCGAATAAAGTATGCAAATGCTCTCAAATCAAACTGGCAGCAGGAGACGTCCACAATGCGTGGTTCAGCGATAAAATAACAGCTAAATCCATCATCCAACACTCTGGAAATATCGATATTATTAATAAACAAACGGAAGGGAATCGGTTTAATCTGGGTAAAACATCAGTAAAGCGATTTTCCCAACATATTCAATTAATTTTTTTACATTTTCAATCCACATTTGTGGACGGTGTAAGTAGTTCGGAGCATGGGGGGGCAAGGGCCCGGCATTCTTGACCATTTCCTTGGACAACTATTGATTTTCATTGGAATCCCAGTTGTATGTCTCCAGTGTCCTACTTTCATCATGTCACCCTTCCTCCTGCTGCTCCTCCTGCTGCTGCTGCTGTTGTTGTTGCTCATTTTCTACTCCTGCCACAACTCTAGAACGAATCCCTATCAACCGTGCCTGCCATGCTACTTATGCTGCTTGGCCAGCTCTTCTAGATGTTCTGCTTTTCTGTCATATTCCCGCAAAATATTCCCTTCGCAACTTATTCCGCTTGGTCATGCGGCAGTTAAAGCCGTGAGCCGAGTGCCAGCAGCCGGAGCAGATAGCCAGAGACAGAGCCAGAGCCGTGCCGTACCTCCTCCTGCGAGAGTCCTGTCATCTTTTACGCATTCATTTGCAACGCCTTTTAGTTGGTCCAGTGCGTGTCCTCAAGAGCCTGGCCATACAATGCTGCTATGGACTGTGGTCCAAAGGCACAGCAAAACGTGCTCCTCCTTGGCTGCGCCCTTCAAATGGCAGTCGTGCCACTGTGCGCGAAGAGGCTTTCGGTTACCAGAATCCAGAATCCAGAATCCCGGTAGGCTAGGACGACTCCAACTCAAGAGCCGCTGGACAGCCACGCCGCCCCCCCACCAGTCGGGACACCCTTCCTTCGTTCGTTGGGTTCGTGCTGCGTCTCATTTCATTTCGTTTCATTTTGTTTTAATAAATTAAAATGTCAACTTGATAAATGAAGGTTTCGTGGCGGCGTTTTTGAAGGAGCAAAAAGTTGATGTTGTAGGCGCACACACACACACACTCACACACTCGCACACACACACAGTGCCATATTAGTGTCCTTTGGTCAGCCACACAAAATGAAGATTGTCCTTTTGCTTGGGGAGGAAGAGTAGGAGCTGGAGCCCTCTGCCACTAAATTATGTTGCTGTTAGTTTCACTTCATCTGCAGTATGGGAAATGCGAAAGAGATGGAGAATGGATTCCCCACTGGGGGAGGAGTGGCGGGAGAGTAGTCCTGCGGCTGTCCACTACCCTGCGGTTCCTTCTGTGTGGCTCGGTTTGGCGCTCTCTCTCTCCGCTCAGCGAAGTCCAACTTAAGTGGTTATGAGTTAATTTTATTTATTTATTTATATTTTATTGTCATCATTTATTTCACTTTCCGCAGGACATCCCCTTTGCCTCTCCCACTGTAAGTGCGCCGAGGACCATAGTCCGGCACATGTACGACGACGTACGCGTACGGCCGTGCTGTAATTTTTATGGTAGGATGCTGCCATTGCCTCTGGGGCTTAAAGATGAGGGAAGGTCGTGTCCAGTGTTCGGTGTCCTGTACCAAGGACGAGGCCCATAAATTTGAAGCTAGAAACCGAAAACGAAAAGACATTTCCGTCTCTCATTAAATTTGTCTACGCATTCATTTGTCAGCAAGTCGTAAAAAAAGGCGAACGGACACGATTTTTATTTTTAGAGGCCTTGTGTCCTTTTTTTTATTGTTTCTCTGTGTGCCATCCTTTCCCTTGCCCCTCTCTGGCCTCTCTCCCTCGCTCTCGGTCCTTTCTGGTATGCGGACACCTGTTTCGGTTGGTGTTGCTGTTTCTGCCTAAGGACTTATCAGTCAGTCAATGCCAGGCATCAATTCATCCATCCATCTGGGGCCTCGTTTGGAGCAGCATCTAGCAGGAGCAGCAGCAGGAGCCGGAGCAGGCGCTGAGGGACACACCGTAATGTGGATTGATAGATACAAAGAGAATGACAAATTACAGGCGGAAGGGACACGGGATAATACAGGACAGGGATACACGATATGTATACGTGTACGTGCAGCATCCATTTCTAATCAGGCAACCAATGAGCCGCGCAGTCTCTAAGTCAGCGACTGATTCCTTGCCACTCCCTTGGGCAAATCGATTTAAGTTTTGAGGCAATGATACAAAGCTGTCCTGTCCTCCTTTTAATGATTTTCGCCTTGGATGTCAAGTATTCCAATGGCAGGGACTGTCCTGTCATTGAACTCTGTCTTGGCTGGAGCAGAAACTCTTATGGATTTTGTCCTAGATTTTTAGATCTCTACTAATTAAAGTTATAGAGAATATTGATTCTCCCGCTGCCTGCATGGAACCACCCATCATTTAAATAAAATTTAGTTACTTTAACTTAAACTAAATTAAACACATAAGCTAAAGGTTTCGGTGGTTCACAGTCTCTCTCCCTCTTTGTGTCTCCGTCTAGAGTTCTTTCGCATGGAAAACAAAACCAAAACCCGCATTAAATTTTTGATTTTTTACCAATTGCCTGCGCTTCTTTGTGTGTGTTTTTTTATGGGCAGAAGGAACGAGCATCAATGAATGCTGGGAGTATCAGTGTCATGCCCCTGTGGAGCTGCAGAGCAGTCCTTTGGCAGGACTTTGACTTGGACACAAAAGCAGCTCCCCAAAGGGATAGACGGAGGATGGGATACGAAGAGGATGAGGCTCAGACAAGGAGTCACCTGAGTGACGACCCCAGGGGAGCTGTCAGGAAACATTTCCTCTTTCTTTTTCTGGCATTAATTGTTATAAAAAGGCAGCAAAAAAGGCACACAAAAGCCAAGATAGAGAGACAGAGAGAGGGAGAGAGAAAAAAAGAGAGACAAACGATCGCTGGGGAATGGGGAAATGGGGAAATGAGTTTTCCGTGAGCGAGCGACAAATCAACGAAAAACTTGACTTTAAATAAATGCACCACCGATCCACTTGGATGAGCCTCAAATTGCAGGAAGGACTGCCACTGCCAGTGCTCCACCAGGGCCCCTTACCCGTGCCATCCCGCCTCCCGCAGAAGTTTGTGTATTAAATTAAAACGCTCAGCAGAGGGAAAACTTTGGCTCCTAGCCGTACAACCTGGCGTATGCGCAATTTCCAAAGCGATACCAGAAACCAGAGCACACAGGAGGAGGAAGGACGCGCAGGACCACCTCCTGGGAAGGGGAGCGGCAACTTTTGCGCCTTTGTTGGCACTTTCAGCGTAAATCGGTTTCGGCGGAGGGCAGAAAGGGCAGACGAGGGAGTGGCTGCTTGCTGCTGCTGCTCATTGAAGTCCTTTTCGCATTGCAACTGTTATTAGCCCCAGCCAGGAGCAAGGACGAAGGAGCAGCTGCTCCTTTGGTGCTTGTGCGGCGTCTCTGAAGTGCAACTGCAGCAGGAGAAGGAGCAGGAGAAGGAGCAGCAGCGGGGGCAAAAGCAGAAGCTGTAAGGAGCTGTAAGGAGCCTACAACCGAAATCCCAAAACAAAACTTTTTCTTGCCACGCGGTTAGCGGATGGCGGAGCCACAGGAGCAGGAGCCACACGGAGGTGGAGCCCGAAATTCGAAACCAAAGAAAAACACAGCCAACGGAAAAAAAAAAAGGCAGAGTAGAAGAGTGGAAGATTGTCTGCAGCCAGCGAGGATAGTGGAGGATAGCGGAGGGGTTGTGCAGGGTTAAGGGTTTCCCCCAAAGTGGGACATGGACATGGCTTTCCCCTCCTCCCTTCCTCCTGTCACTCCCACAGCAGAAGGAGCAGCTGAGGCATTTCCCATTTATTTATTTCCGTTTAAATTGTTCGATTAATGGAAAAGTTCAGGACTTCGATGGAACAAAATATGACAGAATATTCGAATCGTTGCGGGAGGGTTGGTCGTGCGGCAGTGGGAATAAAGCAATTCTGAAACTATTTAATGCATTTCACATGAACTTTCGATGCATTTCGATTGAATGGATTGAGCCCCGAACAAAAGTGGTTGTGATTACACGATGCAAAAGTGATTAAAGCCAACCGTAGGGCCACTGTTGAAGTCACAATTAAGTGGAGGAGCCTTTTGGCCAATTGAATTCTTACATGTTTGAAGGAAGGCAATGATGTGGCCAGCGCCAGGCTCTCTCCCTTGCTTGATAGGCAGGAGAGCTCGATGGCGAGACATCTTGTAATAAATATAATTTTCTGCCTTTTATTCTACGAAAAGTCAAACAAAAGTGGAACTCCAATTGCTTGCCTGTTTCAGATCATTCTTTTCTTGAATGGAATCGTTCTGCTTTTTATTAAATACATTTTGAGACCCTAAAATTCTGTAATATTGCGAGAAAAGGTTGCCGATGCCCATTGGAAAATCCTTAAAGTTATATGGGAAAATGTACTTAAATTTCTTTCTCCACTTTGAAGAATTGAAGCGCCTCTACTGAATTGAAGCGCCTCTACTGACCATCCCATTGAGGTGGATTGTGCCTTACGACATGGATATATATTTATGCCACTAAGAATTGTAACTCTCTTGTGGATTGAAGCTGCCCACAAATAAATCTTCTTTCATAACCAAATTAACTTTGCTTTGCAACCAAACGGAAAAAGGGCTAAAAATTGCTTTGCTCTTATAAACAAATGCGAATTAAATAAATTATTTGTGTATGCCCCACCCCTTTCTGTGGCTCTATGTTCCCCTTCCATATGTAAAGTGTGGAAAAACCAACAGCAAGAACAAAACCAAAAGGCTGACTCGCCCTGGAACCGGAATTGGCCAACAAATATCAATTTTATGAAAATCAAACACACAAAAATAACGCAATTAGCGGCTTCGGCGGCAATCATAAATTGTTACCACTGTAGCCCCCGCCCCTACCACTCCAACTACCCCTTCCCCCTGGTGTGTGTGTGTGCATATGGGTGCGTCCATGTGTGCGGGGGTTGTGGATGTTGTTTTATGAGTTTTTCGTTTTAATTTCCTCTTGTTAATAGGAAAAAGCTCGCTCTCTCACTCACATAATAAATATATGAATTTGATGCGAGAAATGCAATTAAAATGTATGGACAGAAAGAGCGAAACAGAGGGGTGGGTGGCGAGGGGGTGTGCGAGAGTGGCAGCCAAGACGTACAGTCGGAGACGAGCAGGAGGCAGAGAGGAAGGGGGGAAGGGGCGAAACGCGAGAAGCCATTCATTCATGCAAAAACATCAAAAGCTTTTTTCTTGTTTGCGCATTTTGCAATTTTTTTTGTACTCATTGCAAGGAGAGGCCTAAGAAAATGCTGAAAGAATTTTTCAATCGAAATACAAATGAAATTATAATGTAAATATATGTAAGTGTGTGTGTGTGTGTGTGTGTGGGTGTGTGGGTGTCCCGCCTTAAGTGAGTTTTCGTTCATTAGCAGCAGAGTCAAAGCCAAACAAATAACAAGAACAGCAGCAGCGGCGGAAAAACAAGAAGGAAAAGGGGAAAAAGGAGCAACAACAAAAAAGAATGAAACGAAGTGCAAAGAAAAGAAAAGCCGTTGCCACTTCAAAAGCAAATGCAAAGGAAAAACTGCCGTAGGGCGAGAGATGGGCGGAAGATTACAGTAGAGGAAGATCCACCCAGCCACCCAACCACCCACCCACTCAGCAGCCACCCAACAAAGACAGCAGGCAACAAAGAGAGGGAAATGAGAAGGAGAAGGCGCCCCCAGGGAGGAGGAGTAGGAGTAGGTGGAGGCAGAATCAGAATCAGAATCTGCGCTTGACTTTGACTTCAACTTCAACGCCTTCGAAATTGCCAAGCCACAGGACCAGGGACCAGGACTGACTGCCAAAGGAGTTCAACATGCTGCAGGGGCAGGAGGCGGAGACTGGCGGGGACTGCATTGTTATGTAAGCTGGCGAAACTTATACGCGACTTACTGTTCCATAAACATTTGTGACGACAAGGACAAGGACGAGAACGAAGCAACAGCCAGCAGGAGCCTGGGCTCTGCGGCCCGCGGCCCGCGGCCTTTTTCACATGCGATTTCCTTATTGTTGCCATTATGTGATTTTCTGTGGGGTGTGGCGCAGGGTGAGGGCGGGGCCGGATTTAGGGTAAATGGAGAAACTGCATTCACGACCACTCCCCCAGCCCCCCTATGGCAAAAACCCATCCAAGAGGTCCCTCGTGAACTTCCGCCAGGAAGGCATCGAAGAAAGCCACTTCCGACTGCCTCTCTCTCTCTCTTTGTGCCTCTCTGCCATTGTGCCCTCAAAAGTGCAAACGGAAACGGGAGTGGGGAAAGGGCATTGTTGGGTGCCCGTGCCCCCTGCTGCAACTTTAAAGAGTGCCCCAACCGGTGGCATTGTTGTTGCTGCTGCCGCTGCCATTTTTATTAGCCACAATCAATCCGCTTAAGCAGAGCGAGGGAGAGCGTGAGAGGGAGGGAGAGACAAAGCTAAAGAGTGGGAAACACGAAAGAGAAAGGATAACGGGGAAGGATAACAGCAGCCTGTTGATTACACTGATGTCATCGTCGGCCTCGGGCACAATGACATCTCCCGCAACCCAACAATGGGACGGAGGAAAGCTCTCTCTATCTCTCTCTCGCCTCAATCGCTGTGAAAATGAATGGAAAAAATCTGATACTACAATAATCGAAAGTTGTAGGCCGTAATCTATAATCTGGGTAGCGGTGCAGCCGCTTCTTGCCGTCAAAACGAGTCAAAGGGCATCCTGCCCGGAACCGTGAAAAGTATGCAGTGGGTACAATATTCTGGGACGACAGTGTCAATGTGGGATCCCGTCTCTGGCTTGAAACACATGCGACGATCAATCCCCTTTTGAGGGGACATCAGTGTGGATTTTTGTATTCTCTCTTCTCTCTCTCTCTTTCTCCCTCCTGCTGTCATGACCATTAATTTAACACCTTTCTCTGCTCCCTTTTGCTCATCTCCACCTTCTGCTCTCTCCACACACTCGCCACTCGCTCTCCCCTCCTCTCCTGTTGCGTGCTAAGCGGATGGGCATTGGCGCATTGAACACCAAATGGCCATTATGTTCCACAGCCGGCGAGGAGCCACTTGATTTGTATTGAAGCTTGGGGCGTTGCTTAGGGGTGTGGGGTTGGAGGTGATTCGTGATTTACATGTGTTAAGCCACTTGCCACGCCCCAAAGCGAGAACCCACGCACACATCGGGCAGACAGACGCGTAAACATTGAAACTGAAATGAGAGTGAATGGTGCCCCTTGGATCAAGATTAATTGAGTGGTGAATAGACTGCGCGGGGAGTGGTAGAGTGGCACAGGGTGAGGGATTTATTTGTACAGTGGGAAGGGGCTGCGAGGCAGCACAATTAGCGGAGGGAAAATCCTTTTTTTTCGGTGGCTTATATCGCATATATTTGCAAGTGCTTCAGAAAGCCCCCGCCCAGCCCACACTCTATGTGGAGGTGCATTTATCTATATATCAAAATGCCCCCTTACCCGCCCACCCCTTACCGGACACCCTTTCAGTTGCGTTTCGTTTCCAGCATTTATGTTTGCTGTTTGCATGCATTTAGCTTCGTTAGCCTGAGCCGCTTTTCCGTACGAGCCCGCTTTTCCGTACGCTTTTCCACTTGCCATTTGCCAGTTGGCAGACTTTTCCTTATCCATGAGAGTGTGTGTGTGTGTGTGTGTGGGTGTGGGTGTGGGTGGGGCGCTGTCTGTGTGTTTAATTGTCGCATTGCGACCAAACGGCAGGACAGACTCTCTCGCAGCCCCTCCCAACGTGCCCCTGCAACCGCGTTGCAGGCCATTTTTCAAAGTGTATGCCCCTGTGTGTGTGTGTGTGTGTGTGTGTGTGTGTGCGTGTGTGTGTGCAAAACGTAAATCGCCAAAAATTGTCCCAACAACCCATCGTTCTGTGTGTCGTCGGCTTTCAATGAAAATTTCAGCGAACATTTTTGCTCCCCTTTCGAAAGGAAGATTCGCGAATCTCCCACTGATGACACTGTGCGGCTACCCTGTAATAATTGGGTTGGGAAACAATGGGAAGCAGCCCACCCTGCCCCAGCGGATACCCTCGGGGCATGGCAGAGGCAGCCACGGCGGTTATTAAAAGTTGGCCCACAAAACAAATACAAGAACAAAAAACCAAAATGCAACCAAAAAGGATGAGGACAAATGTTTTGCCCGTTGCTTGCGCGCTGATAAAAATTGCATCCCTTTTATGCATGGGTGTGCATGTCTGTGTGTGTGTGAGTGTGTGTATCCTGGCGCTGCTGCTCGAGAAAATATGGCGCAATAAAGTTTTGCTCTCGCGACATGAGCGCATTTTTGAAGGCTCCTGTTGAGTATCCTGTGTGTGTGTGTGTGTGTGTGTGCCGCTCCATATGCAGATTCCTAGAGCGAAAGGCGGAGAAAGCAAGAGAAACACGAAGGAGAAAGCCAGGGCACGGCACACATTGCGCTGCCTGTCGCTGCCAAAATTTTTAATTTCAAAATGCGCCCGAAGGCCTCGCTCCTCCATCGATGCGCCGCCTCTCGCCCTCCCCCCGCCAACCTTCCTCCCCGTATGGCTGCTGAAAAGTTTCCTCTGCCTGGCAAACACTTGCCACACTTTATGCATGTGGAACTGTGGATTTCCACACTTCATAAACCTATCGATGCCTGCCAGTGGAGAAATAATTTCCCTTCCAGAGAAAAGTGCAAAAATGGCCGTAGGCTTTGTGCTTTGCTTACCATGAATTTTCCAAGGCATTCCCAAGTCGAAGACAAATCAAGGAAAGTTGCAGGATAAAGATGTTTTCTTATAAATGTTCGCTAGCCTATTGGTGGATATGTGGAGCATCCATTGACTATGCACCAATCCTATACCGATTGGCGACGCTGGTGGACAAGATTCTGGTCACTTTCCTCCTCCTGTTCCTGTTCTTTCTTCCATTAAAATGTCAATAAAATACTTGAAATTTTTCAATAATTAAATGCTGAAAAGATTTATGTCTGAGTTCACAGAACCTTCCCTAAAGGCGTGACAGCGGGGGCAAAAGCAATCAGCTAGCTCCTCTGGAGAGGTAGATGCAGATGTAGTTGGGGGAAAGCGATTACCCGGGTAGACCTGGTTACCGGTATAATTCTTTTTGTATCAACAATGATGCCTCCACGTCTGCGTCTTCCGCTTGACACGAAAACAAAGCTCAAGTGCGCCAAGGACTTGGAAGAGGATTACCTCAATGCCCTGCCGCTGCCTCCATCTGCCACCTGCTGTTGTCTGTCTACATCTTGGGCGCTGTCTCTCTCTGCTTGTTTCAGGCATTAGACACAGGGGCTTATTCTCCCTCCCCTCTGGCAGCTTTGTGGCTAATAAAAGCCACAAATAATCACGCATTTATTACTTGTATGCTCCACATATGGGTAAGCCTCTGCATTCGCCACCGGATCCGCAGGATTCTTCACCATTTTGTCCTGAATTTGATCATCCCTAATATTATTATTACAACAACTATTATCCCAAAGCTTTCCCCCTCTCCCCACTGTCGCTGTCCGTCTGTCCCTTCCGGCTTAGGGTCTCGCCTTCGATTTTTTGTTTGGCGTCCCAGAGGCTGGCTTGCGGTCTGGTCGGCCGCCTAACAAGGTAATAGCCAGGTAATGCCCTTAAGTCGATAATTAGGGGCTGTTCGTTGGAGCGCAAGGATCTGCGGTCGACCACCAAAGGGTTCCACAATTGGGGCGGATGCTGCAGCAGGGGAAAGCAACCGAAGTGTGAGATATTCCCAATGAAGCACTGAACATCGACAAGCCACAGATTGATTTGTGATTCCTTTACTTCTAGTCGAGATTTCGATGAGTATCTGTATCATGGACACTTGATTGACACTCGAATTTGTGCAGACAGACACACTCGTGTAACCCACTAACCCTATTCGAATAATCAAGTCTTTAATCCCTGAAGTTCTTCCAAGAAATAATTCCTCTTTGTGGTCTACAGAATGTACCCGAGATGGGAAATGTGCAAAGGTATTCGTATGGGAAAAGAATGAGGAACGGAAAAAGGGCAACGAAAAGAAAAGGAAAGAAAACTCTTCCCGCTTAAAAGCCAATTCCTAAACCGATAAACTTGTCGATAGCTCCGGCAATCGAAGGCAATTTAAATTTGATTAATACCAGACCCGTATCCCGTATCCCGTAAGCCGTAAGCCTTATGCCGCATACCGTGTTCCGTGTCCGGCTCTCTGCAGCAGATTAAGTATCTCCCTAGTATTATTATTATTATTTTTATTATTCACCCCCGCCTGTCTCTCATTTTGTTATTCTCTCTGCCTTGCAGGACACTCGGCATCGCAGCACGGTCCGGTGGATTCCACGTGGGCCACTGCCTCAGCCACTGGAGACTGGCCACTGGCAAAGGTGAGTTGAAGACATTTTAAATATGCTGCCGCTGCCGGCCCCCAAAGGGGGATACAGATACGGCTACACAGATGCCGGCAGATACTCATCTGAGACAGCTGTCTTGGCATTTTAAGTAAGCAGACCAGACCAGACCAGACCGGACCAAGGCTCTGCTGCTGCTGCCACATCCTCCCTAGCATAACATAAGCAATCGACCCAAAAAGTTGGTCAATTGGCAATAAAATCAAAAGCGAAAAAAAGTTCAAGAGCAACGTCAGAGTCTGGGGGTTGGCGGTTGGGGCAAAGTTCTTCGACAAAGTCCAAGCGTGACTGGCATTGGAAAATCGAGAAAGAGGAGAGGCGGCGGTTCGCTACGGTCCGGTCCGGTCCGGGCGGTCTGTGTCCGTGTCCCGTCAGAAGAAGTCTGTGGAGTTGGTTCATAAAACGCTTTGTACGCTCAAACAGACACAGTAATTGGCGATACACGAAGCCCTCCGCCCTCTCTCCACACACACACACACACACACACACAACCATATGCTGTGGTATCCCTAGCAGAGTGGTGAACGTCCGTGTCCGAGGCTCGGGTCCTGTGATACACTTTGTTTTACGTGGGGCAGTACAACAAAAATATTGCGATAATATTTAGGCACACCGAATTATGTCTATGCTTTGATACATGACAGATGCCAGGATAGCCATGGGCTACAGGTATTTGAAGAATTTTCTGGGGCTAGAAAGTGCTGAAAAGGTGCGGAAGATGTTCCCTAGCAGAAGTGCAATTTATGGGAAATCTTTTGTTCGCTTTTATGTACTTTTTATGACGCTAGCTGGGGAATCTTTATATTTATTTTAGTTAAATATTGAACTCTGTTTTCGTGATCAGTCCCCAAGGAAAGATTATAAGATTATGGAAACAAAACATACAAATAAATAAGGAATTAGGCAATGTTCGTGGTAGCACCTAAAAGTATTCCTCGCTACCTGAAAATTATAATTTAAAGACCGATGCCAGCGCGTTTTGTGTGTCCAATTTGATGGGAAAGTCGTGTATACTCCACTTGGGCTAAGGGTGCGTAGAAAACTTTTGGCGGCGACGACCGACGACCGACGACGCGCCTTTCATAAACTTTGAGTGTTTCTGTTTCTGGCATGCACTTATTCTCCCAATACTCTCGCCTTAGTCTTGCTTGTATATTTTTTTCTCGTTTTTTTTCTGCTTGCTTTTTCCTGCCCCATATTTATTTGTATTTCGGCTTTCGTCCCGCTTTGTTCGTCCTTTTGCCTGTCGAGTGCGCTTCTCTTTTCTGTATTTTCTGCTGTGTTGTGCTTCTTTCTGTTTCTTTATTGAGTGGCCAGCCCCAGCCCCAGCTCCACACTCCACCCCCCCTCCGCAACAGTGGCCTCCAGTGTCTGTCTGACTGTGTTCTCTGTGTGTTGGAATTTTAGTGAAAAATTATTTATTATAAAATCTACCAACGAAATTATGAGCAAAATTTCCGTTTCTTTTTTTTTTTTGGCTTCTGTGCGAAATTTATTTTCCTGCCCCAAAAACAGCAACGGCAAAAGCGGCAGCAGCAGCAGGATAAAGGATAAAAGGAGTGCAAGTGCAAGTGCAAGTCGGAATTGCATTTCAATGCAATAAGCAAGTTTATTCCTTTGCCAGAGACCAGACACGAGCTTCAGCTTCTTTCTGCCAGCTCGGCATCTGCAGAGGAAATATTCTCGTACTTGAAATTCTGGCTTCGTTAGAAGAGCCTGGGAGCATCCTCTTTGAGAGTCCGCTTGTCCTGCCATCCGAATTGCATTTTACAGCCATAATCCAATGCAAGCCTAGAAAAGTGCCACTTCCTCTGCTGTGCACTTTGGAATCTGGGAAATACAGCAACAGCCTTTGCATCTGGCAGCCATGGAAGTTGCTGGGCCACCTGTTGTTGGGCAAAGGAATTGAGGTTAAAAAATCGAAAATCGACTTGCTATGGAAAAAGAGAGGAGCAGCAACAGGGATAGGCACGTATGTGTTCCCAGTTTTGAAAGGCTTCGGAAGGCTTCCTCATTAAACTCTCATTCATTGAGCATCTGTAGGGGCATCACATATGAATACCATCGATTCCATAAATGAATCTGTGATATCAGAGCTCGCTCCTTCTGCACCATTTAAAGAATTTTTGTGGCATTAATACCCAACATCATTCTGGTGTTCATGGCCGTGTACGACTTATGCATGGACATGGTACGCCACACAGTCAGCTACAAATGTTTTCCGACACGTGTGACTCTGCGAAATCAAATTTAATTTCGATTTATTGCAAGAGAAAACAAATTAACGCTCGGGCATTCGGGCGGAATAAAAAATAACAAAAAGGGATTAAATGTAATTGTAAATGCTCGTGTGCGGGCAAGGGTCCAACCACCAGCATATTGATTAATTATGGTATGCTTACGCAATTCACCATGCCACAAAGTGTGGCAGGGGGGAGGATGTTGTGTGTTGTGTGGCGGAGGTGGCAGAGTGAGAGAGTGCATCAGGCTTAATGAATGTGCACTTCATCGAGCGGCACAAAGAAGTAATTACCTAATGCAAAAAGGGGGCAGAGCTGCAAAGAGGCTGAGAGGCTGAGCGCCTGGGAGGCACCTCCCCCAAAACGAGTAACCGCAAAATCAAAGTTCCTTTAACGTTGCCTCTCCTCTTCCTCTTTTGCGGCCTTGCTTCGTTCCCTGAATGACAGACGGGGAGACAGCCAGAGACACAAACAGAAATCAGAAGGCCAACAGATGAGATGAGATGAGAGAAGATGAGAGAGCTGGATGCTGGATGCTGGCAGAACGCTGACTGCGATGACTGACTGACTGACGACTGGGCAGCACTTGTAGCAATTTCAGTGCTGCTAAGCAGAGGAGAGGCCGACACCAAAGCCAAATGAGTTCAGCGCCCGCAGGCAGCAACGGCAAGAACGGGCAACGGGTGAGAAGACTGCATTCTGGGCTATCTCTCTCTCGCTCTGAGCAATGCCTCATGCCACAGCATCTGCTAACGAGTGGCGAGTCGTGCAATGATTGCGGTTACTTGCTGGTTTTCATTTCATTTTTCATGCCACTTCTTTGGCAGAGTTGGCAGGAGCAGCAGCAGGAGCAGCACCAGTCCCTGGTAAGGTGTTGGCTTGAGCTGACTGCGGTCTCCACTGCCTCTCCTGCCACAATGCCCCTCTTGTGTTGCTTGTTAAGCACTTTAAACAATGTGGCCTCCACCCCATCCTCCTGCCCAGCCAGCTCCTCGTTCTCCTCTTCCACTGCTGGGTGATGGTCGTCTTGTTAAATTTAATTTTGCCACTTGTTTGACCAATGACAGAGCACAAAACGAATCCGGACAGCTAGCCCAAGAATGGAATGATGCACCCTCTGGAACGGACAATTTGTCAAATGAATTCCGAGTCATTTTGGAAAATTGCATAAGCAGAACGACGCCTCAACGCTGGGACGGGGGGCAGAATAGAGGACTCGACACTTGACATGGCACTTGACCCGACCCTGTCGCACCCCTTCCACCCTGCTCCCCGGAATGCAGCAAATATTTTAAATGCATTTTTTACTTTAGATATTACCTGAATGGGAGCAGGAGCAGTAGCAGGAGCAGGAGCAGGGCTGGTGGCCTGACAGGACGGGGGGTGGGCTGATGGGAACTACTCCCACGCGTTGATTGCACTGCAAATTGCTCTGCCCCCCTGCCACCTATTCCCCCCTTTCATTGTTCAACGTTGCAGCCAGCGGAAAATTTAATTTTCCAATTAAATGGCGAAAGTTTTTTGCGTTGTTTGTTTGCCGCGCGTTTCGCTCAAAAGTTTTCGTAGTATTTTTTGGCCATCAAACTGACATTCGGGAATATTACGAAACCCCCAAAACGCAGCAGCAGAAGCAGCAGCAGCATCAGCGGCGGGCGAGATAAAACACTCTGTATCCCCCTCCCTCCCTCACTCTCTGTCGAACCACCACGTTACGCCCCTCTGGCCACTAGTGGCGATTGCATTTGTTTTCCGTATATCGGATACACAAACATTTCCAACAAAAAATTCGTACCCGCACATGTGTATATAAACCAAGGCCCCCCACAAAAAAAAGGGAAATGGCAAAAAAAAGTGTTTAAACAAGTGGCAGAGTGTACACAGAGAAGGCAACACGACTGAGCGGATACCCTTGGAAGGTAGTTCTAGGAGCAGAGAACGATCCAGCGAAATAAAGGAATGGATAGATGACAGATAGATCCATTTATCACTGCTACCAAACAGAGATCTTTCAGGGCAAAGAATGTAGCATTGGTTACTATAATATTATTATTATATTGCCTTTAATCTGGATTCCTTTACGGGACACATTGCAAAGTATTTTTGGTTATTGCTCAAAAGACAGGGCGCTCCAAGTAATAACTTCTTTTTGTTGCTCTTTTAGATGAGGTTTCGCAGCTGAGATCAGATTGGATATGTCGAGTGTTAAGCCTTAAAAATTACAGGGTACTCAATGGCCAATTGCAAGCAACCGAAAAACACGGGCGCGAAAAGTTGGTGGTAGCTCATATCCTGATTGCCCCCAGGGAGGCTGCGGACACGGATACCCATGCGGGATAGGGGTACGTGCCAGGAGTGGAGTGGCGCCCCTCTTCACTCTGCATTCACTCTGGTATATGAAGATATATTTATGTACGAAAGAGATATAAGTACAGACCATCGATTAATTAACCATCGAGAGGCAGCTCAAATGGAACTTGAAAGGATTGTGGCGGAAAATGTTATTTGTTTATGGGAAAGAAATTTCCAACTGCCCGAAAGTGCTGCTACCATTTCCATGCAGCATTTTCCATCAATAATGCAGCCAGGTGATTCTGAGTGGAGGTGGAAGTGAAAGCGGAAGGCCCTGTCTGTCTTCCTGTCTGTCAGCCATGTGACAGGGCGTCCGTTCGAGTAACCGTGAAAAGTTTTCGACACTTTCCGCGTCGCATCCTAACCGTGAAATTTGTATAAATTGCACTTGACATTTTCTCCGCGCGAATTTTTCAGCTCAACTTTTGCTATAAACTACGCGACTCCCCAGTCTCCGTCTGCGTCCCCTACCGACGGTGCGGAGGGGGTTTTTGTGTCTCACATTAGCCGAGAGCAATTGAAATTAGTGTGGCAGGACGCAGTTAGAGTTAGTTTTGGGTTTCCGTCCTTCAGTCCTTCAGTTGAGGCAAGGAGAATGGGGCATGGGACATGGGGCATGGGACATGGTGCCCTCTCCGTTGGGATGGATGGCAAAGTTTCAAGTTTTTCGCGAATAACTTTGGCTGCAATGTGGCGGCAAATTGGACGCTTGGAAAAGACCGAAAATTAAGCGGCCAGCCGCAAGGAGGCGACCACCAACCGAACGAGTCGCCGCCACTCCCCACTGGTTGGGGTGCGTGTGGGTTGCTGTGGTTTGCCGTGGAGTGGGGGTGTGTGGGATTCAACATGTCCAACTAAATAAAAGTCGAAAGCAAACAATTTTCCATTTTATTTGCTTGCCACAAACTCAAACTCATCAGCGATTCCAGCAGGGAGGCAGCACTGCTTGCACCCTGGATGAAATCCCTCAAGTGTTGCCCATAAGGGATATAATTTTCCATAAGCGAATAGACACAAAGAAGCTTCAAGCAGGACCCTCTTTAAATGCAGTTTCCACCCCGTGTAGGATTGAAACTTGAGTAAAAAATCCATCCAAGAATCACAGTTCTTGTTATGTGTTGTTCCTGCTCAAATTTCCATATGAAATATCATTCCAAGTGAGTGGAAACGAACCCCTTGAACACTCCAAGACCTCTGCCAACAGCTGTGAACCATTTACCCCTCTAGCCCCTGCCCTGCTCCTATAAAGAAAGTTCCTTGGGGTTCGTTACGTTCCGTTTGGCCTGGCCCCCAGCCCCCGAGCCGCCAGCCGCTGTCCTGACAAATAATTAATTATGCAGCGCCGCACCGAAAACTATGCAACAGTTATCAGGAAAAGTGGGAAAGCGGCAATTGAACCCAACCCCCCCACCCGTTCACGAAAAAACCAACCTGCCAAGAGAGAAGTTTTGCTTATTACACGCCAGGCCACTGCCACTGCCACGGCCACGAGTCGGGCATTTGACGGTTTGCTGGCCAAAAAAGTTAAATGAGTTTTTATGCTTCCAGCTCCGCCCAACACCCCTCGCCATGGACCCCCTTCCCCCCCCCCAATGACCATCTCTAATTGGAAAAGGCGAACGCGAGCGCGAGCTCTGAGCTTTCGGCTCTCAATGACAATACAAAACTTTGTGCAGCTTTTCCCGAAATTGAAATAAATTGCCGGGGAAATAGCAACAACAAACAGAACAGCAACAACAACACACAATAAATAACAATGAACGAGTTGGCAGCACCTTGGAGGAGGCTGCCGCTGCAGCCCCCAATGGACGATTGGGAGGTCTGCTGGGGCATGGGGGCTGCGGCCATTTAAAACTTGATTAAGGCTCTGAACGATCTGACGTTAGTTGATGAGAAGAGAGTGAACGGGGAGCCCCATTAAGGGGGAGGCCGAATTCTTATGTTTGTGTTGCTTCAACTTTTACTTGGGCCCTCGCCGCCCCCACGTCTCTGGCATGCATATGGCGTGGGTATAGAGAGGAGGGGAGCGGCTGTTAAATCGCTTTAATTGCCAATTTCCGGTTAAGTAATTAAAAGCGTTTTGCGCCCCATCTCCCGCCCACTCCGCGCTGTGGCAGTGCCTGTCGTGGCTCTATGCCGCTGCGGAAATTGGTAAGAGAGCAATTAAATGGCAAAAATATTTTACCGTTCAAGCAATTCCCCGCTAAAATGAATAAATTAATGTGTGCATGAATGAATGTCTGATTGATTGATTGACGTAGCCGTAGCCATAGCCATTGCCGTAGCCGTAGCCATCGTGTGGTCTGTTGGCGAAATTGGAAAAGTTTTGCTCTGTTCTGTGTGTGCCTGTGTGTGTCTGTGGCTGTGGCAGCAGCAAACAATTCATGTTTGATATCAATTTTTGTGTGTGAGTCCGTCCCTCTGTCCGCTGGGTGGCCTCACAATAACGCGGGTTAAACAAGTTAATTCGAGGTTAATGATGGTTCTGGTTTTTGGCTTTAAGCCACGGGCTTTTGTTTCAATTTAAGATTGGGATTGATTTCTCGTTCTCATTTTCAATGACTGCAGCGACTCGTATGTTGGTTTTCCCCAGCTTTGTGGCTTCGTCACCAGATAGTAAATGTAGCGATCATTATCCTTGAGCACAGCCACATCACCGCTGGCCGCCTTCTGGGCACGCAGCTCATCGACCTTGCCGTAGACCTCCTTGAACTTCACAGCTATGCCTGAGCCCATGGCCAAGTCAGCGCCCACGCAATGGGCCAGCGAGTGCGAGACTCTGTCTACAGTATGTAGATGTATGTAAATTATTAAGAGAGACATGTTTATTAAGTGATAACATTAAGTGATATTAAGTGATCCAATCGGATCCCAATTTGGTGATCTGATAGATATGGTCATTCCCTACGGAATTTTTAGTTTTCTGTTATCTTCAAAATTGTAGATTTGGGAGGTTTTCGCCCTTTTGCGGAGGCGGAAGGCGGCGTGGCTCATTTTTGAAATACACTTGTAACAGTGTGAGCATACAGAAGTCTGGATGCAAAATTTGGTGGCTCTAGCTCTTATGGTCTCTGAGATCCAGGCGCTCATAAGGACGGATGGACGGACGGACGGACGGACAGACAGACATGGCTCAATCGACTCGGCTATTGATGCTGATCAAGAATATATATACTTTATGGGGTCGGAAACGTGTCCTTCTGAATCAATCAATCAGAAGATCGCAAGGCAGACACAAAATGCAGAGAGTCCCAAAAGAATGCAAGCCAAAAGCTTTGGGAGGAGCCTCAGCGGTGCCTATGAGGCAGAGAGAGACAGAGAGTGAAGCTTGAAGACAGTCACACAAAGAACAAGCCAGACGAAACGAAAGCACAACCAAAAACTGTAAACTTCGTTCTGGCAATAGCAAGAAGAGCTTTCAGAGAGAGAGAGAGCACTTGCAGCGAAAGCTCTGGCGATGCGATCGCATTTGCCTTCCAGCATTAACCGCCTACGATTCTTCCTCTCCTCTTTCTCTCCTCTTTTTCTCTCTCTCTCTCTCTGGGGGTAACACGTGTTCCTGCCCGTTGCATACCGCCCGCAGCATTCCCCTTCGCAGCATTAGCATGTCCCTGTCCACCCATTAGACCCTTCGCTAATTGAGTTTTCCCTAAAGGAAAGGAAAAATGCCACTGGACAGACACCCGAAAAATTCTAATGGGTTTTGTGTGCCGTTTCGTGGCTCCCTGCTGCTCCCCCCTCTTGCCACCACCAGCCTCCTCCACTCCCCTACCGTGCTTAACGTTTAATTGCGCATATTTTCACGTTTGCTGCTCATTCGCATACTCGTACAATATTTTGGCATTGCAATAAATACAAAAAATAATTAACTCATTAAATAAGCATTTGGCGTTGCAATTTGTTGGTCCTTTCAGGGGAGTGCTGGGTAGGTGCTGCGGCTGGGGACTGTCATAAATATTGCTTAATGTTTGGCATCAACAAAATGGCTGCGGCGGCGGCGGTACCAGGGACCATATTTTGGACCAGAAAGCATTTCTGCTTGTGGCTAGAGAGTGGAGAGGAGCAGGTAATTTTTGGCTGCTAGGCCGCAATTAATGCCAAATGCCGGAGGCAGGAGCCAGTAGCCAGTAGCCAGTAGCCAGAATATGTGTGTAGCTCTCTCCCTCTCTTTCTCTCTTGGTGTTTGGAAACAGCACATGGCCGGACATCATCATTATCGTTGGCCAACAACTTGCAGCAGCAATAATAAAAGCATAATTTACAATATTCATTTAGCAGAGACCACTAGTCGTCGCTCCTTTGCCTTTTGTCGGCCACTTAATAATTTAGTTAATTAATTTTTGCACACACACACACACGCACACGGCAAGAGCAGGAGACAGAGAGTGGCAGAGGGAAATATATGTAGATAGACCATAAACTTTTGTCTCTGCCTCAAAACTCTTACACTCAATTAACATTTGGAATTATTTATCTAAATTATCACAAACACAAATGCACATGCAGGTGGAGTTGTATGTGTGTGTGTGCGTGTGCGTGTGTGTGTGTCCATCGTTTGTTATATCAAATGTGGAATTTGCAGTCGGAAACAACAAGAAATTAGGAATGTGCTTCAAAGTGCTCTGCGGCAGAGAGAGAGAGAGAGAGTCGAAGAAGTGGATACCCTTTGCAAACGCTGGAGGATGAAGTAGCCTGCGGCCGAGGGGCTCTGCTGCATGACGTGTGATATGAGTAAATTCGATTTATGAAGTAGTTTCCCCCGGAAAAAAACTACTGAAGCTCTAGAGCACATTAAACCCTCTGCACAGCCGTTTCTAGCTAACAAAATAAACTTTGACAGAAAGAGTATCCTAAGGTGGGGGAAACAGGGACAACAGCAACAGGGACAAGGACAACGACAAATGTACCCCATTGTTGGCATTTGCAATTATTCATATGCCACATAGACAAATGTGCTGACAGGACGCACACTCACACACACTCATGTGCAGGCAGGGGACAGGCAGGAGCGGCAGGACATTCCAGCTTAGATTTGTTGTCTGCTTGTAATTGTCGCAGATAATTAAGTTGGCCCACACTCGTAAGTCAGTTCTCGGGTCAATTCAGGATGTGGCCATTAGCAGAGGGGAAGGACTCTACCTCCCTCCCTCCCGCTCTCGCCTTGAAGAGGCATATATTTTTACATCCTTCCTGTGCACAGGTGTGTATGGGTGCAGAAGGTGTCTTAATTGTCCATTTCCAGGTGCTTAGCCATCGACAATCGAGGCAAACAGAGTCCAAGATGGAGAGAGAGAGGGAAATTCTCATAGTTGATGCGGAATCTTCACGGCAATTACCAAAATCTGGGAATAGGATTCTGGGATTCAAGGGCTTTAGGATCCGCTGCTCCTTTTGCATCATCATCCGTTCATCCTTTGCTCAAATTAAATGTTGCAACATGAATTTCTTCATGATTTGCAGCTCGTTTGCCGCTTTGTCCGCTCTGTAGTTATTTATGTTTACGGGCCTGTTCCTGTTTCTGTTTTTCCTTCGGAGAACTTAAGGCTTACTGCCCCCCCAAAGGGAAGCATTGAGACAGAGGGGGGAGCGGGAAGTGCGGGCATAAGAATAGTATAAACAAAGTGCTCAGTTTTTGAGTCTTTGTAAAATATTAAAACACATAATTTACGAAGGAGAAACAGCTGAAGAAGCGCCAGCCCCAGCCCCAGTGGAGTGGGAGTGGGAGTGGGAGTAAGGAGGAGGACGGGAGCCAACTGAGAGCCAACAGACGAGTCCTGGACAAGGAACAATGGCAAGATTAAAACGCATCCCAAAGACAAAGCCAGTGCAATTTGTTGCCAAAAGAGAAGTTCGCCCCCAAGTTGCAAGTTCACACACAAAAACAGAGAGAGAGAGAGGGAGAGACGAAAGTGGAGAGGGAACGAAGAAGGGGGCCCTGTGGAAAGGCAAATAGAAGTTACAGGCTTTATTGAAGTCCTGCTAAAAGCTACAGCAAAACCCTATCCCTAACTAATATTCTGGTGCGGAATATATCAGAGACTGCCCCGACTCGAAGAGTTTTGCTGGAGAGAGACTGGGAGAAAAGTGTCCGGCAGCATGGTGCATCATTTATGGCCTTTTCTGGAAGACTTTTCCATCGAAGATGCAATTGAAAACCCCACAGAGGAGAGAAAAGAGAAAAGAAAGGGAAACCACACAATGGAACCTCAGCACTGGCGACAGGCGATAGGACGAGTGCGGACCACAAATATGAAATGAGAGATGAGGAAAGTGAATCGATTGGCCATTCCATGTTGCAGCAGAGATTGTAGCTGAGCACAGGAAACTGGATACACAGGCTATAATGGATATGTGCATTCGCTGGGTTCATAAATAATGGCCCACTAAGCATGTGCTAGGTAATCCCGCACCATGGGCCAACAACAGCCACTCGACTACAATGCCACTTGACTGCAGTGTGCGCTGTGCACTCTCCATTCTCCACTCACCATTCACCATTCTGGTGGGGCACACTGAGGACTTTGGACTGACCAAAGGTGCAACTGTTTAAGGCAAAGACGGTAGAAGTTGCCCCTGGCCCTGGCCCTGGCCATGGTCCTGGCTCTGTGGCCCCTACCCTTCTGATTCCGCTGGGACACAAGCACCCACAAAAGGATCAAAGTTTTACTCCTTGCTCTTGCGCCCCATTTAATATTAAATATTTTGTTGTCCCCGCTTACTCTCTGGGTTTTCTTTCTGCAAAGTTTTCTGCTTTTCCAACGTGGAGGCAGGCGAAGGGCAGGGCTTCCCTTTGTTCCGGAAGCAGCCGTAGAAAGTTGTAGAGTGAAGTGGCTGGAGCTGGAGCCGGAGCTGTAGCTGGAGGGGTGATAAATAAAACTATAAATAATTATGCTAAATAATGAGAAGCCCCCGGAGAACGAATGCCAACGCGGTGACGTCCCTGAAAAAATCTTTGAAGTGCATAAAATGGGAAAATAGCGAGAAACAGGAAGAGGAAAATGTGAATAGACGGAAGGTACGTTAGGAACGAGCTCCCCAACGAGTTGTAGATAATTGAGATGTGCAAAAAGATGGCAATTGGTAGATATTTAATGTTGTACAAATTCTCTGCATATCGATACTCCGATAATGCCGTGTCCAATTTCCCCCTGAAGCCTTGAAAGCATCTTCATCCACTCATCATAAAACATCATCATAAACCTGCGCCTCGCACATCCATTAACGAAGGCTCTGGGCTCTGGGATCTGGGATCTGGGCCGTGAGTGTGAGTGGCCTCATCCATCATAAAATTATACGGGCTAGGCCAAGACCAAGGCACTTGACGCGACCAGCGGGCGGTCTTTGCGTTTCTGGGTCTCTGTGTCTCTGGGTCGCTTTCTCTCTTCTCGTTTCTCTCTGCTCGATGGCCGAACAAATGTGGCCTCGTTAGCGGCATGCCTCTGCCCATGCCTCCCATCTGCCATCTCTCTGTGCTGCGAAAGGAGAGTTAATCGACAGGGCAGGCTCGAAGCAGCAAAGCAGCAGGAGGAGGAGAATGAGGACCTGGACAAGGGCGCTAATTGCGTGGACATGCCAAATTTCGCACCTGGCCAATGCAAACAGCAAACAGCAAAACGGCAACAGGGGAGAGGAGCGGAAGGACAGCACACGGACACGGACACGACACGACGAGAGGACAACAATTGTCGAAGTGCGACCTGCGACGACCTCTGCCCCGTTCAAATGGCAAATAAACATTAGAGGAAAGAAAACAACAGCAGGAGCCAGTGCCAGGGCCAGTGGCATGAGCGGAGCGAGGGGCAATCACATATGTGGTTCGGTTCGTATCCCCTTTTCGCACTTCCTGCCACACCGCCACACCGCCGCACCACCTCAATGCCCGCCAGCCTGTCTTTCTGTGCCTGTGTGTGTGGCCTGGCCAAAGGGATCAGGATGCATACCAAACAGGTTGCCCCAGAGAGAATGAGAACAAACGACCTGACCACAATAAAAGCGCAACACGTAATTGCTCCTGCCCCCTAATGGCTGCACACAGAGGGGGGTCAGCAGGGGGTCGTATGCAGAAAGGGTTAATAGTCCTAGTAACAAAAGGCAAAACGGAGAATGAAAGGAAATCCAAAAGAAAACTCCTGCAAATGCAAAATCACAAAACAATCAATGCCTGGCCTGGGCATTGCCGGCAAATCATGAATAATGCCCGAGTATTCATCAGGAAGAACTTTAAATGCATTGCAGCTGCGTTTGCCCTCTTAACGCACTTTAGGGCATCCGTTTTGGAACTCTTAAAACTAATCTCAGTGCCAAAAGGAAAGCAAAACCTGCTGGATTTCTCTGCCTCAATATCCTCCATTTCGTCACACTAGAAATTTAATTTATTTTCTAGTTGGCAATGCCTTATTTTTGCTCTTCTGTGGCACATATTTTGGTGAGTTGCAGGAACTCTTATCCTTCCTGCCAAAGTGCAGGACTCGTGTCAAAACAGCAACATGTCCGCTCCAACATCCTGCTGCTGCTGCTGCTGCTGCTCTGCTCTTCTGCTGATGATGATGAAGAGGATACTGATAATGATGGACACTGCGACAGATGCGCTTTTTATCCTGTTTGCAGGCGACTGCGGATGCAGCCCCATTCTATCCCCTATTCCTGGTGGGGCGGACGACGCGTTTGTTTGCATCCGCTGCGGTGCGTTGGTGGCGGCTCTTTTGGAAGCTCGCTCGCGTGGGACGACCGCCGCCTGTTTGCCGCATAATCGAAACAGCTCCGAAAAGCAGCAAAGCCCGTGGGAAAACAAAAACGAAAAGTCCCGTAGGAGGAGCAGCAGCAGCAGGAGCGAGAGGAGGGACAGCCAAAATGTCAACAATCTGCAACATCCATGAAATATTATGAGGCTTGCGAGTGGGTGGGACTAGCGGATCCCATTCCCATCCCGGGGGCCGGCTGGCGTTTTGGCAGTAATAATGCACACAGCGGAAAAGTCGCACGAAAAACGCGTGAGAAACGCAATAAAATGTAAAAAACAGCAGAATAAAACATACACACACAGAAAACTGTGAAAACAACGACGTCCCTGTCTCATATGAGGCATTGCAATTGCATGCTTCCCATTCCACGGATACCCTCTGTGTGCGTGTCTCTTTCTCTCCATGAGGCTGATGTTTCGGTGTGGAAGCCACTGAACGATGGCTAAGCCACACTGAAAGAGAGGCGAACGATCACCGAATAGTAGATTGATTTAAGACCTAATATTCTCTCCTTATTGTAGATATTTTTAGGATTGTATTTTCTGTGGGAGTAATCTATGATTCTGTCCAGACCGCAGATAACTCTCACGGAAAATACAATTCCAGGACGATTATGTGCTGGAAAATCTACAAGTGAAACCTTTCAATTGTGTTCTGTTTAAGCAGTTAGAAATGAAAAAAACAGTTATAACGATTATTCCATTCAGCAGCTCTTCCTTTTGTATGCCTTTCCCACCGTATAAATACTGGAATTTAAAGGATTCCCCTTTAAATTTTCTTCTTGTTTCCCCTTAGGGTATCCAGCGCTTCGCAACTCACGCGATTGGCTTTGCGTTTCCTGTTTTTTCATGTGTGTGTGTGTGTGTGTGTGTGTGTTTGCGGCCAGTGAATTCCTCGGTGTCCATTATCCAGCGGCGCTTTTTCAATTTTTTTGTTCTGTTGGTTTTTTCTCGCCCCCGCCTACGTTTTTTTGTTGTTTGTCCTTCTGTCCGTCTTTTTATACCCACGCGTTTTCCATCTGCCATTTTGCAACTGCAATTGTGTGTGTGTGTTGTGGGAGTGTGTGTGGGTGTGTGTGTGTATGTCCTGCCGAGAGATCAAGCGTCAAAATTACATTGTTGGCATACGCTGGCCAAGGTTTCGTTTTCTCTCACTCTCTCGCCCCACGCTCTCTCTTGGTTTTTTTGTTCGTTTCCACCTCCTTGTGGCGCCTCCCCCCGAGCCATCGCGCCAGTGTTGCTATTGCGGCTCCTGTTGCACGAAATCCTTGCCAGGCCATTGTCTGGACGTTTGTTTTCCAGAACCTCTGCTTTTTTTTGTCTCTGTCCGCAAAATGTGTGGACACAAGAGGCGCAGTGGCAGTGGCAGTTTCGGTGGAAGTGGCAGGAGCAGGAGCAGGAGCAGCGATGATTGTTGCAATTTCTCGTTAAATTGAATTCACTCGTTCAATGCGAGAGCCCTGGGATTGGGTGTGGGATGTGGCAGCGGCAGAGAGAGAGAGAGAGAGAGAGATAGAGAGAGCGAGGAAGAGTGGGGCAAGCGGCTGCACTGCTTATTTATGACAAGTGACCAGAGCCAGAGAAGGATGAGGACAGCGACGACAGCGACGAATACGACCAGAGGCAGACGACGACGCATTATGCGATTGCTGGGGCTTTGGTTTTTACCCCAAATTACACAAAACAGCAGCGGACATGCAGCCCCAACACGCTTGTTAACCCCATCCTTTCCATCCTGCCTCTACCCGGCCGACCAGCCGACCAGCCGACCATCCGGCCAGCCTTTATCCCCCAATTAAAAAGAGACTGAAAGTGGCCAACCCCCCACTCCAAAACCGAGCACAATGGACACATGGAGGGGCCACACAACGACACATTGCGGTTGATGGGACAGGGCGGAGGCTTCAGCTTGATCTTGTGGTTTGGTGCGCGGGGTGTGGGGTGCGGGGGGAGGTGCCTGAAATGATTCATGACTCATCACAGTTGAGGGCCCTTTGAGTGCGTGTTTAACTGTTGACATAATGGGTTAATTGAGGCTTCGACTCCCACCGCAGCAATCCGCTTTGAAGCTCGGCCCGCCTGTCACTCTGTCTGTCAGAGCAGATCCCCCCACACACACACGCACCCACAGGTCGAGCAGGAGTCGAGCTGGCTAATGGAATCGGAAACATAACATGCGGAAATGGAGAGCAGAGCAAAGGAGATCCTCTGGCATAAAGGTTTTACTTCTTTGAGCACTGAAACGATCCTAGATCAAGGGTTCAATCATCCAATTTTAGAACATTTTCCCGAATTGATGAGTCTTGGATGCGTCTGCGCTGCAGTCACGAATACCAGAACAAACTTTGGCACTAAATTGAAATTGAAATCCTATTCAATCCATCTTTGGAAATGTGTCTCTGAGCTACGGCAAATGTCTGCTAATTCAAAGTTTAATTTGGGATGCAGCAAATGCATTTCCACAGGAAAGACACACACGAAGGGGAGAGGGTGGGCACAAAAAGTGGAATGCAAGGAGACAGCAGGCGGGAGGGGGGCAACCAAATGCAAAATTATGCTTCGCATTTAAATGGAATTTGCATTTATTGACGTTAATTGAGTTGCAGTCGGGGTGAGTGGGAGTGCGAATGCATTCAGATGATCATTTGAATGCCTATTCACTGGAGGAGCTCTGGCAGCTAATGAACTGAGTGCGAGAGAGGGCCCTCCACTCTGGTAGGATCAAGCATATCATTAGGCAAATCGCAAGGAGTGGATTCGAGTGGAAGAAGCTGAATTAAAGGCAGAAAGGCAGTACAGTCAGGCGCCCAACAATCTGCCCAAAACATCACAGGCCTAACCATTCCAATTACTTAACACGAATGTTTGAGCATGCGGCAGGGGGCAGTGCTGCTGAGTGGCAGAGTGGCAAATAAATAAGGTGCAAACACACGTGGGGCATGGGCGAAACGGGCCATTCGGAGAGGCAGCAATCGCCCAACGTTATCCTTATCATTGTTATACTTAAGTTAACAGCAGCTTAGGCAATCACACCCTCACACCGGCTTACAGCAGTAATCAAGCAGCAGCCTCTCACTCTCTCACACACACTCTCGAAACACACACACGAACACACACACTCTGAACCTGTGGATATCTTGCGTTTTATGGATGCCAATACAGTGCCGTACAGTGGGCCAAAACGGCTAAATGAATGACCGGAAATGTTCTCTTTATCGTCTTTACGGGGTCCTTAAAGCCCACCGCGGAATGGCAACCTACATTTGAATATTCAATTTTCAATTAAGAATATTGCATGCGGAAGGAGGAGGATGGGGATTGGAAAAAGTCTTCTCCTCGTTTCGATGGAGGAGTGTTCTCCTGTTCCTTGTTATTACCTGATGATATACGGGATTTTTTAACATATTTATTGGGTATTAAAGTACCAAAGTATTCATGTAATGATTACCTTTAAGCAACAGAATATTCTGAAAATAATTCTTGTAAATATTCTGACCGAAAAAGCAGTCCTCATTCACGCTGGGACGTTTTCAATGCCCCTAATGGTTGTGAAGGGCCTCTGATTAATTCATCGATCTTCACCCATAGCATTTTCCATTTAAAAGATTCGATTTAAAACTAGATTTTACATTAAATTATAGGCTAATGATTTGTCTAACTATCTCTACTTTGAAAAGTTTGTATCGGCTGTAGTTTTGCATCCAATCTTCCTGTCGAGTGCCCACTGTGCCGCAAGACTGCATTTTGGGGCAATGGCGCCTCCACCTGCCGCCTTCCTCGAGCCTCTAGCCTCAAGCAGGGGCTTTGGGTTGCGCTCATTTTGCGGCTGCCACAAATCCCCATAATCAGAAAGCTTTCGCAGTGTTATTTGTGTTAGTTTCAATTATATAAACAGCGGCGCAAGAAACAAGAGAGCGGCACATTGGCAATCGCAGTGGCAGTGGCAGTGGCAGTGGCAGTGGTGATGGTGGAAGAAGAACCAATTACCGCTTGATTTAGCACACGCACACGAATGCAAACAGAGGCACAAGCACATATGTACACGCACTCACACACACTAATGCTGAGGAGGCAGTGCACTATGGGGCATTTGACCACTTTTTGTGGCATTAATTAATAACTTCCAAACGAAACATTATTTTTTGATTTAGTTTTTTGATATGAGTTTATAATAGTGAAAGGAAGGTATGTTGATAAAATGGGCGTGGCACCGCCTTTTCTTCAGGGTAAAATCGAATTTTTATTTTATTTTTAAATTGAATTAAACAAATAATGATGGGAATATGTAAAGCAATGCCATATTAAACTAAAAAAGTTGTGCCCGGATTTTTAAAAATTTTAAAGTAGAAGATAATCGGATTTTTACATTGACTTCCTTGTATACGGCAAGCAGCTTCTTTTCCTTAATTTGTTGAATGTTGGACACAATAGCACTGCACGTCAGTGCAGATATACTGGAAATGTCTCAACGTTATTATAATTGCACGATTGAGCACGAATTGATCCAATCTGCACAGTTTTTTACGATTTGTTTCAATTTTTCCGTGGAATTGTTCAATTTAATCGAAAAAAAAAAAAAAAAAGTTCTTCAAAGGGTCTACAAATATCCCTTATCGGTCTCAAAGCTAGTGACAGGTATTACCACTTAAATGCAATGCAAATCGACATCTTCTTCCACAACTTTCTTCTTCACTGAGTTTAACATTGCAAACAACTCCGAATTTCCAAACTTTAGGTTATGTAACGAAAACTTAAATATCTCCGAAGACGCAGAAAAGCGCAAGAAAAAGTAACATAAATTGGATTAAGAAATGAAAACTCTACAACATCTATGCAGTTTATTGCTTCCGGCGGGAACCGAACACTTTGTAAGTCTATTCAAAGACAAATTTTCGTCATAAATATGGACTTGTTAAAAACTAGCCATTAAACATATTATGAGGTTATTTTTTAATTTCAAACTCACAAACAACTTTTTAATACCTGTCTGAATCAAGAATGTTGTAAAAAATTTACTTAAATTGGTAAATTTAGCAATTTTTGCACTTTAAACTTCATAAAAAAAAACAGTTTTCCGATAACTTTATATTGTTCGTAGCAAACAGCTGACTTTAACAGCTGTTATCTTAACAGTGGTGCGCACTGTTAATTTTCTGGGTATGTAACATTACGGACTGATGTTATCCCTATGAATATCCGCTAAAAAAATATTACTTTTTTGACTTTTGACAAATGAGTTTCGGCCAGGAAAAGTGGTCAAATGCCCCATAGTGCAGTGTGGCAGGGACAAACTTATTGAGATTCATTGAGCAGATTGTGCCGCATCAGGCGGCATAGATTGAGGGACTGCTGTGGGGATGGAGTGATGGAGTGATGGAAGGGAGTGGAGCATGATGGCAGACAATGGCTAATGCCTCAACTGTTAAATACAAGCACAAATATGTACGCACACACACACAAATACACTGACAACGAGAGTGGGAGGGGAAGTTGTGTGTTTGTTTTGCATAAAAGCTCAGGCCATTGAAAACTAAAATATTGCACAACACATTCGAGAGAGACTTTTGTATTGCATGGCATTAGGCGTCGTTTCATTTATATTTTATACACACACACACACACACACACACACTCAGATAACGTGAGAGAGATGGAGAGAGACTGTTGCAAGAAGCGTTTAAGTGCGTCGCTCTGTGTCTGTGTGCACTTCTGCTTAATAGTTAAATAAACACTAGTTTCCTTTTGCCATCGGGCAGGCTTACAGCAGCAGCAGCAGCAGCAGCAGCAGAGGGACACACACAAGCTCACATCTGTGGCATTTACAAACCATATATTGTACCTCCTTCACATGTTTCTACTCTGCATAGAGGGCATTACTGATTCGATAACTCGTTTGCAACTTCAGCTGGGAATCACTTGTGAGGAGATACATTTCTCATTCAATGAAAAATCTCTGCCACCTGAATTGGATTAGGGTATTCACACATGTCCTCGATAGCTGAAGCCAGACTCTCTTTCTTATTTTATGAATTTTATTTATCCCTGCCTTGAGCATTCCTGCCCCCTGGCTGGAATTTCTCAATCATTGAGACATTTAATATTCTCTTTTCCATCCCCGGCATCATCGATGGATGATGATACTCCTAAAATCGGAGTATTTATTAGCCCCAAAACAGCTTACGATGCACCACCCTCGATTTGGGGTCAAAACAATGCTTCTTCATCAATAAGAGATGGCTTTTTCCATTGCCCCATTGACGCTAGCTGACATATCGAAATGTGACACTAGAAAAAACACCTTGCTAAAGTCTAAAGACTCTGGTTAAAAATGTCTCGAGTTGCCAGCAGGGAGGCCATTCCGTTTTGCAGCCTCGTTGTGAACACAAAAAATTCTAACTATGCAAAATGACACACTTACTTTCTTATAAAAACAGCATAAATCTAACATCGAAATCTTCGAAAATAAAACACTTTGGCGCTCAATTCAGAATCATACTTGCCTCACATTAAAACTATTTTTTGAACGGATTTTATTAAATAGTTTTTCCAACTTAAATTGCGGTAGTAAATTTGTATTTCCCTATTTCTAAACATGAATAAACCCAAGGCTTTATTTCCACAGAACTAGTAAAGAAGACGAACTGGAAACGAAGTGGATATGCTGCAGATTTATATATATTTACGGTCCTCAGCTATTTTATTGTTTGTGTTTTATGCATCGATTTAAAACCACGATGCCGGGACTCTTGTGGAATTAATGGGTCAGCCTTTGGAATGATTTTTCGAGTGATGGGTGCGGGAATCTACAAAGCTTCATGTGTGAAGTCAAAGTATATGGCAATTCTACATGAGATCTACGCCCCACTGCATGCCAAAAGCTGGAATATATTTACAGCATTTCTACATGAATTTGATATTTATTTTGTAGCTAGAAGTATGCAATGAAAAGAGAAAATATGTTGTATGAAAATAGGGATGGGATGGGATGGGATGGTGAACAGCAGCAATCACAGTATCAGTCACAGCAGCCGTCACAGTGGCAGTCACAGTAACAGTCGGAACAATCTCTGGAGTTGTACCAAGTTTCAGTCCCAGGAGCAGGTGTAAGTGGGCCGGAAACGAGATGCGTATTCACATTCAGATTCAGTTTCTCAGCTGCTGCAATCAGCGACTAATGCAGCTCGTTAGGCAAACACACACAGATACTAAACACACACACACACACACACCATATGTATGGCGAAGAGCCATTCATGATGCTGCTCGCAAGATTTTATTCGCCATGTTAACATCCCGCCTGCATATGTTTACCCAAGGCATTTTCTGGCACAAAAAAAAACGATCCAGGCATAACAGAGATAGCAAACAGACACACAGAATAAAAGAGAGAAAGGGAGAGAGAGAGAGAGAGAGAGAGAGAGCGGGATAGCGGGACAGCGAGAGTGTGTGGGCAGAGGGAAATGCTGAATTTTCCTAATGGCATTTTTCGGGAACATACAGCAGAAGCAGCTCTCACACCTACACACTTGTGACAGGATATTTGGGCACCTAACGAAGGACGATCCATAAGAATATGATATGTGAATGTTTAAAGCAAAGAAAGTGCCAGAACAACCCTCGTTGGAGTGTGTGTGTGTGTGTGTGTGTACAGTCCTTCTCATGCTTGCATGAGCTTCCTGTCGCTGATTTTGTTTCCATACTTCAGTGGCAAATTTGTGGAATGGATTCGTCAGTGGCACAGCGACAGCTGCCACAGCTGCCACATCTGCCTGTTCCTCTCAATTTCCTTTGTGCTCCCACTCTGCTCATGTGTGTGTGTTCGCCCTATCCTTCGACAACTCTTTGGGGCCACTCAAAGAGGCTGTTCGCCCTGTGCCGACTGTCGCCTGTTTGTCTCTCAGTTGGTTGCACGGCAAAAGGCAAACCTGCGAAACATTCTTCAATTTTGTTTATGGTTTGGCTTGCACTGCGACCTTTGTGTCGCCCAGAGAGCGACGTGGGAAGGTTAGGTGTATCTTCATAAAGTTCCGTGCAAGAGGAGCCCTGGGCAGCACGGCCTCTATTACAGTTGAATGAGTTTTCCGTTTTGTCCTGCTGGCTGGCTGGCTGGCTGGCTGGCTCCCCGTTGAAGTTCGCTCTGTTCGCTGCCTACTCTTAATCCCGCATAATCGCAGCCAATTCATACTTGGCAAACTTACCACAAAAGCGACAATTGCCGTGCTATTAAATCACAGACGAGCCCCCACAAAAGAAATAAAAGGCAGCGATTTTTTTGCATTTTTCGTATTTGTTTTTCTTCAGAACTTTGGTTGTTGGTAGAATTTCAATTGACACAAAAAAAGAACACATCTTTCGTTTCGTTTCACACTTTCTTTGCGTGGCCATAGACACAGAGATACACAGATACACAGAGGGATACAGGGACTGTATCCTGTGGGCAAGACGATCGAAACGAACGCAGATCGCTGTTTCCTATGTACATGCACTACGTTTAGTTTGGGTTTTAGTTTAGCTTTTA
Organism: Drosophila subobscura; assembly: GCF_008121235.1. Lineage (NCBI taxonomy): Eukaryota > Metazoa > Arthropoda > Insecta > Diptera > Drosophilidae > Drosophila > Drosophila subobscura. Next base: position 21,807,518 of record NC_048530.1, on the reverse strand, counting down.
GTTTGGTTTACAATACGAGTGTGGGTGTGTGTTGGGGGGATATCATAAATAGTACGCTTAAACGCTAGCAAGAAGATACAGATACATCTTTGTGGTGGCATCCTGAAACCATCTTTAAAATTAAATATATATACACAGAGACAGAGCTACAACAAATGCTGGATTATACAATACAATAATAATAATGATAATATTAGTTCATAAAAAAAAAATACAATACATCGATAGATTCCATTCCACTCCGCTGGATTTACAAAATACATTTATATGGTTCTTAGGTCTAGGGGTTCTATTCCGTAAATAATCACAATTAAATATTGCTAAGGTTTCGCGGCGGCAACAACGACAGCAGCGGCAGCGACGGCGGCAGCAGCAGCAGTGCCATATAAAACTATTGTAATAAAAAAAAAACACCTCTGACTAAAATTAAATCAACAACTTAAAACATGCAGCACTTTTAAATATTGTAACACAAAAAAAAGGGATACCTACTATTTAGAGGGGGAAATTAAATATTTTAAGAAAAAACAATGCCAATCAAGAAGTAATCATAAGAATGAAACAAATGTTGTTGTTGCTATTTACAAATTCGGGGGATTTAGGGAATTTTGGCATTGGTAAAAGAGTAAAACGTAAAAGGACTGGTTGGGATATACAAAAGATACAAAAGAATACAAAAAGTAGAAGATCCAAAGGGGATCCGTTGATTGGTTTTGGTGTAAAGGTGAACGAACAACTGGGGACAGACTTCAACACGAATTGAAAACGCTGTTGCTGACACACGACACTACACCCTACGCTGCTCAACCCTGCTCGGCGCTGATCAACACTGTTGCTCCAGGCGACTCTCTTCACGGTTGCAAGAGCCACAGGGAGCACAGATCACTCGCTCTCTCTACTCTCTCAACTGCTGTTGGCTGAAAGCTGTTAGCTGTTGGCTGTTGGCTGTTAGCGTCGCGGTGGCAGCGTGGAGGACATCGCTCCATCGCCCGCTCGAAATGTGCTAAAGAAGCGCAACAACAGCGCCCGATCCTCGCCATTCCTATCGACTTGGCGATCGAGGCGCCAGCCAATATTCGGCAACCACCAGAACGGTGTATATTCATCATCATCATCCTTACTGCTGCTGCTGCTGCTGCTATTGGGTGTTGCTGCTGTGGATGTTGCTTCTGTGGATTTTGCTGTTGGTGTTGCCACTGTCGTTGTTTCATCTGCTACAAGATCATCTTCAGCTTGCGCTACTCTAATTATTTTACTATTTCTATTGCTACGATTTGTATTAATACTTAAATGTGATGTTGCTGCTGTTGTAGATGTGGCTGCTGTAGATGTTGCTGCTGTTGTGGTGCTATCTGCAACATTGCTGGTGCTCTCTGTTGCAGCTCTTGTTATTGCAGCTGTCTCTGTTGATGTTTTAGTTGCTGTTTGTGGCATGAGCTTTGACCAATTTGTAGAACTTTCTGTGGCATAAGTCGTGGATGATGCCTCAGTGCTGCTGCTGCTGCTGGATGTTGGCTGCTGTTGCTGCTGCTGTTGCAAAAATCGCCGCGTTCCCTTTACCAGCTCGTTTATTTTTCGCAATTCCTCATCAACGTTAATCTCACTACCAATGGTATTTGTCATTAAATTGTCACTCTCCTCCTCCGCCAACTCCCCCAGCAAAGGGTGCTCTCCATTGAAGATGTTGCTCCTGATGCTGCTGCTGCTGCTGCTGCTGCTGGAGGTGGTTGTGGTGGGAATCTCTGTGGTTGTTGTGGCAGCCACATCTTTGGGGATCTGCTGATAACGAAACCGGTCGTCTTCGGTGGCGGCAGCGTCTTGGGTTTCAGCTGCAATCGTCGTGGTCGTAGTTGTGGACTGTGTGGACGTTGTGGATGTCGCTGCTGCCGATGCTGCTGCTGTCACCTGAACCGGTTGCACTTTCGATTTTATCAAAAGCAGGCGATTTCCACCTTCATCTATCTCTGGTTCTTCTTTCTGATGCGCTTGCGGATGCTGTGCTGAAGATGGAGATGCTGGAGACGGCGATGGTGATGATGACGACGACGACGATGACGATGACTCCTCCATTGTTGTTTCCGCCTCCACAACGGTGGCGGTGCTGGTGGTTGCGGTGGTCTCTGTTGTGTCAGTAGTGGCCTCGTCCTCAGCATCCACAATGTCTGTGGTGGTTCCCTCATCCATATCCATATCCATATGCGTCTCCTGCTCTGTATCTAGATCATCTTGATCGGCGCTTAATGGCGGCGCCACACGACGATGATTGAAGGGCGGCGGCGGCGGCAGCAGCTCGATGCTGCTGCCCTCGTAGGCCGGCAGAAATGCATCGACCTTGAGCAGCTGAGCCAGATCCGCCTCCGCCTCCGCATTGCCATTCACCTTAAACTTTCCCATTCCACTGCCGTTCGTATTCGCATTCGCATTCGCATTCGTTTTTTCACTCTCATTTGCATCCGCATTCGAGGCGGCAGTCGTCAGGGAGCTTGTCACCAGCAGAACGGATGATGAGGAGGCATCTTGGGGCATCGGCTGACCCCCCGCTGGCACCACAATTGCCGCAATGTTGCCAATGTCAATGTTGCTGCTGGTGGACGATGTCGTGGACAGCGCATTGCTGGAAGCAGCCTGGAGATCTCCTACTCCTCCTCCTCCTGCTCCTTCAGGAATGCGATTGCTGGGAGCTGGCTTTGGATTTGGATGCGAATGCGGATGCGGAGTCGCTGTGGCCGTGGGTCTCGGCGTGGTGGTGGTGGTGCTAGTGGTTGATGTGGACACATCTATTGGTGGCACTCTGGCTGTCTCCTCCTCGGGCGAATCCTCTGGTGAGAACTCCCCACCGGTGGCCGGGCCCGTGGGGAACTTCTTTTCGAATATGTTAAACTTCAGTGGGGCATCGGCACTGGGCAGGGCCTGGTCCTCGCCCTCTCCTGTTGATTGCTGCGACTGCGGCTCCAGGTCGTAGAGCAGCTCATCGCCGGTTATCTCCTCGCTGCCGTCCTCGCTGTAGTCGTAGTCCGTGATGATGGCCGTGGGACTGCCAGAGCCGGGAGGACCCGCATTTGCGTAGATCAGCTCCTGCTTGAGGAGATCGGCGGGATCGATGTTGATCTGCGGTATGCAGTGCTCGTTGTAGAGCGTATGCCCCGGCGGACAGTGGCGGAAGGGGAGCGTGAATATCGACTTGGCCGTCACCTTCTTCTCCTTCTCGAGGCTCTTCTGCTCCAGCGGCAGGCTCAGCCACTCGTCCCAGGCCATCCGCTGGGCATTGCCCTCGATGGGACGCGATGTGATGGGCAAGGCATGGGCTCCACCTCCTGCGCCCAGATGTAGGGCGGCCACTGCCAGCAGGAAGTTTATCAGCCAGCGGCTGGAACCAGCTCTATTTCTAGTTCCACTTCCACTTGCAGTTCTCGATGATGCCATCGTGAATCCAATCCAATGGCCAATCCTCCAGTTCCTGGATTGCTTTCTTCTATCAATCGCTGCAATCAGAAGACAGAAAGAGATGGAGAGAACGTTTAGTACTTGCCACCCAATGTGTCTTACCCCTTCCCCATTCCTCATTCCCATTCCCATCTTCTTTGTTTTTGTGGCAACTTTTGCTGCTTCAGAGAAGCAGCTGTTTCACGATTACCCGTCCCCTTCCCTGCCCATGCACCTTAGATTTCGTGTGGCATGAAACTTATACCGGTTCCCAGAGGCCGCACACAAAGCCCCGAGTCCAGAGCCAGAACCATACTTCTCTCAATGGACTATGGGATAATTTAGGGAATTACTTCTTATATTTTCTATTTGTAGAATATTCTGGAAAAGTATTCCCAATAATAGGGAAACCATACAGTACTTTAGCGACCGAGCGAAACTGCTGCATGCCGCGGTACAACTTTATTGGAATTATATTGAAAAATTGTCAAAAAATAAGCAAAGAATGTTGTCAACTTCCTCAGAAGTGCTTGTGTATTTCGCGTGAAAGAAAAGCCAAAGTGATAATTGCTTGGATTTGTTTTGAAGAGTATACTCGCTTTACTTAATACTCCATCAATTCCCCCTCAAATCAGACTCAAGAGAGATCATCACGCACTGTTTGGTCACACTTAAGCAGCCTGATTGTACTTCTTTAACGATAAAAATATTTACTCTCTGCGCACTGAACGGTCGACAATTTGTTGTCAATGTTTAATGGCTGCCACTGTATTCAGAGATGAGCCCAAAGATGCAGATGGATTTAGAGTCACACACAAAAAGATAGTGGCATCCACACGGCTCCCGCTCCCGCTGCCAAGAGAGTTCTTGTGCACCCAAAGTGAAAGAGAGAGAGAGAGACGAGTTCATATAGTGGCTGCCACACAGATCAGTCAGCGGTGCGGCAATGTGTGTTGTCATAATCAACGGGGCAACTATAATAAAAATAAGCAGCAACTTGTTGCTTGTTGTGGCATGTGGCATGCTGCTGCTGCTGCTGCTGCTGTTGCTGTTGCACTTTGCTTAAGCACATCTCGCAGACAGGGGGCACGCACAAATGTTTACACACAAGGCGTCCAGGCGGGGCCAAGGGAGGAGAAGATGGCGTGGTGTTTATACAGATATATGTAGGTTATCTGCGGGTTCTTAGAATTTATGGGTTCAAGTGTGTGGCACCATCGCCATCACCATAACCACCGCTGCCACCGCGACCGCGACTGCGACCGCGACTCTCGTAACTGTTGCACTCTTCTCATCAAGTTTATGGCTGTTGATGTTGCTGTTGTTGCTCTTGCTGTTGTCGTCATTATTACTTGTTAATAGCCCTTGCCCGGCCCCTTCCCTCAGTCGCGTATCGGTCATAAAAACCGTTCACGACGACACGACCCGTTGTCCGTCCGTCTGTCCGTCCGTTTGTCCGTCCCTTTGCTTTTCTTGCAGCGGAACTCTGCTCTACTCGAAATCTCATTGAATCTCTGGCCCTACGAGTGCGTGAATGCGAGTGCGTGTGTGAGTTCGTGTGTGAATGTCAAGTACCTTCTGGTCGAGTGTCTTCTGCCTGATAAGGTTAATGCCATAACGGTATTTATATGTACTCATCCTACGTATGTGTATGTCTGTATATGTGTATGTATGTATAACAATGACTTTGACACCCGCATTAGAGCCCAAATATGAAGTGCATGTTGCCCGGTGGCAGGGGTCGCTTGGTTGCACTTGCCACTTGATTGCAGCCGATGAGCGATAGGAATAAGTTGTGGGAGGAACAAAGCTTACATGCGTCAGCGATGAGGTTGTACACATATCGAAAAGGTAAACAGAATTTGGAGCATAGAGGAGGATGCCTGAATAAATCAGCAATTCGAATCACATTCAATACAATTCGCATCTTGAATAACGAACAAAATCCCGCTTTAAAGTACAAAAATCCGCAGTCTTTCCACTGATCTATAGAGTCTGAAATCGATACTCGAATTGACACTGACATCCTTCGAAATGCATTTGCCAATTTCTCTGCACCCAATCCTCCAACCCGCTTAATGTGCTGTTCCATTTCCTGTTTCGATTTGCTAATCTATATTTATGAAGCCGCCCGCCATTTTGGGGGCGGTGCTCCATTCAAGAGATTGGTGACAGGGGGACGGGAGGACGGGAGGACGAAGAACTCATGGAATGCGATGACTGCTGCTGTTCCGGGGGCGGCGGCTGTCACCAGGAATCAAATGTTATTTCAGCCACGCGAGGACCATCAACTCCGCCTCCGCCTCCACGTCTGCATCCGCTGGTCAGTCACGAACATCGTCAGAGGGTCAGAAGAAGGATGGAATAGTAGAGGAGAGGATAGAATGGGCGAGGACCATTCCATGTCCATGTGGCATGTCATGGCTCTAGCTCTTCCATTCTGTGTAGCCAGCCTCAGTTCCTATATCAGTTCATCTGTCAGCTTCGTGGAGCCCAAATTGAAATCAACTTCACACGTCGCAAATTTTTAATTAAAAATCAGCAACTGATGTCGATTTGGGGGCAGCAGATGAAAGGAAGAGGACAGATGTGAATGCGAATGCGAATGCGAATGGTTGTGGGCATTGGCATAGGACATCAGCAAAGCCGCAGGTTTTCTTCCTTTTTTTGTAGATTTTGTTTGCCTGTTCCCGGTTCTGTTTGTTTGTTTGTTTGTTTGTTTGTTTGTCAGAATTGGACAGCATTTGATGCCTTTAACGCGGGCATGGAATGGCCACGGACACACTTCTTTTTTGGATACGTTCCCTGTGTGTGTGTGCATATCGGAGGAGGAGAAGCCTCTACATAATTCCTTGCAAACATACATTGACATCTTGCTAATACATAACAACACGAAGCAGAAGCCACACAGGACACACAGCATCCATACAGGACACAGGACACGTAGCGATTGCGCGTTGGGTTGGGTTGGCTCTGCTGCTGCTGCTGCTGCTTCGTGCTCGCACGTATTCAATTCGATTCAATGATTCAATCCCGTATCCCGTATTCCGCATCCCGTAGCCTGGATTCTGGATTCTGGATTCAGGATTCCGCATCCTGACAAACACGCACAGAGGACCCCCGGACGACTCGTAACCAAACCAGTGCGTGCACATGAGTCGTGTCCGTCGCTCTAGCTCTCCATTTCCCTCTCTGTCTCTCTCTCTCTTGCTAGCTGTCTTGTCCTGTTATTCATTTTCGCTGTTTTTTGCGGCCTTCCTGCAACGTCTCGTTGCTGCTTCAGCATATCCCATATCTTCTGGCCATGTTCTTGCTTATCAGCATTCGGCATTCAGCATCCAGCGATGTGCATGTGTGCAGCTCCCCAGTTCCTCCCCATACATTCCATATATACTTAGTAACCCTCCAACATATTTACACTATTTCATATTCCGTTGCCTGCTTTCTATTTACAGAATCTTCCAATCGATTTGGTTTCAGAATTGCACCACAAAGTGAGTACAAACAGAACCCAAACAATTATGCAAAGTAAAATATTTGGATAACTAATAATGTAAATCAATTATTATCGAATTCTTCTGAATATCCCAAGACATCTTAATTGCTGGGAAACTCCACAGTTGAAGCCCCAATCCCCTGAACAAGTGCCGAGAATTGTCATGGCATCATAGGTGATCTCATTGGATATCCATCAGCGAACTGCATCGCATGTCACGGCCTTCCCTCCCTCCCTTTCTTCCGCATTTTCCATTCCCCATACATACATATATCTATGTGGCTAAATCTATTATAAAATCCAGTGGGGCGGCCATTTGGTTTGCGGGAGGCACTGAAAAATAACATCTGGACATTCATTTTCGAATTGCCATTACCACGTAGAGGCTCAAAGTAGTTCAATTAGCTGCAAGTGTGTGTTGCAGGGGGAAGGCAGAGAGGTACAGTTGTGTACAAAATGTGTGCCATTAGAATGGCGGGTTCATTATGCAGTCGACTATGTCAATGTCTCTCTCTGTCTCTCTCTCTGTCTCTATGTGGCCGAGAATTATTCAATCAGAAGCCTCGCATGCTTCCAACCGATTCCAATTCCGATTCCGATTCCGAATTGTATCTTTGTATCTGTTGGGTCTTGTTTGAATGTTGTTACGGTTGTTGTGGCTCTGGCTGTCGGCCTATTGCCCCCACGCACGTGGATTGCCGCTGACGCTGCTGTTGCTGCTGCTGATTTGTCAACGATTTTATGGCCACTCGCTTACAGTGTCAACCAGTTTGCTGGCTTTGCATCTCTTTTACAAAATTATGCATCGTGGTGTACCCTTTCATTTGGAGAGGGTATTGCCATTTACAATCGATTTTCGGCAAACAAAATGTGCGACCAATTCCATTTTGCTATGATAAATTCGAACCCAAACACTGAGAGCGTATTTCGGTAAGAATTTATACTTTTTCTTTTGTTGTACTATCGAAATGTAGTTCTTTCCCATTTTTAAAGATTTTTCCATGAACACTACATCCATTTCCCATCAAAATATTCCATTGAAAGTCCCATTAGTTGATCCTCTTTTTAGCTGTGCATCTTTTGCATTATCTACATTAAGGTACCCATATTTCAAGGTATGTCCGCAAGGGTATCTACTACTTTACCATCCGATCGCTTAGCCTTCAGTTCTTGTTTTGATTTCGTGGGGCCTGAGGAAAATGCAAAACTGAAACGAACCGAAATGCTCGTAAAAACAGAAGTTACAGCAGCAACAGCAACAGCAGCCACATGCAAAGCAAAAGCTGGACTTGGAGGCAGCCCAAGTGGTGGCTCTGTGATGGCTCTCAGCCGCTTAACAATCACTCAAGACAGAGGCAGCGTCGGAGACAGAGAGCGATAGAGAGACACTTGGCGGGGCTGCCAAAAGACGGCCTGCCCGAAACCGGCTGCTGCCTGGCCGCCTGGCCGCCTGGCTGCTGGCGACACTCGAACGGGTGCCCGTTACCACCGTTAACGTCTCCGACTGTCTGCCGTCTGGGCCCTCGTTCGATGATATCTAATTTATAATTGATATATTTCCCCCTTGCTCGCATATGTATCTTGCAAATCAGCCACTGACATCATCCATGGAAAAAGAGAGACAATCGATGCGCTTTGTACCCTGTAATACCCGCTGCAAGAGAAGGCAGGGCAATGCAAGGCCATAATGGAATAGCAAAACTCGTGTGCAAAATAGCCAACAGAATTATCTAGAATCGGCATTTCCCTCTCACTCTTTCTCTGCCCCTCTCTGGCTGTGGTGAGTCTACGTGCCCCATCGAAGGCACTTCACACGCCAATTTACAGCCCAAAACGCTCACGCTTCTTCATCTTTCCATCTGGGATGCCTCCTCGATTCGCTTTCCCGTCTCCCAAGAGTCCAAGAGTTTATGGATGGATCATAAATTGTGTATTCAAATTGTAAATTGATTTCCAAACAAACTGAAACCGAAATGCGTGTGAAAAATGTTCATATTGGGAAAATCAGGCGTGAGAAAACGCAATTAGTTTTCAATTACGAACGGAGTAGGCGGATAAATGGATGGAAAATGTTGACTGCGGCGATCGCAGCAGGTGCTGGAATCATTTCACAGTTGCAAAATCCACTCGGAAAGCGAAAACATATCTGAAAATCGAATGGGACTGGGGATCTGCAAAATGCACTTCTCTCTCCCCACACCCCCAAGCCAATTTGGGGCACACACGATCAACAATCACAGAACGGATCAATGTGTATGCCACACTGTTGCTGTTGCTGTTGCTGTTGCCGTTGACTGCCACCGACACCGACACTGCCACAGACTGCTGACTGCTGACTGCTGTTGTTGGCACAGGCCATGGACACGCAGCAGAAGACCTGAAACTCGCGTCTGAGAAATGCGCACGCAGACGCGTGCCGAATTCATAAAAAAGGCATTCATTCGATTCGATTCGATTTACATTCGCTGGCACTTAGGCCCCCAAAGTCCCCAAGCCCACAGAAAAGCCACAATGCCCACAGAACCCCAAGCCGGGCACGAAATTTGAGCCCCCCATAAAAATGAAAATCAGCCAAAAGACAAAAAAGCTGAAAAATTGGGCGAATCAGATGGAGGGAAGAGTGACAGAGAGAGGGGGGGTAGAGAGTCACAGAACAAGAATCGGCTTGATAGTTACCATGTGGTACCCTGCAATGTTTTTCGTAAGAGTTGTTTGATTGATTTGGGATGGAAGTGGGAGTTGTATTCCCTTTAAAATAAGTATTTATATTTTCAGGAATAGCAAAACATTCTTCAGAAAATATGTGCAGCTTTTGTAGCCAGAGTTTATTAATTCTCTTTGGGGATTTGGAATTTGGAATTCCGATTCATGTGTAATCTGCCACCCGAACCAGTGGGTGCACTCATGAGTCATGCGTGCCCATAAGCCCTCCCACTCCTACACTCCTACTGTGCTGCTCTTCTCCTTTTGATGCCCCTGTGATTTGCATAATCAGTGCTTAGGCGGGAGGGCCTACTCGTGACTAAGTCTGATATATGAATGCGATTATGAATAGCGCAATGGATGGAAGGGCTTCGATTGACATTCAGCCTTCCTCTGGCTTCTGTTTTCAGTGTCTTAAGCCTCTCACGTGTTGCATGCACCCATTTGCCCCGGCAAGCCATGAGGTAGGGTAATGTTTGGATAATTTTGTTGCTTTTAATTTCTTTTCTGACCACTTCGTGAAGTTCATGCCCCATCTGCGCCACCCACATGCCCCACACCCACACCATGAGGTGGGGGAATCTTCTGGCCATTTTTCTCTCTGTTTTGGCAGTGTTGATGTTATGATTGTTATTGTTGCTGTTATTGCCATTCTGTTCGCACGAACACGAGCCCGAAGCGCTGAAGAAAAATAAACCCCAGCCCCCACGAAACAATGGAAAAGTTAAAGAAAACAAATTCGCAATTTGTTATTGCTGTTCTTCTTCCTTCCCTGCCGTTCATTCACAAGTTATTGGATTGATTGAATGTAAGATGAAAGCAAGGAAGGGGTGCCGAGGGGGAGAGCGATTGAAGGCGCAGGAGCTGGAGCACAGGATGGATATGGATTGATCCTCTGGCTGATCTTTTGGCCGAGGAATGTTTCTTTTTGCGCATTTAACTCACTTTTTTATTGGGGTACTTTTTGTTCTTTTAAAATGTATATTTTATGACACTTGCAGAAAAAAAACAAAACAAAACACAGACACACTGAGAAGTTCTTGATTTACGCGAGTTTTCTTTTGGATTTTGGTTTTGTGTGGCAGTCGCATGTGGCAGCGACTTGAATGCCTGAAGATCTGAATACAGACTGAGCGGAAAATACACGAAAATATTCGTATCAACTAATAGACAGAGAGACGGGGCAGGGAGATCGCATCCAAAACATTGCCCGAGAGCACAGCACAGGCAGACACACACGAAGATACAGATACGAGATACGAGATGCGAGAGATACGGGAGAGAGCGGCGCATGGAGAAGATACTCGCACATACAGACACACAAACACACACTTCCATACACACAACTTACGCAATGCCCAGAACTGTGGCAGACAGACACCAGCAGAATTGGCGGTAGATCTTTTGCCACACTTGCTGTCATTGTTGCGCGCTGATCCTGCCACACACAAGAGCACGAGAGAGTGAGGAGAGAGCGACAACGAGGTGAGAGGCAGGGCGATCAGGTAGCAGAGCCGTAGAGCCTACATGTCTACCTGCCGCAGCCTTGAGCCACAACCGCAGCAGCAGCAGCAGCACCACCACCACCACTGGCAGCAAGGTATCTGTCAGATACGCTTGTTACAGTTACACACAGAGAGAATGAGGGACGTCCTTGCGTCCAGTAGGATCCGCAAGGTGAACGCCAAAAGTGAGAAAAGTATCCGAGCATCTGCATCTCTGTTCGTACTGATAGCGGACCAGAGAGAGAGAGAGAGAGAGAGAGAGAGTGAGAGCTGGCAAAGATACACAAACTTGGCCATGAAATGCATTCGCTCTCCCACTCTTCATCTCCCTCTCTCTCGCTCGCTCAGAGGGCCAAGGCGAAGCCTCTGATAACGGACGTCAATGGTGTGATGCAACGGATCCACGGACACACCGACAGCAGCTCTGAAGGTGTGGGAAAACGCTGATAAGATGATTCTGGAATGCACTGCCAGCAGCTCCCATAGATACACCATGATGAAGTACATTAAATATCCGATCAAATGAGCGAATAATTCAATTCCAAAACAAAGCAAAAAACAACTTAAATTGCAAATGCGAATCGACCCATTAATCAATCCAACCATCCATTAATCCATCCATGCATTTTGATAAACATTCGATAAGCAATTTTCTGAATAAAAACCGCCAAAAAGCAAACCAAAAGTCAGACACAACAAAACAGCAGACCAATCACCAATTACGGGGCTAAAAATTAATTAAAAAACACTAAAAACTCATTTATAATCGACAAAAAGCTGAGAAATTAATTTTCAAAAATGCAATTCCTGAGATTAAATTTGAGAACAAAAAACAATAACAAATGGACTGTCATTCGATTAGGAATTGCAGAGTGCATGGAATGTTTATTTTCGGGATTCCAGCCTGCTATCGAATACTTTTAAGCTTGATTTCGATCGATAAGATCATGTTAGTGCTATTAAAATCTTAAAACACACTTCAAATATTAGTAAATAATCGATCTAGCGTCAATAAAAGAAGCAAAAGATGTTCAGCAACAAACGAAAAGTCGAAAAGAAATCACAAAGCAAACATCGTCATGGGTGGGGCGAAATTTGAGCCGCCAAGAAAGAGAGACCCAAACAGAACCTAGGTCAACACCTGCACCCACTCCCAACACTCTCTGTCGATTCCTCACTCTTCACTCTGTGGTCGGTGAAGTGGAAGGGGTATGGCGATGGCGAGTAATCACTCCGATTCCAATTTCGATTCCCCCTCGGGGAAGCTTTCGCTTCGGCTTCGGCTACGACTTCGACGTCGAGTGTTGTTTGCAATTCAATTAACGCTGTCAATGTCGACACATCATCGAACGGGGGGGAGGCGGAGACCTAGAGGTTGGGGATACGAGGTAAAATATAAAGATACAATTACAAGATCAGCGGCGAACGGCGAACGGCGACCAAGAAACCCAGCGACCGTGTTTGATTTGGACAAAGTATCTCTATCTTTACAATACGTACGAGATATGTTTTGTGTATCTGTATCTCTGCATTCATGATCGGATCGCACTTTGTGTGGCTCTCTCTCTGGCAGCTCTGGCTCTGACCGACTCTCTGTTGACGCTGGCCGCCGTCTGCGGTTTATCAAACTCCGACTCCGACTGCGGCCATTGTCTGGCCAAATTCTATGGATAGACAAATAGATAGTCAGACAACAGACAACACAGACACACAGAATGCACTGCACAAACAGCCGCCAACAGACAAGAGAAAACAGACCAGACACCAAAGACCAGAGACCAGAGACCAGAGACAAGCAGCAGCAAACAGAAGCAGCAACAAGTGGATGTGAAACAAACTTTACACAAATGCACCCGCACACTGAGAGAAAACAGGAAGCTATCTAAAGAAACAAGCTACAGAGCAAAGAGGGATAGATCAAATGATCGCAGGATGTTCCGGCATTCGTTCGATAAGGAAAAAACAATTTGAAACCCTCCCTCGGTGGGTTCTAAGATATTTTTCATTCATTTAAGTTTTGGTATCCATCTGAATGCCATTTTCTTCCCTTAACTCCCAGTGTAGCCACAAGTACGCGCATAATTCATCTTTCAGTGGGAGAACGGAGCGATATGCATCGTTTTGGATCGAAGCAACTTCTAATTGCAGGGGCCAGCGGCGGCTGCTGAGTCAGCAGAGGCCCCATTCGGAACGGTATGGTACGGAACGTAGTGGCATTTCCAACCGATAAGCATCGATAGGGTCCGCTGGCGACAACGACCAAAAAAGAAGGTTGTCGTCGCACTTGAACCCCGACGGGGGCGCCTGTCATTGACATTGCATGTTGCAACTGGAACGTGAGGCAGACAATGGGCTTCCTTGTTTGTTTTCCGACCTCCCCCAAGCCCCCAACCCCAACCAAGAGTTGAACTCTCAATGAAACATGGTGTCCGAGTGCCTCTCTTGCTGTCCCCACCCAATGGCTTGACGAATGGCCATAGAGCGACCATAAAATGTCAGGCCAATTAGTAGATTTAATAATCATAAAAAGCTCTGAAGCCAACACACACACAACACACAACACACACACAAATCACACATCGGACATCGACTGGAAATATTACGATTAGTTGTACAGTTTTTGGCAACACATGCACGGACATGCACTGCCGCCCTTCCGTACCCCCAGCCCAACCACATTTAGACATAACTGGAACCAAGTGTGGGGGTGGAGCAGTGGACTTTGGGGATTACAGCTGGGGGGTTCAGGGTAAGTGCCAGTGGCGCTCTCTCACGGGGCACAGCCTGGGATATTACTTATCATCAGAAAAGAAGTCACTAATCAACATTTGGCAGAAGCTCATTCAGTATCTGAATAATACAAATTCTCAGAAATATTTATCGGGGCAAAGCGATTGCCTATTCCATGCTAATCTAATGCTGACCCTTCTGCTAACTACGCTCCGAAACTGTGCACTCGCTTTAGATGCGAGTATTCATAAACCATTTGCACATCTCCTCCCATCCCCTGCTGTGCCGCATTTGAACATTAGGCAACCCCTTGGCCGGTAAATGGGCCGACCGTTTGTTGTAGTGGTAGAGAGGGGGGCAGGGCAGGGCAGGGCAGTGCAGTGCAGGGCAGGGGCCATAAAAGGGGACAAAATTAGCTAATTGAAATAGCCTTCAATTGGTATTATGAAATATGCATACGATTTGGGCCAACAACGAATGGAATGGCCAATAAGTGCGGATGTGAATGGGAGGCGGGGCCTGGGGTCGGCCCCACCACACACTCGTCGTATATGCTAATCGATTGGGGGGAGGGAGGTGGGGAGCGTGCCAGAAATCCCATTGCAAATTGAATGGAATACAATTTCATGTTTTATGATACTGTTGCCACATGCAACAGCAACAGCAGCGGCAGCGGCAGCAACAACACAACATCATGTGTCGCTTGTCGCTTGTCGCTTGTCTGCGAATGTTGCTGCCATTTGCATTTTTATTTTATCAATTGTGCGCGCATTTTATTTCCATTTTATTTATTTATTAATTTTTTGTATTTATTCGGTGAGCTTTTTGTGGGCGAAACTATGAGGATTTTCAACACTCGAAAGAAAGAGAGAGAGAAAACAATTGTTTATTATTTATTAAAGTATTTGTTGCTGCCGCTCTGCCGCTGCCTCTGCCACTTCCACACATTCATTCGGTGTTTCGTATTTCGGTGTGTTTTGGCGCTGAATTCAAGGCCAGAAGAGACCTCTTTATTTGTTCCACATTCGAAAACGGGCACGGGCACGGGTACCAGTACGGGTACGAGTACGAGTACGAGTATGGGGGGCACTCGTTCGAATACTATTCATTCGTACAACATTTCATTGTTTAATTTGTTTGGCTTTTTCCCTGCTTTGGCGTTTTCGGGCGTCAAACGCAAACGGAATTGGAAAACAGATTTTGAAATGCTCGTTGGATATTTTTCGTACTGCGAATTGGTGTCTGTAAGTGTGAAAGTTCGTGGGACACCCCATGGGGGGATTCTCAACTGAATGCAAATGAATCCAAATGAATATGAATATGAATGCATGCACCCGAAGATCGCATCGCATCATCCATCTTTTATTGTGTGATAATTTCAAGTGCTTATGGACTCGAACGGGTTCGCAGCGCGTACATGGATCGTTTCTCAATACAAATTCTTCGAAATTGATTGGATTTCAAAGTAAAGTGCAACGGGAGAAATCACGAAACAGGTTCGGATACGAATCAATCTGAATGATGAAGAAGGAGATGCTACAAAAGCTTAACAACAATTTCAAAGGGCATGGCATAAGATTATAATTTTAAATCGAGATTCTACCCCTTGGATCTTCAATTATAAATTCTCTATACGAAAAGGGTTTCCAAGTGAATGATTGAGTCAACCTCTCAATGAATTTGTGGTGAAATGGGTGAGGAAGGAAGGCAATAAGCGGCTACAAATGTCAAACATTATCATCCTCGCCAATTGTGGATCTGGGGATCTACCTTTTCATGTTGTAGTCGGTTTTCCCAAACAATTTCCACCAATTGGTGTCTGGTTTGAATCGGTTTTGTGTCTCTTCTGCTGCGGCTGCTGCTCTGCTGCCCTGTTGCTGTTTGCTGCAGCTTTTGCGGCTTATGCAATGCATTTTCAAATGAATTGTTCGGCAAATCAATTTGCATATTGCGCGGCGCATTTGCGGTAACTGCAACAGAAACAGCAGGCGGAACCGGCCTCTTGGGACGGAGAGGAGGCTGTGCATGTTTGTGTGTGTGTGTGTGTGTCTGTGGCACCGCCCCACCACTGCAACAGCAACAATTTACAAAAATATTTTTGTGTTTCACACTCAATTAATGCCAATTGACTGCGAAAATTGCCAACACCTTTGACACGTTTTCCCATTTGAACGCGGCAGACAGAGAGAGAGGCAGGCAGGCAGATGGAAGTGGCAATGTGAAAGCAATCTCTCTCGCTCCCACAGAGTGTTTTAGTGTTTCTGTTTCTGTATCTGTATCTGTGTCTGTGTCTGTTTTTGTGTCTGTGACACACAATGCCCAAGCCAATTTGCTAGATATTCAATTGAACAGGACAGCAGAAGAGCAAGAGCAGAAGTCGCCTCGCGGTTTTACGTTTTCGTTTCGTAGTTCCAATAAATAAATAAATTGTCACATGCAAAATTCATGAGACAAAATACATTCCACTCCGCAACAGCCTCAAATTATTGACATTTTGAACGCAATTGAACTTTTCGCATAAATTTCCACTGAAACCCATCCACCCAGGGGGGGTGGTGGGGAGGGATATGCGTGTGGAATGTGGAAGGTTATTTCACATTGAAATCGAATCGAATCGAATCGAGAATTGAATTGAATGAAATGTAATAGCTTAATTGATAAATAATTGTTATTGCTATTGCATTAAGTGGACAAGAAGGCAGACCAAATGATGGTATTAATCAAAGTGATTCCCTCCCCACCGCCCTTCTCCATCATCCTCAACAGCTCGGGAATGGGAATTGGCAGGATATCGCAATGCATGAATGGGTGTATATGCTGCACAGATTCACAGACATGTGACTCCTGCAATTATAAAGCAATCAAGAAAAGGCTAACCTTTTGTGCGTGAGTCTCTCTGGAGGAGAGGATTGTAGAGGATTTTGGTTGCCTTTTTGCAGGAGGAATCATTGTGGAGCTAGGCATTGCCCAACTGATGGAGCTCTTTAAGCACAGAGAAGATAATTTTATTAAATTATATAATATATCCATCCATCCATGCAGCTGTGTGTCTGTCATCTCTGTGCATATACAGGAAGGGAATGGCACAATATATCTAGATCTCTGGACATTTCTCTGCAGCAACTGGGCTCTCTACGGTATCATAGCATATGCTCAATTATCTTTTATCTTTCAATAAAGGAATGTCACTGAGTGCAGTTCAATTCTGTGTATGCAGGGGTTTTATCTCAGACTCTGAAAGTATCTTAAAACTCTTTCCAAAATGAAATTTAACCAAAATAATGTTCCCCCAAAGGCAATTATTCCGACCTACCACAGCCATTTCTGCGTTCAGCAACATAATTTACAGTGCAATTATTTCTTGGTGCATTGCTCACCTTTGCTGCAATTGAATCTGTGCGAAAACTGACCTATCTACATATTTATATGTTTTCCATGTGGAAAAGCTTTTTCCATTAATTAATTTGCACTCAAATGTAATCTTTATATGAACCAAAACTACTTGTTTTATATCAAGAAATGGAACTTTTTAAATTTTACTCGTTTAAAGATCTTTCGCCGCTTTCTTTTACCCTCCAGAGATCACTGAAGATCCACAAGATATTCGTATGCCGAACATTGATCTTAAACATTGCGACATTCCCATTGCTTTTTCCATTTGTAGTCTTTCTTCTCTCATAGTTTACGGAGGCATTTTCCTGGTGCGTTAATCAGCAACGTTAATCTGTGCATATTCCGTATAGCACACTTAGTATATGGTACTATACTTAGTATATATACTATAATTTATGACCGCATACACATGCGAGCATGAGCAATGATTTCACGCTGCGATTTTGTGGAAAATGTGTGCAAATGTGGAAACACAATGCACCAGCACCCACAATCTACGTTCTCAGGGGCATGAATGGGGTGCATGGGGCAGGGACAGAAGAAAGAGATATATGCACATGCCACATAAAGAGATTCGCAGAGAGAGGGAGACCGATCATCAATGCTCGCTCTTATTTTTAATTACATATTTTATTTTATTTAAATTGTAATTTTTATGGTTTTTTGGGTGCATGGTCATGGGGGAGTTATCTTCCGCCGATTGGAGGCTGTCCGTCAGCTGTGTTATCGCTTCCGGGTTGGCACGCAGATATGAAGAGAGAGAGAGAGAGAGAGAGAGAGAAAGAGAGACAGAGAGAGAGGGAGAGGCTCTGTCACAGTGAGAGGCCAGACAGATAGACTCTTCTTGATGGTTCTGATTGATAGTTCCCATTGAAGCTGCGTTTTTACTGTGGATTCTGGGGGAATTGTCAAGGATCTGCGAGGTGTATTGAAATTGTGGAGTCGCTAAGCGCTCCTTGGGATACAAAATGACTAAAGATGAACATTTTAACGATTGTGCACGACTGCAGATCTGAAGGCAAATGCAAATCTCGCGACTCCCCGGGGGGTTTTTATAGCTCCTTTTCCCCGCTTTTTAGTTGGTTAACCCCGTTAGCAAGTCGCACGCGGGCTTTTTAGCATTCATTCGTGTTTGGTTGTTGTTTTTTTATATTGTTATTTATATTCCCTCTTGAAACTCATTGTGTGTTTGCTGCTTCTGCTGTTGCTGTTGTTTTCGATTTTAATTTAATTAAAATTATGTCAACGCAATTGAAATGTTATTGAACCACGAAAGCACGAAGCAGCAGCAGCAGTCGTCGCCTGCCTTCTGCCACCTGCCCCCACCCTGTCCCCCCCCCCCCCTGCCGTTGCCAAATCGACGAGTTCATTAATTTTGGATTTTGTAACTTTTATTCAATGTGCGGTAACACACACACACACACACACGCTGTACTAGTAGCACTCTCAGTCAGGCAGTTGTATATTTTATGCACATCGAATCGAATCGAACTTTACTGGGAGTTCCCATTATTTATGGGCATTTAGATAAAGAAACGGTCGGCAACCACATCGGCAATCGGCAACAGAAGCAGAATGCCAGCAGCAGCAGCAGCAGCAACTAAGAGTCGCAGGACATGATCGAACAAAGGAATACCCTTCATCCGGAAAGGGAAATGCTTCCATTGAGCATGGCTTGTTTCACTCATGTTAATGGATCTTGTAATGGTAGATCTACCATGGAAGTAGCTCTTTTGGATCTCTCGGAGATTTGGCTTCTCTTTTGGATAAAGTACTTGAGAGGTTCCCCACTCTTTCCCAGCGTCGTCTTTTTATTTACCTCTTAATGATGTCTAATCCGACTGAAACAATACCCATTCCAGATCTACCGTTTTTGTATGCATTTTCAGCAGAAACGGCCAGCAACTGGGCAATAAGCAAGAGCGTAAACAGTTGTTGTGTTAAATCAACTAAAACGGAACATAAAAAGCGAAAGGAAATGCGAAAAAAGGGAAAAGAGGAGGGGGGGGCAGCGAGAGCGTGAAAAAACTTGTCAACGCCCCCGCGAACTTGTTCCCCTTTCTTCTTATTATTATTATTTGTGTTTGGGTTGAATTTATGGCATGCACAATTATCAGCGGAAAAATATGCACAAGTGGGGAGAATTACAGCAGAAGTCAGAGGTCGATTCATGGGATACCCTTTTAGAACCGTATTTAACTAGAGAATATTGGTGGCCAGCAATCAAATAAATATTTAATAAACATTTTGCATTATGTGACACAGATCCGCTTTGCCCAAACGCTTTTTTCGATCTAAATACACCTCAACCCACTCCCGAATGATCCTCAATGAACCAATTTATGGCCATAAGTTGTAGATCTACCAATTTGTTTGTGTATTTATATGGATGTACTCACCCCAAATCAGGCGGCCACATGAAAGCCAAATAATGTGTGAATTCCAGAGAGGAAAAACCTTTCTCTATCTCCAAATATATATCTTCGGGAGCGGTGCACAGGATGCACAGTCCCCGTCCTTCCTGTCCTTTACGTGGGATACGGTGGGGCGATACCGATGGATACTGAAAATTAAAGGGAGAATAACAGAAACCGAAATTAAAGCCACGAAATGTTGAATCAACATTAAATTTGAGTCAAACGAAACTTTTGCGCTGATAAACCGGGCGGAGGAAGAGGTGAGGGAGGGAAGCCAAACGAAATGAGAGAAAAATGGGAGTGGAAATGAATAGAACGAATGAAGCGAATGGGTGAGTGGTTGAGTGGTTGAGTGGGTGAGTGGGGCATGTGCCATATCCCGTATCCAAGAGGAAGTACAACGAAGGGGCCTATCATCGAGCGGACGGGCAAATGGCGCACTTAACCAAATTGCGACCTTGAGAGACCGAAAACATCGAAGAAACATCCAAATTCCAAGAAGAATTTCACATTTTCACAGCGAAAACAAAAAGCTCATGACATCCGGGGGGGTCTGCTGCCACGATAAGGAATAAACGATAAATGTATCGTTGGGCTCTATATTCTCTGGTACTCTGGTACGTCTTAGATTTTCTGTTGTTTCCGTGTCGGAGAAGCAATTGAGGGAATTCTTATTCCAGAATTCGGATCGAAATCTACCTAAATTTCAGACATTTTAGTGGCTAGCTAAAGCAGCATTAGTTATCTTTCCTGTTGGGATAACTGCATGAAACAACCCACCGAAGGAGCACTCAAAGCATCATTTAAGCTTCAAGGTTTGGTTTAGTTTTCGGTTTTCCCGTCTCTCATTTCCCATTTGCTGTATTTCTGTATTTCGAACATTTCAGTGTAACAAATCCAGTTATTTGTTGAATTTGACAGTTTAATTCTACGCCTCGATGAGCGGACGAGAGAACATGAACATGAAACCCCCTTTGAAGCTCCCTCCCACCGTTCGAAGCCCCAATCACAGAGGCACTCTGCCGCCTCTCCCGCTCCCGCTCCCACTCCCCCTCCCGCTCCCGCTATCACGCAATGTCTATTTCAATCCAGCAGATACATCTACAATAGATGGGGAGATGTATCTGATGGGTTGCTTTGGCTGCTGCTGATTTGAGAATCAAACAAGTTTGACATTTCCAACGAGAGCAGAGTTCTGTGTATTCCACAGATATGTACACTGCTCCAAGGGCAGAAGACACACAGATTCAAACACTTACTCCAAGGGCACATGCAGATACAGATACAGATACAGATACAGATACTCTAGAGTTTCAGTACAGAATCGAAAAGGTGTTTATAGGAATACCAATTTGCATCCATCTGCCAGAGTGATTCGTTTCCAGTTCCAGCTCGTTTTATGGGTGTCGAGGGGGAATAGGGCTCTTTCGCTTTAGATGTATCTGTATCTGTATCTGTGGCTTTAACTGTGGCTGTGGCTGTGTTGGCTGAGTGAAAACTTGTCCCGCAATCAACTTGCGAATCAACGAAAGATCATTAAAATACAAATAAAAATGTGAGCCGCCGCCAAAAACAAGTTTAAAATGTCAAAAAAAAAGATGTGAAAAAACCACCACAAAAAAAAAAACAAAACGGCAACAATTGCTGCCGCCGTCTCCGGTGCCGCTGCCGCTGCCGCTGCTGCTGCTGCAATATTGCATGTTGTTCCGTGGCGCCGCAAAGGCAACAAAAATCAAATTAGCGCCCAAAAAGATCTTCCCCCCACCACCACTGACACTGCCCTCGTGCCACTGCCGCCTGCCGCCTGCCTCTGCCTCTGCCTCTTTGACTGTTGCAATCGACATTAATTCATTCATTCATTCCTTCCATTTGTCTCGCTTTGAATACCCTTTCAACGGGAAGAGCGCATATTTGCGCTTCCTTTGACTCTCCAAAGACATTGACTAATAAATTCTCGAAATCGAATCGTTTGAGGATTCTGATTTTTCCTCTCTAACTTTCATATTCTCACACATATTTATTTATACATTTTTGAGATGTTCCTCTCTTTAGGAACATCTTTACGATACCTTACAGTCTGTGCCCAATTTTATATTTTGCAGTTCCTTTGAGCTAACATGAAATGGAGAGTATATTTTGTAGGGTATGTTCTAAATGGTCTTTCGTGAGCGTTCACTTTTCTTTCTCTTCTCCCATTTTTTGTGCTGTACTTTTTTATTGCTGTTCATAATTCGCGCTTATGCAAAAATGTTTAATTTAAACGCAAGATTTCTTACTTGTTTTCTGCTTTTGGCAATAAAACGGAGCCGAGGGGCGGGGGCAGCCAACTGCAGCCAGACAAAAAAGCGCGACAGGGAGACAGCAATACTTGAAAGGCAGAAAGACAGCCAGACATATAAATGATAATCATTATAAGTCCGTTAAAATTTATGAACAATGAAAACTTCAACGACCACAAAAATGCCAAACGGGTGGAACGAGGGGGAACGCCTTCGGCACTGGCTGGGGTAAGCGGGAGAAAGGGAAAGGGGAGGAGAGGGAGAGGGAGAGGATGTGCGACTAAAAATGTATATTAAGACGACAACAATCACAAAATGTACATTAATTTGCTACTAAACAAAGAAACCATCGATGTTCGAGCGTGTGCTAACAGCAAGGGGACATCAGGGCTTGGAGTCGATGCACATGGTTCCAATATCTTTAAGGAATTTCCATGACCAAATGATAAGAATTGATTTTGATTTATTCGGACTGCAATAAAACACTCGAAGTGAGTAAAACGAATCTTTGGAGGCCAACAGCGGAGAGAGAGAGAAAGAAACTGTTGGCTGATTCACGTTTGAACTCTGGCAATTGCAAAGAAGATCCAAGAGATCCGCGAGAGACGGAACCCGCGACCAAGACATGATTAAAGCACAATTAATTGCCTTGCAACGACAATGAGACAAGGAGACAAGTGCCAGCAGAGGCCTCAAAGTCTCATCATCGAATGCAGCATTGCTGTCATCAGCCATCCATCCATGCCACATTCACATCCACATCCACATCATCGCCGGCATCCAAAGACCAGGCCCCAGATGTCAGGGACAGCAGCCCAAAAACCCCAATGGAATATTCACACAGAGAGAACTTTGATCTGTCATAAAAGGGGGGAATTTCAGTGGTGGAGGAGCGGGTGACTGGGCAGCATCGGCTTAAGTCATTCAATCATTATCAACAATACACGACAGACACGACATATAGAAGCCGACCCCCGACTGTAGTCTGTAGCTTTATTTTATGGCAAAATGCAATCTGCTTTTCTTCGCTCTCTACCTCTCTCTCGCGCTCATTACCAAACTGCTGCACAGAGAGAAAAGTGGGTTCCATAGATCGTCAAATCTAGCTAAAGAATTCACATTTTCATCAACGAAATGGACATCAAAAGCTTCGCTTTTCGTACAAAATAAAGAAAGTCTTCTAAAAAATATTTCTTCAAGAAAAATCGTTTATGGAAACCTGAAAATCGGATGCATTTTTCATATGTATCCTCTGTTAAGGTAGTCTAAAGTTTTCCCAGTGTAGATTTGTTTCTGTTTTGCGATTCTGATCGGTTCAATCGGAGGTCAATGTTCGCGCGGCTTTCGGAATGTTTTTCGCACAATTTTTCAACAAATTTTTCTATTCATTTTTGTTTTGCATTTGCATTTGCATTTTGTTTACTCTCGCGCGCTCTCTCTCACTCTCACTCTCTCTCTATGTCTCATGCTGTGGCATACTGTCTCTCTGCTTCACTCTTTGCAGAGTCATTAAACTTGCCATGGATTTTTTCTTATCAATGTTGGTGCCTGCCGCCTGCTGCCTGCCACGGTTCTGGCTGCGGCATGTTGCAGCTGCATCGCATCATTAGTTGGATGATTTTGAATGTGGAGCATCTATTGGATGCTGGATCGCATCTCACGTTCCATGAAGGAACAGCACAGGGGCAGACCCTACACTGGGGCTCTGTTTTTCTGGATTCGTGATCCAACGGCCCGGGCTGGCCCTGCCCTGCCCTGCCCTGCCCCGTCCAGCGGTTGCTGCCAGCCGTGTGTGTGGTGTGTGTCTTGTGCCTTGTGTTTAGTCAGCAGTCATCATCAATTCAATTGCTTGGACCACAAAATCATTGACAGCGCAAAAGCTAACAACTAGCAACACAATGCCCCTGCCGCTGTCTCTGCCTCTGTCTCTGCCTCTGTCCCTGCCTCTGCCCCACTGGTGGTTGGTTGCAGCATCAGCATCTGCAACAGCAGCATCAGCAGCATGTCAGCGCATTCGTGGTCACACGACCCCCCGCCACCGCCTTCGGGGCGCCATCATTGGGGGGTTCATGGGAATCCGCTCCAGAAGATGCCACACACAGCAGTAGCAGTCGCTGTAGCCGAAGCAGAAGCAGCAACAACTGTTGCAGCTGCAGCAAACTTTGGCCCCGCTTTGGACGCTGGCATTGGCGTGGGTGCCATGCAACACACAGACAGGGGGCAATGGGGGCATGGGGGGTGTTGCTGCTGCTGCTTTTGCTGCTTGCATTTCGCTGTCGCAACAAATTTTAATACATTTCTCACATGATTTCAACGAATTGTTTGCTGCTGCTGCTGCCGCTGCTGTTGCAAGTGTTTCGTGTCCCATTGTTTGGCGTCTCATGGGGGCCCTTCGGCGGTTGGATCTGGTTCTGGCTCTGGCTATGGCTCTGCATTCAGTCGGTCATGTAGCATGCCATTATGCCACTATAACATGTGCGTTGCCTGCCTCCCCCGCGACAGAAAATGCAAATAATCATGCATCACATGCGATGAGGCAGGGCCAGAGACCCCCACAATAAACAAACAAAAGTATAATCATGCCATA
This sequence comes from Drosophila subobscura, assembly GCF_008121235.1. Taxonomy (NCBI): domain Eukaryota; kingdom Metazoa; phylum Arthropoda; class Insecta; order Diptera; family Drosophilidae; genus Drosophila; species Drosophila subobscura. The sequence continues at coordinate 21,782,985 of NC_048530.1, read as the reverse complement.
TGCGAGGGCTGAAAAGTTCTACGAATCGAATCTAACCTGCATAGATCTGTGGATTAAGGGGCAGAGAATGCAGGCACAAATTCAATCGAGTTCATGCAGTTCAATTTTAAAAACTTTCCATGAAATTAACCCAAAATATTTCGAACTTTCAATCCACGCATGCATATCTGGCGGTATTCACTTTCTGGTCTAAGATCTGCTTCGAATATCTTCTTTTAGGGAAATTTTGTGTGCGTTAAACCTTCCAAAATGTGTCAAAAATTTATGGCTGATTATTTTCCACTATTTTTGGTGTTTTCCATCCATTTTCGTGCCTGTGTTTTGGTAATTTTTTGCCGGTCGCTTGTAATAAGCTCATCATTGGCTTATGTCGCTATTTGTTTGTTTGTCGTGGCGTGTTGCATTGTTGTTGCTGCTGCTGCTGCTGCTGCTGTGGCAGTCTCGCTGTTATGTTCTGCTCGCCCTCGAGGGCACGCGAATGCTCCCTGTGCACCCAACCGCCCCTCGCCAGCTGGCTGTTGTCGCTGTCATAAAATGAAAAACCCCAAAACGTGCAACATACTGCATAATAAACAACTGCAACAACGGAACAGAAGCAGCAATGGCAACATTGGCTCTGGCAGGCGGCAACCCTGGGCTACATCAGCAACAACAACAACAAATATGGCAACACTGGCAATAACAACGCGCTTAACAACACTGCGGCGACCATACGAGGCATAAACAAGCAACAAATATCAGAGAACAACGGAAAAAACGAGAGCGATAGAAAGGGAAGCAACAGACAGAAAATAGAGAAAGGAAGAGTGGGAAGAGCCGAGAAAGAGAAAGAGGATAAAGAGTGGGTGGGAGTGTACCAGTGGTCCATCCACATATCATATGAAAATATGCCAAAAAGCCACCGAAAAAGCTAGAGAATTGTCAAGCCCCACAAACATGGCACGGGATACCGCAAAACAGCTGTAACCCCCAAAACCCAAAACCCCATTGCACCATTGCCCCATTACCCGAACTGAAACAACAACAATAATAGTTACACCAACAACTACAACAGCAACAACAGCAACAACAGTCAGAGGAAAAGCACACACACCACACGCATTTCTCCCGCGAAACGTTGCCATGTAAATGGTAATGCTCGAGGGACGGAGCGGAGGAGCAGTGGTAGGAGTGGGCGCAGCAGGCCTCTGGCAGGAGGAGGATCTGTGGAGGAGCACAAAGAACGTGTCAGTGGTAAAAGAGAATGGACACGGGCACTGGCACTGGCACTGGCAATGGGACGACTGGTTCGTCTGAGGGCGCAGCGATAGCATTGTCAAAACATGTGCTTTCACACTATGCCACATGCAACACATGCAACATGCAACATGCACCATGCACCATGGCACCCAAACTTGAACAAACATGTGGAAAAGCGATGAAAAGCTTTGCATTTGGAAAAACAAACCCCACAAAATTGTCAAAGTTCTGCCGCGAATCGGATTTTAAATTCAAGAGAAAAGAGGAAAATATACAGGAAAAAGGCCTTTCCTTTTGGTAGTTGATCCAGTGAATCATTATGGGTTTCGTAAAGCTGTGAAATGAATGAATGAATGAGTGAGAAATATGCTGGGAATTCAGTGAGTGAGGAATATGCACAAAGAGTTGAAGCGCAAATGTTGGCAGCGCTTATTCTTTTTGAAAGAATAAATCTTTGTAACGGACATGTGAATGAAGAATTAAACTCTTACATGAAGTTAATGAACCAAAAATAAGTAGAAGAATAAATGTTACGATTCTTGTCGCCTGGACATGGCCCTGGTCCTGGGACTCTGCCACACTGTGTGCTCCCCGCTCTCAGCTGCTGCTGCATTTTGGCTCTCATTTTCCACAAACAGGAAAATTAAGTGCTTGTCACATTTGCGGTTGCGGACAACGTTTAATTTTCTGTCTATTTTTATGCACCCCGTGGCACCTTTCTGACCCACCTCCCCTCTGCGGCATCTCCCTCTCTCTCTCTCTCTCTCTGCTGCTGCTACAACACATGAAAAAAATAATTAAATCATTTATCCAAAAAAGAAAGAGCGAAAGAAGCGACAGAGAAGAGCGAAAAGAGAGAAGGCACAGGGGAAAATAGAAATGAAAACGGAAAAGCGGAATATACATAAAATGTGTAATAAAGTGTAATAAAAAAGAATTGTAAGCGGAAGCAGCAACATCAGCAGCAGCGGCAGCGGCAGCGACACCAGCGGCAGCGACGCATTCAACTGGAACGCGACTGCTGAACGGAAGAAGGTGGCGGCGACTCCCCTTTGCCCCTCATGCACCCGTACCCGACTGCCATCGTTCTCTCTGGGGGAGGCGGAGGCTCCAACCAGAGCTGAAGGCAGGAACAGGAATAATCATCATCGCAAGGAAACCAGAAAAAAAGAAAGACTAATCCTCACTCTCCCACTGCAAGTCGAAGTTTTAGATACACTTGAAGATCCATTGGGATCCGCTATACGATTTCTATATAGCCATTAATTATTCATACTCTCTTACCACGAAAAGGTTCATTCTTTCAAAGAAGTTGCTACCCAAAAGAATGAGGGAGCTAAGTCTATCATAAGTCCCAGCCAAAATGCATTCATTCATTCATTCCTTCATTCATTTTTTATTTATTAATTTACATATTTGAGTATGGAGTCCCCCACTCTATTAAGGGCATGAATCTTCCATAAATAATTTGCAAAAATGCATTCGAAGCGTTCATATCAACTGATGCCAAATGATAATCATTTGAGATGCGAATGGAGAAAAAACGAAATGATAAAATCGTTTCAAAAAACATATGAGTAAAAAAAAAGTATTTTCTCTGATTTCTGGCCACTTTTTTTATTCTGTAGAATCATTCAAGATGCATAGAATGGGAGGTCTATCTTTCCTCTAGGTTATTCTTATGGTTTGTTACCCTTGAAAGGGTGTAACATGAATATCTTTTGAAAGATCTCGGAGCCCATCGATTTGTATATTTTCTATAGCCACTACGATCGCTTTTTAGCGATCCCAAGTACTTCCTCCTAGCTGCAATACTCTCTTTAGGAAAAGGTATACCTGGCCATGGGACGTACTGGAAATTGCGACTGGAGTCGTTATATCCAAGGGGTAATGGGGGGAACTCTGGAGTGGTGGCAAACAAACAAGAACAATAAAAAATCGCATTGTAATAGTGGCAGGTGGGTGGGCTGGGGGAGGAGGGGTAGGCGGTGGGTGAGTACAGTGCACCTGTGTGTAGGGCAGGTAGAATCCAGAGAGGCAAAGGCCCCTCGATGATGCGGCAAGCGGCGGGGAAGCGATTAGACAGCGGCCAAAAACTGTTTACTGCTTCCGCTTGCCCCTCCAAAACAACAGCCGTGTGGCAGTGGCAACAACAGCAATAACCACAAAAGCGTAACATGCGCTCTGCCACAATCAGAGTCACTGTCTGTCTCCCTGTCTTCCCCCCTCACACATACTCTCTCCCCTTCTCCCCCCTTCTCTCTCTTTCTCTCCATTTCCCTCCTGCTACCTGGAGGCACCACCTGTTTCGTCGACACTTTGACGCTTCGCTTGTTTTAGGCGGTCGGTCCCGTGCTACGCGTTTGACTTCGACGATGACTCAGCCGCAGTTCCCCAAACCCTTGGCCCCACACCACACATGTCCCTCATCTTGCTTCATGGTTAAATAACCCAGAGGCGTGGTGGTGGGGGGAGGACGGGAGGCGAGAGGAAGAGCAGACCTGTGAAACGCTACGTTGCACATGAGATTGAAGAGCGAGGGGCGGACAGGGAGGAGCTCGGCTCGGGGAGGAATCAGCCATGTCTAACGGCAACACGAAAAGCCCGCCTTATTAGCCAAAACACACAAAAAAGAAAAAGAAAAACCAACAACCAAAACAAAAAACGTGCTCAACAAGTGAATAAATGAATGAGTTCTTTGAATAATCTCCAGTATCCCGGCTGCATGCGCCTTCAATCGATATTCATTTTAACTCTGGGTTTTTTTTCACTCGAATCTTTCTTTGCCGTTTCTGGGAACAACTCATCTGAGGGCGATCTCCATTTTCGCGGAGAATTAGGCGGAAAATGAAGGAAAATTCCAGTGCAAATACAGAATTTTCGGGGTCCCAGGCACGTACCACCGCATTCATACTTTCCTCAAGGGATATTCATTCGAGAGGGGATATTCATCCCCTTCATTCATTGCTCTGTTGACCATTTGAATGCCGAATGCCCAAATGCCGGACAGCCGGACAGCCGCCGGCAAATAGAATTTCGTGATGTATTCGTTTTATTTTTCGACATTTGTCGGATTTCATTTCACGTGGGTGTGGGTGTGGGTGGGGGTGTGGGTGTGGGCCGCGTGGTGCGTGGTGTGTGGTGCGGGCGCCCCTCCAGCCATTCAATTATCGTGTGCCCCATCACCCATCCATCGCATCCATTTGCGTGCGCCCCTCGTGCCACCGTTTGCAACACTTTCTAATGCCTTTAATGACTTTTGAAGTTCAAATTTTGGTGTGGATTTTGTGGCACTTCGGATGTCAACAATTTTCGAGGGTTGCCGCTTGGTTAAACGTAATTATTTTCTGCTTTTATGCGGGAATGGAATCTGTTTTACTGTTTAGTGGGACTCTGAAATTCTGATATTTCACTCTTCTCCAACGGAAGTAATCGTTTGATCGGAGAGCTACTGGCGGCCGTACTGATAGAGATGTATACTAGATGTGTCTGCGAGTGACATCATCCATAGAACTCATACACCATTGATCAGCATGGAACCCATCATCATAGAACCCATCCGACGATGGTCATGTGATCGTTTTGTTGTTTTCGCAAATGCTCAAAAAATGTCAGGGCTGATAAGCCAACGCGCAAAACGGGGTCGAGTGGGTTCAATCATCATCAACAGAATTCGGCAACTCTTATTTTGATTGGGAATATGATTTGATTTGATTCCCATCTGGATTCTGAATGGAACTATTTCAATGTTCAAGGAAATGTGAAATTAAACTTAACAAAATATTGATCACAGATTATTCGGCTGTTGCGTGGATTCTTTGTAGAAAATTGCGGGGTGACCTTTTGTGGATGTGGATTGTGGCTGCTGAAGGAAATATTGTGTCAGATCTATTAGATCTATGGATGATTCTGGATTTTGGATACTGAGTGTCTTCGTAGTTTGCGAATTCCACGAAGTTTCGATGCAAAAAGCAAGAGATTAAGCAACAAGTTATTTTTATGCATGATTTTTTCTTGATTAATTATTTTAATTTAGATACCCCACAGATGCCTCTTTAAACGATGTGTTACCCTCTGAACTTTGACCTTTTCCAATAGCCACGATCGGCAAAGAATCAGGCTATCAATAGTAAGACTCAAACCCAAGATCCAATTCCCGTAGATCCCAGCAAAAACCTCGCATTTTCCCACACAATTAGGCCATATCCACCCATGCAGCAGCCACAGTCACAGCCGTCAGAAGGTCAGCATCGGGAAAGCAGCGGGAAAACCATCGTTGCGGATAAGCCCACCATCAGCCCTCCAAATGATATGGAATACGAGGCGGCACGGCGACAGCGGCACACGCAAAACCCAGAAAATGACGAAAAAAAAACATTTCATTTAAGACTCGCCCAAAACCCGACTTCGACTTCGGATTCGCATTCGAAACGTAAAGAAATTTCGCCAGCCTTTGGATTCAATTGAATTTGCATTAAAAACATGTTTCATCCAGCAAAAAATAAACCAAGAAAAAGAGAAGAGAATTATAAAACACGCATAATGACAGTGAAATAAAATATAAAACAAGGGAGAAAGATTTGGCATCTTGTGAGTATCGACTCTGGAAATACCCTATGAATTCCATTATATTAGATGGGACATTTTGAGAGATGAACTGTTGGATTATCTGGGGAAAAGAAAAGGGGTAGAGCATTGCAGCGAGGGACTTCCATAAATATGGACAGTGAAAGTTTTCCCCATCCATCCAAAAGTAGGGGATATGCTTCTGTTAGAATATCTTTATAGGGTATTATTGTGCGTATAAAGCCACTTACTTTTGCTGTGTTTTTATATCCCGCGCGCGAAACGAGAAAGATCTCCCTCCAGTGCGCGTGCTTTTGCTTTTTCGTCGCTCTTCTGCCGTTCCTCTCTCCCCGCTGTTTCGTTGTTGTTGTTATCTTTCACTCTTTTGTCGTTTGTTTTTGTTGTGTGTTGGTTTTAGTGGGTTAATACCAAATTATTGTAAAAATAAATTAGCATATAGATAAATATTAAACACAAATTTTGATATTGGGTTCGATTTTTGTTCTTTTTGTTCTCGCTCTAAAAAAACACACACCACTCTTTCGTTGTTTCTTTTGTTGTTGTTGTTTTTTATGGGAACTATCTGGTTTTATCTGGATTCAAAATCCGTATTTGAATATTGATTTAAAATATGTTTAATTATTTCAGTGGGGCTCCTCCTCTGGGGGCTGCCTTTGCTTTCATTTTATGGCCGATGCTGCGGCGGCGGCTTTTGTTGCCTTTGTGGCTGTCATTATGACACGCACTGTCTCAGGCAGCAGACAATAACTGTAACACTGTAACAGGTGCCTCTCCCGCTGCACTCCACTCACATGGCGCACGCACACTGTCGCACAAAAGTACACTCACACCTCGATGAAGGGGTATTCAAGTGGTATTCACACGGTATTCATTCACAGAGAACTAAACACACACTCACAAAAAAATGCGAAATTAAATGGATTCGTGTTGAGAGACGGTTGCACGGTGCACAGTGGGACAAGAATAACGATTAACAAATAACTGTGGGAGAAAAAAAGTAAGAAAAACAAAACAAAAATTGTATTAGAATTATTTTTCATTAGAATCACTTCAGCGAAATTCTGAATGTATGAAAAAAACACTTTATGGATTCTTTAACGTTTCTTAATTTAAGAAAAAAACCAAATTTATGCATGAATATTTAGTTATGTGGGTTTGGTTATAATTTATTGTTTAAAATTATATTCGTATATTTATTTATGCTTTATCGGTCTTAAGAGCCACAGCAGCCACAACAATATTTCACAACATCCCGTACATCCCATACATACATCGTATGTACATACATACATATGTATTTACATACATATATCAGTTTATATTTTATGCTTTTCTTGTTGTTTCCCTTCACACAGATATCGGGAGTAGAGCCTCTACTTCTTCTACTTTGTTTTAGCTTCTCTCTTTTGAGTCTACTTATTCTTTGGTCACAATTTGTTGAATAAGGGAATCGGGTCAAACATGCATAGTTCTGTTTCTCTGCACAAAACCGTATCGTATCGAACGAAATTCAAATCCACGACAAAAGAGAAATGCACACGAAAAAGCGTATTATTTGAAACGAAGAAATTTACTCGGAATCTGAATCGTTTTTTGTCTTTTTGGCGCGCCGCACGAACTCGAACTCCTCTCCGCCGCAAAAGAAGAGATCATGAATTATTGAAGAATGGATGATATTAATGTTTTATTTGAAAAGTGCACGTTCTGACCGATTGCACATGTCGCTCTCTGTCTTTTTCTCTCTCTGTCCATCCCTCTTTTCTTGCTCCGAAAAAGAAACAGAAACAGAAATAGAAATGGATCGTGGACTGTGGATCTCATCCTCCTCTCCTCTTTCTACGGTAAGCACTTGTTGTTGTTGTGGTTGTGGTTGTTATTGTTTTGTGGTTGCTGGCTGCGGCTGCTCTCCTCCACCACTCTCGGGCAGAAGAGGGGCCCCCCACCGATTGCACGCCTGCGCACGCACCGTTACCGTTAAACGTTCACAGTTGTTGTTTATGGTTGTTGATTAGCAGCACAAATTCGACAATACATGCAATTGCTGTTGTTTCATTTTTCGCGGCCCGAGAAAGATTGAGGCGGGCAAGGCCGTGCGTTTCCCATACGATCGGTCGCTGCTCGCGCCCCTACGTCACAAAGTCAGTAAATGTTGCGCATGCAAGAAAAATGTTGCTAACCGTCCGTACTCATGTTGCACTGGTAAACCTGTTGCAGGGCCAGCGCATTTGTTGATTGTGAACTTTGTGATACCCTCTTTTCCAAACCATGTCGACAAAATCGAATTGCTTCTCAATGAATAAAATTGCCAACAAATTTACTAATTTCATGAGCGTATGGGGACCAGTTTGACAAATATCTTAAGAATTTTGTATTAAAACATTCCTCCTCTTTCTTGGAAGGGTATTTTAAATGTTGCTCATACGGTGATCTTTTACATGTTGCTGAAATACTCACAGCGCAAGGGGTGCCAGCAGAGCGAGATGGTGCTTGCGTGCTGCTGGTATGTTGCCAAGCGCCACCCTGTTGCGCTAATACACCACTGATCACACAAAGAGTGTTGCGCAGTATTTCAGCCTTGTTTAGTAGCACTTGAACGCAAGGCATAATTAAAATAGGTAAGGTCGGTTCCCCTCTGCTCGAAGATGGGTGCACTGAGAAGAATTGAAACAAAATTGATAAATAAGAACTGGAAAACTCATCAAGTTTTAGATGATTTTGAGTTTTCTTTGTGTAGAGAAATGGAACCAAAAACTAAATCCGAAAACTGGACACTTGCCGAGTTCTCTTCGGACCTGCCCGTGCGACTTTGGAATGAATGGGAGGTGCGGATGATTAATGACCGACGACCCTATGAGAAATGCATTTTCGACTGCTTTGTCTTTGTCTCTTTTTTGTTTTAGGGAATTTACATAGAGACACGAATACGAGCACGATTTCCATGGTTTATCTTTGGTATTTGGGTAGTTCTCTTGGTAAATTTCCATTGACATTCGGTTTTACTTTAAAGAAAATTTCTATTTTCAATTTTGTGTGTGTGGTTTTTGTGTCTGAGGTCAGGGGACGGACCGACCGCCTGGTGGGAATATTTCACTCTTGGGTGACAAGTGTACGATACGACCCCCCGATATCCAGTAAGCAAAAAAGAACAGAAAACAGAAGGGAAGTTCTCGTACTAGAGAAAGGAATATCCGAAATCCATTATATACGTTTGGGTTCTGCACTTTTCTGTTCTCTTCTGGCAAATTATATTTCACGCTACTTTTAATTAGCCGCCCCACTCGAGGCGCCCATCGTAGCGCGTTGTTTGGGCCCACATAATGACCAATTAGGCCTCCACTTGGCCGGAACGGCACCCAAATGTGGATTGAGTATGGGATGCGCTCATGGGGCATGCGGCTCGGCTCATCTTTCGCGCGCTCATCTGGCTCTCTGTTGACTTTTGAGTGGTCAAGTGCGTGTCTCTGGAACTGGAATGGTACTGGGGGACATGGTGCTGCTGCTGCTGCTGCTGGCCTTTCCCTTTCCCCCAACAAACACACAAAAACTCCAAACAAATTAAAAATACAATCCAAAGAGAGCCAAAAACAAAAAAAAACCAACAGTTTTTGGTACTTTTCCTTCTTTTTCGGCATCTTCATTGGCATCAGCATCAGCCATCGGCCATCGGCTTGGAGTTGGACTTCTTGCTGCTGTTGTTTTTGTGTGTTGTTGTTGTTTTTTTTGTGCTTTAAGTGAAATCAATTAAAAAATTTCTTTGTCTTTCGAATGTTTGCCTTCTGCTTCTGGCCCTGCCTACGTCTCCCAACCTCCTCCTTGCAGCCCCTTCGAGTGGCATTTGGAATTTTCAATGGAAATTAATTTCTTTTTACATTTCTTTACTGTCTTCTGCTGTTCCTTCTCCGCCCCTGCACCACTTCCCCTTCCACATCGTCTTCTACTCTTCATCTTGCTAATCATTTTCACTTTTACTTCTCTCCAGCTCTCCCTCTCTCCCTCGCTCCCTCTCTCTGTCTCTTAATGTTCTCGTTTTCACTTTCTGAACAAGTTTTTTTCTTGGCCCGCAGATTTATTGTGTGTACTTTACTGGAAAAAGTGAATCCAAAATCAATTAAAACAAAGTTCGAGTACGAAAAGTCATACAAAATGATGTTGAAAATGGAATGGGAAAATTTTGAAATATTAAGAGAGGCGAAGGGAGTCTGTTTTGGCTATAAGAAACCCCTTGGGAAATTATCTTGGGAGCACTCACAAGTATTCATGTTTGCCCGTTTACTTCAATTTGTGCTTAAGTTCTTCTGCTGCGATGCACGTTCGCACATGTTCCTTTAATTGTTTTTAAACAATAGAAATTAACGACAAGAAAGTAATTCCCTTTGTTCTGAGACAGAGAGAACGAGAAGGTGGTGGCTGGGCGAAGGTGAAGACGGGAGCTCCACAAAGGAGCAATCAATCGACAGCCACAACAAAAAGAACATTTCACAATCTACAAGATGAGATGAGTCCTGTTCATTTGGACGGCAGGCTACACTAAAGAAAATATGGCAAAGAAAGTTAAAGGAAAGGTTAATGGATCCATTCCAAGGATAATTAAATATTTATTGAGCTTATAGTCTTCCAGACAAATGAAAATATGATTTATCTCGATGATACCAAGCCACCCCAAGTTCTACTCTTTTTATGCTAAAAGAGTTCCTCAATGGTTTCTTGGAAAGAATGTCAACGACATCTCCTTCGCACTTCCTTCGCTCTCAGTTTTTTTCTCTGTGTGTGGACTGTAGGCGCCTGTCGCTGTCGCCTCCGATTTATGTCTTTGGTAAGTCAAAACGCAAATTGACAACTTAATGCCATCAAAGTTCAAAGTGCGCGCACAATGGGAGCGGAGTGTAAGCCCCCTGAACATCGCTCCCTTGAGACCCACTCCGCTCTCTCTTTCTCTCTCTCCGCTGTGAAGTTTGAAATGAATGTGGATGCTGATGCCGATGCCGATGCCGATTTCCTATTCGGATTCCGATTCGATCCCATTCGACATTGACATTCAAATCTAAACATAAATAATAACATTGATAAACATATCAACACGCCAACGGGTAAGCCCCCCAAAATGCACATGAATAGCCCCCCGAGATACAGAGCGGGAACACAAAAAATATTCGATATGGGGCGCCCCCAGCCGTCCGTCATGAATCAAGTTTAAAGCAGAAGCCGACACAAAAAAGGGCCAGGCCCAGGCCAGACATTTTTAGGATTCATTCGCAGCGAGCCTACAAAAGAAAACATCAGCACAGAGCGTGGAGTGGAGAGTGGATAAGAGTAAGGGATGGAGTGAAACTGGCGATGCCAAAAGAGTTCGAGCAAAGCCGAAAATGCCAGACAGATGTTGGATGTGGCAGCTCTTCTGTGGGGGATCCGCATGGCATGGGAAAACATGAAAAGTGGACAACAATTTGCAAGTTTTCCCTAAAACCTTTCACCCTTTCACTCGCTTCCTGTGGCCTCCACTGCTGATCCACGGCTGCACCGTGGAAATAGGTTACAAAAATGGTCTAAAACGTTGATATTTATTCAGGGAAAGACGCCCATCGATCGGTTTGGTGTTCCTTGATTAAAGATCTATTCCGATTTTATACCCTAAAATATTATTTTATTAGCTATTATGTACCCCTTTCGAATAGTTTTATTTATAGATTATTTCCACTGTATCGCGTAGTGGGCTGGGTCATCAATTGAATATAGAGCAGGGCATCCAGTGGCAGATTTTCTTCGTCTATTTTTTATCATCTAACGGCAGCAGCCTCTTCATGCCATTGCCTGTCGCTAAGAGTACAAGTACGAGAATTTTCCACGCTCTGATGTGACCACAACCCAATGAAATATTTCCAGAAAACAAAAAAAAACACATAGAAATAGAGGGGCAGAAGTCGTGTACCAAAGATATCTTTGGAGAGCAGCCGGACAATGTTTTTTCGGGTACGATAAGAGGCGGCCCAGACACAGCCACAGCCACAGCCACGGCCACGGCTTACCACGAACCGAATGCCGTGGCGACTCCGTCGTGACATTCGAACTTGGCCGTGAGTCATCAGAAACCCCGATCCATGTTGACACAGTGCACACGATACGATACGATACGATATGCGGATGGATGGATGGATGGGATGTGATGGGATGCGATGGGATGGTTGTTGTCTCTCATTTCTGGTTCTCGTTCCGTCCGTGGGACTGGGAGACTGACCTTCCAGGAAGGGAAAACGATGTTGTCTTCTTCTGGATGGTAAGTCATGAGGCATGAGGCATGTCTGATGTGTGTGCACACACATCTGTGGTCCATTAATAAGTCAGCACTTAAGATCTCCTCCTCCCACTGCTCTCTCTCTCTTGTTATTAACCATTTGCTGCTGCATTTTCTGATCGAAAAGGTTGGAAAAGGGTGCCCCAAGAACTTCATTCCATCCATTGCATCACTGAATGCTCCCATTTTTCCCCCTTTCTTTCTTTTTTTGGCAATTTTGAATGATTTTGAGTGGCCCTGAAGTGGATTTGTGTCAGTGGATGGTCCTACGAAAGTATTTCCATCATGTAGGGGATAAATACCCATTTAGCGGCAGATGAATAGTGCATCATCGAAACGTTGATCCATTCGCTTGAAACATAACTCAATCTATGCTTAAAAGTAAGTCAAATAATGGATGAAATGTAGCACTAATTGATAGAGAATTTGTTTACTTTTTCCCAGCTCTGAGCAGCTGCCTTTACACAGATTTCCCCTCAGTAAAAGTAATGATAATAATAATTTGCGGGTAAAAATAACTACATGCGAGTACGAGTATATTTTGCAGCAGGCGAAGAGCTACGGCAGTGGCTCTTGCTGGGGCTTTGGCTGTTGCTCTCCACTAATTATAATCAATTCTAATCGCCTGGAAATTGCTTCTTTGACTTGTTGCCTTTTCTGGGCCGCTTCTGTAAAAGGTGTTTGCTGCGTGCGCTTCTGGGCTTCCTGCTTCGGAGACCAAGCAAACAGAAGAGCCCCGCCAGAGGCTCGGTGGCTCCTCGGTGCTCTTCTCTCTCGTTGACCATTTCCAGTTGGTAGTATTTAGTATGTGCATGTACATAATTCCCCGCCCCTAGCAACACCCTCACTGGCAGGGTAGCCCTACTCTTGGAAGCACTCCTCTTATCTTATGCATTTCTTTGGTGTATCAAACTCTGTGCCAAAGAGTGTCCAATGTTCGTTGTTTTGATCTGTTTTGATAGAAACCATTTTTGTTACAATTTTCAATAGAAACTCCTCAACCTGCAGTTAGCTGAACACGAATCGCCAATCGCCAGTGGATTGGATTGGATTGCTGCTGCTGCTGCTGCTGCACTGCGAATTCGAGTGTTGACCGCAGTCGTTGTGTCGTCAGTTCAACACGACAATCTACTTAAAGGAAGGAGTACACCAGGAATGAGTGTAGCTGTCGCTGTGGCAGGAGCTGAAATTGCAGACAGAGGGGAGTCGGAGGGTTGTTGCTGGTTTTGGTGTGCTGCTGCCCCCACCACGCATTGTGTTGTGTTTCCTGTCAAATTGACATTTTTCATGTTCTCTTTTTTTTTCGCTTAAAAACCACAAAAACCGCCAGATTGTTTGTCTTAACAGCGGCAGCGGTCTCTGCTCTGCTGTCAATCACAGGCCACAGGCACCGATGTGGGTCCCAGCCGCCACATCCCATCCCGATGATGTTTCCCATTTGAACCTCATTTGACGTGGTATTTATACCCAACTCCCGCATGCCCCATGCCACCACCATACTCCTCGCATCAACGGCGGGCGGGGCGCTAATATCTGCTGTCACAGAAGGCAGACTTCGCTCCAGAGCCAATTACTCGCATCCCAGAAAACATCCATTGGCATTCACGCACTTTCCAGCGTATTTTCAACTTTTTCATCTCATTCTCTTTTCTTTTTTGGCAAAATCCGGGAAGCAAAAGTCGGCCCATTTGATGAATGGCCTGTCACTCGCTGAGCCTGCCGCTGCAGCTTCCTACTTGAATGTCCATTTTGCCAGAAGAAAGCAAAGTCAAGTGTCGAAAAATGAAACATTTCCCCACTCCAAAGTGGGGAACTCTTGGACCAAATCTTTAATTGTGGTTACCACACGAAGAGCTCTGCCAAACGCTAAATACTTTCTGTTGTATTTTCTATAGAGTTTTATAGTTTGAATTTGTGGGAGAACTTTTTGCCAAGAATCGTTATTCTTATGGGAGATAGTTATAAAGGGAAAATATCGCTAAAATTAATTTCGCTGCAGATCCACTAATATTTTTGTTGGATTATTTTGGAATTGTCCATCCACCCATCAGCAGCATTCGCGATTTTGCATTTGTTTCCCTGGACGGCTTTGCGGCTCCCTTCAGAATGTTCCATTTGCTGATGAGAAGCTAATTAACTGCATTTTTGATTATACTGTCTGGCCATCGGCTGTAGCCAGAGCCCCACCATGGTCCATGGTCCACCGTCCACGGTCCGTGGTGCATTCAGTGCAAACCAAAGAACTTGTGCGCTGCTCAAATTAAGTAAGAACCCATCTCATGTCTGACGGGGATTTCATGCAACGTGCATACATATTTACATATATACTTATGTGTGTACATATCTCCATTTCCATCTGGCTCTGTGGCACGGGGCGTGCATGTATGTATCGCTGGGCGTGACTACCCTCGGCATCCCCCGCCCCTGAAGGGAGTCGCTCTCTTTGTGTTCTTTGTCTGTTATGTAATGGCATGTTAGGTGTATAACTTTTATTATTATGATTATACTTTTGCACCGGCTCCAACTTCAACTGCCATGGACAATGTCGGGTGTTGTTGTTCCTCCTCCATCGCCTCCTCCTGATGCTGCTGTTGCCCTGTTCTGGATCTGTTCTGTGCGGGTGCTCGCTCTCTCTCTCTTTGGCTCTCGAGAGATATGTACGTGAAAGTCACGTGAGTCATTAAAATGAAATAGCAGTCGAGACTAAGTAGAGGAGCATGACGAAGGGTGCACCCAGCAGCCAGCAGCCAGCACCCAGCACATGGCAGGCGGAATGCTGCACTGGCGCACAGGAAGCAAAAGGCAGAGCCAAACACACAGGTGCATCGTTCTGCAACGAGTCTGTCTGTCTATCCGTCTATCTGTCAGTCTGTGTGTGTGTGTGTGTGTGTTTGTGACTGATGTGATGCTTACTGCCATAAACAAAGTTCTTCCCTGTGTCTCCCCGCGTGTGTGTGTTCTTTGTTGTGCTCTCTCTCTCTCTCGCTGTCAACGCTAATGTCATCCAAGCTGAGGTTTCTCTCTGTCCATGCAGTCCGATCTGTACCACCTCGCAACCCACTCCCCCTCCCTAGTAGATTCATTGGCCATCGTCATCGTCGACTCTGTCATCATGATTGTTCCCCATCATTGTTTTCAGGTTGTTCGTGCCGCTGCTGTTGTCGTGTCGCTTTTCCCAGGGGAACTAGGGTTTTTAATTGCAATTAATTTTCGACATTCCCTGCCGGGGCACCCCCACCCCACCCCCTGTAGGTACCCGTTTGGATGTCGCTGCCTTAAGTGCCAGTTCATGATGACTCTTTTGAGGTACTCTCGATTGCATATCGATTATCCGAGAGTGCGAGCAGAGAGTGATAATGAAGCACTATCGTCATCCATCGCGGGGGCTATGCCAACTACTTAATGGATCCTAATGTATACTTTTCACCCATGGCATTTATCAAGAAATAAATCTCCAGAGTAGGTTTGGCAATTATCTGGAATATCTTTGATGGAAACTTCCCATTTTATGGATGCTTTTTCATATTGCGATAAATATTTCTCATTTCTAAAACAACTTTTGAAGATTTTAAAAACATTTTCTCAGAATAATTTGCATTTCTAGCACTTCCTTAGTTATTGATTCTTAAGGAAATGTAAATGTATAACTCGCAGATCCTCTCGGCCATTATCCTATTCTTTTCGCATCGCCTGTACCCACATGGCCCTCTCACGCTCTCTTCCGCTGTTCTGGCTCCCACATTAATTGGTTAATGCCTGGCCACACACTCGCACTTGAATAACTGTTCGGGACATTATTCATATGGCGATTTATTGATTTGACCACGACACTCGTGAATAAATTACCACTGCATATTTGATGCAGTTTTGTTTTCAATTTCCAATCGAATTACGCGCTTTGTTGTTACTCAATTAACTTTTAATTATCCGCAAATGCGATTGCAGCTTACTGAGTGACTGATTGACTGCCTGATTGATTCACTGGCGCACTGAACGAATGACTAAATGAATGAATGAATGAGTGACTTGCTAACAAAATGAACGCCACAGCAGCGAGTGGTCAAACTCAACTCCAAACTCAAACAGCGAGAGCGACAGCGACAGCGACAATTGGGAAACGGAGTAAACCCAAAACGGAAAAACGGGAAAACTGAATGCTAAAACCAGAAAACACACAGAAACACAGACACAAACACACTCACAATAAAAAACAAACACGATAGGAACCAAACCAAACCGAACCACACAAAAATAATGGGAAAAGTGAAATAAAAAGCGAAGCGCGGTAAAAACTTCAGTTGTCATGGCCACTAATTGAAAACACGGACATAGACCGAGGGGGTTGGAAAAGCGTGGAAATTTGCCACCAAACTCCCAGCGGGATATGCCAGCAAAAGCGAAAGCGAAAGCCAAAAGGGATGTGCCCCGCAAATGAGTGGCAGCGTTGGCACAGGTGTCCCATCGAAGGCGGAAGATGGTAACTTTCTCAAATTATGGCCAATAGTACAGCCCCCTCAAATGGAGGTCATTGTCAGGGGGCAGAGGGAAGTCCCAGCAGGAAGTTGGAGGGGTTTCAGTGTTACTTGCTCTAGAATTTCGATTGAGGGCATTATGAGTTCGTTGGAGGTATCATCGGTTCGTATTTATGGTTAAATTTATATGTAGATAGTATTTTAAGTATTTACATTTGAACGGAAAACAATTAAACTAATTATTCCCAAGATGCCGCGATGCATTGCGGCCAAATCCGTGCATAGAAATAATGGAAAGCCCCACCCCGAAGCCGTAATTAACTAACAAATTGATAAATCTCTGGTCCCCCGTGCGTGTGCCCCACACTCTTAACCCATTTTCGGTGGCATACTCGTATATGTATGCGCTCCCTGGCCAGCAATTTCGTTTGTCTATCCCTTGGGCTTGGGGTCTTTTCGGGATCCCATTTGGTGGACATTTTTTGCGCTGACAACATTATGGCAGTCTCTCTCGGCATGTTTTTTTTGTGTGTTGTGCCCGGACTGGCATCGTTTGTATTATGAATTATTTTCTTGCATGCCTGGGCAGCACTTTTTCCGCTTTTCCCGCTGCCACAGAGGGCCTCTTGTTGGAGTGCTCCCCTCCACTCCTGCCACCTCTCCTCTCCTCTCGAGCTGCTGCTCGCTTCGTTTTGTTTTTATTTTCAATTTCAATGCTCGCCCGCCGCCCGCACAAGGAATTTGTGTCAAGTGCGTGAATTTTTGTGGGGCTGGCACTGGGACTGGTACTCTGGTTGGGGATCTTTTTCCTTTTCCGAAAGGCGAGCGCCTAATTTAGTGCCTCTATAGTGCGGAGGGGGAGTGGCATTGGAGGAGTCTCTGGAGTGGGCAAGGGGAGAGGGACTTTGGGACTTTGCTGCGCGGCGGTCACGTTGGCATGCGCCTTATTATTATTATTTTATTACTAAGTCGTTGTTCGCTCGTTTTCTAATTAATGCGTTTTTTTTCGTCGTCCCTCTTTTGCGGGTTTTAGCCGCATTCAATTCCATTCCTGGGCCATTAAACGCCATTAAAATTATGGCAGCTAATGCGTCGAATGACTGCTCCCTGCCGCTGACTGTCGCCTTAACCGGAAATTTCGTCCGTTTTGGCCAAAACAGGAAGAGCTAAGAGCAAAAAACAGCCCAGAACAGCACCGAAGCAACAGATACCCTTGCAGAAAGGATTTAATCCCAGAAATAAATGTTCGAATGGCACCCACTGATGTCTGCATAATCTGTGGGAAATACAGTCTGCAGTCTGCTGTACCCCTTCGAAAAGGGTATTCAATTGCCAGCGACAGCAGCCAAATATTAATTATTCCAAATTTCCGGCTGTCGCGTTGTCCGGCAGCAAAACGGACAGCGACACAGAGAGGAGTAGAACACGGAATGTGGACTAGAACGGAAAGAGCAGCCAGCAGCATAAGCTGTGGAAATATTTTATAGATATTCCCATAGCTCCACATGCCATGGGGGTGGATACGTACACATTTCGTTATACCTTTCATTAAACATAATTATGGCATTAGGAGAAGTGATTCATTCTGGTGGAAGAACTTGGGCATAAGGGAATCAGTGTCGAAGATAAATGTTCCATTAGAAATGTGATTTGTTTCTGATGTGCAAGATATTGTACAGCTGGTGGAGTGGAATGGTGATGGGAATGCACGCGTCATGCGGCAGCACACCTCGGTCGCTTGGGCGTGCTCATCGGCTGGCTGCTCGTTTAATTTAATTTACAAACATGTGGGCAAGTGGAGTCCTGCCTCCACTGCATTCCACTTTAATGAATCACTTTCGATTGAGATTACACATGGAAAAAAAACTACTTTTAAACGGTTTCAATGCCATTTGTTTCCTTTTAAGCGACTGACATTTAGAATTAATTACGTTTCCGTTCCTGTTTCGCTTCTCTTTCACAGATTGCATCTTCTGCTGCGATATGGCAACAGGGACACATCAATTCGAATGCTCCACACTGATTGAGACAGGCTGAGAGTGAGAGAGAGAAGCGAAGGAAGAGTCAGAGACAGATTTAGCCCCATAGAAAGAGCGAAAAAGAGAAGAAAAATGTGCAGAGACAGCGATTCAGCAGCAGAAGCAGCAGAAGCAGCAGCACTGGCAAACTTATTAGCGAAATGCACGAAGTCAACAAACGGACACGGCTGCAGACCCATAACCACACCTACACCCAGACTCACATCCACACCCACACCCACATCCCTGCCTAGACCCACAGCCAGGACTCTCGGCAGCGGCAACAGCAACATCAGCACTAACAATTGTCAACAGGCTGGGAGTGCGGCAGGAGGCGTCAGCCAGGAGCCGAAAAAACAAGCAGCCAACCGTCAAAACATGCACCACGAGGAGGAGCAGGAGCAGGAGCAGAAGGAGGAGCGGGAGCAGCTCCCACTCCAGCATAATCAGCGTCAGCAGCAAGGACATCAAATAGAGAAAATGGCAGTGGCAGAGGGACTGCCACGAGACGCTGCCAAGGAACACGAACACAAACAGCAGGCAGAGAGCCAGAGCCAGAGCCAGAACAGACCTAGAAAATGCAGAAGCAAACACCAGCAAGAGAGGCAGCAGGAGCAGCCTCTCCTTCGACAAGACCAGAGACAATGTCGTCGAAATTGCAATAATGTTGCCGGAGTGCAGCGGCAATGGAGGAAGCATGTCCTGTGGCTGCTGCTGCTGTTGCTGGCGATGATTCTGTCCGGAACCGCAGCAGGAGCGATGACACCTTCGGCCAGGATAGCCCGCTCCCCGGCTGCCGTCGCCAGTGGCCTCCTCATCGCCAGTGCCAAAGGCAGTGCACGTGAGCTGCTCTACGCCGATCTGGGTGTGCCCAGTGGTGGCTCCACGGGGGCTGGCTCATCCTCGTCAGGCGGTGCAGGCGGTGGCGGTGGAGCTGCTGGCATCGAGTGCCCCAGCTTCGACGACAACTCCGCCTGCCCCTGCTACAAGTTCGAGGATGGTAAGTGCGAATGGTCGACCGAACTAATTAAACGCATCAAGCCGGGACAGTCCTCCAGGACAGGCTCCCTGTTTGGCTCCCAGTTTGGCTCCGAGTTGCCAGAGTAAAGTTTATTGCGCCCCGAACGTGTGGACGAGCCCGATAGCAAATCAGAGATCCTTGGGGGCCAGCAGCAGCACATTTAATGTGTATTCCAGGCAGGATTTGTTTGCTTTGACACCCGAGCATCATCATTTCATCAGCAGTCAGTAGTCAGCAGTCAGCAGCCAGCAGTCATGTGGGAGGTGGTCTGTCCTGGTCCCGAGGTTGTGGCATTAAAGCTGCTGCCGTTGTGCATGTTGCACATCCATCAACGACGCTTATTCCCCGCCGATCAATTGTGGAAGTGTTAAACCGATGGATGGATGCAACAGGAGCTGTGTTGGTTCATTCAAACGAATACTCACTCAGATATTAATAGTGCCCTGTCATGCTCCTTTGTCTGTCCCAATTCCATCAAGAGTATTGACTGGCAGGCGTGGCAAGCCGCACACACAGAGGCCGAGGGGTGGACGAATATGTCAAGAATAATAATATACATTACATTGCATAATGAGGACAGGAGACTTACACAGAGATTCAGACAGAGACGGAGACGGACACGAACAGCACTGGACAGATGCCTTGGAGGGACACTTTAAGGGACACGTGACGGGGGCACAAATGTCTACCCATTATGGCATTAGCACGTGAATATTTATATTTTCGCTTTTGTTTCTGCAGGACTCTTCCTGGAGTGCCCCGGAACGACGGCGCTGTCGCTGCGCTCGACCCTAGAGCGGATCTCGGCGCCGATCCACTCGCTGTCCATTTACGACTTTGATCGCTCCGTCACGTCACTGTCGCAGGACGTCTTCCAGCCGGGCGTTCACATTCGCCACTTGCAGTTCTCCCACTCCCACCTGGAGGCCCTCAAGGACAACAGCCTGCGGAACGTGCGCTCCAGCCTCGAGTCTCTCAGCATCGTGAATGGCAAATTGACGCAGGTGAGTGCCCAAACAGACCTATACTTGAGTTATTCAATCATTTTTGTTGTCTAAATCGGTAAACAAATATTTGTTGAAGCTCAAATTAACGGGTTTTGAGTGCTGATTACGAATTGCCCTTCAATAGGCGCTGAGTGTATATTTTTTATATAATTTCTACATGTGCTTTACATGCACTTACATTGCATACTTTCGGGCGGTGAATATCAGAGTGAGAGAGAGAGAGTTCGGCAGCGTTGCCAGACCACAGAGTCGCGGCCACAGCGTTGCCAGCCCAGCTAATTAGTTCGCTTCAACGGCACCGCAGGAGCGGTGGCAACATACGGCGCCAAATACTTACCAACAAAGTTGGGAAAACCAAAAAAAATAAGAGAAGGAAAAATGCAAATGGCTTTCTAAGCCATTAAATTTGGAAAAACAGCCGCCACAACGGCATGCCCAGGCGCTGCGAGTCTAGGCCCATCCAGCATTCAACAGGGGCAAGTGGCATGTGGCAGCGGGGCAGCGGCAGCGGCAGCGCCCGCCGCCAGCCATAAAAAGTAATTTGCCGCCGCGCAAAATAACAAACGAGCCAAAGCCAGAAACAATTGCGTTCAATAAAATAATTTGCAGGCGAAAGGCGGCCAGCCGGAAACCCGGAAAATCCAGAAAGAAAAGCACGGCACAGAGGGAGTGACGAGTGCTCCAAAAAAGCTGCTAAGGTAGCTCCGAAATAAAAGGCAAGCCAAGGCACAACATACATATGAAACCGAAGATAAGAGATATTAAACAAGGAATAAGCTCAGGGAATGCCCCGCATATTTATGGAACAGTCAAGGCCACAGGCTAGCCACAGCCCCTGCCACAAGAGTCTTCATGACAAGAGTTGAAAGCTGTTTAAATTAAAGGTAAAGCTGTCCGAAAACTAAAGAATACTTTATAATTTATACTCTATAAAGAACCGATATCAGCATCACTTATTCTGCTCCTCATCCTCTGCCTGTTCGTGGGTAACAGCTTTTGGTGCTTCGCGTATGGGCAGGCAGGGCCTGGGGCTATCGCTGACCCTGGCCGCACCACAGCGACGTTTGTCCGTGCGATGCCAGTCTGCAAAGAGTTTGTTGGTTAGAGATTAGATGGAGCAGATCCTGCCAATCGGATCACTCACTGTGTCGCGGCGTGTCCTGGCAGTTCTGGTGGCGCAGCTGGCAGACATTGGCCAGCAGCTGGCACTCCTTTTGGTTGTTGGTGCGCACGCAAATCTCCGCCGTGTGGGGCGTGCGCTTGCAGTTGACGCGCCGGCCGGGACAGCCGTCGTTGCAGGGGCGTCTGTACAAGTGCCCCACGCCGGCGACAAAGCGGCACTCCCGCACAGGCACGTGCCGCACAGCGGCAGGCTTCCCATTGTGATGCGCCTCCAGCAGGTGGCAGATGTTGTTGAAGCGCTGGCACTTGCCATCGGGAAACCTGCCGCAGACACGCGGACTGTTGTGCATGCACACGGGTGGCAGCAAGCAGATGGACGTCCTAACAGTGGTGCTGCTGCTGGTGGTTGTGGTGCTGTTGCTGCTCTCGGAGCTGTTGGCGGTGCTGCTGCTGCTGCTGCTGCTTACCAGCAGGAACAGTGCTGTGGGGAAAGTTATTGCTTGGTTAATTTGTGCACCCCTTTGGTGGGGCCACTCACCGAAGGCCGTGACCATGAGACACTGCCACTGGCTATGCATCTTGAAGCTGTGCGTGAACTCCTCGCGCTCCTCTGTTCATTTATATCGATTACAGCAAATGCAACTTTTTTGTCTGGCTTTCAGTTTCGTGTCGTGGCTGATACTTCCTCCCGTGTGATTTCAGAAATTGTTTACACTTTGGGAATTTTATTAAACTGATTCTCTACATTGTCAATTGTGACACTTGAGTGCGTGTAGATCTGTCGCATATTACCGCTGGATACGCCCTTTGTTCTGCGTATTGTTTACCGAAAACAACAGAACAGATGCCGCGCATTGAATATCCATTTTTGGGGGTTTATTCTGTGGACTCCATAAATAGGCGGCTCGGCGTGCAAACAGGCATCACTCCTCTGCAGTCCGTTGAGAAGAGAATTGCATCCAATCGCAGCCATGTCCAAGTTTTGCGTTCTTCTGGTGCTCGTTGTCCTCGTGGCGGCCATTGAGGCCGATGGCGGCCGCCGTCGTCCGCCCTGCGCCGGCCGCTGCAACCAGAAGGATCTGCTGAGCCGCCAGACAGTCTGCATACGTGACAGCCGCACCAACACGTGCACCAAGCTGCTGGCCTGCCGGCTGCGCGAGAAGAACTGCGCGCGGCGCGACAATGGCCTGGAGCCGGTGAAGCAGACTTGTGTCACGCGGTGCCGCAACATCCTCGGAGGCAGCGGCACCTCGGGCCGATGTGCTCCCCGTCTGCGCACACCGTCGCCGGTCAGCCACGATGGCAAGCGCGTGAGGGAGTGCCGCCAGCGAAGGTGCCTGGAGGACAAGGTGGCCGGCTGCTGGACGGACCGACAGGGTGGCTGCAGCGTCCAGAGCCGCTGCGAGGCCAGGCGCAGGAACTGCTCCAGGAAGCCCACCAACCAATGGATCCGCACCGAGCAGTGGCGCTGCAGCGGCATCATCCAGGGCGAGGGTGGCCGCAGATGCCGCACCCGTACCATCATCGACAAGGATTAGACTCCAGACTCCTCCTCCTCCCACTCCCACTCCCCAATCTGTGGCTGAAACCCCGAGAATCCGTAACCTACTTTTTTTTTCTGTTGTATTCGCTGTTCACTGTCTTTCAAATTCAAAATGTCCATAAATATTTCATAATGTGCCAACAATAAAAATAAATATCATTTTATGGCAGACCATTTTCTCCTCTTTTTCGCACATTTTTCCGCTCTACGGCTCCTCCACGGCAGCCTCTTGTGCACTTCTGGCCAGTCGGGCAATGACTTGGCCATAAATTTCGGCTGAATCGTGGAAGGGCCGGGACGGTACGCGCTTCCAAGGCGCCAAACGGCGCCACGTCGCAGAGGTTCAATAAATTAAAATCGACTGCCATAAATTTCCGTGTCAGTACATTAATTAAAAGGCCGTAATTCGCTTCGGCCCCACTGTCAGGTGACACTGCCGCCTGCCCCCAGCACCGCCCCTGAAATTTTCCCATTTCCCTTCTGTAATTTCCCACCCACAAGCGCCACACAGCGGACATTAAGTGAAACCAAAGGAATCAAAATCACATCACAGAAAGCACAGAAAATGAAACCACACTAATAAGTTTTGCCATTCTCTTGCAACACAAAAAAATACCAAGGAATTATCTGCCACATATGGCAACCACAGAACTCATTTTTCGACTATAAAAAGCGTAGAGCTGGGAGCACATTGTCATTGTGTCAGCATAATTCAGAGAGTGAAGTGAAAAAAAAATTAAATATGTCTAAAGAATACAGTCGTAAAATTTTGTCGTCCGACGAGGATGAGGATCAAACTCAAGACACCAAACCACAAAAGTGCGAACATGTTGGGTTTGTTGACTCGGAAAATGTCCACCTTCACGCATGCCGGCGTAAGACGTGCTCAACGTAAGTAGAACGAGTTTATTCACTCCCAATGAACGCCATTCCTAAACGGCAATCACCACTCAGCAAAAACTTCGAAGCTATCTCAGGCACGCTGTGCAGTGTAGAGACGCAAACCGAGACAGAATCAGACAGTTCAACAATTAAAATAAAGCAAAAGCTAGTTGGGAATATTGATGAATTGGTAAGTAGCTACTAGCCATTTAGTTGTGCTTTTGTGTACACATTTGGATATACGCAGGACATCCCGAAGACGAATGCCGCAGGCTGGCAGTGGCCAAAGTTGATCAAATATCCAGAGGTAAAGAAGGAAGCACCGGAAGCAACCAGAGCCGTAGATCCGCTGCGCATAGTCAATCAGATGGGGTTTAAATTCCACTGGGCCACTCTCGAACGTCAACGGTGCCGGTCCCCCTGTGTCCACACGGCTAACGTATCCTCGGTTCCATTGGAGTCGGTGAAGATCTACATTGGCAACCTGAGCCCACTTGTCAAGAAGGAGGACATCGGCCAGATCTTTGGGCATTTCGGGAAGATCAGAACGGTCGATTTTCCCTCCGACCGACACCCCATCAAACCCCAGGGACGTGGCTTTGCCTTTGTGCACTACGTCTGCCCAAGCGACTGCGCACGGGCCGTCAAGCACATGAGCGGTTGCAAATTCGGTGACACGTTTATTGTGGTGTCGCCGCTCCGTAAGAAACCGAGCCAGGATAGGCATAGTCGCTACGCTCCGCGTTCACCGCGTGCACATCGTTCTAATCGTGATGACAGCCGCAGGCAACGTTTCCGATCGTCCCACCGCAGTTCAAGCCGGAATAGACGTGAGCGTTCCCGATCGCCCATGCGTCGGCGTGGTGTATCGCCTTCGTCCCACCACAGTTCAAGCCGGAATAGACGTGAACGTTCCCGATCGCCCATGCGTCGCCGTGGTGTATCGCCTTCGAGTATGAGTGTTCGCCAGTCTCGACATAGGGCCGCCTATTCGCCTATCACACCACCAAAGCGCAGTCGACGCACTAACCCAGTCACTACGGGCGGACCCTCCTCCACGCACTTGCCGGTGATGGGACCCAACCCGCAGAACCCGCAGCCTCTCTTGGTGCCCAAACTGGAGAACACTGACAATGCGGCGATGTATCCCCAGTCTCCAGGCACAGCAACTCCTCAGAATCTGCAGCCTCTCTCGGCCCCTTTGAAAAGTGTTCTCTGGAGACCACCTGGGCCGGTCTATTCGCCTATCACTTCAGAAAATCTGCCGGTGATGGGACTGGGCGAGCCCAACCCGCAGAATCTGCAGCCTGTCTTGGCGCCTTCGACAAGTGTTCTCTGGAGACCACCTGGGCCGGTCTATTCGCCTATCACTTCAGCAAATCTGCCGGTGATGGGACTGGATATCAAGAATCGCAGTGACAATGGTGAGCGTTTCTCCACTCATCCCTGTAACCATGAAACTAGCGGATCCTTGTCTCCTCGCATCCTTATCCCGTCCAGAAAGCCTTGTGTCGCCTTCGAGCAGTGATCTGCGGACCCCACCTAGACCCGTCTATTCGCCTATCACACCATCAAATCCCAGTCCACGCACTAACCCAGTCACTACGGATAGTCCCTCCTCCGCGCACTTGCCGGTGATGGGACTGGGCGAGCCCAACCCGCAGAATCTGCAGCCGCTCTTGGTGCCCAAACTGGAGAACACTGACAATGCGGCGATGTATCCCCAGTCTCCAGGCACAGCAACTCCTCAGAATCTGAAGCCTCTCTTGGCCCCTTTGAAAAGTGTTCTCTGGAGACCACCTGGGCCGGTCTATTCGCCTATCACTTCAGAAAATCTGCCGGTGATGGGACTGGGCGAGCCCAACCCGCAGAATCTGCAGCCTGTCTTGGCGCCTTCGACAAGTGTTCTCTGGAGACCACCTGGGCCGGTCTATTCGCCTATCACTTCAGCAAATCTGCCGGTGATGGGACTGGATATCAAGAATCGCAGTGACAATGGTGAGCGTTTCTCCACTCATCCCTGTAACCATGAAACTAGCGGATCCTTGTCTCCTCGCATCCTTATCCCGTCCAGAAAGCCTTGTGTCGCCTTCGAGCAGTGATCTGCGGACCCCACCTAGACCCGTCTATTCGCCTATCACACCATCAAATCCCAGTCCACGCACTAACCCAGTCACTACGGATAGTCCCTCCTCCGCGCACTTGCCGGTGACGGGTCTGGGCGAGCCCAACCCGCAGAATCAGCAGCCTCTCTTAGTGCCCATGCTGGAGAACACTGACAATGCGGTGATGTATCCCCAGTCTGTACACAGAGCAAGTGTCGAGAGTTTCATGAATCACTGTAACAATGGTGAGCGTTTTTCCACTCCAATCTGTAACCATGCAACTAGCGGATCCTTGTCTCCTCGCATCCTTATCCTGTCCAGCAATAAATAAAGAAGCAATCGCCGATTACCTGGACGCTAGCAAGATTTTAAGAGTAACAGGTAAAAGGCTGCAAGAGCTTTTTCCACACTCCTCCATCTCCGGTAATGCCAATCAAGACACCCAATAGGAATCGCTGTCATTCCATTCCAACCATACTCCGAATCGATATCAGATACCCGGAAGCAAGCAATTCCCCAGCCAGTCACCCATTCGTCATACATCCATTGCAGATCCATGGCTCGTAGTTATGATCTTGACATTTGCTGTGACCCCGAAAAATTGACACAAGCCCTTCAATGTAAATGACTCTGTAAATGATGTTACATTCAATAAACAAAAACACACATCTGGGAAATAGTTCTGCTTAACTTTCGAAGGCGTTCCGTGTTCCATGGAAGTGCTACCTCTTTGACTCTTGTGCCTCGATTCGTTCCATAATTGTGGAGTGAGTTCCGGCAGTCTGCAAGTGAATGTGAATGGGGGAAGTATTAATAATAGCCGAAAACCATATTCAAATTCAATAACTGCATCGGCAGCTCGGGAATTAAATTGGAGTATATATTCTTGGTTGACTTGGAATCACTTGTGGACTTCGGACAAATATGCAGGCAACGCGCAGGCAGAAGTAGCACCGCTTGCCACCGCTGCCACTCTGCTCTGGCCAGATGTGCAACCTGTGCATAGTTTTCGGTGATTGGCATCAAAAGCAATTTCGCGGCATTGGCAAACAGGCGAAACGGTCAAAACAGGTGAACAAACACGCGCCACAAACCAAGGGCGGATGCACCCACTGCTCGGGAGCTTCGGGTGCGGTGCCTGTGAGGGAGGTTGGGACTGATTTTTAACTGGCATGCTGCATGGATTGCCCATGGGACTGCTGCACAATGGCGGTGTGTTTTAATTACAGATTTAGCGGGCAACAAAAGGCACAATCCAGTCGCACCAGCACAAAGGCAGCGCCCAGCGAAAGCAGAGCAAGGAAACAAATGGCACAGCTGCTGCCAGGTGTTGGGTGGCATACGTAATACCACTTAAAGTCAGGCGGCGACAGCGACAGCCACAGATGTATCCGTTCAGTCCATGTGGCACAGATCAGGCATGCGGTGTTCCACCTGTAGAATAATCACTCAGTTATGGCAATGGAGGAGATGGTCGCCCCGGCTGCAAGGAACACGACACGTGACTTCAAGCGCTCATTTCGGTTTATTTTTGCTTTGTTTGTTTGTTTTCAATTGTTTGTGGTTCACCGAGCACAATCAGCTGTTCTTAAAGTCGACCATCGATTATCGATAATGGAAAGCGTTCGGCTCCATGTGAATGTCCAATGCGCAGTCGTGTGACTGGCGACTGGAAAGCTACCAATGGACGCCATGGACAACGAAAACAAATCTGCGCGCGCCGGTCGCCCGCTGAGGCAATTGTTAATTGTTTATTATAATATTTGTGTGTATCATAATTATGTGTACATGTCGAAGGCAGTTGCAGTTGCATTTCGTTTAACTAAATCAAAGTACAGTTTTCGTGGCAGTCTTCCATCCATCCATGCGGTCATTTCCATAACATTTCCGTTGTTGTTTTTTTTTGTATTGCAGATGCCGTCGCGGGCGCTGAGCTCGATGCAGAAGCTGACGGCGCTGGACTTTGATTACAACGAGATCGTGCGGATCGAGGACTACAGCTTCTATGGGCTGCGCATATCGAAGCTTAATCTGAAGGGCAACCGGCTGCAGGGCATGCCGGAGCACGCGTTCGCCGGCCTCGAGGAGTGCCTGCAGGAGATCGACGTGTCCGAGAACGGGCTGCGCACGTTCCCGATGATGGCGCTGCGCAAGCTGGACCACCTGCGTGTCCTGCGGCTGTCGAGCAACCGCATCGCGAGCTTCTACGGCGACATTCAGCTGGCGACGAACAATGCCTCGGCGGCTGCATCGGCGGCGGCCGCCCTGCAGCTGCCATCGCTGATCTTTCTGGACCTCAGCTCGAACCAGTTCGGGGAAATCGTGCACGACTGCTTCCGGGCCTTTCCGCAGCTGAAGACGCTCTCCTTCTACGCGAACCAGATCGAGCTCGTGCAGCCGGAGGCCTTCAAGAGCCTCAAGGAGCTGATGTCGCTGGACATGTCGCACAACCGCATCATCGCCCTCGACCCGAAGGTGTTTGACCGCAACAAGCGGCTGCAGACGGTGGACCTCAGCCACAACCACATCCATGCCATCAGTGGGGTCTTCTCGAACCTGCCGCAGCTGCGCGAGGTCTTCCTGTCGGAGAACAACATCCTGGAGCTGCCGGCAGATGCGTTCACCAACTCGACCAATGTGGACGTGATCTACCTGGAGGCGAACGCCATCGCGCACATCGATCCGAATGTATTCAGCACGCTCTCCAACCTGGACCATCTGTATCTGCGCTCCAACTTCATTCCGCTGGTGCCCGTGACGCTGTTCGACAAGTGCGTGCGCCTGTCCTCGCTCTCGCTGGACAACAACGAGATCCAGGACCTGGAGATCGGCATGTTCCGCAAGCTGGAGCAGCTGCGCGAGGTGCGGCTGCACAACAATCGGATACGGCGCGTGCGCAAGGGCGTCTTTGAGCCGCTGCCGTCGCTCCAGGAGCTGCACATCCAAAAGAACAACATCGAGGACATCGAGCCGGGTGCGTTCCACACGCTGACCAGCATGCAGCACATCAATCTGCAGGACAATCAGCTGACGGTGCTCGAGGACATCTTCCCCGAGCAGAACTCCTCGCTGCTCTCCATCCAGCTGGAGGCGAACTATCTGCACAAGGTGCACCAGCGCACCTTCCGCCAGCAGCAGCGCATCCAGATCATGTGGCTGCGCGACAACCAGCTGACCAAGGTGGAGCGCTCCTTCTTCGTGGACACGCCGCTGCTGGGGCGGCTCTACCTGAGCGACAATCGCATTCGGGACATCGAGAAGGACACCTTCGCCAGCCTCACGCAGCTGAAGTTCCTCGACCTGAGCGGCAATCATCTGAAGCAGCTGCGCCGCGACTACTTTGCCCCGCTGCAGAGCCTGGAGGAGCTCTCGCTGGCCCACAACTGGATCGAGGCCATCGAGGGGTACGCCTTCAACCGACTGAAGCAGCTCAAGTCGCTGGACCTCTCGCACAATCCGCTGGTGCAGCTGACGCGCGACGTCTTCCTCGACGAGCTGCCGCTGGCCACACTCCAGCTGGCCAACACTTCGCTGCGCAAGCTGGAGCAGCACACCTTCAAGTCGCTGCAGAACCTCAACGAGCTGAATCTGGAGCGCAACCAGCTGAGCCCCGCCGACATCCAGCGGCTGGACGTGCCCGGCCTGCGGCGCCTTCACTTGTCGCACAACAACTTCAGCCACGTGGGCATTGGCACAGCATCGGGCGGCATCATGGCTGGCATGTTCGACAAGCTGCGCTCCCTGCAGCACCTGTCGATGGCCAACTGCAGCCTGGGACACATACCCGATCAGCTCTTCTCGCGCAACACCAATCTGGTGCGGATCGATCTGTGCGACAACCGACTGACGCAGATGAACCGCAACATTTTCAGCGGCCTGAACGTGTTCAAGGAGCTGCGGCTGTGCCGCAACCAGCTGGTGGAGTTCCCCCACATCGCCCTGTACAACCTGAGCACCCTGGAGACGCTGGATCTGGCGCGCAACCTCCTCACGTCCATCGACTTCTTCAAGCTGCGGGGCACGCTCAATCTGCGGCAGCTCGTGCTGCGGGACAACAGAATCAACTCGCTGAGCGGCTTCAATGCGGTGAACCTCACGCAGCTGGACAACGTGGATCT
The DNA here is from genome assembly GCF_008121235.1 of Drosophila subobscura. NCBI lineage: Eukaryota > Metazoa > Arthropoda > Insecta > Diptera > Drosophilidae > Drosophila > Drosophila subobscura. The sequence continues at coordinate 21,752,582 of NC_048530.1, read as the reverse complement.
GAGCGGCAACCTGCTGCTCTCGCTGCCCGCCAACTTCCTGCGCCACTCGATCAATCTGCAGCGCGTGGATCTGTCCAGCAATCGCTTCCTGCAGATACCCAGCTCCGCGCTGTCGGATGTGTCCATACCGCGCCTGTCCTGGCTCAATCTGACCGGCAATCCCATCAACAAGATCTACACGGTGAAGGAGGAGCGGTATCCGTACCTCAAGGAGCTCTACATTTGCCAGACGAACCTCTCCATACTCACGTCCAAGGACTTTGAGGCCTTCCAGGGCCTGCAGCACCTGCATCTGGTCAACAATCGCATCACCCGCATCTCGCCCGGTGCCTTCCGCTCCCTCACCAACCTGCTGACCCTCGACATTGGCATCAATGAGCTGGAAATGCTGCCCAAGGAGCGGCTGCAGGGCCTGCGCCTGCTCCGGCTCCTCAACATCTCGCACAACACCCTCAAGGACCTCGAGGAGTTCAGCCCCGATCTCGCCCAAATGCAAACGCTCGATCTCAGCTTCAACCAGCTGGATCGCGTCTCCAAGAAAACCTTCCGCAACCTGCACGGCCTCGTTGAGCTGCTCCTCATGGGCAACCGCATGACCGTTCTATCCAACGACGCCTTTCGCTTTCTGCGCAAACTTCACCTCTTGGATCTGCGCAAGAACTACTTTGAGTTGGTGCCCCTCGATCCGCTGCGTCCGCTGGAGACCAATCTGAAGACACTAAGGCTGGAGGGTGAGTAAAAGGGAGTGAATATATTTCCACTACAAATTCATAACGAAGAAAATTAGCTCTGCATATCAGGTGTTCCATTTACCATTCAAGGCACTTGTGGCCTCAAAACCCAAGCACTTTTCCATACTCCCTCCCGTTGGAACTAAGAGCAGAACTCCTTCTTGCAGCAGCGCAAAATCTTCTTGAAGGCCAGCAAAACTTTTTGCTTCATGTTAAGAATAGAAATATCTCTCGGTTACTGAATGATTTCATGGCACATGCTAAGAAACTTCCCCTTGGAATTTAGACTTTGAAATCTCATGGAATTTGCTGTCTACTGTCTGCTGTCCGATGTCTGGCCTGTTATTTGGACTCATTCGTTTTTAATGACCACCGGCTGGCCGGCTGTCATGGCCAATTTGTTTCGTTACAGAAAATCCACTGCATTGCAGCTGCGATGCCCAAAAGCTCTGGGAATGGCTGCGGGATCATCGCAAATGGTCCCTGTCGACGGCGAATGGTGGCAGCGGCACAGGCGGCGGCAGCCTCATCGGCATCGGCGGTGGCGATGCCATCAATTATCTGAGGTGCGAACACCCCACGGAGCTGCGAGGCAAGGTGTTTGGCCGCATGGAGCCGCAGCAGTTCTGCGATGCGCCGCTAATACCCAAAATGGCTATACAGGATATCCAGCCCTATTCGGTGGTCGTCTCCTGGCAGAGTCGCGACCATTTGGGCCTCAATGGGTTCGAAATTGTTTACCATGCCACCGGTGATGGCCTCGTTCCCGGGCCAACGGACCGTGACCGCGACCGCGAACGGGATGGCGATGCCAATGGCAATGGTGACAGGGAGCTGGACCCTGACCGGGACATGGACTTCGACCGGGAGCGACATCAAGAGCAGCAGCAGAGGGCAAGGGACCGTGATGAGCATGGACGGGACAGGGACAGAGACAGGGACAGGGACAGGGAGCGTTTCCCCCTGGCCACGGATGAGGTGAGTTCTACCCATCGCCCCCCCCCGTCGACTGGCAAATTTCAAAGCAATTTCATGGCCGTAACTGTGGGCCTGTGCGTCCTGATATCCTCGTAATTTTCTTTTAATAAACGCTTAATCAACGGGCAGGACAGGGCAAAGGACAGCAGAGCTGTGGGGCCTTCGATTGGCCGATAAAGTGCACAACTTTCTGCACACAAAATTTAATTTGGGCTTTCGGCAGAGTACAGCCATACAGTGGGCACTGTGGACACAAAGGATGAACATTTTGATGGCACTCATAATTAAGTTACACGGACAGCTGGCCCATAAGTTTTCATTCCTGGCGCACTACTGTTTTGAGGTTAATGCAATTGATTAGCCTTTCATCGGGCTAGGGATTAGGGCACACAGCAACCAGCCGAAAAGTTCCATTGCCTTTGACAATAAAGTATCCACACTTAATCCAATTAGGGGAAACATTCTAACACAGCAAGAACTAAATTGTAGTAATTTAAACTTTGATGCAAATATTCTGTAAGCGAAGAGTCAAAGTCAGTTGGGAGTCATTAAAGTGTGGGACTTAAGGTTCAGTCAAGATTCATTCTTAGTTTGAAGCATCAGCAGCGAGCGGAAGCATTGCGTACCACTGTACTCCAGGGGGAATGGCTAACGCCAGCCGCAGGGAAAACATTTTTAATAAAGCGACACGGGCATCGACGGCACTGATGACGATGATGGGGCATGGACATGGCATGGGGGCATGGGGCTGATGCGAATGACAATAACAATCTTGAAACTTGCTCAATTTATTCCATAGATACACGGAAAGCGGCTGAACGGCACGGCCAGCTCCACAAAGCTGACACGACTGAGCCCCAACACGCGCTATCACATCTGCGTCATCGGCAGCGGTAATTGGCTCTCGGAGCCGCTGGCCAATGCGCTGCAGAGACTCCACGCGAACGAGTCGTCGCGGGACGAGGAGCTGCCCTTGGGCGCCGTGTCCGTGCCCCTGCCCGAGTCGTACTCGCCGTACGGACACGAGCAGCAGCAGTTGCAGCAACTGCAGCAGGAGTCGCTGATGGAGAACAGCATTGTGACGGATCATGTGCTGCACGAGGTGCTCAAGAACTCCCACATCTCGGCCTGCACCGATGTGCAGACCCTCGACTCCACACCCAGCCTGATCACCGACGAGAACGGGCTGTCCAGCAACGGGTTCATCCACTCGATTCTTACGCGGCGCCTGGGCCTGATTGTGGGCTGCTGCCTGGGCATCATCGTCTTCATCGTGATGATCTCCGTGCTGAGCTACGTGAAGCTGAAGAAGCAGCGCATCGAGAACGCCAAGCGGCAGGCGGCTCTGCCGCCCGAGTACATCTCCTACCGCCACTTCTCCATCCCGAACGAGGAGCTCACCCGCACGGCAGCCGGTGGCAGCGGTGGTGCGGCTGCCGGCACCGGCTCCGGCTCCGTCTCGGCTGCCGTTTCGGGGGCAACGTCCAGTGCCACGCACATGTCCAGTGTGCCCAGCGGCATCAGCGCCCACATCAGCGGCACCAGCCTGAGCACTGGCACCGGCACCGGAACGACAACGACCACGGCCACCACACCCATTGGCGGCGTGCCCCTGCCCCTGCCCATGGCCAAGGCGGGCAGCCCCATTGCGGCCCTCGGGGGCGCACAACTCGTTGTGGAGCCGCAAGTGGTAGCAGCAGGCGGACACCACAGCCATCATGGACACCATGGACACCAGCAGCAGCAGGCGGCGCAACAGCAACGCCAGAACAATGGCGGCATTGCGGGATACATGGCAGCCGGAGTGGTGCTCAACACGAACCACTTGAGTGTGTGTTAGGTGGCTCAAAGAAGTCCTTAAAGGGTAGCCAAACTCCCTCTGGAAACTAACGAAAGGAGTGCAAGAATTTAGATATATGAATCGAGAATGTTTTACGTACAACCATTGTTCTTCCTTCCTTTCATTGATGTCCATTAAGTATGCCCCTGGATGATCTTCACGAGAGATCTGCACACATAAAATGCTTAGGATACAACATAGGATCCAGAAATCATACAAATAAGAAGGCTTAGCATAAGAGAGAGAGAATGGAGAAGGTTCTCAAGCAAAGGGAAAACCAAATGAAAGCCCAAACCAGCAGAGAGTAGAAGGCGGAGGTGGAGGAGGAGAATCTAGGTTAGTGATAATCATGAAGATGCGTTCAACGTTCGGTTAGTTATGACAATTGGAGGTAGAGCAATCGAAGGTAAAATGCAGTGGAAAGGTGGAGAGCAGCCGCAAACAGTTTTCAATGTAAATAAATGTGGGGATGCAGAGCGAGCGAACAACCTCCACAGGGATGCGAAATTGTATGTGTAATCGGAAATACCATTTACAGATGGCAAGAATCAAACAAAATCCCATAACTATCTATAAGAATATACACCCTACACAAACACACACACACACATATATATAAACATATATATATATAAATGTAGTGGAAAACACACACACCTTTTTTTTGAGCTAGATTTAGTGTATGAGAAAAATGTGGAAAAATGTGCGTGTGGTGTGCGAGTTCTTTTTTTTCTCAACTGTGTTTTTTTTGTCTAGCATCGCAATAAGTGGAAAAGTTCTGGAGAGAAGGAAATCAGTGTGTGGAGGAGCTGGAATAAACAAAAATATTAACTAATTAACTATTAAATAAACTAATTATAAGTGCAGGCGCCCACCCCCCTGCCAGCCCGCACAGCCCACACTTTGTGCTCGTGTCTGCGTATGATTGTGTGGCCCGAACTCAAAGAGTTGCAGGCACACACGATTATTACTACTACTCTATGCTGTTGAGTTTCTTCAGTTTATGGATTGTTTTCCAGTTTACTAACAAATTAAGCTTTAGTCGGGAACGGAGGTCGTGCAGGGGGTGGCACTTGGCCAAGTTAAGCGAAATGAACAGCTTGATGCAATAACAAGACAAGAAGAAGGTAAGGTAAATGCTCAAGAATTTCTAGTAAATTAAGTGAAATTAAATCAAAAGCCCAAGAAAATGCCAGAAATGTTGCTCTCCCCCCCCCCAAACACACACCGAGAGAGAGACTGCACTCTACCCCAGAGATGGACAGGAGGAGGCAGTTCTGTGGCTGTGGCTATGGCAGTTACAGAATAATGCTTTCGGGATGCTGTTGCATTTCTTGACCTTCTCCGCCCAGCTGTGTAATCTGTATGCTCAGTGTTCGGTGTTGGGTGCGTGGTGCGGGGTGCGGGGTGCGGGGTGTTCTTGTGCTTTTGAAACATTTTAATATTGTTATATGCAAAACGCAAGAGCAACAACGAGGGGCAAGCAAATACAATAGCAACTATAGGTACTACTAGGTATGCATGCATGAACAACTTAAGAGCAAACACTAACAACAGCAAATACTCCTCGTAAAATGCAAATCAGAATCAAAAAGTCGAACTTAAGAAAACAGCAAACAGCAGAAAGGAAAATAAAAACCAAGCAAACAACAAATAAATCATACTATTACAAGAAAGCTTTCCCTATGCTCTACGACAAAACACACACACACAAACACACACACACACACACACACACACACACCAGGAGTAGCGGGAGCTGCAAATTTGTCTCCTCTCCAGTTCAATTGTAGGGCAGAATTCAAGGCAGAGTCGAAGTCGAAGGCACACGTGGAGGTAAAAGTAAAAGTAAAGTTTAAACAAGCATACAACAAATACAATAAATGTAATTAATTGAGAAACCAAATGAAACCAATATTGTACGGCAGCAACACACAAAGTAAAATATTAATAAATGACAAGAAAACTTCATTTAGTTATTTATTTGTATTTATTGGCTGCGACAACATTTCGCTTTTCGGATGAACATCATGTTAGGGGCTTACGAGAACTCCTTTGGGGTGCAGTAGAAGAATGACTGAATGTTACGGTACATTGGAAAGGTAGGACAGTATCCCACCAAAGCCACAAGCGAGGGGCCATCGCATTCCAGGTATAGCTGTGCTTTATGGTCCATTTGGATGTCCAGAGTCGCCATTGGTTCAGACTCACACAAAACGGCCAGCAGCTTCTTCTCGCCGTTGGTCTTCATCCACAGCTTGACGAACACTCCCTGCTCGAGCTTAATGGTCGAGAGGTGGGACGGGGTCATCGCTAAATATTTGTAAACGTTGTTATCCTCCATGTACATTGGGATCGGCTTGGGGACTTCAGGCTGTGAGTTCTCCATTTTGAGCACTTTCTGCAATTTATCATCGCATTATAACAATATTCCACACCAAAGTAACCTTCACTTACCTATAGTTTAGCGTTAAGATCAAAGTAAGTAACAACTCAGCCGATTTCAACTTAGAATGATTTGCAAATTTTGCCGGAGAGAACTCACACAAAGCGACACTAACACAAATGGAAATGTTTGCCAGAGACAGCTACGAGCTACAAAAAAAAGCTACTTATCGATATATAAAGCTGCTCGTATCGATAGGTTCAAGTAAATATCGAATAGTCTTTTAGTCTTTTGGACCACGCACTGAATCCCATTTGACTCGTATTTATTATTAAATGATTTAAATGTATTTAAATAATTAATTATGATGGGAGATTCTTTAAAGCCATTTTTTCGTGGATCAAGTGCGATAGTATCGGTATCTATCTGTTAAGATCGATATGTTCGACTCGATAGTTTGAACACGTGAAGTGCACATGCCAGATTGAAGGTACGGTTGATATCCAGCAGCAGGAGTATTAGATTGCCCAGGGAACATTTATATTTGCCTCTCAGGGAAGACATCGGCGCGAGGAGCAGTACCCTCTGCGGATGGTGCAGTGTTGCGAATCGGATTTAGGTCTAGTACTCAGCTCCGAAAGCAAGTTTGCTAGCGAACTGTGAAATATGTTTTGCTAGCGACCGAGTGTGACCAGAGGCGAAAACCGCATTCCGTACGGTTACACTGCGCAGCAAGCCGATTTGTTTTGTTTACTTTTTGAGAATATGTGAAATGTGAATAAGAGGCTATTAAAACAATGAAAGCGAAATGGATCCATGCAGGAGACGGATTGGCGGCTCTTGCATTAGCGGAGGAGGAGAACAATCAACGAGATAAACGCCGACAACATTGGGTGACCCGATTTCTGCAGAAAAGAAACCAGCAGGGTCGCTTGTGAGTATTATAAGTATGGAGTATGAGTATGGAAACCCATCTAAGAATACCATTTGCACATTCCGCAGCCTGGGAATAGTATTCGCAGCCATCTCTGATTGCTGGAGCAGCAAGGCCGTGCCAAGGAATATTTGCGCCCGTGGCGAAGCACCGATTGAATGTTCAAAGTGACCAACCCTTGGGCTTTGCACTTTTCAAGTAAATAATTTAGATTAAAGTTAAGAAATGGAAATGGCCACCGTTTGATACAAATATTCTGGCATATGTTCTATTCCTTACCTCTGTGCCACAAACAAATGTCCGAGGGGGCCTTCAAAATGAAATTTATGACATAAATTTGTGCACGGAACGTATGTTTTGTCATGTGGCCATTTATTGTCCTCGCGTCGCCATTTTCAGCGCACTCGTACACCCATATGTACACCCATATGCCCTGGGAGCCCCTGCGGCTCCACGCGACCAACCGAAATTGGCTTTTTGTTCTATTTTTTTGTTCGCTGACCCCCGAGGAGGGAGTTTTTTGTTTTGCAACTTTTGTGCATTTTCTGTTTGGCACGGTCCAAACAAAAAAAAAGTGCCAAAACTCTGCAAAAAATTGAGCTGTCATCAGGCATAAAAATATGTGTGTATAACAAACGGAATGACACTTGAAATGCGGCTTGATGCAGAGGTGATGCGTTGTCCAACGTCCAATTTCGGATGGTAGATGGGACTCTCCGCTGATACCTTATCTCTGCGAGTATCCATGCGACTCGAGTCCTGCTCTTAAATGATCTTTTAAGGCACATTCCCTTGTTGCCATCTCGGGCCAGTTGCCGCGGGCAGTCCTTGCAAATCAAAAGTTGGCCAATTTTCGACTCCTTTTCGTCGCCTCTGCCTTGGTGCGAATATTTTGTGCGCTTCATTGATTTAATGGAAAAACTTTTTTCGCTCAGATTTTTCTCTTTCGCCGTTGTTGTTTGACTTTTTTGTTCGTTTTGTGTGCTGTGTTGCCAGCAACCAGAAGAATATATATTCGGGCGTGTGTGCACATATTGTGTGAGAATACATATGTACATAAAGAACTGCCCACAAATCGACGCCCATAAATCGAATCGAATCGAATCGAATCGTGTTGTGCGGTAGTTTCAGTGGTACGCGTATTGGTATTGGTCAGCAGACTGCCGCGGATACTCGCTTTATATATGTTGATATGTTTGTGCATGGTGTTCATATCATAACAAATATTTTGTGTTGGCTTTGGTTATGTTTCATGCCATGGCCATGGTCTGTCCATACGTTTTTGGGCAATGCTGTTTATAGTAATTTTCAATAGTTTTGCGGTGTTCATGTGAGAAATATGTTTTGCGTTTTTCGGCCCCACCATTTTGCTGTGGCGCATAGCTTTCCATATGGCAAGAGTTATGCGGCTCTGGCTTCCATGGCTATTTGTTATTTGGTTTGTTTTCGCTGAGGTATTTAATGAAGAGATATGTGCGGTGTCCATCCAAACAAATATCCAATACGAGAGTGCAGCATCCATCTGTGCTTTCCATCGATTGCTGGCTTGCCTCTTTCCGCTTTTTTTGGCACCTTAAACCCTTTCGAAATGTATATCCATTGAAGGAATTTTTGGCCACGACTGCTTGTCTTTTGCAGCGACTTTATCTGGCTGACTGTCAGCCAATTAACTGAGCTGAGCTGCTGAGCATCCATTTGATTATTTTCAATTAGTGCGACATATTTACAACTGTTGGACACTTGGACTCTCGCAGTTTGAGGGAAAGGTACTGGCGACTGGACATCAAGTGATGTGTCATGTTCATGTTCTGCAATTAAGCCAGAGTCCCACCCAAGACAGACACTTTTGACATCGTTCGTTGATGTTGATGATGATGATGATGATGACGGAGACGGAGACGGAGACTCCACTTGTGGTCGCAGCAGCAGCACCACCATTTACCCAATTGAGAGGCACTATTCTGGCAGCAGGATAGCAGGATAGCTGGATGATGATATTGTCTTGAGCAGAGCACACACTCCACTCCAATCCACTCCACACTCCACACTCTACACTCTGCAAGGCAAGAGGAAATTTTGCCAATTAAACTTTGTTTTAATTAAACAACTTACTTACCGTACTTACCCAACTACTTATTGTTGCAACTGGCACTGTGAGTGGCACAAGTAAGCTAGATTCGACAGCGTCGAATCCGACGGTTGTCTTCTTGGGCAAATAGACAGACAGACAGACGGACAGACGGACAGAAGGAGAGTCGCGTCAGCTTAGTGGCCTACTTTAAATTTTGGACTCGAAAGGCAAGAGTCAACCTCAAATTCGTTGGTGATGGTGGTACGGCATATGGCGGCTCCTACCAAGCGCTCACTCTCTCGTATCATTATTTAACATTTTGCATTCGGTAGTGTAAACAGGGCTTAATCCTCCGCTGCATAGAGCAGGAGGCACGGGACACGGGACACGCTCCACATGCAGCAAGCCAAATCTCAAAGTGTCTGCTTGTATGTGAGGCTGCAACTCCTACTCCTACTCTTACTCCTACTCCTTCCGTCCTAAGTTGCAATCGTGCTACAAATCCTGTTGCATATACACTGGTCTGGCCTCCCTGTGTGTGGGTGTGTGCTGCGGGCCTAATTAAAATTCTGCATAGCATTTAATGCCGTTGATGAGAAAACGTGCTCAAGACAGCGGAAATTTCCATTTAATTAAAATGTGAGACAAAAAACAAAACTAGAAAACGGCAAAAGGCCATATAAATAAATGCAACAAAACAAAATGCAATACAAGGCAGCCAGGCGGCAGGCGGCAGGCGGCGGGTTCCTCCAATGTAAGCGACAATCAAATTCTCACCTGAATATCCGACACTATTCCATGGAACATGAAATGCCTTCGAAATTCGAACAGCCAGCTGTGTTCCTGTTTATTTAATTTAACAATATTGAAGGGCCTTCAAGTAAGGGTACATAAGGGGTACGGTTTTATGGCTGTTTTTTGTGTGTTTTCGCATTCTTCGAGTACATTTTGAGGGGTCACTATGCAATGGTGACTGGCTGGGAAATTGCTGGATATCGATTCGGAGTATGGTTGGAGTGGAATGACAGCGATTCCTACTGGGTGTCTTGATTGGCATTGCCGGAGGAGGAGAAGGAGGGTCGGCCTGCACGCTGGCTTGAACTGCGATGGGATTGCTGGCGACCAGTCAGAGGGGAACGTGAACGGTGCCTATTCTTTTTCGGTTCGATCGGCTTCACCACAAGCTTGCCGCCACCGAATGATCTTCCGTTCATTTCCTCGATGGCCAGTGTGCAGTCCATCGGGCAGACGTACTGCACAAAGGCGTAGCCACGTCCCTGGGGTTTGCTGGGGTGTCGGTTGGTCGGAAATTCGATCGATTTAATATTCCCAAACCAGCCAAAGGCCTGGCCGACTATCTCCAGTGTGACAATTGGAGTTAGGCCCGTAATGTGGATCTTGACCGACGATTTTGGCACTTTTTCCAAATTGGCCGCGTGAATACACGGTGCGTGGGCCACTTGACCATCGAGACTGGGCCACATGACTTCACTTTTCACCCGTTTGCCGCTGCGCAGCAGCATGCCAAGTGAAGCCATGGACTTGTCCGGCGACTGACTGGCTCCGTCACCGACCGGCTCAACGCTGGCTTCGGCTGCATTTTTCTTCACCACTGGCGGTTCCTCCGGCTTTGGCCATAGTCCACAAGCGACATAGTGTGTCTCCGGCTTTGGGATGTTGAGTAAGTGGAGCCAAAATGTATGCAAAAATGCGACTACGTACCTCCTTATTTCGCTTTGTTTTTCGTAGGACACCCTCGGTTTGCGTCCCTACACTTATGAGCTTGGCCGAGATTCCGTCGTAGTTTTTGCTGAGTGGTGATTGCCTCTTAGGATTGGCGTTCATGGAGAGTAACTGAACTCGTTATACTTACGTATTGCAGTCCTCTCTCTTGCAGAAATGATAATGGAGTGGCACAGCGGTACTCTCCTCCTCGGTGGACTCAGTTTTTATTTTTACCTTCCACATTTTTTCTCACACGTAAACTGAACTTCACGCTCTGACTTCTGCTGCCACAATGAAAATTTGTCAGTTTGAATGACAAGATGTGTGAGGCAGAGGCAAGGCACACTTTGGTCGTTCACAAAATTCGTAGCCAAATTTGATGTCCAGATATGGCCCCATCGAAAATTGTTTACTTTTTTGGTATATTTTTGGGTGCCGTATTTGGTAAAGTCGATCCCTTAAGGCGGTCACACGTAATTACTAACGGGTGGTGACACTTTTCCAGGCTTGCATTAAGCCCACATTTCGATAGTGCAGCTTTTTGTCTCTAGAGTCTAGAGCCAAATGTTACAGCGTTACAGTTTCCAGCGTCATTCGATTTCATTTCATTAGAACTTTTCCTACATTTGTTCGCTACTCTAAAGGTAAATACATTTTAATTTGTTGTTTAACATGGTCCTAGAACGATGGTTAATTGCAGCAACCGATTAACATGGAGACCGCTCAGTCTAACGTTGCATCGTTAGCCTCGCCATTGATAATGACTGAAAAATCCATCCACGTTGTTTTCATACGGCAGCCAATCCGCCTCACGAGAGTCGAACTCCTTCAGGGAACTTCCGCTAGGCTCCTACTGACTACCCCAACCAATGAGCAGCGGATGCTGGGCAATGTGTCTGAGCGTTTGCCGAAAATGGCTCTGCACTTGGATATCAGCTTCGGCGACCAGCTGTGCCTGGAAGGCGATCGCCCCGCGCTTGTGGCCTTGCATGGACTCTTGCCGGAGTTCAACGAGACCAGCGGTCCCCTTTGCATGCCGCATTGCTTCCTAATTGTCTCGAAGGGGCTTCGTGTTGAAGTCCGCACAAATTATGTTTAATCTAGCAAATCATTGCCCAAAGCACTGACACACACACACGCATACACACGACACCACACACATTACTAAAAAGAAAATGGAATGCATAGAAAGTGAAAGTATTACGACGGATGCAGTTGTTCCTGGAACACAGCTGCGAGTGTGTGTGGGTGTGTGCTTTTCATTTTTCCATTGAATTTGATAGAAAATTCGTGGCACTCGCTCACCGGACACACAAAACATAGGGAAATAATTTATTATGGTTTTAGGGGCTCGCTTAAATTGATATAAAGGTCAAGAGTGTGCACGTGTGGCCAACGTGGGCTCTGGCCAACGGTCGGGTAAGCCAGACTGATGGAGCCACACATGCAGCAGCAGCAGCAGCAGCAGCACTTACCTGCCCCTGTGTGGGGCACTATGCCGATGCTGATGAGCATAATGGCAGCAGTGGCAGCGAGGTCTGAAACGAGGCCACTTCGTAGCCCCAGCTGCCAGCCGAGCTGCCACCCCGCGGCCTACCACGAATAGACATTCATTTTGGGGCACGCCACCCCACCCAACCCAGCCCCAGCCCCAGACCAAGTGCAGGACGCAGGACGCAGGGCACGTGCAGCATTTGCAACTGGCGCTAGTCAAAAGTTTGCTCGGCCAAATTAAGTGTTCCAGCAGTTTGAGTGGCTTCTGGATTATGGGTCACATATCCTCGCCGAGCAGAGGCAGGAGCAGCTCTGCCACGCCAGCTCTGCTCTTAAATTATTTTTGACTTTAAATTTTGCTGCTCTCTCACCTGAAGGTGCGGCCTCAAAAATATATGTATGTACATATGTACATATCTATGTATACATAGGATTGTATGTTTGTGTGCAAATACCACACAGAAGGTTGAGTTTTGGGCTAGTTTTGTCTTGGCTAGTTCGGATTTAAGCTGATTTTGCGGTAGTTGCCCCTCATTAAACACACATTTGCCACACCCACACCCACACCCACAGCTACAGCTACAGGCATACCCAGGCAAACACCGACCCACACAGGCATGGGGCTTGCATAATCACATCATAATCAGGAATAATAAGTGTGGTTTTTCATATATTTCCGTTCTATGCAAAGTGATTACCGCCGCAAAAGTAAACCTCAAAACGAATGCAATTGCAAAACATTCACAGACAATAATTACAGACATGAATGCATGTTGCCACACCATGCCGATGCCACATTAATAATGACGACTACGATTACGACAACGATTACGATAGAGATTATGATTAGGTTCGGGCTGCACATGCCGAAATCCACTAGATTATCATCATGATGATAAGCTCCTTGGCCAATGTGTACGGGCGGTGTACAAAGGCCATCATTATGGGTTTGCCGAAACCCAAAATGTTGGGTCTACTAACCAACTGCAAACTGCAGTCCAGGTCCAGACCCAGGCCCAGGTCCAGGCCCAGGCACAGTAATTGTAAACGGTGGAGTGTGGCTCTCCGTTCCTTTTTGCAATTAGTTAATTGAGTTCCATGAGGTTTCGATGCGTTTATTTGGGTCTACGGAATACGGCTAATACGGAAAGGAAACAAGGATCGTGCTCCTCTTGCCGTGGAGTTATTTGCCACACCTTCATGCCACCACATGCCCGATGATATGTCAGAAAATCTGCACTTACGCCCCAGCGCATCCCTGTTCATGGGGTCAGCGGAAATTTGATTGAATTTGAAGCCGCTTCTTATGCGGCAACTTGGTCGGAGTGAGTGGGCCACAGTGGCAGAGCAGAAGCATTGGATTGGAGTTGAATGCTGCGGAGGAAGCATCCGATTTGGGTTAATCTCAATGCGAATCTGAGGCGAGGTTGTAAAAGTCATTCAGTCAGGAAGCAATAAAATCATTTTACGCCAGTGCCATGAAAATGCTGAATTTGAATAAAGGTTTTTTGCGTTAGGCAACCACCACCACCAGCAGCAGCATCATCATCATTGCCATCTCAGTGATCATCCCCATCATCATCATCGGCATTGGCAGAGCTTTATTAGGAGGGTAAGCATTGGGAATGGTCATGGCATCGATGGCGTCTTGCCTCAGGAAATTTTCTGCTGATGCAGCGTCCGATGCGGCACAGCTGGCGACAGCCTCCAGGAGGATATCCAACCGGGTTGGATATCCCCATGTGTCCATGGGGATGCGTGTGGATGTAGAGGGGGAGTGGCGTGCAGTTGGAAAATCGCGCACTTACGCAAAACGACTTCGGCTAATGCACAACGCATATTGAAGCAATTTTCTCCGGGAATGGTTATCCGTTCGAATGCACCAAGCGGGATCGCATCGGATGGGTGGCTGTCCCTTCCACACACACACACACACACACACACACACACACATCCTGCCGTTTACAGCGTCAACTTTCGGCTTTCAAGCTAAGAAATAGTCCAGCAGCCATTTTCAACATCTTTGCTGGATAAATGCTCACACATCCCAATGCGGGTGAGTGTGTGTGCCTGTGTGTGTGTCCTGTTCCGCATTTCCGGTCGGCATTTTGCATTGCCCCACTCTCCAATCTCCAGTCTCCACTCTAAGCCCTTCGCTGCCATTGTTGTCAATTGCATTGCAATGGGCATTACCAAATCCACCCACACATGCACATCCGCATCCACATCCACATCCACCTCGTGGCCACGTCCATTCCGCACCCCATGCCACCGCCGCTACAGTCACAGTCAGAGTCACCCTCCAGCCACCTTCCAGCCACCGCATAATGTCTTCGTCATATCCTAGCAACATTTCAAGCATCCTTCGCCTCAATGTTCCTCCGTGGAATGTTTGGCTTGGCCAAATGCATTCATTAGGTGGGTTTGGGTATGGGTATTGTGATTGGAGCTGTGCAGTGGGACGCAGTAGGAGGCAGAATTTGAGAGACTCTGGCGAGGAGGAGGAGTAGCAGGAGCAGAAACAGGAGCTGAGTTACGGCAGACAGATTGCATAACTGTCATCTGGTCAGATTATTCGATAAGCCGCATATATCAGACATGCATAACCCAAATGCCAACTCAAACAATCCAATACAGGGGCCAGGTAGATGGTCCATGGTCCATGGCCTATAATTGAGGCTGTCCTCTGGGCTGCCGTCCGTTTGGAGCCTTAGCTGTCGTCGCCCACTCTTCAACCTCATTGTTTCTTGGTCAATTGCTGCCAAGAAGTGAGTGCGAGCTGCTAATAAGTGTCCCCCTTTGTCGTGCTGCGTATGAGTAATTTTTGCCACGCCAATAGACACACAGAGTATGAGTAATATTTGTGTGGGCGATAGAGAGCGCCTTTTGCCAGACTCATTTGCATTTAATATTATTTCAGTGATAGATTCATGGTAATCGAAGCATTTTCCACACAGCTGTGATTAAAAGATATTATCTGCCCAAAATTGAAGCGGAAAAACGAAGACAGAATGCACTATCCCTCGGACATACATCGACAGCTTCTGACTTTCTTCTTTAAGGTAAATTATTCGTACAATGTAGGAAAGAGCATTATATAATTTGGGGATTACTGCATTAAATTTAACTTAATCACTCCATTTGAATACTTTTTGTAAGCTCTGCAAGTAGCTTTATTCGATAAGCACCTGCACACCCGCTGCAGTGGCATTGATAGCCCCCTTTGGTGGAGCAGATATTGATCGTATGAGTTTTACGAGTGAAACAGTGAGCGGGAAAGAGAGGTTGTGGCAAAAGTCTGGCCGGATTTGTAGTGGCCTTTTGGTGAGGGTACGAATATTATGCATTTTAGCATTCATTCCTGGGTTTATTTTAAACATTTCCACTTTGTCTCACTCTCAGTTCTTTTGTGGCTTTTTATGGCCACAATTTACATGGCTCTCTGCTTTCATTTACAATATTTTCATATCCTCACACACAGAGGCACACACACCCAGACACGTGCACGGAAAGGGACACACACACACACACAGCAGACAACACACAAAAACAGACACAGAGTCCAATGTAATTTGCCTTTTACTTCGTTTTGCAGTTTCCGTTTCCGGGTTTGCATTTCGTTGTAACCCAAAACTTTATTGAAATTGTTTCATTTCATTTATCGTTTATACGTATTCTGGCTTACGACATAGCCAAAGCCAAAGCCAAAGCCAGAACCAGAGCCACAGCTCAGAAAAGACCAGAGCCAGAGCCAGAGTCAGAGCAATGCAGAGGAGCAGATGCAAAGCAGAATGTGGGGCTGGATATACTCGTATCCTGTATCCTGCCTCTGCTGTGCTGTATCCCATCGATGGCAACCGATCCAATATTTCTGCACTGCTACTTTGACCTTTCCACATCTGCTTGCACATTTCTTATTAACTATCGCAAAAATACAGCAGGCAGAGGGAGAGGCGGTAGGGTGCGAGGTGGGGGAGGGTCTCTTCTCTTTGATTAGTGTTGCCGAAATTTATGCATTTCCATTTGTGGACTCTGTCGGGAATAATTGGCACATAAATAAATGTGGACTTTCGGATATCCAAGATTGATTGGATTTTTACATCAAATTTATTTGGATCTTTGCCGCAAAATAAATGACTCTGTGGCTCATTTTATAGTTTCAGATTTCTACACGATGCGTTTGGATTTTCATAGATTTAATGTCATTTCAGATGTAACCTTTGAGGATGCAAATTACAATTATTTAATGAGTGGTTATTTAACCTAATTAAAGTGTGAATTTGTTTCCCAATATAAAAGTCTGCAGATTCCATCCCGTCCCATGGCATTGAAATATTCCTTTAGCAGCTTGAAATGCTGCAAAAAATTCTGGAAATAATTGTGAAACAACAGGGAGAAACTCACTTCTTTTCGGTTGTTTTGTTGAAGCTGAAATTGAATTCGCTTTCAATGCTCGAAAGGGTTTTTGCAACTCCCGAACCCATCCTGGCACATCCGCTGGAGTTCGCCCCTGTTCCTGCCCCTGAGCCACCATGCCCCCGTCAGCCCCTTGCTTGATGATTATGGCCCCGGCAATAATTCCATTGCCATTTCCTTTGAGGGAACGTCCAAATGCAATAATTTACATGCAAATGCGTTTGGCAATAAATGTGCCAGCGGCAGTGAGACATTGGGGAGCCCGGTGGGTATGGGGGCGTGCCATGGCCCGAAAATCGAACTAAAAATACACTCGCACACACACAAACACACTCGCGCGCACAAAGAAAAGCGCTCTAAAATCGAAGTGAGGCATATACTACCCATGCCCACATCCACACCCATTCCCATTCCCAGCAGGGTATGGATGGGTAGGGGACAGGATTCCTTCCTTGAGTTAAGCTGAAGTTAAAGGCAGGCGGCCACATCTGTTCTGGCATTCGAGAATTTCGCGTCAAGTTAACGGCCCACATACAGGGTGGCTGCACCCCACGAGGAACTGCAACTGCCCCTACTCGAGGCACAACTAATTCGGGGCAAAGTTGTCATCTATTTAAGAGTAATTATATCGTACGTAATGAGCTGAGAGCGAACCCATAAAATGCCTACAAAATGGGAGACCCTGTACGGTGGCAAATCGACAAATGAAAAGATGACAGGAGCCACTTGCTCACTCCAGCTCCGGCTGGAGCTCCACTCTGCTGCTGCTCGACGTCTGGCCAGCCCATTCAGACAGGGGATTCGTTTTTTGCTCCTTCGGCTCTCGTCTCGAAAATCCTTTTGACATTTTATTTACAAAACGCATTTGTCGGCAGCGGAAATTGGCACAGAACACAATAATAAAGCCGCACGGGGGAAAACAAGCGCAAATAAACGATAGACAGAGACGAAGTACAGAAGCAGATGCAAAAAGCAGTAGGAGAAGGCGAAAAGTAGAAGGAGCAGAGGTAGGAGCGGGAGCAGGAGCCGGAGCACGAGTAGGGTAAACCTGAAACTGGCAAGTGGCAACTGGAAACTGGTGACTGGAAACTGGAGCCTCCTTCATAAGCACTCATCTTAACCTGAGTCTCTGTCCCGGAGCGGGTCGCTAATGAAGTGGCATCATCATCATGGCATCGACAAGGAACAAGGCACAAGGCGCCAGGCACTAGGAACAAGAAACAAGGAACAAGAAACAAGGAACAAGAAACAAGGCACAAGTAGCAGGAACAAGCTGGAGTAATGCCACGGCGAGTGGCAGCTAGCCACGGCTCGGCATTATGCCGCAAAAAGGCATCCATCCAATCACAAACTAATAAGTGAGAGAGCACCAGAGAGGGAGAGGGAGAGCACCAGCTGGCCGGCACCGCCACCCATTCATCCATTCACCCATTCCCATCAGCCATGCAAAGCCGCTGACATTGCCTGGCCGGAATGAGGCCATGGGGATGTCAAGTGCAAGTGCAATGGCAGCAAAGGCAGCAATGGGAGTGGGAGTGGGAGTGGGAGTGGGCTGCCTTGCCCTGCCCTGTGACACGAAACTGAAGTCAGGCTGAAAATTTGCAAATCAATGCGGATGCCGGATGGCAGGTCACGGTTACAGGCTGCAGTAGAAGTCACAATCCTCGCGAGATGACAGCAGTCAAGAGTTCAGTTCCAAGCTGGCTCGCAGCCATCAAATATTCAGAGATTGAGAGTGAACAATGCTGGCTGGCACTTTCTCTCAGTGTAGAATAAACCATATTCGGATTAGCGCATTTTGCATTTAAGATGAATGTAAAATCAGAACTAAACAGAGTCGAGATGGCAGATACCGGCACTGAGCTGAGCAGAGCAGTTGATGGAATCCCCTGAATATTTAAGCTGCCATTGAAATGGAAAGTGCCAGCGAATGTCTGGCAAACGATGATGCGATCAATCAAGGCGACAATTTGTCAGACGAGCAGGCACTCAGTCAGTCCGTGAGTCCTGGCACACCAGCAGCAGCAGCGGCAGCAGCAGCAGCACAACCGTCAATCAATCAATCAATAATGGCGGCGAGGAACCACGACTCGAATCTGGGCCAATGTTTGTTTAGATCGGAACGCATTTGGGCAACAATCAATAATGGAAGCAGCCAAGCGGATGACTTTACCCAAAACTATCGTATCTTCATTCCCACCCACCGCACAGCCATCACCCCGCCATCATCCTCGCGAGTGCAGGAACTGTTTAAGCTTATTGGGAATCTTGGGGCGCCTCCACTTAAAGTTTCCCTGTATGCACATAGTTTTTGGCATGTAATGCGGTAAATCCAAGCAGCTTGCCACGGCCTGCGGCTTGCTGCCACCTCTCAAGACTCAGGACTCAGCTCTCGGCTCTCGGCTCTCAAGGCTCTTGCTCGTGGAAGGCAGGCAGACAAAGTATTAAAAAAGTTTTCAAATTTTCGTGAGCCCGGGCTAGTGCAGGTTGCTCTTTATTGCGTTAAAAATTTTCGCTTTCACAAGGCCTTATCCTTATCTAGGGAGCATTAAGAGTACGAGCGGCACACACACCATCGACAGTTGTAGGATGCTGCCACGCCCCGTGGCGGTGGCGGTGGCGGTGGCAGTGGCAGTGGCGGCTTTTTCCATGAGCTCTGTAATTGATTTATGGGCGCAGACGTGCGTTGAACGTCTGCTTACAATTTACCGCCTGGCCCCGGCTCCAATCACGTCCTGGAAATAACAGAGAGAAACGAAAAATAAAAGAAAGCCGCACGCCGCAGAAGAAAAGCGAAACGAAACGAAAGGAAAGGAAATGGAAAAGCAGGACATGGCAGGACATATCGGGGCAGTGGGGAAGGAAGACACCGCTGGCCGGACGACAACATGAGGAGTCACCCAGAAGACTACAAATGAGTCAAAACTTCTATGGCAACACCGATTTAAACTGAGATCGAGAGTGGCTGAAGCTGCTGCATAATGCATGAAGCGAGGAGAGCAGAAAGTATGACGGAGCTCGGTCAAGGGTGTGGCAGATTCACAACAAGATAATATGATAAACTACTCTCGAATTTCAGATATGTGGTACAAAGATAGAAGGAGGGACCGAGCGAGCGCCAGAGAGTGCCTTAAAAACACAGCAACAAAGCGAATTAACTGAAGAATACAGTTAAACGAGTAGGGGGAATGGACACTTCAGCAATACAGTGGGCGGGAGGGACTCGTTGGGATGCTCCACCTTCATCATAGGACAACATAATTGATTGTAAGAGTATTTGAACCAAACATTTATTATTTACTCTAAGAAAGAAACACACACACGTGTCTCAAGCACAGATTATAGTCAGTGGTGTAGCAGCAAAGTTAATTATATTACACATCATTTTTCAAGTGCACTGCCCACTGTAGGCCACTGTATGTATGTTCGTGTTCGTTCCCGCACAGCAGCAGCCGTTACAGTTACGTTGCAGTCACAGCTACGTTGTCGCGTCTTCCCTTTGGCTACTCTCTTTCTTTGCGTTGCTTTCGTTATCGCTCGCTCGATCTAGAATCGCTCTCGCGCGGCAGTGGAAGCTTCGCTTAGGCCACGCGCAATTCCCTCTACCTGCCCTTGACTGGCACACACACTCGCCTCTCGCAATCTTGAACCCACCACGCGTCATCAATCGAACGCGTTTCAATTTAAAATCATACAACTTATTACGGAACACCTTTGTTATACTTTGCAGCATTTGGGATGTCCGAACGTCTTCAAGTTTGTCTTTTGTTTACATCTTGTTCGTTATGTAAATCGATGCTTATGGCAGGACTATAAACACTTCAACGACTGTGGCAGGGCCATCCCGGAAGACAACAAAAATGCCAATGAGCATGTCAATGGCCAGTACTTTCATTTATTTGGTTTCCGCTCTTTCCCCTCCCACCGTGCACTGCAATCAATTTGCATGCATTCTTCGCCTGCGGGGTGCTCATACTTGTGGATGCTTGCACACAATCTCGTACTGCTCTATCGGACAGGACAGACAATTTTGCGATACTTTGAAAAACAACTTGGCTGCGGAAAAGGGCTCCATAAAACTGACCGCCGACAAGAAGGAAGAAAGGGAGATGGAAACGGAGCCAAGTGCGGTGCCACGGCGACGCAGTCCGCTCGAGAGATTGGGCAGAAGATTGAGATTGAGCAGAAATAAAAATTTATGGAGTGGTCATTTATCACAAAGACAACACAGTCCTGTGGGGTGGGTTGGGGGTTGGGAGGACCAAAAAAGGCTGCCACATTACGTGCCCCTCCCCCAACTGTGGCCGCGTCCAGCTGTAAGTTTGGCTGTAAAAACCAGCAGTAATATTAACGGGCAGACTGTTGCTTTTGCTATTGCTTTATCCGTGACTGTGGCTGCGACTGCGACTGTGGCTGTGCCTGTGGCTGTGGCTGTCGGTGATTCAGTTCAGTTATTTCGTTGTTTGTTTGCTCATTCAGCGCCGGAATATTCAAAAGTTGCATTTTTAATGGAGTTTCCTTGTCAAACATGACTTTGATTCCCTCGTTGGGAATCCAGCCGTCAGCTGAGTGCGCGGCTCCCTGTGATCCATCCACTAATGTAATTTGTACTCGGATTGCCATACATAAACACCCACAGACAGAGGAAATGCGAGCACACACCACAATGATACACAGATATATTCAAATGTTTGAACATTTTTACGCAGCTCGCACGTCAGATTCCCCGCGGACCTCCCATCCACATCCTGCCAAGCGAAGCACTCACAGATACACCTGATGTACATACATACATCCATATATATGTACCTACGCTTTCGGGTGGATGGTGCTTGGCGTGCTTCTGTGGCCGAGGGCCACCAAAATGCCCTTCAATAGGAAACCCAGGAAAATGGCCAGCGAGCAGAGGTAATGGCAGCACTAAACGGCACCAACTGCAGCAAACCAACACAACAGCACTCCACGGAATGTTCCCTGATTATAAGTATTCCAAGTGGACAGAGCGACTCAGCCAGCTGAAAATTATTGCAAGTTCATAAAAGCATATGAACGGGCAGCTATCGATCTGATGGGTTGCTTTAGAAAATTGTTATCTAACATTAATATAAGGCTACAATTCGTAGAACTACATGAAGAATATTGCCAAAGGAAGAGATTCCACCAAATACTGCACCAAGAACATATACATCCGATGGTGACACATTCACTGGGTCTTGGAACGCTAGTAACTCCTTTTAGCTTCCAGCGATCGAGAACCTGCCACTTACCCACCCAAAGACATCACTTTGCAAGCAGCCGACGAAAGCGATTATTTAGACGTGATTGCGATGTACCCTGAATGTCCGAACTAAGCCGAATAATACAATAAATACAACATGGACTGATGCCGTTCAACTGCTTGTGGAGTCAAAAACTCCATTTCACAAGGAGGCTTTAAAATTGTGCTTTAATTATTTTTGTGAGGGATTCCCCTTAAGGGAATCGACTTTTACGACATGCGGCACCCAAACAAATACCAAGAAAATAATTTTCGATGGACATATCTGGACATCAAATTTGGCTACGAATTTTCTGAACGACCAAAGTGTGCCTTGCCTCTGCATCAACACAAATTGTCAGCTTCCTTGTCAACTTTAAACATTTTCATTCTGGCATCAGAAGTCAGTGCGTAAAGTTCAGTTTTGTTTAAAAAAAATGTCGGAGGGAAATAAAAAATTTGAGTCCTTCGGGGAGAACAGTACCACAGTCCAACCGGAAATCGACTGGGCCACTGTCGAAGGTCAACGGTGCAAGCGCCCCTGTGTACACATGGCTAACGCAGGTTGGATTCCATTGTCGTCGTTGAAGATCTACATTGGCAACCTGGGTCCACTTGTCAAACAGGAGAACATCGGCCAGATCTTTGGGCACTTCGGGGAGATGCGAACGGTCGAGTTTCCTACCGACCGACACCCCATCAATCCCCAGGGACGTGGCTTTGCCTTTGTGCACTACGTCTGCCCAAGCGACTGCACACGGGCCATCGAGCACATGAACGGAAGAAAAGTCGGCGACACGAATATTGTGGTGTTGCCGTTCCAAAAACGAGATGCCGGTTCCGGCTCCCGGTCGAGGGGATCTCGTCGTCGTTTTGACAGCCGCAAGCAACGTTCCCCATCGTCCCACTACAATTCAAGCCGGTATAGACGTGAACGTTCCCGATCGCCTAGGTCGGAGAGCCGTCGCCGATCCGTTTCTCGATCGTTCACGCGTCAGCGTAGTGATTCGCCTACGGGCGGACCCTCCTCCCCGCACTTGCCAGTGCAATATCTGGGTGAACCAAAGCCGCCCAATCTGCAGCCTCTGTTCCCAAGTGCGCTGGAGACCAATACCAACGAGATGGAGGTTTTCCACTTCCCAGGCTCAACAGCTCTACAGGATGCCAAGAAACGCCATGACAAAGGTAAGCGTTCTTCGACCCCATACCGTAACCATATTACATCCGTACCCTCATCCTATCCAGAAATGTCAGATTTATATATTTACTTGGACACTATCAAGGCCACAATCACTAAGCCTAATCAAGGCACCAAATAGAAATTACTGGCAATCGATATCGGATACCTCGAAGCAAACAGTCCCCCAGACAGTCACCCATTCGTCATTCGTCAGCTTCACGCTGATGATGTTTGAAGATCAAACAAGATAAATCATTAAACATATCATTATTTGAAAGCCGTTCAATGGGAGGAATCTGTAAATATTGTACAATTTAATAAACAAGAACTATTCTTGGACTTAACTTTAGATGGCATTCAATAGTTCAAGTTTCATTTCTGCATCCAGTAATCTTGGCACAATTGCTGGTCCCAGACACAGCCAATGGCAGACAGCTTTAGGCAGCTGTGCAAGGAGGGCTGTCCACCCATAGATTCGTACTCTCGAAAGGTTTCACGTATTCAAATGTGTGTATTTGAGAATTTGTGTTGATCGATTGATATGATGCTGATTTTTTGTGTCTTGGTACAAGTGCGTGGAAAGTGTGTGCAATTCGAGAATTTATGCGAATGGGTTTTCAGTGGGGAGTTCACATTTCACCCACTTTGTGGTGTTTATGAAGCAATCATCCATGCGAAAGGGTCCCTTGGAGTGGTCGAAGTCGCGCATGCTTCCCGTCAGAGTTACAATCACTTGACCATTGGATTCCAGATAAAGCTTGTCGCCCGTGTGAATTTCGCTGTCCAGGGAAACTTTCGGAGTGCGCTCCGACATATCGGCCAGCACTCTCTCCTGGCTCTTGCTCTTTAGCCAGAGTTGGGCCGACTTTCCCTGCTCCAAGCTGATGCTGGATAGATGTATCGGCTTCTTCACAAAGTGTGAGTACGTGTAGCCATCCTTCATGTACAATGCATTGAAGCGCGGTTTGTGCGGAAGAGCGTTGGCCGATTTATGCATTTTTCTTTTTAGAGCTGCAAATTATCGTATCAAAACAATATTCGTCTCAGCGTAGAGCTATGCTTCACTTACTTACATCTAGAGAAGCGCAGCTTAAGAATGTCGAAATTACAAAGCACTCAATAAAACTTTTAGCTTTTTTGTCAAAAAAAAAAACCCAAACTCATGAAATTAGAGTCAGCGATAGTCAGAGAAGCAATATCGATATTTTAGATGCAAGCCTGGTGGCATCGAAATTTCAGGGGATATATTAACCAAGGTAGGGCGCTATTTGATTTTCAAATAAAATGCATTAGGCAAAGGTACACCTTCGACCAAGGGCCGTTCTTTTGATCAACATTTTGAATCAGTTAAAGTGCCTTAGATCTAAATAATATATGGCAATACCATATTGGGATAATTTTTATATTTAAATGCTTCCAGGAGCGATGTTTGGGCTCATCATTGATGTCCCCTCTCCAGCCCACTGATGCGCCCTAGCCGAAGCAGCGAGGAATCAAAGGGAGAAAACTTCTAAGTACCAAAAAGTGAAACACGTAGCCCAAAAAAGTTGTGTGTCCAAATCGCAAACGTGCAGAGCGGCAGACAGGGCCGTGGCCGGAAAGTGGGTCTGCTCTTGGACTACACTCCCTTTCAGTGTTTAAAAACAAAAGGCACAAAAAGTCTGCCCTTGTCGTGTGTCATTGTACATTGCTCCTGCATGCATAATGACAAAAATAAAGAGAAGTCACGGACAGACAGACGACAGGGACAGAGAGAGAGAGCGACAGAGCGAGTGTGATCCTGGAGTGCACTTGGGCGACAATTAGAGGAGTTTTCTTTATTCTTTATTTTATTCTGTGGCATGACTGTCGGCTGACTGAGCAAAAAGCGACGACTAATGAGTGTAATTGTGTGTGTGACACTTTCGTTTTCCACACACACACTCCGAAAAGTGATGCTGGAGACACTTTAAGGTGTGGTTTAACGGTAAAATAAGGATCTACATGTAGAAGGATCAAAAGCGAACCACACTGAGGCTTTGTGCTGCAAACATCAACCATTATGCAGGCAGCAGCAGCCACTCAATGGCCACCAAAATTGAATAAAGTAACAAGCGACGGGGAAGGCTGAAAACTAACCAAATTGCAATCCGATTCGCATATTTTGTGCTGCTGGAAAACAACAGCCTAAACAATTAACAGAGGATCAGGCAATAAAATAAAACAGAACGAATGGCAGACAAGCATCAAATCGAAATTGGGACGTTGAACTGGTTTGCAAAATATGCAATTGAGTGAACAGACCTGCCACCGCGGACGCGATTCTATCGCATGGCCTGGTCCTGGTATTTCTCTGGCGCATCGCCCAAAATCGATGGCATATGGCCGTGTTTGTGGGCCACACGCCTCACTACCACCTCCACCGCCAACTCCACACCGAGGAATTGCCATGGGATTGCCAGAGCCAGGAGTAGTCCCAGTGGCAGTGCCATCACCTCTCTCCTTAGTGCTGCCGCTGCAAGTGCATTCGTTGCAGTTTGAAATTTGAGTAAAATAAATGAAGTTGAGTGTGTGGCACCGCCTCGGATGCCGGTTGCCGGTTGCCAGTTGCCGTCTTCCGTCTGCTGTCTGCTGTCGTCCCAATTGATGAGCACGGCAGAGCACGACAGAGCGTGCGGCAGCTGCGGCATCTAGGAATGCCCCACCGCTGACTCTGCCCCAGTGCCACAGCCAGAGCCAGAGCCACTTCCACTCGCAAGTAATTCAAGTGAAACCACATTAAGCTTACTTTGCTAATTGCGTGCGACACGTCGCCAATGTCGAGCGCTTCCCGAGCATGTGAACATTCCACACGGCGTCCATCTCCGCCAGCTGCAACACACCCGCTTATCTACATAACTGTGGCACGTGTGCGCGTATGGGTGCAACTCCAGGGAACTGCCAGCAAAGCGAAGAAGAGAAGCGCAGTGTCGCGGTGGGGTGGGGCTGTCCTGTCCCAGGCGGAGCCGAGCATTCGCCGGAGCGGGCCAATCATTTTAATTAATTTGTGAGAGTGTTGGTTGTCGGTGGCACACACAAATTTATTATACTCCAACGACTCGCACTCGGCGCCACCTACAAATCCTCCCCCTCTCAGCACGCTGCAGCAAAATTAAGCTGTGTGTGGGGGAATCCGTGTAAACCGAACTTTTGATTACGAAAACCAAGGAAATCAATGGGTAATACCACCAAAGCCGCGTCTCCACAGTACCCCGCCACACCACAAGCCGATTCCAACAAGTTTCGGCCTCAATCAACTCAACGTCGGGTGGCATTTTCCAACACTGCCATGCTTGGCAGCTGAAGAGCGTTGCGGAACACTACCAAACACTGTTGCATTCAAATTGTGAAAACTGAGCAAGAAAAGTGAAAATTGGCGTATTAAAGGTAAAAACTGCGTAAATATAAACGATTACCCAACTCTCGCGACACTTGCACGTGCTTATATGAGTATATTTCAAGACAAGTCTCAAGTCTCCTGAATTCTCAGCCTGCGGCTGAAAATTGTGCAAAAACAAAGGGCAAACGTTTGAGGGTGGCTTCCATTTTAGTAAGCTTAGCAAGTGTGGTAGATTGAAGATTATCTTTCCGCAGATTGAAGCAAGACAAAAGCAACGAACAGGCAATGGAGTCTTACAAGGAAATCGAAGAATCAGTGCAGAGCCATAGCCAGCAAGGGCCGATGGCATTTGCTGTCTCGGCTGGTCCCTCTGAAACGTTTTTAGGCCCACAATCAAGATTCAATTGGATTCCAAATATCTATGTCGAGATCAGAGTTCCACTTGAGCGCTCCACACCGCCAAGATTTCTGCTTGAAGATCAACTTTCGCAGAGTGGCCAAGAATGGTCGGAAAGCTCGCTTAGTCCCACAATGCTGACATTTTCAGATGATGACACTGATAGCGTTGAGGAAATGACTTACCACGAATTGCAGTGTGAGGAAGTCATCATGCAAAACACACAGCAGGAAAACCACGAAGAAATGGATGTGGAAGATAACACATTGAATGAACCCTCACGAGCACATGGCGAAAGTAGTTTAATAGACGCACGCATTGCTCTCATCGTAGAGCAACTCCAGAATTCCCGCTTCTTCAAATATAATCTTGGAAGAACAATTATTGAAATCAAATTATACACCGAGATCGCTTCACTTTCGATTTTTGTTATGTGAGGAGTTGCAACATCTAATTTCTATCAGATTTTTGACTAAATGGTTCTCGTCTGAACCAAATGGTGGGTAGTAAGTGCTCGAGATGGCGGAACAAGTCAGGTGTTCGTTAGTGAATTTCCACAACAATTGGGGCGGGGGGGATGAGGAAATCCTTGAGCACTCTCAAGTGAAATTCTTGGGCTCACACATCTTCATGCTGCCTTCTCTGCAGTTTCGGGAGTGGCCAAAAGGGCGGAGTGCGGCTGTCACGGCTGCTGCACTTTGAGGATTTGCTGTTGTGCCACATCCATTGGCTCCGTCCGGGCCGAAAATGAAATGAAATGAAATGAATTGCCCCGAGTGCTAGCGGGTGTTTCATTTAAGTGTTCGCCCACCTGCATCTGGCCGGGATTGCACGCCATTAGCAGGAGTAATAGGCGAGGCGACCCGAGAGTGCACTCCAGCTACTTTCTTATTGCAACATTTAATGTTGGGGCAACTTGAATTCAACCCAGTCCCTGTCCCTTGCCCCACGGGCCCCTCATGAGTAATTGCACAACACATAATACACACTTGTCGTGGTGCACGGCAGCGCTAATCCCTGGTGGATATCCTGTAATGCGACGTGTGCCCAACGCTCTGATTCACTCTGGTCCCGGAATCCGACTTGAGCTCGTGTGACTTGCTTAAGCCCTGCGGCGGCGCCTATCAATGCAAATCGTGCTTTATAGCCAATTGAACTTATGGCCTGTTAATTGCCGCTGCATTAGCACTCATTGATGGGGATTATCATCCGGCAAAAATGAGAATATACGACTAAGAGGGCTTTGCTGGACTCAAAGCGATCAACTGAAGCGACTGTCGAAAGCGGAATTGAATGTGTCTTCACAGGTGCCTGTTGCAGCTGTAGTTTATTTAAAAGTTATTCATTTACCAAGCGGAAAAGGCCGAATGCCGCACTGTGCGTCCGCTTATACTTTGACGAACAAATCAGTTTAACAGATTTCAGATTAAATTTCAGATTTCAGAAGATAAAGAATATTGCTGATGGGTTCAACAAACAATTGTTTTCATGGTATATATTATTCTATGGCTAAAGATTGTGATCCAGGCCTACCAAAACTCATTTTTAGTCTCTTTCGGTTTGAAGGCAGGGCAAGACTCCAACGTGTAGAAGTGCGCACCAAAAGCAGAGATAATTTCATTATAGTACATTTTTCTGTCATCCTTTCCCAACCCATTAAACAAACGACTTCAATATATTTTTTAATCTCAACATTTTGCTTTCAGCCCACCCACCCCACACAGATTCAGCTGCAGCAACACGGCAGCAGCCATGCCGGCAACATGCTGCGCTGCACAACAGATTCAGCAACATGGGAATTTGTTGCCAAGAGACGATGTGGCGGTGATTTAATTTTTTTGCCGCTTCCTCAAAGAATGCAAACAAAAAGCGCGAAGACAATTCTGCTACTGGATCTTCGTGTGTGTGTGTGTGGTGGGTGTGGGGTGGGTGTGGGGTGGGTGTGGGGTGTGTGTGCGTATGAATTGCGAATGCAAATGAAAATGCCTGAAAATTATATATCATTTTCACGAAACTCTCCATGGGCGTGGCAGTATAATGGGGCAATGAGGAATGCCTGGGTGTGTGGAGCGTCGAGTGGGTGGGTGGCACATGCGTGCCTTTGCAAATCACGTCCTAATATTTACAAATGGTTTCTTGTAATTAAATTAACACAAAACGTGACATTGTCACTGTAGCAGATTTTTAAGCGACATCCACACACACACACGGACACACACACAGAAACCCAAGCAGATACACATATACATTTACACACACACACAGACACACACAGACACACACAGACACAAATCATGGCAAGGACAAAAGCCAGAATACAAAGTCCCCAAAGCATTAAGCACAACGACATCTGAAGTTGGGCGTCTAAATTGTAACTTTGCCTGGCTTTCCTCTCGGCTTTTCCTCTGCCTGTTCACTCCCTGGTCGCACATGCCCCTACTCGAGCCCCGTCTTGCCATTGTCTGGAAATGAAATTTAAAACATAAATGAGCAAAAGTGCGTGCCGCCCGCCCCACAAGTCTATTTGTGCCTCATTTGGGAGCTGCCAGCAGGATGGAATGGTGGCACACACTCGCCTAAAGTGTAGTTAGTGCGGCACCCGGCACCCGGCAGCCGGCACTCGCCCTTCCTTCCCTCCCTCACCAGATTAGGAATGTAATTTACAATTTACAACATGCTCGCAAATAAATGTCGACTTCTTTTATACAGGCACTTATGCCTACCCCCTTAACCAGCCTGCCCTGGCATCCCATTGCCTGCTATCCCCACCCAGCCCACCCACCTACTCCCTCTGCCACACCTGGAGAGCCAGTGTACACGTACGCACACATGGACCTCGCTCGAGAGTTGACTGCGGCGCCACAAAACGATACAATATGTGTATCAAAACACACGACCACATGGGCGGCATTGCAATCCTCGTTGGAGGCTTCATCAGACGCTGCCGAGGAGTGGCACAAAGATTGACAGTTCTTGCCACTGAAATGCGCACACAAACAGCACAAAAGCGACAAAAAATCAACACCAACAACAACAGGAACAGCAACAACAGCAAACAAAAGTTGCCACTGAATAAAGGAAGCGAAAATAAAAACCGAGAGGCATTCAAATGAATAAAGGGTGCTCCAAGTCAAAGGATCTAAGCTGAAAGGATAACTCTAACAGGCAGCGCATACCCTGAAACAATTGCGGGAAGCTCTGAGCAAAAAAAGTAGAGTAATAAACCAATAGGTGAGTGAAGCCGTTTCATATATTTATAAACGAACTAAATTATGATTCAAATACGTATTTATGCATAGAAATCTTCCAATAATCTTCTGCCCAAGAAATCTGCAACCTGCAGAGCCAAGCACCCTG
Organism: Drosophila subobscura; assembly: GCF_008121235.1. Classification (NCBI taxonomy): domain Eukaryota; kingdom Metazoa; phylum Arthropoda; class Insecta; order Diptera; family Drosophilidae; genus Drosophila; species Drosophila subobscura. The sequence goes on along the minus strand of NC_048530.1, from coordinate 21,722,458 downwards.
TATCGGACATGCGAGTGTGTATCACTCGCATATGTACGAAAGAAATCTAGAAATTCCTTATCGCACCTCAGTGTGCAGCATTAAGTGGGCCTGTGGCACGGGCACGTTCGGGCTTCACCTGGCAACGCCACGCCACAGCCACAGCCACAGCAACGGCCACAGCCACAGCCACCACTCTACTCCGCGTGGGACAAGGAAGAAGTCAGTCAGGACGGGGCTGGGCGTTGCAAGCAAACCGATTAACTACCCGCCAGCGTCAGTGTCAACACGAAAGTATTTGCCACATGCCACGGATGAGAGGCGATATATGGATGCGCGGGCCGGAGGTGGAGGCCAAGGGGCAACGTGTTGAGTGAGGCAAATGTATCTTGGACGTGCTGTGCCACCGAGGCTGTGCGGTGCGACTCAGAGGCTCTGTAAGGCTGTGAGACATTCTGTAATCCGCTCAGCAGCCACCAAACTACAATGTTCGCGAGGCATTGGCAGTGGCAGTGGCAGTCTTCGAAATCCGAAATCGAAGCGGAAGCTGAGGGCAAAATCAGCTGCAGGAGCTGATGCTGATGCTGTCACAGTCTGAGGCTGAGACTGAAGCTCACTTCACTGGCAACTGGCAATTGGGTTTGCCCCCAACAACTTGGCAAAATCGAATCGCATCGCATGGCATCGAATCAAATTGAATGGCATTACAGTTGAACACAGTCGCCAATGGGAGAACCGTAACGGGTATGGGAATGGAAATGGAAATGGCGGTTATAGCCACATTTATGGGTTTGATTTGGATTTTGGATTCAAGGATGTTTCTCTTTTAGCGAGTTATTCATGGAATGCGTTTGGAGAGCAGGAACAGAGGTGAAACTTTTGCCCCGTTTTTGAGATTTGCAGCGGTCTCAGCAAACCGATTCGCATCCAGCTGAAGCCGAGGCTTAGGCGAAAGGATTTACTTTCTCTTCTCGTGGAATTTTGAAGAGAATATTCAACAAGTTCCCAGGGAATGTGCAGAGGAGCACTCCTTTTTTCCTGCCTGCCAGTCGCTTGTGGACAACTTTCCCCATTGAGAAGTTCAAGAGCCTTGTTAAAAACTCTCTTTCTCGCACTCTCTCTCTCTCCTCTCTTACACACAATCCCTTCTGTGAGGATGAGGATGAGGCGAGGCCATGGGTCAGTGAAAAGGAATTAACAAAGCAATGGCCAAAATGAAAGTGAAGTGCATAAATTTTACACCTAATTAAAAAGTAAATGTTCGCTTTATGCAAATCAAGTTGTAACTAAATAAATTACCCCAACACCCCCCACACCACCACCTACCCTGGCAAGAGTCAGGAAGCTTCCCGTTGAATCGAGCGAAAGATGGAGAGATGCAAGATACGCGACTGGGGAGACCCGGGACTGGGAACTCAGAGCCCAGAAGCTGGGAGGAGAGATGGTGCTGGGCGATGTTGTTGACGCTGTGGGGCAGAAGATGGAGATGCCAAGCGGCCTTTTGTTTTATTCTATATCTGTCTTTGCTTCGTTTTGCTTCTTCCACGCTTTTCCGCATTTCCTTTTTGCGCGTTGTGAAAGCGAAAATAATGCATAATGCTGCTAATACTGGACTACACCCCACGCTCGCACACGCACACACAGGCAGAGGGAAAGGCCGCCGAAATATTGCTTTGTGCAGCGAAGACTCGGATACCCTGGAATATTGGAAGACCGAATGCCATTGAAAAGAATTGCTAACTTACTGGAGAACCAGTGGAAATGCCAAAAAAATATAAGAATATTCGTCCACTTCGTGAGTCAATCTTCTTGCTGTAAGTCTTTAATTTAATTTTAGGACTTTTCCATCTGAATGGCAAACATACACTCGAAGTAGTTGTACCCTTTGGCAGTGTATTCAATATGGGAAGACGGCGTCTAAGCTCGGCAGCGTGTTAATCACACTTAATCTCATTTTTATTTCTGGGTCAGCATCTTTATTTATATTTTTTTTTGCTTCCTTCTTCACTCTCTCGTGCCGCCGCCGCTTTCTATTCCTCTGTTGCTGTTGTCCTTTGTGGCATGCAAAGCGCCCTAGACGCGATGCCACGCCCATAACGACCCCGGCCGCCGCCGGCTGCCGTAAATATCCTTGACAAATCTTTTTGCCCTTTCGGCGCGCCAAGCGCAAATAAAAAGACATTAATTCGTTGTCCTTGTCGCTGCGTTGCTTTCCTTGTCGTTGTCGTTGTTGCTTTTGGTTTTGGTTTTCCTCCTTGCCTCTGCCTCTGCCTCTGCCACACCCACACTTGCCAACAAGCCCATCGCCTCAAGTCTGCCCCTGCCAAAGCCTCCCCCCTCGTTTTACGGCCAGGTAATTTACGTAACGAACCTGACACTTTCTAATTTATAGCATCTGGCAACGTCGCTGAATTTTTCGCTGTCTAGGCTCTGAGGCACACACACAGAACCACCCATGGCTCTGCCCTGAGATGATTATGGGGATGATAATGACGTTGGCAGTGGCGCTGCATACTGGACGGGGTCTGGGGACTGCCTCAAGAACTTAACAGGTGCCTGAACGCCGCACAGGAGGGGCTAAACTGAGAGGTGAGCCGAGAACGAGAACGAGAACGAGAATGAGTATGAGAGCGAGAGCTAAGGATTAGTGCTGGATCAGAGGTTATGTAGGTGTCGGAGGTGGTAACCAAGGCATGGGGGCTGTGGCTCGGATTGGAATTTGAATTGTTGTTGGTGTTGTGGCGTGGCTGCTGATCTCCCGATTGCCAGGGGGATAATCAGCCACAATCATTACAGCATTTAGCATTATAATGGCTACAAATTCATCCAACATATACGAGTGCCACCATTTATGTGGATATCCAATCCACTGCTGTTTGAGTAGCTCCCAAAGGATAGTTCCTTATACTTAGAAAAGCTGACATAAAGTCCTAGAATCTAGACATCTGCTAACACTTCGAGCGAGTGGCATACAAGTCCAGAAAATGCATTTAATTTCCATATTTTGTTCGTGAAAAGTGCAACATGTTTGAAAGGGAGCGTTGGGTGCCGCAGAATTAGTTCCTTTCAGCGGCAACAATTTCAAAAATGTGCAAGTACATAAGCGCATACATGTGTACATAAGTGAATACATACAATGTGTGTGCACAAAATGTCGACTTTGCCATTTTATGTAAAGCGGCTCAAACGTTTTTGCTCTGCCGCGTGCCATAGCTCTACTGCCACTTCCTTTCCAGTGCTCCCTTCCCGCCACACCAAACACTCAACACTTTATGCTGTCCATTAGCAAACCGGAGGGACATCGACGCAGTTTGCCCATTAAGCTGATTCCCATTATTCTCATTCAATCCCATTCAACGGTCTGTGTGTGTTTCGCTTCTCTTTTTTTTTTGTTGCCTGCCATACCGTTGCGGTCCTCCTGGCCAAGGGCAACAGTTATCGGTTAAGCTGGAAAAAGTCAAGTTGGTAAAAAATAGGAAACCTGTGGAAATATGTACATTCATATGTATGTGCTTGTGTGTGTCTGTTTGTTGGGCCAAAAGAGAAGCAACGACCGCACCAGCCCGTGCCAGCAGAGTTAAAAAATTGCGGTAAATGTAACCAAATCCGCACCTAATATGCAAATTTAATGAAGTAATTCAAAGGGTCGTCACCTCAGCACCCCAGCACACAGAGACCCACACTGAGCAAAAACTCTAACACAAAATCTGATTTCTGTATCTGTCTTAGAAATCTGTTTACGCCGTGGGACCGATCTCCCAGTCGCACGAGCGGTAACAGTGCGCTGTTAACAGACTGTTATCCGTTTGTGTTAACAGCGCTAGAGCTGCAGCACTGTTGCACAGAATCCACTGCTTAGATATGTAAGCTTTTAATGAAGAAAGGGGAAACGCTTCATTTAATGTCTTCTATGAAAACAATCTACTGGAGTATAAACAGCTACATAGAAGTGAAGGTATTCTTCATCTCTAACGAATATTTTCTCAGTGCACGACCGAGCGTTTGGGTTCAATTTAGAAGAGAGACCTGTTTGGCCGACACCTTCGCTCGCTCCTGCATATCCGCTCCACCCACCCACCGACACAGAGTAGATGAAATAATTCACGCAATTTGCCGCACATTTTAGTCAACCTTTTAGAGTCGTCTGGGGAGCCTGGAGAGGGGGGCAGCTGAGGCCTGAGGTGCGGGACTTGGGACTCGAGACCGGGCACTTGGGTCCGAGACAGAACAAACGCAAGTTTGCCTTTTGGTTAATTAATAAAATGACCTCTGTCGCTATTGTACTCCCCACGAACCAGGGGGCCATGTTGTGTTTGGTTTTTTTGCTGTTTTTTGTGTGTGGAGTGTGCTGGAGAACTAAAATATTTGCCGCTTAGTGGCTCGACACACGTCCGCAGAGCAGCAAGACAATGGGGTCAGCAGGTTGCAAACGGGCGAGGCAAACACTCCAGCGAAAGCGATGGCAAAAAATAGAAATTAAGAGTTAATTGCGCTGCTATTAAATTTAATTGTCGCGCTGCGTTCAAAAGGGCACACATCCCAGCAGAAACCCTCCGCCAGACAGGCACATTTAAAGATACAGATACAAAAAAAAGAATTGAAATGAAAGTGAGTGCAGAAAAAAGGACTCGAACATTAAGATGAATCTGTGTCGAGTGCAAATGAAATGGAAAGTATTTTCGAAGGCTGAATGGCAAATCATTTATCAAAGCTCCGACTCTAAGACTTTAAAGACTCACAGAAAATAAACTTCACATTGTAGTTTTGATCCGTTCCGCGAATAGAAGTAAAAGAAATTGCTCCTTGCCTTGCCAATATATTTCGTGCAAATTGAGAACCATGTCAACAGGCGGCTATAAAATATTTTCCAGCTCATAAAAATGTAAAAAACTTGCAATAAACAATCGCTGATGGTTTATGTTTGGGAAATACATCAACCAGCCGGAGTATTAATTAAATTACAGCTCGCAACATTTAATTAAATTACATATCCACAGGCACTACGAATTTCCACATGATTTCCCCTTGATGTGCACTTTTTGTCTTGGTTTTTATTTTCGCTTATGACACTCGTGCCTGCCAGCAGAAAAAGCACGTACATATACCTAAATACTATTATTGACTGGCACTCTCATTTATACTTACTTGTTTATGCTCCATTTTATCCTTCATTTATGCTTGCTAATTTCCACAAAAACTCTTTTTGTGCCACGCACTTCGGTGAAGTGAATTTAATTAAGCGTACAATTAGCACAAATCAAAGTATTTGTTTGCTTTTGTTTGCTTTGCTGTTTCAATTTCAATTTCAATGCAGTGCTGGGACATCGCTCAAACAACTGGCTGGCACTTGAAGTCCATAACTTACAACAGGATACAAAATACCCGCAAAAAGTGTACTGTGCCCCCTCTTACACCCTTAACGAGGCCATGTCCGCAGTAGATTCAATATCAATTAATGTCGATCGTTAATACGATTGTATTCTTTAATATAACTCTGCGAATATGCGTGCAATGTGTGCACTTCATTTGTACAATAAAAATCAAAGTTTTTGTGCAATTTCTTTTGTCCTGCCCGAGAGTCCATTGGTTTGACATTTAAAAACGCTTTTAGCCGTAAATCATTGATTCGATTCTGCAAATATCATACAAATCCATTACCAAGTTGCCGCTGGCATTTATTTAAAACAAAATGGGAACAAAGGCAAGGCTGGCCGTTGATGCCCATGGGCCATTGCAGATGCAGCCTTCCAATGGGAGGAGTCATGAGTCGAGTGTTTAAATGCCAAATTTGACAGTTCTTGTGGCAGCTACTATATCCGTGGATATTTGTTTCCTTTTGGAAGGGTGTACAAGTCACACCGCACTCAGCCCACGTACGCATTCATTCATGCAGCGACCGTCATTCATTTGGTTTATTCACGTACACCCGCCGCAATTATGATAATACGAGTATGATGTGCACATGTCAAACCAAAATTCATACGCCATGTTGCCCCGGAACGTGCAAGGGAGAGAGCGGTAGAGAGCCGCAGCGGTACAGACAGATGTAACCATAAAGCGAGCAGCCGGGACAGTCACAGTCACAGGGACAGGGACAGGGACTGGAGTCGACTTGGGCGGCGGCTGCCTCTCGAGTGTGCAACATAATTGAAAGCTGCATGCGTCAACATAATTTTCTGACAACTTTAGTTAAGCATGTAAATTAAGTTAAAAATAACGATGACATTGGTTGCATAAGCGCAAATGTTGCCGCAGAGGAGGAGGTGGCAGTGGCAGTGGCAGGTTGGGAGCCCGCCGCGCTCCGTGCAGTCGCTTGCACATTTTTCCTTTGGCACTGGCACTGGCACTGGCAGTGGCACGACTGCTCGTAATTGGAGCGTGGAATATCACTCTTCATGTTATGACATTTTTTCGCCAACAGCGAATTAATTGTACACTGAGAGAAGTGGCTGCACCACTGTCTGGCTGAGTTCCCTGAGTGCTGTGCACATTTCTGGCAGTGCACTTATCTGGCCTGCGACTCACAAGTATTTACACGCCACAAACACACACACGAGTAGAGCACCTGCTCTGCCCCACCATGCTGCGGTTGTGGCAGTGGCTGTGGCTGTGGCTCCGCGATGTGGTGCGCCAGCCCATCCCCGCCCCGTCTGCCCCTTGCGCCGCATGCAAAGCAAAACGTTAAGCACCAGAGGAGCAGCAGCAGCATTAGCAAAAATAAAAGGAAAGAAAGCGACGCCAAGGTTACGCGCTACCTGAATATAAAAAGGCAACTCTCGACACACTCAAACGCCCAGAAGCCAAGACACACACACTAAAACACACCAAAACACACACTCCCACACATGCAGCATATGAAACATGGCTGCCAGACGACCAAAACCAGGAGCAAGCAACATAAATTGCGACTGCAGCCAGCTCCTGCTGTAGATACAGCTCCTGCTCCAGCTCCAGCTCCTGCTCCAGCTCCTGCTCCATTTTGTAGCATTTTCTTGGCTCGATGCCTTTTTATGCCCTCACTACTCTACAACCTTTTAGGGGGTAAACACCATCATCATCCGAATCATTCCTGTCTTACATTCCGACTATATATCCTGCATTTTGCTGTCTTAATCTGAAATATGTAACCATGGAAGCGATCCAGCAACACATCCTATACGTACCAACAAAGCTTAAGTGGATATGCAATCAAATCTAAGACTGCCTTCCTCTCTGGTGCCAGTCTGATGCTCACAAAAGCGGCATCGAGGAGCTCCCAATAAAGTTACAGTCTCTTTCCGTATGCAGCATTGAAAAATGTCATCAAATATCAGCAATCATGCACAAATGATCGACGGTATTCAACAAGTTCTGGCGGAGGATGCAATCAGTGGACAAAGGTTTTGAATTACACAAAAAATCTTTATATTTTGAGGTACATCTTTTGCAATTATTTATGGATACTTCCGACTTCACTTGTCGATTGCTTAACACATGAAAAGATTCTAATTTCATTGAGCATTTGCTTGGCTTTAAATGTTTTTCCACGTGAAAATGAACACTGAAATCCCAGCACTTCTCGAAGTACTTAAAAAAATATATAAAATTCCATAAGCAAAAGCATAATTCATCTTCTTTCGATTGATTCGTTTCTGCTTTAATTTGCAGAACTGTTTAGCGAAATCAAACAATTAAAAGCAATTACGAATATCCCCCAAAATATGCGTAGAAAAAAGGCACCACCAAATAAGTTGAGAAAACCAATTAATGAAACGATTTCAGTTGAAAGTGGGAAGTAATTTGGACTTTTATTATATCTGGCGAGCATAAAACTGTCCTGGAATCTCGGCCACAATTATGTTGATTGTTTGGATAATGAGAATTTCGATTTTAAAGTCATTTACAACTCAAGCGAGCATTATGGCCAATGAAGTTTTCACCATCAGCATCAGATAATCCATGAATCTGTGGCCAAACGTCTGCCCGGCCGGTGACCACTCCATTGTCGACATCAACATCAACCCAAGGAATTCAATGGTGTTGTTCGTGGGTCATTCACAGCGACAGGGAGGATGTGATGGGGAAAGGGACACACAACTTTTTGTCTCCACTCCACAGCAGTAACAAAAATAGCAAAAACGAGGAAACGACATGCCCGGACAGTGTGAGAGAGCGGGACATGGTGAGGGACGTTTATTAACGAGAACGCCCACAATGCCCCGTAAAGTGCTTCATATTACGCCACTAATTGCATAATTTCGTTGCCATTTTTATTAGTCTCGCAGTGCGATGCTCCTGCCTTTGATGTCCTCCAGAGTATGAGCCACCAGTCCACCACAGCCACTGTCCGACTCCACGAACTTGCCATCCCCTGCCATCGGATCGCATCGCATCGGTTCGCATCGGTTCGCATCGCATTCTATACCATTCCTGGCTCTTTCCGTGCCATTTACGTTCGAGTGGAGTTCGATGGGCAGCTGGGGAAATGGAGACTGGAAACGAGACCGAGACCGAGACGGAGACCGAGAACAAGAGCTGTCGCCCACAATTGCCATTAGATTATTATAAAACGGGAGTATTTATTGCATAACATGTACATAGAAAAGAATGTAATGTCTCTGAATTGTCAGCGCTTTTGGAACGCTTTCGCTTCGGTTCAATTGAACACAGACCACTGCCAGAGATGCGACCGTGGATACAGTGAATACCAGCGAAGAGGACCCTCCACAAAGTCGCAGACATTCGAAGAGAATAAACAAATAAGACATTTTAATGCTATAACTGTGACAACTTATTGTCCAAGAATTTTGATGATTCCAAGTTGGAAATTGTTCATTTTTGTTGTCTGTTAAGCGACTGAACTCTGTGGAAGACATTGAGCAGAGCCCGCCCAACTCTGCTTTCGTAATGCATTCCCAGGGACAAGTCCCGCCCGATTGAGCAGCACTTTTGCCCATCCCATTCGTGGAGTATTTTACAGTCGCTTAATAACGATTCCCTCTGGGCCCACACCCAAGAACCTACCATGCCCAACTGGTCAGTCAGCTCATGATGATCCGCGTGACAGTGAGCCCCAGTCTGTGTCTCTCTCTATGTATCCTCACCTGACAGATTTAATGGGTGCAAAATGCTGGTCTCTGCTGGCTGTTGTTCTTATTTGCTGCTGTAGTCGTTGAAGTTTTGTTATTCCGACTGTTGCATTCATGACTGCTTCTGGCAGCCTCGAGGGACAACTGTCCACCCCAGCGAGCACACTGAGAGCACAGTGAAGCCGAAGACTCAGCGCTCGAAACTTGGAACTCGCAGCTCGGCAGCCCTGCCAATGAGCTTGTTTTAGCATAACCAATTCGTAAGGGTTCATTACTCCCGTGTAAATATGGCATCGATGCCTCAGTGCACTGGGTGTTGGGGTGTGTTGTCTCACTTGTAAGACTTGCAGCACTACAAAGCACAAAGCACCCTGCATGGGGCACTTGCCAACATTTTGCATCAGCTCAAACCAAATCAAATTACATTTTGCAGTGTCTCTGAAATCACTAAAGCTAAGCTAATGGCTGATCATACACAAGGCAGAGTTTGCTACCGATATGATACCATCAATAAGTAGCCAATGCGATTGCGAGTACCTCATCCTGTCCGTCCTCTTGCTGCTCCTCGTGCACGGCATCAATATTCATCTGGGAACGAAAACAATGTTAAGCCATTTTCGGCCTTTTTGTGCAGAAACTTTGTGAGTTTTAACACCTTTTGTTTTATTTCAAGTGGTAATTAAAAGGTTGAACAAAGCCAGCGCAAAGTGTTTGCAGATTTAAGCCTGGATCTGCCCTGAGACCTGCAATTCTTTCATCTATTCCACAGCTCGATTCTAGCTCGAATCTGAAAAGCATCCATTAAAACGCTGTACCCATGGGGCTACGCGTATGACAGTATTCCGAAAGGCCTGCTCTTGCCCGTTGATTGATTATATAATACCAACTGCATCAAAAAGCGTTTGTCTTCTCCTTTTTTTTTTTGGTTGGCCCTAGTGGAAAATTATATAATTCTGGCACTTGTTTCTCTTTTTTCTTAGTTGCTTTTATCGGCCTGCAACAGAGGGTTTCGTAACGGCGATAAAAATGGCAGCCCGCACCACGTTACCGCGCCATTCAACTTCCACTGCCACAGCCACTGGCACAGCTTCCTGCAGCCGCAGGAGCCGCAGCCACAGAGCAAAACATGGTGGCAAGAAGGGTTGCGGGGGGGATAGAGGGAGGGATAGAGGGCGAGTGCGTTGCACGCATATGCAGAGATTACGATTACGTATTCAGGAATGCACGAAGTTTAAAAAGTTCCAAGCCCATAAGCCACAATGGCCACGTCTCACAGAGGCTTGACATTTATTATCTGCCGCCGCTCCCGCTCCCACTCCCACTGCTGCTGCTGCGTCTTTTGATGCCCTTTAAATGGAATATAAAATGTATTTCTTCTGACCATCCATCGAGAGCTCAAGGCGTACTTCTGCTGCGAATTTTAGATGAAATTTAGATGCCGTTCCTCGGTATGCTGAGCCCTGCTGCCCGTGAAGATCCCACTGGATCAATGGATCTAGCTGCAAGGGTATCCCTGTCTCGGTCAGACGGCAAGCCTTCCTATTTCGTTTTTATTGGACACACAGGCACACAGGCACATTTATAAGAGAGATGGACGCAGCGAGTGAGAGATGTGTGATGTCGGGCTGGAAGAAGAATGAGAGCCGGACAGGGACAGGGACAGGGACCGGACCCGAATCCGAATCCGACCCGGACTCAGACCGGGACCCTGGCTCGTTTGCGGTCGAGGGTCGGCGGTTGTCGGTTGTCGGGCAGCGGCATTTGCATGCCCCGTTAGCCATTCTACGTGTCATGGGAGGCGAGGGAGCTGGGATTGGCCTTTTGATTTCGTTAGCAAGTTTTGCACAAAACTCTCTTATTCCCGAGTCCGCACACGTTTTTGGGCAATGTGCATTTTTCGCTAAATGTTTTGTAAATGTTTCCGCTCTCAACTTTATAATTAGTTAACGCTACCATCGCCCACAAGCATGGCCAAGCAGGGGAAAGAAAGCTGCGACAGCGACAGGAACAGGGACAGCCACAACGACAACGGAAGCGGAAAAGGCAGAGAGGAGAAAGCATAACGGAAATTATATAAGTTGAGGGGATTGCACAGCCAGCGATGCCCTACTCGGCAGGGAGAAAGATCAGCAAAGAAATCTAATGGAGGGTCATCATTTTTTGGGTGATTGTTTTAACAAAAGCTTCAGAAATTCTTCCACCTTTAGGCATGCTTTTGTCAATGAACGCTGAAACCTTCTTTATCCAGCAGAAAGTCTTCAAGTTTCACTTTCATTTCTATCCTAAATGTCGATCCATCCACGAAAGGCTAAGCTCAGCTTACTTGACTGGGAAATAGTGGCAAATGATTGGTTTCCTCATCAACTGCCAGCCTTGGACTATGCAACAGGTGAGGAAGTGCCTTAGTCGGCCCACGCCTGTCCACTTGGTAGCAGGAAATCGCAGCAATCTCGAAATGAGTTGAATGTCAGACGGCTGGCCACAAAAGCCTTCATCTTTCCACTTCCCGGGCCACACACAGACAAGGACACGGACAACGACACGACACGGGGGGCTTGGGACTGACGACGCAGACCCCTGAGGCGGTGGCATGCAAAATTCCGAGCAACGAGCCAACCACCCACACGCGGGACACTCGGGACCTTCTCGAAGCTGTTTAATTAGATTTTCGCTGCGAGATGTGAGCCGCGTGATTGAGTCACAGCTGAACGGGGAGTTGGGAGCTGGGACTGGGGCTGAGGTTGGGGAACTGGGACAGGGACTGGGACTGGGACTGCGTGCTGGGTATGGGTCTGCGTTTCAGCTCGAACTGAAGTTTTAATTAAAAGGCAACTACTGGATTGGGCAATCAAATGCATTTGGAGCACCTGCTCCAAGCATCACCCATCCAGCTGGCTGGCTGACTGCCTCTCTGGCCGCAACTTATTAAAAACTGTCAGCATTATGTTAATTAGCCCCAAAACAACTGGGGAGTGAAAACCGAAATTTCGCGGCAAATCAATCAAGATTCAGAGCCGTAGCCCTAAGTCGTTCACGCTGCCTGCCCTTGGGGGAGCGCTGCTCGCAAAAGTGACAGCAAATTAACAAGTAAATGGCCGGCCAGCGGGCATCCAGAGGGAGAGCGACACTGATTAGCGTAATCGGACCCTAGGTCTCACGTCGCCTCGCCTCGCCTCGCCTCACCTCGCCACGCGTCGCGTTTGCCTAATTTTAATGCAAATTCCAAGCTGACGCCCAGAAGTATGCAGCCGAAATTTGATCAAAATTCGGTCACCTCCCCCCAGGCAGGTGACGACGAGAAAAAGGACCTGCCCTCGTCCTGGGTCAGCCCGTGTTGCTGCTGCCTGCTGCGTATGTGTGTGTTTGTGGCAGGGGGGACTGACCAATTTGAATTTAAATGGAATCTGCCTGGCGGTGCTTTGCATTCAGCAAGTTTTGCCAATGATTTTAAGTCAGATTCGGCTCTGGGATAAATGAATATATTTAGGCAGTTACTCCTGCAAGGGGAAACAATATCAAATAACACTCATGGCTAACCCCGAGTGCACATATGCACATACATACATTTGCTTTAATGAATTATGGATGCTGGAGCATAAATTCTGTTGTGTAATTCAGCCCATAGAAACTTCTGTAAGGTTGGGCAACAATTGTTAGAAATTTCCAATAACGTGCTAGGATTTGAATTACCAATCAGACTGCCTTCTTTGTACTTTAAATCTTTAGTCGAGATGCTGAATGGGGTAACAGCGAGCGTAACAGGCTTAGCCTGCAAGCTGCGGCCATGTGGATCGTGAGATTGAGCGCTAACAGTGAGCTGTTAACGGAGAGCTGCTGCTGCAGACTGTTAGCGCAGAGCAGTGGCACGCTGTTAACGTGGAGCAAACGCGACTGTTAGCGGAATGCGATAACAGTCTGTTACTCTGAGCTGTTAACAGCGCTGCCAATGCACTGAGCACCAACATTCCGGAGAACTTTTTGGCTTAAAAAGAAATCTATTTATCGAATAATCGAGTGAGCAACAACTTGTCAGTGCCGCCCACTAACCCACGCCGCTGCGCAGCTGGCAATTAGCTGCAGAACTTTCGCCTTTCTCCGGCTCACTTAAATGGCTGCGCCTGGGGCTGCATATTTAAAAACAAATTAGAAGCTGGCCACTAATAAGTGCCGTAACAGCGCCACCACCAGCCTCGGGCCTCGGGCAGGTCTTGGGCAGGCGCACATGAAAAGGAACAAGTTCAAGTGTCGAGTGGAAAATGAAGTTCTTCCGTTTCTCCAGCGTCAGGCGAGGCGGCAACTCAAGCCACTGCTGATGTTGGAACTGGAGCTGGAGCTGGAGCTGCAGCTGAAGCCACTTTAAGCCATGGCCCTGGCGCCGACACGCTGCTGATGGCTAAACGGAAATGGAACATGAACGGAAGTGGCCGGCCACACCCAAGAGAAAAAGGGAGAAAGACAGAAAACAGACGCCAATGCGGACTTGCATTTCGATGGTTTTGAGCTCGAGTTGAAAGGTAAAAGCATTGCAAGACATAACAGAGCCTGGGATTCAATTCCGAGAGCTTCGGGCAACAAGTTGATGCAGAAATAGTTGCCAGAAACTAACCTCAAGTTCCAATCAAAAATGTTTAGTGCGGGACCCCAAATCGATGGCCCGCAGCATCGAACGATTCGTTTGATATTTTTGTGACGTTAATTAGCTTCGGGCACTCGGCTTACATATTTCAGTTGTCAGCTTAGTGCTCAACCTGCCTGACGGATCTAAGTGGATAACCAGGGGAGAAAATATGCAGGAGGAGCACTCCAGAGAGAGCGAGAGAGAGGAAGGCTGACAGAGAGTCAGGACCCTCTCAAGCAGGAGCGAAGACACGAGACACGAGAGACGCGAGACGCGAGACAGGGACAGGGGCAACAAGGAACCGCGACATTATTGGCTCTATTTGTGGCAGACTGCTGCCAGAGCAGGTGCGCTGAGGTGCAAGAAAGCTGCCACCGAAACAGACACGGACACAGACACAGACACAGACAAGCAAACGAGCAGCCCCAGTTGCCTCGCACCCGAATTCCTTCCAACAATATTGCAACGGCGGCAACATTGACAACATCGTGTTTATATGCAACATTGACAACTTGGCGTGACGCGAGTGACGCGTAACGAACGCTGGATGTTGGATATGCTGGAGCAGGAGCTGGAGCTGGAGCTGGAGCTGCTGCTGGTGCTCCTGCTGCCACGATAAGCATAAGCATCACCATTACCGTTACTGCAGCAGCTTATGCCGCTGCTGCCACTGCTTGCCTCCTGTTTGCAGGCAAGTCATAAAAGTTGTCTGACTTTGGTGCCCAGCCCGAGCGGATGGAGGAATGCGCCATGTGTGCTCGCACAAAATACTCCCAAAATGAAATGCAAAACGGCAAAATGCACTGCAAGAATGCGCGCGCGAAGCACGCACCTGAATATATCTGAAGATTGTATTCCGTTGGTCTCTAAAAGCTAAGCCCCAATCAGTGCAGCACTCGGGGAGCACTTGCACTTCTGTAAGAGCTTAAGATGCGCACACAGCTGGAGGAGCTGGAAAAGTTGCGTTCCAATTACGAGTCCAATACATAACTTGCCCTCTTCTGCGTTGAGTTCAAATAAATGAGCGGGAAAAGAGGATCAATTTACGAGAGTTACGCGAACACATTCGAGCTGGCATTATTTTTGTTCTTTAAACATTTCAGAGCGGCATTCAACTCTCAACTCTATTCGGGTGTTCGGCATTTACGGCCAACCAAGCAATTGCATTTCTCTGAGTGCATTTCTGGCATCTAACTGTCTCTTCTCGCTCTCGCTCTCTGTCTTTCTTTTGGTGCATCTTCCATGGCTGAACTTCGGCTGTGTATGGGTCTTGGGGGCTGCGACTATATTACATTTTATGTCAAACGCGTACGCTTTCAATATTGACAGAAAGCGTCGTTGCTGTAGACGCTCGCGGATGCCGGTGCGGATGCCGGTGCGGATGTGGACGCGCCACCTGTTCCGGCTGCCGCTCCACACAGCCACCACCCAAGACTCATCCTGGTCTTGTCATGCTAATGTTAACTTATTTTCGCATTTTTCGGCACACACCGTACACCCCGCAGCACCCAGACACAAGCCCCATCCCTGCACCCATCGGAAGCTATTTTCAAATAAAGAAAACGCAATTTTTGGTCGGTGAGCGGCCGCCGCCTCAGACACACCCACTGCTAGCTATATTCAGCGAATGCGATGCCATCATCGGGCATGATGATGATGAGGATGGGCAGCCCTAGAAGGGCTCGCCCAGCGGCTTAATGGTCAGCTGATGCACCTGAACGTGCGGCGGCGTGGCCAGGGCATACATAATGCCAGCGGCAATGTCCTCGGGCCTCAGCATGGGCAAGTCACCATAGCCCCGGGGCAGAATCTCCGTGTCCGTGACCCCCGGAGTGATGCTCTGCAAGGCGAGTGGAATTAATCGAACTAAGATTTAGGGGAAATGAAATCGGAACCCACCGTAACCTTGATCTTGGTCTTGAAGCCACGAAACTCCTGGCGCAGCACCTCCAGCATGGCCTTGATGCCGTGCTTGGTCAGGGGATACATGTTGAGGACCTGCAGCTCGTCGCCCGGCGGATTGATGATCGTCTCGCCGGTGAGGCTGTTGATCAGCACCACATGGCCGGGCACGTCGCGCTGCTGCATGGAGCGAAAGGCGCGACGGGTGCAGTTCAGGACGCCCATGATGTTCACCTGCCAGGTCTGCTCGAGCTTCTGCAGATCCTGGGTGAGCAGCTGGCCGGGGAACAGGCAGCCGGCATTGTTCACCATAATGTCGATGCCGCCCAGGTGCTCCTCCACCCAGTCAAAGGCCGCCGTAATCGAGTCCAGGTCCGACACGTCGCAGTGCATCAGATGGAAGCGGCCATGCAGCTCCTCCGGCAGCTCGGCCCGAAGCGCCTCCATGCGGTCCATGCGCCGGGCCAGCCCCACCACCACCACGCCCGCCTCGACCAGCTGCTTGGCCACAGCAGCTCCGATGCCCGAGCTGGCACCCGTCACCACGGCCACTCTGTCCTGCCAACGATCCATAGCTAGATGATGGATTCGGTTCCTTTGGGTGTTTTGTTCGCCGGATTCCCTTGTTGCTCCTCGTCCAGTGGAGCACTCTTCGCAACTAAGTCTGGAGGGCCGCCGGCTGGCGTCTTATATGCGATTACGCACCGATTCGCGGATGTGGAACCAGCTCCAAGACATTTCCCAGCTGGCCACACCCGTCGTTGCCTATGCAAATCAATTATTAAATGAGGCTCGGCCCAAGCGCGCACGGTTCACACGTGAGCTGAATAATTGAGGCGCCCCCGAGGGCTGGGGCGGAGCAGGTGGCAAGTGGCGCAAGCGGCATTGGGTGGCACGTTCGTGGTTGCAATTAAAACGTTAAACGGCAACCGTAAATATCACATCAAAGCAAAGTCATGTGCCCGCCACTGCCCCAGTGATCGTTGATCAAAATTGGCAATCGTTGGCCACGATTCCTCAGACCATATTCGATTATTATCGATCGATAAATGGGCTGCGATTGGATATTTTCATGTAAATCGAAGCCTTATTTGCCTGGTACCGCAAGCCATATAAGTTATATTCTAAAAATCACACCAATGCAATTATTTTTAAGCTAAGGAATGTTCTGTGTTGATGGTAAGAGTTTAGATTTATTATTTCTGATTGCAATTATGTTTTGAAGTCATTGTTTATTGTTGATAGAAGAGACTTTTGGGTATCTAATAGGTATTGCAAATTCCAAGTCTGAGAAAGTATTTGCCCATCCATAACAATTATTTAAGGCTCAAAGTATACAAATATAATCACAATTTGCTCTCTGTTGATTTCGAATAATTCCCACTAATAATATTTTATACCAATAATTATCCCCAAATCACCGAAGAACATTGAGTATCGTATTGAAATATTTAAGTTGCTTATAAAAAAATGTTAGTTGATAGTTAATAGTCGATGGTTTAGCTTGATCTTGATCAAAGAGAACGCTGCTTATCCGCACACACCAAAAGGTGCCCTTAGACCCGAACAAGCGCCCTGGGCAGAGCCTTTAAATTATGCAAAAAGTGGAGCGGAGGAGTGGATATACATATGTGTGTGTGTATGTGTCTACCCATAACCATATAAATGTGTGTCTATGCATGTTTGGGTATGTGCATGTGTCTAATGTATGCAAAGTGCAAAGTTCAACGGTATGCGGTATGCGGATGTCAGTTAAAATGGCTCGCCCAGGGGCTTGATGGTCAGCTCGTGCACCTGCACATGAGGTGGGGTCGCCAAGGCGTACATGATGGCATTGGCCACATCCTCGGCCTGCAGCATGGGCAGGCATTTGTAGGCCTCCGGCACCATCTCCGTGTCCACCAGGCCTGGGCTGATGCTCTGAAAAAAGTAACGCAAGCTGTGGGATATACTTTCTGTATCATTTCCATTGACGTACCGTAACTTTCACTTGGGTCTTGAACTCCCGCATCTCCTGGCGAAAGAGCTCTGTGAGGGCTGTCACCGCGTGCTTGGTGGCAGGATAGATGTTCAGCTCCTGCTGGCTGCCCGGCAGCGAGTTGAACAGATAGTGCCCCACGACGCTGTTCAGCAGCACCACATGGCCGGGCGCCTGGCGCTGGCGCATCGAGTGGAAGGCGTGCTGTGTGCAGTAGACCACGCCCATGATGTTCGTCTGCAGCACCTGCTGGACTGTGTCCAAGGACATGGTCAGCAGCTGGCCGCCCGACAGCTTGCCGGCATTATTGATCAGTATGTCAGCGCCGCCCAGCCGCTCCTCGATCCAGTCGAAGGCGGCATTCACCGAGTCCACGTCCGTGACATCGCACTGTCGGATGTGCAGCTGCGGGCCCAGCTCTTGGGACAGCTGCTGCAGGCGATCGAGGCGTCGGGCCAGCGCCACCACCACCACACCAGCGGCGATCAGTTTTCTGGCCAACTCCGCGCCAATACCCGAACTGGCGCCGGTCACCACGGCCACCCGATTATGCCAACGTTCCATGCCGAGGCTGGAAAAGCAACTGACGCCACAGACAGTCTCCGCTCACTGGGAAAACTTGGCAGCTTCGCAGCTTCACAGCTTCACAGCTTACATCTCTGTCCGCTCCATGGGCATCCCCTTTTATGCGCCTCTGGCTGGGCATTGATTTACACTCGAGTCTCGGGTTACGTGCAGTACGGTGATGCAACGGCTGACCGCAGATCGTAGATCAACTTACAGCGTCGTTAAGCCATTGACGCCTGGGTGGTTCCCCTTGAGGGGCGTGCACCTTGAACCCTCAGCAGAGTCAGGGCTTGTGGATCGCTGATCGCTGATCGCTGATCGCTGTAAAAATGTTAGATTTATGAACGGAAAAGCTTCAACTAAGCCGTAAATCGTGAAATTTTCAAAGGGGAACCAGCAACGAACGAGTCAAACCCATCCTGCTGTGCAACATTGTGCGAGTAATGGCCCCACTGGAGAAAGAGCGATGACTGTGTCAAGGCTTAAAGGCGCATTTCGAGGGTTTGGGCACGAGCACCTTTTGCTGCCCGGCCATGCCCCATCGAAATGCCAAATCGAAGTTGTATGAAGTGAAGCAGTAATGAAATATTGACGGGGGCCGTGGATTCGCCAGTTTGTCGCAGCTGCAAGCCAAGCCAAGCCAAGCCAAGGCAGGGCAGGGCGGGGAAAAACGGCAACAAAAATATAAAACAAGAAGAACAACAAACTCGACAGCTGCACAAAAGTTTTCCCTTTGAAATATAAACAAAAATCAATTTGAGGCGCATTTTCCAGCGCCAAAACTCAAACAGACGACGACTGGTGGAAGATTGGCGGTGGCAGTGGCGGTGGCGGTGGCGGTGGCACGAATTCGGTCTGGGCCGGCACCTACGCAGGCAAATTGCGGCAATGGTTACATTGGGTGCTCTGGGTACACCCACGGTGCGCCTAGAGAACGAAAGTATTATTATTGATATAAATAATTGAATTTATTATCTAAGTAATTTATTGCACACGAGATTGATTGGATAAGTATTTCGCACAACGCAAACAACTTCTTGGCTTTGCTTTAAGAGAGTTCTCCAGCAGGTATCCGCTCGTCGGAATGTCTTGCGATTGGTCTTGATGCTGCTGGTGTGGTTCTGGGCTCCTCTGATTCCAGAGTCCTGGCCCTGGGCACACGTGTTATTTGCTCACGTGTTTATGGAAATTGAGCAACGTATTTCAAGTTGAGCGTCAGCTCAAAGCGCCGTTTGTTTGCCAAGCAGACGACTGAAGAAAAATGTGCATGAAAATTTCACTGATTACGTATTTGCAAAGGGCAAAGACCCACCCATCGAACGGCAAATGGCTGGGGTGGGAGTTGGAGCCATAGCCAGAACCAGAGCCAGAGCCACCAAGGAGCTATCAAGCAGTGTAACACAGCAAGAAGGAGTGTGGTGCGAGTGCCGCAAACTTTTCGGCAAACAAGTATCTATTAGTCGCATTAGACTCGGCAGGATGCTCTCCCACCTCCTACGCCCTACCTCTCCACTCCACTCCACACAAATCCCCTCTCCACTGCTAACCAAATACACACTTATGCACGAGTATTAGTAGTCGTTTTCGTTTGTTGGTATAACAGTTTGGTCTGGCACTCGCACAGATCCTACGTCCTCCAGCTCTGCAGCTCTCCAGTTCCAGCGGTCAGGGTTCAATGCCGAGCACTCGGCCACTCCATATGCACATGCAAATTGGAAAAGGGCTTCCCACATGCCTGCCCTCATTTATAGAGCCGGGTACATTGACTGGCCGAGGGAGGATGCCTAATTCAGCACGAAATAACAGACAACAGCGCTGGTAACAGGAGTAACAGCGCTGGTAACAGGAGTAACAGGAGTAACAGCGCTGGTAACAGGAGTAACAGGAGTAACAGCGCTGGTAACAGGAGTAACAGCACTGGTGACAGAAGTAACAGCGCTGTTAATACCCACACTTTAACAGTATGACAGCGCTTCAGGCACTGCTTGACGCTAAAACGCTGTTACCGATCGGTGTAATTGCTCGCTGTGACGACTCTGTGGCTTAGCATGTAAGCTATGTACATACATAACTGTATGTAAGCACGCTTTACCACAATGATTAGTAGATAGATCGTAGATCATCTAACCAACATCCATTCATATATCGAATTTCTAGTATTGAGTAGTTAGAGAATTCTTGAATTCGTACTGATGAGCATTATTTGAGCTGCTTTCTTGGGTTCCTCCTCCCAATAACTACCGATGCTGTTCAGTTTTTTTTCTCCTTTGATTACCCATCGCATACATTTTGCCGCTTCAACAGTGGCAACCGGAACAGCTGCTGCTCTTCAGCTCAGCTCCTGCTGCTCCTGCTCCTGCTCCTGCTCTGTTGTATCTTCATCCCGCCGCCGCTGGCCATAATTCAAATTTGCAGTTTTCTATGCTAATTCGTTTGATATCGCTGGGAAGATGGCGCGCATACAACCACGACTACAGCTACCACTGCGACTACGACTACGACTACGACCCTTTGCTCTAGACTGTTGGCTCCACTGGCACTCCGCAAACGTGTGATAGAAATTTATGCAGCCCTGGCATACATATGTGGCCGAGGACATGTGCTACGACCAGAAGGGCCAGGGCAGCATGCAAAATACAATACAAAATTCGAAATGCGAAAAGCGAAAAGGCGAAATATTTTACAAAATACAAAACGGCAAACGGCAAACGGCATGCGGCATGCGGCATCCAGGCAGGCAGGCGACAAGTGAAATGTGCAGGAACACGTGACATTTGCAATTTGCATTCGCCATGACCCTCGAAGGCGTTTTGCCAGCAGTTTTCATTATGCCAATTTGTCTTGGCTTCTCGTCGTGCATAATTATGTACGCAGCTGTGGCGCACACACACAGCAACACCTTACCCCAGCCCAGAGGGTGGAGCATCCTTAAACCCAGCCTCAGAAGCATCTTTAGACCCAGCAGCAGCAGCAGCATCCGCCCTTCCATCCTGAGGGTGCCATTCGGATGGTTTATGTGTTAAGCCCGGTCTGGTTTTATGACCCACCAGCCAGGTGTACGTGTACCTCCGTCCTCTCCTCTCCTCTCCCCTTCCCAACCCACCCCACCAAAGGTGCTGGCGTTGTCGAATAAGCATCGGATTCTGCACGGAACTGTTTTGGAATTTTTCGTGTGTTATGTTCTCCTATAAACTGAGCGAATAAGCGCCCCACAAATCGCTTCCTGAGTGGCTCCACATTGTTGCGGCACTCCTGGGGGAGGGCAACAAAATGTAATGCCGCCATCACCGGTTCGAGGATGTCCCGTGATTGATTTGATTTTAATGCGAATTTTGCGAAAATTTACTTGGCTCGGCATTTTGGCTGGCAGTAATTAGTGCCCGACGTTTGCCAACTGGGGAACAGGATATCCTTTCTTTGTGCAGTTTCAGTTTCAGTTTCGGTTTCGGTTTATGATAGCTGCTTCCGCCACTCCGAGTTTGGCAAGCGTCCAGCCCCACGGATATCCACCGGAATGCGTCTACCAATGCGGTAAATGGAGAGAACACCGACTGACTCGCAGAAACTGAAGTCCAACGATGAAAAATGTTCTGCCATAGCTGTGGTCAGTTGGGCAGCTACGACGACATGCAGCAGTTAAACAATCGAAAAGTCTTGGCCGCGGCATCTGGAATGGAACGTTTCTGTGCGGCCCTCGAGGGTCCAGAAGGGGAAGGAGAATATTTGGACAAGTGAATCTCATTTGGCGCTTCAATCGGCAGCTGCCAGTCAATCTTTTCAATATTATTCAATAACAGGCCGCAGGGTGTTGTCTCCTCGTGGCCAGATGTCGGAATCTCATATTCGTAAACAAGCTCAAGCCAATGGAGCAGAAGGAGCAGGCAGTCAGGCAGGCAGGCAGGCAGGCAGGCAGTCAGTCGGGCAGTGAGGCAGGCAGACAGGCAGCTTGCTTGTGTCATTCGTTCGACTGACTCATTTATTGATTCATATGTGGGCCAGGAGACACGTGTTCGCCGACAGATTGATGGAGTCCGCTGGGTCCGTGCAACAATGGGGCCAAAGACGTGCCGGACAAGTGCTCAAGCCTCAAGCCAAGGCACGGGGTGGGGAGCTATGCCAGAGTTATGCAGGGGTGTGGAAGGGCAGTGGGCAGTGGGCAGTACAATTTACTTGCCACGGCAAACAATTCGCTGACAGCGTATTTCCAACACGTTCAGCGGGGGCTCCGCAGTAAACTCATTAGGCGCGGGACAGGTGCTGAAAAGCGAGGATTGCCGTACTCCTCCGAACTTCCATCCGATTTGAATTCCCCGGGAGTCGTACATTTATTTGACTGCCAAAGCCAAAGCCAAAGCTAAAGCCAATGCATTGCCCCGGGGGCCACTCAAAAAACAGTCACGTCAGCTCCTCCGCCGAGACCACGACCACTACCAGTGCCAGTACAAAGGCCTTAGGAGCCATCTCGGAGCCGAAGCGCAAAAGTTGAGCATAATATTTTATGAGGACTTCATGGCCAAATCTCCGCTGCACATGTGTGCACTGATTGCAGCAGTTCTGGCTGCTGGCTAACCCATGATAAATGGCCCCAACATGCAGCCAAAAACTGCAGTCAGTCCTCTCTCTGGGGGTAGCTGTTGGGAATTTTTTGGGGCGGAAGCCCCGGGATTTGGTATATCAAATTATGAAGAAATAATAATAAAATCCTCGCAAAAAGACATCCAACAACTGTTGATGATAAATGAAGCCAGGGGCAAGCACCGCATTGGGTCACAGAGTGAACAAAGAACGAAACACTGAAGCAATGAATGCTTTGATCGCAGAGATGGATGTCATCCGCAGTTCTTTTACATTTGGCAAACAACTTCAACAAAGAATTTTTGCGATTAGGCATAAGGAATGCTCATGAGATAAAAGAGAAAAGAACTCAGTCAACAAATGCAACAAAATCAAATAAAATGTGATCAAATCGAACGTGTCCAATGCTACAGTTGAGAACAGAAGAGCGGAGAGAGTTCCATAACCGAGGGTTGAAGAATCGCTTCAAGTTCTCATAGATGTAGGTATGTCCCATCAGATCAGGCCCACTCCCATTCCCAATAAGTCAAGAGACGCCTGAGTGCATTGCTTAATATTTTTGGTTGATTCCATATTTATTTTTCTCATTTGACTAGGTAAAGGTTCCACCATAATGCGTTTGCTGTTCGGTTCATAATAATTCATTATATTGTATTTAGTTGATCGGTTAATACCTTTAGCGATCGTCGCATATTTTTGTTTTGTTTTGTTTTGTTTTGGTTTTTTTGTTGTATAATAGGGACAGACCCCGACCACGTACCTGGAGCAGGTCACAGCATGTGCCGCAGTCCTTCAATGCAAATCGCAGGACGAGGACACATGATGTGGCGGCGCTCTTGGCAGGCAGGGCTTGGGTGTGGTTGGGGCCTGCCAATTTATGTATGTATATTTAATATATATAACATGTGAGAGTGTTTTATTGGGTAACTCGCATTATCTGATCCGATCCGATCCGATCCGGCTTGGTTGTGTTTCTGTTCTTCTGTTTTCATTTTATTGTACATACGATATAGTATATGTAGAGTTTAAACGTATTTAAATAATGTAACATACAGTAAATGAATGACGGGAGGGGGAGGGATTCTTAGGGAGCTCCTTAGGGATACAATATACATACATAATTCTCTATCATCCATATGTAATGACTGCTGCAGCTGCTGCTCCATTGAGAGAGACTCTCGAAATGTGTGGTACGAAATATAGTACTATAAATGGAATGGAATGCCTTCGCATGGATGGGTTGGGTTGTGTTTGAGGGATAGTCGATAAGCGGAGGGAAGTGGGGCGCAGGATGGGTGGGTACAATATATTCATTTAACACTCAATTAACAAATCTATTTGTTGTATGCAATATTGCTAGTAAACTCAATATATACCCATCGATCGGTAACTGCTTATCGATCGATCAATATCTCTGTGTGTGTGTGTGTGTGTGCCATTTCAATTTTGTCCACACACTTATTTTGTCTCGGTTTTAGCCGTTACTATATTTAATTTATGTAGTTAGTGTGTGTGTGTGTGTGTGTGTGTGTGTGTGTGTGTGTGTGTGTGTGTGTGTGTGTGTTTGTAGACCAACAAAGATGATTTTGCTATATCTGGTTTTAGTTTTGGTTTTGTTTAGTTTAGTTTTTACGCTTTTACTTTTACTTTGAATATAATTTAATTTGATTCACAACAATAACATTTTTTTCTTGAATATGCATTGAATCTTTGCTCCTTTCCTTTCTTTCGTCTCTAAATGTATCCATTAAATCAATATGGTAAAGCTTAGTATATTATTTTTGGTTTCGTTTTGTTGTAATAGGAGAATGAATGGGGCTGGGGAGGGGCTATGTCGTATCAGAAGGAGGGGCTTTAGTTGCATCTATCAGCTGCTGCTATTCGCTCTCCAGTGTCCTGCTATGTGAACTATGATGATATGCTGGCAGCATGGGTAGGTATCCATATGCACATCCACAGTTTCCACTTCTTATGCATTTGGGTAGTATGTGGGAGAATGTGTGCGTGTTGCCTTCTTCCACTTTCACTTTCACTTCCACTTCCACTTGAGCTCCGATCACGTCACGTCACGTCACGTCACTCGATGCCTTCGCTGAACATTGTTTTTGTGGCGTAATTGCTTTTCATTTCATATTACTTGTCGCTTAATGCTTCGATTCGATCAGTTACAAACTAAGAAGGTCCATCGATTATATATGTATATAATATGTGTGTGTGTGTGTGTGTGTGTGTCCTGATTCGATTATAAACATTAACTCTATGCATATGTATGGGTTGACTTTACGTACGCCTCAATGGATTGATATTACCAATGGCTAAACATTAACGTGATCTCTCGTAGGGGGGGGGCTATAAGTAACGCGGTTAAGGCTAGGTCTAGAGTTGGGTATGTTGGGGTGGCATTAGCTTTCGTTTCCTTCGCTTCCTCCTCCTTCGTTGACACATCCACATCCTTCACTCATGCCAGTCGCGCCTTCAGCTTCAGCTTCAGCTTCTTGTTTTCCGTGCTCATCATCTTCTGCCTCACATCTTGAGTTTTCAGTTTCAGTTTCACATCATTATCATTTCGCACACACACATCAGCTGCTGTACTCTTAACATTATTGTCAACTAATCTTCATCTAATACTCGAAAGCAAAGGGCGAGCGAGCGACGATGAACACGCTGCACAAGCCAAACGGGGTGGGGCGGGGAGACGGGCGAACATGAAATTACACATATCAGTATGTATATATCTAGATGGGTAGTATATATTGTATATGGGGCAGATATATCTATATATATTTTGTATGTATATAACAAAGATCGATTTGGGTAAACCATGCACACGAGGAATATCTACAGAAAGCCATCGCATCGGGCGCTTCTCTGCGCTTAGTTGGAGTCCGTGTCCGAGTCGCTGGGAGGGACCGGGGAGGCGACCGGCTTGGTGGCCACCTCCTTGGCGGTCTCCTCCTTGATGGGACGCGTTGCCGCCAAATACGCGTTCGTGGACTCGCCGTGCGTGGTCTCGATGCCAACCCTGCAACAAAGGAGAGACAGCGAATTGAAGTTCCCCGATCCTCAAGTGATTGTTTGCTTTGTGCCTGATACTCACTTGTACTCGTGTCGTGCCAAATAGCGGACATACTTCTCGGGTGGCTCATCGGCGTCCGAGTCCTGGACACTAACCGAGCGCACGGTGGTATGCGAGACCTGCGTGGCGGGCATTGTGAACTCCACGAATGCGTATGGCGCCAGTTCACTGGGTATCTGGTCGTACGATGTCAGTGCCATGCGGCACACCAGTTGATGCGTGGTATACGCTCCTGAGGAGAAGCAGAAATTGTATCGGGAAATGGGAGGGCAAACTGCGTGCAGCCTTACCCTGACCCTCCTTGGGCAGACGTGGACACCGCCAGACAATTGCCCGATGGTGATGCTCGTACTTGGCCTGGCCCGATGTCACCTCGATTAGCGATTCCTGCAGCGTGTCGACAGCGCCGAGTATGCGTTCAATTCCCTTGATCTTGCCCGTCCGTCGATGGGCCGACTTCACCGATCCATACCTGTTCCACCCACCCCAGTAAGATTTTCGAGTTATTCACCGAGCGACGAAGTGAGGGGAGGACATGAGGGGCAGACACCCACCTGAAATGCTTCTCCACGCGAAACAGATAGATCCAGCACTCGGGTATGGGGAAGCGCACCGAGACATCTTCGCAGGGTATCTGGCCGAGTTTGCGGGAGGTGAAACCTGGCACCAGAATGTCGGCACGCAGCTCCACCTTGTTGCCGGTGACGCACCAGGTGGCCTTCAGCTGGAGCGGAAGTTCGCGATTCTTTGGCGGACGCACCCGGAAGCGCAGCAGTTCAATGTAATTGGCATCCGGCGGCTGGAATCTAAGGGGAATCGAAGTTCGTTTAGCTTTGTTCTTCCTGTCCTTTTGCTTTTCTTGCCCCTAAAATGGACTCACTTAATGGTGCGCGTGCGCTCGTACTCCTGCTGATTGACAACGCTGTGAAACTCGACCGCCTCGAGGCGAATCCACTCCTCGGTGGCCACGGGTATGATGTCGTGACGGCCGACCACCTCCTTGCCCTGCCGCCACATATCGTTGACGCCCAGCTCGATGGTCGGCATGCCGGTGAGGAAGGCCAGGAAGAAGAGGCGCACGCGGGCAATCTGCTTGAGGATCTTGCCCTCGCTGTCCTGCTCGACGGTGATCTCGTCGACGGCCGTCACCTGCACCTCCTCCATCTTGTAGGTGAGCGCGCGCTCGCGCAGTGCCGGCAGCTTGAAGAGTGCCTCCTCAATGCACACGGAGAACTGCTTCATGTCCTCGTAGGTCATCGATCCGATCTTGAACAGCTGCGACGACTGCGGCGCATGCTCGACGGGCAGCCCCAGCTTCTTCAGATCGCTGCCGAACTCCTTCACGCCCTCGTAGTCCCCAGCGATGGCGTACTGTGCGAATTTGGTCAGCTTGTTGGTGATGCGCTCCGCCTTGGTCACCTGGCCGGGCCGGACGCCGGGCCGCTCCTTGTAGAAGATGTACTGCAGCTTCATGGTGAAGATCTTGCCAAACTGATCGTACTGCTGGGCGCCGATCTCCGAGACCGAGTAGGAGGGCTGCAGCGGCAGCTCCTGGAACGGCTGCTTGTCGCCGGGCTGGTTCAGCAGCTGCACCACCGGCACATCGTTCTGCACCACGAGGCGCACAAAGATCTTCTTCCAGAAGCGCTGGCCTGTGATTTTCTTCTTGTTCGGCTGCCGCAGCTGCATCTCC
Organism: Drosophila subobscura; assembly: GCF_008121235.1. Taxonomy (NCBI): domain Eukaryota; kingdom Metazoa; phylum Arthropoda; class Insecta; order Diptera; family Drosophilidae; genus Drosophila; species Drosophila subobscura. Next base: position 21,695,002 of record NC_048530.1, on the reverse strand, counting down.
CAGCCGGGGCCGACGTAGTGCAGGCGCGGGAACTCCTCCAGCGGCTGGGACACATCCTCGTCGTACAGCGGCGTCTGTGGCGTGTCCTGGGAGTCTGTGCGCTTAATGCCCGCCTCGCCCGACTCTGCGGCAGCTGCCGCTGCTGCTGGTGGAGCTGGGAAGCCGGTCACGTCCTCAAAGGGATTGACTGTCGCCGGCGGTGATGATGACTGGCTGACCGACTGCACGGCCGACCTGGCTGGCGGTGGCGGTGGTGCCAGCTGCGGTGCCACTCCTCCAGTGCCCTCCGCCTTGGGGCGGATCACCACGCTGAATTCCTTGTCCACCGACTCCACGGACTCGGCCCGCACGGGCGCTCGCATCGCATAGAAGTCATCGTCCTCGTTCCCGAAGCCATCGTCCGCCGAGGGGGCATCGCCAAAGGCATTGGCCGCCGAAATGGTGGCCGACCCAAAGGCGCTGTCGCCCCAAGCTGAAAATGGTCAAGGGAATCGGTTAGGTGCTGGATCTGTCGAGGCGGTGGATCCCTCTTGGACTTACCATCTCCTCCCGTGGGCGTTATGGCCCCAGAGCCACCGAAGCCGTCCAGTATGCTGATGTTGTCCTTCTTCACGGAGTCAAACTTGGCCGAGAAGGCGTCAAACTCATCCGGCTCGACGGCAAAGATGTTGGCCCCATAGCTGGGTGCCTGCTGCACGGCCGGCTCCACCGTCGGCTCCACCTCGGGCTCTGGATCGTCGTCCACGGCAAATATGTTGCCCACCACGGCAGCGGGCACGAAGCTCGGCTCGTCCTCCTCCTCGGGACTGGCGAAGGGATTGGCTGAGAGCTGACCGCTGGCCAGGCCACCGCTGCCCAATGGAAAGTCCAGGCCCGTGTCCATCTGCTCGGGCTCGTCGCTCGCCAGCTCCATGGTGGTGGTGTCAAACGCTGGCTGTGACTCTGTGGGCGGCGACTCGACAGGCGCGTGTGCTGGCTCCGCCTCTGCCTCTGGCTGTGACGCGACTGCCTCGGCCTCGGGTTCTTCATTCTCTGTTGGAGCTGCCGCTGCTGCCGCTGCTTCTGCTGTTGGCTCTGGTTCTGGTTCTGGCTCATCCTCGTCGTCGGAGCGTGGCAGATCCTCCACCGTGGTGATCTCAATGTCCGGCGTGGGTGCTCTCTGCCGGCCCGTCGTGTCCTGTGGCGCTGCCATGTGGGCCAGGGTCGCCGCCAGGGTCGCCGCCTGCGGCTGGCAGGTGATGTCATGGGTGCTCTCGTCCGGTCGCGTCAGCACGGACGTGAAGATGGGCTCATCCTTGTCCTCCCCATCGTCCTCATCGTCGCCATTGCTGCCGCCATTGTTGTCCGCATCGCGTTCCGTCTCCGAATTGGCCAGCTGGGGGGCCTGGGGCAGATCGTCGTGCAGCAGATCGGGCTTGGCCACGGGCTGTGGCTGCGCCTCAAACAGGCTGAGGATGTCCTCCTTGCTCTTGGGTGGCGGTGGCTTGGCCGGCTTGCCGCTGGTCGTCCCGAACATGTCCAGCAAGTCCTCCGAGTCCGCTGGCGCTGTGGCTGACGGCGGTGGCGGACGTTGCGGCGGTGGTGCCGGCTGCTGCTGCCCATGCTGCACCATGTGCGCCGGTGGCGTTGGCCTGGGCGGCACTGGCCGTGGCGGCGGGGGACGCGGCGGCTGCTGCTTGGCCGGCGAGGGCATGGGCGTGGCCCCCTGCAGGCTGGGCACAGCCGTGGGCACCGCAAAGGGATTGTCATGCTGGCTGGCAGGGGGAGCAGGAACGGGTGGAGGCACAGCAGCAGCCGCAACTGGCGCAGGAGCCGGAGCCGGAGCAGGAGCAGGAGCTGGTGCTGGAGCAGCATCTGTTACTGGAGCAGGACCTGTGGGCCCAGTGACTCCGCCAATGAGATCGAGATCCATTATTTGATTATTGGAGCCACTGTCGGAGACATCCAGCAGGTCGGCGAGGCCCGAGTCCGGCGTGGGACTGGGCGAGTGAAGGTCGCGCATGGAGACGGGGCTGGGCGATCGGGTGGCGGGTATGCGGCCCAGCAGCTCCGAGGAGGTCTCGTCCAGCTGGCTGGACACCGTGCTGATCAGATCCTGTGTGCTCTGCGGCGGCTGGGGCCGTGGCGGCGGCGGAGGCTGTCTCTTGCCGCCGTCGTCATCCTCCTCGCCAGCGGCCGACTTGAGGCTGAGGGCATCGTCCTCTGCCTCTATGGTGGTGCCAAAGAAGCTCATCGCCGGATCAATGTCATTGATCGGTGGCTCTGGCTCCGGCTCCAGATCATCGCCGCCAAAGGCAAACGGATTCGAGGCGGCGGCTGAGGCCACTGTCGCGGAGCTGTTGGCTGCCTCCCCGAATGGATTCGACTCTGACTCGCCTGCCTCTGGCTCTGACTGCATTAGGAAGGGATTGGCGGCCATGTCGCCGCCATCCAGATCATCGTCCATGAGGAACGGATTGGCCATTTTCGGTTCGGGTTTTTCGGTTTTGTTTCTTCTGGTTTTGGTTTTCGGTTTTGGTTTTTTGGTTTTTTGGTTTTTCGTTTGGTTTGCTGATTCGCTGCTTAGCGCTCGATTAGTTCGCTTTCGAGCAGCTTAATCTCCGTCTCGCCGGGCGCTAGATTCTCCGCTATGGAGGTGTCGAAAGGATCGATGTCCTGCGGCCGCACTGGCGGCGGTGGGCGCGATGGCAGCGAGGGCGTGAGCACCTTGTCGCCGAGTCCCAGATCCTGGGCGTCGCTCTGCGCGTCAATGGCCAGCTCCTGGGCACTTCTCTGTGGCAGCAGCTCGTTCTCGAGCAGCTTCAGCTCCGTCTGTCCCGGCTGTAGATTGGCGGCAATTGACGTGTCAAATGGATCGACCTCCTCCTCGTCCGACTCCTGTCCCTGGGCGTTGCGGGCGCCGCCGGCGTTCGGCAGGTGTCTGCGCTCCTGCGCGGGTGTCAGCACCTTAATGTCGATGTTCTCCTCGACGGCGAGCAGCACCTCGGCGGGCACGGGCGTGGGCGGGGCACGCGGATCAAAGTCCGGATCGGAGAGGCTGTGTCGCAGCGTGGGCGTTGGCTCGGCGATTAGATCCGCCTCGATGTGCTTCAGCTCGATGTCGCTGAGCTTGGCCTCCGGCACATAGGAGGTGTCGAAGGGATCCTCCGACTCTGGTATGCCCTCGGCAATCGATTGGTTGCCGCTGGCAGATCCAGCGGCTGGGGGTGCGTAGTACGGCGTCAGAGGCTTCTTGTTGGCCCCAACCTCATTACCGGCACCGAGTAGATCCGGTCCGGGCACCAGGAAGCCCACACTCTTCGCCTGGATGTTCAGGCTCAGCGAGGACTTGCGGCGGGCGGCGTCAAACTCCGGAGTGATGTGGGATGGCGACGGTGGCACCGGTGGCACCGGTGGCCTGGGCCTTTGCGGTGGCTGTGGCCTCGGCGGCGGCGGCTTCTCCTCTGCCTGTCCTGCCCGCGGATCAAAGTCCGGATCGCTCAGCGAGTGCCTGAGTCCTCCGCTCGTTTCGTTTGTGAGCAGTTCCCGCTCCAGAAAGCGCAGCTCTGTGGCCTTCGGCTGCACGATGGCACTGACCGCTGAAGTATCGAATGGATCAAAGTCCTCCGGCTCTTGGTCGATGCTAAGAGTGGGCGCCAATGGCGCTGGCACTACCTTGCTAAGATCGGTGGCACTGCCGGCCAAAAGATCGCGTCCGGGCGCCGCTAGCAATGAGGATGCTCCTCCTCCAGTGGTCTCCTCCTCGGCGCGCGGATCAAAGTCGTCGTCCTCCTCGAGTACGGTGGTCTTCTTGATCACCTGCTCTGCGTAGTTGGTGTTGAACGGATCGTCGTCAAGGTTCGGCTCGTCCTCGTCCTCACTGACGTAGATGGCACCAGGTACAATGTGTGGTCCAGTGGCAGGCCTGGCCGGTGGCGGCGGGCGCTTTGGTTTTCCTGCAAAATGCAAGCCACAATTAACAAGGAATCTCAACAACAATTTGAAAGGAAAAGGAAAAGGAAAAGGAAAATGTGGGAAGGCAGCAAGTGGGAATCGTTCCCAGATATGTATCTATGTGATTCGTGCAGAGAGCTGTCCAATCCAGTTGTCTGTCGCCTGCCCTCAAAGATCAACGCATAAGCAAATGCAGAAACAAAGGAAAAGAATCAATATCCCAAAATAAAGGAACTTTCTTCAGTGTGGCAATCGAACAAGAAGCAAAAATACATTCAATAATTCTCTAAGTGGAAATTCAAATTGTTGTTTGGAATGGAATGTGGTAGCAGGGCTAGCAGCCAGAGTGCAGCTTTTCGAGCCCATAATTTACATAGATGCTTGATCCGTGCATGCATAATTATTTCAGGCATTTTGTGGCGGAGTCTGTTTGCTCTTTGAACATGTTTCGACTTGTTGTTGCACACTTTTAGATCCAGTTGAGTTGGAATTGAAACTAAAATGACTTTCTGTGTTTTGTTGAGTGTGTGGCAAGTGTGCTGAGATGCAGCGTTCGGGGTTCAAGGGGTATCTCCGCCATTGGATGATGGCTCACCTGATAGTGGCTCCTCGGACTCGGACTCGGGCTCCGGCTCGAACTCGGCCCAGCTGGCCTCGGCGACGGCTTCGGTGAGTAGCGAGGCTGGCGGCAGGACAACCTGATTGACGATGGTGATGTCCTCCTTTTTGGTGAGCGACTCGGCGGCTAGTTCGGCAAACTCGTCGTCCTCCTCGTCCTTGAGGGCGTCGAATTCGGCTAGATCCGGATTGAGGGAGCTCCCCTGTAGCTCTGCTAGCTCTGCGTCCTCGTCCTCCTCGTCGACTCGCTGCGGCTTGATCAGGTGCAGATGGAGCGAGACACTCAAGTCAATGGGACCAGCCGATTCGGTGAGGTCGTCGTCGACAAGATCGTCGAACAGATTGTGCTGCGGCTCGGCGTTGGCGGCTGCGGCTAAAAGGTCCGCCTCGGGATCGGCTAGCTCAACGCTCTCGCTGAGCAATAGATTCTGGATGCCCTTGCGTAGCTTTCGCTTGGGATTGGCTAGGGCTAGGGCGTGGTCGCGGTCCACGCGTCCGGAGAGTACCTCGACGGCGGCACCGAGGCTGACGAGCTTCTTGTTGCCCTTGGCCTTGTCGGCGCCGACAATGACCTTCTCCGCGTAGGCGGTGTCGAACGGATCGGGCCCGTCGTCCGCCTGGAACACGGGCGAGTCGGGTACAACGGCTAGTTGGAGCTCTCCGCTGGTGATGGCCTCGATGTAGTCGGTGGCAAAGATATCATCGACCTCGTCCTGCTGCTCGTCCTCCGAGTCTGAGAGCTCGACAACGGCCTCTGCTAGCTTGTCGCGCTGCGACTCGATTAACGCGAGGCGTTGGCGTTCCCTTTCCTGGCGCTGCGCCTCGAGACGGGCTGCCTCCTCCTCCTCCTGCTTCTTCTTTTCGGCCGCCGAGGGCAGGCGCTGGTAGAAGGACTCCTTCTTGATGCGATCGAGCTCGTCCTGGGTCTTGTGTAGGATGGTATCGACGCCCGATGTCAGCGCCTTAAACTTGGCCCATTCCTCGTCGCCTCCGCCTCCACTGGAACTCTGATGCTGATGCTGCTGCTGCTGCTGATGCTGATGCTGCTGATGTTGGTGGTGGTGGTGGTGGTCGTCAGTTGAGGTTGTTGCACCACCGGATTCGGCTAGATGAGCGTCCCCGAGAGAGGATCTGTGGTATGTGGCGCCTGCGGCACCCTCGACGTCCGATGCGCCACCGTCCGATTCGCCAGCGTCCGACTTATTGGCCGCCGCCTCCTGCTTGGCCCTGAGCTCGCGCTTGTACTGCTCGAGCTCCTCTTCGGTGAAGAGTTCTTGGTCCTTTTTCGACTTCTTCTTTTTCTTTTTTAGGCCCTTTGGTAGCTTAAGCATTATCTAATTGCGGAGACATCGAGATCGGTCTGCAAATATGTACGAGAACTTACACTCCCACAACTGCCTTCGGGAGCGATAACACGGGGATGCTGGAGCTAGAGGTTGGCTTCTACGTAGGACTGGATGATGGACTGACTGGGTAGGTGGTGGTAGTAGTGGTTGTGGTGGTTTTGGTGGTGGTGGTGGTGGTGTTGGATTGGACACTGCGGGAGAGGGGGGATACTTATTATGTAAGCTACTCATCGGCAAAGGCACATAAAAAATGTATGCAGGGTGCAGCTGCTGCATCTACACTCCCCATCGAGGCTACGCAGACAGTCAACTGATTGATTGATGAGGGATTGTTTGATTGATTGACACATTACATTTACATTTACATTTTACATTTACATTTTACATACATATATGTATGTATGTATGTATATGCATATGAAGTGGCGATTTTTCTACTGGAGTCACTAGTTAATCCCACAAGCCCGTCTCCCGCACTCACCGCCGCACCAAATGTCCACTGAAGGCTATACGGAGTTTTGGGCCACGCGCAAAAATCTACACTCGATTCGTGGTATTACCTATTCTGGGGAAAATCCATTAGATATTTCCTTTGAAATCTGTGCAGCTCTACTCTACAGGATATTGATGTTCCCTCTGCTTCCTGTACGTGAGGAGTGGAGTGCGTGTTCCGTGTACGCCGTGGAAAAAATGTACACGCTCTCTCTATGCTCTCTATGCTGTTCTCTGCTCTCTTTGAATGAGCTTCCTGGCGGGGCTCTGTGGCTCTGTGAATGTGGTGTACCTACACACGAGCTTCGGCCGAACCGGGCGAGCTTTTCCACCACAGAGGCCACAACTCAACACGAAAGTCAAAGCTCAAGACACACTGGCAGGCAATAGATTTCGCCCACACTGCACTTACTGGTTGGTTGAGTGACTGTTGACGGGCACTTTGCCAGCGTCAGAGCAATTATCCATTATTGGCGAGCGACTGCCGCAATCATTGGGGGTCATCGATAATTGCCATGCAATTGGTTGAATATTTCAAGATCAGACAGAGGAGAGGGGACAGGAGAGAGGGGCAGGGGTATGGATTGGTGTCCACTTTTCAAGGATTATGTGTATGCGCTCACAGAGTGAAGCGGGACAGCACGCTGCTCTACGAATGGGGGGCAGTAGTGTCTCCAACATCTCTTTTGTTGTTCTTTTTGGCTGGAAAAATCGATGATATAGAGACGCACTTTGGGGCATAGAGAAAAAGAGACAAGCGAACGAGCGGGCGAGAGTGAAAGAGAGAGTACGTTCCCACGCGCAAACATCCATCATAGAGCGTATCTCAAATAGGAGTATATACGTATATAAATATCTCTTATATTTGTAGGACACTCGCACTACACGAGTTTTTTCCTAATCAAATTTTCTGCACACTTTCCCCGACACACTTTTCTCACAGTCGAAATGAACATTCAAAAAAATATGTCACACACCTCGTTGTAGGAATATTTAATGGGTTTTCTTTTCTCTTTTGTTTGTGTGTTGTTTGATGGCAACACTTTGCATGATATTTGGTTGATTTTCGGTAGATTTTACAGTTCGATTTTCTCTGAAAACTTATGCAACTTACGTCTCACTCTTGCGCACTTTGTTGGGTGAAGGGGAGGCAAAAATTCAGGAAAAACAATTGTGTTCGTACGTTCTGTTTTTTTCCCCCTCGTGGCACACCACACCATACACACTTTTCTTGGGCCAAAATCAATGAAATTTCTCGAATTAAGTTTTTTTTTCGGGGTAAGGAATTGAGCGTTGAGCGTGGGTTTTATTTTGGAAGTCCGTTGCTGGCTGGTTCTTATTTACTTTGGGGGGTTTTTACTGCCGTAATATCTTCGATTTGTGTTACCTCTGATTTGAACTATCGGGAAATCTAGCACAGAATGAGTGAAATGTCACGAAATGCCATAGGAAGTGCTTTCAGAGCAGCATTACCGTGCCACCTAACAGTATCCTTCAAAAAGCTGCGGCCGAAAAAAGCTTCCACGCCAAAGCGCCCACCGAAAGCGTGGCCACAGCTGTTGCGTGGCGGGAGTAGGGGGTTGTGTGTCTCTCCCGCGGGAACTCTGTTGCTCTCCCGAAGAGCTCCAGTAGCTTCGAAAAAGCTTCACCGAAGATGCTCGAAACAATAGCTGCTGCCGTACGTCAGCAACGTCACCGTTTGACACTTGACATTTGGAATGCACGACGCACCACGCACCGTGCACCACGCACGACCCACAAATATCGCAACGCATGCGCCCACCCAGTTGACCAGCCCTGGCTGAGCTCCTCCACAGCTGCCGTTAAATGTGGAAGGGCACTCGAAACGGTGACCCTGATTCTGTGGCAAAATCCTTTTCGAATGTCTGAAAATCATCTTGAGTTTCTGATTGCAGCGCAGGTCAAGCAAAATGTCCAATAACGATGGTAAACGCACATTTAATTGGAGAACTTTAGCCTTGCAGCAGGAGATTTATTTTATAATTATCTAGAAATCGCAGCCAACAAAAGACTGCCTCAACGCAACTCCACTATGTACAACTTTTAATTTGGGAAAAGCAATTCCTAACATTTCCAAAAAAGTAGACAACCAAATGTACAAATACAGTAAGCGTTTTGGTTATAAAAAGGAGCCGGCAGGGCGACAGTGGAAATGATGATGAAGACTAAAACTATGCCCACAAGACAGCTATACAATCCACACCACATATGCAACGCAAATCACTCGGAATACCTCCCATTTAAATCCCAATGCACATCTCGCGGTTAGTCTGGCGTCTGGTAAGGGTTCTGCGCTGAAGGAGATCTTCCTACAGGAAACTTTCAACAGCAGACCAGTCTAAGATAGTGCCGAGTGCACGTAGAATGGAAACTGCAACACACTGGATTATTTTTAGACATTTTTCAAATATTTAGTATACAAAATTGAGCCATTAAATACTTTAAAATAAACTAAAATATGTTATACTTAAGACGCTTTAACTAGTTGAATGCGTTTACATCAAAACCAAAACAAAACCTAATTCCAGAGAAAATACTGTGAACAATTTAAGGCGAGAAAACTTTCTGACAAGAATAAATTAATAAAGTAAATAGAGGAGGGCAGAATCAAAAATGTATATGGAGCTTATCAGTGCTTTAGCTCCAGTGTTTCATTAGCTGGGGAATCAACTTGAGAAGGTTCAAGAAAGACCTGAAAGACAACACAATTTGTTGCAAACCCTACAGCTAATACAAATTTGCAAAAATAAACAAACCTACCGCAAATGAATGTGCCCTTATGGTAGACAATTCAATGTATGCTGCCACATGATGGATATTAATTATAAACTTGTCTAAAAACAACCACCGCAGACTGTCCCTAGGGCTACCAACTTGAGTTGCTGTACAGATTATCCTTATGGACTAAGTTAAGCTAATTAGGAAAGAATATTAATGCGGGGTACAGCTGGAAGTTGGTGTAAATAATGATGGCAGTGTGTCTACATAGCAAAAAGAAAAAAGAAATAAATGAAACTTACACAAAGGTGCCGTCTGTTTGTGTGTTGGTGATTTTATCGCCGCTCGAGGCTTATGATGTGACGCTTTTTGGTGGATTGTAGTTCTAGTTGTAGTTGTGATTGTGGATGTGAATGTGAATGAGTCAGTGCTGCATTAGGCGGCGATAATGTCAAATCGTAGTCGAAGCCCCCTCCTCGCATATCTTATCTCTCTTTGGTCGTTTCCAGCGTTGACACACAAATAGTATTGACGAATGTTAGGTTGGCCAGGAACAAAGGAAAAGGTTTTCCCATAACGTATGCAAATAGTCGCATGTCTGCCATCCCGCTCTTCCGCGTGCGCTTGTCGCCTCGCGCCGTCCTTTTCCTTCTCGTGCGCCAACTCAGAACTGAATGTTTGTCTTGAATCGGCAGCTGTTGAACCACCAGGACTCGATGTCGCCATACACCTGGGACCTGTGCCGCTGGGCGGACGAGTGCAGCCGGGCGCACAGGTCGCAGAAGGGGGACACGCTGACCAGGCGGTAGTGCTCGCGCCACCAGAAGTAGCTGGTGTACTCCTCCATATCGTTGGCCACGAAACGCATGTGCTCCGCCAGCTCGAGGGCGCTGTCGAAGCGATTCGCATCGATGTAGGAGTGTGGTGGCAGGAAGCGCGTGTAGTCGGCCCCGCCAAACACCACGGGTATGATGTGCCGCTCCAGCACCCCATAGAGCTTCTCCGTCACATAGTCCTCGCACAGCGAGTTCTCAAAGGCCAGATAGAACATGTAGTCGGTGTCCAGCATCTCATCGCAGTGAGAATCGCCGCGGGTACAGCTATAAGACGTAGCAGAGCGTTAATTAGACTTCATGGGATGGGCTGCCGACTCACCTGAGGGGCCCGCATTTGCCGTAGACATCCACCTCGATATGCTCCTGCAGCGCCGCAGTTAGGTTTTCGCGGCGGGACAGCGTCTTGCAGTGGGACACAAACCAGGCGGCCATTTTGGTCTTGCTCCGCCACAGCCGCGATGCGCTGGTGTCGTTCCCTTCGCCCTTCGTTGGCGGCTGGCGCCAGTGGACCTGGGCACTGGGGGCCACCACAGCACCCGTTTCGATGTCCTGCAGCTGGCCGTAGGGCCACACCACATCCGAATCGAGGCGATTGGTCATGGTGAGGTTGTAGAATCCACCCTCGTCGCTCAGCCGGTGCTTGGTCTCGCCCGCCGACTCCATCAGGGCAAACACATACGCCTGGTGAGGACTGCGCCGCGAGGGCACCGGCCGCAGAAAGGGGAACGACTCGGCCACGTGAAACACAATGGCGTCGTACATATCCAGGTGGGGCAGGAAGTCGTGGCTGTTGGTCACCTCGCACTGGTACACGGGACAGTGCAGATCCTCGCGCAGCTCCTGCGGCCCCAGCGAGTCTGCGGGCAGGCCCCAGCGCGAGTCCCCGAAGAAGCTGCTCCACAGCAGAATGGTGCGCGTTCGCGAGCCTTTCGGGGGATTGCTCTCCAGGTACTCCTGCAGGATGTCATACTGATGGATCAGCGGCGAGTGGTTTAGCTTGTGCAGCGCCAGCAGGCTGCCAAGGAGGAAGACCGCCAGCAGCAGCAGCAACAGCAGCAGGGTCGGGCGGCGACGCCCATTGACGAACCGACCCGAAAGAACAGCCATTGACAATTGGCATTAGTTGGGTCTCCAGATAAAGCAACGCGTTAGCGTTCCTCCGCCGCTATTATCGGCGTTCCCCCGCCTTCTGCCGTCCGCTGCCACGCCAGGGTGCGAGGTGCGAGGGCGATAAGGTAAGTAGTATTGATTGCTTTGCCGATAAGTGGAGAACTCACACGTCGGGCGGCAGGTAGGCGGGCAGCCCTTATCGAGCACATTTCGGCGTCTCCTTCCATTGAATGAGCGTTAGACGATTAGAGGGCCAGCGAGTGCCAGAGATTGAGGGCTGCCTGCAGCACGCGGGTGAGCAGGGTGAACAGCGCCACGAATCCGTTGACGAGAAGCGTCCTCAGCAGAAGCAGCACTTGCCTCATGGCTCTCCCAGTGCTGCGGAACAAATGAAATTATCCAACGGATTGCAGCACCGAATCAGCATGGGAGGTGTGCAACCGTAACCCACCTGTGGAAATGGCCTCCAATCTTCCAAGTGTTTGCCTGGGAAAGCAAACACTTGCCCCAGCCGTCCCCTGGGAAGTGGACAAGGCAAAGACTGGAGGCCCGCCATTGTGGAGCAATCTCTGCCAATTACTTTAATGGACAGAGCCACACTGCTGCAGTCCTGCAAGGAATTCAAGTTAATGGTTGATTGTCATGAATGGGGCAAATTACACAATTTCTGCTCCACTTTGATTGCGCACTTACCGCGGGTCCTAGCGACAGTCCTCCCAATGCTGACAGCACCATCATTAGCCTTCGAATGTGTCTATAATTAATTATGAATTAGTTCCCATCGCCGGCTGCCAATTACGCGGGAGGCACTCCAAAAGGTAAACAAATGGGAATTGGAAATCCGTCGCTGGCGGGCGTGTGTGTTGCTCGGATATCGGTATATCGATATATATCGCACAAAACTAGCTATCTTTACGTCGCGAGTCGATAATGGTCTTATGGCTAAATACCGGCTTAGTACGAAAGCACCCACGTATTGATACATTGCTAATCGTTTGGTGTTTTGTTGGTTCACCGAATTTACAGTGTGGTTTATGGTCGGTCCAGTCGTAACACGCAGATAGGTTCCGCATATCGAACAAAAATACCGATACTAATATTTTCGCAGTCCAAAAAAACTATCACCTACACATATACTATCAACAAAAAGTATATATCGGTATATCTAAGTATCAATTCAATGTCCTCATATTTACGGTATATTTTTGAAGTGAGAAGCTATATTTTGGTATATTTTTGAGGGTCTGACAGTATACTTTATCGTCACACTGATTTCAACCTCCTCATGACAAATGACAAACTAAACTGAAAATTGGAAACGAAATTCGAGAAAAGACAGGCCAACGAGTGGAAGAAAAATGAGCTCGCGTAGGAGCAGGAGCGGTCCCACCCTGAACTTCAAGGCGGTGCTGCTGGGCGAAGGTGAGTCTTGGAATCCGACACTTGCACCTGCTCTAGGGCACTTCTTGGACATTCGATCCAATGTACATGTTAATGCAACTACGATTCTTGCAGGCTGCGTCGGCAAGACGTCGCTGGTGCTGCGCTACATGGAGGACAAGTTCAACCCACAGCACCTGAGTACGCTGCAGGCTTCGTTTGTGACCAAGAAGGTGACGCTGCCGGACGAGCGGCGGGCGCAGCTGAACATCTGGGACACCGCCGGGCAGGAGCGCTTCCATGCGCTGGGCCCCATCTACTACCGGGGCTCGGACGGAGCGCTGCTGGTGTACGACATCACCGATCATGACTCCTTCCAGAAGGTCAAGTCGTGGGTGCGCGAGCTGAAGCAGATGCGCGGCACCGAGATCTCCCTCATCATCGTGGGCAACAAGACTGACCTGGAGGAGCAGCGGGCCATCGGCTATGCGGATGCCTTCCATTACGCCCAGACGGTGGGCGCCCAGTACTTAGAGGCGTCCGCCAAGGAGAACGAGGGCGTGGCCGAGATCTTTGAGCTGCTCACCCATCTGATGCTGGAGCGGCTCAGCCAGCGGGAGCGGGAGACTGAGCCCGCAAGCCCCTTGCGGCTGCAGGCCCTAGATGCAGACGATGCCGTCAGTGTGTCGGACGGAGAGCAGAGTGACGGCACTGGAACCGGTCAACGTTCCTGCTGCGGCATCTAGGAGCTGCAGGTTGCGGGGGTCCGGCTAGCCCAGCGCCGTCCATTGTGATAATATATAATGTACCAGTAGATCTGTAGCCGATGTTTGTCTGTATATACTATATAGATATATATATATAATTACGTATATATGATTATGTTACCAAATTATGTTTTGTTTAAGTGGTCCCTGATGATCTTTATTTGTTGTAATCCCCCCTTTAACCCTCATCCCTAGACTAACCATTAAAAATTGTTCTGCTATGATTCCACGAAAACCTGCTTAGGATTTCGGAAATTTAATTTCGCTCTTTGTTTGCGTCAAGCAATAAAATATCTTGTACTAGCACTTATCTGCATTATATTAGTGTGATAAGAAACCACTCCCCACTCCAAAATCATCAGCTGCTGGTGAAATTTTGCTTGAATTGAAATCTTTATCAGGAGTGTGCTGCCAGCTGTGCACACTGCTTCGCCCGCCACTGTAAGCACTCAGTGCAGCTGTTCAGCGCTCCGTCGCCCACCACTGTGTGCAAGCATGAAACTGCTCGCTGGTCCGTTATATTTAAAAGAGTACAGATTTCAATGTGTAAAAAACATATTTGTGATTGTAAATTAATATTAAATGCGAGTAGACCTTTAAATTTCTTCAGAGTTGTATGTAAAAGCAGTGCAATAAGAATAAAAACTGAAATTTGTCGCGGTTTTTTATGGCTTAATTGGAAGTAATAGGAATCCCTATGCAAAATGGCAGTTTCGTTTCATTTCAACATAGTTGGCAGTTCTGGCTGAATATCCTCATTCGATTTCCTTATTACGCAGGCTCCAAGGCCCAACAATGAGACGCACTGACACGCTTTCTGAAAAGGGTTCAGGCGGAGAACGGAGAACCCTTTCCACTCTCACTACATATATCTCACTGTCTCTCTTTCGCCTTTGTTTATTCTCTCTAATTCCCTTGATGTACGCGAATTCCAGCACAGCCAGAGGGGCATCCCAGGGCGAAACGCAGATGTGATTGGGGAGGGGAGGCTGCGCACTTCTGTTGTTACCGGTTCGGCTCGGTCCGGGTCGTTCTATTACTCTCGATGCATGCTCCACAAACGAGTCACAATTGAGGCATCACAACGCAGTGACACTTTTCACACGCTCACAGGTCCCCCTCCCGCTCCCAAGAAACACCGCCAGAGCACAATGGGCTCGAGAGATGTAAATGCTATCTAAACTGTTTATAGGTGCCTGAAATACATCATTGAAATATATCTTAGCAAGTTATACAGCAAGGAATGGTAGGAGACAATGCTCAAAGGGATGACACACATTATCCAGTCTTCAAATGGGAGAACAAAGCACAAGTCCGGAACACGGTCAAGTGCGTAGTTATGAATCCCGGTTCAATTGTGTTTGACAACCACCGTTCGTTCCCCCACCGTACTATGCACTGCTTTCGCTTTGTTCTCTCCAGCAGCTGCGCTCTCGCGTCCCTGCTCTCACTCTCTCTCTCACGCTTCACTCTCTTTGGCAACGGAGAGGCTGTGCTGTGGGTACTGTGGGGCCGTGGTGTTGTTGTCGTCGTCGTCGTCGTCTAATGGCGCAGCTTTGCCTTGGTACTGCCGCCCCGATCCAATGGCGTTTCATTCTAGAATTAAGTGCCGCCGCAGCAGGAGTCGACTACTGCGACAGGCGCTCTCCGTGTAAGTGTTTGAGTGGGTGTGTGTGTTGTGTGCCCCCGTAAAACCCGTATGTATGTGGCCCGGAACCGACACCGAAACAGAAACCGACAGCGAAACAGAAACCATAACGGAAATCGAGTCTCGGCCCCAAGCAAATGAACCGAAGCGCAATGCAGTGCGAGGTGCAAGGTGCAGTGTAAAATAACCGAACAGAAGATCCAGGAAGAGGGAAAGCCGTCTAACGGTCGAACGGTCATAAAGTCTTTCATTTGTCTGAGCAGAACATAACAGATTGGTGTCCATCTAACAGTACAAAGGCGTACACACGAGTATCGGTATGCAGTAATTGGAATTGTATTCATCCAGTTTCTGGGAGTGCGTGTGTCTGCGCTAACGGTATTCCGGCGAGGAGTGTATGTGTGTGTATGGCTTCTAACGGCATCCATCCGGTATGTACTGCCAGTCAAGGGAATCTTAACGGTATCCATGCAGTACATATGTACATATATGTACTTTCTAACGGTCCACAGTGCCAGTCTCTGTGCGTTGTATTTTTGCTTTTTTTTTTCTGTGCCGTGCCGGAAATGAGTCTCTTTAGTTTTTGTTGTATTGCCAAAAATCCCTGCCCTACAAAATCATACGCAGTATCCGTGTATCCTCGTTTTTTTTTTGAGGGGTTGCACACACACACACAAACGTGGATATCCTCCGAGGCCCACACCGAATGCTATTTCGAAGTTCACTCCGAACAGACACAGACACAACAGAGGAGATTCCCAAAAAACAAACCAACAAACAAACAAACAGACAACAGCAACAAACAGAGAGAAAACGGGGAAATAGAGCAACAACTTTTCCAGTTAACCTTTTGGCCTGCTCCGCCTGCTTTGCGTTCCTGTTTCTGTTTCTGCCCCTCCAGAGCCCAACCAAATGAAGCTCATTTAGCATTTTCTGAACAGGCCTCCTGTACTTTGGCGGTGGTTGATCAAACTACGCACTTCCAGGCACACCATCTGTACAGAAGGGACTGTTGCAGGACTCCGTGCAAATGTGTGTAGAATTTGTTGCGTAAAAAGTCAAATGCGCAGCGAAATGCAATGCCACGCCCCATTCCGCCCACGCTACAACCAAAGAGAGAGAGAGAGAGAGAGCGAAGGAGTGTGAGAAAGATAGGAGAGAGTGTGAGAATGGGAGTCATATTGGAAGCTGGTGTGAAAGCAGAATAGAAGCCGCAGATTTAGTGGAGCAGCAGTGCAAGCAGCACAAGAGGCTAGAGTGTGAGTGGAAGCTGTTATACAAGTAGGGAAAATAGTGTAAAGTGCCAGTAGTACTCGTAGAATGAGTGGCAAATCGGTAAATGAATGCAAGCAGTGGTGGAAGGAAGCCGAAGCCGGGCTTTCGATTGGAACGGAGAGCAGAAGTGGGAGTGAGAGTGTGAGTGGAAGTGGAATTTGCAAGCCCTGGAGTGAGAGAGCGTGGATACTCGCTCTCTCTCTCTCTATGGGTGGGTGTTTGTGTGTGCTTCCTGACACTCTTCCTTATGTTTGTGTTTGTGTGTGCATTCCAGGGATACACACAGAATGTGCGTGCAGTGAAATGGAGTGAAAAAGATTGACCAGAAAAACAGTTAAATAGCAAAAACAGAACTAAAACGAAAAGCAAAAGTAAAAGTCAGAAAAAATCAGCAACAGTCGCTGCCAAAAGCCAACAGAGGTCGCCACCGATGTGAGCCGTGAGTGTGAAGGAATTTTACCTGTAACAAAATAATACAAAAAAACACCAGGAAAACCCACAGTCAAGCCAAGGAGCGAGTGTGAGAGAGAGAGAAAGATGGATAGCTCGCCGGATCTGTCGCTGAAGCTGCGACGTGGCTCCAGTGATTCGCGGGACAATTTCTACATGGACTTCGCCCAGGGCATCGATTCGGACATCGAGGAGGTGGACAACAATGCGACCACCACCACGGCAGCCAGCACAAGCACAAGCACGACAACCACGACAGCGGGGGATGCACCACTGCCACCGCCGCCCCTACCCACAATCTCACTCAGCGAGGAGGTGCTCATGCTGGTGGCACCACCGCCACCGCCACTGGGCTCACTGCACGGCCAGCCGCTGCCCACGCTGACGGAGGCGGAGGACATGCCGCCGACGCCCACACCGCCGCCGATGATCGGCCATCCGGATCAGCCGGAGCCGCAGCTCAGCCTTGACTTGAGCATCGATCTGGAGATGAGTTTGGAGGCCACCTCACCGCCAGGATCGCCCATAAATTCGGTGCTGGAGCTGGAGCTTATTCCGCCGCCGCCGCTCTCGCCCCTCTCCCCCCTAGAGGATGCAGGCCTTCGAACGGACGTGGACGATGGCGAGGAAACGGACGATGCAGAAGAAGCGGCAGCGGAGCCACCCCTTTTCATCCCCCCTCCCCCATTGACAGAGGAGCCAAGGGATGGGGCAGATGGGGCCGAAGCAGACGGGGAGGGTGAAAACGAGGAAGAGGAGGAGGAAGAGGATGATAATGATGATGAGGAAAAGTCCACACCGCCGCCACCATTGCCGCCACTGCCCTCGAATCTGTCGTATGTGCAGGGCAATGTCACCCCGCCCCTGACCAAGTCCCCATCCACCTCACCCTCGCCGCCAGTGACGCCACCGCCCTGCCCGGAGCTGAATCTCACGCGAATGGTGTCGCCGCCGGCGCAGCACATCAGCCAGATACCACCACTGACGCCCTCCTCCGAGAGCGACCAGGAATCGCAGCCGAATTCCCCCAATCCACGATCTCTGCCAGAGCCAGAACCAGAGCAAGAGCCGGAACCGGAACCGCAAGAGGAGCAGGAGCAAGAGCCCAAAGAGGAGCCAGAACCAGAGCCCGTTAGCGGCAGGGACTACAGCCGATCGCTGGACAACGAGGATGAGTCGACAACCATTACCACGCCACCGAGCAATGGGTACTCGGCCTCCTCGATCATTGCCCCGCCGCCGGAGCACTTTGCGGAATTGGACGAGGACAGCGTGGGTGCCGGAGGTGGACGTGGGGGCTTCATTCCACCGCCGCCGCTAAGCATGGACATGGAGGAGCCAGAGCCGCCCGAGGAGCCCATCACCCAGGACGACGACGAGGAGCCGCTATCCGTGGACAGGGAGGAGGAGCGCGCTGACAGCATCAGCTCACCGCGAGCCGCGAGCATTGCCAGCGGTGGCATTATGTCCACCAGCGGAGCCATCGCGGCCATGGCAGCCAATGCCGCTGCCAACGGCTCTCCCAAGCTCTCGGAGAGTCGCGGTCCCAGCCGCACAGGCAGCCAGCGATCCGCCACTGCAGCGGGCATCCTCTCGCCACAGGCGTCCCTCAAGTCGCAGGCCTCCATCAAGTCGCAGGCATCCATCAAGTCGCAGTCGCAGTCGCAGTCCTCCAGCAAGAGTCCTGTGGCATCCATCAAGTCCAGCTCGCAGCGTGTCCAGAGCCCGCCTGTGGGCGAGGGGGCACCGGCCATGCCCTCGCCGCCGCCAATGCGCAGTCCGCCGCCGGAGCAGGCACGCCAGATGCACAGTCCGCCAAGGATCAGCACGCCGCCGAGAGTCTGCAGTCCGCCGCTGGTCAGCAGTCCACCCAAGCTAGCGGAGACGGCAGCAGCCGCCGCCGCAGCCGCTGTCACAATCACAATCAAGGATCAGCCGATCGTCAGGTAAGCCCCAAGGGGGATAGGGGGAAGACTAAAAGAAGGAAGAAACTTGAACTGAAATCGGAAAGGGATAACTGATCGTTCAATTGAGGGACTTTCGATTGAAAGCAGATTTCTTTCAATCTTTGTAGATAATTTATTCGATTCAAGGATCCTTTTGATGAGCCCTGAATATAAGAATGTTTCCAAATGAGTTCAGATTCAAAGTTGTAGAATTGTTGGTACACCGCAAAGAGCTCGTTCATGGAATCACAGATGATTCTCCCTCCAAAAAGAATCTGTCCACGCCCAAAACGGTTATCTAATTGTCACATCGTGTCTGGCGTTTGGGGCGTCTATTATCCCCTGGCTGTCCTTGTTTTAGCACTTTACTAATTGCATAAGCTGCTCATCATCATCATCATCATCATCATCAGCAGCAGCAGCATCCTCATCATTGCTCTCAATCTCTCGCCTAACTACATTCCCAGCCAGCCAGTGCATTCTCATAGTCGTCAGCCTCCATTAGTCGGCTGCTAATAGCTCTACAAAAACTGTTTAACTCATATGGCGGCTCAACCCTCAACCCCAGCCCCATCTCTGGCATCCAGCAACATCCATTTGGTGTTGTCTGCATCCTTTTACCCCTCGTTTCGTTGTGCATTAATTAAACATCACGTTTACAGTGCAACACCCTGACAAGTTTCACGCCAAAGTCAGAGCCACAGCCAGAGTCAGTCATGGAGGCTGGTGCCACACGGCATATGCGGCATTTGAAGTGCGTATGCAGAGGTCCGTCTGCCTGCATTCTGCCACCTGCCACCTGCCTCATGCCGCCTGTCACTCGATTGGCTCGACATGCACAAATTGTTGCTGAGCGGAATATACAAAAAAGAGCTACAGGATTCTCCCGGCCAGTCACCTGTGGCCCGGCCGGCTGCAGCACTGTTGTGTTGTCGTCTGGCCATTGCCACGCCCATTATACGTATTACGGCACTAAATTGCCGCAAGGCACCGCAAACACCACACAGCCATCGCACCCGCACTTGAGCATCACCCACCACCCTGAGTCGACCGCAAAATAGGTCAATTGAAAGTTTGTTGTGCCTTGTGTTTGGGCGAGTGCCACGACCCCAACTGGAGTCTCCGTTTTTGTTTCAACTGCGGTTTCTGTTTGCCCTCTGTCCAGATGCAACGACTCACAGGCCCCAGGACTGCCTGCCTAATGGACATTTCCAGGCCAGCGCACGCGGCTACTTCTTTTGTGTGTGCCTGTGCCCCAATGAATACTTGATGTGCTCGGCACGCAGACATTTTGCGAGAATGTCAGCGAGACGAGCAGGAAATTAGCAAATCAAATTGCTGTACGAGCAAAAGCTAGGTGAAGGGTTAGAAGGTTTAGTCCGTGTATTGCTGGGGTCACCTTTTATGCAAACTTCCATTACCATTCCATTACCACTCACATGAAACATATATCAAGCGATAGATGTGCCATCAAGTGACACAAGTGAACCAAGGGAACATTTTTAAGGCGCGAATCCCTCAAGCGGCAGCCCAACCAGCGGAAGGATGATGCCAAATGACCCTTAAAGGTGACCCCGACACACAATAATTAACTTTCAGCCAGGCTTGCCCCCATGGCGGGTGTTTACTGTACAACATTGCAGATGAATGGAAATGAAAATGGAAGGGCACTGAAAGGGTTCTGTCGCTGTTTGCCCCCTGTGACTTTGTGGCATGCTCCCACTGCCACTTCCAAGCCACCAACACAGCACTCCCGGGACTTGTATTCATCATCCATTTATGCAACAGTCGAGTGGAGAGGAGTGGAGGAATGGAGGGACCAGGACATGGCTGGGGACTGTGGCTGTTGTGTCGTCTCAGGTTAACAACCCCGCAAAAAAAAACATACAAATAACCAGGAGAATGGCGCCCTAAAGTATGCAGCACGCTTTCAGAAATCTGATTATGAGTGCGCTTGAGTGCATGACCCACACAAACCACAAAACACACACACCACACCACACTCTGCAACCACTCGACACGCGCTAGAGCATTGTGTGCCGCCCCGTCTCCCATTCTGTTGCATTCTGCATATGGCATGGTGGCGGCCGTGCGGCCGTGCGGCAAGCTCTGCCATGTCCTCATGTCAAGGTTATTTGATAAGCCTCCCCATCAGCGGCAGAGCCAGAGCCAGA
The DNA here is from genome assembly GCF_008121235.1 of Drosophila subobscura. Classification (NCBI taxonomy): domain Eukaryota; kingdom Metazoa; phylum Arthropoda; class Insecta; order Diptera; family Drosophilidae; genus Drosophila; species Drosophila subobscura. Next base: position 21,674,288 of record NC_048530.1, on the reverse strand, counting down.
GCCCGAACTTGTTGCGATTCCAGTTCCTTGTTTGCATTTGCATTCGTAATCCTCCATATGCCATAATGATGCCGTCGTGCCCCTGCCCCGTGCTCTTCTCCGGAAGAAGAATCCTTTCAAGGATGTCGGTCTATCCTCAATCCGACAGCGATTTGAATGTGAATAAATGATGCGTGGCATCAACGCGGAACGGGAGCCGTGTGAAGCAGGTATTCAGTCTCATATTTGGGCACTGCTTCCTGAAGCACTGTACCTGTCCCCCCCTTCGACCCATTCGAGTCACCTGTCAGGCAAGCATCATGGGGGTCATGTGGCGTGTTTGCAATGTGCGGTGTGTGGTGTGTGGTGTGTGGGGGAGGCCCCGTCTTAATTAAACATCGCAATCACATGCGAGAGCCCTGAACATATTTCATATTTCCATTTGGCTCGCAAACAAACATTGTGTCCCATCCATCCATCCAGACGCAGACAGACAGCCGCCTCTGCAATTCCATTTAGTGCAGAACACTGCGGGGTACAGTGCGTGCCGCGACAATAGTGGCATGCCAAGATAGAGCCTAACTTAACATTACTTAATGATCTTTTGCAGAATAAATTGCTAGAGATGAGATATATTCAGATATAATTTACAATAAATAATGAAAATTTCCACTCTAGTCTTCCCTGAGTTTCCACAAAGAAACTATGGCTATGCTGTAGTGCCACTGAAACGCACTGTATCATACATATTTATACAGATTTGTGGACTGTGCCACTAGACGGCGATTAGTTTCAATTGCTATAGAGAATGGAACAGTCGGGACGGGGACTTTTCATTAAGTTTCGTGTGTTTGTTCCCATCGTTTTTTTCTCTTTTTCGTATCACATCTGTGATTAAGCGCAATTTACGAGCACACGCTGTGTCTGTGTCCCCCCCTTTAGTACTTACTGCTGTATGGGAGGAGGAATGGGAGTGGAGTGGATTCCCATCCGGAAGGCAGGCCAACCTCCAAAATTGTACCCTGCAAAACTGCCGAGTCGAGTCTATAAATAGGTGCTATGCTCGTACTTGCTCGACTTCCAGGGCAGTGATACATTCAGATAGAGATCCAGAGATCTCAAAGTTCAACAGGCCATTCAGCGAAAGTCAAGTTCAATGAATCTTAATCTTGGGAAGCGAAGCACGTCTTTCCATATACGATGCACACACTGAGAAATGTTTGTGGGGGAGATACATCTGGAACGTAAGGCGAAAGAAAGCTGGGCATATCCTCATCTGTACTCTGGCAGCTGTATCATCAATTGTTGGACACCTTCAGGAGTCTTCATATATTCAGAAACTTGTGGCCCCCTACCCCTCAGTGTAGCAAACATACATACTCCACTTGTATGTAGATATGTAGATACGTTTGCGTGATCTTTTGTGATTTGTTCGCACAATGACGACGGAAATGTCTGGCATCCGATATAATGGAAGCCGCCACACACCCATGCACCGGCCGCATGGAGCGCTTGCTTGTATATAGCACTGATTCGAAGGGGGGATTCCGATTGTGTCCATTATTTAATTAAGCTGCCTCTCCATGTATCTGTAGCTGTATCTGTGTCTGCATTTGTCTGTGTGTGTGTGTGTGTGTCTGCAACAGTATCTCAATCCAAATCCGAATCGGTGGCTGGCTCTGCAAAAACGGGGACGGGCTTTGGGGCTACCATTCAGTGAACCAACGTCAACCATGCATTCCACATCCTCATCCGATTCCAGCAGCAGCAGCAGCAGCAGCACAGCCACTGCCAGTGTTACAGCCACAACTGTTGAGCCACCGATCGCCACGCTGAGCTTCCAGGATGAGCAGAAGAGTCAGACGCCACAGTCGCAGCCACAGCCGCAGCCGCAGCCAAAGCCAGTGACCACTCAGCCGCGGACGCACTTCACCAGCAGCCACCACCACTACCATTTGCCGCACCAGTTCCAGCATCCGCACCACCAGAACCACCACACGCACAGCGTTCGCGTGCCCACGCCCACTGTGCCCAGCAGCTATGCCCCGCCGCCGCCGCCGCCCACCGACGACGGCTTCCCCGAGTACAGCCGCAAAAGCTACATCCCGGCCATGGCCGCTCCTGTCCTCAGCTCATCGCTGCTGTCGGCAGCCTCCGGCGAGGGGGCCGCAGCCCACGTGACGGCAGCCATCTCACCTGGCCGCGCATCGGCCCGCTCCGGCTCCCAGCATCACGTGACCATCGACGAGTCCAGTCTGCCGCGCAAGAGCAGCATCAGCGTGGTGGAGACCACGGCTGGACCCAGTGGCATCATAGTTGGTGGCGGCGACGGTGACGGCGATCGTGACATCGGAGGAGGTGGCGGCGGGGGCGACAGCTCTGATCCGCCATCCTCCCCAGGCAGCAGCTCGCAGCCGCAGCTGAGCGGTAGCCAGGCGGACGGGCAGCTGGCCTTGATGTATCACTCCCATCAGCTGACCAACTATCCGGCCATCCTGCCGGCCATCAAGCGCACCCATCGGCCATCGTTTGTCTACCCGCCGATGCCCAGGGTCAAGGCGTAAGTTTCAGACACCATCCACCATTCCTCAGATGTTCATCTTTATCGGTATTCTCTCTCCATTTGCAGGGGCGATGCTCTGGCTACACTTTTCTCAGCACTCTATGGAAAACTGCTGGTGGTCATGGGCGTGGCATTTCCCATGGCCGAGGTCATATCCACCTACATACCGCCGTCGTTCTATGAGGTGAGTGTTGAGTGTTGCTAAATGCCTTGCAGTGTTGGTAAGCTATAGCTAGAGCTATATCTAAACGCAAAGGAATTTCTTCAGAACTTTAACTACTTGAATCTATGTCTGCAAATGTTTGAACTTTCGAAATAGTTTGTTAAATCTTGCTTGCGTCATGCAGCAGTGCCCCTCGGTCCACTGGCAGGGGCATATGTTGTATTCACATGATTTTCATTCCAAAAATTCGTATTCTTTTTAGGTGTACTATTTGTATTTGTATATTGGCAGCATGATCTTTCTGCTGTTCATGTACGCCACGCTGCTGTGGGGTCGCCCCAAGCTGCCGCCACCCATGGGTAAGTGCAGCGCCTGCCACTGTGTAGAGTACTTGGCTCATAATGAATCCTTGTCTGCCTGCAGCCACATCGCCGAACAAAACCGCAAAGGGCAGCACCTCGGACAGCATGGACGAGTCGGACACGGATAGCACGTCGACCCATCGGCGCCTGCCGCCGCCCATGCCAGTGCGGCGTCCATCGCTGCTGTCGCCCCTAGGCAGGCAGCATCACTACGGCAGCTTCTATCTGCGCATGGGCGCTGTGGGTGAGTGTCCCTGATGAGTGTCCTCCTACGCTCGGGCCTCCAATTTTCTGAGCTTTGTTCGTTGCAGCTTTTGGGATTGGCAGCATGATCTACTCGGGTCTGGAGTTTGGGCAATACTTTGAACTGAATCCGGACACCAAGTGCCACAACGTGCTGCTGGCATTGACGCCGGCCACCCGGATGGCCTTCATCTTCATCCAGATGTACTTCATCTTCCTGAACAACGAGCAGATCAAGGTGTACCGCTACAAGATCATCGCCCGCTTTGGCCTGATGCACATGATCGGCACCAATCTGGCCGTCTGGCTGAACGTGCTCATCCAGGAGACGAAGCACGAGATTCTCACCTTCTACAATCCGGAGAATCGTACGCTGCGCATCTCGCATCGCATACCGGGCCACTCCCGCGGCCATGCCGTCATCCCAGTGCATGATCCGACGGCACACTTGAGGGTGGCACGCGGCCTGAAGGGCCCCTACCAGATTTTCGAGTGCCGGCGCACCAACATCATCGGTACCTTGGTGCAGGACGCCTCGCCCTTTCTGTTTCCGTGCACCATCGAGTACTCATTGATCTGTGCGGCCATCCTGTATGTCATGTGGCGCAGCATCTCGCGACCCCAGACCCCGACACCGCAACGCCCGGACATGATCAGCTCCCCGATGAAGCGCTCGCCCCACCACTACTCGGTGGACTGTGCCCGCGCCCACAAGGGCCTCTTTGTGGGCATCCTCATCCTGGTGCTCACCATCATCTCGCTGATCATCTTCTTTGTGCTGATCTCGCGGCCCGAGTTCGTCTCGATGGCCGTCACCGAGGTGACCATCTGCGAACTCCTCATCTATGGCACGGCCACGATTGCCACGCTGGTGGGCATGATCCAGATCCGTCATTTGCAGTACGATGCCTACCGCAGCTTCTCCCTGGACGACATCCTGTTGGTGGGCGCCCAGACGGGCTCCTTCCTCTACAACATCTTCACGGTGATCGCGGGACACTTTACGCTGCGCAGCGACGACATGCTGGTGCCCATCAATGCCCTGGCCTCCATTGTGCAGACCGCCTGCCAGACGATGTTCATACTGGACGCCAGTCGCCGCCAGGCCGTCAGCCCCGAGCACATCCGCAAGAAGCCCGGCCGGGAGATCGTCACGTTCATGCTGGTGGTGAACCTGGCCATGTGGGCGATCAGCACGCTGGAGAAGTCGCGCGCCGAGTCGCATCCCATCCAGCTGAACTTCTACGGGCTGTGGGCCTGGACCATCATCACGCATGTGTCCATGCCGCTGGCCATATTCTATCGCTTCCACTCGACCGTGTGCCTGTGCGAGATCTGGAAGCGGGCCTACAAGCTGAAGCCCACGTACATGTGAGAATTCGCCCGCTCGCGCATTCAGAGCATTGCGCAGCAGCAGCAATTCTGCGAGGATCTCAAGACGAACCTCTCCTACTGCTACTGCTCCACGACCCTCGCTGGCGGCGAACTGGAAACGGTCGAGGAGGTGGACAGTGGTGAAAGTGCCAATACCAACACTGGAGAGGCGGCAGGATCGGGTTCAGGTTCAGGTTCTGGATCGGGTTCGGGTTCGGGCTCCGGAGCGGTGCCTGAAGACCAGGAGGAGATTGAAGCTGAGGCTGAGGCTGGCAAAGAGGAGGCGAAAGATGCCAAGGGCGGCGACAGTGGGCGACGTGCACTGTCGCCGCTGAGCCTCAACACGGAGAAGGCCTTCTGTCCGGTGTACGTCATAAATGGTGAATGAGTTTACGCGCACTTTGAGTTCATCGACGCAACGAGCGGCCATGAGCTCAGCTTTGTTTAGGATATGCACCCGCCATGAGACATCTGCATCAGAAAAATGAGCACCAGAACCACAGAACCACCACCCACCACAGCGCACCTCACCCACCAAAGTCATTATGAAACCACCACATTATTTTTGGGGCGGGTGCCAAGCAAAAGAGATTATTTCCACACACCTCAAACACAAACAAAAACAAAACAAAAACAAAAACAAAAACATATCCGCAAAATCGGACAAAAAGGAAAGAAAAACAAAAAAGGCGAAACATAAATAATCGCAGGCCCGCAATATCGTAAATGGTTTAATCAATATGAGAGTTCTGGTAGATAATACTCGTAGGTACGTACGATCTGTAGATGGAACATATACCTACCAAAATATACCCCAAAAAGTGTTAACTGTCTCTCTCAACGGAATCATGCATTTTACATATATATAGAGTATGTATTTATATATCGAGACTGACTGCTGACTACATATGTGGGCTCTTCGATCAATCAACACACCATGAAGTATTCATCATCGAATGATCCTAACGGTCCTAGAACTAAACACAGTATACGGTATGCGCATAGAGCATACATATATACATATACATATACACTACTAGAGTCCTGCAGGAATACACCAAAGTGTTTACGAAATCAGAAATCAAATTAAGAATACGACGGACGATACTTTGTTGTCGTGCATTGCCGTTCTACTCGAATGTTTTGAACTGTTTCAAAGTGTTTTGAGACTGTTTCTGGTGTCAATTCATGCAGGTCTCTAATACACACACTCGTACATGATAAGGAGTGTTGGAGAATGTGAAAGAGTAGAGAAGAAACTGATTAGAAAGAAGAGCAGTGAGAGAAGGAGATGATTCATCAACCCCACCAAAAATCGAGGCGAAAAATGTCGACAACCACAGAAAGTTAATACAAAACCGAAACACCACTCGTACTACATAGTAGACGGTATAGACAGTATAGCACATAAGTATATATACACATACTCGTATGTAGATGTTCTATGCTAACCAGAATGCCATTTCCCCACACCATCCATCCCTCATCCCCCATCCCACATTAATGGATCGTTTGTTGAACTTCCTCGTTTATCACAGCGTTAATCATGCATTATATTAACTAATTTTTTGATGGGTTAAGATCTTGTTAGAACTTTGTTTTGCCACCCCACAAGCGGATAGGTTTTTTGTGATACAAATTTGTGTTTGTGCTTGTTCCGGTCTAAACAGATTCTTTAACTATTACATTAACCAAATCTTTCAGTATTAAACAAAAAATAATAATAAAAACCAAAAAAAACATAAGAAACAAAAGCTCAAAAAGTGTAGAAGGACAAATCACCAAATCACACCTACTATAAGGCGCACAAATCTATATAGATTATAGCAATTTTAAGTACACATATATACAAAAATATATATGAATATGAATGTCTGTTTTTTTTTTGTGTCTACCATAAGGGTATAAGAAAAACATATATGCTATATATGCATACAATATAGGATTAGACTCCACATACATTTACGATACACGATTGTCTTGTATATTTTGTCAATGCCAAAGAGTTCTTTAAGCCTAAGTTGAGATTACTTTCCTCTTCGATACTGACACTGATACTGATACTGACACTCATACTGACGATGGTGTGAACGCGACTTGACCATCCGACCGGCTCATCCATTGTACTATATTCAAAACGTTATTAATGCCAAAACTGATACCAAAAAAATGGTGGAGAGAAGAACCACGAACCACGAACCACAAAAGAAATGAACACTTATATATAATAAATTAGTTATTTCAATTTTATACTCGATACTAAATTTTTAAACTAGAATTAAACTGTAACTTTGTATGCATTTTCTTATATGTATTTATTGTACACCGACTTTAGACACTGCTCAAAAACGAAAAGGCAAAAACCAAAAGAAACAAACAACAAAATCAAATTGAAATTGTATTACTTAGAATTTATTGTACTCTACTCTTAAGTAGAAGTTGGTTAATGAAATGCCACGAAACTCATTAGAGGAACTCCTATTCCAAGTATTAGGAGACCCGAATCCAATCGAATCGAAAACCAAACAAAAGATAACATTTTAAGCAAAATAATAAAGAGAAAACCAAAACAGAACAACAAATAATACCAACATATTCAAGTTATACCCAAAAAGCAAAAACAAAACCAATCGAAAATCAAAATAAATGTAATACTCGTAATTGTGGGAAGCAATTCAGCTTCCTAAGAATTCAGTCTTTGATATCCACTGATCAGTTCTATTCCCTTTTACTGTCCTGCTTCTATATTTCCCTTCTTCTACTGTTCCAATTCGGATTTGATCCATTTCAATTTTCCCCTCGCTGCACTGCTTCATACCAGCGGTTTCGAGTAGAAATCTGTGATTGCTTTCGACAGAGAGAAAGAAATATACTTAAAGATATCTTTGAGGAGAGATTGCACTGAAAGATTTCTCAATCATCTCAAAAAACCTCTTCATTTCGTAATCAACATCATTCCATTGATAAATATTCTACGGTTCCAATGAAATTATAATTGATTGATGTGTAGTTAAGCATTTGCATAAATATGATTCAATGTTACCCATACCCATATCCATAGTTAAGGAATTTATGGAATATAAATAGGGTTAAGGTTCTACGATATTAAAGTCTCGGCTTGTCTGAGGGCTAAGTGGATTTCTATGTCTTTCTACAAACTTTGATGATTCTGTTCTATTCGCAATCTTTTTCTAATCTTTCTGGAAATGTTCTGTTTCACTCAATTCAAATCTTGGATACAGCCTCTTGGATCGCATTACTTTTCCTTTCTACATAAAACTATTCTCTTTCAACTGTTCCACACCATTCCCTAGATATATGTAACTCGACTAAACCCGAAAAAAAAGGAAGTTTGTATTAAGTGTTACAAGTATTTATATTAAACAATAATGCCTATGGAGATAATAAAAGGAAATACACCAAAACACCAAAAACTCAAAACCAAAGCCACAAACCGGAAAATAGAAAACCAAAAACCAAAAACCTAAAACCGAAAACAGATACAAATAAAAAACTAGTCGTGAATGTTCCCCCAAAATGCTATATTGACTATAAAAGTGCAGTAAATATGCAATAAATATGAATAATAAATTGAAACGTAATTCGATTACTATGAAAAAAGATGCCTCGATTGTTGTTTTTATTATACATAAATGGGTCACGCTGGGCTGGCTCTTCGGCTGAGGACTGGGCAGTGGGTGCTACATAAAATTATGGGCGTAACGCGCTCAAAATTAATGTGGAGGGGCGAGAGGCGCAGGAGCAGATACATTTACAGATACAGATACAGAACTGAAAATGAAGCTGGAACCGAAACTTCGGAAAGTGTAATGTACCCGCAATTGTATCGGAAATGACTGGCGGGCATGTATTCATAAGGATGGCACGAGCGGCACCTCGAACCCGAACCCTACAGCGGCACCCATGGCTGGGGTTGCTGCTGCTGGAGGGAGCGAGTGCGTGCAACGCCAGAGCGAGATGGAGCGCAGATTTCCCCAACTCGAGCTCCATCTCTCTCTCTCTCTCTCTCTCTCTGGGACTCTCTCTCGCTATCTCTCTCTCTCTGTGTGGATGCTATCCCCTGATTTTCACTGCAATTTGTGGATGCTGTTTCGGGTGCCTATATACTCGGGCACCCTTGCGACGCTGCGAGTGTGCGTGCCACTGGTTACCCGGGATTTGAACCACGCCCTGGCTAACCGGGCTGCCGGAAAACTAGGTTAGCTCCTCCGCGGGACTCTGTGGCTATGATGTAGGGCTTTGTTTGACCAGGACATCCAGGAGGCCAGGCTCTAATTCAATTAGAATTCGTTGCCACACGTCCAGCCGTCCAACAGTCAATACGTCCACCCATCCAGCCACACACAACGGGGAGGCAGGCCTTCTGTGGGCGCGCCAGGTTGCAATTAGATACGATTTCAGATCCAGGGTTTACATACATAAATGCACCCTGTTTGGCGGCAAACTAAAGCACCCAAAAGGTGAATGTCCTTTGGCAGGAGCTGGCGCATGCGTCCTTCCAGAGCCAGAGCCACAGCTAAGGCAAAAGCAACACCCCTCTCTCAAACACCACAGCCCCACCCACACTGAAACGCCGCACACGCACCCGCACCCGCACCCGCACCACTCCCGCCCCCACACAAGTTTTTGTGTCAACGCCTTGGCGCTGCATCTTGTCGCACCTTTTTGGGCATTAACGCCTCTTGGCCACTGGCCTCCCTGCGGAGTGGCCAGCACTGGAGTGAGTCCCCCGTGGCAGCAACTCCCTTTCCAGGGGCTAACTGTCGTTAGCTCTAATCTGATTATTCAGTTGTAACAACTTTCATTGACGAAGGGAGAGCCAGTCCGAGACCCAGCCCCAGCCCCAGCCACAGCTCCAATTGCATTCGCAATCGCAGTTGGTTTTTAAGTTGAAAGGAAGTCGTATCCTTTATGCACACTCTTAATTATAATGAAGTTCTATGCAGCTCTCAACCGTACTTTTATGAATTTGAGCTACACAAATGTGCATATGCAGAGGTAGTTATTCTGATTCTTCCAACAAAACAACTACAGTGGAACCCAACCATTGAATGCTACCAAAACTAGGTATATATTTCACTCTACTGAATGATCTGCAGCGATACAGCCCACATTATTTTTGAAAGATGGGATTATAGATATATGTATTTGAGACCCAAGCTGGAACCGAAACTTCGGAAAGTGTAATTTACCCGCAATTGTATCGCAATTCAAAGTCTTAGTTTGACTTTGAAATATTCGTAATTGTTGGAATTACGAAACTCATCGTTAAGTGGAAGGAAGGAAGATATCTGCGCTCAGTACACAACTAAGTACATCAATTTGTATTTTAATGCAGATTCCACATTCTATATTGATTCTAACGAAGAATGTGGAATAGGTTTCCTGATGTATTTTATATATGTATGTCTGTACCTTTTTGAACTAAGAAACTAATATTTGAAAAGAATTTAAAGCAGTTTCAAATATTACAGAGGTTTAAGTATACATACATACATATGTATGTATCATTGTCTCATTATCGCACTTTTCATTCAAGCCATTTCTACATGGATGTAGCTTCCATTCCACTGTCCCATGTGATGCTCGTCTGTTGAGGGACTACTATGGGGCGCCTTTCAATTATTGACATCTCTCGTGTTGTGTCGCTGTTTCTGTGTATGTGTGTGCGTGGTTTAATTATTCAATCTGTCGCATAGAAATACGAGTAGTAGTCACATTCACGTGCTTTGGCCACATTTCAGACAATCATCAAAAAACGACATCATCTCGGGCCGGCGCTATTATCGCATTCGCTTTGCTCCCCCTTATTCGTCCAACGAATGGCGTGTATGGCGTACAGAAACAAAACAGCAACAGCGCAACAGCAAAGCGGCAGAGCAACAACAAACCAAAGAGCGAGAAGCAACAAGAAAGGAGACATCAATTCGTTACCGAAGCATTCGATACCCTCGTTTCCGGAGCAGCTATGGGACAACTGTAAAGCTGTGCAGAATGGGACGATATGGTTATCTGATTTCGCTGAGTTTTATAGATGTAATCAGCACCATCTTCCAATATATATTAGGTGTGATATAGGAACAAATATCTATGTACATCTTGTTGGTTCCATAGTTGTTTTCGTGCCGGTCAAAAATTTCTTAATAACTCATCATAGCCTCTTCTGTCAAGGGTATTACAACAAACGGCGTACGAATATCGTATATACGAGTAAATGCTATACAAATACGGTATACGCCGACTGCGACGCTTCAGCTGACTGTTGCGTTGCGTTTGCCAGTGTCGCCGTCGCTGTCAACGTCGCTTAGTTGGTTTTTTGCACTTCCATGCCAGGGGGGTGTGTGTGGGCTATCGTATTGCGTTACATTGCCGTTGCTGTCGCTGTCGCTGCTGCTGTGGCTGAGTCTCTGCCTGCGTCTCTGTCGCATCAGGGTGCTTTCTACGTTTCGGTCTGGCGCTGCTCTCTTTATATTACCTGGTAGTCAAAGAGTATATTCAATGTGAAGTGTAAAACAACCAGAAGGAAGTGTTTGATCACCATCTGGCTTGTAAGTCTGTCTGTACGACCGTCTTATCTTTCGTCTAGTACTATACAGTTCCTGAACAGCTTTACTTTATGGTCAGACCCCTGTGATATCCCACTCCCACCCATGTGCCGGTTGTATGGTAGGTACTGCAGTGTCGACTCACTCTTACTTACCAACTCCTCCTGTTATTTGCTGCTTCTACTTCCACTGCTTTTCCACTACTTCTGCCTATGCTTTGGTCTTGCTTGCTCTGTTATTGCTCTGTTCCCGCCTCTGTTAATGCTCTGCTTGCGTTTCTGCTGCTGCTTATGATTTGGCTCTGCCTCTGCGCTGCCACTGCTTGTGGCTCTGCCATGCCGCTGCCTCGGTGAAAATACCAAACAACTTGATTTGTATACGATATTTCGCCGCATTTCGAAGCTTCGCGAGCGATTGGAAGGGTCATACCGGTGCCTGCCACTTCCACTTAAATATTAACAAGAACTTAACATAATATTACCACAATTGCAGCAGCAACAACTGCTCCAGCTACAATCGAAGCGAAAGTGGAATATTGGACAGATTCCAAAGTAGTTAAACGTTTTAATTATTAATGAATTAAAGTGCAATTCCTTTTGTGTTGCTCACCGATTGTATTAGTTGCTGTTGCTGTTGCAGATGTGGTAGCAATTGTCGCTGGCTGCTGTTGCCACCACCCGCAATTGTTGCACACACACTTTGCTACAATATTTTCTTCATTTTTTTATTGTTGCTGTGCAGTGTATGAAGAGTGCGTTGAATAAAACACAAAACACAAAACACGAAAACGAAAACGGAGAGAAAGAAAGATTAGCGAAGAAAGGAAACGTCCGAAAGAAAGTAAAGAAAACAAATCAAATTTTTGAGTGCGCATCAGACGTCCTCGTCGTCCATCTTGTTGTCTGCGGTCTGTGAGTGTGCGTTCATGTGTGTTCTGTGTGTGTGTGTGTGAGCTGCAACGCATTTTCGGGCAGAGGCAGGCAACAAAAACAGAGAAAAAAACAAACGAAAGGACACAAAAAGGACACGCAATAACAAAGCGAAACAAAGCGCAACAGACGCAAAGCACACACACAACAAACGCCAGCCCCCCTTTGGCCACCAATTTGGGGCACCCCCATCGCCCCACTGTGCTCCCCCGGCTTCCACGAAGGATTCACAGAATCCAGGACATACGTAATTCCTAACAAAACAAACGAGAGACAGTGGTGAGGAGAGAGAGAGAGGAGAGAAGGAGAGCACTCCACTCCTCATGTAAGCGAAGCAGAAGCCTGGAAGAGCCCCTCAAGTAAGTGATGATGAACCCAACGAATACCCTGCACACGCATGACATCACCTGCGTGTGTGGTGCTGTGGTGCTCAGAGCCCGCTAATCCCCTCTTTGATCGCCTCTCGAATTGCCCTTCTCGGGTTACACTCCCACACACATTTCTTGGTCTTCCATTAGAAAGACATTGGAGGCGATTTTGTTTCCTTTATTTTTTTCTCGAAAACCCAGACCCAGCAGAGCCGCAGAGCCCCAGAGCCCCAATCGCCATAGCCCATACCCAATCCCAATACCAAGCCCAGGGGCCAACCCATAGAAGTGCTCGAAATGGAAAATCTTAATTGCACAAGAAATGTGACAAAGGAAAACCGCACAAAACGGCTATGCCGCTGTGTCTGTGGCCGTCTCTGTGGCCATGGAGAGTGAGAGGTGTTATTGGGGCACACTCTCGGCCGCATGGCAGAAGTAAGTAAAACAGTGGGCCGGAATTGGGTCACCTTTCGTGTGGCTAAGATCACTACAGTGTCCTGCTAAAGCGCTGAAGCTGTGCCGCACTGACACCTCAACCTTAGACCATATCATGGGGAAAATTCTTACTGCTTCTTCCACATTGAAGATCTTGAGTTCCACTGATTTTCCGATTGTTTTCACTGCAAATCTCCCTGTGTTTATGACTGGCTATGACTCAAGCAATTATGGTTCCATTTAAAATGTGAATTGGAATTGTATTGGAAATGTTTCCCACTAATCCACTCTAATATTTTTCCATTGCCTTGGGCTTTAACGATTGCCATTGAAGTCTTTAGGGAACTGACTTAATTCCATTTTAGTTTTCTAGTATACATTTCATCACCTATTTTAAAGAGGTTTTATGAAAGTACCCAACGCGCACTTTCTTGGAAGAATCAGTCAGGCACGACAAGATCTTTCTTTCATCCTTTCTTTCATCCCTTTCCAGCACCGCTTCTGCCCTTAGATCGTTATCGATTCACCCATCGATCTATGCCTGGAAACGACTCTGCCTTTGAGTCGTTCGACACTCGCTTATGCACTGGCAGGAATTTGAGCAAAATGTTCAATTAGAAAAAAACATTTGCAGAGGGTTGAAGCTGAAGCTCGACAAGCGACACGCGATTCCATTTCTAACGGTGGTTAAATGGGTGGGTCCGCGTGTGTGGTGTGGGTGTGGGTGTGGGTGGTGGTTTGCAACATAAAATATGAAAGAGCCAAGAGGCAGAAAAATAAAAACAACAAAATGCATATTCTGCATATTCCGGGGGGCAATATTAACTAATGAGCCGACGACCTCGCGACGACAACGGCCACCAAATGCAAAAATGGGGATGACGACGAACCAAACGAATGACTGAATGACTGAATGACGGACTGACTGACGTATGTACATACGGATTGACCAAAGGAACGCACACACCCACCACCACCGTCAGCCAGGGCCACAACATTCGATGCCATGCCTCACGGCTCATGGCCTACGGTTCGTTCTCCCATGGAACATTGCAGCCGCAGCGTTCTGTTTATAAGGTCACCCTATTTCCATGTCTGGCACTGTCCGCGTCTGCCACATGCGTCCATCTGGTGGCAGTTCCCATGCCCGTTCCTCTCTCTTATTCTTCTGCTCTCATTTCCATTTCCACTTCCATTTCCACTCCGTTTCCAATTGCGATTCCAAATCCGATTCCCAGTTTGGTCGTCTGTTGTCTTCCATCTGCAATATCCGGTTCTCAATGTGGGCGCTGCGCCGTCTCCGTACTCTCCGCTGCAACGTCATTCCCCGCGATCTGCATAGATCATGTTTAGACTTTTGTAGTTTTAATTTTCCAGTGGCGCCCGCCACCATGTGGCCGTGCGGCCATGTGGGTGGGTGTGGTTGGGGTCTCAAATGATTGGATAGACGGCTGGATGGATGATTGGTTTGTTTGTAATCTGTCATCGGACACTATTGTCGGGCCTGTCATAATCATCGACAGAAGCACTGCAACGATCTCCCCAATGCAAGTGGCATCGTTTTTTGTTTATAACAAATGCGGTTGCCCACTGTTGCACCATTCTCTTCACTGATTCGACAAATGAAAATCTGGATCACACGATCAGCGTTTGTTTGGATAAACAGCTTCGAATTTGGGCTTAAAAAGCACTTAAGGCATTCAATAGGCATTCCAAGAATTTGTGTGGGTAATTTATAAATTTATATCATGGAGGGGGAAATTGTGCTGCCAAAGTGTGTCCAACAGCAAGGAGTTCTTTTGGCAATGAGCACTCTCAGAAATGCAAATGCCCCAAGGCAATGACTCTGCCAGAAACCAGCAGCAGCTTTACTCTCACATTAAATTCGTTCCCATCGTAAAGTTGACACACATCACAGCCCCAGCCACAGCATCTCACCAAAATGATGGATGATGCGCCTTCCTCCCCGGCTGCCAGTACGAGGAGAAGATTTAAAAGTACTTCAAGAGTTTACGAGTGCCTGCCTCGGCAGTAAAAAAAAAACTATGGCCAACACCGCATTAAGGCAATGGTGGGGCAGACATAAAAAGCGTTCATGTTGCATTCACACAATGTTGCTGCTGTTTTCAGCTTCTTCTTGGCGGCAGTTTCCATGGCCATTGGCGCAAGCCAGAATTGTCGCATGTTCTCGTTCTCGTTCTCGCTCTCGTTCTCGCGTTCCCCCAACCAACACAGTCGCGTAAATTGAAAGCTTGGCTAATACCATTAACATTTGATGGCTAACAACTGTCCGCCCCGTGTCCGCACAAGGGAACTGGCGCAAAATCTAACCGAATGTTGTTAATTGCCAGTGCCCCCCTTCCCGTCTTGGCTGTATGCAACATTCGCTATCTTGACCCGATTATCGCCAAATCGATTGACTAGCAACAAAGGAAACTGTTCACTCGATCATCTCAAACCACTTGTTGAGCCATGCTGGGAAATAAGTAATATGGGAGTCCAGTAAGAACGGAAAGAGTGAAGTTGTTTTCCCATTGTAGGGCTCTACGTTTTGGCACTCTCTTCGTCTGACCACATCGAGCGGTACGGATCGGTAGTTGTTTGTTTTTGTACGCATTGCCATACACCCCCGTCTCTCCAGTCACGCTGTATTTTCTGCTTTTGTGCGTTTGGGCGGCCACAGATGCAGGGAGATGTGGGTGGGTGCGCCTCTCGGTTGGGGCACACGACCTCGGGCTCCATACGCCTGTTGCCCCCAAAGCAGACGAGAAAATAAACATATTATTGAATAATATTCTGCAGCATGCCACATGGATGCGTGCCGCATTCTGGCCAGCAGCCAAGGCACAAAAGTGTGGCACATAATCAAATTAAATGGTGCCCCAGCTGCTGCTGCTGCCGGACACACTTTAGTAAGCGGCTTACTGGACCAGGGATTGGGGGCACGACTGCCCCTACGATTACGATTACGACGGCACCCTCATCAATCTGTCGAGATGTTCTATGAGAGATTTGATGGGATTCCGCAGCCAGACACGTCCATCAGCATCTGACATCAGTGGATGCTGCCTGCTGGCTGCTGGCTGTTTCCTACTGGATTTTCCACTTGTTGTTTCGTCTCTCGACTTTCAAGGGCAGCATTTATTTTTAAGCAAAGCAGAGCATCAAAATCCGAATTCTTTTGATTGGGCAAAAACAAAATCTTGGCAAGAAACCGTAAAATATTTAGTGGAAATATGGAAATATGTACTTGGAACACTTCTCCACTTGATTCCATTTCTTGGAATACTTAATGAGACGTTTTAACTAAAAGAGAAATTCTCGTTCTTCTCCTTCCAGATCGACCAATTTGCTAAACTAAAAGTCTTAAGAATATCAACTGCTGCTGCAAACTGTATGACTGATTTATGAACTGGGGCACAGAAACCCCCCAAGAAATTAACTCCCTAAGAACTTTATATAAAGCCTTTACACCCAAAACAAAAACCTTTTGCCACCTTTTTCGAGGAATGAGTGGCCTGCTATCGCTAGAAGCTTCAGCTATTTATTGAGCCAAGTAATCAAGTAGCTAGCTAACACTTGCAATCAATCAATCAATCAATCAGCAGATATACAAAAGCCACAACATAGAAGAAGGGCACACATTGCAGAGTAGAGACAAAGGAGAAGCATCATCAGGACTTCGGGGAGAGAAGGAATGCAGCGGTGTCCCTACATACATGAGATGCGAGAACGCTTGCTGGACCAGCCACGGGAGACACTGCAATTGGAAAACATGGAGCGGGCCAATCTGCTCGACAATCGACAATCGGCCTCCGAATCGAATCAGGTCGGCACTGTGGTCAAGGTACGGGCTATTCGATACACTCGTTACAAGGATTCCCCCGTTCCCCCCTCTCCGCCACCACTACCATATGCAATATATCTCATACAAATAATACACACACACTCAAACCACCTACACAGCTCAGCCATAATCCAGACATTGCTTTATCTCGTGAGTTTTATCTACTAATAGACAGAAGAATTTGTGTCTGTGTTTCACTTTTTCAAGCTTGTGGTACAAAAATTGATAAGCAAACTCTGATTTTAAATCTATCGAAAGTAAAAGACTAAACCAAATAATACTCAAAAGCTTCAAAGTAATATTTTTGATGGTTTAAAATTAATTTTAATTAAAAATAACTATTTTGGATACAATTTCATTTGATGGCAACACGTTTAATCACTTCACTTGTAAAATGTAACATACATAAGTACATTGAATGCATACAACATTGACAAATCATAAACAAATCAACATATGTACATCATGCGCTTACATCCCAATGAATACTTGCATCATCCACTCAAAGATACTGTAAATATTGCATATGAATTATACGAATTGAAACCGATTTGGTGTCGTGTGCGTGTGAGTGAGTGTCTGTTTTGTGTGGCAGATTTTATATTTAAAGATTTTTACCTTTATAGAGAAGAGAACCAAGAATTGATGAACCAAATCCTTGCACGAGTTACCGATTCGCCCTTAACTTTATGTTCCTCGAAAACTAAACTGAAAATCAAATATACAAAAAACACGAGAGAGAGAGAGAGAGCGAGTAAACCCTCTCTCCTGAGTAATATGATTTCTGGCAATAAATTGGAATAGTTTTGATATTTTATTTTTGAAGAAAACAACGGATAAAATGCATGCAAAACGCTTTCTTGAATTCATCTATAAAATAATAATATAATATATTTTTGTGTATGTTTCTCTGTAAATAACATGTAACAAACATCTTGTGTTATACGACATTCCAATTTATTGTTGTTCAAAAAGCTAACCAGTGCAATGCAGAGGCGAGATTTTAATTCACGATTTCCACTTAATGCCGATACCCAAAACAGCTACAGGGCGATGGCTATCACACGAGTCCTGCACATCAGCGCACACCGCTAGTGCCACACGATCTGGGCGAGGACTTCAATTTGGATTTCGACGATGACTTCCCCATCGATGCCCGGAGACCAAAAAATGCAAAGTAAGTGCGTTCCATGCTCACATGTCCCACAAGATCGATCCCCCCATCCCAACATCATCACTCTATGTGTTCTTTTGTGTTCCATTTCCGTTCAACATCCACCCCGAAACTGTACTAAGCTTTTCATTGCATTCGTTCCTACGTGTTACTTTTCCAAAGTTCCAGCCGCTAATACGAAAGACTGTCGTCCCATCTACCGTTTATTCTCTCTGTCTGTTCATCTCTCGCTCTGTGAGAACTGTCTCTATGTAGTCTATGATCCTTAGATATATCGTATTGTAGTGCTTTTGAAACCCTTCTCTCAAGTATACGAATTAATCAAAGCAAGAAACCGTTACAGCGGCATACATCAACCGGTTCTGACGCGCCCACAGCCAAGGTCAGATTTGGTATTATTCATATGACAAACAACAACAAAACAATCCTTACTATATGTAGATATATCTTAAACATATATACCATAGATAGTTCCTTCTTATAACCGTATGCCTCTATCCCCTCCACTAACAACCAACCTCAAGAATCGTTGGCTTAGCCCCACTCACATTTAGTACGTTCTTAGTACATAGATCTCTCACCTGCATCTTGCGTGATGGCTTTTCCAGTAGTGCACCAAACCGAAATCTAACCCCAGATCTTCATCCATCCACGGAGGGGGGGAGCGCAATATCCGCTTATATTTTATCCTCTGTACAGGCTAAGACCCGAATTTGTGCAGCTTTTGTTGTACTTCTTTTTGGCATCCTGCGGATTATAATGTCAATGAACTGAGGGCACAGACACAGGCGCAGGCACATTGCCTTACATTCCCGATGCTGGGGCATTGTTGCCGCTCCTAGTTAACAAATAAGTAGAAAAATCGCTTACACAATGTACTGGGTGGGACACGGGGCGAATGGAAGAACAGAAGTTGCAAACAAATTACGCAACTTGACAAAACGACAGAGCATTCCTCTCGGCTGGGCTGGGTTGGAATGGGATGGTTGTGCTGGTCTGCCGCTGCGGCTGAACTGTCAGGCTGGAGTGGAGTGTGCCCCATCTTTGTCTCTGGCATAAAGTGTCATTGTACGAATGACTTACATTCGTGAAAAGCAGCCAAAGACAGGGCAGGCGGGGCGCAAAGAACGCGACAGGAGAACTACTTATCGATGCCTTGGCATACGGCCAAGAGGCACTCTCCAGACTCTCCAGAACATGGCTCTTCCAAGTAACATATTGATTCGACTGGAATCTATTTGCGGAAGGCTGCGACTGCGGCTGTGGCTATTCCCCTGGCCATAGCCTTCTGCTGGAATTATCACCCGATTAGGCACAAGGTTTCGGTACAACCCCCAATAATCGCACTCGTGTGACTTCACTGCTTTTTGTTTTATAAATAAGAGCTTCAGACCTTCCGATAAAGACCTCATCTGTTCATAAGCTAAAAATATAATTAGGCAAGAGGGCACGCAACCCTTCTTCCCTGCCATCCAAAGGGTTGGCAGATGAAAGGCCGCCACAGTAATTATAGCCATACTTCCACGGGGGTGAGGAGCCCGAGCCACTCTTCAACCTTCAATCATTGATCCAAACAATGCTTGAATGATTAAAGATCTCTACGTTTAAGTATGATAATAACTTGCATCTAATTAGTGGCTAATTATTAAGATTTTCTTATGGAAATTTGCAACTACGCTGCGGAAAGTGCTGTTTGATTTCACGTCTAGACTCTCGAAGCATCTGAAGGGAACCAAGTGGCATATGAATGCTTCGTGCTGAGAGGTTTCTGAAGAGAGTCATGCGTCATAGCTTGATTCAAGTCCTCGGGCTTAAAATTATATATTAGATAATTATCTGAGCAGGACACAGTCTGTGGAAACTTCTTCAAGAAGTCTCCTCATAGATCCATAGATCTTTTGAATTTTCCTTATGCCAACATAATTCAGCCATGATTATAGTTCATGCTGTTGAATTTGGTGGCCTGTAATTTCCATAATTATGCCCATCATCAATGAAACGTGGCCATCAAGGACTCCCACAGAGGATTGCAGATGTTTCCAAAAAGAAGTCGACGCTCATCGATTGGGGGTTTTTTTTTTTGGTTAAGTTTTTTGTTTGCGTTGCTCGCGGGATTAGTGTGTGGCAGGCATTTGGGTCATGCATCCTCCTCTGGCTGGGATCAGGGTGCGGCTCATGCCTCAAGCCTCAAGCCTCATGCCCCATGCCTCGTGTCTGTCTGCCACTCCAGGCACAACTGCGACGCAGTATTGGAGTTGCGACGCAAATCCTTATCCGAGTAGCACTTTTTTTTCCACTCCTGCGATTCCACTGCTGCAACCCCTTTGCCACAGCACGGGCCACGGGGCATGGGGCACGCACACTGCAGTCAATGGCTGCGGCATGGCACACGGCATATACGGGAGTCGGGAACGGTAGTACGGAGTCCTGGAAGCGTACAGATTCCTGCCGGGGGGCGGCAACCTAGCGAATGCGCAACCAAAACAGAATCCGAAACATTTTTGGTTGTTGTGAAATGCGCACAAAGCGGAGGACGCAACAGAATGACGGCGAACGGGCGGCACAAAAGGGAGCGAGCGCTAGAGTTACGATAAAACCCAAAGCAGGATGAAAGGAACGACGAGCAGCGGCTGCTACGGAAACGAATGGATCAGACAGCGTGACGACGCTCCGTCGTCGGCTTTACTATATCGTAAGCGCTCTGCCACCACGTTGCTGCGCTGCCACAGCCACAGTCACACGCTGCTGCGGCGCTGCTGCTCTCCTCTGCAGCTGCGCACAATGGGCCGCGCACCGCTTCAAGTGGGAGGATTAGGAGGAAGTCGCAACGGAAGGCAGCTCAACGACACGGATCTAATGAGGCGCAAAAGAACAAGAACCATCTACTTGTACAGATCCAAGGAAGGGCAACGAATGACAGAAAAGGCATTTAATAACTATACAAAAACATTATTAGTAGCATAAACCATGGACTCGTAGAATTTCTGCAAATTTTAAGAGTTTAAAGAGCAAGATACAAATCTGATACTTATGAATGTAATGATGAATATTCTTGAAAACTAACAAGGAGATATAAAAATGACTTTGAGCCAAAAGTTTATACTGAAATGATGATTTACCCCTTGAGTAACAGCTATAAAATGGACTCTGGACATCGAAAGAATTGCTATAAAAGTGGAATTGCATTAAATACTTTACTAAAGCGATTGCAACTCTCACATAAATCACAACAAAGATTCGATTCCCCTGCTAACACAATGCTTGTTGTTCTCTTTCATTCACTAAACGAACTTCCCATCCCTCCATGAATAGTGAGCAGCATTACATGGACACCATCCACTGTGCCCGTATGCCTGCTTAATGTTGCTGGGGTTGTTATTCCACAGTGGATGTAAGAGCCATGCCATGCCATGCCATGCCGTGGAGTAGCTGGTAGTAAAAGGCAGTAATTGAGTTTTGGGCTGTTGCTTTTCGATGACTGACGGCTGCTGAGCCGGCCCCCACCCTTTAGGCATTTTTGATGCCTGCATCCTGCAGCCATCCATTGATTGGCATGTCAACCTCAACCCTTGGGCTGCAAGTGACCCATTTACATGGAGCTGCCTGTCTAGCTGCCACAGGAGCCTGTAACTGCAACTGCAACTGCAACTGCAAGTGTAACTGAAGCTGTGATGGATGCTAAACAAAGTGTCTCCCAGTGGCATGTCCTGCCCGATTCAATACTCAATTAAGAGATAGGAGCCGGAGGATAGCCCGAGGCCTCGATGCATGGCCGGGGTGAAAACATTTCAATCAAGTAAATCAAGTGCTCACTTCTATATGCAAATCGACTCTGAAAACAAAACGAAATGAAACACAGAATGTGTCCTACTTTCTGGCATACACTACCGAAATTTCCCCTACAGCAAGCAGCAGCAGCAGGCAGGCAGCAGAGGCAGCATCCCAGCTCTGAAGTATCCTTCGGAGAGGTGTATCCTGAAACACACACAGAGAGAGAGAGAGAGAGAGTGAGAGATTCGGCGCACTCTGAGGGCGGTTACTGCTGCTGCTGCTGGATGCTGGATGCTGGATGCTGCCGGAACTCTGGTGAGACGAGGCCTCGACGAGCCTTTTCAGTTGTAGTTGGATAGTAGAGGCTCTTGGACGTGTTTTGTGTGGAACGTTCGCAAGGTAAAGCCTCGAGATAAGGAGCAGCACCAGTCTGGCAGAGGGAATCAAATCCATCAAAGAAACAGAGCCACTCTATGCATTTTCCATTTAATTATTGTTGTTTTTTGTTGAGTGAAAAGAACCTTCAAGTGTGCGAAAACCAGTGCTGAAAAGTGAAGTGTTTATCACAGAAAAAAAGAGCCCACATACCATGTACATATATCCACAACTTTGATTTGAAAGAGATTTTTACCTGGCTCAAAACTGAAACGAAACAATTTGCAGAAGATATTTATCCAGTGTCTACCCATATATGCCATCCGCGCGATGAAGTGGCTTTTTTTTCCTCTACAATAGATTATTGTGGGGCCAGGCCTCCAGAAAACAGAAACCAGAAGCCTTTTGAGGGGGGGGCGCCGGGCACTAATACACAGCTTATTATACAGACAAGAGAGAGAGAGAGAGAGAGAGGGAGAGAGCGAGCGGAATAGCTCTCAAGATTCAAGAGGAGCTATATACCAAAAGGGGATATATATGTGTATATATATAAAGCCGATCCAATGCATACACACGCAGCCGAAGGACTCCACTCTCCGTTCGCTTGGAATACACTTTCCCCGCCCGGAATGCGAATGTGAAATGCGAATGTGCGAGGGTTGAAATCACAGTTGTTTACCCGGGGACTGGGGCTCCGCTCAGCATTGTTTTGGGGCAGAGCGAAAGACAGAGAGTGAGAGAGAGAGAGAGAGAGAGAGAGAGTAAGAGACAGAGAGAGAGGTCAGTAGGTCGTCGGCTCCCCGGGATGCAGTCCAAAACAGAAAGCGCGGCTTAAGGCCACGCCTCATTTGCCCATTTGTCAAATGCATTTCAAATGCGTTCCACAAAAATCACAAGAAATCTGAAAGAAAGAGAAGACGAGAGAGAGCAGCAGCCACAGTAAGGGATGGCTAAAGAAGAGTGAGAGAGAGAGAGAGCGGTAGGGAGAGGTAGAGGTGGAGCGAGATGCCTGGGAGAGTGGGTGGCTATAGAGAGAGGGAGAGAGAGGGGGAGAGCGAGTTTACTCGCGAAATTCTGTTGCATATTCAGTTGTGTGCAACAGCAACAGCAAAGAGCAAGAAACAGCAACAGAAACCAAATGAATCCTCGCGAAATAAGTCTGCAAATTGTTTCGTTTCGTTTTCGATTTAGAGTTGCAAAAAAAACAATTGGAAATCGAGAACCAGCTAAGACTGTAACACAAACTGTACAAGTGAAAGCAAAAGGGAAAACAATCGAGAACTATCGAGACTATCGAGCAATCGATAAATCGAGAAGAACTAGAAATCGTCGGGTATCGAGCATCAGCAAATAAAAGCCAGCACAACGGAGACCGAAACGGAAACGGAAACCATGGGCGGCGGTGAAGTGAAGGTCGCTACCGTCGATGTGGAGGGCGGAGACAATATGGCCACACTGCCGGTCTCCCGCTCCCACACCGCCGGCAGCACCGATAGCGCCGAGAAGAACAATGCGGCCAACAAGGAAATGGAGCTCAAGAATGTTATGCCGCAGCCATTACAAAGGTGCGAACCGAACCTAATCCATAGGTCACATGTACATGCAAAACGGGGGATCAACATCAGTGCGGGGCAACGGGAACAGGCTGTGGGGAAACACACACATAGATACACAACGAACACACATTGTATATATGTATATCTCTGCCACATAAGTATGCTATGACCGTAGGACCCAAATGTCTCTCTTCATGCTCCCCTTGCTATCACCTCCTAACCCATCCAGCAGCCAGCTATGTACAATGTGAAACCAAAACCAACACCAAAACCCCACCCCAAAGCCCACACGCAGAACCAGAAATATCTGAACATCTTCAATCTTATAGGGTTTGCTACACGTTCAAGCCAAATCCAAATAAACACAGTTTTATGCCAGCGAAAATCACGGTACAGGGCACATATCAAACAAATCCAATAACGGGACCAATCGAACTCTGGTAATATGATACCTAAGATGACAACCATCATCCAAAAATTCCCCCACCATCAAAACCAACTCCAAAAGTGTTGTACCCTTGTAATCCGCGTAATCCTTCCATGTGTACACCGCAGATTGTGGGATTATCTCTGCAATTAGACAATAGGCATACACCCAACATTGTTAGATGGCTAAAAGGGAAAGGATAGATATATTTGCAGAACGACTTGTGACGTGGAACCATCACTCTCTTATGCCCAAGGTCTTACTACTTTCAATTTGCAAGTTGAATTGAATTTTCCTCCATAAAAATATAACCATAAATGGGATGGAAATCGAAGTCTTTTATGCTACAGAATATTTGTGTATAAAATTGATAATTATTATGTCTTCCCAGGGAGCCCATCCTTTGCATATCTATTAGTTAAAAACCTAAATTGAAAATCTGTTAATTTCTATGGGATACCTGCACACATTCCACATCCGCTGCGACTTAGTTTCCTCTCCACTTCTCAAGGATATGTCTTCATGTCCATTATGTATGTTCAATAAATTCTCCCATCAGATTGGATTCCGGCGAGCTCAGGCTCCGCGTGCACTTCAGCTTCATCCTTTCCGCACAGAGTGGGTTGGGGTGGGGTATGCAAATGGGTGACTGCCTGAGCAGGGGGGCACGGCACACGATTTGTGTGTATTTTAAGCTGCAGCCAAGTCGAGTCAAGTCGTTGAGGCCGCTAACTGGGTCACTAAAATGACTGCCTGCAAATGAGTTGTTGGCACACACACACACACACACACACACACAGACACAGTGGGTCGCATCAGCATTAAGTGAATGTGGGTTGTGGGCTGGGGCCCCACTGTGCAAGGTGGAGGAGGGCTAATCAAATATCAAATAAGGGCTAATACACGGGAACTGTTATGCTCTCGAGCTGTCAAGAGAGTGGGAGAGAGGCGGCTGCACTTGAGATGCTCTTCGACAGCATGCATGTAGTTGCATGTCAGTCACACAGATACGCCAACACACACACACACACACACACACTTATGCTCAGATTGAGACACTCTCGCACTTCCAAGAAGCGGGATAGTGGGTCAACTCGGTGGGAGAGTTGCAGCCGGATCTTGACACACTTCACCCACACACACACACTAACAACAGCACCACACACACACACACACACACACACATGTATGAGCACCCACCCCCACCCAGAATTTTCCCGTTTGATGCATTTTTGAAGCCATGAACTAATGACGGAACTCCTTCCCCAAACACCCCGAAAACAGGACATCGCTATTCATCGTGACCAGCCTGGTGTACGCGATCCTCCTGATCGTCGTGTGCATCGCATACGTGATCAGCGATGTGACCACCCACCGCCTGCCAGTGCTCTACTATGAGACATTCTTCACGTATCTCTACGGCGTCAGCATACTCTTCCTCCTCTACGTATTCTGTTTCCTGCTGCAGGGTAAGTTCAGTTCCTGACTTTCCAGGAACATGTCTTCCTCATGTGCGTCTTATTGTGCGTTCCATTAGAGAGCTCTTGCTGCAATGGCGGCAATGGCAATGGCAATGGCAGCAAGCCGAAACCCCAACCCAAGGAGAAGAAATCGAAGAAAGCCAAGAATGCCGATCCAGCCGATTCGAAGGAAGCGAAGGGCTCCAAGGACTCTGGCAAAGCAGCTGTCAAAGGCGCCGCATATCAAGTAAATATCTTCATTTGCTGACTTATAAACATTTAAGGATCAACATTTAAGAATTAGGAATCTATTTTCATGTAGAAAAATAATTATAGATGGAACTTCATGGTGGTTTGATTTTAGTAGATGTTTTCCTATTTTTAGATCTTGAAGGAATCATTATTGATGGGATTTAGGCTCTACTTTTACAACATATTTTTATTTTATTGAATACTTTTTGGCATTCAAGTTAAACTTTACTTTCCTGATTTTTATTGACTTTTTGTGGTTACATTTAAAACCATTTTGATCATCACTTTTCAATCATTTAATTGATTTAAATATATCTGATTTCCCCGTAAGAAAGAACCTCAACAAAAGCGATCCACAGATACGTTTCTATGGTCAAACATTCAATAGATTTTCACAGTTGGCAC
Organism: Drosophila subobscura; assembly: GCF_008121235.1. Taxonomy (NCBI): domain Eukaryota; kingdom Metazoa; phylum Arthropoda; class Insecta; order Diptera; family Drosophilidae; genus Drosophila; species Drosophila subobscura. The sequence continues at coordinate 21,648,039 of NC_048530.1, read as the reverse complement.
AGCCAAAGCTCTGGTGTGTGAATTGTGCTCGGAGGCCGCCTCAATTATGGATCATACGCGAATTTGCCATGGCATTGAACATCGAATTCTCTTTCACTCTCTTTTGTCTGTGCAGGAAGCACCCGTGGATGCCGAGGTGGCCGTCACCCCGAAGAATGTGCGCAAGAGGAAGACCACTCATAGCGATCCGACGCACGGCAGCTTCTTCCTGCGAGTGGGAGCCATTGGTAAGAGGGGGCCAGCAGCAGCAGTGTGTGTGTGGCACTGTGTCACAGAGTTCTGATTACTGATTTTGTGCAGCATTCGGTCTGGGCGCCATGATCTACATTGGACTGGAGTTCGGATCGTTCTTCGAGATACCCTTCGATTCGCCCTGCCATCACATACTGATCGGTGTGAATCCGCTGCTCCAGATGATTTTCACCTTTATGCAAATGTACTTTATATTCATGAATGCACGGGTAAGTGTCGATGTCCAACAATGTCTCTCTTTGTGTGCGTCTAAAAGAACTAAACCAAAGAACACTGTAAGAGTATGGCCACAACAACTACAACTACTACTACTTTCTACTACTACTACTACTACTACCACCTACTACTATTATCCTACGGCTATACCTGTAATCGTATGTTAAATGTTGAAACAAACAATAAGTACACGAAACCACATCCCCAAGGCTTCCAAAAAAGTTCGAGGTTAGTCGAGGTTCCATCTGCCACCTCTCTCTAGAGATCGGTTTCGGGTTCGGGTTCGGGTTCGCGGGCTCTCGGGTACACTCGGTATCGGTGTTTAGGAATCACTAGGAATCCGGTTACGGTCGCCACGGTCTCTCATCCCTCACTTTGTATCGCTGTATCGCTATATTTGTATCTGGCGTGATAATTGGCAGTTATGCAATTGAGTTGAGTTTCAGTTGAGTTTTCATTCATGCATTCGCGCATCTGCCACTGCCACTGCCACTGCCACTGCAACTGCAATCAACATTCGCACCCATATATCATATACTCCACTCGTACCACAAACAACCGCTATTCACATCATCAATTCGCTTCTCTCTCTCTCTCTCTCTCTGCCTCTTTCTCTCTGGCTCGAACGTAATGCCAAAACCACAACAAGTGGCATCCACTCACAGTCCAGTGCTATTCGGCTGGGGTCGAATCGATCATCCACCATTCATCACACAAACAGCCACAACAAAAACCACAACACGCATTTCAAGCCCTCAAACATTCCATCCATCCATTCCATTCACTCATTCATTCATTCATTCATCCATCCATCCATCAATGCATTCATTGTTTTTTAAATAAATTTTTGTCGAAATTTGCTAAGTAGTTATTTAATGAAACCATTTTTGTGTACATAATCCCACAACAACCGCCCCACAATTCGCGCGATCGCAGACTAGGCCACCATTTCAGGTACGATATGCAAATCATTTTCTACTCTACTCTACTGTACTCTCTACTACTCTACCCCCCTACTCTACGCTCATTTCTCACACTGTATACCGCATATACAAACGACAAAAAACAAAACATGTGTACATCCAGCCACATATCAGAGATATCCTAGATCTATGACATGTCTACCGATATTCGCATATGTTAACCAATAGACAACAATATCTCTCTCTCTCTCTCTCTGTCTCTGTCTCTCTCTATAACTTATAATATCTATAAGGGATCGATTCCATGTCTGATGTGGCAGTTTGGTTTTTGTTTAGTTGTCCCAACTCATCACCGATTACCCCTGCCAGAGCATAAAGTTGGCTAAGAATCAATCCAAAAGCGAAACCGTTTAACTGTAAAATTATACCAAAATCCATTGAATTTTCTTTGATATTTGATGTGTACGAGCTCTGCAGGGATAGTCGGGGATACGGTTCGGCTCATCCCGATTCCGAATTTTTGCTTGTAATCTACGTAATCAATGCTCAACCTGCAACCCTGCGATAGGCAAGAGTCTCAGTTGTACTCAAGCGCCACCACTCTCTCTTCTCTGTTTCTTGATCTCTGTCTGAACTTGCAGCTGAACATCCACCGCTTCAAGGTGATTGCCCGCTTCGGGCTGATGCATGTGGTGGCCACCAATATTTGCGTGTGGATCCGAACGCTGGTGAAGGAGTCGCTGCTGGAGATCACCATTTGGCACCAGAAGAACGAGGCCGATCCGGAGGCTTCCTCCATAGCCCACTCGGTGCGGCAGCATGCGCTGCGGCATGCGGGGACCGTTCTGCGCACCCACACCGGTCCGAACAGCGAGTTCGAGGTGCTGGATGGGGAGGATCTGCTGCCCAAGGATGTCTACAAGAGCGACAATGTGCTGTCGAAGCTGGTGCGCAACACCGTCGACGGGATCTCGAAGAGCCTGGGCATGGGCGGGGATGTGGCCAGCACCACGGCGAGCAGCATTGTCAGCAGCACCACCACCAGGGCGCCGTACACGACGGCCGGCTATCAATGGCACAGCACTACTATGGCCCGCAAGCTGAAGAAGTTTATCACAAGTGCCACCACAGCAGCCACCACAACGGGCGGCAGCCCCAGCACCATTGCCAGCACCACCACCACCTTCGGCACAACCACCACCACCAGCCCATTGACCACCACCACCGCCATACCCATTTCCGCCGGCAGCACTGCAACGGACGCCATCAGCAGCACGACCAGCGAATCGACCTTCAGCGGCCTCCAGCGACTCCTCACCAGCGCTGCCCCGAGTCTGACGCCAGTCGATGGGTCCGCCTCCCCGGCGTTGCCCGCTGCTGCCACTGGCAGCGTCTCCTCGTTCCTCAACAGCTTTGTCGCCTCCACGCCCAGCAGCGGCATCGGTGCCAGCACCGAGGGCCCAGTGAACATCATGAACAACCTGTTCGGACCCGGCATGGAGAACAGCTTCCAGACCTACTCGGACATATCGCACGAGGAGTCGAGCGGCGGACTGGTGGCCTTCGAGAATCTGGAGAGCCTGGACAGCATTTACCCGGCGGCGCTGTCTTCCAACATTGGCACACTCAACTCCACCGCCTGCGGGCGCATCGATATTATGGGGACCATTGTGTACGACTCGGCGCCGTATCTGTATCCGTTCATTATTGAGTATTCGCTGATCGGTGCGGTGGTTTTGTATGTCATGTGGAAGCACATCGGCCGCTATCCGGGACGGATGAACGACGAGGATCTGGAGCACCGTTTGGAGGTGATGCTATCGCGTCGTGCCGTCGCCATGGCGCAGCAGGCACGCTCCGGTCGCGTCGACTGCGTTGGCTCGTCGAAGGGACTGTTCTTTGGTCTGCTGCTGTTGGTCGGCGCCCTCATTTGCCTGATACTCTTCTTCGTCTTGGTGCGTCATCAGCAGTTCTCGCTGTTGGCCATTTATCTGGCCGATGCCAGCCACTGCATCCTCATGGCCTTCGCCATACTGGCCATCATAGTGGGCTTCATCAGGTCTGGTTCTCCATATTCCTCATCTAGATCTAGATCCAAACCCACATATATCCTCGCTTGATTTTTTTCGAACCACACTAACGACACTCTCCACTCCACTGTCACAGGGTCAAGAATCTGAAGTTCCGCTGCGAGGAGCAATCCAATCTGAATGACATCTTGTTGCGCATCTCGGCCTTTGGTCTCTTCACCTACTCTGTGTTCAGCATCATTGCCGGCAGCCTGAAGGTGCTGGAGAGCGAGCCCAGCCTCCTGGTGACGACCACCGGCGGTGTGGCCGTCTTCCAGGTGATCTTGCAGCTGCTCTTCATCGCAGACGTATCGCGGCGTCGCGTCCACTTGCCGGAGCACGATCGCAGCAAGCCCGGCCGCCAGATTGTCACCTTCCTACTCATCTGCAACGTGGCCATGTTCGCCATCTACACATTCGAAGCTCAAAAAGTATTCGCCAATCCTGTAAGTAGATATGTACGTAAGCGAGACTGAGTTAAGTAAAACGATTAACGCTCTCGTTCTCTAATCGTTCCGTTCTGTATGTTCTACTCTAATTAATCCTAAACACGATATCTGTCTGTCATCTCTCCAAATGTACATAAATGTCTTCATATCCAACCCTATGGTTTTTGCATGTTTCTGTGTGTTCAAGAGTCCTGCTATAACCAACCGAGAGTTTAACTCTTTCGAACATTTCCTACTCGAATTGTTTGAAATGGAAGAACTTTTGTGGGTTCATGCAGGGCTCCACTCATTGAATGACTAAAGCTTCTGTGTTGTACTCATGCATGTTGTATTGTGTTAGCCTATGAATCGTTGCCTAATTATTTACCCAACTAATACCGAATATGGATCCTGTTTCGAATCTGCAGGTTCAGCTTGATTTCTATGGCTTTGTGCCCTGGTCCATCATTCAGCGCATCACACTGCCGTTGTGCATCTTCCATCGGTTCCACAGTGCCGTGACACTCGCCGAGATCTGGAAGACCACCTACAAGGCACGCCTGGAGTAAGCAGGGAGGCGATACGCAGGCTGCAGTCAGTCCCCCCCAGGCCGCTGGATGTCGAGGGAGTTATGAAAATGCACCAAACAAAAACCAAAATGTAGCGAACCCACAAACCAAAACGCAAACAGAAAACAAGTGAAAAAAAGTTAGTTTCTAATTACATATTAAACATTAGGCAAAACAAAAACCTACCGTATAATTACATATATATTATATACGTTTTTTTTTTTGTGTTTGCTTATGGTTTATGTTTTTAGTTTACGCATACGAGTAGGTTAAAACAAAAGCAAAAGCGAAACCAATGCGAAAATTCAAACGAAACGAAACGAACGAAGTCGAAATCGAAATCGAAACGATCGATAGACGATAAGAAGAGGGGCATGGGCCAATGCAACCCTGCTTGTGGAGTGTGGAATCAATTGATGACGACAGTCAGTCAGTCAGTCGCTTAATGCTTTACCCATTTGCTTTTCTTAATTTTTAGTTTGTTAATCATGGAAATCATGGAATCTAAGAACTAAGTCATAGTGTTTACAGAACCCACTTCCCCAGAAACCACTTCCCCAGAATCACATGGCACACGAATACGTTTAATCTCAGTTGAATATTTAATTATTAGTTAATTTCCTTAACACGCTGCAATACAATACCAAGATAATATTAATTTTATAATTGTTTTATCATTATCCAAACATAAAAAAAAAAACAAGAAACCAAAAAAGAAAACATAAAAAATCAATTAAAATTCATATAACGAATAAGAAGTGAATTATTCTACAAAATGGTTGTTTATTTTTCGAGTTTGCTCAATGAGTAGGTAAGGAATACCCCTCCTGGGAGTGGGACGACCTCCTACACACACACACACAATTATATACACACAAAAACACACACATTGCCATGAAGAAATCAGCAAACAGGAACCGGAAATAGGACACATTTCAATTTCAATCTTTACCAAGCATAAAAACAAACTCAACAAAAAAAGACAAACCAGCCGAACAACAACAAAACTGTGATGAATACTATAATTTTTACTCTCTCTCTCTCTCTCTCTTGAATTTCTCACACTTTCTGCTCTCATTTTTATCTGCAATATTTATGAGTTTGTTGTATATTAATTATATTTTCGTGCATTTTCAGCTGCATTTCAGTTTCGGGTCGCAAAAACTTTTGTAAGAATTTAAGCGAAACACAAATGGCATTGCAACAACTTCATGGCATCAAAAACAAAAACTAATTAAAACCAAAACAAAAAAAAAACAACAAAAAAACACAAAAAAAAACCAAATGAATTGTGGCATTCTGAGGCCAAAAAAGAATATAAAACAAAAAAGAAAAGAAAATGAGAAAAAAACACATTTTTAATATACATTATATAAAAGTTTATAAATGTCCATTTTTTGATTATTAGTAGTGATGTTAAACGAAAACCAAAAAGCAACAAAAGAATGCATAATTAACGATAAACATAATACTAATAATAATTGACAACAAAATATTGTATGTATGTTAAAGCATAGGATCGAAGCGAGCCTTTTCGCCGAGAATCTGCAGTGAATACAGAACACACAGGAAAGGAAAGTAAGACAGTAAAAGTAAAAGTAAAAGTAAAGGCAAGCAAGTACCGAGAGAACGAATACGATTTACGCATACGAATACGAATACGAATACTATCCCCGCATTTATGAAACAAAGAAACGATCGATGTAAGCCCAAAAGAGAGAACAAAAACAAAGGGAAACATAATTTGAAACACAATCTACAATGTTAAGATGACATTTTGAAAGATATATTGCCACGTATATCTATAAATATATGTATACTAACCCACCAAATTCAAAGTATTTCAAAGTTTTATACACACGAAGATGATGCGCAGGACAAGACACCATATACCGCCCGCCCCTCCCCATCCACCAATACAAGAACCCCACATAAAGCCCCATCCCACTCTATCACTATACCCCAGAAAAAAAACAAAAACACAGCTGAAACTTGAAGCAAAGTAAAGAAAACCGAAACGAAAGAGTAAGCATCATCAGTTTGCTAAAGACCAAAGAAAAAGGACATCACGTGAGGGAGAAAAGTCAAGAGAAAAGAGAAAAAAGAATTTGAGAGTTGAATTTTGAAAGGACTTGTCGGTGGAGTAACGGAACACACTGCCCGTCAAGTGATCCACGAGAGTACATGAATATCTACAGCAAGTCTATAAGTACATACACAAATACATGGCAAACACGCTCTAACGATATAAAAACGTATTCTATATGTATGTGTGTGTATTTGTATCTCCAGATTAGGGCCATATACATATACATATACGATTCTATATACAATCCAAGAAAATAAAAACCAATTCCAAAAACCAAATATATAATTATATGTATGTATGTGTATGTTTCAAACTTAAAGGAAATTCAATGCTCAACAAAGATGAGAAGTGAGCAAAATGTGGGCAAAAGGCATACGTATACAATATACAAATACTCTCATAATAGCTAAAGCCAAAATCGAACAAATCATAAGTAGTTCAGCACACAGATACTCCACACACACACACACACACACACAGACAGTCAGACATGAATATATTCAAAGTTTGCGAATCAAATTCAGTTTGAAACTTGTACTTGTGTAGGCTCTTAGTAATTGTAATTGAATGAAGAATATACATACATACATACATACATACATACAAGCATCACACGTACTATATATACATATATTATATATATATATAAATCTAATTGTTTTTTCTTTACAATTTAGTTATACATAAGATCAAATCATATTTTATGTCATACAACAAACAAACAACAAAGTAAAGTGAATAAAACGTAAACGGATCACAGCCGAATGACCGAAATATTTATTAAATGTTTCAACTAAGTTGTATAATTATAAGTGAAAGAGTTTACATAATGGAATTATGTATCTGTATCTACATATGTGAAATGACAGACCAGACAGCATTCTCGGACAGCATTTCGGGCCAGAGATTGGATAGATGAATGATTGATGGATGATCTGCAGAGCTCTGGATAGAAGCAGTTCGATGATCGGATCGATGTGGGCAGAATTAAATGAAAGAAAAACACACACAAATTCGAAAAGAAAACGCAACTTAACGCACAACAACAACAACAACAACAAAAACAAGAGAAAACACCAAAAGCAAAAAAACAGTTATAAAACTTCCCAAAGTAACGAAAAAAACAAAAGAAACACCACAAACAACCATATAAGTATATATAGAGTACATATGTATACATAAGCAGTATATAGACAATTTCAATAACTGATAAATATACAATATATATATATATACACTTATATATAAAGAGATTGCCCAACATTAAGCGAAAAATCAAGTACATTTTCCCATAAACAAAACCAAAACCAATTCCAAATCGAAACCGAAATCGAATAATTCAACAATTACAAGTGAATAAAACGATGAATACACAACACACACTCGCCCATAAAGAATTGTAGGCAATTTTTTAATCATTGTCGCATTTTAGAAACGAAAATGAAGAGAACAAAACAAAAACTAAATTAAACCATTTCGATTTATTCGAAGCCCACACAGACACAATCCAACGCACATTCACAACACTCACAATTACACACACACACACACCCCACACACACACAGACACATTCACTCTCTCGTTTGAATACATTGCATAACGAATACAAAGAAATTGAATTAAAAAACAAGTTGGATGTGGAGGTGGATGATGGTAAAACGAAGCAAGAATGACATACAAGTAATTTTAAATTGAATAAAAATTAGTATTAAATATGTACAACAAATGTCACAAATGTGTTTTATTTTCAACGATATTCGACTCAGCAGCGTTGCTCATTTCAGCTAATTCGATCGATCCTTGCAAGGAAAATTACAGATAGAAATTACGAATAAGATTTAGATTTCATTCGGTCAAAATTGTTTCTCCTCTTTATCACTCGAAATGAAAGCGATTTTTGGCCTTTGTCTTTCTGTTCTTCCTGGCATTAATTGCTAGCTCATTGGCACAGATAATGTAGCTTCCAATCATTTTCTCGAGGCTGACAGAACTGCCTTCTTAATACCATAACTCACTTAAGTGTAGGGATTAATCTTCTTCAATTATTGAAAGCTAAAAAATATAAGCTACAAAAATTATTTTAAGCGAAACAAATAGCCATTCTTTTCCTATCTACAATATGACTTTCAGCATCCTATAATAAGAAATTATTTTCCGCATACGATTTGCTTTTTACCCTTAAGAGACTTTAATTTATCGATTTGGGAAAAAAGCTTCCACAAAAATAGTTGAATTACTTCAAAGTAAACTCAATATTCCAAAGAAAACGTATGGCTTCCATGCAATAGGTTTTTCTGAAGGTTTTTAGCATCATTTCAATTGAAACAAATGCTTTAGAACGGGTCTTTCAAGGCGGCCAAAAATCGGGTCAATAGATCTCGAATATGCTAGGAACAATAAATATAAACATTGGCTATGAGCTTACTCTCGTATCAAAAGGTCTGGACGGCCACATTCAAATTCACTTGGAGGGCGGCCCAGCGATAGTCGCGGCTGTCGGGGTCGCGCACCAGGCACATCGGCTGTTGTTGGTGCCATTTCGTGTTCTTCAGGTTGCTCAGCAACTGCTGCAGGCCGCCGGAAGTTACATAGCCAACGGCACAGACGGTCGCCTCGGTGAAACTGAAGCCGGCTGTGGACACGTAGCCGAAGACTTCGCGACTGCACTGACGGCGCACGCTATCGCGCGTCTCGGCGGGATCTGTGGGCAGCCATAGGCGGCACATCTCCAGGAGGTGGGATCGGACCAGCGACGCCGTGTTGGCCGCACGGATGTGGACGCGCTTGGTGGCTGTTTCCTGGAGGCGACGCTTCTCGCGTACTCGGCGAGCCCGCAGGCGCTTCAGCTTGAGTTTGTGGCTACTGCGAAGCTCCTTGCGCGTCCGCTCGTTGAGATCGGGCTGCGGAGGCTCCATGTGGACGGGTGCCTGCTCGTTCCGACTGATCTGACGCCAGCTGCGCTTGTAGTCGGCAGCCGAGGGCAGACATATCAGGGCATTGTCCTTCAAATGTCCACGCGCCTTCAGACGCAACTGGATCTGGATGAGGCAGTCGTCGGGCACCTCATCGGGCAGCGGCTGGCGCTGCCGCAGACAATCGGCGATCGACTCGAGCAGCTCTCGGTGTCGCAGCACATGGTACGATCCAATGCCTGGTTTGCTGGGAGCATCAGTGGTCCGCCAGTCCCGCACCAGGTGCTTCCATGGCGCACTGAAGGGACTGGCCACCGCCAGCTTCCGGTAGTTGGTGCGTTTGTTGGGCGGCAGACGGAAGTAGCGAGCGCGTCGCTCCTCGGCAGCAACAGACGCCAGCTTTACTCCTGGAAAGGTATTCGTGAATTTGGAATATAGTGAACCATCCATCAGGGCGCTTGCCCACTTACCCGCCAATGTGTCGGGCAGATGCTGCTCGCCACCAGACTCCCTGGCCACCGAATCGAACTCGCGCAGGCCGCCGGGCCGCGCGCCCCACATATTGAGTGTTAGCCAGAGGGCCATGCCGTACTTGGCCGGCGCAATCACGTCCCAGCCGCAGCCGTAGCCCAGGCGCTTGTACTCGGGATCCTGGGAGCCGGGACGCTGGATCAGCAGCAGTGGAACCGGCTGCATTTGCTCCTCGAAGGCGCAGGGTTGTCCGGGAACGACAGCGTGCTGTTGGCGCAGCTCCTGGTAAGCGTGGGTGGACATAATATTCCTGGCCAGGCGCTCCCTCTCCTCCCGCTGCCAGAGCGGACTCCGGGGCAAACACTCGGGCTGACTGAGCAGGAGACTACCAGTGGGCGCCGCTCCAGCACGAGGTTCCGCCTTGGTGCGCTTGCTGGGACGCTGCAGGCGCGGATCTACGATGTGGAGGCCCATGATGAGGTTCGAGAGCAGCTCGTTGGGGGAATGCAGCTGGAAGGCGGCCTCACAGTAGTCAGCCTGGGTCGACTGGGCCTCAAGCTGACCATTCCGATGCGCCCGCAGGCTAGAGGCCAGCACCCGCTGGGCCTGGGGTCCCGTCAGGCGAAAGCGGTTGAACTCCTGCCGCAGCACCAGCAGCTGGAGGCTGCCATGCGAGTAGTGCGCGTGACGCTCGAATGCCTTCGTCTGTGTCCAAAAACGCAGCGGCTTCTCCTTTTGCTCCTTCTCTGGCTCTTCCTGTAGGGGCAGCGTCTGCTGCCGCCGGGACTGCAGCTGGAACACGCGCAGCAGGTGCTCGATGGTGGCCTGAGCGGCACTGGGATGCAGCCAAAGCCAGAGGGTGCGCGTAGCTGACTCTCCTTCGTCCAGGGGCCGCCACATGAAGTTGGCACGCTGGAGAGCCCCGTGGGGATACTTGTTATCGGCGAATAGCTCCACAGTGCCCTCGCGACGGCCTGTGAGGAAAGTTCGGGCCGTCACGCTCAAGCCGCACTGTGGGCTGGTCATGCGAGCGAGTCCGTTGCGCAGCACCTCCAGGCTGCCCTGCAACTCGACGCAGGTGTAGTAGGAGATGTCCTGGAGCAGGCAGTGCTGGACGCTGGCCCGGTAACAGGCGCGATAGGTCTTGTCGCAGCTGGCGTTGGCCAGACGGTAGCCCCAGCGGTCCACCATGTGGAAGCGCTTGGCGTGCCAGATGTGCGTCTCCAGCCAGTTGTGCTTTCGCTGGCGGCGCACGTACTCTTTCAACAGGTTTCCAGGCCGGCGACGGTATTTGCGCGAGGGACGCTTCCGGATGACCGGGTCATTGCCGCCCTTGCACATCTGGTTCTTGTGGGCGTGGCGGTACTTGCGCGGCAGCCGCTTGGGGTGGTGGGACATGGCGCGCCGCCGCATGTGCTTGGGCAGCGACTGGAAGATCAGTTTGCTGCTCACGGGATTCAGGGCCTCCGTGATGAGGCCCTCGATCTCGTTCAGCGCCCCCGCTGCGTAGCGGTAGGTGGACACGTGCGTGGGCAGCACGATCTTGCCGCCCATGCGGGCATCGTACTCCAGTTTCTGTGTGCTCATGACGGGGGCACTTTCTTAAGAATAAATTGTATTTCAAAAACGTTGTCGAAAGATCAAAACAAACTGAATCCGCGGCACGTGGCAATATGGTCACACTACTGCAAAAGCATCGATGGCACTATCAATAATGTCGATAGTAGGAAGACGATATGTAGAAAATATTTATTATCTCAGGCACCAAGAATTAAATATTATTGCCACTTATGCTCTATGCATAATATACACATATTCTATATTTTAATCAATCGGATTGAACAACAGTTTGAATGCTGAGTCCCAAATAGCTGCTTATGTTAAATATAATATCAATATCGCCGAGTATTATATACGATTCGGTATATTTACGGTATATTTTTAATATGAGAAGTTATATTTCGCTATATTTTTGAGGGTCAGGTGCATATTAAATCGATAAGTCCGCGGTCACACTGCTTGTCGCATCAAAATTTTGCCTTCGCACTCAATTTATCCCGTGTTTGTGTTGTTATTTTCCCCAGCCAGCCTACCAACAAATCGATATGGTAAGTGGGCCGACAAGTAATTGAAATCGTGGCCAATGTATAGATCAATAGCTACATGTAGCTTTTCCACTAACTCATGCTGGAAATTAATGCATTCTTTTGTTTGGTTTTTTCAGGCAGCTTACACCGAGGATCAGTTGGCTGGTGAGTTATCTCTGTCTCACTCTGAGTGGGCGTGTGTGTGCGTGTGTGGAAGTTCAAAGTGCCAGCTCAAAGCCCTCCCCTACCCCATGTCAGCCTCACCGACTACAAAAACAAAAACCAACATAAAAAACAGTTATTTGCATGCGCTGGCACATTTCAACTCTTTCGCTCTCACTCTGCATTGGAATGCGTGTGTGTGTGAAGGCGATGACACAGAAATATGTGCATGCATGTGTGTGTGTGTACACATATTCATATGCGGTGTATGAATCATTGATAAAACAAATACTCATCGACTGTTGGGTGGGTGTGAGGAGGGGAAAGCACTGGAAGGCAGCCATACGATCGCGTTGGAATGAGTCACCCGGCGAACGACAGTGGTGATAAAGAGAGCAGCAGCAGCAGCAATTACAACGGTAACGGCAGGAGAAGATTCGATACGAGGAGAATGAACTGCAGGGATTAGCTCACGTCCACTGCCCGGCGGCAACTGCAGTGGCGATCCGATATGATCGCCACATCTCTCGCATCTCGGCCATGTCCAAAGCGGTCGCCCGACCGGCTGCCGCCATTTAAGGCGGACCAGACCGGGCCACCATCACCGTCTGGGTCAAATGCATCTCGATGCCACGACCAGGCCCCGGCCTGACGGCCATTATGGCGGATCTTTACGCAACGCTCGAACCTCTACTCCACCTCCCCCCGCTATTTGCTCGCTGCCTGCTCTGCTGATAACTTAATCAGCATCGATTGCTGCTCGATTAGCCACTCCAGTGTGTGCTCTACCCGCCCGCCCGATAAGTCTCTGACGTCAGCCCCTGACCGCATTCAACCGCGAATCCGCGTACTGCAGTCGTTGCTCTGCGGCGCCGCTACGCCATTCATTGCCAAAAATGGGCAAAAATGCGCTGAAATTGTTTGCTTTTATGGCCATTTTGGGCTGCCATATGAGCATGCAATGGCCAAAACAACAACATATCCCGCTCGTGCCTGTGCTATAGAAGCATAGATACCCTTTACCCACCGAAAGGAATACAGTTTGAAGGCGAATAACTCATATATACACCGCGCAGATTCAAATCATGCTTGGGCTCCATAGTTTCACTTAAGTAAACCTTTAGATATTATCATCCTTTGGCGAGGAATTGTTATGTGTAGAGTGGGAGTCTAGATGCTGACTGTAAACACCCCTTTCCAGGGTACACCTCTGAATGCAGGCTCAAAATGATCCGTTCTCTTGCTGCTGCTGCTGCAGCTGCTTTGGCTTTTGCTTTTGCTTTTACTCGTGGGGCAGCCTGCGAGGCAGGCCAAATCTGTAAGCCGGAGTTGGAGTGTCAGTAGCAGGCGAGGCGGTCATCAAAGCGGTTCATCATGTATTACTACACAGCGCATGTGAAGCCAACATTCACTACGGTGGAAGGTTAATGCAGAGAGAAGGGAGAGATTCTATTGTTCCATTTTTAACACTCTGTCTCGATGTTTTTTGTTCGGCTATTGCAGAGTTCCAGGAGGCCTTCAATCTGTTCGACAATCGCGGCGATGGCAAAATCCAGCTGGCCCAAGTGGGCGAATGCCTGCGCGCCCTCGGCCAGAATCCCACCGAGTCGGACGTGAAGAAGTGCACGCACCAGCTGAAGCCGGACGAGCGCATCTCGTTCGAGGTGTTTCTGCCCATCTATCAGGCCATATCGAAGGCCCGCTCCGGGGACACGGCCGATGACTTCATCGAGGGACTGCGTCACTTTGACAAGGACGCCAGTGGCTACATATCGTCTGCCGAGCTGCGCCATCTACTGACCACGCTGGGCGAGAAGCTCACCGACGAGGATGTGGAGCAGCTGCTGGCCAACATGGAGGACCAACAGGGCAACGTCAACTACGAGGAGTTTGTCCGCATGGTCATGAGCGGCTAAAAAGCTTGTGCTCCACCACCCCAACACTAGCAGCAGCAACATCCACACAAAACAAACAGTAGCAACAACAACAACAACACTAAACACCTGCCAATCTATCAGCTATCAGCTAACAGCTAACATAGTCGATGGCCGATCCAAATGTAGTTCATTCCGCCAGAATTTCCAACTCCGAAATTCCAATTAACATATTCCTATGCCCCATGTCCTTTTGTCCATCGAAGGACGGATCAGAATCAATATTCCAACGAAAGACAACAGAACACAACGACCAACGATGGAAGAAGTAGAGCAAGAGCAGTTGGAGCAGCGGGCTGGAGACCAGGGCAGCTCTTCCGCCTTGCCCCAAAAACTAACTAACCATCGATACAGTAGACTCTTGAATAACGAATTAATCCAGTACACATCATCATGGCCGCGTGAATAACTTGTGCGTATTATTCTAAAGAAATAAGAGACATTTGAACAGTAATTAAACCCGATATTCCGGCGTTTCTTTTGTACCGCGTACTCTAATCTTAAAAAAACAAAACAAAAATGTTATACAATATATGCAGGACTGGGATCCCGATGTCCACATAGCAGCAAGAGTATGATGAAAAGTATTTCTAAACTAAACAAAACAAATCGGATGATTAGCGTATGATGTTTGTTTGAATTTAAATGCGCATTTCAAATTTTTACATGTTTTTTTTTAATAATTTAATATTTGTATTTAATAAACAGAAGAAAAACATAAAGAGAGCGAGTGAGCGAAGGTTCTTTTTACAAGAGAAAAAACCGTACTTAAAAATAAATTAAACCAATTGAAACTGTACATGTTTTATTTATAACATTTAAGTTTTTCCTCTTAGAACAAGGAATTTCGAAGAGCAATTTGAAATTGGCGCCCACTCAGGGTTGCCAGCGCCAGCTTATCGCATTGCAATACAGTATGAGCGAGAGACACATAGTATCGAGTATGAAGGCAGCGCAGCGGCAGAGAAACGATAGAATCTCAAGCTTTGAGGCGGTCAACCAAACAACCAACCATATGAATACAAATGTTGTGTGACGATACTTGGGTATCGGCGACACGCAGTACTTTTCTTGCGGTGCCCTGACAGCCCTACTCTCTGCTAATTCAAAACAAATTAATTGGCCGATACTTTAGAAAATGGATTCATCTATTTTAAAAAACAATATGATAGCTTAGAGTGATTAATATTTTACCGAAAATGAAAATAAACGAATATAATTCCCGCCCATGGACACACATCGGTTTGTCTACGGTAGATTCTGAAAATTAGAAGGTGTATGTCGGTAAAGTTTGTCGATGAATCCGCGGTCACACTGAAAACTGTTTGCAAACAAAAGCGAAAATGTTTTAAACATTTTTTCACTGGGAACCACTGCATTCCTTTAGTTTTCGCCTTGGTAGAGCTTTTAGTTTCGCTTAGCTGCAGTCCAGTCCGCGCGGACCATGGCCCGAAACGCTGCCGCGGGCGTTGTCGCCACTCTGCCTGGCGGAGGCGGCGGCGAGCCCAGCTCTCCAGTGCAAAAGGTGTGGAAGCCCGAGTGTAAGTGATTCAGCCATCACGAGTAGCAACCGGTGGTCACCTCTCTCTCTCTCTCTCTATCTTGACTAGTGTACAAGATCCAGCTGGAGGCACCGGCCCCGTGTCCGATGCGCTGCCAGCGCACTCTCCCGCTGCCGCCGACAAAGTGCACCGCCGAGGAAGTGGAGCTGGACAACCAGGCCGCGCGGCTGTACGGCTCAGAGTACCATGGCCTGATGGGCCACCTGGAGGCCGAGCATCTGCTCGGTCTAACAGGAGGAGAAGGCAGCTATCTGGTGCGGCGCAGCCCCATGTCCGACGGCTTCTACACGCTGAGCCTGCGCTTCAACAAGCGCACCAAGCACTACAAGCTGTTCCACAAGCCCGGCGTGGGCCACTACCTGCGCGAGCAGGACAAGCGCTTCGACTCGGTGTACGATATGGTGGCCGACGGCCTCATCAACTTCCACATGCAGCTCCATGCCAGCCCCATCATACAGCAGATTAATCAGCAAACCAAAAACTGCTACCAGCAAAGTCCCTACATGACCCTCAACGGTCGCAAGCTCCGAGCACTCTCCAATGAGTTGGGCAAGACTAATGCCGCTGCCGCCGCCGCAGCCGCTGCTGCCACTGGCGCAGCAAAGGATGAGGCCGCTCCCAAGGATGTGGACGTGCCATTGACGCCGGCGCAGCCGTCGGCCAGTCAGCCGCCCGCTGTTGCAGTGGATCCCATGCCGCTGATCTACGAGAAGCTGCACCACTTCAAGGTGCACACCTTTAAGGGCCTCAACTGGTGCGAATTCTGCGCCAACTTCTTGTGGGGCTTCACCGCTCAGGGCGTCAAGTGCGAGGCCTGCGGCTTTGTGGCGCACACCAAATGCTCGGAGCTGGTGCCGCCCAAGTGTGTGCCCGATCTGAAGCGGATTCGCGGCGTCTTTGGCACCGATCTGGCGACCATGGTCCAGCTGGATCCGCGCCACCAGATCCCCTTTGTTGTGCGTCGCTGCGTGGAAGAGGTCGAGGCCCGGGGCATGCTTCAGGAGGGCATCTACCGCGTCTCGGGATTCGCTGACGAGATCGAGGCCCTCAAGCTGGCCCTTGACCGGGAGGGCGAGAAAACAGACATGTCCGAGGCGGCCTACGGCAACGTCAATGTCATTGCTGGCACCCTAAAGCTCTACCTGCGGCTGCTGCCCGTGCCGCTCATCACGTTCCAGGCGTACCCCAGCTTCATGACTGCCGGACGTAAGTGTTGTCCTTTGATTTGATTTGTGATCTGGAATTAAAGACCATGTAAAACGTTTCAGGGAACAGCAAACAGGCGGAGCAACTGCAGCTGATGTCAGAGGCAGTGCGGCGTCTGCCGCCGGCACACTACAGCTGCCTGCAGTACATGCTGGAGCACCTGAAGCGGTGAGTAGTTTGCTGCCACTCCCATTGCAACTGAAACCCAACTGAAAGTCCCCTCATCCCATCCGCTGCAGCGTGGCCTCCCACTATGCCGTCAATAAGATGAACGAGCACAACCTGGCCACCGTGTTCGCCCCCACGCTGATAGCCACGCCACAGCACATGACGAACCTGACCGAGGAGATATTCATGCTCTCCTCGCTAATCACCCACTGCAAGACCATATTTGCTTGAGGGCCACACGAAAGCCTCAAGCACAGACCAGAGGGAGAACACCACACACTAGAGGGAGCAACAGCTATCTCCTGCTCCCTCATGAGCTGCGCACCTTAATCGGCAGCTTGCCCAGCATTTACCTTAATTTATTAATGAACTTTCGATGCATCCTCGATATGTCCACCAAAAATGTAGCCTAAGTATCCATGAATAGCGCTTTAAAATTCCCCAGTTTTGTAAGGATTACATCGAAGAACAAAAGTAGAAGGCATTTAATGTTGTAGGGATCTAACGTACGAATTTACTGAACTTTTGAAATACTTTTAGCATACTCCTACGATAATATCGTCACAAGAAATATACATATTTATTTTATTTATATAAAACTACCACCACAATTGTTTAAATCGAGTCCGTTGGAGCGCGTATTCGATTTCTATCGCATACTATCGAAGACTTGTCAAAAAGCGGCAAAACGTTTCTCAGTTTCCGATCAGGAAAAACTACTGAAAGAACCAGCTGACAAGGAAGAAGTTCGCCAGTTTCGCAAAGTAAAGGAGAAGATGTATCAAGACACAATGATTTCTATCAAAGAAAAAAAGGAGGCTGCCGAGAAAGGAAATGTAGCGGCAAACCAACCAATACAAATTCAGAATATTGCGTTGGAAGTGGACGACGATATCTTGCTTAAAGAGGACGACGAGCTGATGAATGATATCCTGCGCCAACTAGAGGATGAAGCAAAAACCAAGAGGCAGCAGGCACTGAAAGAAAAAAGAGCAAAGAAACCAAAAGTTCAACCGAAAAATGTAACAGTGGAGTCTGAAACGTAAGTGCAATTATTTTGTGTGTTTATTTTAAACATTCAATTTAGTTTTTAACTGCTCTTCCGCTCAGCGTTGCTGCGTTGCAGAAGAAGTCAGGGGAGATACCAAAGAAACAGGCAGCAAGCAAAGCTCCAGCGTAAGTAGCTTAAGGCTTAGACCCTACAAATATTGAATATAATTTATATCTGCTTCACCGCACAGAATTGCCCCTATAAACCAGCGAAAGGTTAACAATATCATGATGAAACAACTTGGCAAGTCCGCCGCCAATGAGGCTGAAATGGTACCAGAAGAGCCGGGATTATTCAAAGTTCCAAAGTAAGTTTTAGCTTTCGTTCTTTATGAAATGGCATTTCATTTATATCTGCTTCACCGCTCAGAGTTCCTGCTAAAAAGAAGCCGCGGAAGGTTGACAATATCAAGATAAATGCACTTCCCAAGATCGCCTCCGATAAGGCTGGACCAGAAGAACCAGAACTGAACCTAAGTTCCTAAGTAAGTAGCATTAGCTTTCGTTCCTTAACAAATGTATTTCCACTTAGGCCCGCTCTCCCGCTCAGGCAGTTTCCTACAAAGCCTGCCGGTACAATTGTCCGCGTGCCGCCAGCGCAGTTCGATCTCTTGCCCAATGGATCTCATGAGTCGACGATTATTTACGAAGCCGTACGCGTGGGACAAGTCACAGATGGCCCCCTTGTACTTGTAGATGTGGACAAGGCAGGCGAAGTGAACTTCAATCACGAGGGCGCGGTGAAAAGCCACAAGTATTATAAAGGAACGTCGCAAATGTGAGCTTGGTCATGGGAAAAGGATCCCTAAACAAACAATCAAAGAAACTTCGAATACCTCCAAGCAGCTAGTTAGTTTTAAGTACATAAAAACACTTGTGATAAATTATATTGCTAGACTATAATGTAAAAGGAAACGAATTTATAGAATTAAAGATTTATTGTACGACCTCTGAGCATCAGCGTTTTTGTCATTTTATTTGGTATAACCCTACAGGGCATAGTCCACCGATCCCGGCAGGCCTGGCAATCACACACACACATTTTATTTGTTCACAAAATTTCAACAGTCTAAGCCTTTCGGTTTTTCTTTGATGCCAAATTAATGCTCGGCGCCATGCAAGGCAAGAGGACGCTGCCTCAGGCAGGGCCACCGCCTGAGCTTGGGTTCTTTCACAAGCAAGCGGAGCTGCTGGAGCTGCTGCCGCTGGTGCACAATCTGTGGGAGATGTTCAACATGTTCGACCCCGTCGAGCCTGCTGGCATTCGAGTCGGCGATGTGGGCTACTGCCTGGACGCCATGGGACTGGCTCCGACCCAGTTTTGGCTGCAGGCCAACATGCCGCAGAAGTTTCCCACGCGGCTGAGCTTCGAGAATGTGCTGACGCTGTACTGCCAGCTGGCCACTGAGGAGTGCGGACCCAAGGCCCCGGACGTGCTGCGGGCCCTGCGGGTTTGGGACGTGAAGCAAAGCGGCAAGCTGCCGTACTCCGAGCTGCGCAAAATGCTTACAACCATTGGCGACCCCATCGACGCGCATCATGTGTTTGGCGTGCTCGCGTCCGTCTCGGATATCAACGGCGATGTCCACTACGAGGACCTCGTGGCGAACATGCACGCACACGATGAGGCTGCCGAGGAGACGCTGCGACAGGCGCGCGCCTATCTACAGGCCATGGGACGCAACGCCGTCGACATGGACATGGTTAAGCGGGACGAGTTCATCGACGATTTGCGCGAGGCCGATCCCGAATGTAGGGGCTACATCGCGAACAGCAAGTTGCTGGAGCTGCTCAATCGCAATGGGACCGAATTCACGGCGCGGGAGCTGGACATCATCACCGGCAGCATGAAATCCAATTCGAGAACCGACAAGGGCATCGATTATCGCAAATTTATGCACTACATCATGGACACATAGTTTTAAAAATACAGCAACAGATTTTCAGCAAATAAATTGTTCAGTAGAAGAAAAAAAAAAGTTTGTTTACCTTTCCCTGCAGGGGCAGACTTGGCAATTGGTGCTGCCCGATTTCGGGCACAGCTGAGCATTTTATATATTGCACCTCTTCCACAGCCTACATTGGACATGTATTCTACTCGTATTCTACACCTCTCGGGGTTAACGCCATTTCGCCAAGTGCTGCCGCAACAGCAGAACAACTTTTATACGCTCGAGAGGTGGAGCTCTGTGTAGAATACAAGTCGAATGTAGGATGTGGATAATGTGGAATATATTCCATGTTCAGCAGTAGCTTGTCATGCCGCCAGGTGGCGCTGCAGTGCCTTTAAAGGTAGATCGTGTGTAATTAAATGGAAATATGTGTAGACTTTAATACAAGTTAGACATAGAGATGGACGGCAAATGGGCCTCCAATTCACGACAGAATTCCACTAGGAATTCAGTAATAATTTTCTGAGTAGACTTTGCACTCGATTTGAATGTTATGCTTGGCGAATAAAGTGCATTTCGATTAAATATTTATTAAAAATATTACGATTTTGTGTCTTTACAGCTAAAAATAAACGTATGCGTACATGTTAAAATATTCGATTACAGTTCGTATCCAAGACAATGAATTGCTTAAGTCTAAACAAAAAAAATGGTATCCTTCATTTGGTTCGGGTTTGGTTTGTGTGTGCATGTGTGTGTGGGAAGATGTGGCTATATTACTGCATATCGTAGATGTCCTGCTGACGTCAGACATCCTCGCAGGCGGCCATTGACCTAACGCCGCTGCCAGTAAGCTCCATTTTGATGTGCTGCTGATTGGAGTTGGAGTTGGCCTGCAAATGGGTGTGGGAGTGGGAGTGGGTGTGGGTGTGAGTGTGTGGATTGACATGTGGATGTGGTGGTCCTGCTTGTGTGTTGTTGTTGTTGTGCTCCTCGTTGTGCTTCAGCATATCACACTGGGCCTGCGCCTGGGCTTGAGCTTGAGCCTGAGCCTGCGCCTGGGCTTGAGCCTGAGCCTGGACTTGGGCCTGAGCCTGTGCATGGGCCGCAAAGCTCCGCACCTGCAGGAAGAGGCCACCGTTGTTGAGCAGCCGCGCCTGGTGCTCCTGCGCCTTGGCCCGAAGGCAGGCAATGGAGTTGTTCCTGTATAAAGCGAGGATTTGATTAAGAATTAAAGAAATTTGCGTCACGCGTCTTGCAGCAGCGCTCCTCGGTCTGCCTTGGATCCGCTGGTTAAAAGCTTTTGCCTCCCTTACCTAAACGCATCCGGATCGTGTTCCATGAGTGCGGCTGCCAGATGATGGGCATGGAGGCCCGGTGGCGCTGCCGGCATCTGGGGCTGCTGCTGCTGCTGCTGATGCTGCTGTTGGGCCGCCGCAGCCGCCGCCGCCACTGCCGTGTTCATGATCAAGTGAAAGTCCTTGCTGGAGGCCGCAACACCGGCTCCGGCAGCATTGGCCGCATCCAGCAGCGGATGATAGCTCGGCGTGGCCGTGGCGGCTACACCACCAGACAAGTAATGTTGACTCTGGTGCTGGTGATGCTGCTGCTGCTGCTGCATCAGCTGTGCCTGTGCCTGCGCCTGGGTCTGGCACTGCTGCGGGGATGGGGAGCCCAGCTCGATGTGGGGCGAGCCCGAGCTGTTCGTGGTGGCACCCGTGGGCGTGGTGGCTGCCGAGGAGGCAGCCGCATAGCCGCTGCTGCCGTGCGGCGTTGTCGAGGTTGGCGGTGCCGTCGAGGCGATGGTGTTGCAACTGCTTGGCGCCGGACTGACCACGTTCAGAGATTCCGTGGAGGAGCTGAGCGCACGCGAATGGGAGCGCAGCTCCTCGGAGTGGGCTGACTTCGAGCCGGCCGAGTCCTCGTGATCGCTCACCCCCGAATCGTCCTTCAGTGCAGACTGGGCCTCAATCGATTTCCGATGCATGCCTGACGGACAGATTAGAGAGGTGCAAAATGTATACATTTAGCGGAAAGTGAGTGGTTTTTGGTGTTTAACGGCTCTATGTGGCTCAAGTGTGGAGTTATGGGTAGGTGCTACCGGGTCGAGGGAGTGATTGGAATGGTCAGACATCGATGGAGCAGCAATTGAATTTCTAAACAGGTTTTTGTGCAGGAAAAGGAATTACTTAAATTACAGACAACGAATATCGCTCTTGACCGCTGGCTAAAAAGCTAATTATAGATCAATAGATTCAAGAGTAGAAGGAGCAAGTATTATGACAAGAAAAGTAGATACAAAAAGTGGTTCCACCCGCTGGAATAAATAACGATTTAGTGCCAATGAAAAGTCATTAAAAGGGGTTGATAAATGTGTGATAAACTACAAGAACCACCATGGGAAATCCACCAGAATGTGCTCCTAGTTGAAGTCCTTTTATGCATGCGCCCAGCCCAGCAATTATTCATCTAATTAATTGATCAAGCATAGAGACTGGAATACATATTTCATGTGCCCTCTCAATTGCCAACTAATTTGACATATCGACTTAATTAAAAGTCCCGAACACAGTGCCATCCCAGATGAACTATGGGCCATGGACCACTCGCTAAGTCGTCGATAAGCCACTTAAGGCTCGAGCCGACTTTGGCCATGGCTACTTGGGAATTAATTTGCGAGGGACAGCAGGCTGAGGGGAGGATTGTGGGTAAAAGCCGATGAACTATGCGTCTAACCCCAAACACTTGCAGCAAAGCCCACTCCGCTGCTGCGCTACCCCAGCCCAAAGGCCACACAATGGAAATAGATAAACGATAAATGCCGAATAAAGCAGGAATTCATTGGGATGCGAATTCGGTGGAGGAGGGGTGGGGGGGAAGGGGTGGAGTGGGAAATTCACAACCCCTCTGCCTGCTTGGTGGCATCGCGTGTGCATTTTGCATTTATTAAGCGATTATTAACAAATAAAGGAAGTCGCATCCGGATGCAGAGCAGGCGACGGAGACACCACCCTCGGCTCGAGTGCCAGTGCCAGTGCCACCGCGACCTTCCGCTCGGCAAACCGGTGGCACTTGTCAGAGAGTGAGAGGGCTGCCTGTTAATCCGCAAAGTCATTTCGGGAAATGTGCGCAACATATGACGAAAAGATTCGATTCTCGTTGTTGGACATGCTCGCCAAATATGCTCACAATTTTCGCCCAGGAGCCGCGCACTTTATAATCCCCGAGCTGCTGTCCTTTGTGCAGCTCAACATTTAATTAAACCCTCCTTTCGGGCGTCGTTGTCTGTTCTTATTGCCCGAACGAATGAATGAAGGAGCACCAAAGGCTGGATAGTTGTGGTGGGTTGGAGTGGGGAGAGGCACGGAATGTGGGCTATAGTTTTGATAGTTTCGATATGATTGTTGCATTTACATTTCTGTTCCATACCTAGTAGCCAGGGCGCCACCGCATCGTTCTCCTTGGCCGACTTCAAGATGGTATCCGGCAGCGGCAGCGAGTGCCGCACCATCGCCCCATACAGCCCGTACTCGGCCATGATCGTGCTGCCGCCCCAGACTTTCTCCGTCTTGCGCCACTTGGCTCTGCGATTCTGGAACCAGACCTGAAACAAGCATTTGGAACTCCATTAATACATTTGAAAGGTGGATTTGGGGCCTGGAGTGCCGCCATATGGACCATGGCTGACCTCTTGCTCGGATGGCTAATGCTCCTCCGGTCGCAGCCAAATGGCATGCAAATTGCAAATTATTGAATAAAAAACTCATTCAAATTGAAAAAATGTAAATGGAATGTTTTTTAAATGCTAATACTTGGACCATAAACCGCTGAGCTGCAAAGGACACACACAAAAGGAGCAGACAGAGAGAGAGATGCATGAAGTCCAAGGGCGTAGTTGGGTTTCCGTTCAGGGGGGAGATTTTTGAGTAATTTTTGGACTTTTACAATGAATCTTCTGCATGCATTTTGCGAATGAAACAACTATTGGCAGGATCTATAGCTTAAGGTATGCATTTGTATCCAAATATTACTTCAAATATAACAAAAGCTTCAACTACTTTCTTTCATGGTTAATTTCCTCAATGTCTTGTACCCTTTTCTCCCACAATAAGCCTCTTTGGCCGCCCAATCTGCAAAAGGGGGGCTGCCTTGAACCCCATTTGGCTGAGCCACTGGCAGCAGAATGTGGCCATTGTTGGCGATGACAACATGACACAATCGCCAGCAATCGCCGGCAATCGCCGGACCCAAACAGCAGACACACTCTTGAGCGGTGATGCTCCGCTCCCCACATAACAGCAAATGATATACATATTCGCATATAAGTGACCAAATTAGATTATCTTCCAAAACATTAAACCGATTCTCGATTCACTCGAGTCGAGTCCCTTGCCTGGCAATACGAATAATAAGAAAACATTAAATGTTGATCACAAAAGCAGGAGGCAGCCCAGCAACAACAACTGTCACAATAAAAGGATTTGCACACACACACACACACACACACACACACACACCATGGAACCCACTCTATATGCAGAGAGAGAGAGAGAGCGAGCGAGAGAGAGATTCGGGCCAAAGGATTTAACTCGAGAAGGGACTTTGCAACCCTCGAGAACCCATCCTGCCCCATTCCTTTGCTCCTGCTCCTGCACCGAAAAAGAAGTCATCATTTTTCTGGTCCATCAAATCGTTTAGTTCTGCTATTAGTCATGTACGAAAAGGGGGAGCCGGACCAGAGACCAGGGCGCAGGCAGCAGACACAGGCACTGTTGCGGGGAGTAAAGATTGCCCGGCAAAATGGATTCGACGAAGGACGAGAGCTCACTGAAGTGGCTGCCTCCTCGTCCAGAATGAAAATTTATAATAAAAAAGCAAAATATGCAAAGCAGGGGGCGTCAGAGTGGCAGCAGCAGCAGCAGCAGCAGCACCAGGGGCAGGGCCTCGCCTTGCGGGTGCCATTGTGGCGACATTTTTGCTGGAAATTCCACTGGCATGGCACGAGCCAAGAGTCGAGTCCAAGTCCAAGTCCAAGTCACAGTCCCAATTCCTTTTCACACGGATTGAACAAATCGCAACAAATCGTGCGCGGGTTAAGTGGACGACTGGGCGTGGCACGGCACTCCCCTTCCTCTGAGAAAAGCGAAGATAAAGTGGTTTGGCTTTTGGTTGTGTCGCCAGCTCTGGGAGGAGAAGGAGCAGGAGCAGGAGGCATCCTTGGCTCACGGAACACTCATAAATCGGCTTGCATGAGCAATTGGCAGCCCCGAAACTCAAGTGGAATGGCGAGGAGGCTGCAGGGGGGAGCCACTCAGAGCGTTCCGTTGCAGCCCAGGAAATTTACAACTTTTGCCGGAATTTGGCAAAGTGCCGCCGCCGCCTGTCGGAGCTCACGAACAAAGCCAACTTTCAGTTGTACAGTGCGTGGCATAACTCTAGGGCAAGCAGAAGAAAGCCACAAACAAAATAAGTTGTTTGTCAATTGATTTGAAGGGAGCGCAAATCCATTCCCCCCCTGAGCTTACTGTCATGCCACGCACTGTCGCGAGCGTGACTCACCGTAGGGATCTGTCGAGTATTTGCGAGGAGGAGGAGCATGGAGCGTGGAGCGTGGAGCTTGGAGCGTGGAGCGCTTTCCGGCTGAACAACTCCGATTAAAGATGAGATTCTGCAAACAGTGCAAACACAGTGAGTCCTGAAATTGCCTGCCACTGTTCTCGGGAGTGCTGCCAACTGATGTCAAATTAATTTGAACACACACTGAGACACAGGGACACCGAGGGGAGGTAGGAGAAACAAAGAGACACATCCTCGCTGCTGCTCTAATCTACTCCGGCTACGGGTTTAGCTTTGGCTTTGGCTTCGACTTTGGCTTCAACTGTGCCCTGGGCCATGGCCTGCGCCTGTGCCTGGGCTGCCTACGAAATCAAATTAATCCGGTTTGTTATTTCATCATGCAACGTCAACGTCATCATCATCAGTTGCAACAACAGACAAAAGACACAGCAGCAGCAGCAGCAGCAGCAGCAGCAGCAGAAGCAGAAGCAACATTTTGCAATAATAAATACACACACACACAGATACTCGCATGAAAACAATGCAGGTACACACACACACACATACACTCGCATAGATCCAGATACTCACAGATACTCAAAGGGAGGAGATGCTGCAACTGCCAAAGGAGCGGAAAATTTCATTAACAAGGCACACAAGCAACGTCCGCCTTGTAGGGCCACAGCCAGGGTCTGGAACACAGGAAGAGAGACAGATAGATGGAGGGAAAGGGACCGGGAGCGGGAGCGGGAGCGGGCGAGAGCGAGTGTCAACGATGCTCCTAGCCACCAGGAGGCAGCCAGCCAGCAGCCACCAGTCCAACCAGTCCAACCATCCGGTGGCCCTGCCCCGGCAGCTCTGATAATTTAATCAACTCTCATTGAATTATATCATTTTGCAATTTGGAGCCCAGCTCAGACCCCGCCCGCCCCCTGTCACAGCCCCTTTATGTTCCGCTCCGTTCCGTAACGGGGAAACAGAAACAACATCCCATCACAGGCCATCATCCAGATTCAATCGTCATTATGATACCGTGCTGGGGCTGCTCTGGGCTGGCCTGGGCTGGCGTCCATTTTGAGTGCGGAAATCAAAGAGGGAAATGCCATAAATTTCCAGAACGGAAATTTGCCGATAACCGAAACTCTGCCGTAGAAACGAGCACGTGTGGTGGATACCTAGATAGGTTCCACCCATTTTGATGGAGAGGATTGCGAAGGGGAAATCAAACCAATTGCGGCTGCTGCAATTTCCATTTCGAATGCTTCAAAATATTGGGTTAATCTTGAACAGAACTTAATTATCGCAGAGCTCTCCGCACAGCCAGTGGACTGAATGGAATGGATTGGGGCGTCCAACAACTTAATCACCATTTTAATCCATTGATACGACATTTGGGTTACTTAATGTGATATGCCAGCCACCGCACAACCGGGGGCAGGGCAGCACCAGATAATGACAACCATTTTAATATAGATAACAGCCTGGACAATCTGCTGTGCTAAATGATTACTGCGAGTAGACCATTGCCATTCCTATTCCCATTCCCATTCCCATTCCCATTTCAACTTCGATTCCAATTCCTATTCGGGTTGCCAATACGTTGGGAATCACGACATCAATTTGCTGATTGAAAATTTATTATTATCCGAGAGTGCGAGTGCGAGTGGGAGATGAATGCCTGAAGGGGGTGGACACTGGACACTGGACTCCGGACAGTGGTGGACTTTTTGGTCATTTTTATGGACCGAAACTGAAGATGCCGCCTAGCGACTGCCACTCGGAGACTGGCACGCCCACTGCGCTGGGCTGTCTGGCTGGGCGGGTGGAAACGCTTTTGATTTATCGAACTATAAAACTTCTGGCCAGCCAAATTGAACGATGATGACGTCACAGCTCGCTCGGCAGACTGGACAGCACTCCGCCAGCTATATTGATGGAGTATTGCCCAATGGATGAATGATACTTTGTGGTAACCCTTGCCATTTCATTGTTAACTCTGCAATGTCTTTGGGGTACGTTACTCCTGCTGCCATAACTGACGAGTGTTTCCCCATCTGGCAGAAGCGACCTGCGAGCTGCTTAACCCATGCCCGCCGCAATTGTCAAACCAATTTCCCGAATTTCACCCAAGCGGCTGCACTTCAACAAAAGGTAAGGCCCCCAGCTCTTGGCCATAATTAAAATATTGGTAACCAATCAAAGATTCTCAATGGGCAGCGGTCTGGGCAAAGGATTTCGATTGCCAGTTGCGGTGCCCGCAAGGGCCGTGGGACATGGCGATTGCCACCTGCAAGGCGGTGCGAGGGGAAAGGCTCAAATATTTGCTCACTGGTGCTGCAAAATTGCGCAAATTGCATATGCAGCTCGCAGGACCGCTCGTCCTTTTCAGGTGACATGTGCATGAGAATTGCATTCGGATTGCAGCTCTCCATGGGTGGGTGTGTCTGTCTGTCTGCATGTTTGAGAGGATTTGGCCTGGCTTTGAGGTTGTGTGCGGCGGCATGCGGCCTTTATTGGTTTACTTCATCAACTCGAACGAGGCAGTGAGTGCGGGAGTGAGTGGAGTGCTGGACTGAGTGCGGGAGGGAGTCAGAGACTGTCAGTCAGCCATTCGAAGCGTGTGGAAATTTCATAACGACATCCCGCACTTTATATGCAATATTCAATTGACATTCGCGGAATTTGTTTGCTTTTTTCTTCACCCTTTTCGCTGTCTTTTTTGTTGTACCGTTTTCTTTCTTCAATTTCCAGCTTCCATTTGAGCTTTTGTTTCATTCATTCAAAGCCCAAAGAGAGATAGGGAGAGAGTGGGAGAGCGGGAGAGTGGGAGAGCGGGAGAGCGGGCTTTTTGCATGGAGCTTTGCGGATTAAGAAATGTAAATGCGAAATGTTGGCGCTTTTTTCGCTGTTGTTGTTGTTGTTGTTGTTGGTGTTTTGGTTTCATTCTCGCGAGTAATTTCAACGAACGGAACTAAAGGCTTGACTTTGGAGTCAGTCGCACTCGCCGCGACTCGTACAGTCGCGTCATATTAATGACCTTTACTTGACATTGGACGCTGCCACTGCCGCTGCCAAACGCTGAACTATTAATTACACTCAAATGATGTTTTAAATGCATCATGATTAATGGGCCGATTTTCTAATTACGCGCTGCCAGCGAGCGTACCCTCAAGAGGGTGGAACTTAGACAGAGACAATGCTGCGGGGGCGGGGGCGGGGGCCGCAGTTCGTGTTCGGCTAGACAATGCCAAAAGTCGACTTCAATAATTGTGCAATGTTTACATTGCGATTAGTTGGCGCATTAACTAATCGAATGGCAGTAAGCAATTCTGGGCAATTGTCGGGGCAATAAATCAAATTGAACTTGAAATGGAACTGCCATGAAAGAGCGCCAGG
This sequence comes from Drosophila subobscura, assembly GCF_008121235.1. Lineage (NCBI taxonomy): Eukaryota > Metazoa > Arthropoda > Insecta > Diptera > Drosophilidae > Drosophila > Drosophila subobscura. Next base: position 21,619,096 of record NC_048530.1, on the reverse strand, counting down.
GGCTAGGAGGGGCTGATTCTCCCATGATCATAATATGTGGCAGAGTTTCGCAGCAGATCTTTGAAGATAAACAAACAAAATCTAATTCAGTTCCATTAATTGTCGCTAAGATTTATAAACACAAATTGTTGCTAGCTAGCAGACGGGCCTTTAAGTTCGGAGTTCCTTGAGTTCAGTGAATATTATGATTCTCTGCATGGAGAACCAGCTTAAAGTCTCCCAAATAGGCAGATAGTATAGCTCCATGAAGCAACTATAAGGAGGGCTCGTCGGTGGCAGAGTTACTCGCTACTTCTGCCTATTGTCAGTGCTCGTGTGCTTGTCAATGCGGAAGGTTACAGCGAGAGCCCTTTCACTCGCACTTTTCACTCGCAAGTTCTGCCTATTTTTGCCGACGAGACCTCCTTTATAGTTGCTTCATGGTTAGCTCTAAGTAGTTGCTCGCTCTTTTAAATGATTTCTCAGTCTTTGCTGCATATGTACATTTAGTAGATCTTTAAGTCTACACGAACTACACCGATCGAGTGAACATAAGTAGTTGAAAATTCGATGATTCTTTATGCTATGATTCATGGCAGTGTCAGCGCAAGTGCCATTCGCAAGACAAAACACATAAATCCTCCATCCCCAACCCAATCCAATCCCAGGCACACTCAGTGCGCACCCACAACGGGCAAGTGGCACCCAGCTTGAGACAAGCCGCGAAGCAGCATTGCAGGACGTCGCAGGATGTGGCACTGATTCGGGTTTCCCAGTTGAGTAGTTATCATCAAATTGGCAAGTGCACGGGCCTCAGAGGGAGAGAGAGAGAGAGAGAGTGAACGAGCGCGTGCCGGCGCAGCAGGTTGCCCGTTTGCATTTTGCTCATCAACGCAGGCAGGACAGATACGGGGGGACTTCCTTATGCGACTGTGAGAACTGTTGCAATTTGTTTGTTTGTTTTGCCTTGTTATGTCGTCGCTTTGTTTTCCCGCGAACACACCATTTGTGGAGGGTTTCTGCTCTGCTCTGCTCTGCAAAGGGTTGCTCCGGGAAACCATCATCATCGTCGCACCCTCAAGCCGTACCCACGAGCATTTCTGCTCGGAATCATCAGTTTGTTTATGATTAACGCGCGCTAATTTCATTCATTTCGCACTCAATGGGCTTCGGCTCAGGGCCGTGCTGTGTCGGGTATCGGGTCTCGCGGGACTTGCACGGAGCACACTTATGCTTATTGGATTTACTCGAGCGTCCGCTCTGCTCCGCTCTGGACATGTGAAACGCGGGGGAGGTTTCCGGGGCAACTATCTGTTCTGTGAAGTTCACACGACCGCTCGGTCGGTCGGTCGGTTGGTCGGGCAGCAGCCGACCGCAAGTACCCCCGGATAATAACCATTATCCTGCGGCCGACATAGGATCGCGAACGATTTGCCGCTGATTGGAGTTGACTTTGAGGTGTCAAAATACAAATCCCGAACCGACGTCGAAGCGAACAAAATTATTTGATCATCATTATCAGACCATCCCTCTCGGGCTTTGCGTGCGGACATTCGCACAGGGACGGGCGGCAACTAATAATCTTATTAGAATTAATGAAGGAATTTCCAATTTGAGGCGACAGGCGCCGCCTGCCTGCCATCCTGCCAGCTGCTGCTCCTGCTCCTGCTGCTGCTGCTGCTCTGCGAAAGCGATTTAATGTTAATAAGTCCTAAACGCCAACAATGTGGAGTTCCTGCTGCTCCCCGAGCTAGGCCAAAGAGAAATTCCTCGATGAACGTGCCTCTATGCGGAAAGTGAATCGAGTTGTGCCCCAGCAGCTGACACAGATTATGAAACGAGTGGAGGGGAGTCAAGTGGGTGCTCTTCGCGCCACGGGATGGGTGCTGGGAGTCTACTTAAAGCGGTCAGAGACCCTGACCAAGGTTCTAAACGAATCAAAATTGGCCAAAGATAGATTTGACTTTATTCCTTTATTTTCCTATATTTAAATTGTGAAATATTCTTTCCCAATATAAAGCTTCTTTTAACATAAATAAATCACATAATTATCTCTGTGTGTGTCACTGGCAAAGACTTGCATTGTGCTCAGAGACACAGAGAGAGAGAGGGAGATGTTCAGTGAAGAAGTGACAAAAGGCTCGATGCTTTAACATCATCAGCATCGCCATCGGCATGGCTCTTATCTTCAACATTATCGAGGCGGCATTCGATGGCCGATTGACCCAACAAACGAAGACACAACTGCAGGTGCCTGTCATTGACAGCAGTCAAAATCAACATCAACATCAACATCAATGTCGTTGTTGGCGTTGACGTTGTCATCATCATTTTCATTAATGGTAAACCAATCATTTTTCAATTATATTCACCGCTGGATACAAATTGTCTGATTTGCGTGTGCCACAAGCCAGTCGAAGCCAGACCAAAATCGAGTTTGGCACCGGCACTGTGAGCGGGAGAGGGACAGGGACTGAGACTGAGACTGGGACTTGGGCGCCATGTCACGCCTACCTGACACCACCCCTAGAAACTAACAGAACACCCCACAAATTCGTCTCCAACTGCCAGTTATGTATCTGACGAGTATGCCCTGCACATCGTAGGTTTTGTCGGATTGATTGGGCGTGCAGAAATCAAGGAAATAATTACACAATTAATGCAAAAAGAGTTGCCCATTCCGGGATATTCCCATGAATGGATGTAGCAGCATATTTGATCTCTTTCTAGGGCAGCAAAGGAATGTCTTTCGATCTCTCCTATAGGGTATTCCCGTTTCGGATTGGCATCCTCCATCGATGGATGGCCAGGGTCTTCTGTTGCCTGTTTCGCTTGTGTGAGGCGCGACAAACCAATTGAAGTGTCAAACGCATGCAGGCGACGCCGCGTGGCGCCACGCCCTCGAATTGCAACAGTTGATAAAGTGCACAACTTTTGCGGGTTAAGTTGGCAGCTCCGACTGTGCCATATAAAAAAGTCTGGATCACGCTGTGACCGGCTGCATCCCCTGCCCGCCCCTGCAGCAGCTCCAGTGCGGAGCTGCCCCATTATCCGACCATAATTCGCTGACAATTCTTCAATTACGCCTGCAGGTGGGAGTACCCATCTGAATGGAGTGTGGATTGAGTACCGATCCGGGGCAGATGACAAGGCTCATTGCCCCGGTTCGAGTGCGTCCACGCCCATGCCACAGAAGCAGACACGGAGGAACAGTCAACCAGCCACACAGCCACCCAGCCACACAGCCACCCATCCACCCATTCAACAATGAATGTTTCTAATCTATAAAATTAATTTTCTCAAAATGTTTTTCCCCCGTTTAATTTTTATTTCCGGGTAAGTGTTTTGTTTGCCCGCTTAGCCACCCCGCCCAGCCCCACACTCCCGAAATCCCCCTGGGACCGGGCAGGAAGCTCAGATTGTAAAATGCTCGCATTTTCCTGTAAAATTTCCACAGTCGGGATGGGACCATTCCACTTCATTCAATGAGAATGCCCTGCCCTTTCCCTTTCTCACATCCATTCTTGTGTGTGTGTGTGTGTGTGTGTGTGTCTGCCAGTAATCAGCAGTTGGCAAAGCCAAAACGTGAAACCGCAGTTTCCTTTGAGCCACCAATACATACGAATAGCACCCTCCATCCTCCCACCTCGCGCCACTTGTTGTTGCAAATTAGCGTGAAATGCGATTTATAATGTCAATTGTATCCGCTGTATCTGCTGTATCTTCGGTTGCTGTTTCAGTCTCAGTTTCTGTGTAGCCGCTTGTGCGCGGAGCTTAGACATAATTGAAAAATATGCTCACAGACAGCCAGACCGCCAGACAGCCAGACAGCGAGACAGCGAGATGAAAGTGTGGATTAGTTGTCGGGCAGAACCAGTGGACTGCTGCTGAGGGGCAGGGCAGATGTAAACAGGTTCCCCAAGGAGAGCAAGTTACGTTTGCCATCAATCAATGGCATCCAGCCATGAATGACCATCAATCAAGGAACGAGTTTCCCCAACCAACACCACGGACTTCGACCAAGTCCAAGTCCGGGGGCCGGGGCAACTATTTGCTCTAATTGAATAACGGCCGCGCCTAATTTTTGACCCCCATCTACTCGTACCTACGTCCAGGCAACCCTTTTAGAGGCCGCCCCTCCTAATGGCTACTGCAAACAATGAAACTGTCAAAATTTCGCTTTGCTTTTTTAACAAATGGACGCAACGGCAGACAGGAAATTAGTTGGCCTGTGCCGCACTCTCTCACTCCAACTCTCACTCTCAAATGGAACAGCATAATGGCTACTGTGGAGTGAAGCAACTAAGCTGAAGGGTACACTAGTTATAAGCCTTCAATTTTAGTAAGTATTATCTCATTCGTCTGTGGAGGCAGTGAATGGTCCAACACGCAATTTCTCCGCTTCATTATAAACTTATTTTTTATATCGCTCCGAAAGTGATTTTACATCGATCTACTTGCATGATTGGCTGATTTAATGGGCATGCAATCCTGATGCTGATGAAAAAAATGCCCCAAAACTTGTAGCAAAAAAAGCCTTACAACTTCTTACTAACTTCTCTTTTAGCTGCCCCGTCCTGTCGCTGTTAATCATGATTGCAGCTCTATAAGCATCGATTCATTCGTGCCAGGGATCTTTCTCTTCTGCCATTTATGCAGATCCATTGGTGTCCCTTGGCCTCGGCTGCCACTGCCACTGCCACAGCTCAAGTGGCCGTTCTGTTTCAATTGGGTTTTCGGGCTCTCATGCACTTGGTTTTGGTGCAGGAAAATTAAGTATAACTCATTATCGCAATCAAGAAATCCTTTGGCTACGCTGCCACACTTGACGTTAACGGCAGGGAGAATAACAAAAACAACAAGAAGGAGTAGAAGAACGAGATGGAGTTGGAGTTGGAGATGGAGAGTACTGTGTTTGCTTTGTCAGACGGCTGGAATCGGATTTGTTGCTGGTTGCACACCAATTTTCTACTCAAAACTTATGACAGCCAATTCGAGAGAACGAACGAAAATTATACAGACACTCGAGGGCTGCTGGGACCGGTGCATGGCATGACTATTCAGTTTTTCAATATATATATGTACATATATATAGAAATATATATGCAGTCGCTTCTCCAGCGAGGGTCTGTGCCCTGCCCCTCCTGCTGGCCCGCCCGTGCTGCGGGGAGCTTGTTGAAATCAACATCAAACCTTTAATTTGATGATTCTGCAAATAATTTGTCGGAGTCGTTGACGTTTTTTGTTTCGTCTGCGGGCACTCGTACCCGTCCTCATAGTACGAGTAGCAGTCGCCATCCCAGCACTTTCTGTCTGTCTGTTGACTTTTCCGCGCAGTCGAGGCGTGAAAATATAATAACACCTTTTTAATTATATTTCCCCCAGCCCCAGCCCCGGCCGCACAGCTCAGTGTGTGTGCGAGTGTATTCCACTCCTCTATGCCCATTGTTGAGCACACAGAGGCAGAAAAAAAGTGAAAGGCTTTGGCCGCAAATTAACCAGAATTTGCCATTGCCGGCAGTCGCCAAATTAGACCGATCGCGGCGATTCATGCTCGTTATTAGAGCTTGTGAGTCATCCGCCCCATTCCGACATCCTCCATCGCACTAACCCACTTCCTCCCACTACTCCCACACCTTCTCCTCCTCCTCCACCGCTCGGTTCTTCAAATCATTCCGAGTTGAATGCACTGCGGAGTGTCGGTCCGTATATGGCCAACAGTTTATCGTTTATGGCTGTGCCATCGCGTATTTATAGCCCTGCCAATTGGTCAGATGTAATTACAATCTGAGAGATTCTACAGGGTAAGAACTTTAGGCACTGGAATCTCTAAGAATGATGCAGAATTTCGTGTGTTTTTAGCAAAGAATTTTGATAGAAAAAGATTATTAGCTGTTCCAAAAAACCAACACGTGGAAAATCGAGTCATTCGCCGATCCAACTTTTGGGTTGAAATTCCCAGATAAATTTAAGACCTAAGCTCTAGTTCTCAAGCGCAGAGTATACAGGAAATCCATGGACAACAACAACAACAAAAAAGAGTTTCCAAATGACTAATTTTCCAATGTACAAACACTCTGGCGGCTCTCCGTCTCTCTCCTACTCGATGAGTCCAATCGAAAAACAAGTTCGTTGTGTGGGAGCTGGAAATTGGATTGAATTGAATTGTGCTGGGCTGTGGTTTGGGTTGCCCAATCTGTACGATCAACGATAATGTTTATTGAGTAAATACACAAATATAACACATTCCGTTTGGATTGTCATGCGATAATTACGCCTTTCAAAACGCGATAATAGGCTTCATTCAGTGGCGGAGCCAGCAGATTGCCCTCTTCCTTGGATTTGGATTCCAATTGGGCTGACGACTGAATGGGGATTGGAATGGATTTGGATTTGGATTGGATGATGGCAGCACTTTGGCCAAGAAATCGTTAGACGTTGCTGCCTAATTGTTTGATGAGTTTTGACTTGGCTTCAATGTTAAGCTAAGTGGGAAAAGTGTTTCAATTATCGCCAGCGTTTTTCTTTTTTCTTCTTTAGATTAGTTTCGAAGTAAAGTTACTTCCACTATAACTAAGGAGTCTAGGACCTTAAATCATTGAACCGTATAGTCCGAACTGTCTGCACTTTATAATAAATTTAATTTCGAATGCAATTGCGTTGAAGTTGTTCCATAAAATCAACCATAATTTCATTAATGTTTATCGTTTAACTTCCATCAAATATGAGAATGGAATGTGGAGCAGTGGGGTTGCATTTCCGATGGATACAAGTTCCCATCGATGACTCAACCTGGCTATCGGCTAATTGCTGCCGCAATCGATTTCTAATTGAGCGGCCTCTCCGCTTCGCTTCGCTTTGCTCCGTTCCATTGCTCTTCCACTCTAGTGGCCAATGACAGAGACAGAGACCCCACTGCCAATGGAACGCGTTAAGTGTTTAACAAGCTACTTTCCCACTTCAAGACACGGCACAAAAAACGAACGTGTACTAGTAGCAATGGGGGGAAGCAGACAACAGAAAAAAACAAAATCCAAACAAAGTGTCTGAAATAATTCGGAGATCTGGTGCTCATTTTGCGCTAATAAGTCCACCACGATATGACAAAGATAAAGCAAAAGGATGTTGTGGCTGCTGATGATGATGAGGATGCTGATGGGATGGAGTGCGTGCCGTGTGCTGGGTGGAAGAGAAGAAATCATTACCAGCCAGAGGGAAAACCAGCCGAGGTCACGTTTCCGCACTGTGGGTGGGCAGCGGGGGAGACAAAAAAATAGAAGTGCAGAGGCCAAGGCAAATCCCACTCGAAATAAACAACAAACAAAACGCAGCAAATTAATAACAGCATCGGGGCAAGGCAGGGTCCATCTACACGTCCACCCAAGCGAGCGGCCTGTGGCCTGTCCTCCCCCCAGCCATCGCTGGCGAGCAATAAGTGTAATTGCGACAATGTGGCTGCACTTACACGTGTCATCGCAACATCATCGGCCTCATCCTGCCGATGCGAAAGTAACGTGCCACAACGCACTTGCAGCATCCACCCCCGGTACCCGGCACCCGGCACCCGTTACCCGCTACCCGCTACACGGAACGTTGGCTCAAACCCTCCCCCGGGGATGCGCGTTTGCCGGGGCTTGGCACAAACCACAGTGGCACATTGTTCCCATTGACTTTTACATGTGTTCTTCGGGGAAAACACTCCCCTGCAAACCACTCCCACCGAACTAGCTGCCTGTCAAAGCGAACTTTGGGGGATTACATCCCAAGACAGATGATCAAATAAGTGATGCTAACTGCTGTAATAGATGACAATATTCAATGAAATTATTAATAAACACAACAAAGTGAATCATAATTGTTAACAAATATTATTTACTCTACTCGAATCCAAGTTTATCGCAATTCGAGCTTGGGTAATGATTCAATTGATAAAAAACTGAGGAATGTGTGCAAGCTTCTGCCAGAATTTAGGCTCCAAATGCTTCCCCGAAATTCCACATTAATCTATCATTTCTATCCATTTTTTGTTGTCAATCAAGTAGAGAAGAGAACTCTTCTCCTCTCTAGCCACCCACTTGCTGTACACGTTTCCGTTTCATTTTCCTGGAAACCTCAAGTGTGGAAAATTAAAATCCACTCTCCCCACCAATGATTCCATAAGCATATGATGTCGGGGTTGACATCGCCGGGCGAAGGTAACACAATACGGCGGTGCCGCATCGTCAGCAACTACTTAAAACGCAATTATATGCATTATTATTTGGCTGCTGGCTGCGTGGCTGGCGAGTGTGCTTTATTTTTACACACAAATACGAGGAATACCGCCAGAAGGAGGAGAACGAGAACCCGGAGCAGCAGGAACATGCACAAAAAAAGGGAATACGACGAGTATTTAAATGCCCACCTCAGCTACTAATTATTACCAGGAAAAACTCTTGAAATTGACGTTTCATTTTGTGCGGCGGGGCACGTCAACACCAAAAGAGTGTGTGGCAAGCGGAGCGAAAGGGGAAAGAGAGACAGAGAGAGAGAGAGATCGCACTCCAGACTGCAACTCGGTGGATTCTCCTCCGTCTGTTTTCACTCAACAAAAGGGGTACCCGAGGACGGTCCAACCTCAACTCCAACACCAAGTCCAAGTCAATGTCGAGTCGAAGAGTCGTCGTGATTATGCACAACCCGAAACGATCGAACTGCACCGCGTCTGCTCCAACAGATTAACGCACTCCAGAAATTATAAAAAAATAATATTTTTCTTAGAACTGATACCATTTTAAGCGAATTGGTACTCGGCGCAGAGTCAACAAAATGAAGAAGTTCCACGATCATCCGCGGCCTGAGAAAATGTCTCGGAACCCCAGAACACAGAACAAGGAAGAGAGAGAGGAGCGAGGAGAGAGGGCAGCGAGCGGCGGGGAGAACGATGTGAGGTAGGTAACACGATCGCCAGCGATGTGGAGGAAGACGGCATTGCGTCAAGTGGCAGCATCGGCGAGTCGACTTGTCTGCCACAAGTCTGCTCCACTGCCATCGACTGCTCTGACGCGCGATCGGGGGCCCTGGAACTGGAATTTGCTCCGTGCCGTGGTTCGCTTTTGGTTCCCAGGCAACCACCGCATGGGTTGGGGGAACTGCCAATCGGGCCGCAGCTACTCCAACGACCAGCTCCAATGACGCTTGCACATTTTGACCGAGTCCCAGTCCCGAGTCCCAAGTCCCAGGCCGCGCTTCATTCAGAGCCGACTCTGACTCTCTATCGAGACATTGTTCACTTGGACGCGTCGACACTTGAGTAAATTAGTTTCGTAGAACTTGTGGGCACTGACCATTCTTATGGGAGTGGAAATGGCCACACGGGGGAAGAAAAAGCAAACCTTATCAAGAAAACGATTCCAATGCTAGTTTTGACTAAAAAAAGGCGCAAGTAAATCCTCAAATAAGTCACCGAAAACCGCGAATAATGATCCATAAAGATTTCTATGTCCAGTGTTTGCGTACAGCAAAGAGAGTAAAAACTAAGGAACTCTTTCAAATCTACAATATCCTTCTGAGGCATTTTGGAATCGAAATTGCTATTCCCTTCGAACGAATGAATACTTTTTCAGCCCTGAAATTCATTCATTTCTGCTTCGGGGTTGCAAATTTATTCACACAGAAACGTGTAATTGCCCAGACACAAAACACAGTCGAGGCACACATACTCATGCAGGCACAAGTACTCACACACTCGCTTGCACACTCATGTACACACACACAGCATCACTCACTCACACGAAGACGAAATTGGCAGCACAAAAAGTTCTCTTGGCAAAGTTACCGAGGAGGAGCAGGGGGACCCACACCTAGGTCCTAGCTGGAGCTCAGTAGGTGCCCGTGGGCGGGGGGGGTGAGTGTGAGTGTGAGTGGGCGTGGTAGTGGCAGTGGCAGCCACTGCTAGTGGCATGGAAAATTAACAATTTTTCAATTAAAATCAATACCGAGTGTGTACTTGGAGTCTGGTAGTGCTTTTGCGTTCCCTCTTTCGGTTCGTGGTTCGGGCTTCGGTTTTGGGTTTTTGCTTTTCGTTTGGGCCCAAAAAGCAAGCAAGCAAACGGGTGCGAAAAGTGTCTGAGTGTGTGTGTGTGTGTGTGTGTGGGTTGTGGTTTTGGGAGGTGTCAAGGGTAATCTGCATGTGTGTGTGTGTGTGTTGTGCACATTTCATGAAAATAGCTTAAGTGCCTGAAAATATGCAACGCATTCGATGCTGACGACAAGCGAACTTTGGCTTACTCTTAGTGCTCGTGTGTGTGTGCGTGTGTGTGTGTGTGTGTATGTGTCACTGTCTGCATGTATGCGTGTCATTGTGTGTGCGGTTGTTCTGTTGTTAGTTTTCGGGCGCCGTCGTTGCCAGCCAAAAGCAAAATTTCCAAAGCCTTTTTTTTTACTCAAACTTAACTTGGACTCACGCACACTGCCACTGCCACTGCCACAGACACTGGCAAATAGTGCCGTTAGTTTCAATGACACTTGCAGGCCACGCACATCTACATTCACACTTACTTACGCACATGTATGTGTGTGTGTGTGTGTGTGGGCCTGTGTCTGTGTAGGTCCTTGCCGCTATTCCTTTGCTTCTTTCGCTTCGAGTTCGTTCTTCTTTTGCATCGTTTTGCGGTTGTTTGGGTCTTTTTCGAGTATTTTGTGGCTGTCTAACTGTTGAGTCCTGCTGTCCTGCCCCACTGTGCAGCTGTCAGCTGTGTGTGTGTTCGAGAGAGAGAGAGAGAGAGAGAGAGAAAGGGACTGACTCCATTTGTGGGCACCGCAAACAACGTTAAATGCAAATTTACGCTCTTCTCTTGGCACCCCCAAGCCCTTTCTTCTATCTCTGGTCTGGTCTACAACTAACATGCCCCATGCCACTCAAACACCCCTCACCCACCGCCATGACCCTCATCAGCTGTACACACAAAATGGCCGTACTTTGGCGCCATTGCCTCAGCCAGTTGTACATACGTCTCCAGCTCCTTGTTGCTGCTGCTGCCACTGCTGCTCTTGATGACTATTGCCGTTATTGCCCCAGCCAACCAGACATAGACAGAGACGGAGAGATGCCCACAAGCAGTGGAAATGAAAGTGGAAATGGAAATGGAAGTGGAAGTGGAAGTGGTAGTGGCAGCGCTCTCTCTTTCACACTCTCTGGCCAAAATTGAAGTGTTAGTAGTAATGCTACTAATTGGACTCGCTTTTAGCAACGCTTCATGTGCCTCCAAGCAAGCAAGAGGCAAAAAGCTCCTTCAAAGTGCCCACTCAGAATGCTCTACACACACACACACACACACACACGCACACATACACGACTCTGTTTGTGTGTGGTGGTATACTACTCTCCAAAGTCTATAATTGGAAAATTTTACACACTCGAAATTCAATTTCCACTACGACTACAGCAACTGCAACTGCAACAGCGACTGCGACTGCGAGAGGCAACAAAACCATTTGCCGAATGCCAGTTGGCATCGTGGAAAGTGTGGCACGGCGCGGGTGCGGGAGCGGGTGCGGGTGCGGGATGTCTGGATGCCTGGTTGCCTGGCTGGTGCTTAGCTGGGGCTTAGTGGGTTAATTGCATACATATGCAGGTTTGTATGTATGTGTGTACTGATGTACAGTTGTGTGCGCTTAGGAGATGTTTTAATTAGCGGAGATGGCAGACAGATGGTGAAAGGAAATCCGATTACTACGAGCGCCAAAGCCAAGCAAATGGATTCCTGCAGAACAAACGTGGAGGTAGCACACACCCCATCTAATCGATACATTTGCGTATTAATTAGTTATAGGTATCTCTGCTTATTGATTACGATCGGTTATCCAGCTTAATTCATCGGAAAAGAAGAGACAAATTCAATATTAAACATTGGATTTCAATCTTTCTTTCGATAAAATGCCGATACTTAATCGATCGATTGGTGCAATTTCCATCGCCATTGCAAGCAGTTTCAGCTGTGGCTATCCTCAGCCGCAGGCTCTGCCTATGCTACACCCAGATATACATGTATGTATATACTTTTCGGCTGGTTTGTGTGTGTAAGTGCCTGGCACTCGAGGCAGAGCTTGCCATTAGCATAACGACTCATACCACACCGCACCGCAGCGCACCTCCTTCCAAGTCTAGTCCATAGCCTCTTGCCGATGCCTATCCGATAGCGAACCCGTTCGACGTTCGACCCAGACTCCGTGGCTCCGTGGCTCTGTGGCTCTGAGTGGGCCACTCGAGGCGCGGCTAAAAGGGCAAATTCCGCGCGGGGCAGGGCACTGAAATTGCGCCATAATTACGCGAGTTTCTGTCGCTTTTTTTCTTCGATTTTGTTCGTCGGCTGCTAATCAAACATGGACAGGGGTAGAGCAGTTTTCGGTGTGCTTTTTAAGGGTGGCAATTTGCCAACGTTGAAGTTCACTCAATAAAACGCACACACACACACACACACACAGATACCAGATGCTCCATCTCGCTCTGGGGACCGTCTCCTTGCTCTCTCTCTCTTGCTCACACTCACTGGCGTTTTGGGTATCGGGACTTAGAACAATAACGGCCATTAAAATGCTTAATTATAAATTCGCAAACGTAGCTGAAAATATTCTTCCTTTTTTTTTACACCATAGCTCTCTCTCTCTGTCTCTCTTTCGCTCATTGTTTCTCTATCCCTCACGCTCTCTTTCCCTGTTGGCGTCGCCTGGCTGGGCTGCCCAGCGGGAGCGAGGCCGGGAGAGCTGACATTGACGAAGCGGACTGAGTTAAATGATTTCCGGATTTTGCGTTGTTCGCAATGCTGTGGACATGTTCCTTAAAGCATGCCAACTATGCGAGCAAAGGAAGAGCAAGAGCAAGAGAGAGAGGGAGAGAGAGAGAGCGAGGCGGGCAAGAGAGTGAAAGAGATGGGGAGCAAAAGCGCTTCGAGGAGGCTGCACTTGAGACACTCCTGCTCCGCCGCCGCTGATTGCTTATTACAAATGGTTAGCCATGATGCCATGATGACGCTGCACACACACACACACACACACACACACAGAGAAGCGGCCGGAGGTGTGAAAAATCAGAGCAGAGAAATCCAAACAAGTCGATGATGAGACCCTGAGATGATGACAAAAGAGCTTCTACAGCTCTGCAGTGTTCCGAAGGAGAGGAAATGCAAATTCCTTGGACGCGTTTTTGTTTTGCCAACAGCCAACACCAGCCAGCCAGTCAGCCAGCCAGCCAGTCAGCCAGTCAGCCAGCTCCACATTACTCGCTTCTCAGCGGATGTAATTAGTTCGTTAATTCATTAGGGAGCCCATTAATAGCAGCAGTCCTGCCGCTTCTGCCGCTCCTGCTGCTGCTGTAGAGACAAAGCCCACCAATGCAAAGTACAGGGAACAATGCCCCGCGTATCGGGTTACCTGTCTGACTCACCTGTATGCGATCCTCGGGCAGCTCCGTCTTCAGCGAGAGCATCTCGCGGGCATACACGTCCGGGTAGTGGGCCTCCTTGAAGGCCTCCTCCAGCTTCTCCAGCTGATAGCTGGTGAAGATCGTGCGGCTGTGCCTGCGCTTTTTCTTTTTCTTCTTGCTGTTCGGCCCAACGCCGAAGCCGTTCATGCCCTCCATGCCAAAGTCCTTGGGTGCCAGAGAGCCTGAAATAAAGTGCAGAACATCCGTAAGTTCTACTTGCTTCAAATCGTTGCCAAGTAGTTTTTTCTTTCATTCACGCACTTCCATTTGAAGTTGAATAAACTCATGAATCGAGACACCGCATTTCCGCAAGCATGCCCCATGCCCCTGCAACTATTTCAAGCGTCTTCCCGCTCCAATATTCTTGTCAAATTAGTTGACGAGGCTCCCATGACCCACAGACTGAACCGCGACGGCCGGAACCCCAGACCCCCGGCCACATGTGGCAGTCGGCGCTGAAGCGCGGCTCTAAGTGGTTTTTTCTCTGTTGTTTTAAACATTTAATAATTGTATCTAGTTTCCCACTTGTCGGCAATTGTTTGCTTTGTTGTTTTGTTGCTGCTGTTGGGGATTGTCACACATCATCTTTGCTTCCAAGGAAAACCCCACTTGACATCCAAATGTAAAAGTGAAAGCGGCCAAAGGAAGCGATTGCGATTGGGATTGGGAGATGACAGGCGCGGTAGCTGCGTTGACAGGGGTTTTCTGATGACTGTCAGAGGATTACGGGCATACAAAAATGTATAAAGTTGAGGCTGGCATTGCGATCCTTGCGAGTCGGCCACTTCTAGCCCAGTGCCAAATTGCAAATCGCCACTTAGCGGCGATCGAGGTTTGAAGATGCCTCAGGCTGAATGTTGAATGCCTGCCAAAGATGCGTTTGCGTTTTGGCCAAATAAAACGCTGAAGCACCCGGAAACACACAAATCACACGGTGCAAAACGGTGTAAACGGTGCAGATGGAGTGCCATGTCTGGGTCTCGGTCTGGCTCGGGCTCTGCTCCGGAGCCACTCTTCAGGAGTCAGTCAGGAGGCAGGAGACAGGCTTTTTTATTTTGGAAAGTATAGAAAACAAAACACACACACAAACACACAGAGAGAGAGAGAGAGAGAGAGAGAGAGGGAGAGGGGTAGGGCAGACCTCGAACAAATCCAATTCGCATTGAAATTCGATATGAAAAATGAAGTAGAGGCATGTTGTTGCTGTCGAGTTGTTCAAGTGAAGCGCTGACGGGTAGTCCTCAGTCCTCATCCACCGAATCATCTCCTCTCCCTCCACAAAACACACACATTGGATCGTTGTTTTTGTGGCTGTCGATGTGGACGCCGCTGGTGGATGGAGAAGACTATGGGCTATGGGCTATGGGCATGGGGATTATGGATGAATGGTGCATAGGCATATCGATGCCGACTTGATTTCCACTAAATACTCTCGAATGCGCGAAAAGTGCATGGCGAAAATGGTTAGCAAAGGCCAACAATCGCATCTTAAATTACGCTCCAAATGCACACACACAAGTCCGCATGTAATTATTTACGTTTTCGGTGGAAAAACGTCCAAAAGAAGGGAAGGATGGAGTGAGTGATTCCCGCAATTAACGCAGAAAGAGCGAGAACTCAAGAGTGCTGTGTATGTGAGTGTTTATTTCATCAGTTTAATTTTGATGCAGCTGATGGGTATCAGCGCTAGTTTCATGGTCATGATTCAGGATTATTCTTTACTCGTGCGAGTTTTCTTCTTTAAAATCAAATCCATTGCCATTCCCCTTCCATTCCGATTGACACAACAGCCCGCAAGTGAGGAGCTGCTCAAATCTAATTAACAATTATGTTTATCATAAACAAATGCAGAAATTAGTTAATTTCGGGCTCACAAAAGTAGGCAACGGCGAAATTTGTGGCACTGCCATCGCACTTTTAATGAGCTCACACAGATACGCACACACACACACACACAGCCATGGTGTAGGTGGAGCTTTATTTGAAAGTTTCGCCCCGCATCGCAGCATGCCAACATGCCTGGCAACACCCACACACACAGCGACACACACACATGCATCACAACATATTAGCAATTAAAATTTTCTTAGTTAATTACTTTAAGCAGACGACGACGCAGTCGACGCCGACAAGGACGACGGACGACGGACGACGGAGGACGGAGGACGACGACGACAACTGCGTCAGCACGAAAAATTCAAAAAGCAAACAAGTAAGAAATTGTGTGGCCTGTGTGTGCCGAAGCTTCAGCTACGCTTCCAAATCTAAACCAAAGAATGATTGCTGCCATTTCAAAGATATATGCTTACTGACAATGACAGTGTGGATTGACTTTTGTTAGCTCTTTGCATGTGGCAAGTTTCGATATTTGTACATCTTATATATCCGTGAATCGTTGCTATATTCAAGCCAAAAGAGTTTTGGATATTTGGAAATATCATTGAAAGATATTTGAAATATTTCCTTTTGCAAAGAATTCATCGAACCCGCTCAGAAGAGCATACACAAAATGTGGCAGCAAAATGAAAGGCGGCAACAGAGCCAGGCTCCGCACTCTTTCTATCCTTGTACAAAAGGAAAGCTCTCCCCACACGCCGCACCCTCTCTCTGCTGCCCCTGCCGAGTGAATTTTATGAAATTTATGCGCATTTCACTAGAAAATTTAATTAGGAAATCTAATTTGCTCAAAAGCGCATAAAAAATGTTGTCGCTCTGGGTCCCGCTCCACCATGCCTCACGCTTCTCTCTGTCCCTCTTCTTCGCTCTGACACTCTGTCTCTGTCTCTGTCTCACTCTAGCTTTGCTTTCCGCTCGTTCCGTGTCGCTTCTTGTGCCCCGCTGCCAGCTCCTTGACTTGTTCATTTTGTAAGCTGCGCGCCATTTTTGCTAGCTAGCCGCAGCCTCCACATGGCTCCACATCCCCAAACTCATCTCCAAACCCATCGTCAGCCTCTAGTTGGTCCCATTCCTAAGCTCCCTACTCGCCACTCCCCGTACCGCCGCTTCCGTACTCCCCTTGCTATGCATCAAGTAACCAACAAAATGACTAATTCCTCGCCCATGTGCTGTGTGCTGTGTGCTGTGTGCTAGTGTGTCTGCAGCAGTGTGTATGATGGCAGTGCGGCACTGTGGCCACACATTGAGTGTGTGTGTGTGCGTGTGTGTGTGTGTGTGCCGCATAAACAGTTGCATGGCAAAATACGCTAATAAAGTGGCTGAGTTGTTGGCAACGCGACGACGCATCGTCTCGGCAGCGTCGCAGCCAGCTTCTGCGTCAGCATTGACGTTGGCGCTTGCGTTGGCGTTGCGGCAACGTCATCGTCATCGTCATCGTCGGTGGCATCGTCGAGGGGCATTTGCAATTTGCATTAGCACCAAAGTGGCTGCGTTTTTGTATGTGCATGTGTTGGTGTTGGTGTGGGTGTGGGTGTGTGGCATGCCCCCGTCCCTGCCCCAGCTGACATCCATGTATTTTTGCTTATTTTTGTGTGTGCTTTTTTCGTACTAATTAGAAATTAAATTGAATTATTTGCTTGAGGAATCAAACAGAAACCGGAAAACGCAGAAAATCATTCGTACAGAGAGCGGGGAAGAACTTGGAGCAGCGGAATGGGGGAAGGAACACAGCAAGTGGGTACAGTAAATGCTTCAATTAACAGCTTTGATTGATGTATGACAGAGAACGCATACCCCCCCGAAAAACTTTGCCCAAAAAAGGGCACTTGGACACCCAATAAGTGGCAGAGTAAATAAAGATCGTAGGGGTAGAAATATGACAGCAAACGCTGAGGTTTCTTCAACATAGTCCAAGAGTTATATTATTCCCGCACTCAGCTTTGGTCATCCTTTCATTGCACATTCTGCCCGCGCATCCTGTTTGAAATAAATCATTAATTTCCATCCATAAATTAAAGTATTTCTGAGTCGCTCTGTTGGAATATTCCTTGGCAGTTTAATTCCCCGCTTAACGATTCATTTCAGTGGTTCCACTTTCCCTGATGCTTCATTCGGTCGGTCGGTCTGTCAGTCGGATGGTCTGTGGATGTCCTTCAAGCGACTTCGTCTGGAATTTATTCACGAAATTCGCTTTGACAACGGGTCTCCGACATTGTCCAGCGTTTGTTCCTGTCTAATTGCTCTTGTCTGTCTCGCTCTCTAGCTTTCGCTTTCTCTGTCTCTGTGTCTGTGTCTGTCTTCTTCTCTCTTTGGCAGGACAGCCTTCAGTACCTCGGTCCTCCCTCAGTCTACCCTTGGCCCCCACGTTCCCTCCGCTCGTTCCGCTCCTGTTGGTCGTAATTTGCGCACTCAATGGAAAATTGTTAATTAGATTCCTTGCTTGTCGTGTGACTTCGTCTTCTCCTGCTGCCCCTGCCACTGCCACTGCCCCATCTCCATCGAGTCCATTGTTATGCTGCCACACTACCACGACCCACTCGCCTCCCCCCACACCGTCACCTGGTGGCATAATGCCCCCCTCTGGGCTGCAGCATTTTAGTCAGCTTTGTGTCAAAGTTGGTTAACGTGATTGCTGTTGCCATATTGCCCGGGCCCCCGCCACGGTACCGATCTCCACCGCATAACCCTTTCTCTCTGCCCACACCCTCTCCCCGTTTCAGCTCTTTTTTAGCCAACTTCGCACCCACTTTGGGCCACCTTTCCGCTTCACCGACCCAAGCGAACTCAACGAACTTTAAGTGCAAAGCGCTTTGCGCCAACAGCAAACAAAACGAAAGCTGCAGCAGCAACTAAAACAACAACAACAACAACTACAACAACAACAACAGCAACAAGAGTGTCGCAATTTTTGCACTAAACTTTTTGCTCTTTCACTTTTTGTGGGCCTTCGGTGCAATCTCGACGCGGTAACGCTGTGCAGGAAGTAACACGGGAAAGAGACAGAGACACAAAGTCAAAGAGGGAGAGAGAGAGAAAGAGAGAGCCCAGGCGAAGAGGAGAGAGCGATGCAAAGGTGGAGATTGATCATTGAATGGAACTCTCCTGGAACTCGATCAACCACATGGAGCGGAGTGAAGTCGCGGAGCCATTGGGCTTCCGTTAATTATAGTTTTTTTCATATATTTTCTATGTATTGCTTACAACACGATTCCTGTGTCTTATTCTAGATTCCATTCTGGTTAATTCACTCATCATTTAGCATTCATATTGGGCATTCCTTTGGTTTTGTGTGTGTCTGAAAACAGTGACATCTCCATCAACGGATCATATTTCTGTTGCAGATTCTTTCCCCGAATTCATTCTCCGTTTTGGCGGACAGGTTGTCCGTCCATCCACATCCACATCCACCCTTGCCATCCTTTGGCCACCCCTGCACTGGCGTTGACATATTCACATTCAGTCAACGGGTGCGATGTGAATCGCGATTGGTTTCGCTTCACACATGTCATCTTCATGCGAGTGAGTGGATGATTCGAATGCCGTCATACCCTCGCAGAGGGTATTGTGAACGTCTTTTCGTTTCACAATTCTTTTAATCTTTAAAATATAATTTAATTATCATAATCAGAGCACAATCGGAGGATCATTTCATCAAAACAAACCATGTGCAAGGGTATAAAACAAACATCAGCCTCAGTGCCGGCTCTCATTGGATGTTTGTGTGTGTTTTTTTCGTGTCTTACGTGTTTCAATTAGGATCAGGGTGGGAGTGCGGGGACGCTGCATCGCATTCGCCATGGCCAGCAAATAAAACTTAGACACGCTCGGGAAGGATTCGTGGCACAATGGAAAAAAAGGGGGAAAAAAATGCCAATTAAAATCTTAGCCATGACAAGTGCATCACGATGGGCCGACACAAGTGCAGCAGGCAGCAGACTCCGCCAGAATGTCATGTGGGTGGCTGGTGGCTGGTGGCTCTCTGGCACCCACACCCGCTGCTGCACTTTGGCCCCGACTCTGGGGCACTCCCACTGGCCCGAGCATCCACTCGGAGCCACCATTCAAGGCAAATTGCCCTACTTGTCAGTCTCGGCTCATTCTGTTCTGCTCTGTTCTGTTCTGTTCTGTTCGCCGTCGTAGTCTTGGCCTTTGTGTAATCTTGTCTTGCAATCTGCTCGCAGCAAATGGCTCAAAAGTGGCTCTCCCAACGTGCCTGCCACCAGCAGGCAGGCAGGCCAGCCCCTTCATCATCATCTTCATCTCCATCTTCATCTTCATCTAATGTTGTTGCTGGTGGCTCTCGCTCTGCCGTTGAGTTGCCTCAAGTTCCCGACTCTGGAAGAATGCAGCCGTCGAGTGGCTCCGCTACTAAAGGAAGACTTAAGCAGGGCACTTCGCCCCATAAAAACAGAATAGAAAGAATGCGCGGCCAAGTGGCCAAGTTCGTGTTCGCCCCCCCGCTCTGCACGGGCACTGCCACTGGCTGGCCCCAGTCAGAGATTAGAGCCCTATAAGGGCCTACCTACTGCTAAAAACAACGGCAGCAGCAACAGCCACAACATCAACAAAAAGGCAATTAAGTGGGCAAGACAATACGAGTGCCACCACAGCAGCAAGATGCAAAGAGAAATGCTGAGGAAATGTCGAAAGTGGCTAAGGATAAAGATGCATTGGAAATGGATCAAAGCAGTGGAGAATGACTGAAAGTTAATATGCAAAATAACATTCTCTATTACAATTAATTAAATTCATAAACTCATAATCAATTAACAAGTGAAAAATAATCCATTTAGATACTTTCTGGCTAATATTTCAACGTTCATTGAATAGTTTTGCGGTTTAATTTGTTGCAAAACAAGTAGAGTGCCGCTTTCCCGTTTGATTTTAATGGAAAAAAAATAGTTCTCGCCTCAATTTTTGGGTGCTCAATCAGCAGACGTTCTTCTGATTCGCTCGACAGACATTTCAATTTATTGGCACACTCATTGGTGGCCCGTTCCACACACAGTGCTCCACCACTGCACACACCTTTTCAAAACCACTTTGCACTACAGAATCCAGAGTCCCGAATCCACAATCCATCCATCCATCCAGCCATCCCCTTGCCACGATTGCCGTAGCGTTTCTTATTAGACAAGTTTATGTGAGCGCTTCGCATTTCTTTCGCTTTGTTTTTGGCTTGTGCTCGCTTCTGTGTGTGAGTGTGTGTCGAAAGGGTTAAAGCAAACGGAGGACAGGACATGTGTCCTGCGGACCAGCAGCAGCGGCAGCGGCAGCATGTGTGTATGCGGAGATGTATGCGCGTGCAAATTGCGTATAAAAGCGTATGTTGAAAATATTTATTGCCCGTTGCGAATGCAACAAAATGAAAATGAAAATGAAAATTTCATTATTTGACTTTTGTCTCTCGCTCTGTGTCTCTCTCTGGCTCCTGCCACATGTGTGTGCATTTTTTTGTCTCCTGTTTTTGTTAGCTAAATTGTTTATTTTATTAGCAATTTGGGAAATTTATGGGCCTGCCAGGCGAAAACCCTTTCCACATGACTCCTGGCCACGCCCTCGCCCCCGCCACTGGGGCAACCGCTTCGAAATGAAGCGCAGGAATGCCCATTAATTAGGGTAGACACAGAGGAGGAGGCACAAAAAGAGACAGATACACAGGCACGGACATATGTATGTACATGTGTGGAGAAAGAGTAGTGCTGCCCTCTGTTGGTCGGGGTACATGCGAGGTCCTTGGATTCGGTCAGCGAATAAGCTTTTGCCCCCCGCCAGGACTGCATTATGGTCTGCGCATTGCCTACCTTTAGGGGTTCCACTTAATTTCTGTCCTGCCACACATTCCTCTTCCTCGGACTCTTAGCTTACCTGGCAAACATGTTCCAGCGCCTGCCGCAAAGTTCTTCAGCTGCGGAAACCCTAAAGGAGAGAAAGAAACATTGAGTATCCGTATGAGCTCTCACATTTGGTTCAATTAAAATAAATGTATGGCTTGAAAAGCTTGAAACTATAATTATTATTATAAGTTCTATCATTTTGGTTCCTCTATGGCTTGATCTGGGCATTCACTGCGAGTGTGCACTGTGCACTGTGCAGGGGCGACTGGTGATTGTGATTTTCTCAGCATTTATTAGCCACACAAAGGCCCACGCCCGCACACAAGAACACACAAACACAACTGTAGCCGGGGGGGCTAGGGAGAAGATCAAGCAAGAGCCCCTCCCTGGAGCATGGAATACTCGCTTATCGTTCACTTATCGTACATATGGGCAGACACTCAGAAATGCAAATCGATGTCAAGACCAGCGCTCCTCACTGCCACCCTGCCGCTGCCCCAGCCTCTTCCCGGGGAGTGACATATCAAAGCAAAATCAAATTTGACAGACAACCGCGCTAATTTCTGGTCGATGTTTCATTGTTTCAAGGCGTTCGCTCCGTCTCGTTTCGGCTCTGTTCGGTTTCGGTTCAGTTTTGTGTCGAGGTCTCGGTCTGGGCTCTGGGCTCTGGGCTTTGTGTGTGAGCCGCGAAAGGGGTTGTCCATGCCCTGGCATTTCCCTCAATTGTTTTACGGTGACGCATTTCGAGAAACGATGCCAAGTACAATGGGACCAGCTCGAGCTCCAGCACCAGCACCAGCAGCAGTCGCAGAGGCAGGGCAACCGCTTTAGCTCGAGTCGCTGTCGGACATTTAATGATGATGATGATGCCTATGCTCGTAATAATGTTTTTGATGAGGTTAAGGAACGTCTACAATCAAACTACATTTATTAGCTTATGGTTCGGGGATCGGATCGGCACAATCGCAGCAGCTTTACCAGGAATTCCAATTACGATTTCTTTGCTTTTGCTTTTGCGTTTGAGTTCCGAGTTCATGAAATCCGATATTGCGCAAAATCTCTCTAAAGAATTGCGAGGAACAAACAAAAACTACAGCCCAGGCATAGCTCTGAGAGGCAGAGGGAGCTCAGGGGAGGGGGGAACAGTTGAAAAGGGGAAAAAATGCAAGTGACGAAGTATTTATAAACTGATTAACGCCAAACAATAGCTGATATGGGTCGAACGGCCTGCGTTTTGGGCTTCTGCTCTTGGGGATCGCCGAGGCAGAGCGAGGGAGCATTTCAATTGAATTTAGAGCAAGTTTCTAACCATCGACTGGAGATTGGAGATGGGCGAGTGGAAAGTGGGGACCATGAACCCTAGACCTGCCCCCTCCCAGACCACACACAGCGTATTGGGTCGTGAGCTCACGCCGGATCCGGACAACCTCACCGGACAGCTCCCAATTGCCTCGGGCCGGTCGCATGCAAAGTAGCCGCTTCAGTGTCCAGCGAATGAGTCTCAAAGTGCTTCTCAGCAAACGGATGACGGGGCTGCGGGGAAGCTTCCAACAAGTTGTTCGAATAATATTCAAATGCGAGCTGAAGAGCTCGAATGCAGCACCGGGTGAGTGAAGTGTCGCTTTCGGCACAAATGCGAGCTTGGACAGCATCAATGAATGGGAATACCTGTTTGCGAGAACATACCACGGACAAATGCCCACGAGTATCTGTACATAAAGGCCTCCATGTCATTGTGTGGAAGGGGCAACTTCATTTGCCTTAATCTGTTTATTTTTGTAAGTTTTTAGGAATTATATTTAAATCTTTAAGTGATCCATCAGTCTCTAATGGAAGATCGATTTATCCACCAATTTGTATTTATTAATCAGAATACGTGACTTGGGACAAGCGGGGTCTCAGACGATGACTGGTGCGCGGTGGTTCAGTCCGCTTCAATCGATTGCGTGTATTCGATGCAACGCACTCATTTTTCATGAAAGTCTGTAAATCTTCCAATTTGATGGACTCGCGTTCGTCCCGTTTTGCAATGGCCTGCGACTCGTGCAGCTTCCTTTGCGCCTCATCTGCAACAGGGTGGTGCTGGCTAGATATCTATCGGTTTCCATCACGGATCACTTACCGATGGGCATATCAAGAAGAGCTTTGGCTAGCTCGTGGTCTGGAAACATGGGCAACTCCACAACTCCCTCAATTATTGAGTACAACTTGCTGCAATAATTATCGAATTCCTCCATTGCAAAGTTCTCTCAAATTATTTTGTTTGACTAACGAACAAGTCTTATTTTCGAATGAAATATAATTGAGGGGTAACTTGATTTTCAAATTTCCACTGCCAAGCATGCAATTTAGGCACATATTAAGAAAAATAGTAGCAGTTGCTTTGCTTTTTCCATCAAAATGTAATGGATGTTGCACTAAGCACTAAATGCCTTACCTTCTACATAGTTAATGTGCCATTCACATATGTACAAACTTACATATATAATTATGTACATGTACATATACATACATATGTACATATTTATTACAGTAAAATCCCACAGAAGAAATGCACTTTGTTCCTTAATTCCTTATGCATTCTTCAGATAGATGAGCTCTTCCATTAAAAGCTAATTGTATGAATACTTTTGTTTCTAACTCTGTACCGTACGGTACATAAATATATGTACTCCGTTCCCCTATCATCGAGTTTTCAGTGTGAATGCACTCATTCGATCAGGTGTACCAGCTGGACTCGTTTGCTCTGCCCATAAATGAAACAATTTACAGCCAAAAAAGAAATAGAGAAAAAACTGCTGAGTAGCCACTCCAAATAGGCATATAGATGGCCAGCACTGCATAATTAGCAGTCGCGCCGTCGCTCTAGTCATTGTCGCTCCAGACAGTGAAAGCAGCTGATGGCCGAAATGGCCTGAGAATAGTCGAATTCCAACTCAAAACTTAGACTCCAGGCACTAACTCCCCAAACGAAAGGCCGTTTCGAGCCGCTGAAGAAGCAGGCAGAAGGCAGCCGAGGAAACTCAAGTGCCAAATCGTGTTTATTTGCGTTATAAAATTAGCGCAGCGGCGCTCAAGTGTAGCCTCTGCGACTGTATCTCTGCGCGTGAGTGTGTCACTGTGGGGCCAGTGGCGTTGGAGGGGGACAAAGGAGCAGCAGCCGATTGACGAAAGAAATGAGAAAGCCAAAGCAGAGCAGGAGAGAACCGAACTCGTTTAAGATTTAGAATTTAATATGGATATAAAGCAGCTAAGGAAAATCCTTATCCCCCTTTCTGCGACTCTACGCCTCTGGCCCAAGTGTTTGGTGTGCAGTTTGTGGAGCGCCGAGCTTTTCGGAGCACGGAATATTGCCCGTCTCTGATTGCCATGTGACGCGGCACAAAATCTAGCTTATGAATACAATTGTATCTGCATACGTACATATGTACAGCCACGATTCTGCCTACTTATCGCTGACTTTTATTATTATTATTATAATATGCGAGTGATTATGGTGAGTGAATTTTCTATGCTTTATTTTTGTGTGTTTTGTGTTTGCGTGGTGTTCCAGTCGAACAAATTAGAAATAATTGCGGCTAATTCCGTT
Source organism: Drosophila subobscura (assembly GCF_008121235.1). Classification (NCBI taxonomy): domain Eukaryota; kingdom Metazoa; phylum Arthropoda; class Insecta; order Diptera; family Drosophilidae; genus Drosophila; species Drosophila subobscura. The sequence goes on along the minus strand of NC_048530.1, from coordinate 21,594,333 downwards.
GAATGTGTATCGCTGATTGTGAATCAAACTCTCCGGCTGGGACTGCACTCACTCACACTCGGACAGTCGCACATTCACACTGATACTCGCATTCATTCTCACACTGACTCACTCGCACAGCAAATTAACCCCTTGAGTGGCACTCGGCACTTCGTTCGTCAAGTTGCTTTAATTGACTTTTAAATTTGCAAAAAATCAAAGCGAAAAAGTGTGACAAAGTGCCAAAAAAAGAATGGGTGCGAACGGGCATGGGATTTGGGGAGGGACCGGACCATGGGGAGAGGCGGAGGTTAGAGTGCAACTGAAACAATAACTGCACTCGTGCCGCGTTGTCGGTGTCGGCATCGAACATTTTCACACCTCAGACAATGCCCACGAGTGCCACTGAGCGGGAGTAGAGTGGGCCGAAGGGTGGGGCACACTCGACTCGCCGGGCGGTCGTCCGCCCCACTCAATGAAGGGCGTTTGTCGACAATTTCTCTTTTTTCTTTCCCATTTATTTCTCATGTAGATTTTCCGCTCTTGTCGTTGTTTTTGGGTGGTTTATTTTTTCTTTCTAATTTACGTCAACGCAAAATCAAAGCAAAGTCAAACGACTCTGCATGTCTGCTCGGGGCCTGGTCTATAAGGCGGCACCACAGACCGCACACATTGTCCGAATACCAGACCAGAGGAAAAACTACAATTAAGAATATTTTTATCATCACAGAGATGGGTGGATGTGGCAGGAGAGCGGAGCGGCAGGCGGACTGGCTGGCAACTGGGGCTATTAGCAAAGTGGCTCAAATATCAAAGGGCAGTCGATGTCACGGTTGGAACCGCTTTGGGGCACCACTGACAAGCAGCAATTAGCAGCTCTGGAGCGGCGGATATGACCTAACGATTCGATAACCATACGGTATGAGGGGGGGTGCTTCCTGCACTATCGAATGTAAGTTTATATCAATAATTGATTATTAAGTGGCGATAATAAGATAAGTGAATGTGCATTAAATAGAGAACTTATCAGTGAGATGTTGCCACTTCTTTGGGTATAGAATGATGGGGATAAATAGTTCCAAGACATCAACTGATTTGCTTTAGTTCTAACCATAAACCTATCAATTACCACCAGCAAAGTACGAAAATTCGGACATAATTTATCGCCTAAGTACCTAAGAACAAATAGAATTTATTCCCCGACTAATCGATTATTGTAGAAGAATGAGTTAAGCCATCTATGGCAATCTGGCGGCGCCTTGGCAGCCCACACACAATCCGCTAAATGGTTAATTTCGAGCCACAAGTAATTTGCCAAAATATGCATTTGAGTGGGCAAAGGAAAGTCTAAGGCTATCAATTTGCAATAACAAAATTTGCCAAATAGATACATCTCCACATACATACGTATGTAAGTACACATGTGCGAGTGTGTGGGTGTGTGTGGGTGAGTGCTTTGGTGTGTCGGCAAACACATCAAAACGACTGTCACAACAAAGCGAGGACGAGCAACAAGGAGAAGGAGAACCAAAGTGAAAATTGTCAATTAAATGCTGGCGAAAAGCAGAGAAAATCGTTTTCTTTTCTGGTTTTTTTTCCTTCTTTGTTCGTTGTTGATGTTGTTGTTGTTGTTGTTGTGGGGCAACCAATTTTCCGATTTGGTTTTCTCCTTCCGTCTGTCGTCGCTGGTAAAAGATCAAAGGCACTTAATGGCCACGTCGTGAGGCGCCAATTGGAAGCTTCACAAGCTTTTGCTTGGGGCACACTCTCTCCCCTTATCTTCCTCGCAGCCCCTCCCGCTGCCCCTCGCACAGCTTAGCCTTAGCCGTGGCTGGGGCAGGAAATCCGCCCCCGAAAGCCATGCGAGAACTTGATGCGATTTTTTAATTGACGAACGGGGCACGCAAATGGTTCAAAAATCAACAGGGAACCAAATTTGTTTGCTATATAAAGAGCAGAACGAGTCAACAATATGCAAAATTAAATACGATGACGCGAATGAAAAGGCACAAAGCTACAGCAACAACAAAACTAGCCACGAAAAGGGCTACACTGCAGATTGCCCCGAATGGGGGATGCCCTAAACGAGGTTTAACGCTCCTCCTAATAGATTTACACATGGTAAATTTGAGAGCTTATGGGCAACAAATGAAGTTTGGCTGGTCTTACACGGGTTGTACACTTTATTCCAAAACTTAAAATCAAGATCAAAGCAAAACAAAAAGTAAATAAAAGAAATAAATATCTTACGAATCTATAATTTTGGGACTCAGTTAGTCATTGCTATTACCATAAAGATTTTATCTATCTATGGAACTCTGCACGAATGATATTCTCTCTGTTCCATGATCTTCCCATAAGCCAATATGCTTCACGAACTCCCCGACAGCGACAAAGTTCTTTCTCACATTTATTAAACGCAAATTGCGAAGACGACGAATCGGTGGAAATGTGCGATAAACGAAATAAAAATAAAAATACAATAATTAAAGTAAAGCAGAAACAGCAACAAAGCGTCGCAGCGGAAAAGAAAACCCCCGCCATATGCGAAAAGAGAGCCCGGAAGTAGATTCGTGTATATAGAAAAATGTAAATTAAAACTTAAATCGAAAACCCAGTTCGATATCTCTCACATATTTCAAATGGAAATTGGCACAGTGAATCAGAGCAGCCCAGATGGAGATGGAACTGGGGATGGAGATTGGAGATGCTGATGACGATGACGATGACATTTCAACGCTAATTATAATAAAAATAACAAAAACAACAGCTGCTGCCACTTGAATCTGCAAGATTATCTTCCCCTGCTGCTGTCCCTGCCTCTGCCAGTGATTCTTCGTCTGTCACCGACTCTCCGCTATATCTTTTTTCGTCTCTCTCTTACTCTTTCTCTCTCTCTGTTTTTGTGTCTCTGGGTTTGCTGTCATCGACTCGGCTTTGGATGATATTGCCACTTGCTGCTGCCTCCGCAGTTGGCCCCGCCGCTTGCAAATGAGCTTGAGACCCAGAGACAGCAGCAGGTCGACAGCAGCGGAGCCGTCTCGAGCCGCGACTCTGGCCCTTACGTGTATAGGTGTCATTGCCTTGTGCTGATCGTCGAACAAAGACGCCTCTACAGTGGCACCAGCGCCATGGGTAATCCACATAAATATAGTTCAATGAGAGCAGCATTTACTATTACTCAACGCTGATATTAAAAAACTACAGGCTGCCATCCATTCGCATCTAAAATTCTAGCAATATATCTTGGAATAAACATTGGAGTTAGTTTCAAAATAAAGCTACATGCAATCTTCAATGTCAGAAAATGTATTATTTATCATTTATGTTCATAGCTTTTACAGCATCCCATGAACTTTATTTATTCAGCAAACATACATATGAAGATGTTGTCGTACATTTATGATTGCCCTTTGCATTGGTTAATAAAAAGCGAATATTTTTCAATGGAAACGATGGATAAATAAATCCTAATTTGGATTATGTACGAAACTTAAGCGATCTATTTTTTAATAGCAGAAGTCTTGTAAGAACTCGAGGTAGGATGCCTATGCTCCCCCAAGCAGCCCACCTCGTGTAATGATCATAGATATATGAACAATTGCTTTCATTATTCGATTCTCATCCCACTGTAGCACTCCACTCCACGCTCTCTCACACTCGCACTCACACACACACGCACATGCAGCCGGAGCAGAGCAATTGCCATTGCAATTAGCAGCTCAACTTGAGTGGTGGTGGCGGAGGTGGCTGGAGAGGATGAGGATGCGGATGAGAGGGAGTGAAGTGGTGCTGGCCATCCGTTGGAGGCTGTCTGCTGGTGCTGGGGGGAAGACGTATTGGGGCTAAAGCTGATTTGCTTCTCGATGGCCCGCTGATTAATTTCTTTTTTATGCTAACTAAGCGGCACTCAGCCACCTCTCCGCACACACAGACCTACATCTGTGTATCTGTGTTTGTGTGTGTTGTGTGTGTTGTGTGTGTCTGTGTGCTCGTTTATCTGGCAGGTGACAGAACCAGTTGCGATTGCTAATTGCGCTTAAACTTTGATTGTTATTGTAACTGCCGCCTTTCGGGGGCAAAGCTTGCTGGGGTGGTGGGGGGCGGGGGATGGTGGTGGTTGATCGGGTTCAGTGGCTTACCCTGCGCATGTAGCAGCGGGTGGTGATGGTGGTGGTGTGGGTGGTGGTGCGGCATTGGAGGCGGCGGCACACCAGCAGCTGCAGCCGCAGCCGCAGCAGCCGCATGCGGATGTGGATGCCCTCCGTGCGGATGGTGCGGCTGATTGTGGTGGTGGTGCTGATGCACTGCAGCGGCCAGCTGGTGGGGCATAAAGGCGGCCGCCACCGCTGCATGGGCATTGAAGTAGGCCATGCGGGAGGCGGCTGCCATGGTCATTTGGTGGTGCTCCCTGTAGTGGTGGTGCTGCTGTTGCTGCTGCTGCTGCTGCTGATCTATCACCAATGACATGTTGTCACCCACTGCTCCACCTCCGGTTCCGCTTGCTGTGCCCGCTGTTGCTGTGGTTGTTGTTGCCACTGCTGCAACCGTATTATATGTTGCCACTGATGTTGTTGCCACTGTTGCTGCTGGTGCTCCACCTGCATCTGTGCTTGTTGCAGCTCCTCCTGCAGCTGTTGTGCTTGCTGTTGAAATACTTTTTGGCGATGCCTGGCTGCTGGCGGCTGTTGTCAGATCCGTTGGCGTCTCGCAGGTTGCCACCGTTTCCGTTGTGGTTGTTGCCGCTGCCGCCACGGCCAGCCCGAGGAGCTCCTGTATGGCAAAGGGCGAACGCTGCGGCATCGCTGCGGCTTGTGTTTCCCTCGATTAATCGATTGGCTGGCTCTGCCTCAATTGTTGTGCTGCTATTTTAATGGAACATTTTCGGGGCTTTCCCCTAAACGAGAACTCCAGCTGGCTCTCTTTTCGCTCTCTGCATTCGCTCTCTCTCTGTCTCTCTCTCTCCCTCTCTCTCTCCCCGTGTGGCACTCAGTGGCTCTTTGGCACCAGAGGCCTAGTATGCCGGCCCAAAGTCCCGCTAAACTTCACTTGAACCTACGATGCGGGGACCGAGCACTAAAAAAATTTGATTGCTGCGAGATTTGCGATTTGCGTTTTGCGAGATTTGTGGCACGCGTCGTTGTCGCTGTCGCTGTCGCAAAAACACACAACAAATTCGCAATAATTTCCACGTTAAACTGTTGCCTGACTTAATGTGCACCAGGAGTTTTGTCGTCGTCGTCGTCGTCGTGAAAAGCTAACGTTGCCGTTGTCGTTGTCGTTGCCGTTGCCGTTCCTGGTGGTTGGGCCCCGGCTAGAAGGCATTCAGCGGCACGGCCAACACACAACGGTAAACGGCTACGGCCACGGCAACGGAGCTGGCGAGGACCTGAAACCATCAACGCTGCCAGGCGGCAGGCAGCAGGCGGCAGAACATGCCACTGCCACTGCGCCACACCAGTAGCAGCAGAAGTAGCAGCAGCAGCAGCAGCAGCAGCAGCGACTGCAATCTGGCAGCGACTGCGCTGCCACGCAACGGTAAATCCAACGGCAGCGTCAGGGGCGGGTTCAGTCGCGCGGCGAGCATCTGGTTGCACCGCTCACACAGCTGCGAGTGCGAACGGTTCGGCTAGCGTGCGCACTTCCCCTGCCCGACGGGGGACCAACATGGCGCATGTGCGAGACGCGCTCTGCCTGTGCCAGAGGAGAGCAGCAATGGTGGGCCCGACCAGCTAGCCGCGCCGCTCTCACTCACACAGCGACTTCCAGCTCACTGGAATACTTCCAGCGAGACTGCCATGCTTGGTGGTGTGGGTGCGCTGAAGTGAGAGTGTGTTGGTGCCGCAGCTGCGAGTGTGTGCGGAACCCATTTTGTGTGTGGGAAGGATCGAAGCTCACGGCACGGGACTCTTTTTCGATGAAGGACGCCAATTTATAGTCCCAAAAACGAGTCGAGTCGAGTCGCGTCCGAGTTGCCAGTTGCGAGCACTATTCAAAAATATGTGCAGCTCCCTTCGGGTCTCTGCTGTGACATTTGCTGGTCTGTCCCTGTCCCTGCCCCATGCCCCATGCCCGCCATCCACCCTTCGCTCCATGCTTAACAATGAGAACCCAAAAAAAGCAGTCTAATTAAAATTTTCCTACAACTTTTACTATTAAAATGCGTAAATTAGCATTTACACAGCCCGCTGCCGGGCTGTCGGAGTGTGTTTGTGTGCGAGTGAGTCTGTCAGTCCTGTCCGTCCTAATGTGTGTGTGTGGGGCAGGAGGCAGAGATGGAGAGTCCTTGCTGCGCAGTCAGCAAATTTTAGAGAGCTACGGGAATTGGAATCGGAATTGGAAAATTTCGGGAATTGTTGACAAAAGCTGGGAAAAGGGAACAGGCACTAAAACAGAGCTTCAGCTTTGCCCCTCAGCCGTGAAGCAATCGAGTTCAAGTTCAAAACTGTTTATAGAGCTACTACGATGCATCTTTGCTGTTCCGAAGGATCTCAGCTGGCGCTCTACAGATTGAACTGAAATTTTAGCTGTTTGCTTGTCCGCAACCTGGGAAAACTATGCTGATGAATTCATAATAATACTCGCAAAAATAATTCGAAATTGTAAGCTTCAAACCAGAGACCCAAAAAAAAAACCATGCCAAAGATTTTGCTATGATATTATTACGCAGATTAAAGCTATTGCCCAAGACGCATCTAGAGTCGAAACAATGGAAATTAGAAAGCTTTGTTTGAGCGTATCAGCAGCTTGCCAATTTGGCATCCAACGGGTTTTTCAAGCGGGGCTTTTCTCACGCCCCCATGTGTCCACATCTACGAGCATGAGGAGGAGGCCCACGCGCGAGCTTCTGTCGCAATTAAACAATTGAAATGCCAGAGCCCCTGCCATTCCCATGGTATTCGTCGAATCGGATCGGATCCGTCGGGCCACGCAGTCTGCCAGCGATGCCGTCGGCGCAGGCGCGACGCTCTCAGCTCTCAGCTCTCAGCGCTCTGCCGATGAGAAGTGCGTACTGGAGGAATGTGGCTGTGGTAATTCGATATTTTGTGAGCAGGTTGCAGGATCTCTCGGGAGGCTGATGATTCATGCCAGAGCGTAGCCTGTTTTTCGAGCGAATTCGTTTATTTGCAGGAATTTGATTGTTAATTAACTTGCAATTTCAATCGCAGGGGAACGGTGATCGGGGATCAGTGTATCTCCGATCGTTTGGCTGTCAAAATAAATATTGAGTTTCCCCCCCATGGCCGAGGGGCGATTAATGATGATTATGCTGTGAGCAATTTGTCCGTAATACGATATCTTATTTTGGCATAGTTTCTCTAGTTTTTCCTTGCACATCCTCTGCAGCTTCCCACCTGGCGGCCATTGGCTACAGTTTTTCCCTCTGCCACTCACAGTTGTTTTGTTTTTGTTTTTGTTTTGCTTGGCCCTTGGCTTGGATTGTCCTTCAAGTTCCAAGAAGCTCTGTCCCGGATTCCACCTTCTTCATTGTTTTGCAAATATTTTGACGTGCGATTCTCTCACACAACGAGAGCGAGCGACGACACAGAGACACAGGGAAGGACGGACAACCCCTCGACTACCTGGCGACTGTCGGTCTGGGGTTTGGGGTCTCTGGTTCTGGTTCTGGTTTGGGTTCTGCTTCTGATTCTGGTTCGGGCAGTGCTCCCGATGCCTCCATGCTCCATCCTCCATCCTCCATCCACCATACTCCATGGCCGATGGATACCGGGTGCCCTGTCTGGAGCTGCGAACTGCTTGAGCTGCTCTTCACATTTCTGGTAGTTGACATGGCCCGCCAAATGATTCAATTATGACGATTGAGGCCCGCCGCTCAAGTGCGAAAGTTGACCAAAATCCCCAAATCGATGCCGAATCCGAAGTGTTCGAATGTCAATTAAGTGTCGAGATTTATTTACTTAACTATTATTGTCTTGAGACACAATCAAAATTGGACAAACTTAATTATGAACAATTAAAGTTCAGTTACTTTTTGTGTAGGCTTCCTCCTCCCCTCTCCTCTCCTCTCCTCTCCTATCCACTCCTCCGATTTACAAACACTTTTACCACCCGATTATTTTTGGGCAATAACTTCAGATTCGAGTGATGGCCAACAGACAGGCCCCATCGAGGGACGCCTTCAAGAGAGCCGTTGTAAGACTTGCCAAAAACCAAATACATACACATAAATAAATAATAATAATACAAAAAAAAAAACAATACACACTAACAATGTTGAATCGAATCGCACAAAACCCAACAGCCAGCAACAATTGTTGCTGCACATTGTTGTGTAATTAAGTTGTTTCGCTGTCGTCCACAAGTGCGTTGAACAAATCTTGTTAACTCTTCGACTCGCAGCTGGGGAGGGGTGCTGTGATGGGGCTGTGTATGGGTTTGGTGATGGTATTGGTAATGGTGTTGTTCAGGAGGGGAGCTCAGACAATGTTATTGTCACACAATTGTTGCCGTGTGATTAGTTGAAACTTTAATTGCCGCACAATGGCATAATAATAACGATAATGGCTTAAAGTCCCAATGGCTAAACGACACAAAAAATAGCCCAAAGAAAAAATAGTGTAAAATATATAGCTGGAAGTAAACGAAAATTGAATACTCTAAGCGGAGGAAACTATGCGATAAAGTTCTAAAGAATCTTTCCAATAGGTACTTTAGCATTATTCTAATGGCTGTCTCTTAATACGTAGAGTTTTCACCTTATAATACTTTTACAGCTCCATTTCAATATTATTTTTTGTTATTTTTTGTGCTGTCGCTATTTACCATTGTGAAAACATAACTTTTTGTGCATGGGAGCCTTCTATTTGCAGTGCCCTTTTCTCCATTGTGCAAAAAAGAGACATGCCTTAGGAAAGGGTATACGAAATGGTGGGGGCATGGCATTCTGTATTAGCCCTGAATTATGATCGTCATTATATTATTACTATTATTTATTATTGTTAATGCTGTTGGTGGTACTCCGACCATTGTTGCCTTTGTGTTTTAACTGATTTCGAGCTTAGTTTTCAATTATTTAATTGTCTATTTTGGGCTATTTGCCCCCCCGCACCGCCCCTGTCTCTCCTTGGGTCGTTTGGGTAACGTGAGAAAATTAATTTCTGCCCATGATTGGGTATGAGGTGAATGAATCTAAAAGTTTTCGCTTTCTTATCGGGAATCGGTTTCCAGTTCCCTGCTCACAGAGGGCGCCACTGAGCGTCCCTTTTATGGCTAATTTTCGCGCCCGAAGGCAATCAACGCCAATGCGGCTGGTTCGTGTCTCCGCTAAACGCTGCACAGAACTCCGACCGCAATTAGGAAAACTTTTGATTTCTTCGTTTAATTAGCAGCTAGTTAATGGTTTTGTTTGGTTTTGCATAACTAAATGTCTAAATTACGATACATTTTAGTAAGTTTTGAGTTTGTGTTCATTTTGCCAATACCCTGCAGTATTGTTCCCTGAACTTTTTAAAATTTCTGTTGTCTTTCCCCGCTGCCACTAATCCCTGGCTAAGTCTACAGTGTCCACACAGTGATTTCTTAGATTAACAGCTATATATGTTAATAGGATTATCTGCACTAATTTCCATTCAGTGAGGGGTGAGAGACGAAACTGTTGAAAATACTTGATCATTTGTATGGGGTGAAGTGCGAGAGAAAAGTGATTTATCATTTGAGAACACTTGAGAGTGAGGATGCTCTGACAAGGGTTGGGTTGCTTCGTATCTGGCCTGGAACTGGTACTGGTACTGGTGCTGGTACTGTGACTTGGCTTGGGCTTGGGCCTGTCTTTGGCCCTATGTGTGTGCTACCGAAGTGGCCGAAGAGTGTGCTCGACAATGACGACGAACCAATTTATGGGACAGGCCGGGCAGACAGACGACGGGCACTTGAGTAAACCGAAAGGCAAACACTACACCACGAGAGGGATAGTGATGGATAGGCTGAGGCACTTGGGTGAGCAAGGGAGTGAGAGAGAGAGAGAGAGAGACAGAGCGGAGGTGTGATTAGGGGTGGTGGCGGCTGTTTCCAGTGGTGGTTGCCGCTGCCCGACTGCCTGCTGGTGGTTGTAGTTGCTCGTGAGGTAAATTAGAAAATAAGCAACAAAAAATGCAAAGCCAAAATAAATTAGTAGCCAACACACCAACACAAATAAGGGAACGGAACGGAACGGTACGGATAACGGATAACGGATCGCGAGGGGTGTCAAATCCAAAATGGCCGAACGAATAACGACAACTACAACAACGAGAACAACGGCAACGTCAACTCTTGAATTTCAATTGAAGTGTAACAGAAGAAGTAGCCAGCCGAGGGCCGCCGCTGGGTCTGGAGCGGCACACAGGCATCTGCATAATAGTACCCTCGATGGCCGTCACACTGCGAGAAACTTTCAGTGCTGCAGTTGGAGTATTCTATTGCAAAGGCAAATGCCAAATCGATGCGAAGTGGTTGGGGTAATAGTGGAGAATATATCAATGCGGTTCAGAGGAAAATAAAATGGGGAAATTATGTAATATTTTATACATTTTATAGATGGATTTCTAAGCGAAAGAAGATCGAAAGATCGATGGATACATCCACTAAAAATACATAAAAAATGTATACACTTTGACGGGATGGCGCTGCGTTTCATGGAATCACAGGAGGTTTCGCACAGTGCACTGCGCTGGACGGGGCGCTAATGATGATGGAAGGTCCCGCGCCTCGTTTATGGGTTAATCAAATTGTATGTGCGAGATTTCAGTTATGCAAAGCAGTGAGGGGAGTGGGATTCAAATTTGAATGGGGAAGGGGAATGGGCACGGGAAGGGGAATGGGAATGACTTCAATTAGACGCTCGACGCTCGAAGCTCGCTCGATGTTTGATGTTTGGATGGCTAAATTGATGGATGGATGGTGGCGGGTGTCGAGCAGACCGGCAGCCAACCAAAAAAGGGGAGTACTCGTGCAGCACAAAAAGAAGCAGCAGAATTATAATAAAAAAGAAAACATGGCAGCTTGCCAGCCCAAACGGGGAGGACTGGGATGATGAGGAGGAGGAGGCTGAAGAGGAGGAGTGCCGAGCGGCAGCCACTTTCAATTGTGGCAAATTGCAGGCGTTTCCGGCGCTCAGCCGGCTGCCATCATTACTTATTACTCGGGCTCATTCATTCATTTTTTTCCACTGTTCCGCTACTCGAGAGGGCACTCTCTCACTCTCTCTCCACCTCTGTCTCTCTCTTTCTCACACACTCTTCTGGACGAAATATATTTTTGTGGCATTTTATTTGTTAATTTTCAAATCAAAGTCCGCGCGAGGGAGAGGAAGAGGGACTGGGACTAAAGCGACATGACGCAAATTTGATTATTTCGCTTTCAAGCTGTGCCTCGCCCTGGTAGGGGGTGGAGCAGGGACTGGGATTGGGACTGGGACTGAGACTAGGAGTGGCAAGAGTTGCCAAGTTTCCCCTGGAAAAAATGAGGTCCATTGTTAAAAGCTCGTCCTCGGATTGTCGCTCGTTTTTGCTAATGAGCCATTCAAGGGCCCTGGCCACCCCGATTTGCATATGGGTCCATGGAAAGGGCCACAACAAAATCGAATCAAAATAATGGAATATTCCTCAATTGGAGTATTGTGTACGGAAGTACGGATTCGTCACTTTGGCTAGGGATGAGACAATTTCCATGGCGGAATGGTAAGGCATTGATTAAGTTGAATGTCCGTGAGTTAGTTTCGAATCTAAACTTTCAGACAATTCAAATGTAAAATATAAACACGGGATGGCTTTTGTTGGCTTGGTTCTTGGAGGGTATTCGAGAAGATGCAGTTTGATTGCTGCTACTTTAAACATTGAAACGTCTCGAAGTGTACATTGATCCGAATATTACAATTTGTGGGACATTTATCACAAATTTAGATGAATTTTCTTGGTTTTGGTAGCAAAAAGTCTCCCGAACCAGCTTAACAGCTTGACTTTCATCCATATTGGTTTGGGGATGAATAGCTAAACTTAAAACAAATCATATAGGAACAATCTTTGGTTATTGCATTCATGTTTTTCACGCTGCTCTTGCTCTCAAGGCACTATTTTTCCCCTTCTACCTTGCCGCAATCCCAAAAGAGCTTTGACTTTGACCTTTGTTGAGCCATCTGGAAATCACCTGCGGTGTCCTACGCTTTCTGCAGAACAAATTATAGGCAATTTGCAAAAGAGAAGCCCACAAATGCTGCGGCAGAGACCCAAAAGTCGGTGTAAGAGCCGCCGGCGAGCTCGTCCCGGAATTCACTTGCCGCCGTTTGATTCTTTGTGCGAAAAGTGCATGAATCCGAGGCAGAGATTAAAAACCACCCACTAGGAGGCGTTTCAATCAGCCAACCTTCCTGCACGCCCAACCTTCGATTCATTTCCATTTCTCCATTTCCAGCTCACATTTTTCGACACGATTTTTGATTAATTTTTTGCCGTTTTTGTTTTCTGCTTGTTGAATTCGCAAGCAATTGCAATCAAAGAAAATCCCCGCCGTTCGCAGACTGGGATTGCCCCTTCAAATTCGAATTGGATTTGCTGGCAGTGAATCGCTGAAACAGTTTGAGGCATATTCCTCTATGGATTGCAAGAGCAGATTTAGAACATAAATACTCCACACTTAAACTGTAGCAAAATATTCCGAAAATGAGAGATCTTTGGTGGCATATTCCTCGCACGAAGTCCCTTAGAAGCGGATTCAAATCTCCACTATACCCAGTTGGATGTTGGTCCAACAGTTTCATGCATTCACCCCACCGGTCTTAACTCCTCCTAGACTCCTCCTCTATTCATAGAGTCAACAAATGAGGGCTGCAGACACATAATTGCAGGATGAAAACTATACGAGTGCTCGTGCGGGAGATGGGAAAGCGGAAGCGGAAGAGAGAGCTTCATCTCCATATCCACTTGTCTGAGGAGAGACTGTGGGGACTGCCGCTGCTGCTGGTGGATTTGCGGTGAAAATGATGTTGTCACGCCCCATGCCCCACTCACCGCCTCCACCTCTGCGGCTGGTGACGTTTTGATAATGATAATGATGAGGCTGATTTACCAGGGATACGGGGAGTACGGGAACAAGAATGGGTTGTGTGGAATGTGCATGTGTGTGTCTGCTCTCCGGGCGTGAATTTTCATTACAATTATGTATGCAAATACAACAAGTGAGTGGGAACAAAGCAGCCCCAATCCCTCATTCTCTGGCTCTTACACTCTCTCTCTCTCTCCCCCCGCTTTGCCTCTGTTTGCCCTCGGCCTGGTCTAAGCCACGCCATTTTGTGAAACAATGGAAAATGCAGCCTGAAACCGCAGCAATTTGTGGCCTGAACCGAAGTCTGGGATACGGGGAAGACACACACACTGAGAAAAACAAGAAGAAACGTTGCTCCTTCGTTGCGTGAAGGCACTCCAAATTTTCGATGTTCCAGCTTTTTGTATAACCCAAAGGTATAGTGGTTCAAGAATGGATTTAATGGTTCCCATTGGTGCTCTGTTTGTGGTCCATATTTATATATTTAAGGACATATTTTGCATACCCACCGAACTCAGAAACAGTTTTTCTCCAGTGTTCTTTCTCATGTGAGATTTTTTGTACCGCTGCTGTTTCAGCCGCTGCCTGCTCGCCGCGAAATTTTGCAATTTGCGCATAATAATCATGATAATAATAATCGCACTCCCACATACATGCACACATACACATATAAGAGAGACGGGGGGGGGTGTGTGGTTGTGGGATATGGGCTGCCCCTCGGGCCAGGGCGTTGGCGCCTGTACGGAGAAAGCCCAGAAAATGCGGAGAAAAAAAATTGTGAAAATTGCGAGTAAAAAAATCCTAGAGAGAAAAAATTCTACCAGCGACGCGACGCGGCGCAAGGATGTTGTCATTCTAATGGGGGCGCGATGGGCGTGGCATTCGGTGGCTATATGCCTTATGTGCACATGTGTGTGGGTGTGCTATGCGCCCGGTTAATTGTGGTTGGAGCTGTGTTTGGGGGCATATGTAGGTGTGGGACTGTGGCAGCGGCGAGCCGCTCTGTTTCCCACTTGTGAGAATTGCGCAATTTTCAATTATTTCTCGCAAGCAACGGAGCAGGGGGCAAGCTGGTGCAGGGGGGGAGTGACTAGATGGGTGGAGGGGGTCGTGTCTATGCAGACTTTTGCATAATTATAAGCTGCGATTCTCCTACAGGCTGCAAAAATTTAATTAATGTATGCCACAGTGTGAGTGCTCCTCTCTCCCCCTGTGTGTGTGTGTGTATGTGTGTGTGTGTGTATGTGTTTGTGTGGGCCTAAAATTATGCAATACTCTGATTATGCAACTGAAAAGGAAAAATGCGAGAAATGCAAGATGCGGGCCCTCTGTGCAGGAATACGGTCTAACCGGGGGGGATAAGGCGACAGAAAGCGATTGGTAGGGGATCATAAGAATGCGATTTGATATACCATCAAAGATGTGAGAAAGTTTGACTTAGATTGGGCCTTCAACTGTTGACATTAAAATGACATTTCCGTATGGAATTAATACATATTTCGAACAGCAATAGCAATAGACCATTCCTAGCAACCGTTTTGATTAATGATCGTTAAGATTATGTTCGCATATAAACGCTCCTCAAAGCTTTGCTTCCAGCCATACCCATTTGCCATTTGTTTGTACTCAACTCCCATTACGGCTGCCTCACACTTGCTGGTGTGACTGTACCCATGCCGTTGCCAGGCCATTCCAATTGTTCCGCAGATTACCATAATCCTTAATCCCATCTGTCATTCGCATTGTTCCGCGCTCGGCAGCGAGCTGAGCGTATCACTGAGTGTTCCAATCGCATTTCCCGCTCTCTCTCCTCCATCTCTCTCTGGCGTGGCTTCCATTATCCCCTGCTCCAGGACCTGAGAAGGTCCTTTGCCTGGCTCATTGCATACTTCTGGGCTTTTGGGGAGTGGTTGGGGGGGTGTGGGGCCATTCAACGCCGACAAATAATACGAATCATAATTGCAGAACAACAACAAAAAGGCGCAAGAAATTAATTTCCATGCGAAAGATCAAAGAAAGTTTTCAATTGTTGCCATTTGCCCAGCAGCAGCAGCGGCAGTCTCCGAGCGGCTGGGGCAGGATGTTGTTTGAGGGGCAGGCATGGGTGTGGGGCATAAACTGCTTAATACGAAATGTAGCAATTATATTCTTGCATTTGCTTTAGCCCCCCGCACCAACACCCCATCCAACACCCCTGATGCATATTTATTCATTTCTTCATTTACACATTTTTAATTTCAATTCTGAGTTGCAGAGTCTAGGCCTTCTCCATGCAGCCATGCAGCTATCCACTCGGGGCCCTGCATTATGGCTCAACTCATTTCCTGCAACAATGGCGTTGCCACGCCTCTTGATATGGCAACCATCTCCCAGCACCCATCGCCCTGCACCCATTTCCCAGCCTCCCTCAAGAGCGCTGTCCCCAACTCACGTGTGCCTTGCATTTCCTCGGTTGGTTTCTATTTTTCCTTCAGTTGTTTTTCTTCTCAATACCCATTCAGAAGGGGTATTACGACTCTGCAGAGATGTTTGCAACGTTAAATGGGAATTATGCTTCTACTTATACTTACTTATCAGCTTTCTGTCTACATGGAATTAATGGCGAAACTTATCACTTATAAGGAGTGGAAATGCATTACGCTGCATTGGTGGGCTTCTGCGATAATGTTTGCTCCAAGAAACAGTTTGCTTTCAACGAAATTCCCAAGTTTTCTAGCCCTTGCTGGGGTATCTAACGTTTCGAGCCTCGCTTCTGGGTTTTTCCTCTTGTTTATATGGAAATCAACACACACTTGGTCCGTTGATGTTGTTGGTGTTGATGCTGTTGATTTTTAATGAAGTACTTTTTCATTATGCACACAGATACACACACACAGCACACACACAGCACACACACGTAGCAATACTTGTGCATTGTACATGCAATTTCTTTTCATTTCCGCCATCTGAGTTGCACTTTGTGCTTGTGTGTTCTCCGCCACTCTTCTCAGTCCTAAGTTCCCGCCTCATATTCTCTGCCCTCCATCCCCCTCTCTTTGCCTTGCATTTCTCTTAATTTCTATTTTAGTTTGCTGCTTATATCGTCTTTTCATGCAAATGTCTGTCTGTCTGTGTGTGTTTGTGTCTCTGGACACTTGACAAATGCTAAATGAGTCAGTGAGCGTGTGTGTCGTGTGTGTGTGTCTGTGCTCCAATTGTTGTTAAGTGAAAGAGTGCTCCGGCACCGCCAAGAGGGGATAGATGTACAGGGTGTCAGCTGGGTGTCCCCCTCTCTCGGTTCCATTTCTAATGATTTTTCGAATGCGGTGTTGCCACTTCCAATCTGGGAGGCAGGGATGTACATAGTTGGACAGTCCGAGAATATTTTAATTGCATCTCAAATGTACATAGTACATCCGGAGGCTCATGCCAATTGTCTTGGCAGTTTTCCCATCCTTAAATAAATATATTTGTCATCTAAATCGCATGGCTCCTGTGGTTTCGTTATGCCCCAATGAACAGCAGCTGTTCCTGTCTTGGAAACCTGTTCAGGCTCGCTGTGTAGTTCCGCTCTCCAGCGCGCTCTCAGCGCTGCATTATCCTGTCTGCATATTTGCAGCCTGACTCATCGACAGTGCGCTCTCCCGCTTATCCTGTACATTTATATATGCATGGCCAGCCACTCTTCCTGTTTAGCTGCGAGCCTGTGTGCAAAAGCGAGAAACCTCTTCCTTTTTTGGCATTCTTCTGTCAAAATATTGACACAACAGTTGTCAGGCTGTCAGGACTTGGGTCTGTGACGCTGCCTCGCAGGACATTCCAGTGCGCCATTGTCTTGGCTCTAAATGGGATCATCGGCGGCTCACAGCAGAGCAGCCTGCAGAATCCATTCGAATTACTTGTAATTATATTATTTGGAGAACAAACATGCACGAGGATGCCAGGGGATGCCACACAATGGCAGGATGCCCGAGTGGCTATCCCTACCGCTGCCACTTAATCCCCCCCCGGGACCAAGAAGTGCCAATGTAAATAAGCAGATCCTCATAGGAGGTGCGAAGAGGAGTGGGCTGAGACGGCTTACGAATGCGATTACCATTGACCTCTACCCGTGGGTGTGATTCCGAACCGTTAAGTGGCAGCAATGCAGCAACAACAATCGGAGGCAGCAGCAGTTGGCCAGCACAAACAGAGCCCATGACAATGCCATTGACCGTTGAGTCTAGGGTCCAGCTGTACACATTCCGAGTGCTGCGAGAGCAAATCCCTTTGCAGAGAATATCGCTGGCATTGTGGCATATACTGGTAATTTATTTGTTCAAAGTATTGTTTCCCCAGCTCACATAAATATGTGTGAATAATGAATCAACTAACCAGAAATTAAGCTTACTTCTGGCTTTCTGTAGAAGTTATATCCTAATTGATTGATGACTGATTTCCCAGATCTTCTAAGTTCTGCCTTAGTTATTCCATTCACCAGAGAAATACTATCAAATGATCCCAAGTCAAGTCACTTTCGCCTGCTGCAATTTTCCATCAACAACATTTGAGAGCATTTTGGTCAGTTTCTATGAAACTAGTTAGCTTCAAGCCTATTCCACTCATGCATGTGTTTGCAGCTTCATCATTATTATTCTTTAGTTTAAAGAAAATACTCCAATGCCTTTCAGTTTTTAGCAGCTGTCCGCATTGCATCTGCCAACTGTCTATCATTATCCCTGCTCTGCCGTTATAGCCCAATTAATTGCATGATTAACGCCAATCTGCCTTGAATAGCCCTACCCATGCCCATGCCCATCCCCATTCCCCTCATTCTCATTCTCAGTCGGAGGCACATTCACATGGTTGAGAAATAAGGAGCTGTCGGCGGAGGAGGTGCAGGCACTTGAGATTCCATTTTTCTAAGCGCAAAAAAAAAGACAGCCAGGAGCACATGTGCTCCGTCGATGGCTCAGCAACTTTTATTTTTGAGTATGTGAAAGTGGTGTGTATGTGTGTGTGTGTGTGTGTGTGTGTGTGTGTGTTTTCCCTACACTTTTCCAGCAAACAGGCAACGTTTATCCAGCTCCGACGGGAGTTGTTTTTTCCAGCAACCTCAACACCTCTCTCCACGGCACTTTGCTGAAGCAATTCTGCTCGTACTCGTGCTCCACGCCGCTCTACTCTACTCTGCTCTACTCTACTCTGTTCTATTCTGTTCTGTTCTTAAGCGTGACTAAAGCGTTTCTATAACAGGTCACTAACGAGCAGCAGCCGTCGACTAGAGATGGTAGCGTGATCAGATATGAGTCCTTAAGTTCATTTTCCAGAACCTATTGGAACCTTCCTTAGATTTGAATGGTTGATATTCTGCTAGTAGTTGCCACGAAAGTCTGTCGATGGTGTGTACATTTTCCATTTGCTTTTTCTACCCTCCTGAATCTTTGCATTGTAGTCACTGTGGTCCATCTCTAGGTGCAGATGGAGGCAAACACTCTCCCGGCTCTCTGGGCTCTCGGTTCTTCATTCTACGTTCTCGGTTCTCGGTTCTGAGGTCTTTGGCTGGCAATCAAGTTTAATTGGTAAATGGTTCATTTAGCAGTCAGAACCAATTATGAGGTACACTCGCTCACACACTCGCTCGAGTGTCTACTCAGATTCACACTTGCCGGGGCCTTCTGCTGGCTGTAAAAACAATTACAACAGTTTTTCACCTTTTTTAACGAGGTGACGACGACGCGAAAATGCCTCTCAAGGGTTTCCCCTGGTTGTCGGCTGCCGTCTGTCGACTGTCGACTGTCGGCTTCCCGGTTTCCCCGCTTCGTTGGAACCAATTAAATTTCCTGAATATGCCAGCAATGATCCGCCTCCAGCTTTGTGTATTGCTTATTGAGTGCTCTGCATGCGAGATATTCGAATCGAATTAATTCATTTTTCCCTATTTTAGAAAGCAATTTGCACACGCCTCTTTGATTGGATAATTGGCGGACTGTGAGCCACCGGAATAATGAATAACCAGCGGCCAAAGCACGGCACTGGATGACTGACTGAGTGAGTGAATCGAGTGAGTGCACTCTCCGATCTGCTGGTGTTGTTATGGGCTCAATGGGCAATGGGCAGGTCGATGTCTAAACTGCAGTTGATACGAATTGATGGGCTTGAGCTCTAATGAGATTCGATGCGATTCGATGCCCGCTGGCTAATTGGTTCTCAGACCCGAATCGACAAATGTTTTCCCTCGTAGAGAATAAAAATATATTCTTTTCCCGTTCAGCAATTTTTGTCATGGAATAAAATCATTTCTCCACATGTACATTTCTATGGGATTTGTCCCATACTCTTTATGTTTATCTGGGGCTGGCGCTGCTACCGCTTTCTAATTGGTAGCCAACAAGTTTTGCTTCTCGCATTCATTAGAATTATTTGCATGGAAAAAATGCGGCAAAAAACGGTCGAAAAATGAGAGGAAAAAATGTTTTTCTCAAAGGAAATCAACATATTTTAACATTAATTTGGATGACATGAGCTGGTCGAGAGTGGGATGGGGAGGGGCAACGGGTGGGAAACGAGTTAAAAATTGCGCCAAAAGAAAGAGAAAGAGAAAGAGAGATGGACAGATACAGCCGCAGAGTAAGTAAGAGACAGAGAGAGAGAGAGAGTGTGTGGGGAAGGCGGGAATTATGTTTAAACGGATAAAAGTGAAGGAGGCCCGTGTGTGCTCGTCGAGGCAGTGAAATATAATAATGAGGACACCCACCAGGACCCGCCAGGACGCACCAGGGCCACCACATCCACTCCTCGTTCGCTAACGATGAGGTAAAGGATGGGAATGAGCAGAAGGATGCTGTGGATGCTGACGCCGACGCCGACGCACCTGCAAGCGAAATGGAGTATTAAAAAATTATGCAAATGAATTCGTGTGTTCGTATTCGCTGTAGCCAGAGATGGGGGCTGGTCCTGGCACTGGGACTCTCAGAATGGGGCTGAGCCTGCGCCACTCCCACCAAATGCGCGAAAATTAAGCGCATGCAGAGGGGGCTGTGGCATGTTTTGTGGCATGGGGCAAGGCGCTGCTGCATTATGAATGTTGTAAATTAATTTCTCTCTCGCATATACACATTTTTTTCAGCACTCGAAAAGACACGAGCCGAGCCAAGCAGCAGCACAGGAGGGGGGTGGAAGGTTAGTAGTTGCTGGTGGTAAATGGTGGGGCAGGTGGATGCGGCAGGTGGCACACTGGACAAATGCGTAAAAACAATTACGCTTTAATTGCAATGATTTCCCAGGAAACGAGCCACGGACCCGAACACAGCCACGAACCCCAACCCGAGCCCATGCCCGGGACTCAACTTTGCCGTGGAGTGAGCGAAAATTGAGCTAAAAATGCAATTAGAGAGGAGGGTGGGGGTTAGGGGGAGTGGTTGGGTTGCAGTTTTGAATATTTATAAAAAAGAAGCTGGAACAGCAAATCCACAAGAGAAGGAAGGAGAAATCCGACTACTAACGAGTCGAGCGCCGCGTAGCTGATGAGGCAGGTGAGGCAATGCCGAAACAGTGGTCCAAAAACAGTGCAAAAAGGTGCGGAATAAAATAGTTGCATCATTAGAGTGTTCATAATTACAGAATATACCGCTCTAGGGATATAATTTACCATCAGCACACCTCAGGCCATATTGTTATGTCATTCCTGGTTAAACCCACGCTTCATCCAGCTCATAAATGATTGCTTTTCTGTCTTCATATCGATTACGCTGAAATTGCTTAAAACACAATGAATTCGCACCAAGGTTGGGCAGCCGCTGCTCCTGCAGTTGGCAATTGTAATCCTCGCGAGCAGCCCATGCCCATGCCCATGCCCGTTGCCCCACGCCCAATGCCCAATGCCTCTGTAGCTCTGTCGCTGTAGTGTCTGAATGTGGGTGTATGTGGGTCTGATGTGGTTGAAAATCATATTCACATTCATGCTTGAATGAGTTTTTTCTGCACGCCAGGCACTTGCCTGATCAAAGGACGACACTCTTGAGAAATTATCATAAAAGGATTTGCGGCAACAGCAACGACTGTTCTCCATTCCACTCTCCATGCCATTCCCTATATACAACACTCTTTATTTTGTTTTTTTTACACGTTTTTTCATTCGTTTTTTGAATAGAGCTTTTGTTTTTCATTTGAAAATTGCAAAATTTGAATAATGCGCAAGTGGCGTGAACAAGAAATAAAAGAAAATCATATTCAAATTGGGATTCACATTCAGCCTTCGTCTGTCCTGCTGATTGCATAATAGGCCGCACCCACACCATCGCCAGTTCCATCTATTGCAGCAGGTTCTCCTCTCCTGTTTCTGTTGCTGCTCCTGCTACGATCCCTCCCGCGTATTCATATCCGCTTTGGTTAATTTCTGGGCAACGATGGTGTCCTATAAATTGCAGATTGCAATTAGAGCCCAAGTGCCAACTGCTGACAATAGACAATTGTCGAAGGCGCAACGCTCTTTGGGTAAGGAAATTGGAATAAATGTTAAATAAGTAATCAAGCGATTCCCTCAGACCTCAGAGCAAAGAGGCACACAGGCGGCAGAGACCTCCTCCGATGTCTCGCTCGTCAGAGTGGATTCCATGGATGCAATTCGGCTTTTGGACGGGGCTTTGAAGTGCGTTTAAGATTCATTTGGTGGGCGCGATGACATTTGCACTTTGAAGTGGTTGAGCACTCGAGAGAGAGAGAGAGTCGAGACGGATACCGAGACCCACTCACACCCACACCCACATCCACATTGGCGTGATTGCCACGTGATTGCCGTAGCCCCCAATCGGGGTAATCCCTCTCAAGATGATTGACTTAAATGCGTTTCATCAATGCGTCAACAGCTTCCCCCAAATGAAGTCACATGCCACGAAATTTCCATAAAGATATTCTTAAATGAACTTTCTGTTTTTGCATCCAAAACAAAATAATCTTAAAGGTTTTACAACAGAAACAACTTTAGTTTGCGTAGCTTAAAGTAGCTTGTCTTCTGCCCTTATGGTACATAAAATGGCACAAAAAAGGAGCTCATCACAACGTCAAATTTCCAGTCAAATATCAGCTTGGATAGCCCCAACGTATGCCAACGATTCGTCATAATAATCAATTAATTGAATAAAATAGTTTTCCAACGTTTAAAGCTTTTTAATTTCGAATTGAATAGATTGCAAGTTCATTTCAAACTCGGGTATGGAAATTCTTATGCTGCTCAAACAAATTCCTATCTGAAAGATTTCGCTTTAAAGATTATTATTCTAGAGCTTGGATAAATGAAATATCACTATTTTCGCTGCTTACTTTCCTTCTGTTAGTATTTTCCCCAAATTATTACGTCTGGCCTTTCACTCCTTCTTCTTCGCTCATTCCCCTGTCTCAGCAGTTAACATCCTCCACCTCCGCTAATATATTCCATCCCTGCCACAGCTCCACCTCCAAGCAGCACCGTTTCCCCACATCCTTTTGCGGCGGCGATTTTTGGCCATCCGCTGGCAGGGGGTTCATGTCCCGACTAAGCACTGCCGCAGGCAGTTCTAGCGCTGCATTCGAGCGCTGAAAAGTTTGCAAACATCGCAGCTTTCGAGTGTCAACAAAAGAGTGAAGTAGGGGGAGCTTTTGGGTCACAGCCCAAAGGGTTGCAAGCGCACATCGCACACTCGTGCAGCGACATGCAGCCTGTGTGTTGGCTGAATCGCGGTATACACCGCTGCGTATGCTTCATGTGGCCAGATTTGATTCGATTTCATTTATTTAATGCTTGTCCCCTCCTCACATTGCTCGCATGTCCAGCAATTTGTTGGCAATTTCGTTAAGTTGCATTTAACGGCGACTCGGTGATTCGATTTTGCGCAATTTTCTCGATACACTTTGGCACAATCGAAACGATAAATTAAATTACACTTGGCCATCCCCTTTTTCTGGACAAAATGTCAATGGCAGAGGCCAGGGCAGAGACGAAGACAGTGGCAATGGCAGTGGCAGTAGCAGGGGGCACGGGGCACGGCCATCGCAGAGCCCTTCACTCTGCTTCCTGCATCCAAGTAGTTGGCCCAAAGTGTATTTAAGCTAAAAGCTTTAGAGCCCACTTGACAATGGGCCAAGTTGAGCGGCCCAAGTTGTTGTTTTGCTTGTTATCCTGGCTGCCATTGTGACTGCTGCCTCCATCAGCGTCACTCCTTGTCCACCAAACCTTTTCCCTGTGTAATCCTTCAGACAGGCAGACAGACAGACAGACAGACAGAGACAGCCAGCCAGGCAGAGCATTTTGCGGACGAGTCCCTTGCTGAATTTATTTACACTCGTGCGGTCCAGTCAAACACAGTCAACACAGTCAGGGATGCTCCACACCCACAAAACCATGGACCCACAGGGTGTGATAGCCAGTGGTAGCAAGAACGGCTGTTGTGGTCCAAATCTCTGCCTTTTTTGTGCTTTCTGATGCCAAGCTCTGGCCACACTCTGTCACAATTAATCGATGGCGC
This sequence comes from Drosophila subobscura, assembly GCF_008121235.1. NCBI lineage: Eukaryota > Metazoa > Arthropoda > Insecta > Diptera > Drosophilidae > Drosophila > Drosophila subobscura. Next base: position 21,570,856 of record NC_048530.1, on the reverse strand, counting down.
CATTTAACTCGCCAGCAAACCTTATAGTTGAATATGTTCCAGATCAACATCCTCAGGAGTCTCGATCTGTGCAGGCCACTTTCATCTTTGTGGAAGCCTCCACTCAAATACCATTCCACGTCGCCATAAATATCTAATTTTCTTATGTGCTACAAACACTCCCAATCAGACGAATAGACTCACGAGTTTTCAAAAAGAAAAAGGTTTCTAAAAGTCCAGCAGCGAATGATAGTGGAGCAAATTTATTTTTCCATTGATCAAGATTATTTTCCTTATTTAAAAAGTAAAGAATTCGTCTTCTAAGTGAAAAGGTTTTTTTTATGAATTATTTTGTGTAAATACCTAAAAATAAGGCCACTGAATAGACTCAATGATGAATTTTAGGCAAAATCTTTTAAAAGCTTTGTAATACATATTTTTGCTATGATGTTTGGAGCTTAACTAATAATGTTTGTGGAAAACTTTTATGGAATTGCTTGGTAATGTCCTTCAGGACATTAAAATGAAAGGGATTTCAAAGGGTTCAATTAAAGCTCGCTACAGGCCTGTCTGATGCAATTATGTAATGGTTTAACTTCTTAAAATTGTTGACAAGACTCATATCCTTTACGTAAAAGCTATCCCCATTCGATCCCTGATCAGGAGAGAAAAAAACTTCCAAATTAGGTGAAAATTTTAGTCTTTCATCTACTTCCTTATCAATTTACCGTTATATTTCGTGCGAGTATCCTGGTGAAACTAGCCGTTCTATGTGACAACTATAGACATAGACAACTAAACCTATATTTGCTATTTTGCTATTGAAAGTTTTTTTCCGGCAAATTACTTCGACATTTTCTGAACTTATCAAAATGATAGAAAAGAGATTTAAGACCTGGTTTTCGTAGTATCGATAGTCAGAATTCGAGTGCAGTCGTGCGACGTAACCCGTTTTCGTGATTTGTATTTTATTTAAAAAAAAGTCAGTTGAAATTGCGCTCCTTTTTTTTTTGAGTGTGTTGTTCATCCGAAGGCGGATTATCGAACATTTCCATATTCAAGTAAACCGAATTAATAGAGACTTTAAGGAGATATTTTCGGCCCACAATGTGAAGCGCCAAAGGCTTTAGCGCTGGCCGGCCGAGACATTTCAGTGGCGAAGTATAGATTTAAAGAGCATTGATGTAGCCTAGTAGTAGCCCCGCTCGACCATACCTAAAAGCTTCAAACGAAAATTGAAACAGCATTTGCTCCTCATTCAATGTCTTTGTAGTCTCGAAGTCAGCCCATTTCTTGTCATTTGCTTAATATCTTGATTTTATTTTATTTATTAGGTGCGTCAGCCATCAATGATTGTCCATAAATTTTACATAAAAACTCGTATGTATGTACATATTTACATATGTATGTATGTACTTATGTCTTGTCTTTTAATATAACATAAATTTAATTGCATTCTGGCTTGGTATGCCCCGTGGCTCGTAGCCAACCACCTGCGCTGCCCTTTGGCAGCGTTAAGATTGGTCAAGATTCGGTGAATAGAAAAAGAAATCGCTCGGACACGACCTCTTTGCATATGAATGAAAATTGCTTAACGGCACTTTTTACCATCCGCCGCACAGAGTAAAATTTGTAAATGAATTAATTTTGGATTACACAGGGGAAGGGGATGAGAAATAAATCTCTTTGACTGAGGAAGCTGAGGAAAATTTGTCTGGACTGTTTGTGGAGAAATCTCCTTGTCGGCCTTATGCAAATGCGAACCTTTCGCTGTGTTTGTGTTTCTGCCGATGGAGCAGAATGGAAAAATGCTGAATGGGTGTGCACACCCCGCACAGTTCCCCCACAGGCGCTGAGGCGGCACCTGGCCGCTACTTCCAGCTGGTGAGGTGAAATTGAGTAATTTTGTATCCCTGAGATACTTTCACATTTCCCAGAACACAAACAGAACGAAACAGAACAGAGCAGAGCAGAAAAGTCGCTTGCCTACAACCAGAATTATGTGGAAAAGCGTGAATGGGAGAATAGCAACAAATGCAACATCTGTCGGCGTGAGCAAATAAATAGAGAAGCGCGATGATAGACGGATAGGATCGGAGGGGAATATCGGGAATAGAATAGGGGCTGGTGGCAGTATCTGATAGATACCAGATACAAAAGGCCTTTTTATCAACGAAAACATCGACAACATCGCTGATGGTAGATGGTAGATGGTAGACAGTCGACGGACAATAGGATGAAGTGCAAACATTTCACGTCACCGGGAGGACAGACACAGACAACGGCAAACATGTCAACCAATTCTGACACGTAGCCTCTGAAGTGGCACCCGAGCAGGCGGGCAGGCGGGGGAAGCCCATGTCGAATGAATGCCCCTGGTTATAGCATGGGGTACGAAATGAGGTCTGTTATTGGTTTATCATCATTAGAACAATCTTTGGTTCAGGGGTGACTGTCCCCATGTAGAGGAAACACCACTGCAAACTCCGTACAAAAACATTCTTCAAATGTGAGATCGATCATCGAAATTAACATTTTTCCTCAAGAATGTTTCGCATTCACCCTGACTGACGAAGTATTACAACACTTTGACACTCAAAGACTATTCTGAGCTTCAATTTAAATCGAAAAATCAACAGGTTTCGCCGCATCATCATCAACAGCATCCTGGAAAATGGCATTTGACATTTTCTATTACCGTTTGCCATTTGCTCCACCACGGACTCCGGTTCCGCTTCCAGCTCTGTCTCCGTCTCGGTCTGAAGTTATTTGCTCGACAATGGCAACGCATCGAAGTCAGCCTGCCCCTACCCACAGATCCCCATCGTAAATAAGTTGTTGCAGGGCAAATATTGGCAGCTTCGAGTGGCGCCAGGATGGGCGGGGCTGGGCGGTGTAGCCTGTCAAATGCACGCAACAGCAAGGCATTTCCACAAGAGCTGCGAGTGTGTGCGCTTGACAGAAGTTATTAAATCGAATCAAATCAAAGCCGCTGCTGAAGTCTGACAGGTGCATGGGGCATGGGCTGCCAGATCTCCCCTGTGCCATATTTATTGTGCAATCATCACAAGAATGCGTATTGTGTGCGTGCAACGTTTGGCCATTACGATTCCATGACTCCACCGCCTGCCGCTGACATGCAGCCGGCAGCACAGGATCCTTGAGCGATTGCAGCTAAACGAATTTCTATTACGATTCCCATTTCCACTTGGGGGCCATGTTGACTGTTCAACTGTTGATATTGCACTTGGCAGTGCGAATTACACTTCCCCTTCCAATTTGTGCAACATTTTAACTCGATGATCTAAGCGTGTTTCTATATGAAGCGTTTATCTATGACTTAATAATTGTAGAAATCATCTGCTCACTCTCGTTGTCTGGCAATCCACCACAACGCTGGAGGGATCTGTGCTCGCTGCGCAGTGGAGACCCATTCAAGATCTGCTGCTCTAGGTGGGGAAAATATCAGTGTAAATATATTTCTTAACATTTTGTTGAACTATCATGAGTTTTTATGCAAGTGGGTCCAACGATCTTTTCAAATGAATGAACAATGACCTGGCGGCCATGGTATAAATGCTGAAGGCGTGTCCTTGTCGTTTGCTCACTGACTTGACCTGCATACCTTTGGCGTCTCTCTTTATTGCCCTAATTTATGCCGAGAAGTTTCAGTTCATATTTGTTCGGTGTTTCGGTAGAGATGTGATTAATTAATTCGAGTGTTTCGATTGCGTTTTAATTAAATGTCCCATTGCTAAATACAGCACAATCAAAATGTTATACAATTTTCCACCTATTTAAACCTCTCAAATCTGCAGTGCTACCGTGTAATTGGTTGCCCTCCCCCAGTCTCCATCGGCACTCTCGGAGCCATCCATTACTTTGGGCGCCCGCTATGGGAATAGACAAAAAATTCGATATAATTCAATTTGGTGAAACGACCGAAAGAAAGGACAACAGTCAATATAATTCCCCATTGCAGTTGTGCGCCATAATGACTTCCTGTGCGCAATGCAACGACCAACCCACAACAGCAGCAGCAGCAGCAGCAGCAACAAAAAGAGGCAGAAGGAGGAGGAGTTGTTGCAGCAGCAGCAGCAGCAGCAGGATTATGGAGGTGGTCCTGGCAGGCAGCCATTAGCGAAATATGAGCACCAACAAGGACAACAAGGGGCACCCAAGGCGAATCGAATCGAATTGAGTCAAAGCAAAATGAAGGAACGACAGGCCCAGTCTGGTGGGTGGTGGATGGTGGCTGGTGGCTTTTCGGTCTGCAAATAATGCCAGAATTCCGAATTAAGCTGAATAATTTACACAACCCCTTGAAAGTGCACTTAAGAGCTACAATATAATAATAAATAGCGAAAAAAACGAGTCGCTGAAATAATATTTCTTTTCGATTTCTCCTTCCCAGAATCATCATCATCATCATCGACAGTCACATCCACATCAGCTCTGGCCTGGGGCATCCTTCGGCATCCTGCTGCCTTCCTGTCACTGACTGCCAATAGAAAATTGCGTTCCCCAATTGACTGACTGACTGACTGACTGATTGACAAACCGACTGACTTACGGACTGCGGAGAGCTGAGGACTGTGGACTGGGGAGCAACTTGGATTCCAGCGATTCTATATGCGATGATGGGCTGTGCAATTGTCTGAATGGGCATTCAATGGATGGGGACTGCTGCTGCGACTCCGACTGTATTGGATTGGGACAAGTGCAGGGGCAGGAGCAGGTGCTGGGGGTGTGCTGGATTCAGTCAAGTGTATTATCAATTGAAAAACTCAACGAACTTGCCAGGTAGCGATGAATTGGATTGGATTGGATTGGATTGAGATGGATTGAGTAAGCGCGGTCGGTTAAAGAACCCTACAAAATCTGATGTCTTTCAGCTATCCTGCAACTTCGATCAGTTTGCTTCAGCCTGGAGTTTTATTCCAAAGGATTATCCAAGTATCTTTGCAGAAGTGATCATAGATAGCAGCCAAACAGAAGCTTAGATTGTCTCAAAAGCATCGTAGTCCTTTTGCGAGATCTTTCTTGCTGCTGGTGCCCCACCTAATCCCTTTCCAACCGCTTTTTATAGCGCATTGCAATGCTCGACTCGCCCCGAACCCATTCTGAAAATGCTTTTTTTTCCTTTCCTTCCGCTGCAGCTTCTTCGCTAATGACGCTGATGAGTTGACGAGGTAGGTTTTCCAGGATATTAACGATGATGATGATGATGATGACGAGGACGAGGACGAAAACGACGGCGCACCGTTAATGAGGACGATTATAATGTCGCTGATTTTGCGTTCAAACTAACAGGCAACTGAAGCGCAACAGTGCTCCTCCTCCCCATCTCAGCCTCTGTCTTCTGGCCCCGCTGCAAGCTCCCTGCTCACTATTATGCCGAGTGCTCGTCGAGAACGGTTGGCATATTTCTGGTCCAAATGAGGTTGAGTCTTGGAGCGGAGCGGAGCGGAGAGGAGCTCCTCTTGGGCAAACAATGCCGCCACCGCACCAGCCCGCTTGAGAGAACCCCTTGAGGACCCATACCACCCCACAACCCACACCCCACGGCACCCGAAGGCTGTCCTCGTCCATTGAATTCAAAATTTGCTGCGTCGGTCGATAGACGAGGCGGCAGGACGGGGAGGAAGGGGGATGATGATTATGTGGATGATGTTGATGCTGATGTTAACTGATGACTACTTCACTTAATGCAAATTTTACAAAATGGAAAAGGAAAAAAAAAGAAACGTTATATTTGATGAGTGCTTGCCACGCCCCAACCGCCAAAGACAAGCGGTGGTGGTGGGGCAGGCAGCAGGCGGGAGAGCTGCAAACGAGGCCATAATACTGCAAATCGTCGTATAATGAATGAGATGCTGCAACTCGTTAGGCCGTAACCAGATATACAGATAGAAAGATAGATAGATGCGCAGATACAAATATAAATACAGACACGGATACAGATACAGATACGGCAAGAGGTGGCGCAGGGATCAGCTGAAGAGCCCTCAAGGATGGGGTTTGTACTCTCGGTTCGCGCTTTGTCGAGCACTTTTCTATATTTGAAATTAATATGTCATTGTGCGCGGAGGGGTGGTGTGTGGAAGGTGCGGGGGAAGGTAGCAAAAAAAAAATACTTGCGAAATTCAATTTCCACCTCGACTTTTTCCACCGCCCCGTTCTGGCTGCATGCGAGATTCGCTAACGATGGGCCAAAGGAGAATGGGGCACAAACTAACGAGATTTGCATATGGAAGCGAATGGCTGCGCTGTGCGGTGCTGTGGCGGTGCTCCACCCTCATATTTCACGCATCATAATTCCCCAAACTCAATTCCCACAGCGCCGTAATCAACCGCAAGACGAACTGCGGACTCTTACCAAAATTAAGAGACAAAATTGCATCAAAATGTGGAAAAAACTTCGAAATCAGCAAAGCAAATGAAGCATCCAGGAAGCAGAGTGCCTGCCCATAGGTGGGGCGGAGCGCAAAACATTTTCTTCAGTTTGTAGCCTTAGGGATTGGCTGCTGGCATAGAGGACGTACGTGAACGTGGCCAGGGAACTGACTCAAAAGTTAAGTATTTTTGGGGAATGATAAATAAATAATTTATAAATAATCTTTCTTTAGAGATTGATCGCGTTCTTGAGTATATAATTGCTGTTTAAGAATTGATAAATAAATTAATCGCTGACTCTCCTTTCTCCCACCATTAAAAGCGGAATTGAGGAATGACTTCTGCCCACCCACGTTGTACCCGTGGACCCTGGGGAGCTGCTGCAATCCTTAATGCATGCAGGCCGCAAAGATGCCTCATTAAAAGTCAGGCAACGATATGCCCCATTAGAGGCGACAACGACCCCTTCGATTCCGATTCCTGCCTGCATAATTGCTGATTCGTTGCGATGTGGTGCAATCGAGTTTGGGCTGTTTAGTCGAGTCATTAGACGCTGCCGAACCAATTCAGCGACTCATCAGCGTCATCCGCAATCATCCTCAGAATTATCAATGCGAGCAGTCAATATTTCCAATCTAATATCCGCTCTCGGGGCGACCCATGCCACACACGAGTGCCACAGGCCGAAGAACGAAGCCCCAGCAACCCCCAGCCACCGGCCGATGGCCACCGGCCAGGACCCAATCACGGTCAGCAGAGTCCTGTCCATAAGCTGAAGCAGGAGCAGCAGCAGCCGCAAGAGCTCGGGCAGAGACGTAGACCGAGGCCAAGGCAGGTTCTCTGCCTCTTCTGGTACGAGGCGCCTCGCAGTTGGCGTCGCTCTTGCCATCACTCTTGCACCCATGCCGCATGCCGCCCGGTGGTTGTTTCCCATCGCTTACCTGCAGTGGGTGGCGGTAGGACTGTGGGTGGACTCGGGGTGTGTGTTCTTGTGTGACAAGCAACCCTCAACGCCCTCCCCTGCTTCTGCTGCTCTTCTTTTCTTATGTTTTCTTCCTACGCTTTGTTCATATTCTTTGCTGATTTTTGCAATCATCCTTGACAGGACATTTTCGCTCTCTGTTTGTGTGGCATGCCCCTCCCAGTTAATTTGACTCTCTCTCTCTCTCTCTCTCTCTAGCTCTATATCTCTCTCTCCTTTTCTTGGTAAATTCATTCATTCATTTTCATTTTATGAATTGCATTTGCTCTTTCTCTCTCTCTCTCTCGCACTCGCTGGACCTGCGCACGCTGCTCTCCTTCACTCACTCAATCTCCCTCTCTGTCTGCTTCTCTCTCTTTCTCTCTCTTTCTGGCTGGCTGCAACGAGAGGAGGACTCAAAGCGGAAGCCATTATAAATTTTCGTTCTGTCGGGCGCTGGGGTTGAGGCGTTTATTAAAACGCTGATTACTCGATTTGGCAACCCCTCAACCGGAGGACAGCAGGACAGCAACCCTGAGCCAGTCAAGGGGGTGGAGACGTCGTCCTCTGGTGGTGACTTTGCCTTTGCCTTTGCCCCCAGACCATGCCAGTGCCTCGGCCGTGTGGATACCCGGGATAGGCAGGCCCAGCAACTAATTCCAAACCACAGAATCGACTCAGATCCATACTTGAGCACTTGTCGCATCTTAATTGCCATTTAGTTAGTTTATTCTATAAATTTCAACAATTAAACAAAGTCAAACATGACTTTCACACACAACAAACTATAGATTGTTCCAGCTGTCAAATACTTTGACTGTGCAAAGGATCTTGCCTTGCTGTTAATGCATTTACATAAATTGTTTATTATTAAACCTTTTCGCTCTCATTTCTGTCTCAATCTCCCTATCGGGATTCTAATATTCTGACATTATTTTAAGTTTAAGTAAACCATTTTAAATCTATCCATAAGCTACTTTAATCAGCTGACAGTCATTAACTTTTCGCCAATTATTTAACAAGTAGCGTATCGCATTTCAGGATGCTTTTACCATCAGCGGATGGCGGACTGTATCACTTGACAAGGATCCCATTAACAGGCCACCATTGAAGCCACAAAATGATGCGATGCCTGTGCTCCCGATGGATTGTGCAGCCTCATCACATTCACACATGCCACACACAAAGGGCACAGGGCAAGGCATACGGATGGATGCGGAATTCTTGAAGCATATTAATGCACATATATGCAAATTACTCGGTATCGGGATGGGCACGGGCATGGGCACAAAGGGAAAACTGCAGCCAGCAGGTGTGTGGGGTGGTTCGATGCTTCAATGGTGGATACCGTGATGGCTGGCGGTTTCGCTTGGTTGGTTCGTTATTCGGTTACATTACATTTCATTATGGGATCGGTGGGGTCTGGGTGTGGGTGTGGGGTGTGCAGGGACATCGTTGGAAATTTAATTCCTTCCAGTTTCATGCATATTCACAAGATGACGACGACGACGACGACGGCAACGCACACTCTTATAAATTAAGGATAACGAACGACGTTCGTCCTCGGTCCTCTTCTGGGAATGCGAATGCGAATGGGATTGGGGATGCCTGTGCGTCAGTGTGCGTGTTTGTGTGAATCTATAATGAGACGCATTTTTCCTCGGATATCCTTGGCTGCTTTGCATAATGTGCAACCGCTTCCTTTGCTCCACATCCACATCCCCACTCATATGCACATGCACATACACCTCATCCTGGTCCTCACCTCCTCATCCTCATCCTCGTCCTGCCTTTGCCTTTGCTTTATAATTGTTATATGTTTGCATTTCTCGAGGTTCCTTCGCCCAATGAGAATTGCCGCCTTCTGTCGTTGGTTCTTTCGGTTCTCTGCAAATTGTTAAAACACCATAAACAATTATTTTGCATTTTGCTTTGAGGTGCGATCCCTTTGACGCACTCAGTCCCTCGTGTGTGGCTCAGGGGAGGAGAAATCAGTAGGATGAAAGGTGCCACAGCTGCATTTTGGTGCACATTTTTGTTGCACCGTTTTACCAATTCATTTAATATGCCCCACGGCACATTGTTGGCCAGGAGGATGTCAGAAGGAACGTAAAACGAAAGGATATGGTATTGCATTATGGGAGTAGAGGATAATGGGTAAATTACAAACTTTTACTCAAAATACACAAGAAATCGCTTCATTTGCTGGTTCTTTTAGAGCTCCCAAGCTACCAGTTCCAGCTACCAGATAAATTGCTACGGGCATGTAAAGGCATAATAATAATAATGATAAACGAAACGCCAAAAATATTGGTACTCAAAGAATTAGTGAAAAAGAACTCAAAAAATAAGTAGAAAATAAGTAGAAGACCAAACGAATTATGTGGCAAGTAAAAACTTAAGCATAAGCACAAAACAAAGCAGCGGAATAGACAAAAATAATAATAATATTAATAACAATAACAATACCAGAGCAGCGCCTAACATTAAAATGCAGACAAAAAGTGCAATTAATTCAGTCAATGTAAAGATGTTCAGATGGAAAGTTATTGACTGAAAGCATCCATAAAGAGTGAATACATTTTGCATTTATTTTGCTAACATTTTCCTGTTGATGAGTTTGTCTATCTATCTACTGAAATTTCGCTTATGGAACTACGAAATGAAATAAATGAAAAGACTTGATTAGCAAGTGGCAACAAATATATCAAATATATTTGGGGACTAACATTAGTAAAAGAAACTGCCAATGGAAATTGTGAATTCTGCAAGTCTTAAAGTCCACTTGCAGTTCGCTTATTAATTCGATTGCCATATTAACTTTTCGTGCACTTTATGCTCTAGATTGGATTATAAAAACATTATCAGCCAACTCCTTAGTAAGATATGTTTTAGAGCAGTTAGAAAGGGAATACCAGGGAATATTTAAGAGTAGTCTCAAAGCATTGCCAAAAAGTTTAAATTAAAGAAGAAAACATAAGAGCATGGCGGAAGACCCATCGAAATTTGCCAACTCAACTCCAAGAAGAAAATTTCACTGGTGGGGAAAGAAAGTTTCATTTGGTGACCGCGCTGGAGCGTAAAACCTTTCAGACCTTTTAATTTCTACGTTCAACGTGTGCTGGCCCTTTATTTGTTGGGTTTTTTGTTTGGTGTTTTGGTGTTTGGTCTTTCCCCTCGACTTGCCCACTCGAGGGGCAGGGCAGTGTCGGGCCGTGCGGCACCAAGGAGCGTTGCACAATCACAAAAGGCGAACGAGTGAGCATTCACGAAATGTTCCACATCTCACATGGGGCTGACTGTCCATGGGGCTTTGATGTCCGCGAATTGGGCGGAGTCCATGGCGAAGAGCCACCAGCTGAAGACTGTGAAACAAAAAGGTAACCATGATGGCTGACGACTGCAATTGCGATGATGGCGAACGCTTTGCGCCGCTCTTGATTTTAATTTGAATTTCAATTTAAATTTGAATTTCAAAGGGCCGCCCCCACAAGAGGCAGCCATCCAGCCAGCCAGCCAGCCAGCAAATGCACAAAGAGGAAAAAATCAAACAATAAACTGCACTCAAGCACGAGGCGGGGTGGTGGTACGAGCTGCTACTACGGCTGCCAGTGGGGGTGGCATGGCTGAGACAAGTGCAAAGGTCTCTAGACACAAAGTTGGCCATATTTGAACGCCATGCTGTGCGCCTTAATTCGATCAAAAGGAGCTTCGCAGCCTGCATCCGCAACCTCCTCCCGATGGCTGCATGCGTCTTGTTGCACTTGAGTGCTGTCATCATCCCCCTTTTGCCCCACTTGGCCCTGAATGGCGCTAGGCACGCCCCCCGTCGTCATCGTCATCGTCGTCGTCGTCGTCTAACCCTTAACAGGGCACTGCGTGGACTTTCAAGAGCATTGTTGAAATTATCCTAAAGGAAAAATAGAAAAAAGATTGTTTCCTAAATGATTTTTAATGAGAAAGGGTTGCCTGCCCGGGTTGTCGTCCGTACTGCCACTCCTCCACTGAAGTGGCAACGCCCCGGGTGGCAACATTCGCCAAATGCCCTTCACTGCGACTTAGTTGCAATTCGAGTGCCCAAAAACCCAACATCTTGTTACCAGAGATCCAACTTTTTCTGCTGCTGGGAAACTTAATTTGTTTGTGGATCATCACTGTCCAGATTTTAATATTTTTTGGGTAATTCTATTGCTTTGTAGATCAATGAACTTCCCTGACACTTATCGTGAAAGTGGACCTCTTGTGCAAGTTTACTTTTCGCAACTAAATTCTCATCCAGAACGTCGTTTTTCTTCTTCACTTTCCCTCCACATTTTCCCTTCAATTATTATCAGTTTCTGGTTACAAAATGGAGACACGGACATTTTCGGCTGCATCTTTTCTTATTCAATCATTCATTTGGATTCGGGCATTCTGTGGCACCCTCCGACCGGTCTCCCACTCCATTTACCGGGGCCGTCCGGGGTGTAGGCCAGACCCAATCAAACAATCGACATCAATCATAATTTTCGCTATTTTTTCTTCTCACATTGATTACATTTATTCTGTTTGTCTACTTGGGCTTTTCTTTGGCTCCTTTCTCTGATGCTTCTAATGCTTCGTCCTGTCTTCATTTTCTTTTTTTATACATTTTGTCATTTTCTTATTTTCCATGGAATTTTCTTTTGCCGTTGATGTCCTTAATCCTTGTCAACACAAGGCAGCAGCTAACAATGGCTCTGGGTCTGGATCCGTTTTCCTCTGTCCTCTGTCCTTCATCCTCGTCCTCGTCCTCGTCCTGGGCTGTTGCTCCTTTCGTTGTCGCTGTCGCTGTCGCCTGACGGGTTTTCATGTTCATTTGTGGTGGGAAAATTGTCATAATCTTTTGACGCGCGCCTTGGTCCTCACCCGGGGTGTCACACCTCCATCCCCCGTCATTTGTTTTGGATTTTTCCGCTTCTTTTTTTGCTTTAGCTACCCCGCATTTGTGCAGCTAAAGGGTATGATGTGTTTCATGAAAAACAGGTAACTTGTCACGCTGCAAAGCAATGCTTTGCGTTCTAATCGATGCATTGCAAATACTGTAAAGATTGGATTTTCTATAAATTATATTTTTAATATACCAAAGCAGAGGAACCTTTGCAGTGTGAATTCCCTATAATTTAATAAACAGATCATTCCCAGCAGAGGGTATCTGATTGTCTTGCTCTAGTTTTATTATTTGTTCATCTGATTCTATCTCCAGGCACCCACACCCACCCTTATTGCTACTGGCTCGCCTTTGATACTCAATAAGAAATTGTCCTTTACAGGATTAGTGAGAGGTTGACAAAGCGTCGGGTCTCCGTCTCCACTTCCCTTCATTTGCATCTCCCACTCCAACGGCATTGCCAGGTTCTTGTCTTGCCTTACAAGGCGTATCGACTTACGAATCATTAAAATTTCACGGCTGACTTTCTCCACTCTCCGATGTCCTCCCGAGAACTTTCTCCGGGGCAGCGGCGGCAAAGAGCAGGCAGCAATTAGTCAGTCAGAAACTCAATGACAATGAGGACGACGACGATGACGACAGTGGCAGGGATAATGATATCCCAGGCATCCTCAGCTGCGGCCAGCCCTTCAATTGTCCTGTCATGTGAACTGCAATTGAGTTTGCCCCCAAACCCGAGCACAATTTGTGTCCTCTGTCCAGTGTCCAGTATTCTCTTCTGTCCTGGAAAGTGTGAAAATGGGCAAAATGTGGCAGTGTGGAAACGGCAAGCCAAGTGTATGGGAATAAATGAGCAAATTGAGGCACAAATTGAGCAACAAAGAGAAGGAAGGAAGAAGCGACGGACATACTCGCATGCAGAAAGGTGCCCCAGCTGCGGGCACAATGAGACACAGAAATGGTTGAGGTGATGGGTGCCCAAGTGAATACGTTTCATGGCTAAGTGAGTGCCAGTTCGATTCACCGATAGAAAATCATTTACGAGCATTATTCGGGGAAGAGAATATCACACTTCCACAGCCACTGCCAGTTCCCTAGGACCATGATTGGTTTTGTTTATTCAATTGGTTGAACCACTTCAAATGCTATTGCTGCAAATTGGATTCAGAATTTATCTGGCTGTACTTATATGTTGTATCTTAAGACTGTGCTGAAGAATTAACTATTTCTCAATGGGAGTAACTATTGGATCGACCAGCTTTCCTGTGAACCTTGAAGGTTGCAGGCTTGAGGCACTCTCTTCCACCCAACCTTCAACTGCAACGAATCTAATAAGCAGATTCAGATAGATCCCCAGCGAATTAATCAATAATTATCCGTAGTTTGAAGACGAACCACTTGTGGTTCCAGCAGGTCGCATGTTGTGGTCTTGGGCCCATTCCGTCTGAGTAGTCAGCGATTTGGGATTGATTTGATTCACACTCATTCATGGATAATGGGGAAGGGGAATACGAATGCACACTCCACGCTCCATTGCCCAAATCACCTGCACAGATTTATGCAAATTTCTATAGATTCGTTTAGTTGTTAATAGGCATAAAAATATAATGATTGCATAATGCGGGACAGACGTTGTGTTGTCATCATCTGCGTATCTATTCGAGTGGAAAACGAGGCTTTCTCATTGTTTTCCGCTGGAGTGGGTGTTGAGTGCTTGAGTTGGAGGGAACGAATTTCGATAATTTGGATGATAATGGGCCAAGGATTACGCCAAGAGTGTTGCAGTACCCCCACTCTCACTCGCTCTCCTTCTCCCCATTTCGCGCTTTCCTCGTCTCAGTGGTTTAGCGGAAGTGGAAATGTCAACGAGCTGGCTGGCTGGAGGAGTCGGGGTGCAGAGGCTGGCACATCAAACGTTCTGTCAAAACACGCGATAAATGTCACTTGAGATGCCAGAGCTGCATTTCAAGATGGCGCATTTGATTTCCATTTTGCTTATTGCGACTGGCAGGGCAGGGCAGGCAGCCAGCCAGCCAGCGAATCACTTGACGTAATTAAAACCAACCAAACAAGGCAGAGAAGAACCACAAGCACAGTCCTTTGTCTTGGGCCCCGTGGACGAATGACATTTGCGCCAGGAAGCGGCAATTGAATTGGAGCTGCGGATGGGAATGGGAATCGGAATGGAAACAGGATTTCCATGGGAATAGGAATGGGAATTGGAATTGGATTGGGTATGCTCCATAGACTGGAGACGGCATTTCCTTTTTGTAATTGAAACCCGATCATCATGACACGGGCAATCCTTTGGCCGGCTTCCCCTTTTGTCATTATCCCCACGGTTGTCGTTTAGCTCTTCACGCAATTTAATCAACTTGACGCGTTTCTTTCTGTTCCATAATTTGTTTTGCTCTCTGGTGCCCCCATTGTGTCCTAGTTAGTGGCGGTGAGACATCCTCCCGGTATCAATTACCAAATGTTTTGACAGCAATTGTCTAAATAGGCAGCCAGCTTTCGGGCCCTGAGAGCGTGTCTGTCCTTTGATTATTGTCTGCCATTAGCGGATGATCGCTAATTCCTCGAATTTTGTTAACTGCGACTTTAAATGGGAAATGAAAGAAGTGTGTTGGTTATTATTTTATAGCTATTTATCATTGGATTCTTTAATTTATTTACAACTAAACTTATCTATAAATATGAAAGAAGCATAAAGGTTTCTATTGGCAAAATCTGTTTAATTTTAGATAGCCTTCAATGGTAAATGGAAAGCAAATCTCTCACTCACAGATGGAAAGACTGTTATTAAAATACATTACTTACTGTATTAAATTTATAGCAGATAACTTCAACTTCTCTTCCCTCAGCAACTATTAATCCTATTACCCCCAACAGCTGTTAATAATTTGTACAATTCTCACTCAATAATTCTTTGTCTTGGATCCACATAATGTTGAACAAAATCTAATAATCCACATAATCATAAAATCCGTAGACCAGATTGAATAATTTTTCCAATCAATCAAAGCACAAAGCTCCCTTAAGGGGAAGGGAATGGAGGATGACTGAAGGAGGGGGGTCAGTGGTCGCTGATGAAGCAATCAATAGCGTTGATGTCTGATGATGTGGGGGGCGCAGGAAGTCGTTGTCGGCGGCGTTGCTATTATTATTTTATTATACTCTTAGAGAGAGTTTATTGAATTATTGAAGCCATAAAGGGAATAAGGGAATAAACTTTACACAGATCATTAATTTTTGGTGGTTTGAGATATTAATAAAATATCACAACAATTAACAGTATTCACTGTGCCAAACTCTTTATGTTTTGGCTTTTATTTCACTTATAAATTTCCATTATTGTTGCTCATTAATTTATCAATCTAAAGTGCATCTTCAACGGATTACAAGATTGAACTTCTGACTTGAGAAATGGTTCTGTTTTCTAGATATTTAAATCAATTCTTACGGGCCACAAAACTAATCAAAAAACCATTCAAGAACTACCTTAAATATCAAATAAAAATATAGGAAAATTAATTCCTAAAGGGTATCTATCCATAGTCGCCACAATGTTACGCCATTTATTTTGATTGTCGTGCTACTGCTGCTTTTCATGTTGTTGTGCTATGATTAGTAAGTGAAAATAAAAACAATTTGAGGCTCGTTAAAGTTGACACTTTCATTAAGTTGGCGAAATTGGAATCATATTTTTCCCACTCTCTCTCTCCCTCTGTGTGTTCGTTGCTGATGTTGTCGTTGTCGCCGGCTTAAAAGGCGTTAATGAGGACAGAAGCGGAGCGATGAAATTTGACGAGACATGGAAAATTAGTGACAAATTAAAAGTCCACCCCTGGCAGGGCAAGGGGGAGGGTAGGAGGAGGTTTGTTGATGCCGCTCCGAGTCATCCGAATTGTGTCAAATGTCAAAATAGACGCAACCCTCAAAGCAAGCCCTAGCCCAGCCCTCCCATTCATCCGCTCCGATCCGATCCAATCTCATGCCTCCCCCCACCAGCCACCTGCTGGGCCTGCGACTGCCAACATCCAATTAAATGGCAAAAGACGGCCAAGGGATGGGCCGGGGCGTTGGATAAAAATAGATGTCAATGATGTCGTCATGCCACCAATTAAACTAATGATAAGCAAAACGAGGAGCGGAGCGAAACGAAACGCAGCGCAACGCAATGGAACGCGTCAAAAGTCAAAACATTTCCCAAAGAGCCATCGAGGGGAGCCGAACCAAACCAAACCAAACCAAACCGAGCCGAACCAAACCGTTCGGTGTGTGCATTTTGATTTGAATTTATTCACACTCGAAGAAAAGATCAGTCCATAAATGAAACATACAAATGGAATGTTTTGAGAAGTTTTCTCATCGTGCTTGGCATATCTTTCTTGGCCTTATCTACAGTCACAGAACTATTGGTGAGCCATCTGTCTGCTCTGTTGAACAGCTCTTTCATGACACACATTTTAGACAATTAATTACACAATTTCCAGTACAACTTTAGGTTAGATGAATGATCTGCTGTCCTCCATCCAGTCTTAAAATATTCCCAAATAGTTCTTTCAATTGTAGTTATAGAGAGACAATTTCTGATGCCTTGATGTTCCTTCAGTGTATGGCAATTGTAATTGGGATTCATGTGTGGCATGCCGTGAGCCTGCTCCGCATCATCATCCTCATCGACGGGGCGGATGGAATGGACGACTACCCCATCCCAATGGACAGCAACCAAAAATGGCAACTGCCACGCTCGAGAGACGTGAGAAATTGCTTGTTATCAAGTTTATTTCGGTTGGCACGTTGCACATTCCAGAAAGTATGCTATGGGTGCGTGTGTGTGTGTGTGTGTGTCTGCCACATGCAAAATCCAAACTGAATCCAGCACACACACACGCAAACGCACTGACACACAGTCGACATCCAGAGGAAGCGCTTAAGTGGCATCATTTTGAAATAAAGTTGATTCAATCAGGGCCCAACCCGACATGGATGGGGCTCCCCATGCTCCTCCCCACCCCACACTCTCTCCCACTCCCACCATACGTGTATCCCTGTTTCTCTCTATCTGCGTGTGTGTCTGCTGGTGGCACGAGTGTTTGTAGTGCTGCTGTCATCTGTCACGCATCCATCCAATGTTGCCAGTCATCCGTCAGAAATGAAGCCCACTCCGGAGTGCGGAACTCCCACTGCCACTGCAGAAATTAACCGATTTAAGTTGCCAGCAAGAGATCAAAGTGTTAAAGTTTAACTTTTCCAACTTTACAGTTTCTACACGAAAATCAACGTGCAATTATGCTAAATAACAATAAACAAGAAGCCTTTGGCACATAGTCCAGAGCGCTGTCTGAATGGCCTTACTGGTGGACTGTAGCCATATTTCCGCTCTTGTAGGACTGGTAAGGCATATACTAGCCATCTTGTATTGCCACAAATAAGAGTCCCTTGCCTGCTTCAATCTTTGGCCACATCTTTGCTCAAATAAACTTCAATTTCGACAACAGTTCGGTCAAAACTTCTCCTTTCCCAATCAATTTTTGATCAAATAAATATTTTAAGGATTCATCCCCATAATTACACAAGAAATTGCAGCTTTCCGAAGTGAATGCAGAAGCTTTTTCTTGCTTTTAAATCCAATACACGCACCCCCGAGGCTCAGCGCAAGCTCCAAAGGACCTTCGGGGCGACATATGGTGGCGCCCTCTGGCGTAGCCTGACACAGCGTGCCATAAAAAGGAGGTTTTGCCATAAAAGTAAATGAGAGACGACAAAGCCATGACATTTTGTGTGTCCTTGAGGGGAATCATCAACATCTCCTCCGCTATCTGTCACTTTTTGGCCGTTGATTAAATTTGTTTGAAAAGTTTCGAGGAGCATTTTTTGCCAGCATCAGCCCCATCTGTGCATCCGCGCTAATCCCTGTACCCAGAAGGAAACGAAAAAAAACTCATATCCAATGAAATGGAATAGAAAATTCGAAACAAAAGCAAAGCTCCAAGCGTCCCATTGACAGCTTGTCGTCGTTCTTTTGACTCTTTTTGGCTGGGGACCTGCGTGGTGTGGCTCTATGTGGGTTTTAATTGAAAAATTCTGAAATCACATAATTGCGGGGCATTGCGGGTCCAGCATTTTGAGCTGCGTAATTAAGAAAATAAACCCCATGTAAGTAAGCTTCCTAAAAACCCCACCATCCAAAGCCAAATCCCCTAACCGCTAAGATGCGAATGGAATTATGAATACTCGTACTTGAATGTGACGTTTACTTTTAATTTGTTTGCTGTCGCAGCTTTCCTTTAGCCTTTAGATGATGGTCAAATAGAACGCCACGTCAACAGAAACTGAAAAGCCATATACAGCCACATACAAGTGGGGAGGGAAGGGAGGTCGCGCTTTTGAAGTTGATGATGATTCTGTGTCTGATTCGGATTCGAATGGGTCTGATGAAGAGTTTGCTGCTCATTTAGGCGCAATGTCCACAAAAGACAACCCCCATTCGGCCTTTCATTCGGTCTCCGGGATTAATTCTGAATTATGAGCGTTCTTGAATTCCATTTAAATGTTGTTTCTGCAGCAATAATTGAAAAGAGAAGAGCCCACCAGCTTAATGAGCTCACAGCCAAACAGCTCGGGAGTTATTAACGTTGGTATGGGCATGGCTCGTCCTGGGTCTCGTGGTTGGGTGAAGTGAAGGTTCTCTCTTATCTCTTTGTGCATAGGGTACGCAATTTGCTGAAAAGAGACAGCTGATTAGGCAGGAGTGGGAGGGATATTTCCATAAAGGAAGCTGCAAATCGGGAATGGGATTAAGCTTCATCTTAAAATGAAAGAAATCAAAACAAGAAACCAAGTATTGAAACAACTTTTAATCGCTACTGAATAGAGCTATGAATGTTTGATGAGGAGTTCTCAGGGAATTTGAAAGGTATTGAGTAATCTGCAGTGGAAGATAAGCAATACACTAGAGTCATTCTTTTCCACGTTTCAGCTCCTAAAAGAACTGTTCTAAGAACAAAGTCTGGCCAACGAAATTTGTTTTAAATAAAGTTTCATGGCATTCGTGGCTACCCATATTTCGCTCTTCCAACCTCCCTCGCAGCGGGCGGGCAACCCTTTTTTTCCATTTCTGTGTCAACCCTCGAGCCAAAGAAATCTGAGAGCTGCAAGAAGAAGCCAAGTGGCCGCCGCTGGGGCAAGGAATGGGGCAGAAGTTGACCAATTATATAAACCACTTGCACACACTCGCAAGGAGTGGTCTGGAGGGGGGCTATATGTGTGTTTGTGCGTGTGTGTGTGTGTGTGTGCACACCCTCAAAAAGCAAAAGAAGAGAAAAAAAACTGAAAACGAAAACACGTCAATGCGATAATTATTAATAATTATCCACTCGTCCTTCTTCTTCGGTTTCTCTTTCGCGTTTGTGGCACTGCCGCTCCTTCGAGGCCACTTCCCCCACACCACCCCTTGGCGCGGCGCGACATGGCCTGCCTGGTGCTGATTTCTCGCCGAGTGGCGTTGCAACAAAGGCACGCCCCACGCCTCAGACACCTCTCCTGACGTTCCATGCCCTGGCCTGCTAATGGACGGGTAAAACTAAATTATGGCCAAAATGGTGTTGGCTTTCTGGCTGGCTGCCACTTATGTGCCACTTACACACACACGCACATGCACACACATACCCGCCCCCCATGCGCCCGAAGCCCGGACCTGCCACCGCTATTCCCCATTTTGGAGTCCGGGGCACAGAGCGTGTGCATGAAACATGTAATTATGAAATTAACGATTTCCAAGTGGCTTAAAGCGACGTCGCCATCGCCCATCCGACCATTGGGAGCGTGTCTGCCAGGATAAGGAATACAGGAACAGCACGTTGCAACAATGCATTGGGGATGTGAGTGTGTATGTGTGGCACGAAGGAGAGCTGCAATTGGGTACAGTCTCTATATTGATGGGGAATGCACATGCAAGGTCGCATTCGATTATTCTTATAATTCCATCAATATGGTGTAGATTTTTCCCTGGCATTCAATCAATTGAACTCCATAAATGTTAAGCCATACAGGGAATCCATGACTAAGTCGCAAGGTTTCTTAATATATTACCAATCTGTTGGCCTTTTAAGCGACAGTTCAAGCATTACATGAAGAAATACCGCATTAGTGGCAGTTTTTAAATAGAAAAGTTTCAATTTGCATTTGTTTATACAGAGAACTTTTATATTTTACAAAGCGTTTTCATGCGAGACGTTATCCAATGTCCCATCGGTTTTTTCAAGGCACTTACGATTCGATAGCTCGAAAGGCCCTCAATAAAATTCCCTCAACGAAAGGACAGCGGGACACCAGATCTACAGATCTCTCTCTTGCTCTTTCTCTTTCTGTGTGGCATGAAATCTCTCCAAGATTTCTCGAGTAACTCCACTTAATCGCAACGAAGTCATGTGGAGTGTGAAGCTCGATTGCGGTCGTTGTTTGTCATTAGTTAAATGGTAGGACTCCCCGGCTAATGCCGGAAGGACAATGGCGGTGAACTGCCATGTGGGCTCTCCACTTCGCTCTCTTACTCTCTCTCTCCGTTTCTGTTCCTGTGGCTAAGCAATAACAATGGCCAAGTCGTGGCCCATTCGAGAACCTGGCTAATATGCAGCCAGAGACAATGGCAAATGGCAGTGGCAAATGCAATTCCCCCCTGGGGATTACCCCCAAAGTGAGCAAAAACAAAACGAAAATAAGCAATCGAAGAGCTGCCAGATGTTCCAGCTCCAGCTCCAGATCCATTTGCAGCACCTCGAAACGATGGTTAATTAGTTGGCCACAGATTTGAGTGGAATGAAAGGCTTTCAGCCTAATGAGCTGTTTTCGATGGCCCGGAAGACGGGACAAAAGGTGGGCACATAACGCAGTGCAAAAGCAGGGGCCATGTGGATCAAAGGATCAATCAACCAATAAAATATCGAATTGAAATTCCAATTTGCATTCAACAATAAAGGAACCCACCCACACCAACTGCAAGCCTGGCTATGAATGTGTATGGATGTGGCTGTAGCTGTTGCCGTGTCCCAGGAAAGGATTCCGACTCCCAACCAAATGGGAAGTGCGAGTGCGATTGCAAAATGCAAAGTTCTTCCAAATGCATCTCAAGTGGCCGTCGAACATCAAACAAAAAGGCAGCGCAACGCCGCACAAATGGGAGGCAAGTGAAGGCTTTTAGCCTATGAAGTGGACGCCTTCCATATGGAATCCAAATAGTCGCCCACTCACCCACTCACGGGCACTGGCACTGGCACTGGCAATGGTGCTGGCAATGGCACGTCTCCATTTGTGTGTGATTTATGCGACGTCTCTTTGAGGATGAAGTGCAGATTACATTATAAATATGAAATAATGCGGCGGCCCTTGAGGACAATGCGAAACGGAAACTCCTTTTATCGAACCACAGCCGAATGGGGCAGAGCAGGGCCACGCTGTGGCACTAGCAGTGGCAGTGGCAGTGGCACGACAACCGAATGTCCAAAAGTTAGCAGTCCATAGAGGAACCAATTAGGTGACAATAATTGTATTTGAATACCTCTAAAATAGTCTTCTTTGTCGCTGTACAATTTCGTGTTAATAAGTTTTTCACGACCAAAGCATTTCTAAGTGTGGCGAAAGTATTGCGTTTTCATTGATTAAAATCTACAAATCATGGAAGTGAAAGTAAGTGGGTAGAACCTCAAATCACACACATTTCAATGTGTTGTCCATCGTTTTTCATGGAAATTTCTGAAATCTTGAATGAATATTACCTTTGAATGAAACTTCTACTGTCGTCTTTTTCAATCACACACTTTATGCAAATCTTTTCGGCTGTATTAAAGTTTTGCGAATATTCCCAAATCGCTTTCCCCCACCTAGGTAGTTCTTCTAGAGCGAACGCATTTAGCTAAATATGCTCCTGAATGTGCCCCCAACTATTGTGTCTCCTTCTTGTGTCCCCAACTTCCCATCCCTTAATTCTTGTCCTTTTGTCAATTAGATTTATTTCATTTGTGGCTGCGACATCCAGTGTGGGGTGCGAGGCACCAAGCCACTTGAGACTGGCTGTGGAGTACAAAGCGGGAAAATGGTGATGGAAATCATTGAAAATTGTCAGTTTTAATGTGTTGCTTCTGAAGAGAGGAGAGTAAAGATGAAAGCAAAGTGCAACAAATACATCAGTACATAATTGTTTTATGGCATTATGGGGGGGAGAATGCATACTATGTATGTAGATATGTAAACATTCATAACGTTAAATTAAGTCTACTCCATTGTTATTTCGTCGAATTAAAAATATAATGTATAAAAGTCAAAATTCTAACTTGTAGAGATAAGCTCTTTTAGTAATTCGTTTAGTAATCTCTCTTGGGCGGACAGCTACATTTTACGGACATTTTATTGCAATACCTCGAGGAGCCCACCGGAATAGAATGTTCATTGATTTCCGCCCAGCAGAAGCCTCACTGTAGATGCATTTGTATGTGTAGGTGGCATTTAGGTGTGCTGGGTGGGGGCGGTTATTCTCGAGACAAGTGTGCTAATTGAAATGGCATATTGATTATGCAATTGTTATGCAATGCGACTAATTAATGGATGTGAAAATGCAGTCAAATGGGTGGGGAGACGGAGAGGCAGCTAATCGATAAGCCACCACAGTTAAACTGGAGAGTGAGAGAGAGGGAGGCAGAAAGAGAGCGCTCAAGCAAAGGGAGCCCTTAATTAACATGACCAACTTTGGCCCGAACAATGCTTGCAATTTGGGGACGGAAGGACGAGCCGACAGACGGGTCCAAACGTTAAGGAGCGAGCCTGGAAGCAACAACATTGAGAGTGCCGAAAGAGAAAGAGAACCAAACAATTTCCATAAAATTCCAATTCCAAATTCCAATTGAAAGTTCAGTTTAAGCTTTGCCTTCACTTTGAAAAGTATTTTGCTCTAGAATTAATTAAAGCTTCCCCCAGAGAATATAGAAATAATATAAATCCAGGTAAAATATCGACAAAAAAAAGAATTGGATGGTAATAATTGGGCCATCCTCTCGTCTCATTTTATTGACATCATTGACGATTCCTATGGAAATGCAACCAATGAAATGTCATAGTTTAGGTCGGTTTTGTTTTGCTATTATTGAACACAAGTGAAAATCCATTTGCGGCAAAATTACAACCAACAAAATATAGAGGAAGTATTGGGCCAAAGAGCAAGCACGTAAGTCCCATCATTCGCACACATACACACACCCACACAGTGGCAAACACATATAGACACAGGGTAGCGCAACATCCAGCCAAATTGGCGGCGGGCGCAAAACAAACTGAAACCGAAACGTTGTCGAAAAAGTACGCAGGGCAGTCGCTGCATAATTACCGTACACGTACGGAAGGGACGCACACGTACAGTGTGTGTGAGCGGCCTTCCAGTGGTGAGCGAGAGGGCCAGAGCTGGTTGCGGTGTGTGCGAGCGGGATGGCTGCCCCTGGAAGTTCAGCGCTTGCCCCTGCCAGTGGAAGGGCAGTGAGTGCGCGAGGGATGGCTAGCATGCCGTAGTGGTGCCATCCCGTTTGCGCGCAAAGATGGCGTAGCCAGAGCGCTGGCAGCAGCGCAGCAGCAGCAGAAGCAGCGACACAGTCGACAGTTGAAGCTGCGCCAAGGTGTCGTCGCGCGCGGCATCTGAGCTGAGCAACCACCGAGCGACGGCAAACGACAAACGGAACGGAAATATCCCACTCCACTCCACGCGTTGGCGTTGTCGTTGGCGTCGCAGCTGGCGCGGGCAGTGACAGCGGCAGAGAGACAGCGACGACGCTTTTGCTCGCGTGCAGCGCTCGCTATGGTTTCAGTTCGTTTTCGCACGCTGTTCGCAACGAACGGTTCATCTCTCACACACACAAAAACAACAAGCAGCAAAGAGCCAAAGAGACACGCAAGAAGGCAGCGTAACACATTGAGCCGTTCACCGTTCACCATTTACAGTTTACAGTTTACAGTTCAGCGTTGCCTTTGCCCGAACCGAATCGAATCAAAAGCTTAAGAGTGAAAACCGTTGTCCATCGCTTAAGAAAGTTCGATACTAAGTGCGTGTTTTTCTTGCTCTCGTTCGCGTGATCGTGCATATTAGCATATTGTTTTTTATTGTGTCCTAACTGTAACTTTAACTGTGCCGGCAATGACCGTTCTACGAGTGCAATAAGACCCTACTCTCCCCCTCTCCAGAACAGTTGCCGAAACGGTGTGACCAAAAAGAGAGACAAAGAGAAAAGCCGTCGGCAAAATGCAGGCCACCAAAATGCGTACCCCCTTTGCCATCCAGGAGATCCTCGGCCTTGGCGTTGGTGCAGCCGCCTACCAGCAGCAGCAACAGCAACAACAACAACAGCACCAGCAGGTGGCCGCTGCAGCAGCCACGCCCAGCTCCACGGAGGCGCCACTATCGCCGGCCGCCACACCGCCGCCCCGCAATGCCAACACACCAGCCAGCGCCGCCTCAGGCGCCTCTGGACTGCAGCAGCAGCAGCTGCAACAGCAACAACTGCAACAGCAGCAGATCTCCCAGGAGGCGGCCGTGCGGGATTCGCGCTCCCTCTCCCCAGACGTGACACGACTGTCGGCCGCTGCAGCTGCGGCAGCCGCCGCCGCCGCCCACTGCCAGCTGCCCGTCTTCAATCCGGCCAACTTTTACGCGGCCGCTGGCTATGCTGCCGCCGCGGATCCCTCCAATGCGGCGGCTGCCCACCACCACCACATGACCACGCTGGCGGCGGCGGCCTATCTGCGAGGCTTCCTGCCGCCCGGCTTCAGTACGCCGCACGAGTTCCGGGGCCACTTCCAGCAGCATTTTGGAGCCCAATTCGCAGGTGAGTGAGTCTGACTGAGATCTGTTGCACGGCTAATTACGGTGCATCCCATATACATAAGCAGCTATCTGTATGTATTTGTGTATGTGTAACCTGTACCATGCTGTTGCGTCAGAGTCCTCCCTGGGCTTTGAACGGGTGCAGCCAAGTGGCAACCCGGACGGACGGACGGACGGACGAACGGGCGGACGACTGCCCTCCTGTGTCGACGCGTAGGCCCGTGGACTAATAAGCTCAAAGCGTAAAAAGGGGTTGGCAGGCAGGGCTGAGCATTGAAACAATGGAACGGTAAATTAAGCACGAGTGGCAACGCTCAACAAAGCTTATTAATACAAAACACACACACACACACACACATGCAGATGGTTAAGGTTTGGGAGAGGGGAAAGAAGAGCCAGCATTCCATGTCAGCAAAGTGTGAAATCTCGCACACACTTCAATCCATGTCCCCCCCACCGTATTCGCATCCGTGTGAGTGTATCGCTAATTAAGCGCATAATTTCCATTCAAATTAGCGACGAGCAGAAGAAGCCTCCTCCACCTCGGTATAGGGGATAGGGATAGGGATCGTGCATAAAGGAGCCGTCTCATCAGCCATTGAAATGCGATAGCCATGGGGCAGTCCGTTGAACTCATTTCAGCCAATTTTAAATCGCACTTTAGACTTTAGTTCTCTTTGAATATTTTAGTGGGAAATTTACACTCATGAATACCATTTTGGACTCCAGTTTAGTTTATTTTATTGATAATAATGTCAATAGGAAAATTTTCCATTTTTTAATATTTAAGGCCGTGGTCTAAAAACTTAAAAGAATTTTTTAAATCATTTCAATTGATGAAACTTTAACACACGAATCTTCGTTTCGAGTACTTGAAAGTGGATGTATCTCATTGGCGCATATTGGGAACATTCATTATTCTGACGTTGATCCATAAACGGATATTTTTTTGCTACCCCTAAAAATGATTTTCTTTTGCCAAACTGGATTAAAGCTTCATTTATGTAGTTCTGATAAGATCATTCCGCTTGAGATTTGCCATACAAATTCCAATTGGTGCCATAAAAAACAACACTCTGATGAACATTTATTTTTGCATTAGTCTTTTATTGCTTTAAAACTGTTTTTAATCAGAATTCCGAACTTTGCGCAATTTGGGAAATGCTTTTTGCTAGTTCTGGGATACTTTCGTATGGTCTAGTAATAAATTTATGCCATCATATTCTGGTGTTTTATGTGATGTCTTGTACCTCATTGTGATCCTAAGATAGCGCAAAACGTAGAACAAAATTTCTTTGTCCTATAGATCACACAATTTCCATCTGATTCCGTGACAAGATCTACCTTAATGTAGATCTGGTTTGCTTTTCTCCCGTTTGTGCCGCGTCATGGGGCAGATGGCCACGCCCCTGGCTAGAATTTTCAACGCCATCCCTTTCTGGCCAACGGTGTGTGGCGTGCAAGTTCGTGTTTATCTAACCATCCCACTCTCACACCCTCGAGAAGGTACACATGTAGGCCTTCTCACCTACGGGGCAAAGGTGCGAAGCACGAGATACGAGATACAAATGTATCTGAGAGTTACACGCACTTAATTTGTTAAATTTTCACACTTTACATCTGTTTATTTGTTGTTCCGTTGTGTGGTTTCTGTGCCTGCTTTCACTGTTGACCTTTCCGGGAGCTGTTTTTCCAGCCACTTCTGCATTTTTTCCTTCATCTGCTGGCACTTATTCCTTGTCGTATTCTTCTGCTGGCTGTTGGCCCTGGCGTTATTCTTATGCTTCCTTCTAGTTCTTGTTAGTCATGCCCATGACCATCCGTCTATTTGCCGAGGGTCCGTTCGTCTCCGTGTCCGTCTCCGTGTCAGCGTCCGCGTCCGCTCGCACATTGTTTGCACAACAACAGTTGGAGGGCCTCGGGGCCCCTTTTGGCCTGGTTGAGCTGTAAAAAAGGCAACAGACGGACGACAACGTCCTTTTCTGGTTTCTTCTGCCCAGCACCAGGACACAGGCACAGGCACAGGACACGGGGCGTTAGTTTTCGAGGCAAATTGTGTACAAAATAAATCGACTCGAGTGGTTAACCGCAGCAGCAGTAGCACCAGCATCAGCATCCTTTCAATTTCTTTTCTATTCCTTTATGTTGGCTACGGGAAAATTGCTACTTTGCCAGGTTGCCTGTGTGCTCCTGTGCTGATGCTGCTTTTGCACGTTGTTATCCTTAATTTGAGTGGCCATCGAGGAGGACCCCGTCACCTTCCTCTTGCCTGCTGCTCTAGGGCTTCGTTTCTTCTTCTAATAAATATTTACTCGAAAGTCATGCAAGTGCGCAGATCCTTTGGGATACTCATGTACACATGTACACATGTTTGTGTGTATTCCCACATATATAGATCCCTCGCTTCGTATCGCTGTCATCTGCTGCTGTGGCTGCTCTTTTATTGGTGTTTATGTAATGCCCACAAACTATGTTTTTTTCTTCAGCACACATTTCCACACATTTCGAAGTGGCCAACGAAGTGGTCTTTCCCGTCTTTATCTCGCTTCTCAGCACCTCACTTGTGGGCCATTGTTCCCGGGCTCGGGCCCAGTCCCAGTCCCTGAGTCATGGGCAATCCAAAGTGCCAGTGGATTTGACTTAATGGCAAATAATTGCCCACAAATTGTTGGCTCTAATTGGGAGAGCAGTGCCTTGGCTGCAATTCATTCAAAAGTTGACAAAATTAACTAAATAAATCAGATAATTACTTGGGAACATCCTAATGAGTGTAGGGGAATCACATATTCAGCTGACAGATCTTCTTTGCATTCTTAGACCCACTCCCTTGTCGCTGCCACACGCGTGTTCTCTGGCTGAGAACGGATCGCACCAATTTTCGAAGCCAAAAAAGGAAATGAGTGAAAAAATCAATGAAAATAGAAACCTCTAAAAAGTGCAGCAGCAGCAGCGGCATCAGCGATAAGAATCTAGACTACAGACTCTAAAGTGAAGGACAAAGATGTTTTTGCGATATTATTGTGGTATGGGGGGGGGACCGCCGCACTTCCGAAATAATTCCCGTGCACATTTCCTGCCTCTGTGGTGCTCCTGGGGGCCTACCTTATTTTGTTGCCAGACAAAAGGTAATTCGATAGTTTTTCGCACATTTTCCCAAAAACCAAAATACCCACAAAAACTCGATAAAAGTGAGGGAAACGAAACCAAAGTGGAAAGCAAATTGCTACCCGACAAATTGCTATATCAAGTGTTAATTATGTGACAATGAGTAGGCCAAAAGAGCGGAAAAGAACAACCCAAACACGATCACAATCCTCACAGAGAGAGAGTGTGTGGCAGGGGAAGAGAATGAAAATGAGATCCCCATACCCATTATTTTCATAATAATTTTTTAATTGGAAAACTACAAGTTCGGTTTTCAGGAAAAAATTAGAAAACTCTCCTCCGAAAGGCAAACAACCGAAACGAAACGAAACGAAAACAAATACAGAAGTAACAGCTAAATGAAAATGGTAGATAATTTTCCCAAAATATATATTGTACATTTCCAACGAAGTGCAGCCGAAGCAGCAAGTGGCATTCAACCTGCCTCGGGCACTGGCTGTGCATCTCAGAGATGGATGAGATGGAGGGGGTCTGGAGTCTAGAGTCTGGATAAACAGCATGAGAAGAAGAGGTAACCAACACAGAAATTGATGACAACAAGTGGCAGGCATTGAAAGGAGCTGCGAGCTCTGCGACTTTTACCAGCTGCCTTGGCCCACCAATTGCCTTGGCCCGACTGCTGCCTGGCTGCATGATCATCCACAAAATGCAGTCAGCCACTTCAGACTTCAGACTGCAGTTGCACTCGCAATAGTCGCCGTGGTCTTCGTCATTTTCTAGGAAGCACTCGAGTGCGCGGCGTGTAAACAACTTGCACAGATTTTCCAGCCTGCTTTGTCCCTCACTCTCTGTCTCTCGCTCCCTCCCTGTTGATGCCGTGGGCAGAGGACCACGGAGCCACAAGGCTAGTCAGTGTTTTGCCCATAGTCCTCAGTCCTAGCCCTTGGACCATTAAGTGGCTTTGTTCGTCAGTTAATGCGACTCAA
This sequence comes from Drosophila subobscura, assembly GCF_008121235.1. Classification (NCBI taxonomy): domain Eukaryota; kingdom Metazoa; phylum Arthropoda; class Insecta; order Diptera; family Drosophilidae; genus Drosophila; species Drosophila subobscura. Next base: position 21,541,655 of record NC_048530.1, on the reverse strand, counting down.
GCTCCTCCTCAAGCCCCCCTCCAAAAGCCCCAATCCCCATCTTGAACATTTTCTGCATGATTTTGCAGTTAAGCCGCTGGGCAAACACACAAATCGGGAAAGTGCATTGGACAGCGTGGCGACATGATGGACAAGAGCTTTGCTTTTTATGTTTTTTTTGTTGTTTGCCTTGGAAAATTCCCAAAAGAAAACCCATGGATGGAGCAGGGCAATAACGATGCTGTGAATGGGTGGCTAACAGATTCATTAGAATGTAAGGCTGTGGGCCAGGCCAATAAATCCATTCAGTTGCACAACAAATGACAATCCTCATTGCCTGGTTGGGATTCTTTTGTGAGGATTAGCGAATCATCCTTTAGCGGCTACTCAATGCGGCCATGCCAATCTGTTGGCGGAAATGTTGCGAATTCCATTTCAATTCCCTCGAAGCAATTACCCTGACAACAAATGTTGCCACTCAAAATTTGCCATTAATCGAATCACGAGGTCCAAAGCAGACAGTTCTTGTCTAGGCGCTGGTAGCTGTCCCCCGGGCGCCACTCAAAACATGCACTCACCACTCACACACTTATTTCGCACTCATAGATTCACTACTCGCACTCGCACTGGCATTCGCATTTTGCACTCGCAAACACTCATTCTGCACTCACATTGCGACGTTTTGCGAAGGGGGCTGCGTGCCCAAATTGAATATTAAACGTGTTAATCCATTTTACGGCCACGCAAAGAACCCAAAAGTTAGACCTTGTCCCACACCCCACATCCTACGATAAGAGTCCTGTTTTATTTGCCGATCTTAACGCTAAGAACCCATGCCAGTCCCATGCAATTCCACAGGAGGAAGGAGTGGTGCGAGTGTGAGTGTGGGTGTGGGGTTGTTGCCTCTAAAAGGCGTTTGACTTTTTATTAATTTCCCTGTTGACAGCAATTTGCAACGCTACACGAATTTGTTACCACCAAAAAACACACACAAACACACATCCGAAGACTGAAGGAAGAGGCGGAGGAGGGTCGGTGCTGTTGCGCGGTGGGTGGGTCTGAAGTTTTTCGGCTGTGAAACGTGCGATGAGTGTCGTCGTGTCTCTGTATACGTAAGTGTAACGAAACGGCCGGAAAAACGAAAACTTCCGCATGTGTTGATGGGTTAATAAATATTTGAGCACACACATACACATGCCTGTCTCTCTCTCGCTCCGTGTGTCCCCTTTTATATTTACCGCTATTTCCGCACAGCATTTACAGTGTTGTAAAACGTTGCTGCCAACCGAAATGGACAGACCACAAAAGGGTTGTAGGTTGCAACCGTTTTCTGGTTACGAGTTAGTTGCCCATTTAAATGGAACAACATTTCGACCGTCCGTCCGTCCTGAGAGGCGCCACGGCATACGAGTGGGTGTGGGTGTGGGTGTGTGTGTGCTTTTAGGGGACTGTGGGGGGGAGTTCAGGCGAGTACCGTTTTATGGCCCAATGAATTTTACAAAAGTAAAACATACCATTTCGCTTGGTTTCTGATTCGTTGTATGAGTGTGTGGGGCGTGGGTGCATGGAACAAGGCCTTTAGTGGCATTCCTGGACAGCACACTGAATTTTATCGATAATTCAGTGGCGGCAGGGAGAAAATAAAGAAGCAGTTATTGATGGCCATTCGATAAATGAGTGTAAAAGATGGTCGAATGAGAAATAAAATAAAAGGGGGTACAAAATAAACTCGAAATCGATGCAAAGGCCATAACAAATCTATGGCATATGTATGCAGATGGGCCAGATATACGCATAGATGCATATATCCAATCTATATTTTCCCTTACGCCAAGAAATTCATAATGAATCGTCGATTTTTAGCAGAAATCGATAGCACTTGCACTTAATTATCGCCCCCATCGCGTGAGTGTAATCGAGGGGCGCCCATCGCTGGCTGAATTTCATTAGCTAATAGCCACCTAGGTACCGCCAACAGCCGCACAGCCCCACAGCACCGCAGGGCAACTACAAAACGCAATTGAACGCGAAATAATGTCTAATTATAGAGAAAAAGCAGCAGCAGAAGCAGCAGCAGCACGCGAAACGGGAGAAGGTAGCAGGGCACCTCTCACTCGAGTGCAGGGCATATAAATAAATTAGAGGCGGAAGACGTCAGAGCGAGAGAGAGAGAGTGAGAGAGTGAGAGAGTGAAGCGTTTCGTTCAAAAAGGCGGCTTTTGACAACAACAAAATCGCACTAACTACCCAATTATTTCATTTAAGCTTCACTGCACTCTCTCCGCTCTCGCTCTCGCTCTCGCTCTCTCTCTCTCTCTGTCTGCCTGCCTGCCACTTTTTCCCTTCCCCTGCGCCTCTCTTCTACTAGCAATTGCAGAAAGCCCAAGCAAAATGGTTGAATGGCTCGAAGAAACATCGTATAACAACGAAAATAACAAAGATACCAACAAACAAGAGGAAAATCTCTTGCATCGAGAGGCGACTCCTTTGATACACTTTAAATATTCATCGTTGCCATAAAGCAGCAACACACAAGTAGCTGATAATGGTTAGTTTTAATCTTTAGATATTTTTCAGGCTTTTCTTTGAAAAGAGAATATACGATTTATTTATCGCGAGTCTATGGAACGATCTTATACTTATTAAAACTCAATTTTTAGCTCAGAAATTGCAATTGCGTTGCAAACATCTTGTTAAATTCGTATTACCCTCTGAAAAAGTACACAAAAAGCATAGGAAATCTGCTTCAAAATGGAAATACAACACACAGCAGACTCGTTTTGCTTTTTACAAGCACAACAACTACAGCTACAGCAGTGCCAGCGACAGACCCAGTCCCAGTGCCAGTCCCAGTGCCAGTCCCAGTGGATGAGGCAGTGGCAGTGGCAGCAACAATGAGTCAAGTGGTTGAGTGAGAGAGTGACTGCGGGGGAAGTGGAGCTGGCGAATAAGCAAATTTAAGCACAGCTGAGAAAATCAATGGCAGGAAAATCTTCAGCTAACAAAAGTGAAATTGGAAAATAAGCGTAACACAAAACCCCGCTCCACCCACGTCCGGAAGGGGGCAGAGGAAAGCCCAAGGCAAGCTCCTCTACTGTGACACAACCTCCCACTGCTGCCTCCCTCTCTCTCTCTCTCTCTCCTTTTGAGCACGGTTTTCATTGTCTGATTGTTGCTTTGGGTCCTGCTGCTACCACTTGTACTTGTAGATATAACCAGGAAGGAACTTGCAGTGGTCATAGCAGATCTAAAGATCTTTTCAGATTGTGTGCTTACAGTCATGTTACGCACTGTATTAGTCAGGCATGCAAAACATAGCAACTCCCCCATTCTTTTTCGCTGCGAATCTTAAATGTTTCCCCACCAAAAAACGTTTTAAAGTTGCCAAAGAGAAGAAAGTTTTTAATTTTCCCAAAAAAACTGTCTAACCGTCCCGCTCTCTCGCACGCACACTACCACACGAGTGGGGGGGCAGCGGCAGTCAGCCATTTTGGAAAAACAACGGGACTGCTCTCCGCCTTTTCGTATTTATTTCAATGTAGAATCCAGGGAGCAGCAGCAGCAGCAGCACCCAGGGAGGCGGGGAACAAGAACAGCAACAAAGGGAAATGCGAGCGCAAATCGAGTTAACGAGCTAACTGCGGGGCGTCCCCTTCTCACTCACTCACCCCCAACACGGGCAAACTCAACCACCACCCACAATTTGGGAGACATATCCCGAAAAGCAACCCCCAAACAACAACAACAACAGCAGCAGCAAAAGCAGCAGCAGCAGCCAGAAAGCCAGAAAATAAAAAGACGAAGAAAAAAAGACGCAAGACTGTAGATTGTATAACAACTAACAACTTAACTACCACCCAACCCTCCCATCATCTGAGGACACCACCCGATAACCACCCACACCCACTCCCACACCCGAGCCACCCACTCAGGAGGTACGCTGCCTGCCGCCTGCCGCCTGCCGCTTGCCTCTTGCCATTTTTCTTTTGCCACTTTGCTTCTTCAACTTATTTACGTCTCCATTACAAATAATTGCGCGTCATATTGGCTCGGCTATACTTAGCTCCCACCCGCGCCAGACACAATCCACCCCATGCCCCCGGCCACCCCCACACCTTGGCTGGGAGAGCTGCCAACTCAGGGCAAAATGTTGCCTTGCCTTGGCGCAAATAAATACGCTTTTCATTTGGCAAAAAAAAAAAAAAAAGTTGCCAGGACCACCCACAGAAACCCCACACTGCCCCTGCCACCATGTGGCCCCATTTTGCCTAGACAACCCAAAAGCATCCCATTCCACCCACCGTCCCAGCCGCACAGCTCCTCCTCCATCACCACCACCCCCCCTTCAACGTGTTAGCGTAAGTAGTAAATACGCTCGAGTATTATTAACGTAAATGCAAAATTGCCAATTTCGAGTGTATTTCCTGTCAACAGAAATGTTCTTCTTTTTGCCAGTAGCACTCCTGCCACACCACCCCCTCAAGGTATTCAGCGAAAATAAAATTAAGAGGAAAGTAAAAAAAGAAAAGGAAGAGAGAGAGAGATGAAATCGTAGATGGCATGGGGAGGGCTCGGCTCACTGGCTGGTTGGTTGCCTAGGGTTTCTCCATCGTTCTAGTGCTGGTGGCACCCCAGTGGCCCATTCTCATCTCTACGCAATGCTAGAACATCCAGAACAGCTCCTACCCAGCCGCCACAACACAGAGACACAGAGACACAGACACAGAGATCCATGCCAAGTGGTTGGTGGTGGGCTTTTATTAATATGTCTGGCAATTTCAATTTGACTTTATTGGTAATTTTACATTTCGTCTCTGGGTGGAGGAGGTACTCGGAATGGGGAATTCTTAGATGCGAAGGATGGGTAGTGGAGAGGGGATTGGGTTGGGTTAGGTGGCCATTTATCACAGGGTCTGCAGCAGAACAGAACCTATAAATCAGTCCCTCCGGATGGAGTTCGAACCAGTCTTTTTTTTGCTTGGATATTAAGAATAGAAAACTATCGAGTAGCATCGATCTCTGCACACTCACCGATAGATTGCTTTATGGAAATGTGTTAGACACTTCATGGGTGAGCCTGCCTTTATCCATTTTGCAAAGCCATTAGCCGCAGCGATAAATTGGCATATTAATATCGTGACCGCTTCGATTGGCAGTTAATGAAATTCATGGAATGCCGCACAAAACAAAAGCCATTCGATCAAAATATTGCTTAATTGAACAATTAAGCAATGAACAAAGGAGCTACCGAAGTGGCCCAGGACAAAGGCAGGACACAAAGCAGTCGATGGGCAGGAGGCCAATGCACGTATTTATTTCACTTGAGGAGCAGACAGACCCCCGGCCAAAGCAGAACTATATGTACAATACATATCAAATGAATTTAGGCGGAAAACGAGCGGGGAAAACTGGCTGAAAATGGATATGGAAGAGGGCAGAGCAAATGCAAAGGCAAGGGCCGAGTGCAGAGGGTAAACGAAGACGGAGGCGGTGGCGGAGGCTGCTGCTGGCCACAACATATCGCATGACAGAGAATCAAGGAACTGCCAGGCACCGCTCCGATTGACTGACCCAGCGACCAGACCGGACTGGGCCGCACCAAATCAAATTAGTTGATGAACCGAGTCGAGCGCTGAACGGGAGACGGCGCATGGATGGGAGACGACATCGATAGCTGGCCAAAGTGGCTAACCACTCGCTCGCATCTATAGAAAGTATCTATACATATGTACATGTACATGTATATACAATTTACTGTTCATCATTGTTGCTATTTATAAGTATGGTCTGGTAGTGCTTTTAAAGCATTTTAGCCCAGGGCTCGCTCGTTGTGTGTGGGTTGGGATGGACATTGGTCAGCTGTCGCTGCCCACTCCCCGGCTAATTGTTAACTGATGTGTGTCTAATTATGCCGCCAAAGTGGCCAGGCAATAACAGCCTCTCACAGAACACAGAACACAGAACACACAACACACATACAAATATATGTAGATACCATCGAAAGAATGCTCTCGGACGAGTATGTGTGCAAATATGAGTGGTTTCTAGGAGGTGGTTTGTTCATTGCTGGTTGCCTAATTCAATGGAAAGTTGAACAGTTTCGCTAGTATAATCTGTAAATGTTGAAGAGAGCATTCAAACCAGACAATAGATCGTTTCCATTATGGGCCAATAAGTTGTTTAAGAGAATATTTCGAAAGATTCGACTGTAGGGACTCACAATTATGCAAATTGGGAATGAAGTGGCAGAGAATGAAGAGATTTGAATCACTGTGGATAAGTCTTTGTTCAGTGTAAAGACTCACAACTAAGGAATTAATATCTAATCTTAATAATTGCTTTAACTTCTACACGAAATCACATACATAAATAAAATATATCTAGCCCTTCAATTTCCTTACATTAAAACCAAAATGTTTTCTCTATGAGAGATCAATGCTTATTTAGGGACTTCCTAGCATCCCATTAACCGAACAACTGGCAGGGATAATCATAGATAATTTGGTCAGCCCGATAAGTGTGTGGCCGGAAACCGATTTTGGCCATGGAAAGAAAAGTGAGACGCGCACAATCGTCACCAGCATCATCAATGTGGATCGGGGGCATTGTGCGGTCGGGGATCACAATAGAACGCCCTTTGCGACACGCCTAAGCCGATTCCCGTTTAATTTGAGACGGGGGTAGAAAAAAAGGGCTAAACCACTTAACACCCTAACACCCTAATTGTCAAAACAAAGCCGACGAAGCCGACGCCGAGGCCGAGACCTCCTTTCAGCGTCTCCGTATGCGTCTCCTCCTTTTCGTTTTCCTTTCCTGTCTGCCAAAAGAAAATATTTGGCTGTGTGGTGGCTGTTCTCTTTCTCTTTCCCATTTCCATTTCCATTTTCTGGGAATGCCATGAAAGCAGAAGGAGAGAGAAGGAGGACGACATGCGCTTAACCCTTCGCTGGCTGACATTTGAATAAAAATCCAGGCAACTTGTCAAAATCTGCACGAATGAGTTGAATGTTGAATGAGAGTCGGTCATGGGGCATGGAACAATTTTCCAGCTGCTGCCGCCTGACACGGTTATCGTGTGCGAAAAATCAGGGAATCACAGGGCATTAAATCGGGAGTGCAGGAGTGCTGGAGTGCGAAAGGATTCGGCTCGAATATCTCCTGGGTGCTGTGTCCTCGGTCCTCGGTCCTAGGTCTGCGGCGGCATTGCCATTGTCCTCCGCTCAAAGGGAAATGGAAATGGGATTTGTGGCAGGGCAGACATGCCTCAACATCTACATCTACATCGACAACGACAACGACAACGACATGTGTAGTGCAAGCGCCAGGAATGCCACTCAACTAATCCTCCCCTCTTGTCTCTCTCCTTTCTTTGCAGAACATGCGGCCGCACGTGGTCAGGAGTACGCCAGCAGCCTGGCCAACGCCAGCGGAGATGAGCAGTCGCCCAGCAAGGCTGGCGGCAGTGCAGGCTCGGGCTCCGCCCCGGGCAACGGCAGCAGCGGCAACAGCAACGGGCATCTGGGCTCACCGCCCAGCAGCAATGGGCCTGGTGGGGAGGCCGCCCGTGGCAACTCCGCAGGATCAGGCGGCTCCGGATCGGCCCTGGCCAGCGCCTCTGCCTCGGCTGCTGTGGCATCCTCAGGCAGTCGCTCCTCGCCCGCCAGTGGCGGCGGCGGCACTGCCCATCACCATGCCGCCTTGGCGGCCCATCAGCATGCGGCAGCCGCTGCCGCTGCGGCCCATCACCATGCCGCTGCTGCTGCCGCCGCTCACCATGCCCACCACGCCCATTCTGCACATCACGGTCACCCCCACTTGCATGCCCATGCCGCCCATCATGCAGACGCAGCCGCCTTCCTGGGCGCGGCCGGAGGAGCTGGCGGCAATCCCAATAGTCTTCTGGCCGGCCATGGCGGCGATGTCCTGGTAGGACCCGGTGGCACCGGACCCGGTGGCAAAAAGAAGAACAAACGCCGACACGGCCGCACCATCTTCACCAGCAGCCAGCTGGAGGAGCTGGAGAAGGCCTTCAAGGACGCCCACTATCCGGATGTGAGTGCCCGAGAGCTGCTCTCCATGAAAACCGGCCTCGCCGAGGATCGTATACAGGTAAGAGTCGGCAACCTTTAAGACATAGACTCGTCTAACATGCGATCTGTGGACAATTTAAGGCTTAACCCCCGCTGCAGCACTCAACAATGTACCCCAAGCCTCCTAGAATTCCTTTGATGCACATTCATATATGGTACATATGTATCCCCTAGCGTGAAATCAAGCTCTCCAGTCAGGAGGGGGGGGGGTCTGGGCTTCCTTTTGGAGTCACGTAGCCTTGCAGTCCGTCGTCTGATTGTGGATTCTCTGACTTTAATGGGCCCCTGTTGGTTGAGAGGATTTATAACCGTTTGACGGGGGAGAACTTTTATGGGTGCGCCATCGTAAAGATTCATTGAAAGCTTCGATTTCTGGCAGGATGGGGGACTACGGGTGCCGCAATGGGAATGGGACGCTGATTCGGTGTCAGAATGGAGAGACCTGCCCACTTGGCAAGTGTTGCCACACTTGTGGGGCCGCCATAATGAGGCCTCCGCTGATTACATAATTACGAGTGCACACAATTGCAATTGCAACAGAAACAGAAACAAAAAAAAAATCCAAAAAAACGAAAACACAAATGTGGAAATGAAGTAAGAAAACGTGGCAAGCGGCACTCGCCGACACTCCAAAAAAAAATGCGAAGAGCACGAGACGAGACGAGAGCATAACAATTGCAAAATGTATAAATTGGAAGGCGGGTCGGCAACTAAAACAAAGCGATCGGCAGTCAAAGAGAAAACAGCAGCCAGAGTCAGAACTAAATAAAAGTGAGAAGAGCATTCATTACCTTCTTATTACACCTCTAATTCCACACAAAATGGCACACAATTTCTTTCTTAGAGCTGTAGGATCCCATTCAGGTGGAAAAAACTGTACTTTGAAGATAGTTTGAAAAGAATTTAACATTTTTTAGGTATGTGTCCTCAAAAATATGAACATTCCTCGATAATATCGATTGCAGACTGGCTTGGCTTGGCTTTCCGAGTAAATTTTACAAAATATTATTTAAAAAGTGATCCAATTGTGTGAATAATTTAATTGAAGAGAAACGGCGATAGAAATAAAAGCAGAAACACCACAAGGGAAAAGCAGAAATATAAATACAAACACTCAAAACGAGATGAACGTGGAATAGAGTCGTTCAATTGTAGAAAAATATTCTTTGAGAGCTGTTCTACAGCCACTTAGATACGCAAATTGTTGTTCCTTCCTCTCTCACTCGTGGCATTGCAACACGATTATTAATCTGTCATGCAATACGATTAATCTTCCATTCCAATAAATAGAGCTTTTGCCCTTCGATCATCTACCATTTTGAGCTGCCTCCCTTCCAGTTGTTGCATAACTCCCGCTATTTCAATATGCACTTCAGAAGCCGCAAGATGGCGCTTGCACAGGGGCATTGTGTGCGTGTGTGCATGTGTGTGTGAGTGCATCTCGTGGGGTACGTGAGTGCCTGTGTGTGAGTGTGAGTGTGTGTGTGTGTGTTAATGTGCAGAAATCAAATTAACAAGCACAATTGGCTGAAAAGTGAAAAGTAAAAAATGAAGTAGAAGCAGTAAAACGCACAAAATAATTCAAAAGCACTCACTCTCGCACTCTCCGCACACACACACTCTATCTCTTTCTCTCACACACACACTCACACACACTTCAATTAAGTGCAAATATGGCGCAGCAGCGCAGTCGGCTCACAGCTTGAAAAAAGCAGAGCAATGGGTGAGCCGAGGCAATGTCGTCGGCGGGTCGGCGGGGCGGCGGGCGGTCTGAGGTCTCTCTTGGTGCCGAGGCGAGGCAATCATTAGCACCACGATAAGAGGACGAGGACAAAGATGATGCTCGATGGTGGAGGAGGAGGAGAAGGAGTGAGGAGCAGGACTGCGGCTGTGGCTGTGGCCTGTCGTCGGCAGCCATGCAAATTCGTTGAGACAAGAACAACGGCAACGAACGAACGGCTACTCGTGTACAAATCGAAGCCACCATTAAAAGTTTTCTCTCTTTCGCTCTCTCGCGCTGCCTTCGCTTCGCTTCCACCTTTGCCTCCTTCTCCACACCCGCTGATTGTTTTCTGCGTGTGTTTTTTTGCCTGCCGTTTTTAATTGCATTCCATTTTGTGTGCGTTTCGTCGTGCATTGTGTGCTGTATGTGTGTGTGCGTGTGTTGTGCATTCTCTCCCCCTCGTGGGCCCCTGTCCCTGCTCCGCTGTGCTCTGCTTCTCTGCCAGACAAGCCGCAAAGAAGAGAAAGAGAAAGAAACATGGCTGGCAAAAACATGTTTTCGGCTCTCCCGCTCTTCCACAAAGACCCAATACCAAAGCTCGCTCTCTGCTTCTGTCTCTCTCTACCTCTTCTTTACGGTCGGTTGGCTGCTCTGCCAAAAATGTTGCTACTGTCAAAAGTCAACGACCAGGCGACAAAGGCGTCGCTAGCGAAACGTTTCGCATGGCCCCAAGGCAATCACTGACTGAAATTGGCTTCCAAGCGGGGCCATACAATGCCCTAAGAGAGTCCATCGGATATTTTGTATAATAGATGCGGGACTAGAGATCGATGCTGACCGATATGTCGCCTGTGTGAGTGTTTGACGTGTGCAACAAGGACAAAGCTAGAAGCTCCAACTTTCTTGCATTGTTTCCTTGCGAATTGTGCAATTGGCTTTGCCTTCTCCTCCTTGGCGGGGCTTTGTGCGCAGATGGTATCCGTATACTCCTTTGCAAGAGGGTATAATGGTTGTAGGCAGATGCAATGCAGAATGTGCAGCATTCACACTGATACATACTATTCATTAATGCTTCAATAAAGAAGGCTTCATATTTCTAGACCAATTCAGAACACAGCTTCCTTAAGAGAAATATGTACATAGCTCTTCAAGGGTATTGCTCATGTCCTAAGTGAGCGAATGAGGTACATACAATACATTGAAAAGGCGGCAGAAAAGGGAACACAAACGAACCGCAAAAAACGGCATTCGGCTGTCCATTTCAAGACTGAACTGGGGACAACCTGCTGCTTGGGGTGCTGCTCGAAGGCTCGCTTTGTGCATAAAGCAATCAAATTAAGACAATGAAAAGTGCACTTTTTTTGTGTGGTAAATGCATTAAATGCACAATTCCAATTGCACTCCACCGCATGTTCCGATTGTTCCAATTTGCCCAAAAAGTTGCACAAAAACTGCCACATTCTGCGAAAAGCACAAAAGAAACTTCCAAAGGGAATCGCTGCACTTGCACTTGAGAGAGTTGCAAAAACCTACTGCTAGAACCTCGAGCATCATTGAGTCCTAAGCTTAAGTTCTGGCAGTGGTCATAAGATGAATATCAATACTCCATAAGGCAGTACCAGGAGCACCCATTTAAAAAGCCAACAAACAGCTTTCGATTATATTAATTCCGGTTATCCTTGAGTCGCTTTTCGTTCTCTCATTGGAAATTATACCATAAAATTGAGAGCAAACACATCAAGTGTTGTCGTAAGGGAATTCATTGAAATTCAAATGAAACATTGGAAAAGATCGATGCAGCGATCACCTTTTTACGCTTGAAAACATTATAATAATTATAGATTTTATGAAGCAAAGGCAATTAGAAATAGAATACATAGAATAATAGTATAGAACAGCAATTCAAATATTCCCTTTTCAAACGTCCCTTATGGCTTTTAGCTCTCAGCGATTTTCAAAGGATTGAAAGGATAGAATACATAGAATAATAGTATAGAACAGCAATTCAAATATTCCCTTTTCAAACGTCCCTTATGGCTTTTAGCTCTCAGCGATTTTCAAAGGATTGCCAAAAACGTTTCAAAATTGTTTTTCTCGTGGAAATTACATGAGGATTACACGCAATCGAGCCATGCAACAAATTGTTCGCATCATAGTTTTTCTGTTTTGGTTTTTGCATAATTCTGTTGCTGCATTAATTATACACTTTGGCGCTCCTCTCTCTCCTTTTTCTCCTGCGCTTTTAATGAGCTGTTAATATTAACGCGCATACACAAAGAAGGTGGATAAAAAAAAGTGGAATTAAAAATGATTATGCATAATTATGTAATTAACATTTAAACAAAAGAGGTTATGGCTGGAAACAAAAGCATTTAACAAATTGCTATTTGCATTTTTCTCCCACTCTCCCCACTCCCCACTCCCCTCGTTTCCCCTCACTCTCTGTCCCGTTCGTCTCTCGCAGCGCCGTGTCGCAGGTTTTAAGCATTTTTCGTCTATTCCCCCGTGGAACCGTGGCTACAAATAGAAAGGAAAGCTTATATGCATAATAGCCATACCCTAACCAGATCCGTTGTTCCAATTTGTGAATCATCCACGTCAGCTGTGATGCTCTCTGCCAGGGTATAATAGTAGCGCCAAACTCTCAGAACTAGGCGCATTTTAGAAAGTCATTTATCAACGCATTAGCAACACTGATTGAGTCTACCGCTACCCTGCGCCCTCTCGCTGACTCTCGCTCACGCGCTCTGCCTCTCCCTCTCTCAAATAGATAACACTGGCTTTCGCCAGCTGTCTCCCTCTTACACAGAAAACACCCTGGGGATGGGGAAGTGGCGGGTGTTAAGTGTTGTCAACTCAAGCAGATTTAATTTGCCATGTTTTTGCTTTGCTTTTTGTTGCTGTTGTTGTTGCTGTTGGTGTTGCTATTGCTGTTGTTGCAAGTGCAACAATAAACAAGGCAAACAACTGTAAATGCAAATGTTGACATCACACCAAGTGGTGCGTGGAGACGGGGACGTGGACGCGGACCCGGTCGAGGCCGCGTGGCGCACAAATTTAAAGTGATTTCCACAATTTGATGGTCCCTGGAGAATTGCGGCACATGTTGCAGGAGCAGTGGCAGTGGCACAGGGCAACCCTGGGAAAAGCAGAGCCCAAAATGAAGTTGAACTTTTCACAACAGCAGATTAAGTTGTCCCCCGGGAGGACAAGGAAATAAGGAGACAAGGACAGACCACTTTCCGTGCAAGTTGTCTGTGAAATTGAAAATTGACCGTTTAATGTTGCCGCACACGGCCACGGCCACGGCTACGGCTGGCAACATTTTTGCTTGGCTTGTCTCGTGCCACTAATAAGTACTTGAAATGGGAAGCGCGGGGGCGAGACGGATGCGTGACAAGTGCTGTCTGCTCGGGCACAGCCTCAGCCTCAGCCTCATCCTCATCCTCAGCCCCATCCTTCGCAGACATGCCAACTCCACCCAGTTTTCGTTCTACCGTTAATTTAATTAGTTTTTGGTCGCTTTGCTGGTCGTGTCGTGTGCCGCCGCCCTAATCGTACGCCTTTTGTCCTTGTCGTGACCCTGTCACGAGTCGCGCTCTCTCTCTCTCCGCTGCTTTTGCTGCCACTTTTTGTGTAGACTGTACACGGGGCGGACCAACCGTGGAAGGGATAATCCCAAGCAATATCCGTACAGTGTTTCCGATAATCTAATGGGCAAAAATAGGCCAAGGCAAAACAGTTGGGAATCAATTCAAGTGCCCTAAACGGCGAACATTTCGTTTATTTGGTTGCTTGGTGGAGGGACAGGATATAGTTTCAGCAGAGAGAACTGCACTTGTGTACATTTGCATATTTCTTGAGTGAGATTTCCTAAGCTCGGGGTTGAGCATGCAGCAGGAGAAATTTCTCTGCAAAGTTTTCGTTTTGCACAAGGGTATCCTGCATTTATTTCTCAACGCATTTTATACGAAATCTGAAATCGAAACTTTGCTTTACTTTGCCAAAAGTGTTGGAACTCCATCATTATTTTGGGGTTTAATTAAAATGTGTTAAAATTTGTATTTCTTCGTCGACTCCTGGATTCGTGTTTCGGGGGCAGTTATACAAACGTAATTATTGAGCTACGGGCAGTCAGAAAGAATGGAAGGACTGTAGCTGCTTGCCACACAGCAGCCTTTTCATGCTTTTGGCCCCCGTGTTCAATCCCTTTGACCCACTTCTGTGTCCGATTCCACTCCATTTCCCCAGACAGAGGCGAGATGTGTGCATTTTTAATTGCATATTGAGTTGCACTCTCCATTCCCCCCATAACCTGTAGCCTATAACCGAATGAGTAACCTTCAACTGATCCATTTCTCACCCCTTGTGTTGCAGGTCTGGTACCAGAACCGGCGGGCCAAGTGGCGCAAGACGGAGAAGTGCTGGGGCCACAGCACAAAGATGGCCGAGTACGGCCTATATGGGGCGATGGTGCGCCACTCGCTGCCGCTGCCGGAGACAATCATCAAGTCGGCGAAGGAGGACGAGTCGGTGGCCCCCTGGCTGCTGGGGATGCACAAGAAGTCGCTGGAGGCCGCCGAGCTGCTGAAGAGCGACGAGAGCGACCGGGAGACGCCCACTTCGGACGACACCAACACCAGCTACTCGGCTGGCAGCACCCACAACTCGCCCATCTCCAGCTTCTCCATCTCACGGCTCCTCTTCGACGCCCCGCCGCCCGCCACGGGCAAGCCGAGCAAGCACCATGCCCACGCCCACGCGCAGGCCCAAGCCCACATCGCGGCTGCCAATGCGGCGGCCGCCGCAGCCGCTGCCGCCCATCATCACCATCATCACCACCACCATGGTGGGGAGGCAGCCGCCGCCGCCGCTGCTGCCGCTGCCATGCACGCGGGCATGGCCCAGCAGCACCACCACGCACACGCCCACTCCCAGCCGCACCACGCACAGCCGACCGGAGCATCCGGCACGGGCGCCGGGGGCCAGCACCAGCACCACCCGTACAACCAGCAGCAGCACCTGCACCACCTGCAGCAGCTGCAGCAGCAACAGCAGCAGCACCACCAACAGCAGCAGCAGCAGCTGGCCGAGCGGGAAAGGGAGAGGGAGCGCGAGCGCGAACGGGAGCGGGAGCGGGAGCGCCAGCAACAGCAGGCGGTGCAGCACGCCATGCACATGCACCACCACGGCCCCGCCGGCTATGCTGAGGCAGCCGTGGCCGCCGCCGCCGCTGCTGCTGCTGTGGCAGCCGCTGCCAATGCCAGGAACGCGGCCGCTGCAGCCGCCGCATCCGCGGCCGTGACCGTTGCCGAGTCGGAGGAGGAGCCGGACGAGGACGAGGAGATGGACAAGGATTGCGACGCGGAGATCGAGGGCGACATGGAGGTCGCTGGCGATGCGGACGGGGATGTCGATGGCGATGGCGAGATCGACATATGTGACGACCACGACGACGAGGTGCACATGCACGAGCAGCTGCTGCTGAAGGTCAAGCAGGAGCAGGCCGCGGGCGGCTCCTCCAGATGAAACATGTACATCGATGTGTTGTTCTAATTCTCAAACAACGAACAACGAAGCGCAATGGGAACGCCCCGGGTGACTCCGGGCGTGGCAATGAACCCTTTTCTAAGCATAATCTAATGACATTACTCATAAACTTAAACGTAAATCAAACGGAACAAAAACATTTTTTTTCATAGACCTAAGAAGCAAGCACCCATACAGAAATACGAGTTAATCGTACGATCGTATATGCATAGATACTACTATAGTACCATATTCAATGGCATTTTTTTTGCCCTTTTTTTCGAGAGTGTAAATATTTAAGTATTAAATTATTGGAGAACGAACGAACCCCAGAACCCATTCGCAGCGATTTGCAAAATTTCTAAAATACGCTAAATGTGATTTAATTTAGTTATCGATTCTGAACAAGGCTTTTTATCGTTTAAGATCTTTTTTTTTATCATCGAAAACTAAGTTAAAAATATAACCAATTTTTTTTGTATCGCATCCTTCCTGTAAAAATTGTAAATAAGCAAACCTCTTCGCCATGCAGCGGATATCCACTTTAAATGGGCGATGCATATCCCCAAGGAAAACCTTAAGCCCTGCTCCATATTTCCTTGTGTTGCTTGTATCACAGATTAGAGGTTAGAGAACACATAGATAGAAGCGTATAACTTTCTGCGAGAAAGTCTATTTGTTCTTTTAACTTTTGTTTAATGCATATTTGAAATCAAGCAAGTATTCTCGGACATTCTGTAAATACGAGTCCTAAATCTCTGATCTGATCATGCAACACCAGCTTGAGAACCCTCCTTTCAGCTCTTACTTTATCCTTTGCATTCTCTTAATCCAAACATTTTATTGGGCATTTTGTGAAGCCAGAAGATGAAGCCACATAATTAAACTGCAAATTGTGTAATTATTGAACGAAAGAAAACGAAACGAAACAAAACAAATCCACAACATACAATACATACTTACGAATATATGAAAGTTAGATGAAATAAAATGGATGATATGAAAAATAATCGATGGCGTTTGTGTTGGGTCTAATTTAAATAAATTTATCCACTGGAAATGAGAGTATACTTTTCTCCTCTACCGTTTTGGATTTCGAATTACTTGTAAATTGGATTTGGTTTCAAAAGACTTTTGGAACAGAAGAATTTCTTCATTAGTTAGAGGGCTCCTTATTTCTGTTAGAAGATCATAAATTCATCTGCGAGTTCTTGCTTCTGGTTTCGACCGAAACGTGCCGAGTTTTGTGGCACGATGAAATCACGACTCATGCCCATCTCTAATCTACATAACAATCGCAACAAGCGCCACCTGGAGGGGTCAGAAGTAAACTTGTTCAATGAGTTCCACAATTATAAGAAGCTTCTATTCAGATGCGAAGGGAGGCGCCACTGTATAATATTACATGAATTTTACAGTGACAAATTTATTATCTTTCTTTATATGGGACTCGTATAACAGTTGAATTGCGGTCTGGCAGCCCTACGAAAGCGACCACCAGATGGCGCTAGTGTCAATTTACTGGCAATCGTTACCAACTTATGCCATTCCGTTTGAATAATTATTGAAAATTTTGTGAAACTAATGCGAAAAATATTTTAAAACAAATAGAAAAGGGAAAAACTATAAATAAAAAAAAAAAATTTATTCACAGTTTCTGTTTATCCTCAGTGGCAATCGAACTTGTGCCATTTTGATTCCCTCTGAACTACAGCGAGCTGTTTGCTACAGTACTACGAGGTCGGCGTGGCATAGCTCGTTGAGGTGCTGGCGACCCATCCAATAGATATTTGGGGTGTAGTTGGAGTTTCAAATCCGGCTGTGGACCAATTCTCTCAATATTCTTCTCAAGGTTTTTTCATTCATTTCCGCATACCCCTGCACTCGCCACGCGTCACCTGTCATTCTCACGACATTTAGGCGTGCCAAAGTACAGTAAAGGGGAGAAAAAAATGCCTCCAAAGGAAGCTGAGCAGTCGTCGAATCTAATTTCTAGACTCTCGGTGTCAATTGTTTAGAGGCACATTCCACTTTTTATTTATTTTTTCTACTTTAATGAGTATTTATTAATTTAGTCTCGAATATATTTTTTATATACATACTTACATACATCAGGAAACGGATAATATTCCTTTTCGCAGCTGTAAGCCGTAATACAATTATGCAAAGTATGCCCTGAAAAGTATTATTCTAGGATAACAGGATACCCAGCGACTACGCTCCATCTCCAAAGTAACATTTAGAATTCCGTTACAAACGTCTCCACTGCACATTGTGTCTCCTGGCTGCTCGTACCGGCTACAGAAATAAAATGAAATTTCAGTTGGGAAAAATTTACATAAATTGTTGGGCGAAAATCGCAAAACTGGAGGCAGACCGCAAAACCCGGAGCCAAAAGTGGAACAAAAGGATGAGAACAAGGCAATGGCAACGGCAAACGGCAAAGGCATTTGCCAAAAAATCTGCTGTGAATGTATTGCAAAACAATAAGCAAAACAATAAATCAAAATATGAAATAATAATGGCTTCGGCCTCGCTGGCTGATACACGAGTCGAGGTCGATGTCGAGGTCGAGGTCCCTCCAAGGAACAGCTGTAAGTCGGGAGAGCGCCCATTGTGAAGGAAGAAGGATGAAACCCGAGCAGGAGCACGGAACCCAAGGAGCCGTCGCGTTGCGTTTTGCGGCCGCCTCCTGTGCGCGCTCACAAGGATTTTTTGGCAAGCTCGCACTCTCCTTCCCTGCTTGCGCTGAAATATAAATCTTAATATGTCATAATTCGAAATAATTTCCCAAAACCGCAAGAGCAAGTAGTTCGCACCAAGGGGCCAAGGATCCGTAGCAGCCGTAGCACCCGTAGCACCCGCTGGGACCAACGGAAATGCAACTTTCGATGCCTTTGAATGCACTCTGCGTCTACCTCTGGGGGTAGCTATAGGTGCGCGAGTCCAAGTCCAAGTTCGGGTCCAACCTCCACTCCTAATCCCACAAATTATTACCCTAATAGCCTGATATTGTCGCGGCTTAGCGACATCGTTTGTCATCTCTGAGCGTGCGCGCCGCCGTTTTGGAAATTATTGAAAAGCAAACAGATGACAAAAATATGAAAGCGCGCTTTCCGCTCTCCACTATTTGTTTTATTTATTAAAAAAGCAGACAGACGGCGGAAAATGGTAAATGGTAAACAGAAAGGAGAGTTCTGTTTCATTGTTTGCCTTTCGGGAAAGTCAGCTGCAGATGCGTGCGGATGTCCTTTGTGACCCCAAGCACGCGCTCGCAGTGCGGTCATCCTGCGGCCAGCAGGTCCAGCAGCTTAGTGGTGGTGCTGCTGTGACGGTGGTGTAATAAAGTGGTGCCGCAGCTTTTGTTTGCTTAGGTCTGTTCTCGTTTATCGGCAAACAATCCACCCAAAACAAAACGAAAAATACAAAATAAACCAAACTTAACGGACTGCCGAAGCGGGAGAGCGAGAGATGCGATCGCCGGAGATGATGTGGCATATCCCTGGAATTTTCCGATCATCCTTTTAGCTGTCGCTCATTTTGCGAAACGTATTAGTGCTTCGATTTGAATCATAAAAGCCGAAAGCCAATTCCCAGCTAATTCTCAGTTC
This sequence comes from Drosophila subobscura, assembly GCF_008121235.1. Taxonomy (NCBI): domain Eukaryota; kingdom Metazoa; phylum Arthropoda; class Insecta; order Diptera; family Drosophilidae; genus Drosophila; species Drosophila subobscura. Next base: position 21,522,724 of record NC_048530.1, on the reverse strand, counting down.
ACAATTCAAATTCATATTTAAATTCATATTCATATTCCATAATTATAAAGCCAACCCCTCTGGCAGCGATGGCAGTGGCAGTGGCATTGGCAGGGCGCACACGCATCGGGGCGGTGAGATTTGGATTATAATTTGATATTTTGTTGGGCAAAGTATTAGCATTTAAATTGCCTCATTAGCAGATGCTTCCACAGTGCAATGTTCTTTTTTTTCCTCATGTTTTTTGGGAGAAACTGGAGTGCTGTAGCTCCTGCTCCCGCTCTATTTGCTATTTGCTATTCCTGCAAAGCTCTATGGCTCTCTATAATTTGATTAATCAAAACAAAAACAGCAACACGCAAAGGGGGGGCCCGTCTCGTTGCAACCCGCCCAATTCGCACACGGATCCCGGATCCTGGAACCGATCTCGATACCAATTCTGAATCCAATCCACGCCCATTGCCATGGTCGTGTCGATAATTTAGAAATTAAATGTAGCTCACAGAAGCATGAACTGAAAAGGGAATCAGATCTGGGGAGTGGGCCAAGGACAGGGAATGGGAATGGGAATGGGAATGCGAATGGCGAAAGTGAAATGCCACAAACACACAAATCAAATCTAATCAAGCAAAGAAAGCATCGCCAGAGCGAAAGACTTTCCCAAGGGGCACTCCCAAAAGGCAAGGGGTAGGCTCTGCACCCCCCCTGCCACGTCGTGGGTAGGGGCATGCTCACCCCTCAGCCCTAAAAAACACCAAGGTCTTGGTCTAGTTTTCTTTTTTTTGTTCTTTATTCCTCTGTTGTTGCAACTGCAATTACATTTCATTTTTCGGGATTTCGATTTCGTTTCGTTTCGTTTTCTCTCGGACCCAAGACCAAGGACTCACGCCACGACCAGCCGTACATGCACACATACATATGTACATGTGTATGTAGGGTGTCCTTTTGCCATGGGTGTCAAGGATTTGTCCGTTTCCTTATTATAGTGATTTTCGGTGTTGTTGTGTTTTTGTTGTTGGCTCACTGGCTGGCAGGCCTTGTAATTATTTAGTTTACGTTTTTTTCCTTCCTTTCCTTTCCGTAGCATTCCACTTCTTGCCTTTAATTTCCTGCCTTCCTTCTCCCTACATTTTTTATATGTACTTTGTTCCCTGATTGAGTCGAAGAAATCGGCTCAGTGGCTTGGAAACTTTCAATTTCATGCTTAGATTTGGTTCTCTGTTTTTTGTGTACTTACAAAAACAATATGCCCTGCTTCTATATGTTGAATAATATATGGGTAATGGTACAGCTCCCCATAAAATGACACAAATCCAATGGCAAGATTCTTGGGGATGTCTTACATATATTAGCACATGCATCTTTCAGACTGCTCTTTTGCATTGCTCTAGGGTCAAAAGAATGTTTAAAAGGCTTTAATCTATAACAATGTCCATGAAGCTACACATTTTTGTTCTTTTTGCAATACACATTAGAAATTATTAAAACAATTCTTCGTTGAACTTTTCAGGCACACGTCAGAGAACTTGAAACATCCAAAAATTGAGCAAATATTCAATTTTTGCATGGCTAGAATTAACTGAGAGCTGCAATATTTGCTTTGTCAATATATGTAAGTCTGATATGTAAGACATTAAATTTATAATCCCCTAAAACAATAGAACATTCCAACCTTCTCTACTACATTTGAAGGCATTTCCTAGTCATAGTTAATTCCCTCGTGTGATCCCACATTTTAGCTGTAGCTCTCAAACGCAATGGAGCAAGAATTATGCATGTGACTTCCAGCTGCAGGAATGCCCAATGCCAATGCTTGTCCCAGTTCCAGTTCCAGGTTCAGCCCCAGCTTCTATCCCATATCCTGGGCAACAAAAGAAAGCAAGGGAACTCCCTGTGCCATTACGCCGTGCAGGCAATTAGTTAATTAAGCGCAACTTCAAGTGTCCCACTTGGAAATATATCACACGAGAAACGCTTCTTGTTGACATTTCTGCAGCATCATCCGGGAGGGACATTTGCATATTTAATTGAAGAAGCCAGGGCCCAAGAAGCGACAGGAAAAACACAAAAGAAAAAAACAGTTTTCTTAATAAAACTACGAAAATGTCAAGCGAAATATTAGAGAGAGAAGAGAAAGAAATCAAATTAAAATCAAGTAAGAGACGAGCAAAGAGGAGCGGAGCGGGTCGGATGAGGAGAAGGATAAGGATGAGGCAAAGTAGAAGGAGAAGGAGAAGGGCGTTGAGAACGACGACGATCGCCGAGAAGTAGAAGTAGAGTCTATGGCTGGTGACGACCGAGTGGAAACCCCGCGGCGGCCATCAAGCCGAAAGGGTTACATGCAAATGAAAGGATACGAATACGAAAACGAATACGACACAAACACACATTTGTTGTTGTTGTTGTTGCTTTTTTTGTTTTGTTTTTGGGCACAAAACTGAGTGATTCGGGAACAGGACATGTACGGGAATCTCATCCCTACCCTCCTCGAAGCAGTTGTCAAACGCTCTTGATAGAGCAGTCGCCACTGGAACTGGTATTGTGGATGGTGAGCTGCAGCCCGTGTCCTTGGAGCATCGTCACCTGGGACAACCAGAACGTTGCTGGTTCAGCAATACGCATAAAGTTTCTTCAACTTACTTATGAGATACACATTAAATGGAGGCCAATCAGTGCATAATTCTATGCTATTCTTCTATTAAAACCAAGCTGAAAATTCCACTGCATCCATCAGCCCTTTAGTTAGCTTTAAATAAGAAACAATTGGGAGAGCCCAAAGGCATTTATTTAGTTTTTATTATTGGCACAACAATGGATTAATTATCTTCCTGCTATTATATTTCTTGCAGCAAGTTTGTGAAAGTAATCGCCAAGACTCGGTTTGACTGGCTGTCATATCGCGGCTTGTATCATGATTGATGCTTCAATTGTTGGGCGGAATCAAGGTCCAGGCATTAGCATAAAGCTGCTGTCCGTTGTGGGCTGTCCATTGTCCGTTGTTTGCTGTCCGCTGTCACAACACAGTTGTCAAAGGGTTGAAACAATGGCTGACCAGCCAGCCCACTGACCAGCAAAAGCGCGTGCCGTCAGCGTCTTGGGAAAATATTGAACTTGCCCGAAAGAAAAACGCAGAAAATCTACACGACCTGGCAGGCGGTCATTTGCAACCCTTGCCGGCTGCCGGTTGTTGGTTGCCGGTTGCCCGCTGGTCAGCAGAAGGAAAACGAACCGAACAGCAGCAGCGGCACCGGAAAATGCAGCGTGAAAAATGCGAAAGGAAACATTAAAATCGACGCATTTGATGAGGGTCGATGAGACGACGACAGACGAACACGGAGATAGGAAGATGCCAAGCACAGGGGGGATCTCCACTTAGCATTGTCATGCGGTAGGATCCCGGGGCTATCGACTTTACGAGGATCTAAGGACAGCAGCAGCAGCAGCAGCAGGTTGCTTCTGGGGCCACGCGCCACTTATGTAAATGCCAGGAAGGAGCAGCAGCAGCACCTGCATTGGGGAACAGGTGCTGGAGGAGCGGCTGCCAAAGACCGCCATAAAACTGATCAATGATCATGTCGTATCCCCCCATTCCCATTCGCATTTCCATTCACATCCCTATAGCGATTACGCCCAAGAAGAAAATGAAAAATCACCGTGCCATATTGCCAGGGCAAACAATTTGAATAGCCATTCCCTCCTCGGCCACTTGGCCCGAGCAAATGTTGGAAAAGTGGAAAACCAACTGGAAATTGGGCAAACGCTGTAGGGAGAGAGACGGAGAGAGTGTGTGCGGGGCATGTCCTGTTTTCGACTGAGGCAGGAACGGGATATGCCGCAATTTATGCGTCAGTTGCAGCGAAGCGGAAAACTGGTTCGCATTCGATACAGGATACAGCGAAGGAATCCAGGCCCAGGATTAGCACTCCAGGCAGGTATCGAGAACCAGAACTGAGAGAAAACTACCAGAGCGACAGCCAGAGAGAGCAACAGAGGGAGAGAGAGAGAGAGAGTTATCTAATGAGCAAATGATGGAACAACTTCCTTGCCATAGCCCGCTGGGAACTGATCGGAATCGCGGGATGCCACAGCATTTGTTTCTAGAATTTGTAGAAACTCTCACGTAAAGTCTTTCTGCATCGAAGTAGCATTGGTAAAGGTGCAGAAATCATGTTGAATTATATGAATTATATTATATGACTTCCTAGAGCACATTTGCCGATAATTTCCCTTGCATTTTGTGCCTCAAACTGCGATTGGTTCCGCCTGGCATGTGCTCCAAGTCCAAGCCTTTTGCTCCTCCAAGCTCCTGGTGCCAGCCAGCAGCTGTAGATGAAAATGTAGCTATAGATGAACCTGCAGCTACGCAGAGTGCCCTGGATTAGCCCTAATCAATATGCAAAAGCAAGTGGAATTATGTATACAGGCCAAAGGCAGCGACTGCCTACAAATTGGAGCAAGCCAGCCAGCCAGCCAGCCAGCCCTTCATTTGCACCTGTAGACAGACAGACGTTTCCCTCTATATTGATTGCTTATCGAGGGCTCCGAAGGAGAGCAAACTAATGAAGACAGGTGCCACGGGGCAACACAAAAACAGAAATACAAACAGCGGAGAATGGAATGAGGGCACCGAAAACACACTCAATGTCTATACAGAATGTCCACACTCCTGCGAGTATGTGATGGTACCCCCATAGTCGTGGCAGGCAGGTTGATTCGAGTGCCACATAATTTAGGATATTTCATTTGCAGCCCAACCAACAGCCAGCATAATCAGACTCTGCCTAATTTCACCACGGAATACGCTAATTTTCGATCCCGATTCCGATGCCAGCGATATAACTATTCGCACATGTCCCGATGACTGCACAATGACAATGCGAATGGGAATTCGAATGAATGTGAATGTAAATATGAGTGCGAAAGTGAATGTGAGTGCGAGTGCGAGTGTGGTACGAGGGACCCGCATCAGCTGCCACCAAGGGCAACCAAGGTGCAATTTTATGACTCCGTTATCGATGGCAAACCAAACCGAACGCTGCCTAATCACAATTGTTTCCCTTCCTTTCTCTTATTGCCGCACGCCCCGAAGGCTCGTCTCGATTCTAATGACAATTTGATAAAGTCTCCTGCGATTCATGTGCGAGATGGATGAAGTGCAGTGCGAGCATGGATCATAAAACTTCCATCCCGCTCGTAAAAGTACCAAATCCATGAAGACAATCTCCCAGCCATTGTTCTGGCACTTTTACTGCTCTTTTTTCTTTTTGGGGGGGTTTTACGACGCCACATTTAAGGGAGAAACAATTCATTAGGCTTACAAGTAGATATTTCGAAACTTTTTACACAGTTTTACGATCCATCTTTGTGGGCAAACATTGCGTGTAGCGCAACCCAGACAAGAGCTATCTGAGGAGCAATAAATGGAAGCGAAAGGGCGGAGGTTCATTAGAAACATTTCAAGCAATCGCATCTGAGATATGAGACTAATTGCTGCAACGATTTGGCTTACAAAAGTTGGTTAACTTTGGTTTATATCTGAAATATTGGGTGTAAGATTCTACACACAATATTCTTCAGCCAATTTGAAGAGCAGACAAACGCCACAGAAGTAACTGAGTCTGTCTGGTGATGTGATCTTCATGCAAATGTAAAACAAATAGATCCATCTATGGTCCGAATGGGGTCAAATGCGATGAGAGTAAGTGCATGACCACATCTAAGCCACAAGACAACAAACAAAGTAAACAAAAAGTTCACTTCAAATTGGCTTAAGTGCTCAACTCGACTCTCACTCCTTTCACTGTACTCGCACTCGCACTCGCACTCCTTTTCATTGCCTTGTGTACACATTAGGCAGAGGAGAAAGCAATCTGCATCGGCAGCATCCTGCACCTTTGGCCCTTTTTTTGCTGACCGTAAAGATGTTTAATTACCCCTGGGTGGCGCAGAGACCCTTTCTAATCCCGCCCGAAATCGCTATAAATGTATCTATTAGCTTGCATTTGGTATTGTCTCGAGATAAAGTTTGTCGTGCAAACAACATTTACATACGCAATCGGAATCTCAAACGGAATCTGTAGCCTGGATCTTGATCGGAATCAGCAGCAAAGGACCAAGGACCAACAGGCACAACCCTCTTCGACTTTTACCGGCTATGCAAATCGATTGGATTGTTTGATCTTGCGGTCTACCCCTGGCCGGCCGGCTCCTCTGACCCCGCGACAACCCTTTCACAAGGCGCAGGACAAAGACAGAGACAGAGCTTCGAGAGCTGAGAGTGTCTGTGTGAGAGAGACCCAATGTGGGGCTGGGATATCCAACATTCAAATTGAGAAATGAGAAATAAAATTAAATTGCTGTCACCGAAGTGTAGAGAAGGAGCGCGACAGCGCACATTCGTTTGGCGCGAAAAAACCAAACACAAGATGTCCCAAAACCAGAGAGAGGGAGAGTGAACACACACACACACTCGCACACACACGCACACTCGCACACACACTCGCACACGTCACATTGATTAATCGTCGAGGATCAGGCGTGGTGCTGCCTTGAGTTTTGTGCCTTGAGCTGCCGTGAAATCAGAGCCTTCTGACAAATACAAATAGTTTTTAGTTGGCAAAAAGCGACAACTTTCCCCCCGGTTCTTACTCTTACTCTTACTCTTACTCTGATCCTCCCCTGATCTGCTCTGCTCTGGTTTGGTCTCTGGTCCGTTCTGGTCTCTGGTCGGGGCGGGGGCTACTATTCAGCCACTTATTACTTATTGCTCATGTCAGATGGGATTAAGGAACTACTGTCCCCTCTCCACTGCCCCATTTATTGACAGTTGCGATTCATTCCCCCGCCCCGTGCCCGCCGCTGACGTTGATTGAGTTGCTATCAGGAAAGGACGAAAGGAAGGAAGGAAGAAAGGCATCTTTCGGCAACGACTTGAACTCTATCTCTCACAGCTACGCTAATGATCGTTATCAGACTAGTTCTTGTCCCATTCCCATTCCCATTGCTCTGCATTTGAGGCAGCTGCCGAGGGATAAGTTTGCTCCTCAGATAGCTGCAGATAACATTTGCAGATCCAACGATTGCAGATTCTGTTTTAAAAGCAAATGTTTATGGTTGTAGATTTAAGCTCTCGGAAATATCAGAAGAGCGGCGCAAGTTTTCTTGCAGCTACTTAAAGTCGTGGCAATTTCCGGCACTTAACCCTATTGGGCCGACAATTGTTCCAATTTGAAGCGGCAACATGTGGCAACAGGCACTTGAGGCCAACAACTTCTCGTGCCACTAAACACTGGCTCCCACTCCTATGGCAAATATCAACTCAAGACGAGCCTCGATGCGTTGGCGGAATGAGTGGAGTATCACGTGCCACAGGAGACGACGACGACGACGACGACAGCTGTCCCCGAGGGCTGCCACCGCCCTCGTGCGACGCATGCCACGATGCGATTTTGTTTCCTTTGCCCCGCTGCCACATTCTTCATATCCCATTATGCGCAGTCTTCCATTGACTTCTTGCAGTCCCTTTTTGGCGCAATTTTCGGAAAGGTGTTTCGGGCTACCGCCGACGCAACGTTCCGTCGTTCAGGCTCTTGTGTGACATTTAGCAAGGCGAGCAAAGAGTCTCAAATCAGAGCAGAACAGAGCGATCCTCACCTCTCCACCTCTTGGGCAGCTGGCATGGTCGCAGGATCAGGCACAGGACCGGCTCAATTGAGCGCACAGAAGCCGTGCAACAATGGATGCGATGGGATACGATCCGAGTCGAGTCGAGGCAAGGCGGCGGCAGACAATGCAACGCATTGCATTCAAAGCCATTTACCTAAAGGCATTTAATAGACATTTAAAAACGCAACAGAGCCTCGGGAGCAACAGCCCACGCCATCGAGTCCTTGGCAGCTGCTCCTGCTGCTGGACTGGACCCTGGCAGGACAGGATCATAAGGTACACAACTTTCCATATGCCTCCTCCAGAGCTTGCATAACTTAGTCACGGCCCGTTGGATCGTACAGTTAACAAGGACCTTGCCGAATCCCGTCCTAGCCACAAAACAAAACAAAAAACACGGAAACACGAAAAAGCAGCAGCGAAACCGAATTTTTTGTGTATATTCTATGCAAATTTATGGTAATGCCAAACCGTTTTGTAGTCTGCTGCCTGGCCGTTCTTGGTGGTGGTGCACAGGTGCGTGATAAGTGCCGTGTCGCAGGACCTACAGGATATGCCGTATCACTCAAGTCACCCAAAGCACCAGCCCACATGGTGTGTGCCTTACCGTCCGGCAGCGTTCGACTAATCGGCAATGTCCGCTCCACGTACTCACGAACTCAAAGGCGGAACGAACGGGCCAACGCTGGCGCCCGTGAGAACTGCACTCAAATGGGGGGAAAATCGCTTACAAAGTGGCCGCGGAAGGGCAGTTCCTTTGAATCCTTTCGCATGCAACAAATTTCTGAAGAGAGTATCTGGGAGCCTCTTTCAGTGTGACTCTTCGACACATTTGTGTTCTCTGCCCAGCATTAAAAACCATTCCATTTCATCTTCGATTTTTATTTCCAAAAAAAAAAATCTTAATCAATTATAAAATCATTTTCAACATATCATTCATCTGCGGAATATATCTGGATATGGATACCGATGCGAGTCTGCGCTTTTAGCCACATTCTGCTAATGTTTAAACAAAAGTATTAACGAAAAAAAGTGTGGGGAAAGGCAAATAATCTGTTGACAGCCAAAGATGTTTCTCGTTCTCACTTCTCCACGAACAGGTCCTCCTGGAAGGAGAAGCTCAGCCGCCGCTTGGTTCCCGCCTCCAAGCCCAGTCCCAGGCCTCCACAGGCGCCCAGCGATGACAGCGAGTCCGCCTCCTCCTCAAAGTCACAGTCGCTGGTGGAGTTGTGGCCGCTGTCGGGGCTGATGTGGCGGATCTTCTGGGCGGAGCGAGCGGCCGCCAGCAGCTTCTGGGCGGAATGCCGCACACTGGAGGAGATTCTGGTGGCGATCTTCCGTTTGCGTCGCACCACGCGCTGCCTCCGCAGCTGCAGGGATCGCCTCTTCCCCTGGGATTGACTCTCGGCTGTGGCTGTGGCTGTGGCGGTGCCTGGCAGTTCCGGTGGAGGCTGGGGGGAGCGTACCTCCCGCTCCTCGTAGCCACTCGCGTGCGGCGACTTCCAGTACTCGCAGAGGTCGCTGGCTGGGTCGAAGGCGGGTCGGTAGGTGGGCGAGTGGGTGGCGGTGTCAGCGGAGGTTGTGCTGCTCAGGGGGTGATGTCTGTGGCGATGACGCAGACGTTGACGCTGCTGCCGGGGAGCTGGCGCCTTGCGGGTGCTCTCCAGAATGGCATCGATCATCCGCTCCAGCGTCACGTCTCCCATCTGGCTGGAGCTGAGCGTTGTCTGGCCGCTCTTCGTGGCAGGAGCTTGTGGCACGGGCAGGGGCTGGGGCAGGGCCTTTAGCTCCAGGTAGCGCGGCTTCTCGAAGTAGCTGTCGGGGATGCCCATGCCGCGGAGGGCGAGCAGGGGACCCGGGATGATGGCCGCACTCGGGGAGTACTCCGCCTCGAAGGTCGGCAGTGTGGAGGCGTAGGCGGTGGGAGCTGCTGCTGCAGTGTGTGGGCGGGGTGTGGGTGTAGTGAGGGGCGAGGACATGATGTTGCTGAGGTCCTTGAGCAGCGGTGTCCGTGGTTGCATGGACAGGGAGCTGGCGGGCAGTGGCGTCGAGGTCAGCTGGTTCTCCTTCCCCTGTCCGTGGGCCAGGGCCAGGCAGAGGGACTTTCGCTTGAGCTTTCCTCGCAGCGCATGGAACTCGCTGTAGCTGCTTGCCCCTGATCCTGATCCGGCTGCAGATGCTGCTCCTGTAGCTCCTGTTGCCGCCGCTGCTGCTGATGACTTGGGGTTGGTGACGGCTCCCCCTGGCAGCTCCTTGGCCAGGTACGAGGGCCGGGGCTGGTTCACAGCCCACTTGAGCATCTTGACAGCTGCGATATCTCCGGCGATATAAGTCGTCGATCGGGTTGTGTGTGTCTAGATGTGGATCTGAAAGTAGCAAAGGAAGATCGGGCTAGTTAGCAATTGTCTGCTGGGGTCCCTTCATATGTATTTAGGGCAGAGTGTGCGAAACCCGCCGCCTGAGACATGTGACACGGGCAAACCCGACTAACGTGTCCGCAGGGAACGGGTTTCGGTGGGGTTTCGGCAAGATTTCTGCAAGGATTTCGCACAACATCGCTGCCGGCTGCGCCCCTGAATCCTGAATCCCTGCGAACAATGAGGACCTTGCAAACAATGGAAAAGCGCGCAAAAGCTTTTCGACTAGGTTCTGGGCATATCGGGTTCAGTTCATTTCATGGCTATGGAATAGCTGGGGCAACAGCAACAGCAACAGCTACTTCCAGCTGCGACAGCGACTGCGACTCGTGTTTTGGGTGGTAGGAGCGGCCAAAATGGTGGCACTGCCACACTCTGCCCATCTCGGGCCACTCAAGACCCTGCTCGGAGATGCGGAGATCGCGCGCGGTGGAGAGAAGAGAAGAGAGTGTAGAGCAGAGCAGAACAGAGCTGAGAGAATGAAAAGGAACGAGGAGAAGGAGAACTTCGATGCGTGCTAGCATTTTGCGCTTTTTGCAGCCGCTCTCTCGTTTTGGTCTGAAGAGCACTTATCGGCCACTCGGGCACTTGGCCCGGGTAACCCACAAATAGCCAAAAAAACAAAATACAACATACAAAAAAAATTAAACCCGATTCCGTACCCCAAATCGCAAACGCACGCGCGCGAATTTATGAATTTTTATGCGATTTTTATGGGGTGTTTTTAATTAATTTTCTCACAGTGGCCGAGGCAGTGGCAGAGGCAGAGGCAGAGTCAGAAGTAAAGGCCCACCACTCGCCTGCTTTAATGCATTTTTAATGTTCTTCCGGTAATGGGAGAACGAGTACAAGTACGAGTACGATTTTGAGCACGAGTACGAGCACTCGTACTTCCACTCCATTTCTCTTTCACTTCACTTTATCTTTACCTTTTTTCTGGTTCGTCTGGTAATTCCTATTTGATATCCAAAAATGTCGAAATTTTCCTTGGTTTGTCACACAGTCAAAAAATAAGTTGTACAACTTTCGCTTTTGGTTTGCGTTTGCAAATTAACAAAAAAAAAAAGAACAACAGGCAACAACAGCAAAGAGTCTAGAAGTTTGTGTGCAGATCGCGTTCGAAGACGGTGACGGGTACCGGGTACGTCCTGACGGGGGCGATGGTGCAAATGTGACTGATTCTCCCTCTGCACGCCACGTTGCGTGGTCACCTCGCCAGTGGCTTCGGCAGCGGCAGCGGCAGCGGCTCTCCCTGCTTCGGCTCACGCTCGGTCGCTCTCTCGCTCGCAGCCACCACCTTTGGCTCTCTCTCTCTGCTGCTGCTGCTGCTGCTGCTGCTGCATTTGGATATGTGAGATTCTTCTGCATTCCTGTGCACTCGCTTGCGCATGCACGCATTCCCTTGGACTCAACTGGGAAACCCTTTCCGCGGCGGTGCACCGTTTTGAATATTGCAATTTAAGTTCGGATTTCAATCGAATAAGCCCTGACAAATGGGCCATCAGCATATTAATGGCTCTCAGGGGATTTTCATTTGTTGTAATTGATATACATTTTCCGAATATTGATGGCTTTCTGAGCGAATCATTAGATGACAGTATTCTGTGAAAAATTGGCTCAAATGTCTATGGGTGGAATAGGGCAGCCCAAGATGGATTGTCGCCTTAGATTCCACTTGGCGGCAATGGAGAAAGGAATTACCCAATAAACTCCATGGGGTTTTTAAGACATCATCTCTCTTCAGCATTGAGCTCTAATCTTAATCTGAAAATTAAGAAATTGTACATTAAAATAGATACAAATATTTAAATAGTATTAGGAGACATCCATTCGCTTTCATAATTGTTTTCCTACATTTACCGTGAAGTGAATGTATAAATTAAAAATATTTCCAGCTCGATTATACTTATATCCCAAATGACAATCCCTCTTTCCTCTTCCTGAGATTCGCATTCCTTAAGTTTCCATTTCATCGTTGGATTCCGTGTCTTCGCCTGAGGCTTTTGAGTGGCACACACATCTTGGTTCAATAAATCCCAGCAACTGGCTACCCAAATCAATCAAAGCCAAGAAAGAAATTATGAAAGGCGAGCGCCTACAGTCACAGGATCCTGTGGCTGCATCTGGTCTCGGCTTTCTCTTCTCCCTCACTCCTCTCCCTCTTTCCCTTTTGCCAGCCTTATCAAATAAGACGCCGGGAGACGGAAATGCCAGAAAGGCAGCAGTACAAATAGGCTGCCCCTTCGCGCAGGCCCGGCCCGGCCCCGTTCAAATTCTAAATTATGGCCCATAATTCAGGGCCGTGTTTTAATAATTTTGCGTGCGAGTCCAGATAGCAGCGGCAGAAGGAGCTGTGTGCTAATCCCCGAACAGCTGTCCAGCCAAGGATTGTGGATTGTGGGTCCCCGCTCCTCGATTCTCGATCCCCGATCCCCGATCCTCGATCCTGGCGCTATCAGTGCGGCGTGTGATTCAAGATTAGTTTTCTTCTGTCCCTTACCTACTTTCCACTTTATCTGATGTCCTTGCCGCCGCACGTCCCTCCAATGTATGTGTCTGTTTTAGGAGGGGAGGCGGGGTGAATGGGACAGCGAGTCCCATGTCCCACTCTTAGAGGCAGAGCCACAGAAATAATACCAAGAGTAAGAAAAAATAATAGTGATTGGAAAAAGGACAGCGAAGAATCGAAAACGGTAGCAAATCCGAGCGTGAAGTCTTAGCATCAGCGCGTCAGGGTCGCAACCGTGCGGATTCCAATGTCTATGAAAAATTGCACAATTGTTGGGCAATTTATTAGTGGATCGCGACGCACTGTCTGCCCTTCTCCTACCTCCTCCTCCTACCCTATGTGACTGGGCCGGGGCTCGGGGCTCGGGGCTCAGGGCTCTGCCCTAATTTATCTTCCTTGTTCTGCCTCAAAATGTCTCCTCCCTGAGTCAGGGTCTGAGCCTGAGCCTGGGCCAGTGACCAATGCGTAAAATTGCCTTTGATTCGATGGAACTGAAAGACAGATAGACGGATAGGATTATTGGTAAGATTTTGAAGGAGGGCAGAAGCCAAAGAAAAATGCAGCTGGCCATCCCGAGTGCACTCTGCTGCAATATTATTGATTTATTTCCATTTTCTTCGCTTTTTCCGTAGATTTATTGTTGGTCACTCGACATTTCTGGACAGCTGAATCGTTCTTTTTTTTCGTTGTTCTGAATGGAAGAGCAAATTGAGCTCCGGGAAAGCCTCTCGAATGTCAAATTTGCGAAACGAAGGTTTGAGATTTATTATTTAAATTAAAACTGTGAGAACGACCCAGAATATTCATCATTGATCCATATTTCAGGGCCAAGAACAGTCGGCTGAAAGTGAATTGGGCAAATTTTGGACTACCTAAAGAAAGAGACAAATATTCCCATTATATGCCATATTATTTCAGCTTCTCTTATTAGTTTTGTTGTTCAAGAAGTTGACAGGAAGGATAGGAAGGGTTTCCTCTTAATAATCCATTAACATGAGGATACTTTGTGGCATATTTGATCCTCTAGTGTTCCTCTCTTTACTAGGTGTAATGAGTGTAGTCAAAGCGTGCAGCAATTTCAGCTTTGTTCAATTCATTCCTTCATTGATCATATCCCTGTATTATTCTCCTGGGAACCAAATGAGGGTGGTCCCATTGCCTAATAAACTCTTAATACTTGTGGAACACTCTCCAATTGTTTTGAATTGTTCCTACAGGTGCCATAAACTATTACCCATTTGGTGGTCCGGAACTGCGAGCTGCAAACTGCGATTGCAAGGACCTGAACCGATCCGATTCACATCCGAATCGCCGGACATTGGAGAGTGATCCAATTGCCATTGAAAGGTAATACAAATAGTAGAATGCCACTTCGGCCAAAGTGCCAAATAAATTAGTCAAAACAAAGAAAAATAGATAGTGGAGAGATTCTCAAAGGGGGCATAAGTGACGGATCTCGAGAGACACAGCTGTCTCTGGTGTTCTACTCTCCTCTGGTGTCTCTCTCTCGCTCTCTGCTTGCCTCTCTGCAGCCACTGTTGAGATTCTCTGCTCAATGGACAGGAGACTCGGTGAGTGCCGGTAGTCGAAACTTTGGATACCCTTCCAAATCGATCTATTAACAATATTAAAATAATTTTCTCTTTAAATGTGAATTGGTTGAATCTTAGATTTTATTTTTGTTATTTTTTTCCATGGTCGCCATCCTCTTACTCCATTCAGAGGGTATCCAGAAAGTATCATAAATATGCGCCTAAAGAAGAAAGGAGATGGGCAAAGAAAGCGGAAGAAAATGGAAAGACAGGACAGGAAGGCGAACGGAGACGCAAGAACAAAGCGGAAGGAGATGGCCAGCCATAGAGAGAGTGGAAATAATGGAAGGGTGGGGAACAGAGAAAGAGGCTGTGGAAGCGACTCTCCTTTTCAACCAATAAATTGCAAAACAATTGCACAATTTTCCACAACATTTTCCTGCAACGACGCTGACGCCGACGACGACTCCTCTGCTTGTCCCATAAACAATGGGCCAAATTGTACAATCCCCCGGTTCCCACTGTAGCTGCTACGAGTTGTCCTTTTCTTGGCGAAAATGGGAAAACAGAGACCAACAGACAGAGGAAGGAGATGGTGTTGCAGAGGGAGAGGGAGGAAAGGTGAAAGGAGCCACACGCTGAGAGAAAGGTAATTGAAAATTATGTTTTGTGGCGTAAGCAGCGCCGAGCCGAGCAGCGAAGTGAACAGCTGGCCCCTCGACAGAGGAGCACCGTTATGGCATGCCATCTCCTTCACTCTCACTTTCAATCAAACGCTCAACGAAGAATTCGCACAGCTGTTGGAACACATAAGCAGATTATTATCCATATAGAATTGGTAAGAGAGGGAGGAAGAAGGCTCTAGCAGTTCATTTTCGAAGATTCCAATGAAAGCTCTAAGAAATGCTCAGAATTATTATAGCCTGATGTAACTGACTTTTATGTGATAGCCAAAAGGATAAGGTTTAAGAGGTTCCTTTACAGCTTATACAAGTTTTATTTAAATTGGGCGTTCGGAAGATGTCAACCCCATTAAGCCACTTATTATATCTAAGGAATTTCACCTCATTCTAATTTAAATTTTATTTAACACTTTGAACAATTTCTAGCATAACTCTTTTTTTGATATACAAATCGATTCTTGCAGTTACCAACTGGCAATGCTTTCAAGCTAAAATTCCCACAAAAGGCAGTACGCAAAGGTGTAGGCATAGGCATTGCATTCCAGAACTTGCGTGCCATTGCCGTTCAAGGCGACATTCCACCCACTTTCCGAATTGAAAGAGCGCTTGAAACTGTTGCAGTGCATCTCCCTGGCTCTCTCTCTCTCTCTGCCGCTCGGAGAAAATGCAACACGTTCGCTGCGCTCTCCAACTTTACACTCTCATTCTTTCGCTCTCTCTGTGCGTTCTCTGCCGCTCTCTCATCTCTGCCGAGCGCCGGTAGTTAAGTGGTGGACGCACCCGAACAGGGGCCACTCTCAAAACGAACTTCGCGTCGAGCACACACGCATGCGCAGCACTCGTAGACTCACTCGCGCCGCGTCCGAAGGAACTGGAATATCCATCTGCAAATATATAGAACATACACCCATTAAATCTGTGCAGTTTGTGCCTTTTTTTTGAAGTGGAGAATAAACTGTGAAAAGGTAAATTAAAGTGAATTTAAGAGGCATTTCCCGCAAAAGTCTTTCTCCGAGTCCAGCGATGCATGGAGTTTTAATTAGGGATATTCGATTAATATTCAGCTGGAAGTTCGTGTCCAGTTCGTGTCCGAAGGCATAAAAGGGTACGACGGCGACTGCCCGGGGGGAGGCTGATTGCCTGGAATTCTTTTCATTTTGATTTCATTTTTGCCGCTTCGCTGATTTGGGAATCGAAGAGGCCACCAGAAAGCGCGCCAAAATTCCCGAAAAACTCACCCGGCAACTTTTTGCGTCAAAAGCCAACCAGCTCTGGCATCCAGACAGAACAAACAGAACCAGAAGATACACATAGCAACACTCACACAGACACACAGACACAGCTACAACTCGAAACTAACCCAAACATATTTTCTCCCTCCTGCTCTCCCGCACTTGCAGCACCCACAACCTCACCCACACCGAGGAGAGCAGCCGCCGGCCAGAGACCAGAACAAGATGCTCAAGTGGGCCGTCAACCAGCCACGACCCTCGTACATGGAGGAGTCTGCAGCCACGCCAATGGGCAGGGGAACGGCAACTGGAACTGGAACTGCTGCAGGAGTGGAGGCAAGCAGCTACAGCGAGTTCCATGCGCTGCGAGGAAAGCTCAAGCGAAAGTCCCTCTGCCTGGCCCTGGCCCACGGACAGGGGAAGGAGAACCAGCTGACCTCGACGCCACTGCCCGCCAGCTCCCTGTCCATGCAACCACGGACACCGCTGCTCAAGGACCTCAGCAACATCATGTCCTCGCCCCTCACTACACCCACACCCCGCCCACACACTGCAGCAGCAGCTCCCACCGCCTACGCCTCCACCCTGCCGACCTTCGAGGCGGAGTACTCCCCGAGTGCGGCCATCATCCCGGGTCCCCTGCTCGCCCTCCGCGGCATGGGCATCCCCGACAGCTACTTCGAGAAGCCGCGCTACCTGGAGCTAAAGGCCCTGCCCCAGCCCCTGCCCGTGCCACAAGCTCCTGCCACGAAGAGCGGCCAGACAACGCTCAGCTCCAGCCAGATGGGAGACGTGACGCTGGAGCGGATGATCGATGCCATTCTGGAGAGCACCCGCAAGGCGCCAGCTCCCCGGCAGCAGCGTCAACGTCTGCGTCATCGCCACAGACATCACCCCCTGAGCAGCACCACCTCCGCTGACACCGCCACCCACTCGCCCACCTACCGACCCGCCTTCGACCCAGCCAGCGACCTCTGCGAGTACTGGAAGTCGCCGCACGCGAGTGGCTACGAGGAGCGGGAGGTACGCTCCCCCCAGCCTCCACCGGAACTGCCAGCCACAGCCACAGCCCCAGACGGGAGTCAATCCCAGGGGAAGAGGCTATCCCTGCAGCTGCGGAGGCAGCGCGTGGTGCGACGCAAACGGAAGATCGCCACCAGAATCTCCTCCAGTGTGCGGCATTCCGCCCAGAAGCTGCTGGCGGCCGCTCGCTCCGCCCAGAAGATCCGCCACATCAGCCCCGACAGCGGCCACAACTCCACCAGCGACTGCGAGCTGGACGAGGAGCATTCCAATCCCATTCTGGCAATGGGACTGGGATTGGGCGGCGAGGAGCTTGAGGCCTCTTGCCAGCTGGATGCCATGTGGCTGCAGGCGCAGGCGCATATCAGGGACGCCACCAAGAGGCGCCTCAGCTTCTCCATGTCGGAGGCCAGCTGAGGATCTTCTTCTGGGATCAGTCCATATTTTTTTTATCACTTTTTTTTCTTAGCCGTAAGCAACTTTTTTTTGTCGTATAAACATTATAAGAAGGAATAAATCATTTTTTATGCAAAATGCAACGTTTCTGATGAACCCAATGACGGGATGAATGACGAAGGAGAAAAGAAGAAAAGTTCCCACATGGTCTGGGGTCTGGGGTCTGGGGTGCCATAATTTGGATAAAGAAAACCACAAAAGGAGCCAGCACTTTATGCAAAACACCTCACTCGAACCCGACTCGAGAGGGGGTCAACGGAGCGTGGCGCATGAGTTCTGCGGAAAGTACACGGAAGAGTAACAGCCAGGTCCCGCTCCCCCATCCCACCCCAAGTGTTTCTCACTGCCACAGCTCCTGGTTTAATGAGCGTTTTAATGCTCTGATAGCGAGACATGGCCCATCTGGGCCTACGAGCACGATCACGACTCTGGCAATAGCCATAGTCAACATGTGGGTCCAGGGAATGGTTCAGTTCGGTTCGGTTCAGTCCGGGAATTTCTGGCTATAATAAGGGCAAGGGGTGGGCCGCATTTGTCACTTAACATTTTGTGGTCGAAATGCGCATGAAGACAATCGGGTTAAGGGAAAGATATTATACGTGTCTTACGTAGATAATGATTACCTGGAAACGAGCTAGAACCAGGAGAGAGGCAATCAAGAATAACAGGAAGATGCTACCCACATGGTTTCTTTCTATAACACACACAAACATTGTTTCAAAGTTGAAGTTTTGTTGTAAAAATAAAGGTAAGTTCCAGTTCCTCATCTTAGGAACTTTCCACTAGAATAATCTTTAGGAGCAGCAACGCCTCATTAGTCACAAAAAGTCTGAAAGATTCCAACTTGTAGGATTATCAACCAAAAGTGGTACTGGTGAAGCCCTTAAAGATCGATTGATCACCCGCAGAGCACAAAAGAAGTTTCCTACAGGGTAAAGTGAAGCATCAATTATGATAATAAGTTGTCCCAGTTGTCTATGGCTGAAGGATCGAGCTGGTCAATGCCACTCTAGAGTCTAGGGCGTTAAATGAGCTGTCATAACATTTTGTCCAACCCCTGATCTATGCATATTCTCACCATTTTACCGTCTCGTCTCTGGAGTTCGACTAGAAATGTTTTAAGCCAAACCGTTAACACTTTTCACAGACCCCAAAAACCAGACAGACATTCCCATGGCAATGCTCAGTAGAGCGTGAAACTTTCATTGGTCGGCAAGTACAGCGACATAGGGCTCCTCGTCGTAGCATCTACAACTTGCTATAAGAAAATGCATGCTCGGACGAGTTCAGCGTGGATCTACTCGACTGTCTGCTGGCCAGCAAGGCCGACCCGACACATGTCCATCTCTTTGTGTGATATGACAGGAAAAAACAAAGTAAAATACTTTATTATGTGATATGAATGGGCTGGATCGACAGGGTCGGAGCGCAACTTTCTTCGGAGGTCGAATGGGTTTCTGGGCAGTCCAGCGGTCAAGCAGCCCACCCGAAATCACGGCACAAACAAAAAGCAGCGCACAGGTCCTGTCATACCCTTGTCCTTATCCATATGAACTTTCTACAGGCATTTCGCTGACCAGGAACAAATCGCCGTGAGGTTAACATCCTCGTCCTACCCGTCATGTGTTGTCGTCGTCGTCGTTGTAGTTGTCATTGTTGTTGCTGTGTTTTTATTATTATTTCATTTCACTACTTTTTTATGGGTTGTTGTCCATTATTATTATTATCTGGTTCTTGGTTTCTGGCGCGTCCGGCTAATGATGGCCTTTGCTTTTCTTTGCTTTCCCTTTCCCATTCCCAATCCCGTTCCCATTGGCATTGCCCGTTCCCGTTCCCATTCCTCTTCCCATTCCCGTTCTGGACTTCCCGTGTCATTTAACATGCATTTCTTTAATTTCGTTTTGATTGAAAGTGAAACGGATACTTACGCAATGTCCAAAGAATTGTTGTACCTTTTTCTCTATGTTCTGCCTTCTGGATGTTCTGGATGGTTGCAGCGTAATGAGTTGCCCGAGAGTTAGAAGAGTTACAGTGCCATAACCGATTGTCCACTGTAGATAGGACCAGACAGAAGAAGTTCCCAAAAGTACCAGACGAAATGTGGTTACTAAAATCATTCACATGCTACTTGCATTAATGCATACGTGTATGAAATTTAGTTGGTACTCACGTGCCAGCCTAGTGCCTTTTGTTCTGAACATACGCTAAAGTCCAATAGCAAGTAGGAACGATCAGGAACGATCATGTTTCGCTTTATTTACCTTCTGTTTGTTCTCTTTTTCCTCCAGTTTGCTTTCACCCTGTCTCTCGCATCGTTCGCATGCATTTTAAGCTCATCTGCAGCTTTGCTTGCGGTGTTCGTTTTTGTCTCCTCCTCCCACGCCATTCGGCGTTCGCTTAGCAAGCTTCGGCAAGCTTTCAGAGCTGCCTGCATACACATGTGAGTTCTATAAATAGATTTTTGCTTATCTTTTGTTCCTTCTTTCAGTGTGTGTTTCTTCTGATTTAATTGAATTGTTGGCTGCTTGGCCCCCCCTCCGCCCTGCCCGGCATAAGTGTCATTTTGCAATTGTGAACAAGTTAATAGAGTGCCAGAAATCGGAGGATCGGGCGGATCCTACTCTCAATTCGAAACCCATTTGAGGGCACATCACACTTTTGTTCGATGGGAAATGGGGAAAATTGTGAAAAATCGCCCATTAAAAGCGGGCACACTTCAAAACTCTAATTGCGATTTAAACGTTTCTCGAGTGGCGAAAATTTAATAGCAGCACACACAAACACACACACAGACAGACAGACACTCTGCTGAGGGGCACCCGCTTAATTTTGGACAGTGACAAAAGTCGACGACGACGACTCGCCATCGGGTTATGGTGAATGCAGCCACTCGATCGGCTACCGGCAACGCCGATTGACAACGCTCGACGCACCTTTCGACCCGCACTTTGTTGCCCGCTTTCAGTGTGTGTCCGCCGCTGGCCTTGCAGCGCGTGCCCCGATCCCAGGTCTGCCGCTGCCAGGGCTTATCGCGCGGCAAATCGATCGAAACAGTTGCGAAAACAGCCCAAACAATGGACCGACTGGCTGTGCCCGGGCGGCTGGGGAGTGTGGCGGCACGTGAGGGCATGTCCTGTCAGGAAGTCGCTGTCTCCTGCGAACGTGTCAACATGTGCAAAAAAAAACACAAGCATGCACGCAGAAATGGCAGGACAAAGGACATTTAACAGTTATGCTGCTGCCAAATGGATACATTCATACGTTCTGCGGGTACTCCTCCCAAAAGGCACTCGACGATCGGCTGCTAACTCTAATATCCATTAGACACACACACAGAGAGAGAGAGAGAGAGGACTGGATGGAGAGAAAGGAGAGACCACTCCCAGTGGAAGGCGCTAAACATTTGAGGCGTAGACGCTAGCTGGCCAAAAAGCAACAACAAAACTTCTGGCGAGGCTCTAACAAGCCGTATCCCTCGCTAGCGCCCGAAAACTCACCTGTTGTCCAGGGCATTGTCCTGCCGGTTGCTGCTGCTGCTGCGGCTGCTTTTTTTCGGTCCAATTATGCCTCAGACAACATATTATTTGCAGCCAGAGCGCTGCACATCCACTCGAGCAAAGTCGATCAACAGCAGGTGCAAAGGTCACGCAAGGTCCCTAAAATGCGTTCAGATCAGCACGAAGCAAAGTAAAGAACAAATCAAACTTTATAATCTATTTGTCTCTTCCAAGGTGGGACAGCAATCCATCAAATGTTGCATATGTCTGCGCATAACAAACGCAAGCAGATCATGGGCCAAGGATCATTAGCATATTCGGTGGCAGCTTCCATTTTAATATAAACAATTAAGTATTCCAGGCCGAACCTCTGAACACAATCAAAGACCCATAGAAATAATCAATCCATCAACATTTTTTCTTGCTTGCAGATCTCTGGAACGGAAACCTCAAAGAAGGTCACAGAAAGGAGCATCGATGCGGATGAGGATGAGGATGAGGATGCGCCTAGGCATAGTCTAGTCACAGGCCCCGTCGACATAATCAATCTTCTGGGCTCATAGATCTGGATTAGACTCGATCTCGATCTCGATCTTCAGGAGGATCTGCATACGCTCTGCATAATATGATCATGCATCATCTTACCGACACCAAGCCGACTCGCATAATTGCCAATATTCCTTGGGCGAGGCAACCCAACACCTCGGCGAGGACTTCAACTAAACAACACAAAAAATAAGATATAGAAAGAGAAAAAACCCATCAAGATGCAGTCACCCAGAGAACGGAGGGCAACCCTTTGCCCTGGGAAGGAGAGCAATCTAACAAATGTTGCACATCATCATCGGGCCGGGCCGCATATCATTAATGCAAATCTATGGGCCACGACCAGCACCAGTACTGTCATGTCACTGAAAATATTATTATAACAATTGCCAGACTCGGCAGAGACGGCAGACTCCCGGGGCGTAGAGGAGAGTGTTGTGCGAAAACTGTGCGCGATCTTTGTTGCAATCTAAGGAGCCAAAGGAGGAAACACTGCGATCCTTTTGCTACTTCATTAAGTGCGGCTCACTTGACAGCACGGCGTCGGGATGTGACAAAATCATTGAGAATCTGTGCGCGGAGCCCTTTAAAGTTTAAACCCTTGAGTGATGGGCGGTGGGGGGAGACCCGACCCGTGAGATAAAGAAAAACACCGAATTGTCCTCTCCGCTGAAGTGCGCAGAAATTTAAATGATGCCAAAGAGAGCGAGTTCAGAGCGGATTAGAATTGAATCATTTGCAATTTTCCGCATTGCACTAATGAAGAAGATGGCATCGATGGAAATCGGCAACATGCTGAATGCCTTGAGAGAAAAGCAAAGAAAAGAAAAGAAAAGAGAAAAGGGTGACAGTCCTGCCCGGCCTGTCTGTCACTGGAGAGATTTGAGATATTTCGAAGGGTGACACAATGCCATTTCCTATGGATATTTTCCGCGCGTTCTCTCGATTTGAATTGATTTGGCAAACAAATTTACAAACGCACTTCAGGGCAAAGGTTCAACCCAACCCTCAAGAGCCACGAATTGTCCGTGCAACTTGCGGCATCGCGGAGAGGGGAGTCTGAACCAGAGCCCAGAGCACAGGTAGCGTGCGTTATGCTAGACTGCACCTCGACTGCACTGCCATATGGGACGACAGGCCGAGGCCGCGACCCTGACTAAAAGTCTTGACCCACTCCAACTGCAACTGCAACTGCAACTCCTACTCGTATTTTGCATATTTTGTACGTGGCAGCTGTGACTATGCAAAAAAAAGTTGAAAACAATAAAGGGAAAAGGGAAAAGGCAAGAAAAACCTCACCCAGAGGAAACCGAAAACCGAGCCCATAACTAGCTTTTGTGCTTGCCATTTTCCATAATTGAAGTTGAAGTTGGAGTTGAAGTCCTTTGCGACACCCAAAAGTCTGAATCAAATATCATATATCAACTTACATATCAAAACAACACGGGAACAAACAACAACAGATCGGGGCAGGCAGAACTTCTATTACATGGCCTCACACCTTTTGCCGCGCCAAGGAGCCAAGTCAGAGGCAGAGGCATCGGCCCTACCCCTGACAAGACGAGACGGCAGCTGCCTTATGCAAATCTCGTTTATGCAAATTCCCAGGAGACACATGATAGGCGCCTTGCATTTATGAATTATTGAACTATTGGCAGTCTAAGCAAATATAAATTGAGCAATATATTGCTGAAGGGTCTCTCGACTCTCGACTTTGCCTCTCTCGATCAGAGTCAGAGGTCTTTGGTCGCGAGGGACATTGATGTTTTCCATGGGGACATCGATACGCGTGAGTATCTTTCCCCGCCGATGTCGTTGCCTCCTTGCAACATGTGACATGACATAGTCAAAATAACAGAGAGCAGAGTGTACAGTGCAGAGCCAGAAGTAAAAGCAAGATCCAATTACGATAAGGTGCCATTGGACGGTGGAGAGAGAGAGGGCCAATTACAGGAGTTAGTCGCGCGTTTGATGTGCCCAAAATTGAGGTGCCGGTGACGGTGCCGGTGCCGGTGCCGGTGCTGCTGGCCCCGAGTGGACACACGTGGGCACGTGACCAACGGACAGCTGACAGGCGGAATAGAAAGGCTGCGCATTTGGCATAATGGCGATGTTGCGCAAACGCAGACGACAAAAAAAGATTGAGCGTACTCAGATATTCGGCACTCTTTTCGTGTCAATCACTGGCAAAGCGTCGGACAGCTGTTGTCGTACCCGCAGGACTCTATTCAGCAAAGGAGATCGACACACAATGGAGGTCTTAAGATTTGCTCCCTTCTTAAGCCAGATGCAAATGCAGGACTATGGCAGCAGCGCCCACACGATGCAGCTGCACCGCCAGAACAAGGATCAGGATCAGACGGCAGTTGCAATGACAGTTACGGCATGAAAGGATTCTTGTCGCCAAGATTCGCCTGCAATACGAAAGCGATCGCCGTGTCCTAAGCCAAATGAGTTTCCCTCAACACACAAAAGGTGGAAAAGCAAGATTAGCAAATCAGAATGGGACGAGATCTCTGAATGAATGTGAATGGAAGGCGGACTCTCAGTGATGTTCAATGAATGGCACACGCGCTGAGCCGAAGTCGCTCGCATTAGATCCACACCTCAGGTGGCTCATGCTAATGAGGATTCGAGGATCAATACAGGTTACAGGCTACAGGCTACAGGTAGCTGATGGCAGCTGGACAGATCGTAAATCACCAGCTCGGCGGGTAGGCGTTGGTAATCCTTTCGACACTTAATTAGTCCAAACTGTGGCTTACGCTGCACCATTGAAATCGGCATTCGTTTTGCATAGAACTGGAACATGAAAGATAGATCCCAGATCTCTCTCAATGAGATCATAAACTCCAGTTTCCACCCCGTGAACGACATGCATTATCATCGGTCTAATCTCAGTTGTGGAAATTCACAGGTTCCGGCTAAAGGAAATCTTCCTAAATTCTAATCTCAAACATCCCATAGAGTCACAGGTTCCTGCCACTCCATGCCTGACATTCTTTGCTTTAGTTTTTGTTTCATTTTTCGTACATCTTTCAGGACACTGAGGATGAGATGGTAGTTCCACATCTTCCCAACCTACAGCTTGTCTCTCGGTGCACTTTATGGCAACTGGCAGCTCACTTATTGTCCAACTTGGGGGCTAAGGAATTGTCTTTATGCTTGCCATCATTTGTGGGATTTGTGTTCTTTTTTTGTGAGTGATGTACGCTCAGGCAATTTGAGAATATCAAACGCCCTGCAAACAAACGCTTAGCCAATGGCATTTGCATATTTAATTGTGAAGAAAATTACCAAAATATCGCAGGAAAACAACAAATCTTTGAGGCAGCAGCCAACGGATCAATTCAACCCAAAATGGAAATGTCCTTTTGCCGGGGAAAACAGCGCGAATGGCTGTTGGCCGCCCATAAATCTTTGGCGCAAACTGCCAGACGCCCTGGAGCAGATCCGTGGCAAGGGGAAGAGGCAATCGACAGGGGCGCTGGAAGACGGAGAGAGGCGACCGCAAGGCGGCAAAGACGTCGCGACTTGTGTGCATCATTAGACAAAGAAAAGGGGTTAAAAATGCAAATGACGCGACACAGGCATTGCCCATGCCAGAGACATTCCCAAATGGGACTGAGGCATGGCCATGGGACCCTGTCGATCCGCGCAGCACACATCAATGTCAGTCCTGGCGGCGGGAAACCCCGTGGAAGTTTGTCAAACGTTTGACAGGCGCGCAGAGCGATCAGGTTCTTTCAGGCCAACGAAAAATTAATGCATGGCTGCAATTAAATTTGAATAAAATGTAAAACTTATCGAGTAAGCGCAAGGCCCTTCTTTTGCCCAAAGTTGCGGCGTAATTGATTAGCCAGAGGCAGCGGCAGCGGCAGCAGCAGCAGCGGTGAGAGCAGATTTCAATTAACATTTTTCAGCCACATCACAGGCTGCAGCTTCACATCAATCTACGAAATGGCCATCAATAAAATATGTTTTTGCCACCACAAATGCCCATGCCCATGGGGCCATGCCAGGCCCAAGCTTAGGGCCAACATTTGAATGGCAATCATCATATAAAAGACATTCAAAATGATGACGAAAAGAGATTGAGAAAGTGCTTTATTTATTCTTATTTATCGTATTTATTTTTATTATTTTGCAAGTGTTTTTGGTAACAGACCTTCGACCTTCGTTGCACCTCGTGTCGAATCAGAAACATTTTCTGAGCATTTTCCGAGCCCAAAAATAACTGGAGCAACGACATGGATTTAAAAATATATTTTCGCACGTTGAAAATTGTGGAATTTTGTGGAGGGAGGGCAGGGTGGGGAGGGGAACACACCCTTAACCCTTTTGTGTGGCGTGACCCTCGGGCGGTTGTGTCTGCCTGATGCTAAACGTATTAACCCATGACCGCTTTGGCCATTGTTTATTGCCTAATTTGCGGTTAAATTTTGCTGCGATTTTGATTTGGGCACAATGATTTCATTTTCGATTTGGCATTTCACATTTCCCCGTTTCCCCGCTTCTTCGTTTCCCCGACAGATTGAGATTTATGCGCCTGCGCGGCTCCGTGTTGTGTTTGCCCAATAATAAATCTCCGCAGAGTGTGCGAATTTTCGCTTTTTTGGCGCGTCGTGTGCAGCCATAAGGAAACACAAAAGGAGCACAAAGTTCGAAGTCCCGAAAGATCCTAAGATCGGAGACGTGAGAACCCAACGATGGCAGGATCAAGAGTGCCCGGGCCACAGGAGCAGTCCTCGTAATCGTCGTCGCCGTCGTCGTCGTCTGGGGCGTGCATTAATCACACAAATGCTAAGGTCCTGCATATCGGAACTGGATCTGCTAATGACGGAAAACTTGCGCCACTGCCAGTGCAGAAAATCAATTAAATACAAAATGTAAAAATGTTTACACTGTAATGATCCCTGACCCATGGCATGGCAGGCTGGAAAAGAGCAGAACAACCCCCAAATGGGGTCTGGCCATAATGATAAACTGTCAAAAGTACACCGCTAGATGTTTATCAACAAATTGCAGCCCAAAAGCCACCACCCCAAAGAGAACACAGACAACCCACGCGCCTCACACATTAACACAAAGTCCTGCAGGACACTGGCGGCCAGGCAGCGACTGTCCGCTGCTGTCGATGTCGATCACAAGTTTATGACTTTACGGAACCCACATATGTTGTGCCCCTGACTTTGTGGGGTTAATATAGGGTTACCCGCGAACGGTTTTACGACGAGGAAATTTGTCAGACGCTGACAGTTTTCAATTATTGTGCGAGTAGATCTGTAGTTTGCATATTGAGTGCATTCTAATGCATTTATGGCATGTTTTCACCCAGCAAGCCACCAAACACCACCTTTAGTCTGCGGCAAAGTCAAGGCTGGGGTGTGGGCGAACAGGAAGCGCGGTCGGTGCCTAAATTACCAACTGCCATTAAAGTCCTTTGGGTAGAGATTGGAAAAAAGAGTGACACAAATAATAATACCTTGCCATACAAATTGTGGCAGAGTTTCGTGAGTTGTGCATGCAAGCCTTGCTCTTGTCTGTAGTCTGCTCAGAGACTTCTTTTTTATTGAAACCAATGGAAGGGGAAACCCTCATTCAACGACTTTAACTAGCCATGATTTGTATCAAAATTTCAACAGAGATTCTTCTTAAAGTACTTCTGCATCTTTAAACCCAAACAATTATTGTTCTCTGCAACAATTATAACCATTAATCGACCTTAATCTATCCATATTCAAAGCATTGAAAGCGCCAAGCAAGGATCCCTTGAACTGCAGCTTCCAGCACTCGAAGAACACGGCAGCGATCCTCCAATAACACACAGATGGATGGTAATTATTATAGATTACCATTGTGCATGGACCATATATCATTCGTCCATTGTTGATTGAAGCGATCCGTAAATAGAGCGCACTCTGCCGGACAACCAGTCAGGCAGGGCCCATGTGATATCTGTGATTTATGCCCAGTGCCCGGGCGGGGCGGGCCATTGACGACTCTATTTTGTTCCCAGGTAGATCGCCGAGATGCGAGAAGCTGACCAAAGCTGTTTACACCAAAATGTATGTCACAAAATCAATTGTCCGACACAAGGCAATAAAAACAGGCGCAGGGGTCAGTCGAGCGACTTCTTGGCCGCTAATCCTGCGTCCTGAGAAGCCAGCGAGCGTTTGCCTCATTTTCCGATTCGCTGAACGCGGCCCCTGAACGCGGCGCGGCATGACCCGGCAAACGTATTCATATTATAATGAAGAGGTCAGTCCTGTGTCCTGTGGACTGTGCTTGTGCTTGTGTTTGTGTTTGTTTTGGTGACAGTTAAAGGATTACAGCGAGCGGGACATGGGCGCGAACTTTGCGGTCGATCGGCAGCAGCTGCCGGCGCATCCTGCGCCTGTGCGCAGCATTCGCTACGTTTTTTGGAGCAACAATGGAGGCGATGGCATTCCTTTTTACACGCAGGATCACAGGCAGGACTACAGGATGCGGTTGGTAGTGATAATGATTGCGGACACCGTTTATGCCCAGTCACATCCTGCGCATCGCATATCCTGCCGCCAGCCGCTTTGATAAATGAACGAACGGTGAGGTGACATCATCCCACACAGAAGTTTCCCACAATTTTGATCTTGCAGCCATTAAAGGTGGCGGCTGCTCCAGATCTGGTTTCCCACAACGTTTCATCGGCGACTGAAGACGCTGCTCCAGCATAGGCCAAAGTTCTTGCAGGACTTTCAGGCTGGCCGAGCAGCCCCTTGGCGTTTGGTTTGACGCAAGGGTTGGGTCAGGGCATAATATGTAAATTCCTTAAATGGGAAAAGAACATTTGATACGTGGTGCCCACTGAGGTGTGCGTAAATAACTTACATGTAATAAAAATCCGCTACGGGACACTAGATGAGCCGCGGGACAGCCTGCAGCCTTGATGGACAGCCACAGCCCGAGCCCGAGCTGTGCGTTGAGGCTGTGGCTGTGGCTGAAGCTGTGGCTGCTGTCAGATACGGATACTTTCTGTTTTCTTAATTAATTTCCGTGTTTTTCTTTGCCAGCGAAGGCAGCAAAAGGGCCAGCTTCCGCCTCTCTCTCTCTCTCCTCTCTCTTGCTCTTGATTAGCCGAAAGCCAAGGAAGGGGTCGCCGTCGGGTCACAGGGTCAACATCGCTGCTGCATGGGATGCTGGGCAAAAGGGTTGCCCGGTTGCCCGGTTGCCCGGTTGCCCTAATCCAATTACCAATTGACCGCGTAGTCGCGCGTAACGCTGCCTGCCCCTGGGCGATGATGATGCTGCCGCTGCCGCTGCCGCTGCTCCTCCTGGTGGCAAGCCCATTAGTGTTGCTACAGTTAGTTGCACAATCAATTCATGCCGCATACCCTGTACTCAGTTGCACTCTTGAAGGAGACATTCTGCTCCGTGGCAGACAGCTGTCCTTGGGGAGATTTTTCCAGAGAGACTTTTCCATTGTTCGGGACAGGCCAGGCGCTTCCTCCGCTTCCTCAATGTGCAGTTATTGCGCCTACTCCTGCTGCAGCATCGTTTTTTTTCCTTAGACGTCGAACGACCTTCTTCCTTTTTCCTTTCCTTTCCTTTTTTTTGTTGTTTTTTTCTGCAGTGCAGTGTGTGGCATGCGTCGCGTTCTTTGTTGTGCCAATCGATGATGCAGCAAGCAGCTGCCGCAGCCGTTCCGGCAGGCTGTGCGCCACATCTATTGTTCGTTTGATTGCCCAAAATGCTGCAAAATGTGCCAATTACACAGATTTCATGATACACTGTTCCAGCGCGCGAACTAAAACTAGCTAAAACTCAGCTCAAAGTACTCCAACGAGAAAGGGAAGACTCCGCGGAGTGCACGGGGTAGACACTGTGCAACATTTAAAGTTAATTCCCATTGTTGCACTTTTCTATTGTTACTTATATTGGAGACGTATTGTTCGGCTCATTGGATCAAGCAGTCTGCATTAGAACTGCCATTTGGCTGGATCTTCTTCAGGAAGAGTGTCCGAGATTTCATTTCTCTTGCCATTGTGCTGGTTCTTTTTCATGGTTGCAGCTCAAACTTCACCGAAAAGTGCCAATTATAATGCTCTTTGTGCTGTCAAAAGGCTTGCTTGATTTTTCCAGCTGCCAGCGCTGACTGCGCACCACCCACCAGTATGAAAGGAAAGAGCTTTGCCCCTCGGAAAAAGGGGAAAATTGCCATTAATTTATGTTCATTTTCATTCCATTGTGTGCACATAAACAGTTCATTAGGAGGCAACCAGTTATACATGCATTACTGTAAGTGAAATTCAAAACGCGCCTCTCCTTGCTCCGGCACAGAAAAATGTTGCCTAGGCAAATATTTCATACCCAAACGGGACACTTGAAAATGACGCTTAATTGGTAAAGAAACAATGCCAAGGGCATTGCAGTGGATAAATGATAAGGAAAACTCCCTAATTACAAACAAGATTTTTCCAACAAACGTTAAATGGCCGTGGAAAAGGAGAGTGGAGGGTGGAGGGTTGAAGGGTTGAAGACGAAGGCGCGCCTGGGAACGAATGCTTTTCCACACACACACACACACGCAGGTCGCATCGCTGAAGTTTCTTTGGATGAGCCTTGGAAAAGTGTTTGGTTTGTCGATCGCATCGCGGGGTACCCAGAGATACTTGTACTGTGTGGAGTGGCGGGTGCCCTGAGCCCTGTGTTCCACGCAATCGATTCTTTCATAAATATTTGACAAGGCATTTTCACTTAAGCCCAAAACGCATGGAAATCCATTGTGTGCAAACAGTAGGTCTCGAAGCAACCCTAAGCGGAAAATTTATTTAAACAACTGTGCAAATATCAACTGTAAAAAGTACAGAAAATTCGCCCAGTAGGGGTAACATTTAAGGCTTCCCTTTCTCTTTTTTTTGGGAAATTTCACTCCAAAAAAAGCAGAGTAAAAAAAGGAAATTGTTGTTAAGCTGGCAATCAAAATACAAACATATCCGGACTGAGGGGCCCTCAATGGGAGGCCATTGTTCTCCGCTCGATGACACACACCTGAGGAGAGAGTGTGCACACACCCCCCATGTGCTGCCCGATTGGGATTCGGACTCGGACTTTGATTCCGGCTCTAATGCGGCATCCTGCTGACTCCCGGGCACTATGTGCATTTTGCAACAGCTTAACCAATCCTTTATAATCCAATCCCTTCTCCCGTGCTCTAAACTGGTTATACGTTTATTTTGGTGTTGCCGCTTTGTTGCCTTAAATGGCATTTTCCAGATCAATGCACCAGCACAAAGCACTCCCATGCCCATTCCCCATTCCAGCAATTGAAACTGCAACACCAACACACCCATTCCCATATCGAGCAATTTTTATTATTACTTGAAAATTCAATAATTAGTAGGCTGTCATTTGGGTACAGCTACAGACTGGCTTTAATAATTTTATCATTTACCGGCTGAGCCTTTCCGTAAAATCATCAAAACTTTTTACAAGCGAAAATAATATAAAACAAATCTTCAGATTGAATTAGTTTAAGTGATTATTTAAGAAAGAACACAGTGAGTACATTTATAAGTATATTTATTTGCTTAATAATAATAATTTCCCATTGCAGAGAGGTAAAATCTTATAAGATTTTCTGTTCAAGAACATTCAGCGCTCTACTGTTTAATCAAAGGTAATATAGGAAATAAATGTACCGCCCATACATGCATGCATACATACATACATACACAAGAAATCCTATAATCAAAAGAGACTTAAATAGTTGTACAACAGCGCAGTTATTTCTGTCTGTCTGAGCTGTTTCTTTCCATGGCAGAGGTCGGCACTTAGTCACTCACGTGTTCCAGTACAACAAACACAGACACAAACAGACACGAAGTTACAAAAAAAGTTTCTTGCTTCTCTGCCGCTGCGGTAGGCGAGCTTCGAAGCCAAAGCCACACGAAGCTTTCAAGCTGTGCGTGCGCCGACTGCGCTGCCCGATACCTTTACCCATGCACAAAGCATGCGACGCTGCCGGCCTCTCTATTAATGACATTCATACACAAATCATATTTGTTTGTCTGCCATTAGTTACAGCTCAATTTCAGATCATTACAAATATATTTTAGGCGCAAATATTAGGCGCTCTATTCGTAACTTATTAGCCAAGTAAGTGATTTAGTGGCATTTTATTTTGTAAACCAAAACATTTTCGCGCTTAGGTGCTGCAGCGGGCAAGCAAAGATGTCAGAGGAGGAGGCTACAAATGACAGCGCCATTGGCGACAGCCCAAAGCATAATGCAGTGCCCGACCACAACGAGGCGGCAGCTACTCCACAGATAAGCCCCGATGAGGGGTCCACATCCGGATCACTGCAACATTTGGGAAACGGCAGGAACGGCAGCAGCTCCAGTTATGTTACTTGCGGGGAGGACGAGAATCCGGCCGACTATTGCGTGGGCGGCTACCATCCGTTGCACTTGGGCGACATCCTGAACCACCGCTATGTGGTGCTGAAGAAACTCGGCTGGGGGCACTTCTCCATCGTGTGGCTCTGCTTCGATATGACAGCCAGTGTCTACTGTGCCGTCAAGGTGTGCAAGTCGGCGGAGAACTTTGCGGCGACGGCACTCGACGAGGTGTCGCTGCTGAAGCGGGTGGCCAAGTACGAGTCGCATGCGCTGCGCAGCCGCCTGGTCTCGCTCACGCACAACTTCTTTGCGAGCGGACCCAACGGGACGCACCACTGTCTGGTGTTCGAGATACTCGGACAGAATCTGTTCGGCCTGATCCAGCGCTCCAACTACCGGGGCATACCCAGCTACAATGTGCGGCAGATTGCGCGCCAGGTGCTGGAGGGCCTGGCCTATCTGCACACCCAGTGCCGCATCATTCACACGGACCTCAAGCCCGAGAATGTCATGCTCGAGGCGAACGAACTCAATGTGCGCAGCAAGGCCGCTGAGGCGGCCAACAGCTATTTGGAGGCGCATGCCAAGTTGTCGCCGACCCGCAAGCCCAACGGCTGTGCCAGTCCGAGTGGCGAGGCCATGGAGTCCGACCAGGAGAAGAAGCTAACAAAAACGGCCAAGAAGCGGCTGCGTGGCCAAATCAAGCGCACTGTCAGCTTCTTCGAGTCTCATCGCCGCTGGCTGCGTCAGCGTGCCGTCGAGGATCTGCTGCAACTCGCCGGTCGCAGCCTCCTCAGCCCATCCACCGCCGGCCTGGGCGTTACCGGGCAGCTGCCCTTCATGCCGTTCACCTTCGACGGTCTGACCATCCTCACGGAGTACGACATTTTCCATCTGGAGCGCTTCAAGCATCTAGAGCAAATGTCGAACCCTCGCGCCTATGCCATGAAGTGCTTCCTGCTCGAGTGCGAATCCTTCGACAAAAATGAGCCAATCGACACCAAGTCGTTGAAGAAGCGCGCGGGCAGCCGTTTGAAGGGCGGCGGCATCATGTTGCCACGTGACGAACTGGCTGCCATGAAGCGTAGTCTGGCCGGAGGATCCGAAATGCTGAAGTTACTCCACAGCAGCCCGGAGGACTTCATGCGCGCTGTCCTGGATAAGGTGCAGGAGTGCGATCGGGCGGCAGCAGCTGCCCAGCCAAAGGTGTGGCCCAAAATGAATCGCAAGTGCAAGATGGCAGATGCTCGACAGAAAGTCAGTGGGGAAAGTCCAACTGTGAATTTGCCGGACCGCAATATAGTCTTGCGCCGTGATCCGGCGCTTTTTCCGTGTAAGTTGAACGCGAAACTCGCGGACATGGGCAATGCCTGCTGGTTCGAGAAACACTACACGGACGACATACAGACCCGGGAGTACCGGGCCGTGGAAGTCATCCTTGGGGCTGGCTACAACGAGTCGGCCGACATCTGGAGCGCCGCCTGCATGTTCTGGGAGCTGGCGACCGGCGATTACCTGTTTGAGCTACCCAAGAAGACTGGCACGATCAGCTGCGATGATATGCACATCGCCAGCATCATTGAGACGTGCGGCCCCATTCCCCAGTATCTCATTTACCGTGGCGAGTTCGCGCGGCAGATTTTAAAGCCGAATGGGGAGCTGCTCCACATTAAGGAGCTGAAGAAGCGCAATCTGGTCACCGTCCTCATCGAAACTTACAACTGGAGCGAGAGCGAGGCCTTTGAGTTTGTGGCGTTCTTGAAGCCCATGCTGGACCCTGATCCACGTCGTCGCCTTTCGGCCACCTCGGCATTGAACAACAACTGGCTGGTCCTGCCTTAATTCATCGTTTCGATTGTTAATAATTCAAAATAAATATAGTGCGCCAACAATACAAGTTGAGTGCTTAACAGCACTGGCTCGGCTAATCGATAACATTCTCAACGCATTAGTGCTTGCACGCCAAGTGTGACCGTCTTGCTCAAATCGCGCGCAGACTTTGTGTGTGTTTCCAATGGTAAAGATTGTTTTGCTTATTAGCTAGAATTCGGGATTCAAATAGTTTAATTATTTGTGCATACTTGTTCTAGTGCTAGACTAAAGTGGGTTCGGTTCGGTTATATTATCATCTAAATACGTTGGCATCCTAGTGGACAACAGTAGCCGTGACAAGTATCGAGTGTGCAGTAAGTGCAAGCTTTGTTTTGGTTTGTTTGTTATATAAAGCGTGCATAAAATTATGGAGCAATGTTGATAACGGCTGATAAACGCACAGACACACATACACACACACACACAAGCCTCACAGCTAGTACAAAACTAATGCGGAAGCAATTCAAATAACTAACACAAGCACAAACCTCTTCCTCCTACACGCACCTTGGATTGCCATTCAAGGTTGGCTGCTTAGAGATGAGCGACCACTTGTCACGGTTACTGTTACTTATTCCCTGGTCTCACTTACATGAATCAGAATCAGCAGCAACAAAAATAAGCTTTGAATCGCAACAACTAATAAGCTATTTTTATTTGTTCTGGCCATCGAAAACATCAGCCATAAATCACAGCCGATTAATCCGCTACAGCTATTACATAAATCCATTCAAAATGCATTTGGGTGGCGGTCACAGCCGGGGGAAGCAGTCACAACTCATCTCTATTGCATGTGCATGTGAGAGCAGCGCGCGCCAAATTCAAAATGTCAGCAACTGAACTCTACGACGTCACTGCAATGGCAACGCTTAGGCGCTTATCTCTCTTTGCCAGACGAGATAGTGTCACCCACTTTAGATTTACATCGATTCGACGTTTGGAGCGCTGCGGATGGTTGCCGGCTGGTGTTTTTACTCGTTCCCCCCGTTCTCTCTCGCCTTTCTCACGCAGCATGCCCAGCGCTTCGTTTTATATCTCGTAATCTCTGGAAATTGTGAAAAGTTTGTGGGAAGCTGCTGCTAACGGTGCCGTCCGTCGCTATTGCGCAACCACTTAATGTTGTCTACAGCCATATTGGGTCACAGAACACGTTTACCCTTGCAAGCGTTCAATTCATGGCGAAGGCGCCTGCGGACTAACAGAAGCACCTCCGTTCCAGCATTTACCCAGCTCCACCGCGAACAGGCAACCCAACAGCAGTCGCTGCAATTTACGCGTGCGCTTCACTCGTAAGTCGACCCCAAGGCAATAGCTTTAGATCATTTCATTCCAATGTGTCCACATCTTTGCAGACATAAAGCCATGGACTCTCCGCCGGATGTATTTATTGGGCTAAAGGATCGCTTCGAGGGCGTCACTGTGGATGGCCGCGAGGAGAAGGTCGACAAGTCGGAGTTTGAGGAAAAGCTGAAAAGTAAGTGAAAGCTGGAATCAAGTTAGAAACTGAAACCCAACCCCCATCCATCCACAGAATCCTTGGAGTGGTGGACCAGCAACAAGAATCGCGCCATTTGGTTTCGTGTGTACAAGGAGCAGGCGGACTGGGTGCCCATTTTGGCAGCGTACGGCTTTGATTTCCATCACGCCCGCACCGGCATGGTGGTCATGTACCGCTGGCTGCCCACGCACGAGTCCAGCAACCTGCCGAACTATGCCCACACCCTGCTGGGCGTCGGGGGGTTGGTGATCAACGACAAGGACGAGGTGCTGGTGGTCACCGATCGCTATGCGATGATACCCAACAGCTGGAAGCTGCCAGGAGGCTATGTGGAGCCGCGCGAGAATCTCATCGATGCGGCCATACGCGAGGTGGAGGAGGAGACTGGCATCAGGACCACGTTCCGTTCGGTGGTGTGCCTGCGGCATGCGCACGGCGGCATCTTTGGCTGCTCGGACATCTACATGGTGATTGCCCTGAAGCCGCTCAACTTGGATTTTACGCGCTGCGAGCGCGAGATTGCCCGCCTTCAGTGGATGCCCATCGCAGAGTATCTGCAGCATCCGCAGGTGCACGAGACAAATCGTCAGTTCGTGCACACATTCCTCGACTACCAGAAGCGCGGCCTGGTCCTCACCTGCCGCAACCAGGTGCACCAAGTGCTCAAGCGGGAATACAATCTGTACTTTGTGGACGGACAGACGCAGGCAGTCGATGATGGGCCAAAGCTGTGATTGGCAATGCTTGGAATCATTGTGGAAGCCGCTTCCAAATGGCAGCAAACGTTTTTAGGTGAATTGCACACAGAATTAGTTAAATAGAGAATACATTTTTGTAACGTACTTTTGTATTGTTAAATGTGCCAAATGAAGGGCCAGCAGCCACTGGCCAAACTGAGACACACTGACAATCTTGGGGCAGGGACAGGGACTACCCTGCCACATGGGGGAGGCAGTACAGGTGAATGCTTGAGCAACATTATTCGTTTCGTAAATATATATGCTTTATAACAGTCTCTGAACAATTTGCATGCCCTTACGCTCTGGCTAAGGCTACACACAGATCATCGCATTAAAATTAACAAATAAAAGTTGGCAGAAGGGGAAGGAAGAGCTACAGTTCGCCACAGGCGTCGGCCAGCGGCCAAACACGATAGACCACACGGCTGCGAATGAGGCCAACGGGAATGGGGCCATAGTAGCGGGAGTCACAGCTATTGTCCTTGTTGTCGCCCTCGATCCAGATGTGGCCGCGCGGCACGTAACTCTTGATCATGACAGGCTGCTTCTTTTTCGCAGACGGACTGCATTCCGCTTCGAGCGGCTGGGGCTTGGCTATGAACACCTCTTCGCCGGAGACGGCCACCACACGCTTGCAGACACACTGCCTGGCATTGGTCGGCGAGACGGCAATGACAATGTCGCCGGGCTTATAGCCGCGCCAGTACTTGGTCAGGCGTTCGGTCACCAGCACATTGTCCGTGTAGAGAGTCGGCTCCATCGATGGTCCTTTGCACTGAACGAACGGATAGGAAAATGTATGGAATATTAACATTGGGGCCACATAGGAGCAGCCTTGGACGTTTCACACTCACCAGCACAAAGTCGCCAATGTACTCAAAGGTGCAGTGCGTTATGGCAGCATAGGCCACTGAATAGCGCACTATGGTGGACAGGCGCTTCCAGTTTATTATCATTTCGTGCCGCAGTAGTCCTCGACCGCCCAGTCCAATAACGTATTAGCACCGGCCAAATGGTGCTTATTTTCCTTTTCTTGGCCCGATAAAAATATAAACAATTAAATCAGTGTGACCGCGGGATTATCGATCAAATATACTGACAGACCCTCGGAAATATACCGAATTATAGATGGAACTCTTTTTCATGGCTAAAATATCCCCAAAAGTATATTATACTGTAAATGCTCACCCTGAATTAAATGTAATCAAACGACTACCATGGGTGCAACGCTGAGCAATTGGGCGCGTAATTCAAACACTCCAAAAGTGAGCGCTCTTGTGTATTTCCTTATTTATGTGCAAACAAAGAAATAATTAATCGGTGTGTTGACAGTTAAAGCTATCCATTTGTATGTCTACTTTTTCCATGATATTTAACAAGGTGGCAATAATTGATCACCATACGTTGGTCTCTTGTGTCTGCTATTGAGAAGGAAAACAATTGGAATGGTCACGATAATGGTTATTTATATATATTTCATGCAGGTCTCCAATTACAATTTTTTACTTATGATTAGAAATACATTAGTTACATTGAGAATTGAACAATCGTTGGAAGTGTGTCTGTAATCTGTAATGTCTGTATTTGAACCAATATTAAAAATAAAGAAAAATGTACAAAATGAGACTCTGCCTGTGCCAACACATCGACTGGCTAGACGTACGAATATTGTATGTACTTCTGGAAGTACTCGCCATATACATATACATACATATGTGTATAAACAATTCGTATAAATGGACATTCAATCGATCATTTTCAATCGTAAAATATGTGTGTACATTAGTTGGTGGTAAGCTTCACACTCACGACACATAAAAATGTAAATAATCATTGACTACTAAAAAGAGGAAGCAAAAATAAATATGCAACAGCTACGACTATTCACGACAATTGTTGTTCGCGCGCATGGAACGAGAATTGTTTTCACTTTCAATTTCCATTCCATTCTAAATTATTTAAATACAAGTCGCTGGCTGTGGCTACGGGTACGACCCCGACGCCGCCCCACGCCGTAAAACTAAAAAATACAAAATAAAATCAACAATATTGCAATAGCGCGTACAAATAATTAATAAATCTACTAAACTTTTCTTGGTTTTTGTTTTAATGTTTGTTTGTTTTTTTTTTGTTTTTGTTTTTCTTTCTTCTGTTTCTGTTTCTAGCCTTCTCTGCTCTTCACTTCACTTCTCGTATCGCATTGCATCTGTTCTTTCTTGTTTTTTGTTTTGTTTTGTTTTGTTTTTGCTGGAATCAAGAGTTAGTTTGCTTTAGTACTTTAGTTAGTTGGAAAGCTGTTCGTTTTCAATGGATTTTGACTAGTTGCCGCCCTACTCCAACTTCTTGCCAGCCACTGGCACTGGCTCGTTGGGCTTCTGGCGCTTCTCCTGCCGCTCACGTACATCCACCGCGGCCAAATCAATGCCAGCCACATAGGCGTGCATTACGGAGATCAAGGCCTTCAGCACGGCAAAGGGGCCGGTGAGGAAGGCCAGTATTTTGAAGAGCGACGCGCCGAATACTATCACAGTTCAAGAGAAAGTTCAAGTTTTAGTATAAACAAATGAATCAATTGCAGTGTCCAGTGTCCAATATACAAAATTACGCATCAGAATACTCACTGAGGGGACCGTAGGTGAAATGCAAGAGGTACAAGCACACATAGAACAGCTCATTGACGCAGCACATAAAGGTCAAAATATCCTTTTGATAGTACAAACGCATCACAAAGTTCTCATTGACCTTGTGCGATGCGCGTCCAACCACAACGCTCCTGCAAAGACACGAAATAAACACAATGCAGATGGCAGATAGCAGTTCGCGGATTGATTGACTTACGTTTGCATAAAGAGCCAGTGGCAGGCGACATCGATGGCAATGGATAGCTGGAACCAGAACATGTAGCGTGGATAGAAGTAGGCCAGGGTAACCAGCAGGCCCGTGGTGCCGCATCTATCAGTGAGCTGGTCCAGCATGGCCCCAAAGCGTGTGCCTGGAACGGACCCAAACACAGGTTAAGAACATTTTTAATCAGGCGAATCGGTGCTTCAGGGTTGGGGCGTTGGTCCTGACGTGGTTCCCTTCCACAATCGCGACCATATTAAGTATTGGCGTGCGATAAAACAAATATCAGATACTGGCGCAACTACTCATAGATACGATTCGGTTTGTTTTACGGTCGGTCCGTGAGACATGTATGTATATGGTTGTGTTGTCGCTAGGGGAGGGAGTTGGCATTCGTATGGGCAAAGTGCGCATATCATTAATTAGCCAAATAATTCAGTTTGCCGGCTCATCGGCTGGCGTCATTGTGTGAACAGGTGTGTGCGATGTGGCCTGACTATGGTGCGATGTGTTTGTTGCCCCGCCAGCCGTCCGATTTGGTAATGCTCACTTTGATTGAAGGCCCGGGCGGCGTGTCCATCGACGGCATCCAGAAGGGCGCTGGTTACATAACACCAGCCGGAGATCACATAGTTCGTGGACATGAACCAGAACGCAATCAAGGCCAAAATGATGCGTGCATAGCCTGAAAGAGGAATGAAAGCAAACAAACAATCATCAGCGGTTCAATCGATAAGGGAAGTGATATTGATGTGGGGCTGACGCTGACGCTGTTGCTGTTTGCTGTTGCTGGGCTGTTCGCATGCACTGGTATTGTGCATTATTACAAGCGCACGGCTAATTGAATTAGGGACGAGCCCCACGGAGCACCCGCCCCCCTTCAACAACTGCCACCGCAGCCCCATCGGCAGGAACAATCACACGGGTTCAGGTATGTATACATTCCATAATTCCAGAGGCAGATTCGAGCGATTCGCTCCACTAGTACTTACCAATCAAATTTGGCACAAAGATGAAGACGTTGTCATGCTCGGCAATGGCCATTGTGGCTGGGCGCTTGAAAAGTTCTGTTCGCTTCCGTCTGAGATTGAGATTCGAGTTTTTTGTTTGTTAAATGCGTAGCGAGTGAGGTGGTTAGTGTTGTAGGATTTTCAACGGGGGGCTGCCAGATGGCTCGCACCTGCGCACCTCGGCAGCACTGCCAACCTGGCGGCACACACTCGCGGATAACGTACATATTATGATCAGTGCGGGCATTATTTTGTGGTAAAATAAAGCTAAATTAAAGAGCAGCTAGAAGCAAGTTGAGAAAAATCAAAAGCAATATACTGATATCATTTTCTCAACACACCCGCACTCAAAGAAGTGTTTGTTCGCTATCTCCCCCTCTCTCCATCTCACCTTCTTGTTCTTTAAATTCTCAACTTCACGCTAAAAGGTGTTATTTATATTATTTCCGTAGTTTACCGTGAAAATAGCTAGAATTGACGGGAAAAAGCTGGCCTCTCACCACTGCAATTATGTTGAATCACACACATAACGGCATTTTCCAGAACTGGCAGCACCAGCCGTGGAAACTGTTTTGGTTACAACGAAATAATGCACAATTAAACGGTTTTTATTGTAGTCCGCCATTGCCAAGGCCAAGGGCACCGCCACCGCCACCCCGGCCACTGGCGCAGCATGGACAAGCTACGCAGCGGCACTGCTGGCACCCACCAACGCACCTCCTCCCCGGGACAAGGCCCACTGGCCGAGCAACACCATGTCGAGCAGTATCCCAAGAACCTGATCGAGCAATATCTGCGTGCCTCCAATAAAATCAAAAAGTTTGAGCGTGCCGGCTTTTTCAAGTGAGTTCTTGCCCCCAACTAGATACCACATCTGATTCAATTTCTGGCCATTTAGACGCTTTGCGCCCAGTGTGAACGATGTGCAGGCGGACTTCCAGAGGCTGGCGTACAGCTTCGAGGAGTCGGGCATCATGCAGTACGCGGCCATGTGCCACATTGGCTATGCCAAGTGCGAGTCCTTTGGGGGGGCGCCGCAGCGCGAGTCTGAGGCGTATGTGAGGGCCGCCCGTGCCTTCCTGCAGGCCCACAACGAGTTCGGGCTCCTACACCAGCGCACCCAGCACAGCGGCTTCCGGGAGGGTGCCCTTCACTGCTACCACAAGGCAGCGGAGCGCGTTGTGGACGGCTGTGTCTTCAAGGCTGCCATTCTCCGCGAGCTGCAGCAGCTGCAGCGACAGTTGGACCGCACCAGCAGCTTCGCCTCGCCCACCCACCAGATCCACGACCTGGAAATGAGCGCTGACCTGAGCACACAGCGCGAGGACTACCGCAGTGCCCTCCAGCACTACGACGACATCGTGGACAACATCTACGAGCGCCGGGGTGCACTGATGTACACCGATCTGCTCAGGCGCGTGGAGGTCCTGCGTCTGCTGCTGCTGGTCCACCTGAATCTGCCGCCTGCCCGGCAATCGCCCGCCCACATCAAGCTCATCGAGCACTACTACAGCCTCGCCCAGTTCGAGGCGAGCCCCTGTCCGGGCTACAACAGTGAGCTGGTAGAGCGGCCCGGCGCCTTTGTGCCCCAGCAGCAGCAGTACGCATTGGCCGAGATCATCTGTGCCTGGGTTGAGCGCAAAATGTGCTTTCTCAAGCATCTACTCCGTGACTTTGCAGCCGAATTTAGTTCGGCAAGCACTGCCGAGCGCCAGCTGCTTAAACTCATCTACGCGGACCTCTCCACAGTGTACTAGCCGCGAGCGAGCACGGCTCGCCACGGCATTGTGCGAGTATCATGGATTGTAGCAAATGGTATTGATACGGATACACACACATCCATATATATGATTATTTTATTACGATTATTGATTAGCATTAGCACACGTAACTAGTATCGCTTAAGTGTAACCAAGTCTACCATTCAACCTTTGAACGTGCCTACGCAAGAAACGAGAAAACGAATGAACCACATAAATCAGAAATGAAAGCAGGAAGCAGCAGCAGCAGGTAAGACAGAGCAGGGGGCCAGCCCTTCGGCGCACCGAAGTCTATATATGTACCCTTGCAGTTGGACGTTGACTACTGATTATTGATAGTTCCGTTCTGTTCTGTCTGCTGTTGATCAGTTGATTGCAATGTATGTACCTTCGACGGCTCTTTCCCTATGGCAGCTGTGTGATATAGTCATTCGATTTGTTTCTCTTTTTGGAGATAAATATTTAATTGCAATATTTACAAAAATGTAACCTATGATATCTTCTCAACAAGTTGAATTTATTACAGAGAGACTCCTGTAGATTCTGTGACATTTGGCATGAAAACTCTGAACACAATCTAAG
Organism: Drosophila subobscura; assembly: GCF_008121235.1. Lineage (NCBI taxonomy): Eukaryota > Metazoa > Arthropoda > Insecta > Diptera > Drosophilidae > Drosophila > Drosophila subobscura. The sequence goes on along the minus strand of NC_048530.1, from coordinate 21,480,499 downwards.
TGAACGCACTGCACTCTATAGAAGGATATCTAGACAGTTTCCCCTTCCAAGATTTGGGCATTACTACCCACTAAAGTGCTTCAACTCATTAAACCCCTAAAAACACAAAGGGATCTTCCAAATACTCCTACTGGCCAGTACAAAAAGGCTTTGTAATCATAGTATTGTTTGCTATTTAATATAGTGCAGCGAACTAATACATTCCAACAACATATATAATCCAGATCTATCAGAAACGAAGACCATAAAGAGATTGCCTAAAACAGAGGAGGAAAAAGGCTCCCTAAAATCTTTAAACATTCTCTCGGAGATGCTTCCCAACACATTTGACCAATAGCCACACGAGTACGGGTCCCCTGCAAGGGTATATTATGAAAAACTTACAGCAATAAAGGGAATCATATATGATACATAAATGCGCTAACAACAAATGTTAAATCATCTAAAAGCACACAGATTTGAAAATTGTACAATAAAGCAAAGCAAATGGAGATTACCTCAAACAACATTCGACTTTCTGTTTATATTTATTGTTTTGGGTTAGAACTCAAAGAATTCATAAAGATAAAAGGGGTGAGGCCAAGCCACACCCAAGAAATATGCCCTCCCTGGCCATATATGTATGGTTCTGGACACATCAAGGAACACTTTATGGATTGCTATACATCTGAAATCCACACTTTCAATGGTTCCCCTCTAACATGAGTAAATGAATCGGTAATCGGTTGGTTTTTTGGTCAAAGATTTCGTTTATTACCTTGTCTGAAGCAACTGTTTTGCTGTCTCACATTCGGAGCTGATGATGATGGCTGATTGATTTGACATAACCTTTAACCTATACAATTAGCTGCTTTTTGCATAAAATCATTCATCGTCTGTCTAGCATTAGGCATAGATTGCTGTTGCTGTTCTTGTATGTGGGATACGGGTGTACGGGTGTACGTGTGTATTTGTATATATTTATATCTTTGTGGCATACTCGTTTAGTATATAAAAACTCTTCCAATTTGTTAAATAACCTATAAATAATATCTGTGTTCTGAACTGCTCCTTCCGTTCTTCTTCCTGTTGTAATTTGTTTTAATATATTTAGTTTATTATTTTTGTATTGTAATACTCGAACGTCGCGAATACTCTCTTCTATCGAGCGTCGCGAATTCCTGCGAATTCCCCTAGCAAATCGTATATTGAATATTTTTGAAATTTCTAAGCATCGGCTGAACGCCTGAACCGCTGCAGGCAGTATCATCTCGGTATGGTTTTTTCATTATTTTTGTTTTGTTTCTCTTTACACACATTTTGGTTGTTGGTTTTTGTTTTTGTCACTCTCTGGCTTCTTAATCAAAACTTTAATTACATATATTTAGTAGTATATTTTGTTGTTGTATCTATTAACTTTATCTTTAACTTGATCTTGTGTTTCTTTTTTCATATATCTGATCCGTGGTGTATATATCGTATCTATCATGTATGTATATATATACTCGTATCGTTAGGGCGTAAATAAATTACAAAAAAAAACATATTTATTATATATATATAAATATATATTGAAACCTAGCGGAGAATTAAACGAAATTACGAATAAGCGCAAGATCACAAGCAGTTTTTGTAGTTTTTCTTTTTTTCTTTTGTTTTGTTTAGTTATTGTTTTTGATTTTGTTTTGTTTGTTCCTCTCCAACGACTACTCCACATATGATGAATGATTGATAGTATGTTTATATACGATATATATATAAATATTTATACATTTGTAATGTTTATTTTAATTTTAATTCGACACATAAAAAGAAAAAATTCAGCTAAAAATTTGTGTATATTCTTGTTGAGTTTCGGACTCTTTCTTGCCTGTGTGTGTAGGTTGTGTGTGTGTGTGGTGTGTGTGTGTGTGCATTACATAGGGGGGTTCTTCCCATGCACTTTCTGTATATGGTTGGGCTGTCTGTTTACATGACTTGACTATAGCATTGTGTAAACTCAAATCGTAATTTTGCAGGGGGATAATCGTGGGAGGGGGATGCGGCGCAGCAATCCCTTTGAGATTGTCATCGAATGGGTTTGAAGAGCGAAGGAGGAGGAGCGTTTGCCTGAATGTCCGTATGGTGTGTGTGTGGTGTCTGTGTGTGTATTCTTTTTTTTTGTATGTAACTAATGTGTGTGGTTTTCTTTCTGTGTAGCTTCTCTCTACTTTGCCGCCTTGGCCTTCTTCTCGTTCTCTGAGGTGATCTTGTTCTTCAAATGATCCTTGTAGTCGAGAATGCCGCCCTTCCACTTGGTCACCGTCTCCTTTTCGCACACCCAAATCTCCTCAGCCACCTGGAAAATGCAATTAGCCAATCAATCATAGCCTCAATCATGCATTTGTATCCTGATTAAATCTCTTACCTGATTGATCAAACGGAAATCGTGACTAACTAGCACCATGCCGCCATCAAAGTCGTTAATGGCATCGGCCAGGGCATCGATTGTCTCCATGTCCAAGTGATTGGTAGGCTCGTCCAGCAGCAGAAGGTGGGGCACCTGCCAGGCGAGCCAGGCGAAGACCACACGACAACGCTGTCCATCCGACAGCTGGCGAATGGGGCAGACCTGCTGGCGACCAGTCAGGCCATAGCGGCCGATGATCTTGCGCATCTCCTCCTTCTCCTTGACATCGGGAAAGGCGTGCATCATATACTCCAGCGGACTGACATCGAGATCGAGCAGCTCGTGCAGATGCTGGTGGTAGCGAGCGATGCGCAGATGGGAGTTCTTGCGGATCATGCCAGAGGTGGGCACCAGATCGCCATAAAGCAGCTTCAGCAGCGTCGACTTGCCGGCTCCGTTGGGCCCCACCAAAGCGAGACGTGTGTCCAAATCGATGCCAAACTCCAGGTTCTTGTAGATCCAAGGCGTTTCATCGTTGTACCGGAAATTCACATTCTACAAAAGGGCGGGGGGACACGTGAGTGATCAGAGAGAGATGTGTGGGTGTGAAGGATTAATGGATGGCTGCGCTTACCTGCACCATGATCACAGGTGGGGGCACCTTGCCGCACGAGGGGAAATAGAAGTTGAGCACCTTGTCGTCAGAGACCTTTTCGGTTAGGCCCTGGGCGACCATTTTGGCGAGTGTCTTCTCCTTGGACTGCGCCTGACGCGCCAACTTGGCGGAGCCGTGACCGAATCTGGCAATGTAGTTCTTCATGTGCGATATCTGATCCTGCTCCCAGTTGTACTGCTTCATCTGGTTCTCGAGCAGCTCCATGCGTGTGCGCACAAAAGCCTCGTAGTTGCCGGTGTAGTATTTGAGGCGCTTGGCCGTCAAGTGTACGATGTTGGTGCAGACGCCGTTGAGGAAGTCCTGAGAGTGCGAGATGAGCACCAGGATGCGTTTGTATGTTTTCAACTCCTCCTCCAGCCACACGCAGGCGTCCAGATCCAAGTGATTGGTCGGCTCATCGAGCAAAAGCAGATGCGGTTTCACGAACAGGGCACGGGCCAGGGCGATGCGCATACGCCAGCCACCAGAGAAGTCCTTGGCCTGTTTCTGTTGCATAGCCTTGTCAAAGCCAAGACCGTGCAGGATGCGGGCGGCCTTTACCTCGGCCAGGTCGGCGGACATGTCATCGAGACGCTCATAGATATCAATAAGCTGCTCCTGGGCATCATCCTCCTCGCTCATGGCCAGCTCCTCGGCGAGCTTCTCGAGCTTGATGCGCTCCTCGTCCACCTCCATGACGCACTGAAGGGCACTCTTCGAGCTGGCCGGTATCTCGCGCGTCAAGTGGAAAATGTCAATGTGCGGCGGAATGGGCACTTCGCGACCGCCCAGCACGGCCAGCAGCGAGGACTTGCCGCAGCCATTGAGACCAATCAGGCCGTAGCGACGTCCGCAGTTCAACTCCAGCATGGTGTCCTGCAGCAGCTCGGAGCCAAAGAACGTGATCGAAAAGTTGGCGATCTTGACATCACGCGAGCGAGGATGCACAGCCAGGGAGCCGGTGCAGGAGCGGGCCTCGGCACTAATGCGAGCCTCCTCCTCGAGCTTGGCGCACAGCTTCTCCTCCTCCGTCAGTTCGCGCTCCGGCTGGCCGTTGGCCTTCTTAGTGGAGGGAATCTGTTGGATCTTCTTGTTGCGGGCATCCTTCTTGCGCTGCGCATCGCGTTTCTTTGAGTCGGAAGGCATTCTTCTAGCTGCTAAACACACACAAAAATATATTTAACTTTTACACTTTATTTTTACTTTTGTTGTCGAGTATTTTCTACTTCAATCTAATATCTAGTCTATAATGTTTTGCGGCCAAAGGGTTGCTTTATACTGACTCCGAAATTATGCTGGGATGTCAACAAAATCAGGGTCTACTGCATGCAACAAAAAATAAGGACTTTTCCTTGCTCGAATGGCAGTCAGGATTGAAGCGCTTGTTACGACAAGGTCATGTAACGGTGCACAGCAGGGTTGCCAGCTGCCCTGGGTAATCAGGGTCACCTGCGTGTGCATGTGCAGCACGCTTTCAGGCGTCCCACAGACGCTAAAAATGCAGATGTGATCTCCTTATCCACCACCCACCTTGCACCTGAGCAGAGCAGAGCAGCGCAGCGCAACGCAGCAAACAACTGTTTTAACAAATGTTTGGTTTGGTCTCAATTTTAAATTTAGACAGCGTCAGCAAAAACGGAAAAATTTCCACTGTGCCTTCGGCGTGTGCTTGCGGGTTTCACTGTTGCTGAGCGGACTACTTCGTGTTTCGCGTCGTGTCTGTCTTGCCACCCCGCGCGCTTCACGATGATTCACAGTTCACAGTTAGCCAGGAATTCCGTTGCAGCAACGGTCGGTCGGTGAAAGGGGGAATCAAAAAGAAAAGGTGCAAAAAAAATTGCAGCACTCGTGTACGTACACACGCTAGTCAACACTACTGTCGATCTACCACCTTGCCCCTGTAGCGCACAGACAAGGCAACGGCAACGCACACTTGACTGATGTTACACCACTTACATACACGCACAGCGAACGAGAACAGACACAGGGGAAGAAAAATGCATGTGTGGGATGCGCAAATTATCGAATTTCCCACAGCTTTGGCTGTGCAGTTACTTACCTTTTGATTTTTAATAAATAATAGAGGTGTCACGAACAGGAACGGATCGAAGTCTTAATACGGGCTCGCAAATTATCGGCTGTCTTGCCTCGGACTGGTGCTGGGCCGCTTAGAGGGGGAACGGAACACACACACACGCATTTACACGTGTTTCGTAGGGAGTGTGACCGCGGATTTGTCGATAGAATATACCGTCTGACCCTCAAAAAGATCTCGAAAAACGCGTATATTTCTCAATACATACTTCCACTTTGAAATTGCTGGTCACCCTGTTTGCAGGCTGCAAAACCATCGATGGTAATATCGATGGTCTCAGAATTGTATAGTGCGATATATCGACTGCTCTGTTCGACCATCCAAACTTCGTTAAAAAGAAAAAAATAGGATTTTTAAGTTTAGGTAAGTAAGTCCCCAACGACAAAACAATAGAAATAATAATTGTTCAACGCAAGTTACCAGTATACCCATAGCTGTATAAAAACAAAAAAAATTGTAGACATGTCGAAATTTGGCTACGGAAACTTTGCAATGCTCAAGTTCTTGGAGGCTTACAAGGAGCAGCCTTGCTTGTACGACCCCAAAATGGATAACTACAAGAACCGTATGGCCCGCGAGAAGGCCTACGCTGCGATGATCGAAAACCTCAACTCTCCAAATATTTCGATCAAAGATGTCAAGCGGAAAATCAAGAGCATTCGCACCGTCTACACCAAGGAGTTGGGCATTCGCAGGTGCTTCGCGGAGAAGGGCAGGCCCTACGAAACGAAGCTCCAGTGGTTCCGTGTGGCCGACACCTTTCTAAGAAAGGTATCGAATTCGCATCCCAGAAACGTGAGTACCTAGCCCTAGGGTACGGGCCAAAAATGGCGATGCCCTCTCTTACATATGTGTATAACACACATTCGCAGCGCAAGAAAACGCCAACAAAGAACTTAGCAGCACTCTTCGACTCCAATACAGACATTAGTACGAGCGAGGATGCCATAGAACAGGATGACAGCTTTGTAGAATCCATTGAGCAAATTTCTGTGGCGCCGTCCACTCTCAATGCCTTCCGCACACAGAAGACTTCCACGCCAAATTGCAGCGCACGACCATTGTCATTCGAGCTTACTATTGATAATTCCATTTCAGTGGATAACTCAAAGGTGGAGGAGGAATGTTCGAGCCAAAGCCCACCCATTTTCAGGCCTTCAGGAGCTGAACTATACCGCACCGTTCAGTCGGATTCGGAGCGGCAGGACGATCCATCAGCACCAGCAGCACAAGAACCACTAGCACCACCACCACCACCATCAGTTGTGTCAGGGGCAATTGTCGCTTCGCATCCCGATGATGATTTTACGCACTTTGCCCTAGGCATTGCCTCGCAGCTGCGGAAGATACCCAATCCGGCCGCCGTCGCATGGGCCAAGGTGCGCATGCAGCAAGTTGTCTACTCCGCCGAGACTGGAGCCATGGAAAGCTCCGCAAGGAACTTTTCAAGGGACCCAAATTTCGTATCTCCGGTCTAGATTACAGACTTGCAGGATTTTATTGTTAGTATTGTACCCTTGACTGGGGGTATATCGATTTTAGCCAAAAACGGCCAATGTTGTCCTATATTATTATTTAGTTTTATCCAAATACTCCTTATGTTGGAGTGCACTTAAGAGAGCATCTCCACCCCATATAGAATATGACATATATTCCTGTTCTGCATGAACAATCGGTCAGAATTTGATCTCAAGATATTCGAGCTGAAAGTTCCCAAAGGGGCTCAGACTTTTGTTTATGCTCAGATTCTCGTATGTTTAAAAAATTAAATTATCATACATTTAGTTGCTTTAGTTAGTAACTAATTAAATATAATATTAGCTGCCGGGCAAAAAGTGTGCAACGAAAATTATACATTTCTCAAGCTGCAGTAAGGATATTTGGATAGAAACGATTACCAAAAATACAATTTGTGTTCCTGTGACCAAAGAAATAAACAAAATAGAAATAAACCCATAATTAATTAATTTAATCAGGCTTTGGATGGTTTACCGGATAAGTAGCCATTTTAGGATATTTTTTTAATGAATCATCAATTTCATCAATTTGTGTTTGGTATATTACGGTATATTCTGGAAGTCAGGCGGTATATTTTATCGATAAGTCCGCTGTCACACTGCAGCGTCCGCGTGCGTGCTTCATTTGCAATAAAAATAAAAATATTTAGAAAATAGCCATGGATGACGAAGCTGAAACATACAAGCTGTGGCGCATTCGCAAGACAATCATGCAACTGAGTCACGATCGCGGTTATTTGGTGACGCAGGACGAATTGGACCAGACGCTGGAGCAGTTCAAAGACATGTTTGGTGACAAGCCAAGCGAAAAAAGGCCGGCCAGGTCCGATCTCATCGTACTGGTGGCCCACAACGACGATCCCACTGATCAGATGTTTGTGTTCTTCCCGGAGGAGCCGAAGATCGGCATCAAGACAATCAAAACCTATTGCACCCGTATGCAGGAAGAGAACATTCATCGAGCCATCGTTGTGGTGCAGGGCGGCATGACACCCTCGGCCAAGCAGTCGCTCGTGGACATGGCCCCCAAGTACATTCTGGAACAGTTTCTCGAGTCTGAGCTGCTCATCAACATCACTGAGCACGACCTGGTGCCGGAGCATGTGGTGATGACCGTTGAGGAGAAGCAGGAGCTGCTCAGTCGCTACAAGCTTAAGGAGAACATGTTGATGCGCATCCAGGCCGGCGATCCAGTGGCTCGCTACTTCGGTCTTAAGCGTGGTCAAGTGGTGAAGATCATCCGTTCGTCGGAGACAGCCGGTCGATATATCTCCTACCGCCTCGTCTGCTGAGAGGTCAATTTATATTTTAAATTAGTATAATAAATTACAAACATAAACAAACAAATTGTATAATCCAAATTCAAAGGTTGACGCGTGTCCACGGAGGATCTTTAGCGGTTTGTAGAGCTGGGCCTGGGCCTGGCATTGGACATCTGATACTTCTGATGGCCCCTCTGGGGAACAAGAACACCTCTGGAGATCGTCTTCTCCATTTGGTACTGCCGACTTCCGTTGCAATCTCCTGCCTCGAGTATTGGAGCACGAAACTGTAAGATTTATTTGAGAGCATTGCCCTGTTGAATGTGGACATCGCTCTAATGACCTTCATCGCAGCTGCGGAGTACTTACGTAGGCATGACCACCGAGGAAGGGCGCCACGGTCCGAAAAATTCAATAATAAAGACAAATCGAAAATGATGAAGTCAGTCGAATGTATGCCGATTATTTATAAATTTATTTAAAGATATGGGATAGATACGGAATGGGGTATTTAAATCTGCCGTACCAAATATGGTATGAATTATTGATAAGATCCGGTGGATACTCTGATATGATAAAAATTATATTGTTTCATTTATTTATAGCGGAATTATATTATTTGGAATCGTAATTTTGATTGGTATTTTCAAAAGAAAACATCGATAAGTTCCGCCTATCGCACAATAGTACCGGGTAATTTCGTTGAAACTACCCGGCACACCAATGAGCAGAATAAAAAGCAATCTTTAGACATGAAACAACAGAAAATCAGTTGCAATTAGCTTAAAGTTTAGAAATGTTCATAAAATGATACAATTTCATAATTTATCCACCAAAATGTCCATTTGGCAGTCCAAAAAAATATCACTCACAAATACATTGTCAGCGAATTATATATATCGATATATTGATATACTAGTTTCTATCATCCCTATCATGCATTTATTTGCCTTGTTCAAGAAAGCCAAGATTGTTAAATTTACCCAAATTAGAACGTTTTACAAAAAAAGAACGTAGCAGAAATGCTGCTGCTGTTTAATATTAATGTAAGTATTTCATCAGAGTTTTTTCTTAAACAAAATCATCTACACACGCACACACACTCTACTCTAATTGTTTTCTGCGTTCTGACTGTGGAAATTTCATTTTTTTTCTCGGTAGTTTTTTTTCTTTTTCTTTTTGCATTTTATGCACTGCTATTGCGCGTGTGTCTGTCTGGTAAAAGAGCATTATATTAACAAAATCGGCAAAGGTTTGTGCAAAAAACGAAGTGAAAAGGGCATAATGAAAAAAAAAGAGTGCAATGCATCGGGTGAGACAGGGAGCGGGGCTGGTTTTGTTTTTGTTGCTGGGAAGAAAAAACAGACTTCTTCAGCACACGCACGCACACACTTGCATATTGGGTCGGTAGAAATCTTAGGAAATGCCGCACAGAAAAATAATGCCCAAGTGTTTCTAGAAATCGGGGTGCTCCGCAAGACACACACACACACAGACACAAACGCGTGCACCTAAATCACAACCAGACATACATACATACATGCATGCACGCAAAAGTGTAAATTTGATAGTGAAAAAAGGCAAAAAGCCTTTTTCTGCTCATTTGACATTTCGCTCAAACATGTTGCGTTTGAGCCTGTGTGCCTGTCCGGTCTGTGAGTGTTCCTGCGCGAGTGTGCGTGTGTGTGTGTGGGTCGGTGGGTGTGAGTGTCTGTCAAAATTGATACAATTACAAATGCATTTTACTTTATATCTATATATTCTAACGCATCGAAAGTTCTTGTTAATGCGCGCGCGCTCTTGTGCCGATTTACCTTACGCGTTTTTGCTTCGTGTTTTGCTGCTGTTGCCAGTTGGAAATTTATTGTGCGTCCAATTGGCATGTGTGTGTGAGTGTGGAAGGGATGCAGCATTTCTGCTAATGTAGTGGTAGTCGCGTGTGCCGTTCCGTTTCGTTCCGTTCACAGCTGACAAGTGCAGTTACTTCGTCGACTGTGTTCCTTCCACAATTCCAGGAGCGCGCTCACAACGTTTTTCCATTATTTTGATAGATATATAATCCGGCAGCGTTCAGCAAACATTTCGGTTTGCAATCTCGTCTCGTCCCATCTCGTTCGCTCAGCTGCTAAGTGCAGTTACTCTTTTTCTGCTGCGTAGCTGGTTGTGTGTGCTGAACGCAACTCCATTTAGAGGAGAAAAAAAAACATTGCTCGCAGTTTGCATTTTTGTTTTCTATCAAATTTCGGTGATTATTCATTCATTTGTGGATATACGAACGTTTGTGTGTGCGACACTTATTTGTTTATTGACCAAATAATCCTTTTACAAATCTTTGAAAGTAATTTCACGTTTCTCTTTTTGGTAAAATCTTGCAGTTTACTTATTAAATATGCTGACGATACATTTTGAGGCGAAATTTAATGATTAATCAGTAGAAAGAGGACACTTAAAAAAGCCAACCAACCAAGCGACCGACTCCAGGAGACGAGAGTAGGTGGAGGTTATAAACACCATCCACCACCAGAGGCAACGGCACCCACACACACAAGGAGAGAGAGAAACAGGAGCAGGAGCGCAGGCAGGAGCTGCCGGAGCGGCGAGGCGCGGCGATTCCCGCCCGAGCCATCGACTTCGCCATGAAGGTGGATACGGTAAAGCTGAAGAAGGGCTCTTCGGAGCTGACTTCGGAGTGCCGCGAACTGATCGATGAGCTCACAAAGCGTCGCACACGCGCCGAACTGCTCGAGTTTCTCGACAAAATCCATGTATGGATCTATGGCAAGTGCGAGCTCTATCACTGGATCGAGATACTCGATCGTTTCGACAAAATACTGGATGAGGCAGCCAGACATGTGAATTCCAATGAATTTGTGCTCCAATGCGACACACAATTCCACTCAACGGTAGGTCCCACGGTAGGTTTTTCTCCCCTCCTCAGCAAAACACACACCAGACCACGCATACTCATGGACAATTCTAATTAATATTCCTTCCTTTTCCGATGGATGAATCACACCATACAGGATGTTACATTGCTGCTGCATGTGCTGAACTTTACGACACTCTTGATCGAGCATTCGTTCTCGCGGCATCTGTACAACTCCATTGAGCATCTGACACAGCTGCTCTCCTCACAGAACATGGACATTGTCCTTGCCGTACTCAATCTGTTGTATATGTTCTCGAAGCGCAGCAACTTTATACCACGTCTGCCCTTCGAAAAGAAGGAGCTACTGATTGTGAAACTCTTCAACATTGCAGAGGTAAGGGATCAACAAGATAGCCATAACCATAGCCACTCGCTGAACCTTTTGAACTTTTACAGCGCTGGGGCGATCCAAACTATGGCCTCTCGCTCAAGGACTGCTGCATTGGCGAGCCAAAGCTGGAGTTTCTTTATCAGCTGTGCATCGACTATGTGGATGAGCATGGTCATGCTGCACAGCTGGAAATCCCTGACATGATGGACCTCTGCCACACGGCATCGGCACCAGAGGTGATCAAAACGATTGCCGGACAGATCTCAAAGCCCAGTGAGGCAATAAAGGTGCGTCTAAGCCACTTTATATCTCCTCTTTTTCGCACTCTTTTTCACACTCTCCTTTCTCTCTTCTCATGTAGATGCGCATTGCTCATCGTGTGCGTCTTATTTCTGGCTTCAACAACTACAAGCTGCGCCTGCAGTTTGTCCAGGCCCGCCTGCAGGCGGTCTCAATTTTGATTTACTCAAATGCCCTGCAGGACAACACAGACAAGGTGCTGTATCCCGGCTTTGGGGAAGAGCTCTGCGAGCTGATTGACAAGGAGGATGTGATACTGGTGGAGATACGCGCCGCCGTTCTGCGCACCCTCACATCCATGCTACACTTTGATCGCAATCCAAATGTGCCCAGGTGCGTTGCTGCAACAGAATGGTTGCTCCCCCAGCCGGAATGATTTTCCCATAATTTATTGATTGTTTCTCCTCCTTCTTTCTTGTTCTTTTTGTGTGTGTGTGCTCCTCGCACTCTTTGCTTTTTTCGTGTTTCCCTGCAGCAGGGCCGGATCGCGGCTAATGAAGATTGTGCACTACACAGGCGCCGAGCGGCAGGGCGGCACATTGCCACTGCTGGTGCGCGATTGCATAAATAATCTGACAACACATGGCCTCACGGAGCGATATCCATTGATACTGGCCACATCGCTCTTCTCGCTGCTGTACCATTTGGCCAGCTATGAGCTTGGGGGCTCTGCCCTCGTCAAGAGCGGCATGATGCAGTCGCTCCTGTGCGTAATCAGTTGGCCAGGCGTTGATCTGGAGCACATCACATTTGTGACACGCGCCGTGCGTGTGATTGATCTGATCACAAACATTGACATTGCCCGATTCCATCAGAATAATGGACTGAATGTGTTCATCGATCGACTGGAGAAGGAGATTAAGAGCTGCTGCAAGGCCCTGGCGGATATTGGCATCACACTGAAAGAGTCCACCCTCAGGGATGAGGATAAGCTGGATATGTCACTGGATCTAGTCGATGTCGATATCGAAGGTAGCAATCGAACCGAGCATAAGCCACAGAAGGAATTTCTCTTTCTCAAACACTATTTTTCTCTCTGTCTTTTAGATGGAAGTGGCTCCTCCCCGCATCGTGACACATCCGATGATCAACTGGGAGGCATCCATCTCGATGATGAAGATGAGGATCCACCAGATGATGACGAGGATCAGGATCTGGAGTCTGCCCAAAGGCCTAGCGGTTCCAGCAACATGATTGTGGCCGTCGCTGGCTCCAGCGAAGAAGGTGGCGCAGAGGGCGGCGCCCCGGCGGACAGCTTCAGCTATGAACCTGGCGACCAAGGGCGCTCTGTGATCGCCACATATCCACTCAATAGTTACTATGCCCGTCCTCTGGCCGAACGCAAGGCCGAACTGTCGCAGGCACAGCTGCCCCCGAGCAGTGTTCAGCCGAAGAAGCCCTCGTGCGTCACGCAGCGTGCGGCGCTGCTCAAATCGATGCTGAACTTCCTGAAGAAGAGCATCCAGGATCATGCGCACTTCAGCAACATGCGCAACATCATGGAGACGAGCCTCACACAGTCGCTGCGGCACATCATCGCCAATGCCGAGTACTATGGCCCCTCGCTGTTCCTTTTGGCCACCGATGTGGTCACCGTGTACGTATTCAATGAGCCCTCGCTGCTCTCCTCCCTCCAGGATCTGGGCATCACCAGCGTCATGCTAAAGGCCCTACTCCAAAAGGATGTCCCAGCCACACGCGAAGTACTTGGCTCCCTGCCCAATGTCTTTTCGGCTCTATGCCTGAACGAGCGCGGCCTGTTCGAGTTCCTCTCGTATGATCCGTTCGACAAGGTGCTCAAGGTACTACTCTCCCCGGACTATCTCGTGGCGATGCGCCGGCGCCGCTCCTCGGATCCACTTGGCGATACGGCCACCAATTTGGGCAATGCCATGGACGATCTCATTAAACATCATCCGTATCTGAGGGCCGATGCCACCGAAGCGATTGTGCGTATGCTCAGAGAACTGGTGCGCCTTGGCTCCGATCCCAGCTTCATTTGCTGGCGTGCCAACAAAGAGAGCAGCGGCTCGGGCAGCGGTTCCCATGGCTCGGGCTCCCATGGCGTTCTGCCCTCGGTGACGGCCTCACCCATGGTGATGGTGGCCGGCGCAGGCGGCACAGCCTCTGTGCTCCAGAGTGCGGCCAATGATAATAACGACAGCAGCGGAGATGATGACGATGACGATGATGAGATGAGCTCCGCATCGCAGCAACAACAGCAGCCACCACCGGGAACGGTAGGAGGAGGCGGCGTCGTTGTTGTTGCCTCCACATCACGTGGCGCTGCCTCGCTGGCAGCAGGATCCGCGGGAGCTGGCATACCGGGAGGATGCCTCACCGTTGCCACCACTTCATCATCCTCCTCCTCGTCGTCGTCGTCGGCTCTGGTGCGAGCCTCGGTGTCGCCGCCAGAGCGTGAGGCCATACCCCTGATCGATTACATCCTCAACGTAATGAAATTCATCGAAGCGATCTTCAGCAACAGCCCCAATGGCGACCATTGCCGCGAGTTTGTGCTGCAGGGCGGACTCAGGCCCATTCTGCAGCTGCTGTCGCTGCCCAATTTGCCCGTGGACTCGCCGGTGTCCACCACCTCGCAGGCTGTGGCGAATGTCTGCAAGGCGATACTCAGCCAGGCGCAGGAGACAAAGGTGCTCGATGTGGCCCTCAAGCAACTGGCGGACATTGTGGGCAAGCTGAAGCCCCTCATCAAGCACTTCACCTTTCCGGGTGGCAGTGTCCTGCTGGCGGAGTTGGTCTGCTGCCAACGGCTGGAGGATGGCTTTGCCAATGCCGAATACACACCGATCCTGCACAACATGAGCTTCGTGCATGGCTATGTGGTGATGCTGGTGCATCTGTGCCGCAATGCCTCCACGGATATGCGAGCCATTCTGCTCAAGCGTTGGGGCGTCAATCGGGAGACTGGCGTCCAGCTGCTGCAGCAGCTCGTCCAGCTGTACATTTCGCTGGTGTGGGAGAGCACCATACTGCTGAACCTCTGCTCCGATGAGCCCACACAGCATCCGGATCTGATCTGGGATGAGATTGCCGCCCAAATGTCCGCGGCCGCAGGCACCGCCGATCCCATGACCGAAGCCGATCTCTCGAGGAAGCTGGAGCGTGCCGCAGAGTTTCGCACAAAGTATACGCCCGAGGAGCAGTTCCGGTATATCAAGAGCCTGCTGGCGGCCAGCTCACGGCTGGGCCGTGCCCTCGCCGAGCTGCTGGGCACGCTCGTCAAGCTATCGGTGGGCTCCCCACAGACGCGCCAGCGCCGAATCAACGATCTGATCAGTAATATCAACAAAGTTCCTACACCGGAGGCGCGGGAGATAGCGCGCATATTGAGCTCCATTCTGGTGAATGGATTCAGCCACGAGAGCATCCTGCCCAAGCCCGTGCCCAAGCTGAAGCTGACGTTCCTCATCTGCTCGGTGGGATTCACCGGTCCCATGCTGTTCGACGACAAACGCTCCGCGTTTCATCTAATGATCTCGCAGTTTTGCGCCGAGAACGGCCTCAAGGCGTTCTTCGAGATGTTCTACTGGGCGCTGTCCCTCGACGCGGAGTCAAAGAAGTTCGAGTTCAAGCAATGGGCATCGATGGAGGACCTGATGCAGTCGCATGAGGATGATAAGCGTGACTGCCCGGAGGGTACCGGCGAGTTCCTCGATGCCTGGCTGCAGCTGCTCGAGAAGATGGTCAATCCACGTGCAATGCTAGACTCGCCCTACACGATGAGTCCGCGCCTCAACTACATGCCCGACACGGTGCCCTTTGAGCCGGTGTTCTATCTGATACACATCCATCAGCTGGCCATGCAGGCACTGCGCCGGATCTGGGCACGACGCCCCATTGCCAACTATGGTGCCAGCATGTTCGAGACAATGATTCTGATTGTCAAGCATCTGGTGAAGTCACATGCCACGCTCCTGGAGCGCTATCACACACGCCTGAAGGAGATCAAGTTCGAGAATCTCTACATACGCAGCACGGACGATGGCCTGAATGTGGAGCACATCAAGAGACTGACGGACATGGGATTCACGCACTATCATGTGGTGGATGCGCTGCGCAACAATGGCACCCTGGAGGAGGCCACCGACTATCTGCTGAACAACCCAGAGGCGAGTGCACACTCCTCGCATGCCGCCACGACCAGTGCTGGTGCGGGTGGGGCAGCCACAGCGCCGACACCGCCGCCCACAGCGATGGAGATTGGACTGGATGGCACCGGCATGGAGGGTGGCGAGTCATCGGGCGGCGGCTCGGGCTCCACCATCAGCCTGGGACCCACACCGACGCCCACATTCAGCCAGTACAAATCGGGGGGTAACCCATCCAGCTATGACTACAAACACCTGAAGCTGATGCCGCCCATGATCTTTGATCGTTTCTGCGACGAGGCCATTGGCAGAGCCTTCGAGTTCATGGAGGCCATACCGGATGTGGTGAACAGTGCCTCGGATCTCATTGCCGTGCTCTACAGGCGCCACAATCACCTCAACAAGCAGGTCTTTGTCACGAACTTTGTGCGCAATGTCATCCAGTGGGTGGACTTTACGCTGCAGCTCTTTGAGAATCCACGCCAGCCGGGCGCCACCTGCCGCGGCACACGTCTCGAGGAGTGCCTCACGGGCATGACGGCCACGCGGCTGTTTGTGCGACTGAAGACCTCAACGCTGCTGTTGGACGAGAACTTTAGCGACATGCATCGACCGCTGGTGGAGGCCATCAATGCCCAGGATGCGATGGTGTCGCTCGTCAAGCTGCTCGACAACATGGCCCAGTGGATGATGGAACAGTCGGAGAAGCCACAAGCGGAGCGCATAAGCGTGCCACGCTGGGTGCAGAATCTGGTCGATCTGATCGATGCCATCGACAGCATCAGTCACATTTTGCAGCGCAAGTCCAATATGCGTGCGGTGTGCAGTGATGTGTGGCGCTGGTACGACGCCTCCACTGGCAAGTGGAATGGCTACTCGGAGGCCAACAATGAGCTCATACGGAATGCCTACAACTCGGGCGAACGCTGGCTGCACATCAGCGTTGGGCGGCAGCGTTGCACCGTCTCCTTCAATTGCATGACGCAGGTGAGCGAGGCCTCTGGCAGCCATCGTCCGGTCTTCCCTACGCTCAAGCTGAGCGAGGCCATCTCGAACTTGAACAATCCCGTGGCCGTCACGAAGGTGGAGCATCTGCTGAACCGTGTGGTGCGCACAGCGCCCGATGGCCAGGGCACAACCCACACGGACGAATTAATTTCATTGCGACACTTGATGACATTCGGCGATGGCCAACAGACGCCAACAATGGTGCAACCACCAGCAGGTGCCACAGCAGCGGCGGCGGCAACGACAGGAACCAGCGATGAGACCTCCAATGAGTCGACGAGTGGCGGGGCTCGCGCCAGGGCACGTTCCCCACCCGCACCCATGACAACACGCAGCAAATCGAGACAGAGGAATGCCGCTGCGGCAGCAGCCGCGAAGGCAAAGACATCAACAACAGCGGCAGCGGCGGCGGCTCCGGCAGCAGCTGCGACACCAACGATACCCAAGCGCACCCAGCGGATCCTGCTGAGCGAGGAGAATGTGGGTTTGAGCAAATTCGATTGCGCACGGATCATTGGCAGCATTGTGTCGCTGCTGCAGCCACCGATATTGCTGCAACACGAGACGAAGCTGTCGCTGTTGCGCCTCTGCGCACGTCTCACGCGCAACTACGAGAATGCCCAGACCTTCATACGTCGCGGCGGCGTCAAGATGCTGCTGCAGCTGCAGCAGTCGTGCAGCTTCATGGGCTTCCCCACCTATGCGATAATCATACTGCGGCACGTGCTGGAGGCACCGCCAGTGCTGCAGGAGGCCATGGAGCGTGTGCTGGGCATGCGTGCCGCCGGCATAGTGCCCGTGGGACAACGCGACTTGATCTTTGTCCTCACCCAAGTCTCGACGGCTGTGTCGCGCAATCCGCAAATATTTGTGGCCGCCGCCAAGGAGATGCTGCGCGGCGAATATCTCATGAACTCGAACAGCTCCAGCGGCAATGCCCTGGCGGACGATGCTCGCGTGATGGTCAAGTCAAAGTTTGGCCAACAGCCGACAGCAGCCGCCGGGGGACCCAATCCACAGACGCCGCCACCCGCACCCGTCAAGGAGGAGATGTGGGAGGATCCGATGGTGCAGTCGGCAGTCGCTGTGCTCAAGGAGCTGCTGCTGGCGCTGGTGCAGCCGTGCTGCCACTACAGCATTGCCGTACCCACAAACGATCATCCCAAGGCAGCGGCAGAGCTGCCGCAAACCGACCATCCGGGCAGCACACAATTCGGTGCCATGGAAGAGGATGAACCAACGCAGCAGCCGCAGGCAGCGGCCAACCAGCCACAAGCAGCGACAAGCGGCAGCACCAAGAAAGGAGGAGCAGCAGCAGCTACTGCTGCTGGCACAGCTGGCCCCACGGGGGATGGCGGCAAATATGAGCCCTGCTGCTGCACGTGGCATGTGCCCACCGCTGTGCACACCCACTCGAAGCCGACACTGTCGCGAGCGACGCTGCTGAAGCTGCTGGCAGATGCCACCAGGGCCTACCAGTCGCTGCTGCCGCGTGTCCTGCTGGGTCATGTGTACACACCCGCAGACAGTCCGCTGATCCAGGAACCACAAATGACATTCATGGCCGTGCTGCTGGATCGCTTTCTGCCCATCACAAAGCGCCACCATGTGCCCGAGGTGAGCACCATGGCCCGCGTGCTCATTTGCTCGCTCTCCGACTGCTATCAGATGCCCGGCGTGCAGGTGCAAGTGGCCGAGGAGCTGCATGCGGCTGTCGCCAGGGCCCTGGCCCAGCCAGACTCATCGGAGAAGCACACACGGCTGCAGGTGCTGATGAGCCTCTTTCCCAACCTCATCGAGTCGCCGATGCTCTTCGACAAGGTGCACATGCACCGGAACAACATGTACCGCGTCCTGTTGCGGCAGGGCGTCATGACGTACCTCACCAAGATTGCCCAGTACAAGGATCTGTCGAATCACAACACGCTCTGCACTCTGGCCTCCATTCTGCGGCCCATGGAGATTCTGCTGCGCTTCAGCGTCTCCACGACGACCCTCAGCTCCAAGCGGATACTCTTTGGCGATGCCAGCGCCGGCGGAGCGGGAGGCACGGGCGCCGGTGGCACTGGTGCCGGCAACAATGCCTCTGGCACGGGCATTGGATCGTTCTCAATGTCCTCCCTGGGCGGCGGAGGTGGCGGCGGCGGCAATAGCGTGAACAACACCTACGGCGCCATCATCAATCGCCGCCTCTATCCCCGCCTGGCTGCACGCACGGCCGCCGGAGCGGCTGTCGAGCGATCGAATGGCATGGGGGGAGAGCATGTCCTACGGGACATCATCCGCAACGTGCTGTCGGACAGACGGCACGCCTTTGAGTTCATCTTCAACTCGGACGAAATGGCTGTGGATCCAGAGGATGCGCCACCGCCGGCAGGCGGAGGAGTAGGATCAGGAGCAGCTGGTTCGGGCGCCGGACCCGGAACTGGCCTCGGCCTTGGACTGGGTCTCGGTCTCGGATCGAGCAGCAGCAGCACCAGCGCCGCCGCTGCCTCCGTCATCGATGTGGTCGGAGAGCGCAACAGCAGCAGCAGCGGCGGAGGCGGCGGCATCGGCATCGGTGGAGAGGCAATCGATGGACCATCGGGATCGGCAGGCGCTGCAGGTGGCTCCTCATCCGGTGGACCCGTGCGTCCCGTCCTCAACTTTGATCAGCTCTGGGATGACTTTCTGCAGAGCGAGGGACTGCGTCTGGCCTCGCGCGCAGGCGGCACAGGCGGTGGCAGCAGCGTCAGCGGCGGCAGCTCCTCGCAGCAGCACGCACAAAACGGTGGCACATCGAGTGCAGCAAGTGGCACTGGCGCTGGCTCCGGCTCTGGCAGCTCCCTCAATGTGGATCCGCGACTGCGCAACTCCCAGCCCGATGGGCACCTCGCACAGGATGGACCCAACGCCAGCAGCAGCGGTGGCGGCAGCGGAAGTGGCAGTGGCGGCAATGACAACGGCCTGGGCGGCGGCAACAGCGATGGCGCCTCCACCTCATCCGATACGGGCGCCCGCGAGAATCGTCGCGAGATGAATGCCTCCATGCTGGGCGATGCCAGCAGCTCGGATTCCGATTCGGATGGCTCCTCGGAGAACGATGAGCGCAACGATGAGGAGGATGACGACGAGGATGATGCACCCGACGAGGATGCGGATGAGCACAGCGAGACGGATGTCGATGAGGAGCGTCCGCGACAATTTATCGAGGTATTCGATCACATCTATGAGCCGGAGTCCTCGGAGACGGCCTCCAATGATGCCGATGTCGATGCCGACGACGATGATGATGACGACGATGAGGATGTCGATGATGATGACGCGGATGACGACGACGACGATGAGGATCGTGCCGCCGGCATCGATGATCCTGAACTTGAGAACCAAATCGACATTGCCCTGGCCCTGAGCAACTCCAATAATCGACCAAGACGCAGTGCCGCGATCACGGCATCCGGCGAGCCAGTGCCCGATGATCCGTTGCCCGATGACGACGATGATGATGACGATGTCGATGATGAGGACGATGATTCGGCCGTCAATGAGGCAGCCAGCCGTGCCGAAGCCTTCCTCTTCGAGCGTCTCGTCGTGGACAATCCCCTGCTGATGCCCCAACCGCCGAGCAGCTTCCGTGTGCGCATGAACAGCTCCATTGCCCAGCCCCTGGACATTGATGTGAACGATGGAGGCAATGCCAGTGGTGGTGCAAGTGGTTCCAGTGGTGCCGCAGGAGGAGCCGCTGCAGGCTCATCCTCAGCCAGGGGCGGCTCCAGCGGCGGTGCAGCTGGTGGCAGCAGCAGCGGCGGCGAACGCCCAGTGGCCTCCGCCCTGCGTCCCTCATCGCGTTCCTGGATAGCACCGGACTTTAGCTTCATCAGCGCCGCAGGAGGAGTACCCCAGGGTGCGAGCGGCAGCAATGCCCCTGCCAATGGAAACGAGGGAGCAGGCAACGGCGCAGGAGGCGGTGGCTTCCACACACCCAGCGGAGGAGGAGGAGGAGCGGCGGCAGCGGCAGCAGCAACCGCCTCGAACAACCAAAACCAGAACATGAGCAATCTCCTGGACGAACAGGTGGCCGGTGGTGGCACTGGCGGCAATGGAGGCGCAACCGCTGCCAGCGGAGGCCATCAGAGCGGCTCCGGCGGTGGTGGCTCCGGCTCCTCCACGCTGTGCAACAATGGTGTGCGCCGCCGCTTAATGTACTTGGATCAGCAGTACTGCGTGTGCATGCCCACGCACCAGAACCCGACGGAGGAGACACAGATCGAGATATTCACACAGGATGCGCTCCACTGGTGGCTGGAGGAGGCCAAGGCCTTGGACATGGAGAGCCAGACGGATGCCTGCCTGTATGCGGCGCACTTCTTGCTGCCGTACCTCATACGTGAACTGAAGGCGGCACACCATCAGCGCAAGCAGGAGGAGGCCGCCCGACAGGCGGCCCTGGCAGCCGCTGCAGCAGCCACGACAGCCACAACCATAGCAACGCCAACGGCCACAACGCCAACAGCGACACCGATACCGATAACTACGCCCACATCGACATTTACGAGTGCCACAGCGACAGTGACATCTGCTGCGGCAGCAGCCACAGGAGCAGCCATTGCAGCCAGCAACAATCGTCGCAGCTCTATACCCGTACTGATTCCCATGCTGATACCCTCATCGTTGGCGCCAGCAATGGCCGCTCGTGGTGCAAACCCTGATGGCACATCCGCCATCAGCAGCAGCAGTAGCACAACAACAACCGCAACGACTGCAGCTGCAACTGTGGCCCCAACGGCAGCCACAGCGGCGGCGCCCACTGTGGCAACTTCTGCCAATCCAGCTGAAGGTGCGCCGTTTACCACAACAGCACGTTCGCGGCCGCTGCGTGCACCAACACGTACTGCCGCACAGCGTCGCCAGGAGCAACGTTCAACGAACTTCAACATTTATGCAGAAATTGATTTGACCAACGAACCGGATATCGATGATGATGATAATGATACAATGACGGCAGGCACAAACGCATTAGCCACCGCTTTGGCACAAAACCTGCAGAATGTGGCACCAGAACCGCCAACGGAATTGTTTGAACTAGAAGAGGTGCAGGTGCAGGAGCAGGCGCAGGTACAGGAGCAGGCGCAGGAACAGGCACAAGCACAGGCCGAGCCATTGGCGCCGCCAGGTCATCCGCCAGTGCCACATTTGCCAGCCAGTGGCAGTGCCAGGCTACGGCGTCTCCATGTGCGCGTACAGGATATAAATATATTCAATGAATTTGGACAGGTAAAGTAGAGCCTGTCGCTTCCCATCCCAACCCTTTCTCTAACGTTTCTCTCGCAGAGTGCACCACGTGTGCTTAATGGACGCACACATCGCTTGATGTACGGCCAGCAACGGCTGCACCATGCGGGACGTGGCCCGGCGCCACCACCACCACCGCCGCCACCATTGGCCCCGGCACCGGCCTCAGTGCTTGATTTCTATCCAGCTGCTGGAGCAGCGGCCGCCGATCAGTCGATCAATGTGGAATTGGATTTGGAGCCATCACCATTGGTTCCCACCGAACAGGATCTTGGGCTGGAGGCGGATGAAGTGAATCTGTTGTGGTCTGGCGCATTCGATGGCCAAGAGGCGGCACAGCCCCAGCAGCAGGGAGAAGAGCAACAGCAGCAGCTGCAGCAGGAGGAGGAGGAGGATGACGAAGATGAAGATGAGTCAGTCCAGAGCATCAGCAACCGCCCAGGACCACCGCCACCACCACCGACGCAGCCCAATGATAGCACAATTCAGCCACCCATTCAGGTGGCCATCACCGATGAGCCGCTATGGGGAGCGGCCACACTCAGCCGTCCCCCCCGTCCGACCACAGCACATCCCCAGCACCAGCAGCGGACTTCTGCCACCTCTGGTGGCCGCAGTGGGAATCCCTATTTGGGATCGTCTCCCACTAATGCCGGAGCAGGAGTAGGAGTAGCTGCCACATCGACAGCCTCCGCTGGCGGTGCTCCAACCACAGCTGCAACTGCAGCCGCTGCCAGCACAGAGGAAGGAGCAGCTGCTGCTGCAAGTGGCTCTGGAACCGCAACACGAACCGTCACAGACATGAGTCCCGAAGTGCGTGCCGCTCTGGGTGATCTGGAGGTGCCAGAGGGCGTAGATCCCTCATTTTTGGCCGCCCTGCCCAGCGAGATGCGCGAGGAGGTGATCCAGGAGCATCTGCGCATGCAGCGCATACGCCAGCGGGCCCAACAGAATGCCATCCAAATTGCACACGATTCGCTGGTGGAAGTGAATCCCGAATTTCTGGCCGCTCTACCGCTCAGCATACAGTCGGAGGTGCTCATGCAGCAGCGCATCGAGCAGCAGCGACAGGCAGCACAGACGGCCAATCCCGAGGATCCGGTGGATACGGCTGCATTTTTCCAGAATTTACCCGAGAATCTGCGTCAAGTGGTGAGTGGAGTGGAGTGGATTCTCCCTGCCTGCCCACACTCTATTTTGTGGCTAATTTCTCGAACATCTCTCTCTTTGTTAGATACTCTCGGACATGGAGGAGTCACAGATTGCAAGCCTGCCGCCAGAGCTGGCCGCCGAAGCACAGTTCCTACGCCGCGACTGGGAGACACGCAATGGCCCACGCCTAGGGGATGCCCATCCCCCCAGCAATGCGCTATGTAAGTATATTATTTATTGGAACCCATTGAGAGCAGCATTATGTATGCCATTATTGAATGGATATGTCAATCCATTGCGAGTCGGTTTAGCATTCTCTTTTTTGTCACTTTATCTTGCTGATTCCATGGAAGAAGATTAGTGACAAATATTATTTAACATGGAGTCGGCATATAGTAGAGCTCTCTCTATCTCTGCATAAACAGATAACCGCAACGATTTTGGTGGGTTCCTTACAAACCGGACTGAACGCAGCTGAGATTTTCGTACATAAGATTTTTGTTCGAAAATTGTCTGACTGAGTAGAGTAGTGGTAGAGTCGCTTTTGAAGGTGACTCACAAATGTTCCTCCTCGTTTTTTCTCACTCGTTCCCCCAATTGATTTTCTGGTAGAGGGAACCAGCAAACTACACACAAAGTGACTGATTTTGAGCCTCTCAAAGACATTCCAACGAGAGTTGACTATAGGAAGTACTTGTAAAAATCGAAGAGGGTTCATCAAAAACATATAAATACGCAGAAATAACGCTCTTGACTGGACCCAATAGATACTTATTACTTATTGCCACAGCCTAAGCAAGGGTTTTGCCAAAGCATTCATTTATTTGCTTCTCCTATCTATTCCAATTTATATGCAACTTCTTCTCTTTCCCAACCCCACAGCTCGTTTCCAGAACACACTGCAAAGCCTGGAGGAGGCACGCTGGCACAGTTCCATTTGGTATGATGCCAGCGGCAATGCACAGCCGCAGCATCATCAGCACACGACCATTGTGCACCATCATCATCATGCGCCGAATGTGTGCAAACCATTGGCACTGCTCATGATGGAGGATGAGAACATTCTGCTCGATCCGGACTCCCTGGCCACGCTGCTGCTGTTCCTGTTCGTGGAGGATCAGAAGGTGAACAGCATGCGGCTGCATCGCGTCATCCGTAATCTGTGCCACCATGAGCCAACGCGCGACTGGATCATCAATGCCCTGATCAATATTGTACAGAAAACGAACGAGGAGAGCGCCAACTTTGGGGCGGGACAAGGACAAGGACAGGGCAGCAAGCCCGATTGGCTGAAGCTGCGCGTGGATGCGGCCTTTGGCTACAAGAGCAACATCTTTTTGATCAATCGCCTGAACGATGACGGCAGCGACAGCGGTGCCAAGAGCATTAGCATCAATCCGCAGGCAGCCCAAATGATTGTCCGCAACTGTTTGGACCTGCTGTTCGTTCTGGCCAAGCACTATCCGTCCAGCTTTGTGCCGTATCATCGCGAGACCAAGACCCGTCGCATGCTCAGCGCTGTGTTCGGTATGCCGCCACCCGTTCCGGGTGCACGCGCCGAGGAACAGCAGCAGCAGCAGCCCCCACCCGCTGGCGGCACTCTCGACTTTCGGTCGCGCTTCTATCGCTACCAAGTGGCAAATCGGATGCGTGCAATGCTCGAGGATCATCCGCGAATGCTGGCACCACCCACACCGCCGCCACCAGTCCAGGCCGCAGTCACAGCGACGCCTCTGGATGAGGCTCCATCCACATCGAAGGCGGCTGCCGCCAAGGCAGCCAAGGCTGCCACAACGACTGACGGCAATGGCTACCAGACGAACTCGTACAACTTCTGGGATGTGGTCCTGAACATTGATCGCCAGACGGAGGAGCGCATGAAGCATGTGTCCAAGTTCCCCATCGTCTCGCAGCCCTCCTGGGAGTGGGTGGCCAAAACGGGAGACTTTCTCTCGTTCAGCGACTCGCCGTTCGGCCAACTGCTGGCCATGCTGCCGTACAAGGTGATCTGTCGGTCGCCACATCTGACGGACATGCTCGTGAAGCTGCTGGCCTCGCTCAGCACCGAGCTGCCCAAGGAGGAGGAGCCGGGGCCAGTGATTGAGCCGCAAATGCCAACGCTGATACCCATGAATCAGGCGGTGCTCAATCAGCAGGCGCAACAGAATCAGGAAATGTCACAGGCAGCAGCCGCCTTGACCGGCGAAACGCACACCACCCGTCCCCTGCCCGAGCTCAAGAAGATGCCGCCACCGCCGCCACTGACCCTACAGCTGCCCATCAAGCCGAAGCGCAAGATCTACGCCAAGAACTTCTCGCAGCTGCAGCTGGTCATCGAAGTGCTGACGCATCAGTGCGGCACCACCGAGGGCCTGGACAATGTGGCCAAGCTGATTGTCAATCTCACGCAGTGCTCACAGGCATCGAATGCCATTTTCATTCAGTACTTGACCGCCGCCATTCTGGGACTCGCCGAGGAGGTGCGCCAGGCCATACAGACGCTGCTCCAGGAGATACGAGCGTATAACAGCAATGCGGGATTGCCGAGCACCTCGCAACAGGCGGCGGCAGCAGCGGCTGCGGCATCAGCTGCGGCAGCTGCAGCGGCGGCGGCGGCGGTAGCAGCCGCGTCGGGACCCTCCACTTCAGCTGGTCTCCTGCCCAATTTGGCCGTACACGAGGGCATCATGCAGGATCGCTTCACAGCAGAGCATGTCATCATTTCGGCACCAAAGAACGCCAAGCCCACGTGCGAGCTGCAGCTGCCGTCGATGAAGAAGCTGATGTCGAACTCATCCTCGCAGCCGTTCTTCCTGCGCACATTGAAGATCTTCATGCAGGTGCGGGACATGTACGAGAACCAGACGGTGGCCTCTGACGATGAGGAGGACTTTATTGACATCCTAGGCGATGGCGGAGCCACCAGTGGCAGCAGTTCGGATGCCTCACGCTTCCGTGCGCGCATGGAGACGAATCAACCCACGGATGGCACCCTCGATGGGGATGCTGACGGAGATGGCGATGGAGATGGTGATGGCGATGACGAGGATGATGAAGAGGCCATGCCAATGGGTGGAGCGAGCGGCAGTTCCGTCGGCGGCGTCGCTGGTGCCAGCGGCACAGACAGCAGCAAGCCCGGTAAGCCCACGCTCAGCCAGATCCTGTGCCTCGATGTCCTGTGGCATACGCTGAGCGAGTGCCTGGTGGCATTGGAGGAGTCCAAGGATGAGTTTGCCGTCCTCGTGCTGCAGCCCACAGTGGAGGCCTTCTTCCTGATCCATGCCTCACATCGCATACCCAAGAAGGGACCACGCGGCAGGGCCGCGTCAAGCCGCGCTTCGGCCGCCAATACGTCTGCATCATCGGTGCAGGATATCTCACCGCTGATGGACGAGGGCAGCGGCAGCGGCAGCACCGCCTTCAGCTCGGATGATGCCCAGGATGCCAGCAGTACGTCCATCGGCAATGGCAATGGAAATGCCAATGCTGGAGCCGCAACTGCAATCGGTTCCGGCTTGAGTGCCCACGAGGCACAGCTGAAGCAGGATCGCCACAAGTTCCTTCAGTTCGCTGAGAAGCATCGAACTGTGCTCAATCAGATCCTGCGCCAGTCCCCCACCCACCTCTCGGACGGTCCCTTTGCCGTGCTCGTGGACCACACACGCATCCTGGACTTTGATGTGAAGCGCAAGTACTTCCAGACCGAATTGGAGCGCCTCGACGAGGGCATTCGCCGCGAAGAGCACACGGTTAGCGTTCGTCGTGTCACCGTCTTTGAGGATTCATTCCGCGTCCTCTACCGTCTGGGACCCGAAGAGTGGAAGAATCGTTTCTACATTGTGTTTGAAGGTAAGCTAAATCGATGCACTATCAACTGCTTTACTGATGGTTCGTTCTACCTTCCTTCGTTTAATAGATGAGGAGGGTCAGGACGCTGGCGGCCTGCTACGTGAATGGTATGTGATCATATCCCGTGAGATCTTCAATCCGATGTATGCCTTGTTCTGCGTATCGCCGGGCGATCGCGTCACCTACATGATAAATCCCTCCAGCCATGCCAATCCCAATCATTTGAGCTACTTCAAGTTTGTCGGACGTGTGATTGGTAAGTCACAAAGGACACAGCAGCAGCAGCCGTCTGGGTTTTAATCTTAATTCTCTGCTTATAGCCAAGGCTGTTCACGACAACAAGCTGCTGGAATGTTACTTTACGCGCTCCTTCTACAAGCACATCCTTGGCAAGCAGGTGAAGCATACGGATATGGAATCGCAGGACTATGAATTCTACAAGGGCCTCGACTATCTCATGAAGAACGACATCTCCAATTTGGGCTACGAGCTGACCTTCTCCACCGAAGTGCAGGAGTTTGGCGTCACCCAGATCCGTGATCTCAAGCCAAATGGACGCGACACACCCGTCACCGAGGAGAACAAATTCGAGTATGTTCAGCTGGTGTGCCAATTAAAGATGAGCGGCTCCATACGTCAGCAGTGAGTATACAAGTTGATCCACTCTCTCCTGTCAATCCATTTATAATTAATGCTTTTATCCACCCAACAGATTGGATGCATTCCTCGAGGGCTTCTACGATATAATTCCAAAGCATTTAATCTCGATTTTCAACGAACAGGAACTGGAACTTCTCATATCCGGTCTGCCAGATATTGATATAGAAGATCTGAAGGCCAATACCGAATATCACAAGTACACGTCGAAATCGGCACAGGTAAAAAATGCATCTCCTTTCTCTCTTTCTTGTTCACACCTTCATCTTGCATCTCTTTCTAAATGATGTATTTATTTCTCTCTCTTTCTGTCTGTCCCTTTCAGATCCAATGGTTCTGGCGTGCGTTGCGCAGCTTCGACCAAGCGGATAGGGCAAAATTCTTGCAATTTGTCACCGGCACCTCAAAGGTGCCACTGCAGGGCTTTGGCTCATTGGAGGGCATGAACGGCATACAAAAGTTCCAAATCCATCGCGACGATCGTTCCACAGATCGCCTGCCATGTGCCCACACATGGTGAGTTCCAATAACTAAAAGAAAATAGTGAAGTTTCCCCCCTTCTCTTACTAATCAATGTTTATACACTTATCGCTTTTAGCTTCAACCAACTGGATCTGCCGATGTACAAGTCATACGATAAATTGCGCAGCTGCCTGCTGAAGGCCATTCATGAGTGTTCCGAGGGCTTTGGCTTCGCCTAAGCGCGAACCCTCCAATCCCACACAGCCACAGCACACCATTCGTTGATTCCTAGACGACGACGACATGTAGCGCTGCGCCTACGAAAACGAAATTTGTTTAAATTTAAGTACCCCCGCCCCCCCTACCCCCCAATACATTATATATTTTCGAGATGAGAGAGAACAGAACAGCCACTGCAGATGTGAGAGTGTGCAAGCGCAAGGCGGCAAAAAGAGAAAGAAACAAGAAAAAAGCAGCAACAGCAAGCTGCGGCAAGCAGCAGCAAAATGCATAAACATACAATACATATAGTTAAATAGTATATATAAAAAATGTTGAATTAATTATTAATTTTCGCGCCTACATATATATATACAATATATATTTTCTTAAATTTTCAAAAATGGAAAAAGAAAGACGGCGAAAAAAAACAAATCTAGAAAGTGTAGAGAGAGATAGATTCCCAAAAAAAAACAAAAACCACACGAAAGAAAGAAGAAAATTACATACAGCACACACAACAGAATAGAGGAAAAACTGTAAAGAAGGAAAAAATTATCTAAATTTAGTATGCGTAAATCATTTAAAATATATAATTTTCGTTTATTTGTCTATTCAAACATTTCCCATTACACACAAGATAACAATAAAAAATATAAAACAATGTAATTTCGTTATTATTTGTTTCATTTATTATATTATAGAGAAAAGTGATGAGAAGAGATAAAAAAAAGAGGCCCCTAGTATATACAATAGTCTATAGGAAATTCACAGTATACGCCTTTGGTTTCTAGTTTATCTGTAATGAATCCGAAGAGAAGACAGCACGACGACGAGGCGAGAACTATGAAGGAGGAGAAGGCATATGTATTTCAAAATGGATTCAAATATCTCGATGTTACATTTATAAGTCTATGTGTTATGCATTTTATTTTTGTGCAATGAGCCGTAATTGTAACTCACAGAGGGTGGATACAAGAAGTAAGCTCATTTATCGTAATAAATTTCAAAGAAATCTCAAATATTTATTGCATCATTTGGATTCCTAGCTGAAAAATCATTTTTCAGCCATCACGGGCAGGAAATGTTGGAAATCTCAGACTCCAATCAAGGCAAAAGCAAGTCAATAGTAATATATGCATACAAAAAATATGAATAAGTTGAGAGCATGTCATTCCAAAGTCGTTACTAAAGTTTAAGAGCAGTTTGGAAAACAGAATAGGGGATACAAAGGCTGGTAATATTAAGCAGAATATAACAAACGAGAAAAATTATAGAGGCCATACGGTATATTTACGGTATATTTTGAAAGTGAAAAGGAATATTTCTGAGGCTCAGGCGGTATCGATAAATCCGCGGTCACACTGGTTGGCAGCGCCAAATAACAACATTTGTGGCTTGTGGGGGACTTAAGAAAAAGGACGTGTGGACTGGGAATGGATGCGTTTATTAGAAAGGAGCTGATACTCAATGCTGGTACAAGCCTCGAAAATGTCGCCCCGCACTGCATCAAACTGCTGGCCTGGCTGCTGGACTGCCAGGTGGAGATCCAAACACAACAGAAGCTCCTCAAGCTGACGCCAAATCTAATCGAATCAATGATGAAGGCCACCATGTACCTGTTCGAGTGCCACGAACGCTTCGGCGAGGCTCTGGCGGAGCGCTGCAACTCGCACAGTTTCTACGCCACATCCTCCACACTGGCGGAACGCAAACAGAGCATCAAGGAGCTGTGTGCCGGAATAGTAAAGACGAGAAAGGGCGAGGCACATGCAGCATTGCTGCACTTGATGCACAAGCCCTTTGCGGACGTGCAGCCGGCGTGGAACGTCATCAGGGAGCTGGATTGGGCAGCAATGCGCCAGCCGGCTGCCTTCGACCCTTCGCAAATGCTCAGCACTGATCTCCTGCAAATGCGTCGCCTGGTGAAGCGCATCTGCCGTCTGTCCACGCAGCAGAAAATGGAAACCGCCCTGCACCGTGCCCTGGAGCTGGTCGGCTTCAGTGTGTGGCTGTGTCTGTTCCGCGAGCCACGCCACAGCAACATCCACGCCGATTGCCGTCTGCTGCGCCACATGATCTGTGATATGCTGGCCGAGGGCACTGGCCCCTGCTATGGTTTCCTGCACAACATGTACCTCTTTGTGGCGAACCCGGCCAACGAGTCGCGCTTCTGGGCGTGCCTGGACCATGCCCGTCTGCCTGGCAGCCTCATTGCCTACTTGATCGGCTACTGGAACATCCACATGCCGTACTTGGATCAGGACGACATGCAAATCACGGCCGATGCTCCACCCACCGCCAGCGTCTGCCCGCCGCTGCCCCTAGTCGAAGTGACATTTCTCACCCACCTCCTGCTGACGACCCGATCGCCCTGCCGCGAGCAATTTTATCAGCAATTGCGACCCCATGCCATGACCAGCCAGCTGATGGAGCTCCTCAATAAAGTTGCATTTGTTTATAGTTAAGGATTCGGCTTTGGTTTATTTGGTTCGGGCAGAAATTCGCAGTTGCCGTCGACCATTTTGATCACCTTCTCGCCCTTTTCGGCCAGAATCTCCTCGATGTTGCGCTTGCCGTTTAGATCCGTGAACCAATTCAGATTATCGGCTATCAGGTGATGATTGGCACAGCCCTCGCACGTCACGATAACGACGCCGCGCTGATAGGCCACCTTGGAAATGGTCTTCATGTTGCGCGTCTGGCAGATCTTGCAGGTGTAAATGAGTTGCATTTTCGTTTGCAGCTCGCCCAGGGGTATGCTGTTGGTGGCCGTGTTGTCTCCATCTTTCTGAAAGATACCCAGCCAATGATATAGATGAATAAATGGTGCATCCAAAGGGTCTGTATCTCTGCCACACTTACGACTGGCTTGCTGCTGCTGTGGAATCGCGTGCCAGTGCACGTGCATCTATTGGTGCCGGTCCAAACAGGAACAGCTGTTGTTGTGGATGCCAGTCTCGTGCTGGGAAGTTGTACTTGCAACTGCCTGTGCGTGAGTGCTTCATTTGGTTGTATTCTTGTTGCAACTCGTAGCGAGCGCTGTGCCAAACCAGCAGAAAGTTTAAACAACTGCCTGAACGTGCTCATTTTGCCCAGAATTATTATTATAAAGCGAATTGTGTGAAATACATTCTTTAGAGATGGAACTTTGCCACAGCTGTTACAACACCACCTAGTGATGAGAAAACACTTTTAAAGTCGTGACTGGCGTGAAATTCCTCCAAAAATTATTACCTATTTCGATATCGAAGTGAAGTCGAATAATCATAGAACATTAGTTCATTAATTTTAGTCAAATAAAGAATATTTTTCACTCTTTTTTGACACGATACTACATGGCAGTGACAGGATATCTATCGGTGGCAACTATCGTTTCACGACTACAACAATCAATATCGAAATTTCTGTCAGCTCTAC
The DNA here is from genome assembly GCF_008121235.1 of Drosophila subobscura. Taxonomy (NCBI): domain Eukaryota; kingdom Metazoa; phylum Arthropoda; class Insecta; order Diptera; family Drosophilidae; genus Drosophila; species Drosophila subobscura. The sequence continues at coordinate 21,448,892 of NC_048530.1, read as the reverse complement.
CAAAACAGTCGCAATCACATATTTTTCGAATCGCAAATCGTTGGAATTTTAGGAAAGAAAACAAATTATATAAAGCAAAGACGCAATGGCAACACGTGTGGTGGCAACTGCAACGGTGCGCGCCGTAAAGGGACGCAAATTGATACCCACACGAGCGGCCCTGACCCTGGTAAGAACCGATAGAAAGTGATGAAATACGCTCGTGATGCGTGCTGATGAAGTAACAGTCCGGCCAGCTGGCTACAATTTGTTGTTATTTAGCCATTGCTTATCGTTTCGCCTCTCCCTCCAGACTCCGGCTGCAGTGAACCGCATCAAGAGCCTGCTGCAGGACAAGCCAGACTTTGTAAGTGAATCGCAACAACGAAATCATGCCATCATCACTCAAAAGCCTTTCTCCTGCAGATTGGCCTGAAGGTTGGCGTACGACAGCGCGGCTGCAACGGCCTCTCCTACACCCTGGACTATGCCAGCAGCAAAGGTAAGTCCCACAGCCCACAGCCACAGCGCGAGCATAGAGGCGAACTAAGATTCTGTTCTGTTTTTGGGTTCGGTCAGCAGACAAACTGGACGAGGAGGTGGTCCAGGATGGCGTGAAGGTATTCATTGACAAGAAGGCGCAGCTCTCATTGCTAGGCAAGTGCTCTTCCACCACACACACATGCATAAATAAGTGGTTATATAAGCTCCAATTTCTGTATTCCCGCAGGCACTGAAATGGACTTTGTGGAATCGAAGCTGTCCAGCGAGTTTGTGTTCAACAATCCGAACATCAAGGGCACCTGCGGCTGCGGCGAGTCGTTCAGCATGTAAACTCTGGCTCTGGAGCCGGCAACACCCGCCTCGCAGACACCCTCCCCCCAAAGCTTATGCCTAACGAAGATCAGATGCAGATCCAATCCCAGCATGCAACACCCCCAAAGCATCTCCTCTCATTTATGTTGGCAGTAAACTTGACACTGTACACGAATGCTAAAGATAAGTTGTGTTCTCTGTAGTTCAAATTTAGTTGTATATTGATAAAAACAAAAAAAGAAGGATTAAGGCTCTAGGCAATCATCCAATGTCTAGGAAATTAAAATAATTCAATGTACACGTTAAGTATGTTCCGCTTTGGTTGCCCCGTTTGGCTGGCCTACATATGTATTTTGCACATTGTTTCACTCGAACTCTTAAGATGAATAGACAAAACAAGGAATGTTCTAGAACAAATCTGTTTCACGTAATTTAATTGCATCCGTTCATCGCTGGTTCATCCCATGGACGCCAAATTCCTCGTAGTCGTCGCGTGTGTAGACAAATTCTTCGAAATTGGGACTGGTGGCCACCTCCCTGCCGCCGTACCAGGCATAGCGGACTGGATCCTCGGGGCAGATGAGCGACACCTCCAGATCGTCGGGCACCAGGGCGCGCAAATCCTTCTTGAGTCGCGGCAGGAAGCCGGGAAACTGAGCACAGCCGCCCACAATCAGAATGTTGAGCAGGAGCTCGCGATGGGCCTGCCAGGGGCAGGCCTTGAGGCAATCGGCCACTGCCTCCGGTATGCCCACTTGCTGTATGCCAATGTCCGATGGATTGAAGAGCAGCTCGGGCACGGTGAAGCGCTCGTTGCACAGCGGCACTATCTGCATTGTTTCCTCGTCCATGCGTGGCCGCCCCGGTATGCGGACATAGCCACGCTTGATGGTCGTAAAGTCGGGCAGGACATAGTCGACGGCCACCTCCTTGCGCTTCTTCTCGCACTGATGCACCCGCATGGCCTCCTTGAAGTCCTCGGCCACAAAGCAGACATCCTCCTTGATCTGGTTCACCACGTGGCTCTCGTCCATCATGTTCAGCTGCCTGTAGGAGATGAGTTCCTTCAGGTGATTAGTCAGCGCCTTGCCACCCATGTCGATGCGACGAATGCCCTCGAGCACTCGCCTGCCCAGCACAAAGGGCACAATGTGGGTGAAGCTGTAGCCCACATCAATGATAATGCAGTTGAGGGTCTGCATCGTGGTGCGCTCCTCGCTGTCGGCGACATAGTTGAAGGCCGCCAGATCGGCTGCCGTCGTCTTGTACATACCGGCCACATGATATTGCTCGAAGAGCATCTCCAGCATTGCCTCCTGCACGCTGGGAAAGTTCATCTGCGGCTCCGTTATGACTATGTTCCGATTGTCCAGGCTGCACCCGATGCCCTCCTTGCTGAAGATGTAGTCCCACACAGTCTTCTGGGTATCCCAGTTGAGCAGGTAGCCACGCTGAAAGGCCAGGATGTAGAACAGAGCCGAGGTATCGCGGCAATCCTCAATCTGATTGCCCACAAACGCCCGCCGCCGCTCGCTCTTGGCCTTCATAACGCAATTCGGGACCACTCGCGGCTCCTCCTGATTGGCCAGGCCCACCTTGGCTGTGTGTGCTCCATTGTCGAGCACCACAACTGTGCTTGCCATAGCTCTATAACCACATTGTAGTTTTTTTTTGTGTAGGTTTTCAATTTTTATTTTTTTTTATATTTAATCGCTACAGCGAAATTGGTTGGTCGCAGAGACGAATCCGCATTGACCAGTTGAATATTATAAAAAAGTTACTGAAAATTTTGAACTCAAAAAAGAGTTGTTTGCCGAACGAACACTAGAAACCTCTTTATTGTTGGTTTTCAATTGTTGTTGGGTTCTTCAGTACTGCAGTGTGACCGGGATGATGTATCGATCAAATGTACAGCACCACCCTCAAAAATATATCGACATATACCTTTTAAAAATATACCGTAAATAATAATTTATTTTGCAACTCTATTCGGTATTACCAGCTGGTTGGGACTTTTTTGGAGTATTACCTTAAATTAATGTTAATATTCAGTCTTTAACGCTGCTTACAAACGTAACTTCTTGACCTCTCAGAGCTCAACACAAGACACGAGAGCAACAACAACATATGTTCTGTTCTGAGTGTGAGTGATACTTCTTCGTTTTTACCTAAAGGCGTGTTGGTCACACTTTTGTCAGATTTAAAACATACAACAGCCTTACCAAACGTTTTAGAAAACTAGAGCAGCAAAAACTATTCGGACCCTTATTCAGAAGACTCCAACTGCTTCGACGACATGGAAAATAGTGCTGGAGGTAATGTTTTGGCCATTCAAGGCATGAACTGCGTGCTCATTGGAACGGATAATGCGGCCAACGGGAATCTGTTCAGAGTGCCAGTACATGGCCGTCTTTATTGTGGTATCGAAGGTTTGTGACATACGTCTTGTAGTTAGTGCAACCGGATGACCAAATTTACCCACGATTAACCTTACAGGACCAGAATCTCATGTTAGTGCCGTACGCAAGCAGATGACAATCCGCGTGCAGCAGATATCTAGACAGATGACGCCAGAGGAGTATACACTGAATTTGTCCCGTTTCTTGCAAGTCAGCCCGGTACCCTACCATGTGGACTGCATTGTGGCTGGCCTCCAACCCGTCACACGGCGTCCGTACATCGCCACCGTGGATATGCTTGGAATCACAAATTACATCGATGACTTTGTTGCAGTTGGAAAGCTCCGTCCACAGCTTCACGTCAATTGCGAGGCTCTGTATAAACGTAACATGAAGGTGGACGACGTACTGGAAACCATGGGCAATACCTTCTTTACGAATACCGACCCCGATGTAGTCAAAGAAGCCTTAGTCTTTATTATAAGGCCATGCTTGACGTCAAATTAAGAAAATTAAGTAACGCCGTGTGATTTGAAGAAAAAGGGATGGCACACACACATGACATATATTGACATGCATAATGTTCATAATTGAATAGCTTTAATCCTAACCCTCTTGCATTCAAAACAAAATAAAGTTAAAAACTTTTCACGTGTTTGCAAATAGCAATTCGTTGAAAAAATTGGCGGGCAGTGCTGAGCAGTGATGAGCAGTGTCCGATAGTAAGAATTTAACGAAGAATCGAACAGTCGCACTGCCATATATCGATAAAACGAAGAGCCTAGTATGTTGAGAAAAAATAGTATACTCGAAAAAACGCAGAATTATTGTGAAAAGGTAGCAAGAACTAGTAAAATAGATACATAGGTGTCGCGAAATCAGGCAACATAAATCAAGAGCGGCTTATCGCACATAAATATCGATATTTGTTGCATCTATGGTGCAAATACGACAATGCAGGAACTTTATACTTTTTGCAGACGATGACAATGATTTCTCCATAATTTCTGATATCTTGCTTTGTGCACTTATCCGAATCACAAATATAATTTCTTCTGTCGTTTTGTTGCGCTCGCAACACATTTTTCACTAATTTGTTGACATACAATGACCTTGAAAAAAACAAGATCAATTTGTGACTTTCTTTGTTTAAAATTTCATTTATATAAAATCCAACAAAAATGATTATTGATAATAAGCTAAATTGAATCTTTAATGGGGTAAAATTATTTTTTTAGTGTTAAAAGTATTTGCAAGCTAATAATGTTAAATAGAATATCAAAATAGAGGAATATGATGACTTGGATCGGTATATTACGGTATATTTTGAAAATTGTCTGGTATATTTTATTCTATTTTTGAGGGTCAGAAGGCATATCTTATCAATAACTCTGTGGTCACACTGCTGTCTTACCTTTCTTTACCTTTGCTCTGCCGCCGCAGTCTTTAAAAACAATAACTTAACTTAGACTAGTAACAGCAACAATATGTGTGTTTCATGCTGGCGGAGTGTCATTTTTTTGCGGTTTCAAATGTTCTATTTTACACTAATGCGGAAAATATAACGGTGTGTTAGAAGCGCGCGTTTGACGGGATTTCAGTGCCTGGGAGTTTCCCCCGCCGTCTGTTCCTGTTCTTTTTGTTTGTTTTTTTGGACAGTGAGCTTTTACCGTTAGCCGACAAATTCAATTCTAAGAAAAGGCAAAGGAAAAGCTGAGAAAATAAGTAAAATAAGTGTAAGTAAGAGAACGAGCAAGGAAAGAACAAATGTGAATAGTAAAACGGAATGAAGAACTATGTTTTGTCTACAATTTATATAAGCATAATAGCATAATTTACTATCCACACAAACACATACGCAAACACACACCATGAGAGAGAAACGCTCCTAAAACGACAAACAATAAAAAGTACTAATAAATACAATTTTACACATTCCATTTTTGATTCTGTTGTGTGTGAAAAACTATAAGATAGATAGAGAGAGAGAGAGAGAGAAACCAACGGCAAATAACAAAAATCATAGACTACGAAGCAGAAGACGAAAAGGCAGAGGAAGAAGCCGAGTAAAGATAAATACACAGCAATTTCAACTAAATAAAGGTATGTGCGACTTTATTATTATTAACTATACAAAACACACACTCACACAGATACAAATGTAAATATGTACATGTATTATGAAGAGAGAGGTAGGGAGAGTGCGAAAGAGATGGCAGTATATCATTATTAGTTTAACTCTTCAATTTATGATTGTTATTATTATGGCTTTGGCCTCTCTCACTCATTCACTCGCTCGCTCCTTGTGCCGCTCTCATTGCCACCCACCCCACCCTCCTCTTCGTCAACATTGTATGACATTCCGTTGCTCTGCTCTCAGCACATGCTGTGTATGCTCTCTCTCCCTCTCTTTCCACCACTATCTGTCTCTGTCTTTGATAGTTCTTGTTGCTTTTCCCATTAACTACTCTGTATGTTCACTTGAGAGCACTGGAATAGTTACGTTAAATCAGTGCGTTAACTCTCTATGAAAGTGTGTGTGTGCAAGTGCATGTGTGTGCGTGTGTGAATGATTACGATTTTAATACTCTTTGAAGAGGCTACTATGATTTTCCACACTTTGGTTGGTAGTTACCAAACAAGTGGGATCGTTGAGAGAGTCTCTGCAATTGCCGCAAGTCTACTTTTATACCCGGCACTCAGTGTCAGTACATGTACATGTGAGCTTATGATTTATGTGGAACTTTTAAATATTTTATCTGTTGCACAAGGCAGAATTGGTGATAGTGAGGGGTAGGGGGTAGGATAGCCAAGGAAAATTAGTTCTTAGTACGTATCTTCAAAATTGTGTATGCCACAAAGTTTCGTTCTGTATGGAATCGGAGGAGAGCGACCACAAAATTTAAATATCCGTAAAATCTTAGAGTACCGTGTAAACCCATGTAAGGCAAAACTTAAGTCTGCAGGGGTCTGAAACGTTTTGTTTACAAAACACGTCTTAGGCCCTCGAGTTGTCGGTCACATCAGCATGAATAACTTTATAATCAAGCTTCTATATGGTGCATAAATAATTCTTGCAACTAAATTTCAATGCTTGTAAAAACTCCATAATTATACATATATAGTATACATACTATATAAATAGCTATCTAAGCGGAGAGGAGTGCATTGGTGCACAATGGTGAAAAAAGGACGGGTTTTAAAATGATTTTTCCATTAAAAAGTACCTTTTGCTCAGCCCCATTGCTGCTGCTATTTTCGATTTTGGACAACTATTCTAGGCTAAGAACTCGAAACATAAACTAATAAGAGCCATAAACATTTCAGAACAGACGAGATTGTTCCATTTTCCAGTTAGTTTAATATGTTAAAGACTTTGTGGAAGAAATTTTCCCAATAATTATTTTCTTATTGGATAAGCGTATAGTAAAAGAAAATACCGAAAAACTAACTTTTTTCTTATTTGAAAGTCGCTCACATTTAAGTCAACGAAATTATACAAATGTCAGTAGTGTAAATTAGTTACCTAGTTCAGCTAAATTCCAATCCAACTCGAATAGATTTCGGTTGAGCCGAGACAAGACTAAGACAACACAGGAACAGTCAATTTGATCCTTTAAATTGAATTTCACCAAGGGTATGTTAGGCATCGGTGCGATCTATGTACATATCTTCGAAGATAGTCAGTCTTTCCTTCTTCTGGTTAAATGCCTGCGAGAATGCTTAGGAAATACTCGTATACTTACATACATATTTAAGCGCAATTGTAGCTGTAGCTGTGTGCGTTCGGGTGTTTATTGCTATTGTTCTTGCGTATTTGAACAACCTCTTGATAAAATAGAGAATAACAACAACCACACGGAATGTACAGTCGCTTAGGTTAAGTATACAATACATATAATACATATGTATGTACATATGTATGCATGCATGCTTATATCTGTAAGTGCCTTTTTTCATCTGTTTGCGTTGTGTGTGCTTTGTACATTTGTACATACATAAATTGAATGAAGTGAAATTTTCTGTGGTATTGTTAGCGGAAATTTCTACACTTTGAAAATAGCTTGGAAATAAATTCATGTAGAAACAAAGCAGCCACAAAAACCGTTACTGATCCACAGTTCGATAAGTTTTTCGATTTGACCGATATCTTCTCACTCGACTCCACTTATGCAACATGTGGGGCGGCTGGAGACGAGGGGTCAGCATGTCCAGCAAAATGAATTATCTGTAGATGAAAGATTTGCTGCTGAATGCTTTTCTCATTAGATACACTAAACGCATAAATACATATGTATGTATATATGTATGTATGTTGTATGTACATGTGTTACATACAGAGAAACAGCTCTTTTTGAAGCCAGATTCATTTTAAGCCATATCAAAAACACGTACTTGTTACCTAATCCTTCAGTGAGATAAACAAAATACAGATTAATACCAGAAAAACAATGGATGGTGTTTCGCAAAAACTAAACAAATTCTAAGTTCAGGGACCACCAAATGTAGTGTAACAAGAAACCCAGTCATACATATTACATAACGAAGTCAAATTGAATTGAATTATGTGTACATATTAATTTGTGCATGGAGATAAAAAGCATGTTGAATACCATATCTTGCCTTTAAGTATGGATTTATCTACAATGAATACATTCATGCTTGCTGCACCCTTCACTCTTGGACACAGAGTAAATGAACTATTTTCAGCGATCTTTCAAGCAGAGCATGCAAGCCCATGAAAGCCCATCTGAAGACTTGATCCTGATACTGCTTGATCAACCACAGCAGTACCCCTGGTACATTTATCGTACATAGAAATGTACATACAAATGTATGATCCTGATTCGGCTTGACTTTCTAGTACCGATTACCGGTTTTTCTCTCGAGGGAAACCCATTCCTATGGCGTTCCATTCCCTCTTATTACTGATTTTGATCCGTATGCTTGGCAATCTGGTGTATCTAAAGGTTAAATACTCGTTTCGATAGAACCTCTGTGAGGGAATTCCCTTTTTCAGCATGCCTCCTGATTCTCCTGTTGATCCCTTCGCCCCCCTCCACTCGCACTCTAGTTTTGTGGCTGGCATTTGCAAAAACAAAAAAAAAACCCCCAGACAGACGTCAACCCATGTTGGTCGCGCGCTGCACATATTTGTTAACATTACCATATCCCTCCCATTGCCCCGCCCCCGCACACACCATATCCCATTTCCAAGCCCTCGGATCCGAGTCCGACTCCGATTCCAACTCTTCCCCCACCTCTGACTCAGAAACAACAGCAACAATGCAGGCACACACCTATTTATGTTCCCGCACACACAAACTTAATGGGATAGAGAGAGCGGAGAGCGGATATGCATATGTAACTATGCGAGAGTATCATTAAATGCAGATCTCTATAAAAGCATAAAAATGGTAAAAAAAAAGGAGCACAGCAAGTAAGCAGTAGAAGAAGCAGAGAAGTAACATTGTTGGTGTTTTTTTGCTGTTGTGCGGTGCTTGCGTTCGAACCACAATGCTTGGTACATGTGCAGGCCGTCTCGAACACAATCTCACACAAGCACACACTCATACTTGCATACATACGTATGTATGTGTGTATGCATTACAAAAGCCAAGCAACAATCCATAATAATCTTCCCGTAATTTATAGTCCAAGACAATTTATGTAATTTACAAATACCAAAAACGAAAGAGACGGCAATGGAAGGCTAGCAAGCAGCAAACGACGAATGGGAGCCGAATAAGAGCGAATGCAACGCTGTTTGCTGCTGCTGGTGGCGCTGCTGCTGCAGCGCTGCCACCAGCGATAATAACAATAACGAAAAATGCAATAAAACGAGAGAAACAACAACGCAAGCGACACACGGCAATAGCAATAACAGCTACAACGTACTAAATAAACAATTCAACAAATTTGATCCGAGGCAAACACACACACGCAGATAAAAGTGCATATGAAGAGAGAAATATGTATGGGCATGTGTAAATATTTATGCATGTATGCGTGTGCAAGCAGAGGAAAAAAATGAATAAAAATACGACAACCGTAAGTGCAGCAACAGCAATAACAACTGCAGCCAAGCGTCAGCAGCGCTGCGACTGCATTAGCAACCTGCAAGCAGCGTGCAAACAGCGACTGCTTGGTGGACTGCGCAGCGGCGGCGGCGCGTATACAGAAAATGTCGTTTCTTTCGTAGATTTTATTCGTTATTGTTATTGCTATTTTTGCTTTTGTGTTGTTTGCTTCTCAAGTTTTGTGAACGCATAAAATAACCACCAAGATATTGTTCGAAAGGTATGACTAGTTGATACCCTATCTAATGTCGAAATGAGCTCATGTGATATTTTAGCTCCTTACTTATTAAAGTTAGAAAAGCACAAAAACCACCAAACGTCAATAATAATTGTGTAACTCAATCTAAGAAATGTCCATAACAAAAATCCAAGCTTATAGATTTTCATTTTATAGCGGCTGCAATGTGTGAGTGATTAATTTCAGTGGATGGAAAAGGACAAGAGATACATACGCATGTGCCTATACACCCGCTGGTACCCCGCATATCAGAATCGTCTATAAAAGACTCGAGAAAATGTACAACTTGAACCCATAAACTCGCACACACACACGCTCGTACACGGACACTGCTGTAATTGCATTTATTGCACGTGCTCTCCCTTTCTCTCTCTTGCTGGCTCTTAACTTCTCTCTTTGCTCTCTCCTTGGTCTTTCTGTCGTTCTCTATTTCTCGCAGTTGAGCCAAGAATGAAATGTAAAGCGCTACAAATATTTCTCAAGTTTTAAACTTTTCTATGCTGCAGTTCCTTGTGGCTTCCGCCCCTTTACCTCCAACCGTAAGAAAAGCCTGAAACCCTCGGCTCCAGGGCCCGCCCGCTCCCTTTTGCTATCAATCAAGCGGTGAGCTTTTGTGGTAAGAAAGAAAAAGAGAGGGAGAGAGATGAGAAGCTCTCTTTTTCAAGCAGAGTTCTATTTTTGCCAATGCGAGAGTGGGATGGGATGAAGAGAGAGACAGAGCAGAGTGCATCATGCTGCATATGAAACTTGTCTTGTTCTTACTAACCCGACAGCCCGCTCGTTCTTGTTCTGCTTCTTCTGCGCGATGCTTTCTGCTGCTGCTGCTGCTTGCGTCTGCTTTGTTCTTGGCTTGCATCTTTGGCTTATCTTTTACGGTTCTGCCATTGCCATTGCCAGAGCCAAGTTTTTCATCTAGTTTTTGGCTTTCGTTTTGCTTTACCAAGCCAAGCCATCTTTTTCTTGGTTCCAGTTCTCTTTTTCTTTCTCTTTCTCTCCGCCCACACGCATCCCCACTTGGGGAAGCGGTTGGTTAACTTTGGTTCTGGTTTCAATGTTGAGCATATTCCTTAGCCCCCTCCCCCATCATCGTTGCTCTCAGCATCATCGTCGTGCGCCAGTCTTATCTTCAAAATTTGATTGTCAGCGGATTTATGCGGAACAATTTTCACATCTTCCTCTTTCACGCACTTCTCCTGTTTGTTTGTTCAGTTGCAGAAATCGTATTAATTTCAAAATTTGTGTTTATTTATCTGGTATTCTCCCCAGTGCAAAATAAATCCATCCCGTTCCTCCTATGTTTATAATATGCATATGAATATAAATATGTACATACATACATACATATGTACATACATACAACATATGTACATACATATGTAGCTTGGGATACGTCTAGAAATCAATGCGTCAGACACGTCTTGTGTCCTGGTAATAGAAAAGAAGATAAGTAAATATGTATGCAAATAATATTTATATGTATTTACATACATGTGTATCTATGTACATATGTGAATGTGTTTGTGTGTGCATTTCCTCACACAGCTCGCTGTGTGTGTGCTTGCCTTCTTCCGGAGTTATTGTTATTACAAGTACACGTAAAATTATTGTTCACGTCGCACATTGTCGTGAGCTTGTAATTACCGAGTCGCCCCGCCCCCGTAACCGAACTAAACCCCTCACCACTCCCTTAGTTTGCCAGCCATTCCATGGCCCATCATCTTCCCACAGCACACGGCAAAGACTTGAAATGTAATACTTACATTAATACATTAATATGTACATATGTACATATGTATGTCTGTATGTAATTATAAATGTACAAACATATGAACATATTGTACATAAATACGTAATGGAGATATTGTACAGATTAAAAGCGATTCTTTGGCATCACTCTTGTTGCATAATCAGTTGGGTATCTAAGAATCACACTCTTATCTGTCTCATTCTTAACAGAGATTAGAAGCCTCTTTTAGCGTCTTCAAAGTTCAAGTCCTTCAAGTTAAAAGCATATGAATCTTATGTTAAATTGTAAAGCTTTTCAGATTAATATCAATATCAATTAACTTCAATTCAAGGCTGTGAGAGCAGACAATGTACATAAAAGATAGAATGTACATACATATGTACAATGTACAACATTTATCCTCTAGTTTGTATTTGATAAAGTCGTATTTTGCATTTCAGCTTTGTCCATATTAGTCTCAATCAGCACTTCGACTGATAGAAGTATCTACTTTTAATAATAATACGTATTACATTTTTTATTTATTTTGTTGTCATCTCTGTTGTTACATGGTGAGGTCTTGAAATCTAGGGGAATAACACTACTAGCACTAACCAGCAATGTTTTGGAATAATAGTATTAGCATTTCCTGAACCTATGGGTTCATTAAAACGGATTCATTTACCGGATTATGATTATGGTTTATGGAAAAAGACTTTATGTAGAACTTGGGGTATCCACGGATTCTCATACCTGGTCTAGAATTGTTTAACATTATTCTTCGCTAAAATCTTTGCGTGGTTATATTTCCAGCTTTCGACTTCTACAACCCATTCAAAATCGGTTGAAATCCCTTCTATTGCATTCAAAAATCCACTACCTGGCCTCCTTTTCTTCAATTGACAGCTAGATAGCAGAATACCGTTGAAATAGTCAAGTGAAATTCTCAATGTTTGTGTAAATAATGCAGATAAATTCTGGATAAATAGTTAAACGGTTTTTCCATTACCAATAATCACACCCCCCCGCCCAATACAGTTTCACCAAAAATGTCATGTTAGCCTGATGAACCGCAATTTGTTATGCAAGGCCAGAGCAGAGCAGTGCAATGCTCAAGCAGGGCAGTGCAGTGCTCAAGCATGGAATGAAGTTCCCTGATCTCCCCAACTGATACTGCTGTTTGATGGATGTGCCGTTGCTCTTCCTCAAAGCATCACAAATCACAAGAAATTCTTGTGCTTCTTTTATTATTTGGAATACTTTCTAAGTCAACGACAGCATTTAAAATTGTATCTAGTACTCTTACATACACACGTACATATATGTATGCAGACACACACACACAATCACACAGATACATTATCATCCGCGCTCTGCGAAAAATGTTGCTCAAACTCTTCAAATTCTGCTTCTTCAGCATGTTCTTGTTCTTCTGCTAGTTTTGTGTGTCTCTCTGCAAGTGTGTGTGTAAGTTCTATTCCATTCTCGTCCGCAAATATTCTCACAAATATTACCTCCACCCGCCTTCCGCCCCTCCCCAACCCACTCGTCCCACTTACACCCCATGACTGCCTGTGTAGGTTCGTGCGGTGTATAAATTTTCTGTGGAACTGTACAATAGCTAAAATAATCATAAAAAAAAGAAAAAGAAATAACAAAGTTTTTAAGTCCGTCTGTATGTGTGTGTGTTCGGTTCGGCTCGGAGGTAAACCAACAAAAGCAGTGCACGTTCATACATACGTACATATGTACATTCATATGTATGTACATGCATACGTGTGCATCTGTACATGTAGCCATGCATGAATATGTGGGATAGTAAGTGTAAGTAGTGTATATTTGTTTTTCTTGTCGACTGCTTCTTCTTCTTTTGCTTGCTCTTACTGCTTTTGCTGTGGCTGTCGTTCTCTTTAATAGTCGTAGAGTCGTCGTTTTCTGTCGTCGGCTCTCTGCCGCAGCGGCATGTCGTCGTGGGGTTGGTAGGTTGCTTCTGCTGCTGCTGCGCCGCTGCCGCCACTACGACTGCGGCTGCGGCTTTGACTTCAACACTGGGTATCTCCATCTCTCTCTCTCTTGCTCTTTGCATCTAAAGTTTTGTTCTACCCTTTCCTGACCGCATAATGACTTTGAGCATATGTTTGCCACGCAGGCTTTTACAGTTTCCATAACCATACGCATACATATTTACATACATAAAAACATATGTAAATATCGTATGCATATTTTTGTAAAGAACTATACAAAAGTTAATATTAGTCTCTTGTTCTGCTCTCATAGCAACGATTGATCTGCAAGGGCATTAAAAGCTCGACCTCCAAAGCTAAAATGTTGCTGGTTGCTTTTTATTTTTTTCTGGAAAATTGAAGAAGAAGCAAAAATCTCGAGTTTCTTGACTTTTCTGCTGTTTTCTTCTTGCCGCCTCCCCTCTCTCCACCACGTGCTGTGGTTCTCTTTCTGTTGGGGTTTTCCTCTCTTGCCTACGCACTGGGGCCGCGGACGCTCCATCTCCCTTCTCTCATAAGTCTTGCATTTTCTTGTGGTTGTTGTTTTTGTCCTTGTTTTTGGCGTATTTCTTCATACATGTAGACATCCATATGTGTGTGTTAAACCGCGAATACGCGACGGTTAGATCTCCTTCCCTTCCATTCAACCCCCCTCCCATTCCCTGCGTCTCTTTCCATTGTCTCGTCTTTATATGGGTTCAATTTTATTTAATTTTATTTTAAACTTTAAACAATGTCTGGCTCTGGCTGTGACCATGTCGGTGCCTGTGACTTGGAATGGTAATTGATAGTGTCGGGCAGAGTGGTGGAGGGGGTGTGGTGCACGGCATGGAGAGAGGCAGAGGCATATGCGGGCCACTTACAAACCTGGAACCTATTCATATCTCTGTGTGAGGATTATGCTTTTGCTTGGTTGTAGTGTTCCGGGGCTGAGGTGCAGATCGGCGGCACTGAGGTGTGTTGCGTTGAGGTGTGTTACATGTTTTGGTATAGCGAGGGGAGATGAGGAGCGGAATTACCGATCAAATAAGTATTTTTTTGTTTGAACCAACGAATTGGTTTAACTTAAAATCGTATAGACAGAGTACTTAAACAGTTTTTTCAATTAAAACCAAAAAAAGATGGCCATTTGCGTCTCACAGCTACCAAATAAACCTAAAAAGTTTGAACGGTAGGGTAAGCAGTGTGGAGTGGGCGGAGGATGCAAGCAGTAGTGTAGTGTTGCAAGTGGTAGCAACGTTGTTCAAATATGTATTGCAAATTGGATCCAGTTTCCAGGTCCTCCCTGTTCCCATCTACCTCTATTTCTTGCTTCTTATTGCCTTTTCAACATATTCTACATCCTTTTTTCCCCATACAGATTCCGATTTGAAAGAGATCGTTCGCAAGAGATCAAAAAAGAAAAGGAAAAAAGATTTCAATTTGCCAACTCATGTGCCTGTGATATGTACATCCATGTACATACATATGTATGTATGTATGCACATGTATTTACGTGTGGCCAATCCCCCCCTAGAGCCACTTTCCGCAACGTTCCACTATTTTTGTAACTGGTTGTGAATTTTTGCATTCCTGAACTTGAATTGCATTTGAATTTGTTCCACGCATTTTCTATTTCCGTTCATTCACCTTGTACGCTTATGAAGAGAGAGAGAGAGAGAGAGAGCGAGCGAGAACTTTGGAAGAATGGATGGAGAAGTAAAAGAGTTGGTTGAGTGGAAGGACGGGAGGAATAGGAGTTAAAATATAGCGAGCTCATGGCGTGTAATGGAAAGAACTATGAAAGGTAGTGCGCTGACTTGTTTTATATTAATTTTCCCTTAAGAGGTTGGGGAGTAGAAAGAGGATTGACGATCTGAATATCTGTGAAGGATAGGATAATGTCTAAGGATAAGGATAAGGATTTCCTTAAATAAGTGAAACCAGAATAAAGTGATGAATATGCATGGTGGATGAAGGAGCAACATTAATAGTTCGATGACTTGTTACGATTAATTGATCGAATTGCTTCTAATGTCATCGATTGTAAAAGTTCACTTGATTTTCCAACTAGTTTTCCCCACTTCCCTCTGACCATCACGCACAATTAGATTGTGTAGACAGAGACAGAGAGAGAGAGAGAGAGAAAGAGAAACAATGAATTGTCGTAGTTTTATGTGCTTTGTGTGGAACCTTCTACAGCTGCCCTCCCCAAACACCCCTACCCCTTCTTCGGCTCTTTCTCATAGATATGTAGTTTATTTCATTTCGTTTCGTTACGATTTTTTCTATTATTATTTGTTTTTGTCTCTCTCTCTCGCTCTCTTTGTCATTGCTTGTGTCTGTGTGAATGTTATTTTTTAGTTTCGACTTGTTTTCTTTTGTGTAATTTTATTTTCGTGTTCGTGTGTTTATCTCGGTGTATGTGTGTGTGTGTATCAAGTTCATAAACTTTTTGTATGCGGCAAAGGCAGTAAGAATTGCTTTTTTGTTGTTTCTGGAATCAACACAATAAATATGTACACATGTATGTATGTACATATATTTATGTATGTATAAATGTTTGTGGGTACCCGCAAGGGGAGTAAAAGAGTAGCAGCGAATGTGTGGTGGTTGTCACTGTTCTCTCTGTGTATGTGAGTGTGTGCATATTTCTTAGTTGTTAACTTTTTATTTAGTTTTCTTTTACGTTTTGTGTTTCCATCCTACTTTAAAGTCAGCCCCAGCACATTCCCTCCCCTGCCCTTGCCATTTTGAGCTCATATCATATTCTGTTTTGTGCACACTTTTTGTTCGTTTCATTATTAATAAATAGTTTTCTTTCATTTCAGTTTACAATCCACTGCCAGGCAATCCAGTCGAGAGGGACCATTGGCTCCATAAATCTGCGTTCTTCTGCGCCACTTGTTGCTCTTTCTTCCACTTACCACCACCCAAATCACGCCGCATCGTGCAGAAAGAGGCGGCGGCTGGGCGCGTGAGGGTGACAACTCTGGCATGCAGTTGACTGGAAGCTGGTCACACTCCAACTCCACTTCCGCTCCAACAGCTGACGACGACCTAAAGAGCAGCATCCACCATTCATCTGAGAAGGGGACGGAGCCGGAGCCGGCGACTGTGACTGGAGTGCATTCACCATGGACGACGAGCTATGTCGTATTTGCATCGGCTCTCACGCGAGCGGCAGTCCCATGCAAATGATTTCAATATTCGGCGAGGACTCGCTCTGGCAGAAGATAACCACTCTGGCCAACGTCCAGGTGAGAGCAGAGTATAATTATGTATATGTAGAGGAAGAGAGCTTGATTAGTGGGTCGGTAGTTGATTTCTGACATCTACATATGTGTACATACATATGTATATTTATGTATGTCATGTATTGATTGTAGATATCAGACACACTCTCTCAGCTGATAAATGCAAACACTGCTTGTTCGATTAAACAAAGCTGACCGACCCCTTCTGGAAGAGCTTTCAAAGTTCTCAGCACAGCCAAACGAACAGTGTGCGCACGTGCACCGCTGCACCGTTGCACCGTTGCACTGGGTTTGCTTTATTTCAGAACTTTTATTGGCCCCGCTTTCGGCTTTTGGTGTGCGCGCGCCATTACTGTGGGAAATTGAGTGTGCAATGTATGGATTTACAAATCTATGTGTCTACTTAAGTAATGTTAAATGCGTAAAATAAATTTGTAGGCTTTAGCTTTAAGCAGTGTAACGCACTCTAACATGCCGACACAGTTCGCTCTAAAATTTTGTGCATTCCTCACGCCTGGCTTAGAGACAGAAATTAAGTAGTCCCCAGCCACAATATCCGCAATAATCGCACTAGCACTAGATCAGCACTATCATTATTGGCATCAACTGTTTTTCATCACTGTCCCACTGTATGTACTTACATATGTATGTACATATGTACATGTGTATGTACGTGCGTAACCCAAGATTAAGTGCAATGAAAAAATTACTCACCTTCGTGGAATATCAAAATGCAAAGAAAATCAGATACTGGGAAGTTTTTTACAAACGTTGTTTATTATTCATTCGTATTAATTTTCACATGTGTGTACATACGTACATATTTTTGGCATCAGTTTTCATGGCTTGTATCTCTTACGCTACCCCTCCTTTCCCCGCTCGTTGGCACTCCAACAGGCACACATTTTTGTTATTCTTGTTTATTTGCTCGGTATGTTACTATTTGGGGTTCGGCTTTGATTTCGTCTTTGCTTATTTTAAAGAATTTTGTTATTTTTTTCAATTTATGTATGCACGTATGTACATACATACATATGTAAATATGTACATGTGTACATATACAATTTTATTAACAAATATTTCCCAATTTTTCGTTTTGTGTCTTGAAACTGTTTTGCTTCTTAGACTAAATTTCGTATTTCTTCGTTTCGTTTCGTTTCTTTAGCTTCGGCTTTTGTAAAATAATTTACCGTTTGAATTGCTATTTGTGTGTGTGTTGCCTACCTTTTATTTTCCCCTCCCCCTTCCTCTTGAGCACACACACACTCGTGTACACATGCATGTACATATTTCTTTGGTATTTTGTTTTTGCTTTTGTTGTTTGTTTGTATGTATAATTCATATGTTTGGCTTAATTCCATACATTTTTCTTTTCCAAGAGAGCCATGCCGTCGCCTTCTCTCTCTCTGCCTCTCTCGCTGGCTTTGTTCTTCGGCCTCCCTCCCCCCGCTTGTTTCCTACTTTACGTTAGGTCGACTCCAGCTTAGACGTTCGTTGGCCCCGTCCATTGGGTGGCTTACAAACGTGCTAATACATACTTATGTATGTACATATGTATGTACATAAATGAATATTTACACATTTACATGTGCCGAGTGCGGTTTGCTGTGGGTAGGGAAAGGAGTGGAGTTGAGCGGAGTGTCCCTTGTCGCTCGTAGCTTGTACATTTTTGTTTTCCATTCAATTGAATTCCCTCACATTTGTTTTGTTTAAAAAAGTTTGCACCACTACACAGAAATGTTTGAAAAACCGTTAGATATTTGGTATTCGAAAATGTCCTAACGCCTTGCACTCGTCACCAATCGATCTGGCAACGCTCTACTTACCCAACTTTTGGAATTCTTTCTTGGAAGATCTGCAATTTGTTTGATCAATTATTGACTTTATTTTGCATTTTCTTCTTTTGTTACAGATCAGTAAGAACGACACATTGCCGCAGCAGGTCTGCGTGGAGTGCGCCAAGACAGCGATCTCGGCCTGTCTGTTCAAGAAGAAGTGCGAGGATGCGGACAACTTTTACCGCCAGCAGCTGCTGCTGAAGAAGATCGAGGGCGACGCGGAGAGGCAGAAGGCGGGAGGAGAAAACCGAAAAGAGGAAGCCGCATCGGGTGATCGGGCAAAGAGCAGAGGCGGCAGCACTGCCAGCAGCAGTGGCACCGCCAGCGGCAGCGGCAGTGGCAGTGCCACCGGAAGCGGAAGTAGCTCCTCCAGCAGCAGCTCCGACGATGACGAAGATGAGGACAATGACAACGCAACTGGCAATGGCAATGAAGATGATCATGATGATGCGAGCGTTGCTGGGGAGGCGGAGGAGCGTCTACAGAACGGTCATGGGCATGCCATTAACGGGCACCTGGTCGAGGATCCCAATGATGAGGATGCGGAGGATGAGGAGCAGGAGCAGGAGGAGCAGCATCATCAGTTTGATCTGGATGATGGGCAGAGGCCACTGCTCGTTGACGAGCAGCAGGATCAGTCAGGCATTGAGCTCAGCAATGGTGTGGGTCTGGGTTTGGGCGATGGGGAAGACGAGGACTTGGCGGTGATGCACCGAGGAGAGTCACCCGACCAGCACGACGATGGCGAGATAACTGTCCAAGATGGCCACCCCAAGGAGCCGTTCGACTTCAACTCGATACGCCTGATGCAGGAGTACATGCAGCACCAGATGAATAAGTTCCCCAATGGCGCGGGTTTGCCGGGCCACGACCCGGATCTCGACCATCAGCACGAAGTGGATGAGGATGACGATGACGAGGAGATGACACTGCCACTGATACCCGAAATCGAGCTGATTACGCCCGGCGATGATTCGATGATCGGCCCAGACATGGCCGCCGATCACTCGGCGGCGGCGGCCCATGAGGCTGGACAACAGGTGATGCGCGGTACACCAGGATTCCAGTGTCCGCACTGCTACCAGACCTTTGACATGAAACAGATCCTTAAGGCGCACATGCAGAGCGTCCACGGGGCTCCGGGGCCCGTCTACGAGTGCAGCAATTGCCGCAAGACCTACTTCTACAAGCGTTTCCTGGAGAAGCACATCCGGCGTGGTCGCTGCGTAAAGAAGCGGCGCAACCAAACGTAAGTGCCAGTCGAGCTGAATGCTCGTCGGACTCCCAGTAATAACCCGCGCCTCTCTCTCTCTCTCCCTTTGGTTACAGGCGGCCCATGCAATGTTCGGACTGCCATGTCCTTTTCCCCACGGGCCACCATTTGGGCTGGCACAAGCGCACCGGATGTCCCTCCAAGGCTGCCAAGATGTGAGCGGTTACCCAATTGCCTGTGCTGTTACCCTCTACTGACTTTCGTTTCATCTTGTTTACGCAGGCCGCTGCAGCAGCTCTTTAAACAGAACATTGTGCAGTTTAATAACTTCCCCAAGCGTGTCCCAGCCACTGGAGGCGGAACAGGTGGAGGAGCTGGAGCTGGGGCAGGAGCAGGAACAGGAACAGGGCCAGCACGTAAGCCCACAGCCCCAGATCTGCACGTGAACAGCCGCAAGTGAGTGGCAGCGAAAATTAACTGTCACATTACCTGACGATCTTTTGTCGCTAACTTTCAGGCTGGGCTTGGTTAACAAGCGGAAGGGGCGCACTCGCATCAAGCTGGACGCCAAGAAGATCGCCCTGGCCAAGCAACTAATCCTGCGCGAGGCCACCACCACGGTGATCGCCAACGAGCTGAACATTTCGCGCACTTTTGCCTGGCGTCTGCGCAAGAGCCTCGTCAACGGAGTCAGTCTGCACGAGCGTGTGGTGGACCAGGCCGCTGAGGAGCAGCTCCAGCAGCAGCACCAGCAGCATATCCAGGCCATGCAGCAGCAGCAGGAAGAGGCTGCAGCTGCCATTGCGGCAGCCGCTGAGCGGGAGCGGGAGCATCAGCATCTGAGTCTGCCCTATGGCCACCTTGGCCTGGGCCTGATCAAGGAGGAGCGACAGGACAGCGAGGATGAGGAGCAGCAGGAACAGCAGCAGCTCCACCACCCTCAGCATCAGCATCAGCACCAGCTGCACAGCTCGCTGGCCTTGGGCGACGAGTGCGGGGCGGATGAGATTGGTGCAGAGGAGACGGCCGGCTACATGGGCGACGAGGATGCTGTGTGCAGTCTGCTCCACAATGGCTACGATATGCGCGGCCAGCTGGAGGACCCCGATCCAGACTCTGATCCCGTCGAGCACGACTCCTACGAGGGCAACGAGAACGAGCGTCATTCCAATACGGGCGGGGCCAACTCTGTCTCGCTCCCGCCCCCGCCATTGGCCACGGCTCCGGTTCAGGTGCCAGTGCATGTGCCCTCGCGACCCACCGTCGAGGTCTACAAGCGTCTGCTGGCCGAGTCGCAGCACTTTCCACACATCGTCAACGCCCAGCAGTTGCAGCTGCACCAGCAACAGCAGCAGCAGCAGCATCGGGAGCAGCTACAGCAGCATCAGCAGAAGCCAGCCCACAATGGAGCAATGCCGCTGCTCACCCGTTATCCGCCCGCCGTCATGTAAGTTGCAATTTGGCATCTCAGTAAAAGCAGTTCTAGAAAGCAGTGCATATCACGCAGCAAGCAGTTAAGTCAAAAAATGTACACTCAAAGCGGTTCAAATTCACTGGCAGAGACAGTGCTGATAGCGGTGGAGCGAAGAGAGAATTTAACTATGGGCATTTATACCCTGCGTCGCTAAAGCATATTTAGAGCATAAATCAATTCCCGAAGCTATTCGCTCTGCTTCGATTTTTCACGTGTCCCCCAGGTTCAAGTAACGGTGTAACTGTGCATGGAATGCCAAACATTCCAAACTTCCACAGGCAAGCAGTGCAAGCAGTTTGCAATCAAATGTTCTCAGCGGGAAAACAGATGAAGATTTTGTATTGAAAATGTAATAATGTTTGCACTTTTAATGTGGAATAAGCTGTGAGTTGTAGTTCTCTAGATATCGGAGTGCAAACATAAATTGTATTTAGATTACACAGACGAAAGCTGCAGTTGGCTGCTAGAGACAAGCATTTAATACACCAGGCAGATGCAGGAGAAGAAGCCCTTTCCAATTGAATTAAAATTATAATTTGTCTCTCCACCCCGGTGCAGCCATGCTCTACCCGTGAACCTGTCCCTACGCTCCATGGCCCACATGAACAGCAACGAGAGGTGAGTCCACAGTCCACAGTTCCGTGAGGGTTTCCCCGCTAATAAATCTGCTCTCAACTCTCTTCATTCTCGCAGCAATGGCAGCAGCAACAGCAACACCAACGTCGCCGTCCCAACGCCCCATGCAGGAGCGACAGCAACGCCAGCGTCAGCCTCAATCTCAACAGCGACAGGGTCGGGCTCTGGTTCTGGTTCGGCAAAGAAGCCGCGCAAGCCGAACGTCTTTATCGATGATGAGAAGTACGCCATGGCCAAGTTGCTGGTGGCCCAGAATTCATCCACCATGGAGATAGCCCGAGCGCTTAACGTGTCGCAGATGACGGCATGGAAGGTGCGCGATGCCATACTGAAGGGCGTGCCGCTCTCCTATCGCAACAAGCGCACCGACGGACGCCTTTCGGCGCTAGGCGACGATTCGCGCGTTACAGAGGTAGCCAACGTCAAGGAGCAGCAGGCCCAGCAATTGGCGCAGCAGGAGCAGGAACTGCAGCAGGCACACCAGCGGCAACAGGCTTTGCAGCAGGCGCAGCAGGAGCGACAGGAGCGTCAGCAGCAGCTTGAGCAGATGGAGCGCATTAAGCAGCAGCGCCAGCGGCAGGAGTTGATACGTCAGCAACAGCAGCAACAGCAACAGTTGCGTCATCAGACGCCAGCGGACACATCACACTTTCAACAGCAGCCTCAACCGCACCAGCAGCAGCACCGTCAGCTGCCACCACCAAAGTTGCCACTGCCGCGGCGCCGCCTGAAAGCCGCCGAACGGGAGCTACGGGACAAGAACATCACCCGGGAGATACTCGAGCTGATCGAGGAGGATAGCAACATCCAGTATTGGAAAGTGTCGGCCCGCCTGGCCGAGAAGGGCATCAACATTTCGCCATCGTCCGTCTGCCAGAAGCTCAAGTCGATGGGCATTCATCGTCGCTGGAAACCAGGCGACAAGCCCTCCATGCTGGCCATCAGCCAGATAAAAGCGGCCACCGTTGCAGCGGCGCTGGCCGTCGGAGGAGTGGGAGGATTGGGCGTGGGCGTGGGGGCCAGCAGTGGAGGGGGAAGTGGCAGCCACAGCTTTGGCGGAGTCGATGATGGCTACGAGCAGCAGCAATTCGATATGGGCGGACCACACTTTCTCAGTGCCTTTACGCGCTAAGTGAATGACCATCACCTACTGGCACCTCATCGGCATTCTCCGTGCACCGCACTGCACCGCCTGGCACAACTGCACCATGCCGCATAATTTTAGGTATTAGGAAAAAACGTTGGATAGCTCGGCACAATTTGTATTTTTTATAAAGTATTTGAGGCAGAGATGGGTGGAACGCTCTCTGCAATATGAAATTGTATTCAATATGAGATATACACTTGTGTATATGTTTATGTAT
Organism: Drosophila subobscura; assembly: GCF_008121235.1. Lineage (NCBI taxonomy): Eukaryota > Metazoa > Arthropoda > Insecta > Diptera > Drosophilidae > Drosophila > Drosophila subobscura. Next base: position 21,425,890 of record NC_048530.1, on the reverse strand, counting down.
AGGTAGAACTTAGATATTCAAGCGTATATGTATACAAAATATATGCTAAGCATTCCTAGAATGTCGCACATACCCACTAATTCACACACACAGCCACAGCCACAGCCACGCCACTTGGCGTGTTCATTCCAGGGAAAACCATTTCCGCGCGCTTCATGTGTGTGCGTCTGTGTGTGTGTTTGTCCAGGCAGCTTCATCTTTTATAGACACACGCATTTAGTTGCTAGTTTTGATCATACATTTTAATTATTTATATTCATTAATTGCATGTCGCCGTTTGTGGGGGTAAATGGAGAGGCCTACTCGCCAATTCGCATTGCTGGCTTTTACGGCTTTCAACTCCTTTGCACGCATGCAATTTATTCAGTACTGAACTTTAATTAAGTTAAGTTAATGTATATCAAAAAACAAAAACAAAAAGAGACAGCAGAACAACTGGAAACAGAACAAATGAAAGCAGAACAAACAGCAGCAAGAGACAATGAGAAGGAGTAGGAGAGAAGGAGCAGCAGCAGAAGCAGCAGAGAGACATATAAAGGGGAACACAATACATGAGAAAGATAGCAACATAAGTGCAATTATAACAAACAAACAAAACTAAACTAAAGATAGGAACACAGTTAAATATATATTACAAATAATATAGCCAGGATGAGAAGAGGGGAAAATACGGGGGGAGGAGGAGGGAGAGAACGTAGAGAATCCATACAAACTCATAGTAAATCCTCATAACCTGAAATAAATCACTAAGATTGAGCCTATGCTTTAGTTTTTAAATTATTCAAACCGTATTGAAAAGCGATGTAATAATCATTTATCGATAATTAAGGTAAATTGCAAGCCCATGCGATGGCCATCACTAGCTAAAGTGCACTGCTTGCTTGCAATAGACTCGGCCAAGAGTCTTATCTGAAAAACAAAGATGGCATTACGGGAAATACATGCAGTGAGAGCGATCGACAAAGCGATAAAAGACAGCCAGCTAAGTCTTATGTCATACAACTCATTCCCATTACAAAATTAACTGCGACGATAATAATTTTTCGACAAACAATAGTTAAAATCAATCAACAAAATTGTTGTAAAATCAGTTATTAACAGCAATCAAAGCGAAATTCTAAAAGTCATGCGCACGTCATAAAATTGCATCACATTTGTGTGTTTGATTGGTCTCACCTTTTAAATATAGTTTACTTCTGTTCATTAAAATCGAAATTGTTTGTCCAGAGCCATGTTCTTGGAATGGCATTCCAGCTCCCAACATTTACATAAGTCAAAACATTGATCAAACAATATGCTGCAGAATATTTGCCATACTTAATACTCACTTTACCACAAGTTTAAAATGCAAGTCTCATGAGAAGAAAAGCGAACATTTGATAGAAAAATATATTCGTGCACTGGCTTATGTGAAAATTTGCACAATAATAACTATGCAATTAGCCATTTCAATGAATTACTTCCAAGTAGTGAAAATTAAGTTATTCTTAAATAACTCAATGGAATAAATGCACCCTTGTCTGATCTGTAAACTGAATTCAGTTTTACCTGAATAGCTTTTCCCACTTTGAAAATATTACAAAATGACGGCAGCTATGAACTTTATACGATAACTGTGATTTAGATTTGATTTTATTTCTATAAATTATGAATTGATAAATTCAGAGAATTCAGAACCGTACTCTAAACCTATTGGATTCGCATAGCTCCCCTTCCTTTGCCCTTTGCCCACACTCGCTCATCGAACAAGACATAATACAAATGTTAATATTTATAGCCAATTATTAGTTAAAAGAGTAAAACCACCACAAAAGAACAAAGCAAAACGCGAGAGTCGTCGAACGAAAGGAGCAGAAGGAGACAAAAACAAATGATAGCAAAACTCAGAACCTGTATTTATTTACAGAAAAGCTTAACAATTATATATTTTAAACATTTTATGTTTTATGACGGAAGAAAATGCATTTTGCTGCGATTTATTTTGTACAACATATACGAAAGCAAAAGAGAGATAGCAAACATAGAGAAAGAAAGCTGGAAAGAAGGCAACAGAGAGCGAGAGAGTGTAAGAGCGAGCGAGAGAGAGATAGATAGTAAGGTTCATATATATTTATGTTGACATATTTTTGAAAAATTGGAAAATTTGCAAATTGCTTTTAGCACAGTCATCAGCAATAAATCAATCAAACAATCACTCGGATCACGATCAATGAATGATTCCCTCCCACACACACGCACACACACATATGCATACAACACACACGCATAGTATTTTATATACACACACACATACACAGTATGTACTATATACATACATACATACGCGCACACATACATATTTATGTATGTAACTAAATTAATGAATTTTTGTGTTTTTTTTTCGATTATGTACGAGTATGTATGTATATTTATTAGCGAAAAGCTCATAAAAACTATGGTTAAAACTATTATAATGCCTGTGTTTTTGTTTTGTTTTTGTATTAAATGCAAAAGTGAAAACGTATGCGGACATCTATGTATCTGTATGTATGAAAGTATATTTATGTATGTTTAGAATCGTTTAGATGTAAGAAAACGATCCACTGGAAGCAGCATCAACAAATAGAACTGACGTGCCTATGTAGCGATTAAATCAGACACATACCCAAACCCCCACAAAACACACACACACACACACACACACACACACACACTCGCACACCAACACACCCACACACACGCCACACCGAGAACAACTGATGTAATGCATTAAATAATCATTCCAAAATGTCATATGAAATGAAGCAAACAACAACAAAAAAACAAACAATATATTTGTATACATAAATCTAGCAGAATATATAGATATATATATACATATATTTGATGTGTGTACGATGATGCAACATGCCTCTATATATACTTATGTATATTTTTTATTAAATATTCCATTTCAAAGGATTTGTGTTTTGCTTGCGGGCACCGAATCGGGCAACACAGAATGTATGATCTGACCCATAAGGATATTCCTACAAATGCACCTTGATTCTATTCTAATTGGGAATTTATAGCCTCAAATATTTGTGGATTTGATCGCTTTAATCGATTCTTAAGCTTTGTTTGTAGCTGAAGACCGAGAAAACCCCCTTGAGAAAACCCACATTAACATACCCCAATTTAAATAGCATATCCGCTTTTCCATCGGGGTTGACATCGGGGATTTTTTGATTCAAACGGAGACGTTGCCAATCGGTTCCCAAACACTGAATGAGTGGAGCGATTTGTTGATGTGGCATGGAGCGGGAAACTTTATAGACATTGGAGATATGTACTCGTAAAGAGAAAAAGACAGAGAGATTCTGATGAGTAATTTGCACATTTACGAGCGTACTTGAGCTTTTAACTCACGGATTCCTGGATAATTTAGATTTCCTCCACGTACATGGCTTGCCCCAGGCTCGCTCTCCCTCACTTTCTGGTTATGTGCATTATTCTCTATGGAGTATTCTCTATGAGTAACAGGGATTTTCCAGCAGATGTCATGCATATAATTGCAGATGCCCTAACCCTAAAGGGTTGCGAAGCTTGATGGCTGCAACTGGAATGCAAACGAATTTGCTGTGACCAGGAAAAGTCAGCTGTGTGAAGCTGGAAGAAGTGCTTGAAGAAGTGCTGAAAATACCCAAAAAATGCTCTTCACAATCATACAATTTTGCATTATTTAATGGAGAATTTATAGTAACAGCGATTTGTTGTTAAAGGGGTTTACCCTGGAACCCTTCATGGTTCCCTTTTGTTCACTTATTTGTTGGAAGATATCAGACATTTTTTATTATTTATAGGTACATCGGACATCCAATCCCTCTGGGCTGTGAGCAGGGTATTCAAGTGTCTCATTTCATGCTCGATGCGCTTCGCCGGCCCATTGAGTGGATAATTAATAGTTAATACCTGTTTGCGGATTCTGTCTGATATTGTTTTGTGTGTGCATTACAACTCCCCCGAATGCTGGAACCCCCAGATCGCCCAACCCCACCAACTCATGCACTGCCAATTGCCTGAGAGCCGCTGAGGGCCCGCAACGATGACGACAATGCATCTGACAAGCACCCAGCAGCGCATCATCGATACGATACGATCCACACCGTTCCAAACAATGGACAGCCGCGAGTAGGATGAGATTCTATAAAATGGAATGCGATGAACGGATCCACGATTAGTTGGCCAGCGGCCTCATCAAGTTAAGAGCAGAACAGAACAGATCTGATTAGAACGGAACGAGACGAGACGAGAAGAAATCGCACGGTTTTGTGAGGATCAAAAATACATAACTTCAACATGAGACACTGGAAGCTGCTCGGCTGCTGGGCGCTCATCCTGGTCATCTGCGTGGGTCTAGTCCAGCCGTCGCTGCTGGCGCTTAAGAAGAAGATCCTCTTTGGCGGCGGCGGTGGAGGCGGAGGCTGGGGCGGTGGCGGCGGTGGAGGCTGGGGCGGTGGCGGCGGTGGTCATGGAGGTGGCGGCCGGGGCGGTGGCAGCAACATCGATATCTATGTGGTGAAGCCAGTCTACAGCGGCGGCGGAGGCCATCAACCCAGCGGCGGCGGAGGTCATCAACCCAGTGGCGGCGGTGGAGGCTTCCATCCAGGCGGTGGCGGTGGAGGAGGCTTCCATCCAGGCGGTGGCGGCGGAGGAGGAAGTGGATCCTATGCCAGCAGCAGCGCCAACAGCTACAGCTACGGAGGAGGAGGTGGTGGAGGTAACAACGGCGGCTGCAACTCGTGCGGCGGCGGCGGTGGAGGCGGCAGCAGCAGCAATGCCTATGCCAAGGCCTCGGCCAATGCCTACGCCGGCAGCTGGTAGAATTCCCCCCCTTGAGGATGGCCAGGATTCAGGCCCAGGGAATCCCCCTGCTCGCTCTCTCTTTTTTTTTTTGTCTAGCACGTAAGCTGCTTGTGAATAAAGAATAGCAAAAAGAACGGTGCAAAGGGATACGAAGTGTGGAGAATGGATAAGGGATGGTGAATGGAAGACCACGCCATGAATTGACATCAAAATCCTGCCATTTGAGTTGAAAATTTCCAAGCGACGGTCAGGGAAGGTGAACAAACAGAAAGAGTGTTCAACAATTCAACAGAAATAGCAAGAAGAGTGGGAAGCTTAACAAAAATTGAAGGGAAAGTGTGAAGAGTGAAACATAAGAATCAGATTTCTGATGAGAAAAGATCGTCTCGTTGTAATGGAAAGGGTGCCCAGGATCACCCTCAGCAGGATCAGAAGCAGGCTGCGCATCGAGTTTCGGATTCCATCAAACTTGTTTCGCCCTGTAACCCCACTGCGTCCACTCTGCTCTCCCCTTACCGACGGACAAGACCAAAGCTTAATAATGACCATGCGCACCTCTATCTGCTGGAAACCAGTTTTCCTTCTCTCTTCTGCCCGCCACCCACCCCTTCCTGCACTCACTCTCTTTCTCCGTCTCTCCCGCTCTGACTTTAGGCTGCGTAAAAATGTAAACAAGAAAAAGGAAAACAACAAAGCAAACAATGCGCAACAACAACAACAACAACAACAAAAACAAAAAACAAGAAAACTAGCGAAAAATCGAACAACCGAAACATCGAAAAACGTGTTCGAAAATGCAAAAACAACTATTCCAATGGGGTGAAAGATGTACATACATATGTACATATGTACTTATGTACATCTATGTGCATGTTGGTATTAGTATGCTTATTCCCAACAAATTGTTTCGCCCCACTCAATCTCTACGAATTTGTTGCTCTAACTTCTTCCACGTATGACTTGGTGCGTGGGAGACTCAATTTGAACATAAGAACTGAAAGAAGATCTATGGCAGATCATTAGAGTATCAATGATCAATGTTCACTCGTAGATCACTTGCAGGTATTTAAACAAAACCACATAAATCATAAGATTACATAAATGAAAACGGTGTGTTGGGTATTAAATCTAGCAGTGTGATTATTATGCATAAAACTACACTGACTGGACTGATAATGCGCCCTTTAGCGGATCCCCGTAGAGACCCAAAAGAGTCACCAACTGTTTTCCTAGGAACACTAAAAAATTATTTTTGTGTGCGTCTTGGGTTGATTTGTCAGACTCCAGAATGTCGAGAAATCAAAATCATAGATAATCTGAAGAGATCGCCCAGAGGCCTAATCATCCTCAACCACATTTCGATGTAGTTGGTAAGTGGCTCTTTGCTATCGAGTTTTGTTTTTTTGTTGCAATTTGATTTGAAAGGTTATTGATCGATTCGCATCCGAGATTCTTGACAACTTTTTCAGCCTCTTCGCCCCAGCCCATGCCCCATGCCTCATCCTCCGTCAGTGGCCCCGAGCCAGCAGCTGCAGATGAGCCGGATTCCTCTTTCGTCTACTGGAAAAACTTGTTTCTGGTTTTCCTCGAGCGTTGAGCGTCAAAATGAAGCCTCCTTGTCCCCTTGCCCACCGTGCCAGCCTTTGTACAGAGGCATCATTGGGGCTTCATCTCCTCTTCTCTCTCTTTCTCTCCCAATCCATCTCTCACCTATTTTTGGATAGAGTGAGCTTTTCCTTAAAGTGGTAACAGGTTTCTGGTCAGCTTGGCCAATTGCAATTGCAAGTCTCCTCCCCACAGCTCTGCCGCCCCTTTACACCGCGGAGTGCAGAAAGTTTCCCCACTGCAAACGCATTCCAAGGGAGAGCCAGAGAGGGGAGAGGGAGAAGTGCAGTAGCGGGGAGTGCAGTGGCAGTGGCAGGGAAGTGTCGTGAGTGTCACCACTTTGTAACCGTACCCAATTCCGTTCCCATTTCTACTATTCCCATTCCCGTTGCCGTTCCAGGCCATTGGACGGCATTCCAAGATCCAGTTCCACTTTTGATCGAATTCTCTTCGGGCCTGACTCTCTTCCTCCTTGACTCACTTCGAGTGCAGTTAAAACGAAAGAGGCGTGGCGATCGACCGTTATTAGAGCGGACATAAATTGGGGAAAAATAGTAATAATTGGAGAAAGGAGCCATTAGAGATGGAGCAATGGGATGGAGATGTACTCGCAGTGGGCGGCAGGGAATCAATTTGGAAAATGTCGAATTTTTGTCCAAGCTTCTGCAAGTAACTGTTCTAAGTGTTCAAACTATTCGGCGGGAATAAGAAGTTGATATGAAAATAATTTCAGCAGGTTGTTTCGATCATTGGTGAGGGGGTTTAGGGTTGGGCTGAGGGGCCCCAGGCACAATCAGAACTGTAAAACCAGTTGCTAGCTGGAGGTCCTAAGTGGCTGGCGATCATTTGACATTTTGTCGCCTTCCACACACGCTCGAGAGCAGGAAAGAGCGGCAAAAGGAATGAGGCGAAAGGCCAAAGATACTCAAGCTCGGCATAGAGTAGAGACGGGTGGGGGGGAAGGGTATGAAAAGTCGACTGGCACACGCACGAGCAGGCCGAGACTCGAGACTTCGGTTTCGTCAAAAGTTAACCAGTGGAACGCCGAGAGAGAGGAGACGGAGCAGCACAAGCACGATCGACCGAAGGTAAATAGTGGTGGTGCGGGGCCACACGCACGCAACAGCAAAGGCTGGGCTTTGGGCCCAAGCAGGCCCAAGAAACTCATAGAGCGATGGACTGGGGGACGGCTTGGGGGGAGTTGAGATCAGCTTGCGCACGCACGAACAGCCAAGACTTCGGGCTTGTCTTCGTCTTCGTTTTGGCTTCGTTCGTGTGGCGCGCTGCCGCAACGAAACCGACTGTAACTGTGACTGAGGCGAGCCAAAACCGCACTTGCCAGTCTTCGGTTCGAGCTCAGTCAAATCGCAAGTCGCATTGAGAGAAAGAGGCGCAGGCGCAGCAGCTGCAACAACGAAAACGCAGACACAGAGACTTAACAGAGTCGTTCGTTCGTTCGTTCATTCGTTCTCCGTTCCAGACAAACAGCTCGAGAGTCGCGAGTGCAGTATTGCTTTTGGATCAAACTGTGCGTGAAATTGGTAGACCAAATCCAAAATTAAAACTGAAACTGAAATCGAAATTAAAACGCCCGTCCCCCCAAACACCCCAAAACCGAAGACAAAATATTAAAACAGAAACCGAAGAACGGCTATTCAAAAGCAGCTTCCAGTTGAAAGCTCCCCAACAAGATTTCGAGGCTGGAAACCCTTTTGGGGCGTGTTTGAATAATTTTTTGTTCGAGTTGAATTTTTTGCTGTGCCGAATATTAAGTTAATAAAAACTTGTATTTCGATTCGTTTTAGCCAAAAACAAACGACGAATATTTGAATTTAACATTTGATTTAGCTGAAAAGGTAAGCTGCTCCAAAGCAAAACAATTTTTGATTAACTGTAGTATGAATGTATTTATGGCGGATATTTAGTGGCCCAAACCTGGCCCACCCAACTGGTTGTAAACAGGGTCCAAACTGGTCTAGCAGTTTGCCTCAATGTCAATGTTTGTCTTTCAAGCTGTTTAACTATCGATTGTTTGCCCACTTATCCACTTTGAGCTCCGCCCGCCCCATACTGATGGCCCACCCTGCCCATTCTTTTTACTCCACTCATTCGAATGCCAAAGAGATCTCAGATCTCTGCTTCACAGTTCTTGGATCTCTCTATGCATAAAAACAATCAAATTCTTTGCGACAGCTCTCAAAGTTCTTGGGAATGTGAATGGAATAAGGAATTTAGAATAAAATTGAGTGGATGATAGATTGGACTTATTGTTCTGTCCTGTACCTCTCCGATCGCGCTCCCAATTCCAATCCTGATACCGTTCCCGCATTCTCACTGCCCCTGTCTTGCTTTGTTTGGCTTATGTAATTTATGATTCTCCATTCCCCCAGCGGTTCTCTCTCATCTGAAATTCCATGCATGCACACACTACCCACAACAACAAAAAAGAAAAGACGTCTTAAGGTCATTGCTCAAAACATTTAAGATTCAGTCGCAGTCACAGTCACAGACTCAGTCTCGGCTTCGGCTTCGGCTTCAGATTGGTGTTTTTTGTTTTTGTCTTAAGACTTTTGTCAGTCTGACTTGGGAATGTGTTTCGGGTTGGGTTTTATGCAGATGGAGAGAGATGGCTCTGACTCTGAGTTTGAGGGGGTTTTGGTTCTGGCTGGGCTTCTGATTTAGACATCAAACAGCAAAACTCACTTGAATTGACTTAACTTGACTTGTCGTGACTTGAGTGACTTTATGCGGGCTAATTGAAAGCCATGTAATACTCTAGCCCGTGTTCTGGAAAGGGGTTACTCAGCTAACTCAAGGGCCTGGGGGTTCATTCTTGAAAGTAATTTGCGAAGCTACAGAAAGACATGGAGCTGGATTCATTGACTCTCTCAGCAGTGCATCGATGAGTCGTTCTCAGCTTCTGTTGCGTCTCTGAAATTGGTTTGCATTCGTTTCTATTTGCTTTGTAGGTTTTCTATGTCTTATGCTCTGGCGAATGGCATTAGAGGGCGGGGTAAGAGCAGGTGAGTGGAGAGATCTGATCTGTAGACAGAGCCTAGACCCCAGAGACACAGAGAGAGAGATCACTTACTTGTACAAGCTGCCCCAGCACGTGCACGAGTATCTCTGTTCTCCATCTGGGTAGAGTTTGTTTTTCTTTTTCTCCATTTATTTTCTGCCTTGTTGGCTGTGACTGGTCTTCATTAGCTATTCGACTGTACACATAATGGATACATATGTATGCATGTATCTTCTGTTTTGGTCCATCCTGGTGGGTCACAGTCAAATGATTGCCCAAAGAGAAAGCGATTTACCGATCGAACTGCAGTCGGATGGATTTTTGCGCAGATTGGTGGCGGCCCTCTTTCGTGATTCGATCCTAGGACCAACAGCTAACGCAGTTCAAATCCGGCAAGACAAAAGTGAAATTTCAAACGTTAAAGAAAGAAACAAACGAATAGGCAAAACCTGAACATAACGACAAACTACTTTTGGACGGGGGGGATGGCAGTCGGAGACGGAGACGGCCTGTCGGCCATAATAATTGGCGGAAAGAGCCACTACGACAGCACCAACAAATAGCCACAAATAGGACGCTTGAGTAGCTGCCAATGCCCGAAATGTATCCAATCTAATCCAATACAATCCACCTCAGTCCAGTCCATTCCAATCCAATCACATACAAAGCCAAAAATATTAGTCAGAAATTAACAAGCGCCTGCAATCAAGAAATACACTGCCACAAAAGAGTTTTGCGATTGAAGACTCAATCAAATGAAATGGGAATGGAATATTTCTACTATCTGTCTTTTTGGTTAACGTCTATCAGGCTCGCGAGCTTTAAAAGTTGATCTCTGATCTCGCTTGGTGTATAATGTTGGCCTCAAAACATGAGCACTGGTCCTGTGGTCCCGACCTGAGTGCAAGGGTATTCCTAGTTTCGTTGTTGATTGATATTTTACGTGCTGCAAACGTTAATCGAATCGAAATGAAAATCAAATTGGCCTCCGCGGAGCCGTCAAAACCAAATGGGAAACAAAAACAGAGAGCGAGATGGCCACAAAAAGCAAACAATTAGGCGTGTACAAACAGAGAGAAATATGATTAAAATTCCCGGGGCATACGCAGATCACAGACCCCACACTCCGTGCGCCCCAACTTTTGTTTGTGTGTCCAAGAAAGGAAAGCGTTCGGAGCAGAGGTGGCCGATCCGATCCGATGCGATCCGAGCCAATCGACCGACAACGAATATGATTTCAAATATTTTTGCAATTATATTGAAAGTGTTTTCGATTTTGTTCGCTTACGTGACAGCGCTGGATGACAGGTGTTAATGTTAATGGGTGTGTGCTGCTGTACGAGTGTTCGAGTAACCCATGAAAATTGCTATTGCTGGTTGTTGATTATAATCAGGTTTGATTAGCGCTCAAGTCAGCAAAGTTTGGGGCGAGCTTATGGCAGAGAATGATTACAATCGATAGCCACAAAGTTGCTCTTTGAGGTTTTTAGAAGAATTTCAGGGAATTGTATCAAAGCCTAGCAACTTTGGTTGGAGCAACTATAGCCCCATTCTATTCCCTTTTGTTCTTTTCGTTCCGTTCTATTGCATTTTCCTCTGTTATCAATTGGTGCAGTGCATTTTCTCTCTTCTCACTTCTGCGGAACTTGAAGCGTGACAAGCGTGACATTTGCGACATTCCTCACCCTAGCTCTCTGTCTGTCCGATCCTTAGCTTCTTTGTTTGCCATACGTACTGCGCCTGTGGCACCTGCTGCGAGGTCCAGTTGCAGTCCAAGTCCCACATCATGGCAAATGGCAAATGCAAAATAATAAAACTTTTGTTGTGGGGCCCCGAAAAAGGAGAAGAAACAGAATGGGCTGCTGGTGTGTGTTTTTGTTTTCGTAGTAGAAATAGCTTTGAAAGTGGCACAAAGTAATTTTAATGCTGAATGGAGCGTAAAGTTGTTCAACTGCAATTGCAGCGGAGTTGGCTGGTTGCTGTTTTGGTTTTGGCCAACAACACACACAAAAAGAAACAAAATCAAAACCAAGTGCAGACTGCTGGGCAGGCAGAAACACACAGCAAGACAGAAGGACTGACGGACCGACACATGACGACATTGCATTTTGCTGTATTGTTTCACTGATTGGGTGTGCTGTTTGTTTTCTTACCAAACTTCCACTTGTTACACTGTGCTTTGTGCTTTGTGCTCTGTGGATCGACGGATTGAGAATGGAATGCATTTGCATAATCAAAAGGAATCAAAAATCAAATCAAAGCGAATCCCATCGAACCCGAGTCGAACCGAATCAATGAGCAACTGCAAATTGGTCGTAAAATGCTTAAGTTTATTGATCCAACCCTCGAAATTTACATCTGAAAGCGGATAGAGAGCCCAAAGTGGAGAGGGAATAATGCCAGCAAAATGCGGCTATATGGATGATAATGATGATGAGGTAATGGCCAAGAAGAGCTAAAGAAATGCTTAAATTATGCACCACACAAAGCCATTTCGATGACAAAATTAAGCCTCCTCCGATCGGAGTATGAGTGATATCCAAACCGAATCAAATACGCAACGAATGGTGGAGAAATGGGGCGAGACACTCGTCAAGTAAGCAGCGTGAGAATTGCCTAGCCATTACCTCATCGAGTGCATTACGCTGGATGATGTATGATGTATGATGTGAGTGCAGGTGAATCGAATTCAATTTCAATGAGTGCATTCACATGAGAAATGCAACCGAAAAGCAAAGTTAACCAATTTCACAGTCAGGTGATATTAGACAAAAAAACGGAACGAGTTCCAACTCTTTCAAGGGAATTACGATATGTCGTCCAATTGCTATGAAAATTAATTGCTAATGTAACTCGATTTGAAGTCATATTTTGGTTTCTGTAGGATTCAGTCTTCTACCTAAGTTCTTGATTGCATTAGCCTAAAAATTATCAATGGAAGGGTAACAGAAAACGCTAGCAGTTCGAAGAGCTTATTATTTTGCTTCAAACTGCTATGACTGCATGGTTCGCATTCAATCCCACTTCCACACCCAAAACAACATTCCAATTGGGGCAAATGGTGTCATCTTCTTAGAGTAATAGCCCCTACGGCACAGCCCCACGAGCACACCCCGCTGCCCACTTGGAGAGGTATTCCAGTGCGCGGCGCCCGCGCTTAGCTCACCGATTCGCGGCGATGATCTAATCTGAAGATGGAAGAGAAATGGCAAACAACAGCCAGCAGCAGCAGCAAGAGCAACAACAATAAAAACATTTGTAATGTTTTACATTTGAACTTGAAAATGATGCTGAGCAGTGGCGGAGTGGGAGTGCTAGAGTGCGAGAATGGGTGAGAGAGAGAGAGGGAGAGGGAGAAGTGGAAGTAGTGGATGAAGGGGTGATGGCAATTACTTTGCCTGCCCTCTCGGAAGTTTCAATTGGAAGACAATGCGGCATAATCCAACGAAAATGGAGTTAAAAGAGGAAAGCGGAGATGGAGATGGAGTTGGAGGATGGAAGTTGGAAGATGGAGACACAAATGGAGATGAAGTTTTTTGTGGTTAACGCTTGAGTAAAGAAAAGTTCATTGCACTTGAAAAGAAAAATTGCTGACTGTTTATAGCTGTTATTTGTCATTGTTGTTGCTGTTGCTTTTGCTCTTGCTGTTTTGGAGAGGAGACAAAACAAGGTTTTGCATCTCTGTCATTCTCTCTCCTTCTGTGTGTGTTTGCCCCCCACCTTGAAATATCGCAATTCAATGAATTGGGAAATGTATTGTTGTGTGGCTAAATTTAGATGTTATTGAAAAGGAAAGTACGAGCTAAACACACGTACATGCCACCAAAATCTAAAACGCAATTTCTAAGCTTAGCTTTGTCCTCCACCCCGCACCAGCAGCAGCAACAACAACAGCAGCAGCAGCAACAACAACCTCAATGCAGTGCCATGAATGCAGTTACGCGCCCGTCCTCCAGGGTTGCATTGTTGGACACCCAGAGCGGGATGGCACTGGTGGCTGGCTCGCGTCATTCCATAAAAAAAAAAAAAAAGAAACCAAATGCCAAAACAGAAAACAAAAACGATTGAAATTCAAGCCACCTACACACAGAGCGGCACGGCACGGAGCAAGACACCGAAGGATGGGCTGAGAAAGAGAGGGAGACATACACAGAGAGAGAGAGAGAGAGAGCAAAGCAAAACAAAATACAAATTTTGCATATTTTCACCTTTTAAATGCGAATCGGTTCGGCAGCTTTGCTTTTGGCTGCTTCCAATTCCAATACCATCTTTCGGTATTTGGGCCAGCTTCAGCCTACCGTGGGGGAGCTAGAGGGCAGGGCTTGGACTCGGGCTTGGTCTCTGGCCAAATTAGCACTTGAAGTTGGACTGAAATGTGTTAAAGCGAAATAGAAATCTTGATCGCACCTGAACATGAAATGCAAAGCAACGGACAGACACACAGCAACAGCAACAACAGCAACAACAAAACCCAATACGAATGAGAGATCACAGCAGAAATGCCCCAAAACAGAAACGAAAACGAATTCCAAGCGCCGCTCACCACACACATGCATCGCACGCTCGAAGTACGGTAAAAGCGAGTGGCAGTGCGAGTGGGAGTGGGAGAGGGACAACAGCATGAAAGTCTGTCTGCCTGGAAGCGGGTGGAGTGGGACAGAGGGCAGACATCGTCGTCAGTCCGTCGTTGAGGTGCAAATTAATTGGGGCCATATTCCGGAGTCTCGATTTACCTCGTTTTCGGTCTCGTGTCGTTTTTGTTTTGTTCGTTTTGTTTCTCTTGTTTCGTTTTGATTTCTTTGATCGATTCTTCAATTACGGCAATTAGCCAACAATTTCGCTTTGCATGCGCCACGAATGCGGCGAAAATGTGCAGCAAAGCAATAAAACGGAGCCGCAGATGAAAGACAAAGCCAAAGACAGAGACAAGAAAGAGGCCAAGCGACAATCAGTTTCGGTTTCGGCTGCTATCGGATATCGCAAATCGAAATGGTTTGGTTTTGCATTAAGATTAAAACTTGTTGATGCACTTCTTTAAGGCTGTTGAAGTGGTGCTGTTTTTGCAGCTTGTTGCTCAAGTTAGTGCCTGCTTTAAACCCTGAACAGTCATCCTTTTTTTCTGTAGTTTTGGCGAAAGATGACGCTCCACGGTTAAAAACGTTAGCCCGCACTGGTCGGTCACATATTTTTCACGCCTTAAAAAACAATTAACTTTGCTGATTTATGGAATTTGCCTTCAATGTTGTGAGAACAGCTTGTCTGTATTTTTCTTTGTCTGAAAAACTGAGCAGATATGTACAAATGTATATCAATCAATGGGTTGCCTGTTGTTAAAGCAGTTAACCAACACTTTCCAAGTTCGTTCAGTTTTCGCTTTCTCTTGCCACGATGCTTAAACCCAAAGATAGGGCATGCCAAAAGTTAGCAAACATAAATGCTTCCCCGCATATCACTTTTAATAACACTATTAAGGGTTTTAGTTACATCTTTAGTGGCCTGGAAAATAACTTAATTTATTTGCCATCGGCCATGATTGAACGTGAATCATTAATCAATATGGTTTAGCTTTAATGAACTGCATTCATAATCATCCATTTCCAAATCCCAAGCCTCGAATGAATCGATTCGCATCGCATCGCATCGCTCGCATCCCAACGCAGCGAATGAAGCTAAAGCGGACAGGTTGCGCTGCTTGCCCCATGCGGCGCATACGTATACGTATACGTAATGTGGTTATAGACAGAGTCGCAGTGGCAGTCGTGAATATTGCACGAGCCTTCTTTATGGGTATCGATCTCACGCCATTGGGATGCCAGGCCTGTCCGTGTCCGTGTCCGTGTCTGTGTCCGTCTCTCCGGACTGTCTGACATACATATTTGGGTTGAATGTTAACAGCAAAAATGTTCAAAAAAGAGACGCAAAAACAAAGCAAACACAAACACAAACTAAACTCCAAGCGAAGCCATGAATGCCTGACCGCAGCAAAATCGGCAAAGTAAATGTCGCAATTAACATATTTCTCATGCGAGTATGAGTGCACATATGTAGGTACATACATATGTAAATATGTGTGTATGTATTTGTACTTGTAATGTAAACATTAATAAACAGTGAGGCTTGGTGCAGAACATTACTCGCGACATTCTGTACGATGAGCTAAGTGAATAGTGTGTAATGAAACGAATTGATTGTCAACTGGCTCTGAGTCGTACTCCAAGTCGGAGTCGATTAGGATCATGTTTCGAAGATAGATTTCTGCCCAAGCGATCAATTTTCGAAAAAGGAACCCAAAGAGCTCTTGCCAAAAATGAGATAGTGAGAGAGATATTCAGTAGATATTTACTTTGGCCCGCTGTCTGGGCCAAACAATGATGCGGCTTTATGTGACATCTCAATTAGCGCAGTGTCGAGACCTGACATCAGCATAAAACCAGTCGAATAGTTTTTTGTAGCGACAGACGTGCCGCCACACACTGGAATGCTGAGTGCTCATTTCCAACGCTTCTCTATCTGCCTGAAGAACACTTTTGAAGGTAAGCACTTCGAGTGCGAGTACGAGTCTCTTGAGATAAGAGAATTGATTTATAAGTCTGCATTTTCGGTTGGCAAAAGTCTGCCATAAACCGGGTAGAATCCGATTTGGGAACTGGATAAACAAATAAGAAGTAGATGCAGCAGTGACAAGTAGTCGCCAATTGGCTATCGGTTGATTAAACCATCGGAGCTGCAGTCAATGCCACTTCAATTGTGGCACGTTCCCCGCATTCCAGGCAGATAATTGCAGCTTCGGGCTCATTACTGATACATTCAACTGGTGCTGCTGCTGCTGCTGCTGCTGTCACTGCCAGTGCCAATAGCTAACGACACGCTTGATTCAGTGATACAATGATTGAATGATTGATCGCTGCACTGGCTGGGCACTGAGCTAAAGATCAGCGACTGGCATTTAATTTGGGTCATGCAACTGACCAACGGCTCCACTCTGAGCTCTGCGCACTCTACTTAAAGATCCAAAGATTGTAAATGCAGCTGCTGCTCTTGCCGCTGATTGGCAGTAATTAGAACTGTCCAACAGTTGACATAACTGCAGACACGGCACACAAGCGCCGCTTGCGTAACCAACCAAATGGAATGGCGACTTCGAGACGACCCACTTCTGGCGATGTCAGTGGAGAATTTTGAGTTCACTTTACGAGTAGCTAGCAACAGATCTACATTACTTTGCTTTAACTTTTGGGCATCCCCAAAGCAATAATAGAAATATGTTTTAAATACAAGAAAAATCATGGACAGGCGGCGGCACCTTGGAAGAAGGCCTGAGCCTACGTCTATGACTTTCCAGGCGCACAACATAAAGCCACCCAATATTTATGAAGGCACTGTACTGGCCATTGCTGGCAAGGACTTTGTGGTCATGGGCTGCGACACGGGTGTGTGCAGCGACTGTGCAATTCTCTCGCGGACACAAACCAAGTTGTGTCCCATGTCCGATCAGATGGTGGTGGCGACTGCTGGCTGCTGGAGCGATGCCGTCGCTCTGACTAATCAACTGAAGATGGAGCAGCAGCTCTACGAGCGGGAACACTTTAAGAGCATGAGCATCGAGTCCATGGCACAGATGCTCTCCGTTGTACAGTACCAGCGACGTCATTTGCCCTACGATGTGTGCCCCATTCTGGGTGGCATCGACCAGGATGGCCAGGGGGCTGTCTATTTCTATGACTGCATCGGCTTATTGCAGCGTGAGGGCTACCGTGCTGAGGGTTCGGCCGGTGCCATGCTGCTGCCAGTGCTGGACAGCCAAATTGGCTGCCACGAGCCTGTGACCAAGGAGCGTGCCCTGTCCATTGCGAAAGATGCCCTCACCATGGCCGCCCGCAGCGATCAATACACCGGCGAATGGGTGATCCTCAACATAATTACCAAGGATGGCATTGAGCTACACCAGATGGAGCTGAGCCAGAATTAGCTTACAATTTTGTTGCTTTTACAAATTCTTGAAAAATGTTTTAGTAAAATTATTTTGGCTATTGTTTCGTTCGTTCATCAAACAAACGCCAGGGAGGACTCCAGCTGCCAATTGATGTATTTTTTTCCGCTTGCTTTCTTCCATTCGAATATCATTTGGTTTGCTGTTGGCTTGGGGGCTCCTCCGTTGATTGTTTATTTAATTACGCAACTCGGAGCGGATGCACGGCCGCTGCAGTTGTGGCTTGACCAAAAGCGATTCAAATTCCGCTACACCGCCAGCACCGCGTCTTCCGCGACCTGCCAAAAGCGGCAACCGCAGCAGCAACCAGCAACCAGCAGCAGCAACAGATACTCGTATGGCCAACCCATTTCCGCATGTCAACTGTGCAACAACTTCACTTCACTTCACTTCGCCCCAAAAGCACTTTGGTGAAATTTTCCAAGCGGCAGGGAGCCACCGGAACTGGGATGGTTCCAAAAGTGGCTTGGAAAATTCATATGCCGCTCGACTAACTGCAGCCGTGGATGGGGATGGGGATGGGGATGGGTGTGGATAGGGTTATACGTATTCCTCATAAAAAGAAGACTTGGTTTGTCCCTGTACATGGAGTAGCGCTCTATGTAGTGGGTGGATTTTGGTATTTGATTCGTTTGCTCAGCTGCGAAGAACGTCAAAGACTCCGAATCTCTCCTGCAGCTGCAGCTGAGCTCGCTTCAACTTTTACTTTGGTTTATTGTCCACCAATTTATGTACATATCTCTGTACATATGTACTTATGCGTTCCATCGTTGGCGCGTGCAGTGAAAAGCCGAGAGGCACGTAGACATAATTTATTGCCAAATGCATGGAAGACTCAACTCACTCGCACTGGACACGCCTCGCTGGTCGCATTCGTGTCGTGTCCGTGTCCGTGTCCGTGTCCATGTGTGGAGCGTCATAGATACCATAGATACTCGCTCCTCGCCTCCACTTGCTCTCCTCTCCTCTCCCGAGCGTACTTTTCTTTTTCTTCAAGGGTTTCGGGTGGCAGATGATGGTGCGAGAGAGAGGTGCTGGGAGCCAAGCGGGACAGTAAATAGTCTAAAGAAAAATGTGCAATAATTAAAGCGTTTTAAGTGGAAAACGAAAGAAAGAAAGAAAAACAAAAGCACATTGGCAAGGCAAGGCAAGCGTAAAGTTGTTACCTGATGGATGCGTCGGCAGCTTAACGAGTATTAATTAAAGTGAAAACTCCCAGAGATCGACATGGATATGGCTGTAGATGCAGCCGCATGCGCACACCCATAACCATAGCCATAACCGAGCGATGGCCAGCCAAAGATTTGAGAGTGCAGTTTGTGTTTGGTTATCCAACCCAAAAAGATGACAAACCATGTGCCATGGGGAGAGAAGAGTGTCCGTGTCCGTCCAAGGGAGTGTCCGTTGGTTTGTGCAGGAAGAGTGGCTGGCCAAGGGGAGGCAGCTCATGATCTCATAGTTTGTCTTATATTTAATACCATTTGTTTACTATCTTTTCAGACATGTCATAATGGAGCCAATGACCATGCTGGTGTTGGCCTTCCAGCTGCTGGCGCTCTTCTCGATCGCCGGGGCGCTGCTCATCTACTTGATTTGCAAGGTGCGCGAGGACAGTGAGGCGGCCACCGTGGAGGCCCAGCCTAGCCGGGTGGTGTTGGTGACCAGCGCGGATACGGCCCTGGGACTGCAGCTGTGCACCCATTTGGCCAACAAGGGCTGCCGCGTGTTTGCCGGCATGAAGGAGGCCCACGATTCGCTGCCCGCCAAGCTCCTCTGTGGCTGGATGAAGATTCGGGAGTACAGCGAGGAGCCCATTGCCGGCACCATCATTCCAATGCGCCTGGATGTGACCAGAGAGGATGTGCTGCGCGAGGCCACCGTGGCCATGGGCGCCCATCTGAATGCTGACGAGCGCGGCATTGCCGCCGTGATCAACACCAGTGGCAGCGTGTTCCGGGGCCGCGTGGAGTCGCAGGATGTGCAGCAGTGGGAGCACATGCTGAAGACCAACATCCTGGGCACGCTGCGTGTGGCCAAGGCCTTTGTTGGCTTTCTCCGGCCCACGCGCGGTCGCCTCCTCTACTTGGGCGGTGCCGGTGGCACGCGGACGGGCTCAGCGTTGACGGGCGGCGAGGGTTTGGTGGCCTTCAATGCATCGCGCGTGGCCGTGGACAAGTGCGCCGAGGAGCTGCGCAAGGAGCTGCAGCCGTACGGTGTCAGTGTGGTGGCCCTCGACACCTGCGGCATGACAGCCGAGTCCCTTTACAAGGCCCCCGTGGCGCAGAGTGAGTAAAAACATGCCAGCTCCCAGCTAGTCGATTAACATTCTCGCCTCTCGTTTCTTTATCCGCACAGCAATGTCGGCGAGTGCCGGAGCACCCACTCAATATACGGCGGACGTTCTGAGTCCCAGTGCCCTGCAGGTGATCGAGCGGGCACTGTGGGACTTTGCACCGCAGGAGCGTTACACGCTGCTCAGCCACAACAAGTACCAATTCACGTTGCCATGCCGCTCCTCGTTGCGTCTACAGCGGCCGGCAGCTGCAGTCCAATCTGCGACGCAATCTGTTTAAATGTTGCACACCGATTCGGTCTCCTTCAGAGCGTAGCTGCCTCCTCCTGTACATACGTATCCCCCGCTGCAGTAACCTCTTCTGCTTCCGCTCCTGCTCCTGCTCCTGATCCTGCTGTCGTCTAACAACGCTAACAATTATGTTTTTTGTTTAATTGATATTTTCTTCCTTTGGGAAGGCTTTTTATACATATTATATTTTATGTTTTATACTCGTTTATGCATACAATCTGACGGTGCACAAGAAACAAACAAAATGACAACAAAAAGCACTGACAACGATGCGCGCGAGTTATGAAAAATAAATCTTTGTGCTAATCTAAAACATTCGATTGGTTTAGGAATTCTTTTGTGATGCGTGTGTGTGCTTGGGGCACCTACTCATACTTGGATATGAAGTCATAGCGCAGCACTGAGGCGGTATAGGACTCGCCGGCACTTGCCTTGCAACACTCGGAGCTGCGTGCTGGCAGATGGACGAGCACATCGGCACCAGCAATGCTCTGCAAACGGCTGCTGATCTGTAAATAAAAAACTAATTGTAGTGCCTGTTGAAGTGGGTTCTATCTTGTTTACCTGATTCCCATTGACGCTGGCATAGAGTTGACCATTTTTGGAGGTCACCGAAGCACGCACATACTCTGGACGTGGATCCAAGCTGAGGTCTTGCGCCAGCTGTCAGGGAGAGAGAGAAAACAATTTATTAGGGTATGCAGCTGGCCACGGTATAGGCAAACCATTGCTCTAGCTTATCAGCCACTCACAACTTGGTGGCTGACGTACACAAAGATAAGGGCCCCACTCTGGGGCAAACGTATCTGTAGTGCTGAATGTGAATGAAGTGGGCTGGGCGACAGATACGACCTACAGCAATTTATGCATGTTCTAGAACCAGCAAATGGTTCACTCCACTGTGACCCAATTTCGCCATTTGTTTAAATTGAAAGAGGCACACGCTTACCTTCACTTGAATGGTCGCCAGGGGACACTTTGTGCGCTCCCAGCCGGCGGACCAGCGGATGGCTGGCAGCGCAAACAAATGGAATGTGACAAAGGCAGAGACGGGATTGCCCGGCAGACCAAAGAAATACATGTTGTCCTTGCTGGCAAAGGTCATGGGTTTGCTGTTGATGGGAGCAGAGAAGGAAAGTCTTTAGTGCGAGCGTTTGGGGAGGAGAGTCTCGAGCCATACCCTGGCTTCATGTTGACCCGGCCGCAGTGGATCTTAAATTGAAGCTCTTCCAGCGCTGTCTTTATAAAGTCCTTGTCGCCCATTGAGACGCCGCCAGTGGAGATGACAAATTCCACCTTCTCAAACAGAGTGACAAGAGAGGCCTTTGTGTCCGCCAAGCTGCAAAAAAGAGATTTGATTGAAATGAATGTCGGTCAGCCAGGGAGGGAGGGGAGATTCACTCACTTGTCGCTCACCACAACGGTGCGCACGCAATCGAAGCCAAAGTAGAGCAAGAGCTCCTCCAGCATCGTGGCATTGGAGTCGTAGACTTTGCCGGGAACAGGCTGCGCTCCCGGAGCGAGCAGCTCGCTGCCCGTGGAGATGACAGCCACCTTGGGCTTGGGCAAGCGCTTGGAATTGCCCACAGATGCCAGCAGCGACTGAATGACAACGGATGAAGCGTCCGCAGTGGGGAAAATGGCATCATTGACGCGCAAATCGTGACCAATGGGACTGAAGGCAGTGGGTAGCTCGAAGTGAATTGAGTTCTGCTGATCGACCAAAGCAACAAACTCACCGCACATCCAATTCCGCCTGGGGCTCCACCATTATCTCTACCAGACTCTCGTCTCCGTTTTTGTCGCGACTAACCAAAAGTGTGTCTTCCACCTGGACCACACAGTCCGCTTGGTCGGGCAGTGGGGCGCCCGTGTTGATCTTGAAGCATTCATCCTCTTCCAATGGTTGGGCGCTGGGCTGCAGATAGAATTCGTTTGGAGTCGACACTTCCTGCTAAGAATGGATCCTACTTACCGCATCACCGGCGGCTATGAAGCCCACGACACGCTTGCTGCCGGAGAAGCCGGTCGATTTCATGGCATAGCCATCCTTGATGGAGGCCCGAAACGGTGGAATATTCACTGGCGAGGTCGTCTTCCAGATGTCATCGTCCAAGCTGCTGCGGCGATGCACCACTCCGAATATGATGTCCAAGACCGCCGAGACGGGGAGCATGGGAAACGGCGAGTTGCGATCCCTGCCATCGCCAGATCCTGTCTTGTGCGGGCAGACGTGAATCTGGGCCTGCACCGTCTCTGTGCCCTGCACTTGGGCATGGGTGCGCTGCACCAGGGCCAGGTCGTCATTGATCAGATGGAGGGCATGGGGCAGTAGATCCTTCACAGTGCCAAAGCACTCGGCCACCGCCTTCTCACTGCCGGGAAAGTTCATGATCAGCGTATCGCCAGCGATGCCACAGATTCCACGCGACAGAGCCGCAAAGGCGGTTTTCTTCAGCGATGCGAGAGCTATGGCCATCATCAACTGTGGGCACTCCTTGTCGAGCAGCGGCTTGGTGGCCTCGGGCGTCACATCGCGTGGGGCCAGACCTGTGCCGCCCGTGGTGAAGATGACGCCAACATCCTTCCGATCGATCCACTGGCGCAGCTCGCCCTGTATGAGGTGTTTTTCGTCGGGCACAACGCTGGTGATTACCTGGGCATTCCTAAACGTCTGCATAATCTGGGACACCAAACGCGGACCGCTGCGATCCCTCGAGCGGTCGTTGTAACAGGTGTCACTGACTGCCACAATACATGAGAAATGTTACCGCACACAGCAGGCGACAAGCAAAAAGCTACTCACTAGTTAAAACACCGAAAATAATGGGATCCATTATGTCATTGGCATTCCTAGTTAATCGCCAACAGCTCGTTTCCAATTAAATATTGTTTAAAAAATGTTTAAAAAGCGTTTGGCACTACCGCGGATTTATCTATGAAATATACCACACGACCCTTAAAAATATACCAAAATATACCTACTCATTACCAAAACATACCGTGATCTTAAATCGTTTTCGTCGATTTTGATATTCTAATTAATATTACCAGCTAGTTAGAATACTCGGCACTAAGACTATAATTTAATCCGATTTATGAAACAATTCTCAACCGGTTTGGCTACTTTTCATGACCTTTTTTTTAATGGATTATAGAAAAAATAGGGATCAAACTAAAAAGGTCCACCAAAAGAAATAGACTAAAACGTTACGTGAGTGGGCATGAAGGTTACGTATTTGACAACATGTTGCTTTTCAACAATTTGTATACCCTTTTTTCATTAACAATGACTTTATCTCAGACTGACATGTGTTTAACCTCTACGTATGTTTTCTATGTATATATAAATCGATCTAAGATGAGTATTTAACCACCACAAGTTTCATTATTTTGTTCCATGGATGTGTTGCTCTTATCGATGCACTGGTACTTTGTCAGTATTCTTGTGCGAAATCGAAATGGAACGTTTAACAAGACTGTAAAATCGTCTTGCAGCACTGGCCGAAAATTCATTAGAAATTTTAAATCCAACTGAAAGGAAATTCTACCTGGTCAAGTGGAAGTTTGGTGTTTACATTTATGTTTGTTAATTACTGATAAGACACTGTGTGTGGTGCTTCCATCCAGCCATTATGATCGTAGAAACATAAGGTATTGCATGTAATTTACATACGAAATAATCGCACGTACTATGCCATGAGAAATGTGTGGTATGCAAGGAGATGGAGAAAACAACCGACAGCAGCCTTCCCTTCCAGGCCCAGAGCTATAGCTCGTGGAATGTGGCTAAGCAAGTTGGAAGCCGTTGCGACCATTGATATCGTTTGCTTGTATCGTTTTTCTTTACCTGTGCATCAGTGTATGTGTGTTTGTGTGTAACAGGAGCTGTGTCTTTGTGTGCGTATGCATGTGCCGATCAGGTTTGTTGCACAGTGGGCCGCATTCGGGCAACGCAACTTCCTTGCCATGGCGTGGCACCCAATCAGGTTACAGCTTGGTCTTTGTCCACTGTGGCAACGATTGGCATCCACACTGGTATTGGTATTTTTGTGGTGTCTGCCGTTGGCTCGTACCCTCGCTCACCTGCACATTCTCGTCTGTGTGCCGTGCCGCCCGTTCACTTGTTAACTGGTTGTGCGAATAGCTGGCATCGGATCGGTCCCCGGCGGCTAGAATCAGCGGCTGATGCGACGCGGACTACGCGCCCCGACCGATAGTCGTAGTTGTCATTCGGCCGTTGGTTGTTGATGTTTTTCAAAATATTCATATCCCATATCCATTCATTTACAACATATACAATAATCATCATACACATCGTTCATTCGACGCCTCATCAACTCAACTCAACGGCCGCGGCGGCGATGTTTCGTTTTGTTTGGTTAATCTTCGTATTGGCACTGGAGTTGGAGACGTCTTCATGCGGCAGCCTAAAAATTGATTTAACCCACATTCATTGCCAATTAACGGAATGCTTCGGTTGTTTTTGTTTTGTGATTTGAGAATGGCCGCCATGTAAATGTCACAGGCCAGGCCAAGAGGCGGAAAGGAAATTAAGAAACACCAAAAACAGAATACAGCGAGGTAAACTTGTTTTACAACCTGGTAATTGCAATTTTCCGTTCCCTATCTGTTTTGTGTGTGGTTTTTATTTTGTATAAATCCCGCGACTGATTGTGTTTTTTTTTTGTGTAGTGCAAAATTGTGATAAATTGTGTAAAGATACGAAAACCGTTTGCTCAGCAGAATATATGTACATATGTACACATACACACACATGTAATTTCCGAGTAATTGAAATCAAAGTTCCATAGAATCTGTGCAGTTTTGTGGGAACCAAAACGATCCTAATGCATGACTTCTCTCTCTGTTGTGGTTGTTGTTGTTGCTGTTGTGATATTTCCACTGCAAGGCAGAAGAACCGTTACAGGGCACCAGCGCCACTCTTGGCATCTCGCTTCATTCCATTGAAGTTTCCATTTCGATGCAAACAGCGTGAGAGAATAGTTAGCTCTCTTCTCCTTTTGCTTTTCTTTTGCTTAAACACAAGAGTTAATTCTGTAAAAAGTTCTCCGCCAACTAATTACTCAATATACCCACACTAATGCATATTTTTTAATGCCATAATTTATGGGAAAGTGGAAAAGGCATGTACTAAAGTACAGCAAAAGAAGGAAAAAGAAAACTGCAGAGGTTTTTCATACGATTCAAATTCCATTCCAGATAGAAATCGTTGCATCTTTGGTTTATTTGGTGAATCATCCAATCCATCATATCCATCAGTCCATCTATCCATATAATCCACCTGCTCGTTCCGCTCAGGATGTGTAGCGCCGCAGAGTCGGATGCAATCGTGGCGCCATCTAGCGAGCGTTGAACCGCACTTGAAGCTAATTTACAGGAAATGCTGAAACACGCCTCCAATGCGAGCAGTGCCTCTGCCTCCGCCTCCGCCACCGCCACCGCTATCGCTACCGCCACTCTCCCCGCCTCCATCAGCGCCCCACTGCCCGTGCCAGCGGTTGCAGTCGCTTTGCCGCTCAATGGACAGCTGCTGCGCACCGCTTCAGTCTGTGCCAACAGCAGCACCAGCAGCAGTAACAACAACAACAACGGGAATGGGAATGGGAATGGAAACGGAAGTAGTGGAAGCGGCAACAACACACCCTCCGTTCCAGTAGGGGTAGCAGCAACAGCAGCGGCAGGAGGAACGGCAACAACCACCACCACAAATGGCTCTGGGTCAGCGACAGCGGCAGCGGCAGTCGGGGCAGGTTCTCCAACGCCCGCAGCAGCTGCCTTGGCGTTGGCCAGCACGGCACGCAACATTCACCTGCGACCGCCCCAGCCGCAACCCCTGAACATATCCGCTCTGAATGCGTCCACCTGCAGCACGCTCCTCAATGGCGGTTGCCGCGTGGCAAATGGAGCCTCCTCCAATCTTCTTAACATTGCAATGCCAACTACGCCAACGCCACTGAAACCGCTGACACCATTGACGCCGCTCACTCCCAATGGACACTGCAACAGCAATGGGAGCCTGCACCATCACACCTACACGAACCAGCACATCCTGGCCAGCAGCCACCAGCAGCAGCAGCAACAGCAGCAGCAACAGACACTGCCCTTGCCCGCACAGCCGAAATTGTCGCACTCCCTGATGCAGCCACAATCGCCGATGTCGCAGTCACAGCCGCAACATCTCAGCCAACTGCAGCAGCACAATTACAGCAACTGCAACAATCTGACGGGAAATCATCCCCAGATGCTCCAGAAACTGTCCAAGCCAGGACCATCGCCGCGCGAGGCCCTCACCAGCCTGGGTCTGCTCTGCCTGAGTGAGTGCCAGTCGAGAGACTGCCATCTGACCATCTGACCTGATGTCCGCCTTTAATCTGTTTCAGGTTCCCTGCTGCTGGCGTTGCTCTCGCTGATCTTTCTGCTAAAGATCTCGCCGAATGGGCGCGACGATGCCCTGTCCAGGGGCGTGAGCAGCGAGGATTTCATTATTGTTTACGACGTGACACTGGCCCTGTGCGCCCTCTCCCTCTCGCTGAATCTCTGCTGCCTGCTCGTGTGCGCCATCCAGTTCCTGTTTGCCGTCAAGCTGCGCTCGCCCGCCTTCGAGGGGCGCGACAACAAGTATCTGGAGAAGTCGAGTGCCAGTCGGACGTGCGCCGTGAGCGGATTCTTCATCTCCATACCGGTATTCCTCACCGGCATCATCCTGTACACCTTCAATCACTTTCACTCGACGCCCGCCATCATCACCAGCATACTCATTGGCGTGGGCATCGTTTTCTGTGGCGGCGCCATGGTCCACAATGTGTTTGTGTGGCAGAAGGAGAAGACCATTAGCTATCGGAGCGCCCCGCTGCACGGGACTCTTGTGGGATCCCTGCCACACAACATGTCGCTGCTTTCAGCCGCCCAGCTGCCACTGCCACACACCCTGTCGCCAGTGCAGTTCCATGCTGGCTCCCCGCCGCCACTGGTCCAGCCACAAATGCAGGCCCTGTACCAGGGCCAACATGCCTGCATGCTGCAGCCTACCTCGGTGACGCCTGTCTCACCGAATCACTCGCACGGCAGCTTCAATCCCCTCCTCTGCAACAACATTATGGGCGGTGGAGGTGCTGGTGGAGGCGGAGCCATCAATTCCTCATTTCTTGTCCGACCATCTACGGCCACGCCACCCACGCCAAAGCCCCTCGGCGGGGGAGCCGGAAGCTGTCTGGTGGGTCGCGAGGCCAGCGGGTCAGTCAGTCCGGGCATCCCGCCCACGCTCGACATGAGCAACATCACAATATCACTGCACGAGCTATCCACGCTCGTCTAGACGGTCACAGCAAACCCCAATCCACTGATATTAATCACTGATTTTAGTCTTTAGCTAGCAGGTAGAATCATAGCCGTAGACGACCACGACCACCGTACAACGTTGGAACCCCTTCTTGCCGAAAAATAACAATTGCTGTATATATTTGTAAATATCTATATCTATATAGCCTTAAGTATCGACTTGGAAGTAAATTAATTTTAGTTTTAAATTCAAATTTTACCCGCACATTGTTTGGCTTAGTTCCTTTCTTGGGTGCAAGTGGGCGCCACACAATAAATTTAACATTTGTGTAAAGTACCGTACCGTTCGTTTAACTACATGTGTACTTACATACTAAATGTACAAATCATTTGCCGTCGCTAGGTGACGCACTGTGGCAGTTGCTTTTGACGAGTTGGCAGCTTCAGCGAAAACGATGTTGCTCGCAACTTGTTTCGTAGACTGTGGTTTTTTTCCGACATCGATGAACTATATCGATAAACGGCACGCGATTTAAATACATTCTCAAGACCATCAATTGGAACTCTTTATTTGCATTTCGAAACACTTCTCCCGCTAATTTTAGCAATTTTCGGTCAATAAAACTATAACATAAACAAAACGTAAGCCCCCATCGCGTGAGGCGGGGGGTAACCATGAAATAATACAAGCGTTTCCCTAATGTCTGCTCGTGGTTGTGGTGTGTGGGTGTTGCGGGGTGGTTCATCTTCTCCTAAAACTTACTTCTTGGACTTGCCATCGCCTTCATCCATAATTTTAGGTCTCCCGCGTTTCTTGAGGGGCACATTGGCTTCGCTGTTCACTGGAAAAGAGCAAAATAACAAAAAGGATCAGTGATCATTGATCAGTTATCAGTGTTATAAAGTCTTACCCTGCTTTGGCGTTGGTGTGGCTGTTCGAGTGGCGGGCGATGATACGGAATCCGAATCAGTTCGAATGCGACGAGGACGTAGCTCGCGTCCACTTGTCTCCGGTATGGGGGTGGTCGAGGGCGACGGCTGATGATCGCTTAGACCCGAGCTGAGGCGTCGGCTGGTGCGTCGCACCGGAGGCACTGACGCCAGCTCGGCAGCTTCGGGCAGCTTCTCCTCGGCTGTGCTTCGCTTCCTGGTCCGCTTTTTGCTTGTTGACTTCACGGGTGGCTCGCTGGCGCCACGACTCTGCCGGCGCTCAGTTTTTGTTGTGGTTGTCGACTGCGGAGCCGTGGAGTGGGCTCGCTTGCTGCGCGTCGATTTAGCTTGAGTGTCCGTCTCCGGCTCTGGCTCTGGCTCTCGCTCCATGCTTAGTTGGGTGCGCGCACGCGTACGCACATTTGATGGGCCACCAGAGCCCAGAGATTTCTGCTCGTCGATCACCTCCAGCGAATACTTGCGCAGTGCCGCATGGCGACGCTTCGGAGTGGACACTGGTGGCGTGGACACGGCTCGGTCGAGGCTGCCTGCAGAGCCACTGGGCGGACAGTCGTCACTGCGTAGGCGCACGCGTAGCGTGGCCTTTGGCGGCGTTGGCGGGACTGGACTGTTCATAGATTTGGCGCGTGGGCGAAGCGCGCGTGTGGCAACTGGAGCAGCTGCGGCGGCGGCGGTTGCACCTGTAGGAGCACGTTCCTCCTCATCGTCAGAGAAGGCCAACGTGAGACTTTGCTTGGAGTCGTCATCATGTGCCACCGTCTCCGGTTCTTTCTCGGCCTGCTGCTCCTCCTTTTGCTCGGCTTTTGATTCAGATTCCTCCTCGTGGTCTGCGGGAACTTCCATCTCCAGCTCAAGCTCCATGTCCTCCGCAATCTCGGGCAGCGGTGCCAACGGCAACTTCTTGGCGGCTGCTGCAGCGCCAATGGTTGAGGACTTTGAAGTGGAACTGGATCCAGAGGCCGTCGAGGATGGTGACATGGATAAGAGCCTACCGGAGCCGGTATCTGATACAGAATCGGATCCCGAATCCGAATCTAAGTATGTTACAGCTTCAGTTTCCGTTTCAGCCTTGGCTTCAGCTTCGGTTTCGGCTTCAGCTTCAGCTTCAGCCTCGGACTCGGCATTCATTTCAGCCTGAACCTCGAGCATAATTTCATCCTCTTGATCGGCCTCATCCTCACTGCTGTCCAGGATGACAATGGATGGAGATGTGGCCGTGGCTCCAACGGAGAGCGAGGGACCGTCCACGGAGGCGCGCTCCTTCTGCGTGTCGTCCTTGAAGGCGAACAGTTCGGCGCTGCTGGATGGCGCCGATTGGGGCGTGGGTCGGGCCACATAGCCGCCCACCCGAGTACCATCGAGGGCGATCACACAATCGTCCTCTTCCTCCTCCTCCTCCTCCTCCAGGGAGCCCTTGGTGGTGTCCAGATCGTCGACAGTCTCGAGGCTATTGGCCCGGTACAGGGCGGGCGGCGAGCCATCGCCACCAGTGCCGCGCGTTGCCCGCGGACTCGAGTTCTGCGATACGTTCGTGTCGCTGGGCAGGAAGGAGGTGGGCGTGTGCGTGTGCGTGACCGAGCGCGATGTGGTGACGGAGGCCGTGGATTCGATTACAATGGAGTACATGGCATCGCCACTCTGCATCATCTCCGGCATGAAGTGCGCCGAGGACATGCACGACATGCTGCTCAGGCTGAGGGATGGCGAGGAGCTGCGCTCCTGCGGCGGATCATCGGAGCTGCCCATGTAGGTTCGATTCAAGCTGCTGGGCCTCGCCGCCAGCTGGGCATCGTCATCCTGCGTCTCTTGCAGATACTCCTCCATTAGTCCTGGGTCCTTTTCCTCCTCCTCCTCCTCCTCTTCCTCCTGCTCTTGCTCCTGCTCCACCTCCTCGTCCTCGTCGTCGATCTCCTCTAGTTGAATCTCCTCCTCTTCCTCCTCGTCGGTCACCTCCACCACTTGCACTTGCATTTCATGATCATCATCCTCGTCTTTGGTCAGCAAATGCGCCTCCTCCCGCTGCTCAGGTGCCGTCACATCGTATGTGGACATGCCCAGAGTGGTGTCCAGCATTTGTAGCTCTTGGTGCTCTTGCTCCGGCTCGTGCTCCTCCAACCGAACCGACGGCGACGAGTACCAGTCCGTTGTGGCTGACTCTGGCTCCGTCTCGTCCATCTCGCCGCAGATGGTGGTACGCTCAGAGATCTTCACAGAGGTGCTGGCGGTGGCTGTGGCGCTGGCGGTGGCGGTGGCTGCACCAATGGAAAATGTCGACTGTGCACCCATTTTCGAGGAGCAGACAGTGGGCACAAACTCGTGGGATGCCGTCTCGGCCGTGAGGATCGAGGCAAAGCTACCAAAGCCGCTGCTGCTCTCGCTCCTTCCCGCCTGAATGAGCGAGCTGCGGGGCTGGGGTCCAGCCGGCGGAGCCATGGGTTGGACCATCGTCGCATGTGTTGGCTCTGGAGCTACCTTCAGTCGTGGACTGACCAACGAAACATGTGGAGAAGTTAGGGGCGACACAAACTCATCCTCCTCCTCCTCCTCCTCCGACGACTGGTTGCTGTTCGAGTTGGGGCGTTGGAAATCACTTGCCGATTCGATCTCTACAATGATCTCGTCAGTCTCCTCCTCCTCCTCCTCCTCATCCTCATCCAAGTCCACCTCATCTGCCTGTTGGCGATTCAACAAGCTGTCCACCTCCATGGCTTCGTTAGAGAGATGGCCTGGCAATGGCTTTGGCGGCATGAAGCGTAATCGCTTTGCCTCCCCCATGGACGTTGATGTGGCCATCGGCGGCGTGCCTTCCACTGCCTCGAGAGCCGTTCGACGCTTCAGTATGGTCACCGGCGGCGTCTTCGGCTGTTGCGGCGTTCTCTTGAGACGCAAATACGACGGCAATTGGAGCAGCTCATTGGCCAGCTGCTGCTGCTGTTCGGCGTCGTTCCGGTCTTGGTCCGTTTTGGGATTCAACTTATCCCCAACAAAGTCGCACACGCCCTCCACAAGCTGTTCGTTCAGCAAGCGGCGGCGCTTCGATGGCTGCAGGATCTTCGACTGGGTGGCGGTGCCGACAGTTAGCTCAGATTCCTCCTGCTCGCGTACACGCTTCTCCACCGCCTGGTGGGGCACGGGGCGCACTGTGCGTCGACGATGTGGCAGCTGGCTGAGGCCGTACAGCGAGCTCCGCAGGAAGGGCACCTGGTGGCAGGGCATTGGTCCTTTTGCTTTTGGCGCCGAGTCCGTGCTGTTGACCGTGGCCCAGCGTGCGCCGAGGGCAGAGCTCTGGAAGACGCCGCCCCGCAGTCCACTGGCATAGTCCCTGGCCAGCTGACAGCTAAAGGGCACCGGATGCACGTTCTCTGCCGGCGCCACGTCCAAGTTCTCGCGTATGCGAAAATAATCACCGGCAAGGGTCTGCGAAACGGGATTCATCGTTGAGCGATAGGCATAGATGATGGCACGGCTGGACTCATCGGCAATCTCCCGCTCGGCGGCCACCTCATCCATGAAGGAGACCGCCTCAATGTACTTGCACTTTTGCAGCAGCAAAATCAACTGAACGCTGTCCGTCACCGGTGTCCTGCACTCCCTGAGCAGGTGCAGGGCGAGCTCCTCCTCCGCGTCGCGCATGCACAGCTGGGCCAGCGCCTTGAACTGGCGCATCTCAATCGATTGCCGAAAGAAGTACTCCAGCAGCGGGCGGCCCGTTTCATCGTCGTCATTGCGGCGTGCATACTCAAAGGCCTCGGGTATGTTCTTGCTGGCCATGAGCACCTTCAAGCGCGTCAGCGAGGCAAGCGGACCCGGTGGCCGATACACCACACTCATGGCATCCGAAATGG
Organism: Drosophila subobscura; assembly: GCF_008121235.1. Classification (NCBI taxonomy): domain Eukaryota; kingdom Metazoa; phylum Arthropoda; class Insecta; order Diptera; family Drosophilidae; genus Drosophila; species Drosophila subobscura. The sequence continues at coordinate 21,393,770 of NC_048530.1, read as the reverse complement.
CGCCCTTGGCCAGCAGCTCCTTCACCAGCAGCTCCACATGCCAGCTCTGGTATGGACTATCCGGGCACAATGAGCTCGAGAGCTCTTTCATGCATTCCTGCATGGGATTAGATATTAGATTGGATGTTCCATAAACTCTGAAGTCAGAACTTACATCACGATTATGGTGCTCCAGGTGCCAGAGCGACTTGACACGCGTCACGAGCTGCGTTTTGAGACCGAAAGAGGCCTCGAATCTGTCGCTAAGTTTCACGCCCGCCGGCTGGACAACATCCAGATCGTAGAGCAGATACAAGATGACCTCGTGCTTGTTGTCCAAATCGGTGTTGAACGCCAACATCAAATGCAAGAGAAAGTGCAGTGTTCGTGGTGGATAGATGAGGGCCACGGCTGCACCGCTGCCCGTCTCCTGGCCAATGCGACGCAGCAGGCCATTGATGTATGGAAGATCATCCACAGACGTGTGTCTATTGACGTAGATAGATTGTAGCTGAGCCAGAGCCGAAGGCTGATGCTCCTGCTGACCCTCTGGCAACAGTCCCCACTCAATGAAGAACAAAAGCACTCGCTGATAGGTGTAAAATGTGCGAATCCGCTGTGCATTATCCTCGATTTCACTGATGATCGCAGGCGCCAGCCTGCGCCTGCCCAAGTTCAGAATGAACGCCTGCAGGTTGTCCAAATTGCCCAGCTGGCCATTGAGAGCCTTGAGCTCCTTGCGCTCGCGCTCGTCCAGCGGATAGCCGCCGTAGTCAAAGATGCTTTCGCACAGCTCCGAGCAGCGCGTCTTGGTCTGGGCGGCGCGCTTCACAATCCAGGCGGTGAAGGTCAACAGTGTGAGTTCTGTGGGAATGCACAGGTTGAACATGTAGCTGCCATCGATCCAGCCCTTGGCACAATTCTTCAGCAATCCCATGCATCCATGCTCGAGGGCCACCGACAGGATCTCCTCATAGATGGCCCGCTAAAAAAGAGACGAAACATTAGTACAATTTATGGATGGTATGTATGGGTCCTACCTTGGAGAATGTGGCATCGGGATTTAGCTCACCGAACTGAGGCATGAGACGCAGGCGTACAATATCCGCGTGTGTGTCGTCCGCATACAGAAATATTGTGGCGTTCTGGCCCTGCAATTTACGCAGAAAGCTATGCTGCGACCCCACGTGAACATGGTACTGGTGACGCCTAGCGGTGAGCAGGAACAAATCTAAACGAAAAAGATGCTCTAAAAGTGTTCTTTGCCCAGATGCTCAGTTAGTGTCTTACCAAAGGTCAATGAGTTCGGATAGAAGTGCTCGTCGTAGCGCTGCAACGATATGAAATGCTTAATTGATCTGGCGTTGAGGTGAAAGCCGAGGCCTGGGTCCTTGCCAGTCAGCGTGTAGCCGACCACAAAGTAGGGCTTCTCATCGAGCAGATGCAGGCAGTTGGGCATCTCGTCCTTGTACCACTGATTCATGTCGAAGAGCACCAGCTTGTTCGTCTTCGTCTGGTGCGAGTACCAGCCGATGATGACCAGCAGGGTGCCATTGTCGCCCGAAAAGCTGAATGTCGAGGCCGTTGTGCAGCCCAGCACTGAGATATGGCCGTCATCGAGCATCAGACGAGCGCACGTTTCGGAGCTCTTAAAGTTCTGTGGAAGTGGCAGGCAGTTCACAGAGTGAGTGGGGAAATATGTCGATTTATGTTTGCTTACCTTAAAGTAGAGTTCATTGCTCTGTGCATCCGCATAGGAGTGTCTGTAGTGGATGCAGTGGAGCAGAGCGGTCGTATTGCTGGCCCCACTGTATACGCCGAATATGAAGAGGCACGGCTTGGGATCATCTGGCGGCACAACGTCACAGAGTCGCTCCACACTGCAAGCCAAGTCCCCCGGGGGACGTATCACACGGGTAATGTCAAAACTCTCCAGATCGTAGATCACAATGCGGCCATCCTTGAGGCCAACGGCAATGCCAGTGATGGAATTAACGCAAATGAGACAACGCACCTCGCCCTTGGCCACTGTGCCGCCGAAAGTTAATCAAAGAAGGAATTTGAAATTAGAAATTAGTGTCAAAAATCATCGAAAAACACAACTAACACTCACCATCCTCACTCAACTCCACTGCCAAGTGGCCGTCGTTGGGGCATTCCTGCAGCCAAGTGTTTATTTGGTCCATGGAGCACTCGGAGGAGTGTCTTCGGATCACCTGGCCACAGTCGATCTCACTCCGTGGGAGTCTTATGTTCTGACTGCGACCTGTAATCAAAGCGCTGCGTTTTATATCGCAGAGTAGAACCGCTCCCGAAACGGTGCCCACCGCCAGGCAGCCATCAAAGTTTTGGAGGCGCGTGCGCTGGCGGATTCGGGTGTCCAGAAATGTGAGGGTGCTGCAGTAGAGGCCATCCAGGTCGATGTAGCGCAGCACCTGACTGTATTGTGTCGAGAGGATGGCAATCTGTGTCTGGGCCTTGTCACAGTTCTCGGGTTGGCTCTCTTTGTCGCTCCACGTCTCCAGGCAGACGGCGAGCAGTGTCATGCCGTCGCTTTGGCCCGGAAAGAGTTCCTCCACACAGCGGATGCTGCAGCGCTTGCCACCGTTTTCCTCGTCTTCCCTCCAGAATACGTGACCCATAATGGGGTTGCCCTCACTCAGCGTACAGATCACCAGAATGGCGTCCTTAGCGTACCTGTTTGTCATCCATCCCCACTGGCCGCCATAGATGATGCCACCAAGGTAATCGGCTGCAAGCAGGCAGGATTATAACATGAAACATCAGAAAAATTATAAATGGCGAAAAGCAAGAAGTCTACAAATTGTTGTGGACCGCAGTCCGTGGGCTATCCCACGCTTTGTATGTGTGTCTATAGATGTGTGTTCTATGTACTTACTGCGGTCGTCGTGGACAAGAATTCCGCGGTCTGCTGAGCTTCGTTTCTCATCTAATTCCATTTCGAACCAATCCATTTTTACTATAAAACTTATGCGCACACTAAACAATAAGTAAAAATATAACTAAGTCGGAGCTCTTAGGCAAATTTTGACATTTCAATTGAGTTGTGCCGGTGTGTGAAGTGTGACCATATACCGAAATATACCTTCTCATTTTCAAAATATACCACACTAGCCTTATAAATATACCGACGTTACCTACCCATTATACAAATATACCGTAAATCTTAAATCATTGGTCTCGATTTTGATGTTCTAATTTATATTACGTTCGTTCGGCAAACAACTCTTTTTTGAGTTCAAAATGTTCAGTAACTTTTTATAATATTCAACACAAAACTAAAGTACCTGGTCAATGCGGACTCATCTCTGCGACCAACCAATTTCGCTGTAGCGATTAAATATAAAAAAAAAAAATTTATATTACTAGCTTGTTAGGATTCTTAGCGCTAAAACCAAAATTTTATCCGATTTATCAATAAATTATCCCAAAAATTGGCTAGTTTTCATAACTTAATTTTACTGGAATGCTTAAAAATTAAATTTAAAACTGAAAAGGTCAACCAACAAAACTAGCATAAAACATTACGTGAGTGATGCCATGTCCATTGAATTGATTGAACTAGCTAGTAATATCAAATATAACATCTAAAGTGCAGACAATTATTCAGGATTTGGTATGATTACGGTATTGAAGATGAGAAGGTATATTTCGGTATATCTTATCGATAAATTGTATCGGTCGAGGACGTCGTCATTCGCAAATTCCAACAAAGTTTATACTTCTATTTCTGTTTCCCAGCTGCATATCCAATATCCAACAGCCCCCAAGCATACGACCCTCTGCATCCTGTGAGCGGCAAGAGTTTAGTTTTCGGGATTTGGAGCCAGACAGCTCGGACAGACAGCGTAAATGTGAGTAATGCGCAACCAACGAATCAACAAAAATATCTCCCCGCTATGGGCGCCCGCCCGCCTTCGTCATGCAATTTGTTTTTGTCCAAAGCGCTGCATTAGTCATGCACAGAAGGTCGATTTTGTGCGGGGAAGCGCCACAACAGGAGCACCCCTTGACTCTGTGACCCTCTGGTAGGGTACTCGGCCAGAGAATCGCTAGCGGATTAAATGGATGGAAAAAATCTCGGACAAGCCATCAGCAGACCGCAGACAGAGAAACAGCAGCAGAAAAACAAGACGGGAAAAAAACCCGATGAAGCAGTTGAACCTGATGGAGCAGACCCCTCCTTTTGGGTTTCTCCAGCAAAATCAATAAGACACGCAGCTCCCGCCCCCTTTTTATTAAAGACTGCCCCTATGACGTCACTGCGGCTAGAGTAAAATACTTCAACCATAATTGATTGTGTTAATTATTGCAGCAGCAGCATGGCATCCGGCACCACACTGCAGAAGGCCATAGATCTGGTGACCAAGGCCACCGAGGAGGATCGCAACAAGAACTATGCAGAGGCACTGCGCCTCTATGAGCACGGCGTAGAGTACTTTCTGCATACGATTAAGTGTGAGTAGTCCGCGAAATCGATCCAGTTTGGGGACGCGCTCATTTCCACGCTCTTTACTCTACCAACATCTAGACGAGGCGCAGGGCGAGAAGGCCAAAGACTCGATCAGAGCCAAGTGTCTGCAGTATTTGGATCGGGCCGAGAAGCTCAAGGAGTACCTGAAGAAGGGCAAGAAGAAACCGATAAAGGAGGGCGACGAGTCCAGCTCCAAGGATGACAAGGACAAGAAGAGCGACAGCGATGACGAGGACGATGACCCGGAGAAGAAGAAGCTGCAGGCCAAGCTGGAGGGGGCGATTGTCATCGAGAAGCCGCAGGTGCAGTGGTCCGATGTGGCCGGTCTGGATGCTGCCAAGGAGGCCCTCAAAGAGGCCGTCATCTTGCCCATAAAGTTCCCACAGCTGTTCACCGGCAAGCGCATACCCTGGAAGGGCATCCTCCTGTTCGGCCCACCCGGTACGGGCAAGTCCTACCTGGCGAAGGCAGTAGCCACCGAGGCCAACCGGTCCACATTCTTCTCCGTCTCCAGCTCCGACCTGATGTCCAAATGGCTGGGCGAGTCCGAGAAGCTGGTCAAGAATCTCTTCGAGCTGGCTCGCCAGCACAAGCCATCGATCATATTCATCGACGAGATCGACTCCATGTGCTCAGCCCGTTCCGACAACGAGAACGACAGTGTGCGCCGCATCAAGACCGAGTTCCTGGTGCAGATGCAGGGCGTGGGCAACGACACTGACGGCATCCTGGTCCTGGGCGCCACCAATATACCCTGGGTACTCGACTCTGCCATCCGGCGACGCTTCGAGAAGCGCATCTACATTCCGCTGCCGGAGGCGCATGCCCGCCTTGTCATGTTCAAGATACACTTGGGCAACACCACACACGTCCTCACCGAGCAGGATCTCAAGGAGCTGGCTGGCAAAACCGAAGGGTGGGTGCATACATCCTTGCAGACTCGTAGAACCATCTAACTGGACGCTGTATTTTCAGATACTCGGGCGCGGATATCTCGATTGTGGTGCGCGATGCACTGATGGAGCCCGTGCGAAAGGTTCAAACAGCCACGCACTTCAAGAAGGTGACGGGACCCAGTCCCACGAATAAGGACGAGACCGTCGATGACCTGCTTATCCCATGCTCTCCAGGCGATGCGGGCGCCGTCGAAATGAACTGGATAGATGTGCCCAGCGACAAGCTCTTCGAGCCGGCCGTAACAATGGTAAGCATCAAACAAAATCCCACAATAATCTCTCACTTCTCACATTCTGTTTGCTCAACTCTTTGTGTGTGCAGCGCGACATGTTGAAGTCGCTGTCGCGCACGAAACCCACAGTCAACGATGATGATCTGAAGAAGCTACGCAAATTCACAGAGGACTTTGGACAGGAGGGCTAGGGCTAGAGCCCCATTCTCCGCCCACACTCCAGCACCACCAGCTAATTCTAATTGTTGCCTATTGCATAAATTCAACACACACGTTTCTTCGGGCTCTCCATTACCTGTTTTTTTTTACGATAAACGATATGCGAGCGATATATGTATGTACGGTTGAACTTAATTCAAATTTCAATGCGATTGCAGGAGAAAGAAGGAAAGAGAGAGAAGGAAAGAGAAAGAAAGGGAGAGTAAAGGAGAGCAAGAGCAGAGAGATGGCTAACACCAGAAGCAGCCTGATGTTGTTGTAATAACAAAGTCAATGTATTTTTGTACTCGTAATATTAAGCAATAGAAGAGAGGTCCATCCCCCGTGCCACCCCCCATGTACACGACGAACGTTACGTGTTTGACAGTGTGTGTTCTGCCCGTAAGTGCATGTGTGGATGTCCCATACCGCAGAAGTGATCAGCAAATGAAGAAATACAAGTAGTGAACGAAGCCAACCAATTCAAGCAACCAAGCAAACCTAATTCAAATGTAACTTATGAATAATAAACGAAAAGTGTATACTGTACGGCACTGTACCAATCCAGAATGTACATTTTCTGCCATTTAACTAGAACCTTCATTAATGGAGACCTAAAGCACAAATTAGCCCAGGAAATCCATTATTCTATGTAGAATTTAAAATTCCTTAACCAGTGTGTGAAACACCCCTGCCAGCTGTTAGCGGTTAGTCCTGATAAACTCTTAGCGAGATATCCAGAGAACGCTTTTATGAAATTGCATTCGCATGATGCATTGGGTTCCTAGGTCAAGGTATATCCAATCAGAGGTAAACCATCCGTAGAGCGACGGCTCCAGTTCGGATAAGCCACATTTCGGAGAGCCACAGGGAGCAGGATGATGCATTGGTTTGGTTATTGTGCCATTCCAAAAGAGGCCGCTCTGCAGATAGCCTCTCACCTTGTAAACTACATTCGCACAGAGCAGATCGATCTACCAGCTACCTCTCTCTCTCTCTATCTCTGTCTCTCTCTGCGATCGTTTCAGGCGTTCGGTTTCTTTGGCATCGGGTTGCTCTTTGCGGCTTGCGTCGGCTCTTCGCTTGCTTCGACTCGGTCTTGCATGTTGGGCTTTCAGTCAATCTCCAGCTGCGATGCCACAAAGTTCGGTTCGCGCTTTTCGTTTTATCTGGCGCCGCATTTAAAGTCCCGTTACGTGAATGCACCAAAACTGCCTGCAGTGCTGCCCAAAGAGCTAAAAAAAATACAAAAAAATAAATAAAAATAGAGAGGAAAAAGTCATAAATACGGCAAAAAGATATCTCGGCGTGCGCTTTGCGCAACATTGTGTGGCAGGCGTAAAAAATAAGAAGTACTTGCAACAAAAAGTGCGTAAACGATGTGCTTTATTGTGGATTTTGTTTTTATTTGATTTTATTTTGTGTGCATGTTTTTTTTATTGTTGTCATTTGGTTAATTTGTGGTTTTTGATTTAGCCTGGGCCTGGGCCTGGCCTTTTGGGCCACTTCTGATGGCTGGCTCCTCTCCGGTGTGCTTTTTGTTTGCATTTTTTTTCCATGTTGCTCATTTGTTGTTTCGGCCGGCGGTGGTAAAGAGCGCAACTTTCACGCGCTTCAAGTGAAACCGTGAGCCGGGTCCAAAATAAGCAAAAGCAAAAAAAAAACATGAAAAATTGTACAAGAGGTGGAAGAAGAGAGGAGATGCGGATGAGGTGGATAAAGAAGCAGCAGCTTTTATTTTGTTGCTGTTTCTCATTTTCGCCATTTCCACGCCTATTCGCATTGTTTCATTGTTTTTGCCTTAGTCTCTTGTCCCAGTCTTTCTGTCTCTGCCTCCGTTTCTGTTTCTGTGTCACTCGTTCGCCGTTTGGCAAAACTATTTCTGAAGTGCATATTTCCATTAGAGTCAGTTTTGAAAACATTTCAAACATGCGAGTGGCTGTCCAAGTGATTTATTAACTGCTGCTGCCTGCATTTCAGTATACAGGGGGTACAGGAGGATGCAGGGCAACTGGAGGCAAGTTTTTGAACACCTGCATTCGGTTCGGTAGCCTTTCCACAGGAGATATAAACCGTAGACTCGAGGGCAGTCCACTCCAGGAAACTTAAGGCTCTAAGTTCTAGAGTCCAGAACCCCGAGAACATCCCATCTCCCTGCTAATAAATGTGGCAGCATAAAATCTATATCCATTTGCAGCATTGAAGGTTAATCGACAACCGCTTGACTGTGTAAAAGATAAAAGATAATGTTCTCATTGTGGCACTGCTTGCAGGCACTGCATTTGATGGCTGAACTGCTTTGACTGCTTGCAGTTGCAAGCGCTCGACGCGGCGGCATATGTTATGCATGATGAGATGAAACTTGTTTGCAGACGAGATCAGACGAACACCTGTTTGCCCGCCCCTGCACCCTGCTGCAGCCACAAAACCAACAACACAAATATGATCAGAAAAACTAAAATCACGCTGACATTGACACGAATTGTCGTCGCCAGCAACAGCAGCAGCAACAACAAACAGCCACCAACAACATAACCATCATACATATATGTACATAGTTTAAAGTTTAGGTCCACCACCACCACTAAGCGCACACAACAAATCTCTGACTCTGACTCTGACTGAATTTGTGAGCGCTTACAATTAAATTGCATATACCCACAAATTCCATCAATGCCAGGCGACGAGATGCGACGCGACACGACGCCAGCAACGACCATAAAATATATTTATTTTAATTCAAGCTTAAAGTTTATTTTGCCCTGCGGCACTTGTCAATTTTGTTTAATATCCATGTTTTCCATTTTGTATTGCATTTGATGCTGAACAAACATAATGAAACCATAGCGAACAATGCCTGCCTGCCGCCTGCCGCCTGTCAGCGGCTGCTTGTTGACTGCTTCTGTTGATTGTTGAGTTTTGATTGTTGATTGTTGATTGTTGAGTGTGGATTATGGCCACCGAATCGATTTGGCCTGCGGAACAAGGTCGTTTAGCGTTTACCACTCGCATTAAATCAAATGCAAATGTAAATAGCTATTATGACTGCTAAATGCTGGAAAATTTCCCTAAATTACACTCATACTTAAATAGTTCAATGTTCAATTTTGTGTCACTCACTGCCCGGGCCTAGCGATGACAGCAACATTTGATGTAATTGCTCGTTAGAGTTGTACAAGATTCTCTTTCCCTCTGACTGCCAAAGAAAGGCAACCATTAAATGAGTTCAAAACAATTAAATTTCTTCTGCTCTTGACATTCTCTCGGCAGCGGCAAAAGGCCAACCAAGCGAGACGGTGTCTGAAATTAAAGCGAGAAATTATCTTTGTTCTAATTGTGTGTGTGCTATGATGGTGGTGCTTATCGCTATGATGATGGTGGTGGTGATAACTTGAGCATATACCAGGGATCGTGGGATGCTGACACATGTACACATAACGCTTTGTGCACTTGTTCTCATATGAGCTACAGACTGCACTTTTATTACAATCTTTCTACCTTGCTTCTTGTTGCTTCTGCTTTGGCTCTGGCTTCTGCTTTTGGTATATTTAATCAGCTTCTCATTGTCATTGGGTAAGTGGGCCAGAAGGTTTCGTAAGACAGCAAATGATATAGCGTAGTGCCTGATTAGGTCAGCTCTCTGTTCGGTTGGGTTTCGGTTCGGTTCGGTTCGGTTCGGTTGTGGCTTTGTTCCCGCTCTTTCTATGAGCCGTGAACCATAACAGGTAACTTGATGCTGTCTCTGGGAAATTGTTATTCCCGAAAACTGTGTCACACACTTGGCCACTTGTTGGTACTTGGCCCATTGCATGTACTCATACATGTCTGTCTGTGCATGTAATTGTTGCGGGCTGCCTGCCGCCTGCCGCCTGCTGCCTGTTGGCTATTGCTGCACTGCAACAGCAGTCTGGGTTGGCTTCACCAAACACACAGCGATTTCCACAACGTATTTGATTTATGGCATATTGCTCATTTCGCTTTTTGCTGTTCTCCTTTCGTGCCATGCATCGGCAATTTGGGGATTGGGGAAGTTCTTGGGGCATCGAATACACAAAACGAGAAATACCTACAGCTAATTGCAGGCTACCAAAGCGAACAAGCCAACGAGCTAGCCACCGACCATCAGCCATCAGCCACACGAGCCAGCACGAACCAATTCCCCTGCCAAAGACCAGAGCGGAAATTTTATGCGCCGCTGCTTTTTATGCCTTTTGGCTGTTGCTGGCTTTGCTTTGCTATTTCTGCTTCTGTTTTTGTTTCTTTTCTCATTTGATATTTCTTGCAGCTGAAATTGGTTCGGTTTTGGTTCGGCTTTGGCTCGGTCTTCGGCTTCCTCCCTTTTTCGCTGCCATTGGGCCCATGTCCGCGTTGCAACAAAAACAGGAAACAACTATTTTCCATGCTGCCGCGGCTGCTGCTGCTGCTGCCATGCGAAAATTGGCTAAGGAAATTTATATTTTCGTTTATTGGGGTTTTCCTTTTGGTTTTTTGATTTTTTTTGGGATTTATTTTGGCCTTTTTCTGCAATCAGCATTCAGCAAGAGTCAGCCATCAGCCATCCGCAGCAAGCGATCAGTGGGGGCGGGGACAGGGGGAACGTAGTAGAGCAAGTTCGTTGCCCAAGTCTTTTGTATGGCAGGTGGCATTTCGCCCCCGATGTGAGTCCAAACCCACCACCGACCCTTGTACACACTTGCTGCAACACACGAGTCTCTGGCGGGGGAAGGGATAGCTCTGGGTATTCCTTGATATCTTAGAAAAACAGAAAAAAGAAATAGCAACTCTTTGGGTCAAGTTTTAATTGTTCGACAATGATTCCATTCAGAGTTTTCCCCTCCGAAAGTCGAGCAGAAATCGTGACAATTCCCTGAGAAAACTTTAGCAAGAAATTGCTTAATTCCCGATGTGTTCTCCATAAAGTTTTACCATCAAATATCTGTACATAAATTTTAGCTTGACAAATCAATCAAATCGCTTCACGCGAATTTCGATTGCACAAAGATGAACAACATAAAAAAACCCAAAGACCGAGGGGGGAAGACAATGCATTGCCATTGTGGCTGGTATTTGGCAATGTTAAGTGACCATTGTTCATGCGCTTGGCTCACGTTCCAACTCGCATATTGGCTGGAGGCAAAACAACAAAAAGACCAACAGACGGGCAGACAGACAGACAGGCAGACGGCTGGTTTGACAGACAGCTGGATGGACAGAGGGACTGCACTTTTCTTTGGCATGGTTCGGTTTTCCCGCTCGATTCGATTTGCAGAGCCACTTTCCCAGCCAATTCTTGGCACGTCTCACTTTTCACCGACACCACCACCGCGGCCATTCAAATGGGACTTGCATATCTCAATCTACATCTTCATCACCACCTCAGTGTGTACATACACAAATACATACGAGCTGTAAGTAGGTAACTGGTGGGGCCAGTCGCGTTCTTCGCTTAATTTTAATGAGCAAAATGAGCTGCAAAAATGAGCGAGCTGAAAGCGAGCCCCCACGGCCCCATCAAATTAGGTTAATCTATTTGAAAGTAGAAGCAGCACCGACACCACCAACACCAGCCAGACACAGCACCACAGCAGCACTCAGATCAAGTCCGAGTCTGCGAAAGTCGTCACAGAAGCATTTCCATGAATACTTTTTGTGCGTTACTTTCCATTTTGACGTTTGTCTCTGCTGCTGCTGCTGCTGCTGCTGCTTTCTCAGCAGAAAGCAATGTCCGTCCGTCTGTCATTCTGCCATTCCATCAGCTGTCAACTCTCTGACGCTGACAAAGTGTAGGGCAGACAATTCCTTCTTTAACGGCACTTAAATGTAGCTTTCCATCGGTGCCCATCATCAGTTTCCCATGGCACACAAAAGATAATAGCAATGAAGCAAATGGTGCACCATCTGGCTATGGATTATGTGTTATAGGATGTCTGCACCTACGGGGAATCTTCCTTCAAAGAATCTTCTTTCAGTTTGCAGTTTGAAGTTTCTGTTGGCTTGTTGCCCAATCCATTCTTGGTTGCATTTGCATGTCCAACCAACGATTACCGCATCGTGGTCGTGGTTGTCCAATTGCCAGATGCAAATCTTCACAAATCTTTTACGAATCTCTTGCCTCATAGCGTTTCCTGACGAGACTCTTGCCAAGTGCTAATTGGCGGCTCACGGCGCAGCACCCAAACGAAAGCGAAATGAAGACGATTGAAAATCAAATTTGTTAATCGATGGACTGGGAACGCAGCTTTACAGTCACGGCTTTGGGTTTGTGTTTGTGTTTGGGTTTGGGTTTCGGTTTTTGGTTGTTGGTTTCAATTTCGGTTTCATTTGCTTGTGGTTTTGGGGTTGGTTTTCACTTTCCTTTGCGCCATCTGCACAGACCCCGACCCACCAATTGGGCCCCTGCAGAGGGGCGCGGAGGGGCTGAGGGGCTGTAAATTAGCCAAAAGCCAACAGACGGCTTTGACTGCTTGACCCACATGTGCGGCAAGGCAGCCGCAAAAAAGTGGTTAGGCGGGATATGCGCTCCTCAAGAAGAATGCTTTGCAGTCAAGTGTAAGGTCAATGGCCCACACACACGCACACACAGACAGCCACACACATATCCTGTTTAGAGCCGGGAGCCGGCAGTCTATTATACAATTCGCCATTTGGTAGCTCGAAAACAATTGACAGAGATATGACGTCCGCTTCTTCAACTTTTCTTCTTGCAGATTGCAGACGGCCACGAGACAACAAGCAATCAATCAGGCCATCAATCAGCAGTGCTTTAAGGCTTGTCGCTAACTGGGGCTGGGAGTTGGATTTTCAATCGGAATTGGAGGTGGGAGCTGCTCTCCCCGGTCGGGAGAAAGCCAACGCCGCTGCTGCTGCTGTCTGCTGCTGTCTGCGTCTGCCACATAATTCAATCAAGCGCAGCGCAACCAATAAGCAATAACCAATAAGCAATAACTAATAAGCATTACGGACCCAACACCGACGCCTCAGAGCTGACTCGAGCTGAAATTGAAACTCAAACTGGAGCTGGTAGCTGGGAGCTGGAAGCTGGAGGAGTGGGAGCTTATCGAGGCGACACTGTCTGCATTGGTTTAGTGTCAGTGAGTCAGACACTCACTGGAACCTATAGTCATAGTTAAAGTCGCGACTCCACCAACACTAAACAAAGACCATCACCATCACCATTGCCATCGACATCGACAACGACTGAAGTCTGCGTCAGCTGTGGTCTCAGCTTCAGTGTCTTCGTGCTGGTTTGGTTTGTCGTTGCTGTCCGGCAGGTTCACAAATAAGTGAAAGTGAATTTGTTTATTGTATATTTCGCTATTACCAAAGCGAAAGAGACGAGACGCATAACAGCATTGAGACAACAAAAAACAGAAACCTGTGCGAGCGAATGTTGTTGGCTGCAACAACATCATCATCACCATCAGCCAGAAAGCAGAGCAATGCTCACTAGATCAAAGCAATTCCATTGAAAGACAAGATCAAGATCGTGTCGTGTCGTGTCGTGTCGCATCGCGGAGATTTGATCAATGAGAGAGCGTTGTAGAACAGCATAAAAACTACAACGAGAGCGGCAACAATTGCGACAACCGGAGGCAACATGCCGAATGTTTGCCTGTGCCATCTGCTGCTGTTGCTGGCAGCATCGCTGTGCCTATGCCACACGGGAAATGATAATGGAAATGGAAATGGTGAGTATACGCCCCGCGGGCTCCATTAACTAATTGCCAGCGACAGACAGACAAAAAATGAACATTAACTAATTTACTTAGCGCTTCATGCGAAAACGCTTTCAACTGGAATGGAATCACTTTTTGTCACTGGTTGTCTAACTGTCTGTCAGCTAACTTGTGTGGGTGTCAGCTTCGTGAGTAGTGAGTAATGGATGACTGCCAGTAACTTCACTTCAGCTCAGCGATTGCACAATCCTCTCAGATCTCACATCTCAGACACCCGCTCGTGTAAGAGCCCTGCTTGAGTCTGTGTGTCGTGAAGGTAAAACCAATGAAAGCCTCCATTTAAGTAGCGTTTACACTTACCCTTGGGCTGAGCCATGCATTGAAGAGTATGGATTATTGGAGTGCAGACTGGCATCTCCCCGTCCTCCTCAGACTCAAGGACAGTTGCACTTGGCCAGAGAATAGAATTGATCAATATGAATGCGAATAGGAATACCTTTTCGGGATTTTTGCGTGATCTAATCGCTGTCCGTTTGTTCTTTATGATTTCCCTATTCTTTTTTTGGATGCGATCCACCAGCAACTAGAAGCTTATAAAGCAAACAACGTGTGTGGCGTATCGAGGTGCTGGAGACTCAGTTTTGGGCTTGGGATTGGGCTTTGGCTTATTGCTTGCTGTGTACGAGTAGAGTTTGGGTATTTTAAAAACGCAATCACGCTTCGTCGATTTATCATACATAGCACAAAAAAAAAGATAGAGTCACACACACACACACACACACTGGGCGGACACATGGACACGTTCCATGGTGGTGTTATGTCATGCGCATGGCGTGCGTTTCAAAAGCGCAAAATTAAAATAATTTACGCGTTGTCATTAAAGAAATTTCTATGACAATTCGTGGCTACTTTTGTATGTGTATTTGCCGCCCAATCTTCAACTGCTTACAAGCAGTTAGCGGAACAAGAGGTACATCCAAGCAGGGTTAATGTTAAAACAACTTAACATAACAGGCAAGAGGTACACGCGTCAAAGCAGTGCAGAACAGAACAGCAAGAGGGAATGCGTGCCAAGCAGTTGCTGAAGCCGTTGCCGGTTTTCGTATTTGAAATTCCTGCAATGTGATGACGAATCCTCCAAATTGGACAAACGAAATCGAATTAAATCAAATGTGCTTAGTCCGCAAACGTGACTGCCATGCATAGAACCCCATTGATATGTAGGCAGCCTGCCCCTCAGTTCCATTTCTGTCCCGCCTCTGACTCACCCACCCCAATCTCTCCCTCCACGTGCAGCGCTCGGCCAGGAAGTGAGGCGTGCAGCGTATGGCAACTTTACGGAGCTGTCGCAGGCCGTGCATGACTCGCTGTTGGAGCACGAGGAGCGACAGCGTGAGAGCCAGCGATATGGACACCGCTCGAAACGGGCGGTCAAGCGAGTGTGCTACGGGGAGCTCGGTTGCTTCGAGGATTCCGGCCCGTTCGCCTACCTGGAGATGCTGCCCTCGCCGCCGGAGGAGATCAATACCAAGTTCTACTTCTACTCGACGCGCCAGCGCTCGGACCGCCCGCTGATGGAGCTCTCCTTCCTCAACATGACCACAGCCTTCCGCGGCAAGGCCAAGCGCGAGTCGGAAGCCCAGAGCGTGCAGAACGATGCCTCAGCCAGTACGAGTGCTCCCGAGAGCGGACGATCGTCCAGTTCCGGTTCTACTTCCAGCTCGACTTCGAGTGCAAATGCAACCTTCAGCACGGAGAAGCTCAGTGGCGGTGGCGGTGGTGGGCAAAAGAAGCCAGCCCCGTCCATTGATGACCTAGAAGGCTTCGACGAGTTATCCGTTCGGGTGATCGTTCACGGCTTCGGCTCGGCCTGTCCCCACGTCTGGATCTACGAGATGAAGACGGCTCTCATGGCAGTGGTAAGTGGTTGGGGGTCAGTGGTCAGTGGTCAGCCTTTCCATTTGTTAATCTCACACTTGACGCGCAGGAGGACTGCATCGTAATCTGCGTGGACTGGGAGAACGGGGCCACCTTCCCGAACTACGTGCGGGCAGCGGCCAACACGCGTCTCGTGGGCAAGCAGCTGGCCATGCTGCTCCAAAATCTGCAGCACCACAAGGGCCTCAATCTGATGCGCACCCACATCATCGGCTTCAGCCTGGGCGCCCACGTGTCCGGCTTTGCCGGCGCCGAGCTACCGGGCCTCTCGCGGATCACGGGCCTGGACCCGGCGGGTCCACTGTTCGAGGCCCAACACCCAAAGGTGCGACTGGACAGCAACGATGCGGAGTTTGTCGATGTTATCCATTCGAATGGCGAGAATCTCATTCTCGGCGGACTTGGCTCCTGGCAGCCCATGGGCCACGTCGACTACTACCCAAATGGCGGACGCGTGCAAACGGGCTGCTCCAATCTCTTTGTCGGCGCCGTCACTGACTTTATTTGGTGTAAGCTTCGGTCTTCTTCCCACTTATCCATCCTTTCTCACTCTTCATTCTTCTCCACCACCAACAGCGGCACAGGCAGCCGAGGACGAGGAGGGGCGATCGCTGTGCAACCATCGGCGCGCCTACAAGTTCTTCATTGATTCGGTGGCGCCGCGCTGCATGTTTCCCGCCTTCCCCTGTGCCAGCTACGATGACTTCCTCAAGGGCAAGTGCTTCCCCTGCGCCCAGGACGACGAGGATCTCGCCGACGGTGTGCCCAGGTGCGGCAACATGGGCTACTACGCGGACCGCTCCACGGGCCGCGGCCAGCTCTATCTCCTCACACGCGAGGAGGAGCCCTTCTGCGCCCACCAGTTCCAGCTGCAGATCTTCAACTCGTTCAACGATCTGCCACTGCGCACCATCGGCCGCCTCGAAGCCATACTCGAGGGCGATGGTGGCCTCAACGAGACCTTTGAAATATCCGAGTAAGTCCAGCAGACGCTCCTGCTTTCCTCTCGCTCCATTCCTCATGCTTCATGCTCCCTCTCTGTGTGTCCCGCAGAAAGGACGATGCTGAGTTCTTTGCCGGCGACATCGTGTCCAAGATTATTGTGCCCCATCCCGCTTTGGGCTTCCCCACCACGCTGAGCCTCCACTACAAGTCGTACAGCGGCTGGCTGAGCAAGGGCCTGCCCCACTGGGACATCGACAAGGTGGTGCTCACCGACAGCTTCGGCCGCAGCCATTCCCTCTGCCGTCCGTCCACCAAGCTGAGCAGCGGCAGCCCCGTCCGCATGCGCCTGCAGGCCGGCAACTGTGAGCTGGACAATCAGGAGGATTATGGCGCCTACACCACCCAGCCGCCGCCACAGCCACAGCCACAGCCACAGGCCACACTGGCACCAGCCACGGGCACGGATGTGCCGGACTCCAGTGTGCAGGAGTCGGGCCTGAGCGCCGCCGCCGTGGATGGCGTGGAGAGCGTGAAGCAGCGCAAGGACATCTTCAATCTTGGCACCAGCTTCAAGCTGGCCCAGAACCAGACTTATCCCCTCGACCAGGGCGACGAGCTGCCCTGGCAGCCCATCCTGGTGGGCAACTCGCTGGACAACGAGACAGCCGAGGCGGCCGAGTCCAGTCGCAGTCTGTCGGATGCGGCGGCAGTACTTGACCCGGACCCGGACCACGATCAGGCGGGTGAGATCTTCGAGCCCGTGCTGAAGGACAGGCGGCTGGTGGCCTTCAATCGGGGTCGAAATCTTCAGGACTACGGCCTCACCACGGAGGAGATCATGGAGCCGGTGCTCAAGGCCACCACGCCGCGGGTTAAGCAGGGCAAGGAGTTGGATCTGCGACAGCTCGGCGACCCACCAGAGCTGCTCGCACAGACGACCGCCGCACCTGTCCCTCCATCGCCATCTGCAGCTGCAGCTGCGTCTGTGGCGCCACCCAAAATGATGGCACAGCTGGGCACTGGCCACACGAGTCACTCCGCCACTGGTGGCCAGGAGGAGCCGCAAACAGTGCAGCTGCTGCCGTTCCGCTTGGGCGAGCTGCTGCAGCGGGCCGAACGCTATGCCCGCGAGACGCTCCTGCCCCTGATCTCTGTGCAGGCGCCGCGCTTCTTTGGCTTCAACGTGACGCCACACGACCGGGAGCTGGCACGTCCGGCGAGCGATCAGCGCAAGCCGCGCTACATTCCCCGCTACGAGGAGTCCGCCTTTCTCAACAACAACACAAGCTCCAGCCAGACACCGCGCAGTGGCAGTGGCAGTGGCAATGGGAAGACACGCGCCCAGAAGGCGGCTCGACGCTCAGCGGTCCAACAGCGAAATCTCTTTCGGCTGATGCGCGCACGTTCCGCCCAGAGGAGCGACGAGGAGCAACAGCAGCAGCAAGAGCAAGAGCAGGAGGAGCAGCAGCAGCAGCAGAAGCGGAAGGTACAGGAGAATGAGGTCACCTACTACACCAATATGCTCCACTCGGAGTCCCGGTCCATGCGTCCGGAGGTGCCCGAGTATCGGCCAGTTTTCGTTGATCTGCCCACCTATCGACCACCTGTGTCGGCCACACCATCATCATCATCAGCATCTGCTGCCTCAGCTTCAGCTTCAACCACAGTTTCGGTGTCTGGATCAGCATCGAAGCATACCAGGGAGAGGGCGGTTCGGCGTCGAGGCAGAGCCTCCTCATTGGCGCTCCAATAAGGCTCCCGGCAACCAGTTATCCAGGAAGAAGAACACTTTGTGATATGAGAATCTGGCAGCGCCATGCAATCCCCGGATCGTGGCTGGGGCAGACACCGATCCCCCGCAAAGCTACCCATCCCCATCATCCCCACCATCAGCATCCCTCAGCCGTCGCATCATCCCCATCCATCCCCAATTTATATCGAGAACAGGCGGCGCACCAAAACTTTCGACACTGTAAATATATATATGATCCGACAGATCGACAGACAGATCAATCAAATCGGTGGATTTAGTGTATAAGTTTATAATGTGAGAGATTTACGAATAAGAATTAATACTACAGTCGAGTGTCTCGACTCTAAGATACTCCTTCTCCGCTTGTGTCGTCTTTTATTTATATTTGTTGCTGGGAGCAATTGGGTTTTAATAATGTTGGGTGGGCGCCACTGAGCCTACGGCGGCTCTGAAATGAATTTGAACGTCACTGCTTGCAAGCAGTCTCCATGGGTGGTTAACAGTGACTGCTTCCATTTAACACTTACCGTTACACTGCTTGTTCCTTTCGAAATGAGAAGAAAAAACACATGAAGCCGCGTATATTTGTATTTTTCTTTTAGCATAATTTATTTTTATATACTTTTCCATTTAATTTGTTTTATGTTCATAAAGTAACGTGTGTCTGCCTCTGTATGTGAGAATGTCAATGTGTGTGTCTGTGTGTTGTGTTTGTGTGCGTGTGTGTGTGTCTGTCTGTAATTTCATTTGTAGCTGGCTGCCGTCTCTCATACATAATATTAATAACATTCACTTTAGTTTGTTCATTTGTTAAGCTGCTTTGACTCGAAATCCAATTTGCTTTGTTCCAAATTTACAATGATTGTAAAAATTGATTCTTTGGTTTCCACTTGTGGGTTTTTGTGTGGTTTCTGCTCTTTGCTTATGGCTTTTGGCTTTTGGCTAAAGTTGATCGAAATTCATGCGGTCAATTTTGTGCTTGCACTCGCTTTGTGTGTTTATTGTTTATTGCTACGAGTACTCGTACTTTCCTATTGTGTGTCTCTCTGTGTGTGTGTGTGTGTGTGTATGTGTGTGGGTGTGTTCTGTTTTCGTTTCATCTTGTTTGTTAGCTGTGTGTGTGTTTTTGTGTGTTTCATCTTCTAGTACCTCTGGCTCTTGGTTTTCTTCTCCGTATTTAATATATAATAATCATTTGGTTTTTTCTGCTGTTTTGGTTTCATCTGTTTTCTGTTTTCTGTTTTCGGTTTAACTATTTATAAAACACTTCATTTAGAATCCTAACAACATATATATATGTATA
This sequence comes from Drosophila subobscura, assembly GCF_008121235.1. NCBI lineage: Eukaryota > Metazoa > Arthropoda > Insecta > Diptera > Drosophilidae > Drosophila > Drosophila subobscura. Next base: position 21,374,294 of record NC_048530.1, on the reverse strand, counting down.
TACATACATATACTTTATACATATACATTTATATATTTTATAATAATTGCAGCGGCGTTTTATTACTTGATTTACTTATGTATTACATATGTATATGTATTACATGTATAATATGTAAATTTGTTTAGCATTAATTCATAAGTAGTTCTTCCCATATGCCCCTCTTTTGTTGTCGTTATTGTTGTACGTATAATTTACATGGAGTGGCGCCGCTCTCTCTTCACCTCTCTTTCTCTCTTCTCTCTTCCCGCTTCCTGCTAACTCCTCCTCATCATCCCCCCATCATCTCTCTTCTAAATCCTGCCCTTACCTTTCCTTTCCTTTCGTTTTCTCGTTACGTTTCTCTGCTGCCTCTACTAATACTTTTTGCTGTGTTCGAGTATCTGTGTGTCTGACTGAAAGTGCCTTTTATTAGTAGGTATTATTGTAGTATTAATTATATTTATTTTTCTAGTCATATTTATTATATTTGTTACTTTTATTGTTGCTTTCGCATGCTTGAGCTAAATATTCTCTGGTTTCTCTGGTAAGTTTTTGCACTTTACTGAATTCGAAATGTGTACTGAAATTTGGATTTTGAAAAGCTGCAAATGCGAATGCGAATGCTTATGGGAATGGGAGACTGCGACTGATGTTGGCCTTCGATCAAAGCAGGATGAGGATGGGATGTCAGGATGTCAAGATGCCTGGGGACCTGCACACACACACACACACACACGCACTCATTTATGCATTTTGTTCTCTATAATATGTGTGTGTATGTGTGCTACCCATGCAAGTATGTGTGTGTAAATGTTACTTTAATTATTTTCATATTGTTTTTATTCCAGTCTTTGTGTTTATTCATACTATTATAAGCTTCATCTTACTTTTCAAGCCTCCTCCTCACTCCTCTCCTCATACACATGAAGAGAGCAACAAAATAATCCTTGGGCAAGGGGTTGGGGTAGGGGATTTAGCTGTGGAAAGGGGAAATATCCTAGTTGTCCTACTGGAAGAAGGAAAAGCGGACGGGGGGCTCAGCTGGAGCAGTGGCTGGAAAGCAGCTGGCAGCTTGTAAATTGTGACTTCTGAACTGCTTGATTGGCTGGTCTTCGATCCATCGATCCCTTTTGCTTTTGCTTTTGCTGGCTGGCTGCAGAGCGACTCGATTGGTTTTTGTTACTAATTAGCATAGTTTTTTCCTCTTATTTCTTCACCTTTTCTTTTCGATCTCGTTCTCCTCTTCATCCATTCTCATCTGCTTGTACACTTAATTATTTTGGCAAGGTATATTTTGTTTTGTTTTTTTTTTTTTTTGGATTTTTTGACTCGTTTTTGGTTTATATCACTTTTAGTTGTAGCCTGGCCTGGTTCTCCCTCTTCTTCTCTCGAGCCTTTTATCCATCTTCCTCGCTCTCTCTTGCATCGCTCTGATCTGATTTAAAACTAAAATCTCTCCTTCGACTAGCTCTCTCTTCGTCATTCGATTTAATAGTAAGCTTTTTATTCTTAGCGATTTCTTGTTTTTGGTTTTGTTCTCTTTTTTTTTTTGGTTTTTAATATTAGCTTGTAAATTACGCTTATAAAAAAAAAAATATTTTAGTTGTATTTGTTTGTTGGTTTTTTGTTTTGCTCTTTTGCATGACTTTAAGACGATATGTTTTTTTTTTACGTTTAATTACGTTTAATTTGGTTGAATTAATTATTATTTATTTAGTTATTATTTATTTTGGTTGTTCTATGATGAGATTACTGTGTAGTTATTATTATTAATGTTAATATTAAGAGTATTTATGTGTGTGTGTGTGTTCTATCTTTTGTTATTTCTCCTTTGTTGTCTCTATCGACTGGCCGAACCAGGAATCGAAGAAACTAAAACCAAACTGAATCTGAATCTGCATCTGCATCTGACTCTGAATCTGCATCTGGCTGTGACTGTGATAATGGCAAGTGGCAATGCTAATGAGGCACGTATAAAATGTGAGGCTGCAAATGCGACTGCGACTGCTTCGTTCGTATGTAATACTTCAACTTTTGTTCACATATACATACACATCTGTATGTATGTACATATGGCTGTGCACCTTTGTATATGGCCGTATGCTGGTGTGTGTGAGTTTGTGTGTTTGTTTTGGACTGCGCTTGAGGCAAAATCAAGGTTCAATCGGTTCCAGTTGATTCAATCTCCTCCTTCGTCTCTCCCTATTTCCTCCCTCTCCCTCTGCTCTCCTCTTTACATTTTCCTCTCTGTCCGCTTCTGTCTCCTTTCATATCTCATCTCTCTTTTACTTCCGCTTTCTTTTGCTGTGTGCGTGTGGACGGTTTTCAAAGCTGTAAATTGATTCGATCTATTTTACTTTTTTTTCTCCCCGCTTTTTTTCGTTCTTTTTGTTGTTGTTTTTTTTTTTGGGTCTCCGTTTTGCGTTTTACATTTTTACATATTTACAGATTTTCCTTGGTATAAATATTATCGTTTAATTTAGGTTTAGATTTTAGGTGTTAGGTTTTAGGTTTCGGTTTAAATTCTTCTTAATTACAACAAGCAGCAAATCAATAAAAACTTTTATTCAGTCGCATATCTAACAAAAACACATTTATATATATGTGTATATATATATGTCTGTATATATATAAATATCATATATGTATGTATGTATATATGCATGCTGCAGGTTTAGTTTTCTCTGTTTGGTATTCATTCCTTCATCGACTTCTTCTCCAACCCCATCCATCTATCTCTTCTCAAACCTATTCTCTTCTTAGCATTTTCTCTGCCCCATTCTATTATTACTATTATTATTCTGTTTCTTTTTAGTTTATTTCTGTTTTGTGAGATGTTTCTTCTGTGGTCCAAAGTCATTTGTGGCTCCTGAACTTGTGCAATTTTATATACTTATTAAGGGTTGTTCTGTTTTCTATATTTTGTTGCATTTCGTTTCCTTTCATCTCGTATCCTTTCGGCTAGCAAGAGCAGTAGAAGCAAAGCTTTTGTAGGTAGGATTCTAGGCATAGAGAAATTTAGATATGGCATTGATCGCAGGCAGTAGCTCCGCCGCCGCACTGCACAGAAGCTCTCTACTCTCCTAATCAGTGGAAGCGATCAGTGCGATCGATATTTATCGATAATTCATCTACATAGTATGAATATACCGACTGGTAGATAGTTATCGAATGCGCATGCATCTTTTTTTTTTTAGTTATTTTTTAGGTTTGGTTTTTTAAGCTTGACAAAAGTTGAAGTCGCTAGAGTTTGAACGTTTTCAAATGAGAAGAAGATTTTGATTGGATCAAATCACACAAAAATTAGGAAGACGGAAAAATGAAGTGTTCTACTCAAATCGTGTGTAATAATAGCTACACCTACGAACATGAATGTGTGTGTGTGTGTGTGAGAGTTGTGTGTGTTTTTGTGTGTTGTGCGTGCGTGCGTGCGTGCATGTGAGGGAGGACATAGGAAAGACACGTACTTAAGCACTACAAGCTGACAACTCTGACGGAACTGCTAGGCGAGAGAGAGAGTGTTCCCCAATGAAATAGCATCTACATATAAGTATTGTATGTAATACGAGTAGATCAGCGATGACCGACCCCACAGCCCTTTCCTCCAGCGTCTCTTACTATTTACTTACTACACATCATACATCAGAGCAGCGGTTTGTGTATTCCCTTGGAAATACAGTAACAACTACGAGGACGAGTACTAACACGTGCTGCTGCTGGTCATCGCTGTAGTGAAGGAAGACTAACTAAAACTAGAACTAAACTAAACGAAAGCAGAAGGCCTCCGATGAGAGATCATGGCTAGCATGGCCTTTTGGGCCAGGGCTTTCCTAAAGTTTTGATGTACATTTAGTTTCCGCTTTGTGGGGGGGTAATTTTGTTTTGCTTTGAAATGGGAAGATCAGCGCGGTTCATTTGTAGGTTTGTTACTTCTTGTATTTCGGTACTGTGGCGTTTTCTGTTTTTCTGTTTTCATTTTCTGGCGTTCAGTTGTTAGTGTGTTTAGCTGTTCTTGTTGTCGGTTGTCTGTTAAATTGCTAAGTTTAATTATTGTTTTTGTATCGTTAGCAGCTTTCTTTTTCCATTTTTTGGTTTTAGGTTCGTCTTGTATCCCCCTTGTTTTAGTTAGCTATGATTTTGGTTGGTTTTTGGTTGGTTTTTGGGTTCTCTTCTTGGTTGTTTAATTAATTAATTCATTCATTTATATATATCTATATATAGTATATATGTATATGTATGTATGTATATACTTTACGTCTATGTCTATTTGTTCAGCTTCAGCTCAGCTCTGACTTATTTATTTACAAAATAGCAGTTTAGTTCGCTTTATGTATATTTAATTATAGTATATTTAAATGTATGTATATATATATATATTTAATATATATTTATTTATTTATATATGATCTCTTCTTTGTATTACTCATTATTTAAACTTAACGGCAGTTTTGATGTTTTTAGCAATATCATGTCAGTGTGAGTGTGTGTATGTGTGTGTGTTTGGTGTTTGTTTGTTGGTTTATTGGATCATTGTGTGTGTGTGTTTTTTTGTTGTCTCTTTTTCAGTGAATGCAGGACTTAAGCAGCACCTTAGCCCTAACCACCTAAGAGGGCCAGACTTTACGACCTTCCCGAATGAACATGGCTGATACTTCCGCTTATGTAGATTTGACACTGGCAACTAGTCGATGAGGGCAAGTACAACAGCTGATTTGCTGTGTCGCGAGGCAGTAAAATTATAGTTGTTATCCCATGGTTTTGATCGTTTTCCAATCTGAATTGTATTTATCTAGCAACGGAGACCAATCTAAATGTAACTTTCTTTGTTAAGATTCGATGATTTTCTAAGTACGCAGCGGCGAATGCCATTCGTCCGTGTAGCTTTAAGGATTTACTACAGCGAATCAATGTTAGTCAGTGATCAGTGATCGGACAAGGGTGGAAAGTTTATAGATGTGAGCTTCGAACAAACGGACAAGCTCGACTCAGAAGGCAATTGTCTATTTCCTCTGGCTATACGCGTATTATATGCCCTTCTCAACGCATCCGCCCGGCAGTGTAAGAACTGCTGCCAAGCAGTGCAGCTGTGCGTTGGCTCAACTGCTTGGGCACTGCACGTTGGAGAGCAGGTTAGGATAGGAGCACTGCTTTAACAGCGACAAGCCGCTGTTCATTGTCGCAATCGCTTCCGCTTCTTCCACTCCACGTTTTTGTATCGCTTTTTGCCTTAGGTTTGGTATTTGGTTTTGTTTTTGTTTTTTTTTAGTTTTTAGTTTAGTTTCATTTGACTAATATTTGACTAATATTTAATTAATAGAGCATAATTTAAAGTTGAAAATAAAATTAGTAGATATTGTATGTTTGTTTCTGGTTGTTTGTTTTGTTTGTTTGTTTGTTGTTTTTGTCTGGATGTTTTCGTTTGGTTTGGTTTTGTTTTGCTAGCGTCTAAAGAAAGGAAGAAACTCCAATTAGATTAGTCTACTAAGATAATTCGATTTAGTTTTTTAGTTTTTTTTGGATTTTGTTTTTTTTTAAGTGTTTTTATCTGTTTTGTTGTTGTTGTTGTTCTTGTTGTTGACTATAACGATTGTTAGTTTTAGTTGCTAAATTTGAACATAGGTATCAAGTAGAGTTTTTCTTTATTTTCTTCGAGTGTGTGTTGTGTGTGTGTGTGTGTGTGTGGCTGTGTGTGAAGAAAAAAAAAGAGGAAAAAAACAAGGAGAATAATTGTTCTAGAAAGCCAGTCCAAGTTTGACTCTATGGTGTCTACGAATACGAATACTCTAATTCAAGCTGAGTGAACTGGCACTGAGTGTATGTTTGTGTGTGTGTATCTTTACTGTGTGTGTGTGGGTGTGTGTGTGTCTGTAGTATGTGGCTGTGTGTTTTACATTTGCTGTTTAATTTACAACTACGCTGCTTACTAATTATTATTATTATTATTTATTATTTATTATTATTATTATTTTAATTGTAGTTATTAATAAAATTCTAAATTAGACTGCTTTTGATGACGTTTCTGGCATCCAACGTAGCATTTCACTGCGCAAATTTCGTCCATTTTCCATTTGTTTGACTGCAACAGAAGAACGTTGGAAACACATATACATATATGTATGTATGTATGTATGTATGTATATACATATGTACGTATGTATGTACACTCGAAGGAATAGTAGGAGTCAGTAATCCCCCATATGTAGATGGCCATAGAGTCATCCCAAGTACTCGCCCAGTGCAGCCAGTAATGGGAAGCAGACACATACACTTGCCTAGTTATTTGTGCCTATGAAATTGACTTATTTACGGTCAAAATGATAATTAGTAGACTGCTGATACATCATCGATACACAATAGATAATAGAGAGTACATATATTTATGTGGTATGGAACTTTCAAGCTTTAAATGAATATGAATACATACTGTTGTAAGTAGTACATACGTGACTGGATTAGTTGTCGTAGGTTTCGCTTGTTAAGCCTTGTGCACCCATGAAATTCCCATCACTGCTGCTCTGTAGCCGTAGCACCAGCTAGCACTCACCTAGTAGTCAGACGTCGGTCTCAATACTGACAGCCATCGCGTTATTATGCCTTAACTGTAAACTATTTGTGCTCCTGAGGCCGTTTTGGCCCATCTGCTGCTGCTGCTGTCCTTGCTGCGCCTGCTGCTGCTGCTGGAGCTGGAGCTGCAGCTGGAGCTGCTGTTTCTCGAAGGATTGCTGCGTCCTCAGAAAGGGCACCATGTGGCGTCCCGTATGATCAGTCAGACCTGGCGTGGTTGCATCAATGCCATCATCCAAATCCATGATGTCCGATGACGATTCGGAGAGTGAGGATTTCTTCAAATGTTGACCTATTTCAGTGGGGTGTGTGGGGGCGGTGGAGGTATTCATTTTGAGGGGAATACACAAAAGAGCAAACGATTAGAAGTGAGACACTCAGGCAGTTGGGGACGGGATTGTCGTGGGGTATTCGAGGGGTTTTTCGGTAGTCGGTTATTTTGGTATTTTGGTATTTTGGGAGAAGCTTAGACTAAGAACATTCTTATGCGGTAGAGTTAAATAGCAGATATAATAAGTATAGTAGTATGTACCTAGTGCACCAGGTAAATATGAACAACTTGTAACGTGGTTGAAATTTTGGCTCTGCATCTCCTCCTGATCCGTTTCGCGGTGATAGAAGTAATTGAAATTACTGACGATAACCGGTACCGGCAGTGCGATTGTCAGCACACCAGCGATCACGCACAAAGAGCCGACAATTTTGCCCCAGAAGCCGACGGGCCTAAATGCATTTATCGATGTGCATTCGATATTCATTTTCATTTTCATTTTGATTTTCATTTTCATTTTGTTCAATGGCAATATTCATGGGTTCGATTCATGTTTGTCAATTTGTCAATTGGTGGTGGGGTTTTCGTTTTGTTCGGTTTCGGTTTCGGTTCGTTTGTATATTTAATCCGTTTTCATTCGGTTTTAAATATGCAAATTCATTTCGAAAATTCAAATTCAAATCGTTGAATTATTGAATTTGTGGTGTGGCATATATATATATATTTTTTCGGTATATATTTTTTAGTTTAGTTTTTATATATTTTTTTTTTGTTTTTTTTCGTTTTGGTATTTTTGTTTGTTTGGTTTGGTTTTTGGTTTTGGTATGAAGAAGAACGTAGAAGAAGAACGCAGTATGTAAATCAGGTGGTAAAAAAAAACAAACAAATAGAAACAAGTTATAAGTTTTGATATATTCGATATATTATTCTAGATAGCCACTGCCGCAGCCACAACCACTACTGCGGTGCTGGCGTTGGCGCTGGCTTTGGCCTTGGCCGTGGTCCGGGTCCGGGTCCGGGTCAATTTCCGACCCCGGACCCAACTGAAGTCAACTCAAAAACATGTCACAACAACAGAGATGGGTTACACAAACGGAGCAAGTTAGATAATACAGATAAGTTCGATAGATGGAGCGTGGATAAAGGCATAAGTATTTAAGGATACGATACAATGGAACTCAATCGAACTCAAGGCAAAAAATCAAAAACGAAAAGCTCAAACGGAGTTGGGGGGATATCGAGTACATACGCAACGGGGATCGATCGGGTGGTATTAGTATCGTTAGCTGGTTCGTATTACAGTATGGATATTGTTATGGGTATAGGTAAAGGTATTGGCATTGGCATTGGCATTGGTAGTGGTATTGGTTTTGGTATTAGTATTCGTATGCAAAACATTGAAAGCAAATCGTTCGCTGATCTTGCTCCGGCTGATGATGGCTGGAGCGAACCGAGCAACGGAAACAAAATCAAAATCAAAATCAAATACCAACTTAGGGAAACAAATCCACGAAGGGAACAAATCACTCAAAACAAAGACAGAAAAAACAAGAACGTCAAAGTATGAGTAAAGAAATAAGGGATAAGTACACTAATAAATAAGTACATATGTTTATACAATAATAAATAGAGATAGTTAGATATAGATATAGCTGGGCTGGCTTGGCTAACAAAAAACCGAAGCGTACTTATTGCCAAATGGAATAAACAAAATGTGCCGGCGTTTGGCGTCGTCGCTGTTAAACTTGACACAAAATGAATATACATAGTAGAGGGATGTGTGGAGAGACCAAAGCAAATCAGTCGGAGCCGAATCAAGCCCCAGCGGACAACCAGTGGCAGTGGCAGTGGCAGATCCGCACTCTGCCAACTGCTTTGGCCAGCACATACACACGCACAGTGAGAGTGGGAGAAAGCGAGCGATAGAGGGTAGACAGAGAGACAGATAGCTGGCGCTGTCGATGGAGTTGGTCCTAGGGTTGCCTCCGTTCCTCTTGCATATTCTTCTCTTATCTGCTCTTCTCAGGTTTCTTGCTTGCTCTTCTTGGATGGTATTCAAGTCTTCTCTGTATTGGATTGGTGTGCTGACTGACTGACTGTTTGGACTGACTGACTGTACTTGATGCATGATTCTGTTTCTGTTTCTGTTTTCTTGTCTGGTGTGATGATGATAGTAGTAGGAGATGACAGATAGAGAGAGGCTGCACAACAGAGGCGACGCTTTCGGAGGCTCTTTCGGATACATCCGGAATGTGTCCGTGTGCTTGACAATGTGTGTGTGTGGGTGTTTACATATAGGTACGTAGATAGGTAGAGATATAGGTGGGTATAGTAAGCGATCGTAAGTAGGCAAAGAGTACGAGTAGCTGATTCAATGCTCATTCGAGTGTTTGAGTTAAGGAACCAAATCAAAATCAAAGCGAGATTAAAAAAACGTACGTGTTCAAAGTGATTAGAAAAGCCAAAAAAGTTTTCGATTCAACTTTTGATTGGTTTGGTTTGGTTTTGGTTGGGTTGTTGGTTGTTGGTTGGGTGATGGTGTGCATTCCTGTGTCTGTTTTGTGTGGGTGTGAGTGGTGTCTGCGGTGTGTGTTGTGTTGTGGTGTGGGGGTGGTGGAGGTGGAGGTGGAGTGGGGGTTGTGATATAGGAGATACAGGAGTAGCAAGTAAGTTTGGTATATATGCAAATGTGCTAAGCGTGCGCCCTTGTGTGTGTTATGCTTTTGCATTTGCTTTTGCTTTTGCGTTTGCTTATGTATTTGTTTGCGTTTTGCTTTTGCGTTTTGCTTTTTGGTTTACGAGTAGATTAGGTTTTGTCTTTGCTTTTCTTATGCTGGTTTCGTTTTTTCTTTTATTTACTGTAATTTGTTTTTTGCGTTTGATTTGCTTTTGATTTGCTGGTTGATTGCGCTTCAATTTACATATATATGTGTGTAGCTATATATATATATATATATTGATCTGATTCTGATTCTGGTTCGGTTGCAATCTCAATCTCGAGCGACTGGATATAGCAACAGAATGCACATGCACCGGAATCGGGAAGCACAGGGAAACGGGACTTAGGAGCAGAAGCAGGAGCCGTACAGCCTGAGCCGGAGCTTTCGAGAGCTGCCAAATGCTGCGGGTTGTTCTTGTTCTTTTGATAGTTTGCTGTTTTTTCTTTGCTTGTTATATTTTCTTTTGCTTGATTTTGTTCATGTTCTTGTTCTGGTTCTGGTTGTTGCTGCCGCTGCTGATACTGTTGCTGCTGCTGCTGCTGCTGCTGCTGCAGGTCTCTTGCAGATGTTGATGTTGCAGTTGCAGTTGCCGTTTCTACTGCTGCTGATGGCATTGCTGGTTGCGATAGCAGTAATGGTAGGCGATAGCAATAGCGTAACGATAACGATAACGATAGCGATTGCTGGTAGCTGGTAGCTGTAACGGGAACAGGAGCGGAGCGCAGGAGCTTCGGCAGGTGCAGGCTGAGCAGACTGAGCGCTGAAGCGTTTCTTACATTTGGTTTTTATACATTTAGAGGGGAGGGGGAGAATGTAAGCAAAAAGTTTACAAAATATTCCATAAACGATTATTATATTGTATTATTATCACATATCATATACGAGTACATCTAATATTGGCATAAGATATACATACATATATGTAGTATTCAGGATATACGAGAGTAGTTGTGCGCTTAGCATACGCATGTATATCCAGGGGATAGATAGGTAGATAGATATACATACGCGTAGATAGGCAAAACCAAAATGGATAGGCAAAATGGAGGCATACAAAAAACGAATACGAATAGTAGATACCAAAGTCAAATCAAAAGAGAGTTTCAGAGAGATAGAGACAGAGAGAGATAGAGATATTTAAAATAAAACTGAGACTGCCACCCCACACCCCCCGCTCCATTGAGAGGGGGCTGGAGACATACATATGGTGGATACATATACAATATAGATTTGGAAGAGACACACAGAAATCGGATGGTGGTAACCGTGGAGAGAGGTTGGGTGGGGCTGGGGCTGGGGTCTGGGGCTGGACTCGGGGGTTTTTTCACACTCACCGTTCGCTGGATTGAGCACCGCCTGGCTTGCCTGGGCCTGGACCTGGGCTTGACCTGTTCGGACTTCAACTTTCCAAGATTTTCAATAAAATTGCAATATTTTCTTTTTATAGTTTTATCGGTGGGTTTTTCTTTTGTTTTTTCTGGGGGTTTGTTTTTGTTCGTTCGCCTTCGCATGAGTAAGACGGCGAGTAAGTGTTGTCGGTGTGTGTGTGTGTGTGATTGTTTGTGTGTGTGTGTTGAGACAGAGGGGTAAGGCAATAGAGCTAAGACTACGCTAAGAAATGTCCGCAAGAGAATGTTGTGCTCCTTACATGATGGTTATACGAGATAAAGGTAGTTATATAAAAATATTTAAATATTGAATGTGTTCGTGTGATTGGGAGTGGACTTGGGGCTGGGGGTTGGGGGTTGGGAAGACGGGATAGTTAGACCTTGTGGGTTCTTAGTTATACGAGTATTCAACTAGATTCTAGGCTTATGGTTATGGATAACGATTCTATGGCTAGATACTTGCCACTCCCTCTGCAAAGATCTACCCAAAAACATACGAGTACTTAGATACGAAACACAAGCTATGTATGTAAGATGGGTGGTGGTATTGGTATTGGGGGGTACAGGTGGATAGGATGAAGGGATGATGGGCGAAAGGGGGTCAGAGACCACCATGTATACGTATTTACGACTGGAATAGGGATAATTACATCTACATATTGCTCGAACAACTTAATTTTCGGGCTCGCATTCGTCTTTGGATGTGTTTTTGTTGTTGTTGTACGGTTGATGGATGCTTTTTTTTTTGGAAATTATTTTTTATTATTTTTTGTTTGTATTTTTATTGAATAACGATTATAAAACATTTCATTTTAATCTTAACAACATTTCCTTTTGGTTTTTTCGTTTTGTTGGTTTTCCTTTTGGTTTATTTTGTGAGTGGGTTTTGTTTTTTGTTTTTTTTTTGCTTTTTGCTTTTTGTTTCTTGGTTTTGCTTTTGCTTTTGTCATATCTTATTGGGCGTAATACTAAGTTATTTTTCTATATGTGGATTACTCGTGTTATCTGCTGTTATCTTTTATATGCTTTGATTCGTATTGTTCTGGTTTTTCTTTTGGTTCTCTGCTTTTTTCTGTGTTATTGTTTCTCAGTTTATCGTTATCGCTCATGTGTTTTATTCATGCTATTCCCGATGCTCTGTTCGTTGGGTTCCTGCTTGGTCTATGGGCTCATGGGTACCTGCAAACATATCTAGGTCTAATTAGGTTCGGTTAAGGTCTGGGGTGCTGTTCTCCCAATTCTGTTCGGTTGTGTTCGGTTCTGTTCTGTTCCGCTCGGTTAGGTTCGGTCCGGCTGTGGGTCTTGGAGCTTCTAGCTAAACTTAAACATATATTTTGGATGTTTGAATCAAGGCCAAATCAAAATTGGAAATCAATCAACAAAGAAGTTTTACAAATATATCAATATTTTTTTGTATGTATACATATACATTATACATATTTTATTATATTTTTTTTTTCTTTTTTAATCTCTATTTGCAGTCTTTGTCCTTAATAGAAATTTTGTGTTAGTTTTTTGTATGTTTCTAGAAGCATTGAGAAGAGTCTGACAGATAGTTTTCATTATTTGTGGCTTTTGTTTTATTTTTTATGTTTTGATTTACTCGTACGTGTGTAGAATATAGCTTTAGCATATGGTATATAGGTATTGTTTATTCTTTCTTTTTGGTTTTTGTGTGTGTTCGTTTTGTTTTTCGTTTTTCGTATGCGTTTAAGTATGCGTGTTAAGTGTTTTGTCGTTTAGTTTGCAATTAAATTTAATGGAAAACTTGAAAGGATTGTTTCTGGTTTAAATTTAGGAGAAGTCGAGCGTTTCTTGCTTGTTCTTTTTGTTGTGAGAGTTCAGTTTTGTTGTTTTGCGTTTTTCCTTCTTTTGCGTTTTGCAAATAATTATCTATGAGTTAATTATTCAATTCGATTCATTCTTCGAGTTATTCTCAGGTGTCTGAGCTTGGTTATTACGATTATAATTAAGTTTTTGCTTTACAACGATATGTCTGCTTCTTCTCCTGGAGATTTCTTCGTTTATTCGAGTATCTTTAGTAGTAGTTTTACGCTTGTCCGCTTGGGCTAGGTTACGACTAGAGTAGAGTAGAGTAGGCTACAGTTGCGTTGAGTAGAGTAAAGTTCGATAGCGTTGAGTTGAGTTGGGTTCGAGTTGGGCTCGAGCTGGGCTCGAGTTGGGTTCGAGTTGGGTTCGAGTTGGGTGGGGTGGAGACAGTAGAGCAAAGTTCAAGCATACGAAACTAATACGAAAATCGGATGAGATGCGCCTTCAGCTCTAAATAAGTCTATGAGTACGAATGGGTGTGTGTGTATGTTTGTGTGTGTGTGCCTCTGTTTGTATTTTTTTGTGGGTTTTTAAATTAGCATTGCGATCGATTAGCTGTCAACTGCTGCTGCTGCTGTCTCTGGTGGGTGATAGCCAAAGACAGGACTAAAGTTACAGAATAACAAAATGTAAACTAAGAATACATGTCAACCGATTTCTTTCAGGCTAAGTAGATCGAAAAGACTACTGTTACGGTTACCGATTCCATTTTGGTTGAACTAACTACAAAAAAATCGCCAAAATACAATTGAAAAATCTACCGAATGATACGTTACGGAAACGGAATGCAATGCGACTCGGATACGGATACGCTGGCAAACGTAATGCATTTACTGTTGAGTAGATACTCGTGTTAGCTAGTTGTAGTAAGAAAGTAAGTATTTACAATGCGGCACAGCGGAGTGTGCGAAATAAAACAAAAATCACTTCAAAAACTCGCTCTTTAATTTCTTCTTTGCTTTCGGCTTTAGTTGATGAACATCAGAAAGGATCGGCTTGGATCGGCTTGGATCAGATTGGTTCTCGTTTTCCTTTTCCTTTTCATTCTTGGTTTGTGCTGAGTTTTGAGTATGCTGCATCATTATATGTAGGACCATGGCTGGAATTTCTTTGGTACGAGTTACTCTAGGATTTCTTTACTGTTTAGTCTACAGCTCGTGACTCGATTGCAGCTCACGTGTGTGTGTGTGTATGTGTGGGTATGTGTGTGTGTAGCTACGTGTTAGGCTATGTGCTATGTATATGCTTCTATATATACAATTTGAATTTTTTTTAGAGTTTTTCTCGTGTACTTAGCTCAATTTAATTACATTAAATGTTTGTCCATCTCGAATTAATTGTAATTGTAATTTTAATTTTAATTGTAATTTATTTAAACATATAATAACATTTCTTTTGCTGAACACATTTATTCCAAAATTTTTACTTTTTTTGTTTGTTTTTCTGTTTTTTTTGTTGTTGTTTTGTTTTCTCTTTGTTTGGTTTTGTTTTAAGCGTTCATAGGTAAATATCAACACAATTTATTTTTCTGTTTTCTTTACTTTATTTTTATTTAAAATTTTTTGTTTTGTTTTGTTTTTTTTTTGTTCTTTTTTGCTTGTTTTGTGTGTGTTTTAAGGTAATTTTAGTGGCTCAGTTTTGTGATTAAATCAAAGTCTTAAGATGTAGGAAAAGAACATTACGAGTATGAACGAATAACCATAAGAATAAAACTAAACACGAATCCTATGTCCTGCTATACATTGGAAATCCTTAGACTCATTTACAATTATCATACATACATACGTTCGCTAAATTTATTCAATTGTCTAGATTAAGGCTAGGAAAAAAAACAACCTTACTTTACACTCGACCCTATGTATCTGCTATCTGCTATCTGCTATGTGGTATTTTGTATCTTGTATCTATTACGCTAAAATCATCTCCTCTGCCCCCTGTCCTCTGTCCTAAATCATAGTCTAAACATAGTTAAGCGGATCTGTTTCGTTTTATCCATTTTTCCCCTGTTGCTTCCAGCTTCCCCGTCTTCTGTTCTCCTCCTTATCCTTACTCTTCATATCGGTTCCTCCTTTTGGTGTTTGCGTTTCGCTTATTCTCATTCCTCACTATTTCCTATGACTTCCTTCCCATCTACTTCTTAGAGATACAAGGACTCTGGTGTGGCTAAGTACAGTACAACTAAAGGACATTTTTGCATGTGTGTTGCTCTCGGGTGCATCGTTCATGGTTCTTTGTTATATTTATTTAACGTTTATGATTATAGAGTGGTTGTTAAGATTTTATTTTGTACAAAAAAGCATTTGAATTTTCTGTTTACTTTTGTTTTTCAGCTTTGCTTCGAGAGTATTTACAGCAGTTATAGGCCAGAAATGGGCAGACCCTACCACTAAGGGGAACTGGCTAGATCTCGCGGGCTCGGACTCTAACTCGGACTCGGGATGTATGGTCTTCCATATGTACACAGAGTTCGATCGATCGCCCCTGCTCGCTGGAGCTTGGAAAAGTATTATTGTTCGGTAAGCTCTTCTTCTCTTCTGTATTGCAATTAACTTGGGAGTGGGACTGGATGTGGGACTGCAGATGGGACGGGAGATGGATGATGTTGGCAGGGGAGGAGCTGGCAGTGGGATCGGAGGAGGGGGTGTGGGCTGTTCCATAAGGCATTTCCCTTGACCCTTAACCCTCTCTCCGTTAATTTCCATTCCCCCGATTCTGATCTTAGTGTGTGTGTAATTGTTGAATGTGTGCGTGGACGGTATTCGAAGCTTTTAAAATTTACACATTTTTGGTTTTTTTTGTTTGTTTTTTTTTGGGTTTTCTTTCTTTTTTGTTATCTTCAATATACAACGGCTGGTTCCTTTTTATTTACAGGTTACATATATATGTATGTACATACATACATATGTACATACATATATGCACGTATATGTATCTATTAACACACACTCATATACATATATACATAAATATAAATTTTTATGAATTTTTTTTGGTTTTTATACTTTTTATTATATTTATTTATACATTGTATGCAAAAATTTGAAATTGCATAGTTTCAGTCAACGATTTGAATTCTCTTGGTTTTCCATACATTTTATACTCGTTTTTTTCTGTCTATGTGTAAATTTGTGTATGCATGTGTGTGTGTGTGTGTGTGTGTGTGTGTGTGTGTGTGTGTGTTGTGGGAGAGGTTTGGGGGCCTATGCAATCCAGTTGAAGAAGTTTGTCCCAGGCAGGATCTCGGTAGCCGCTCATCTTTTAAGAAATTTATATTTTTCTCTCCCTTTTTTTTTGTTTTGTTTGTTTCGTCTTTAAATTTATATCTCTTGTTATCTGAACGTAGTCGGTCGTATGGGCCTCTAAATATATAATATTTTTGTATTATAAAATCATAAGAGCGTTTCCCGTTTTGTTTTTCATTACTCTCATTTGTTGTTTGTTTGTTTGTTTTTTGTTTGTTATTGTGGTTGAGCTGATCTGGGACTGGGATATCCATCCGCTGGATGTGGATTAATGCTCTTTCGCCTGTAGTTTAACAACAACAACAAAAATTGCTATTGCTCCTTGTATTGTATTATTTATGATAATTTCATTTGTTTTCTTTTCTTTGTTTAGTTGAATATTTGTACTTTTTATTTCGATTTAATTCGGGGGGATCGAAGCAGAAGAATCGCAGGTTCTGTTCGTCAGCTGATATGGGTACAGTAGATAGGTAAGTGTTCAGTTTTTGGTAAGTTTGGTGGTTAGTGGGTGGGTGGTGGCTGGCGATTGGGTGGGTGTAGGTGTGGGTGTGGCCATTGGAGGGCTAGAGATTTCCCTGAAGCTTTAGTCAAAAAACAAAATCCTCGCAACTGAATCGATGGATTGATGATCCCGACTAGGACCGAGGGTCTTTAGTGTTTACTGTCGCTGTTGTTTTTGTTGTTGTCTTAGTGGTACACATACACATACACATATATAAATGCACGTATATGCTGTGGTTAGGCTTATCGCTTAGTTACTTCAGTTAGCTGGTTAGTTGTCTATATTAGGCTACATGTATATGTACTTCCTGTCACATTTAAAAGCAGATATTGCATCGAATCTCGTTTGCAGTTGGTATGAAGGTTCTCCCCTGTTTGTTTTGTTTAAACTTTAAACACTATACACATTGGGTTTTATTAAATATTACGGCAGTTTTTCTATACTTTTAGTTCAGTGTTAGTGTTAGTGCTAGTGTAAGTGTGTGTGTGTGTGGAGTGTCTATTTCTGATTTGTATGCCTGTGACTGCTTGCATTCCAGCTGGACTGCTTTCTTTCTACTTGAACTGCATCCCATCCTATTCTATACGGACTGCCTGAAGAACTGCTTGCTCTGCGCTACACTTCTGTTCAACCTGTTCTGTGCTCTTTTTTGATCAGCTTTTTGGTTTGATTGTTGTGTTATGACTTATTTACAGTTGTGTGGTCGGATTATGCAGGGCTAGTTATGTTATGGCATTCAATGAATTAGATCTAAAATCTTTGAGTTAGTTTATGTGGGCATTCCCATCTGCTGCCGCCAGCACTTCGTTCGATGTTTATGCTTTCATTTGCTT
Organism: Drosophila subobscura; assembly: GCF_008121235.1. Lineage (NCBI taxonomy): Eukaryota > Metazoa > Arthropoda > Insecta > Diptera > Drosophilidae > Drosophila > Drosophila subobscura. The sequence goes on along the minus strand of NC_048530.1, from coordinate 21,356,962 downwards.
TTTTCTTTATGGGGTTTATAGTTTTAGTTGGACAATGCCTGGGTTATATGTACGTACTTATGTACATACATATGCCATTTTATGTACACATAGGGGGTGGTGCCTCGACTCTTTTCCTCTCCTTGTTCGAGATGATTTCAACTTGATTTGCTTGTTTTGTGTTTGGGTCTGTTTTTGTTTTTGGTTTGGGGTATGCTTTTGCTTTTGTGTTTGTTGTTCACGTTTAAGATTAAGTTTATAATTTAATTAAATGTAATTTAAATGTAAATAAGGATTTAGATTAATTTAGCCATAGATTAAATTTGTTTTGTTATTTGTTCTACTTAAATTAAATACAAACAGCTTTCTTTGTAGTCGTTTCTGGCATCCAACGTAACTCTTGTCAAGGCCAATTCTATACCACTTAACATCTTTCGCCCTGATCAGAGCACATCACATCAGATCAGATCAGATCGGACCAGATGGATATATGTCAGATATACAATAAATACAATTGTGGGTTGGTTTCCCATACGTAAAATATACACAGACGAGAACGAGACATACATACATACAAGTCAAAGGTATTGATAGGTTCAGACATAAGTAAAGACATACGAGTATGTATCGCGTAGGTGGGAGGGAGCGCCACGTGGAGAGAAAAGAGAGAAAAAGTTATGTTCTAATCAAATCGGAATTCAATTCAGTTCAATTCAATTGATTGGTTGTCCGCACTGCCACTTGGAGTGCTCGTAGTTGGGTAGAAAGTGTCTCTAGTCTGTGGACACAACTCTGTGGTCTCTGGCATCTGTGGCAGTGCGCACAATCCGTTTTGGAATTTGTTTGTGGCGTTTTGCAACACTTTAACTAAGTTAGGCTCTACTGTTTAGAGGTGCACAAGGAAGGTGAAGTGAAAGTGATTTAGTTGGGTACAGATAGTGAGCGAGGAGGGTCGGGAGAGTGGGAGATATAGATGGGGCCGGGAAGAGGCAAATGGAGCAGGGATGACTGTGAGAGAAAGAGAGAGGGGAAGCGAGAGAGCGAGCGGTCGAGAGAGAGAGAGAGAGTGAGAGGAGTGTGCGAAAGCGAGTTAACCAACACTTACCCAGTAGTCAAACGTCGGTCTCGATACTAACGGCCAGGGCATTATTGTGCCTCATGGTGAGGGTGGTGGCGCCGCTGCCGCTGGCACTCCCACTGCCGCTGGCGCTACTCGTTGTTGCCGCCGCGCTCGCACTCATTGTGGACTGCTGCTTGAAGCCGTTATGCTGCGGCTGCGGCTGCGTCGGCGACTGGTACGGCTGCTGCTGTAGCGGGTGCTGCTGCAGTGGGTGCTGCTGCAGGGGATGTTGGAGCTGCTTATCGAGCGACATCGACATCGACGTCGACGATGCTGGCTGTTGCTGCAGTTGCTGCTGCTGCTGCTGCTGTTGCTGCTGCTGCTGTTGCTGGGCTCCCAAAAACTGAGCCGCTGCCGCACTACGTCCAGGATGTGTGTCAGTTAATCCCGGCGTCGACTCGACACCATCATCCAAATCCATCATATCCGATGAGGACTCGGACAACGATGATTTCTTCATGTGTTGACCTACTTGGTAGTTTGTAGTCAATTGTTTAGTGTGGTTGTCACCCAGTTTTCGGCACGCGGTGGCATACAAGGTTGTTTGTGTGTGTGTGTGTGTGTGATTTTGTGTTTGTTGGAGAACGGGGGGGAGGGTGTCGTGAGTTCGATTGCAGGCATGTGTGTGGTGAGCGGGTTGGTGGGATGCCAGGATGGTGGGAGAAGAATTCATCGGAATTCAGGAGCGGAACAGTTCGGATCGGAATGGCATGGGTATGGGTATGGTTCGGTTTGATTCGGTTTGGATTTGGATTTGTTTGGAGATCACGTTTCGATATTCAAATTTTCCATACAATTGTTGGACGGAATAAAGAGAGAAACAAAAAGAAGAGAGAGAGAAGAGAGAAAGAGGAGATCACACATACAGTTGTAATGCATCAATTACAATAATGTTTTTTGTTGTAGTTCTTGCCTTACACACAAAACACACAGTACGTGCAGAGTACGTTGCTTGTAGGGCTGCCACGGCCGCTGCCTCTGCCATGGACAGGGCTGCCGCCTGCGTTTCAGCAGGTTTTGGGCTGCCCGTAAACGCAGCCGGCAGCCGACAGCCGACAGCCTGCAGCCTGTCCGGCCTTCGCTGGCCTGCCTTAGCGGCAGGGCAGGGGCAGGGGCAGGGCAGGGCTGCCACCCACAATTCGTTTCTTTCTTCGTAAATGTTTCTATTTTTATTCGGCACGGGTACTTCTAATTCTTGTTTCTTTCTACACATTCTTTTTGTTGGCGGTTGTTTGGTTGCTCTACTTGAGTAGTAAGTATGTGAGGTTGTGGTTGGTTGGTTGATTGGTTGTTGGTTCTTGGTTGGTTGGTTGGTTGGTTGGTTGGTTGGTTGGTTGGGGGACGGGCGGTCTGGATTATCCATTCGGATATGTGGTATATGCGTAAACGATTAACGAGTAACGAGTACGAGCACGGGCATGAGCACGAGGCTCACGAGGCTACGAGTACGAGTACAACAGAGAGACACACACAGAGAGAGTGCACACACAGAGAGGGGTGGAACTTACCTAGTGTACCTGGCAAATATGGACAACTAGTGACATGATTAAAGTTCTGGCTCTGCATCTCCTCCTGGTCCGTTTCGCGGTGATAGAAGTAATTAAAATTACTGACGATAACCGGCACCGGCAGTGCGATTGTCAGCACACCAGCAATGGCACACAGTGATCCCACAATCTTGCCCCAAACGCCGACGGGTCTGTATTATTTCATGAATTTCATTTTCAAAATCAATTTTCCGATTCAATAATCAAATTTCAGTTTAAGTTTCAATATCAATATCAATTTCGAATTCAATCGATTGCAGTTATCGTATATCAAACGATAAAAGATACAAGTTCAATGCAGATCATTTCGGTTTTGATTTCAGTTTCGGTCGTTTTGGGGTTGCATTTCGTTGTTGTTATCGATTGTTATCGTTGATATTTGGTATTTTGTGGTGAGATTTTTGTGCAAAAATATTTTTGTCGTTGTTGGGGAGTTTTTTTTGTTTTGTAAATTTTTTGGTTTTGATTTATATTTTGATTTGATTTGAATTGAGAATTTTGGAGTTGGTTGTTGGTTGGAGTTTTTTTTTATATTTTGAAAATTGGTATTTTGTTTGTTTGGATGGAAGCGAGCGATGTTAACGAACGAACGATATAAATAAAATGAAAATACAAATATATAAGAAATGTAAAGTAAAACTCTCGTTTGTTCTTAATATTCATTTTGCGTTGGTATTATTTTGATTTTGTTTTTTTTTTTTGTCATATACTATATGCAATTGCAAAATCATACAGCATTACGCATTATATAGATATAGATATAGGCATAGATATGGATATTCGTTTCAATATATAGTTATAGCATACATATAGGGGGGATGGGTAAGGTATGTATAGAGAGATTCGTATTTGGGCAGATATACATATAGGTAGATATAGATACGTACATATGTAGATTGATAGATAGATAGATAGAGGCGGGTAGTACGGCAGTACGGGATGTATATACAGGGTAGGTACAGGGTATATGAGAGTAAATAGGCATTAGTCTAGCGAACGATCAAACCAAAAGATTACTCGAAAGATGGCACAACACTTAGAACTTGGAACTTTGAGTGGAGTAGCGTATTGGATTAGTGGATATTGGTGGCTCGCATGGTGGTAGAGCAAAACTCTTTGAAGTGTGATGGCAGCTGAGCTGTTTTAGCTGTGCCTGTAGCTGTAGCTGTAGCTGTGATTGTGTTAGATATGTATGTAAATATAATTATTGCACAAGTGCGATCGAAAAACGCTGGTGCCGGTGGGTGGAAGTGGGAGGTGGAAGTTGGACAGACAGAAACAATCGACAGAGACGTAGAACTAGAATTTGTGCGTGTGTAACAGAAACTTTTCTCGTCTGACAGTATGGGAGCGGGGCATGGATGGATGGATGGGTCAGGACAGGACTATGGGCCAAGAGGTTTGAGGGACTGGAATCATTGGCAGTTCGAGTAATTCGATTTGGCAGGCGGCTTGGGCACTTTTTTTGTTTTTGGCAGTAGCTAAAGCTAAAAAGTTTTATATCTGTGTGTCTGTGTGGGAATGGGCGTGAGAATGTGTCTGTATGTGTGTGTGTGTGTGTGTGTGTGTGTGTGTGTGTGTACTGGTGTGCGTGGCACATATTGAGCCCATGCAGCATGCTCGCCTTTCCCTCCTACTATCCTGTTCCTCTTCTGTAGAAACTTTTTATATTTCGGTTTAGTTGCCGTTGGAGTTGGTGTTGGTGTGAACAAAACTCGATTAACTGTTTTTTCGCAGCAGCAAATGAAGTTACCGTTATACTCGCAGTGTGTTTGTGTGTGTGTGTGAGTGTGTTTGTGTGTGCCCCCTTATCGGGGATCGCCAGTGTATGTGTAGCTTCTAGGATGATGAGAATGGATGGATGGGAGTGCACTGTACTCTTCACTGTACAATGCTCGGTGAGTGTGGAATAGAGCTGAGCTGATGGGATATTTTTCAGCAGTTTTCTAGTATTTTTCATATGGTTATCAATATTTTGCTTTTCTTTTTTTGGTTTTTCATAGGTGAACTAAACAACGACACAACGTTTACATTGATAATTGCGATAATAAAATAATGGCATTTAAAACTGAAGGGCAAACTGGAAACTGAAACAATCGCTTCGAACAGCATTGAAATGAAAACTATTTTGAGATGAGAAAAACAGAATGAGAGAGAGAGAAAGACAAAAGCTTTCTGCATGTGAAACGAATTGAAACTAAATTGAAAGTGAAACAGAACCGAGTCAAATGAGTCAAAAGTAATATGAAAGAAACGGAATGGAACAAAATTGGTTACACGAATACAAATACAGAATACAGAGACAAATACAAAGACAAATATAACTTGTCATAGACAAATACAAATACTGAATACAGAATACAAACAAACAGCTCAGCGAGTCAAAGTAAGAGATAGCAACAGTTGGGTTAGGTTTGGTTTGGTTAGGGATTTTTGCGTATTATAATCGGGAATGTAATTACAAAACCATATAGGAGCTTTAGGTTTGGTTAGCCATTTACAGTAAATATTATATTTAGGCTTTGACTTTTTGGGATGGAGCGGTGGGTTAGTCATAAAAAACGAAATAGTGGTAGTCGAAAAATAGAACAGAATTTGGTGGTAGCGGGAGGAGGAATGCCGCTATAGCGACGGCACGCCCCCGGCAGGAGAGAAAGGAATGTTAACGGTAACGGGAACGGTAACAGAGACAACACGAAACAAAAACGGAAACGAGAACGGGAAAATAAAGCGATATCAAAATCATAATCATAATTATAACTGGAGTTATCGTAAAGGTAATCATAAGAGTTAGAATTGTATAGATTTGCATACGTCATGTCACCATATCCAACGGTGGTCATGGTGACGACCGCCCACCAAAATGCATCGGGTATGGACTTGAAGAAGGAATTTTCGCTTCCAGCTTCCGCAAAATAAACCGCCGATGAGAAGAGTACGACGCCTAAAAAAATTGATGGGAGAAATATTGCTTTGCATTGGTATTATATTCTTATTGTTTTTGATTGCTATAATTTTTTAATTTTTTTTAAATTTTTTTTTTTTAATTTTTATTCAAAAATAAACATTAAACCAAAAAGTTGTATTATTTTTTTTTTCGAGATAGAGAGAGTTTTAAGTGTGTCCGTTGTGGGTAGTCTTTTGGTCTCTTAGGGGTCCGTCAGAAGCTCGTCCGTTTTCGGTGTGTTTGGTTTTTGTTTTGGTTTTTTTGTTTTTTTGTTGGTGTGAGGCTCATTTGTGTTACATTCTTTCTGTTTCTTGTTGTCTGCGGCCAGGGCTGCGGCTCCTTCGGCAGCGGCCGCAAGACAGTTGGGTAGCCCTGGCTGGCTCTGTTTTGGTTTTGCTGTCTCGGGCTAACAAAAAGAGTTGTATCATTCACGAGTGAATACTCCATTGAGGATCTACTGCGATTTACTGCATTTCCCCAATCTGCAATCCGGCGGAATTCCCAAGCAGAAATTCAAAATGACGATGTGACCGCGTGAGGGCACTGAAAGCGGTTTCTGGTGAGCTTCTTTCTCATTGCTCTCACTATGGTGATATGCGAGTATTTGTGGTGGAACAAACGCCGACAGGCAGAACATACAATCGACCAAATTGGCCAGAGAATTAATCCAGACTCTTTCATTGCTGCCTGGCTGTGACAAGTGGTGGGAGAGAGACACACACACATGGTTAAATACTAAAGACGAATGAAAAGAAGTCCACATGAAGACGGAACGAAACGAACTGAATGAAAGAGGAGGAGCTTGACAGACACCATGCCAAACGATTTGTGGGGATGGATGGGAGTGGAAACATAAAAATCATAATTGGAATGAACGGAACGCAAAGGAACGGAACTGAGACATTAAATGAAAATGAAAATGTGGGACGTATATGCATATATTAAAGATTTATGTACAGAGTTGGAGGTTATGTCTATGTGAGTTGGAATATTGGATAAAAGCGAGCGATCACACAGTACAACATCTAAGAAGGGCTTACAGGAGCTTAATCACATCGTTCAGTTCAATATACAGGGGGAGCAACTGTACAGCGCTGGGGTGAGAGCGAAGAGTGGAATGGGGCCTTCGTAATGAAGCCCCTCAAATCTGAGTGTGTGCTCGTTTTTGTGGGTCCTTCGATGGCATCTCATACATAATATGGTATGTACACAACATGGTGACAAAAGCAAAACATTAAGACATATACAGCTCCAGAAAAGAGACAGAGAGAAAGAGATAAAGTGGATAGATTGATGGCAGGGTTAGAGACAGACAGACTTGCATTACAAACACTCAGACGAACAGATTAAAGAGAGAGGAAGAAAGAGAGATAGTAAATAGTAGATACATATATATGTAGATAGATGTTAGAGCAGGTTTACAAGATCGAGAGTAGCTTGTGAGGAGTGAGAGCACCAGCACATGACACCACAATGGTGCCCATGGCAGAGCAGCACAATTATGGGATTGGAACGTGTGGACAATTTAAACAATAGGCTGTACCTCATATCACCATATCCCACCGTAGTCATGGTCACCACAGCCCACCAGAAGCCGTCCGGTATGGACTTGAAAAACGAATTGTCGCTGCCAGCCTCCGCGAAATAGACCGCCGACGAGAACAGGACCACGCCTGCGATCAATTAATTCAGGGCGAGTCAAACAGAGATTCAGATTCATTAATCAATCGTTAGTATGCAATCGAGTCGTTAGTATTTGTGCGTTTCTGCTTGGGAATCTGTTGGGAAATGGAGGAATGGGTCCTCGCAGGACGATGGGTCTAACCATTTTCCGTCACAGATGTGTCTTTTTTTTTATTTTATTCTATTTTTATTTTGTGTGTGGCCTTTTGTTTGTACCTTTTCCAAGGAATTTTCCAAGAAATTGGTTTATTTTCTCTTTAAAACAACTACAAGATATACATAAGGCTATGGCTATAGATTAGTAAATGCTTTTTGTTTATTTTTTGGTTGTTAATTTTGTTTGAATTGAAATCTGGTGCATTAAAAGAAAACTATTGGAATATTCGATAAGGTGGAACAAAAATAAGGTATGAAGAAACAACTGCAACTGGAATTTTATTTAATTTTAATTGATGTCAGTTTTTGTTTTGGTTTTTGTTTTTTGTTTTTGTGTGGAAATTGATTTTGGAAAGTTCTTGGAGTGACACTTGTGTTTTTATGTAAGTATTATTAGTGTTCTCTGTGTGTGTGTGTTTGAATGTAACATAAAAAGTTTGCAAATTATCACAAAATTCGAAAGGAAAAGTACAAAACTTCGGCAATGACCGAAGTGCCAGTAGGTACAACTGTGTGTAGCCTACTTTTAGGCCACAAACATTATGTTTGTGTGTGAGAGAGAGAGAGAGACAGAGTGTATGTTAGTGTGTGTGTATGTGTAAGTGTGTGTATGTTTGTGTGGTTAGTAATGCTACTTGATCGGTGGCAACTAACTTTCCACAAGATTAACTATGTATACTTGTAGTATTTATTATTATCAATATTATATATTATTAGGTTTGTGGTTTGATTAGAAATAAATGGATACATGGAGCTAGCTAAGTACGTATGTATAGATACTCTGTACAATACAATATTCATAAGTAGTATTTCATTGGTATTAATTGATCATATATATATATCTATAGATCGATACACGATTATATGCATACATAAATGTAAGTACAAGTATAAGTATGTTTAGACTAAACTACTGCAAGACAAATGATACGAGAACTGAATAGGTACATAGAGGTACATAAAGAACAGAAGGCAACCATTGAATAATAACATAAATCCTATAGGAAATAGCAGTATATCAGTATACATATGTATATTTAATCAGTTACGTGTATCACAGATCGACAGCCTTTGGCCCGTTAATCGATAGTTATCGATACACTACAGCGTTTAGGTAGCTGCATTAGAGATGGAACTTTGGCGATACAACGAGAAGTAGACATAACGGAACGAAACAGATAACAGATCACAGACAACGAAAAAAAAGAAATATAAACAAAAAACTTAATTGAATTTGACTTTTAATTGAATTGGTTGTTGCCATACATACATACATACATATATATTGCTCGTATAGATAACGATATATTTGTTTGTTAGGTATATGTGTAGATATAGATTTGTTTATGCACATGTCGGTTTAAATATGGTACACTAGCGATTAGACACACGCGTCTGGTACTTAGTCATGGTTAGTTAATACGTTAATCGCTCAACAGATACAACAACAAACTATAAGCTATTAAATTACCAACTAGAAATTAGGATCACTATCAACTAGAAGCTAGAGGCTAGAAACTATCAACTAAAAGCAAAAGATTTCAACCACGGCACAGTCTGTGGACATGGACATCGACAACGAAACGACAACGTTGATGATGAGTACGGTTTACGGATTACGGATTACGGTTTACGGTTTACAATTTACGAACAACTTTTATTGGTGGATAGAGAACATGAACAACAATACAAAAAATATATACTTTATTCGAAAGAGATGGTTTTTTTATCATCTTCTTTTCGTTTCTGTTTGCTTGATCCATCCAGGAACGGATCAAAGATCAACGATAGTGTTGATCAACACTCTACTCTTCGTTTGGTTGGTTGGACAGCTTGAACGCCAAGAAGTTTGCCAATTTTAAGGTATTTTCAACGCAGTTTAACAGGCAACCGAAGCAAAGGAGAGTTGCAGAGTTGGAGAAGAAAGGGAATGGGGAATATTGTAAGGAAAGGAGTGGAGTGGAGTTTAGTGGAGAGGAGAGGTTTAGATGCTATACACAGCTATGGAGAGATAGAAAGATACAAACGATATATTCTGCGTGCAAATTACGTGAAGTCCTTAAAATTGCCAACGACTTGAGCGCGGCATTGAGGGCACAGCGAATGGGGGATATCCATTTCGATTTCAGTTTTGATCTCGATTTCCATTTCATTGCACACAACATTTGCCTTTCGCACTTTGTCAGAGTATATCAGGAGTAATAGACTAAAATTCGAGTACATTGAGATTGCTGCTGGTTATCGCTAGAGCCACAAAATAAAAACTAAAACTCAAATATAGAACGCAAACAAAAGATCGATCGGAAACTCAACGAACATATCCAAAGTGAACAATACTTGTACACGATGCACACACACACGCAAACAAACACGCACACATTTGAGAGTCATTAATTCCTAGGGAATCTTTATGTATCGGATGGATATACATATACTCGTACAAATGTATCTTCAAGTGCGCGTGTGTGTGTGCAAAGGGAAGATTGAGCATTGAGCTGGTGTCTGGCTGGGATAAATAAGAGATGGCTAAGTATCACTTGTTTGTTTTTGACGACCTATGGTTGTACTTAGTTCTAGTTTTAAGATGACAATAAATAAGTTAGATATACGTAAATGGGTGAGTTGTACACGGGCTGTACTACGGGCCTCTAGGCTGCTCTTCGCTTCCTCTAATTTTTGTTGTAGCTCGGAGTGTCTCAGTGTATTTTTGTGAGTGTTTTCATGTGTGTATTTGTGAGTGTTTTCACGTGTGTGTGTGGTATGACTATATATGGTAAATCTAGTTTACTTTACTTTAGTATTACTTTAGTTTAGCTTGATGTTTTTATGTCTAATCTCTATCGTTGAGAATCTTGATTATGTGTGTTCGTTGTAGGGGAAGGTTCTGGTTTCTAGGGTTCTGGTTTGTGGATTCTGGTTTCTGGTTTGTGGATTCTGGGTTGGTTCTGTGGGGTCAGAGATTTGGTGTGTTGGGGGACAAAGGGTGGCTGGTTGGCTGGTGGAAGTGGGGATTGAAAGTATTCCTGACTGAAGTACTAGTGTGTATGTATATCTAATTGCTTGGCTGCTGCTCGTGGGCAAAGATAACTTAGTCTTAAGTTCTGGTTCTACAAATCGTATCTTCTAATCGAGAGTTTAGTTTCGTTTTGTGTGGGTGGCAAATCAAATATCGAAAATGATAAATTCTTAAAAAGCAACACAGTTTTGTATTATATATTCAATAAATATCATTTTGTGTGTTTGGTTTTTTTCTGTTTTGTTTGCTGTCTGAGTTAATGCTGTTTTCCTAGGTATATCTTTGGCCGATGCTTTGTGGTGTTTGCTGTGTTTTGTGGTTGCTGGGGCTGTTAGTGTTCGGTGTTGTGGTATTCTGGCATTTGGGGATCGTGATGAGCAGTTAACATAAATGTGCTGGCTTGCGCTCGCAAATACGTTGCAGATACATCTCTCCTGGATCTCTGTATCTTGGAGAGGTGTATCTATAGGTATGTATATATGTATCTTTTGTGGTTGTTTTAATTATCGATTCTCAGAACTTTTGATAGATGTACGAGTATGTGTGTGTGTGTATATATGGGGGCAGTAAGACAAAGAGACAGTGAGATTGATAGATAAAGAGAGAGAGTGACAGAGACAGAGACAGAGAGAGAGAGAGAGCGGTGGGTTGGTGGGGGGAGAAAGTGGGCGCGGGGGTGGAGAGTCTGTCTGTGCTATGTTGGATGGTCGCAGTCGTTTTGCAGTATTTTCTTTCGGTTTTTTTTTTTTTTTTTTTGATAATTCTTGTAAATCGATAACAAAAATTGGATTTTGTTTTGTTATAGTTATTATTTTGGTTGTTTTTTTTCGTTTTTGCTGTTTGGAACTTACCTATAAATAAGAAAAATATAAGTAAACCTAATTCCCGCATTGAGGCTTTCAGAGTTCGTCCTAATATTTGTAAACCCTTCGAATGCCTAGATAACTTAAATATTCGAAATACTCGAACTAATCGTATCACTCGTAATATTGCCAAGGACATAGCCTGATTCGATGACTTGTCCTAAAAATTTGTATCGAAATATATATATATATATTTATAGAGTAGGTGGCATACATATGAAGAACACAGATACGTATAGTTGATAGGTGTTTGTGTAAGTGTGTGCGTGTGTGTGTGTGTATTGAATGAATTGATGGATAATCATTTATGTACATAGATCGATCGATGTAAATAATGTCTGTTTGTTAGTATTGTAACAGGAATACTGTGGGGGGCGGATACGGATACGGATACACAACAATGAACATAACCTCGAGGAGTGTTATCGATAAGTGTGTGTGTGTGTGAAGGCAGTGTAATCGATCGGTGGGTTACGATTTTTGTTAGAGTAAAATAATACATGACTTTGTTGTGGGCTCGAGGGCGGGGGGCAGGCAACCCTAGAGCATGTCAGGCAACTCATAAATGATGATGGCAACACTTAATACTGTATTTCTGTGTGACGTATAGATAGATAGTATATGTATGTGTATTGTATGTGTGGGTTTGTGTGTGTGGTGGGAAGAGTATTGGGCAAACGGAATCTCATACCTGTGGACTGACTGGCGCTTTTGGAAGATTTAACGTATCCTCCTCTTCGGCAACGACAGTCGCTAGTGTTATAAAGTACGGAATGATGGCGATTATGTCGATAACATTCATGACATCCCTGCAGAAATTTAATTTGTTCGGACATGCGAGGAACCTGAACACACACAATAATCGATACAACGACCAGCGATTTGGTTTGGTTTAAAGATTCACACACAGAGAGAGCGACAGCGACAGCGAGAGCAAGATGGAGAGGAGAAACGAAACAGAAAGAAAGAGAGAGAGAACGAGAACGAGAGAGAGAGAGAGAGAGAGAATAAGAGACGTAAGAGAGAGTTGGATAGTTGGAGAGATCATCAAAATTATAAATGAAGGAATACTCGTACGTAGACAAAAATATAAAGAGAAGAAAAGAAAACAAAAATTCAATCAATATGTATCAATATATATATACATGAACGAGTTCTAGTTATTCGTTGATAAATATATGTATGGATAGGTATAGCGATGTAGATTTATAGAGAGAGAGAGAGTTCGAGTTAGAGTTAGGGAGAGGGAGAGGGAGAGAGAGATATCGGTATTCTAGTGCTACTAGTACTTATATAGATATCTCTTTCGTTCGCTTAGCTTATGCTATGCTATATGTGGTATGGTACATATGCATACGAGTACGGGTACGAATACGAGTACGAGTATGGAGTATGGAGGAGAATGGAGTGGTGGAGTGGTGTAGTTGTGGAAGTGAAAGTGAAAGTGGTTTCGCCTACCTGACAGTTAGTTCAAATGTAAACCAAATAATACATAACGTTTCTATAAGGAAGAAAGGATCTGTGATGTCAGGCACCTCGTCTTCCTCGATTTTTGTGCCATTTGTTGTTGTATTGAACACCTAAAGAGCGGGGAGAGAGAGATAGATAGAAATAGAGAGGGGAGTGTGCATTAGTTGGGGCATCAGTTGGATCCATTATCCGCTGACTGCTGAGTGGAGTACGCACCTTGTAATGCTTAAATTCGGGTAATGTTTCTAGACAAAATATAACAATTGATAGCAATATAACAAATACACTAATTATGGCTACAACTCTGGCGGCTTGTGAACTCTCTGGATACTCGAAGAGCAGCCAGACTTTTCTTTGTTTCTCATTATCCGGTAATGGTCTTTCTTCCTCTTTAATAAAGCCTTCATCCTCTCTGCAAGAAAAAGAAAACAAAGAAATGTGATCGACCGATCACACCCACACCCATCACCATTAGTCGTCATGCAGTTCAGTTTTTTCCCCCAATTCTTAAGTGTATTTTGCGTGTGTGTTTCTATGGGCAGCACTGGCAGCAAGACACAGGATTGGTTCGCATCGAAACGCCGCATAAAACAAGCTTAAAGTGGCAAAGGATTGCCGACTGGACTCTAGACTGACATTGCAGAAATCCGAAGGACAACACTTTGCAGCTCTTTCAGCTAAGCTCAGCTTTGAGGCACTGCCATAAAATTGGAAAAAATGTAGTTGAAAGTGTAGAGTTGGCTGCTAAAATGTAAGTTAATCCTCCTAGTCATGGCCCCTGCGGATCGTCTTCTCGGCTGCGGCCCAGCCACACTGCGCGTCCTCATGGCGTATCAACATTGTAGTGATTAATGGTCAACTTGCCCACAGCTTTTGGCTCCTTTCTTTGTTCAATTGCTACCTTGTCTCTATTGCTTACAAATTCCCTAAAATTCCCAACAATCTTAAGTCAAAATAAGTCGGAGCAATCTTGCATTTCCTTGTGGTTGACTCTCTGTTCTGTTCTGGTTGCCGTGCTGCATGCCACAGTACACTAATTCAATTAATTATTAAACCAAATCCTAATTTGTGTGCTTAGATTTTGTTTCAGTTTTTGTGTTGGGGTTGGAGTTTTGAGCTTGGATTTGAAGTTTGTGCTTTGGCTTTGGCTTACCTGAATTTATTAATTGCTTGATCACCTAATTCATAAAATTTTATTTCTTCACTAAATACGTCTAAAGGGACATTGACCGGTCTCCGTAGTCGGCCTCCTGTGGATGGTAGTGCGAGTATATAGGAGGATATACAGATGAGTGATTGTTGTGAATGGTAAGAGAGACAGACAGACCAAGAGGCAGATTGATGAAGGAAGGAAGAGATAGAGACAGAAGAGGGAAGAGAGAGAGATCAGAAGAATGTTCCATAGAATGCAAAGACGGGGAGACGGGGCTCGAAAACGGATCGAAATGCTTACCACTCTGATAATAGTATAAAATCGCATCGAAGCTCGGTCGACTACGGTCAAAAAAATATTCATTTCTAAGCGGGTCAAAGTACCGTAATCTCCGAGCCGGATCCCCGAGCAGCGTGTCCGGGAATTGATTAAGCGTACGTAGTTGTGTCTCAAACCTCAGCCCGCTTACCTATAACAAAACAAAGCAAATATTTCGGGATGCAAGAAGTTAAGATGAGGTTTAGGAGAATGAGGCTATGCTCCGTTCTCAGGTGGGTGGGGGTTGGTCTCACTCGTACTCACATTTATAACGACTCTTTCACAGAAATCATGATCGTGAGGAATGGGTTCAAAGTGTTGCGGTCCGCCACCAAAGCCATGACCAGCCCCCCCTTCTTCGTCTTGACTGCTCAATTTGGGCAAAGACCTGAAAATAGTAATGGAAGAGAAAAACAATATTAGATACGATTCGTATGAGCAATATATAGATAAGGAGTGGGTAAGTGGGAATGTGGGACATTCCGCATTTAACCTGGTAATCGCAGCTCCATTATTCAACCGATTCGATCTTAAAGCTCTCCAGTGGCCTGGTCTTTAATTACTTTTCGGACTCGAATCAATTTTCCAGATGCCTTTGCCCCAATTGAATATTCAATGGCGCTGCATAATGGATGGCCTGCGAGGCGGTTCGGGGAATTTGTTTTCGGTTTTTGTTTTCGTTTTCGTTTTGGTTTTGGCTTTGGTTTTCTCCTTCTCGATTTCAATTGCCATTGCAATTGCTGTATGCCGTATGTTGTATGCCCCACTAACGATATTTGGACATGAGCCCAAACACAGCCACAGGCACAGGCACAGGGACAGGGATAGCCATAGCCTTAGCCAAAACATGGGTCGGGGCTATCGTATGGCTTGGCCTGGCCTGGCCTGGCCAAGAGGTGGTTAAGCTTCAAATGCTCAAATTAAATTCACTGCACTCCGCACTCAAGACAGCACCGGGCCAGGCCAGTACGATCCCAACCTGAACCTAGGCAACAAAGTCCATGTGCCATGTCCATGTCCATGTCCGTGCCATGTCGATGTCCATGTCCATGTCCGTGTCCAGGCACAGAGATAGAGATGGGCTCTGGCAGTATACTTATGTTTACACTTGTAATTGGAATTGTATTACAATCCCATATAAAAACGAACAGTTCCGCCCACAGCTGGCAGTGTGCCCACCACTCGTGTTTCATGCCTCCTTCACTGTCTGCCAGCACCCAGAACCCAGCACCCAGCACCCTGCACCCTGTCCTTTATCGCTGATGTTGCTGACAATGTGCAATTGTGGCTGCGGTTGCTGCTGGCAATTTTCCGAGGCCCAGAAGCAGATCCACACCCACACCCTAGCACAGAGCCAGACCCAGGCACAGGCACAGGCACGAGTGTGGCTCGGATTGCTGTTGCTGTTGCCTGTGCTACGAGTATTTGGCGCCGTGCCGTGGCATTTAATTAAGCGTGTAAGTGCAGTGCACGAACGACAGGCAGCCGCTGCACCCACTCTTTTGGCCAGCCATGGGTTAATATATGGACAGGCAGGGAAGGCACAGACAAGAGAGAAATGGGGCTAGAGGGAGCGATGGCTAAAGTGCATTCTCGTACAAATTGTTTGTCAAAATATAATTTGCCTCTCTCGCTACTTTCTTCCTGCGATTCCATGCCTCCGCGTTTTTCTCTGTCCCCATCAATAGATTCAGTCGAATGCTCTCTGGCAAAAAAATAGTGCTAAGGGCAACAAATAGATTGCATCCCTCTACAACGAGTAAGTCTGTCATATTTGTGTCTGTTTCAGGTGGCATTAAATTCTAGTAAATATTTGTAAGTACAACATAACTAAATGAATCACAAAATATGCTGTGCAAAGCGCCCGTATTTGAAGCTTGTTCCAATGGAAAATGAATCATTATTTAGGCAATCGAAATATCGAGAGAGAGCGGACTGGGCTGTTAATGCTCCATGCAGCCAAAAGCCGATAACAGAGAGAAACAGCGACAAAGAGCCATAGGTAGAAAATGAGAGAGAGAGAGAGAGAGTGAGGAAAAGGCCGGCATCAGGTAAAGTCGGTCAGAGTTCGTTCTTTGCGAATGTCAACAAACAATTTGGCCAAGGTGTATTGCTGTGTGTGTTGCATCTGTGTACCAGAAGTGCACCTGTCTGTCTGTGTGTGTGGGCTTGCATATTTTTATATTCCTCTGGGTGTGTGTATGGGATGGGGCCATATGCCAAATGTGTATCTGTGTATGTAAATGTCAGTCAGCACTTTATTCTTACTTTTACTCTCTTGCTCTTGCTATTGCTTTGGCATTTGCTTCCTCCTTTCGCTCCTTCCCTGCCCTCTGCATCGCTCTGTATCTGCATCTCTCTTTTCCAACCCCTTTCTCACTCTTTATATAGGTCAGCGGCACTTTGGCTATTGCTGACGCCTGCCCTGCCTGATGCGGCTGTGACGTCATTGTCGCCTCCTCTTCTAAATGCCGCCGACGACGCCAGTCGATGCGATGCGATGAGTCGCTGGTGCAGCGACCTATTTACACTATTTACTCACTAGTACATGGCAGCCATTGGTATACATCAGAGTGTGTGTGTGTGTGTCTGTGTGTGCACTTCCGCATGCGGTGAGGCAGGTGCCGCTGTGGATGTTGCATAAGCCGAATGCCGAAAGCAGAAAGCAGAAAACTGCCACTGCAACGGAGTGGAAATCGGAGTGGAGGGACTGAAGTTCAATGCAATGGACAAAGGCGAAAATCAAAGTGTAAATCTTGCCCTCAGATCTGTGTACTAGATGCAACTCTTTGTGTGCATGTGTGTGTGTGTGTGTTTGTGTGTTCTTTTTCTGTGTTCTTTGTCTGCGTGGATGCCGGTCAAGGCAACGACAGAGAGCATGCCTGATGCCGCCTCTCACCAAGTCATCCTGACTATTTTTAGCCACATCATCAACATGTGCTGAATTGTATGAATTAATGGAGAAGGGAATTTAAGGCACACACACACATACAGAGCACACACTCGAGGGACACAAAAGGAAGCGGAAGAGAGAGCCTTGAACTGATGAACACTCACTCAGAGTCACTCAGTCACCCCTCATCGACTGGCTGCCTGCTTATGCAAGCTGGCATATGCATACATATGCATGTACATGTGCCTATGTATGATGTATACATGCATACATACATACATACATATGTATATGCATCTTCAAGTTAATCAACAAACCCAGTCAGCAGCTGGCAAAAGATTGCAAGCAGCAAGCAAGCCTCCATGGCTGCTGCTGCTGATGATGATGATGATGGAAGGAGCTGAACGGGGGAGAACAAAGAAATGACTTGGAAATCCACTTAGCAGAATTGGATGAGAACACACACTTTGCAGTGCCTGAAATCCAGGCTTTAGATCATTTAACATCTTTAATATTTATGCCGAAAAAGTCTTTAGCAAGGAACATTCCCATTTGGAGTTACAAAGTTTCAATCGTAAGATTCCATCAACGGATACGTGTGGAGTGGGATGGGGTGTGGGGTGTGTACTGCCAGGAAGCTTGAACTGTGCCAGGTAAGGGCGAGACTCATTTGCGCGCTGACGTCACAAACGGCATTCGAATGGCAAAAGTTGTAAATGCGAGCATGAATGAATGAGTGCATCGAAAAGGTATGCTCCGCCCCCACATGGTTGTGCTTTGCATTTCACACTTTCCGCGGAGCTGAAACGGATTTCTCGACTGTGAGTCGGTGTCGGTTCCGGTGCAATCAATCGTCAGATGCAGATTGCAAAAGGGGAAGAGGGAAAAGCTACGATGGAATCAGGGCCTCACGGCCACAGCAGCGGAGTCGAGTTATGCAAATCCTTGGCCTGGGCACCAGGTCGGACCCATAGCCAGAGCCAGAGCAGGTAGCCGGGAGCAGGCAGGCAGCAGGCAGTTACCGGGCCACTGGCTGACGGACGGACTGTAGGACGGACGGACCTGCCCTGCCCTGCCTGACCTTGGCCAGTTGCGTGCACAATTTGTGTGGGTTTTCGCTTTGTTTTATTTGTTGTTTTCCGTGTTTGTGCCTTTCCATTTTTTGCTGCTTTTCTTTTTGTTGTTGTTGTTGTTTTTCGTTTTCATTCTTGTTTGACGCTTTCTGTTTTGGCGTTGTTGTTTTTATTTGTTATTTTTGGCAACCATTTCTCGGGTTCTCTGCGCACACAACATGCAACCCCATGGATGTAGAGCGTTGCTGCTGCAGGTGCAGGTGCTGCAGCTGTGCTGTTTGTTCCCTCCCTCCCCCTGGGGGCTGTATGCTTGCGTTGTGGCGTTGTTGCACGTGTGTGGCCAGGCGTGAGGCATGAGAATGACTGAAAGAAGGTGGCAAAGGAGCACTGAAGTGAAGGTGGAGGCCTAAAGGACTAACGGACCAAAGGCCTGAAGAGCTGAAGGACTGAGAGAATGATTGTGTGCACGTCAGGCATTTTAAACATGTTCCGCTATTTGAAACTTTGAGTCGTTTATTATCCGAAAAGGAAGAGAACTAAGGATAAAGCCACACACTCACACACACACACAGCACGAAGCAGTGAAGTGGAGTGGGACAGGGGCAAACTTGTTAAGCGCGCAATTTACAAAACTTCGCCAAAGGTGAAACTTTCGCTTACGTCTCAAGTGAGCGCAAAACAAAGTCGCTGATGGCACACAGAGGAATGGAAGGGGCATGGGTCCTGTCTGTAATAAGAGCACACCTGATCCATAACCTCAGCATAAGCGATAAAGGTAACCATTGAGCCATCAATGATTTGCTAATCATTGCCAACTTTGAGCCAAAAGCATTCTGCACCTCTGCCCAATTGCATCAACAATGGAATTGGCTTTTCCTGGAACCAAGCTGTTTGGAAACTGTAGCCTAAGGATTAATTTGTGCACTCGAATCGATACCATAAGCCCACACAGCAGACACTCACACACTCTTATCCCATCGCAGTGTCCGCATTCATTGTCATGGAGCAGTGACCAGTGGCAGTACCAGTAGCAGAACCATTAATAGACTCTTATTTTCGAACAATCGAATCGAATTTGCCCTCTCTCCTAATCCCACTCCCACTCTCTCCACCGTGGCAAAACGAGTTCGAATCGATTGTGTTACGCTTGCTCACAATCAAAGTAATCTCCATTCAGCTGATGAAGTTCCCCAAAAGCATTTATGTCCCTATCCATCCATCTATCCCTTATTCCTTGTGTGGTTTTAATTTTAATGCAGTGCATACATAAGGTACATATGTACATGCAAGGGACTGGGGCGGATGGAGCATGTAAACACAAAATGTAGGAGGGAAAAGTCAAGCGAGTGAAAGCGACACAAAAGCGTGCAAAGAGCAGAGAGCAGACAGCAAACGAGACACACAATGGCCGACCCATAAGACCCAAATGCATATGTGTATATGTGTCTGTGTGTTTGTCTGTGTGTGTGAATGTACATATGTCCATTTGTGTGTGTGTGTGTGTGTGTGTGCTCATTGTGCTTGCTGTTCGCTGTTCGCTGTCCATTGTTCATGGCTTTGTTGCCTGACGTTGACGTCGCTTGTCGCCTTGTCGCTGCCAGCAGACCCAGCTGTGGCACTGGCACTGGCACTGGCAGGCAGCAGGACCAACAGCAGCAGCAGCCATACCAACAGAGCCAGCAGGCGGGGATCAAGAGTCAAGAACAATGACAGCAAATAGCAAGCGGCAAACAGCAAACACTGTCGAGAAGTCAAGTTGCAATTGTTTGGCCCAGAGAGAAAGAGAGAGAGAGAGAGAGAGAGAGAGAGAGAGTAAAATGGCAAAGTGAAAGTGTAAGCCTCGTCAATCAACAGCAGCAGCCGCAGCATGGGGCATGGGGCAGAGCTTTGCGGATAAGGATAAGGACAAGGGCAAAGGATTCAGCGTCAGCGATTAGCTCGGCCATCAATTCGAAGCCCATCAATGCTGAGCTGCGGCAGGAGCTGTATGCGATAGGAACGCCATCGCCAGTGCCCCAAAAAAATACTCGCAACACAAGGGAAGAAAATATAAAAGTAGGTAAAGGAAAAAGCGAAAGCAAAAAGTGGCAGGGGATAATGTTAACCGACAATTCTTAAGCAGCTACCGCACTTTATTGTGTGCCATCCCCATCCCCATACCGATACCCATACCCATCAGAATTCCCATTCCCGTTGCCATTGAAAGGCGGCAGGCAACATTATCAATGTCAAACTCATTTCAATTCACTGAGACGATTACAGGATATCATCAAAGGATATTGTTATGTCTCAATCGAGGGCAGAGAGTCGGTGTCGGTGCTGGGGTTCATTGTGGCTCTTGTGGGTGCTGTGGGGCTAAGGGGCTGGCTGCTGCTGTGGCGGCATGTTAATGATATTGATGCGGTGAAACTTCTGTTTGCTGCCACTGCCACTGCCACTGACGCTGCTGTTTCTGTTGCTGTTGCTGTTGCTGTTTTTGGGGAAGCTGTCAATGTCACATTGCGCATACGCCGCATTGCTTGCCCTCCTTTGGCTTTCTCTCTGTGGTGTGTGTGTGTGTGTGAGTTCCTGTGTGCGTGCATCTGCATTGAGCGATGTGGCATTCGTGTCATCATCTTCATCATTATTATCTGATGAGAACGGACCAGAGCAGGCAATGAAAAGTGTGCGAAATGGGTTTCGTTTCGGGTTACGAGTATCTGCAGAGTGCATTGGGTCACTTGACTCCATGCCGCACTCCCTTGCCGCAGCCTGGCCACACGGAGCATGTCTCCTCCCTGGAGGCTACCAGCTGCAGAGTGCAGTGCCCAAAAGTGTGCCCAACGATGCAGAAGAGACTTTAAATATCAACCGAATGGCTCTAAAAGGTTACACATACATTTTCAGTGATTTTGAAAGAGTTCTCGTGAGAATTAGCATGGGTTATATTATATTTGGTTATGGATAAAGTGGGAAATTCAGATATTCTATATTACCTATCGCGCAGAAGAGGGGGCGAGGCGGTGGATAGATTTTCACCGCTCAACGGTTGCTCCTGGCGCGGTCGTAGAACGGGTGTGAGGCCCCATCTCTCGATGAAATCGATGCGGGAAATGGTTGAGGACGAGCAAGTTGTTCGAATTTCTAACTGCGCCAATGCTCAGCGCAGGCGCAGGCGCAACCCCAGTCCCGATCTACGCGGGACTCGGGAAACTGGGACTGGTCTCCCAACTCCACTCCTGCTTGGCTACCCAAACTGGCTTGGCTTCCTGCTGCCGCTTGCCTTCGATCTGCCAGTCCGTCCACGTTCAGCTCCACTTTCTTGTGTGTGTTTTGGCCTCCGTCTCTGAGCTGCAACTTGCCTCGGCTCTCCTTGCTTTGGCTAACTTTGGCTGCCTTCTTCTTCGTCTGTGATTTGTCCCGCTGCTCCTCTCCAGTCTGCTGTTCTCCGTGCTTCATGGAGGATCAATGGCCATTGATCCCACGGCTGTTCCTCTTCTCAGTTTTGGCCCTCGGCTCGACTAGCATTTGGCATTCTTGGGTTTTGTTGCATTTCTTGTGTAAAATCAAATGTAAAGTGAAGAAGAAGCCCTTCGATCATTTGTTTCTTTTGGTAAGATTTCGTTGAGTTTTCTTTTCCCTTTCGGTTTCAGTTACAGTTTAGATTTAGTTTTGGGTTTTTGGTTTAGGTTGAGAAGACTTGACTTGGATTTTGATAGTTCTTTTTTTGTGTATTTGTTTGGCTTTAGGTTTTTTGTTGCTTTACATTTTGTTGCTGATTTTGTGTGGTACGTTGGCGTTGGCATTGACTGACTTCGTGGTTGATTTCTCAGTGCTGTCCAATGGCGAGTTTGCGGTTCTTTTTATGCCATTTTAGGTGCATTTTCCTGTCGTCTGTTCTCGGCATATTGCTCTTCCGGTTCTTCTGTACGTTCGTGTCGGGGTTTACCATTAATTTTATGGTTTTTACATTTTTCACATGGTTTCGTTTTTATGCGTATTTTATTTATTACGATTTTTTGTGGTTTTTGGTTTAGTTTTTGATATGATTTAAATTCATTTTTCAGCTCAATCTGCCGGAATGGATTTTTCATTAGTTTTTGACGCCTCAAAAAAAAAAAACACTTGCACATTCGGCATTTGAGTTACACTTTTGTTGTTGTTGTTGGCTTGCAAACCGGAAACAGCAAGTGAAAATGTTAATTTCCGCTTTTAGGCGCAGTCCTCACACAGGCACACAGACACAATACATACACACATGTACGTATGCTATTTCCAATGTCATTTTTGTTGTAAAAATAGGCCCAATGATTTTTTTTTTTTTCTGTTTTTCGGGCGAGCCAAAAGAAAGCCGAAACCGAAACAGAAGCTGAGAGGCAATGAGTGAACAAGAAAGCGGCAGAGCACAGAGAGAGAGAGAGAGACACGGAGGTGGAAAATCGGAGAAAGTGTGTGCCAGAAAACGAGCGAGAACGAGAGAGAGATGAAGCGAGGAGGCTCTGGCTTGTGTGCCTTGAATGTCCTTTACCTATTGATTTTCAGACCCGCACCAACACCTTCGTCTCCATTTTCGCTTGTATTTATGTTTATTTGTCTTTACCTTCATCTACACTTCTCTTTACTCCCTCTCTCTCTCTCTCTCTTCACTTTTGGTTCACTCTTTTGGGTTCGTTTTGCAGTTGAAACTATTGGCACTGATTGAGATTGTTTTTTGTTTTTGGCGCGAGTTTTCAGTGTTTTTTGTTGTTGCGTTTTTTAGTTGGGAAGAACAACCTTGAACCTTTCGGGTAGATGGTGCCCCAGGAGCAAGCAGCCGCACAGGTAAGCACACACATGCACGCACACGCACACACACACGGGTGTAGAGAGAGAGAGAGAGAAAGAGAGGGATTTATCCTGGTCTGGTTATAAATACAAGGGAAGGTGCCTATGCCTATGCCTAAGAGTGCCCACGCCTACAGCTACATGGCTGCTGATGCCTTCATTATCCACTTTTTCCACTTGTTTTTTTGCACATAATTTCTAAATTTGTAAAAGTTTTCTCTCACGCACACACACACGCCTTGGTGGTCCTTCAGGACATCATCAAGTTGCAGTCAACTTTCACTTTGCGACACACGACCGCACGAACGGCACAAAAAAAAGACACAAAAAAAGAACCGACTCAAAGTGTGTCAACCAATAGTTTTTTGGAGTTGAATTCGAACGGGAAAGTACACAGAGAGAAGCCACAAAGAGGATGTGGGATGCAGGATAGCGGATGGAGGATGAGAGTAGAATAAGTGGCAGGTGAGGTAAGTAGAGGCAAGTTGCGGAAGAGGAGGATGCTGCTGCTCTGGCCGGAGGTGATTCTCCCGTTGGTTTGATTTGTATTTTTCATATTTCGTATTTTTCGTACGTGCTTGTACGAGGAGTACGAGGAGCATTGCTCGATGGGCCTTCCAGTGCGGGTGCGGATGTGGAGTCGGTGGCGGTGGCGGGTGCGGGGGCGCGTGCCCTCTGGAAGAAGCGCGCAAAACGTGGAGAGACCCAGCCGAGAACCAAACGAAACGAAACGAAGCGAAACGATGGGAAACTGGGAAGTGCAACGCAGTGAAACGAGACGAAAATGGATAGCGAGAGTGAACGAGTGGAATGGAACGAACGAACGAGCGAACGAACGAAGGAGCAACAACAACAAACGCGGACGAAAGGACGAAAGGCGACAAATGCTGCTGGGGCCATAAGTGGCAAGCGAGAAATTGAAGCGTGTAAGCGCTTAACTGGCGCTGTAATGACACCAACACACACGCACACCCACAGAAGTACACCCTCCCCACACACACACACACAAACAGGTAGTACGTATGCGTGTGTGTGTGTATAACAAAACACAGCAGCAGCACGAGGGCAAAAGCTCTCGTGAGTCATGGATGGGATGGGATGGGATGGAAACGAGCGACCGGAGAGACCAGCGACACGAGCAAAAGGAAACGAAACGTAGCGAAACACGATGAAAACGAAACGTATGTAATGGGATGGGACGGGATGGATGTGAGAGCGAGCGAACGAGTGGGAGCAGGGAGAGTAAGGTGTTGGGTGGGCGGCCATGCACAATGGGAAACTTGTTGGCGGATTTATGCAACACACAGACGGTGGGAGGTGGCATGAAGAGAGTGGATCGAGACGAGTACGAGAATATGAATACGAGCAGGAATGCGAATACGAATACGAATAAGAGTACGAATACCAAGCGAAACACGAAAGGACACAACGCACATGGCCCGTTTTGTGCGTGTCCTGCGTTCATTTACCGTTGTGCCGTGTGCCGCTTTTTCTCTCTTCTGTTCATTCTCTCTCTCTCTCTCTCTCTCTCTGTGTGTGTGTGTCCCCCCGCGCTTGTTGGCGTTTCCTGCTTTGTTCGGTGCTTCGTGTGGCTGTCGCCTAGTCAAAAGCTTTTCTCGCTCGCTCTCTCTCTCTCTCTCTCCCTCTCTCTTTCGAGCGTCCTTCTGCCATTATCTTGGCAGTTATTATCAGACGCCTCTTACCTATACATCACCCGAAACCAGCTCCTGCTCTCTGTCTCCCCCCACACTCACTCTTTCTCTCTCTCTCTCTCTGTCCCTCCTGCAGACGGGAGTGTTAAGCAGCTGTCAAGTTTGCTTTTATTTTGTCTCAATTTTCTTCGCTTTTTTAGTTGATTTTTCTTTTTTTTTGGTGTTTGTTTTTTCGTTTTTCGTTGCGTCTGCGTGCTTGGTGTTATTGCAGCTGTATGTGTGTGTGTGTGTGTGTGTGTGTGTGTGTGTGTGTGTATGTGTGTTTGTTGGTCCCCGAGGGCCGGCCGGGCCTGTCCTATGCTGTACTGTCCTGGCTAGGCCCCAGCGAGCCGGGCTCCTCATTGCCCAAGCCCCCCAAACCCACCCAACCGCCTCCGTTCAGCCACCATCCAACGTCAGCGTCATGAATTTCGTTTCCTTCTTTGGGTCTGATTCTGCTATTTTTTTTGTCGGTGTGCGCAGTAAATACTTCACCCTCACCCTCACCCTCACCCGCACCCACCTTACACCCCACAACCCAAAGGCAGAGAGAGCTGGAGAAGGAGAGACGGAGACATCCACTCACGCCTCTGTGTCGCTTTTGTCTTGTCACGCATTTTATGGAGGCCCTCGCTCCATGACAGGACAGAGAGAGAGGCCAACTCAACCGAACTGAGATGAACTGAAGCGAGCTCAACTGAACTCAACTGAATCTAACGTGGCTGAGAACTGGGCTAAGAACTGCTGGGGCTGAATATGTAGATGAACAGGAGAAGGTGCAGATGAACTCAAGCTAAGGATGCTGCCAGAGAACTTTCTTACAGGCTAAAGGCCAAAACAGAGTCCAAGTGCAGCTCGAGATGATGAAAGATCAGAAATGCAAGCTGCGAGCTCTGGCAAAATCCAGAAATTTGAACTAAAATATGGAACCAAACCGAAGTTAAAGCTGAATCTCATCTCGAGTTGCATATTTGCACAATGTCGGGCGGGCGTTTTGCATGGAGCGACGGCACGAACAAAGGGGATGGCCGGGATGCCAGAGATGAATATGTAGCAGGGAACAAAAGACTCAAGTCCAGGGGCCAAAAAGAGTTTCCGTTGCAACTGTTTGTTTTTTATTTTCCAGCAGCTAAGCTGAAAGCTGGAAGCTGGAAGCCAATGCTGAAAGGAATTTGCAGTCACAATGAGGACAGGGGGAAGACAGACTTTCAAATTTCTTTACAAATTAAAGCCAAGTCCAGGAAGCATAAGTATTCTTGACTCTGATCAATGTAAATGAATTGTGCGTCGCTTCTAGGGGGCTTCGAGGCTGTTCAACTGAGCGACTGAGAAGCTCAAGATTGTAGCGGAGCATTCCAAATCGAGGTGGAGAAATGACCAGATGCAAGAAATAATCCAAAAGAAAAACATTTAACAAATAAACACAAATGCAAATCAAAACGAAATCAAAGCAAGCAGAAACGCAATAAAAATAAAAATACATACAACTCCATGGCATCGTCCATGGCAGCAGGCGGATTGCGGATGGCGGATGGTAATCTGACCTCGCTCTTCGATCGGTTTTCAATTAGTTATCCAAGGATTGGCAAGTGTTCCACACACTTGTCGCTTATAGATGCTAATTGATTGATGGTCAAACTGCATTATGCCATGGGCTACCCCGTACCCCGTACCCTGCCCCCCTAGTACATCCCTTTCGTAGCCATTCGTCTCTGTGTTCTGCCATCTGCTGTCTGCCGATTCCCGAGCATGATTCCCCCTCTCATTGAGCAATTTTTAATCAATTTAGATTAGCTTCTCCACCCTTGCTTCTACCTCGCGCTCTATATATCGAAGTGTACGATGTTTGTGTTTGTGTTTCTGCTCTTGCTTGTGCCTGTGTTGGTGCAACAGTTTGATGCTCACACATCCTGCAGCTTGAGGCAATATCCAGAGGAAGGAAGCCATCTATCAATCGGTTGCTGAAGCGAGTGTGTTTTTGGCATCGCTCAAAGGTCAGCCGGTGGGGGACACCAGGGTGAGCTGGTGACACGAAATTGAGCGTTTGCCAACAGCGACTGCCAAATTGCAGCCAGGTGAAAAGCCTGCAGCGGCAGATGAACGGCAGATGAATAGCGGACTCCGCCTCTGCCCCTACCTCTGACCTCTAATTGATTTTGGCCAGATTCTGCAAGCTGATAGGGCGGGATTTGGTGCCAAATTGCAGTCCAGATTGCAGGGCCAACAGGGCGTATGATTAGTGCATACATTGCACATACATATGTACATATGTACGTTGTGCTGGCAGACACACGCACACAGAGGGTACAGATTTTCTCTTACTTCTGGGCAGTACTTTCCATGTGTGGTGTGTGTCCGAATTGCCCATAAATATGGTCATGGAGCGAACGACCATTAATAATACTTGAACCAACATAAATCATACATCATTTAGCTCGATTTCCATTTGCAATCTTGATGTATCTTTAAGAGTACAATTGGGCCGAGGTTTGGAGTTTCATGGAGTATTCGTAGCATCTCTCCCGGCATGTCATTAGAGCATTTCCATGAAGATTGTTGGGTTATATTTTTGAAGGCTAAACAAAATTCCTAAGCAGTTCTTTCATTCTTTCTTCTTTTCTTGCTACCCTTTAAAGAGATTTTCGCAGAGTCCTGCCCCCATCCACAGCCTAATTCCCATTCTCTTTTGCATTCGTATTTTTTTTGTGTCTTTTTTTTGTTGCTGGCTTTTGCTTTGTCGTGTGTGACTGTGGCTGTGTCTGTGCGAGAAGATGAACACAAAGCACAGAGCAAGGAATGCTGTGGATAGAGAGTGGGGCAGGCCCACACACACACAGACAGGAGCACCAGAAGCACAAGAAGCAGCAGCAGAAGCAAATTGCCTTTGGAACGTCCTTAAGAAGGATATACCTCAAAAATATTGCTTACAGCGGAATTGTTACTGTTACCGCTGCTGCCTCTGCCACTGCCACTGCCTCTGACTCTGGCTCTGCTTCTTGCTCTTCAGGTATGCCTCTTCATGGCACTGCCACTGGCACTGCCAGTGGAATGGGAGGAGATGCCTACTCAGCTGTTTGGCATCTTAATAACTTTCTCCCACCAACTCGCTGTCTCTCTCTTTCCCGCTGCCATTGTCTCGCTCGCTCGCTCTCTCTCTCTCTCTCTCTCTCTCTCTCTCTGGCTACCCCGTATGCGTGTGCGTGTGTGTCTGAGTTGACAATATGTTATGATGGAAACTACAGATACCACAGATACCACTGTCAGTGCCAGTGCCCACTGTTCTACTCTGCCTCTGGTAGCGGCCACTTGTTTAGTTTCATTTGGTTATAAATACAATTCTGTTTTGTTCTGCTCTGCTCTGCGCTGTTGTTGTCTCTGCTGTTCGATTTATTGCTGAAATGTGTGGCATGTCACAGGAATGCTCGATGCTCGGAACGGGGGCATTCTCGCAGCATTGGCCACCCATCCACTGTCCCATCCACCAATATCCTCTATTTATTCTGGCTGCGTTTTGTGCACAGAAACAGATACAGATAGATGTGTAAATACTATACACGATTACTACTTAGGCATTTAGTGTGTAATTTCTTTTCTTTCTCTTGAGTTTTGATGTCTTTGATGTGTCAAGGTTAAACACTCGCATGGTGGCGGGGGGTTGGTCATTTTATATATTGTATTTATCATTCGATTTGTCTTTAGATTTATCTATAGATTTATCATTGCATTTATCTTCATTTAAATTTGTTTCTTTACGCCAGCCACGCTCTCCCTTTGCCTTTCCCTTTTTCCCTGTTTGCCTATTCCTTTAGCTTCGATTATTTTGGCCGCCTTTTGTGGCACTCCGCTCCACTCTCTGCGGCCTTCTCTCCCACTTCTCACACTTATTTGCACTTATTTCTAATTTCGAATTTCCTTCGGGCTTCGGGCTTCCCGCTTTCTTCTCGTTTTCAGCATTCTCTTCGCGCTTTCTTCATGGTTTGGTTTCTGCTTCTTCACTTTCTTTTGCACTCACAACAACAAAAATAGAAGCGAAAAAAAAACAGGCTGCTCAATTCTCTCTTTGTGCCTTTCTTTCTTTCGCTTTCGGTTTTTTTTTTTTTTTAGTGTGTGTTACCGTAAGCCAGAACTCTGTTCGACTTTTATTCTTTCTCGCCTTTCGCGTTCCCGTTATTCGTAATTCGTTTATCGTCTGTCGCCTGTCGCTGCTGCTGCTGCTCGGTTGCCCCGCGGCAGTATATGGAACGCCACACCACGAATTGGCAATGGAACGGCGAACGGCGCAACGGCTAAACGGCTAAACGGTACACGGTACACACGGCTAACGGTATACGTCGACCTGCTGGCTGCGTGAGACTGAAGCGTGCCGCCAACGGTCCAACGGTTCAACGGAGCAGCTAGCGACGCCTTCGTTCGTTTCAGTTCCGTTCGTTTCACGTTTCGTGTGCTTCACTCCCTTCCCTCTTTGCCTCTTTCCCTCCTTCCCTCCTCCCATCTTTGCTTCTGCTATTGCTTCTGCCTGTGCTTCAGCCTCAGCTTCAGCTTCTGTTTCTGCCTTTGCTCTTCTCCGCTGCGCTTTTGTTGATGCTGCGCGCCACGCGCTTTACAGCTGAGTACGACGGCAGAGCTGGAAGCTTCCACGGTAGCACCGTCGCCTGTCAGCTGTCAGGCGACAGACGCGCTTACGGGCATCCAGGCAGCGCCAGCGCCAGTGCCATTCCAGGCTTCCACTGCGCTGTTGGCAGCTTTGTCCAGATTTTGTCAATGAATAAAGCTCTGCTCAGCTGTCAAAAGCTGCTAATGATGGCCATAGAGAGCGAGAGCAAGCGCGTGTAAGAATTTATATAGATGTATTCAACAGACAGAAGACTCATTCGATAACACGTTCATTTATTCACGAATTTAAATGTTTTTTTTTTTAAATAATCTTCATAGATATCCGTTTTGTCCGTTGCAACTATAGCACTTGGAATGTAATGGAATTGGAACGCTGTCGACTGTCAACACTGCGAGCTTTCAGTGGAGCCAAGCCAAGAAGTCGGAAGCTGTGGCGAGGCTGTGCTCGCCTGCAGCTTCGCAGCGGAAAGCTACCATCATGGACCAGCACCGGAAAGCTCCGCCTCGACTTTTCTGTCCGGATGCTGGGCGCGCACTCAAATCGGAAAGGAAAGCTGAAATGTCCAGAGGGTCATCGTCATGGCCCACATTACCCACATCACAGTACAGTTCACCGCCCCCGTGTGACGTACGAAAGCGTTCCGGAGGATGTGTGCGGTGTCCGTCCTCCGTCCTCGTCTGACTGTCAAGGCTGCAGCCACACACGCGCTCGTCTAATGCGATTAACCCGCCACATGCCACACGCCACATGCCACATGGCCACATGGCCACAAGCCAGGCAAAACCCACAAAATCCATATACCATGTGGATGCCCACTGGCCCATGCCACATGCAGCTTGCCGAATGTTGCAACTCTGGCTATCGCTGCTGCTGCAGGGACAAACAACTGAAATTGAGTTGAGTTGAGTTGATACGAGTGTATCCGTAGCCGTATCCTCGTATCCTCGTATCCGTATTTGTATCCCCTGCACCACTCGTACCAAATCAATTAGTCAGGTCAGGCCAGCGGAAAAGGCCGTGGAAAGGCTCGCTGGCTGCTGCATGCTGCTTCCTGCATGGTGGATGGTGGATGCTGCAACCAAATTACGTTTGAACTTTACCAAAGAGACCACTCTCGGCTTCGGGGGCGCAATGCACTGAAGGCTACACTGATTAAGGATTCAATTGATTGAGTGACACCATTGAATTCGCAACCGAATATAGAAGTCAAGGGCGCTCCATTAGGGAAGTCAACTCTGGGTTTTAGGCACATCCAAGAGATATGAAATATAGATACATATAATCCAGATTCATTCCAGATTCATTTCAGTTTCATTGCTCGGAAACGTTGCCACTTGGCAGTTGCAGTTGGCAAACAATTCAATTAGGAGCTCAATTTAAATTTAAAGAATTAGAAAGATGTCAAGGAGACGGAGCGGAAAAATCTTCGTTGGACAATGTTGGTGGGGCTGGCAACAACAAACATTCTTGAGTCCGTCTTGGCCGGCTCCTTGAGGTGCAGGCAGCAAATGAAAATGAAATATTTTAACAGCTATTTGACACACCCCAACCCCGTTGTGGAGCATCTCTAAGGATGCAGCAACGTCCTGCATTCTGCTTCAATTAACAGAGAACAGAATTTATTACGAATTCCTGCATTTTGTAACAAAAGCCATGACTACGACGGAATGCTCCTTAAACTAGGAAAAAAAAAACAGATTGAATCCTGGAAAAACTTTTGCTCCTGACGAACAGTCTGCAATTGAATTTCCAAGGGAAATTAAACATTTATGAGAACTAAATTGATATTTTCTGCACTCGCTGTTCACCCATAAATATGTGCCACATCCAAAAGAGCTTCCGCATCTGGCTCGCAGTGGCTGCCAGTCTGCGTGCTTAATCGATTATGGCCTCGCTGAAAAGTAGGCCTAAGGACAAACAAAATATCTCTGACGTTCTCTCTTTACGCATACACATGTACATATGTATGTGTGTGACTGGCTCGTAATAAATGGGAAGCTCGAATTGCGGTTGCGGCAAAAGTCGGACTCCATCAATTAGCCAAAGAGGCGACACAGAGGGGCCACAGCGTTGCCACAGCGAGGCCTGGCCGGAATTTATTTTTGGCAATGGCCAAAAGGGGAACAAGCCCAGTGACGCACACGCATAACAGCAACAGCAATGGCAGTGAAGTTCTGAAGGATAACAACGCTAATAATGGTAGCCATAGTCGGGAATGCACTTAACCGCAGTCCAATCTTAAACTCAAACTGAAACTGAAACTCAAACTAAAGTCAAAAACTGTGTGGGGTGGGAGGGCGGAAGCTCATGAAATTTTGAGTGTCTTGTTTTACATTTGTAACCCAGCGCCAAGCTGGCGCCTACCCCCCTCCATTCTCTTCGCCCTCTCTCTCACTCTCTCTGTGTCTGCCACGTTGCACCTTGCCCCTGCATTCGGTTGCTGCATTTCGGTGTGTTTTTTTTGTGTTCGTTCTTTCGTGCTTTTCGCTCGCTTGTTAAGCTGCCAAATTTATGGCAAACCATTCCCACCAGATCAGAGCAGAGCAGAGCCGAAAGAGTGGTGCAAAGGAGAGTGTGTTGCATAAATAGGGGACAGGGACGGGCATGAGGCGATTGCATGTTGCTAGCTGCTGGCTGGTTGCTGGTATCTGGTTGCCTCACAATTTCGGGTGTCTGCTTAACGAGGATAACAATAAAGAACTCGACCAGAATCCGGGCGGGCACTCGTTGTGTGCATTCGTTGTAGGGGAACCCTGTCCCATCGAATTAACTGAGTTCCCTCTGTAACTGAATCGAAATTCCTAAAATATTGAAGGCCCAAAGCCCAGCTCCATATGCTCTCTGAAACAATTCTAAAAACTGAATACTCGAAGAGAGAATTGCATTGAGGTGTGTGGGTTTTATGTGCACTGTGCACATGTAACAAGAATTTTTAATTGGATATGTAAAAGGCAACACAACCAACAACAAGTAGACAACAAATATGGGAATACAACTCAATTGCTATCTGCTGGCTGCTGGCTGCACTCAACTGAAAGTGCACTCTGCCAGGGCACAGTGCACCGAAATGTGGTTGCAGTTTGCAGTTTTGATTTTTGACCTTATTATGCACATCGGAAATGGAGTTCTGTTGAAGACAGAAGACAGAAGACAGGTCCCTGGCAGATGGAGACATGCATCTCATCACATCGCATTGCATATTCCGCTATTGGTAGAAGGACAACGGACAGCAGCAACTCAACAGCGATTCAACAACGCAAAACAAAACACACACACAAAAAAAAGCAGCAGCAGCAGCAGCAGCAGGAGGATGTCAGTGGCAGTGCCGAAAATGTTGCCCGCAGCTTTGGCCGACTTTCCGGCTGGCTGTGGGCCTGCTCCTGGCTCCTAGGACCCTCTCAGGGACCCGAAGCAACTGCATAAAATATTCGACTAGGGGAGCGACAGTCAGTGAGTGAGAGAGTGAGTGAGCGAGGACACAAAATATACATATTTTTGAGCAAAGAGCCGCAGAAAAGAAAAATGAGGCAAATGCCGGATCCATCGACGGGGGGGGGGGGAAGCAGCAGCAGCACCAAAAAAATGTGTGCAGCGCAGCAAAACAACGTGCAAAATTGATGGCGCAAACGAAGCGAACTGCAGCTGCAGCTGCAATGGCGCCACACAGCAAAGGACCAAGTGACCAGCAGGCTGCAGGCAGATTCAAATGTGGCAGATTTGAATGTGGATGAGAGTGGGAGAAGGGAGCAGGGAGCAGGGGACATTGGTGGATGGATTGCGGAGTCTGCTCATCGTCGCTGCATCGTTTCGCCGTTCAAATTGCTTGTCACTTCCGGCCGCCACTCTTTCTCTCTGTCTCTCCCTCTGCCGCTCTTCTGTCTCTAGCTACCGCCATCCATCTTTTGCTCTGT
Source organism: Drosophila subobscura (assembly GCF_008121235.1). NCBI lineage: Eukaryota > Metazoa > Arthropoda > Insecta > Diptera > Drosophilidae > Drosophila > Drosophila subobscura. The sequence continues at coordinate 21,323,724 of NC_048530.1, read as the reverse complement.
TTTTTCTCTCTCTCTCTCCAATATATTCACTGGGTGGTACGTACGTTCTAGTGCCCGGTGGAGTGTGAAATATGGCTGGCGCTTCAAAGTTGGCCTTCGATTTTTCATAACAATCGCATATTTATATTGGCAGCGTACTCTGCCACTCTGCCACACTGCCACTCTGCCACGCTGCCACTCTGCCCCAGTGCATCTCTCCGTCGCTTTACAAAACTTTCCCCCACTTTCTCTCGATTATGCAAGCGGAAAGTTCTTTTGCCAAGTTGCCTTTTGTGGCCTTTGCCTTTGCCTTTCCCAACGCTCGAGAAACTCCCAAAAAAGAAAACAACAAAAATTTGGAAAATAAAACCAATGAAAAGTTTTCTATGGTCGCCTTGTCTGGGACTTTCCCCGCAAAACTGTCGATGTTGTCGATAATTTATTGGCGGTGTTTAGGCGGGCAATCGATAATTTTAATAACTGATTATGCAAATGCGATTCCAGGGCATATTTATGGATTTGTGGGGAGAGAAATGAGAGCTCTGGATTTCGGAATAAAATGAATGGATATATTTAGGCGCAATTTATGTGCTTTTATCACTGCAAAGAGAATCGGTTGACCATTATTTATGGATTGCTTATCAAAGGATTAGTTGGAGGGAAAAGCATTCGACATTTATTTGCACGAGCGCTTATCGAAACTCCATCAAATAATTCTAGTTAGAGGACTTCTAAGACTAAGGCGAAGGCTCTCTCTCTCTCTCTCTCTCTCTGGCTTTCCCCATCTTATTCGCTCTCTGCTCTCCATGGCTCTGATTGCTGTGCGAATGCACGTGAGTGCCTGGCACGTAGCCTCAATAAGCTGGGACGCAGGTGGAGCAGCTGTTCGCACTGCTTGCCTTCTGGGGGGCACCCACTGACATCCTTCAGCCCTCTCTCGCTTGCACTTGGCTCGATTTAAATGTGTGTCATGCTGTTAATTTGCAGCACGACCGCCAACGGCAGCAGCCAAAGGACCAACTGACTCTGTCTGGTCTGGTCTGGCCTGCTGCAGAGGTGTGATGCTGGATGGCTGGATGGATGGAAGTTGGAAGCTGAAAAAGCATACAGACTCGTTTGAGGAAACTCTGGCGACGCCTCGACTGGGCTTGTGCGGCTCGTCGTCAGCGTGTCTGCGGCTCTGAGACTATCTGACAGCAGCGACAGCAGCGACAGCGGCAGAAGACCGTCATCCCAGCCATTTGATGCTCTTGGCAGGCAGTTGGCAACTGCAGCCACAGCCACAGCCAGACGGGACATACGGGTAGCATTTCGGAGCATTTGTCAACGTCATTAGTTGCACTCTCGAGTGCTTGATTATATTGAAATGGCAAAATGGCAAATGGAAATGTATTCCAGCTGCTCCTACCCTCTGCACCTGCCCCTGTGCCTCCCACGATAATCTACATAAATCGGCTTAAGATTGTGTCTCCGGCAATCACTCAACGGAGTCAAGGATTCCCCCAAGGACTTATCACAGCTTGCCCGAAAAAGTATGCAGCGAACATATTTCCCGCTTAATTAATTGCAATCGTTTTCTGTTGATTAAGCTGCTTGCCGCACACTCAGCTCATGCGAGAGACACATGCGATGAGACTCATAAGTTGCAACAGAAGGACCCGGAGAAGGAGCTCCAATTGAAATGCGAATGCCGCTTCGATGGCTCTGCTGCCCCTCGACAATGCCACATTGTTGCAAGAGCAGAGATGATACTGTTGCAAAACGAGTGCGCCATGAACTGCTAGTGGATTCTCAGCCGCGCCCCTTTGGCAATTAAATGAATTTCAATGAGCCGAAGGAGAGAATGTGACTGAGAATTGCGAGCAGGCATTCGCTCCGCTCCTCTTTTTGTGTTCGCCTCCTCGTTGTCGCGACATTCTGTCTCAATAGGCGACTGCCACGCCTACCGCTACGGGTATGGCTCCAATACGGTCTCCGGTCCAGTGGGTCACAGAGCCTAGCGAAATTCTGGGACATAAACCAGACCAAAATAAGTGCCACGGAGCAGAGCAGAGCAGAGCAGCAGAGCTACTGACACTAATGCAACAAAATTGAAGTAGAGACAAGTGGAAATGTCCTTGAGGATGCAGCATACACACAGCTACAAACAGGCACACACACAGCCACACATTCACACACAGAGACACATACACATGTTTCTGCTTAACCGATTCTCCTCGCTCTCTTTTTATGGCCAACAGAGTTTTCATTTTTGTTTTTGCTATTTCTGGCGAATGCTGCAGCGCTGTGACGTCACTTGACAAACACACACACACACACACACAGACACATGCAGCAATAGCAAATGGAGTTGCTAGAGAGAGAGAGAGGTAGAGAGAGAGGTAGAGAGAGTCAGTGTGAAAGCGGCTTGGGGGAAAAGCCTGAGAAATGTGTAAATTGCTGCTGCATTTTGGGCATGTTTAATGTAATTACCAAAAGGCTTTCAGTGCACATTGCACAGTGCACACTGTGGCCACTGCCACACCTCTTGCGGGACTCTCGACTCCGCCCTGCTTGGCATTCAGCCAAAAAAATATCATTCTATAAAATACGAGCTTAAGCACAAGGAAAGGCACACAAAAGTCCAATAAGAAACTTCTTCAACACAGAAAAAATAGCCAAAAGGAAAGAAAGAGAATTTTGAGAGCAATGAAAAACAAAAAACAGAAAATGGCGCACTGGAAAATCCCCCACCCCTACTATACGTTCCCTGTCCCCCTTACCCAGTGTGCCGTGTGGTCGGTCGGCTGCCCAAAAGTTTTCTAGGAGGCTTTTGAGCGAATTCAAAGCATACTCGTATATGGCAGGCGTACTCCATATAAGGTTAAGGGTGTAAGGGAGTGGAGAGTTGAGCGGGTGTGCGGGGTGGCGGGGCGGGGCGGCTGCTTAGCGCCTTGCAGCTTGAACAAAATAACATTTTGGCTTACGTTTTTTGCCTCTTTTATTTTGTAGGTAGAAAAGGCAAAGGCGCACACAGCCAGCCGATGCAGATACACAGATACATTGGCCAAAGGATACACAAGGGTAGTAGGAGGATGGAGGAGGAGGTGGCAGCTTTCAGCTGCACTTCCCAGCCAGCTCCCAGTTCCCTGAGCTGTGGATACAAATGTATCTAGATGAAAGTTTCGCTCCGTCAAGTGCCCCAACTTGAATGTGCCGCCAAACCCCGCCCACCCAAATGGCAATGCTCGTCTTTGTTCTTGATTTAGTTTGACTTTAGTCACGTTTATTGCGCTTTTAGGACAAGTTCCTCCAAGTTTCCCACTGCAGATGCCAGAGATTCAAGAGCGGGAAACTGGGCGCGAGCAGATGGGCGCCTGGCAGGTGCGGATAAGTGCCGCAAGCGGCGCCATATGTAACGGTAAAAGTATCCTTTATGCTGCAGCAACAAAACACAGCCTTCGACTGTTTGTATCTTTATTTGATTGTGCGGCAGCATGGTCTATATTGTCTGCAGAAACACGGATTAGAGTGCCTCACTCTGCCAACAGCAAAAAGGGGGCCAAGTCCACAGGGCAGCCACACAGACAGACAGTAAGGAAGCACCTGAAAGAGTGTCGGGTATGGGATAACTCTCTGAAAGAGTCAACTGAGAAAAGAGACTTAATCTAAAGATGTATCGTCGGAAGGGGTATCCTCCACATAATTATGTAAATATTTGGATTAAAATGAAAGTTTTTGCTTATGGTTTTTTGTCATACCCGTAACCATCGAGTGAGTTGCGCTGCTGCTGTTCACGTAGTTGCAACTTTCGCTCGGCGATCTTCTTTTGCTCCTCCTTTTGCTCGAGCTGCTCCTTTTGGTGTTGCTGCTGCTGCTGCTGCTTCTTGCGGTGCTGGCGATCCTCACCGAGGCCATAGAGGCCGGCAACGGCGGCCATGCCACAGCCGCCACCCGTTCACCAAATGGCCGCCAAACACGCGCACCGCCCGCCACTGGCCACGACTATGTTGATTATTATAATGAGGACACACTGTGGACACACTGTGGACTGCCGCGTATCACTTGAAAGTTTCTCTTTTTGTCACTCGTTGGTGCATCGATCGATTGTACTCGCATTGCCTTCTACTGCTGCTACTGCTGCTGCTGCTGCATTCATTTTGATATTCATTTGGATCTGGTGTGTTAGGATGAGGAATGTAGGATCATGCTGATGCCTATACAGGTGCTGGGCTTGAATCGATTTCTACATTTTGGGGCTACCGGCATGGGTTATGTAAGCGTATTGCGTAATGCCTGCCCCCATAATTGCATCGTTGCGGGCACCGCACACCGCACACCGCCCACTCGATGTTTGTTTTCCGCTCAGATTGAAACAGCCAAACAAAAGGCGATGCCGCCAAACCCACAACCTCTGCCCCACTGCCCCACCGCCCAACCATCAACCCTGCAGCCTGAATGAAAGTGAATCACATCAAATCAAATCGAACAGAATCGAATTGAATCGAATTGAATTGAATCGAAATCGAAATCAACTCAAGCCAAGGCAAACAGAAAAACACACAGACACACACACACACAGAAACACACACACACATACACATACAGCCACACAAAAGCAAATCCGAAATGCGGCATTTGGCGGTAAGCGCGTAACGCGTAGCATGTGGCATGTTGAATGGGGCCCATTATCTATTATCAAAATGAAATTCAGAATGCCCTACCTCTACCACCACACCCCCATCTGGGTTTCGATCTCTATCCGAGACAGCAGCCAGCAGGCACCTACCTCTCTCTCTCATCTCATTATGTCTGACACTTTTCGAAGATGCCAAATTGCAGTTTTGCGACGACTCAAGCGGCATTTAATAAGCCCAAAAGGGTTCTGCCCCGGGGGGTTACGGGGGTTGTGCCGCAAATTGCTTCCGTGTTGAAATTGAGTTAACAATATCCCACCCCCACCCCTACACACACTTACATAGATAGAGAGAGAGAGAGAGTGTAAGGGGGGCCGCAGTTTATTGATTTATGCGCGACACCTCACATCACGTATACGCCTCGTGCCTCGTCCACTGCACTAATCTCGTACAGCAGATGGTAGTTCCGGGGTGCTCGAGGGTGTTTCGGTGCTGCTTCGAGTGGGTGTCGATGGTGTGTGTGTGCATTGGCCTATGGGGGTGCCGGTGCTCGGGGTGCAGCCATTAAGTGACAGTTGGCCGGCTGCACAGAGGCTTAAAATGCAATGCCAAACACTTGCGTTGACGATGCCTGTTCATGTAAGCGCATTAACTCATACCAGCAAAGGAAAGCGGCAGGTGGTTCACACACACACACACACACACACAGACCGAGACAGAGACGCGCTGGTAATGGCGGGGCATAGGCCCCTAGGTAGTCCCAGCAAGCGGCAAGCGGCAAGGTCAGGGCCAGAACGAGGGACAAGTCCAATGGCCATTCAATTATAGCTCTCACTCCCACTCTCGCACTGCCCTGGCCATGCTTTCGTGTGTGTGTGTGTGTGTGTGTGTAGGGAAAATAGGGAAATGAATAGAGGGAGGGCGCCGTCTGTTGTCTGGGCGATTTTGGTGGAATGGCTGGTGTGGGTTGGGCTGCCTGACTGTGACTGTGACACTGACACTGTCGGGGTGCTTACAAGCAAGCTCATATTCCACGTTGTCTGTTACCTTTACCTATGCTCAACCCGTGTGAAATCCCATGCCAGATGCATCCATCCCTTGGCTGAAAGTTATGCCAGAAATGCCATCCATTGTCCCCTCTTTGTGTTCACAAAAGTATTCAGAGAAGTATTCAGAGAAATATTCACTGAAGTATTTACAAGAAATGTATTTAAATGCAGCTGCAAGCTAAATATTTGCCATGCAATTCCCACGCCCCCCACGACAGACCCCTCACTTGTCCCACCAAATCACATAAATTCTGGAATTTATTTTGCATTCGGATATCTGCAATTTTTCCAACAGCATTCAGCATTCCCTTCCTTCCTGTGGCAATTACTCTGCTCATCAGAATTATCTTTAATCTGAATCTGAATCTGATGCGGCATGTTACATGCCACAGGGATGCTGGTCGTGGAACTCTGAATGGGACTGGCACTGCGACTGCGACTGGGAATGGGGAATGGAACTTTTCTGCCAAAAAGAGACCCATTCAACTCGTTATTAAATTAGAATCAACTTAATTAAATGAGACTCGTGTGTGTGTGTGTGTGTGTGTGTGTGTGTGTATGCGCGCTTGGATGCACTTCAACGCGTACACACACACACACACACACCCCATACCGCACTTCCTCCTCCTTCTCGTTCTCCTCCTCTGACTTTAATTGAGTTTTGTGCTAATTTGAAAGCAATAAAACAAAGCGAGCTCCATGACCGGCTAAAGGGGATTGCGGCGGGGGCGATATGGCGGCTTAAATGGTGGCTGGATGGGCGTGGCCCTTGCTCTCAGAATGCTTATTTAATGCGCTCTTCCAGCGCCGCAGCAGCTCTCCCCCCTGCCCTTTGTTTTTTGTATTTTTTTGCACATTGTTCGGACAACAGGTAAAATTTGTGGCATTTGTGGCAGGTAAAAGCGGCGTGGCAAGTGGGAGTGGGAGTGGGAGTGGCACTTGAATGGGTTTGGATAGTCTGTGTTCAGTGGGTTTCCGTGGCTAATGGCGGAACAAGTGGAGGTTTGCAATTGGCAAAATGTTAACATATGAAAATTGCATTTTCAGGAAATTTAACATTTCAATTTCAAGCACGAAAAACCGCACAAAAAGGATGCACTCAAACGGAAATCGAAACGAATAAATAAACAAAGGCAAAGTGAGAGACAAAGGCAAGAGGGGGACAGGCAAGAGGCAGCCACACAGCAGTCTAAAGAGCACGCTAAGGATCACTGCCTCAACACTCGCTTCCTGTTTGTCTGACAAGCAGATAAAATCTATTCCAAAATTCACAAAAAACTAAATTATTCAAACTAATGACAAGCCGCTCTCTCGCTCTGTCTCCCTGGGAACGGGTGCCCAGGCTCGTTCTCGCTCGCTCTCTCTCTCTCTCTCTCTCTCTTTGTGGCTATATTTATGCACTCTGCTAGTATATATGTATTTGTATTTGTATATGTATATGTATATAGAGAGCAGAGCAGCATGAACATATAGTTGAGAGATCCCCGTGGTGCCATAAACATTTCCAAGCATTTTCGCTTGCACAAATTATTGTTTTATGCACACAAGACACGGGGGACAACAGGCACAAAATTGGGATGGGAGTGGAAGGAGGGGAAGCTGCTTAATCTGCGGGAAGTCTTTGAGGTGTGGCTGTGGCACAAGGAGTGGAAAGGATGGTGGTTTGCCTGTTTTGTGGTTGCGGTTGCGGCGCTTGCGGTTGCCCTCCGAACATTCTGATTGATTGATTTGCCGCCAGGAGATGCAACCAGAGTGCAAATGGATTGAAGCCGTGGAGACACACAGAGCAAAGGAGAGACAGAGAGGGAGAGAGCGCGCAGGCATTGACAAACGAAAAACCAAACTAAACGAAAATCATTTACCAGAGGCAAATACAACATTTATCGATTCCTAAGTGACAGCGGACATGCCAATGCGATGGCGAGGGGGGAAACGCTGTGGGAAGTTAATGTGGGGTTAGGGTTAGGCGTTGGCCAAAGGTTGGGTAAACCACAAAACGGAGAGAGGAATAGTGGCAGGCAGGGAGCCCCCCAATAAATTGGAAATGACAGACAAAATATCAAAGCTGACGTCGTGCGGTGAAAACACCAAGAAAAACAACAACCGAAACAGAGAGGAAATATAAACGAAATGGAGGGAAAAAACGCGATTCGCTGCGTGCGTGCCTGGTCATTCCCCTTGGTCAGGGCAGCCAGAGAAATGGGAAAAGCTAGCTGCACCCACTCCGAGCCACCTCCACCCACTTACTGGCTGCAAAGTTCCATATCCCGAAGTGTAAACAAATCAAAGTGCGGCAAAGTGAGGAATTTTTGCCTTGCTGCCAATTTTTGAGCTCAAAACTGCGCTTAACATTCCCTCTCACCAATTAGGTTTCAGAGTTCGCGTAAATAATGTCTAAATAAGCCAAATATTCAGCTGGCAATTGAGGAAAAGCTAATGGAAATTATCAAGCTGCTCTTGTGACCAGCCAGCCAGGCAGCCGGGCAGGCAGGCAGGCAGCACTTGAAAGTTGTTTCGTATCAGAGTCTGGGCGGTGGGTGTGGCTGTGGCGTTTAATTCGTTTTTAATTAAAAATTCACACAAAATGTCTGCAGTGAAATTGCAATTTTTGCATTCAACACACACACACACACACACACGCACACATTTGCTTCACTTATTTTGCAGCATTTATTTGTGGCAGTTTTTCTTTTGGCTTTTTTCTCCCTCTTGGTTGTATTTCTATTGAGCTGCCACACTGCATGTGCTTATGTATGTATGTAAATGTATGGTTATGTATGCACATTTATTATTATATTTGTAGGCAAATATTTAATCGAAATTTTTGTTTCTCTCCTCATTTCCCAATATCTCTTCTTTCTGTAGTTTTAATTCCAATTTAAATTCCAAGCTGCCCCCGAAATGTGGAAAATTCTCCAGTTCATTGGCAGAAATGCTATGCCAAATTTTTGCCCATTGCATCTGCAATGCAATGCGAAGGATCGAATGCCTCTGCCTCGTGCTTTATTGTTTCGGAGACAAAGGAGAAATTAGGAGACCAACTGCCCCGTTGCCACGCTGCCCTGCCGACATTCTGGTCAAACCTTTTTGAATTCATAAAACTGCTAAAACTGCTTGACAAAGTCACAGTTTTGCTGGCCTTCTCTCACACACACACACACATACACACACACGTGCTGCTCCTCCTCCCTTACTCCTCCAAAGTGACAGGGATAATTGACACACGCACAGAGAGGCACTCACTCACATACGATACATAGTCTCACGCGTGTCGCATGTGTGTGCTCCTGCCCAGAGCACTTTGGAGTTTCCGTCACCTTTTCCCAGCCCCAGAGAGGGGGGGTGCTGGTGGTGGTGGTCGTTAGCCCCCAGTCAGGGTTAAGCTGTGGGTTTTTACAATTAATTTACCACAATTTGAAATCAAGTGTAGCGCAAGGATTCAAAGACAACCAACCCAAAACGCAAACGCAAAGGCAAAGGCGAAGCTCCCAGCCAGCCCCAAAAAGTAGGCAATGGATTTTTAAATTCCCCTCATGGCCAGAGTGTACGTGTGTGTGTGTACGTGTGCTCGTTCGTTCCCTATAGTGTTGTCGATTGGGCAACATTTTGTGTGTGTTATTTTTGGCTTTGCTAATACCATTAAAACTTTTTTTGTCCAACAGACCAAAGCCAGCAGGCAATGAGGAACAACAATGTAACAGAGAGAGACACACACACACACACACACACACACAAACAACAAGGGCAGCAAATAAAACAATGTGGAAACAACAACAGCAATAGCAGCAGCAACTACAAGGGCGAGCCACTGTTTCGGGGCATGCCACACAGAGAGCAGAGCAGGGCAGAGCAGAGAGCCCAAAGCACGGAGCACAGGGCCAGGCCAGAGTCGAACAATTAAGTTTGAGTTTAGTTTTAGAACTGCCTCGAATAGTTTCATGCCCAGCACTCAGAGACAGGCAGAGAGAGAGAGCGAGCGAGAGCGAGGACTTCAGGACTGACCTGGAGCTGCCGCCATGCCCCCTCGACAGACAGCAGGAAGAGGCGCAGAGGAAAAAGGAACTAGTAACAATGTTGCTGGTTATTAACATTTATAGTTTCGTGTCGGAGTCGAGTTGACTCTCCCCCTGTCCGCCTCTCTCTCTATCTCTCTGTCTTTCTCTTGTTTCTGCCCCCAAAAGGCCATTCCCCCTGTCTACCTGTCTCTGGCGCTTTCTCATTTTTTTTATTCCAAGTCCGTCCAACCTGCTGCTGTCTGGCGCTGGCGCTGGGTGGACACTTGTAAGCTGAACAAACGGACTGACTGAGTGACTGACTGCCTAGCAAATACCTCTGAGAAAATGACGTGTAGGAAAGGGCATACTGATTTGGGAGCAGGCCAAGGAGGAGCGTAGAATAAACATAAATCAGCAGTTTTAAGCCTGCATATAGCTGCCCATATATCTGTCGAATATCAAGGGGTATGTGCCGCTTCGGCTAACCTTTTGCTCGTGTTGCTTTTTGTTCGTTTTGTGCCGAGTTATGACTCGACGGCGGCACGTGACTTTCAAAATTTGTCGACTGGTCATGTGAAAGTTTTTTGCTGCGTTCAATTTAATGAACTCTCACACACACAGCCACACAAAGAGTGTGTGTGTGTGAGTGTGCACCACATACTCGTATGCAAATGAATGATTTTCGAATCGATGACGAAAAATTAAGCTGCACAAATTTAATTAGGCTAAGTGCAATGGAAATCAATGAGCTCAAAGGAGGGAGGAGGGCCGGGGGGAGAGGGTGATGGTGATGGTTCGATGAGGTGCCACCACCTGCTACCTGCTACCTGCCACCTGCTACTTGCCACCTGGCACACCATTTTTCTTTTCCTCTGCCCTGCACCGTCAGAGTTTTAATTAAGTGCGGAAAGCCTTTCCACGAAAGAGTCCTTTGGCCCCTGCGGCGGCAATGGTATCCTGATTCTTTTTTGCATTTCTTTTCGCACACGATGATGTTGTTGTTCTTGCTGCTGCTGTTGTTGTTGCTGTTGTTGCATGTGGTTGTTGCCTGTATCGATTTTGCCTACCCCACTCCTTCTCTCCGATATTTCGCCAGCCTGGAACTTCCGTTTGGTCCGGGCAGTGTGTTGCACACACCTGTGTGTCCCGGTGTGAATGTACGGCCAGGGGGCATATGGTTTTTATAGACCCACAGCTAGAGCAACAGCAGTGCCTACGGCTACGGCCCGTGGCTTGACATTCGCCATTCTGCCGTTTTTTTATGTTAATTTTTATTGCCTTCTTTTTATTGTTTTCTCGTTGCTTCAGCTCCCATTTTGTTGTTTTTTTCATTGCTCTTTCCCTCAGCCATTTGAATTAATTTTATTTAATTTGTGATTTCGTTTTGCTCGACTTTTGCTTCGTCTTCGTCTTCTAGTTTTCCTTTTTCTTCTGCTTCAGTTGATGTTTCTTTTGCAGTTGCTTTTACCCAAGCTTCTACCGCTCTCTTCTCTGCTTTGGGTTAACTTTTCATTTATTTTCGCTTAATTTGCCAGTCAGCGCCCTGCCCTGACCACGTGCATGCAGCTGCTCGAATTCGAATTGCATTTAATTTATTTAAAAATGAACCCAGCCCCTGAAGAAGACCCTGACGATTACGGCGACTGCAATTATTCCAATTATGCGAAACTATTAATTATTTTCCCGCTCCCATTCCCACTCCACAAGCGAGGGGCGTGTGCGCATTCAATGTCCAATGGGGCGTATGGGCAATGTAAAGTATGCTCGAACTGCCCGCACTCCTGCCCTCCCGTGCCGTATCACAATTGCGGTTAAGGCAGGTGAAGAATATCCAACCAGGACACAGTGAATGACATATCCATCGATAGACTCGAAACTGGATCACACTGAAACGTTTCCTTGCCCCGCGAAGATTTTCTCAACTATCGAGCAGCGGCCATTTGCCATTCGCCGTTGTCTAGGAACATTTTTAATTAGTGAAAAGAATGATTTGTGTAGAGCTTCTGTTTTCCCAGCGACTCTTCATAGGCTTCAGCCTGGGTAGAAAGTTTTCATTTTATGCGAGCGAAAATGAGTTCCGGACTTCCCTTCTCCTCCTTCTGTTGATGTTTATTCAACTTGGAAACGATTTTCATTTGGGGTGAATGGAAATGCAAATGGAAATGGCAATGGTAATGGTGTGTGGCGGGTTATGGGTTGCAGGCTGTGGGCTTGTCGTGGGTTGTCGGGTATGTATAACTGGAAGGTGTAATGCAGTTCCTTGTGCATAATTGAAATGCATTCCCACAGCGCTCAAAGGAGCTGCTACCACTCTCTGGGCTGTGGCCAAAAGGCCAAATGCTAATCGATTGCGAAATGCGAAATGAATTTCTATTTAAGCATTAATGAAATTTCATTGCTCAGCAAGAAAGGAGCAAATTCGAAGCAAAAGGAGCCAAAAGAGGCAACCAAAAAGCTGGCAAAAAACTGAGAAATAAGAATGTGCGTGTGCCTTCAGTCGTCTTTGGGGCATGCCCTGTTGTTGCTTGGGTTTTTTTTTCTTGCGATTTTCTGCATGATTTGAAAAGCATTTTTGTTGCTGCTGTTGTTGTTGCGGCAACTGAAGCGGACACAGACAACGTGGCAGTGGTGGCAGTGATGGCAGCAGAGGCGACAGAGTGCTGTAGGGATGCAGTAAAGGCAAAGCCTTTGCCGATAGCTATACTTCAGTCGAATAGAATGCTCTTTTTTTAAGTTTCCACTCTTCATTCCTCGGCGTCCAACTAGATTCGAGATTCGTTTTGGCTGGGACTTTGATTTGATTTTTATTTGATTGGATAGATCCAAAGTGATTGCAGATCTAGCACGGATTAAATGGGAACTGGCTGTAGTGCTGTTAGATTTCTCAGCGATCCTAAACGAAGATTTATATCGATATAGATCTACCGATCCGTAGTCCGCCCCGAGTCGAGACAAGTTTATATTCCGTTGAGAGGGTAACTCAGGATTCGGTTGGCATCACCGCAGAAGCAATTTCCTTTTGCCCTGTTTATTGCCATTTCAATCTGTTTCAATCCTCCGTACCTCCCTCCCTCCCTCCCTCTCACATTTTCGCTCGTTTGGGTCGCACGGATTTGGCTTTCACTTGAACCCAACTGCCTCTAGCCAGCTAGCTCTCCCCTCCCCCTCCCTGTCACTGTCACTGCATCCTCCCCCCGCGTACATCGTTCACACAATTGTTACAATTTTCCTCGCTGGCTCTGTGGCTGTGCGGCTGCTGGCGGCATCTTTTGAAGTTTTCTCCCACCCGCTGAGTCCGCTGTCCCGCTGTCGGGAAGGATAATGCGAACAAGTGGATGAAAATGTTTGACACGGAACAACAGGAGGAGCAGGCAAGTGCAGTGGCCATACCCAACGCCCCACCCTACATGCATGTGCGTGTGTGTGTGCTGGTGTGTGTTTGTGTGTGAACTCTGTTCTGTTTGCCGTGCTGTGGCCTGCTGCCTGCCTGTCCCGTCGCTGCTTCCGTTTCCGCTTTGAGCTGCTGCAGCAGCTGCTTCTCGCTGCTTCTGCTTCTGCTCCTGCTTCTCGATCTCTGCTTTTGGGCCCTTTGGGCACCAAATTTCAAAATAATTTACAATGACGTCACCAGGCCGCCAGAGTGCCGTAGGCCATAGGGAAGATTGTGGGGCTGGATGGTAGGTTGACTGTCGGGTTTTGCTGCATATGTTTGCATAACATTGCAGAACTCTTTTGCAGCACAGAAACCAAACCCCTGTCTATCCAAAGCCTCCCACCAATGGCAGGGGTGACGGTGACGGTGATGGTGGCCCACAGTGCGTATGCTTGACCTTCGAATTGGCTTCGAAGCGGCCCCTCCACACAGATCAATAAATTTTCTCCCCCCTCTCAGTCTCTCTGCTTGTATTTTTTGGTGGCCTTTTGTTGTTGTTGTTGTAGTTATATTTCTGCTGCTTGTTGAGTCGTAAAAAGAATTACGCAAAAAAACAATACAAAAAGGAAGAAAATAAAAATAAAAACAACAAAAAATAAAAACCGAAATAAAAGTGAGAGAAGAACGGAAAAACCCAAATAAAAACGTGAAAAGCCGGAGCCGCAAAATGCACAGCGGAAGCATAGAGAAAAACTCACAAAAATCACAAAAAAAATAGAACAGAAAGCGAGACAGAGAGAGAGAGAGGGCGAGCGAGAGAAACCTTAAAAGCCAAGCGAAAGAATCGAAAAGGAAAGAACACACACACACACTGACACACATAAATTTCGACTCTCTTCGTGTGTGAGTTTTTGCCCCATGTTTGTTTCAAATTAAAATCACGCAGAGCACGTGCAATTTCCACACAGACACAACACACACACAGACACACACAGCGGAGTATAGGTGGAGGCACACACACACTAATACACACAAGCACCTTAGCATATTAAAAAGCAAAACTCGCCAGCGCCGCAGTGCGTAGAACGCGTTGAATGTTGGCCAGAGAACCACCGGAATCAGACCATGGCCCACTCCCAGAGCCTGCCCCCAAAAATCGACTGGCAGCAGGCAGCAGGAGCTGCAGGAGCAGCAGCAGATCCTAGACAAGCAAATAATTTACAATTTCTATGCACAAAGCTAAAGGGTATGAGCTGGTAGCTAGATATATAGCCATAAATAATGGGTAGACACAGGCATATGTATGTATGTACATATGTTTTCATGTACGTAAATATGTACAGCTAAGCATACATCCATATGCATCGTATATGGCCGAATCAGCGGCAGTTAAGCCAAAAACTAAATGAACAGCAGCATAAGAGAGCGAGACAGCACAGAGAGGGAGCGAGTGAGAGAGAAGGATAAACTTTGCAGGCATTCTTGTTGTTGTTTGGGATCATCTCATTTATTGTGTGTGCGGCTCAAATACAAATAAATAAGAGTACGGCTAAAGCACTTTGCTCTGCTTAAGAAAACTCTTTTGGAAAACGAATTTATGTGGCAGTCAATTGCCTTTGCCTTTCGTTTTGCCCGACTGCATTCATAAATAATAAGTAATTAGTGGCACTGACACATACATAAATGCTGAAAGAAACTTGTGCCAGAGGAGCAACTACACAAAGCACCGGACACAGGCACCAGGCACAACCCCGGGGCCACTTCACATATGAAATGATAGGAAATGAAATGAAGTGCTAAAAGGCTTACTGGCACGCGTACAATTTATTGTTTGAATAATTCATTTGCTGTATCAATCAATTTATGTATCTACGCCACAGAAACCCCTCAGTTCCATGCTCCTCCTGTTGAGCATAACTATTAACTGGCAGTTAAATAATCAAATATTCAGGTTAACTTCGCCACGCATTCCTTACAGTAACTTGAAGTAACTTGAAGAGCAGCAGAGCTTACATTCGACACAGGTCCAAAGACGAGCTTCAACTTTCCAATTTTTAAGCCAAATCCCATCACAAAGACAGAGACACAGTATGCCAAGACAAAGACAGAGACAGGGGCAAAGACAAAGGCAAAGACACAGACAAAGACACAGACAAAGACACAGACAAAGACTCCAGCTAAGCCAAAGGCTTGGTCTAAAACAAAGACAAGAACTAAGAGAGATGGATGCGAGGGATTCTCCCTTTCCCTCTCTCTGTCTTCTGCAACTCTCAGGCTCTGGCGGAGCTTATTGAGTGCTTCCTGAAAGGGAGAGTCGAGAGGATTTATTAGCGGGAGAACGGCTGGGCGTTAAGACTGTTGCCATAACCACTTAACCCCGTCTCACAAACAGTAGCGAGGGGTGGTGTGGGGGGAACAGGGAGCCGGCTGTACAACGCATTTACGATTGAGCCAAGGGCTAAGCCGTCTCTCGGCGCCTAAAAAGCGGCGAATGTGCGTGCGAATGGCCTACAATCTATACTGCCACTTTGCACCCTTCTCCTGCCACCATGCCAACCCCTTGCCCCTACAGCCCTTCTGCCTTTTACACCCCTTTCACCCCACACACACATACTTCTCACACCCTTTGAGCCACCTTCTCCTACTCTTTTGTATTCCCACCGCAAACTGCTTTTGTTTTATGATGTTTTCACTTGCCAGTTGTTGCTCCTTCGCCCTCACGCTCTGTGTGTTGCTGCCTCAGCTGGTTGCATGCAAAGTTCAATCAAAATAAATCAGTTGCCTAGAACATTACAGACTTCCAGTAGCAAACACACACACACAGAGAGAGAGCGAGAGGAGCGACAGAGTAACAATGGATGAAGCTGAGGGCCTTGGGGTAGGTATGTCGAGTGGGGGCTTAGGGTAAGGGTTAACAGAAGAAGCCTGTGCCTGTGTGCTGTCGAGCCGTCACGTCACGGAACATCTACGCGCACCCTCCACACACACCCCATACATTCATTCCGTCTTCAAACTCCTCAAGTGCCCAATTAATTTTGGCGTGTGCGAGTCAAACTTCTTGAATCTAATCGCGGAAACACACACACAATGGGAAGACGAATGGGAGCAACAGCAGCGCAGCAGAAGGACATGGAGAAGAAAACAGAGCAGAAAATATGCTTCTGCAATAATAATTGCAGATGGAAGGGAAACGTATGCTTCAAAAGAGGATAATTCTCTGCTAGAACTGTTCACCTTATAAAAAGAAAAGAAAATGCTGTCTTAAAGTCGTTTACGGATTACCGTGTCCGTATCAATCCTTTGGACTCACACAAACTGCAACTCGAGTGCTCCGCTGCGAGTCTTGGCCTCGGTATTTAGTTAATTTATTTATTCCATTAGGCAACTTTTATTTGGGTTAACTGTCAGTTAAGCTGTCAGTTTAAGGTTGCACCAAAAAAAAGGAAAAGAACCAACACACACACACACACACAGCTGGAAGTGTCAGCCTGTTCTCGGAGTCGAGCATCGGTGGAGTAGGCCTTCCTCGGACATACTTTCAGATGATTACGAGTACTCGCATGACTCGTAATTAGTCAGGTGGCAGTCGAGAGGCAGGCAGATTGTGCCGCACGCCCGAGTGGATTACAGACTGCCAACCACATTCTATGGAACACACACTAAAAGTTTTTTAATGAGTTCGTTGCCAGTTTGGTGGCGGATATCGATGGTGGGCGCGGTGCGGTGCAGTGTGCTGCAGGGATTGAATAATTTCAAATTTGCATTTGAAACAATATTCTCTCTGCTCTCTCTCTCTCTCTCTCTCTCTCTGTCTATTCTAACCCCCTCCCTCGCTCTTTTGTTATTTTTGTATAGCTTTGACTTTGGTTTCGATTTAGAATTGCAAATTGGGTCAACTTTTTGTTGTTTTTCTTGTTTTTGCTTCTTGTTTCAGCTGCTGCCTTAGCCTGCCTGCTTGCTACTCGTACTTCTACACGTACTTAATGTGCCCCTGTGCTCCCCCCACCCCTGTGCCCCCCTGCTGTGGCCCCCATTTTGCTTTATTGCTTGCGCTTCTTCTTGTTTGGTTCTTCGCCGACTCTGGCTGATTCTTCACAGACTTCCCCGACCTGTGCCTTCGGCTGAGACTCCAATTCGGGACTGACTCTCTTTCTCCCCTTCAGCACTGATTCTAATTCGCCTTGGCCAGCCACCCGTCCCCCTGCCAACTGCGCATTCCTTGAACTGTTTCATTTTTGACGGCGCCAACGCGTCGTATGAGCAATTTCCCATTTTGCAAAATATTTTTTCTGTTTTCAGCCTCGCCAAAAATGAAACAAGAAGCAATTGGAATTGGCATCGGAAAGGGGCAAGCGGCATGTGGCATGTGGCAAGTGGCGAAGCCTGCTAATGGTTCGGGGAATAGGAATGGAAACTGAAGTACTAGTAGGCTTATGTAAGCTCCCAGCACCAGCACCAGCACTGGAGTTGTTCAGTTCTGTTTGGTTCTTGGCTAAAATATTAATTAACTCTGCCCCGCAGATGCACTGTTCGTCCTTCCAGCTCTTGGGCCTCCCGCCTCCAGCCTCCTGCCTCCTGCTGCAAGCTCTTTAGGCCTCTGTCTGCTACTCTTTCTACTCTACGGCTCGAGGCTGCAGCTTGGAGTGGATTGGAGTGGCGCCCCAAAGGCAAATTATGTTGTCTGTGTCTCTCTGTGTCTGTCTGTGTGTGTGTCTTTCCGACTGTGTTTGTGTGTCTCTCTCTCTCTCTCTCCCTGTGTTTCTGTGTCCGTTTACCGTTTGCCAGTGCATTAATTAAGGTAAACAACCAAACACAGACACACTTTTCCACAGGGACGACAGTGGGCGTAGATCTGGGTGCAAGAGTGGGCAAACGAGAATAAGAATGAGAGGCAGAAGCACAGACACAGACACAGACACAGATAGAGGTGAAAGCTGAGCCGCTTCTGGCTTGATGCTTGATGAGTGTTTCAGCTCGTTATGGCCTGGGTGCGGGATGTGGGCCTCAGCTCTGATCCTTTTGGCTCCTGGCTGCTCCTGTCTGCTTGCTGCTTCTTGAGCGGCTTTTAAGCGGGTTTTCGAACACCTTTTGCGAATGTCTCTTCTCCGGCACACGCACCATGCAACGAACAGTAAAAAAAATTGACAAAAATGGAAACTTGGAAAACACTTGAACAAACAACAAACAAACAAGAACAACAAGAGCAACGGGAACGGCAACAACGGCAACAACGGCTACGACAACGGGAATCACGCGCGGCAACGCGGCACGCACCTGCAGCACGACTCTGCCCCTGCATGCCACATCAGTGAAGCTCTGGCACACTCTCCACACAATCCACACACTCCACTACCCCCAGCCCATGCTCTCGCTCAGGTGGAGTTAACTGCGGCAAGGGGAGAAACTTTCCCCAAAAAAAAAAAACACAAAAAAAACCACAAAAAACGAAGCTTTAACTCAGTGACTGACGCATAGATTGATTGACTGATGGATAGATTGACTAACTGAATTTTAAAGTATTGACTCAATGATTGACTGATGGATGGTTAGATTGACAAACTGACTGACTAACTGACGGCTGGCTGGCTGGCTGGACTGGTCGCTAACTGAATGAGTGATGGTTGCTTGGTTGTTTGGTTGGTTTGACTCACTGACTGACGGATTGAGTGACGGATTGACGGATTGACTAACTGACTGACTGACTGACTGACAGACGACAGTCGCCGCCAAGCGCGGAACGCGATGCACGAATACGTTGTGACGACGTGACTGCGACTGCGACGACTGAACCGAACAGAACGCCAGAAAGAGTGTCGCTGCCGCAGCTGGAAGACCAGCGCCAGAGCCAGAGCCACAACCAGAAACCAGAAAGCAGCGCCAGAGCCGAACCGAATACGAACAACGAGCCACAACGAGCGGCTAAAGCCGAGACTTTGACCGAGGCCGAGGCCAGGCCCGAGGCCCCGTGGCCCCAGCCGAGACCGAGGAAAATCCCCCCTCCCCCAAAAACAAATGTGGAGCCGACAAACCAAGCGAACTGAGGAGCGACGGCAAACCGAAGTTGCGACCGAAGCAAGCACGTGCGATTTGCTGCAGTGGCTCCTATTCCATTCTCTGATGGCTCTGGCGGGTTCAGGCTCTGGTGATGGCTTCAGCGATGGAGTTCCCCGAGCTGCACTCTGACTGGCGCTGACTGGCGTCTGCTGCCTGCCTGCCTGCCTGCCTGCTGCCTCTGCGTGTTGCGTGCTGTGTCCTCTGTGTGTGCTGTGTGGCAGGTACAACTCCTATGCCGCCTCCTGCTTCCCGCTGCAGCACGCCACAGCACACCGGACAGAGAGAGGAATACAGAGAGCGAGAGAGAGCGAGAGAAGGAGAAGAGGATGCGAGAAACTGGGCAAAAGGCAAACAGTTTTAGTGCCACTTGGCACGAAACACAAACGGCTGAAGCGGTACCCAAAAAATAAAAAGGAGAAAAAAGGGAAAACAACAGAGAGAAAAACATGGAGAAAAAATTAGAGCCTGGCTGAATGAACATGGCTAAGCAGGAGTGGGGGGGTCGAAGAGGGGCGGCCCAAGAGACCGGAGGGACACTGGCGACACTCTGGCCGGCTCGACTCGGCTTGGCCGCTTGGGCACTGGAGCGTGCCCCCTGTGGCATGCCATGGCAGTGTGGCAGGTGATGCCGGTGGCGGGGGGCGACGGAACACACACGAAATTCCGCTGAGGCCAGCGGCGGCGGTGGCGGCAGCAACGAAACAAAAAAAAACTAGGTGAAAACTGTAAACGAAACACGGAAAACGGAGTGAAAATCGAATCGAATGAAGGGGAAACCGCAAAGCCATCAGCGACGACACTCGTTCCCCATTCTTCCTGCCCCATTCTTCCTGCTTTCTGCCACATACATGTGTCTGTATGTATATGTGCCACATATGTGGCTAGGTGTGTGTGTGTGTGTGTGTGTGTTCCGTGCAGCATTGTTCTGGCCCGACTTCCTCCATTATTAATGTGTGCTTTAAAATGCCGCCGGGCTCGTTATGCTCGCCTTCCTCTTTTCGCCTTTTGTTGATGTTGCTCTTGCCGCACGGAATCATGTCCGGGGAGGAGTGGTGGAGGGGAGGGGGGTGACTTGATTATAATAATGCGAATCTATGCCCTGACACACACACACACGCACGCATGCCACATGGTGGGTGTGGAGCTGGTGGGAAGGATGCGTGTCACGTGTGCACTTGAATGCATTGCAGGCAGGCAGGCAGGCAGCCGAGGCTGCAGCTAAAGCGCGCCAACACGGCGTATGAGTAATGCAATTATTAATAAATAAACACGCGGCACACATACACACACACACAGACACCAAGGCACGCAAGGAAAGCTGCAGTAAGAGTGAGAGGATGTAGATGCACGGAGCTTTAAGCTGATTCTTTGACAAGTTTATGCCAAGCTCATACACGAACTTTGCCCAAAAGCTTTGTCGCTTCTAAAAGTTCCGATGCGAAAGCTAAGCTCAACCTTTGAGAGCTTTATCCGTGGCTCATGAAAGCTTACGGCCCAGCTTTTTGTGCCTCAACTTAGTCCTAGTTGCTTTGAGGGAAGCTTTCGAGTTGGGGTACAACTTTCAGCGGAATAGATAGTCGGAAGTTGTTGACTTGGAAGCTTCAGCAGAGTGGGATCAGTGCAGAGTCTATTGCATCCTTCAGCATATCTTTAACCTTAAACATACAATAAATAGCCCCTTTAATTAAATATTAATTGAATCCCATTTAAAAGCTGCTTTCAAACGGGCATTTAAAATGAAGCAGATGCTCAACAAACTCGTTGCACCACCCACAATCGATTCGAGTGATTTTCCAGTACACAAATTGTTCTAATTTGAATATTAGGTATATATAACAAAAAGAAAAATGCAGATGTAATTGCTAATAAAGTCTGCCTGAAAGAGAGCTAAAGACCTATAGGCAGATATAGTGAGGGTACCACATAAATGGGCCATAAAGTGTAGAGACACATGAGGAAGTACATAGTTACCTACATATGACACCATGTTAGGATTCAGTGAGATAATAAAAAAATATATACAGATATGTATGTACATTGTTCAGGTTCGTTCCAGATAATTCCTCTGACCTGACCACACCAGCAATTAATTTACCCTCGTCTTCTATTTATGCAGTACCAAACACCGAAAACGACGTCTGTGTTTTTCAACCCCAGATTTTCCCTATCATAGGCTGAACCGCACCTCCCACCGGACATCACAGACAGCTTAATTTTGCTTTAGTTTGTTTTTAAGGGTACTGATCAAAACTTTTAGCTTTGGTCGCTGAACTTTTAACAGCAGAAAAATAACGAAGCAGGCCAACAGGTTACAGTTGCGCCCTGATTGAGCACTGCTTAATCGAAAGACAGCTTGCGGTATAATTTCAAGGAAACATTAGACACATCTTGTTTGATTTGAGTCTACAATTAATTGGAAATAATATATTTACACCCGCATTGGGGTCTTTGTTTTCCAGAAAAGTATATCTAAAGATGGTAAAAACTTAATAATTTATCCCATAAAACCTCCCCTATTAACCCTTCATTAAATGGAGCAACATAAATTCAGATAAGTATGTCCAAAACTACCTTTAAACATACGTTATTTCCAGTTCGAACGGTAAACTTACGCAGCTAGAAATGTTTTGATAAATTGATAGACACTTACCTGAGGATGAAAGCACAAAAGGGCAGCACATCAGTCATCAGTGAGATAATTGCCAAAAGAGAGTTGTGGAAAGAAAGAATGATCGAGATTAGCAAATGGGGAAAGACTGTAACACAATATAAAATAGTAGATACATATAGAAATAGTTACAGAGATACAAAGTTAGGTTAAAGTATATGCTAGATACAAGTGCCAAGCAAAGGCTACGAGCGTCGAGTGCGATTGGCAACTAAGGGAAACAAAGAAGCACGAGAATAAAAAGATTTGGAGATCGGAGATCACAGATTGAATAACGCAGATCGAAGATCGTTGAACAGAATAGCTGTCAGATGGTTTTCAGAAGACTAACAGTCAAAATCCTGTCAGATACACAGTTAAATTGTTAGCACAGTTTCAGTTTCAGTTTCAGTTGCAGGCTGAACACACACAGAGCAGTTAGTACGATTCGAATCACACACAAACAGAGAGAGAGATAGAGAAGGCGGGGAATAGGCAGAAAGAGGGGAAAGGGGATGGATTGCTGGATTCGTTGGAGGTGTGGGATTGGGGGAGGAACCGCTTCGCTTTGGCTGTTCACTTACCCGCCAGCAACAAGTATCATCTGCATGTTGGCTCTCTGGTTCTATATGCGTCTCGAATGAATCCACGTCAATGTCAGTGTATTGATCTGTACGAGTATGCGTGTGCGTGTGCGTGTGTGCTTGTGGGTATGTGCGTGAATATGAAGTGTGGTGTGGTGTGATGGGGTGTGGTTGGTATCTGTGTTTTTGTGTCGTAGTATCTATGGATGGAATAAATGCAACTGGCTGACTACAATGCCGCCTCCTGGCCTCCTGGCTGCGACGCTTTGGCCCTGGCCGCTTGCAGCTGCATGACGGCCGCTGCCCGGGCCAGAGCACACCTCAAGCCGCCTCCTCCTGAGCGCACTGGTCGCCGCTCCTTGGGCAGCTCGCAGCCCCTGCACAAGCGTACGCGTACGCGTCGATGTTAGCTTTGTTTCACTGTACGAGTATCACGAACCGGCACTTGCACTGCCAGCGGCAACGGCAGCGGAACTTTGCCTCCGTTTGGTGTCTGTGGTCGTTTGTGGTCTTTGTTTGCCGGCAGCTCCATTTGCTGTGCGGCATTTGGTTATAGACTTGGCTGGCGTCACTTATTCAATTACGGCATTTTGTTGCATGGTCAACAGACCAACGATATCCTACAGACACGATACCAAAACAGATGAAGATGGCTTGAGATATGCACATGAAAAGCGGCAAAGCCACCCATCTACTTATTGATAATTCCAATCAGAGAACAACGTCTCGATTGCGCCCGAGCGAGCCAAAGATTTGGCTGCTTGGCAATTTATTATATTACTTTTGGAATGCATTTTCGGGGCATGAATAAAGCTTCACCGTCTATCGTATATTGCCTATCGACGCCGCTGGCTTGGCTTTATCGATCGTTCGATTGCACACCCCGAAACGTGGGCAACTCGCACTTCCTGCCCTTCCCCTCCCGTTCCCACACTTTGCACTTTTTTTTTTTGTAATTTTTGTATGGCTGCTTGCGGTTGATTTGTTGCTGTTTTTGTATTTGTTTGTTTATTTGTTGGTATTCTCATTTGCAATTACAATTCAGCGGTTCAGCTGCGGTTGCTGTGACACATGTTGCTTCTGTGCCCCTCCCGGCTGCTGCTTCAACTCGGTTGCAACTGCTGCAACTTTTTATTTGCGGTTATTTATTTATATGGGCTTCCTTTTCTGTATTTTCTGTAGCACTTTTGCGGACAACTTTTTGCTGCCGACTTTTTGGGGCACCGAAAAAAAAACCAACTCTTAAAAAAACAGATGGAAATTGCTCTCTGTGAAATGATTTACACATTTGCGGTGGATCGAATTTAGTTTGTTATTGTTGGTGTTTCATTCCGTTTCGTTTCGCTTCGTTTCGTTTTATTGGCACTGTGGTTTCGATTCCCCCCTTCTAACACTTTGGTGGCGTCGCCAAGGTCGTTCCTCTATCGGATGCAGGCCGCAAAAATATTCTATTCAAGTCTCGCTCCCACACTCTCGCACACGCACACTCACACACAGCACGTACAGCTGTTGTTGTTGCTGCTGCTGTTGTTGCAAGCAGCTGTTTTTGTAGTTGTCGAAGTGGAAGCAAAGTTGGGAAGAAAGGAAATATTATCGTAGGTACACACGCTGGGCACCACCGAGCGGATTGGCGCCACTCGGACAACTGGATGGGCGCTTTGCTCTGTTGGTGGCACTGCCAGTAGCTGTCACTGCTGCGCTACTGCTGCTGCTTCTTCGTTTCAATTAATTAATTAAACACAAATTTTTGTCGTTTGTTTTGTATCGCATATAATTACAAAGCAAAATATTACGCATACGCCAGGGCGACGCCATAATGCCCTAGGGAAATATACACACACACATACAGACAGGCAGAGAGAGAGGGAAAGACAGCCAGAGCAAGAGACCGGCCGAAAATAGTGACAAAAAAGTTGAGGGGAATATAATAAAAAACTGAAATTTTAATAAATGTAAATAAAGACGAGAGAACATCGCACAGCTGCTTTATTCCATGTGGAAATTGCTGCCGCTTCTTACTGCAGACATGCGCCCCTGATCGAGACAAACACACACACACACATACAAGCACAAACCATCCGCTGCTTTTTTTCATTAAGGAAATTTGTTTACGTTTTGGGCCAGAAACGGAACCAGCACCGGAAAGCAACTAAACCAGTTAACACACACTCACACAGACACACACAGACACACAAACAGACACACAGCAAGATGGCAACATGGATTCATGTCTGTATGTCAGACTTTGTGTATTAATTTCCATTGAATGTGTATGTTTTATTTAAATTTTTGCTGGTTTTTATTATCGCTTTATTTTCGGTCGGAAAGAGGAATTTCCCTCGATTCGCACATTGCGTATACGTAACGAAAATGCCGCGCGCGCGGTCCAAAATGTAAATTGCAGCCCAGCGTTGTTTCATTTGCCAAAACGTTTCCCCAACGCACCGCACACACACACACACAGCCAGCATGACACACAGAGAGGCAGCAAGAGAGAGAGACAGAGAGTGAGAGCAATAGGGTGAAGGAAAGAGAAGGAGCAAGAGCAGAATCAAAAGCAAGAGCAAGAGATGGGCAGAGAGAGAGAGAAAGAGCTTCGTGAGACGTCGGCATCTCATGGACTTGGACACGGACACGGACACGGCATGGACCCGGCTTTGGCAATGTAACACTGACACACTGACATCGACATGAAAACTTGGCTCCAGAAGAAGAGGAGGTTGGGGGGACTGCGACTGGGACTGCGACTGGGAAACGGGTGGCGTAAGCAGAAGGGCGAAGCGTAATGCAGACGATAGGGTAGGTCAATCCCAGTCATTTCAGTGTGTGTGTTTGTGTGTGGGTGTGTGGGTGTGTGTGTGTGGGGTTCAGAGATGGTAAATGTCGTTTTGCAGTTGATAGGTTTTCCGACCTCTTCAAAGAGTTGACATTTTTGTGGGTTAGATTTAGCTGGGAAAATGGTTTTCATTAGCGAGCACACAAAAACAAAGATCTGTTTACGAGCATTGCAGATGCCCCAAGAACATTTACCGATGAACAAAAGACAGTCAGAGTTACAGTTTTAATTTACTGTTGAGCGGATTTGGATTGAAATTGAATTAGGGAATGCGTGGAGCTTTCTGTAGGGTTTGAGACTCACAAGAGTGAGACTAGCGCTAAAGCTTCTCTTCTTATTGCTCCTTAGATTAATCTCTTGGTACCCCAAATATTTCCCAACTATATATTGCCGATGCTATGGATAATATTCAATTGAATTTATAGTTTGACGAGATTTGGCTGACGGATGTATGGAGGGTGCAGATGAAGGCGCTGCAGCTAAAACTTGAATGTTTTTAAGCTCCTAATGAAGTTGTTATCAAAATCCTTACTGTTAATCGGCTCGCACACACACAGAGACAATGCAGAGATAACAGACTTTGGTGTTACGCGCAGGTCAGCGGAAGACAATCACAGAAATTCACTTGCAGGAGGATGTGGGAGAAGTGGCGAGAAGGAAGAACGAATAGCCGTAACGGAATTGCCGGAAACTCTTTAATTTATCAAATGGCACAATAACAATAACAACCAAAACAAAGTGCAAGAGACAGAGATGGAGACGAACGGATAACGATAAGCAGAAAACTATTGCAAACGGTAAACGCTAAACGGCAAGCGGTAAACGGTAATGGAACACGACACAAAGTCAGTGATAGAGGAGCGAGGCGGTGACAGAGCGACATTGAGACGGTCGACGGTCGACAGGCGACGAGCGAAGAACGACGCGACGCGCCAAGAGGCAAACAACGAACGAAAGTGAACGCAACGCAACGCAGTGGGACAACAATGCTGCGACGAATGATACGAACAACGAAACGAAACGAAGCGAACAACAGCCCGAAATCAAATCAAAGAAGAACAAGCAGAGTGGCAGAGGCAGCCAGAGCCAGAGCCAGAAGCAATCACAAACATTTCTTCGTGTTTCACATTTTTGCCAAAACGTTTCCCGTTAGCTCTGCGTGATGCTGTGTCGTTGGTTTGGATGCTGCTGCTGCTGCTGCGGGTACGGGCACTGGCACTGCTTGAAAAGGCACTGCTTGAAAGAGAGCGAGAGCACGCCACTCTGGACACGTGAGAATACAGCGTCAAACACGAGCACTCGCACTAATGGAGCACACCAGGCGTGTGGGTGGCTTGTGGACTGAGGAGAGGCGCCAAAGCGAGAGAGAGCGAGCACGCACACACGAGTCAGAGCGAGACAGAGCGCTGATATGGCTGATGGATGGATTAGTTACTGGCTAAACGAACGAACGCAAGAGAGAGAGAGAAAGAGACTAAGAGAATGAACGAAAGAGAGCGCGTAGCACACACAAACACACACACACAGACACCGTGTGAATGGGTGCGTAAAACGTGCTTAAGCTACCGAAACGCGTTCTATAAGCATTACTCGTATTACGGATATGACATTGATTCGGTGCATTAAATTTCCCCGTCCTCCCCATAAACGGAATGTCATCATTCGCATGCTGAAATATTCGCACCAAGTAAGCGACACAAACAACAACAACAAAAAAACACACAAAACAAACAAATCACATTCGTCTGGCACACATTTGTAAGTTGAGAACTAGCAGCACGATTGTTGGATGCATTTTATGGCACATCAGCTGTTTGTACTCGAGCACTCGCGTATTTCCATCGATCCATGCATCCATTCGATCGATGCCAATGCCAGTGGCAGAAGCATCGAACTACCCAAAAACTGATCGAATGTTATAGAGAATATCACATGTAGCCTAACAACTGCAGTGGGCAGCATCACTGCTAATCAGAGGCAGACTGCCACATTTAGCCAGTGCTTTTGGTTAACCGCTTCGCAGTGGGTGTGTGAGAGTGGAGAGAGTGCGATAACGAGATGCGAATAATGGGAATGGAATGGGCAATGGGGCGGGCAAACACACGAGAGTGTCGTGCCGTGCCGTGCCGTGCCGCCTGGCAGACTCATGAATCGGATTCCATTTCATTCTCTGCCGCACTGCTCATGCCAGCTTATGCTGTGGCTGCTGGCTGCTGTTCTGCTGCCTCTGGTGGCTCTGCTTGCCTCTGGAGAGAGGATTTATGTAATTGTTGGATTGTGAATCGAGGAGGAGGAAAATTAAGTTTTAATACGATTTTGCCGGCTCGTTCCGCGTCCGCGTGCGACGTTTATGCAACTGCCAGTCTGCCAGTCTCGATGGAACATTTTCGCCCAGAGACTGCCACGCACACACACACACACAGCTGGATACATACATATGAACTTACACACAGACACTGTTGGACAGAGAGACATATCGATAGCGACAGCATTTGGGTGCAACAAGAACAAGAACAACAAATTGATTACTAAAACGGTAGAAGAACTCCCCGGTGGCAGGCAATGCAAATGAATGCAACGTGAAATGAGAATGGAGAATGGGGAATGGGCATGGGCAACCGGGGGAATGGGCATGTAGAAAATGGGCGAAAATGAGAATGAAACTAAAACGTTAAACGTTTCTTGGGCGCCACACCATACCCCCCACCGTGCACACCGTGCACGTCGCTTGGTGGCTGCCACCTGTCAGACCCCGATGCCCCCCTACACCCTACCCAAACCCTTGCCTTTGCAAACAACTTATGCTTGCCACATTCTTTTTTTGGTAGCAAAAGACGGTGCAATCGGGGCGCAGAAAGTGGCTCGAAATTCAGTTACTTTTACTTTTATTGTCTGTCTGTCTGTCTGTCTGTCTGTTGGTTACACAATTTACAGAAACACAGAAAGAGACAGCTGGAGAGCAAGAGAGAGACAGAGAAACGTGTGTGTAATTATAGCCAACGGCTGTTCCACATTCCGCCACTGAAAGATATGGCGTTGGCCCGTTTAAGACACCGACTTGAGGCTTAGACAAAAGTGCAAGGCATATCCAAAAGCAGATGGATATATGGGTGGAAGGGCGAATGGGTAGACAGGCTGGCAGGATGGGTGTCTGGTCTGGTGTCAGACAACAAGCAGACAACAAATGAGAAGCCAAGTCAACTGAGGAACGAGCTGAATTGAAACGGAAGAAGATGACGAACCAGAGACACAGAGGGACAAAGGCGCAGTGGGACACGAACGTGTGACACGGATTTATGGCTCTAATGCTGCTGCGACTTGTCACCCAATGCAGACAAAGCTGGAGAACCAACAAATAAGATGAAAACTACAAGAAACTTTCAGGAAAGTAAAAGTGATAGGCAAAAAGTGGTGTAAAAATCCCACAACTGCTACTCCACGATCAACACACGAGAAATACAACAAATAAATCGGGCTCATAATGGATCTGTAATCGACACAGAGGAACGTGTAGATACAACATTGAAAATAGTTCCTGACACATATTCATGGAAAGTTTTCAAGAAATAAAATATACGAAAATTGTCGCAGATCAAGAGCTACATGGAGACATGGAAATGAACAGAAAAAATGCCTGTAAGGAAGAGAAATTAATACTTGAATAGCGGCTGCCTGGATATATAGACATTAATGGATTAAAGAGCAACAATCAGAGAAGTTAGAGGTAAAAGACCTGGCAGATCCAATGCCAATTGGAAATCCCATATAATCGCATACAAAATAAAACTAAGAAATGGACTTTGTGTACAGTTCACCCCTCTACCTGAGCCATAACGAGCCACGAGTTTCGCTCAGTGCATGCCCATCCAGGTGGCGACCGAGCACCACTTCTGGGGCAGTGTCGGGGGAAGTCGAAGAGGCAGACGAAGTTGCCGCATTTTGGGAGACAAGCAAAAGTCGCAGTCGAGTGGCAAACGGTCAATGGAGTTTATTTTCGGCTGGGGTCAGCACACAACGATGTCACACGGTGCAAATGGCAAGTGCAAATGGTCGTAGAGAGCGCAGAGCGGACTGTGGACGAGATTTGCGTATCAATTGATTTTCCCCCAACAACAACAAAAAACACAGAAAAACGAAAAGAGAAAGAGCCAGAGCCAGAAAAGCGAGCAAAAGAGAGCAACAGAATTTGACAGAATTTTTGCATAATTGAATATGTGTGTGTGTGTGTGTGTGTGTGTTTGTGTGTTTGTGTGCGTGAGTATTTTTGGGTTTTTCTTTCCGCTTCCTTTCGTCTTCCGGCTTTCCGGCCACTGCCCGTGGATGCATTTTTAATATTTCAATTACGAGTATTGGGGGTCAAAATCAGCAAAAAAAACCAAAAAACAAAAGCAGAAATCAGAAACCAGAAATCAGAAATCAATGCAACACGAACCGAGCTGGCGCATTGAGGCTTCACTGTAACCATATTTACATTTTATCCAGCTCATCAACGATGGCACTGTAGAGGAACATCCTGTTTAGTGTGGCAACTGCTCCTGCTGCTCCTCCCGCTGCTGCTGCTGCTGCTGCTACTCCTCCACTTCACAGAACACAACACAACAGCCAGAACTCACGTGAAAAAAATGTAGAAAACTTGAACAACAAAAAGAACTCGGCAATCCACTGGGCAGCCGGAATGCGTTTTGCACGACACTGCGGCTGCGACGGCTGCCATGCTGCGGATGGAGCCCACGCACACAAACGGCACTCACGGATCGCAGGGATTACCCGGGGAGACAGCAATCACTCTGGCGAGGATCAGATGGAGCAACCGGGACAATGGACCGGACCACTGTGACTGCAATGATGGCGATGACAGCGACAGCGACAGTGACACCGACGATGAGGCGAAACTTTGATGCCGCAGAACTTGTTTGACGGTCCGCATGGAGCGAGGAGCCAGCAACGCTTCCGCTTTCCGCGCCGAGTGCAACTGCAACGTGGACGGCAGCAACATCAGGCTGCAGAACCGAAAAACCGAAAAAAAACCAAAAAAAATACCGAAAACTCAGACAAACCCAGACCGACAGCCGAAAATGTTGTGCCTGACTGCCGAAAAATGTAAGGGAAAGGAAAAACAAATGGCAGACAAATACAGCAACAACCAAATAAAAGAAAGGAAAAATGTCAGGCAGCAGCGGCAGCGGCTACGCGACACATAAAGGAGGCCAACAAAAATGTTTGTCGCCACAGCAGCAGCAGCAGCAGCGGCGCGGCAACGGCAGCAACAACACTGCGAGGAATGCCAGTAAAAGTCTCTGAAAATTACAGCAAAAACAAGCCACAAGAAAGTGAGCAAAAGCCCAGAGCGAAGCATTGAATACCCTTGCAAGAGGACACACAGATATCCCGCGTGTATCCTGCATTCAATGTTCGATTTTATCTTCATTGCAGTGCTAAGAGTCGATCACACTTTCTCCCCAAAGGGTATGCAAAAGGGCAACGCAGACGCCAGGCTATGCGGGCAAGGAGGCGGATTCGGGGCAGCTGGCGAAAGGCAGTCGTCGGCCTACAACAACAATTAGGCAGAGGCGGCAACAAAACAGCGACGCCTGCAACTATGACTGCAGCAGCAGCTGGTTGCAAGTGTTATTGTTGTTGTTGCTGTTGTTTGCCATTTTGGCGTTTGAACTGCAAGAACAGCAGCAGAGGCAGAGGCAGAGGCAGTGGCAGTGGCAACGGCAGCAGCCACATCAGCAATTGCAGCCACTCGAGTGCCCAATAGGCCTAGTCCTATATACACATATAAATATACGAGCATGTGTGTGTGTGTGTGTGTGTGCGCGCACAAGTCCTACACTTATGGCTGACACTTTGTCATACAAGCCACTTGACAAAAATGTTATTTATACAAAGAGAAGTGCCCAAACACAAACACACACACAGGGAGACACAGAGAGAGGGAGAGGCAGAGGGAATGCTGACAAAAAACTTGAGAAAAACAACATCGTAATGCAATATTTGGACTAGAAAATACCCAGCTACTTTGCTGCATATTTACTAAGGATTTCAGCTGATTCGATTGCTGCCAAGAATTGCAGGATTTTCTTGTACAAGATAAAAGATGAAAGCTTCAATTGAAGATGATTTTATACCTAAGAGTTTTCCAACCAAAAGACATGTTTAAATGTGAATATGAAGTGTGATTTTGGTGTGGGAAAGTATTCTTCAAAACAAAATTATAAACAATAAATGTAAATTGGAACGATAACGCTGGCGACTGGCTGCACTGCGGAAATGTATTGAAATATGGCGGAGGAAACACAAGAGACTCCGGCCGAGGCGCTGGGCAGCAGCGAACATTTCCCGACATATTTTTTTATATAATCTATATACAAATGGAAGACCAGACTTTAGCAGAAAGTAATCAACCAAAATCTACAGTAAGGAACATCCACATTTAATTTCTAGAATTATATTTCTCCTTGCCTTTAGCTGAAGATGACTTCAAGAAAGCAATATAGAGCTAAGAAAAAGGAGGAGCATTTACCAACCCATACAGAATATGTTCTCTCATTCATAATCATCAAAGATAGCATTCAGCTACTGCCAAAAGGCTTGATGCCTTGATGTCAGCACAGGGGTATCCAATGCTTCGAGTGCCTTAAGCTGAAAGCTAGTTCTATAACCAATAATTTTTGTCAGTATTGCCAGCTGATAATGCTGCTGCTGCTGCTGCAGTTGTTGTTTGCCTTTTAGTCGATTTGCTTATTGTTCGCCTTTTGGCTGCATATTCTCAAGAAAAGGGTGCATGGGGGAAGGGCAGATCGAGCCATGAAGTGCCAGCCAAAACGAAGCAGAAGGCTGCAGAGCGGAGCGTGGAGGCGGTAATGCGTGTGCTGCTCCACTGGGGAGGTCTCCAACAATTGTTGGTGCTGCTGCTGCTGCTGCTGCTTCTGCTGCTGCTGTCGTTGTCACATTTTCTTTTTGGTTGAAGCCAATGACTGTTGTCATATGCGAAACAATAAAAGAAATCAGCAGGCTGGCAGCGGGTGGCAAGTGGGGCACGAGCAACTTGGCTTGCGTGATTCCATTGAAAGTTTATGACGGCAAATAAATGACAGCAGCAGCAGCGGCAGCAACATTCAGCAGTGGCAGCAACATTCAGTGGTGGCAGCAGCAACATTCGGTCGCAGGGGGCAGTGTGTGGCTGGCAGTGGCCATAAAAAAAAGATGAACGACAAACTGTCGCTAAATAAATCGCTGCTGACGTCGCCGTCGTCGCCCGCACTGTGGCAGGGGGGGCAAGTTCTTTCGTACAACATTTTTGTCGCAGCGCTCAATAAATAAATAAATGCTGGTAGGCCAAAGACAAAGAAAGAGGCGAAAGCCAACTCCAAAGACTTTGATTGGGGCAGACGCGCGACTCCAGGTGATGGCAGGTGCGGATGGAGGGCCTGTGGCACACCAATGACGTCAGCAGGCAGACGACAGTCGACAGACGGTGGCAGGCTCATCAGCTGAGGTCTCGTTGCACGGCCTAATGGATTCCTGTGGCCTGCAGTCGTCTGTGACTCCGCGCTGCACCGCTCCGACCTTCACACAGTGGCAAAAGGAAGGAGCAGGAGGAGAGCAGGAGAGCAGGGGAGAGGGCGTGGATGTGCTGGTGGTGCATTCACATTATTCATGCAGCTGCCGCAAGTGGCAGGCAGGCAGCAGCAGTAGCACGTGCAACTTTTACTTTCATTCGCTTTGTGCTCGTTTCGTGCTTCGATTTGCCGGCGAGTTCAAGGTTGTACCTGCCACAGTGGCCTGCAGCGGGGGCGAGGTAGAGGCAGGGGCAGGGGCTGCGGCTACAGCGGGGTGTCGACTAATTGCTGGCCCTTGAGCTAAAGTTGGGCCACACACACAAACAAACACACACACACGTACATATACAATACAAAACTGAAGCGAACAATCGTTGCCATAGCATACTTTTTGGCGTTCGCAATTTGGTCGTCGGAAGAGGTCCTGCGGCAGACAATTAATGTAATGTAGGAAAGGCGTGGCAAGGGGCAGTGTGGCATAAACTGTTATTATACAATTTTAAGATATTAAATTAACTTTTAAGCAGAAACTGCAAAAGATATTTCCGCGATTTGTTCAAAGTTCATTGTCAGCGAGAGTTGCTTGGCAGAGGTAGGAAAGAGGTTGAGGCAGAGGGGGTTGGAGTCAAGTAGAAGGTATAAGTGCTACGATTGACATTAAATAATTAATAATTGCCGGGCATTAGGCTGAAATTCAGCGACAATAGCAACAATTTCCATCTAAATGTGCAAGTCATTTGGCATTGGGCCCAAACACAAACACAAACGAGAGGGCTAAAAGAGTGGGCCCAAAGGGTAGTGTAGGGTAGGGTAGGGTAGGGTAGGGTAGCGTAGGGTAGGGTAGGGCAAAGCCAATAAGTGTAGTTAGGCAAATGCATTGGAGCTACGAATTGTTTTGTCCTCGCCAAGGGCCTTTACACTTCCTCGACAGCTCGACACACAAGGCAACATAAAGTCCAGAGAGGAAAATGTGTTCGCTCAGCACGAAGCATAGAATACCCTTTAAAGTCATGCAGCTAAATATCAGCAATTTAAATAAAGTGAAAAGTGTGAATGGTTACCAGAAGACAATAAAATCATTTCTTGTATCAAGATTTTGTTAACTTTAGGACCCACCTGCAACGAGTGGGGCCAGGCACTTTGGAAAAAGTGCAATACCCTGTAGTATACGGCAAGAAAAAATGTTGCGAGTGGCCGGACTCAATGAGTTTACCACCCCATCCCTCCGCCCTTCATGCCGCGTCCTTTTTTTTGCCTTTGTTTGGTGGCGGCGAGGGGCTTATCGCAGTGCAAAGATCGCCACAAAGGCCATGTTACGAAATTATTGGACGCACAAACACACACACACACATAAACACATCAATATATGTGTAGAAAGAGAGAGAGAGAGAGAGAGCAGGAGCGAGAGAGCGGCATGGCATGCAATGCAAATAGTCAACACGCCGCCACATGCCGTGCACACAAATCAAGGGCAACATGTCTCATTCCGGGTCTGCCTCTTGTCCGGGGTGGGGTGAGGGGGGTGTGCCTGGGTTGCTGGTGTTTTAGGGGTAAGTGCTCGTCGGCGAGGAGTGTGTAGAAGTGAAGGGGCAGAAGGTGGACGGGGTCTGGGGTTTGGGGTTTGGGGTTTGGGGGAGTGACTAGTGTGTGGCTCTGTGTGGCGAGGTCGACTCTGCCGGGCAATTTAAATGGCGGCTACATGTCGCAGCCATGGCGTCGCGTGTTCCCTTTCTTCCACTCTATCTCGCTCTCTCTCGCTGTGTATCTTTCTCTGTGTCGCCCACGTGTTGGCCACTACGTGGGTGATGGGTGGGTGGCTGACAGGGTATGACTCTTGCCAATTAACTCAAAACTGCAGAGTAATGCTTTTTGGGCCAAAGAAAAGGGAGTACCACGAACTGAACCTCTATCCACTCTCGCTCGCTCTCTCTCGCTTCCCCCTATTGTTTGCTGTTTGTTGTTTGTCGT
The DNA here is from genome assembly GCF_008121235.1 of Drosophila subobscura. Classification (NCBI taxonomy): domain Eukaryota; kingdom Metazoa; phylum Arthropoda; class Insecta; order Diptera; family Drosophilidae; genus Drosophila; species Drosophila subobscura. The sequence goes on along the minus strand of NC_048530.1, from coordinate 21,289,055 downwards.
TTGTGGCATTGACATAAATTCCTCAAAAAGAGAATGAGAAAGAGGGGGCAGAAAAAACAACAGAAACACGTGGAAAAACAGAGAAAAGAACAAGCGGCAACAGCAGAGAAACAGCAACAAAGGGCGCAGCCCCGGACACGCAAGTCACATTAAAGCAATTTCCCTGCGACATTTAAATCCCGCCACCACCACCATCACCCCCCTGTTGACCCAATCCCCTCTATTCACCCACCTCACTCACATTCACATTACATAAAAGCGTTAAATATATGCCAGAATCAGCAAAGAGAATAAACAAAAGCAGCGACATCCCGCAAAACATCTCTCGGAAAGAATAGAAAATTAACTTTGATTTTGCTCATTTATCTTTTGTGTTTTTTAGTGTCTTTTCTGTGTAGTCGGTGGCGTATACGTAATGAGGCAGGGACAGGGACAGAGACAGGAGACAATAGCTAGCCAAACGGCATCAGGACACTGACTTATGCTGGCTCCAGTTAGACGCACATTTATTTTTACACTTCCTCTAACCAAAATTCCGCCACCCAATGCCAACAATCCGTAGCTGTGGACAGATACCCTTTCCCATGGAGAAGTTCAGCATCCACAAACCCATTGAGACCCCTTTGAATTGTGTTTCAAACTCGTTTCATACCACACATAACGCTGCTCTCCCTCATGTTGTTTGAATCCTCTCTAATGAAATCTTTATCCAGGAAAAGGCATTCAAAACTTCGTTGCGCCCATGCGGAAATTTCTCACTGGTTTATATTTTATTTTTGGCGTAGAGTTCAGCAGAGTTGGAGCCTGGCGCCGTCTGCCGTCTGCTGTCTGTTGATTCCCATTCGAGAATAGATTCGGGATTCGGCTTACGGCTACCATTTGGCTGCTCTCTTCCGCCTGCTGCTTTCCGGGGCATTGACTTGGCGGCGACTTGGCTCCTGACCCCCCAGGGGCAAATTTGTGTTCGAGCATTACGCATACGCGTGTGTACACGCTTCTCAAAGTATATTCGATAGATAGATGTATGGATAGATTCATTGGTGCTTAAGCGATGGTGATTATAGAACAAGTTGGGGTGTGGACATATGGTCATTGGCAGGGTATCAACAAGCCGCTAAAAGCATTGGAATAAGCGAAAAAGCAAAGCGGAAAAAACGTATTTAAAAAGTATTCATAAATATTTATGTCGAGTATTCGATATTCATCAACGTTTTATTCAAATCCTTACAACAACAAAAATTAATTAAGTTCAAAGCAAAAATTTGTTAAGCGCTTCAATTAAAAATTGTTAACAAAAAAAAAGTAAGCTCGTCATCGTTCTTCATTGGCGGCTGCTATATAATATTTTGATTATAAAATTTTCATAAATGTATTTTTGGCTTTTTGGCATTTGGGCGTTTGAGGCGTGGCTTAAGTGGCTAAAGAGCGGTTTGCTTTGTGCTTTTGGCTTGCTCTGATTTGGATTTTTGATTTTTGTTTTTTGTTTAATTGGATTTTTGGGATTGTGATTTTGTGGGTACTTCTCATAGGGATTCTCCGGTGCGGCCTTTTTGGCCTTCTTGGCGGGCGTGCTCTTGCGCGGCCGATTCATCATTGGATCGTCCATGGTGCGCGATGACTGCTGCCGGGCCTGGGCCGGCGGACCCGGTGGCTTTTTCTTTTTCTTCTTTTGTGGCTCCGGCTGCAGCGGATTGAACATGAACTGAATTTGCTGCTGCTGCTGTGGCAGATATTGTTGCTGTTGTTGCTGCAATTGTTGCTGCTGTGTTTGCTGCTGCTGCTGGAGCTGCATCTCGCGTCGCTCGAGGAATGCCGCATTGGCAGAGGCCACCGTGGCAATGCGCTGCTGCTGCTCAATCTCCTCCAGCTCTCGCTCCCGCTCACGCTCCCGCCGCTTGCTACCGAACTGCCCCAGCTGTGAGCTGCGTCGCCGCAGCGTGGCCGCCGCATAGGGATTGGCGCCGTTTGTGCCCAGACTGGTGGGCTCGGGCACACCAAACAGCCGCCGTATGCGCCGCCTGCCGCTGATGAAGCCCAGGCCCAGCTGCACGCCCAATCCCATGCCCAGGCCGACGGGCGCTGTGCTCTGGCTGAGACTGCTGCCCGCCTCGCTGCTGCCCGCTCCATTGACCATCTGGCTGAAATTGCTGTCCAGATCACAGCTGCCACCGCCCAGTGTGCCCGCCGAGTCCGAGGCGCCGCAGGGGAACAGATATGTGTTCAAAGTGCTCAGCGTTGTCGACGTGGAGGTGCCCGTTCGACTGATGGCACCCGTGTTGAGCTGCTGCTGCTGCTGCAAATGGATGTCTCCTGCTCCTGCTCCTGCTGCTCCTCCTGCTGGTGGCAGTTGCAGCGTCAATGGATTGCTCAGTGGCAGTGGCAGCATCACCGCCGTGGAGCCACTTACGCTGCCAGTGGTGCTGCTGTCGTAGCTGTGCGGATTCACATAGATGTGATTGTTGTTGTTGCTGCTGCTGCTCGTGGCAGTTGCAGCGGCAGTTGCAGCAGGTGTTGCTGTTGCTGTTGCTGTTGCTGTTGTTGCTGCTGCTGCTGTTGCTGTTGTGCCACCCGTGTTGACCACCAGCCCCGTGCTGCTCTCATTGTGATTGTTGTTGCTTGCCTGCCGATTGCTGTTGGTGTTGCTGGTGTTGCTCGTGTTACTGCTGCTGCTGTTGTTGTTTATATTGCTCAGATTCACCCTATAGCTGATGCTGCTGCTGGTGGTGTTGTTGTTGTTGTTGTTATTATTGTTGTTGCTTGAATCGGTGGTGCGTGCCGGCGCTGTGGCAGGTCGCGGCGAGTTGCCAACACCTGCCACTGCTGCCTCAGGTCCCGATGTTGCTGCTGCTGCTGCTGTTGCTGGACCAGCTGTCTGCTGCTGCTGCTGTTCATTGCTGGGGGCACTGTTGCCATTGCCATTGTTGCCACTCATGGTCGTTGTCGTTGTGCCACAGCGAATGTTTGTTGCAACTTCAAATTACATCAACTTTGTATACAAATTCATTTTAGTTAAGTTTTTCTTTGTTTGGTTTTAATTTTCCAATTTTGGTTTCTATATTCTTTTTGTTTTTTATTCTTTTCACATTATTGTCAGCTCTGTAATTTGTAGCAAGCATTTAGTGTGGATTGTCGCATGTTGCATTCGGAGATATGTCATTAATTTGCTTTAGTTATTTATTTTATTTAGTTTTGAGCACTTCTTGTTTGAATATAATTAATATTTATTAAGGAATATTTTACACTTGCAGAAAGCCTTTTATTAGTTGCTGTTATTCCAACTGAATTTTAATTTAACGCAAAATTATAAAGGAAAAACAAATTTCTGACAAACAAACAAACATATTTATGAACACAAATAAAGCAATGAATCTGCAAGTGTTAAAATTCGTTTGGTCTCCTTTTATTTGTTAACATTTTCAGCTACAAAGAACTATTTTTTATTGTGTTAATTTTGAGCAGCTTCAAGCAAACGCCCGTGCTGGCATTCATTTCGTATTCAGATTCATTTTTGCTGGAATAATTCCAAATTTTTGAAACCGAGTCGAAGGCACTGCAGTGCACTGCCTGGGGCCGAGGACCTAAGCCTCTGCTCTGTCTGGGGTGCACTACCACTATCTCTATCTCACTCTCTGAGTGTGTGTGTGTGTGTGTGCGGCACTTGAACAAAAAATGTGAACAAATTATTTCTGCACAAAATCTCACGCACTTTTGTCACTGCAAGTTGTTGCCTGCTTCGAGGCGTTGCACATAAACACAACAACAAAAAAACAATTCATAGATTATTCATTAATTATTCATTTAGTTGAACGCGTTGCACACTCTGCTGTCAGGTCTCTCTCTCTCTCTGTCTCTGTCTCACGCTCTCCCTGTCGTACGGTGCAACCGTGCTAATGTGCAACCATTTCCGGCCACATTTACGAGTTTCCGTGCAAGTCTCTCTTGTGGCGGCACTATCAATATCAATATCACTGGCACTGGCACAGGCACTGGCACCCTCTTGAATGGTTCAAGTGCTGTCAATCCTTTTGGGACACAGCTCTAACCTCTGGTCTCCTGTTATCAGTCAGAGCCACGTGCTTAACGCGCCGCGTGTCACAATTGTATGAACTTTGTGCCGCGTTGTTGACAATGCTCAGAGCCAAACAGAGCCGCAGTGGCAGCACCAGCACCAACAACGAAGTTGCCACACGCACACAGACACGGGCACAGCCAGAGGCAGAGACAGGGACAGGGACAGAGAGAGAAGGAGAGAGAGAGAGAGAGCGCGAAGCTCTGTTAACTGGCTTCCTGGCTTGGCTGGCCGGGACAAACTATTCGCCGAACCAGAAGCACCAGCAGGAGCACCAAAAGCAGCAGTGGCAGCAGCAGCAGTGGCAGCAGCAGCAGTGCCAGTGGCAGTGGCAGTGGCAGCAGCAGCGTGGCGACTTCTTCACCAAGAAAAAAAAAGAAAAAAGACGAAAAATGCCAAACAATCGGCCAGAAATCTAAGTCAGGCAGGCAGCACTTGAATCATACCAGCACACACACAAACACATACACACACACCAACATAAACACACACACACACACACGTGGCATACGGGGCAACGATTCCTCATCGTTTCATCGTTTCAATTTCGGGCCAGTTTTCGGTTCAGTTGAGTTCACTTCAGCGCTTAACTTAACTAAATGTTGTACTACCGCACACACACACACTCGCACACACACTTACACATACAAACAAACAAACACATGCTTAACTCGAGTGAAAACCAAAAAGCCGAACCACAGGCCAACTGCTCGTGAACTTCAAGTGTAAGTGTATGAAAGAGTCAACGAGTTCGATAGGCTAAGAGAGAGACAGAGACAGAGAGAGAGAGAGAGAGAGAGAGAGTGTGTGAGAGTGGGTTAAAGAGGGGTGGGGTGGGTTGAGTGAGAAATGTGAATGAGTTCGGTTAAAGACTGAGAGGGAATAAGCCTGATTGATTGAACGCCAAAGAGTGGATTCCAGCTGCTTTTAAACTCAAGAAAATACGTACAGAAAAACTCCCAAAAATAGGAAAGAAATCACATTAATTAACAAACAAAAAATTTGTAATATCAAAACATATTTAAAGCAGAAAAATCAAAACCCCTTTAGACACTGAAGCCATGCGCTTCCATTCCAGGAAACTGAATGAATTCTTGAACAGATTTCTTCACCATGGAAAAAGGAAGCACAGGATAGCACTTGACCATCCGAAATTCCTAAATTCATTCTGCACTCAGCAAGATTTACATACAGAGGAAGAACGTTTCGTTCAACAGCAGCTTTATGAGCGGGTTAGCCAGATTGAGTGGCGATTGAGAAGGGGACGGAAGGCGCTAGGAGTAAGTGAGGGCCAAAGCCTGAGTGTAAATAAGTGCAAATGTGAGTGAGATTCTGTCAGCCGAGCGAAACATTTCAATTCGGTTTCGGCTGCCCGCCCTTCGTGCGGACACTCGGCTCTCCGTCGGGCGTTCCTCATTTTCGTAGTTTGTTTTGCTCGTTTGCCGCTTCCCTCCATTCCCCCTCCCAACGCTCCTCATCAACGGTTTCGTAACAGCTGCCCCGTTTGGCGCGAGAAAGAGAGCGAGCGATTAATGTTAATGTGTGCATCGGTAGGCGATGCGATGCGACGGAATGCCACTGCTAGCAAAACCCCGAAACCCATCTGCTGCTAACAGGAACAGAGGCTGCACATGGCTGAAGATAAAACTGACGAATAGAGAGAGAAAATATCTACGCTTAAATCTGTTTTCAATGTCAATCTCCCAGAGTTATCCATATCCGAATATCTAGCTCCTTGATCTTTAACAGAAAAGTTAGGGAACAATTCTTAAGCAATCAACAAAAAGATGACACCAATTTCATATACAAATTTGTTTACCAAGTGTCCCACAATGGTTCCATGTCTCCCCCCTTTTCCCCTATATTTCTGGATAATATTGGTTCATGGAAATCTGTGACATTATCATAAATATCTCCCATCTCCCCCCATTGGTGTTTGTTTTTCGATTGTGACTGGAATTCCCATTGAAATTTCGATTCAAATTCCAATTCATATTTCATATTCTGGTTTTCTGTGGGTGGGTCTATGGGTCTTTGGGTCTCGGGGTCTCGAGGGGCCAATCGGTGCAAGGGCTCAGGGTTGAATGGAATTGCATGCGCGAGTGCAATTTGTTGCCTGCGGGCGGTCCAATGGGGCATGTGGCATGGGGCAACATTGAGCATATGACGCATACGCAATGTTGGACCAAATCATGGATCATGGCCAGTGGTTCTGTCGCTGCTGTTGCTTGTGGCCTGCCTGGCATGCCTAGCATGCCTTGCTGCCCCATGCAAATGGAGACGACAGAGACGGGCGGGAGATGCAGGGGTTGCATGCCATGCGGCCATGTGGCATGAGCCTTAACTCAGCTGACGCTGGCGCTGGTAACCTTCATGGCTAATAAGCAGTCACGGCACGTGAGGAGAATGGTCGCAAGCTGTGGGGGTAGGGGGTTGGACGGCAACTGGGGCTGTGGCCCACCAAAAAAAAGAAAATATTATTGATCAAATTTATTCCCAACCAGTGTTGCCACAGCAAATGATGACGAACGTGAAAACAAACAAATAAAGCAATTTTTTTTTTTTTGCAACCATTCGGAACCACTCGAAAACCACCAACGTGGGAGGTCCAACCACCCACCCACACACACACAACCACCCATCCACCCATTCGACATTGTCTCAGACATAAAAAAACTGCAGGGGATTGCAATTGCAGTGTGGCTGAAGGAGAAGCTCATCATCAATGGGGGGGATCTGGTCCGTCAGCTGGCGGTCTCTCCACTGCTCCGCTCTGACGCTCTGCTGCCGCCGCCACTGCCTTGAAGGCTGACAAAACGATTTGCATGCTAAAAATAACAAAATTGATGGGGCACACACACATACAAACACGTACGTACGTAGGCCTTGTGCGTGTGTGCTCCATAAAGAAAGCGGCTAGAAAGGAGGAGGCGACTACCGCGAAATCGAGGAAAGGCTGGAAGGCTGGAAGGATGAGGTTCGCTTTTTGCGGCTAACTGGTCACGGCCACGGTGAAGGCTTGAGAACCGCCACAAAAAGCAACAACAACAACAACAAAGGCAAATCAATTAAAAATTTGCCTAAAAAAAACGAAAACGAAAAAAAGCAAAACAGAAAGCCGAAAAACCAAAAACGGAAAATGGAAACCCCGAACAAAGAAAAACCAAAGGCGAAAGTGCTGGGCAAATATTTCCGCTTCACGTCAAGGTTGTGGCAATCAAAAAGCGGCACACACCAGTGGCACAGAGAGTGGAAGAGAGAATGATGGGCAGAAGGGGTCCGAGAGTGAGTGGCAACAAGAAATAGATGAACAGAGAGTGGGGCAAGCGACAAGAAGTTGATGGGACTGTTTCGTGCCGCCTAACATATCCGTTCTGGCACTTCAACTGTGGCAACCAACTCCTTGCAGCAACTGCCACAGAAATCCATCAGCGGCCTGTCCCATGTTCCCATGTTCCCACACACTGAGCGAAATATTTAACACAAAAAGAGGGAAGATTTTTGATTCAATTCAGGCTTTAAGCTTTTCAATTAGTGGGGAATATTTTTAGCTGCTCTGAAAATCTTCTAAGAATAGTTTTTGGACTTTCATATTTCATAGGCACAAGACGAAGAGATCTCTTTGCAGCTAAGGATTAGCTTAGCTTTGTTTATTAATAATTAAAAAGTGCAAAAGAATCAGCAGGTAAAACGACGAAAGGGGTTTATAAGTAATACAATTAGCAAGTGCTACAATTGGAGCTCTACTTTGAGAGAGAGAGAGAGAGGAACGTGGACGTGGGGAGCGTCATATTTACATCATCCTATAGTTGTCCTGCATGACGAACTGCTTTTGCCTGTTACGGCACCCGGATCCATATTTCCATATTTCCACATTTCCATAATTCCGTACCAACACACAAAAAAACACACACAGGCAAAAAAAACCATCAAATAAAATCAAAAGAAAATAGAATTAGCAACGAAAATACAAATCACAGAATCACTGTAAGTCCCGCTTCAGTCCGGGGGATTATCCATGTATCCATGGATCAGGAGAGGGACTGGGAGCTCTGACACTCCCCTGACTCCTCCTCCTGCTCCTCCTCCTCCTCCTGCCGCAGCAGCAGAGCGGTGTACCTCTTCTTCTTGTGACGCATCTCTGCTGGCGAGCGTACATTGGACGCCGCATGCATTATTCCAGTTACCAGTTTACTGGCTTTTCCGGCACCCACGCGACAACCCACGAACTCGACTCGGCCTGGGCCTGGGAACGATGTGAACGGGCGCGCGCGCCACTTAAAAGTGCAACAGCGTTGCGGGCGGACACCGCCACAGACACAGCCGCAGCCACATTGTGTGGCTGTATGGTTCGATGGTCGATCAACGCACAATGGTCACAATGTTTTGACACCCTTGCTGGACAGTGTACGACCCTTCCATGTGTGTGTTGTATTAATGGCAGAGTGTCCTTGTGCGAAATCCTTCACAGACTCAATGCTTAGCTCTTCGATACGGTAAGTATAACCAATTCCAGGGTACTCTTCGCTTCGATCCACTGCCCTGGTCATTCCCAGCCCGTTCTAATTGAATTTTAAGGGGGTTGCACCTTGGCTTTGGGCACAGCCGGAAACGGGAGAGAGATACAGCTGACAGCATTGCTCTTCAGAGCAAAACAGTGAATAGAGAGAGGTCCAAGCGAGAGACAGATAAATTATGAGAGAGTAAGAAGGAGAGAGAGAGAGAGAGAGAGAGATGAGAGCGTGTGGAGAGCTAAGACCCCAGTGACATGAGAGCGCGCTTGTTAGCACATTTTAAGTCGCTGTCAAGGTCTTTTGTCCGTCTTAATAATCATCGCCTGCCTCTGCACACCGCACGCCGTGCCCCCCCATCCGACTCATGGGCATGGGGCATATGCGCTTTTGGGGCACGTTAATTAGCTGCAACGTCAATCGATGGGAGCAAACAAAGCATAAAGCGCCGCAAAAATGAAATGAAAATGAAAAACATAAATAGTTTTATTCTTCTTCTGCATTCGTTTCGGGGCAAGGTCGGCCACGAAGACAGCGAAAGAGGCAACGAGTATGGGCATGGGTATGGGTATGGGTATGGGCATGGGAAATGAGGCCAAAGACATACTCCAGTATCGCTGATCAACTGCTCTCAACCAGCAGCAATTAGTTTGGGAAAGAAAAGATGACCTTTAATAAGTCGTGCTAAAGGAATCAAACTTAACCGAATAAGTAATCGTTAAACAGCAACTCAATAACTAAGGAGTCTGTTCCATTAATTGTGATCCATCCCACCTTTTGGGGGCGTCAAACATTTCCCTGTCCGTCAGCATTCGCCACCTGAGCCTACGCTATGTGCGCGTATTCTGGGGCGAGTCGTAAATGCGAAAATTCTCGCTCCAAAGTAAATATTTAGAAAATAATAAAACCAAATTTTAATGCAAAAAGAAAAGCAATGATTTAGCAGATAGCGCAGATAAACGCGAAAGCGCGTGGCAAACAAATGAAAGGCCCATAAAGATAGGCTAACTTTGTGCTGCGAAGCTTTTGATACCCTGTCATAATAATATATGTATGTAAATATCCTTTGCAAGATTCATGCACATAGTTGATGTACCAATACCTACACATGTACCTTTACATCTGATAAGGGAAAACCTACAGCAAAGGGTACACATTTTCTTTTAGTGTTAAAGATGTTCTCAACTTGTTGACGTCAAAACCAAATCGTTGGCATTTTATCCATTAAATTATTGTATGCTAGATGCTACGTGTATTGATCTGATCTTAGCTATGATTGTACATATGTATGTACACATAATAATTACATTCCTTTCATTTCAGAAACAACAGCAGCAGCAGCAGCGGCAGCAGTGGATGAGAGGCAGCGCTACTGTGGAAGAGTTTGAATGAGACAGCGATGAACAGCAGCAACAACAGCAGGGTGGCTCTTACCTTGGCGCTTGGCTTAAGCTGCCGTTCGTCGTCGTGATGTGGGCCATGCAGGCAATCCATTAACTTACTCCACTTTTTCGCGCCGTGTACTGGTAACAATTTATTGTGTGTTCTATGCTCAATAGCAGATATTATCGGCAGGCAGCTGTAACTGTAATTCTTTTTAATTTCTGCTCTTCCGACTATAACGATTCACTATGCACACATGTATGATTGTGCTATATACATAGATCTGTGATACCGGTTCACATATGTATGTATGTACATATACTATGTATGTCCATATGTACATATGTTGGTACATCAGCAGACGGATGGCTACTTGCATATATACAGAGACAGCGACATCTACATATATATATTTATTTATATTCAAATGACAAAAGAAATGAAACGAGACAATTTTCATTTATTTTTCACTTTTGTTTTTTGTTGCTTTTCCCGTTGCTGGCCGCCTTCTTCCACGACAGCGGCGGCAGCAGCGGCAGCGCCAGCAGCCGAGACGCCGACCGAAAGAGCGCGCGACGGTGTCAACGGGGATGGGTTGGTGGGTGTAGGCCGGGCGAGAGTGTGGCGGGGTGTGGGGAAGCAGTTGTCGCACACATTTTTCACATTTTCCAAACGGCACCGCAAGAGGAAGAAAACAAAAAACACACACGAAACGACAACAAAACCAAAAAAACAACACTCAAACATTTCTGAAACTTACGCGTCAGCACAGAGAAGGAGAGAAAGATCGCGCGCGGCAGTGAGAGTGTAAGAGGTGGGATGGAAGAGAGAATTCTTCATTTGGTCCACGCAAGTGCAAGGTGAATTTATGCAAGGTGAGGACATTTCCAAGAAGTCATCTCAGGATAGTGGCTTTGTTTATTAAAAAACACATTCGAGGGGAATGGAGAGGAGATCACCACTACCCATATTATATTTATGAGAGAGAAACTGGGAGAACAACACCTCCCCTTGCATAAATGAACCCTGCGCGAGAAAGAGCGAAAGAGCTTAAGAACCGTTGGGCAAACGACAAACGAAGCGGAACGTCATCAATGCGACACTATTTTCCACATAATTTCCGTGGCATAATTATCATCAATAAAATTATCATTTCGTGAATCATTATCACCATCACAAACATCTTGGTCACCACAACAACAAAAAAGAAACGCACGACATACGCACTGGTTCGGTGCGGGAGAATTGGCTCGGCAGCGGGAGAAGTGGTTAAAGCTCTGCTTCGAAGCTGCATAAATCTGAGAGCATTGCAGCTGCCAATGCACGCTCTCTTTCGACGAGAGTACTTGTACCGCACACACAAACACAAACTTAATGGGCGACTATCAGGCGATCGCATTCTCTGGCAATGCCTCACCTTATGCCAATGCACTTAGTCCGATTCTTTTGCTTTCCTCCTTTTCTGTTTTCTATCTTCTGTGTGAGAGTGAAACAAGTGCGAAGCGAAGCGCTCACCGGCGTGCGCGTTACTGAAGATCGCTCCTCTGCTCGCCGCAGAGGCCTGCGACAGCGACAGCGACGTTGTCGGCGGCGACTGCGACTGCGAATGCGAATGCCAGGTCTGACGTGGGGGCACATGGATGGACATCACCGCAGGCCAGGGGCCAAGCGCCAGCAACAGCAGCAGCAGCACCAATCGACACTGTTCCGGTTTGCAATTTCACTCGGAGATCGGTAAGAGATCTTTAGTTTCTGCATTAACATACTTAAATATCCTACAATTTCTCTTAATGCGAGATCTTATTTTCCATTGAAATTTTAATTTCATTTGCCAGAACATCTTACATAAAATATCTCTGCTTTCTTCCAATACGGAATGAACAAAAACAAAAACGTTAATGAAAACCAGAACAGTGCCGAAAATCGAGCATGTGGGTGACTGAGAGGTGGCGGGGGAGGTGACTCTTTATGGGTGAGTGTTGTGCAAAGTGTTTTCCACGCAAATTGCTTACAACGTCAACAGCCAGCGACGTTTAATAAACGTTCAGCGAAAAAATACATTCGAACGGTACACGGTATCGCAGGCAGCAAACACCAAGCACCAAGTTGGTTTTGGTTCTTCTTTCACACGCATTCGCATGTACCGTAATTTAAAGCCTGCGCAAGCATCTCGTTGCGCTAGCAAATCTGAACATGAAAGTTCATGCATTGTTATGCTTGCTGAAACGGTACATTCATGTGCTGTGATATCGGTAAATGCAAGTTTATTGAAATATATGTAAATAAGAGGCCCAGAAATGTGAGGGACTCCCGCTTCGATAAGTGCATTATCAAAGACCATCATCAAGTTCCTATCATTTTATATTTTCCTCCCCTCATATTGTTAGCCTGAAACAATCATTGGTTCCTATCCAAAGTGGAACCCCGACAAGCATTTGGCTTAGTGCCGCAGGCACTTTGTCTTTATTTTGTCTCAAAAACCTCCGACGAATGATTCACGATTCCAAATCGCAGCAGCAGCCGCGGCAACAAGTGAATGGAAATCGAAGCGCACACTTGACAGTACGAGACACAAGAACGATGTAAATTGATGGGTAGCGTGGGGGGACAGTGCTTGTTTGTTTGTTTGTTTGTTGTTTGGGGGAATGGAATGGTGTGGGTGTGGCATCGATTACACAAATTGCATGCCACAAGGAATCGATACCAGCAATTATGGGGCAGCCGATTCCAACGAGAGTGAGCTTCCGCGGTGACACATGATTTTCATTGGCAGTTTGAATTGATTCGAACTTCGCATGGATCGTCGTACACATGTACAAATAATTCAATTAATTTCGCAATCGACGCAGTTGCAAATCGCGAATTCTGCACAATTTCAATTGGTCATAAATACGAGTATTGTATATTTGTGGCCAAAAGACACAAAGCAGGCCAACAAACAAATACGAGTACGCGCACCCATGATGATAATGATGATGATGATCCGAATGATGATCATGAAGAGCCCAGTGCCAATGAATGGGTGGGATAAACGCTGCTTTGTCTATTGGCAGACAAATGTTACACTTATAGATGCGTTTATAGCGTCACTTGATTAACAACACATACTCACAGACACTCTCAAGCAGATACAGATACTCAAGCAGTGGCGGCGACCTTCACTCGTTTTTCATTTTCATTTTCCTCTCACTCGGCCAAAGATTGCGTAAAGCCCATCCACCCATTCCACCCCATCCCATCCCATCCACCCGTACAACCCGTCAGACGCCGCAAAATAAGATTCCGCTGATTGTGTGTTGGCCCTGTTTTCGTCAATTGTCGACAATATCGTTTTTAATGCGCCTCTTTATTTGTTTAAAAAGAAAACTCACAAAACGAATAAGAGACTGACAAAGGCAGAAGAATAAATGAAATCCCCACTAAAGGAAAAGTCTGAAAGGCTGCTGTCGAAGTTCTGTGTACCCTGTAAAGCAGTCAAATGAAATGAGCGATGAACCTTTATGTACATATTGGGATATATGTATACACGATAACGAGATCTTTCTTAAGGTTGCTTATGTTGCTACGTATGCATATACCATTCATTGAAGGGTGTCACAACTGCTGCCACACTTTGAGAACTCAATATGTACAAAGTGCTTGGCTAAGGGGGTCTTTGGGTGGATTGGTGATTTTGCTCGAGTGATACATTTTTAATGCATTTTCTCAATGTCCGATTCTTGGCATTGCTTCCCATTTGTCGATTGATTGTTGTTGATGTTGCCCCGTTCCCTCGAAAAGCGATTCACATGAGTGACCAAATAGGGTTACGGAAAAGATGCGAATATCGAATGATGGAGAATGGATGATTTGATAGAAGGCTGTGTTGATGGATCAGCGTGAAGGGCGTCCGAGGGACAAGAAAGATTGAGGCATACATAGATGGAAGATCTCAATGAATGGAAGTGTGAGGTTCGGTGCGACTAAAACCAAAAGTTCATTGAGTTTGAGTACTTATTAATCGTGATCCAATAAAGATTCTGTGTACTCTTCCCCATGCCTTTTAGTGTATTAGTTATATTATTGTGTTGCTTGGATGATTGATTGCATAAAAGTCTATTTTTGATGGGGTTAAGATCGTGGGTGAATATAGTTTTATGAATGTTAACATTATAGACTAAGAGATTTACTGCCCACTAAAAGCCTTCTGAAACTGAAAATTATATTGCGGATTGGGTTCGAAGACCTAGTCAAGGGTAGAGTCATAGTCGCAGTTAGCTTACGAATTGGAAAGTGGCATCGAGTAAAGCACTTAGACAGTACACAAACCACACCGTCCTAGGGCCTCCTAGCCTTTGCTTGGTACTTTATTCTTTGATTTCTTTAAACTTTTAAAGATTGGTAACTCACCTGCAAAGAGAAGAAAAGTGGGAGAACAAAGTAAGGGATTAGTGCGGTTGATTTTTAATCGTTTATTTCTTTCTTAGTTCTTAGTTGGCTGTTCATTGAGTACTGTCTCGGATGCCCCAGTGGCGCAGTGACCTCATGACCTCGTTTATTAGGATTTTTCTCCCTCTTCCTGAAGATTTTCTCTTCGTTGCGTTTTGAATTGCACAGGACATTGACATTGGGGGGGCAACTGTGACGTCTGCATTGCGGGCTTTTGCCTGAAGAAAGCTTTTTACCCGAGAGAGATGGCAAGAAAGCCCCCAAAAAGTTGTCGTAGAATGAATAAATAATTAAATTTGAATTTAAATTGAAATTGCGCGCGCATAGGAGTCTGCCTGGCGCCCTCTGGCCCCAAAGCACCGAGCTTTTTGCCAGCTTTTCGAACTTCCAATTTCGAAAATATTTCAAGAGGCAAGCCAACCACCTACGCCAGCGCAGGCAGCGACTGCGGCAGAGACTGCGGCGAAGCAGCGGCAGCAACGCTTATCGCTCGGCTTTTCGGAATTTGTTGCTCTGGAGGAGCACGTGCTCGGTGGCAGCGGCAGCGGCAGCAGCAGCGCTCGGCATCTGCGGCATCCACAAAACTCACTCTCCCACCCCCTTCAGCTACGGCAAGATACTGGAGCAGGCGAATTTTCTCTTGGATTTTGAAGCAATAAAAATAACAAAAACAACAAAAAATAACAAGATAGAAAAGCCTTCAATTAATAAGGATAGAAGTAACAAATACCCCTGGGAAAAGCACAGAAAAGTCTTCTCACGAGTCGGAGATGGATCCCACATTTGATCAAACAATCAAAGTAGATCTCTACCAAAGAAGAGACATCAACGGGTGGAAGTTTGCCTAATTGCTACCTCTATGCCTTCAGCTTGGCGACAGAGGGTATCAAAGGGTTCGACTCTGCTGTCAGCAGGCGCTCCCTCGCTTCCGCATTCTTTTCGCTCCGTTTTGGCTTCGCTGCCTTTGGCTCATGTTTGGCGTTGACTCCCCGTTGACGAGAGATAAGCGCTGCCTGCCACTCGATGCTGTTCAATGATTTCTTCACGTTTCCCCACCCTTCTCAGCGCGCTTTTGGCTGTCTTTAGGGCTCTATCCTGCTGCTGCTCCTGTTTCGTGTTCCCTCTCCTGCTGCTACCCTCATAAATATGCAAACCGAGAATAAAACTGATGAAAAGGAGACAAGACGCGTGGGGGCTGGCTGAAATTCCGGCGGTGTATTTAAGCATTGAAGGAGGATACGACAATTTTCTTCCTTGCCACGCCCACGTCCACATTCACTTGGCCTGGGACAATTTCTTAAAGCTTTCCACATTTTTGGGTGTTTTTAGCTTTGTTCAAGTTTGAAGAAATATAAATTACAGGCAGCTATGCGAGTGCCCCATTACGTGAAATGTTCCCCAATCACAACTTAATTGCCTCGCTCAGATGTGTTCCTATAAAATCCCCCTCCAATTTGCTTTATTTTCGCACATTTCATCCAAACGGAAATGTTTCCACTTTTCACTTCTTTCGTACAACATCTGCTGGTGAGTGATTTCTGTTAATTTTTACCCATTAACGAAAGTTTTTCAGAGCTAAAAACTATTTAATATCGCAGCAGAAGTTCCTTTTATTCGAACAAAACTGTGAGGAACAGACTATAAATGCTCAAACACAAAACCCAAGCCATAATCCTGTCTACCTAATCCCCTGGGAATCCAAAAACACATTCAAATTCCGCGTCAAAACTTAAATTCGTTGCACATTGCGCGGCTCATGTTGCGCTTCAATCAGCCTGATTGTGGCAACCAGAGCCAGAAATCCTTGGCGGCAGCCTGGGAAATATGCTAATAAAATTTAAACTTTAACTCCTGCAGGGGGGCGAAAACTCGTATTTGTTTTTGTTTGTCTGCCGTATTCGCATTTTTATTGCCAACTCGGAATGCACTTTCCGACGCGACGGTGCTGTGCACATAAAAAACCCGGAAGTGCCCCTTCCCCTTTCTTTCCTTCCTTGAATTTGCATTTGCATTTGCATTCATTTATTACTCATAAGCAACAATGTAAGTGGTCCGTGGCGGGGTGGGGGGGTAAGCCAATATGTTTAGCTACCCCTGAATGAATGAATGAATGAATGAATGAATGAATAAATTAATGAGTGAATGATTGGTGGTGGTCCCGGATTGGGACTTAATGTCGGTTTCTTGTCATTTAATTTGTCACTTCCATGATATAAGCGTTGGTCTAATGGCGGCCGTTTTCCTCTCCGTCTGCCGATTTCCCCCCTCATTGACTTTAGCTTTGCCTTTGCCTGTGGCTTTGCCTTCACCTTCAGCCTTCACTTCGAAGACCATCATCTTGACATTTTGATTTATTGACTAATGCGCCGATGTAGGGCTTCACTGAGAAAAACAAAATCCGAAATATATTTGCAAAATTTGAAGGGGAAAATCTGTGGCATAGAGTCGGCTTTTGGTATAGTTTTAGCTGCAAGAAAATTGAATGACTGGGAAAAGTGTGAACAAGGAAATACAAGAGTCCTCCACTTGCATTCCCTCAGTGTCGATTTGCCTGTGGCTGTGGCTGTTGCTGTTGCGGCTTGTTGCTGATGATTTGGCACTGAGCCGCTTACCAGCTGGACTCCGACACCGACCCCTACCCGTACACCTACTTGTACCCGGAACAGTGCCAAAACCGCGGCTGGTCGGCTTTCGCATGCTCGTCAGCTGCCAAATTACGCGCTGCCATTGGCATTGGCATTGGCTCTTGTGTCGTGTGACATGTTTGTGCAACTAATGCAGCAGCAGCAGCAGGCGCAGCAGCATGTTGAATGTTTGCTGGTGCTCCTTGATGCAGGATCCAGGAGCCAACGCCAACGCCAAAGCCAAAGTCATCCTGTTAACGAGCTCGTTACGGCTCATTGAGTTTCGTTTCGATTCGCTCTGTTGCAGGCATTGGGCCAATGCAAATTGAATTCTCTTTCGAAACGGAAATGCAAATTAAGCACAAAGTGATTCCCAATGGTTGTAGCTGCTCTCAAATAAGTTTTTACGCTCCTATTTCTGGCTGATCCATAAGCAAATTGAAGAAGTAGAATTATACAGCAGAAAGATTAAATGCAAGTGCCACTGAAGGTAGCCTTTACCTCATAGTCTCTCAGCTAATTTATAGTAATTCAATTACTGATATTTGTATCTATGTACATCTAGTATCTGTATCTATAGTTTATTTAGTTAATATTCCCACTGCAGTTGCATTTATCTTTGAAGTTTCGGTGTCCCCAGAGCCGGGGCTTGTCCACCGTTCAACTGTTTACTTGTTGAGGAAAGTTTTCTTCCACCCGCCAGTCCAGACATTACCCAACTCCCCTCGCTTTCGCTCACTCTCTTTACGGCCCCTTTGGGTAGCATTCATGTGCATTCCCGTTAACTGCCAGCGAAAGCTGAAGGCCACGGCGCAGGCGTCAAATCGCAGAGAGGTGCCCCAGCAATCTCTCTCTTGCTGCCTCTCTTCCCCTTTAGTATTTGCCTCATTTTCAGTTATAAACGATTATATTTAGTGGCCAAATATTGGAAGAATCATTTTGGCAAACAAATTTCCTTTTAGTTTTCCTAAAATTAGCAGAAATCAAACGAATTTCCAAATTTCCCCAAAAAGATTTCGATTAATTTATGGCGTACGTAAAGCTGTCAAGAGATATAGCCATGGAAATGGATATATACGTATCTAGATATAGACTCGATTTGTTATCGTTCGTACACGCGCCCCTTCCCCCAAGCACCTCTCTCGCTCTCTCTCTCTCTCTCTCTATCGCGCTCTCTTTGCCGAGAGTGGGAGACATAGAGAGAGAGGGAGAGAGAGCGAGATAGAGTGCGTGGGAAAGTTGCCGGCTATGAGAAGCGGAACAGAAACTGTCACTCAGTCGAGCATTAGACGCCAACGCGTTTGGTCACCAAGGCTCTAGCTCTCTCTTTCTCTCGTTCTCTGTTCCCTTTGCCACCTTTTTCTCATTCACACTTAAACTCTCGCTCGCTCGCTCGCTCTCGCTCTCGCTCTATCTCCGTCCCCACCGTGCCCCTTTGGCGTGCCCTCCACATGCGGAAAAGTGTGAAAAAGTTTTGGTAGCGAGCGGCTCTTATGTATACATCACGTACGTACAACCCGAACGACAAACAAAACAATTTCCATTCTAATTTGCACTTGAGGCACTGCAACAACACTCGCATGCTGCAAGCAGTGGCCAAGCAGCGCAGAGCCGTGCAAGCAGTCTTCCCTGCTTTCCAGCTGGAGAGAGTCCCGAGAGTTTTTATTTAAAATTAGACCGAGTTCTCCTCCCACACTCCCACACTCTTTTGCCCCTCCATCATACTTTTTGTTGTTTGTGTAATCTAAAAATATGGAAATTTGATTTTCGAACTGCACTTGTGCTCCATAAATCAAAGCAGAAATTCTGAATCGAACATCAAAACTAGACAAATTTCCCCTCTTTGATTTGGGATTTGTGTAGCAGCAGCAGAACGGAAACCACAGCGGCTGCAACATCATGTTCTTGGCCGTCAATCAGAGTCTCCACAATGCCAGCAAGAAAAAGAAGAAGCGACGCTCCATACAGCAGGATGAGGATGAGAGCAGCGCCACGGGCAGCACTGAGGTGAAGCCGCGGCGTCTGGAGTCTGCGGCGTCCAGTGACCAGCTGGTGGCTGGCGACGCAACATCGACGGCAGCTACCGGTGCTGGCGGGGGCAACAAGGCGGTTACCTCGCTGGTGCTCGTCTACATCTACTTGGGCGCCCTCACCCTGATCCTGGCCAGTCTCGCCATTGTCTTTTACACGCACACACAGCAGGAGCCAGGCGATGCCTCGTCGCCCACGCCCAGCTCCTCGAGGCTCTTTCGCGCACAGTTCCAGGCGGAGTTGCAGCGATCCGAGGATGTCCTCAGAGCAATGCTCAACCAGATTATCGCAGCGGATCGAGAAGCGGACAGGGAAACAACGTGAGTGTGTGCCAGTTGGGGTTTGGAATCACTTTTAATCTTTGAACTCTCTCTTGATAGCACCGCCAGCACCACGCGAAAGGTCAGCAGCAGCAGCAACGGAGAGTTGAAGAACGAGCGCAAGTTCACGGACAACCTGATTGGCCACCGGACAGAGGAGAGGCGAATGCGCATCCGACGGGACATTGCCTCGTCGCCCGCTTCGATGCATGGCAAGACACTTTCAGAATGCTCTTTGTAACCCAACCTAATCCATCTCTCTCTCTCACAGCTGATCCACTGATTGAGTTCTTCAATCCAAACCACCGCATGGCGCTCGAGGAGCAGGACACGGAGATCCGCAAGCGAACCGGGCAGAAGGGCGCCGCTCCGGGCGGCGACGAGTGGATCTATCTGAACACCTACTGCCGCGTGCCGGAGAAGATAATCACAGGCTTCTGCAAGGGCACACAGGACTACTGTCCGCCGGCGCCAGTGGGTCCGCCGGGTGAGTCTGGGCCCAAGGGACCGACTGGGAATCCTGGGTTGCCCGGCATACCCGGCCCCAAGGGCAATCGCGGCGATGTCGGTCTGCCGGGCGCACCTGGCGTCGATGGTGTCGGCCATGTGGGGCCCGCGGGTCCACGTGGCATCAAGGGCGATGCGGGCGCCGTCGGACGGTCGGGCCTGGATGGGCGTGACGGTGTGCCGGGGGAGCCCGGACTGGACGGAGTGCCGGGACGAGCTGGTGCCGATGGCAAGAACGGGCAGCCGGGGCGTGACGGCAAGGACGGGCTGCACGGCAAGGATGGCAAGGATGGGCTGTCCATCACCGGGCCAAAAGGCGCCCAAGGACCACCAGGCGAACGAGGACTCAAGGGTAGGGTATCATTCATTGCTTGTGTGTGCTTCCAGAGTGCAAAATTGTGTGCCCCCCACAGGCATTGCTGGTCCGCGCGGACGTCCTGGCAAGCCGGGCACCAACGGCACGCCCGGCGTGCCCGGCATCAATGCCTGGAAGATGCAGTTCCCCAATGGCAGCTCCTCGAACGATCTGCTGATACCGCCCTCGATCACAGACCTACACGCACCGGACTTCCAGCGCACGGTGATTGTCGAGGAAGGGCGATCCCTGAATCTCAGCTGCACGGCCACCGGCAGTCCCCAGCCGCAGGTGGAGTGGCGCCGCGAGGACGGACGCACCATCAACGTCAATGGAATGGAGAGTGAGTAGGGAGAGAGCAGCAGAGAGAAGAACTGAAGCTAAACATTGCATCCATCACAGTGGCCTCCATCAGCGGACAGTTTCTGAAGTTCACCAACATCACGAGGCATCAGATGGCGGCCTACACGTGCTATGCCAACAATGGGATCGCGCCCGTTGCCAATGCAACCTTCATAGTGGAAGTACACTGTAAGCACGAGAGAGATCCATCCATGGAGCCTATTTTCATTTATTTATTCTACGCCCAAAAGTTGCGCCAATGATCTCGGTGTACCGACAAATGATCTACGCGGAATACCAGAGCAGCGCCACGCTCGAGTGCCTCGTGGAGGCATTCCCCGAGGCCATACGCTACTGGGAGCGTGCCTACGATGGCAAGATACTGGATCCCAGCGAGAAGTACAGCATTGAATCCTATCCAGATGGGTGAGCAGAAAAACACAAAAAGAGCTACTGTTGGTTGATTTTTAATCTGCTATTTGCAGCTTCAAAACTTCCATGCGTCTGACCATTAATAACCTGCGCAAGGACGACTTTGGCTACTATCATTGTGTGGCACGCAACGAACTGAATGCCACCATGGTCAACTTTGAGATAGCACGTGAGTACACAGCATAGACGGAGAGACTTGCTTTATCCTTGGGCTACTTCTCCAGCACAAGATCCAAACAGCGAGACGCCGTATGTGGGCAACAGCATCAAGGTGTATGGCCAGCGACCGCCTGAGAGCGAGTGCCCCGTCTGTGATCAGTGTCCGGATCCGAGGTAAGTGCCCTGCCCCACTTAATACTGGTCTACGCATCCTGCAATGCTTTATATTACAGCCTGTACCAGTGCAAGGATTCCATACTGAACAACTTTGAGATACAGCCAACGGGAAATCTCAGCTATCCGGGACTGCCCAAGCGACCCAAGAGTGAGTGAACACAGTGAGATCAGATTTCAGCATTCCTCAAGTGCATCTTGTCTCTGTTTCTGTCTCTTGGTAGCCTGCTACTTGTATGCCGTCGGCAAGCCCGTCTTCCACAAGGTTGTCAATGAGAAGTTTGGCTCGTGGCTGCGCGATCCAGCGCCCGAAAGCGATCGCGAGAAGACATACGTGACGAACGAGAATGATCCGTACAATTTGTTTGAGTTTACCACGCGGATACAGTATCGCATGAACAGTGTGCCCCGGCGCAAGTACGAGATACCCGAGGGTTTCCATGTGAGTAACGTAAAGGATTCCAAGACTCTTTGTTGTTACTTTCCTTTGCCGCTTTTAGGGCAATGCTCATGTGGTGTTCAATGGCTCGTTCTACTATCATCAGAGGAACTCCGATCTGGTGGTTAAGCTGGATCTGACAAGCCTCAAGAAAATCAGTACGTAGTGCCATAAATATTCCCAGAAATGTCATCCATTGTGGATTGATTCCTGCCTCTTTGCAGCCACACAACTGCCCTATGCGGGAGTGGCTGCCTCCAATCGACTCTACGCCACGGACTTCAACTTCATGGACTTTAATGTGGACGAGGTGGGCCTGTGGGTTGTCTACAGCACCTACAACTCCAACAACACGCTGGTGGCAAAGGTGCGTAGTGAACAGCGCCTGAGAGAGCCGCCTCTTTAGAATGATTTCTTCCACAGCTGGACGCAGAGACACTGAAGATGCAGTACAATTTCAACATCACACTGGACCACCATCAGTTTGGGGAGATGTTTATTGTGTGCGGCAATCTGTATGCCATCGATTCGGCCACAGACAAGAACACACAGATCCGATATGTGGTGGACCTGTACAAGGGCAAGCTGCTCAATACGAATCTGCCATTCTCGAATCCCTTCAGTCACACGACCACCGTCGGCTACAATCCCCTGACAGTTGTGAGTGATAAATCTTTGGCCTATGGCTTTACCCCACTCATTCCCCACCTTTGCAGGAACTCTACTCGTGGGACAAGGGCAATGCACTCACATATCCCATACGCTACAACGAGCAGCGACTCATATCCGACAACAGTTAGGAGCGGATCCGAGATCGATCTGCTCCAGTCACAGCTCAAAATCTAATCTAATGTATGTAGATACTAAGGCACACACGCAACACACACACAACACACACACAATAAATAAATGAAAATTGTTTTTTTTGTCCCACAATCTACACAGCTCAACTTTGTCTGTTGGTGTTCAATATTTATTCCGAGATCATTCGATTGTTTGGTCGCTTGATTCTCACGTCTGGCGCTGCGCTAATTGCAAAAGTCAGCGAGCAGGGAGGAAAGTGGCCATAGATCTGTGGGTGTCAAGTGTAAATTTGCCAATGGACAAGCGCTGCTTGCAAGTGCAACAAAGTATTTGTGCAGCAAGAGAGTGTGAAAAAGAGCGGAGAGCAGAGAGCAAATAAAACCCTCCAGACGTAGCGTTAGGCAAATGCTGACAAATGTGAAATGAATTAATTTGCAGCCCAGCACCGAAGATAGCACTGCTTGCAAGCAGTCCAAGTGGGTTAAGAGAGGGCCTAGGTAACAAATCGGTTGCCCTTTTCCCTCTATGACATGTTTCGGATTCCTTTTCATCATCTTTTGTTGTTTTTCTCATCCTTATCCTCTGCCATTTCCATCCACTCCACCTGTCCGTCATGCCACAAACCAAAATCATCCACTAAATGACGAGGTAAATCCATTAGCTAAATCTAAGACCTCCCTCCCGCGGCAGCGGCCTCACCATTGGTGTCCATCATCCAGTCTCTCTCGCTCCTCCTGTCTCTGTGTGTCTCTGTCAGCCCCCCGTTGCCAATTAGCAGCGATAATGTTGACATTATCCGAGGAAACGAGGGCCGTTTTCCATTAATTATGCCTGCTTAAAAATTGCCCGGACCCGGACCTGGACCTGGACCAGGAATGGCTGCCAAATTGCAGCAACAAGTTCCCATCCATCCGCAGTCCCCCACACCCTTTCCCCTACCATTTTCAGCAGTCATTTTCTGAGACGTGCCACAGCGTGATGCGGCAAGGGGGGAGGCGGGCTGGCCATGCGGTTCGGTTCGGTTTGAGTTAATTTGCTGGCATCGTTGCCACGGCTGGCACGGGTGGGGGAGTGTCCTGCAGAGCCTGAAGCTTCATATTGACATACTGACAGAGTGACAGACCAGAATGACGGCCTGTCAATGCAGTCAATATTCGCTGCTGGTACGATTATTTCGCTGAAACTCAGAGCCATGATAGGCGGAGCGGGTGCTGGTGGGGGGTTGAAGCCCTGCCATCACCCCTCCACCCACCTACCGCTGTGCAATGTGCGTGACGGAGAGAGAGAGAGTCGCGTTGCAGGAAGTCTTTCTCGTCAATTTCGTTGCATGTTTGACAATTTGCATTTTTCGTTTGCCCCGCGGCGTTGCAAGCTCTGCTCTCTCCCTGCCTGCCCTTACTCTTTGTGCAACATTCCTGGGACCCGCTTGGGCCATTGTCTGAGCGATTTCCCACTGCATTTTCCGATTCCTTTTGTCAATGTTCCATGGAATGCGCTCCACCAACTGCCAGCGGAGTGGAGTCGTGCCGTGGCTTACGATGCCTATGGCCTATGGGCTCTGGCCATGGCCGTGGTTGTGGCTGTGACTCCGACTGTGACTGTCGAATCTCTCTGGCCAGCGCAAAAGTCACAGCTGGAATGGCCAAAGAGTGTGCTTTAATTGAGACTTTCGCATTGGCATTTGGCATTTTGGTTTCGGTACTGGTATTGGTCCTTTGAGGTCCTTCAGTTGTTTTAGCAGCGGGTGGTCCTCGCATGTGTGGACGTGATTCGATTCGAGAAACGATTGCAGCAGGCCCCCCTGCGATGTGCATGCAAAGTGGAACCCCAACAACAGATAAAATATATCCCAAAAAAGGAACTACAGAACAGTGAAAAGAGGGCAACAAACACTGGATAGTCATGGAGTGTTCCACTGCGAAATAACTTTAGATTTTCGAGTGTCATTTCCAGACTTTCAAAGTATTTGCAGCGGCAGTGCCGAGTCTCGAGGCTCCTCTGTTACGAGAACTTTTGAAGCTTTTTGGGTTGCTCTTAATCGAGCAGCATCTGTCGAGAGTCGATCATCAATCAATTAGCACCGTTCAACCTTGTTGGCCTTTGGCTTTGGCTCTGACTGTGGCTCGGCTCCTTCTGCGTCACCTCCGTTGCACGAGTGTTTTGATTTATGCAATTTTAAATATACATTTCATACAATTTTTCCCCTCTATTGAATTGGCTTTCGCTTTTTCTTTTGCTGGCCAAATGCCAGCGGACAAAACGTTTGACTTGGCCAAGCAGCATTCCCTTTTCCTTTTCCCCATTTCACTTTCTCTTTATCATTTTCAAAGCCAAAACTTGTGACGTTTATCCGTGGGGCATTTCGCATTTGAGAGCAGTGGAAATGTGTCACATATTTGTGTGACTTTGTTTGAGGGTATCGCAGAGTCGACAGTTGTCGAGCACTGGCAGCGGGAGGGCATCCAACACTGGAGCGGATGTTTGCCGCTAAGCGCATTTGGCAGCTGCTTTACCGCTCTCTCTTTCTCTTTTGCTCTCTCTCTGGAGCATCTGTTGGATAGCGGAGAGTCCTTAGAGCCCAATGGCATGGCGTTCATCAAATGATTTTCATGCTTCAGCGGTGCCAAGTCCACTCATCCACCCATCCATCGCTCATCTGCACGCTGGAGAAGTCACTCTTAGGAAGTGCCTCTCTGTTGCCTTTCCCACCAACGCCCCGCGGTGACTAACTTTAGTCGTTGTGTTTAGCAACAGTTTGCTTCATTAAATTGCAAACGAGAGCTCCGCGCTTCGAGTGTCTCCTGGGGAGGCGCAGGCGATAGACCAGCAAGACAAACGAGGGCAAGGAGTGAAGAAAGCCTCGACAACTAGTCAGAGAGAGAGAGGAGGGGGCAAGGATAAGGTAGAGAGAGTGAGTGAGAGCGGGTTGGGTGCTTACTTTTTAATCAAAATGCAAAATGTAATTTGGTCTCTTAACATGAACATGAACGTGTGCAGGTCACTGGGCCATAAAGATTCATATAATTTCATGGCTAAGGGGGGAGCACAGACAGAGAGCAATTATCAGAGCCTGAAGCCTGCAGCCTGAAGCTAAAACTAAACACACAGCGGCCAGTGTGTCCGTCCCAATAATCATGATGCCAGGACGATGCCAATCTCGCTGGTGCGTTAAATTATTTCTCGTAATAAAACGAGGATGGGAGGGAGCCTGTACAGAAAGCACCCATAGAGCCACTTAAACTTTGATGAACCCACAGCCCTCAAATGTCAAGCATCAGAGGAGCGGCAGGCTGCTTTAGCAGTCCAATAACTTTGCTTAAATGCTAATAAATGGCTCGGTCCAAGTGCTCCATCGGAACAACATTTACTGGCGAATTGTGACGCAGCTTAAGTTTTGCTGAATGGAAAGGCAAAAAGCCCTCTCATGCCCAATCAGTGGCAGATATTAAAGGTGGGAAACAGGACAAAGAAGCTGATTTTATGGCGAACAAAAGCTTAGGGCAAGTGTCACGATAATTGCTGCAACTCGTTAAGCGATTCCCAATTACCAGTGGAAGCTGCTCATCTCAGCAATCGTATTCGGCATTTGGATGCATTCGTATAAATTCCAGCAAAGACCACTTGAACTTGTGGCACTTTTCCCCTATCGAGCACACGATTAGCCCTGCCAGCAGGAGGGAAAGCGAAATGCGAAAAGCGAAAGGGATTTTGATCGCCAGTGCCAGCCTTGGCTCTTTGATTGATTGTGTGGCAGCGTAGAGTCTCCTCCTGCACACAGCTTCTCCATGCCAGAGCAATGAGAAATGATTGGTGGGAGCGGCGGTACTGGAACTCTGACTGGGCTTCGGATTTGGTTGCATTGGGCATGGGCTGGGGATTGGAAATGGGTTCGGCTTTCTCCTGCTGCTGCTGCTGCTGCATAGTCGGATAGAGACAATGCCTTGTCGATGTGGATATGCTTCGTGCCACAGACAAAAGGCAGAAGGCAGAAGGCAGATGCACAATGCCAGGCAATGGCATTTCTCGAAATAAAACCCAAACACAAGTGGCACAGCCTCTACTCTTCAGATCCCTCTCTCTCTCTCTCTCTTCCTCTGTAGTCTTAAATGCGTTAATTGAGTGCTAGGAATTGTCTTTCAGCTTTTTTGTCTGGCTTCCTTTTGTTGTTCGTCGCGCAACTCGAAGCGCCACCCAAAGGCAGCGGCACAGGGAGAGGCAGGGGCACCCACATTCCACATCCACTTGTACTTTGCTAGTACAAACAACAAATCAAAGTCAAATGGTCAACGAGATGAACGTCCATCGCTTACAGGGTAGCAGCAGCAGCAGCAGCAGCAGCACACTCCGGCAGCGGGGGTCTGGGGTGTTGGACACATGAATCAATTGCCAATTGATGAGGTAATGCCAATACATTCCAATTAATATTCAGCAATTAATTAGCATAATCGATTGGTAATTAAATTGCATAAATATTGAACCCACTTTCACAATGAAACGCGAAAAGAATCGAGTTGGCTTTTGTGTTGAAAAAAAGGCTTACAAAATCAACCACAACATTTAATTGTGCTTTCAATGAATGCAAAATTGATAGAGATTCAGATGGCAGATGCCAGAGCCAAACCACTTTCAACGATAAAGCGTTGGCTAGAGCAGGGTATGGGCTCACGTCGAGCACTTGCACAGCTTTTTGCGACTTTTCTTTTTTTTTATGGCTTTGCCAATTGAAATGTTGGCCAAAATGTTGCCCAACCTTCTCGTCTGCAAACGTTTCGCTTTGACACTTTGCGTTTTATGGTCGCCAATAAAATGTCCGTACACCCCCTGCCCCTGCCCATGCCCCACTGCCCCAACCCCACTGCCCCCTAATGCTTTTCGCGCTTTGGTGCACTTGAGTGGGCGAAGTGGAAACAGGAGCAGAAGCAGAAGCAGCAGCCAAAACCAGGAACCACCCACCAAAATCCGTACCGGTAATGAACTGGCTTCTGGCGCGTGTTATGGCCCCGGGCCGCTCATTAATTTCGCTTGAGTAAAGTTCAATAGAACGGCCCAAAAACAGCAGACACCCCGCTCTGCCCCACAGTCTTCCGGCACGCTCGGGAACGAGTGGCAGCTGGCAGCTGGCAGGTGGCAGACAAAGTAGTGCAAAATTTCAACAGGCAAATGAAAAATGATTTACCCAGAGCCTGGCTAACAAATGGGCGGCCCGGCAACGGGTGTGGCTGGTCTGTGGCACAGCGGCGAAAAGCGCTGATAAGCAAAGTCGGCCAGCAACTTAGCAGAATGGCCAAAACGAATGGCCAGCAATTAGACAGAGGTGCAGAGACGTCGACGAAGAATGGACAAGAATAAGTAACGAACGTGTCTCATGCAATCCCCAATCGATGACAGGCAACCAGGATACGATGACGGGGTGGCACAGGCACAGCCAGAGCCCCACGATGACAGGGTGCCACAGGAACAGCCAGAGCCATTTTCGATTAAAGAACCGTTGAAAATGTAGCAAAAAAGGATAATCGATTGGTAATCGTTGGGTAGTCATCGCTTATTCATCGACAAGTGAACGATAAAAGGCTTACATCACCCTGTATGCCGCAGGCAGATGCCTCCACTGGCGTTGACAAATCTAAACCAACTTTGCCAGTAATCCACTTCCGGTGTGGACACACACACACTTTCAGACTTTCTTTTCTTTTCGTAGTCCAAAAGATAAACAATTAATTTTGCTGCTGCTGCGCCTGTTGTGCCTGACAACAGGATAAGCATGCAGAAAGCTCTCCAAAATGGCCCCCAAAATGGACTGCCACTGCTGTGTGAACCACTGTCCCTGTTCCAGTTTGAGGACAGATATAAATTGTGAACTCTCCTTTTCGCTAAGGGTAGACCACAGACGATACTGCGAGACTGCAATTTATGATAAGATTCAATAAATCTGATTAGCGTAGCCCTCCCTTGCACTGTGGGAATTGTCATGGTGGCATGTGGTATGTGGACATGTGCGGATAGAGCCATCAATTTATCCCAGTACCAATGCCAATCCCTGTCTCAGTCCCAATCCCCGCTGTGGTGACGCGCAGCGGACATTTCAATTTCCATTTCAATGCAAAATAGATCCATTTGCTGCAAGAGGAAATATAGAGGGACTTGTTCTCTCCTGTCCCGTGCTGTCCTCTCCTGTCCCGTGCTGTTCTGTTCTGTCCTGTCTGTCGTGCGTGTCCTTTCCCTTGCTGTCCATGTCACAGCTTTTGGTGGCATTGGCGTTAAATATAACGACCACAGCCGAAGCGAGCCAGACCCAACCCGATCCCGATGGTTTCGTCAACTTCAACTTTGTCTCCCCGCATAAATAACGCCCAGGCAACAAAAACAGCAACAGCAGCAGCAGCAACAAAAACTCGCACAAGAGTGAGAGACAAGGGCTTATAAAATATTCATATGAATCGTACATGTTGGACCCAAAAGGATTTTAACAAAGAGACAGAGAGAGAGAGAGACAGGGGGCTGTAGCTGGAGCCTGCCCAAGCAAAATGGAAACAGTTTCGTGCAACATTTCTATAAATTTCGAGTGGCACGGCAGAGGAAGCGGAGAAGTGGCAGCCACGGACTGCGGGAGCTGGGAAATATTTATGCAAATTTCCAAATGTTCAACTGTTGCTCGAGCCAACAAAAAAAGGCAAACAAGTGGAGCAGAAGCAGGAGCAGCAAAAGAAAAGGTAAAATAGCAATACTCCTGGCTGCATCCGGAACCCTATAACCATCTCCCGTTCTCCCTCCTTTGAGGGCAGGGCTCAAACCTTTTATGTCAGCATCGTCTGACCTTCGCCGTGTTTATGCATGAAGTGTGCCGAAACACCCAAAGAGCGAGACTGTACTTGCCAAGAGGGGCATGCAAATTATGACGAAATGATAAATTGTTCATCTTTTTTTGTGTGTGTGTGCTTAGAGGGTATTTTTGGGACCATCTGGTGCAAGTGGAAGGGCACCAAAAATGCCAAAGTTCAGATCATTTAAATCAATGAATTGGCTTCGCTTGGGTGCTGCATGGAACTAGTTCTGAACTATGGAACACAAAGTATTGGGAACCAAAGTAAAACCAAGGCAAGAGCTGGTGGAACACAAGAGCTAGATACAATGGGAGCATGCTCCCGCCTCAAAGTCACAGATGATCAATTTAAAAATCATTTAAAAGTAATCAAATTGCCTCATGGCATGCTTTATGCCACTTGGCACTGCAAACTGAAAAACAGAACAGAAACACGAACAGCCGAATGTGAAGGGCCAGCCATAAATTGCGAAACACTTGGCACACACACACACTCCCACACAAACACACACAAACACACACAAAAGTAATCCGGCTGAAATCCTGGAAATCATCGCGCAGTTAGCAAGCGTTGCCCAACACTTGCTGGTGCTGCAGCTGCAGTTACAGTTACAGTTGTTGTCCCTCCCTGCCGACCCAGTGCCCGACAGCACTCGAGTGTTGTTGCAGCAACGCAGAGGCTGCACTTAAGCCATCCCCTGTAACCCCAAAGAACCCCCCGGAACCCAGCAACAGAGTTGCCAACCCCATGACCTGACCTCTCCTCTCCCCTGCTCTCTCATATGCTGATGCTGCTGGTGCACACCACACACTCCTGTGGATGCAAGCGGGCAAACAGCAGAGAAAGAACTACGAGCACCGAGTACGAGTAAAAATATAATATAATAAAAATATTATTATTATCCTTTCATTTTCAAGTGTTTTCCATTGTGTATGTGTGCGCCCTCTCCGTGTACGAGTGTGCAAGTGTGGCTGTGGGTGTGTGCGAAAGTTTATGATACCCGCGGTGTGCTGTGGGTGCTCTGGATGCAGGATGCTGTGGATGCTAAGAGCACATTAGTTGGCAAATTGGGGAACTAGTTCAATTAATCCGCTTGAGCGGGGGCAGAGTGCATTGGGGGTGCAATTGAAAAGTTCAACGCCCCTCGAGAGAGAGAGAGAGAGAGAGAGAGAGAGAGTGGGCCAATTCACAGTCTCAGTCGCTTTCCAGCGATGGATAGTTTGAGCTCTCAACTCTGATTTGAAAAGCATAGACCGATGCATGCCTGTCTACCTATTTATTTATCTATCTATCTATCCATCTATCTATTTATCTATTCATCTATGTTGTTCGCTGAACAGTGAGAAAATTAATCATGTTGCCAGATTCTTCTTTTGGTTCCCATTTACTTAATCTTTCAATCTACGACGGCATCCGCTCAACTCATCTGGCTGCCGGAAGTTCCTTTCCCATTTTCACTTCCTTGAATCCTTGAAACAGAGCACACACCCACACACACACCAACACACACGAAAGAGAGCGAGAAAGAGTGCCAAAGAGATAGGGGAACATTTTTTTAAAAGTGGAAAGTGACTGAGGCGAAGGCAGACGGCAGACGGCAGGAGGCATATGCCATCGAAGCATGGGGGAAATGGATCCGATTTTCGTTTGGGCTTGTGCAGTGGCATGTATTTGCATGCAACATGGAAATGGTAGAGCGGAAGAGCTGAAGACCGGGTGTGGTGGAGTGGAGGTGGGGCAGCAACAAGCTGCATGTGTGTAAATCCATTTATGCTCCAGCGCATTTATAGCCAATTTAAAAGCCCAAAGAGCTGCACTTTCCGATGGCAACAGAGTCAGCAGCCACATCGGCAGAGTGCCAGTGCGAGTGGGAGGCGGTTGTGTGGGAGTGTGGCAGCGGCAGCGGCAGCGGCAGCTCAAATGACCAGTTGGATATATCATTTACAGGGCGCTTCACTTGGATAAACAAGGTGCCCCCAGGGACAGAGCAGCAGAGCGACAGACGGACAAACAGACGGACGGACAATCCGAGTGCAGCTCTGTCCTCAGCGTTGATTTGTGGTAAATGGAAGCAAAAAACGGAAACCAGTTGGTGGGTGGGATAGGCGTAGGCGGAGGCGACTCCTCCCAGCAATGTCAATCTTTTCTTTGTTGTTGTTGCTGTTGTATTTTGGGTGGACCACGTCCATGTCCTGGGGCATTCCATTTGCATTGCGGGCCATTTAATTGCGCAGTTGGCTCATGTTTTACGACCAATATGCATAACATGGCATCCCACCATACACATTCACAATCACATTCGATATTCAGCAGCACACACACACTGAGACAAGGGCTGAGGGCGTGGCAGCACTGGCCGTTGCATACTTTCGTGCGCAAGCAGTGTCAAACATTCTTGCGCTCTAGCACGTAGCCATGGCCTGCCCTCTCCCAACCCACAGCATTGCCACTATGTACCTAAGTATGCAAAACTGTGCTTATTGATGGCTGAATGGTGTCGCGGCAGGAGCAGGAGCTGTAGGTGGCCTGTGGCAGTGCCTGAGGTTGGGAAAGGGACAGTAGGGCGTGGAACCTAGCCAGGTTGCAGCGCACTTATCTCTGGACTTGTCTTCTCTTTTTTTTTGACACTGCAGATGCAAGACCCAACTCTAAAAGTTTCAGCTTTTGCTTGCACATTTGCTCTCAATCTCAGCCTCCCTCTCCATCTCTCTCCTTCTTTCTCTTTTCCTCATCGTCATTCTCATCCCTTTTTCCTTTTGTTTCCTTTAGCATTCTCCATTCGTTCGTGAATCCATTTAGGAGTCACAATTTATATTTAAGATTCCTCGAATGCCCATTTAGAAGCCATTTGGTATTATTTGGTAAAATGTATGGTATTTTTCTGGTATTCAGTATATTTATAGTATTTGTATAAGTATTTTCTATTTTTGTTTCTTGTACTTACTGATTAAGATTGCGCTCGTTGGAGCCGGACTGACTCTGGACGTTTTCGGTGTGGCGTCGCTCCTTGTGCACGATGCCCATCAGCTTCATCCATGGATTGTTCTGGGAGCCATGGCCTCCCATGCCGCCACTCTGCCACATAGTCATCTTGGCGGCGGCACTCTTTGCACTCTGACTGTGGCAGTGGTAGCAGCTTTAACAGGTTTAGCCTCCAATCAAAATCAAAACCAAAACCAAACACAAAAAAAAACACCACAAAAATTACAAATCACTCGCGATTGGTCTGTTGTTGTTGGGGTTCGGGGTACTGGATCGAAGACGAGGACGAAACCTGTCAACTTCAATTGATCCTGTTTGCAGTTGCTTTTCCTTTTTTTCGTGTTGAGGAAATGTTATTCAGAGATTGATTTAGAAGCCTTTCCACATTGAATATCCCTTTTGCTTCCGTGCTTTTGCTTCCCCGTTCGCTTTTGGATGGAATTGAACTTTGAATTGTTGTTGTCCTTTTTGGGCGGCTGGCGTTGCTATTGCATATACTCTCTCCGTCTCTCTCTCTTTCCCTCTTACTCCTTTGCCCACAGCAGCCTTTGTTTGGTCGTTTTTCTATCGCTTTTTAGACTGCTGCTGCTCTATGATCCTGATCCTGCGCTGTTCCTGCTTTATGCTGCTCTATCATGCATTTTCCTTGCTTAATATCATTCTTATTACATTCGCTTTGGTTTTCCTTTCCTCTTCCTTTTCCCTTTTGCTTTTAGTTTTTTGGTTTTTTTTTTTTTTTTTTTTGCTTCTCTTGGCCTAATGTCTAAAATTAAGAATCACAATGGGCGTTTTCATTACCTCCTTTAGTGTTTGGTTTTTTTGTTTGTTTTTCAGCGAATGTTTGTCTCAATTTTAATTCTAATTATTGTTTCGTCTTGGTTTCAATTTTGTGTATGCAAAAGTTATCCTTATCGTCCCTGGGCTCGGCTCTTTCTTTTAATTTTGCTTGTATAATTTATCTTCTAGCTAAATTTATCCTTGGCCAAATTTTCGGTCGAAAGGGATGTCCCGATAGCATGAAGACTCCCTCCGATAGTTGTAATCTCTTTCCTTCGAGCGCTCTGATTGGTGCCGAACGTCAGTGTTGGGCAGTGCTGCTGCCCGCCCACTAGTGTTGGTTAATGGTCAGTGTTGGCAGTTGGCCGTTAGATTTCTAGTACTTTTCAGCATAGATCAGCGAATTGATTGAGCTTTCAGCTCATTCATTGGGGTAGAAATGGCGGCCGATTACTAGATCTTTCAGATACAGAAAGGACACGTCCATGGCCACACTCAGCAATCTGTGGAGTTATCTTTAGTGTATATATTTTGTGGCGATCTTCAGCTCTCCACAGATCTAGTCACTCTTTGTGGTCAAATGTGTGTCTGTTTGTTGAAGATCTAAATGTTCTTTTGCGATTGCTCTTCGGTTGCTTTTGTAGTTGTAGTTTTGCAGTTGTGTAGCCCTGTAGCCGTGTGGACTGGTAGTTGATACTTCATAGGATAGGAAAGACGTTTAAACGACGATATGAGATTTTACGTGCACAGGCAGCTGCGGAAAAACGAGAGAAGAAAATGCAAAATATTAATAAATAATTTTAGTATGTTTCTAATATTTTAAGCAACGTTAAATTATGTGTTTGAAAAATCCATAAAATCCCAATCACAGTCCCAAGGCAAAGACAACATTCATTACAGTCCGTTTCGGAGCAGAGAACACACACAAATAACATGAGTCCTGGCCATGTCTTTGAGTCAATTAAATTGCAATAATTAGAGGCATTTCTACGGTACAAATAAAATGCATCAAGTGCGAGACAAGAGGCCCTTGAGGCGAGAGAGACACTAATGGCACACACAACACACAAATGTGGCATGGGCAAAGGATTCTCTTCATCAGTTCAATTATGTCAACGATTTCTGATCATCAACTCGGCACGAGAATAATCATTTGGCTTCGCTTATGGGAATGTCTGTCAATATAGATACTCGCCTTTTGCAATTTTCAATCTAACCCAAGGGAAAGGAGAAGCCTCGACACCACACACACCTATGACACACACCACACCATACTTCATCCTCCATCTTCCCTTCCAATGGCGTTAAGCAGTTGTTTCTCTCTGCCAAATCTGACAGCGAACATGAAAGGAGGGAGGTCCTCGGTTGGTCGTCTGCTAAGTACTCGGAGGAGCAAAACTGGATGAGGGACTGGAGGACTGAAGGACTGGAGCGTGTGCACATTTGCAATGCCATCAACGTCGCTGTGAGCACATTAAGAAACCATTCCGGCTCGCCTCACTTTTGCCACTCTGTGACACTGTGGCACGCTGGCTCTGTGGCACTCATCCTGCCATGCCATCCTCAACCTCAACCTCATCGTCATCGTCATCGTCTGCCTCCCACTGGGGCGGCGGTTTGGCTGTCATGGCCCAAAGTCATTCTCACCCAGTTGGACAGCAGATATAAGCCAGCAAGCCAGCAGTCCAGAATACATAATTATAAAATCGAAAATGCTAATGGGCAAAATGTGGATCAAGATTGGGGACCAGACCGAGGCCCATGCACTGGCCTGAAGCTGGGTGACAGACAAAAAAAATAGCGCACACAGACACACACACATGTAAGAGTAATTAATAATCGCAACACTCTCAGTGGCCCCTCTCTCTCTCTCCATCTCAGTTTGTGTGATTGCCGCCTAGAAGGCATAACATGAAGGCCGCAAACGAAATTTGTCCGGATGAGGGCATGTCAGGCAAGCGCAGCCAGGACCCGGTAAAAAAAACCGTAGCATCTGTTGGCGAAGACCAAGACCAGCAGCAGCAGTAGCAGCAGCAATTTGTCAGGCAGCCACAAAAAAAAAAGAAAAAATAATGTCACCAGAAAATACATGGAAAATGGTAAATGGAAATGAAAATGAATTGGAGCACGCTTGAGGAGAGGGAATAAATTGTATTGCAGGTCGCGTTAACCCGCGAATGTGTTGGTTGCCCAGAAAAGATGTGGAAAATGTGAGAAATCCAAGAGTGGATATTCCCATGGAGCAACTCTTTGAACTGTGCGACTGTCTCCGCACTTTCCGTATTTATTTTATTCATTCAAACAGCCTTTATGCAGTCTTTCTTTGGAGGGGAAGAACTTATACTTTTGGGCAAACAAACGGCATGTGGCAATTATACCAAAAGTCTGCTCAAGGGTTAAGCGAGCGAAACTCAGCTCTGCCACAGACTCAGTCTCCGCTTCAGCTGCAGGTTTCTCTCTCCCTCTTGCTCTTCCTGTTCCATTCACCAATTTTGTCAGACTGCAGAGTCCACTCGAGCGTGAGGCATTCAGGAGATGGATACCAAAGATGGTGGCATGGCATGGTGTGGCATCGCATGGTGTGGCATCGGATGGTGTGTTGTGGTGCCTGGTGACTGCTGCAGATTCTAAGGACCATCAGCACCGCTGACAGCAGCCCATTGTGTGATAGTTTGTTGCTGCTGCTAGTGGCTGGTGGCTGGTGGCTGCAACTTGTGTCACAGTTTGTTCCCTGTCGCCTGTCGCTTGCCGCGCCACCAGCACAGCTATCTGTCAACGTCAACGGTGCGTATGATATATATTTATTGTGCAGCCACTTGCCAAGTGCCTCAGTTTGTGCCCCACGCCATAGCCAGTAGCCATGCCCAATCCTTAGAGTACTTAGTCCCAATCCAGGAGCAGCCAGCGGCAACCAGCAGCCAGTAGCTTTCCCATGCTGCAGCGGGCGGGGTTTTGGGGCTTTATTGGCATGACAACCGGATGCCATACAATTTGTAGATATTATTTTGCACAAATTACGACGCATTATATGACACGTGCACCCTCCATTTCCATCTTCTGTTCCATTTGCAACAAAGATTGCGCCATGCGCAAAGGATTAAATAATCCACACATCCTGGGACGGTTTCTCTTCCTTTTTTTTGCCATTTCAAACGGGGCAGGTGCAGGTGCTGACCTTCCCACACACACCTAATTACGCGCATAAATGTTGCGGGTTAATGTCACGGCCATTAAATTGATAAGTCAAAAGGACCAGCCCACATTATCCCTAGGAACCAAACTGAAGCCTATCCTTTGATGGCAGCGAGTCGGAGAAGCGTTTTGCCAAGCATTTAAAATTGTCTGGCAATTAAGTAAGCGACGTTGTCCACCCGACACCTCAAAGCAGGAAGCCCCTTGAATTTAATCTCAAAATTTTAGACCCAAGCAAAAACTTTTGCACTCAGTCGAGAGAGAAAAGAGCAAGACAGAGGCAGGGGCAATGA
Source organism: Drosophila subobscura (assembly GCF_008121235.1). Taxonomy (NCBI): domain Eukaryota; kingdom Metazoa; phylum Arthropoda; class Insecta; order Diptera; family Drosophilidae; genus Drosophila; species Drosophila subobscura. The sequence goes on along the minus strand of NC_048530.1, from coordinate 21,252,412 downwards.
AATGGGAAAGTTTTAAGCATAGAGAAAAGCAGAGGAAATATGAGATGAGCTGAGGCAAAGGTATGCCAGTAAGGTAAAGGTAAATAAGTGCCATAAGTGAGTTTGTCAGGGAAAGTTCCAACCAAAAAGAGTTTACACTTTAGCCTCAAATTAACCTAAAGAATTGGGAGATTCTGAAGAGACGAAGCATTACAAAGAATGTCAAAGAAAATCTACAACAAAATTGTTTAATTTTAATTTTGATTCACAGATTAATGAGTATAGAAAGGCAAACAGGAACAGAACTCATCATATTATGAACCACTGCCAAAAAATGTGAAGAAATCTTGGTAGAACCTTAGGGAATAGTATGAAACAATGATCTAAGCATTGCTCCTAGGTGTCCGCTTGGGTTGTGATGTCCATCTTTAGGGGGAAGCTAATCTTGGTAGAAGCTTGGGGAAGCTTGGTAGAACCTTAGGGAATAGTATGAAACAATGATCTAAGCATTGCTCCTAGGTGTCCGCTTGGGTTGTGATGTCCATCTTTAGGGGGAAGCTCTATTCATCATCGACAGGCAGAAATAATCACGAAATGGTTGATGAACAAACGATTAACCTACTGGCTTAAGTGTGAGACAGCCTGGCTGACAGTTTGCAGGGGGGGTGTCAGCTGGTGTTGCAGCATCACCGTGCTACGTGCAAATCCTGTCACCTGCCTCAGGGGGGGACAACACACACACACATGCACACAGTTGTAGCCGCCACTAAGCTCTCTCGTTGAATATTTAATTAAGGAAATTATGGCAGCTGGTCGCAAAGGGATGACAACGGGAGCATGACGAAGAGTTGGAGGGATAGTTGCCCCAGCAATGGGGCAGGTAACAACAGGTAACCAGGTAACCATGGCGGTGGTGGTGTTGAATCAATGAGGAATAAGGGGCATGGAGTTGCCTCAAGCACCAGCGACACCAGTTGCCACAGAGAGTAGCAGCAGTCCAAGATGGTAGGTCATGAAATCCTCACTCGGAGAGTCAATTATGAAGAGAAAGATTATGCCCCAGCTCCCATCTACTTATAGCCACCAAAGAAGAAGCTTTCGAAGAAGGAAAAGGCACGCCTGGAGGCGGAGCAGGCCGAGCTGCTGCGCATCGAAATGGAAAAGGAAAAGTGAGTGAGCGCCAGGACACATTTCAGCTAAGCCTGCGATAATCCCTCTCCCATTCCCTTACAACAGACTCAAGAAACTGGAGGAGGCACGACAGCGTAAGAAACTCGAAATGGAACAGGCCAAGCATCGTCAGCAGCAGGAGGTGGCCGAGAATCGGCAACGCAGATCACAGCTGAAGGACAGCATGCAATTCTTTGAGGGAGTGCGAACGGCCATCGAAGCCATCAAGGATGGGGAGCGACACGAACGGGATTGGGAGAAGTTTATGCGCTGCAATGGGCTGCCGAATGCCGCCAGTCCGAGTGATCTGCGCAAGTACATCCATCAGTGGCATGCGGATATTGCACAGCGGCAGCGTGTGGCACGCAACTGGCTGCTGCGCACCGACGAGCGAACGCTGCTCACGCAGGATGCCCAGGTGCCAGATCTAACGCGCATCTCGCTACGCCAGCAACAAGGACGACTCGGCGATGTCTATGCCCAACGCATCAAGGAGGTGCTGGGGGTGAGTCTGTAGAACCACTCGAGAGATAATTCACTGAACATTTGGCACACAGATTCTCAGCGAGCTGGATGAGATGTTGCCCTTCAGGCAGCGCTCGGTGCATGTGGCAGCGGATTTGGCCAAACTTAAGACGGAGATGCGAGTCTTTCTGCGACAGCATTTGGATGAGTTTACCTACAAGACAATGTCCCACATAGAGCGCGATATGGAGTGAGTATCGATAAGGAGTTATTTGGACAATTTGCTGATTCTTTTTCCGCCACAGAATCGATAGACCAGGCGTCTCGAAGCACATCTACAGCTCGGATGTCTTTCAGAGCTTTGTGTGGACCTTCTCGAAGGATGCACAAATGTAAGTCCAAAGACTGCCCTCAAATCAATTTACTTTCTGCCATTCCCGCCCCGACAGTGCCATCAATCCAAAGGCACGCATTGGCGAACAATCGGCGCACAATGAGATTGATTTTCCCACCATCGAGATGCAAATTTCGCTGCCACCGACAGTGCGACTGCAGAGTTCGGCGCTGCGTGGACTGTGGCTGAATTATGATCATTTCAGTGACTATTGCAGCAGCTATCGACTGAAGCATGCACGCTCCGAGAATGCCAGTAGGAGGAACAGACTATGGAAGCCAATTCCCATGCCAATGCTTATCCATTTTCCACTTTAGATATCCTGCGGCAAACGAAACGCGAGTGGCGCAAGCGCAAAGAGATCCTGCAGGCCATGCTGGATGAGTGTGGCCGGGACATTCCGTTGTCAGAGCTGGAGCAACTGACACAGGAGCAGCACTCGGCGAGCTCACAGCCAACGCGAGAGCGCTCCTACGACGTGGACAAGTTGTATGCGGAGTACGAGGATGAGCTGAGTCGTGCGCATCGCAGGGCCATTGGACCAGAGGCATATGGCATGCTCGAGACGGATGTGAATCTGCGCAAATATCGCATCATCGGTGGCGTCTACTGCATTGACTTTCTCGAGACGCCACAGCAGGATAAGCAGCTGAATGCGCATTCCTTTATAAGAACAAGTAGGCCATAGAGATGATGATCCTCACTCCGTGTAGCTACTGACTACTGACTCTTCTCTTTCCCCTTCAGTCACTTGTGCCAACAGTTTGGTGCTCAAGGAATACTATCAAACCTACAAGCCTCCGCCACCGGTGCTGCCCGGCGTGCGACGATTGCCCGAGGAAATCGAAGCAGAGATGCGAATGATTGAGTCTGCGCTGGATAAGCTGGCGCTGGTCACGCTGCAGTGGGTCCATCTACCACAAGTCTCTTCCACTTATTCTTTCCTTCCCCCCACGCGGTAGGTTACCCGATTCTGTCATTTGGTTCGAGCCGCCCGTCGCCTGCCGCTGGGAGACGCACATCGAAACGCTCGAAATGGAGCTGGCCGATGGCATGAAGCCGTCGCCGACTGCCCCAATGGATGCGACAGCAGCTGCCACCACAGCCACACCCACGGAGGCCACGCCCCTCTCGACCAACGCCCAGCCCAGTCCGCTAAAGAGTTCGCCCCGCTGTCCGGCCTCGCGGCTGCGGCCCCAGAAGTCAACATCGGAGCCACAGCAGGCGCTGCGCGAGATCACGGACTTTGACCTGTGTTCCATACCCAGCGACGTCGACCTGTACGGGCTGGTCAAGGAGTTTGTGGTGCCGCGTCTGCCGCAGGGTTTCTGTGTGCGCCTCGAGGCAACGACGCCGGCAGAGTCCGGCTCGGGTCAGCGTCGCCGCCGGGTGATGTTCCTCGCCCGCCAGACCCACGTGCGGCTGGGTCAGGCTTTGGGTCAGGGTCAGGCACAGACTGCACTCGAGGTCGACACCTCGGATGAGCTGCAGCTGGGGCTGGGCCTGGGCCTGGGCATTGGAGCCGATTTCCTGGACACTGAGGAGCCGGCAGAGATGTTTCCGCCGCTGTGCTTTGACAAGTTGCTAAAGTTCCGCCAAGCAGCTCCTGTGCTGCCCTGTGGCTACCTCTTCTCGCAGCTTATTGAGGACATGGACCGGCTGTGGCGGCTGCAGTTGCCGCGCGAGCAGCAGGAGGAGCTCATCCAGCAGATCTCGGAGCATCTGTCGCCCACTGGCTCTGCGGGCAGCGAGGCGGGGGAGCAGCAGCAGCTGGACACGGAGGAGGCGGATGCCGTACAGCCGCTCAGCCAGGAGCTGGTGGATGTCCTGCAGCCAGCCGCAGCGGCCGCTGCCTTTGCCTACTACACAGGCATCTCCTTTGTGCGCGACTCCCAGCTGCCGCACGACTCTGAGACGGAGGAGGCGAACGCCAAGCAGCCAGCCGATGGCCAGGACAGCAGCGAGGATGACGACGAGGATGTCGACAGTTTGCTGGAGCTGCTCGAGGGTGCCTCCACGGCGGGCAACACGCTGCACGAGCTGCTGCTGGCCTCTGGCACCGGCCAGAGTCAGAGCGAGAACAGCGACAGTGAGATGTAAGTGGGAGTCCTGCTGCATCCTGCTGCTGCTATCCTCATTCTTTCCCTCTGGCTCTTCCAGGCGCAAGCAGAAGCTCAGCAGCACGGCGGCCATCACTCAGGGCAAGTGGAGCACTCGCGATGTGCACGACACAAAGTTCAACGAGGACAAGCTCTCGATACAATTTCGCACAGGACGATTGGGTGAGTGCAGAGTAGTGCCGGGCATGTCCTTTCCTGTCTTATCCTGCATCTCGCTTAGGCATCTTTGGCTTTGCGTTGAACAAATACAGCAACATGCCCTACCAGACCTGGGACCTGCGACCAGACATGAAAAAGCAAGTCAACAAAAGTGCCCAATAGCAGACAAGCCCCTGACATGTTTTGTGGCATCCTTTTTTCAGTCCCGGCACCATTCTGTTTAGCTTTACGGCATCGCTAATCAGCCTGGACATGACCATCAGCGAGGCGGGTTACACGGTCAACAATTTCCAGGGCGGCACCACCCAGGGCCTCACCGAGATGATCGGCAAGACGCTGTCGCTGTCGGAGCTAAAAGCCACCTTGATACTCTCCGCGGTGGACATCTTCCCCGATGAGGATGCCTTCTGCTATACGGAGGGCTCCTGCGAGAAGAACTACGTGATGGAGATGCACTGCTACGCCTGCCTCTCGACCCTCGCCCAATCGCATAACTTTAGCTGGTCCCGCTGGAATCTGCTGGCCGGCTCACGCACCGCCGTTTTGCTCGTCCGCGAGCTCATCGAGGGCAAGAAGGTGCCGTACTACTCCACGCTGCTGGTGACGCCGCTCAAGACCTCGATCATTGACTGCACCGAGGTGTCGGCCAGCTTCAATGCGGTGGGCATTGCCGGCATGGAGTACTATGCGGATCTCTATCAACTCTCCCAGGCCCACGCGCAGCCTGTGAGTCTCGAGAAGCAGCGCACAATGAGCCCGGTGCTCAGGGACAATGTGGCCAGGATACTGATGGCCATACGGCCATTGAGCTTGTGTTGACTGACTGCCTGACTGCCTTCCTGCCTCTCGCTTCTTATGAATCTTATCGATCCACAGGCCCCGTTCCGCCTCATCAATCTGTAAGTGAATTATCATTCATTGTCAGCAGCTTAAGGCTCATCCCCCGCGGCAACACGCAGCACAATTAACATATTCGCAGCGAATCTTTATTCTTATCCTTTAATGCGTGCGCCAGAGTCCCTTTTAGCCATTTTTTCACTTTGCCTGTCATTCCATTTTCGGGCAGCAGCTAGGGGAGGACAACGCTGCGTATACGCAACTTGAGTGTGCGTGCCCAGAGGCTGAGCTGCCAAAGGAGCGCGTGAGGCTGAGGCTGGGACTGGGACTGTTACTGGGACTGGGAGTGTGGCTGGCATGTGTGGGTGTGTCGCGTTCATTGTTGTTCGCCTGCCGAGCGAAGGTCGCGAGTGTGTGGCAACAATTGGGCGCCAAGCTGTCTGCCACACCACACCAAGCGACACAACTAAAATGGGGCCCCATCCCTGCCACAGCTGTCATTCGTTTTGTTAATGAGGCAGAGTCGAGCCCTGTACTGGGTCTTCGCTCTCTCCTCGGGCATATGCATAAATAAATAATTAAAAAGTATTTGTCTTGCCGGAGCAGAAGCAGAAGCAGACCCTAAATTAAATTCAATACGAGAGGCACTCATGAGACATGGCAGTGGGTCTGCTACATGCCACAAAGGTCCAGGGAATACCCTTTCTTGAGACTCCTTCGACTATTTCCAGTTTGTTTTTTATGCAACTAAATTTTCGGTGTGATTAGAAGCAAAATTCGAAATAAATTAAGTAAATTTCAAAGTTAATAATAAAGGGTAAATGATTGAACAAAAATCTGAAGATTTTGCGACAGACGAAGAAGCTTGTCGCTGTTTATTTGGTTGCGCCCTAACCCCTATATGCCCTGCCCAAGTCATTTCTTGTTTGATGTTTTTACGGGGCATGTGACACATTTGTTGTTGCTGTTTTCGCTGCTGCGGTGTGGCGTGGAGTACCCGAAAAACACTCCCAACGGATGTTGCCAAAATGTTCCTACTCGTTGCGGTTTGTTTTTGGGGTTTGCTCTTCCTCTCCCTCGATTTTTGGGGGTTGTTGTTGAATTTTGGTTGCCGGATGCCAAGTGCAACGTTTTGTTTCCGCTGCCGTTTCCGTTATTCGCACCTGTCGCAGCGCTTTAACCGTTTACCCGGACCAGTTGTTAGCGTTAACCGCAACTCCCATAAACGACAACAGTGTGTGCCCATGGGGACTACATGTGTACATACATTTTTGGCACAATCATTCGATGCAATTAGTGTACAAACTGTACCCTTTACCCTGCAACTTTCCTCACTTTTTCCTCAATTAGTTTTCTCATTTTGTAGCCTGTTTCTTTTGCCTGTTTTTCAATTTTCCTTACAATTTTCGGCTTCATTCGTTGATTCATCATAAGCTCAGAGCGCACAGCCCCAGAGCTGTTTGGGTGGCCATCGTCTGCCGTTATTGTATCAGTTTCCATCCCCACACTCTCTTTTCCCACCCACTCCATCTGCTTATTTTTCATCATTTTTAAGTATTTTCCACACAAATTTGGCCATTCTGTTTGTGTTCGAAAGAACTTTTTTGTGCTGCCTTGCTTCGTTTCATTGCTCCGTTGGGTTTTCTATTGACCTTCTGGCGGTTGGGTCTTAACAGTTAAAGCCGCTTTGGGAAGCACTTCAAAAGGCATCGATTGCCACAGCAGCAGCAGCAGCAGCAGCATCAGCATCAGCATAAGGCAGGTCCTTCATCGAGTCCAGTCCAGTCCAGTTCGGTGCGGCTCGCTTCGGTTCGGTTCGGTCTGTGGGTTGTCCTTTTTATTTGCTTATTTTGGACTGATTTAATACCTCCATTCAAGTGGGCTTCTGTTGTGCTTCCACAGCATTTAATGATGCTGTTGTGCAGATGTTTTTCTCAACAGTTTTTTCCACAAAGTCGCAAATTGCGCTCTCCATCTCTCTCTCTCTTCTTTACTCTAATTGGAGCTTTTGCTCAACAATTACAATACGCTACAAAATCAAACAGAATGCAAAGATTTAAACATCCATCGAACCGTTTCCATGGCATTTCTATGCAAATTACGAGTTGAAGTACGAACAATGCAGCTGCTGGTTGCAACTGCTACTCGATGTATATTTTCTATGGCAGAAGCTCTAATTAGTGAGCAAAAGGAAATACAATTTCAGCATCGACCTCAGCCATTTCCTGGGTTAACATACATTTGCGAGTAAATATTTAGAGGTGCAACCCAGCAGGCAGACAACAGGCTTCAACCATCAGTCAGTGCTCGCTCCCCCTGCGGCTACACTCTTTAGTGTATGCAAAATATTTCCATAAATTGAACATTTTCGAATACAATTTGCCAAGTCTTCTCTCAGTATCCCCACAGTTTTGCCCGTGTTGGTTTCTCTCTACACCTTTTTTCGGTTTCTGTGTGCTCCGAGCTCTGTGTTTTTTTCTCACACATTTTTCAGCTGAGAGCAAGCCATTGCCATGGCAAACATATGTACATACATTTGTATGTATGTAGCATGTATTACATGTGTTAACTGACAAAACATAACTATGCAAATGTCCATTCCATCCACATACACACACAGGAGAAGCAACGTGAGAGGCAGAGTGGGGGAGTCCGTTTGTGTATGGCCGGGAGGTAGACCATGTTTTCCTTCTGGTTTATATTTTTATACTGTACTTTTTACTTTAATCAAGGCATCATTCAGCACTCAAATTGCGTGTGCTACCTGGCAAACAATAAATCCGTGCGCCGCGTGTGTACATTGCTTGTTGAGAGTGCAAGGTACGGGGTACGTCGTATACCCTCCTCTTACTTTTCTTTTTTACCAAATTTACCAAAAATATTAGCTTCAATTTCTTGACAAACACCCACTGCAATGATGCAGCTAGAAATGTTATTTATACCAGGGTGATCCTAACGCACACTTTAAACCAGCAAAAAATGTTTTTATTTGCATGGAAAAATATGTTTAATGAACCCCTTGTTAAAGTTGTTGGGGAACACCCAAAAAGGTTGAGGAATATGGATGAATTTTGGTTTCTCAATTTCCAATTAGATCTATTTAAAATAATTACGATCTTCGATCTCTAAGGCAATGAAAGAACATCTTCTGCTGGAATATCTTGCTCTGTAATTGGCAGGCTTCTATTTTATATACCTCCTATAACCCTAACTTTAGATAAACATTTTCAAGGGGCATCTCTGATGCGAGGCACTGACTTTTGTTTCTGCTTTTTGTTCTGTTCATAAGAGAGAGAGGGAGAGAGAGAGAGAGACACCTCCAGCACTCCCGTGTTGCATGTGCATGTGTGTGTGTGAGTGCGACTTTAATGCGTTGCTATTGTGGCACACACAGCAGCAGTAGAAGAAGGAAAAAATAGAAGCAGCCGTTAAATCCGCAGGATGCTCACAAAAGTGTGCTGCGTAATTTAAGTTAATAGCCGCCACACACACACACAGACACACATGCACACACAGACACACGCATGCACACAGGTACGTACTCATACACTTGTACACTCATGTTCGCTGTCATCGTTCGCGTCTGTTCAAATTACAATTCATTACAGCACAGGTGGCAAGAGAGGGAGAGAGCGGGCGGGAGTGGGCATTCCCGTAGGCAGGACGAGTGTGCCGGTGGTGTCGCAGAACTGTCAGCCCCGCTGGCGCTTGCTGTGACGCAAGCAAAGGCTTAAAGCAGAGCAGCAGCAGCAACAGCAGCAGCGACTTCCGCATGCGGGCACTTGAAATGACGCTGCTCCTGGCTGCTGCTCCTGGCTGCTGCTGCTCCTTGTTGCTGCTTCTGGCCCCTGCTCTCATTACACTTTCAAAGGGCGTCGGCGACCCTGCTCTCGTTCACACCTGCACCTTTGACAGCAACAACAACGTGGGCTAGCTGAAAGCCTCACGTCTTGCCAGTGGCATGAATGGAGATAGTCGCCGCGCGTCTCGCATAATTTATGTACAATGTACATATAATGTATGTATACCTATGTAGATATGTATGTACTGTATGTACACTGAATGAATGATGGGTGTCAAAGCAGTCGCGAGCTCTCTTCTTGCTCGCTTTGCCTCGATTGTGCCTCTAATTTTCAGTTTAAGTGTCAATTACAACCCCCAACAGCAGAAAAACAGCAAAAAAGAAACGCAGCAGCGTGTGACGCAGCAAATGGCAGAAGAGAGAGAGAGAGAGGGAGAGAGCGAGAGCGAGAGCTGGGGATTTGACACATCTTGCTGGCGGGCTGGCTGTCTCTCTGCCTGTCTGTCTGTCTGTCTACCTGTCATCGCAGCAGTCCCTTGCCTTTGCCTTTAGCTTTTGCTGATACTCTTTTGCAGTTCGGGCATAACGGATATTGCAAAAAATGTTACTCTGCTTGCTGCTGCTCTCCCCACCCATTGCTGCTTAGTGGAAAATGCAATATAAAATAAAATACAACTTCAAGTTAGATCTGCCAGCAGCTTGGCCCTTGCTGCTGCCAGGATGAGTGTATCAAATGCTTTGGCCTCACCACCCCACCTACTTTCCGTCTTGTTTTATTTACCACTTGCCTTTTGCCTCTCCTCCAGCTGCGTCTCCATCTTCTCCTTCTGCTACTGCCACTCTGCTTCTGCTTCTGCCTTGGACCGTATATTTGTTGTTTTCTTTTCGTTTTCTGTTTTTTTTGGTTTCGTTTCGTTTTTTAACCTCAATTTAGAATGTCTGAGTTGAAGCTGTGCTGAGCTGTGGCGATGCTTCACCTGCCTTGAAATTTCCTACAGAAATGTCCCTAGAGTGTGTCTGTGTGTGTGTCAGTCCGCGTGTGTCCATGTGTTTTCACTTGGCTTCCATTCCATTCCCTCACTCCTTCCAACGAAAGACTTTTGACTTTCTCTCTGCTCTGCTGGCATTTTGACACAGTTGATTACAACGCCACCTAGCGACCGCACGCCGCTCAACAGCGAGTGACAGAGATGGAGATAGAGATAGAAACTGTGTATGTGTGTGGAAGGAGTGGGGGGGTGGAGAGACGAAGGATTTTGGATGGATGACATTCCATGGCAGGCAATATTTATGCAAATGTCCCAGAGACCACCACCAGAGTCTCTTCCCCCACATCCTGCCGCTCATTCATTTTGGTCCTTGCGACACACACACACACACACACACACACACACATATGCAGCCACAAAGAGCGAGCGAGTGAGATGGATGGATGGATAGATGGCGAGTGTGTGACTGAGATGCACATGCCTGCCTGTGCTCGTGTGTGGCGTCCTAAGAGCATTATTCCACATGAGTTACCAAATTGCATTCCAAAATTTATGCATTTCATCTCTCTCAGCGGCATTCCCACACTGGTTTTCGGTTGCTCGCTTTAATCAGTGGCAAGCCAGTCGTTAGAGGAATGTTCTGTTGCAACATTAATATTTTATTGCGTTGAGTGTGGCAGAGTGGCTGGGGGGCGGTGGTTGGTGTCTTAATAATTCTACCCCTGGATGGACCACAAAACGACAGAACAGAATGAAATGAGAGGAATTTGTGTGCTGGAATTTGTTGCCTCTTTTAATTGAAAAACCGTTATGTACTCGCTGCAACTCAGGCAGTCTATGGATGTGAGATGTGTGTGTGTGTGTGGGGCACATGCTCAATAATGAATCCCAATTAACCCCCTCAAAGGAACTGGAAGAGAGATTTCTCTCCGCTTCGGCTTCGTCTCGATAATTGCATTGAAAATTCCTTTGCCAAATAAAAGCCTGTGGCAGGGTATCACATTTTCGAGGCACTCGTCTGTTGTTTCTCATTTGGATTTTTGTGTTTCTTGTTTTCCTGTTTGCTGCTGCTGCTGCAGAAAATGTTTTCTGAAAAGCGAGCCACAAAATATTTCTGCTCACTCTCTTTCGTTCTGCTCACATTCTATGTACGCCCAACTCCCTTCTCCACCTTTCCCAGTCACGCCCTCGACACTAGCCTGCGATTGCTGCTCCTTGTCTCAGCCTCAAAACTCTTAAGCTGTGGCATCCTGTGGCACGTTCTGCTGGCTGGAGAGCAGAGCACTGTGTCCTCGCATCGCAACCTAACGGTAAACAAAACGAGCAAAGAAAACAGAAACAGAGGTAGCAGCAGAGAAGGTAAGGATGGAAGAGATAGAAGAGAGAGAGGGAGAACGAGAACGAGAACGGGGACATAGAAATTATTGCCCAAGCTGATGAAAAAGGAAATGACCACAAATTGCCGTGGGAATGTGTGTGTGTGTGTGTGTGTGTATATGTGTGGTACGTTATTTAACGTATTTAATTTCCCTCTCTTTCTCCAGCTACAACGAGAGAGATAGAGAGAGAAAGAGAGAAGGAGTGATACAGGATACCATTTGACAGGCCCACATTTTGCCGTAGAATTCCATGGATCTGCTGAGGCCATGGCGTGCCAAAATGCTGCCTGCTGCCTGCTGGCTGCTACCCCCTCGGAATATGTACACAAAGAGGAGGATTTGCCTCACTTCTCTCACACCAAGTGACGTACTACACGGTAGCAGGCAAGGACCAACCAAGTCTACATTACCATCTCTCATTTCGCTGTTCTCTGTGTCATTTCACTTAGGGGAAATTTGCATTAAATGTGATCTAGCGAATCCACAATATTTCGAAATAAAAGTTTAAAATTTGTGTTGAGTTTTATTGCAAATTTCTCCTAAAATAACTCCTAACCTCCTTTTTTAATCCCTCTTTCTGTGCATTGAAAGACTGCTCAAAGAGAGCATCAAATTGGTGTCATACACCAATCGTTCTGTCGCCCTCCAGCTTTCCCTGTGTCTGCTGCCACTGGCACTCTTTTTCCGCTACCTTCCCGCCCAGGACTGACTTCCGCCGTGTCCATCGTCTGCCGCTTGCCGCTTGCCGACTTCCGTTTGCCGCCTGCCGTTTGCTGCGTGTGTGTTCGCCTGTTAGAAAATAATTAAAACTTTTCGTGATTTCGTGCCAGCGTAGCTGCGATTTTTCTCAATTTAAAATGAATTCGAGCAGCAGCAGCTATCGGTGGGCATGGCCTGGGTTGGGGGTACTCCCGTAAGTGTTTAACAAACTAATGTGTGAAATCAAATTAAATTAGAACAATTCCTGGAGTAATGGGCATGCCCACATCAGGGGTTCAAAGTTCACAGAAATACACATATCTAGAGTTTACATTCGCAAAAATTTCAGCCAGAAAATGGCATTTTGCGTGGCTGTGGTGCGCTTACGTGAATGCCCCAAACGAGTTGCTAAATGTTTGCAGCTGCTGCCGCTCTGAGGCATGTTATGTGTATGTGTGTGAGTGTGCATGTGTGTGTGTGTGTGTGGAGCAGGACCAAGTTTACAATCCCTAAACCATTTGGCACCCCCTTACTGTTTACGCCACCCCGCGGGCCATCGACACTCACTTTTGATTAGTTATTGTTGTTGGCATAGAGGCGAACAGCCCCCTGCTCGTGCTCCACCACTCAGCACCACTCCACTTTACTCCCACGCAAAAAACAACGTTGCGGCATCAGCACACCACACATCGTTCGTGCAACCTTTGATTAGCAGCAATTTTATTAGTTTCTTTGTTCCTTTTTTTTTGTTTTTGTTTTTTAGTTTTAGTTCTCCCTCCTAAAACGCTTCCCTATTACGCCACCTGTTTGCTTTCCGCCTCGATTGATTTATCGATTGTTTTCGTATTATTTTTTAATCAAACCAACTGCAAAAGCAATTAAATCTGCTCAAAATTTGCCAGCGAAATTAATGGCACCATCTGTCCCCCTGTCGCCCTATCGCTTGAGCGCTACACAAAATGTCTACACTGTGCGACAAAATAAAGACTTTTGCAACCACAACGGCGAGTTTGTAGGACTGCATGTGGAGATGATATCCTAACATACTGAGAACAAGCAATTGACCCATCCGAATATTTGTATTTTAATAACAAATTGCGATTTTTGTAACTTTTCTGAAAACACATTTAAAACATGTTCATTCGCATGTCGGACAGTGTAATTAATGAGCTACAGAACCGAGCACTTTAGCAGCAAAGCATTTAAAATGAACATCAAAGCAGAATAAGGAAATCGATAAACGCTGAAGTGCATACGTGGGCCACGAGGCTGCTGATGAATATCGATAGAGCAATCGATGGCTGCCGGGAACGAGATGAGACAACGGGGTTATCATCAATTTGCAATGATCGTGGAAGAGCTATCGATCTTTGGGCTCAAGCAAGCTCTTTGCATACAGTAAACAGACAAGAATCTATAAAGAAACTTTCCTGCACTTGGCACTTCTTACTTAAGCCTCTTACTACTCCCAATTGCTGGATATTTTCTCAAGTCTCTTTCTCTCGCGAATCCTCAATATATTAAATCTCTGTTTATCTATCTTAGTTTCATCTCTCACTTTGACATGCAACATTCTTGCCTCGCTTTTCAAGTTAAAATTCTTCTCCAATCCCAGGCCAGAGCTGAATGTCTATTATTTTTTTGTTTTTTGTTGGTTTTCAATTTGTTGACGATTTACGATGCTGACGTAGTCTCGGTCTCCGCTCTCTCCTTCGTTTAACGACATTCTCAAGAAGTCAGAATGGTGGATGGATGGATGGATGGATGGATGGGTGCCATTGACTCTGGACTTGGGCTTGGACAGGGACCATGACATGGACATAGACTGCTGCTTATCAATCGACACGCGTACCTTACAATTTGCTGAGTAGTGTCCTGCCCCGAGGCGTTGGGGTGCAGCTTGTCATCGTGCACCCAAAATGTGGGCCAATCTCGGAGAATGAAAGCCAAGTGCTCGCTCTCACTCTCTCTGTCTGTCTCTCTCTCCCTCTCTCTTACTTAGGGAAGGGTATGGCAAGGTCATATGCAGCATTGCCTGCTTTTCGTGATTGCTTTTCGCCTTTGCTTTGGCTTTTTTCTGGGTGCGTCGCCGAAAACTAAACTCCTCTATAAATATCAGCGACGATTTATCGCATGTCTGTCCCACTGTCTATCCACTATATAGCCCAACATATCCACTATAATGTCCGTGTGTGAGTGTTCGCGTGGGCCTATAAAACACATTGCAGACAAACAAAAAATAAATAGAAAGAAAGAAGCGTCGTCCGTCGTCCACCGTCCACTTCTTGATCGCTTGTCGGCCCATTTTCAATTTGTTTAATTTGGTTCTTTTTTTTTTGCCAATTTGTGGGTTGTTTCTGTCATTGCCACAGAGCGAGAAATTTGTGTGCTCTTTAGAATGTCAGGGTATAATGCCTTTGACCATGTGCTTGGAACACGCAGAGCACTGACAGCGACCAACAGATGTCAGTCTTTTCTTCTCCTTTTTTTTTTAAGCTTTTTGGATGAGTTTTCCCCACCAAATGTTATGATAGATTACAATCGGAGGAGCACTATCAAAAGCATTTGCCAATCAGTTCATGTTGTCTCTGTATTTTTTTTTTGTTAGAGAAAACTCTAACGATATATAGTGACCTTCCAGAAACAAATGTGTATACAGAATGTATGCTGCATCTTTGGATTAATTCAAAGTCGTGTAGGAACATATCACTCTTGCACATCAGTGTCTTAACAATCTGCAGCTTACAATTTGAAGCTTAATGCTTAATTCCATTTGACTTCACTGTGCATTTGCTTGTGTTTTCAGTCTTTGGACAGTGCTCAAGTCGAAGGAGAATCGCTCTCGCACCCAAACCTATGCTTTCATTTGATTTTGCCTTCCAAAAAACAACATTCAGCTTCCACGCTGTGTGGCTGCTTGGCATTTTATTCATTGCGTTTTCATATGCTGCAGAAGAGCCGCAGCTGGACTGTTAAATATGCAATGGTGGAAACAGTTTAAAAACCACAAAATAAATCGACCTCATACCGAAATCCTTTGCCACCATGCGGCGGCGGCAGTGGCAGTGGCGCACACACAGCTGGTGGCCCATAAAACATGATTCAATGCAAACTTTTTTGGCCAAAAAATAAAACTGGGGGAACAAACAATTTTAATGAAGCAATTCCCTGTTTCCCCCTCCCTCTCCCTGTCTCTTGCTCTGTGTGTGCCCCACAGATAAATGCAGCATTTAATTCTACAAATGGGAAATGGGATATTGATACAGATTTTGATCCTACTCTCGTTTCCCATTCAACCATTCATTCCATCGATACAAAATAAAAAACAAAATAAACGAATGCAAAATACGATTGATAGCAGAGACACGTGAAAAAAAGAGACTGGCGTTATAAATAGAGGCGAAACGCAATCAAAAGAACACATGCAAAATGCAACAACAAAACAGCAACAATAGCAACAACAAACATCACCACAACAGACACGACCATAAAGTAAAAATAAAACTTACATAAATTTAGATTTAGAAGCAGCGACGCAGAGCGACGCGACGTCGTCGTGGATTTGTCATTTTGTCGTACTGCTCCCAAAACGCACTTTATTTTTGGAAAAACCACCACAACAGCAAAAGCAACAAAAACAACAACAACTAAGAGCGAAAAAGCCATGCACCCGAAAAGAGAGAGACGAATTTGCAAATTTTCATTCATTTCGTTTTTGAATTCGAATTCAAATTTGAATTCAAAGCCAAGATCGATAGCTTAATATCGATAGATCAAGCCAGTGAGTGCCAGTGCTGGTTAACTCGTTAACATTACACAGTGTGGGTGGTGTGTCCCTAAGCAACTCTGCGCAGCAGCTGCGAATTTCTATTAGAACAAAAGAAAGAAAAGAACACAACAACGGAGAGCCCAGAGTGAAAATAAAAAGCTAAAGGAGCAGCGGCGGCCTAAATTATGTGAGAGTGGGGACAGGACTGGACTGGAGTGTGGAAAAACCAACGAAAATTCCAGGCACACAAACAAACACACAGCCACGGAATGGGCACACAGTTGAAGGAGCAGCGTGGACGGAGAACGGAGATGGCCTGGTGAGTCGTAATTTTGTGTGTTTTGTGTGTTGTGCTTGTGTTTTGGGAGCAAACGAGAAGGCCAGAGACAGAGAGATAGAAAGAGAAGAGACACGGACAAGGAGCAAATTAAATACAGCTATTTTTTCTGCAACAAAACGAATGAAAGGCGGAAGAGCAACAGAGAATAATAGTAATAAGAAGGAAGTGTGCAAAAGACGCCCAGCAGATGGCGGAAGACCCAAGCGACAGAGTAGAGGAGTGATAAAGGGGAAAGACGGAGAAAGAAGTGGGTCGACCTTGTGCCATACGCACTTTTTTTTGTGGTAGTCTTTTTTTGTGTGTTTTTCTTTTTTTTGGAAACTGTTTCAAAGCTGCTGCAGTTTTTGATTAGCGATGAAAGAAGCAGAAGCTGAAACAGAAGCAGAGGCAAACGCAGAAGCAGAAGCTGCAAAATATTTGCACACAAACAGCAACAGAGAGGAAGGCCGTAAAATACAAGCAAAAAGAGTGCGGAGAAAAAGTAGCGCAATGGAAAGGGGAGACCCCAACCCAAAGCCAACACTGGACACAAAATGTTTATGAGCACTTTGGTACGTTTGGGCACGAGAGGACCGGACCGGTCCATGGTCCATGCATCCATGGTCCGTGGCAGTCCCCGTTCGGCCATTGGTAACATCATTCACATTTACGAGAGCCAACGGCGGTGCGGCTGAGGCTGTTGCTTCCAGCCTCTGGCGACTGGCGCGTGTGTGAACGCGAGCGAGCGAGCGGGACAAACAAATGGGACAGACAGGCAGGCCACCGTTGTAGGGGTGGCTTCGCCATAACAGGCAGCCAGCCCCAGGCTAAGCTCTGCTCCACACCGTTCGAGTGTGTCCTCTCCCCGCGCACACCACACCATTGATTATGGTCAATGATTTGCTTTCGGGCTCATAAAATGCACGAAAATTAAATTATTTTTTATGCAATTATGTGTCCTGTCCGCAGCTCCTGCTACCCCCATTCGATATTTGGTGCCACATTCATGGGTGTGGGGTTTTCATTTCGTTTTCACATATTTTTCAGCATTGAATTAGGACCGACAACTTCATTAGAGCTCCCATCATTTGAATATACATAAATCGTATGGCAAAACTTTTCATTCTCTTCAATTTGAGACTTTAAGCCAACAGATTTTGGTTTAAGGAATTATTTCAAAAGGAAAAATATTTGCACAAGTAAATATGAACCCCCAATGATTCGCTGTACAAGTTTGCCCTAAGCGAACGGATATTGTGTCAGTTGTGTCAAAGGAAAACAAATTGAAAATTCACTCTCTCCACTCACCTTATTGCATTCCGTGAGACTCTGACTCGGAGCTGAGTTTTGGTACTTGATTATGTATTGTATTTGCATTTGGTTAGTTGAACCATAGATTGCTATATTGATAAACTAGTAAGGAAACTCTTAATGTCCGTAGTTGGCGCTGATGGGCGCTGATTTAGCATAGAGAATGAACAGAAGACCCCGAACATAACCGGATAGCACAGATGATGCACCGACGACGACGATGCACAGTGTAGACCGTAGACCAGGCATACCCGTAATTGTTCTAGAACTGCCACTGCTCTCTCGTTGCTTGAATCGATAGTTCGACTCTTTGTACTCATTTATCCGATTGTTTTCTTTAATCATTGCATTCATTCATTCACCTTTTTTCTCTGCATTCAGTTTGTTTCGATCAAGATCTTAAAAAAAAAACAAACAACAACAAAAACTTAGTTGTAGATATATTTTGGATGTAACATCGATATTTATACACGTATATATCATACACACACACACACACGCACGCACGCACACGATACACGGCACACAGAAGCGAACGCGACGACGACGGCGAATATGATACGAATAACGGGCCCGAATATCGGATAGAAATACGGAGACGCACGACTAGCTGTGATTATTCGATTATGTGCAGATTACTTTCACTTTGAATAGCTTTCTTTTTTGGCATTGATTGTTCCTCCTCCACGTCCACGTTCACGGCGCTTCCACCTTGCTCCTCCGTCTCTCCCTGTCTCTCTGATTCGCTGTCTCGTTAATTTAGCTTATTTGCTGGATGGATGACGTTGTTCCCTTGATGGTTCGTCTTGAGTTCCACCACCAGCACCAGCATGTACCTCCGCCCTTGTAGTTGCCGTTGCCTGCCGCGGCCACTTGGACATTTCCAGCTCATTTAGCGCGCTCTCCCCTGCCACTGCCACTGGCCCTGCCTCAGGGCGTTCTGCGGAACGGCGGCTGTCCCTGTGGTTTTGCTGTTGTCTTCTCTACGCTCCTCCTCCTTGTCCTCTGGCTGCAATGAAAAAACGCGAAGAGCAAAGGAAACGGACATTTTTTTATGGCTTTTCAATAAATTTGCAACAAATTATGGTCGCTTCTGATGCTACAATGTACGAGAATATGTAAATATGTATGTAAATATGTAAATATGTATGTATGAAGCTGTATGCATCTGCTGGTTGTGTGTGTGTGTGTGCAAGTGTGTGCGGGTGATGGATGAAGTGTTTGTTGAGACTGTTGATGGGGATTGGGGTTGTCCAAATAAACCTAGTTTGCCTGCCACATCCGTTTTGGCCATGGCTCTGATGCGGCACAGCAACTGACACTCTCACTCTCTCTTCCTCTGCATAAAGTCCGTTTCAGTACTGTAGCAAGGCTTTGCCGACATTAATAGAAAGGGAATACGGCCAACCCAGCCATCAAATGCGGCCAGAACGAACTCTTTAAAGTTGAAAAATATTTGAGTGCTGGTGCCAGAATCATTTGGGAAGTAAAACCGATATGGAATGGAACTTGCTTTAGCTTAAAGACCGACGAATTTCCTTTAAGCTTTCTTTCGATTCTCGTCTCTCAAACTTGTAACCCAATTCCAAAATTCATTTCATTTTTTCTCTCTGCTCTTCTCAGCACTTTGACTGACTTCTAACCCCATTTCAGGGCTCGTTTCTCATCTGGATATATTCTCACGTCTCACCTTTTGGCCCCTCTCTGGGCCACATTACTTACTTACTTGCTGGCTTTATCCTTTCCTATATTGGCTGGCTGGCTGGCTGGCCCCTCCCTTAACATTCCACTTCAAATCCCTTTCATGCCCACGAAGCGCTAACGCTGCCTCTGCCTGTGCCTCTGCCACAGCCTACATTGCCTTCAGTTTGTTGATGTTCTCCGCAAGACTTTTTAAACTTGTCATACATTTTGATAAAGAATTTGCCATGTTCCCTTGAGGGCCTCAGATGCTGTCAGCACGGCCTACCCAAGAGCACCGACACCGCCACCGCCACCATCTCATCTCACCTGCAACCCCTTTTTGAAATACCCTTTTGCCACGGCTATTATGGTTTTGAGACACAGTCCTTAATGGAATAACATCAGAAGAGCGCCATGCCAGTGGCGACAAAATCATATCCATATGGGGTAGGGTTAGGGTATCCATAGATCCACTGCCCCGACACTCGCTGGAGGATGCTTTGCTTTCTTGTTTCCCCTACTTATTATTTTTCTCTCACCTGCTGCTTTTCGCCACCGCACTGCCGCCCTTTGGCTTTGCTGCGGGGGCGTGCAAAATGTTCCCCCATTCAATGAGTTTTTTCTCGCTTTCCCTGGTGCCCAATACCAACCCCAGAACCAAAAGTGATAGAGGGAAGCTGGCTGCAGGCTTGGGGTGGAACACCGCTGGCTACCCCTGGCTGCCCCTGACTCCCGCTGACTGCCCCTGGCTGGTCTTTAACCAAATTCGCATTTAAGTGAATTCCCGTGCTCGGCCCGTGGGCCAAATGCTCCTTCCTCCACTTGACTTTGTCTTCTGTAGTTTCGTTTCATTTTCGTTTCGTTTTTGCTCCGCTAATGGCTGAAAGTTGGAAAATGGCCTGGGATATGGAAATGGAAAACGCAGCTTCCTCCTCCTCCTCCTCCGCAACTGCAACTGCAGCAGCAGCTGAAATGACGACGAAGATGTGGGCAAAGTTTGAGCTTTTCCTTTGGCTTCCAGCGTCGTGTTTGAATTTGCTTAAGTTGGCCTTTGTCTTTGGGCCCTGTGTGTGTTTCATTAGGCATTTCTTTGGCGGCGCTATTAAGGAAAACCATCGCCCCCACTCAACCGATGTCACACACACACTGAGAGAAAGAGAGAGAGAGAGAGAGAGAGACATGCTCTCAAGGACACTGCGCAAACCAGAGCAAATTCCCAGCATTAAGTGACCAAAACGGATCGCTGGTCTGCATGGATTTACATTAGGATTTACATAAGCAGTGAAACTTGCTTGAGGTAGATGCGCTACCATCTCCTTTCTGCATGTGAGTGTCAGATCTGTTCCCTCAATCATCTGTGTGTCTGGAGCGGACATACCTTTGGGCCAAATAAGTGCATGAATGCCCCAATCTTTCGTTCTTCGTATGTGAGAGATTTTGCTACTTTTCACTCTAAAATAGATGCCTAAAGCTACTCAAGTTTGTAACTGTATGCCCCTAACAGAACTATCAAATGAAGGCAAGTTCCTTTTGGTTTTTCAAATGTCTAACAGATTCTAGGGGACACAACTGTCCCCCACCACTGGCATAACTTTGTCCATGCGAAAGCCATTAAAAACTCAAATCAAATCAAAGCTCGACCAGCAACAAAAACTAACAGAAATATTCAGAAATTAGAAATCCAAATTCCAATGGAAAGAGATGAAATATGTCGGAACGCAAATGGCAAATGGATATGGGATATGGGTATGGGTATGGATGGATGATGTGGTATATGGTAGCTAGACCTGCAATGTTATGAATATGAAAATTGTTTTAACGATGCGACGCGACGCGCAAAATATACACCAGATAGATCTATATCTAAATAAACCAACAAATGTTTGAGTTTTTGAGCTTTAATTTTTTGTTTTAGTTATTTTTTTGGCCACGTATTTACGTCACAACAGTTTTATGACTCTTTAAATATTAATAAAAACGCACATCAACAAAATATTAATAATAATCAGACCGATAGACGGTCTACATATCTTTGTATATGGGTGGATCGACTCGAAAAAGTAGCCGCCAAAAAGCAGAGGGCGAATTCTTCAATCGAATATTTTTTGAGACCTACCTCATGGATCGGTGACGGGCGCGCGAGACACAGCGGTGCGGGGGCCACGATTCAGTTTTTTGATTAAAAAAGAACCACGAAAAGCAGGAACAACTTTAATTTGTTTTACCCTTTTTGGGGGAGGCGCGACGCGAGTAGAATCACCAGAAAAAAATTTAGAAAAAAAATGCAAAAAAATAAAAAATAAAACAAAATTTAATGATTTAGCAGGTTGGCTTTTGGTAGCCTGCCGCGGATGTGGATTTCGGATTACGGACTACAGACTAATAAGTAGACGAATACGGAAACGACGGCACGGCTAAGCAGGCACTGCGGCTCAATGAGCGGCTCAACGGTTCCAACGGTCCAGCGGTTGAATCTGATGCTACTACTACTGCTCCTACTACTGCAGCTACTGCTGCTGCTGCTGCTGCTCCAACTGCTGCTGCTGCTGCTGCTGCGATGCCTTGCGTGTCGCGTGTCGCGGCTCTGTACATCGCGGCGTATACGCAACGACTATTGGCCCCACTGACGCAGCGGAGGCGCTGGAGACCGTCTGTGCGAGACCCAGACGCAGACGATGCCCGCGTCTCTGCAGGCGACAATCGGGCAGAGAGCCCGAAAACGAAACGGATTCCGAATCGGGTATTCCGAATCGGAACGAATGCAGCCGCAGTCGCTGTTCGCGGCACAGTAGCAGCAGCAGCAGCAGCAGAAGCATGAAGAAAAGCAACAGAAAAAGCAGCAGCTGCGGCTGCGGCTTTCAACCTGAGCTTTTTCGACAGGCACGTTCATGCTCCAACGTTATCTATGACGCTTTCGACATCGAACAAAAAGCTCAACGCACCCGCATCACAAAGCACACCAGCAGAAAGCAGAGCGGAGAGCGAAGCGCGAAGCGCATCGCAACAGAGAGCGAGCAGCGCTGTCACGACTCTCAATTTGAAGGTCAGCAGCGACGGCCAGCCGAAGCAACAATCGCCTAGCCCCGCCCACTCATAGCTCCCTGCCATCCGCCAACATTTAAAGAGTGCCCCAAAATGCCGGTCCGTTCTGCAGAAGTTGAAGTTCGTCGGCTGGCCGATGGACTCCGGAGAGCGGTGAAAAGTGGGCCAACGCCGCAGACAACCGCAACAGAATGCAGAGAATTTTCGATGTTCCATTTCGGCGACGAAAACTAAAAGCCCAAAAGCTTTCCAAGTTTAAGTTTCCGTTACCAACGAAGCTTGTTTTTGCTTGCTACCGAAAATTCAAAATGATTTTGAGAAATTAGACTACGTGGCGACCGCTGGGCCAGACCTGAAGATGGTCCAGCTCATGTTGCGCAATAAGAAGCCTGAAGCAGGACCATGAGCAGCAGGCGCTAGCCATGATCTATCAGCCATGCCCTGATGTCGCGACGCTCTTGGAACAACCAACTACACGGTCGGCATCTGCAATGCCAACGGATGCCACATCGAGGGACACTAGAAAGCGAATGAGCACCGGGATACCGGTGTAGAGCCCAAGAGCGAAAGAAAGAAATATTTGATATATAGAGTTTCCGAGATCGGACTAATTTTTTACTTCTTCTGCTTGCAGGAACATTCCCAAAATACTCCATAAAGCACGGCATGGAAAGCCCTAAACCGAAAGCTCAAGAGCCTTTTCCATGGCAACAGGAAAACGAGGAAACGAGGCAACCGTTTACCCTTCGGCACCGAAAGAATAACAGCAAAATTGCTAAAGCAGGCAATCAAAAGCAGGCAGTACAATCTGTCAGTACATATAATATGTATATATGTACATAATATATCTAACAAAATATAGAGGCAGCATATACCAATATAGACCGACTCTAGCCAACGGTATTCAACAATGTCCAGATCGTCGGGTAAGGGTAAATCATCCGAAACGCTGGTGCAATGGAGCACCAGTGAGCAGATTCATGGTCCAGCGGCTGCAAGCGACATAACCGTCACCGCCGCCGCCAGCACCGACACTGCCGGCAACAGTGTCAGTCAAGTGCAGATTCCGGAGCGCAAGAGCACGATTGGCAGGAGCAGCGTAATAATGCCGAGGGAAACAGCGACCTCCAGGACGCGAAAGCAGCGACTCAATTTCCAGCGAACGGGCTCGATAGCGGGTAGGTCGCGCAGCTCCAGCACTATCAAGATAACGACGGGCGCTTCGCTGATACCGAATCTGAATCTGGTGATCGACCGGATTCGGGCCAACGAGGATGATTCGTACGTCTACATGGACTACATGCTGCCATACGACAGCGAGTACTTCACGCCGTACAGCCTGAGGGAGGTGGACTACGAGGATATGAATCCCTACCATCCATTCTACACGGTGACACGGCACGGCGTCACATTCTGGCATCGCTCGGAGAACTTCTTCACGACACTCGACCAGTGGCAGAAGGAATTCCGCCAGTTCCTCAGCATCATCAAGATCAAGACCTTCGCCCTCTTTCGCATCTGGAAGGGCTTCAAAGTGTGGGAGAAGACAATCAAATGGCGCAAGCTGAACGAAGCCCGAAACTATTTGCACAGCAATCTGTTCATTGTGATACCGCATCTGGCCAAGGCCATACTGCGCATGCGCACGGAACTTGTTGAAATGGAGAGTCTGAATTTCGTGGACATCAGCAACATTGAGAACTGGCATCCATTCTACTTTCTCGAGACCCACATGCGTATCTATGAGCAGCTGCACAAGATCTTTAACAGATTTCGTAAAGAATTTGGCGTTTCGATATGTGAGTGCCCAAGCCTTAGCCTTAGCCTTTACCTATTTAAATCCTTTGTACAGTTCAATCCTGCACGCATGCCATGCGGGCGCGTGGCTTCTTTCCGGACGATGAGGTCAACTACTATCCATCGATGAAGAAGATGCGCGAAGCGCACAGCTTTACGGATCGGGCACGCAAGCGAGCCTTCTGCAAGACCCTAACAAAGTATGGCAGACTGACCCTTTACTTATCGACTCATTATTCATTCTTCATTCTGTTCTCTCAGCTTTCTCACATTCTCTGACATGATGGTCTTCCAAATGCTGTACCGCGTCACCACCAAAAGCTTCGCGGATCTGGCCTATGCGCTCAAAATGCACGATGCCGCTGGGCCAACGGACGCGGACATTGAGAGTCACATTGAAACGGATATGGCGGTGGAGCGGAAGCGGCCGGAGAATATGCCGCAGCATCCCTTTTTCCTCGCAATGCTGAAACTGTTGCCCGATCGCATCGATATCGAGCCATCGGAGGATATCATCAAGATCATTTTTATGCGCATCACCGAACTGATACTAGAGACAGTGCTGGAAATACGACCCTTCACAACAGACGAGTACTTCTGGCAGTACACAAAGTGAGTAAAGAGTGAGTTACCGCTCTCTTCTCTGATCTGACTCTGAGCATCTCTCAGGCCATCGATCATGGGACGTCAGGAGGAGTTGCTGTATGATGGCGTGCCCGAACTGCACTGGCTGCTGCACGCCGATCACGTTTTTCAGTTTAATCGGTAAGTAAAGCTATCTCCAGCGATGCAAGATCTCATCCGATATTCAATCCGCAGGCAAAATATCTTCTATCTGCTGGGTAAAGCCTTCGATCGTGCTTCCACCTATACGAAACTTTTCCATGAAATTCGCGAGAATTTCTATATTGACACCCACACAGATCCTGAAACGTTGAGAAGCGAAAAGGGTGAGTGGTCTCGTAGCCCCAAGAAAGACAAAACTAAACAGCATAAATGTCCTGGCAGATCTGATAAAGCTGCGCGCATACTGCGATCGTTATTGCAACAATGTGCGGGCGCTGGATGGGATCTTGGAGTTTGTCTATCTGGGACTGCTGAAGCTGACGCAGACGAACTTCAAGGAGGCTGTGACGCCGGTGTGCCAGCGTCTGCAGAACGTGCTGGCCCAGTATCTGCCCAAGCTGGCCGAGGTGGAGACAACGCAGCTGTACGAGGATGCGCAGGATTTCTTTGGCCGCATCTGCTACGATCCGCTGGAGACGCTCGATATTGTGCAGCACATACGATTCCTGGACACATGCAACACGGAGCTCGATTTGATATTCCAGGATGTCGACTATGTGCACGATCTGCTGCTGATTATCAAGGACTTTGACATACCGATCGACGACGAACGCAAGGAGGACTACATGGACACCGAGGACTATGTGAATCGCACCAAGGAAACGCTGCTCGAGATCCAGGAGAAGCGGCAAGAGTTCATCAATCGCCTCGACGAGGTCATGATGGCTGACATCTTTACACTCAAAGAGGAGATACACGAGATCGCTGTGGTGGCGCTCGAACCGTGGCTGTTGGATGTAAGTATCGCGGGATTATCCTTAACAGAGACTACATCCATGCCATTCCCCGTCGGTAGGCCAAATCCGAACGGATTTCGGTGACCAACAAGCTGGACACATTGATGGAACAGCTGAAAGAATGCAAGGCGCGTGCCGAGGAGTTTCTCGGCTACCAGAAGGAGTTCCGCATCGACTTAACCATGTACGAGGAGATGGATGAGGCCTTCTATGACGTACGCATGCGCCAGAGTCTCTACAAGACAATGATGGACTGGGAGCAGGCACTCATCGACTGGCATGCGGCCGATTTCAACACCCTAATCGTCGCCGATATGCTCGAGCTCAACTCAAAGACAATCAAGAACTGTTTGCAGTTCCAAAAGTATCTGCCAGAGAATAACATTGTGCCGGTGCTGCAGAAATCGGCGGAGGCGTTCAAGGAGAAGCTGCCAGTAATTGGTTATCTTCGCAATCCCAATCTCCGGGCTGTGAGTGGCGCATCAATCATTATCAGAATCCACAACTAATTCCATATACAATTCTTTCTTTCGCATAGCGTCACTGGACACAGATCGAGGAGCTGTTGCGCCACAAATTCTTCCAGGAGAAGGGCATTGTGCTTGCCACCTACGAGAATGTGCACGCCTTCGATAATGAGGCCATTGGGGAGTCTCTCATGCAGATCTCCTCTCAGGCCACCGGCGAAATGCAGCTCGAGAATATGCTAAAGGCCATCGAAACGCTATGGAAGGAGACCGAACTGGCCATTGTCTCGCATCACGATGAGAAGGATGTCTTCATACTGGCCGGCACCGAGGAGCTGCAGGCGGTGCTCGATGATGCCAATGTGAATATCAATACGATAGCTGCCTCCAAGTTTGTGGGTCCCATCAAGGGCAAGGTGAATGTTTGGATCACGGATATGGATCAATTTGGCAAGACATTCGGTGAGGCTGCAACTGCATTTGCTCCTTGCTCATCTAATGCTGTCTCTCTTTTGTAGAGTCCTGGATGGACTGCCAGGGTGCATGGATTTATTTGGAGGCCATATTCGCATCCGCGGACATTCAGCGCCAGCTGCCCAACGAGGCCAAAATGTTCTTTCAGGTGGACAAGTGCTTCAAGGATATTGTACGTCAGGCCAAGAAAGTGGCCCTCGCCCTGCCCACAATGTCCAGTGTGGAGGTGTACGATGCCCTTGTGGAGAATAATCGACTGCTCGATCTCATAACGCGCGGCCTGGAGGCCTATCTGGAGGTGAAGCGTGTTGTGTTTCCCAGGTAGGGAAAGGTTCCTCTACTGCCAACTGCCTACTGCCTACAGCCTGCTCTTCGTTCCCCGCAGATTCTACTTCCTGTCGAACGATGAACTTTTGGAGATTTTGGCACAGACCCGCATACCGCAGGCGGTGCAGCCGCATCTGCGCAAGTGCTTCGATGCCATCTATCGCTTGGAGTTTGGCACCAAGGACTCTGGCGACGACAAGGTGGTGGCCACCAATGACATTGTCGCCTACCTGTCGCCCGAGGGCGAGAAGCTGCAGTTTGGCAAGGGACTGAAGGCGCGCGGCGCCGTCGAGGAGTGGCTCAGCAAGGTGGAGGAGGCGATGTTTGTCTCCGTGAAGCGCTACATGCGCTTGGGCTATCTGTGCTACATGGCCAAGGAGCGGGAGGAGTGGTTCCAGGATCATCCCAATCAGGTGGTGCTCACCGTCACCCAGGTACAGTGGGCCGCCGACATTCATCGCATATTCGACAACAAGGACAAGACTCCCGACAGCATACTGGAGAAAATGGAGAGCTACGAGGAGAAGTGCCTCAAGGATCTGGGCGCATTGGCGGCCCTCACACGGAGCAGCATTAGCTCGCTGCTGCGCAAGATACTCTGCGCACTGATCACCATCGATGTCCATGCCAAGGACTCGGTGCGCATGCTCATCGAGAAGGAGGTGTGCAAGCCGTAAGTACGCAGCCAGTCCCTTCCGTATTCCCTTCTCAACTTACTCTGCTCTCTGGTCTCTGCTCAGCAACGACTTCAATTGGCTGAAGATGCTGCGCTTCTATTGGGAAGATGAAACGGAGACCGTGTACTCCCGCATGGCGGCCGCCAATATTCCTTACTACTATGAGTATTTGGGCGCCGGTGGTGTCCTGGTGCTGACACCACTCACAGATCGATGCTACCTCTGCCTGATGGGCGCATTTCAAATGGATTTGGGTGGCGCACCGGCGGGGCCCGCGGGCACGGGCAAAACGGAGACAACCAAGGATCTGGCCAAGGCCCTGGCCAAGCAGTGTGTCGTCTTCAATTGCTCCGATGGCCTCGACTACAAGATGATGGGCCGCTTCTTCTCGGGCCTGGCCCAGTGCGGTGCGTGGTGCTGCTTCGACGAGTTCAATCGCATCGACATCGAGGTGCTGTCCGTGATTGCCCAGCAGTTGATAACGATACGAACGGCCAAGGCCATGAAGGCACAGCGGTAAGAGATCGGCAGCTCCACTTGGGGAGGATTGATTTATTTCTCCGCTCCCATTTTGCAGCTTCGTGTTTGAGGGTCGCGAGATCAACATCAATCGATCGTGCTGTGTGTTCATAACAATGAATCCGGGCTATGCGGGTCGCACGGAGTTACCCGACAATCTGAAGGCTCTGTTCCGCCCCATCTCGATGATGGTGCCGGACTATGCGCTGATCTCCGAGGTGATCCTCTACTCGGAGGGCTTCGAGGACCCCAAGATCTTGGCCCGCAAAATGGTGCAAATGTATCAGCTGTGCAGCCAGCAGCTCAGCCAACAGAATCACTACGACTTTGGCATGCGCGCCGTCAAGTCTGTGCTGGTCATGGCCGGCGCCCTGAAGCGTGCCTCGCCCGATCAGCGAGAGGACATCACGCTGATTGCCGCACTGCGTGACTCCAATATACCCAAGTTCCTGGCCGACGATGCCGTGCTCTTTCGCGGCATTCTCAGCGACTTGTTCCCGGGCGTCGAGCTGCCAGACTCGCAGCACCCGAATCTGGAGGCCAGCCTGATGCTGGGTCTGCGACAGAAGAGCCTCCAGCCGGTGGCCACCACCATACGCAAGTGCCTGCAGCTGTACGAGACAATGTGTGTGCGTTGGGGCGTCATGCTGGTGGGACCCACCGGCGGTGGCAAGTCCGTGGTGCTGCACGCTCTCGAGTTTGCGCTGGCGCATCTCTTTGAGACTGAGGTGCCGGATCCGAACTTTCGGCCCGTTGTCATACAGACAATGAACCCCAAGGCGGTGTCCATGAACGAGCTGTACGGCTATGTGGATCCAAAGACGTTGGAATGGCAGGACGGTCTCCTCGGTCTGGCCGTGCGCACAGCCGTCAATGTGGAGGGTGAGTTGCATGGATCCTCTGTTGGATCTCAACAGATGGTTTCTATCTTGCAGATGAGATTCATCAATGGATCATGTGCGATGGCCCCGTGGATGCCGTTTGGATTGAGAACTTGAACACCGTGCTGGACGACAACAAGATGCTGTGTCTGGCCAATTCGGAGCGCATTAAGCTCACCGCCTGGATACACATGCTGTTCGAGGTGCAGGATCTGCTGCAGGCCTCACCCGCCACAGTTTCGCGCTGCGGCATGGTCTACGTTGATCCCGCTGATCTCGGCTGGCTGCCACTGATCGATACGTGGCGCGAGGTGCAGATGCGCCAGAAGCTGCCACCCGCCCTGGCCGAGTTCCTCTATCAACTGTTCACGAGCTACTTTGAGAAGGCGCTGAAGATTGAGCGCAAGCGTGCGCTGTACACCATTCATCAGGTGACCAATGCCAAGGTGCGTCTGTGCTGTGCCCTCACCTCGTCGCAGCTGGAGGCCGTCAAGTGGCCGGCCCTGAATGAGGAGCAGGCCAAGGATCTGCTCACAAAGATCTTCTCATGGAGCGTGCTCTGGTCGATTGCCTCCAATCTCAGGGATGCCGAGAAAGTGGCCTACGAGGAGCAATGGAGTCGAACCATTGCCCAGCATCCAAATATGGAGTAAGCCCAAAGCGTGACCACACTTAACCCTCAGTGTAGAGATTAAACCTGTGACGTTCTTCCCTTTTGTAGCCTGCCGCCGCACACAATGTGGAATTATCGCGTGGATCTGGAGACACGCGAATGGGGCAAATGGCTGGACATAATGCCCACGTTTAAGTTTAGCTCGGAGATTTCCTACTATGACATGCAGGTGCCCACAGTGGATACCACCAAATACGGGTAAGCCAGTCGCCATCTCTCTCTCCTCCTCTTAGAGCTAATCCTCCTCCTCCTCTTCCTGCAGCTATGTGGCTGATCTTCTGTTCAAGCGAAACATACCCGTCATGTTTACGGGCGAGACGGGCGTGGGCAAAACTGTGCTGGCAATTAGCTGCATGAAGCGCCTGTCCGAGGGCAAGGTCATACCGGTGATACTGAACTTCTCGGCACAGACGAGCAGCGTGCGCACCCAGGAGATGATCGAGGGGCCGCTGGAGAAGCGCAAGCGCACCCAGCTGGGCGCACCCATGGGCAAGACGGTGATCATCTTCATTGACGATGTGAATATGCCCAAGCTGGACACGTATGGCAGCCAGGCGGCCATCGAGCTGCTGCGGCAGTTTCTCGACTTCAAGGGCTTCTACGACAGGGAGAAGCTCTTCTGGAAGGAGGTGCTCGATGTGGTGCTGGGCTGTGCCTGTGCACCGCCCGGCGGTGGTCGCAATCCGCTGACACCGCGCTACGTGCGACACTTTGCTCTGTTCTCGCTGCCCAAGCCCAACGAGGAGACACTCACACAGATCTTCAATGGCATTTTGTTGGGCTTTCTGGGCTCGTTCTCGGGCGCGATACGCGCCCTATCCGAACCAATGGTGAATGCCTGCGTGGATGTTTACATGCGGGTGGCCAATGTGATGCTGCCGACGCCCGATCGTTCCCATTACATATTCAATCTGCGGGATCTGTCCAAGTGCATTCAGGGCATACTGCAGGCCACCAATCTGCACTACAATATGGAGAATCAAATATTGAGGCTGTTCTACCACGAGACGACGCGCGTCTTCCACGATCGCCTGATCAATCAGGAGGACAAGGATGTGTTCAAGGGGCTCATGAAGAGCGTTTGCCAGCTGCACTTTAAGCGTGATGTCGTCCAGGACGATGAGCCGGCAATCCTCTTTGGGGACTTCATGATCTTTGGCAAGCCGAAAAACGAACGCATCTACGATGAGATCAAGGATCAGGCGAAGCTCGAGAGCGTCCTCAATGACTACATTGTCGACTACAACTCGATGGCCGTGGGCAAGCGCATGAAGCTGATACTCTTTCAGGATGCCATGGAGCATACGGTGCGACTGGCCCGCCTGCTGCGCAGCGATCGTGGCAATGGCCTGCTGGTGGGTGTCGCAGGCATGGGCAAGCAGTCGCTCACACGACTGGCCTCCCACGTCAACGAGTACAACTGCTGGCAGATCGAGATGAGGCGCAACTACGATCTGAATGCATTCCACGAGGATTTGCGTGTCCTTTATCGAATAGCAGGGGTAAGCAGGGTGCTCCCAACCATCACTGCATCCAAAGTCTGATGTAAATCTGCTACTCTTTTCACTCACCCAACAGATTGACAATCATCCCGTGACCTTTCTGATGATCGACAGCCAGATTGTCGAAGAGGAGTTCCTGGAGGACATCAATAACATTCTGAACTCGGGCGAGGTGCCCAATCTCTTTGAAGGCGATGAATTCGAAAAGATCATACTGGATGCCCGCGATGCCTGCAACGAAACACAAAAGACTGAGGTGAGTATATCAGTGCCATTCGATTCGTAATCCTCTGATTATCCTCCTGTTAGCCCTGCAATCGTGACGACATATACAAGTTCTTCATCAATCGTGTGCGGAATAATCTGCATGTGGTCATGTCGATGAGTCCTGTGGGCGATGCCTTTCGTCGACGCTGCCGCATGTTCCCCTCGCTGGTCAACTGCACAACCATCGACTGGTTCACCAGCTGGCCCACAGAGGCCCTCTACTCGGTGGCCCTCGGCCTGCTCACAAAGATAGCACCCAAAATGGAAGATCGCGTCGCACTAGCCAGCGTCACAGTATTTATGCATAAGGTAGGGAGAGTTCTGTGATATTTTCTCAGTGATATCTAATCTGTTTTTCTTTGTTCTTTGCTGCAGACTGTTGAGGATGCATCGGTGCGCTTTTACAAGGAAATGAAGCGACACTATTACACCACACCCAGCAGCTACTTGGAGCTGCTGAAGCTCTATCAGAATCTGCTGAAAGCCAAGAACCAGGAGATAATTGCCAAGCGAAAGCGCATTGGCAATGGCCTCAACAAGCTGCTGGAAACAAACGAAGTGGTAAGTGCACGCATCAAAGATGTTTTCCACTCCACTCCACAGATATCAATCCCCCACCACAGATTGCTGTGATGCAAAAGGAGCTGGAGGTGATGGTGCCACAGTTGGATGAGAAATCGGCGCTGATGAAGTCGCTGGTGGCGAATCTCACAACCGAAACGAAGCAGGCGGACATCGTGAAGCAGAGTGTCATGGAGGATGAGGCCAGCGCCAAGGAGAAGGCAGCCGTGGCCCAGGCCATATCCGAGGATGCTGGCAAAGATCTGGAGATAGCAATGCCAGCGCTGCGCGAGGCCGAAGATGCCCTCAAGGGCCTCACCAAGGCGGACATCAATGAGCTGAAATCATTCACAACGCCCCCGGCGCTGGTGCAGTTCTGCATGGAGGCCGTTTGCATACTCCTCGGCGCCAAGTGAGTAAACGACACAGGAGTAGGAGAGATGGACTCTTATTTTTGTATCCCGACAGACCCACTTGGGCCTCGGCCAAGGCTATTATGGCGGACATAAACTTCATCAAGCGGCTGTTCGAGTACGACAAGGAGCACATGAAGGACGATGTTCTGAAGAAGGTCAAAAAGTACATTGACCACAAGGACTTTAATCCAGCCGTGGGTACTGCTGCTCTTTCTGTTTAGTTTCTGACTGATCCTTTTGTTCCTTTTTGTGCTTGATAGAAATTCGAAAAGGTTTCGAAGGTGGCGAAATCGGTGAGCATGTGGGTGATTGCCATGGACAAGTTCTCGAAGGTGTACAAGGTGGTGGAGCCGAAGATAAAGCGCAAGGAGGCCGCCGAGGCGGAGCTCAAGGAGGTGATGACCGTGCTGCGGCAGAAGCAAAAGGAACTGGCCGCCGTCGAGGCCAAAATCCAGACACTGCGCGACAGCCTCGATGAGAAGCAACGCGAATTCCAGGTGATCCAGGCCAATGTTGATCTCACGTACGGCCGCATCAATCGCGCCGGACGCCTCACCTCCGCCCTGTCCGACGAGCAGGTGCGCTGGCGTGAGACAGTCAAATCGCTGACCGCCGACTTGGCCTGCGTGCCGGGGGATGTGCTCGTGTCAGCCGCCTGCGTGGCCTATCTGGGCGCCTTCTCGCACGTCTATCGTCGCGACATGGGCGCCTTGTGGGTGAGCAAGTGCCGCGAGAATAAGATACCATCCAGCGGGGAGTTCAATCTGCTGAAGGTCCTGGGCGATGCGTACGAGATGCGGCAGTGGAATGTGGACGGGTTGCCCAAGGACAACATCTCCATCGAGAATGGCATCTATGCGACGCGCGCCCTGCGCTGGGCGCTGATGATCGATCCGCAGGAGCAGGCCAATCGCTGGATACGCAACATGGAGAAGGAGAACAATCTGCAAGTTGTGAAGATGACAGATGCGAACATGATGCGCATACTGGAGAACAGCGTGCGGCAGGGGTATCCGGTGCTGCTCGAGGAAATCGATGAGACCATCGATCCGGCCCTGCGGCCCATCCTGCAGCGAGAGACGTACAAGTACGAGGGTCGCATCTACCTCAAGCTGGGCGATCAGGTCATCGACTACGATGAGAACTTCAAGCTGTACATGACCACAAAGCTGCCCAATCCCCACTATCTGCCCGAGGTGTGCATCAATGTGACGCTCGTGAATTTCCTAGTGACCGAAAGTGGACTCGAGGATCAGCTTTTAGCGTGAGTATTCCCAGCGCTTCAAGGCCTCTCTGCCGCTCACTGGTCTCTCTGTGTTTGCAGCGACATTGTGGCCATTGAGCTGCCTGCCATGGAGGCGCAACGCAACGATCTGGTGGTGAAGATCAATGACGACAAGCAGCAGCTGTTGATCCTCGAGGACAAGGTGCTGAAGCTGCTCTTCCACTCCGAGGGCAACATACTCGATGACGAGGAGCTCGTGGAGACCCTCAACGATGCCAAGGTGTGTCCGTGATTGCTGAACTGTGATCTACCCTACTCTAAGTCTCCTATTTATCTGCTGGCAACAGGAAACGTCCCTCATCATTGCCGCTCGACTAATCGACACCGAGGAGACGGAGAAGATCATCACAGCATCGCGCGAACGTTATCGCATTTTGGCGTCACGCGGTGCCATCCTGTACTTTGTGGTGGCCGGACTGGCCGAGATCGATCCCATGTACCAGTACAGCCTCAAGTACTTTACGCAGATCTTTTGCAATGTCCTGCGCCAGGAGCATGCCACACAGTCCGTCGAGAAGCGCATCTCCTCGCTGATGTTGGACGAGCTGAAGGCCATCTATGACAACATATCGCGTGGCCTTTTTGAGAACCACAAGATCATCTTCAGCTTCCTGCTGGCCCTGTCCGTGGAGCGGCAGGAGAAGCGCGTCTCCGACGAGGAGTTCAGCTTCCTGACACGCGGCGCCGTCGGAAATATTCGGCCCAAGCAGCAGCCATCGAGCACAAAGCTCAGCCAGATGGAGTGGGATGCGTGCATCTACTTGGAGGACAACTTCCCGGACACATTCTCGGGCATCAGCAACGAGATCGACCGGCCCTTCTTCCTGCAGCTGCAGGACAACAAGGAGATCTTTGACTTTGCCCGCACCAAGCAGCCGCCCACGGACAAGTGGAACAAGCGGCTGCGCATCTTCCACAAGCTCATGTTCATTGCCGTGTTCCGGAAGCCGCGCTTCCTGCTGAATGTTGTCAGCTATCTGCACGCCACCGTTGGCCGCTACTTCACCGAAGTCTCCGCCACGGGCACACAACTGAGCACCGTGTAAGCAGCATTGGCCATGGTGTGGGGCTCCCTTTTAATGTTCCCTCCCCTTCCTGACAGCTTCCTGGACACGTCCGATGTGACGCCGCTGATTTTTGTGCTCTCCACAGGCTCCGATCCGATGTCGGGCTTCCTGAAGTTCACAACCCAAATGCAGTACACGGAAAAGTATTATTCGATATCGCTGGGCCAGGGCCAGGGACCGGTGGCCGAGAATTTGATTGCCATGAGCCTGCGCCTGGGCCACTGGGTCTTTCTGCAGAACTGCCACTTGGCCACCTCGTGGATGCGCACGTTGGAGACAATTGTGCGAAATCTGTCGCTGGGCGTCACCAAAGCGCATCCCGAATTCCGGCTCTTCCTCTCCTCGATGCCCATCAGGGAGTTCCCCATCAGCGTGCTGCAGAATTCGGTGAAGATAACCAATGAGCCGCCCAAGGGCATCAAGGCGAATGTGATTGGTGCGCTGGCGGATCTCAAGCGTGACTTCTTCGAGCAGCACATCCAGAGTGCCAACTGGCGGGCCATTGTCTTTGGGCTGTGCATGTTCCATGCGGTGCTGCTGGAGCGGCGCAAGTTCGGGCCGCTCGGCTGGAACATTATGTACGAGTTCAATGAGAGTGATCGCGAGTGCGGCCTCAAGACGCTCGACTTCTTCATCGATCGCCAGGTGCTCGACGATATACCCTGGGAGGCCATCCTCTACATCAACGGAGAGATCACCTGGGGCGGCCGCGTCACCGACTACTGGGATCTGCGCTGCTTGCGCACGGTGCTGATGATCTTCTCGTCGGAGCGCATCATACAGCCAGAGTATCGGTATTGTCGGGGCGACGCCTACTATCGGGATCCGCGCAAGAAGACGCTCGCCGAGTACTCGACCTTTGTGCAGGGCTTCCCAGTGCTGGAGGATCCCGAGATATTCGGCATGAATCAGAACGCCAACATAGTCTTTCAGACCAAGGAGACGGAATTCTTTATCAGCACGCTGCTGCTGGGCCAGCCACGCTCCTCGGCCGACGAGGGTCAGGCGGCGGAGAATGACATTTGCCTGCAGATCATTGCCCGCATTCAGGAGTCCCTGGCGCATAGAATCAAGCGGGAGCCACTCCATGATTCACTCTCGTTGGTAGGTTGTGCAGCGTGCAGCATGCAGCTGATATATCTGATCACTTTTTCTCTACTTTCACAGCTGGACAGCAAGGGACAGGTGCCATCGCTGACCACTGTGCTGGTGCAGGAGATTGATCGCTTCAACATTGCGCTGGGCATCGTTCACGACAGCCTGGCGAATCTGGCCAAGGCCATCAAGGGTCTGGTGGTGATGTCCGAGGAGCTGGAGAATGTGTTCAAGGCGCTGCTGGCCAACCTGGTGCCGGCCTCCTGGGCCAAGCGAAGTTTCCTCTCCATCAAGCCGCTGCCGAACTACATCACGGACTTTCAGCGACGCATCGACTTCATTCAGCACTGGGCGGAGAATGGGGCGCCGCGCTCCTACTGGATCAGTGGCTTCTTCTTTCCCCAATCCTTCCTCACGGGCGTGCTGCAGACGTACGCTCGCCGTCGCGTGCTGCCCATCGACTCGCTGAAGATCGACTTTGACATTGTCGAGCGTGAGCTGGTCCAGCAGGACTTCTTTGAGGCCCATACTGCGGGCAGAAGTGTAAGTACTGGATGTCCTTTCCTCCCACCTCTGTTTATGCCGTGTTCCCTGCAGGATGATCGCTTGTATGGCGATCTGCAGGAGTCCACCGATGCCGTCATCAATGTCCATGGCATATTCATCGAAGCGGCACGCTGGGATCTCAGCCAGGGTGGCCTCTGCGACGCCAAGTTCGGTGAGCTGTACACCCGCCTGCCCATCGTTCGCTTCATGCCCTGCCTGGAGATCGCGCCGCAGGTGCGCTACGAGGCGCCGCTCTACAAGACCCAGCAGCGATCCGGCGTCCTCTCCACCACCGGCCATTCGACGAATTTCGTGCTGTCCGTCCTGCTAATCAGCCAAAATGAGCCCGAGTTTTGGGTAATGCGTGGCACAGCACTCGTTTCGGGTGTCGTGGAGAATGTTTCCTAAAATGTTGTTATATTTTCTGCATGCCTAAAGGCGTCGTTTATTTTGTTACTCTGTTCTCACGCTGTCTCTCACTCTCTCAGCTGTTGTGTGTGTGTGTGTGTGTGTATGTGCGTGCGTGTGTATGTTTATGTTTTATGTACAATAAATGTTCTTAAGATTAAGATCTAGGGATTGTTTTTTGTGTGTTTTAGGGCAGGGGCTAGACCACATCTCTGGCACATTTCGATTTATCGTTTTTGGTTCGATTTTAATCTACGATACAAAATTGTGGGGGGTACAGCAGCTCAAAATGCGAGCAAGCTATGGCAACATAAACAAAAAACAACAACAAAAATATAGAGGAAAATCTCTTACAGTTTACAATTTACATAAGTTAATTATTTAAGGTATAGATTGATAGTTAGTTAGTTTGATGATATATCATCCATATATCATATGAGATATTCCGATATTTTATAAGTACAAATACAAAACGTTGCACGTTCTCAAGTCTGTTTGTTATTAAACAAAAGAAAAGCCCATGGGAGAGCTACCACTAGCTAGATCCACCATTCCATCTCTCATACAGAAACATTCGAAAAGAACATACACACACACACACACAGGCTCTGCCGATATACACAAAATATTCCTTTTTGGCAGGGGTACATCAATCGAAACAATGGGGGAATAGGACAGATAACAGATAACGGATTAAGAGATAACTAAATTTGACTAACGATAAACAATAAACGATATAAAATATATCGTGATTAATAAAGGAATGTCTGTTAAATGGAGGGGGGAGTTCATCAGGGACTGTTACATTTTTGTTCGCCTTTTCTAAGTACTAATACTGCCGCATCTTTCGCATCTCCTGGCTGCTCCGAAATTGTGGCTTAATATTGTGAAAAATTGGGAATGGATAGTATAGAATGGGATACAGGAGGTTCTTTCGTTAGTTTTTCAACGGATAAATGGAATGCTTAATTAGTTGGTTTCTCTTATAAGCTAGTTATTGCTGGACATATCGCTCTCTCTCACTCACTCACTCTCTCGTGCTCTTTCTCTGTCTGTCGCGTGTTTTGCGCTTAAGTTTCAGTTTCAGTTTCCTTTCCTTTCCGTTTAAGTACACTTAACGTAACTAGTAAGTTAAATATAGTAATGTATAGTACAAATTAGCTAAACAATGGGCACAAAAAAAAGATGAACAAAAAAAAGGTCGATAATATTATAAGCATTATCGGTAGGGCCGAGTCGTGACACCAATCTCTCATTAAACGCTCAATGGGAAGCACAACTTGATCGAGGCGTTGGCGTAGGTCTGCCTATAACTTTTTGCTATCAATATCTATACGAAGATCGGGCATGGAGCCGCGTGGCTGCAACAGACTGCGCTTCTCCGGATCCTTGATCTTCTTTGGCTTGGGTCGGTTCGTCTTTGTGTAGCGATTGATCACACCATCCGTTTCGTCCATCATCCGTAGGATGAGCGCCTGATCGGAGGAGTCGAGCGGCGCAATCGAAATGTCACGCACCGCTCGGAACTTGCCGCAATTGTTCAGATGCTCGTTCTCCAGTCGAAAGAAGTTCCACACAAAGCGACTGCAAGGGAGAACAAAATGTAAAAGTTTACTCTTACTCTTGATTTTCTACGCATACCGAAAGACCTCAAGGATGCCCGTTATGGAGGTCATAATGTCTCCGCTAACGATCTTCATCTCCGTCAGATAAAAGGAAAGCACCCAAATGAAGCGCAGGGCAAGATCCTCAATAATTGCAAAATAGTAGAAACCCTGAAAAATAAACCCACAAATTAAACCAATAAAATTATAATTCAAAGAGTAGGATTGGACACAAATCACACACCGTCGATGAGTAGACGACCTCTTCGCGCAGAAACGTATTCTCGCCGGCATTTTTATCGAACAGGCCCCAATCCATCTTGATGTCCCACGTGTAGGCATAGCAGGAGGACACTATCGAGGCGATAATCCAGAGCCACGTATACGGATTATCGAATGTGCTGGCATAGTTCTCTAAAAAAGGGAGCAAAGAGATAAGAAATGAAAGAGAAAGATCTTTAGCAGGTGCACTCACGACTGTGGAACGACTTGAGGGTGGCAAAGATCACGACGAGGAACGTGGTCGAGTATTTGCCGGCATTTACCAAATGGGGAAAGGCCTCACGCGAGTCGCGATACCGTCGCAGGCATTGGGCGAAACGGAACCATGCCGGCAGACAGTTGACAATCGGCCGGATGATATAGTCCTGCTCCATGCAGATGGAGGCATCCTTGGCCTCCGTCCAGTTGCCGTTGGTGAAGTAGAAGCAAATGAGGTACTCAAAGTCCAGTATGGCAGTGGCCAGAGAGTTGAGCTGATCGCCCAGCCAGAAATCGGCGAAGCCCACGTGAAAGAATGGCGCCGAGATGCAGCGTCCGGTGATGCGCCACAGCCAGAAGCGGGCATCGTGGTGCAGCACATGGAACGGATTGGCCAGAAAGAGCACCATAATCAGGGTGAGCGTCAGGGGATTGATAAACGCCGGAATGGCCAGGCTGGCGCTGTACAGGAAGCTCAGCATGCTGAGCGTCCACACCACACCGAAGATGGCCGCCAGCTCCATGAGATGCTGCTCGGACAGATGATTGCGCGGATCCAGTTCGAAAATGAGCACATGGTTGACGCCGGACGAACGCCAGCCGTAGATATTTACACCAATCAGAAAGATGAACTCGATGATCAGCAGGGGGCCGCGATAGAGGCGGAACGTAACCTTCAGGTTCTCCCCGCTGATCTCGTGGAAAATGGCCGAGAGCACCACCACAATGCCCAGCACAATGAAGCTGCCGGAGAAGAGGCCCACCTTGAAGGTGGTCCACGGACTCTGCTGCTCCCCCAGCGGTGGCACGCGCAGCCGCTTCATCGCCCGCTGTCGATCTCCACCCTCCAGTTCACCCGTCACCGTCGTCTCCGTCTCATTGATAATGTTGTCGATGTCTTTGTTGGTGAAGAAATGCGATGCCTCCACGTACTCCTGTCGCCACTTGGCGCCGGTGTCAACGCGCAAAAGCTGCACCCCAGCAAAAGAGAAAAGATAAGAGTTGAGGTCAAGGTTCAGAGCCAAGAGCTGCCTCTGTCACTGCAGAGGTTGTAAATTTCACGAGTGGCTTACCTTGTCATGCTTCTTGAGTATTTTACGGAATCCAGTGTGATTCAGATTCTGATAGTTCTGCAGAAGAATGAGACTCAGGTAGAACTCGCTGAAGGCCAACTTCAGTTCGCGCGCCTTGCGATCGGGCAGGGCGGCCAGACGCTTCTGTCCCTTTGACTTTTTCGCACTCCGCTCGGACTCCTCGATGCAGGTCTTCAGCTCAGCATTCAGATTGGCAAACTTGCGTGTGGCCTCCGCCAGCTTTTCCGAATAGAAGGTGTTGATCTTCTTTAGCTCCTTGTCGCAGTAGTGGAAGAAGTTCTCATCGAAGTTGGCAAAGTGACGCTTCAGCACATCATCCTCAACACTCTCCACCGACGGGGCCTCCTCGACGGCCAAGTACAGCATTGCCTTCATTTCCTTTACGATAAAATGGTATGGCTTGGAGGGATCTCTCTTTGGATGGATAAAAAGAGACTCACCTCATAGTTGATGTACTGCTTGCGCCACTCGGGCGTTATGTGCGCCGACAGATGCTCGGCAAACTTCATGGTTAGGGCTGCTCCGGTTTATCGCTTGCCTCTAATTCTGGTTCCAAGGATTGCCTCTCCTTGCGGTTTGGACCCTCACTGGAAGTGCGTCTGCAAGTACAACCATAAAAGGGAGAGTTGTAGCGGGACTTTTCTCTGTTTCAGACTGTTGTTTCCCCTTTCTGCGAGTTGAAGCTCTCAATTTGCCATATTCCAGTGGGAAACCGTTGCTTATTTTTCAACGTTCCATTAGAGGGCGAACTTACAGTAATTCTTCTTTCTCGTTCGCAGTCAATTAATCTGCCCATTTTCAGTTCCCATTGTTAAAGTTATGTCTTCAATTTGTATTAATATGCCCTACTGAAGGTATTTTCACTGTCCCTGAGTTCCGTGGCAGCCATTTGGCATCGTCTCTTTTCAAGTGTAAACACAATTTAACGCCCCGATGGCCATACTAATGGGGGTGGGGCATGTCTATCCGTGATCCGTGATCATACATACATACATACAGGCTTACATATGTGTGTGTGTATATCTAATCCAAAGTAAGGGGAATATTTGCCTAGAAGCGATTGCAAATTGGGTTTACAAACGCCTCAATCCGACGATTGCCCCACAATTGGATGGCAACGACTTCCCCCTCGCCATTCACCATCTTGTGTACGTGTGTGTGTGAGTGTGTGTGCACTGCGAATGATAAGCCCCCCCAATCTCTTTACAGAATTATTGTGTAGTATCTCATTAACGTGGCCCGAATAATAAGCTAAGCAAATTGGAAAATTTTCGTCGCAAAGGCAAACACAACAAACAAAAAAAACTCGAAAGATGCCAACATTTTAATCAATTGAATAAATATTTCCTCCACCTTGCCCGCTATTATTATTTCCATTCAATCCTGCACATTTACTGTTGTTGAAGCTACAGTTGCTGATCGTATTTTCCCATAGTGGAGTGCAGTGTAGAGTCAGTCTCTGTAATTAATTAGTTGTAACCCAGTCATTGTGGTTGCCCCTTCCTATTTTCAATCATTTAATTTTATATTTTTCAGGCAAGGCTTAAAGTCCGCTCTCATTCCCAGCCTGTCTCCTCACATTCGAGGATAGAGTCCCGTTTTGGCTGAGCTTCCTTCCAGCACAGGAACGTTCGTCTTCTTCTTCTCCTTCTTCTGGAACGAAGGGAAAGCAAAGCGAAGCGAACAAAGAGTGGGCTTTACACTGGAGGTGATAATTGATGGCAGGGTCAGTCCCGCAACCACAACAGCAGTCTGTTGGTCAATTAACGTCAATGGTCAATGGTGGGGTTTAAATATAGAACAGCGACGCTGATTGATTAGGGCACTCGTCGAATAGTAACAGCTGATCGATCATCGATGCTCATTCAGTTTGCCGATTTGAACAGTTTAAGAGCGGGGATTATAACAGTTATCCGAACAATGCATAACAGAGTGTTCTCGTCCCTTATCGCTCCGCCCCGCACCCCTCTCGAACTGCTTACAGATTCATTCCTTCTCTAGGGGCTTAATTGCCACTGATAACGATACAGTTATACAGTTAACCATATCAAACATGTGTGTGCTGCCATCCGTAGCAGCAACAGCGTCGACGGCGGCAGCAGAACCAACAAAAATTGACACACAAAGCCCCACAGCCGCCTCTACCCCAACCCCCTTCACTGCCCTACGAGACACATCGACATACACGCACAAACACACGTACACGTACGACGCAAATATTTGATCAATAAAAACAAAACACGAAAGAAAAAAAGCACACAAAAAAACTGTTAACTGAGCAGAATTGTCCGAAAGTCGTGTCTGGAAGTCGCTCTCCTTATTATCTGGAAATATGATGATGTTGTTTTTGTCTTTGTTGTGGCTGTTTTTGTTGTTCTTGATACGCGATTCATTCAAACGATGAGTGACAGTGGGTCAGAGCGCCAGCGCAGCGTTTCTCAAAGTAATTGATGGAAAACCAAAAACCAATTGAAGGCCATTTAGGCTATAGATTAACCGAAGAATGAGGGGAATAGTCTTTCAATTACATAAAATGACATATGTACATACATATACGCTGCTTCTGC
Organism: Drosophila subobscura; assembly: GCF_008121235.1. Lineage (NCBI taxonomy): Eukaryota > Metazoa > Arthropoda > Insecta > Diptera > Drosophilidae > Drosophila > Drosophila subobscura. The sequence goes on along the minus strand of NC_048530.1, from coordinate 21,210,005 downwards.
TTCTGCTGCTGCTGCAGCGCTGCTGCCTGATGCAGCTTGCAGCTATAGTGCAGTGGGCAGCGCTGCAAAGAGTGGCAATGGCCAATGGTTGAGAAGGAGCTATCCGACTTTTGTACAGAATTCGTTGCAGCAGCACATTGCTAAATATATACAGATGGATTGTTAAATGAATGGTCTCTCAGCGGGCACCTGATCCACTCACAATCATTACTAATTGTCAACAAGTTACTGATTTATTAAGTACACTGCTTATCACAGAAGAGCGCGCACACCCGAACACCCGCACACGGAGCAGACGGCCACTTTGACGGAATAATAACAAAAACAAAGAGCTCGCAACTGCACTTGTACTATATATTTCTTTTGGGCCACTATAATTATTTCGGCGGTGGGAGAAGTGCAGCAATAGCGTTCGTTTCTTCCGCGAACAACTATTCAAAACAAAATATCGCAAGTCGCGAGCCAAAATATTGCTGGAAATATCGATATATCGATATAGTCTGTGCAGCGCACTGCAAAAATAATTTAATTAAATATTCTTTAAACCAAACTGGCAACAGCGGAAATGAGCTCATTATGTCTGTTATCTTATCATAAACCCATATAAATATGGTCATAGCAGCCCTAAAAAGATTAATGATGAAATATCGGCCTGCAATGCTCTGCAAATATCGCTTGCTCGCACAGTGCTGTTGGACGCACCCTGCTAGACGCTCTGCGCTCTGTTAACTCACGCAAACAAATTGCGATTCGCGCAGAAATTTCACACAAAAAAAAAAGAAAACAAAACAAAAAACAAATATTTAAAGCCAAAACAAGGCAGTTCCTGCTACTGCACCGACACGCGACCATGAGTACAACGTTCAAGAACCTGAAGCTGGGCCATTTCGGTGGCGGCGGTGCTGGTATCGTAGGCGGAGGAGGTGCTGGTGGAAGCATCGGCGGTGCCTTTGGAATGGCAATATCTGGTGGAGTCGCTGGTAAGATGCCCCTAAATGGCGGCGGTGGCGGCGGAGGTAAGGGCGCGTCAGCGGCTGCTGCAGCCGAGTCGGAGGTATTTCTGACGCCCAGCGGTGTTATCATCCCCCTTATCCGTACTAGGGATATGCCAAAGAGGCTGCCCACGATGTCGGCAGCCCTACAGCGGCCCTCCGATGACCATTTGTCGGCCGAGGATCTGGATGCAGTGCAACTCGAGCTGGAGCAGCTGCTCTCGAATGTGGCGCTGCGTGCGCGCGTCCTCAAGGCCGAATACGACAGTGTGGACAAAGATGAGAAGCGCAACGACCGTCGCAAGTTTGATCGAGTTGCTGGCTCACCGCCGTGCACCAGCAACAATGCCATGCTGAATGCCATGCTGGGCATAGGAGTAGGCGGAGCCAGCGGCGGCTTGGGCAGTCCATCGGGCACCTCGTCGAGCCTGGCCAAGCGGAAGCGGGACGAGCCGACGGGCGTGCGCAAGAAGCACTCATCGATGACCATTCTAAAGGGCGGCCTCGGCCCCTCCGGCAACTCGAGGCACTCGAAGAACAGTCCAATGGCCGTGCACACAGACGACAGCCTGGACTTCCTGCCATCCTCGAACCTGATCCTGCCCATGTTGCCGCAGCTGCCGAAGCTGGCGATGCCAAAGAACGATATGCCGAACAAGTTCTGGCTCTCGGTGGAGCCGTACTGCATGCCGATTACAAATGAGGATCTGCGCCTCATCGATGACCTTTTGGAGCAGTATCGCGGCCCCCTGGTGCCGCCCGTACCCACACTGGGGCCGCACTACTCCACCGTGTGGGCGCTGGAGGACATGAAGGCGTTGCAGCCGGGCGGATCGCGCATCAAGTCACAGAATGCCTCGGCCATGATGAAGAAGGCTGAGGGAATGGTGGAGGAGAGCATCACGGGTCCCCTCACCCAACGCCTTGTCACAGCCCTAATGGAGGAGTCGCTGCTGACGCTGCCCAGCGAGCAGGCGGCTGTGGGAGAGCACAGCAACAGCACCACAAGCAGCAGCAACGACAACTCTCATACGCACTCACATTCGCACTCGCATCTGTCCTCCGCCAACTCGGGAGCTCCTGCAGCCAGCGGCAACTTCCGACCACTCTCGATGCTCAAGCACGGCGTGGGCATTGAGCAGCGCCTGAAGAAGGAGCTGCTGGAGAACGGCCTGATGGATGCCAGCGACTGCCAGCCGCCCGAAGACATGGACGATGTGCTGCACGAGATCAAGCGCGTCACGTCGGAGATCAGCACCGTGTCGACGTTCAACAGCGAGGAGCTGAAGCGCCTCCGTGTGGCGGCCAGCGACGAGATCAAGCGCATCGAGCTCAAGCACAAGCTGGACATGATTGACACGGAGATACTCGAGTGCTACAAGCGAATGCTGCAGTATCGGGCAAAGCGAAAGGGGCACACCGTCGAGGAGAAACAGGAGATTCTACGCCTCACCAAAGAGCAGCGCATTCTGGCCGATCAGCTGGAGCGCATGAACATTCTGCCGCCCCTAGGCCCCTCCTCCAATATGATGGACGGAAAATTGTAGGACAGGGGCATGGCCTGGAGCTGGTGCCAGCTGGTGGCCATGCATCGGGCAATCGGGCAAGAGCGCGGAGATGTTCTCTTGCAGCTTCAATGTTTCTGATTCGTTTGAAAGAGAGAGTCTCTTCCCTCTCTCCAGCTCTTGGCTCCGACAGATGTACATTAACACAGCAGACATACATAGCCATATGTATCATACTTAAGCATACTTAAGCTATACATATATATATATAAATATATATATTGATTTTATGTAGAATATGTAGCTTAAAAGAAGACTTCTCCTTATCGTGCACTTCCACTTTCACATGCAAAAAAACACACACGACACTTTCTGTATAGCTTTAGTTATCGCGAAGGCAATAAAGTTACCCTTTTAATTTAGAGATCCGTGTATCTGAATCTCTGTATCTTCGCTCAGCGAACGCTGCCTGCGCTTTGAGCTAGATGCCACCAACAGGGCCAGCGAAGAGGCCTCGCCTCGCCCTCCGGCAGCGGAAGCTGCTACCAGCGCACAGCTTTGTTTACCCTTCGGTTCGATAAGCCAGCGACCAGCCTTCCAAGCTGGCGGCTAATTAAATCCAAACAGAAGTGAGAAGAACCAAAAGCCAAAGTTTATGCACTGTGTACACGGTGCTCCTCCTCCTTCTTCCGTTCTGTGGGTGTTCTTTTCGAACGGAAACGCAATCAGATTACAAATACTCGACTCTTCTTTAGTTTATTGCAGCCTCAAATGTGATATTCCGATACAAGGCAGCGTTAAGGCGCTTCCATACACTGGTAAACATGACTGGTGGATGGCATAAACCTAATTAGATGCTTTGTTCTGGCTGTGTTGTACTTCATTTTGTCGAGCGGTGCAGTGGCTTGCTGCGGAACCTCATGGCAAAACAGTCCTCGGGAAAGGCAGCGTTCAGGAGACCAGCATGGTCAAGGATATTGCTGCTCGTTGCAGGTTCTGCTAAAAGAAAAAGAAACTCGCAGTTAGCCAGCAGGCAAGGACATGTCTCTATCTCTCTCTCTCTCTCACCTTGGATTTCTAGATTCTTCCAGGCCATCTGGCGTCTCATTACAGTGTACGGGTGAATACATATGTTCCAGAAGCTTCCAGGCAACACAACTGCCGTCAGGACATGCCATTTGTGTGAACCAAGCGACGGACCTGGCTTGCTCTGATAAATAGCGTTAGACGCTGCCTGGGGACAACAAACTGTGCTTGAGAACGGAGGCCGGGACGAAACTGCAAGTCATTCACAGACTTGGAGACGATTTCCGGCTGCTTGCACGGCTTGCCCCTGATTCACTCACCTGAGGAGTCAGTGGCAATCGATGATTTGCCTTTCCCACCAACCATTCAACCAGGGCAGACATTATAGCCTTCAGACCGTTTGTCGTGGTGTCCGGCTTGCCCTTGCAATCGCTTGAGACGTTCAGGCATAACGTCTCCAACGATTGAAGGGACAAGCAGGACAGCAAGAGAAACGATTTAAAAGCTCTAAAAGTCTAGTCTGGTTGACGGCCGGTTTGCAGCAAAAAATGGAGAAATTTATTTCCTTCTCGTCGCTTTGTCCTTGGCCAGATGACTACTTCAATGACTTTCTAATTTTCAGTACACAATCACGGCGTCTTATTTGGCCTGGGGAAACAGTTACCAACACTTAGACTAGATTAGTGTAAAAATGTAGTGTAATACGACCATTGGACAATCTACATATGTAAATATGTGAGCCGCTCAATATGAACCACTGAACAAACGACAAACTAACTCGCTCTCACACTCCTTTCTTTTCAAATAGGGCCAACCCGTGCTCCTGCAGTTAGGCAGTTAGCAAAGTCTAATGTCATATGGCCCGTGAGGCCTAGTGTCATACGACACTGATACTCGATGGTTCGCTCATTTACAACACTATATTCCAGCTATCTATATAAATAAGCAACCGGTGTCTTTGCCTGCTTTCACATTACGTTTGTCGCCTTGTCGCTGGTCTTTTGTGCATTGTACAAAGTTCGCTGTAACCAATTAACGTTGTAAACTGATAAACAATATCAATATGATCAAGGTATGCTCGAGTGTTATTTATGGTGCCCCCAATCCCAAAATGCAAGAAGAGAAATACCCTGGCCGGGTGCAAAGTCCAATGGGGATTTGAACCCGTGTCATCGGCAAATAGAATAACTGTATAACTCTATACATATGTGTATGTGCACCTTGTACCCTGAACGATTAGCATGTTCGTAGCTCCGGAGCGTTATACAATAACAAATCTCTGTCTGTCCCGCAGAACGCCGTATCTTTGGTGACCGGTGGAGCCTCCGGTCTGGGTCGCGCTACAGCCGAGCGTCTGGCCAGGCAGGGTGCCAGCGTGGTGCTCGCCGACTTGCCGTCTTCGAAGGGCAATGAAGTGGCCAAGGAGCTGGGCGACAAGGTGGTCTTTGTGCCCGTCGACGTCACCTCGGAGAAGGATGTGAGTGCGGCCCTGCAGATCGCCAAGGATAAGTTCGGCCGTCTGGATCTCACCGTCAACTGCGCCGGCACAGCGACGGCCGTGAAGACCTTCAACTTCAACAAGAATGTGGCCCATCGGCTGGAGGACTTCCAGCGGGTGATCAACATCAACACGGTGGGCACCTTCAATGTGATTCGCCTGTCCGCGGGCCTGATGGGCGCCAACGAACCCAACCAGGATGGCCAACGCGGTGTCATCGTGAACACTGCCTCTGTGGCTGCCTTCGACGGGCAGATCGGTCAGGCTGCCTACGCTGCCTCCAAGGCGGCTGTGGTGGGCATGACCCTGCCCATTGCCCGGGACCTTAGCACCCAGGGCATTCGCATCTGCACCATTGCCCCGGGCCTGTTCAACACACCCATGCTGGCGGCCCTGCCCGAGAAGGTGCGCACCTTCCTGGCCAAGAGCATCCCCTTCCCCCAGCGACTGGGCGAGCCCAGCGAGTATGCCCATCTGGTGCAGGCCATATTCGAGAATCCCCTGCTCAACGGCGAAGTCATCCGCATCGATGGTGCCCTGCGCATGATGCCCTAAGATCACTGAAAATGGGGGAATTATCAATGAGCTCGATCAGTTTGCATTTATCCCAATGTGCCTCGAACGTGGCCTTGTAACGCTAACGCCCTGTTTTACTCTATTTCTAATTGCTAATTAAGTCGAAAGTTGTATTCTTCTGCCACGAAATTATGTAATAATTGCTAATAAAAATGAAGTTCTACATTTTGAATATGGGCGAAGTGACTACTGGAGGACGACTTGCAACACTGGCCCCAGCACTGGCTGGTAACCCTGCTCAGCTGAGTACAACGGCAACCCTGCACACCGGCTGTAAATTGTAAACAAATAAATTCAACCAAACATTTTGGGTAAGCATGCCGCCGTATCAGCGCTGCGGGGAGATAGTCTGCCTGTGGGAGCGACAGACAAAGGCGTTCGCCTTCCAGTGCATCTACTGCCGGGATGAGGAGCAGACCACTACACTCAAAGACTTCAAGTCGCATCTGGAATCGAAGCACGCGGCTCTGTTTGAAGATCAGGAGGCTGCGCAGATAGCCAGGGACACGGAGCCGGCGGTCGAGCAAGCTTTGGACACTGTAACAGATGATACTCCTGTGGAGTGCTTTGAGCCAGAGACAATGTTGGACTGGCCCAGCCAGAGCAGCATCTCCCAGGAGTCCTCCCAGGAAGCGGCAGATGTAAGCTGAGCACTTTGCCTCGCCCCATCCCCCATATCCATGTCTCTACTGTTTGTAGTTGCAGCCAAGAGGCACAGACACCTCGCACTTCTGGCTGCAGGAGCACCCCATCATGCTGGCCTTCATCGGGCAGGTGGAGGAGCAGCGCCTGCTCTGGGACTTGGGTATGCTGGCCTACCGCAACTACAAGCGTCGAAGCGACGCCTGTGCCACGATCGCTGAGCGGCTGAACGCGCAGTTTGATCTACAGCTAACGGGCGAGGAGGTGGCCGGTCACACGAAGCGACTGCAGGATGTCTACCGGCGGGAGAGGCAGCGTCTGGAACGGGATTCGCCCACGGCCCCACACTGGTACTACGCAAGGTTGGGCTTCCTGGCGAAGAGTTTGCGGCGGAAGCGGCATCCCAAGATGTCCATGTCCGTGCCGGTGCCCCATCTGAGCCATCAGCAGTGCCTGAAACTCATTGAGATCTATCGGCAGTGCAGCGGCAACTGGGACATGCAGGACATGTCCTGCCGCCTGCGTCACGTACGAGACGCGGCCAAGGAGAAGCTGCTGGCGCTGTGTCGCACCGAGCTGCAGATTCCCCTGCTGGAGCCCTCGCTGCTGCAGCGCCACACCCGAAATCTGCGCACCGCCTACCAGCAGGAGAAGATGCGACGCATCCAGTGCGAGCGTGAGGGCGCTGCCGGTGTGGACTTCACGCCCCGTTGCCGCTACTACGAGCAGCTGCGTTTCCTCGAGCCACACGTCGCTCCCTTTCAGTGTGATCTGTGCGAGCAGCTGCTGAGCAGTGTGGACGGCTACAAGGTGCATCGGGCCGAGCACGACGGCAGCCAGCCGTTCGTGTGCCCCATCTGCGGCAGGGGCTTCTCGCGCAGCGGCAACTGCACGATCCACCTGCGACGGCATACGCACGACTATCAGCTGGGCTGCGATGAGTGTGGCAAGCGATTCGCCACCACCTCGGACCTGCAGGTCCACCAGCGCTCGCACACCGGCGAGCGACCCTTCTGCTGTGACACCTGCGGCAAGCGCTTCAGCACGAAGTCCTTCTTCGAGCGCCATCGCCGGCGGCACGAGCAGCGGCCCCGCGGCAAGTGTCACATCTGCGGCAAGAGCTTCTTCGAGCAGTCCGTGCTGAATGACCACATCAAGGGGCATCTCAATGTGCGCGACAAGGAGTGCGACATCTGCCACAAGACCTTCACCAGCTGCAAGTACCTGCGCCAGCACAAGGAGATCCACAATCCCCAAAAGCGTTACAGCTGCAAAATATGCGCCAAGAGCTTTGCCCAATACGCCGGACTCAGTGGCCACATGAAGTCACATGGCCGTGCAGCAAAACTATGCTAGAAACTGCATAGCGAGAGAGAGAGACACATCTTGATTGTGTGCCATTCACGGAACAAAGCAAAAGCCAACAGGCCACAGGGAAGGGGAAGTGGAAGTGGAAGGGCTTGGATCCAAGTGGAACCCTTTTTTAGCTGATTATCGGCATTAGTTTTATTTTTAATACGCATTTGCTTATATAGCAGCAGCATTTGTTTGGCTCTCAGCTCGACTCGACCTTTATCTTATCACTTTGCGCCATGGAAGTGGCAAAGGCAAGAGCAGGCAAGGGCGATAAGAGAGAGAGAGAGCGAAGTGTTCGCAGAGAATTCGATTGGAATTGTTTTGCTCAGTCGGAAATTGGAGCTGCCTGAGAATTATCCATGCGTCCGTGACCGTGGCGTGGCCAGGCGTTATACGACACCCAAAACGAAGAGGTTGCTGCTGGATATTGGCACTTGAGAAGCGGAAGGAGCGCGGCTACAGTGAGCACTCACAGTTGGGGTACCGCAGTACCGAGTAAGAAAATAATCGCGGCTTTATCTGTCATTCCATTCAATAGTCATAAACTAATTATACGCACGATTGTCGTCCGCAGTTGCTGTCTCTGACGTCACTTGCCACCCCACCCACAGCCACGCCAAAACAGCAGCAAGCAGACAGACAGACAGGGAGGCAGGGGAGTTGGGGGATTTGCCGCCTGGTCAGCTGCCGCTGCCGCATTTGCGATAAGCTCGACCAAGTGCAGCCGCAGCTGCAGCGAAGCCCGATAAACGACTCGCGAGAAGCAGAGAGCAACGACAGCGATGCAGACGACAAACAATGGCAGACCAATGCTTGTGGCAGTGCCAGTGCCAGTGCCAGTGACGCCTGGAACACCAGACTCGGCGCACATCATAATCGGCGCCGCTGGCTTTGCAGCCCACGAGAGACGACAGCCCCGTGAGAAGACTTTGATGAATTGCTTTCGCGACCGCTCCACATCGTCAACGGGCGGTGGACCGCCGCCAGCTTACTATATGCGCGGACACAGCACCAACTCGGCGACGCTGCTGCGCCTGGAGAGCAGCGCGGGTGGAGGTGGAGGCTCGGGCAACGCCCTGGATCAGGCGGGCATCGAGACCGGACGACCGGAGGCCGTTCGCTGGGTGCGTGAGCTAAAGTCGAAGCCCAACAAGCTGGCGCTGCTCAAGAGCAGCAGCACGAGAGACTTGACGCGGCTGCTGCTCGAGGATGCCAACGGCAGCACGAGCACGGCGGTGCTGGTGTCCAACACCAGCCTGGATGTGTGCTCCTCCAACTCCAGTTCGGCCAGCAGTCCCCTGGCCAGCGGCAGGGCCAAAGCGCGGGCCAGGGATCGGGACCGGGACCGGGATCGAGATCGGGAGTGCTGCAGCAGCTGCTCCAAGCGCTGGCACGAGCTCAAGCAGCGCATGCACACGATGGAGCAGGATCTGCTGGCACAGGCCAGCTACAGCCAGGAGCTAGAGGCCAAGCTGCTGGAGCTGACCCGCCAGCTGGGCGAACTGATGCAGGACAAGGACAAGGACAGGGACAGGGACAGAGAGAAGCAACGCGGTGTAGCAGGTGGTGGGGCGGGCAAGAGCAATGTGAGGCCCTCGCGCCTGGTGGCCTGGATGAATCTGTCCAATTGGTGGAAGAGCCGGCCCAGCGTGGAGACGCTGCGCGAGCAGCGCATCTTCTTCGACGAGCCCTGCTTCGACACGGAACTGGAGCTGGTGCTGAAGCACGATCAGCAGCGCACTGTGCCCCGCATCGTGGTCGATTGCTGTGACCTCATCGAGCACAAGTATCGCCGCTCGACGCAGCCCATCGAGGGGATTTACCGGCAGTGCGGTGACTACAACAAGATCCAGACGCTGCGCTTCAGCATCGATGCGAATGACTATGAGGCCCTGCGGCAGCCGGATGTCGACATACACACACTCACGGGTGTCCTAAAGCTCTTTCTGCGCGAGATCAAATCGCCGCTGGTCAGTGTGAACGAGGCCAAGACCTTCATTGGCACACCCCATCAATGGTGTACGTATAGCCCCAGCCACAGTCCCTCGAGTGAGCTGAAGTTTATGCTCCTTTTTCGTAGTGCTCACCGAACTGGCCCTCAAGCTGGATACGTTGAAAAGACTGATACGCTCGCTGCCGGAGAGCAATCGGGACACCATGGACTACATTTTTGGCCACTTCAATCGGTAAGTGAAGCGACGCTCACGCTCACGCTCAGCACTTCCCCTCTTTCAATGACAATGCTGTCAATGCTTTCATGGTCGCAGGCTTACCAAGGTGCCGCTGCAGCAGATCAGCGCCGAGACGCTGTCCATTTCGGTGACGCCCTCCATATTCCATACGGTGCCGCAGGGCGTGCACATGCAGGACATACAGCAGCTGCTACGCGAGGGCGAAACGCTGGCCGATTGTGTCAAGCTGATGATTGAGTATCATTCGCGAATATTCGAGTAAGTGATGGCCAGTGGGCCCCCCTCCCGATACGGTGTTGGTACCAGCCGCAACTCCCGCACAACGCTCAAAACGCATCCCCCCCGTCCGCCTACGCCACCTGCTTGAATCCACTTGAATGTCTCTCCTTTGTTTCGTGTCGAAATTAATGCTAATCGAAAACAAATCCAAATCCGAATTCTCCTAAACCTGAACCTGAACCTGAAACCTACTGTACCTGCTGTACTGCTCGCTCCTTGATCCTCCCTTCCTCAAACCCAAACCAACAACCTACAATCTACAGATGCACCGCCGATCGACGCCTGCATCGCCTGAGTGTGCGAAACTTAAAGAAGACGCTATCACAACCGGATTTACTATTCCATAATATATTCTGATGGGCACAACCCACGCAAAACGCAACACAGAGAGAGCGACAGAGAGCCACTGTCTATATATAGTGAATGACATTAGTTATACATTAACGTATATCCCCGTTTATGAATATTTCTTGTTAATAAATTAGACTTACGAACCTTTGCCCTTGCTTTAACGAAGAGAATTCTGTGCCCAAGGTGAATTTATTGGCCGCTGTGGGGAGTAGCAATAACTTATTCACCACGCAGCAACCACCAAGCGGTAAAAGGAGAAGATTTCCACAGTGGAAATCGAACATAGATTCTGTGTATATAATTGATTTTTATTTTGAACTGATTTCTCATCTTTTTTTTGTTTTGTTTTTTCTTTCTTGTTTATAATAACATTGCGGGTGGAGTGTTTGCTGTTCTCGTGCTCGTGTATTAGGTGGTAGACTGACTGACTGACTGACTGGGGGGACAGGTGGAAGAATTTATGGATATCTCTCTCACGCAATTACAATTACAGTCTAAACATCTCTATGGAGGCTACCGCTTACATCTGCATGTAATGTAATGTTATGCTCGAGACCAACTGGTCTGCACTAAATGTAAATGTAAATGTTTGTGTATATATTTGATATATGTGTGTGTATGCGCGCATGTATGTACTGGGTATATAATATACTCGTTATACATAATAGAATTAGAATTATACATTAAGGTAGATATCAATTGGATATATGCAGGCGCTTTGCTTTGCCTCGACTTGTTCCAAACTTTAACATTCACGCACAACAAAACACAATTGATTGGGTTGTACATGGAGGGGTTTTTCTTTCACATAATATATGCATATGTATGCATATGTATATATGTATTTGTGTGTGTGTGTGTGTGTGTGTGTGTGTGTGCATATGTTATGCATAATGATTAGAAAACCAAAAGAAAACTCAAAAAATCATTCACTTGCTCTGCTGCTGATCACAATTCTGGGATTATTAAGTATAATGATGTAAATATTTCATATTAAGTTTTTGTGGCTCCAACTATAACTCGAGGGGGGGGTTATGCAAGGGTGTGGGGGGTCACATGGGTACACATCGAAGGCACAGGAATACTTATTACACGCACGCACACACAACGATTCTACGCTAAAACTCCTCCTCCTCATCTCTGCTACCAAACTGAATCGCAACTAAATAACTTCTAGGTAGTCCATGGCGGCTGCTCTTCGAGTCTCTTACGTCTAAACGTTGACATTTTGTGATTGCGTTTTGTTATCGGGATTATCTACTTGAAGAATGGATTCTTCGAGGCCGAAGACTTCATGGTGCACAGAACCTGACGTTCCAATTGAAAATCATAGTCCAACGATCTCAGCAGCGTTGTCAGCTCTGGCAGTATTGGTAGCTACAAAGGCAAACAGAGAGAGAGCACAGCACATAAGTAAAAGATAAGGATCTAGAGAGGGGGACACACTCACATCAGTTCCTGGCTGACTCCGCTGCAGCCTGACATCCATCACAAAGGGAACCCCTTCCAGTTCTGTGTAGGTTCCCAGTGTTCCTGTTCCGCCATAGGCCGCACGTCCAACCACCCCACTGGCATTGGCACCCGCTGGACGTGGCGGTGCCGGGCGCTGTGGCGAATTTATTTGATAATTGGCCTGAATCTCCTCATAGTCATGATGCTCTGATGTTGGTGGCTGCGGCAGCTAAAAACAACAAAATATTCCATGTTCAATGGCCAAACAAAGCGTTCGCGTTCGGCTCAAGCACTTACGGGTCCGCGCGAGTGTCGCTGTCCCTGCAGGTTGAGGCGATTGAGGGCCTGTTCCACCTCACAGGCGCCGCCTCCGGCGGTTGCAGCTGCAGCTGCAGCTGGCACTGGCGGCGGCAAGCGTACGGGAATGGCGCCCGTCTTGTAGCAGATGAGCACACCATTGATATCGCCAGCCAGCTTGAATCCGTCGGGTGCCACCTTAAGCTTGGAGCAGAGAATGATGTCGGTCACCGCTTGGGTCACAGTTCCGCGCTTCGACAGCTTGTAGGCGATCTGCCGCTTCCGCCAGGCCTTCTGGTCGCTGTCAGCTGTGCGCGAGAGCAGCGAGAACTCCTTCGGCGGAGTCGTCTTGTCCGCAATGACCCTACAAGCAAAGCGTTTGAGGATGAGCGCTTGAGGGGGGACTGGGATTAAGCCAACTCACTGGAGTGTCTCCACCACATAGTCGGGCAGGCCCTCGGACTTGGAGAGGCACAGATAGCGGGTATTCTGGCGTCCGAAAATGCTATAGTCGCGCCATAGGTCTGCATCTGCATCCTGGTCATAGGTGCGATTAATGGCACTGAAGTTCTTTGGGCAGCTGCAAACGGGCACCAAAATATTTGATTCAATTCCCATTCGATGCTACAGCCCACTCCCCCCACTCACCGCTCAAAATCCTCGACAATGTGCAGCGAGGTGATGGGCCGATTGTCTGGCAGGAAGCTCATGATCGAGTTGAACACATTCGTTGCATTGCCGGCACCCGGTCCGGACACCACAGTTTCACTTTCTATTGGGGAGCCGAGCAGAGATGCTGTTGAGAGACCCACAGGACTGCCACCGCCGAGTGACGAGACGCCGCTTTGGATGTGCTTGCCGACTTTGTTCATGCTGCCCGATCTGCTGAAGCTGAAGCTGCCGCTGCTCCACCGTTTGTGTCTTCTGCTGCCGCCGAAAAGAAATCCCACACAATATAAAATGTTAGTCAGTGGTTTTTTGTTCGTGTCAAATATTTGTACAATCAAATCGTTTAAGCTGCTTTGCGGGCGATTCCCCCGCGATAAGTGATTCATGATCTCTCGTTGTCAGCACCCGCAACCGCGCTGTCGCTGCTGCTGTGGCTCTTGCCATTGCCATTGCCATTGCCGGTGTTCTTTTGTAGGTCGTCCGTTTTTTTGTTGTTGCCAAAGCGAGGGCCAGGGCCAGAGACCGTTGAGAGTTTCTCTTTCACACACGCTCACACACACACAGAGACAAAGTGCGATCAAGTGCGCACTTACCAAACAGAGGAAGAAGATACTGATACTGACACTGACCAAGTGACAGACACAGATCCCGTTGTGCTATCAAAGATGTTTTCTTATAAACGCGAGTATTTATTTAATTTCTGATAAGATATGCACGCACAGATACAGCTGATAGAGCTAACTGTAAAGTGTAGACCAAGCGAGTGAATGGCGTCAGTGCAGCTGCCGTTCGCTTGCCTTGAGTCATCTCGGCAAAACTTCGGCAAACTGCAACCATGCAAGAGGTTGCACCCCCCTGCACATAGACCAGACACATGAGCTGATGCAGGAAGCAGACAAAGACGCGGGGCCCACAACCCAATGGTGGGGGGGCTGTCTCCTAGCCAAACTGCACTTTGGCGCGCGCGCGCAATGCCAACAAAGAAGTGGCCCCACAGCAGCTGGGCTATTGCCGGACCACTTTGTTGGATACAAAAAGAAACCAAGAAGCCATTTAATATTACGAAATTCTCTATGGGCATTTCCAATTATAAGCGGCAGTCTCCCCTTTCCACCGGTTTCCCCCACTATTCCCCACCACCGCTACCATTCCGACCATTAGTCAACACAGCATCACACACACAACACTCTCACACACACATGCAGAGTGCGCTGTATGTACATAATTAATATTCTCGCTGGCCTGGCTCTCTATTCTTGGATTTTGTATGACTTCTGGGACTTTTCGGACTTCACTCCTCCCCGCGTGTCCACACTGAGACCTACCTGATGAACACGTTCCAAACGCCGGAGCCGGTTGTATTGCATTTAACAGAACATTGATGGAAAATCTGCTGAAAATTGCGTCTTTATGTATGTTTTGTTCGAATCAACAATTCGCCCGACACACACACAGCTGTTTTAAATACACTAGAGCAATCGGTGTGACCGGGGAGTTCTAAATGAAATATACCGACTGACCAGTGCTGCCAACTCCACGGGTCATAAAAAAAGGAGAAATAGCCAGACAATTTGGATTGCGGCAAGAACTATACGCTTGAACAGTGACGTTATTTTTATTGATTTGTTGATAATGTTTTAAAATTACGCAAATATTTCTTTGAAAATGTCTAAGGTTTCCGCTAGCCACTCGTTTACAGTTTATCCCGTATTTGGATATTGAAAAACGCTAGATCTGTGGGAAAATAGCTAAGTTGTCAACACTGCATCTGACCAGAACGAAAAAAGGCAGGGAGGATTAAAAGTAAATCGATGTATAGTTCCACTGATATTCTTGTGCGATAACACAACTATTGCTGGAGACCAAAACAAAAAAGAAACATGGCTATGAAAAACACAAGGATTCTCTTCATATTATCATTAATGTTAATTTATAAAATATATTCATGTGCTTTAAACTTTGAGAAACATCACTTTCATGCACTTGTTTGAAGCAGAAATAGGCCAAACACTCCCTATTTGAGATGGAAGCCACAAGTATCGATTGCGTGACACTTGGCAGCGCCGTCAAATGACAGCTCTGCTCCCAGGCCGGCAATTTCGCCAACGCCGAAGTGTTGTCAATTTTGACAGCCAGCGTTTTGTTCTTTTCCTTCGTGGTTTTCGACTGACAAGATGGCTCCAACTGTAAGTGCGGAAAATAAATCGTGAAAGTGCAATGCAATCTTATAAAAAACGTGCTCGTGTGTTACGAAATATCCAACTTTATACCATATTCTAAATGAAAAAGTGGAAATTTCGCGACAAATTGCACTATGAATGACGTAACTGGTTAGCTGACGTTTGTGTTTTATTTTTTTGTATGTGCAGGCCAAGACCAACAAGGGTGATACTAAGGCCGCTGCTGCCAAGCCGGCTGAGAAGAAGGCCGCTCCTGCCGCCGCTAAGGGCAAGGTTGAGAAGCCCAAGGCTGAGGCTGCCAAGCCCGCCGCCGCTGCCGCCAAGAACGTGAAGAAGGCCCCAGAGGCCGCTAAGGATGTGAAGGCTGCTGCTGCCGCCGCCGCCAAGGCTGCGCCCGCTAAGGCCGCTGCTGCCGCCAAGGCTGCTCCCGCTAAGGAGGCCGCCAAGAAGGCACCCGCTGCCGCTGCAGCTGCCAAGAAGGCGGCCCCAGCCAAGGCTGCTGCTCCCGCTGCAGCCAAGGCTGCGCCCGTCAAGAAGGCTGCTTCCACTGCCGCGGCTGCTCCCCCAGCCAAGAAGGCAACCCCTGCCAAGGCAGCTGCCCCAGTTGCAGTCGCCGCTGCTGCTGCTGCAGTGCCAGCAGCCGCTGCCGTCGCTCCTGCTGCTGCCAAGCCTGCCGCTCCCAAGCCCAAGGCAAAGGCAGCACCGGCTCCCAGCAAGGTGGCGAAGAAGAACGTGCTCCGCGGCAAGGGCCAGAAGAAGAAGAAGGTCTCTCTGCGCTTCACTATCGACTGCACCAACATCGCTGAGGACAGCATCATGGATGTGGCCGACTTCGTAAGTACCACCCCGAGCCATCTGGCCCAGTACCGCCATCAGCTGAACTATGGCTACCGCACCAAGCTTTCCATTGCCCCCAAACATAGCCTGGGGCTTTGGATAAAAAGTTGTGGTTATAGCGAACTTCCATTTGCGATTAAACTGCTTGCGGATTCAAAATCCGTTCCGCTAGCGGTTAACAACTCCTGGTACATGTTCACAATCAGATTAGACAAGAAGTTAGTAGAGTATTGTCTCACAATTACAACTCCGTCGCTCACTCTTCGATTCGCCTATCATGGCGACACGCGTCTCTCTGCTTAAAGTGCTCCCCATTCCCGAGGGGAGTGCGCCGATAAGGGGCTCTGGTCACTGCACAACGGGGTAGCCACTGATCGCCAGTAACCTGGTACTGGCCAGTTGGTGCAACCGTCTGTGAACAGCGTCAAGCCGTGCTATGTGTACCGCCACGTGGTGGGCCCCGGGTTGAGTGCGGCACAACCGTGTCGCATCGAGCCAAAATTCATAGTGCGCCCTGCTCAAGTGCTCCGACATCCGTGACACTGCAGGTTTTCCCACAACATTAGAGCTAGACTTCCAACAGAGAAGAAGGAATATTCCCATCACTATAAAGCTCAGCCGTATACACACACAAACACACACACCCGCAAGTGGGCAAACCGTAAGCGCTACACGCGCTACCTTTAGAGCAGGGCGCTGCTGATTGCATCGCAACCCGCTCACCATCTCCCAATCAGGTAACTACTACTAACTAAATGCATCATCATCATTATTGTTATCCGTACGGGAAGAAACCGTCTCGGGCCACGACGATTTGCCGTCAGAGAGTGAAGCTCTGCGTCGCTCTGATGGCAGTGTACTCAGTGGCATATTAAAAAATTGGACACTCTTCTAAATTTGGGCCTTCAGTTGATATCTGACTGTTGGCCTTAACACTGAAAGAGACATCTTTATACCCCCCATCAACCCCATGTCGGATCGAACGCATTAATACTTGTTGGTCTTTTGTGTCCTTTCGAGTTGCCTGCTAACTGTATCTACCTATGTTTTGCAGGAGAAATACGTTAAGGCTCGCCTTAAGGTCAACGGCAAGGTTAACAATCTAGGCAATAATGTCACCTTTGAGCGCTCCAAGTTGAAGCTGCACGTTAGCTCCGATGTGCACTTCTCCAAGGCCTACCTCAAGTACCTGACCAAGCGGTACTTGAAGAAGAACAGCCTGCGCGACTGGATCCGCGTTGTGGCCAACGAGAAGGATTCGTACGAGCTGCGCTACTTCAGAATCAGCTCCAACGATGACGAGGACGATGATGCGGAGTAAAGATGATTACAACAACAGTTTTTATATGCAAACAAAACTAAAAATGTAAACTAATTGAAAATCAATTTTTTGGGCCTACCACAAAATAAAACTGTGTAAACCCGATATTAAAACGTTTCATTATTTAGTTCCGGTGGCTAACTACTAATTATTGGGTGCAGCTGCGATACCAATATTAAACCAATTAATTCATTTGCAATGCGGCTGCTGATGCTGCCTGCCGTAGCTAAACGTTCTCATCGCTGCCATTTATCCAGTGGAAGGGCACCGTTACGTTACTCATCACGGCTCTATAGCTACCTCGCTCACTCTTGTGATCGTCGGAGCGACAAGAGAATGAATGACATGAGGAAATGTCCGCTTAGCAGACGAGTATGCGTACATATGTGTGTACATGTGCATGTATTTATGTTCAAGAGTTGTCCACGGCTTTTGTTTGTTTTTTTTGCGTTGCAAATATTTGTGCACCCGGGTACGTGGTTCGGTTTGTTTATTATTTATTACCTTGAAACGAAATACTTGTACCGCACCAAATAAAGACCGCACCTCTGACTAACTAACCTAAACGAGTGTGTGTGTGTGTGTGTGCGCGCGCCAACGCGGTGTGCTCTGAGCACGAGTGTGAGCGGGATGGAACGAGTGACGCCCGCTGCTTGTGCAATTACAGTTAATAAAAAACCAGCACTAGTTTTCGCTATTTCGTCGAATAACAACTATTTTAGGGCGAATCCCAATGCTGCCTACGCCTACGCCATGTGAAATAAAAAAATTTCCATATCGCGTGCGTGTGTGGGGGGGTGTTGGTCAAAAGCTTTTTATTTCAACAATTAAAGAGTGCAACAAATGCTTACATTACAACAATACAAAAGAAAACAGAAAACGAGCAACAATTACAATTCTAGAAAAATATACAAACACTTTCAGTGTTTTTTTTTTTGTTTAGTTTTACTTTTTGCTTACATAATTCGTTAATTGAGAAAAAAGGGTATTTAGATATTCGAATGTAATTTGGTTCACACTAGTGAGAGATTCGTTGTGGGAGACACTGACTACTGGATCTTGGACACGCAGTCACAGTCACAGTTACAGGGTTAGGTTAGGGAAACGCAAATACATTGGGGTATACAGTTAGATGTCTGTCTGCATACATATATCGAGACATTAAGCTGGGAATACTGGGAGTACGGGATGTCGCTGAATACTGACTGCTGTAGGTTTGACGAGGGTACGCAATAAATTAACATTAACAATTTTCTCCCAATTAACACGTGCCATTTGCCATTTGTCACTTGTCCACGCCCGTGGCGAGCGGGACCATAACGCATTTGGAATATCGATCTTGGCCAGCGTTAATGGACTCTTGGGTAACAGGCGGCAAATCGTTTCAAGGCCACAAAAAGCTGCAGACAGGGCGGAGTGAGACAACTAGGGAGGGGGTGCAGTGGGCGGGCGGCTAGCAGTGCAGTGACTGTCGGCACCAAAACCGGTCAGTGGAGGATTTACAACGAATTGGAAAGTTCTGGAGCTGCCAGACGCATGGCGAGTACACCGACTGCAACCATCAAAAGGCCCAGGCCACTACCAGAGGTCACGGACCAGGCTCCGCTCGTGTTGGACTTGAGGGCTGCGTCCATTGATGAGGCGGCGGCCGGTGGTGTCTGCATCTGCTGTGACCCTGGCTGTGCCGCGGCCATAGGAGCCAATGGAGCGGGTCCCTCGCCGGGCGCTGCTGCCGGCGGCGGAGGTGCCGGATAGCAGGCAATCTTCTCCACCTCAATCATCTTGCTGCTGTCGGCCGGATCTGTCTCGTTGACCTTTGTGGGCACACAAATAATGCCACCGGGTGGCGGTGGTGCTGCAGCTGCATCTGCTGCATTGGGCACAGTCATGTTAGAGGTTTCGGGACTAAACGGCGCCATGGGAGCTGGCTGGGCATCTTGAGTGGTGTTCATTGGGACTGCGGCTGCGGCTGGTGCTGCTGCAGCCACTCCGGCCGCATTGATAACTGTGGTGCCATCGCTGGCATTCACCGGCACTCCATTGTTAATGATGATGATGCGGTCCTGACCGGCAGCTGCTGGAGCAGCAGCGGCAGCTGGCTGGGACGAGCTGCCGCCCGAGGGTGTCAATGCGTGGCCAAGCAGAGCGCCACCCAATCCACCAGCCAGTAGACCCGTTCCTGCAGAAAATACCATTTAGAGTCAATAAAGATTGCGAAAGAGAGAGAGAGAGAGAGAGAGAGTGGAACGTACCAAAGCCCAGGCCTGACGAGGATTGCTGTGGAGGCTGCGAGTAGTAGGTGGCGCCTGGAGGCAGCGCAGAGCCTGCCTGGTAATATGTGGCTCCCTGCGGTGCGGCTGGATATCCGCCACCCATGGGCGCATGTCCCGACGAGGGATAGTAAGTGGCGCCGGCTGGCAGATTGCTGGGATAGCCATTGTGTCCGCCCGATGGATAGTAGGTGGCGCCGGGTGGGGCACCAGCATACTGGGTGCCATGGTTCTGGGTGGCCGTGATGGGCTGATGGACGTTCGAGGTGGCTGCTCCATAGCTTGGCGGTGCGCCACCATAGCTGGGCGGAGCTGCCCCATAGCTGGGTGCATGATAGGAGGGCGCCTGCTCGTTCACATTGGGGCGAGCGCCACCCACGGGATTGGAGGCGGAGTAGGCTGGCGGCGGACCCTGTGGCACATTCCAGCCGGCCTGCGGAGCCGGAGCCGAGCCCGGATTCGCGTTCCCGTTCACATTCGGCCGATTTGGCTGCGAGTTGTAGTTGGGATAACTCAGCTTGGCCACGTCCGCATGCGAGTTACCGGCCGCATGTCCGTTCGTGCTGTAGCTGGGTTGGGTCACATGACCGTTGGAGCTGGATGAGGATGATGTTTTGCGCTGGTTGCTGCCTTGGTTACGGCGCGCATCCACAACATCAACGCCCCCTTGCGTCAGCAGGAGGGCAAACAGGCTGAGGGCGACTACTGCGCAATTGGAAGAAGCCATCTTCGGCGGTCGTCTGCCTCCGTGACAGGTCGGACCTAACGATTTTCAATACGAATAAAAGAGCAGACTCTGGCAACGATACAAAATATTGTGCGAAATGAAAACGTTAATCATAATTCAGCGATCAAATGTGCATGCTAATTACAGAAACCAGTTTCTCTCGACTGTTTTGGCTGCGGCTGCTGCTGCTGCTGCTGATGATGATGCTGACGATGCTGCTATTGTTGCTTACTTCGGTTATTAACTGATTTCACTTGTCTGTTGTCTGACGGTGGGACGCCAAGCCAGCGAAAAGCTTTCGAACGTTCCGGACTTCAACAGATGAATAATTTTCACAATCGATGACAGACTTTGAAAGTTCACATTTCGATAGTCGCACGGTGGCTGGCCGTAGCGCGCAAAGTGCTGATCGAGTTCAATTTTGTTGATTCAATTATCTAAAAGTTGTTTTATTTGTTCTACAAATATGCTCTATAAACTCTGAGTGCCTCAATTGCATTTAAACGTATTTCCTGCAAGGCACAAACTCTGATTCCCGCATTAAACCTCAGCCGGGCCAGCACTCTGGTCACACTTGGCAAAACAGGACAGCTGATGGCCACAGCAACAACAACAACATTTGATTTGTTTGCCGGACAGCTGCGATGGACTATTTACCCATACTAAAAGCTGTGTTTGAACACGAAAATAGGAAAAAATCGAACCAACTGCGACATCAAACGCATTCGATGTCCTTTTCGACGCCCTCGGTGAGTGACTTGCTTAGCAATACAAACACATGTGTACATACATATGTATGTAGTATGTTTGTCCCTATATTAACAGGATTTCATTGCAGAAGAAGAATACTTGCGATCTACCAACAACCAGGAATATCAGGCCGAACTGCTAGAGATATGTATGTAGCTCGAGAAATGTCAAAAGTTGAGAAGGAGCGAAACAAGGCCCAGATTGCGATACTCGAGCAGATGGTGGAAAGTCAAGCTAGCTTCATCTCAAAGGTTATCCAGTATCTCAGGGATACCACAAACAAACATACATTAGTTTGTTGCGTTTGGGCAATGGGAATAACTTGCATGGCTCTCTGGGCAAAAGGGGAACAATTTCACTAAAATATCAAGACCAAGGGGAATTTACTTAGAAGGTGACGCTGTTCGCTGTGTGGGGAGGACCAATAACTTATTCACCACGCACAGAGAGTCACGCGCTAGAAAGGGATAGAGATAGAGACTATCCCGTGGTGGAGACGTCACCGTAGGTCAGATCACACTAGTCATTGGTCTTATGTACGAAAAATCATTTATTGAGTAAATTTCTTTTCGATTTCTTTTTGTAGTTTTTTTCACATGTTCACAAAATTGTATTTAGGTTTTCTAATATTCTTCTTGGCCTTGGGATACAATGTAAGCTTGTGGGTTGTGTGTTTGTGTGTTAGTTAGATTTGGTTGTTTGTTTTGTGGTAAATTTTCGTATTGAGCGCTAGCAATTAACATTTAATTACACCGAAATGGGGAAAACATCTTACGCAGATTAGTACGAGTATACATCTATGTATATTTGTATAAGTTTTTGGGTTTTCGATTTTGTTTTGGGGTTTTGGATTTTGGTTTCTGGGTTTTGGGGTACGGGTTGAAATTAGAAAGAAGAACTTTTTGTAATTTTGATAATTGGTAAACAAATGCCCTTTACTTTACTCGCTGGTAAATACTTGGTACTAAACTTATACATATGTTACAACGGCAGACATGACATCCAGTAGTACATAGATACATAAGTTATATTTGTAAAGGGGGCGCTGTTTTCTTTAGCCTATTTAATGTTTTTTTATATGGTTATTTTGTGTGTGTACTTAATGGCAGATAAAAACATACACAGAGTGGGTACAGTACATCCATACATATGTACATACATTTTACTACATGCATACATACACACATACTATGTACATATGTATGTATCAGTATTGTGATTATTGTACATCCATATCGATGTACCTCTCCATCGTTTTTGCAATTCTTGTCTTGTCTTTTTGTTAATTTTTTGTGAATTTATTTATTTTTTTATCTTTTTTCATAGGAAACAACAAAAATGGACGCAAAATTATTGTTATAGTAGTATTCAAGTTGACCCATTTTGCTTTTTATGTTTTTATTATTTAACTATGTATGTATATAGGAATATGCAAAACGTACACTTAATATATTTTGTTTTTAATGTTTTTTTTGTTTTTTTAACTTTTTTGCCCACGGTACTTCACTTAGGTTTCTGTTACTATATAGTAAATGCAGCTCTAAAACTTTGTATTCTCTGACATTGTTTATGTTTAGTATCTGTGTGGGTATTGTATATAGTCCTTATGCCTGCTCAAATACATTTAATAACATTTCTATAGAAATATTCAAAGCTGAGGTAGTTAATTCATTCATTATTCATTTACTTTAGTTTATGTTTAGTTAAGTTTACGTTTACGTTTACTCCATATAGTTTATATATACATATGTATATGTACATACATATATACGCACGTGGTTAGCTTACGGGTAGTATGACGGTATTACAGGTGTAGTCATCTGTACACACAACTGTACCTCTGTATGTACCATTCTGGCATCTCATCTTATCGTTCATATTAAATTCATTTAGGGCTTGCATTGTGGGTTCTCTGGGTGTGGGTATGGTTATGGGTATATGGCTATATGGCTATATGGCTATATGGCTATACGGCAATGTTGAACATCGAAAGCGTTTTCGGAAACGAACGGATCGGTTGGGATGGGATTGGATCTAAGGAGTTCTGGAAACGAACTCAAACGAGCTCAAAACAAAGCAATAAACAATAAACTGCCTGGCTATAAAAACTAAAAAAAGGTACTGTAAATACGGGAAACACTGAACTACAAATCATGAAAGGCAATAATAAAAACAAGAGTGTACAAATTTTGTTTGTGTTTTTTTCTTTTTTTTTTTTGGTTTTTTTAATAATATTTTACTCTTTTTTTGTTATATTTATAATATTTATAGATATTTTAGCTCTGTAATGTAGTTACAATTTACAATGTAGATACATACATCCGTGTCGTCAAATCAATCCGATTAAATGAACTTAACGTAAGATGTAAAATGTAGACGACGCAAAAAAAAAGCTCTAAACTAATTTTAGATAAAGATTACAAATAAAGGTAAATATAAACATAATTAATGTAAAAATATTGTTGTTTTTTTTTGTAACTTTTCATATTCATTGTTATTTTTTTTTTGTTTTTTTTCATGATCTTGTTAAGTATGGTATATATATATATATATATTTATAGTTTTTGAAGGGTTTTTCTCTATGTAGTTTTGCTTGCCATTCAAAAAAATAATAAAATGATAAAAATGCGTGTATTTATATTTATTTATTTATTTTATTTTGTTGTTACGATGAGGGGTTGTGTGCTGTGGTTTGGTGTGGTATGGGGGGACACATCCAGCGAGGAGTTTTAATTATAAACTACTATCACACAGGCAACCCATCGCTGGATGGAGTAAGTAGGAGTAAACGGATCATGTGGTGGTTTCAAATGCTTCTCTGGGGTTTTTACTCTTGCCGGAAAAAATGAAATACACAACAAAAAATGATATATGTAAATTAATCAAATTAAAGTTAAGAGAATGCCCATTATGGGCACAAAATCAATTGGAAATCCTCTTCTCTCTCTCTCTATCTTCCTTTCTTGCTCTATTCCGTTCTCAAAATACCAACGGCTTAGTACACAACGGGTTTGATACGAGTAACTTTATAGCTTATGTGTGTTTATTGTATAGGATAGGTACTTTATTTTAATTTGTTTATTATAGATTAAGGGGGTTCGGTTAAGAGTTTAAGAGTTTTTGTGGGGGATCATTTTAGTGTTGTATGTGTTGATGATGTTGGTGGGGGTGTGTCTTGGGGGTTATTGTATGTATGTATGTATCTTTGCAATAAACATAACGGTAACTAAATATATGTTGTAGCTCAGTCTCCAGTTGATTACCGTGTATAATTTATTACAAATCGAAACAATAAAAAAATATATAGGTATATTCATAATATTAAATCGTAATTAAATAAGGACTATCATATATATTTGTATATAGAAATATATATACCATATACTCAAAATGCTTGAAATGTACAAAAACAAACAAACAAAGATTTGTGGTTGCGGTTTGGGGTTGGGGTAGGGGTAAGGGCTAGGGCTAGATTCGTAAAAGGAACGTTTCCAGTTTCCTACTTCCTACTTCCTATTTGCTCTTCGTTCCACTCGCTTCGCGTTTCGTTTCCATTCATTGGCTATACATCATATTATTTATGCATTTTCGTATAACAATAGCAGATTATTTTTGTTTCTGGTTGTTTTGTTGTTCCTTTTGTGGTTGTTGTTTGTGTTATACATTTACATTTACATTTACGAATAGAGTGTGGCTCCGCCTTTCGAATTTCACATAGAGAATTCAGTGTGTGTGTTTTTGTGTGTGTTTTAGGGTGTATCAAAATATCTTGATTTGTTTTTTTTTTTTGCTTTGTAATATGGTAGTTTTTTCTTTGATTATTTTGTTTTAATGTTTTTTTTTTAGTACATTTCTCTTACGGGCTGACACATTAGGTTTATTTCTCTTCCATTTTTGGGATGGGATCTTAAAAGCTAAAAATATATAGTAAATGTTGAAAGTTGTATTTCATGTTTGTTTTCTCGTTTGCATTGAAAAATGTTTTTCGGGGTATGTTTTTCTCGCTTTTTGTTTTTTTTTTTTAAATTTTTAAATGTATTTTAGCTTTTGCTGTTGCTTTTGTTGTTGTTGCATGCAATTTCATGCAATCCGCTGTTCCAATCTGTGCGTTCTGCCAAGTTGTTTGGTACAGTTTCGTATAGATTTGTTAGTTTTGTGTCGCGTCGTCTTTCAGAGTGGGTTTGATATTCCTTTCAATTTATTTCTTCCTGACTAACTTTGCTGACTCTGATCGTCCTTGCTGGTATTCCTGATTTTTGCTGCTCTGGATTCTGGCTGGATTTTGCGTCCAATTTTTTTCATTTCGAAACTAAACAAAATAACCCCCAGTTTGTTTTATTTTTTAATTCTTATTTTTTATGCTCTCGTTTTCAAATGCTATTTCATCGGAACTTTTTTTTCATTTATAATTATTTTCTTAAATCAGCTTTTTTCGCTTCAATTTCATTTTTTAATTTTGTTTTCATTTAGCTCTCTTTTTGCGTTCGTCGTTCTGCGTTTCCCTATCATCAATTTCACTGTGTGAGTGGCGGCTTGGCTTCTGGTCTATTTGCTTGCTTATTTACTGCTTTGCTCTGCTCTCTGCGTTGCTAACGGTTCTGTTCTCCTAGTTATTTCTCTTCCATATGCTCCTGCTGTTCTCGGCTGTTTCTGTTGCTGTTGCTGCTGCTGGCTAGGCTTACGTTAAAAATCGTTATCCCTATCGCTATCGTTAATCGTTATCTTCGCGCTTTTAAAAGAATGTCTCTATCATCTGTTCTTGTCCCTATCTATCTCTTGCCTGCTTTCCTGCCTTAGTGCTCTCTCGAGCTTTACTCTTCTTAACAATTTGAAAAACAAATCTCCCATATTTTTTCGTACATTATGCCTTAAAAACCTTTATTTAAATATGTAAAACTCCATTCTCATAGACGTAGATGGCCAAAAAAGATTCGAAAAAAATATAAAAAAAATACAATAATAAAACTCTTGATTTGTACTCGTGTTTGTACCGCTAAAAACTTTTTTTACCATCATTTTTCTCCCTTTACTTTTACTTTTACGTTTCCTTTTCTTTTTGTTTTTCTTTGTTATGTAAATATTCTTGTATATGTACATACATATATAAAAAAATATGCCTTTTTTTAAAAGTATTCCCCTGCCTTGCGCTTTTCAATTCATTTCCCGTCGGTAGTCCTTTCAAGCTTCTTCTGTATAGTTCCAGTTTCCCTTTATCTTTCCTCATCTATCAAAAGGTACAAACTTCCTCTACTGATTAAAAATTAAAACGTTTAAAAGAAACCAAACTAAATTAAATCTTGTCAAATCTTGTGATGGCAAAGCAAATT
Source organism: Drosophila subobscura (assembly GCF_008121235.1). Classification (NCBI taxonomy): domain Eukaryota; kingdom Metazoa; phylum Arthropoda; class Insecta; order Diptera; family Drosophilidae; genus Drosophila; species Drosophila subobscura. The sequence goes on along the minus strand of NC_048530.1, from coordinate 21,183,758 downwards.
TTGGTTGTTTTTTTTCTCTGGTTGAAGTTGTGGGTGTTCATTTGGTCTTCTTCCTCTGCTGTTCCTGAATCGAGTTCTCAAAGTACTTTTGTGGTTTGGTGTGTGTGTGTGTGTATCTGAGTGTGTGTGGGTTTTTTGTTTGCATGTTTGTGTGATTGAGAGTGTCTAGGTGTTTGTGTATAAAATGTACATCAAAAGCATTTTTTGTTGCCGTTAAATAATAATAGTTTTTTTTTATCAATTTTCATTTTTTTTTGTTTTTGTCGTTTTGTTTTAGTAAGTAGTTTTTTTATAGTTTAAATAGTTGTTAAATTTAAAAACGAGTTTATCACACCTTAAACGTTATCAGTACTTGGCACAACTTACAACACAAAAAAGTACTTTTCTCTTTATTCCTTTTCTCTTCTCCCATTAATTGTTCACTTTATGTTTTCTTCCTTCTATTATTTTAGTTTGCCCAAAAAGCAAAGCTAAATTTCAACCTTCTTAGATGTTTTCCGAAGGGGAAAGCTGCACAAAGAAGTGTCCGGGCGTGTGTGAGTGTGTGAATTGCAAAATAGTTCCAGGAGAAAATAGATTAAATCGAAATATTGGTAAACATTTTGATGGGACTGTACCCCAGAACGCTGGTACACTGTCCGCAATGGCGTCGACTGTATTTAGGCACTGCCAACGGTCAGGACTGTCGAAGAAATAGATAATTACAGAAGTTCTCACACACACACATGCCAAAGAAGATAACTGGTCCACTTTTGATGTGTTTTCCCCTTCTCTTTTGGGGTTGAAATCACGTTTGCTCTTGCCAAACATTCTCACTTTTTTCCGCTTTTATGTAGGTTTCTTTCCTTCCTAACCGTTCTCATTAAATGCTTTAATAACGATATAAAATAGCCTCTAAATACTAAAAAATAATTTCGTTTCTGCTGTTCACTTTCCGTTCTCGACATTCATTCCCCAAATTACAACTCTTTCGTCCTCCTCCGTCACTATCGTGATCTTTATCTTTATCTTTATCCCTATCCATATCTTTGTCTTCGTTTTCAACGTTTCAACGCGCACGCTAACTCACAAGTTCTCAGTTTTCCGTTCGTTTCGTTATTTTATGTTTTGTTTTATAGTCGTATTATGTGGTATTATATCATGTTTAACCCCCATCGAAATAAACCAGAGCTATAGCTTAAATAAATCCTCTTTCCTTCTCCTTCTCGCCTCGCCTTGCCTCGATCTGATCTGACTTTTCTTTGATTCAGCATTTGGAATAATAGTTTTCATTTCTTTGTTCTTTCTTTCTCTCTTCTTCGAATCATCCTCCTTTCAGCCGGGAAATCTTTTAGAAAAATTCCTCACTTTCGTTCTTTATAAATATTGTTATTTTAAGCATAGTTCCACATCTCTATATATATCTATATATATGTATATGTATAGGTCTTTGTATTGACAACTTTGGACATTTTTCCATAGAAAAAAAATAAAAAAAATATAATTATAATTATAATAATCAATTAGAATAATTATTGTTATAAAAAAAGGGGACAAAAATGATTAGATTTGTATATATATAAATATAAATATATCTATAGATATACATATATAGATTCTCAAGTATAACAAAACAAAATGTCACGCATTTTCAACATATACATATATATAATCGCATATATATATAGTGGCTTGATTCCCGTATATATAGATCAATGTTAATGCCTAGCAACATTCTTATATACACTTCCCATTCTATCTGCATCTGTTTATCCTCCTACAGCTGCTCCTCATGCTCCTGCTCCTCGTACATCCATCCCATCCCTCGATTTCCTCAGTTGAATCTGTTTTAGTTTCAGTTTCAGTTGGTCTGGCATATGTATATTATCTGGGTGGGGAGTTCGACCCGAAACTTTAGTCGCATGGGGCTTTGGTGGGTGATTGATTGATTGGTTTGTTTGTTTGATTGGTTGCTGTGTGATTTGATTGGATTGGGATTAGGCTTTCGCTTGTGGACAAACCGTTCCTAAAAGATATTCTCTGTCTGGTAAGATTTATGATCGAAATTGGTTTGCTTGCTTTCTTTCTGCTTTAGTTTTCTTAGATGATATGCCTTTTCCAAAGTTGAAATCATTTTCTTTTGTTTGCTTGTTCTGGTTGGTATTTTTTTTTCTGGTTGGTATTTCTTTCTGGTTTTTCTTTCTCTGATCCTTCAATTCTCAATTTTCTGTTTTGTTTTTTCTTCGTTAAATCTTTCTTTCGCTTACACACTAACGTTAATGTTTAGGTTTCTCGACATTCGTTTTTATATTTTATTTTTATTTCATTTCTGTTTAGCTCATTTGTAGGATATCTATTCATTATGAATGTTCTTTGTTTGTTTTTTTGTGTTTTTTTTTTTCTTTTTGCTTTGTTTTTTCTTTTTGTAGAAGATAATGCACTTACATTGAGGTATTTTAATTACTTTTTCAATCTTCTCCATCAAAGTTCTTCTTGTGTTTTGCTTCCCTTTGTTTCTTCTTAAAAAGAGCAAGGAAAATGTGATATTTCAAAAAATTGGGCTGCCCCTAAGCTTGTACACGCTGCTTGCTGGCCTAAAATGCTTCTTGAATTTGTCTCCAAAAATGTTGTTCTTCTTTGTCTTTGTGATTTTTTTGCGCTTTTCCACAAAAATGCTTTTTGCCACTCAAAAGTTTTCATCTTGTTGCTTGTTTTTTTGACCGAAATGTTTTTTTTTAGTTTGTTTTGTTTTTGGTTTGCCGAAATGTTGATTTTTCTTTTTAGTTTTTATTTCTTTTGGGTGCCTGAATATAACAGTTTCTCTCTTTCTTTCTCATCTGTCTGTCGCTGATGCAAGTGTTATACAAACAAAAGGGTTGGGCTGGTTGGGGCTTCGGGTTTGGTTTGATTTGATTTGATTTGTTCTGGTTTGTTACATTAATTCTATGGAATAGCTACTAGTACTTGTAAGATTTACGTTAATTATTAGTTAATAGGTAATAGATGATGCCTTAAAACATCACAGAATCGGGCTATTGCAGTTGCTATATGTAGTATGTATGAATGCTTTTGGCTTGATTGTTGATTGTAGTTTAGTTTGATTGTTTGCTGCTCGGGATACAGTTACTTGGATTGCGGTTTCATTAGCTATGGCTTGTGATACTGTTCAGCTGCTCTCTACTGTATTACTGTGCTACTGTTCTACTTCCCTACTGATCTACAGCTGCAGTTCTCAGCTAAGTTTGAACCACATTAAATGCACTCTTCAGTTTGATTTTTTTGTGATTTTATGTGGGGGTTTTGGATTTTGGATTGGGTCTATGTCTATCTGTCTATATTTTCTGTGTGGTGTCCCATCCATGTATAACAGCTTGTCTCTCTCATACACGCTCAAACGTTATAACGTAACACTTAATGTAACGTAACGTAACGATCAACTTTTCTTCGTTCGATTAAAAAAAATTAACATTTCAGCACCGTTATTTCATTTCTAGTTAGTTTCTTTCACTTTCGTTTCGTTTCGTATTCGTATTAACTTTTTTTTGTTTTGTTTCTTTTGTTTTCATTTCAAGGCAAACACATTACAATAGTTTTCTTTAACACTTATTCCTCGCTTGCTGTCGCTTTCGCTTTCGCTCTAGCTCTAGCTCTCGCCCTCTAGTCGCGTCTGTCTGCTTCTATTCTCCTCCTCTAAGTATAATCAACAATTCTTGTAACTTTTTTGCCACACACAAACAAACAAAAAAGAGCTATCAATGCAAACAACTTTCTCTTGCAGGCATCGACAAGACTATTTTACAGCTGTACAGTACAGTTAAACATTGCTCTCGCTCTAGGCATTAGCGGGAAATCATATCCCCTGCTAATGCTTTGCTCACTCCATCCTTTCATCCATTACATCAATTACAATGGCAGCTCCTTACTATATTGTATACATTAGATAGTTTTCTTTTCTTAGTTTGTTTTTAGTAGGGGTTGCAGTAGTTATATGTACTATGTACAACTGTTGTTGGGCGTAACAGCTACATCGACATTGTATAGTATAACTGTTACACTTTCCTGGCGTGCATTTTGCTTTGCTTTTCATTTCTTGTGTTTTTCTTTTTTAGTTTTTCTCTGCTGTTCTGTTCTTATCTGTCCTGTTTAAATATGCTTTGAATGTTTAGTTTTTATTTTGTTTTGGTTACAATAATGTGTACAATAATTTCTGTTTTAATTGTTGTCCAAACAAAACAAACTTTACTCTTCTGCTCTTTACTATTTCGATCTTCCTTTTCTCATCTTGCTTTCCATCGGCTTTCAATTCTTGTTTTTGGCTTAAATGTAAGATTACTAAATGCTCGTTTTTAAAAAAAAAATAATTAAGAATTAACTTGTTATAATTAAATATATTTAAAAAAAATATAACGCATACACTGCTCAATTTTTGCTTTTCATTTTGCTTCTGCTTCTGCTTTCGCTTTCGCTTTCGCGTTCACTTTCTGCTCTTCCTTCATGCACACCATTCTGTATGGATGGGGGAAGAGGGGTGTGTGGTGGTAGAATGTGTTCAACGTTGGACTTTGTGCTGTTGTCGAGTATTTTTGTTGGATGAGGAAAACCTCCTTCAGATATCTGTTATATCTGTTATATACGGGGACACACAGCACAAAGTGGGGGGAAGGGGCATCACTTTTTTTCTTTCAACTTAAGAATTTTGCTTTATTTCGTAGCATGATTTTTTTTGGGATGGTTTTTAGTTGCATTCCCAACTGTTATACACTGTTATAAGCTAGGAAGAAAATCTTTCACGCGACGATTTCGACCTGTTTCTTTCTCTGTTTCTATTTCTGTTTGCGGATCGGTCGCCTGTGCCAGCACGAAGGTGGCGCCTATGGTTGGCTGTGGTTGTGATTGTGGTATGCCATGGGTATGGGTATGGGTATGGTATGGTATTGGTTTGTAATTTTGTGAGCCGAGGATCGGAGGTAGTATTCATGGTAGTAGTAGTAGTATTAGTTGTGGTAGTAGTAGTACATAAAAAAGAAAACCCTGCCTTGGCTATTGCTGGATATCGATGGCTGCTGGTTGCATCCTCCAATTGGTGTTGTGGCTGTTTGCTGTTTGATTTTGCTGGTTGCGGCGCTACATCTTCTCCTTCCTCCTCGTTCCCAATGATTTGTTTTGCTTACTGCTTCTTACTGCTGAGAGCTCGCCAGCTGCTGCTGGGAGGCGGCCAGAGTTTCATTGCTGCCGCTCAGTGGTGGCGACGCTTGCTGCTGCAATTGGTGCGAGGTCGCTGCCGATGACGCCTGCTGCTGCTGTTGCTGCTGATGATGGGCAGGCGGCGTCGATGACGACGACGACGCCGACACAGATTGGTGATGCGATTGCTGCGGCAAAGGCTGCTGCTGCAACGTTGGCGAAAGTTGCTGCTGCTGCTGTTGCTGAAGCTGCTGGGATCCACTGGTCGCAGCACCGGCTAAGCTCAGTTGCTGTTGTTGCAGTTGTTCTTTGGCAGCTTTCTGTTTCTTGGTCACTGGCGGCGGATTCGTCGACAGCATCATGGCCCGGATGCGACGCTGGGCGGACTGCAATGATAAATGGGGATGGATTTCACTCTGGCTCCACGGCTCCTTTCTTGCACAGCCACTCACCTGTACGCTGTAGAATGGCCCAATGATGTGAACGGGCGTCTCCTCATCACCGCCAGCTGGCGGGGCCAAGGCATGCTCTGGCAGCTTGATGACACTGCCCGTCACGCGCTGCAGCTCGCGCACATTCTGACCACCCTTGCCGATAATACGACCGACCTGTGTGTGTGTGTGAGTGTGTGTTTAAAGTGTGTGTCAATTAGCTAAAGGGAATCAAGGGCCTACCTGAGAGCTGGCCACAAGCAATTCAACCGTTAGACGAACATCATCGGTGCCGCACATGAAACCCTCTTCGCGCATCTTCTCAAATATCATGTACTGCGCCTTCCACTGACCCTCAGGTGTGCCAACAATCGTCACTTTACGTTCCGTTTGTTGGTCCAGCGGCTTGTCGGCATCGAGGGGTGCAATTTTAAGGGATGCATTCGAGAATCGCATTATGCTCCGGATATGGGAGCCCTTGGTGCCGATGATCGCACCAACGGCATTGTTCGGTATATAGAGATATGTCGTCTCCTGCAGATCATTGGGGAAGACGGGCGGCACCACGCTGGCCGGCGTCTTGGACATGGCAAAGCTCTGACACGATGGGAATGGCATGCTTGTGTTAAAGACCATGCCATTGCCGGGTGTCGACATCATTGCCATGGGATGGAGGCCGGGGAACATGAGGCTCTGCGGTGCCATCGCCTGCAGGTCATTCTCGTAGCTCTGGCGCAGTTTGGTGCTGATCTGGTTCTCGGCCCGCGACATATTCTCGATCAAACCCTTCACCGTGATGATGCGCTCCAGATTGAAGCTGTTAATGTCATTGATCGAACTGACGGTGATCTTCGTGTCAGTGTCCTGCATGATCCGCTTGATGGTGTTTCCGGACTTTCCAATGATCCTTCCAATCAGATTGTTATGGGCCAGTATCTTCAGGCAGATTTCACTGTGGAATGGAGTGAGGAGTGCATAGAGAAACAAAATGAGTATGAGAGACATAAATGCCATTGATCAGTGCTCACCCCTTATTCGTAGAGAGGGCCTCCTGTTGCATCACCTCCAGAATGCGCTTGCAGGCATTGGTGCAGTTCTCTGGATTTCCATAGATCGTGATCGACTTCTCCAGGGAGCCGACATTCTCCTTGCGATGCACATCCACACGAGCACGACTCTGCTGTGTGATTGTCCTGATCGTGCTGCCCTGTCGTCCGATAATGGCCCCAACCATTTCACTCTGGACGAGAACGCGCAGCGGAAAGTCAGCCTGACGTCCGGGTCCTGGCATTCCAGGGTACGGATTGCGCTGATTGCGCTGACTGCGACGCTGGTTTTTATCCAGTTGCTCGCAATGGAGCTTGTTGCCCTCAAATTCGACTCCGTTCAGGCCGCCAGCAGCTCTGTGGAATGGGAAGGGGTTTTTGTTTTGTTTGAGAAGAGTTGATTAGTGGGCGTTTCGCATAGAGGGGATAAATAGTGGAGATGTTGAGATCGGGGTTGGTTTTCATTTGCTAAACATTGAACAACAGAAAGAGGATCGCCCTCCCAACACACACGCCCACGCACACACAATCCCAGCCCGCCAGCTCTCTCTTTCTCTGTCTCTCTCTCTCTCTCTTTAGAAAATATATCCAGGCTTAACACCGATATTCACCGAGAGGTTTCAGCTATAAGTATGCATATTTTTGCTTTTGTGCTCAATAAAGTTCCCCGATGTTAAGCCAGGATCTGTTTGGGTTTGGGGGTCGATTGGGGTCGGTTTTTGTTTTTGGGTTTGGGTTTTGGTTTTGGTTTGGGGGTATATACCTTTGCGCCTGCTCAGGGTTTTCGAATGTAATATGTACTGTTTGAGTAGATTGGTCCTTACTAGAAATAGCTTCGCATTGTTTCACGATGCCGAAGGGCTTCAGTAGCGGTTCGATGTCTTCGAAACGTGTTTGCATCGGTATGCCGCTTATTAAGAGTTTTGATGTCGTAACACTGCGAAGAAAATGGCGTGAAAAAAACACACACACGGTGAAAACAAAACAAAAAAAAAAGAGAGAAAAAACGAAAACAAAAAAGTAGTAGTAATTGTAGTAGGTAGTAGTAGTAGTAATAGTAGTAGAAATAGTAGTAAACCGAAAACACACCAGAAGAAAAAAAAACAGTTAACACAAAACACAAAAGAACAAAAGGAGTGATGAGAAGGGATCGTAGGATAGGGACATTAGCAGTAGAAAATGAGCAAGGAAGGGGGGAAGGAAGAGGGAGGGAAATTAAGTAAATGAAATGGCATGAAAGGATAACGGTAATGCTATAAATATAGCAGCGTCACGGCAAAAGCACGACACATTAAAGAGAGCGACAGATAGTAGCAGAGAGAGAGAGAGCGAGAGAGAAAGCCAGAGTTGTAGCAGCGCAAGTAACATCTAGAATTTAGCATTTTTAGGAGTACTTGTGCATGTGTGTGCGTCTGTGTGAGATGACCAGGGCTCGGCACGGCCCTATCTGTTGTACATAGGACAAGGCTCTGCCGCGGCGCTGCCTCTCACGTACACGCGTATCGCAGTGATTCGTACAAATACATTGAAATGTTCCGTTTTGCGTGCGTCTTTACATTGTATGGGTGCCGAGCCCTGCACTAAATTTAGTACCAAAGGGAGATCACGATCCACTCACACGAATAGACAAGTCACACACACACACGCTCAGGGCTGGCAGGGAACAAGCGCACTACAAAAAACACCCAAAGTAACGGTCGATACTAAACAGCTCACGCAGCAAGTTTTTTTTTTTGCTAATTACACACATACAAACATGTACATACATAGATCACACGCGAAAGGAGCATCACAAAAAACACACACATACATTATTACATGTAAAAGAGACATCAACCGGCATTTTGTTTTACTAAAATTTGGCGGCAAAAAAGCCTCAATCCATGGCGCGTGGGCTGGGTGTGTGTGTGTGAATGTGTGCTAGCAGTAAGTACAAGCCTAAAAAACATACAAAATCCAAGCACATTTTACAAGCCAAACGAGCACGTGAGAAAGTGACTTACAAATAAGTACAAACATATGGGATGAATGGGAAAGGATACCGATGTTAAACAGAGAGAGTACTAATAATTATGCAAACTACATGGACAGGAGATGGGAGGGATGCGGGGGACCCTCCCAATACGCCCAACAGCTACGTTACATTTACCTGTGGCACACGAACTCCGTCGAACTTTCAGTATATTGATAAGCATCGTTAACGGTATAAACATAATAATAGGCCATGCCCTTATGCCAAATCGCCATATCAAAAGCCTCCACCATTATCAAAAAAACCACAAACTTAGAAACCGATAGAGCGAGTCGAGTTTTCAAAATCAAATGAACGAAAAATCTCTTGGAATCTGGTGACCAACTCTCAAGTACTGTAGTTCTACTTCTGCCGCTGCGGCTGCGGCGCCGAAACTTTTTTCTCGTCTCCTTCTTCTTGTAGCTTATGAGCTCGCGGTCGTCAAATCGTTGTTGTTTTTGTTCGACAGCTGGCGAGTGGCAAGCCAGATACACAGCTTGTGAGAGAGAGCGAGAGCAGGCATTGAATGCCGCCTCACATTCATATGGTACATGTTCTACATATTTTTTGTATTCTCCTTTTGCTACTGATATTCTAACGCGTCTTCTTTGGCTGCTGCATCTCCCCTACACCCCAACGCACCAATCCAAATCCATCGACCAGCGACACCGGCGACAGACGACGCGTATGGGAATGAGGAATGAGAATAAAGGATGGCAATGGCAAAAAGCGACGCCTGGAATGTTGCACATTTAATATCGTGTTTATTTTTCTTGGAAAAAATTTCATTCCAGTCGGCGACCCGACCGAAGTCGCCGCCAACAACAAAAATATCCAAAAATGGAGAGAGAGAGATCAAATGGGAAGCAACAGACAAGAAGGAGGAGCACATTTTCGTTTGTTTTTTAATTAAAATGTTTGATTTTGAATTAATCAGTACTTCTGCCATTGGAAGTTTGATTCCTTAAACTGTATAAACCTCTCAAACTTTCTCTCTGAAACTATAGGAATAGACACCCGGCAAAGTAAGCGAGGAAAATAAAGGCCAAAGAAAGATCTGTAGAGCATTCCATCCTCCCGCATTCCATTCCCATTTACCACACCCCCTCCCAGGCAAACTATTGACCATCGAGATCTAATTTTTCGCTCCCATTCCGTCATTGCCGTTTTGTTTTTTCCTTTTGCGCTGCATTTCTCAGGCGGCGACGGCTGTGGCTGTGCAGCACTCGCTCCGCCGGTTCAGGCTATATGGAGTTTTCAGTTTTTCTTTTCGCCGGAATTCCAGGCGAATTCAGCAGCGCTTGCTGTTTTACATTGTATTGCTCTCTCTCTCTTTGCTGGAATCTGATCTCCCGCCCGTTTCAACCAGTGGGGTATTCTGCTAGTCTGGCCTGGCTGCCTCCAGCTATGTATAGATGAATGTAACTGTAACTGCTGAGCATGCGTCACGTCTACAGACCCAGCCACAGCCTCTGCATGAATATGCATGCAAATTTCATGTTGCAGTTCGTTGACGTTGATACCAGCAGAGCAGCGACCGCAGTGCACGTCCAATGAGAATGCTCCATTCGCTTTCTCTCTTTCTCCCAGCGCCCAGCAGCGCAGTCATTAACCAGTCTCTGTTGCATTTCACCTTTCCTGCGTTACTTGTTGTTTGTTGCTCTGGGCTCTTCTTCTTTTCTATTTCTTTTTAACAACATGTGAATGATTCGAAGTAAATGACCCCCATGAGGTCATAGGGAGAGAGAGAGAGAGAGAGTTTTTTTGCCGTTTTTCCGTTTCAATTCGAGATACTTCTCTGCCTACCCATTGATGATAATAACTACCACAATAACTACTTACTTCTATGAAAAGAGGTAGTCAGGGATGGTTCCCCTAAGCAAATTCTTTTGAAAGACCTAAATTGTACCACTTCTCTCCCTCATAATCCCCACCCACCATCATGTCTTCGATTGACGTGAATTAAACATCGAATGACGTTGATTTTGTGTAATTTGACGTCATTCGATATAAATGACACGACCAGAAAGCATTCGCCTTGAGCGATATTTGTATTTTTTACAATGAAATACTAAAGAGACAACAATGTCGCGCAAAGTGACAGCAACACTCAATGCAAGGAGCGAATTTACTATGAAGAGTGCACATCCCTCTAAAATGTTTCAACTTTGTCCAACATTTTTAAATATATGTATTTATACAGATCAGCTGTGGGCAAAACTTTCTCGATTTAACAAGTTAATCCAACTAAATGGCATACAGTAAAAAAGTAATGAGGGGTAGCCACCGGTTGGCTTGTAATTCACCGGTAAATAGCCGGCTGCCTGGTACATCAGGGGTGCCCTCTTACTCCACCCTCCCCCCCCCCCACACACAATCAATACAGACGGAGCACCGCAGTCACTAACAGGGCGCCGTTGTGTATTTTTTACTTTGCCTCTGCCTTTATCTCTTTCGTACATACATACATATGTATGCACATATGTATGTGCTCAATGCAGTCACAAACACACGCATCCGACTCTGCTGCTGCTCTCTTGGTGCGTGTGTGTTTTACTTTGCTTTCTTTCTTCCCTTTTTGTTGTTCTGTCTGTCGTGTTTTTTGTCTTTTTATAATTTTTATGAATGAAAAACTCTGAAATCTGCTTTTGACGCAGCCCGAGTGGCTTTTTATTGCAACTTTATTTCTGTGTCTTGCTTGGCGGACGCCCACAAACACGTGAACACATGCACATATAAACTGATGCATGTTTGCATGTTCCATGGCTGTGTTGGGACGCGTGAGCAAGTGTGAGTGTGCTTCTTGTGTTCTATTTTCATTGCATTCCACAAGTTGCTGTTGCGATTGTGGTGCAGTTATATAGATAGAGAGAGAGAGAGAAGTAACGCTAGTTTTTTTATTATTTGCAGAGCTTATCTATTCCCCTCCCTACGCTTTATTACACTTGGCAAAAAACTGCATGAAAAGAATTTGTTTTGTCAGAGAAACAATAAAAACAACTCGTTTCCCCTGAGTGTAGAGAGCCAGCCAAAGCAGCAGCAAAAGCAGCAGCGCTTTGACCTAAATTGGTGCTGCCTGCTCCCCCCCATTGCATTTTCCATGCACATATTGTAATGTTTGTACAGTGGAACTTCTCGCTGCACAGTGACGCACTTGTTGCAGATTAGTAGAGTGTGTTTCTCAAAGAAGATTCAAAACATAATAAACGTAAACATAAAACATTGGTAATTTTAGGAGAAATATCTTAGCTGCATTGGCATGTCAAACATTTATTGATTTTAAGGTGGACACACTGTAATTTTAATCCTACCACAATATACATATGTATGTATGTATGTACATACATTTGTATGCGCATATCTATGACCAATTTGTTCTATTTTATGGACACATTCACATTGCTGCTTTTCCCACTGCCGTGCCTCATTATTTCTGTTTTTTGTTTTGCGAGTGGTACGAGTATCATCATCATCATCAACATGCAGAAGTGAATGCAAATGACAAAATGGCGAACAAGGAGTGTGTGCTTGGAGTTTGTGGATGAAGGGAAGGAAGGAAGGAAGAGGAGGCTGGTGGTATTCATTGGTTGCAGCCAATACTTGAGCGTACGCTGTGTGCAACAGGGTGGTGCAAGCAGGCGGTGTCGGCGGTGGGCGTGCCACAAAGCTGCCATATGGATACGACAGCGATGAGACCATTGAAAATGGACAAAGAGCGCCACACCAGCAACCAGTCCACGCCAGCAACACCCATCCATATCACAAGCTCGAAAACAAACATTTGCAGATGCATGCATATACTCGTGGTACCCTTTGCCCCTGAAATGCCACTGGGGTATTAGGATTTTAGTCCCCATAAGGATGATATATATACAAATCATAAAATATTCACAGTAGCTTCTACAACGAATTTTTAATGGAATTTATGAGAGAGCTCTATGACAAAATAAAAGCGAGTCCGTTAGGGTATGCAAAGCTTCGCCCTTCGCCTGCGACTTTGGGATTCATTTTAATTTGAACCACATGACAGAATGATGAATGACATTAAGGATACACAGAGAGACTGAGAGAGAGGCGGGGGCAATGGTGAAATTTTCTTTCACTTAAACGGGGATTAATGACCGGACATTCCCCTGTGCCCCAACATACGTACATACATCTGTACATACATAAGTACATATTACATATGTACTTACATATGTATGTATCATCATTCCTGCTACCCTCTCTCATGTTTTTGGCTCGAATTTGTCCGATTAGTTTTACTTGGAATAACTTCACTGATTCTACGATGTTCGGATGCACTTGATCAATGAATGTGCCATATGTATCTTAAAAGTTGTGACCAACACAGTTCCAAGAGTCCCACGCCTAAACTAGGTAACGAAAACAAGTGTGGGAGTGAGTATGAAAATGAGTACACGAATACGGGAGTGGAAATATTATACATATGTATTTATGCATGTATGTAGATATGGTGAGGGGTACATGAATGGTGGGAGGCGGACGGTACACATACAGACGGGAGGGAGGGAGACGGAAAAGGATCCCGACCTAATAAAAACACTCACCGATCCAAGTACCGTATAAATGTTTGTTGTTTTTGTTGATAGAAAACGTTGTTGTTGTTGGGTATATTGTTGTTAATATTATTGTTATTATTATTAAGTCTATTTTGGTTGTTGTGGATGTTGTTGATATTGTTGTTTGGGTGCATCTTTGCTTATTTTTTATTTATGTATTTTTTCGATTTTCGAATATATTGCTTATAATATTATACAAATATTATTTAACTTTTCCAAACTATTATCGTGTGTCGCCAAGGGCCCGCGCCGCTTTTTCCACTTGCACTTCCTGACACCGGTCACTCAATCTGAACGGGGGGGATCGATCGACTACTGGATGTTTCTTTTGGTTCTTTTTTTCGTGTGTCTTTTTCTATTGTCTGTCTATATATCAATTCGCAAATGGGAATAAGCCATAGATAGATAGATTGAGAGAGAAAGAGATAGAGAATGTTAGAAGCACGCTAGAAGTGAGAGGGCATAGCTTTGGTGACGTTTGTGTGGTGCAAGAGCAGCAGTTATTCTACTGCTTCCGCGTTCCATCCTGTCTCTCTCTCTAACTGTTGCTTATCTTTGACAATACTCCATCCACTCTTTAATCTCTCACCTTCCAGCGCTCTCTTTCTCTCGAAAAAAAGCTTTTGCTGATATGACTTTTGTTTTTTTTTTTGCTCAAGCTTTTGTGCTCTCTTTAACGTCTGCCTTCTCTCTTTCAGTCTTCCAGTGATTCTTCTTTAAGCTCTTTCTGGTCCCTCTCCCTCGCTCTCTGCGCTGATTCTTCTAGTTCTTGTTCTTTTTATTATATTTAGTGGTCATGCGTATGGGCTTTAGTTTTCTTTGCGATTCTTTTTGTATCGCTTTTCTTCTATTCCCACAGCATGACTCACATGAACACGACAACCACACAAAGTACACACTCACACACGTACGGAAAGAAAGAGAAGCATATGAAGAGAGAGAGAGGGATTGATCGCCTATCACGCATTAGTGGGACAAGCAGCAGCGCCTCGTCTCGCATCGCCGTGATTGAACCATTTTCTGTTTTCTGATCCGTGATCCGATGTGAAAACGTGTTTGGCTAATTAGCAACAGCCACTACCGCCACATTCTGCAGTTCCCGCAGTAGTCCGGTCTGACCAGGGTTGCCACCATCAACGGCCACAACCAGCACCTGTTACCGTTATATGCACTATGGGAATGAATGCCAGAGACTGCCCAAAGCTGAGGCGTGCAAAGTAGGTCAGTGTCCAACTGCTGCTGCACCACACATGGCACACATGGATTTTTCACCAATTGATTTATTTTCACCGTATGCGGTGCACACCTCTCCAACAACAAAAGAAATGGCACAAAAAGCAAACACACTTAAAACCTTGCAAAATATTGGAAACCAAAATATGAAAATCAGCTCCAACACGGGAGAAGAGACAACACTCTCGTAACTCGTAATGAGGATCGTTAGATAAGAGCTCTTTCTTAATTTCTTGTTCTGCCAAATTCCGACTACCCTAGCAGTTTCTCCCAGCAATAGCAGAAGATGTAACCCGATGAGGAATCTACAAATATGCATACGAATTGGGATTCCAGGAAACAGTTTATATTCTGCCTTCTTCAGCACACAAAACAAAAAAAAACGGAAAACAAATAAATTCCGACTGTTGGGTATCTGAAATGCGGTCTCCAAATGCGCATTGGCCACAAGCGCCTTTGTTTTTCCTTCTCCGATTGGTTTGGTTTCGGTTTTGGACAAATTGGTGGCACAGCAGTTTCTCAAAGACAAAGTTGCGCGAATTCAACATGATCTCTGGGTCTCGCTCTGGCTTTAGCTTTAGCCTTTACTTTCAGATTCTTCTTGGAAACAGTTTATGGGATCATCATTATCATCGACTCGGAGTTGGGTTTGGTTTCCTTTGCCTTATGCCTTATGCTCAACGCAAGGCATTGGGGTTTAGTGGAAAGGCAACGGCAACCAAAAGAGACAGGGAGAGAGAGACAAGAGAGAGATGAGAAAATGCGGCGCCGGCGGAAAGTGGCACACCGGTGTCTGTCATAACGGTATCCAATGCAAAAAGATTTGTTATTTTTGTTTTGTGTGTGATGTTCTTCTCCACTCCACTCCACTCTTCTCTTCTCTTCACTTCTCTTGACATGCCTTGTCTGCTCTTCGGTCCACTCTCCAGCCATAGTTTATACAGCCATATGTATGTGGGTGTCTCTGCATGTTGCTGAACGTGAACGACCGTGCCTGTGTGTTTGTGTGTGTGTTTTTGTAGATAAACGCACGACCACACGACAATCAGAAGAGGAGGAGGGAGAAATAGCAGGCAAATGGGTGGCAAAAACTACGAAATAGCGTGGGCAGGAGAGATTGGGGCTAAAGACACGACACACACTTTTGCTTTTTTTGCGGTTCATTCGTTGCTGCTACTGCTGTTTTTGTTGTTTTTTGCACTATTTTTCGTTTGTTTTAGTGGCAAAAAAAAATATTGAAAAAAAACCGGAATACTGTATCAATCATATTTCCTCTTTAACAAAATTTGTGCCTAAAAGCGAGAGCGCGCACGTAGTGTGGAAATGAAAGAATACGAAAAAATATACATGTATATTCGCATATGTACATAATTTAAAAAAAAGAACCACACGTACACGTAGTACCGACACACACACACACACTCAGTTATATACACACACCAATTGGCTGGCTTATAATATTTTATAATTGTTGCTTTTGTTGTTTCGGTTCTGTTGCTTTTTATTTGTGCAACTACGCCGCGTATTCCGAAAAGACCGGGAGAAAGAGTGAAGAGTGAATGACAAAACAGAAAGACGTAAGCGCTCTGTCGGCTCGGCACGTAACACTCATACGCTACGTCGGAGTTGGAGTTGCGTTGGTTTTGAGCGAGATTGGCCTTCGTGTGGGGAAAAACACTCGTACTAAACCGGAGAGCTCATTTTGCGTTCCGTTATGAGTGCAAGACAGACGTGGGCGCGCGGTCGGTTTGTATACGTAGTGGCCGAGAGTTGCCAGATAGGAGAAAATTACAATAAAATGATCTAACGAAAAAACCTGTTGCACCATTCAAACAACATCGAAAATTCAGCAACAACTTTGCCCTCTGTTATTCACCGGGATTAAAGTCTTTTGGAAAATATAAATATCATTTGATCAGCGAAACCGAAATGCTAAATAGCAGTGTATTCGAAATACTGACTGGCGCTTGCTTTTCACCAAAGAGCAGCAGAAACAGAACCGGCAGGCAGACAGCCCCAGCAGTAGCAGCAGCAGTAGCAGGCAGGCCCCAAAGCAGAATGCGAGAGTGAGCGAAAATGGAATGGTGCGAAGGGGAGGGACGAAAGAGAACAAGACGACGGCGGTGGGCCGAGAGTTGCCGCCAGCAACAGAGCCCCACATAAAGGCGTGAGAGGAGACAGAGAGAGAGAAAGAGAGAGAGAGCGTGGATGAGAAAACAAGCAAGTGGGGAGTGACAGTGAGTGAGTCAAAGTTTCGGAACGAACGAACGCTAATACAACTTCGGTGTCTCGTGTCTCTTTGTATGGGTGTGTGTGTTTTGCGAAAACACAGAGGAGGTAAAGGAGGAGAAATGATGACGGAGAGGCCCCGCAATTAACGTAAACCATAACGTGCTATAACAAAGCGATGCCAGACTGATGGAAAGGGGAGCACAAGATTAGTCCAGTTTTGCGTGAATTTAATTAAATTCAGTTATTTGATTTAAAAATATTTTTCACAAGTATAGTTTTCCAATTATTAATGCTGTAAAATTTCTTTCCCGAAATTTTTATTTGTACTTTTCATTTTTTTAATCCGATCAACTTTTAGGTTCCACTTTTAGGATCCACAAATGCAAGCACCACTCCGGCAACGCTGGCCAATCGTCAAGTGTCACAGAAAGAGCACGAACGTTCTCTTTCAAGATTGTTGCTCTGTTTTGCTCTCGCTCTTGCTCTCTTATGTGAACGATCGGCGTCGTGCATGTGTGTTCGGGTGTGTACGGGCATGTTTTGGCAGTTGTTTTTGCAGGCGGTCGGCGACTCTCTTTCCATTCACGTTCTCTCTGTGTGTTCTCTTCCCACAGCAAAGTGCAGCAACAGATTACGTCACGCCCTGCATGCGTGCATTGCTGCTACCGCCACGCGTGCCTTTGTATGCGTGCGTGTGTGTTTGTTGTTGTGGTTCATGCGGTTGTTTTGGCATGGTATCCGACCCTCGACCCCCGACGCGACCCTGTCGCAACAAAACAAAGACAACAGGAGCGCGCGCGCGCGTCAACTATTTGTTATTTCCGGTCATTGATTGCCTTTACATACATAAAAACATACATATGTACATACATCTATACATTTCTGTGTCGCCACACACATGCATGTGTGATAATTACACGCTTGCCAACACTGTCAGCACCAGCAATACATATTTATTTATGTACATATGTATGTGTGTACATTTGCAACCATATGCTGACCGCAAAGACGCAGCAAAGACCAAGAATATAAAACGCGGCCAGCAAAAGTTGAGTGAATAAAGCGAGAACAACGGTTAAAACAGTTGTAAACAGGCGGCAACAAACCGCTTAACTTATAATACACAAGAGAAGAAGAGAGGGAGAGAGTGTGTGTGAGAGTGAGAGCGGGAGCGGGCACAGAGCTCTGCCCCGCTGCTCATTTCGGAGGTTCAATGGCCTGAACAGCGGCCCTCCTCTCCCCACCTGCCCACACGTTCCCCAACGCTCCCCACTAAAAACCGACCGACCGACGCCGGCCACGTTGATCATGAATTGCTGATAGTGCGACGACGACGACGACGGCAGCAGTAGCAGAAAGAGATCGCGAGTTGTGGTAGCCGCGGAGCCAACCCTTTTTCGCGATTCGCGCGGTGAAATGCTTTCTTCTCCTCGCTCTTCTCCACTCACACAAATAGAGGGAGAGAGTCGAGTCGAGTCGAGTCCTTGTTGCGGATCACTTAATTTCTATGTCCCTACCTGCGTGTCGAGAACACACGCAAGGACACAACAGGAAGAAAAGGGTTGCCTTGCCTGGCTCCCGCGATCACACGCGGCAGGGACTTGCAGCAGCTGCCACTCGCGAAAAGAAAGTGATCGCGCCAGCGAAATAACGGGTATGCTTATGGTATGGCATGGCATGGCTTGGGGATGGGTAAAGAAAGTCCGAGTGTCCTGTGTGGGTAAGAACAGTTGGACGGAGAGGAAACTCGCAAACATCATGATGATGTTCGTTTCATTTCGTTTTAAAATGAAGGAACACCATAGCCACAGCTATCCTAAAACCTTACGAACAGAAAAAGGAGGAAAAGGAAGCCCCGACGACGATGGCAACCCTTCTTCCAAACACACACACAAACAGCGAGAGAGAGAGAGAGAGAGAGAGAGAGAGAGATTCTGCCGACGCAGCCTCCTACTCCTGGGATGTGTGCCCACTGCCTTACTGTCATCGCAACGCATCGGATCGCACCATCTATGCATCTCCAGTCCGGCATGCCTCTCTCTCCCTGCTCAAGTGCCAGTGCCTGTGCCTGTGCCCTATGCCTTCCTTTCCTCTGGCAGCGTATTTTTTGTTTTACTTTTGCTTTTGCTTTTGGTGTGTGTTGAAAAACTAAGCCAGCAGTAACACGAATCTTCAGACACAGATCCAGATGCACACATACTCATCTCTACTCACGTGTGCTGCTGTGTGTGTGTGTGTGTCGTTGTCGCTGTGGAATTCTTGGAAATTTCTAATGAACACAAACTCAAAAAGGAGCACACAAAAATGTAGTTAAACAACAAAGAAACAACAGGCCAAGAATGTGATGCCACTAAGAGAGAGCAAGAACAAGAGCGACTGAGAGAGAGAGAGAGAGAGAGAGCGGAATGCGAGACATGAGAGATGGAGCGCGGGAGAGCAAGAGAGACTTAGCAATCGTTCAACAATTAGATGCCACACGATCGATACCTTGATAAGCGATAACTTTGAAACTGAGAGAGAGCGATATGCAGTGCATCCGATAACGATAACAAACAGCATCTTCATGATCGATATCTGACAATCAAAACTAATTCAAAAAGCGATGCCCCAAGTTATTCCATCTTTTCGCCAGCTTCTTTTCTTTCGGTGTTCTGTGTGTCATTTCCAGATTCGATTCCCACATACGAACTGTGTGTGTGCTGGTGTGTGTCTGATTACAGCATATTGAAATTAGGGCAGGCCAAGACTACCTCTCTCTTCACTCTCCACTCTCTACTCTACCACACTTTGCTCCTACCTGACATCGACACACACACACACACACACACAGAAGAACTCTGTGCTGTGGCCGCCTCCATGGGCTACGCTACCCGCCTACCTGCCCTCACACACAAAAACATTTGCATCCTGTTTGCCTCCAGAGTCCAAAGCAGAATTCGGGTGTCCTTCTGCCCTTCCGCTGGCAAGATCCACCACGAACAATATGGGGCAACAAATACCAACCACAATTCGGGCAGGGCAGCCCAAAATGTAGGTAAGTGTCCGCCGAGTCGACGCGACTCGACTCGACTCTCTGTCCCACTGTCAGAGTAGAGGAGTCCGCAGCGTCTGTCTGTGGCCCCTCCAGTACTTGATTTCATTCAAAACTCTTTGAGTCTCTATAAAGCATGGCGGTCTCTGTTCCTCTTATGCACAGAGAAATAAATCTCTGGAGTGTGATGTGAAACGGGTTTAGAGCGGGCATAGAATCCAAAATAAGATCGATTTATTCCATAGGAGTCGCGGCTATTCCTTCACATTTATTATTCCAGCTATGAAATTGATTCGAATTATTTGTAAGGGTATTTGCCGCTTCGTTTCGTTCTTATTTTCTTGCTAAACAAAGGCGGGGGCGAACGACAGGGTAAGGATTGAGGACGGAGAGTGGAATGAAGGAATGAATGGGTTGCCAAGCAATGGACCAAGGTCAGGCCTCGAAGCACAGCCACAGCTGCCACAGGAGTAGTAGCAGCGGCAGAAATTTGCTTAGATTCTGCCAGGATCTACATAGAACCGAGATCCGAGATCCGAGATCCTACCCCCAAAAAAAACAGAGCTGAGCAGCGAAAATACTCGTTGGCCGCAGAGCCGAAAGGATCCTTCTACTAATTTGACTGTCAATCAAAAGCAAAAGGCGAGCAAGGACGCGGAACAGGAAGCAGCGGCAGCCTCCAGCCTCCTGCCTCCTGCCTGATAATCGATGGGAATCAAATTTGCTTCCAAAAATTTCCCAAAAAAAAAAAAACAAAACAAAAAAACTTCTTAGAAGGGGAGCGAGCGTGCGAGAAGGTGCTCAAACAAGCGCCTAAGTGGCAAGCGATACAAAGATACAACAGATACCCAGATACAAGATGCAACACAGATGCCAGGCATGAAAAAGGGTTGAGCGAGAGCGAGAGAGATTAGATGGGAGGCAGGGTAGATGGACGACAAATTGGCAAACGACTGACGACTGGGCTGGCTCTTCCAGGGCCTCAAAGTCTCGAAGCCTCATTCTCCCCCCTTCTATCCACAGGCGTCACAGGCGTTTGTCTGCCAAGTGAACAAACATTAGATGGACATACAGAAGTACAGATGGAAATATAATGGCAAAAGGATGCCACCAAAGCAGCATCCTTCAAATGTATAATTAAAAATGTTTGAGCACTCGCAGAGAGAGCGAGAGAAGCGAACGCGCTGCGGAAATATGAGAAACGTGTTTCTGCCTAGAAAATACAAAGCAAAAAAAACTCAAAATAAAGAACAGAATTCTGAACAGAAGCTGAGGCCAGTAGGAATCGTGGATGGGGAGGAGGCAAGGGAAAGCCCCTTCTAAACCTAACAAACAAAAAAAAGGCCAAAATCATATTTCCTCCAACTCAAAGCAACAAAAAAAATGTTCCACTGTGGAAACCTGATCATCATATGAGGGGCATACACACACCAAGACACAACAAGTATATGAGAAGATCGCAAAGATACAACACTGAACCCTTCCCTTTTTTCTAAGCACAAAAACCTAAAGCAGAAGCTCTGCAGAAGCTGAAGCAGAAGCAGAAGCAGGAGGCCTAGCTGCTGCCTCCTCCTTGCGGCAAGCGGCATGTTTCCTTTGGAGGATTAAACCAAATGCTACAGAAAAACGATTTCATTCTCTCACTCTCTTCGCCTCTCTTCTTATATATATTTCTATATCTTTGTGCGTCTCTCTTGTTTCCCTGCTTCTCATTTCTTGGTGTGTGAGATTCTTTTTTTATTTTCATTTTTTTTTAATTGTTTTCTTTTTTTTTACTTTGAATTCCTTCAAGGAAATTAGTAAGGATTTTCGTTTTGTGCTGTTGCTACTCGGCTCGGTTTGCCTAGCAGCTTAGCTGTTGTTGCAACAAGCGGCTTAACACGCAACAAGCTGGGGCAGCAGCCCCCGACAGCCACAGGCAGAGCCAGAGCGAGGCACATTTAAATGGCATTAGACAGACAGACAGACAGAGAGAGAGAGAGAGAGAGAGAGAGTCCTGGGAGCGACCACAGGAGTGCTAAGTGCTTAGTAATGCGCTTTACCGCTGAACGCAAAGCTCTCACAGATAAAGCTCCTGCTTTGGCTTAACATTTCTTATTTAAAAGATTGCTCTAGTTTTTACTGTGATGATTTCTGCTGTGGCATTTGCTCTCGAGGAGGAACCGTTCACAGTGGGCCTTATCTAGGGATCTTTTACCCTTTAAATGTTAAGCGATTGTTTGCATGTCGTGTGCATGATGCTCTAAAGATACTTTCTTCAATGGATGTAACGGGAACCATCCAACCATTCACTTGCACAGCGCCTTCTTGGGGATGGCGAACCGTAGAAATAATCTGTTTAGGTCTTGGATAAACATTTTCTTTAGCACTTGGAAGCTGAGCTGAAAGCCTCAAGAGAGTTGGGTCGAAGTTTGATTTTGAGTTGGACAATTCCCATTCCCCCGCCCCACCGTCTGTCTCTCGCCCTCCCTGTCCATCATTGATCGCTCTTCGCACCCTATTTGAACTCGATTCCACGTCCAGGGTCCAGCGTGTGTGCGTGCGGTGTGGCAAGTATATCAATTTTTGTCAGATCAGGAAGGAAGACTCCTCAGGCATCTCGGGGAAGGAGCATCACAAAAGGGTGAGAGCTTAGATGCAGGTAGAGCTACTGTTTTGGCAGAGAGAGAGAGAGACCCTTGGGGTCTCTGGTCTTTGCTTTTTATGTGACAATGATGATAGTTTCGCACTGCCCTGCCCTCCCCTTCCCTGCACCACCCTGCTATGAGGTGAGAGTTCCGTTCAGTTCCTAGGGCTGCTCCTTCCAGTGTTTGCTTACACCACTTGAGCCTTGAGGGAAACGTTGATGAGGGTCAGAGGATGAGGATGAGGAGGATCTTTCGTGGTCTTTTTTCTGGCACTGAGAGCCTTTTTTTTTTACCGCTGCTGCTGCTACTGCTGCTGCATGCCACTGGGTGATATGCCCAATTTATCACAGGAAATTAGCTGCTATTTAGCAGCGTTGTATGTCCAAAAGGAGTTGTTGTTTTTTTTTTGTTTGTTGCTACTGCTGCTGCTGCTGCTGCCACTGCGAGCGAGGGGCAAGCTTCATGTTATTTGGCGTGATAATTTGTGCAATTGTGGATTGGCCAGAAAGACCAATCCTTCCCCCTTTTTTTGCTTGCAGAGACACAGAGTAGAGTAGATTTTTGTGGGCAGCGCAAACGAATTGGTTGCCGCCATTTTTTGTTGCGTCCGTCTCAAGTACTCTGGCAGGGAGGGAGAATGGGAGAATGGGAGTAGGGAGTAAGGAGCAGGGCCTAGTGGTACATATATCCTTGAGTTCTTGTGGGTGGCAAAGCTACAAAGCATCACACAAACAAAACTACACACAAAAATCTACAGTTTACAGTTTACGGTTTACGGTTTACAGTGGCGTGGTGTGTGGGGGGGTACTTGAATGGGTGGGGAAGGGATCTCAGTGATAGTACGAGTAGATGGGTATGGAGAGCAGATAGAGGATGCTCTATGTATCCTTGTGATTTGATAGTTACATACCTTGAGGTGCCAGCACCTTCCAACTGCTGCCGATCCAATGGCGGATCGAAGATCTGTTCGCGATCCTCCTTCGATAGCTCCAAGTCGGCGAATTGATCCAATTCGGATGCCATTTTTGCTGCTTTCGTTTTGTTGTTTATACTTTTTGTTGGCTTAACGAGGGACTTGGATTTGTTTGATCGACTTTCTGGGCTTTGGCTTAGCACGCGTTTATATACGATATACGATATATAAAGTGGTCTTTATAGGAATAATTATGTTGTTTTTTGTGTGTTTGTTTCTTCTCTGCCTAAACGATGTCAAAACCGAAATTTATTTCTTGGGGAGGAGCACTTTAGAATTTCTGAATTTCGGGGCTTGGCTTGCAGGAGGGTTGGTTTGCTTTGCTTTGCTTTGCTTTGCTTTACTTTGATTCGAAAAGAGCTTTAAAAATACCTTTCTTACTCTTACTCTCACTCTTACTCTTCACTTTCTCTTTTTTCTTTACTTTTCGCCGTGTTTTTCATGTGGGTTTGTTTTGTTGTTGGGTGGGAGGAGGATGGAATGATGGAACTTTTTTTGCTCTTTGCTTTTTTCTCTCGCTCAATTACTCGATTCACACATGTCCTGGACGATTACTCTTTTTTTTTTTTATTACGTTGCGTGTTTTGTTGTTGTTGTTTGCTTTTTGTTATTATTGGTCGTAGAAACAAATCTTTTTCTGAGCCCGGAAAAACTTTTGGCTTGGTCAGGGGACTGGCGTTTCTTTGTTTGAAATATATTTGATTTTTTATTTCTTATGTTTTACTTATTGATTTTCTGTTTGAGGTCTTTACACCGTTTCCCGTTTTGTTTTGTGTTCGTTGTTTAATTTGTTGAAAACCGTTTTTGGCTGTTGAATTTTGTTTGAATTTTTGCGTTGTGGTTTTTGTGCGCTCAAATTTAGTTTTCCTTGGGAGAGAGTTCCAAAAAAAAATTGTTTTTTTTTAGGATTTTGTTGTGGCGTGTTTTTGTTGTTGTTGTTTTTATATGTGGTGTCAGTTGAGCCAAAAAGGGAAGAATAATCTGTGAAAGAGAATGGTGTTAAGTGGAAAAGTGTGGTTAGTTTTTGGATGGCCGTAAGCAAAATGTTTGTAGTCTTAAGCTTTAGGCTGCGAGATTTTCCGGGACAGAGAGAGGTAGAGATGAAGAGCGAGAGGGAGAGGGAGAGGGCGCTGAGATAGGAAGGATTCTTTTGGTAAAAGCACAGACACGCAGGCACAGCTTTTTCTTCTGTTTTGCACCCACTAAAACAGCTGGGAGATCGCCGGCCGGCCGGCTTTCTTTTTTTGCTTTCATTGCTGGCGCATACACAAACACACGCACACACACTTACGCACACACTGCTGTTTGCTTTCGTCATCAAGCTACTCGCGAGAGGGAGAGAAGACATCGAGAGAACTGGGCTATGCTTTTGACTATTGGTGGGACGGTGGTGGTGGTGGACCATTAGAAGAGATTTATGCGTGAGAGCGAGAGCTTTTTTTGGCTGCTGCTGCTGGCGCTGTCCCCAAAAGCTGATGACTTTGATCTTGGACTCCCCCCTGCCAACAATCACTCTCCCTCTTTCGCTATATACCGTTTGTGTGTGTGTGTGTGTGTTAAAAAAGTACCACTTCTCGCATATGGTCTAAAAAAAAAAATGTGCCCAAAAATGGGGAAATTTTGCTGCTGCTTTTCTGCTTTTGTTTTGTTTCGTTTCTTTCTGGTGGCTTACATTTAGTTGCTGTTGCTCTTGCTTTTGTTGCTATATTTCTTGTGTTTTAATTTTTGATGTTTTCTTGTCGGCAGTGTCGTGCAGTGGGGCAGGGAGGGGCAGGGGCAGCTGAGCAGAGTAGAGTGGTACTGGTTAGGGGCGGGTGGGGAGGAGAGCGCAGATGATGTCAGAGTGCCGAATTTTTTTTTTGTGTGTTTGCTGTTGCTGCTGCTGTTGGTTTTTTTGTGTGTGTGTGGATTTTGACTTTGATTTTGTGCTTTCGCGCGTTTTGATAGTTTTATTATTTGTGATTGCCAAATTTACAGAATGGAATGTTTTCCACAAACAAAAAAAGGTTCTTCAATATGAATTTACTTATTTTTTGGCATGCGATCTTTTTTGGGGCAGCACCAAAAAATAACACAACAAAAAAAATGGGAAAAACAATATCTAGGGGACATTTTTGTATAGATAGACATACATATTTTTTGTTGCACACCCGCACCACACACACAAGCACGCACAAAGCAAACAAAAGTAAAACCAAAAATATTGCGAAAAAAAACAAGTCAAAGTCAAAAAATATGCCACGAAAAAAAAAGAACAACAGTATGGAGAAGGCCCCCTCTCGCACTTACTACACCCCCGCGCGCGTTCTCTGTGACTCTTTGCTGCTGCTTCTGCTCCTCTCTGGTGGCTCTCTCTCTCTCTCTCTCTCGCTCTCTGTGTGTGTGTTGTGTGAGTTGTTGTTTTTGTTCAAGTTTTTCTCTAATTATTTGGGGACGCAGGCGTAGGCGCACACGAAGAACAGGGGCACGGGACGGGACACAGTAGGGGCCGCCCGTGACTGAATGAATGACGGATCCGTGGCGCGAAACGTGGAAAAACTTGAATACGTTTTTTGTTTCTGATAACAAAACCAACAAATACAAAAAAAAAATGATAGTATGGCTTGTCTTTGCGGTGTGCGGCGGTATTTTCGTGTGTTTTTGGTTTAAACAAATTGTTTTGTTGTATTTGTGAATGGTATATTTTTGGTGATTTTTTGTGTTTGTTTTTTCTGGTGCAGGGGCAGAACGCGGAGCCGCGACGTTACGTTGCTTACAGTTAGGATGGTACTGTGGGATAACAAATATCAACGGAAACGGAACTACTTTTATGAATTCGGTTAAAAGCGCCAACCGCCAAAAATTTAACCAAATTTCTGTTTGTTTCGTTGCCGCGGCCGAGAAAAGATTGAGACAGCAAAAGTCCACTGTGTCTCCTTTTACATTTTTCCACAACCACCGTACGGCCCGTCGCCCGACGCGCCATCGCTGCCGGCGTCGCTGTCGCTTCGGATTTTGAGTGTGATTTTGAGCGCCGCTCGCGCCTTGAGTGTTTGCTATGTTTTCGAGCTGATTGTTATTTTGAAAAGAACAATTACACTCAATGAGGAGCGCTGGTATGAAAGATTCTATACCCTCTGTTTCGTGGTGCAACTTGAACTTGAAAACGACTCCGAGTGAGAGTTGGTAAACAAACATACTATGGGCCTTTAAATGTTAGCAAATGTTGCCAAAAATCATTTTGCTAAATGTTGCCCCATGTCTGCCTAAATGTTGCGGTACAACGTACTCAGATATAGTGGGAGCGCAGCTTTTGAACTTTGAGTGCGATTATGATTCGTATACAACAGCAAGAGCAACACCAGCAGCGTTGCTTGCTCGCTGCCGTTGTTGAATTGGGATTTTGAGTGCGACGCTAATTTCTGAGTTGTTTATTTTGAAGAGAAAAAACGGTAGTTGGTTTTTTTGGTTACAAACTTTTCATACAGTTTATAACGATCAAGTTGTTCAAGGGTAGCAAGAGAAAACGCTGCTGACGTCGCTGCTTGAGTGTGATGACCAATTCGCATGAGAGAAAAAGAGAGCACCAATGCTCAGTTTTGCGTGATGAGCGAGGCCAAATGTCATTCAATTCATATTTCGATACTTTTCTATGATATACAACAAATCTAAATAATATAGTTTCTAATTAAAAGAGACATTAAAATTATATATTAGAATACTGCAACCCTCTCTTTCAACAGAGGAACGAGCAGCGGATTTTGAAGAGCTAATAGTAGGCCGCCATCAAAGAGCAGCAGCAGCAGCGGCAGAGCTGAAAGCAGCACATGCTAACAGAAGCAGCAACGCAAGAAGATAGCAGCGGCAGCAGCAGCAGCAAAAGCAGCAGCAGAGGCAGCGCTGCGACAATTTCACTCGAGCGACATGCCTTTGGGATTCTTCTTTTTTTCGGCAATCGTCGTCGCCGCTGCTGCCCAAATTCCTATGCGCGTAGACAGAGTCGCGACGACGCTCACACAAGCAAACACACTCACACGCATACTCGCGCAGCCGGAGAGCCCCAGAGGCAGCAGCAGCACGAAACGGAAGAGCAGGCAAGAAGACGCACGAAAGCAAATGCGATTGCGGTATGTATTGCCGAAAATTTCAATGAGTGAGCGAGTGAGCTAGTGAGTGAGTGTGAGTGAGTGAGTGGCCAAAAGACGTCGCAGTCGCCGTCGCTGTTGCCCAAAAAATGAAGAGAACCCAGAAACAGACACACACTCACACACACACACACACACACGCACCTACAGGCTGTCGAACGGGGGAACCATTGTGCATGGAGAGAGATGGTGACGACGACGACGACGGCGGCGCTTAAGTTCGAAAAGGAAGAAGGAAGCGGCAAAGGAAGTGGACACAAAAGCTGGTCCTGCTCCTGTTGCCCCTCTGCCGTTTCTTAGAAGGCAGCAACAAAAAAAACCAAAAACCAAAAAACAAAAAAAAATAGCGCAAAAAGCTGCCAAAAATTGAAAAACGCAAACGAAATGCGAGCAGTTGGAAAGGGGAAGGGGTGGACGAATCTGTCCAAAAATGCTTTAAGCTCGTTTCACAGGGAACCTAGTTGCAGGGGATGGTGTGGGGCGGGGGGAGGTGTTTGCGGAGGGGTGGAAGGGGGCTAGTACAATGTCCTTGAGTTTATTTTATTTTGATTATATTTTTTTTCGTTTTGCTGGCAAAAGTTCAAGTCCAAGAGACCGAAGATTAGTCCTGTTATTTTAGGCGCCCACATAAAGAGAAAATTTGAGCGCCATTTCAATGTGTGTATGTGTGTGTGTGTGTGTGTGTGTGTATCCATGTACATTCGTACATATTATGTTCATAAATATGTACATACATATATTATTTGGAAAATTCTATAATCCCATGCGGCCTTTGACATTTTCAAAATTGATTTAATTCATGGAGTTTCTAGGCTGCAGGGTTTTGCTCCCTCTGTTTTTGGCATTGCTTGAACATTTTCGAGTGCTTGAAAATATCTCAAAATAATGTTCATCAAAGACTGGAAATATTATGCGAAGATCCTTCAAGTCTTGTTCCCCACACGCCATATAAATAAATTGATGGAAAATTGTATTAAAATGCATTGAGAAAAACGAACCAATCGAAAGAAAATTCTTTGAATATGGAAATGGAAAATTGAATAGAAAAATCCAACAAAATGTCTAAAGGAAGACCTTCAGTCTATGGGTTTCATTTCCCGTCATTCTGTCAAAGCTTTTCCACTCAATTTCCCCCTCCTTAATGCTGTCGCTCACTCTCCATACCCCGTTTGCACGTTCGCTGCCATTTGCTGTTGCAATTATCCAATTGAAAAGGGATGGCCCGAAGGTCACTTGTTGCATGCAACGCGTTGCAACACTTTCAAAAGGCACAAGGCAAAGGACCAGGCACACTCCCGTCCTCCCTGCCTTCTTCTTCTGGTTGTAAGCCCTGCACGCGTCGCAATCAAAACAAAATCAGAATCAAGAAGAGGCAGCGGCAGAGCCAGCAGCAGCAGCAGCGGTTGAGGTTGTGGCAGCAGGGAGGAGGATCCGGAGGTAAGAAAAGGAAAGGGTCCAAAAGGGGTGTGTGTGTGTGTGTGCGTGTGTGTGGCTGTGGCAACTGCAGCAATTGCAGTTGTTGAAGGTGACATTAATTGACGTTTAATAGGCATCATCTCAGACCGTCGAAAGGGTGCCCCTGCCTCTGCCTCTGCCATGCCATGCGTTTTCGTGCCGCCCAAAAGGGTTGGCGGGCGGATAGTGCATGCCCCGAACTGAACCGAACCAAACCGAACAGAGCCGAACCGTACCGTGCCGAAACCCCTTGCCTGACAAGCCAATTAGCGGCTTGAAAAGCTTCCTTGTTGCTGCCACACAACCAACAAAAAGCTGCAACAAAAGTGCATCGTCAAGAGGGTTCAACCACCACAGGGGTGGCTATGGGCCAAGGGCTATGGCAATGGCTCTGACTCGTCACGTTCCAATGTTGCAACACACATCCTCCCACCAACAAAGGGGGTTGCACCGCCCTGCCTTGCCCTGCCCTTCCCAGCCCTGGCTGTTGTGTGGCCCGTCAGTGCGTCGTTGGTGGGCGTGGGCAGGCGTCCGTCCGTCCGTCCACCTTCTCCAGCCTGACCATCCTGACCACCCCTATTTGTGTGGCATCATCGGCGAATAACCGAAGGTTGACTGTCGTTCGACCCGATACGACCCCCACGCAGCCAGCCTGTTGCACTCTTTGTTGCATGCGGCACAAAATGGCGCGCGCGCAGCAAACTGCAGCAGTAGAGGCCTGCCCAGAGTGGCAGCAACCCCGCAAAAGTATGCAATAGCAGGCCTATACCACCCACCCCACCCACCCAACAGCCCACGTGGCAGAGCGAAAGAGAACTCTGCCCGGGAGTCCTGCGAATGGCAATGTCGAGAGCTATGTGCATATTTCCGTGTCCGTCCGTCTGTCTGTCCGTTTGTCCGTTTGCTCTTATGTCCGCCTGTCTCTGTCTCTGGCTGTCCGCCCTCTGCGAATGGCTCTCTGCATGGGTGGTTGGGCGGTTGTGGCTGGCCGCTGTCGGCTCAGTGGTGGATTGCAATTTGACGAATGCAATGGCGAATGCAGATAGACGGGCAATTGATGGATGGAAAGTTGATGGAAGGGAAATGCCTTGAAAAATTGATGCAAATGGAAATAGAATGTAAATATTGTTGCTGCCTTGGTCTGTCCAGCTGCCAGGACTTGGAGGGTTCTAGTCTGTTCCATATGGCAAGCAAATGATGAAAGCTAAAAGCTGAATGCGAGTTTTCTCACATTTCTAGAGCGCATTTTCCCATCACAGCTACAAAATCGAGAAGCACTTTTTAGCTGCCTTATGGAAAGCTTTTTATCTTGCAATCTTGCAAGATCAAGAGATTCTGAGTACTTGGATAATAAAAACAAATCTTTCAATATCATCTATCGAAAGATGAAAAGATGGATCTGCAAGGGTATATGCAAAAAATGATCTGAAAGCAGGAAGGCGGCACGGCAAGGCCTGGCAAGGCACAGACAAATGTGACACCGTTCTAGGGTTAATCTTCGGCGTATCCTGACGCCAGCTCGCTATCGCACACACAAACACACACACAGACACGCAGGCAAGAAAAAAAAACACACAGAACACAGGACATTAAACAATTGAACGCGAAATGATTTCGGCGGGGGGAATGGCAACGAGTGGCTACAGGACACACCAACCATTATATAATAGATGAAGCGTGCAACAACGCCACAGACTGTGTGTGAGAGTGAGAGAGAGACAGACAGGGAGAGCGAGCGAGAGAGAGAGAGAGAGATCGCAGCCAGCTGCCTACCTAAGCTTTTTCTTAGAGCCAAGCCAAAGGCTTTCAAGGACAGGGCCACAAATCATCTCTAATCTAAAGTACAGTACTGTCCGTTAGGGGATGAGATGAGAGATGAGAGATGAGATGGCGGTAAGTAGATAAAGTAAACGAGAGAATATCTATCGTTGGGGGTTGGGGGTTGGGGATTGTGGGTAGGAAATCAAGGAATTTCTTATAGGTTTTACGCATCTAATTCTGTCCCCTGGGTGCCGGTGACGGTGACGGGGTTTGGGGCTGTTGAACTTTAAAATTGATTTAATTTTTCGCATCTTCCACGCGCATTTTAGCCCCACTCGAGAATGCATTAAATTTAGAAGAAACGAAACGAGATGAGATGAGACGAGTCAGATTAGAATGAGGAAGGAAGACGAAAGAAGCAGCAAGAGCAGCGGCAGCAAAGAGAGAGGCAGACACTTCATTCATGCCACGCGCGTCTCGTGCTGTCGACATTTAAAATAGACACGGTTGGAGGTATCCACCCAGCGGCACGCCACATCCAAGCGCAACCACAGTGGAGCCACCATTGAGACACCCAGAACTCTATCTCCCTGGTGGCGCTCCATTGTTGCTGTGTCCACACTGTAGACAGCAGCTACAACAATGTTGCAACTATTTGTGGATGGGGTACAAATCTTCCATGAAAATTATGAACGAGAAAGGACAGATGGCTCTGCCTAGGGCCACCTACGAATACTCGTGGCACAGAAATGTGGTTACAAAATTGGAGTAGCAGTAGAAACAGAACAAGTTGCAGAAATAATTGAGAAGTTTAGCAGCCAAAGATCTCACAGAGACTCTTGGGCCACATCCTTTTTGGTGTGTGGAAAACTCAACTGCGTTGTAAATATTGTAAGCAGATGCTTGCTGGATCGTTCAAGCTAATTTCTGATTATGGTTTTTGGAATATACTCACAAATCGAATTCGTTTAGGGTAAACTGATCATTCATTGGATCATCGATTTCAATTGATTGATTCATAGAGACTGAAGCTGATTGGAGTCTCCTTTCTTCTTAGCTAACTGCAGGGTTGTGGCTAGAGGGTTTTTTTTTCTTGTTTCTTGTGGGATTTTGGTTGGCTCTTGCTTGTGCTTCTAAGACATTCCACAATTCCACAATTAAATGTGCGTCTATTCCATCCACGTTCAATTTTGATGCGGCTAGGCCCTGGCTATGGATCTCCACTATATTTGCTATAGTTTCGCTGTGTGTGTGTGTGTGTTTTGGGTGGTTGTGAGAGAGTGTGACTTTTGTTTTTTGAATAATTTCGGCAAAAAGTGAGAAAAATTTTAAACTGAATTGAAAGGAACTAAAAATTTGTAACATGAATCTGACAGAAGTGTAAATGGCAACAGCTCTAAGTTTTTCCGATTGTATTTGGTTTTGGGGGGGGGTAGGCATGTTCAGGGTTGCATGCCCCATGGGCTGCGTGGGTGGCTGGCACTTGTATTTTCTTACGATGCAGGAAGAAAGTTCAGGGAACACGTAGAAAAGTTTCTGTGTGTGTTTTGCTTTCATTCAATTGAATTGGATTGGATTGGATTCCTTTTGCTTTTGCTTTTCGTTTTCGTTTTCCTTTTCGCTTTCTATTTTCCTTTCTATGGTTTATTGATTTTTGCTTAGGTGACAACTCTGGCTTTTGGGGTGGCTATGTGCGTGTGCGGTGGCGGTGGCGGTGCGAGCGAGATGCCAGCAGCTGGAAGTGCGTGGAGTGCGTGTACGAAACAAGAAAAGAAAAGGAGAGCTGAAAAACGCCGTCTCTTCCTCTTCCTCTCTCTATCTCGCTTTTGCTATGCTGCTCTTCCGACTCTCTCTCTCCGCTCTGTTCTGCACTCTCCACTCCACTCTCCACTCCACTCCACTCTCCTCTCTCTCTTTCTTTTGTAAGCTGCTTACAATATTGTGCGGTATGGTGTGGTATGGCTGTGGTGGGGCTGGGGGGGTTTAGATTTTTGGGAATATTTTTCTTTGCGGAATAAAATTCCTTTTCTTGTTTTTTTTGTATATTTCTTGGCCTCACTTTGTATTTTCACTTGCAATTTTTCTTATATTTTTGTTGGTTGGTATTTTTGTCACTAGCATTCAGCCGGAGGCGGTTGCATCAACATAAAAAAAACGACGATAACCGACGGCGTCCGATTTTCCGTTATATCGTTGGCCGTTGGCCGTTGGGTGGTGGGCGGTGGTGTTGGGGCGGAAGCTGTGGTTAGACCTGAACCGTAAGCTGAACCTGAACCTGGACCCTGGAGCTGTGACTGTAACTGTGACTGTGACTGTGGCTGGTACTGTGGCTGAGAGTCGAGTTGAGAGTCGAACGAACGAACTAATGCGACGGCGACGACGAGTGAACTGGCAGCCCGGGCACTGGCGACGACCCTCGGATGTCTGTGGCTCGATGGAAATGCGAGGAAAACTCAGCGTCAGCAGAGCCAGCGGCAGAGCAGCAGCGTCGCATTTTCCCAACACACACACACACACACACACACAGAAAGAGAAACAGAAACCCACACAGAGAACAGAGTAGTGAAAGTTAAGTAAAGACCTCGGAAACCAAAATGGCTGACCATCCCATCTGTGCGGCGTCTGTAATCCGCCAGTTTATCCGTTACACAGCAGGCAGCAGCTCACAGCAGCAGCAGCACACAGCAGCAGCAGCTTGTTTACAGCACAGTCACCCACAATTGTGCGCAGCCACATCAAAAACTTCTAAAAGTATGCAAGCAGATCATGAATTATTATGTAAATGAAACTATTTTTATTTTCTGTGCAATTTTATTAATTTAATTTCGAAGAAATTCATTGACTAGAATTAAATTGTATGAGTTGTACTTCCTCTGATATGCACCTAGCGCATGCAGAGTATCCCAATAAGAGGACAAGTTACAATTCATTTCCGATGCGATTTGTGTATCTTTTTTTCCATCAGATTGTTTGCCTGCAGTTTTTCAAAGTGAATATGCACATACAAAGTAAAGACTAAGTAAATTCCTTTCAATCATTGACAAACTGACTGGAACGGACTGATCTCTTTACACTGCCTGGCAGCTGGCTGCCTCTGCTGCCGGTCTTTTGGCCTGCACTGTGTCGATCCAGAACCGAAGCCGGTGTTAAGGTTAAGCAATGCTCTCTGGACAGCTAGGCGAAAAGTGGAAATGCGTAAAAGAGCCGGGATGGATAAACCGTTTGTATATTTTCCATCTGATTGGTTTGGTTTTGGTCTCCAGTTAAGCGGCGAAGTCGCTGCTGTCGTTGGCGTTGGCGTTGCCGTCGACCTATGACGCTGCTGCGCTGTCGCGCTGCTCGACGTCTCACGAGGGTGAGTGTGAAAAGCGAAATTTTCATTGTCACAGAACGAGCACAACACACACGGTGTGGTCGGAGAGGCACAGGCGGGAAAACTCATGGAAAAACTCCAAAAACAGGGGTGGCAAGAGCACCAACAGACGCTCGCTCTCTCTTTCTCTCTGTTCCCCCCTCTTCCAAGCACTCGTTCCTTCTGCCGCTCTTTCTGGCTATTTGTCTGTCGGTCTGTCTGTCTCTCTGGGTTTTCACTCCGTCCGTCTGTCCGTCTGTTTTCCCTGTTGGTTCGTGTAAATGTCGGAAAATTCTGCTTGTCGGCACAGCTGCTCTCAGCTCTGCGATGAAAATCTACTCAGGAATTGGACATGAAGAAGGAAACTGAGAGAGAGGAAGGAAGCGGCTAAGGACGAGAAAAATATAACAAGAAGAAGCGCAGCAAGAGAGAGAGAGAGAGAGCGAGAGAAATTACAACTTTGTACCAAAAATGAGAGAAAGCAAAACAAATAAATGTACAAGTGTACCCACACACACACACACACAAAGTTGTACCCAAAGTTGAAGCCAAGATCACAATTATATTTCTCATCAGGAAAGAAGTGTCTGTCAAAGGTCAAAGGTGAATCTGAATTCTGTGGAAATTTGTGCTGCTTAATTCCATATTTAGACAGTAAGGGGGAAGTTTGCTGGAAATCGAAAGGTCAGAACACAAAGTGCTGTGGCGCCCAATAAATAAATACTAAAAATTTAGTAGCTAAATCTATTTTAAATACTGCAAAGAAATACTGTTACCACTTTTGGTATGCTCCAAAGAAAGAGTAGGGAAAGGAATCATCATAGTTGCAGATCAACAAGCAATGAAAAAGAAGGAGAGGCAGGAGCAGGATAGGCAGAAGCGAGACAGGAGACAGAACGAGCGTCGGTAGCTGGCAGTGGAAGAACAGGCGAAAAAGGGGACAAAGGAAGACTCTGGTGGAAGTACGAGGAAAGTGCTGAAAGAGCACTACCGAATACTGTGTGTGATCTGACTTGATCCTTTGCTCACCACCTTCCCACCTCTCTCTCTCATACTCTTTATCATTTCCTCTTTCCTTTGACCTTGCTTCCTACGCGCCCGCTATGTTTGGCCTCTTCTTCCTCTTTGGCTAGCCGCTTCCTCGTCTACCCCTTCGCCCAGCTACTGCGACCTTCCTCTCCCTCTTCCACTTCCCGTTTCCACTGCTTCATCTTTCACTTACACTTCCATTTCCACTGCGACCTTCCTCCTCATCCTGTTCGGCTGTAGAAGAGCTAAATCCGATGCGCACCCCTAACAGCCGCAGAAATTCACAAATTTCCGACTGTTACCAACCCACACACAGATGCAGGAACACACACACACACACACACATAAGCGAATTATATTCTATCCCGTTTTCGAATTTCATGAAACTCTCAACTGTTTTTCAACCCCAAAAAACGGGACAAGGACAAGGTCGAGGATACGCCACGTGTGTGTGTGTGTGTGTGATTGTGGTGCGTGTGCGTGCGAGTATGCGTGTGGCAGGAATACATACATACATACAATGTACTTACAGCCGGCCCTCGCACTGGACTGGGCCGTATGTAGCTCTAGCCAAGGCCTCTGGCTCTGGCTCTACCCTCCCAGATGCAGACGCGCTGTAATGTGTCGGTGGGGAGGGAGGGATGGATGGTATAAGCCACCCACCCCCAAGGACGAAACTGCGACGCACTTTTTGATATCGGGTTGCGATTTCGATTTGGGATAACGGTGAGCATTCCATTCCATTTTATTCCATTCCATTCCGTCGCGTTGCGTTGCGTTCCTGCGACTCCGACTGCAGAGGCAACGCGAAACGTTTTTCACCGACGGCAACACCCACGAGAATGCTTAGCACGGATTCTGATTCTGAAGAGCGTAGAAGATGAAGCGAACAACAACATCGCAGACATTCATGCAACATTCCCTTTTGGGACATGAACGGGACATTTTTTGTGGCATATTCCATTTTTACTCGTGCTGCTTCAGGCTCCAGACTTTTTGCAAGTCTTCTACGAACACTTTTCATCCATTTATCGTCAGAGCCTACTCCATATCTCCTCGTTCCCTGCTCTTGTCGCTGCTCTTATGTGACAGCAAAAGCGTCGGTGGTAAAGTTATCGTGTGTGTGCTGGCAGCAAGCGACGAGTATCCCGTTTGTCATGCCGCCACTGCTGCGGATCGAAAATGTTTGTATGTGGAAGCCACCCCGCTCTCCCTGCCCTTACTCTCTCTACGCTCTACTCTTTTTTTTTGTGCCGCCCCCCGCCCTGGGTTTATTTATTTATTTTTTTTATTATTATTATTTCATTAGATTGCAACCCTCGTGTGTGTCAACCCCTCGTTCATACCATACCCCCTGCCCATTGTCCTCTCTGCTGCTGTTGTCCCGTGCCGGAATACACGGGTTGGCTTGGGTTGGCATGGGATGAGCTGAGAAGTGCGTAAATATATCTCGACCCTCGAAGCTGGGAGTCCTTGCTGCTGCGTTGCTGCTGCAGGAGCTGACGTCATCGATCTGGTAAGAGAAGCTGTACAAGCGGATGAAAGCAAGAAGGAATCAGGTATGAGAGGCTGCACCTACATACAAGTATTTATTTGATTCAGTTTTCTTTCGTCGTATTCCTTCTTTGGCTGCTTTCAGTTCCTATTGGCGCTCGTGGTATAATTTCTGCCGTCAGTCTAACTGTTCCTCTTCTTCGTCTTCTGCTGCTCCTTGCTTTCTTGCTTCCTTCCTCTTATTGTTCCATTTTGCTTTGCCCTCATCTGCTAGTGCGATGACCTCAATGCGTTTTTAATAAGTTCTGCTTCTGCTTCTGCCGCTGACACTCGGACACTCAGGCACTCGGTTCGGTTCGGTTCGGCAAACGGACACTCGGACACTCGAACACTCGGACTCGGCTGATTGGATGATGGCTATCTCACGGCAGGGCCCTTGCTCCACTTCGCTTTCCTTTCTCTCTCGCTCTCTCTCTCTCTCGTTGCAGAAGAAAGCGCGTGTGGCATGCAACATGCATCCTGCGCGGCCGCGATCCTGCCTGCAAACACCCGACAGGACAGCGAAAGTGCCTGCCAATCGCACTCTCCCTTGGGGCCAGGCATCGGTTCATAGCCCCGTGCCGTGCCCGTACAAGACTGGACTGCATCGGCAATCGGGCATCGGCGATCGGCGATCCTTGATCTCCTTCAGGTGCACCTGCTGCTGTTGCTGCTGCTGGTGTTTGGCCCGTGTTTGTTGGTTTTTCGCTTTTCTGGCAGCTCCCCTCAAAAGGATATTAACATTCTAGCCAGAGCTGTGCCAATGCACAAAATAAAGCACATTTCTCTTGGCGGAGGTCAAAACCATCTAAAAATGTGCCAGAAAATTGAATCCAAACTCTGCCAAAAGCTTTTTGTTTGTTTTTTGTAACTTTTATTAACTGAAGACCGTGCTAAGTTTGTGCTTTACATGTAATTAAATGTGCTTAAAAACACACACAAAAAAGTATGCCTAAATAATTTTGGGGAAAAGACAACCAAAACTCAGATGCATGCTAAGAAGGGTTCCAGCAGCTCCAGCAGTTCCACGCTGATATTGAAGTTTCAGTTGGATTTTAGTTGGAGCTGCCAAAGGGTATTCAAAGTTTCGTTTCTCGCATTCGCGCACTCGCCTGTTCCCCACCACATTCGTTTCTTGATTAACGGTGAACAGTGAACGGTGAACGGTTAACGGGAATGCAGTTGAGGGAGTGACTCAGACAGTGGGAAGGGCAGATGCAGAGGCAGAAATTCGGGCAGCGGCAGAGGCAGCGGCAGAGACTCAGGCATAGACTCAGGCAGCGGGCAGAGGCTGAGCTTTTGCAATAGATGCTGCTGCTGCTGCCTGATCTTTTGCCCGTCCTCTGTCCATGCTGTACCGTTTCATGTCAAACTGCACACACACACCCCCCCGTTGCCCGTTGCCCATGCCCATGCCCATGGCCTGTGCCATTCGATACTCGTAATCTTGACTCTTCTCATAATTATCATATCAACAACGAACAGGGGGGAATGAAGGATAAAGGAGTGCATTTCGCCAAGGTGGTAGGTGCCTGCCGTGCCACAAGAGCCAAAGCAAGGTGACGGGAAAGCGGGAACGAGGTAAATGCAGGACCAAGTCGCGTGCCCTTTTTGCCAGTCAGCCCCTCGCTGTCTGTCTGTCTGTCTGTCTGTCTGTTGCATCGTTGCAGCCTCCTCCTTCTCCTTCTCTTTGCGCTGCTTGTGCAGCAGAGAGCGAGAGAGAGAGCAACGCGTGTGCCACATGGCTTCTGCCCCGTGCTCCGTGCCCCGTGCCACTACCCTTGTGGCAGTGTGCAGTGCAGGATCTTGTGCAATCTGATCTGCCTGCTGCGCGTTGTCGCTTTGCATATTGCGGTGCGGTGCGGTGCCAAGTTGCAGGTTGCAGATTGCAAGGCTGAACGGGAAAGGACGGGACGGGATGGGATGGGATGGGATGGGACAGGACGGTGCCCGTTTACCAGCTCGTCCCAAGTGTCTTAATCAGCGCTTAATGAGTTGTGATTGCGTAATCGGAGTGGAGAGTGGAGAGTGGAGAGTAGTCCCAAAGGCACACGGTTGGGGCAGCTGTTGGCAGCTTACCTGCCGGAGGCTGCTGTGCCTCAAATATAGCAATTATGAGGAGTTGCCGCACATAGAGGAAGGTGTGGCCCCGATAATGTTGTCAGCTCAATTACAAGCAATATATTGCCACTCCCCACTGCCCCAGCCCGCATTCGAAAACGGGAAACTGCAAATTGCAGTGCAAATGAAAACATAAAATTTCAATATTACAGTAAGAAAACAAACAATGGATAAGGGCCACGAATTGAGGGCCAGTGGCAGCAAGGAGGAGTCCCAGCTAACAAAAAAGAACCAAAGGAAAAGCAACTGGCAGGCTGGACAGCCCAAATGGGGATCATCTCTCAAGATGGCTTGTTAATGCTTACAAAATTACAGCCAAAAAAGAATGAAAGAGGAGAGGAGAAGGAACTTTTATTTACCAAAAGAAAGCCCCAGCTATTCCATGAACATATCGAAGAGTAACGCAACTTTAAAGCGAAAAGTGACAAAAAATCAAAGAGTAACGGCTCGGAACGGCAGGAAAAGAGGAATCGACTGAAACAATGGAAAGAAACTGGCTTAAAGGTGGCAAACGGAAGCTTCCTTCGGCAAACGGAATGCTGTAGCAGAGCAGAGGAACATGGGATATAGTAGAAGAGATAAGCCACAAAGCTGATTCCTGCCCAGTGCCCAGATCCCTTGCAGTCTCTTGCACTATTGGCGAATGCTGCCGGGGGGGAATCAGCACCTCGTGCCAAAAACCGGTCAGTCATCGGACCCTTTTTTGGGGTGTCATCCATCGGCAGATTGCAGTTGCTGCAGCCTTGTTATGCAGCCTCAATAAAAAGGTTATTTTCATATTAAAAAAAACAATCAGCAAAACACTGAAAATTGAAATGAGACTCGGGCAGGGATATTGGCGCGTGATCAAGGGAGCAGCCAAGGGACGGACCATCTGCAGGCCACCCAGGACTATGCGGCGGCTTCGGCTTCGGGTACGGGTGCTGGTCCGCGTGCTCATTAACGCCGCGAATTAACGGGCATTTAGCCAGAAAACAAAAGGCGAACAAAAGTGTCCCTGGCAGCGAGGAACACCAACGAAGGAGGAAGCAGGCAATGCCTGGGTGGGGCATGGGGCAGGGCAGCTGAGCACCAAAGGATCGTTGCATGTCTGGCGGCCATAAAAAAATGCATATTTAAACTGCATAACAATGAGAAAGCGGCACGCGAAAACATTTACAGCCGAGCACTAGGATCGGAGCGGATCGGAGCGGATCAAGGGATCGCGGATATGCACCCACATAATGTAGGAGCAGGAGTAGGAGTCTATGTCCGCGAGTTGCTCAAGTGAAACACCACAAAAAAAGAAATGCAGCAGCAAAAAATTAAGCTGGAATTTTGAGTGGCACGCGCCGGTGACCGTTGCCCGCTGCCCGATCCACGAGCCACGAAACTCCTTCACTCCTGCACTGCTTATCCTTAACTTTCGTTGGCTCTTCTGCTGTCCGGCTGTCCTGCTGTCCGTCTGTCGCTCTCCCTGTCCTGTGCTGTCCTGTACCGTCCTGTACCGTCCTGCTCCTTGTGCTCCTTCTGGGGACAGGTGCAAAAACTCTTTTCTTTGCCTTTGCCTTTCAGCTTTTGTCCGTCCCCCGAGAGAGTATCCTTAAGCACACACAGACACACAGACAGACAGACAGACTGCAGTACTCCACCCCTGATCGTGGCTGCCCTTGTGTGTGTGTGTGTGTGCCCGTCTCTGCATTAATTCGCTTCTTTATTTTTTTCGGTAATTGCCGAAAAGGTTCCGAATGAACGAGCGAATCCTCGTGGCTCATATGTACACCCTAATGCCATGTCCCTCGGGTCCCGTATAGGGACATACTCGTACACATCCCATGTGTCTGTCTGGGCTCTTCGTGCTCTGATCCAGTGTCAGCCGGATTATCAGCGACCAGCCCATCCAATGCTATCCCCCGTACTGTACTGCTCCTTGCTGTCCTGTCCCGTTCTGTTCTGTTCTGGCTGATCCTTTGCGCTTGATTACGATTTGGTCGGGGCACTTTTCATTTCGCAAAAAGTCATTTCTGCAGCCGTGCGATCATTGACTTGTGTCAGGCAATGCCACAGGGACACACACAGACACATAAGGACACAGAAGCATGTCCTGTGCCTTTGATTTTTAGTTTGAAAACTAGCTTGAAGGAAAATTACAT
This sequence comes from Drosophila subobscura, assembly GCF_008121235.1. Lineage (NCBI taxonomy): Eukaryota > Metazoa > Arthropoda > Insecta > Diptera > Drosophilidae > Drosophila > Drosophila subobscura. Next base: position 21,142,921 of record NC_048530.1, on the reverse strand, counting down.
TCCAGTTAGGACATCTGTCGGGTGACACGTTTTTTGGGCGCCATTCGAGATGCCGCCAAAGCAGATGTCGGTCATCTCCCGGCCTCGGGCTGGTCCAGCCAGTTCTTCTTCCCGCCTTGATTTTGGCTAATTTTGAATAACAAAAGGGCCAAAAATAGGAGTGTAGCCTGATATTTTCATTTCCATTTCCATAGCCATTGTGCGGCCCACTTGGGAGGCTGTGCGTCCGCCAATTCTCACGCTGACCAGTCCAGTCCGAAGCCTGTCCGTGTCCAGTCCGAACCCTGTCCTGCCCTCGAACGGACAGCTGTCCAGCGCTGCTGCCCATTAAAGCTGCGAAACTAGAAAAAGCTTTTTGTTATTCGTTTCCTTTTGTTTAGCCCACAATGGCCCGCCATGATCATAGTCCTTTGGACACCTTGGACACTTGGGTGCTGGTTGCGACAATAGAGCAGCGTCGGACCGGACCAACCCGGACCGGGCTGGACCGGACTGGGCCACAACGGACCCTTTCCAACTGGTTCGCAGCAAGGACTCTTTAAGTCTATTCTGTTTTTTGGAAAAGATTTGGGAAGGGAAAGAGGTTCCCACAGTGGCCAATTCCCATCGGAAAGCCAAAAGCTGTGCGGGTCTGCCGATCGTTTGTACACAGACAAGAGATCTAACAGATTATAGCAGGAATATAGCAGCTAGTTAAGGCAGTTAAGGAGGCAGCAATATAGGTACAGTTGGCCAAGTTTTGCTTTGTTCAGTTGTTAACTGAGCAGCTTTCGAAAAGAAGGATAAATGATAAAGATAAAGCCAGTCTAGACATAGACAAACACACGAATATCACATTTTAAATTCGAGACCATGCGAAAAGTTCATGGCATAATTTTGGGCGTGCGTGATTAATGAATTCATTTATTAATTTTTACCATGAATCATAGTAATAAATCTCTGAAATTCGGAAAAATATTCAAAGCTAGCTTACAAGTGGGTGGGATTTTTTTGTACCAAAGTGCAGCCTACAAAGCAGCAAAGTGCTCACCAAGCATTGAATTTGAATTAGGCGCCCAGGCCATTCGACAGTCTGGCAACCGCACTCCACATGGGGTATTTTACGCTTTTCTGTTGAAATATGTCATGTCGATACTTTTAGCAAGGAAAGAGGTGCTACTATTATTTATTATTTTTATTATATGTATGCAGTTTGTTCTCCTGCTTAAATTGAGCGGTGCAAAGTTTGTTTTTCTTTCCATTGGTATATTTTGAAAATAAGAAGGTATAATTCGGTATATTTCTAAGGGTGAGTCCGCGGTCACACTGATCAGCTGTTTCTTGCACAACACTTGCGGCGTTTTGCCCGTTTTTCCCCAAAAAAAGAAAACATAAAAATAGTGACACAAAATGCGCCTCACCAATGTCCTGTTCAAGAAGGTGAAGAGCAAGTAAGTACATTCAGCTGAGAGCCATGGATAATTGGGTAATTTGTGTTGTGTTCCGCCCGCAGACGGATCATGGTCGTGCTGGAGAGCGTGGTCAGCGGACATCAGTACAATGCGTTCCGCGAACGCCTGGCCGAGAAGATCGAGATGATACGCTTCGATCCATACAGTGAGTACAGTGATATATGCACCGCTATACACACTCCAATCGATGCTTTTCTTCCCACAGTTCAACAGGAGAGCCTCTACCGCGAGCGCAAGAAAATTCGCAGCGCCTGAACAGGCTGGATACAGCTCCATAATCTACAGAATAAATAAATGTTACGCTACACAAACACACACACACAAGCGAATGTTGCATTACTTGGAGTATACATATATTTTTATTTGCTATTTTTTACACATTTTCTTGTTGATGTTCATGCTCCCTGTCACTGTCCAAAGAGTCGGGACACAAAAAATTGGAGTTTTTGCGGGAGAACACGAATTACAAAAGGATGAACCAAACAGGGAAGTTGGCAATTACTTAGTTGTAGTACAAATACATCTTATGGCTGATTTTTAAAGGGCTTCTCAACCATAAGGATGCCGCGCTCCCAGAGGGCTTCGGCGAACTCCAAGCGGTCTTCGTATTCGTTCGGAAGTGTCTCCATGGGCGGCAGATCTTTGATCTTTATGTATTCGGGATAGGCATGAATTAGTATCTGTATGGTGGTGGCCTGGCTGAGCTCCAGCTCAAAGAAGTTTGGCTCGTATTTGCAGTACTCCAAGGCGTTGTCCGTGTAGTAGTAGCAGCGCAGGACACCGTCGTCGCTGGTGAGGCGCACGATATTGGCACGCAGCAGACGCACTGCCGTCGACACTGTGAACTTGTAGCCATGCGAGCAGCGGCCATTTGCGTCCGCGGTGTGCCGCATCCCGAACACAGTGCGCTTCATCTCCGCGGGCGCAATGGTGGGCGGCAGGGCCTCGTGTTGGAATCGTATGGCCAGCTGGTCCAGGGCTTGATCGATCTGATTGGCGGTGGGCACCATGCGCTGTGCCAGTTTCTGGATATGTTGGATCATCTTTTGCCGCTGCTGCCCCTTGAGACTATCATTGGCCGCGCCCAGATTCTGCCAGATGTTCAGCGGCAGGCCCTTGCGCAGACTCAAGCTCTGCTCGACACTCCCAGCAACGACCAGGGGCATAAGTTTCTCCATCAGATTGGCATACGACTGCTGCTGGTAGGCGCTGAGCGTAATGTGCAGCGAATGCGAGTTCTTCTCTGTGAGGGCCTGGTGGATCCAGCCGCGTGGAAAGTACAGCACATCGCCGGGATGCAGCACGATGTCCATGAGGGGTTCCCCGAGCTCAGCCTGGCTGAGGTTGCCCGACGATACGCGGGGCAGTTCTTTGGTGGGCGGGTAGATGCGCCAGCGCTTCTTGCCCTCCACCTGGAGCACAAAGGCTTCAATGTCATCGTAGTGCGGAGCGAATCCCTGGCTCTCGGGTGGCGTCAGATAGACATTGGCCCCCACCAGGCAGTGGAAGTACTCCTGCAGCTTGCTGCACAACTGCCGCAGCCCCTCAAGGTAGGTGGAGGGATTCAGGATGCGGATGCTGCAGCCGCGTCGATAGTGGGCCCAAACACTGGGCGGCAAGGCACGACCGTCCGGGTTTAAGGTCTGCCGCACGCCGTCCTCGTAGCTGGTTACATCGATGTTGGTAGTGTACTCCACGTGGTTCTGCAGCAGCATCTGGTCGATCATACTGAATGAAATTAGATCGCAGAATCTGTCCGGGCTTGTGCTGGCCACTCGGAACGCCTCCTTCTCCCAGTGTTCACTCAAGAAGGTGGCCATTGTCATCGGTGCAATGAGCGCGGCCAGTGCCCGCTCTCCCTCTTTAATGCTGTTAATCTTGTGTAGCTCCACGCCGTTCTCAGACTTCACTAAACCGATGTTAATGCTGCATGGCATGCTGGCCACGGGTTCCACCTTGACTGGCAGCGCATTCTTCTTGCTGAGCAGAGGACATGAAGGAGCCACAGCCGGGAGGGCTTGGGATGCCTTTTTATTTTTGGTCGGTAGTGGACACGATTTGGCATTTGCTGTGGCAACTGGCAGCGACTTGCGTTTGTTGCTGGCGCTGGTGGACGCCTTTGGCTGCTGTCCTGCTAGTGTGACCCTGGCAGCCGATGTCGACGGGCCCTCTGGAGTGGATGAAGTGCGCTTGGCGCCACTGGGGTTGCCATTCAACTCATTATCGAGGCGTCGCTTCAGTGACTGGCGTTTATTGACCAGTGATTCCGGTGAGGATTGGGACTGGCTGGCTGTGCTAGAGTGGCTATTCAGCGTGTATTCCTCGAGGGAGTCATCCGAACGGGCGCTGCAATGGCTGGTCTCGCTGCCGTAGCTTATGTCGCTGTCGCTGCCGCTGCCGGAGCTGTCATCCTCGCTGCTACTGGAGTTAGCGGCGTCGCTGTAGCTGCCGTTCTTCTGTGCCTGACCGTTCTGCTTGACACCATTTTGGGTGGCCAAGTTTCTGTTACCGTTTCTGGCGGCCACGTTCTTGTTGGTGTTTTTGGCGGCCACGTTCTTGCCGGCATTCTTTGTTCCTTTTTGTGCATTCTTTGCGGTTGGGGGGCTGCGGTAGGCGGCAAAAGCCGACACCAATTTCTTCTTCTCAGACATCTTGACACTGTTAAAATGTAATATAATCAGTCGATTGTCAAATACCAGTTACATTCAATGACATTCAATGTTCAAATTTTAGCACCGAAAATAAATTTTAGCCTCTCTCTCTCGCTCTCACGTGCACAAGCAGTGTGACCATCAAATATACTGCACGACCCTCAAAAATATAATTCTAAATATACCGTGAATGCTCAATATTTTTTCTCGATTTTGATCTTCTTTTTAATATTACCAGCTAGTTAGGACTCTTGCCGCTTAAACTATAGTTTTACCCGAAGCATCAATAAATTTAGCTGGCCTTCAGGACCTATTTGTATTGTATTGCTTATCAAATAGGTCTACCAAAAACACTAGCATACAACTTTACGCGAGTGGGAATGGAATGGTACGTAATTTGGCAACTTGTGGCTTGTCAGAAAACAGGCATTTGTCTCTCTGAGGGTAGAGAGAGTTGAAAAAGTGGATGGTCATCGCCACAGCTCTTGGCTTCCGCCACAAAAAAGACGTTTATATGTACCAAATGTGTAGTTAACGTGTAGTTACCAGAACGTATATCTCTGGTATTTTTTCACAATGGAAGGTATATTTCAGAGGGTCAGGCGGCATTTTTAATCGTTAAATCCGCAGTCACACTGGTCGCACGTTTGTTAGTTTATATTTTTCTCGCGCGGAAAGGAAATAACAACGAAACGACACGAAGCGAAAGCAGCAGCCGTGTGTAATTACTAGACAAAGCGATAAGCTGGGCAGAAATTGAATAAATAAAAGGGACCAGTGTGTGGTGTGTGACAATCACTTGGCACAATCCAGTCGTCAGGACAGGCAGGGACAGAGGACAGAGGCGTGTAAATAGGCAGGGCTGTTGAGCGCGTGAGAGTGGGACGAGAGAGGACGAAATCAAAGACAGGGCTGTGAAGCCAAAACCAGGTGTTTACAACTTATTACTCACTCTCTCTCTCTATATCTTTCTCTCTCGCCATATATTTGTGTATGTGTGTGTTCCTGTGCCGCCTGTGTGTGCGTGTGCGTGAATAACAATATCAAACAATTCATGCAAAAAACTATAATAGATTACTGATAAATAACAGCAATTGTTTATTTTTTTTTATATATTTTTTTATGGTTGCTGTTGTGCCTTGGGACACACACAGCGGAGTAAACGAACATTTCCAATTCCTACAATTTGGTTTCTAACTACTTGAAACCAAAATGGCCCCAGCACTGAGCAAACTGGCCAACAATCAAAGCGCCATTGTTGGTGTGGTAGGCATGACGGCAGCCGTGGGGATAATTGCCTACGGCAAGATGTCCAACAAAAAGAGGTGAGTGTACCCCCCCGCTGTACAATACGATCCCCATTCCCCATTGCTCACACAGACAACCTAATCGAAATATCATCAGTACAATAATCTCTTTGGCGTGCTCTCCTGGCCCGCCTTTTGTTTATATACTGCTTATACTATGCTATTATTTTGACCAGCCAGCGCAAAACATTGGGGAAGGTCTCGGTCGGGGTCTTTTCAAAATTGTGCTTGACATTGAATTTGATTTACGATACGCGGGTATTTACGCTAAGCCTGCACTCTGCTGCCCCAAGCCACAGCCCCCCCTCAGACCGTTGCAGTTGTTGCAATTATTGCGGTTCTCTGACGCTCTCTTTACATACATACCTCTCTCTCTGTGTGTGTGTGATCGTACGATGCCCGGTAGTGGGTTGTCTTTGAAACTGGTTTATTGATCACATTTGATGCATTTTATACTCGTCCACCTGCCTTTCGATTTCTCTCTGCACTAGCCTCAAGGACAGCCAGCTAGCTACGAGCAGCTGTTCCGTTATGTTCCGACTGAACTTGCTCCCTCCCAAGATCTCAATGGAAGAGGGCGGGGTAATGGGTTGCATGGCCCCAGTTAAGGCTTTCACTCTGCCTGGCTGTGTGTTTGTGTGGATTTTTTGTTCATTCCAAGAGCCGCTCTGCTGCACTCTCTGAGAGAGAAAGAGAGAGAGAGAGAGAGAGATTCAGAATAATCTCTATAATGTGGTGTTGCACACTTAACGCTTTCTCTCCAATCATTCGCTACAAATTGCCACAATTGATGCAGATCCCCACGCGACCACAATCTATCTCTTAATCTGTATAGGAAAGGGTTCTTCACTGCTTCCTCACTTGAGGCCTTCACTTCACTATCCCCACTTACTGCGCCAAGTGCCCGCCTCTGAGTAGCCGCCTGCATGTGGGATAACGGTCGAAACAAGTGCAGAGATCGACAGCCGACGGCCGCACAAGAGATTCGCTGTACAAAGTCTGCCCGTGGTCAACAGTGCCAGCACATTTTACAATCGAAATTTGATGATGTGCAGACCGACCGTGGCCCCGCCACGTTTCGGGGTTCTCGTTTCGATGGACTTGGGGTTTCGGGGGCGCTAATCTTATCTGCAGGCCAGACGGTTCCCATATTAACCAATGCTACAGCTATCGGTGTTAGTGGCGGCCCTCGAAGTGATTAGACTGATTGCCTGTTACCACCCCCATTTGCTGGGATCGGAGCCATGCGATACGGATACCAGCATTATGCTACATCTATTTCTGGTCTAATTTAATTGAATTCTATTTGCATGACCAAAGCAATTAATTAGAGAGAGAAAGAGATTGTGGCTTGTGGGTATTTCCGCTGGGAATGTGGTTGGGATCACTCGATAATTGTCTCGATAATGGTCTCGATATCAGTCAGCAATCGACTTGTTGTTTGCTCTTTCCACACTTTCTGTGTGCACTTTGGAAAGCAATAAAAACATTTTAATGGGCTGCCGCCGCTGCCCGTTCCCGCCGTTCCCCGTCCCCGCCGTTCCCCGTTGCCCACCTGTTGTGTGGAATGGCCGGTAAATTTATGCGACGTATTGCATATTTTCGCGCCCTACGCCTGATCCGTTGTGGCATATCAGTTCTGCTGATGCTTGCTGATGCAAGCTGACTCACAACAGGGTATGCACTACCTACCCGCGGGCGCACACTCGAAACGCAAATGCAAATCTACACGACCCCAAGCCGCAAGTCTAACAACTTTGACATCCAGCCACAGCAGCAGCAGCAGCCCCCTTCAATGCAATTAAACACGTAGCCAGACAGCCAGCCAGCCAGACAGCCAGCCAGCTAGCCGGTCAGGGTGCTGCTGTATGAAGCTTGAGGCTTGGAGTGGGGGTGAAAGCGTATGTGGAGTTGGCCAACAATTGCATCATCCCTATGGACACACGGAGGACAGGTGCCACAAGTGTCACAATTTAATGGCATCCCGAGTATGAGTATCAAACATAAATATTACGAGACACGAGTGCGGTGCGAGTACCCGGTAGTAGGTACCTTAATGACTGGCAAGTGAGATCTACCACGGGGCTGGGGCTTGGGCTGGGGCTGGGGCTTGGGCCGTGCCGGGTCTACACTTATACAAATGAGACTTTGCATGATTCTGGTTTCGTTTTTTTGCGGGTTCCCTTTTGCTATTCCTACGCCGAGTATTTGACCGACCCGCAGACAGACAGACAGGCAGACCCGCCAGAATAAATGCTAATTTCGGTTGTAGTTGTAGTCCGTCGCGTCGTCATATTCCACAGGTAGACAGACAACCGAACAAGACAAGAGAGCGAGCGCACTTCTCGTCTCATTTCTCACTTCTTCAGGTGTACGAGTGTGTGTGTGTGTGTGCCTGCGTGTGTGTCGGTTTGGGTAACTGTTGCGTAACATTGGCAAAAACGTTTATTTCGGACCACAACCTAAACGGTAAACTGAAAACGGTGAAAAGAGTTGTTGTGGTTCTTTCTTTGGTATTTTCTTTATTTCTATTATTAACTGTTTGTCAGATTTCTCATATTGTAGTTACATTACGCCTCAATTAGCCCGCAAACATTGGGCATACTCATTGGGCTAGCCCCCACCTCTCTCATCCTCCGTCTTGCGGCCTTTCTCCCTGTTGGCAACAGGTTGGTCGTCTCGCCCCGTCTCCCTCTATGTAATGTAAATCTCCTTCTACTGCTGTAAATTGCTGTAAACTTGCGCACATCCAATGTCGCAGTTTCGTGTAATTGCGAGCCAAACTAATTTTGCGCGTGAAATTAAATCTCAATTTGAATACTGATTTACGGGGGATGCATTTACGAAGCGGAGAGACACCAGCCAGCCAGCCAGCCAGCCAGCCAGCCAGCCAGCCAGCTGGATTGCAGTAACTTCTGGGAGAGCGCGGTGCAGCAGCCGAGCCGATCGATCGATAGATGAAGAAAGTTCTCTCTCGTGCATACATATGTATGTACATGTACATACACGTGTACATGTTCTATACCAGCGTTCCGTAACGGGAATGGGTTTGTGTTTGGCAAATGTTCGTCAGCAGGGAGCAAGCGGGTGAAAGAGGGAGATGCAAACTGGAATACATATGCATGTATATCTGTATTTGTTTCGCACATGTTTATCAGTACGATAAGAGAGAGCCCGAAACGAGCGATCAGATAGGCAAGAGGCTAGGCTAGGCCAAAAGAAAAGAAAAAGAACAGTTGAACTTTGCTCCCTGCCTTGAGAAATCGGGCCGGCCCCTGAGTCAGCAGCCCCCCAAAATCTGCTGCTGCTTGTCTTCCTCCTATTTATGTACATTTGTACCTCTCTCATCTCGTGTTTGGGTTCAATGTGCCGCCAGCCAATCGATTGCCGGTGGGCGATAAGCAACGGCGAAAAGACAGTTCGGTCCATCGAAAGATAGTGAAGGTAAGGAAGGTGTGTGCGGTGTGGGGTGTTGGGAGAGTAAGTGAGCGCGATGGAGACTCACCGATCGAACGACCTATGGACCCAAACACATGTTGCACGAGCAAGCGCGCGCCCGCGCATGCGGCGAACAGAAAGAAAAGAAAAGAAAACGAGTTTAATACACGGATTTCCAAATAAGGAAGTGCCAAACGATAAATACAGACAATACAAGAGCATTACGAATAAATTAGAGAGCCGTCGCTGCCGGCCCATGGCGTTTGGAATTCAAGAAATGGCCGAGTCATCGCGACTCATCATCTTTTGTGTCTATGGCTGCGCGCGACACCTACAGCATAGAGAGAGTCATGATAACCCAGACATGAGCTTTGTACTTTGTCTTGCCCCAGTCCCCAGAGCCTCAGAGCCCCGCCAGCTGCAAACAAACCGAAGCAGTTGTCTGCGATATCTGCTGCAATTCCACCTGTCTGACCTTTGGCTAGTGTCTGCGATTGTAGGCACCCGTCCCCAATGACAATCCCCTTACTTTGCTATGATTTAAAAATCCTTTTTGTCTGGCTTGCAGAAAATCCAGCTATGAGGACAAGATTCAGTACACAATCGCCGAGAAGAAGGATAAGAAGGCCAACAAGGCGCATGTCAATTCAGTATTCTTCAAACAGCTGCGAAAGCTGCTCCGTAAGTCCTTTGACTGCTTAATCCATGCAGAGTGCACGCTTTAAATGCTTTCTGTTTGTCCCTGCAGCCATACTCATTCCTGGATTCTGGAGCGTGGAGACGGGACTGCTGGTCCTGGTGGCCGCCGCACTGATTGGCCGTTCGGTGAGCGACATCTGGATGATACAGAATGCGACGGTTGTGGAGAGCACCATCATACATATGAATAAAACGAAATTCAAGGCGGCTCTGCTCAAATATCTAACAGCCCTGCCAGCGGTAAGACTATCACTGCTAAAAGGCTCAAGGCTATTGCTAATGCCCTGCCCACTTGCAGATCTCTGTGGTAACCAATGTCCTGAAGTGGAGTCTGGGCGAGCTGAAGCTTCGCTTTCGCACAAATCTGACGCATCATCTGTACAATCAATACCTGAAGTAGGTTTGAGGTGCTCGCATCTTGAAACATAAATCTTATTCTGATTTCTTCGCCTCTTTAGCGGCTACACGTACTACAAAATGTCAAATCTGGACAATAGAATAGCAAACGCGGACCAGCTGCTGACAACGGACATCGACAAGTTCTGTGAGAGCGCCACGGATCTTTACTCGAACATTAGCAAGCCCGTGCTGGATATATTCATCTATGTTTACCGACTGACGGTGAATCTGGGCGGCAAGACGCCCTCCATCCTTATGCTGTACCTGTTGATTGCCGGTGTGTTCCTCACACGCCTGCGCCGCCCCACCGGCCGCCTCACCGTCGAGGAGCAGAAGCTGGAGGGAGAGTTCCGGTATGTGAACAGCAGGCTGATTACCAACTCGGAGGAGGTGGCCTTCTATCAGGGCAATGTGCGCGAGAAGCTCACCCTGTTGGCCAGCTACTCCAAGCTGCGTGCACATCTGAGCAAGTTCCTTGAGTTCCGCGTCAGCATGGGCATCATCGACAACATCATCGGCAAATGTATGTCCATCCTCGCATTGGGCTCCCTCCTCTGCTTTGTCTCTTAAATGTTTTTGTTGTTGCAGACTTTGCCTCCATTGTGGGCTTCTATGCTGTGTCCATACCCTTCTTCACCGAAAATCATCCTCTGCTCTCTGGGGAGCACAGCGGACAGCGTCTGCAGGCCTACTACACATACGGCCGGATGCTGGTGAAGCTGGCGGAGGCTATTGGCCGCCTGGTGTTGGCCGGACGGGAAATGTCACGCCTTGCGGGCTTCACCGCTCGCATGACCGAGCTGATCAAGGTGCTGGGTGATCTCAACAAGGGCACCTACGAGCGGACCATGGTCAATGGCAATAATATCACCCAGAATGCCAGCGGCTCTGGAGCGGATAGCTTTGGGCCCAACAAGGGCATCATGTGCTTCGAGGACAACATCATCCGGTTCGAGCAAGTGCCTTTGGTTACGCCCAATGGCGATGTGCTGCTCAAGGAGCTGACCTTTGAAGTCAAGTAAGTGGCTGCAGCTGAAGCGCCTTTCGGTCTTTGACTCTCTGTTCCTGCAGATCTGGCACCAATGTTCTGGTTTGCGGACCCAATGGCTGCGGCAAGTCCTCGCTGTTCCGCATCCTTGGCGAGCTGTGGCCCACGTGGGGTGGCAAGGTGACAAAGCCCTCAAGGGGGAAGCTCTTCTACATACCTCAGAGGCCCTACATGACGCTGGGCACATTGCGCGATCAGGTATTTCCCTTTGATTGCATTTCCCATTTCCCATTTCCCTTTGATGACACCAACGATCTCCCTCTCTATTCCACGTAGATCATCTATCCGCACACGCGTGAGGATATGCGACGAATGGGCCAGTCGGATGAGGATCTCATGCACTACTTGGACATTGTTCAGCTGACGTATCTGGAGCAGCGGGAGAATGGCCTGGATGCCATCGAGGACTGGATCGATGTGCTGTCGGGAGGTGAGAAGCAGCGCGTGGCCATGGCCCGACTCTTCTACCATCGGCCGCAGTTTGCCATTCTCGATGAGTGCACCAGCGCCGTGTCCGTGGATGTTGAGGGCAAAATGTACAGCTACTGCCGGGAGGTGGGCATCACGCTATTCACAGTCTCGCATCGTAAATCGCTGTGGGTCCATCACGACTACTACCTGCAGTTCGATGGCCGAGGCAGCTACGAGTTTGAGGCAATCGACCAGGACAAGGAGCATTTCGGCTCCTAAATTAGCTTCCATTAACTACGCTTCCCAATGCTCGATGGCAGCAATTCTTCACTCTCCAACATGCAATTTCCACGTGCAATTTCCGCTTCATTTTAGGCTTTAACTTTTTTGCGTTTGTTTGGTGCTGGCAAATCCTTGCTCCCACTCCAATTCTCGGCTCTAACTCTACCTCTACCTCGACCGTCGTTTCTTGCTTCGCTTTATGATGTGTGATTTGATTATTCCTTTCCTTGTTCCCTGGCTAATTCTATTCGGCTTTTAGTTGTGCTTGTACCCACAGATAACAGCTAGCAGAGTTTGGTGATTAGAGATTTAAGCGTAAAGTATAGTAAAACAGCCCTGACCCCAACCCACAAGGATGACAAATGATTATCGACAGAGAGTCTATATAGCAAAGAACATTTTTTAGTAAATTTATACGACAAATATACACAATATAAATACATACACAAACAGATATATACACTAAATATATATTCATAGAATGCGTACACAAGTGTCCCCCCTAGTGATTTGTAAACTACACATTCGATTATCCTTTTATTTGCCTTTTGCTTTTATGTTTTTCTTTTGTATTTCTCGGTTTTAAATTGGAGCTTTATTTTTGTTTTGTTTTTAAATGGATCTTTTTGCAACACGTGCGAGTGTGTCAGTGCAGTGAAATGCAATAAAATGTGTACATAAATAATATAAAATAATGAGACAAAAAAAAATCAGACGGGCGTGTACATTTAATTTGCTTACTTAGGGGGAAAACACTAAGCTAAGATGTCCAATATCGATGGGAATGGGACTGGGACTGCCGTTCAATTCTTTCGCTTGGGCTTTTTGCTTTCCATCAGACTCATGATGGTCTTGCGCATATCCTCCGTTTCCTTCAGCTCCGTCTCCAGATGCTCGATCTGCTCCTTCTTCTCCTGCAGCTGTGTCTCCAGCACGGACACGAGATCTTCCGACTTTTTGCGACCCTCGCGCTGCTCCTCGAGGCTCTTGTGCGTTTTGGCCAGCTCACGATCGCGCTCCTCAATGCCGCGCATCTTCTCCTTGATGTCCTGCTCATACGCCAGCACAGACTTCTTTAGCTTGTCGATGCGTGAAGTCTACAAAGGAAAGGATTTCAGTACCGCAAATGGAATGCTCTCTTGACTCTTACGCTATCCTTGCTGAAGGTCTCCAGCTTGGTGAGCTCTTCGCACTTGGAGCTCAGTTTTGCTTTCAGCTCTTCGCAGTCCGTTCGGAGGCCGGCCACTTCCGATCTCTTGACGGCCAGCCGGCGCTCGCTGGCCTTCAAGTGATCCTCGTTCTCGGATAGCTGCTTCAGCAAGTTGCTCATGTTGCTCTTCAGCTTGTCTGTCTGCTGTTTGAGATCCTTCGACTGTATTTGCAGCCTAAACAAATGGAGGGAAAGTACAACTTGGAGTCAATCTTTGAACTTGTGCACTTTCACTTACCTTTCCTGGCTGATGAGCAGCTCAAAGTTCTTGGTCTGAAACTGTTCCAGTTCGGCATTCTGGACATTGGACAGCTGGGTGCTGGCAATCAATTGATTGTTGGCCTGTTCCAGCCGCTGCTGGACGCTCAGCATGCCGCTCTTGAGGCTGTCGATGCGATGGTTGTACAATTCGATCACCTGCGAGACGGGCACCGACTGCAGCTCGTTGCGCCTCACAATGCCGCTTATGTTGTCGACCAGTGACCCGACGCGCTGCGACAGTTCCTTGTTAATGAACGTGCGATGGCACTTGAGGATCGAGCTGAGTGTGTACCACTGCTGCTGCTGCTGCGGTGCTGCCTCAGCAGCAGCCGACGAGCAATTCAGTCGTCCACTATTGATGCTTGCCAAATGCTGCGGACGAGATGCAAATGCAAATTGGATGCCAAAACAAGAAGTGAAAGGATTTTAATCTCGCTCACCTTGGCCACGGCCGACGTGGGGAAGTGCTCGAATCGGGCAATCTGTAGAACGGCCGCCACAACCTGCTCGTTGCCACTGGCCATGCCCCGGGCCAGGGTGTACTGCAGCTGGGGCTGCTCCAGAAGAGAGCAACACTTCTCGAGGTACGCCTTCTTGGCAATGCTGGCAAAATTGATGAGCAGCAGCAGGCAGAAGATGGCCTTTGCCACCTCGGCCTGTGCCAGCGACTGGCCGCTCAGGGACTGTGGCGTCAGGGCGAGCGGAGAGGCCAAGATCTTATCAAAGTACGACTCGGACACTTTCGATAGCACCAACTTCTCCGTCTTGGGCTCGCACAGTAGATCCAGCAGCAGGCGTAGAATGGCAACGACATGGGCGGGCTTCGTCTCGGGCCGCTCGGCACTGGCCACCAGGCTGACGAGATTGGCTGGCTCGCGGGCAATCTGCTGCGCCACGGCAGCACCCTTGCCACGGCGCAGCAGCGTGGAGAGCAGCTCAATGGCCGCCACGCCGCACAGATCGGAGACCAGCCACTCGCCGAGCATCTCGTACAGACGCGGCGTAATGGCGTCCAGGCTGATGACGTTGCTCTGCTCATCGGACAGATCCAGAATGTAGCTGATGAGGCGGAAGACCAGATCCAGGCAGATCTGTTGATGCTTTCGCGTATCCTCGTGCGAGTCGTCCATGGTGCTGCGTGAGTCGATTTGCTGAAAACATTCGAGAGTGTCGATGATAATGGAATGATGTATGACCTGAGTCTGCTGCTTACATCCAATAGCTTTTCGACATCCTCGCAGTAGTGGCTGTGGGAGAGCATGGCCTGGTGGAGGCCCGCATGGCTCTGGGAGTCCAGCAGATAGTCCACAATGTGCCGCAGCTGGGCGACGTTCCAGTTCTTGAGGCAGTCCTCGATGCCCGCGAAGCATGTCCGCAGGAAGGTGTGCAGTTCGCGCTGCTCAAAGGCGTGCACATCCTCGGAGAGGATGATGAGCATTTTGTAGGCGAGCAGGCCGTACTTCATGATGCGCTTGCAGAAGCTCGATATGTTCACGCTGCGCAGGAAGAGGAACAGCACCACAAAGTTCTTGTAGCAGAGATTCACCAGTATGGAGAGGGCCAGCAGGGCGTGCGCCGTCGGCTGTGCGCCGTCACCGTCGCCCTCCACATTGTGGACAATGTCCACCAGATGCTCGAGCACCACTGGCAGATACGGCTCCTCCCAGGCGATGTGTATGCCGTAGGTGAGGTCCTGCAGCAGCACCAGCAGCTGATACACGCGCTCCTCGCGCTCCGTCTTCTTCAGCAGAAAACTCAGCAGCGGCACAAAGCAGAACTTCTCGACAATGGCCACACGCGCCTCTAGATTCCGGCTGCAGTGCCGCACCAGTGCCACGCATGCCCACACCACCTCACACTCCCCGTCCAGGGCACTGGACGTCAGCGCATGCAGATCCATAAAGAAGCGCGCCAGCTCCAGATTGCCGGGCGTCGGTGCAAAATAATGCGGCTGCACCTTTGTGCCCAGCAGCGCTATGCTGCGGTGCAGATACACCAGCGACTCCTCGGTCTTTAGCTGATGGTAGGTGGCTGCCTTGTCGCTGAATTCTCTCATATATCCAATCGCCTCTGCCACTCCTGCATCCTGATGGGCCAGCGACGAGTGCTGCTGCGGCGACTCGCTGTTGTTGTTGCTGCAGTTGCCGATGGTGCCACTGCTGCTGCTGCCGCCTTTGCCGTTGGTGGCCACTGTGGGAATCCTAAGCGTAGACATTCTGTTGCCAACACAATACACGGCACTCGAAAATTTTCCAATTTTTTGCCACAAAAAAATTGTTTATTTCGAAAGTCTGTAATCGCTTGGCGCTAGTAGTATCGATAGCAAATATCATGTATCGATATGTTCCCAAGCAGCACTGGCTAAAGCCAACGATTGATTGGCAACGCGGCAGGGCGCTTGTACTTTTTTGCTCGAGTTGACAGCCTCGGTTTTAACAAGGTTGGCAGCTTCGTTTTAGCAAGAGCGGGCAAAAATTCGAATTTGAAAATAGCCAGCTAAGGGGGTGGTTGGGCAGTCTCCTTCAGCTTCGGTTATTTAACACACGCACACACACGTGCGTTACATTTTAAATGGCGCATAAATTGTGAAAAGTTCATGCAAAAATCAAAACGAAATATTTTTGCTGGACAGCAGCAGCCTCCGCCCCTCAGCGACCACCCCACTCTGCTGCCTGCTCTCTCGTGGGCCACATGTGTGCTGCGCTGCTGCTGCCACCCCCGCTACCCCCTTCACAACACTGAATTACGCATGCTTTCAGCTCTAGGCATTGTTTGGCCTGGGGGGGTTGGCATGGGCGGAGGCTGATTTGGCTTCAAAATGTGCAGAAAGCATAAGCCTAAGCTTTTTTATCGTTTCGACCATGAGACAGGCCACGGCCACGGCCACGACAACGACTAGAACCAGCACCCGACAAAGTGAAAGTGGTCCACACACACACACTCATAGACACAGCCACACACACTCACTCGAAAGCAGAGGGAATACATACTTCAATGGTGTGCTGCTTGCTGGCTTTTGTATAGTTGAAAGTTTCCATATTGGCAAAGGATGTGCACGTCCAGTGTGTGTGTGGGGATGTGTCGCTGTGTGTGGGTGAAAAGTGTTTGCCCAACTGCCCAAAAAAATGCTTCACACACACGCACACGCCCATCTGCTCACCCATACATACATACGCGTAAATACATATATATTTACATAATTCATGCACAGTGAAAAGCGGAAGCAGCCTTTGGCCAAGCAACTGGGTTCGGTCATGTCTTGGGTGCTTCTGCTTATGGCTCGCTTCAATCCTTGGCTGATTACATCCTTTTGGCAGCCCTGTGGCCTGAGAGGCTTCATTTGGTTGCCGAAACAGGTGTACAGGCACAGGCACAGGCACCCCCAGCCCGCGCAATCAACCAAGCAACCAACCGTCTCTGTGCGTTGTTCCCTATTTTGCAATCTACTTTTAGTAGTTCCCAGACACAAACAAACACACTTAACGGCTGGTGGGGTGGACAAACCAATTGTCACATTCTCCCACACACACACACACACACACACACACGCAGAATGGAAAGTTATGTGATTATATGTGTGTAGGAGAGAACTTCTCTCCAGGGCATTCGCTATTCAGTATGCAAAACAAGAAAATGTGTGAGAAAGGAGCCAAAGCGTGAAAAGGAAGCGACTATGGGGCTTCCCTCTGCTTTGATGAGTTGATCTTCTGGTGGAATTTAGCGGACATTTGAGGATCTCTTTTGAGCTGCTGTGGGCTCAAGCCAAGAGCCACATGGGAACTGCAGCATTGAGACCTTTGAGCGCGTATTCAGAGTGTGAGAGTTGAAGAAAAAGCAGCAGCAATGCTTGTTACAGCTTCCCATTATGCATGACAGTTTCCTGCACAATCCTCCGATTCGTGTTAGCTAATAAAAACACTTTTTCCTGCCCATCCATGATGGCACATTGCACACGAGTAGACGTGGAGCCCCATTAGCCCCGTCGTTTGCTGGGTGTAAAAACAAAACGGACAATTTCTCATCCGTTTGTTTGCACAGCCATCAGCAGTGTCCTGTCTTTGTCCCTGTCCTCCCCCACTGTGTGTGTGTGTGTCCAGATTCAAGTGTGTGTGTGTGTGTGTGTTTGTGCCTGGCATAAGTGTAAGCTGCTTTTAGGCGCTGCTAACAGAGCAAAGCGCTTTAAAAGGTTTTAAATTTAGCCCCCCCCCTAAAGCGGTAAATGGGAAGTGGAGATGGCAGCAGCAGTTCCTCCTTCCACTTTTGGCTGGGGGAACAACTTTCACTGTGATCTTCAGACTATGACCGGCCTTAACATTGATACCATTGAGCAGGCCTGGGGCTTGCACACATCCCCACGCACTGGACAGCGACAGAGACAGACAGGGATCACATGATCCCGAATCAGGGATCGCGGAGATCGGAGAAACAACATTTGGACAATGGACACCAGACAACAGCGGGACAGCGGGACAGCGGGACATTGAACATAGGATAAGTTTTCAGATGTCTGTCTGCTGTTTTGTCTTTTTCTACCTGCGATGCCATTATTTTTCCTGATTTTCCACTGGATTAAGTGCAGAAAGGTGCGTTTTGTGTGTCTGTTTTCTCGTTTTCTTATGTTCCTGCTTCTTCTCTCTCTCTCTCTCTCTCGCATTGTTCCTGGCATACACACACACACACGCACAGGACGCACTCATTAACGTGGCATGCAACAATAAATTACCACAATTCGACATACGAACAGCATTGAGAGGGACGTGGAAATGGAAAAAGTGCTGTTGCTGCTGCTGCTGCCCTCGCAGCCGTCCTTGAGCTGGCAGCGTTTATGCGGCAGCCGAATCCCACGATCACGATCAGAGACATCTTCGAACTCCAGAATTCATTTGAGTTCTCAACTTTTTCTTTCATTTGAACTTATTTACAAGCAATTTTTGTATTATTAGAATCAAGCAGAATACTTGCGAAGTAAAATAATATTTTTTTGTAATTAAAATGGTCTTTTTTGCGATGTTTTGTATATTTTATTTAAGTTTTGTTACTTAACTTTTGCCCCATAACTTTTGTGTCTCATCATTGAGTAAAGTTTCTCCTAACTAACTCTTACTCCGTTAACTGTTACGCTCTTCATTTCGTGATATTCCTCCCAATTGCGTTTTCTGTTGCGCATAAACCACATAAGCCACCGTTGGTCTGGTCCTCGCAACCTGATTTTCCATCACAGCAACTGCAAGTGCCTCGACTCGCCCACTTTTCCCTTGTTCCCTTGTTCCCTTGTTCTTCCCTCTTCACGTTTCCCGCTCCCTCGTTGCACGCTCTTTGCCGTTCGATTCGTTTTGAGTGCATTTTGCCGAGCACAGGAAATCTCCGTGTGGCATGGCATGCCCATCGTCTGCTCGTCGTCGTCGTCGTCGCCACCACCTGTAGATTTTCTTGATTTCGGGCTCTGGCTCTGGCCCTGGCTCTGGCTGCATTCCAAATGATGTACGGCGCCTTTTAATTGGACACGGTCTGCGTGATTGCGCCTGTGCCCCATGCCCCGACGGCCCTGCTGGGCTCTGAAGTGCGCTCTGCATCTTGCTGTCTCTGTCCCACTGTCTGTGTCTGTGTCTGTGCCTCTGTCTGTGTGTGTCTGAGTGGGTGTGTTGCATCATCAAAAGAAAAATCAAGTTTCAAGTTCAACATTATCATCATCATTATGTGTAATTATGTTTGCCGCTCAGCCAGGGGCTGGGCCTGTACTTCGCTCGATGCCGATGCCGATGCCGATGCAGATGCAGATGCTGTCAAAAATGAGTAGCAAATCCCCCAAACTATTAAAACAAACTCCAGCGTGTAGTTTACATTCTTTATTTCGGTTCAAAAAAAATTCATCTTTTTTTTCCATTCCATTCTGTCATGTTTGCCGTGTGTTTCGTGTGTTTTTTGTTCTTGAATATTTTTGTGTGACAATTCTTGAGCTTTCTCCTGTGGCTGTGGAGAGGATTTCCCTATAAGAGCATATCGATGCATTTCGATTTCTACATGCAAGATTCTTGTACATAAATTCTCAGTTTATAGTTTGTTCGTTTCATTTTTGCTTTTTTGCTTTTTGTTCGGGAAATTCTGGGCTTACATTCAGGTAGAAGTTTAGGTTTTGAGGAATATTCGATACGTAAACCTGTATGCATGTGTGGGGGCGGATTAATTACTCCCCTGCTATACAAAACATTTTGTCTATAAAATTGTATTTAAAATTCCTGATACCAAGTTCGGATGGATGCTGGTTGTTGCTGCTGCTCTTTGTACAAATATCTTTGCGCAGAGAATTGCATTTTGCATTTTGCATTTTGGGTTTGTCAGCTTTGGGTTGTTGGGATGGAGAGAGAGAGAGAGAGAGAAAGGTACACGCGATTTCTTGTCATTTTATTGTTTTCATTCTTTTATTTTTATACTTTTTTCCTTGCTTTTGCTTTGAGTTATTTTCAAAGTATTTATTACTCATACTACGCACACACATTTATGGATCTTTCAGTATCTTTTCGACTTACTTTGAGGACTTCAAACTTTTGTTTTGGGTGCATTTTCGAGCGATTGACTGAGTTCGTTTCAAAGATGTTCCTTAATTGCACATCCCTTAGATGAGTTGTCATTTTGGAGGAATACATTTCGGGGGCTTTCATTTCGTTTCGTTTTATTTAATAATTAATTGCTAAAATTTAACATGTAGTTGCTACATAATTCAAATATGTTTACCATTTTCTTTTCACTTTTACTTGCCATGAACCAAAGAATTGCCTGCCTCATAATATTGCTTAGACGTTTTGCGCTAAGAAAAACAAAAGCAAAAGCCACAACAACAAAAGAACACACCTCTATATCTGCATAATCCTAAACGAAACCCAAAAAAACAAAAGCAAATGGAAAGTGGAAGTGAAACGAGGCGGAAAGGAAGAGTTCTGGTTTCGAGCCTTTGCCGAAACGATATCCTTGCAGTTGCGATCGAAAAGCATTGAAGAAAGAACGAATCCTTTGCTCGACCTTAATCATTTTAGGAAGCAGACAAATGCAGAACTCTTTTCATCGCCTTCTCGTTCGATCTCTTCACCTGCAAGGCTATCGAAATCACTTGCTTTTTCTGCGGATTTGTCTTTGTTTTCGTTTTGTTTTGTTTTAAATGTAATTCCCAATTAGTTTTCGTTGTTGAGACAAGTTGCGTGGGCGTGGGTGTGTGCTTTTCAGTGGGGGTACATCCTTGGAACAACTACAACTGCTGCCCTCCTGCTCGTTGCAGCCTCTCGGTCGGCGCCCCCCCGTTGTGGGTTTTTTGTTGTTTTTGTTTGGTGCTTAGGGCGGGTTGTCATATGTGAAACAAAATTATCATAGATGGCCAAAAACTGTAAAGATTCAAATTTAAACTGATGACAACCACTGGGCGCACAAGGGGGGGGGATGGGCTGGCCGAGGGCGCCGCGGCAGGGCGCGCATTAAACCTACAAGTATAATTTATGTATATATATATATTGTATGTATATATAGATGTACATAGATGGATGCATATGTATATATGTTTGTGTGTATACAATTATAAACAATTACATATTTAAAGTTATTTGCTTTAGATTTTTTACGTATAATTAGTTGACATTTCTCTGCTTCGATTTGCTTGCGATTTTCGTTTTCGTTTTTTTGTTCTTTTTTTTTTTTGGTTGTTTTTCTTGTTTGTTGGTTGGAAGAAGAATCGAACGGAATAATTTCCCTTTGCTGATTTTGTTTTTTGTTTTTTGTTTTCGATTTCGTTTCATTTATTTCTAACGAGGTAGATTTCTATTACATCTTGAGCCTGTCTTCGTCTCCAGTTTTGTTGAGGTAATTCTTTTTCGCTTAAGCGTTGCTTACATTTAATAATTCATTCGTTAAAAAAAAATGTTAGTGTAGTACTTGAATTGGTTCGTTATATAGTTAGTATCTATGTCTGTATATTGCACACAGTGAACACTCCCACTTGACGGTTAAAATGCATTTTGGCACACAGGAAAACAAACACAAAAAATCAAATTCAATTTCAACTAAAATTATTGCTCCGTTTTCCGTTTTCCGTTCTCCGTTTTCCCTTTTGCTATTTAAGTTTAATTATTGTTTTGGTTTTTGTTCCTTTTTGCCCAATAAATGATATGCACAGTGTTTGATATATAGGAGACAGAATTATTCCCAAAATGACATACATCAATTATTTACGCCCACATGCAGCTCAACGTATTGGAATTTCGCTTTGAGGTTTTTGGTTTAGTTTCCATTTAGTTTGCTGCTGCTGCTGCTGCTGCCTGTGTGTTCCCAGTGACTACGATTACGAATTTTACCTGTTTTAAGTACACATACACATACACATACAAGACGACATAATTGAGCGGGGTGTGTGTGTGTGTGTGTGTGTGTGTATGGGAGAGGGGAGGGGCTACCTCTTCTAATCTTCTACTAAAATTCATGATTTGCTGACGATTCACACATCCAACCGAGTGTTGAGTGAAAGTTCTTTAGACATTTGCTTTAACAAATAATTCCTTAAGGAGTGGAGTGGAGTGGATGATGATTAAAGTTGATGCTAAAAGGATGCTGCAGTGGGTGGGCTGCAGCTTGTTGCATCCAAATTTCTATATGCTATATGCGATCGTTCTTAGACGATCCGACGACGGTCTCTGTGTGTGTGTCCGAAATGTTTCAATTTGCATAAATTTTGTTCCGTCTCTGGGCATTGTGGCCCGTTGGCCTGCGTGTCGCCGCTGGCCAGGCGCCGCCATGTTGTGCCATCCGATGGTCCGCTTGCCTTCTGGGCGCTGCAAGAGATGACAAGCAAACAAAGAGAAGATAATTAGAATGCGTTGCATAAAGAGATGAATGCAAAATCTAAGCTGAAACTGGCACTAAAGTCGTGTGAGCGCCACAAAGCTTTTGCTGGCTAATTAGTTCATGTCGCCTGGGCAGCTGCTGACAGCAGACAGCTCTCAGATCAGTAAGCGTAACTACAGGCAGACAGACAGGCACAAGTATCCATAGCTGTAGCTGTAGCTGTAGCTGTAGCTGTAGCTGTATCTATGGCTATAGCTGCAGCTCTTTCTTGCGGCCTCTTTCAGGTTCAATGTAAAAGTTGACATGCAGCAATCAAGCAGCAAAAATCAAATCCAATAAATCTTTAATCCAATTATAACTCATTATGCTTATGTGCACACATCTCTCCCTCTCTCTAGCTGTTGGAATTATTAGCTCAGAGAGAGAGAGCGAGAGCGCGAGGGAGAGGGAGAGGCTCTTTAATCTGATATCTAAGATGTCGCTCGCCCTCGCCCTCGCCCTCTTCCCTTTACCCTCTTCAGTTTCGGCGTAATTCTGATAATTCGTATAATTCTTCCTCTAGCTGGCTGTCTTTTTGTTGTGTTGCTTTTCTGTTTTTTTGGTGTTCTTTTTGGTTTCTTTGCTGTGGCCCAAAATCGACAGAGAACCACGGCGGGGGGAACGCCTTAATTTGTATTCCCTCTTCTAATTTCAGTTCGAATCTCTGTTACCTCTGCACACACGCACACACACGCACACATGTGGACTGTGTAGATTGTGCACTGAGAGAAATCAGTGGCGAAATTAGAGTGGAAATCGAATAACTGAAGTTGAATGGCAATGCGAGTGGGACAATGGAGTGCGCAGATTATTCTGTAAATTGTTTATGTTCCATATTGGATATAGCTCATTGCTCCCCAGCTATTTAATATTCTTCCCCATTGACAGTGCACCTCCTGGGCGGGACGCATCACAGATGATGGAAAACATAATCAGAATCTCTATTTTTTGGTAGGTGGTAACCTAGACAGAGGCGGTCGGATCGGGCGCGTTTGAAATTATGAAATAAAATGGAAGGGAAAATACTATCCTTGTCTTAATCACTCTCCCCCGGCCCAGCAGCGCTTGCAGCCATTTTGTGGCATTCTTATAATTAAAGCGAATCTAGTTTTTCTTCTAATTTGGTTGCTGAGCGGGCCCAGCTGCTGCTTCTCTCTCTCTCTCTCTCTATCTCTCTCTCTCTCTCTCTCTATCTCTATCCTGCCCAGCCATCCATCTTTGCTGCTGCTCTGGGTTCTCTGGGCTTCAGTTAATCTGCAGCGCATCAGCAATTAGCGGAAACTCGTCATAAAAAAATACAACAACAACAGCCAACAGCCAACAGCCAACAAATATCAACAGCAAGCAGCTCACAAAATCGGATAAAGCGCCGACAGCAACAGCAACAACAACAACAACAAATGCTCCAAAAACAACAACAGCAACAAAAAGAGTTTTGCCTAAACTTTATTTGGGGATACTCTTGTGCCAAAATGGGTAATACAGCCTTTGGATGAGCGCTTTGACTCGCCAAACAAAACCAAAATGGGAGCATAAATGTTCATCGATCGATCGTCTGTGTTCAACGTTTTCGGCACTGCTTTTCTGCCTGCAAGCAGTGCAACCCGTCACTGGGTTGTTTCAAAGTAAATCAACATCATTCTGGCAACATTTTGAGCTAACTGCCACTCCGTGGAGCAGAACTGGTGGAGTTTTGTTTAAGTAAATATTGAAATTTGTATCCAAAGAGTATCTAATGACTCGGTCCGCCTCCACCAACCGAAAAGTCAGGCCTTTCTTTCTTAATGTTGTTGCTATTTTGGTTGAAACTCGTTCGCTTGGCTTTGGTTTTCGGTTCGTTTGCGGGGCTCAAAAAGATTTATTTTGTTTTACTTTTGTTTTGTTTTTCTCTTTTTTTTAACTGATTGTGAGACAAACATTTCTGTTGAATTGGAATTAGGACACACACATGAAGTGAAGCTTCAAAATGTAGCAACAATTTCTGGCCAGCAACGCAGCTGTGCGCCATTTGACGACGACGCTCCTCGTTTTTTTTGTTTTTGCTGTTGCTGCCCCGCCCACCCAGTCCAACCCCCCCTCGCACAACCCTTCTGCCGCATATTTATTATACATATGTACATACATATTTCATTTTATAATGCCACAAACTTCGACACTTCACTTCTCTCTGTCTCTCATTAATTTGTGGGAAGAGAATTTTGGATACATGAATGTTGGCCAAGTTCGTGGCCTGAGTCTTTTGTTTCCTGTGAGGAAACACAGTTGTAGAGTCATTGAGGTGGATTCTTGTGCAGATTCTTAGCTTTTAAGATCAACTAGAGGCCATACAAATAAAGGATTGTAGAAGTTATAAGTGTGCGCAGGCAGGAGGGAAATGAAACTGCAATTGCAAATTGTTGAACTTGAAACTTGACTCTTGGCTGCCAAACGATGTACAGGATATACCACAGACAGAAGAGAAAATCAAGCAGATGGATCAACAGTTGTACAGAGATTTATAATGAAGAAGCAAGGGAAAGATATGGAAAATATATACAGATTTTTACGTATATTTTAAAGCCCAGAAATAAGACATAATTAGGTGTAAAATCTGAACGCATTGTAGAAAAAACTGCCAGCTTTGTGTGTCTGTCCCTAAAGCTAAGCTAACTAAGCGATGATTAACCAGCAGTTCATAGTTCAATGATTATTCCTTTTGCTCGTTCCCAGTTGCCAGACGGCTGTCAGTGAGAAGAGTAAAGAAAGAACTGAACATGGTTGGATAGATAAATATCAGCGCACAAGCGATAGCTAAGTAAAGTAATGAAAGAGTGCAGAGAATAGATCGAAAGGTGATTGTACTTGAAGAGGATTCAACGGATTAGCATTTGGCTGAGCGAAGAGTAAGCTGTGCACACGGATATCGATCAGCCACTAGGCACAAAGAAATGGATCCTTTCGTGTGCGGACATGGAGAGAGGCAAAGGTAGATCTCTTGCATGATTAGCTACTTGCTGCGATCAGCTCAGATACGTGGATACAAGTGGGCCAATGGGTGGCTCAGATACTTCTACATGTAAATAATATTCTACTATATTCATTTGGCATTAACGTAATTTTTGGTGGTTTCTGCGAGCCTCCTGAGTATGGTTTTTGTGGCCATTTTCCCAGCGAGCACGAGGATCGGCGAGGCAGGAGTAACAAAGAATCTTGGCCGGAGGCGGCAGATGCTCAGGATAATGATGAGCACAGGATGACGATGATGATGATGATGCGACCGCCATGCTGTCCTGTCATGTGGTTGTTGTTGCTGTTTGGCATTGAATTTTGGAAATCAAATATCTAATGCCATAAAACCCTGGGGGTAGGTTTCTTCTAGCTCTTTCTGATTCGGTTTCCGATTATGTTCACACACACACAACTGCCAGCAGAAAAGGTTAACACAACAGAACATCTGTGTGTGTGTGTGCGTGTGTGTGTGTTTTATGTGTGCTTGTGGGGCAACACAATAAGCATCTCAGGATGCTGTCAAATGTTTGGTAATTAAAAAAGAAGAAGCAACAGCGACAGCGGCAGCGGCAGGGGCAGAGGCACAGGCAACGCTGGGAAAGTA
Source organism: Drosophila subobscura (assembly GCF_008121235.1). Taxonomy (NCBI): domain Eukaryota; kingdom Metazoa; phylum Arthropoda; class Insecta; order Diptera; family Drosophilidae; genus Drosophila; species Drosophila subobscura. Next base: position 21,117,310 of record NC_048530.1, on the reverse strand, counting down.
ATGGGAAAGAAATTTCTTGGGCCGAAACGAAAGTCAAATCAAGAGAAGACGCAGACGAAGTAGAAGTAGAAAAAAAGCAAGGAAAATTTTACAGTTTTCAAGGGAAAGCAAAGCAGATGAAAATCCCATAACCTAACCCAACATCCCATTCCATTCCATAGATCTGTCCGTCTGTCTGTCTGTGCCGCGTTGAGCGGGAGGCAGGGGCAGCGGTTTCGAGGGGGTTGCTGCTTAATTTCAATTATATCTTTTTTGGTTTTTGTTGTTACTTTTTTTGAGGCTAATTTGATTGAGTTCTTGTGTAAGATGTCAAGGATTTTCCCAGCTGTGATCCAGGCACTGCTCATCAAGGATTTTTTGACAGCTCTAATTTAACCTTTTTATATCAGCCACTCGTCGGCATCTAAGCTCGGAAAATGCTCACAGGGGTACGTCGATAAGTAACCAAAGATGTTCACGAATATTTCTATAATTCATATGTCCCGCCAAATGAACAACAACAAAAATAAGGAAACAAATGGAAGGTGGGAAAAGTGTCGAGATGCTGAGCTGGGACAGTAATTATGCTGAAAAGTAGCACTAAAAATAAGCCAAAAAGGGGAACAAATCTGGCGGGAAGCCCGAAAACTCTTTGATTTGAATCCATAAATATATTTAAATGTGCAAAAGATAAGATCATGTTTGTTGGCAGCGGAAAATCTGCTTTCAGGGGAGATTTTCTTAAGGAATTTAGGTGCAAAGATTCCCGATGTGACAGAAGGATTTTGATACAAATCTGCGACCAGCTACTGGCAGTCCCAAGCACACCAGGACTTCTACTTTGTTTCCCGAATCAAATAGATGTTCGTTGGTGATATCTATGGAACGTTTTATTTGGTGTTTCGTGGGGGGAAAGGGAGGGAGAGTGGAGAATGCCTGAGAATGCCAAATACAAAAGACCCGTTATGCGAACCAAATGCCCGGACGGAGAGCAAACACAAACAACAGAAAGACCAACAAAAAACACACGCACAGAAAGTAAATGAGAGAATGACAGCAGCAAGGAAGTGAGGGACCATCTTGGCACATGTTTGTGCAACTGCAGCAGGAATGAAACGGGTGCGGGGGGCAGAGAGAGAATTCCACATTTTGCACATCGATCTTATAGCACACAGAGAGACAGAGAGAGGGAGGGAGAGAGAGGGAGAGAGAGGGAGAGAGAGAGATGGAACTTTTGTTTGTTTTTCCCCCATGGGCAGATCCTACTTCTACCTCAAGCTCTCTGCTCCTCTCTTGCTCCCATTCTCTTCCCACTTCTCACTCCAACTGTTGGCCACTCGCCTGGCTCCACTCTTCTGCTGAGACACAAAAGAAACTCCTGCCAAGGCGAAGAAACTATTGTGCGGGATTGTTGTTGTATTTGGTACCGCCGTCTTGCTGTATTCTTTTTTTTTGTTTCTTGGCTCGAATCAAAGGAAGATTCTTTTCTTTTCCTGCAGCGGCGGATATGTACATATATACCACTTACTATCCATTCCGCTATATACACACATATGTACATACATATATGTACATATGTTTATGTATCTGCGGCTGTATCTGTGTTTCTGTGCTTCTCTCTCTCGCTCTCTCTCTGTGTGCGGATAACTATGAATCATGGTAAGTGCTAACGCTGTATATACCCGCGGGGAAGGAGAAACGGAATGAGAAAACCGACAAGAAACACAGAAAAGGGAATACGAGAAGTAGAGAACGGAGAACGGAGAACGGAGCACAAAGGCAGGGCCAGAGGCGCAGAGCACATTTCAAGGATTACGCGTGTGAGCGAGAGAAAGAGATTCTACTGTCTTTTCAAGGTATCTACAAGATACACACACGCACACACACGCACACACGCACACACGGCTGCACATGGATACGAGCCACAGAGGTAGACAATTTCTACCTGGACAACAACCGATCAAAATCTCTGCCGAAAAAAGAAGAAAAAAACAAGTAAAATAAAATAAAAGAAAACGAAAACGAAATGAGGAGTAAAGAGGAAGATAGAAGGCAGCAAAAGGAGGAGAAGAGTGAGAGAGCGAGAGGGGAGAGTGGAGATGGGAGAGTGGACAGTGTGCGGCAGACGGAGAGGGCAACAGGCAACATCGTTTGCCGAAAAATTAAAATTACAGATGGTTGTTGTTGCTGGACGAGCATATGTACAGGAAACCAGTTTTTATGTTCAACAAACAAAAACCAAGGCAAGAAAAACGCACGAACGAGAATCGAGTGTAGAAGATACACACACGGACACACACACGCACACACACACACAACACACACACTGAAAGGAGTGTATAAGAGGCAGCAAGACGGGGGACAGACAGAGAGCGTTATGATGACATAGCCGCCACGCCGCCGCTGCTGCTGCTGCCGCTGCTGCTGCCGCCGCACATGCGCAACGCCAGCTTCGTGTCGCGCTGCTCCCGTCAATTGTGTATCTTTGAGATACAACTGGGCACAGCCAATGGCCCACTACAAGCTACAGTGCGTTTCGCCAGCATTAGACTGGCCAAAGGGGTGTCTGTCCCCTCCGAGCTCACTGTGGTTCCAAGCTCTGTCTTCTGGCATCGAAAAAGACTTCCTTAAGCGTACCCTGGCTTTGGGTTTCCTGGGCCATGCCCTGTGCATCTGTTAAGCCAGAATAGATTCAAATAAATGTGTGCCATGACTGGGTGTTCGGTTCTGTGTCTGTTTCTGCATACTTCTAGCACGCACTGTCGCGCTTGTCTATTTCTTCGTACAATTTGCTCGCTTGTTGCTAGCCAGCTCCTACCCTCCATTGCTTTACTGCCTCTCCGCATGATCTCAATGTGTGGCACAAATTTGAACAGAGGGAAGCGCGCAGCAGTTCTGAGTTGCATGCAACATGTGTTCGTGAGATGTTTTTGCCAGCAACAGCGGCAACAGCGGGCCAAATCCTGGCCATGGCCATAGAAATTATATTTCTCAAGGATGGCACAGGGAACAGGGAGTAGTCCTTTGTCCCTCACATCCTCAAGGATGTGCGCAGATCGCACACCGGGCAAAAGGGAAGCCAGTTCCTGTACGAGCAGCCGCACATATCTTTGTATCTACACATGTTTCGTGTCGTGTCTTTTGTGTGTGCTTCTCTTCCTCCTCCCTCCTCCCTCCACACTTCTTGCCATCTTTGCTTCGCTTCTTTCTTCGCAAAAATTGTGGCTTAACTTGAGAGTTTTCAGAGATTCTCAACCTCAGCTGCAGAGCAGAGATACAGACAGAGAGAGTGCGAGAGAGCGAGAGATATTAAAGACACGCACGTAATTTCTTTGGAACTAGCTGTCGAGGAACCACACAAATTTGAAAGCCACAACAACAACGAATTTCTACAAAAATAATTAAGAAAAACAAAAGAGCTAAGAAGGGAAAAAAACACAAAAACATTTACTTAAAATTGTGCGTTGAGAGAAGGGAATGGGGGAAGCGCAACCAAGAACATGTTCCTCTGCCCATAAACCCACAAAATCTGTTAGGGGTTTCGTGCTCGAATGAAATTCAACTAAATTCTATGGAGATAGGTAGATCCTGTGCACATTGTAAGTATACCATAAACAACCTAATTCTGTTGAGATTGAACCTTGAGAAACCTTTGCTCATATTCGATACGTCAAAGAACCCTTTCATCTGTGGTTGAAAATTCTTGAAGACAAATCTACGGAGTAATTGTTCAAAACTGGAAACTAACTTTTACAAAATATATGCACATAATTAAGGAATAACAAATGAAAGAAAATATAAAATTTCGTTGGAATATGGTTCGAGCTTCGAGCTCAACAGAAAAGATTGAAGCAGGAGCATGCTCCGAATGAAAGAAAGATTCTAACAGAAGCCTAAGAGCAGATCTGGCAGAGTTAGAGCAAGTCGAAAATGTAAGCAAAAACAAACTTATCTAAGAAACAGAATTTAAATTGACTGCCACACATATTCATATCATGTATTTCAAATGTTTTATCTGCAATGACTGTTAACCAAACTGAAAATCAAAAAAAATAAAATCGAAAATGTATATTGAAATAAAAAAACAGAAATTTTGTAATGTACATTTTTTTTGTTGTTTCTCTTTTGTGTCGTTTATATTTGTCATTTAAAAAAAATACTTAGAAGGCGTGCCAAGGGGGAAAGCGTTAAGTAGGTTAACATTTAGGTAAAAAAAAAAATAATTGTGTAATAATAATAATAAACAAAATATCTACGAGCATGGGGGGTACATATGAGGAATGTAGGAGATGCGAATTTCCTTTTTTTTGTTGTGGGTTGGTTGGGGGGGAGGAAAATTACAAGTAAATGAAAAGTTTAAATAATTACAAATGGTTTTATTCGTGAAAACATAAATTAGGGGCAACTAAACGTAATAAATATATGGGTTTATATGTATAAGTTTTCTTTTTGTGTTGTCTCTCTTTATACATATATGTATACGCATATATATAGCTGTGTGTGTGTGTGTGTGTGTGTGGGTGTGCCTATATGGTATGTATATTATCCCTGATTTATCGCATTTGGCGTTTTTAAGGCTAACAAATACACATGGATATGTATGTGTCTAGTATCTAGATATAGTATATATATCAATTGGCATTTAGTTGCTGCTTTTTAGTGTACATATCGTGTATATGGCATTTGTGGTTCTCCTTCTGCTCCTCCTCCTCTCTATCTCTCTCTCGATTACAAAATAAATCAAAAGACAAATCATATAATCAAAACAATCATTACAAAATTAAATTCGACAAAAAAAAATACGTACAATATGCTCTAGAGTTAAGTACAATTGGAACGTACCAAGTTATCGTTCGTTATATATGTATATGTATATATAATTAGGTATATACTAGAGGTATGTATATGGTTTGGGATTATGTATATACACATATACGCGGGGCGCCATGTTGGTGTAAGCGTTTCGTTTCGGTGTTTGCTGCTGTGTTGCTGAGGTATACTTGGAGGTTATTTGTTTTCGTTCTTCTGCTATCATTTCACATACAAATTAAGAGTTGTTTAAAACTACAAATTAAAAAGTAGGCCGTAGGGCGTAGAGTACAAATAATAATACAACATTTAACATACGAGTAAAATTAAATAATTTGCTGCTACAACAATTAGGAATTCTCTTGCTTTTCTCTGCATTTCGTTCTGTTCGTTCTTTGCGTTTCTCCCTGAAGATGGAGAGACAGACACTCTCTTCACTATATATATGGCAATCTCTAATTACAGGAATGAATTGTGGAGTTCTGGAGCGTTGTTTAATGGGGGGTTGGCATGGCCAAAGGAGTGGCAGCCAACCAGTCATTGAAATGCTGCGGCCTTAGTGATCAGTATCAAAATTATAAAAAAAAAAAACAAAAATACATTTTAAAAAACATCAAATTATTGCCTGCCAGGCAATAAAATGTGTTTTCTTAATTTGTCAAAACCAAAAGCAAAATCGGTGCGCGAATTAAATGACATTTTAAGCACAAAATCATGTTAAAATGTGAAATTGTGCAGTGGCACTAAAACTGTAGGTCCCCCAAAGCGGGAACTGGACTGGGACTGCTTGCTTGGTCGGCAGTGCAGCTGTATGGCGACTGCTTTGAACGGTAATCACTCCCTCCACTGGGAAGCAGTGTCCACGTCAATCGCTAGGCTAGCCCTCAACTGCAGTGCGGCTCAAACTGTCGCCACAAAGCCCAGAGCATTTCACAACTTAATCAGCCCACAAATCCGATCGGACCCTAGTCCCTGATGGCACGACGGCTGATTCCTAGTCTTTGATCCCGGACCTTTCAATACAATTCAATATCTTTCTCAATCAGCACAAACTCCTCGTCGGGAAACTCGTCCTTGATCAGCATGTGGTGGCCTTCCCCTGTGGCGGCTGAGACCAACAGAATTTGCTGAGCCTCCATTTGCTCTACCATCCGATCCTCCTCAGCCTCGTCCAGCAGCAGCTCCTCCTCCTCCTCCCCCTCCTCCTCATCCTCATCGTCCTCCAGCAGGCTGTCATCGTCGGCGGCCACATCGTCGATGGATCGCTTCAGATTGAGACTGAGACTGTGATTCAGATGGGGATTGGAGTGATTGGGAGTGCTTCGGGGCGACAATGCCGCCACGGCCGTCACCGTCAGAGAGCGGGCAAATGCCGCCTTAATGGGATTGATGGCCGTGGGAGGTGGCGTGGGCGTGGCAGAGGCAGAGGCGGGTAGGGTGGATGCAACGGTAGTCACCAACTGCGACTGTGAGGATGCCGCTGCTGCTGCTGCTGCTGCAGCGGCTGCCACAACAGCGGCGGCTGCTGCTGCGGCGGCAGCAGACTTCTTGCCCACAACCCGGGGTCGATTGTGGGTCTCGAGATGCTTGCGCAGGTGATCCTTGCGACAGAAGCCCTTCTCGCAAATGTCGCACATGTGCTGCTTGAGGCCCGTGTGAATGGCCTCCACGTGGCGCCGCAGATCGGTCTTGTGATGGAACTGCTTCGGACAGAGCTCGCACTTGTGCGGCTTGTCCTGGGTGCGATGCCGGCCCAGGTGTGTCGTGTAAACGTCCTCGCTCTGGAAGCGTTTGCCGCACTTCTGGCAGCGGAACGGGTACTCACCGGAGTGGAAGCTCTTGTTGTGCTGCGTGAGGTAGCAGTTCTTGGTGAACTCCTTGTCGCACTCCAGACACTTGATCCGCCCGGATGGCAGCGTTGTCGAGTGCGGCGATGTTGATCCCACGCTGCTGTTGCGTCGCCGCTTCGTTGTCGATGGTGTGGCGCTGGCGGCCGCCGCCGTTCCTCTTCGCTTCTTGGCCACCGACTGTGTCACCGTTTGCGTCGGCTGTTGCTGCTGCTGCTGCTGCTGCTGTTCCATCTGCACCAGTTGGATCTGCTGCTGATGTTGCTGCTGTTCCAGTGCCTGCTGCTGCTGCTGCTGCTGCTCCATCTGCTGTTGGTGGTGATGATGCTGCTGGAGCTGATCGATCTGATGCTGCTGCATCTGCTGCTGGTACTGCTCGAGTTCGTATTCCTGCTGCTGTTGCTGCTGCTGCAGGAGGCTGGCCATGTCCAGCTCCAGGGCGGGCGTGGCCCGCGAGCTGCTCACCGTGGGCGAGTAGGGGGTGCTGAGCACCGTCAGCGTGGGCGTGTGCGCTTGCTCCTGCTGCGCCTGGGCGTGGGCGTGCAGGGCCGTCGTGAGGGTGTGCACCGGCGGCAGGTCTCCCTCCTGTGGCGACCGCTGGGCCGCCACTGTCGAGTACGGCGAGAGCGGGGCATAGGGTGCGAACAGGGAGGCGGGCATCAGCTGCAGAATCTGACCGTCACTGGTCGTGATCTGGTGGGGATGGCCGTGACTGTGGCCGTGACTGTGGCCATGACTGTGGGGATGGTGATGCCCGTTTGTGGCGTAGCCAGACTCGGCAGCGGCTGCGGCTGCGGCGGAACTACCAATAATAGTGTGATAGCTCGTTGTGGGATCCAGCGGCTGCAGCTGCTGGTAGCATGGCGGCGGCGGCGGCATGATGGGCATGTGCATGGTGGGCGGCATGGGCATGGTGCTGGTGATGTGCGGCGGCGGCGGCTGCAGCTGCAGCGGCAGCAGCTGCTGCGCTGTGGTGGTGATGGGCATGTGCATGGTGGGCGGCATGGGCATGGGCATGGTGAGGGTGGTGTGGGTGTGGGTGTGGGTGTCCGTGTGCTGCTGCTGCTGCTGCAGCTGCGGCGGCGGAGAGCTGCTGGTGCCCGGCGAACTGCTGCTGTGTGGCATATTGTCCTGCGACAGGATTAGTGCCCCCGGATCCTGCTGCTGCTGCTGCTGCTGCTGTAGGTGCTGGCGATGATGCTCCTCCTCCTCCCGCTGCTGCTGCTGCTGCTGCTGTTGTTCCTCCTCCTGCTGCTGCTGATGCTGCTGCTGCTGGTGGTGGGGGTGGAGCAGCGCCTGGTAGTGGTGCACCAGCTGCTGCGGCTGCTGCTGCATAGTGTCCATACTGGTGGTGGTGATAGTAGCTAGCGGCGTGGTGCTGGTGCTGCTGCACTGCAGCATACTGCTGGGCATGGGCATGTGCATGGGCATGGGCATATCCAAAGCCAGCATGTTGTAGTCCATTCCCATAGGCGGCAGCAGCGACTGCTGCGGCTGGCCCATTCCCATAGGCGGCAGCGGCTGCGGCGGCGGGGTGGTGCGCGAGAAATCCATTGCCTGCTGCTGCTGCTGCTCCTGCCGCAGCGGCGGCTGCTGCTGAAGATGGTAGATAGTAAGGGGCGAGAGTCTGCTGCTGTTGCTGTTGCTGCTGCTGCTGCTGCTGACTGCCGTGTTGGGCGTGTTGCTGCTGTTGCTGTTGGAGCTGTAGGGACGGGATGCCAGCAGATAGCTGACCTGCTGCTGCTGTTCCTGCTGCTCCAATTGCTCCAACTGCTGCTGCTGCTGCTGCTGCTGCTGTAGGTGATCTACTGCCCGCTCCCGCTCCTGCTCCTGCTCCTCCTCCATGGCCATTAAGCTGCTGTTGCTGCTGCTGCTGCTGCTGCGGCTGTTGTGGCTGTTGTGGGTGTGGTTGCTGTCCTCCAGTTGCTCGATCTTTATAGCTGCCATTGCTTCCGTTTCCATTGGCATTGTGGCTGTTGTTGTTGTTGTTGTTGGTGTGGTTTTGGGGATGGTGGTTGTTGTTGTTTCGTTCAGCAGGCCCCTCATTTGGGAGGACGGCATTTGTGTGATGTTGTTGTTGTTGGTGTTGAGAGGGGCGGAGGGACCTGCTAGCCCGTTTGGGTGACCGTTCAAAACGGAGTTGTTGTTGTTGCTGCTGCTATGCTGCTGCTGCTGCTGCTGCTGCTGGAGATGGTGCTGCTGCTGCTGCTGCTGATGGCTGGAAGCGTGCTGTGGTGAAGCGTTTGTCGTGGATTGCACTTGTTGCTGCATGCCGTAGCCGTAGCCATTGGCGCCGCCGTTGCCCGGATACCCATTCCCGTTGGCCTGCTGCTGCTGCTGCTGCTGCTGCTGGAGCTGGTGTTGATGGTGCTGCTGCTGCTGCTGCTGCTGCGTGGTGGGCGATGGCGAGGCCGAGTACTGGGACATGGCAGCGCCGCCCACCGCTCCCACCCCGCCCCCGCCGCCATAGTCGGGCGGACTTCTAGGCGGTTCCGGCGGTTGCACATTGGCCGGCGGCGGTGGCTGCACTTGGGGCACCGCCGATGCTGCCGCGGCAGCTGCTGCAGCGGCCGCAGCTGCAGCGGCGGCATTGCCGCGCCGACTGGGCTTCGTTACGGGATCCCGCGACGGATGATGGTGCGCCGAAATGGGCAGCGTGGCCGGATCCGGCTGGCCGCTCGACTTCACCGCGTTCTTGTGCAGCGTCGTGTTGTAGTGGCGCTTCAGGTGTCCGGAGCTGGTGAACCACTTGTTGCAGGCCGTGCAGTTGTAGGTCTTGGGTCTGCGCGCCTCATTCGACTTCCAGGTGGCCGCCTTGGCCGTGAGGCTGTTGGCCGGCAGCACCGAACTGGAGCTGGGCGGCTCGAAGCCGCGGTAGGCGGCCTGCTGTCCAACGGCCACCGCTGGCGGCGCACCATCCTGGCCCGGTCCGCCCGTCGTGGTGCTGGGAAACTCCGCCGGACTGGTGGCCACATTGGCGCACAGATCGACTCCCCCGCCACTGCCAGCCGTCGGATCGAACGACTTGTCCACGTAGTGCTGCGAGTCGGGATACTCGGACTTGATCAGCCCGTGCACGCCATACTCCTGCTTGATGAGTGTCGCTCCGACGCCGACTCCTCCGCCCGCCTGGTGGTAGGGCGACTGCTTGGGCGAGTAATACGGCGACTTGTCCAGGCCGAGGCCAACGCCAAGGCCCAAGCCCGGCTGCTGTTGCATGTACGGAGGCAGGCCCTCGACTCCCACTCCCACTCCCACTCCGACTCCGATACCCGTCTGCGGCTGTTCCCAGCTGTGTAGGGCGCGCTGCTGCATGGACTGCATGGAGTGGAGGGGATCGGGCAGCGACAGAGGCAGGCCGGCGACGACAGCCTCGTGCTGGTGGTGTTGCTGCTGCTGCTGCTGTTGCTGCAGCAGCTGCTGATGGTAGACCATCTTCTGCGAGTCGAGATCGAGCAGCTCTCCGGGATTGGAGCCGCCCGGTGGCTGGGGTGTGGGCATCTCCTCCTTGATGTACGGCGAGCTGGCGTATCCGCTGCTCCCGTACGGCGACTCTCCGTGCACGTTGGCAATGTGCTCCTGCAGCTCCTGTTCGTTGGTGGTGAGGATGCCGCACTTTTTGCACTGCAACTTGCAACCACCGGCGCCACCGGGTCCGCTGGGGGAACCGGGCGGTCCGCCCAGCTGCAGGTGCGACGAGGTCGATGTGGGACTGCTGCTGCTGACGACGCGCGGACTCATCGCCGATGTGGTGGTGCTCACGGCACTGGGAGCGCTCACTGCCTCCTCCGCGGCACTGGGTAGCGCCGATGTCGGCGTCTGCAGGTACGGATGATACCGGACACCTGAGCTCTGTGCCGCATGCTTGCTGTAGTCCCCGCCGCCCACCAGGCTACCCCCAAAGCTGTAGTCGCTGCTCTGCTGCTGCTGCTGCTGTTGCTGCTGCTGGTAGAACTGCTCGTAGCTGTTGATGTAGCTGCTCGCGTAGCTTTGCTGTTGCATTTCTCCGCCGTAGATGCCACCGTACAGCTGCTGCTGCTGCTGCTGTTGCTGTTGTTGCTGCTGTTGCTGCTGCTGCTGGGGCTGTCCGCTGGCGGAGTACATGTGATGGGTGGCATAGGGCTGGTGGGTAATGCCCGTTACCTGTGGATCCGTGGCCATGCTCTGCTGCTGCTGCTGCTGTTGCGGCTGCTGCTGCTGTTGTTGCTGTTGCTGTTGCGGCTGCTGCTGCTGTTGTTGCTGCTGTGGTGGCTGCGGTGTGCCTGGCTGGTTATCACTGGAATCGGCTGCGGCGCTTATTGTGGCATTTGGGGTGGCCGGGGCACTGTTAACACCGCCGCCGGCTGCTCCTGTCCCAGCACCACCACTGCCGCCGCTGACAGCTGCTGTTCCTCCTCCTCCTCCTCCGCCGCCGCCGCTGTCTGTGGCGCTGCTTGAGGCCAGAGCCTCTGCCGCATGCAGTGGCGGCATTTCACTTTTGATGCTCGCCATGTACCGCTACATAAGTCAACGGCGATTCGCTCGTGCTCGTGCTGTTACTGTTGTGTCTACTGCTGCTGCTGCTGCTTCTACTGCTTGGGCTGCGGCTGCGTGTGCTGCTCATGTGGCCGTGCGTTCTGCTGCTGGAACTGCTTGAACACTCCTGCTTCTTCTTGTGCGGATCAGGCTTGGGCTTGCATCCTCGCCTGCCTTTTCCCTCCTCCTTCTCCTTCTCCTCCTCCTCCGCTCTTCCTTAGATTTTGTTTTTTGTTTGTTGGTTTTCGTTGGCGTTTTGTTTTACCGTTCGTTTAGTTTTGTTTTTTGTTTTAATTAATTTTTGGTTTTCATTTGTTGTATTTGGAACTGCAAATAATTAAATTATTTGATTCGATTATTAATTGTTGTAGGCAAGAAAAAAAAAACAAGAAAAAACAATCACACACACAAGTAGACGGGCAAACTAACTAACTGTTCTTCGCATTCATTTTGGTTCGAGTTCTCTTTTAATTTTTGCTTCACTTTTTATTACACGATTTTACAGAAAATGCTTGTAAAATGCAATTATGGTTTTTGGTTTTAGCATTCGAGTATTGTTTCGTGTAACTTGCTTGCCGCTTCTTTCACACCACACGAAAAAAAATATATGTCTCCAGATCTCCATGTGGTTCCTCTCTCGATTTCTTTTGCTTACTTTACATGCTCCTTTTCGCTCCTGCTCCTGATGCTGCTGGTGATCCTCTTTGCTTCTCTGCTTGTCTGCTGCTTTCTTAACACAAATCAACATAAACGGGGGGTGTGGGGGACAAAAATAAACTGAAGAAACAACCAAAAAATCGTTTCAAACTTTTGCTCACTGTACTATGCAAATTTTGAATTTTGTATTTTGTGTGCGATTGCGAGAGAGAGAGTGGGTGAGCGTGTTCTGCGTCTCCTTTGCTCGCCTGATGCTTGCTGGATTCTGCGATCTCCGACGACGACAACGACGCTCTTTATTACATTTTCCACAAGATCACTTTTTGTTTGTCATTATTCTTTTCGGGGAATGGAACATAAAAAAATTGTTTGCAAACACAATATATACATATAACACTTGAATGATTAACTTCTTTTTTGGTTTTGTTTTAAGTCCGAAATAGAGTTTTAGTTTTTCTTTGATGGCCGAGAATTTTGTCCAAAAATTGTGAGGTTGATTTTTGTTTGTTTGGTGTGTAAGAAAATGAAACAAAAAAGGGCGCTAAAAGCTAAAACAGCAGCTCCAGCTCCACAAAAAGTAGTGTGTTTCGGTGGCCGCGGCCTTTTTGCTTGTGCCGTTACAAATTTCAAAGATTGGGGCGGCAAGGCCGTTTGTTTCAAATACGCCCGCCCTCAGATGTTGCTACGGCTTCAAATGTTGCAGGGAAACAAACGCGTGTTGCTGCGGAGGACGAAGGGTATGGGCAGCAGGCGCAGTGGCCAGCAAAAAACCACGCAGGCAGAGTAAAATCCACCCCTTTTTTCATCTTACTGTGCATTTTGTGGCATATTGTTGATCAAACACGGTGAGGTGAGGTGCCGGAGTCTTTGAAATGTTGCTGGGCCCTTTTGCCTTATTACTCATACCTTGCCAAGGCCCAGAGCTCGAGTCGATCGAAGAAAAAGGGAGGATTTACTCACTCTTGCGCTCAACTCCGAGCTTCGGCTGACTTCGGGTTGAATAGCACGACGCGCTCTGTCTCTCTCTCTTGGAGTGCTAAATGTTGCCGGTCTACTACTAAATGTTGCTAGCGCAAGACGTGACATGTGTTAATGTGTGTGTGTGTGCGCTCAATGTATATAACGAAGCCGGGTTTTATGTACGACGCTACCCGTCTTCTGTCTCTTTCTTATTCTCTGCATTTGTTTTTGTTCTTGCTTTTGCATTGTCTGTTTTGCGTTTGATTTTTCGTTTTTTACCATTTATTTATTTGATGAAAAAGTATATGGGAAAATATAGGGGAAGCGACAACGTTGCCGCTGATGAAGATGATTCTGATGATCTTGCAGACTTCTGAGATTTCTCTACTCACGCGTATTTTGGATAAGCCGAAGCCGGGTCTGGGTGAACTCAGCTGCTGGGCAAGCTGGTGAAACCATTCAAGCGGCTATAACTAGCTTATGGATGAATTGAATAACTTCTTTGGCTTTGTAATCGGTGTTTGGCATGGTTTCTTCGTAATAGCCGCACTTATGGATAGATGTTGAATGTAGGAAAAACTGCTGGGGATTAATGTTGAATCTACTGCTGGAATAGTTAAAATTTTGGATTTTCTTAATATTAAGGTTACATTTTAGAACTTGACAAGAAGGCCAAAAGCTAGATTCTTAGTAATTATTTTAGGCACATCTGCATGTGATGATTAATGCTGATGTTGCCGTTGCAGCCTTCAAGAGCATAGTTGGCTATGACTCTCCTTGGGATGCTGGCAACAAGTTAATTGACTTTACGATGAGGGCTATGCATACATTCATATGTACATACATATGTAGTTCCCACAGTATTAATAGGGCCAAATACAAGCACGCCACAAGCGCACAGCTGTGCTACTGTTTCAATGCATATGATTAACGTGTTCCGATAAGGAAAGAACTATTAATAAACTAACCATTTCGCATTAGTCAGCCATTGACTCACTCTAACGCTAAGTGGCCCAGTCCCGTCCGGAGCAAAGCTTACACTACTAGCCTAGTTTCCGAGTCGAGTTGGGGCCGGGATTGCCGATTGCCCGCGTCACAGGTCTCGTAAAAGTTGTCAACGCTTAAAAAATTAATAAACCCAACTTTTATTATGCACAGCATACGAAAATAAAGCGAAGAAAGACAACAGAGAGAAAACTAAAAATAGCTGCGGGAAGGGTTTCGGCATGGATGTGTACGTTCGGTTCTGACTTTTTTTTTTCGTGTTAGCTTTTGGGTCTGGTCTGGGATTCAGCCCAAAAGTATTTAAAAATCTCGCAAGCCAAAATGTGAAGAGCTAATGGAGCCCAGATATTCGTACAAACGGACACGGGGATGTGGATGTTGATGTTGATGTGTATGTGGATATTGGATCGGACAGGGGGCTAGAGGCAAGCGGCGGGCAACACACAAAGATACCCATTTATGCGAGATTGTGTTTGCGTGTGTGTGTGTGTGTGAGGCCTTGAGGAAGAGTTGAGTGGAGTACTAAAGAGCGAGCGAGACAGCCAGAGGGCGAGAGAGAGGCAGAGAAGACAGGCCGAAAATTTACATACATGATTGTCATAAAAAATCAGCAAGCAAATTGTCAAATCCCTAAACTGACAATAAAACAATAAAGAAAACGGAGAGCGAAGAGCGCGGCAACGACGAAGAGCCAGAGCAGTGCGGGGTTCGACAACGGCTGACGACTCGAAAGTACAGTGGGACCTGCTAGAGTTCGTTTGTTTTGGGATGTACATAATGTTCGCTATTAATGGGAATTCATGAAAAAAAATTGTGACTCCATATGATAATTTTTATTTTCTCAAGTTCTTTCTCGAATCGGCAAATAAACATGATATTTCAGTGCACATTTGTATATTCTCATCTGTCTTTGACAAGCTTCACAGTACACACGTTGTCTGCACATGTCAGGAGAGCAAAGTAGGGCGAAAGTACGGAGAATGACAAAAGAAAGAACAGACGAACGCAAAAGCAGAAACCGCATGCACGCTCGCTATGGTCTTTCATTGCAAAAGGGGGAAGACAAAGAGAATAAATGATAGTGACAAAAGGGGGAGCGATAGCTTTGGCGCAACAGCTGATGCAACCGCTGCAGCCGGTTTAGTGTCTGCACTGGGATTAGACCGTTTTATGGCGCATTTATGGACACGCAACAGTTGCACGGCAGGATAGGGCGCGCAGGTAGGCCCTTCTTCATGCAGTGGGCAGATAGCGCTGGCCGTTGCAGCTCCTAATTGCAAGGTGCGCGAGGGGGTGGGATGAGTACTTGCGTTTTGGTGTCAATCACATCACAGTTGCAGTCACAGCGGCGGATTCAATTCCTTCTCGCATTCCTTTTTCGTTGACCTCTCCCTGAGAATGCGTGAGTTGAGTGTCTGTGTCATGTGTGTGTGTGTGCAGTTAATGACTTTTTAATTGAGCGCGTACAGCAGCTGTCACTGACAGCGCCGTTACTTTTCAATTACATACGTGAGAGTGAAAAGTACAAGAAAAGAGCGAGGGAGGGGAGAGAGCAAATCGCCGCCAATTGTTGGCGCTCTCTCTTTATCTCTCTCTGCAAGCTTAATTCGACGCCAAGGTGCATGCGTAGTTTGTGTACCACACTTTGGATCACTCAAACTAAATATGGGAATCCACTAAGATCTCTAAATTTCTGGCACACGGCTCTCCTCGTTTCTTGTTACCATTCCCCATCTTCCCTAGTTGGCCGTCCTCTATCTGCATACTATATTACCCTGCATTAATATACACCTTGGACAGAACGAAGCGACGCCAGTGGCTCTCTTGCAAGCTTAAGCAGAGTTTTTGGCTGCGTCTCGGCTTCAACTTCAGCTTATGTAACGCTGGCGCCGCCATCAACGCCGTCCGCTCTTTCTATGAGTCATTGGAGCCTCAGGGCCGGCCGGGCCGCTTCTGCTCCTATCGCCACCGGCAGAGCGGTGGCGGCTGCGCTGTTTGTTGTGGTTTCTCTGCTCATACCGCCTCCCCGGCATTTTCGCTGTTTGCGCTCTCTTCTTGTTCGAGTTGTTCTTGTGGCCTGGAGCCGGCTTCAAGTTTGCTCTGTTGTTATTCTTCTGCTTCTCCCTTCCTCATGTTCTTCTTCTACTTGTTGACTTTGTCTCAGCGAAGTACACAGACAACTATGCACATTCATACATACACATGTACATATGTACATACATATGTACAAATGTACATTCATACAGAAGAGCAAATAGAGTATTCGTCATCCACATGACCTGACGACGACCCTGTTACGGGGTCCCACGAATCGAACTGTTAATATCACGATTCGAGACTAAAGCCTTTCAACTATGGTAAATACTAAATATATAATTACATACAAACATATGTAGTAAATGTGTCTATGGTAAATAAATCCACAGATAACATCCCTACCAGTGCGATTATACCAAATAGCTACTGTTTAGTGGCTATTCGGACTACATACATACATATAACAATGGAAGGTTAAGCATTTTAAAGAAGTTAAGCTCCAGATTGGAACCATGGGTGATGTTTTTCATCTACCGATTCACAAAAATACGAATATTTACGGGACGAATATTAAAACCTACATATGTACATACATTTGTACATATGTAGATATGGTAAACTATGAAAATATGTACATACATATGTACATATTCATTTGCATATTCTATATTTGCTCTTCACACGACGACAATTGTGAATAACACAGCAAGATTTTACTTGTCCTCCTTCTCCTCACGCTTCTTCTTGTACTTCTTATTATGTGTGTTTCGGTGTTCTATTGTTTTTTCTTTAGTATTGTGTTTTCTCTTTTTTTGTTGTTTTCGTTTCAGAAATATTTTGTCGTCGTTTCTCATGTCTTTCTCTCCTCTCCTGCTTTCGTTTGCACAATATCATCACACCATTCTTTGTTTCTTTCTTTTCATTATTATCATTTCTTTTTCAAACTTTTATGGGATTCAATCTCCCAATTGTTTGGTCAACACTTCTTGCATTTTTTATTATTTTTATCAAAATATCCAGAAAGTATTTCCTGGACTTTAAAATATACAGTGTGTTTGTAAAGAATTTATGACCAGTTTCAGATGATAAAGTGATTTGTGAGCACATCCTGTATATGTACATATTTCCAAGGATAGTTCCACCTATATACACAAAGAACGAATGAATTTGCTGATGAGTAAATGGTATTAGATGCCATAAAAAACTGCCAAAAGTATCAGGCATTCCAAGGCTAGCCCTTCCTATCTTATTGTACTATTTTGTAGAATCTGGTGGTCTTATGATTCTTTTCTCTCAAATTCTCAGTGTTGTTATTCTTATTATACCCGGTACTCGAAGAGTAAATAGGGTATATTGTATTTGTGCACATAACGGTTGTATGTAACGCACAGAAGGAAACGTTTCCGACCCCATAAAGTATATATATTCTTGATCAGCATCAATAGCCGAGTCTCTGTCTGTCTGTCTGTCTGTCCGTCTGTCCGTCTGTCCGTCTGTCCGTCTGTCCGTCTGTCCGTCCTGATGAGCGCCTAGTACTCAGAGACTATAAGAGCTAGAGCCACCAAATTTTGCATCCAGACTTCTGTATGCTCACACTGTTACAAGTGTATTTCAAAAATGAGCCACGCCCCCTTCCGCCTCCGCAAAAGGGCGAAAACCTCCCAAATCTACAATTTTGAAGATAGCAGAAAACTAAAAACGCCATTCCGTAGGGAATGACCATATCTATCAGATCACCAAATTGGGATACGATTGGATCATTATTATAGCCACAATGAAGAAATTAATTTGCAGTAGCCAAACCCACCCCGTCCCGCAGCATTCACAATCTGCTTCGCGCTGTTTATGGCCTGGCCCCTGACACGTCACTGCCTCTGCCTCTGCCGCTGCCTCTGCCGCTTCCTCTGCCGCTGACTCTGCCGCGACTCTGCAGTGTGTGTCTATAGGGGAGGGTGGCGAGCTAAAGGAGCGTGTTGGCGTGAGTAGTGTTGTTGATGTAGATGACAGATGAAGAAAAAATGTAAAATTTGACAAATAACCGCTAAGTTGCAGATGTAGTACTGAGTGCCGGGTATAAAAGTTGTGACGCGTAAGAAGCGTCTCACACGTCCCTTCTCGTTTATCTTCTGATGGTGTCTTAAGTTGGTTATGGGGGGAGGAGGCCAATGCCTCCTCTCACATTTGCATATTTCTCAAGATTTTGCCTCTTCCAAATTGATAGTTCGCTAAATTGATGGAGAGGAGATACACAGATAGAGGCCGAAATAGAAGAAATGCCAAAAGCCATCATCCAAAATTATTATTTCGTGATGCCCATCTAAATAGGGTGAAAAGCGAGAAAAATATCGAGAAACAGAACAAAAAAACACGCAGAGAAAAAAAAAACACAAAGAAGGGGAACTAAGCCAAAACCAAAATAACAAAACGAGCGACAAATGCTGCTCGATCATAATTGAAAAATGCATGCCACAAAAACAACAAGAAAAGATGACAAAGAAAGAAACAAGAAGAAGAAGATGATGAAAAAAAGAGAGATGATGTCGCACTCGTAATACCCTTGTCGAACCTCCATGGACTCACTTTAGAAAATAGTTTTGCTGCCAACAACTTTCTTTCCAGCTACAGTGACGGTATTTTATTATGCTCATGTGTGCATGTACTGCATGGGATCCGAAAATGAATTGTTCTCACCCTGTTGCAAAAAGATGCCCGTACCAAGTGCATCCTCTGGAAGGGTATAACAATAAGAGAAGCACGAACAGCTCTGAGAGAGCAGCAAAGAGGCAGAAGGACAGCAGGACAGAAGGAGCTGGAAAAACAAAAAAACAGCAGATGCACAACGCATACAACAACAACAACAAAAATGCCAACACACGCAAGCAGGAAGGGAGGGAGGGAGAACAGCCAACACTGGCAAGCAACAGTAGGAGAGGGAGGGTGTCAGTCAGCCACCAGGGTGAACGAGAGCAAGAGAGAGGCACAAGCATAGGAATTGAAAATTTAAAGGAATTCAATTTGAAATGCAAACAATGCTGCACATACACACACTCGCACACACTCACAGACATTCGCCCGCCAAGAAGTGCAACAAAATGGCAATGAAACGATAGCCAGACGGCAGCGAAATGAGCACAGCAGCAGCAGCAGCAGCAGGAGCGGCAACAGCGAGAGAGAGAGTACGATGGGAGAGAATGATGTGGGGAAGTCAGAGGAAGAGGGAGAGAAAAGGCGCTATGCTGTAAAACGGAATGCTGTCTGCATTCCCCGCTGCGTCATGCGACCGCCCCGCCTCCAGCACCGCCCGCCCGTCGTGCATGGCTAATCCTTGTCTGTGTCTTTATTTTACGTGTTTTTTGCAACTTGGTCGCCCGGCGGCATGTGCAACACGTTGCAAAACACGAACAACAGCAGCCACATGACGACCAGGCTCTAATTTTGCCCTGCATTCGCTCATTCGTTTCTGTTCCTTTGTGGTTTTTAGCTGTTGCTGTTTTTTTTTGCAAAAGAGAGGGAGAGAACGCGCTACAGCGACACACCCGCATGCCTTACTGTTAACAACAAGTTGATTGCAGCTGTTGCACTGCTTGCATACGTGATGTTAAAATAACTGCTTGTTTTTTCTGCTTGTGCACATGTCTAATGGAGTTCTGGTTGCCCCAGCTGCCCCTAAATACTGCTTGCTTTAACGTTTAACGATGTTATTTAATGCATATCCACTGCTTTGCATACTGATGTTACCACTAAGTGTGACTAAGAAATGTTTCGGAAACTCTTCAAATATTGATGCCCATTGACGATTGATTGATCGACAGCCGAAACGCTGCCCACAAAAGTAGGCAGCCGCACGCCGGCTGTAATCGATTCCTGGAAACAAGAAAATGGCTAGCTAAAAACTGAAAAACTGACAAAGCAAATTGACATCGGAATTGGGGTAAGACCGAAATTACCGTGGGCAGTGGTGCCAATCGTGGTAAAGGGCGACGGAGAGTGGGTTAAAAGGAGGCAGTGAATTGTTAAAACTTGACTGGCATGTGTTGTGTACAACTGTACTTTTCGTTCCCCTCACACAAATCTACATAAATACACACACATAAATTCATACATGGCCATGGACCGGGACGGGTAAGCGTACACATGCGCCAAGTTTTAATCATTAAAAATTGTAACTGTTATTAATATTTAAGGCTTCTACATAAGGGCAGGCGGCACACACATGGTGGGCAACTAACCATGTCCATGTACACTCTATGTAAACACACGCATACACATGCACACATATAGCAAAGGCACACACACACACACTCACTGCTGTAAAGCTTAATTGCAAGCCATCGTGTCCGCCGCCTGCCTGTCCCCCACCCCCCACATGACCATGGTTCTGTCCATCTCCCATCACCAACCCCCTAGACGCTCATGCACACACACACACACGAACACACACAACTGCCCCTCAACCTTCAGCCTCACCCCCCCGCTTATCATCCCTATATTCATCAGCCTCCTAAGCCCCCCCGCATCCGTCTGCACATTCATTTGAGCTGACTCTAAAATATCCGAGCGCCAATTTAAATTTAATATCGACGCATGGGCAATCCACCACCAACAGGCACACGCACATGTCCACACATACACTGAAAGAAAATGAACTTGGAACATTGAACAGGAACGAAGCTCCAGAAGCCTGTTGCCATTCATTTGGAATGCTCAAAAACTCGTCTCTGATTTTGGATCTTCTTTCAGCCGTAGTGCCCGCGAGGTGTCTCCCTTCGTTTTCGTTCAGTGTACCCGTATAGAGAACTGTCCATGCTGTTCGTAAATCTATTTGGCACATTCATGCATAAAGTATTTAGTATCTTTGATATACCTTTTTAACCGCATGGCAACTACACACACACACACACACACACACATACACGCCCACACTCACATATACGCACACGCACCAAGGGCAGCCAACCAAAATGCGCGGACACTGTGGCAAAGAGGATGGGCAACATGTTGGGGGGCGGCAGTGGGAAAGGCAGCAGGCAGTCGCGGACCCAAGGGCCGACACTTTCACTTGCAAATGTCTGTGCCTCTATGTGTGTGTGTGTGTGTGTGAGTATCTTGTGTGTGTGTGTGTGTGTGTGAACACAAATAAATTAATTTCGAATGTAAACCCAGGGAGCGCACAACAAATACAATTTCAACTACACACACAAACGCCACATGGATACACAGATGCCAAAATCAGAGAGATGCTGGCCAGAGCTGAGCCAGGCATTGAATGGAGATGGCTACAGACGATGTTACCTGGATAGACTGGCAGGAACAGGACCAAAAGAAAATAATTCAATTCTGTCGAAAGTTTACATACAACAAACTACAGTCTCACAAGAACCAGTTGCTCTCAAGCTATAAGAGCACTTTTTGCAGTTTACAGTTTTGGCATCACTTCGACTGCTTTACCAGCGTTGATAGGAAAGCATCAGTTCGACTGCTTTACCAGCGTTTCTAATGGAACGATCACAGATCCACGTTGGCTTATCCATGTCTGACTCTTCAAGCAGCTCCAGAAGCGTTCTTATCTGACTGCCAACAAAATAAGTAAACACAATAACCGCCCCCTCAGCATGTTAGGTGTGGTTTGGGAGTCACAACTGGCCAGCACAAAATCAAACCATAATTTTAACTCATGTTTAGAAGAATATAGAATTCATTTTCTAATTAATGAGTGAGCTTTTCTTAATCTGGCTGCAATCGAGAGCTGCACTGGTCCCAGCTAACTGAATGGATTCTAGGTCCTTCATTCCCAACACCCTCAATCCATCGACGAATGAGTGGAAAATGGATCAGTGCCGGTGGAAGTTCGATCAGCAAAAGTATTATTACATTTCTATTAGATGTTCCCATACAATTAGCTTTGTACTCTTTCAGCATTGGAAATTTCCACGTTGCTCATACGCCATGTGGCGTATCCCACTAATACTTATGTATGTATGTGTCTGTGCGCTCCACAGACACACGCAGATCACTCAAAATACTATGATGCGATAGAGAGCACTTGGCACAAGCGGAAATTACGCAGCCCGTGAGGATTTTCCATTTCCCCAGCGCCCCACGCCGCCCCACCGCCGAGACGACGGATGCCACTTTGCCACCGGGGCCCTGTGCCTGTGCCTCCATCAAGAGCGTAGTTTCATAATGGTCGAGCAACATGAGCTGCCCCCACCAGACCCACACACACACGCGCACACAACACACAAAGGGATAATTTACGAAATTTGAATCTTAGAAATTGTTAAAAGCATTTCACTCTCTCTCTCTCTCTCTAGCTCTCTGTGGCTCTGTGTCTCTGTGTCTCTCTCTCTCTCTCTTTCTCTATGTGTGTGTGTGTGTGTTTGCACATATATTTGAAAATTGCAAAATGTCTACCATGGACATTCAAAGTCAGCATCGCCAACGTCCGCAAAGGCTCCACCATGGATCTCCCAGTTCCACCCACTGCCATTCCATACCAAAATTGAAGACAATTTACACTGCGAGAAGGTTTTGTGTGGCAAGTAGTCGGTATCCAATTATATGTCTACAATATTTTTCATTCAATATAATCAAATACAATTCCCTTTTTCTGTTATAAATTTCAGCAGCGCACAAAAGGGACTCTCGCTTTATTTCTCTCTGTGCACATTTTGGAATCAGCCCCGTCTCCTTGTGTCGCTCGCTCTTTCCGCTTCCCCCCACCACATATGGCGCGCGGCTTCAACTTCAGACCATACACATACATCTTCGGCCCGACGTCCTTGCCCCAAACTCATTTGTATATCGTCCTCATCCTCCGCTCTCAGTCGTGACTGACAGTGCCACAGTCTCTCTCCTCTGCTCCGCTGTCCTCTCCTTTGCACTCGTCTTTACTCACTCCCATAGCCAATACACAAAATATGCATACGTAACGGACAGTGCCGGTGGGGAGTGGGTTGATGGGCGGTTGATGGGCGGCTGGGCGGATGGGGCTATGGAGAGTGGTTGGTTTTTGGGTTGGACTTAAAAGTTGGACGGACGATAGACGACGACGACGACGACGAACACACATTTGGCTTCCTGTGTATGTCTGTGCTGGGCCCCCCTTCTCCTTACTCCTCCCAATGCCATTTCATCTCATACTCCTTGACATTCCCATTCCAACTTTGTTGGCCCAACTGCTTCCCGAACTGTTTTGAATGTGTGACAGCCGCCTGCGACGTCTCCCCCAACACCCTCTTCACTTTCTTCCTCTTGTATTTCTACCTTCAAATACACTGAAATAAATCGTATAATAAACGATTCGAATGAGGTCTAAAAATGTTCCGATCATTCCTCTCAGAAGTTTGTTTAAATATGCAAAATACTTGCACATCGAAAAAGTTCTTCAAATATGTCTAAGAATAGAAATTAAATGATTGGAAATGACTCTCGCTTTGGGCATTATTTTTTGTGTAATTAGTTATGTTTTGGGTGGATCTCTGGCGCTGGCTCTTGGCTCGGATTTGAGATACATAAAATATAAAATAATAAATATATGAAAATATATATTTGTGCCATGATTTTTCCGCAGTGCAGCTTCAGTTTTCCACACGCCTCCACAACTATCGGAGTGGATGGATGTTAGAGGTAAGGCTGCTGCTGCTGCTGCCGCTCCTGAAATGTTTGTTGTTGCTGCCTTTGCCCAGTTTTTGAAAATGTAAACTCATCATAAGTGGACCAGAGACCAGAGAGAGTGTATCTGCATCAATGTGCGAATATGTGTGCGACAAAGAGAGAGAGAGAGAGAGAGAGAGAAAGTGAAAGTATGTGTGTGTGTGGTCCAAAAGGACCTTAAGCAGACATCGTTGATGTCGCTGTATCGATGGGACTGGGGAGCAGGAAGTAGGCGGACATTATGCGTCGCAAGTGTTGTGAATGGACATCATGCCAGTTGTGGGGGTCGGAGATGGATGTTTAAGGGTGTGGGGGTTGGGGATTGGGGAATGGGGGATGCCAGGAGTTGGTTGCGTGGATGGTGGGCAGTGGGAGCACGAACGGATTTTACAATTTTGCGTTTCTGCCGCTACAGTTGTGGACTCTGCTTCGTACCTACGTGTGTCTACATATGTATATATTTGCCGAGGGTTGCCAGGGTTGCCACCACAATTGCGGGTAGCCTAAACTTTTAGAGCTGCAAAAAGCAGCAACAAATTGAGTTTTAATGAAACATTTTAAGTGGAAAATTTAAGCCTAAATTTGTTGAAATTATAGAATAGTTAGTTATGCCATTTAGTTGGTTATAATTCGCTGTTTAAAGTGCCCATAAGTGAGAGGACTCATCGTTTGATACTGTCGGGTAGGGTCTGTCTAATTTGTGCAGTTCGAATTGCTTAGAAAAATCTTTTGGATGCTTGGGATTTCGAGAAAGAGATTGCCAAAAGAGGAGTGGCTGAAATGGCCACTAACATCCCAGAGAAAGCATCTTTAAAGGGCGACTCTTAGCTGCATTTTGGACTCTTAGCAGCCCCTCCAGTTTCGTCTCGGAACTACTCTAACTGCCCTCGCCAGCTCGCTCGGTGGTTGCTAGTTTCGCACACGCACACACAGAGACACACACAGTCGAGTCGAAGTCTAAGCCGGACCAAGACACACGCATACATATGCAGATCTGTGTGTGTCCAAGTGCACGTGGTGCGTCGTCGTCGGCGTCGTCGTCGTCTGGCATCAAAGCCAACCACCGGCCACAGCTTCGGCTTTGCTTCTGGTTCTTCGTCCTTCCTGATGCTGTGTTTCCTTTTTTGCGTAATTTACGAGATTATTTCGCACACACACACACAGGCTTAGGCGTAGGCGGAGATTGTGGCGAGAGAGCAAGAGCAAGAGCAAGAGCTAGCTGGAGAGAGAGAGAGAGAGAGAGAGAGAGAAGCATGGACACACAGCCACGCATAATGATGTTGGCTTGTCTTGGCCAGCCCAGAAGGCGCCCGGTGCTCGCTGCTACAGTTGGAGAGTGGGTGGGGATGCTGCAGAGTGGGTGGGCAGATGGGTTGAGTGTAAGTGGGTATGGGTACGGGTATGGGTGTGGGTATATGGGTGGCTTGGCCTTGTCGTAGTTATTGCTTGCGGGCATTCATTTTAATTTTAAAACAACAGCAGAACGGGGCAAGGCCTAGAACACACACAGCGCTTACAAATGGCAAACAATTTGAGACTCACTCAGCCACACACACACATGGACAGATACACTCCCACACACACACATGATTACAGCAGAGCGTCAGTGGCTCGTTCAAGGGTTGCCTGGCAGGCCACGAGCTTTGGCATCTTGTTATAAAATACCTCCAGGAATATCGCAAACGCAGTTGAGGCGGTCAACTGAGCAAAACCGAAGCGCGAAATGGGTACAAAATGGTGGGTAACAGTGGGAAGTGCTTATCCATATTCACAGATTGCTACAGAAACTTAATGAAACGAAATGCCATTATTCGAAACAGATTTTTACGAGCAAGCTGCAGCGAGAAATATACAAAAAATGCAGGACTGATTGGCTAGAAGTCAGCTGGAGTGCAATGTGAATGGGAAAAGCACGAAGAGAGATCCACATGGTGCGGAAATATCCACCATATCTAGAGCTACCAGAGCAATGGGTTGACTTAGCGTAAAGATTTAAAGAAAATTTCCAATAATTGTGTCTAACAATTTCCATTTATTCACACTAAGTATCCAATCTTTAGCTTTCTTTCTGTGTAAATACTGTGGCAAACACAGAGCCTGAGCTGAGCACTCATCTTGGCCTGCATTAAATGCTTTCGCATCTGAGATCCCAGATCTCTGACCGTAGATGGAGAGGTGTGGGGTAGAGGTTTGAGGTGAAGCACCCCACCGGTTGACCCGTCATCCAAGAGTCGCTGTCTCAGCGCCATTCGTCAAGGCATAGTGTGGACCCAGCCACAGCCACCCTGACACTTTCCAATCTACAGTGCTGGCTCCCGCCCAAAGCTCTTTCCTCTCCCTTCCCTGCCCTGCCCAGCCACATGTTGTTGGTCCCAAAATCCTTTTGGCTGGACGCTTTCAGTGTCATTAGTTTTGAATAAGCCATAAATTAAAGATTAAAATATATTTTCATAGAAATATATGTACATATGTACATATGTATGTGTGTACATAATATGTATGTAAATATGTATGCATCATGCATAGCCCTTGGTGGGCTTCTACCCACCCAGCTATCCCCCTTCTACCATTAATTTTGTGTAATGGTCATGGCCAGGCATCGCTGTAGAAGGGGTATGCAGATTGAGGATGTGGCATGGTGGATGGCTGGTGATGGTTGGGGGCAAAGTGAAAGTAAAAGTGAAAGGGAAACATAAGTCCAACAATGGCCCAGAGGCAGCCCCTAACGACATTGTGTGATGGCTGGGGGCAGGAGCTGTGGAGTCGCTTGTGGTGGTGGGAGGCAGGACAATGGCGAAGGCGCTTAAACCACACACACACACACACACACGCGCACGCAGCGGTCCC
This sequence comes from Drosophila subobscura, assembly GCF_008121235.1. Taxonomy (NCBI): domain Eukaryota; kingdom Metazoa; phylum Arthropoda; class Insecta; order Diptera; family Drosophilidae; genus Drosophila; species Drosophila subobscura. Next base: position 21,090,998 of record NC_048530.1, on the reverse strand, counting down.
CCTTGCCCACACCACAGTACAGTTACCTTCTGCTCTCACACACACACACACACGTGCAGCAACCCCCAAATAGGCATTGAAAATTTGCATATGTGTGTCCATGTCCATGTCCATGTCCATGTACATGTTCGTGTCCATGTCCGTGTCCCTTTCTCTGTGTGTGCCAAAAACTGCTGGCGTAGGTAAATTAGTTGCTCTACGCATGTATCTGTGTGTGTGCGTGTGCGTGTGTGGGTGGGTGGGTGTAAAGGTGGTGTGCCATCTTATCGAACACCACGACTGGCCCCCCTCGCTCCAGCAAAAAGTCCCTTTAAAACTGTAAGTTAATGCGTGCGTGTGTGCGTGGGGCAGTTGTTGGACAAACACACACACACACACAGAGATAGAAAGAGAGAGTGTGAGTGAGAGAGAGAGAGAGAGATGGGCAAATATTCGCATGTTCCTTAGACGCATGCCCAACAAAGTATGCAACACAATTGTGCTAACTATGTTGGCCTGCTTGATTTATGTAATGTATGGGGCAGGGATGGGGGTAGGTCCAGTGGCAAAGGGTTTACGAACGAGCCGCAAAACAATGGCCAAGCAGAACATGCGCCCCGGCAACATTGGGGCACACGACAGGAGGGTGAGGACTTCGGAGCAACCCTTACAGCAGCAGTCCCTCTTCTGACGCCTACGCCTACGCCTACGACTCTACTCCTAACTAAAACTACAAATGAATGCCCACCAAATGTGGCCACACCCCCGCCCCCCCAAAACCCCTGGGTCGACGCCCACCGAAAACATTTGGCAGCGTTGTTGTTTTGCTGTTGCCTAAGCGAAAACATTTCGCTTTTCAGTTTCAGTTTTGATTATCAAAATAACTTAATTTATATATGGCTATGTGTGTGTCTGCGTGTCTGTGTGTCTGTGTGTGTGTTTGTGTACTAAATGGCCAGCTTAAGTGACGCAAATGTAGCATTTGCCAGCTTTATTGCCAGTGGCCCCTTTTTTGGGATGAAGGATGAAGGCATCCAGTAACAACTTTCTTTTTTCTGCCTTCCTCTAAACATTTTCGCACTTTTGATTGTCTGCCCCACACACACACATTGCTCTCTCGCTCTCTCTCTGTCTCTCTTTGATTGTCCCGCTGCTCGAACAATAACCATAACTGTTTCGTCAGGAATTGCCCAACTCTACCCGTTCTGATGGTTGTCACAATTTATTTTGATAGTTCACTCCATGCAGCGCCCTGGGACTGGCATTGGAATTGGAAACCATGCGACTGGCAGCCAGCCACATTCGATATGATAGATTGGGAAACAAAACACAACTGAGTGGCGAGATCTGAAATGAAAAGTAACTAAACTTCCATGAGTTTTTGGCTTTTATATTGGTTGATTACTATAATTGGTTTGCCAACAAACTTAACACTTTTTTAATAGCTGTAGAACGCTGCGTGGTTGTGAGTTATTTACGATGGCAAATGTTATATTTCAGATGCAAACTAAGACGATAGTTCGCTCTATCAGTCTATGCAGTCGGACATTCATACAGATCTCATACATTCAATGACGAGATCTTTCCCTGCAGATCTTGCCACATTGCCAACACAGTGAAGTAAGTCCTTCCATCAGCACTGAGCCGCACACTTCTGCAGAAGGACAGTAGTATATCTTAGTTCTATCAGTGAATAGAATGTTGTAGTAGCCAATAAATGAGAGTGAAGATTCATTAATCAACTTACAAAATAAATCAGCAGAATGAGAGAATGAAAACTCTCAAAAAAATATGTGAATTCAAACACTAAACACTGAAATGAATCGAATCATTTCACTTATGGTAGCCCAACCTCAACTACATCATTTACTATTTTAAATATAATATTTGCACTTTTTTCTTGACATCATAAATCAGTTAAATCCCCCCGCTCTGAGGCCTGAAGTCGGCTTGGCTGAGCACAGATTTCATTGGGGGGTCCTCAAGACAGGACGAAGAACCTTAGAGAGTTTTCTTTGCGTTTAGGGCCAAGTGCGTACCTGCGTACAAATATTTTGAGAGGCTGGCCCGCCAGGTCCAATTAAACATAATTGCCGACCTCCCACATCGGCCTAACCCCTCTGGTAAAAAAAGAAGCCAGCGAGCAGCGCAAATTTTTAAAAGGAGAACAAAGGAAGAACCAATGAACAAAAAAAAAGAAGAGCAGAGAAGTAGAAGTAGAAGGAGAGGTTGAGGCAAAATGATGATGCCCCAAAAGTGAAGGCTGCGATTACGCACCGCTCGTGGCCGGTCCAGTACATAATGGAGAGACCAAAAGCAGACCCCTCGGACTCTGTGCCCGTATTGGTGGGGGTGGGGGGTGGTGGGTTGGGTGGCTGCGTGTGTGTGTCAGGGAAGGGTTGGTCCAGACCAACCGGGTAAATGAAAATTGGCATTTATATAAATCCAAAATGCAAAGTGAGATGCCAAAGGAAAAAAAATAAGAAAAGGGAAAGGGAAAGTGAAAGCAAAAAATACAACAAAAAAAGAAAACGAGTCGGGCAGTGGTACATAAGCATGTAACGAGTGTCGGAGAGAGCCCATTAAGATAATCAATCTCATCAATAAATGTACGTAGAAGGAAGTGCTCGCAGGGGTGGAACAACAAGCGACAGCAATTCCCTTTGCGAGCGGGAAACCTGCCGCCACTATCTGCACACGATCTTGCCATGCGCTTTTAATCTTTTAATTTTTATAGATCTCTAGGTTGTGTATGCCAGATGCCATACCAATTGAAACGGTGATGAACCTAATCGAGAATTGATATGCAGAAATTATTTGAAACTAGCTGAAACTAAAAGCCGATGCTTATCTCCAAGGTTCTTGGCAGCGTTTTGCGTGTGAAAAGGGTTCAAAATAAAAGATTCTTAAATTACAAGTTGTTACGATTACACGGCCTTTCTTTAAGATGTTCAGATGTTTCTGCAAGAATTTGCAGAGTTTGTGTCTCTCCTATGCCCTTCTAGGATGTGCTGCATGTTCCTGTCACCCTCCCAAATACTAGTTACTGGCTGATTCTCCCTGGCTTATCCCTCTCTCTTGCATTTCTCCACACTCCCAGTATCTAAAGTTGCGTAAACATGTTATCCATTAAGGCACTTTGGTTGAGAGTATTGTAGCTTTGGTGTTGCATAGTTTTCCCTTTTTCGGCACTCTCTCGCTCTCGCTCTCTCATATTTACTTACTTTCTATGTTCCCCCACTCTGCGCTGGCCACCCCTTTTACTTGTGTTGTCCACCACACACACACACACACAAAAGAAAAGGGTCCTGCGTCCTGAGCTTTCGTTTTTTATTTACTCGCCTCGGAGCGTGCACTTTATGTCCGAGCATTTTTTCGCCTCTTTTCAGCCTCCTCTTTTTCCACCCAGCATTTACAATATTCGCAAGAATTTCGTTTCTTTCTTGCTCAGCCTCTCTTTCTGGTTGTTTGGCCTTCTTTGACGGCTTCTTCGTCCTCTTCTTCGGCGTTTCTTGCGCCTCTCGTTTTGGTCTTGGGCTCTTTTTTTTGGGTGTTTAAATTAGAACTTTGTTCGTGCTTTGAATTTTTAAGTTATAAACTCAAGGGGGTATGCCCCCAACCAGCTAACCCCCTCTGTTTACCCCTGTCCATACCCCGCCCCACCGCTCTTTCACAGTTTTTCTTTCACTTCTTCTCCTCCTCCTCCGCCTCCATCTTCTTCCTTTTTTTGGCCAACACACAAAAAAGTGAAAGAAAATGCCCGACTAAAGGGGGAAAATGAGTTTTTTTCTTCTTTTCTTGTTGGTTGGTGTCCAAAGGAAGAAAGAAATGTGCGGGATGGAGAAAGTGTATATGGACGAAAAAGTGAAAGTGAAAGTGAAAGTGAAAGGGGGAATGGATGAGGGTGGGGGGTGGTGTGTACGCAGCAGTGAAAGTGAGAGCCGAGGGAACCAGAAGGAGTTGTAGAGTCATGGGGCAAGCGCCGCCCGGAGCAGCCGTTGATACATTGGGTCCACTCTAAATGCCCCACTGCGGCTGCCCCAAACAGCTGCTGCTGCCGCCTGCCCGCCTGCCTGCCTCCTATGTCAGTCACTCCGCCTCCGCCTCCACCTCCATCTCCAGCCCCCTGTGGACCTCACAGAGCTGAGCTCCCGCTATCCTTTGGGTTATTATCAAATTGAATAGAAATAAATGCGACTTCATGTGAGTTTAAATTTTGGCCAAGTTCGAGCCACAGCCAGGGGCCAGGAAGGGGGACGCATACATACAAATATAAATGTGTAGCCGGAGGAACCATGAGGCGGGTAGCTAATGCTAGTATTAGGAAACTTGTTGCCAGCATCGGAGGGGTGGTAGGTGGCTGGCTGTAACGAGCCCTGCAAATGTCGAGGGACCGTGCACAGAGGCGAGGGCAAATCGCACATGTGGGGCATATGGATCGATGCTTTCAAATGAGCAAATATCAATGCTGCAAACGAGTTCAATTCCAGCTGCAAAAATCAACTGAAAATGGTAGAGAAACTCACTCCGATGAGAATTCAGGCGAGATACACTTATTTATAGTATCGTTTATATCCAAATGTTAGCCAGATCACACAAGAAACTTCACAGCCCACGCTGCAGCGCTCTCTCTCTCTCTGTCGCTCTTCGCGAAGTTCCAACCATAGAACAAAGTCCCGTAGCGTGGAATGCTCTCTGTGCATAGAAACAGATCTCTGGCAGCGCAGTCGGCGCACGCATAGCGCAAAAGCATTATGTGACTTCGGTCTATGCACAGAATATCTACGCAGCGGCAGAGAAACTAATTCGTATGGCGGCAGCGGCAGAGCAGCAAGAAAAGTTTACTCACTTCGTTTCTGTTGTCTATGCATGCAAAAGCATTTAATCATTTAAGTAACTGCGTGCCGATCCCTGCCTTTAAGCAACAACAGCTAAAAGAGAGACCAGACCAGAGAGCGAAAAAAGCTTTCTCTCTCTCTTGCTTACTGTTCCTCTGTGCAACTCTCTGAGAGGTAAATGCAAAATGAAGATCCGTTAGCTATGCATAGAGATGCGGCAGAGAAGCAAGAAACTTTTTGACTTGGAGTCCGCGTTGCCGCGTGCATGCAAGCGCACTGTTAGCATGTGGATAACTGATTTAAAGCTAAACAGCAACTAGACCACAAAACCAGAGAGCAAAAGCGCCAAAGAAGAAAGCTCGCTCTCTCTCTCGTCAGCTGCACCTCTAAGCAACTCTCTGCGAGGTACATATGTAAATGCAAAGTGAAGATCCGTTACCTAAGCAAGAAACGATTTTGTCTTCGTTTTCTGTGCATTTAAACGGCACTTAAACATGTAACCCCTGCCATATATAGCAGTTTTACTGTTACAGTGAGGCTGCCATCAAGCAGAATGTATTATTTTCTCATAGAAGAACTGAAGAATAACCAACCAAACGATGAGTTGCAGCAAGCTAAAAGCCAATTGCAACCAATTTTGCAGGAATTGGTCATTGAGTGCCGTTCAAGCGCCCAAAGCTAAGGCTCATGGGTAAATATTGAAAATTAAAAATTTTCAGCTAAAGAAAATACTCTAAAAGTATATGAAATGCGTTTTTAGCACCTAATGTTGGTTGCTTATGTTTGATTTTAGATTAGATTTAGATTTCTGATTTTTCCATAGCTCCATAGCTTCGATTAGCAGTTAATTTTGCTTGGCAGCTATAAAATCTGCAAGCAGAACCATTATATTTTTTTTTACCAATTCTCTGGCACAGTTTCAGGACTGTTACCATTTCCAATTCTCTTCAGAGATGACCCTTCCAACGATTGTCTCTCGCTGCTGTAGGTAATTTGGCAACTTCTGGCAACTTCTTGGGAACGCGCTTAGGCTACCCCGCTGGCGAGCCATTCGTTTGGCTAAAAGTTTTGTCAACTACTGCGCGAATTTTCACATCAAAGCTCACAACAAATTAACGTAATGAAAGATTTATACAATTTACCCATTTTCTAGTTCTCGTTCTACAGTCCAAGCAGGACACTGGGGGGGACACATGAGTGGTGGAGAGCGGGTGGCGGGTGTAACTGGAAAAACCGGACATTAGGGCAATGGGAAAAAGGGGTAAATCATCCACCCCCAACATTAGCCGCCCCCATCCCATCTGAATATTCCTTTCTCCATGCTGCTGCTGCCGCTGCCAAATTATTACGGAAAAAAAAGAGAAAAATGTAAAAAATTACATTAATGTAATTTCTTTGTGAGAGCCAGCAGCAGCAGCAGCAGAACCCCACCCCCTAGGCCAACCCCCTTCCAACCCCTGGCCAGCTATCGGGCCAACCCTTGGGTTATTAAAATTTTTCCTTTTAAAAATAAATGAAAACTAAATAGAAAACTGAGAGAGACGCAAAACGTAATAGAGACCAAAGGCCAGGCAGCACCAGGGGAGGGCAAAAATTTGATTTTACCCCCATTTCACTCAGTTTTCTGTTCGTATTTTTTTTATCCCCTTTCTCGCCCTCTCGCCCTTGCCTCTCCGCATCCGCATAGATCTCTCTTCGTCCGCTGGCGAAACTTTTTAACCCTTTTGTTTAATTAAAAAACACAGCAAACGAACGCAAAAAAAACGAAGAGAAATCGGGAAAACGCGAGAAGGAAAACCCTTGGAGATGCAGAAGAAGACGATGAATGCCAAAGAAGAGGAAGCGGGCAAAGGATAGAAGGACAGAACAGGACAGGACAGAGCAGGACAGCTGGCGCAGAATTTTAAAATGCTTTTCAATACAAAAACAAAAAAAAAGAAGCAGCGAAGAATGAACCCAAAAAAAACATAAATTTCGACAGCCGTTGTCCCAAGCCAACAAAAAGGGGGAAAGGGGTAAGCCAGGGGCAAGAAGGGGAGAAGTGGGGGTGGGGCAGTGCTGCGGGAAAACCAAAGAAAAAGTAAAGTAATTATTTTGCATTTGCGTAGATAAAATTAACGATGATGGCGCGCTGCCCCGACAAACCAGAAGAAAAAAACGCAGAAAGGAAATGGGAAAAAATGAAGGGAAAAATCATCAGTGGGCAGAAGCACGAAAGGAAGGAAGCCCAGTGCGACAGACACAAGCGGACAAAGGACCAGAGCCAGTGGCACTGGCAGTGACAATGCGGCAAGCCCCACTCCACACAGCACCACCCACCCCAGCAACCCCATCATGGGCGTCACTAACCCCATCATTATGCCAATTCAGCTGTCAAAACTTTGTGCGTATTTTAATTTTTCTTTGCGCTTCGCGGCCGTTTTTTAGACCGCGCCTCAGCTTTTCTCTCGCCTTCTTTCCATACACTGCCAAAGAGGGTACTTTGCACTTTTGAGCAGATATTTGCAGCGCAGAGTATTAATCATTTTCCAGCACAAGAACGATTAGTCTGATTTAATTATTTAGCCAAGAAGATGTGCAATTAAAATGAAAAAGGAAAATTAAAAGCTGTTCCAAATTAGTTTTTAGTTGCAGAAATATTTGATGTAGAAAAATAATTCCAAGACCCATAATTGTTAGCTGATTGAAGTGGAATCGCTTCGCCGTAAGTGTATTCGCAGCTGCGACCTCTGCCGCTGCACTTTCTTCGAGTCGAAATATTTTTCTTTTCTCTTAGATTCTTTTTTCTTGGCATTTGTCGCGTTTTATGGCCTGTAAGCGTTTTGGGTGGGGGAGGTGTGGCATGGAGAGTGGGGAGTACATTTTGGATGTGGGTGTGTGCGTTGGCATGGGCTGGGTTTCGGGTGGTGCTGCTGCTGCTGCTCCCCTTAAGTGCGTTGGCTTGATTTTCGTTGCTGTGATTTTCCTTTTTGGACGGCCGTCATTTGAATATGCATGAGACGGCCCAAAAAAATGCCGAGTGTTGGGGCAGAGAGTCCTTGGCTTGGTCCAAAGCTTTGATGGATGACACGTGCGTAGCTGGACCAGAGAGCGAAGGAGACAGGCAGGGGGGCGCTTGGGCACAGAGAATGCGATCACTGTGCTGCCAAAGTGCAGTTTTATTGGTACCAAAAAGAGACTTACAAATCGTTAGAGTGCTGCAAACTAATTGGAATTATTATAAGAAATTTATCCACAAAAAATAAATATTTTGCATTAAAATTGTTCCACCTCTCAAAGGTTTTCTTTTTCCTGCTGATAGAATGGTTTTACCCGAACTTATGACGACTTAAAGTTAAAGTTTTCCACCAATTTCAATGTTTTCTCAACTTGGACAATTTTGTTAAATATTTTGCGGTAATTTCTGAAGAACTTTTCATTAGCAGCAATCTTTCAAAGGAATCCAGAACCATTCATGATAATTATAGACATTTTTAGCATTTTCAGAACTTTATTTTGGATATAAATATCACAAAAAATAAGGTAAATGCATTAAAACGCATCCAGACTTACCATAGAAAGCTGCAAACAAATATGAGAAAATCTATTTTTTGAAGGATTATTTGTGGTCCAGTTGTGGGACTCCTAGGAGCAGCTGGACTCTGCGATCTCTGGGCCTTGTGCCTTGTGCCCCTCCTAGACGACGGCTCTGAGCTGTCCTCCCCGCCCCCTTGCTGCCCTACGCATCCTCTCCTCCTTACGCACTTTCTCTTATTTATTTTGCATACAGAAAAAAGAAAGCGAGAAAGCGAAAAAAGGGGTTGATTATGGTCACTAGCAAATTGGTAGTACGATGTACAGCAACAGCCACTGCCTCCTGACGTCCACCCCCCTCTCCCCCTTGGGGGTGGGGAGTCCAGCTTGGACCAACCGTTGGCAAGGACAAAACAAAAAGGAGCAAAAGTGGATGATTTTTCTTTATTTATTTATTCATTTTTTTTTTGGGTTTTTTTTTTGTTTTTTGGTCGTTGTTGGTTTTATTCGCGAGCAATTTTCGCCGCTAAGATTTTGGTCTTGTGGAGTACATGGGTACATGGGTACATGGGTTGGTATATGGTACATAAAGAGGGCGATCTAAATAAGATTGGGAGCGGGTTGTGTGTGGGGTGTGATGGGTGGCTCTGTTCGGTCTGTTTCTAATGGTTTTTAAATTTCGTAATATTTCAATGTCATTTACGGCTAATGCGCAGCGGCAGGCACACAGGAGCAAACACAACAACAAAAAGTACAGTTGCACACAAAAAGAGTTGGGTTTGGCCTGGCACATCTTTCTCTTAATTAGCTACCCCCCCCACACCTAAGCCCCGACAGTTGACATTGACTTTGGCAAGGAACAAGTTTTCAATTGAATTCGGGAGCAGAAGCGGTCCAAGCGGTCGAAGCGATTCTCGCCGACGACTGTGGAGGATGTGAATGAAAAATTTAAAAGCCAACAGTAGCACACACACAAGCATAAGTAGCACACACAAGCACACACACATGGCACATATACAAAAATGTTGTCAAATAAACAAAATAGAGGGACAGCCAGACAAAACGATTCGCATTTCCTTCTTCTTTTTTTTTTGCGCTCCAATTCGATTTTTTGTATACCCTGAAAAAACACAGCGCTGCCTCCCTCTGTGGTAAATACGAGTGGATATACAGTTTTGAATATTAAGCTGATAATTGTTTATGGAATGTGGTCAAGGAACAAGTCTTTGGTGGAACGAAAGGACAGCCAGGAAAGATATCTTTGGAGTTGGAGGAACTTCTTGAAGCCATCGCATAAAGCGTCTTGCTATTGCACTGCAGAGCCTAAGGTGGAATAATGGTACGACATTGGAACTATGAATTGTTTATGAATCGAGGAAGTATCTGCAATGAAAAAGTTGCACCAAACATTCCAAATTTCGAACGAATTGAGCGCCACAACAGACTCTTTAAGACACCTGCAAAGTGCCAAGAAAACAAAATAAAAATGTTTTGACGAAGCTTACGCACAGCTCGTATTTATGATGTATTTTCTGACAAATATTTCCCCTCGAAAACATGATTAATTGCAGTTTTTATTCGTTGTTGCTTGCTCTTGTCTTTTGCAGTAATAATTTCTGGGAAAGAAAATCGCAAACCATGATCGAATGCAGCTCCTTTTAGAGTTCTTCTTGCTATGAAAAATACATTTTATTTACAAACAAATCCATTCAAATATGACAAAAATTGTCTGGCTATAACTGAAGCTCTGCGGATCTGCAAGAGTATTTGCAAACGTATCTGCGGCCACATCTTTCTCTCGCAGTTTTCGGACGTTTCTTTTTTATTTTGGGCATTGGAAAGAAGTGAAAGTGCAGGGCAGGGGGCGGGGAAACTGAAAGTGGGTGAGGTAGTGGGAGGTGGAGAAAGCAAAGGAAAGGGGCAAAGGCAAAGGCAAAGTCCAGACGAAAGTGAATGTCAAATGGGGGTAGCAATACACACACACACACACACGAGCACACACACGCAGCTTCCCACTCCCACTCCGACTCCGACTCCCACTGCCATACACAAACGCGTGCCACACATGTGGCAGAAGCTAAAGAACGTAATCGCACGTAAGTCCTGACGTCCAGTAAAAAATGCAAAAAACGAAAAACGAAAAACGAAACGAAAAACAGAAGCGAAAACAGGAAACGAAAACGAAAACGAGAAAGCTGCCACATGGAAGGAGCCAGAGGGAGAGAGAGAGAGCGAGCGAAAGTCCTGCGTAAAAAATTCATGCGTATGCGTATGCGTGTGTGTGTGTGTGTGGCAGCATCACCAGCCCAACCCCCCTACGAGTCCCACTCCCACTCCTCCCCCCACCCACATACGTCTGCGTCAGTCACAAGTCATTGAATGTCCTTCGCCGGCAGCTGCTGGCAATTCCTGGCCAATATATCCAGACATCAACGCGCTTCAAATTTCAATACCTACAATATACGAGGATTGCATAATGCAAAGATCAAAGTTCCCCGGTCCTGGTCCTGCTCCTGCTCCTGCCTGGGCAGGGCTGGTGTGGGATGTGCGATGTGCGATGTGGGATTGGATTGGGTCGGCGCTGAAGACTTGAACTTTAAATTCATTTGGACAATTGAAAATTATGTTGAAAGCAGGTTGCTGGGGCGGCGTAAAACGATTTGCACAGATCACAAGAACGTTCAGACTCTCAGCTGGCATGGGTGTGTGTCCAAGATTGATTCCTGTGGGAATTGAGCTCAACATCATTTTGATTTCCATTCAATTTGTTGGGTGGTTGCCAAAAATTCTGCACGCGGTATGATGTCCCTCTATGGCCCATTAATGCCACAAACGATGTCTTCATTTCATTCAGTTTTTGGTAATTGCCAACAGAATGGTTTTTGCTACAGAAAATTTGGCAAAAAGCAATCCCCAATTGGCAAAAAAGTTATTTTGATAGAAATCTCAGCCGTAGAATAATTGGAAGGCAAAGAATTGACAGTTGTCATGGTCAAATATTGGTTCTTAACTCAAGAAGAGAAAGAGTTCAGCAATGGAATTGTAATATAATTATTAGACGCTTGAAAGCGTGCAATTTACATGGAAGAAACGTTAGAAAACTTAAATAAAAGTAAATCTTCCGACAAAATAAATAAATTAAAACTGATGAACATTTACATTTGAACCAATTTATGGCGCGGGATACATACAAAAAGAGTTGTATTTAATGTGAATACAAATGTTATGCAATGGTGGCAACCCTGAACTATCATAATTGCAATCCGTTAGTGTGTCATGCATTTTGGGTTTTTTTGTTTGGTTTTTGGTCTTTTTTTTGTGGAACTTTCTGGATCAAGCAAGTAGGCCTTGACTTTGTCTGCCTGTCACGGACTCCGCTTTGTGTTAGTTTCCCAGTTTCAGAGCCAGTGTTCAGTTGTTCATAGTTGTGAAAACAGTGCAGTTCCAAAAACAGGTGAACAAAAAAAAAAATAGAACAAAAAAAATTTTAGTTAAATTGTGAAATTAATTGTCAAAATTTGTTCGTTTGTGGGAAATCTTTTTGCAGTTCATTTGTTCGGAAAACTAACAAACAAACCAAAAAAAAAATGCACAAACGCTCAAAGAGCAAAATGAAGAAGCCGCCGCTGCTGCCCATTGGGGCGGAGCGGGCCATTCGTCTGCGAACGGCACAGACCCTAAGCCAGAAACAGAGCAAAGCTACTGACGAAGGCACCACCGATGAAGTCACACCGCAATGGGGACGCCCCTTCAAGCCGTACTTCACGCTCACAAAAATGCAACAGCCAGACAGCACCATGAGCAGACCACAAGCAGATGGAATGTTCGGCCCGGGGGGAAGCGCGGGGGACCCCGAAGAGCAGGCGCCCGACCAACCCAACGACCCGAAGCAGCACCGCGAAGCCGAAGAGCCGAGGGCTAGCACCTACGACTACGACGGGGAGCCGGCAAGTGACGTCACACTCGAGTACACGAACGAGATTCTGTACAGCGAGCTGGTGCGACTGCAGACACGAAGCGGCAAGCTGGCGCAAAGAATTCGCGATACGCTGCCCACGCACTTGCAGCGCCAGCTGTTCCAGCAGGAGCTCGTCGGCCAGCATCTGATGGCGGAGCGGAAGATCTGTAAGCTGCTCGAGGGGCGTCATAAGGCGATTTTTGAGCGGCTCTCGCAGAAACGGAAGCAACAGAAGGCCGAGATGGCAGCAAAGAATGAGGAGCAAGCTCAGGCGGAGCAGAATAAGGAGCTGCAACAGTCGCAGACTCTGCCGCAGATGCAGCCACAGCTGCAGCCCCAGCCCGGGAACTCGAATCAGAACCAGAAACCAAACAATGCTCTGGCGCAGAATCAGAAGCAGTCTCAAGAACAGAATGCAACCAATGAACAGATTCCGAAACAGAATAAGGCCCACAGTGCGATAGCAAATCAAAGCCACAATTACGCTCATAATACGGACCAGCAGCAGAGCCAGCAGCAAAATCAGCAATGTCACGCCCAGAACCTGAACCAGAATCAGAGCCAGTTTGCGAACCAGAACCATGGCCAGTTTTCTAATCTGAATCAAAACCAGATTCAGTTTGCAAACCAGAATCCAAGTCAACCTGCCAATCAGAATGAGCACCACAACTGGAGCCAGTTCACGAACCAGAATCAGAGTCAGTTCACGAACCAGAATCAAAACCACAATCTGAATCAACTTGCCAATCAGAATCAATCCGACAATCAGAACAATTTTTCAAACAAGAATCAGAAGCAGTTTGCGAATGAGAATCAGAGCCAGTTCGCGAACGGGAATCAGAACCAGCATTTGAACAATAATCAGAACGAGAATTTTAACCAGAATCAGAGCCAGTTTGCGAACCAGAATCTGAATCAGAACCAGTATCAGACACAGAATCAGTCCGAGTTTGAAAACCAAAATCAGATCCAAAATCAGAGCCAGTTTGAGGAGCAGGATCTGAACCACAATGAGATCCAGTATGCCAACGAGAATCAGATCCAGTACGCAAACGAGAATCAGAGCCAGAATCATTTTGCAAACCAGAATCAAAGCCAGAATTTGAACCAGAATATGAGTCAACTTGCCGACCAGAATCAGAGCCAGGATCAGAGCCAGCTTGCGGACCAGACCGAGAACATATTTGCGAACCTGAATCTGAACCAGTATTATAAGATGAGTCAGAACCTCAATAAGGCTCTGACTGGGAACCTGCGTGCAGGTCAATCAGCGAACCGGATTATAAATGAATTTGCGGAGCAAATGTTGAACCACGTCGCGAACCAGAATGCAATGCAGAATCAAATTCTCGCACAGAATCAGCAGAACCAGAACGAGCGGATCATTTACGCTCGGGTTGGCAACCAAAATCCAAGCCAGACTGACAGCCAGAATCCGACCGTGATTCTGAACAAAAATCCGAGCAGCAATCCCGCTCAGTTTCCGAACCAAAAACCAAAGCAGCAGCAGCAGTACAGTCACCACAATCAAGCTCCGAATGTAAGTCCAAATCGGAATTCAAACTCGAATCGAGCGGCGCAGCGTACTCGCGGGTATCGAGGACATCCGAATGGCTCTCCAGAAGCCGCAGATGACTTGAATGATATTCCTGCCGCCTGGCAGCTGCAGGCAGCTGCGGCACGTTGTGCTGCATGGTCCGCGCTGCATTCAGCCACACAGCGCCGTGCCGCGGAGCAGTCTGCTGCTCAACGTCCATGGCAGGGATCGGAGTTCTCAACACCAGCACCATCCGTGGCAATGGGTTCTCCTCCTTCATTTGGGTCGCCACAAAACGATGACCAAGAGTCGCCCGACTCTTCCCAAGGCACACTGACGGGCTCACCAACGGCGACTATTACAGGCTCCCCGGACACATCGCAGGGCACTCTTCGGGGATCTCCGCTGCTGCCCACGCCCCAGACCCCACCAGCGGCGGCACCCACACAGCAAATGACGCTGCTAGCAACGCCAGCGGATCCGAAAGCCAACACTCCGTGGTACCGGCCAGACAATAGCCGGGGCGGAGCGATCCGGAAGCCCAACGAGGCAGCCTGCACCACGCTACAGTACCAGGAGCCCAGCCAGTGGCCCCCCATCGGTACCACAGTGCGCGGTGCCACCGCCCAGACAGCGCCTGCAGGGCCCCAACAAGTCAGCTCTTCGACTTCCCTGGCCCCGAATCCATGGCCCCTAATTGGCGGTCCGGCACGCCCGGCCAGCTCTTCACGTGGTCCAGCACGCAGCACCTCACGCAGCACCTCACGCACCCAAGCACCACGGAGCCCATCGCGTGCTGCGAAACGCCAGCGATTTCAACGTTCCACTTCGCGTGCCCATCGCAAGCCGCATCCGTCCGTTGTGCTCGGCTGCACGCCCTGGGCCCACGTCAAGGCGCAGAGCGGTCAACCCAAGAGTCAAACGATGAACGCTGCCGGTCAGCAGCAGCACCAGCACCAGCAGCAGCAGCAGCGCTACAACAATCAGTACAACAATCAGCGAAACTATCAGAACTATCAGCAGCACCAACAGTATCAGAACAACTATCGTGTCTATGGTGGCATACCCAGCACTGAGCCCTCAAGCAGCATTTACACGGGCCTGCTGCCAACGCCAATGCCACAGATGCCCACACCACAGCTGCTGGAGGATCAGCAGCTGGGCAGTGGCACGGCCAAGCAACTGAATGTGGCACAGAATCGCCAGAAGCGTCCACAGACAGGCACGAAGTAAGAAAATGAAGCACCAACAAAGCCAAAAGGCGGCCACCAACTAAAGTAAAGATTCAACACACCCACACATCAGACATCAGACATTAGACATCAAAAATCAAGATAGCCCAAAAGAATAATCAAATGCCCAGAGATTCGATCTCTCCCAACAGCAAACAGTCAAGAGTCAAATTCCGCAGTGTACGATTTTCGAAGCAGACCAAAATCAAAGCATGCCACGCGAATGTTCCTGCCACACACACACAAACATTTTGTATCCATTTGTGAAGGATTCTAATATGAAATAATATTTCTGTACACTTTTTACACACACACAAAAGCGGAAGGTGTTCTTCATGTGGGTGATCCAATGGTCAGGCAGACTGCAATCGGAAAGATCTCTTTCAATTGGATTTGCTTTTGTGTTTTAGATTTTGATGGCACACCTCCAACTCTCGCCCAGTGCTCCCCCCCACTGCCTCATGCGCTCATCCGCAACTGCCGCTTCTGTCTCCTGTCTCCTGGCTCTCCCAGCTCCCAGCTCCCAGCTCCCCGTAGAAGCAGCGCTAATTTTCAAAGCTTTTGGCCAACGGCGCTTATGAAGGCTCTCGGCCCATGAAGTTCGCATTACGTATGTAAAATAGTGCAGAGGAAACCCATCCTACCATGGCTGACTAGCCCCTTGCCTCTGCCCACACACTTGGGCTCTGTCACTTGCCTCTGGTTGCCACTTCCCTGTCCCTGTGCTTGGCCTTGATTCACATTCAGATTCTGCTTCTGGTGCTGGCCCACCCCGACCCACTCTGGCTTAGGGCACAACTTACGCACTTTACATATAACAACAACATAAAGACAAAACTGTGGAGCGAAAAACAAAAGTAAAGTCGAAGCTTTAGATACCCTGACACACACGCAAAACAAACAGCAGTTAGAGCTGAAGAATATCTGCGCTTTTTGAGGCTGATAATAATTTTTGCTATTACAAAATCAATGGGAAAGATCTGCAGAAGTCTGATAAGGGAACAGAAAACTCTAGAGAAGATCAGAAAGCATTTGTGAACACATCTTTGGTTCTTTTGGTTCTGCTTTTTAGATCTACTTTTTCAACTTTATTTTTGCATTTTGGCTGCACTTTCTCCTGCGGATGTTGCCCCTACAAAATCCCATGCCAAATGTTACTCCAGCGTGGGCTTATGAGCCGATTACTTACCTCAAAGTGTGGCCAATATCTGCTCAAAAGTCACCATACCCTCAGCCAAGGGCATACGCGCTTGAGCAGCATTTGGAAAGGGAGGACAGCCTGGTGCAGGACATCGACAGGGGGCAGAGAGACGTCCCGTACTGGCCGGGGGAGGCTGGGCAATGGCTTTTATTGTAAGTTAAGTTGATGCCCCATGCCCAAGCCCATGCTCATGTGTGTGTGTGTGTGTGTCTGCATAGCTGTTTATCTGTGTGTGTGTGTGTGTGTGTGGCCGGAGGGGGGTTCCGTTTGGCATTCGCAAATTTTCGTTCGTTTTGTGTGTGTGTGTCGGAAATTTAAAATGTTCTCTGTGGAAATTGGTTTAGCCATGCGTGTGTGTGTGTGTGTGTGCTGTGGGGGAAGGGGTAGCGCTTATGTAATGCAGGTGGGTGCTTGTGTGTGTGCGTCGAATGTCCTAACTTTCTCCACATAAACATCACAGAAATATAGCCAGAGAGAGAGAGAGAGAGAGAGAGATGCCAGAGCTCTGCTCCGCTCTGCCTGATTGTATGCCAAACTCTGACTTCAGATTCTCAATTCAAAAACTATGCATACATACATATGTGTGTGTGTGCGTGTGTGCGTGTGTGTGTGTTTAGGTAAGCAAACTTTTGTCGATTTTACTCCACGTGAACAGCTTGAGGGGGGGCTGCGCTCCACCGCGGGCCGTGGCTGATCTTGGCAAGAAAATGCTGTCTTAGTCCTGCCATTCAGCTGCAACTAGCAGCAGTCTGATGCGATCCATTGTCAACTCTATTTGGGCAGCGAATAAAACCGAACGACAGCCCTGCCATTACAGCTTCTTGTGGGGCTGCCAGCCCCCTCGCTTGGGTGCCACTGTGCTCGGTGCGCTGTGCCTCGAGCGGTTTGCTGTGGAGCGGATAGTTTGGCTGGCCATAAATTAGTAAGCATCCTTTGCAGCACACATCCAATTTGCATGTACATAATGTACATTTATACATATGTATGTACATGCCCCCTGTATGTGCTGCCAAGTCAGCGACACAGTTTGGCAAAGGATTAAACTCTGTTTTTGTAATTAAGTTGAAATTTATAATCAAGGCGAGTTCTTGTTTGTCTGCCCAAAGGGTGGACTTGGTGGTGGGTTGCTCGTGTGTGTGTGTGTGTGTGTGAGTTTACGGATAGTTTGGCCAACTTCTGGTCATGTGTGTGCGGCTGTGCGGGTGTGCGCCTACAGCATTTTGTCTTATGCAAAGTAGTTTTCAAGTTGTGCGACCACAGACAAACAAATGGGGGATGGCCACAATGGGGGATGTGGCTGAAGGCTAGAGCTGGAGGTGGCTGCCGGTGGCTGGGGGCTGCCCTGTAGCTGTAGATGTTGGAGGCGGCACTACCCTAGGCAGCGGGCATTACAATGTTACCATCGAAGCTGCTGCAACCATTGGCTGCACTTCCAATTAAAATCTTTTTGTGAGCAAAAATCCTACTGTCAGAGTATTCAGAACTTCGACTGACTTGATTTGTTGTTGCTGGGCTTTTTTCTGGTAACTTTGGCATTTGCACGCCTCAGCGCATTCAACAGAGATCCCATACAGCGCCCCCCCACACACCCGAAACCCATTCCAAATCGAAATACAAAATCCGTAGCATACTTTTGCGGGCTGCGTGTTTAATTTATGACCAGCCACACACACACACACACATACCGTGTCTGCGTGTGCGTATAGTTTTTTAGTTCTTCCTTTTTTTGTTGTTTACAGGCAGAGACCCAGTGACTTACATTGAAATTTGGGGTAAAGTTTTTGCAAGAAAAATCAAAATCGAAAAGCAAATGCAAAATCATGGCTCAATTTTTGTTGTGGTCCGTGCCAGCATTAGCATCGCTTGCTGCCCAGCAATCAAATTGCTATCTCTTTCACTCTCTCTCTCTCTCTCTGTCTCTGTCTCTGTCTCTCTTTTGCCAGGGGCCGCACGGCAGGGACTAAAAGGGTTGTCTTGTCCTTGTCCGCCTTTGACGGGCAGCAGCGAAAGTCTCCAAAAAGAAAATCATTTGATAAGAGACAGAGACAGAAGACAGCAGAGACAGGACACACCGGGAGCGGGAGCGGGAGCGGGAGTGAGGAAACGAGAGCGTACGAGCGAAGCTTGGACACAATTTCCTACTTAAAAAACCAAACAAAAAATAAAACGAGAAAAACGAGCAAAAGGCCGAACGCCCGTCCGCTAAAGGGGGCTGGTCTGGACTGTCAACTACACAACATGGAAAATGAAAAGCTAAGGGAAGATTTCCTTATATTTTTTTGTGCTACTCCCCCCCGCACCACTGTTTATTTCTTTTTCGACAGACAGGCAGACAGGCAGGCAGACATGTGTATGTATGCACGGACACGGACACGGACAGGAACACGGACACGGACACGGACAAGGTACATGTGGCCGCCTGCCTGCCTTCCTGCCTGCATTTGCATGTATAAATTTCGTTTTTTATGTAATTTCTCATTTTGCTGCGCTGCTGAGGCAACGCGTTGGACGTCCCGCGCCTTGTGTGGTCAACATTTGCTCTCGAAATGCTGCACTTAGCAGCGAGAGGAGCAGCGAAGGAGGTCGCTCGATGGTCTAAGTTTGAGGCTTAGTAGGAGAATGCACGATGCATCCACAGCAGCGGAAATAATCTCACATTTTGTGCGTGTTTCCCTTGGTTTGAGCTTAGCTTTGATTTGTTTTTAGCAATTATTTGCACAAGTTTGTTGACGCATTTTAGAGCTAATTTCAATTTAATATTCCCATATTTATTAGCCTTGCTGGACGCCTATTTCCAGTGCCATTTAATGTATGTTTAAGTATGGAAGAGAGGCTTGCAAACCCTTTTTTAGCGATTGATTTTCTCTTCCTAAATCCGGAGTGCCGCTGGCTGGCTGCCCACTTGCTCGCAGTCTTTGTCTTTCATTGAAATTTTCATTGGCATTTACTTAAATTATCCATTTATCGCTGCTTTTTCTCTCTCTTTTCTTGTGCGAAGAATTTATCGCGTAAAATGCAACTAAAAATGGCACAAAAATGTGTCCAACCATTCCAAGCTTGACCATTTGCTAAGCTCCTAGCCCTGATCCTGACTCGGTTCGTGCACCTAACTCCATTCAGCTCAACCTGCTGCTAAAACCCTTCTGCTGTGCCTCTGCCGCCCCTCTGCTGTTTCTTGCTACTTGCCGGATCCAGTCATAAACTTGCAACTTGCGCTTTTGGCACAACTCATTTCCGGACAAGGCAGATAAGCCCATGGAGCGGCCAGGACCAGGACCTGTGCCAGATGCAGGAAAACTCTCTGCCTCCTGCTCCTCCTCCTGCTGCTGCTGCTGCTGCTGCTGCCTCTGGACAATCTGTCCACCTTATCATGGTAATAACTGTAAGCATGTAAGCCTGGCCAAAGGGGGTGATTTTGTAATTTTCTTTACATTTCTTTGCTGCTTTCTCTCTCTCTCTCTCTCTCTTTTGCACTCCCACTCCCACACCCGTCCACTGCTGCTGTCCGCCTTTTTTCGGCTTTTTTTCGCCGACGCAATTTCTGGTAACCCTTTTTGGGCACTTTCACTTTTCATCCTCCCACTCCCCGCGCTCTGCCCACCCGCGCTGCCTGCCGCCTTACTGCCGCCCACCTCCTGGCTCTCGCTTCTGCTTTTCTCAGAGATTTTTGGCTCGTTTTTTATGTCTGTTTGTATATTTTCTATATAATTTGGTGCGTTTGCCCCTGCTCCTGCTGTCCTCCTGCTGTCCTCCTGCTGTCCCCCTCCTCCTCAGCTTCCCCCTTTCGTTTGCTTCTTTCGTTTGTTCGTTCTTCTCCATTTCTTTTTTTGGGCTGGTCAGCTTTTCTGCACGCTTGGCAAACATTGCCAAAAAAAAACGAGAAAAAAACGAACTGGGAGTGGGTCAGCGGGGGGGTGGTTGGTGGGCAACGTGTGCACAGGGGGAAGGGTTGTTCGGGCAAGGATTGCAAGGGGTTATGCTGGCCAGGGCCAATTGTCCAAACGAATCCTGTGCCGCGTGCGCGTTGCACAGTTGACACTCCACAAAGTGAACTCTCATCAACGAAACGAGCGGCTGCAGTTGGAGCCAAGCCACGTGCAGAGTGTCGGCAATCGCAACTTATATGCCCAGTGGCAGGAGATCATCTCCCTGCAGCGTCTGGCACTGCTCAAGCAGGCATCACTGTACCTTCTGTGTGTGTGTGTGTGTGTGCAGCACTTTCCATTTTCATTTTTTTTTGCACACACTCCGCTACCCCGCGCTGAGCCCCTGGACACCGCACCCCCATATTTTGTTACATTTTTGTTCACTTTCGCTTACGTTTTTTTTCCCCTGTTCGCTTTTTTTTGTGTGCGCTGCTGGCGAAAGGATTCGTGCGAAACAAAAAGCCTGTCCAGAGTTGACCAAGCCACCCACCCACACACCCACACCCCATTTACCCATCAGCTCCCCACCTTCCCCCCAGCCTGCACATGCCACACGCACACTTGGGTGTCTTTATCGGGGGCCAGAAAGAGACAGCCAGCGAGCGCGCTCAGCCATGTGCCAAAAAAGCAAGGACCTGGACGCCGTCCAGTTGGTTGCTTTTTGGCCACTGTCCTCTCTCTCTCTCTCTCTCTCTGACTCGCTCTCTATCTGGGGTTTTTTTTTTTTAGCATTTTCCATTTTCTTTTAATTCAGCCTGACCCCCCGCCCCGAGCGCTGGCCGCGCCGACTGGGCGACTTTCTTTTGTTGCGTGGAAGTAAGCGGAAAAGGGAAAATTGTAAATTGAGTTACGCATTCTGACAGTTTGCATTACGATCTCTAGTCAACCCCGTCGGAGCCCCCGCACTCCCCGCACTCCCCTCACTCCCCGCACTCCCCGCACTCCCCGCACTCCCCGCACTCCCCGCACCCCCTGCTGTCACACATGATGGCCACACATACACATAAGTGTTTGTGTGCGTGTGTGTGTGTGTGTGTGGGCTATCTATCGATCTACTTTACTCTTCATTGGCATTATTCTCGTCGTCGTCGTCGTCGTCTTCGTCAATTGAATTCGTTTCATTTCGTTTCGTTTGAATGAATTTCGCTTGGGACTGTTCCTGATGTTTTCCACTATATCAGCATATATGTATACACACACACACACACACACATGCACATGCACATGTATATGTCTTGTGTGCATGTGTTTGTTTGTGTCCAGTTGGGTCCCTTTTTTTGCTGACACGCCTGAAAAGGCTTCGCATATTTAAACATATTAAATATCAAAGGACATTT
Source organism: Drosophila subobscura (assembly GCF_008121235.1). Classification (NCBI taxonomy): domain Eukaryota; kingdom Metazoa; phylum Arthropoda; class Insecta; order Diptera; family Drosophilidae; genus Drosophila; species Drosophila subobscura. Next base: position 21,069,477 of record NC_048530.1, on the reverse strand, counting down.
GCCTCAATTCCCAATTTCGCTCACATTTCTCTCTCTCTCTCTCTGACCATCTCAGACCTGAGAAGCTGATACCGAAGCCCGATGCTGATGCTGCTGATGCTTTTGCCCAATTAAATTTGCATCATTTGTCATGGCAATGGATGCCACTCAGTTGGGTTGTGTGTGTGTGGGAAGGTGGCAAAAGCACCATTAGAGAGAGAGCTTCACATCAAGAAAAAAAGGGATCACACAGCGCTGAATCAATAAAACATTGACAACCAAAACAACAAAAACAAACAAGCAAACAAACAGAAATGAAGCTCAATGAAGCAGTTTACCGAAAACATATGCAACTTAATTGAGGAAGAGGTGGAGAGCAGCCTAACGGTTCCCAGAAACTGCTTGGCAAATGCGCGCTCAACGCGTACGATTCTCCGCGAAGGCAAGCAGTACATTGAAAGCAATTGAAACAACAGAAACTGCTTGCCAATTAATGGAGACCAAATGCAGATTCAATGCGTAGAATTTTCCACTGCAGCAATCATTAAAATTAGTGCTGCCACTCTAAAAGTTCTTATTTAATTTGCTTTAAATATATAAATGTTGGTTTTTTCAAGCTCTTAGTTAAATTTGAATATGAATTTCATTGAATCAATGGAAAGTCTTCAGGCAGTGCTAATGGGATGCATGCCAAACTGCTGGTTAAATCCAATATGGAAATTGAATATAAAATAATGTTCGCAAATATTCGGTAGCTAAATAAATTTGTGCAACATAAATTAATGACAAATTTAAGCATGTTTTCGTGTCCGCTTGCAATGACAGCTGAACGCATTGGCGGGCTCAAGCTCAGGTATCCGAGTGGATTCAATTTGTTGTCAGGTTTTAATTTTCAAATCTAAACTATTATTAGCCTTTTAATTGAAGAGTCTACGATCTACATTTATGCATTCTTACCACAAATATACACAGTAATTAGCAGCTCCTGCCCCACAAGGCAGGCAAAACTCTTTTTCTTTTTTTTGCGCTACTTTTTCTCCCTAGTTGTGTCTCATTTTTTCCTTGCCTTAGTTTTGCCCCCAGCCTCAGTCCCCCTGTGAAACCTTTTGCGACCGCTTTTGGCTGGGATAAATGGTTTCCCCTATTTTTGTTAAAAATTCAATTAAAATTGTTTAACTTAGACAAAGACAACAACAACATAAATACATTATATAAAATAAAATAAAAAGGAGACAACAAATAAAAGGAAAAGGAAAAGCAAAAGAAAAGAGTTACAACACGCGGCAGCAGCAGCAGCGGCAGCGGACATTTCAAACAAAAGACAACATAACGAGATTCACACACACACACACACACACACACACACACACATTAAAAGCCACCCCCTTAGTGGGCGACCAGCAACAAAAAAAGTGAAAATACAAAGCAAAATCAAATAAAAAACACAGCAAAAAAAAACCAAAACGAAAAAGCATGTAAAAAAGAGAGCGACCTACAGAGGGAGAGAGAGAGAGAGAGTGAAAGAGATGGATGGTCAGCGAAAGAGAGAGAATGAGAGAGCGAGGAATTGAGAAAAAATAAAACCCGCTTAAATTAAGCCCACCTACTGGACCAACCCACCCAAAGCCATGCCAAAAGGAAAGGGGCAAGGGGTAAGGCAGAGGCTGGACAGCAAAACGCACGAACGGGTAACGGGTTGAGGGTGGCGGGCTAAAGGATGCCCAGCAACGTTGATGAGCAGGCCACCAGTGCAGTGGGTGGGTGGGTGGTGATGATCCGCCCGCTGGCACTTGCCAATTTAAAAAAGAACAACAAAAGAGCGGGACTTGGAGAGTGGGAGAGAGAGTGGAGTTATGTAGGTAGATGGACGCAAAGAAACGGCCACGCAGCATAAATAAAATGCCTGCCAAGCAAGCCCCCCCACGCACACCAGCACCAGCACCAACAGCAGCACACACCCACACCCACACAGAACAACCCTTTTCTGGGCTGCTTCTACGCTATCTTCTGCTTCTGCTTCTGCTCGAGTGCTGCTCGGCCAGTGGCCAGCCAGTGCTGCGTGCCCGAGCACTCCCATGGCCACCCACCGAAGAGGAAACTAAAAATTATTGCGACTGAAGCCGACTGTCGTGCCCCTGCTCTGCCAGTGATCCTGGTCCAACGCCTGTGCCTGCGCCTGTGCCTTGACCATTTTCAACGATACGCTGCGTGGGTGCACAGTGGAACAACTACTGCAAAAAGGCACATTTTGAAGCATTTCAAAATTAAACATTAATCAAGAGGCAGGAAGCCTTGGCAGTCTGCATACAAAATCCGACTCTGAGAGCTCTGAGTCTCCATCGAGGTGCACTTTAAGGTGTCACAAACGCTGCTTTCTGCGAGCTATAACCACATGCAAATGTGTTCCTAAATGTACCTACAACTATATTGAATGCCTGCCAACAGGATTTCTCCTGCTTGCACTCCACTGTGCGTTTGCAATTGGGTGGGTATGGCGGCGGATGGCCCCAAGAGCGTGCATTGCATGTACATGAAGCCATCAGCACATTCGGCTGCACACATATGTTGGCACGTTCTGTGGCCCCTGACCCATCATCCATTCCTGCTTGGGGTCCTTCAGCCACACATCCTTGAAGCGACACCGTCGTGCGTGTACATAGGCAAATAAATATTATAGCTGATGCTGAGTGGGTGTGGGAGTGGGCAACACTTGCCAGCCGTAAGGGTTGCCCCACACACAGACAGACACATATGCAGATGGTCCCCGCTTGTGGCAACTGCAGGCGTGCAAAAAGTTCAATTGGCGTAAGGTCCACAAGACGACGTTGCCGCAGTAATATGATTTACGGGTCTGTCTGGTTGCCAAATTGGTGGAGGAGAGCAGCGTGATAGATTGAGAGTGGGTTGAGGCGGCAGTGGGGGGCACACGCGTGGGGCTGGGCAACAGGCAGGCCTAGTCATGCCTCAGGCAAAGGTGCGTAGACCTCGCTCATTATTGCCTCGCCTTTTCGCTTCAATTCATTTCATTCCATGCCATGCCAGGCTTGGATAGGGTTTGACCCTGCCCATGGGGGTTGGCCAAATAAAATATGGAAATATAGATCTAAGTTCTGATGAATTGAAGAACCGAAAAACGGACCGATTTTTGATACTTTTTCTGAGTTTCCCCTACCAGACCCGACCTTCACAATCCAACCGTTTTTCAGCAGTTCGGTTTGGGATTTGAAAATGAAGAAGAGTATTAGCTGAACAGCTGAAGTCCGGCCAAGAAAGATCGCTGAGAAGAAGAACCACGTTCCAACTATGATTGCACCCTGGAGATCTTAAAACTTGTAGAGAGCAACAGCCAACCATTTGCGAAAGGCAAATCACCAGCAAAGCCCACACGGATCTTCCACAACATCAAACTTGTCAGAGAGTTGAAAACCTTCAGAAAGGTTGCACTTGCAGCATTCAAATCTCCTTCCCAAAGCTGTACCAAAATGGATCCATCCCGCAGCTAACAATCGATATTGAATTCCACTGTGCAGCCATGCAAAAAAAAACCCCAGACGATCTGTGGGATCCATGGAATAAAATGTGATTTAGTTGATTTCGATTTTTCTTAGGCATTTCTCGCATTTATTTCTTATAGTTGTCGTAACACTCTCTCTCACTTGCTTATCGTTTTGTTTGTTTGCTTTTGCTTTTGCTTTTTTTTTGTTTTTAATATGCTTTTGAATGTTTCTATCAAAATTACAAAAAATTCCCTTTCGATTCCGGAATATAAGGTATATATAGTAATACATCTATATATCTATATATATATATATATTTATATCAAATGTGTGTGTTTTCGTTTTCGTTTTGGTTTTTTTGTGGGAAAAAATCGTATCAAATGGCAACATTGTTCACTATATAATAGACCTGCAAAGAATTTCTTGGGCTTTTCATATACATGGTTTTGTTTTTCCTTTTGTTTTTCATTCAGTATTCAATATTCATGAATTATTATTTGTGTTTTTGCTTGGATTGTAGTTATTTTTGTTTGTTGTAAATTTGTAGTTAATGCATAGATGAATGATGGTTGAATGTGTGTTACAGTTATTTATTTATGAAGTTGTTCTGTGTGTTCTGTGTGTATTGTTTGCTGTGACTGCAGTTTGAGTTTTGTTTCTGGTTTGATTTCGCTTAGTAGATACTTTAGTTAGGATTCTGCTTTCTGTTCGATTTGCTCGTTCGCTTGGTCGAACACAACACATCTTATTTACCTAATCTCCCCCTCGCTTTGTTTAACATTAAAATTGATTTTTATTTAAGCACAAAACATATGCAAAAGGGAACATACGTATAAATAAAGTACAAAAAAACGAAATGGCAAATCAAAATGCGTGTTAAAATGCTTTTAGTTGAAGCTTTGTTTTTGTTTTTTGTTGTTGTTGTTTTACTTGTCGAGTAGGTTTCTAGATTCCACATTCCTTTGCCTTTAATCGCTATGCATATATGTACTATATGTCTAGTAACCCTATTTATATATATATATATTCTTTTAGCTTTGATTTCTGTTGCTTACGCTCTAATTTCGGTTTTTAGTACATTTATTTAGCAAAAAACATTCACGACGACGGCGCCTATGGCACATCCTTGTGTTCCCACCATACACATACACACACACACACACACACACACACACACTACATACATATGTGTGTGCAGTGCATGTATGTATATAGATATATATATAGCGTATAGTTTCTAAAAAATATCTTCATATATTCCGTATAAATATCAAGCTTAAAAAATTGGCATTTCCTTTAGTTTTAAGTATAGTTATTTATCGTAGTAATCCCTAGAGCTCTATATGCATAATACCATTTAGTTCTGCATGGGATAGGAAAGTAAAATGCAAACTCTTTCTATTTATGTATCTGCTAGGTTAATGCTGGCGTTAAATATCGGAACCCAAACGTAGCGTGTAATTCTGAATGCAAAATGGGAGGGTGAATAATAATAATCTATGGATTCGATCGCACTTAAACGTAACCAAACGTAACATATGCACACAAACTTCCTTCCTTATAGCTGCAGTACATAGTACATCCCACACTCCATACGGGATATACGTACATATTTATATAAATGGCTTTCTCCGACGAAAAAAAAAAAGAAACAAAACAGAAACACACATAAAATGGCAATCAAGTTACTACAGAAGAACATTATGGGGCGGCTAAAATCGATAGGCAATCGATAGGAGAATTAAATTGACTACAGCTATCGTTGATCGATTGGCGGTTTTGATTACTGTTGATTGGATCTCTGCTGTGGATGTTTTTATAGTTTGATTTCTTTTGATTACTGCACTTCGGGGAGAACACAATGGAGCCAACACAGATATTTTCTTCCCCCCCCCCCCTCCGTTTCTTAACTCTTAGATGAACAAATACAACACATACATACATATGCATATATACATAATATATGATATTGAACCATTAGGAACGCGCCTTACAAAATGATTAAAAATCTGAATATTCTAGGAAAACAATAGTTAATTAATTAATACATTATATTGTTACAATTACCAATTACTAGATGAAATACAATATTTGATTTGTGTACAGAAATAACTCTATATATATAGACGACGCTAATATGCGTTCTTCGTTAAAAACTAGTTGGATTTACCCATACCAATGCGCAATATACTTTATATTTCATATATATCTTGCATTCCCATGCCAGGAGAACACTCTTAAGGGTTTCTTTCTGCTGCTTTTGCAATGTAAGTACAATCTTTATAGGGCTAGTAAAAAATGCCATTTATCTTTATGATTTCTAAAAGGTTTTAAGCAAATTGAGGGATCAAGAAAGTAATTCCATTTTCGATTTCCAATGATTTTTGCACAGCATTCTTCGATTTTTCAATGATTTCCATCGATTCTAACGAGACCAGGTTATTGTTTTATAGCTTCTCTGATGGTTTAACAAGAGTAGAAAGGATTTCAAAGGAATTTGTAGTCTCTTATGGTAGGTACACATTGGCATGTAAACATCAAATATATATGTAGATCTATGTAGGTATATTATGCGCATTGTATTGTAGGGCTTCCGGTTTATACGGTTCGATTTTCCACTTCTTCGGCCGAAGCCGCGCATTTGATGCGCTGCAAAAATAAAAATTAACAAACAAAAAATAGCCAAAAATAAAAATAATAAATACAAAATTCTTAAACAGGCAAACAGGCATCTCAGACACTTAATAGATATACGTATATATCGATTTTCCTCTTGTTAAAAATAATGCACTATCGTTTACAAAAAAATATTGAATTACAAATTACACGTTTATCGCTTTTTTGCTTTTCTTCGTTTTACAATCTAAAATTTGAGCTTAAAATAGATTTTTACTAAAAATGATTTTCGCTCTTGCATCGACATTTCGAGTGATTTAAGATCCTGCCTTTTCGTTCTCGTTCTCTTTCTCGTTCTCGTTCTCATTCGATATACATAATACTTGTGTAAGAGAGTTGGCAGATACATATGCAATATGCTGCATAGAATATAGATCATAGTTAGTTTATATTTATGCATACGTAATGTTCGTTTTTAGGGACACATTCCATTGCTTCCGCCTAAGACTTAAATAGGAATTTGTTGTATTTGTATTTGAATCTTCTTTCTGGTTTTAAGCACAACAAGAAAGAGGTTTCCATGCGATCCGATCCGATCCATCCCAAATGTGTGCTAAAGGAGAGGAGAAGGCAGAGATTAGTTTCAGTCTCCGATTGGTGTCCGCATGTAACTCACTCTCTACTCTACTCGTACTCTACTGCATCCTGCAACAGCTGCAGCGTCTGCTGGTCGGCAGGACCACAGCACATTCCTACACCCGATTGGTCGTGAGGTGCGTTTTGTCGCTGCGCTTGGGTGGTGGCGGCGGTGGACGCTTTTTGCCGGCCACACCCACACCTAACGGAGCCCCAACTGGCGCTGGGGCTGGCATGCCGCCAGCAGCAGCTGTAGCTGCAGCAACGTCTGTGAGCATTCCAACTGCACCTAGAATCGGTGCACCAGCGCCTGATACCGTTCCCGTTCCCGCTCCCGATCCATTCGTCTGGGCGTGCACATTCTCGTAGAGGGCATTGTGTGCGTATTCGTAGTGCTCCCGCACCCAGTGGCTGACATTCGCCGTCTCGCGATAATAGTGCGAGGAGTTGGCACCCGAATTGAGATTGTGGGCGGCCAGCAGATCCTCGTTGCTGAAGTCCCTGAAGCCCAGCACCTCGTGCGGCGTAGTGGCCGGCTCTAGCTTACATTTCTGGGCCACCTGCCATTTTTTACGCATCACCCGTTGCAGATCTTTGAGAAAGTCTCGCGGCGGATTCGAGGCGGACTCCTGCAGCCGCTTGGGCGATGTCACCTCGCTGCAGCTGCCGCTGCCATTGCTCTGGGCAGAGAGGCGGGCCAGATCGGTGCGTGGTGGCAGCATCGGCCCGGGTGCATACTGCTGATACGCCGATCCTGATCCAGATCCTGATCCCGTACTCAGCGTCGTGCTGGGCGAACGCTGCGGCAGCACCGGCTCTGGGGAGCACATCTTCCGCCGCAGCAGCACCGGCGAATCGGCAAAGGAGACCTTCTTCTGGGCCACAGGTGGCGGCAGTGCCGGCGGTGGTCCTCCCCCGATGCCGCTCTGTGGTCCCACGTAGTCGGGCGGCGCCTTGTATGGCGGCGCTGCCTTCAGCGAGGCCTGCTTCACCGCCGGCTTATTGGGTTTGGCCGGCACTGCCGGCGGCAGGGATCCATTGCTGTTGGGCATGATGGCCATGCCCATGGGCATCATCATCCCTTGCTGCGTGGGCGTGGGCGTGGTAGGGCTGGACACCTGCCCCTGGATCGGCGCTGGTCCGGCGGATGCATAGGCCATGGCATGCATCACCATCACATCCTCGGGCGGCGGCGGTGGCGGCAACGAGGCCAAAGACAACTGCGAGCCATACACATCCTGATCGTCGGCACCGTCCAGACCGTGCGCTGCCAGCGGCGGCGGCGGTGGTGGCAGCGAATCGAGTGATAAAGTGGACGAACACATCAATGACGCATCGCTGGAGGAGTTGGCATCGCCGAGATTCAATGTCGTTGGCGGCGGCAGTGGCAGTGGCAGCGGCAGGGGCAGCGTCTTGCCAGCGCATATGCTGGGCGTGGGCGTTGGCGTTGAATTGCTGCTCGACGATGTCGATGAGGCACTGCCCTGCTCCTGCTGGAGTTGCTGTTGCTGCTGCTGCTGCTGTTGTTGCTGCTTGACAGTCACCGCTGATGGAACTACAACAGGCCGCCGCTTGAGGGTGCCGCTGCCATTACTCTCCTGCGACTTCCGACGACTGTGGCGTCGCGTCAGTGTGCCACTACGCTCCGGGGAGCTGGCGTCGCCCGCACCCCCGCCGCTGCCGCCGCCGCTCTCGCATATGGTGATCTCTCCGACCTCCTTCAGCTGCCGTGTCATTGTCGTGAGCGGCAGGTTGGGCTTCATCGAGGGCTTCCGCTTGATGGTGCCGGTCGTAAACTCCGAATCGAAGCCATTGTTGTCATCCGACAAGCAGCCGCTCGAACTGGAGCTGGAGGCGCGTGAGGTGCGGCCGCTGGTCGAGGAGTTGGACATGCTGCTGATGGCCGAGGAGACGCTGCCGCATTGTGAGGGCACAGCCGAGGAGATGCTCGATATGGACTCACTGCTGCGCATCGAGGCCGAGGCGAAGCTCGACTGAGAGACGCCATCCCCCATGCAGAGATCCTCCATGAGGAGCTTGTGATTGTGCCACAGCTGTTTGCCATACTTGCAGATCCTGATGGCCGTCAGCCAGCGATCCAGTGTTTGCAGATCCTCGGCGCAGAGCATTTTCAGCGATCGGCAGGACTTGCCCAGCGACGAGTCCACGGCGGACTTGAAGCCAAAGGTGTAGTCCGTGGGCGATTTCCACTTCTTGCGCCACCCCAGACCCGTGTACACATTGTGGCCGCTGAAGAGGGTGAGACAGGCGAGATCTCTGGTGTTTTTGGTCTTCTCCTTGGGGAAATAGTAGAGGCCCGAGGAGCGCAGCACGAAATGGTAGCGTTTCCAGGCCTTCTTGGGGTCCGCCTTCATGTAGAGCGGCCCGTCCAGCTGCAGTTGGGCGGCATGCATCTCAAAGAACTCCTCCAGCAGCATGTGGCGTGTCTGATCGTCATGCTGGCATCCGGGCGCCATCTGTGGCCCCGGCAGATATACTTCGGGCCGCGAGAAGAGTGCCACCTTGTCCTGGCGCTGCTGGAAGAGCACACGGTTGCCAGCGTCTGAATTCCAAGCCATCAGATTGTCCACCAGCAGCTCGTGATCCTCAAAAAGGCGTTCTACACGAAAGGGAAGAGGATTAATAAAGATTCGATGGCATCTCGTGTCGTGTGTGGATTCTCTTACCCATTTGTAAGTCTACCAAATGCTCGACCAGGGACCAGTGCGGATGCATCTGGACATGATTCTTGTCGGCCAGCAGTCGTGTAACGTGACCGCAGACCATCCGCTCATCCACCAGCAGCGACTTGGAGGCCCCATCCACCGTGAAGGCCTTCACGAAGAGCCGTCGTATGGAGGCGCTCTCCAGCTTGTGCAATGCCAGCTGAATTTTGGCCGCCTTTGAGCTGCTGTTGCCGCTGCTTCCCTGCCGTTTCTGGGCCGACAGCTGCTGCTGCTGCTGATGTTGCTGCTGCTGTTGCAACTGTTGCTGCTGCAGGGATGTGTTGGAGGAGGCCGATGATTCGCTGGACAGCAGCGAAACGGTGTCGCTGAATGCAGAATCATTGTCCGGCGATTCGGTACGTGGCTCACGATGCGTGACCACGCCCAGCGTGAGCGGCGGAAGCATCATCATCATGCCCCCAGACCCCATCACCGAAGAGGCAGTGGATCCTGCCACAGAGCCACCCAATGGCCCGACACCACTCTCGGATATGCCCGAGGAGGAGCAGGTGCTCACATCCGCCGAGATGCTGCTGTTTGTGCGCGAATGGGAGCGCGATGAGGCCGCCGATGACATGACGGAGGGAGGCATAATCACTGCTACCCCTCCGCCAGCATGTCCCGCTGCATTCGATGCTCCTGTTCCTGCTCCCGCTCCCGCTGCTGCTGCTGCTGATCCTGTTCCTGTTCCTCCAGCGCCAGGCAGAAAGGATGCCTCCCCATAGCTTATCTGCGCCTCCAGCAAGCTCAGCTCGCCCAATATCTGATCCAGTTCGGACTCCTGTGTGTCCTCGAGGTTGGCCATGGAGATGCGGTACGTGTGCGACTGCGACTGTTGCCTGTTGGCAGCCTCCTCCGTCGTTGTCGTTAGCGGACGGTCGCTGTTTCTACGCAGTTTGACGCCGCCAGTGCCAGCACCAGCGCCGCCAACAACTACAACACCACCAACACCACAATCCCCACCAGCACAAGCACTGGCCGCCGCCGTCGTCGTCGTCGTCGCTCCTCCTCCACCGCTGGCACTGCCGCCAACCAAGATTCCTCTTAGGTTTATCTGCAAAACGAAAGGCAAACGAGAAGGATTCAATAAAATTGCAGTTTTTAGAGCTCTCAAATGGAGTGAAGTAAAGGTAAAAGTAAAAGTCGACCATGCGATACCCTCGACTAAGCTGGCGGGCGTAAAAAGCAGGACAGAAAAACAAAGAGTCCACGAGCAATGCAAAAACGAAGACACCTCGAAAGCAGAGAGATAGCGGATACACGGAGACCGCCACTCGCATGCTTGGGCTGGCAAGTGAGTAAGTGGGAGCGAGACAAATCTACTCTCCGCATTGCGCTCGATCTTCGTGTGACATTGTGTGTGTGTGTAGCATGCGGGTGCGTTTACATTTCCATACGAGAATGCAAGAGATAAGCAAGAGAAGAGATGCCAATTGTGATATATTTTCGCACTCTGCTCTCTCCATTCCCCCTTCTGTTTTTTGTTTGTGCTTGCTGGTGCTGGCTGTTGATATTCAAGCACCGTTGTCCGGTGTCGTTCCCTGGAACTGCATGTTACCTGCCCATCGGCTTATGTTAATAAACATAAATTATTGTAAACATTCAAGTGAAATAATAATTAAACAACATGATCGCATGACAGCTTACGGTTTATTCTTGTTACATAAATATATTTTAATATTCTTCCTGGCTATACACAAAAAAAAAAAAAGATTTGTATGATTTTTTATAGTTGATATACCCCAACTTTAATTGACAAATGGCGAGGGTATATCGCGACAGTCTAAAATACAAAACGCTAATCATAATCAGCACTCTCTTTCGGTTCTGTTTCTCTTTCCTGCCTTCTGTTTTCTGTTTTTGTATGATGTGTGGTACGTGCCCGGTGCCGAATACCGATGTAACGCTCGCGATTACCGATTGCCAATTGCTGCAGCAGCTGTGCGCGACTTCCCTTTCGTTTCTCCACACCACTTCTCTCCTCTACAAGCAAGCTCCATCAGCTGGAATCCAAACACGTTACACATTTCCGTTTGGCAGCAAAAAATAATAAATAGCCAATGGCTGTGGCTGTGGCTGTTGCTGCTGCTGTTTTCTCGACAATCAAAAGCCGATCCCCATTCCATAATAAGACCCAAGTTGGCATTGCTGATAGTTGCGACAGCTTTTTTTTATATTATTTATCGGCTTTGGGTCTAGCACTCTAGGGGCCCTGTTCCGTTCCGCCGATTGGAACATCAGCAGCAGCAACATCAAGTGTTAAGTAATTTTCCAAGGCATAAGTCACGTACTAAAGCGACAAAGAAGTCGCTGCCAGACCAAAGGGATGGGGAGAGACAGACAGACAAAGATAGAGAGAAAGAGTCAGTTACAAAGCCTCTGGCAATTGGCCAGAGACAAGAGACAGAAAGAATAGTCAGAGAAAGGGGAGAAAGAGAGCAACTGCAGATGCTCATTCCCATCAAGAACGGTGACAAGAGAGCAGCATCATCATCATCATCATCATCATCGCTGTTAAAGCAGAGAAACCATACAAAAAGTCATGCCCAAACGATGAAAACTTCTGCAAGTCGCGTAACAATAATCTTTAAACTGTAACAGCTGATGACATTTGTTGGGCTCAAGGAAGCGGACACCCACATACAAACAGCCCAAGGACAGTTGACCCTGCAAGAGGCAGGGAACAACCCAACTGCATTTAACGTTTGAATAAATAAAGATTTGATCACCTTCGAGCATCCACTTGCCCTCCCACAATCAAAATTTGTGCCAAAAGCAAGGGGCAGACTTTTTGCATTTGAAAGCATTGTGCTACGATATCATTCACACGCAATGTAAATGGTTTTTTTGATATCCAACCGATAACCGATGATTAAACATTTGATTATGTCCGATACTGTTCCTCCGTCACTATTCGAATCGTTTGGATTATCTCTAGCAATCGAGAAAAAAAAGTACGCAAAGCCCGCACTCTGGCTGAGAGCATCTGCAACGATTGATGGCCGACTGGTAACTGGTAACTGGTTATGTTTTGTTGGTATTTCTTTTTTTTGGGAGCTCTACTCCCCTCCCCCCACCGTCTGTAATGGGCTTTTCAACGCTCCACTGAATGACTCATTGGATTGGGGGGCTGTGAAAAGGTTTTTATGTTGGTTATATTGTTGCTTTGATTTTTTTATTGTTGTTTTTTTTTTATTGGGGTAATTGGCACTTGAGTGACAGACAGACAGACAGAAAAATAAAAGACTAAAAATACGGTCTTCGGGAGCCATCATCACCATCGAAACGAAGGGCGGCAGGCAGCGACAGCACCAGTGGGTTGTGGATCAATAATCCACAACGAAAATGTCGCAGTAGATTTGGGGCTGGTGCGTGTTCTCTTACAGAGGGAGATAGATCTCTCTCTCTCTCTCCAAAGTTCAATGACAGTTGCAGCTACAACAACAATTCTAATTGAGAGGAAGACAGTCGCAGACCCCCCACAGCATTCAACATTCATTTGTTGTAAATATTTGCCTAGATTCAACACTACAGAGAGCGGGGACTTCTGGCCACATCGTGTGTCCACTCAATGGGTCCACACTCTCCCCACCTCCTTCTTGCAACAAAGTGCCTACACAAACAGATAGCAGTAACAAGCAGACACAGAAGGAGAGAGATGCAGATGCAGTTGCAGTTGCAGTTGCTGCTGCTGCTTCACTCTTAAAAATTCTCACAAGAAAACAAAAATGGATATGCAAGGCAAGACGAGCCGCGGCTACACTCGCAGAAAAGTGGCAGTAGATAACGAAACACACAAAAAAGTTCTATCAAGCTGAATCCGTCCGTTTGTCTGTAAATAAGCAAAAGTCTCCTCCCCCTGCTGCTGCTGCTGCTGCAGTTCAATAATCTCCAGCCCGCGTATGGGTTTTCTTAAGTTCACCTTGAAACACACACACATATGGAGGGGGAACAGACCAGACCAATGCTAGATCAATATAGAAACATGATTTCCATGATAAAGCAATTATAACCTCAGCCCAACGACGATAATTGTTGTGTGCGACAGCCACAAAGAATTCAAACGAAACTAAAGCCCCCCCTGCCATTGCGTGGCTCCATTCCAGTTCCAGTTGAACGCAAATGACAAAGGCCACGGGGCCATGGTGCTTCCTGCCACACAGTGTAGTTGTTGCTGGCTTTGGACCTGGCCCAAACCATGGCCACACATTTGATAATAACAATACCCGAATTTTATTGATTTTCTGCCACAAATTTTATATAGGCAAACGGAGATTTTAGTTATGAATCAATTTAACCAAAGATCTAAAGAGATACTTACTATGTTCTTGGTGAACCTACCTTTAGCTCCTAGGCTAACAATTAGGTAAACACTCCCCGAAGACCCTAAAGACTCCCCATGACCTACTCAACAAAATGTTGCATGTTCCGGTACCATTCCCCAGCGGGTTTTTCAGTATAGTCATCGCTGTGGCTATGAAAATGGGAATGGGAGTGGGAATGGGTATGGGTATGATGGGTTGCGGGGGGGTAAGGGTAATGGCTGAAAGCTTTAAGTGTAATTACTTTTACTTTACTTTAGTTTACTTCACTTGATTATAATAATCCAAGTATTGCCAACAATTAACTAAAAGTGAGCGTGAACGACGTCATCAGTTTCACCTGTGCAGAGGTGGGAATAAAAAGAAAATGGGAGTGGGTCTCGGTCTCGGTCTGGGTCTGGGTTCTGTGCCCTCGAGAGACCATTATGAATATATTTTCATGTTTGTGGACATTTACAGCCGCTTCCGTTGTCAATTAATAAAAACAACAAACGCAACACCCAAAAAACTAAACAAGAAAATGAGTGGAAAAGAAGAAGCTTTCGAGGGGAAGTGCTACGACTCGAATGATACCCAAATCGACTTATTGCAAAATGAAGAACCCAACAGAGAATAGTAAAAAGAAAGGTGAGCATCAGCCATGGGATATTCTCGACTCAGCGGGCGGGAGCAACAGAGGACAACAGAAGACATAACGGGTACGGCTGCTCCGCACGTTCAGGTGGGAGTGAGAGCGGGACAAATCTACTTTCTGCATTGCGCTCGATCTTCGCAGGGTCTGTACGTGTTTGTTTACATTGGAATTAACGAATTAAGAGATAAGCAAGGAAGCAACGGGAGCTGCTGGATTAAGCATGTGTAAGCAGTTGCACAGACAATGAAAATATACGGCAACGTCAACGGCAATCCAATGAGTTTTATTTATTATTAAGTCTCCCAAGTCTGTGATAAAAGTTGACTTTAATGGTGCATTGCATACATAAATTAGGTAAACCCTCTAACCACATTATGAGTTTACAGGGTAGCCGCCACATGAAGCACCACCACAGGAATGGACAACAAAATGGTTTTTCGCCAAAAATAAAATGAAGAAGCAACCGCGAAAAAAAAACTACAACACGGAACAACAATCAACTAAATTAATTCATTAAATTTAACTTTTAATGATCCCCTCGCACAAGCACACACCCGAGAACAAACAAGTAGGGCCTTATAGAGAGCGTCGTGAGTCGCAACGTTGGTCACTCGCTCCTTTTGCGAATTTCCCCCATTGCTCGTAAAAATGTGGCAAAATTTGGATACACAGAATTTATAATGCTCATGAGTATTCATATAACATACAAGCATATGTAAATATGTAGATATGTATTTTCATCCACCATTTTTCATTGCGGCCATCAAAGAAGTCGCGTTCCGAGCTTTGGTCTTCTGTGGTTTCTGGTTTTTCTTTTTTTTTTTGTTGGTGGGGGACGACGACTGTGGTTCGTTAAGCAGCCTAATTGGAGTGAGGCCCCTACGATGGCAAGCACTACATTTAAAGAAGTTCAGAGCTCAAGGCAAGAGTCAGAGGTCAGTGCAGTGTGGGGTAGGGGAAAACTCCACCAGAGCGACCCGCAACATTGCAGGACGATAGAAAATAATCCCTGAAATTCCTGAGTCCCAATATGGGTGCGTTTCTTTGTTTGTTTCTCTTTTCTCCGATTGTCAAAATGCAAGGGCCAAATAAAGATCTCTGATTTCATCTTCTTAATCCTGTATACCTTCGAAATCCCTTAATGGACACTTTTTTTTGTTTAGTTTGAGTTCGAAACCCATCGAAAACCCATCCAGGAAGCAGAAAGGATAAGAAAAACTCATTAAATTCAGACACGCGCGATGCGGACCCCTAAAAAAACATCTGTCCCTACTTTAAGGCCGAGCGAAACCGAAGAACCCTTAAGAGCTGGGACTCGAGAACCAAGAAAAGGAAATCTGGTATTGTAAACCACTCCTCCTCCTCCTTCTCTCTCCTCTCCTCCTCTCTCTTATAATCTTCTCTTGGCCGGTGCGCGCGTGCAATGCGGCAAATGACGCGTGTCGGGAGTAGCAGCTGCCCCTCAAACAATAAATCGGAGATCCGAGAGAGGTCTTTATAACTCTTTTTTTTCGGGCTAAAAATTGCACCTGCCGCCGCCTGTTTTTCAAACACAATGCAAAGCAGAAGAAACGGCAGTGGAAGGAGACGAAAAATATAGAGATGGGGAGGGGTAGAAGGAGAACCAAGACAAGTGAGCGTGTGTGTGTGTGTGCCTACACCCAAAAATGGTTAATGACGTTCACTCGATTTTGTTTTGTCTCGTTGTTCCGCCCCTCTGTCGTTTCAGCCATCTCTGACTCACTCACACAGACAGCCCCCCCTCTCTGTTGCACTACACTCTGCTGATTATGAGATCAAGATAAGCAACAGCCTCGTCTACGTCTCCGTCTCCGTCTCCGCCTCTTGCGCTCACCCCACTCTGCACTCCATTCTTCGTTTTCTTGTCGTGTCATGCGAACAGATGCGTTTTCGAGCACATCCTCTCTCTCCTGCTTTCAGCAGTGGTTGGTTATCCCATTTTGTGACCCTTGTAGGCGTGGTCCTTTAACTGGTATCCCATTGCTGCAGGCTACACTACACTGCGAGAAAACCAATTGAAACCGTAAATGAAAAAAAAAAATGGAACTAAAGGTTCCAATATTTCCATTGTGTATTCCAATTCCCTCCGAAAAGGAAACAATATTTTGAATCTGCGATATCTAATGGCACTGTTTCATTGTTTCTTTCAGTGCTGACTGGTAACTTGAGACATTCTCTTCCTTTGGGCTCTGGTGGTGTCTTTCAGGGGTTGCCAGCTGAGAGATCGTTTGGCTTGGGACGGGGCCATCTCTCCCTACTTAACCCTGCTGCTTCTGTTCCGACGACATCAATCACTTGTTGATGCCGGTGGCAGTGCAGCAGGCAGGGCCGGGCAGGGCAGGGCAGGGTCAACCGGCTTTTTTCTTTGGGTTCCCGGCACTTGTAATAATTCTTATTTCTCATTTCTTATTTATTCATGTATTTACTTGTGGGTTTGCATTATAAATCATCAAAACATATGATTACACGCTCCGTACGCTACTATTTTCCCGCCCCATCCCCGTTCATATTTACCATGTCATTCTCCCCTTTGACAAATTTTTTATTGCCGCTCAATCAAAAACAAAATATTCAAGGAGGGGTTCCGTTCGGGTTTCGATGGTATACAATGGCTTTGGGGTGGGGCGGTCTGTGGTCTCTAGGGGGTGGGGCATACTATTGGGAATGGAAATGAAAGGAAAGTAGCTGCCAAAAGCTAATTCCAGCGATTGTTCTCCAAATAATATTGCACTATAATTATAGAAACTATAATTCGGCTAATTGGTAGCGAAATGGAAATGGATCAACCCACACAAGAACGATTCGTTTGTTATAAACGAAATCAATTAGGAATGGAATGCGGAACTACAAAATGTGGATGCTAAATACCGAAAATATATATATTTTATTATATATGTATGTACATATCTGGTCTGCATACATAAACATAAATACATACATCTAAACATCTATTCATGCGTGTGTGTGTTTGTGCAACATTAAAATGGTTGAAATGTTTATTGCGGCTTCAATTGGCAAAAAAAATAAATAAAATAAAAGCAAATCGTTGATGGGCTGGAAACGGAATGGGAATGAAACCCGGGCAGTTCGGCAAATAAAGACATATGGGAAATCACACTGAAGCAGAACGTGAATGCAACGATATGGTAAATGAAACATCTACGTAAAAACACAATGAACACCTTTTTATGTATACGGGCAGGTTGGAATGCTTAAATGGAAATTCTGGCAGTGCAGCTGGATATTAGAATGGGGAAAACTGATTTAGAGTGTGACCCAAAAGACATTTTTATGCCCAGAGTTCAATGTGCTAAATAAATCTATCCCAATCCTCAATGCAAATGCATTTTCATGTGTGTTTGTGTGTAGCCAAGTGTTCTGTGTGTGTGTGTGTGCGGCAAACTGCAATCTATTAGCGAAATTGGGTCACTGCACGCCCACTTGGTAACACAGAGACAGAGAGAGAGAGAAACACAGAGCATAGAGCCCCTCTCCCGGTTCCACGTCAAGGCAACTGAGACTGCAACTGCAACACACCACATCCGACTAGACCCTGGTCTGCTCTCGAAACTGATCCGTTCCGTTCCGATCCCATCCCGACCCTCCAATCCAAAGCCAAAACCAAATCCGAACCGCAGGCAGCAGCTCGTGTTTAAATATAATTTACAAATTGTAACAGACGCCCACAGGGGACACGAGAGTCGCCGCCTCAAAGACGATCCGCGGACGATAGCGGAAGGAGAGAAAATAAATAGCGAGAGAGGGAGCGGGAGCGGGAGAGAAAATAAAAATGGAAGGGAAAGTCGCAGTGCCATGAAAGAGGGAAACAAAAACCACAACTAAAAATACGATAGAAATACAAATATTTTGCGCTAATTTTGAAATGAAGACGAGAAGACACGACCCGACGACCCAGTAGAAACGGGAAGCTTCAATGACAAGAAAGAGACCTTGTGGCTACCACACCACAGATACCCTGTTACACCCAGAGTGCAGCAAAAATGTCTGCTCAATGAGCAGAGGCAAAACAATAGGGCCGCTGTCTTGCTACCCTGTAAATGATCTTCCATCCTAGGGTAAACCATGTCAAATGTCTGTAAGTACATACAGAGCGATTACAGGAGTATCAATATGTTACCCACTCCCCACGTGCAGCAGAATTTCCCTTCTTTGGTTTCACCCTCCTTCAAAAATAAAAATTATAACCAAAATGCACAGGGTCAACCGAGAGACGAGAGAGCGGAAAACCTAATGGAATGAAGGGAAAGAGAAGCAAAGAACCGTTCAACCGATAGACAGATAGCAGCAGAAGCAACAGCAGCATAAATTGACAAGGGGGGCCAACGAGAGGGAGAACGAGAGAGTGAGCGATTGAACGCACAGGGAAACGCAACGAGGGAGTGCGAGAGCATACACACATTGTGAGGGGGGAGCGTCAGAGCGGAGCGACGCGTCGTGTGAAGCAACAAGGCCCCCAAGTACATAATTTCGAAATGAATATGGCGACAAAAGAATTTTAAATATGTACACGCGTGTGCATGTTGTAAAAGTGTATACATATGTACATATATGCGTATTTGTGTGTGTGCGTGTCTGTGCTACTCGCAGCCGTACATTATTTTTCCTCCATTTTCGGTTCCTAAACGGAAACAAGCGATAATAAAATATTTACAGCTACAACAACAACAACAGCAGCAATGATTCAAATGAACAACAGCGACAACGCTACGCCTCTGCCAGCAGCACTGCCTGGGGTCACATGTAAAAAGGGACAAAAAGCAATAAGCAAACTAAAGCAAAATCAAAGGCACCAAAGCGTGTAATAAGAGAATCATAAAAGTTATAGCAAAAACAACAAGAATGTGGACAACGAAAAACCAAAAGAAATGTAAAAAAAAAAAGAAGAAGAACCGCAAGAGCTCAACTCAGCTTCCATAATGCACACCGGCAGCGACGTAAACGCTTTGCTAAAATGTGTGTGTGTGTGTTTGTGTAGGGGGAGGAAGCTGCGTTGATGCTGCTCTGCTGCGCTGTTCTGTTCTGCTCTGCTGCCGGCAAAATGCCGCGCGACACAAAGCACAGTGGATCGTGTCATGGCCTTGTGTGGGCGAAAAATAATCAAAATTAATGGCGTATGCAGAGATTTACGAAACAAAACATCTGTATGTGGATCAAGAGGAGAATGTTGGGACACACATACATATTTATACATATAGAGTGTACGCGCATACAGAAATATGTACGTATTAATTGCAACATAGAATTATTACAGAGTACATTTCGATTTCCATGCGTACACTTCTTGGTCAAGTGGTTTATTGTGAGTGAGCTATACCGGGAGAGGGGCTTTATTAGACCACTGACTCACAATATTTCCACCCTCTGTACCTAATCTACATGTGAACTTTTTACATTTTAGAATCCATTGTATCACCCACTGTGCGGGGTCTAGTGCAACGTTTTTTGCTTTCTGTTTTGCTTTTCATTTTTGCACCCACTGGAAGCCTGAGTCTAGTTCTCGCTTTACAACATTTCCGGTATCCATTAGATCAATCACTGCAGTTTCCACGAATTTCCTTCTTGGTCACACTGTGCAAAATGTACGAACAAATGCACTCCCCGCAATCGAGCGTGTGTTAAAGCGAGACAGTAAGACAGATCTGCAATTACAATCTGTTCGGCGTGTGCGTGTGTGTGTGCGCGTGTGAAAGGGTAAATGGTACAAATGTGCGTATGCTGTTCGTTCGTGTTCTCGTGTGTATAGTGGCAATGTAATTAAAAAGAGTTGAGCAAATATTTGACGAACGTGCAGAAGCAATTAAAAGGGTCTGAGAAACAGGGAACAGTGGGAACAGGAAAGGACCCCGACATCATCGGCCAAAGGAGTCACAAAGTTTTAGTCGAGTCAGCGATGCGGGTGAGAGGGTGAGGGGTGCAGCCGGATGATGACGCACAAACGAGTCGAGCCGACATAAAAGCCGGCAAAGAGCCAAAATAACAGCAGCACCAGCAGACGGCTGTGGGACAGAGGAAACGAAAATGCTGAATGGAGCAAAAAGAAAACGAGAAGGGACGTGTGAGACGCTTCTTACGCGTCACAACTTTTATACCCGGCACTCAGTACTACATCTGCACTTTAGCGGTTATTTGTCCAATTTTACATTTTTTCTTCATCTGTCATCTACATCAACAACACTACTCACGCCAACACGCTCCTTTAGCTCGCCACCCTCCCCTAGAAACACACACTGCAGAGTCAGGGCAGAGGCAGCGGCAGAGGCAAAAGCAGTGACGTGTCAGGGGCCAGGCCATAAACAGCCCGAAGCAGAGTGTGAATGCTGCGGGACGGGGTGGGTTTGACTACTGCAAATTAATTTCTTCATTGTGGCTATAATAATGATCCAATCGGATTCCAATTTGGTGATCTGATAGATAAGGTCATTCCCTACGGAATGGCGTTTTTAGTTTTCTGTTATCTTCAAAATTGTAGATTTGGGAGGTTTTTGCCCTTTTGCGGGGGCGGAAGGGGGCGGGGCTCATTTTTGAAATACACTGGTTTCAGTGTGAGCATACAGCAGTCTGGTGCCAAAATTTGGTGGCTCTAGCTCTTATAGTCTCTGAGAACTAGCCGACAAACAAGACGGACAGACGGACGGACGGACAGACGGACAGACGGACAGACGGACAGACAGACATGGCTCAATCGACTCGGCTATTGATGCTGATCAAGAATATATATACTTTATGGGGTCGGAAACGTTTCCTTCTGTGCGTTACATACAACCGTTATGTGCACAAATACAATATACCCTATTTACTCTTCGAGTACCGGGTATAACTACTACTACTCCTACTACTACTATGATGAGGAGTCTGTGGAATAAACAAAGATAAGGCACAGAAATTGAAGACGAAGTAAACAGTAATAAAAGCTGATTTTCCCTCTTCCACCGACCTCCATACTCTTCATCCCTCTATCACTTTCCGTTCCCTCCACCATTTCGATTGAACATTAAAGAAAATAAACTTCTGTCGATGCAGGCGGCACCCCACACTATTGCAGAGGCAAAGACAAAACGAAAACGCATTAACATTAACTGCCAAAAGCAAAAACAAACAAATCTCCCTGCCGCTGTCTCTGCTGGCACTAACTCTGCGTTTACTTCTCGTCAAAAAACGGTGCTTTTGAGCAAGGGAAGGGGTGCGTGGGCCAGCTGGACGGCGGTATTTGTGTGTTTCTTGTCTGTTATTCCTCTTACCACTTCGAACGATTACGTCCCGCTGTTGCTTCTGCTCTCTGCTCCCTTTTTTCCACTTCTTCCACTTTTCTCAATTAACAAAAGGCACTTTTAATTATTGCTTCATTTACCCACAAATGCTTCACTTCTATATATACAATTTGTATGTACACAACAGTTGTGTTGTTGCAAGGAACTTAATAAACGACGCAACAACAGCACACACAGCAAAAAAAAACAAAGCCAAAACGAGCTTAAAACGTAACGCAAAATCAAAAAATAAAAACCGAAAAATAAACTGAAATAATTGTGAATTTCAATTTCCGCGCGCGCTCTTTTTACACAAGTTTTATCTTTGCGGTCCCGTTTTTCGTTTTTCGTGTACTACTCCCCGCTGCTGCTGGTCGTGCTGGTGCTGTCATACGTCTTGTGCGCGCGTCGGCCGAATTCGAACTGTAAATGCGAGAGCGCTGCTCACTTTGAACGGACGGACGAAGTTGGCTCGCTGGGCCGCAGTGATGCCCCATCAGCCTTTTTCCTGTTTTTCTAGCTGTTTTTCAATTCAAATTTATAAACAGCGGGCAGAGGGAACTTTAATTGTTTTCTTTGTTGGTCAGTTGATAAGTTTGATGAGAAAGAAATAGTGCATATTACTTATATGCATTTAGAAACAAATATCGGGAACTTCTTTTAGTATTATTTCCTGCCTTTTGGCAATTCCAGCTTTTTTATAGTTTTGTAACTTAGCCTAATCTTACTAAAGAAAGATATTGGCAACACTGCTAAGTTGGCCGGCCGTTGCTGCCAAGGCCAAGGTATATGAAGCAGAAGGGAATACGCTTTTTTAGAGCTACATATGTACATATGTATGTAGCTTGCAGCTCACAAAGAAATCGACGCTCAATCCCAAAAATTCATACAAAAAATTCCTATCAATTTAGAATGCAACCTTTATGTTGTAAGCAGAGGCCCATATTTCGCATTGCCATACCTTCTGCTTAATATGCCTTGCACAGGCCTGACCATAGGGGCTGCAGAGAGTTTGGCAAAGGTCCAGGAGGCAGGGACTGACATTTTTTTGTAGAATTTCGGTTGTTTTTTTTTCGCACAATCAGCACAATTAAACAAATTAGACACGCACATAGAAGGACAGGCCGCATGTCCTGCTGGGAGGACAGCATCCTTGAGGTGGACAGAGACCAGCATCGCGCATCGCTGCATGCCGCTTGCCGCATTCAGAATTCAGGAATCCCTCAAAACCAAGTATGCGCGTGTGTGTGTGCAGGCAGCACGTAATTGCAGTTAAATTTTATTGCAGTCACGTAGCAAAAGGCAAAAGAAAACAAAAACGAAAGAGTATTCCATTACGATGGGCGATATCGAATAGTGAACACCCTAAAACAAAAATGTTCGATACTTCCGCAACTTTTTCTCAATTAAAAGATACCTTATTTGGATTACTTCTTGCGTTCAAATGAAGATCAGTCTTCTGGCTTGTACTTCGAACAAACTGCCTGGCAAAGCGAAGAGTTCTTCGCACTTGCTTTGGGTATGTCAAAAAGTAAATGAAAAGAGACGACGACAGCGACTGCTGAGCTGTGCTGCTGCTGCTGCTTCGGCAGAAACAAAGAAGGAAGCAACAACTGCGTTGTTTCTGCTGCGCTGCTGCTTTTGCTGTTGGACTTGAATAAACAATTTAATTTCTTTCTTTTTCTTCAGTCTTTCTCCTTCACCCTCTTTAGAATTTATGCATGGTGAAAGTAATGAGGGGAAACACAAAAGTTAGTACCGCAATTAATGTGTCGGCACTTTCTTGTTCTTGGCAGCACAGAAGAGAAGATCAGAGCAGAGTAGCATCACCAGGCAGCGCAGATGGCCCAGAGATTAATCATCGGCATGTCTTTCTTTCTGATTGGACGTTTCAGCGTTGACTCATTTTCTTTTCCCTTAAAATCTCTGTGCCTTTTACAACACCGAATGGGGAATATTTTCAATTACCTATGTCAAACCCTAACCCCATTATTCGAGACTCCTTTTCCACACAAGCCCGCCCACACACACACAAGTTCGGTCGCTGCCAACGTCAGCGTCACAGAAATCTAATAAGAAAACCAATAAACTGCACAAAAGACAGCAGCAGCAAACAGCATTAGCAGCGATGCATTCTGCTTTTCTTGTTGTTTTTTGTGCGTGTGTGTGTGGGAGCGATTTATGAAGTATAAAAGAAATGAAGAGAGAGAAATAACACACACTCGTGTACGCATATGCATTAAGCGTGTGTTCAAGTGAGACAGAAAAGGCTACGATACTTACATTTGTTATTGCTGTTGTTTCCTCAAGATTTTGTTGCTGTTGTTGCAGATGTAACTGTTGTTGTTGTAGTAAGTGTTGCTGTAATAGTTGTTGTTGGGCTGCCAGACCGCCAAAATCCATATTACCAGAAGAAGAGAGTGTGGTCGGTCGGAGGGAGCGCGGGTGGTGTTTTGTGTGTAGGAGTACGAGCAGGGCACTGCAGCTGTAAAAGCGAGCGAGTGTGCTCTCTTTGTCTGCTGTCACTGCTCTCTCTCTTTCTGTCTATATATATGTTTCTCTGGACACTCTGCTCTGCTCTGCACTCTCTCTGTGTGAGCCTTTTCTGCGATCGCTGGCTTTTTTTATTGCACACAAATTTTTGAAGAAATGCAATTGAGAAGGAGAAGCAGGTTTCTCCGTCTTGTTTTACACTTATTCGTCGTAATTTAAACAAATTTGAGCCGCCTCAGCCGTTGGTTGGCTCGATTTGCATTTTGCTTTTGATGCAGTTTCTTGTTTCTTGAAAACCGCTCTTCCTGCGCCTTCCTCCGTCCCTCTCTATCACTGCGCTTCGGGTAAGTGCGTGGGCGAAGAAGCCGAATGGAGCACGAGCACGAGCACAGTTTATGCACTGGGGAGAGCCAACAACTACACCCACACATGCACACACGCACACACATGCAATTCTCTGGCTCTCTATCTCGCTCCGGCACTCACACTCTTATTGCTGGATGTGTTGCCCAATTGCACAATAAACTTCCCCTCACACTCCTTTGCCAACGACTCACTCCACTCCTCAATCCACACACACACACACTACACTCCTTTTTCTACTACCCACAACACTTGCACTTCCCACTCCAATTTCGAATATCAATTCCAATTGCAAATTGCGTTTGTGTTTAGTTGCCTCTTTCTTGGCCTTTCCTCCTTGGACTCCTTTTTTTTCCAACGAGTGTTTGTATGTGTGCAGTTCCTTTTACAACTCCGTTTTCCCCGAGTGTTTCTTCCTGCTAAGCTTCTTGCAATGTGTTTTCCTTGCCAATACTCCTCTTTATTAATTTTTTCTATTCCTATTTGCGGCGTCAGTCAGCCCGTTTGTTGCTGCTTCTGCTGCTGCATTTTGTTTGGCTATAATTTATTTAAACACAGCCATGCGATGCAGAGGGGGTTTTCCTTAGACAAAATTGCACTGCATTTTCATATTAGCTGTCGCGTACACTACTCCTTTGTTTTACTTTATACTTTATCCTATGTTCGGGTGTGCAATTGAACAGAAAAAACAAAACAAAATAAACAAATGGTGTACTATTTTTGGGGGAAAGACTACGAAAAGTTTCGTGCGTAAATTTTCACGAAAAACGCCCCGCCCCGCGCGGCACAACAGTTCAACAGTGTGACTGCAGATTTATCGATGGGATATACCACCTGCAGCTCGTAAATATACCGAAATATACCATCTCATCTTTGAAATAAACTGAGGTAATTTCTAAGGCAGTTATATTTATGGCACACAATAACCGGGGCTAGACTCCTGTTGGGGATAGAACTGAAAACAATACTTTCGTCAAAAAACCATACATTCTGGTAAAGAACAACCGCATCGAGTGATTTCGATGCAAGCCATGACTGGTCACACTGTTCGATAGGCAAAACCGGCACCGATTTCTGCAAACAAAAAATTTACCGCGTTTTTATATATTTATATCTTGTTTTGCTGCGTTCAATAGAAAGAAACACCAAAAATGGATGGTATGTGCAGGCGGAGCTCAACTGGGATAAGTGGTGAATAAAATTGGGTGGCACATTTCGTGTATTTTTCGCACGCCACAGGCATGACCGAGGACATGTGGACGCCGTACAAGCATCTCTACAGCACACTGCAACAGGCGATTGCCCAGCCAAAGGAACTCATTGGCGAACTGGAGCAGTGCCTCAAGAAGTACAAGCAGAACTTTTCCAATTTTCTACGCAATCCGGTAAGGCAACCCCCCAACCACATAACCTCCGGCATCTGTCTGACCTTTTCCCTTGCAGCCAAAGAATGAGAAAAGTCGCAATCAGCTGAGGGCCGGCATCAGCGAGGGCATACCACTGGGCGCCCAGGGCCATAAGCTGTTGCTCTCGCAGGACCTGATCGATGAGGCCATCATATTGTCGGACATGTTCGATCTGGATGAGCTGTTTGCCGTTGAGCTGCTGTACACCGCCCAGCGGCAGCAGATGCATCATCCGGGACTGCCGCGTGGCCTCGTTGCCGTCCTGCTGTACTACGATGGCCGCAAGGCCATGGCCTGTGCCCTGCGCGACATGATGCAAACAATCAGCGGCGTGTCCTGGGTGACAGAGCTGCCCAGAGAGGTAGGTTGGGGGGGAGAGCGAGCAGCCCCAAGAGGACATAAAGTTAAATTTTGTTTCCTGCTTTGCAGTTTCTTTCGTTGGTGAATAATTACGTGCAGAATCTGACGGAGGAATCGAATTTGTTGGGCCGCCTGCTGGACATACTCACCGAAATGGATGTGGTCAAGGAGGTAAAGGATAATCCGCTCCCCACCCCCTGTAATCACTGTAAACATGAACCCCCTCTCCACTCTACAGAACCTCATGCTGACAAAAAATCGCGCCTTTGGCTCCACCAAGCATCAGAATCAAGTGCTGGCCCTGTACGAGGACATCCGCAAGGCTGTGGCCATGAGCCTCTTCAATTATTCGGCCCAACGTGGCCTGCCACGGGCCAAGGCCATACGCCTCATGAAAATGCTCGCCGGCTGCAAAGGCAACGAGAACAGCGCTGGCGGCAACATCGATGATGTGACCGTGATTATGCTCATGGCGCTGCTGTACTCGTACGACACGTCCGTGCTGCTGGGCACGGATGCGGTTAATCCGTACACTGCCCGCCTGCCCATTATGTGGGATGCAGAGTTTGCCAAGAGCTTCCACGAGGCACTGTGCGCGCAGGCCAAGTGGCAGACGCCACGCCTGGATGCCATCATCAAGTACAGCTTCGCTCTGGCATTGGCCAGCCTGCGGCATGCGCCCAGCCAGCTGCAGGCACCGGCCAGTGCGCTAATATCGCGCGATGAGCAGCTCATGGACGAGGCACTCGCCGCCAATGTCTTTGGCTTCATCTATCGCCAGTTGCTGGAGAATGAAATGATTTACAAGTGAGTTTCGAGCACATGCTCGCAGCTAAATCCTTTGCTAACACGTTTTCCTCCTTGCTCCTGCCAGCACGGAGTTCATTTATCGGCGGGCGCATCTCTTGATCACCGACTTCATTGACTTTATGCACGCCAAGGTGGCAGAGCTGCGCAATCGAGCGGACGAGTCGGCGCGCACGGTGATCAGTTTCCTGAATGAAGGCCTCGAGCCGCCGCCAAATGTCGATGCCAACTTTGAGCTGCTAATGCTGTGCGTGGCCCGTCTCTATGGCGATCGCCGCGCCAGCCACAGTCTGTGCAATGAGTACTGGGGAGCCAGCGAGACGGCGGTCATAACAGCACCCAACAGCAGCAACCACGCTGACAATGCCGGCGACGACGGCAACCTCTTTGCATTCACAAACAGCTCACGGGCCGTGTCCCTGTTCAAGTTCATTTCGCTGGCCAGCGAGCTGCTGCCCCAAACGCTGTTCAAGTCGTATCTGAAAATGATAACGGGCCTCACGCGCACCGAACTGGCGGCACGCAGCGCCTTCAATCTGCTCAAGAACACACCAGCGACGGCGTCCAGCTACTCCATGGGCTGGGATCATTTCTTTCAGGCACTGGCCAGCTACTACAGGTGAGTGTGGGGCGCCCCAACCTCTGGTCCTAATCTTCTTTGAACTCCCACTCACAGAAACATGCGAACGGATGCCTCGTGCGTCATAGTCGCTGGAAATGTCTACACGAATGGCGAGCATTTCATGCGGCGCGCCCTGCAGCCGCGGAACATAACTCAACGCGAAACGGAGCATCTGGTGGCTGTGATGGGCATCATGCGTGCGGTGGCCGAGCATGATCGTGTGTCGCGCGTGATGATGTGCGATCAGGCCAGCTGGCAGGCGCCGCAGGTGCTGCTCGGACTGGTGGCATGCGCCACACCGCTGGTGCTCAAGGCGGAGATTATGTTCACGCTCGCCGCGCTGGCGAAGTCCAAGGAAACGGCGCGTGCCATTTGGTTTCAGCTGGAGGACTCACAGATTATACCCACGCTGGGACTGGGACTGGGACTGGCAGTGGGACAGGGTCAGGGCCAGGGCCCCAGCCAGAGCCAGTGCAGCCTGGCGGAGGAGATAGAGCAGAACGAGAGCCGCCTGGAGTCGTACAATCTGAGTCGCGGCGTGCTGCAGCTGCTGCACACTCTCATGACCACCCATATGCCGCGCAGCGTGGGCGCCGGTGCCCGACAGCCCGGCTACGATCCGTACTTGAATTTCCTCATGGACTCCATAATCCTCAAGTTCTACAATCGCTCGTACAAGGATGCCAGCGAGATGTGGGAGGTGGGCGCCAAGGGGCTGAAGCTTTTGTTCTATCTCCTCGCCACGTACCGCCCCAAGGCCATGGACTTTGTGGAGCTGCGCGACGAGCATCCCTATCCGGGCTACCACGTGATGCTGCAGCTGCAGGTCAAGTCGGATCTGTTGTGCCTGCTGTTGCGCATCATTGAGGACGCGCGCGAGCGGCTGGATGAGTACAGGCGCTTCCGCGGCAAGGAGCAGCTGGAGGAGTGCGCGCTGTATGCCCTGCTGCTGCTCGAGGTGGCGCTGGCCAAGCAGAATGCCTTCTTCGAGGCCCACTCAGCTGCCAATAGTCCGATCTTGTTGTCCGGCCTCAATCGCATGCTCCTGGACTTTAATCCGCGCACGCGACGGCCCGACTATGTGCTGAAAATCATCAAATTTGTCACGTACAACAGTTGGCTGCCGCGCCACGCGCTGGCGGCCATCAAGATACTGAGCGCGGTGACCATGCTGCCGAATGTCGCCTCACAGATCCTCAACATGTACAGCCTCGGCAGCAGCGAGAAGCTGGAGGTGCGTCAGGGCTTTGTCGAGTGCCTCGAGATGGACGCACGCCTCTCCCAGCAGCACGAGAAGCTGCTCGATGCGATTGTGCTCAACGATTATCAGGCGATGGGCGATGTGCTCAACCATGGCGGACAGCAGCCGCCGAGCGTTGACCTCACGGACACCGAATCGGAGCCAGAGATGACAGCCGCCGATGCGGCTGACAGGACACTCGGCCCCTGCTACGAGGTGGTGGCGCTCAACGAGAAAATACCCATGGGCATTGATCTGCAGATCAAGGCGGCCGTCGTGCAGCTCTTCGGCCTCAACATATGCCAGGCGCCGCCAAATTTTGTCTACTTTCTGCTGGGCATCGATGTGCTCAGAGATTTTATGGCACGCGACAAGCAGCAGATTGGCATCGAGATGCAGTGCTGCTGTGTTCATTCCCTGGTGCTGGTGCTCGAAAAGTATCTCGAGGTATGTGCCACATCTTGCCTCTCTTTCACACCCCAACTCTATCCCTATCTCCCTCTCATTGGTTCTGTAGAGTCAGCGACACGGCCAGGAGGAATATTGCCCGCACACAGCGCACTTGGTGGAGAGCATTTATCAGTTGTTCGAGGGCTTGTGCTCGAACCGACGCACTTCGGAGACCATTTTGCGCTTCTTTCGCCTCACCTGCAACGACTTTTTGCTGCGCCACCTGAGCGCCATGCCGTTCCGACGCTATCGCGAGGATCATCTGATGCACGCCATGAGCCATTTGCTCAATTGTGTGGCCGTGGAGGTGCGTCTGGCGGCCAACCATGGACAGATGACGCGCTACAATCTGCTGTGCGACATTCTGCTGCTGGGCGGGCAGTCGGAGGGGCAGCGCACGAGCGCGGGCATGCCGCAGGACCTGAACAACAGCATGCTGAGTGCTGGCACAGCATCGGCCAGCTTCTTCGGCATGGAAATGGGCCCCGCGACGGCGGCCACGTCGGTCACGCTGCCCGACAAGACCCAGGGACTGCATGCGAATCGTCTGCTGGAGTGTCTGGTGCTGGAGGAGACCACAACGACGGCGCCACAGCCGCAGCTGGAGTTCTTCGATCCGATGCTGACGAAAAAGCTGCTCAAGGAGTGCGAGTCCCGCCCGCGACCGAGTCCGGGCAGTGTGGCCGCCAGCAGCTCCTACATGATGATAAATGTGCGCAAGCTGCACGACATTCTGCACGATGAGCTGCGCATGGTGCAGAGCACCATTGCCACGGGACAGCTGAAGGCGATCAGTGGAGAGATAACGCTGCTGCTGCAATATGCCGTCGAGGTGAATCGTGTGCGCACGCAGCGCTTCTCCACGCTCAAGTTCGTCGATGCCTGGTGCCAGCTGGTGCAGATATTGTTCAGCAGCATGCCCGAGGCACTGCTGCCGCCGGCACTGCGGCGTCAGTACATCATTGACATCATCGAGAAGATGCTGCTGAAGGTGGAGCCCGTGCAGCCGCTCATCGAGATCTCCATACAGATCACCGAAACGATTCTGCTGCTGCTGGCCAATTTGCGCATTTGCTACTATCAGCTGGAGGATCAGCGCGCCGGCGACGATGGCGATGGCTGCGGCGGCGGCGGCGGCGGCAACGACACACAGTCCAAGATCTTTGGCATGCTGACGGGCAACTCGAGCAATCTGCGCTTCATCCTGAAGCGCATTGTCGAGTGGATTATGGTGAGCGGCGTCAAGTCACAGAAGCTGCGCATCAATCTCTACACCGCGCTGCTCAATTGTCTGCGCATTGTGAAGCGTCTGCGCACCGACGAGGAGGTGGACTTTCATGAGAGGTAAGCCTCCAGGCTGAAGCCACAGTTGGCAGCCATTCTAATACTTTTTGTTTCCTTCTCCAGCGTTGCCTCACGCCTGGAGCACTCCAAGCAGCATGTCAACGATCAGCGTCAGGAGCAGGACAAGGATCGCCTCAAGGAGATGGCCTCGGAGGTGATTGGCGTTTATGGCGAGAAGCTTATCGATTCCATCTGCCACGATGCAGTCACCGGACACGATGTCTGCCGCATGCTGGCCCTGGCCTGCCTCGAGATGATCTCCGAACTGGATGCGGTCAGCACTCTCACCGAATTCGTCGTCTCTCGCGGCTATCTGAAGCTTCTGCTGGACAGTTTGGCCGATTCGAATGATGCGCTCAGCGCCACACTGCAGCCGGTGCCCGAGAATCTGCGGCAGTTGTACGTGTACGAGGCGCGTTTGGCCTTCCTCACGCGCCTGTCGCAGACACAGCCGGGCGCACGCCTGCTGCTCGCCGAGGGCGCTCTGGGTGTGCTCTCCAATATGCGTGTGTTTGATCTGCAGCCGGACTTGAAGGCCAGCGAATTGCGCCCGGATGCGCAGGGCTTTCTGCCGGACACATCCGAACGCTTTCATGCCATACTGCAGCCGGCGTTGGTCCTCTGCGATGGCATTGTCAGCAGCCTCGGCTCACAGAACAATTCGGCGGCGCTGCAGGTGCTCAACTTTCTGTTTTCCCACATCGATATGGTCGAGACGATGCTGCGCACGGCCACCCCGCTGATGGATTTGGGGCATCTGCAGCAGCTGGCCTCGATCACAAATCTCTTCTCGCGCACCTCCACGCCCGAACTGTGCACCGAGATGGAAGGCAGCTGCGTGGCTGTGGAGCGTGATTTGGAGTTGTACAATCGATTGAATCGCTTGCAGCAGCTGATGATCGTGGTCTTTGGACGCTTCACGGTCACCGAGGACACCATACGCCAGATCCTCAAGCAGCAGCATGTGGAGTCGCTGCCGCAGAGCCAGAGGAGTCGCTACATCAAGTATTTCCTGGACATTGCCGCCAATCTGTCGCTCTACTGCCGCCATGCCGTCACCAGCCATGTGCGGGAGAGCGCCACCTCCAAGTTTCTGCTCACGACCATCGTCAATGATGTGACACCACTGTAAGGGGCTTTGGCTTGGCTTTGGCTTACACTTTGCATAACTCACACAAATCGAATCGTTTTCTATTTGCAGCACGGGCAAGACGGATGGCAAGAAGCTGACGGCCATTATGCACACAATTATCGAGCAGCTAAAGGGTGCCATCGGCTACTATCTGTCGCAGAAGTCGCATGCCGATAATCTGCTGCAGCAGCGCTCCTCGCTGCCAAACATTAGCTTCGGTCCCAGCGGTAAGCGCCAAAGAACAACATACATGCGTGTGCATGATTTTTATTGAGTGTTCTTTTCTATTTTGCAGGCAAAGAAAGCTACGTGGAGCTGAGCCAGCGGCACAGCGAGAAGCGCAACGAGCTGATGCAGGCCGTCTTTATAGCGGAACAGAATCTGTATTTGCTGTGGATCCATTTAGACTTTTACATGCGCAACGCGGTGATATTTGCCAGCGAGAATCGCAGTGCCATCAACGAGAGCAATCTGGAGAGTTTCGGCGGCAACGACAGCGTCTCCGTGCTGCATGCCACACCCGATGAGATACTGCAGCTGAAGCAGCATCTGATTTCCACCTTCAACGAGACCTTTTGCGCTGAGCTGATTGCTGCCAGTGAAGAACATACCGTCAAGTGCAAGGGCTTCAATGGTTCCCTGTTGCGTCGCATCAAGGCGCTGGTGCAGTTTGCTGCCTCCAATGGCAATGCCAATGACAAGTCCTTTATATAAGTTTTGCATTTATCCAAACCTTGTACCCCTATCGTGTTATTTTCTGTCCTAGTTTTGTAAGTCTCAAAAAAAGTAATCCAACATTTATTTACTGCATCGAACGAGCGGTGTTTCGCTTCAACAGTCGCATCTTTAGGGACACGTTGCCTTACAGTTCCCACGACTTCTGGCTGATCACGCGCTTGCACGTGCCGTTTGACGTCAATCCAGACTTCAGTCAAACGCAGCTCTCGTTTCTGCAGATTTTTACCTGAAGCACTGACGTCAGGGACCATGACATTCATGCCTGTTAACTGCCTACTCCCTTCGCTTCCCCTTTCCATCGCTTCGCTGGAGTGAAATTTCTCTATGTCTCGCGGCATTATTGGAGAAAGGTCAACAGTGCTGCCCCACTCACAGATGGGCATTCGATTGGCAGCACTTTTTAAGGTAACGGTATCTTGATATTTTTGTGGTATGTTTTCCTTTTGGTGGAATTCAGATGAAATAAACATTAGTCAGTTTTGCTTTTGGTAGAAATGTAACAGGATTGATCTAGAAAAGGCGTTTAAACATAAACTTGAAGCTGTTAAGCTGTTCCAAATAACGGTAACAGGATTGATCTAGAAAAGGCGTTTAAACATAAACTTGAAGCTGTTAAGCTGTTCCAAATAACGGGGCATATGTGGGTTAAGTTTGGTATATTTACGGTATTCGAGAAGTTATCGATAACTGATACATTTGCCATATGCTCTGTGTGGCGGTCTGTGTGTGTGTTGCGTAGTGCCTGTGGCGAGGGTATGGTAATTAATATATATCCATCCGTTTCATATATACAATTTATTAAGGTATATTCAAGAATATAGGGTATCGAAACTCCCATCCGTTTTTTTTTTTAAATGTCCCTTGAGGATTTTCTGCTTTAAAAGCAGCTGGTAAAATGTGGAGCAAATAGGGTACACAAGTGCCCATACTATTGGTTGGCCAGCAACATTCCAAATTCACCAACCTAACTTTTAATGTTATTTTTTTTGGTTGAACCTTTTATTTTTAACCTTGTTTTGCAATCAATCCAATAAAGATAGGTCATGAAAATCAGCCAATCTTGTAGAGAATTGAATGAGGATTTGAGTAAAATTTAAGTTTTAAAGTTGAGAGTCCTAACTAGCTGGTAATATTAAACAGAAGATCAAAGTCGAGGAAAATGATTTTAGATTTACGGTATATTTAAAGTATATTTTTAAATTGAGGGTCTGTCGGTATATTTTATCGATAACTGCCTGTTGCCTGTTGCTCCCGGCGCGTTTTGGATTTATTGTTGTTATTTGCTTTCCCCGTGTTCCCCATTCCCATTGTTTTATTTTCTTTCGATCACATATTAAAGGAGGAAAGATGAACGATTTAAATTTGCGGGTGGCAGCAATCAAGCTGTGCGCCCATCCCAAGCGTTTCGCGGAACTGCGCGACGCCCTCGTGCCGGTGCCCCACAAGTGGCAGCGATGTGAGTAGAGCCCCACACTGCCAGCGTCTCGAATGCCGCCAAATGATGGAATTTTGATTCGATTTTATTGCAGCATCGCATAGCTTTGTGCAGCAGTTTGCAACGGCCAGCAGCAGTGCGGAGCAGGTGATGGTCATCCGGAATTGTTTCCATGCACGCCACGAGCAGGAGGCAGAGCAGGAGGCACGTCGCTTGGCGGTGGAGCAATTTCTGGCCAGTGTGCTCTTTGCCAGTCCCCTCAAGCACTCGGTGCGCAATCAGTTGATCAAGTTAGAAGCAGGAAAACCACAAAGAACCGACAAACTCTAACCCATTTCCCACCTCGCTGTCAGGCTCTTCTCGGACCAATCGCTGGCCAAACAGTTGGGCCATCCACAGCACACGAAGCCACAACTGTTGGCGGCACTGCGAGAGGCGCTGCGTGAATTGGCGGCAACAGTGGCCGCCGCAGAACCAGAACCACCACTGAGCCACGACCAGGTGAACGATGTCTTTGTGTCGGCCAATGCGTGTCTGCAGAACTTCCCTTATGGCCGCGAGGCACTGGGCCACGAGCTGTCCAGCTTTTTGCCACTGCTCAGCATAGCGCTGGAACGCTATTGGCGGGACATCAGGTGAGGCCTTGTCTTTGTCTGTGTGCTTTGGCTTCAATTGGACTTGCTCTTGCAGCAATGGCCCCTTGGCGCTGTCGCCCACGCGCCTCAACGAGCTGTATTTGTTCGTGCAGAATGTGCTGCGCTTCCACGTGGGTGTGCTGTCCGAGTGGGGCGATCAGCTGCCGAGCGATGCGCCGCTGCAGCCGGTGCAGCTGCTTGCCGAGCAGGTGGCCCGCCACAGGGACACACCGTGGGACGTGCGCTCGATTGCCGGCCTTGTCATTGCCAAGAATGCGCGATTCTTTGATCGTTTGGCGGCGTATCTGGACGAGTCGTCGCGGGTCCTGCCCATCGAGTGCCTGCCCATACAGGCGGCTGCGCTGAATGTGCTGCTGCCGGAGGACTACCAACGTTTTGGCAGCCAGGCAGCGGAGATTGTCGATCGCCTGCTGGACCACACCGCCCACGAGGGCAGCCTCAACAACGTGCTCGTGTACATGGCCAAGCATTTTCATGCATATTCCAAGAGCTTGGGCCTGCCCGTGCCGCATCTATGCCCCGGCTACGAGCGCATCCTTCATGCATTGCAGCGTTTCGCTCTGGCCAACATTTGCAGTGCCACGGACTCGGTGCGCCACATGTGCGGCGGCATTTTCACGCAGATACTGCAGCATGGCCAAGCCAGCGGCCACGTCGCGCTCTTTCAAGCGGTCTACGCACGCTTCGAAGATGGCAGCGACAGCCTCAATGCTGGCTGCGTGGCGCTGGAGAAGCTTGTCAGCGTTCGGGGTGCACGCGAGGCCATCGGGCATTGCCCAAGCCTCTTTGGACGCGTCTTTCCCGAGCATTTGGGCGTGGATGATGCCGTCGATGCGCTCTTTAAGGCCATGATGGTGGCCTCGCGCAAGGAGCAATCCTTCGAGGATTGGCGCCATCAATGGCTGGAGCTGCTGCTGGAGGCCACACAGGACCCAACGAAGCGACTGTCCGCCATCGAGGCGCTGATCACGCAAGCCGTCAAAGAGGAGCCGCGCGCCTTGCGTCACATTTGGCTGCAGAACGACACGGCCCTGCCGTTCAGCACCACCCTGACGGCCATACTGAGCGCACGCAACGCCGAGTCCAATGAGCTGCGTCAGTGCCTGCTCGGTGCGCACAGCCAGCGGCTGCGGGAGGCTCTGGTGGGGCAGGACGATCATCTGCGGCTGCTCACGCTGCGCTTTGTGAGCGCTGCGGCACGGCCCAGTGAGCCGCTCAGCCTCGAGGAGCGTGACATCATTGGCCACTATCTGCAGCACAACATTAACAATCCGAGTGCGCACATACGGCAGCTGGGCTTTGGCCACATGCTGAAGGTGATGCGACGCCTTGAGCTCTGCCTGGCGGAGCACAGGAAGCGTCCCACGGCCACGGGTGCCGAGCAAATGGATTATTTGCGCGCACTCATGGCCCTGCTGGCCGACAATCTCTTTCATTCGGCCAACTACGGACGCCGTTGGCTCTCGCTGCGTCTGCTCCAGAGCTGTGCGCTGATGTGCAGCCGCCTGGACATGCCCATGAAGGACATACTGACCGCCAGTCAGGCGGCACGCGTGGAGGCCTGCCTCTGGGACAGCTACGAGCACAACAAGCTAGTGGCCGCCCAGCTGCTGGTGCAGCTACAGCCGCGCACACGCATCCAGCCCGAGCGCGTGCTGGAGCTGCTGCAGTCGCTGCGACCGCCGGACTCGCTGACGGGCGCCTATCTGCTGCAGGTGCACTGCCAGGCCGAGCAAGTGGAGACGCCGCTGGCGGTGCAGCTGCCCCCTGGCGTGCGCTATCAGCCGCGCATCTATGCGGCGCTGCAGTGGTTGCTGCAGCCGCTGCGCGAGGCACTGGCCCTGGCCAGCACAAATCTCGCCGAAGCGGCCAAGCTGAGTCCCATGTACGGGCTGCTGCTGGCCAGTCGCCACCTCATCGAGCTGCTGGCGTTGAAGGAGCTGGCCAGGGAGCCGCTGTGGCGGCGATATGTGCAGGATCTGGTCGCTGTGTGCATGGCCATAAGCGAGGTGGTGCTGCCGGTGGTGAGCAGCGTGGCGCCCGAGGGCTACTTGCCGGAGACCAGTGACCAGGAGACGGATCAGCAGGTGGCGAATGTGCTGCGGCGACGCCTCGATGCCGATGCCTTGCGTCAGATTCAAACCACGCCGCAAATGGTGCTGCTCTGCGCTTGGCGCAGCATCAAGGAAGTGTCCAACATTCTCGGCGGCCTCGTGGAACGTTCGCCCCTCGAGCAGGAGGAGCAGCAGCAGCAGCAGCAGCAGCAGCAGCAGGATGCAGGAGCATATCTGCTGAGCGGTAGTCAGCTAACGGCCATTGGTGATCATTTCCTATTGCTGCTGGCCGAGATCAAGCATCGTGGCGCCTTCGAGCAGGCCTATGTGGGCTTCAGCATGCTCTGTCGCCGCTTCTGGCACAGCGATGCGGCGGCACTCAATCACTTGCCAGCTGCTTGGGTGAACGAGGCGCTTGACATGATACAGGGAGAGCCACAGGAGGAGGAGCCACAGGCGGAGCAATCCCCATCGCGTTTGTGTCCCACGCGTCGCAGTGCGGGCATACCCTACATGCTGCAGGCGCTCGTCTGCTCAGAGCTGAAGCTGGGCACCCACAACACGCTGCATCGCTGCATGTTGCGGCTGCTCAAGGTGTGCGAGACCAGCCAGACGGGCGCCGCTCGCTGTCATGCCCTCAACATAATGCGTGCCTTATTCCGCAGCAGCGAGCTGGCCGATCTGGTGGGTGAGTTTGTGGCGCGCGGCATCGTTTGCACGCTGAATGGTTTGCTGGCCAGCGATTGGGCGGAGCAGAACAGCGCCAGCCTGCTGCTGGCCACGCTTGTCGTTCGTGTCTTTGGCGTGGAACGGCCGCGCGATGACGCCGGCGAGCTGCACATACGCAATCGGATGACGGGACGCATCTTCTTCACGCGCTACCCAGAGCTGTACAATTACTTTAGCCGTGGTCTGGCCCAGGCCGCACTCGGTCCGCGGACGCTGCATGGCGCTCAAAAGATTCATTTGCAGAGCATGCTCATGCTGCTCAGTCGGCTCTATCCCTCGTCGATGGAGGGCGCCGAGTCCACACTGAAGGTGAGTCCGCCCGAAACGATTCTTGCTTGATCCTCGATCCTCTTGCGCTCTTTTGCAGCTGAGCCATTTTGTGCCAGACCTGCTGCAAATCAGCCTCTGTGCGGATGTGTTGACGCGCGAGAAGGCCGCAGCGGTGCTTGGCAATTTCGTGGACGATCAGGATGCTTTTGGGCGGCTAAAATGCATCCTTGTGCAAATGATGGCGCTGCATGGACGATTAAATGTGAGTAGGGAGAGTGGCAAGAATGATTTACAGATATTTTCTTCAGCTTTAAACCATTTTTCATTGAGCGATAAATATCGATAACTAATCGGTTGATAATTTCATCAGCTTTAGTTCATTTTTCTTGATTTATTATCTATAAATATTGATCCTTGATCATTTCTCTATCTATTAACAGCTGAAATCTTCATATTTGTTTATCGATAAGTTCGATAAATATCGATTTAAAGATCCTCATAGTCTTATATCTCTCATGATTTTGTTTGCGATATTTTCTTCAGCTTTAAACCATTTTTCATCGAGCGATAAATATCGATAACTAATCGGTTGATAATTTCATCATCTTAGTTCATTTTTCTTTATTCATTATCTATAAATATTGATCCTTGCTCATTTCTCTATCTATTAACCGCTGAAATCTACATATTTGATTATCGATAAGTTCGATAAATATCGATTAATAGAGCTCTGGATAATTGCTTCTTCTACTAACTTCCGACTCCAATTCCCAGGTACCATCCTCCGCCCAAGAGGCTGCTCCAATGCTGTGCCACAATCGTATCCATGGCCAAGAGCGTTTGCTGTTGGAGCTGTACCGGCGACTGCGCTGGAGCCGCCCGAATCTCATACGAATGATGCTAAGGACACTGCCAAAAGTGACGCTGGATCTGCTCGGCCGTAGCGTCTTTCTGTTCAATGGAATGCTGGAGCTGCTGGTGGCCATACTGGAGGATGTGGCACAGGGACAGCTCGAAGAGAGTTTGATTGTAGAGCTGCGGCAGGTGTACGCGGTGTCGCCTGGTCGCATCTATGACGTGTGCCGAAGGGAGCGTCTCTCGCCGAAGATCTTCCAGGTGTTTGGGCTGCATCTGCACCGATTGGAGTGCGGTGCGGGCGCTGCCATGAAGCACATTGTCGAGGATCTGTGCGGCACAGAGCCGCCGCCCATGGAGATTGAGGAGCTGAAGGGTGAGCTGCTGCTGTACGTGGCGCTGCAGGATTTGCCACCGCTGCATCCCGATCTGGTCAATGCCGGCGACGTGAAGGTTCTGAGCTTCTCCAGCGACATTGTGCGCTACCACAGGGCCCTGACGCCCGACCAGCGCCAGGAGCTGGCCCGTGGCATCGCCTCGTCGCCCTCGGTGCACGCCTGCCTGCGCCGCATGTACGCCTGGGGACAGCAGGGTCCGCCCCATTGCTGGAGCCTACAGCTGGCCGGCCGCATTGGCATCCTGCAGCTGCTACTGCCCCTCAATCCCATAATCGATCTGGAACGACTGTTGGAGCTGGGGCTGGAGAACAATGCTGCGCACGTGCACTTTGGCCTGGTGCTGGCCATCAAGCGGCTGATGGACCGCCAGGCGGAGCTGCCGCAGCCCATCTGGGTGCTGCTGCTGGAGTATGCGCAGATCCTGAGCTATGCCACGCAGCCAGTCTATCTGCGGCACAAGGCCATCGGACTGTGCGAGCGCATCGGCACCGAAATCGGACGTCAGCTCTTCCTGGGCGATGTGGAGATCCTCGGCCGCTATGCCCGGCTGGTGCTCCTGCTGCTGGTCGACGATGACGAGGGACTGCGCAACGATGCGGCCGTCATGGCCGAACAAATGCTGCGGGAAGGCGTCCACCCACAGCCGCAGCCCCAGCCCCAGCCCCAGCCGCAGCCCAAGAAGATTCTCGCGAATGTTGTGTTCAAGGAGTTCCTCAGACATTTCATTGCCAGCCTGGAGAAGTACGGCAGCGACAGCGGCTTCCTATTGCGCCTCTTTAACATCATTGTCGAGCCATTCCTGCTGATGGCGCAGGAGGCACCCACCCAGGAGCATGGCGCCCTCGCGGAGGATGGCGGCGATGTCGATCTGTTCGACAAGCAGGGCTGCAATCTGTACTGCGAGACGCTGATGGTTATCCGCGAGGTGGCCGATGGCTTCACAGCGGCCTTCGAGCAGGACTCGGCCCTGCTGGCGTCCATCGAGGAGGTGCTACGTGCTCGTGTCGTTTGGTCGCGCAGCGAATGGGACTAGGCGATGCCGCAGCTGCTGCTCCATCGTCAAACCTGCAAAGTTCAAACAATTGTCAGACAGTACCAGTGCGCTTTTTGTCGTTTTTAAGAGTAGTTATCTACATACATACAAATACAATTATTTTATTCACCAAATGGAACAATTTATAGACTTAACGGAGCCAAGTGAAGCATTCTGCAGGCCTAACAGAGCCCCCACGGAGGCTAATTTTTGTCTAATAGAAGTCTGGATGCAAAATTTAGAATTTTTAAAAATGATTTTGGTCAATTTCAATGTGTCTCAGGGTGTAAGGTGCGTGGGTTTAGTTTCCCTAGATGATTGGAAGCTTTTCTAGATGGATGGACGTTTCAGAACCGCTCTAAAACCGTTCCAGAACTGTTCTGTGCTGTTGGCTATTTTCAAAATAAGCAGATGTTACCGCCAAATCGTTTCACTATCGATATATCCCAAGCGAGAGCTCGTGCACGAAACGCAAAAATGAGCAGGGAGCGTGAATCATGGTGTGTTTGGTAATGGGGTGGCGTTTACCTTGCATTTTCGGATCGACTTGTATTTAAGTGTATGAATAGTTATCAACAATTAAGAAAAGGGAATACAACACGTCCATACTCCAAATATGTCGATGACAGGTATCAAAAATGTGGTCTCCGTGTAGTTGCCATGTAACAAAGTCACATATTTTTGTGTCTAATCCTTGTTTCTATAAACAATACAATAAAGAAATCCTTTGAAATAATCAAATCATGGGAAAATTGATTAATCAATCGGGTACAATCAAAGTTTCAGAACTAAGCAAACCAGTTAGCTAGTAATATAAAGCCGAATATCAAAATCGATCCATAAGATTTGCATTGGTATATTTACGGTATATTTTTAAATTGAGTATGTATATTTGCGTATATTTGTGAGGGTCAGGCGGTATATCTTATCGATAAATCCATTGCCACACACATACACCAATGTGCGTTAGTTTATTTATTTTTTTTTCTTGTGATTTGTTTATCGAGTGCGTGTTCGCGCGGATATTATCGCCGATTCTGTAGAATACAAATGTAAGGGTCGAGCGGCATTAATGATTCGTGGCGTTGGTGGCGCTCGTATTCGCATTTATAACTCCCTTTTTGGCTTAATCGAATGCCAATTGGGAAAATGTTTGCATCATTTTGTGTGTGGCACGCCAAAGCGTTTTCTTTTTGATTGTCGACAAAGGGGAGTGCGGGCGCGCGTATGTGTGTGTGTGAGTGAGAGAGAGGGTGGTAGGGAGGGAGGGTAGGGAGTCCCAGCCTCTGGTGTTTTTTGTTAGCGATGGGGCGGTGGAGGGCGATGGATGGTTGCCAGAGGGGAGGCGGTAGCCTCTGCTAATGCATACATATATGGAAAAAGCAGACAAGAGAAAATAACTGGAAATTACAATATATAAAAAAAGTGTAAATGAACGTTTTGGGGAAAAACGCGCCCTGTTTGTGGGCTGGGCTGTGTGTGTGTGTTGTGTGTGTGTGTGCATGCTATATTACTTAGAAGGTAAGGCAGTGCAAAAGCGCGAGACCCAAAACTTGTTTGAGTGGGAAACATACACAAATGTGGCCAAAAAGTAAAGTCCCACTGAAAGAGCGGTCTTTCCTAGCTGGAGAGAGTAGAGTAGAGAGGGAGAGAGCAGGAATTGCCTTACAATAAAATGTAATATACCTTGTCCCTGTGCATATTTGTATGCATGCATGTGTGTGAATTTGTGTGAATGGGATTTCTTTCTCTGTGTGTGTGTGTGAGAGAGAGAGCGTACGCGTACGTGCGGCTGTGTGCGTGCTGCATAATTTTTGTGACGAAATAAAATTGTTTACGTTTATGTTTATTTGCACACACTCACACTCCCACACTCACGCACGTGTATACACATGCATGTGTGTATGTATTGCAGACCGCTGTGGAAATCAAAATCAAACAAAATGCAACAACAATTGCAATATTAACAAAACGTGCAACAAAATCAAACAAACATAAACAGACAAAACAAAAAAAAACAATAAGCAAACAGCGAAAAACGTTTGTTCAAAGTGCATTTAAATATTTTTGTGTGTGGGACTTGGGAAGCGGGTTAACCGACTTCCCGATTGAAGCGCCAAATGGGTATCGTTCAACGGTATCCAGAGCCATTGCCGATGCCCAGGAGTGCCGTTGCGTGGCTGAGCAGCAGCAGCAACAGTAGCAGCAGCAGCAGCAGCAGCAGCAGCAGAACAGCGGCCATCGACGTCGAAGTCACCGTCGCCGTCGTCGTTGTTGCCGCCGCAGTCGCCATAGCGGCCCAGTGAGTGCGAGCAAGACAGAGTAAGAGAGGTAAGCATGGATGGTACCGTTAAACCGTTAACCATTACCCGTTTTGCCGAATCTTCTCGAACACGAAAATAATAAGAATTTCGAGGATTTCCCAAATG
This sequence comes from Drosophila subobscura, assembly GCF_008121235.1. Lineage (NCBI taxonomy): Eukaryota > Metazoa > Arthropoda > Insecta > Diptera > Drosophilidae > Drosophila > Drosophila subobscura. The sequence goes on along the minus strand of NC_048530.1, from coordinate 21,026,964 downwards.
TTTCCTCTTGAAGGGAGGATTCCTCTTTATGCCCAGCATGCCAGCTCCCCCTACCAAAGAGGGAGTGAGAGAGAGAGGAGTTTCCTCTTTCGTCCCCCATTCGGGGGAACATTCTAGCAAGCATTTTCATTCCCTTTTGTTTGTCACGTGCGGACACTTGAACTAAATAAACGCTGGAAAAATGAGAGAGAATGTGGTGGTGGAGGAGGGAGGAGAGAGCAGAGAGGTTCCCCCTGTGCTCCTCTCTTCTAGTTTGTACCCTGTACACCCACGTGGAATCCTCCGTCCATTTATCCCCCAATATATTTGCGTAAAGGGTATTCCCATAGTCCACTGTTTTGTGTTGTGTCCCGCACTTTATTTATGCCTTGTGTGGCATGGCCACCCGCTCTCATTGCAGCCCCACGAGATGGTCTCGAAGAAGCGTTCCAGCGTCGCTGAGCGTGCCCAACGCTCGACGGCAACAGCAGCAGCAGCGGCAGCAGCCGCAGCGGCAGCAGCAGCCCCAGCGTCGTCAAGTGCGTGCGGAACGACGGGGAAAAAGCGGGTGGGGAAACAAGTGAAAGCCCCCACAGAGGAGACGGAGGAAAAGAAATCAGCGTCAGCGACAGCATCGGGCAAGAGGCAGACAAAGGATCCTTCAACAGCAGGAGTAAGCGGAGCAGCAATAGCCACAGAGAGCAGCACCAGCAGTGGCAGTGGCTCCAAGTCCAGCGCAAATACAACGCCCAAGCTCTCGCCCGAGGAGCGGCAGGAGGATGGCAAGGCGCGGGCAATCAACAAGATGCTCAAAAATCTGGACATCAAGATCCACGGATTCGACAATCTGCTGCCCAGCGGTGAGGGGCCCCTGAACGTCAGCTCCATATCCAAGTCGTCCATTTCGGAGAATGTCAAGACCAAGTCGCGGGCAGCCGCTGTCAAGGTGATAGCCAGCCTCAATCCCGGCAAAACGATGCCCGTGAAGCGGCCGCCGCGACCCTCCCCAGAGAAGGACAAAGACAAGGACAAGGAAAAGTCAAAGCCGGAGACCAAAACGGAGCCAGAGTCCACCAGCGATGCTAGTTCGAAGGTGACGCCACAGGAATCTCAAGGATCGAAAGGATCCAAGAAGGCAGCGCACACGAGCGCCAAGAAGACAAAAGTGGAGACGGTGACTGCGCCGCCCACAGCAGCTCCAACTGCGACGCCTACAGCAGCTGCTCCAGCAGCACCTGCCCCACCTGCCGCCAAACAGGGCAAGGTGGCAGCCAAGAAGGGAGCATCAGCAGCAGCAGCAGCAGCACCAGAACCGCCCCCCAAGCCAGCCGCCAAGGTGGTCAAGGCCACGAAGAAGGCAACGAATCCCACACAGCGACTGCCCGACTCCAATACGGAGCCCGTGCAAATGGAGCTGGAGGAGATTGTTGGCACAGCGACAGCAGCAAGGACAAGAACACCAACGCCTAATCGGACGCCAACGGAAACGCCGACAGCGACGCCCACGCCCACGCCCACGCCGACACCCACACCCACACCCACACCGACACCCACACCGACACCCACTCCCACAGCGACACCCGTGGAGGGTCCTGGACCGCCAGCAGCAGCAAAACAGCGACCGAAGATCAAGTACACGAAAACCTCGGCAGGATCGAAGGTTCGCCTGCAGCAGCAGAGTGCAGCGGGTGGCCACCAGAAGGCAATGCCCTCGTGGTGTCAAGGCGGAGCGGGGGCCAAGGATATTTACGACTTTAAGTCGGGCTCCGAGGATGAGGAGCCCATCAAGATGGTGCTGCCAGCGTTGAAGCAGTTGCGGGAATTCTCCGAGGAGGATAAAAAGCCGCTGAAGCAGCCAAAGGAGAAACCGAACGAAGAGCAAAAGCCGCCAGAGAATGAGCAGCAAAAGGAGCAGGAGCAGAGGCAGGAGATGAAGGAGGAGGCCAAGCCCAAGGTGGAGCAGCAGATCAAGGAGGAGGAGGAGCAGGAGAAGGAGGAGGAAAAAGAGAAAGAAAAGAAAGTGGAAAAGCCAACAGCAGCCACAAAAGACGCACAGTCCGAACCAAGCAAGATCAGTGCCCCAGTCACAGCCACAGCCACGGCCACGGCCACGGCCAAGAAGCAAGCGAAACGCAAGCTGGCCACACCCTCATCACCCTCCCCGACAAAGCCACCGCCCGGCAAGAAGAAACCACCAGCGGGAAAGTCTGCAGCAGCAGCAGCGGCGGCAGCGGCAGCGGCGGCTGCCAATCATAGCCCTGACAGCGATAGCTCTGGGGAGAGCAGCGATTCCGAGGATGAGAAAAAGCTGAGCGCTTACAGCGGACCCAAGCGGCATCGCATGGCCTCGCTGAATGCTTTGGCGAAGGTGCAGTGCCTCTACGAGAATGAATCGCGCACCGCCCACGAGTTGGGGCTGTCGAAGGCGACACAACAGCCGCCACGGATACGGACATTGGATGGCAGTGACGATGACAACAATCACAAGGAGTCGCCGCGCCATGGAGAGGACAAGGACAAGGACAAAGACAAGGAGTCCTCGTCGACGCCATCAACGCCACCAGCACCGCCACCGCCCAAAGAGATTGAGCCACGCAGGGAGCTGCGCTATGTGCCCGGTGGCCGAGGCGTGGGCAAGCACTGGGAGTTTGATAGCGATAGCGAGGGAGATGAAATGCAGCTGCCCGCTCTGCCGCAGCCAAAGAAAAAGAAGCTGCAAAAGAAGCCGCCACCAAAGAAGGCGGCGGCAGCAGCGGCGGCGGCGGCGGCTCCAGGCGGCAGCGAGGCATCAGATGCCAAGAAGTCAGAGAAACCGAAGCCAGCGCCAAAGCAAGTGCCGAAGAAGCGAAAGACACCATTCACCGAGGAGCTAATTGGCGACTACAAGGGCATCCTGGCGAGAAAGCGAATGGCCAGCCTGAATGCCAGCGCCATTGTGGCGGCCACCTACGAGGTGGAGCGGCATCTGGACAAGAATCTGGCCAGCGATTGCAGCAGCTTCGAGAGCTACGACGAGCTGGAGATGCAGGCCGTCGTCCAGCAGTCCACCAAGATGATGCCACACAAAACGGATGTGCACATCAAGAAGGAGCCCAAGGAGACCAAGGAATCGCTGCGAGAGCGTGAGCGGGAACGTGAGCGCGAACGTGAGCGCGAGCGAGAGCTGAAGGAGTCTTCGCTGAAGGACAAGGTGCCGCCCAGCAGTCACATCCTCATCGAGGAGAGCAACGACTCCAAGTACTCGAAGGAGACCAAGGAGACGAACACGGACACCACCACAACAACCAGCAGCAGCGGCGGCGGCGGCGGCACAACCACCAGCGGCGGCGGCTACCGTGACTCGAGCAGCACCAAGGATGCCAAGGACTGCAGCCGACCCACCTCCTCCAGCGTTGTCATTGTCCAGGACACAGATGTCACCATCACCGGCGTCTACGTAAATGCCAGCAATGGTGCCGCCCAAGAGGCCTACTGCAAAATGCAATACCGTGTGCAGTCCAGCGTCACCGAGGAGCGCGTCCTGCGGCCCGGCTCCGTGGAGCCACCAAAATCTTATACGCCATTGAGTGCGCTCTCCAGCATGCTGCCGCCCGGCGCCAGCTCTGGCCTCAGCGAGGGTGAGTTATAGAATGATTTTTCCCATTTTGCATTGACCTTTATCTACTCCTCCCCCTACCACACTGCTTATCACAGCTCATAGCTCGCCGCCGCTGGCGATTCAACCGCCAGCACCGCATGTCCTGCTGCCCGGCGAACATTTGAGTGCTGGCATGTACCATGCCCCCGACTTGGGGCTACACACGGAGCATGCCGTGCCCGAGCATCATGGCCCACCGCCGCCCTCGTACGCCGCCGCTGCAGCAGCGGCCGCGGCAGCCGCCGCCTACCATGCCCACCAGCTGGGTCCGGGAGGTGCTGGCGGCATGCTGCACATGCATCACCAGCATCAGTATGCCGCACATGCAGCGCACGCCCATCACTACCAGCAGGCGGCCGAGTATGGCCACGGACCGCCACCGCCACCGCATCACTACGGAGGACCACCGCCGCCCCAGGTGCCACATTATGGGCCACCGCCAACTGGGGCGCCACTGCCAGTGCCCGTGCCGGTGCCAGTGCCGGTGCCAGTGCCCGTCGCCGTGCCAGTGCCGCCCGATCGATGTGATGTTGGCTCGCCGCCGCCCTCGTATCGGGCCAGTGCCTATCCCCCGCCGCAATCGGGTATTGTGCCACCACCGACAATAGGCGGCGGATCGAGCGCCTTCTGTGCCCCGAATCCCCATCACCATCATCAGCATCACAGCCAGCAACAAGGACCGCCGCATCATCACGATCCCAGTGGTAAGTTCTTACACCTTCATTAAATGCTCTGCACAGCGATAGCTTTAAGTCTGGTATGTACGGGGGTTACTGGGTTACCTTTTCCACCATCCAAAAATGCAATTCAAATGCAATTGAATTCCATTTCTGTTGCAAAGTTCTGGCTGCCTGCAGTTCGGCAATTGAATAATCGATAAGTTGCCCCAATGCATTTTCGAGAGGATCAGCAAACTTTATGCCCAAAACTCAATTGGGGATAAATTTCCATATTTCATTTTCATATTCCTTTCTGGCAAGGGGCCAAACAAGTTCTCTCCCTCAGCGCACCAAAAGTTTATTCCGGCAGCAACAAAAAGCAAATTCTCATTGATTTCTATTATCATCAAACAATGGGGGCAAATGATGTAGTTTTAGAAAAGTTTTCTTAGCCTAAAACTGCATTCAAGGAAGGGTTTTGGGGTCGAGATTAGTTTGTAGAGGCCCGAAACCCTGCCTGCCTACCGTCCTCAAACAGATGGGCGATGTCTTGTTGGCTTACTGCTTGCCTGTGCCTGTCTCTGCCTTCCTGCCTTCCTTCCGGCCAGCATCTTTCATCCTTCATCTTTAGCCTTTTGCGGTTTGTTCTTTGAGCAACAAGAAGAATACAAAAAATCATTGCATATACTTAGGCGCGCGCAGAATAAGCCTTGCTCTCCGCCCCTTCGTCTGTGTTTGTGTTGGCCAAAAGCCGGAAACTGTAAGCAGGCAAGCAGCAAAACGGAAACAGAGACCAAAATGCAAGCAAAAAGTAAACACCAGAGGAAAACGAAGAGAGAGAGAAAGAGAGAGAGAGAGCGGGAGACGGACTCCTCCCCAGGCCTAGACAGCAGACAGGGGCGGCGGCCTAGAGGAGCCAGCCAACCTCCATTGATGTCATTTACCTTTCCACACACACACACACACACACACACAAGTACACAGTGTGGCACTCACACAGAGGCGGGGAAATGCATATTACGTAGCAAAAAAGTTGCGTTTATGCGCCTAAAAGCAGGCAACATATTTTGTATGCTCATGCAACTGAGTGAGAGGCAGAGAGGGGAGGCTGGAGAGCAGAATGGAGACGATTGCGCCCTCCGGGTACGATATTATGGGGCCATGGGAAAGAGCTGAGATGAGTTGACATGCGATGAGAGATGGGAAAGTAAAGCGAAATGATTCGGAGGCTGCTTTTGGGTGGGTTTTTCCCTTGCAATATCGATTCTTATTGATTTGATCCGCAATTTGCGCTGGAACATGGCCTTCACTCGACCGATTTTTGTAGAGCTTGAGACATTACTCGTTTATTTTATGGTTCGCTAAGGACTGGACAGCTGATTGAACATCGGATGTTGGCACTTTATCGACGTTTCCATAACAAATATGAGCAGTTAGTGGCGCAGTTACGTTGACAATACTTGCTAATTCTCAAGCCCGAAGGCAAAAACAAAATACATGCCTGTGCATGACAGATTTACAGGAACAGATTAACAGATTATTCCTGACTGCATTCACTGAATTCTATATGTGTATGTGTGTATGTGAACGCACTTATTCATTATCTTTTGCATTCATTCAGAGATCATCGTCGATTGCATTTGCCAGTCATGTGCAGGCTACACATACTATAAGAAGGCTATCCGCCATTAACCCAAACAGCCAACTGTGTTCCACTCTCTCTCTGTCTCTCTGTCGCTTCCATTCACACATCTCTTTCCTTCTCTGCTCCCACCCGATTCCTTTTTCTCGCCTTCATTCATGTCCGCGTGAGTGTTTGCACTTTGCACGCTGCTGTTCCGTGGAAACTCTGCTGACAGTTGATAATTCATTAGCACATGTTCTATTTGACGTTCGTTCATCCGTGCTGCTGCTGACGGCGAACACACACAAACAGACAGAGACAGACAGAGAAAAGGAGAAAAGAGAGAGGGAGTGAGAGTGAGAGAGAGCGATGGAGCGACTGTCTTGGGCTGCTGCGTCTCTGTTACCAACGCCAGAGCGCCGGCAGAGAGTCTGGCGAAAAAGCAAAAAAAAGGATTTTGGCATTTGCCATTTTATTTTATTTTTTTTTTTTATCCCATTCCGTTTTGTGCCGGTTCTTCTGGTCTTCATGGACCGTGTGTTTTTCTCGGGAAAAATGTTTTAGTGCGCATTTAGACGTCGTCGGACACGGCAACGATGCCTCTCGAGAGTCGCTCGTGTTTTGTGGGGTTAGCAGAGAAGAGGCAGAAACGAGGAGTTGAAAGATGATGATAATGATGCTGATGATGATTATTATTCGAAGCGGTGGCAACAACGTGCTGCTGCTGCTGCTGCCACCACAAGGCGAATACGCAATATGAATGGTGGTGATGCCACAGGGCGTATACGTAATGTGAAAGGCGCGAGACACAACGTGGCGTGGCGTATACGTTTTTGTGGGTGGAAAAGCGCGTGTTTCGTTCGGCTCACTCCACATCCACCTCATCCTCGTGCTCACATTCGTTTTTGTTGTTGTTTTGTGTGTGTTTTGTGATTGCAACAGCAACCAACTGGCAATTTATTTGTGAATCTACACAGTCGAAGAAGAACCCCACCCCGCTACCTATTGTTGTTATTAAACAAAAAAAACGCCGACATTGCGCGTGTTCTGCAAACACAATTTAAAAAAAAAAGAAACAAAAAATCAAAATCAGTCGAGAAAATGTAAAAAGTGTCTTTTTTGTGTGTGTGGAATATGTAAAGAAATGCAATAATAATATTAATAATAATAATAGCAATCGAATGCAGCAATTCAAAGTATCTCTGCCCCGCCCCGTCTCGCACCGGACGCCGACCGCCGAGAGAACAAAATATGAAAAAGAGGAATCGCGTGCCGGCTACCTGCCTACCGGCGTGTCTGTCAGCTGCGTCGGCGACATTCGGTCAAGCTGCTGCCGCACGTTGCGTTTTAGGCCGAACGTTTTTAGGGCCCAAGTCTCCATGCAATCGTTTTCTTTGATCGGGGGGAGAAAACAATGTAAATTTGTTTACTTTTTGGGCTTTCTCGCAGCAAGAATTAACGTGATGCACACCAATGCGTTTGGCATGTAAATAGCATCAAGTAAACCAACAGTAAAGTATCGACGGTATAAAATGCATCGTTTAACAGCCGAGGAGCGCATACACGAACGGCCGGCCATTCGGTTTACTCTGGCCTGCCGGCCGGCTGGCTGGCCAGTGTCCGGTTCGGCCCGGCTTCGTCCACAAATCTAATTAGCCTTGCATTTTTTGTTTTCTTTGCCCAGTTAATTTTAATTGCAACTGATTTATGAACAACGCAATAATTGTTGTTGTTTTTTTTCATCTGACTGGCCGCTGCTGCAGCGCTGCATCTTTTTTTTTTTCTTGTCTCTGCATTATTGTGTTTTGTTGTCGTTTACTGATTCTCTCTGCCTCTCGCTCTCTATTTTTTCTCTGTTGCCTTTGCTTGTGTTCTGTTTCGTTGGGCAGCAAGAGCGAAAGAGAAAGAGCGAAAGAAAAAGAGACTAGAGCACTAGCATCCGGCTGAGAGTCTGAGGAATGCTCTTCTTTGTGCACTGTCGCACAGGCGACAAATTCGTCACTGCCAAAGTAGGGAAATGCCTTATATTAAGGCGACAAAGGCCCCATCTGTCTGGCTGTGTGAAACATTTACCAGAAGCCCCAAATTTGTGAGATTTTAACAATGTTAACTTTAAGTGTTAAACATAAGATTGTCCAGAAAACGTCACTATTTCATTTAACATATTTATCACATGTATCAGCAATAATATGTTGACACTTTTGTCGCCTGTTCACTGCTCCGCGGCCGCTGCCCTGCTTCTGTTGCAATTGTCTTTCTCCTTTGGGCTGCTGTTCTGCCTCTGTCGCAGCCGAGCGTCGCTGCTTCTGCTTCTATCTCACTGCAAGTCGCGCCTTGCTTGCCTTTTCTGCGCTCTCTCTGGCTTTGCGCTGCTCTCAGCTGCTCTCTTTTACACTGTCCCTCTTGCTCTCTCTCTCTCGCTCTTCGCATTATCATGCAGCCAGTTCTTGAGCTTTGCGACGCTAAAAAAAAAAATGCAAGAAAAAATAAATGGGGAAAAAAGCTAACGGCAAAATCGCATTGCATCGCATCGTTGTTGTCGCTGCCGCTGCCTGCCTGCCAGCCAGCCAGCCAGCCTGCTGCTGCTGTCGTCATCGTTTTTGCTAATTTCTTATAAGAATTTTCTTGAACAATTTTCTTGCTGCTTCTGCTTTGGTCGCTGCTGCCGTCTCGCTACCCTGGCAAAGAGGGTATGCTCATGTAATTTTCAACACAATGTCGTATTAAGAGGTAGGAAGTTTTCTGTGCAGTTCAAAATAATACGAACTGCTTTTTGTGTTGTGCAGGGTATCAAATGCATCAGGCAACCGATGCTTGTCTTTCGCTTCTTCTTCTTATTGGAAGTTGAGTTGTTGCTGCTGCTGTTACTGGTGCTGCTGCTGCTGCTGCTGTCTGTCGACGTCTGTTGGGCAGAGTTTTAGCAACGGCTTTTTGCTTGTTCTTGCCGTCATCGTTTAACGGTGTTTCTAAGCAGACATACACACATCTACATATGTATATGCATGTGTGCATGTGAGTGCGTGTGTGAGCTTGCACAAAAAGTGTTTCGCCATTCTCTACCACCCCCCTCCCTCTCTCACACTCTTCTGCATTCTCTCTGTTGCACTGTCGTTCCACTTATTTTTGGTCAGTCTGTTTTTTGTTTTAGTTGCTTTTAGTTTCTTGTTGGAAACTCTTATCAGCTATCAAGCGGTAATGAGGGGAGCCTGAAACAGTGTGAGAGCGGGACGAGTGGGGGAGAAGTGGAGCAAGAACAAGAACATGGCATAATGCCATGCGATGGACGGTGTTAAGAGAGAGCGAGAGAGGTGCAATAGAAAAGAGAGAGTAAGAGGAGCACCAGGAAGATAGTCGCAGAAGAAGAGTGGCGACAAAAAATAGTCAGCAAGGAGAAAGAGCGAAAGAGTGAGTGATAGAGGGGGGTCGGGCGGGTGACATCAAAGTGAAAAATGTAAACATTTTGAAGAGGAAAATCCCGTTGACACATTGCAGTCAGTCAGGGGGACGCCTATCAAGCCGTCTCCTGCGCTACACGCCCAGCCCTCTTGTGCAATTTTGTTGCCATGAAATTTAGGCCACAAAAATGCCACCGTTGGCAATGTCCAAAAAACACTAAAAAACCAAAGCAGAAAATGAATGAGCACAAAAAATGAGACCTACAGAGAGGAAGACAGAGAGAAGCAGAAAAAGAAACAGAGGGGCGCGAAAAAGCAAGCGGAGTAGCCATAGGAATTACGAATTGAGAATGCATATTGAGGGAACTCCACTCCACTCCCCCCCAGACGTTCGGCCAATGTTCGATAAATAAATTCGAAAATTCGCGTTGAAAATAACTCAACGTGACACACATGCAACAAAAAGCAGCGCAGCACACAGAGCTAAAAAATACAACAAAAATCAAGAAGAAAAGGATGCTACAGAGGCGCAGAAACGAAGCTTTTGATACCCTTTGTTCCTCTATGATTTGCTTGCAACTTTCCCATAAACAAACGGATACATTTGGCACAGAAGAGCTTAAAAGAAACTCTTGAGAAATTCTATAAATACAAATTGGGGGATTTTCGTACACAAAAATGATTATTATTTTGCTTCTTACTATTTATACGCTATAAATATATTCAAGTAGATCTCTCCATGTACTGTAAATCATGAATAAACATATATTTGATGCAGATACAAACCGCTTCCTTGGCGATAAACCATATATCCCCTTTTTACGCTACGAAATCTCGATGTAAAAATTCATAAGGGCAAAGGAGGATGGGTAGGAGAGAGAAAGAAAGAATGCTGTGGGGCAGCTGACTGGTGATGGGTGCAAAGAGAGAGAGAGAGAGGTGTGGGAATTCCGTGGAGCAGTGAAACAGTGTTGCAGGGAGTGGCGGAGGGATGCGAATGGGTATGGGAAGGAAGACATCTGGAAGATTCTGACATACATATATGCATGCATGACACACACCTTCTGTTGCAGCGCCAACACGCCCCAAACACCCCCAACAGCTCTAAAGATAACGTGACCTGTGTCATGTGTTTGAACTCTTCAACCGAAAAACAAAACGAAATGGAAAGGAAAGGGAAAATTAAAGCCATAACTGAAGAAAAATGTGAATAAATCAGCTAATGAGTAGTAGAATGAATGCTCTATGAACTTCCGTAATAATTCATTTATTTACTTTGGAAAAATGTTGTGCATATCAAAGAAAAATCCTTTACAGTACGTGGCCTTTGTGTAAACATTCAATAACTGCATTCATTCATCGTTCAATCAACATTAATTAGATGACGATTGAGAAAAGAATTGAATTACTGGCATACGCAGGCAATTATCCATTCATTCTGATTGATACTTCAGTTAAATGCCAGCCAGAGACTTGGCATTCAAATGGATGAATGGAATATGCCAGGGTATGCATGTGAGGTTGTTCCTGCCCACCTCCCTCCCACTCATCCATACATGCAAATATTTACTTGAATGCATTGGGGGCCGGGAGGTGCGAAATCGAATTGAATTGCAATTTTGGGGTCGGGTGCGATAAACCACAGCAATCCAACTAGGATTCAATATCCTGCACAAGGCCAGCGAAACGAAATCGAATTTGCATCGGGCGACGTTGCCACAATTTCTGCCTCTGCCTCTGCCTGTGCCTCTGCCTTTGCATGCCACAGGCAGCCTTGTCATCAGAGAGTGTCAGCTTCCTGATGGGCATGACTGTCGGATCCACTCACCCATGGCTACAGCCAGAGTGCTGGCTGACCTTTGGACACACACAGCAGAGTCAGAAGCCCCCAAAGCTCCATCCATCCATAACCATTTTCCATCCTCAATTAGGTCGACAGAGGGAGGACCTTGGTGCAGAGCCGAGCTTTTGCGGTCATACGAAAAACGCAATTTTATTGCACACGCACATTTCAATTTTCGATGCTCGATTTTCGGATGGGGGGTGGCTGCAACATCGTTTACCGGATTGCAGAATCGTGTGCTGTCGGGCAGAAGGCTATCCTGTTGCTCTTCCTGGCAATTCCACATCGTGTGCTCCTACATCGTGTCATAAGTCCACCTAAAGCTTCATGCCATGGCTCGCTCCTCCGCCTCCACCTGTTGGATTCTGTGCGTGAATTATTAAGGCTTGTTTGTTGTGGCTGTGGCTGTGGCAGCAGCCATGGTTTGTGGCATTTATAGACGAGAATTTCAGGGGAAACTCCTGGCGCACAAAGTGCGCAAATTTCCACAAAATAAATGAATGAATTCAATGGAAATCCTTGAGTAAACATGCAACACCATAATTCCGATTTTAGAGTGAACATTTCACATTAAATACACTCGAGAGCGTGTGGAGAAAAGTGGATAATAAAACTCAATGGAAATTTTATTTAATGATAAACGAAAAGTAAATCATTTTGTGGGCCATGCGAGATAAGATCTAAGATCTAAAAACAGCACAAAACGAATCATCTAAAGATGAAACTGAACGAAAACTAGCCCATTCGGAACTGCATGATGAACTTCTGATTTTTCTACAATTTGCTCATGCAAAACGTTAGTCAACTTCATTTTAATCAAAAGTGAATCACAATTGAATATTGCCTTTAAGTGGGAGTCCACACTCCCGTTCACATATGAGAATTGTAACTGGAATTAATACTAATTAAATAACAGCTTTTTCTCTTGATTTTTTAAGCACAAAAATAATGATTTTGCATTGGGTTATTGGTTGTATTTTATCCTCCTGTTTATGCACATGTTTTGTCATCTTACCTGCAAAGTTTTTGATGTATTTATGAAATATCGCACGTATCGATAGAGTCCTTTCGTTTATGTGAAATTTGTGGAGCTAGTTTAAGGCGATGTTGCCGCTAATGGAAAACCACAAATCAACAAATGCAAGCTCTGTGTTTGGGTTGTGGAATTTTTACTCCTATTCTCCCCAATACATTCTCCATTCCCTCTCCATTATCTCTGCCTCTCTATGTCTCTCTCTTTCTGTCCATGTGGAACCTGTCTGCAATTAGAGGGCCATTTGCGAGTACAAACATTATCGTTGTGAGTGTTCTGCGATTATTATTGCATTCTCGTGCACACACAACTGCAACTAGAAGTGCTTCAAATCTCAAAAGAGTGAGAGAAAAATCCAAAAGCTTTCGGAAAAGTGATGGATTTTCGTGTAAAATATGTGCCCTGTGCCAAGTAATCTTCTTGTGATCATATTTGTATCTTTTAATGTACATATTCTGCTCTGGGCGGCAAGTTCCCTTTTCTTGTTGGCAAAAATCTGCACAAAATGTTAATACGCTGCGCACAGAAATTACAAAGAAATCAGATTTGACACGCAGAGCCACGCCGCAAAGAGAATCAACAAAAGCAAATCGGAATGGAGAATGGGAATGGAGAATGGGAATTGGGAATGAGGATGTGGATGTGGACGCAGTGGCCGCAAAAATGATTGGCGTGCAAAAGCGTTAAGCGGCGTCCAGATTATATTTTGCTGTTGCGTTTTGTTGATGGCCTACATATGTATATGTATGAGCGACTCAGCGAGTCAAGGTCACACGAAAAGTGTTGCCATGTGGCATAAATGTTTCATCAACTCCAAATGGAAAATCACAAAATGTTGTATATGCCCCAGAGGCGGTTTTATACATTAATTGGTTGGGCTTGAGCATATTTATTGACTTGCAATGAATCGATATTGTAATCTGATTGAAGCATTATCTAAATAGATTTCTGATATGTTTGGTACCCGAAGTTCAAGTGGCTTGAATCACTTGTCCTCTTGCATTGTCCTTGAATGTCGCCCAGACCCCTAATGCATATTGTCAACGCTTTTTTTTCTTTCTCTTTTTTTGTGTGCCCTCGTCCTGGCTCTGGGCTCTGGCCATTGTTCTGTTAACTGAATTGCCCTTGATGACTACTGGGTTGGCTTATGGATACGTTGGCTTTTGCCAAAATGGGCTTGCGCCGGGAATTGTGCTGGGCCGTTGCCAGGGCAACACCCAACCCCACAATCCACACCCAAAAAAAAAAAAGAAAACAAAAAAAACGAAGCGAAGCCTTGACATTTTTTTGTTTTTTAAAACACATCGCTGACTGAAATCGTTGGCCCTTTCCGCTGGCCTCTTCCTGCATGTGAATTTGCTTTATTTTCCATTTTCTCTCTGTGTGTGTGTGTGTGTGTGTGTGTGGTTGTGTGGTTGTGTGTGTGTTCCTCCCTTTCGTTGTACGACGCGTCCTTGCCGCTTATTTGCAAAACCCCCGTTTAATGCGCTCTTGCACTTTGTCTCTGCTGCCTGTCCAGGCCCCATGCCCCATGCCCCATGCCCCAACAAACACCAGGCATTATGCCGCACACGCCCCTCTACATATTCATTACGGCGTTCATTGTCTTGTTCAGCGGCGAAATGTTGATTCTCAAGCGGATGACGGAGGTCAAGGAGCAAGACACGTGCGGATGGATGGCGGGTACACGAATGGGATGTACGAGTCTCTCCCAGTAAGAGAGTCCATGACTAATTCAACTGCATATAGCGGGGATATTTGACTATAAGAATTCTAGCTATAAGAATTATACAAGTAATAAAAACATATGTAGATCAGATGCCCATGTTTAAGAGTTAGTTTTCCTCTTGAGTGTTCTCCAAATTAATGGTAAAAACTCTTTTTGATCTTTCAATGTCCACTTTGATGCATTTGCTTGACAGTTTCTGGCAGCCACTGAATTCCTGCTGTCCTGTTGGCCCGCAGCAGACTTGCAGTAAGTAAACGACAAGATCAGGACTAGAATCTGTCATCTGTGTGGCCTGCTGGCTTCCCATGGTCTCTGTGCTTGATAGTCTCTTGAGTGAGCATTCGAATTGGCAATATTTTTGATGGCTGGCGTTGGCTTGTCCATTGGCGCCAAAACGGAGAGATCTCATGAGCGCCGTCGCATTGGCAGTGGAAGGAGGCGAAGTAGATGTCGCTCGAGTCGTGGACGCAACCAAAATTATATAAACGTTCCCAAAAATGCATTTGTGTATTATCATAGTTGGAGGATTGTTTTGTCTGGCCTTTCACTGGCGATTCTTTCACCTTTAACTTGAGCTATTACCATAATAATCATCATCATTACAAAGCAGCACAATCATTATTATCATCATCATCATCATCATCATTACAATCATCACCTGGCCATGGCGTTTTGCAGTCTCATCTCTCGTGCTATGGGCTCATGGCTCATGGCTCTCATGAGTCCCCGTAGGCGTCGATAATTGTTCTATTAGGGAAATGAGTTCAGGTAGCAGCACTCATCAGTGCTGCTGCTGTGGCTGGTTCCTGTTGTTGCATCAACGCCCACTTTGCCCTTGATTGTAGGCCCTGCCCTGCCCTCATCTCATGTCTCTCTCTCTCTCCCTTCTGGTCTCTGGCCCTGGCTCTGATGGGATCTGATGTGTCTGGTCAGAGGAGAGCTCTACCTCTGTGGCCCTGTGGCTATTGGCGTGTGCATTTGTGTCAAGGTTGTCGACTGGTCAACACACAGCTGCTGTCTGGAGCAGGGAGAGTCTCCAGAGAGAGAGAGAGAGAGGGAAACCCTATAAAGAAGGGCAACTGATGAGCTGATGCTGCTGCTGCTGCTGCTGTTTATGGTAGGTGCAAGTGCAGTGCGAAACTTAAACATGCAAATTAAAATGCTGATGGTGTTTGAGGCTCGCTTCTAGGAAGTCGTTTGTGTCGATGGGTTGGCCCTGAACATCATAAATTCACTTAACTGGAGCACCCGACCCAAGGAGGCTTTTGCTGTAGCTTTTAGGAGTAGCTTTGCTGACCAACTGTCAGAAGGGAAAACTTTATGCCTCACATCTGCAATCCCTCATAGGAAGTGGCTTCTCTTTTACGCATTTTCTTAGCTTTCGAACTTTCTTAGCGGTTCTGAATCCATGTCTCCAATTGGATAAAGTAAAGCCACTTCCTCGCAGATGTTTTCCATTGTGTTTTCATATAATTTCAAGTTGACTTTCCAGGGTACACGCAGTAGTGTGTTTCATGTGCCCTGTTCTCGAGCTGTCGTCGGGTTTCATTATCGTCTTACTCGATCGCTCGGCGGGTTACGCGCCTCTCTCTCTCTCTCTCTCTCTTAACACTTCTCTCTGTTTATACATATCTATATTTCCTCTCTCTGTTGCTGTTCCTCTATCATTTCTCGCTCTCTGTCTGCATATTTCTCTTTGATTCAACTGATCTTCGTTTTGGTCTCATTTGCATGGTTGGACGAGTCCAAAAGTCTCTGGGAAGTCCCTTTTGAACTGGTGGATGGTGGAAGATTCGTTGCGTTCTCACGTCCATCCGTTGTTCTTTCGTCTCCTCTCTTCTGCTTGCCGCTTTGTCGCTGTGTGGCTGCAGCTTTTCCTTCGTTTTTGTTTTTGTTTCTTGTCGCTGTCGCTGCTTTGGTCATTATAATTTTCCATCCCATGTGCGGGTAAGCGTGACTATTTCGACTTCATTCTGCAGCCTATGCCTACCCCGCCGTGCAGATCCATCTCTACCAGCACTCCCCCGCCCACCACTTTGTTGACCCCTCCATAAGCCAATGGACTGTCATCGTGTGTGTCCATTTCCATCTCCATTTCCGTTCCGATTGTGTCGCTCGAAAAACAACAACAAAAACAACTCTCTCTCTCTCTCTCACGCTTTGCCGAAGCTGTCCAAAAATTCGCAAAAATTCGCAAGAGAGAAAAAGGAAGCGAGTGGCAGAGCCATAGAAAGAGAGAGAATCAAGGGGAAAGAAATATTACAGCCAGAGAAAGAACCAAAGCAAGAGTCAGTCATAGAACGGAATAAAGAGAGAAAAGCGACATAAGAGTGGAGAGAACAGAGAGGGAAAAACGCAGGTATTACTCCGTGAAGAAAATCCAAATTAAAATCCAGAGGAAAGCTGTCAAAAAATACAGAAACAAACTGAGAAATGGGCAGAAAAAGTTTGCTTAAAAAACGATAAACAGAGTGAGAATAAAAGGTAAATATGTACATGTAAATATTGTGAGCGAAAAGTCACTGGAAAAAGTCAGGAAAAGGAGCCAGGGAGCAGAAGGAAAACCAAAGAATGATTAAAAAAAAAAGGAACTAGACAAAGCGTCTGAACAAGACACGAGGAAAGAAATAGATCCGTAGAGAAAGATTGAAAAAAAAAAAGACTCGATGGAAGAGAGGAGACAAAACAAGTTGGCCAACAATGGATAATGATGATGATGGTCAAGAGCATGATACACTTTTTGGCGCAACAGCAAACAACTGCCACGAATGCTGCATGGAAAACATAGAAAACAAATTAAACATCAGCCTGCCATCTCTTTTGCACCAACTCTCCAAATCTGTTTCTGTCTGAGGCTGTGGAGTTTTCTCCACTCTCCACTCTCCACACGAAAAACAACTTTCTCCTGCTCGCTTGTTCGCTGCCCTTAATGGGTTAAGATACAAATGTATCTGCATCCGCAGTCAGATGTGCAGTCAGTCCCTTTTTTTTTTAGTGACCCTCCTCCGCCATGTGAATGATTCATTCCATGAACTCGAATGACTCACTTTTCGGGTCAATCCAAAAAACAACCATAATAATGATAATTATCAACGGGACATTTGGACACCCAAGAACCACCTCCACACCCGCACCTACACTCTCCTACGCTTCCAGTTTTGTGGATCGCTTTTTTGGTTCGGTTCTCGATTCTATTGCCATGGGGCCCCCTTCCTTATCTTATCCACAGCTAGCGCCCCTCAGCGTTTTGTGCAAAAAGTGCCACAAAAACAATGGCAAACAGATTTCGTTGAAATTGAAATGAAAACAACAAAAACATAAACGCAGTTTTATCTTTATCAACAAAATAGCAACTGAACAACAAATAACACAAAGAAAGGAAAACAAATCAAATGGAATGCCAACCAAAGAACGACGTTTTTTCCACAAATAACCACAAATAAACAGATCACAAGGGAATCGAATTCACAAAAATTCTTATCAGCAGATTGCCGATTTTTTGCTGTTTTTTGTTTGTTTTTGTTTTCAAAGTTGAGAGCAAAAGAAAAATAATCGTTGGGTGCAGAGAGAGAGCGAGAGAGAGAGGAAGATGAAATCCAACAAAAACTTATACAAAAATCTGAAGTTCTTTCAATTCCAAGATCTATTTGTCACAGGACTGTTAAGCTGAGCTGCTAAGCTGCACTGAAAGAGAGAAGAAACTCCTTTAAAACTGCTTGAAATCAAAAATCCTTCTGATGGTACATAGTACAAAAATGCAATGGAAAAACCCACACAAATTCCATGTGGATGGCAAAACAATTTAAAAATAAACCACTTAAAACCTATTTCTTTGACAGGTATTCTCTGGCTCATAATTTTGATTGGAAAAAAAGTGTGAAAAATAGTTTTTCAATTAAGTTTTCATGCACTCCCCCCCCACGACACGGCTGCAACTCCTGGAAATTGTTCTTGCCACTCCACTCGTTGCCCCTTTGCTGTGTGTCTGTGTGTGCCTGGATAACTCGATTCAAATTTATTCCGATCAAAAGCGCCTCTTGACGCTGATGACGTTGTGGATGTGGATGTGGATGTTGATGTCTCCCCCGATGACATTTTGGCCACTCTCCTTCAAAGCGACTTTCTTCCTTTGCTCTCTTTTGCTCTCTCTCCAATTCTCTCGCTGCTTGAGTTGACCAACGTTTGTGTAAAGTCACGGGGGGTGGTGGCAGGTAGGAAGTGTAAGAGTGAGAGACGACCAGAGACTCGTTCCGGTTCGTGTCTGCTCGTGTCGGACATCCTTCTACCAATCAGAGAGCAGCTTGAACACTTCGTGTGTCTGTGGCCGTGTCTTCGTCTTTGCTGGCCTGTCTTCGTTTTTGTCTACTTCGCTGACTGTCTTCAGCCGTTTGCTTCGTCGTGGTCGTTGTTGTTGCATAATGACCAAAAACGACAAGTGTTGCCCGCAACTACAGCAACATCAACAGCAAATACAAAAGAGCAAACACAAAGCGCAATGCACGCGAATGTAAAAGCATTTACAGCAGACAGCAGCAGTCAGGCAGGCAAACAGCAGCAGCAGCAGCAACTGCAACAGCAACAACAACAAATCGAAGAGCAGAGAGCAGAGAGTAGCCGAGCAGAAGTGTCTCTTGTGACAGCAGCTCTTCATGCTTCGGTTTTGCTTCGCGCGCACTGCCGCTCTCTTTCTGTGGCTCGGCTCGCTTCGTTTCGCTTCGTTTTGTCGCTCGCTCGCTTGGCGGGTGGGGGGCTTACCGTTTGTCTCAGTGCCAGCCCGTACGTTCAGTGCTGCCCTACCTGTCGAACCGCTTACAACGCGTGAAACGCAACGCATTGGCGGAAACCGCGCGCGCGTTAGCAGAGGAAAAACACGCAACGTCGTCGTCGTTGTAGCCACACAGCAGCCGCGCAACAGCCAGCAGCGGCGTCAAATGTAAAGCTTATTTTTGTTGTCGTGTGTTTGAATCGGTGTTTTGTTTTCTGTTTTTTTTTTTTTTTGCGCAGTGCGTTTGCTTGAGACAAAACAAAAACAAAAAGGTGGCATTGCTCATACGCCCCGTCTCTGGCGCGCACACACAGGCACATAAAGTGCCTCAAAAAGCTACCAACACAACCACACACACGCTGCCGAACCACATACGCGCGCGTTTTTTGTCGCTGGTGACGTGCAAATATAACAAATACAAGAAAATTAAAAACAAACGCCAAAGAAACGCAAAAATTCGCATTAAAATCCAATAGTTTGTTTGTTGTTTTTGTTGTTGTTGCTTCGGTTTTTTCGGCAGCGGAAAATGCATTGCTAAAAATTAAAATTGAATGAGCTGAAACAAAAAAACCACCAAATAAATAATCAATGATTAAAATATCATAAGTGTAAGCCAATCCACAGACACACACGCAAACGGAGATAGGGATCCGCAAATACACACACGTATAGAAGAGATACAGATAGAAAGAGAGAGGTAGACAGAGGGGGAGAGAGAGAGAGCAACAAGTTTGCGTGCCACAAAATTTCCATTCGGCAGTTTGCTTGATTTTTGGCTTACCCCCTTGAGTGGATCACAATGATGAGGGGGGTGTATTGGCTTCAATTAAACAGAGAGGATCAGTATCCTTGCAGTGCTGATCGAAATATCTGCGAAAATCCATGGAAAGATTTGCTACCCTAATGTGGAAATTGTGCATAACTTTTGCACTTAAAGAACAGACCTTCCCAGCAAGATTTATATCAGACTTGTATGCCCATTATAATTGGAAACCTGTTGAATTATCACCGTAAAGGGTATACACATAGTCGAGTGAGCATACATGTCTCCTCCCACCCAACCGAACCACAAACAGATGTATGACTGATACTTTTTTTCGGTTGACTACAATTGCAGTTTTGTGTTTTACTTGCAGTTGACACTCCCCTCTCCCCTCTCCACCCTTCCATATTCTAGTCAAAACAACCAAAAACGTTTTTTCTATATATGTATAAAAGAGGCATTAACGTTTTTGTTTGATCAGCGCCTGGATTAAAGGTATTATAATTGATACGAGTACTTTTGCTTGGCGCAGCAATTCGCGCTGCTGTTTTCGCGTGAAATTCGTGTGTTTTCTTGTCGCAGTTCAAAGAAATTTATCCAAATATGTGCGAAAGATATCGCATTTCTGGAATGGTGGCGATATCGCCAAAGAGTGATTGGGAGAGTGGTGGTGGCAGTCGGCGTAGTTTTCGCTGCTTCTGGACTTTTTTTTCATACGAAATTAATGCTTGTGGTTCCCGTGAAAACTGTATCAATAATAACATTTTTTTAGCATGAAATACAAAATTCAGAAACTGCTTTCAACGCTGTTATCGTAGAACAAGAACCCAACTGCTGGGTAAAATAATGTTTGAAATGTTTTCCCTTAGCAGAAACTTTAAGGCGAGATCTTTTAGGAAACTGAAAACTTATCTGCGAATAGATTATACCATCGGAATATTCCTGCCAAAGCTCACTGTTCTTCATAGATGGTTTCCAAGCAGAACAACAATACATTCAATAAATGTCAGCTATTTTCTGGAGCAGGAATCCTCTCGGGCTGTACTGAGTCCTTGTTGTCACACCATTTGGTGTAACAGTTGGCCCATGCACACATCCATTTACTTATGCAGATCCTTCCCCAAACCCACCACAAGCAAATCCTTAGTTTACTTCCTATTTGGTAGTTTTTTTCCCTGTTTTTTTTGGTCTTGGTCTGCTGCTGCTCTTCTCTCCTACTCCCTCTGGGTCTGCTCTGGCTCTTCTGCTGTTCCTCGGTTTTCTTTCTTTCTTTTGCTTTAAGACATCTAAGCACCGGTAGAAGAGTACGCTCCTTGCTTCTGTTGTTCGTTTTGGAATTGTAATTCCTCTACACTTTTGATATAGCATCTGCGCCGGGTGTTACCCAACAGCAGCAGGAGAAGGAGAAGGAGAAGGAGTAGTGGCAAGGGGCAAAGACAGACGGCGGCGGCGGCGGTTTCAATGTCAATAAGAAGCGGCGGCTGTTGCCAGTCACTCACACACACAGGCACAGGCACAAACACTCTTTTACGGCTTGTGCACGCGCTCAGGACGTGCACAGGGCAGGGATACGATACGTAAGGACACGCACACGCATGCACATGCCCAACGAAGGAAGCAACAGTTCGTCCTCATCCTTCGGCTGCTTGTTTATCCTTTTGCCGCTGCCGACACTGCTGGCTGCTGTCTGCTGTCGTTTTTCTGTTTCTCTCTCTCTCTCTCTCTCTGTGTGTCTTGTGGCTCTCTGCTGTCTACCTGCTCTACAATTTACTTCTTCTTTTACTCTCATTTCTGTTGTTCTCTGGAGCCAGCGAAAGAGAAAATGTAGTGGTTGGCCACGGGGTAGGGTTTAGGGGATGATCTCATGACACACATTGCCCATGCTTGATATCGTCATCATCGTGAAGATCATCATTATTATAAATATTATGCCCAGAGGTGCACAGACAGTGAGAGAGACACAAAGAGAGAGATCACAGTCAAAAGATATTTTTCGAAACTTAATTCAAGTTTTTACTGTGCATCGAAATGGTTCAAGGAATGATTAAATTTTTCCAATCATATTGAAATATTTCTTATTTACATAAGTTCATGTAAACAATTGGCAAACTTTAACATCGCTTCGAAATTTCATCACAGAAGTTACCAAATCCTTTGCAGCGTATGCACTTCGATCCCTTAGTGTCCTTTCACTTAGGGTACACTTTGTGAAGCCAATGAAGTGAGAGTATTTCCATGCCGCTTTTGGCTGATGTATTTTCTTGCGCTTTCATTCTTTCTCTCTCGCTCATGTCAAAGTTTTCTTAAGGGTTTGTTGTCTTCTAAGTCATGCCCTACCCTTCCACACATTGCCTAAGGGTTACATATATCCACACACACACGCACACATACACAGCGTGAGTGTGGAGGGGGATAGGGAGAGAAGAGAGGGAACTTGTTTAGATTGCGACGCACTTTGAAATGTCCTTGAGGGGCATGGCATTTGTGTCTGTTGTGCCTCCGTTTTGGCACTGCCCCTAGGCCCACCATCTATGGGAACGGAATATTATGGTCCGAGAAAAAAACAGAGGAAAAATTTGCATTTCTGCAGCACCGCACCGGGCACCGGGCGCCGCACCACCAGATATTGGCAACGATTCAAGCAGTCGTTTTGTGTCAGTCAATGGAGCGGAGTGGAGTGGAGTGGTGTGGTGTGGAGCGGAATGAAGTGAGTGTACAAATGTGAGTGTGTGAGTGTGTGGATACGAATCGATTGGCAAACTACTCATAAATAAACATGAGTCTCGCTGAGGCGATCGTTAAACGAACTGCTGCACGGGATGGGATGCAGGGGGGAGCAGCCCCTCTCTCGCTATCACTTTGCCACCCATTGCAGCTCCCCTTCTGCTCTATCGGCGGCCTCTCTAGTGGATCGACATACTAGCTGTGGCAACAATATTCTGTAAATGCAATTAACTGTTGTTGCTGCGCAATTGAATGTCATACACTCAGAGACACTCGGGCACTCGGACAGAATGTATGAATGGAAAGGAAAGGAGGGACTGAGGGACAGGGGCGGAGAGTGGCACACGTCAACAAAGAGAGACAGAAAGACAGGCAGAGAGAGAGAGAGAGAGAGTGACTGACTCTCTTTTTTCAAAAGTATCATCTTTGTTATGGGAACATTAATCATGCGCTGAATGCATTCAATTCAATTCAATTGAATTATTTACACACACTCGTTGTTGACTGTGAGTGCATTCACTCATTCACTCTGCAATTATTATTCTTTTGGATTATGGATTTTGGATTCTGCTTTTGATGAGATTTGAGCCAGATTTTAGGGTAATCTGAATTAGAATTTTTTGGCCACATTCACAGAAGTTCGGGTTTATTTTTGGGAGTAAATCTGTACAAAAAGCTACCAATGAATGGTATAGTATGAATCGTTTCCTTTGTATTCATAGATTCTGTTCTTCTTGTGTACTTATTTCGATCAAGCGTGCATCAAATTACAGAAAATGTTCACATGTAAATGGCCTTTGAGGGTCAATAGACTGCTCGAACTTGAGAGTAGTGGAATGCTCTATGCATATGAATTTATTCATTGAGCCGGAATCAAGTTGTATCTTTCAATTATTGTTTAATTTGATTACATTGCATTCGATTTTCATCTTTGATATCTTTGAAATTATTAAAACGATATTCATTGTGATCTTAAGATATGCATTTAGAATACTCTGAACAGATATAGAAAGATAAAGCTTCATTCATTTGGTTATCCTCAACGGAGCCTACCGTGGAAATCTTCTTTCCATTTTCTGCATAGTATTTACTTTCGGTTCATTTTACTCACATTTGCTTCCCCCGATTTTACTTGGAGTTTTCCCATTTGGGTTTGGTTTCTCTCTTTTTCGTTTGTTCCTTCCTTTTCTCTGCTCTTTCTGCCTTTCTGTTCTTAGGCCTCTTCCGGCTATTCTTTTTTGACTTCCCCCCAGCGACTATTAATTTTCCGCCCACACACACACACAAAGTCTTCCCCACACTGCAAATTCTTCCGCTCGGCTCTGTCTCTCTCTCTCTCTAGCTCCTTCCTTTGCCTCATTTATCGTTTACTTTTGAGAGGGCGGTGGACGGCCAGCCGGCCGGTCGGGCTTTTCTTGTCGCTCATTGCCCGTCGCCGTCTGCTGTGACCTTCGCATAGCAAAGCGTCGCCATCGCCAGCGTCGGTCGTCGGTCGTCTCCGTCTCCGTCTCTGTCGTCGTCGTCGTCAAGAGCTTCGCTTATTATAAAAGTCCACGCTTTATCGCATAGTTGGTTCACATACTACCAGTCGTTCGTTGTATGTTAATTCCCCTGTAGCCTCTCCTGCTATGGTCTCAGACCCAGTCTTGTCAGTGCTCTGCCACAGCCAGAGGCCTGCCCCCTGCAACATCCTCCCCGAATAGGCTAGTGGAACTTCCCTTTAGGGATCAGTCATCCATTGAATTGTAATCGCTCAACCCACAAGGAATTCCACATTCGAATCGAGAGAGCAGACCAGAGAGGGAGCGACAAAAGTAGAGCTCTGATTCCCTCAATAAGCATCTCTGTCTCTCTCTCTCTCTCTCTCTCTCTGTCTTTCTAGGCTTTCTCTGATTCTCTCTGTTTGTTTGATTCTAGAACACCCCCGCTTCTCCATTGCTCTTCAGTTGCTTGTTGTTAGTCTCTTTTTGGGACTCTGCTGTCGCTAGTTAGTTTCAGTCTCAGTCTCTGTTTGTCAGCCTATCATTCCGTCATTCCCTTAGTCTCTCTGTCTCCTCGTCTTTCAGTCACTCTGTCAGTCAGTCAGTCAGTCATTCCCTCACTCACTTACTCACTCGCTCGTCCGTCACTCTGTGGGACACCAGCAACACCAACAGCAGAGACGAGAGGCCAGAAACCGAGAGACCCAAAAACCGGAAGTCATTCAAAATGTGGCTGGCTTTTGGTCGAAACATGTTTCTACTTCTACTTCTCTTCTCTTCAATTCATTTTATTTCATTTCATTTTTTTGTTGTCTTGTGTTCCCATTTTTGTTTGTGTTTTTGTTTTGCCTTTGCTTTATTTTTTTTTGTACTTGGATTCCTCATTGATGGAAAGTATATGGCGGATAACGCCACTGCAAGTGTGAATTCCATTGGTTTGTTCACAGGCAAAACTTCCAAATGAGCTGATCAAATATTGAACGGTGCAGATGGAAATTGCCACAGAGAAATTTTTGGTTTAAGGTGTTGATAGAGAGAGGGAAGGAGATAAATCTTTTGGATTCGTGCAAATATTTTGCTTCTCTTTTGGTTTTTTTCCAACACAAAATTGCTGTAAGAGATCTTCTGAGATGTTGTCTTTCGTTGGCGCGCTGTTTCCTTTTGTTTAGGGGAATTATAATACATATTTAAACATTTCTTATAGACTTTGACACTTGCAATTCGAACAAAAATCAACAGCTAAGGCAACAAACCAAGAACAGAATAAAAAAGAAAGAAAAGAAACCACAGAAATAGATTTCTCTGTTTTTATTTGATTCCCCACAAAAGGCCTGCAAAATACAATCCACATATGGATTGTGGCTTATCGTTTATGTTTGGAAATACAACAATTATAATCTTTATTGTTTGCTGTGTGTGTGGTGGGAGTTGCATTTTTGTTTAGTTTTGTGAACTTATTTAGTCAGCTGGTTTCAGCTCAAAGTGAACGATGGAAGCCAAAAGATTCGTTCGTGGCTCTTCCAACAGAAATCTTCACCAACAGCTAGAGTCCTTTCGCTTAGGGGAAGTTTGTAATCTGATGGAAAGCATCAGTCAAGCACCCTTCAATGAATTTTCTTTGCAAATGATATGCTATTCCGGCACCGACCATTGGATACAATTTGATCAAATGAAGATGGAGGAATAAAGCTATTAAAATACTTTTTTCATGGTTCTGGAACTGAGTGTGGTTTATAGACAATTTACAGATCGTTGAGAGGTTTTCTTACCTCCAAATGTTCCCCCAAAATTCGAATCTGAAACGATTTCTCGAATGTCTGAATGAATCGTGTGGAGCGGAGCGGTGAGGAGAGGAGAGCCAACAAACAGATCTGTCTCATTATGTGTCTGCGCTGTGTGGCAGCGACATTTCCAATTGGGGTTTCATATGCAAATTTGCATATCAGATTTCATCTGTCCGTTGCCCCCCTTCCCCACCCTGCCATTCACTCGATTTGTGTGTGTGTGTGTGTGTGTGTGTGTGTGCCTCTGGGTGAAGTTGGGTGTCGCTGGGTGTATCTGGCTGTGGCATTATGCAAAAATGCTAATTGAAATGTGTTAATTTGATTGGCAGAGGTCTCCGGCAGACCGACAGGCTTTAAGACGCGGTTTCTGAGCAAAAGCGCGCGTTTTCTGGACGTCTTTTTGTGTCGTTTCAGTTATTTTTTTCGAGTTTCGAAAAGTTAATCGTAAAAACTAGGCAGCACAGCTAATGAATAAATATCAAGTCGTAAAACAAACAAAAAACAAGAACAGCAACAAAAAGGAATATAGCAAAACGAGATAATAAAATAAAACGCGCAAACACACACACAGTCACAGACAGACACACGTACACCCAAAGTGGCGATAAAAAACGCGCCCCGCACGCATACATTTACCTGATGATTGCCAAAAACTAGCGCAAATAGAAAACCAACTTTAGCTAAAAACCAACAAAAATAACTAAAATAAAACCAATAAAAAAACTAAAAAACAAAAATTCCAAAAGTAAATATTAGCAACAAAAAACAAAAAAAATACACAAAAAAGAGAAGCTGGAAAAAACGCGCATAAAACGCGACCTGGTGATATTTTCAAGCGATTTCTGACGCAGCGAAAGAGAACGAAAGAGAGTGGCCGGCCAGAGTGTGTGTGAGAAGAAAGAGAAGACAAGGGGCTGAGAAGAGTTTTGTGTGCTAGAGAGCTAGAGAAAGAGAGTGAGAGAGTGTTAGAGTGAGAGTGAGAGAGAGAGAGAGAGAGAAGTGTGAGTATTTTGTTCATCTCCAATTATCATCTTCGTCTTCTCTGAATCTCTCAATGTTTTTCAACTACTTCTATTCGTTGTTTCTGTTTTCAATTCGTGTGTGTTACTCGTTGTTGTTGTTGTTGTAATATTATCTGAATGTATTCACAAATATTCACAAATCATTCACTTGACTCAACTCATAAATGCACTTGTAAGCTTCTTCACGCGCATCTGCATTCATTCGCATTCATTAGTATTTTTGTATATGTACCATGAATCAAGAGACCATCAATGTGACTAATTCTCTCTCTCCCGCTCTGCGAGTTCTACATATTCATAAATGTATTCATAAAGTTCATCGTGCTCACACTTTCATTCGCTTGACATTCATTCATTTCGTATATAAAACTCCTGTCCTTTGGCGATCTTTTTGTAGCTAATTATGTACAAAAATATGTAATGGAATCTATAAATCATAAGAGCATTCAGAAGAGCTCTTGCAATGTGCTTTAATGTATTCATGAGTGTATTCACATATACCCAAATTGTGCAAATGCAAATTATATCTTGCATAAAATTACTTTTTGGACGTATTCATAATTATCTATATATTCATTGGTATTATATTCATGCACTCCATTTAGAATGGGTGTATTCACATTCTTATTCAAGTCTTCTAGCTGTTGGTTCACAAGTGCATCTATGAGTATCTACATTTGACATTTCGTTGCGTCAAAGAAGCGTATTTGTGAGTGTATTCAAATCAATTACCCACATATTCATGAGTATATTCATGCTGCATAAACGAGTATCTTCATTCACGAGATGTCACCCTGTGTCTGCCCTTGCTGGGTAATTTCATGCCGAAACTCGAGACGAAGCCAGGAAGTGCGCAATGTGTGTCGGAGATCACTCCCCCCCCGTCCCTTGGCACTCCAGTCCGCCCCATTCACAGATCCGCTTGTGTACTCTAGAGTGAATAATGAATAAGGACACGCCCACTTGCTTCTGAAAGGGGCAGAAATGAGGGGGAGGGCGTAGCTGCCAGCCGGCTGTTGTTGTTCCACTTTGCTGCTTCGTTCCTTCCTTTCCTTTCGGCAAAGATCGTTCTGTGAATCCCAAAAAAAAGAAAGAAGAAACCAAATTGTGTTGCACATGTCGATGCGGAACAGCTGACTCCTGGTGTGGTGCCCCCCTGCCAGTGTTCCTGTGTTCCCCAGCTCCAGCTCCAGCTCCACCTCCAGTCCCTGTCCCAGTCCCAGTCCCAGCCGGCACATCTCACACTGGGGATCTTTTGTGGCTTTTGTGGCAGGTGCCAAAACAAAACCGCAAAATATTATTTTCTTCGTTTCTCTGGTGGTTGGTAAGTCTTCTGCCCTTACCTGTTGTTGCCGCTGCTCTTTTTTGTTACCTGTTGTTGGCCATGGCTCTGGCTCTGGCTCTTAGCTCTTGCCCTGTCCGTCAGAGCGTTGCGGGCAAGAGCGAGCGAGCGAGCGGACGAGCAATTTAATTGAATTTTATTTCAGTTTTCTTGTGCGGCATTAGGGGTAACGCCCCTGCCTCTGTTCCTGCCCCAGCCCCAGCCCCAGCTCCTGGCCCATGACAGCCTGCTGTTTCCTTATCTTTTGCCAGCAATTTCAATATCATTTATGCGGCTGGGCTGCCTGCCAGCCACTTGCCACTTGCCACTCTTCATTTTTGGTTTTTTTTTTTGCTGCTGTTCAGCTGTTAATTCCAAAAGTAAATTATGTATTTTGCATAATTATAATATTTGACTTTTACTCTTGACTGCACGACAGTCTGTCCGCCAGGCGACAGGAAAGTGCACAAAAAATGTGCACAGGGAAGCAAAGAGAGAGAGAGAGACAGGAAGCTGCGAGAAGATACAAATCCATTGGATAGTGATACAAAATTATAGATTGAAAACATATTTTCGGGATTTATGTTTTGAAAGGAGTAGAACTTTTGCCCGATTTCCTCGTATGCCATAGAAATTTATGCTGTTAAAATGTTGAAATATTGAGAATTGTCTTTCGCTGATGGGAAATTTGTATCATGTATCTGAAGGAATTGAAGGGACTGTGAAATTTTGCATAAACATTTATTTATGGTTTCGAAAATGCTACTTAGCTTTTTATAATCATTTTACCCACTGCAAGGGTATCACAAGCGTTTATTTAGCGGCTTATTGTGCCGTTTTTTGGGGCTTCTTTCTGTTTAATTTTATTCATCTGCTTCATGGGAACGTTCTTGTCAAATTCCTGTTCTCAGGCAGCGTTGCCTCCTACTTTTTTACAGCTGGTGTACGGGACAGACACTAGTTAGCGGAAGCAATTGGAAGTATTTGGAACTGTAATCTCTTCAAATGAAATTGTTTTCAATTAATTGTTGAATTACTTGCTGGAATTGTGTCCTTTGTGTTGCCGCTGTCTGCTGCTGTTCCACCTTTCACCTGTATTTATGTTGAGACATTTTATAGCTCTTTGTGCGATGGATTCATCAATTCCTTGGCGTCTCTCTCGTTTGGAGAAAGGTGAAAGTTACTTCGCTTTTTTTGTGTGTGTGTTTGTTTGTTTTTCGGTGGTTTCTGGCGCTATTCAGGATTCAGAGTGTTTTTGTTATTAATGATTGCACTTCCCCAACCCCCCATCCAGCCGCCCATTCGTTGCAGCGGCCGCAGTCGCAGTAGCAGGTGCTGTGGTGGGCGTTTTGTTTTGGGGGCGTGGCACATGTTGCGTGCACTTAATGATGCGTAATTATTCACTTAGTTGGTTATGCCACAAAAATGATGATGACGCTGACGTTGCGCGCCTGAGACTGAGACTAGACCCGGTCCCCAGTGCCCAGTCCCCAGTGCCAGTCCCAGTCCCAGTCCCTTAATTGCAAGCGTTTCCCCGCTAATTGCACGAACCACGATCCCAAAACGTGGCAGTGGAGCGGGAGAGGGAGAGGGAGAGAGCGGGAGAGGTGTCTTACATGTGCGCCTTGCGATGCCGCCCCAAAGTGTTTTGCTTTTATCACATTTTTATGTAATTCTCACGTGATTCATAAGCGGGCGATTAGCGTTAACTAAGTGGTAAGAGCCAAGAAGGTAATAACGCTCAGCAAAAGACATGGATAGAGCGAGCAAAAGCGAATTAGATGGAGAGTGCAGGAAGGAGAGGAAGCAGGAAATGAAAATGCAGAAAGACAAACGGAAAAGAGAAAGGGCTTACAACGCATGCATCGAATATCGATGATCAGAAACGAACTGGGCTGAAAATGCATCAAGCAGACGACCGAGGGGCGCTGCTGCATTACGCTCCGACATTTTATTTTAATGTTTTTTGCGACTGCTTCACTCAAGCCTTATTTGCCTTTTTGCAGACTGCTTTTCGAACGTTCTACCACTCTCTCTCTCTCCCTCTCTCTCTCTTTATCTAGGTGTGCGTGTGTGTAGGTCAAGTGCACCCATTGACAAATTGTTGCCGGCTGGAATCGTGTGCTCGTGTTGTGTGTTTACTTTATACAATTTCGTATTGCATTTGACAGCCGATTGACATAAAATACAAACATATCCACACAAAGATACATAGCTGCTGCACGTGTCTCTGGCACTCTGCAGACACTCACACTGACATCCGTTAGTCTCTCTCTCTCTCTCTCTCTCGCTTTGCACCCGCTCTCTCCCACCATGCGGCATAGTCTGAAGTGAATTTATTAAAGGTGTGTCCGAGCATACCAGCTCTTTGGGCTTTATGTCGCTTTATTTATTTTGAAGATTTGCAAGAAATGTCACCTTTACATATAAAATAGAAATAATATCGAAGCTGTCGTTGGAGCGCTATCTGGAAATGCCTCACCTGGCATAAACGCACTTTGTTTTGGAGATTCTGCCTGCTCCAATGCTTGTTCTCTCTCTCTTCCAGAACATCTTGCAGATTGCTTGTTTGTTCTGTTTCTTCTACAGTTTCTCTGAAGAAGATTCCCCTGCTTATTGCTCTTTCGTTCCGCTCCATCCCCAGTTTACGCTCCCGTTTCCCGTTCGATACCTTCCACACAGAAGACGAACAATTTGTCCGCGTATCATAATCATTATCCAAATCATCATCGCTTTCCACTGCCCTCCACTCGCCCCCATGCTTGTGTGACGTCACTGCCAGAAAGTGCTACGTGCCGATGCCCCTGTCGCAGTCGCTGTCGCTGTCGATGTCGATGTCAGCGTTGGCTGCTCAGTCACCATTGGCGTCAAATTTCACACGCTGCAACTCCATTGGTGTTGTTGTTGTTGTTGGGGTTCCGTTTGTTGTCGTTTGGCTTTTCGGCTTCTCGATTCTTCCGAACATACACAAGCACGAAACACAGACACGACGCACTCGGTTCGAGAGCGGGCGGCGACATGCAGACAGTTAGGGAGTGAGAGAGGGAGAGAGTGGCGGCAGTGGAGAGACAGAGAGTGACTAGGAGAAATGGGAGAAGTTTACGGTTTGAGTGGGTGTCTAAGCAGGAGATGGAGTGCAAGGTATTTCAATTGGAAGGTGGGACATGTCCCGCTCTCTATTAATCACGCTCCCGCTGTGTCGAATATTGAATTTAGCCATAAAGTGCATACGAATGCAAATCAAGGCTGCTTCAATGTCGTGCCTTACCTTTGCTTTAATTTACTGTTGGCTGTGAAAGAGCTTTCTGTAGGTGGCGTGGGGAGGGTACCATGGGTGATGGTGGGAAAAGGACAGACAGACAAGCAGGCAGGCGGCATGTGTGTGCACATGACTTTTAACAGCTGTTCGTTGTGGTTGCTGCTGAAACCCACAACCCACCCAATCGCCCACCCCCACCCCCTTGATTGTGGGTGTGTATGGCAGTGTGGCGACAGTGTTGCCCTCTGACGTCGATTTGTGCTGCTAGCTGCCACCTCTGATATGTCAATTTTCCATCGCCCCCAACCCAACGTGTGCGACCTCCCGATGACACGACACTTCTCTTTTGCTTTCACCTGCTGCGCTTCCCCCCTCCACTACACACACACACCCACACCCACACATGACACTTGATATGATTTCAAAACAACGGCCAAAAAAGAAAGAGACGAAAAATCGGATAATTAAAGTAGAAATAGCAAAACAAAATACAAATTAATAAAAATAAAGTTAAAAAAAAAAATAAAAAAATGCTGAAAGACAAAAAAGTGATGTGCTTCGTGAGAAAATAAAGAAACTAAAAATAAAAATCGCAAAAAAATGACTGGACATAAAAATATTGCTGGAAAAACAAAAAAAAATTCAAAATCGCGCCGAAAAATGCAACGAAAATCGTAACAGAAAAAGGTGTTCGGCAGCAACGGATCAAAATCGTGCCATAACGGGAGTAACCGAAGATGGAGTCGGCTCCGTCGGTGTTATTGTGTGTGTGTGCGCTGAGTTGTATTCGTGTGTGTGTGCTAAATGGAATTCTTGGATCTTTCAGCCATAAGAATGCAGAAACTTTTGTAAAAAACTTTTGAAAAATCTACAAAAATTTACAACAAATCAACCAAAAATTACACAGGAAAAAGCAGGAAAGCAAATGGAAAATGGAAAAGGAATGAAAGGAAAGGAAATACCAAAACGTTGAACAAGAAGAAGAGGAAGAACATTGAATAAAAAAGAAATTCAAAGAAAGAAAGAAAAAAACAAAACTGTTGCCTTAACAATGAAACTTCCTTGTTGACATATATGCATACATATACAAGATACAAATACATATATACATATATACATATATACTATATACAAAGTACATATACATACATACAGTATACCCCATATACAAGAATACTATTATTACTATTATATACAAGAACCTATATACAAGAAGCAAGAGACGCGAGTAATTATACAAACAACAAGACAAGACAAGCATCACGAAGGAATCAAATAAAGTAAAAGCAATAGAAGGAGTAGAATTTAAAGAAGGAAAGCAAAGCAAAAACCACAACATAACGTAGCAAATATATATACAAAAATATATTTTGTATACAAAAAAGGGAGTAAAAAATAAATCTAAAAAAAAAGGCAGGAAGAAGCAACAGAAAAGGCTGAGGAAAAGCTGGCAAAGGTCGGTCCAAAAATGCGCCTAAAAGAGACAACAAAAAAGTCAGCAACAACGGCAACTGCAACAACAACAGCAGCAGCAGCAGCTGCAGCAGGAGCAGCTCCTCTGCCACTGGGACGGTCCCTCTCTGGAGATTTCGTCAAAGCGCTACACATTGCAACGCCGCCGCAACCATACTTGCAACATTCACAGAGGCCGCATTATCTGCAGCTGCAACTGCAACAACAGCAACAGCAACTGCAACAGCAACAGCAACTGCAACAATATCAATATCAGCGCTGCTCCAGCGTGGGCAGCACCAGCAGCAGCGGCACCTGTGAAACGGAACGCTCCTACCCATCGTCAGGCTCCTCCTGCTCCTCGCTGTCGCCGGCAGCACTCACAGTCACAGCCATGATGCAGGGTCCGGCCGAAGGAGCTGCAGCAGGAACTGCTGGAACTGGAGCTGCAGCTGGACAGGGCTTGGCACCACCAGCAGCAGCAGAAGATGCAACAGCGGCCGCTGTTTTGGCCGCCAACATTGCCGAATCGTTCACATTTCTGCAGCAGCATGCGGCGCATCATTTTCGCGACATTTTGTATGCGGCCCACATGCTGGGAAGAGGTAAAACATTCACAGGGGCGGGGGAGGTGCCCCCAAGGGGCAGTGCAGGGAGGACAACTGGGATGCGGAGTGGGGTTTGGTGGGGGGGATTGTTGCACGACCAGCTGCTTGGCTGACTGGAGCCGCTTAACTGGTTTTCTTTGGTTTTGGTTTTGGTTTGGGGTTTTTTTTTGTTTTGTTTTTTTTTTGGCCTGGCCAACTTTCACTTTATGCATTGTTGCCACATTTCTCAACTGCAATTGCACCTCTGCTTGGACTTGCACCGCAAACTGCCACCGATGATGATTCTCTTCTAACCGAAATCCTTTCCTCTCCTTTCAGGCTACTATCAGCCGGCTGGACCGCTGATCTCGCCCCATGTGATTGCGGGCGGACCACCGCCACCACCGACCCAGCAGCAGCAGCAACAGCAGCAGCAGCAGCAACAACAGCATTTGCTCAAGAAGCTGCAGGAAGAAGAGTCGAGCTCCGGCTCACCCACGCAGCTGCAGCAATTGCAGTTGCAGCAGCAGCAGCAGCAGCAGGCAGCGGAGGCTGCTGAGCAAGCGGCGGCAGCGGCAGCGGCATCCCAGTCGCAGCATCAGCCGCCACATCAGCCACAGGCGCAGCATCTGCTGCAGCAGCATCATCAGCATCAGCAGCAGCAACAGCAGCAGCAGCAGCAACCGCCGCAACCTCAGCCGTACCCGGCCAGTGCCGTGGCAGCCGCTGCCGCAGCGGCTGCTGGCCATCCGGGCGTGCCCTATTCCCGCTCAATGCACGCGGCTCAGATGCACTACACGACGGCCTATCCGCCAAACTACTATTCGCCGTATCCGGGCGAGGTCATGTGCTATTCGCCGCCCGCCTATCAGCCCTACTTCACCAGCAAGGTCTACCAGACGGGTCCGCCGCCGCCGGGACACCATCCCGCTGTGCACCAGCCACCGCCACCGCCGCCAGGCGCCTACCGACGCTATCCATACTACCAGCACGCAGGGCCACCGCATCCGCCCACACACCCAGAGCTGTACGAGCAGCAGCAGCAGCAGCAGCAACAGCAGCAGCAGCCACCGCCGCCGCCGTCACAAGCAGCAGCCGCTGCCCAAGCGGCCAGTCCGCAGCAGCAGCAACCCCAGCCGCAGCAGGGCACGTCAGTGGGAGGAGTGGGAGTGGGTCCAGCAGGCAGTCAACTGGTGCCCGCACATCACCATCACCATCAGCAGCAGCTCCAGCAGCAGCAGCAGCAGCAACATCAGCAGCAGCAGCAGCAGCAGTTGCAACAGCCGCAGCCACATCAGCCGCCGCATCTGGAACATTATCCGGGCCCACCGAGCTACTACGCCGGCTACAGTCCGGGCGGAGCAGGGAGTGCCGCCGGACAGTGCTATACACGCGGCCTACAGGGACCGTATATGGGTAAGGAAAAGTATGGTTCATAGGCAGTGTCCCAAGTCCCAGGAGTGCCCATCCTTTCCGCTGGAATCCTTTCTAATGTTTTCCCTTTCGCTTTGCAGACTATCCGCCGCAGTGTCCGTGCCCAATGCAACAATCGTGTCCAAAAAACGTCCATACTGGGCCTCATATTGGTAGCAACATCAGCAGCAACAACATCAGCCAACAGAACAGCAGCAGCAGCCACAAGACAGCCAGCAGCAGCAGCAGCAGCAGCAGCAGCAGCAGTGCCATGTTGCCGGGTGCCATGAGCAGCAGCAGCAGCCAGAGCACCGCTGCCCCAACAGCAGCAGCGACAGCAACATCGTTGAATACCAGTAGAGGCCCAGTGAAAAATGCCAACAAAAACACCACGAACAACAGCAGCAGCAGCAGCAGCAGCGGCAGCAGCAGGAGCAAGAGCAACACTGAGACATTGACGACAAATACGCGAGCAACAGCAGCAACAAACACGGAGGAGTTGCGTGCCACAGCAGCAACCAATACAGAAGAGTTGCGGGCAAAGGCAGCGGCCACACGTGCCACAGAGACGCAAACGGGCAGGGACGTGGATGTGGCCGTTGCCACAGCAGCGACAACCAACAATATGGGAACGCAGTGCCAAATGCTGGCAGTGAAGACGGAGCTGAAGAGCGATCCGCAGGTGACGCAGAAGATGCAGTATGAGGCGCATGTGATGCCACCGCCCACGCCGCCCGAGAGCTACTGTGCCAGCGATGACAAGCTGCTGGAGGATCAGGATCAGGAGGCGGAAATGGAGCTGGTCCTGGGCATGGGCATGGGCCTCGGCATGGGCATGGGCATGGGTCTGGGCCTGACCCTTGAGAAGGGTCACACTCACAACGAGCAGCACATTGAGGCGTATGATCTGACCTCTAGCACACCACCACCAGCGCCAGCAGGAACAGCAGCAGTAGCAGGAGCCGCAGCACCTGCCAAAGGAGCATCAGCAGGCGGTGTTGGTGCGCCGCGCAAGGCGAGGATCGGCAAGAGCATGGCCAGAGAGATGGTTTTCGCAGCACAGCAGCAGCAGCAGCAGCAGCAGCAGCAGCAGCAACAGGAACAGCTGAAGCAGCAGCAGCAGCAGCAGCAGCAGCAGGAGCTCCAGCAGCAGCAGGAGGAGAAAAAGAAACAGCAGCTGGAATTGGAATTGGATTTGGAGCAGGAGAAGCATGCGGGAGCACAGCCAGAGTTGCCTTTTGTACTTAAAGCGGAAATCAAAGCAGAGACCAAAATCAAAATCGAGCAGGAGCAGGAGCAGGAGGAGGGACGTCTGGCGAGCAGCAGCAGCAGCGGCGGCGGCGGCGGCGGCAGCAGCAAACCATCACATATCAGCCAACTGCCAGATCTGAAGCCAACAATCAAAACGGAGCCAGAAGCGGAACCCAAACCCGAACCCGTAGCCGAAGCCGAAGCAGAAACCGAAGCACAACAGACAGAGGCTGCAGCAGAGGTTCCAGCAGAGGCACCGGCACCGGCAGCCAGCAAGCAGCGCATCAATCTGCTTGCCTCATCGACATCCTCCGCCGCAGGTGCAGCTGCCTCGGGCAAGGCCCCCAAGACGCACCACAGCTACAAGAGCCTGATCAAGCAGGCCGAACCGCGCAATTACTTGTGTCCGGGCAGGACGTTTGTGCGCCGCCTCGGCCGAGCACCGGCCAAGTATGCCAAGCGGCGGCAATTGCTGCTCGCACAGCGCCAGCAGCAAAGGATCCGTGCCCAGAGGCGCGAGCAGCTGAAGCAGCAACGCCAAGAGCGTCAGCAACAGCTACGCGAGGAAGAGGCAGCTGCCACAGCTCAGACAGCAGACGATGCAACAGACACAACTGACGCAGCAGCAGCAGCAGCAGGAGGAGCAGCAGGAGCTGGCTCCTCTGGCCAGGAGGAAAGTCTGACCAAAAATGTGACCAGCGGCTCTTCGCCCAAGCGGGCACGGCCACGGAAGCAGGAGATTGCCGCCCTGCATCTGCTGGAAGGTCTGGACACGTCGCACAGTCGTGGATACTTCAGTGATCCCGAACTGAACAGCTGTCGCAGTCAGGTGCAGGGGAAAGTGGGTGCTGGTGGCGGTGGCAGTGGCAGTGCCGGTATCTATGCCGCACCCTCACCGCTGTTGGCCACACATCCTGTGCCCCAGGCCCCGGCCGAGAAGCGTTCCAAGTCGGAGACCAAAAAGCCGCTGCCATCATCCACGGAACAGCCACCGGCAAAGAAACTGAAGAAACAGGGCAACATCAAGGCCAAAGCGAAGGGCAAAAAGGTGACAGCAGCAGCAGCAGCAGCAGCAGCAGCAGAAGAAGCTGCAACTGGAGCTGGAGCAGTCGAGGAAAGCGCAACAGTAGCGGCATCCTCCACAGCAGCGGCAGCAGCGTCTACAGCGTCGCCTGCATCGGCAGAGACAAATAACAACGAGTACCAGACGGCGGATTTGCAAGCACAGAAGCTGCAACAGCAGCAGCAACATTCCGAGGAGCAACACAAGTTCCTGGTGCCGACAGCAGCAGCAACAGCCGCAGCCGCAGCAGCCACCACCGTTACGCCCGCGTCCACATCTGGAAGTACATCCACAAGCACAGCCACAGCCACAACACGCCAAAGTCAACACACGACGCACACGAAGCGTGCGCGATCCCGATGCAAATTTGGGAATCGTAAGCGCCAAAAGCATCGACCGGGTGGAGTTAGCTACGAGCTGGATGAGACACAGCCGCCGGCAACGAAGGCGAATGTGGTGCCCAAGTGGAACAATGGCTGGATGTGGGCGGGCAAGGCCTTCCAGGGCGCCGTATTTCTGAATGTAAGTTCCAATGCCAAATCCAAAATAACAAATAATAAATAACTGAAATATATTTATTCTCCTCTTTAAAGAGCGATGATCCGTTGGTGTTGCGCACCTGCTATCCGGCAATGCGACATGTGGAGGGTGACATAATACGCACACGGGACTGTGTCCTGCTCAAGGCCAACGAGGACAATGAGCTGCCGTATGTGGCCAAGGTGGCGCATCTCTGGCAGAATCCGGAAGATGGTGAGCAGTTGCGGTGACGCATAGATGATGACTGGGTTCCACTGGGCACTCTTTGAGGGGAAAAACTCACCCTTAACTGATAAGCCACACTGGAAAAGAGAGAGATGCTAAGAGTGCGCGTCCCAGGAGATCGTTTCAGTGGAACAGGGCCCATCTTTTGATTTATTCTCTGTATCGTAACCCTTTTTTGTTGTAGGTGAAATGATGATGTCCTTGCTGTGGTACTATCGGCCAGAGCATACGGACCAGGGGCGGCAGCGCAACGATTGCCCAGACGAGGTGTATGCCTCACGGCATCGCGATCACAATTCGGTGGCCTGCATTGAGGACAAGTGCTATGTGCTTACCTTCAGCGAGTATTGCAGGTGGGTGGCATTAGCCAGGGAACACTGAGCCCTGAGCAGCAATTTAACGTGCCTTTTGTGTTTCATTTAGATATCGTCGCCGCCTGCGTGCCGCCGAGGAGGATGTGGAGGATGTCAGCATTGTGCCGCGTCGGCCGTGCAGCAATGCGACGGCCAGCGCAGCCGCCACCAGCACCAGCACCACAACCACCGCCATTGTCAATTGTTATCCAGTGCGTACAGTGCCGGAGCACACGAATCCGGAGCTTGTCATGTTCTGTCGCCGTGCGTACGAGTTTCGGACACGCCGCCTGCTGAAGCTGCCACAAAAGAGTGCGCTTGCCGCATGCAGCCACAGCTAGCGCAAGGCTGGCACTAGCTAATCGATCCTTAGCATACACTTAAGCCTCGTCCTAAGCACACACGAGGAGGATACCAATTGTTTTTTTGGTATACAAAACATTAGCATAAATTTGGATAAAGTGAAGGAGGCGGAGCGGCGAGTAGATTGCCCCTGACAGAGGCCCATTGCGGAGGAGAGATTTGAGAGAGTTGAAAATTGTTTTGATCAGTCTACAGTTTACAGTATTGTTAAAGATATTTTTTTGGGTCTCCATTGTTGAAAGATATCTGCCATCTGTAGGGGGGAAGACATCTGTATCTGTATCTGTATCTCAAGGCAGCAATTCATGTACCGCCCAAGCGACTGTATTCGTTGTTCCTATCCCAAACTGTGCGCGGATCGCGGCTTATGGCAATTGCTGTCTGATGTTTGCCCCCAATCAAACGTATATATACACTATGCATGCCTCTGTCGGGGCAGGACATGCACACACACACACACACACACACACATACATGACCAAAATGTAGGCAAAAGCTTACAGCTGATGTGAGAAGGTAGGAAGGCAAAACGCGTTATAGAATGAGGTAGAGCAAAGAAACTTTAGACCGTGTTAGAGAGCGTTTTAGGAAACAACACAATAAGTTACATTTGATTATAGAAACTATTTATTTTGACTACCCCCAACCTATACACACACACACACACACGAACATATAAAGGCACACACACGCGCACAGATACTTTGTTATTAAGTTTTATAAATGTATTTATTTATTGTCTTTTTTCGAATCGATTTAATTCATATTTCGTTCTATCTGTTGATAGTATTTAATTCAATTCTGTATACGCGTATCAAGGCAGTGCCGTTCGCTTATGGGAATGTGTTGCTAGAGTATAAGATGCCAGCTCCTGATCATGTCAAGATTTCTTTCTTTCCTTTTTGTTTTGGTTGTTGAACAAATTTGTGTACTCAAAAAATATTTGAAATTCTTACGCCCCCCCACCCATGTACTCTATCCATAGGAGCCATGTACAGCCAATGCTCAGGCACAAAACAAAACAAACATTTTGCGCACAGACACATAAACTAAGTAATCGATAGATCTATGTGTGGACTTTCGACATGAGATTCCCGACTCTGGAAAAAGTGGAATCCACTTGATATCCATTTTGCTTTGTACCAACCTATAGTTTTTTTTTTTTTCGTTGTTGTTAGGTTTTGTAAGCGAATGAAAAACACACCCACACAAAAACACAAGCACTAGATTTGGATTTATGTATTTTAGAACTATTTTTCGTTGCATATAGTTTGAGAAAGAGAAATTTGATTTCAATGGGAAATGATTTGGAAGAGTCCTTAAAAAGAAATATACAGAAACAACAACAAGTCACATTATTATTATTATTATATAATTATTGATAGCTATACGAAATTAAATACACTAAATACTTGTCTGTAAGCGCTAAAGGAACTAATTTTTTTTTGTCTTTGATAATCTATTTAGTATAATTAAATTAAATTGTAGTTTGTAAAGCGTAGCGTTTTTAGTTGTTAAGTTGATATTTAAAATATGATTTGTTTTATACCAAATACACACACAAATTTTTAAGAAATTTATTTATGCACACACACACACACACAAACGTATATCTATGCACACGTGTATAATCTTATGGATATACTTACAAAAATATAAAAAATTATATGTATTATTTTTTTAAAACCAATTTTAGTGCTTTTGAGTTTTTTATGTCCGAATTGTGTTGGTGGAGGATCATTTGTAATGGTGAGTCAGCTGTAGTAGGCGCTAGTAGGCGTGGCAGCAAGTAGAGAGAGAGAGAGAGAGGGAGAGCATGAGAGAACGCTTGAGTATACTAGAAAGAGGCAGCATATAGACAGACCTACCAGCTACATTATAGGGAGCATACATATGATACGATAAACCCAAATACGAATACACAAACAAACAGACAGACGCACAAAGCGATCGATCCAACAGATACCGAACGTATACGTATATATAGACATATATTGTACCCTGGGAGGAGTGGGACGTGGAAAGGAATTCAATTAGTGAAACGCAAACAGACACCAAAAAACAAGAAACTGTGGCCTAAAACACACAGACAAGAAACATTATATTTGTATGCCACACACACACACACACCTATACATACATATATACATACATATATATAGTTAATAGCCTGTTCCTGCTGGACGAACACAACAACAACAAAAATAAATATATATTTCTATGGGAAGGCAGCAGCCCGCAGCGAACGAACGAGAACCGATTTGCATGTATTATAAGTAGAATGGAAAGAAAGGAAGTGTCTGTCCTGTCCTGTCCTGTCCTGTCGAAGTTCTTCAAGGCCAAGTACAGTCAACCACGCACAACAAAACAAACTTACGTTCACACACACACAGACACACACACAGAAATGCCTCTAAATACAAAACAACAAAAAACAGAAAAAAAATAAGCAAAAAATAGTTTTTATTTTTACTCTTGCTCATTTCACTTTGTTGGAAGGTAAAAAATGTTAACCATTTATTGTGTAGAAGCTCGTAGAAAAGTCAGAGATGATCGTCTCGAATGTCCTTTGTTTTAGGATCAATGGTTTACAAATTTCAATATTCCCATTGCCCCCATGCATACCTACATACATTACATACTTACTCATTTAGTTGATAGTTTTATGTCTGTAAGTACTCCACACATTTCCATCATTTCCCATTGTATTTCCATCCTGTAATAACACCAAAAACAAACAGCAACAAGTTTAACAGCAAACAAAATTAATTAACAAACAACAAATGAGCTAGATGAACAAAAGTAATGCAGAAGCAGCGGAACAACAGCAAACAAACAAACAAAACAAGATCAATAAATCAAAACCAATATAATACTATTGTTTATTACTAGAGAAATAAATTTATTTTTTGGCAAATTACCACCCCGAGATCTCTTCACTGCTCTCTGATGCCCATAACCCCTGCTTCACCTTGACTGCTATTGAGCTCTTTATAAACATAATTTCCAACGCAAAAGTACACAATTATTTATTACATCGATCATTGAAGGATTCTTTGCACATGCAAATTGCCATAAAGTCTATTTCAAGTATTTTAGTTCTGCGTAAAATGTTCATTAAAATTCGCTTTACATAAATGGTTCCAAATTGTTGAGCGCACAAAGGTCACATGTGCGCTGTGTGATCTTAACTGCATTGATTCCCACGATTTGCGTACGAACATGCTTCAGTTCGGGGCATAGTTTCAGCTACAAGTACGTTTTTTTTTGGCTGCATGCTCTACCATTCACTGTTGTGGTTTTCCTGAGACTTGTCATGGAAGATGAGCGCTGAACTTTCAGCGGAAATTGGCTACAAATGTGTACAAAACAATGTTTTATGCTCGGAAAGATATGCTATCTGTGGCACCAAAAGAGGTTTTACGCGTACATAGATTAGATGTAGCTTATTGAATCATATGTAACATGGTTGCCATGGATGTTGTTTGCTTTAAACACTCATAGAAATTGTGAATATTTTTGCAGATGGTTTCTATGGGTTTTGAACATTTTCACAATATGTTCAATGCACCAAAGCTCGTCGTGGCTGGCCCTGAAATATCATTCAAAAAGGACAACTGTTTAGGGCACACTTTGATGATAATTTCACTGAAAATACTGCCTAATCGCAGCGTATTTTCTGCTTCGTTGAGATCAACTTTAGCTGCCGCTTTCTTCTCACAACAACAAAGTTGAGATAAACAGCGACTGCACGTAGTCAGTGACAAACCGCAAACAGACATCAAAAGTGAAACAAACAACATTGACATTGACAGAAGCGACAGAACAATTAAGTTAATCGCTGGACAAATTGCTGGCTCAGATCACGGCAGGGAAAGTCATCCCAAAAACTGAATATTAGATATATTTTTCAAGAGCTTAACATTTATTTTGTTGTTTATATTTTTGAGTGTAAATATGTCTCATCTTCTGGGCTGTCGATGAGCTCACTGTGGGTGAGCACCCACTTGTGACTCAGTTGCTCTCTGCTGTCCCAAATAAAACTTTATCAACAGGTGTCTTCTCGTTCGATTCCCAAACACTCGCACATCGCTGGGCAAATGTATATTTATGTTTGTTTACTTCGTTTTCGTTTTCGTTTGTCGTGTTTTTGTTTTGCTTAGTCGGCACGATGTGTCCGACTAATTACATGGGCGTTTCTCTACTCTAAACACATCAATTATGTGGGCGTGGGCCAAGTGACGATGATGAGCGTGTGGATTGCGAATTAGAATCAGAATCAGAATCAGAATCGTTAGTCACTTAAACAGCGCAGCTGTGTGTGTAAGAAACTATAATTAGCCGTCGAAATAAACTCGCACGGGCTCTTAATTTGCCCAAAAATCGCATATGGGGAAGGGAATCTCACACTCAGTGAGCGAGGGAGAATACTTTGCCCGCAAAGTGGGCAGATTCACACGCAAACTTGAAACAATTTGTAGAGTTTGCAGCATTTTCCATAATTGGAAGTGTTTAAATAATTTACAAAAATTACTCTTTTCATTTTGCAAAGATATTTTGTTACACAGTAGCTGAGCAGACACTTTGCTGAAGCTGCAGTGCATGACTGAATGTTTTCCTATTCTTTATGGGTACTACGAGCACTACTACACGCTCTTTTCGTGCATATTTCAGGGAGTTCTTTATGGAATTTGTTTGTGAATAGAAGTCGATGTCGTGGGCTAACTGCAGCTGCGGTTGCCCCATTTGTATGCCGATTCCACCCCAAACTTGCGCATTTTGTGAGTATTTAGTAGCAGGGAAAACTGCCGCTTTGTGGCTTATTATTGCTAGTATTAATGCAGTTCCACTTGGACAGGCGCCTCGTGCTGGTTTTCGGCTTATTGCCTGTGGGAGCTGCAGCAGAAGTAAACAAAAAAACAAACACGAAAACCGCCATTGTCTCTCGCTTGCCACTTTTCCTTCTTTAATTGAACAATTCACACGTTTGCGGCAATTTACATAAATTAAACTTAGAAACTAAGCAAAAAAAAGACCAACAAATGCTGCTGCTTCCCCAGTTCAAGAGCTCCTGGCCAGCAGTGCGGCGCCAAGGGCCAGGGTCAGTGCCACGCCCAGTGTGCCGCTTGCGGTGGCTGCTGCTCCGCCCCTGTAGCCATAGCTGCCGGGATACCTGCCGTTGCTGTCCATGTTGTAGCCCGGCTGTCCGGGCAGTGGCTGATTGCCCTGCCCATTGTAGGAGAAGGGCCTGCCGTGCTCATCCGTGCCGCTCACATAGTAGCCCCCGTTGCCACCCGCGCCGCCGTACGTGCCGCGTGAATCAACGCCCGCATAGCCATAGCTGTACTGCGGATCCTGGCCGCTCAGACTGCCCGGCGGATGCATGCCAGCGCCGCCCGTTTGGGCGTTCGACCAGGCGCCCACGCCGCCATTGCCATTGTTCCAAGTGCCCGATTGGCCGTGCACTGCAAGCAACAAAGATTCAAAGAAATTAACAACAACAAAAATGCACACAAACGTACAAAAACAAATACAATTTTTGCAGAGTTTTTTGGGTAACTTTTCGTTTTGTTTTTGCTTTTATTTTCATGTCCAGCCCAGCGAGCATTTGCATTTTCTGTAGTTTTGCTAAGCGTTTAATATTTGTTTTCTCAATTAGCGTTTTTCAGTTTTTTCCTACGAATTTTGCGCAGTTTTTTGTGTGTTTATTTTTGCCAGTCTTTGGTTATTTTTTGTGCTTCTTTGAAGAGATTTTTGTTCTTGTTTTGAGAGTGATTTTTGTTCTGTTCGCAGCGCTCTAGATGTTTTGTGTCTTGTGTTACGAAACAAACGCAATTTGAGTGCACTTTTCCCTGGCTTTCCCCTGCACTCGGTCGTGCATCAGGTGATCGACCCCCACTGCATCGCCCACTCACCCGCTGCGAGCCCGGCCAACAGCAGGCAGAACACAATGCTGCTGCCGCTTTGCCACCGACTGAGACGCGTTTGAGACATGTTTACCGCTTGCACGCTTGGCTCCAACTAAATCGCGTCCAGAGCGTTGTCAGTGGTTTTAAACTCGTTTTACCAGGCCCTGGGCCCAAGCAGCAACAGCAACAACAGCAACAGCAACAACAACAATCACTTGATCACTGTTGGCGCTGTTTTGGTTGCTTTAGCAGCGAGTCATCATTTGTTGTTGCTGCTTTGCTGCTGTTGATTTTAATTGTTTATTCAAATACCCTTTTTTCGAGCGGGAAGTGCACGATGAACTCGAAAGGGGGAAGGGAAGTGTGCGCAAATTCACGAGTTCCTAATTCAATTTAAAGAACT
The DNA here is from genome assembly GCF_008121235.1 of Drosophila subobscura. Taxonomy (NCBI): domain Eukaryota; kingdom Metazoa; phylum Arthropoda; class Insecta; order Diptera; family Drosophilidae; genus Drosophila; species Drosophila subobscura. The sequence goes on along the minus strand of NC_048530.1, from coordinate 20,982,387 downwards.
TTCAGCTCAAATATGAAACTTCAAAAATCTTCAAAAATGTGATTAACAAATTTTCAAAATGAAGTTTTCCACATACACATTTCCGCAGCTTATTTGTTTATGTTATTTTTCCACTGCTCAGCTCACAGGTCATCGGCTAGTTGTAACGCTGATGCACAGACACTCCTCCCAGCGATGTGTATAATTTATTTTCAAATACAGAACACGCAAATTGATGCAATGTAATGTTGATGCGGTCGAACATTTTTGCGGCGCGACGTGAGAATCGCAGGCTGAGTGGATCCATGACTGTGTGTGTGTGTGCGTCTGTGTGGGTGAGTTTTTTTCCGGTATAGAACACGTTAATTTGTTGGCTCATTAATGAAATGATGTGCACGACACGGGCTTTGGGCTTGGGGCTCGGTGCTCGGAGCCCGGGGCCAGGGCCAAAGGGTTGTCAAAATGTTGATAGTCGTACGACAAATAGCAAATGTCTCAAAACCGATACTACGCCTTTGAAGTTGTAACCCCAAAAAAAAATGCATGCAGCGCGACGCTCTTTGTAGCTAAAAATGTACATAAAAATATGTATGTACTATGTACGTTTACATTTCACACATTCCAAGGGCAGATCAGTGGCTAAACGGCAGTTGGGAGAGCAAACAATGCATTCGCGTTGTTGCTGCGAGGCAAAAAGAAAGGGAAAAGTCCGCCCGCAGCTCAATTGTGGGGCAAGTGCAAATTATTTGCTTTCTCGCCGCTGCCTTGTGACGTAAACCCGAGGGGCCAGAGTGGGCCCACGAGTGTGTATGTAGGTCGCACCATCTAGCATGCCTATCCATATCAGACAATTTGTGGAACTGAGCAACTGAGCATCTTTTTGTATTTATTCATTAGATTTCCCATTGATGATACTCGTAGTTGGGCTTGGGTTTGCCAGGGCTTGGGGCCATTTTTCTCAGTAAGTTGTGCATTATTTAAGCCTGGATTGAAGCTGCATAACATGTTCCCATATTTCGTCAATGATTTGGATTTTTATATATTTTTAGATTATATTTTTTGATACGATTTGTGCACCAGGCTTAAAGGTGCAGTTTGATTTTTATGTATTCCCAATTGAAGCTTTACGCTAGCCGTTAGCTCCTTGCCCTTCGATTTTCGAACGGTATTTTGTGCTAATTTAGTGGCAACGCTGTGCTGCGACAGTGCTGCCAGCCCTCGACGTACAGCTTCTGCGCATTGTGCCCGGCACTGCAACTGAAACTGAGGGCAACTCTGGCAGCACAACCCCTAGCTAAATATGCCAGCTAAGGGTTTGTTTAACTCTCTCTCTCTCTCTCTTTGTGCCACTCTCTGTTTGTGTGTGATTTGGGGATTTTACTACGTTTGTGTGTTATTGTTTTTCCCTTTTGACGTATTTTCGCACTGCTCTCTGCCCCGCTCGGGTCACTGTCTGACATTGCGACGAGCGACAGTCGGGGTGCAGGCATTTCTCGTTCGGTTTGCAAAATTTCTAAGCGAGAGCGCCACCTGGACTGGCAATTCTTTTCGCGATTTCGCTGCTCTGCTTGCTGGATACTCGAACCCGTTGCAGCGTTGGGAGCGGACTGGTTTCGTGTTTGCGGTTGTTTGTTTGCTTGCTCGCTGCTCGCTTGGCTGGCTTGTCGTTCAGCGCTCCAGCTTCAGCTTAGAACAACAAAAATGCAGCAGAAAATATCCACAAAACGGGCCAGTAACGAGTGAAGCAAAGTTTTGGTGCGGAAAACTGCGACAAGTAAAAACCAATAAATTAGCGGGAAGCAGCACGAGAAATTGGAGCAGCAGCACGACCAGGAGCAGGAGCAGGAGCAGCAGGAGGAGCACCAGTGCCAGGGAGCTACAGGAAAAGCAGGCAGTCCAAGCGGCAGGATACCAATTTCCTTGCACTCTTTCAGGCGCACAAAGAAAATGAGCGCTAAGGTAGGCCAAGAGCGCGCGCCTCTTTCCCATAAATGTTTGTTGCCCTTTTTTTATGTGTGTGTGTGTAACCGTGTGTGTTCGTGTGTGTGTGTGTGTGTGTGTGTATCTGTGTGATATCAACAATGCTGCAGGTCCCTAGCATTTCAATGCACGCACTCCCATTGCATGTTGTAATTGCCTTTTGCTGCTTGAATAAATGTGTTAAAGCCACGCCTCCGCTTTTGAGGCGCCACCAGAGACTGCACACCCAACCCCACTCTGGTGGGGGGGAGGAGTAACGGTTGTTACGGTTATGGTGCCTGGTGCCTGGTCCCGGGCTTATTGGTATACATAAATTGCAAGGACTGCAGCATAAATCGAGTTAAGAGCCGCAACGAAGACTGATTTCTAACATATGCTGTGCCCAGACGCACACAGCGAAAAAGTCAAACAGAGTGAGAGAGAGAGAGAGGCAAAGACTGAGATGGATGACAGAGATGGAGCAAATGAAATGAAACGAAGTGATTGTGTGATAAAGGGTGCTCTGGTTTCACAATTTACAAGTTGCCTGGCAACCCGAGAGTCGAGCTCTCTGTTTTTGGGGCTTCACGAAACTGCTGCATGCAACACAATGGAAAGCCAGCGCCAGGCCCCCACCCTTTGACATATTTAAGTGCTAAAATAGCAAACGAATCCCATTTGCGAGGCGCAGTCAAAGATGGTTTATGACTTCTCGTTTAGGTTCTGCTTAAAGGCAGAATTTATTTCTGTTGATTTTATGCCACACTGCGAAAAATCGGTATGGGAAGTGGACCCATAAAATAATCATTCTGAGAGCTGCCAAGAGAGCTGCTAGGAAAGCAGAAGATTGAAACTCTCTTGGAGTCTCTCTCTCTCTCTCTGCTCTTCGCTCACGTCTGAATTCGCTTTGGATCGTTCATGCTTTGCTGCTGCTGCAAGCGAATTCGCCCTCGCTCGTTTTGGGCTTTGCGTTCGCCGTCGTTCTGCTCTCGTGATGCGTGATCCCTTGTCATAATTGCGAATTCGCAGTGAAGCGAATTGGCCCTTGCTGATAGAACTTTGCATTAGAGCGAATTGGCCCTTGTCTAGGATTCGTTTAAGATAAACCTTTTTAACAAACAAAACATCAAATTCTCTGTCTATTATTATGAAGAGACAAAAAATAAATTTAAATCCTGCTTGCAGCTTTGATTTTTGGCTTATGGAGTGCCTGGCGAAGCGCAGTCCTCGTTTGGCATTTGCCATTTAATGTCTGTTTACATTCCACAATCCGCTAAATGTCTGTCACTGCATGAATGTGTATGCATGTGCATGTGTGTGTGTGTGTAACTGTATATGTTTGTTTGTATTTTGTGTTTACATTTCATTTGAAACGCTAGGGCCAAAGCCAAAGCCAAAGCCGCAGCGCGAAGCTGGAGGTGGAGGTGGCGTGTAAAACGAAAGGCACAACAAAAATCAAAAAGAAAATTGTGAACAAAAACAAAAATACGAGTAATAAACTGCGCAACAGTTTTCACTTTAGCCACGAAGCACCACGACGACGTCCTCCCCCTGTTCTGTCCTGTGCTCTGCTGTACGTCCCCCCGGTCCGCCCGCTGTCCACGCCTGTCCATCCGCTGGCCGCTGCTGGCGTTGGCGTTGGCGTTGACGCTGCTGGTAATAAATTCAATGCCCTGCCCCGCATATTGTAAGCCAATACAGTGTACATAATGCACAGTGGCCACTGGCAGTGCTGGGATCCAGCTGGAATGCCAAAATATAATCAATTATGTGCCTCAATTGAAAGCTCCAATCAATTAATGGAGCAAAGCTCATAGCAGCTCCTGCTGTTATTACAAATATTAAGCACATAACTCCAAACAACTCCAACCAAAACCCAAACAACTTCTCTCATTACTCTCGAGGCACCACCGTACCTCCACTTTCCACTCTTTGCTCACATCATTCGCAGTCCTTAATCTGCCTTCGTGTGAGTGCTTCATGCAGTTATAAATATGTATGGTAGTTATCGCAGACAATAGCTAACTGCCTGCTGGACGATCGCGATAAAAATGTCCAGCACAACAAATCGGGTTTTATTATCACACGATATCGGGCTTTCACATTTGGATAAATTGCTGCGAAATTCTTAAATGCCAAAGAGAAACAATTGATGTGTGTAAATAAACAATTGCGAGAGCAACAACAACAACAAAGCGCCAAAATGCGCATAAATAATAATTTATAATGAAAACATTCGTTGCGTTGGGGAATTGAATAAATATTTTCACATACTCCGAAATAACAAGGGATCCAAGAAGTTGTTGCTGCTTTTGTTTCAAAGAGAAAAACAACTTCCTTTGGGCTGCGGCATATACTAACTAAAGATTTCCGTTGAATTTTATATTAAATTAATTATCTTAAAGCTAGCTATTAAAGTTTCTTCTACTCTTCCTTGCATTATTATTGAGAATTTGTGGGGTTTTTTTCTGCTTTGCTCCGTGGCCCCATCTCCGGTTTTAATGCGCGCAAACAGAACGAGCCCGGACCGGAGCCGGAGACACACATACAGCCACAAACGAGTCAATTAATTTGTATACAATGCAAAACTATTGAATATATGGGTGCGAGTGTATGGACGAGGCGGGGTGGGCCCGTGGCTAGGCTGGCGGCGTTGTGGGGGTTTGGCCCGGCAAGGGGCCTGCCCGGGCAGGGCCTTTCGAGTGCGCCGAACCAACGAGGTGCGGGCGCAGCGGTGCGGCGTGGTTCCGTTTCGTTCCGTTCCTGTGCGGGCAGCTCGCTCGCCACCCGCCGGCGCTTTCAGTGCACATCCAACGGTCATGGGCTGAACACGAACACAGACTATCGTCGCCGCGCTCTGTTATCATTATCCCATCGAAGCGATACGATACGATACACCCAAAATAAAACGACATTCAGCCGAAAGCAAATACAAACACGCAGAGAAAACAGAGACACAAAGACACACAGAGAAGAGACTGTTTGAGTTTGTTGGCTAATTGAAAATGTGGCTTACCGATTGCCGAACGGTAGGTCGTGCCTGTGCCGTGACGTGCCCTCTTTTACCCCCTAAGTGCCAGTGGGTGGTTTAAAAGGAATTGAAAGGAGTTGGAGGTGGATTGGAGAGTAGGGCATCAAAAATTAAACCTAGAAAACTTGAGGGGGAACATTTGAAAAATCTTTTAAGTTTTCTAAGCATTATTTTTGGAGATATTACAGATACAATTTGATCCCGCATTGATCTTCAATGATCTGTTGGGTTAAGCAGTGAAAAACTCACGAAACAATGAATGAATATCGGGCAGCACAGAGCAGAGCATCTACGAAGGGGATGCGCGACAGAGAGAGAAGAATAAAGCAGAGCGAAAAAAGCTCCGCGAATATATGTATGTTTATGAACTGTTATGTATACACAGATACATATGTATTGCTTAGGTCGATGGTGGAAACAAAACAAAACGAAACAAAACAAAAGAAAGCAAAGTTTCGGCAATATATCCCTACCATATGGGTGGGGGTGTCCGTCTCCAGATCTCTCAGGCAGACATACAGTAGTATAAATATATTTGAATTTGGCTAAATTACCAAGTATAATGCGAGTGTGCTCTCATTCCAGATGACACGCTATAAACAGACAGAATTTACAGAAGATGATTCAAGTTCAATTGGCGGCATTCAACTGAACGAAGGCACAGGCCACACTGGCATGCAAATACGCTATCACACAGCGCGGGTGAGTGTTACTCTCTCTCTCTCTCTCTTTCTTTCTCTTTCTCTTTCTCTTACCCCTAATTCACACTCCCTCATCCCCACACAGACACTAAGTCGGTTTATCTGTTACTTTATGACAATGACCTAAAAAGAACAAAAAAACTGTAGGCAAATGAGGCCAACGCGAGCGCCGAGCGCTTTTCTCATTCATTTGAAGGTTAACATTTGACAGTGAAAAGTCGCTCGCCATCCCCACTGTGCCACTGTCTGTCTGTCTGTGTGTGTATGTCGGATTTCTAGGTTTGCCCTAACATATGGTCAGCGTTTTATGGCTTAGCAAAAGCGCATGCTAAAATATTGTGCACATAAATCGAAGACCAACGAAGACGCAAAAGTCAGAAAACGTTTCTTGCTTCTCTGCCGCTGCGACGCATAGGCGACACACACGCACGAAGTTGTTACATTGCATAGGCCGTAGCCACACGAAGTTTTAACGCCGACTGCGCTGCCCGAGATCTTTTTCTATGCAATCGAGATAAGCGTAAGCATAAGCACGACTCTGCCGGCTCTCTCTGCTATAAATACGCAAAGCTTGAGGGCGGGTGGCACAATGAGAATATGTTCAATTAATTTTCCGTTCTTTTTGTGAGCGTATTTTGGCAGTCGTTGTGTTGTGACTTTCATTTCGCTCCCCCAGTGCCGACGTGCAGCCGGGCAATGTGTGTGTGTAGAAATGTAGACGCAAGTGGCTTAAGTACACGAGATTTCTTTCTGTTGGATACACAAGTTTGAACTCATTTGAACTGCTGCTGCTGGCTGCTGTTTACACAACAGATTCCATGCGCAGTCAAGCTGCCAGATAAACTGAATAATGACATTGCCATTGCCATTGACGGCGCATTGCATTCCCTTTCGCAGGCCACTTGGAACTGGCGCTCAAGGAGCAAGACCGAAAAATGGCTGCTCATCGCCACATTTGCGATGACGATGACAATCTTTACGCTGCTGATCATACTCTTTGCGGACAGCAACGGCGACAAGACGAAGCACATACTACACGTGCAGCCGCACAAGAAGGGTAACCCACTAAAAACCACCCCTATATCATGGAGATCTAATGATCATTTTTCATTGACAGATTGCCCATCGGGCAGCGAGCTGCCGTGCCTGAACAAGCACTGTATATTTGCCTCGAGCGAGATCCTCAAGTCAATCGATGTAACAGTCGATCCATGCGACGACTTCTACGGATATGCATGGTAAGAGTCGGCACCTTTTGGACACCTTTCAGTCACTGATTTGATATCTTTGTAGCAACCAATGGATCAAGAACAATCCAATTCCCGAGGGTAAATCCACATGGGGCACATTTGGCAAGCTGGAGCAAATGAATCAGCTGATCATACGCAATGTGCTGGAGAAGCCCGCAGCCAGCTTCAAGTCGGAGGCCGAGAAGAAGGCCAAAGTGTACTACGAGTCCTGCCTGGATGCCGACGAGCATATGGAGAAGCTCGGTGCCAAGCCCATGAACGATTTGCTGCGCCAGATCGGTGGCTGGAATGTGACCAGCAGCGGCTACAACGTCTCCAACTGGACCATGGGCAACACACTCAAAATATTGCACAACAAGTGGGTACAGCCACGGGGATAATTCCACACAATCCTCTATAACGACTCCCACTTTTAGATACAACTTTAATTGCCTGTTTGGCTGGGCGATCGGGGAGGATGACAAGAACTCGTCGCGCCACGTCATCCAAATCGATCAGGGAGGCCTGACCCTGCCCACGGCGGACTACTACAACAACAAGACGGACAACCATCGCAAAGTGCTCAACGAATACATCGAGTACATGACCAAGGTGTGCGTCCTGCTGGGCGCCAATGAGACCGATGCCCGTGTCCAGATGCTGGGCATCATTAACTTCGAGAAGAAGCTGGCGAACATCACCATACCGCTGGAGGACCGTCGCAACGAGGAGGCCATGTACCATCCCATGAAGCTGCGCAAGCTGGCCAAGCTGGCGCCCTTCCTCAACTGGACGGATCACTTTGACAATGCGCTGCAGATGGTCAATCGACGCGTCACCGACGACGAGGTGGTCGTTGTCTATGCGCCCGAATTCCTCAAGAATCTCTCCGATATAATCATGAAAATGCAGCAGACCGATGAGGGAAAGATGTGAGTGCTGGGCAGGCAGGGAACAACTCTTAACTCTGAGGCTAATCCCGATTGGATTTCTTCTCTTGCAGCACTTTGAACAACTATCTGATCTGGCAGGCGGTGCGCACACTGACCAGCTGCCTCTCGAAGCCCTTCCGGGATGCCTACAAGGGTGTGCGCAAGGCTCTGATGGGCTCCGATGGCGGGGAGGAGATCTGGCGCTACTGCGTCTCGGACACCAACAATGTTGTGGGCTTTGCTGTGGGCGCGATATTCGTGCGTCAGGCATTTCATGGGGAGTCCAAGCCGGCGGCGGAGCAGATGATTGTCGAGATCCGGGAGGCCTTCAAGCACAATATGCAGAATCTCACGTGGGTGGACAAGCAGACACGGGAGAAGGCCATCGAGAAGGCCGACCAGATCTCCGACATGATTGGCTTCCCCGACTACATCCTCGATCCGGCCGATCTGGACAAAAAGTACGCGGACCTGAGCATCACGGCGAATGCGTATTTCGAGAACAATCTGCAGGTGGCCATCTACAATCTGAGGAGTAACCTGAAGCGGCTCGATCAGCCGGTGAACAAGACCAACTGGGGCATGACACCGCAGACGGTGAACGCCTACTATACGCCCACCAAGAATCAGATTGTCTTTCCCGCCGGCATACTGCAGACGCCCTTCTTCGACATAAACAACCCGAAGAGCCTGAACTTCGGCGCCATGGGCGTGGTGATGGGCCACGAGCTGACGCACGCGTTCGACGATCAGGGCAGGGAGTACGACAAGTTTGGCAACATCAATCGCTGGTGGGATGCCAAGAGCATTGAGCGATTCACCGAGAAATCCGAGTGCATTGCACGCCAGTACAGCAGCTACAAGATGAACGGAAGGAATCTCAATGGCAAGCAGACGCTGGGTGAGTTTTGAATCATGCAAAGTGCAGCAGGAGTGCAGTTCTGACAGCCTTTTCTATTCCCACCCCGCTAGGTGAGAACATTGCCGATAATGGTGGCCTCAAGGCAGCCTACCACGCCTACCAGCACACCAAGAGCGAAAAGGAGGCGGACATCCTGAAGTTGCCCGGCCTCAATCTGACACATTCGCAGCTCTTTTTTGTGTCCTTTGCACAGGTGAATGAGAAATGCATAGCAAATAATCCAATGAGCAATTTTAACTGGGGATTATTGTCTTTCGTTTAGGTGTGGTGCTCCAGCACCACAGAGGAAACGAATCTGCTGCAAATGGAAAAGGATCCGCATTCGCCGTCACAGTTCCGAGTCATTGGCACGCTGTCCAACATGAAGGAGTTCGCCGAGGTCTTTCAGTGTAAGCCGGGCAAGCGCATGAATCCCAGCAGCAAGTGCGAGGTGTGGTAAGAGGGTCGGAGTCTGGCGGTACGCCCAGAGCGATCTCAGAGCAAGAGCTACATACACACATAAATGCATGCATATATGATGCATATACATATATCTACATACATATACATGTATGGATAACTAAACGCAGACTATTTTGCCATTTCCTGTTAATTTTAAATATTTCAAATTAATATTAATTTGGTTCGTAATTAGTTTTTCTCGTCGCGGGACCGTCAGTCATTGTGCCTATGCTAGAAATGATCGAGAAACTGACGATAAATTTATAATTTTGGGTTGCAGGCTGGAGTCTGGCAGATATATATATATAGATAACGATAAACGATAAATGATAAACGATAAACGATAAATGATAAACTGTAACTTAGCTATTTGTAGAACTTATGAATGTATATTGTATTATAGGGATACCAAAAATACCGAATGACACAGTCCTGGAGTCCTCGAATTGTGTAAGCGAGATAGCTAGTGATTTGTGTATGTGAAAGCGACAGAGATAGCGATAGCGATAGAGAAAGAGAAAGAGAGAGAGTCTTAAGCTTTTGAGTTGCCAAAATATGAAACAGAAATCGAAACGAATTTGACTATTAAATATGTATTATTTATTTGATGCCGGTTAGCAAAACATCCACTTGAACACACAATTATTTATTATTTTATTTATTATTTATTAATATTATTTACTCGCTGTGCCAGCCGGAAAGCACGAGGGTGAATGAGAGAGATGGTAGAGTCGGTCAAAGGAAAAGGAAAGGCAAAAACAAACACCAAAGAAACTCTACAAAAAGAGCAAAAACAAAACACCAAAAATATACTTTAGCAAGGAACAAAAGCAAACACCAAATAAACTCTAAATAAGAAACAAACCAAACACCAAATCTACACTAGAAAGGAACTAAAAACCAACTACGATAAATAAAACCATTTGAAGGTGTGCAGAATAAAGCACCAAAGATATATACATACTTATGCATAGTTAATCAAGCAGATATCGAAATTATATACATAATTAGCTATTCACTTGAAAGCGTTTTCTTTTGTACAAAAGAAAAACATATCGAAAGAAAAAACAAATAAGCAAAAATAAACACCAAAATGAAACAAATGGAACTTCAACCAAAAACTGCAAACACCAAAGTTGGGCTCTAAATCCAAATAGCTAAGACATAGATACTAACCAATAAGTAATTACAAATCCAATCAATCAATCAACGCACAAAACGCCACACGTAGCATACGGTTATATGTACATACATAAATACATAAAAAGTAATATGTATGTATGTATGTAAATTGGTTCCTGGACGCCACTCCACTCTCAAGGGCGAGGCAGAGTGTTTCTCCTCTTGGTTTTGGTATACCGAAATATTAACGGTATACAATATGTACATACGAGTATGTACTCGTATGCATACTAATGCATTTACGTAACTCTCATTTACTTTATTTCCGTTGATCGCTCAGTTCTGAACAGATATGGAGACCACAAAGCTAAATAACTTTTATATTCTATATATATGTATATGTACCATATAATAATGATAATGATACTTCAATCAAGTCATGCAAAAACAATTTAAATAATTATGAGAATATTATTATTATATACAAAAACAGCAACCTACATATACATATATCTACATATAGTACATACATTTACTGAATGTTTAAACAAACACTTATTTTTATTGTCTATAAATGGTACGAATACAGTGATGCATCCATGCATGTATACATATGATCAAATGGAAATAAAATTCAACAACAATAACTGTGACTTCAAAACCCTCACTCTCTGTGTGTGACACTTGTTTTACTTCCATGATCCAACCACCTTTTCAACTCGCTCTCTTCTTTCATAGAGAGACACGCGCTAGAAGGAGATGGCACGGCTGCAAGTGGAGCTTTCGTGTCGGTGAGGCTGCACGCTTTGTTCACACGCTGCAGCTAGGATCTGGCTGAGGGCAGAATGAGAGAGACATAGCTGAAAAGCTTGACTCTCGTTTTCGCGACTTGCTTTGTATTCTCTACTCTCGTGGTCTGCTGTCTGCTCGCACCTAAATGTGCGGTACCTGACTGAGCTTTCTTGCATGCAGGTACATGTTTATGTTTGTATGTACGCGTCATCATTCTGCGAATAAGCACCCGTGATCGTGCTCTTGCGTACGGTACCTAGTCGGCCACCTACCTGACGACTGGTGCAAGAGCTTTTTGCCTGGCACTTGGATACTCCGCTGTTCGCTCCGCATATTCTCTTTCGTTACCTTCAACTTCCCAAGCACAATTTAAAACCCAAACTTTGCCATGTAACCAAATCAATGGCAAGCGCTTAAACCTCTTTAAATATTTTTCCCCTCACATACATAATGCCAGCCACAACTCAGGACAAGCTTAAAAAAAACACACAAATTATTCCAAGAAATTTGTAAATATTTTGCATTTTCCTTTCAAAATTGTCTGCCATGTTTGCGGCGGCATAAATTTTACTGATATCCCAGCGAGAGGCAAAAATTATTTCCAGACTGCTTTTCCCCGCTGCTTTAACCCATTGAATTTTTGGTGTACTTTCGGTGCTTTTTGCGCAAAATAAATGCCAGAAAATGTTGGCCAATTCCATGGACTTAAAGTTGTCGAACTTTGACTTTATGACAAAGTTCTAATAAACTTTTGCTGTACCCACACACACACACACACACACACACACACAATCAAATTGCGTATGAGCTATAGAGAAAATGCCAGCAAATTGCTTACATAATAAATAATAATAATAGCGTGCGATTTTTGGCGCAATTTAAATTTATTTATGGCACTTGTTTGTTCGCATGTCAGGCGCAAGTTTTAGCCAGACATTTTTGTGCCCACAGCGAACAGCCCACAGCCCGCAGAGAATCGACAGACGATGGAGCTGGTAGCTGGAGGCAGGCAGTTACCGTTACCTGGCTGTGCTGAAGAGATTGGGGGGGTGGGTGAATGTCCTGGAGCTTGGATTTGGTGGTGGTAGTCAGGGCAGTCCTCTGGCAGATTTGCCTATTTTTATCATTGCGGCTGATCCAGGGTTACCCTGGCAACTTGCCTGTGCGCCAAATCGCATTTAATCTGCTTAGTGGGAGCGATGTCGACTCATAAATCCTGCTTGTGGCATTGCCATAGCCATGGATGTCCTCGACCTGCTGCCTGCCTGCTGCCTGCCTGCTGCCTGCCGACTGCTTATCGCATTCCCCAATCGAACAGCGAGTGCAGACAGCCACAGAGAAAACGGCAGCCTGCTTAAATGGCAATTAGGCAGGGGAACACTTACTGACAGCTTCGTTTAGCTGTTATTGCGGCTGCCACCAGATGATGTCATCCGAGTGTTTCGAGACAAATTAATACCATCTTGCTCGGCGGGCAAACAAGAAGTCCACGCACATTTGCTGCCTCACAAAACAATGCAAACAATGGTCGCACTTAGCAATTATGCCAGCCATTTGGGGGTCACCAGCACACACACGAAACGGGGTCACCCCAAATCAGATACAATTAACAGCAGCAGACCTTCCGTTTATGCTGTTCGATTTGAGTGATTGTGTAAAACATTTGTGGCCAAACATGGAGCCAAGTATTGGTCAAATACATAATTTAATGGCAATTATGATATTCCGTTGGGGTCACCAGGGAAGCCAACAAATGAAGTTCGCTGCGTAAGTGAAAGCACAGAAATACTCCATAGAACATTCACCACTATCTCTTGCTTTATCGATAATGAATGCCAGAAAAAAGGAGTCCCGAATGATATTTAATGGAATAATATGAAGTAGAACTGCATGGATGTGCTCTGGGGATCCCTGAGTCTCTCAGCCTAAGCCTTCGACCAACTGTGTGTGTGTGTGTGTCGGGAGGGCGCATTGCTGGGCGATTAACATGATTAATGGGGGCGCAGTGCAAACAAAACAGAACATTGAAGGCCGGACCCGGGACACCCCACTTGTTGTTGTTGTTTTGTTGCTGTGCTGAGTGTAATTGCAATTATTATTATTATTTGTTGTTTATTATGCAGGCAAGTTATGGTTATGGCCGTGCCTGTACCATGTCCTGTACGTATGTATGTGTCCGTGTGTGTGCTTAAATATGCATATGTCCGGTGTGGACACACCTCCAAAAGCTCATCCCACAGCCGCACAGGCAGGCACCCACTCACTCAGGCATTCATTTGCTCGTTCGTTTATTTATGTTAATTTAAATCAACATGCAAAAATTAGCACATGACACGAAGTGGAGAATGGAGCATCGAGAATGGAGATGGGGAGATGTGGGAACGGGAATGTTGTTTAGGCCTGGGCGGTGATGAGTTTTGTGGCTCGAAAACATTTAATTTATTTAATTACTTGCCCCTTCATTTGCATATTTAAATGAACTGCCGCAAAGCCAGGGGCTGAGTGTGCTGCCATGACAGTCATCCAGCCATCCAGTCATTCAGTTCTGGTTGCTCTGGCTAATAACTTGATGACACGCTGCCAAACATAATGTATGCCACCTTCGGGTCTTGACTTTTGCCCTTGGCCCTCGGCCCTCGGCCCTTGTCCCTTGGATTGAGGCTGTGTGGCTCTGTGGCTCTGCGGCTGCTGCTCAAGTGGCACTTCCAGCCCAGTCGGCTGTTCGGCTTATGATTGATTGGCTTTGCCACACAAACATGGCTTATTAAGTTGAAAATTTCGTAGGGATTTTATTGCCATGGCAACCGAAAGCGTCGAGAAAAGTTCCGCACGAAAACTTTCCCTGCCTCGATTTCAGTTTCTTGTGCGCTTTTTTATTGCCGCAAATTATTGTTCTCGGCCATCGGGAAATTGTTTTTAACGCAACTTTTTGTGTAGACATTAATTGCAAAAATGTTGGGTGCGGGGCCAGCCGGGGTGGGTTGGTGCGAAATGAGATTTCAACCGCAAAATCAGCAGCAAGCACAATTTTGGTTTTTGGCACGCCGGGATGTGCTCCCTCTCTCCCTCTCTCCCTCTCTCTCTCTCACATTGTGCGGGCAATAAAATAACAATCAACGCAAGCCGTGGTCGCAGTTGGAGCAATGGGGCGCCACAGCCCACAGCCCAGCCAACGGGAGTGGGAAGCCATTTCAGCCAAAACAATGCCCCAAACAAAAGGAAAACTAGGCAGACAGTCAAAAGTCTGCGAACCGAAGCAGCGCATACCCTGTGGTTCAGCCAAGGAGTGGAAAGAATGATGGATTGGCAGGAGAAAACTTAAGCCATTGACTTGAACTTCATGCGAGATGGAAGACTAAAGTTAGTCCTTGGTTAGAGCATTGCAGCATTCGGTTTCGCTGCACACTTCAAACACTACTTCCCTGCCACCACCTGGCACTCCTCCTTCTTCTCCTCCCCGGCATCCCCCTGCCACACCAATGATGAGCAGTCCTTGGTGGCTTTGGCGCATTTGCAGCCATTCGGTTTGCATTGAGCAAAAGTTTGTGTTGAGCTTCTTTGGTTTGGTTTGCTGCTGGAACAAATTAATAAAATAAATTAAATCGTTTAATTGAAGCAAATTGCCTATAAAATTGTTTTTCGAAAGTGGCAGAAGTTCCTCCCACAGCACGGACTGCAAATGGTGGCCCAGCTCTGGCCATAATTGAGTAATAAATTCAAATATTTATTGCATCAGCAAATGTACAAATTGTGTTGCCGACTTTGGAGCTTTTGGCAAGTGTTAAATGTGCCCCAGAGATGGGTGCGGCACACGAAGCGTTGGACACTTTCAATTAAGTTCCCAAACAGTTTTGTTTTTCTGGGTAATCCCTGCCTAATGCTACAGATATTTGCACTATGCCGTAAATAGGGGGAGCCAGGAAAAAGCGAGTGGAAACTACATATGTATGGGTGAGCGCTGGCACTGGCGCTGGCACTGGCGCTGGCACTGGCGCTGCCTCTGCTGCTGGCTCTGCTGCTGGCTCTGCTGCTGGCTCTGCTGCTGGCATATGCGTAATATACAGACATAAATATTGAATGACTTTTCGGTGTGACATCAAGCGATGTGCACTCAACACTTAAGCACAGCCAAGCAGCGCAGCCAAAGACAGCAGCGACAGCGTCAAGAGAGCGTAAAGAAGACAGAGAGAGAGGGTGAGCGAGAGAGAGGGAGAGACTGAGAGCGAGGGAGAGACTGAGAGCGAGAGTAAAGTGAAAGCGTATGTAAAATACTTTCACGCGCCCAGTGAATAATTTAAGAGCCAAGCCAACACAGGGGGCCTCAGATGGAGGAGCGCAGCAGCCCCCAAGAACCCATCAAGTTTGCACCCCATCTCGGTCGATGGAACGTGGACGGGGGACGGGGGACGGAGGGGAAAGCAACCCATCATCAGGCCACTCTCCGCAGGCACCGAAAAATGAGTTACTTTACATAACTAAGTAATTGCCAGGGCTGCCGAGAGCGACACAAACGTAAAATTATTATAAACAAACCATTCGGCAGTCATAAAAGAAAGCAACACACGCACACGCACACACACACACACACGAACAAAGACAAAGCGGCAGCAACAAAAAATCGGCATAAAGTTTCCTCGCAAATTTGTTCATTATGCAAACATCGCGTCGCATCGCATCGCTGGCATCGGCTGGCAAAGTGCGCAAAGTACCAAAACATATTTAAATGCAATAAAGCATAACACAGCCATGGCAGTGGGTCAGTGATGGGGTGGGGGAAAGGAGTGCATTATGAGTAAAGCTTCAAAAGCGATAAGCCGTGGGTAACATAAAAAGGGAATGGAGAGAGACAGAGACAGCGAGAGTGTGTGTGCTGAAACGAAGAAATGGCAAAGCAACGCAACCGAAGAATAGCGGCAGAGAAGAAGTAACGGCAGAACGGCAGAATGTCGATCAACAGCAGATAAGCAGTGGCGGCAGCGCACAAGCAGAGGCTGCAGCGCACAAGCAGAGCCAGAGCAGATCAACAGCAATAGCAGAACGGGCGCAACAGCAATGGCAGGAGAGTAAGAGCAACAGCAATAGAAAAATGAGAGCAACAACAGTAACAGAGGGCCAAAGCAGATCAACAGCAAATAACAGAAGAAGAGCAACAGCAGAGATGCCGTAACAGCAGCAGCAGCATTAACAGCAGAGCGAGGCTAACAGCAGTAACAGCAGAGCGAGGCTAACAGCAGATCAGCAACTGAGAAGAAGCTTTCGTAACAGCAGAGAGAGAGAGAATCGTAAGACGCAGCAGCCAGCCGCTTAAATTGAAGGCAGCTTGGAGAAAAAAAAGGGCTCCCTCCCGAACTCGCCTGCCAACAGACCTCAAAACTCGTCAGCTGCCATGGGGACATGCGTCTACGCATGGGTCACCCGAGCACGTACACGTATCAGTTTCGCTCTAAGCTGTGCAGCGATAGTTCAAATATAAATCATTCGAGAGCCTCTGCGTTCGTCTAGCCATAGAAGATGAACAGAGTCCTCCCATACAGCCCATCAATCAGATTAAAATTCAAATTCCTGGTGCCCGAAATAGGCAGAGAGCAAGTGGAAATCAAGAGCAGGCCACACCAGACCAGACCAGACCAGACCAACTTAGCAGCGATAGCTTGGGCTCACTTAATATTTGGCCAACAGCTTCAAGTGATTTACAGAGATTACCGCCGGAAAGGAGCAACGCCCAGGAGGGGGGCAGGGGCGGGGGCAGACGCAGACTGAAAGCAGCTTTTGTAAGCTGATTTTCCTGCTGGCGACTGGCCTTTGTCTAAACCTTATCCTTCCTGCTGCTCTGTGTTGGCTGCCCACGGGGCCATTTGGAAGTCACTTCATTGCCTGCTGCTGCTGCTGCTGCTGCATTATGAGTTAGTTGTGCGGCCAACTAAAACGCCATACAATTTATTATAAGCGAGGGACTTGGAAGCTCAGCAGGGAGCAGGGACTGCGGGACTGCGGGACCAAGGAGTAAGGACTAAGGAGTGCGGACCATGGGACTACGAAGTCTCAGCCTGTGCAGGTCAGCAAAGGGCTGGCCAAAGTAAAATAAAGTAAAGCCAAGTCAAAGCCTAAGCTCCTGGAGCATGTCCTTCCTTGGACTTGGTTGGGCTTCTGGCTATGCGGCTTTGCCTCTGCCTCAGCCTCTGCCTCTGCCTCTGCCACCTTTCACCTTTCGCCTCGGCAAATGCATTCAATGCATTTCAATTGCAGCCCCAGGAACACAACAACCTTTTAATTTGCTCGAGCCCTGTTCGACTCTGAATTGAATTGAATTAAATTGAATTGAATGCGATGCATTTTCGATTAGGAAAGCGGCTCTCGGCTTTCGGCTTTCGGCTCTTCAATTGGCCATAATCCCTGCCGGCACACACACCTATTTATGGCTGATGAGGCTCCAACGTGTCCACTTCCAATAAGTATCCCTGGCCAGTGCAACCTGCAGCCTGTGTGTGCATTGTGTTTGCCCTCTGAACTCCTTCCCAGGCGGCAGTCAATGGATTTGTGGCCTTTCAATTAGCCAGCCAATGCCAACAAAAAATGAACAAGGATTTCCCACTTTCACACTCAAGTGTCAGGCCCGAAAACTTGGGCCCCAGATGAGGCCCTGATAAGGCCGACCCCCGGCAGAAGGTCGGAATAAAATGCGTGAAAAAGGTTTAGGACTTGCAAAGTTTGGCAGCCGCGTTGACAGTTGTCGAAATACTCTGCCATTAAAGTGTGTTTGCAGCTTTTTGTTTTTAAGTTTCGTTAAAAAAAAATCAACTTGCCACAAATATTTGGCAGTCAAACATAAGCTCAAGTCGTTGGGCGCTGCGATGAGAAGAGAAAACAACTGCCAACTCTGGCTGCTCCCATTGCGGACCCCCATCTAAGCAGCATCTGCCCTCAGTCTCAGTCGATCCATTAGATAAGCTCCTTCAGCTGGCATCTTTGGGTCTCCAGTCCAAGACAGCGTCGGGGTCGTGGTCGCTGGCTGCGGTCGAGGAGTGGGGCGGAGTGGAGTGGAGTGAAGTCTGGCGGTTATAGGGGGGGGATTTCCACGCTAAATCAAGCAAATGAAGTGTTAATTAGAGCAGGGGGTGGGCATGTCTGCCACTTGCTCTCTCTCTCTCTCTCTATTGCTCTCTGCAAATATTTTGTGTGCAAATTTCTGCAGGCGCACATTTTGATAAATAACTAATACCCGGGGGGTGGGCAGGGGGCAGCACTGCGATTTTGTTAATGCACTTTACACACATTTTGAGGTTTTTTATTGGCTCTCCAAACAAAAAAATGCAATTAAATGTGCATCCACACAGCCGGCACATTCCCAGGGAAATTATCCCAAAAATTATCCCAATTTGCGGTTAATTTTGTCGTCTATACACCTGACAATTTACTCATATGTATTTAATTAACTATCAGTCGGACACGTAGTGCGCTTTGATTCGATAATTTGGCGATTAGTTGGAATGCTCATTAAATCGCGAAAATCGCTCAAATCGCGTTAATTGTGTTTGTTGATTGAATTTGAAAGCATTTAAGCCCAGGTCTGTGCGGATCTAAAAGGAATTACAAGCATGTACAGTTACATAAGTGGCCCTGGAATTCCGTAGTTACTCGAGAGAGAGAGAGAGAGAGATCGACGGCAGCTTCTGCCTCTGCTTATTTGCTCTGTTATTGCCTCTGTTACTGGCTCTGTTAGTGGCTCTGTTAACGGCTCTGTTAGCCACACACACGCTGATCTGCTCTCTCTCTCTCCCTGCTGGCTCTCTCTTTGTGTTTGTGTGAATATTGTCAAGTGTTTTGATCTATCCGCTTGGCAAGCAGTGCATAACTTTTGTAATCTTCTATGGATTCCATTCCCACCCCAAGTTGATCGATGGCCTTGCAATCTGATGGTCAATTAATCAATGCTGCTTGAAGGCATTCCGCTAACAACTGCGAGTGTGTATTCCCTCGGTGGCAGTCAGGAAACTTATGCGAACTTTGCTCCCCCCCCACCCCTTTCTATATCAACCCTTAAGCACGAGTATGCAATGTCCTGCCCCTGCCTCCGCTGCTGCACCTAACCAGACCCCCCCACACGCAGCAACTCAACGTTGAACGTTGATGAATCGTCTGCACTTTATGGGCGGCAAAAACATGTTGACGGCTCACTTGTATCCCACATCCGGGCATAGTCCCAAGAGCAGCTGCAGCTCCCCCTGCTAAGTCCACATGCCGGAAAATGCTCGACTAACAAGCCATATTAAAAACGCTTTGAGTGCAAACACACAGCGAGAGAGAGAGAGAGAGAGAGAGAGAGAGAGAGATCCACAGCCACATACAGGCACAAATGCATGCATGTATGCAATGGCAAAGATTCTCTTGCTGAGATACAGCAGCAAGCAGTCCAGAAAGGAACTCTGGACTGGGACTGGGACTGGCCTGGGACTGGGGACTCTGCGACTTGGGGTCCGGTTGGTTCTGCTGCATTGTGGATGGCTGGCCAGGGGACATCTTATTACGTTGTTTTATTGCCAACTTGGAAATCGGGAGCAGCGGGGCAGAGGACAAAGGGCAGGCAGCACACTCAACTGCAATAAGATTAATGACTTTTATAAAATTTATTATTGCCCTTGCTGCGTCTCTCTCTCTCTCGCTCTCGCTCTCACCTTCCTGTGCCCCATGCCCGTGCTTGGGTGGGGGAACACTGTCCACTGCCTCGCCCCATTTCGGGATGGAAGGAATTTCACAATAAGGTTATAAATTGTACAACTATTTGCTGCTGCTGCTGCTGCTGCTGCAACCCCTTTGAGGCGTCTCATTTGTTATGCAACTGCCGCTGCAACTCCAGCGGGAACAAGGGACACAAACTTCATTCCAACTCCAGCTCCAACTCCAACTCAAACTCCTCACATCTTTGTCGGAATCACAGCCCTGGACACATGACCCCCGATCTGCTGCTGCTGTCTGCTGTCAGCAATAATTTATTTGGCCCGCCATCAGACTAAATTGTCATCAAGGGCATTTTAAAATCATTTTTTTGCACTCATTCACTCTCGCCCTCGCACTGCGAGGCAGCGGACATTTTTGTGTTAGTTGAAAATATTTCGGCGTGCGCGTCACGTGATTAATTATGTGCCCAAGGGGAGTGGCTGACTGCTGGGGGAGCGAAGTGGAGTGGAGTGGAGCGTGCAACCAAGGGACAAAGGGACACAGCTAATGTGAGAAACGTGTCAGCTTGGACACATCCTGAAAGCGTCAGAGAGAGAGAGAGAGCTGAAAGCAGATTGCTGGACCATTGCGAGTGGCCGATCTGAGATTGTTTTTCTCCCAGAATTTATGTGCTTCAGAATTAGTATTGGAAATTATTGATATTCTGCCTTACTTTTGCCACAGTTGCTGCATCAATCTGCCGCACTTTGTTGTCTGCAGTCTGGTGTGGCCCTGCGACGAGCATCAATTATCCTTCATGGGCGAGAAATGCATTAAATTGAAATGTTCATTCATGCATTTGCCATAGAGCGAGAGAGAGCAGCAGCAGCAGCCTGTGTGGCAACGCTGCTGTGGGTGTTGGCTGCCAGCCATCGATCTGGGCCTAGACAACTCTTCCTCCCCCCCTCCCGTTCATTGAGCGTTCGCTGCCTTCTGCTGGCGCTTCTTTTTTTGCTGCTGTTGTTGCTTGTGTTTGTGTTTTGTAGGCTGCGGCAAAGGGTTCAACGATTTTCAGTTAAAAAGCATTCGAGTGGATGAACAATATTTATTGGTTTTCATGTGGGTCGCACCCTCTATCGCTCTCTCTGTCTCTGTGGCTGTGTGTGTGGCTGTGTGTGTGTGTGTCCAAGCTTCCGGCTTACCCCAACCAAGCAGGAGGTGAACTCAACTGTAGTCGCTGCTGCTGCTGCTGCTGCTGCTGCTGCTGCCGGGCATTGCCCGAGGCTGCTGCTCCATAAAAAGTATTGCCCCACGCCTTAGAGCCACCCAAAAAGTAGTCTGGAATTATGGAATTAGCTGGCTATGGCCACTGCGAAAACCCCAAAGTGTGTGCGTTCTGCCTTGTGGCTTACTCCGTTTCAGTAATGATTACGGCTGCCGGCACTACGCCAAAGAACCCCACAATAAACATCGCCAAAAGGGGATTCATTTTCATGCACACACACACACACACACACATATACACACTGGAATGTGTGTGTGTATGGGTGGCAATGCAATGTCGGATTTGCGGCTCTCACACCCGTTACTGCTGTGCCACACGCTTTTTGTGTGGCAATTTTCATGTAACGGCCTATGACAGCCACCCACTCGCTCTCCCTCGCTCTCCCTCGCTCTCTCTCTGTCTCTTTTGGTGCGATTTTACGGCTTCCGGCGACATTGGACAATATGAAAACGTCAGCCAGACAAATGCCCGCTTCAACCCGCTCATCAGCCCAGCAGTCAGCGCTACAAAGTTCAATCGAGTCAGTCAACAATTGGCACAGCCACAGCCACACAGCCACACACATATAAAGAGAGAGAGGGAGATACAGATATAGATACAGTTACAGTTACAGTTACACTGTTGTCAAAGTCAATTGGGTGTCTCTGAGTGCCGAAAGGGTGCGGCAGCATCAGCGGCTCTCGACTGTGGCCTGTGTGTGGGGGAGAGGGGCGTTGTGTATCGGCAGGGGGAAAGGTTCAAGTTTTTGGTCACTCTCTTAACCGACTTTTTGCAGCTCTCTCTCGCTCGCTCTCTCTCTGGGTGGTGGGGTAGGCTTAATGCTTAAATACATTTGATTGTAATTCGCTTTTAAATTCGATTCGTTGCGATTTGTTATTGGATCTAATGGTGCGACATCTGAGCTCGGCCTCTGCAACGCGCTATCTGTGTGTGTGCCTGTGTGTGTGTGGAGTCTCTCTTGTTGTGTGTGTGCGGATCCCATTTTCGGTTTTTGTCGGGTTTTTGGGGCTTTGCGCTTTGGGTCGACTTACACATGTGATTAATGCGGGTCAGCAATGCAGCGGGTATCCGCTTTATCCCCTCTTCCTCGTGTGTTCTTTGGCAGAGAGAGAGAGAGGAAGTCTATCTGCTCCTCACCTTGCCCTTATTTACTTGAGCTAGTTGGCAGCAGCTTCGTTCTCTGGCTTCTCCTCTTATTTATTGAGGCTCTCCAGCGGTCATTACACTTTGTGTTTGTGTCTGTGGAGCTGTCGCAAATATTTACTCAGCCTCTTGGAGCTATGATCCAACACTTTTGGGATGTGTTTACCCATAGGAAATGCAATGAACGATCTGTGGGCTCTGCGAAACATTTGCTCCTGTTTGAGCACTCCTTCTGCTGGTACACCATTTACTGCTTTTACGCTTTCTCCTTTCAATTGTTCCTACTGCAAAATGTCTTTCTGCCACCCAATTCTCGAGCCTGCCAAAAATGTGCTTTCATTTGTTTCAATTTGTTGCTCGCTTTGTGCTCGTTGCTGTGACACTCGTTGTCCTTGCTCTCGTTTAGTTGCTGCTCCTCTCGTTGCTGCTTTTCTCGTTCTTGTTGCTCCTGCTTGGTTTCTGCTGCTGTCTGGCAAATAAACTTTTCCAGCATGTCGCACGCATATCCCTGCCCTCAGTTGCACACATTCCCCGCCTCTGCTCCCCCGTGCTTTCTCCACCGTTCTCGCTCTCGTTCTCCTGTTCCAGTTGCAGAATGCCGCCCCCGACTGCCGCACAAATCATTTCGAAATACAAAACTTTGGCAAGTTTGCTGCAGTAAAGTTGTTTGCGGCACACCCCCAGCAGGCGCAGCCCCAATCTCCGATCCCCAGCCAACATGCTGGAGCACACCTGGGTCGATGGCTTGTAACTCTTTTGGTTTTATGTAGCTGGTAATTTGTGTGTTTTAAAACTGTAAAACGTAAATTTAATGGAACGTTTAGGTGTTGTAAGGAAACGTTGTAGGTTGTTGCTGCTGTTGCAAAAGTGTGGCTACAAGCTTGTTGTTTGTTTGCTGGTTCTTCGACATGGGAATGCTCCTGGGGCATTGGGCCAACTTTGGAGCAGTCCCTGGAGCCAGCGCTGCAGCAACAGCAGCAGCAGCAGGAGGCGGCAGTTGAAAAGTTTCGATTTGTCTCCCCCAACCAGAGGAGGTGCAGGAATGGAATTCAAGTTTGGCCATTCGCATATCTGTCAGTTTTGGCCAGCAAGTTGGTTAGTGTGGATTTTCTCGGTGATCTAATTTTGTTGTTTCTGCGAGGAGACTTTAATTGTTAGATATGTGAGCTTATCTTTCAGCGATATTCGTGGCTCTTCAATGGGTTTCCCCTTTAACTCGCGCTCTCTGGCGCTCCCGCTCGCTGCGCCTCAACGCCATCCCTTGGCGGGCTTCCCCACCAGCTGAATGTAATTGTACAACGCTCCATTTGCTGTCATTGTGTGTAACTTTGAATAACTGCCACACCCAAGGCAAACACTCCCGCACCCCACTGCCACTCTTGCTTGCTCATTCTTCATCTCTCTCTCTCCACATTTCCATCTCCATCTCGTTGCCACATCTCGTTCTGTGCTTGTGCTACGAAATTAATTTGCGGCTTATCGAAACCATAAAAATTTTCGAATCCACTTTGCGTAAATAATCATGAGCTTCAATTCAATGCCAGCTCAGCCCAGTCAGCGCCGCTCCTTCTGCCAACCTATCCCTAACCTCTCTCTCGCCCAGCCCTTTCATGTGGCATTTTTGTAGCACACTTTTGTGGGCTTTCGTACGCGACGCGCTGCAAATGCAATGCGAAAGATGTGGCAAAACTTTGGAACTTTTGCGAGGCGCCAAAGTCGAAAAGTAACTTTTTTCCGCTGTTTAGCGCAGCGTCAACAAAAATTGGAAGCAACAGCAACAACTTGAGCAACAAAAACAGCAACAGGAGCATGTCAGAGCTAAGCCCTAGACAATATTACATTTGTTGACCTCAGAGCCCCTGCAGAAGCGGCGCCAGCGGCAACTTTCTTTTCGCTGCTGCAATTGCAACAAAAGTTGAACAGTTTGCGCACCGAAAGCAACAACTGCGCAAGCAAACAAAAAATCTAATAACAAAAATATAAGTACAAAAAAATAAAAAAATAAATATAAAAAGAAATGCGCCGAAAGCTAAAGATAAGGCTGAGTGTTGGCAATTAAATAATGCAACTGTGGGACACACCATTAGCAGAGTTTACGCTCAACGAACGCTCTCACAAGCCAATCACATTAGACACTGAATTTCCTTTTGAAACTTAAACCTATTATTCCAGCATAATTTGAACACCATTAGGATCTAGTTCTACTGCTTGAAGGATTTAAAAAAGTATTTTAGAGCCCAAAAAAACGTCAAAGCAAATGTTTTAGAGAACTCTTAAGACTCTGTGTAACTCTACATGTAAATGCATGTAAATATGTACAAGAAGCGAACAGGTTATTCGTTGGATGTTCACAATTTGTGCCACATTTTGCCAGGCAGCCCGCCAGTTCCTTTCTGCAACAGTATTTGTGTCCATTGCAGTGCAATAAAAATTTGTGGACCAATCAAAAAAGAAAAAGCAAAAGCGAAACGGTTGAGTGGGGATAAAAATGTTGTTAAGAAGTAGCGGGCAAGCGGCGTGCTCTAAGCCTGTCAAAAAAACTGAGAGCGAGAGACAGAAAGACAGTTGCACAGAGAAGGGGGAAGAGAGCGATGGGAGACCGCAGGCTCATGGGAAATTGGATGGTAGCCAAGAATATGAAGACGCGTGTGTGCTCCAAGGGGAAATTGTAGATATTTTTGGGCAGCTGAAATTTTATTGGAACTGGACCAGCGGCAGAAGATAGTTTTCTCGCTGCAGAAAGCAACGATTCGGGCTTTAAATATTTCAACGAAATTCCCCCATTAAAGTTGAGTCAAATTTCTGGCATATTTTAGCAACAATCTGCGTCCGGGGCGGGCGTTGACAGAAATATCTCTGAAATGCAATCCTCGAATCAGAAGTTTCTGTCCTTTCAACAAGTGCCTGGTGCCTGCCGCAAATTAAAGCACAGCCAGGCGAGAGATGGGGGGAGAGAGAGAGAGAGGCGTAACCGGACAAGCTGCTTTGGTAAAGCAAATAAATTTGTGGCATTTGTTAATTAAATTCTACAAGCTGTAAACTATATGCCCAGTCCACACACAGACAGACAAACACGCACACAAAGAAAGCAAGGACTTTGCCGTAAAGGATTTGCATATGTGGGAGGAAAACTTTTCACACAGTTGACAATCCCCAAAAGTGTGTGGCCGAAGCGGAGACTCCTCCGGCTGCTGTTCCTTTGGCAAATGTGAAAAGTTTTTCTCTGTTTTGCTCCGTTTTATTTTGTCGAGAGACCACACTCGCGGCGTCTCGCTTCGGCTTGAAAGTTGTCCAGTTGTATGGCTGATTTTATTATCCCAAATTAATATGTTGTCTGCGCAATGTAATCAAATGAAATTGAGTCCCGAGTCCGTTCTCAACAGCCAATTATGTCAGAGTTGGGTGGCCGCTGGCGATCCAATGGCTGACTCTGCCTCTGCCTCTGCCTCTAAACTGAATTAGAGCACCGGGACCGAGCACTTTAAAGTTTGGCGCCTGGCCACTTCATTAGGCCAAAGGTTCGACCAGCTCAGGTACAGCTCGGCACGTCGCTACTCGTTGCTTGTTGCTCCGTTGCGCCCACTCGTTGCCAATCAACTCGAACGGCGCAATTCATCAATGTTGCGCCAGTGGAAAGTTGTAAAATTTCATTAATTTCCACTCACTCTTATGCTCTTACACTCTCCTCGAGTCTCTCTTCGCTCACCAATTTCTAGTTTATATTCCAATCGTGTTTGACTGAACTTTAATAACTTTTTAACTTTCTTTTTGGACTTCTTTCTTTTGTCTACTCGACCAGCGACATGCCTTGATTACTACTTACAAGCTGCACGACCGAGAGAGAGAGAGAGAGAGAGAGGGAGAACCTGTCTCGCTCTTGTGTGTGTCACACACTCGTCTGAGGACAGAGAGCGAGTGAGTGCTGGGGTGTCGTGTGTTGTTTGATTGTCGCCTGTGACGTTGATGGCCATTGCGCTGTGTTCTCAGTGTCTAACTGTCCTCTGGCCCCATGATTTGTGTGACCCAAGCCCGCCCTTAGACCGAAAGAAAGCGGAAAAAAAGATAAGAAAATGGCATAAAAAACGCGTGCAAAACTTGTTCGCCAAAGTGAAAGAAAGTGGAAGAACGTCGCGCACACAAAAACAAGGGACTCGTGGACATGGCCAGCACTTACAACTTTCCCAGCAAATACACTGCACGAAATCCCCGTGCTGCGAGTGGCTCTCTGCGCTCTAATTACTGGCCCACGAGATTTTTGTCGCCGTGCAGCGTCAACGCAGTCCACGGAGTCAAGTTTTTGGGTCAAGTATTAAGCGATAATGAAGATAAATAACTTGCGAAGAAAAATACCTCAATTACGAACTTTAAGCGAACGAACGAACGAAACTACTTTGGTAATCAAATGAGCGATTATCGAAAACTTGCCAGCGAGTGGCAGCCCTAAGGGTGAGGCTGGTCAGGGGCGGGGGCTAGGGTTTGGTTTGGTTTGGCTTCGAGTTGGACTTTGGCTTTGGGTTTTGGTCTCAGGTTTGGCTTGGGTTTTGCGCTTAAGTTTTGGGCTTGGGCTTGGCGTTTGGCTGGGTTCGCTTCCGGCGCTTATGAATATTGATTGTAGCTGAAAGTCGGAAGGATCAACTTTTGATTTACGCAGCAGTTTGATTTTTGGGGTTTAAGTTTCAACGATTATCTGTAAGTGTGTGGCATTGGTTGCACTCCGCTGGCGGTGTCCATGTGCCAGCTGTGCCTTGGATCCTTCCATTCATGATCTGTGTGTCGCTGGTTTCCTGCTGCATTCAATCAAACAGTCAATCAAATAAATTGCATTCGTTATTCAGTGAAACTCAATATGCTGCAGCGCCATGCCAGGACAGACTCCTGCAACGTGTATGTGTGTGTGTTTCCATGTGTGTGTGTGTGTGTGGCACATAACCGAATTATGAAGCAAGACGCGCGCTGTTGCAGTTTTCATGCTTTCGCACCCACAGTTCCCCCTCTTCCTCTCCCACTCCCACTCTCCCGATTCCCACTTTTTGCCTTTGCTTTCTGCTTTTTGCCTTGCTTCCTTCCTTCCTTCTTCGCCTCCGACAACTGTAAATGACGCCATTTGTTTTTTCAACGCCATTTTGTTTGAGTTTTGTGCGGGATCGCTGCGCTGCCACTTGCGGAGCTCCAGCCCCAGCTCCAGCTCCAGCTGCTGCCTCTTGCCGCTTGCCTGAGCATTTTGCTGCTGAAACTATCAAAACGAAATTGTTGGCAATAAAAATGTACACAAATGCAGATAGACAGGTGGGTGCCCAGGTGGCATAGAAAGAGGCGGAGGGAGAGGCCGAGGGAGAGGCAGACTGAAGCTGCACGTTTCGCCAAGGGTTTTGCTTCTGTTTTTTCAGCCCGGCAAAACATTATTTATTGGCCACGCTTATGGGTGTTCTGTTCCTCTGCTCCCACGTGTGTGTGTGGGTGTGTGTGTGTGCAGATTGGAATTTATTTAAATATGTTTCTTTGGGCCCAGGCCCGCCTCTGCTGCCACTCAGCTGTGCCCCTTGGGTGGCGCCTTGGCCTTGGCGCGGCAACAACAAAAAAAAAAACATTTTTATGGCCCGCCATTTGCAGCTGCTGCTGACACGCCCCCCAACCAAACACACACACAGACACACACACAGACACACACACACACACACACAGACACACAGCTTGTTTATGCTTTGAAGCATTTTTTATTGTTTGCTGTTAAACACCTGTAATACAATTCTTAGGTGCAAGCAAAGGCAGGGGCAAGAGCAGGGCAGCAGCCACTAGTTGCTGGAGGGAACGAGAGAGAGAAAATAGAATGGGATTGAGACATCACAGATACAGCTACACACGCACACACACACACACACAGATGCTTTTGCAACGTGTCAAAGCAAAATACATCAAATTCAAATCCCCAGCTGCAGCAGCCAGATACATACTTACGAGTAGATACAAAAGGAAGTAAAAGAAACAGGTGACAGATGGAAACGAGAAAAGGGAAAGAGAAAGTGCAGAGATGCACAGATCCGATACACATTTAATTGGACAAAAGTATTGCCTTTGCACTTAAAAATTGATGCAGCAATGAAGCAAATAAAATGTATTTCCTTGAGCACTCAACTCAAAGATAAGTGAGTGTGATTGTGGCAATTAATTGAGTGCCAGGCAAGACTGAATTTAATTCCAAATACATTTTAATACTTATAAGAGATTTGTTCAAGATTTACAGATTTTCATCGCAGGAATACTTGACCGCTGCGGTTGGTGGTTGGAGTGGATTGTGGACCACAATTTTTGACTGTAAAAATTTGGCAAAAATACAAAAATTAGGAATACGTTTGTGTGTTTATTTTTGCATTAATTAGTTGCTTTAACTAGGCGTCATTAAAGATATTCTTCATGGCATTTTGTGCATAAAGGTTCAAGCTACAATTTATTGAACCAACAAACTATTTTATGCATTGTGCTTGGGGTTTGCTTTTTTTTCTACCTAAACGTGTCAAGCATTTTGTGCTTTCAGTGCATAAATGAATACACAAATTAATGCACATTAAAGCACAAAATACACACATTGAAAACACAAATGAAGTGCATTAAATATCATACTTTGAATTTGAATTGAATTCGTTCTTGGCGGCATTATTTCGCCATTATTTTCGTCACCATTTCCATGTGGCTTCAAGCAGCTTAAATGTTTCGAGAACAACCAAAGTACGAATGTACTTTGAGCAGCATTGCGATGGCATGGCAGAGATGCATCGAGAGATGGCCATGCCAGCCAGCCATAGATTGCTTTCGAAAGTCGCTCCAAGACCCCAAAGGCAAACAATGGCGAAGGGTGGGTGAAAGTATCTCCGTATCTCTCGGTCTCTACTCTGCGTGTATGCATTGCAATTTCATTAATTAAATGAATTACATTTTGCAGATGCTGCAGCTGCAGCAACAGATACAGATACAGATACTGCTGCTGCTGCTGGAAGGACACTTGCGGGCACACTTTTCCCCATTTAATTGCGCAAATAAACAGCATCCATCCAGCTCCTGGGTTTTGCTGCCTTAATTAATAATTTTAGTGCGGCATATTGAAAGATAAATAATAATAAAATTTAATGCATTCTGCTGCTGTCTCTCAGACATAATTTCTACGCTTGCAAAATTCGTTGCATACTTTTTGACAGCTTTCGGGTTGGGGTTGGGGTTGGCGTTGGGGTTGGGGGGCATCATCAAAGGCCGCTTGCTGCATGTGACTGCGTGTGGCACTGTGGCAGCTGCTTGTGTGCTTATCTAACATTTGCTGCTGGATTTTCATGCTTTTGCTTTCAGTTTTCCTTCTTTTTGGGTTCTGTTCTCTCTGTGAAGTTTATTAAAAGGTGCGTCTGGCTGTGCCTGTGTGTGTGTGTGTGTGTGTGTATCTGTGTGAATGTAACTTGTGTGTTTGCTCGCTGTCCGTTTCATGTGTGTATATTCATATGCTTATAAACACACATAAATTATAGGCAGACAGCAGGAGCAAGCGGGAAACGGAAGCGGCGCACACCACAGATAATACACACACACACACAGGGACACACACACACAGGGACACACACACACAGGGACACACACACACAGGGACACATTTGGTGCTCGTTTTATGGAAATCTCTCTGGCAACTGTGCCGCACACAGCACACACAAAAAACTGCTCGCAATTAGCCGCAGCTTTGCCACTGAAACACTGCCAAAAAAAAACCAAAAAAGAAAATTGTAAAAATATAAAGCATAAATAAATATGCATGTGTATGGGTGTAGCGGGCGGTGCCACGCCCACTGGCAAATATATATTTGGCATTTGAAAAGGGGCAGGGGGCTGCTGCTGCTGCTGCTGCTGCTGCTGCCCGACCGCAAATTCCCATTTCGCTGGCTGCCATTTGCCATTTGCCATTTCGGCGTTTGCTGTTTTGTTTTGTTTGACAAGCGATTGATCACAAAATGAATGCCATAAATTTAGCAACGAATCGAAACGAATCGAAACGAAATACCCAAAGGGAAATGTTAACAGCGAGCGCACAGGGTGGTGGCACAGGGCAGGGGGCAGGGGGCAAGGGGAGTGCACGGGTGGCACTGGGACTAACTTTTTGGCTTTTGATTCTGCTGTGCAAAATGCCGCTAAACTATGCAAATAGTTGGGCATTTCTCAAACTAGTGCTGGTTAGCAGCAGCGTAATACCGGTAACGGTACTCACACACACTCACACACACTCGCACACACTCACACACACCCAAAACAGCCACAGCACGTATACGCCCCGTGTGTGTGGGGCGCTGAAATATTTAAAGCAATTCAATATGGAGCTTACCACGCCCCTCGCTCTCTCCGTGTGTGTGTGTGTGCACGCGATCAAATAGTATTTTGTTAACATTTCACAGTTATGCAGCCCGTGGGGCAGGGCTTCGGCAGGGTGCAGAAGTTGGGGGCCAGAAGTTGAGCGCTGAAGTTGGGCGCACGAGTTGAGTGCTGGGTGTGCGTGCCCCAGTCCGTATCCTGAGCTTGCTGCTCCTGGCCTCGTCGCTGATTTATGCCGTCTCATTAAGGTGTACAAGCTACCATAATAAGCTTAGCCTTAGCCGTGCCATGTGCCACAGTGGTGCGCAAATTGTAAGCAAATTGTACGGGCAAGTAAGCTGCAATTTTTCGAATGGCTTAGCGGCCCACGGTGCAGAGTCCTCGAAGGGCTAAGGGCTGAGGGCAACTCCAATTCCAACTCCAACTCCAATTTCAACCGCAACTTTAGCGCGTGTTGAGCGCCTGGGTCAAGGCTGCTTGGGCCAGGGTTGCCGGTTGCCGGTTGCCAGTTGTCCTTGCCTTGAGAAAGGTTTCGGGCTCTGACTAATCAGTGGAGCTCCTGCCCCACACACCGCCCGCTGCACCACAATATGCAAATAAACGTCTTGCATTTCGCTGTGGCTTTTTGGGAGTACCCAGACTCGAGTGCTGACCAAACAAACGGCAGCCCCTCCGGAGTGCCTCGATGGCGACTTATTGCCAGCTTCAAGCGCCTCTCTCAAGCTGTGTCTCGGCCCCAAAAGTTGCCGCAATTAAGCCACAAAAATGGACGGGCGGGGGCGACCACATCAATAATTACTTGATTGTTCGTTCGCAACTCTGACTCGGACTCCTGCTGTGCCGCAGGAAGCCGCTGCTTGGCATGCTCTCAGCCTGCACATTTCCTTGGCCATCAAATATTGAATCTTCGAGTGCAGCAGGCAAATATTTTAAGTGAAACGCTGGCAAGCCAAGCTCAAGGAGACCAAATCGAGCAGCAAAATTGGAGCTGCACGTGTGGGCAGAGATGAACTAAGCCAAATGCCAATCGATGCCATTACAGTTTGCATTTCGAGGCGTCCTTTTGCGCGCACTCCTGCAGCCAGTTCAAATATGTTTTGGGGTTCAGTTGGTTCCTGCGCCCAAGCTAACAAACCAAAAGCATGGCCAGCGCTATGTACATACTTGAGAATGTATTTATGTATGTAGAATTCATAAATATGTATGCATAAATATGTATGCCTATAATTGGGCGAGTATTTTGCGCGTATTTGCGAGTGTGGAGCGTGGCTGCCTCCCTGCTCGCTGACAACAGCAGCCAATGATGAATGGCAAGGGGTACCCTACCCCAGCCTACCCTACACCACCCATTACCCTATGCCACCCATACCCATGCTGTGATGTTCGTGGCGCTTGGGAGCTGGCCTATTAGGGTGCCAGAAGTAGCGCGTTTCCAGCTGCCGCGTTTCTGCTTTGGGTTTGGGCTTGGGTTCTACGACTGAGAGGCGTAAGTATTCCTTTAGCTTTCAACTTGAGTGCCCTTACACTGTCACACAGATACACCACACACACGCGCGTACACACACACACACACACACACACACTTGGGGGCGAAACCCATTTGACAGCACTCATAATCCAATATGAGTGCATATTAACTTTAATCAGTTAGCGCACGAGTAAGTCTAGGCCGGGCCAAGAGGGAAATGACTGAAGAGGGTCGTGTGGTGTCGAGGACTGTGACTGAGCGAGCTAAGATGGGGACTGTGACTGAGAGGAGGGGTACAGGGTACAGGGTACAGGCTTGTGTCTGCTGTCATGAAAAGCAGCTGGCGGTGGGTCAGGGGTGTCAACACCAACAGACGTTTCACTTAGACACATTTTTCAATGAGTCTGCCCTTGATGTTGGCACTCTGTGTGGCTGGGCGTGGGTGGGCTGCTGCCTGTTGTTGCCGCACTTAAGTCGCGTCAAGTCATGCAATGTCAATATGTGTACGCGCCTCTCACTCTCACTCACACTCCCGCTCTAACTCTAGCTCTCACTCCAGCTCCCGCTCTCACTCCCGCAAGTCTTCCGCTTTTGCTATCGCTCGCGTTCTCCCAGTCGCCCGCTCTCACCATCAACCTTCCATTCTACCTGCCTACCTGCCAAGCGCCCGCTCTCATTCCCACCACCACTCTTCCGCTTTTGCTATCGCTTGCGCTCTCCCGCTCTCTCTCTCACTGCCAGTCGCCCGCTCTCTCTCCATTCTACCTGCTGCCTGCAAAGCTCCCGCTCTCGCTCTCGCTGCCCGTCGCCCGCGCTGTGGCTGCTCCGTTAGCTTTGTCTGCTACCTGCCATCCGCTGGGGTGTTTGGGCAAAGGCAAGCTCACGCTCAGCCTACCTGCTGCTAGGAGACGAAACCATAATTAACAGTTAGCTTTTGTTCACGCTTGCTGGCTGGAGGGTAACTGTTAGTCGTTTCGTTTGCTTTTCTTTCTCTCCGACTCTTTGGCTGTTTTGCTTTGCTTGTTGTGGTTCTTGTAAAATTTCAATTTTATTTTTGCCTACACGTGACGGCTGAGCGAGGCAGCGCCACACTATGCATCACTGTAACGGTGAGTGTGTCTCCTGCACCTCTTGTACCTCTCCCTCCACCTGTGTGTGCCGCGCTCGTGTGTGTTTGCTGTGGCATTTGTATTTGTCACTGGGGCATTTAATTTCCTTTGACAGCTTTAATTTGGTTCGTTGTCAGGCATTAAATTGTGTTGGCTGCCACTTGCCACTGCAACCACGTGGCCAGCCAGCCAGGCAGCCAGGCAGCCAACCAGTCAGCCATCCCTCCACCATTCAGCAGAGTTGTGAGACAGGGGCGTCTGTTGGGTTGCCTGGTGTTTGCGCTGAAAGTATTTTCAGTTCTCTATTTATGTTTACAGCTAGCTCTGGGTATAAAAAGCGAATCCCTTCAAAGCTGCTGCTGAATGTTGCCAGACTTGACATTGAATAAACACTGAAAATGACAGTAACAACAAGTAACAGGAAAAGCAGCAGCAGAAAAATAAGCAACTGAAGCAGAAGCAAAAGCAGAAGCAAAAGCAAAAACAGACCAACAGGCAACGGACCAACAAGCCGAAACTTAAGAAGTCTAAAATAATATTTAACTTGGCCCGGCATACATACGGGACACGAGCACCAAAAAATGTTCATTTTCATCTTGTCTACAATTTTTAATTAGTCGACTTTGCACTGGGACTGGCACTGGCAGTGGGACTGGCACTGGTCCTGTGCCGCTACGCCACTCAAACTTCTGTACATTGTATAAACAAACAGAAGACAAACACAGAGCGGCGGGCCGGGGGATAGCATTCGAAAAATATTAACATTTTCGTGTACGGAAAGGCATATGTAAATGTTACTCAGAAGCTGAAACGAAAGTAACGGCATGGAACGGAATGGAAGCGGCAAAGAACGGAATGGGAACGGGTACGGCAAAAGCACCTTTGATGTGGGGTTTCTAGAGTTTCCAGAGAGTCAAAGGCTTGTGGCAGTGGATTAATATTATTTCATAATTTGATTGTTCAGCAGCCGCAGGTGGGAGTGTGTAATTCTAGGAATATTAGAAGTGAAACCTTTACAAATAATGAAACAATTCAATAAGCCATAAGCGGCTCAGTGTTGCATAATTACAGAATTGAGTTGTAATAATAAAAGCAACAAGAAAGCAACAATAGAAGTGTGATCTAGCCTCTAGTT
Organism: Drosophila subobscura; assembly: GCF_008121235.1. NCBI lineage: Eukaryota > Metazoa > Arthropoda > Insecta > Diptera > Drosophilidae > Drosophila > Drosophila subobscura. The sequence goes on along the minus strand of NC_048530.1, from coordinate 20,948,147 downwards.
TAATCTCAATTGCAGCTAAATCTGAACTGTTGCCAGTGGCTAGTGCCAGTGTTGGTTAACATTTAGGCACATGAGCCGAATGCAAATTGAATCAACACAACCATTTGGCTTTCAGCTGTTTCCAGCGCGAAACCATGCCCCGCACCGTGTGTGGCATGCACACGTGCCCCGCCAACTGCTTGCTGCAGGCGCCAGCTTGCAGTCTGGCTGAAGTAACTGCTTGCAGTGTGGCTCCTGTGGCGTTGCACGAGTCACGTGCATGCCTCGCCTTCTCCTGCTTCTCACAGTCGTCGCTGCCATCAGCAAAAGTCAGCAAGCGAGAAAGCCATGCCACAGCCAGCCCCAAAATGTAATCAGCGGAGAGTTTTACCCTCCACCTTCCCCCCGCTGCTCACAGCTTTAATTACGCTTCGGGTGTGTGGTGTCGGGGGTCTGGGTGTTGAATTTATTTTTGGCAAAAAGCATGCAAAGAAGATCTAAGCAATTACAGCCTCATATTTGCCTTTTTCTTTTTGCTAATTAACAAAGGATTTTCTGTTTGCTGTCGCCCCCGTCCCGTCCGTCGCTTCGGTCTTTGTCTTTCGCTGCCTTCTAATTCGTTTTCTGTTTTCTGTTTCCTTTCTTCGCTTTCGATTTGCAACGCATTACAAAAATGTCAGCCTCCCCCCCACCAGGCCCCCCACCGACCGAACAAAGTGAAATAAAAATCAGATAATGTAGATTTTCACAGCACAAAAAGAGGCGGCTGGAGGGAGCGATGTCAGATGCGAGATGTGAGATGTGAGTTGGGTGGCCGTTGGGGAATTCCCAACAAGTCACAGGGCCTACAATGGCAGTGAAAAATTGAGTTAGCGATGGCAGGGGCCAAAACGACAACAGCCAACAACGAGTGAAACACACAGGAGCAAAGCTTTTAAGGCTGTTAAGTTAATGTCGCTTTACGATTTCAGCAGAAGCAGCAGCAGCAGCAGCACTTCCACGAAGGGGTAGAACAACACAGAGTGCAGGGGCGGGGTGGAGAGCTCTGCCCCTATCCGCAGGCAAGCAACAGGCCATCAAAGGAGCAGCAGCCGCAACATTGATGCTGGAAACAGCAGCGCCAAACACTGAGCGAAAAGGGGGTGCATAAAAATGTGTACAAATTAGTCTTCAAATCGAATTTTGCTGCAGTTTTGCTTGCAGTGTTCGCTGCTGACTGGAACACACGCAAATTGAAGTTTACCCCCGCAGCAGCCGGCACCACCCCCCCCCGAACCATTGATTAAGCTGTCAGCAGCTTCCAGGCAAAGGTCAGCTCTTGGCCAGCATATTTCTCCTGGCTGCCTATCCGATACAGATTTACCTTTAAATGTCCCTCCACCCACATACTGGCGTGGCCTGGCCTGGCCACTGGCCACTGGCCATTCAACAGGCTGTCGGCTGTCGGCTGTCGGCGGTCTGCTGTCTCTGCTGAGAGTCAAAGTGTAGTGACATTTAACGGAAATGAAGAAAATTTTTCTCATTTCCCTTTGAGTGAGCCTGGGCCCGGCGCTGGGTCAGCAACAGGAGAAGCAGCCGTGGCAAGTGGCAGCGGCACTTAAAGAGCGACTTGCTTGAAATTTGTTGCATTTGCAACTGGAACCAAAATGCTGTGCGCATTATTCGACTGCTCTGAGGGGGACTGATGCAAATTGATGCAAAATTATGTGCGCTGAAAAGTGTGTCATAATTTTTGGCACTTGCAAGCTGGCTGGCAGTGGGGCTTGGGGTCCATGCTGTGCGGTGCTGTCAACAGTGTCATTATTGTCATATTATTACCGCCTGCTGGTGCTGCTGCTGCTGCCGCCAGACATCTTCCCGACTCGCGCAAAAGTTAAGCTTATATAGTGCAAAGTTTTCTAAGTACTTGGGACAACGGTGACACGGTGATGGCTGTCTCCGCAGCTGAACCCTCAACCCAAAGCAGTGCCAGTGCCAGTGGCTGGGACAGGTGTCTGTCTGTCTGTCTGTCTGTACGTCAGCTGCCGCTCAACTAAACCGCAACAGCAGAGCCAGCGACATGTTCCAGCTGCACAAACAAACACACTGCCACACCATAGTCCTAGTCCTGGCCCTAGACCTGGCCCCAGTCCTGGCCCTAGCCACACGTACGTAATTTTTCGCCAAAACTTTTGGCCCAAGAAAATGCCAGAAGAATGTTGCCTGAGAAACTTTCTTTTTTGTGCATGTAAACTGTAGATAATGGAGGAGCAGAGACACAAAACTATTGACTGGGAAAGTTGAGCACAAAAAAAAACAAAGAAAATCGGCAACTTGATTAAGTTTCTGCGACTAACTGTGGGTTCAAGTGGCGGCTAAATGGGTGCCACAGGCACAGCTACATGGATGTATGGATGTATGGGTATATGTATGATTAGCACAACAAGTGGCGGTGGAGTTGTGGCAGTGAGTGGAGTTGCTCTGACGTCAAGCGGTGGGTAGGCGAGGGGCTGAAGGGCACACGCACACCAAAACGAGTGAAAAATTGTTGAAAAAGTAGCAATTTCCTTGATTGACGCTCATCAGAGCTACCACCGCACAGAAATAAAAGTGTAGAAAGGGAGAGGGAAGAGAGGGAGAGAGAGCGGGAGAGCGAGCGTGAAGAGGGTACGCGTTGGGCTTCTGCTTCAACTTCAACTTGGGCAAACATTTCCGGCGCCATTTCGTTTCTTGAGCTACTTTGTTGCTATACATATATACATACACATGTATATATACATATGTATATATGTATATGTATAACTTTTATAAAACAAAACAAAAATACTTATGTAAGGAGCAGTTCTGCTTTCTGCGTTCGTTCGTTCGTTCGTTGTTCCTGCTTTTGAGTGACTTGGCTGCTTTTGTTTTACTTCTGCTACATTTTTGTCTTAAATGATTGCCATAAAAAATAAGTGCACATTATTGTTACAGCAACGAGAGCGTAAGAGAGCGCAGGAGAGTGCCTAAGACAGAGAGAGAGAGAGGGAGAGCGAGAGAGCGAGGAGAGTGGCACTTTACAGTTATCCCATACGCGTAGTGTAACAAATGATTTTCACAGCATTTTTGCTTTATGAGCTTTTTAGAGCACGAACGGAACGGGAACAGCCAGCCAGCAAGAAGAAAACTCTCAAGTGATTTACATGGCTTACTTTGCGGAAATGCAATAAAAAGATAGCAGCAGCAACGAGCACACTCGTCCGCGTCCACATCAATCTGAGGAATTTGGCAAAGCAGAACATGAAAATAAGATTTCAATGGGGTGATCTACTCATAAAAAAGAAATATACTTGCGGAATTTGCGGCCAGCAACAGAGTCTGTAGAGCTAACAGAGCCTCAAGGCAAGCCAACAGAGTGTGCAGAGTTAACAGAGGCAATAGCAGCGCCAATAACAGTGGGACAGAGTGCGAACGGCAAGCAGCAGCGATCGATGATAACATTATGTGGGAGGCCACAGCGTGCAAACAGAGTCTGTAGAGTTAACAGAGCCTCAAGGCAAGCAAACAGAGTCTGTAGAGTTAACAGAGCCCACGAACAGCACAAATAACAGTGGCAGAGATTCAGTGAATTTAGGTCTGCTTTTGTGACCATTAAAAAATCCTAAAAGTAAAGGCTAGAAAAAAAAGAGTTTGCAAAAAAAATTAAATGGTTAAATTAAATTCTAGTTATTTTTTGTGTGCTTAAATTTTGAATTCATTTCTAGCTGCCTGTCAGCTGCAGCGTATCCAAGATCTGAATAAGCAGACAAGTTGCTCCTGCTGGCTATTTGTGAAAAACTCCCCCTAAAAGCGGATGCCATTTACTCCGTAGCGTACCCTTGGCGTAGTATGTATATTTTTGGCAGCCACTGTGTCCGCTCTCCAGCCAGCTCCTCGCTCCTCGCTCCTTGCCCTTCATTTATCGCAATTTAATATTCATCCATCCCTCCGTTTTTCTTGGCTATTTTTAAACGTGGCCCTTGTTACACTTGTTTATGGCTGAGTGAGGCAAAAGCTGGCTCCACAGAGTAGGGGCAAAATGGTGCAGGGAGTGGGGGCACAAAATGGCTTCAGCTGGAGGGGAAAAGCTGGCTGAAAGCAGATGGCATTTGTCACTCAGTGACACGTGGCCCGGGCAGTTGGCAATGATTTCAGCTTTGGATTGGATTGAATTGGATTGCACTGCGTAGCGGAGGGAATTATTACAACAAAGCATGGAAAAAGCACAAATTGATTTGGTTTTGTGTGGAAAGTCTTTTTAAAGCGGGTAACGCTTCCCCGAATGGATCACAGGAATGCAGGAGTCCACACAAAAGGAAGCACCTGCAGTGATGGGCCATGGACTTGGCTTTTGCAGCTAGACAGTCAATCAAAGGCTCCCGCTGCTGGGTGTGACTGCCTTGTGACAGGTGAAATAATACACGATTTACCTTCAAATATCGCCATTTCTCATCCATAACTCAATTTTCGACACCACGCTGCGTATGCGTAATATGCGAGAGGGAGAGCGAGAGACAGATGATAAATAAATGTACTCAAATAAATCAATAGCAGCAAAATAAATCGAATTAAAATCATAAATGAAAATCAAATTTTGCAATCATATTTTTCTTTTTCTCCCTATTTCAGTTCTCACGTAACGCACGTGTGAGCATGTGGCATGTGGCATGTGTGTGTGTCTGTTTGCGTGTCGATGCCATAAATTAATTAAAAACAATACAAGAAACAAGCTGCCAACATGCACACACATTTTGGGGGTTTTATTCCTTTGCTGTTTGTGAAGTAACTTCGTTTGCATAATGTTGGCTCCGCCTCGTGCTCCTGCTGCTGCTCCACCTGTTCCTGCTCTGTGGACAAGTGCAATCGATAAATGCTAATAAAAGTGCCAGCCGCACACCTACACCTGCACACACACACACACACACACACACACACACTGTTGTGTTGAGTGTTGCTGGGGCACTTTTTGGGGTTATATTATGATATTTTATAAATATAATATGAAATAAAAACAAGAACAAGAAATCGCCACGAAATAAAACCCTTGTCTCTGTGTGTGTGTGTGTGTGGGCGTACCCATCGAAACGCACTTGAAAGCAGCGATAAAGACTCTCTCACACACACACACACACAGAGGCTGAGTGGTTCTGCTTGCCACACACTAATACAAACACAAAGCATAAAAATAATAATCATTTCTAGCACTGAAAACGTCAGCGACATGCTCGAAAAAACAAAACCAAAAATCGCACATGAAGTGGGTTTTCTGCTCCGCCATAAGTAGGCGGCACGGGGAGGGGCATGGAGGGGTTGGGGCTGCTGTACGTTCATCTACGTGAGGGGCTTGGGGGTTGGAAAAGTTCGTTAGGGTTTTTTGCTGCCGCTGCTGCTGCTGCTGCTGCTGGGTAGAAGATTTGGCTGCGACCGACAAGAGGAATCAAAAGAAGGCATTCACGCCCAAGTGCACAAGTCTCCCCCCTCTGTCCCACGCCCTCTCGTTCACCCCTTCTGTGTACAGTGCGTTACAGTAATGTAAAACCGAGCAGCAGGATTTCATGTGCAATTATTAACGATTAATCGCTGCAAAAGTTTGTTTATTCGCCACAGAAAAGCTGCGTGCCATGGCAACAACAAACAGTACGCCTTATAGTTTTGTAACGCACTGTGCGCCACAGCCTGGAGCTCCCCATGTGTGTGTGTGTGTGTGTGGGTGGCAGCACTCCATTCCCGCCATTACATTACCCCTTCTCCCAGCACCTATTATGCCCCCACACGGCCCACCCGACAACTCCCTCTTGTATCTAGCCCCTGAGCCGCGTGCGATCACGAAGCGCATAAATGGCATTTGACACGTGACAAAAATTTTGAATTTTAATATTTGTACCACTGTGCTGCGTGCTGCGTGCTCCGTGCTTGTGTCCCCTGTGTTTTCTCTGTCTGTGTGTGTGTGTGTCCATGTCCGTTCCTCTGTGGGTGTGGCTGTGGCTGTGGTGGGGGCTGCGTATTAGTGTTTCCATGTGCTGCTGCTGCTGCTGCTGCTGTGTGCTTTGGTTAAACTGAATTTCATTTGGTTTTTCCTGCTCCCCCCCTCAGCATTGTTTCTTCGGCATCATTTCCTCGATGCTTGTTCTATGACTCCACCATAACCGATCCCTGTCCCGTTTTGAAACGGTAACGGTATCGGGGGCGACCAGTGTTCCGTGCGTTTTGGTCTCCTAAAATTTGTTTGCTTTGCATGTGCGAACACTTTGTTCGAATGATGCGACATAATAACTGGCAGCCAACCAGTTTACAGAACCAGAACCAGAACCGGACAGAACCGCTGGCCCATCATCAACAGTGCGGGCGAATACCCTCCTCCTCCTGCTGCCGGGCTGACTGCCCCCTGGATGCGCGCATCAACTTTTGACTGCCTATTAAATATTATGGCAATGCAAACGAATCAACAGCACAGCAGCACAAACGAAAACAGCCACACACCAACACACACACCAACAGCATCAACAGCAGTCTAACTCACACTCTCACATCAGCCCCAACGCACTATGGTCCAGATGACCTTTTCTTGGCCAAAAGGCAATTTTTAAAAGTTAAAACCAAGACGTGGTTTTTGGCGCTCTGCATTAGAAAAAGAGTGACCATCAAAGTTGCGTACCAGAAATTTGCATAGATGGCGCCACCTTCGCAAAGTCAGCTGTGAAACCCAGCGGTCATTATTGAAAAGCACGTGCAGTGAAAAAGTACCAACTTTATTGCTGTTTTAAATGTCTCATAAATTGAAAAATACGATTAACTGATCCAATTTTTTGGAAGCATTTTATTCAGTAGGTTTTTTACTACGTGTTCTGTAATGCGAACGGTATCTAGTGGTTGGCGATGTCTTCGTAATTGTATGTCAAAGTGAGGCCTTCAATACGTGTCAGTTCGTAGTAAAGACTAATTTTTGAGAAAGTTTTTTTAATAGAGTGTCACCTAGTCCCACCTTGAAACCTATTGTGTGTCGTAGACCAATAAATGATTGTTAAAATGTATATAGTCACAAATGCCACATTTGACCACAACTCTTACAATTTGCATTTATAGATCATAACCTCAAATGAGAATTTTCAATGTTTTATGCCGTTTGGAACGCAATGAAGAAGAAAATTGTGAAGTAGGGTACCATTTTGCATTGCATTTAAGCCACAGTATTAGTCACTAGCTATTTTGGAGGTCTAGAGTGTAGCCAGGGTAATATTGTTTTATAATGGAAACTGCTGAAGAGCATGCTCTGTGGGAGAAAAAATGCGATTATCTTAGATTTTTAGGTTGTTTTAACTCGTGCTACGACTTTTTTTTATAGAATCTTGATCTGCTAAACATATTCCCATCCTTTTTTTGCTTCTAACTTTTTGAGAAAAAAAATTAAAAACCGATTTTCCCTTAAAAAAAGGAGCTGCCACGCCCATTTTTTCAAAAACCTTCCTCTACTTATTCTTAACTTATATCAAAAGACTAAATCAAAAAATCTTGTTCCGTTCGCGAGTTATTCAATTTGGCCAAGAAAAGTGGTCATCTGGACCATAGTGCAACGTCAACAATAACAGCAACAAAACACAATAATGGAAGACCACATCGGGGGTCGACGCTTTAGCTACTCTTTGATTCAGTTCGAACTTCAATCATTTATTTTGATTAATTTCTTAAGAATTCTTAGTTTAAACTTTATATTAAACCAAATTGTTTTCTATTGTTTTTTTGGTATTTAGAATCATTTTTTGGCTCTCTAAAAATGATGCAACCCTCTTAAAGGGCATGCAAAAAAAATCATTGGCTGGACATTTTTGCATTTCTGGCAATTTTTGGCAATTTTTGGCGACGTGACGGCAAATAAAAGTGAAATGAAAATGAAACTATGCAAATACTCGTACAAGCGATTTCTGTGAGAGTTTATGGAGTGGTGCAAGTGGTGGTTTCGGTGGTGCTGGTGTTGCGGGTTGGTGTCAGTGGTGGTGTCGGTATTGATATCGGTGCTGGTGGTAATTCCGCTGTGGTATTGCGTTCACTTTGCGCTCTGTGCTGCTCGAGTTTTGAACAGAGTCGCCACTGTGGACAGCACTGATTTGGCTATTGAGCGAATAATAGATTTGAGTTTGAGTCAACGTCTGCTCATCATATGATGATGTTTGAGTGCTTTTGTAATACAGCAGGTAGAAAATCGCAAGCTAAGTAGCAGTGCTTTTGCATAAACAAACAACAACGAAGACACAAAGTCAGAAAACGTTTCTTGCTTAACGTAACGGATCTTCACTTTGCATTCACCTCTCAGAGAGCTGCGCAGGGCGACAGAACGCAAGAGAGGGAGAGAGAGCTTTGGCAGCTTTGCTGTCTGTTTTTTTGGTCCAGCTTTAAATCAGGTCCAGCCCTAAACCAGAGATCAGCAGGTAGAAAATTACATGCTAACGGTGCTTTTGCATGCACAGAAAACAACGAATAAATAAAGTCAGAAAACGTTTCTTGCTTCTCTGCCGCTGCGGCAGCCGTGCATACGAAGCAGCGGCGGCCGCGCACGCAGTTGTTTCTCTGCCGCTGCGTCGGTTCACTGTGCATTGGCCGAAGCTGCACAAAATGTTTACGCTGTGCTTGTGCTGACTGCGCTGCCAGAGATCTTTTTCTATGCACAGAGAGAGCATACGAGACGCTGCCCCAGCCTCTGCTTTAGTGCAGCTGCAGTCTGAGTGCTAGCTGATTGATACATAAATCTTCTACTCAAGGCATTGAATGGCATTTCGATGCTGATTAAGTTCGAGTGTTAATTATCATGTAAAGTACAATTGTTAGAGGCCAGCAGTTGGTCAGTCAATTATAGATGTAAAATGGTCGCAAGGCATTGCATAAATGTCAAACACTTCAGACACTATTCCAAATTCGGTGCTCAGTCAATGGTGAAAGTCAGTGGGACTGTCTGTCGCTAGTGAAAAACGCTGAAAAGTGGAGAACTTCAATCGAGCAGAAAAACAATGGCGACCCTTGGGTTAATTGAGAGAGACCCTTTTGGGGACGCTACTCGAATCGATCCTGGCAGCAGCCGACCAGCAAGATAATCGGATAGCAGTCAAATTATATTGAGTGTGGGACCAACCCCCGTCCATGTCAGTGGGTAAGAAAAGAGTCGACTAGTCAATGGTTCGACCAACCCTCTCTCAAGGGGTCCCAACTGTCTTCTGGCAGGCTGGAAAGTCGTTGAGCGTGAAGTTGAAACGACGCCGGGCCCCAGTAATCCACAGAGCAGGAAGGTATGCTTGATTGCACTAACCCCATCCTAGCCAGAGGACTATTCATCCCCCCACCCACGAGACACATGGCTTCATGCTACATATTAATATTTGGCCTTCTTTATATTTAAACTATTTCTGGTCGTGTGTGCATATTTTTCGATTTGGACTTTGCACCGTTGAGTTTCCGGTTGCCAGAATTCCATTCCGGGTCACAAGCTGAACCGTGCCGGAGTTCAGCCATGTGGTGGTGGGGCAGGGTAGTGGCATGGGCTACGGGGTAAGGGATAGTTAGATGCTTGGCTGGGCAGGCTCTTAGCTGTCGTAGCAACAGTCAAGGCCGAAACTATGTTAAATATTCTTCCAAAAAAAAAAGGGACAACCGGAATTCAGATTTAAATTTTAAGCAGATCAGCTACGTTTATTTTATTGTTTACTTAAGAAAACCTTTATTGTAACGGTGGAGTCTAGCTGTAAGTATAGAGATTTTTGGGCTTTTTATACGCGATACCCTCGCCTCTAAAGATTACAAGATAAGAAATCAGTGCAGGCAGCCGCGCAGCAAAATAGAATCCCAAACAAAACAAATACATATGTACATACATATGTACATATGTACATGCAAGCGCAAAATATCTAAGCTGCTTGCTCTTCCTTCTCTTTGCTTTTGTCCCTTGCTGTTCCTTTCTTCACACATAAGAATTCGTCATTGCGCTGCTTCTTCTCCCCCCTCCCACCGCAAGCCAACCCATGTGCACAGCACTTTCCCCTTCTCACCATTCACAGTTGCATTAACAAGTGGTCGCTCATCAAACGTTCGCTCTCTTGAGGTAGAAGAGGAGAGCGAAGTGCTTCTGAAAGAGAGCCGCCTACGCACTCAAATCTGCGTCGCTCTCACACTCAATTTTTCGGTGGGACAAATCATTCCAGAAATTATTGCAGAGGAGTGGTGCAGTGTTGTGATGAAGTCAGTGCATAAGAGAAATGTCAACTAATTGTGTATTATTACAAGAAAAAGTTCCCGATCACGAGCTGTGGCGGCCGTCGGCAAAATGGCAAACCAAAGGCAGAGCTGCAAAGGCAAAATGAGGAAATAATTGGAAGTGTAAAAAGTAAATAATGCATTTGTGTGGCCAACTTATTTTTGCAAGCGTTCACATAATGCGTGTGTCCCTTTCCCACTCAATAAACAAAGTGAAGAAGCAGAGGAGGAGAAAAGTAACAAGCAAGGAGAGAGTGCAGCGCGCCGACGCTCTCTTTGCATGGTGGTTGAAGTCTTAAGTAGTGATCTGACTCTCTCTCTCTCTATCTTTGGTGCTTCCACACGAATTTTAGTTCTGTTATGTCTCACCTTGTATTAATTCCGTTGGTTGTGCCGTTGCAATTTCGTTGTTGTTGCGCTTTCGCTCGAAAAGCAACTCCCGCTAACGTTAACGTTCTGGCATAATATTGCCCATAGAGTAAGACAAAGCTGAGACCTTTTTTGTGTTATTAATTTGAGGACACTTTTTCAGCTTTTACGCCTAGTTATATTTCTTATGGTATTATTATGAGTTAGTTGTTGAATTCTCTGGCCCACACATTGGGCAAAACGTAAATCACAAAGATTTCTGGTCACGAACATCGACATGGACATTGGCATATGCCTTTAATGAGAGACTGCCAACACCCTCGAAGGAGTGTGTTTGGCCGAGTATCTCTGTGTGTGTGTGTATCTGTGTAGTTGTACTTTAGCTTTTGCAATCCAAACGTTAATGGTCTGTCAATTATCGCCACCCAGTGAGTGTAACGATAAGATATCGCCTTCAGGCACAAAACATTCCTTACCCCCATTCCCCCCTTATACACATTCTCTGCCAGCCTGGTATCTATTCCACATGCAGGTCCTTGTTTCTCAACACTTTAGTACATCATTTAGTACGAATTAGTTATGGACATAGAGCACACAAGTCTCACCCTCGCCATGGCTCTGTCACTGCCATTGGCACTGGCACTGGCACTGGCATTGGCATTGGCTCTGGCACGCTACCCCCAAAAGCCCCCAAAGAAGGACGGATCGAAGGGAACACAGAAGGCCCATGCAAGGAAGGAATTCCTGAACGGAGTCGGGCCAGAGGTCGGCTCTGGTTGCCCTTTTTACATTTGTATTTATGGCCAGGGCCAAGACACAGCGCACAGCGCACAGCACACAGATCCAGAACGCACATAGAGATGATGACGCCCGGGTGGACGACGCGTCGGTGTTGAGCATAATACACACAAAAACAGAAATTGCCATTCACCAGCGACAACACAGAGAGAAATTTGAGATGCACAAACAGCTGTAGAAAGGAGCAGCATAATTCGAATATTTATTTATTGTGTGCCCTTTCGGGTGCTGCGTAGATTTTCTCGCAGTGCATGCGACCACTTCATATACAGCAGACAAAGACAGTCGGAGAGACACACACTTAAGTTCATACCTCGTTCTCAGTCTTCTCAGTTTCTATCTCCGAATCGGTTTCCGTCTCCGACTCTGTCTGACTGAGTGCCCATTAGACGTTGACGATGTAGTATGAGGGGGCAATGCCAGTTGATGGCATCTTGTGCTACTACTCGCACTCTTAAGACCCCTACCCCTACCCCTACCTATATATGGCCGTCCTTTTGGCCGTGCATTTATCTATTTAGACGCTTTTAGTTTCGGCTTTGGTTTCCAGGAGATGGCGGAATCCTCAATATCGAATTGATTTCCAGTCACTGGCGCAGACTACAAGGCACCCAGACCCAGACTCCAGACTGCAGACTCCATGGCTGCCCCATGCCTCAGGCCCCAGGCAGGACACCCGACCAACTCCATTGTTCGCTCTTGTTTGTCTTGTGTAAGTATTTTTATTTCTTTTCATGCTTATTGGAATTTTATTATCAGCTCATATAAATGCAATAAAATGTTGATATATGTGTGCGCCAGGATACGCAGGATCCTTTGTACTTACCCGCACCCCGCAGCACAATTTTCCCCCTCCATCCCCCTTTTCCCTGTTCCGTTGGAATTGAAAAGTTTTTTGCACTGTTTTTGCTTTGAAATATTTTCAGTTTTTATTTGTATTTTTCATTATTTATTTGATGTATTCTCATACTGCGCTGCGCTCCCCCCAGCAAACACTTTCCTGCCATTTCATTTCAAACTATTATTAATAATACATTTATTGTTGTTAAGTTTTCTTTTTGTGTGTGTTATTATTGCTATTATTATTTATTAGCTAATGGTAATTATTCCCGTTTTTGCATTCAGTTGTTGCCTTTTTTTCTTTGGAGCTTAGCCTACGTTTCATTTAATGCATAATCATCGTAATTGTTCTAGAAAAAAAAATACAATCAAATTTGACCATTGCAATGCATTGCTTTAAAATAGTTTTGTTCAGTTTTTCTGGCATTTGCTGTCTCTTAATTCTGTTGAGTTTTCCATGAGCAGAGACACAGATGCATACCAATCTATGTATACACAAACATTTACATACATATGGTCTGGGGGGAGGGGGGGTCTGATTATGCGGAGGGACCTTAGATGTATTTTTACTATCCTTAAACGGGTATCCTCCAAGTATCAATTCACAAATTTCATTTAAACAAACAAATCCAACAGATATTCGTAACAAATTCATCGACGCTGAAACTCAGGCTATAAAAATTTCCATAAATCAACAATATGTGTACGTGTAGGTGTTACTCTGTGTGTGTGTGTGTGTGTAAGTGTTTCTGTGTGTTTTTTGCACATTTACCAATTAGCTATAATTAATAAGCGTTTTCTTTGGAAGAACCTAACTTAGGAGCATTGTTGCATTGCATCTGAATGTTGAACAGTTTCCATCCAACGTATTTATTATTATCTATTATTATTATCCTTAGTCTATGCTTATGTAATATGACTTAGCTTATGAGAAAAAAAACACCACCATCACTCACTCCCACACACACAAACACACGCACACAGTTAGATACAGTTTTTTAGTTTTTTTTTTGTTTGAAAAGTATAAAAAACCTTTGAGCTGAAATTTCCGCTACGTTGGATTACTTTTTACTTGTTTTTAGTTGGTAGTTTGGTGAGCTGTTTGGCAAACGCTTAGTGCTTAATGCCGAGCGAGGTACACATAATCCGAGCTTAGATTCTACACAAAATATTCATTCATATCATATATGGAATTTTGTATAAAGTATTGCAATTCGCCAAATATTATGCATGCATTTTGCGACGAGCATTCAACAATTATTTGTCACATAGAAACAGTTGAGAGGACGGCCATTGAAAACAGGGACCCAAATTCCCAAAAGTGTGTCTCGACGCCGGCCAACGGACACTGACACTGACGATGACGATGCCGATTCGAATGCGGCACACTCACTGATCCTGATTCTGATTGAGAGCAAGGGGCATGGCTCCAAGCAGTTTGGAGCAGTCTCGAAACGAAGGCCAACCCGCTGTTCATTACTCTACATATTTTACACATACATGCATGTAGTATGTATGTACATATGTGTGTAGAATCCTATTCTAACGCCACTCTCTCTTTTTCAGTCAGCACTTCGCTGGTCCATGGGGCACATTCGAGAGGGCATCGCCTTGTTCGCCATCCATTTGGTGGCTGTCATCCGTTGGTTGGGTCGAGGGTTTCGGTCCGTGTTTCAAAACTCAGTTTCGATATTACACATACTTCTAGATTATTACACATATGTAGATATATTGTATCCTTAGCCACATGGTACTTCAGCTGCGTCGTCGTCTGCAGATTACTTCTAGTAATGTGCTCTACATACCCTGATTCTTCGCACTTCCTTCCAATTGCTATGCACTCTTCTTACATTCTACATTCTACATACCTATGTATGCATGAAAGCTGTAGTATACGCACACACACACATATACATATATATTCTTTAGCTTTCTTCTTTTGTGGGGAACGGGGGGATCTGAAAATGATCTGAGTATCTTTCGGGCTTTGGTATACGGGCGTACTAGGTACGCCGCTGCTTAACTTACTTAATGAATACTCTCTCTTTCTCTCTCTAGTCGCTAGTCTAGGCTACACTAAGTACCGACCTTAATGTTTTAAATGCGCTTACATCTTTCACTATCGATAGTCCACTTAAGACGCTTATTTCCTATGCATCTGTTAGCAGGGATCGCGCATCGAGGATCAGCGTCTCCAGCGCTCTTCATTTGATTTTTGGGGCTCATTTGGTGTTGTTTGTCTGCTTGTGTGTGTGTGCGTGTGTGTGTGGATGGGCAAGTCGGTGTTGGAAGTCAGTTCTCGATTGTTTACAATCAATTTGGAATACTATCGATGCATTTATCGATCAATTGATCGATCAAACTTACCGATAGACCGGATAGAAAATATATTTTATATATGGATATAATTTGAGTTACCGTCACCATGCTTGACCACCCAAAACCCAGTCGATAACTTATCGATAGCTAACAGCAGCTATCGGGCCATAACTTCCTTCATTCGCGTGTGTGGTTGTGTGTGTGTTTGTGCTGTGTGTGTGTGTGCGTGGGGCCGCTGATCTCAAGGCCCTGCTTGCCGCTAAACCTAAACTGCCTTATACTGCTTGCCCTTATCCTAAGTATATCGATACCAAGTATCGATTAATCGAAACTTTTGCCTTTAACGATATGAAATTTCTTCTCTACATTTTCTTAACTACTCAACTTGGGCTGGTGGGGGGCCTGGAAGGGGTTTGGGGCGGGTAAACGAGCAGCTCGTGCTGCGGCTCGTGATATGTGATTAGGTATCGATAGGAATTGGCATACAAAAAAGCACATAAAAGCGAATTTTCGGGTCCACTCTAAACCGAACGTTTGTGTGTAACTTAGTGGGCTACTGTGTGAGAGGGGAATCCTTTGGGTATTTGCTAAACTTAATTGTTTTTAAAATTGTACCTAGCCTACAGCTCGTAATGCTCTCAAACGACTCCAATATTGGTATGGCGATTATGTATGTCTGTACTTAGCATAGGTTGGGTAGATGTATAGTTTTATGTACAGTTCTATGTACATAGATAGACACACACACACACACATATGCTTAGTGCTATTTTAACTACGAAACAAAACCGATAAGTGTGGGATGCATGCCTCCGTGACTCGTGTATTGCCTAATTGAGTGGCGTGTATCGATCCATTGATCTATCGATCCATTGCTTACATTTGGCACTCCATTCCCCAAAACAACTACTACTTACACCTGGCTACACCCTCGATTACAGTACAGTTTTTGGTATGCTTTTTAGTTCAGTTCCGCTTAATTTTGTTTCCTGTTTCCGCTTAGTCCTGTTTCCGCTTTCTTTCTATTGCTAATTTTGTTGCTGTTGTGTTTGGTGCTGCTGCTGGTGTCCTGCTCGCCGTTTTCAATCATCCCATATGCATGATCTTCTTGAAGGCCTTGCGAAACTCTGGATTGAATATCGTATAGATCACCGGATTGACAAAGCTGTTGATGTAGCCCAGCCAGGTGGTCATCATGTAGGCTGTGAGGCCCGGTCGGCAGTCTTTATTAAATTTGGCGCACATGGCGTCCATGATGTTGCACGTGAAGAATGGCAGCCAGCAGAACAGGAAGACACCTGAGATGGCCCCCAGGAAAAAGCAGAGAGGGAAAAGCATAAACATATGGCAGTGGGGGGCATTGTGGCCTTCCACTTGTTAGCCATTTTTGGCTTGTAGTTGGCTTCCGTTGAACTTACCCAAAACGATGGCCAATGTTTTTGTGGCCTTGCGTTCCTTTTTGGCCGACGATTTTTCACGTTTCTTTTTCGAGGCCTTGTGCACCTTGTATATCGTGAATCTACACTCCATGGCACGCAAGTGGCACGGATAATAAGCGGCCCATGGTAAATTGCATTTGAGGAAGAAGAACAAAAAAAACGTAGCAAATGTAGAAGGTGAAAGTGGTTAGGCACAGAGTGGCGGGGGTCTTGACCATTGCCAACACTTAAGGCTGAACTAATAACTGTAATTAGGTACGAACGGACGGAAGAACGGACGGACGAACGGACCGTTACTCACCTTGACGCCTGCGAGTTTTTCTTATCCTTGCGCGAGGACGTTTTCGATGTGGTCGATAGCGTTGAGTCGTTGCGTGCCAAAGTCATGGCCTCCTGCACACCATAGCGGACAAAGGACAATGGCTTCATGGCGACGCTGCAAAACAACGGCAAACTTCAGGCAATGTTTGTAAAGTGTTGTAAAGTGGAGTGGAGAGTGTTGGAAAGTGTTCAAATAGAAAACAAAAAGGGGCACAAAAGAAGAGTAAACTAAAGGGCTTCGGGATGGGGTTGGGGTTGGGTTGGGCTCTTAAGTAAGTCAAATTTGACGAATATCAAAATACCTGGTGTGATCGACTGCCACTGACCTGAGTGAGGGCTCGCCGCGCTTCGGTGAATCCTCGGCGGTGTTGCGCCTGCTGCTGACACTCGAGCGCTGCAGTGTCGCTCCGCTGGGCAGGGGGCTGTCTGGGGGCGTGGCGCTGCTTACCGCTGCGGTGACGCCGGCGATGCTGCCGGTGCCGGTGCCCGTGGCCACGCCCACGCCTGCAAGGACATCGTCAACGTTTGAGGCTGCATAACCAGAATCATGATTACCATTCGGATCGGCAACCACCAGCTGTGGCTGTGTGCTGATCTGAGCCACAACGCTGCTGCCGCACAAACGTCAAAGCGGAGATTTCCATTTAAAAGTTCCCAATGATGATTGCAATGCAATCCGGCCAGGACAATCAATCAATCGATGCCACAGAGAGGCAGAGCGGCAGGCAGGCAGGCGATGATGTCGATGGGAGAACGAGAAGATGAAAATTGGGTGGCGCAACGTCAATTAAAGGCAAAGGCAGGGCAGGGCAGGTCAGGTCAGGGCATAAATTGAGTTTTAATTAAGTGACGCATTAATTGAATTATTCAGATTTATTTTTCACATCTTCTTTGGCAGCGCCTTCGTTCTTATTCGTTGTTTTTTTAAGTCCAACCCCAAACCCCGACGCATTCTGCTCTTTGTGCAGCCGGGCGGGGTCATTAATGGTTTCATTTCATCTCCTTATTGGATTAAGGCAGGCCATCAGGATGCTAATTGACTGTGTTTAACGCTCAGGCACAGACTGGAGATTGAAACGGAAGTGGGACATCGAAGTGGGACTTCGAATTGGGTCTCGAGCTGGAGCTGGGACTGGGACTCGGACTCTGACGCGGGTTTTAATCTGGAAGTTCAAGCTGAGACTTTGAACTGGAACTTAACACTGGAACTTCGAACTGCGACTCGAACTTCGAACTTTGACAGAGTTCCAGATGCAGTTTGGGCTTCGTTTTCTGTTTCGCAGCACGTTTGAGCGATTGATTGGGATTGGGATTGGCTTTGTCCTCCTTTTATGGCAAAACAATGGAGTAGAGGGGCAGACTGGCCCACAGAGCAGCTCTGCAATTAGATGGACTACATTTTGTGTGTGCGTCTCGCAGGCTCTGTTAGGTGCTTGTGGCACTTGGGAAAAATCGGGCGGTTGCCAGGCTGCACAAATTACTGAGAGAGGTGGGAGCCTTTGGGGTTACTCACTTGCCCGTCTCCTCGACGACGGTGGCCAGCATAAACTCGGTGGACTTGTCGTTCACAATCACATGACAGTCATCGATGTCCGGTGAGATGGCGTTCTCGTCCTCCTCCTCATTGGAGCCACTGGCCGTGTTCGTGGCCGGCTCGTCCGGCATGATCCTGCTGGCATGGCGACTGCTGTCGAGTGCCGTCTCCGCCAGTCGCCGTGTCTGGGCAATGTTCTCGATGACGCTGCCGCCGGTTAGCTCCGACAGATGGGGCTTACGGGCCGCCCGCTGCTTTCTGGCACGACTACGAAGTGCCTACAAGAGGGAGTGATAAGGGGAGAGTGGGTTAGTGGGTTGAACTAAGCCAGGACATGCTGCGCTTGCAGGCTGCAGGCTAATAATGCGGTTCGATGCGGTTCTTTGGTGGATTGTAAAACTGCAAAGTCAGCAGGGAATTACAGCCGGATGCAGCTGGCACTCATTCACGAGTATTCCGAGCCGTAAATCCGATTTTGATTAGCCAACAAATGGCGAACAGCAAACAGCAAACAGCAGAGGGGAATCTGCGCTTTGTTTCTCCCCTTGAATACCTTGAAAATGTTCCAGTAGAGGAAGACCATAATGATGCAGGGTATGTAGAAGCTGCTCAGCGATGAGTAGAGTATAAAGTCAGCGTTGTAGAAGGCGCACACATCCGGCTCGCGGTTGGGTGTGTTGTTGAGACCCAGAACTATCGGTGAACCGATGGCAGCCGATATTGCCCAGACCAGCAGTATCGTAAGGCAAACGCGGCGACTGTTTTTGTGCTTGGCGTACTTTATTGGCTGCGTCACAGCGATGTATCTGCGGGAAAGGACACGAATTAGCTGGTTAAAAAGTGTTACTGGTGGATTGGTGGATTGTCTTACCTGTCTATGGAGATGGCAACTAAGTTGAATATCGATGAAGTAGAGCATATCACATCCATGGCTATATAGAAATCACAAACAACATCAGGCAATGCCCAGGCACCATTTACCTGCAAGAGAAGCAAACGAAATGATTCACATTGTGCTCTTAATCTGTCGAGTCCATAAGAAAAGGAATGGAGCAGAGATTGAGATAGAAAATGAAGCACGAAAGGCAGCAGGGGATGGAGCAGGAATTTGGCCAGAGAATGGCCCAGAGAACGTCGCACACAGAACAGATTATAGGCCAGTGTTGCGGAGGAGCTCTGCTCCTGTGGCTTCTATAACAATATTTCCTTTTTTTGTATTCCCCCTTTCTCATTTTGGGGCAGAAATTAGTTTTCGAGTCTATCGCTCCATGGGCATCTACAGGCAGGACAGGCCAGGACAGGACAGGCCAGGACACGACAGCAGCCATAAAAACCTTAACAATAACTCGAAGAATTTCCCAGGCAAAGCCAAACAATTTGTAGCACACAAAAAAAGCAAACACAAAAGGATGGGCGGGGATTCTGCACTCACACACACAAAGAGACATTCATTTCTCTTGTGCTACGATCGGGGGGCTCCTTTTTTGTTGCCTGTGTGTGTTTTTGTTTGTGTTTAAAGTAGGCAAACAAAGTCAATCGTCAGCTGAAAAAACTCAAGCCAGAACCTTTACCTTGCGGAGTGATACACTTCTCAGTTGCCTTTCCCTCTGCTGCCTTTTGCTTGTGCAAAATATTTGTAAAAATCATCGGAAAGTGAGAGTCAAGTGAAAGCAGCATAGAAATGTGCAGACAATGTACAGAAATAGCACAAGTCTCGGGCATAGTCCTGCCCACAGCCCCATCCGCAATCGAAGTAAGTCTCAGAGTTGTTTGCCTGAGAGCCCCCACATAGCCGGGCTCTAAGCGAGCATAACAAAAGTTGAGCTCCTTGGCTAAAGAAAGTGGCAAAAACTTTTGCGATATAAAGACACACACACACACATGTGTGTAGATACTGACACAGATACGCACACGCATACACACGTGCAGCATTTTTTTGTACAGCATTTCTTGGCCCATTGTCAGGCACATTGCGTATACGCGGCGGCGTACGACGGCTAAGGCTTGCCTGCAGCTGAACTATAATTTATAATGTATTTTTGGGTATTGAGCATAAGTGTATATACACATAAAAAAAGCAGGGAGAAGACAGATTGAGTCTCGCTTTCTCGCTCTCTCTCCTCTAGCTCCCTGTCTGTGAATGTCGTCTATGCCACGCTCCGTGTGCCATGTGTGTGTGTGTTTGTGTGCGTGTCTCTCCTTCTTTACTTTACTTTTCTTTACTTTTTTCCTGTCGCATATTTTCCCTGCTTTATTTTTGGGTTTTCCTTTCGCTTTCATTTGCTGGCGCCAAAAGTTTTCCGCAAATCGATTAAGCGACAACTAAATGTGCTCCCAAAAATAAATATACATACTCCAGGCTCCAGTCTATAAATGTATCTATGCCCAAATATATATTCTATAGGTATATAGATCTGGAGAGAGAGTGAGTACATCCTGCTGTAACATTTGTCGCCATTATTTATGGCTTAATCATGGAAAGTTTTGACTGCGAATTGCTTTGGATTCACTCTTTTTCCAGGCATCATCATTGTGCCTGCCCCTGCTCCGAGCATTGTGTAAGCGTTTTCCAATTTCCAGCGCAAGTGTCTGCCTCCACTCTGTTTGCGTCTTTCTTCAATGTTCAATTTATGTATGAAAGGCATTTAAAGTCAGCAGCCAGACCCGCCCCGCCTCAAACTCTGCTGTCTGGCACTCGCTTTTTGTGGGTTTTCTCTCTCTTTTTTTTTTGGTTTATTTTAGAGTTCAAATTTCTATGCTATCGGCATTGTTGTTTGCGTGTGCGGTTTTTGCAGGGGCATAAAATAAATAAATTTATCCATTTGCAGCACAGAGAACCAAAAGGGACGAAAGCAGCCACACATCCAACATTGATAGCCGAATGGCGGCGACAATGACTAGGACTTGGCAACAGCTGCTCAACACTGGTTTGCTCTGGCTTATAAGAAAATATTCTCAGCCAAAGTGGGCGGCTTGGGGGCGGGCTAAGGCTAAGCTTTCTCGCTTCTAATTGGTTTTCGCAGCACTGAATTTAGTTTCAGTTTCAGTTTCCGCTTTGCTGCTGCACTGTGAACACTCAAATAATGGGTTCTTCTTCTGCAGGCTGTAATCCAACACTGTTTGTTTTCTTGCACAAATAAATCTCACAATTTGCTCCACATTTTGCCTTGGGTTGTGGCAGTCTCTGTGGCAGCAAGTGTGTCAGCCAGTAAGTGGAACTGCTCTTAATTAAATTCTTCCATCGAAAGCAGCATTGTTTATTATGGCCGCTGGCAAATGGAGCGACAAAGCTGCGCGCTGGAGTGTGGAGTGCGTGGTGCGTGGTGCGTGGTTCGTGGCATGCAACGGATCAATGGATCTCTCAAGGCAAGCAAATGTCTACCCACGTAATGAATTTAAAGTTCTCGAATGGATAAATTTAAGCTGCAACTGCCATTTGTTTCGTGTCTATTTTAATTATATTTTTATATAATTTTATTTCTTGTAAATCGCTCAACAAGTTCGAAGTCGAAGGCTGCCTGCTCGCCGTTAATTAGCCGTCATTACCAAGGCCCCTCTCGCTCAGTGGCTATATGTTTATTTAGCCCCGTCCTCTTTTCACCCTCTCTCCTTCTCTCTCTCTCTCTGTGTGCATACTTGCCTGTTTGTATTTGCTTATAAACATTTGGCAATGGCAGGTGAGGATGCTCGGGCAGAGGCGACGAAGCGCAGAGTCAGTCGGAGGCTTGTAGCTTGTAACTTGTATCTGTATCTGCGGCTGTAGCTGTATCTATATCTGTATCTGTATCTGTCCGTGTGTTTGTGTGTGTGTTGCTGCTGCTGTGGCTGCCTACCATTTCCTTTTACGCCTGTCAATTGCGCATTTTACTTACCCCGCGTGTCGATTTATTTTATTTCATTTTATTTCGCTTTTGCTCCGCCTGTTACTTGACTTTGACTCTTACGTTTGCCTTTATTTTACTTTTATTTTGGCCGCAGTGGGTTGGGCGGTTGGCTGGCTGGCTGCTCCGCCCCTGAGTGCTTTCCGAGTGCGAGACGGCGGAAGTAATGAAGCGGAAGCGGAAACGAATTACTTTGTAGCAGTTGCTAGAGCCTTGACCTTGCCTCCTCCCCAGCATTTGCGTGTGTTTTCAATTTTATGCATTTTGCCAGCACAGCCCAGGGGACACACACAGCACAGGGAGCACAGGGAGCACAGGGGGGGCACGGCGAGACCCCAAGCAAAGCGCACGTGTCGCACGTTTTGAATTTTTGCACCCAACCCCCTGCCGCACCTCAATCACTGTAGCTTCAGCATTCTCTACTTGTTGTTGCTGCTGTTGCTGCTCCCCGTTTTGGCTATTGAAAGTTTGACAGCCTCGGGCGTCACTCAAAATTGTTAGTGACTTGAAAGTGGCCCGAAAAATGTTCATCGAAGCAACAGAAAGCAGCAGCCGAAGCGGCAGCATCAAAACAGTTCCCAAATTTACACAAATAAAAACACAACTCACTTGGACTATTTGTGCACTAAAAAATAAACTCAAATTATAGCATTAAATTGGTTTAGTTCTTTGGTAAATGTTTTATGACTCGCTTTATTCTTTTTTTTTTGCTCAATCAATTATTTTGCGGGTTTTTCGTTTTGGCTTTAAATGTTGCTAAATGTTTGGAAATTTTCTTTCCTTTTTGTAACTAAATTTAACTCCCTGAAGCTACAGCAACTAAGCCCCCCCTAAGCTTGACTAGTTTTAGTTCCAATTCCATTTTTTTGATCAATTTTGTTTTCACTTTTAAATGAAAAAATCAAATAAATTTGTGGATTAAATCCAATATGGATAAAACTCCATGTGCAGCTGCGTTTTTCGGCTCATCAGCTGTAGATTTTGGTGGCATATTTTGCTTCTAATCCTGCTCTCGCATTGGCAAGTCAATTAGGAGCACTTGAGTTGTCCTCGCTGCCCTTCAGCCCTGCTGGATGTTCCCTCCACTCATGCTAAGCGGACTTTCATCTGAAGGGTTTCTGTCGGTTCGAGGCCCGGTTTGGGACTGTGACTGAGGTTAGAACTGTTGTTGGCTGTGCCAGCCATTAAAAGCTTTTTAAAATTAATTATAAAACCAAAAGTAGATGCAGGGAGAGGGAAATTTTGCACCCAAATAAAATGCCAAAGCAGCAGCAACCCCTGGCCAAAAACCCTTTTCCGGCTGTCCGTTCCCGTTCCGTTTCCTTCACGAACTTTTGCCACACGCTGAACCTTTGCCTGTGTGTTTGCCTCTGTGTCTGTCTGCCTGTGTGTGTGTGTGTTTTGTTCCCTGTTTGAATTTAACTTCAAACAGATTTTTGATACTTCAGTGGGCAACCGCAGGGGCAACGGCGGCTTAGTGGGAGCATTGCGGACAGCGGTTAAGGGTGCTTCGCTCTCTCCAGCTCCAGCTCCAGCTCTAGCTCCAGCTCCATCTCCCACTCTCTTTCTGGGGGGCGTAGCCAGTGGAGCATGCGTAACAAATTGTGCACATTATGCGGTGCAGAAAATAGTTATCAATGCCCCCACACGGCACCACCCACCCGCTACCCATGCGGGAGAAAGTTAAGTGGCAAGTTGTGTGTGGGAGGGCAAGGTTGTGCTCTGATTTGGGTTGGACACTTCCTCCAGCCTCTGTCTACTTTCTATCTACTTTTCATCTAGTTTCCCGCTCTCTATTTTGTCTCTGCGACAGCTTCATTATCATCTCATTAGAATGCGCATTATGATGTGTGTTTCGCTTTGATTCATGGACTGTGCCACGTGCCACGCGCCACGCGCTGGGAGCGGCAGTAGCTGGTAGCTAGCAGTGTTTTATGGGAAAAGTACATTCAAATTTGTGCCAAAAATCGGAGCTGCAGTCACTCAGCTTTGTCCTGCACTTCTGCTCCATTTTGCATCTTATTTGCGTGGCAGTCTCTGGCTGTATCTTAACTCCTTCCTCGCTGTTAATCGACTTTCGCTCTTCGCATATGCTTCTCCCCTTAGTTTCTGTTTCTGCGCTCCTTCTGCTCTTAGTTCTGCCCTCCTTCTGCTCTTAGTTCTTCCTTTTCTCCTCTTAGCTTGCTGTTTTCTGTTTGCTTTTGCTGTGTGTTCTTCTTGCTTGTGTGTTCCTTATGTCGCCATTGCCCCGCAGCGAGATGATAAACGAGTCAGCGGCAAACGAGTTTAGTTGGCAGGCGATAAACCAGCGGCGTGGCGGGAGGGCTACAGCAGCAGGGGGGCAACAGCAGGGTGTACAGCAGGGTGTCCACCCAAAAAAAAGACCTCCATCCGAAATTGCCAAAACTTCTGGCAACTCCTGGCGCTGCTCCCCGTGTGAGTGCATCTATCGCCAGTCTCCCTCCGTCTCTCTCCGTCTCTCTGTCTGCCATAACATTTGGCTTTTTATGAATTTTCATAATTTGGCGACTGCTTAGCATAAAAATGTCACAGCAGCTGCATAAAAATGGAACCATCCCCAGCTGATTATATAGCTGCTGATCCGGCTTCATCGCATTCTTAGTCTTTGCTTTTATGCCATGTGTCTATGTGTCTATGTGTGTGTTCGCCCCCCCCTTTTTGCCTATTTTTATGGCTGTCATAAAAGTGTACTTAGTGGCCAGGCCATGGACCCAACCATGCGGCAGGCACCGCAACGAAATGCTGCGAAAATTCACCAAAACAGGAAGGCAGGAGACAGCCAGGAGACAGCCAGGACCATGGACGGAGCGCGTAAAAGTCATCAAATAATTTGTTTATGCTGCCAAATGCTGCACTCGGCTGCCCCCAGTTGCCGCCTCTAAAAGTTGATTATAATTTGCTGCAAGCAACAAAAGGCCTGCACTTTAAGGCGCTGCGCTTAATGGTTTAATGTTTCAATTTCCAGTCACAGGACATCCTCCCACTGCCAAACGATGGGATGGAGCGATGGGGATTGTTGCCTCAGTTAGTTGCACAATAAATTGCGTTAGAGCAGGGGCCAGGGGAGCAGAAAATGGCGCAAAAGCAGCAGCAACACCTGACAGCCGTTCTCTTGCAATTGAAATTTTGTTGGCGCCCCGTTTTTGGGTGCTGGCAAATTTCGCTCAGTGCAGACTGGCAGGCAGGCAGACAGGCAGCAGCATTTTGCAGTGTGTTGGTAATAAAGTTAACGTTACCTTGGCTGCAGCAGCCAGCAGCCGGCAGTGGCAACACCCCACAGCCAACTGCGAGCCATCCTTCGAGTCAAAGCCAACAACAGGCAGCGACTATTAAACGAGTTTCGCATACATTTTCTTAGGACAGACAAAGTTAATTGAACTGGCACACACACACACACACACACACGAGGAGCAGGGGGCCAAGGCTTTTAGGGCCAAGTGACTGGCACTTGATGCTCCTGTTGCTGCTGCTGCTGCTCCTGCTGCTGCTGTTGTGGCTCCCCTGATGCCTGCCGTGGCTGCGCAGAGGCAAATTAATTGACTTATTTATTAAGTTTATTGTCTGCCTGGGCTCTTGCCTTGCCCCTGCTGTTCGTGTGTCGCCCGTTGTCGTCGTCGTCGTCGTCGTCGTTTGTCGTAACAATTTTAGCGTTTTTCTGCGCCATTTTTAATAGCGTTCGGACGCTGCCAGGCCAACATCTTGCACACACACAGGGAGCGGCAGAGATATGTACGTGGATACATACATAATACATATGTACATATTTATGTATACATAACTTATATGTACGTCTGCAAGTGCTGCTCTGATTTTGCGCGTTGCTGGGGGGGAAGCGCCTTCAACAAATTAGTTGCCATTAGCGTCAAGGGAAATTTTATTTTCTAATACATTTACAGCCTCGCCTGCGCTGTCTCTGTCTCTCTCTCTCTCTCTCTCTCTCTCTCTCCCTTTATGGCAATGCAAATAAGCGTATAATAAGCGTCGATTTTTACCAGCTAAAACGCTTAGCGCACAGATTGAAGCTGGGACTCGTTTCTCTTTCCTTTTTTGCTGCCTTTAATTATGCAAGATGCCCATAAAACATATGCCCCTACATGCCTGTATGTGTGTGCCGTGTAGGAGTGTTGGTAAACCCCAAAAAAAAGCTGCGGTCCGTGGGCCGCCGTGCCGGAAGTGCGCGCTTTGAACTCGCATGCGTGCCGGAGATGAGATTGAGATGGCAGAAGGGCTGCACAGGGGGGTGTGCAGGGGGCAATATTTTTGATAGCAGCCATTTAGCCCTTAAACCCAACTATGCCCCTCAGCCCGCTGCAAGCCGCACCCTTAACCCCCGGCAGCACTGCCTAAGCAGCTGAAAACTTTTTGTTGGCCAATTTCATGCTGTTGGATTATTTATTTGAATTGATGTGCGGCCTGCGGTTCAGTGCGGTTCTCTGCTCTGACAGGGATTTATGCACAAGCACACACACAGAGAGAGACAGAGAGAGAGAGACACACAAGTGTGTTGTGTGGAAGGAGAGCAGAAAGTGCTGCCTGCATGCCCGCCCTGCCCCCTGCCTGCTTGGAGTTTTTGGAGCGCATTCTATTTGGCTTAGTCAACAAATTGTTGCCTGCCTGCAGTCCAAGCAGCGAGCAGAGGGCACAACGGCAGTGCTGCGACTGTAGCCAGAGTAACGGACCCCAAAACACTCGGTCCAAAAGTTTTCTTGAACGATTTCTGCAGCTTGTTTGCTTAGCCACTTGCAGGCAGGCAGGCAGGCAGGCAGACACTTTGGCAACATCATCAGAGCCCAATCCCCAATCCCCTCTCCCGCCTGCCACACCCACTGAAAGCTTTTGCTGATGGAGCGGCCAAATGAGTTGGCCCCCAAACATGGCTGCTCCGAACAGCTGAGAGTAATGATCAGTTGCAGCAGCAGCAGCATCGAGGACATGGTCCAGCCTTTGAGGCCACGCCCAGCCAGCACTTAAGCTGGCTGAGGGAGCGGAGGCATTTGCCTGCACAAACCTTTTAAATGGCCATTAAAATTAAAAAACTTTACGCCCCGCCACTCAGTTTGGGTTTTGTAGCCCTGTGGGGCATTTAGCATCATCATCAGCAGCAGGAGCAGCAGCATCAGCGGCAGGTCCTTCCTCAATCCTCAGTGCTGGGTCTCAGTTCTCATCCTGGGCCCTCTCATGCCGTGCATAGCCCCTGCCCCAGCTGGCCCTGCGGCTGCTGCTGGCAAAAACTCTTTTTATTGCCTGCCACATGGCAACAGTTTTTGTTTAGTTTGGCAGCCACCTAAGACCTCCACCCCCTCCCCAACCACACTCCAACCTGAAGGTGCAACTCTGCTCCTGCTCCAGCTCCTGCAACTTGTTCCCCACTTGTTCTGTAGTTGTTTTGCAGCTGCAGAGTGATAAATGAAATGCTCTTGCCATTCAGTTTCCTGACACCTTCCAGCACTCAGCACACAGCACAGCAGCAGCACTCGAGCTCTCTCTCTCTCTCTCGCTCGTTCTGCTGCTCCCTGATTATTGGTTGAGTATCCAAATCGAAAGCCAAAGCCAAATCCGTAGCTCGTACACCCAAGAGCCAATCATCAAAATCATGCATAATAAAAATGCCACACACAATGCTCGGTACAGTGGGGCCTCCTAAGAGGCGGCCTGTCACTGCCAGCCAACTCTATTTTTAGGCCACACAAAATATGATTATTTTGCAGTTGGGGCAGGTTGTGGCCGTCGTTGGCTGTCCTTCCCTTTTCCATCGTTATTTTTTTGCTTTTTCTATCGTTTTTTTTTCTGTTTTTTTCTATCGTTATTTTTGGTTCGTTTTTTGCTCTGCTTCAAGTGCTGATTAAGTACCGTTATCGCTGGCTCATATCCTTTGCGTATTTCCAGCATAAAAAGGGACTGGCAGTGGCAGTGGCGGCGCAGCTTTCCCATTGACAGTTTCCCATTTTCAGCGGCAGCAAAGTTCAAGTGCTTGATGTGGGTGTTTGTGAGTGTTTTTTTACACAACTTGTGTGTGTGTGTGTGTGTGCGAGTGTGTGTATATTAATCATCATATTTGTATTTCTTTTTTGCCATTGAATTTATGACAAATTTTAATGGCAAAAAAGTGACTGAAGACTCGCTTAACCCGCTCAAAGCGAACTTTCCACATGCAACTGACACAATTTTGAATGTTTTTTGGATTCTCAGTTGGAGTTTCTGTCTGCCACACTGCGTGGACAGCAGTCCAGCGCTCATTCCCGCTTCCTTTTCTCCCTTGCGCCTTTGACAGGCATAATCAATGAGGATTTCCGCACACAAAAACACACACAAAGTCAGCACGAGAGGAAAGCGCATACAAAAGCAATTAATGGACGGGACATGTGTAAGACAGGGAGAGACACAAGCAAACACACACACAGGGCCCCCCCCTTAACCCCTTCACCCCCCCACAGCACTGCCCTGGGCAGCAGCACAAACTCGGTCTTGATGAGATTAGAGCAATGAACACGAATGATGCTGAACTTTGGGCACGAGGCTACTTTGACTTGTCCCTCCAGGACACTGTGTCTCCAGGACTTTGTGTGCTTGTGTGTGTGTGTGTGTGTGTGTGTGTGTGTGTGTGTGTGTGCACGCTTTTACACTTTCAATGACCACTTGAATGTCAACAAAAGCTTTCCCACTGACATATACAAGCACTTAAAATAGAAAAGCGCTGCCCAGCCCCACCCACCGCACACACACACACACACAGGGCGAGGGAGTACGTGTGTGTGTGTGTGTGTGGCTGTGTATTTGTTTTAGCCGCGACTTAAAACGAGCCACAGCCACGACTCCTGTGTGTGCCACATTGCGTATGAGTAACATGTATTTCGCGTATGTGGCCTGCCACGCCCATAGCGCGCCCAACCTCGCCTGTGTCATAAGCAATAATTTTGCCATTGTTGGGCAAGGCTCTCTGGGTGGGAAGGTGGGAGCTGGGGCCTGCCAGCTGGGAGGCTGTTCTGCGCACATTTTTATGAGTTAAGTGCTGGCACGAATGCCAACACACACACACACACACACACACATAACACAGTGGAATGGTGCTGCCAATCTGCCTTACCTTTTGCTTAGCCCTGCCCCAGCGTCTTGCCTCAGTCCGCCAGTCTCCCTGTGGCAGCGACACGACTGTGGCTGGACGTGAACCTGAACCGGGAGCGTGCTACTGGCCCCCACTTGCCCGTATTGTTGTGCTGTTGTTGACGCAAATCCTCTTAACTAAATCAATTTTCATTTGTGTCTGTGTCTGTATCTATAGCCATGTCTGTTGCTGTATCTGCAGCTGCTTCTGTGTGCGTTTCCTGTGCTCCCTTTTGCTGTATTTGTGCCTGTGAAAATGCCAACAGACTTTCGGCCACAAGCTAAGGAATTCTTGCCACTTGTACTTGGAAGGTCGCTCTGCTTTCTCTGCCTTTCTAGAGAGAGTGAGAATCAGATCATGGCTGCAGCGTCCCGCCCAGAGATCTCCCAGCCCCATGTGGCACTTCACTTTCTGGCTGCAGTTCAGTCCTCAAATTATTTCCACACAGCTAATACTGCAGCTGACAAGCATTGCCTTGCTCAAGAGTGTGCTGCATGTGTGTGTGTGTGTGTGTGTGTGTTGGGGGAGTGTAATTAACACCTGACACTGGCACAGGCATGCGAGAGATGCAAGAGCGGGGTCGAGTTGCGTTGCGTTGGGTTGCCTGCACGTGGAGCAGCTCGCATTTGATGCTTTTAATGACAAGTTAATTTGCTCTGCCTCGCTTACCATATTCATGTGTGTGTGTGTGTGTGTGTGTGTGTTGTGTGTGTGTGTGTGTCATTTGAATAGCTCTCCATCCATGTGCTTGCCTGCCATTTAGAAGGTCAACAAGAGGCGCCGCAACAGGCAGTTGCTCAGCCGCAACCACAGGCCGTGGCAAAGGCTGATGAAAGGAGACAAGCTTCAGCTCCAATTTGATCAGAGTTCTGTCGCCTCCTCGCTCATATAAATATCCCATTCGAGGACTTGTTTGTTGCACTCTTTATGCACTTTTTAAAACCCTTTTTAAGCCTTCACTGGCAGCGCCGTTTAGCGCTGTGATTTTGATTTAAATAAATAATTTACGTACAAAATATTAAATTATGCTCGAAACGAGTTGCTGCTGCTGCTGCTGCTTGTTTTCATTTCGCTGACAAGTTGCCACATTTGTTATTGCCGAATGACACAGTGACAGGAGACACTGCGAACTGCTGTCCACTGTCGCCCAGACAACCAAACTGCTGCTGCTGCCACACACTCAGCCCAGCTCCTGTCCCTGGCTGTTTGTTAATTTCATTTGACTTTCGAGCGTTTTAATTACGTCTGTCCGCTGCTGCTGCTGTTTGCAATTGCAATTGCAAAATTTTTATAAATAAACACACAATTAATTGTGGCAGCAGCAGCAACTTGCAACCAATTAAGGCAGCCATCAGGCAGACCGGACAGGCAGGAGTTTCTGCTGCTGCTGCTCCTCTGATACAGCTTATATCCTGCTGCTGCTGCTGCTGCTGCTGCAATGCTGATGAGTTGGTCTGTGGGCTGCTGCTCCATCAATCTGTCAGTCTGTGAGTCCAGAAGGAATCGCAGCCTAAGTCGCTGCCATGCGGGTTGGCAGTCAGTCAGTCAATCGAAACAATCAATCATAGAGAATGACAGACAGACAGACAGACAGCAATGTTGGCTTAAGACAAAGTCGTGGGTCCAGTGGCTGCTCAAGCATGCCCCCCACCAGTTGCCACACAGTTTCTCCCACCCCCCCGGAGCACTTCTTTCCCTTGGATTTCCTCCGTTGCCATCCCTCGGACTCTGGCGCGGTCTCTCTCTCACATTGATTTATATGCAGGCAGCGCCCAAAAATTGAATGTTATTGCTTGAATGGCCGCCAATTTAGTAAAAAGCCACGCCCCCGCCCCCGAACAGGATTCGTGTCTGGCCTGTGGCCTGTGGCCTCTCACTCGCCCGACTCCGGCCTCCATCCCGCTCGGTTATTTATGAGCGTGTTTATTTATTATATGAGCCAACACTTGATAAAATTAAACGCAAATGGCTGGCAATTTTGCATTTTGATTTCGCCAAGCGCCACACATAGGTGGCGCTGGGGCAGACTGATGGGGCAGACTTACCAGAAAGTAAACGGCAAATGGCATCACAACCACGGCGACCAGCAGATCGGCAATGGCCAGAGAAACTATAAAATAATTCGTGACTGTTTGCAGCGAGCGCTCGCGGCAGACGGACAGGATGACCAGGATGTTGCCGAAGAGGGTCAAGATGGGAAACAGTATCAAGATGAGCGCCCAATAGTTGTGGTCCACTGCAAGAAGGACAATTAGCGGAAGGACTTTTCATCCTCAGTGTGTTCGACTCACCAATTCTCAGCTCGCCACAGGACTCGCCGGCGGTGAGATTCAGCGTTGTTTCGTTGCTGCAGTTCTGCCGGTAGGCGTCCAGGAACAGGCCGGTGAGATTCTGCTCGAGCAGGATGCTGCCGGCACCGCTGCCGCTGCCGCTGCTGCTGGGTGTTGTTGTTGCTGCGGCAACTGCGGATGTTATTGTTGTGCCCGAAACCGTGCTGCCATTGTAGTTGGGGAAATAGTCGTTAAAGTTCTCCAGCAGCAGCATAAACGAGCTGCCACCACCACCACCACCGCCACCTCCTCCTGCTGTTGTGAGTCCACCTCCTGCTGTTGCCACTCCTCCTCCTCCACCTCCACCGTTCGTGCGATTCCTCAGCGTCGCCTTGGCCAATGTGGCCGTTCGCTGCAGCAGCTCGACATCCCCGAAGCCGCCCAACAGACCATAATCCGTTTCTGCATCGGCCACATTGTCCAGGGCCGCCTCCTCCCCGCTGTCGATCAGCGCAATGTCGAGTGCTTCCTCCCCGGCCCCGGTGCCGGCCTCCCCGACGCCACCCAGCTGCTGCTCCACAAAGTTGCGCAGCGCATAGAGGCCGTCACCGGGCGCCTCCGCCTCCGCCTCCGCCTCGTCCACCAAGCTGGAGTTGGCCCGACCGGGCAGCGTGCCATTCAGCGTCTCGCCCAGATCGAGGCTCAGCCAACCCAGGGTATCGTTGGTGCTCGAGGTGGCTGTGTCCGTGCCCAAACCCAATTTCGTTGCCATCGCCGCTGTCGTGGATGTGGATGTGGACATGGACATGGACATGGACGTTGACGTGGACGTTGCGGCTGCAGTGGCATTCTCGGCACTGGCCGAGGAGCTCAGCAGCCAGTCGCTGATGTCGTCGATTAGGGCGTAGCCGGCATCTGCATCTGCCTCTGCCTCTGCCTCCGCTGCCGTTTGCGTCTCGTCCTCATACAGCGGCAGTTGGTAACCAGCCGTTGACGTCGGGGGGGCTCCATTCCCGACGCCACCCTCCCCCAGTCCTCCGTCGCTGCGGTTCCCATCCGCCGAACGGTTCAGCAGTTGGTTCATCAACGCTCTCCCGGTGCCCGTTGTGGTTGTTGCTGCTCTTTCCGCTGCTCCTGCTGTTGTTGCCGTTGCATTGACTCGGCTAGCGGCCATTTCTGTCACGTTTGCCGCTTTACGCCTCCGCCACTGACTGCCTGTCAGGGACCCGAGACCTTTAGTGGGGCGGAGGCGTGGCTAGAGCCACAAGCTGCAACTGCAACGCCAGCGGCATTTTCACTTTAACTGCAAAGAGTGAGAGAGAGAGGAAGAGAAAGAGCAAAGATGAGAATTGTGTTTTATAGTCGAATTATTTAAATAACTAAATGCCTTGGTTTGGTTTTGGTCCAGCTTTAAATCAGGTCCAGCCCTAAATCGGGGATCAGCAGGTAGACACTTGCATGCAGGCTAACGGTGCTTTTGCATGCGCAGACAAGAACGAAGACACAAAGTCAGAAAACGTTTCTTGCTTCTCTGCCGCTGCGGCGGCTCTCTCTCTCTGCACAGACCCAACTCACACGAAGCTTTTGCGCTGTGCTTGCGCCGACTGCGCTGCTCGTGATCTTTTTCTATGCACAGAGACGGAGCGAGAGCGAGAGCATATGCTGGCAGAGTGCTGACCGAAAGATCGACGTCTAATAGCAGGTAGCTGCGGGTGGAATCCACCAACAAATGTAAGCTGCGATCCAGGCAAGTTATTCGCTTACACTGTGCGACAAATGGTACACTTTTGCATGGATTTTTTAGTCGAGCAGTTTTAGTAGACTTATTTACTTGATTTGTATTATGATGCCATATTTATGGGAGAGCCTCTCCCCTCTGTCCACTCTCCGCACCCCTGTCTGCCGTGTAGTTTGTTGCTCCTTGTGCCAAATGCAATTATCTATCCCACACCCTTTCCCCATACCTCCCCTAGTCCCGTGCCATTTGCCACGCCCTCTACTGTTCTACTGCCGCATGTTTAATTAACTCTTTAATCAATTTATTGCCAATTATTCGACAAAAAGGCGACTGGCGCGCAAATGGTGTAATTTAATTAAATTAGCAAAAGGTTTTTGTGTGTGTCTCTCGCCTTGCCGTTGCTCCTCCATCTCCCTGTTGCTTACTCTCTGTGTTTCCTCTGTTCACGCTTCTCTCTCTCTCTCTCTCTCTGCTGTCTCTGATTTGCTGCTCTAGCTTTGCCTCCTTGCACATTTTCAAATTTCCGCTTTTGTATTTGCCAATTGACGCTGATTAAAGCCGGCCCCATAATTAAAAGATGGCTCGTTGCCGCCTAATGAGACTAAAGTACCAGCAAGGAGGGGAAGTGGGCTCGAGCTCGAATAACCTGAGGTAAGCGAAGGCAGATGCTGCCCAGTGGCTTTTGTGAGCGGCACTCAACTTTCAATGGGTCAAAAATTAAACCGAAACTACGTCTAACTGCCAGTTGCTCCCAATCTGCGTCCGAGGGATTCTCTCGCAGCGCCGAGATTGCCGCACTAATCAAATTTTTGGCACACAACCAAGACAGGCAAAGGAAGTGCCGCAATGCTGCAGCGTTCCCCCCCATTCTCCTCCATGCCATTGTTTGCTCGTGTGCGTGGCTCTTAATTACGCCAGCAAGTGGCGAAAGAGAGGAACTAAAAGACGAACCCCATCCGGGCCTCCACTTGGGACTCAGCTCCAAGTCGAGTAATTAATTTCACTTTCGCCTGAGCGATGCCTCTGAATATGCCCAACCAACACGCAATCCATAAAGCGGAATCAGAGTTGAGTTCCCTCTCCGTGGCGCTTCTCTGTTCTAGGTTCAGAGTTCTCTCTCTCTTAGTTTGTTTGGGTTTACTTCTGCTGAGATGGAAGTTGCTTGGAGGGGAAGTAGATTGAAGGATGTGCCTAATGCCTGCCTAGCCGCTAGTTTCCCGCTTGAAGAGTCTGGCCTCACCCGAAGAAGCAGCCATGGGAATGCATTTTCATGTCAATTTTTGGTGACGTCAAATCAAATTCGAACCAACAGCAGTGGCACGTGGCACGTGGCACGTGGGGGTTCTCGCCTAATCACTTGACCCCACTCAACCTTGAAGCATTTAATATATGATGTGGCCGCTGCTGCGGCTGCAATCCAATCCGAGAGCAATCCAAACCAATGTCGTGGCTCATTAACAACATCCGGACAATGGGAAGGCATTTCCCCTACCCCCTACCCCCAGCCCCCTTCAGCACTCCTGCAGCGCACCGCACGGCACTCAATAAATCAGCAAGTGTAATTATTTCCAACGCCATCGTCGCGTCGAGTCGAGTCGAGTCGCGCTGCGAGTCGCTCGCGTGCGACAGTCGACAGGGGCTAGGGCGAGGTCCTGCGGTGTGCGGTAGCAAAGTGAAGCGAAAGTTTGTCAGCAACCATTTTTGCTCTCGTGCCCCAGCCGGGGTGCCAAGGTCAACACACATGGGGCTGTGGCTGGGGCTGGGATTGAGATTCGAATTGGAATGCTGCCCCCTTCCCGGCTGCAGGAAAAACTTTCCTTCCTTCCTGTTCGCTCATTTTATTCACAATTATTTTTGTAATTTTTCCTCTGCGAAAGTTTCTGCGCATTGGTTGGGGTTGGGGAGTCGACACGTAGGTCAGGTCAAGGGGCGCCGCTTCCGATGGGTACAATTGCAGTCCGGGACATCCGATCACGTGGCCAGCGCTAAGAACTGTGACCCCAGTGTGGAGTGCTTCAGAGAGATAAGCAAATTGGTTTCACATTCTGCAAGCGGAAGACAGGGGACACAGGAGACAGGACACAGGACACAGGACACGCGACACGGGACACGGGAAACATGTTGCCCCTGAGGGCGGAAGGAATCACGACACCAAAAACCTATCCATGTGTCCCATGTGTCGTTGTTGCCCGCCTGCCCGCCTGCCTGCCTGCCTGCGGGCTGGAACAGATGCTGCCGCCTGCCCAGGATAACAGCATTTCATGGCTAACCCCTCGCTCTCTCTGTCCCTCTGTCTGTCTCTGCCCGCGGCAAGTGCTTGTTAACTAGTTATGCGGCGGCTACACTGTCCGAAACTTTAAACATTTGACACCAGTGTCAATGAACACACAGGAGGCGGGAGCAGACAGGAGACAGCAGAGACACAAACACAGTCACAGTCACAGTCGGAGGGGCAGAGCAACAGCCACAGCCACAGCCACAGCTTCATGGCAAGTTTTTGCGACAGTTGTGCGACATCAGCATGACATTTGATTAATTCCATTAGTGCCAGTCTCAGTCCCAGTCCCAGTGCCGGTTCGTAGCTGTAGCTCGTGTCTGGCTGAGGAATGGGAGAACGAATGAATGATGGGGGAGGGTGGACCGGAGTTAAGGCTGTGACAGCAGGGCGCATGAGTTATGCCACGTATCCGCAGCGTTGACTGGCTGCCAAACTATTTTCTTAAGCAACTTAGAGCAGAGATATCAGAGCGTAAGTTATGCCCAACGAATGCGATTTCCTGGCTTAATTATTTTGAGGGTTATCGATAAGCCGATAGGCCAACGATGACTTCCATTGTGCACCTCTGGTGGAGCATGTGGAGGATCCTCCAGCGCTTGTGTTCCGTATGCTGGCCGCTTGCCAATCAACTTGTTTCGAATTCGGTTTAAGGATTCTGCTGACTGATTTCCTTTGGTTACAGCTTTAAGCGCTGGCCTTAGGGGTCTGGGGGCCTTCGAATGGGGTTGGCTGACAAAAGGGGAAGCGCGACTAGATATATTTTTGTATATGGGACAAAAACCGCTTATCGCTTCAAGTCTACTCAAGCGTCAACAGAGCGATTCATTCGAGAATTTCTTATGCTTCAATGAACCAGAAGTGTCGTCGTTGTCGTTGTCGTTGTAGTCGTTGTCCACAGCTACAGGGACAGCCAGAGCCGCAGGGACATCGACAGGCACAGGCACAGCACTTCCACTTCCACTTCCACTGCCACTGTGCCATGTCGTTCGCATCGTTGCTATATTTATACATACTCCTCGGATATATATTTATATTTATACATATATCTGGCATATCCAGTGGATATTTGCAGAGGTGTGTGTGTGTGTGCAAGTCATCTGCAGCCCCTGCCCCACACTCTCCGCCCCCTTTCCCCTTCCCATTATCATCATTTACACAGCCTGGCCAATGGTTTCCCCTTTTTTTAATATTTTTTGTGTGTTTTTTTATGCCAACGCATTGGGTTTTCCCTGCTGCTCCTCCTCCCCCGGCAGTTATTTCTTTTCTTTTATGCTCAGTTTTCTTTTTTTCTGTTTTTTGTGTGTGCCTGTCTAATGGAAAATTATTGAAAAGAAAAGCCAAATTGCACGCTCAATTTTCTGCGCTGGGGTGGCGCTGGGGCGTTGGGTGGACTTTTTGTCATGTCCTGTTATTTCTTTGCTTTCCAATGAATTTCTTTTCTGATGCAGAAAAAGTAAAGTGAGTCCAAATTGACGGAAAGGAGTGGTTCTCGACTCGCACAAAAAAAGAAAAGAAACCGAAGCAGACCAGAAATAAATTCCCAACAGTCGATCCCAGTCACCGCCCCTGACTCCACCTCAGCAATCTGAGCAGAAAAGGACAACCGGACAAGTGGGTTGGACCAAGGACTCGTCGAAACACTCGACAGCCAAAAGGAAGAGATTACCAAGTCTTTATTGGATTATAATTCGTACGGGAAAAGGCCTAAAAGTGGCCAAGGGCAGTGGAGACAGAGAAAGCGAGAGGGAGAGGAAGAGGAGTGTCAGTTGGAAGATTGACAAATGTGATTCTCTCAGCCCTGAAGCTGAAACATATTGTGCGGGGCAGCAGCACTGTTAACAGCCCAGAACAGAATGCACTTCCCCTCTTGGTTAACAGCCTGTAGCCACTCCCGTTTACAGCCCGCTGCCGTTCCAGTGTGATGCTCTGTTAGCGCTCCCGTCTACAGCTCTGTTAGCGCTTCCGTCTACAGCTCGGTTGGCGCTCTACAACAGCGCACTGTTAGCTCACTCTTACGATCCACACGATCCACATAGCCTGCTCTCCGACTGTAGCCCCTCCCGTTTACAGTGCTTCCACTGCGAACACTCACGATCCACCCGATCCACAAGCAGCACCCGGCATGTAAACACACATTAACTGCGCTCATTCTTCCACTTCTATTCTGAGTTGGGTGTAGACTTCAGTTTAAATATTCAATTATTAGACATTTGCTGGTTGGACAACGGAGCAGCAAGCCCGCATTTTGTTGGCTGTGACAGAAGGTTAACTTAACTGACTTTAAAGCTGCCTTCGGGCAGGCAGCCGCTTTAAGCTTATGATTTATTCAAGCAAAACGTTTTTGCATCACAAAAGGGTGCAAAGCAGAGCAGCGCAGAGCAGAGCTCCATGGGCCGCTGACCACGGACCGAAAAAGAGCAACAAAGTGACGCACTGGAGGGTTGGGCCACTGGGGAGGAAGGCTCCGACCTCCCCTCTGGCTGGCGGGTGGAACAGAATTATGCAGCAGGGCACAAAGAAAGTGGCAGAAACGAGCGACGCGAAAGAAAGAGAACATAAAATGAGCAGCGAACGGGGTAAAATTGCCAAACAAAGGCCCGCTCACAATTGACGCGGGCCGAGCAAAGGGTGCCTCAGGGATAAAGGGGACAAGGGGGCAACGGGGCCAGAGACTCCAGGCCGGACCGTGCCAGGGTCTACACTTTACATATATTACAGGAGCCCCACCGCCTACACACAGCGAATGGCATTGGGACTTTCAATACGCTCTCGGACTCAGCCCAAATGTGGCTGCCGCGTCCCACCCCCTTTTTGTTGTTGCTTGTGGCTTTTGGCAACAAAAATCAATTTGGCTGAAACGTTTGGTTTATCTTCAGCATTTCGCTCAGTGTGGCCATCCTGCAGGACGCTGCGGCACTCGAACAAAAGGCGGAATATCTTTCATTAACTAATTAGCTTACTTTTCCCATTTGGCAGA
Source organism: Drosophila subobscura (assembly GCF_008121235.1). Taxonomy (NCBI): domain Eukaryota; kingdom Metazoa; phylum Arthropoda; class Insecta; order Diptera; family Drosophilidae; genus Drosophila; species Drosophila subobscura. Next base: position 20,910,048 of record NC_048530.1, on the reverse strand, counting down.
GGGACCGGGGGACCTGCGGGACCTGCGGGACCTGGAGACTCTGTCCAATCTGTGTTTGGTTTTGCCTTTGTCTAGTTGCTGCCACAGCACCCGCTCCCACTGCTGGCAACGTTCATGGCTGTGAAAGGATAACGTGTAAGACAGTGGATGCCATAAAATACAACTACTTTCGGCTCCAGCTGCTGCTCCTTTTGCGGCAGCACTGCTGGCACTCTGCTCGCCCTACCACGCTGCTTCACTGCTCCTCTTCCTGCTCCTCTTATCAGGCAGTAGTTCCTGTCCAAGGGGTATGCTCCATTCCAAATTGAGCCAAGAAGCGGCACCTTTAAGGGCATATTCCCAGTGCATCCCAGTGCCAGTCATGGATATCTGTTAGATCTGCTAATTATAGCTAGTAACCCTCTATCTTTCGGGGCATCCTTTGGTCGCAATTATAACTATTTATTATCCTTCGCTCGTTTCTTTATGTTACTCGCTCGCTCGCTTCTCCCTTTGTTATTTCACGCTTTTGAATTCTTTTGGGGCATGCTGAAGCTAAATTTGTTCAGCATCCTTCATCATCATCCACAGTCCATCCGTCCGTCCGTCCGTCCGTCCGTCCGTCCGTCCGTCCGTCCGTCCGTCTGTCCGTCCTGCTGCGTGTCCGTCCAGCCATTGGTGCCAGCATCTGGCATACACTCCGCATACACCGGGTCCCCGCCATCGTTGCTGCCTCGTTGCCATACACTTTGATTAAAGTGAAAATAAATGAGGGTCCTAGGCAACTGCTGTTCGGCTACTGCACACACCCCCAACCCCCAACCCCCCCAATGCCACTCAGTCTGCTGTGCGTCTTTCTCAGTTGCTTTCCCTTTCCCTTTCTCCGTTCTCCGTTCTCTCTTCTTTTTTTTGCTCTTTGTTTTGCTGCTGCTCCACCGCGGGGAAACTTCATTAGACGGCTACAAAAACATGGGCCTTAAACGCTGCCAGTGCCGAGCTGGAACCTCCAGGACCAGCTCCAGTTCCTGTGTATTGGCTACAATTAAATAGACCAATATGACGGCCAGCAGCAGCAGCAGCAGCAGCAGCACGAGGAGGAGCAACACCAGCACTGGGACGAAAATTCATTTGAATACGGGCCACAATCGAGCGACTCGCCCTGCCCCTGTCCCTGTCCCGTGCCGCCCTCCATCAGGCACAAATTAGTCAAAGCAACTGCCGGCTGAACACTGAAATTGCCGATGGGCCGGCGAGCGAGAGAGACGGACAGCTGGAGGCAGTTTCGGTACCAGTAGCAGAAGGCTGCCAACAGATAACTGACGGAGGCCTGCCCCTCTGGAGGAGGAGGGAAAAACAGAAGCAGGAGCAGGCGAGGCAGGAATGAGATTGAGAATTGGGAAAAGGCTGTTCTGTTCTGTTCTGCTCTGTGCTGTTCTGTGCCCAACGTATTGGCTCGAGTACAGCGCATGGGCCAAAATACAATGGCCAATAAATTGCTGGGGCCGCCTTGCTCATTAAATGTATGGAAACGCACACACACACACACACGCACACACACACGCACTGTGCGAAAATGTAAGCGTTAAGTTGAAGCTCAAGCTGCGATCTGCGAGTCTGTATTTTTTGCAGTGTACTCCACGTCGTCCCCCACGTTTAATTCAATAATATGCAGCGGCAACTCGTTTGTCATTTGATGTGTTCGCGTGTGTGCGTGTGTGTGTGTGTGTGTGGCACGTACCCAAACCCCCGCCAACAGGCAGGGCAGACAGGAAACGTGCAGCAGTCCACAGGAGCCGCACAGCAAGACAGAGAAGACAGAACGCCTGGCATCAGCTGCATTGGCAACAGCTTCCTGGGATTTTGTGGCACTCTCTCTCTCTCTCTCTCTCTCTCTCTCTCTCTCTCTCTCTCTCTGTCCGTGTCTGCCTTTCATTTTGATGTTCCAGTTGACGCGTTCAAGCATGTCGGAGAAGGCTTTCAATTTCTTATTTCCTCGCCTGTTGTCAGATTTTCATACGGTGTCATGTCCCTCATGTCTCTCAATGTCGCTTCAGCCCCACTTCAGGCTCTACCTCTCTCACTCCTCTGGTTCCTGAATCAATAATTTCATTTCCTGCCTGTGCCTGTGTGTGGGCGGGGCAGGGAGGTGGCAATGCCACGCCTGCAGATCCTTTAAACTGTCGAAGTCCCGAGCAACATTTTGCGTTGCTTCTTTAGTGAAAGTTGCGAGACAGAAGCGAGGGTCCAGGGTATGTGCTAGTCGGCTTACATTCTAGCTAAATGCTGCTGCTGCTGCTGCTGTGCCTTTTTAAACAATAACTTCATTTTGCCGGCCACTTTTTAGTATGGCAATGTAAATATGTGCACGATGGCAGGGAAAAATGGGTGGAAACCGCAACTAAATTAAATGCAATTAATTACAAAAATTGATCAAGTGTGCGCCAAAAACAGCGCCGCGCAGGCAGCAGGACAGCAGGTCAGGAGTGCCCCGGAATATGTGCACAAACCTAAATACATTCTATGTACATTACCATGTGCATACTTACATACATAATTACATATTCCACGTACCTAGCCGCTGGGCAGCGTTGAACGTGCAAATTAATTGCCAGTTTTGTGCATAGAAATGAAATAATGAAGAAAAAACCAGCCGCAGACCACAAGATACTTTTCGTCTGGTTGTTATTTTCTGCTTTCAGTGGCAGAGCGAGGCAGGAGACATGAGGGTAAGCTCTAGGGTGGACCACCTCTAGTTTTCGTATCGACAAACTGCGCGAAATTTCATAAATTTCACTGGCGCTGGCCAAATTAAAAGGAAAATCGGCCAGGCCACGGCAAAAAGCCAACAAAAAGTTGAATCGTTAAAAAGAAAAAACAACAAACAAAAAAGCGGACGAACAAAACTTTTACAAAAGGCATTAAAAATTAAAAAAAAACCAAAAACAAAAAAAAAAAGCGGTGAAGCCCCCAAAGAGCGACGAAGAAGACGAAAAGGCAAGTGTGCCAACAGGCTGGCAGGCGGGTCAAAGCAACAACAAACAAAACAAAATATAATATAATAAATATATTTTATGTACATATATTCCATGTTCCATGTGCCGCCCCACCTGAGCCGACCCCACGCCCCTTCCCGCCCGAAGCTTAATAATTCTCTTCTCTTCCTTTACCTTTGCGGTTCGGGTCAAGTTTTATTTCATTTCATTTATATTTATTTATTTTTATATATTTATTCTTTTCGACTTGTGGTTTTTCTTTGCTTTTTTTGTATTTTCTACAGCAGAAAATGTTAATAATTGGCTTGGCCTGTGCAGGGGCGGAAGGACCTTACCATAAATTGCTTGGGATATTATCGTTGCTGGAACATCTCCTCCACCTCTGATTCTGATTCTGATTCTGCCTCTGACTCTACCTCTGCTCCTACCTCTGCCTCCTTCCTCTCTGTCTGCCAGCGTCTCTCCCACTCTCTCGCTCTCGAACTCAGAATTGATTACAGTTCATTTCATTTTGGCTTTGTTTATTTCCCTCAGCTCTCTTTTCATTTGCCGACCCGTTACACGGGCGCCCCATTGCGCGAAAACGCCAGCCCCGCGCCCCGCACCCCGCGCCCACTCCCTTCAGACCTCAACCTTCAGCCCACAGCAGCAGCATTGATATGGCCAGCGATTTTTCCATTTCAATATTTATTTGTGTGAGTTATTATTATTATTATTGCCGCGAAGCGATGTCCTTCGTCCTTCGTCCGTGGTCCGAGCGTACTCAAATATTAATTTCGCGCTTTTTTCCACCGCCCTGGCCCCTACCCTGCCCACTGCCTCTGCTCCCACCCACACGCAGCTTTGTGTGCGAATTTGCATTTGTATGGAGCGTGGCGAGGGGCTGAGAATTTTGGATGCTGTTCAAATACTCGTATTGCCGTGATTGCAGCTGCTGTGCTGTACAATTGTACAATTCTATTGAAATACAAAAATGGTGTAGCAATTTGTTGAACACTTTCAACACTCGAGATTGTTGTACGTTTTAAAAGCAATTTTTAATGATTTTTAGCACGGATGCACGGAGCTACCACCTCGAGCTGCAAGAAGCTTCCTAATAGAACAAATTGATAGGAGCTAGCAGCTCGAAGCCATCGTATTTATTATAGGCGATGGTTCTACGGTGAGTTTATAATTAATTTACATAAGCAAAGTGAAGCTGCAACGCCCACAGGCAGCACACAACTGGAAGTCTCTACTCTTGCCACATTTCCGAGTGGGGGAATGTGTGTTATAAGCCATTCTCTGCTCTGCCCTGTTCAGTTTTGTTTTGTTTTGTTCATTAGCATTATGAGGCATATCCATCCATCCGTGTTTATCTTCAATTATGTGCGTGCTACCCACTTGATCTGCTTGGCAAACGGACTGAAATGCATGGCCAAATGTCGGTGCATATTATGGCCAAAAGTGTGCAAAACATTTTCCAGGCGGCAGCAGCACCACCACACGGAAACGGCAACAACAACAAAAAATGGAACAAATGCAATTAGTGATTTTTGTGCAAATTTCATTTCATCGAGTGGGAAAAGTGCGGAAAGTGCGGAAAGCTCTGCAAAATGAAAATGAACACCCAGCTACACAGCTGCGTGTACGAGAATTATTTGTATGGAAAAACCACCTACCAAAACCGCTCGTTTGGCAGCTCCAACAGTCAGTCAGCTATGCACCTCCCCCCCCCCCAACCATATGGAGCCAGCCGAATTTAATTGAAGTTTGTTGCTGTCGGATTTAGCAATACTTTGTTGTTGTTGTGGGTTCGTTCTCGTATTGCTTTTGCCATTGTGTTCCTGCTGGCTGACTGCCAGATAAATGCGCATTAAATGGAATAAGCAGCGGCGATAATTGCATAAGTTTGATTAGTTGCTCAAGCTGATTTAATAATGCAGAAGCCACCACAGCACAGATCCACAGCGAGCCAATTAACGCAGCCTAAATATTTGATATCGGATAACATACTCGACGCACCCCCTCTCTCTCTCCCTCTCTCTTGTTTATTGAATCGAAAGTAAACGGAATTGAGTTGTGAATTAATAAGGCATCAGCTAATTGATATCTCCACTGGCGGAACGAAGGGAAGATGTTCAAATGGGTGGAAAATGAACTGCATTATTCAGGGGTATAATACATATATCATTGCCAAATTGATTGCTGCGTGCTTATACATATATATGTATATATTTAAATACATAGCTAAATGTTTGATCGCATTGACATCTCCAACATACAGTAAGCACACATATTATTCGTACACCACCATCACCCTAGTTTGAACACCTATAACTTGGCGTACGGTCAACGTAAACAGGAAAAGTTAATTTTGTATCAAAGATCAACATATCTACTATATGTTTATGAAAAAAGATTCTAATTTTCCTTTATGGTATCCTTATAAAAATTAACTTAAGCAAAAAAGACCTTTTTTTTCGCACATAAATTATTCGTACAGCCGTCCGATTCCTTAAGTAAAATTAAAATATTAAAGGTAAAATGAACAATGAAAATTTTTGTTTGCTATATTTAGCCTTAATGATAACTAAAAGCCCTAGAAACAATCTTTCCCCAAGCTATTGATGCCCCATGAATTAATAGTGACCCCCTCCACAAGCAGTACCGGTTGCAATAACTCCCTCGATGTAATTTTGGGCTTCCGTATCCTTTTCTACAAATATTTTTACACAGGCTTCATGGAACTCAAGTTTACTAACCGTAGTGAAAGTTTCAGCTAGTTGCAGTTTTAAATGAGCCAGATTTGATCCAAAAAAGATTACATTTTGTGTAATTTTTTGGGATGGGTCAAGTTTAACTTCGAATTATGACCAAACGGAATGATACATGGATGCCAATTGTCACTCAAAATAATGTTTAATACACCCTTTTTTATATTTCCATTACATAAGACCATTCGTAAAGCTCCAGTTAAAAAACAACACAGGTGAAAAACTAGGCACCCTCTAATGACCCATACGATTTTTTTCCAGATATGTTAAATTAATTTTCCGGAAGACTTTTGGAGAAACCCATGGCCAGATTCATTTCTAGAGAATGAGAATGACTAGTGAGTCCATCTAAGACAGATTTTTGATTGGTTGGCCTTGCGAAAGTTCATTTAGCCCATGATGAGAAAATGGTGGTCCCTCCTGTATGGCATTTCGGAGGGTGCCTAGTGTTTCACCTGTGTTGTTTTTTAACTGGAGCTTTACGAATGGTCTTGTTTAATGGAAATATGATAAAGGGTGTATTAAACTTTATTTTGAGTGACAATTGGCATCCATGTGTCATTCCGTTTGGTCATAATTCGAAGTTAAACTTGACCCATCCCAAAAAATTACACAAAATGTAATCTTTTTTGGATCAAATCTGGCTCATTTAAAACTGCAACTAGCTGAAACTTTCACTACGGTTAGTAAACTTGAGTTCCATGAAGCCTGTGTAAAAATATTTGTAGAAAAGGATACGGAAGCCCAAAATTACATCGAGGGAGTTATTGCAACCGGTACTGCTTGTGGAGGGGGTCACTATTAATTCATGGGGCATCAATAGCTTGGGGGAAAGATTGTTTCTAGGGCTTTTAGTTATCATTAAGGCTAAATATAGCAAACAAAAATTTTCATTGTTCATTTTACCTTTAATATTTTAATTTTACTTAAGGAATCGGACGGCTGTACGAATAATTTATGTGCGAAAAAAAAGGTCTTTTTTGCTTAAGTTAATTTTTATAAGGATACCATAAAGGAAAATTAGAATCTTTTTTCATAAACATATAGTAGATATGTTGATCTTTGATACAAAATTAACTTTTCCTGTTTACGTTGACCGTACGCCAAGTTATAGGTGTTCAAACTAGGGTGATGGTGGTGTACGAATAATATGTGTGCTTACTGTATGTTGGATTTGCCATCTCCAGCTTAGGAACGAGAAATCGTAGAAGGTGGTGTGCTCCCTCATTTTCGGGTCTTCTTCACGCTCAAACAGCAAAGTCTGCAGTTATATTTGCAGAGAGCGCACGCAAAGAGAGAGCGCGTGGCCATAAAACACCACCTTGCAAAATGGGTACGAGCATGCTTTCTATCTCGCTTTTACGCACGCGAACGAGCAGCTGAGTTACGCTCTCAGCTTCGCCGGCTACCTGCTGACGCTAGAGAGAAGCGCACGTAAAGCTGACTGAGCGAGCGCCTGAGTTACGCTCTGAGCTCTGCCGGCTAACTGCACTTCGCCTGAGCGCGCGCCTGAGTTACGCTCTCAGCTTCGCTGGCTACCTGCGAGCAGCGCAAGTGGGAGCATGACTACACACATCTGCACATATGTATGTATGTACATATTTATGCATGCAATTCTGGACGATCAGCGTGCATGCAGCGACGTGCACAGTAAGCATTGACAGGCATTCTTTCTGCTTGCATAATTATCTTGTACTCTGTGCGGCACTTTTTCAACACCTGTAGCAGCTCCTCTTCAACATCACTGACACTTGAAATTCATACTCCCCCCGCAGTCCGTTTTTCAATTCACATTTTTCGAACCCGAAAGTCCCCCCTGCCGCTTTCAGCACCACCTTTCAGCCTGCTGCTACCTTTTTCTAACCAAAAAGTACAGTCAACATTTGGAAGTTTATGCGACTCAGCGGCTCATTTAACACCGAAGACGATTTAATCCCGACCTCTGCCACTGCCACTGCCACTGCCACTCGCTTCCTTCCTCCACCGGTGGCAACTGATTAGTAGTAGATTGTTGTTGTAATTAATAGCTGGGGTGTGGGGTTTCGGGGGCCTTGGGGCGGGCATCCCTTATCGTTCAACGCCCACCGCCCATCGCATTAGAGCTGGTTGCCTGGCAGCGGGGTTTCCGGGGTGCGTCGTAACAGAAATCTGTCATAAATGGCAGTCCAGAACAGAGCAGAACAGACCGGGAAAATGCAAATCACAATGAACCTTTTTTCTTCTTTTTTTTCTTCTCCTTTTTTTTCGGCCCTGTTCTTTTTCTTGTTATTTTGATTTCCCTTTTCTTTTTCGGTTGTTATCCCCCCTCCACCCTTTTCTTTTTTGGGATCTACTCGTTGTCGATGTCGTTTTTCTCGTTGTCGATGTCGTTGCTGGTGAGGCCACAAATATGCGCATAATTAATTTGCCGGCTGCTTTTTTCTTTCTGTTTCTGTTTCTGTTTCTGTTTCGAGGCTTTGCTGAGTAGATTAAATGGCATTTTGTCAAAGTGTATTCCGTATTTTAATTAACCCCCCAAAAAGGAAGAGCCTCCGCGCTCCCGCTTCCATTCAGCCATTGATTCGCTGCCCGCCCATCCATTCATTCGCTCGCCGAGCGACAACCAGCCCAAAAGGATGCTCAAGTCTCTTGAATACTTAAGTTGTTTTCTTACCGAATCCTATTGTCCGTGGTCGGCACTCAGTATCGATGCTGCTTCGCCCTATATTTCCCTCTCCTGTCGCAGCGGACGGGCGGCTCGTATCGAATCCAAGTAAGTAATGCCAAAGTATTTAGTCTGCAAGGAGAGAGATGGAGAAAGTGAGCAACAAGCAAATGGAATTCTTCAGGCAGTCATCATACAAATTGCAAAAGACATCTGACAGCATACTCCGACAGGATGCTGCTCCCACAGGATATGCCTGGAGCGCCAGCTGACAGTGGGAGCTTGAAGCTCAACTTGTTCTTAGATTTTATGTTCATGCGTTGCATGCAACACAGCCTTCTCCTCCTCCCTCTTTGTGCCTGGCTTCATTTTTTATGCCCCAGCATGTTGTACATACATCCTGTACATCCTGCATGTGTCCTGCCCGCCTGCCCTGCGTATTTATGCATATCATATTCGCCGAGTTTTTGTCGCTTTTTAAATATTTGATGCAGCAGCAGCAGCAGCAGCAGCATCAGCTCCGGCCATAAATTAAGCGATCCAATGGCAGCATTTAAATTCCGCTGTCGTACAGCACCGCACAGCACTCCCCCCTGCCGCCAACCAATTAATTTCAGGCCATGAATCTTTAACTCTGCCCTGCCCAGGACCTGCCCCCAGCTCGCTGGCTGATCCATGGCTTTGGGGCGGAGACAGCCAGCGGCTAACAAGTCTGATCCCTCAGCGCTTTTTGTTTGGTTCTCGGCCATTGCCTAATTGAAACATAATCCCCACCCCTTTGCCGTGGATCCCCCCTTTTTGGTTGCACAAAAATTGGCTGCATGTTTGAGTTGGTAATCCGCGCGTTGACGCAACACGGCAACACGGCAACACACCAACAAATGGTATAGAAAACGTTGAAAAAGTTGTACAAAAATACAAAAAAGTTCCCTTTACTTCCCCTTGGCGGAGCCTCTTAAAAGGTTTCCAAGATAAAAGCCAAGATCCAATCAGTTTAGCGCACAGCCAGCCACTCGTGGAAACCTTTTGATTTATGCATTATTTTTCAGCATTGGATTATAATGCCAAATGAAATCAAATTAAGTTAACTTCATTCGCAATTCTTTGGCCGGGGCAGCGGCGGAGTGCAAGTGAAACTTTTGAGCAGGATACGCTGAAAACTCTCGGCTATTTGTGTAAGATGGATATTTATAGCGGCGGGGGCAAGGCGAACTCTCTGCGCTATTTCTGTGTGTGCCCCAAAAACTTGAGCCCTATATCATGTGGCTGTCGTTGAGAGAGAGGAAGAGCGGGAAATTGCCAAGAAATAGAAGCCACTTCTCAGCTTGCTTCTCTCTCGATTGTTGCTTGGTCCTTGTGCAATAGGAGAGCCATGGCCCGAAGTGCGAATTTCGCGTAAATAAATTTAATATCTGACGCAATCTGCCACGAAAAACAAAGCCCACCCCGCCCAACACCATGCACAAAACGTGAAAGATACACACAACAAAAAGCAGGACAAAAGTACGTGAAAAAAAGTGTGTGTGTGGCAGGCGATAAAGAGAGCGAACGAACGCCATAACCGGAGTCGCGGAACGTAAACGAATTTGTAACTCGATGATGTCGGCATCGCGTCTCACTTTGTGTGTCGTTTCCCAATTTCATTATGCAAAAATCCACGCGGCAAAAAAATCCACGACCAACGACCAACGACCAACCAAATAGAAAGCGCAACACAAAATGATTTAACAAAAACATTGCCAACAGAATGAAAATACGGAGTGAAACCGGGGGCTGGCATATCGAATGGAACGGATAACAACTGGCGCTTATTTATCACAGATTTTCCATTTCGCAAATAAACGTTTCGTTTCGTTTCGTATCGCTTCGTTTTGGATTTGATGATGAAAGTGATGATTGTGTAAAAATATTACGAGGCTGAGCGGAGCTTTTGGTTTGCGTCTCTTTTGCCACAATCCTTTGATTCAAGACAACGATCTGAGTGGCTCTTTGTGCAGATTGCAGATCCCCAGCTCGCGTGGCTCACATTTCCCAGCAACTCTGCTTCGTTGGTGCTTCTCGCTCTGTGCACTGTCCGTGTGCGATAATGAGTGATAAAAATAGGTAAAATTCCCCCACAGACCCAGCACACTGAATGCCATTCCTCTTGGCTTGTTTTTTATGCGCTTTATCGCTGAAACTTTACCAAGTTCCAGGCTGGTCATCTGCACACTCCCTGCTGTCGCCTGTCCTCGTGCCAGTCGCTCTTGTAGAACATTTTTATTGCCTATATATTTATCTGTCCAGACTGTGTACCGCTACACCCATCGCTCGCTGTTGCTTTTGCTGCTGCTGCTGCTGCTGTTTGACTTCATTTCTTTCAACTGTCGAGGTTTTTATGACACTTTTGCGTTGCGCTGCTTTGGCTGCAAATATGCAAATGTCGAGCATGCCCGCCCACCGACTACACCTCCTCTTTTCAGCAGGGCAAAAAACGAAACACGAACAGCCTCCCAAATAAATTTATATGAAAAATGGCCATGTTTCAGTTTTTCACGCGCGCAAAGAGTAGGAAACGGAGGCGGACACGAACACCGACACGGACACGGACACGGACATCGGCAGTGGGCGAGGCAGCGAAAATATTTATGCAGTTGGCCGTGGGGCGTGTTTAAAAACTCAAACTGATGAGAGGATAGCAAGGGGGGGCGCTACGAGTGTTCCTTCGACTCTTTTGGGCTGGCGCTTCGAAACTTGAGCGTAGATAAAAGTCATAAAGTTTGTCTCCAGCTTCCGCGAGTGGCTGCTGCCGCCCGTGCCCCCAGACACATCCGTCCACAGGGGCAGGCTGCCCTTGCCATAGATCCATCTATGGACTCTTTTTGGTTGCTCTGCCAGACGCCTTGGATATTGCCTGGCTTCGGTGTACAAATTTAAGTGCAAAACTTAAAGAGCTTCGTGCTTCGGTTTCCATGTTGCCATGGCCTTGCTGTGGACACACAAAAATGTTAATGGACTGGGCCAATCCTTATGCATTTCAGTGGAAATATCTCTAATAAAATCTGCACAATGTGCTGTCAAATATTGTTTTTGGCTGAATTTGAATGGAAAAACAGAGCAGCGAGCAGCGAGCAGCGAGGAGAAAGACCAGTGCTCTGGAAAGGAAAACAGCCAGCAGGGAGCTCTGTGTGTGAACTTTAATTAAATATCAATTTCCTTTGCAGCATCCGATCCGTGTCTGTGCTCGTGTGTCCGTGTGTGCGTGTGTTTACTTGTGTATTAGTTGGGTCTTTGATCTGTCAAATGGCAAAGTCTAAGCACACAAACACACAGAGAAGAGTGGAAAAGCCACAGGAAAACTCATTTACTTGACCAGCCACGCAGCTTTTGCCAGAAGAGCGGAAGGAGTGGCAGGGCGGCAGGGTGGCAGGGCGGCATGGAGCAGAGACAGAGATAGCTATAATATATGCAGCACTCGCACATATCGGAGCACCCGGACAAGATATATGATGGCAAAAGTTTTTCCCCCTGTTTGCTGTTTGGGCTGTCGGCTGTTGGCTGCCGCTGCCCTTTGTCGTTTGTCGCTTGCTGCCACTGCCACTGCCACTGCCACTGCTGCTGCTCGCAGGCAAATGGCAAAAGTTTGCCGCCCGATGAGATCTCTCTCCCTCTGTCATGTTTGGCATTTGAAATGCTAATGGCAGATGAGCGGGAGACAGAGCGGCAGAGATTCGAAGCTTTCAGGCCGGGCTTATAATTGAATGTTCGGAGAGTGCAGCAGCGGGACCCCAGCTTGGGGTTTTGCCTTTTGTGTTGCCTACTTTTTGGGGCAGCAGCGGGCTAAGGCACCATAAGGGACCACCACTCTCCCCCCCTCCGCCCCTCCCCAGAGGCAGCCAGAGGACCAAAACTGCTGGCTAACTAATTTAAATATCATGAATTTAACATATTTATATACGAGAAAATATAACCCAACCCCCAGAAGGGATATCTCTCATATTTCATATAAAACCCGATCTGCTGGAGGTCCCAAAATTTGACTTTCTGCTCTTATTGCTGTTTGCTCAACAACAACAATGGCAGAGGCAAAGGCAATGAGGCTGGGGCTGGGGCCGTGGACTAGGACACCCCCAAATAAATGTGAACTGTTGGCCGAAATCTACATAAGCAAATAGTGCAAAACTTCCCGCACCCCAAGCCCCATTCCACCCCACACATGTGCGTGTGTGTGTGATGGCTGCCAAGTCCATTGTACGTGCCCGATGCGACGAAAAACAAAACTTTCAATGGACTGGACGGCAACCCTCAGACAAACAACGAGTTAGGGTGGGGTTGGCAGTGACACAGTGCCCCAAGGATGAGCAGGGAGAGCGAGGGAGAACAGCTACACTGAGACAACACCGAGGGAACAACACTTACAGCAATACTGGAAGCAGCACGGAGTCCAAATTTTCAGTTTACGCTGAGCATTTTGCAAGCTTTAAACATTTTTATGCACTTTTGGAACCATAATTATCATAATTAAATTTAATTGTGCAGCTTCAGACATCCGCATCGATGGTTTTCACAGCTCAGAATTGAGTTTGGAATAGTTTTTCCTTTGCTAAAAGTGTTTAGAAATGTTCATCTTCAGGCTGCAGCTTCTCGAATATTTATTGAACTACATTTGAATATAGAAATTAATGCCATGCCTGGCCAAGCACTTCTTTTGTTGTGAGTTTTTGTGCACAAAATATTCGGGACTCCGTACAACCCACACCCTGTGCATCCTTAGGTGCCTTGCATAACAAATAAATAAACTTTGCTATATGCTGTGTCGACTATTTAGACACCGACTTCAGGTCCGACTTCAGCACCACCAAAAAAAATAAGAAAAAAAGCAGAAAGTCAACCAAAGAAAATGTTAAAGTCAAATAAATAAATTCTGTGCTTTGGACTTGGCTTTTATCGGGTTTTGTAATAAATTTAAAGTTGTCTCTGCATCTCCTTTTTTGCTAATTTTATTTTCGTCCTGCTGTACTTTTAGGCCCGGCTAAGCCGGAAGGGATCAAACGGTTTTTCTCCGAGCAAAACCCAACAGAAAACCCAAAAAAAAACGGAAAAAAGCAGCAGAAAGGGAAAGAGAAATAACATTTCGACAGCTGCCCCGAAAGCTGTGGCCTAGGAGCGTAGCCGACTGCCTGCTTGGGTTCAATGAGCATCAGAGGTTGACTGCATAATTTATGAACATAAATGGGCGTGACAAGGGAGAGCGACAAGCGACAAGGGAGCGTCCTCCAGCCTGAGAACTAATGAGAACTTGGGAGAGAACTGCAAAATGCATGCAAATTGTTTGCCATTTGGAAATTGGAATTGGAATTGGAATTGGAATTAATTGTGCCATTTTCGACGTCTAATTAGCAGCAGCAGAAACAGCAGCCAATAAACAGCAAGGCGTGACCCCAAAAGGGTGGTCAAACCCAATGCGATTAATCGACTCAAGAGAAGGTGGAACCAAAGAGGAGACGAATGCTGCCAGTAACCTGCTTTGGGGCAACTTTTGAGTGTAGAACGAGAGGGACGTGTGAGACGCTTCTTATGCGTCACAACTTTTATACCCGGCACTCAGTACTACATCTGCACCTCAGCGGTTATTTGTCAAATTTTAAATTTTTTCTTCATCTGTCATCTGCATCAACAACACTGCTCACGCCAACACGCTCCTTTAGCTCGCCACCCTCCCCTAGAGACACACACTGCAGAGGCGCGGCAGAGGCAGAGACGTGTCAGGGGGAGAGGCCATAAACAGCGCGAAGCAGAGTGTGAATGCTGCGGGACGGGGTGGGTTTAGCCACTGCAAATTAATTTCTTCATTGTGGCTATAATAATAAGCCAATTGGATTATTCCAATTCAAACTTTTTTGACGAAAAATTAGAAAATTCTGTTGCATACTTCAAGGTTCATTATTTTTAAGAGAAATAATTGAAGATTGAAGCAGGCTTTACAATTTTTCAAATAATTTATTCATTCTGGCTATAAGAATGATCCAATCGGATCCCAATTCGGTGATCTTCCCTACAGAATGGCGTTTTTAGATTTATTTTATCTTCAAAATTGTAGATTTGGTGGGTTTTCGCCCTTTTGCGGTGGCGGAAGGGGGCGGGGCTAATTTTTTAAATACACTGGTTTCAGTGTGAGCATACAGCAGTCTGGATGCAAAATTTGGTGGCTCTAGCTCTTATAGTCTCTGAGAAATAGCCGACAAACAAGACGGACGGACGGACAGACGGACAGACAGACATGGCTCTATCGACTCGTCTATTGATGCTGATCAAGAATATATATACAACCGTTATTCGCACGAATACAATATACCCCATTTACTCTTCGAGTACCGGGTATAAAAATGAAGTTGTAGGCGCTAATTATGGTCTCGAATCTGGCTTTGCTTGCCACAACAATTGTGCACCAGCAGTCGAGCTTCTTTGTGCCCCTAGATGAGGAGGATGACAGCACGGGCGTGCCCGTTGGTTGCTGTCTTTCATCGATACGCTGCTCCGAAAAGTGCTCTCAATTAGACGGCAATGATCATTGCCTGTTCTGCCTGGGACCAGCGACCAGCAAAAGGGAGTGCAAGGTGCTGGCGGCAAAATGTATTTATTCCAGGCAGATGGATTCAAAAACGGCTCTAAAGACCGTGCCCAGAGGGTGGCGTTCGCGGCCAGTTCTATGGATGGACTGCAGTAAAAACTTACTATGAAAATTGACTTGGTTGGCATTTGCATGGATGTGGGGCATTGAGGGTAAGCCGAGCGGAAGGAGCTGCCAGCGCCTGGCTGCGCGTCAATTGACAAATTGTCGGCACTGGGCCTGTGGCTGCTCCGCTGGACTGAGCCACCAAAGAGCTGCTCCACTGGTTTCTCTGCTCTCTTCTGTCTCCTCTGTGGTCTGCTCTCTCTCTCTCTCTCTCTCTGCTCTTTCGTGCTGTCCCACTGCCCGGCAAAAAGTCATCAGAACTTTATTTCTTTACCATTTTTCCTGTTGTCTAATTTGATTTCGTTTCACTTGCCACTGAGAAGTGTAAGAAAGGGCAGAAAATTATGAAATTTTCAACCACCATTCAGAGAGTGTGTGTGTGTGTGTGTGTGTGTGTGTGTGTGTGTGTGTGTGTGTGTGTGTGTACATGCCTAAGCAAACAATGGACGAGGCTGAGCTTTTGTTTATTTTTTTCTTTTTGCTTTCTTTACAGATACACACACACACACAGCACACACACACAGATACATTCACCCACTCCAGCACATCGTGGTGCGTGGCGCTGTATTGTGTTTGCCACCCACCCCGTGCCACCACCCCCCCTCCAGCTTGAGGGCATGCCAACCCATGCCAAAACGTGCCTGTTGTTCGGCTTTTAAGAACATTGCCACAAAAAAAATGATTTTAAAGACAAAACCCAGCCACAAGCAAGATGAAAGGCGGCTGCGAGCTGGCGTAGAGATTTGGAGACATAATTGGACAACTAATTCGATGGGTGGACAGGTGGGAAATCCACACGCAAAAGGAAAGAATCTTGCGAATATTTTCTATGCGTTTGAAGTCTTTTAATCGTTACATTTTTGATTTATTTTCATTAGTTTTTGCTGAGTTCTAATCGTTCTGAATTTCTGCTGTAGAACAACGAGCTCTGAGGAGCTTCTGCTGGGCTCTTCCTAATCTGCCGATTCTCTGGCTTATCTGTAACTCCATTTGTGCCACAAGCTGTCCGTTCGTTGCTTCATCCTTTTCATGTTCTTCGTTTGCCATTTCTGTTTGTCCATCCATAAAGAACAAGAGCTGCCGCAGGTTTTCTGTGGCCCGTACACTCGGGAACGAGGACGAGCGCACGGAGGACAATGACGAAGTGGAGGCTAATTAGCAGCGACAACATGGGGCCACCTTAAGGCCTCTCTGTGCCCCTTTTGGGCCTGCGGCGGACCCTTTTTTGCAACCTGATGCACGCGCCTCACGCAGCCCGTTCGCTCTCTCTCCCTCTCTGCCTCTCTCTCGCTCTCTCCAACAATAAAAATGTAATTTTTGCGTGCTGCAAAACGCCAGAAGGAGAAACATTTTCAGGCAAACAAATCGCAGAAATTACAAAAGGCAAGAAAAGTGGCAGAAAATGTTTGGAAAATGTTTGCAAAAATATACAAAAAAAGGAGAAAGTGTTTTTCTCATAAATCACGGGCCACGCCTCCTGTATTCGCCTGCGCTTTGAGCTGGGGGCTTGGGTCTAATTAATTAATTAGCAGCGTCTCATCATCGTCGTCGTCGTAGTCGTTGCCTGGGCTTGCATGAATAATTTTGTCCAAAAGCGAATTGTCAGCACAAAACAAGGCGAACAATTAGCGAATGGAACTTGCATTTAGAGCAGCTATCAGCAGGCAACAATCGGTGGCACGCACGGCAGCCCCACGCAGCCACGCAGCAACTGCCGCCCCAACCCCCCGCCACACTTTGAGATTTATGCGGACAGTGCACGATAGTGATACTCCCCCTGCCACTCCACCCCACTCATAACTAAGGAGCGAGCGCACTTCAATGTGGGCGGCATGAATGTCGTGCGCTGCTGGCCGACCAATTAGACCCGAAGCCCCAAGCTAGACGCCATAAAGAACACCTCCCCGTGCGGGGGGTGGGGCGTTGCGGGCTTACTTGTATATTATTTATGCTAATACAAATGCCACTGCTCGATATTCCACTAACAATTAACACAAAATTCCTTCACTTATTAAGTGGCAGTGCGGGAAGGAAGTCTGCTCCTTTCTCTGCTCCTTGCGGTCTGCTTTTTCCGCAGTTTTCTGCCACTCGAAGCACTCGATGGATATTATCAGCTCTTATTTATATCTACATTTATATGGAACGTAATTTATTTATATATTTTTGCAGCTATTTTCCACACTTTTACGCCGTTCAACTTTTGTCTTGTTCGCTAAATTGCCTTGGCAAGATGCAACTTCTTTTTTGTAGGAACTGAAGAGCTTTAGACACACTTCAGACAGGTAGAAGTCTGAAGTAGATCGAAGCCTAGGCCAAAACGCAGGGCCAGCGACTGGCAGACACTCCACCGAGTTGCTCCCCAGATCTCCTCTGCTGAGTCTTAACTTCTGCTTCATTTCGCACTTTATATTCGAAATGGAACAATGGAACTTCTCTTAGCCTCAATCTGCCAGGCAAAACTTCGATTGCATTCGGAGGAGCTGTTCCAGCAAAGCTGCTCGAGCCGCAGAAATTGCATTTCAACCAAATTTGACTGACAGTCTGGTTAGCAGGATTCTTTTATTGTTCTCGTTTTCCACTTTTTGCTTGCTTGTTTCTGTTTGGCCCAAAACTTGTTTGCAATTTTCAAACATTTTCTGCCATTTTTCTGCTACGCTTTTTTTTCTGCTGTTGTGTTTTGTGCTCATTGTGCTGCTGCTGTGGGTGGGTGGGGCTGGTGCCTGCCCTGCAGGGCCCTGGCTGCATGAGAATTTTAAGTACATCAAATTTTTATGATTTTTCAACAAGTGTTTGTTTGTGTGCGCTGGGCGTGAAATGAGTGCAAAGAGAACGGCCAGAGGAGGCTGGCGAGGGGTGCTGCGGGGTTGCTGCTGTATTGTAACAGACGCACACATAGAACACACACACACAAACACACACACACTCATTCGTTTGGCTGCCTCTGTGTCTTTATTGCCGCTGTTAATCTGCGAAAAATTTGTAACATTTTCCAATTACCAAATCGTCGAAATATTTCCAGTCCAAACCACAACAATGAGTGTGTGTGTGTGCGTGTGTGTGGTGTGTTTCAGCATGTGCAAAGGGAAATAATTAGATGGAAGTAGAGCAAAACCCAGCCAGCAAATTGCACGACCACTGCCAGGGTGCTGGCTCAATTTGTTGGCATTGGGCAGGATCCCATTACTCATTATGGTTGCTGAAAGATCACTAGAAAACACTGCTCCCATGTGCATGTGGGCTCTGCCTTAAAGCTGATTATCCAGCGCACTTCATGGCCAGGCGTCAAGCAGGACACGGCACACGATGGACCTTCATATATGTAAGGAAAAGGGACAGCGGGCAGTGGAATGCTGCTCCTTGGAGCACGCATAATGCCAAGGCCTGGCCAATTGTCACCGAGGAGCAGGCACGGACAGGGATACGGACACGTACACGGACAGGGATACGGACACGGACACGGACTGGACAGTGGCGGAGTGCACTGAAGTGGATTGTAGCAGCGAATGGTTCTGACTTTTATGCCTGTCGCCTGTCAACGCCCTTTTCACGGCGGATACCGAGAAAGCGGAGCGGAGAAGTGAGAAGCCAGACCCAAGCCGAGAAAGCGAGAATGCTGGCTGATTGCTGGTCCATTTCCATGCCCATTTCTTGACCCATGCCTGGACTTCAGGTGTGTGGCCGTGGGTGTGACGTTGACACACACAGATATAACCACAGGCAGAGAGGGACAGGGAGGAACAGCGACGCAGATTGGGCGAGAGTGGAGCACACATTTTTGGGCCGAGTTTTTGCTGCTGCCTTCCACGTCCATTTGCCAGCCGTTGGCTGGGACGTTGTTCAATTTTCAAAAAAGCCAACCAGCCACGAACAGCTGCTACTTAATTGGAATTTTCTCGGCTTGCCCCCAACTATCGATGAAGAAAACAGCAACAACGAAAAGTGGAAGGAAACAGAAGCAGAAACAGAAACAGCAACAGAAAATATCTTGCTTTTGGCAGCTCTGCCTGGCAGGAGGCGGTTGTGGGATTTGATTATTTCTGTTCCATGTTCCTACGGCTCTCTCTCTCTCTATCTCTCCCTGTCCATCTCTCTTTGTCTGTCCGACTAACTCTTTTCATTTATGAAAAGTAGAAATACAATTTCTTCTCTTGCTATCAAAAGTCAGCTGCAGCTTCGTTGGCTTTGGCTTTGGCTTTGTCTGGAAATTTCTTTTGCTGCCATTCCAGGGGGCGATCTGCGGCCAACAGGTGTCGCGCCAGCGGGTGGGACATGGCAAATGCAACTCTGCTGCGCACAGTATTGGAAAGTTTTTCAATTTGAATTCAATTTGAAGTTGAGCAAAAGACATTTGGCTCCACTGGGAAGGGAATGCGATGCGCCATGCTGTTTGCACAGTTCCACCTGCTCCCTGTGGCTCATTCTCTCTTTGTCTTTGTCTCTCTCTCTCCCTCTCTCGCTGTCTCTTTCCTTAAGGTTTTCCTAAACTTCCTGCCCTGCCCTGCGTTGAGTCCTTTTTCCATATTTATTTGGCTCTGTTGAAATGCAAATAAATGCAAACATTTACTTGTGACAAAAAAAAACACAAGAAAAGTGAATGTGTGGGAGCTGGGGGCACACACACATGCACACACAACACCCACACACACACACACACACACACATAACGATAATTATGCAAATGTAATGGCATAATGTTGCCATGATGCGCCTTTAGAAAATTGCGTGTGTCGCCGCGCTGCGTTGATTTTATGTAAACAAAATGACGAACGCCTTGAGGTTTATGGTACCTGCTGCTGCTGCTGCTGCTGCTGCCAAAAGTAAGGACAGCGCGTGGGAGGAGGAGCATCAGCCGCATCAGGCCGGGAATGAGCAGCGCAAATCTCTCGGCTCGCGGCCAAATGCGCATAACTCGTTTGAGGCGGAGGCCACATCCTTAGCCACAGGAACAGACACAGCCACAGCCACAGCCACAGTCTTATGCCTATTGCCAGCCTGCGCTCGTTAGCAGCCCCAAAAAAAATAAGAAAACGAGCAGCTAAAAAAGGTAAAGAGAAAGCGAAAAAAGCGGCACGAGGAAGCTGTTTACCATTTGCCGTGCTTAAATACACTGCCAGAGGCGGGTAGAGTGCATTCGAGCAGCCATTTAGCTGCAGCGGGCAAAGAGGAACCAAACCCAGCCGAGAGCAAAGATTTGACAGCAGCGATCAGTCTTTGCATTCATTTTGTCTGCTCTGGCAACATTTTTTTTACCCAAAAAACACACAGAAACTCTCCGACTTCAAGCCACGGCTGGCCGAGGCCAGACTTGTCCAACTGCTAGGGCATCCACGGGCTGGCATTCGTGCGGCGCCTTGAGTCTCCTCCCATTTGGAGTCTGTTACAATTTTCGGCGTGTGTTTGGTTCTTTTTCTGGCTTTGCTGTGTGCTGTGGGTTGTGCCAGGAAGCACTGGAACTCTGGAGTGATATCCTGGCGGCTGCAAGGACTCAGTTTGATGTCTTACGAAAACTAACAAACTGCGAAATGCGGCAAATGCGAAATGAGCTTTGTGCCAGCCGAATTGTGGCGACACCACCTATGAAGCCGCAAAAACAAAGAAAAAGCCATGGAAATGGGAGGGGAAGAGGGGAAGGGAAACCTTTTAAGCAAAAGAAAACTGGGTTACCCACCAAAGTGCAGCCAGCTGAGTCATGTGTGAAGAGTGCGAGAGGGGGAGACGGGGAGGGGGAGGGGAGTGTGTAGAGTGCAGAAAGCTGTTTGTATATCCCCTTCCCCTTCCCCTTCCGCTTCCTGTTTCTCTGCTGCTGCTGCTGCTGCTGCTCTTGGCGCATCCTTTTTAGATGTGTTTTAAAAGATTTAGCTGTGAGTCCCCATGGGTGCCAAAATAGTGGACACAGCGCATCGCAGGGGGGGAGGGTGGAGGGAGGATGGACTGAGGCTGATGGCGCAACCGAGTGACAAACCAAAGAGGGGTTCGGGTTCGGGTTGGGGTTGGGGTTGGTGCTGGGGCGTTGCTGCGGTGCACTATGGGGCATTTGACCACTTTTCCTGGCCGAAACTCATTCGTCAAAAGTCAAAAAAGTAATATTTTTTTAACGGATATTCATAGGGATAACATCAGTCCGTAATGTTACATACCCAGAAAATTAACAGTGCGCACCACTGTTAAGATAACAGCTGTTAAAGTCAGCTGTTTGCTACGAACAATATAAAGTTATCGGAAAACTGATTTTTTTTATGAAGTTTAAAGTGCAAAAATTGCTAAATTTACCAATTTAAGTAAATTTTTTACAACATTCTTGATTCAGACAGGTATTAAAAAGTTGTTTGTGAGTTTGAAATTAAAAAAATTAACCTCATAATAAGTTTAATGGCTAGTTTTTAACAAGTCCATATTTATGACGAAAATTTGTCTTTGAATAGACTTACAAAGTGTTCGGTTCCCGCCGGAAGCAATAAACTGCATAGATATTGTAGAGTTTTCAATTCTTAATCCAATTTATGTTACTTTTTCTTGCGCTTTTCTGCGTCTTCGGAGATATTTAAGTTTTCGTTACATAACCTAAAGTTTGGAAATTCGGAGTTGTTTGCAATGTTAAACTCAGTGAAGAAGAAAGTTGTGGAAGAAGATGTCGATTTGCATTGCATTTAAGTGGTAATACCTGTCACTAGCTTTGAGACCGATAAGGGATATTTGTAGACCCTTTGAAGAACTTTTTTCACGGTTTGTCGATTAAATTGAACAATTCCACGGAAAAATTGAAACAAATCGTAAAAACTGTTCAGATTGGATCAATTCGTGCTCAATCGTGCAATTATAATAACGTTGAGACATTTCCAGTATATCTGCACTGACGTGCAGTGCTATTGTGTCCAACATTCAACAAATTAAAGAAAAGAAGCTGCTTGCCGTATACAAGGAAGTCAATGTAAAAATCCGATTATCTTCTACTTTAAAATTTTTAAAAATCCGGGCACAACTTTTTTAGTTTAATATGGCATTGCTTTACATATTCCCATCATTATTTGTTTAATTCAATTTAAAAATAAAATAAAAATTCGATTTTACCCTGAAGAAAAGGCGGTGCCACGCCCATTTTTTCAACATACCTTCCTTTCACTATTATAAACTCATATCAAAAAACTAAATCAAAAAATAATGTTTCGTTTGGAAGTTATTAATTAATGCCACAAAAAGTGGTCAAATGCCCCATAGTGCGGTGATTCAACCACAGATAAACTGCAACCAAAAGCAGCTGGAGCGGGGAGCGGGGAGCGGGGGAGAAAGAGCGAAAACAAGAGACAGTGGCGGAGGGAGAAGCAGCGACAGCGGCAGCGGCAGAAACAAAAACAAAGACAGAGAAACGGCTGCCGGGCGAGCCGCGCCAGAAGTGTGAAGCAAATGTGAAACAATTCCGCTAATTGCAAAAAATGCGATGCCAACGAGTGGACACACACACACAGCGGGAGGTGGGGGGAGAAAGAGGGAGAGAGAGAGCGAGCGCAGTGGAGAGACTTCAAGTGGTTGCTGGCTGCTGGCTGTGGCCACACCGCATGGAGCAGCAGCAGCAGCAGCAGCAGCAGCAGCAGCAGCAGCAGCAGCAGCAGCAGCAGCAGCAGCAGCAGCAGCAGCAGCAGCAGCAGCAGCAGCAGCGGCGGCAGCAGCAGCAGCAGTGTTGGTCATTAAAAGGCGTTGCACTGCACACACACACACAACCCCCTCCCCGCCTGTCTATACCCACACCTCCCCCGACTCAAATCTAGTTCTCAACTTAACTTGATTTTACTCCCAAGTGCTGCTGCTCCGGGAGAGAGAATGTTTCACGTGCCGCCTCAGCTCAGATTTCTCCTTGGACGCTGCACTTTAATTAATTTAATTCGGTTTTCGCTTTCCTCCCCCCAACCCCAACCCCCTGCATTTTTCGCATGCTTTTAATTAAATGCCCCGCGCATTTGGCTCCACTTTTATTACTTCGGGTGATGGCAGGTCTATAGATTGCGGGGTGGGGGGGTTGTCCAGCGTCTGGGCGTGGCAGCTAAACCACAAATAAAAGAGGAGAGAGCAAGAGAAAGAGAAAGAAAAATGTAAAGCCAGCAGCCAAATTGTTGTTGACAGTTTGATTGAGTTTTGCGTTGTGTCAGCGCGATTGTTCGCAGCGCGTTCTTCTCGCCTTGGAATTCTGCTGCTGCTGCTGCATCAAATGAGGCAGCTGGCAGTGTGGAAACTTCGCTCGATTGTGCGTTGTCGGTTGTCGGGCAGCTCATAAACCGCAGGACATGTGTCCCACTGTGCACCTTGTGCAGCAGCGGCTGCAGCTGCAGCACGGCGAGCAGAGGAGAGGCCATGAAATAGAGAGGAGGAGCTCGAGCCAGAGCAAGGGAAGAAGTGGGCAGAGGGAGCGCCAGGAAAGGCGAGGCCAAAATGAAGTTAGTGCCGAGAGGATGCCAGTGGACTGCCGCTGGGACTGGGACTGGGACTGTGACTGCTGTGACTGCGATTTTGACTAGAAACAGGAGCCACTGAGCCCCGGACTGGCAAGGATAATTGCAAGAGGAAGTAACAATAAACTCGATGATATCGATGCCACACACACACACACAAAGACACAGAGTGTAGGTAGAGAGAGAGCGAAAAAGCAAAAGCAAAAGGAAAGAGAAAAAAAGCAAGTGCTGGCCCGTGTCCTGCGTCCTGCGTCCTGTGGAACGTTTGCGCCCAGCGAGCAATCAGCGTAAAGTGCGCGCCGCTTTGTAACTGAAACGATAACGGCAATACGGGAAGAGCAGAGCAACAACAGCAACAACAGCAACAAAAGCGGGAAAACGAAATGGAGGAAAAGCGAACAAAACCCAGCAGAAATATGGGCAGCGGAAGGAGCAAACAGGAGCTGGTGGAGGGCTGAGCTAGCGGAGGAGCAGCAGCTGGGGGAGATGCTGGAAATAATAAAATGCCATTTATTGACGGGGGGCTGCAGGCAACTGCCATTCGCCAGCCATGCAAAGCTCACATGCAGCGTGCTGCGAGATCAAAGCCCAGACAGCGAAGCAGATTCCAGGAGAGAGAGAGAGAGAGATCCACGGGCAGATCATAAATATTCTCATTTGCTGACAGCCAAACGACTCGAGTTGTGCATTAAATTGATAATTAAGAAACGCTAATGCGAGGCACAGTTCCTGCACTGATTAGGCAGCGGCAAAAGGAGCACAAAAAACTCATTTTAATGCAAGAAAATGTTGCCTCAAAGGCTGCCAAAGGGCAAAATCAATTTGGAGCTATCAATTTCCATAGCTGAAACCCTGGCTCTTAATTGCCATTGCTCCTACGCAGCGTGTGACAAATCAACAGGATGTTGTAGTAGATGATGTATGGCCCAGAGAGCGGCAGAGTCAGACCCCCAATTGCCATTTGTTGCCGACACACGCCCAGAAAAACATCAACATCCTTCGCTGGGGTCCTGGGTGCTTGGGTCAAAGCGCTTTCATGCACATTTATCGTGATTAGCTATTAATTGATAATAATTAACTTGAGCACAAGCCACAGATGTGCTACGCACGCCCGCAGCAACATTTCTCTCGCTTCATAATCTATACATAAATTGTATGTACATATGTACGTATTTATGTACAAATTTATGTACATATACAGCAAGTCTTTGTGTGCCTCGAATAGACTTGTTTTCTTGCTTCATTTGGCCGCTCACAAAAGGGAAACATTGCGCCAACAATTGCCAACATAATTAAGGCCCTTAATTACTTGTTAACTATTGTTTAAATATTATTAAAAATAATTTACTTACATGCGCGCTTTGGTATTTATTACTTAAATTCTGATCTCTGAGCGCGGCGCCTTCGATTCGCTCTGCTCTCTGCCTGGTCATCAATTTTCCCACCGATTTTTGTATTCTTTTCTTTATTTATATTTTTTGTTGTTGTTTTTTATAGATATTTATATTCTTTTAGTACACAAAAACACGCAAAACACTGACTTATGTTGTCTACTTTGACAGAACGCAAAAAAAAGTTGTCAAAAAAATGAAGGAAAATGTTTGATTTGTTTGTTGGCCGACGGATTTGCTTTTGATACAAACAAAAGAAAACGAACTTGAACTTGGGTGATCTCTCCTACATATACGCTAATTAGTTGCTAACTTTTTGTTTTTGTTGTTGTTTTTGTTTGTTTTTGTTGTTCTATTTGTTAACTTTATTTTGCAGCTTGTTGATTGAGTTGGTTACCATTAATGAGATAGAGATGGCTTGGCACTGGAGACAGCGACAGACACGAGACGCGACTGACAGAGCGACAGTGAGAGAGCGAGAGAGAGAGAGCGACAGAGACAGACCGAGTGTGAGAGCGAGAGGGGGAAAGCGCGAACTGAGGAAAACACAAAATTTGTTGAAACACAAACAATTTGTTCTAGCACGAAATGTGTGTCCAATCCTCTGATGTTTTTTCTTTGATTTTATTCTGTGACTTTTTTGTTGTTGATTTTTGATTTTGTTTTTTTTGCTGTTTCTTTTTTTGGGTTTTTTGTTGTGGTATGTTGCTTTTTTTAACCAGAGTCTGAGATGATTCGATTTCGATTGAAGTTCGAGTGGAGTTGCATTGAGTGGAGCGGAGGAGTTGAGTTGAATTGAACTGAGTGGATGGCTGTTGAAGCTGCTGCGAGATCCGTGCGGCACGTGCGAACACGTTCAGATTTCATAACCAACTGTCGAGCCACGGCGAAGCCATGGGCACTGGCACGACAGCAGCCGACGAGGACGAGGACGAGGACGAGGACGAGCGACCGAGCAGCGAGCAGCGAGTCGGCAGCCGCACGAACCTCCTACGACGAGGACGCCGAGTTCTTGGGCATTCATTCGAAAGGCTTTCGAAGTCTGCTCTTTGAGGAGGCGACACGGGGCCAAGTCCTGCCAGACATTCGGGCGCTGGGTGCCTGCTCCTGATGCTGCTGCTGCTGCTGCTGATGCCTGTGGACGCCTGAGACTCTCTCTTAAGCCAGCCTCCGCTTGCTGCTGCTCTCTCTTAGCTCGAAAGAGAGAGGCAGCGAAAGAGGGAAAGTGGGAAGAGTGGGGAAGTGGGTGACCAACCCAACCCCCGCGACTGATGCTGTTGCTCAAGTGTTGCACATTACGTTTACGAAGCTGAAGCCAGGCATAAAACTTTCACCATTAGCCGCGTTAATGTGGCGCCCGCGCCAAATTCGTCAGCCGGCCAGTGTGTGTGTGTGCTGCAAGGACATGGCCGGAGTGCCGCATAGCCACACAGAGAGACCATCAGCGAGAGCGTCAGTGAGGGACAGCGGCACGGCGACCACAAGGACACCCAAAGTGGAGGCTTAGCGAAAGTTTTATCGACACTTTCGGCCACATCGTGATGTAAGTAGCGGTCCAAGGACAACCCAAAGAGAGAGCGCAGAGAGACGAAA
The DNA here is from genome assembly GCF_008121235.1 of Drosophila subobscura. Lineage (NCBI taxonomy): Eukaryota > Metazoa > Arthropoda > Insecta > Diptera > Drosophilidae > Drosophila > Drosophila subobscura. Next base: position 20,883,536 of record NC_048530.1, on the reverse strand, counting down.
CGATAAGCAGGCACTTTGCCGATGATCTCGAGGATCTGCAGACTCCCCACCCCGCTGATGGCATGCTTCAGGTGGAGGCTGGTTGGTCGGTGAGGGGGACTGGAGTTTGAGGCATATTTATGCGACCCACTTGGGATCGTAAGTGCTGTCAACGATGCCGCCTTTGGGCATGTCCCAGTGCCTGTGCCTCTGCCGCGACACATGCTGCCCGCCTGCCCGCCCGCCCGCCTGCCCTCCCATTGTGCTCCCCTCGTCAGCATGGCACTATGACATATTGTATCCACAAGCGTACGTGCCCTGGCTGCCAACACAAAAGAAAGTTTTCTTTCACTCTCGGCGTACGTAAAACCTCAGCGGCAGTGGCAGTGGCAGTGCCACCCTTCACCCTCGTCAACTCCCACCAAGCTGAATCTTGTTTTCGTGTCCCTCTTCAAGATCCAGACATAAACTTAATGAATGGCATTCTCCTATAAATGCAAACTGCCGCGCATCTGAGGCGGCAATTAGCGTGCACAAATCTGGCAAATCACTGGGAGGAGGCAGAGCGGCAGGAGTTGCCCCAAAGCAGGAGGGATAACCCCATGGCAGAAGGGACAATAGATGGCTGACGGATCTAAGAGCAGAAGCTGGGGGCTCACAGCTCTGGTCCTCATCTGTGGACAGCTGGGACACTCGCCCAAATCAATAAATTAAGTCCAAAGCTGCGCTCAGGGAGCACACTTTCTGGAATGCAAACTTTCCATGGCCCAACTCCAGCCGCGGGCCGACCTTGAGCGCACAGTCGACCCACCACAAGGAGCCCAGAGGGTTGCAAAAAATATACACAAAATCGTGGCAACAACCGCCAGTCAGTCAGAGCAGAAGTTTGGCACATTTGTCACATGGACACTCGGCAGATTCGCATTTTCGAGTGCAATGAAATGTTGCACACACACACCCAGCGACACCCTGCCGCACCCCACCCTCCTGTTGAGCCCCTCAACTGGTGGCAGTCAAAGTTAACAGGGGAACTGGCTGTAGCTGTAGCTGTAGCTGTGGCCCGGGGAGGGCATTAGTTCACCGCATTTTATGGCCCTGCAAGCTGGCATATGTGTGTGTGTTATCTATGCCCCAACCCGCAGCCAACCGCCCCTGGGGGCATGTCAAAAGGTGCTCACATCTCCTTCCTGTGGGTTCCGCCATCCCCCGTCGGGGTGTGCGTGTGTGTGCGTGTGTGTGCGTGTGTGTTGGAGCATTTTTTGCGTGGGCCTCTGCCTGGGGGAAACTTTTTCAGCAACTACAATAATTTAGTATAGTTCACAAAAAGTTCCACCTGTCCGCATCCGCATCCACATCCGCATTCCACAGCCACGCCACGCCACCCGTATCCGCATCTGTTTTGGGGGGCATGCCCCAAACCCAATCCCCCCCCTCCCCAACCGACCGACCGACCGATCCATGTGTGCGTCTAAAGTTTATTGGTAAAATTTTTATTGCAGATTTTTGTGCGCCAGCAAACCCTGCACCTACAGCTACAGCTACAGCTACCCTCCCCCCGCAACCGCTGCCCTGCACCCCCAGAGCCGCCCCTACACCTACACGGAGCCACCCTTAGGCAGCCGCAGCACAGAACCCAACGCCTAGGGCTTGCCGTCGTCTTGTGAAAATATTTTGGGAAAACTTTTGCAATTTATCTGTTTCATAGCCAGCGACCAACACACACACACACACACAGGGACACACACACAGGGACACGTACCGTTGGTACATGGAGCGAAAAAGAAAAGCCAGAATGAAAGGTGGAACGGCGGGAGAGCGGCAAGGAAAGAGTCCGTTCAGGTATCTCTGCCTGTCGCTGCCAGGCTTACAGTGTGTGTGTGTGTGTGTGTGCTCTACCCACAAACAAGTGAACAAAAAGCAGACCGAAAAAAAACTAAACACCGAAAACCCAAAAAAAGAAATACCAAAGCAAAGCAAAGGAATGGCATGGAATGGAATGGCCAAAAAACCCAATTGCAAAATGAATCGAGTTAAAGTAATTTAACAGTAGATTGTCCACCGCACCCCCCCACACCCACACTCGCCGCCAGCAGGCAGCAGCCACCAGCCACCAGCCACCACCACTTACCGCCGTCCAAGTCCGAGTCCCAAGGTGGACTACAACAGATGGCCAAGTGCTGATAAGTGCCACGGAGTGGAGAGCAGAGGATGGCAGCGATGGCCATGAAGTGGATGGAGCTGCAGCTGGTAATATATCATTTAAGAGCGTGGAGAGGCAGCCACTAATTGATGCTCCAATGGATGAGAGATGAAAAACGACACAGCAGATCTAGTGTAAAATTAATTGAATTAAATTTGATGAACAGTGCAGCACATGTTGTGGATCAGCGGAGAAATCAAAAGTGCGCTAACAGAGCTGCAGCCTACAGCGGCTACTGGCTGTTAGCGAAGTGCAATCACACGCTGTTAATGTACGCTGAGCGTAAACATTCTGTTAGCGGTGATCAGCTACAGGCTGTTAACGTAGAGAGGCCAGAGACTGTTAGCGGACAGCGACTACGTCTGTTCACACTAAAGCCACTCGCAGCAAAAGCTCTCTTTGTTTCTCGCTCACGCATGCACCCATTGCAGTGGCCATGCACGCCGCCTACCTGCGTGCGGTAGAGAGAAATCTCATAAAGCTGCCAGCGCAGCTGCGGGCGTGCTCAAACTAACGGTGCTTCATTGGCGCTGATTCTTGGCTACCTGCGCCTAGCTGCTGCCAGCTGCAGATGCTCAAGTGCAAGCAGAGAGTGAAACGAAGGAGAGAGAAGAATGAAATGAAGAATGAAAGCTTCTCGCAGCGTGCAAATATAGCAGGTACATCCGATCGTCGCCCGTTCCGTTCCGGCATCAAGTGCTAATCCCCAGCCCAGCCACTGACGAAAGGCGAAAATGCTCCCAAAAAGGGAGAGCAGAACGGCGCAACAGACCAAAGTCTGGAATAGTCAACCGCAAAACGTTGAATTGCCTTGACTTGGGCTTGGTTTTGGGCTTGGGTTTGGGTTTCGGTTGGGCTATGAGCACAGCCGCAAAATGAGATCGAGGAACCGTTGAACGTGGGAGAGGCGGAACATGGAGAAATACCAAAAATAAATCCAAAGCAGCCAAAGTGTGTGCGAGTGTAACCCAGCATGTGTGTGTGTGTGTGTGTGTGTGTGTGCTTGGTGGGTAATAATCTTATCTTTAACTCGGCAGAAACAGAAGCCCTTGACGTTGCTGTTATTGTTTTCATCGCCGTAGCCCGTAGCCAGCGACTGTGAAAGGCAGCGACTGCGAAGCGACAACTGCCACACTGAGAGAAAACTTTTCGCACAAACTTTTGCTCCGAATTTCTGTTCATAATGCGTACGAAAATTGCATTCTACAAGCTGCAGCCATTGTTTTATTGTAGCTGGATAATAGCAGAAATATAATTGAACCTTTCTCTGACTTCTTTTCTCGCACTGTGCGACGCGCTGCCATGGATGCCATTGTACGGTAAATATTCTTATGTTCCCTCCGCCCCTGCGCCACGCTACGCTTCACCTGAGTCCAACCTCCCACCACCACCGGCATGACTCGACTACGCCGCGGCGCTGTGTGGCCCGCGCAGTGGTGCCATTTCCATATGGCGTCATATTGCTGGCTGCTCGCGGGGGGGAGCTGCCGAGGGGCGGGTAGCTAGAGCTGGCGGTGGCGGTGTCGTGGCGGCTGCCGTTGCTTTTCATACAATTGAAATTTGTAATTATTCAAATCGGATTTAAATACATACACACGCACACACACACACACACATAGATAAAGACTCGCAGCGGATACACATGCGGGGAGGGGGTGGCGGTGGCGTGGGGCGGGGCTGGGGCTCCGCAGGGACACAGAATCCCGCACAGACAGTAGTTGGAAGCGCACGGCATGTCGAAAATTTAAAATCAGCCATGAACAAAAAAAAGAAAGAGAAGAAAAGAAGAGGAGAAGAAGTGAAGAAGAACGCACAGAAATTAAACAAAGCGAAATAAAATGTGAAAATGTGAATAAAAATAAAATAAGAAAATAAAATATAATAAAGAGTAAAGAAAGCCAGGAGGCGCGTACAACAGGCCCTTGTGTGGCAGCAGCAGCAGCAGCAGCACAGAGAGAGAAAGAGAGGGAGAGAGAGAGGGAGAGAGAGAGAGAGAGGGAGAGAGAGAGAGCCACAGGCAGCGACAGCGGCAGGTGCATAATGAGCCCAAAAGACGACAATGTGGCACAGTTCCAGCCTGCGACTCAATGTCAATCTCAGTCTGAGGCTCGTTCCCACTCACTGACGCTGTCGCTGTCGCTGCTGCTGTCGCTGCTGCTGTCGCTGTCTCCTCCTGCCTCCTGCCTCCGCTCCTCCCTCTTGTTATCTCCTCCTTTGGTCGCTTTCACTTTGTGTGTGACAACGCCAAATTGGATGAAAATTAATTCATTTTGAAGCGTTAAGATTCTTTACGCGCTAATGAGTTGAAGTGTGCACACACACACACACACACACACACACACACACACAGTGCTTACAGCTTCTGGCCGGGCCCTAAACAGCTGCTCCAATGTCCTGGGCCACATTTGCCTTGCGGTTAAACGCAAAAGGATCGCTGCACGGGCAGCCTGCCTGCGGTCTGCTGTGCGCCGTTGAGCAGAAACTTCGCCAACAACAATTTAATGATGGAACGAAGGCACAGCAGACTGAGCTGAGACCTCAAGCTAAAGCAGCTGCCATCCGCGATAAACTGGCCACTTCCTGCCACGCTTCAATAAGTGTCATGAAAAAACCAATTAAAACTGCGCCACATATCCCTCTGCACATGTCCTCATTTGACTACGAGCGGCTGCAATTATTGCAAAACTGTTTTCCAATTATGTGGCCCATAATCATCGCCAGAATAATGCGAAAACTAAGCGCAAAACCAACAGCGACAATGGCAACAAATGAAAAACCAAATAATTGTCTAATTATAATTCTCAGCAAATGAGTTTCCAAGTGGTTGTCTTCATCTCCGCCTCGGCCTCCGCCTGAGCAACGCGGCTTCAGTCTAGTCGTACCCTGGCAGAGGCGGAGAGCTGCAAGCAGATCTGTGAAAAAAAAGAATGAATAGAAATAATATCTAAAAACTGTTCCAATAAAGCAAGACAACAATCGCAGCGACTTCACTTCATGTTCCATGTTTAAATCTTCAACTTTTTACTCCAAAATAATCTGCCCACAACTGCACTGAACTCTGGCAATGGGTAGCTTCCGCTTCGATAGATAGCTCCAGTCTGAGTCTCGTTTCCCGCTGCCAAAACAACATGGAAAATGTTGTGTCTTTTCCATTGCAAATGTTTGTGCGACAACCGGAGAGGGGGTGGCAGCATGGTGCTGTGTATTTAGCTAGCTTATCGCTTAATTGCCCCAGAACGAGTGGCAGCGAGGCAGCGAGGACTTGAAATTATGCAAAAATAAACACAGAATAAGGCATTGGAGCAGGAAAAGTTTGGGCTGGCAGCAGGACGAGACTTTGGTCCTTTGGTCTTGCTTGCCACAAAAAGTGAAAGCATCCGAACGCTGCACTTCGGTGCATGCAACGAGTTGTGGCACGATAATAAGCATCTTCACACTGAATTTGGCAGGCCAGACCACTGCGCTGACTGACTGACTCCCCGTTGGGGAGGCGGAGTGAGCGTCTTATCTAATGAGCAGTGCCAATGCCAGAGACCCCCAGGAGACCCCCCCGGAGACCCCAATCCCCAGCTTCCTCTCCAGCTCAGACTCTAGTCCTGAATGATAATTATTATGCTATACGTATAATCATTATTTGGCCAATCTAAGTGCGCCCAGAGCCATTTTGTGGACGAGCTTGGGCAACTGGAAAGTGATTAAAAACAATTAGATGAGCCAGCGGGTGGTGTCGCAGCTTTGTCTTCAGCAACTCGACTGTACTGGACCATGGGCCATGGCTGGCAGGAAGTTAACGGCGCAACGGAAACGCCAACTGGGAGCGAGACAAAGAGCAAGGTCTCCCCCAAGTCCCTCTGCTGGCACTCAATTTATGCATAATCCTGCTGGGACATGCGCCCAACCAACTCCATTCCTTTCAGGCCCTTCGTGCATGGCTAATGACAAAAATTCAGTGATTAAAATGGCCCAAAGGCATCACCAAAATCGAACCAAAAAAGGGAAGCCCAAAACTTCAATCACGTGCCGCAGGGCCACGCTGACAATTAATGGAAAATATAAGCCTACTCCAGGATTGGGCCATTGGCTGGCACAAACTATTGGCAGGATTTTTGAATGGTAAATGAAACGCCACCCGATAACACTCAAGATTCCCAGTGCTGCTGCCCATTCGGTCTTCTCTCTCTAGTAAATGGCATAGAGAAGAGATACATAAATAATTCAATATAAGGACATGAACATATATGCGGACACTGCACAGTGCAGTCTGTGTCCGTGTGGCAGTGTGGCATGTTGGATTTGCTCATGCGAGAAATCAACATATCAAAATTAATTTCCCATGCATAAATAAGTAATGTGAATGTCATTTTAATGCATATAACAGCACCACCAGCACAGACTCCCTGTATCTGTGTGTGTGAGTGTGTGTGTGTGTGTTGTGTGGGTGTGTTTGCATTTGAGCTTTACCTTTTCCTCTTTTTTTTGGGTGGCTGCCAGAAGGTGTAATTTTAATGCCAGCACACACACAGCCCTTGCCCCATTCATAATTTTCATCATCTTTTGCTCTTAAGGACAAACACACACACACACACACACACACACATGCACACACACACACATGCACACAGGCCAGAGAAATGTAAGAGCAAAGCAGAGCTGAGAGCAGAGAGAAAGCCAATATGCCGAGCAAATTTCTGTGAATTATGGCAAATTACATTCTTATCGATTTTGGTCCACATTTTTTTTGGTCGCAGCATTTTCCTGCACCCCAACACCAACCACCCACACCTCGCGCCTGAAGTATATTTTGTTTTCCTGTTACACTGGTATTTTTTGAGGTTCTTTTGCTGCTGCCTGGCACACAGCTCTTTCAATTTGTTTTTCGTCCGATGATGGTCGATGGTCGAGCGATGGTGGGGCGTAGCCCAAACACACGAAAGGTGGGATTAACTATGTTGACGGTACTTCAGGCAGGACACAAGCAAACAAAAACCATTAAAGCGGCAGGCAGGACGCACACACACACACACACACACACACACACACACACACAGGCTTGTCACAATCAGAGACACTTAACGGGACACAATGAAGTGGTGGACACACTCGCCGCTCGCCACTCGCCGCTCGCCACTCGCCGCTCGCCACTCGCCACTCGCAGGGGGCTTGGCGCAGGTTTTGTGGATTTTCAAAGCTATTTTTATGCATTTTTTGTGCACAAATATTTAGATATTTGCAGCGAGTTGGCAGCTTCCTTACTCACTTAATAATTATTGAAATTTTGCTTTGGCTTTGGCTTTAATTGTTCTAAAAAAAAAAGAGTTTGCGTCGCTGTGCGTGGAGTTTTCCGCATAGATCTTGGTATATATTGATTCTACTCCTCCCCCCACAGCACATTAGGCCTGAAGCTGATGGGGGGTGTGGCATGGCATGCCAGTTGCTGTAGGCCTGAGAGCATTATGCTTTGGGTTATGAGCTGTGGGACTACGTGGAGGATGGCTGCTGTCTGGCTGGCTGCTTGAGGGAACTGCCGTTGGGCGTGTGAAATTATTTGCTTCGATTTAGCTGTGTGCTGTGTGTGCTGTGTGTGCGTGCCCCACCCTAGCAGCCACTTCTTTATCAGCTTTTGGCACAGGGTAATAAGATAACCTTATTGCATATGTTTATATTACCATTACAACGATGTGTGCAGGGGTGTGCTGTGCTGTGGTGGAGCCTAAACAAAAGACGCAACCCGGAAGAAGTGGAGCAAACAGACAGCAGCACCTGACAGACAGCCACTCGGCAAAGGGCAGCAGCAGAAGAGGTGTGCTCCGCCCACTCTCCACTCCACACCGAACCCCTCTCCATCTCTCTCTGCCTTCCTCTCTCTGTGTCTTCGTTCGTTGCCTAATAATGTGATTGCCTTGTTATGGCTAAGCCATATAATGTCATCTGTGTGTGTGCGAGTGTGCGTGTGTGTGTGTGTCTTTGTGTTCGTGTTGGATTCACAAATTTATTTTTATGATCATGTGAAATTTATTAATATTTATTGTTGTGTTTGTTGCGGTCTTCTCTGGCTTTGGTTTTGGTTTCTGGTTTTGGTTTTGGTTTCCCTTCTTGCTGCCACGCCCTGCCATTTCCCTTTCCCTTTCCCCTGCCCCTTCCATTTCTTTGTTATTGTTTTTCTATGTACTGGCAGAACATCTATTTCTGTATCTGTAACTGTCAATTGGTGGGCAACAGCCTTTGACTTCACGCCAATAACAAAAGTTAATGCCAAAAGTAGGGAGCAAAAGGCAACGGATTTCGCGCTGCAGCTAAGACGATTGAAAGTTAAATTTTGAATGTATTTTTTAATAAATTCTTATGTGTATTTGTGGGCAAGGATTGCCTGTGTCCAGGAGTGTCCAGCGATGGACAATTTGGCAAAGAATTTCTAGAGAAAGTATCCTGGTTCCTGCTTTGGGGTAGCTTCCAGCAGTTCGCTGTCTGACAGCATAAATAATTATGAGAAATTCCATAAACAATTTTAAATAAATAAAATGTAAGCAAGTTGTTGTGTTGTTTTTTTCTCAGTGATAATTTCGCAGAGTTTCCGGCTTAAACAATAACCAATTCGAATCATTCGCTGCCCCGCCCTTTGGCATCAACGCCTGAAAGGCTTTTCATTTCATTTCCCTTTGCTCCTTTTGCCGAAAACTTTTTGGCTTCTCGCCTGTCTTTGGTGTCTTCTCGGTGTCTCGGTGTCTTTATGGTGTGAAATCAAATCTCATGCAAATTATACGCCTTTTTACGCAGGGATCAAGGGGAGCAGGGAGCGAAGGGTGCGAGGATTTCCCATTTAAATTCTACCTTCAATTGCGGCTTTCACAGCTTCCAATTTTTGAAGTTGAACAAAAGCGCAAAGAGGGAACAACTCCACACTCCCCGCCCCGTGTGGCATGCAACTGAGTGACGACTCTGCCACACTCCTTTCAGCTTTCAGCTTTCAGCTTTCAGCTCGAACTCCAGCAGCAGAGCTCCCTGGCTCCCTGGCTCCCTGGCGCCTGGCTGCTGTCTCCTTCAGTCTCCAGGCTCCTGCTTCCACTGCTCGTTACGCTCTTCCATTTCATATCTCTGATTTTTGTGCTGCCGTGTTGTGTGCCATGGAAATTTAATTTGTATTTCATCATACGCATATCTGTCGTGTACCTCTGGCCCGTGTGTGCGCCTCCCTCGGCAAAAGAACAACGAATTCCTTTAGCCAAAAGGAGCAATTGAACGTCAGGATTTTATGTGGGCGAATGGGCGTGGCAAATGCGTTAACACATTCGCCCAGTGCGCTGCTTCGCGCCGCAACTTTCGTCTGTCATGCCGCTGGCTGGGGGAGTTCGTTGCCAGTTTTACAGCCAACATTAAGGCATTTTAAGGTTCAGGAATTGTAAGGCAAATGATGGAACTTTAAGCCGGAGAAGTTCGTTGTGGGGCACTCCACTTAACACGATGCTAAGCGATGCTACGTGGCAGCACGAAAACTTCAATTTGTTCGAGGCAAAACAGCCAGAACTGAGTGGCAGGAAGGACGGCAAACTTATGCAAAATAAATGCAGTAAATATTACAACTCAATGGGAAGACAGGAAGGAAGCAGAGTGTGTGCGAGGGAGCTGTGAGCTTTGGGCAAATAAGAGCCGTAAATGTGCTGGCTGCTGGCTGCTCGCTGCTTAAATGCACAAAAATATGCTACAATTATGATCGTTTAATGTCGTGTGAAGCAGGGACACACGGACACAGCCCAGAAGGAGGAGCAAGCAAGCACCACAGCAAGGAGCAACAAATTGCAGACGCCGACAGCTGAGGAGGAGCAGCTCACATCGTTCATTATGAGCGCGTGGCATGCAGTTTATCCAGCTATTAGTCAGGCGGGGCAAGGCGGGGCAAGGCGAGGCCAGGACAGGCAATTTTCGAGTCAAAGTGCACGCGGCACACTCGAGCAGACACTTGCACACGCAGGCAAAGGACACAGCACATAGGACCTAGGACCCAGGACTTGTGCATCCTTCAGGCTAAAAATACAAACACAAAATGACAAATAATCAACGTGGGGCTGTGGGTTCGAGGTGTAGCAGCTGCAGGGCCAACTGCTGCTCCTTCCCTGACTTCGTCTACAGCTCCATCTCCATTTCCAGCTCCTGCAAACGGCATTTGATTTTTGGCACACAATTTCGCACACAAATGGCTGGCAACTCCAGCGTGTTACGCAGATACATGAATTGATGGCTGCTGGGGGGTTCTGTGCCACAGCAGACAACGTGCCGTATGCGTAATATGCAATTAACCGCACTCCACACACGCGCTCTCGCTCTCTCTCTCTCTCTCTCTCTCGCGCTGATTCTTATGCCGTTTTGCAGTTTCTTCATTAGAGATTGCTGGCAAAATGCAAAGCAAATCAAAAGCCTAAGCTAAGAATATTCTTGGCAAAGTTCAACTATTCCCGGGGACTTCTTCTGCCATTCAATCATGCCCAGAGACAAGGACATCACAGCAAAGGACATTCCATGGCTCTGCCTGCCCTGCCATTCAGCCATAAAACACGAGCTGGACCGTGCCCGAGCGATTGCCTCGTCCTAAGTGGCAATCAGGCAGCTGCAATCCTTGCCCAGCACCTCTTACAGCGCCAGCTCCCCGCTCGCTCCTGTCTCTCTGCTTGTCTGCTTGTATCACTGGCAAATCCCAGGCCGTAATTTATGCCTATGGCCCAAAGTACGCATTGATATTTTGATGCAAAGCAGTTGAGTTAACAACTGACAGACAGCTGGCACGAGCAGCACAAAACAGAAACCGAAACCCAAGAACCATTTCCATATCCATTGCCTGGCGCTGGTTCAGCTGCAGCTCTGCCCTGCCCTGCCCTGCCCTGCCTGCTGGAAGCTGGTGGGGAGTGCCAGAACCCAAAAGACTATGAAAAGTCTCAAGTTTTACATAACAAGGACAAGCAGGCAGGCAGGCAGGCAGGCAGGCAGCACGACAAAAGGAGGAGGCAGAAGCAGAAGCAGAAGGCTGGCAGGAAGGAAGAAACGGCAGAGGGCAGGCAGGACGGGCAGGAATCGCCGAGTAAGCAGCAAAACTATCAAGCAGAAATGAAGAAGAAAAAGCAGGGAAGGCAACGGCAAAACAAGGCACAAAGTGAGCCAAATATATGGGTCTAATTTACATGCAGGAAGTCGGGCAGCTGTGGAGCAGCCACACAGAAAATGAAGGATGCGGCACAGATGGCTCCACACTCTCCGTTCTCCGCTCTCCGCTCAGCAGCGCAGGCGCGACGCCCCAAGTTTTGACACGGCATCCGACTTGAGGTGAGACGTGTGAGGCGTCCTTTGACATATGCAAATATGGGTTAAGGGCATGCCGGGAGGAGGGAGAAGCAGCAGCAGGGATCATCAGACAGCGGCGACAGCTGCCTGCAGTCAGAGTTTGGCCAACTCCTTCGCTGTCCCTCTCCCGCTCTCCCTCTCTCCCTCTCTGCTTATAATCCACATGCAAAGTATGCAGAATAATTTTCATTGTGTGCCTTTGTGCCTCTCCTCTCCCCGCCCCTTCCCTGCTGCTCGGTAAGCTGCTTAGCTCCAAATCCTTTTAGGTATGTCATGTGGCATCAACGCATAGGCTTCGGCTTCGGCTTCGTCTTCGACTTCGTTTTGATAGCAAAAATCCTAGCAACCTCCCCTCCTCGGAGCATAACTTTACATAAAGGACACAGCTCCTTCCCTCCCCTCCCCGCCCCATCCCTTCCTAATGTGTCTAAGTGCACAAAACTAAACAAAATCATTTATCGATTAGAAGGAGTGAGAGAGCGAGCGAGCGGCAGAAAAGAAATCAAGTCGAATGGGGGCATAGGCTCTCGGCTATCAGTTCGGAGAAGGATGCGCGTGTGTGTGTGTGTGGCCCAAGAACATGCGACTTCATTGCTGCTGCCACAGCTGCTGGCGTCGTGTGCCCTGACCCGTGCCACTTATGCTCTGGCCATGGCCATGGCGGCTGCTTTGCCGTCACACAACAAACAGCAGTCAAAGGACATTCTGAACATAGATTCTAGGGCTGCTTTCTGGCGATCTTCGCGGGTATTCCGTGGGAGATTTGTGAGCTTCACTTTGGCCTCTCCCTCAGAGTCGCTCTCTGCTCTGTCTCTGACTTTCAGAGTCAAACATTTGACTGCAGAAGAAGCTTCTGCCGGTGGAGGAGGTTGTGCCTTATAATTGATGAGGCTGCCGCCAGGTGTGGCGGGTGTTGCCGCTTCTGCCAGCTCATTAGCGATATGTGGCAGGAATAACAAATGAATGATTTGGCAGCAGCAGCCAGGCGCCACGCCATGCCATGCCCCATCGAGCAAGCCACAGAGAGCAGAGTCAATGGAGAAGCCAGCAAGGCAGCAGCAGCGGCAGCAACAGGAGTAGCAGGAGCAGAGCCGAAACCACATCAGAGTACCAAAAAGTCCCAGCCAGGGAAAACCTCAAAATGCAATTTTCAGCGTATCGTTCAGCCACACACAACCGCAGCAAGAAAAAGGAACAAGCAAGAAAGATACACACAGAGACACACACACAGAGAGGGATGTGTAGGTGGAGGGGGGGGGGGGAGTAGTGCTGGGGGCAGGGAGCGTATCAAATAAAATGCATATAACACGCCTCATCAGCCATAAGCTACGAATGACAGGCAGCAGCAAACAGACAACAGCAACAGCAACAGCAGCAGCAGCAAAATAACTTTTACAACACACTTGCACCTGGCACACATGGCACTACCCAACACTAGCAGCCAGCAGGCAGCAGCCACCCCGCTCATTACTCATTGTCAGCGCGGGTGCTGTGCGGGGGGGGAGCTTTCAGCCCCCACGATGATGAGTGACTTAGTGAAAACAATTTCTTTGGCTCTCTCCCACGACTCTCGCTCTCCGGCTGCGACTCTGTAGCTGGATGGATTCCCATTGCCATTGCCATTGCCATTCCCAGTCGTTGTACAGTGAACTCTTTGCCGCACCAGAGACTGGGCAGAAATGCCAGAGAACTCACTGCTAGAATGCTGCAAAAGTGTATGAAAATGAATATGCTTACGACTGTGACTGTAAGTGTCCTTCCCCAGGACTCAACACTGTGCCAACTGTAGGTTTAAAGCTCCTCCCACTGCTCCCCCTGCTGCACTGCACATGCACTGCGTGGCACAGCCTCCCATCCCTTCTTTTATCTCAAGTATTTCTTAGCTTTAAGCCCCACACGTGTGCAGCTCCAGCGCGAACCCCCTGCAGCTCCCACTCTGCCCTTGCCTTTGCCTTTTGGCCTTTGTAAATATTTATGAAAAGATTGTTATGTATGATTTATGACAAATGATAATCTCGCATGCACAATGACGTGTACACAAAAATGTGAGTTGTGATATTTCTGGAGTCTCCTCACACTGCAGTCTCCGCTCTGGCACCTGCAGCTTGGATCTGCTTAAAGCTACGCCAGTCGCCAGTCTCCTTGGCACATTTGTTGACAGTTGCTCAGCAGGAAGCTGCTTGATTCTACGCATTTTGATGCCACTCTTCGATGTCTCGCTGCCTGATGTCCCTGCCTTCACTTCACTCCTTGGCCTACAATTATTTGCTTTCCATTCTTGACTTTTGTGCATAAATCTGTGATGCCTTTTCCTACTTCAAATCCGAACATATCCCAGCCAATAGCCCACAAATAAACAGATGCAGATACACCTTTCTATGGCTGTTAATAACTCATTCCTAACCCTGCTCTCAATCGTGGCAGCAGCAGCCTTGAACAAAAGTTCTCAGCGCATCTGTGCAGCAGCAGATTGTTGGCTGTTCGCACAGGTTGAAGATACTTTTCGCTGTCTATGCAAATGTGAGGCACAACACAAAAGACACAGCGACAGATACACACAAGCGACAGACAGACAGACAGACAGACAGATGGGCCGTGATGGATCGAAGCCAAAAGTCTGTGCAAAATCGAGTCTCAAGTTTGGCAGTCCTGCAGCCACCCCGCAATTTGTTGTCTGCCTGCATATGTTTGAGCGGGAGTGCGGCATCAAATTCTAAATATGAAATATGCAAAACTGCTGGCACGTGAAAACTGCCCCGCTCGCCCCTGAGAGCCGCAAAAGGCTTTGAGATAAATGTCGAAGACAAGGCGCGACGGCAATTTCAGTGGCAGAATGGCTTAAGCAAAGCGGCGGCTCCCGCTCCAGCTCCTTGTTGGGGATTTGTTTGAATCGTTCTTGCCGAAAATTGAGTTGATTGTCGCCATTCAGCGTGTGTGTTATCCTGCCGCCGACTCCGCCTCATCATAAACGGAGTAAAAACAAAGTGTAGAAAGCCTGTAACGGACACGGGAAGTGTCGTCTCGTCAGCACTCTCTGTCTACTAAAGGTTGGCCGGCTAGGCTCAGGGAAAATGGGGTGGGTGTTGTGCTGCGAAAACGAACTCCGTCACCTAACAAAATCGTAGACAGATTTACGGGAACTGGGATCGGAATTACAAACCCGGACGGAACTTAAGGTCCACTACCTACTGTGAAGAGCAAGGTGGTTGTGCTCTTCCCTCTTGACCCACCCTCCATGTAGAATAACATAAGAATATGCCATTATGGTTCTACCCAAAACCTTCTGCTGCTGCGCTATGTGCCTTAGGAACCCCTCCCAAAAATCAGATTAGAAATTCATGTTAATCGTTATAATTTTACTTTGACTTGTATAACTTCATGTTGTTTGTAACCCCATTATTTCTACCCTAACCCTTAAAACTATTTTTACTGCATGTGTATATATATGTGGGGCTAATTTAAGACATAGGAATTCAAGAGAATGATCAAATATGAATAAAAATAATATAATCAAAATATAAAGTAAGAATGAATTAATTAAAGGAATTAAGTGGCATAATTGTAGTGATTGTAGTTAATAATAATTCATTTTATATATGGTTAAGCATGCATGTCTCACTGTGTAGACGCTATTCTCCTGACCCGGAGTGTATGTGTATATATGTGTGTCTACTTACAGACTTTTAAACAGCTGCTGGTGTCGTTGGGCCCAATTTCACGTTTGCAATAAAACTGTTAAAGAAATGTAGAAATATGCAAAATAACAAGAAGCGTTATGAAGAGGTATTTTACCAATACCCTTCCATGGACACAATGAGACCGATGATGCACCTTTTAAAATCTATTCTTAACTAGGCATAAATTTCATTTTTTTTTCTTCTTCTATTTCTAAGTTAACGTCTAGGAATATTTAATATTATTTAACAATTTTCTTTTCTATTTTTTTCTTCGATCCATAATTTTTCATTAAATTTTCTTTTCTAGATTTTGTGATTTATTTTTTCTTCCCTTAAGTGGCTTTTTAGAATGTCGGCATCGAACAATTTTAATAACCTGAGAAAAGGAGAGAATAGGTGACATACGGTCAGGTGGGTCTAGTTAAGTGTGCATAGGTGTATGGTCAGCCGCAAGGGCAACGACCGCTGAGCTAATTTTTCCACACCCTACATGTGCAAGCACCAACATTTTCTTTACACAAGGCGCGGTGATATAATATTTTAGATGGTTTTATATTGTCGTTGTTGTTGAGCGGCTTAATTGCGCGTGAGATATATGTATATAAACGGCTCGGTCCCGATCGCCAAGTCCATCCGTTTCTATGCCTGCAGGCAAGGTCCGGTGGCACCAAGAAGAAGGACTGATGATCGTCATGAAGCGGACCCCCCCTCCTTGAGGGGTGGTCAGGCCAGGTCAGCAATTTTCTGCCACACGTGGATCATAACCTATGTACAGTACATACGTGAATTTATGTAATAAGGTCACTTTTTCATTTTCTTTGCGTACCTTATCCAGGGTTTGGTTTTTAGTTTTTGTTCTTTGCAGCCACAACACTTTTCAAATTGTTTTTATTGGGTTTAGGTTCCCTTTTATGGTTTTGCAGAATTTTCACCACGTTTTTTTTTCTTTTTATACGTTCTGTACGCACATTAATTAAGTCTTCCAACTTTGAATGCACTTTTTTGTTCTGTGCAGCATGCACTTAGCCTAACTATTTTACCCCTCCAAAAGCTGGGTATGAGAGAGCTAAGAAGGTTCTCGAAGGGCTAGCCGTAAGCTATGCTTGCGGAGAGAAAAGCTCACATGTGAACGGCGCTCGCACGTGCAATTTCGAAAGAGAGAGCTTTTCAAGATAAAAGCTTCTGATCTTGCATTTGGGCTCTCTATGGAATGCATGTACAGTTGGGAAGGTTCAATATTTTTGCGATAAAATAAGAAGACTGTTACAAAAAAAAATTCTTAATACAATTCTTGTCCAGACATTCTAAATTTTGTATTTTTGGTCTGCAACCTTCACACCCCCCCGCCAGATTTTATCTTAGGGTTTTGACCCAAGATAAAACTGAAACAACAACAAGGAAGGGTGCAGACTTTTGTCTCTAGCTACCAAATATCCTTAATGTGAAATTTCCCCAGCTCTTTACAGTTCAATTGAGATTGTGAACGCAACGGTAACGAACAAATCGGCATGTCTCATTGGATGTCAACCAATCCGATAAACACGACCTGTGATATTTGTGTTTGCAATGGGTTTCTAAAATGTCGGTGTCCTGGCTGGTATCATTGCATATAGTGCAGTGTACGACTACCTCGCCGAGATTAACATTTATATTGTCAATACTTCGCCTTACCGCCATTGTAACAAATTATGATTAAGGAAAAACGATATAGTCTTTAAGACTATGAAAGATTTTTTTGTTTGATTCTAAATTGGAAAATATGGGCAATGATTGTGAGGGTCTCCTATCAGGCACCAGCACAGCAGAAGGAATGTCTTCGGTTGTTATAACCTTAAGTCCGTAAGCAGAAAGAAAGAAAACAAAAAATTTTGTTGTTGATCCTTTCGAGAAAAAGAGGAACAGGACCGAATTCTCCAGTCTGAACAAGTCTCAATTAATCTCGAGAGAATAAAGGTCATTCATCTTCGCTACTAGGTATAGAACCAATTTACTCAGAACTATCGTTCCTAGTATCCTGATGAAATGATATAATGAAGTCTACTGTGATCTTCTTCTATGCAATATATCCACTGGTCTGGGTCCGACAATGATCAGATTCCCAGCTGTTCCGAGCTGGATATATAACACAAAAACTGAACTACTTTAAAATTTGGATCAATATTGGGTTGCGGAAGGGATTGGGAAGGTTATTGGGGAAAACGTGAGGGAACCTATAACCATAGAATATATAGTTGGTAGGTACGGCCATTCGGGCCCCACGTTGGTAGATACGGACCATTTGGGCCCCACGTTGGTAGATACGAACCATTTGGGCCCCACGTTGGGCGCCATTTATTATGTAACGGACACGGGAAGTGTCGTCTCGTCAGCACTCTCTGTCTACTAAAGGTTGGCCGGCTAGGCTCAGGGAAAATGGGGTGGGTGTTGTGCTGCGAAAACGAACTCCGTCACCTAACAAAATCGTAGACAGATTTACGGGAACTGGGATCGGAATTACAAACCCGGACGGAACTTAAGGTCCACTACCTACTGTGAAGAGCAAGGTGGTTGTGCTCTTCCCTCTTGACCCACCCTCCATGTAGAATAACATAAGAATATGCCATTATGGTTCTACCCAAAACCTTCTGCTGCTGCGCTATGTGCCTTAGGAACCCCTCCCAAAAATCAGATTAGAAATTCATGTTAATCGTTATAATTTTACTTTGACTTGTATAACTTCATGTTGTTTGTAACCCCCATTATTTCTACCCTAACCCTTAAAACTATTTTTACTGCATGTGTATATATATGTGGGGCTAATTTAAGACATAGGAATTCAAGAGAATGATCAAATATGAATAAAAATAATATAATCAAAATATAAAGTAAGAATGAATTAATTAAAGGAATTAAGTGGCATAATTGTAGTGATTGTAGTTAATAATAATTCATTTTATATATGGTTAAGCATGCATGTCTCACTGTGTAGACGCTATTCTCCTGACCCGGAGTGTATGTGTATATATGTGTGTCTACTTACAGACTTTTAAACAGCTGCTGGTGTCGTTGGGCCCAATTTCACGTTTGCAATAAAACTGTTAAAGAAATGTAGAAATATGCAAAATAACAAGAAGCGTTATGAAGAGGTATTTTACCAATACCCTTCCATGGACACAATGAGACCGATGATGCACCTTTTAAAATCTATTCTTAACTAGGCATAAATTTCATTTTTTTCTTCTTCTATTTCTAAGTTAACGTCTAGGAATATTTAATATTATTTAACAATTTTCTTTTCTATTTTTTTCTTCGATCCATAATTTTTCATTAAATTTTCTTTTCTAGATTTTGTGATTTATTTTTCTTCCCTTAAGTGGCTTTTAGAATGTCGGCATCGAACAATTTTAATAACCTGAGAAAAGGAGAGAATAGGTGACATACGGTCAGGTGGGTCTAGTTAAGTGTGCATAGGTGTATGGTCAGCCGCAAGGGCAACGACCGCTGAGCTAATTTTTCCACACCCTACACGTGCAAGCACCAACATTTTCTTTACACAAGGCGCGGTGATATAATATTTTAGATGGTTTTATATTGTCGTTGTTGTTGAGCGGCTTAATTGCGCGTGAGATATATGTATATAAACGGCTCGGTCCCGATCGCCAAGTCCATCCGTTTCTATGCCTGCAGGCAAAGGTCCGGTGGCACCAAGAAGAAGGACTGATGATCGTCATGAAGCGGACCCCCCCTCCTTGAGGGGTGGTCAGGCCAGGTCAGCAATTTTCTGCCACACGTGGATCATAACCTATGTACAGTACATACGTGAATTTATGTAATAAGGTCACTTTTTCATTTTCTTTGCGTACCTTATCCAGGGTTTGGTTTTTAGTTTTGTTCTTTGCAGCCACAACACTTTTCAAATGGTTTTTATTGGGTTTATGTTCCCTTTTATGGTTTTGCAGAATTTTCACCACGTTTTTCTTTTTATACGTTCTGTACGCACATTAATTAAGTCTTCCAACTTTGAATGCACTTTTTGTTCTGTGCAGCATGCACTTAGCCTAACTATTTTACCCCTCCAAAAGCTGGGTATGAGAGAGCTAAGAAGGTTCTCGAAGGGCTAGCCGTAAGCTATGCTTGCGGAGAGAAAAGCTCACATGTGAACGGCGCTCGCACGTGCAATTTCGAAAGAGAGAGCTTTTCAAGATAAAAGCTTCTGATCTTGCATTTGGGCTCTCTATGGAATGCATGTACAGTTGGGAAGGTTCAATATTTTTGCGATAAAATAAGAAGACTGTTCCAAAAAAAAAAAAATTCTTAATACAATTCTTGTCCAGACATTCTAAATTTTGTATTTTTGGTCTGCAACCTTCACAAGCCCAGCCTGGTTCGAGCTTAAGCTCCGAGCAAGCCCTTGACGGCGTAGCAGCAGATTTTACGAGAATTGTTGCGCGGGTGGTGGGGCAGTGCTTCATCCATTCGCTTGATTGGAAATGGCAGCAAAAAGTTGAGAAGCCGCAAGGATCGTGACTGGGTAAGCCATGGGACCCAGACACCAGAGCGCACTTCTTTCCCACACACACACACACACACACACACACATACCCACACACACATGCAGCGCACACACACATGCAGCACACACACTCAACCACCTTTGAAGCAATTTGCGAGACTGAATCCGCCGCATGAATGTTGGCCGCAAATTTTGCACACGAAACGCAAAATAAACGGAAAAAAAGAGGCAGCGAAGGAGGCGCAGCAAAGAGCAAATAAAAAAGCGGCAACCCAAAAAACAATTAGTGAGAAAGGAGAAAGAAGTAGAGACACAGGAGAGGGAGCAGCCGGAAAATGGGCGAATAAATCCGGAGAACAGACACACTTGTGGCAGTGCCCATGATCGATTGCTTAATGCAGAGAAATTATGGCAATAAGCGAGCAATTCGTAGTGCATAATCGAACATAATTGATGCCAGTTTTGGAATAATTTGAGGAAATTGTGCTGATGCGGCGATTTCGATTCTGCAGCGACGGGGAACAGAAGATCAACAGCAGATTAACAGCAGATTAACAGCATTAAGAGCAGTAACAGCAGAGTCAACAGCAGAGCGATAAATAACAGCAGACATAACAGCAACAACAGCAGTAGCAGCAGAACAACAGCAGAACGATAAATAACAGTAGAGGCAACAGCAGGTGCAGCAAGATAACAGCAGAACAATAAATAATAACAGACATAGCAGTAGCAGCATAACAACAGCAGTAACAGCAGAGTCAACAGCAGATCAACAGCAACGGCTGTTCACTGCTGCTCGTAAGCAGAATTTTTATTTCTTAACAAAATTAGCTACTAATAATTTCAATTGTTCAACGAATGGCAAAGGTACATTTCAAAATTTGTTTGCCTCGAATAATTAATTAATAATAAAACAGATGAATGCAAAAGAATTATAAAAAGCATTTCCAGATTCCCATAATTTGTGTGGCCTTCGGATTTTCTGCTAGCCTGAGCATTCCATGCCTTTGATTCCGTAAATATCTCAATCCTTTGCCCTCGCCGAAATTGTTGCAGCCTCAAAGTCCTGTTTGGGTAAATCCTTTTGGTTGAACAAAAAAACGCGTCGCCTCCGCCGGTCACGCCCACTTTGAAGCGCGAATTAAGTCATTTAAACTGTTGAAGCGTGGGATTTCGCTTTCCGGCATCACTTCCAGCAGGAGGACTACAAAAACACAAACAAACAAATAAAAAAACAACAAACCAAAAAAATGAGAGGAGAGGCGCAGGCAAAGTCGAACAATTTTATTTATGGCGAGTTTATGGGCATTCATCATCGCTGGAGGGGGGAAAGGGATTGGCAGAGGCAGTGGGAGTACGGGGAGAGGTGGCGCTGGTCATGTTCCTGAATTCCTGTGTCTCTCTCTCTCCATCAACTCTGAGCTTGCCCGCTGCTGCCTGCGCCTCTGCCTCTGCCTGCGCCTCTGCCTCTGTGCCTGTGTGTCGACTTAGCGCTGCATTGTCTCTGTCTGTGTGTGCAAAGCTACTTAGCGTGTGGCTCTGTGTGCGTGTGTGTGTGTGAACATGAGCAACACACGCACTTGACATTTATGTGCGAAACGCAACTAAAGTCGACCACCCAACCAACCCCCCCTGTGCCCACGCAGACGGAGCTTTCTTCTTCCGAGATTCTTTGGAATTTTGCTCACGCACGCCAGCGGCCAGTGCCCCACCCCGCACCACCACCCTCACGCAGCGCCACTGAACTGTTCTCTATGATTTATTTGTTGCAATTAAGTTAGCGCGTTGCCCGAGTTGACCGAAAGGCGCGTGACAGGGTCTCATCACTGGGTGGCAAAAGCGGCCGTAAGTGGGCAACGTTTAATTGCCGAAAATTAAGGAGCCAGAAAGGAACAGGAAGCAACACTGGCCACAGCCACAGTGGGGTCTGGCTAAGGCGCACAGATAATTGTTGACTCCTTGGCCATCTCTCCGCTAATTATGAGCTCTATAAATGCCATCAAATATTCAGCCAACTCAAGGGGAGCGTCCAGTCGCATCGATCAATCCACTCCAGCGTGCGTTCAGTGTAGACAATTTGACGATTGCGAACGATTTGATGAACCAGCAACAGTGGCAGCCACAGCCAGACCCAATCTAAGAGCAAGCGAGCGCGCGCTCTCTTCGGCAGCAACTTAAGAGAGAGAGAGAGCGCCTGCTGCCTGCCGCCTGTCCGCTTCCATTTTGTTCTTTTTCGAAGTTCGAATTTCGAAATGTGTGAATTTGTTTATAACAACGTGCGGGTGGGTGGTGCGTGTGCGCCAGTGTGTTCCGACATATCTTTGGTCGCTTTAAAACGCAAAATGTTGAGGGTGCTGCGGCGGCAGCGGCAGCGGCGGCGGGCCTTGTGTTTGTTTAGGCTGTAAAAAAAAAAAAAAATGGTCGGCAAAATCATTTGGCAAGTTAGTTAATATTGGCCAAAGATTTACTTTTCATGTACATATCTGCAGTATTTGGTTCGTGCAAATATTTGCTTAATATTTTTGTGGTAATTTTCAACGGATTTTGCCGATTAGTTTTCCGGGTTTCTTGCTGTTAATTGATTTTGCTGCGTTGTTGATTGAAGGTTTTCCAAGGCATGCATAAAGGTTGAACTCGGTCTGGGTTCTTTGGTATTGATGCTGCACCCTGACCTGCTCGGCCCTGCCCTGCTTTGGGGTAATTGAGTTTTGTCTCATGGAGTGTCGTGTGAATTTATTGCAAATATTGCAACATGGAAATTGCTGCAAAATTGTTGCCCAATGAACATGTTCCTCATGTCCTGCTACTTCCACTTACTGGCGCCAAATTCAATTTATAAAAAATACACACAGCTACATACATTGTTGTGTGTGTGTGTGTGTGTGTGTGTGTGTGTGTGTGTGTGTGTGTGGAGCGGACTCACATCCGTTGATGTTCATGTAATTCTGCTGTGCTAAATGACCATGATTGGCTCTCGATTGCTCACTTGACAGACAGATGAAGATGGATAGATGGATGACAGGATGAATGAATGAATGAGTGAATGAATGGATGTACATGTGTATGGGATATGTAACGGTGTGTGTGTGTGCGGGCATTTGTTTAAACTTTCGTCTCACTTGAAGTGCAATTCATTAAAACAAACGAAGCTGCTAAGAATAATATTTACTTTTCACACATGCCGCTCTCAAGTGTAAAGGGGGAAGCGGCTCTTCAATTGTAATGGCGCTAGGGGGTTGGGCCACCCTTCCAGCCAGAACCCCTTTTAGCAGGGCATTTCGTTTGCTTTGGTCTCAGCGGAAACGGAAGCGGAAACGGCAACGGAAACGCATCCATAGAATATTCACGTTCACGTACAGACAGTTTTTAGCAATTACTTTTGCATACTCTGCCTACCTCCCTCCCACCCTCTCCCTCTCTCTCTCTCTCCCTGTGTCATCCATAATGGCTGCCAATTGGCTGGTGAAGTTTTATGGCTTCATTTTTGTATTCGCATAACATACTCGGGGCACACAGCAAGCGGAGGGCCGGGAGCAGGCAGCAAAGAGCAGGAAGACAAACGCGAGTGCGCATTTTCAATTTTGCTCATTAATTTTAATTATTTTGTAATAAATTTAAGATTTATTGCCAGCAAGTTGCATGTGGCATCATTTTTTATCACGTATTTGGAGCGGGTATTTGGTTTTTCGGGCTCCAATCAAAGCAGAAACTCTGCAGAAATGTCCCTGAAGATTGACTGAAATAAGTTCCCAAATTTGAGCAAATTTTACCTGAATTAACTCCGAGTAGCTTCTCATTTTTGGGCCTCTGCTGCACTTGCTCTCTGCACTGCGGCAATCCTAAGAGCCGCAACGGACACACACAGAGATCTCAAAGTGGATGGAAAAATGCTCAAAGACAAAGAGAAAATTGTTGTTTCGAACTGGGCATGGTCGCTCAACAGTTTTATTTTTTTGTGTGCCCATGCCACAGCCTCACAGGCAGGCCCGTCGCTAATGAGGCTCCAGCAGAGGCAGAGGCAGCGGCAGAGGCAGCAGCAGAGACTGCGACGGAGGCAACGGCAAAGACAGAAGCAAAGGCAAAGAGAGCGGCTGCGACAGAGGTCGATGATGAAGGGGATGACCATGCCTGGCTGGTAACATGCTTGGTTCTTAAATTAAAGCGCCATTTGTCCGTCGCAGCAGGACACACACACACACACACTCAAGTACAACAAAGTACAAAGTAGAAAGAACAGGAGCGAGAAGCCTGAGGAAGTTCTAATTGTTTGTGGACATTAAATGAGTCGCCGTTTGGAAATTATTGCCTTGCGCTTCAAATATCTTTGGGAGGGCCTTTGCCATACACTGCAAGAAAGTGAACAGCAAGGCAAGGCAAATGTTACAGCTACAAAAGTGAAGCTGCAGCGTTGACTAATTGCAACTGCAGCTAGCACTGACATCGAAAGTATGTCACAACGAGGTTTAGTTTTACTTTATTTTTATAAGTAAAGTTTAAAGTGTTGACATACAACTAGAGTGGAAACATAAATTTTACTTGCTGCAGATCGTTTGTCGTCTTGGTTCTCTCTTCAAAACGTTTTCTGTCGTTGGTTGCATTGAAACTCTCTCACCGATCTCCTTTGCGCTCTCATCTGAATTCGCTCTGGGTATGGAGCGCATGGCAGCGAATTCGGCCTAGGTCGCTTGGGCTGTGGAATTCGCATTGAAGCGAATTGGGCGTCGCTGTGTAGTTCGCATTGAAGCGAATTGGCTGTAGCTTCTGCTAGCTTTTGCGCTCTCCTGTTGTCATGGAAACGGGAGCGCCCTAGCTCATTTTTGCGTTGTCTAGGGATCGCAGCATAAATGGGAGCGGGTGCGTGTGTTTTTTTGTTTCTTTGTGTCAATCAGGAAGATTCAATTACGCTTGGCGTAACGCTCAGTCGCTTTTCTTTCGTTATTTTTCAGATGATTCATGCAAATCCAGGGTGTCGTTTGGATTGGGTTCTGCCAGCAGTGAAATTATGCAGAGGAGAATCCTTTCTGCTGTTATGAGCGGCCACCATGCCTTCCCTATGATATCCATGCAAAATGAAGCCATCGAAAAGTGAGCAACCTTTAGGCGTGCGACGCGCAGCTGAAGTTCATTTCTGTAATTGTATTCGCTGACCCCAACACAAGACCCCACCACAGCCCACAGCCCACACCCCACCACACTCCCCCCGTTCATGCCCATACATCTTCCCTTAGGCCGCACTCTAATTGGTGGCTCGCCTGTCATAACAATAACCAGAAATGTTCTTGGGGGCCCAAACCACTACTGAGTGCGGCACATAAATTTGCAGCAACAACAACGAGTACGAGTACGACAGCCACAATTAAGGCAACACACACTCAAATGATGTTTTTGGCCAGTGGGCGTGGCCACTTGCAGTTTCAATTGCTTGTCATATGCGGTTCAAGGGTCGCGCAGGGAGGAGGGCGGAGGGAGGAGCTGCCAGCTGCTTCCATGCTCATTTCGACGCCTTTCATGTTGTTTTAATTGGAGTTCGCCGCAGAGCCAGAGAAACATTTGATAATTAGATATTAAATAATGAATGACATAATTGTTTATGCTCTATAACTGATTGTGAGTGTGTGAGTGTGTGTGTGTGTGTGTGTGTGAAGCAAACACTCTCAAACAATGAAGCACTTCCGCTTACACGCATATCTGAACCATTTGCGGTCGCCATTTCCTGCCGGAAACCGCCTTGGACCTTCCCCTTTGAGTCCTTCAGTCAGGCCTTGTGCAACTGCAATAACCGTTTCTGCGGTTTCTTCGGCCAGTTGCGGCCGAAAAGGGGAATTTAATTTAGCTTGAAATCGCATTTGACATTTGCAAACATTTGCTGGAAAATCGTTACATGAATTTCCCATTGCATTCCATTGCAAATGTCCATGTCCATGTCCAGCAATTAAATTGAAGTGGCAAAACAGTTGGCAGAAGATTCCTCCAAAAGGAATGTGGGATCTGAGGCGAGCTCGCGGCGAATCAAGCTCGCGGCGAATCGAGTTCGCCTTGAGCGAGTCGAGCCCCAGGCGACTGAAGTCGAGTCAAGGCAAGGCAAGTTCGAGACGAGTCGTGGAATTAAGTCAGCGCCCTTGGGGGCATGATTAATTACTGAGACAGAGACTGAGACTGAGACTGAGGGCCCCCGTCCGCTGGCCCAAATGATTTATGTCTTTTTAAAGATAGCCATCAACATCAACGCGCAAACATTGGCCAGATAAAACCGCCACAATGGACCCACACAGAGCAAGCAACCCGCTGCCGCTTCCCACATCCCACCCACACTTATTCCACAGCTCCTTCCTTCAGCTCATCCTCAGCCTCGGTCCCAACTCATCTCATCGCTTCGTCGGACTTCCGTTTCCGGCTACTGAACCAATACCCGTGCAGTCGTGAGTCGCAGTGCCAGCGCCAGCGCCAGTGCCAGTCCCTTGCCAGTTCTCCCCCCGCTTGAACGTACAGCCATAGTGCTCAGTTTTCTGTTGACTTTATTCCTATGTAAGTGAAATGAAGTTGATTTTTCGTCTATGAAAATGTAAATGTGTAATTATTTGGAAAATGGCAGCCCGCCAAAAGGACGGACCGCACGGAGGGGCCAAACCAGAAGTAAATCCTGCCATGTGGCAAATGAAGAAGACCAACAGGAGGAGGAGCTTCAAATCGTGTGACAAGACATTAGGCACTCGATAAGAGTGTGGGGTCGCCAAAGGTCGCTCAGCCAGAAGGTAGGACATTAGTTGAGCAGCCAAAAGTGAGCACAAAACAGGCACCAATAAGCTGGAGCTGCGTTCACTCTACAGCAATGCCCCAGGTACGACTATCAGATGATTAGCGCTTAGTTTTTGCTCCCCAACTCTAGGTTCTGTTGTCTGCAAGGAAAGTCTAACACTTGGCAGCTGAAGCAGCAGCTGATAGCCAGCCAAAGACTGGCTCTTAATGGTAGGCAGTGGCCAGGAGAGAGCACAATGGAACAGCAGGAGCTCAGGCAGCAGGAGCGAGAAGTTGCACCAAAAGTCAGGCCAGGCCGCAAACAATGGCCCAGAAAACTTTCAATTTTCGGCCACACACAATAATAGATTTGTGTGGGAATCTAGGAACCAGCCGGAGCCTAGGGCGGGGGAGTGGCACAACAATGGGGCAGGCGGTAAGCGGCTCATTCGCTTCTGCAGTGCTGACCAAATAGAATAGAGGTGGAAATGTGGCTCGAAAATTGTGCAAAATAATTTAACAACATTTTGTTGTCATTGCATTTTGGACAGGCGGACAGAGAGACGGACGAGGCACAGGTTTTTCATGTTTCTTCATGTATTTCGGCTTATTGTGGCGTGAAGGAAAGTTGGCAAGTCATTTGGGGATTCACTTCGACACGGAGGGAGAGGGAGACAAAAGCGAGACCAAATGAATTTGATGTAAAAACTTTGGCTTTGGCTTTGGCCAACAAAAGTTTGATGTTTGTGCAACCGCAGCAGCAGCAGCAGCAGCAGCAGATGCCACACACCTGACCCCATTCCCGCCATTACGTTTCTCACTTACTTAACAGGTGTGACAAGAGCAGAGAGAGAGAGAGGGGAGGACACTGATAGTGGGGGACTACAACTAAAGCCAAGTGAATAGCTGTGACGACGCTGACAGGAGCGAGGGGCAGGGGACACGTTTCAGTAGACAAATGCCAGGCACTTAAGTCATTTACAGCCAGCATTTAGATGCCACAGCGACAGCTACGGAGACCCAGGAGACAGACAGAGAGAGAGAGAGTGCCAAAGGTGACAGCAGCTGGAGCCTCACTGCCGGAAAACTGCACTCTGCCGCTTGTCATTTCAATATTATATCACATGCCCAGCGCTCCCTGTAAACCTGCCGTAAAAGTGAGCGAGAAAGTGACGATTGCCCGTGAGTATCCCATGGACAATGCACAGACAGCGCTTCGATTGGGATTGAGTCTGGGATGGATGGCCGCTGGCGTTTTGCATTCCGTACTTGAGCCAAGCTGGGGACAAGCTGCAGTTGCAGCACTCCAAAATGGCGCAGCTGAGTGCGACAATAATGATGTTGTCACGGGTGAGCAGGGAGCAGGGAGCGGGGAGCACGGAGCAGGTGGCCACACAAAGAGGGTGACGACTTTCGCAACTTCTTGAGCCACTGCCAAATAGTGTTACGCCCCGCAGCAGGATAAGGATGCTGGTGTCAGGATGGGGATAATAAAATAACGCCAAATGCTTCACACTTCTCCGAGGGCTGCCGCTGCCGCTGGTAAGTGCCAGTGAATTGATTCAGTGGCATTCCGTAGGCTCTGGCAGTATCCCCGCTGTCTGTCACCTGCTGCCCGCCCGTGCCCGTGCCCGTGCCCACAAGCCGCTTAAGACGCTTAAGTGCAGTGGCAACATTTCAAGTGGATCATGGCTGTGGCTGTGGCTGTGGCTGTGGCTGAGAGGCGGCGACCCCTTGCTCCTCTCTGTGTGTTGTGAAGGTTGCAGACCAAAAATACAAAATTTAGAATGTCTGGACAAAAATTGTATTAAGAATTTTTTTTTTTTTTTTTCTTCTTATTTTATCGCAAAAATATTGAACCTTCCCCACTGTACATGCATTCCATAGAGAGCCCAAATGCAAGATCAGAAGCTTTTATCTTGAAAAGCTCTCTCTTTCGAAATTGCACGTGCGAGCGCCGTTCACATGTGAGCTTTTCTCTCCGCAAGCATAGCTTACGGCTAGCCCTTCGAGAACCTTCTTAGCTCTCTCATACCCAGCTTTTGGAGGGGTAAAATAGTTAGGCTAAGTGCATGCTGCACAGAACAAAAAGTGCATTCAAAGTTGGAAGACTTAATTAATGTGCGTACAGAACATATAAAAAGAAAAACGTGGTGAAAATTCTGCAAAACCATAAAAGGGAACATAAACCCAATAAAAACCATTTGAAAAGTGTTGTGGCTGCAAAGAACAAAAACTAAAAACCAAACCCTGGATAAGGTACGCAAAGAAAATGAAAAAAAGTGACCTTATTACATAATTTCACGTATGTACTGTACATACATAGGTTATGATCCACGTGTGGCAGAAAATTGCTGACCTGGCCTGACCACCCTCAAGGAGGGGGGGTCCGCTTCATGACGATCATCAGTCCTTCTTCTTGGTGCCACCGGACCTTGCCTGCAGGCATAGAAACGGAGGGACTTGGCGATCGGGACCGAGCCGTTTATTTATATACATATATCTCACGCGCAATTAAGCCGCTCAACAACAACGACAATATAAAACCATCTGAAATATTATATCACCGCGCCTTGTGTAAAGAAAATGTTGGTGCTTGCACATGTAGGGTGTGGAAAAATTAGCTCAGCGGTCATTGCCCTTGCGGCTGACCATACACCTATGCGCATTTAACTAGACCCACCTGACCGTATGTCACCTATTCTCTCCTTCTCTCAGGTTATTAAAATTGTTCGATGCCGACATTCTAAAAGCCACTTAAGGGAAGAAAAATAAATCACAAAATCTAGAAAAGAAAATTTAATGAAAAATTATGGATCGAAGAAAAAAATAGAAAAGAAAATTGTTTAATAATATTAAATATTCCTAGACGTTAACTTAGAAATAGAAGAAGAAAAAAAAATGAAATTTATGCCTAGTTAAGAATAGATTTTAAAAGGTGCATCATCGGTCTCATTGTGTCCATGGAAGGGTATTGGTAAAATACCTCTTCATAACGCTTCTTGTTATTTTGCATATTTCTACATTTCTTTAACAGTTTTAGTGCAAACGTGAAATTGGGCCCAACGACACCAGCAGCTGTTTAAAAGTCTGTAAGTAGACACACATATATACACATACACTCCGGGTCAGGAGAATAGCGTCTACACAGTGAGACATGCATGCTTAACCATATATAAAATGAATTATTATTAACTACAATCACTACAATTATGCCACTTAATTCCTTTAATTAATTCATTCTTACTTTTATATTTTGATTATATTATTTTTATTCATATTTGATCATTCTCTTGAATTCCTATGTCTTAAATTAGCCCCACATATATATACACATGCAGTAAAAATAGTTTTAAGGGTTAGGGTAGAAATAATGGGGGTTACAAACAACATGAAGTTATACAAGTCAAAGTAAAATTATAACGATTAACATGAATTTCTAATCTGATTTTTGGGAGGGGTTCCTAAGGCACATAGCGCAGCAGCAGAAGGTTTTGGGTAGAACCATAATGGCATATTCTTATGTTATTCTACATGGAGGGTGGGTCAAGAGGGAAGAGCACAACCACCTTGCTCTTCACAGTAGGTAGTGGACCTTAAGTTCCGTCCGGGTTTGTAATTCCGATCCCAGTTCCCGTAAATCTGTCTACGATTTTGTTAGGTGACGGAGTTCGTTTTCGCAGCACAACACCCACCCCATTTTCCCTGAGCCTAGCCGGCCAACCTTTAGTAGACAGAGAGTGCTGACGAGACGACACTTCCCGTGTCCGTTACATAATAAATGGCGCCCAACGTGGGGCTCGAATGGTCCGTATCTACCAACGTGGGGCCCGAATGGCCGTACCTACCAACTATATATTCTATGGTTATAGGTTCCCTCACGTTTTCCCCAATAACCTTCCCAATCCCTTCCGCAACCCAATATTGATCCAAATTTTAAAGTAGTTCAGTTTTTGTGTTATATATCCAGCTCGGAACAGCTGGGAATCTGATCATTGTCGGACCCAGACCAGTGGATATATTGCATAGAAGAAGATCACAGTAGACTTCATTATATCATTTCATCAGGATACTAGGAACGATAGTTCTGAGTAAATTGGTTCTATACCTAGTAGCGAAGATGAATGACCTTTATTCTCTCGGGATTAATTGAGACTTGTTCAGACTGGAAAATTCGGTCCTGTTCCTCTTTTTTCTCGAAAGGATCAACAACTAAATTTTGTTTTTTTTCTGCTTACGGACTTAAGGTTATAACAACCGAAGACATTCCTTCTGCTGTGCTGGTGCCTGATAGGAGACCCTCACAATCATTGCCCATATTTTCGAATTTTATAATCAAAAAAAAAATCTTTCGGGTCTTAAAGACTATATCGTTTTTCCTTAATCATAATTTGTTACAATGGCGGTAAGGCGAAGTATTGACAATATAAATGTTAATCTTGGCGAGGTAGTCGTACACTGCACTATATGCAATGATACTAGCCAGGACACCGACATTGTAGAAACCCATTGCAAACACAAATACCACAGGTCGTGTTTATCGGATTGGTTGACATCCAATGAGACATGCCCGATTTGTAGGCAGCTGTGTTCGTTACCGTTGCGTTCACAATCTCAATCGAATTTACAGAGTGGGGAAACTGCCGCGGCGAATTTTTCGTACACCGGAGCAATTCCGAAAAATCGTCCTAAAACAAGGTCACAGGTACGAAATACCCAAAAAAGCCTCAAGTGCACGACCTAACCCACGACCAGGACCTGGCCAGACTAGACGTGTGCCGGAATCCAATGTTCTTTCCGAAGGAAATATCCAACGACTTATTTCAGAGTCCATGACTAAATTTCAGCAAAATATGACCGCAGTTATTTCAGAGAAAATAACAACGGAGCTGAGGAATCTGAACCTGACAAATGTTTCTAGGAACTTCAGGGATGAGCCCCAGCTGGAATGGGAGAGTGATATTGCTCCATCCTTCCCTCGAATGAGCAGCGCTAGTAATCTTCGTAACAATAGTTACAGGCCACGCCCATCTAGTGCTCGTGCGAATGTCACAGACATTCCTAGTGAACATCCTGATAAGATCTCAAATATCATTTCCAAGTGGCGTATAAAATTCAGTGGATCTTCCAAAGATATTCCCATCGAAGATTTTATTTATAGAGTGAATTGTCTTACCAATAATTGTTTAAATGGAAACTTTACCTTACTGGCGCAGTTTGCCAGTCTCTTATTTACTGATTCAGCCTTGTCATTTTACTGGCGTGTTCATAGGACCACGAATAACCTTGACTGGTATGAGTTATGCAGCCGGTTGCAAGAGAGATACCAGGACCAACGTTCGGATCGAGAGATCAAAGCAGCCATGCGTAGGCGTAAACAGGGTAGTAATGAAAGCTTTGACGATTTTCTAGATGCGATGCTATCTATCGCAGACTCTTTACGAGAGCCTATGCAGGATGGTGACGTCACCATAGAGGTTCGCGAGAATTTAAAGTCGGAACTGAAGCTCGACTTGCTTCATATCGAAACTCCA
Organism: Drosophila subobscura; assembly: GCF_008121235.1. Lineage (NCBI taxonomy): Eukaryota > Metazoa > Arthropoda > Insecta > Diptera > Drosophilidae > Drosophila > Drosophila subobscura. The sequence goes on along the minus strand of NC_048530.1, from coordinate 20,851,592 downwards.
GATTTGGCAACCTTACGCAAAGAGTGTCACAAGCACGAGGAATTCTTTCGAAATCTGAAGTCAAAGCCTTTTCGCGACACGAAGTAGTGAATAGCAAGAGGTTTGTGAACTCCATAAGTCATGACGAAGAAGCTGAAGATAATTCCGAAAAAGAAGGGGACTCCCTTGACGAAGTTTATGCACTCCGATCTTCCGATTTTAGTAAATGCTGGAATTGCGAAGAACAGGGCCACAAATACCAGGAATGCCTAAAACCTCGTCGTATTTTCTGTTATGGTTGTGGTGTACCTGATACGTACAAGCTCAACTGTGCAAAGTGTAAATCGACTACGGAAAACGTATCCCAGGATGTCCGTCGGTTAACAAGACGCGACATCCGACGTTAGTCTCGGATGCTCAACATATACATCTTATTACCGGACGTGAACTTAAACCAGACATATCCAAATCATCCTCAGACATACCAATCCCTCCACATTTCAGACCATACCATGTTAGACTTCGAGAATATCAGAAGCGTAGAGCCGAAACCTCCCAAACTATCCCAAACCTCCTTTAGCGGTGTTGTCTCGTTCAGCGGAACGAATGCGCGAATTTTGGAAGCGAAAGAGAAGCCTACGTCACGTCACTGTTTCCTCGGTCGTTCACAAAGCGAGCGATATTCGTCTTTTACTCAAGTTGAGATACTCGGTGAGAGTTACCTTGCGCTATTAGATAGCGGAGCCAATAAAAGCGTCATCGGAGGAAAATTAGCCGATAAAATTCTCTCGAAGAATCTTCTGACAAAAAAAATGAAAGGCGTTGTTCGTACTGCTGACGGTCAGACTCAGATGGTAGCTGGTTTTATTAAAGTTCCTCTGAATTACAATTCAATACACTCGGACTTTGAATTTCTAATAGTTTCATCTATCCAACAGGATATAATATGTGGAATGGACTTTTGGAAAAGATTTGGCATTTCTATCGTTCCATCATCATCATGGACAATAAGCGAATTATCATTTCAATCCGAGCACGAGTTGCTCAAGTTAGCCTTGTCGATTTCTCAAAATAAGCAGTTACAGCACGTGATCGAATTGTTTCCGTCTTTCGAAAAGAATGGACTGGGGTTAACAACCCTAATAGAGCACCACATTGATACGGCTAACAGCAAGCCAGTTAAGCAAAGATTTTACCCTTTGTCTCCAGCAAAGGAGACCCTTTATGCGCAGAGATCGATCGCATGTTGAGTATGGACGTTATTGAAGAAGCTCCGAGCTCCCCGTGGTCATCTCCTGTCACACTGCACATCAAACCTGGTAAGGTGCGACTTTGTTTAGATGCCCGCAAACTCAACGCAGTTACAGTCAGAGATGCGTATCCAATTCCAATCATGGATGGCTTGTTAAGTAGGTTGCCGCCGGTTCACTGTATTTCAAAGATAGACCTTAAGGATGCCTTCTGGCAGATTAGATTAGACCAAGAATCTCGTGCGAAAACAGCTTTCACAGTACCAAATAGGCCGCTTTATCAGTTTAAAAGAATGCCGTTTGGATTGACAAACGCGCCACACACGATGAGTCGGTTGATGGACATTGTAATTCCGTATCAACTCAAATCTCATGTGTTGGTATATCTTGATGACTTATTGGTGCTTTCAAGCAATTTTGAAGACCACTTGCTACATTTATCGGAAGTTGCTCTTCAATTACACAAGGCCGGACTGACAATAAACGTGCAGAAGAGTCAGTTCTGTCTGAAACGGGTGGACTACCTTGGGTATCTTGTGGGTGAGGGGACGCTTCAAGTTAATTCAGAGAAAGTACGAGCCGTGGATGAATTCCCGATACCGAAGACTCAAAAGCAACTAAGGAGATTTCTAGGAATGACTGGGTGGTATCAACGTTTTATTCCCAACTACTCTTCTGTTATCTTTTCTCTCACTGAACTACTCCGTGGAAAGTCGTATGAATGGAATGAAAAGGCACAAGCAGCGTTTGATGATATCAAGTGTAAATTATGCTCAGCTCCATTTTTAATTCATCCCAATTACGACAAGCCTTTTGTAGTTCAATGCGATGCATCTCTTCATGGGGTAGGTGCAGTTTTAGCCCAATGTGACGACTCAGGTTGCGAGCGTCCGATAGCTTACATGTCCAAGAAGCTGAACAAGGCTCAGCGAAACTACACGGTAACGGAACTCGAATGCTTGGCGGTAGTACTGGCCATAAAAAAATTCCGCATGTACATCGATGGTCATCCCTTCAAAGTTGTTACGGATCATGCAAGCCTCCGTTGGCTTATGAACCAGTCAGATCTCAGCGGTAGATTAGCCAGATGGGCAATAAAATTACAAGGTTACTCGTTCGAAATCGAGCATAGGAAAGGAAGCGAAAATGTAGTGGCTGACGCTTTGTCTCGTTCATTCGAAGGTGTTACGGAAGTAGCGGTTTTGGAATGCGAAGTGTTACCGGAAATCGATTTAAAGTCGGATGCGTTTCAGTCGCCGGAGTATCGATCACTCAGAGAGAAAGTCGTGCTCTCCAAACTCCCAGATTTTCAAGTAATCGACGATTACATATATTATCGTACAGGGTTTTCCGTGTTGGATTCTGACCAAGCCGATGAGTCTTGGAAATTATTTGTTCCCGAAGCCTTGAGACAGGGCGTAATTAAAGCTGCGCATGACCAACCTTCCTCTGCACATTGTGGGATTGCCAAATGCCTCGACCAAATAAGGCAACGATTTTACTGGCCAAAAATGGTAATAGACGTCCGCGATTATATTTCCGCATGTGATGTATGCCAGACCACAAAACATCCCACACGCTCTCTCAAACCTCCTATGGGCGCTAGAGTAGTTAGCGAACGTCCCTTTCAACGGTTGTACGTTGATTTCATTGGTCCCTTTCCTCGAAGCAGAAAGGGCAATATAGGAATATTTATCATCCTGGATCACTTCTCAAAATTTACCTTCTTAAAGGCGGTCAAGAAATTTACATCCAAGATAGTGATTGACCTATTGAGGGAAGAGATATTTTCATGTTATGGAGTGCCGGAAGTGCTAGTGAGCGATAACGGTACGCAGTTTAAAAGTAGTGATTTTTCTAAATTCCTTTTGAAGTACGGTGTTCAGCACTTATGTACAGGGGCGTATGCTCCACAGTCGAATGCCGCGGAAAGGGTTAACAGATCGATTAATGCCGCGCTCAGAGCGTACGTTCGTACTGACCATCGTGAATGGGATGTGTTCCTTAGTAGCATAAACTGTTCGTTGAGAAAATCAATACACCAATCAGTTGGTATGGCACCTTATTTCGTGGTCTTTGGTCAGCACATGATTTCACATGGCCAAGATTACAAAATGTTGCGAGAAGTCGAATTACTCAACGAGGGCGAGGGAAAATTGTCAAGAGCTGACGAATTTCAGAAGATTCGCTCAAACATCGAGAAACACCTGACAAAAGCTTACGAGAGAAATCAACGCACTTACGATCTGAGATCCAAGCCTCGTTCGTTTGAGGTAGGTCAAGAAGTAATAAAGAGAAATTTTTCTTTGAGTAGCGCGACCAATAACGTTAATGCTAAACTAGCTCCAGTTGGAGTGAAGGCTCGCGTAAAGCAGAAATGTGGCCAACTGATTTATCTACTGGAAGACTTGAACGGTAAAGAGCTGGGGAAATTTCACATTAAGGATATTTGGTAGCTAGAGACAAAAGTCTGCACCCTTCCTTGTTGTTGTTTCAGTTTTATCTTGGGTCAAAACCCTAAGATAAAATCTGGCGGGGGGGTGTGAAGGTTGCAGACCAAAAATACAAAATTTAGAATGTCTGGACAAAAATTGTATTAAGAATTTTTTTTTTTTACAGTCTTCTTATTTTATCGCAAAAATATTGAACCTTCCCCACTGTACATGCATTCCATAGAGAGCCCAAATGCAAGATCAGAAGCTTTTATCTTGAAAAGCTCTCTCTTTCGAAATTGCACGTGCGAGCGCCGTTCACATGTGAGCTTTTCTCTCCGCAAGCATAGCTTACGGCTAGCCCTTCGAGAACCTTCTTAGCTCTCTCATACCCAGCTTTTGGAGGGGTAAAATAGTTAGGCTAAGTGCATGCTGCACAGAACAAAAAGTGCATTCAAAGTTGGAAGACTTAATTAATGTGCGTACAGAACATATAAAAAGAAAAACGTGGTGAAAATTCTGCAAAACCATAAAAGGGAACATAAACCCAATAAAAACCATTTGAAAAGTGTTGTGGCTGCAAAGAACAAAAACTAAAACCAAACCCTGGATAAGGTACGCAAAGAAAATGAAAAAGTGACCTTATTACATAATTTCACGTATGTACTGTACATACATAGGTTATGATCCACGTGTGGCAGAAAATTGCTGACCTGGCCTGACCACCCTCAAGGAGGGGGGGTCCGCTTCATGACGATCATCAGTCCTTCTTCTTGGTGCCACCGGACCTTGCCTGCAGGCATAGAAACGGAGGGACTTGGCGATCGGGACCGAGCCGTTTATTTATATACATATATCTCACGCGCAATTAAGCCGCTCAACAACAACGACAATATAAAACCATCTGAAATATTATATCACCGCGCCTTGTGTAAAGAAAATGTTGGTGCTTGCACATGTAGGGTGTGGAAAAATTAGCTCAGCGGTCATTGCCCTTGCGGCTGACCATACACCTATGCGCATTTAACTAGACCCACCTGACCGTATGTCACCTATTCTCTCCTTCTCTCAGGTTATTAAAATTGTTCGATGCCGACATTCTAAAAGCCACTTAAGGGAAGAAAAATAAATCACAAAATCTAGAAAAGAAAATTTAATGAAAAATTATGGATCGAAGAAAAAAATAGAAAAGAAAATTGTTTAATAATATTAAATATTCCTAGACGTTAACTTAGAAATAGAAGAAGAAAAAAAAATGAAATTTATGCCTAGTTAAGAATAGATTTTAAAAGGTGCATCATCGGTCTCATTGTGTCCATGGAAGGGTATTGGTAAAATACCTCTTCATAACGCTTCTTGTTATTTTGCATATTTCTACATTTCTTTAACAGTTTTAGTGCAAACGTGAAATTGGGCCCAACGACACCAGCAGCTGTTTAAAAGTCTGTAAGTAGACACACATATATACACATACACTCCGGGTCAGGAGAATAGCGTCTACACAGTGAGACATGCATGCTTAACCATATATAAAATGAATTATTATTAACTACAATCACTACAATTATGCCACTTAATTCCTTTAATTAATTCATTCTTACTTTATATTTTGATTATATTATTTTTATTCATATTTGATCATTCTCTTGAATTCCTATGTCTTAAATTAGCCCCACATATATATACACATGCAGTAAAAATAGTTTTAAGGGTTAGGGTAGAAATAATGGGGGTTACAAACAACATGAAGTTATACAAGTCAAAGTAAAATTATAACGATTAACATGAATTTCTAATCTGATTTTTGGGAGGGGTTCCTAAGGCACATAGCGCAGCAGCAGAAGGTTTTGGGTAGAACCATAATGGCATATTCTTATGTTATTCTACATGGAGGGTGGGTCAAGAGGGAAGAGCACAACCACCTTGCTCTTCACAGTAGGTAGTGGACCTTAAGTTCCGTCCGGGTTTGTAATTCCGATCCCAGTTCCCGTAAATCTGTCTACGATTTTGTTAGGTGACGGAGTTCGTTTTCGCAGCACAACACCCACCCCATTTTCCCTGAGCCTAGCCGGCCAACCTTTAGTAGACAGAGAGTGCTGACGAGACGACACTTCCCGTGTCCGTTACAGTGTCAACTGAACTTGCGGCATTTTGGCATGATGCGACAGCCAGCCCAGAGTGCAACTGAGTTTTCGTGGCAAGTGCATGACAGCAGTGGCGTGGCATGGCATGGCATGGTTTGCCAGCTGAGCATGAGTGCCATTAATGGGATCCGAATGAGCGCAATGAAAGGTTAAGGCGAAACAAAGAGCGCAAAGGGTGCAAAAAGTGAGCGCGAAAGTGATGATTGCGGGGGAAAGCTTGAAGCGAGGCTGCAATTCGCTGCTTTGTGCTTTGAAAATGAAAACTAAATGCAGGATGTCGCACAGCAGTGGGAGGAGCAGCAGCAGCAGCAGCAGCAGGAGCTGTCCAGAGAATGAGAAACGTTGTCGCAGTCCTACGGCTGCTGCTCGTCGTGCTCGTAAATGGCAAACTGCTTAAATGGCATTGTACAATGTGTGATAAATGTGCCGGCCAGTTGCCGAGGCACACACACACACACACACACACACAGAGCACACACACACACAGTTGCAAGTATCTGCATGGCAGCCTGCACTCATAGATGTAAATGGCACTCGAAAATTCCTTTGGGTCCTTCTTCTCCGCCTGTCAAGTGAGTGTCTGAATGTAGCCGCTGTCTCTGTGTGTTTGTGTGTGTGCGTGTGTGTGTGTGTGTGTGTGTGCAACCTGTAATTGCACTGGGCTGTGCACGGGCACAGACACAGATACGACACGGGTATCACATGGCATTAACATAGAGAAACACTTAAACAACTTTGACGGATGGCAGTGGCCGAGCGCCAAGAGCCGTGCAAGATATGCAGCTGCACACACACACACACACACACACACACACACACGCACACACATGCTCAGATTTTTCATGATTTATGCGCATAATATCAAAGGGAACTCCATGGACTAGGACTTGGACATGGACTGGCAGCAACTGCTGCAATTTATTGCCAGGCCTGCAGCACCCCAACCCCAACCCCAGCCACAGGCCACCCATGCAACCTGTCAACAATTGATTGTCGCCATTAAATGAAGCGAAGGAATCAAATCAGCCACCAAAACAATTAGACAAGTGTCCATGCAGGCAGCAGGCAGCTCAAGGTGGGGCTTCCTTGAGCCGCCATCAAAGCCAAGTTCAAAGCGCGCCCCACAAATACAGGACATCAAAATCACTCCCAAGAAGGAAGGAGAAGCGCAAGCAAAGGGAAGCACAACACAAAAATGAATGAAAGAATGAAAGAAAGAAGGAAAATTATCATCTTTGTATATTTTTCTTAAGAATTTAATTAAATTTTACTTGATTGATTGCACTTGGCTGGGAGCCCGAAGGGGCCGCGCTGGGCGTTAGGTGTTGGCTCCCGAAAATGATTTTCTAATTTTTTGTGACAGCCTTGGGGCGGGGCAGGGGCGCACATGGAGGGGCGCTGGGGACGGCTGAGGCAGGCATAATTAAAAATGAAAGCTGCTTAATAAGTTCGCTTCATGTTCGCCTTTGATGAGGCCATCAAACGGGGGGGGAGGAGGATGGAAACCCTCAGCCAAAACCAACAGAAAAAAAAGAGAAAAGTTAAATGAAAGCCGTGACGTGACGGGCGGAAGAGGGAGAGGCTGGGACTGTGCGGAATAAACGCACAAATTAAGAGACAATTTGTATTTGCATTTGACTGAATTTTGCGCAGATTCTTAGCTAATATTTCTGGCAGGGTATCTGCACAGTCGTTGCGCCCAGATGGCAGCTTTACGCGCGTGCCACATGCGGCAGGCTTTCGTGTTAATGAGGCAATGCGTCACTGGGAGCTGCTGCCCAAGTCCCCGCAGGCCCTGCCACTGCCATGCCCTCCAGGCCATGGGCAAGTTCATCAGCATAATTATCAATGGCATTGACTTCATCAGCTGTGGAATTGTTGTTGCTGCCCCACCATTTGCCACTCCAGTTGCTGCCCGAAGTAAAGAGAAGAAGGAATGGAGACAATGCCACACAAAGTGTGTTAATTGTGCAGATTTGGCAGGCCAAAATAATGTTCGATGGCTTAAAAAGATAAATCGCAGGGGCACAGGCGCTGGAGTGAGCGCTTCAGAGAGATGAAAGTGGCACAGAAAATGATAGAGAAGCACGCGCTAAGCCCCCCGTGCTTAGAGCTAATTGAGAGTCATCAGAAAAGGACACGCCACTCCACATTTCAGCCACACTGAAATTTGTAGGCAACTTTAAAGGCAGTCCAAGAACTGTCAGACACTCTGCATTGAGCTGAGAAAGATTTGTGACTTGTGGCATGTCAAACAAAAGCAGTTCTTAGCCCATTAGTTGACATGCGGACAGGCACACGGACAGCGGACAAGCGGACAGACAACTGAACGAACTGCCAGCTCCATGCCAATTTCTACCATCAACATCTAATCATCTGCTGCCTCACTTTTTGTATCCTTTTTGCCACTAATCCAATGGCAAGTTCTGCTTCTGCTTCTGCTTCTTCTTTGTCTGCGGTCTGCGACGTGTGTGTGTGTGTGTGCCACGCCCACCTGGGCAAACAAGTTGCTACACACAAGATGCGATTTATTTTTGATTGATATTTGCGTAACTGTCAGCGCTGGTGATTGATTGAAGGGTTGTCCCCGTTGCCCCCCGCCACCCCACTCGCTTTTTGCCGAGAACAGCAAAAGTCAACATACAATTACGAGCAGGGAGAGAGGGGGGTTGGGGAAAAGGGTAGCGGCAAGGATGTGTGTACACTCTTTGGGTTAGTCGACTTCTGTCAGCTGAGCAATTCGTATCTGAATAATGCGTAATGCGAAATAAATAAGTGCCAGATGTCTGTGTGTACATAGCGGTGTATATGTACATGTATATGTAGTTCTACATGTATACTACATACCCCTACGGTGGCTCTGTGGTGTGACAAACGATTTGCATTCTATTTTCTCTTGCCAAAAGATTGCTCAACGACTTTTGCTGCTCCTGAAATATTGGCTCAGTGTGAGAGTCCTTGAGTGGGTTGCCATTTGTTTTCGATTTGATTATCGTCCAATCAACGGAACTACCCACAAAGCAGGGTCAGTTCAGGTCCAGTTGCAACCAGAGCCAATGGCACTTCAATCCTTTCGCGGCGACTCATTTATGTTTTGGCTTTTGGCACTGCTGTAATTGCCTTTAATTTTTAAGAGTCTGTGTCCTGCCTTGTGACGCAACTCGAGTCCTTGGTGCTGCCATTTTTGAATGGGTTGGCAGGTGGCTCGCTCTGCCTCGCTCCCTCGCTCCTCCTCTCTTTCTCTCTGCTAAAATTAACATGAAACTAACACATTGAGTTGACATCCTGCATGAAATATGTATGCAGTGACGCACACAAACACAAACACACACGCATACATACACACATGTACACACACACATCTACATACGTGTCTGCAGAACTCTTTGGGCTGGAAGAGAACTTGGACCAGTGCAGAGATCTCTTTCGCTTTGTGTCTGTCCCTGCGCCCGGCAGCCTCTGAATAATTTATGTAACAATTGCGACACTTTTTTTGTGTCGCTGTTGCTAGTGTTGCAGGGGGGCGGAGGGGCGGAGGGGCAGGTGGCGCTGGGGCTGGGACATCTACAAGTTTAATGGCATTGTTGCTCTGGGCCACGGCCCAAACGTGTCGTAAAAGTAAATAGAGCACGAGAAGGGGGAAAGGAGTTGGAGTTTTTTTTTCGGGCTCTGAACTGATTGGGGGGTCTCCGCTCTGCCGATCTCTAAGTGAATGAAATATGAATGGAGACCTAATAAAAATTGTATGAAATAAAAGTGATGACTTTCAGTTTCACTTTTGTTGCCCCAAAGGAAGCGGCAAGTGCGCGGCTCAATGTCTAAGCTGGAAGGGGCGACTGGGACTGGCACTGCCTGCCGGCTGGAACCTGTTGCGCTCACGTAATTCACAGGAACAGCCACCAACGGCAACTGCCGTGCAATCAAAATGCCAAAAAGTAGATTTGTTATTTGCATAACACAATCGCAGGCGGCCCTCGCAGGCGCTCGCAACATTCAGAGACGCCACCTGGCCGCGCGCCTGTCAGGCCTCCACCAAAGGGGTGCGTGGGGTGCGTGGGTTGTGGGGGTAAACCTTTCATGTTTCGTTGCAGGAAGCAATTGATGATTGTCCTGATGGTTGACAATTTGCCGAAAGGATAAAGAAGGGAACGAAGCAGCGAGAGAAGGGGTGCTGTGGCAAAGGGCAGGGGCAACGCATCAATTTAAGTATCTGCCATCCAAAATTCAGCTCAGAATTTAAACAGAATTCGTGCAGTATTTTATCGGAATTTTCATCCGAATTTCCTTTAGAATTGTTCGAACTTTAAGCCGAATTTTGCCACATTTGTGAGCAGAAATCTTGCTGACTCTGCTTTGGCTTTGCTTTCAGTGTTTTGCTCAGGGGCGCAGCCAGACACAAAAGCTGCTGCATTTTGGAGCTAATTCTCGCAGCAAAAGTGGAGACAAAAATGCGCACACAGAGGGAATATGAGAGTTAGCGGCAGACATGGTGGAGTGTGGGCCAAAGGTCAATCCAATTAGGCTGCGACACTCGACAGTCGCACTGGTTGATGTGGCGTATACGCAATGTTGCCGGCACACAACACACAAAACACACAAAAAACTAAGCAATAATGCAGCGAACAAAAGTCTCTAGCAAACACATGGACCTGCACATGGACCTACACTCGGACACACACTTGAAGCGAACTTTGGCCATAAAAACCACACGGAATGGCAAATAGGAGCGAACACACACACGTCCAGGCTGGCAGCTTAAACAACTATGCTCGTGCTTGAAGCCACTCCACCCCGGCAACAACAACCCGCTGCACACCCTGCCCCAAACACGATTTAATGTGGAGCACCCTGACAGAGCGGGCACAGCCGACAGGCAGCTGCAGCTGCAGCTTTTTTAGGGTCTTCCTCCGCACTGCTGCTTGTCTCCATAAAACCATAATTTATAAGCACTTATCAGTCCCAGTTATACATATTTGAAATCGTATTATGAATGTTTTAAATGTGCTTTCAATTAGTGCTAAAATAATAAGAAAGCAACTCCGCTGCAGCGAGCTCTCCGATGTGAGGGCATTCCCTCATTCGTACACGGAAATTGCGGGCAAAAGTTTTCTATTTTTGTTGGGCTCCGCTTTGTTATGCTCTTTCGCCTTGCTTGCTGCCTTTGCTGCTGTTTTTATTTGCACCAAAGTTGCATGTTGCATGTTCCTCTCTCTCCGCTCCTTTTTTTTTTTTGGTATGCAATAAATTGCGCCACTTGAGCAAAGTTAATAAAGTTACAAATAGTTTAAATATTTATTTACAGTTTTTTGGTTTTGGCTCCACTCTGCCGCTCCTTTTCAGTTCATTGTCGGGGTGCTCCTCGCTCACTGCCTCGACGGGGCTGGGCTGGGCTGCCTGCCTACGTGACACGGCCCATAAACTGCAGCCAAGTTCTGGCTGGGGCTAGCAGTTGCGGAAAGTGAAAGCCACAAATAGAGGCCGCGAGGACAGGGAAGTTACTCCTTTTTTTGCACAACGAAACTCAGCTCTGAATTCAAGTTTAAATTAGCTTAAAATGTAACAAAAATTATCACAAAAATCGTTTAAATTTCAGCAAGTATTTGGAAATTATTTAGCAGCTTTTATTGGTATAAAGTCGGCAGGAAAATCCAAGGCAAAAGCAGCCATAAGCCCCATGGGCTTGAGCTACCCTTTCACGAGAGGAAAAGCACGGAAAAGCACAGATTTTCCTTAAACTAAAATGCGTAAACAATTTGCCTTTGACAAGTGCAGACTGCGACAAAGTCTGGAAGCATTTTCAAATGAACTTCAATGAATTTTGACAGTTGCTCGGCCAGGAAGTGCCAATGCCCTCTAGGAACAAACATAATTAGCACGAAATATGATTAGCATATGGTCAGGGATTGTATTGGCAAGACACAGCATCGGACAGACAGACAAACCCAGCCAGAAAACCCTTCAAGAAAAGTAACTTTACATTTTAAATTCCAACTTTTCTGTCTACTTTTTCTACGGGCACATTGTATGAGTCTTCAAGTGGTTTAGCCATGAGACAAACACTTCGCCGCAGGCTCTGCGCCCTCTCCTGCATTGACTTTCGAGTGCTTGCAACAATGTTGCACACTTCTTTGGCCATCTTTTGGTTGAAAGATGAAAAATTGCACATGGGAGAGGGCAGAGACCCAGAGCTGGCTCCAGCAGCAGCAGCAGCAGCTGATTTACTAAATCAAAAATAATATGATGCACACACACGCACACACACACACACGCACACACACACACACGCATGCAATGCGTCATAAATTTTGGTATTAAAAAATTGAACAGCAAGCTGGAGGCAGGAGGCAGGCAGGAGGCAGGCAGGAGTGACCATGGGGCAGGAAACACGCACACATTGTTGTCGTATATCATTATGCACTCAGCCAAGAAGAGGGGCAGAAGGGGCAGGAGAAGCAGCTGCAAGAGGCAGCAGCAGCAGGCGGAGTGTGCGTGGAGCAGCCATTGGAATGTGCAACGATATTTTATCCAATATAATTATGTCAACTACAGCACTGTGCACTGACGACCAAATCTCTAAGCGAGCTCTCAACTTTCAACAATACTTTATGGCAGCCAGGCCCCCAGAGAGACAGAGCGAGAGAGCGAGAGCGAGAGCGAGAGAAAAAGGAGTCTTTATTTTTTGGCTGCATATGAAATGATGTCACCCGCCGGGATTACAAGCTTTGAGCTTTGGGAGTGCCAGAGAAAGAGAAAGAGATTTCATGTGCACATTCTCTGGAGCTGTCGCTGTCCCAGTCCCTGTCCCTTTTGGCCCTAGCGAGAGACTTTCAGCGAGAAGAATCCACCTTGGGCAGGCGAGCATGTCCCAGATATTTGATGCCAATTGAGAGCCGAACTCCGCTTTGAGTTGATCGCTGCAGGGCTTCCACTTGCACCTCGCAGACTGAAATGGAAACTTGTAATTACTTTGCCAGTTTTGCTGTTTAATAATCGCTGGAATCTCTGCCACACTCGCTCGTCCTTTGTGGCGAAACTATGTGCTACATTTATTTGCAATAACTTCACAGGCAGAGCGCAACCACCAGCAGGCTGACACACACACAGACAGACACACACAGACAGTGCCATGCCATGTCATGTCATCACTCATACGCCGCGTGTGACCAAATATTTACACGCCCCCTGGCCACAAAGATACATCTACTCGCCACATGCCACACGCCACACTAGTGTCAGTCGGGACAGGGCCAGCCCAGTGGCAGCGCAGTGGCAGAGCAGTGTCAGGCGTATCCCAAAGATACACACGACTAGCAGTACTTTCAGCTCTCGAGCACATCAAATTAGCTATCGCTTTCGCACTCGCTCTCGCACTCGCTCCACCCCTCTCTCGCTCGCTCTCTGTTTGTCCAACACTCTGCGTTCTTTTATTTTGTTGTTGCTGTTGCCAGCCACCTTGCAGCTGAAGAGCTCTTGCGAAAATCAGAGCAGGAGCTGGAGCTGGAGCAGGAGCTGGAGCAGGAGCAGGAGCGATACCGATACTCAGCCAAAAGGCAAACAAATACAAATCCTATTTGAATTGTTCGCAAGTATTTGGCATGAGTGAATCACAGAGCCAGCGACCAAATCAAGTGGAGTCAACTGAACGAGGAGACATTGGGCCAATGAGGAGTAGTGGGGCAGAGGCAGAGGATAGGCAGGCAAAGCCAGTGGCCAGAGGGACAGGCAGAGCTCGAGGCAGATCCAGAGAGCAGGCAAGCCAGCCAGTCACGGGGCTGAGCAAATATTAATCTAGCCAAAGCCAAGGCAAATCCCTCAGGTTGCACGCGATGCCAAATCAATTGCAATTACAACAAACAAACACGCGACGCAAAAGGATGAGCTAGAGGCAAAAGGCCGAGGAGGGAGCCCAGCCTCCGCAGCCCCCGAGGTGCGGCAGAGCTGCAGCCAGGCAGTCAGTTCAAATGCAAAATGCAGAATGCAGAATGCAGAATCCCAATCGAAATGAGAAGCACGTCTCGAGTCTTGTGCCATGTCTTTTGCCACTACCAACTGCGACTTCTCTGACTCTATTGCCGCTGATGTTTTCCATTTGCCAGTGCCCTTCTTCTGCCCCTTCTTGGGGGGTTTTTATTTTTGTTTGCATTCGATTGCCTTGCTAAACATGTGCAGTGGGCAAAGAGTTCGTGCCTCAAATGGGGGCATTCATTTGAGGCACTAGCGCAAAAGTGCTTCAACGGAGCAGCTAATAAGTTGGCAGCGAGAATGTCTCCATTTGGATTCAGTTCTTTGACATTTCAGCCGCAGAACCAGGCCAAAAAGTATGCAGAGCTTGAGTCAATTTTGTACACATCGCTCAGCTAGCTGATTGTTTCTCCATTTGCATTGCAAAATTTCAATAAATTCGAATTATTGTTATGGATAAATAATAATTAACAGTTGAAAGTTGCAGCGAGAGAGCCGAGTGGGCAGAGACTGGAGAGTGCGTTCAGTGGAGACTCTCCCAAAGGGGCAGCGTGTAAGCCAAGTGCTACATGCAACATTCATCATGTCGCCCCCGACCCAACGAGCATTTCCAGAGAGAGATAAACCAGAGGACAAGACAAATGCAAGTTCATAAATTGTCAAGCAGAGCCGGGCAAAAGGAAATGAAATGAAAATGAAAATGAAAATTCTATCTTCCAGTTTTTTGTGTGTTTCTCTTGCTTATTCCTTTGCTTCCTTTTGCCCCTCGTTGTAACTCGCAAAATAATTCCATTTTCCATTCTTTAGCCGCCAAAGCCGCTGCCCCCGCCCCCCCGGCCGCCACAGTTGTATCAATAATCAAAGGCATTCCCTGCCCTGAGTATTGTTGGATGAAAATTTCACTTTTGTGCCACACACAAAAGATGCTGAATTTATGGACATTGCGGAGCTGAACTGCAAATTCTGCAAATAATTTTTTCGCCATTTCTGATTTGAAATTTCAGAACTTTATTCGACATTTTTCGACCCCCGCGCGGAAGGAATGTTGGGCGCAGATTCCTGGCTGCCGAAGGGGGTGTGTCCTGCAGTGCTTACCGTTAACCGTTAGCCGTTAAATCAATTTGCCATTTTGCTCTCTCTTTCTCTCTCTTTCTCCTTTCGAGGGCGAACCGTAGCCAACCCCCCGCTAGGCCTTGCGCGTCTCTCAGTTAATTGGCAATGCAAAGTCGCGACCGAAACAAAAGGCAACTTTCTGCCCACAAGTCATCAGAAGAAGCCGAGGGAAGCTCTCTCTCCCCTCCCCCCTTCATTATTCTCCATCCCCTGGCAGCCCACTGTCTGAATGCTAATGAAGCGCCAGGGCCAGGGCCAGGGCCATAGCCATGGAGAACTTAAAGTTTTAAGTGCAAATCGCCCGAATGCCATAAGCGAAATTATTATAAAATCAAACAATGAGCGGGAGCAGCGGGGCACACACACACACACACACATCCTTGTGCTGTCCAGGCCCGCTGAAGCTCAGCTTGTGGCATGCAAAATGCACTTTCGGCCAGGGCTCAGGTGCAAAGTCCACAGCTGCCAAAGGGCTGGCCCGAAGCGAGGCTGCAGCGTGGCTGTACCCGTGTGTCTGTGGCTATTTTGTGGCCAGGTCGGCTCCTCCTGAATTTAATGAGTTCTTTGTTTATGTATTCTCATTTATCTGAAATTACCACGCACAGACAGCGCGTTGTCGCAGTGCTGGCCTGTGGCTGGGGAGTGGCGAGTGGAGGAGTAGCGAGTGGCGAGTGGTGAGAGTTCGCTGGGGGAAGTGGTGGAGAGGTCTTTGGGCTGCGGGGAAACTCTTAAAGTAGCTGCGGCAAAATGTAATAATAAAATTGCAGCTTATTACCGCGAAAAGGTGTGCCGAGTCGAGCGGAAAACGGAAGTGAGCAATAGTATCTACTCGCTCTCTCTCTCTCTCTCTCTCTCTCCTTTGCGCTCTTTTAATATGTGTGGAAGAGACGCCCAAAGGTGTTTGTTGACTTAGGACAGCAGCTGACTGGGGGTGTGGGGGGTATTTCATTATGCCAACTAAGTCCAGCGGCCACTTCAGCTGATGCCGTTTATGCTGACAACAAATGCGAGCAGAGTGGCACGGGGCAGGCAGGCTTTTCCTTTTTACGAGATGAATGAAGGCGAGTGGAGTGGAGTGGGCAGTGGCCAAGCCAATTAAAGCGAAAATGTAGAAAATATTTGAATCATAATCAAACCCACACGCCACAAACCCATGAATATTCCCACCTTAACTTCTTTGATTTGTTTGTGGAGGGTGCACGCACACACACACACGCATCACACACACAGAAAGCCAAGAAAACTTTGATAAACTTGCATAAAGTTGAAGAGTTTTTCATGTGTGTGATGTGATCTGGTCAGAGCCCGGGCCTGAGCCCATTTGCATGCAGATTCCAATCGCAAGGAATGCGAAAAGTTCGTTCACATATCACATGTGGGATGGGTGGCAGATTATCCAGCAGAAAGCCACACAAAAAACTTGCCAGCACAACAGCCACAACCGACTGGTGCGGTGGCTGCGTGCAGAGGGACGGGGGCACTCCACAGTGTTGTCTAATCTGGACAGTCAAAGAAGCGGAAGCGCAAGGCAGCACAAAAAGCAACAGCACAAAAACAATTCGAAAACTGAATGCTCCATCTTTATATGCCCTTAAAATTTTACGTCGCAGGCTGCCATTGAAACTGTTTCGGCATCTCTCTCTCTCTCTCTCTCCCTCTCTCTCGCGGATCTGCTTTGCGCGCACGTCTAAATTCGCTTTGGTTCGTTGTGGCTTTGCGCTCAGCTGGCAGCGAATTCGCCGTCGCTCGTTTTGGCTTTGCCTTCGGCTGTGAAGATGCGAATTCGCCCTCGCTCGTTTTTGCTTTGTCTAGGGATCGCAATTGATCGCAAACTCAGCATACTCTCTAAGGTACACACCCATAAAGAGCAAAGAGTCTGGTTGAAGTAAACGAATGATAATCTAGCACTAAATCGTAGTACCCGCTGCAAGGGTAATTCCACGCAAAAAAATGCTCAGCAAAGCAGAAAGGCTGAAAACTAGACAAGGCAAAAAAAGTACACCACATACACATCTACATATTTACATGCATAAGCGCACACGAGTATGTATGTCTGGCTGGGTGTATTTGTGGGCGTCTGTGTGTCCCAAACTTCGATTGTTGTTCGAGCTGTGCGCGTATTTGAACTTTTTGTTTCTGTTTTCAGGTTTCTCCTTTGCTTCCTATTTTTGGCAAAAACTATTCACTAAGCCAGCGACAGGGAGGACAGTGTAATGAAGACAAATAAAGGCAATTCCTGTTGCGCCATGACTCCATGACTCCACCTCCCGCTATCACGCTCACTGCATATTTGTTTAGGTCCCCATGTGCATACATTTAGAATACTCTGGAAAGAGGAGTCTGTGCGATAAAGGGATGGAAATTTTTTCAGCCGTCTAGTTCCGTCTTAGTTCATGCTTTTGGAATGCGTTCCAAGTCCAAACCCAATTTATTCTTTTACCGTTTAGGATTTGTAAGGGCATCCCTGAGTCCGTGTAGACCAGTTTTTATTTCGAGTCTTTTTTTCTGTTCTCTTGGCTGGCCGTTTGCTGACCGTTTGCTTTGTTACGATTATGTTTGTCTTGGTCTAACCCTTGCAGTGCTCCATTTACGTAGATGCTAGCCTGCACCACATCCTCGTACAAATAAGCCACATTCCATGTTCCCTGTTAGCTACTTTGTATCGAAGCTATTGCTTTAGAATTGACCAACTAAATAAAGTAAATAATACTGTGGATTCCTGGGAGCTGCTTACAATTTACCTACTAATAGATTTTCATTTTTAATATACTAGACAGCAGCAGTGGAAGGCAAGAAAGAAGATTCAAGATTTTGCTTTGCATTGTTTCTTTTCCTATCCTGTATCTCCACCACATCTCCCTTTCGAGGGTCAATTCGCGTGTCAGCTTTCATGTAAACAACAACAAACGAAGAATGCAGAACGTTTGCCATCTCTTTCTAGCACGTGTTGCTTAGGACGCGATTCGCTTGGATCGGACACCGTTATGCGTCTGTGTGCACCGACAACAGAATCGAAGTCAAAAACGTTTCTTGCTTTGGTGTCGATGCGGCAGCCGAGCAATTGCTTCAAGGGCCACACGAAGCTGTTTCTCTGCCGCTGCGTCGCTTCCACACGAAACTTTTACGCTGTGCCTGTGCCGACTGCGCTGCCTGAGATCTTTTCCTATGCACAGAAAGCAAACGGCCGGATTAGGAGCTTTGGCACAAAATCTTTACAGTTATTTCAATAAGGAACTAATCACAGTAATTGCAGCATAACAGCCATATGACCATTACCAAGCGGTGACCCTAGCCGGACCCAACTGGCGGAAAGAGCAAATCGATTCCTGCCACAACTCTAGTGTCAATTTAGGCAAATTTTATGTTTATTTGGCCATTGATTAATGGCCCCGGGCCTGGACCCCATAGCCAAAGTTGCAAAGGGTACGCGGCCGAAGGTCTTCAATCATAAGTAGTTTCCTCTTTGGCCAATGTTGTTTTTCTAGTACTTTTTTTTTGCTGTTCGCTTTCGGTTTATTTATGCATAAAATTTATAGGCAGAAACAAACATATTTTGTGTCATTAGCCGCAAATTTTTGACCCATTTGTCATTAGAGCAGAAGGCGGACAAGCAGGGCCAGGCAGCCAGGCAGAGGCTGGCAGAAGACCCAAGGTTTTGCATAAAACAAACACACACACAGACGCCCCCAAAACACATGTGCATGGGAGTGTGTGTTGTGTGTGTGTGTGTGTGTGTGTGTGTGTGTTGGCCATTGTGCCATGCCAAAATGTGTGACCGACAAGATTTATCAAGTAATAACAGACATTTCGGACAACCCATAGACCCATTAGTCACACGCTGTTTGACATTGTCTGAAAATATCATTTTAATCACAGACCACACACAAGGAGCACATGGAGCGAGCCCCAGCAGGAGAGCAGCAGGAGCGAAGGATGATGATGATGATGATGATGATGGTGTAAGTGGAGTCGGAGGCGGAGGCGGCTCCTCCATCGCCATGCTCTGCTGCCTGCCGGCCCCGCCTTCCTTACAGTGCGTTTCGCAGCTGCAAATGCAGCTGTTATGTGAAAACATTTAAAAATTCTAATCATTTGATTACACTGCATGCTTTGAAACATTGTTCCAACAGTGGAACAAACAATCAAGCTAGCCTAGAGCTATGAAACGCACTGTGTGCACGACCAAGAATATCTTCATCATCGGCCAGGCAGCCAGCCAGCCTCTGCCTGCTACACACTGTCATCCTATTAAAGTTTAAACACATCCATTCAGTAGCCCAATCAGCTTTTGACCGTCTCGTCCCTCTGTGTGCGTGTGTGTGTGGGGCCGTTACTCTAATATTCACGAGCTTATTGTGCTATCGATGAGAGAATTATGATGCCCATAATGCATACGCACACGCCCTGCCCCCAAACACACACTTGGACCTCGGACCTCAGATTTGCAACTAAATTTAAGCAAATTTTCCAGCAAATCGTGCACCCAAGACAGGAGCTAATATTATAGTTATTATTATTATTAATAGCAGATTAATTAATTTATTTCGAAAACTGATAAATGAAAAGTTTGTTTCGATAATGCAAAATTCTTTCAATTAACTCGAACATTCGCTCATAAAATAGGTTTCTCTCCGTACCCTTAATGGAGTGGGAAACTTAGAACTGTTAAGCCACAAGCCAGCTCGCAATAACACAAAAAAAAATGTTTCTGTTTCATTTGATGAACTTTGAACATAAAAGAAAATAAACTGCTTAGATTTCTCATTTAAAAATGCTTCAAAATTCCAACACAAAAATGCACTCCAGTGCCTGTCACTCGCGCGGAATGAATCCGCCTACTTGGGAACGTACAACTGATTGGTAAAATCGATGAACTTCTGATCAAAATTGCCTGGCGGGTTCACCGACTGAAGGTGATCTTCAAATAGAATTGAGGCACCAAGAATTTTAAATTTTATTTCCATTTCCGGATTGTCCTCGTTGGCCAGCCTGCTGCCGATCTGTGCGAGAATCCCGTGCATTTGTTTGAGGCCATTTTGTATGTTGAATTTGCACTTCTGCAGGGAAATGGACGGAACGTCATGAAACGAGCGGAGGGGTGGGGACGAGGCTCTACTTACCCCTAGCTTTTCGGCACAAGACACAACTTCGATTGGGCGGCAGACAAGGCCGCTCTTATTTGGTTTGGCAATGGCTATCTGACCGATGCCCCCCAAATAGGACTGCATCAGCCACAAAGGCCTAGGCTCGGACTGATTTGTGTGCTCAAGCCGGACCGTTGCAAGGCGGCATCTCTTTAGCACCTCGGGATCGTTGCTGTGGAATGGCGCAGTAAAGTGTGGGAGTGTGTGGAGTGTGCTACAAATAATGACTTACAGATCGCCGAGTGGCTCCTTGTTCCACACACCACTAACTTCAGCGGAGTAGAGCAGCCGAAAGTCTCCCAATTTGGCGGAGAACACTCCATAAAACTGCTTGCGCTCATCCACTGGAGCATCGGAGTTTGGCGGCTCACCAGGAGAACCTATGTGAACGATCAAAATCAGATGGATGATGCTGGATGCTGGAGGCTGGTTGCTGGTTGCTGGACTCACTTGTGAACACGTACTGGCGTGCCTTGTAGGGATGCGTTCTGGTCTTCTTTGGCTTGAAGTTACGCTCATCTTCCCTTAGGGAGCGCACATAGATGCAGCCCTTGAAGCGACAGGCTGCAAAGTTGAATTCGCTATGAGTGCGATCGCCCATGAACTTGAGCATTGTGCCGCGATTGAGGCAGAAGTGCGTCTGGTCGAGCAGCTGGCGCGGCTCCCGCAAATGCATCACATGGTGCTGCACCACACCGAAGGCGCGCAGAAAGTTATCCCCTCGTGGTATGTACTCAGCATAGCCCTTGTTCAGGTCCAGCGGATATTCACGTGCAGTCGGCTGGCGATAGTACAACATTTGGGGGTTTCCCTTCAAGCTCTTCAAGTCCGGATCGTACTCCAACATATTCTCCAGTTTCAGGTCCAATAGATCCATTTTGATAATTTTGCAGCAGCCGTACTCAAATGAAGGAAAACAATTCTCTCACGCGTGCAAAATGTAACGAAAATGAAGCGCCGTCTGTGGTCTGTCCCTGAGCTGAAATGTGTATGGCAGTGGGAAGAAGGAGATCAAAAAGGGAGACAGCGACAACAACTACGCAGCAGACAGCGACAGCAACTGCGCAGCAGAATAATTTGTTGTTGCTTTTTCGCCAGACAGCGATCGTCGCCGAGTTTTACCGTTACTGTGGCTGTAGTTGTTGTTGCTGCTGCAGCTGCTGGGCGCGATGGAAGGTACATATGCGTGTATATGTATGTATGTACATATGTATATATGCATGTATTTTCCCTCACTCGCTCGCGGATCCACAAGCTGCCATCGATCGGGAGTACGTAACGTTGCCAGATCGTTTGACAGAGTGGCCAGACAACTCTAATTACTGGTAATGAGTCACGGTAGATGCCAGAACTCATGGATTTCATTTGGATATGTGATCCGATGCTCCGGCGGACGGACGGACAGTCGCAGGCTCTGTTTCCCGCCACAGTCTGCTTTGACAAATTAAATCTGTGAACTATTCAAATTGATGTTACAACTTTGAATTCACTTAAGCAATTTTTCACACTCATTTGCATAGTTAGCCGGGTGACTTTTGCGGGATCTGTGCCGCTCCACTAGCAGGTGGCCCCGACCGCCCGACCGCCCGCCCGCCCGGCTGCCTGTCCTGATTTATGTACGGAATGTCCTGGCTCTTGGCGTTTGGCTCGTTGGCTCGTTGAAAACTTTCCGCTGGTGGGTGGGCTGAGTAGCAGCAGCACAATGAAATTAAAAATTACCAACCAAAGGAAATCTTGGGTAACTTTTTTGATTTGTCCGCCACACACCGCCGCCGGACGGGCTGTAGTTGCCAGCTCGCTGCTCCCAGTCGCAGCCAGCCTCAAGTTTTAATTACACGAAACGTGATCAAAATTACAAAATGCGAGCACTTTTGATTTGTCTGCACAACCCAGAGCAGGCCACAAATCAAATCGAAAGGATTCAGCAGCCCACCCAGCAGCAGCAGCAGCAGCAGAAGCACCGACATTGGTTTACCCTTCAATTGTTCCCAATTTGGCTTGGGGTTTGCACACGTGATCATAATCGAATCTATCAATCATTTGCTGTGATGTAAGCTGAAAACAAAATCAATTCTTTCATAACAAAAACGGAATCATTCCAGCTGTTTATCCGCCGTAAAAGTGCAACAAAAAATTAATTTGTTCAATTAGCAAAAAGAGACAAAAGTTCGAATCAAATATAGAAAATTAGAACGCATCAGAATTATGTATATGGCAGTGGGGAAATGTCTGGAAATGTCTCAACAAAATAAACATAAAATAAACAATTTGTATTACTCCTTGAAGCTGCACGAATCGGTTTGTCCTTGCTGCATATTGGCTAATTTATGTATTCCATTTCGCAAATAAATCGCATTTGAATCTATTATCTAAATGATGCTGCTGACGGGAGGGGTGGCAAAGGGCAAACCATATTTGGCGGAAGGAAGGGCCCGGCTTGAGCAGCGGAGTACAGTGTCAAAAGGCAGAGCAGGAAGCAGGCTTATGTCAAAATACACACACACACAGCTTGATTGTCATTTGAATAGATTACAACAGATTGCCATGTGTCTGCTTGTGTGTGTGTATTCCATGTAGGAGTGTGTGTATCGATATGCCCAGTGGGCACAGCAGCCATCCTCTGTACAGTTGTAGTGGCCAAGTCAAAAGGATGTACGCATAACCCCCCCTATTACTCCGGCGGGTGCACTTCATTGTCACATGTCAAGTCTTAACCCTGCCAAAGATCAAGCTCTTGGCTCCGAAATGCCTATGGCTGAGCAGCAGAATTTCGTGTGAATTTGTGGCGCAGCTTGCCCGATTTGTGCCGTTTTATTTCCATCAACTTTTTGCCAGCTAATTTTTAGTGGCAAATCTGTTGGCTTCCCAGGGCAATGGGGCTAGCCCATGTAACGGTTAACACTCCGAGAGATTATGCTTGTAATAGAGCGGGGGCGGGGGGTGTGCGTAGTGTGTGGGCTTTGAGCTCCGCTCATATTGTGCAGACAAATTAATTGCGAACTCGTGTAATTGTTTGACAATCTTGTCCAAACTCATGCGAGTGTGCATACACCACTATCCATGTGTGTGCGTGTGTGTGTGTGTGTGTGTGTGTGTGTGTGTGTGTGTGTGTGTGTGTGTGTGTGTGTGTGTGTGTGTGTGTGTGTGTGTGTCTGACAGACACACACCCTCAAGACGCCATAATCGCTGTGTTGACTCAAGTGTAACCCAATTAGTCGACAAGTGCTCGAATATGGCCACACCATGCCCCATGCCAGAGATAACTAGGATAGTTTTTGAGCAGCTTTGAGCGATTGTGTACACGCAGCAGAACGTACATTTGTGTGGGGGACGGGACGTTGGACAGGCACGGTCATAGGTCAAAACGATTAATTATCAAATCGGCTTTCGTCCTTCGACGCTGTCTGTGCTGTGCTGTGCTGTGCTGTTGTGTTGCTCCGATAAGCTCTCAGGATAACGATAATTATGCTGGCTGTCAGCTGCTGTCCTGCTCCACAGTCAAACAAAGATATTTCTCGTCTTAAGCATGTGCTTGCATGTGTGTGTGTGCTCTACATTTATCCAAATTAGTTGTCAGTTCATTGTGAGATGAATATCTCAAGTGCAGCACTGATTGTCCAGCAACTTCAAGTGAAAACAAAGCCAGTGAAAGGGGACTTAACTCGGCTTTAAATTCATTCACTCACACATTTATTCACTTCAATTTTGATATGTATCGGAATCTAGTGGAATTCAAAAGTGCCATTAATTTTGTTGTTCGATTTTGCGCTCTGACTTGATTGTTGATCAAGTTCCGCAACCTTCCCGACGCGCTCAGCCTTCAAAGGCAACTGATCCAATTATCTCCAGAGCAGATACTCAAATGAGTTATTTTTTGCTTCGATCTGCAATGCTGGATACACCCCAAAGATCATATTACGGCGCGATACCAACCAGCCATGTATTTTCCTGCAGATGCATCACTTTCGGCTCTATGGATTATGGCCTGGCATTATTGTTTATATTCATTGTTTATCATTGCCCCCTCGATCCACAGCTACAAAAAGGAAAGATGCCAGCAGATGCCAGTATTTATTAAGCGAACTTTAAGCATATTTAAATCAATAACAAAAGCCTTAAATTTCCTTTGGCAGTTGGCACTTTTTGGATTTGTTTCCACGGCGCATTTAGTTTGTGGCGTTTTATTGTTTTTGTTTGCTCAAATTTGAAATTTATATAAAATAGGCACATAAAAGAGTTGATAACAAATACACACGCACACACAGACACACATTAGAGTGCGATAGAAGCAGCTATCAAGTAAGAGGAATGCTTCGTATTTATGTACATGAAACGATGTACAATGTGCATATTATGTACATATTTATGTACATGCACAAAGCTTCGTTTTATTTGATTTATTTTATTTCCAATCAAACAAAAATCTCTATTACTTTTTCATTGTTGAGAACAACTTAAAAATGCAGCTTTCTGTGAGGCAAATTGTTGCCAAAGTTGTGCCAAAAAATGTTCGTTTCAGTGGAATGCGAGGAGGTGGGCCAAGCAGTAGACTCCCCGACACACCCGGGCCAGCAGGTGTTGCCAGTTGTGGGATGGCCTGTAAGTTCAAATACTAATTGGAAATGAACAAGTTCAGTTGCTTCCTGCCGTGCAAAAGTTTTTGGGTAAACTTGATTAATTAGCCAAAAGCCAAAGCCCAAGCCGGAAATGAAGGCAAAAGCTAAGTTTCAAGACAGAATTTCCAAATTTAATAGAGAGCAGAACGGATGCGGAATACAGTTAAGCGAGTTACACAAATACACACAAATCTATTGACAGATAAATGGCACAGATACCATCTCTTTGCCAGAGTTTATACGGTTGATCCTATGATATGCAGTGACAGCTCTCCCTCCAGCACTGTCCTATCCAGTGCTCCTGCCGCTTGCAGTACTCGTGGCACTTGGGAAAGTGCGGATGATAGCGGGAAAGTTGCTGGCACAGCGCCCGATCCTTGGCTATGACGCGGGCCTTGATGGACACGATACCCAGCGGCACGGTGACCGCCTCCTCCGACTCCTCAGTGTCAATATTCAGTTCGTTCTCATTGGAGTCAGCGCCAGGGGCAACGTCAGCGGCAGCAGCAGCAGCACCAGCAGCAGCGACATCCTCTGAGGCATCGCGGATGCCACGAATGGCGCTTGCCTGGGCAGGTACGAGGTATATGGCCAGCGAGAAACAGACCACCAATAGAAGCTTCATTGTGCACAACTTAAAGGCAACTGACCGACTGGGCGCAGTGAGTCTACAACTCAAATTGTAATTTCTTATTCGTTTGCTAGTTCCCTGCCTTATCAGCCGTCCCAAGGTCACTCGGCATCGCGCTCTAATCGCTGAAACTGGAGGCATTTGTGGGGTTTGCGTTCCCGTTTCGGTTTCAGTTTCAGTTTCGTTTAAGTTTTCGATCTACCCAACACTCCCATGGAGGGTGTTTTGGTTTTGCAGCGCAGAGAGTGACGTCATTTTTTTGTTTTTGTTTACATGATTACTTCACTGATCCGTGCAAGCTTTTACCTGCATTGCATTCTGCACAGACAACGAAGAAACGAAAACAAAAACGTTTCTTGCTTCTCTGCCGCTGCTGCGGTTCTCCGAAGTCCCACGAAGCTTTTGCGCTGCGCGTGTGCCGACTGCACTGCCCAAGATCTGTTCCTAAGCTTACGATGCTGCCGCCCACTGCTCTAATTGTACACAAGTGTATGTGTGTGTGTAGATCTGCAGCCATCAAAGCTTATCTTCGTTTCTGCTTCAGGCAGAAGCATACGTAGGCCACCGCTCGAATCGCCCTGTAAAATAACTTGAAAATTTCAATTCATAAAATATGCATACACAGTACATACACACACACATACACTTATTTATTTATCTTCGATACCCACATTGGCATCAGCTTCATTGGCAATTCTGCTCAAATGGGTAAACAAACTCGCACTTTGTGTTGTTTTAAGGGCGCTTTCTGGTGCTCTGTGGGTATGGGCAGATTCTGGGGAATCACCGCTAAATCATCTGCCAGGCAATAATTACTCAATTTGCAACACACACGCACAAATAAACCAAACATGTAAAAAAACAAAAAACCAAAGGGTAACACGAGCTGTCTGCATACCCTAACTGCTCAGAATCGGCAAAGGTTTAAGACCGAGAAGCAGCTTTAATGGATTGTTTTATAGAATACAAATGAAAATATAATTAAGACTCAATAGAGACTAAATATGGATTACACAAAATACTTTTACCTTCTAAATTCTATACTTTATGTGGATTAAATATTTTGAATATATTTAAATACATTTTAAATATGTTCATGGCTTGTTACTATTTTGGGTACTTCAAGATTCACCCATTTAAATGTCCAATTCCCCTCCCGTGACATTCGTATCCACGTAAATATTATACCCTGATGCTGCTCCGCAAAAAGATGTATAAATGTTGAGCTAACAATTTATGCGGAAATTTGATTTTTATGTTCTTCGAGCTTGTCTTTCCCGCTCTGCGCTCTGCGCTCACCCATGCTTCCCCTCCACAACTGTGTGGATGTGTGTGTGCGTGTGCGTGTTTTGCCGTCTTGGGAAGTTAGTAAAATTGATGGGCAACGGACAGGCGGACAGGCGGACAGGCAGTTAAAGGAACATAAAATGTTACATTTCCCTTGCAATTTTTGCCACACAAACACAAACACATTCAAGTCTCATTTGTTTTAAAATGCAAAAACCATAACAATAATCATGAGAATATTACACAACAATAATAATAATAACAATAACAGCACTCGAATGTTTTACACACAAACTGTACATGTGTATGTATGTACATACATACGGGCAAAAAAGGGAAACATCTGGAAGTACGATAAAAAAACATGAAATGAAGGCTGCTCGCGGGTTCGAAGCTTTTGATACACTTCCAGTTGCTTGAATAATCGTTGGAAATCAATATTCACTTGCTCAGTTTGAGCAGCTACAAGAATTAATTAATTTAATTATTATAAATTAAGAACCAAATACTAGTTCTAGGCATCAGTGTTCATTTCTTAACCCGTGTGAGGCTTTGCCTGTTTAATTGCATTTATCCCTTCTTCCAACTTTTTAGCTACTGTTCTGAAGAGATTCTAGAATGTCCATCATCCAAAAAAAGGAATTACTCTTGAGCAGGAATGTATCGTGTCATGTTTTTGGCCGATTACCCAAAAGTTTGGCCAAACAATTTCAAATAAAATTCGAACTTGGGGTAATGGCTCCTGGACCCCCGAGCAACTATTTCAATGACTGTCCAACACTTTGGCAGGCACGAGTCCCAAAAATTATTGACAATAGCTGACATAAAAGGAGGGATGGATGGATGAAAAATACAAAATATTAGCTAAGTTTGATTAATTCGATTGTTTTGGGTGGGGAGTGCGTTTGTGAGCGTGTTAATGGCTGTTTTTTGGGTTTGGTTCAAGTTTAATGATAAACAGAAGTTTTCCCTTTCACCCACACCCCCTGGTGAGTCGAGATGTGACAGGGAAAATGGGTCAATACGGAATAGATTTTTCGTGCATGTTTGTTCTGCCATTCGCTCTGTGGCTCTCACAGTCCCAAGACCTCAACAACAATTTTGTAAACTGATTTTAGCTCGATATAATGTGACGTATCTCATTTTTGATGAGGGTTCTCTCTCTCTCTGCCACAAGCCCGGGGCCTGTCAGATGATAAGCAGCAGACAAGACGAGACCAAAAAAGGATTTGGACACAGAGATACCAAAAATTGTAATCATTGCAACACTTTTCCACGCTGGCGGGCATCTCCAAAAGCAAGGCGATAGGGCGGGGGCGGGGGGCATGCCCACGCACGAGTGCATGTCCAATTAAAAATTCAAAAGCTTTCCTTCTGCCACTCACAAAACGAATGAATTACGTGCCAAGCCAAAGAGAACCAGAAAGCCTTTTAGCCTTACAAAACCAAAACAATGTTTTATTAATAGATTCACGAGAATTTACAAATATGCATGCGTTTATATGGATACAATTACAAGTCGAATGTACATAAATATTTTTGGATAACCATATATGCACATACATACATATGTACAAATCTATCTACATATCATCCGCCTTAAACTTATATTCTCGCACATGCCTTTCAGTTCTCACAATTGTTCGCTATTTACGTTGCCCACTGTACCTCCCCGCAAGCTTGCTTTCTCTGCATCGCGGTTCTTGCACATGCTTGAGCGCGCCAGCGGCCGTTCTTTCGTCTATTTATCCCGCCTTCTTCGTTGCTGCACTTTTATTGCGCTCTCGCTGCGGTTCGCTCTCAACTTAGCAGCAGCGCTTACCTGCTCCAACGCTCTGTCACTCAATCGCGCTCCCTCGCTCGCATCGAAGATGTTCTGCTGCCTGCAGGGGCCGTATGTTCCCGTTACTTTTTGCGCCGCTACTTTTGAGCTGATCGTCACAGCTTTCGCTTTCGTCGACAACCTAACTGTAACCTAACTGTAACCTCATTGGCTTCTTATTATTCTCAACAGCTATTAAAATAGCTCAATAGCTTAACACTGTTTAACTAGAAATTATGTTGAGTGCTTCGTTATGGCTGTTTTTTAACAACTTAATTATCCACACACACAAATATTTGGACTTTGTTCAACAAATTCGCACTCGAAATGATCCCAAGTCCATGGCGGCGCTTCCCCTTGGTGTTTGTAATCGCATATTAGCCAGCTGCTTGAACTGGGGGGCAATGGCAGAGTCAACGCCAATGTCGATGGAGACTTAACAAGCGCCCTGGGACTAGGCGTCGGAGTAAAGGTAAGAGTATCGCATCTACATATCCTACGGTACCTACCTACATAGTATGTATCTTAATAATAATTTGTTTGCTGGCAAAATTCTCCCTGGGGCGCATTCAACTAAACGCAGACAAGGGCAGCAGGCGGGCGGACAGGCAGGAAGGACGACTACTGGCCGTGGTGGCCACCTTGACTGCTCGTGGCAATTATAAATTGTTGAAAATAATTTCATTAAATATGTAAAAAGGTGACGCCAGATAGAAGAGCGCAGAGCAGGACACCAGTAGCAGAAGCAGAAGGATCCCTTTCAACGTGCCTGCCATTAAACTTTCACTCCACATCCGCTATCCACTCGCCACTCTCCACCTGCCACTCTCTCCAGCTATCGCTCTGGCCTGCTGCTGCCCTGCTCCGTTCGAACTTTGACTTCCGCTGGCCTCGAAAAAGCTCCCCCCACTTTCAGTCCATATTGGGAATACACTTTGGAGGAGGGACAAGCCATGCCCGTGTAGCTAGATAACTTAGGGGAACTTAGCCAACCGGGGGGGGAGTCGGCTTCTTCGCACTTTCCATTTGCTTTGCAAATTTTATGATTTCGTAAACTGAATTTGCGCTCTTCGCTTTGCAATTGTTCATTTTAGCTGACAGGGCAGAGGGACAGAGGGTGGGGCATGCTGCACTGCACTCCGCTCTGCTTTGGTTCTTTGTGTGGAAGATGTACAGGAAATTAAGTTTGCAAATTTTGCATAAATCGTGTTGACATCGGCCCGGACATTAACCAGAGCCACATGGAACAATATCGTGAGGGGCTAGCGACTGGGTGCAGTGAAAGCATTTTGGAATTTACGCACTGCGATAAGGAACATTTCCACCCACTATTTCCAGTGGTTTTTCTGAAAAGAAAACTGGAATGCTGAGACTACAAAATGTACTGCCAAAATTCTACTGCTTGATTAGCATGAACAAATTCCCCCAAAAATATGCCAAAGGAAACAAAAAATGCCCAAAAATGTGTGCACAAGAAATGTTCCACAGTAAGCATAAAATTTGAGATGAAAATTTGAATAAGCATTTGCACCACTCAGCTCAACTCAAGGCAGGATTTGCCACCTTCCCTTCGGTCTCTGACATATGCATGTCTGGCACTGAAATTGTAAAATATTCCACACAAATGTGTCTCAATGTTTCTTAGACAATTGTTGGCTAATCTTTTGAGTGTGCATTTCAATCGAAATGTTGTTTGGGCAATTGAAGGATTTCCAATCGAGTGGAGTCTGCGTCTGCGTCTTCGTGTGGGTGTCAAAGCGATTTCCCGCCACACTTAGCCGCTTCGTCGCTTTTCCTTCTCGTTGGCTATGGGGGAGTTGCTCATTTATTTTGTGGCGTTGTCGCGTTACGCTTAAAACTCATTACTCATGCCACATGTGGGCCCTCCTCCTCCTCCTCCCACACCATACGTGACTCGGTGGGGCACGAGTGGGCTGCTCAAATTTCATTCACTTGCGCTCCATTGAGTTGGAGACACCCAAAATGCTCGACTCGTTTTAATCAAATAAAAGTAATGAGTCCTGCCAAACAAGATTGCCAGAAAATTAACTAAAAATCACATTAACACCAAGAGGCACAGATTGCACGACGGCTCTGGGCGCGGCTCTGGCAGCACAAAAATAAATATAGGAAGTAACTTAAATGTATCCTAAATGTGCGTAATTTGCAAGGCAAAACACCCCACAAACTTCTCCAGGCACTGCAGAAAAAATATTCAGCGCCAAGAGCAGCGAGCGAGAGCTCGAACCATAAAAATAATGAAAATAAAAATGGTAACAAATAAGCTGAAGATTCCATTGTGATCTCATGTTTTTAGGGGATTAAAACTAATCATATTCCCCATGGAATACTCATTTATTTCGATCAATTCGGTGGCATATTTATGTACTTGCGTTACAGATATTTTCAGCCTCCAAAATTGGTATTCGTTTGAGCTCTTTTTAGGGTATTAAATCTGATCATATTCCCCATGGAATACTCATTTTATTTCGATCAATTCGGTGGCATATTTGTACACTTTTCTTTCCCAAAGCATCGATCCTAGTTAGCTGAGTCCATTTATGGCAGCAGCTGGAAGTAAGTCTCTTGCCCTTAACCCTAGTCTTATCGCTGAACTTCCTGATTCAATTATACATCCTTGATTTGCATAGATGCACAAATATAATTATTCACTTCAATTCACTTGCTTCCTCTTCCTGGCAACAGATATTTATACCACTGGAAGTACAAATTCGATCTTGGCAAAAAAGAGATACTGAAAACATGAAAGGAAAAGGAAAAGGCAACAGAAACCGAAACCGAAATCATTCCAGAAAGGAAACAAATTCGGGCAGCGAAAGACAGACACACAGACAGACAGACAGAAAATAATACTCGTATTTTGTGTTAAATGTATAAAATATGAAAAATGTGCAAATTAGCTGAAATTTGTTCACGCACGAGTGCAGGAGGCAAGGCCGCCACAGGCAGCCACTTGGCATTGGGGAAATGATATAATTGCTGGGGCAGGAAACTTAACTGACTGAGTGAGTGAGTGACTCAACTCGACTCAACTCGGTTCAGCTCGCCAGCCGGCAAAGCAAACACACTCCAAACATACACAACATTTTGCACAAAAAATACAGAAAATTGTTCAAAAAATAAAGACAAAAAAAGAAGTTGAAAAATGAAGGCAAAAAATAAATAAAAGAGGAAAAGAGTTACAAGAAGGAAAAGCCTGAGTTGGATGCCCAAATGCAGGATACCCCTGGAGATCTGTGAGTGATTCTTGCCCTGGGGATATATAAAAAAACTAAAATAAAATAAAATTTCAATTGGCTAAAAATTGTACCCATGAATTATATTTATTTTAATTTTTTTGCTGCTATAATTTGCCTAGAAAGAGCTCGAAATTTCTTCACATTTAAATGCCCAACTGAGCAGGCTCCTTGCCTAGGGTATGCCACACCAAAAAACAAACAAAAAAATGCAAAGTTGCCGCCGCGCATGCTGCGATTGCCCCCAAAGTGTTGCACACTTGACTGCGTCAAGTGATGGTAGCAGCGGGCGAGTTGAATGGAGATTGGGTTGGAGATTGGGCTTGGGATTGGGATTGGGATTGGGTCCGGGAATGTCCATGGCCGGAGTGCCGCGGTTTTCCAGCGCAGCAGCCACCCAATTGCCAGCAGCATTTTCAGTTCTTTTTTTCTCCTATTTTTTTTACCTACTTTGTGCCGCTGCCTGCTTTGTGGGCGTCAATTACAACCTGAGCGCTGTGGGGTTCAGTTTTGCCAGTCGCAGATAAAAATCCATTTCACAAATGAGCTTCAGCTTCAGCTAAATTTCAGACTCGACTCTGTGCGTGCCTTGCCCCTGAGCCCTGGGGCACTGCTTGCTGGCTGAGGCCGCCTCAATTATTTTTCTATGCAGCTCCGCTCGTAGCTGGCACTGGACCAAAGGAAAACTCAGCCTGAAGTGGCAAGCGGCGTGCAAGAATATTTGATGGCATCTTCATCATCTGGGGAGCTGCAAGGAGTTTAAAATTCTAGACAACAAATTCTAACAAAAGTCTGTGAAAGTAAATTTTCTACAATTTTGCAAATGAACAGGCAAATATTTTAAGGCAAACAAATAAAATATCAAAGCATTGGAAATCTTTTGAAAGAATCTTTCAATGCGCAGCTGAAAATAGTTGCATGTACAATTCGATTGCCTATTGCAGGAGCAGGAGCAGAAGCAGGAGGAAAGTGCATGTGAATTTACATGCAAAATAGGATGAAAGGCTGCGTTCCTTAGAGCCTCCAATGAGGAGGAGGAGCAGCAGCAGCAGCAGGAGGGGAGTAATAAGCTTTACGGCTTACTGTGCCATGGAATGGCCAGACCCGCAGACCAGATGCAACGATTACACTTCAATGGAACCAATTGCAGCCACTCAATGCCACGCACCCAACCTCCCAACCCTCCCAAGCATCTAACCAGCCACTTGCTTACTTATTCATAGTTCATGCTCGCACTCCCTCTGCTGCTGCTGTCCGCCTGCCGCTGTCCGCCCGCCGCTGTCCGCCTGCTGCTGCTGCCAGCCAATTGCCATTATTTCAGTATAAATGCTTGCATTCCGCTATTTGCTGGCATATCTATGGGTATGTTAAACAAAACAAGTTAAAAATGTTCAATAAATTTCCAGCAAGATTTTTTCAGGCCATAAATGAATAAAAAATGATTTTAAAATCACAAAAAAAAATGCCTGTTGGCTGTAGTCTTCGCTCAAGGGTATCCCGTAGCTGCAAGTGTTTGCCAGTGTTGTCTTATTCTTTGGCTTCAGCTGTTGTCCTGCGCTGCTGCTGTTGCATTTCTTGTCGTTCCGTACACAGACGCTGATAGCGGAAATTATACTATCTGCTAACTGGTTTCGTAATGCCACTGCCCCACAACCAAAACCAAAACCAACTAAAACAATGCCCCTTCAAGGGAGCGGCCACCTCGCTTGCTGCAGTCACACAAAAATATTCAGTGAACAAATCGACGCTTGGCCAACAATTGCATTTAAATAGTTTTTCATTCGACTGAACAATTTTCGTTTTGTTTCTGCTGCTGGTCGTTGAATTTCCTTCTGGCTCTCTGCTCTTCTTTTTTTTGTGTCCTGCGTGTTTATTAGGCAACCTTTTTCTGTGCATTTGGCAGTTTTGTGCGTCCCCTGAAAGCCATTCTCCATATGCCCCACTGGCCCGCTCTCTTCGGTCTAATTGTATTCAAGTGAAAGTTCCGTCAGTTGCAGATTCCTGTGATTTATGTTAACATAAATGTCATGTCTCTGTGCATTTGTTTTGTTTTGTTTGTTAAAGAACCTTTTTTTTGTGTGGCTTAATGCGTTTCCAGTACGCTGAAGGGGATCAAAGCACAGATTTTTAGCTAATTTGCCAGTTGATGTTAATGTTTCATAAATGCAGCAACGCCTTGCCAGCCTTTACTTGCGCACTGTCTGCCATTTAGTTCTGCAAATATGCCTCGATTTCGCCTATTTGCATTCTGTTTTTTACTCAACCATTGCCACATCTTCCACTTGCACTGCCACTTAGTGGTTTGTGGCTCCTTCCTCTTGTGTTTGATTAAATTAGTTGTCACTCGCTGTTTTCATTTTCATTCTTTACGAAACATTTTCAGTTCTCAGTTTGCTTTTTTGTTGCTTGATTGTTTGTAGTGTGTATTCCCTTGTCCAATTAAACGCTTTTTTCCAGCCGCCCACAGCCAGACCCAAAACGGAACAGAACAGAACAGAGTCTGAGCTGAGCTGAGCTGCAAAAGCAACAGCAACAACAACAACAAAAGTTTTTTGATTAAAATTAAAGAAAGTTTCTCGACTCGGCGGCTCAAGAGTCAAGTGGATCCGTGGGGGGCGAGGTTGGAGGTTGGAGTTTCATGATACGGGCAAAAGCTGCGTAAAACAGGAAAAGAATTTACAAAATTAATTACAAATAACAAATGAAAACAAGCAAAACAACAAATGTGCAAAGCAAAACAAAACAAAACAAAACAAAGCGAGAAGAACCACAAAAGGCCAGCAGTTGGATGCTCTAACCACATGGAATTATTATTGTTTTATTTGTTTATAATACAACATTTATTATTGAAATATTGGGTTCGATTTAAAGGCAATTTGAGCGCAGTTTTGTGCACATTTTGATGCCCTCAAACGACTAGCATGTAACTCTAAAGTGCTTTTTTTTCAGTGTATTTCTTTACCTTTAAGCAGCAGCCGCCTCACTCCCTCTCTGCCGCCTTACATTAATGTGAGCCACTGTCACAGCCACAGTTGGGCAACAACAGGCAACAGCAAAGAAATTGGCATCATTTCAATGCAGCGAAAACTTATTCAAAGTCAATTGCCGCGAGCGTTGCGAGGGGCGTGGGGCGAAGCGCGTTTAAAACAGCGCCGAAAACGAGACATTTCTCCACACTATGCACCCCACCCCCCCGGCAGACCGCAAGCAAAATTACTTGGCAGATTCAAATGAGCATTTGAAGCATTTCCATGAACAACTTTTTCTCTCTGCTCTGTCGCTGACTCTAAAGCTCTGGCCTGGTCTGGTCGGGGGCTCTTATGAGCGCGAGCGCGCTCGCGTTTTTTCTCGCCAGCGCGGAAATTGTAATGAATAATTTTGCTTTTAACTGTTTTGGGGAGGCTGCCTGCCACACGACTCTGCTTGGCACGCAATCTGGTTTGGTTTGGTTTAGCTTTGGCTTTAGTTTTTGGCTTGAGTTTTTTTTCTCTCTTTCGCCTGCGTTGACAAACCACTCCGGCGGGTTGGACGCTTCCGCCAGAGGCGTTGCGTTGCGTTGCCGAAATGCTCTGCAAGATTTACACTAAACACAAATATATATGTGCATAATATTTGTGTACAAAAGTTTATAAGCAGCCGAAAAGCGGCATAACTTGCGGCCAATTACAATTTGAGATTACTGGTAAGCCATGGCAAATGCTTATGCTACAAGAAAATGCTGTGTACACAGCAAAAACAATTATTCATTTGATCCCACTTTGATCCCTTTTTGGCACACCTTTGTGCACATGGGAAGGAAGTCACATTCGGGTGGCTGCCATCCACAAACACCAAACAGTGTTGGAAAGGGTAGCATTTGTATTTGTATTTGTATTTTGTTGAACTTTTGCTTATGTCTTGCAGCGCCCATTATGGCTAATAGCTTTTTAATTTAGCTCAAACTAAATGAAATTAATTGAAAAATGTTAAAGAAATGTTCAAGACAATGTCTAATTAGTGGCACAAAACAATGCTTTAATGTGTAAATAAATATTTGTTAGCTATGCGCAGAGTATGGCTAAAGTCAGCGTTGGACGCGGCGGCAAGTGGCTGGAAGATCCCCAAGGCTGGCCGATGAAAATGCATTGAAACCAGTTCAGAGAGGGAGTGCAAGAGAGTGCTGCAGCATTTCACCCAAAATGCGACGACCTGAGGCGCATTTCCGTGACAATAATTGGCGCTGGCCAAGAGATCTACTCGTATGCGGCGGCTACTCGGGCACTTCCTCCAATCGCCCACCGACAAACCCGTTCCAATTGACTTGGCCGCACTGATTTAGTTTCGATTGTGGATTGCATAAGTCTGTTTGTGCACGCATCACCATTTCCTGGGACTTCGATTTGGATCTGCAACTGGAACTCGAACTGAAAGCTCTCCCCCCACCCCCTGCAACACTAATTATTTGTTGTGCATAAATTATGCCGAACCAAATGACAGACTGCCATCGCAGACCTGCAGCGTGCATTTGTGCTTTGATACTCGATATTGGCTTGATGACAGAACCCAGCCATTTGCCATCATGAATTCGTAGAATACATTTGTAAGCGCTGGCATGCCAATTTGTTGATATTTCGCTGAACAAATTAAAACATTTCATTATGCCGAGTCTGATGCAATTATTTGTGGCTACACATTTTGGAAATTCGATTATGCGCTGGCAGCGCACACTCTTTCCAGGAATGCATGCATATGTGATGGACTGGACTCGCTTTAAAGCTGCTAAGCAAACATGGAAACGTGGATGGTCGTACATCAGTCTGGCAGGCACTTTTGGCAGTCGCAAAGAGAGAAGTGATAGAGATCGATCACCAGGAAGAGACTCTCTCGATTTGGGTGAAGCTTTGCCCAAAAACGTTTCTTGCTTCTCTGCCGCTGCGACAGCTACGAAGATGTTTCTCTGCCGCTGCGGCTGATCTCTTTGCATCGGCCAAAGCCAGACGAGCTTTTCTATGTCTCTCTCACTCTGCCCTCTGTCTGATCAAAGCTGCTTGCTGTAGCGTGTAAACAAAGCGCACAGCCTCACACACAGAAAAGCTCAACGTGCTGCCGATACACCGTTTACAAGCCCCGTTACGCTGCCTGAAATGTTTTCCTATGCCACCTCTGATCTAATCACACGTCATCCCAGCCACTTTGCCAGCACTCTCACCATACCAGCAAGTCCCTGTTGTTATACTACTAATTATAACACTTTTAGCTGTCCAACCTGGCAGCTTGTTAGTACCGACACAGCACCCCGTAGAACAATTAAATTAATGTTAGCTGCAAAAAAGGCAGCGCAGGATCTCAGTCACGGTGTGTGGGGTAACCGTAGGTAAGCCTTTTAAGCACTGCCACGGCAGCTGCATGCCACAGCCACTGCCACTGCCCTGCCACTGCCACTTTCACATCCACTCGGCATATTCTTTATTTCCGGCCCGGAACGAAGGCTAAAGACTGTGTGCGGGGGACTTTAAACTTGCCGCACACTCACACATTTGATGTCTGGCGAGCAAATTAGGGGGTGGGGATTTTTATTCGACATTTGGCGGGGGTGCTAAAGGGGGGAAATGTAATGCTGTTCTGTTTGCTGTTATTGCCGAAGTAACAGTTAAGTTTTACGGAAAGCCACTTGATTTTATTAGGCAACACTCGTAAAATCATCGTCCGTTGTAAACGGTTCGTTCAGCAACAAAAAAAAGGGGGAACTGGCCCTGCCCCTGCCCCTGCCCCTGCCCCACCCGCAGCCGTAATGAGTGCAAAGTTAATGCCAATTGGGGCTCATCGTTAATTGTAATATGCAGAATTAGTGTGCATTTAATGAGGCATTGACTGTGGGACTGTAGGAAGCAGACAAGTGCACACGCCACGCGTGATTCAGCTGAAAACAGCTTCGAAGACATAATCAAATCCAGTTGTGGCCAGTCCAAAAAGGACACTCACAATGTGCAAGGTCTGGGTCTGGCTGTCCACATCTGTTAATGGTTAATGGTAATCGGTTAATGGCCACGATGGCCACGATGGTGCCTGCAGCTGTTGCTCCACAAATGGCTCAGCTGGATTTTGCAGCGACACCGCCAGGTGCTTGCCCCCGTCTGTGTTGCCACTGCCACTGCCACTGCCACTTGCAGCAGTATAAAATGCCACAAAGCTGGCGAACCAATTTCACTCTCACTTTGTTAGCCAACACGCGAGCTGCCAACGTCGAGACGGGGCGCGACTGTAATGCGTTTACAGTTTTATTTTATTTTCGTTTAGTTTGCCTACAAAATAAAATATACACAAATATCCTTTATAAATATTTTATAACTGTGAAAAGTGCTTCATTTGTTGGTTTTCAGTTGCATTTTTTGTGCACGTTTTTTGCTTTTTTTTTGTTGTTTTTTTGTTCGTTTTGTTTGTTGTGCGAAAAGCGAATTTTAATAGAGTGACGGCAGGAAAACAAAATTACGTGGCAAACAAAACAGAAGAAAAAAAGTGTGAATCAACAGAAAATTGTATTGCTGTTCATAAACAAACGGCAACAACTGGCATAATGGCGCTCATACGGGTGAATAATGCAAAATAGGATTACAATTATGTATACACTGCCAATCAGACGAATAGACTCACGAGTTTTCCAAGTGAAAAGAGGTTTCTAAAAGTCCAGCAGCGAATGATAGTGGAGCAAATTTATTTTTCCATTAATCAAGATTCTTTTCCTTGTTTGAAAAGTAAAGAATTCGACTTCTAAGTGGAGAGGTTTTTTTTTTATGAATTATTTTGTGTAAATACCCCAAAAAAAAAAAAGGCCCGTTTTAGCGATCACCGAATAGACTCAATGATGCATTTTTAGCAAAATCTTTCAAAAGCTTTGTATTAAATATTTTTTTTATGATGTTTGGAGCTTAACTAATAATGTTTGTGGAAAATTTTTTTGGAATTGCTCGGTAATGTCCTTCAGGACATTAAAATGAAGGGGATTTCGAAGGGTTCAATTAAAGCTCGCTGCAGGCCTGTCTGATGCAATTATGTAATGGTTTAACTTCCTAAAATTGTTGACAGGACTCATATCCTTTACGTAAAAGCTATTCCCATGCGATCCCTGCAAAATTCTGATCAGGAGAGAAAAAAAACTTCCAAATTAGGTGAAAATTTGAGTCTTTCATCCACTTCTTTATCAATTTACCGTTATATTTCGTGCGAGTATCCTGGTGAAATTAGCACGACCGTGTGACAAAAATGTTATTAGCATTGTGGTATTATTGAAATTAGACAAAAGTTATCCTCTTACTGGGTCTCGCAAGGATTCTTGCATTGTTGTCGCGCGTGTCATGACACCGGAAACCGAATTTTTTGTATCCGTTTTTTTTATAAAAAAGTTTTAATTTGAAAAGAATAGGTCGATTTAATTATTCTTTCATGATCTAAGAAAAAAAGAAAATTTTTTGACTCGTTACAATAGTCCTTTGAGGACCATACTGGTGTTGGGTTCCATTTGCTTTTATGGCGCACTTGACACCCGATTTGTTTCGTGGATGTTGAGTAAATCAGTAGGAAAGCTACTCTTAAAGTCCTTTGGTGAGATTCTGCAACATTTTTGTCACACGGTCGTGCTACTTTCACCAGGATACTCGCACGAAATATAACGGTAAATTGATAAAGAAGTGGATGAAAGACTCAAATTTTCACCTAATTTGGAAGTTTTTTTTCTCTCCTGATCAGAATTTTGCAGGGATCGCATGGGAATAGCTTTTACGTAAAGGATATGAGTCCTGTCAACAATTTTAGGAAGTTAAACCATTACATAATTGCATCAGACAGGCCTGCAGCGAGCTTTAATTGAACCCTTCGAAATCCCCTTCATTTTAATGTCCTGAAGGACATTACCGAGCAATTCCAAAAAAATTTTCCACAAACATTATTAGTTAAGCTCCAAACATCATAAAAAAAATATTTAATACAAAGCTTTTGAAAGATTTTGCTAAAAATGCATCATTGAGTCTATTCGGTGATCGCTAAAACGGGCCTTTTTTTTTGGGGTATTTACACAAAATAATTCATAAAAAAAAAACCTCTCCACTTAGAAGTCGAATTCTTTACTTTTTAAATAAGGAAAAGAATCTTGATTAATGGAAAAATTAATTTGCTCCACTATCATTCGTTGCTGGATTTTTAGAAACTTTTTTTCTCTTTGAAAACTCGTGAGTCTATTCGTTTGATTGGGAGTGTACTTAATAATTGGCAGCGAGCTAACCGAATGTTTGCTCCTATCCAATATATGGACATGATAATATGTGTCTGTGTGGTGTCTCGATTATTTTTTGATTATTTCCACGCGACTGAATGGCACACACACACACAGACACACACACAAGAGACTCAGATAAGCGGTGGATTAATTAACAATCAGTTTTTGCTGCATCGTAATCTATAGTGTCCTTTTTGTTCGATTATGTCCGTAATCCAGATTCCGATAAGCAAATGGAACAATTGTGCATACAATTTAAACAGCATCAGCACATTTTTGCCATATCCCACTTATAACTATGCATTTTTGACGCATGTCTGCGTTTGTACGCAACACTGATATCTAGGCACAGCAAAAACGAGCGAGGGCGAATTCGCAGCCATGCTTACTCCAGTCACGGAGGGGAGAGCGATCTTAGGCGAATTCGCACCCAGGGGAACGTCAACTGCGACAGGAGAAGGCAAAGCGAGAACAAGCGGGGGCGAATTCGCTACGTGGAGAACGCACAGCCAGAACGTGCGAAGGGGAGGGCGAATTTAGATGAGAGCGCAAAGTAGATCGGCAAGAGAGAGAGAGAGCAACGGACGTGAAAGCTTAGAACGCCGTTAAATGCGATTTCTTGTGGCATTTTTGTTTGAATTTAAAGAGGAACTTGAGCCTGAAACTGCAATGAAAACTTAAATGTGGGAAATAATTACCTTTTGTGTGGCGTGGGTTCATTGTACAACTGCTGGCGCCGGGTACAGAGCATAATTATTAGTTATTAATCGTGTGTGCCGTGGCATAATAATAGCAATAATGGGCCACAAAAGCGGCAAACAATCGCAGCCCGTTGCATGCTGAGTGTTTGGCAGAAGGGGCGGGGGGCGGTGCTGGCACAATTAAATTTGTATAATTGCATTTATAAATCAATTCAATTAAATTATTATTAAATTACTGAGCAAATATTTGTAATCAAGCTCCTTTTCCTGACATTTAATGCGCCAAATGAACGATAAATATGGCAAAAGAGAGAAAAAGAGAGAGAGAGGGAGAGAAAGAAATGAAATTGCGAATTTATATTTAAGTTGATTTGTTTGTTTGTTTGTTTGCGTTTTTAAATATGATTAATAATAAAATGGAATATTTTGTTTGATTTCCCATTCGGCAGGTGCTGGCTGTCATCGGGTACTGCCTCGTGGCGGTCAGCGGCGGTGTGGAGATCGAGACGCTGACGCCCAAGGCGGCCGCGGACAAAATCGAGGATGCAGTCACCACCAAGCTGACGCCCAGCCTCACGGCGGATGCCAAGAGCAAAACGGAGAAACGTGATTCAGCGGATCAGACAGGTAAGCGCCAGTTGTCCCGCCATTGAGGAGCGAACTTTCAAGCGAATTTCTATCCACAGGAGCCATCTTTCCGGGCAGGCCCACAAAGGAGACACCGTTCCGGCCCATCTATCCATCGGCCAGCTACTATGAGGCGCCAACGCAAATCTTTGGACCCACAACCGTACGCTACACGGCAGCGGAGGCGGCACCGCAAGTATGCCCCAGCAGACGCACATCAGAAAGGCATTTAATTAACGCAACGCTTCCACCTCCCCCTTGTAGACCTACTACGATAAGCCAGAGAGTGGCAACGGCATTCGATATGCACCGTCCGGTGCTGGGCATAAGCCTTCAGTGCAGTTCGCCCAGCAGGCGCATCGCTTCAGCTTTGCCGCGCCACCGCAAGTGGAGCTCTATCAGCGGCCAGCCGCCACTAAGTCGGCTTCATTAGGAGCGGAGCAGCAGCAGCAGCAGCAGCAGCAGAAGCAACAGCAACAGCAACGGGAGATTTTCAATTACGGCGAAGTGGAAGCCGAGGGTGGAGCCATCTATGAGCGGGCGGGACCGCAGCAATATCAATTAACTCTGCCAGTCCACCATCAGCACAAGTTCCAGCAGCCGCAGCAGCAGCAGCAGCAGCCACGTGTGCAGTACATCATTGCCATTCCACTCTCCTACATGCGGCAGCTGCAGCAACAACAGCAACAGCAGCAGAACCAGCAGCAGCAACATCAGTTATTGGTGGCGCCACCCACACCATCCGCCAGCCCGAGCAGCAGCACCACCAGCAGCAGCGCTGCACCACCATCAACGGCAGCGCCTGGCCCGAGGCATCATCAGTCCTTTATGCAGCTGCTTGGACCGCTGGCACGTGATCATCAGGGCTTGTACAGGCCCTACTATCAGTCGGACGCAGCGAGTGCACCACTCACAGGCATTGGCACCCCAGCTGGACCAAATCCGAGTCCACCGAGCCATCAACAGCAGCAATACTTCCAGATACCCGCGAGTCTGCTGCTTGCCGCCGCACAACAGCTGCAGCAGCAGCATCAGCAGCAGTCCCAGCAGCAGGCGGTCTATGCGAAGGCTGCACCACCGCCACCACCACCACCACCCAGTTACCAGCAGCTCATCTATCAGGCACAGCCACAGGCACAGGCGCCACAGCACCACCCACAGCTGCAGCTGCAGCGCATCTTTCTGCAACCACCGCAGGCACAAACATCAGCTATCTATGCCGAACAGCCAGGCGGCACTTTGTACGGTAAGCAAGCAAAAAAGAAACGAGCACAACTGTACTTTAAGAGCTTTAATATTAAGAGCAAGCAGCAGGCAGGCAGGCAGCTAGCAGGCGCACAAACCGAAGCGGAGTGCAGCGTAGAAAAACCCAAACTCAGCCCAGACTGTACTTCCCAACCCTGCCATCCTGGCAGAGACTGTACTTCCATGGCTGGGACTGTACCTCTCTGTTAGGCAACATTCAGCCTGCAGCTTCCTGCTTGCATCATTAAGCAACTGCAGCGTTGGCCGCGCAACTTGTATGCCCTTTTCTGATTAGTTAGCCGCGAGGTAGCTGCCACAACGGAACTGTACTTTGACCCAAACAAAATGGCAGAACATCGGCACATCGTTGGCAATTAGTGGCGCTAATTTCACAGACTGCAAAAATGCCTAGGGACGGGGCATTGAGAGTGATGTTGAACGCTTTTTGTTGTTTCTTTCAGCATATCCGCGACTGAAGCAGCAGCAGCAGCAAAAGTACACACCAGCCACGGACTCCGTGGCAGCAAGGCCAACAGCAGCAACAGCAGCAGCAGCAGGAGCAGCAGGAGATGTGGCAGCAACAACAGCAGAGGCGGCAACAGCAACACGTCCAACCGCCCAGCACTTACCCATCGTGCACTACAATCCAATCTACGTGCAGGCACCCGCCGAGCAGCAGCAGCAGCAGCAGCAGCCGCAACATCATCAGCTTCAGCTGCAGCAACATCAATTTGCCATATTGCCACGTTTTAGCAATAATAACCCAAAGGCCGCTTACAATCTGGGGCATGAATCAACGCCACCGATTCATGTTGTCAGATTGTCAGCGGCTGGCGCTCCCGGCCACGGGCATGGACATGGGCACGGACCCGTTCCCTTCCACCATTTCCATCACTATCAGCCGGGCTCAGTGCCGTTGCTGCAGCAACTTTATCATGCCCCGCAGCAGCAGCATCAGCAGCAGCAATATGTATCGCATATGCCGTATGGCCACGAAGAAGTTCCGCTTCCTGGACCCGTATCCCTGCCCTCGACAGTGCCTGGCATGACTGGCGCCTCCCCAGCCATTATACCATATTTCAGTCATCCGGGTGCCGTGCATTATGGCACGCATTTGTATCACCCGGCAGCGGCAGGGGCGGCCACGGCAGCAACAAAAGGAGGAGCAGCAGCAGCAACAGGAGCAGGAACAGCAGGAGCAGGAGCTGGAGCTGGTGTGGGTGTCGGAAGTGCAGCAACAAGCCCCAAGCAGCAGTCAACAAGTGGCGGACACTCACCAGGTGGCGGCAACAATATTGTCAAATATCCCTAAAGCAACTCCCTTCAACGCTCGATGAGATGGCAGCAAACAGGAGCAACAATCGCTGGCACCTTTGCCGTAGAGTCTATCATTTACTGTGCCCCTGCAGCTGCGGCGTTTTAATCACGAGAATTCACATCGATTTTGACTGCTCCCACTCGAACACTGTTTGTTCCTCTGCCCCCTCCTGTTTGCTGCCCAAAAGTTTCGCGTTTGTTTTTTGTGTGTGTAAATATTTGTTACATTTTCCAATCGACTCGCCAAATAAACAATTACATTTACACATGTATGCGGTTGCACTTTGTTAGCTATTAAAACAATTCATTTTGTATTATAAGTTTATGGTTTTCCTCCTGTTTTTTTTTGTGTTTTTGATTGGAATGTTCAATAAAATTATGCCCAGATCTGCGCTTTGGTGTGTCTTTTGTGCAATTCAAATCAAGACTTAACAAAAAGATTATTGATGTGCTCTTGCCCCTGATTATTTTGTGTAGTTTTTGCTAGAAGTTTGCCTACTTTAAGCTTCAACTTTGGCTGCACGGATAATAATTCCAATCAGTTTAAGGTTTCATTGCAACTTGAATCGAATAATACTCAAAATCCATTTGGCAAGCGACAGCTTCTCATGTGTTCGGGTATCTGATTGCAAGTATCGCACATCGTTTAAGCAGTTTAAGTCGTTAATCGCATATCCATTAAGTGACTTATGTGGGCTTTGGCAATCGATTGCCACAGAGCCCAGCAATGAAACCGAATTAAGCGCCGCTCGCTGTCATTTAATTGTGAAAAGACCAGACGGCATTCCGAGTGTTTTCTTTTTTGTCTGGCAAATATTATAAAATAAAAGTGGGAATGATGGCCTCCTGCACCTTTGCTCGCAGTCAATTAAAATGTCTATTAAGGAGCTTCAGTGGTTTCGGGCCGTGGCGCATTTTGTGGTTCAGGTGACAGACGGCATTTGCTGTTAATGCCAGCATTTAAAAATGAGCCACTGGATTATGCAGCAATAATTATAAGCCTGCCCCCAC
The DNA here is from genome assembly GCF_008121235.1 of Drosophila subobscura. Classification (NCBI taxonomy): domain Eukaryota; kingdom Metazoa; phylum Arthropoda; class Insecta; order Diptera; family Drosophilidae; genus Drosophila; species Drosophila subobscura. The sequence continues at coordinate 20,806,806 of NC_048530.1, read as the reverse complement.
GTTTCCAATCTCCCAAATGGATATCGAATTTCGTGCGAGTAAGGGCAAAAAAGGGCAAACACTGGCGAAGAGATAAACAGCTTCCGGTGGCTGGCAGCGGTTGACATTTTCATAAAATGCACACTTCCGACTGTTGGCATGAATGGAAGTCCGGTTAAGGATCCCCCCCATGGCCATACCCTTGCCTCAACAGTTTCCAAGCGAAGAATCGTTGAGCAATTGGAAAGGGAACGTTGAAGCTGCCATCGAAGATTGCTTTCTATCCGCTGAAAATGATTAAAAGATTTAAAATGTTATAAAGTGTGGATTGAAAAAAAGAACTTTAAGACCTGTATTTAATATCTGGTGAATCTATAAGAAACAACTATAACTTTAGCTGCTCTTCGCAGGCTCTTCTCTTGGCCATTTGTGTGACATTTTGTTGCTATTTTTTGCATTTAATTAAACTGAAATCTTTTCTACGTTGCTAAAGCTCTATTGAATCGATTTTGCTGCTCATATTTTGTGTGTGTTGCGTCGCCTTTAACCGTCTTCCGAGTTATGCATTTCGTTCAGCAGTGTCAGCATGCTGTAGGCGCCCTTGCACACCTGTCACGATATATTTATGGTTTGTGAGTGATGGGAAAAACGATATACTCACCATCCGGAAGGTCTTCATTTGAACGGGCACAATAACGCCGGCACGCATGATCATCGGCTTCTGACTGCGGGCCAACATGAGGATGATCATGCGACGAAACTCCACCGACTGATCCAGCCAATTGCAATCGTAGACGGCTCTCATCAGACTCTCGCCCTCGTGGCACACCAGCTCGGCGCTGTAGCAGAGCAGCAGGGTCTGGAAGGTGAAGGTGAGGAAGAGAAATATCATGTTCACGGACCGCATAATGCCGATCCGCACAAAGATGAGGAAGAAGCAAATGGCACACTGGGCGCTGGCCGTGCTGAAGAACTGCAGGAAGCAGGACATGGAGAATGAGTGCTCCAATGACTGAAAGAGACTAAAAATATGGAGAGGATCAACAGCAAGTCGATTTTTACAGCTACAGCAGAGGTCGGCCGGCAGCGTCGTCAGCTCTTGCTCTGCGCACAGAAAAAGCTCACGGGCCGCGCAGTCGGCGCACGCACAGCGCAAAAGCTTCGTGTGGATTCGAGAGAGCCGCTGCAGCGGCAGAGAAGCAAGAAACGTTTTTGACTTCGTTTCTTCTTTGTGTGCCTGCTACCTGCCGACCACTGATCTACAGCTAATACTCACTTCATAATAAGCTGATGATCGTTTATGCAACGGCGCAGCTGAGCGCAGCACTGATCCCGCGTCAGACGCGGATCATGGCCAAGGCGAGAGACGCGATGGGCCAGTGCCTGGGTGTGGGCCGCCAGCATGATGAGATAGGAGCCCGGATAGGTGTCCACATTGCCCACCATCATGGCGTTCTCAAAGAAGCCGATATTGTGCAGCATGACCGTTGCCAAGTAGACAGTGAAGGAGGATGTCTTGTAGTCCCAGGGTATCCAGCCGGGGTACAGCAGCAGCCGCTCCTTCGACACAAAGAGAAACAGAAGGGCGATGGATAGGATCACGGCGATCGCACGGAAAAGGCACATAAATATATATTTAGCCCGCTCAATGCCCTCGAGAATGATTTTCTGCTCGGTGAGCGAGCCAATGCGGCCATCCAGATGATGCAGGATGTCGTGGGTGTGCAGGATCTCCCGCCGCATGCGCCACAGACTGAACATTTTCAGATTCTCGACTGTCAGGGGCACGGCCACCGACAGGCTCTCGCAGAAGGACTCCAGTGACGTCGACAGCATAAAGTTCACCACCAGCGAGAGCCACAGGCCCAGCCGAAAGACTATGCTCCACACTATCGCATAGACTGTGTAGTGGCGACCCCACAACGTCTGCGGGTCTGCCGGATGCGCTCCAATCAGTCGCCATATCCGCCAGTGATATCTGAAGGCGCTCGACGAGTCCACCATGCCGTCCCGGGTCCAGTACTTTAAGCAGTCCGCAGCTGGGCCAGACCCTTTTATACACAAAATGCCAAAATGCCCATCCATCCATCGTGCGGGTATCAATTCGTTCCTTTAACCGCAAATTATGCAAATTGCTGCAAATTAGACCGAAAAAGTTGTTGCGCCTTCTCGGCCCTCGTATATTTCACACCACTGCTGGCACCCACTTAATCGATTCGAATGGAAATTAAACCACCCACAAAAGGTGCCTCCTCCTGGCTCCTGCCTGCTATCGGTCTATTCACAAACATCCAAACTACGTACACTTTCTGGTCCACAAAAGTTGTGTGTTAAATTTCACAGAGTCCTCTAAACTTAAACACCAAAAGCTGGATATACTTTTGGTACTCCAAACTCATATTTTGTATTTAAATTTTTCTGATTAATTTTAAGCTGATATTTAGAGTAAAAGGTCATATTTGGCATCCGGTTTTTGGTTTTCTTGTCAACTGATGCATCACCATTATGCATCTATAAAGAGGCATATACTTTTCACGCCAACTGTTTATTTGTATGATTTGCCTCTTGTGTGCGCGGGGATCAGTAAGCTGTACAAAATGCTGATTCTGCATTTCTGCATGACGCAGAATTCACGCGCACTTATACCAATGCAGTGGTGCTTTTTTCTATGAGCTGACTGCGCTCTCGCTCTTCACCTCCCACGCTCTCTTTTGCGTGCCAACCGTTTGTCAGCAACAACAAACAAATGTTGCCATCTCCTTCTGGCGCTTTTCTACCTGCTAGAGGAGAGAGCAGGTTGCTAGCGGCGTCGGAGATTCTCTTAAGAGCTTTACAGTTATTTACAGGTTTGTCTGTTCCAATTCAAACAAAGAGTATCAACAGCTGCGACTTTCTCTGCTTCTCTGTTCCTTGTCGCTGGGGACTCTTTTTTTGGGAGAACCTGTTTCACTGACCGGAGCCCATAGAGACCCCATCCAGCATCCATTTGGGAGTTTGTGGCTGGCTCACAGGTGGCGTGTATTCAAATTAATAATGCCAAATTGATTATATAACATTTGTCAATGGCAATGGCAATGGCAATGGCAATGGGATTGGGAATGGGCTTTGGGTAAGCTTAGAGACACAGCAGAATAGACCAATACGCAAGAAGCAGTCCATCATGATTGAATATGATTGATATTGGGCGGCATAAATTATGAACAGCAAGCAGAAAGAGGAACAGAGGAACAGAGGAAAAGAAATGGTACACACGACACTGATGGGGTCCACTGATCCATCAGGACAGCCTGTCGCGACCTTGAGCATTTGACAAATGAGCTGCGTAAGCCAAAAGATTTGCTCGACCAGGAGGGCATAATTAAATTTGCCAGCCTGCCAGCCTGCCAGCAGCCTGTCAGTTCCCAGGTGCCGACGCCCCAAACGACGGCAAGCGGACAAGTCAATTTTCATTCAATTATAGGCAATTGGCCCAAAATCCATCCAGCCCAATACCTGTAATCTCCGCCGGTGCCACTCTGCAGTTAAGGAAACTTTGCAATTGTCAGTTCAATTTATAATATCCCCCATATCGATTCATTTCGGATGACAAATGCGGCCAAATGGAAATCAATTGGGTGTGATTGGGGGGGGCTGGGTGACCCACCCAGCCTATTAACTCTGAACCCACGGCTAGAACTGAGTCCTGAAATCTGCACACACACACACACACAGACACACAGCCATACACATACACGTACAGGTAGAAATGTTAAATTTAATTGGGCCTGTGGGTAGTCGAACCCGAATCTACTTTCGGTAGGAGTCCGTTTAGGCAGGCTTTATTTTTAGCCTTAATTCTGGAGACTTCTTTAATTTCCGCTTTAGCAATAATTAAAGAATCATTAATGCAATATTTACGCTCTTTTTCTTAACCATTTATTCAACATAATTGAGCGACATAAATGAACTTCACGGAATGGAATTACCATCAACATTTATGGCCTGACATTTTGAGTGGAACTTAATATTTAAATTATTTGTTGCGCAGATTTGTTCGCATTTAATTGTATTTGTTTTATGCGCTGACATTTGTTGGGCCGACGGAAATGAGAAATTCTATATGCTCCCCTCTCACATATCACATTTCCGACAGTTTTCATTTTTGGAGTCAAAAGTTAATTAAGTTGCGAATGTGGGCAAATAATTTGTTAACGGATCGAAATGTAGCAAAACTGACACACAATTTGTTTGCCATGCGAGATTATATAAAACGCTTCTCCGACTTGTTTTAATTACCATATTGTGGGTGCATTTGTATCTGTATCTGTATCTGTATCTATTTATCTGTAGGTACAATTAATAATGCGCATCTGCAGCGAATTGGTTGCTCTAACTATATTTGTAACGACAGGTGTGGGCCACTAACTAGTCAGCGAATAAAAACCGAATTGGGCGTGCCCTATGCCAAAGTGTTTGCAGTAATTATTTATATTTGAATGTTATTTTCTATAATTTTAGTGGATTTTTAAGCTGGAGATTGAGCAGGAGTGAAAAATGCACTATAGTTTAATTAAGTAAAAATTCTATAAATTGTATAAATATTATAACGATAAACCACAAAGACTGCACACTGACAGCTGCCATTTTTGTGAGTAAAATAAATTATTAAAGCTATTTTAAGAGCTCAAAATGTGCTTCGAAATGTTGTTAAGAATCTCAAAAATCTCTCTCTAAATATCACAATTTTTGAAACTGAAAAAAGAGTGTGTGGAATGCGTCAAACAAAAAGTTTTATTGGTTTTGGTTTAAAAAACAAACATTATAAGAGGAAGGAAGAAATCCATTGAAGTCAACTTTCTGCGATTAAAAATGCAGTGAGGAAAGCTCAAGCCAAAGCTCAACTTGGATGCCCTTCTAGGACATTCTCCGCGCTTCATCTTGCAGCGCGAAACGACAGCTCAGAGCTGAGGCAAGCGGACGGAACGGCCCACGCACACAGCTCGGCTCATGCCTGGGCCAGAGTGGGGCGCAAAAGTTGTCAAGTACGCGCTCAAAAATAGCGCCCGATGCCCAAACGAACATATGAATGAGCGAGTGAGCGACTGACTCAATCACTGAATGTGCCGCAAAGATACAGCAAATGACTTTTAGCTGAAAATCAAACAACAAAACGATCAGTCAGAAAGCAACAAAAGTAGTTCCGACTCGGGTACCAAGTTTGTCAACAAACAGCCCAAGCCCAGGCCAGAATCGGATCGGATTCGGATTGTGAGACCTGGAGCAGAGTGGAGGGAGGATGTTGACGGCGTTGACGACGATGACGCCAACGTTGCTCAGCTGTTTTCTGGTCATTGGGCCTCCTATAAATAGGCCCGATACAACTAGAAGTCGCTTCAGTTCATATCAAGCACAGCCATAACAAGTGGCACATAAACTCATCTTCCAATTGCAATTTTTGTTTATTTTTTTTTCGTTTTGTTTGTTTAGTGTGCGTGTCTAGCAAAATGGTGAGTCGCAGCCAGTGGAAATGAATCCAATCTTTACTTCATTTATTCATTTTTTGATACATCAAATTACGCACAAAGAGCGAGGGGACTACGAGTTGTCGTCGTAAAGAGTGTCACTACGTGCATGGAATATACAAAATATTTATTGAAAAGCAACAAAAAAATATATAAATTTACTTACCATTAAAAAAGAAATCTGTTGGAATGTTTCTGGCTTTATGTTGCGGCTTCCGGCTAAGCCTGTGATTCAGTGTTTCGATCGTTCTGTGATTTAAACACAAGATGATCGCTGTGGCAAAAGAATAAAACTCCAAGAGCGGTCCAAGAACATTTCTACAGCACTCAACGAACAAAAGTCCACTCCATAAATGAATTCCAACTAAATGTTGAAGTATTTCCCCGCTTTGTTAACCGAAGAAGCTTCTATGTAGAGTCTCAATCGGTGTTTAAATCCATTTGTCTTCGGCAAACAATTAATAATTTGGCACACACACTGTCACAGAGAATATTTGCGTGGTTTGTGCGCTGCTCAGACATCAATCAAGAATCATTAGTAATAATCCTGAATAGAATCCAAGAAAGCACTCAAAATTTGTTGCTCATAGGCGAAGATCGATCGTGCTGAAGTTATGCCGCAGAAAGACTTGAAACAAGTCAACAAATCCATCATCATAAGTAGTCCCAAAGGCAAGCATCGATGATGCTTTTATGGGCACAGCAAGACCCTTCACATTTCAGAACCGATTACGCGATTACCATAATTAAATAAAGATTCCAATAAAGAAATCCAATTTCCTCTGGGCATACCTGATCGCACCTTATACGAGTGCTCGATCGAGAACTAAATTAAGACGAAAGCGAATCTCGGGCTCAGTCCATATTGGGTTCGTACAAATTAATAAGGCAATCGGAACAATTTGCATAATCTCATTGTATTATCGAATTGATTCATATTTAAGTGGAAATTGAACTTCCAAAGAAGCGGACAACGAGTTTTATCTTCACGGATGTGTCATCATCCTCACCTTGAGGCAGTGGCAGTGGCAGTCTCAGTGGCAGTGTCATATCATCGCCCGTTCGATCGTTATCTCATTCTCTAACCCAACGGGTTAAACCAAGTTTGGTGTCAAGCGGCTGCTGAAATGCCATTAAACAGTCCAAACTAATGTTTGCCTGACTGACTGACTGACTGACTGAGAACCCATTTATTTTTACTGTTTCTTGTTTGTTCTCGCTGGATGACACATGGATGGACGGTGCTCGAGTGCCTGCCCACAGAGTGATTTTGAATGGTTTGCAATGTTTTTGCTTTGTGTGCCTCAAGCACAGCTTGGCCACGATCAGGCGATGCCAATAGATTTCAATCCAAATATAAAATATATAAATAGCTGCCATCACTTGACTGTGACTTTATTTAATATGATTTTTGTTTTTGTTTGTAGATGGAGCAGCGGCAGCGGGGCCTACTGGGGCTGACGTTCATGGTGCTGGCAATCGCAGTGGCATTGCCCCAGCTGGCAATAGGTAAAAAGATTGAGAAGCGTTGTCTCAACTGCTCGTATCGTACGTATTACACCTACGGCGATGGTCGCTCCCTGCAGCGGGTTGTCTATAGAGATCCGGTCTACACACGTGGTATTTACACAGAACTTTTACAGCATAACCAAGTTTTTACTGCACCAACAAACAAATGTATATACAAAAAAAGAGCCCTGTGACAATCTCTCTCTCTCTCTCTTGCACCTGTATATATGTGTATACCCACACGTACAGTTAGTTAATTGCCCTAAAAAATAACCCACCTAACACACACACACAGGGGAATAGCTTAGAAGCAGCACTCCAAACACACACACACACACACACACTTGCACGTACACGTACATTTGCATTACCCACCTGTATTTCCATTTTGTGCCCTCCCCCTATCCGCAAACAGCCGCACAGTCATACGGATGCAGCGGTAATCCGTGCGGCGTGAATGCCGTGTGCCAGGAGGCTGCCGGCGGCCGTCCGGTCTGCTCCTGTCCGCCCGGCTACAGCGGTAATCCGCTCACGCACTGCAATCGCGGCGAGTGCCTGGACAACGTCGATTGTCGCGGCGACCTGCAGTGCAAGGACAATCGCTGCGTTAATCCCTGTGTGGGTGCCTGCGGCATTGGCTCCAATTGTGATGTAAGTGGATACTCTACGCTCTCTCTCTCTCTCTCTCTCTTTGTGTTCTGGTGCTTCATTTTTCTCTTCTTGTTTCTGCTTGCAGGCCCGCAACCATGTGGCCGTTTGCAGTTGTCCAGCGGGCTACAATGGTGACCCTTACCATGCCTGCCATCTGAACGATCCAGGTGAGTGTCTGTCATCCCCTTATTATTCGTAGAACCAGTTACCTTAAGCCGCCTCTCTGTGCTGCAAAACTGGAACCTGCTGACCCACATATGTACATGCGTACCCCGCTCTCCCTGCCTCCCTGCCCGGCCATCAATCTAAAGAAGGAAATCATCAAGTGGCAGTTTAGCCTTGCAAAAACTGGTTCCGCAATTCCAAGGCCAGTGAATAATCAATTTAAGCAGAGATGTACATATGTATGTGCAAAAAAAGCGAAGAAAGAATATAAGAAAATAATAGTCAAAGCCAGCCAAAGCTTTATTGATGTATAGCAGCCGAAGAGTAGGTCAAATCGGATGAAGATCAGCAGAAAGCGAGCAAGAGAGCGCGATTAAGAGAGAGTATTTGAGCAGATATGCATACGCTGCTGTTAAGTTAAGAGCGAGAGGCAATAAAAATTGCAGCAGCGAAGTAGGGGGATAAATAGACGAAAGAACGGCCGCCGCTGCGTTTAAGCTTGTGCTAGAACGCTTACAGTGAGGTACAGTGAGCAGTGCAAATAGCAAACAGTCAGCAACGAAACCTAAAATTGTGTCAGAATGAACATATTTTTAGAGCTCCCCTAATAATTAGCAATAATTCGTATGACTACATCGCATTCGCTGTGTATTCTGCTCTGACGTTTGACAATCCGATGACCAAAAGAAGGCAAACGAAACGACAACAGAAAATCAGAAACACAAAAACAAAACTTGGTGCCCCGCCCAGCAGCTGGGGCTGTTCGTGTGGGTTTTGGCTTGCATAAAATTTTCGCGCTTAATAATAATAACAATGATAATAATAATCCATAATAAACACAAACACAACAGTGTCAGTGTCCGCCCCATGTCCGACCAGCAGCGCTCTCGGGGCCTTTGTAATGTTATGGTAATTAGCTAAGCATTTTGTTTCATAATTGTCAAGATCAAGGACAAGGGCGTGTGGGCGAGAGAGCACAACCGAATGGCGAAGCCGAAGGCGAGCCACAACCCCAAGCACCCAGACACCAAAGCACAGCAGACCCCAGGCGTTGAGTCGACATCCGTTTATGGTTAAACGAATGTACATACATACATATGTATGTATGAAAGTATGTGTATAAATTGCAGGGCACCGATAAACGTATGCTGTTAGCAAATTAAATGCGGAAATATGAAGACAGAAAAGATATTTCGAATGCGCACAAAGAGTTTGGCTCTGGCTGTGAAAGAGATCATTGCGGCTGAGCTTTAGTCAAATAATTCTCATTGAGAGTACAGCACTACAGACATTGCAGCATAACAGTTTGCCCCCAATTAAAGCCCACTTGCTCCCAGTCGCCTACTTGGCGGTAATTTGTATTCCCTTCCCTATTGCCTACTCCATAGCTGCCGCTGCTGCCCCTCCAATGCCTGATTTATGCCTTGCCATGTGATTTATGTGCCCTGTCATACTAAGGTTGTCCACAACCCCAGCCCTCAGTCCTCAGCCCTCAGCTTGAAGTACAGCCAGCATGAATAGAAAATCAAAATCAAATAGCAAAAGTCCATTTATGCGCATATTTTTGGGGTTTACTTATTATTTTCTTTTACTTTTATGCCAATTGTTGTTCTTTGACTTTTCCGCCATTGATGGTACACACCTAATGATGATGATGATGAGGATGATGATGAGATGGTGGATGGGGCAAGCAATTCCCTTGTTTTCCATTTTCAATGGGCAAAGTTGCACCATTATCCGTTCTTTCCTCCCACATTATTCGGGTGCTTCCACATTTTCGTACGATTTCGCGGTAGCCTTTGAGAAGCAATCAGCAAGCAGTTTGAGAACGAAATTCAAGAGCCTAGAAAATATGAAATCGATCAAATAAAAGCAGAGGCGCCGGCAGCGTCGTTTGCTCTCTCTCTGTCTCCGTGCAAAGCAAAAGCTCTCGGGCAGCGCAGTCGGCACATGCACAGCAAAAAAGCTTAGTGTGGAACCGTCGCAGCGGCATGTTTACTTTTCTTCACAACAGGCAGAAGAATAAAATGTTACCATTAAAATTAAATTAAACTTAATTGAATGAGATTACATACTTGTTTCCCTCTCTTTCTCCCTCAGAGGAACAGTGCCATCCGAGCCCCTGCGGCGTGAACACCAAGTGCGAGATCATCAATGGCGTGCCCACATGCTCCTGCCATCATGGTTATCTGGGCAATCCGCTGAGCGGCTGCCGGCACGAGTGCGAACACGACGGTGACTGCAGCAGCCGCGACATGTGCAGCAACTTCAAGTGCGTGCCATCGTGCGGCCAGTGCGGCTCGGGCGCCAGCTGCAAGACTGTGGCCAACCATCGGGCGGTGTGCGAGTGCCCCAAGGGCTATATCGGCAGTGCGTACACTGAGTGTCGGCCGGAATGCTATGGCGATGTGGATTGTCCGGCCGGTCGGCCCGCCTGTTTCTACGGCATCTGCAAGAACACCTGCGAGGGCGCCTGCGGCGTGGGCGCCGACTGCAATCTGCGTGGCCTGACGCCCGTGTGCAGTTGTCCGCGTGACATGACTGGCGATCCGTTTGTGCGCTGTCGCCCGTTCACCAAGGAGGACCTGTGCGACCCGAACCCGTGCGGCACAAATGCCATCTGTGTGCCGGGACACGACAACACTGGACGCGAACGTCCCGTCTGCAATTGCCTGCCCGGACACACGGGCAATCCACTGACACACTGCACTCGGGTAAGTTTCAGCAATATCGGACATCTCCCGCATCTCTCTCATTTGTGTTCCTCGTGTCTCCATCTAGGGTGAGTGCCTGAGCAACAACGAGTGCCCCGACCATAGGGCCTGCATCAACTATCAGTGCATTGATCCCTGCATCGGAAAGTGCGCAACCGGCGCCAGCTGTGAGCCGAAGGCCCATTTGGCCGTCTGCCGCTGTCCGCCCGGCCAGTCGGGTGATGCACTCGTCTCCTGCCGCCAGACGCGCACCTTTCCCGTGGCCAAGTATCATTGAATACCGTTACCGTTAACGTAACACAGAGCCGTGGAGCGTTCAGCCGCACTGCCTGCCAAATACAGTCAACTCAATCGCTATATGTACACCCTGTCTATCCCAATCTCCCTCTCTCTTTTTTTTTTTCTCCTTCTCATACTAGTCGCTAATACAGTGGAAAACGAACAGAAATCTTTCGAAACAAAGTAATACAAATAAATATTAATAAATTATATGAAAATTAATTACCAAAAGGATTAATAATTTGCCAGCAAAGATAACAGAGTTGGAACTCAGCTGGTTCCGTTCTGTATGAACCGTCTCTTTCATCTCTAGATGTGAACAATTTTTGGCTTACAAAATTTAATTTGTTTTCTTTATTGTAGTCGTTAAATATATACACATATATAAATATATATCATTTTTTTCGCATTCTGATCAGTGGATTCACATATATATGTATGTATGTAGGTATGTCTATGTATAGGCTTTAACTATGGAACTGCCACACTTTCTAAAAGTCTTTATGCAGCCAAAAGGGAATAACTAAATAATTATATTTGGTGTTTAAACACAATACATAAATAAATGTCTAATTGGATATAAATACACACCTGGGCTTATGCATGCAGTACGTTATTTTGCCACAAAACAATTCGAATATCAATGATCGAGAGGCGGGAAATATATTTCGCAATTAGAGCACAATCAGAAAAAGAATCAGCATTATTTCTTGGCTAAAATCCAATGCAAAAATCACTGAATGAATGTTGGATTTATCGGATTTATCAATGAACTTTTTCTAATTTGTTGGCTCTAAATCAAATACAATCTTGGATGTCATGAAGCACTTTAGTAACTCAACGAACTATTGTCATTATCCAACTACCTTATGGTGCTTCAACGTACTGCACATACAGTCAATGCATACCCATTTAAAATATCAACTTTGAAGGAAATTACAAAAATTCTTGGAGTTTACATTTTCTTGTGTTGATGAAGTTATCCAAATAAATCAGTTGCATTATTAGAACACAATTAAATACAAATTTTGAAATCTGTAAATGTACATCAACAACGGCACCGTGTTCGCCCCCATGGCAGGCTGTTTCTTCTCTATTTAATTCTGCTTTAATAGTAGTTCGATTTATTCCATTTTGTTTGTTATTGATTGGAAATCGAAATTTTGCTTGTGCCATTTCTTTTTCAATACCAAACAATTGGAATACAATGTAAATTATATGATTTTGGGTACTGGTATTGTTTGTTGATTTGTCTACCCATCAAATTCATTCAAAAAATAATGTGGTGCACATTTGTAAATGTAAAAGTAGAAAAAAAAAAAAAAAACCTGAATACATGTAGAAACATCAATGCTCCCATGTTCTTTGCTTGTGGGGAAGAAAAGTATCGGCTGTGGTGGCGTTGCAGCTCCTCTTAAAATATATACAATGAAATTGTTGTTCATTGCGGACATTTTTCCATACAAAAATAATTCCCACACTGCGAGCGTGTCCGTCTGTCTGTCCGGCTATGAGAAACTTCACATGTATAATTTATTGTTCTGATTTTCTGCTTTCGTGAGATATTGGAGACCTTTTTGTGTTCTTGTTGTTGTTGTTGGGCTCGGGGCTTGATGCAATTGTAAATACAATTTTCGCGATATAAATATGTATATTTTGTTGTGTATATAAATATGCCATCTGTTTCAATTTCGTTTTTTTTTTTTGTTTTTCTTTTTGTATGTATATATATTAAATATTGTATTGTATGTATATAAATTTCTAAATACATTTAATTGCGCTTTTCACATATAAATTTTAGTTTTAACGGCTAACTGGCATTTGATTCCGAATAAAATAGGATTTTAAAACCAAAAACAGACCAGAAAAAAAAACACTTTCGTCTCTATGTGGGTGTTGGTGTTGAAGTTGTTGTGGTTTTAGTTGTTGTTGTTGTTGTTGTTGTTGTTGGTGTCGCTGTTGGTGCATTGGTGTTAGCTATGTCTATGTGTATGTGTGTGTGTACCATAATGTACGCCAATAACCCACATTATATTCTATATACTATGCGCTCCCCACAACTATTTAACTGATTCCGCAAGCGAGGGCGCCACCGATCCTGGTTCGGTCCTGTTGCAGCTTTTGGTGCCAGTTCCCCATGCCCACGACGCGCTTTCAACTGCAGCATTTTCTACGCTTAGTACCGGGATTGTTCTTCAAGTTAATGGTGTCCTTCTGCTGCTCATTGGAGGTGGTGCGCAGCTTGTGGTTGAGCACCTGCCGCGTTATCGACAGAAACATATTGTCCACATTGATGTTGTCTTTGGCGGATGTCTCGTACAGCTCGATGTCCATTTGTTTCGCAAACCTTTGCGCATCTTCGGTGATGACCACCTTACAATCGGGATCATCGTTCTTGTTTCCCACTACGCAATTAAAAACATTTTAAATGTTAACAAAAGCTGTTTCCAGACTCCAGACTCTGCTTACCTAATACTTTGTTGACCACATCGCAGTTGTTCTGGATCTCCTCCAGCCATCGGCGCACATTCGCAAATGAGTCGCCGTTCGTTACATCGTAGACGATGATGACGCCGTGGGTGCCCCGATAATAGGTGCTCGTTATGGTGCGGAATCGCTCCTGTCCGGCCGTGTCCCATATCTGCAGCTTCACCCGCAGCCCGTCAATGTCGACCGTTCGGATCTTAAAGTCCACTCCAATGGTGGTTATATAACTGCCCGAGAATGTGTCATCTGAGAATCGAATCAGCAGCGAGGATTTCCCAACACCTGGCGATAAAAAGGGGGGAAAAATCGTTAATTAATACTCGCAAAAACTCGACAAACAATTTGTAGGAAAAATGTTCTTTGGAGAGAGTGGAAGGGTGTTTGGAAATGTTGTGGCTCATTATTTTTCTATCCCGAGCAGATGATCTAATTACATGCAGCTGGAAAAAGAGTAAGCAATTGAGAAACCACCAGCATTCCTTGGGTATCAAGTGCGAATCCTGCCCTGCGGATGTGTCACCATTAGTCACGGCCCAGCGCCAGCCACAGGCACGGCGACAAAGAAATGTAATCTCAGAAGGGCGACACTTTTGATGCACTTGATATGCAGATTAGTCGTTTCCATAAATCTCCATCGAGAATAAATAAAGAAAACGGGGACAGACGGAAAAAAACCATTGCTAAAAACAGCTGATCGGGTTGGACGAGGGATGCTGGCAAATTGGGGACAAGGAAAAAATTAAATATAAATTCATATTTATTTATAAAACCCTTTGCACAGGAGAGACAGAGAGGGGGAGAGAAACAGAGAGAGAGTGTGCGTGTGTAGAGTGCATATTAATCTTACAATCATTGCGGTTCTCCCCCTGTCATATTCTTCTTTCGTTTTTGCACTTACCGCTGTCGCCGATTATAAGCAGCTTGAACAGATGATCAAAGCCGCGTGCCATTTTCTGCTCTCTGCTGCTCCTGCTGTTGCTGTCTACTATTTCTCCGCTGCTGCTATTTACAGTTAGAGCTGCCGCTTTGAACAATGCAAAAATAATTGTTTGCAAAAACAAATTCTATGCCTTGCTCCCACACACACACACACATACACACACGTACTGAAGCAAGAGATGTATTGGAGCTGTTTTGTTCTCGCTCGCACTTAGGCGGCTCCCGGCTTGGTTTTTATGAATATTTGAGATAAACTGTTCTCTGCTGCTTGTACTTCTGCTTCTGCTCTGCTGCTGCTGATAGTGCTTCTCTGCCACTGGCCTCTGCTTCTGTGTCTGCTCCAACTTCTCTTTTTCTGTTGCTGCTGCTGCTTCTTTTCTGCTCCTAATTGTTGCTGCTCTCTTGTGATAAGCTGGCTATTGTTATTAGTGCTGATGTACTAAATTCTAATTTATGTAAGTTGTGTGGTTGGTTGGATGTTGCGTTGCGGTTTCAATTTTCTTGGATTAAAATGATTCTTTTTTTTGGCTCTGCTGCTGCGCTGCCCTTGGGCTCTGCTGCTGGTGCTGCTTCGTATCAGCAACGGTTTCATGTGTGTGTGAAAGACATATTGTTGTTGGTTTCGTTAGATAGAGAGGGAAGGAAGCACAGCGGAATTTATGCACTAGTTATTGTCGAATCCACGAGTAGTTATTATAACACAGAAAATGGAAAAATTAGAATGTTCGCCCGATTTGCACTCATTTATTAGACACGGCTGACACGAACATACATGTACACTGGCACACACACTTGCCTACCTACTCAATGACAGACTTGTTGTTTAATTTGTGTGTTTTTAGCTTCGCTCTGTGTGCGTGACATCAGTTTTCGTTTCGAATCGTATTCCTGCGAAGCTGTGAATTTGTTGCGGAACGTTGAACGGATTTCGGGGGCGTCTGGTTCAGTCCTTAAATCATATTCTGGATAAACTATTACTAACGCACTAACACATATAAAAAAATAACCTTATTTATAGTCTGTGGAGCTGGAGAAACATCGATAGTGGTAATCGTTGTCATCGATATTTCTGCATCAAACAGTCTGACCAGAGGTGGTCGTTTTTGCAAATGCTGCACTATCGCCACGTAGCCTGTGTACAATTTGATCATATTCATGCCAATGGCCGCTAGGGCGGGATTTTAAATATTTTTAAAGATTTCCCAATTCCATAACTCTGCAGAATATTGTTATTCCCTTTATTTTTTTTTTATGGGTTTACACTTGCGAATCTTCGCAATATTATATATTTTTTTTGGAAAACTTAATTAAAGTTCTTTCATTTCAAGTTCATAGGAGATCCAGAAAGGAAGATAAATACTGAATAGTATTAAAAAAGGAAAGAAAAAAAATAATAAAACTGAAACAAAATTAATATTATGTTTATGGCCTTGCCATTATGGATATTATCTAAATAGGAATTAAATGTGACATCGTCCACTTTCATGGATTTAATTCTTTGGCTCCGCATCCGTTGCGGCTGTGCGCTTTCGTGTGCGTCTGGCGACACACGAGATGTTGGCGGCACCAATCTCCGTTGCTGAACTCTCGCGAAGACAAGCTTCACCCTGGCGGCGAAGAGTACGACGACGCAGCTCTCCGTTGATCGGCTCAGAGTTCAGCGTTCGGCGCCGTTGTCGTATGCGCTGTACTCCAGTCTCACGTTCGGTCGACATGGTGCGGCGGAGCGATGCGTTCCTCTGGCGTGCAGCAGCAGCAGCAGAAGAGGTCACAGTGGCCTGTGGGGGCGAGTTGTTGATGGGTTGGTCAACGTTGCGGCTCGATCCAGCGCGAGCGCGTGTCAACGATCCAAGCTGTGTTTGTGTGCGCAGCATCGGGGCGCTCGCTGGTGGTGCTGCTGCGGCGGCAGCTTGCTCCCTTGATGTGTCAGTTCTCATGCTGCCAGTATCGGTTGTACGGACATTGGCAGTGGTAGTGACAGTGGCAGTAGCAGCGACACTGGCAGCGGCCGGTGCAGCCAACGGCGGGGACGCAGCATTAGTGTTGGACGACACGGGTCTTATCGTGGAGCGTTGTGTACATATGTGGCCGCCAATGAAATCCCAATCCTCGTTATCATCATCAGCGTCTTCGTCGGAGCTCGGAGCACGCAGCTTGTCATGGTAGCGACTGCGATTCTGCCCGTTAATCGGGCTGCGACTGCGGAGGGCTTCGCGCCTGGCAAACATTTCGAATTCGTCCTCGGAGTCATCAGTGGGCGGATCCACGACGCTGCACGTCTGGCAGATTTCCGCGTAGGTGCGGGCAACGCAGTAGCTGTGCACCGCATTGGAGCCGCACAGTTGGCAAAACGAAATGTTGCGCGTGTCCGAGGTGCGCCCATGGATGGCAATGCAACTGGAGGCGGTGCAGGATACCTCGCGGACCAACTGATCGCGGAATGCGTTCGGTTCCAGCTCCCACGAAGCATCCCTGGAGCGGGCGAGAAGGAGCGAGTGGAAGGGATTAATTGCCATGCCATTAACTGCTCACATACGTACCTGTTGGGCACCGACACGCCCCAGAGGCAGACGTCCATGAACTTGCTCGAGCTGTTGCACAGCGGACACTTGAAGAAGTAGCCGGCATTGTGGGCGTACTCCTGCACGCACTTCCTGTGAAACCATCCGTTGCGGCAGCACGGAGCCTGCAGCGCCAGCACCTGCCTAAACTTCTCCTTCTCAGGCACCACCAGCTCCAGGCACATGACGCATGCCTCGTCGGCCGGTGGGCGCACTTTGCTCTTGCCAACATGCGAGTGGCAGTAGGATTTATAGGAGCCGCAAAACTGATTGCGCGCCAGGTTTTCCAGGCCGCAGCTGAAGTGGAAGCTGCGGCGACAGGTGGACTTGCAGCAGCCAATCGAGGCGCCGGCCCTGCCGCAGTAGTGGCACATCACCTTCTTGGCACGCTCCACCTCGGCCAGAATGTCCTCCTTGAGGAAACGTGAGATTCCATTGTTGTCATCGCCACGCTGCACCAGATTCGAGCTCAAGTACTAAGCAACACACAAGAAATAGAGCAAAAACAAATGCGGAGAAATGTAATCAAAGCGCTTGTTATTGTTTTTGTCAGGGTGGATCGGCGGTGGAGTTGAGGACCTACCAGACAATTCCGATGCACCTTATGCAGCTTGTCGTAATGGAAGGATGGCCCGTAGTCACGGACATTCTCCACCGAGGAGCCACACAGCAAGCACTTCACCATGTTTCCTTTATCCGCAATCGGTAGTTTTCTTATTTATATTATATTTAGCACAAATTCTCTTTTGCCGGGAAAACAGCGTCGCCGCGCCAAAGCAAAAATGAAGAGATTTACAGGTATATCGATATATCTGTCCCACACGGGAAGCGATGATCAGAAATTGTATTTTGGTATTTCGTGCTGCCACAGCTGCAAAAACAAAAAAGAAAATGGAAATCTTTTTTAAACGGCTGTTCTGATAATATAGATAACAGCCGTAATATATGCCTGAGAAATAGCGCTGGCTTTTTGTATAAACAATTAATGCGGGGCTCAACAATATTTCGCAATCAAATCAGATTCTCAGAGGGTGGGAGCTCTGGTTAACTGTAAATTTTCTGCGAATTGCATCCGCTACGCAAAACCAAATGTAAACAATATGGCCGCCTGGTGTATCAAATTTCACTGGAAGGCGCCGGCTGGCGCTTGTTTATAAGTTCACGAATCCGTCGCGCAGCTGTAAGCTGTGTTTATGTTTGAGCTTCTTGAGACTTGAGACTTGCATGAGACACCGCGGGCAGGGGCGCCGCCTTGCCGGCAGATCTGCAGACTGCGCAGCGTGCTTATGGAACTTTTCGATGTTTCTTCTGCCAATGGAAATTAACTTTAAAGCGTGCTAAATAAGTATTCAAATTCTGATTCAGCATTCAAATTTTGTAATATATGTACACACATATAATCCTTTATAGTCCTAATATAGGAAAAGCAACTGGCGAAATTACCTGCTGAGAGACACGCACGCACACGGATAAAACGCCCGAGCTTGGGTCGACAATTTTCATCCGCAAGACAAAAGTTTAGAGAGATATTGTGATCTGTAGACCTGCAGCTCTTTTTATATGCCTATTTGTCGAAATTATTAAGTAAACAAACAAATGTCCCCCGAAAAAGCTAAGTGACTTGTCAGCAGTTTTGCAAATTTCGCCGGTCGCGGAACTCCTAGAACTTTAAGACCGAGATTTGGCTATTTTCTGACACCTAATTTCCCTCTCTTGATATCTGCACACAACCTACACGAAAAATAAGTTAAAGGCGTATGACTTACCTGTTGTTTAATGTATTTCACTTTTATTTAACACAACTTAAAGTAACACCTGCAAACTCCTGCTGGATAGAAAAACCAAATGAACGAGCTCAGCCGATAACTTTGGCAACGTCGATATGCAGCTTAGGTTGGTATTTTTGGTCAGTTGGTATTTTTCTAAAGGGCAATACTTGTATTTTCGTGCTGACCAAGAAGCCACTTTTATTATATAGAACACTATTATTTATAATTAACTATAAGCATTTCTGAATCACTTGTTTGTAAATAGTAGTAATCAGAAAATAAACATTGAGTGCACAAAATACCAGAAAAGAAAATTAATCGACACTACAGAGTTGCCACCCTGGTAGAACTGTGTAAATTGCTGCCGCACAAAAGAAAACATTTAAAATTTGTTAATTCGTTCAACATGTCAGTGTATCGCCTGAACAAGCTGACCCGGCTAGCACCCAACATGACCGGTGTGTAATAGGATAACCAACATTGTCGTGTCCCTAGGACGCTACTATTGTCCCCCAAGTCCAAAGGGACAGCGGCGGTTCAAAGTCCGAAGTGCCACTGAACCACTGAACTTTTACCCGCGCTCATATCCCCGTTTCACATTTATCTTCTGGCAGCCAGCGGCCGATATACTACTGCGATGCAGCCCCAACGCCACAACACATCCCACAGCGCCCAGGCGGCCGACTCTCCGGCAGGACACACAGCCTTCAAGACGCTGGCCATAACGACGCCCAAGCCATTCGTCTTTCATGTGGAACTGCATCGGCCCAACAAGTTGAATGCGATCAACAAGCAGATGTGGCTGTGAGTAATCCCCCTCCAGGGTCATTAGATGTACATGCTTTAAAGTGTCCGCCCATAGGGAGATCAAAGACTGCTTCGAAGAGTTGTCCACGAATCCCGATTGCCGCACCATTGTGCTCTCTGCCTCGGGCAAGCACTTCACGGCCGGCATCGATCTCAGCGACATGATGAACCTCGGCCAGCTGCTGGCCGACACCGATGACTGTGCTCGCAAGGGCCACATCCTGGAGCGTTTCATCAAGCTGTACCAGGACTCGATCAGTGCCCTCGAGCTGTGCCCCAAGCCCGTGATCACGGCCGTCCATCAGGCGTGCATTGGCGCTGGCGTTGATCTGATAACGGCCTCGGACATACGCTACTGCACGCAGGACGCCTTCTTTCAGGTGAAGGAGGTCGAAATCGGCATGGCCGCAGATGTGGGCACGCTCCAGCGACTGCCCAAGGCCATTGGCAGCCAGTCGCTGGCCCGTGAACTCTGCTTCACCGGCCGCCGCTTCGAGGCAGCCGAGGCGCACGCCTGTGGCCTCGTTAGCCGAGTCTTCGCCGACAAGGAGTCGCTGGTGAGCGGCGCCCTGGCCCTGGCCGAGCAAATAGCCCAAAAGAGTCCCATTGCAGTGCAGACGACAAAGGCGAGCATGGTCTACTCGCTGGAGCACACCAACCAGCAGGGGCTCGATCATATTGTACGTTGCCAACGGCCCCACCCATAACCCATTGGTACACAATTCTTTTTGTAATCTCTTGCAGCGTTGGTACAACAAATTGAACCTGCAGTCGGAGGACTTTGCCCAGGCCGTGGCCGCTCAGCTGACGAAGGACGAGAAGCCAATCTTTGCCAAGCTCTAAGCTGACATTTCATTTATACAATTTCCAATTATAATTTTCCATATTCACACCCAGAAAAGTGCAGATTCTGACTAGGAATTTCGTGTGTGTCTTCGCTGGCTTCAGGCTGAGTCGGTGGCTGCCTCGGCTTGCTGGCAGAGCTGCTCCAAGCTGCGGCGATCCTTGATGCACTCAGCTGTGAGCACCTCCACAGCGCTGTCCTTATTGATCAGCAGATCATCCTCGATGCGTATGCCAATGCCGCGGAATTCGGGCGGCACATCGGTGCACTCCTGCCCGATGTAGATGCCCGGCTCCACGGTGAAGACCATGCCCGGCTCCAGGGCTCGGCTGCGCGGCACATTCGGTGTGTCGTGCACATCCATGCCCAGGTAGTGGGAGACGTGATGCGGACAGAATCTGTAGCCCTGGCTGACCAGCGTCTTGTAGTCATCCGACTCCTTGGGCACCAGTCCGATCTCCTGCAGATACTTGCCCAGTCGGTAGCAGGTGGACTGGAACAGCTGGTCCAGCGTCTCGCCGCCCATGCGGCCAATCAGCTGGATGATGTCCGACTGCAGCACCGACACCATGTCGTAGAGCGTGCGCTGGGGCGCCGTGAAGCTGCCGCTGGCCGGCCACGTGCGCGTTATGTCGCTGGTGTAGCCGGCATACTCGCAGCCGGCGTCCATCAGCACCAGATCCTGCGGCCCCAGCAGCTGGCTGTTGTCCACATAGTGGATGATGGTGGCATTCCGACCGGCGGCCACCACCGGCGGATAGGCCAGATAGCTGGCGTTGCGCTGCCGGCACTTGTAGTCGACGGACGCGAACAGATGGTGCTCCGACTGGCCGGGCCGTGTCTCGGCCATCACCTCGTTGATGGACTGGGCGGCAATGCTGCACGTGCGACGCATCAGCTCCATCTCCGCGGGCGACTTTAGCAGGCGCAGACCCTCCAGAAATGTGTGCACGGGCAGCAGCTGAATATTCTCCGTGCTGCTCGTCTTGATGACGCCCTCCCTGACGTGCTGCAGGTCGCAGGATTTCATATCGAACCAGAAATGCGGCTGCAGGCCGCTCACCAGCTTCCCGAGTATCGTCTCAAACTGTCCGAGGTCGTGGGCCTCGGTGACGCCAAACAGCGGCACGGACAGCTCGGGGCCAGTGCGTGGGCCATCCCACAGCTCGGCATGCGCATCCTTGGGGCGCATGAACAGCATGGACTCCACCTTGGCGCCCTGGTCGATGGTCATCACAAGAATCGAGTCCGGCTCCAGGCAGCCAGTCAGGTAGTAAAAGTCCGAATTTTGCCGAAAGACAAACGGAATTTTGCCGCTCATGTACTTCTTCGAGGCGGCGCCCACAATCACCTGCAAAGAGCCGAGACCGGGCTATGGAAAGGGATCGACTGAGTGGAGGCATTCCCTCACCATGTGATTCTTGGTGGAGCGGCCGTTGTAGTTGTCGCCAAAGGTGCTCGCATAGGACTGTATTTTGTGCATCAGTTTGTTGCGCCGCTGCTGGAACTCGTCGAGCGCCAGGCCCGGCACCAGCTCGTGGGGCTGGATGAGATGCGGATGGCTAACACTGGTGGGCTGGCCCAGCCTGGGGCCGTCCAGCTCGTTGAGCCTTGCCTTGGTGCTGCTGGCCTGGCACCGGCACCTCTGCGGCTGCAGATATGTGGAGATCTCCGCCAGGCTGCGTCTCCGAATCGCGCTGCAACGCGCCAAACGTGTCAGGGCAAACATCCTGATTCTAACCGGGAGGTGATTCAATGGCTTCGGTGTTTGTGTGTGGCAGGACGGCGAAATGTTGAATCAAAAACAAATATTACCGGCGGCTGCAGCTGTTGATTTTGGCAGGGTTGCCACTAAGGCAAACGATTGTCCGATGTATCGAGGTTTTTTTTTATCATCGATGTTTTACTGCATTTATTGGCGCTAAACACATAAAGCATATGCTTTCTCGATTTGGTTTTTGAAATTTATGAGCATTTCATGTTAGTAAGAGTCTCAGCAGTGTCTCCAACGTCGATAATTTTGCAGCTCTAGTTGCCACTTTGTCACAAAATGCAGTTGCGCATTATTTGTCCACCTATCGATCGCAAACATTTGGGGTACTCCAATCAAATTTAGGTTCGCCAAAAATCAATAGTTGGAAATGTTTGTCAAATTTTTCATAGTATAGAAACATAAAAAAAATGTATGTTAATTATTAGCAATAACGTTTAGGTCGATTTTTAGTTGGTATTTTTTGTATTGGCTTGCGACTGATTTGAGCTTCAAATCGGTTGCAGGAGTACCCATATTCACTTTGCCGTCTTTTGTTGATAAGATAAAATTTCGGATTTGATTTTGGCGAATATAAACTTACAGCTAACGAAAATGGACAACGATGTAAGTAATGGCAGGAGCTCAGTCGCCTAATCTTGGCGAAAACTAATTTTCGCGCGCTTTCGCAGTGCGTTGTACCCCGCCTGCCGGTTGACGGCGAGTCGATTCGCTTCAATGACTGGAACATAAGTTACGAAAAGTCGCACATATTGAAGAGCATCTGCAAGCAGGGCAGCACCAAGTGCTGCGAAAAGGACGACGCCGCTCGCTGCGAACTCTGCCACTATCAATACTCGCTGGATCTGCCCCACCTGCCCGACATGGTGTTCCATAAAAACAAACTGGTGCTGCAGCACAAGGACGGCGCTCTGATGGAGTTCCAGCCGATGGATGCCCTGGCCCTGATCGACAATGGCAAACAGCCGCAACCACTGGAGGTTGCCTGTGCCCAGGAGTGGCGACATACACGGTGGTGAGTGGAAGGGCGACTCATCATATTCCTTACTCATTTCTGTGCACTTCAGTCCGGAGCAGACAAGGGAGGAGAAGTTCAAGCCGTTCGACTGGACATTCACGTCCACCTATCAGGGCACCATGAACGAGAAGATACGATCGGAGACCACCGATATGACGCTCAACAAGTTCAAGTTAATGCAGCGCGAGAATATCATTTTCTACACAGATCTGACCCTGTTCGAGGATGAGCTGCACGATCACGGCATCTCGGTGATGAGTGTGCGCATTGTGAGTGTTTTACTGTCAGCTTGTTGATTGCTGCTTGACGTTGTTGCTGATGTTTCCAGCGTGTCATGCCCTCGGGATTCTTCATACTTCTCCGTCACTTCCTGCGCATCGACGATGTCCTGATGCGGATGAACGATACGCGCTTTCATCATGAGATCGAGAACGATTACATACTCAAGGAGGTTGTGCACCGGGAGGCACCGTGCGACAAGCTCAAGAGCTCGATGGCCTTCTGGACCAATCCGGATGAGATGCAGAACTACCTGCCGGTGCTCTCCAAGCAGATGCACAAGTTATCCTTCAAGTAGCCAACCAACCAACCCACATCCACAACTACAACTACATATGCTACAAATTCAAACATTTTCATTGTGTCTAGTTTATTTAAGATGGAATTAACTGATTAAGAATATTTGCAGATATTAAAAGCGCTACTCCTAGGAAGGCACACTACGTATAAGCATAAACGATTCCGCACCAGTGGCTTAGGCAGCGCCCAGCAGGGCTGTCAAAGCCCGCTTGTAGTCGCCCGAGGTCTCCGCCTGCAAGAGAGAAAAGGGGAGAATGAGAGTGGAGGAGACTGGGGATTAGAGCACTTCAAACCGCGGCAACAATCGTGGCAATTTGGAGGGGCAACTACTTACATCCTAGCACAATACAAACACCGAAATGGAAATGGAAGACGGAAATGCAAGACGTTAACAGGGAGTGTGGGTGGTGGGAAATGGTTCAGTCACTTACCACCACGGCACTGAGCAGGGTGCGATTGTAGATGCGCTCAAATTCCAGCTTGATCGTCTCCAAATCAATCTCTGAGCGGCACACAATTATACGTATGAGCGTGGCGTCATCCGTGCCAGCGCCATTCATGGCCTTGTATAGGCGATTGGCGAAGAAGGCCGCCGGCGATTGAACGCACTCCACTGGGGGGATGGACATGTAAGAGATGTTTCGGGATATGGGAGGATAAAATGAGTGTGGTGCTCGTACCTATGGCCATCATGGCCTCGTGCAGCTCATCGGACATCTCGTGCTTGATGGCCTGCTCAATGGTCTGGCCGGAGAGCTCCTTGTACTCCTCAAAGACGAGCCGCAGCTGGGGGAAGCTGGCATGGGACATGATGCGATTGAAGACCTCCTCGTCGGTGCCCAGCTTGGCCTCGCCAGCGGCATACAGCTGGTTGGCCTGCTCCTTGGCCTCGTCAGCATTCACGGGCGTGTTGAGTCCATCCCGCACACCGGTGACGATCAGCGTGAGCAAACGGCGAAAGAAGCCCGATGTCTCGCTGCACATTTGTTCGGCCAGCGGACGCTGGTACTTGTCCTCGTAGGCCTCCACAATCTGATGCATCTCCTCGTTGCTCTTCGTGCACAGGATCTCGACGAGGGTGCCCTCCTCGGTGCCCATGCCGGCCATGGCCGAGTGCAGCTGCTTGCACAGGTACTCCACGGGCGGCAGCATCATGGCCACAATCACATCCTCGAACTTGCCGCCCAGCTCGCTCTTCAGGTCATCCACCAGATCCCGCTCGAACTCTGCGTCGTAGACCGCACGAATCAATTGCCGCTGGGCGTTGCTCCGACCGGCGAGGACATCGATAATCTCCTGCTCATCGGTGCCCAAACCCTTCATGGCGGCCCTCAGTGTCTGGGCATCGGCGGCCGCATCAAAGGGGGCGGCAGCCACAACCGTCGGCACTGGCTGGATGACGCATAAGTTTTTTTGTTATTCATTTGTGCGCCAATCGATATGGAGGAGTGTGTAGGAATGCCACTTGGAGGTACATAATTCATAAATGGTCACTGCCACAGCCCTTACCTTGTAATCCATTGAGATTCTTGCAAATACTGTTCTAATTTAATGTGATTTGCAAACTTTCGCAACGTTTCTCTTTTGCTGTTTTTATATGCTGCTTGCTTGCTGCTGCTTGTTCTGCTGCCGATGTAGCCGCTCGTGCATTTAGTTGTGTTGTCTTCTCGTTTGCACTTGTCTACTTATGGGAGAGAAGAGGCGACTACCGCTGTCTCAGCACCACCTGAGAGCGCAAGCTAAGTGCAAAGCTTTTGAGAGCGCGACTTGGCGAGCTTTTAGTGCGGTCTTGATACGCTATGGAATGTGCCGTTGCACAGTGCACTCTGGCATGCCAGAGCAATGGAATCATCTGGATGGCGGGCGTTGCCAGCTAACACTGTACCACAGATCCACTCATACACAATTATCTGGGGCGGCGCCAGTGTCTGTCGTATATAGTAGATATTATCTTTTTATTTAATCTCGTTAAATAGGCTTCTTCGCTCTAATACATTTACATGCTGCTGCTCTCGCACTCGCTCTCTGTGTCTTTCAATTGCGAGAAGCTGGAGCTCTCCCTTCGTTCTACATTCCGATTTAAGCTTAATTTGTTTTGTATCGAATATATAATATATAATAGTATTTAATTTATATGTTGCTTTCTCTCGAATCATAGATCTGATCTGCTTGCGCTTCATTCTCATTAGTTCCACGAAAATAATAAGCGAAGTCTACACAGATATTTGTGAATTAAGAATTTGAATAATTAATAAAACCAGTAACTAATAATACAAAAATAAATTACAATATCAATCAAGGATGGGCTGAGACCTTGGACTACTTCACAAATGATTTGCATTTTCATTTCCATTTTCATTTCTTCCCTTTTCTGGTTTTACATAATTTATCTCTTCATATATGTATTCCATGTAATCCATTTTTAATATTTTTTGTTTTTGTTTTCGAATTTCATTCAATGCTCTTTCTAATGCACATTATTGCTGGTTTTGTTTGTTGTTTTATGTTTTCGTTTCTGGTTGATTGGTTCTGGGCTATACACAAGTATGGAGCGGGATCACACAGACATAATGGATAAGGGATATAAAAAAAAACACACACACACACTCTCACAATATATAAAATACATTCCACTTGGGCTTGAGGCTGCAGAGGGTGGAGGGGCTGGGGAAGGAAGTCTTTCCATGGAGGAGGTTACAGAAATCGAGCATCGACTATCCGTTTCATCATCATTCATCATCATTATCGTCGTCGTTGGATAAGGCTACTAGACCTCATCGCCCTGGTTCATTGTTAGCTCGCCGAGATGGGCATTAAATCGTGACCATTCATCCCGCGACGGTTGCGCCAGATGCTCAGCCACGTCATAGACATACAACTTGCCGGCCTCGTCACCGATGCAGACATGCAGTCCGGACGGTGTCCAGGAGACACGATTGAGCGCCGGCGCACCGCCAACGACAATCGAGGCTGTTGGTACTTCGGTATCCTGATTGAGATTCCACAAATCAAGACGACCGCTACCATCGACAGCAGCGAAAAGTGCGGGATGAATGGGCGACCAGGCGACGTCCATCACATAGTCCGAGTTGTCCTCGAACGAGTACAGCGGCTTTGTGTCCTGCAAGCAGAGAAAGGAAGGGAAAATATAAGAGAAATACTTGGAATATTTTGCATCTCCCTTGGCATACCTTGAGGGACCACAGCTTGATGGTCCAGTCAATGGACGAGGTGAGGAAGAGGTGGCCAAAGTCCGGTGACAACTGATTGTAGTGCGTTGAGATGCCCGTGATGGGCCCCAAATGCCGCTCGTACACCTCATTAACGCCCGAACGCAGGCCATGCCGCGAGGCCGAATAGACATAGCCATCCTCGCTGCCCATCACCAGACTGTTGATCTCATTGGCCGGGAATGCCATCGATGTGATGGCAATGGCCTTCGACTGGCGCTGCTGCAGCTCGAGGGTGTCTTGGGGCTGCGACAGCATGTCCAGCGACCACGAGCACAGCTTGCCGTCCGACGATATTGAGATGACATTGTGCGCATTCTGGGTGCCCACCATCTGCAGACAGTAGACGGGATGTGTGTGCGCCGCCGCACTGAGCGGCGTCCTCTGTATGGGCGTGCGCTTCTGCACACGATTGTCCCACAGAACAATCTGGCCCGAGTACGTGCCGCCGAGTATCAGATTTGGATTGAACTTGGCAAAGCAGGTGGACATCACGGCGCTCTGGCAATGGAAGACATCCTCGGGTGTGCGCTTCTTGAATTTCGTATTCCACACCATCACCACGCCATCCGGCTCATTGAGGCTCTCCTCGTTGTTGTGATACGAGGCCACGACCAGCTCTGGGAAGTGTGTGGACCAGTCCATGCTGGTAATGCATCGGTTCTTCGACCATCGCTCATCGTAAAACACTCGATTCAGTGAGAGACGAGCGTGTGAGCGCTCATCGTTGGTCTCCTCGCTGTCCCCGGCGCCAATGTAGTCCATGTAGATGTCCACGTTCTCCGACAGGGCCCGCTCAATGACACGCCCGGCACGCACCACAAATCTCTGAAAGTCCTCCGATAGAATGATCATCTGTTTCTGCTCCTCCGACAGCTCGTTGACTTGAAACGTTAACCGAGAGAGAAGATTTTTGATCAGAGAATATTCCTTAAAGTGATTGTCATCACGTCACTCACCCTCCTTCTTGATCTCGTGCTCCTTTTTGATCTCGAGTGGTGTGATGGCCGGTGCGACATCCTTCACCGTGGGCAGGCCGTGGGTGAGAAAGCCGGGTGGCAGCTTCGACGAGAATCCATTGTCCAAATGGGGCAGGGAGCTCTCTTCGTCATCTCCTTGGGCATCAAATGCAAGCACTGTTTAAGGTATAAAACTAACACAGCTAGAGGAATATGACAATCGACAGAACAGGAACAGAATTCTACATATCTTTGCTTCATCTTTTCATATTTTCATCTTTTCATTTTCATCCTTTTTCTTTTGCTTATTTTCTTTACTGGCATAAATTCTTTTTGATTCTTGGCTTTGTCTTTTTCGGTTTTTTCGGCAGGGATTCGATGCGATCTGCTTGATCAGATTATGCTTATAGTTTGTGGTGTGGGACTGAAGCTTACGGGTGCTTGCGGTTAGGCGAGAGAAAGACAGAGAGAGAGGGAGAGAGACAGACACAAATGACAGACACATACAGTAAGAAGTGAGACAGGGAGAGAGCACGAGAGTTGGGGGGTAAAGTTAGTTTGGCGGCAGGGCAGCACGTCTCTGGAGCTGTTTGTCTGGAGTGTTGGATGGGGTGAAGTGTGCTTGGAGCTGCTATTTGGATTGGGTGATTAGTGGGGTGCTTTGCGTGTACACACGTCGTGGCCTTAGTTCTTGAAGGACACACGAACGCAGCATAAAAATATATATATATATTTATCTATATATATTACAATGTTAATTTATGCAGGGAAATGTATGGTATGGTATGGTATGGTGTGATTCGTTTATCCACCTAATTAATATACAAAGCCAATTATACAAATAAAAAATATAACAATTTGCACGCCTCTAATGCTTCGATTAACTCTAAATGTATATCGCCAGCCATCGTTATCGTTTATCGTTAACACATCGTTTGCTTTTCTGCTTTTGTTGTTGTTCTCCACCCAGTTTATAATTTGCTTGCTTTGTTGCACTTAAAATTATTTAGTTTTTATGCTAGCATTAAATATAATACATCGTATATTGAAATATTTTAAGTTTAATTGCCGATTAATGATCGATTTGCGATCGATTGTTATCTGTGTTACTGTGCTGTAAATTGAATAGAGAGAGGGTACGCTTCATCACAACATCTGAGAGAATGAGAGTGTGTGTGGATGTGTGTGTGAAGACAGAGAGAAAGAGAGAGCGAGAGAGAAGCACTGGCTAAACGAAAGTTGAGCTTTCCTTCGAGGGTTTCCCCCAGTCTTAGTGACACATTTCGCAAGGGGTTAACCCTTTGATGTTGCTTTTGAATGAGAGGCGGTTAGTATATAGTTGAGGAAAATTATGGGTTTAACAGCACGACGGGGCGGTTTGCAGGATGATTGACTCGCACACACACACAGGCACACACACCGAAGAAGGAGGGCCTAGTAGGTGGGGCGTGACGCAGGACATGGAAGCACAAATGATTTGTGTGTTGTGCGTGTGTCTGTGTAAATGTTTGCCTTTCGACACTGACTCTTTCGCAACACTGACTCTCTACGTAAACCACTATTTTCCAACACTGACAACCACTCGATGATCATTTGAGTTCTCTTCTTGACTTGACTTGACTTTTGTTTATTGTTTCTTTTTGCGAATAGAATTTGGTACGTTCCTATTTTGCTTCATGTCGATTCCGTCACTGTTTTTTTTCAATATGGGCATAGGCCGCCCGGAGGTGGAGGCCTGTACCTACCTGTGAATTCATCCTCCCACTCTAAACCCGGATTAAGATTGTATTCATCTTGAAGAAATATAAAGAAATAAATGATATTTTTACATACATTGTTTCTAGTTGGTTGTTTTTTTTTTTTTTTTTTGATTTTTGATTTGGTTACTTTTGCTTATGATTTGTTGTTGTTGTTGTTGTGATTTTTGTCAAAAAAAAAAAAAAACAAAACAAAACGAAAGAGAGTAAAAACAAAATATAGTTTTGGCTCTGCATACCGCCCATTAATTAATTAAGAGATCGAATAGTCAATGTTTTTTTTTAAGCTAAATGCATAACGTATAAGAAGTGAGAAGGAAAAATGTTTTTAGTGTGTGCTTTTAATTGAATTTTGCTGTTTGGTAAAATGCGAGAGAGAGAGACACAGAGAGAGTGAGAGAGAGAGAGATCACACACATGGGCGGGCACATATAGAAAAGATATACGATTATATATGAATATATTGGGTATATTGTATGTATATAAAGAGCACACAAGCCTGGC
Organism: Drosophila subobscura; assembly: GCF_008121235.1. NCBI lineage: Eukaryota > Metazoa > Arthropoda > Insecta > Diptera > Drosophilidae > Drosophila > Drosophila subobscura. Next base: position 20,776,783 of record NC_048530.1, on the reverse strand, counting down.
CTTATATGGTGAATGGGTACACACAAAAAAAATATAGGTTAGCGGAGGCAGGACAGGGCAGGGCGGGGGGACATGGGTAAAGAGAGATTTTTATCATACAGTAAATTATATATAGATAAGTTTATCAACTGGGGTACTCTCCATTCTTCTGTGCATCTCTTACACATGCAAAATGTTTGGTGTTTTGGCTTACAAATTATCATAGACCTAGGAGGAATTGGGTGAAAAATAATCATCGACTAGTTCTCAACTTTCTGCAAGCTGTCATAAAATAAACTAAGAAAAAAAACATACAATTATAGCTGTTATACGAACATAATATAGCCCTAGACAAGAACTGTTATACATAAACTAAAATGCAGAAAATTCGATGATCTTAAAAGAGAGAGAAAAATGCATACGAAAGTCCATCTATCTACTTATACGAAATAAAATATAAATTCATAAAAATAAAATAAGAAAAAAAAACACACACAACTTATAAATTGGGTGGAGTTTAACAATTTGTTTTCGGGTTTCTGTTTTTTTTTTTTTAACGATTTACGATTGAGATCAAATGGCTCTGATACAAACTGAATCTGTTGCGATGTGGGCTCTAGAGCTAATTTGAAAAAAAAAACAAATCAATTATAGATATATAAATCATAGATGATATGTCATAGAATATATATATGTATTAAGGATCAGATATCAGTTATGGGAGGGGGATACAAAATTAAATCAAACGATCGGAAACGAAGATCAAAGTGAAGGAAGGCATTAACTACGATAGGCTACAAAAACAAAACATAAAACCAATATGCTAAATACCATAAATATACAATAAAATATTTGTATATATTTATCAGTCATAATCTAAGCAAGGCAACGCAAGGCGATTGGCATTGGGTGTTGGGAAGAGCGCAACAAGAACTACACACAAAATATAGGATACATGTAGGAAGGATACAGACAGATGGGATATAGACATAGGTTCTACATAGAGTATTATATTAAGAGGCGCATACGATACGATTTCGAACGATTTGTTACTTTGCTTTTACGTCTACACAGAGAGTCTGAAAAGTTTGTTGGGAACACAAATATTACGGATAGGAACGTTGGCTACTCACCATAGTAATCCGTAGCATGAGCTGCAGTTTTTTTTGCGTGCGTGCCAATAACAGATAAGGGGGGAGAGAGAGAGAAAGAGAGAGAAATTAAATAGACAAATTATTAAATGCGCTACAAAAATTGTTCTAATTGGGCGCTAACAACGTGGAGTTGTGGGCATGGGGAATGGGAACGAAAATCAAAAATGATTTAATGATGGTTTGTGGGTGGTTCCGCGGGTCAGAGATAATGAAAAACTGATGATTTAACAATGTTTATACGATCCCAAATGATCTGCCAAACCAATTGAAGTTCGGTAACTCAATTTGCACCATTACATAAACCAAAATAATCGCTGGTGCTGATCAGATATAGATGCTGACATGTGTGTGTGGTGGTTAAGTTTGCTTATAATTAAGATTAGTACCTTTACGTGGACGCCACCAATCCTCCATATATCCTGACAGAGGCGAGGAGTGGCAAGAAAGAACTGTATTTGTTATTTTTTATTTCACTATGGATTGCTCGTTTATGATTTGTCTTTTGTGGGACTGGGTCAGGAGGGGGAAAGCGTTCTAAAGCGCAAAATGCCGAATTTGTGTGTGTGTGTGCGTTGGGTGGGGAGGGAAGGTTAAAGGTTAGCATGCAGCAGCCAGACTTTAAGCGACAGAGACACATGTGTGTGTGTGTGTGTGTGGAGAGACAGATAGAGATAGAGACAGAGCGAGAATATAGTACAAAGGACATTCAAGGCAAACCAAGAACAAGAACAAGACAGCAGCACGATAGATGGAAACAAACTATGGATAGTGGTTACTGTCGGTAGATACATGGTACATGGTACATGGTACAGTGGATTCCCGCTTATGCTTATGCTTATGCTTATGATTATCCTTATGCTTTATTCTTATGCTGTGTGTACGCACCATCACGCTCATGTCCCCCGGTGCTGGTCGTCTGTGTTTGTTTCGTATAGACCAGCGTCTCCTTTGGTGGAATGTTCGTTGCTTGCACATTGTAAACGCTCAGATTCAAGGGCTGTTGCTTCTTGCCGCCACTGCTTTAAAGGCAGAAACAAAGCAATAAAATACAACAGAAGTTTTCTGGCTCTGTGGGGACTCACTTTTGACCATTGACCGTCGCCTGCAGGCTGGCGTCGGGTGTTTGTGTATTGGAATTTTCCGACGTCATTGAGTTGACCGATGACAGAGAAGACAGCACCTCGGAGACAGGTGCCACGCCCAGCGATGAAAGCATTTCATCCAGATCTCTAGGGAAGGCAGAAGCAAAAACTTTCAGCGTGCACTTTGGGAATCACAACGCAAGAAACAAAAACGAAAACTCACTTTCGCTGATCTTTGTCTATGCCAGCGCCGCCGCCAATGCGTCCAGCCGCCTCTTCCATGTCTTTAATCTCCTTCTCCCTCCGCCGGCGATCCTTCTCCTCGCGCAGGGCCGCCAATTTGGCCTTTTTTCTTTCCAGCTCAGCCTTGCGATCCATTTTTTTGTTTGTTGGCCCTTTTTTTACTCAACTACTTCGTGGATTCTTCTCTCTGTGGATTGCACTTGGAATTTGTTGGATTGGTGCTACCTGAGGGAGGGATGTCGTCGGTTCGAAGCGGCTTGTGTAGCGCGTTACTCTGCAAGGCAAGGGCAAGGGGGTGGTGCACGATGATTAATGATTAATGAATGATCAATTCGGTTTTGGTTATGGCTATGTCCGTCGGTTGCCTTAACCAATATTGGTTGCTTTGATGATGTCACCAGTTGGCCAAATGCTCAGCAAAAAAACCTTCTCTCCGTTATTGTGTGTGTGTGCGTGTCCACTGACTGTGTGTTGGTGTCGGCTGTCTGTTTTTCTGTTCGATTGCACATTTAAATAGTCATTTTGTGCGCTTTTGCACATTCCATATTGGTCTTTGGGTCGAATTCTAATCAGAACAGATGTCACACAGTACGCGCACACACATTCCCTTTCTTTGATGCAAGAAAATCAATAAATCCAATGCACCCCACAAAATGAGTGTCTGATATTTTCTTGTTCACTTCGTTTTTGGTTTCACAGATTCTGTTGCACTCTAGTCATGTATGATTCGGTGACTATCTTAGTGGACCCACCTCTTGGCGTTCTTTAAACGTTCAATATTGGCAATTTAAGTACTTAAATTAACATTTTTCAACCATGTAAAAATGCGACTTTAATGTTTTGACCAGTGTGACTGCGGATTTTTCAAGCAAATATACTCGCCTGACCCTCAGAAATATACCGAAGTATACCTGCTCATTGTCAAAATATACTGCATATGTATAGAGGAGAAAACGCACTTTGCCCACTTAACCGCCCTCTATTAGAACATAAGTTATGCCGGGGAAAAGAATGCTGTTTTTACATTCTTGTTCAAGTAAGAAAATCATAGCCAGCATAATTCGTAGATCTAGCAACCAATTTGGCGTTTAACAGCACACTGTTACGCACATGTTAAGTGCACTTAACAGCTGAAAGCCTTACCATTTCTGATTGCTGTTAGTTAATATATGCGCTGCTCGTTTCGGGGGCGGGTAAGTGAAACCCAAAGAACCTGCCACTGGAAATAGAAAGCTAACTAAGAATGCACAATGTACAATTGTTTAATTGCTGTCTTTAATTTATGCCATCAATGCCACAGCGCCCCCACCAGCTGTTGTCATGCTGTGAATTCAGCGGCAACATGCAAACTGCATACCTGTTTACCGTTATTATGCTGTGTGCGTGTGTGGGTGTGTGTCGGTGCATGCGTGAACAAATGGCGTTTTGTCTTTAAAATTGAATGACCTCTTAATTGCCTGCCTTTACCAAACCCAAAATGCCACAAAATGCATCGGAAACTTGTCTTCAGAGTAGGGGGGGGAGAGACTATTTTTGGCGCATTTCCATTTAAATGCCAACATTTGATGACCCATAAACCATAATAAAACCAAATATGCCTTTTGGTTTCTGTTGTTTTGTCTTTTCGTTAATTTCGTAACATTATTGGACAAACCGGACTGGAAGACGATCCCAGCCATCCGAGCCGATGTTGCCAGTAAAAACCTTGAATTACCAAATCTTTAAATGATTTTATTTTTTCGCTCCAGGCTGATAAATCAGCGTCTCTCTCCATCGGGATGGGGCAACCAATGTGCCGGTTGGCCTGTGTCTCCATCGGGATGGAAGAAGCGAAATGCGTACATCTGTGTGTATGTATGTGTGTGTGTATTAATGCGAGCTGTAGTTTTTGTTGTTGTAGGTTTTCTGCTAACTGCAAACGCAAACCAAAGCGGTTCGTTTAATACGATTTTTATTCGTGATTAGTTTACAAATTAATTTGCCAATTGAAATTTAGATTTTTGCTGGTTTCTTAGAATATCAACGGCATGGCATCCATCGGGCCGGGCGGTCGGTCGGTCGGTTGGTCGATTGAGAGTAAAAGTGTCCGGTTAATTAAGTTTGAACCTAAACTAGTTTCTATCTCATCTGGTTTTTGCCGCCGCCGCCGCCGCATTAACAGATGCCACATCGTATTGGTTCGTATCGGATCGCATCTCTCAAGGACAACTGGTTTTGGGAACATTGCGTGTCGTATATTTAGCATATATATGTATATATTATGTATATTACCAACTATCGGACATTTCGTTTCGATTTCCCCTGTGACACAGTTTTTCCACCAGCCAAGGAGCCCCTCTCTCCCTCTCGATTCATCTCACCCTCTCGAAAAATAAAACAAAAAGCAGATCCTCCTCAAGGCTGTGAATTTGCTGGACTCTGTGCGGTCATCTGTTAATGGAAAGGCCTGCACCGGTTCGGGAATGGAAAGGCTGCACCCTTCATTCACTTCTTTTTGCTTTTTTCTTTTGGTTATCGTATGCGTTGATTGTTCGTTTTGGCTTAATTCGTTTTGGGGCTTTTGTGATTTGGGTTTTTATTGCTGTAAACGACATTTGCATGCGGCCCATCAAACCGCTGGTAGCGTTGGCGCATATGAATGTCGTCGCTTGCTGGCGTTTTTTTTTTTCTTTCGGCCACATCCACAGCATGTGCTTGCGGTTAGTGTTCATGCTTGGAATACCCTAACCCGGAGTTGTACTGTCTTGGCGTGTGAGAGCAATGGATTTCCAGGCTACGCTCTCTAGCTCTCTCGCCTTTTATCGCCACTCTCCTTTCGCACAACATGACTTCCTAGAGAATAATCTAACGGGAGTTTACTGCATTGAAAATGTGTTGGGGAGAGAGAGAGAGAGTAAGGTGCATGGGCGCAGTCGCTCTCGCAAATCACATATTGTCTCCCCTCAGCCAAAGCTGCATTGATCACATGTACATGCATACATATGTACATACATATGTATGTGTGCACGTACCTGCTCGTAAGTCATGCGAACGCATGAGTGTGCACTCTTCGACCCAAGCTGATTTACTTCCTTGTGGGAATACTCTACCCAATTGCTGCACTGACACGCCTTGCGCAGCCGTGTGGGCTGCCTGGCTCAGTTGGCAAGAGGCGGAAGGGTGTGCAAAGCTCGGCTTGCTCTTAGCGCTATTTGGTTTCATTACATCTTTGTCTCGCCTTTCTTTGCCACCTTCCCATTCCTTACTTTGCCTTCCCTTACCCTACCGCACCCCAGTCGTTTCCATCGGCCCAGGTTAAGTGGCGGCACCTGCCCCTGCCCCACGTCATAGCAGTGGCGCTCTGCCATTGCTCTGCCGCGGCCGGCGTCGTCGTCGTCGCAGCGCCTCCCGGGCCGGTGAAAAAGTCTTGAAAAGTGCGCCTCTCTGCCGTTCCGTTGTTAGTTTAAGTTTAACCATCGCACCGCTTGAGTCGCGATCCAGTTGCTCAGCAGTTCCCCTCTTCCTGAAAGGACCCGCCGTCACAAAAACCGAGTGCTGTTTTTTTTTGCTTTACTTTACCACCCTGGAATCTGCATAAATCCACAAAATGAAATTATTTTTATGTGCCATGGCTGTGACGCTTTGTCTGGCAGCGACAAGTGAGTGTTGAACAGAATCGCTAAACGGTAACCGATGATCGCAGTTGGATGGCATCGAAAGGAAGGAAATTTCGGTAACGGTGTACGCGCTGTCGCTGGTGTCGAGTGTCCGATTTGTCTGTCTGTTTATTTGTTTTTATCTAAAACCACCCGCAGAAATCGCAACTTGTTGCTAATTATTTTGACATTGACACCAAATCAAGATTAGGCTTAAGCGCTTAAGCGCTTTTTTTTCCTGCCCAAACGAACGAATGACATTTAAAGTGACCAACCTTTCGAGAAGAGTTCCCAGATACAGACGGCAGATCCATAAACGACTTCGAGGCGGGGCATAACGAGATGAGGAGTGAAAACCGGCTGGCTGGTGACTAGGACTGGGACTGGCACTGGAACTGGGTCTGCTCGGTCTCCGGTGGTCTCGGAAAACTGGCTGCTGCCAAGCCTAAAAAGCGGTCGTGTCGTTGTCTGGCTGAAATTGTGGATTATGCAACAAAACTTTTGCAGTCGTCACTGCATGAAGGTGCAGCCATTGCCTAGAGATGCACCAACGACTGTGACTTTGAGTCTTCAAATCGAGATTCGATTCAAGAATCGTTTTACTTCTCGAATGTTCCCCTAAGCCCAAGCAGCTTCTGTTGAAATGTCCCACGTTAACATTTCCCCCACCGCTAAGTTACTCTGTTGAAAAGTTCCCCAACCCACAAGCAGGAAACCGCAATGGCGGAATTGCCATCGACTGTTCCGATCATCGGTCGATCACGTTTGTTCGTTACACTTTTCCGCGCCATGGAAAAAGTGAAAGTGTGAAAAACAAGTTGACTGAACTCTTCCCGTCTGTACATTTATTTCTTCCTCGATCTAGCTGTATCCGGAGCCGGCTTCGAGTGCCCCAAGCCCAATGGCCAGTTCGCCGATGAGATTCAGTGCGACAAGTTCCACGTGTGCGAGGATGGTGTGCCCAAGGCGAGACTCTGCCCAGACGGTTTGGTCTTCGATCCCCTGAATCGCAAGTTCAACAAATGCGATCAGCCCTTCAATGTAGACTGCGAGGATCGTACGGAATTGCGTAAGATAAATTGCTGATGTCCAGCCACATCGAACTGGTTTTAATTGACTTGCCATTTATAGAGGAGCCCAAGTCCAGCAAGTATTGTCCGCGCAAGAACGGGTTCTTTGCCCATCCCGATCCGGCTGTGTGCAACATCTTCTACAACTGCATCGAGGGCGACGCACTGGAGACCAAGTGTACCGTCGGCCTGCACTTCGATGAGTACTCGGGCACCTGCGTGTGGCCCGATACGGCCAAGCGTGAGGGCTGCAATCCCGAGCAGAGTAAGTCCTTTGAGCTTTGAGCCTCTCCGAGTTGAGCTTTTGACTGACTTTTATAATTTGGTTTTGTTTTTCTTATTAAAGGAATGTCTGAGACTGGCTTTGAGTGCCCCAAGGATCAGCCAAAGACCGATGATCGCGGTCAGGTTGTGACCCATCCCAAGTATCCCCATCCCACGGATTGCCAAAAGTTCTACGTTTGCCTGAACGGCGAGGATCCGCGCGATCTGGGCTGCCAGCTGGGCGAGGTCTACAACGATAACACAGAGATGTGTGACGCACCCGAGAATGTGCCCGGCTGCGAGGACTGGTACAAGGACGTCGATGATAAGAAGGACTAAGCCGGCTGTTGTTCAGCGCTGCCCGCCGATATAAGCTCCACATGCGCGTCTCCCACTTCCTCTCTCTCTCTCTCTCTCTGTCTCTCTGCTATCCATCTTCACCTACACCTACACACACACACATGACACCCAACACCTACACAGTCACACACTCATGCACACAAAAATAGACACTGAGAAAAATGGATTCGCGTCGTAGTCACTTAAAGTTAGTTTTTCTAGCCCATTTCCTATAGAACGTAGCAGTAAAACTATAATCCTCTGTCCAACTGTCTGACTGTCTGGCTGTCTCGTTCTCTCGATCCCGTTCTATCCAGCTATTTTCTTCACTTTCTGTGCCTACCTCTGCCGCCCCTCTGTCTATCACTCTGTGCCCAACTGAATCTACTGCCAAATTGTTGTGTATATATTTCCTCACTCTTTCTGACTTTCATTTAATTATTATACAAGAAAATAAACTGATTTTTTTTATATAAACCACAGCTGCAACCTCTTCTATATTCTATCTATGCACTTTCTGTCACTTTCACTTCTCTTTACTATTCTTTCCTTCGTTCCCTTAGTTCTTTCTGACATCCTTCTTGGCTATGAGATCTTTCTGATCATTTGATGCTGTAGTCTTTAAGTTTTGACTACATCTATGGATATTTCACTTGCTCTAAGCACTACAATTGTTTTCTCTTAAACAACTTCCTTCTCTCTTTCGTATCTAAGAAATCGTTGTATCTATTTCTATCTTATCTATTCAACTGAAGTAACTTTTTGCTGAAAGACAATTCGACATTTTTCTATGACATAATTTATGCATAACTTTCTTCTTGCTTCTCTTTTCGATTTCTGCAACTATTGCTGGGAGTTCTATACCTTTTCGAAGAGTCTTTTCTTCTGGCATAACTATTCCCAAAAGCTATCCAAGAACTCATCATACCTTAAGACTACGCTCTGAACTTTCTGCGTTGCTTTAAGCACTCTTCAGAATAATATTTATCTTTCTATATCTATCATCTATTTCACTTTTCTATATCTTTTTGTATCTAAAACTTAAGACTGTTGGTCTGCCATTTTAGTGGATCAAAGACACACTTTAACTTCATTTTTTGTTTAATTAAAACATTATTTCAAAACTATGGTAAATCCTGTTGTATTTTGTTGATCTATTGTTTGGAAATGGACACATATGTAAGTGTGTGGGATAAGTGGGATGCTTATCTGGGGAGCTCATCTGCGTGTCGAATAATCAATCAAACCTTTCACTTGGGACGCAACACTGCAGCACAGACGGTCAGGCGGTGGGGGGCCGAGGGTGATCTATTAACCCTTTGTTGAGACAGGGCACACAAAAGAGCCGTTAATTACCTGAGTGGGCAAAGCGGATTGCCGCAAGCGAAACAAATCACAAGAGCAGCAGAGCAAAAAACGAAACGAAACAACAACAACTTAAAGGCTGCAGTCAGAGCAGAGCAGCAGATTTTTGGGTTATGCAATAACCGCAGCAGCAGCAGCAGCAGCAACAGCAACAGCAGCGGCCAAAAGTTTTGCAATAGTTAACAATGTAACGGTAATCGGCAAGAAACGGGACAGGCGCCGATCATGAATGAAGCTTGCCTGCGCTTTGCTCGAGCTTTGCCTTTTACTTTCAATCACATATTCGTGCATGCCATATGCCTGCCTGCTGGAAGCTTACCCCAAATCACGTTTTGCATGCAGCAGCAGCACCAGCAGCAGTGGTGGCAGTGGCAATATTACAACACTAGCAACAGCGACAGCATTAAAAATAATAGGAATAATTATCAATAGGCAATAGTTTCAACAACAAATGTTACACCAACAGCAAGAAGGAAAGAAATTCTATCAACATTAAAACACACACAACAATAGATTCAACAACACCACAGCTGATAACCGTTACAGTTACACCAACAGCAATTAGGTTTCTTGTCGTATTTCTCCACTTCCCATCTCAGCCACCCACCAAAAATCTCAACAACAACAACAGCAACGCGAAACCCAAAGCTTTTGCAAAACTTTTGTTTGTCGCTTGTTGGTTGTTTTTGTATTTTTTCGTTCGTTTTTCTGTTTTTCTGTCGCCGTCGACGTCGCTGTCGCTGTCTGCCGTTACCGCTACCGCCGCTTGCTTCTTCTTCTTGGAGTCCGGTATAAATCTTTTCAGTTGAGTTTGGAACGCGTAACCGTTAAAACGTACAAGCCACCTGGAGCGAAAGTTTCAGTTTGTTTTTCGACACATTTTTTTTTTGCGCGTGTTGAATATTTGAGTTTTTGTTGTTGTTGTTGTTGTTATTGTTTCTGTGCCTCTCTCTCTCTCAGTGTGTGTGTTGTGGGTGCATTTCCTTTTTTGAATTTCCGCCATTTGCCAAACGATCCAAGAAAGCCACAACAAAGTGTTCAACATGCAGAGAATTCTGGTATCCAGTATCCTGGTGCTGTCCTGGATAACAGCTGGTAAGTACATATGCCGCAAGGGCCTTGGGGGCTAACATAATAATAATAACCATTCCCCCAAGCATTCGCAATTAGCGCAACCTTTCAATTACGAAGCATGTTTGCTTTTACTTTCAAAAATTCCAATTGCAATCGCGTGAAGTGGTCATAGACGGTCGCCAGACCGTAGACCGTGGACCTACCCTATCCACACACACACACACACACACACACACATGCCAGCCACCGTTAGGCTCTTTTGTTCTCAGCTCAGTGGCAGGCCGATATAAGAAAAATATCAAATCCAAATCCAGTTTAATTACTGGTTTGGAGCGAAGGCTAGGCCAAAGATTAGTTACCTGACTGCTCCAATTGGTAGACACTTAACCCTGAGACACCTGCGGGGACAGTGGCTTATGGCTGATTTGGCATGCAGATCATGCGCGCTCGATCACTTTTGCTTTTTATGACCCAGACGCAACGCAGACGCTGGGCCTGGGTTGGGCCAAACGATCCTCAAGCTTCAAACTGATCCTCAACCTTATGAAACTGATTGTCGATTCCAAATCTCTGATCATTTCCAGCCACACAAGTATTCAATAAATATATCAGGAATTGCGATAAAACAAATGCCAAAGTAGAACTGGGGCCCGTCAAACCAGTTAACAATTAGCTAAGAATACAAATAAAACAAAAGACTTGCAAACACAATCACTCGATACGATCCAGATATTGCCCAACCGACGCGACAAGTTTTCAGGCAGCAAAAGGTTAGAAGCAGCTTCAAAGATCACTCTAGAATCCAGATGGGTATCTCCATATGATCGTGCTACGATCTGCGTACAGATTATATCAGTTGGGATCATCTGGCGTTTGTTGCACCAACGATTAACTTTCGTTTCGGCATTTTCAACTCGAGAGAGTTTTCCCAACACACTTTTTGTCCCAGACAAATTACCGGAAATCTTCGAAGATTTAAATATACTCCACTCGTGCACACATTGTAGTATGAGTATGAGCATGAGTGTGCGAGTGTGCGTCTGTGTTTGTTTTTGTCGGCTTTGGGTAGGCAATCAACCTGTTACCCGATCTCGATGGTGGCATCGGCATTCCAAGCGCCCGCTGGTTACATCACGTTACGGCGCCGCACATTTGCCGCTAGACGCGAGACGCGCCCCGCCGCGCCGCGAAGATGCGCGAAAGTGTCGAGTGTCGGTGGCGTCACTTGCACTCCCATCGAAACCAGTTGCACGCCTCCGCCTCCGCCGCCACCGCGCTGCCAAGTGCGGAAGGAAGGCCGGAAGAAAGTGGATGGCACATGCTGTTGACACTTTCCGCAACTGTCAACGCAGCTGTCAAAATGGGTCGATAAAATATTCGGAAATGTTAGCCCCACTTAGATCGGTGCTGACTTTTCAACGATTTTTAATGCACTTTGAATTATTTACCATTTACCAGGACATGCCCTGGCCGTGGGCTCACCCGAGTGCCCCGAGAAGTACGGCGAACAGGCGTATGCCCACACGGAGAACTGCGACCAGTTCTTCCTCTGCACCAATGGCACCCTCACCCTGGAGACCTGCGAGAATGGACTGCTCTTTGATGGCAAGGGCGCCGTCCACAATCACTGCAACTACAACTGGGCCGTCGACTGCAAGGGTCGCCAGTGGGATCGTGAGTAGAGACGTTATGTTCTACGTGGAGAACTTTAAATTTACCCTCGCACAACCACACACAGCCACTCCGATCTCCTCGCCGGGCTGTGAGTATCAGTTCGGTTTGTATGCGGTGTCCAAGGACTGTGCCACCACGTACATCAAGTGCGCCCACGGCGAGCCCCACGAGCAGGACTGCGATGCCGGCCTGGCCTACGATGAGCGCATCCATGGCTGCAACTGGCCCGACCAGCTCCTCGACCACTGCAATCCCGAGGGTAAGATCAGCTCTAACTCTGCCTTCCCCGCACTCTCTTTACGATCTGTTTTTTCTTGTGTGTTTGTGTTGCATCCACAGCTGTCGTTGGCTTCAAGTGCCCCACCAAGGTGGATCCCAATTCGGTGGCCGCTCGCTTCTGGCCCTTCCCACGTTTCCCCGTCTCCGGGGACTGCCATCGCCTGATCACCTGCGTGGAGGGTTATCCCCGTCTCATCAGCTGCGGCGAGGACAAAGTCTTCGATGAGCACACGCTCACCTGCGAGGAGCCCGAGTATGCCAGCGGCGGGTGCGCCAACTACGGAAAGTAGAGAGGGAGGAGAGGAGATCCATCGTTGGACGTTGTCGAAGTCCGTAGATCTCTGCTCGGATATCGGCTCTGTATATAAATACGTACATATGAAAAGCTCCAGCTCCGACTAGCTCTATCCAATCCACTCCACAATCTATCTATATAGCCCTCTCTCTCTCCCTCTCTATCTCTCTCTGAGGGCTTTTTTTTGTATACCTGCACGCGCATGCCTTTCGCACTGTCCCAAAATTTCCTAGCGAAAAGAAACCCAACCCAAAACCGAATTAAACAAAATATTTTGCATATACTCGTAGTAATTTTGCCTGTTAACCTTTCTTTCTGTATTTAGTTAACTTTTTGTTGTTGTTTGGGCTCCCTTTTTTGTATATGAATCGCAATAAAGTTAATTTTATTTATTGTAATACATTTCGGGGAACGAATGCATTCGAAAATGAGCCCCCAAATTTTGTAAATTTATTAAAGTTAAGCAGACTTAATAGTGTCATAGCAGGCAGCCATGCAACTGTCATACCCGCCCGCCTGCTCTTCTCACTCTTTCCACCGCTCACCTGCTGCCCACTGCATTAAAGTGCACTGCAAAGAGTGTTAATTAAAGGTGACGCAGTGTCAGAAAGCGCCACGATGCTGGTTCGGTCTGCACATGCTGATCCCACTCATATTTTACTCACCATGCGGAACTCCACTTCTCTTCGGCACGCACTCTCTCTCTCTGTCTTTCGCACAAATCCTAATGTGAACGGTACAAAGGAGCGAGCATAAACAGATGACACCAAGAGAGAGGAGACGCAATAAACTGCAATGGCATACATTTACCGTAGGGTGTCGCTAGGCGATGCGTTGTGGCCGTAGGAGAGAGCAGGAGCACCATTGGCTGGAAGGAGGAGCGGTGCGGGGTGCACACAAAGAGATTAACATTTGGTAACATTTTTATTTAGAATTATTCTGCCAATCACTTGCCACTATAGAAAGGAGAACGAATCTCGCATGCACTCTATTCTTCTTTCTCTCCTTCCCTTTCGAGTAATTTGGTGGGTGAGTGGAAACGAATGAGAAACAGTGCTGCAATTAGTGTAAAATAGCAGCAGCAGCAACGGCGGCCGTCGCAGGCCGAAGAGCTTGTGGACAAAGGGCTGCGCTGCTTCCACCTGAAGATAACGGTAATGCCCTTCAGACAGAGCAGCACGACTTCAAGCTCACTTTACGAAATAGCGGGAATCCAAGACACTGCGATCCGTTATCCTTCTATTCTTTGGTCTATCATTTGATGTCAAGCTCCACTGGTGTTGTGCCAAGCGAATAATTATAATTAATAAAGTTATAAGTGCTTAAATAATAGATTTTGATTTATTCATGGTTATTGGTTATTGAATATTTGATTTCTTGTACGAGTATGTTATGTTCTTATAGACATAGACATATTCCAAGCAACTCGCCAGTGCTTGGATGGAGCTTAATTGTACGATTAGTTTATTCTAAGTACATTGTGTGTCATTCATGTGGCTGCCATTGGAGCGATCCATCGAAAATCAATTCTTTGTAGCAAAAACCATTCCGTTGATTTCTTTGTTCCTAAACATATTGAATTTAGTTTGTTTCGCGACGGAGGGAGAAACGCAGAGACGGAAATGGTTATTAATTGTGGTTGTTGGTTGGAGCTTCTTATACAAAATGCTTACTTAACTATGGGCTAATGCTTAATGCTTCGCTTCCCTTTCGGTGCATCGTATGCTTGCTGATGGAATGCCCCCCACACATGGTTGAACTCAAAATATAAATTTGTAGATCAGATGGGCTTAGGTTATACATACATACTCGTATATGTAGTATATGTTGCATTGGAATAGGATGATCAATTTTTATTCTAAAGAGAAGGAGTGGAGTGGAGTGGGCAAAGTAGTCTTGCCCGGCCTAAAACTATCACATCAAAAATTCGAAATTAAACCTAAAGTGAAGCCAAATGTGGGCGACATCCGTTGAATACCTGGCTCAGTCGATCAGATGCCGTGCATGGTCCTGGGGTGTGAAGAATATGATCGCATAGATGAGGCCATCGCGCACCGACTCCGTGGGATTGCCGACATTGAACATAAACTTGACGCGATGGCTGTTGGCGTCGGGCACGCACGAGTACATCGGATACCAGCCGGCCTTGTTGAACACCACATATATCTTGTAGATCTGATTGCGGTAGATATACACCGGACGGTCAAAGGTGATGTCCAGCAGCGAGTCGTATCGCACCCGTGCCGTACAATGGGTGTAGGTGATGCGCGAACCGTGCATATCCTGGATGTGTGCGTACAGAACCTCATTGTAGCGCTCCGTGAAGCCGGCGGAGGTCATCAGCTCGCCGCAGAGCACACGCGTGGGCACCTGTACGCCCAGTATCCAGATGTTTGTGTCCACCTGAAAGGTGACGCCCGCATCCGTGACGCTCGTATTGCGATAATCAAACTGACGTGTCAGCGAGCGCGTGCAGTAGGCACGGACCATGTCGTTGTGTTGATTGCCACCAGATTCTCCTCCAATTCCAACTCCACCTGCACCAGCACCAGCGCCAGCACCGGCACCTCCTCCAGCCACACCTCCCACGGCCGGTGGCTCGTTGTCATTGGCGTTGTTCGGGCCAACGGGCGCAGCTCCTCCGCCTTCATAGCCATCGCCAAAGCAGCGCAATGTGGCATGGCTGGGTGGATTGGCGCCCGGATTGTCCGCCACACTCACCGTTTCCGGGGCGCGCAGCCCTATGGGCATGATGCCTTCCTCGCCAAAGATGCCGGCATTAATAGGGGGGGCGGGCGCGTCGGCGCGATTGTTGGTGCGATGTATGGTGGCCCCCATGCGGGAAAAGAGCACCTCGCCCCCGTTGTTGCGATTCCCAAAAACCGGAAAGAAGGTTGCCGTCGCTGCGGCAGCGGCACCGGTATGACGATACGAGGCGGCCAGCTCCCGCTGTCGGTGGGCCGGCTCGTAGAAGTTCCGAGTGCTGCGCGAGATGCAGAAGCCCTCGGGCATGTTGCAGTCGTTGAGCGTGGGACTGGAGATCTTGATGAGGATGGCGAGTGCCTCGTGCTGCTGCAGCAGCTTGGATCGCGCCGGTCCTTCGGCAAACTGCTGCGGTGTCATCGTAAGGAAGCGTATCTTCTTGACCGCCTGGCGCAGCATGGCCCCGTCCATGATGGTGCGCTGGGCATCCATTATGTTGATCATATTCACCTCATCGTCGAGGGCATTGCCCGAGGCGTCGCTCTCAATGATGACCACATCGTCAGAGGCAGCAGCATCGGCCTCGGCATCGCCATTGGCATCCGCATCGGGCGATGCTGTGGCGGCGGCCGCTGCCGCTGCTGACGAGGTTGAGGGCCCATTGGGGTCTGCCTCGAAGCTGTCTCCGTCGTCATCCTGATGCATATGCTGCACCATGGCGGCCACATCTGGCTCCATTTTGATCTCCTCCACCATTATGTCGCCGCTAGAGTGGTCGGGTGACTGCTTGGTCGTCACCTCCTTGTCGCCGGACATGTAGAGGCCCTCGGGCTGGCCGGACTCGTTCAGAATGCCCCGCTCATTGGCAAACTTCAGCAGGCAGTTGAACAGATCCAGTTCCGAGTCGATGTTCAGACGGTTCTGGTCGAGTATGGCCATCAGTGTGGATACCTCAATGTCCATGAAGCTGGGATCCGACAGTACCTCCCTGGTGTTGGTGGAAATGAGGTCCATGCTGCTCTGCATGATGCGCGGCTCGTCGAAGAGCTTGGCAAACTCGTAGGCGCGACAGGCGTTCTTGGGACTGAGATCGGCCCATAGGAAGTGGGTGCAGCGGGTGACGACGTGGGGCAGCATATACTTCTTGGCCACGTAGCACAGCTCGCAGGCCTTGTCGAAGGAACCAATGGTGATGCGGTCCGTGTAGATGTACTCCATCATGGCCTCGAAGGCCTCCGGCTGCACATCGGGTATGACAATGGGATCGGTCTTGTCCGGCAGATTGCCAAAGAACATCCGCTCAAATACCGGCGAGCCCATCGCCAGGAGCAGCTTGTGGCCGGCAATGATGCGATGATTGGGCGCCGTGCCCACCAGAAAGCGACAGTCGGCCCATTTCTCAGTCTGCAACAGATATTGGCCGCGATCCTTAATCGCAGTCAGATTGTTTTGCCAGTCGACATCCATGACCCTGTCTCCGTGCAAGGGAATCGTTAAATATCGGCTGTTGCTTGTTGCCAATGCTATTTACCACTTTTTTGCCCGCTCTAGCGCGCAAATTAAACAGTTTTGTTGTATTTAAAAGTAGAAAATAGGTAAAATGCACAGAATTTTTGGAAATTGTTTAGGTTGCAGTGTTGCTATACGCTTTCACTGCGCAGAGCATAGTGCTGCATAACGATTTCGGCAGACCATCGATATACTCTACTATCGCTGAGGCTGTGCGGCCATCGATGGTTTTACAGCACTAATAGCAACAATTGCAAAGAGAAAAATAAAAAGTCGAATGCGCATTAGGCTGAAATAAATCAACGTTTTTCTTATAAAATCAGTCAGCAGCCAAAGCCAAAGAAAACAAAGAAATATATATATATAGTATCAGGATTAAAGCGAAGCATATAAAAGTGCATTTAGAGCCAAGAGCATTAATCGCTAGTCACCTGCGTGCTGTGGGTGTGTGCGTGTGTGTGTGCGTGTTTGTGTGGGTGCGTGCGTTGTGAGCTGCGCGTGTGTTTGTGTGTGCTTTGTTCTAAAAGAGCCGCTGGTGTGTGGAAATGGCGAAGAAAACCTACGATTTGCTCTTTAAACTGTTGCTAATTGGCGATTCGGGTGTTGGCAAGACCTGCATATTATTTCGCTTCTCCGATGATGCCTTCACCTCGACCTTTATATCCACCATAGGTGAGTGCATGGCCTGTCCAAAAAGGCAATCGAATCGGTTTATTTGTACAAACACTTGCCTACAATTGACTCACATACATACACACATATGAACATGTGTATGCACATGTGTGTAGAAGCCGAACTTGTGTCAGCTGTGGCAGTGGGTAGGCGGCAGCGGCGACGGTGTCAAGGATATGCGTGTGTGTAATTGGGCGTGGCATTGTCTTATCTGTGGGATCGGTACCATGCATCCAAGAGAAAACTCTACATGCACATGTTCCCTGGGATGAATGCATTTTACTGTTTCTTTCTGCATGTGCAAATAAATATGCATGTATGTGTGCATGTAGAGATCGTTGCAGCCTTTGGACTTGGCCTGTGGGGAGAACTTTGCATAGCTATGTCTGTGTCTGTGGCTGTGGCTGTGGCTGTAGGGTAACGGTAACCCTTCCCCTAGTTAGGCAATAAAACTAGATTAATACACGTAACCGATACGTGCAAACATTTATTTATCTATCTGGCTCACTTCCATGTCCGTGTCTGTCTGTCCCATGGGCCCTGTGTGTACCTGCGTGTGTGTGTGTGGTGCTCTGGTGATTCATTATTTATGAGAGAGGACAACCGAATTCTAACGCATGCTGTGACGTCATAATGTATGATTAAATTTTGATTCATTTGTAGGAATTGATTTCAAAATAAAAACCGTGGAGCTGCGGGGCAAAAAGATCAAACTGCAGATATGGGACACGGCCGGCCAGGAGAGATTCCACACAATAACCACCTCCTACTATCGTGGGGCGATGGGCATCATGCTCGTCTATGACATAACGAACGAAAAGAGTTTCGAGAATATCGTCAAATGGCTACGCAACATTGACGAGGTGAGTGCAAGCGTCCCCTGATTGATTCATTAACATCATTCACACACAATCTCTCTATCTCTCTCTCTCTCGCTCGCTTGTGTGGCTCTCTCTGTCTCTCTGTCTCTGCAGCATGCCAATGAGGATGTGGAAAAGATGATACTGGGCAACAAATGCGACATGACGGACAAGCGTGTGGTGAACAAGGAGCGCGGCGAGGCGGTAAGTAAAACTCAAAAGATTATGGGGCTTGAGCTGCGGTCAACTTCTCATTCACTCTCTCCATTCAGATTGCTCGAGAGCATGGCATTCGGTTCATGGAAACATCCGCCAAGTCGAACATCAACATTGAGCGTGCTTTTTTGCGAGCTCGCCGAGGCCATACTGGATAAGACGTCTGGGAAGGAGGCGGCCGAGAATCCGGAGCGTGTCGTCATCGATCGTCGGAATAATGACAAGGCGCCGGGCTACAGCAAATGCTGTGCGTAAAACGGGGACGAGTGGCGTGGAGTGGTCAAGGCTCTCTCCGCCGTGGGGCCGTGGTCGTGTCGTGTGTGCGATGAAGACGAGACGAGAATTGGGAGTTTGCGGATCAGTTTTAGAAACAAATGAAGCAATAAACGTAGACAAAAAACACACACGCACACACACACACACAGAGCGTGGTTGAATGGAGAGGAGAGAAATTACTTACTACAACAAAAATATGCAGAAGGAACAACAACAGAGCAAGCACAAGAAACAGCAACAGCAACAGAAACAACCTACCTAAAAGTTTAAACAATTTGCAACAACGAACATTTGGACGAGACTTTACAATGATGTTGGTTATAATGGAAGACACAGACTCAGAGGCAGAGGCAGCTACAGATGCAAATGCAAATGGATGTGGGATACGGATACGAATACGAATACGTTAGTTAACGCACAACACAAGAACCAACAAGGAAAAGTGAAGGAGCAGCAGCAAAGAATGTGAGAAACAGAACTGCATTTCATGTCTGTCTCAGGGGCCACTCCAGGCGTCTGGCACTTGGTTTGCCCCCACCATGAGGCGATCTCTAGTTAGCTAACGTGGTACAGATTTTTTACAATACGTGTAATAGGGCTTAATCTCCACTAGAAGAACGTAACCAAACACACACACAACCTTTTTTCCATAGAATGTCTCTATAGAGTCTAGAAGCAAACATAAAAAACAAACAGAAACAAAAACCAAACAAAAAAACAAGCAATTTTTTGTATAATGGAACATTTTTTGATATGCTATATACGATGATTCCTAGTAACTAACTAACTATTACCACTACATTAGCGCACCTTTTACTGCTCCGCCAACAAGTTTCCATCTTCCGATTTGCTACAAGCACACACACACACACAAACCTCTGGCAAACGTTTTGTTTTTTATAGATTATAGAAATTATAGCGCAGTCATTAGACATACAATATGCAGCCATGCATCACCCTCCGCAATATCCTGGAACGCTAAATATTGCATCAACATTAGCAGAACAGAAGCAGCATTTCGATAAGAAAGTCTGAGCATTTGATTGTTGATTTTTGGCACGACTATCAGGAATGTCAATGACATGTCTCGATCGCCCATTGCTTCTGTCTGAAATCTGACTTGAACATGTTGTAATAATTGTTTACCATCTAATACTAGTACTTACCTGGCTTGAGATCTTGCTTACGTTTCGTTTCGTTGTTTGTGCAAGTTGTCGCAGAGTTGGGTTTCGGGTGCGGGTTTGGGCTCGGGTTACTCATGCCAGAGGTTGGTTTCGCTGTGCCACTGTTTCCACGTTTTGTTCACTGATCATTACATATATATACATATATATAGAGAGTACATAAACAGCTGTAGGCATGGGCATTGGGTGTGTGTGGTTGCCCAGCTAAAAACAAAATCCAGCCTAAATATGTTCATGCTAAATGTACTTTTTCCTTCTTGTAATTTTATTGTAAACCATTTAATTTTTTTTTTTTGTGTGTAATACTTATTATTTGTAATTGTATATGGATTTAGTGTAGTTGTCCACACCAAATGATTTACCGATTAAAAAACAACAAAATATATAATGAACAATCCAAAAATCCAAATTTTCAGCATTCCTCGGGGCGCACATCCGACTTTCCTTTGCTCAATAGATGCCACAGAATAATGTGCAGCAACTCCATCTCATGGCGCTCGAAAAACAAGTCTAAAATGCTTAGAACTCCAATCAAATAGATAACATTCCATGCCCTGGCGACGTCTGCCTAGAAACGTGCTGAGAGCTAGCCAGCGTCTGATTATAAAACTTGAAATAAGCAGAATTTCACACACAAATCAAACATTTCATCAATTTAAAGCGATAAAGCTGCAACCTTGGCACCGTCTGGATGATGCAATTTCTCCCTTAACCGAAAGCAATCAAATCTTTGGGCAGCAAAGAGTTTTCCAGGCAGTTTTCACACAACTTTTAGCCAGTAAAAACAAATCTGAGGAGCGGCACATAATTGGAATGTCGAGATTTTACATTTTAATCAGAGAATTGTGCAGCGTGCAGCGTGCATTACGAATACATTCCGGCATACATAATAAATATGTATTTATGTACATATATTTATGTATGTACTGGCTACTGGACACACTGATGCACGCAGGCACCCGCTATCCATGTGGAGAGCACACGCAGCTCGTCGTCCAGGAGTATGAAATCGGCATCCGAGCCAAAGTCCAGGGTGCCCTTCTGTTGATCGATTTTGATGCAGCGCGCAGGATGCAGTGTGGCCGCCTCAATGGCATACACAATGGAGCAATCTGTGTGGATTAGGCATAAAGATTAGACCAACTATTTATCGGTGCATTGCCTCTACTCACTGGTGGCCTTGTGGAAAATGCGCACGCACTCGTCCATGGGCGCAATGCTGCCGCAGAGTGTCTCTGTGCCGGCAATGAAGGCCTTGCCCCTGCGCACCTCCAGCGGCAGCTGGCCGATGTGATGGACGCCATCCTCCAGGCCCAGCGCCGAAATGGCATCGGTCACCAGCACCAAGCCCTCGGGATGGGTGCGATAGGCGATCCTCAGCGCAGCGGGATGTGTGTGCACACCATCCGAAATGATGCCAAAGTAAACGGTCTGACCCTGGGGCACGGCATCGGAGGCGAGCAGTCCGACAAGGCCGGGATCGCGATGATGGAACGGCAGCATCGCATTGAACAGATGCGTTATCATGGTGGCACCCTGCTGCACGGCACGCTCGCCGTCGCTCAGCGTAGCCACAGAATGGCCCAGGGACACGGTTATGCCCTTGGCCACCAGCTGCCCAATCACCTCCGGATCACTGACCTTCTCCGGCGCCAAAGTAATGATCTTGATGCGCTCCAGCGAGCCATAAGTGGTCTCCAGTGTCTCCAGTCCCTGAAATCGATGGTGATGGATTAATGACATAGAAATGGAAAGAGATTCACTCCGCTCACCTTGTCGATTGTCTGAATGCAGTTCTCGGGATGTGCGCCCTTTTTCTGGGGATTGATGAACGGACCCTCGGCATGGATGCCCAGGATGCCGGCACCGTTTGGCACAGTTTTGGGTATGCGCGGCAGTATCGCATGGTAGCTGGCATTCGGTGAGGTCACCAGCGTCGGGCAGAAGGAGGTAACGCCCGACTGCACCAGTCCCTGGGCCACCTTGTTGACGCCCGCCTCAATGGTGTCCTTGTCGTGCGAGAAGTCCACGCCATAGCCACCTAATGGGTAGTAAAGTGCTCATTAATAGGGTCATTCCAATGCTTATCGCGCGAACTGGACTGGAGCTGGTGCTGGGGCTGTGTGCTGTTTGTGTGGTGACTGCGGTGCAGCACTTGTGGCGGGGCACGATAAGATTAACTCGCTGATTACGTGTCCAATCAACAGCCGCTCATGTAAATGGGCTAGCGAAATTAATCGACCTTGACGCGCCAATTGAATCCGCAGCAGTGAAAGTGAAATGCGTGGGGGAGGGATTTTGTTTACCATTAATCTGCAGGTCAATGTAGCCGGGTGCTATGATGGCATTGTGGCAATCGATGCGCTTGTGGGCCCTCGCCTGTTCATCGAAGAATACAGGCTCGGGATTGATGATCCTGCCATCGCGCACCCACAGATCGTCGCGGACCAACTGGTGGCCGCGCACCAGGCGGCAGTTGGTAAATTGCAGCAATCGCTGCTGGGGGCTATCACAGTCGCAGCTCCGCGGTGTCGTCATGGCAGTTGGTGGTCGTTAACTAAATTAAGCTTATTTTAAACACAAAACAAAGTAAACATTGCATTAACAAAGTATAAAAACGTAAACGAAAACGAAAACGAAAGCGAAATTAACGATAAATAAATAAATGAACAATCAGTGTTGCATAGTGGCAGATCCTCGGAAATATACCGAAATATACTCTTTCATTTGCAAAATATACTGTAAATATACCGTGAGTCTTAAATCATTTCCTCAGCTTTGATCTTCTGTTTAATATTTCCAGCTAGTTAGGACTCTTAGCGCTTAAACTATAATTTTAAACAGTACATCAATCAATGCTCCACAATATTGGCTAATTTTCATGACTTGCAAAATAAGGGTAAAACTCACTAAACTCATTTGACAATTTGTTGCTGGCCAACCGACAGTATAGTAGGGTATGGGCACTTTTGTACCCTATTTGCCATAATTAATATTAATCCATTTTAACAACTGCTTTTAAACATTAACAATGACTTTGTCTTAGACTTGCATGCTTTTAACCTCTTCATATGTTTCATATGTCCTATATACCGATCTAGATACATTCTCGGCATCTATAATTTACTATCTATACCAACACAGATTGATATGTTATTGAGCCAGAGATTTCCAAAATTTCCACAAATCGAGAATATCCATTCCTCCCAGGGTACTAAATGTTGCTGGTCACCCTGCCACTAAGTGCTGGTGGGTGAGTGCCATAGAAATACGCTAAATAACGACAAGATGGACAGTCCCATGAGTGTGTCAGCAGCCAGCTTCAGCTTATGTGTAGTCTATCGATACTTATCGCTTAGGGTGGGAGATTTGAATCACTTTAATGCAGTTCCTGTCAATCTTTAATTCAATTTTTGATTGCATATTCAACTCTTGGGTTGACTTTATTATGCACAGAGTCTCTCTGTGGGCCCATGTCCAATTTGTTTTTATGGCCCAAAATGCTTTGAGGGAATTAGCAATTTTGCCACTTTGACACTCACATGACAGCACCGCCGCCTCTGCTGATGCTATCGCCGGGCCATACGGAGACGTACACGCTGTGGACGCAGCATAAAATGACAATGTTTGTGAAACAACAGAGCCAAAGAAGAGGGCAAAGAGGTGGCTGAGCCACTGCCTGCCTGACTGCCTGCCGAAAATGCAAATGCAAATGATAATGATGACACGGCAGCAGCTTCAGCAACAGCCACAAAACAGAAACAAACAATAAAGCAGTGCGAGCCGAAGTTGTAAATACTCTTCCCGTTGAAGGGTAGAATTTCCCTTGGCCGAACTTATTTTGCAGCGTGTTGTTGCTGCCAATGTCAGCTTGCAGTCGACTTACCCTATGTGCAGGGTATACAAACTATACCGTTGGCTGCAGGTGTCCCTCTCCACATGCTCGTGGGCCGGCCTGCGCCGAACGGACGACGGCCGCTACCGCTGCTGCTACTAATCCACAATGGCCGACATTTTACACAAATTGCAGCAGCGCTGTTTCCCCTCTCCCCCCCTGACAAACCATGCGAAGTCCCAGTCCGCTCTCACCTGCACTGCCATGCTCCTCTCCGCAAATGACTTGCAAAGGGGGGGAGGGGACCGGCAGAGTGCACTCGAGGTGTGAGGAGGTGCGATACATAGGTTCACTCTTTTTTCTCTATTGGCAACTGATTAGCATTTAAATTAAAATGTCGCAAAGTGGCCTTAACAAAATGTTCTACTCTTTGTGTGCTCCGTCCCGCCCCGTGTGTTCTCTCGACACCATCGCAACGCCTTGCGACACCCCACGATATATGCCATTGCAGTTTATTGTCTCTTCTCTCTCTCGCTCTTGATGTCACCTGTTTATGCCGAGATTGGCTCGCTCCTTTGTGCTTTGCACATTAGGCGCTACTGCGGCAGAGAGAGAGAGAGAGAGAGAGAGAGCGGGAGAAAGCGAAAGAGCGCAGTGAGCCGGAAAGTGTGAGTGAGGGGTGGGGTACAGGTAGCGGCATAATAGGCAAATATCGTTAAAGCGATCTCTGGTCTGGCAATGGCACACTTGGGGTAAGTTCCGTTGGGAAGGAAGGAAAGAACAACCGTAAAATCAAGCGATGGAGAGCAGCAAGAGAGCAGCAGGCCATGGAATAACATACTCTAGATCTCTTAAATTTCTCTTAAATGTATGTCTATGCCCAGAACATAATACAAATATGTAAAGAGATATGTATGCACATATGTATGTACATATGTATGTACATATGCATGCACTTTGTTTACAATAATTTCATTTGGCAAAAATATTGTGGGTTTGGCTTTTGTTGGCACTTCAAACAGCCTCAGCGCATTGCATAAGACTTAATTATGGGAATTAATTGTCTTTCAATGAATAATGTTAATTGATTTGTTCGCGTCCATTTACACACATAGTAGATAACTGTGTGTACATGTGTATGTATGTATGTATAAGTGTACATACAATAACTATATAAAATTGAAGTAATCAATGCTCCTTATGGGCGTCCTTCAATAGCGCCGTGCGTGTCTCTCGCTGCAATTTACCAATTAATTAATCCAATACCAATTCATTTATTGTTCATAATAGCGAAAATACCACAAAACGATATGAGACAAGTGGGAGCGCCATTGGCTCTGGGCTATCAAGCATAGGGATACCCTCTACCTGGGCAAATCTCTTGCAAAAATCTAACAAAAATATAATGGAAAAATAATGAAAATAATATTAGATATGTACAGGCATAGCTGCGATTCATGTTGCATAAATAAGTTATGTGCCCTAATGCAGAAGAATGTTTTAATGTACAAATCTACATCTACATACATACATACATATGCAACTACATACATACATACATATTAATCCTTTTTTATTTGTTATTGCAATATTTTAACAACATGACAACATGGTAGTTGATTTCGATGCGCAAGTTGACTTGTGCTCTAAAATGTATTGAATGCATCACACATGCAGATAAATATGTATGTATGTATGTACATACATATGTAAACATGCATGTAGATGTAGATGTAGTAGATGGTAATTGGATCCACCTACATATTAGCGGACAAATTGCGTACGCTTTGACAGTGTCGCTTCTACTTGTTTGCACGACAATTATTTATAAAATAAACTTAAGAAATCTCAAATGATTAACTAAATATTTCCGAAGCTTTGTCAGAAAATTAATATTTTGGTGAAGTTATCAAAGGACAGCAAAAAGGTCAATAAATGTTCCAGAAATTATGATAAAAATTTACATTTTCATTCATTCTCTCTGTTTTTTTCAACAGTTTTTGCTTAAATAGATCCAATTTCAGTGTATAATATTGGATTCTGAGCATTAAAGGAAGCTCTGCGCTTGGTATTCCATTTAGAGCAATGATTAATGTAATGACTAATTGAATAATTATGCAAGGTGCAAATTTTTGGTATATTATATTACAGGAGCGTCATGCACGACACAGCAACCGCACCGATTATTAGTTAATTTCATTAATTAAAACATTCTGTGCTCGTGTCACAGAAATATGCGCAACACATTTAATGGCATTTACCTGCCTGCTGTTGACACAGACGTACGGCAGGACAGGAGACGACTTTCCATTTATTTAGAGATGAAATTCCCTTACGCTTGATGGGGATTCACTTTGTTTGTTTGCACCACAAATACCCTGGCAGGCTGTGTGGTATCGCATAAAACAATTCAATATTTGCAAATGATATAATTAACACACATATTTATAAACAAATAAAATGCATGCCCTTTCAATGGATTTTCGATAGCTGAAAGATAATTAAACAAAAGTTGACTAAAAACAAACAATTTTCAATATTTCCTTAAACCTTTGCAAAGCATACAAAATCTGAACGCGCATTCTTGGTTTTGTTTAAACAAATATTTCACTTTTTAAGTTACTCTTTTTTTATCAGACATTTCTGCACTTTTTTTTATTGAATTTTGTCACTCTTTTTTTTGTTGCTGAAACTTTGCTTTGGTTTTGTTTTTGTTTTTTTTTGCATTGTTAGTCGTGAAAGTATTTTTCGGCATTTTTCACGCCATTTGTTGTATGCCGATTGATGGCCGGTTTTTTCAGGGTCAGTAATTGTTGTTGTGGGTCGACAGCCTGCTGCCTGCTGCCCCACGCTCCCCTTTGGCACACAGATCCTATGCATATATATGCGCTACTTATGCGAGTTTGTGTGTGTGTGTGTGTGTCATCTATGCTCACGTATCAATAAGTGCTTGAGACGTGGACTGAATTTTTTATTACAGTTTGTATGCACAATAGTGGATGTTGTCCCTGCCCAGGAGCCGCAGGACTGGAGGCCAGCAAGGGGACAAAGACGAAGAAGGAGAGCGCAAAAGCGGACAAAGGGGAAGCCGGAGACCAGCAACAGCAGCAGCATGGGGAGGGAGTACAAGAATAAGACGAAGACGAAGACGGAGTCCAGAACCAAGCCGACAAACGACGACGACGAAGAAACTGTGTGTGAGGATGCGAAATTGGCTGTGAAATATTTGCCGTATATGAATATATGGACACACATCACAACGATTTGGATATATGTATGTATACATACATAAGTACATACGTACATACATATTTATATGTACTTACATATTTACATACATTTCTACATATGTCCCACGTTGGAGCACGAGCGGGCACAGTGCCTGTGCCTGTGCCTGTGGGTGTCTTCCCTTTTTTTGTTGCCGTTTAGCTGTAGGCGTGGACGGACAATTGGCCAAGATGAAATCAAATCAGTTGCAAACTTAACCAGCCATGGCATAAGGATGGATATGACCCACAAGTGCGAGTAGTGGGCTGGGTGGCTGCTCCCCCAGTCCATCACAACCCCGAGAAGACTCACGGACAATTGCCTCTAATCTGGTGGTTGGGGCGGCTGTGGGAGGGAGCGGCAATTCAAAACTAATCCAGGAAGGCACGGAAAGGGATTAGCTTTGAACTCCACTCGTGGTGGTGTGTGGCGGGGGCAGTGGCAAGGGCAGGGTATGGTATGTCAAAGTGTCTGCCCCTTCCGGGCACCATAAATGCGACACTTAAGTGCGGTAAAGTTTTCATTCAACGCTCTGCGAGTATGCCCCGATATGACCGAAATCGCTTTCAGGTAATTTGTCTTGATGGCTACTTGAGACCGGGTGCGGTGCCTATCCTTATCCTTAGCCCGGGGTCGACGTCTCTCGTCTTCGTTAATTACGGACAGCGTTGAAGCCAGGGCTTTGGCTTTGGCTTGGGCTTTGGACCCCCAAAGGGAAACAATTGATGTATAAATCAATAAAAACATGTGCATAAATATTTGCCAAGACAATCTAAATAAATTACACTGTCAGTGCAAAATGCTCTTTGTGTGTGTTGGGCTGCACTGTGAGAAAATAAATACAATATGCTTGGGGTATGGCCAGCGCCCTAGCGGCGTAACAGCGCTGTTAGCGGCACTCTCTGCTAACAGACTGTAGTCGCAGTCGCCGACAGCTCTGCTAACAGACTCTAGCCGCAGTCGCCGACAGCTCTGTTAGCGATCCAAGGCAGCACTCTGTTAGTGCTCTACGACAGCGCTCTGTTAGCGATCCAAGGCAGCACTCTGTTAGTGCTCTGCGACAGCGCCTGTTAGTGCTCTGCGACAGCGCTCTGTTAGCGATCCACGGCATCGCTCTGTTAGCGATCCGAGGCAGCGATCTGTTAGCGGTCCAAGGCAGCACTCTGTTAGTCCTCTGCGACAGCACTCTGTTAGCAATCGCTGTTGGCGCTCTGCGGCTTTCACGAAGAATTCTGCAACCTAGAAGGAAATCAAGCTACGATTTGTGACTCCAGTTGTATGATGTAAGCATTGCTATTTAAATTGTTCGCTCAGTGTAGAGTCCACAGTGGGCTTGCACAAAAATCTCATGCAAAATGCATGCAAAAGACAAACGGAGGCAGTCCACAGGCCAGGACAGGTTGGACAGACTAACGAACGGACAGCCAAGATGAATTCTGCAGCTTACTTATTAACTGGCCTTAGCACAACAACTCCAGCTGCAGCTTTCCATCCTCCAGCTCCAACTCCACCTCCAGCTCCACCTTCATTTCCATCTTCATTTCTCTCTCTTTTCTGGCGGTTGTTTCTGGCTCCGTCTGTCTGTCAGATTTACTTTACTTTGGACCATAATTTGATGTATTGTGCTTTATGGAACGCAATTTAAATATGTGCGCAATTACGTAAAATGTTTGCCAGTCTTCTGGCCAGAGCACCACACACACACTCACACACACAACCACACATACACACCCATTGTACATTGTGTGTGTGTATGTATGCAGCAGAATGGCAGCACACAGGCAGCCACATGCCGACCGACCGGCATCCAACATATGGATGGACGTTGCTCTGGCTGGTTGACCAAAACGATTCCCAACCATTCGGACGGACGGACATTGCTGATGGCTGAGGCAGGTGCCAACTAATCAAAAATGCTAGCAATTATAATTGATTAAAACGGCACGGCATGGCACGGCACGGCACGGATGATGATGGTGATGATGGCTTCGCTCTGTCCGGACAACGGGTCTCGGGGGCGTAGCCACATGGACTGGAGCGAGGGGAAAGGGCAGAGCGTGGAGTTATAGCGGGCTTACGGCTGTATGGCCATGGGGGATGGAATATGGAATCAACGCCGTTTGTTGCAAAAACGGTTTCGCTTACAGATAATGCCACCTTTTCGGGTCTGGTTGGGCGGAAAGCAATAACCGGAGCGTGGGGGGGTGCATATTTTTGGCTGAGCAACACATGCGGAATGATTATAACGGAAACTTGGTTGCTTACAAATTTAACATATACATACATACATACAAGCGGAATTAAAAGACAGGAAAGCAATGAAAAGAAGAGAGGAATTTCTTTGATCAGCAACGAATGCAGCTGCAAGCGAGCAATTTGCGCTCTCTCTCTCTCTGCTCTCATTGTAAGCTCTGTTCCATGGTGAATTTACTTCACCACAGTGCCAATATCTTTTGGGGACTTTCACTATCTCTATCCCTGTCTTGCGCTTGTCTCTCTGAGCGTGGTGAATAATTCTCTGCTTATCCGATCGATGGTGCATCGCTATGGGTGCATCGTGGTGTCCGCAAAAATGTCGTGAAATCAATTTTGCAGCAAATGTTCAATATGCACCACACAACGGGCGGTCGAGTGGTCGAGGGGGACTGCCTCATACTACCCAACGCCCTCTTAGGTCTAGTATTTCCTGGCCGAGCTCCTGGTATGTGGTCGTGGCTGATTTCTAAAGGACCAAACTCGGACCGCACACACGAAAACCCGAAAATGTAATTGAAAAATGATTTTGTTACACATGTCCCTCGTTGCCCGTCTCCTTCCCACACCAAAGCCACACACCAGAGCCGCCGCCGCCGCCCTGGACAAGGCTTGTGTTTGGAGCTGCTGCTGCTGCTGCTCCTGCTGCTGCTGCTGATGAGGATGGAGAATGAGTAGGACCCGTATCCTGTATCCTGTTCCGGATTGCATTTGCTGCGTTTTGCAGCCTGGCGTTGCTTTTCGGTAATTTCGTGGCCAGGTCGCAACAATTTTTAATTAATTCGTCGCCGAGAATCGGTTGACCAGGGGGGGAGGGGGAACAAAAGCCCTTCCTTGAGCTATCCTAATTAGCATATAAATGACATTGTCCTCTCATTGTCTTAGAGTCAGAGATAAAAGTGGTCGCCGGGCAAAAGGGTATGAGGTAGTTGGGTGGTGGGTGCTGGGTGCTGGGTGGAGCATTGAGGCTCCTTTCAAACATGTTCTACTCGTGTTTGCTTATTGATTTAGCATTAATTGTTAATTGTTAATAACCGAAGAGCGGCCGCAACGAGGACCGCAAAATTTAACGCACCTGACAAACCGCAACAAGCCCCCCCCCCGACACCAGCCGCAGAAACAGAGATGGAGAGAGAGAGACTGAGAGAGAGATAGTCAAAGGAAGAGGAGAGCCAGACTCCACTCGATTATTGGCCATAAGGTTTTGGGGTTTTGTTGGGTTTTCGTTTTCGTTGTCGTTTTTGTTTTCGTTTTCGTATTCGCCGCTGCCTAAACACGAAACTCAATTAACTTGTTAATTTATTTGCCATTTTCTTTGTTCGTGGCGGCGCCAGTGACAACAACTCAACCGAGGACAAGCATGGGGGTAAGGTAACCCATGGCAATGCCTGGCATCGGGTTTCAATTTTTTTTTTCCTTATTATTACTATGGGTATGGGTATGGTAAGGGGTTTCTTGAGCATGCCTCAGTTGTTGTTGGATGTTGTTGCTCACTTGCGGAGTAATCTTTTCTTCCTTATACATTTTCTGGGCCAGTTTCCAGTCCTTTTTGGACTGGAAGTATTCTTTTGCTGACATCTCTTCTGATTTTAAGTTAATTTTACTTTAATAGAGTTTTGCAGAGTTATCATTCTCCCCCCACATTGCTTTTGGTTCGGTTTATTGATAGATGTAGAGAGATAAAAGCATTTTGAGCATATTTTTGTGATTTTAGCATTTATTTTCTTCATAATCTTGTCGATTTTCTGTTAACCAATAACCAACCAATGTTTATGGTTATAATTTTCATTATTTTCACTATTTATTCGTTAAAAATGTTCATCGCTCTTTGGTTTGCTTTTGCCTCTGATCGATTTCAATAATTTCGTTCCCCTGATGCATAATTGGCAGCAGAGACGAACAGTACATCTTGTACTTTTTGGGCAATTGCCGTTTGGTTTTGTGGCTGGGGAATGTGTACCGAGGGGTAGGTTAGAAATCGTTTCACCGTTGCTCACTTTCAACTTTCGTCTTGGCAGTGGCAGGCGCTTGGTGGGCATGGGGAATGGGGTGTGTAGGATGTGCGGTGTGCGGGTAAAGTTTTCCCTTTGTATAATTAAAACTAGAGGCAGGAAACAAAACGTAACGAAACGAAACGAAACGAAACGGTGAAGGCAGCAGCGATGAAGACAAACGAAATTGTTTACATGTGTCTTTGTTACAGTTATCCATTGGTGGGTATTCCGAGGGCGCTCTTCGGTGTGGGCTCTGGGCGTGGGGCGCTAGTGTTGGTTTAGTGTTAGTGGGCCTACAAACCGGTTACAGCTGCTCGGTTACTGCTGGCGGCATGTTTTCTCTTTCTCACTCAGTCAGCAGTCAGTCTGTCAGTCTGTCAGTCTGTCTGTCTGTCTGTCTGTCTATCTGCCTATCTCTTTTCCCGTTTATTTGCCACTATCTACTCTTTGCGTTGTTGTTAAACCCCACCACCACCACGCCACCCCTGAAGCCATTCATTGCATTGCATTACACTTGCATATGCAAGACTTTAACATCTCGCCATCGCCATCGTTATCGTCATCGTCGTTGAGTGCCCCTGTCTTGTTCACGCCCATTTTATTTAGCATTTTGTTGTTTTTTCGGTTTCCTGCGGTTTTTAATTAAAATTAACTTTGTTTATTTTACGCTCCCCCCACCACACAACCCAAAGCTCTCTCTTTCTTTCTCGCCTGCACTCTCTCTTGAGCCGCCTCAGACACAGTAATATTTACTCTGCCCGCGCGCTCTCTCGGTCTTCTCAGCTCTCTTCGTCTTTCTTTTGCATACCCTTTTGCTGCAGGTATTATGATTTGAAGGCATATTTGCGCAAGCTTACACAAAGGTACATACACATACATACATATATTACCGATCAGCACTCTTAGCACTCTTCGGAACGATCATTCACAACAAAGTCTGATTTTTATTTCAACAATGACACCCAATGCATATTCAATAACAAACATCAAGGGCATCAGAAGACTCGACCCTTTCTTTAATTGCTCTCCCACTCTCTCTCTCTTCCTCTCTTCTGTCTGTCTGTCTGTTGCTGTTGCAGTTGTGTGGAGGCTGTTTGTTGTTGTTGTTGTTGCTTTTGTATGAGTAGCTGCATGTAATTGCCGCCGCTTGCGTTGTCATCGCAGCCATGCTTGCCGAATCCCTCTGTCTCCCCCCGTTCCGCTATCCCTGCCGGACGGGTGGATGAGTTTTACAATCATCGCCAGCATCGCTACCCACCTGCCCTGGCTTGTGTAACTTTTTGCTCAAGTTTGTTCAAGTTTATGTGTTATGCTTGCAGATAGCAGCCCGCACTCATTATGATTAGTGCATTTTATTAGCATTTTGATGCAATTCGTTTATTTGCAAAATATGTAGATAAAAACTTAAGGCCACTGGAACATTATTTAACCATTCGGAGTATATCTATGATCAGTTTGCTTATTTAATGGCATTCTTGGTCACCCAATATCTACGTTAATAAATACGAAAAAGCTGTGTTGTGTTTTTTTTTTTGCACAAACAATTGTTTTTCGAAGCGATTCGAATGAAATGCAATTTGCAGTGGTTCATATTTCTACATAAAAAGCCGCCAGTCGAGAGTCGAGAGTCGAGTGTCTCATAAAACATATTTATAATTGCCGCGTGGCTCGTGGATGTATTTCGTGGCAACTTTTGCATACTCTATAGATTCGTTTTTGAAGTTTCAAAGGGGCTTGGTCGTTGGGGAGCACCAGTTTGCAGCTCACAGGCAAAGGACCACTTGTTGTGGCAACTGTCGACACCCATGACCAGTTGGGTGCCCGTGAACTCCATGTAGACACAGTAGCCATCGCCGAAGCGCCTCTTTGGCGGCTCCTTTTCCACAAAGTTGCTATAGTTCATGGGCTGGGCGTCGTTGTGCCAGTAGAAATCGTGCAGTGTCTCGTGATCAATGTCCTTGGGATCGGACAAGCGGCCGCGATGTCCGCCGCACCAGAACACCGTATGCGTTGCCGAATGGGCTTTGTTCTTCAAGTAGTCGGCAATGAGTCTCATCTCCGCCTCCGAACGAACTGTCAGCAGCCGGGCATTGTCATCGATGGCCTCGCAGCCGAGGTTTGCATGCAGCCAGCCCATCTGCAAGCAACCAATCGATGGATCATTGGAGGGTTTCCCCAATGTGGTCGCTGGAAAATACTCACTATGACGGGTATGCTGAGAATTCGCGACTTGTACGTCACTTTGTAGTACTCATAAGTGGGCTATAAAAGTCCCAAAAAGAACAATTAGTGAGAATATTTGTTGGCATGAGAAATGGCTTACGTACGGCCTTGTTGGAGGAGAAGAATAAGCAACGTCCACCGACATCCACAAAGGGCTTTGTACAGCGCGCTGCATAAACAAATAATTAATTGTAAACAGAAAGAGAGAGTGCGAGTGCGAGTGAGAGAGAGAGATGAACATACGTTGCCAGTAGTCCTGAAAGACAGCTGTGCACACCAGGAGCACTACGAAGGTAAGGAACATAAACGATTTGCCCATCGATGTCATGGCGATCGGATCAGGTTCAGCTACAAACTGTGCCCCAAGCAGAGCGTGCAGGAGTCTTTTATAGGCAGAAGGCCACACACACTGCAAACAGCAAACAGAACTGGGAGCCAGCCATCAGACTTCTATTGAATTGCAACGCGAAAAAGGTTTCAAATTTTGTTAGAATTATGAACAACGTCTGGGAACCTATTTCTGGGAACGCTTGCCCTTGGGCACTTGTTGATAAATGTTTATATGAAGTGCAGAAATCAGATCCCCCTGCTATCATTCTTTGAACAAAAGAAAAACTGTTCCAAAAACCAAAATTAAAGTAGCTAAAATATATTGAATATATGGTTAAAGGGGCAGCGATGCAAGATTTCAAGCTTGACTCTCATCGCAGCAGCGATCAATGCTGACAATCTCATTGTTGGAGCCCATCAGGTTCAGCGTGGGAGCCATCAGTGTCAGGGTGCGTACAGATGCCACTGCCTCGGCAAGGGGGGCGCTCGGCGTGGGCTGTGGTGGCTGTGGAACAGCAGCACCTGGCACCTGGGCGGCTGGTAATTCTCTTTTGGCTGCGGCTGCACGCTCCTCCATGAGTTCCGTGTAGAGCTGTTCGATGAGTTCGCGAAAGAGCGTGGGATTCACATTGACGCTGACACCCATGAGGACGAACCAGTCGCCGTAGCCGGCGGTGGTCAGCACCTCGCGTACATGGGGCTTGGGCATGCCGCGCAGATGGGTGCACAGCAGCTGAAGTCGCAGCCGGGCGCAGCAGACGAGAAGGAGGCGGTACAGCATATTCAGAGCGGACAACATGGCAATGAAGAGGAACCACACATAGAGCACGGCAAATATCTTCTCGTTGAGTATGTTCAGCGGCAAGACACAGAGAATGTCGAGCACATTCTGAGTGCCACTCGGCCCATACACAAACATCTCGCACTTGGCCACCTTGGGGAAGACGCGCGATGTCATCATGTTCCAGAGCTGCCAATCGTAGACGGGTATGGCGGCCAAGGCGTGTATGTACTTCTGCCAGAACCCATTGAACACGACATCCATGAGCCAGAAGTTGAGTATCTACCGAATAGATTGGAGAGTGGAAATGCCTGCAGTGATGGAAGATTTTCGTTGACTCACGCTAATCAGCAGGTTGAGCATCTCACAGAAGGTATACTTGATGGCATAGCAGCAGTGGATGCCGGAGAACTTGGATCGAAAGTACTTGGTGAGCATGTGGAGCCGGGTGCGGTAGGTGTCCTCCAGTATGATGGCGCCACCCACCTCACAGCTCAGCTGTGCCATGCGATGCCCCTCCCACACCTTCCACAGATACGAGGGCATGTGGAAGAGCAGCGACTGAAACAGCAGGATCATAAACACCCACTGATAATAGCGCAGATAGAGGCGCTTGGTGACGCCCCGCTTCTCGGGGCCGACGCCCTCCGCTATCGAAATGAGGCGAGCAAACTGCTGATCCCTGGCCATCAGTCCCTGCAGGCCGCTCCGATTGAAGGCCGCGCCGGGCAGGCCCGTGCTGGTGTTGCTCTCGCCGGGCAGTATGTAGGTGCCCATTGTCCAGCAGTAGGACTGAATGTACTCCGTGTGCTTGTTGGTGCTGATGCACAGGATTGGCTCACCGAAGTACTGCTTGGCCGACAGCAGGATCGTGCAGGCCAGCAGTATGACGATGGTGTACTTGGAGTGCAGTATGAATATCGGATCGTATATGCGCACTGTCTTCTGGCGCAGATACTTGGACAGGGGCTTCACTGCCGCATACATGGCTAAATCTTGGGCGGCATTTTGTTTAGTTTTTTGTTGGAGTCCTTTAACTGCAGGCTGGCGCCACTTACCGCTTCGAGTACCGTCGGAAAACTTTTAAAAACTTTTAAATATTTTGATTTGTATTTTGTTTTCAATACAATTTGACACACGAATTTTTGACAGTCTATCTCCTTGCTGTAAAGCAGTGTTGCCAGGGGCATTGAACTGCAGCTGGCAACTGAGTTGCTAACATTTCTGGATGAGATGCGGATTATTATTATAGGCAGAATTAACAAATACATTACAGGTTTTTACCTGTAAATAGTGCAAACGGCCGCGTTGCAAAATATGTAAATTCCTATGTATACATATGTATGTATGTATATGTACACACATTTACAGTAGTGGGAGAGCGAAATATCGGCACGCTTGTTCTTCTCCTTCTTCTCCTCCTTCTTATTCCTTCTCTTAGCTTTTGTCCCTTGCTGCATCTGCTGTTCCTTTCCTCACACATGAAGAGAGCCTTCGTTTTTGCGCTGCTTCCTCTCCCCTCTCTTAACATATGACAACCATTCACCGTTGCATTAAAAAGAGGCCACTCATCAAACGCGCAAGCGTTTGCTCTCTTGTGCTAAGAGAGGGAGCAGAAGGAGAGCCCGAATTGTTCTGGAAGCCAAGCCGCTCACGCATTCAAATCTGCGCCGCTCTCTCAGTTTAAAATCGCGGGTCGCAGAATCCAGAAAATTATAAAAAATCTAGCCGGAAAATTGTCGCGCTGCTGTGTATTGTGGTGTAGTGTGGTGGTGCAGTTTTGTGGTTTAGTTTTGTGGTGCAGTGCAGTGGTTGAAAAGAAAAAGTGCCAAAATTGCAAGAAAAAGTTCCTCATCAAAAAGTGGCGGCGGCCGTCGTCAAAATGGCATGCAAAAAGCAGAGCGGCAGATGAAAAAATGAGGCAATAAGTGAAAAGTGTATTGTATATTTGCTGTGCGCAATGTGTATAAGCATAATTCTATGCAGAAATATATTTTTTTGTTGTTCGTTCATCTCTGGCTAGATGTGTTCGTGTGTTTGTGTGTGCAAAAAAGGCGGGAAAATGTTTCCCCTTCCCACTTCAATACCCAAAGAGAAGAAGCGGAGCAAAGCAATAAGAAAGAAGCGAGAGCAGTGCGTCGACGCTTTTTGCATGGCGAGGTGATGCTTGGTGATCTGACTCTCTCTCGTTAGTGTTTGCGCGCGAAGTTCAGTGCTGTTATGGCTCACCTTATTTCAATTCACCCAAAATACATTCTTACATTTCGGGGCCGGTGCGGTTTCGTTTTCATTTTCGTTTCGTAAATCGTTCGCTCGAATATCGCTTGCGTGTTTACGTCGTCGCACGGTTCTGTTTCTACTTACGACGTAACTATGTAACCATCGACTGCTCATGTGTGAGGGAGAAAGCTAACGAAAACGTAATGGCATCGTATTATTGCCCAAGAGGTAAGAGAGAGCAAAAAAATTGTTGTTAATAAACATTTACTGCAGACATTTTACTGATTTCTATATGGAAAATTGCCCAACAACTCCTATTTGTTCGTTTAATAATGAAAGGAAAGAGTATCCAGCTGATGCATATCACCCATAGATCCCCTAACTGCCTTGCTGTCTGAAAGAGACACTCTTGGCAGTGACACTCTTGATTTGCTCTGTGTGTTTTTGTTGTTGTTTGCGCATGATTTGTTAACCCATCAGTTGGGTGCACTTGAAGCTTGACTATGAACAGCATTTTAAATTCCATCAGCCATCATCAATCCGCAACTAAGCACCGCCGCCGCACTGCCTCCCCAGTGGGTGTCCACTCACGCAAAACTTTTCCCACTCGCACTCGTATTCGTAGTCGTCCTCGTAGTCGTATGTATGAGGATCACGAGCTATGGGAACGGCAACGAATGGCAATAATAATAAAATGATTAATCGATGCTACATGACTGCATATACAAATAATTCCCAACGGTGTGTCGTCATCAGCGTCATTACCCACATCGTCCTCATCATCATCATCATCATCATGGGGTGTGGGTGTGGGTGTGGGTGTGGCAGCAACTACATCGTCATCCACATTATCATCCTCGCTGTCGGTTGGCCCCGTGCAAATGTTTATTGTGGGAATTCGTTGGCTGGGACGTGTCGAGTGGCGACTCCAGCTTCCCAGCAGCCAGCACTCCCGGCCTATACATACATACATACATCTCTCTCTCTCTCTCTCTCTCTCTCCCTCTCTCTTTTTTCTGCTATTGCCGGGGCCACAAAAATTAAATTTATGAATTGTTTCGTTTGTGCGTGACCAGAGATTTACAATAATCAGAAATCGGGAATCAAAGAACACGCTCAGGAGACTAATTAGTCCTGAACGGCTACCCCCGTACACGGGACGTACGCTATGCCCGTGGTGCAAAAATTATAATTATAATTTCTCGTGTCTACCAATTGGCCGTCTCGCCCAGCCCCTGGCCCTGTCAGCCTTCTGCTCTGATTGTTTGGCCATAAAACGGGAATGCGAATGAAATATGAATTGAAATTAAATGAAGAAGTCACAAAACCATTGCCATACCCTTGCAGAGGGTTCTCTTCGATTTTTGGTCATTTATGAACTGATATTTATATTTGAAATATTATTTTAAATATTTATAAACCCAGTTGCCCCGATTGTAACTTATATTTCAATTAAAATGTTTTTAAACGGCATTTTGCAGTCACTTCAGATTTTTGCCACGTCAAACTTTCACAGAATTAAATGGCCATCAGTTGCCGCAGAAAAATGGCAAATTGTAAAATTGTGAATAGAAAAATGGTACACTCAATTGCCATTTGAACGGGAACTCTTGCCCATCAATTAAAATTAAATATAAAAGAGTGCCCCCAATCTATTGCCACTTGCAGCAAAGTGCAACATAGTGGCGAAGCAGGTGATGAATGCAACATTTAGCTTTTAGCTGTGGGCACGCCTTCACTCCGTTTATCGTTTGTCAATCGCTTGCAGTGCAACTCTGCGCTGCACTGCTGTCCCAGGGTTGTATTTGATTTGATGTCCAGGCTCTTATTGGCTCTTATTTAACGAACAATAATCAAAACAGCCGCATTCAAATATATACTAATTTCTTGGCAGCCGCCTCCCAGTCCCAATCTTGCCTCGGTTTACCTCCAATCACAGCCAGGTGATGATCCATTTTGGTGGCCGGGGTTCGGCCACCAATCCGTGCACCACCCATAAAAGCCCATAAAAGTTCGCTGACAGCTTTTTAAATATTTATTTAACTGAAATTCATTATTTAAAGCGATTTTTCATTGACCACAAAAACCGAAAAACGTTTGCTGCTTGCCGAGGTCCGTTTTTTTTGTTGTTGTTGTTGTTGTTGGTCGTTGCTGGGCACTGGTAGGGGGTATGGGGTCTGGGCCAGGATGGATGGCAGGATCTCTTGCCCGTTGCCACTCTTTTTCGTTGGCTTTATGCATGTGTATTTGTGTGCATGTGTGGGCATTGTGTTGGGCTATAGCCACGCATTTCGTGCTTAAATAAATAAATTGAACAATTATGCGTGGTTGCGGTTGTTTTGGCTTTGATGGAGCCCAGGCATAATCCTATTACCGGGCCGGGCTGGGCTGGGCTGGACCATTCTCCACTTTTCCACTGCCCCACGACCGACAGTTGCCAGTTTTCCATTCGACAGTTGGCCCACCGATTGGGAGTGTGGGAATTGGGGAGTCCCCAGCATTCGCATATCCCATTTCGCATTTTGCATTTCCATTCCCATTCCCATTCCCGATGCTCTGCCTGATACTCCGATCCCTTTCAGTGCGGCTGCCTGCTGCTGCTGCTGCTGTAACTCCTGAATGCGGTAACTGCTATATGGTCGCTGAAGGATGGTCTACTCGTACTCGCATGCTGGATTGCTGCTGAATGGTCCGGTCCGATGGTGGTTTACTTTTCCGCATAAATCTGCCAAAGCAGATGCCAGGCAGGCCAGCCAGCCAGCCATCCACAGGCCAGGCCAAAACTCAGCTCTGTCTGTGCCTGTCTGTGTACCAGGTTTTAGTTTTAGTTTTGACCCCCCAACCCCCCACCACGGCTCGATTCGATTCGATTATTTGATGCGAAAATCGGTTAAACTTTGTTAAACTTTGCTACGATTACCCAATAATTAACGAGGTTTATTTCCATTACCATAATTGGTAATGTTTTTCAACCGTAAATCGCAATGCCGAAAACTCGTGCGAGTTTGTATCAATCGGAAATATTGAAATATTACCCGATTTTCAAAGGTTACCAACTTAAGCTTGTTGTAAAGTTTTAATTAAATAACTAAATGCGATTTTGTGGCCTTAGTTGAAGGGATTTTTGGGCTTATAAAGTTACAAAAATGGTGCAGAAAATAAATCATAATTTGGATCAATTTATTGGGCGTTTTGGTACCCAAAAAGTGTATTTGTTGCCATTTTGGTAGTCTTTGAAGTGCTGCCTGGATCTTGGATGACAGCATTCGCAGCGCAGATCTGCGGTTGTCCCAGTCTGGCCACTGCATGGCCCTGCCACCACAGCCTGCTGCACACTCTTGTCAAAAGCATTTTGGCAGTGACTTTGACTCGCTCTGCGTCTTGGCGCTACCACCGCAAGGCGCTTGCAGCAGGCAGTGTCGCGACTGTACGCGACCGCTGACCATCAACACTTGAGGGGGGTGGGGGGGCTGGTGGTGGAGGGGTTAGCATTTTCAGCATGGGTCCAGCACGCGTGTCTGTCTCTGGCATTCCAGGTCGCTGCTGCTGCTGCTGCTGCTGCTGCTGCTGCTGCCACTTGACTTGAAATTTATGCGTTTAATAATGCATCGGAGTTGGAAGAGGTCCCGCACTGGCGTTAGTTACCTCTGAGGCCGCATCATCATCATCATCATCGTCGTCAAGGGGCTGGACCCCGTTATTATGTGCCAACATGGCCGTCAACGTGACGCAAAGACAAAGAGATGGGCAAAGAGAGAGGCAAAAGGCAACGAGGAACGGCAAAGACGATATCAGCATATGTTACGAGCGAGTGTGCGTGCGTGTGTGTTGTGTGTAGCCCAATCCCAGCATGTTCCCGCCGTGCATTGTTCGATTAATGACTTAACGACGTGCGTTGAATAACTTTGATTTAGTGTCATCTCATTTTGCGTGCCACACAACACCAAAATGGTATGAAACCGCCCAGAACGGGCCGAACGACCGAAGAGAGAGAAATGCTGCTTGCTGCTGCCCAGCTAATTATATTTATTTACTGGGCGTGCACACAGAGACACAGACACGCATACAGAGACACACATGGAGAGACAGTTATATGCTAGTGTATATGTGGGAGAGACGGCAGCTTGTGTGGCTGTGTGGGCTGCTGCTGACTTGAGCCTTTAATTAATATTAGAATCCCAGTAGCAATCAAACGTTGGCGCATGAGGAACATACAATATTTGATGTGATATTGCCACACAATCGAGAGCGAGAGAGAGAGAGAGAGAGCGAGAGAGTTGGAGCTCCAAGCCAGAGATGGAGCTGTGGCTGTGGCCGACTGTGGACTGTCGGACTGCGGTCACCTTAGCAGATTCACCTCATCGGGAAAGTTGCAATTAAATGCAGGACGGGAGACTGCGGAGACGAATAACTTGCAATTTTAATGAACTATTCTTGTTGAAAAGAATTCCTAATTTGCTAAAACGCATTTGTGGATGCCAAAAACTTATTGAACAAATAAACAGCGATGCACATTCATCGAAATAGGAGTTACAGCAGCTTGTAATCCGAGTACAGTTGAACAAAAAAACGCACAAATGCTTAG
The DNA here is from genome assembly GCF_008121235.1 of Drosophila subobscura. Lineage (NCBI taxonomy): Eukaryota > Metazoa > Arthropoda > Insecta > Diptera > Drosophilidae > Drosophila > Drosophila subobscura. The sequence continues at coordinate 20,735,422 of NC_048530.1, read as the reverse complement.
GGATGGGCAGAAATATATCGATGCAGTTAAGCAACAAAAAATATATCGCATGCAAGATTTCAGCTCTGCTCAATATTTGTCCATGTATAACTCCAATATTTTGGCTTATAAATGCTTTGGTGCATTTAATGTTTACGGACAGAGCGGCAATGCCTTCAGGCTCACATCATTTAGCCATAAACTAAGCGATAAGTATCGCCACATGGCAACACATCAGGCACACCCCGAAGCATTTTTGTGGCATTCTTTTTGAATTGCACGTGCCACACGGCACGTTTTAATTAGTGCAGTTTTGGCAGCAGCTATTTGTGTGGTTAGAGAAGTAATGCAACAAATTATTCAATGGGCAGCAAATGTAAAAATTACATAAAATTATGCACACGAAGGGGAAACACATGGCTAAGACTGTATTCAGCCAACGATAACGTTTTGGTATCGAAGAACATTGATAAGAAAGTCCAAATTCAATGTTTTTACTTGTAAGAATTTCTCTATGATTGCTTTGTGGATATTTGTGGCCACCCTTTAGCACCCATTGCCAGCTGTAGGTGTTTGGCTCCCACACACCAGACATACAAATGCCGTAGTTGTGGCCATTCCCTGTGCTCATTATGTGTGTGTGTGGGTGGGAGTGGGCTCGTTCTGGCATATCAATTTACTCCAATCGACCAGTTGCATGCTTGCTCGGTTAACTATCCATAGATAGAACCATAGACATAGAAATAGACGGGACAAAACCCTGCTCCACCGGAGGGTTCAATTTCGATTTGCGCAGCCCCCAGTCTCATTCCAGCTCCAGCTCCAGCTCTGTCCTGTGTCTTTGGCTCCGGCTATGGCGTTGCTCGCTCTCTATGATCACGTTTAATTAGTTCTAATGAATGTTCAGCTAACAGGAGGGGCTCGTCTCCCGTTTCCTAAGGCCCGCAATGCAATTTTGCCCACACGATTTTCTATTAGTAGAGAGAGGCCAGAGCCCGCAGTCCCCTGTCCCCTGTCCACAGTGTCCCTGGCACTGCCACAATCTATTCCGCTCTGGCGCCTGCACACTGCTGGAACGAAGATTTTTTGCCTCGTTATTTGTAATTTGTTGTAAGTTTTTGTTTCAGGTTTTTATTGTTGTTGTCGGTGGACGGTGGCCGGTGGCCGGTTGTCGGCTCTGGGTTTTCCAGCTGCACCACACACACACACACACGGGTCCACATACTGTCCACACACTGCTTAGCCATTCTCCCTCCGCACCACACCCCTCCCCTGTGCCGTATTTCCTGCCCCATCGACAGGCGGGACCATCGTTGTTTTTATCGACATTGAAATGTGGCCCCAAAACAGTTTCAGCTCATAAAAATACAATTTGCTGCTGCTTATTTTTTACGATGCACCAGAGGGCGATGCTTGCTTGGCTGCGCCACCGAGCTCCTTGGTCCACCTCCGCCCCTGCACGGACAGTGCTCCATATCCATGGCTACAGCTACAGCTAAAGAGCTCCCGAAAACCTTCCAATGCCTTGCCCCAAAACTATTTTCGAGCATGAAATGGTCCGCACACATGCTCCAAGTGCGTCCAATGTCCACTTTTACCCATTGCCATTACCCTATAACTAGGCTCGAGACCGTTTCCAATGTCAGCAAAGTTGAATCTTTCATTGGCAGTTTGTCGAAATTTTTTGAATATTTTTAAAACTTATTTTTAAAACGATTTTTACTTGGAATTTCGTTCTCTTCTCTCTAAATATATTAAAAATAATAAGCATAAAATGTGCTGCCGAATGCAGAGTATTCCCACTTCGCATTGTCAATCCCCCCCCCCCACCCCTTTTCGCTTTGTCTATTTTCAATTGTTTTTTTTTGTTGTTTTTGGTTCGGTTTTCGTTGCGTTTGCCACCATAAGTTGGAGTGTGGTGGGGAGGGGGAGGCGGGAGAGGACTTAGTAGGTGTTGGATATCGGATTGGGGGGCGTGGTCACATGCAGCTGGGCTCGGGCATTTAAAGCGTTTAAGGGATTTGTTTATGAGCCTCTAGCCCTGGCCGGAACAATCCGTACGGGCGGTTGGGTGGCTGGGGGTGACATTGGCGAGTAGTTCAGGTGGCTGGCCATATTTTGCTTCCGTTTTGTCCATTTGAAATTGGCAAAAGTTGCTCGAAACATAAAAACAATGAGTGGCCGGGCCGGGCCGGGCCTGACTGAATGAGCCCATCTATTCATAATCCTGCTTAATAATCCCTGGAACCCCCCTCCCCACCCTGCACGACAGCGCCCCCTGTTGGACCCTTTCTTATGTTGGAACTTAACAAGGGAGTGGGGGTGGGGGTACTCATTTCTGGGCAAGTGTTTGATGTGACTGTAGGGGTTCCGATTGCTCAATGAATTATTTTGCCCAACAGTCGCAGTGCTTAAAAATAAATAAAAAAATATAATAAATTCTAGACATTGGCAGCTAATTTGTTGGCTAATTTATTTATTATTTCATATATAATTCCGTGGCTTGGTGCATCACTTTTCGTCTCTAAGTTTTCATCATTTTTCTTGCTATTATTTTTGATTAATTTTTATTTTGTTTGCGAAAGCGTTTTAGGAGGAGTTTTGTGAGTTTTAGCATTACGTTTTCTTGGCTCTCTTATTTCATAGATTTCTCCCAAGTCTGGCAATCATTTTCGAGTGAAATTAGTTACAAATTCCGCGCTGTTTGTGTCGCTGTTTGAGCCACGCGTGAATAGCAATGCTGCTCGAGTGGTGCATCCGCCAGACAAGACGCCCATTTGGCATGGATATGTTTGTGTGTATGCCGCAGTCTGTGTGGCAGCGGGGGCGTGGCAGCAGCGTGTATGTGTGCGTGCGTGTGCTTTGGGGTTGGGGCTGCTGCAAAAAGGACACAGCAAAGTCGTAGCCATTGCACTTATTGTATAATTATGCAGTTTAATGAATACTAAAAAGCTGCCAGACGAGAGACGAGTTTTAGTGGGAATTGGAATGGGAATGGCAATGGCAATGGGAATGTGGCAGGGGTGGGGTGGCGCGGGGCGTGTTGCAATAAATACCACACGCTGCACACCGAAGGGGCAGCCACAACAAAAAGCGGGGACAGGGCGGTGGCAGAGCAAACGTGTGTATAAAATTAAGTAAATGAAATGAAGAAAATTTAACAAACAACCCAAAAAAAGAAAGGTTAACTTTGGGGTAACGAGGCCAAGGATACCCTTGAAGATGGTTCATTCAAGTGGCAGTTCTAAATATTTATAATATTATAAAAAATATTATAATAAATGCATATTTATCTATCGGTGTGTGGATTATCTTTGAGCAACTTCTTGACTCAAAGATAACTTTTCATAGGACTCCTTTTTATTAATCCTTTCGGTGCATATTTATTGTCAAAAACATGCCACCGTTTCTTAGGGTATATCACACAGCTTACTGTGTGTGTGTGTGTGTGTGTGTGTGTGTGTTTGTGTGTTGATTATTATAGTTATTATTGTGCTGGGTTTCGTGCTGGGGGGAGGGAGGACTGCATTGGGATCTGCAGCGCGTGGATGTTGCTGCATTTTAGTTGGCCTCCGGGCCAGAGCCGGACAATTCGACGCCACGCGACGGGACGGGAGCCCACCCTGCCTGCCATGCTCCCCGACCACGGCGCAGAGGAGATAACGATGCGGTATTTAACATAAAACGTTTTGCTTATTGCCTTTGCCCTGTTCTGCCCGCCCCTGCCCGCCCCTGCTTGTCTCTCCCCCTTCACTGCCTTCGTCGTTCTCTTTTCTTTCTGCTTCTGAAATTTGCACCCTTTACTTTACTGCTGCTGCTGCTCCATCAAGTTAAGCTTAATCTTTGGCACAAAATTCTTTAAAATAGAATTTGCCACATGGACTCCACTTATTCATTTATTCCATTAACAATTGTGATATCAATTACAGTATTAATTCTTTTATGCATACACTTCCCAGACATTTTGGAACATTTCTATTTGATTTTTTATGCTGATGCGTGGAGCTGGACTGCAGCGGGTACATCCGTGGCCAGCTTGGACAGTGATTATACCGCCACAGCGGATATCCGCAGTCATGCCGGAGCCCAGACCCACTTAAGCTTCAGCTTAACGCTTGGCGGCTCTCCTCTCCGTGTTGTTGCTTGCCTTTGACGACGGTTTTTACGGTTGCTCTCCCGCTCTCTCTTGCTCTCGCTCTCGCCGTCTCCCTAGTTTCTTGTCTCTTGCTGCTGCAGTGGATTTCGCTGCGACTGCGAAAGAGCTACGCTTGCTGCGTTCTGCGACTGCGACTGCTGCTCTCCTTCTCCTCCGTTATCCTCTCTGCCGTTTGCTTTTCTCCAACTGCTGCTGCTTCGAGTGCGTTTTTAATTTTGTTCCTCCTTGAGTTGCGTTTGTGTCCATGTCTCGTTCTGTGTGTGTGTGTGCGTGTGCCATAGTGTGTGTGTCATTTTATGCATGAATTTTTTAATAGCTTAAATATGCGGCAATAAAACTTTAGCACGCTCATCTTATCGCCGCGACGCCGTGGCAAGTTCTGTTCTGCCACCCACCTAACTGCCAGCCAACCCACCAGCTGACCCACCACCACCACCAGCATTGCTCCCCCCTCCCCCCCTTGCCCAAGCTCCACCCTTCGTGACCGTTGCACGTAGCTAATAAAAGCCCGGCCACGACAGCAGCGGGAGGGAGAGGGCGGGCTGTGTTGGAGGCTGGTAGCCGCCGACATGGCGCCATGCACGTGCTCATCCACCTGCAGCAGGCTCCACCATGGCACGAGTCACCACTCCCAGTCCCAGTCCCAGTTCCAGTTCCAGTCCCAACCCCCAGCCACCAACCATCTTTGCCATCCGCCACTTGGTGGCATCTTGACTTTTAACTAGCTAACTTGATAAAACTACAAAACTATACAATAAATATGCAAAAATGCTGCCGGGGAAAAAAACGTGTGAAAGAGGGAGAATGAAAAACAAGGCAAAGGAGGGACTTCCTTTGGCAGGAGTGGCAGGAGTAGATACATAAGTGAGGCAGGCAGGCCGGGCATCGAATGAAGATGCCCCAAAGCACTTCCCTTCTTCCTTAATGCCTTCCTTCCTTGCACTCTGGCATTGCCACACTTACTACGGCGGATCCCTGTTCTTGAGGTGTTGCCACAGCTCCGAGAACGTTGCCGTTTATTGGACCATCCTGAATCGCTCTACACAACAGGGTCTTACTCTTGGGTCTGTCATTAAAGCAAAAACACTCAGAGAAAATGTTTAATTTGAGAGTTGAATAATTCGATTGAATTTCCCCTCTTACTTTATTTTGTTATGAAAATGTAAAGTGATCTCTGATGGACTCTGATTAATGGTTTTGTTTTAAAGCACATGTTTCCTTGGTATTTTCTTGTAATATAAAACTATAAACTGAACTGAAACTTTCTGTGTTGCTTGGCCATCTGATCTGCCTCTGGCATTCGCATTGTTTTTTCTTTGGAAATAGACTTTGACTTTCTAAATATTGTTAGCTGATATTCCATTTGTTTCCAGCAAATAAATACCTGTGACCAACATTTTCCGATCATATTTCTATACCCCGAAACGAAAGAGAATTCAATAAAAGTTGTCACGCCAAAAGGGTATTCATTGTTCTGCAATTGTTGACTCTGTTTCTCGTTTCTGCCGCTTAAGCCATGCCCATTTCTTTTTCGAATTTTCGTCATCCTTTTCAATGGTCCAAATATGCGGAAACTTGTCATTTTCAACACCTCCTTCGCACCGTCACACCACACCTTCTCCCCCCACTGGCTGTGCCGTGCGTGTGAATGGGAATTGGCATTGACATTGGCATAGTTTTCTCCTTGCCTCAGCTTCCATTTGCCGTTTGCCATTTTCCTGCCATTTCTCGCTGCTCCTTCGGTGACACGTTTTTTTCTTCCGCTTTTTTTCTTCTTTACAGTTTTATAGGCTTGTTATTTCATTAGCATAATCAAATGGCCCGGTGGTGGGGCGAAGGCGTTGCGGCTGCCAGTTATATGGGGGACATGCCTGCCTGGCTGCCTGCCTGGCTCGTATATCTTAATTCTCTAGTTAAGTGTCTGGAGCTGCTTCCTATACTTATTCGGTTTCCTGCTTGCTTCTGTGCTTCTTTTCAATCAATTCCCATCGCTTTTACCGTTGTTGTGTGTGTGTGCTGTGCCGTTGCCTTTGTGTCTTTTACCGCTACTCCTCGAGCGTCGTTCCGGTGGCAAATCTCCGTTGAAAGCCATCAACTTGGAGGCATTGTCAGCGACATAACAAGGACAAACCCAAAAGCCCAAGCCAAAACCCGAGCTGGAGCTGAAGCTGTTCACACTTTTCTCGCCCCTGCAGACAGCAATGAAGAGAGGGAGAGAGATAGAGAGAGCAAAGAAGAAAAAAAAGGTTGTGCGCTTTGCATAAAGTGCGCTTATCCCCGCAGGATATGACTGGCAATGACGCGAGGCATTCCCTATATCTCCCACTCTCCCTCTCCCTCTCTCTCTCCCTCTCCTGTCCGCACCGCACCGCACCCGTTCTGGTGACGCTTCTGGATATGCTCTGTCTAATTTCGCACAAAGCCGAGAGAACTGTGACAACCCTGAAGTTCGTTCTTGAGTTCTTGGGCTCCTCATCATTCTCATTCCTACTCCTCCTCCTCCTCCTCCTCCGCCGTTGCCCCTGGCTTGGCATCACTTTTCAAGTGCACGTGCCGAAATGCAGCTGGAAGTGTGTCAGGCGGCATTTCCGTTGCATATTCTATACACTTGGCGAAACGAAAGTCAACAACAAAAAAAGCGAATGGGAAGTGTGACACCAACCGACACTTGTGCAAAATAGAACGTGGAACAAAGCAGATTTATTTACTCTTTTGAGTATTCTTCAACTCTCAGCGTAAACTTTTGTTGTCTCAGTGCATTTTCTCCTCTCACGTTTCTATGCTGTCTTCGCACATTGCATATCCCCTGCGGTCGACGTCAGAACGATGCTGCCGCTCTGCTTTCCCACCCGTGTGCTTTCTACCTGCCTTCTGCTCTCTTTCGCCCGCTCTCTCTCGCTCTCTGTCTGTGCCTGTGTGTGTCTCTCTGCGCCTGTCGCTCGCTTTTGAGCTTCAAGCTTTGATTTATGTTAACGCTACCTGGCTGTCCTGTCCCACTGCACTCCACTCCACGCCACGCCACGACACGCCACTTGCCCCACTCCACTCCTTCACCCGTGAGCCAAAATTGTCTGCATCTGTTGAGAACAACGGATAATGGTCAAGTGAAATACGAGCGACAACACACACGCACACGAGGGGCGTAGATCCCGTTCAAAGGGGGGTTCTTACATGATACGCAGTCTACGCAAAATTAGATGAAATCTAATTAAGGGGAACACAAGTTGCATCAAAAAAGAAAAGGGTTCGTCATAAGCATATTGGACTGAAAGTTCATGCATGTATTTTTTGAGGATCTTTGATCCGCCCCCCCGTGACGCCACCTTTGTCCGTCACTGAAGATGGCGTTGACAGCGAGCAAGAACAAATAGCAGTTAAAGCAGAGGAGACAGTGGAGAGCCTACATACATAAAAGCAGACATACAAAGTTTAGGCATTTCAATTGAACTCTCTCATTCAGGCATTTACAGTTGTGCCTCCGCTATTGACAGCCACAATTGATGTGACGTCACCCGCTAATGTCACCACTCGTGGTGGCTTCGGTTCTGTTTGTGTGCGTGTGTTTGTGTGTCATGTTGCTGTGGCCCACGGTAAGTAATCGCTTTGAGAAGTGCAATTTTTTGACTGCAAACAAACAAGTGCGAAGGTCGCTCCCTGGATTATGCAGTTCTGCTTGATGGCTGTGCTGTGGAAATATTGCTCGTAGAAATCCCGCAGCTAGTGGACCATTTATTGGATGTGGCTGAGGAAAATATTTCTATAGAAAATGCATTTCAATTAGACAAGACTTTTCATTATATTTAATGCAGGATGTAATTATGTGGAATTATGTATCTTGTACACACACAAAGTTACTTACTGGAATGCTAAAACTATATTCAGAGCAATGCATTAAATTGCATGATTTTTACACTCAAAGCAGCACCACAACCAGGTGGTCAGGAGGAGGTTTTACTTTGTTTTATCTTTATATATTTTATTCAAACATTTAACACTGCTTTTGGCAAAAACTAATTAGAACAAAAATTCATTTGTGCGCTGCTGCTGCTGCTGGTGCTGCTGTTAATAAGCAACTTTGAGGCAAAGCTCAAATGAACAAAATATTTTCTATTTAAGGCGATTAAAAAGGGTACCGAAGCGTTTTCGCACACACACACACACACGCACACACACACACTATGGTGATTTGTATAAAGTGCTCGTAAAAAATAAATATTCCAGCCGTGCAGAGGGCTCTGGGTCTGGGTCTGGGTCTGGTCTGTCGTTTGGGTGTTCGTTTTCTATGCAAACTATGCGAAAGCCCTCCACATTCAACTTGTACTTTGACACACACACAAAATTCGTATTTTAAAAGATAAAAATAAAGTAAGAATAACGAATCATTTGAGGCAAATGTATTCAGTGACTCCTTAACAGAATGTCTCGCACTGTGCCCTGTCCCCTGGCTGTCGTCGGACATTGGGAATCCCTGTGTCTCGTATCTGTGGAGCATCTGTAAGTTGCATCTTCGATTTGCAGCACAATGCGAGGCAATCACAGTGTAAACAATTGGCCAACCGCGAACGGCGAATTCGTCCTTCGTCTCATTCTTTTTTCCATAAATGAATCAAATATTTTGTTGTTGTTGTTGTTGTTGCTCCTTTACCCCGTTCTCTGTGTCGATGGTTTCCTTACTTTTTTGTTGTTTTCGCGTGGTGGTTGGCTGGGGCAGGGGCAGGGGAAGGGGAACTTTCGAATTGAATCAAATCAATTTTGCTTCATTGAATTTTTAACATTTTCAGATACTTTCCTCCCTATCGCTGTGGCTTTTCACGCGCATTTTCCGGACTCCTACTCAAAGAAAAAGAACCCCTCGATGGGTTCGCGAAGGACAAGGGCAAGGACGTGCCGGCGTCACGGTTGAACATCGGTTCAACGGCTCTTCTCTTCTACACACCTTCATTTCCGCTCTGTCCGTTGCTCTGGCGACTGGCGATGCTACGGCCTACGCTTGAGGGTTCTCCTGCCCCATAGATGTCGTGATCGTAGGCCGTCGAAGCTGTCCCTCTTGGCAGATATTTGGGCTTGCATTTACTTGGGATATTTGCGATCTGCAAACTCTTTGCTGCCTGAACTTAGTTCCTGGATCAACTAACTGTGAAATTAAATTGTGAATTAAGAGCGAAGCGAAACGTTGTCCCCATACTTCGCTCTCTCTCTCTCTCTCTCTCTCTCGCTTTCTCTGTTATTATCCGGGGAATACTCGTACTCGAGCCAGCTGACAGCGATTACTGCGACAGGCAACAAGGACGCAGGACATGAAACTTGGGGGACTGGTTACAGTGCACTGGGTGGGGCGGACATTGCCGTTAATGCCACGGCAGTCGCAGTCGCATTGGGAATGGTCTAACATTTCTTTAATGTGCTCTCAATGCTCCTCCTGCTGCTGCTGCTGCTGCTGCTGCTCCTTTCCCCCTTTCACTTACTGCCGCTAGTTATGGCTCACACACACACATGGGGAAACTCTTTGGCCATTTGCAGTAAATTGAAAAAGTATTAAATCAATAAATAAAAGTTACACACACACACACACACACACACACACACACACACACAGACAGAGGATATCGATGGAGGGAAAGAGAGAAAGAGGTACGGAGGTACGGGAGCGACGTGTAACTTTTTGGCCATGTGCGTGGGACACACAGAGAGCCTCCCGCTCCCCCTTTCAGCTGCTGCGCTTACGCTGCACATTTCCACGGTTGCACTTCCACCCACAGCCACCGCACCACAGTCCACAGCCCACAGTCCACCGCACCACAGCCCACACCCACGCCCTGGAATGACCATTTGGGGTTACACACGCGGCGTGTTAATTACTCAGAACATTTTAAACGGCACAAGAAGCAGATGGCCAGGAGCGGGCGCTCCTAGGGACAGACGGAAATTGGTGTAGAGTCCAACGGGGGTGGAGTGGGGCGGTGCGGTGGGGCAGCCAAACCAACAGTCCATGGCGACCCGCGAAATTTGTTGTATTGATTTAAAAGGAGAGAACCGAACCAGCAGCGCCCGCCAGCCAGCATGATGTGCAGGACACAGAAGCCGGGAGGCAGCAGGCACTAAAGGCACCAAATGGGGCAGCAGGTGGGTGGGTGGAGGCAGGCAGCCAGAAGGCAGGAGGCAGCAACAGCAGCAGCAACAGCAGCCAGAAGCGCCACTGCATTGGCACTGCCAGGTGGCAATCAATGCAACCGAACGAGGCACGTAAGAAGTGCCAGCCAGAACATTTACTTACCCAACGCTGCTCGACCAAAAGGATGCTGTGGCCCAGAAATGAAAGTACTTAAGCTACACGACGGAAGGCACAAAAAGGTACTAAAGAAGGTACCAGAAGCTGGTACAAGAAGAAGGTATCGAAGAAGGTACAAGAAGAAAGGCAGAAGAAAAAGGTACAAAAAACGTACAAGTGGAAGGTACACCAACAAAGTACAAGGTACCAGAAGATGGTACATAAAATACATAAATCTACATCCACATTTGATTGTTAAAATATGAAAGGCATTTTCATATATTTTACCCAATGACATCCTTTGATCCAGTGCCAGCATGCCCCAAGCTAGGGAGCGAAAGAGACAAAGAGAGGGAGAGAGGATTTAAAAATGCAACCAGTGCAGAAAGAGAGGAGGAAAACAGATTGCGATTGAGCGGTTGGGGTGTCGGGGCGGTAAAAAGAGAGCACGGTAAGAAAGCAATACCCACAAAAAATATAAAAAACAATTGAATGGCAAATATAAAACGAATTGTGGGCCACCACCACCAGCACCAGCAGCAATGATGGGCAACGATCTGCAGAGCAACTATGGAATTCAGCAGTTCAGATACCCCCGAAAATATATATACCCTCTGGAGTACTCCGAGGTAGTTTTGATCAGGCCCGAAATGACTGTCAGGGATATTTCTGCACTTATGTATGTATAAACATAGCTCTGGTACCTTCTTCTTGTAGCTTCTTTATTTGTACCTTCTTTGGTGCTAGCTTCTTGTACCTTATCCGTGTACCATCTTCTTGTACCTTGTACTTTCTTAGTGTACCTTCCACTTGTACGTTTTTGTACCTTTCTTCTTGTACTTTCTTTGGTACCTTCTTCTTGTACCATCTTCTGGTACCTTCTTTTGTACCTTCTTTTGTACCTTCTTGAGACTTACCTTCTTATTGTAACTTCTTGTACCTTCTTCTTGTACCTATGTACATCTTGTACCTTCTCCTTGTACCATTCTCCACTTTCCTTTACTTTCATAGAGTCTTCCCGCGCCATGTAAAGTTTATTAAATTGCAAAGTTTCCAGAAGCGTCGGCAATTTAATTAGCAGCAAATTCAACAATTTCCATACACACAGACAGACAGACGGTTAGGAGGGGACCGGGGACGGGCCGCTCGTTATTATAAGGACCTTCAACGGCACTTCAACTTTGGTTACTCCTTCGCAAAAAAGGGGATGGGTTGTGACACGGGGCTGGGCACACTTTTTATTAGAATCGTAAATAGTCTTTACGAGTTGTACGTGCCCAAAATTTGCAATAAGCCAAAAATATTCAGCTTGCTAGCAGCAGCAGCAACAGCAACAGCAACAACAAATTATCGGCTCACTGTCCTGCCCACTGCCCTGCCCACTGCCCTGCCCTGCCCTCTGCCCTCTGTCCCTTGGCCATCTCTGCTCATCTTGCCCCTCCACCATTCAATTTGATAATCATAATTATTATGTAAGCAATGTTTATGCCACTCAAAGTGGAACTGAATCTGAGGGCAGAGTGAAATGGCAACTGGTCGAATCATGGCACAAATTTCCAGCATTTGTTTTTGGTTTATAATTTTCTTCAAATTTCTCGAAATTTGATGCCAGCTGGAAGCAGCTGCAATCGCTCACACCTAACCCCTTTAGCCTTTGTGGATTTGCCTTTTAATGCCCAATCCTAACAAAATCCGAGCAGTCGTGTGTGCAAATAGAGATCTAAATTTTGGATTGAAAAGCTCTCGCTTTCACTTTCAGCCATTCATGAATATCCGTCCCTCCACACCAGTCAGACTCTCAAATGGGTATATGGTGCGCAAATATTTATAGCATTAAATAACGAAAACAAACACCGTTTTTGACATTTTAATTGAATAAAATCGTTTTGTGGTCTTTTAAGGATTATTTCATGGCCATCAGATGGCCCAGTCTTTCCCCCGCCAGCCCCCTCTTAGTCAACGGGCCTCGATGAGTGTTTGTCTGGGGGCATCCAAAATGCAAAATGCATTGCATCCAATTGCAGTTGAATTGGTTTCCGTGCATGTTGTGGGTCTGGGTGTGTGTGTGTGTGTTGTGTTTGTGCAGCAAGTGAAAACAGTGAGAGAAGCCGTCGCCGAGTAGTGTGGGTGGGAAGCGGCGAAGAAGTGGCGTGGAGCAAGGTGGAATTACTAACAAGGTGAAGAAGGTTTCACCACAGAACACCAACATCTCCACCTCCATGCCTTATTAGCGCTCGTCTTTCTGGGCGTGGTGAATAAGTTATTGCTTCCCCCCACAGCGGACAAAATCACCTTGTTAGCAAATTCACCTTGGCGTGGAGAAAAGCGTCGCCTCGCCGAGTGTTGTGGGAGGGCAGCGACGCCGAGTGGGAGGGAGACAGACCCCCGTCCAGACAGTTGGCAGCCGAAATATCCGTAGAGGCCCACTGTACACTGGCGGACCAAGTCCTGGCTGCGTCTGAAATGATCTTTAAAACCAGTTCGAAACTTGGCAAAATATTTGACAGGAAGTTCGATCTCTTTGCAACTTGTGTTTTGTGCCTGTTCTCAAGTTTAAATTTCTTATCTTTTTCAGTGTACAAAGACAAACACACACCCACGCTCCTGTGGAAAAAGACATGTGCGTGCGTGTGTGCGTGTGCGTGCCGTTTATATGCAGAGGTGAGTGCTGTTGATGTGTTTACCTAGTATACATATGTGCATTTGTGGAGGATAATGATGACGGGTGGGGAGGGGCGGACACGCTATGACGCTGATGCATGACCAACCAAACTAAACAAACAGCCGGCCGCTTGCGACAACAACAACAGCAAGTTCAAGTTGCTTGCCACAGTGGCACAGAAAAAGAGAGAGAGAGAGAGAGCTGCTCTTTAGTGGCTGCATCTAAAAAGCATTTTTTGTTGTTGTCACTTGATTTCCGTTTAATTGCAACGAACCCCAAAACACACGCCACTAAAGTAGCCTATTCGATGACGCCACTTGCCGCCACGCTCTCTGGCTCTGACTGTGACTGTGACTGTGACTCCCGCTATGTCCGCATGTTACCCCCACCCACCCCTTATGCTTTTTTTGTGTGAGGCAGCAGGCGCCATTCGGACTCGACTCTCACTCTCTGTCACTAGGATTCTGCCAGCTCTTCCAGCACTCCCACTCCCACTCCCACTCTCTCTCCCTCTGCTGCATTGCAACGCTTTTTCTGTCTGCGCTTTTGGTCACACTGTTTTTATTTTGTTTCATTTTTGTTTCATGTTCGTCGCTTAAGCTGCTTTAAATTTATTGGTTTGCACAGTTTAAGCGATTTTCGTTTTGTATTCTCCATTCGAGTGCCCCTCCATCGCAGGACCACGCTTATTGCACTTCTCCCCACCATACCCCGCACATACATATGCTCATTTACAGCTGTCGCCCTTTAAAAATGGCAGAAGCACTCTTCTGATTCCATGCACTCCGCCCATTCCATGCCACCACGGCTGCCCCATTACCAAATAGATACAACTTGCCAATTATGCTCGTTCTATGGCCAATGGACTGCACTGGAATCCACCAGCCCCCCCCACCAGAATGCCCTGCCCCATTTGGCTGCTGCCACTACTGCTCATATTCGTGTGGCATATGCCAATGTCGTCTGTTTCCCATGTTGTGTGGGGGAACGGCAGTCATGGTATTGGCTGCTCCATACAAAACAGAACAAAGCAAAACAAAAGCAAAAAAGAATTGCATATTTTTGGGTACGCTTTAAAGCCTCGCTGCTGAGCTTAGTGGTGCACTGAGGAGGGGAGCAATGTGAGGAAGCATCACAGTTAGAGAGAGAGTGGGCAGTGCCAGTGGCAGAGAGGAGAGCCAACGTCAGCATTGTCGCCAGCGCTAAATGCGGCATTAAAATTTTCGACCAACAAAACTGCCAGCCCAAAAGGGAACAACAAGAACGGAAGGTCAGTGTTTAAGGCATACGAAACATTTGATACCCTAGCCCTGGAGCGTCCCATTGATATTTCATGGTATCAAGAATGAATGGAGAAATGGATGATACCCTGTCGGAATTATCTTAATAAACACATAGTCTGCCCCGCACAAAGTAGAAGTTAGTCAGTTAATGGAGTTAATATTTAATTATTCGCTGCGTTGGCAAGCAGCTGCTCAAAGCCGTGGTACCCTCCACCAGCATACATACATATGTCTAACCATAACGGGAGCGGCGCTGGCAGAGCAAAAGCTAACCTAGCTCCAGAGAGGGGGAATGCGGCTGGATGACAATAAGCAGAAGAGAGTGTGGGAGAGAGTGATGGAGAGGGAGAGCGAACTTCTAGCTGGACACTAAAAATATGGCACGCTAGCTGCTCTGAGCTGCGTCCTGTGTGTGTGTGTGTGGTGTGGTGTGAGTGGAAGCTTTGTTGTAGTTCATATGAGTATGTGTAGGGTATGGCGCGGGTAGCAACGAACTTGCGTATTACCTGGGGCTAGGTGTTCTGCTTGCACAAAATGCTGCAAATATTTATCAAATTTGTGTGTCATTACTTTTGGCGATCGATTGATAAACATTTATTAGAGTATCTGATAGAATCTTCTAATCAATTAATGCATTTTTTGATGTTTAGGGTATCCATTGTTAGATACGTGTACTTCCGCTCTAAATCTGCCACACAGATAGCGCGCGCCTGCTGTTGCTTCTGTCGTTGATAGTTTGCCGCGACGGCTTCCGCACTTAGCAGTACTTTGGACTAATTTTTAATGCCGCTCATATTTCGCATACCACAGCAGCAGCAGCAGCAGCAGGAGCAGTCGAGGGCTAACTGTGCATCTGCATGCTGCTGTATGTGTGGCCGTACAGGTGCTGGCAAAAGTAATTGGCCAAAGGAGTGCCATCAACTGAAGTGGGTAGCCCCAAAAACTGTTCCATGTTCCATTCATCTTGGTTCATTCATCATCCAATGAAAGAGTTTCCCTCCCACGCATTGTCTCCGACGCGCTGCTCATTGGTGGGCGTTCGCCAACTGTTGGCAGTAACTGTGGCCAGCCTTGGCGCAGGCAACTGAGCGAAATCATTTCCGCAGATACTGTGGATGGCCTGGCCTGGCGACTTATGCATACATTTGTCTTCGCCAAAGAGCTCGAGGGGAGGAGCAGCACCAAGCCAGACTTTGTGTGCGTGTTGTTGTTGTTATTTTTGTTTTATTCCCTTTGCTTTGTTGTTTTTATTTTGTTTTTTAAATGTTTTTTGTTGTTTTTTTTTCGTTTTGCTGTGGCGCTCTGCGGTTGACTCGCGATATTTATTATTGTTGCTGAAATTGCTGTGTATCCTCTCCCTGGGAGAACGCTCTCCACTCTTTCCACTCTCGCTTTCGCCGCTGCTGTGCTTTCGCCGCTGTTGTGCTTTCGCTTCTGCTCTGCTGTGGCTCTGCGCTGCTTGGGCTCTGCTCAGCTCTTTGGCCATTCTGCTTTCTTCGTTTGCCCTTGTGCTGCTGCTGCTCCTGCCTGCTGCTGGTGACGCATTTAAGGCTTTTGCGGCATATAAATAAAAAACTAGCAAAGCGGAACAAGAAAAAAACATAAACCAACGAGGAAAACGGATACCTGCAGGCGCCGAAGGCTCACATACCCTTAAGTTCATTGCTTCCACGGACAGTTTGGATACAATCAAAGTCAAACTGAGAAATATATTTAGATAAACAGATTAGCCGATGGATATGCTGCTTCAATGTTGATGTTGATCAAGAATGAAACATATTTATCGTAGTTGAATGCACAGCTGCTGCTGAACGGAATAAGCTCTGAAAGAGTATCACGATGAAGGAGTAGCATAAACAGAAGAAGATGTTGAGCGAGACAATGGATTCGGGGTCAGCGGAACGGAGCATGAAGAGAGCGAGGAAGGGAAGCAAGCAGGAGAGCGTGGGATGGAAGAAAGGGTGAAGAGCGTTGGATGTAAGGAAGGGGTGAGGAGAGCGAAGGAAGGAGCGTAGCAGCAGAGCATCTGGGATGCGCCAATGCTTGATTTATTAGTCTCTTTGCCGGCACCGGCACCGGCACCCCCTCTCCAAGCAGCAGTCCGGCGTCCACGGGCCACGCCTACTTACTGTGAACAGGGTCCTGTTGTCGTTGTCGTTGTCGCTGTCCAACCTCAATCCGGCACCCCAACGCCCCCAACCGGAAATAAATAATCCTTTGGCTTGGCTTTTGAATTTATTATGTTTGTCTTTTGTTTTCGATTCTTCATTTTTTGTTTCGTTTTGTTGTTTTTGGCTTCTTCATCGATAGTAGGGTTTGATTATTATTATTATTATATGTTATTAATTATTCTTGGTTTCTTTCGCTTTAAGTTTTTAGTTCCATTTAGTTTAGTTCTTTGTAGCTGTATGTATCGTTATCGTTATCGTTATGCACCTGTATATCTCATATTTAAACCTACAGTTAACATTACATGTAGTGTTGTATAATGCATATCGTAATCCTTCTTCACCACTCCACACTGCCTTCAACTTTAAGTGCTTTTTAGTGCTGCAAATTTGTGTATTGGAATTTGAATTTTAAATGAACTGCGGAAATGTGTACCGAAAATTACGTCAGTCTGGGGATCATTCCCCCATTTTAATTGGATTTCTCTCACTCTATTTCCATTTCATAAAAATATTTCGCACGTACCAACACGGATTCTGTTTGCTTAAAGTTCAACCCAAAATCGAATCAACATAAATTTACAGCAAAAACACTTTTGAGCTCATGCATTGGCTTCGTTCTGATTTCTCCTTTTCTTTACTTATTATTTTTTTTGTTTTACCGATTTAGCTTGCGGGTTTCTTAGCTTAAGGTCACAAAAATTATGCTATTTTACATTACGAATCGATATTGCTCGAAATCGTGTTTTGCCTTTGATTTTGCTATGAACTTTTACGAGTTAGAGTTACATTTTGCTAGCAGCTTTAGAGGAAAATCTTTCCTTACACAAAAAAACAAAAAAAAAACCACTTTGGTTAGCTATAAGTAGATATATATATATAGCTATGTATATATTATGTATTTATGTACGATTATGCATAACTATTATGTAGCCTATGTATTTATTTGTTTGTTGGCTGAGACGCCTCTAATTGAAGTAACAAATGCGCCGGGGCTTCAGCAAATGGAATCAACTCATTCACACGTAGAAAATGCTGTTGAATGCGTGAAACACAATTTAGCAAGTACAAATTTGTTCCTTTGTTTTACTCGATTTGTGGCAGAATTGTGTGTGTGTTGGACAATTTGCTTAAATTTACATTTACTCTCGATAGGCTTTCAATCTCTCTATTTTGCACACTTAAAGATACAGTTGCGGATTTGCTCTTGATGCCATCAAATGTACAGGAATGACAGGAGTGGGAATTGCTTCATTAAGTTGGCCAAGCAAACGGAATGGATGTGGGGTTGGGCTTAAGTAATTGATGAGAGTTTTCCTTGCCTTGATATGTACAGTCCGCAGTGCGAGCAGCGGGTTGTTGCTCCGTGTTCGTCGGCACTGCAAACATTTTATCACATATTTATTCATACATATATAATAGTGTTCAATTTCATTCTTTCATCGTGTTGCATATTGTACGTATAAAGTAAGTACAAGTACAAATTGTTTTTAATAATTGTGTGTCAGTTTCCAGTTAGCATTTTAGTTTGTGTTTTGTGTTTTTTTGGCTAGAGATACAAGATACTTGCTGTGGCCCTTAATTGACTAGACTCGCTATGTAAACATATACATTATACATACATTAAACATTATACATACATGTATGTACATCTGACTAGGTAAATGCAGATGTTGGTACACCTTCTATATTGAGTTTCGTTTCGTGTCTGTATATAAATTGCATCTTTATTAATTGGCCAATAAATTGTCCCAGTTATTTATGAAATATTGACTATGATAATACCAAAAAAAAAATCCTCTTTATTTTATTTATATATGTATAATTAGATGTATCTATGTGGGGGTACGATGTACAAATTCAATATGCTAAAATGCGCTTAAATCGGGGCATTTTTTTTTTGTCTATGCATATGTGTGTGTGTGTGTGTGCTCGCTCCATGATTTACACACATTCGGCACGAAATTCGATATAATAATAATTCAGTGTTCGGATCCGCAATGCCACAAATTCGCAATCCGCAATCCGGCAATCCGGCAATCCGCCATCCGCATTTTGCGTTTTTGCATTTAGCGCAGCAACAAAACAAAAAAATATAGCAACAACTAACAAACAAACGTAACGTAACGGTAAACCAGCATTTGCTGGCAGGATGACGCATCCTGGCTGCAGGATTAGCTCAGCATTTTGAGCAGCATTTTTGCTGCTCTGCAAAGTGGCGGAGGCGGAGCAGCAGCAGCAGCAGCAGCTTCAGAGATTCCTTCAGTTGGCAAAAATGCAGCGTTTTACCTTTTGCTCTACATAAACATCTACATGAAGATGTACATACATATGTATGTAAAGATGTATGTAAAGGACTGCTCTTATGTGTAAGAAAAATACCCTGGATCAGGCGGAGTGCCAAAAGGGAAGCTTCGTTTAAGCCACAAAAATGTAAACTAATTTTTGCAAATTTAATTCAAATCTTGCGGGAAAAATTCAAGTGAAGATCGAAGAACTTCCATTAATGCTTTCTGTTTATTTGTTTATTTTTGAAGTTGAATCATTAAAACGTTTCTGCAACTGCGCAACTATTCATTTATTATTGAAGTTTAAACCTGAAAGAGTTCTAATATTGAGCAATTCGAGTGCCAAAAATGCCAAGGAAGTATTTATTTGTGTGTAAGGCTTGCGACAATAAAACGCTTCGTTGTCAAGGCTCAAACACAGGCTGAGAGGCTCGAAAATGGGACAGGGCACGGGCAGAGAGGCGGGGACACGGAGCCAGTCGAGGGCTAGCACGATGACGATGTCATCATCATCACAACAAGCAACATTCGAGTGCACTTACATGCCTATCTATCGCATCGTATCGCATCATATCGCATATATATAGATACCCCGCTCCGACATGTGTCCTGGTGTTCGTGCTGTTGCTGTTGCTGTTGCTGCCTCGTCTTGTTGCAAGTGCAGTGCAAAGTTGACGGCGGCGCCTTGATTTATGTCCCAGTCGAATGCGTCCCATGCGTCCGTCCATCCCATCCGCATGTCTTCCACCAGAGAGACTCCTGTCTGTCCCTGCTCTGTCTGCTGTCTGCTGTCTGCTGTGTGCTGCTCCGTACTCTAAAATGTTCGGCCATGACAATCTCTCCATGGAGTTTACTTGAATTGTGTACACACTCGCGGCTTGTTTGTGCTTTTGATTTGATTTATATTGCCAACTGAAGAGCATGAAGATGTTGTTGTTCCAAGGGTGAGTGTGGCTGGCAAAATGGGAATGGCCCGTGCCCGTGCCCGTGCCCGTGCCCTGCCCTGTCCTGACGATGATGATGATCTGCTATCTCTCGGTGTCATGTGCGTGTCGACAAGTTGCTAGCTGATCGGACTGGATTAGAGCACTGGATTTGACTGACTCGCAACCGGCACACAACTGACAGCCAGAAAGCACTTAGCCGGAGCTCCTCCTGCTGCTAGAGGCCTCATATGATTTGCATGTGTCACATCAGTTTTTGGTGACAAGTCTCCCCTCCCTCACTCACACTCTCTCTCCCTTTCCCTCTCCATGCAACACGCACGCACTTGCCGTGGCCTCCACACCCATTGAAAACTTTTGGCCAACTGAGACAAAGTCGTGCTCCGGGCATAGGCGATTTTTCAATTAGTTGGCAGTCAGCCTGCTGCCTGCTGCCTGCTGCCTGCTGCCTCTCCCACCGCCCAGCGCCCACCTTCCATTCTTCACTGACATCTACACAAATTTTGGTAGGCTTTAGGCCATGGGCTCAACAGGGAAACTGAAGCAGCAAACTCAAATCCTACATAATTAAAATACTTAAAGGCTTTAAAGACAGCCAAAAGGAAAGTTTTTTAACTTTTTAAATTGTTGAGCCGGAGCCGGGGCCGGAGCCGGGGCCAAGCTTCTTCTCCTGTGCTCCTGCTTGGAAGTGATTCTGCCCGCTGGCAGGGCTCTGCCTTGGCCCCCTCGGGCTTGCTTCAGTCTCTCTGCCATTTGCTGCTGCTCCTTCTTCTACCCAGCTGCGGCCGTTACTCTGCTGTGAGGTTCAGCGTAGCATACAAAAGGGCGCACATGTGTAGACATGTTTTATGGCTATGTGTGTGTTCGTGTGTGTGTGCCTAAGCTTACTTAAGCATTTTTAGTCCCCCCCCCAGCCTTGGCCTTCAGCCTTCGATGTCAGTCGCAATCTCAGTGCCAGTCAGCGCGTCGATAAAGTTCTTCCTCGCGCCCGCACTTAACCCTGTCCCTGCCTCTGTCCCTCCCCCCCCCAAACCATTCTATGAGTTCACTGCCTGCATCTTGGAGTGATTAGCAGCAGTTCTATCCACTGCCAGCCAGCAATTAGCTGAATTTAATTTGCCAAAAAAAGCCCGAAAATTCTCTTCCTATCGATTGGCTGCAACTTAAAACCGAAATTAGTCCTGTGACAGCAAAGACGTGGTCTTAGGGAATGTTCAACTCATTGCGAGAGCTGCTAAAAGGCATGCAGGAAACACTTTTTAAATGGCAAATTGAGTTTGCTTTGAGCTAATCCTTTCCGGAGCAGGCAACAGGCAACGGGCAACAGGCCGGGCCATATGCCGGCCAAACGTTTGCAGTTGAAGTTTTTAATGCAGCTTTGTGCTGCCCCCTTCCTGTCAGTGCTGCTGCTTGATCCTTTGGCTATTATCCTGCCCCTGCTCCAGCTGCTGCTCATGCTGTTTGCCCGCATTGCTCATACGCCTCGTGTGTCCATCTGTCATGGCGCCCAGGCCGCCCCCGTGTCTGCCAGTGCCACATATGCCCGTCCTTCGAGTCCATTGCCTTTCGACGTTAATTGACAGGACACCCACATAGATTTTCATAATTTTTGTTATTAGATAAACACACACGGAGGGGCGGGGCGGGGCGGTGCGGGGGGAGGACTAGTAAAATTAGCAGCTGGGGCTCGGGTTGGATAATTTGTTGGCCGGGGTCATCTGGTTGCATATTTTATTGGCATTTGCCACCACCGCCAGCACGAAATTTGCTGACGACTATCCAAATCCTCCCCACTGCCCCCACTCCATGTGCTGTGCTGTGGCCCACTCGCCCCCACCGTTCATTGTCGCCTCATTCTGACCTCGATTTAACGATTTTGCTTTGTCATTTGGTAGTTTAATTATGTGCATGGAAATTTATGTGCGACTCCTTGACTTTAAATGAACTGTAAGGACCAATGGCAAATCCTTTTCTGCCGCCAGCTGTTCCACACACAAGCAGCCAGCAGCCAGCCCCGACCTTGGACCCAGACTTCAGTCCTTGGACCTTACTTTCAGTTATTTATGTGCGAGTCGAGTCTGATAATACACAGAGAAAACAGGCAGAAAAAGGCAGAGAGAGCGAGAGAGTGGGAGGGAGTGGGGGAAAGGGTTGGTTCTCGGGGCGGCTGATTAAATTTTGTATTAGCTCAATAAATTTTGCAATAGAGCAAAAGAAAGCATAAAAAATGTCCAGCGAAACGCAAATGGACGGGCCCCACTGGCCGTTGTCATATTTCAGGCAGCAGCCAGAGGCTCGAGGGCCAAAGCGAAGCCTGTGTGGTGTGTCAATGTGGTTTGTGGCCATAATTTGTGCCCAGCACTTGGCAGCACAGAGAGTAGAGCTGTGCAGAGTGCCGCTGAGTACCAAGAGGCAGTCTAAGCAGCCAAAGATGGACTTGAAAAGGTGAAAGGCAAACCCGCAGCAAGCAAAGCCAACAGGCTGCTTGCTACACATAAATATTAGGCATAATTTGAGAGGAAACTCAGCGCCTTCGAGGCTCTGCCACGAGTCGTCTTGTGCCTGTTTGCTTGCCTCTAATCCAGTCCTTTTCCTTTCAATTTGCAAACTGTCTCCCAATTGCATTTCACTCCTCCGTTTGCTACGTTTTTACAGCGCGTTGTCGCTGATTTTATTTATCGCCTTGGACTGAACATTAATCACAGCTCGAAAGGGTGAGGCGCACTCCAATTTGAGGATGTGGCAACGGAACTGCCAACGGCATGAGTGAGTGCTGGTGCTCCAATGGCCGATGCCCAATGCCAAACTCAGGCAGTGGCCACTGTTGGCCTCGCGTTAATTACGCGACTTTTGCTGCGGTCGCCTATTTGCTGATTGCATGACAGCATCAACGTTCAACGTTCAACGTTCGCCGCGGCACGCACGACTTGTCCGCCCTGCTCCTGGCCCCTGGCCCCTGGCTCCTGCCTGAACCCGAGCCTCAACTCAGCTCATCCTGCGCTGTGCTGTCGAGTTAGTCACGCCAATTTTATTGCATTCCTGTTTTCAGTTTCAGTTTCTGGCTCGTCTTCTCGCCCTCCCTCTCCACAGTTGCTGTGTTTCTCTTTTCTGTTTGTGTCTAGGGGGCGTGTCCCAGTGCCCCGCCCATTCATGGCTATCAGTCGCAACAATGGCGATGGCAGCTTTCGGATTTCAAGCGGAACAATTAAGTTAACGATCTGCGGACGAGCGAGAGCGGCCAAAGCGGCAAAGAGCAAAGTGCGCCTACAACGATGGTCAAGCTTAGGAGAGTCTGTGGGGCGGTCTGTGGGGGTGTGTGTGGGGTGCACCATTCAAGTGGTTCCCTGGCAAGTGGGGAACTGCGACTGCCGAGTGGATGTCCTGGGAACGTGTTAAGCTGGCCACATTCGCAGAGCCGGCCACTGGACACGAACTCTGCAGAACTGTTGGCGACAATTGCACGTCCGAACGGGCGAGCCTCCACTTGCTCCCTCCTCCACCGCCACACGCCTGGCCTGCCCGGTGGCTTTAAGTCTTTAAGTGGCGCTCATCCGCTGCCGCTGCAGGCGGTCCTGCAATTAGCCCAAAAACTGATTAAGTGAATAGGCCAACTAATGTGGCCAAGAAGGAAGCGAAAAACCCAATGAAAAAGCAGAAGCGAAAGCAAAAGCAAATCCAATGCAAATGTCCCAAAAGCTGAATGGAAATTTTCGGTGTGTTTGTGCTTGTGTTTTCCGCTTTTCCCCCTTTTCCACACTTCGAAAGTAAACAAAGTTTTAATTTCCTTCAATGATTTTCTCTGGGCAAAACGTCCAGCGGAGGGCTGAGAGTCGGGTCCGAGCATCATAATCAAGTTAGATAAATCTAAATCCTTTGCGATAAGCGGCCAAAGAATAGACCCGTGCCCCATGAAGCACTCCTCCAACGTCTCCATCAAAGTTGCTACGTCTGCTGCAAGGCTAAATGGGTTTGCCGTAGGGTGGCATGGAGCTGGAGCTGGCACTGGCACAGGCTCTGGCTACGAATTAGAGTGCCACAGTCGGGACGAGTGAATAGAATTTGTAATTTCCGTTTCTCGTTTTG
Organism: Drosophila subobscura; assembly: GCF_008121235.1. Taxonomy (NCBI): domain Eukaryota; kingdom Metazoa; phylum Arthropoda; class Insecta; order Diptera; family Drosophilidae; genus Drosophila; species Drosophila subobscura. The sequence goes on along the minus strand of NC_048530.1, from coordinate 20,711,591 downwards.
TATGCTAAGCAAACCAGCAGCACACCCCACGCCCTGCAGCCTCACACACACACACACACACACTTAAAGCAGCTCTTCACAATGAAATTGTAGCCGAAAAACTGATGTTTGGCAGTGCACTGCAGCCAAGCGGTTCAAGCAGTGGCCTTCAAGCAGTTCAATTGCTTGGCGAAAAGAAATGGCCACAGGCGGAACGAAATGGGAATGGAATTTGCAACTTTTGCCACTGCCTTGCCCAATATTTGCTGTTGCATTTAAGGATGAGAGCGAGCGAGAGACTTTAAAGTGATTTCCCAACTGGCAGAAATATTTATCCGCTGCTGCTGCTGCTGCGGCTGCTGCCTTCCCTCTGCTTATTTTTCTTACTGACTACACCTGGCGGCGGCCACTACCTACCAGCGGTGCGTGCTGACACTTTCGTCGTTTCCTTCGCCGTCGCCAGGCCACATGGCCGAGCAGCTGCAGCAGTCGGGCCGCCAGTTGGCGGACCTGGCGCCACTCCACACAACTGGCGGCGGCTATGAGGAACATGGAGTTGATGCTGAGCGCCAGCGAGGCAGCGGAGCTGCCCAAGTTGCCCTTTGTCAGCTGATCGGAGCAGCGGCCAATCGAGTCAATGTCCAGCTCGCTCATCACGCGGCCGTTCACCTCCAGCGGCGAGATGCAAAAGTTCTTCTGCAGGAAATCGCTCAGATTGTGGGCGCCCTCGGCCAGGGGGCCGTCCAGCAGGGTGTGTATGTGGCAGCCGCAGGGGAAATGATTGTTCATCAGCTGCAGGTGGTCGACACCGTCGACGATGATGGCGTTGGGATCGGGTGTCTCCAGCACGTGATTGCCGTAGAATTTCAGGTGCTTGATGGCCGCCGTGCTGGTGAAGTTGAGCTCCTCGATGGAGTCGATTTTATTGTTCAGAATCTGCAGCGTCTCCACCTGGGTGAGGCCCGTGAAGGCGTCCGCACAGATGACACCCAAGTCGGACTCCTGCAGCGTCAGCAGCAGCACATTGGACAGCCCCCGGAAGGTGAACGGAGCGATCTCCTTGAGGTCCATGTAGGCCAGCTTGAGCAGCCCGACGGCATCCATGCCGAAGAAGGCATCCTGCTCGATGCTCCTGATGCCCGACGGCAGTATCAAGTGGCCCACATTCGTGAGGCTGGAGAAGGCCGAGCTGTCGATGCGTATCAGCGGGTTATTCGTCAGCAGGATCAGCTTGATGTTCGATGTGCCCGCAAAGGCATTGCCCTCGATCCGCTGTATTTGATTGTGGCTGAGCAGAATCGTGGACAAATTCTGCAGTCCGGCAAAGGCGAACTGGGCCACAGTCTGCAGCGGTGTATACTGTATCGAGAGCTCCTTGAGCCGCGGCAGTCCGCGGAAGGCAAACTGCTTGATGCGCGTAATATTGTTGCCATCCAGCGAGAGCTTCTTGAGCGCCCGCAGTCCGGCGAACGAGTCCGGCTTGATGATGGGAAAATTGTTCTTGGTCAGCGCCAGATTCTCCACCGTCGCCGGCAGCTGGCGCAGCGGTATCTGCTCGAGGCCGCCCGTGTTACACAGCACCTGCGGAAAGAAAGTGGCGAAAAGAAAGTACATTCAGTTGGAAAGTTCTATGATTTTTTGTAGATTTTTATGCTTAGATTTGAGCACCTTTTGGCCTGTTTTTGAGCTGATATTTTGAGGGAGTATTTCAAGTAAATTTAATTCGTTTTATTTGGCCACAACTTGGGGCAGTTTCCACAATTTTCTATACATTATTTGGGGCAGAAAGAGCTGGAAAAATTGGAAGACTTTCTTTGGATATTTGGAGCGTGTTCAACATCAATTTATTAGCCACTGATTAGCCATTTTTCAATGGTTTTTTAACCAATTTTTAATTGATTAAAATGTGATTTAAATTTACAAACAAACTTCTTTTGATAAACTCTATTTAAGTCCCAAAATTGTCCACATTTAGTGCCCGCTTTTGGTTGCTTTTTGTTGCATTTTTCAATGCAGTTTAGTTGGGAAATTTTTCAATTTTTTCGACTTTTGTTCCTGCTGCAGGGAATCTGCCAGCTTGGCCAATCTCTTTTTTATGATTTACACTTTTTGTATGTGTTTTCTTTTGCAACTTTAGCAGCAAAAACCATCACTAAAGTTAGTTTATTTTGTTAATTTCTTGTACACCATTTTTGTGTTGCATTTGCCAAAAAATTCCATTAGTTCTGTGAACCTTGTCCTTGTCCCTATTCCAGCTCTGAGCTCATGCTCCTCGCTCTCTCTTTTTCTTTGTTGTTGATTTTTCTCATTCCCGCCCCTGCCCCTGCCCCATCTATCTCCACTATGTCTGCGTCGGACTCATCAAAGGTTTTGGTTCTTAATCAGTTTTTGGCTTGCTTTATGACATGTACACCGCCCGCCCTCCCGCCAACCGCTCCCCTTGGCCAATGGACAGCGGACAGCGGACAGCAGTAGGGCAATCAGCAGCGGGATTCATGGGGGATGACAGGGGGCAGGGGTATGATGCTGCTGGTTTGATGGGTGGCGCGAAAATTGAATTTGTGGCTTTATTGCTGAAAATAAAATTAAATCGAATTCTTTTTCTACGTCGCTGGAGGAGCGAAAGCAGCCGACTACCGTCTAGCATTGTTTTGTTGTCCATTTTGGCCGTCTTGTTCTTGGCCATTCCGCTTTGGTGGGGCCTTCATTTTTTATAACTATTATGTGCTGATGTGTGCGTTTCCCCAAGCCCAAGCCCCGGCCCAGGCCCAAGCCTGCCGTCTGTCTGTCTGTCTGTCCTCTTTGTGTCGCAACAGCCAAGGGTCTCTCCCCATCTCTCACTCTCTGTCTGTGTCTGAGGCCCCATCTTTGGGGGGAAACAGTGCATAACTGTCTATCGCTTGTCACGTTGCTCAGTCCCCTGATGGCCTTACGGAGTGCCTTGCCTTGGCTTGCCTTACCTGTTCTTACATCAGCCCCAACCCGAATCCTCCCCCCTCTCTCGCTCAGCCGCACCTTGGTGCTGCACTTCTTGCGCGACGTTTACACAATTTTCATACGCTTCACCTTTTTAAATGAACGAATTAAAAGTTTCCTTTCTTTCCCGTTCGCTTTTCACTTCTGCGACTGACTTCTGTGACTCTCTGCCGCTTACACTTCTGCTCCTGCTCCTGCTCCTGCCCCGTCCCCGTCCCTGTGCTGTTTTTTATATATATTTCATTTTATTTATTTGTTGTTGCTGCATTGTTGCTACTGTTCCATTACGTTCTGGTTCTGGTTCTGGTTCTGATTCTGGCTTTGGTTGGGTTTGAGTTCTGTTCCTTTTCGAGGGTTTCTTAAGGTTCTTGTCCATGGCCTGTTCCGGTTTTAGTTCTCTGTCATTTACCAGGACTCTATGGGGTTTGCATCTGTTCTGATTTTCTGCTGCTCGGCTGTTCGGTGAAGGCTTCTCTTTTCTTCTCTTTCGGACGGCGGGGGAACTCTATTCTGGCACTGGTTTTCGGTCCTGTTTCGGTTGCGTTGTTCGATTTAATGAAATTTCATTTCCATGCATTTTGCAGTTGCGAGGCCAAGCGGCGACACGGTTAAAAAGTCTATTGTTCGCTGAACTTTAACCGGCTGCTGGTTGCTGGCTGGGACTGCGAGTGACCCAAAAAAGTATGCTACACTTTTGTTACCTTTCCTTTTTTGCCTTCTTTTTTCTTTGGCATGGTGAGAGAGAGAGAGAGAGAGATGTGGGGGGTAGGAACTGAACTAATTTCGCATCTTAAATACAGTTAACTGTAGCGAAAGGATACGGAGACCTCTGGCCTGAACTCATTCCGACGGCCTGCTACGCGCCTGAGAGGGCTCCGAGTGAAGCGGCACAAAGAGAGTGGGAGAGAGAGAGAAGAGGAAGGGTGAGAGGAAGAGAGCTGAGTAAATCATTGCATTGTCCATAATCTGGAATAATGAAATCACTTAAGTTCTCAATTTGGTAAAAATGACGATGGCAACGTTCCCACTGGTAATAAGGATGCGCATTAAGCGTGCTCCAAGCCCCTCGTGGGACACAATTGAATACTGCCATGGCAGAGGCGCAGACACAAAGGCTGTGAGAATGGGCGGGGAATGGAGGAATGAAGCAATGGGCATGGGCATGGGCATGGGCATGCAATGGTTGATGCTGGGGAATGCGAATGTAACAAGTGGAGGAGTGTGGCGTGTGACGGTGGCAAGGCATGGAAAGGCATTTCAAATCCACACAGCTGCCCAGGATGAGTAGCAGGAGTAGAGCAAGGGAAATGGCACTCGAAGAAACAAAAGAAAAATAACCATTTCCCTGCATTTTCGATTTAATTTTTGTGCTCATCACTGGAATGGGTTGGGGATGGAGCCGGAGCTGTAGCTGTAGCTGGAGCCGGAGCAGCTGTGGCCATTGCCTGACCACCGACTCCCTAGAGATCTTCTGTGCCTTTGAGTCGAATGCCGCTGATGATGATGATGGTTCTGCATACAACTGCACAACGAAACTAAACCCACTCCTGCGACTTTACAGTGGTGCGCAGTGCGTTTGCCAACACTGGCGCGAGTTCTGTGTTGAATAATTGTTAATTGAGGGAGTTAGCTAAACAAATCTATAGCGAGAATCATTAGGGACAGGGGACAATCTCACCCACAAATAAATAAATGAATATTTGGGGAAAACCCACGATAGGCACTTGTGGCATAAATATATCAAAATTGCTTAAGACTATTGCTAGAAACTATTTATGTGCTTTCAGTAGTGCTGTTCGCAGCCGTAAGCCCTCAATGGATCGCAGTCCTCATGGGTACGAACACATTTTCATAGCCATGCGAACCAGTGTGCCAGTTTTGGGCTTAGCGGGCAACACGCACCACTGCAGTACAAGTAGATTGTTAAGCTTACTTGAGTCTGGGACAAGCAGATGCACTCGGCTGGGCATGATTTGGATGTTTCGGTGTATTGCGAGTTCCACAGGCAGACGACAACGGAGAGCGCAATTATGAGCAGCAGCCAGGAATTGCACATTTCACGTTCTTGCTGACACGACAGTTTGGCGGCGTAATTGAGCTCGATTCTCTCTTGTCCGGCTGCTGCTCTTCTCGTTTTCCCGTTCTCCTGCTCCGACTACGACTGGATGGGGTGATGCTGCTGCTGCTGCTGTCGCTGTCGCTGTCGCTGCCTCCCTCCTTCTTCTTGCTTTGGCTGCTGCTGCTTGTACCGTTGCTTCACGTTTTGCAGCAGGCCAAATGTATGATTCACCTTTTTCGCCTTCGCCTTCGCCTGCGCCTTTCGCTTGCCTGCGCTGCGCTGCACCGACCCTCCTTCTTCTTGTTGCGTGATTTCTTCCTCTCTTCGGCTGCTGCTTGCTGTTGCTGTTGTTGGCTCTGGTTCTGCTTCTGTTGCGCTGCGCTGCGCTGTTTCTGTCTTTTATTTTGTTTGTACTCTTCTTCGTTATTTATGTTTTTATATTGCGTTATTTCATTTGAACTTTCCCTCTGCTGCTGCTTATTTTATTTTTGTATTTCCTTTTTTATTATTATTATATATTCTTAAGCTTAATCATATTTATTTACGCTGCTTCTTCCGCGCTTTTACTGCTGCTGCTGCTGCTGCTGCTGTTGCCAGACATGCCGTTAGCTGTGGAAGAGAAAAAGAGTGCGGGAGAGAGTGATTGAGTGAGCGTGAGAGCGGGAGAGTGAGTAAAGAGGGGCAGGGCAGCTGTTAGCTAGCGCAATTGTTCGTTGCTGCGACACTTCAAAGCTATGACTTAATCGAACTAAACAGGAATGTACATATGTAAATATGTATGTACAAATGTAAATATGTATGTAAATATGTAAATATGTATGTACATATGTAAATATGTATGTACATATGTAAATATGTATGTACATATGTAAATATGTATGTATGTAAAAATGTAAATATGTATGTACTATGCATGCACATGTACAGTTAGCACTCGCTTGCATTTCCAACTTAAACTTTAATCATCCTCAACCCTCTTTTGATCCCTTATTATTATCAGATTGACTCTCGTGCCAAGCCTTACTGCTCTCTCTCTCTGCATTTCGGTCTGTTTTTTAAGTTGAATACAAATACCGCACGCCATGAACAGTTATCATCGTCCTTTATGGCAATCAAAGACAAACAGTGTCGAGTGGATAACTTTTTTGATAGCCAGCCAGTCAGTCAGGCACTTGGCATGTGTGTGTGTGTGTGCGTGTGTGTGTTCTGTCCATGTTCTTGCCACTTTTGAGTACTTACTGTACTCTGGCTGCAGTTGGCATTTGATTTCAGTTCAGTGTGTGTGCATGAGCCTTTTCTTTTTCCGGCGCATTTTCCATTTAAAGCCTTCGACATCTCCAACATTTATATCCCAGATTAAGACCGGTAACCGGAGTGACATAGCAGACAGAAAGAGAGAGAGAGAGAGAAAGCTCGGCCTGGGGGCCCGCATTGAGATGCTGCTGAAAGAGAGACGAAATTGAGCCTCGACTTGACTCAGCTGCTGCCCGCCTCCGGTTGTGTCTCCGGATCTGGCTTTGGCTTTGCCTCGGCCTCGGCCACTGCCTCCGGGCTTTGCCTCTGCCTCTGTCGCTGCCTCCGTCGCTGTCGCTGTCGCTGCTTCTGTCTCTGTTTACGGCTCTGCGGCTCAGCCTTCACCTCCTTCGCTTGACTCTGGCGAGGCCTGCTGTCTCTGCTCTCCAAATAGCTGCTTGTTAATCATTTATAATAAATAATGCTCAGGTAGGAGTTAAGTTGCAGCTGCAACAACAGCAGGCTTCGGGCAACAGACTGTGGCAGCAACAGCAACAGCAACAAGGATGAACAAAGCCAAAGCAATATAATAACTAAAATTACTCTAAAGAGAATTTCCAATGAGGCAATGTCGCTTGCACTTGCCACTGCCACTGCCATTGCCATTGCCATTGCCAGATGTAGATGATGAGGGGGAAGGGCTGAGGGTTGCAGTTGGAGCTTGGAGCTTGCAGGAGAGTGAACAGAGTTGACACAGCCTGTTTGAAATGTTTAAATGCACAAATCAAATATGCAAGCAGTCCGAACACGAAAGCTGCCCAGAACGGCATAGCACCTGATGTTGCCACACTCTGGCGCAAGCCCCTGCCACCGATCCATGTCTAAATCCTTGCCAGTAGCAGCAGCAGCAGCAGCAGCAGCAGCAACGCAGCTTCGGCTCTTAATTGGACACCGAGGAAGGCAGAAAGGAGTGGCCAGAGCCTTTAGCCTGTATATTGCCTTCAGGCGGCAGTGGGTGTCGCATCAGCACAATAATACTCGTAAATAAGCGCAGGCATAAATGCGTGACATTATAATTGGAAACCAACAAAGCAGCAGGAACAGGTTAAATGTGGGAGCAGGACACAGGACACAGCAGCAGCTAGAACGAGACACAGAGAGGCGAGAAGCGAGAGGCGAGAGGCGAGCAGCGACAGACGAGTGGAGCGAAGCGAGAGGCGACAGACGAGAGGCGACAGACGAGAGGCGAGCAGCGACAGACGAGAGCCTAATGCAATTCAAAGATGCATTTGTTTGACACGTGGGCAGGCCTAAGCATTAGAGTCGTGTAGGTAGGGATTTTGCCAAAATATCCTTAATATTCCTTAAGGCAGCGAGACAGAGAGGGAGAGAGGTTTAAACAGCTGGCAATGGAGACAGGCAGAGCAATGCAGAAATCATTGAAGTAAATGCATGTACAATCCATATAGAAGTGTAGGTGGCACATGGCACTTGTCAGTCGGATAAGAATCCGCGAATCGCTCACAGTCCACACAGAGTACGAGTCTATGTGCCCCCCAAGCAATCGCATTACTGGCTCCCTCCCATCCACTGCCAGCTAAAAAGGATAAAAGCAAAATAACAAATGCCGGCACAAACTCAAATAATGCACAGACAATTGTGTAACCAATAAGAGAACCAGACACAGAGCCAGAGACAGAGCTGGAGCTGGAGCTGGAGCCAGAGTTCCGACTAGGAGCAGCACCAGGACTAGCACTGGGACATGTGTTCTGTCTGGTGGAAGTCTGAGTGTGAGTGGGGAAGAATCAGGACAATGCCAAAAGGAATCTCAAATGTGGCACGAAGATACAGAGATGTAAGCAACGTTGGGGGGCACCTTGTGAGTCTGGGCTTAGCATCCCACTTGAGTGAGGAACCCGGGCATCATTGGATTCGAATAAACATGTGGCATAGTCTCTCTCTCTCTCTCTCTCTCTCTGTCTCTCTCTGGACGGGGCATCGCCCTGCCGCAGCTAATCAATCAATTTTATTAAGCATTTTATTGAATTAACACAGGGGAGGAGTCCGAGCCACAGTCCAAGCCACAGCCTCAGCCTCAGACGAACAAAAGAGTAGAGCCCTGAGCCCAAACAAGGGCAACATACGATGGCTTCTAATATTGGCATTGGATGGTGAGTGGATTGGCAATGGATTGTGGGACAGGGACCTGGGACCAGGGACTCAGGCAATGGAAACCCAACCCGTTGTTCGTTATTTGCCCAGTCTGTTTTGACTTGTGTGCAATCCTTTAAGCCCTTATTAGAGCCAATTAAGAGGATAAGTTTCCTTGCCAAGACAGAGAGCAAAAAGAAACAACATTTTAGACAGCAACTAAAACGATGAAAAGAGGGAAAACAAGAGGGAAAAAGGGTAAACAATAGTGTGGAGACCAACGGGCTTCGATCGCTTTTGGTTGCTCTAAAAATGCTCATGGGGAATATTTCCATTAAATAATATTTCGAATATATTTCCGCTATAATTCTGCAATATTTGCCCAATGTTTCACCAATATTTCTACAAAATAAAGACAATATTTTTATAGTCTTTCTAAAATTCTGCTACAATTCTTCTTCCTCAAAATACATAAAAAAAAATATTTCCACAATATTTCTGCAACAGGTATGCAATATTTCCACAATATATCCAAATTATTTCTTACATTTTTCTACAACATTTCAACAATATGTCAACAATCTTTCTACAATATTTCCACAATTAATCCAAAAAAATTCCACAATACTTGCACTTTATTTCCACGAAATTTCTACAACATTTCAACAATATTTCACCAATATTTGTTTAATATTTCAACAAATATTTGCCCAATGTTTCCACAGTATTTCTAAAATATTTCTAAAATTCTTCTACAATATTTACACAATATATACAAAATATTTCTACAATCTTTCTGCAATATTTCCAAAATATTTCTAGAATTGTTCTACAATATTTCAACAATATGTCCACAATCTTTCTGCAACATTTCTAGAATCTTTCTACAATATATCCAAAATATTTCTAAAAATGTTCTACAATATTTCCAAAATAAATCCATAAGAAATTCCACAGAACTTCCACTAAACTTCTACAACATTTCAACAACATTTCACCACTGTTTGTTCAATATTTCAACAATATGCTCTCTATCGTTTTATATTTATATGGTCCGAGTGCAAGCCAACTCAGGAAACTAAGACAAAAACTGAGCAAACAATGAAAAGTACACAAAAAAATAACAAAAGATTTCAATAAATAAATAAATGCCACTTCAATGTTGCATAAATCTTGAATATGCATGAGAATGTGTTTCCTTTTCGATGCCTTTTGCTCTGATTGTTCCCTGGCAATGGCCATTTAATTCGTTTTTAGACTCTTTAATGATCATCCGCTCCGTGCGGTTAATGGACTCGATTTTCTTGCAATTCCTTGGCAGTCGTCTGGCAGCCGAAACAATTTTACAATTGGCGTTTGCCCAATGCTCGGCTAATCCCTTAAGCCTTAAATGTGAAACTATTGCGAAATCACAAAGCAAATGGCAAAGAAAACAAATGCTCCTACGTATACGTAATATAAAATGTTTCTCCAAAGGATGGGGGGGTGGTATATGGGGTTTAAGTGATATAAAGCAGCCAGTAAATATAATTATTTTGCCACGCAGGACACACAGGACATGGCTGGGTATTGTCCTGCTGCCACCTGGCCGAAGATAATTTCTAAAATCACAAAAAGAACACATGCCACGAGGGGCAGTTGGGTGGCGGCCATCAGTCAGTCTGTGGCATGGGTTGTGGGCGGCAGCTCTTTAAATTTCACTTCATTAATGATAGACTCAAAGCTGGGAACCAGATCAGCAGAGCCTGAGCACTGCCAGCCCCTTAATTTAATTGCAACTTTTGGCCCTTTGCCCAGTGACCAGCACAGCAGTGGGTCCAGTCCAGTCCCTGTGCAGGCCCGGTTCCTGTTTGCCCAGCCTGGCTCCATGGCTATGTGCATTCCTTATCTTTTCACCCAAATGCCTGTGCAGAATGTCACTAATCAAATAATGAAATGTTTGTCAACAGAGAGAGAGGGCAGCAGCAGCAGCAGCAGCAGCAGCAGCAGCAGCAGCAATGAGCGAGCAATGATGATGGCCAGAGATTGATAAGCCACAGGGGCAGTGGGCGCTGTCACTGGACTACTGGCTGCAGTAAATATTGAGTCGAGAACTTGCACTTAATTACACATCACCTGAGACGGGGACAGCCTTAAGCAGTTGCATGCAAAAATAACACAGGGAAACGACACCAAGCAGCCCTGTTGTTTGCCTGTCAACGGAGTAACGGACCCCCAAAACTCAGCACGGGATCAGCTCTGCCCTGACTTTTGTGTAGAGCAAATTGTCGCAGGGAAATTTCAGTTACCAAACAGCTTCCAACGATTGCACAGCCTAAAAATTTCCAAATATCCAGCTCCCAAAAGCGAGAAAAAAAATATTTTTTACAGTGTGAAAAAAAATGTCCAAGTTTATTTCAAAATTCCGTCAGCTACAGGCGCGCACTTTGAGCCGCGAGTGTTGCTATGAGAATTTGCGCGTCACAAAATTCGGCTGGGACGCGACCATCTGCGCGGTGAATCCTAAATTTGTGGCCATCATTGTGGAGTCGGTGGGCGGTGGCTCGTTTGTGGTCACACCCTGCGCCCGTGTGGGTCCCCTGCCCATGGACTATCCGACAGTGAGCGGACATGGCGGCTGGGTGCTGGACATTGCCTGGAGTCCGCACAACGATAACATTATTGCCTCGGGCTCCACCGATGGTGTGGCACGTGTCTGGGCCATACCCGATGCCGGACTGTCTGAGCCACTCGAGCGGGCTGTCGTTGATTTGAAATTTCACAAAGGACGCTGCTGCCTCGTGCTGTGGCATCCGTCGGCCCTCAATGTGCTGGTCACCGGCGGCTCGGACAATCAGCTGGCCATCTGGAATGTGGGCACGGGACAGGTCCTCAAGCTGCTGGACGCGCACCCGGCCCTGGTGTACAGTGCGTGCTTCAATTGGAATGGATCCCAGCTGGTGACCAGCTGCCGTGACACAATGCTGCGTGTCCTCGAGCCACGCACGGGCCAGCTGCTCGGCTCGGCGGTGTGCCACGAGGGCGCGCGTCCCACACGCGTAATTGTGCTGCGCCAGGGATTGATCTTCACCACCGGGTACAGTCGCAGCATGCAGCGCCAGTACTCGCTGCGTTCGCTGCAGCAGCTGGAGCCACCCCTGGCCCTGGTCGATGTGGACTCGCAGATTGGATTGCTCTTTCCCATCTATGATGCGGACACAAGTCTGCTGTTTCTGTGCGGACGCGGGGATAACATTTTGCGTTGCTATGAGGTGAGTATAAGCTGCGGGACTGTACCGCAGCACAACTGTACCTCCGCCACACGTTACACAGGTAACGGACAAGCCGCCGTTTCTGCACTACATCAACACAATCGCCTCGAAGGAGTCGCAGCGTGGCGTCTGCCTGATGCCCAAACGTGGCTGCAACTTGCCGAACGGGGAGCTGGGAAAGATCTTTCGCCTGAATAGCAAAGGTGTCTGCGAGATTATGTCGTTGACGATGCCGAACGAGCTGCCAGAGCAGCTGTTTGCGGCCACCCCAGCCATTACAGCCGTCGAGTGGTTCAGCGGACAGAATGCTGAACCCAAAATGTGTGCCCCCAAGGCCAACACTGGCACTAGCCCAAAGGCGCTGCTCCCACCTGAGGCGAAGGAGCAGCAGGAGCGGCAGGAGCAGCAGGCACAGGAGCAGCTGCTGGACTCCGAGGAGCAAGACTTGGTTGCCCATGCACTATGGTCCAGACGACAACTTTTATTGGCCAAAAAGAAATTGTTAGAAGTTAAAAACAAGACGTGGTTTCAGGATCCCTGCATTAGAAAAAGAGTGACCCTCAAAGTTTCTATGCCATGTGACACTCCTGATGGACCCTTGATCACTTCGCTGGGCGCCACTCAAGGTGAGGAGCAGGCGGCTGTCGCGGAGGTTCCTGTCGAGGAAAACCAATGAGTGGCTGCCATGCTGCACATTCTTTCATATATTTTGTGTTGAATTGTTTTATTTATGTTTAAGCAAATTGCAATTTTGCTTGCTAATTGGCTGCCCGTGTTGTCTGCTTTGTATTCCGATTTTTGCCAACGTCCAGCGTTGACTTTGATCAATTTGTCTGCGGCCTTTTTGCTGCTTGAGTTATTGGCCAAAAGGTCAAAGATGGCATTCGGCAAGGGTAAGGCACAAGGAGCAGGTTGAAGGCTGCTTGGCCGCTCGCTCCGATCGCATAATTCAATCGTTTAGTCAACTAATCAATCATTCAAGTGAATCATTAATTAATTCAACATCAAGCATTTAGCTTTGACCCCCCGCCTCAACCCCAAGCCAAGCCACAGCTTCAACCTGCAAGGAAAAACTCCCGGGGGGTGTGGCAGAGTCAGGGGGGGAACTGTATCCTTGCTTGTAATTAACTGTTATTTAATACGATTTTGCTTGATTTTGTGGGTTTTTGTTGAGCAACAAAACTCCCCAGAAGGGGAGCTGCAAAGGGTGGCTGCGGTTGCACCCAGCCAAAGAGCCAAAGAGCCAGCAAGCAGCTGCCAGGAACTGCTACAGAGGCAGAGCCAGAGCCAGAGCCAGAACTATAGCCACTAAGCAGCCTCAGCAACAGCCACACAACCCCTCAACCCCCACAGCTTCCTGCCCAAACCCAAACCCAGACCCAAAGCCAATCCTCTGCTTGGGGCCTCCATTTGGAGCTGCGATTTAATTTGCCAAAACTTCTTGACGCCTTCGTTTTTGTGTTCTCATCATTTGTTTGCCCTTTCTGCCTCCTGCCTCCTGCCCTGCTGCCCTGCTGCCTGCCTGTTTGCCAATGATAAATGTTTGCCTATGCCGATGCTCGTTAATGATGACACTTCTTGTTGTCAACTCGATGGCGTCACTTGGTGATTTGTCAACCAAAGAGGGGAAGTGGCACAGTGGGACAGTGGGGGGCTGGACAGGTGACAGCCAAGAGGCCAGGAGGTTGCTGGTCAATGTCTGATTAAGTGATCCGAAACGGGTAATGTTTATGTGAAAGTTTTGACCCAAACAAAATGAGGATCAAGGCAGCTACTCGCTGAAGCTAGAGAGCAACACTCGCTGAAGCTGGAGCACAACACTCGTTGCAGCTTGGAGCACAACAACACTCGCTGAAGCTTTGAGCACAACACTCGCTGAAGCATGGATCAGCACTCGCTGAAGCTGGAGCACAACACTCGCTGAAGCTGGAGCACAACACTCGCTGCAGCTTGGAACAGAACACTCGCTGAAGCATGGATCAACACTCGCTGAACCTGGAGCACACAACACTCGCTGAAGCCAGCATGAGGACCGGCCACAAGGCACATCGATGACGCCTCACCTTTGCTCCCTCTTTGGCCCTCGCAGTCCCCCAAGCTGCTGGCTCGCAAAATCTCTCTCGCTACTAAGCCACCCCTCCAGCTGGCAGTGATGAAAACAGGTTATAAAAACATGTGTAACTCGACGACTTACAAGGATCACGCACTCCAGTGACACTTAATGCCGCCACGTTGGGTGCAGGGAGCGGGGAGCGGGGAGCAGGGAGCAGGCAGCAGGACTTGGGGCAAAATGTCAGCAACTAACACAGACAAACGCAATTAGCTTTTAGCCATCATAACATTATGAACGGCAGGCGACAGGCGACAGGCGACAGCCACGAAGTAGAAGGAAACGGCGGACTGAGGACTGAGGACTGGGGACTGAGCAGGATGCCGTCTGAATGCTAACTGCTAATGACAAGAATGTGGATGGCAGGGACGTAAGCCAGTAACTGAAACTGAAACTGAAACTAAGGCAGAGGAGGAGCAGCCAGGCAGCCCGGCAGCAGCCAGCCCAAGTCAATGAAGGAGCGAGAAAGGAGCGGAGGCAGAGGCAGAGGCTGGCTGCGGTTAGGATGAATGCCGGAGCTGGGCGCATTATGTTGATGTGATGGTGAGAGGCAGAAAGAAAAGGGCAGAGGGAGAGACTGAGTGTCTGAGGAGGAGGCATCGCTGCTGCTGCTGCTGCTGCTGCTGCTCACGGATGGCACGCGGCTGGCTGCCAACAATGCTGTTAACTTGTGTCGAGATTAAAATAAGGACACACCTCCCATCCCTCTCCCCTCCCCCCACACACACACACAGACAGCGTTCGACCCAGAGCCCGAAAGAGTCGCCCCTTCAGTGGCTCGACAGCCACATCCGGTTGGACGTGCGGCCCCCAGCCCCCAGCCCACAGTCCTCATGGAGTTGTCGCAGTCGTTGGAGTCCTTCATCCTCGCTGAGAGTTGACTCGCATGAGTTGTGAGCTGAAGCTTTGTTTATTACGAGCAATGGAGAACTGGCAATGGAAATGGGACTCGGAATGGCGGGGGGAATGGCTGCCTGGCTGTGTGGGGTGTAACCTTTGCCGTTGCCGTTGCCGTTGCCTTTGCCGTTGCCGTTGCCCTGGGTGGCTGCGTCTCATCATTCCGTTTGCAGTTTGGCTTCCTAAAAATTACTGCGTAAATGATGATATGAGATTTAGAACATTTTCTGCGGCATCATTCGACGGAAGCACGACACAGCCTGCCAACGGGGGCAAAGGGAAAGGGAAAGGGTAAGGCAGAGAAGGGACTGCCGACTGCCGACTGCGGACTGTGCTGGCTGCTGATGTTGTCGCCACCGGAAGGAAGTTATTTAACACATCCCCACACATGGCATGGGGGGTTTGAGGCAGAGGTTAGGGCTGGGGCTGGGGCTGGGTCTGGGGCTGGATTATGTAGTACGATAATCATATTACGATTACGTCGCGTAAAATTTGTTCCACTGCCAGGGAGCGAGAGTGAGGGAGAGTCGAGAGTGAGATTTAAGTGGAGAGTGACGGAATGTTATAGGGGGGACTGAGTTGAGGGACACATCAAATAATTAAACACACACGAGAGAAGCAGCTCAAACAAATAGTCAAATTCAAATGCTGACAGGCGAAGGCCAAGGCGGAAACGGACAAGGAAACTGCTGCTAAAATCCTCAAAGGACAAGGGCGGAGCCTTGGCCACCGGCACCGACACCGACTTGGATTGCTCTCAGGTATTGCTGCTGCTCCTTTTTCTGCTCATAATTGTTTCAATTGTGATTGTCTGTCGCCTGTGAAGCCTGTCACTCCAGCTCCAATCGTTGTCGACTTTGTGTCCTCTCTGCTGTCGCCCGTCTGCTCCGCGGATCGCTTAGCATTAATGTCTTTCATTTATTGTCATTGTTTTTTTGCTGCTTTTGCTGCTGCTGTGCGTGAGAAAAAAGCATTTGCATTTAAGCGTCGAATGGGGGAGGGAGTGGGAAGGGTTACGCCGTGGCTCCCGCTGGAGGTGTGGCTGTGGGGCAGAGATTTTGCCCGGATGATGATTTTTATTGCTCGTTTGTAGTAAATTTGGTGTGTAATTAGAGAGAGAGAGAAAGAGGGAGCGAAAAGGGTTGTTAAGTTCGTTAATGCGGCAAAGGATCTGTGAGGGAGCTTTGGAACCGGAATTGTGTGTGGCTGCTGAAGGTTAGCGAGGAGCGAGCGGAAGGCTTCAGACACAACAGAAAGCAGGAAGAAAGGAGCGCGGGACAGAGGCTGGGGGCACTGCAACAAAACCCCAAAACAGGGCAGCACGAAATGAAATGAAATTGCGGTGCAGCCAGAGCGGCTTCTGGGCTCGTAGTGCCAGCGCGGAAGGGGCGCCCTGGACTCAAGGCAAGTGGCAAATGGGAAGGCTGGGAAAGGGGAACACGGCTGAAAGTTGTGCTCCAAAGTGGTTGTGGGAAGCGCCGCTAAATGGAAGCCACCGAAAGTGTTCCACCCAAAGATCCAGCTTGCATTTGCGATAGCCAAATCGGAGCCTAAGTCTTTTGCCCAAACGCCCCGTCAGAGTGTGCCACTGGCCGGCGGCTGCTGTGCTGTGGTGTGGCATGCGTGAGGCTGGCAGGCACCACTTGCCCCAGATGAGAGTGATACAATGATAACGACACACAAAACACAGCCCGGCATGGGTTTGGGGCCGGGTTCTCGGGGTGGCAACTTCGTGGCTTTGCTGCCAGCGACCAAGCAAATACAATTTCAAATGTAACTTTGCTGCGGTAGTCACTGCCATGTGTGTGTGTGTGCTGTGTGTGTGTGTGTGGCACGCGGCTTGCGGCGTGTGACGAGGCTGCAGCTAGCAGCAGTCAGGAGGCAGCAGTCCGAGGGCAAAACTGGCACACAACTCGCACAATTGCGACTGCATCTCCGCGCCTTTAAGGTCACTGCAGCTGGCATCGAATTCAATAGAAGACCCCGTGCCACCTCCCCAATCGCAGTTGTCGTGGCGAAGCCCTTCAAGTACGCATTCGAAAACAAATTCAAAAAACTCAATGGACGGTCGACGTGGTCGTGGCAGCTGCAAGGAAATCAGCAGTGAGGAAAACGAGGAGCGGGAGCGGCAGCCACCGTCGGAAATGGCTCTGGCCACCAAAAGCGACCCAAGCGAAGGTGCCCAAGGAGTTGGAGCTGAAGGAGGAGCTGGAACCTTTAACTCTTTGTCAAATAAAAGTGCAGATGAGCAGATGGCAGATCGTGAAGACGAAGGTGAGGATGTTGCTTACAGTCCGCTGGCAGGCAATGCGGGGGGGGAGCAGCTGGGGCATTCGGGCTACTGCTGCGAGGAATCGCTCCCATTGTTGCCGCACGAGATGCGCTGCTGCTCCGAATCCTCCGACTGCGACTGCGACTGCGACATCAGCAAGGCGGCGTGCCAGAAGCTGGATGGCAGCCTCGAGTATGGCCTGCAGCATCCCTATCAGCTGATGCACAACGCTGAGGAGTGCGCCAAGGATGTCCAGCGGCATGTGGCAGGTGTCGCTCAGGTCAACAGCCAACACAAATGACACTCTTTTATTCCATTTTTGAATGGGTTTCAAAATTCCAGCATTTATTTCGCACACAATTCATTTGTTGCCACGAAAAACCATTATGATTAGTTAGTCAATCAGTAGGCAAATATTTATTTATGCATTTTTGTCGCAGAATAATTCAATTAAGGGGTGGGGGGGGGGGGGGAGCAAGAGGCGCAATTCAAAGCGAAAGCCAGAAGCTTTAAGGCTTTCAAAATCATTCAGCAGCGGCTCTCTGACTCGATCTCAATCAATCCTTCAGAGATTTCCCCTGTACTCGGACCAACACTCACCTGTTCGCACGCGGAGCAGCTGCCGTTGGTCTTTGCCGGCCTCGCTGCTGCCTCTAAAGTCTGCTGTCGATGCACCAAAATGCCGAAAGGCGACGGCAACAGGCGTGCCGAGTTGCGCCCTCCTCCGCAGCGGCAATCATTTATAAAAGTAAATTTTTGTTTTTGTGTTTTGCTTTTTTTCGCTGGTTAGCGAGTCTTTAATTGCAAAACTGCCAACTGGTGGGTGGGGTGGAGCTGCAGACAAGGGAAGAGCGGCGCAATGAGAACAAAAATAGAAACAAAACAAACAAGCAAAAAAGACAGCAGCAAAAGCCTGAAGCCAAAGCGAATGCCAGATGCGAGTATGCAGATGATGGGGGATGGGGGAACCAGGATGGGGTGGGGGGCATGGCTGCTGCACTTAACGTAATCGGCGTTTCGGTGTTGGCTTTCAAATTGCCCGCGACCGCGTCAAAGCGGCCACAAAACCGAAGCTAAACGGACGACCAGTGACCGGTGGCGGCGGCGGCGGCGGTGACCGCGGGGGCAACCGGCAATCGACGACCGCAGGTCAGGTCGTGGGTTCGGCCTTTAGCCGCTTTGGGGCTCTGTGCATTTTCGGGTTTGGTTTTCGCTTTTTGCCTTTTGGCTTCTGGCTTTGTGGAGGCGTCAAGCGATTGCAACTGTTGCAGCGGCAACAAAACAAAAGGGCAAAATGGTACAACAGAAATCACTCACCACCAACACCACCAGCAACACACACACACAAACACACCAACACACACACTGAGAGCCGCGAAACTAAACAAAAATGCAACACAAATCGTGGAAGATATTTTGTAGAGTTTTTTTTCCCCTCTTTTTGTTGTTTTCTTTTGTTTTGTTTTTCTTTTTGGTTTGTGTGAACCGGAGACGTGTGGGAATCACCGGGAAGGCCCTGCACTGTAGAGACGCGTCAAGTCGTGAGATTTTGGCGAGAGATTTGCGAGCCACGCACGTGTCCACATCCGCATCCGGTACCCGGTACTGATGTCAACAAGCTACCACACGCAACTAATTCAAAAAATCCAGCGAACGGATTACGGACACAACGTCAACCGTCTACCGGCGGCGGCTGGGACGGGCAGGCGAAGACGAAGGCGGCACAACGCCAATCGGTGCCGTCTGCCAGGCGCTCGGCTCGCCACGAATTGGTGGACTGTGTTCGTCGCACGCTTCGTGTGGGCTCGTTGCTGCTCGTTGGCTGTCGTTCCCGCTGCCGATGCACACAGTCGTTGGTCGGCCGTCGAGTTGCCAGCACGTGGCACACGGCGAAACGGGACACGGGACACGGGACACACGGGCGCAACGCAAATGCATTTGGTGCGCTGCCGTCTCTGTCCTTCGCTGTGGGGCACTCGCTCTGTGGTGGGCAGGAGGACAGAAAGGATGGCAGGATGAATGGATTGTGTCCCTGTGTGTATTAACGTGTTGTGCGTATTATTTAAAAAGCAGCTTAACCTGCTTTTGTGACCTTTTCCCTTGGCCAACACGTGGGCAACCAGTGGGTAGCCGTGGGTAGCCGTGGGCCCGCCATCGGCTCAGCTTCACATTTGTCCGTTGTCCGTTGTCCGTTCTTTCTCCTGTTTTTCTCTTCTTTTTTTTATCGATGGAGATGGATAGACTCTGTCTGTCTGTCTGTCTGTCTGCCACTCTGGCTGTGCCTCTGGATGTGTCCGTGTGTGGCATGCGTGTTGATAAATGAGTTTTTATTTTGATTTTATTCACTGTTTACCTTATTTTTGCATATTCATTGAGGGAACGGACGAACGGACGGACGGACTGCCACGGACCACGGACTACTCCTGGCTGTGATTCCATTTGCTGATCCTTCTCTGTGTGTGTGTGTGTGTGTTTGTGTCTGTAAATTCCGGACTGCCCTTTTGGCTTGGGGCTCTGGGAAATGCTGAAATGGTTGTCAATTTATTAGCAATCAGTGGCATTAACAGCTGAATGTGATGCCCCATCCGATGCGTTCCCACAGCATTCCCACTCCACCGGTAACTCTCTCTCTCTCTCGCTCTCTCTCTCTCGGATTACGAACAGTTCAGCCAGCAGGTGCGGCAGAGTCCATGCCCGATCATTGAAAGTGCCCGGATAATGGGTGAAGTGTCGGCAACCTGAATTACAGCACTTGTGTTTAATCATGATTCCAGAGTTGAGCGACTGCTGCGAGTCATCATGGACCTGGGGCCAAGACCAAGAGCTGCCTACTCATGCAAATTGTTGAGTGGCTTAAAAATATTATGCAACATTAATATTAAAATATTAATTTACACAGTAAACTTTGACAGCTTTTTTGGCATGCGAATCAATTGAATTGGATCTCTCAATTTTAAGCTCTACTTTAGATTGCAAGCGAAAGCTTCATTCAATTTGTGCAAGCGTCTTGGTCACCGAGCTTCACCACGTACCGGCGCTTCTCCCTCTGTCTCCTCTTTGCGGATCTTCTTGTCGCAGCCCGAAGGTCGCGTGAACAGTTCGCAAGCTGTGGGAACACCAAGCGCCAAATATTGGGAACGATCATAACCACCCTAAAGCACTGGCGTACGCAGGTAAACACTCACATGCAGTGACGGCGCAGCCACGAAGCTAAAAACGTTTCTTGCTTCTCTGCCGCTGCGACAACCGAGCATACGAAGCTGCTTCTGCTGCGGTTCTCTATGCTTAGGCCGAAGCCATACGAAGCTTTTACGCTGTGCGTCTGTGCTGACTGCGCTGCCCGAGATCTTAATCTATGCACAGAAATCAGATGACGCTGCCGGCCACAGCTTTTGCACTCAATCTTGTGTTCATACATACATACATATGGGCATATGCATGTGTAAATATGTATGCAGATTATTTGTAAAGCCGATCCCTACTCTAAGCTCGTGCTGTCTGTGATCATTGCCCCTTGCTTTCTTTGTCTTCTTTGGCATCTATTCAGCCTGTTCTGGCCCAGCAGCTTTGTTTGTGTCTGCGCGCCCCTCCCATTTGCGCCATTTGCTATGCCGTCGTCGTTGTTCGCCATAATCGGATTTCCTGTACACAGGCGGTCTCCATGATCGGTTTAGCATTCAATGGGAGTTCCGTTTCGTGCGTCATAATGCGCTCTACGTTCGGTTTGACTAGAACCGCAAAAGCGGCAAATTGGTGGAGTCGAGCTGCCGTCTTGTGGGGCTTCGATTCCGGTACCGATTCTAATTCCCTTGCCCTGTGTCCTGTGCCCTGTGCTCTGTGCTCTGTGGCGATGCAAATGGCAGGAAATGCGTGATAACGACCAGCGACACACAGAAAATATTGAAAATTTGAACCGAGCAGCACACAGCCAGACGGACAGACAGACAGACTCACTTGTGCCCGTTACAGCCTTGCAGCCAACGGCCGCCACACATCCAAGTCGGAATGAAGAGTGAGTGAAATCCGTAGCCGTACCCGTAGCTGCAGTCGTGGCCATTGTTGGCGTTGCCGTAGCTGCATCTGAGCCTGTGACTGTGATGTCTTTGTCACTATCGTTGGGTCTATGGCACGGGCAGGGGCTGCGGCTGGTAGTGGAGCCAGAAGCTGCGGCTGCGACTGAGGCCAAGGCTGAGGCTGGAGCTGGGTCTGGGTCTGGGGTAAATGAAGATGATTTTGGGCTTTGGGTTTTTGGGTTGTTGGGGGAATGTTGTGAAAGTGTCGACACCAGTCCCGGCCAGGCCAAACACATGGCACATGGCAGACGCTGTAGCTTCCATTCACTGTCCCTGCCCATGGCGACCGGGCGAGCAGTCCAGACCCTTTTCCATCTCTTGCTATGCCTCTGCCGCTGCCGCTGTCGCTGCCGCTGCCTCTGGCGCTGCCTCTCTGCTTTCTAGTGTGTGTGTGTGTGAAGGAACGAACGGGCATAAAGAACCGCAAAATCATGAAATGCAATAATGAAGGCTTCATGGTCGATCGCTTCGACAGGCGCACACACACATAGAGATAGCTGCACAAAAAGAGAAAGAGAAAGGCATAGCCAGAGAGCAGGCAAGAGCGCAGCTTTTGCTTTTGCTTTTGCTTTTGCTTTTGGAAGGAAAAGACACGAAATCGACACGACCGTCAATGCCAATGTGTGTGTGTCCATGTGTGTGCTTGTGTGTGTGTGGATGTCGACACCACAAAGTTGCCATATTTAAAGCATAAAAGCAACATTTCCGTTTGTCGCATGCCGATGAAGCGACAGGAAAACAGAGCAGCAGGACGTCAGCAGGATGCCCGTGGCAGACTTCAGGGTGTAGTACCCCGAAAAGAGCACTGAAACTAAGCAGAGGTCGACGAGGCCTACCCCACACACCGCCACCAACCAGTCTCTGTGTGTCTCTGTGTGTGTGTGTGTGTGTGTGTGTGTGTGTGCCTGAGTGAGTGTCAATTTGTGTGCGTGCGCGTTGCAGTCATGTACAACATGCAACAAACGTGAGAAACTAAAATGAGTGCAATTTGTATGCCACGTTTACGTAGCAAAGGGGTGGAGCGAGGTGCGGCGGGGTTGCTGGCTGCAGGCGCTGCTGCCTCTAGGCCGAGGATTGGTTTTAGGAGGAATATGTGCAACGGATGTTAGGGGAGCATGTGTCTGATATGCAGCCTCATCAAATCATCAAGCCCCGAACTCAACCACAAAGAGCGGAGGAGAGCAGAGTCTTTTCTCGCTCCTCGTTCGCTTGGCACAAAATTCATTTTTGCCTCAATTGTCGCATAAATTATACAGATTAACACATAGTGGATGTGCCCCCACCCCACCCCACCCCACTGGCACACTCCTTGTGCCGGATCATCATTAAATTATGGTCGGAGCATTGTCCATACCCCAAAAAGAAAAAGCGAAAGAAAAGAGAAACAAAGCTCGAGCTGTTTGGGTCACCAACGCGCGACCTCCTCCTGCTGCTGCTGCTGCTGCTGCTGCTGCTGCTGCTGCTGCTGCTGCTGCTGCTGCTCTTGCTCTTCCATGTTGCAGCTGTTCGTGTGCCTTGGTAATTGTTTAAAGTAACTGCAACAAATTGAAACGGAATGCCCGGCCAGCAAGACACAGTTTGTAGCAGGCAAACCCAAAGCAAACGAGTGAATGCCCTAACCAACGACTCTCTCTCTCTCTCTGTGGCTGTGGCAACTTCCTTGGGCTGCTGCTCAGGCTCGTGCGACCCTTAAATGGCGTCAGGGAGTTGGCCAGAAATTATGTTGCAGCTAAAGAGCGAGCGAACAAAGAGAAAGGTGGCAGGAGGCAGGAGGGAGGTATAATAATTTCGAGCATTGTTTCACTTCCACCCAAACTCAAACCCTCCGCCCTTTCATGTTATTTCGCTATTTTGTTCTCAACATTAAAGGCCGACCTCGAGCAGGGCCAGAGATAATCGTGTGCGAGGGCGGGAATCGTGGCTGCCACCAGAGAGAAGCCAATGCACAGTGCACCGATGCTGCTGCTGCTGCTGCTGCTGCTGCTGCTGCTGCTGTGCGTGCGCTGAGCATGTGCGGATCGTGCCCCAAAAAAGTTCAGCCAGTCCCGGCGACATTAATGGCAATGCCAGAGTGCCACCAGCGAATCCCTACAGCTGCTGCCAGAGCCAGAGCCAGAGCCAGACCAAAATCTAATTTACTTCGTCAGAAGGGAGCAGGCGGCTGTGTGGAGTTGGCAAAGACAATGGCTTATACTCCTGTCAGTCACGCATCCTTGTTGCATGCTGCCTGCATCTCGTTCGTTCTATTTTCTCTGTTGCCTCGTTTTTTTTGTCATAATTAAGGTGTCGCCTCACTTAGACAAGCCGAAGAGATCCATTTCGCAACTGTCTGCACATGCCACATGGCCAATGGGGGGCAGTTTCAATTCCACTTATGCACTGCTCGAAGATTAAGCTGTCGACTCGATGCGACTATGAAAATGTCTGCTGGAATCCCAAAGCTAACCGCAGTGAGCCTTCAGCTCCAACTCCAACTCCAACTGCAGCTCCTGCAGCTCCTCTTGCTCCTGCAGCCACTGACAGGTGGCGCCGCAATTGGTTTTGGGGCTGGAAATATACTAAATATAAATGCACATAAAAATTCAATTTCTCTAAAGTGTAGCTAAGCATGTAATTGAATTTGTAATGGGGCAGGAATATCGTTGGGAACCACACCCAAACCTCCAAGCCCACGCCCCTAGAGCAGCCTTTCGTTCGCGAAATTCACGTTAGCAAAATGTCGCCCATTGACTGAATGACAGACAGACAGACGGACAGACAGACGGACGGACTGACTGACTGAATACCTCTCGTATGCATGGCAGGAGAAGCCTCGTGTGTGTGTGTGTGTGTGTGTGTGTGTGTGTGTGAGTCACAGAATGGCAGAGCGTCGGGTTGACATTTGGCATAGGAGCTCCACTCGAACGTTTGCCATTATGTCTGCGTGGCAATTCTTTTTCTTTTCTTTGCAGCAGCAGCAGCAGCAGCACAGCAGCACGTGTGTGTGTGTGTGTGTGTGTGTGTGTGTGCCTGCGGATGACAAAATTAATTTGTATTTTGTATGCACATCAATTGCTAATAAGAATCGCAACGCAAGTAAATAGAACCCTTTAACGCACATCCAGCACACTTTTCTCTTCCTTTTTTGTGGGTTAAAGCTGCGCCACATTCAACGTCTGTTGTTCGCCTTTCATTTGGTCGTTTGGTGCGCGGGTTTATTGGTCAATGAAATGGGAGCCAAGCGGAGCAATCTCGAGGTCAACGCCGTGCACTAAAAGTTACAGCAGCAGCAAGGGGGAGCTACGGGAGGACAACGGGCAGTCAGTGTCAATCAGTCAGCCTGGCAGTCAGTCAGTCAATCAGTCAATCAGTGGCACTGACAGGCCATAAAATTGGGCAGGTCAATCAATTAGTGGCTCCAGTTGAGGCTGGAACTCAGTCCGGTTCTGGGACCACCTTCGATGATCTTTGGCCGGGCATCATTATCGCCTGTCGACGCCAGTCAGGACATGTCACGGAGCATCGAGCTTGGAGCTCGAGCTGCCCACTGCCCACTGTCCATTGTCCACTTGCCACTCGCCCCAGTTGGCATGTAAATTTCCACAGGCAGGCAGGAAACAATTATGCTGAGCCAATGAAGCAAACTTGATCCGACTGCGTGCAGGGTCACGGGCTACAGCGCGTGTCACGGACTCATGTGACATGTCGTGACACGTCGTTGACTTTTACCGTTGCCCAACCCTGGCCCAACCCTTGCCTGCCGCCTGCTTGGCGCTTGTCGAGCACTTTATAAAATAAATAAAATGAAAATTTGCTGCTTCCGGGCAGAAGGAGGACACACAGAGGAGGGGACGTCGCCTCCTACACTATTACGTATCCGTCGCATCCGCCGCCGCATCCGTGACCATGTCCGTGTGTTATTTCTGCCTCTCTTTCGCTCCCTCTCTCCCTCTCTCTTTCTTCTTTTGGCTGCCGCTGCCGTCTGCTTTTCTTCTCAACATAATTTTTAATGGGACGCAACGAGACGTAAGGCGAGAAAGCTGCATTGGCATTCTCATGCCGTGCCCCACAGTGCCACGCCCCCCCCTTCAGCTAACTGTGTGTCGTGTGTGTGTGTGTCGTGTGTGTGTGTGTGTGTGCGTGGAAATGCAAATGATGCTATCTGTGACCGTGCCTGTGTGCTTCTGCTTGCTCATCCTGCCTGTGTCCTGCCTCTCCGCTCCCCTTTGCTCCTACCAACCTTTCGCCCCGGATCTGCTTGACATTCCGCAATCGTGCTCTCAGCTTACTTCGCAGGCGAACTTTTTTCATTGCCGTTAAGAAATTGATCAAGTGAAAAGGTGAAAATTGATTTTGCTACATGCGTTGTACATCCGGCAGGCCTCTCCGCCTCAGCCTCCGCCTCAGCATCAGCCTCCACCTGTCTTCTGCTGCTGCTCACCCTCACCCTCGCCCACGCCGTATATGTGTCAATTGTTTATCAAACAGAGACATACGAGAGCCGCCCCAGCCGAATGACTTTCACATGCCGTACACTCGGTACACGCCTTGCTGACTTTTTACTGACTTACTTCGTTTAACTCTCCCACAGGACAGGCACAGGAGACAGGAGCAGCATGTAGATGAGTCCGCACTGTTCGCTGAGTGACTGACTGACTGACTGGCATATGGCGTGTCATTCGATTACGTTAATCAAATGATGCACAAACACAAGAACACAGCACCCACACACACCCACACACAACACAGGCACAACACAGGCAGCGGCAGCGGCAGCGGCACCTTTTGTGTGTTTATACAATCGCACTCGGATAACATGTGGCAAGCTCTCACTTGACTTTATAATACACACACCTTGGGGGCGCCAATTTCAAGACGTGTCGAATATTATCTTAAGCACGCAGCAGCAGCAGCAGCCGGCAGGCGTCTGACTCCGCTTAAAGCCGCAAAACTTGACTTTCAACTTCAACTTATTGCTGTCTAGCAACAGCATTTAAATGCTGCAACTAGCGCTTGATTAGCAGGCAAGAAAGAGTTGCAGCAAGCAAAAAGAATAAGCTTCATTTTGTGAGTCTCATAAACATTTATCGGGCACTACAATTACCATTAAATTGCTGGGCATTTAGCATAAACATTGACCCGAACAACATAGCTGTTGATGCGGCAGGGCAGGGCAGGGCAGGGCACTCCCCCCCCCCTCATATATGAGGCATATTTATTTGAGGGTTTTGAGAACTGAAACACACAGCAAGGGTCCCAGGGTTGGGGTCCCCATTATGATGATGATTATGGGGCCAAGCGCCAGCAGCTGCTGTGGGCAATATATGAAATGAAAATCTCGCTCCGGCTCGCACTTGACTCACTTGCCACTTGCCACAGAGAATTCATTGCCCGCGCACAGTGCCACCGCCCCTGTCCCTGTCCCTGTCCCTGTCCCTGCCCCTTTGTTAAACGTTTTTTTATGGCCTGCCAAAATCATATTGAATACAAATGAAAGGATGTCCATGGTCGAGCACAGCGGGGGCAGCACACAGACGCAGACTGAGTGGGCGTGGGAGTGGGAGTGGGAGTGGCAGAGCTGCAGATGGGCTGTGAGTGGGGTTTGGTGCGTGGGCGCTGGAGCAATCAATTCGAATCCCCGCATGCGGCTTTAAATGCAAAGTTCAACAACTGCAGATTGTAGCCGTAAATCTGGTGGCTTGTTGCTGCTGCTGCTGCTGCTGCTGCTGCTGCTGCTGCTGCTGCATGTTGCATGTTGCCCTACAAATTGCAGGGTAAAACTTTGTCGTGTAATCATTTTAAGTTGCACTTCCTTATTATTTGTGCAACAACAAGTTGCAACAATTGCAGTTGCCTATGTCATTTCCCAAGTGCTTAGTGGGGCTCCGGCTCCGGCTCCGGCATCAGCTTCAGTTGCAGCTACAGCCTCGACTTGATTCCTGTCCTTGCTCTTGCCTTGCCCCGCCTCTCAGTGGGTAATTGTTGTTGCCGCTGCCTGCCTGCCACTGCTGTTGCAGATACTTTTTAAGTTTTGTGTACAACTTTTATGACACTTTGTCGTATTGTTTTTTGTTTAGTTGCTGCCGTAACTGTACTTTGCGGCGAACGTGTCATATTCAGTTATGTATTTATTCCCTTCCTTCCTTCCTTTCTTCTTTCTTGCTTTTCTTCCCCATTCTGTGTCCCAGCATCAGCTTCAGCCTCGGCATCGGCTTCGGCTTTGGCTTTGGCTTTGAGTTTCCTCTTTCAGATTTGCTGCTCTCAAAACTATTCCCTGCAGATTGAAGGGTTGCGGGAGTGGCATTTGGGTTGGGGTGGGGGAGGGAAGTCTGTCAGGAAAACGCTTTGAGCACGACTCAAAATTTCTACTCTGCTGTTGCTGTTGCTGTTGTTTGCACGGCAAACGGGTTGCGCAGCGGGGAGCTCGGACTCTCCATTGATATTAAAACAAGGCACTGAAAAGTGCAGGCAAAAGTATTGCAGATCAGCTACAAAACAAAGATATCCAGCGAGCAATTTGCTGTAAGATTTCACACACTAAAATTCGTTTATTTTTGCTCCTTTTATGGTGCTTAAATTTGTCATGCAGCAGCACTCCCAGCTAGCCACAATATGCACTCAAATGGATAAATTACTCACACGTGGGTAGATTGGCAAGTTTTTTGCATTCAATTTCAATTATGCAGCAAAATGCACACATTTTTTTGTGGCTGCACTTTGTGCGAAATAAAATGAAAAGTTGTTTGGATTATTTCTCTGCGTACCTTTTATATTTTATTTACGTGTGTTGCGGATTGTAATATTAATCGGAGCTTATTTTGGTCCGTCTGTTATTTAAGATTCGCCCTCGCAGCCGTTGGCTTTTTGCATTTCGCACCTTCTCCTATTTCTCAACTCTCTGCTAAGCTTACTGTTGTTGTTGTCGCTTGCCTATTCCATTGCGGCACTAGTGTGTCAGACAGAGAGAGAGTGCGTTTGTGTACTGAGAGATCAATGCGTTTGCCTATGCCATTGCGGTATTCGTGTGAGAGAGCGAGTGTGCGGGATCAAGGCAGCGAAATAATGAGAGCGCGCAATGCACCGTTCCGTTTGTTTGCAAGCAGCTTTTGCAATGCTGAGAGCGCAGTTGAGAGAGCGTTTGAGAGAGTTGCGTGACTCATGCTTGAAAAAAAAACAACGGAACATTGAAGCTGAAACCTGTGCAAAATGTAAACAACACACGGCAAATGCATTTATGATTTCTGATACACAACACACACAACATATTTTATGCGCTTTGAAATTCAATCCGTAATTTTCAGCGTTTAATGTGTCTCTTTTGACTCTTTACTCACTCCTCCTACACCTGTCTCAGTCTCCCAGCTCCCATTTAAGTTTCTTCTGTGCTGTGCTCCCTCTGCAGTTAGGGTGTTGGGGCAAAATTCACTTAGTGAAAGTGATTACAAGGCATAGGACTGACTCTCATCAATGAAAATTCAACCTTATGCCAATCCTAGATCTCTCTCTCGCCCTTTCTCTCTCTGTCTGGGTCATAGTTTCGGTTCGAGGGCAACAAAATGACTTCGTGTTGGCCCAATACCGAAAGCCCCCAGGCCATGCCCTGGCAAATCAGTGGCACCCCAGCCGGATTTTGGCAATGCGATAAGGAGGTCGTTGGAGTCAGTTCCCCCAAACGCTGTTCGACTGCTGCCTGACTCCCGACTCTCTGCCTGTGTCCCTGCCCGACTGTAAGTGCTCGAAAGTCAATTTTGAATTTAAAATACACCACGTAACGCAATATGTTGATCTTTTGAATACGAATGCGGCATTCACGTTTGCCCGCCACCCCGAAGAATGGCAGCACCAGCACAAAGCACCAGCTACCCACACACACAGACTCACACACAGGCACACACACATCTATAACAAATTTAAATAAACTTTACTAATAAAATGTCGTTTACAAGTGGCAAGTGTCGAGGACGCTGGCAGCCAGCACGGGATTGAAGGATGAACGGATTGACAGAGTGACGAAGTGACGAAGCGACTGAGTGACTGAGTGACGAAGTGACACGCTAGGTGGATGCATGAGTTGATGCCAACAACGTATTAATTTTGTGTATCAAAATAAACTTATTCTTCTGGCATCCTGCCCGACTCCGCCCACAAAAAAAAAGGAAGGAAGAACCAGCAGCAGCAGCAGCAGCAGCAGCAGAGACAAACAATGTAAAGAAGCTTCGACAGCAAATGGAAGGGGAAGCAGAAGCGAGAGCGGGCGAAGCAGTAGAAACGGGAGAGAGAGAGAGCGAGAGCGAGAGCGGGAACGGCAGGGGTCGCATCTCATCTCTGGCTGGGGTTACAGTTACATTTGTAGACTACGTCTGGAGATGGTAACTACGGCACGGGCCACAGGGACGACAGCCACAGCTACAGCTACAGCATGTATAAATATCTACATCACGTTCCAGGGCCGGAATGCCAATGTAAATATTTTCAAACTTTGATGAAATAATCAAGGTAAACAGTAAATGTCGTTCTCGTCGTTGTCGTTGTCGTTGTCGTTGTCTGCTCCCCTCCAGCTTCAGTCTCAATCCCCCAGTCTCACAGTCCCCCCCCCCCCACCATCCTTAGTCCTAAGTTCCAGACCCATGCCCAATCCCAGGGACCACTCGAAGGCTCAGTTCCGGATGCTGTCTCCTCCTGCTGCTTCTTCTGTTTGGTCCTGCAGCTCTTCGTTCGTCCTTTGGTGTTTTACTGGAGGCAAGAGACTGCAGTTTTTGGGGGCAGCCGGCAGTCGGCAGTTGGAGCGGTGGGTAACGGACTGACAGTGGCTACGTTTGCGGCTCGTGTGGATTTCTGTGTTGCAGAATGCTCGTTTTAGGCCACCACCCACCCGCCCATCCCCCTCTGCGCCCACTGCTCTACCGCCTTCTGGATTTGTTTGTCCAGTCCGCCGGCTCCTCCCTCTGTGCCCCTGACCATTCTGTTTGTTTGGCAGACATAAATGTTTAACTGCCAAACCAAAGAGCCGTAGGGTAGGTAGCTCTGACCACAGGCCGGACAACTGCTGATGCAAAGAAAGTCACAGACAGTCCTCGAGTCTACCCTCTGTAGATCTCTGCTCTCTGCTCTCTGCTCTGATCTCTGTGCTCTTTAAGTGATTCGTTCCGCTGCAAACCTTTAAAGTCAATGTCGGACCCGAAGTCGGGCGAGACCAAAACTAAACCAGACCAAAAGCAGAGACGGTACACCTGTAGCCAGCCACATCATCAATCACATGACAGACTTGGGGCCTTGGCACGGGGATTGGCCATGGCCGGCGATAATAACGATGACCTCAACTCACCTCAAACCCGGACCCGGACCCAGACCCAGAGCCAGACCCAGACCCAGACGTCGACCCAGACCCACGTCGTGCCACATCGAACTCTGAACTGTTGTTTAGTCAAGCATAAGATCGCCAAGGGATAAACCCTTAAATTTTGCTGAACAGAATGACCCCCCTTGGATGCCCCCAGCCCACAGCCCATTGCTGCTCGCTCGGTTGCTGGCGATTGTCACTTTGGCGCCTGCCACACGGCACACTCGGCTCACCTGCTGCCGACCTGCCACACTCTACTATCCAGCGAACGCTCTCGCTCTACCTCTCTCTCTCTCTCTCTCTCTCTCTCGCTCTCTCGCTAACCAGCTCTAGCACCTATGCACTCTCCGCTCTCCACTCTCCACCCACCACTCTGTGCTCTCTGCACAGGCGAATGCACCGAGATAAACCACCATAAATCTGTTGCCATCATTTTAAAGCGATTACTACAAATGGATGTGCACACGGTGTCTGCTGGTGGGAAGAGGGAGAGGTGCGGCATGAGGAGGAGTCGCGGCAAACGGCGATTGCGATGACAACGGGTGTGTGTGTGTGGGGGGAGCAGGGTGGCGGCTTGGCTAGGTAAAAGCTAAACGTAAGTAAGAGTATATAAAAAGCGTGTGAAAATAGAGGCAGACAGATGCCCGTGGCAGCAGTTGTGGCAGTGGCAGTGGCAAGGGGCAGAGCGTATGAATAGCAAACTAGAAGGAGTGGCCCAGGGGCAGGCAGCACCAGCAACAAGGTGTATTTAAGCAAGGTGCAGCATTATCAGATAAACAGAGAGAGCGAGCGCGAGTAAAAGCTCTCTCCAGATTCTTAAATTGTTACAGAAACAAGAGGGAGAGGCAGTAAGAGAGCGCGTGCAGCTCGTTCGTTTACCCTTCCTAAATACACCTTGGCCCCAGGGCACAAGCGGAACCTGCGAGTGTGAGTGTGTGTGGGGGGGATCAGCATGTGGGCATGACCATGGGGATGTGGCAATATTGGGTCTAACGAGAGGACAAAACCATCCGGCAATTGTATGGAAGCAACAGAGCCACCACAGCGAAAAAGGAATACAAGTGGGACGTCGCCAAAATGCATACCCTACAAAATAAATCGGTTCAATGGCTGTGGCTGGAAATAGAAACACAAAATTAATATTTTATTTAATTATTTAATTAATTTATTCTGCTGCAAGTGATGTAAACATACTTTTACATATTTCCGTACAAATATTATGTAAGTACATTGCAAACTCCATCCACTTTCGGCGTTACAAACCGTTCAACGAAACCCTCATACTCCCTGCAAGTGCATCAAACGGACTAAAAGAACAGAAGAAACGGAAACGGCAACGGCAACAACAACACCGGGCGCAAAGTACGAAAAACCAAACCAAAAGAAGGCAGCAACTTGCAAAAAAAAAAGGAGAACAAGCAGCAAGCAGCAACAAAACAGAATAGAAAACGCAGCGAAAACGGAGTATGGGGTGGGGGGACTGGTAGCTAGAGCTGCATTGAGAAACAACAAAACAGCAAAAAGGAGAGAGGCAGAGAGAAAGAGGAAAAGGAAGAGGAGGCGCACGAGTAAATTGCTCTGGCGAGCATCATGCGCCAAATGTGGAGCATTCCGATTGCGGTACGTTGCACAAACAGGGTGCGGCATTGTGCACTAAAATAAAAGGAACACACAGATGTCCGTGGGGAGTGCAGGTATCCTGGCACCTTTTTGGTATTCCCTTCACTTTCGTTCTGCACAGGCACCCTGTTGGGCAGCATCTGGCTGCATGCGACACCCTGTCTGGCCTGGAACTCACTTTGCGTTTTGCGGTGTCAATTGATGTGTGGCGCCCGTGCACAAATGAAATTTAATGAGCCAATTTAAAGCTGCGCCATATTTATAAACTGTATCTGAAATGCAATTAATTGCCAACTTCAGCGTGGCAGTGTGGCGGTTGCAGATAGCAAGAGGGCGAAAAAAAGAGTGTGTGGAGGCTGCAGCGGGAATCGGCATCGGCATCGGCATCGGCTTCGGCTTCGGAGTGGGATGTGCATGTGTGAAGCCCCCCAATTATCGCACAAATCTCTGGCTAATTGTTGGGGGAATTATCAAAAATTAAGTGGGAGAGAGGAGAGAGGAGAGAGAGAGAGCAGCGAGCTACAGCTTAAATGCAATGATGAAAATGTTGCAAAGGAATGTTCCAAATACCGCAACGGAGCACAGCTGATGGAAGAGCAGACCAAAGAGCAGAGCCAGAGCCTCAATACACAAAACAGAAAGCCCGAAATTTCATGCCCCAAACCCCCTCTATGGCGTACTCCCCCAAAACTTCAATCCCAAGCTGAGCGCTGCTGCTGCTGCTGCTGATGATGATGATGGAAACTCTGCGGGATGCGCTGCTGCTGCTTGCTGCTGCTGCTGCTTCAAAATTGATTCAATGCAACAAAGTGTGGCAAAGTGTGCGGTCAGAAGAAGGTTGCGCCAGGTGGCCCAGTTCCCAAAAGGAGAGTCGCTCGCCACTGCCACTGGCACCCACTTCGTGTTTTTTTTCTTCCCCCCCTCTGTCTGTGTCTGTGTCCGTGTCCGTGTCTGTGTCCGTGTCCTGGCAGTGCTTATGTTTGCATTCCTTTTTGGCATTTTTGCACTTGAATAACTTTGAAATATGGGATTAAATCGTCTCTTTTGGGATTTTCTCGATTACAGCTATCATGGCACGAGCGAGGCATGAGGCATGAGGCACGAAGGGGTGGCGCCACGAGGCACGCGCGGTGTGGGAGCAATTCGCGAGGGTCGCCAGTGAACCTGAACTCGACTGGCCCCGCCCTGCCCACCGCTTTAGGGGCAAGTGTTGGGAATCTCGCCAAGCGTGTGGCCAGTGGCCGCTGTCCAGTCACGTCTCTGGACTCACAATGAACCGAAGCAAGGGAGCAGCAGCAGCAGCAGCAGCAGCTGAGGGATCTGCTCGGCCACCAGACTGGACTTGACCAAAGCTAAGCAGTAAAACAAAGCGTCCAGCAAAAGCTTACCACTCACTCACACAGACACAGACACACAGACACACACGCAGTGCGGGGCAGCAGCTGCGGAATTTTCACTTGAACGCGTCGCCCGTCGTTGCTGCTGCTGCTGCTGCTGCTGCTGCTGCTAAGCTGCAACTTTCATTGCTGCCCCCCCTCCTGCAGGGCAATGGCCAGCTCGCTGGCTGTCCTGCCTGCCAGCCTGTCAAGGAGGTGTCATGAGCGGGCGGGGCGGGGGGCTGCCCAAAAAAAGGAGCAAAAATAAGCAACAGCAAAGAAGAGGAAAGAAGGAATCTGCTCGCCAAACAAATCGTGCAACATATTCAAAGCGACAGCTAAGGACGAAACAACTTGAGCAGAGCCAGTGTCCAGTCGGAGCTCGATTAGGGGCAGGCGAAAGGGTGACAGGCAAGGTAAGACAAAAGGTGAGGCCCACAGACTTGGGGGGGGTGGTGGCAGCAGCCTAATTCCTTATGGGCAACTGGCAACAGATCTTGGCAAACATTTGGCGAGACTTTAGCGGGCAGCTCCTTCAATTAAATTCCCTAAATTTAAGCATTCTGCCAGCACACACACACAAACACTCTCCCCCCACTCCCTCTCTCCCTCTCTCTCTCTGTGTGTCTTTCTGCTCCCACTCCCTGTCGCCAAACGCTCGTCAATGGCTGTGGCAAAGGTCAGGCGACTTGCGATGGAAATGCAGATGCCCCAGCCCGGCCCCTTTCCCCAGCTCATTCGCTTTGCAACTCTTTTGCCAGCTCTACTCCCCCCCGCCCCTCCCGCTCTCTCTTCCTCTCTCTCTCTGTTGATATTGCCAGTGCCTGCGGCAGCAATGAAAATAAATTTCCACCAACATGACGACTATGAGGCGAGACATTGCACAAAGTGCTGCACCCGGAAGCTGCCAAGCAGCAAGCAACTCCTGTCTCTGTGTGTGTGTGTGTGTGTCCCTTGCTGTGATGTCCTTTAGCATGTCCATCTGCTCATGTGAGTGCATTTGCCATTTCGGTTGCCGCTTTATGCGCCAACGTTAAGTCAACACAATTTCAAATTTAGTTTTTATAGAAAATTGTCTTCGTCTGCCAAAGTTCATCGTGTCTCTCACTCTCTCACTTCCCCTCTCCACCACTCCTCCTCTCCTCCTCCCTCTTTCTGTGTTCTCTCAATTTCCATGTTTGCCTCTCCTCCCCCCTCCGCCTCTCTACCTCTCTCTGTGTGTGTCTGTCTGTTGCTCTCTGCTTTCTTTCAATTTGCAAAATCGTTGCCCGCACCAATTACCGTTTGATTATGCCGCACCCCAGCCCGAATGTGCCAGTCGTCGTCCACTTCATAAACTGTTGACACTCCGTTTCCCATTTCCTCAATTTGCCCCCCACACTCCTCTCTGTCTCTCTCTCTCTCTTGCACTCCTTGAGCAGCAGGCAGCAGCAGGCAATAATTAAGGCAAGTGCGCCTCCAGGAATCGCAAGACACACTCACACACACAGTCAGAGTCCACACACACACACACACACGCAGAAATTCCAGTGCTGCTCGACTTAATGAATCCGAGAAGCCAGCAATCGCCTACAACACAGCAGAGAGAGCGAGAGAGAGAGAGAGAGACAGAGGAAGGCAGCAGCAGCAGCAGCAGCAGCGTCAAAGAGTGATGACGAAGCGATGATACCCTGTGGTTGGAGTGCTCTAAGCCAAGGAACATCTGGGCAACTCTGGCACATAATTCTAATTTTATAACTAAAATTATTTATGCTGCCAATGAGGCTTACATTTGCTCGCTACGACTTTCTACAGCCTCAGCCTCAGCCTTCCCAATCACACATCGAACTGCCGCCGCGCCCAATATGCCCCTTGTTGGGGGGGCAGCACCTTTTAGAGGGTAACAAAAAACAACGCTCAGAGTTGATGCCGCTGCAAACTCCAAAAGTTGGCAGATTCAATTGAAAGTTTCGAATCTTTCACTTGAGAAGTTTATTTTTGGGCTGCGCTGGCGCGGGCCTGCGCCTGCCTTCGATTTGAGTTTGCAATTACCGACTGCAGGCAGTTTCGCGCAGTGTAGTCGTGGGTGCAGCCCCAGTTGGAGTCAGTCACCGCCAAATTCAAAGTCAAAACCCGAAGCTGCCACATCAAACACTGCAAATATTTATGTGCCTGTCGCTCTGCCTCTCCCTCTCTCTGGCTTTGTGTGTGGCATCAAAATGCAAATGCCTAAAACGCTGTCTGGCTGTGCAACGTGCAACGGGCAACGGGCAACGTGAAGCGCGAGCACGCTGATTGTGCAACGCTCGAGCAACGCTCAGCTCGAGTGTTGAATTGCAAATGTGTCAATTGTCAACTACTATGTGAGGCGGCAGCCACCCCCCAAAAGCACCCCACCAGCAAGGGTGGGTGGCGGGATAATGGAAATGAAAATGTGGCAAAATGAAACGAAAATGGGGAACGGAAATGGGGCCTTTTGTTACAATTTTCTTGGGCACTTTTTCTTGTTCTTTGTATGCAATTAACGCTGCAATTTGTGAGAGCAGATACCAAGCCAACCTCCCACCAAGCCCCCCCTCCCCCACACACACACACACAGCTAAGGGTGGGGGTTGGTTGCTGTAGACTATTTTGGCAACAATTAAATGACATTTTTGTGTTACTTTCTGTGCAGCAAAAAAACGAGGAGACAAATGGGAGAATCTCTTTTTTGGCAGCCAAAATTGTGCAGCTAAGAGAAATGAGGGTGGGGAGTGTGGCAAGCACGAGGGGGGGTAGGGGGTGACCTAGGAGTCTAAGCAGACCTGGGGCTAGGTCGGGCAACATTCTGCCACGACTTCTGGCCCAGAGACTGAGCCATTAAAGCCATTCAGTCGCTTTTTTGGTCGCGTGCTGTAAATGAAATCGATGCCTGGTTGCAACACTTGGATACAATAAACGCACACACACACACACATGTTGCATGCACCGCAAAGCTGGCAACCCCAACCAGTCCGATAAAAGTTGCTCCCAAGTCGAGTGTATCCGAGCAGATTCCTTGTGTCTCTGGTTGCAAGATAAAGTATTCGTTAAATATTTACATTCGCCGGGCTTAATATGTGTGCCAGTGATACAGAGTCAGTCGCCCGCACCCCACTAAAGCCTTGAGGCAACCACACACGCATATGGCTGCCCCACAGCAAAGGGGAAGAGCGAGAGGCAGTGAGGCAGAGAGGCAGAGACAGTTGCGGAGGCCAATCAAAGGCCACTCAGAAGCGGCTTAGCCAGCGACTTTTGTCTACAGATTAGACTTGGCAGCGACGAGGCATGGGACGACAAGCTTCCTTCCCCCTCATGCCACAAACAATAGATGATGGAAATTTGTGCAAAAAAAAACATTCAAAATGTGCGCCTGGAGGTCTTTAATAACTTTATGCAAAATGCACAGTTTGTGGAGAACTTTGAGAGTTCTTGAGCAGAAAAATGCATACAGAAAGGTTCAGGAATAACCCAACAAGCGAGACATAACCGATACAGATAACACACAGATGAAATTTTGATTTCAAAATTCGTTCCAGCCACGATTCTTATCGTTACTTACACGCTACTCTTACTCGCTATTGGCAGCTCTCGCTACTAGCCAAAGAGTTGCCACTCGCTTATCGTTAGTTCGAGAGCTTGAGAGATTTATTATAATAATTATTAAATTATTGTTAAGTGTTCTTTGTTCCATTATAGTGCTGCGTATCCTTAATATTATTTCTAAAATTTATTTAAGATCCGCAGTAGATGCTTGCAAATCGCCAGAGTAAAAGAGAATTCTACTTACATATTTATCTACATGATACATGATACACGATACATGACAGAACCTCTTCGCTGCTGTCTTCTCTCAGTGTATTGCTTATCGGCTGTTAATAATAAATGCCCCATCCAATTGATGTGTGGCGCAGCAATTGTTGCCGCTGCCGCTGCCGCTGCCGCTGCCGTTGCTGCCCATTATGTTGGCAATAATTGTGAAGAGATTAAAGGGCATTTTAATTAAAAATTATATTTATTTGATTTAATTTTTATTGGTGCGTTTTTAAAAAGCCATTTAACGACTTGGCGGGGCACAAAGGAATTCCCAGCGTCAGGGACAGGACTCAGCACAGCAAAGTACCAGTGCGTGTGGGTAGGTGGATGGGGATGGGCGTGGGGATGCGGGCTGGGACTGGGATTGCCAAAGGGTTAGCGCGGGGGGGTGGGTGGGTAGTGGGTAAGTGTGAATTCAACAACGCAAGGAAATTAATCTTAAGCCGCAGACAGCGAAAAGCCAAAAATAAATCAACAATGCAATAATTTATCAGAAAATATGTGTCCGTTGCAGGTCCGTTTGCTCGCTCTCCCTCTCGCTCGCACACACGTCCCCAGCTCCCTCCCCCATCACCCAAAACCTCTCGCTTGCTCTCTCTCTCTCTCTCTCTCTCTGTTGCTCACAAAAGTATGCAACAGTGTTTGCGTTTGAATTTGGAGCGTCAGCAGAATGAGTCAGCTGCATATATCACGCATTCGCACACACGGACATACCGATACACACACACACACACACACACACACATACACACTGGCATGCACACAGCACTTAAGTCTCTGTAAAATCCACTGTCATGGCAACGCAATGGACAAAAACAGCATCCATGGGCATCAGCATCAGCATCAGCATGAGAGCATGAGAGCATGTCCTGGCCACGACTGTGGCAAAACGAAATATGAGCACTAGTCCTCACATACACGTGGACGTGCGTATGTGCTGGTATTGCATACGGATGTCCGAACATTTTGCTGCCACTGGAGAAGGCTGCTGCTCAGGTTCAGGTTCAGGTTTGGTGGCCAGGGCTCGTTGCCAGTTCATGAATCAGTAGCAGGGACCAAGTCAGTTAGTCACTCTGCCTGACACACGGACAGTGGGCTGTAGGCCAGACAGTAGGCCAGACAGTGGAATGCACAGTGGAGCGGACAGTGGAACGGACAGTGAGCTAGAAATTGGAACGCACAGTGGAGCGGACAGTGAGCCAGAGAGAGTGGAACGGACAGTGGAGAAGATAATTGAATGGACAGTGGCGCGGACAGTGGAACGGACAGGGTAATTCTGGAACGGACAGCAAGATAGATGGCCAAACAGTCAGACAGACAGACAGAGAGACAGACAGACAGTTCTGGCAGTCGGCAATCATCAACACCGACTCACTCTCGCTCTCTCCTGGCACTTTGGCTTGACGCCCATCCTGATGGCCACCGCCACCGTCCGACGCGACCATCCCCCCATCTGGCTGGCACATCTGGCTGCTGCTCTTGCTGCTGCTGCTGCTGCTGCTCCACCCCTAGCCCAATGTGTTTGCGCATTTGCCTGGTTAAAATGTTGCTGCTTCATTATCTGGCCAGCACTCGGCTCTACCGGCGCTCTGCTGCTGGCTGTTGGCTGTTTTCTGTGCGCCGTTGGACATTCTCCGTTCGCCGTTGGCCGTTTGGCCGTTTGGCCATTCTGGCAGGGAGTCAAATGTAATAATGTGGGTGCAATTTCAACACCTTTGCCGGCATGGACCCACGTCCGTCATGCACTCACACATCGCTGTCGTTCTTGTCCTTGTCATCTACGCACCCGCCCTTGCTGCTCAACGGTGTCCAGGCAGGGTCCTCTGCCGTTGCCGTTGCCGTTGCACAAATTGCTTAAATTATGCAAAATATGCGCGCCACATCATTCGAGCTGCTGCCCCTCATCCCTTGCCGCACTGCCACATGGAGACAGCGGCAGCAACAACACCAGCAATATGGCAACACTTTCAAATTCATTTTCGAAATTGATGAAAGTTGCCTTCGTCTGTGTGTGTGTGTGTGTGTGTGTGCGAGGCTGGCCACAAAATCCATGACGAGATCTCGACTTTGAAGTTGTTAATGGGATCGATTGGAAAAGCATTCAGCGGATGCCGGTCCCCAGTTTCAGTCCCAGTCCCAGTGCCTGCCACTCACTCCTGTTCCTCTCTGTGTCGCCGCTGTCTCCGGTCTTTGTGCTCCCGCTCCCCCTCCCCCTCCCGCTGCCGCTGCCACTGCCACGCTCCCATTCGCGCGCTGCCACGCGCTTTGTATTCACAAATCCAATCCAATTTGAGAGTGTAATTACATCAATTAAACTTAATCAAACTGTTTCAAAGTGAGAGAGCGCCACGCAAATGAAAGCGAAAAGGAAGCGAATCGAGGCTGCTTTTGGTGGTGCTGCTGCTGGTGCTGGTCCTGGTCCTGGTCCTGTCTGTGCACAGCACAGTGGGCGGGTGACTAGCGATGGATGTGGCTGAAATGATTGCCTGGGGAGTACAGTCAGAGACAGGCAGACAGACACGAGTGTATGCATGATAAATGTCGATGCTGTATTATTGATAACTTCATGAAAGCAACTTCAAGTTGAAAGCTGTAAAACTTGAGGCTAACGCTTCTTTATTTTACAGTTATTTGGACATGGATTTAGTTACTTATTGGAAGCTTAAAGCTCAGCTGCAAGAGCAGCCCAGAGCGCAGCTTAAAGAGCGCAGCTCGCAGAGCATCCGAGAGAGCGCAGCCTTAAGCAAAGAGTCCAAGCTGCAGCTGGCGTAGACTCTCTTTAGGCGAAGAGAGCAGCTGCAGCGCTCTCTCTGATCTCTGGCAGAGGTACAGCAATATACAGCAATATTTATTGGATTTATTAATTGAATTAATGCGATCATTGGCAGCGCTAAGATTGTGCCCATGGTCTCGGGCCTTGCCTTGTTCTTTCCCCCCCTTCTCGCTGTCATCTCTCTGTTGGCATCTTTATTCATGCTCTTGCCCGCTCCCGCACACACTTATGAAATCTCACGTGCTCAAAATTCGCGTACACTAATTAAGCGCTGCCAACTAAGTAAAGTTGCCTCATGATGAGCAGAGACCGAACCATGGGACGGTACTCCCAAAAAGGAGCAGCAGCAGCACATGGCTGGTGTCGAAAAGGAGGCTGCTGGAATGTACCTCTGCTGCTGCTGTCTCTGTCTCCTGCAGGCATCAACTTCTTTCGCCTTTGCTTCATATAATTTATGTTACATTTGCTGGCTGGCTGGCATAACTTTGCCTCTGCCTCCAGCGACGATTCTACGACTCAAGGTACGGGTACGGGTACGGGTACGGGTACGGGTGCGGCTCTCTGTCAGTTAGTCAGTCAGTGGCGGGGCAAGTCACTTTGAGTTCCAAATCAAGTTGCACCCAAACCCCAAAGACCCTGCCACCACCTTGAAGAGCCTGTGCCGCTGCCGCTGCCGCCGCTGCCTAAGGTGTGAAGGCAGAGAGTGAGTGAGAGAGAGAGAGAGAGCGAGAATATGGCACGTGACTTAAATAAATTGCAAAAATCTTTCTCGCTTTTCCCCAGCATCTTTCGCATAGTTCTTTTTTTCTCTCCTTTTTTTTCGTTGGAGTGGAGTGCAGAGTGAAGGAGTCGGCAGGCAGAGGCGGCTCCTTGGCCTTTGTTGCTCGCCAAACGCCAGCATTTATGCGCTTGTGTGTGTGTGTGTGTGTGTGTGTGTGTGGGTCTGAGTGTATTTTCATGACTTTATTAGCAAGCTGCTTGAAAAGTTCCCTGGAGCAGAGCGCCCCGGTCGCCACCTGTCGGCAGGCGAAAACTTTATTTTCGCACCCACACAGCGATGAATGGAAGAGCGGGGCAGAAGAGAGAGTGGGAAGAGCTGAGAGTGAGCGAATCAGAGACACATAATCAACACCTAATCAAAGTAATAGAAACTTATTGGATTAATCGCGGCATAGAATATCTATTTGTGACGCGGCAGGGGCATCCTTTGAACACTGTGTGTGGCGGGGGTTGAGGTTGCTAATTATTCCCGCAGTCTCTTTTGGTAGCAAAACTGCTTCCACGAGTTCACAGCTAATCGTCAAAATTGGCAAAATCTCTGTCTGGCCGAACGATGACAGCTGTCAACGGGCCCGAATGACAATGCGCGATGCGCGATTGCCCAATGCCCGATGCCCGCTGCAATCTAGCCATCAATTTTGATTAGGCTGCCATTCGATTATGATGATGTGAAGTGCCTGTGGATGCTGGACTGGGGCAGGCAGTGTTGATGGGTTCCACCGATAATTGAAATTATGCAACGGCTGACAGCTTTGACATGGAATATGGCGGTGCTTGAGGAAAGAGAAACTGAATCAATTTGTACGTAAAGTCGTTGAAGAGCGCAAGTGAAAATGAAGAGACGAACCCGAAGCACCACTCGAAGGGGAATCAGAAATTGGGAGTTTCCGCACTCCACTGCCAGCAGAGGGAACACCTTAAGCAACACACAATAGAATTTATTGAGCATATATTGAAAATATTCATGGATCATTGAATTGAGACTCCTTGCAACAGTCCAGTCCAGTCCAGTCCAGTCAACATCCCAATTGTTAAGCTCAGCATAATGTTCGCATTTCATATTCAATGGCTGGGAATAATCCGCACAGCCTGCCGACAGAAACAAACTGGACCCAGAGGGCATTTGCAGTGTGTGTGTGTGTGTGGGGTGTTAGTTGTGTGTATTTGTGGGTGTCATCTTGCTGCATCATCATCATTGTCGGCTCTGGCATCTTTTGGCCATGGATCTTTGGCTCTAACCAACAGCAGCAGCAGCAGCAGCATCCCCAGCATTTTGGAGTCCGGTGTCTTCGTTGCTTGTGTCTTCGTTATGGCGTAAATGAAAAATTTATTTAGACCAAGGCATAATTATACAAATTGGGAATGCAATTAAATTTAATTGTTCCAACGTTGCCGACACTCGTCGCTCTCTCTCTCTCTCTTCCTCTCTTTCTCTCTGCCTCTCCTCTATGCCAAGTGTGTGTATTGCATGTGTGTTTGTGTGTGTGTGCTGTGCCCCCTCCGCTCCCTTAGTCAATGAAATGTAAAAACGTTTTAAGCACGAACCTTATCTTTCTCGCCTCTGACCCCCCCGC
This sequence comes from Drosophila subobscura, assembly GCF_008121235.1. Lineage (NCBI taxonomy): Eukaryota > Metazoa > Arthropoda > Insecta > Diptera > Drosophilidae > Drosophila > Drosophila subobscura. The sequence goes on along the minus strand of NC_048530.1, from coordinate 20,669,335 downwards.
TGCCACGGCCCAAGTACGCGTAAGTACCGTAAATAAAACAAGAAGAAATTACAACTGTCGAGCACTGGCAGGCAGAAAGAAGTGCCAACTCGGGGCAAACTATTCAGGCAAAAGGCCTAGCCTCAGTCGCAGCCAAGTCTTCGACTGCAAGAACCCAAAACAACGAAACAAAAAACATATTTTAATGATACATGAATGAAGGAGAAGGAGCAGGAGGAGTCGCAAAAACGACAGCAGCAGCAGCTCGGAGCACAACATTATAATGAGGCACAAAAAGTGGCGAGACAAATCGCAAGACATGACCTGGGACTAACGGTACACAGAACGTGGACGGAGCTGTGAGCTGCGTAAGGAAGGGGGGAAGTGCCTGACCAGGGGCGTTGCCCCAAGGGAGAGCGAAAGATAATTCGTAGGGAATGCAACAATACAATCAACCATGGCTAAGATAAAGTTTTTGCACTGAAATATGTTTAAGCAATGCAAAATGCAAAGCATTGATCTTCAAATGAAACAATTATCTAGCAGAAAGCCGTACAAGTGCGAAGAAGCAAGAGAGCTTTCAGCTGCTGCTGCTCTGCTCACCTTTTCGCCATCTCTTTGCTCTTCTCTTCGCGTCACTCTTCTTCTCTTGCGCTCTTTGCTGGCTGCATTTGGTGGCCTATTCAGAGTGACAGTTTGCTCTTATCGTGCTTGGTTTACGCGCCGCTGCACAGTGCTGGGAAAATGGAGCACCCGCTGGACATGGACAGCAGTAGGAGCGGCGGGAAGAGACAAGGAAAACGAAGAGTCGGATTGTGTGGAGGGTTCGTGGCATAATATCTTAATTATTTCTTTACATGTGTTTTAATTTTTAGTAAGCACTTGCTGTCCCCCCGCCCCACGTCGTCGTTGGCTGCTGCCACACTAGCAACGCTTGGAATTTCAGTCACGTGCTGCAAGTAATCCCCATCACCGCCCTCAGTCCCTGCCTCCAGCAGATTCCAATGGCAACAGATGAGAACGTTCCATGGGGCATGGGAGCTGGCTGGCTGGCTGGCTGGCAAAGGTAAATGCCAAAGTAACTAACTGTGTATGCACTCGAGCAGCTGAAGCTGGAGAGGATTGGCAGTGGAAGCAGTGCGAGAGTGGCGAGAGGGCGAGTGGAATTGGGGAGGACAGTCAGCTAACCAGCTCATTTGCAGACTTGGCTTTGCCCTGACAAGCCAACGTGTTTATGCGTGGCCCATTACAAGCAAAATCATTTATTTCGATTAATTGATAAATATATTTCACACATCCAGCGACTGTTAGTGACTGCCTCTAACACAGTTCTCTCTCTTCACTTCAGTTGCATTCTCTTTGCTTTTCTTCGATCTTTGCCCACGCATAAACGTCGGGAAACTGTGAAGAACCCCCCACACTTGTGCCGAGTTTTCTCAATTACTTGGGCAGGGCCTCAGCCTCCGCCTCCGCTTTTGGCTCAGTCTACGACTACGGATAAAATGTGGCCCTCGTTTTAGTCCTTGCCGCCCGCCCTCTCTGCGTATGTTGATTAAACTTAAGAGAGCAGAGAATAGGAAACTATGGCACTGTGTGTGCCTGCGTGTGTGTGTGTGTGTGTGTGTGTGTGTGTGTGTGTGTGTCTCCCTTGCGCGGCGCCCTCTGTTTGTATTAATCCAACATAATTAAGAAATTTAATTAAAGTGCAGCACGCTCTGAATGTGGAATAGCTATGCTAGCAGCAGCTAGAAAGTTAGACGGCGGATACGGGACCCCCCACACATATTCGTATCCGTTTCCGAATCGAAGCTTGCTCTGTCGTGTGACGTGTCCCACACACACAAAGAAACGTTCGATCCAAAATTCAAAAGTGTTTGTGTATCGTTCGATAGATTCCAACAGGACGAGCAGCATGGCGACGATGCTGAAGCAGTGGCCGTCTGCCATCTGCCGTTCGGTGGCTGCGATCTACCATCGCTACATGTCGAGGCCCAGGCCCAAGTGTGGCGAGACCGACCACTGCCAAACGCCAAATGACCAGACGAAGAAGAGAGCCATTAACGAAATAACGGCACTTCCAGCTAGATTTCAGATCACCGAAGAGGAGCAGCGCAAGATAGACGAAGTGCTGAAAGAGCTGGATAGGGTTATTCAGGAGAACGATGACTAACTTTTTGCACGCAACTCGTGCTGTTGGACATTTATCTACGATTCTCAACAAAGTACACGCTTCATAACGGAACAGCTTAATATGTGACTTCGGGCGGGATTGGGGTGGATCTGCTGCAACGCAGCTACCTGCTGCTTGCCGTTTCATTTCGTTTCGTTTCGTTTTCGTTTCTTTGTGTTAGCTGGCAAAAAGCTCGCTCTCAAATCTAATTCAGGTAGCTGAGCTTCCATCGCTCTCTTTTATGCTCTCCGAACATGGCATTGCTCTTGGGTCAGAGCTTAACACACTGAATTCTCCTCCCAGATGCATATGTAGATCGTCTTTCTGCATTTGTTTCAACACAATGCTGAGCGGAATCTTCCTCCCACTGTGCTCTGGTCAGGGTTAAAGTGCCAATTCAACGAAGATCCCCAGACAACATGCCATGGGGCCAAAGGTCAACTGCGGTGTTAACGTGTCTGACTCGACAGGCGGCCGGGGCAGTCGCAATACCAATCACTGAACACTGAATACCGAATCTCAGGCCCCGTCGCTATCGGGCTGCCGGCTGATGAAAATGTGCGAAAATGTTGCCGGTATTTCAGCACGAAATATGCATAAATACATAAATAAATGGCTCGCACACACACGGACACGGACACGGACACACACGCGAAGGGATAACTGTGTCGGCTACTGTCTATGTGGCTGGCTGCCCGCCTGCTCCCCCTGCTCCAGGGGGAGCTCTTGCCCCAGCACTCTTTGATTTTTGCGGTGGCTTTGCGCTTTCGATGATTTTTGCCTGCCACTCTGCCATCCGCCATTCCCTATGCCCTCTCCTTCTGTTCAAACGTTCTCAGCTCACACCACTCTCTCTCTCTCCCTCTCTCTGCCTACCACCCAACCCATATCGCATTTGTTGCAATCTCTCTCTCTTGTTGTATTTTTTGTTTACTCATTTTTGTTGTTTGCATTAAAGTTGCGCACTTTACTGTTGACTTCTCCGCCTCCTCTCCTTCACCCACTTTCGGCGATCTAAATATGTGTGTGTGTGTGTGTGTGTGTGCGCCTGAAGTGTACAATAAACGCGGATTTCTCCGCCAATATTTGTCTGCAATCATTTTGGCTTGTCGGCAGTTCCCTGCCTCTGTCTGAATGTCTGACTGTCTGTCCACCCGTTTGTCTGTCTGGCTCCATCCCCCTATGAGCCATCCGTCTAGCGTTTGGGCCTCTTCTTTTTTCAGACCAGACCAGACCAATAAAGCGTCCAGCAACAACATGAATTTCCAACTAGAGCTGCATGCACCGAAGTGCTATATACCCTAGAAATAGGTAAAGGCTAAAGGCGCTTCACACATTCCAATTCTGGTTGCAGGTTTCATCGTCGATCGTCGCAGTATACCCGCTGTGAGGGCATATCGAAGGGAAGAGCAACCTTCAGTGAAGCAGCAATAACAACGCAGCAAGCGCTGTTGACGTTGCCCCTACACACACACACACACACACACACTCGCACACTCACATAGCGCGCATCTTTGTTGTGCTGTGTAATGCGCGACTTCTGTTTGCCTTTCGCTGCTTTTCTCTCTGTCGATCTCTCTGTGTTTGTGTGCGCGCATCTGTGTGTGTGCGTATATTTTGCTTGTGCGTCTCAATCGAGACAATTGGTCTCAACGCCATAAGCGCTTCACACATTCCATTTATGACCCTAGCACATATGTAGCCCTAACATATCAGCCCCACCACACCACATTCCGCTCCACTCCAAACCGCACTCTCGCTCGCACTCTCCCCCTCTCGCTCACACGCTCACATTCTATCATCGCGTGCTTGTTGATTTAACGCTTTTGGCGCTCTTCTGCTTCTTATGGCCATCCGTCTGTCCCTTGTTGCATTTCCGGTTTGGTTTTTTTCCACTTTGTTTTTTTTTGGTCGACCACGAAGGTCTGCTCTGCATTTACTTTTTTTTTTTTTGGTCTCTCTGCAGTTTAACCAACTGATGGCACACGGAAACCAGAGGGGATGTCAGGATGCGGCTAACAGTTAGGTGGGATTACATACATACATTTTACATACATAAATGTACATGTACATATGTATTTATGTATGTAGTTTTTATACCCGGTACTCGAAGAGTAAATAGGGTATATTGTATTTGTGCACATAACGGTTGTATGTAACGCACAGAAGGAAACGTTTCCGACCCCATAAAGTATATATATTCTTGATCAGCATCAATAGCCGAGTCTATGTCTGTCTGTCTGTCTGTCCGTCTGTCCGTCTGTCCGTCTGTCCGTCTGTCCGTCCGTCTTGTTGAGCGCCTGGATCTCAGACACCATTAAAGCTAGAGCCACCAAATTTTGCATCCATACTTCTGTATGCTCACACTGTTACAAGTGTATTTCAAAATGAGCCACGCCCCCCCTTCCGCCGCCGCAAAGGGCGAAAACCTCCCAAATCTACAATTTTGAAGATAGCAGAAAACTAAAAACGCCATTCCGTAGGGAATGACCATATCTATCAGATCACCAAATTGGGATACGATTGGATCATTATTATAGCCACAATGAAGAAATTAATTTGCAGTAGCCAAACCCACCCCGTCCCGCAGCATTCACACTCTGCTTCGCGCTGTTTATGGCCTGGCCCCTGACACGTCACTGCCTCTGCCTCTGCCGCTGCCTCTGCCGCTGACTCTGCCGCGACTCTGCAGTGTGTGTTTCTAGGGGAGGGTGGCGAGCTAAAGGAGCGTGTTGGCGTGAGTAGTGTTGTTGATGTAGATGACAGATGAAGAAAAAATGTAAAATTTGACAAATAACCGCTAAAGTGCAGATGTAGTACTGAGTGCCGGGTATAAAAGTTGTGACGCGTAAGAAGCGTCTCACACGTCCCTTCTCGTTGCATATTGAAAGTGTACGATAGGATTTATGGGTCACGTGTGTATGGTGAAAGGATTTAAAGGAAACACGACTAATACGACAGAACATGAAATAATGCTGAGTGCAAGTTTAGAAATAAATGGCTTTAATTCAAAGCAATAAAATTCATAAATATACGATAGTAGGTAGTGTATCGCGCGAAAAAAGCAGTTTTTCAGTCACCTCCGCATGCTATAAGGTACTATGTACATATGTACATATATAATATGGTTAATAATTTGTCAATCGTCCCATTGGGTTAATAATTTTTCAATCACCCCCCGCGCGTTATCACATGAAAAAAGGGGAAATAAAAAAGCTTGTGTGTGTGAGACTCAGGGTCGAGACTGGGGGGAAAGGAGAAAAGCTTCTGCATCTGCAGCTGCTTCTGCTGCTGCTCAACGGGTGAAAGGAGATAAGCTGTTGCTGCTGCTGCTGCTGCTGCTGCTGCTGCTGCTGCTGCTGCTGCTGCTGCTGCTGCTGCTGCTGCTGCTGCTGCTGCTGCTGCTGCTGCTGCTGCTGCTGCTGCTGCTGCTGCTGCTGCTGCTGCTGCTGCTGCTGCTGCTGCTGCTGCTGCTGCTGCTGCTGCTGCTGCTGCTGCTGCTGCTGCTCAACGATGAGCCCGAGACCGGAGAGCTGTACGTCTGAGAGAGAGAGAGCGGGCGCGATCGTTAACCATGAGCGAAGCCCGAGACCGGGCGCGAGCTTTAACGATGAGCGAGAGCTGTAAGCCCGAGAGAGCGAGAGACCGAGTGAAGGCGATAAGCTGGAAGATTTATGTAAACAACGTTTTTTATTTGTTTTTGTATTTTATTCATCCCTCGATACATCCATCATTCTTAATTTATAGATCTGTAAGTCGTCTATGTCGGCATACAAATTAAAGAATTTAACTTAGAGCTAACTCACCCAACAATATTGAGTGCACATTTAACAGCAGGCCAACGAACATAATTGAAACAAATCTAAAATATTCATACACATCTCATGTGCAGCTTCAGCTGGTATTTATTGGCTGTGCAAAATATAAACACAATTTATGGCTTAAACATGAAGCGCACAAAAGCCTTTTGGCTTAGTGGATCACACGAATCGCCCTTCCGCCACGCCTGTGCCAACAACAACAACAACGACAACAACAACAACAAACGCAAAGCTATAACTAACTAAATAAATAACATAAATTAACTAAATTTGTAGACAATTTTGTCTGTTAAGTGTAAAAGTTTTTGCGCTTTCCCTGTCGTTGTTGTCATTTTTTCTGTGTCCACTTTTTGTTTTTCTTTTTTTGCAGCTCAAGCGTGCAGCGGGGCAGAGGGAAGCGAACTTTGGTAACGGGTTTTTTGGTTGAGGATTTTAGGTGCTCTTGGCGCAATAATGGATACGCCTGGCTCGGACTCTGGACTTTGGTCTGCGAAGAGTCTGCCTGGCTGTGCCACGAGTGCTGCGACTTTTCAAGGATGCTGACCATACACACACTCGCACACACACATGAGCAGGAGGAGGCAGTGTTGTGACATCAAATGTTCATGTTAACAACTTTTCTAAAACTCAATGAGCTGTTGTTTGTGTTGTCCCAGTCCGAGTCCCAGTCCCAGTCCCTGGCTCTCACAGCTATAGATATGTATATGTACATGTGTAGCTGGGGGTAGCAGAGGGTTAGCAGTCAGCCAGGCGCAAACACGTCGAGCGTCGAGTGTTTTGTAGCAAATAATTTTGCACAAAGTTCTCGCCTTAACGATTCGAACACATGTTAACATGAAGAGTAACAACAGTTGCAACAAGCAGTCCTCCAGCCACCCCCCCACAATCCACCATCCACCCTCCACAGGTTCAGGTTCAGGTCCAGGTCCGGGTCCTTGTCCTGCTCTGTTCGTGGATAACACTTCGACATGATAATAAATATGCTTGAGGCAGGCACAAGGATAAGGATGAGCCAAATGAACGGCACGGCACGGCATGGCGACATGTTCGCCCTCTCCAGCAGGATGGACTGGACTGCTGTAGGGATACGCAGGATGCGGCACCAGTAGCGGATGTACTCGTACTCGTAAAGGGAGTGCCCGATAGCTGGTGGTATAACATGTTTATATGATGTCTAATAAAATGAAGCGCGAATATTCTTTACATTCGTATTCCAAACCAGCTGCAGCTGCAGCAGCGGCAGCGGCAGCTTCCTCTTCGATGCACGCCCCACTGTCGCTCTGGCTGCCACTCTGCGACGATGCAAATTTGGGTGGGTGCAAAATCGCGTATTTGAAACACGTTTAAGCAGCTGAAGGAGCATCTCAAAAAAAGCAGCAGGAAGAAGCAGCTTGCACATGCAGCACCATTGCCCGTTTTCCTGATGGCTAAACCTCCCAGCAGCGGCAATCCCATTCGCGTGGCATAAAAACTGCAACGAAGACAAAGCGTGACACAAAATATGGCAAATTGTAAGGGGGGGAAATACGATTGAATAACGCCTATCGGCCCGGCCCAAATCTGCGTCGAGTATCCAAAGGTTGATTGGCGATGCCTCAATTGATCAGCGAGGCAATCAACGCCCGCCTCTCGCTCTCTCGCTCGCTCTCTCTCTCTCTCGCTCTCTGACAAGCTCTCCACTTGCAGCGGCAGCTGCTTGGCATGTAAATTTCTCAGCACAAGCAGCACAGTGGCGTCGACATGCGAAGGGGTGCACCCAGATGTGGCAGAAGGCTGAGTAGTTCAATGCGTAGATCCTTTATTTAGCAGCAAATATTTGCGATCCCTTCTCCGCTCCACCCCTGAGCTTTTGGTAGTGCAGCCAACTAACAGCTTGATCCTCTCTCTCTCACACGCGAGGACTTAGGCTGCACTTTAAGCGAAGATGGTGCCAGGGGCTGGCCCTTAAATATTTACACCAATAGAAGGTGTACAACATGCCAGCGCCACCGCAATGCCAATCACAAACACCAGCGTGGAGTCGACTGGAGTCGAGTCGAGTGTCGGTGTCTTGACCGAGTAAGCCGCTAAGCTAACCTTGTTACACATGCCACATCCTCCACGGATGTGCCGCTGATGGTGGCATATCCGATTTGCCATATGTCAGCTGGATGAAGCCATAGCCATGGATGAAGCTGCAGCATTAACAAGTTGCCCACCTGGGCACGTGTGAAGAGATTTACTTCGGTAGCAGGAGCCAGGGCAGAGTGCCACCTGTCAGGGTTCCCAGTGTCTGTACCATCTGCCTGCCTGCCTGCCTGCCTGTCTGTCCGCCCACTCAGCTCCACTGTGTTGCATCTTTTGTCTTTGCATTGGGGCTTGGGTTCGGTAAGCTGGGTGCAAAAAATCCAACCCGATTTCCACCCACCAACTATCTCTTGGCACTTTACGAGGACTGTGCGCTTTTATTATTATAAAATACGCATGAGTTAGTGTGCATATTTCATGGCTTTTGTGTATAAAAGGGATAAAAATGCAATCAGTCGCAAAAACCAGCAAAGTGAAACGGACAGAGTGTAGAACTGGGCAATAGTCGTGGTCCGCGGGGGTCTCCGCAAAGTCCCCAGTGGGATTTTTGTCCACCCAGAGGGAAGAAGTGGGAGCAGAGACAATGATTATCCATGTGAATGTGTGGCTAAATGGCGAAAGATTAGATCAGATCAGAGCTTGAAAATAATCGAGTAACGAGTAACGAGTAACGAGTAGCGAGTAGCGAGTATGTAACTTTCAGGGGATAACTCCACCACCCAGAGGCAGTGCTGTGCCAAACTCCCCCTCAATATTTATGATGAATGACATGGCAAATGGTTAATTGAGGTGCCGACCCTTGGTGGAGCGAGACGTGCCGTAACCGGTGACCCTCAAGTGAAGCAAATGAGCAATCTGTCGGATGTCGAGACCGAAACCAGAACTTGCTCGTGGAAAACTAAGTAAATACTCTCGCAGGGAAGTGAAGGAGCTGAAGCTGGAGGCACACACACAGAAGTCGGACTGGCACGAGGACTGGCATGCGAATGGGCATGGGGAGGAGTACAAGTACAAGTACAAGTACGAGGATGAGGACGAGAACGAGTACTCAAGTGCCATTGAAGAAAAGTGCTCATGTTTTTCCGTGCCCCGCATGGTACTTGGCTCCACCCTTCCCCTTTCCCGCCTCCACCCCTATTCACGCTTGGTCCTGGCTCAAGGCGCGAGTAAATTCAAGAAACAATTTTCAGGAATGACTTAACTTTTGCGTTTATGTGAAAACTTTTGCAACGTGATGTTATGAGAGCGGCGAAAGGATATGCAATTCACTCCAACTGCTGGTGGGTTGAGTGTGGAGGGCTGAGTGTTGGGTAGTCGCTGGCTTTGGGGAAACGCAGCGAGAGCGAGTCCTGCAGGTCCATGCCCGCTGTGATATGGAGTAGGTCCTCGAAGTGGATTTGATCCCAAGTAGATATTAGATCCTTATTCTCCTCCACATCGAACTTGCTCGGTGACTTTTTCGGTGACTTCTTTGGTGACTTCTTCGGTGACTTCTTCGGTGACTTCTTCGGTGACTTCTGTACCCTCTTCTGTTCCTCCTGCTGCCGGACCAACTGCCTGGCGCACTCCTTTGCCTTCTCCAGCAGCAGCTGATTGAGCTTTCGCCGCATGGCGTGGAACTGTTGCCGCGTGCACGGCAATCGCAGCAGCAGCTCGAAGCACTCGTCCGACGTGAGCTTGTCGTCCGCGTTGTTATCGTATAGGCGGAGCAGGGCCAGCAGCTTACGCTCCACCGGCGACTGCCGCTGGAAGGGCTCCAGTATGTGAATGAGTTGCCTGAAACCCTTCGAGTGATTCAGTCCGCGTTCCAAGATCACATCGGACAGCGGATGACCGGCCAGCGTTGGACAGTGCAGCAGATCCTTGCTGTGCAAAACTCCGTTTGTCTTCCTCAGTGATTCATACATGTCGAACAGGTAGTCGAGCCGACGCATCGAGAATCCCGACTCCGCCTGGATCTCGGCCTTGTCAGCGCTCGAAAGTCGCCGCGACAGAGCCGAACCCATGATTATATCTCTTTCGCTTTTATGCCATATACTCGTACAAACATATATTCAGCACATACATATGTACAAGTCACAGATTATGAAACATAAAGCAATGGCCTCCAAAATTTCAAAAGGCACTTTCGACTAAAACAAAAACAAATGAAGCAAACGCAAAGCTTTTCTTCTTTGCGCATCTCATTCCCACTTCCCACACACCTCACTCTGCAACAACAACACAAAGCGATGCGTGTGAGCTTAGGCGACGCTTGCAGTCAGCGCTTTGGGCTGTGGTGGATGGAGAGAGAAAGAAGATCGCAAAGTTCTACCTGCGCTCATGGTAGAATTACTACTAGGTAACGGATTCACCACAGTGCTTCTCATTCGAGGCCGGTAAATCTTGTCAGTCGTTTGCCAAACGTCGACGAAAGAGGTTGTGTAGCGCACGAATTTTTTCATTGTCTTCTTCTTCTTTTTCTTCATTGCTTACGAATGAAGGCGTAAGCGGAAGACAATGAAATTAAGTACTGTACATGCAAGTACTTTTTTATTTTGGATGTGTATTTTTTTATTTTTTATTATTAGAAATGAACATGTCTGCAAAATATTGTTTTCTATGCCGATCCAAAACTTTGCATGGAAGTATTTTCCTAATTACGAAACAAAGACTAATTGGTCAAAAAAAATATCTACATTTTTATTATAACATACCTATTAAAATTTTATTATTTGTTTTGAACTATTTCGTTTCATTTATTATCGAACATCTTTTCTTTGCTGTCAGCAGAAACAATAAAAACGAAGAGTGCAGAACGTAAAACGTTTGCTATCTGCTAGAGAGAGATAGCTTTCCTCTCTGAGAGCTGAGAGAGCGTGGTGAATAAGCTTATCGGCCTGCACTCAGCTGACGACGTTACCTAGTAGTAATTCTACCATGCCTGCGCTCACAGCAAGTGCGCACCATCAGGCATAACGGACTAACGCTGCTGCATTCGATCTCAGTTTCGCTGCTTTCTCTCTCTCTCTACACATTACAGCTTTGCCACTGCAGTCAACAGCTATATGTACGTGCACAGCCATAGGAGCATGTGTGTGTGTGTGCATATATTTACGTGCCATTTTAAGCACACTTTTTACGTGGCGTGACCCAGTGACGCATCTGCGAATGTGGGCTGTGGCTTGCAGGCTGTTGATGTTCTCTATCGATCGCTTATTCGTATTTATTCTAGACTATTGACTAAATAGAAACATGCAAAAATGGTAACAATAAATTTCTCTAATTGAGATTTGGTTGTCTGGTTTCAGTGTTTCTCTGTCTCTGTCTTGGATGAGGACGTCGCCTACTGATGTCGCTGCTGTGGCTGATGGCCGCTCAAATTCTGCTGCTGCTGCAGGCCATTCCGTGGCTCGAGGTAAGTGCCAATGTTGTTGGCAATGAACTCCCGCAGGTTCTTGCTGAAATGATATTCGAAATTTAAATTGCGAATCAGTCTAGGAAGGATGTTGGGCACCCACATGGTGTCGTTCTGTCTGTCCAGTAGCTGCCTCAGGCGATCATTCTCTTCCGCGCTCAATTTTACATACTGCTCCAGGCGACTGAGCTTCAACACCTGACCATCCAGTTTCTCAAAGAGATGGCCGACTTGCTCCTCCTTCGCGAGCAGCTGCTGTCTTAGCTGCAACGAGAGTTCGAGAATTATCGTTTGAGTCTTTCGTATGGAACTCTATACCTGATTGATCTGCCAGTCCTTGCCAGAGGACTCCAAGTAGAGCTGATCGATTGTCTTCTTCAGTTTGTTGATCTCGTGGCTGCATGTGGCTGTAGCCTCGCTGTCGCGACTCGCCTGCTCCCGCAACTTGATCACCAGCGCCTGAGTGCAGTTGAATTCCTTCCTTACGGATTCCAGATCCCAGTGCAGCTGCTCATCCTTTTGCTCAATGGCATTGAGCTGGGCTTTCGTGCTTTTGAGCTTCGCTTGCAGCTCACTGCGGATACGGAATGGACATACACTCGGAACTCAGTTGGAGCTGGAGCCTCACCTGATCTTCGCATCCAGCTCATCGTTCTTCGCACTCAACCGCAGAATATTTTGCTCTTGGTCGTGGTGCACGTCTCTCAGCTGCAGCAGTTCCTCATTCTTCAGCTTCAGGTCGCTAATGATGTGATCTTTCTCCTCGACGACCGGCAGGATGTGACGCTGCTTAAGCTCGTTCAGCTGCCCCTCCAGGCGCTCTAGTTCCTGCCGTGTCCTCAGTAGCGCAGCCTCCGATCCCTTCACCAGTTGACTCAGCTCCATGTTGCTGTTCCCGGATAAGCTTATGTCAGATGGCAGAGTTAATTCGAATACTCACCGAGAGCTGAGCTTGTCCATTTCCGCCTTGGCCGACTCGATGGCGCTGTCTTTGGCCGTCAGGGCAGCATTCTGCATGGCCAGCTGGCATTTGGTTTCCTTACTGTGGTTCTCGCTGTGCCGCAGCCGCTCCTGCAGCTCGCCCAGGGTCTGCTGCCAGTGTCTCTCGCCAGCCAGCAGCTTCCCCTCGAGATCCGCCCTCAGCCTGTTCATCTGCTCAATGTGATTCTTGTTGAGCTGCAGGAAGCGCCCCTCCATGTGCTGCTTCAGCCGCCGCAGCCTGCCAATGTCACGGTACAGATGGCTATTGGGCGAAGCCTGCTGCTCGCCAGCTCCTGCTGTCCCACACACCTCATCGATATTCTCTACAATTCTCTCCATATTGCGGCTCTGTGGGAGAGAGTGGCAAATAAATGATGAGTCCCAGCAGCTGGTGAAGTCCTCCCAGCAGCTGGTGAAGTCCTACCAGCAGCTCCTTCAGCTTCACTTTCAGCTGCTCCTTCCGATGGCACGCCTCGAACTCATCCTTGGCCAGCTGGATGGGCTCCAGGTGATCGTAGAGCATCATGAAACCCGAATCAACGGCTGCCTGGCAACGATCCTTCAGATCCTGCACAGACTCGTTCGCTGTCGCAAAAAAAAAACAAAAAGTCAGAGGATCACAGAGCCATGTGGGGCACAACTCACGCAAATGTTGGGGCAAACAACTCGAGTCGCTCTTCGTCTCGTCATCAGTCACAAGCTTGGACTCGGCGGGTTCCAATGATTCAACAACTTCGAATTGAAGTCTCTGCAGCTCCTGGTACTGCGTGCCGACGCTGCGCAGTTCGGCTTTGGGCAAGGCACGAGACCTTTCTGCGGGGCTATTCGTGCGCGACTTGGACACTTGCCTTTCCGGCTTCGTTGGGCGCTCGTGAAGGGACACAAAATACGACGCCGAGAACCTGCCCTCTGTGGGCATGGAGTAAACGCTGCGGGCCGTGTAAATGCTGCGCGACACACTGTAACGGCTGGGCGACTGCGACTGGGAGCGTGTCTCCAATTCATTCGAGGCCGCCTGCATAATATTCGTACTTAAACTGGAATCGAAGGGATCGAAAGATGAACTCACCCTCGAGTTGTTTGCCAGTGCACGCAGATTACTGGCCTTGGTTGCTGTTCAAGATCGGGGATGCCAAAGGAATGTCAATTAGTAGGTGCCCACAGGAAGAAACGGGGAAACTTACGTCGGACATAACGCTTATTGGTAGACATTATTCTGCCACTGCCACAAATGCTTTAAGCGAAAAAAGACCAAAACAAAACGCACAACAAAATGAATAATTAACAAGTAGGAATTTGGAACAAAACATAAATAGTTTTCCATATACTGATCAGTTATGTGCTCCGACAGATGCTCTGCCTACTAAGTACATACGAAGTTCATGTGCTTGGTGTTACGTTCCTCAGCAAAAGTTTTCTCTGTGTGTTTCTCCTCTGTGTTCCGCCTAAAAGGAATACAAAAGAACGCAAGAATATCGTGGAGTGCTTGGCGGGGGAGGGGGTGTGCACTCAGACTTGTGATCGAACGCAGCAGAGTGATTCCGTTATGCCTGCATGTCCGCACTTGCTGTGAGCGCAGGTAGAACTTTGCGATTCTATCTCTCTCCATCTCCATCTCTCTCAGACTGCAAGCGTCGCCTAAGCTCACACGCATCGCATTGTGTTGTTGTTGCTGAGAGAGGGATGTGGGAAGTAAGATGAACCGCAATTGAGCAAATGAATATTGAGCAGAGCTTTTGCAGAGCATAAAAAGATCAAAGTACATACGAAGTTCATGTGCTTGGTGTTACGTTCCTCAGCAAAAGTTTCATATGTGTGTTTCTCCTCTTTGTTCCGCCTAAAAGGAATACAAAAGAACGCAAGAATATCGTGGAGTGCTTGGCGGGGGAGGGGGTGTGCACTCAGACTTGTGATCGAACGCAGCAGAGTGATTCCGTTATGCCTGCATGTCCGCGTTGTTATCGTATAGGCGGAGCAGGGCCAGCAGCTTACGCTCCACCGGCGACTGCCGCTGGAAGGGCTCCAGTATGTGAATGAGTTGCCTGAAACCCTTCGAGTGATTCAGTCCGCGTTCCAAGATCACATCGGACAGCGGATGACCGGCCAGCGTTGGACAGTGCAGCAGATCCTTGCTGTGCAAAACTCCGTTTGTCTTCCTCAGTGATTCATACATGTCGAACAGGTAGTCGAGCCGACGCATCGAGAATCCCGACTCCGCCTGGATCTCGGCCTTGTCAGCGCTCGAAAGTCGCCGCGACAGAGCCGAACCCATGATTATCTCTCTTTCGCTTTTATGCCATATACTCGTACAAACATATATTCAGCACATACATATGTACAAGTCACAGATTATGAAACATAAAGCAATGGCCTCCAAAATTTCAAAAGGCACTTTCGACTAAAACAAAAACAAATGAAGCAAACGCAAAGCTTTTCTTCTTTGCGCATCTCATTCCCACTTCCCACACACCTCACTCTGCAACAACAACACAAAGCGATGCGTGTGAGCTTAGGCGACGCTTGCAGTCAGCGCTTTGGGCTGTGGTGGATGGAGAGAGAAAGAAGATCGCAAAGTTCTACCTGCGCTCACAGCAAGTGCGCACCATCAGGCATAACGGACTAACGCTGCTGCATTCGATCTCAGTTTCGCTGCTTTCTCTCTCTCTCTACACATTACAGCTTTGCCACTGCAGTCAACAGCTATATGTACGTGCACAGCCATAGGAGCATGTGTGTGTGTGTGCATATATTTACGTGCCATTTTAAGCACACTTTTTACGTGGCGTGACCCAGTGACGCATCTGCGAATGTGGGCTGTGGCTTGCAGGCTGTTGATGTTCTCTATCGATCGCTTATTCGTATTTATTCTAGACTATTGACTAAATAGAAACATGCAAAAATGGTAACAATAAATTTCTCTAATTGAGATTTGGTTGTCTGGTTTCAGTGTTTCTCTGTCTCTGTCTTGGATGAGGACGTCGCCTACTGATGTCGCTGCTGTGGCTGATGGCCGCTCAAATTCTGCTGCTGCTGCAGGCCATTCCGTGGCTCGAGGTAAGTGCCAATGTTGTTGGCAATGAACTCCCGCAGGTTCTTGCTGAAATGATATTCGAAATTTAAATTGCGAATCAGTCTAGGAAGGATGTTGGGCACCCACATGGTGTCGTTCTGTCTGTCCAGTAGCTGCCTCAGGCGATCATTCTCTTCCGCGCTCAATTTTACATACTGCTCCAGGCGACTGAGCTTCAACACCTGACCATCCAGTTTCTCAAAGAGATGGCCCACTTGCTCCTCCTTCGCGAGCAGCTGCTGTCTTAGCTGCAACGAGAGTTCGAGAATTATCGTTTGAGTCTTTCGTATGGAACTCTATACCTGATTGATCTGCCAGTCCTTGCCAGAGGACTCCAAGTAGAGAGCTGATCGATTGTCTTCTTCAGTTTGTTGATCTCGTGGCTGCATGTGGCTGTAGCCTCGCTGTCGCGACTCGCCTGCTCCCGCAACTTGATCACCAGCGCCTGAGTGCAGTTGAATTCCTTCCTTACGGATTCCAGATCCCAGTGCAGCTGCTCATCCTTTTGCTCAATGGCATTGAGCTGGGCTTTCGTGCTTTTGAGCTTCGCTTGCAGCTCACTGCGGATACGGAATGGACATACACTCGGAACTCAGTTGGAGCTGGAGCCTCACCTGATCTTCGCATCCAGCTCATCGTTCTTCGCACTCAACCGCAGAATATTTTGCTCTTGGTCGTGGTGCACGTCTCTCAGCTGCAGCAGTTCCTCATTCTTCAGCTTCAGGTCGCTAATGATGTGATCTTTCTCCTCGACGACCGGCAGGATGTGACGCTGCTTAAGCTCGTTCAGCTGCCCCTCCAGGCGCTCTAGTTCCTGCCGTGTCCTCAGTAGCGCAGCCTCCGATCCCTTCACCAGTTGACTCAGCTCCATGTTGCTGTTCCCGGATAAGCTTATGTCAGATGGCAGAGTTAATTCGAATACTCACCGAGAGCTGAGCTTGTCCATTTCCGCCTTGGCCGACTCGATGGCGCTGTCTTTGGCCGTCAGGGCAGCATTCTGCATGGCCAGCTGGCAGTTGGTTTCCTTACTGTGGGTCTCGCTGTGCCGCAGGCGCTCCTGCAGCTCGCCCAGGGTCTGCTGCCAGTGTCTCTCGCCAGCTAGCAGCTTCCCCTCGAGATCCGCCCTCAGCCTGTTCATCTGCTCATTGTGATTCTTGTTGAGCTGCAGGAAGCGCCCCTCCATGTGCTGCTTCAGCCGCCGCAGCCTGCCAATGTCACGGTACAGATGACTATTGGACGAAGCCTGCTGCTCGCCAGCTCCTGCTGTCCCACACACCTCATCGATATTCTCTACAATTCTCTCCATATTGCGGCTCTGTGGGAGAGAGTGGCAAATAAATGATGAGTCCCAGCAGCTGGTGAAGTCCTTCCAGCAGCTGGTGAAGTCCTACCAGCAGCTCCTTCAGCTTCACTTTCAGCTGCTCCTTCCGATGGCACGCCTCGAACTCATCCTTGGCCAGCTGGATGGGCTCCAGGTGATCGTAGAGCATCATGAAACCCGAATCAACGGCTGCCTGGCAACGATCCTTCAGATCCTGCACACACTCGTTCGCTGTCGCAAAAAAAAAACAAAAAGTCAGAGGATCACAGAGCCATGTGGGGCACAACTCACGCAAATGTTGGGGCAAACAACTCGAGTCGCTCTTCGTCTCGTCATCAGTCACAAGCTTGGACTCGGCGGGTTCCAATGATTCAACAACTTCGAATTGAAGTCTCTGCAGCTCCTGGTACTGCGTGCCGACGCTGCGCAGTTCGGCTTTGGGCAAGGCACGAGACCTTTCTGCGGGGCTATTCGTGCGCGACTTGGACACTTGCCTTTCCGGCTTCGTTGGGCGCTCGTGAAGGGACACAAAATACGACGCCGAGAACCTGCCCTCTGTGGGCATGGAGTAAACGCTGCGGGCCGTGTAAATGCTGCGCGACACACTGTAACGGCTGGGCGACTGCGACTGGGAGCGTGTCTCCAATTCATTCGAGGCCGCCTGCATAATATTCGTACTTAAACTGGAATCGAAGGGATCGAAAGATGAACTCACCCTCGAGTTGTTTGCCAGTGCACGCAGATTACTGGCCTTGGTTGCTGTTCAAGATCGGGGATGCCAAAGGAATGTCAATTAGTAGGTGCCCACAAGAAGAAACGGGGAAACTTACGTCGGACGTAACGCTTATTGGTAGACATTATTCTGCCACTGCCACTGCCACAAATGCTTTAAGCGAAAAAAGACCAAAACAAAACGCACAACAAAATGAATAATTAACAAGTAGGAATTTGGAACAAAACATAAATAGTTTTCCATATACTGATCAGTTATGTGCTCCGACAGATGCTCTGCCTACTAAGTACATACGAAGTTCATGTGCTTGGTGTTACGTTCCTCAGCAAAAGTTTCCTCTGTGTGTTTCTCCTCTTTGTTCCGCCTAAAAGGAATACAAAAGAACGCAAGAATATCGTGGAGTGCTTGGCGGGGGAGGGGGTGTGCACTCAGACTTGTGATCGAACGCAGCAGAGTGATTCCGTTATGCCTGCATGTCCGCACTTGCTGTGAGCGCAGGTAGAACTTTGCGATTCTCTCTCTCTCCATCTCCCTCTCTCTCTGAATGCAAGCGGCGCCTAAGCTCACACGCATTGCATTGTGTTGTTGTTGCTGAGAGAGGGATGTGGGAAGTAAGATGAACCGCAATTGAGCAAATGAATATTGAGCAGAGCTTTTGCAGAGCATAAAAAGATCAAAGTACATACGAAGTTCATGTGCTTGGTGTTACGTTCCTCAGCAAAGGTTTCCTCTGTGTGTTTCTCCTCTTTGTTCCGCCTAAAAGGACTACAAAAGAACGCAAGAATATCGTGGAGTGCTTGGCGGGGGAGGGGGTGTGCACTCAGACTTGTGATCGAACGCAGCAGAGTGATTCCGTTATGCCTGCATGTCCGCACTTGCTGTGAGCGCAGGTAGAACTTTGCGATTCTCTCTCTCTCTGACTGCAAGCGTCGCCTAAGCTCACACGCATCGCATTGTGTTGTTGTTGCTGAGAGAGGGATGTGGGAAGTAAGATGAACCGCAATTGAGCAAATAAATATTGAGCAGAGCTTTTGCAGAGCATAAAAAGATCACAAAAGCAATACAAAGTGAGAGAACAGTTACAGTAAGAATTTAATTCGAAATAGATAAACATATTTATAGAAGCTTAAACACTTTAAAACATACTTTTACCTAATGCTATCTGAGTAATGTTTTATAATTTGTTGAATACTCATACGCTACCTGCCTGCCACCTGGCCCCTCGCATCTGATGTGTGTCACAGTGGTGGACCTGGGAGTGGGCCTGGGCCTGGAGGCCTTCACTCATTGTGGCATATGTCAAAATTAATTTCGTTGGTATTATTTTGACAGGCTTTCATGCTAAGCTGAGACTACCAGCTACCAGCTAGCAACCCTCCTCCAGTACCCAGCTCGATATTAGGCCCAGCCAACAGAGTGCCATGGGGGATGGGGTTACTGGGGGTTAAAGGTAACAACTTTGCCCTTAGATTTGATTTTGTTTTGCTTTCGTTTCGCTTCGATTCGAGTGTTTTTTGTGTGTGGGTTTTTTTGTTGTTTATTTTTTTGGTCAGTCATCGCCGGAATTTGGACAGGATGGATAAGTTGCACATCATCATGGAGACAGGGGAATGGATGGGAAATGGGGGAAATATTTACACCACCTCCGGCACTGCTCTGCTAAGCTCTGCGCTGCTCACGATTCCATTTCCATTTCCATGTCCAATCCCACATTGGAATTTCTATTTGATGGCATCATTCCGACAATATGCAAAACTCATTGCCCACAAACGCATTGAAGAGACCACAAACTGCGGCTGATATCCAGATGGCCATTAAAACCATTACTCCGGTTCCACCTCTGGCCATCCGCCCGGCTGCTCCACGTCCACTGCTCTTCGTGGCAAGACAACAAATTACAAAAATTAAGAGACCATTTTTGTGGATGAAATGCAAGAGAGAGAGCAGAGTGTCCAACGATGAGCGAGCGGCAGGCGACACAAGTGGCCAAGTTGCTGGACAGCAGCGAGAGGTGAGGGGTGAGGGATAGGGTGGTGTGAACATGGCAGGAACCTCCCTCTAGGTGGGAGGCGTGTGCAAATTAATGAAATTAAATCGTCTTCATTTGATGGTTTACAGAGGGCAAGGCGAAGAGCTTCATTCACTGGCACACCCCACAGTAAGACTGCTGCGTGGGGGTGAAAAGGTGACAGAAAGTTGCCTTAAAGTTACCTCAAATTGAAATTAAATTACAGAAAATGGTAATTAAAGGCGAGCCGAGGTATGAATTATTGATAAAAACGATGACAATGGCAGAATAAATACATTTGGAAGAATCGAAGAAGAGAGAGCAAACAGAAACGCAAGCGGAAAGAGAATGCCAAAGGAGTGGAGACGCTGCCAGAGCCGCGACACTGCTCATATGTATCCTCGAGTTGGAGGGAATGCTGGCGGAGTGGGGCCAACCCCCACTTAACGCAATCTTCTTAACGGTTAGGGCACTCACAATTCGAACCCCCGAACTTGTAATCGCCTTGCTGCCGGAAAAGGCTCTGGCATCGATGGCTCCGAATCTCCCACTGAGAACGGGGAAGGGGGAACGGGGAACGGAATGGAACGGAACGGAATGGAGCGGAGCAGAGCGGAGATTGTGTTTTCACTTTCGACATTGCATTTAATACGTATGAAATTGTTTGGTGATGGGATCCGGAACGTGATGCGAATACACAGAATTAATTGCAATCGGTGCGATGGCAACCGAACTCGGCTGAAGACGGGTGGGTCCGAGCCGGAGCCGGAGCCGGAGCCTGAGCCTGGGACTGTGCTTGGGCCGTGCAGGAAGCATCCGTTCATAATGGCGCACTGGATACTGGCTGCTGCTGCTTCATGCTGTGTGTGCTGGCTGGTGCCTGCCTGTGGCTTTCTTTTGTCCCCGCTCGCACACAAAAGCACAGGGGCCAAAGGATGGCCCAACACCTTTGCCAACGCCCCAGCACCAGCCCCAGCCCCAGTCCAACCCACACCATGCTGCAGCCCCGACACGCTGATCTTTGTGTGAAAGGTCCTCCAGTGGGCAGCCAAATCCTGCTACCCAATCTGCCGCCCCTCCCCGCATGCAGCCAGGAGCTCCAATGGACAACAGAAATTAGCAACAGGAATCAACGGACAAACGACAATGCAGGAATGGGGCATGAGGCATGAGGCATGAGGCACGGGGCATGGAAATGAGCACAAGCGTGTCCAAGCGGCGGGGAAACAACCGGGAACCAATGACTCGGGTGCTGAATGGAAATGAATAAGTGAGTGCGAGAGTGAATGAGTGGGTGAGTGGCAAGAGTGCGGAGTGCGGAGCAGCGCCAATTGTTTGGAACAAAACACCCAAAAAAAAAGAAGGAGGAACTAGCCGAGCAAAATGAAAGGACGAGGCCAGAGCCTCGACACCTGGCGATTAGCTTCTTTTTTTTTTGGGCATGGCCTTCGCCGCTCTCCAGGGGGGCAGCTACACTGCGCCGCTGTGGGCTTTGCGGCTGACTCGAATCAAAGCAAAAGGCACAGAAAGAGGCGACAAATGCAGAGACAGAGGCAGATGGAGATGGAAATTGGAGCTGCAGCTGGAGCGCCACTGTAATTGATCCTTAAAGGCTGCTTTCTATTTACATTTGTATTTTAAGCTCATTAAATGGCGCAGGCGAATCAATCGCAGTTTGAAGGTTTCACATTTCAGATCTAAGAATCTGCAAACATTTCTCACACTAAGATAGAAAATGAAAGCATAGAGGAGCGGCGATCTTCTCTCGCTTTTGTTTTGCCGCCCCACCCAAAGGTATGTGCAACGTCGATCCAACTGTCCTGCTGCAGCTGCCCATTGTTGCAGCTGTCCGACTGCGGGTCTGTGTCCACATGCGAGTGTTGGTGTGTGTGCCCACCATTGTTGTGGCCCTTGTGCCTTTTGCAGGAGCAGCATTAAAGGACCTGTGTACGGTGGGGTGTGGGGTGTGGGCTGTGTGCAGCCAGCCATTGTGCTGCCTCCTCATGATGCTCATTGCGCAGGCAAATGGCAAACGAGCAACAATTGGGGGATATGTGCCCAAAACAAAGCTGCTGCTCTGGCCACATCGATCACTTGCTCCTGTAGCGCGGACTTGCTCCTGCGGCTATTGTTTGCCCACATTTCGGCTTAGGGTATGCCCCAAGTCCAGTTCCATTTTGCATTTTAAACTGGGCCAAAAGTGCCGAATGAAATTTATTGAGCAAAGACGTTTAAGGCAGCGAGGGAGAGGCACAGAGTTCCTTTAAAAGGCACACCCGCATAGCTACAACATTTTGGGGGCGTGCGGAGGTGCGGGGGTGCATGCTGTGGCGCGCGCTGCAAGGGCCCGCATCTGGAGTAGCATTTGGGTGACACTTGATTTGCCTGTCAGCGGTCACAGTTAGGGACCCACTGCAATTACGGCGTGGCTCATCCACTGCTGTGGGGGGCGGGGCGGGGGCACTGCTGGTGGAGGCACACAAAAGATTTTTCTTGGAAAACCGCAGCACAAGGCGGAAGGCGGTGGAGGAAGACGCCTGCCTGCATTCCCAAGTAAATTACAAACAAAAATGTTGCCTTGCCTTGCCTCGAAACGAAACGAAAACGAAAACGTAAACGTGAAATGCGGCTGGGAATGGAACGGGAGCGTGGAACGGGCGAGTGGAATTTGGAATGGGGCCGGGCAGCCAAAGCGAAAACCGCATCGGCGAATGAAAATGTAAACAGAAACAAAAAGGAACGCGAGCAAGAGCGCGCGCGCGCGGGGGGTGGAAGAAGTTGAAAAAAAAATCAAATTGAAAATGAAATGCAGCAGCGGGGAGAAGGAGCAAGCGAAGGAGCTGCAGAGGCAGCCAGCCAGCAGTAAAAGACGGAGCAGGAGCAGGAGGAACAGCAGGAGGCAGGAGGCAGGAGGAATAGATCCTCGTGGCTGTAGGACGCGGCGGCGGCGACGGCGGCCAAGTGACTGACGGCGTCTTTCAGTCGCCAAGTACATCCATCCACAGGCACGCTTGCCCCTTTTGCCAGAGTCCCCTGCCTCCGTCCCTTGGCCCATGACTTTGGCTTATGCAATTTGGTGTGTGTTTCCCAAGAAACCTTTGTTGCATTATTGCCGCAATTTGCAGAAGTGGTGACGTGAGAGCCATCAGAGTGCTTCGTCCACGAATATTGCCCTGTCCCTGCGCCTGAGCCGGGTCAGCTCTCAGCTCTCAGCTCTCGGCTCTGGCCTGCTCCTGCTCCTGCTCCTGTCTTTAGCCAGACAGCCAACAAATAACAACTAAGTTGGCAATTTGAAGTCGCGCGAGGCGAAGCAGGGAAAAAAGAACCGAAAAAAACAAGAAACGAGCGACATGCGGATGCTCTTTCCGAACAGGGCAGGAAAATGTTCCATAAATAATACTCAAGTTTAAGCTTTGTTTGCATTGATATTTTGGCACTGAAATGTGCATATTGGTTGGAGATATTTTCTGGTTATCTTTCGCATATTTTTCACTCACTTTCGTGTGGCTGTGGCAGGGTATGCCAGAGCCAGTGCCAACGCAGAATGTGGGGCAAAGTAAGAGCGGAGCAAGCCAAGTATAAGAACAACAGCTAAGGGCAGGCTCATCTCTAAAGTGGTTAGCGTTGGGCCACTTCAGTTCCGGATTGAGCTGCAGATTGGCCCTGGCCATGGACAGGGAGGCTGGCAGGGAGGGAGTACGCTGTGGGGCTTACTGATGGCTGACATGACTGATATGAGCGGGAGTGAGTTGGACATTGGTCGTAACACCTGTGCACACAGTTCATAAATAACCCACGGCACTACGGCAAACACCAAACACCACGAAACAAGAAACAAACTTGATTAAATTTGATCCACACACAAAAGTCAAATGAAACAGAGCGTAGGGAGGGGGCTGGGGTTGGGGTTGCGGCTGGGGCTGGGATAAAACTGAAAACTGCCAATTACAAAAATAGCAAGTTAGGAGCCCAGAAGAAAAGTTATGCCAAATGTTTTTTTGGTATCCTTTTGCTGGTATTATTAAGCTTATACCAAGAAATCCGCTGAACTGCATTGAGTCACGGCACACTGTTCGAATGTTCGTTTGTGTGTGTGTGTGTGTGTGTGTGTGTGTGGCCAGCAAGGACATTTACATGGTTTGCTGGCTGGGGCCGGCTGCAACTTTTTGCTGTAGCATACTTTTGCGGGCACATTGATTGGCCTTCCCCGCTGCCCTGTCTGGTCGCACTGGTCGGTCTGCCAGCAAGAGTCAACTAGCAGCTAACTTGATCCATCTGCAAGCCTGCAGCCAAATCGAGTTGCTCGCACGGAGTACACGGAGTGCAGGGGAGCACACTCGGAGTGTGCTCGGTCAAGGAGGGCAACAACTCAAATTGACTGCAGCTGAGGCCACAACAAGCACAACTTTTTGCTACCGAACGCGCGCACCCCAAAAAACAAAAGCCAAGTGCCAGCAAGCTTGCGGGCAGGGGGAGGGGACAACGAAATTTAAGGGAATGGCAAGAGAATGAGCGGGAGACCATACGACAAATAATATGAAATAAATTCCAATTGAGCATCTGAAGAATGGGTTGAGTGGGCAGTGTGGCGGCGTGGCAGCGTGGCAGGGGGGAACTCGAGTGGACCCCTAAAAGGGCCAGCGTATACAACAAATCCGTACAAATTGAATAAGAACTCAATCTTGGCTACTGTCAAAACAACTTTTTTTTGTTCTTTTTTTTTAAGGGAGGAGCAACCAGAGGTCCGTGACCAAGACTGAGAATGATGGAAACAGTCCCAGTCCCAGTCCCAGAAACATGCGAAAAGCAAAAGCGGATGTGGATGCGGATGTGGCGGCATAGAAGATGCGGCAAAACAAAAAAACAAAAACGTAAAACAGAATGGAAGACAAAACAGACAAAAAGAAAAGGCAGGGCGCGGGCATAGCATGGCATGGAATTGAATTGAAATTCCTTGGCAATTGTTTGTGTATCATTATGGTCATCATCAGTGTCCACGATGCCTCTGCCTCTGGTCTCTGCTTCGGTTTCGGTGTTTGTCTGTGCCTCTGCTTCTGATATTATTATTATCATTATTATGGCCGTACTCCACTGTTGCAGCATACTTCGATGAATTGGCAACGCGTTAAAGCCAAATTAAAGCCCACAAAGTGCATCATATGCAACATGGAATTCCCCATACATACATATATTCGTACGTATTCCCGCCCATCATCTAACAAATTGAAATCGAACTTAAGTTTGTCTCTTTGAGGTTTTACCTTTTTGCCACTGAAGACACTGCTCTCCCTCTCCCTCTCTCTCTCTCCCTCTCTCTCTGTTCTTGTGCTTGGATCGCGCGTGGTGAATTTATCCCTCTGTTGCGCTTGTCTCTCTGAGCGTGGTGAATAATTCACCTTGGGAGAGCGTACCTGCGGAGTTGCCTTTGACAATTGCTGACTGCTGACTGCTGCCCCCCCTCCCCATTGATTGGTTTCACTTTTGTGGCATTCGGCTTTGCTGCCTGTCGACGCACGCGGCACTATTAATTATCATGTTAAAATGTAATTAATTAAAGATGTCGTCAATGTGCGCCACCGCCTGCACATAACTTTCAATGAAAAGTTCATAAATTACATAATGCCGAAAATGAAATTACAAACGCCGTCAACGAGCCGCCCACGACAGCGACAGCTCCAGCCACAATATCCAGCAAAAACAAACATCAACAATTACTACTACTGCAACAACAACAACTATATCAAAAAAACCAAAACACAAATCTAGCTGTTAATGCCGATGCCTTTAATACCCTTGCAGCTCAAGCTTTACCACTGTCCTTGGTAATTCCTCCACGAACTAAAGGGTCCTCCAATTGGCACCGAAATTTGGCAACTACTTGTCGCTTCTGAAGGGCATAAATATTCCCCCCGTACTTGCTTGGTGTCACATTTTTTGTTAACTTTTGCTGAGCGTTACAAAACGCCTGATTGGATGGGCAGGACGCGCTTGAAAAAGATAGAACCAAACGATGCCAGCCCTGATAACAAATCAAACGAAAATGTTTAACCTGCCTGTCGTCCATCCATTGATATATGTAGGTGTGTGTGTGTGTGTGTGTGTGCGTGTGTGGGTGGGTGTATTGGGGTGTGTGTAAAAACCGCAGCAAAACAAATTAATAAATACATAATAAATATGCGTAACAATAAAGACTAAAGAAAAATCAGAAACAATAAATTGTATTTGAGTAGTTGTCATTTTCCTTTCGCTTTTGCCTCTTCCAAGTCTCCTTCTCGCTCCCAAAGGTACCCAAAATTAAAGGGCAACAACAACTAGAGCAATAATAATAACAATAATAATAATAACATTTACATGAAAGAGTCGAAAAAACGTAGAGCAAGCTCAGGCCGTACAGTACCGACAATTGGGATACCCAGCAAGCATTTAAATGCAAGTAATTCCTGTATCACTCGCATAAAGAATAAATAAATAGCTTCAAATATTTACTTATTGTAGATATAATTGTAATTCTCATAGCATTTATTCCTTATAGCATATATTTATTTCTATGACTTCACCATGTGCATGGCAGACTTCAGTTATCGTTGTCTCGAGTATATCCGTTTTGCTGCACAATTCGAGGGTAATATTACAGTAAAGATTCTACACGCAGCGTGCAATGAGAATGGGGGAGAGAATGCGAGAGTGAGAGAGAGTGCGAGCGTGAGAGCGTGAGAGAGCGCAACGTGAGGTGGAGGTGAAGGTGGAGGTGGAGTCACAATGCTGCTTGACATGTCATAAACGTTTATAAATTTTCATGCGCGTAAATAAAATCGCAACAATATTAAAACTGATGCGTTGCGGTATATTAAATAGATGTCTGCTCGTTGGCTGCTCCCTGTGGGCGGTGTGGGGGGTTAACGCTTTAAAATAATTTATCGCATGCAATATTCACACACACACATACACACACACACACATGCTCAATACGTGCGTGGGTCGGTGTTCGCCTGCTCCGCATCAAGTGCGTGCCGCTTGTTTGAGTTTCACTTCTTTTTTTTTGTGTGTTGTCGTGTGGCACACATGGAAGGGCTGGCTGTTTGGGCCCTGCCCTGCCGACGTTAGAGGCACATTTGTAAGCAAGTCAGGCAATCGTTTGCCCAATTAAGTGCGATGAAGCACCAGCAGAGCGGCGCATAAATGTTATCACAATGGCTAATTCGACAAAGTCAAAACACTCGGATTCCGGGCGGGCGGGCGGTGGGAGGTCTCGCCAAATAACAGCCGGATAAACGGCACACGGAATTAAGCACGCTGCCACCCCCCACGCCTGTTTGGCTCAATTAAAAGTGAAACATGCAGATACATGTTTGCATGTGTGTTTATGTATATAAAAATGTATGTATTTATGTATGAAGTAGATGGCGCAAAACATGCAAACATTTCAAGCCAGTCGCTTGTAGCTTTTTCGCTTGCTTTCCAACATTTTTGTGGTTTAAAGCTTCAAAGCTCAATGCCTGCCAAATGCAATTGTTGCGAATCAAAACAATCGAGAGTCGCGCGAGTCATATCCAGCAGTAAGTCAGCAGTGAGCCACCATTAGGCGGCGTTGGGCCAGCCGCGGGGCAGCCCGCAGCCAAAGCTGACAGCTGCCATTGCGAATGGCGACTCCTGCGACTCAGCGGCAGGGGTGTGCCACAGCTGGAGTCAAGTGTGGCGCTCCAGACCGCAGGCTGGCAGGCAGGTGGGCAGGCGGTTTTCCACTCCACTCCACTCCGCACATTGCTCATGGCAGTGCGATTTCGCTGCTTAATTTTTTGTTGCCCGCTCGCCCTGCGTGAATGCATCTTTTGAGAAATTGTCTGACTTGTCAATGTCACAGTCGCAGTCGCAGTGGCAACGGATTCGAGCTGCGCCAAAGGACGACCCTTTCAACAATGCCTCGCACACGGACACTCAAAGGACACGGGACACATGCTCGTACCCGAACTCGTACTGGCAAGCGTCGCCGTTTATCAAATGCTTTGGAATGTTATGCGATGTGTGACACCTCCCCCTGCTCCTCCCGCTCCGTCGTTTATCTCTGCGCTCCCACTCCCTCTCTCTCTCTCTCTCTATCACTCTCGCACACACTATTTCTCTTCCTGTCGCATTCAAGAAAAATAAAGAGTGAAAAGCGCGGAAAAGCCGTTCATTAAATACACTTTACTTGTTTCGATTTTGCAGCTTCTCGACGCTTCTCGACGCTTCTCGACGATATACAGACAGAGAGCTCCGCTGACTGAAAGGATCAGTGGCGGTGGGCAAGGCGTACATCCTGACCAAATGGGAGTACCCCTTGGATGAGGTATAAAAAGCGCAAATCAGCCACAATTGCCGCTGACAGACGCAAGCATCCTGCTTTGGCTTTTGTGTGTGTCTTGTCACAGGAGGTATCCATATGTTCTCTCTCTCTCTCTCCCTCTTTCTGTGTGTGTGTGTGTGTGTGAGCGTCACTTTGTGGCTGTCTCCAACTCCTTTTCTATCCCCTGTCTGTGTGTGCGCTTGGCTTTGACATTATTTGTGCTGCAAGCTGACAGATTTTCGTTACGGCAGCATTAAATTGAATTTTGACATTGCTTTGCATACATAGACATATCGAGAGCGAGACAGAGAGACAGAGAGAGAGAGCAGCAGCGGGGTCCGTCTGCGCCCCAACCCTCCTTGGGGTTCCGTTTTCGGTTCCACTGCCAGTGAGCCCCAGCAGACTGATAAACTTCTTGGTTTCCGTTCCGGTTTCGACGTCTAGGCTAAAAGTTAGGCAATTCCTGGTCAGCCACCTTGGGGGGCGCCTCACAGGTCATTTGTCGGGTGGGGTGGGGGTGGTTAGTGGGGAGGTGCGGCCAGGACTTTGACGCTGCTGCTGATGCTGCTGCGTGGCCACCTTGAAAATTAATTTCTCACGTTTCACGTACAATTTGTATGGCCGGAAGCATTTTCAATCCGTTGTGGCCTGGGGCGAGGACGAGTGCAATACTCGTAGTGCCCTGCTCTCAGGCTTACCCATTCCATTCCATTCAGCCTGCCCACTGCCTCTCGCTAATGAAGGTTTCATATTGCTCTTGTGTTGTTCCTGCTCCCTGCTGCCGTCCCTCGCCACTGGCACTGCCACTGGCACTGGCACTACCTCGAGCACACAAATCGCCGCACGTACCAGAAGCTCAACTTCTCTTCCTCACGCCTCTTCACTTCACTTCGCTTTCCCCTTAACGGAATGCAGTCCAGACACACGCACACGCACGCACACACACATTCCCTTTGGTACCCAGCGCCGGCAGAGTTCAAGGGTATATTGCCATCAAGAGATTTCCTGCAGCAAGCAGAATGTATACATAAGCTGTGGATCAAGGTGAATAGAGTGACATCTTCACCACAGCACAACGAAAACAACAAGGAAAAGGTGCTTCCTATCTCTTTCTAGCTTTTATCTACCTGAGCGCGAAGAGAGAGGGAGAGCGAGTTGTAACTGTGAGTGCAGGGTGCTCACCGCAGCGGACGACGTCAGCTTTTTACCCCCCCAAGCAAGCATGACTACCTGCTTATGCTCTCCTTCTCTTCTCTCTTGTGATCTACCTTACTCTCTTTGTAATTTAGTGGGCATTCCCATAGTCTGTATATTGATAAATAACTGTAATGCTTGTTTTGTATTTGGAGCGTGTAAAGTGATTTTTGTGTGTTCGTTCCCTCTACTACTTTTCCCACTGCCCGCTGCCGCTGCTGCTGCTGCTGCTTACGCTGCTTCTGCTGGCTTTGGTTATTAGCTTTCTTCCTTCCACTGGGGCTGGCTGGCTTCGTATTCTCTTTCTTCCGCAGCACTTTGTTCGTTCGTGGGCAGCGCAGGCCACATTCCCCCCCCATCCCCCATTGCAACAACAGGCCAACAACAGTTATACAGTCCTAGTTCTAGTTCCATTCCATTCCGTTTGCGTGTGTTTGTCCAAATTGCACGGGATTATGGGTCTTAATTTTATGATTGCTTCTTTAATCAGCCTCTGTAACTGCACGCCAATTATGTCCGGGTTCGTGCTAATTGTTTCTGTTTCTGTTCCAGTCTTGGCTTTCGCCACCGCTCCCTCTCTCTCTCTCTCCCTCATGCTCCCCTCTCTCCGGCAACGTCTTCCGAGGATTGTTGCTGTAATCGATGTGTGTTATTTGCGATTAGTCGAGCACCAAATGAGCTGGACGGTGCGGACAAGACTGATTTGCCCAGCACGTACACATTTCGCTCTCCCTCACTCCCACACTACCACACTCCTTCACTCCTGCTAAAGTTCTTCCTGTCTCTCCTGCCACTCATTTGTCTCTGCGTGGACCAGAGGGGACAGAGAGCGGCGCAGGCGGAGCTACAAGTAGACATAATGAATGCATGCTTAACCGTAATAAAATGTTGCGGCATTTTGTACAACCTGCAAAACACATGGCTCAGGCTCAGGCTCAGGCTCAGTCATAGTCTCCGTCTCAGCATTGGATGAATCTGGAAACCCACCCGCCCCGCACCCATCACCGCAAAACAACGAGTGAAGAGAGTACATGTGAGTACATGCGAGTGGTTGCTAGCTGCAACACATGCTCACTCACTGTCTGCCCTTCCCCACAGTGCACAGTGGCAGCCAGAATATTGTGAGCAGTGCTAAAAATGCAAATTAAGCAAAGCAAAAATTTACTTTATTTAATATAATTTAATAGTTTAGCAATGGTTATGGTAAAAATTAATTTTGGTTTTGGTATGTGTGCTCGTCCTTGCCCCACTGCTGTGGCACTGCTTGAGAGCGAAAAACAAGACAATCAAATATTTTACATTCGTTCCCGCAACAAAATCATTTTGCCTTGCCCCCAGCATGTTGTGTCGCAAGTTTCGGCACTGCAAAGACAAGGTGGAGGGACAAAGACACCTCAATCAAGCGTGGAAATAGTTTTGATTTTGATTTTATATTGATTTATTTGGAAATAAATAAATTTACCAAAAAATATAAAACTTAGCCACAAATTGTACGGAAATTAGAGACGTTGCAGAACCCAAATGATTCTTAAATGTTTTTGCAATGGAAGAAGAAACTCTCAATAAATGATTCCACTTTGGGCAACTTTTACCTAGAACGCTTCCAACGCTGCGGCTCTAATTTCCGTGCAGACAGTAGGCCTTGCCATAAAAGATCTGCATACATATATTTCTATATTTAAAATAAGTGAAAATATTTTCAACAAGCGGCTATTGAAATCTCAAAATTGTTCTTTCGGGATATCAAATTATCTTTCTACTACCAATTTTTCGAACGTTTCTTTTACACAATGAAGTGGCTAATAATTATTTGGATTTTGCTAGTGCTTAACGCTGACGCTGACGCTGCTGCTGCTGCTGGCACAAAGTGGCTGTGCAGCCGGTCAACTGTGTGCTCGCCGGAGAACAAGAAGTTGCAGGGGGAAATGTACAGTGTGGAGCGCTTTGAGAGCCAGCGCGACTGCCGGCTGTCGTGTGGCAAGTACGGCGCCGTGTGGCCCATGCCGACCGGTGGGGGCATCAGCTTGTCGCACAGCCGCGTGCACTTTGATCCCCGGGAGCTGCAGTTCCGTGTGCAGGCGCCCAGCGAGGCAGCCACGCAGTTCCTGCGCGAGACACGACGGCTGTTCGTGGCAAATCTGCGCAGGGAGTGCCCCCGCGACGACTGCGCTGTGGCAAGCAGCGCTCGGATCGTGGTGCTGGCGACGGTGATCAGCGAGAGTCTGGTGCTCGACTGGCGGACGCACGAGAACTACAAGCTGGCCATCAACTCAGCGCCGGGCAATGGCACCGTGGTGGACATTCAGGCGACGACGGTGTACGGCGCGAGGCATGCCTTCGAGACGCTCAGCAATCTGGTGACGGGCAGCGTGAGCGGCGGCCTGCTGCTGGTCAGCGATGCCCGCATCTCGGATCATCCGTGCTACGCGCATCGCGGCCTGCTGCTGGACACAGCGCGCAACTTCGTGCCGCTGCAGCATGTGCGGCGGACGCTCGATGGCATGGCCGCCTCCAAGCTGAATGTGCTGCACTGGCATGTGGTGGGCGCGCACAGCTTCCCGCTGGAGATCACCCGAGTGCCACAGATGCAGCGGTACGGCGCCTACTCGAGCGCCCAGACCTACTCCCGCAAGCAGGTCGTCGAGCTGATGAAGTACGCCCGCCTCAGGGGCGTCCGCATCATCGTGGAGATCGGTGGGCCCTCGCACACGCACAGCGGCTGGCAGTGGGGCCCCGACGAGGGGCTGGGCGAGCTGTCCCTCTGCCTGCAGCGCTCGCCCTGGGAGTCCCCCTGCGCCTCTCCGCCGTGCGGCCAACTGAATCCCATGAACGACAACGTGTACGCGGTGCTGAAGGCAATCTTCCGCCAGGTGGCCGAGATGGGGGCGCCGGAGGAGACCGTGCACATGGGCGGCGACGAGGTGCAGCTGTCGTGCTGGAACAGCTCCATGCAGATCCAGGAGCAAATGCTGTCGCAGGGCTACAACCTCAGCGAGGAGAGCTTCCTGCGCCTCTGGGCGCAGTTCCATCAGCGCAATCTGTTGGCCTGGGACGAGATCAATCGGCGCGAGCATCCCGACATGCCAGAGCCCAAGCCGGTCATTCTGTGGTCCAGCCTACTGACCAATCCGGACACAATCGGGAGCTACCTGCCCAAGGAGCGGTTCATCATCCAGACCTGGGTCAACTCGCACGACTCCCTCAACAGGGAACTGCTGGAGCTGGGCTACCGCATCATTGTCTCCAGCGCCAATTTCTGGTACCTGGACCACGGCCTGGGGCACGCCAAAACCGAATACCACAACTGGCGCACCGTGTACGAGGCGGACATGCCGGAGGGTCCCGATGCGCAGCTGGTCCTGGGCGGCGAGGTGTGCATGTGGACGGAGTCCGTCGATCAGCACACCTTGGAGTCGCGCATCTGGCCACGTGCCGGCGCCGCCGCCGAGCGCCTCTGGGCAAATCCAGTGGAATCGACAGACCTCATAGAGCGTCGCTTCTATCGCTATCGGGAGCGACTGCTCGACCGTGGCATCCAGGCGGAGGCTGTGGCCCCGCGCTATTGTGTCCTCAACGAGAAAATGTGCGATGAGCATTACTTCGAAGTAGACAGTCTGATCTCACTCTTCTTTTAAGCTAAATAAAGTGGTTGCATCCAAGAGAGAACAACACAAAGAATGGCCACAAGTGCCGCTATGTTCTTATGCTCTCTCTTTCCAGCGCCACACTGGAAGAGAGTGAGAGTGGGAGTGAGCGTGTGCTCTCTTTCATCCAAGCAAAGCAGAAGAGCAGCCACAACATTATTATTGCGGTTCTTTTTTTGTTGCTGGATAAGACAGGGATGTTGGGAGCTTTTTTTTTATGCTGTAGTCTAATCATGAAATAAATTCGCCGCCCCGCACCAGGGCATGCGTGCCACGCGTTGCTCGGTGGAGCCCGAAACGTAGACCAAAAACCTAACCCCAACTAATTATAACTTTGTTGCAGTCGGTCGACCCCGAAAACCTTTGAAGCGCTTTTACGCGGATTTCTCGTTTTCGTTTTGCCTCTTTTTTGGCAGCTTCAAAGTGCTGCCAGCCTGCCCGCCCGCCTGCTGCTATCCTCTCCCGCTGCGCTGCTTCGCTTCCGCTGCTGCCAATGACAACGTGGCCGCGCTGCCAAAGTGCGTCCAAAGAGAGGAAGAGACGGACGGAGCTTATCATCTTTGGTAGGTCGAGTGGGGGAGAGAGAGAGAGTGCGCTTTTAGGCGAATTTTGAAGCAAAGCGATTCCAAGGCGAATGTTTCGAGAGTCATTAAGTGAAGTTTATTAAGTGCCCGAGCAGATAACCCAAATGAGTGCATGCCAAATGGAAGGCCAACGCAATTTCCACTCATATCAAGGCGCGGCACCCGCTCCCGCCCCCGCCCAAGCGGAGAGATCCTATGCCTATGCAAATGCCATAGCTCATGGCTGAGGGTAAACTTTACCGCAAGAACTCCAGCGAGAGAGAGAGAGAGAGATAGCGATGGGAGAGAGCGAGCGACAGAGAGAGAGAGAGAGCGAGGGCAGTGTAAGTCTATACGTAAAAGCGAGATAACAAACAAATTGCCAGTGCAATTGCAAACTTGAGATTATCGCCAGGCCCAGGCCCAGGCCCAAGCCTCGTGCTTAACTTTCCACAACTTAACCCTAAGTTGACTATAGTTTCAAGAGCCTAGCGGGGGGTCCGTGCCGTGCCCACTTTCGTGTCCTTATCGCGTGCGGCTGATGTAAAAATAATTTCCATTGTTTGCCAAAGAAACTTTTAATGATAAGCAAGAAGGCCAACCGCCGCTGACCACAATTAAAATTAAAACTTTTCGCACTACCATTTAATGGCATTCTGCTGACCACCAGATGGCTACTATTTGCCATGGGACACAGGTAGTCAGCAGAGGACGTAACCAATTTGAAGTTCGCGCCCACAGTCATTAAAAATATCGATACTAATCGGCTGCACAAGGCCAATAGCTGGCTGGCAGGACACCCAAGCAAAACCAACAAGTTGGCAGCTCATATATATTATCAATATAAAATATGTAAAATATTTAGTTCAGGAGAGTCCTAGTAATGATCCTATCTTGTAGAGATTTCACTCTTCAATGGGGTAATAGGATATGTCAATTATCGAGGGTGCTATTTAGCTAGTAAAATCAAATATAACACCAAAATCGAGGAAAATGATTTTAGATTTACGGTATATTTACGGTGTATTTTTAAAATGCATGGATATATTTCGGTATATTTCCGAGGATCATGCGGTATATTTGATCGATAATTCCGCGGTCACACTGAACACTACCGCACGTGGAACAAAATTTGGAAAACAACGCAATTAATTCGACAAAAAAGCAAAAGAAAACATAATGGAGGTGGAAAACATTAAGGTGGACGCCTTTGTGCCGGCCAAGAAGGCACAGAAGCGCAGTGCGGCCAACAGCCAGGACACGCAGATGCAGGTGGACGAAGCAACAGGCATCGAGGGTCTCGTCGCTGGCACGACCCAAGCATCGGCCCCACCTCGCGCGAAGCGGATCAAGAGCGAGCTGAGAAAGGTGTCGGTGCCGCCGCACAGATACTCCTCGCTCAAGGAGCACTGGATGAAGATCTTCACGCCCGTGGTGGAGCACATGAAGCTGCAGATCCGCTTCAACATGAAGGCGCGCCAGGTGGAGTTGCGCGTCGGCCCGGAGACGCCGGACATAGCCAATCTGCAGAAGGGCGCCGACTTCGTGAAGGCCTTCCTCTGCGGCTTCGAGGTGGACGATGCCCTGGCGCTGCTGCGTCTGGAGGATCTCTTTGTCGAGACGTTCGAGATCAAGGACGTGAAGACGCTGCGCGGCGACCATCAATCGCGCGCCATCGGTCGTCTGGCCGGCAAGGGTGGCCGCACCAAATTCACCATCGAGAACGTGACCAAGACCCGCATTGTGCTCGCCGACAGCAAGATTCACATTCTGGGCAGCTACCAAAACATTCAGCTGGCGCGTCGTGCCATCTGCAACCTGATCCTTGGCTCGCCGCCCAGCAAGGTCTACGGCAATCTGCGTTCCGTGGCCTCGCGCCTCTCCGAGCGCATGTAGAACGGTCGCCCCTCTGGCTGTGATCCCCCTAGAGAACTGTGTATTTAGGTGTTTTTTTTCCCTCTGGTTATTTCCAATGAAATGGAAACAACTTTGCTCTTAACTTTAGTTAATAAATTAAATAAACATAACATGTATTGAAGCCTTTTGCACTGTACACCACACAAAAGAGGGAGCAGGATACGCACGACTGGAATGGACTTAAAGCTTGGTAAAAATCAGCAGCAGCAGCATGAAAAATGTGATGGCCGCCAGCACCAGAATGATGCACATCTTGCGATTCTTGCGCTGATACATTTCGGCCTTGTGCAGCTGCCGGAGGCCCTCGGAGACGCGCGTCTGTGTCTGCTCGACATTGTAGTCGATGCGATCGAGAACGGTGCCCTGCTCCTGCACCATGTGGCCCAGATCCTTGAAGATGTCGTTGAGATCGTTGATGGATTTGACAATTTTGGTCACCTCCTGCTCGCGATGCTCGGCCAGCTTGGAGTTCTCCTCCTCGAAGAGCAGCAGCTGCTGCTGGGTCATGCGATTGGCGGCCAGCGGCTTCTTGAAGTGATCGTCTATCTCCTGGTCATCGTCCTCGAACAGATACGCGTTGCCCTTGCCATTACCAGTCACCGGCTGCAGGAAGTTGTCGAAGGAGTCGACAAAGTTGATGGCCTCGCCGCCAGTGTCGCCGCCTGGCAGACCCATGCCCAGCTCGACGTTGGTGAAGTTGTCGCCGTTGTCAAAGTACTTCTGGGAGCGCTCCTCGCGCGAGTTCAGCTGCACCAGGTAGCCGTTCTGGCTGCTGCGGAACTTGAAGGTCAGCTCCTGCAGCTGGAGCAGGGCGCAGTGCACGGCATTGGCGGTGAGTCGCTGCTCCGTTTTGGTGCCCACGCCGAGGCTGGAGCGGACGCACTGTATGTGCCGATGGGTGGATGTGATCAGCTTGCAGACAATCTGGCTGAGCACCTCGATGTCGCACTCGTCGTCCCGCTGATCGTCGAAGGTCGGGCGCAGCAGGTGCCGCGCATGCAGGGAGCCCAGTTCGTCCAGCTTTGGTTTGATTCTGCTCGAAAGTGGAATGTAAGATGCTGCTGGGCAGCTGTTTGGAAAGTGCAAAGGTTCGTCACCCACTTGGACATGGTGTATTGTGCCTCCTCGAACTTGTCCAGCCAGGCGGGTGGCGTTCCGTAGTCGTCCTGCATCTCGAGTCCCTCCTCCGCCTCGCGCACCGAATGCTTGAGCAGGCGCTCGGCATCGCTGCCACGCTGTAAATATGATTTCATCAATTATTTCTGATGTCTTTGTCCATTATTTGGGGATTTACTTACGCGGTCATCGTAGTGATTTCGATTTTTTGAGGCATTGTTGCGCATAATAACGAACACCTCTGTCAGATTGCGAGACGTCATGGTGTGTGGTGTGGGTTGTGGCTTATTAATAGTGCAAAGATGGCATTCTAGTGTTCTGATATCGCCTGGAAAGACCGAAAATATGGCTAGGAAATATAATAAACTTTTTCTAATTTCTGCAAATAGTGTGACCAAGCATTGGAGTATATTTAATACACATAGAAAACATATGAAAAGCTTTAAAGCATGTCAGTATAAGATAAAGTCATTATTATTGTTTAAAAGCAGGTGGGAAAACGGAATTTTAATATTAATTAATGGAAATACGGTATACTTACCAGTTGACAAGCAAAAAATTGTCAAATACACAACATTCCATTCCCATTATCGTAACTTTGATGCTATTTTTATTGGTTGATCTTTTTAGGTTTAAACTTAATTTGGAAAAATTTCAAATAAATGAAGTCGTGAAAACAAGCCAATCTTATGGAGAATTGATTGATAAATTGGATACAATTGTAGTCTTATCGCTGAGACTTCTATCTAACAAGTAATTTCAAATAGAACATCAAAATCGAAGAATTTGATTTAAGATTACGGTGTATTTACGGTATTTTTTTAAATGAAGGTATATTTAGGTATATATTTTTGAGGGCTTTACGGTATATTGAATCGATAATTCCGCGGTCACACTGCTATTAATAAACGCATTTAAAAACATTACATTACATTTATTTTTTGTAGTGCAATTAACAAAAGTGGGCTCGCCTGTTGTTTAAGCCGAAGGCACGTTCGAGTCAGTGAAACGTGGGCGTGCCATACTAGCATAGTTTTTAGCCTAGAAAGCCGATAGACAAGTGCAAATTGGCGAATGAAAAACTGCGATTCATTCTCGGGTCAACATTTGTGACTGCAGTTGCGTGTGTGCGTGTGTGTCGAGTCGCGTGCGTGTGTGTGCGAGGAGTGTTGCCCGTGTGTGAGTGACGACATTGGCAGCAGCAGCGGCAGCGGCAGAGCCTCCTCCTGCGCCTCCCCCCACCACTCCTTGCAACGCACAAGGAAAAATGAAAATGTGCCATGAAAACGCTGTTGTTGTGGGTGTGGGTGTAGCCGAGGAAAACTAAAGGACACAGCGAAGAAGAAGAAGCAGAAGAAGGAGAAGAAGACTCAAACGAAGGACTTGGAAAATGTTTCCCCGTCAGGGCAGTGGCACAACAACCACCGGACAGGCACTGGGCACAGGCTTAGGCCTAGGGTCAGGAACTGGCTCTGCCTCTGGCCCGGGACCATCACAGGCCCATGGCTCGGGCTCTGGCTCTGGCTCGGGCTCGGGCTCGGGCTCGGGCTCTGGCACCACAGCCGCTAACGCCACACCCGCCACACCCTCACCCTCACCCGATCTCTACCTGCGTCCATTACCCTACTTGGATGCGAAGTGGCTGCGCGCCGATCTCATTTCGTCCCTGCGCAACGCCTCCGAGGGCGCAGTGCTGTGGAATCACCTGATCCAGGACTGCGAACTGGTCTCCTCGCCCTCGGCCCCCCTGGTGAATGCGCGCGGCCAACTGTCGTACCTGGGCGACGATGGCAAGCACTACTGCGGGGCCCAGCAGCTGAAGTGCTCCTGCTGCCAGCCGGAGTACTGCGGCCCCCTGTCCGCCTGCAACTGCGACAGCTGCCGGCCCCTGGACTCGGACACGGCCATCAAGAAGCTGACATCAGCCGCCGCCCAGCAGGCAGCCGCCCATGGCAGCCAGGCCACCGATCTGATACTCAGCAGCTGGCAGTGGAGCCAGCCACCATCGCTGGCGGCCAAGCAGGACTGCCAGCGCACACTGATCGCCGAGCTGCAGGAGCTGGCACTGCGCGCAGCCGGCAACTGCCTCTCCGCGCAGCATCTGCGGCAGCAGCTCTTCATCTACGAGCGCTACTACGTGGCCCTGAAGCGACATCGCCAGCAGACCGGCAGCCAAGCAGCAGCCACTGCAGCCACAACAACGACAGCAACGACAACGACGATCCAGGCAGCTGGTGGAGCTGCTGCTGCCGCTGCTGCGGGCAGCTTGGAGGCGCCCATGTTGGATCCAACCAGCCAGGAGGCGGAGCAGCCGGATCATGCCGCACTGGGACTGGCGCGAGTGGCCACTCGAGCAGCGCTGAACTTTAGCTTCGCGTTCCTGCGGCGCGCCTGGCGCTCGGGCGAGGACACGGAGATGTGCAGCGAGCTGTTGAGCGAGGCGCTGGAGTCGCTGCAGGAGCTGCCCGAGGCGACGCTGTTCGAGGCGGCCGAGGTGTCGCCGCTGTGGCTGGAGGTGATGGAGCGCTCCATCAAGTTCCTGCGCCTGGTGGCGCTCGGGGACCCGATGGGTGGGCGCTGCACAGCGCCGCTCAACGATCGCCACACGGCGCTCTGTCTGCTGCTGGAGCTGGGCGTGCAGAAGGGCACCCTGGCCGCCACGCTGGAGTGCGTGGTGCTGCTGCTGGTGCTCTGGGAGAAGGACAAGGCGGGCAACGACAACCGGGACATGCCGCGCAAGACGGGCGCTCCGTTGCTGCGCATTCTGCAGCGTTACCAGCGCATTGGACACACCTCCTCCAAGGCTGGCGGCTTGCCGCATGGCGGCGAATCGCTGTCCCTGCCGGTGGTGAGCGCCACCGAGACCTTTCTGCGCTTCCTCATGCTGCCCAAGAGCAGTGCGGCCATTGTGGATCTGCGTCGTGCGGCCGTTGTCATCATCTCGCACTTGGATCGTCTGGTGCAGCCGCTGATGCCGCGCTGCCTCCTGCGCGGCCACTATCCCATCCACAACGGTACTGCCAGCAGCAGCAGCAGCAGCAGCTCATCCCTGCCCCAGCAGCGTGTGTATGCGCTGGGCTGGCCCAGCCTGTCCAAGGAGCAGCAGGGCTTCAATGCGGAGCCAGCACTCAGCTGGAGCAGCGATCCAGCCGCCCTGCCGCTGCTCAACTGCAAGTTCCAGGTGCAGCAAATCGTCTGCAGCGAGAGCATTGTCCTCATGCTCAGCGAGGAGGGGAAGCTGTACAGCTGGCGCCTCTTCAAGCCCGAAACGGAGCCCCAGCTGCTGGAGGAGATTGCGCACGAGACAATTGTCAGCATTGCCGCGCACTGCGAGGGTCGCCACTTCATGGCCATTGACATTAATCGTGAGTGCTGCTCCGCCCTTCATTTTCCCTCTCTCATTCCATTCTGTCCTTGAACAGGCAACGCTTACTCGTGGGGCAATGGCGAGGATCATCGCCTGGGACATGGCGACACCCACGCTCGGGCTGTGCCCACGAAAATCACAACTTTGGATCGCTGCGTGAAGGCTGTGTTCTGCGGCTGCTCCTACAGTGCAGCCATTACGTGCAGCGGCAACCTGTACACCTGGGGCAGGGGCACGTACGCGCGGCTGGGGCATGGCAACTCGGACGATCAGCCGCTGCCCACCGTCGTGATGGCCCTCACCGAGCACGAGATCATCGATGTGGCCCTGGGCAGTGGCGATGCTCATTCCTTGTGCCTCACCTCCGAGGGCCACGTGTATGCGTGGGGCGATGCCGACTACGGCAAGCTGGGCAACGGCAATCTCAATGGCTCCATGTCCCCGGTGCTGGTCGAAGCGCTGCCCAAAGTGCAGCGCGTCTTTGCGGGCGCTCAGTTCTCGTTGGCCCTCACCACGGACGGGCAGCTCTATAGCTGGGGCAAGGCCAGCTGTCTGGGCCATCAGTTGGTGGAGCGGAGTGCCCAATGGTGCAGTGTACCCAGACTGATAAACGGTTTGCAGGTGAGTGTTGAAACAATCCCAAAAAATAATCCCCAGCTGCAAATTTGAAATTGAATTTAAATTTCGATTGTTTTGCCGCAAGTGATGTGCGCATTTCGATTGCATTGATCGATAGTCAATTGGGGGCACTCTTGCAAAGAGGGGGGCACCCTGTAGAGTGATGATGAAATTATTTTGATCCTTCCTCCTTTTCCTTGCAGCACAAACGAATTGTCGATGTGGCTGTGGGCGTGGCCCATTGCCTGGCCCTCTCCAGCTGCGGCGAGGTGTTCGGCTGGGGACGCAACGACAGCCAGCAGATATGTCCCTCCGCCGTGTCCAGTGAGCCGCTGCTGCGCGTCCCCATTCTGGTGGCGCTGCCAACGCTGCCGGCCAGCGGTGTGGCGTGCACCGCCTCCCAGAGCCTGATCTGGACACAGAGCACACGGCAGGGCGTGCCGCTGCGCTCCCCGTTCGTCATTGATCCCGGGGAGCCGACATTCCGGCTGCTCGACCAGCTGCTGGGCATGTGCAGCAGCCAGGACAATCGGCAGACGCCCAACCAGGAGTCCGAGTGCATTGCCGTCGCCTGCCTCAATCTGGTGCGGCTGCAGCTGCTCGCGCTGATCACCAACGGCGTGGAGCCGCGCCACGTGGGCCTGGCCAGCGGCGGACGGCTGCTGGGCAGCCTCAAGAGCCGCATCCTCAGCCTGGCGGGTGGCAGCCAGGTGCTGCGCACCATCCAAGTGGCCGCCCAGCAGGCCCTGCAGGATGGCTGGAGCGTGCTGCTGCCAACAGCTGCGGAACGGGCCCAGACGCTGACATCGCTGCTGCCCTCGGAGCCGGGACAGGCCTCCTCCTCGGGCCACCGCTTCATGACCGACCTGCTGGTGAGCTCCCTGATGGCCGAGGGCGGGCTGGAGTCCGCCCTGCAGCATGCCATACGCCTCGAGAGCAGCTCCTGTGCGGCCGAGTGCGTGGACGGCGTGAATCTGCCGCTGATGCAGCTGATCACGCGGCTGCTGGGCAACAACGCGGCCCTCACGCAGACCCGCTTCACGCCCACGCTGGGCAAGCAGGCGCAGCATCTGCTGCTGCAGCAGCAGCAGCAGGAGAAGGAGGAGCTGCTGGAGCATCAGCGTGGCGCCCAGGAGCCCAGCACCAGTCCCAGCCTGAGCCTGCTGCATCGCTTTCAGCGCCTGCTGCTGGCGCACATCCACCAGGCCGCCGCCGAGGAGGACACCACGGGCGCTGAGGCGCTGCTCGATCAGTATCTGCACAGCCTGGTGCCCGCCTGCGTGTCCACGCTGCAGCAGGCCCACGAGCTGGCGCTGCAGTGCCGCGATCCGGGCGACCATCCCCATCCCCATGCCCAGCCCAGCCAGCAGGCGCGCCACCTGACGCGCATCCTGCAGGCGGACATCTCGGACGCGCTGCTGCACGAGCTGCTGGTGGGTCTGGTGCTGCTCAAGCGGGATCGGCCCCAGTGCCTGGGCAGCCTGCGCTGGTCGCGGCTCTTTCTGCCGCTGCTGCGCGTTCTGGATCGACTCAATCGCGCCCTGGGCGAGGGCGAACTGCGCGACGGCGACGACATGGGCTGGCCCGGCATCATCTGCAGGGGCGGACCCAAGGGCGGACCCCCGCCCGCTGATCCCGAGACGCACTACGTGCGACGCGCCGACATGGAGAACCAACTGCTCGACGGCAGCCGCTGCATCATCCTCGCCGGCTACGTCTGCGATCTGAGCGGCTACAAGTGAGTAATCCAGCGATGCAGGAGGAGTCGAGTCTCTGCTAACGATTTGTTGTTTTTGACAGCTGCGAGTCGGAGTCGCTGAAGGCACTGCTGGATGCGGGTCTGGGCAAGGATCTGACGGCTGAAATGAGCAGCCAGCAGGCGCACAGAACTGCCATGGAGCACATACTGCAGCACCACAAGCTGGGCAAGTACATGGCCCAGGCCAGCATCGAGGAGAAGGTGAGTTCAGCGGCACAGGCCATCCGTACAGTCGGCTCACGAATCTCTCCCCCCGTAGATCGCGTCGCCCAGTCCCACGCGACTCACGCACTTCAGCTCCGAGTGCACGCTCGCCCAGCTGCTGGGCATTGTGGCCAATCTGATGTGCAGCGGTCCCGCGTTGCAGCCGGCGGAGCTGCAGTGTCGCCAGCTGGACAAGAGCACGCTGCTGAGTGGCGGACTGCAGCTGTTCCAGCCCAGCAATCCCTTCGACGAGGAGAAGGGCGAGGCGCGCAGCAGCCTGCCGAACAGCTGCCACAGCACGGCGGGCAACACGCCCACGGAGCAGCCGCCGCCAGCGCTGCCACTGCAGCCACCACAGCCACTGACACAGCAGCAGCAGCAGCAGCAACAGCAGCAGCAGCAGCAGCAGCAGCCAGGGGTTAGATCGCAGCTGCAGCAGCGTGCCGACAGCTTCATCAGTGGGCTGGCGGAGGCGAGGCTGACGGAGCCGCCGGTGGCCGCCTGGCTGGCGCTCACCGAGCGCTACTGCAAGGCGCACAATTTGATGTGGCACCAGGAGTTTGCCACCGAGCATCCCGTCCAGGAGCTGGAGCGCCTGCTGAGCGCCGTGCTCATTCGGCATCAGTATCTGGGCGGCCTGGTGGTGATTGCGCTCGAGGATTGTGCCGCGCAGGAGGGCGGCGAGGCGACGCCGCCCAAGCAGCTGGGCGAAATCATTCAGCTGGTGCACCAGGCCAAGTGGTCGGTGGTGCGCACGCGGCAGCAGCAGAATCGCAGCTACAAGG
Organism: Drosophila subobscura; assembly: GCF_008121235.1. Lineage (NCBI taxonomy): Eukaryota > Metazoa > Arthropoda > Insecta > Diptera > Drosophilidae > Drosophila > Drosophila subobscura. The sequence goes on along the minus strand of NC_048530.1, from coordinate 20,626,298 downwards.
AGGTGTGCGCGCCCATACTGGAGCGCCTGCGCTTCCTCCTCTACGAGGTGCGCCCGGCCATCAGTCCGCAGCAGCGGGGCCTGCGGCGTCTGCAGATACTGCAGCGGTTGCCGCGCTTCCGCTTGCTGGTGCGACGCCTGCTGCAGGAGCTGCGCTCCGCGCGGAAGCCGGCCAAGCCGGAGGATCTGCTGAATGCCAGCATACAGCAGCAGCAGGAGAAGAAGCCGCCGCCGCCGCCGAAGCAGCAGCAGCAGCAGGAGGAGGATGAGGAGGAGGAGAGCGAGAGCCTGCTGCGACGCCTCAACGAGCGCAAGATCCATGGCGAGGGCCAGCTGGACAATGTGCTGATGCAGGACATTGTGGACTTTGCCCTGCAGGACAGCTGCGACGTGGAGACAGCCCGCCGCGCCATGTACTGCCAAATGCAACGCTTCCAGCTGCGTCTCGCCGGCCTGCAGCTGGTCCAGCAGCTGCTCGAGCTGCACGGCCTGCTGGACGCGGCCCAGTACAGTCTCCTCAACGGCTTTCTCGGACTGCACTTGAAGTCGTCGGGAGGGATGTCGGCATCGGGCAGCTCGCTGCATGTCCTCGGGCAGCTGAACATGGTCAGCGCGTACCAGAAGGCTCGCTTGCTGCTCTCGCAGGCGCGCGTCCTCGACTGGGCGGTGCGCGAGCTGCGGCGTCTGGTCAACCAGGAGCAGCAGGGTGCACCGCGCGGCAAGGAGAGCTCCAACCTGAGCACCTACGTGCTGCTGAAGCGCCTGCCGCGTGCCCGCTTCCTGCTGAGCGTCTTCGGGCTGCTGGCCAAGGAGCTGGGCCCCAACGAGCTCGGGCTGCTGATCAACTCCGGCCTGCTGGGCACGGTGCTCGGCCTGCTGGCGCAGACCGGCGGCGAGGGCCTGGCCGGCGCACAGCCCAACACCGAGCTGAGCGTCCTCTACGAGGACAGCGTGCTGAAGCAGAAGTCGAGCAAGGCGCAGCTGAGTGGCCCCGATCTGGCCAAGCTCATGAAGATTGGCACGCGCATTGTGCGCGGCTCGGACTGGAAGTGGGGCGACCAGGACGGCAATCCCCCCGGCGAGGGACGCATCATCAGCGAGGTGGGAGAGGATGGGTAAGGAGCAGCGGCAGATGGCACCAGGAGGCAGCAGGAAGCATCCCCAATTCATGCTCTTCTCTCTCTCCCTTTAGATGGGTGCGCGTCGAGTGGTACACGGGCGCCACCAACTCCTATCGCATGGGCAAGGAGGGGCAGTACGATCTGCAGCTGGCGGACAGCGCCCTGAACGTTGCCTCGCCCACGGAGCCGGAGCGCGAGGATGTGGCCGGTGTGGAGGCGGCGCCCAGCAGCGAGTCGCACCCGTCGAAACTGCTGCGCCACTGTGCGGCCAAGCTGCTGCAGATACTGGCCGTTGGCAGCGGCCTGCATGGCGCCCACCTGGACAGACATGCCCTGCGCGGCGTCACCTGCATGTTCCGCGCCATCATCGACCCAAAGCCGGCCATGGAGAACGTGGCCAGCACGCTGGGCTGGCTCAATCTTGGATTTATACGAGCCATAGCGGGTGAGTGCAGCGCGTCCAGCCATCCCCCCCAGTCAGAGGCTTAATCTCTTCCCTTTGCATCTGTCCGCAGGTGACTGTCCGCGTCTGTGTCTGGAGCTGAGCACACCCGGCTGGCTGGCTCACTATCTGGAGCTGCTGGAACAGCCGGCGGGCAGCGAGTCGGGCGTCTATCGGCAACTCCACTGCCTGCGCCTGCTGCAGTGCATTCTGGCGCAGTGGACAACCGAGGAGGAGCCGCGCATGGCCAGCTTGGTGCGCCAATTGTTCGCCACGCTCGGACGCATTGCCCTGCACTGTCCCGGCGACGTGACGCTGCAGCCGACGGCCGAGGGCAAGGCCCGCGTGCTGCTCACCGCCTCCCACTCGGGCAGCGTGGCCGAGGAGCTCGTCTCGCTGCTGCGCCGCCTGCACACGCTGCCCCACTGGAATGCGGTCATCAATTCGTTTCTCGCCCAAAAGCTGTGCGTGGCCGCCGAGCTGCTGGGCGAACAGGGCGAAGCCTCCACCAGCAGCCCGCTGGACAGCGAGCAAATCTTCGTGCTCGGCGTGCTCGGCGCCATGGGTGGCTACGATCTGCGTCCGCGCGTCGGCTTGCACTGCTTCAACGAGGGCAGCCACATGATCATTGCCAGCTTCACGCACAAAGGCAGATGCCTGCTGGCAGCCTCCGCCCAGGGTGCCCAGGGTGGCCAGGGTGTCGGCGCCATGGGCTTCGTGAAGGTGCCGCTGCTCTCGGTGATGCCGCACCTGGACCACAGCGTCTTCAGCCTCAGCCGCCTGCCCATGAACGAGATGCTGCTGAATGCCTGGACCGTGCTGCTCTATGGCCCCGCCACGGAGGCGCGCGAGTGTCCGCCCGCCATGAATGCCTCCGCCGAGGGCAGGCTGGATCTGGGCCACTTGCGGGCGCAGCAGCTGCAGCTGGCCGTGCTGCACACCAACAGCGTGCTGTATCGCCACCAGGCGGCGTTGCGGCGCATCCTCAAGCAGCGAGCGCCGGGCATCTACGCGGACGATGTGGACACGGACACGGACAGAGAGCGCGACCGCGAGCGCGACAGAGAGCGTGACAGGGAGGCGGATGTGGAGGATGGCAGCAACGAACGCGAGCAGCAGGATCGTGCCGAGGAGGAGGAGGAACACTCGGAGCAGGAGCAGGAGCTGCTGCAGCAGCAGCCGCAGTCCGCGGCAGAGACGAGCGGCAGGGGCGGGCAGGAGGCGCAACTCCTGATCCAATGCATCCTGCTGAGAGCCACCCAAGCGTCGCCGGTGCGCGCCTGCTACAGCTACACGGATCTATCGACGGCTGCCCTCAACTGCGTCCAGTCGCTGGCCAGCCAGGCGCACCTCGAGCTCAGCGAGTGCGAGGCCGACGGCCTGGCCGCCACGCCCGCCCTGGCCACACCGCCACAGCCCACCATGGTGCACGGTGTGCCGGTCTACAATGTGTTCAAGCTGCCAGCGGCAGCGGCAGCGGCAGCGGCTACAGGCACGGGCACGGGCAAGGAAGTGGCCACCAAGTGGCCCTCACGGGTGGCCGCCACCGATGCGGAGCTGATCAATCAAATCATGGACATGGGCTTCCCCAAGCGAACGGTGGAGCTGGCCCTGAAGCAGCTGTCGCTGCAGGCGGAGACAATGCCAACGCCCGAGCAGATCGTCCAGTGGATACTCGAGCATCCGGATGTGTGCGCCAACACCATTGAGGAGGATCCACTGCCGCCGGCCAGTGGCAGCGCACACGATCCCGAGGCCGATTCGGACAATGAGTCGCAGGCCAGCAGCTTGTCCAGCAGCAGCTCATCGGCCAAGTCCTCCGCCTCCTCGGACACCGTGGAGGGACAGCCAGGAGCTGGGGGAAGCAGAGCTGCTGCTGCCGCTGCCGTTGCCGTTGCCGTGGCCGCTGCAGCGCCACAGCCGCAGGTGCGATTTGAGACGCGAAAGGACTTCCAAACGGCCGACCATTATGCACTCTATGTGCGCGGCCTGGTGCGTCCCGGGATGACGGTGCGCTGCTGTCGCGACTTCGAGGAGATCAAGCAGGGGGACATGGGCACCGTGCTGATCGTGGACACCGAGGGACTGCACGACCTCAACGTGCAAGTGGACTGGCGCAACCATGGCAGCACCTATTGGGTGTGCTTCGTGCACATCGAGCTGGTCGATCCGCCGCTGGGCACCAGCACCAGCACCAGCTGCAGCTCCACTTCTCTGCTGCGGGATCCGCTGTCCGCCCATCTGCAGCTGCTGCCGCGTCCGCCGCCCATTGTGGTGGGTGCGAGGGTGCGGCCGCGCTGCTCCGCACGCTACGGCGTCTTCAATCAGATGCGGCTGGGCAGGACGCAGCGACAGGCCGGCGTCGTCACGGCGGTGCGCGGCAAGCAGCTGACGGTGGACTTTCCCGACCAGCCCGCCTGGCAGGGGCACATCAACGATGTGGAAATGGTCGCCCTGCCGCCCACGCCGGCGCCCATTGCCGCCGATCTGCAGAGCCAGCCGGCGCCCACGGATCTCATCGAGGACTGGTCGCGCTGCATACGCTCCCTGACGGTCAGCTCCAATGAGGCGGCGGCCAAGCATCTGCTCGATGGCCTCGGCCAGACCTGGCAGAGCTGCTCGAGCGGGCCGTGCCGCCACTGGATACGCCTCGAGCTGCACGACCGCATTCTGGTGCACAGTCTGGCGCTGAAGGTCAGCCCCGAGGATCACTCGCACATGCCCTCGCTGCTGGAGATTCGCGTGGGCGAGTGCATCGACAGCCTGAAGGAGTACACGTGGATCCCCGTGCCGGCGGGCGCCAGTCGCGTGCTGCTCATGCAGCAGGTGCCCACCTACTATCCCTGGATCGAGATTGTCGTGAAGCAGTGCCAGAACAATGGCATCCAGTGCAAGGTGCACGGCCTGCAGTTCGTCGGGCGCCGCCAGAAGCCCGACCTCCACCACATGCTGGCCAATGCGCAGTTCCTCGCCTGCGAATACAACGGCCTGCAGGCGGAAGGAGCAGCAGCAGGAGCAGCAGCAGCAGCAGCATCATCGCTGCATGGACTGGAGCATGGCTTGGCGTCTGCTCCCGATCAGGATCTGCCCTGCACCGTGATGGTGTGGGGCCTCAACGACAAGGAGCAGCTGGGCGGCCTCAAGGGCTCCAAGGTGAAGGTGCCAACCTTCTCGCAGACCATCAGCCGCCTGCGTCCCATACACATAGCCGGCGGCTCCAAGAGCCTCTTCATTGTGGGGCAGGATGGCAAGGTGTATGCCTGCGGCGAGGGCACCAACGGACGCCTGGGACTCGGCGTGACGCACAACGTGCCGCTGCCGCACCAGCTGCCGGTGCTGCATCAGTATGTGGTGAAGAAGGTGGCCGTCCATTCGGGCGGCAAGCACGCCCTGGCCCTCACCCTCGACGGCAAGGTGTTCTCGTGGGGCGAGGGCGAGGACGGCAAGCTGGGACACGGCAACAGGACGACGCTGGACAAGCCGCGACTCGTCGAGACGCTGCGCTCCAAGAAGATACGCGACGTGGCCTGCGGCTCGTCGCACTCGGCGGCCATCTCCAGCCAGGGCGAGCTCTACACGTGGGGCCTGGGCGAGTACGGCCGCCTGGGGCACGGCGACAATGCCACGCAGCTGAAGCCCAAGCTGGTGGCCGCTCTGACGGGACGACGCGTCATTCAGGTGGCCTGCGGCAGCCGTGACGCCCAGACGCTGGCCCTCACCGAGGACGGGGCCGTCTTCTCCTGGGGCGACGGCGACTTCGGCAAGCTGGGACGCGGCGGCAGCGAGGGATCGGACACGCCGCACGAGATCGAACGCCTCTCGGGCATCGGCGTCATTCAGATCGAGTGCGGGGCCCAGTTCTCGCTGGCACTGACGCGCGCCGGCGAGGTGTGGACGTGGGGCAAGGGCGACTACTTCCGCCTGGGCCATGGCGGGGATCAGCACGTGCGGAAGCCGCAGCCCATTGGCGGCCTGCGCGGACGTCGCGTCATCCATGTGGCCGTCGGCGCGCTCCACTGCCTGGCCGTAACGGACGCCGGACAGGTGTACGCGTGGGGGGACAACGACCACGGGCAGCAGGGCAGCGGCAACACGTTCGTCAACAAGAAGCCCGCCCTGGTGATCGGCCTCGACGCCGTGTTCGTGAATCGCGTGGCCTGCGGCAGCTCGCACTCGATTGCCTGGGGCCTGCCCAACGCCAGTCTCGAGGAGGAGAAGCGCGGTCCGGTGCCGTTTGGCAGCACGCGCGACCCGCTCGGCGGCAGCAGTCTGGGCATCTACGAGGCGGAGGTCACCGCCGCTGCTGGCGCCCTCAAGCTGGAGTCGAAGCCGGCCACACTGACCAGCCTCAGCGAGAGCCTGGCCCTGGAGACGCCCGCCGCCAGGCAGGCAGCCTTGGGGCATGTTCTGCGCGCCATGAGCATCCTGCAGGCGCGGCAGCTGATTGTGGCGGCCCTCACCAGCCACAGCAAGGTGAACTACAAGGAGCGCAGCGCGGGAGGCGCCGGAGGAGGAGCGACGGCGCCAGCAGAGGAGGATCAGCTGATCGGCAATGGCAACGCACCGATGCCGCTGCCAGCCGCCGAGCCCATAGCCCAGGGCGGCGGAGAGGCGCCCGCAGATGCCACGGATGCGGCGCTGCAGCTGGAGCACAGTCCCGATGCCCAAATGGAAGCGATTGCCGTGGCAGCTGCCACCACGTCCACGCTGCCGCCACTCACCGCTGGACCGTTGAGCGCGTTCCAGAGCCTCACCGGATCGCTGTCCATGTCGGGGTCGCTGTCGAGCAGCGCCCTGCCGCCGCAGCACAAGCACTCGCGCATGTCGGCCAGCGCCATGTCCGTGATGGCGGCCACCATGACGCAGCAGGAGGAGATGCTGGCCCAGATCGGTCACACGCACGGCCTGGATGACTTTGGCGGGCTGCTGGGCGAGCCGGAGGCCAAGAGTCTCGTGGAGCTGCTGAAGCTGGCCGTCTGCGGGCGCTGCGGACCGCCGAGCACGGCGCAGACGATAGCCGAGACTCTGATCTCGCTGGGCGCGGGCAATGCGGCGATTAGCTCGATGCTGATGGAGACCTGCATCACGGAGCTGGAGGACCTGTGCACGTCGCGCCACTGCCTGGGCAAGCTGCCGAAGCCGGTGATGCAGGAGAGCAGCCATCCGTACGTGGACAATGTGAATGTGACGGGCGCCGTGCGCATACCGGGCGCCGAGATGCTGCGCCTCGAGTTCGACAGCCAGTGCAGCACGGAGAAGCGCAACGATCCGCTGGTCATCACCGACGCCGCTGGCCGTGTGCTGGCCATGCGCTCGGGCCGTGAGTTCGCCCACTGGGCGCCCGAGATACGGGTGCCCGGCGATGAGCTGCGCTGGAAATTCACCTCCGACAGCTCCGTGAATGGCTGGGGCTGGCGCTTCTGGGTGCACGCCATCATGCCAGCGGCGACGCTCGGCGAGAGCGGCTCGGATCGGGCCGTGTTGTCGCAGCCATCGATGGCGCTGGTCATGTCGCTGCTGGACTCGCGCCTGGCGCCCACGCAGCAGGGCGTGCTCATACGCCTGGCCGCCGCGCTGGCCGCCTGCTCCCAGCTGGGCGCTCTGACCACCGCTCAGCGCATCTGGTCGCTGAAGAAGCTGCACGCCGTGCTGCTGCTCGAGCAGGCGCCCAAGCCGCAGGACGCCACGCTGGCGGGCATTCTGCAGCCGCTGATACCCGAGCTGCTGCGGCAGTACGAGTACGAGGAGCCGCAAGTGCGCGGCGGCATTCATCTCATGCACTCGGATTACTTCAAGACGCTGGCGGCGCTCACCTGCGACATGCAGCTGGATGCCTCACTGCCAGCAGCGAGCTCAACAGCGGCAGCAGCTACAGTGGGAGGAGCAGCAGCAGGAGCAGCCGGAGCAGCAGGAGGATCAGCTTTAGCTACAGTTGGAGCAGCTGCCACGGGGGATGGCCACAAGTGGGCCTGGTTCAAGCGCTACTGCATCGCGGTGCGTGTGGCCCAGTCGCTGATACGCCGCACGGAGCTGCCGCGGCCCTTCTGCCTGGAGGTGCGCAAGAAGTTTGCCGAGATGCTGCCCAATCCGAGTGCCAGCCAATCGTCCCACTCGCCGCTCGCCTCCATGCTCAACTCGACCACGTCGCTGTCCTCGAGCACGGCCAGCAATGTGACACCGCCGCCGCCGCCGCTGCTGGCGGAGCAACAGGAGCAGCTCTCGCTGTCGCATCACTGCCCATACCAGCAGCAGCAGCAGCAACACTCGGAGGCGTCTGCGCTGGTGCTGCTGCACGAGGACCACACGCTGTTCCAGGCGCCACACGATGCCCAGCTGCTGCAGTGGCTCAATCGCAGGCCGGACGACTGGGCCTTGAGCTGGGGCGGAGCGAGCACCATCTACGGCTGGGGCCACAACCATCGCGGCCAGCTGGGCGGACTGGAGGGCAGCCGCATCAAGACGCCAACGCCCTGCGAGGCGCTCAGCCTGCTGCGGCCCGTGCAGCTGGCCGGCGGAGAGCAGTCCCTGTTCGCCGTCACGCCCGACGGGAAGCTCTTCGCCACCGGCTACGGCTCCGGCGGCAGGCTGGGCGTGGGCGGCGCCGACAGCTGGGCCATACCCACGCTCCTCGGCTCCCTGCAGCATGTGTTCGTGAAGAAGGTGGCCGTCAATTCGGGCGGCAAGCACTGCCTCGCCCTCACCACCGAGGGCGAGGTGTACGCCTGGGGCGAGGGCGAGGACGGCAAGCTGGGACACGGCAATCGCATGAGCTACGACCGGCCCAAGCTCGTGGAGCACTTGAACGGCATGAATGTGGCGGACATTGCGTGTGGCAGCGCCCATTCGGCGGCCATCACCGCCAGCGGACATGTGCTCACGTGGGGCAAGGGACGCTACGGACGGCTGGGGCACGGAGACTCGGAGGATCAGCTGCGGCCGCAGCTGGTGGAGGCGCTGCTCGGCTATCGGGCCATTGACATTGCCTGCGGCTCCGGCGACGCGCAGACGCTGTGCATCACGGACGACGACAACGTGTGGAGCTGGGGCGACGGCGACTACGGCAAGCTGGGGCGCGGCGGCAGCGATGGCTGCAAGCTGCCCTACAAGATCGAGAGCCTGGCGGGGCTGGGCGTCGTCAAGGTGGAGTGCGGCTCACAGTTTTCGGTGGCGCTGACCAAATCGGGCGCCGTCTACACGTGGGGCAAGGGCGACTTCCATCGGCTGGGCCACGGCTCCGTGGACCATGTGCGGCGGCCCAAGAAGGTGGCCGCGCTGCAGGGCAAGAAGATCATCTCGATAGCCACCGGCTCGCTGCACTGCGTCGCCTGCAGCGACTCCGGCGAGGTCTACACGTGGGGCGACAACGACGAGGGCCAGCTGGGCGATGGCACCGTCACCGCCATCCAGCGGCCGCGCCTCGTGGCCGCCCTGCAGGGCAAACACATTGTGAAGGTCACCTGCGGCTCGGCGCACACCCTGGCCCTGTCCACGTCGCAGCTGAGCGAGCGGCTGCGCCCGCTGCCCAATCCACCGCTGGAGTACGATCTGGTGCGGGATCTGGCGCCCGAGGCGCTCCACGCGCGCCTCATCCTGCTGCACCACTTCTCGGAGCTGCTGTGCCCCTGCCTGGCCATGCTGCCCATCGCCGGCGACCTCAGCCTGGGCGCCCTCAAGGACGTGCTCGTGTACAACATCAAGGAGGCGGCCTTCCGCAAGGTCATCCAGACGACCATGGTGCGGGACAAGCAGCACGGCCCCGTCATCGAGCTGAACCGTATTCAGGTGAAGCGCTCGCGCAGCCGCTGCAACGGCCTCGCCGGCATCGATGGCATGAAGAGCGTCTTCGGCCAGATGGTCCAGAAGCTGCCGCTGCTCACCCAGGAGGCGCTCGCCCTGCCCCATCGCGTGTGGAAGGTGAAGTTCGTGGGCGAAAGCGTCGACGACTGTGGCGGCGGCTACAGCGAGTCCATTGCCGAAATGTGCGACGAGCTGCAGAACGGCAGCGTCCCGCTGCTGATCAACACACCCAATGGCCGCGGCGAGGCGGGTGCCAATCGCGACTGCTTCCTGCTGGATCCCACACTCGGCTCCGTCCTGCAAATGAACATGTTCCGCTTCCTGGGCGTGCTCATGGGCATTGCCGTGCGCACCGGCTCACCGCTGAGCATCAAGTGAGTTCTCGCCACATTTCATGTCTCGATTCTGTTTTAATCCCTGTCTCTGCAGCCTGGCGGAACCCGTTTGGCGACAGCTGACGGGCGAGGTGCTGCGTCCGCCGGATCTCACCGAGGTGGACCGTGACTATGTGGCCGGCCTGCTGTGCATACGGAACATGGACGATGACGCCAAGCTGTTCAACACCCTGGAGCTGCCCTTCTCCACGTCATCGGCGCGCGGGCATGAGGTGCCGCTGTCCACCAGATATACGCACATCTCGCCACGGAATCGGGCGGAGTATGTCCGGCTGGCGCTCAGCTTTCGGCTGCACGAGTTCGATGAGCAGGTGAAGGCGGTGCGGGATGGCATGTCCAAGGTGATACCAGTGCCACTCTTATCGCTGTTCTCGGCCGCCGAGCTGCAGGCCATGGTCTGTGGCTCGCCCGACATACCGCTGGGGCTGCTCAAGTCGGTGGCCACCTACAAGGGCTTCGATCCGGGCTCAGCATTGGTCTCCTGGTTCTGGGAGGTCATGGAAGAGTTTACCAATCAGGTGAGAGCATCAACAACAATATTTCCCGTGTGGCTTTAAGTAATGTTTTCCCCATTTGTTGCAGGAGCGCTCGCTGTTCCTGCGCTTTGTGTGGGGAAGAACGCGACTGCCGCGCACCATTGCCGACTTCCGTGGACGTGACTTTGTGCTGCAAGTGCTCGAAAAGAATCCGCCCGATCATTTCCTGCCCGAGAGCTATACATGCTTCTTTTTGCTTAAGATGCCGCGCTACTCCTGCAAGGTAAGCCAATGAAGATTCCTCCCACAAGAAGGTACATTTAATGTGTATTCCCTTTGGCTGTGCAGGCGGTGCTGCTGGAGAAGCTCAAGTACGCCATACACTTTTGCAAGAGCATCGACACGGATGAGTATGCGCGCGTGGCCATGGGCGAACCCACCGAGGCGACTGGCAGCGAGGACAACAGCGACCTGGAGTCGGTTGCCAGCCACGATGGCTAGACGCGTGACGCAGTATACATAGATGGATCCCACACTCCACTCCACACTCATTCCTCTTTGGATATTATTAGGAACTACACGGAAAATATAGTTATAGAATATAGAAGAAAACAAAAAGAAGCCTTCAAAAGATACACAACGCATAACACACACACACACACACACATATAGTATATAGATCTATATGGTATATAGATGATATATTTATTTGGAAGTTAGCACATGCCACAGAGCAAGACAGCTATATAGAGACAGCAAATGAAAGCGAAAGAGAGAACGATAGAAGCAGCGAGGCGAAATGAGAAATGAAATGAAGTGAAATGAATTGATTGATCGTTTGAGAAGCGTTAATGAAACCAAAAAGCTAAGCGTTAAAATGTTATTTGCATATTTAAAAATATTACCACACCCCTAAGACATTCGAAATCGAAATGTAAATGTTAGTTCAAGCCCTGACCCATCTCATAATTATACGAACAATACGCCAGGCTTTAATGTTAGACCCACACAACAAATTCCACATCCACATGCAAGTGTAACTCATCTATCCACACACACACACACGCACCCGTACAAAAACCCCATGGCTACAGATCCAATTAAAGTTTGAAAAGAGATGAGACGCTCGAAGTGCGACGTAAGCGGCGTTAACTCTATTTCAAAACGTAAACTAAATGCTAAATAAATACAAAATATTACAATTGAAATGTGTGTAATTATTGCTAATTGCAAAGTTCAATTGGAGTTAAATTAGTGGATACGTTAGACGGCAATTGGAGTGTGTTTAGAGAGCCTCAGCAGAGAATAGGAGAATTTCTGTTTCTATAAACATTTTGATGGCACTCTGCAGACTTCGATATTCAAGGCAAAGTGGGTTCCAAAAGGAGTTATGCATGGCCCTGAATTTGATGGGTAAAACTAGGCCATGGTTTCGATATCACGACACTAAATTGATGGCTTGAGTAGGGAAATATGATACCTGGAAAGTACATCCTATATACAACAGACAAAGTGGACAGTTTGCCATTATGATTTATGTTTTCTTAGCAGTTATTTAAGACTCATTGTCTAAGGGAATTTAATTTGTACAAAAACTGACTTTAAGTTTCTTCAGAAAGCCACCAACTCACATTGTCTAAATGATGGACGAAAAGTTCATTCAATATATGTATGTAAGTGTTTGTGTAGACAGGTCCATCCATGCGTGCCAGTATAAGGAAACATCGATTGACATTTGTTTGAGCAGAGTCGAAAATTGATTTGCTTTGGTTTCATGCTAAATATTAGTTGAGTTTAATGGAATCATAATTATTATTAGGGAGGCATCTACCACATAATTCTAATAACATTAATCCATGTTTGAGCTTCAGATATCAAAGCGATTTATATCCACTGCTCTGTGAATGGAGTTCTACGAAAAGAATCAATCGAGTATTGGGAAACCATTAGATCTTAGACTCTTAGGCCACAAGAGTCTTTGTTGCATCAGACCAATTCCAAATGCAAGCTGCAAAGCCCCCCTGCTCAAAATGAACTTTAAAATTGATTAAAATTCATTGAAGAACTATATTTAATTTCGAATTATCTTGAAATTTAGTTCATGTCCAAAAGCAAAGCTCAGAAGTCCTCGCACGAACCCCCACCCCACTATTAGTGCCGCAATTTTACTGGCCAAAGAAGAGGCCCGCGTGGTAGCCTTCGTCGTAGCAGCCATAAGGCGGCGGCTGCTCTGATTGATTGTTGCTGGGGCCATCTTCTGGTGCGGCTTGTCCTTGGTCCGAAGGAGCATCACAGCAGCGCGGATTTGTGCGCCGTTCGCACTCACAGTCCATGGCCTCGTACCGCGAGCAGTTCACATCCTCCTCGTCGCCTGCCTGTGGAGCTGCTTGTTCTGCCGCAGTGTCCACGCAGTTGCCGCCGCCGCTTGCCTGTCGCTGATTGGCAGTGGTGGCCGTGGCGGCTGTTTCGGCGGATCCCCTGCCCATGACTGCGTTGTAGATGCCACTCAGCACACTGTAGATGGCACCGTGTACCTGTGCCGCTAGCTCGCTGGCCGGACGCACATCCTCTGCATCCTGGGGAAACTGGTAGCCGTAGGATCTCTGCTGTTGCCGTTGCATGTAGGCCTTGGCCTCGTGGTTGCTGCTCTTTTGGTGCGGATTGTCGCAGGGGCATTTGCGACGAGGAGTCGCCGTCCCAGCACCAGCACCAGCTCCAGCGCCAGCGCCAGCCCCACCCGAGCCGGGCGGCGATGAGGAGGAGGACGGTGGTGGCGGGTCGGATTTGCATTCATTGTTGTGCTCCTGCCGTGCCTTGGCCGCCGAGCGGCGTTGCTGCTCCCGATCGTACTCGGTCATGGCGCGATCGGAGCGCTCCCGGCACGAACCGCACTCGGGATCGGTCTCGTAGAAGCCCGAATCGCCTGCTGGTTCGCGCTCCTTGTCGCAGCTGCAGCTGCCATCGGCCAGCATGCTGCCGCCGTCGCTGCCGCCGCCCTCAGCGGGCTCCTTGCCCGATCGCCGGCGAATGCGGTACACGACATACAGCAGGGCCATGGTGGCATACGTGGCCTTGGCCACCTTAGGATGGGGGCTGGGATCATGTTAGGGTTTGGGAATGGTGTAAAGCTACTCACATTGGCACGGCCATTTATTGTGGTGGCATTGAAATGCTTCTTGAAGCCCTCGGACATTGTGCGGAATAATTCAAAGCCGAAACGATCTGATATAGAGCTGTGTGTATCGAGAGAGAGTGTAGATGTCTGGCCTACTGGAACCAACACAAAACAAACAAAAAACAAATTCTTAATGCAATGGCATCCAGTGTGTAAGCTGCGTGAATGTATTCAAACTAAAATTTGGCTAAAGATTACAGCCACAGAGCAGAGACAGCGGCAGTCAAAGCACCTAACAATCCTCCTTCTACTCCTCTTCCCCCTAGCTGCTCCTCCTTCTACAGTTATTTAATGCCGCAGCGCAACGCAACGCCAAAAGCAATTTGGTGAATTTACTTGCATAAAAACATCCGCAAACGCAGAGCCGAGATAGCGAGGGGAATAAGCTAGCTGTGGGGACCACGCACAGAAAGACAAGCGCTAGAAAGAGAAGGAGATGTAAATTCACCTTGACTGCCGATCAGCGCGAACTTCGACACCTGTGGGGAGCGAGGGATGGTAAGCCAACTGAAAAAACGGAAAGCAAAAGAGGAAAAGAAGTGCCTGTAAGTGGAGGAAAGCACTCACATTGGCTCGTCCGCGAGTGTGTGGCTGTTGAAGTGATCCGTTATTCGATCTGCCGATTGTTTATTTGTTTGCCAATGCAAAGTTAGACAAAGGCTGCAGCGTTCACTGCCCCGTTCGCCGCTATTCCGCAACCAAAAATAAATACAGATGTTCGATTAAAGCAGCTCCTAAGTGATTACTTCAACAAAGATGTTGTACTTTTGTATTATTATTCGCGAATTGCATGCAGCACAATAAAACAGTTCGAGATTTGATTCATTTGAATGGGAATGGAATGGCAGCCGTTTGGGGTGCCATCCGCTGACATTCGTGCGTGTGCCAAGCGGTCAATTAATTGGAAACAAGATTATATAGATTACAAACCCCCCCCAACCCCCCACCCTCCACAAACAACAAAGTTCGGCTAAGTAATCGGTTTACAAAGTACCCTAGAATTTGCACACATAGTTCCATCCTCCTGCGTATGGCAGCCAACCCCCAAAATCGATCCATAGAGCTATCATCATTTGCATGTCATTTTGTCACACTACTTGGGGCCTGGGACTTTTGTGTTTGTTTCCGTATATAAGGAGTGTGGCCAGGTCTGGCCACCACTTGTTGATTTGTCTACGCAAAAGTTCGATCATGAAGTTGGATCTGTTGCTGATCTGTCTGGCTGTGGGCATCTCCGTGCCAGCATCGGACGCAGGGGTAAGCAGCATCTAAGAGTAAATCTACAAGGATCTACATCCTGCATGTTGGACAGGTGACGGAGGAGCAAATGTGGGCCGCTGGCAAGCTGATGCGTGACGTCTGCCTGCCCAAGTTCCCCAAGGTGAGCGCGGAGGTCGCCGATGGCATACGCAATGGACAAATACCCAACAGCAAGGACACCAACTGCTACATCAATTGTGTGCTGGAAATGATGCAGGCCGTAATGTTCCACACAAATTTTATCCCCAAAATGGGTTTTCCATTCTAAATTTTGGTTTTCGTTTTGCCACAGATCAAAAAGGGCAAATTCCAGGTGGAGGCATCGCTGAAGCAAATGGATGTGCTGCTGCCGGACAACTACAAGGCGGAGTATCGTCAGGGCATCACTGCCTGCAAGGACTCCACTGTGGGCCTGAAGAATGCCCCAAACTGTGACCCCGCCCAGGCGCTGCTCTCGTGCCTCAAGTCCAACATCAAGGTCTTTGTGTTCCCCTAAACGGAGCACAAGTTGTAGCTAGTTCCCCCAGCCAATAGCTAGTTCCTGTGCAATCTGTAGATCCCAACGCCAATCCCCTAGTTGCATCAATAAATACTAGTTTCCCGCCCCCAAAGACAGAGCGAGAGAGAGATCATTTTTGCTGGGTGGTTGCATGAGGCATGGCATCGTGATCTACAAGCGACAATCGCGATCTTTGTGCGATTAGCACTTGGTTGTACCGGATGCACTGGACACGACGCCAGCCAAAGGCCACAGCAGCCCGGAATGTGGCAGCCAGCGAGTGGCTATAAAACACAGAGCTGCCATTAGCCAGAGTCCATTTTGACGTGGAAGAACGAGAAAGTGCAAAGGAAATTATGCAGCCTGCCAACTGGATGACAACTCTCGCGCTGCTGCTGGCCTGCGCCGGTGGCTGGCTGGTGGGCCAGGCCACGGCCGATGACGGGGAGGACGAGGAGATGTCCATGTCACTGGGTGAGGTGGTGGAGCTAATCGAGCCCTTTGGCGAGAGCTGTGAACCCCAGCCGCAGCGAGGTGAGTGGCAAAAGGAAGACCAAGAAAAAAGAGAAACGATCCAATCCCATGCTTCCACTCATCAGAGCACATTGTGGAGATGATCAAGAACGAGCCGGCGGCCAAGTACGAGACAAAATGCTTCCGTCATTGCATGCTGGAGCAGTTCGAGCTGATGCCCGAGGGCCAGCTAAAGTTCAGCGAGGATAAGACCCTCGACATGATGAACATGATGTTCCCCAACAAGGACGAGGAGTCAGCGGGCATCATCAAGGCATGCAATGATGAAGTCACCAGCACGGACAAGTGAGTGATTTGAGAGCGTTTAGTCTTGGTTTCCATCACTTCATTCTTGTCTTTTTGGACTCGGTTCAGATGCGAGGTGGCCCACGACATATCCATGTGCATGCTGCGCGCGATGCGATCGAAAGGCTACAAGATACCCGACATCAAGGAGTAGTCCCGCAGCCCACCGTCCGTTTGGGGGAGCCTCTTCCCACACGTTCTCTTTTTTCCGGTTTTTTTTTTCGTTTATTTAATTTAATTTAATTGTTTAAACACACAACTTGATGTGGTGTCCCAGACGACAAATAAAGCGCACAGCCAAAGCCAATGCAGAGTTTAGCAAGTGGGAAACAGGACACAGAAAACAGTAAAAAGGATAACAGGATTGCTGATCATCTGACTACCAAATCAGCTTGACATTGTTCCGCTCCAGCTGGCGGCTGATGCACTGATTGAGCTGATGGGCCGCCTCGCAGGGACTCTTGGTCGTGACGGCGCGATTGCAGGTCTGGGCCAGGCTGCAGCTCAGCGCGATGGCCATTTTATTGTCCTGCGTCACCAGGCTGGTCAGCTTCTCCACCTGCCCCAGGTTCAGCTTGTTCTTGTCATCCATCTAAAGCGTGCAACGATCGATCGTTCATCTATTGTCTTGTTAGCTCTCCCGCTGCATACTCACAATTTTGGTCTTCTTGAGCACACACTCGATGAGGCACTTCTCCTTCTCAGAGGGATTGGACACCTTCATCAGTGGACGCTGATCCTTGGGCAGCTTCAGCTGCTGAATGCACTCCTTGCGGCCAGTGTCGATCATTTCCTGCACATGCGGCAGCTGGCGCACCATCACAGTCCAAATGGGCTCTGTGCTCCGACTCGCAAGGATCTTGGTCAGGTCGAAGCCCTGCCCCTGCACGCACTCCCTCTGCAGCATCACCAGCAGCAGCAGCGATCCGATCATTGCTAGCATCGTTGGTCGCATCATCTTGTGGGTTTGTTCTTTGTCTGTGCCACTGGCCAACCATTTCTTGGCTTTTATACCCCACTCCACGACCTTGTGGATCGACAAGTTCTTCTTGTGATTTATTTTTGTGCCATTTTGCTGAGCCATCAACCCATTACAGCATGGAAAATAAAGAATTTGCCAGTGTCAAGTTCATGACGAGACCCCGAACCCAGACTAACTACAGACAAGTCACGCATCAACGACGATCAGCAGCAGCTCAAGCCAACTGGTGGGAAATTCTACAAATGTACATTTTTACATACTTTCATACATAGTTACATGTGTATGTACATATTTACAAATAATAATACATAATAATTTATTTACTGGACTTTTAGCTGTAAAACAATCTTTATTCATTAAATATTTTTGGCAAAAATACGAAAAAGAGGGATCTGATGTTACGCACGGGACATGTATTTTGTTTTTTTGTAGAAAAAATTACGCAGCAAGGTGGAGGAGCCTGGGCAGATTTTGTTTAAATTTCCAGTTGTCGCATTTGCCAGTAGAATTTTTTAACGAAAGAAAATGTTTGGAAAAACTAATCTATGATCGTGAAAAATTTGATTTTGTTTTTGATTTATTTTATATAAAAAGAAAAAATTAAGGTGGAGATGCAATTTTCATACTCAAGTCTGGAAGTTTCGTTCCAAACTCGAGATGTAATTCGTTAATTGAGCTGTTTGGTTGACTAATGCCTGCACAGCGCTCTCAATTTGCATTCCAAGAAAATATATATTATTTATTGAAATTGGAAGTTTATTGCATTATACTCGTGAGTTCAACTGCATGCAGCTTTCACACACCAAATGCGAGTAGTTCCCAATGACTGCATTCTGATTATGAAGATTATCGCGTTTATTTAGAGACACAACCAAATCACATCGCATCACAGGTGATCACAGCACATCAACTTCGCAGTTGTCTTAATAACTACCAAAATAATTGCACTCACAAAAAGCATTGTCAAAGCAACGAGGAGCATTCATTTCATCCCACAGGGTCTATATTTTGTGTGGCAAGATTCTGATTGTGTAGTTTTAGCCAAAATGATGAATGATGATGGATGGGTGCGATGGGTAATGGTTAATGGATAGTTTTAGGTTTCTCTGTGCGATTATGCAAATCATTTTACCAGTGCAATTCTATTGCACTCTGCCCTGGCATTAGAGCCGGCAAAAGGCCTGCATTTGTCTCTGAATGTTATATGATTGATATACTCGCACTCGTAGTACTCGTATTTAGTTGCATTGCAAAAGCCAATGAGTCGCTTTTAGCGTAATTATATACTCGTATAGAAGCCCTTGGCGTGCAATCCGAATGACAACTCGTTCGAATAACAAATAGATGGACAGCAAATGAAATAATCAAACAAATTGTGCAGACAAGCGGCATGGAAAGACGTCGACGCAGACGTACAAGTACAAAGCACAGACGAATGGGTACTCTGATTTTGGAATATACGCAGAGACAGCCATTTCATCCTTGGAGGCATTCTCGTTCCTGACCCTCTAGATGCATAAGAGAAAAGTGCAAGAGAGAAACAAAATACATGTCGTGTGCATGACAAGCTACGCTCGAGTCTTACCGATAGGGTGCTGCTCTTTTCGTTATTGGAACCACTTCTTTTGCTTGCGAATAACCAAAACAAACGAGAAGGGACGTGTGAGACGCTTCTTACGCGTCACAACTTTTATACCCGGCACTCAGTACTACATCTGCAACTTAGCGGTTATTTGTCAAATTTTACATTTTTTCTTCATCTGTCATCTACATCAACAACACTACTCACGCCAACACGCTCCTTTAGCTCGCCACCCTCCCCTATAGACACACACTGCAGAGTCGCAGAGATGTGTCAGGGGCAGAGGCCATAAACTGCGCGAAGCAGAGTGTGCTGCTATAAGCTGCGGGACGGGGTGGGTTTGGCCACTGAAAATTAATTTCTTCATTGTGGCTATAATAATGATCCAATCGGATCCCAATTTGGTGATCTAATAGATATGGTCATTCCCTACGGAATGGTTATCTTCAAAATTGTAGATTTGGAAGGTTTTCGCCCTTTTGCGGGGGCGGGGCTCATTTTTTAAATACACTGGTTTCAGTGTGAGCATACAGCAGTCTGGTGCCAAAATTTGGTGGCTCTAGCTTTTATAGTCTCTGAGAACTAGCCGACAAACAAGACGGACAGACGGACGGACGGACTCAATCGACTCGGCTATTGATGCTGATCAAGAATATATATACTTTATGGGGTCGGAAACGTTTCCTTCTGTGCGTTACATACAACCGTTAACCGCACAAATACAATATACCCTATTTACTCTTCGAGTACCGGGTATAAATACATGTCGTGTGCATGACATGTTAAATAGCTGCTTCGCTCGACTACCACCGCTAGAGGCTTATTTGCTGTTATTGGAATTAATTTTTTTTCTTGCGAATTACCAAAACCAAATACATGTCTTGTGCATGACACGCTAAATAGCTGTTTTAATTGAGCCTTGGGTCCACTTTTTATTTAAGGAATGACAAGTGGAACATCCCACCGTGAGGAATCTCTTTCTACGGATTAGGGGACATGACGTGAATATAATTGCAACCGCAGTAGTCACTCAGTACCCCTCAATTCCCCCCCTGCCCGCTGTCAGAAGTTTTGATCGATTTAATTGCATTCGAGATTTTGCATTTTTGCATTCTCATTTCCATTTGGAGATGTCTGATTTCATGGCAGTGACCAATTAAACGGATAATTGGCGATAGGCAGCTGCCTACTCCCAACCATACGCCTCGAGCACCTTAGTGCCCCCGGGCAGGGCGGGAAGCAGTCGCTCGCAGTTGTTCACACGATAGCCAGCCGAGGGCATCTCCGCCGGATCTTGGGCCACATCGGGAGTGGCGTAGTGGAGTAGTGGAGTGTCATGTGCTGCTCATATAGTTCACTCCGCTCCCATGCGATGCCGCTAATTGTAATTATTCTGCCCGTTCGGTTCGGCTTGAGACCTGGGCCTAGGAAATGGGAGGTGGATCTCTCGGGTTATCACGCGACTTGGTGGCTCTATAAAATGCGGCCGCTCCCAGCTGGACGCATTTAAGTTCGAGTCTGTGCCCCGCCAAGTTCATTCTGTACGATATGTCGCGTCTGATTTGCCTGTGCCTGATGCTGGTGGTGTGCCTGGTGGCGGTGTCCGAGTCAAAGCCCCAGGAGCCCAACAAGGAGCATGTCGCTGAGATGGCCAACGAGTGCAAGGCAGAGACTGGTGCCACGGATGGTAAGCCATGCCAAAGGAGTACGCCCCCAAGGCACACACCAACTAAACACATTCTCTTCCAGAGGATTTGGAGCTGATGATGAAACACGAGCCGTCCGAGAACAAGGAGGGCAAGTGCCTGCGCGCCTGCATGATGAAGAAGTTTCAGATCGTGAGCGCTCCACGCAATCCACAAGTAAAAATGATAATCCCAAAGTGTCCTTCTATTCCTTGTAGACGGAGGAGGACGGCAAGCTGAACATTGAGCACACGTTGGGCATGCTGAAGGTAATGGCCGAGCACGCCGAGGACAAGGATGAAGTCCTCGCCGAAATTGTTGACGCATGTGCGGCCAGCGAGGTGCCCGAAGATCAGTGAGTAATCCAAACATCAACAGCACTCAGGCACGCTTCATCCTGTTCCGTTTCCAATCCCTGCAGCTGCGAATCTGCGGCCGCTTACCAGACGTGCATCTTTGAGCACATGCAAGAGCATGGCATACCGCTGCGGGAGGAGCACTAAAGGAGCACCCGGGACAATCGGAAGGACCTCTTAATGAACCCCCACTCTGGAATATACATATAAATCTCTATCTACCCAACTATGTGTCTAAACATTGTCCTTTATGTGTTTTTTTTTTGTCTCGCTTACGCCCTGTACTTAGTCCCTAGATAATTGATAAATTGAGCATTTGAAAACAAGCCAAAAGGAGGATAACTAAACTGGTTTCACGCGCAGAATTGTCGGTAATAGTTTTTGGATATTCAAAGTGGAAGAGTTCCATAGATATCGTTCCATAATCGTTCCAATATTTAGTTCCATTCACCTTTGACTTCGGTAAGACTTCTGCTTGGAGTACGCTTTATTCTTGCAAATATTTGCGTATATTTGTGTTTATATATATGTTGCTGATTTGTATATATATAATGTGTCCCAATCTGGGTCGCACTTACAGTTACACTTACACACTAAAGTTATGCTACACGTTAACTTCCTTCGCTCCGCTCTGCTCTTCTCCTTTTTTTTTCTATCTCATGGCCCAACCCGCACTGGCTCTGCCGCTCATACAAGGCTCCAGGCTCTAGGCTGAATTATAATTTCGCTCGTTACGTTTCTTACTCTGACGCCCGTTGACTTCGCTGCACTTCACTTCACCACTTGTTGGCTGATTGATTGATTGATCGTTCGGCCAGGGTAGCCACCGGCTTAAATCTAGTATTTATATGGGATTTTATAGTACGTTGCCTGCCAGCCGCTTCGATCGAATTCGCGTGCTCAAGACAGCGTCGCGTCTCGTCGCTGCCTTCACCAGGCGAATTCACTAGAGCTGGAGGCCTGGCTTATCCAAGTTGTATTAGTCATTAGCTTACATTTAATGCGCACTATCCTTGCGCGCTTCAGGATCGCTCTATTGGTCTCTAGGATGCGCCCACACACACACACACACACACACACGCACACGCACATGCCAACTGACATACACGCACACGAACTTTGTTTTGTTCAAAAAAAAATGTATGGAAAACGATGACGGAGGAGCACATAAAAAAAAAAACAAAAAAAACAACTCAAAACATAAGACTATGGAACTGAAGTTACATTTTTTGGAAGGCGATGTTTTCGCTCTTTTCTTTCTGTTTCTGTCTGTCTGCTGCGGGGCTACGGGTGCTCCATCCACGACTGGGACGATCTCCTTGGTTAAACCTAGTCTAAAAATTGATTCTTCTTTTGCATTTCGCAATTGCTTCTCCAGTTTGTTGTTTGCTTGGTTAGGCAGGCAGTAAGTAGGTCATTTTCGTTCCCATTTTCTTCTTAGTTGTTTTCCGGCTAACAAAATCGAGGCGTTTCATGCCACACACACACACACACACACACATGCACCGTCCCACAATGGATAAGTTAGGAGGAGCTCTGATGGTAGTTGATGTTACAGGCAGCGGTGGTGCTCTGGCTGTGGCTGTGGTTGCGGCTGTAGTCTTAGAGAAAATAGTCAGCCTGGGGCTTCTTTGAAGGTATGCCCCGGCTCTCCTGTGGTGCCGCCTCGAAGATGACAAAGTCACGATGCAGGTACTCGTTCAGTTCCAAAATAGCAGCCACATTGCCGCAACTGCAAGTGGGAAGAGTGAGGGTGAGAAGAAGAGATTGGATGAGAGCAGAAAGCACATACCGGTAGCAATAGTTTGGCGCCGACCACACGGTCAAGACGGTTTCGTTGAAATGCCATTTGAACCCCTCCATGACCAGCTGATGGGCCCGGCATATCATATCGATCTCGTTGGTCCTGTTAAACTGTGAGACAACGTCCGAGCCGAAGAGATAGCCGGCACCGCGTGGCGATACACCCCAGCCGGTCTGATCTTCGGGATCGCTCCACAGCAGATCGCACATGGGTCCGTCGTGGGGCACCTCCTGCTTGCGATCGATGCTGCGGATCTGATCCAAATACTGAATGGAGGGCGAGAGGCCGCCGTGGACGCAGAATATCTTGCCGTCGATGATGGCCGACAGGCTGAGGTAGTCAAAGATCTCCGTGCAGTAGCGCCATACGGCTGTGGAGCCGTATTTGCGGAGACATTCATCGTAGAAGCCGTACACCTGGGTGATCTGGCGAGATTCGTGATTGCCGCGTATCAATGTGATGCGATCCGGATAGCGCACTTTGAGGGCCAGCAGGAGCAGGAATGTTTCAACGCTGTAGTATCCGCGGTCCACAAAGTCACCCATGAACAGGTAGTTCTTCTCGGGCACATCGCCGCCCACCTTGAAAAGCTCCTTCAAATCGTAGAACTGGCCGTGTATGTCGCCGCACACCGTCACCGGCGAGTCCACACGCTGCACGTTCCCCTCCTCGACGAGAATCTCGCGAGCCTTGGCGCACAGGCCCTTCACCTCATTCTCTTTGATGATTTCACAGCGCTTCAGTTGCTCAATTTGGCGGTCCAAGTCGCTGAAGTCGGACATTTTGCTGGTGTTGAGGGGGTTGGCGTCGCCGTCGCCGTCGGCGTCGTCGGCTGGGAGAATGTGTGGTATCGGTCACGGCACAGGCACAGGCGTCCCTGGGGTCTTGGCGCTCTCTTTCCGGTGCTGTTAAATGCAATACAAAATTAATACATTTTCAAGTTAGTTTTTAATTGTTTGTGTTTCGGTTTTTGCATGCGCCAGGCGCGTATGAGGGGTCGCGTGTGTGTGTGTGTGCGTGCGTCTGCGGGTTTCTGTGTTCTGGGTACGTCTGTGTGTGCGTGTGTGTGTGGCTTGTCATTGGCCTTTTTGCCGCGCGCGGGCCTTGCAACCGTGCATCATCGTCCTTTGCCCTGTACTTGACCATAATACGCTTTTAAAGAAACACTTACAGTTGCGCGGAGCAATCTCGACAATCCTTTTATTGTTGGTTGGCCACTCGCACTCACGATCTTGTAAAAAAAATTAACATTAACTTTTTCTTAGCAACCGAGTTGTCAAGCGTGTGACCATCGATGAAATAGACCGTCGGACCCTCAAAAATAAACCAAAATATACCTTCTCCTTTTGAAAATATACCGTAAATATACCGTAGTGTTAAATCATATTCCGCGATGTTGATGTTCTATTTGATATTACTAGCTTGCAAAGAATTTTAATACTGCAACAATAATTAAATCCGATTGAAGAATCAATTTGTCCTATTATAATTACTCCTTTTTATTGTATTTTATACCTTATGAACTGAAGCCGTAATCCGATGTCCACCTAAAAATGCACAGAATATAAATACAAGTATAAAACATTTGATGGAAACGAAGCATCATAACAAAAGCTCAAGCCATGAATATATATAAAAACTATGTGTAAAAATATTAATTTTATGATCCACCAAATTCATACCCTATCGATAGTGACTGATGCACATCGACAGTTTGCCAAAAAGTAGTGACCGACCGATGTAAAAACATTTGGCAGTCTTGAAAAATAGCTATAGTTCCCGCTAGACTCTGTTTTATAGTTCATCCCACATTTGGCAATTGAAACCGCTAGATTTAGTTGGAAAATAGCTAAATTGGCAACACTGCCGTTGTGCCGGTGATTTTGTTCGTTCCAAGTTCCATATAAAATGACTTGCGCCAGACAATTGTATGCAATTGTGAAATTCTCGCACCCCCAAGCGGCTGCAATTGAGGGCGAACGTGAAATCGATCCACCTGTCACAGCGTTGAAGCCATGTCTACCTTTGGAGCCGACGTTGAACAGGTTTGGCCAACTGTTGAGGGCGATTCCCGACCGCTGACTAAGTTCGGCCGAAAGTTGCTTGAGAAATGCACAGATTTGCAAAAACACGCTGGCGGACCTGTTGATATTGAAGAGTTTATAAACAGATCCAGAGAATTTCCCCTGACGGTATGTTTGCTGGCGCTCACGAGTCCTTTATTCCGCTCTAATCGTCCCTGGCCCCCTGCAGTTTGGCGTAGAAAGTGTCCGGGTGAGCAGACAGCCGACGGCACGACATGCGCGCATTGCCAGCCAGATCTCCTCCGTCTATCCGGTGATACATGAGCGCACCTTGGGCCTCTATCTGCAGTACCTGGAACACAAGTGTCAATGGGGTAAGCAGCAAGCTCCAAGCGCTGCCTCACGTCGCTGAATCTTTCGCCTTTATGCAGGAAACTCTGTGGAGCGACCTGTCTACCAGCAACTCTCGCTGTGCGGACTCGTGCAGCGGCTGCTGGAGAAGCGTTGTGCCAGCTTCTTTGCTCGCCACGACAAGTTCTTGCTGCTGACTGGCGAGACCGGAGCTAGTGGCTTTGAGCCCATCGGCAGCACAGAGGAGACAGCTCCCCTTGTCTTGGAGCACGTTCTCAGCTACGATGACATCAAGCTCTCCGCCCTGCTGTCGGTTAGCTCGCACACAGAGTTCATCAACGAAGGCGAGAGGGCCAATTGCGGCCGGGTTACCCACGATCGTCGGACACTGGAGCCCGAAGGTGTCATTGTGGGCCTCATTGGGGCGCGGCTATCACGCCGCAATCTGATGGAGTTCCAGGACATTGTCATCGCGCGCTCACAGAACACGCCAGAGAATGGCTATGGCATGGGGCTGGACGAGCCGGCCACAACCCAAGCGGAGGACTATCGCCGCCTCTGGCGAGACTTCTACGAGACGCGAGACAGTCTGTACACCGGTGTCAGCATCGACCATCAGCGCTTCGGCGTCTCGCGCAACAAGCAGGACATCTTCGACAATCTGGTGATGAAGCGGCGCTATGCCATAAGCTTTGACATGCTGCTGCTGGAGGCCCAGGCACGCGCCCAAGAGGCCGGCCAGCAGGCCTACATTCATGTCGTTGGCTTCGGTCTTGGCGTGTGGAAGGTGGCCCCGCAGCAGGAGCGCATCTTCCTGGAGACCTTCGAGCAGCGAATCCGCGCGCTGGGCAAGCGCCTCAGCCACATCGGTGTGGTGCACTTCTCCTGGTTCAGCCTCACCGATTGCGGCGGACTGCACAATGGCGCCGTCATCAAGAGCGACGGCCATCCGGCGGAGGGCATTCGTGTGCACATCTCCAAACGAAATCCCGCCCAGAAGCTCTCCAGTCCGGAGCACGAGAATATGCTGCTGGTTGTCTCCTATGCCTGGGACGGCAATGCCCTGCCGGGAAACGAGTTCTGGATGGTAGGTGCAGCGCTTACAAAATCGCACTCTAAGCTTCTCCCAACCCATTGTCCATTTGCAGAAAATGCTCAAGTCCACGGGCGATTCGTCAACGGCCTGTTCCACGCTCATCACAGAGCTGCACAATCCGCACATCAACACGGAGTACTGCAATGGCAAGAATCTACACATTGCCTCGCCCGAGTTGGGTGTCCTGCACATAGCCGAGTATGCCAGACATGTGCTAC
The DNA here is from genome assembly GCF_008121235.1 of Drosophila subobscura. Lineage (NCBI taxonomy): Eukaryota > Metazoa > Arthropoda > Insecta > Diptera > Drosophilidae > Drosophila > Drosophila subobscura. The sequence continues at coordinate 20,600,217 of NC_048530.1, read as the reverse complement.
AAAAGGACAGCCGCGCAGATGACTGAGTCCCAGAGAATCTTCCTGCGGCTGCTGCTCTACTTCTTGCTTAGTCTACGACTATCTCCTCCCTATCTAATCTTATCTAATCGTTGTACATGTTGGAAGTGTCCATTCTGATGCTTTGTTATTCCACAAACGTGCTGTAGGTCAACTCCGTGACCTCCCTGTGACATTCACGCGAGCAAGTCAGGAACATTTCATGTTTTTCTTTGTGTATGGAAAGAATGTATTAAAGTTTACAAGCTGTGACCGAGTTTGCTGATCCAAGTGAGGCCCTCGACTGTCGTCGTCTGCGGCTTGTACTCACAGCCAATCCAGCCATCGTAGCCGAACTCGCGCAGCCGGTGGAACACGTACTCGTAGTTGAGTTCGCCGGCAGTGTCCGGTTCGTGGCGATTGGGTACCTGGGCGATCTGGAAGTGGCCAATCTGGCTCTTGTACTCCTCCAGCGTCCTGGTCACATTGCCGTGGATGTGCTGCAGATGATAGAGATCGGCCAGCAGCTTGATGTTGTCGGCCCCCACCTCGGTGAGTACGCCCAGCGCCGTCACGTATGAGTTCATGAAGTAGCCGGGCACGGCATACTTGCTAATTGGCTCTATCACGCCGATCATCTGGTTCGCCCTGAGGCTATCGGCCGCGATCTTCAGATTCGCTGTGTACGCCTTTGTGTGGGCAGTCTCCTGGCCCTTGGTGAGCAGTCCAGCGGTCAGGTGAATCTTCCGGCAGTTCACATCCTTGGCAAAGTCAATCGTCTCGCCCAGCTGCTTCTGGAACAGGCCCTCCGACCCCGGAACGCTCGTCGAGCCAAACCGCAGCTGATCGCTGCTCTTATCAAACGCTAGATTGACGAGGCTGACCACAATTCCGGTCTCGCGGACCGCAGACACAACGTCCCGCGTCTCGCCCTCGGGATATGGGATCTCCACGGCCCGAAATCCGCTCTGGTGGGCCAGCCGAATGCGTTCCGCGATTGTGGACGCCTTCTCGGTGAAGAGGAAATTCAAGTTAGCTGCAAACTTCAGTGCCATATTCTCGGTGTGCGGATCGCTCACGACTGATTCTAATTGTTCATATTATTCTACGATTTCATTTACAAATAAAAAAGCTTCAACAGTCAATGTCAACAGTGTCAGTGTTGCCCATTTAGCTATTTTCTATCAATTTTCTAGCTCAATGAAAATAGCTTTTTCGTGGGTATGTAACCAGCTATTATCTGAATATAATTAAAATACCATCATCAAATTCAATCCATTGAAAATTTAAATTCCTTATCAAATACAAAAAATCATACATAAAAAGCGACGCCGCAAAAAAGCTGCCATCCTCAATATTTGTTCTGGCATCACTACCGATATGCATGTGTGTATGTATGTCTGTACATACGTTTGCTGCTTATCATAATGATCGTATTACACTACACTTTCGTTTTCTGCATATTAGGAACACTTGTACAAAAGCTCGCCCCCAACAATGTGTATATGTATACATTATGCATATTATAATAGCCCTCTGGCGGCAGGGAGCGAGTGTTCCTGTTAACTTTTCCTTCAGCGATCGACTTGGTGTATCGACTAACATTCATATAACAGTTTTTGAGTTGTCTGTTAGTGCAGCTATGAACCAATCTTGTTGGCAGTGATGGAAAGTGCTTTCTGCAACACCGTTATGCAGGGAAGAAATTTGAATTGTGTGCATAAAAAGGAAATACGAATTTCCCCCATCTTCCTCATGGATAAGCAAAGCTTTAAATTCTTTAAAGCCGCAACCCAAGTTTAGGCAGTGCTTGGCTCTGCAGTTCATTGCAATAGCAGATCCAAGACGACAATTGAATAATCATTGGCTCGAAGAGTTTCCATCTTCATTGTGCAGATGGCAAATGGAAGATGCACTTGCGGTGCACCTCATGAGGGCAATTTCAACACTCGACTGCTCAGAAAATATGAAAATAAAAGCAACTTGCCAGCGAGACATGTCATTGCCATGCTCAGAGTCCAGTGGAATGTGGTGTGGGGTGGCCCGTTTGAATAATCGTAGAACAAATAAATTGCACACAAATCTAACGAAAAAAGCCACAAATAGTCTGGCCAAAATGCACACACAGGGGGCGGCCTGCACAAATATGATTACGAGGGGCGGGGCTCCGTTCCGTGCGTTCAATTGTTCGAATGCAGAGACGACTCCATTTGGGCCGCTGTTGCTGCAAAACTAATTTTCCATACACGTACACGTTCGCATAAACAAATGCAATTAGATTTGTAAAATCCAAAACGAACGAACGAACAACGAGCACCGCCTGCCTGCCACTTGCCACTTGCCCACATGCTGCCCACCAGCTGCCCACCAGCTGTGCTGTGTTGTGTCAGTGTCCGTGTCCTGGCTGCATTTGTTATTGTTGGCTTTTAGAAATTTATAATTGATTGCATTCAGCATAGAAATTGGATTTGCATTTCCATTCGCAATCTCTGCCAGCAGCCACGTCTAAGCCTGCAGCGGAATGCCAGCACAGTCGCATGATGCATCGTCCATGCATAAAAAATAAATAAACACTGAGAATGCAGCTTTAATCAGAATTCATCAATCAAAGCAAAGAAAAGCAATCGAATTATGTGTGCACGGTGCAGACATATTTCAGTAAATACTTTTTGTAAATGTATTAAGAGTCTTTGAGCGAAAGCTCAATGTGTACACTGGGGGTATTTCGAGGCTCATTAAGTCCAATATTTAAATCACATCATCAGGCACATGCCGAAATGCACGCACACGCACACGCACACGCACACGCACGCACATCGCCGCAGCAGAGGTCACACACACGCGCGCACAGCGGCCACTCGGCTGAGCTTCAGCTGCATAATGCAATTGCATTGAACGGCATTCTGTGCATTCCTCTTCCAGTGTGGGAGTTGGGGCAGGGCAGGTAATTAGGAGAATATGTGCACACAACTGTATAAATGTACGTGTGTGTGCCTGTTGCATTTACGCACTTCCAAGCGACTTTCTAATTGACTTTCTATTCGTGCGCACGTAGAGGGCATCCTTCTGTCGGGCATGCCTCACCCTACACCACTCTTAAGTGCATTTAAATTTTACATTTTTTGCAAATTATTTCTGTTCTTGTTTCAGTGAAGCTAACGGCAATTGGCATCGAGCATCGGACCATGGGCGGCGAGTTTGCAAATCTATCAAGTGGCTCGCACGTATTTCTGTGGCAGTTTTCACCCGAATCGAATCTCCTTACATACATGCACAACATGTACTGTTACTTTTGATTAGTGGTTTGGTCGTTGGGTGTGCTAAAAAAGTGCAAAGCAAATGAGGCGAAAATAACAGAAAACTTGACCCACATTGGGGGAGCAAAACAGCAGCAGGCGAGTAAACGCGAGTTTATCCGGCATCCGGCATCCGGAATGTTGTGCATCAAAAGTGCAGGAAGCCTTTGATTTGTTTTTCCCTTGCATGACGCTTCGCTGCTGAAGCTTTCCAAAATAAATGCTAAAAATCGACATAAGTGAATTTTACAGAAATTAAATGAATACAACTTGTGTTCCTTTTTTTAAATTGAATAATTACTTGTGCCAATAGTTTCCAGTTGGTACTTGGTCCTCAGGTCTGAAAACAAGCGAAAGTAACTCACACTTGACCCGCTAGCCGCATTCAGAGGATCCCACAATCCACTCCTTAATCAACTTCTACTGCAATCCTCACTGGTCATTGGGGCTCATTCGCAGAATAAACTTTCTACAATAATTCAAAAATCAGCCCTTAAAGTGATTTTTTTCGCTTTTTACGAAAAAGAAAATGTTTTTTTTCCAATTCTTAAATTTAATTCCATTAAATAATGTCGTGGCAACAAATAACGAACTTTATTTGAATTTTCAGAGAAAATTTCCCTGGCATTTGATTCCATGTATAAGACACATGTCGAGCGCGCAAATTTCCTTTTTAAATTTATCGAGCGAACCAAAAATTATCCCTCGAGCAGAGGCAACGGTAAAAGTCAGCTGGCAGCGCGCCGTGGCGTGCGAAGAGAAAATTCCCTCTGATTTGATTGGCTGTATAAGACACACAAATACAAGGGATATTCTCCCATATGTATTGCGGGGGAATTTCGCTCTTAAGAGGCATTTGGCGGCAGACTATAAAAGCGGGCTGCAGCGCAAAAACAACGGTACAAAACAATTTGGCAGCGACAGCGGCAGCGACGTACAGCGAAGCAGCAGCGCAGCGCAGCGGTCCGGTCGAACGACGTGCACAGACGTAAAGTGATAACGTAACGGATATTCCGGCTCTTAACGCGATCCATTTGTGCTTGTACGTGTCCTCTGTACGTGTCTTCCCTGGATTTCCTGCGCGTGTGTGTGTCGTGTGTTTCTTTTTTTTTGCTGTTTTATATTTTGGTGCCAGATTCTACGCGAAAAGCGCTAAAGTATGATTCACATTTGAATAAGCACCAGCCAACCGACCGACCATAAACTGGAAAGTACATTATAATCATATCCTAGCAGACATGTGCTCGCCCAGCAGGAGCGGACGTGCTTCCCGTATCCATGCCGTACCCCAGTCCCCAGCTCCATACGCAGCTCCATTTCCCCGCTCTGGACTGCGGCTCGTGCCTGTCCATATCCCAGAAACGATTCGTGCTTGCCCATTTAATTGTGCTGGTCCCTGGTGGATAGGGTATACGGCGGAGAGGCCACGGAAAGCCACGCAGTCTCTGCTCATACGCTGCCAGCAACGAAGCGGAGTGGTGGGCTGGTGGGCAGAAGCATTGCAAATGCATGGGGGGCCCAGCAAAGCAGTGTTAACCGAAGGGATCTGGGGAATATCCATGTGGGAATGGGGCTACGGTTACTCCGTTTCGTTTCGTTTCGTTTCGATTCAATTCGATTTGGCTTAATGAAGCCAGTCCAGTGGCTGGCAGTCATCCCCATGCAATAGTTAACATATTTTTATGGCCCGTTGTCGCCAAAGTGTCCTAGTCCATCCATCCGCACCCTGCACCCCTCTACAGTTCCAGTTTCAAGGGCCACTGGAGTCGAGGCGCGCTCTGCTGGATTGCTCACTTGATGGTCCAGTGGCCAGAGACCGGGCATCGGGCATCGGGCATCGAGCATCGGACATTGGGCACCGCTTCCAATGTTTGTGTTCTTGTGGACCCAACAAGTGGGGATAGGGATGGGATGGGATGGGCTGTGGGACGTTTATTGTTAGGTCAAGAGCGCAGAGAGGACTTTTACAGTTGCAGAGGGACTGTCTGGGTGCGGAAAAGATTTTGGCTTTGCTTACACAATCCAACAGAAACAGAAACAGCAACAGCAACAGGGATTTGTTGTGTTTTTATTAAAATGTTGCAAGTACTTTAAATATTTAATTCTCTAATAGCATTTAATTAATCCACAGAGAGAAACGATTATGCAGACGATGAGCAGCTTGCAAGTTCTGCGGCCCTGAAAACACAAAACATAAAACTTAAATAATCCGGATATGCTCGTTATACACTTGGCAAGTCCTTGGCAGGTATTTTACGTACTTACAATGGGGCAAATGTGGGGCACTTTTACTGCGAAAGTGGCTTCAAGGGTGAGGCCAAAGCGAATTGAATGCTGCCAACCCTTAGCAAGTCTTTTAAAGTCAACAAACGTCAGCCACTTGTGTGAGCTGGTCCAAGGCAGGTCTTAGGCAGGAAAAGAAACAACGCCATAAATCTGTAATCTGCCATGGGATCCTTATGGGATGAGTAAAAGCCATAGATAGGGTAACGCTTTATGGCCCTGCACGTTTAATATGCAATAAAAATGATCGGAAATTACTTGGCAAGCAGCTTGGCATGGAACTGATTTAAGGAGTTTAAATAAAGAGTTTATTCGAGTCAGTTTTCGTTTATTTTTTGTATTGTTTGAAGCTGAGAGGATCTAGGCAGAGACTCGGAATACTTAGCATTGAAAATTTGCACTCGCAGCTCTTTCATTTTGTTCTTTAAATTCGTTTTTCTTTGGCTTACAATCTCAATATTTGCATGGTGCAAAAATGTATAACCAAATAGCAGCGTTAGCCATGATTATTTTTGGAGTTTGACGCCGTAGGAATACTGCTCAGAGGTATTTTCAAGCACAGAAACCGCACAGTTATTTTATATGCAACGCAGGAACCATAAACTATAGTAAAACTTTACAAATTCCTGGCACAGAGTATGCGTATGGGCTCTGGGTTCTTTTGGGGTATTTTATATAGAGAATTCTTGCACAAAAACGTACACTTTAATCCACGCTTCGGTCCAGGCTGTGGCAGGCACTGGCAGTACGTTCTTTCTCTCTCGCTTAACCACTCTTTCGAGTGCTCGGATTACGGCGTAGTGTGACCACAAGAGCTGTTACCCTAGCTGGCACCGTAGCCAGAGCCAGAGCCAGAGCCAGAGCCCCGACAGCAGTCCAGATGGGAAGCACTTAGGCAAGCGCGGCGGATGCTTCATTAGGGTCACACGCTTGCAATCAATCGTGGTGGTAGTGGTGCTGGTGGTTGGTTGGTTGGTTGGTTGGCTGGTGTTGGGGCAAACTTTTGCCACAAATTTCCTTTTTTTTCTCTCTCACACACACACACGCACACATGCACGCATGCAGCTGTGGAATGTGATTCATTAAAGCAATTAGCAGAGAGAAAAGAGCACACAGTCCCTGGCATTTACCAACACTTCTCTTGCAGACAGCTGAAGGGGCAGGGGAGTCGGAGTCGGAGGCGGCAGCAGGACCTACAAATGCTCATTGAAATTTACGATTATGCTGCAAAATTATTAAACAATATGACCGCAAGAGCCGCAGCAACAACGCAAACAACGGAAACAACTGCAGACAGCAGGGAAGTCAGAGCCAGAGCCAGAGCCGGTGCCGGTGCCCCCGACATCATTAATAACCAATCCGTGGGGAATGATGCCGTGCAGAGGCCAGAGTTAGAGCCACAATCAGAATCCGAATCAGAATCCGAATCAGAATCCGAATCAGATGCAGAGAGCTCGAATCCCACGCGTACCGCAAATCTAACGACCAAATTACTGCAGGCCACCACAGGCAATATGAGGAACCTGCTGAACCGAACCCTGGCCACCATGGCCCGCGCCAGTCCCGCCCAGCACACACCCCTGCCCACCCTCCTGCTGCAGGCGGCCCTTGACGTGGACGTGACCCAGGGGCAGCGAATCGATCAGCCGCCGCACCAGCTCCAGCAACTACCCAAGACGCAGTCCCACCAGTCGCTGGCCAACGCCACATTCCATCCCCTGGCAGACGGCGAGTCGGCGGACATCTACAGTGCATTTAGCGGCCTGCCCGGCGGCAATCTAAGCGGTTTCATTGAGTCCTCCACCACGGCGGCCAGCTCGGTGCTGAGCAGCACCCTGCCCGCCACCAGCAGCATGGCGGCCACCTTCCAGGCCCAGACAGTGGCCACCTTCATAGCGGCCGGCAACAAGAATCGACCAACGACCATCGTTGTGTATCCAACGGGTGAGTGTTACAAAGGGATCGGGGCTGGGGGACATAGCAAGAGCATAGCAAAGTAAAAAGTTTTCATAGCGGTAAGCTACACTTTCTTTGTCTTTCGTACAACAACAACATCCACACAGTAGAACCGCCGCAGCGGCAGAGCAAAAGCTTCCTATAAAAGCTTCCCCATGCACAATTGCTTGGCTGCGCGCAGCGGCAGAGAAGCAATAAACGTTTTTTCTGTCTGTCTGTTGACATGATCGATCGTGTCTCGGCTCAACAAAACACACGAAGAAGCGAACACAAGCGAAGAGACAAAAGGTGCGAGTGCGAGAGCGAGAGCGAGTGTGCGTGGAATTCTTCTGGTTTGAGCTTTTCAAATCATCATGATTGGGCTTCCATTCTGGAGGGAACCGATAAAGTAAAATCCGTCTTTGTGCTCCGTTTTATGTTTAAACTCAAATATCTATGTAAAGAGAAGTCCTTTCTCTTACAAACTCCACACATTCCACACAAAAGACCTACAAAATGGCAAACAAATTGTAGCCAAATAAGTGGATAATTTTTTAACGAATTTGTCAAAATGCTGTTTAATTTTTTTTGCACGAGATAAACCCCTAATCTAGGACTCCCCAAGTCCCTTGGCTCTTTTGACGCCTCGCAGCATTAACTTAATTAGTAGCATTTGCAGGATGAATGGAAGTCAGACTCGACACCCCGCTCTGGCCGCCTGTCAATAATCAAATCAGTGCAGTCAGTCATCCAACGAGGTCGCGTGCCACACTCAGAACTCGAAGCCAAGACCCCATAGCCCCATAACCCCATAACCCACGACCCAGAGACCCAAGAAGAGCCCTCATCCCAAGTTGTTTCCTGGCGTTGCTGGCGTTAATTTGCATGAGATGACACCCGAGCCCTCATTATTCGCAACGAATCCTGCTCCAGCTCCAGCTCCAGCTTCAGCTGCTGCTCCTACTCCGACAACATATCCGAATGGCTCTTTCGTTTTTTTTTTTTTTTTGTATAGTTTCGGTGGCAGCTTCAAAGTTTGACTGGCTTTCAGCAGGCTTAGGCCAATCGAAAAGTTTTCCTGCGCCGCGCCCCTGCCGACTGCCGACTGCTGCCCGCTCCCCCCTTCGGCAATTAGACAAGGCTAAGTCGCAGTCACAGTAATTGCAAAGAGTTTCACTCGACTGTAGCTGTTGATTGTTTAAGGCAGCTGTCGCGGGCGCCGGCAGGGGGAGTGAGATTGAAAAAGAGAGTACGCACGGCTGGGGGCGGGCTGCAGCCTACTCGTACAGTGAGCCAAACGAAAGTGCCCAAAAACTTTGCTCAAATGTCCCACTGTGCAGCGGAAAGGCTCATGTTAACCGTAATCCTTGTGTGTATGTGTGTGTCCCGTGTGTCCCTTGTGTATCCTTGACTTGAAATTATTCTTACTCGCTTTTATTTACTTTTTTGAACATTTCGTTCTTACTTTTTTGTCGAGTGTAAGGGGTCGGCCGCATGAACCTACAGCTGGCGCCGATGTCACTCTGCCCGGAGCGGCTCACAAATTAGAGGCGTAAAGGTCGCTGAGCCCAGGGTGGGGAGCGGCGGCACTGTCGTCTTTATTAAGAGTGCTACCTCCCAGCGCCCCATACGGCACTCGCCCTGACACGCGACGGCCTACAAGTTGACGACGACATTGTCGACTCCTCTTCAGTCTTATCCGACTCAGCCTCAATCCCATTGCCATTTCCACTTCCACTTCCATTTCCATTCAGTGTCCCCCGCCCGAGTCGTATCCCAGTATCCTCTCAGCATCGACAGCGAGGAGCGACCACGTCAATGGCAGCGTTCACACCCCACCCCCCAGCCTGTGGGTGTGGGGGGCCATGAGGGCCATGTCATGCCCGACACAAGAAAGAACTTTTCGCCGATGCTGCCAAAAAAAAAAAGCAGAAAAAAAAAGAAATAATCAAAAAAAAAGAGGCAGGAGAGCAGCAAACAAAACAAAAACAGGAACAAACTCCGCCCATTACGATTCGCGAACAAAACGAGCGTAAATTCATCCGATAAAATGGTGTAAGAGGAATGCGATGAATGCGACAACGTCCTTCGGCTCCATTGATAAGTTAACAATGCATTGTGCTTGGCGGCATACTCTTGGATTCCCGGACAGCCATTGCCATAGCCCATAGCCCATGGCCCATAGCCCTATACCTTTGAGCGGCACTTGAGGGCGGCCCAGTCGGGCGTGTCCTTTAAATGGAAATCTAACCATAACTAACTTCAGCGCTTTATTGTAGCTCCAACAATGGAGGCAGCGCATTGAAGACGGTTTGACATGGCCGGAAATCAAACATATACAGATCCGAATCTGAACATTAAATTAGTCTTGAAACGATCTGGGAACCGACATCAATCGGTTGAAATTATTACTTTGATATTTTATAAATAGGAACAAGAAAACTGCGGATGCTTTTGGGACAGAGACTTTCTGCTCTGGACTGCTCGATTGTATGCCAAAAATAGTTGGCCTTTTGGCTCTTGGCACTGGGCGGTGGCGGGGGGGGGGTGCACTTGCATAGATCGAATGGCAAACTTTCGCACAACTATTCTCCGATGTCTCGACCAGAACTGAATCAAACAGCATCAAAGACACAGTGTAGGCACACAGTAAAGTTCTGCGTTTGCTTTTGCAACTTTGAGCATCAAAGTTGGGACTTCAAAGTTGGGTCCCGGTGGCTCCCCCCTTTCTTGGGACAGACCGCAATCATCTTGGGTTGACTTTGATGGCGCACACAACAAATAAAACGAATGCGAAAATGAATACTTACATGCGACTCCATCCGTATATATATTTGTGTCTGTCTGTTTGTATCTTAAAATATATTGCCTATGCCTCTGCTGAGAGATTTCTTCGTCTGCGCCGCCTTTGTAGCGCATTCCACTGTCGACGTCGAATATGCAAACATTCAATTTCCCATTGAAAGCCATGGAGCCATGAATGGGTCGGAAAAATACGTAGAAAACGAGACCAAAGACCAGAGCGTGAGAGAGAGAGAGAGAGAGAGAGAGAGAGAGAGACGGACTGGCGGGAGTGGAGTGGTAGAGTGGAAATCTGTCTAAGAGTGCGCGGGTGGAGCATTATTTTTATTGTATTTATTGAATTTTTCAAGCATCAAACGATGCCTGATGACTCAGCGTGAATGGCAGGGAGCAGGGAGGAGGGAGCAGCGTACAGCTGCTGCTCCTTCGCGATTACAACGGCAAACTAATGCCCATTGGGGACCCATTGGAGGCACTTTAGACATCACTCCGCCCGCTCCCATTCGCCATCAATTTGTGTAAATTTGAACTGTCACTTTGAAGGCGTTAATTGGATTCAGTGGCGCGCTCCCTACAGACAGCTCCCAGCTATCAGCTACCAGCTTCAGGGAGTTGCAAGGAGCGCCTGGATAAGTGTGTAAATATTTGGCGACTACGCCCCTGATCGAACACGAACTTAATCGAATAAAGTCAGTCGAGAAGAGTCAGGAACTGGCACGGGGATGAGCCATTAAGTGCACCCAAAAGAGAGTGTCAGGGAGGGCTAACCCTTGGCTCGACGATGACTCCATTGAACATAACATTAAGGACACCTGATCATCGTGTGCGCATCTCAGAGCAGACACTTCGAGCCCCTAAGGTTGGGTTTTCAATCACAAAACAAGTCGTAGCTCTTGCCTCTTTTGGGACTCTTTCTCCCCACAGAGTATTCAGAGGTCGAGTTCCCCGGTTTCATTTTGGGCTTGGGTTTTGCTGCGACAAACAAAAATTTGGGCCATGGATTTTGTGGCTTAGATTAGAGCCAACCGTTGGCTGTGGCGCCACTGCTTGGTTGGCTTGCTGCTCGTTGCGAGTGCGGGAGAGAAATGACTTATGAGTGGAAGCACTCGGAGGCTGCTAAATTAGGTCGCCAAGTGGCGGGTGGTACAACGGGGCAAAGGGCAAAGGAAAGTAAAAGCCGCACAGGTTGGAATATTCAAGCAGGAAGTAAACATTCAACAAACGAGCAAGGAGGATGCCACAAAATGGGCAAAAGCGAAGTTCCAGCTCTCATCTTAAATGGTTTTAATCATTTGTTGAAGATTTAATCCTGCTCCAAAATCAAGTGTCAAATCGGCTGAGAGTATGGAAAGTTTCTCCAAAACAAGTACAAGTTTAGCTTCAGTTGCCGTTCCAAGTTAAAACTTACAAAATGTTGTGCAAAATTTAATTTTGTCCAAGTAGACTTTTTCGAGCCATTTCCCGGCTGTGCAGTTTGCCTTTTTGTGTGTGTTTTGTAATGAAAAGTTGCGCGCTTTCCGGCCGGAATCGAGAGTTTCCCCTACCCCCCAGCGACGGCCCTCGGTTATTGCGATAAAATAAACATATAAATAAATAATCTTGGCACAGGCGATGGCATTTGTGCGGCTGACCACAACAATTAGGCAAATACGGGGCCCCATTTCGCTGTGCCCAGTGCCCTGTGCCCTCTTGTCTGTGGTCTGAGCTCTGGGTGGGGGCCGAGTGTTGTCGACATGACCAAAGTCGTGGGGGGGAGGGCGATTAACATTTATGCAACATTTGGCAAGGCCATTCCACGTCAGGGTGCTCGGTGTGCTCGGTGTGCTCGGTGTGCGCCGTGTGAGATTCTGTTGGGAAAGGTCATCTCAAGTTGCTTGGAATGAAGGCTTTAAGCTGGCCGTGTTGGGGCACGCTTTGATAGATTGAATAGATAAACTTAATGAGGGGCCAGTGGCTAAGGCGGGTTAAGCCAGGTTGTGGCAGATTAGTACACGTAAAGGCAACACTTTTGTTCTTCTCTGAATACCAAGCGACACGGCCCATCCGCATAAATAATGAGTTTTATGTGTGGCTCAAGCCAGAAGAGGTTCAGCCAGGCTTTTGCTTAAATGTATTCTTTCGCTTATGGGAAATTTCTATGGCGAATGCTATCTGAGGGAAACAGAGCTAGAAGTTAGTGCTTTAAAATGTAGTTTATGAGCTTAAACCAGGGAAGAAATGCTTAAATTTAAGCTTGGGCTATGGCTTTGCCGCAGGTACTGGGTATCTGTATAGGGGAAATATCTATTATTATTTTATATACAACTTTTAAGTGTGTTTGCCACATTTGTGGGGATTTCTTCTGCTGTTTTGCCATCGTACTAATCGCTCCCCAACTCCGTTTCGTTACAGTTTCACCCGAATCGATCGTCATACCGATCGTGTCGTGCATCTTCGGCTTCCCCATACTGGCGCTGATCGTCATTTGCTGCCTGCGACGGCGGGCAAAGTTGGCCAGGGAGCGGGACAGGCGGCGCAACTATGACATGCAGGACCATGCCGTCAGCCTGGTCAGATTTAGTCCAATTCATAGGCTTAGTGAGTGTTCAGTGTTGTGTAATGTGTGCCGAACGTTTCTCTCTCTTTATCTCTCTCTTTTTATCTCTTTTTGTATTATTTCCATATTTTTCGTTTGCCTTTTCCTGTTTTGCAGATCAAAAGAAATACCTATCTACATTCACCGTTAGAATGCATCCCCATTTACCCATTTGCACCACTTTTGCACACTACTCTTTGTCTCTGTCTCTCCCTCTCTCTCTCTCTGTCGTTTTATCTTGGTCATTTTTGTTGGGGCTGATTTATCCTTTCGTTCTCTTGATGTATGCCATGCCGTAGTGATTATACCCCCCTGGTGGCGTCCCTCGCCTTATCACGGCCTTTGTTTTATGCCCCAAAATGGAATTTTAAATTGACAAAGAGATAACAAAAGCACCTGACGCATCAGCAGCCACATTACCATCATCGTCATCATCGTTTTTGGTTGTTGTTCTTTCCGGTAGAGAGCAGCCCGCATAACCGAAAGAAAAAAAACAACACTGTGCAGCACTGGTTCTGGTTCCAGCAGCTGCCCCGAAAGAAAAATATGGGGAATACGTTTTTTTTTCGAATTTTTAAATGCACGAAAATAAGAGGAGTTTAAGGAAGGAAACACAGAAATTAAATAAAAATATCTGTAGATTATGGCAGCAGAAAGTTGAAGCGTTTGTCCTGGGTCAGTGTTGCACAGTGTAGAAACCTTTGCTTTGTGCGTCTTTGTCGTGCTGCAAATGAACATCTCTCTGAAATCGAATTGCCATTCTCAATGGATATGTTGCACGGCCCAGTGGGTTATCAATTACGAATGCCTGCTGCCAGCTATCAACTCTGAGCTTCAAGCTTGACTTTAGCAGGCACAGAGAGAGAGAGATGGACGTCCCGCAGGCAGGCAGGCAGTACCTGGGGTGTGGCGAGGCGTGGAGGGAGGAGCTGAAGGGCAGCAAGGAAAACTGAAAGAAAACTGTGGCAGGGTGGCGACAGTTGCCAGCCACTCAATAAAACATGCTCCGCACACCAACAGTCAGATATGTGGGTAAGCGTGTGTGTGTGTGTGCTGCTTTACATGTGTCAGGCACAGAGCGGCAGCTGCCTGCATTTGCATTGCATACCTTTGGGCGCTCGCCTGCCCTCGTTTGCATATAACAAAAACAAATGAATGGCAGCAGCAGCAGCAGCAGCTCAGCATACAAACAACAGCCAGAAAAAAGCACCATAATTGACTATACTCGTACGTTAGTTACCCTGTACTCCGCCCTAATAGAATGCACAAACAAAAGCAACAAAAAGCCAAAGCAAAATCAAGACAGATCCGCGTAGTTAACAGCTAAAGCGATAAATGGGTAATAGATATTGGCAGATATACTGGCAAATGGGAGACTAGCGGTAAGCAGAGAGTAATCTGGAGCAAATCTTTCGAGCATTTCGAACCGAAACACACACAACTTTATGTACTCGGTTTATGTTGTGGCTGCCTCTTACAAGTTCTTATAGATACAACGAGCAACGTCTTATCCTTATCCTAAACGTGTAGCGGGTGCGAAAAAAACAAAATATAAAAATACAAAAAAGCTGCGAATGGGGGAGCCGCGCTGTTGCCCGCCTTTTTAGCATAGCAACACGCCCTGATGACAGCCGGCCGGAGCTGGGGCCGGAGCCGGAGCGGTCGCCCATTTCGCCACCTGCCACCTGCCACCTGCCACATTCACATGCCCGCGTGTAACCCGCTCTCACTCTCCACTCTCCTCTCTCTCGACATTCGCTTGAGGACGGAGCATGAGGATTTCATTGCTTTATGCACGCACGCACACGCAGCAAACATTTTTTATAACTGTAAATTTCATATTCAGTGCGCCAAGCAGCAGTCGCAGAGGAGAGGAGAGCAGAGGAGAGTGAGGAAATGCCACTTCAGGTCTCATAGAGTAGCTCCGCCTCGACCACACCACAATGATGATGATCATAATGATGATGACGATGATGATGATGATGTGGGTGACAGCCACAAACTACACTTGTTTTCGGTTGTTCTGCTCCTTGGCCCCCCAAAAAACACAACACACACAATACATTCATGTGAGCCCCCACACACACCACACACCACACACACTCGTACAGCTTGTTTGCATACATTTTCGCAAAACAATTACGAAGCACCGCAAAAGCCAACCCCAAAATACGTTGCTCCCACACACAAACACAAACACAGAGACAGCGACAGCGACACACTTTTGTTGGAGGAAAACTCCTGAACCTCAAAAGTGGAAATCCTGCGACCAGGAATCCAAACTGTGTGGTCGAAGCAGCTGAATCGGAAACAATGCCCCTCCTTACTCGTCGGTTGAGCATCGGAAATGGCAAAGCATCCAATGAAAACAAAACTAAAAGATTAAACAAGAGAATCCTAAAGCAGGAATAGCATTAGCAACAGAACTCAGGCAGCTCTTCCAGTAAGGATAAACCAAATTAAAGTAAAGCTTTGATTCCGAAAAAGTCTTTAGACATTTTTCAAGCTATACTTTGGGCCTTCAAATACCCAAACAATATTTCTGCATATATTGCATAGATTTCTGCATTTTGTACCAAAATGTGCGTGAATTAAACACTCAAGAAAGAGTATAAATTAAATGCTTCCAAGTACGTTTATGCTGGCACTCATTTTGGGATTGAATAAAGGCCAAACATAAGCTTAGACCACCAAAAAAGGAATCCTTTATCCTTTATCCTCTGTCATTCCTGCTCAAAATCTTCAACAATTCAAGTTGGAAATACAAACACAAGCGAATAATAAGTTCAAAACATGCCCTGGCACACATTTGAAGGACTCTACTTGGGTGTCTGTCTGTGCGTAGTGTAAAACTCCATAAACATGCCCATTTCAACAGCGAATAAATCAAATTAGAGTGCTATAAATCAACTCCAACTCCTGCCCCACTGTGCTCGCACACCTACCCCATCGCGTGGCACTTGCACATCTTTCACTTCTTGACACAACACCCGAGTCGGGGACGGAGACGGAGTTGGCCAGCCAGCCACCATCTACCATCCACCATCTGCCATCTGCCACCTGCCCGTCGCACGTTTTCAATTTGTCGCCATCAATCTTTCTCACACCTGCCGCATATCCCAGCCACCCACTCAGGAGCATTGTCCTGAATTACTGATGATTCGAACTGATTTGATCTCGCCCCACCTAGATTACCGATCGTCGCGAGCTATCAGTCTACGTCCTGAACGAAGCCTAAGCCAGGGCTTCACCTCGCTGGAGCTGGACACCGTGCTGGAGGAGCGCTGCAGCGATGTGGAACAGACGCAGACCGAAATTCTCAATCCCGAGTCGCCCATGGACACCACCTCCTACAAGATGTCCTTTTCCTCAAGCTAACATTTAGCCACGAAGCAGCAGCAGCAGCACCAGCCACTTACAGCGATGGCCCCAGCAACTCCAGCAAATCCCCAGCCTCAGGCACAGTCCCAGACCCATCCTCAGGCTCAGTCTCAGGAGGTACCCGCTACGACCTCGTCACAGCTGTTGCTGCCACCGCAGCTGCGGAAGACGGCCAGTGTGAGGGAGTCGCACGATCCAACGGCTCTGGCCAAACGGCGGAGTCGCCTACAGGAGCTGCGGGCCGCAAGCAGCGGCAGCAGCGCCGGCGGCGGCGGTGACGAGGCAGTCGTCACCTTTAGCAAACGCGACTCCAAGCGGAATCGTCGTCGTGGTGGCGCCACCGCCAGCGGTGCCAGCAGCAGCAGCAGCGGCTCTCCCCGCCGCACCGAGGCGGCCATGCGCAAGTCGCAGTCGCTGGACGCCGCCGAAAGTTTGTCCCTGGCCAGCATCCAGTCCCCGCTGTGGGTGACCCTCACCAATGCCCGCACCATCGAGGAGCTGGCCCAGCAAAAGCTCTAAAAGTGCCCAGCCCAGAGCCACCCAAGAGCCAACCCACCCAACCAATACCGTCTCCCCATTAGCCATTAGCCAATAGCCTTAACCGCATCCCGCATGGACATCCTGTCAATGTTTAGAGAGAGTTTCAATGTACGAGCCGTAGCTGTGGTAGAGGACAAACCAAATATTTGAATCATTAACTAAAGCAACACACAACCTAATGAAATTAAAGACCAACCACACATAGTCCAAGGAACACAATTTTGAATTTGGAAAATTAGATAAATGAATGTCAAGGAAAACGCTGCACAAAAGTTGTTTCAATGCCAGTGGGGCGGGAAGGAGCAGTCAGCAGTAATGTGATTAAAGAGCAACAAGGGGCAACGAATTCTAATTCAGCTGCAGACAAAGCACACGCTTGATGAGATTTAAGAACAGAGCAAGAATATGTGCAGACCCTTGGCTACAGGCTGCATTTAAAGGTAAGTTCATTTTATCATAACAATTTAATCAGAGTTCGACCACAAAAAGTGGCGCAGCCATAAACTATATCAAATTACTTTGCCAAAAGGCAAGCTCTGAACACTTTTAAACAACTATGGCAACAGCTTGAAATGGAGCCACACAAACTGCAGGAACAAAGTCCCAGATAGATGGATTCCTTATAATTTAATCATTTTATATGAATCGATATTTGTATGGGCAGTCACTGGTCTTTGGGGAATACGCTGAACTCTTTTATTTTTATGGTTTTCTTTCTTTGCATCCAAATGGGAAGCGCTTGTTGGTTTTCTCCAGTGTTCGGCGAGAGATTTATTCATTCCAAACATATATTGAGAGGCTAGCTATATCACATGCTTCAAGCATCATGCCTGGGGGTGCTAAAAATGGTATAAATGTTAATTTTGCACTTAATTGTTCAATCATTTACTCACTCATCTGTGTGCAGGTCCATCGTTCGGTGTCTCTATCTGCACAATTTTTATATGCTCTGCCTCATTAATGCATTTCGATGTGTGTTGTAATTTTTGTGTGTTTTGTTTTTATTTAAATTATCATGTATACATAATAAGAGCTTAAAATACAAATTTAATTTCTTTATCAAAATACATTGTTATACAATTTCCTTAGTTGTTGTCGCTTGTGTGCTTGGGGGATGATCTCAATTTTCATTTGACGGTGTTTTCTCATTTTGTTTCAGTTCACATCATTTGATTTTGATTTTTGTTTTTGTTTTTGTTTTGATATAGTTATGGGTTTCGCTTAGTGATCGATTTGAATGGATTTTTAGTTTTAGCTTTGCACACCGCATTTTGTTTGTGTTTAGTTTTATAGTTTTAAGCTTATGTTTTTCTCTTTTCTCTTTCCTTTCCTTCTCTTTATATATGTACCTTTAGATTTGTTTTGCTTTCGTTTTATCTGTAATATTAGTTAATAGAAAAAAATACTAACAAAAAGAAGAGGTCGTCTCGTGTGTATGTTGTATATATCCACGGATATTAATATTGCTGAATATAAATACAATATGCAAGTGTATCTATCCATACGATTGCGGCACACAAATCGCGTATAATACAAAATATAGACAATACCAAAAATATACACATAAAAAAAAAATTGGCATCAAGGTTCTTGGTTCTTTCTTTCAGCGTTTCACAATAATACATTCATCATTCATTCGGTGCGATTAATTGTTATGTCCTTATGCGCCAAGCCACTACTAAAAACACACACTTTAGAAACATTTATCTCTCTCTCTCTGTCTCTCTCTGTCTGTCTGTCTGTCTGTCTGTCTCTCGTTATTTGTTGTTGTCAAAGAAACGTAACGAAATCCGAAATACACGAAGTTGTGGAGGAACGCTGCGGCACAAACAAAATATACAATATAAAATATACATATATAAAACTCTGCCCCTCGATCTCTGCTGCAATATCACTCCATCGATCGCTTGCTTCTCATTTGTTAAGGGTTAAAAAAAGCATTAAATAAAACATATAATAAGAGACCTAAAAAAATTGAACTAGGAAAACAATTGAAAGCACTTTGCCCTGTGTGTGTGTGTGTGTGTGTGTGTGTGTGTGTTGCTGTTGTTGTTGTTGGAGTACGTAAGAGTGTGTGCTGGGATCTTGTGGAGGGGTCTTGGGAGTAATTTCTGTTAAAAACAGAACCGAAAAAACAAACACTAAAGGATCCATCACTTCATGCTGTTGCCAGTCGTCTTTTTTGAGCAATTCGGTTGGGGGGTGGGGATTGAGGAGGGATTGGGGACTAGGGGGTATTGGGGTTATGTTTCCATTTCTGTCTTGCCTTTGCCTTGCCTAATTTATTTTACTTCTCTGCCGAAAAATGTCTAAAATCAGTTCTAATTATTTTCAATTTGTCTTTTCCGCGTGATCAAGCAACAAATATCCATTGCCCAATTGTTTGTTATTTTTGTTGTTTGTTTTTACGTTTGATTTTCGGGGTGGGATTGGGAGGGAGTTTCGGTTTCTGGTTTTCGATCAACATTTTTGTCTGTCGTTTTTGCTGCAACTCTCTTTTTCTCTCTCATGCGATCTCTTCTCTCTTCTCTCTCTCTCTCTCTCTTTCTCTCCATCTCTGCCGCTGTCACTGTGTCTGTCGCGCTTCTGTCATCTCTCTCTGGTGTACATGTCTCACACTCCCTTTACATGTGTATCGTGGCTGCAGTATAGCGCGCCTCGCCGCGCCTCCAAGACCACTGGCTGGGACGGAACTAAAGGATTAAACAATAGAGAATGAAATCGAGTTAATATTAGCCACAATATACCGTAGATATCACAGATCTTTGCTTATGGATAACCAACCTGATGCAAATGCTTGGACTGCATGTAATTGTAAGAAGAATTTTTGATAATGGAAAGGATCCTTTTCTGTTGGATCTTGAGGCGACGGCACTCACCTGAATTAAAAGCTGACCGCTCTTCGTGTGCGGATTGCGGTACGCATAGAAGAGCCACAGCGTCACGGCAAACACCATGCAAATGGGCACCATGAAGCCAAATGCCATGCCCACGCTCTTGTTCTCGGCCTGCGCCTGGGACAGCTCATCGGCATTCATCAGCTTCCCTTCCGCCGTGCTGCTGCTGCTGCTGCCGCTGCTGCCACTGCTGCTGGCATCTGTCTTGGTTTGAGCCGTTGCCCGCGGTGCCCGCGTGCTGCTCAGCGTTGGCTCCGTTGCCGCAGAGCTGGCTGGTGAGGCGGTGGACGAGCTGCTCGCAGTGCCGGCCTTCTCCTGCCCGGCATTGTTGCCCTTTCCGCCGAGTGCCGGACAAGTGCCAGCATCATGAATGGCCGCTGTATCGCAGCCTGCAAATGGATTTGAATTAATACATTGAATGGCTCAGGCTGCCCGCCCACTTACCCTTTTGAATCCATTCGTGCTTCTTGCGATCGGTGCCCGTGGAGCAGCGATTCAGCGCCGGGCACCAGGAGCACTGTGGACAAAAACCAAACGTTTAGACTTGGGATTACAGAACGCAGATTACCGATTACAGAACTTACGGCAAAGGTTGTGTTATGATTAATGCACGCCTGGCAGTCGGTGTAGCCGAGGCAGGTGGGCAGGGCCGTCAGTATGATGATGGTGTCATTGGTGATTTCCTTCTGCTGGAACGTCACGCGGTGGTACTCATAGATGGTCTTTCGCCGGGCAACTGTCAGAGAAAACACACACATCAAGGGGGCTGCACACGAAATAAGTTGTTGTTGTCCACTTACAGTAGAGTTGCTTGTCAATGATGTAGGCATCCGAGAGGCCCACTTTGACCGGATGCTGGTTGTCCTGTATGGAGTTGATTTGCGTGGGCACCTGGAAGTAGCCAAACACAATGTCCCCGCTCTGGTGTAGGGTCACGCTGAACGTGAACTTGCCATAATCCGGCTTATCCTGCAGCCTCACGTTCTCCCAGACGGCCGTAAAGGCGGTACCTGTGCGTCACAGAGTACAGAATTAGAAATTAGATAGCCAGAACAGAACGCTGGTTCTTCGTTCGAAATGCTCACCATTGTCGTGGAGACGCACAACCGAATCGGAGGACATGCTCGTATCGAAATTGGCCATCAGTGGTGCAATATATTGGGTGGCGGCCAGCCACGAGTGGACATACTCGCCGGTGTACAGGAAGCCGCCGGTGGCCACGGTTATGTTGCGCACATAATGCCCATAGAAGGGGAAATCGAACTGCAGCTCAACGGTCATGGCGCGACGATGCGACGAGGACAGCATACTATTCTCGGGCACTGTGCGCAGCTGGGCCCACAGCGCTGCCGCCTCCGCCTTATTGATGTACAGCGTGCTGTTGTAGTACTCGTGATGGTCCTCGGTGCGGTTGAGATGCTCGCTGATGATGCCCTTGTTGATCACCTCCTCGGAGACATCCACATCCGCCACATCCACATCCGGCCAGTCCGTTGAGTTGCTGGCCGCGCCAGCCGGCAGCGGCACCGGCATTTGCAGCGGCACAATCGGCGAGGAGGCGGCCACCTTCTTGGGATACTGCGATTGGGTGCCCATCAGCTGCGTGGGCTTCTTGGCGGACACATTGATGGTGGTGCCGGTGGCGGCGGTATTCGACGATCCATCGGCATTCTGGACACTGTAGTCCTTGCGCTGTCCGGTACCATTGACGCCCACATTGTGCACATTGTAGGACACACTGCCACCCGCTGCGCCCGCACCCGTCTTGCTGTCGACGGTGGTAAGTGTTGTCTCCGCGCTGGTATTCACATTGACGCTCTGATACTGACTCTTGGCATCCGGCGTTATGCCAGCCGGTTGTGCCACTGATGCTGCTGCTGATGACGCTGCTGCCGCCGACAAGTCTACCGCTGCCCCATCGGGCGCCGCACGCTTCTGACGATTCACAGCGTGCTCCCCCGCCGCTGGCAGTCGCACCACATCGTGGGCATTGATGAATGTGAGCTTCGTGTCGAGGGGATAATAAGCATCCGGATTGGCTGTAAAAACAGAGACAGAGAGAGGGAGAGAGAGCGCAAATGTGCATCGTGTGGATGAGTGTCGAATGAGTTACTTCAGGGACGTGTCGTCGCTTTTGTGGTAAATATTCTGTCATTAATTCCATGAATTTATACACTATTCATTTCTGTTGTTCCAATCATTCCATTTCCATTTATAAAACAGTCTTTCCCCTCTTTTTACGCCTCCGATTAGCGGCAAGTCAGCTCCCCGCGCTTTTATCTCTGGTCAATATTATCTATTAATCTGTGTAGATACTCGCATTACAAATATTATCTGTTAAGGTTTATATATAAAGAGATGCTTCCACTGTATCTCTGTCTCAGTTCGTTCACTTATCGCAGAGTAAATGTTAGTTTTTCCGGCACGAATGCATTCAATTATGGACTTTAATGGGTATTATTATTATGCCCAGCCTACAGCTAAAATAATCGTTGATTTAGGTTCCTTCTTTGGGTATCCCTGAGTACTCCCTGCGCATTCTTTTGTGTAAACCAAACCCGGCTGTGGCATTCTTTTCCGAAAATTGATTTTTCTTGCCTTGCATGTGAAATGCAATTTTCTGGAAATTGTGGCACATGCCATAGGCCCCTCTCCTCTGTGTGTGTGTGTGTGTGCTGTAATTAACCTAACTGTTAGTTGAAGCCGCTCTCAATATTGATTTTCTATTTCCATTTAGCATTTCCCACATGTGCGCCGGCACCACCGCAGAAACACATCAAAGAGCCCCCTACCTCTCCCCCCAATTGCAATTACAACATGTGGCATGTAGTCGGTGGGCTGTTTGTTTGGCATGGAGGGGGGAACGAACTGCCACACGCAGTTAGGGGCTCACCCTCACGAAAAGCGATATCGATTCCCAAGCCCAAGAAGAATTATTCACAACTCTTTGTAAATAAATAAACAATCGAACCTCGCCCCGTCGTCGAGGCAATTGCTTCGACAATTTGTTGTATACAAAATTTATCAACAATTGAATCAATTTTTGTGAATTAAGAGAATATTCACTGTTCACTTCATTCGATTGGTTTTAAGTTTTGTTTTAGCTTTTTATGGTCGCTAAATTCCTTCGTTTTTGTTGCCTTTGTTGCTCAGACTTTGGAATTTTGCTTCGGAATCTGCTGCTCAAATTGCGCAAACTCAGGGCTCGTAACCCCCAAGGGTACTCGTATCGCGTTCTTGAACATAAAACTCTTTTCCGTTGGGCTAAGCGATAAAGAAAATTGTAGTGCCACCAGCAAAATTCAATACAAAACAAAACACATTTCCAATACATTTTTAAATCCTTACAACTTTATACAATTTGCTGCAAAAACTGAATGAAACAATCAGAAATGAAGCAACATATTTAATGACTTCTTTTCTTTGATTACAATCTGTAATAATAGCGATATTTTCACTGCTTGACAAAGTTCCCATAAGCGAGCAGACTCGCTGGACAGCGCCACGAATGAAACACACAAACCATATCCCAGTACATATAAGAAATATTCTCTTCTTTCGTAATACCCTTTGCAAAATATACAGCAAAACAATGCAAGACAGAATAACACAAAGAAGCCCTCGGGGGAGTCAGCTTTCAGCTGTCTTTGGCGGAGCGCAACTGTACACAGAGAGACACACAGTCGGAGCCACAGCCACGTTGGTGCAAGTTATAATTGTTTACCGTTTTTGAATGGAACAAATCACAACTGAGCGATTACATTGCGGGCAGGGCACACAGCACACAGCACCAGTCAGCAGTCAGCAGTCAGCCGTGTCGACTATCAAATGCGAACATGCATAGTATTATTATTGGTTTGACGTTTGTGTGTGTCTGTCTGTATATATGAAGAGAAGAAACAACGACAGCGAAAGCAAAAGCAAATGCAAAAGCTGCGCGTCATCAATGCCCCCCATCTGGCGGGTGATCTTGCATAATTACGAGTATTAGCCGCAGCCGCAGCCGCAACAGCAACAATAACAACAATAACAACAACAGCAGCGGCAGCAGCGACTGCGGTCAAAATATGAGTCAACCCCAAGACGACAGCTCGCTGCTCGCTGCTCCCTGCCTGCCCCAATGCCATCTCCAGAGAGAGCGCAAACATCAAATTGATATTATGAATCAAACGGCAGCATGTGGGTGTTCCACATGGAATGGTGACATACCCACCCCGCGCTTAGGCGTTCAGCTCTCGCTTTTCATCATTCGGGGGGATTGTGTCAATCTGCAGGCAGAGAAATTCCATCTGTACCATGCAAAGGAGTCACGAAAGCGAGAGCGTCACCTGCGTCCCGCGATCTGATCACTTTTCGCTCAGTGCTTCTCTGTGACTTTGGCGACTTTCAGTGCCTGTTTTGAATTCAATTGAACCCAGTGTTAATTGCTGTAAATGATGTCCGTTTTGTGCTGCTTTTTCTTGCTGTTGTTTTTTGTAGTTAGCTGCGGACTGTGCCACGAAGTAGTGTCTGCCTCTTATTGTTATTGTTGTTGTGGCAACAATTGGCGTAAATTTATGCAGCATTTGATTGAAAGCCAAAATAAAATTGGTCTTTAATAATATTTTTTCCGGGTGTTTGATGGCCCTTTTTCTTTAGTTAGTTTGTGCTAATGACCTCCACGCAGCAGTTAACCAGAGAAAGAGGGAGAGAGCGGGCTCGAGAGAGAAGACCCCTCAAATGTGGGTCAAAGAGTTTGCACAGTGACCCACTTTGCCGTCTTTCGCTGGTCTTTAACTATTGGAAGCGTTTTTTGTTTCTTTCTTTTTGCGCCAACAAGGTGTGAAGGACGCACGAATCAATCAGTTGCGAGAGATACACTGGAATGACTATACTTTGAGAAATTCAACCACGTTGTTGCAGCACTTTGTGTGCGCTTTTTGTTTTGTCCAAACAAAAGTATGCACATAAATGCACGCAAGGCTGTTCGTTTCACTGCCTTCGGTCTGCTCTCCCATTTCTATTTACGTTTGCGCTTTTCAAATTGCTTATCGCCAGTGGGCAGCCACTCTGTGGTATGCACATGCCTAAGTGTCTTGTTTCTTTGATATGTTTTACCTGCTGCCAACAGGTGAGCCATTCGTTTTTCTGTTAAAAATATGGAAATGCAACATAATTCTATTTAAAGTAAAGTTTTAATTTGTTTGTCTCTGTTTTATTGTGCACTTGTTCTTGGGTTTATCGCTATCGACAGCGGCCGTTTATCAGTATTTGTTTTTGCATTTTTCTCAACTCTTTTACTGATAGCTTGACATTTGTACAATTTGCGTCGCACGCGTTCAGCTAATTGAAGGTACAGGTAACAGGTATCTGTGCCTGTGCCTATCTCTCTCTCTCTGTGGTGTGCACTGATGTTTGTTCAGTCACTGCACTGGGCCAGACGTGGCCGGAGTGTTAATATTTTAACAGTTCTTTTATGCGCCGTTAGGCGGAAAGGCTTATCAACCCACCAAATCAATGGTAGTCAAACAAAGGCAAGTGCGAGTCCCACCAAATGGACGGACGCACACTGATGATGATGATGATGATGATGATGATGATGATGATGGTAATGATGTGTTAACGTCCGTTAATCTTTCACGTCAAGCGATGCATTTGTCAAAGAGCATTGCTCAGAGAGATCACTTGTAGATCTCTGCACTGCCACAATGGACAGCAACTGTTTAGGTCCGTTAACTTGTTACAGCTCGAAAACCTGAGAATATGCTCGAGTGGCAATGAATGAGCGGGAACAATTAGGGACAGTTGCTTCGGGGCCAGTTAACCATTTCTTTTGAAACCCATTAAATATGGCTGGACTTTTGGGCCACTGGAAGTTGATCGGGAAATACCAATCTCTGGATTACCGAAGAAAAAAGTGAAATTATGCATTAAATAAATAAATGGGGATAAAATATAGAAGCGGATGGATGATTCAGCTGTGCAAGCTTGAGCCCCGCAAAAACCCCCCAGAGAATTCATCACACAACAGCTTTAACCCAGACTTCAGACTCCAGTTCGCCAAATGAATTGATGGATGGATGGATGGATGGATGCTTTATCACGAGAAGGCAGCAACAACATGTGCCAATAATAACGAGCGGACGCCCTTGATAAGGAGGAGAACTCTGGTACCAGTAGCAGCCTGCTACGCCAAGTCAAGTCCACTGAGAATACGAATCGAAATGCCGTTTTGCTTCTGATATATGCAGATTTATTGGAAGCTGCACGCCAGTGGGCCACAAATGGGCATTTGGGAATTGGAATCAAAGTGGAATCCATAGGAAGCATTGAAATGGAAAGGGGAATTCGCTGGGAATCCATAGACAGCTTTAACCCTGAAACTTGCAAAATGGAATTTACATGGAAATTGGGTTTTCTAGAGTACAGTTTGGCACGGGGTAAATCCCTCTCTTGGACCGTTGGCCCCCAGTGGCAGATAGTGGCTTTAACTGATCCCAAGCGAATACAGTTGCTGGAGAAAAAGTCAGAAAAATAAAGGAACTGATAATGAGGGGCGCTGACTGACTGACTGCCAAAGACAAAGAAAACTCGAAGCGTTTCCAACTGTATCAACAATATACAAATATAAACTGTGGGGTGGTGAAGAGAGAGAGAGGAGAGGGCCGGAGGAGTCAAGTGTGCAAGAAAAAGAGTAAATTAACTGCGAAATAAGCGACTTTCCAGCCAGTTGTTTGTTTCTGTCCCCCATACATTGCATTATTGGCCAATTACACAACACTGTTTGAAATGCGTCATAACCAGGGGCTGGAGCAGTGCAGGGCTGGGCAAGAGCGATAGATATAGATAGATAAAGAGAGAGATAGAGGGAGAGAGAGGAATATACAAATGCAAATGCAGTTAACGGCACTCCACTCTGTGTCGCGGGCACTGGCCAGCTGAGAGCGAGCCGGTGTGTGGTGCACAAGGTTGCCACCTGTCGGCGAAGCAGATGAAAAACAAGTTGCCAAAGTGTTGCCAGGTCTACCCTTTTTTCTCTTTTTTGGTGCTTCTTGTTGTTGATGTTGTTACTGGTCGTAATTCCACAGCATTTGATTCGTTTAAGTTGGAAATTGCAAATTGGCGACACAAAAAACAATAAGCAAACACATTTTGCGCCTTTGTTTTGTTTCGTGTTAATCAAAGTGCGCCACAAATTTCAATTTAAAAATGCAGGTTGAACCTGCGATGGCACTCCGGACTGGGGCTGCTACTGGCCTGTCGTCTGGTGGTGCCTGGTTGCCGCCTGGTGGCGACGTCGCAGTTGGAAAATTGTTGCACGTTAAGTGGAGCATGGCGGAGCATAGCACAAAAACAAAAAATTATAAATAAAAACCAATCCGTGGCCATAACAAGGGGGTGGTGGCGGCGGTTGGCGAGGGGGAGCGATGATGGATGGTAGCAGAGAGAGTAAAAGGCCCGTCGCATACAGGACACATGTTTATGCATAAATATTTCTCTGGCTTTTGCATATTTTCACGCTCGACTGCCCTTGTACACCCCCCAACCCTTCTAAATACACGTACACTTTTTTTTTGTCAATTAACGCATTTAATGCCACAGAAAAAAAAAACAGAAAAAATACAACATGGCAGCAGATGAAATTTCACCATACAACAAAAAATACCAACTGTCAGAGCGACCCCTGGCCCCTGGCCCATCATCGTACTCATCCGATGATGATGATTTTGTCTTTTGTGTACAAACAAAATCATATACATATGCACACATGTATCGTGCTCTGGCGATGAGTTTTAGATAGAGTATGCATTACGTGGATTTCTTTTGTTTCATTTCAACTAGAAATTATGTAGAAACTCAAGCAATAACAACCAGATTTACAGCCAAAATTACACTCACACACACACACACGCACGCAACCACATTGGATATAGAGAGTGCTAGAGAAATAGATAGTGGAGGGACAGAGACTGAGAGAGGAAAACGTACACACACGCACACATACATCCACATACACCATGGAAGACCAATATTTGGGACGTCTTTTGTTTCATATTGAGGAGCTTAATTTTAATCGAGTGCACTGCAACTTACACCTTGCCGACGTTATCTCAATTGCACCGTATAGCGTAAGGAGAATTGCAATTTGCGCGCACGCACTACCGAAACTTTTCGCCATCTTTTCCCCGTGCCACTTGCAACGTTGAATGTAAATTGATTTATCGAATTTTGATGTCTATTTTTTTTTGACAATATAATGAGTGTTCTTCTTTTTTGCAAATATATCAATATGGATATTTTCGTGGGGATATATCAACGGACTTTTCTGAATTCAGAAAAAAATTCGACAAAATTTTGTTGTTTCATTGTTCGCGGCAGAAAAATTTGTGAGACCATTTGTGTTATGACAAGTGTTACCGCGGACTTATCGATCAAATATACCGTCTGACGCTTAGAAATATACCGAAAGATACCTTCTCATTTTAAAAATATACCGATGAGAATCATATTCGTCAATTAATATTCGATTTCATATTCGCTTAATTTAATAAATTAATAAATCAGTTTTCTTTAAGATTGGCTAATTTGAAGGACTACTTTTTTTTTGATTACGTATTAAATAGGTTCTAAGCAAAGTAGGTCAACAAAAAATGACATTTTTTGCATGTTAACTACACGGTAACTACACATTTGCTACATATCTGCTGGCTGCATCGATATTTTGGTGCGACAAATTGAAATAGATTGTTGGCTGCTACATCTTTTACGGACTCTATTCATGAATATGAATGTTGGAAATTTGCTGTCATTGCTGAGAGCTCGAGCTAGCCAGTAATATTAAAGCGAGTATGTGGGGAATATGATTTGAGATTGTAGACACAGAACGATTAACCCATTGTCGACCAGTCAGTTTTAAATATACTTATGAATATGATGAAACTTCATTTTCCCCAGCTTAGCCCAAGCCTTCTCCTTCTCCTTCTCCTGGTATATGGAGCAATGATTTTAAACTAAAGTACAAAAACTAACTTTACCATCTCCATCTAAATTGAAGATTCATTGGTAACTGTACAGTATATTTAAAAATGAGTTGGTATATTGCCGAGGGTCAGACGGTATGTCCTATCCATAAGTGCGCGGTCACACTGGTTGGTGGCTCGGCAGAACAAGCACAGTTAAAAAACACACTGACACATATATGTACATATGTATAGCTTACAATTGTTATTTTTTGTTTGCCATAATGCAACCGTGTCACGCCTAGTCCGCCCCGAACAGCCAGCACGCCGCAGTCAGCCCAGCCACCGTCCAGTCAACAGGTTGTGAGCTATCCAGCCAGCAGACCCCAAATCGATCTCCCATTCCGGATCCGCCAGCAAGCAGAGGCGCCATAACAAACGCAGTCTTCCGCCCCGGCCCCCCGCAGGAGGAAGATGCATCTGCGACGCAACGGCCAGTCGCTGCCCTCGGCCGAGCCAGAGAGTGTGAAAAGGCATGGAAGTGGAAGTGGCAGCCAGGATGATGTAGGCGATGCAAAAGCGCCGGTCAGGCCGCGTCGCGGTTGCTACTTCTCGCTGGCCTTCTCCATTGGATCGATGGGATTGGCGTGCGGCAGCCTGTGGCAGATACCGAACACCACCGACAGGATCACACTGCAGCGTGGACTCTTTCTGACGTCCCTGGGCTTCATTTACTTCGTATCGCTGACGGATTTCTGCAATAAATATCTGCTGGAGACGCGGCGCGGCCAGGAGTTTCGACGCAAGTATCGCCTCATGATGTCCGATGTCCTGGAAATTACCAACAAGTGAGTGCCAGTGGGTGTGTTATCCCTATCCCTATCCCTATGAGGGCTTAACTGGGGGGGTCCTGCTGCGATGTGGGTGTGCCGCCCCCGCTGCTGCTGCTGCTGCTGCTGCTGCATGATGTCGGTGCGTGTCCATGTGGGTGTGCCCTCTATATTCAAGTGGTGTGCGTGTGTGCCTCTGCCTGTGTGGGCGGCATCTCTCGATGCATATCTCTATTGATTTTCTCGCGTCGAGTGCAGCCCACACACGCATACGCACGCAACATCATTATGGTGTATATATTTATGTAGACATATATAGTATATCTGGTATATATTACCGCTATATATAGTATATGCATTATATACAACTAGATCCAGCTGGCCCTGACATTGCCTTGCGGCAGCAAT
The DNA here is from genome assembly GCF_008121235.1 of Drosophila subobscura. NCBI lineage: Eukaryota > Metazoa > Arthropoda > Insecta > Diptera > Drosophilidae > Drosophila > Drosophila subobscura. The sequence continues at coordinate 20,570,334 of NC_048530.1, read as the reverse complement.
TGTTCGGTTCGGGAATTTCTTGGGCTTTTCGCTCGAAATTCATTTCATCAGCAAAGGCATCGCATGGCATCTCTCTTTCAACCGGGTCAAGGTCTTTGGGCGGCAGTGTCTAAAAAAGGGGGAACATAGAGAGAGAGAGATGCCATGCTGATGGGGCTGCTGCTGGGGGTTGGGGGTGGGTTTGTGTTGCATTCAAAAACGGGTTCTGGCTTCAAGGCAAACATGTGTCTCTCGCGCAGTGAAATCATTTTTTATGTGCGACTAGGGAAACGGTTCTTAACCGGTATTCGTCATCGGGTTACCCGGTAATCTCTCTCTCACTCTTCCTCCTCTCCTGCTGAAAATTTAATATTCGAAATTTTGTTTACACTTTTGGAATAGTTTCTATCCATCCATCCCCCTGGCTCTGGCTCTGGCTCTGAGTGTTAATTAAACTGTGTGTAGAATGATTTAACGCGCTTAAATTGAGTTGCCCCCACCCCATTGCTCCCTCCCTCTGTCAGTGCTCTATTCGAGAGTGAGCGAGTGCGATCTCTGGCTGAATGTTGATTACATGATCTGTTGATAGCACCAGCACCGACCGAACCCAACCGGCTGATGTTATACAACTCGATCTCTGTGTGCAGCTAGAATTTTGTTCAATCATCCGCAACGAGATAATGCCGTGCCCGTGCCATTAAGGCAAATCATACGTGAATCTTTAGCACTCTCTCGCAAGTAATACCGAAACAGCTATCTCTATCTATCTGCTGAGTTTCATTGAAAATATCATCATAATTCCCATATTAATGACTCATTCACAGAACCCTGTCTGTGCGTTTGTACGTCAGTCTTGTTAGAGACTCAATTTTATTTTGGCTTGTAATATGATTCATTTGTGCAGATAAGTTTTTCTATGCAGGTGTTCAGTTAGATTGCTAAATGTACATATCTTTTTGTGATCAAAGTGGCTTCATTTCCATTGCCATATTCCATAATTTATCGCCTTACTTATCGATAGTTTCCATTGGAGTAATCGTTGCAAATTTGTATGCGATTTCAGCATTTTTTTGATCATTTGATTAAAACTAAAATTTGTGAACTTGCTCGAAATATTTAGAAACTTTTCGTACATATTTTTGTACTGCATTAAATACTTAAATTTGATCACAATTGATCAATTCCTATCGAATAATCGTTTCAAAATTGTTTCTTTAGTTTTAATATGATCAAAATTGATTAATTCCATTCGAAAAATCAATGGGAAATAGTAGTTTGGAATGGATCTTTAATATTTTTTGGGGGCTTCTTCAAAAACAATACCAAAATTGTATTTGCAAATGAGTTTAAAGTATTTGTCGTACCTAATATACGGAGTATTCTGGTATTATATTACGGGTCACTGTTATAATTCCAACAGCCCCAATTCACATCCGTCTTGATAAGACAATCAGCAAAGCCCTGGCCCTGCCTATCTCTGCGGCTCTACAGCTGCCCCTTCCTCCCGTTCCTCTGTCTGTCTATCTCCTTCTCCCTATGTGGAACGAACCCCATCAATTTGTATACGTGTGTGTCTCTCTCTTATCGGAATCGATTAAGGTCCTTGTGTGAGTGAGCGCGAGTGTATGAGTAGATAAGCGTCACGTTGTGTTTAGATGCTTACGGGAAAGTGGCCATGGCCACCTGCCACCCGCCATCAGCCACCAGCCACCAGCCACTAGACTAGACACTCGCCAAACCCCCCAACCACTCGTCACACAAACTACTCGGCACTCGCCATACCCCACCGCTCGTGCCACTCGCCACTCGGCATAATCAAAGTCGGGGTGTCTCTATATAACAGCGTAGAACAGCTTGCCGGAGGAGGAGAAGGAGGAGGAGGAGGGCCTTTAAGTGCCATTGTGGAACAAAAATTTGCTTTCCACTGCCTTTTACCCGAATGTCGCCTTGACATTCATCATAAATCTTAATTAGACACTCTCTCGCCGGCCGTTGTTGGGATTTCACTTCCATTCGGACTGTACTCGATTTTCGGGCCCGACCCAGTAACCGATATCAAAATCATATTCACATCCAATTGCCTTTGATTGTCGTGAATTTGTGGGTACATACCCAAATACTCGGAAGACATATTAGACACCAACTACATATAGCATGTATATAATATGTAGATAGAATGTATATAAGGTCGGACCACACACATTGTCACCTTTTGGGGCCATTCATTAGCTAGAGCCCCGCTGGTGGTGATTCTAATTGGAACTAATGTCTCTATTCGATACGACAACGACATTTCTGTTTGCCACGGTTTCTGTTTGGTCTCGAGTCCCCCGAGTTCGAGGGCCTGTTTGAGTGGTTATCGTATCGTTCTGTGGGTTTGCCACAGGGAGGGTTGGGTAGGCCGGCCGAACGTCAAGGTTCAATGGGCACTTTGCACGGTATTTACGAGGCGGAATCACGTCTAATTGAGTACATTTGTATGTAGAATCATTTATGTATGAGTAGGCGCGTTACAGTGCGATTCATTATTGATCAATTATACTAATCACGATTAAAATAATTGGAATAATTTTGAGTGGCAACCAATGAGTTGTTAATTCGAATAATTGTATGATAATTCATGATGGTAAAATCGGTTTTTACTTGGGAATATATTGAAGAGCAGTAGACTGGGCACTGCCCAGTAGTTTCCCATTTCGAGTTTCGATCCATGACAAATGGTTCGAGCGTGATGCCTCAACTGTGACAATGAAGTGTGATGCACTCTTGGGACGCACTGTACATTTTGATTGAGCACAAAAAGGGGACCAGTTGTGTGTCTAATTAGTGACTACAAAAAGCCACTTTGAACCTGTTGAGATGAGCGAGCGGAGCAGTGCACGGCACACGGCCCCTGTCTGTGCCTCGAGCAATCTACGTATCAACTCGAGCACTTGCGACAACATTCTATATAATGGCGAAACAAAGACTAATATAACTTGATGGCGGAACCTGAAACAGAGATGCATTAATCAGATTAACAATTTTGTTCTGCCCTTTGCATGGAGTTCACATAAGCTGTACCCTGGGGGAATATTATATTTGAATGTAACTTTGGGTGTCTTTTGGGTATTTTGTTGGAGCTGCTGCCAGTCTTTCACTTTCCCCATTCAATGCCCAGCCAAACCCACAACTAATCCCACGCTAATGACAATCACACATTCAGCTGTGCCGCCCAGGGGGCGATAGCTGCGGCCCTAATGAATGAGCCCAAGTGGCCCACACAACCCCTGACCTTTGGCAGGTGCTGCGCCCCCTGAAGGCGTGAGGTCATCGTCAACAAAACAACGAAGAAACCGAGCAGAAAACTCCAAAATTGTGGCCCAGAAACTGAACTATTTAATCGCTTTGAAAAGTACAAATCGAATGGGAAAACTGAGTGGCGGAATCCTTTATTTGGTGGAGAACTTCTTCATTTTATTTGTGCTCTTGGTTTGCTTCTTGCTGCTGGACAGCTTCTTCGGGGATTTGCTCTGCCCACGGACTGGGGCTGGCACTGGCACAGGCTCTGGCTCTGGCACATCGATCTTAAGCTCTGCGCTGCCCGTCAGTGGGATGCTGCTGCTGCTGCTCTTGGTCTCCGACAATTGAAAGCTGACGGATTTCTGCACCCTCTCCACCCTGTCCATCGGCTGCTCCGTGTGCTCCTTCTGCTGCCGCTGAGCTTCAACCGGAGAAGTGCGGCGCTTGTGTGCCTCTCCGCCCGCCAGTCGCCGCATGAAGCGGACCGGAGTATGATAGGAGATCTGGGCACCGGCGATGGATTCCAGACGCGTTGCCTCCGGCTTATAGTCGACCAGAACCGAACGCTTGGGCGGAAGAAGTCGCATCGATGTCCTGCGCTTCTGGGGCTTTGCTCCTGGCACTTGACGATCGGTTCTAGCCAGTTGACGATTTGATTTTGCCACTTGCTGATCGCCTGATGACTCTTGAGGATCTTTTGTCGTCTCTTGAAGATCTTTCTTTGACTCCAGGGTTTGCAGTTCCTTGGACTTGGGCTGCGGCTCGGTCTCGGTCTGCGTCGGATATGGCATTTGTGTGAGCAGCTGCAGCATGGGCATGTACTTGCGATCCAATTTGAGTGTCGGCTCCTGGAATGGCTTCGCCTCGAGCTCTTCCTCTGGACCTAACTCTGGCTGTGGCTCTGCCTCTGCCTCGGCTGCTTTCAGTGGGTTCTCGTCCATCTGCTCTTCCTTCTCGCACTGCTGCGCCTTCTTTTTCTTGATTCGCTGGCCGCACGAGTGCCGAACGGTGGGATTGAGACTCTTCACAAGCGACTGGTGCAAATAGCGCACGGCCTGCGGCTTCTTGCCCCGCTTCAACGGAATGGACACAAAATACTGATAGCTCATGTCGATGCCATCCTCGGCAGTGCGCGGCACCTTGTGCTGTGCCTTGCGCACTATTTTCGAGTTCGTCGAAGGAGGAACAGTCGCTGCTGGTGCCGCAGACTGCGATTGAGATTGAGGCCTGGCCATGCTGACTTGGTTCAGCTTAGGCCTGGGTCCAGGCATCTTTTGTGTGCTCTTTGGGGGACAACTCCTCGACAGACGCTGCACCACGGGTGGCGGCTTGGGTGGTTCCGAGACCATCAACAGCACACTGGTTGGCTCCTCGAAGGGATCAGCGTTGGCTCTTTGTTGCTTCCTGGAGCCAGCCCGGGCCTTTGCATCTGTCTGCTGCTTGGACTCGGTTGCAATCGGTGGTGGGGCATTGGGTATAATCTTGATCACCGTCGATGTTAGCTTAATGGCCTTGGAGCTGCCCGCAATAAGGCGTACCTTGGACCATGCTCTGGCCTCCTGCTCTTCTGTTTCTTGGGGCTGGCTGGTGCTGCTCCAGCTGCTGTGTGTCTGGCCAACAGTCAGTTCCAGTTCGGGTTCCACCAGCACTTCCGATTCGATTGAAGTCTCGCCCAGCGGCTGCGTTTCCACCTGCGTTTCCCTGACCATGGTCTGCTGCTCGAGGCGTTCCTTCTTCGCCAGCAATGGCCATACCTGGGCCTTCTTGAGTGCCGCAACCTCCATGATCCGCTGGCTGGGCACGATGTAGGTGCGCGACTCCAGCTGGCGGCGAGAGACAACGGCAGAGAGCGAGCGACTGCTCGACTGCCGCACTTTGTGCTCTGCCGAGTCCGAGTCGCTGTCCTGCTCAAAGTTCTGGCACGGACTCATAATCCATTCGACCACCGGATGCTGCAATTTTCTACGCCGAACGGATGGAGCAGGAGCAGAATTTGCACCTGGAGCTACTCCACCTGGACGACGTGCGGCGGCTGCTGCTGCTGCTCCAGCCAATTGCTTCCTTGCCTTTCGCTGCATGTTCGTCTGTCGTCGTCTCTCCCCGCTGAGCGCCTCCAAGGGGGGCCGCCTGGCCGCCACCGGAGGATACGAGCCCAGTCGAACGGGCGGGCACACATACTGGCAGAACTTCCCACTGCGTTCGCCGCTCTTCTCCATCGCCTTCGACAGCTCCGTAAAGTTCGAAAACATTTCAAATTTTAATGCCAAATGCGTTTCAGCTAGAACCTCAATTTTTGTCTGTATTTTTTGTGAATTTTCGTGTTTTTTTTCAATGTTTCTAAAAGCGCTTTAAATTTTGAGAAACTTTTAACGAATGCTCTAACATTGTTGATTTGTTGAGCAGAAGCGTAGTAATAACAAATAATACTGTGACTTGCCAACGGGCGGAGTGCCATTCAAAGTTTCAACCAAATATCGGCCTACTTGAAGCTCAACAAATCGATGCCTTTGCAGGACAAGTGGCAGTCCACGCCAGCCGCCGTTGTGCCTCTGCGGAGTGTCGTTAGAAACAGCATGGGGCTTGCCGACCCCCGTAGCTGCCACAAAAGTGGCTACTTCAGCGAAGCTCTGGGTGGCCTTTAAGTTCAAACACACAAAATCTGTTCAAGCTGCAGCTAAAATAGCGATGCTAGCGATGGCACTTATGTCAATACTATCGATATCGATCAGCGATCACTTTGCCAAACGTTCGCTTGTGGGGGAGTCACGCGCTCAGGGAACAACGATGATTGTTCTTTGTCTCTTGAATTGTTATTGTGAAAAAACTGAGCATGCCTGCGCTTTTGATTCAACTTTAAACTGAGAGAGAGACACACAGACACAGAGAGAGCAATCCTTGAAGCTACTCCTGGAGCAAAATTAAACGTAAACATCCATCATCAGGTATCACTGTAGTAGAACTAAATTTGCAATGTGCACCTCGCACAACTGTGGGCAGTGGTGCTGCCCGGCACGGGCACAGCGTCCGGAGCAGCTGATGACGGTGATGCCAGAGCGCAAGTGCTGCTCGGTGGTCAATTGTTTGCACTGCAAGGAGGACACACGCCACGCGTGTCGATGTAGTTGCCATCGCAATCGAGCGATTCTGCACTCGCTGGCGCTGCTCTTCCGCTGCAGCATCCACTACGTGGTGTCCACACTCTGCCGACTGGCGTATCTCGAGGCACAGACGTTGATGGAGACTGGCAGCAGCAGCAGCCGCCTGGATGGCGTTAAGGCGCCGTATACGGAGGCGCAGGATCTGGCCATCAATGACAGCATCTACGATCGGTGCGGCGAGGCCACCGATCCACTGGACCTGGACAATGCCTACAAGGTGATGCGCCTGATGTTTCTCACACCGGTGCTGCAGCCGGACCAGTACAGTTGCCTCGTCTGGATGCTGCAGAAGCTCAATGCGCGGGCCAACGGCCGAGTTAATCTCGATTGGCTGATCTACACGATCGCCATGCTGCGGCTGGATGCGTTCGTGTGCGGCTTCTTGCGGCAGGATGCCCGAGCCGCGCGTCTCTACAATGCCCAGCTGTGCCGGCGCTTCTGTCAGCCCAACGGCCCCGTGCACATCACCGAGGAGGAGGCCATACTCCAGAAGCGCCTGCGTGAGCGCAAGGCGAAGGCGAAGGCACGTGGCCGAGCAGCCACAGAGGCCTACGCTCGGAAGCGTGGCGATCGCAACGCTCCCCTCTACTGCACACGCAGGCCGATCGAGGAGACTGCGTTCGTGCGCTACTCTGGCTCCCCCGTCAGCCAAACCGCCAGCAGCCAGAAGAACTCGGTGAGGCTGCCACGCATGAGCAAGTCGCCGGGCGCTGGCTCCGGCGCCTCGGAGAAGGACTCACGTCGTGCCTCACGCAACTCCAACAGCATCGGTTTACGCATGCAGGGTGGCACGCCAAAAGAATAAAATTCTAGTAAATTGAGGAATTTCAATGCCTTGTTTCCATGCCAAAATATTCGCCACAAAGCACTCAGCAAACATCAAGGAGCAGCTCACTCCCATGATCCACTCAGAGCGGGTCTCAGGAATATCAACAATCAACCGACAAGAGTAACGGACAGCAAAGAAATGGAGGGAAGACATGGCACCAGGTCTCTCTCTCTAGCAATCCTCTCTGTGAGCGAGTCTAGTGACACCAGAGTAACGGACAGCAGAGTAACGAGAAAGGCACAGGCAGGAGCAGGAAACGATCAGGCACTCGGGATAGTGTCGCAGTCCTCGAGTTGGATCTTGGATCGTTTATTCTTTTAATGGGAATGTTGACCTATTTTTGTGTTCTGTGTTTTGAAACGCTGTATGGCTGGGGCTGAGGCTACGTCTACGGCTACTCGTTGGTGGCATTCAGGCTCTGTGTGGCCGTGGTCTGCATTTGGGTGTGGGCAGATATTCCTGAAGTATTTGCTCCTCCAGCAGGGCATTGTAGGTGGGCGGAATGACCAGCGGTGTGGCTGGAAACCGGCGACGTGTTGCAGTGGGTTCAGGCTTCATCTCAGGCAGTGGGCAGTGCGAAACGCCAGTGTCCTCGCTCGATGCCATGGACGGTAGCGGTACTCGATATCCGTACAATCGCTCGTCGGTGTTGATGTTGGAATGTGTGTGAAAGTCCAGATCGGAGTGGATCGAGACTGGCGGCAGTGGCCTTCGTTGCAGCTCCTCCTCTTGACCTCCTGGCATTCGCGCCCTCGTTGTGGCTCGCCACGCCAAATTGCCGCTGGATGTGGGCACAGCGAACAGGGACAGGTGGCAGGGACTCCCCTCGTTGTCCATGGCTGCTGCTGCTGGAGGCTGCGTGTAGCTGTTGAAACGCCTGTCACGGGCCACAAAGGCTGCAGGGCATGTCCTCGCTCGCTGCTCCCAGCTGTCATAGCTGCGGGCTGCCGCTGCACCGCGATGTGCCGTCGCTTCTGGTGGCTCCACCGTAAAGTCAAGCTGCTCCTTTGAGTAGTCCATGGGCTGAATGCTGGCCCTCACAGCCTCTCGCTCGCTGGACTCGTCAGCAATCGAAGCCGTGGACTTCCTTGCGCATCTGGGTCCGCCCAAAGCTTCCACCAAGCCCCTCAGTCCCAGTGCGGCCGCGGTGATGGCTCCGGCGGTGGCTGCACCGCCACCCTGTCGCTGTGTTGTCCGTTGTCTGCTGCCGCGATGGTCAGTCCTGCCGTTGTGTGGCATCATATACGATACCGGCGGCTGTGGTGCATACTTATGCCAATTATTTGGCAGCTCCTCCTCCTCGTCGTAGAAGGGTCTCGTCTCGGACACAGATCTCGGTATGCGCCAATTCCATGCGACATTATTCTCGTGCTGCGTCGGTGGCTGCTGCTGGCGCTGATGTAGGAGCTGAGCTTGAGGCTGCGGCTGGCGTTGGAGATGGGAATGGAGATGAGGTTGAGCCAGTCTCTGAGGCTGGAACTGGAGCTCTGGTTGTGGCTGTCGTTGCTGACGCTGTGCTTGCCGCTGAGGCTGATGCTGATGCTGATGCTCTTCCCGACGTTGCTCCTGCCGATGAGGCTGACGCTGTGGCTGCCGCAGTGCCTCTTCCTGTGCCTGCCGCTGTCTCTGTCGCTGTGACTGTGGCACCGCATAATTCTGATTGTTTAGCAGCTGAGGCTGAGGCTGTGGCTGTGGCTGCTGCCACGGGGGATGTGGCGGTGTCTCCCAATTGGTGCATTGATAAGGCACCGCGGGCACACGATACGCGTAGGGATCGTGCGGATCTGGATACTGCCATTGATTCAAAGGATGTTCGATGCGCATGCCAGGATGTAGCACGCTGCCGGAGACCGAGCGACGCGTTTGGTTCCATTTTGGACCCTCATCGACCTCATAGCTGGGCTCCCCGAACCACACATGCTCCTCGCAGGGCTCCGACTCAGGCTTCGGCTCCGCCTCCGTTTCCGGCTCCTGTTGCTGTTCCTCCTCCTCTTCCTGCTCCTCAGCTGGCTGCTGCTGCTGCTCCAGCTCCTGTTCCTGCGCCTCGTTGACAGACCAATGCTCCTGCTGCTCGGCAGTTGCCGCCGCTGATGGCTTCGATTTCGGTGGATTGTTCTGCTCGATGCTCAGCATAAACTTGAGGCAGCGCCGTCGCATCTTGCCCTCGTAGTAGGCCTCGGCCCGTGGCCTGGCGGTGCGCAGTGTGAGCGGCGCATGATTGTGCTGCAGCCACTTGGGACTCCGCTTAGCCTCCCGCCTCGGCATGAGCGTGTGCTTCAGATCCAGCGGCTCGTTGCTCAACAGCTTGGGTATCTTCTTGCCACAGTTCATGGGAAAGTTGAGGGGACCAGCCCCAGGAGCAGGACTAGGCCTAGGACCAGCAGCAGGAGCACCCATCATTGGGCCATAAACAGCCGCCTGCTGCTGATGATGATGTTGCTGCTGCAGCTCGTAGGGCATATAGAGACTCGGTTCGTTGTGGTTTTGGTTTGGATTTGAGAGCTCCAAATCGTGTTGCAGCTGCCTCTGTGGCGTCTCCCTCTTCATCTGCATTGGAGGAGCATCCCTTTGTGGCTGCTTCATCGGAGGAGCTGCCCTTTGTGGCTGCTTCATCGGAGGAGCTTCCGCTTTCCTTTGTGTCTCCCTCTGTGTCTCCCGCTGTGGCTGATTCACTGGAGTCTTCCTTTGTGTCTCCCTCTGTGGCGGCGGCTGCTGCTGCTGCTGATTTCCCCATCTGGCATCTGGCATCGCCAGCACCAGCTGCTCCTCACTGGCTATCGATGGTGTTGGCGTGCAGGGACACGCAATGGTCGTCGTATTGGAGCTGAGCGCGCGTATCGAGCAGCGTGAGTGACTCGATCGTAGGCTCGCGCTCATCATACCCTTCAGCCCGGCATTCTCATCGTACCACAATTTTGGCTGCGTTTCCGTGTAGTAGCGACGTCCCTTGTCTCTGGTCTTTTGGGGGGCTGCTGCTGCTGCTGTTGCTCTCCCTCTTTCCCTTTCCCGTTCCCGTGGCGCTGCCTCGTTGTGGGAGCCCCTGCGGGAGCTGGTGAATCCATTGGCAATCCAACGCAATGCTCCACTGCACGGCGGTCGAAGTTTGTAGGAGCGGGACAGGCTCTTAAGCTGCTTCTTCGATGTGGATCGCTGCTGCTCCTGCTCCACGTTTGGCCGTTCCTGATCGTCCTGATCATAGCCACCCGCCTGCGAATAGAAGCCCTCCTCCTCCGGCACAGTGCGCCAAAAGGGACAATCATAATTGTGGCAACTGTCGCAGAGCAGCACTGGCTCCTCCTGCTCCTGCTGCTTCTCCTCTGGGATCCATTCGTGAGGATTTTCTGCAGCTGCTGACTGTCGCCCCTCCAGCCATTCATCCTCACGTGTTGCCACTGAAGGCTCCAGCTGCTCTCCCTCCCTCCAGCCGGGGCACTGCTCGGGGAATGCCTGTGCCCGTTCTTGTTGCTTCTGCCAATTGGGAAAGTCTTGGGGCTGACTGCCACTCGTTGCCGCATTCGAATAGGAATATTTTCCGCACAGACATTCACTTGGATACGAATTGGATGGATTAAGCATCGCCACGGAGTGCTCTTGCTGCTCATGGATCGATGGATATTCCTCCTTCATAGCGCTGCTTGACACCTGGCGATGGTCTGCAGTCGCCGTTCCCATTTCCACATCTCTCTCCTGCCTCTGTGTCGCCGCTTTGTGGACTCTTCTCGTTCTCACGCTTCGTGTGGGTGAGGCTGAGGATCCTCTTTCCACGTTTCTGCTGGCGGGATTGCGCATTCGACTTGGACTCGGATTGCGACTGGCGCTGGCGGTGGGACTCGATGAGTTGTAGTTGCCACGGGCCACGGATCGCTTCCTGCTTGCACCGATCCTCGGGCAGTTGGTGCATTTTCTTCGCTCCGCCTTGCAATTGCCGCTGCACATGGCCGAATCCTCCGGCAAGCTGCTTGCACCATCCGAAACATCTGTGGGCGCTCTGGACTGTCTGGCAGCTCTGACCTCTCTGGACTGTCTGGCATCTCTGGAAGTCTTTGTTTGCCTTGCGGCGACGGCAGATGGCGCACGTTGGCGACTTGGCGGCCGGGCAGCTGCGTTACTTCGCGGCGACACGCGTCGTGCTCGGGCCGTGGGTCTTGGACTGGGCTCTGGCTTCGGGCGGCAGGCGGTCTTCTTCGTCTTGAGGCAATCGTGGCGGGCCCGCTTTCTGGCCACCATTTTCATTAGCTGCAGATAATCGTTGGCCAGATAGCACGCCCTCGTGCCGTGTTTGTTCACCTTCAGGCAGAATCCCTCCACAAACGAGGATGTCTGCTCGTCCCTCAGCCTCGTGCCGCCTCCATCCGCTCCGCCCTTGATCTGTTCGTTGCGCTCCAGGCGCCTTCTGCCGAAATTCTCATTGACAAAACGACGCTTGAGCGGCCTCGAGCTGCGCTTCTGCAGTGTCCAAATGGCCGATGAGGGGCTGCCGTCGATGTTGCAGGCCCCCGCCTGGCTGCGTTTTCTCATGCAGAGCGTGCCACAGCTGGAACTCGAATTGGAACTGGAACCGGAGCAGCATTCACAGCTGTTGGAGGGTCTCAAGGTGGTGGTGCTGCAGCTGCCGCCTGGTGCCTCCTCTGATGGCTGCCATTCGGGTTGCGCTGCTGTGGGTTCTGCCTGTTGCGGCTCCTCGAACTGCCAGACAGCAGGCTCATGGCCACACACACCCCGCATATGATATGGAATGGGCGGTGGTGCTGCTGCTTCTCTGTGGTTGCCCTGCTGCTGGCGACGCATCCGCTGATAGCTTGAGTTGTGGCTGTACAGCAGATGGCGGCCGGAGCGCAGGCAGCGCCTGCAGAGGCCAGAAAATCCACCAAAAAATGTTTGAGCCGGAAAGGGATTCTTCGTTGGCGTTAGGTCTCCAGCGCGCTTTTTGGATTTCTTTTCTTTATTTTTTGATGGTTTCTCCTTCTTTTCCTTCTTCGCTTGCTTTTCCTTCTTTGGGCGTGGCTCTTCATCATCCTTGAGGGGATCCTTGGACCAGCAGGAGCAGCACTTGAAGCCGCTTTTCTTTTTCTCTGGCTCCCTGTTGCGGTTGGGTTGCTGCTGCTGCTGCTCCTCGGGCTCCATGGGTGACTCTTGCGGCTCCTCCTGCGGCTCCTCTTGTGGCTCTCTTGGCCATGGCCTTGGCCTTGGCGTTTCCTTGGGCGCTGGCACTGGAGCTGTAGCTGTAGCTGTAGCCGTAGCTGCTGCCGGTTCCTGCCTTCGGCTGGGACATGTCTCATTGCCGCAGGGCGCTTTCTCTTCTACTGGAAGGTACTCCGATGCGGAGGGCGGCAGCTGCTGCATGGAGGCCACTGCATGCTCCGCTGCATGGACCGACTCATCGCCCAGGCACTGCTGGTGCTCCGGGCTCTCGTTTGTCTCCTCGCAAATGCAGCAGGGCGCCGACTCGCCCCAGTGCCGCATGGAGATGCCGTAGAGCGGACAGCTCTCGGTCATTGCCTCCTCGTAGCGCTTGAGCAGCCCAAAGAACTCTGGCGAGATGCGGCGAAAGTGCTGCGGCTCGAGGCGACGCTGCGGCGCCTCCCGCAGCTCATATTTGCGGCGCAGGCACGGCATCAGCGGCTCTGTGCGCCGCGTCGCCAGCTGGCACTCCCTGGACATGGGCTGGCCGTCGCTCTGGAACAGCGACTGGCTGGGACAGCGGCACAGGCAGGTGCAGCTGCTACGCCGCACAATGTGTCGTCGTCGTCGAGGAGGAGGAGGAGGAGGACTCTGACCGCCAGCTCTGCTCCTGCTCCGGCTGCTGCTTCTGCCCTCGGGCCCACATGCTGCCACATTTGGCTTGCACTGCGTGATGGACCGACTGCTGGCAATTTCCTTGCCCAACCGCCACTGCCGCTGCGAATCGTCTCCAACTGGCACTGCCTTTCCCCTGCTCTTGCTCCTGCTCCTGCAGCCGCATGTTGGCCTACCCTGCAGCCGTCCCTCCCTCAACCGGCCTTGGCTCCGCTTTGTGGCCGGGCAGTAGCAGCGGCTCTCCGCCAGCCGCTCCTCTGGCGCATCCAAGTGGATGCCGCCGCAACGATCCTCCTGATCCTGCTCCTGCAGCAACTCCTCCGGCCCGATCTTGTCCAGGAAAACCTTCTGCTTGCGAAACCAATCGGTGGCCAGATCCGGCACCAGCATGCGCTGCTCCTGCTTGCGTCCACCGCCGACAAACTGCTCCAGAATGCAGGCACTCGGCCTCCGGCTGGCCCTCACGCACGGACAACTGCCGCCAGCGGCGGGAGCTGTGGATGTGGCCACCTGTTGGTGTGGCGGAAAGTCAGACAAGGTCTTCTCCAGATACCGATTGAGGCTCTGGCGCTGATGGGCCTGCGCCTCGGCCTGCCGTGCGAGCAACTGACGCACGGGGCAGGCTTCGACCGCCGGCGGGCATTTCCTTGCTTCCATCTACCGGCCGCTGAGAATTGGGTCTATGGATTTACTCTCTGCTTCTGGTGTCGTACTGCAAATTTTGATCTATTTCCGATAACTGAATTCCGTCGAAAGTCGAAGGTTTTGTTTTTATTTTATTTCAATTTGACGTAAAGTTCGACGAGTCAGATCCGCGCAGGCGTGGAGCTCTCGTACAAATGTTCCCTAAGCGAAGGGACACACACAAGTAGCGAGTGAGAGAGAGCGAGACATGATACTTATCTTATTTATTTTTCTTCACAGAATCGTTTCGGCCATTCAGGCATCATTCTCCTTCCTGGTGGGTCTCATTGTCTGCAAATCGACATGCACGAAATCCTTCGTTTATGCCTCGCACTTTCTGATGGAGGCCTACGGCTGGTTCGGCACGGCATACTTTATGTATGACATTTGGTCCATGTACAAGGTGCACACCCAGAAGATAGCCGACAAGCTGCATCTGTTGCGCCTGACCAAGGGTCAGGCACAGGGCCATGGCTCGTCGTCGATTGTTAATGGTCATGTGAGGAGCCATTGCGAGGCAGGAGCCAATGGCCGTGCGTCTGCGGGTGGCAACAACAATGGCAGCACACCGGGCACACCGCACGAGATCTGTGACTATGATGGGGCCTGTGTGCAGATACCCAAAGACGGCCGCTGGGATTTTCTCAAGTATGTGCTGACGCATCCGGTGATGATGATCCACCATGTGTTTATCGGCACCTTTGGCCTCTTGGTCGTCACGGTAAGGCTAACACTTGATTCGAATGATGAAACATCTCCTGATCCGCTGATCTCCTGTCGTTGCAGTACATTCGTGGCGGTGGGCATTGCATCTACAGCTACATGTTCATGATGGAGTTCTCGACTCCGTTCGTGTCGCTGCGCAGCATACTGAGCACAATGCGGCTGAAGGAGTCGCGTGTGTACATCGCCAATGGGCTGCTCATGCTGGCCACATTCTTTGTGTGCCGCGTCTGCATGTGGCCGTATGTGATGTGGCGCTACAGCCTGGCCATTGAGGCGGCCAGCCTGTGGTCGGCCATGAGCGGCTTGCCGCGTGGCTGTCTGGTCAGCATTGCCATACTCTTCTTGCCGCAGCTCTATTGGTTCTATCTGATGGTATTAGGCGCACTCAAGGTAAGGTGTTCATCTCTTTGTGTGTCTGCCATCTCGCTCATTTCTGTGTGTGTTTTTCGCAGGTGTTTCTGCCCAAGCGGCGACCGCCTGCTACACTGAAGAATGGATCAGGAGCGGCTGTAGCAGCAACTGTAGCAGCAGAAGTGACGGCCACAACAACTCCCACAAGTCCCACCGCCATAATAAATGGCAAGAACTAGTGCAAATCGAGGATTAGTTTTGTTTTGTTGTTAAAAGCTAAGCGCATGGAAAGCTCTAGGCTCTAGCTCCTAGCTCCTAGCTATTATGTATTTATTTTGAGGCGCAGCTAAGTGTATGTCCCCCCCATCCCGTTCCCACAGCTGTTACTTATTGTTTATACAACTATACGGGACCCCCAGTACCACCCACGTATAATCCTACACTACTATGGAAACCAACTATAACCGAATAACCAACGAATTAAATGCGAACAAGGATATACCGAAGAGACAGACACACAGGACACACGGGACACACGGGACACACACACTGGAGCGTGCAGACGGATATTTAGTTTTTAAACAAAAGACATTATGTACTAAACCAACAAAAAACGAAACGGAGAACACACAAAGATCAAATTTAAACTACATTTTAAAACAAAACGAAAAGCAACCCAAAGTGAAGCGTAGAGAAGAAACTAAAATATGTGTTGAGCTTGCCCCATGCCCCATGAAACCCACCTCAGCCCCAAAACTGTTGCATTCTATAATTGCTATGCTAAAAGAAAATATATATCTCTATATATGTATGTTGTTAAGCGCAAAAGAAAAACCCACTAACGAACCGATGGGAGAGGCGAGCTTAAGTTCTGCATACAAAGAAACCTTGTTAATCCTCTCTATGAAGAATATATATTATGTATATGTTTATGTGTATGTGTATGTTTGCAAAAGCCAAAGTGATTAGTAAGATTTATATTCCATTTGTTTTGCACGCCGCCAAAAGAAACCCCGAAACACGTTGAATGTTTCCTTTTGGGCAGGCAAATTGTTGAGTTTCTTGAGTGTGTGTGTGTGTGAGCGTATGTGTGTGGTGGGTTGGGGTGAGTTGAGAGCATGCACAAAACTATATATCTATATATACACAAACATATATCTACCATAACGACACTATATAACTGTTTGGCATGAGCAGGAGGAGGTGCTCTGTGCTCTGTTTTATTTGCGGGGGAAGTGTGTAACAAAATCAAAGTTTTAATTGAGCTTACGACAAATTGTAATTGTATGTGTATGTAGTTACCTATTTATATTTATTATGTGCCCATATATACACACACACAATATATGGTATGGTTTTGAAGACCGATCGATGGTTGTTCCGTGTGGCTTATTGCCAACGCCAGACAGAAAGAGAGCGAGAGAGTTACATATATAGATAGATAGGAAGACAGACAGAAAGAGAGAGTGGTAGTGGAGTGAAGTGGGTTGCGGCAGGCAGTAGCAGCAGCAGTTTCTATGTATATGTAGATGGTACCTAACCGTGTGTGCATTCTGTGCTAAATGCTTAGCTAAATGTATTTACAAACTAAAAAACAAAAATTAATCCCAGCTGTCGCTATGCACACACACACGCATATGTATGTATGTGTCTGTGCATCTGTGGACCGAATGTATTTTTGTGCCACAGTGAAACATTTGCTTGTCTGTTTATGTTTGTGTGTGTGTGTGTGTCTGTGATCTGATCTGGGCAGCATGCACTGCAGGCCGGCGAGTTACAGAATAAAATTGCTAAAACGTTTCAAACAACAAACAAACAAAAGCATCCCAAAAAACGAGTAATTATTTCGGCAATCACAGTGTGGCACGTTTACTGCTGGGCAGACTATCGCTCTCATCATCGCTGAGTTCACGTTTTCGCTTCTTCTGATGCTCCTCCACCAGCTCGGAGATGAGAATTTTATTGCCCGTCAGCTGCAGCCAGTGGATGTACTGCAAGCGGTAAATGATGATTGAGTAAAGCATGAAAAAGGGGTTGGAGGATCATTCATGTACCTGCGTATTGGTGCGCACTCCCGCCTCATGCAGCTTCGCCTCGATGTTGTCCAGTCGCAGCTCGGACTTGGCCATGTGTCCATCGTTTTTGGATATGTCCAGCAAGTGGCGCACGCGCTGCCGCATCGTCTCAAAGATGATGCGCCCGATGACATGGTTGCGATCGTAGGGCGTCAGATAGCGGCCAAACTCGTAGAAGTACGGATGCAGGCGCCCCAGTTCGATGTGCGTCGTCTCCGCCTCGCAGACGGCCTTGTGCACATTCTTGTAGATATCCGGCACGGAGACGGTGAAGTAGGCATTGTTCACCTTCAGTTCCTTGATATACCACAGCGGCAGATTGACGGTGCGCCCCGGCTCCAGGTCGTCACCCTCGGCACCGGCGTCCAAAAAGCCTGCAAGCCAAGAAAATGCAACAAAATTCGAAGAGATTTGACAAATCTCATTTTACGTACCCATGCGCTGTAGCTTAGTGTTGACCTTGCATTCGACCTTCTCCTGGGTCACAAATATATCCTCGATCGAGTAGTAGTTTGGAAAATAGTTCATTGCGGCTGCCTCTTGGGTTTTCTTTTCATTTATAATCAAAACAAAAGAAGAACTCAGTTTGCGCGGTAACCAGGGCTGCACAGCAAAATACCAAAAATCTGCAAACGAAAAATTAGCGTTAATACCACATAATGCCAAGGTATTTGCGTAATTAAATGTTCCAATTAAACAATAAACTAGGTAAATTATGTTGAATTGTTATTTGGCAGTTGCAGGAACCATTTTGCGCAACAAGGGGGAAGTAAAACTATGTCTGCAGGCTACCTCGTTGTGCCGGCCTGGTAGTGGGTGGTGGAATTTCCAACTAGCACTTACCTTTTCCCGTTGGAATGGGCCTTGTATGGGCCCGCACTGCGCGAAGAACTGCGTGGTGAAATTATCTTTTGAAGTGCCACTGAAACGTTTACTGCCTTTCTGCAAGGCTTCCCGAGGCACCGCACACGTTGATTTACGACTCCCAACAGGCGTACTACCAGCTGAGACATGGGTGCATCATGGTTGCTTATCGTGCTGTCCGGCCGGTCCTTGCAAGCGCTTGAGACGCTCAATCATAGCGTCCCAAACGCTTGAAGGGACCGGCCAAGCAGCACGATAAGCAATTAAGATGCAGCCATGTCTCCGCTGAGAGCAGCAAAACTATTAAGTTTGTAAGTCCTTTTGTCGTCTGTCGCCTTCCTTTACAATCTGGAGTCTAATTTAGGATTGTCAAAAAAATATCAAAACATCGAATATATCGATATTTTTTCAGTGATATATTTAATATCATTTTGATATTTAAAATAAAAAAAAATATCATTGATATGATATTTTTAAAATATTTGACAGCCCTAAGTCTAATTTGAAATTTGACTAATAATGACTGCGATTCGGTCTACATCAGCACTGAGTGTTGGTGAACATAGTTTTGCCTCAAATAGTGCAAACGCTCTTCGACCGATTGTGGAGCGCAGACGGCTACCAACACTGATTTAGCAACACAAAGCTCCCTTGCTTCTAGAAACGGAGATTTAAATAAATAATAAGGTATATAATCCAATAAATATAAGTATTTATTATAAGCCAAATTGATTCCTCAAGCGTATTAAATTATTGTTTCAGTGTTAAAAGTAATTGCAAGCTGGTAATATCAAATAGAACATCAACATCGAGGAATATGATTTAAGACTACGGTATATTTATGTATATTTTATAATGAAGAGGTATATTTCGGTATATGCCTGTGGGCTTGACAGGTATATTTAATCGATAATCACGTGGTCACACTGTCTAAAACTTGCCGCGGGTCGGTTGTGTCCGTTTTCGTACATCGTATTGTTTTGTTGGTGCGCAAGTCAAAGTGAAACCGCAACGGAAATAGTTAATAACAATGTTCGTGCAAATTCAAATATTTTCTTGATTTTTTTGTTATTTTTATTGCCAGTGGTTACTGCTATTAGCTGCCCGGGTGTGCAAGTGTCTGTGGTTGTGTGTGTGTGTCTGCTGTCTCGCTTTGTCATGCACATTTCAAATGCAAGCGCATCTCTCTAGGGGCCCAGTGTTCGTGTAGGTCAAGGTGAGGCAGCAGCAGCAGCAGCTGCCTGCAAGCACCGTTAGTTTTTCAGCCCCTCTTCTCACTCGCTCATTGAATATGCAGTATTCAATCAGTGGGAAACGGTGTCAGCAGGATGTGTGCACACAAGCAGCAAAAGCAAAAACAAAAACAAACACAAAACGGAGTACTCCTAATCCTCCCTCCCTTCGCGCCACTTGCATTGAAACCCTAAAAGTCAATAATTGCTTTGCAGTTTTGTTTGTTTTTATTTATTTTTTTCTTTTTGCAATTGCGAGTGCTCTCGTTAACCGCTCTCTCTCTCTCTTGTTCTCTCTCTTACATTCTTTCTATGAACACCAGATTCCGTCACCTACGAGAGCGATAAGCGCAGCTAGATAAGCACAACCGTAAATAACGGTTCAACAGTTGAAATAATTAGT
This sequence comes from Drosophila subobscura, assembly GCF_008121235.1. NCBI lineage: Eukaryota > Metazoa > Arthropoda > Insecta > Diptera > Drosophilidae > Drosophila > Drosophila subobscura. The sequence continues at coordinate 20,550,955 of NC_048530.1, read as the reverse complement.
TAATGGACACGATCATCGCTTAGTGGCAGCGGCTAAAGCAGCCGATAAGTAAAAGCGGCAGCACCAGCAAGTTGCAACTGCAACAAAACCAGACAAAACGGCGTTTCTACAGCAGCGTCGCCTCTTCGGCGGCGGTAATGTGTCATCAACATCAATGAAACATCAGCCGCCGCCTCCTCCGCTGCCCTTAACGCAGCCCCCCTCGCTGAGTGGTGGTGGCGGTGGCAGTGGAAAGGTTGCTGGAAGTGGAAGCAGCAGCAGCAGCAGCAGCATGGTGGCCAATGCCATTAGCAGCCTCAATGGCAACGCCAACAGTGCCAACAGCAGCCAACCAACAAACAACAATCACAACAACAACATCATTAGCAGCAGTCGCGGCAGCAGCTTCGAGGCAGCAAAATGTCGTCCACCCCTCTACCCGAAACGTGAGTAAAATCTCTCTTTAGGGGTGCGGGAATGCAGCTAACAGTAGCCTAAAATAGTTAACGAACGGTCGATGATCTGCCCAAGATCCGTTCGAGCCATAGTGCAGATCTTTTCAGATCTTTCTTCTATTACGTGGACGCACTTCATGGGCAATGGGCAATAGGCAATAGCTACTTACTGCAGCCGTTTTCCCAATCCAATCCGATTCCAATCAAGCAAAAGCATGGAAAGTCGCCCGTCGCCAACTTCCTTTCCTTTTTTGTTTTGTTTCGTTTTGCTTTGGGCTTCGCTTTCGCCTTGCTTTTAGACGTGGACTTGTACTTGGTCTGTGGATTGGGGTCTCAACTCTGGGGGCTCTCTGTGTCTAGCTCAACTACCTTTGGGCTGGTTTGGTCTTTTGGAGTTGTAAGCTTCAAAGCCAACGGCCCATATTTGGTGGGCGTAGACTTTGTTTTTATTATTTTCGTATACCCTTGCGGAGAGACACTTACAATTATGATCAGCTGTTTGTAGCGCAGCGCGGGCCGTTCGGTCTTAGAAGCTACGAACGTTCTGCAAAGAGTATGAGAAGTTTCGGTTTCGCTCCTTTTGTTACTTTCTAGCTGGCACGCCGCACCCAATTGCAGTTCGCTCGGCCCTGCCGATGGCAGTGTGTAGGGTGTGGGGTGTGGGGGGAAGGCAACGTGACCGCAGCTAACGGTACTCCTGGTTGACATGTCGTTAGTGTTCGATGAGCATTTGTGCCGCTGTCGATCGGCCCTCCCTCCTTACACGGCGACTTGGGCTGACCAAGAACAGACAGCGGCAAAGCACTGTCAGTGCCCAATGCCGTTGGCCCAGAACATGATAAGATAAACAATATTTAACCAGAGTCTCAGTTGAATGTTAGTTATTTATTTATTAAAGCAGTACGAGTGCGAGATGAGTGCGAATAAACATGGGACATGGCTATCGGAAGCGAATCAATTGATTGGCATAATGTTCCCATTGTTTTTAGTTTTTAGTTTTTAGTTTCGCAGTGGGCAAGTTGCAATTAAAAATATGCAGCATTATTAGCATTTAAAAGTTCATTAAGAAGCAGCCCCCGAACAGCATTCATTGTGATGCCAAATGAGAATGTGTTCCTCGTACACACATGTTCCCCACCCCCATTGTTCTTCCTCTTTACAAAAATATTGTGGGGGCGTTTGCCAGAGTTTCGGAATGGGAATGGGAATGGAATTTTCATGGCAATTAGGGAAATCAGTGCATAGAGCTGTCAAACTGGGGAGGGAATACAATGAAAGGGGTTCTGGGAGGGAGTTGGCTGACTGTGGCACACATTTTGGTTGTTGAATATTATAAATAGAAATGGAAATAGAAATGCATCGGAAAGTGAACGAATGTCAAGCACGGAGGAGACCCACAAAAGCCACTCAATGGTGTTGGATTATACGATAATACTGTGTGTGTATTCCCCCCACCCCACATTCGCACCGTGTGTTATATTTTCGTAGAGTTCTGTTAAGTTCATTCCGACATAAACAATTCGTGCCTTAAATGGAAGAAAACACCAACGGAATTCTGAAATTGAATCGAAAATCCAAAATCGAATGGATATAAAATGTTCTCTGCAAACTGGGAATGTGGCAACCCGCTGCTATACCCTGTAGTCAGACTGGGGCATAGGTACTGCCCTACTGCCACTTGAACACAATATACCCTTGGCCCTCCGCCAACTGCTGGATGTACAACATGCAAGAAATGCAGTCTAAAGGAGGCTGGCTAAAAGGTGCCTGAAGAGCAGCAGAAGAAGGCAGGAGAGCTGCTACAGCAGCAGCTACTTCAAATGCCTTCCAATTGTTTGAAAGTTTTCAGCGTGCCGCGGGCAGCGAGCAGCCCAAGGAGCTGCCATCAGCCAGCAGCCAGCGGTGTTGCAACTATTTATGGAACAGTGCAGCAGCAGCAAGGCCCAAGCGATTGCCCTTGGCTGTGGCTACCTCGTTGCAGTTGCTGTCTGTCTGTGTGTCTGTGTGTCTGTTTGCCTTTTTGTTTGTTTAGTAAATGCCTTTGGAGGCTGCCTGGGGCCAAGCTAAACCGATCCGAACTGGGCTGAAACCCAATGCCAAGCGATGTCGATGCACGTTCAATGGCTGCAACGAGAGGCACTTCGTTCTCCAGCACTCTAGCACCACCCCGTCTCATTCCACACTGCCCCGTCCACCACTGTGCCACTCGTGCGTTCAACAAGACACTCGAACTGTAGCTCCATCTCCAGCTCTAGCCTCTAGCCTCTAGCCTCTAGACTGCTGCTTGCCACATCTCGAATTGAACTTAATTGAAATGAAATTGAGATGCCGCAAGAGGCAAAGAAAAAGGCACACACAGGCAGCGAGAGAGTGGAGCACTGAGATTGCAATTGATGTGTCGCCATATGTTAAATGGTCTGTCATAAATGCTGATCGAGATCGTGTTGAAACATTCCCCAAGACCCCAGATCTACCCGATAAATGCTCAAGTGTTTGACACCCATCAAACCCATTTCCATTTTCATTTTCATCTTCAACTTCATCTCCCAGTCTCTGAGCTCACAGACCCCAGACCAAGACCCAGACCCACCCATGACGCTGACAGCGATAAGTCTAGTCAATGAACCGCACCAAAGTGGGGCCATGCACATCCATCCATTCCCATCGATTCCATACCCTACCCTGGGTCAGCGGAGGGGAATAAGTTGAAAGATAAAAGAGATATGAAAACTGCAACGCCCACACAATAAACTTTTTTTCACTCTCTCTCTCGCTCTCGGATAAACAAAACGACAATGGGCAGAGGCAGCCCCCCCACCCGGATAAAGATCTCAAGCAGACAGAGTGACGGGGGGAACAGCGACCGAGCGGCCTGATTTATAGAATTGAGAGCTCAGATTTGTTGTCAGATGTGTAGGAGGAGCCGCAGCAGGAGGCAGGGGGGAATTATGTTTAGTGATTGGAGTAGATGGGAGGCTGGAGGCTGGATGTTTTCAGTTGCAGTGCAGCGGCTGGGCTTTGAGGAGTAAAGTTGAGGCGAAGCACCAAGGGATTTCCACACTGCCTTTTATTTGTTTACAAATCTGTGACAATCTGCCAGTGAATGCTCTCATTAGCCGTTTATTCAGTGCCCGATTTTGCACATTTATCTGCCAGATCTACACACATCTGTGGCCAGTGGACAACAAGTGCCGCTATCTCTCGCTGCGCACCCAAGACCTGAATAAACAAATACAAATACCAGCTCCAGCCCTCTGCAAGTTCAGGCTTTTGTTTGTGCCAAGCGAAACGCAGCAATTGCAAAATGTTTATCCTCGCGAATACCCTGAACCCAAAGTGGAGCGGTGGAGGAGGAGCAGGTCGGGGGAGCTGCTTGGTCAGCCCTTTAACTGTGTCTGGTGTCTGGTGTGCCTTTGATTTCCTGTTTCCATCACGAGCCATCGATGAGTGTGTTGCGACGCCTCAACAGCAGCTTCGTGCGTGCTTCAAGGGGTTTGTAGAACGTTTACTCGTTTTTTTTTGTTTTGTTTTTAGGGGTTGTGAGAGGGTGCAGCAGCAGGCCTGCACTGTGGCTCCCTGCACTGTGGAGTCGGGGTGGCTCTTCCCCTTGGCCTTGCGTTGCCTTGCCTGGCCTGGCCTGGTCTGGCCCACTTGGCGTGCCGTCAACTCGATTAGATGTCGAGCAAACGAGCCAAAGCAGCGTCAGTACGTGAGCGGAAACAATGAACTGTAACTGTCTCCCGTGGCGGCCACCCCTTACACCTAGGTGTGTGTGTGTTTGTGTGACTGTCGAGGGGTGGGTGGTGTGTGTTCCTGTCAGGGTGAACAACTTCCCAGTTGACCAGAGCTGCCGTATGCCCGGAAAGAAGATCCTTAAAGTACCTTCAAGCTAACAAAAATGAATTAAAACTTGGAGCATAAAATAAATGTGCAGAATATTGTAGAATTAACTTTGTGAAAGATTTTCTGGATTATAGAAAATATTTTAAAACTGAATCGATCGTTTTTTGGGTGTCTCCTGCTGGTGCGGCTCTTTGGACAGTCTGGCAGCACCGTAAAACCGTTATCTTCTGCTCGTGGCCTCCCTGTTTTAGCGTAGTGGCCAGGCCCAAAACATTTTCGGGGTTTCCACTACTCGTAGTTTGTGCGGCGCACGCGCTGAGAGAGACGAAGTGAAGAGAGCATTTTATAGTGGGGTAGAACTAGAGGCCCAAAAAGCGGGCGATGGCCATGCGATGGCGTTGCCACTTGTTCAATGTAACATCCCTAAGAGCAAGAGAGAGAGACATAGAGAGAGAGGTTGGTCTATTACATTTTTTGGATGCTTTTAGGGCAGTTTCTTCGCTGGCAGTTGCCACTCGCCTTCCGCCTACTACTTACTGCTTTTTACTGCCAACAAAAACAATAAAGTGTTCAACTCAACTCGGGGATTTTTCATTGCAAAACAATGTTGCAAATTTGCTTATAGAAAACCAAACAAGCGAAAGGCCACAGACCAAAGGAAGAGGCGTAGGGACCGTGAAAAACAGGAAGGAAAATTGCGTTGCTTTTCCCCCCCAAAATTACGCTTTAAGTAGGCTGTTCGGTATACACACGAATCGTAAGAAAGGGAAGCACTAGGAAAGGGATCAAAAGACAAGAAACAGGAGCAGCAGAGACCTACATCCCCACCCCCCCAACACCCATCAAGAGCCATGTGTAAGTAATCTCTTGGAGTGTCACTCCACACTTGAAAGGCTCTCCCATGCGCCTGGCATTGCATTTGCCTAATGAGCCACTGATGGAGATGGAGATGGAGTTGCACAGAGAGAGAGCGAAAGGGGGAGAGCAATCCTTGAACCGATTAACTCATTTGTGCACTTTGTGTGTGTGTTTGCTCCTTGCTTTTGCAGCCAAGACGCCTTCGTTTGACAAGGACCGTGACTACATTGGTTTCGCCACGTTGCCGGAGCAGGTGCACCGGAAGTCGGTGAAACGTGGCTTTGAGTTCACGCTGATGGTGGTCGGGGAGTCCGGCCTGGGCAAGTCGACGCTTATCAATAGCCTGTTCCTGGGCGATCTATACAAGAACCGCCAGATGCCCAATGTGGAGGAGCGCATCGAGAAGACGACACGCGTCGAGAAGAAGACGATGGACATTGAGGAGCGGGGCGTCCGGCTGCGCCTCACAGTGGTGGACACGCCCGGTTTCGGGGATGCCATCAATTGCGAGGACAGCTGGCGGGTGTGCACCTCGTACATCGATGAGCAGTTCCGTCAGTACTTTACCGACGAGAGCGGACTGAATCGGCGCAACATACAGGACAATCGGGTGCACTGTTGCCTCTACTTTGTTCCGCCCTGGGGGCACAGGTAAGACCCAGAGCTGACAAGCAGCAGCAGCAGCAGCGGCAGCAAGACCAATTCCCTTTTGATCATTTTGCAGCCTGCGACAGATGGATCTGGATCTGATCAGGCGATTGCATCGCAAGGTGAACATTGTGCTGGTGATTGGCAAGGCGGACTGCCTGAACAAGCAGGAGGTGCGCAAGCTCAAGGAGCGCATACTGCAGGACCTCGAGGACAATCACATACAGCTGTACCAGTTCCCCGAATGCGACTCCGATGAGGACGATGACTTCAAGCAGCAGGACCGCGAGCTAAAGGCCTCCATACCGTTCGCTGTTGTCGGTAGCAACACAATTCTGGAGGTAGCCGGCAAGAAGGTGCGCGGCCGCCAGTATCCATGGGGTGTGGTCAATGTGGAGGATCCGGAGCACAGTGACTTCATTAAGCTGCGCACCTTCTTGATATCCACGCACATGCAGGACCTAAAAGACACCACACAGGTGAGCCACACGACCCGACCAGCAGGATGAGCCCTGTGCGCATTTTTCTTTGTGACTGACTTTTGATTTTGTTGTTGTTGCAGGATGTGCACTATGAGAACTTCAGGGCGCAGTGCATCTCACAGATTTCGCAGCATGCGCTGCGGGAGCGCGGCAAGTTGAAGCGCGACTCGATCAGCTCGACGAACGGCTTCGATGCGGCCATTTCGGAAACGGACCGGCTGCTGCTGCAAAAGGATGAGGAGATCAGACGCATGCAGGACATGCTTACGCAGATGCAGGAGAAGCTCAAGCAGACGCATCTCATGGAGATGAAGAAGAACGACAGCGTGATCGATGTCTAGGCGGAACGAGAACGAGGGAACGAGTTAACGAGAGAGAGTTAGGAATCGAGCAGGGGACGTGTGTTCGAGCGTGTTCAATTTTTCACCTTGATATTGATAAACTATACATAAATACAATACATACATACCTATATGTATATGTACATGTATATGTATACATACATATATTTATGTATATGCGATACGACTTATACGACACACATCTGATACACATGTCCCATCCTGGAGCTGCAGCTGCAACCAAATCAATTTATTAAGTTCTTAAGGCTCTGGCACTTGTTCTTGCTCCTTTCGTTTAATCTTTTACAAATGTAGCTACGATAGACAACGAGTCACGAGACACGAGAACGGTATTAGCAGCACAAGACCAAACGACGGCACAACAACCAAAATGCAGAGAATTGAGCCAGCCCCCACAGCACCTTCTCCCCGCGAAGCCTGTCCCCAGTCCCATCCCCAGTTTTTAAGGGTTGCAAATTGCAGTTTATCTGATACATTTATAGTATATATATTATTTTTTTTTTCACTAGAATTATTATGTAACTATAGCCGCAAAACCGCAAAAAAAGAAAGAAGGAAAAACCAAACATTAGACATCCATTTTGATGATATTTTGATGTGACAGAACCGAACCGAAAGTAAAGTATTCTAAAGCGTAACGAATCGAAGAAAAGATATTGAGTGTGAACCGCATTTCCGCAGCAGGGCGATTACATATTCGTCATAATATTTAATCAGTACGGATATTATACCAAAGTCTTAGGGAGTTTCAAAAACTTGACGAAATAACAAAATGAAGATACAAAATACAAGAAAAAGATACCCACAGAGGCACTTAGAATCGTTACAGAGACAAGACATATAGCAAGAAGGTTTTTTTTTTTGTTTTGTTTTGAATTTGATTTACTTTTACAATTGTTTTTGTGTTGTCAAGAACAACCAACCGAAAGTAAAGCAAATTCGCTTGAATGCCATCTGTAAAGAAAAGTTTCAAGTTATATTCTGACTTTAGTCGGGAAATACTGGAAAATGCTTGAAGCTGAATCATTTTCCATTTTCAGCAAGTTCCAATTATTTATTCTTATTATTATCCACGAACAAAACATATTTTGTTAATACGAATTGTTAATGAATTTATTTTAAATGAATTAATTAAGCCTACAACATGCAACAACCATAATATTTAAATGAAATTATAGTCGAAAAATTATGTATAACAACATAGCGATGATAAAAATCGATTTCAATAAAGGTAACAACAATTTAAGAATTAAAAATCAAAATCAAAAATCAAATTAAAATGTCAAAATCTGGATGCTATGAAACCGCAATTCATTTTTCAGTCGCCAAGTAACTAAAATGAATTGCGGTTTCATAGCATCCAGATTTTGACACAGTGAAAAACATGGAAACCAGTTACCTTCTGCTGACTTCTGTTCGCCTGGTACTTGGTCTGGAAATTTTCCAGTTTTCGGCCATTTGAGCGAGGCAATTTCAAAAGTTATGGTGCATACCTTTAATGACTTGAGATTAAAAAAAAACCGCCGAGTTTCATAGCAGCCAGCTCTTGACACTATTGAAAACATAAAAACCAGCTACCTTCTGCTGACTTTCTGTTTTCTGTTATCTTCAAATTTGTAGATTTGGGAGGTTTTCGGCTCATTTTTGAAATACACTGGTTTCAGTGTGAGCATACAGCAGTCTGGTGCCAAAATTTGGTGGCTCTAGCTGTTATAGTCTCTGAGAACTAGCCGACAAACAAGACAGACAGACGGACGGACGGACAGACGGACAGACAGACATGGCTCAATCGACTCGGCTATTGATGCTGATCAAGAATATATATACTTTATGGGGTCGGAAACGTTTCCTTCTGTGCGTTACATACAACCGTTATCCGCACAAATACAATATACCCTATTTACTCTTCGAGTACCGGGTATAACAAAATACTCGTACATTTTATGGGGTTCTTTGGCGGGACTTGGGTTCTTCATCCCTGGATGAAGTCTCACTTCTTTATTTTAAGGCCTGCCCTTGATCTGGCAACGCCAAGCAAACGAGCCTTCGCCAAAACAGCGACCATCTCTCTCTCTCTCTAACGCAGGGCTCGGCATTGCCCTATATATTGTGCTTGGGACAAGGCTCTGCTGCGGCGCTGCCGCTCACGTACACGCGTATTCCAGTGATTCGTACAAATACCAATGTATTTCAGCGCGAAGTATATGTAGGTGCCGAGCCCTGCTCTAAAGCATATGGAAAACAGCATAAGTATGGCCATACATACATATGTATAATAAAGGCACATCTCGCATATTGCAAGGTTATACTGCATTCTACTAAGCTTTTTCGCCATCGTGGCGGCCTCTACCTCTGAAGCGGCAGTGCACTTTTATTGTGTTACCTGCAGCAGCAGGTTTCTCTTCGCGGCTTTTTTTTACCGTTGCTCTCTCGCACTCTCTCTCTCTCTCTGTGCTGACAGCGCACGCTCTCTCGACTCTGTAACGGCATCCACTACCAGCGCACACACGCAGGCGTCTTTCGACTGCGCTGCGGCTTCGCAGCGTGCGCAGAAACTACAGTTAATAAATGTCTTTGCACATTTCGTCATTTCTAACCTTGCTTTTCGTACCTCTTCCCTCTTCTCCACGCCCTTTTCACTTCACTCGTTTACCAACACGAATCTCCAAGGCAGTCATCGATATGCACAAGCAACTATCGCACGCACCTCAAGCAACTTGAAGAAGATAATTTAGAATATTCTAGATCACGTGTGAATTCGGCTTACATATGTGCGGCATTTAACTGCAAAGCAAGGAAAAGCGCACTACACAAGGCTGCACCAGAGAAGATCGCGTGATTAGTTGGTGACGTGTGCACACTGTGCCTACTCCTTGGGAAGGAAAAACTTCCCAGCCGGTCGGAGCGTACAATTTGAGGTTCAGGCCACCATTGCTTAAACTGCCAATGGCAGTCTGACTTAAACTTTATTCACCGTATTCAACGTAACAAGAGAGAGACTCAAAAAATACTAAAATGGCCTCCGCAATGGAACTAATTGCTGCCCTCGAGCATACCGCGTCGTCAGATCAAAATGTGCTTTTGGATGCAAATATATACTTGGAAGAGGCAGCAGCCAGCAATCTGCCAGAGCTGCTCAAGGCGCTCTCCGCTGTGCTGGCCGATCCGACAAACAGCGACTTGGCCCGCATGGCTGCCGCCCTTTTTATAAAAAATCATCTGTACAGCTGGAATGATAAAGTCAAGCAGAAGAAGAAGGAAATGTGGCTGCAGCTTCCCAGCGAGATTCGCGAAGTGATCAAATATAACCTGCTGGCCGCATTGGGTACGGAGAACGCGAGACCATCCTGTGCCGCCCAGTGCGTGGCAGTGTTGGCTGCCAACGAACAGCCCGCGCAGCGTTGGAACATTCTTTTCCAGACGCTGCCCAACTACGTGACCGGCGAGGGATCGAACGAACTTCTACGCTCGTCTGCTCTGGAGGCCATAGGCTATATCTGCCAGGACATGCAGTGCGGCATGCTGCAGTCGGAGGCGAAGCGGCTGCTGGTTGCCATTGGCCATGGCATGAGCGAGCACGAACCTTGCCATCGTGTGCGCCTGGCCGCCACGATGGCGCTGCACAACTCGCTGGAATGCATTAAGGACGTATTTGAGACGGAAGGGGAGCGCATCATGTTGGCTGTCTGCAATGCCGTGGAAATTATTTCCAAGGACGCACATACTCGTGTGGTCGCCCTTCAGTGTTTGGCACAGCTTGTGAGCCTGCGCTATCAGCTGCTGGAGCCATGCATCCAGGAGGTTTTCTGCGTCACGCTGGACGCCATGAAGGCGAACGACGATGCCGTTGCTCTGCAGGGCATCGAATTCTGGTCGACTATATGCCAGAAGGAGATCGATCTGGACATGGAGAGCCAAGAATCCATCGAACAGTCCATGCAATATGCCCGTCAGGCCATGCCGTACCTCATGCCAGTGCTGATCAAGCGGCTAACCGAAAAGAATGAGTTCGAGGCCGAGGATGCTAGCAATCCGGCAACTGCTTCGTCGGTGTGCATCAAGTTGATGGCCAGGTGCTGCAAAAACGACATAGAGCCCCATGTCCTGCCTTTCATCCTGGCGAACATCGAATCGCAAAACTGGGAACTACGGCATGCCGCCGTTATGGCCCTAGCCTCCGTGCTGTACGAACTGGACATCAACAATGTGATTCCGCTGGTGGAGCCGCTTATCCACCTGATGTCCGACCCCAGGGTCTGTGTCCGCGACACCACAGCCTGGATTTTGGGTCGCATTTGTAGCGTCGTGCCGAAGAGACATCTGGCAGCGCTTGTCGAGTGTTTGCTGCAGAATTTGCACTCAGAGCCTAGTGTGGCCTCCAAGGTGTGCTGGGCATTCCGTGGCCTCTCCAAGGCCGCCCGCAGGGGCGACCCAACTGGCGAGACGAGTGCCCTCGTACGATACATTAACTTTATCGCCGAGGGGTTGCTGGAGACCAGCGATCGTTCCGATGGTGCCCAGGTCAATCTGAACGTCGCCGCCTACGAGGCGCTCAACAGTTTGATTCTGGATTCATCCGAAGACGGCTATTTAATGGTGCTGCACACTACCCAGGCGGTATACGAGCGTATAAAGAAGGCAATCAAAATGAAGCCGATCATCGGCAGTGACTGCCGTCAGCAGCTGAGTGATTTGCTCTGCCAGCTCTGCCGCACACTCAAGTGTCTGCTGAGTAAGTTATCCGTGTTCGATGCTCGTCTGGCGGCCGATGTCATTATGGAAGCCATGCACAGCATCCTTCGATCGAGTGCTGGGTGCCTATCGGGCGAGGTGCCGGGGAATGTATGCCATGTCGTATCCGCACTGGTGGATCAACTGCAACTGCAATTTGAAAAGTATTTGCCAGACTTCATGCCCATCTTGATCCGTGGACTGCAGACGCCGCAGAATTATCTGACATTCTGTGCCACAATCGAACTAACCAACAATCTGTGCCATGTCCTCAAAGGCCAAATGGCAGCCTACTGTGATGAGGTTGTGCCGGTGTTGATGAACAATCTAAGCGCCCCAAGTGTCCATCGCGCGATCAAGACGCCAATACTCTCGGCCATTGGGGTTATGGCCTGCGCCATTGGAGGCCATTTCGAGAAGTATGCTGCTCAAGTGCTGGAATTGCTGCACAATGCCTCCGATGTGCAGCTGGACTCAACCACCGATTCCTCTTGCGAGCTGCGCGAGAGCATTCTGGCGGCATACGCTGGCATCAGCTACGGCCTGAAGGGCAGCGTTCAACTGGAACCCCATCTCCGACACATAATCTCCTTAATCGAGCGCCTGGCCCAGGATGGTGACATGACCGAATCGATGGCAGAGCTCGCCACAAATCTAACTCGCAATCTCTCCAGTTACACAAACTGAATGACAGCCCACGAATGCTCTACACTCGTGACCCCACAAAAACATTGACTACAAGCCAGAGACAACAGCGGCACCGTGCACCAACTGGTGCAGAACTAAATTATTTTTAAATATTATCATCATCATTTATTTAAATGTATTAATTTCTCCTTTTCATTTCTCTTTTGTGTTGCTGTTCGCTCTTTTACTATATTATATTTATCGCACACTTCCACTCTCCAATGCTCTGACTTTTGCTCTTAGTTTTCATCATTTTCATATTCATTTGCTTCACTTTACTTTACTTACTTTTACGTCACTTTATGTATATTTTTTTTGGTTTTTTCTTTACTTTGCTCTCTCTTCCTGCTGCTCCTTCTCTTTGCTTGGGGTAAATTTTGCTTAACTTCACAAATGATTACGCTTGCACATACATTAGCTACACACAATATACTCCTACATATATATACATATCGTGTACATATATTTGATGTACGTCTGTGCATTATGCGTTTACTGAGTGAGGCGAAACGAAGTCGATACCGAAACAATACCAATGCCATTACTCAAGTACAACAAAGAAAGACTCACTGTTAATCGGTAATCGGCTTTTAGTTTATTCCAGTTATTCCAGTAATTATAAGTATTCATTTCTTACGTGACTAAGCCTGGATAAGCCCTAGTACGACATGCCTGATTGGGTAGGTATTCATTTCATTTCTCATTTCTCATATTTCATATTCATTTTATTTCCCTCATGCCGGCACTCCTACTTCCGATCTTCAATATTCGTGTCTCGCCTCAAAGCTCTTCGCTGCCGCTTTCCCTTTTCCTTTCGGTGTTGTTTGGTGTGTCTGCCTGTGTGTGTGTGTGTGTGAGTGTGTGGAGCTCCTTGTATATGTAATTGTATAAATTTCCAAAAAAAAAAAAAAAAAATGCCTAACTGTTGCCACAGTAACGCCAGCGTTACCTGAACTCTATGTATATAATATCTCCGCCTCCATATACACATATATACCATGCCATATCTCTGCACTCTGCACTCTCTTCATGCGATTGAAATGCTGCTCCTTCCTGTCTTCATTTCAAGCAGCTCGTCTGTCGTTCTCTTCTAACAACCCAGCGTCGCCAGCGCACACATTTTTAATTGTATTTTTTTTTTCTTTAAGTATATTTTTTTGTGTTTTTGTCGCTTTTCTTTTTTGTCTTTGGTGTTTTTCATTGCATTATGGTACAAAACAAGCCTTCTTTTTCCATCATTTGTGTTGCATTTTTACCATCTGTCCACTTTATATTTTGTGTGTGTTCAAAATGTTCCAGCAAATACCATTTTTGGTAACTGAATTTCTGCTGCTCTCTATTTATATAGTAGATATACACGTATACTATATATTTATGTTTATAATTAAGTTATCTCAAAAAAAAGTTATCTCAATTACGGCTAACAGCACAACAAACAGTTTTCACTTTTGGTTTTCATCTTGCTATTTAATCCAAAAAATTTGGCCAACCTGTACTACAAATGCTGATCTCTCTCCTCCCTCCACATGCGGTATGTATAGTGTCTGTCTACATATTATGCGAATATCTCATGATCAAAGGAGTCAACGGAAAACCCTACACACATTCTACTCGTATGTGCCATTTGTTTTCCATATTTTTATATATTTATTTCATATAGATATATACAATGATATCATTTTGCGGCACTTGCTGCAGCAACACACAAAAATCAAAAGAAGAGACAACAGCTTCTCGAGTGATCGCTTGAAATACAATACTACAAATACAAATACCCTACGCGATTCAATTTCAGTCCAAAACAGGGCCAACGAGGCCATCGAAATTGAGTGGGCTACATTTAGTCAGAGATACATGGATGCACACGTAGTTGTGTTTTGTTGTGGCTGAAACAGAGACTAAAACTTGCTGTTTCTACAAACTTATCAAAACATACATACATGTTACAAACATACATACTATCTACATGTAGATAGCAGATACATAAATTGCTTGTCTTGGATGTCTTTGTTTTTTGGGTGAGGCTGAAGTTCTGAGTTGGTTAGGATAATTTTAACTTTGATTTTTGTTCAATGTAATTTACTTTTTAGTGATTTTTAGGCTTTGGGCTTCAAATTCATTGAATTAAACACATACTTACACACAGAGAATACACCTACAACATATGTATGTATGTATGTATGTATGTATGTATGTATGTATGTGTGTGTGCATGTGTATGGTTAGGCTAAGTTAGTTTCAACTCGAGTATACATCAAATGTACGTACTTATGTACGCATGTACTATATATTATGTATATGTATGCATTTAAATGTATATGTAGTTTCGGTTAATACTCTGGTAAATGACGAGTACGTACATATCTATTCAGTATTCGGGTTATCTTCTACATCTGTTTTCCTATATTCTGAATCGGTTTCGGGGTTTCTGTTTCTGTTTTTGTTTCTCTTTCTGTTTCTGGGTTCCTGGTCCTGTGTCTCCTCTGTGGACCTCTAGGCTGTAGTTGCATTACTCACAGGAAAATATCTTATTACAAATACAATTTTACTTCAATTTTATTATTCATTGTTCTTGTGAGAGGAGAAAAAAGTCATTTGGTTTTTTTTTGTTTTTTGTTTTTGTTTTTTGTGTTTTTTTTTTTTTTTTTTTTTATTTATTTCACTCAATTTTTGTTTGTTAAAGTAGCTTTTTCGCTTTTCGCTCTTGTTTAAGTTTGCCATGGACTTGCCGTCGTTCTTTTTGCTGTTGCTGCAACTATTGTATAATTAATTAATCATTAATCATATATGTAGGTATATGCATGTATCTCTTGCTGTATTTTCTGTAGGTTGATTAAGTTTCGACAAATAGTAAATATGAAGCGCACATTTACAATGCTGCTTAAATTGCTATAAAGTATTCTTGCTTCAAATTAAACTTCATCTACAAATTCCAGTTAATCGTTACACTCACACGCCATCCACTTGCTTGCATCTTTTGCTTCAACAACAATCTTCTTTGGATGCATATGCCTGTGTGTATAACTCTTGTTTTTTTTTATATATGTACATACTCGTCGTACATGTGCATCATAATTTTAATGATATTTTTAGACCATCAAGGTTCTCTTTCCTCCATTTCTTTCACATATTTTATATATATTTATATATTGTTATGCATTTAAAAAAAAGACTATTTTATGCGCGGATCCTGCCCGCTTAAACACAAAGGAGAAATATGTGTGTAGGTATATATGTATGTATGTATATAGTATATAGCACTAAGGTCTGAAAAAAAAATAATAATAGTAATCGGATAATAAATTAATAACAATAAAACATAATATAAAAACAATAGATATAAATTATGCGCTCTTTAGAATTTGGCCTGCCACATTGATCGATCCGCGCACCAGCGCCTGGATCGTGACTTTACATATGCATATACATATGTACATATGTGTATATATACACTCGTATATGGTATAGCTGTCCTATATGTAAAGCTATATAGATATACTATATGTATGTATAGGTTAGGTATAAATAAATGGTTTTATAGCCAATGACTTTTTCGTTCTTTTTCTTTTCCTTTTTCATTTTCTTTTGGTTGGTTGCATTTCGATAACTAAAAATTGCTTGTGCTTGTTGGTTTTTGGTTTTGTTTTTGTTTTTGTTTTGTTTTTGTTTTTAGTATTTTTTATTTTGTTTGTTGTCGAAGAGTCTTTTTCTTTTTCTTTGTTTGTAAATTGTGTGTGTTTTTTCCAGTAAAATTGTTCACTAAATTCATGTTCTGTTCCACATGCTCTTTCCCGTTCCCGTTCTCGTTCTCGTTTTCCTTCCTGTCTGTTGTCTGCGGTCTGTGGTCTCTGGTCTGTGTCTTGCCTCGTTTCGGTTTGATTTTTAATTTGTGTGTGTGTTTCTTCTTCAGCTTAATAACTAAATAATATTAATATATATGTAATGTAATATATAGCGAAAAACATTTGCGAAGACAGCGTTTGACATTATTTTCTGTTTCTCTCCATTCTCCTTCTCTCTCTTTCCTTCTATCTCGTTCTTCTTATGGAAGCAAAACTTAAATTGCAATTCAACAAGAAATTCAAATGGAAATGGAAATTCGTTAGCAAAACCTAAAACTTATCTTCACTTCATGCCCATTCCCATTCCCATTCCTTTGATCATTTCTCTTTCTCATCTTGAATTGCCTTTTCCTTTTCCTCCTTATCTTCCTCTTGCTATCCTTACTTTTGCCCTTCTTAGTTTTTATGTTATATGTTTTTTGGCTTTGTTTTCTTTCATTTAGTTTAGCGGCAACATTTGCCTGCTGCTTGCTTTAAATTCGAGTCAAACATTTAAATTATTTACAAATAATATTACAAAAAAAAAACTATTTTATAGATATATGTAAATATTGACATACATATAATTACATACATATGTATGTATGTGTGTATATATATATGATTAGCCATACAACTACAGTCTGGCTGTAGACCACTCAAGGGAAACAGCGGGGGGCGGTCTTCAAGGGTTCTCGTTTCTCGTTTCTCGTTTCATTTTCAACGTGGGATTTTTTCTTTCAATTTGTTGTTTAATTCACTGGGTTCTTACACTTTACATTGGTTTTTCCTTATCCTTTTCTTTTTCTTGTTCTTTTCTTTTTTGCTTAGTTTTGTTTGGGTTTGGGTTTGTGTGTTGTTTTGTTGTTGCTTCTTTTGCTTTGTCTAAATTATAAAATTTGCAATATACGCTGCTGCTAACGGCTATTGTCTAAGGTTATCAAACACAACAAAATCATCGAGTAAAATAAACTTTTTTCAGGCATTCATAAAACATTAAAAAACTTAAAAACTTTCGCTTATGCTTAAATGTACTTCGGCCACCGCTTTCCGTTCCTTTCCGTTCCGTTCCGTTCCGTTCTGTTCTGTTTCGCTCCGCTCTGCTCGGTTCTAGCGGCTCTAGGGTTCGCCTTCCTGGCCTGGGTTCAGTTTTGTCAATGGTTTAAAATAGGAGCAGAGGCTGAACAATGTGTGTGCAGCTGCCTTAATTACACTAATGCTAATGTTTAACAGAGGGTTTTCTTTTGCCTTGCTTGGCGCTTAAGTATGTAGTTCAGATTTGTTTAACAATAATCATTTGCAACAAAAATCGTCTATAATTTTGGGTAGGGGAGGGATGCTCAGGACCTGGGTCTGGGTGGAGTTTTGGTATCATCTTAGTATTAGTTGCGGTTGCTTCTCTCTTCTCATTCTTTTTGCTTTGTCTTGGGTTTGGTTTTTCTTTGCAAAGAAATCAGAAATCTTGTCTCAGCATTTGCTCAAATCTTTCTCCTGATCTTGATCTTGATCTTGATTTAATTCTTCTTGTTTTTAGTTATCTTTCTCTTTTGTTTTTATGCGTGTGTTTGTGTGTGCTTTTCAGGGGGAGTTTTCAACATCAATCTCATTGTTTTTTTTTTCCATTAAGTAAATTTCTAATTTCTTTTTTTTGTTTCTGTTTTTGTTTTTGCTTTTCGTTTTTCTATGCTTTGTAAGTTAAACGGTACTTTTGCTATTGCTGTTTTGGTTTTTTGTATGCTTTAAACATTTGTTTAATAGATTTTTTGTTGTTTTTTTTAGTTAGGTTTGTTTTTGTTTAGTTTTTTTTTTTTGGTATTTTTTATAAGATTTTTTTCTTGGTTTTTTTTATAGGTTTTTTGTTGTTGTTTGTTTGCTTTTGTTAATAATAGTCACTAACGTAGTGGGAAGAGGTTGTGAGCCTTTTCCGTAAATCTGCGATACATTCCCGCGACTCTCCGTCATATTCCACCTTGTTGCGCTTGATTTTGCGCGTCACCCGCTATGGGTGCGACGCCCCCACCGCCGCCGCCCCCACCCGAGCCGCCACCCAGCGCCGCAGTGGCTATGGTGGTGCTGGAGCCGGCATCGGCATCGGCACGTCCCTCGCTATCGTCGTCGCACTCCTCCTCCAGCTCGGCCAAGTTCTCCTGATCGGACTCTTCCAGAGTTACCTGAAAAGTGCCCGGAAAAAAGAGTGTCAGTTGGATGCGTCCCAGTGGATCATTGAATAGTTTACTTGAAAGCGTATCTTCTCATCCTGTGGCATATCATCGGCCGCCGACGGTGGCGGCGATGGCGGTATCATGCTCTGGTAGTAGTCTCTGTTCTCTTCAAGCGTATCGAGTATATCCTGGGCATCGGGATGCACCAGATCGGCCCAAGTCTCCCAGAGCGGATGCACAATGTAGTCGATGAAGCCCACCTGTGACTTCTCAATGGTGGCATTGTGACGGTCGCACATCGGACTGATGTCCATGCCCGACTCACGCTCCTTGTCGCCCTGCAGGAAGAACTCCTCCATGAGTAGGGCCACCCAGCGCTTATACAGCGGCAGCGGTTTGGTGGGATTGCTTAGATCAGCGCAATGCACCAGATTCTCAAGCACCTGCAAGGCAACAGGCAACAGGCAACACGTGTAAATAAAGTGCATCAAAACCGATGTCCAGCACTCACCTGTATACGATCGGTGTAGTTGTCCAGCAGCAAAACTCCGGAGCCGGCGACTTTCTTGGTTTCCACCATTGTCTTTAGATCGGCCAGCAGACTCATGTGCTTGGACATGTCCGTTGAGAGCACAATGTCAATGACCATTTTTCTCAATGTTTGGCGTTGTTTCCTTCAGATAATAAAGTAAATTATTATATGGCGAATGAGGTGTCAAATGCTACTCACTTTTGCATATTGCAGAATATATCACATCCTTGATTTTGCAATAATTTAAAGGCAACCGCTAAGTGATGGTTTTCCAATACAGATTCGTCATTGTACATTAATGCTAGCTCGGAACCTGCAGCAAAAACAGAAACAAAAAGAGAGCGAGCAAAATGAGCAAACAATTGGCGATCAAAACGGGCTGCCAAAACTCACTTGAGTTAACCAAAAACTGATTGGTTAGGCCTGGATGATCAACATCGTGTATGCAGGCAGCGAACAGTGCCCCGCCCACCTCAAGCGGTGTGAAGACGCCCTCGAGTGCCGGTGTATTGAGCAGCACATTGGTGCTCTGCGTCACATCAGCGGCATGCAGCGAGTTGTGAAACGGATTGTCTTTAACGTAGTGGTCCTCCAGAGTAGTCATAAAGTTAAGAAAAGTTTTCGGTGGTATCATAAGACTGGTCAGTAATTCTCTACTCTGTAATAACACAACCGGAAAAAGGATTATTGACAAATGCACAATGGGAAATGGATGCCGGCAGCACTCACCTGAAATATGGTGTATGCCACACAGGTGAGAGGGCGATTGCAACTCCAATCGCCAATCTTGAATATCTCAATGCCCCAGGTGTCCAGCTCGCCGAGCAGCGTGCCCAGCTCATTCTCCTTGGGCGTCTCCACGCCGAATGTGGGCAACTTCTCGCCGGTGAAGCTATTCGTGTGGGACAGTGGCCGCTTCACACCGCTGATCTGTGACATGGGTGGGCCGCGCGGCGAGCGTGCACGTGCGGCACCATATTGCTGCTGGTTAATGAGAGCAGCGGCGCTTGCCACCTCCGGGTTATCGTCCACGCGCAGCGAGGGTAAATCGAACTCTTGCTGTTTGTCTGCAAATAAAATGGACCCAAATGGAAGGCATACAATTTAATAAGAATCATCATTATCATGGCATCGCATGGCACACACACAAACGCAGACCCCCAGGCTCAGCACAGACTGAAAGCGGATCAGAAGGATGCAAATCGGAGCATGGAGCGGGATGCTGTGGACGCTTCTTGCGTCTGTTTACACAGCCACACAGACTCGTAAATATTCAAGAGTTGGCAAACAAAACTTCCCATCCCTCCAGCTGCAGCTTCCTGCTCCTGCTCCTGCTCCTGCTCCTGCTCCCACCTATCATCTATTCAGAACTCCATTTTGCCCACTTTCAGGTCAAACGCTTCTACCCCCAACCCATCGCTCGCACTCCACTTTCCAATTGTTTGTCTAGCACAGAGAGAGAGAAAATTCCAAATTGCCTCTGAATAAATTAATATTCATTTCCAAAGTCCAAATTGCGTTCCAGAGAGAGAGAAAGTGCTGTGAATGTGGAACATACATAAATAACCCACGGACGTGCAAGTGGTCATGGAATGGCCACAAAAAAATCAACACGAATTTGGCAGATTTCGGTTTGTTGATTTAACTGTTGCTCCAAGCGGTGCATACAGAGGGGTGGGGGTGTGTATCCTTAACCCTCAATTGCGCTCCAACCCCATTAATGGATATCCCAAGCGTCATTTAAGCTCTAACTTGCAAGGATTTCAAGGCATAATCAATGGATAATCCAGTAAGCTTTGACCATATCAAAAAACCATTCAAATCCAGCCATAGGACGCTTGGGTGTGGCAAAAACCACATACATTGCGTGTACATGATGCAGCATATTAAAGTTGCGTATTCAGGCGAGTTTGGTGCCTCACTCCACACTCGAACACTCATCAAAAGCAAAGCATACAATGAGTACGAGAGTACGAGTACATACGCACTTGCCACCTTAAGGCTCAACTCGAGACGCACCAGCGAGTGCTGCAAAAGAGAACGTGAAAGAATAGCAGAAGAGCAAAACAACAGGCATGTTGTGTGCATGATTGGCCACTCGCTGCTTTACATTTCATATTTTGTTGCCGGCCAGGAGGTAACCTTAAATCCTGACATTTGTTTTGGCTCCCACCCAAGAGTATTGCCAGCCAGTTTTGAAATCTTTTTCTTTTTGTGAGAGTGAGGGAGGGAGAGAGGGAGAGTGCAGGAATGTCCAATGGGGCAACTCTATCAGCTTGACAGCGCATAAATTTTGCGCCCCCTGCCGCATGAAAATCTTTTGCGCATTTGCTTCCCATTTTTTCGCTTTTCGTTTCTCTTTTTCTTTTTTTGTCGTTTGTCTACAAGGACTCTTCTATGCTTGCCAGGGAGTAAAAGGAAAAAAGTTATTCACCTGATGTGCGGCAGCATCTTGTTTTGCATATGTTGTGTGTGGGTGTGTGTGTGTGTGTGGGTGGGTGTGTGCCCCCGTCCGGTATTTCGCTTATTATTCGTACTCTTTGGATTGTACTTCTGGCCAAATCTGTTTCTGTTCTTCCCCCTCCACGGATGGATTCAACTTGCGACTTCAGGTGGGGGTTACTCGTATGCTTTCTCCCTACTCTGCTGTGTGCACCCACTGATGGCACCCACTGTTGGCACCACTCCCAAGTATAATCTGTGCCTGTCCCCCCTGCCTACATTTTGACTTTTTGCTTCGGCTTCGAGGTCGAGTCGGGCGGGCGGGCGGCGTGGGCTTCTGTTTCAAATGAAGTGTTACAAATGGACATTAGAGCCTCCTCCCCCCCACACCCCTTCGCGCGTGTGTGTGGGGCACCCAAATGCGATTTTATGCTTGATAAAATACAAAAACAAAAACTAGCACAGATACGAGTATAGGCCTGGAAAGTCTAGTGAAAGGTGGCCAGAGAACCGACCCAGCCAGGATGTCCATCAGAAGGACTTTGCCGGCTATCTCTCTCCCTCCCTCTCTCTCCCTCTCTGTGTCTCTGTCTGTGTGGACTCGGAAGTTAGCGAAGCAGAAATATGGACAAATGTGCAAATATGCCACCCAGTGGCCGTCCCCCACATTTACTTTTTTGCTCTGCTTTTCCCTTTCAACTCGTCTTTTTTTGTTGTGTTTTTGCTGCGTCCCCAGCCTAGGTGCGGCGCCTTTGTTTGTGCACGCCCCCAGCTTCGGTGTCCACTCTCCGCTGGCCACCGCATGCCGCCTGCCGCATGCCGCCTGCCGCATGCCGCATCCATCCAGATACCCGCTATGCGCTGTGCGCTATCGCACACAAAGTGCCACAAAGTGGCTTTGGCCTGGACAAAAGCGGGCCGGCTGGCAGGAAGGCGCCAGGGATCGACTGCGGGATTGGGCCATTGGGGATTGGGGCAGGACTCGGACACGGACACGGACACGGACACTCGGCCTGCGGGCTTGGTTCGCAGGTTAAACAATGAAATTTCCACTTCATCTGCTTTTATGCTGCTCTGCATAATTTAATTTTGCACTTTCAATCCAACGGCTGAGGCGAAAGCGGTGACTCCACGCGAAACGGAGCCACAGACATACGGGAGAACAGTTTGAAACATTTCTCAATGTAATTCCCCCTCCAACACTCCGGGAGGAGTACGTGACTTTTGACTGTGGATTCAATATTGATAGCCGGGCTGGAGATCGAAACGTTGGTTGATCTCCCTCCTTTCTGACAGCATTTTTGTGGCCCAAAGCTGCTTGAAATGTCCACGGCATTGCAGCTGCGACTTACTGGGCATCCGTCCATGATTTGTATAATATTTTCTGCTGCTGCTGGCTGCCGCTTTATTCGCAGCATAATTTGCTGCCGTTCTGCCATGGAGCATGCAGATGAAGATGGATGGCGGCGGGGCTTGGAGTTTTCTTTCTTTAGCTTTTCTCTTTACTTATTTTTGTGTTGCTAATATTTTTGCTGCTGCGCTGCGGCTTCTTGTACGACGTCTGCTGTGGTTAATGCGATTTTATTGCATACTTCTGTGCGCTTTGCTCAACAACAATTTCAACAACACCAACACCAACAACAACAGCAGCAGGGAACAAGAAACTAGCAGCATCGCGAAACAAATTGCAAAGCGAAACGAAACGAAAGTTTAAGTTGAAATTTCTTGAATCACTTTTCAGCACATTTACATTCGCTTGGGGTGGGGGATAGTTATAGTTCTCTAGCATTGATGATGCGAAATAAAAGGTAAATACAATTGGAAAAACACTGATTGAGGGACCCGAATCACTTTGTGTGTACATAGCAGCTGCCACGCGTGTCTTGTTTTGCGTCAACTTTTCTGCTACATTGCACTATGGTCCAGACGACCACTTTTCTTGGCCAAAAGGCAATTTTTAAAAGTTAAAACCAAGACGTGGTTTTTGGCGCTCTGCATTAGAAAAAGAGTGACCATCAAAGTTTCGTACCAAAAATTTGCATAGATGGCGCCACCTTCGCAAAATCAGCTGTGAAACCCAGCGGTCACTATTGAAAAGCACGTGCAGTGAAAAAGTACCAATTTTATTGCTGTTTTAAATGTCTCATAAATTGAAAAATACGATTAACTGATCCAATTTTTTGGATGCATTTTATTCAGTAGGGTTTTTACTACGTGTTCTGTAATGTGAACGGTATCTAGTAGTTGGCGATGTCTTCGTAATTTTATGTCAAAGTGAGACCTTCAATATGTGTCAGTTCGTAGTAAAGACTAATTTTTGAGAAGGTTTTTTTAATAGAGTGTCACCTAGTCCCACCTTGAAACCTATTGTGTGTCGTAGACCAATAAATGATTGATAAAATGTATATAGTCACAAATGCCACATTTGACCACAACTCTTACAATTTGCATTTATAGATCATAACCTCAAATGAGAATTTTCAATGTTTTTTGCCGTTTGGAACACAATGAAGGAGAAAATTGTGAAGTAGGGTACCATTTTGCATTGCATTTAAGCCACAGTATTAGTCACTAGCTATTTTTGGGGGCTAGAGTGTAGCCAGGGTAATATTGTTTTATAATGGAAACTGCTGAAGAGCATGCTCTGTGGGAGAAAAAATGCGATTATCTTAGATTTTTAGGTTGTTTTAACTCGTGCTACGACTTTTTTTTATAGAATCTTGATCTGCTAAACATATTCCCATCCTTTTTTTGCTTCTAACTTTTTGAGAAAAAAAATTAAAAACCGATTTTCCCTTAAAAAAAGGAGCTGCCACGCCCATTTTTTCAAAAAACCTTCCTCTCCCTATTCTTAACTTATATCAAAAGACTAAATCAAAAAATCTTGTTCCGTTCGCGAGTTATTCAATTTGGCCAAGAAAAGTGGTCATCTGGACCATAGTGCATTGTGACGAAGAGCGAGTCACTTTTTGGCTACTTTGTTTGCTTAATAAAATACCTCAAGTGTTCCCCGTAGTTGCTTCATTTAATTTAAACTTTTCAACCACATTGTGACTACATTTTTGTTGCCACTTTGCTTGCCTTATAAAATACCAATGGTATGCCCCATAGTTGCTGCATTTAATTTGCATTTAACTTACCCAAAAATGTGGAACATATGTATTCGGAAATTTGATTTCCCGATCTGCTTGACTCGCTGAAGTGCGACAGCTCCTTGTTTAGCATGCGTTTGAACTGCACACAAAGAACATTTGTATTAGAATATTAGAATAAATGCAAGCATATGGGATGGGATTTACCTTGAGTGATGCCATGTCGGAGACACTGCGATGCGTCTGTATGGTCTCCAACTGATCCAAACACCAGTCTAACTCCTCAATGGTATCGGTGGCTAGGCGTGTGTAGGCCTCATCGCCCTGCGCCAATTGGACGCCACTGGCGTTGCCGCCCCGTCCGGATGACGATTGAGCTGGCCGCCTGGATCTTGTTTGATTAATAAATGGTTTTTCCACACACACATACACACACACACGCACACACACATAGATAGAGAGCAAAAAAGAGAGAGAGACAGAAGCCAGGGAGGAGGACAGAGAGAGAGTGGGATTTTTGGGAAGGGATACAGGGAGGAGGGTTTTTTTTTTTTTTTTTGGGAACACCGGAAAAAAAACATTGATCAAACAATCAAACAAACGAACAACGAGTTAGCGAGAACGAGAACGAGTGAACGGGAACGAAAGAGAGTAAAAATATGTGGAAAAAAGAACAATGTCAAATGATCAGGATCAAAGCGAAAACAAACAGAAAGGGATGCAAACGGTAAGCGGCAAACAGGCGGGAGCACGAACAATTGGTAATGGGAATGGAAATGGAAATGGAAATGGAGAGGGTTTGGATGAGTTTTTTGGTGGATTGCAGCGGGTTTGTGGTGTGTATTCGGGTTGGTGAAAAAGTTCACAACATTCAGATTGATTTGGTTGCAAAAGTCGAGTATCAATCGGGCGAAAAACAACACACACATTTGTTTATTTATGTACACACATATTAGATGCAGCAATGAGCGAGAGAGAGAGAGAGAGAGAGAGAGAGTTAGAGTAGAAGAAAGAGAGAGAGAGAGAGAAAAAAAATATTTAGATATATGAAAAAACATTTGCAACAAATTCTGTGTCGGTTTTAGTTGTAGTTAATGTTGGTTTGGGCGGGTTGGGGGCTGGGGGTTTGGTTTTGTTATTTACATCACATTTTTGGTTCGTGTGAATTCGGGTTTGGTTTCTACTCTTAGGTCTAGAAAGGTTGCCTAATGGGCATTGGGGGGGCAAGTGTTAGGGCAGCGGGGGGGTCACACACTTAGAGATTAAGAGGGGTCAAAGCAATCAACCCAAAAACAGCAGCGAGCAATGCAACAACAAAACAACCAACACTCTTTTGTGTGTGATTCGTTCCTGGTTGAACAACCGATTCCCAGTCCCAGTCCCAGTCCCAGTCCCAGTCGAGATTTTCGCTTGAAAAATAGATTTGTGTTCCTCTCAGAAATGATATTTTTTGTGCTCTAAATTTAAGTTCTTTCGCGCAGCCAACGACCAGCAAATATTCTTGGTAAAATATCAAAATGTTCGGTGTATAAATAACACCTCGATTCGAGAGAATCTTTTTTTGGATTTCTTGCTTTTTGTTTTATTCTATTTTATTTATTTATTTATTTTTTGCGATATTTTTGGCACGTTTCACGTCATTTCTGTTCAAGTGGCGGCAAGTGGGTGTGTGAGCGAAGGGGGGGGGGGGCTGCGGGGGCGGAGGCGGTTGCTTGATGAGTCCCGAAGACCTTCAACCTTTTTCCAAAGGGTTTTCTCACACATTTTCGGGTGTATTTCTATTTTTATTTATTATAAAATACACATTTGCCCAAGGACCATCAAAAGTTATTGTTAGTCGTGGAGGTTCAAGTGTGGAAGGTGGTGTTTGGGTTTGGGTTCGGGATAGGGGCTGTGGGCTGTTCCCACCCCTTTTTGGTTGTTGTTGTTGTTGTCGCTGGCTCCCTCTTTTTTTTATTTATTTGTTTTATTTTCTGCTTTTTTTTCTCTTTTTGATTAATTAAAGTGTGAGACGACAAAAACACACCGAGAGCACAAAAGAGGGAGTGGGCAGGAGAGGGTTTTAGTTAGTAATAGTGGGGGTTGGATGGGGGGTGGTGGCTAGAGCGAGCAAAGAGCAGGCAGCAACACAGACAGAGAGCGAGAGGGAGAGAGGGGGGCAGCTGAGAGGCTGGGATTTGGGTTTTGTTTTTTTTGTTTTGTTTTTCTGGGGTCAAGTACATCTCTTAGTGCACAACAAATTGAATGTCTCTCCACATGGTGGGGCATGGGCAGCGTGTTGGGTGGGGTCTGGGGTCTTGGGTCGGATTGGATCTTGCTGGTTGCTGGTCGGGTTTTGGCCTTTGTTTTGCCAAGGTCACAGCCACAACACTTACTTGTTTGATGCTGGAACATTTGTCAGACTTAATAAATTGTTGCGCACTGAACGTAAGCTGGCTAAAATTTGGGCGAACGGCGTCACAATGAGATCCTCGCCATGGCTGCACAAAAACATAAAGAAAAGAGAGAGGGAGAGAGAGAGAGAGAGAGAAGAGATATTCCATTAGTTATACATTTTTGTGTACTGCATTGGCTAGCTTATGGCAAGTTATGTAGATATAAATATTTGTTTAAGGCACTATTGGGACATGCACGAGATCCATTTAAACACAAATTACAATTTGACGCTATTTTTTATGCTATTTTAAGACATAAAAATGTACTTATGTGTGTAGTTATGTACAGATGTAAGCTTGGTGAAAAGCGTGAACAAAAACCATAAATTTATTGACCACAAAAAGTGTATTCCCATTTCTTTTTTCTTACAATATTTTGCTGCACTTTTCAGGCATTTTGAAACGTGGAATTTTTGCCTTTTTTTGCCCAACATTTATGTTAAATAAATTTATAATTTCGACTTGAATTGAAATGGCAAAATGCTGTCCAGTGGTCGCCACATTTGGTTGGCGGATATGGAGTGCAAGTGGCCAAAAAGGTCAGTGTCTGGCCTCAATATACACCACCGAAGAACAACAACAAAAAGACAAAACCAAAACCAAAACCTAAACCGAAAACCCACCCAGCCACCCACACACTCAGGGTCCGCCAAAGGACGCGCCATGGCGACGGCCAAGTTTCGCCACTTTCTCCCTCTGTTTTTCAGTTTTTTGGCAGTTGAAAATTCCACAGAAATTGAGGAAAACATATAGCAAAAAAAGAGGAGAGGCAGGAGGACACACTATCGGAGGATGGGTGGCCGTTTCTGGGTGGTTCTCCTTAGCGGCACACGAGCCACTCACTTGCTTTGAACATTCTCTGCTCTGTGCCAAAAATAAAACAAAAACAACAACAACAACAACAACAAAAAGCAGAGCACAAAAGCCAAAATCGAAATGGGCAAACGAAGCAAATCGCTGGCCAAACGGAACAAGTTGACAAACAAAAAAACACACAAAAATGGCATAAATTAATAATAATAAAAAGTAAAATGGATAATACATATATTTATGTGTGTGTGTGTGTGTGTGTGTGTGTGCATCAGTGACGTCACAAACAAATATACTAAAACAAAAAGCGAACACAGACACACGCCGAATGGCGCCAAGGAATTAAATTCAATTGGAAATTCGTACTAGAGAAGACCAAACCAAATACAGGGTGACATCTGGAAAGGTTTTCGCTTTATTTGCGGTTATTTTTGGGGTGTTTGCAGATGCCACAACTCCACTCTTAAGTGACATCAAATACCCATCTCTGGGCACCTTTTGAATGGGAAAGTTGTGGCTCACAAGAGCCCATGCATCAGGGTAAGTAATTTCCCTATTGCTAATTTCTTCAATTAACCCACTTTTAGTGCGACTTTTAAGCTAGGTAATTAAATGATTCGATTTAAAGAGCTTCGGCTGAATAAATTCAAAGCAAACGCAGCATTATTCAAAGCTTGAAATTTTGAAATTCTCTTACAGCCCAAAGGCTTCTTCCTCTTAGCAGCTTCTAAAAAAGAAACCAAAGCCTCAAAGTTCCTCAATGTTCCCTTTGACATAAAGATCCTTTCCAAGGGCATCAGCTAGCTGAAAGCCTTTTTTTCTGTGCACAGTTTTGGGCGTTTTAACCGCTAATTTTGTCGCCTCAACTCTCGGCCGCCAAATTGTCCGACAATGAAAATCGTTCGAAACACAGAAAACAAGGAGCAAAGAATTGAAAATAAATGTGAAAAGCAATTTTTGCCACAGAGCGGGGGTGAGAGCGGGGGAGAGAGCGGGAGATAGCAAGAACTTGGTCTGGTGGCATGAAAAATGTTTTCCCATTGAAACAACTTTTGACGCATGTAAAATTGACCTCCTTTGCGGCCATAACCACAGCAGCAGCAGCAGCAGCAGCAACAACAACAAACACTAACAACAATGGCAGCTCATTTACAGGCTCCGTGCTCTCGGCAATCTGCGGTCTCCGTGCCACTTTGGGGTCGCTCCTCCAATGCCCATGCCCATGCCCATGCCCCCCTCCGCCAACGCTGTCTCGCGTGCTTCTGCTTCTGCTTCAGCTTCTGTTTCTGTTTGTTTAACACATTTTGTTGCTGCTTTTGTTCTGCCTGATTGCTGGCACGTCGCACACTTCGCTCGCTCGGGGATCATCGGGAGACGCAGAGCATATACGAAACATATCGGGCCAACAATTGTTGGATGGCATTATCCATCCATCCGATATCCAGCCAACCAGCCCTCCGTCCAATCTCCAAACCAATTCCATTGCCATTCGCAGCACTTCCACTCCATCAGCTGCTGGGAAAAAAGTGCCGGCAACTGCATCAGCAGCCCCCTTTCCCCGATCACCAGCCCCCGGACTCATTTCGGCTGTCTCGCTTTTTTTTTGTTGGCCTGCCGCTGATTTGTCATTTTCATTTGACGCTTCGCTGATGGACAGTGGGGGGAAGGCGGCGGCTGAGGGGTAAGCAGTTTTTCGCATTTTCTTTGGTTTTAATATTGCGACGCATTTTGCAGCCCCCCTCCCCCACCCAACCGACTAGGTTCAAAACAATGACTCATCCCGCCCCATGGATGGAATTGCTGTGTTGTGGGATCGAGGAACCTCCTGCCCTTAGGAGAGCGTGGGGCACGGGGCCGGCAACAAGTCGGCAAGGACAGAAATCAATGGGAAATTCGGGACTTTTTTGTGAATTTTCTGATTTCTATTGCAAGCCAAATAAACGCGCCAAGAGCCAGAGGCAAATTCTTTTCTTCTATAAGATTTGAAACACTTAAAAACACTTCCTTCTGCTTAGATTTACTTATTTTTAAGGCAGTTCAAAACCTGCCAAAAAGCTTAGAGCTTCCAGCTGTAATATTCCGCCACATTCCCTCACTTTTCGCTGACAGTTTGCTGCGCCAAAAGATTGCTGTGTCGAGCCACAAACAAACGAAAAGCAGCGCCATAGATCATAATTAATGAAGGGGAATAATCATATATCGGAGCAGAACACGCAGCAGCGAGAAGAACGAGCGAGAAGTGTCATTAAATTGGAATATAAATATATTGTAGCCACATATATAAGCGATGTATATGGCAGGGGGAAAGCGGGGTACGCGGCCAAGGGAGCGGAATCGATGAGAACTATTTTTGAGGGCGAGCCATAGATGGGCTGGTTCTGGTTCTGGTGCCTCGATCGATTGGGGAAATGCTTTTACCTGCGCTGCGACTTAATGGAGAACATGTTGTCCCGATCGGCGAGTATGGTCACAGCCAGATCATCCTGCAGGATGGATGGTATCATGTTGAAGAAGCTGTGCACACGCGGCAGCGACTGCGACGAGGCTGAGTTTTTGTTCAACATTTTCGCACACACTCCACCAAGCCGCACACACAGCAACAAAAACTCAAACTACAACTAAGGCAAGCAATTAATTGCACAATAAAGTGTGTGGAGCAACACAAATGGAATATCACTTTTTGGCTTTATTTTCTTTGCTTCTTTTTGGGCGGCCACTTGGGCGGGCTTGGGGCCCCCACTTGGGGCAACTCTCGTTCGCGGCTTTATCCCTTCGTTTAAATCACGAGCAGCCGACTGTAATCGTTTGAATTATGGCTACGAATATGTGTGTTTAACTGCGGGTTCGATCTTGTTTCAGTTTCTGCTTTTTGGGGGGGTTTCTTTGAATTTTCCACGAGCGCACGCTGACCGAGAATGAAGCGCGTCCCGCGGCGTGGCCAGCGAAAATACAGCAAAAAACCAACACAAATCCAACAAAAGTGAAAAAGAAAAATTATAGTAGACGACGACGACGACGGCGGCGACAGAGCAGAGCAGCGACAGCGGCAGCGACAGCGGCCAGAGGCTGTGGAGAGCAACGTAACGTAAGAAACAAATTATATTCAACTTAAAACAATATATACATACATATGTACATACATACATGTATATGTACATCTACATGTAGATATGTACGGATGTACATACGAGTATGTACGTATTTCTACGACTGACATGCCTCTCTCTCTCTCTCTCTCTCTCCCTTTCTCTTTCTGTCTGTCTGCCTGTCTCTGTTGTTGTTTCGTGTGTGTCATTTCGCTTGTATATTTTTATATTCTTATTTTATTTAAGATTTTTGCTTGCTTTTCATCATCATCAGCAGCAGCAGCCGCAGCAGCAGCATCTTCTACTCATCATCATCATCATCATCATTAGAGGTAGCAGCAGCAGCAGCAGAAGGGAACAAGCGAGTGGAAGCAACAACTTAAACAACTTTTGCTCAATTATTGAGCGAAACAGGGTGTCCGGAGTTTATTGTACACATGGCACGGAGAGGCATTAGAAATGGTGATAGCTGGAGGTAACATCCAAGCACCATAAACAATAATTAAATCATTCAAAACTAATCTAAAAAAATCATTAAGAAAAGGTTTTCTTGCTGGGAAACAGCTGCTAACTTGATGGCTTCTGGCTACAGGTAAATGTGGAATATCATGGAGATATTTGTGGTAACTTTTTGGTTTATGTTTTCAAGCAGAAAGAAGATGAGAACCTAGAGCTCGAGCTGGCACTGTTGCTGCCACAATCTGCCACTGCCACTGCTGGATCCGTTAGTTTCGTTTTAGTTTTGAGTGCATTGAGGCACCCTGTATGGTTGGTCTATGTCGAGTGCCCTCTAAGACAGGCGGCATGCGTCCTTGCCTGGCACTTCATCAGCGGCAGCAGCAGCAGCAGCGCTACCAGCATCATCATCATCATTATCAACGTCATTATTTGGCACGAGAGAGAGAGAGGGAGAGGGAGATGCACACATACGACCATCGGTGGGACGTCTCTTTGCGTCTCTTTTGCACATAAATTTAATTTCCATTTGGTCTCTCGCTCTCGTTGCCCGTTTGGATCCAGCTGGGTGTTCCGCGCTTCCATCTGCCATCCTATGATTAATAATAGTATTCGCAGTGCCCACACCGCACACCGCACGCCGCACACCTTGCCCTACGCTAATGTTTAATAGATTCAACCCACCGCCTTCAATTGCCATTTTAGTTGGCACTTTTGAGGGGATGGAGCGGGGGAGGGGAGCCCACCGATTGCCATGTCGATTGCTGCTGTTGTTGTTGCAGCTGTTCGCATTTGATTAACGCTCATTAGCGTCAATGCAGCAGCAGCAGCAGCAGCAGCAGCGGCAGCAGCAAATGTTTAAATACAGCAATTATTTTTGTAATATCTTTCGCATATTAGAGCGAGACAGGTAGACGGGCGGACTGACCAACAAAAAATACCCCGAGAAAGCGCATTTTCTCCCATTTTATTATTACAACAATTCTAATAATAATTCGTCTTTGCAGGCAAATTTTTTAATTTAGGCACAAGAAAACACACACACACTAATTACGCGGGTGTGTGTGTGTGTGTGTGTCTATTCATTCCACTTAAACTGATAACGAGCAAGCGCGAGAGAGAGAGAGAGAGCGCGAGATGGAGACAGCAGTGCTGTGGCACACATTACTCATACGCAGCGTGCGCCAAAAAATCATCAAGCAGCGTCGTGGACGGGGGTTGGAGGGTGCAAGAGCTACGATTTAGGGTTACGCTGCCTCTTTGTTGCGTTTATTTTTGAAAAGAGAGTTTAATGAACATTCCAATCGGTTTTCCATTGGTTTTCCATCACCATTCCTTTGGGCAAACCCTTGCGATTTGGCATTTTCTCTGGCTGAAATCCTTTTACTAAGCAAAGGTCTTGGGCTGCTAGTGGTGGGCAAAGGTTTTCGCCCCGCCACCCGCTGTGTGCCTCGGCCTTTATTGTTACTGAGTGAAATGACTTAATGAACAAACGACGGCGAAGGACGCTTGTCAGCCTCTATGCCCCGTGCCAGCCCATTGATAAATACACAAGTAGGAGGCTTGAGCGTTTTTAGGGGTAAACACAAATATTCACACTGATTCGCTGCGGGGGAATCAACAGAGGCGTGGGCGGGATCTGTCTCTCTGCATATTGTGTACGCAGGAACCAAAATCAGAATGCAGGCCCCCACAAGTGAGAAGCGGATTTACGATTTACGACTTGGAAGCGTCTACAGAATGTGCCTAGGCACACACGATGTGTGCACTCGACTCGTTTGTGGCTGCGGTTTATGCAATCAAAACCTCACTCTGCCCCCAAACTGCTGCCGCTGCTGCCGCTGCTGCCGCTGCTGCCGCTGCTGCCGCTGCTGCTGCTGCTGCATTTAAATATTGTTTTTGCTTTGATTGCTAAAAGTAGCCACAGCCAAATGGAGAGCTTTGTCGCAGAGCTACGAGTATTTGTAGGCAAGACGAGAGCTTAAAGAGCAGCATTTAAATACATATCGAGCACACGACATGTATGTTGTTTACAGCTTAGAAATAGCTCCCTCTCCTTCGAGCGCTGCATTAATGCTTAATCGCTTTGCAAAATCAATTGCATTCAATATGCGGTAACCGAAATATCGTTTGACTGCACTCACAATTTTGTCATTCCAACGTTCAGACACACACCCACACCCACACCCACACACCACACAGGGGAGTGGGGAAACATTTTTCAGCTTTTGCTGGCTCTTTTTTTTCCTGCCTTTTGCTGCTTTTGACAATATCATGGACCAGTGCACTCTGCGCACAGATATTAAAGCATTTAATTTGCATTTCATTTTTGGCACTCTGGCATTCCCCGCACCACGCACCCCGCACCCCGCATCCCTGTCTGACAGCGTAAAAGTGAAATGCCATTTCCATGCCCAAAAAGTAAAAAATAAAACGAGAAATATAGAATTTTTGCGATGCCTCACACAGTGCGCGCTCCTCCCAGTGCTTGGGGTGTGAATGACAAATCTGCAATGTGAAATGCATTTGCATGCGAATATATAAAGCACACACACACACACACACACACATATGTGTGGCCTGTATCATATTTTAAAGCTAAAATGATGTGCCGCCCCGCAATCACGACTGTACCATTTGGGGCACTCGGAGAGGCACTGCACTGGGGCACTGGCAATTGAGGCAGCAGCTGAGGCAGGCACAAATTCAATGCACGAGAAAGAAATGTATTTTATTTAGTTGAAGCATTTCTCTCCTTCTGCTGCTGCTGCTGCTTGAGCTGTATATATTTTATGGGGTTTTTCCTTCGTCTCTTTTCTTAGTGCTCTTATGCGCTCAGCTTTTCTTGGGTGTCACGCTGCGTATGAATAATATGTGCGAGTGTGCTGTGTGTGCTGTGTGTGCTGTGTGTGTGTGTGTGTTACGACGACACTGCATGTGGCAAGTAGACGACTGCGGCCACAGCAGGAGGCACGGCACACAGCAGCGGCAGCAGCAGCAGCAGCAGCTACCAGGGTTGGGGTCTCGCGGAGGGAGTTCCCCTTGATTGACTTCTGCCAGCAATTATTTCGTTTCATTTCTGCCTTTCTTTTATTTTCTCTTGGCATCTCCTTCCCTCTCTCTCTCTCTCTCTCTCTGCATGTGTGAGTTTTCTTTGGCATTCGCTTGTCGGACAGGAAATAGGAAATGTTTTTCATATTTAAATTAGCTTTGGCCTGCACTCAATGTGCTGCTGCCCCCCGAAATACCAGCCTCATGCCCCAGCGTCATTCCCCATCTGCCCATTCGATGTGCGAGAAATTCCCCGAGTGGCAGCTCCTCCGACTGGCAAAACTCGTGACTGTCAAAGACAAATTGGAATGACTCAACAGAATCGGAAACAGACACAGAGCTAAAATATTACCACACCACGTGAGTGATATGCACGGAGCAGAACAGAGCAGACAGCCAACGGACGATGATTCAACACACACAAAGGCCCACACACACACACACAAAATTTTCCGGGGTGTCAGAGTTCACTGAACTGCAGAGAGCGAGAAACAGAAGACGCCGCCGCGGATTACGGACTGCGGTTTATGAAGATTTCTGGCCAAATATTTTGGCTTTGCCCCTCAAAGCCAAAGTTCTCTGATTTGATGACAGAATCCTTGATTTATCATTGCAAAGCTGAGTTGAGTCAGCAGCAGCCACAACAAGGAAGTGCCTTTTGTGCTAAGAGCCTCGAAATGCACTCAAGAATAACCCTGCGTTTTCCACTTCTTTCGACTGCAATCAGGAATTTTCCTTATTTCGATTTTTCCTGACAACATTTCGGTCCATTTTGGCAGGAAATACCACCCAAACGGTTCACTGTTTCCAATTACCGAAAGTTCCCCGAACCTTGGTCTGAAATGCACCACAAAACGCCAAACTTACCTCTGAATAAATAACTTTAAAAAATAATAATAAATTTTTATTTGCAGCAGCGTCTCTCTTTTCTAGCTGTTGAATTTACCCAAGCAAATCCTCTAAATTGTATGCATTTTAGAGCACATATCTTCCACTTAATTTGTAGTTATTCAAACACTTTTTTGCCACCACCAATGCGCACACATGTGGGGCTTATTTTGCTGAATATCCTTTAACCATTTGAGTCTTATTTGCATTTAAAAAACTGATTAAATTTCAGCAAGAGCCGCAGAGCATGCCCAAGAAAACGATGGAAACAAAACGGCGCAGAAAGCAACGCAAAAACCAACGAAAACAAGAAAATCTCAGCTAAAAACTAAATGGAAAACGAAAAGGAAACCAATATGAAAGTTGAATGCAGACTGGAGGCAAGGTGGATAAAAATAGCGTCTAAATTATTTCGAGTGATTATTTGCATTCCGATTTTACACTCTTTTCCAAGAGGGAGAGAGTGAGTGAGGAAGAAACTGCATGCAGGGGTTGGGTGGAGAGTAAAAAGTGCAATCAGATGAAACAAACAAATAACAAATGCAGGGAGACAAAGACAAGACAAATACAAGACAAAGACAAAGAAAAAACGACACAAACATCAGCAATAGTTAGATAGATGGAGAGATAGTTTTGATAGATAGCTTTGATAGATAGATAGAGAGAGTCTGAGAGTGTTGAGTGGCCAGAGCTCTCTGTCATACGTACGATCGGTCAATGAGTATAGAGGCCTCCTGTTCTTTAAACCTGGAAGAAGGGTTACAATCATAATAAACAACGATAATACATGTAACAATCATAGAAGTACGCTAAGTTATAGAAAGTCATAAGAGGTATTCGATTGTACACACAATATAGAGAGATAGTTGGAGCAAAAAAGAGTTTGAAAATACATGTCTAGGCGGGAGGGGAGCACATGGGGCTGGGGGCGAACAAGGCAAAGAAAAAGGCAAAGGAACAAACAAAAAACTTACGCAACACAAAATGAAGGTGTAGTTTTCTTTTCGCTCAGTGTGCCGCCCGCTTCAGCGCCCCAAAGTATGCACTGCCACAGGGAGAGAGCGAAAGAGAGCGGGAGGGAGAGAGCGCGAGCGCGAGCTCGGCACGCGAGCAAGACAGAGCCTAATTGATGCGTCACGTGGCAAACGTTAAGTCCCAGAAGGCAGGCAGCGTCAGATACGCGAAAATGTGTTGCAGCAGAGGGAGGAGTGGAGCAAACAGATGATGACGATGATGACGATGATGATGGGCGCTGTGAACCCCACAAAGCGCCTGTCGCTGACGCAGGCAACGACCCCGCTGCCGTCACGCACCGCCACACAGATCATTGCGATTCTGTTGCCACACTGCCACCAGCCATGACGTCATTGCGTACGTCACAAACAAACAAACAAACCAACGGCAACAGCAACAGCAACGGCAGGGAGCGCTCGCAAAAACTGCACAAAAGTCGAAGTTGAAGTGTTGACATTTAAGCACATGGCCAACATCCCGCAAACCCCTAAGCCCAAACCCCTAACAACTTTAACCCCCGCCCCACACACACACAACCCCCCTCTATGTGCAGTGGCCAAAACTCTGCGCAAATGTCATATGAACCGAACCTTAAATACGTACAAAAAGCGCAGGCTTTAAAACGATTGCATCGAACGCGGCGGCTTGGCCGCTAATCTGACGCGTTGACCTTCAGCTGACCCTGAACACTCTCCTGAGAGCAGACTTGTCAGCTTTAATGCTCAAATTTCCCATAAGCAAACGGACACAGGCACCCGCCACGAACAACACGAAGCAGAGGTTGAACCTAACTCAAACTAAAACAATTTCCAAGTGGAATATTTTACAGACTGAACGATCTTTGCTTGGGCTTAACAAGAAATATATCTAAAATATATTGGATCTTTAAATGGTACTCTAATACTCCCTGCTGACTGCTTTAGCCTCACTTAACCATCACTTGATGTTCAGCCACAGCCTGAGTTAATATTGCCGTCACCCCCGTACAGTTCGGTGCACACAATCAGCAGAGAATGATCTAATGGCCGCATAGAATACTGCTTGCCAGTGCCAGTGCCTGTCCGGGCCATAGCCTCAATCAACTTAGCCCCAAAAACCCCGAAAACCGAAGCCTTGGCAACTCAATTAAAAGGTTTCCTCCCTCCCTCGCTCCCATTTGCAGGTTGCTGCTGCTGCTGCTGCTGCTGCTGCTAAATTAATGGCAACACAAGTTGCACTTGCAGCAACAATATTCAATGAAATTCAAAGGGAAATTTGCATTTGTGTCGGGGCAAACTTTATCGACACAACCCGCTGGCTGGCTGGCTGGCTGGCTGGCTGGCTGACACATGTTTTGGGGGCTGAAGCGAATTTATTCAGATTGAAATACCGACAACATGGATTAGGATTATGTGTTTTTAATACGCATTGCCGACTCAATCGCAATACATCTTTTGAGGCATAGAAAAACCCCCAAAAGAGAACCGAACAGAAGGCTTTTGTCGTTTGTCTTGCTCGGGGGGCGGAGGCTGTGCGGCAGTTCCACTTAACTGCATCTATTATAATCATTCGGTCTGCTGTCTCGAAATCATGAGAAGGAACATCCCGAACAACAAAATATTATGACTAATTCGTGAGTTGTTTTGCTCAGTTTTTGGCTGCGCTGATTGGACGTGTTGTGGTGGGCCGCTTCGACCTTGACATTTA
Organism: Drosophila subobscura; assembly: GCF_008121235.1. NCBI lineage: Eukaryota > Metazoa > Arthropoda > Insecta > Diptera > Drosophilidae > Drosophila > Drosophila subobscura. Next base: position 20,513,435 of record NC_048530.1, on the reverse strand, counting down.
CACAGAAACAGAAAACGAGGAGAGAGATCTTTCTCTCTCTCTGCCACCCCCTGCCACACCTTTCTCTGTCGCTGCTTCAGACATTTGGCTAATTATTTGTTATTAGTGTTGAAATCTTTATGATTCCGTCGTACGTCAAAGTGCTGCTCAGTTGCTGCTGGCAGCCCTCCGCCCCAATCATTCTCCCACCCAATCTTCACTCTCTCTCCCTCTCCCTCTCCCTCTCCCTCTCCCTCTCTGTGTGTGTGTAATTGACAGCTCATCAAGAACATTGTTTGAAAGTGGCAGACCTGAGGCCCCAACAGTTTCGATGGGCCTGTACATCGGTTGAGGAATTCACAAATATTCCAACTTGATTGAAAGCAAACGCAGCGTGCGCTGAAAGGTAAAGATTTCCCTCTGGGGAGCAGCAGCAGGCGCAAGGCTTTGGCAGGCCCCAAAAACTTTGAAGGCAGACAAAAGTTTTTGGCCGGAGTCCGGAGTCTGGGTGGATGCAAATTGCGTGGCTGTCGCCTGCCAAAAACATTTGACCGTAAAGGGAACACACAACTGTGGCGCAGGGAGGTGCGGGGTGTGTTGAGAAAAAAAGAAAATAAAACAAAGTCCAAGACAAGGGAAAAACAAAAATATTTATATTTCAACTAAAATTAAGTCATTTCTCCTCAGAGACATGTCAAAGTCTCGAGTCTGAGTCGTCTGCTGCCGCTGCCTGCCTGCTGCCTGCTGCCTGCTGCCCGCCATGATATGCCACTTAATGTGGCCTTTTAACAGTATTTTAGTGGCTGCTAAGATGGCAACACAATGCGATCATGGTTATTATTAACGAGAGAGCAAGAGAGAATGCTGCTCGGATCCTTAAACCACATATTTCAGTAAACAACATTCATGTCGTGTGCACAATGCGTTAGATTATTCATTTTTCATAATTTTAACACATTTTCTGTGAACTTCTCCATGGCATTTCTTTCTTGTTCCAATAAATGCAATTGCACGTCCATAAAAATTATCCCAAATTGTATTTCTTACACAAATGTTCCCCACATTTGCATTTACTTTGTTGTGTGGTTTTGCGATTGTTGTTTTTCGTTTTTCGTTTCGAAGCTCTTAAGTGTTTTGGCGCACAGACTCGGGTGCATCGTGTATATATAATTTGCTGTATAGATTTCTCTGACACAGAGCAGGCGGCGCAGCCAGCGCAGCTTCTCACACTTTGGCGCTGTAAAAATTGTAAATATTTTTCACATTCGGCAGCATTCACGCGGTACAGCCCCCATTCTGTATGTGTGAGTTTCATCCTTTCAGTGGATCTTTATACCTTTGCGCAGAAGGGGTTTGGTTTTCCAAACTTTAATTTGCATTTTGGCCATAGATTCCCATTCCCCCGCAACGGGTATCATCACTTGGAGCACTTATTTGTTGTTGCTTTTTCTGGGGCTGCCTGCCAGCATGGTTTAATTATGTGCCATCGTTGTTGTTGTTTTTGTTGTTGCTCGGCCCCGAAGTGCACTCAAAAATGCTGCCAAAACGCATCAAACGACGATATGCACCATTGTCATAGAGAACACAGAATCCGAGGGGCTTGCCAAAATACAGCAAAAAAAAGTTGCATTTCCGGCCTCTGGCCTCAGTGTTGCATGCCGCGCGGCTTTGAGTGTTGCTGCACGGTCATGCATGGATAATGGCTAGAGAGCGAGAGTGGGGAAGGGGTGGGGCAGCAGGGGTGCTGCATGTGGCATGTGACTAACTAATTGAAGAATTTGTGGGTGGCTGTCGAGGCTGTGTGAAGCGGCGGCACAGAATGAAGCCAAAAATGCACAGATTTTTCGCAGTATTTTTTGTAAAGTTTCAGCCTCAGGGAGCGAGAGTGGAAAGGGGTAACGAGTGTCACGAGTGGCAGGAGGTGTTAGAACAACAGAGAAGGAGCACAATAGAGCGGCAGAGTGCGAGGGCAGCTTCAACGCCAGGAATCTAGAGACCATCATCACAGTAAGCCCGCCAGCAAAATTCCCCAGCAAGAATTCCACAGTGTGGCAAGGAATACGCAGTGGAGTCCAAAGGGCAGGGAGGGAGCTTCACAGGGTAAAGAGTGTCTAAGACTGGCTGTTGCACTTTTCTCTCTCTCTCTGGGATCCAGCTTTTTGTCGGAGCTCCGCCGTTTAGCGCCCATCCCCAGCCCAATGTCCATGAATGCTTTAAATTCCTGCACAGTTGTGTCTCTGTCTCTCTCTCTCTCTCTGTGTGTGCGTATGTCCTGTCGTGTTCCCTTAAAGCTATAGCCAGTTTATGGGGAAAAAGAAAGCACAAAGAAAGTAGAAGGAAAACACAGAAGGAATAAGCATTAAGTGTAGAAATCATAGACCCATTTGTGGGCGTGATTCATGGAGGAAAATACACATAAACATAAAGAGTTTCCATTGTGTAGCAGTGTTGGGAAACAGCAAAGAAAAAGTGTTCAAGAAAATAGAAATCAAAGCATTGAAAATATTAAGAACAACATTTATCGGGGCTGGGGAGAGCAAACAAATAAAGAAACAAATAAAATCCACACTCTTAAGAAGCAGTGTTGAAAAACACGCAACAAAGAAGCAATTTCCTTGGGGAAAGGCATGGGAGCGTGGGGCTTCGGTTTGGGGACTGGAGTGGACCATTAACACGGAAAAGGTGTAGCAAATGGGCAGCATTCAACATCCAACATCAATTGAGTTTGCGGAATGTACTGCGATGACACACACTGGGACACTGGGATAATTAAATGTAAGAATGTAAATGCTTTTTCATGGCAGAAAAGGAAACACCCAATTCGAGCTCAAATCAAAAAAAAAAAAAGAAACCAAAAAAACTCTCAAACATTACAATCAATAAAATAACTTGTGACTTACCTTTCGCTAGCGATGCTTGAATTTCTGGACATGGACTTTGGTGACATCTCAAAGTCGGAGTCGGAGCGATATAGAAATGATTCGCGACGTTGTGGTAAATTCTGTAGCACCAAACCAGCGCTGGGTGAACCGCCCTCAAGCGGTGATCGAGCGCCTTGGCCATTTTCTACATCGAAACTGCAATTAAAAGAACAAAGAACACATCCAAATAAGTAATGCATCCAGATATGAAGTGTATAACTATAGGGCGCTGTCTTTTCCCTGCCAATAATGATGATTGGATCGGCGGTAATGATGAAATGTTGCCTGCTCGCTCAGGAAACGGAAGCGCGCGCCTAACAAGGCGCTTTTAAAGTTTCATTTCGTTAGACATTTCTTTTTTTTTCCCATGCTTTTTCTTCTGCTCCTTCTGCTCTGTTCATTTGTGTTCTTTTTTCGGTTCGTTGTCTGCGGCAAAAAGTTTTTCTTGCAACGCAAACGAAAGCAAAAGTCAGAGCCAGCCCCCCAAAAAATGTGCCAAAATGTGAAAGAAAAGTTTACTCGATTCGAGAGAGAGAGAAACAGTCTTTTTATCGCAAGAGTTAGTGCAAAACTTTCATCGGCGGAATATGCCAGCTCATCATTGGGGCGGCAGCAGCAGCGCGTCTCTGCATGGACTTCAATTTGCCGCTCGGCAGGCGTAACACGGCACAAAACTGGAGAAACTTTTAATCAGGGCTCGGCACCCATACAATTAACGAGCCGTTCTTGCGTTTGTGTGTGAAGACGCACGCAAAACGGAACATTGGTATTGGTACGAATCACTGTAATACGCTTGTACGTGAGGGCAGCGCAGCAGCAGCGCAGCAGCAGCGTCTTGTCCCGCACCCATGGGTTAGGGCCGTGCCGAGCCCTGCTTTTAATCCACTGACAACGCCACGCCATCGAAAATTACACATAAGCGAGCGGCCAAAAATAGGCAGCCAGCGGGATGTGGGAGATAATTGAATATTATTTATTTGTATTCATTATTTTTAATGTTGCATAAATTATTTATTTACTGAGAAGATTGCCGCAAAAGATATTCCCCCTCGCGGTTCATTGACTTTCTGGATTTTCGTATTCAAGTTTTGTTTCATAATAGTTAGCAATAGAAATGTTGTTGCATATTTGTTAGTTGCTTGCCGCAACTTTCTTGCAGCCCAGCTGGTCGCATATCCTGCCACAGCACACTCCGTAGCCCCCCGTAGCACCCCGCAGCTACACTCAATAAGCTCTGCTCCCCCCCATGCCAGTCCATTCCGTTCGCCTTGCAAGGCCTTTCACGCTTTTGGCACAGGGTCGGTTCGGTTTGGTTCGTTTTGGTTCGGGCTTCGTGGAGGGGTTGCAAAAGTCGTAAAGAAAAATGATGTTTTAAGTAAAATTTATATCGGGGTCATTAAGTAAACTTGGCACAAAAGTTGTTGCCGCTTGTTGCCTCTTTCTTTTTGGGGCGAAGAAATGAAAGAGCTAAGCGGGTGGCAGGCGGCAGGGGGCAGGGGGGCGTGCCTGAGGCACGGCGTAAGGTGGTTGATCAACAATGTCGCCAGTTTCCATGGCATACTTTGTGTCAGCAGCAGCAGCGGCAGCGGCAGTGGCAAACAGTTTTTAGTTTCAGTTTGCAGTTGCAGTTTTTGGCTGCTTTTTCAGCGCACTTTCTGTGTTTTTTTGTTGTATTTTTAATGGCGTAATGGACACTACACTCTGCTGCTGATATTTTTCTTCCATTCGCAAACGAGATGAGAGTGCGCAACAGAATGCCACATGCCACATGCCACATGGCACACACACACAGCAAAGTGCCTGCCACATTGTTGCATTCGTTGTATTTTTTCTGGGTGGGGAATGATTTACATTCCATTCCATGGGATGCAGTTGCAGTTTCAAAGTTTCAAGTGGATTTGAATGCATTCCCATTCGAGTCGATCGCAGATTGATTATTCATTTGGCCATTAATTCCTTGCTTCAATCCGATGCTTTATTCCGGCTTCTGCCAGCAGCTCCTTCGCTCAGTCATTTATTCATTTGCAAAAGTCCGAGTCCAAGTATTTGGCGCCGCTGCTTATCCTGACATCCAAGGACCCCCCTCTTGCCGGCCACTCGTCCGCTGTGTTAACGCACTCACAACAAAAACAAAAACAAAAACAACAATGTAGAAACACTCAAACACTCATAAAGTGTCCTCGGCATCCTGTCAGCAGCAGCGCAACAAAAAACACAAAGCAAAAGAAAAATGCGAGAAGCGCAAAAAACAAAATAAAGCACACAAAAAAAGGGACAACGGCAAGACAGGAACAAAAGCCAGCAAGACAATAATCCTGCGAGAGAAATTGTGAGAGACAGGACAGGGACAGCGACCAAGAGCAAGAGCAAGTGCAAGTGCAAGTTGCCACTTGCAACATGAATCGCCTGTCCAGTGCAACACACAGTTCGCGAAGTTGCAGCAAAGTGCTTTCGCAGCAAGTGTTTCGGCTGACTGGCTGTCTGTGTGGCAAGGCACTTAAAGCAACATGAAAGCAACACGAAATTCAATTGAGTTTTAAGCAGAGAAAAGCAACCCAACAGCCCACCATCCTTCCACGTCTCTCTACATACTGTGTCCATGGAGAAGAGTGCTTCTGCTTCTGGTTCTGCTTTTGCTTCTTGGGTTGGAGGATTTGCGGTTCAACAGGAGAGTGCAGAGGTGCAGGGGAGGTGTGGCAAATGCCACTCAACTTTGAGCTATCACCTCACAAGCACACACACGCACACACACATCTACTCGTTACTTGTACGACCTACGAGTACGAGTATCTTATAGATACATACACTTTCCTGTGGCTGCTCCACCCCAGCACACCCCCAAGGCGGCTTATTATACCCCACTAATCGTGCAGTGCGCAGGATGAAGGGGGATATTCATTGAGATCCCCGTACAAATATATCACTAGAGACAACTCGCTACTCGCTACATAGCTGAGACTCGCGCAGTGCGGATCAGAACAGCGAGATGCCGAGAGTAGCGAGTGCAATGTCAGGCCTTGAATTACATCGAAGAAAAGGTCTACAAATTTCGTATAATGTTTGCATTTCTTTCTAAAATTCTCTATCATTGCGAGGCATCGCTTAGTCGTAAGTCCCAGCCACACAGTGTTCCCCTTTTTGGTTGTTGTTGCTGCATACATGTGTACTTGCAGGCGAACCAAAACACAATTACAGCAGGCGGAAGAAGGCGGAAGAGTGTGCCAAGGCGGCATAGAGTGAGTGGGAGGGAGGGCTGCAGGAGTGCAGGAGTGCAGGAGAGAGCACTGTGAATGAGTGGTACTTCTCACATTTAAGCTGTGACGTGCCGGGTTACCGCTTTAAGCCAGCAGCCAGCAGTCGCCACATGCCACAACAGTCTCTGAGTCTCTGCCCTCTGCCAGCCCATGCCAGTGCCAGATTTAGGCGAAAGTCGAAGCAGCTGAAGGAGGGCCGCTAGAGGAGGAAGCAGCAGGAGAAGAGGCTACAGGCTGAAGAAGAGGAAGAAGATATTCATTGTGTGTTTGTGTCTGTGTGTATGTCATGGAGAACGGAAGTGTGCCCGACGGCAGCTCTTCCATGCGCCTAATTATATGTGCAAATAAATGAACGACGCATGCTGATTGTTTGAGTGTGTTGGTTTGTTTGTGTGTATGTATTTGTGTCTGTGTGTGTGTATTGTCATTGTTGTTTGCCATAGACAAAAGGTTGCTCCTCAACTTTTCATACACATTGAAAGGGAGAGAGAGAGAGAGCGAGCGAGAGCGAGTGCGCTAAGCTCAACGCCCGACGCCAACTTAATTAGTTTGTTAAAGTCGCGACTAACACACACAAACATTTACACTTAATACTCGCAATCATCTTCCCACAACATAGCAGACGAGTGTTGAGCGCTTTTTATGTAAATCGTTTGACTATTATGCCTGAGGTTCGTTGCTGACAGCTTTAAAGGCGGCAACAGCGCTGCTAACAGTCCCAGCGTAACAGTCTGTTAACAGAAAGCCGTTGCCTGTGGTTACAGCTCACTGTTAGCACTCGCCGCTCTCACGATCCACACGGCTCTCACGATCCACGCCGCTCTCAGGTTCCACGCGGCCTGCGCTTGTGAGCCATGAATTAATTACATCGCAAATGAATCTTTCACGTATCCACAGTCTCACATTTTATCCCATTAATAATGTCATTCACTACCTTTTTTTTTTGGGTGCTAAGTGGCCTTTGCCATCTCGCTTTGTTGCCACCGCAGGATGTGTCGTTAGTCGAGAGAGACCTTGAAAGGAAATGGAATTCCGAAGAAAGAGAGCGAAAAAAAAACAACCCAAAATCCAAAGACCGAAACGAACTGAAACCAAACCGAAACCAAAAGCAAGTCGGAACCAAAATACAAGTAAAATTTCCCAAAGAAAAGGACAGAGAGGAGGGACAGAAAGCCAAACGATTGAGACTCTGAGTGTGAGCAGAAGAAGAACAGGCAGAGTGGCAGCGAGGCAGAGAGGCAGAGAGGGGGCAGAGAGGAGGGAGAAGGCAGAACGCAGAGCAAAAACTGTCACAAGGCCATTAACAAAAGCCGGAGACTGACTGCCACGGAGGATGGATTCGGATGCAAGCTGAATGCGGGGCAGAGCAGAGCAGAGCAGAGCCAGTGGCAGTAGCAGCATCGTCACAAGATGATGGCTTTGCATTGGGGTGGAGACTGCAGACTGCAGACTGCATCGTGGAGGGGCGTGTGGGGGTAAAAAAAAAACCCAATTAAAATTGCGAGGCGAAATGAAATGGGCGCAGCCACCCGCTGCTTCGACCCGTTTACGGCCAACTGCAGCCCGCATGTCGCAGCAGCCCGACTGTAATTCTGCTGTCTGACGAACACACGAGACGTTTTCCACCGACAAGAATTCACCATTTGCATTGCTATTCAGTTCAACTTGGAAAACTGTTTCACTCGGCGAAAAATATAATCTCTGAAGATGTAGGAAAATTAATTTAAGCTGCCAAAATATATTTAAACAAATAAAAGCAAGCAATTTGAAAAATACTCCAAACTAAAAATATTAAATTTATGTATCAAACAATTTCGATTTCATGTCATTAAGCAGAATCTTTAAGATTTCTTCACACAACTTCCCATCCAGACTCCAATTTCTTGGTACAATTAAATTCATTTCTAAATCTTTGTAAGTCCACATTTTGTTTTGTGTCTGCGTGTAGCAAAAATGTCTCAGTGGGAGCACGATAATTACCCATCGGTGGAAAGCGTATGGTGTAGCCGGAGTGCCTTTAATGTTTTTTAAAGGCCAGGTGAAATGGATGGATGGCTGGGCTGGGCTGTTCTGGTCTGGGCTGACTGGATGGATGGATGGATGGCTGGCTGGCCTGTTGGTAGAGACAGGTGAAGCGGAGGAGAGTCTGCCACTGCCTCGGCCTGTGCCTCTGTGCATGTTGCATAATTTGACAGAGTGATGGCTGAAGATGAGGGCGTGGCAGAAGGGGGGCAGCATATGTGTGTGTGTGTGTCTGTGTGTGTACTGCATCCGCGCTGATTTTCATTTCATTGCGTCGTCTGCGTCGCCGTCGTCGTGCATTTGATTAACCGTCGAAGCAGCTGTCGCCGTCATCTCGCCAAATTGAGCATACAGCGAAGGCTCTTGGCAACATTCAACGTGCAACGCGATGGGATTGGGGTTGGGACTGGGACTGGGGCTTCGATAACGAACAATTAACTACACTAACCCATGCAGGGGATGTCAGGGTCAAAGGGAATTCAAATTGAAAATGGAGCCCAGTCTTACTTGGAACTTGCATTGCCTTTGATGGCACACACATGGAAGTAGCAGCAGAATATGAATTGAGCCCCAGCCAAGTGGCAAAAACAATTCTTACAAAATGCCAAAGAGTATTTTCAATCATATTTCGGTTGACTGCGCGTCATGCTGTTGTCGCATTTTTAATTAGCGCAAACACACACACGGGGCATGCCCCCCCTCTAAGCACCTTTATCCACACGAAATTGGCCACAATTTCAGGCTCTCTCTCTCTCCCCCGTTGCGGTTGCCCTGAGCGAGGCAGCCCTGGCAACCCAGAGCCCTTGTTTGAAATGGAAAAACAACTGGAAAAACTGAACAAAGTCTGGCTGAGAGTTTCCCATCATCTCCCAGTTTAGTCTAGAAATTCTCACAGGCAAGATCTGCCTCGCTCTGGAGAATCTCTCTCGAAATGAAGGCCCATGGCAAGTACGGCGTAACGGCAACAGCTGCCAATGTGTCGCTCTGCGAGGATGTGCGCAATTTCAGCACACGGCGGCGCAACATACTCTATCTGATGCATCGCTATTTGATGGAGAACGGCTACTACAGCAGCGCGGAGGCCCTCAAGGCGGAGGGCCGGCTGTCGGAGGAGTTCGAGCTGTGCGACAACATCGACCTGGATGCCATGTACCTGGAGTACGCGAGCTTCTACAACATGAAATTCGGCAAGTATCCGCGCATACTCAAGAAGCTGGCACCCAAACTGAAGGTGGAGCTGTCCTCCAAGGGTCAGGCAGGAGCCGTTGGCAAGGGGCAGGCGCAGCCACCACAATCGATGCCGGGCCAGGAGGCATCGTTGGGCAATTGGCATGCCGGTGTGGGTGCTGCCACAGCTGCGGCCGCTGCCAGTTTGCATAACGATGCCACACCGCAGCAACGGAATGGGAATGGGAATGGGAATGACAATGGCAATCCGCCACAGTTGCACATCAAGAAAATGGCCACAGCCGAGGGCAGCAACGCAACGGAGCTGCAGCTGCGCATTGGCGACATCGAGCATGGACATTCGGGCGGGGACGATGCGCTGTTCTCCTCCCTCGACTGGCAGCTGCTGGCCGAGCTGGTGAAGACCTCCATACTGCGGGAGGATATCCTGCTGCGCTGGTCCGATGTGTGCGGCAACCAGCGGGCCATTGAGCTGATCAAGGAGGCTGTCCTCACGCCCATCGAGTACCCGCAGCTGTTTGCCCATGGCCTGAAGCCCTGGCGCTCGCTGCTGCTGCACGGACCACCGGGCAGTGGCAAGACCTACCTGGCCAAGGCCCTGTACGCGGAGACCCAGGGCCAGGTGACCTTCTTCAACATCACGGCCAGCATCATGGTGAGCAAGTGGCGCGGCGAGTCCGAGAAAATTCTGCGCGTACTCTTCCACATGGCCGCACGTCGGGCCCCCTCGGTGATCTTCTTCGATGAGATTGAGAGTCTGACCTCGAAGCGGGATCGTGCCACCGATCACGAGTCCTCGAAGCGCTTCAAGAACGAGCTGCTGCAGCTGCTCGATGGCATGGAGCACACGCTCAAAGGTGTCTTCGTGCTGGCCAGCACCAACCTGCCCTGGGACATTGACGAGGCCTTTCTGCGCCGCTTCGAGAAGAAGCTGCTCGTCCAGCTGCCCAACCCGACCGAGCGCAGCTCCCTCATCAGCCGCCTGCTCGGCGCCAGCATCAGTCTGAGTGCCCGCCTGCTGGAGCAGCTCGTTCAGCTCTCCGATCAGTTCACCGGCGATGAGATTCGCTTGGCCTGCAAGGAGATCAGCATGCAGCGTGTGCGCTGTGCCACACGCGGCCTACCACCCCACAACGATGCCACGAAGGAGTCGCAGGCCACGCTGGAGGCGAACGTGGAGCAGGCCTTCCGCCAGGTGCGACCCCTCGGCCAGAAGCTGCTGGCCAAGCACGAGCAATGGCAGCAGGACAACGGCTCCTAATTGCTCGTTTCTTTTGGTTTATTTTCGTTAGTTGCCTAGAAATAAAGTTTCTGCCTTGAAAGGCGTTTCATTACCTGCCGGTGGTGCGGCGTCGAGCGCCCGCAATGGTCATCCGTGAGACGTAGCGTCTAATGCGACCGCTCGAGCGTCGCTGCTGAGTGCCGCTCGGTCCTCCTCCTGCTGCTCCTGCTCCTGCTCCTGCTCCGCTGCCAGTGGCATTCACTGACCTTATGCTGTACTCTGTTGTGGTGGAGCTGCGCCTGTCGCTGGTCATTACATCGGAGCAGAGGGACGAGGACATGATGGAGGCGGCCGAACGCCGCTTGCCACCCGCACCGGCCATGGCACCCGTAAAGGTTCCCCCGCCGCTCGATGAGGTGGTGGTGGCCGAGCTGTCCGAGCGGGAGAAGAGCGATGAGCGCTTGCTGCGATTGCAGCTGCCACCGGGTCCTGTGGCATCCTGTATGTTGCTGTAGAACTCCTCCGTCTCGCGGTCGTAGGTCTCATCCTCGTCATCGTCCAAGCGTGGCCGCTCCTCATCCTCCTCGAACTCCTCGGCCTCCGCCTCTGTGGCCATCGTGTCGCTGCGCTGACTGAGACCCGCTCGCCGTCCACCGCCATTCGACAGGGAGGACGACTGCTGCTGCGCCTGCTGCTGATGCTGCTGCTGCAGCTGGTAGTACTCGTGATAGTCCCTCGAGCCACGCGATCGACTGCTCGTCCCGGTGCCAGTGGTGCAGCTCAGGTGGCGATACGGTGCGGAGCTCGAGTTGCTGGTGGTGCTGAGGGAGTGCCGCTTGTTGCCGCCAACCGGTATGGGCTCAGCGTGGCTGCCACTTCCACTTCCATTTCCATTTCCAGCTGCTGCTGTGGCTGCCTCCCCAGCCTCACCATCACTTTCGCCGCCGCCGACGCTGCCGCTGAAGGTGACTTCGTGGAATTTCGAGGATTTGCGTCTGGCCCGCGGCACACCCTCGCCACCGCCAGTGCCCATTGAGATTGAGGGACGTGGCCGATTGTTGTTATCCAGTGTCTGCTCCGACTCCTGTTGCTCCTGCTGCGGCGCCTCCTGCCGCACTCCTTCGGCTGGGCTGAGGGTCAGTGCCAGCTGCGGTCCGTGTCCCCCACGCCGGCGACTCCAGGGGAAGGCGCGTATAAATGCAAAAATGATGAAGAGCGTGGCAATCATGGTGCTGCCTCAGTGAAGCTTCAATGCCTGAGAGTTCTCTTTCATCTTTCGCTAGAGATTATTTATATTTCGATTTTGTTTGCGTTGTTTGTTGTTGCTGAATTTGTGCACGTTTTATTTACGATTTTTAATTGGTTCAATTTGGTTTTGTTTGGTTTTGTTTTCGCTTTGTTTCGCTTTGTTTCGTTTCGTTTCGTTTGAGCATTTGCATAATCCGAATCCGCTGCTAGACAGATGACGGAGACGGAGATGAGAACGGAAACGGAAGCACACACATGAGGCAGAGTGGCAGTGCAACTGACAGGCCACGTGGCAGGGCAACACATCACTTGGAAGCCAGCTCTAGCTGCGCGCCTGTACCTATTATGTATCCATATCTGTCTCCGACTGGCTGACTGACTGCCTTCTGAACGATTGGGATTGAGTTCCGCACTGACACTCGTTGGAGTTGAATTTTATGCGCAATTTTGATGAGCGATGCGAGAATATTATGATAATCAATGCACAATTATTGCACCCACAGGATACACAGAGAGGCAACCCCTCGCTGCCACAAAGGACACAGCAGCAGCAGCATTCTCTCTCTGTCCCTGGCTCCCTCCTCGCCTGCACCCAAAAGCCATGAGGAGGCATCAGCTTACTGCACGATGATGATGATGATGTTGCTACGAGTAGAAGCTACTTTTTAGTTCATCCATAATTGAAATGATTTAACAATGAGATTGCTGCTCGTCTGTCCGTCCTGTCTGCCTGTCCGACAAGGAGGTCAGGGATTAAGGTCACTTACGGCAGCAGAAGCAGCAGCAGCAGCAGCAGCAGCAGCAGCAGCAGCAACCAGAGACCCAGAGACAATGTCCAGACCAATTTGTGCAATCACTTTGCCAATTACCATTTTCTTTTTCAAGTTCACGATTAACCAAAACGGGCCAAATGGGGGAAAAGCAATATGCAGAGAGAGCGGGCGGGAGACATGTCCTCAAGTTCAAGAGAATTTCACTTCAGAGTCTTGGGCCCTAGCCCTGTGCCCACGTTTTGGTTTCAAAGAAAGTTCCCATAAGCGAACGGACACTTTTTGTTTTCATACATTTATTTACAAATGAATCCCTCTAATCGCTAGCACTTGTATGCCGCATCACGCACATGACATGTATGTTGTTTTTTCGCCATTTACTTGAACCTCATCCAGAGTCACATTCAAGGGCACAACAGTGAAGAGGCAGCGGGAGAGGCAGGCTTAGGGTCCTGCAATTTAAAAACTAAACTCGATTGCCCTTAATTAAAGTTATCACAAAGCTAGCCTCTGGACGGGACGGCAGGAAGCGTTACAAATTCTTATGGATGATGGCAGTGGGGCCGCAGCACAGCATCCAATAGAAGCGGCAGCCACCAAGTGATGTCTCCCACTCGGCTGCACCTGCCGCACATGCCGTGTGCCACGACGCACTACTTTTTAATTTGTTCAAATTGCATTAAAACGGGGCAGAGAGAGAGAGAGCGAGAACTCTGAGGCAGTGGCACGTGGGGGGAGGCAACATCTAAAGTGAATTAAGTGCAGTAAAAACGCTTTTCCTCTATATATATTTTCCCCCTGCCCGCTAAGAGTTTGAGGCTGCTTGAAGGACGAATCGGAAATGCTCTGCCAGCCAAAAGCAACTCCTCTTTGGTCGGGAGGATAAATATTTGTGTGATAAATAAATAAATATTCAATTAAAGGCGTGACTTTTGTGACTATCTCCTTGGACTATCCATGGAAGTGCACATAGAATTTGCAGGTGCTGCTAGCTGGGGGGAGTAGTTCAGTTTCTGTTTCTGTTCTTGCCACTGTGGCTGTGGCTATGGCCATCGGTCTTTCCTCTGTGGTGTGCAGCTCATCTTGTGGCTGGCTTATCGCGTGGGGCACACACTGCCGCCTGCCGCCTGCCCCCTGCCACCGCACTGGCTTTGGGCTGTGAGTGTTGGGTGGTGCTTCTCTAAGTGTTGGTAAACAAGCTAGACACAGGCATCGTTCTCGCTCGCTCACTCTGGGTATAGAACCCTGGGGCTGTGTTCTGCTACTTTCACAGCGACTGCGCCTGGTCCGGCAAGCACACACACACACACACACACACACACACTCAGAAATATTTCCTTTCAATTTTTTCTCATTTTTTTTGTGTTCAATTTTTTGTTCTATTTTTTGTTGTTGTGTTGCTCTCTGTTGCTTTTCCTTCTTTTCTAGGCAACTAATTCCACATTCTATATAACAAATACACATACAAATATGTGTGTGTGTGTGTGTGTGTGTGTGTGTGTGTGTGGGCAGCATCTCAGGCTGGAGGCATGCCCCAAACCACAGAGCCACAGTTGCCCAATGTTTTGTTTCGTTGCTCCCTCTCCCTCTCCCTCTCATTCTGTCTTCCTCGCTCTCGGGGGCTACATTTAAGTAGCAACAAATCACTTCATTGTTTGCGTGTTTACATAATATTTATACATCGCACAATTCTCTCTCTCTCTCTCTCTCCCGCTGGCTCTCTTCCTTCTCCATTTCCGTATCCACTTTTTGGTTTTCTCGCCAAGTGTTGACATTGTGTTTCATTAATAAAAATGCTGCCTCCACCGCCACCCCCCCAGCAAAAAAGCGAAATCGAAATACAAATCCCGTCAGACAACAGGAAAAACTTTCAGACTGCACGTCGCCCAAAAAGCAGCAACAACAACAAAAGCCCCGAAAGCTGTTCCAGCAAAAATAGGAGAAAACGTAGAGAGCTCTGGCAACCCTGGCGACGGGATGGCTTGCGCTGAAAGGGTTACGCCAGTTTAAAAGCAAACAAAAAACGCAGCTTAAGTCTGCCTAGCCGAAGGCTGGAATACACTGAGCCTCAAGCAGCGGTGCACAAGCGAAAGCGAGAATCGCAAGGAACAACAACATGCATGGCTTGTGCATAACGCGATGCGAAACAGGAGCAAACCCCCAAAACAATGCGTCAGAAAAGAGTATAAGTTTGTGTTTATCTTTGATGGCTTAAGTGCAGCACACAGAGAAAAGCAGCAGCTCCATTCTGTTCCATAAAACAAAGAAGGAAATTCCAATATATTTTCAAAATGGGGTTTTAAAAATAATCAAAAATCAGGCAAAGAGTTGGATGCAGGGCGACAGAAAGGGAAAGTGAAAGGGAAAGGGAGCTGCTGCGACTTGAACCCCCTTTTAAGATGCACTTAAATATCCACAGCTGAAATGCATCACATTGAGGCCAGGACTTACTGCCAGGGTTCATGCTGTGTGTGCTCTGTGTGTGTACAATCCATTAACAACATCAGTACCCGCACCTCCCTCCCTCATCATCATCGTCATCATCAGCAGCAGCAGTCCTAATATCCACCGCTACGGCTACGTCATAAATAATGTTCTCTCTTTAGGATCCGCATCCTGCATCCGCCTTCCGTCTTTTCCTACCCGACACTGTCCCCTCCCCTCCCCTCTCTCTACTTAATGCAAAACATCTTTCAAAATATGCGCATAGTTTCGGCCAGAGGATTTAAAGCAAAATGCATGGAGCATGAGGCATGAGGCACGAGGGGGCATGAGGCATCATAATGGATAAAATATTTGGCAAACATTTCGAATGGGGTGAGAAGAGATATTTACCCAACCACCCGACCCCATCCCATCCACTCCACTTTCCGCTTCAAGGCAACATTCAACGCATGAAATGATTTTCCATTCAATTCTTTTTTGGGTGAAACTTTGACTCTACTTGTATCTTGTGAATATTTCTAATCGCTTTTCATAGTTATCGCTCGCTCTCTTCACATAAATCGCATTCAATTTACACTAACTCCCACCTGCTCTCCCTTCCCCTTTCCATCTGGCTTTTATTTGTCTTATTTTTTGCAGCTTTAGGGAGTTTGGCTCGTGGCTCTTTGTTCCGCTGCTTACTCAAGCCACAGACTGACCAAGAGCACTGGCTACTGGCCATGTCCGCTCCCCTTGGCGTCTGCTTTATTTCCTGGTCCGTGTTTGTTGGTCCCAGCTGCAATTTGAGGCTTTTGTATTTGGCCAAGCCAAGAAAGTGCCAGAGGGAGGCAGAAGCCGGGAGGAGCCAGAGTGAAGGCCGGACGTGGAAGGTGATTGGAAATGGAAATCCGAATCGTGACGATGATGATGCGACCAAATGCCGATGATTGCTGCCTGCCTGCCTGCCTGCCTGATGATGATGATGGCCTTTGGCGAATACCATTCTCAATGGGGTTCGGTCTCAATGCAAATACTGACCAAATTAGTGTCAAAACGTATTGACTACACACAGATACACACACACACACACACACGTACGCACACATGCACAGTTAATGGCATTGCAATTTGCATGTACATCCATCCATGTATGTGTGTCAAAAGTGTGCTGCATGCCACACTCTCTCGCTCTTGCCTGTCTGTCTGGGTTGTATGTGCCATGAATTTTTAGCTAACACACTTAACCCACTTGCCACGCCCCACTTGCCACACATAGCCGCCCCTCTGTGTCTCTCTCTGTGTGTGTGTGTGTGTGTGTGTCTTGCATAATTCACGAAAAATGTGAAAGTTTTCTCCACTTTAAAGAGCAACCAAATAAAGGCGAGAGAGTGGAAGACATTTGCAATTAAATTATGTGCAGCAAAATATAATTAAGATGTAAAAAGTGTTGGCAAATCATGTTAGACGGCAGTCAGGCGGCAGGCAGGGACACTGTCCACTGTGTCCTTTGAGATTGTCCTTTCCCTTTTTTTTGTTGCGAAAAAGTTTCAAGTTTCGCCAGACGACACACACACACACAAGAAACTTTTACTACGTTTAAGCGGATTAGCTAAGGGTATGGAAAATTGATTGAATCACAAATTGAAGGGAAAAAGTGCTACCAGATCCCCCTCTCAGCTCTATGCAGGATACATTTCAGTCTCTAGTCAAACTGAATCTATCAATGGAAGAAAGATCCTCAAGAGATTCCCTCACATGCCCAAGCCTCTGCAATTGTTCTCTGAGTGTTTCGCTGTGTCCGTTCGCCTATGGAACATTTGTACAGCACATAACCTCACTCTACCTGCACGGTCATTCATTCATTCAGCCTCCTGCTGAGCTTCCACACTTCAGCTTGGGTCCAGCCTTCCCTTTTTTACCCTCCCCAGCCCCATCATCGATTGCCTTTCATCTTGCTTCATGAGTTGTAATTCCTTTTGTCGCTGCAAATTGAATGGCGAACCAATGACGTCACAAGAAGCAGACGAAGAAGAAGGAACAAAAGGTGGAAGAGCGAAAGAGAATGCGCAGACATTAGACAGAAAGACATTGGAAATTGTCATATAAAAATATCTTTCATCCCCCCTTGCCACAGCGAAATTGAAGCCACTAAAATCCCCCATTTGCCACCTTCCAGCAAGAAGTCTTTTGACAATTAAATGATGCCAGCGAGAACAATGAAAGAAACGACTAAAGGAAGAACGAAGGAGACAGTAAGGTGGCCACAGCTGAGGCATCTTAAAAATGTAGATACGTAAAGGAGACGCAGACGCAGGCGGAGGCCGAGGATACATATAGTCTCGTGCCACGTATAATTTTTTGGTAGAGGGTGCTGTAAATGACGTTGCTTTTAGCGCTGTGCTGTGTGCCCACCGACTCTGCCTCTGACATCGTCGTGGCGAAACTCAATTAAATGTGACAGTAGAAAATGCTGCTGCTGCTGCTTCTGCTTCTGCTGCCTAAAAGTATGCTTTATTTAAAAGTTAAAACCTGAAGGAGGCACCAGGAGGAGAGCGAGGATGGCATTGCCGCGTGGCTGGGCAGCCTCCAGGTGTGTCACACACTCAACTCCCCCTATACCACCCGCCTCGCCGTGTGCCATTGCCTTTAATTCCATCAACTTGCCCAAAGTGTTGCCTACTTTTTGGTGAGCAACATTTCCGGCTAAAACGAAACTCAACAAAAAAAAAACTAAACTGAATTTTCGTTGGAAAGGTCCATTTTCCATTTCGCAGCAAAAGTGTATTTAAAAGCAGTCCAGGAAAAATTCTAGCAACAAGGGGAAGGAATTTTGTTCACCAACGCTCAACAAAGTGTTGCATACTTTCCGGTGCAATGGAAATTTAGCAAAAATATTTCAGGGAATATTTTCTACTACACTGCACTGTGGGAATGTTGTGGGGAAAAATAGCTGTAATTAAAAGCAACTTGAACTTTAATTGGAGCAACATTTCCTGCAGAGAAATCAATTTGAATTTCTATGGAAAAAAGTACGTACAGAGGTACACACGTCCCCCCACATCCTCACATATTTCCATGGAAGTTTTCCTTCCCTGAGAAGTAATTACTCAAGGCACAAAAGTGAATCTGTAATTGGAATGAAAAGGAAAAGGAAAAGAAAAACGCTGCCAAAGAGCAGAAAGTCTGGGGAGTACCCCACACATCATTATGGAGTCCAGGCAATGACTCTAATGGCAGTTAAAAGAGAATATTAGGCTGCACAGAGTCTAGAGCAACACTTCACGAAGGGTATTCGAAATATTTAATAAAGATGAGACTCTTTCACAGTCTCTTGTGTGTGTGTGTTCGTGTGCTTTGGGAGGAAGCATTGCGCCATCAGCGTTTTCATCTTTATCGCTCGGGAATGGCTGGCAGCAGCTGCCAATAAGCAACGATTATGCTTGTAGCTACAATCGACTGCTGCCTATGCCTATCTCTGTGTGTTTGTGTATCCACATATCTGTGTGTCTTGTCTGTGTCTCTGTCTGTAAGGGCACAGAAAAAAATTGCATGAAGCACTCAAGTCAGGCACAGAGCCAGAGCTCTGCAGAGCCTCAAAGCCAATGCCTCCGTTCTCTGGCGCTCCCCTCTATCCATGAGTGTTGCTGTGAATGTGTGTGTGCTATCCATGTGTGTGCGTGTATCTGTGTGAGCACATTGATAGCACTTGTGAGGCGTTATAAACTGCAAGCAGTTACAGAGCCATGAAAAAAGGTTGGAAGCCAGGAATGTTACCAACAAAAAACTGACCCAAAAAGCTTTTTTCGCCTTTAAAGAAGGGAAAAAGTATATATAAAATAAAATGGAAATTGTAAATAAGGCAGGGACACAAAGAGAGACACAGACAAAGAGAAGGAGAGACAGACAGACAGAGGGAGAGCGAGAGAGTGTGTGTGTGTGTGTTGTGTCTGTGTGTTGGAGAAAACGGGGGGAATAAAGGAATTCCTTTGGCAAATCAACTTTTGCTTCTTTCTATGTACATTTAAATATTGCAAACATGTGAAAGAAAAACGAGCCTCATTTTGCATGGAGCGAAGGGAAACTGGTTGGCAAGGCCAAAAGGCTGGAAAATTCCGGATGAAACAATTTCTACGCAAAATGCGTAAATTGTTGAAATTCCTTTTGTTTTTTCCTCTTTTATTTCTTTGGGATATATTTAATGGCTTTCATTTTAGCTGTGATTACGGCATTTACAACAAAAAGAGTAATTTAAAAGTATCCTCAGATCGAATAAACCATTTATTGCCTCGCCATAATTATGGGAATATTATTTTGTATTTGTGCATCTGGAGCCCTAGAGGGGGACTTGCCTGATTTCAGCTTTACTCCCCCGCCCTTTGCTCATTTACAATTAATCGCCGCATTTTAATCCCAAATTAAACGCCCCAAAGTATGCAGCAAATTTTAAAACTATTTGCCACACACATTTCCATTCATTTAATTATTCATTCGGCATGCCCCAGCAGCAAAACAACTTAATTAGTTTATGATCATTTAATGCACTCCGCCAACTGTGCGCCAAAAAGGGGCCAAAAGCCCCACCTCCTGTCTGCTGTCTGTGGCTGTGGGTGTGTGTGTGTGTGAGTGTGTGCATAAATTAAATTAAAATTAAATGTTCAAAAATGAAAGAGTGTACAAGAGAAGAGGACCTTAGGGCAGCAAGAGCTGGGCTTGGGCGGAAGCGTTGACTCCTCAAGGCTCAACTCTCTCTCGCTCCCTGCATTCAACCCAATTGCCTTTTACCTTTGGGCATAATTAACACGCAACGTGTGGCAGATTGTGGAGTGTAGGCAGATGAATAGGCGTGGCAGGTGATTACATACTTAATGCACACGTATGACAGATAGAGAGAATGTGCTGCTTAAAGCTATTAATTGAACGTTTTATCTGTGTAACTATAATGTGCTTAAGGGGCGCTTTTAACAACAATAACAAAACAATTAAAAAAACATAGCCACAGTGGGCGGAGCATCGAAGTATGATGATGATTTCTGTAAGCCGTTGAGCATTTATTAAAATTAAAAGTAGTGGAAGAGGCAGCAGCAAACAGCAACTGGCAGGGCAGCTTCCACTTCCATTTGGAGGCCTGCCCCCTGCTTAAAGGCAGGCAAAATCCGTTAACAGGCCCAATAAGACCATTACACAACCCATCTTCATTCCTACTCGCCCTCTTTCACTGATGGCTTTTTATAGCACGTTGATTGCTGGTCCACAACCGAAAATGAAAATGAAATGGAAAAGAAATTGAAAATGCCCAGCGAGCAACAGACCAGAATGATATCATTCGTGTGGGCACAGAGACGCAGTCAGACAGAGCGGACAGAGAGCGCAAGAGCAAGAGCAAGAGCGAGAGTTGGACCGATAAGTAGGTGGAAATCCCTTCAGGATTTTACCAGAATAACATAAAAGAGTTGCCCATCAGACAGGCACACACCCACGCACACATACACGGAGAGAAAAGACAGACAGACGAACAGAACGACTCGTAATCGTGGAAATTCATTTAAAGTACAGTCTAGTCGGCAGCTGCTGCTACTGAAGCTTCCACTATTGCACGATGCTTTTTCCACCGACACTTTTTCAGTTTATGCACAGTTGTAAAGTGTTCTCTGCGAATATTCCTAATTAGTGTTGCACAACGGAGAAACGGAGAGTTTTGTAATGTCGATCTTTGCAGTCGTGAATTTTCGATTCCAACTTTTGATACTTGAAAGGAATATTCTCTGCTCGAAACTCAGCTCAAAAATATGAGAATTTCCAAATGGGTTAGTCCTTTAATCATATCATATCATATCATATCATACACCAACTCCACAGACAGAGAACTGGAATGGGCAGAGTAAAAATGCCATTAGAAAATGAACAAAAAAAAATAAAGAAGAATGAATGAAAGACGCAGCAATAAATGGAAGAAAAAGAGGCCTCTATTCTGGGTGGGGCCGAGGCAGAGGCAGGGGCAGGGACAGAGCGGAGCACAACAGAAACAGGAAATAAAATTCCACTTTAAGCGTTTTTAATACAAATGCAAATACGTAACAAGACAGAGCGAGAGGGAGAGAGAGAGACACACATCCAGGAAGAGAAGCTAGACAGAAAGTAGTGGGCGGTGGGGCAGGCGGAGAGAAGCACGGGACAGACAGCTTGACAGGCGAGTGAGCGATGAGTGAGAGGCGCAGTGGGATGGGAGTGCTGGGCAGGGAGAAGTGTACAGGGGGGTACATATGTATGTGGCGGGGGGTAAATGCGGTCACAGATTGAAGATATATTAATAAATAGATTTCTGCCGGAGACGGACTGGATATCCATGAAAGGATTTTCTCAGAAAGAAACCGAAATCCCATCCCTCGCCCGCACGCAACGTGCCGCAAATAGAGTGGCAGCAACGAGACCAACTTGCAGACAGAAAACATATGCAGACACATAGATGCATCCTCACAAAGCGAAAGACAAGTGCATATGCCAGAATCATAGCATAGTTTAAGGCGCAGCCAGAGAGGAAGTCCCATGCGACAGTCGGGACGGAAAAAAGCGCTGAAAATGCAAAAGCGGAAGTGTAATAAAGTGCAAAAAGTACACAGACGGAGAGAGGGAGATAGAGACAACACAACAAACAGAAGAGCAGCGCAAAGTGAGATAAGAACAATGCGAAAACAAGAAAAGTCAAGTGTAAGAAGTGTCACAGAAGTTGTTAGAGCGAAACACACAGAGAGAAGTGCGCGAAAGTGAGAGGGGAAACAGGAAAAAGGTGAAATGTTAGATGAATTGTATTGAAGCAAACAGATGCAAAGCAGTTGTGAAATGCTCAAACGAAAAGCAAACCAGAAACACGAGAAGCGCGTGACAGTAGGAGGAGAAGGGAGCAAACGGAATGCGCAGCGGAAATATACGGAAATATGAGACATACATAAGAGTATATGAAGAAGGAGTGTACATGGAGGAGAAACCATCAAAAATGTGCACAAATTAAATGGGACAAATTTGGAGGAATTTCTTTAAAACGAGTCAAAAAAGTGCCATGAAACCGCAAGTAGAAAGAGGAGAATTTCATACAAATTGTTGGAAAAAAAAAGGTATGGGACAGAGAAATATATATAACATAGAGCGCAAACCGAGGGGCGCTGCCGCATTACACTTCATACTTCAAGATTGCCTTTAACTTTACCAGCAGCTTGCAGTTGCTAAATTTTCTTCAGATTTTGCATTTAATGCACAAAATAAAGAAATTTTCAGGCTGAAATCCAATTTAGATTCTAATTTTTGAAGATTCTCCTTGATTTGGCAGCAAGCACACGGCAAGGACCTTCTTTTCAGAGGCCTGGCCACCCAACCCCAAAAGAAAATGCGCAGCCACAAGAGCGTGGATGGAACCCAGACGGTCGGCGGGGTGGGAGGAATGTACATGTAAATCTTTCACACACACACACACACACAAACACACACACACACACACACACACACACAATCAAAGAAAGTGTAAAAGTAGAATGAACGGAAACCGTTACTGGCACAAGGACCTCGAAAAGTATGTGCAACATTAAGTGTGACAACGTTGTCGTCGTCGTCGTCGCTGCTGCTGCCGCTACCCCCCGCTCACACCTCATCCAGCCACCCACCTGCTGCTGGTGCTGCTGTTGCCTCTTGTGTGCCTCTTTTTGTTGCCCACAAGTTTTCGTGGGCCTGCGTTTTGAAAGCGGGTATACCCTAACCCACAGATGGTACTCCCGCGATCTAGAAGATTTTATCGAAATGTTACAAGAGAGAGTAGATCCAAGGAGCCTCCTGCCAACTCTTTCCAAAACAGATAAAGACATTTCTTTATTTGAAGAAATCCTGAATACCAAAGCTCAGAAAGCGAAACAAAATTCCAAGAGTTTTTTTCATACTTAGAGCGTTTCAGGGGCCATCCACTACGCTTTTCCGTTTTTTTGTTTACTACAATTATTTCACTCATTAAGAGAAAGAGAAACAACAACACAAGCAAGACAGGCAAACAGAAACAGCGAGAGAGAGGGAGAGGGAGAGGTAAAGAATGAAAAGGGCAAACAACAGAAGCAACAATTCTCTCAAAAGTATCCTTGAGCATCCTCGCAACAACGGCTGCCCCAGCAGGAGCCTCAGCATGCTCCTTCAGCCTCAACGAAGCAGCAGCCAGACCCTGACGGTAGAAGAGTCTTTCTTTCCTTCCCCCCAACCGAATATAACAGAGAAACAACACACAGATAGCAGCAGAGATAATGATAAAAGCAACAACTTTTCATCACTAATCAACTTCCAAATGAACTGCCGCCAGTGATGTGTGATACCCAGCACTACCACAAAATAAAGGCCCCCCCAAAGGTATGCCCGCACTCGTTGAAACTCTACTCAAGAACCTCCGCGAGAAGTCAATTTGAAATCACCAATTAAAAGTCAATAAAAATCACAATTAATGCCGCAATTTGCTGCACAAAGTTAACATAAGTGAAGGGTTGCATTAATTAGTGTTGTGTAATGTTGCATTTTATTTCCTTGCATATTCTGTTGCGTTTTTTAGCGGGTAATTTTCTTGTCGCACTTTATTCCTTGATTTCTTTTGCGCTCTCGAATTGCGTTTGTTTTCGGGCAAAAAGTTAAATTATGAAAATGTCAGGCACACACTCACACACGCCCCTACTCCCCCACATATGAATAAATGCCAAAAACAATTTACATAAAAATATTTGTGCAAAAAAATAAAGTTTTATAGCACCCACAGCCCGAAAGCGGCAGACAGACACAGACAGAGATTTTAGAGAGGTGGCGAGGGGGAAGGGGCGTGACAGGAAAAGCGGTTTTTTGGAAAATTTCCATATGAAAAGCAAATGTGTGGGCGTCGGTCGTAGGTGGGCGTGGCGTGTGGGCTTGCGGCTTATAGGGGTCTGGGATTCCAGTGAATTTTGCGGGGGAAAGTTTATCAACTGAAGCATCGCCTAATCAACAGAAAGACCCCAGACCTCCAGTCTTGTCCCTGAAAACACCATTACGGCGACCGCACAATTTTTGGGAGCATCCTGCCATGCCATAACCTCACTTTGGGTATGTTTTATTTGTTCACAAGTTGAAAATTTCAATTTGAAGCACACAAAACTCATTAAGGGACACAACATGGGCAAACCCCAACCTCCACAAAAGGGGATCAAAAGGGGGAAAGGGAAACAAAGAACGCTTTTGGTGGGACGGAGGCTTTGATGATAATATTGCACTATAATTCATCGGAAATACTTGGGGAGACTCTCGTAAATTAGGGCATGGCATTCGAGCTAAAGAATTCGCTCTCTATTTTAGGCAAGCGAAAAATTATTCTTAACATTAAATGACTAATTAATAAGAGTATTTGCAACATTAAGAGTGGTAGATATATTTGACACCGCCGCACCAAAATTGAAGTACGTGTCAGGCAGGGTTTACCATCTCTAATTTGGCACGCACCCATCTCTAAGCCTGGCATAATGCGAATGCGTTCGCTTTGCGCTTTCGATTCAATCAATTCTTGATGTCTTTATTAATATTTATGCGTTGGATGCTGCCGACAATCTGCGAATCTCTCTCTCTTTCTCCCGCTCTCCAGCTCGCTCTCCCTGCCTGTCTGTGTATCTGTGCGTGTCGGTTGGTAGAGAATGGGTGCGTCTGGTATGGGCTTTTACGTCAGAGCGCGTAACGCTCATAACGCTACAGCCCCACCTCCCCCTCGCACGTTCTTTCGCTTGCCCCAAAATGTATGCAACGAACACAATTTTTAAGTGCTTTAATTTTATTTCATGGAACAAAGGCAGAGAGTGGACGGAGGAGGGTGTCTCGAGATGAGATGAGACTTTCTTGTGTATTTTATATGGAATAATTCGATTGTGTGTGTGTATTTTTTTTCTCGAGCCTCATCAGAAAACAGAAAACAGTCAACAGAATCATCCCACAACAGAGTAGCCCACACTTTCGCTCTTGCTCACTTCCATATAATTTGTATTTATTTATTTTTATTGTTGTAGAGGGAGAGTGTCCTTCTCTCTCTCTCTCTCTGTCCATTCTATTTGTTCCCTATACAGCTTCAATTTTTCATTCTTCTGACACCACAAAACACTCGTCCAGCCTTCTTTCTTTCCTTTTTTGTTTTGGCTAATTCGCTTTGTAGGCGCCATTAATGGTCACGGCCTCTGAGCTCACTTCAGGCCTTCGCTCTCTCTCTATATCTCTTTCTATCTCTCTTCTTAGGGCATCTCTCACCTTCGTTGGGAAGTCCGCTCACGTAGGCGGTCATTAGATCAACTTTAATGGGATGCAGTTCACGTTTTTATTTACTTAGATCTCTTTGCTGTATCACTCTCTTGCCCTCTCTCTCTCTCTCTTTCTCTGTTCATGCGAGTTTTTGGGAACGGTCTTCGGGTTGGGAGGGAGGTGGTGACCCCTTAACCTTTTACTTTTCAATAAGTTCACACATCGTAAAAAGAGAACCCAAGCGAACACGAAACTTTATGCAAAACGAATGTGTCCAATCAGTGTTGGAAATACTTTTCGGCAGCACTTCTTGTGCTGCAAACCAGTGTTGGTTAACTGTGTTGGAAAATAACGAATGTTGTGGATTTATAAACAAAAAAAGAATTTCTGAAAAGCTCACCAATGAAAAAGTATTTTCGAGTGTGGGTTAAGTGTTGGTTAACAGAATAAACCAATGTTGGATAGGCTCTTCTGCTCTTGTCTTTAATCCAGGCCAGGCCTTTTAATCCCTACTTTTATGCTTTGCCTCTCATTATATTTTTTTTGCCTATCGTTTGCCCTTTTCCCCTCTTTTCCCTTCTTCTTTCTCTAAATCCGAATGCCATGTTGTGGTCCTTTGTGGGTCCTTTCTATTGCAGGGCACACCCCGCCCGGTGTGGTCTAGGGGGCACAACTTTAATTGAAATCTTTGCTCTGAAAGAGACTTTATGCAATTTCAAAATACTTCCTGGACCCAGAAACTTGGAGACGCAACAGTAGGAGGAAGAGCAAGTTGATGAAGAGGAGCTCCTGCTGCTGCTTTAGGGAAAACTTTTACCAAACAACTTTGCCTCAAAGACAAAAGCAGCTTCTACAGGAGTAGGACGTAGGAACGATGTGGGGAGGGGGTGTGGAATGGTAAATGGTAAATGGAAATTTGTTTTCCTTTGCCCACAAAAGATAGCCAACGGGAGGGAGGGAGGGCAGTGAGTAGCCGGCTTTGGGAATTGGTCAAGTGACACGACAGCACTGCTGTGGTACAGTCGCGCTAAAAGGTAAGCTTCACTTTGCTGTACCGGGGTCTCGCTTCGGTTCACCGTTTTTGCGGCAGTTAGATTGCAGCCGAGTCGTCACGCGATACCGCTAATTATATAGCCATAGATATATGGCAGAAATGATCGGTCATTAGAGGCAGCAGCTCCATAAAGCCATAAAGATCATGCAATTAACTTTTGGATCGACGGCATCGACATTAAACGTCAGCCCATGTGCAACCCATCAAATATAGAAAGAATATGGAATTAAGTGAAAGAATTTAGAATCCCCATAGGGTAGCCAGTATACAAATTACAACTTCTGTTCCATAGCGAATCCGAAAGCAAGAATCGTGCCATCAGACCCACATTTTATGGTATTTAATGGAAGGTTTTTCCACAGCCATAAACCAACGGAATGCTCGGGGGTCTGGCGTCTGGCGTCTGGGGGTTCTGTAAACTGCGTCATTTGTTTACCGATCGCATAAAGCGTTTTATATCTTTGGCAACCGATGTCTGAAGATATGGGGCCACACCTTTTTGTTTTTTGACTGTGGAACACACCAGAAAAACCCCACTTTATCTGCAGTTGTAGTTTTATGGATTCAGTAGCTCAAATAGGTCTATCAATGGAACATTTTCAACGATTGCAAGCCATGCATGACCTTCTTTCTGTCTCTTCGCACAGAGAAATAGTATTTTCAATGGCACATCCTGCTGTCCTGCTGGACTCACACCAGGATACCTCTGCGACAGTGTGGAGATGGAAGATGGTCATGCAGGATGGAGGACAAGCACACACACATTGAGAATGACATTGACGTTGCATGGCAATGTCATGTTGGGGAAACGGAAATTAAAATCCATCCACCAACAGAGAAATAAGTACATTTTCCATTTTCCAAATCGAGCAAAAAGATGAAAGGCACAAGAAAATAGTAGACCAGAAAAACAAAACACACACAGAGACAAACATTGAACCAAATTATTGAAAAGTCTTCTAGTTCCCCGTACATTTTTCTATAAACAGAATAAGCAGGGAGCAGGCCGTAACTTTCTCAAATGATCTACGACGGCCGCTTCCCGTTGGACGATTCATATTCATTTGGCCGAAACAGTTTTATGGCTCCCCGGGAGACAGGGGACTGGAGCTGAAAACTTTCCATTTTCCACCTCAGTTAAAGAAGAAATTGGCATACGGGGGTAGGGTGTAGACGAGAGGGCGACCTAGTTCCACTTATTTTTCCGTATCTTTCGCATGGAGCAACAGGAGGAGTAGGAGAAATCGTCGGAGTAGTCCTGCCTGGGCGTGGGAAACCTTTTTGCAAATTCCCTCAGATATTTTTAATTTAATTTTTTTTTCA
The DNA here is from genome assembly GCF_008121235.1 of Drosophila subobscura. Classification (NCBI taxonomy): domain Eukaryota; kingdom Metazoa; phylum Arthropoda; class Insecta; order Diptera; family Drosophilidae; genus Drosophila; species Drosophila subobscura. The sequence continues at coordinate 20,485,764 of NC_048530.1, read as the reverse complement.
ATTATGCTTTTTTGTACTCCTACTCCTACACCTCCCCCCTCGCCATAGACACACGTGGCCAAAGAGCATTAAACATTTTTTCTATTTTTCTCATTTTCCTCTGCGCCTTTTCCTGGCATTTTGCAATTATTTGCTGCGTCTGTGTGTGTGCTTAGGGAATGTTGAGTAAAATTCTGCTGCTAGCATAGGAATTTTCAATGTAAATAGTGGTTTCAAAGAAGCTTTCTCCCCCGGGACACGCGCAACAGGAGGAAAATTGTTAGAAAATTGCTAGAAATGATTGATCATCATCATTAAATCTATGGGCAGTGGAAATTCCACTTTGGATTAAAGTAGCTCCACTTTGTGGAGCGATAATCGAATCGAATTTATTCGAATCAAATATTTGCTTCAAAGATTTCTGCATACATTTCGGTTTTGATTTATATTCGATATGATCGCAATTGAAATTGCACGAAAAACAATCGTTTATCGATGACCCTGCTGACCTTTGACCTTACATCGCACCGCACCGCATCGCATCGCATTCCGTTATCGCTGAGAATTAATCAAAACTTTTGAGTTATCCAATTAGCGGAGCCGTCGAAAAGTTTATCACCTTCCGCACCCCACCCCGCCCACACAACATAACCTCTGACAACCTGCCACCACCCTCTGACAGACACCTCCCCCCGCACAACACTATCGTAGAAATCAGCGAAGAATCGTAAAAAAAGGGAGAAGCAGTAGCAGGAGAAGAAAGCCAATGCTTGCGGTGAGCTTTTATACAGCACGTAATTGCTCTGTGAGAGAGAGAGTGAGAGAGAGGGGGAGATGCGTTACCGTTTGCTTACCGCTATATGGAGATTGAAGATGAAGCGAGAATGCCGGATGGCGGCTACAGTGGTGGGGCCCATAAAGTGTAGCAGCTGTTTAGTAGGCAGCCTGCCCTACCTCCCGCACACCCCTACCCTACCGTATGCGTGCATGAGGAAGGAAAGCATAAATGAAAATCAATAAATAAAAATTTTATCGCCTCAGTGAATGGATGGTGTGGCAGGGGAGGCGCAGAGGAATAACAGGAAGAGCAAGGGAGCAGAGTCTAAAGCCAGGAGCAAAAGCGAGGCTTAAATTAACTCACGCACACACATAAATGTGTGGAGGAAGGAGAGAGAAAGGGACAAGGGACCCACATGGGTGTGGATGGGGGAAAAGTTTTTAGTGCCAAAAAAGGGGTGGCATGGCTGGCAGCGGAAGGGAAAAGGAAATCATGCTTCAAACCAAAGCTAGACCGGCGAATGCGGGTGGAGGATGTAAAGCTGGAAAACCGCCAAACAAAATCGATAAATTTTCATGCTTTCACAGGACAGACACGAGGCATGAGAGAGAGAGAAAGAGATTTAGACAGATTGCAGTGAAAGATATGGGGGGTGGGGGTTTAGCCATTCTAATGCAATTGGCCAATAAATCATAGCGCATAAAACTGCATGAAAATGTCAGACATCGAGGGGAAAAGTAATCCTCTTTTCGAGTGGAGGGGCTGGGTGATCAACCGACAGTTTGAGTCAATCAAAGCTAGAGTGCTGTATCAATCAATTAATCACACAGAGCGCCTCCCTAGCGCCTCTCTCGCTCAATCGTTTACATCAATCAATCAGTAAATTGCCATCAATTAGATAAAAAGCCTTATCAGTGGGCCGACCGGACTAGTGACGAAAGCAGCGTCAACCCCCGTCCCTCTTTTGGGTGCATGATTTATGGCAGCAAGGGAGATAGCCAGAGAGAGGGAGAGTGCTAAAGCTAGTGCTGGTGCTGGTGCTGGCGCCCCCGAAAACAAACGGTAGACTTGGGCGTACATATTAGCCCATAAATCTGTACAACAGTCGCATTCATAAATCAATATTCAAATGGAAATAAACCCACAACAACCACGACAACAGCCACAATACTACGACACACAAGGGCTCTTCAAACAAAAATAAGGAAACGATAATGAAACAGCTGCGACGGCAGTGACGCGACACAAGAGACGCCGCTGGCGCCGGCGCCTCCGTGGATCACTTGAACCTTGCTCTATATTTTTCCACGCCACTGTATTGGCAAAGCACGATCAACAACATGGCAAGCAAAGAGCAAGGAAAAGAGAGCAGAGCAGAGCCGGCAGAACTACAGTTTCAATCCATCTCTCCGTGCATCGCCGAGCAGGCAGTACAGTGGTGGCTGATAAAAGTGCACACACCCACAGGGATAAGCACAGTCGCAGGCATCGGAGTGCACTCATTACAGCACATGGGCACGATCATCAGAGAGAGAAGCGAAACGAAACGAAACGCTTTGGAATTCCAATTAGTTCTCGCTCGCTCTCTTTTATTAATGTCTGGTACGTGACTGTGGGACCGGCTTATAATCATTTCACATGTGACAGGCGGCAGACGGGCAGCGTTATCCATTATCCAACGAATGGTTATGCCACCCACAGCGAACCTGTGCCTGTTGCCGCCCTCCCTCTCGCTTAACACACAGGAGATTCTTCAGTGTTGGCGCACTTCATCTTGGACTGTCAAAATTAAAACTTTGCGATTTGTTTGAAAAGTTTTTGAATCTTATGAAAAGCGTCGCGCTCTCTTTTTCTCTCTCTCTCTCTCTCTCTGAACGTATTCCAATTTAAGCTTTGATTTTGCGCCCAAAAAACTAGCCAAACAGTATGTACGTACATACATTTATACACTCATTGGCTCGCAAATAAATAGAATAAATGTTGACTAGGGTGAGGCGATTGCCGGTTGCCGTTCTGTGGTAAATTACATTTCATTTTTGAAATCAGCGCGAGATGGCCGAGAGAGATGGAGTTAAGTTTTTTAGTGAAAAGCGGCAACATCGCATTAAGGGACGTGTGCTCAATGAGCGAAAGGAGGCAAAAGAGAAGCATGGCAGAGAGAGGGAGAGGTCTTGAAGAATAACCGAGAGGACAGGACAGTAGTCAGTCGCAGGCTCCTGTTGAAAATTCAATTTGATTTGATTTGATTTTCGTTCTCGTTTTCGTTTGAATGCACAGCACAGCACAGCACAGCACAGAAAGTTGAAAAAGAAAAAAAGAGGTGGAGGAGGAAGGCAGCACAAAGTGGAAGTCGAAGAAGCTGAGTGGATAAGAAGAAGCAGCACACGATGGAGACATGATATCAAATTAGTGAAAATATACGGGAGAATGAACAGAAATTGCTGGACAAGCTGTTTTCCCAGTGTTTTCAACCATAAATCGTTGGAGATCGGCGGATAGCGGCTACCTTTATTTGTTCTATTTTCTTATCCCTCTTCTTTCAATCATTTCTTATCGATATTTATCCCTTCATTCTATTATTTCTTATCAACAGCAGAAACGTTGCCCCATTTCTCACGTAAACACGCACGCACAGTGGGCCACACACATTCACTACACACACACAGCAGGGCGCACATAGCAAGGCACGCGACAAGTTTGCGCGTACACCCATTGCCAATTTAGCGGCGAACGCATACACACATACACATGCATATATACATACATATATATGTACATAGGCACATGTTTTAGACATTTACTTTTACGTCTTCGAAGATTTTTCATTGAGCTTCGAGGCAAAAGTGCCGCTGCCTCTCGCTCTTTCCTCCTTCTGTTGTTCCTGCCTTCTCGCTTTTTCAGCTGCCGATAAAAATCAACAGTCAACGGCGACGTCGACAAGCAGCCGGCAAGACTTTAAATACCCTTGCCTCGGGTATATACTTCCTATGCCCCGCATAATTTAAGCTCCAAATGCAACTATGGGATCACGACAGTAGACATCTGCCATGACTGTTCAGACTTTAATTTATTCTATTCTTGTATTTTCTCAAACCTAACATCATTTGTTTTCTAAATCATTATATGGGGACGGATAAACATAGGATATCACATGCATCGACTACCGATATTTACAACGATTTTCCACTCTCTTTTATCGCACAATTAATTGAAAAACATTCAAATTGTGCCATGCGGTGATGTTGTTTTTCTTGTTTTATTTTTTCTAATTAATTCTTGGGGAAGCGTCCCACTGCAGTTGATGTTGCTCTTTCTCTCTCACACACTGTCTCTGTTCCCATTCACGTTCAGCCTCTCACGGTGGCGCTATCAAGCCTCTCATTACACCTCATTCACGCTCACTCACGTTCATGAAGAAACTATATATGTATGTATATATGTATGTATATAGTTTCTTCATGCTCACGTTACCGCTCCTGCTCGCGGTTTTCCTATCAAACGATGATCCTCTCACAGTACCGCGCACTGTTTCCAACAACAACATCACACGAATCACACACACTTCCTCGCCTTTTCTACCAACCGCACCGCACACACACACTGGCACTGCAGCAGCACTCTCTGCTCCCGCTGCTGCTGAGCTCCACTCTCACTCTCGCGCTGGCTGCGCCGCTCCTACTGTTCTTATTGTTGTTGCTGTCTCTGTTGCTGCTGCTGCGTTTTGTTTATTTGTCTCTGTTCCACTTGTTTTTTGCCTTTCGCCTTTTGCACTTGCTTGCCCGTTCGTTGCTGCTGGTGTTGCTGCTTCTTATTTGCTTTTTATTATGCACACTTTTTCCCGTTACATTTCAATTGAATTTTCGTTGGTTTTTCGCACTAATTCTTTATTGGGAACTAATTTTTCGAATTGGAATATTTAGCACAGAATTTTTTTTGGTTTTTTGAGGAGAGCGCGAGACACACGAACCACCGCGCCGCGCCGCACGCCCGAAGTGCCTTTACGTTATATGATGAAAACCGAAACGACGACGACGCCGAGAACCGTTCAACATGAACGACGACGACGCCAGCAGAGCTGCCCCACAGAGCGACAACAGCCAACAGCAGCAGCAGCAAAACGATGCGAAAAACGAATTGAGGCGAAGGCGAACAGGCACGGCACCCAACACACACACAGACTGGGGAGCGAACGAGAGAGCAAAACCAGAGGCAAGCTTGAGAGAGCACAGCCAGCGCAATGCGTGAGAGCGAGCGTGTAAGCCTGTAAGTAAGCGGGCAGGCAGTGGGGGGATGGGTGGGTGTTCTAGGTAGCCATGCCTAATGAGAGAGGTGACCCCCGCCGCGCTAGCAAAGCGCATTTGGCAATTGAAATTGAAAGTTGTAATCTAGGTGAATTCAAGACAGGGTGGGAAGCATAACGACGATGCTTACCACCATGACGTGTGCAGTTGGCCCATTTTGATTGCAGAGAGAGAGAGAAAGGAAAGAAAATAAATGTGTGCGTTTCATTTCCATAGCGAGAATACCTCACCTTTAACATATACACCTTGGCTGTAATGAGACGACAACGTTGGCGACGGCGGCTGGAAATCCATCATCAAACAGCTGCCGCTGCCATCGCTCACTCTTTCTCTCTCTCTTACTCTGTCGTTCTTTCCTTATTTCTGGCTCTCTTTTGGCAAACAGCGGAAATCCAATTACAGGCAGAGTAGGGACTCCGGAGTCCGGACCCAAGCAGACAGAGCGGCAGCGGCAGCGGCAGCGACAGCGTCGCGGCGCCGTAGCTTATAGTGACTCGAAAATGAACACGCACACACACACACGCAGTGGGACAACAGATGGATCAAGTGGGATTCAGCCGCAGAAACACGAAAAAGAGAGGAACGACAAAGGCAGAAACAGAAATCGCATAGGAAACAACAAAAACAAAAAACGTGACTTTGAATTATCCCACTGGGAATATAGCAAAAACACTGAAAAGGGTGGCGTTGATATAAGAATAAATGTAACTGTTTGATTTATGCCAAAGTTTCGAGTAAATAATATTCTAGCTACGTCATGACCGACCCCCTTCTTAGGGTTAGAGTTCAGCGCAAAAGTGTGAAAGTTAATTACTTAATTTCCACGTTTGCCTTTCTATATGGCTCCTGCTAATATAGCAAAGTTTATGGAGAATAAAAATATATAAGCGAAATATAAATATAAATACTGTTGAAGATGTTTTTGAAAATTATATTCATTGAAGATCATAAACGTCAACCCTTGCTTATTCCTCGAAGCTAGATCGTGAATCGGTAAGAAAATATATGGAGAAATGCCAGTCCATGGACACATCCGATGAATTACGCAATTATTAAATATCGTTAGTATTCATTCCCCCCATCTGTAACCCACATTCTTCTGCACTTGTTTTGCTCATCCCCCTGCCCAGAGCCAAGAGCCAATTGCTAATCTTTCGGTTGCCTGGTTTTGCTGACTCTTCTTTTGCTTCTCCTTGGTACGAGTATTTTCATCGGCGACTGCTTCTTGGCCATCGTTTATCGCCTGCGATAAAAAACGAAAACTCAGCCCGACGCTTATTTGCTTTTCGGTGGGGTTGAGTTGGGTGCTAGGAGGGATGAGGGGCACCGGCACCGGCTCGAATGCACCTACAAAGCGATGCCGACTCTCAGATTGTTATCAGTTAAAACAAAAAAAGCAGCGGGCGACAACAACAGCAACAATGATCGTCGACGCTGCCCGAGTGTTGTTATCAGAAAACAAACGGCACCTGCCGGACCCTACCCGGGGACCGGCCCCCCTGCAGACCAAAACGTAGGCGAGGCGACGGCAGCAGCAGACAGCAGCAGCAGCAGCCGGCAGCGACGTCACAAGAGAGCCGATGGCAGCAGAAGTAAGAGCGACAGCGACAGAGCGAGTCTTAACAATAAAAAAAGAGAGAGAGAGCGGAAGAGTGGGGCTGGTGTGGGCGAGGAAAATCAAAGGCGGCACAGCTGCTGCTACTGCTTTTGCTTTGACATCTTCGCTTTACTCTCCGCCCCCCACCATCCGCTGATGTTTTGTTTTTTGTTTTACAGATTTACATTTTAAGCAATTAATACAAATAGGGGGAGGCTGTATAGAGAGAGAGAGAGAGTGGTGAATGGGTATGCCACCCTCATGCTAGTTGAGAGGGGGGAGGAGGCAACCTTGAACTTTGACCTCGCACTCGCTGTCTCCCTTTCGCACAAGCAGCATTCTAATCTGCGCCTAAAAATTTGATTGCCAAAAGAAAAAGAAAAGAAGAGCAAAACGAAGACGAAGAATAAGAAAAAGAGAAAGACGAAGGAGAAGGCAGCCACAGTCCCGCCACCGGCAGCACCACTGCCACCTGAGCAGGCTCTCTCTCTCTCTCTCTCTTTCCCTGCTTCTCCTTCTCCACCCACCTCCCCTTTACACAACAGTTGATGTGTGACGACAGTTCTCTCTTCCTCTTCCTAAGTCTGCCGTTAGGGGGAGGGGGCAAATGGATATTGGGTGAAGTGGATGTTGGGAATGGCAGGGCAATAATTAGTCCCAAGTGGGTTTCATAGCAAACAGCTTATGGCTATGTGGATTGCTGGGCGGCTGCTTGGACACTTGATGCTACAGTGCGAGCAACAGAGACAGGGAGAGAGAGACAGACAAAGGAAGACAGGAGCCGAAGATATGTGGGGTGGGAGGGTCGAGTAGGAGTAGGAAATGCCCTCACAATTTGAGATTTTCTGATTCTGATTACGAATACTTCAAAGTGAGTATCGGGTACCGGCACCGTCTGCCGTTTCCGTTCGCAGGTTACAATTTTCTCTCAAATTTCTGAAATTCGATTTAACATTTTAGGCACTTAAATTTAAATTTTCGAAACTTGTATCTAGTAAAACTAGCATATAATTTCTATCAGTTCTAAAGAGCTATGTTACATGATTTGTGGGTAATAATAATATTGCTACTTCCCTTTTGCGGCATTCACTTGTGCATCTCGATTAAAATATATGCGGAAGTAATGGGAGCACACATGCGACTTATGGCTAACTCTTTGTTAAAGATATTTCCAGATTTGCATCATTAAATATAAGTAAAGTATTCATTAAGCAATCCAGATCACGAGATATCCCCGCCCTATAATCGTATTTGATGCGATCCTCCCCCTCCTCCTCTCGTGTATTATTCTCATTCCACATTTGTATGCCACATGCGATCGTGTGCTGCTACATATAATAATCTCTCCCGCCAAATTGCTTGCAATTTTGTTGTTGCTTTTCAATTTTGTTTCTTTCATTTCTGTTTTCGTGTTTCTCTATTTCCATGCTCTTTTTTTTAGATAAGCGAAGCTTTGCATGTTCGGGAGGGGAGGGATCTGTACACCAACCAAAACCATCCGTAGGTCATGCTTTATTAAACAAATGGCACACACAGCAACACTCACGCCGATTGCAGGGTAATGAAATGCTTGTGGAGACGAATATAAAGAGTTTATGAATAGAATTCTAACAACTTAATTATAGATATCGGAGAGTGGATCGCTGGGCGCTGGTGGGGGGTTCTGTGGAGCAAGAGTGCCACCAGATCTGACAACGAAAAGTATTCATGTCTATAATGAACATCACATGCAGCAAAAATAATAAATGTAATTTAATTTAATTTAATAATTAAATATGGCAAATTTATTCCCTCTGCACCATATTCTAAAATCGAAAATCCCTACTCACAAGGAAATACCGAAAGCTATTTATTAGGAAACTTGGAGTTCAATGAAAACACAAACTAATAATGAAAGAATATAAAGTCATGGAGGAGGGATAACTGGAATTCAAACGGCATTTCCTGAGGCTTAAATCTTTGATTCTGAAACTCATTCGAAAGTTCGAACTCGAATTCTCACTCACCTTGTGGGCGAACTCCGAAAATTGTAGCAACAACAGCAGAAGGAGCACACCATATACACAAGAAAATTGATGCTGCCGCACCACGTTGACGTTGAGGTATTGCCGGTAGCTCCGGTGCCGCAGCCGCTGCCGTTGCTGTTGCCGCTGCTGCTGCAGTTGTTGTTGTTGTTGTTGTTGAGGGAGCTTCCCACACCGCCCGTTAGGGTCGTCGAATTCTCCTCGGTTCCTACTGTTCCCCCTGTCCCGACAGTACCCGCTGTCCCGCTGCTGCTGTGGCGACTCGAGAGATTGCACAGATCGAGTCCCGCTGCTGCGATAATCGAGGCAGCCGAGGATTTGCGACGTCCAGATGCTGCTGCTGCTGCTGCTCCTCCCTTGACTGCTCCTCCTCCCACGCCACCGGTTGCTACTGCCAGTGCCGCTCCTGCACTGCTGCTGCTGTTGTTGTTGGGTTGGGCCGCTCTGCCGGCTTTGGTGCTCTGCTTCAGGAATTTGCTCAGTCGGCGGGCAGCCAGGTGCGGCGGTGGCTGGGGACTTTGTCCGCCCAAAGCGGGTGGTGCACTGCAGGTGGAGCGTTTTCGTTGCAGCTGTATCGTCCCTGCTGCTGCGGTGTCTGTTCCTCTGTTTGTTGTTGTTGTTGCCTTTGCTGATGCTGCAGGCGATGCATCCACAAAGCTTATTTGCTTCCACTTTTTCTTCTTCTTCTTCACTTTGGCGGTGGCCTTGAGCAAATGTCGCGATCGAAATGCCGCTGCTGTAGTTGTTGTCTGTGTGGCTGCGGCAACAGTGGTCGCTGCTGCTGGGGAGGTTCTTGCTGCTGCTGCTGCTGCTGCGGCTGCAGCTGCTGTTTCTACGGCGGGATTTACGGCTGATGCTGCTGCTGAGGCTGCAGCGGGGATTACTGTTTCTCTTGCTGCTGTTGATGCTGCGGGCACTACTCTTCTTGAGCGGACTGATCCTCCAGTGACTTCTCTTCCCGCTGCGGGGCCTTCTCCTCCTCCTCCTCCTCCTGCTGCTGCTGGCGTTAGGCTCTGGCTGCGCCTTTGACGCTGCGGCGCTGCGGCAACGTCGGCGGCGGCGTCGTCGTCACCTTTGGCCGCCAGTTCAAAAACTTTTACCCCGGCCACCCGCACACACACAAACACACACGCACGCAGTCAGAGGCAATCTCTCCCGCTTGCACACACACAGCACACGCCAGACACAGACACACACACACGCGTACGCGTCTGCTTACGCTCACGCAGGCGGCGTGTGTCGTCGACGTCGCGGTCGCGGCATTTGATAAGCGGCTTCTCTGGTTCTTGTTGTTGTCGTTGTTATTCTTGTTGTTGTTGTGGTCGTGGCTGCTGGTGCTGCTGCTGCGCCGCTGCGGCGGCGGCTGCTGCTTTGATTTGAGTGCTGCTTCAGCCGCTGCTGCTGCTGCTGCTGGATAACTGTTTTTGGCACTGCTTTTTTATGTAATTTTTCAAACACTTGCAAAAAAAATTGTCAAAAAAATGCCTAATATAAATGTAATTTTTTGTTTGTTTGTTTTTGTTGTTGTCTCCCATGCACTGCACACACGGAGACACACGGAGAGCAGGAGCGCGCGCGCCTACACAGAGACACACGGGTGCGAAGATGGCAACGCAACGACGACGGAAGCGCAAAAAGGAATTTCTGGCGTGTGTAGCGGTAAACGGTAAACGCGTGCGATGCTCACAGCTGCAGCGACCGCACGACATTAAGCAGAGGGACAGAACAGAAGCCAAGCAGCGCCCAGCGCCAGCCAGCCAGCGCCAAAACGATATGGGGAGTGGAGCAGCAGCAGCAGCAGGCAGAGTGTGTCCATGGCATGTCCATGCACGGTGGGGTCATTCCGCTCTTTAGCTGGCCTAACGTGTTATCACACACTCTCTCTCTCTCTCTCTTTCCACCTGACTCTCTTTGTCTAAAACAGAATAAACGAAACGACACCCGAACCGAAATAATACATATGTATGTACATACATGATCTAACGGCAAACATACAGATTCATGACCGTAAGCATACGCATACGACTGTTGGAATTAGGTAACCATTAAGAGACCGCCCGCTGAGCTGGTCTCACCTTACATAAGTACACCCTGGCAGAGGCGGCTGGAACAGACGCAGCGGCAGCGAAGCAAGTGACAGAGAGCGTCCGAAGAAGCGAGTGGGAATGAAACGAAGTGAAAGAGACCACGCATAGATAGAGAGGGTGATGGCGATGGAAAAGTCGAAGTCGAAAGCGTGGAGGCGAAAGCACGCCGCCAGCGGAAGCTGTGTGGAGACCGAATGACGCCGGCAGCGCAGCCAAGCGATACTCTTTGATTTGTCTAGCCTCCAGCTGGCGAGTATGCACGAATTTGCAATCGGCTGGTTGCAACAGCCAAAAGCTTAACAAGAAATGGGGAGGGAATGGAACGGAATATAATGTAAAACTAATAAATAAATATACGTTAAAAGAGGACTTAATATATGTCCCAAATAATGTATGTAGCACTCCACTTATGTATGTACATATAAATGAACATAAACATCCAATAATATGCCTGATTTTTTTGTTAGTTATTTCATAACATAGAAAAAGCAATTTCGCTCTTGATTTAGTCATTTTTTTCTCACGCTGTATACTGGTCTGAGGTAGCGCATCCACTGTTCGTTAGATTAGCACTCTGCGCTCTTCTGCTACTGAATGAAATGCGCAAAAATAGTAGTAGACGCCAGCGTCGCTGCCATGCTATGTTTTCTAAGAGAGTGTTTTGGGTGCAGAGCAGAGCAGAGCAGAGCAGGGAAAAAGATGAGCGAAGCAGCGCGCGCCTAGGTGCCCCTAATTTTTTGCACTCTCTTCTTTCGGATTGCTTTCTAGTTCTGTTTCATCCTAATCTTTCTTATCTTTTGTTGTTATTTACTTTTATGTTTCGTGTTTTTCTATTATTTATTTGTTGTGTTCTGCTGGACACGATACACAGTGCACGCGCTCTCTTTCCCTTTTCTTTGTGCCTCTCTTTTGCGCAGAAAGGTGCGCGCTCTTTGTTTTTTGAAAACAAGTGCCGTGCCGGGCTCTCTTAAAGCGTCGCTGTGCTATCGCTGCCGCACTGCTTCCACGGCTGATTCTGTTTCTGTTTCTGCTGCTGCTACTGTTGTTGTTGTTGTTGTTGCGCGTTGCACTTGAAAACTTTACGTACGCACAGCAGCGCCCCTACAGTCAGCCGGCACCCAGAGCGCCTCTCTCTCTCTCTCTTTCTCTCACACACTCTCTTGGGCCGGCTGAAGTGCATTTGCATTTGTTATTGAGCCGCCGCCCCCTAAGCTGGGTCAAGTGATGGGCGCGGCGGCAGAGCAGAGCAGAGCAGCGCAGAGCCAGAGCCAGAGCAACAGCAGCAGCAGCAGGCAACGCAGCAGAATTGAACTCAAGTGGTTTGAGTATTCACTAAACACTGGACTACAGGCTTTGGGGCTAACAGAATTCGAAAGCGAATCAATCGGGGTCTAAATGTGACCCATTGGAACCCCCTATCCATCAGATAATTATTGACATTTATACTCAGGTAATGCTCTCTCCCGCTCTCTGTTGTCTGTTGTCTGGTGTAATTAAATCAGTCTCTTCACGAGGCACGAGGCACGAGGCAATTCTGATGGCTATATTAGTTGGCCCCTCCACAGCATCCGCCACTCGAGAGCGCCTCGTGCCACACGGGGGTAACCCAATGCTGCACTTGCTCCGGGGGCCACCCTGGGATCCCAGGGATCTGATGGCCTGGCTGGCATTTTGTTATTAGCTCTTAAGTTGCTGCCCCAGGTGCCTCAAGGTGCTGCGGCACGAGCTGGGGGTCAACGCAAAGTTTCAAATTTCTTTCGGGCCAATAAAAATAAACAAAGGCGCCGCTCCACTTGGGCACGGTAGCCCAATGGAGTGGACTGAAATGAGCCTCGGGCTCGGATTGCAATTATCCTCCGACTCTCAGCCAGCTGGGAGAGTTATCCATCAAAGATGGAAGCCGCTTTACAGAGGCTCTAATGAAAATTTGCTACCATTTTGCCAGGAGCCTGGCCCAATGCCTTAAGTGGCTAAATACTGCAAAGGATGGGGCCCGGGGGGGCCTCAGGTGAGCGACACTTATCCATTCAGTTGGAAAAGGAACAGAAAAGGAAAACGAAACGAAAGGAGAGCAAAGGAAGGGAAATTGTTCGTGTTATGGTTATGGCTTCCCTGCCCAAACTGCCAGCCAACCACCCACCCAGCCAGCCAGCCAGCCAGATGTTATCGCAATTTTGGTCTTTTGCATAAACAGCCCAGAGATCTGTCAAAGAAAGGAGAGCAAGAGAGAGAGAGAGACACTCACGATGGGCCGTTACTCTCCAACTGACTTTCAGCGAGAGAAAAGTACGAATATTTTATGAATTGTTTTTAAAAATAAAAGAAGAAATTCCACATGAAATCTGCCAACATTTTCTGTTACAATAAAATAACCAAAAACGAATTACTCAAAGTTTTTCCCTTGTTTTAGCGTATCTAAACTTCGTCTATTGGTTGGCTGCTTCGATGTTATTTTGATACTATTTTGTGGCCCCCTCTGTCCGCATCCACTTTTCCACGGCCGCTTTGACAAACAGCCCAGCAACAATAACAACAAAGGGAAAGGACACACGGACACAACACGAAAAAAACACAAAACTAATGGATGGGCAATGGCACCCAGGGGGCTGGCTGAACAGATACGAAGAGCAGGATGGCTAGAAAAGAGGGAGAAGGGAGGGGAGTCTGTGCATAACACATACCGCCCCCCGTGGAGTGCTCCTCATGTTGTTTGTTTGAGAGATTTCTGGACTGCCATGGAGTCAAATATTTGTTAAACAACTTTCAAGCGGTTTTGGTTATTACTAATTATTCACCAGAGAGATTGTAATAAATATCTTCACAGATATATTTCTGGTATTTGTAATTGTAATTTGAAATAAAAACACATCGGAGCTGCCCACAGAATCTTCACTGATACATTTTTGACATAAAAAGAGACACAACAAGCCACCAAAATCGATTTCTATTTCGTGTCTTTGGTTCGGATTTGTTTCCATATTGTTAAGCCCTAGAAATGGCTGCCGAAATGATGAATTTTCTGAGGAAAACCAAACCAGCAGCGGATACAATTTTGACAGGCAAAATTGCATTAAATGTTTTCCATTTTCTACCTTCCACTGGCAGCTTTTGTTTGGCTTTTTCTTGGCTGCAGAAGGGAATGTGAAGACCTCTCATTAATATACACTTTGGCACTTTGATTGTTGTTTGTTAAGCCATGCAACAAAATAATCCCTTTGCCTGTCGCACAAATATTTGTCCTTGTCCTTGGATTTCGCAAACATTTTGCATCACACATGGAGCTCGTGGAGCTGCCGTTAACGTTCCATTAATGTCCTTTTTCTGTGCTGCTCCTTTTGATTTTTTTTCAATTTCCTGCGCTTTGACGCCCCCGAATGTGCGTGTGCAACACGCCCCCCGCTGCTGCCAGCAACGTGCCCCTGCCACACGTTTCTCCATTTGGGTTATGCTGCAGTTAACTTTATTGCCAGCTGGAGGCGGGATCGTGGACAAACAAATTGCACTCGGCGCTCGACGCTCGACGCTCGACTCTCATTTTACGTTTCGTTTTGTGGCGCTGCCGCTGCCGCTGCCACTGTTGCACTTGCCGCCAGGTGTGGCAGAAGCCGGAACCCCGAATCTGCCACACACCAAAAAGTTAATCGTAAAAACGCAGAGCGAAAATGCCAAGGTTCAACGTGTTGCTGATTGTTTTGCCCGCCCTCGGGTGGCAGTTGCAACCAGTTGCACACTGCGTATACGCAACGTCAGCGGCAGCACACACACGGCAAAGGGGAAGCGCAATTTAACGCAATAAAATCGCTCTCGGATTCTGTCAGAGCCAATGGTGAGGGGGGAGCTTACCCGCGGCACACGTCGGATCGGTAATCAGAGCCAAAAAGAGGGAAAACTTACCTGTAAAAAACGAGAGAAGAGAAAAAGGGAATTTTCAATTAGTTGCGTGTCGTGTGTTGTACATTGGGGAGTTTATTACATTTAAATATACAATTAAAGACCGTTGAATTATGGCAGTCAAATGAGAAATGGGATGGGAGACAGCCAAGAGATTTCTCTTTTACCTAATCATCGCCGAATGTTGTTGGCTTGTGCTTGGAATTCGTTCGTTTCAAAGGAAAATGTAATGTCTGGGAATTGCCTTAAGGCACCGCCTGCCCCTGTCCCTGCCCTGGCAGCTTTAAGCTCTTCAATCCTGACCACTAACAACAAATTTCCGATTGTGCACGCAGCGTGCTCTGTCTGATAAGCTCTGCACCGAAGCTTAGTCGCGGAAAAGCTGCGCAGCTAAAAGCTGAGTGGAAAATGTGCAAGTTTTGGGCGGTGGTGAAAAGCTTGGCGGGTGGGTTTCTCTGCTATGCTTGCTGACAGCTTTGAGAAGCTTCGCAGAGCTTTCGGCAGATCTATGTGCAAAAGGTTGCTAAAATGTTCATCCTAAAATACATTTTCAGGCATATTTATGATACTTTTAGTCAACTTATTCGTGGATAGATTTGTACCTTTAGACCCTGTTAGCTGTAGTTACACGCAAAAGCTGGCCTTAAATTTTCCTTAGTTTCATTGAAACTAATTCGTTTCAATTTAGAAACAAAGCAATTATGCATAATGCAAATTGTTAGCTAAAATTCACACATGACTCGTCCTGCTCCTCCTCCTCCACTCCTCAGTGGCTGCCTGCGGGCACTCAAAAATGTTTAAATGTTTTCGTAGCTCTCGACGACAAAAGTTTGGTCAAGCATTTCAACTTTTCATTTGTCAAGCAACAATCGGAGCAGATTTATCGCACAGAGTGTCGTGGAGTCTGACGGGATTTTCGCTCTTGTTCTGTTGGCTCTGCCCCACGGGAGAGCAACTGAACGCTGCCCCCCAATGCAGCAGCAAAAAGCGTTGCAAGCTCAGCAGGTGGACAAGTGGGATAGAGACATAGAGAGACAACAAAATGAAACGTAACCCCATGGGTGGTCGCTGCATTCACAATTATTTTTTATCTCTTTCCAAGCTGGCAGGAAAATTAGAAAACGCCAAAGAGATGGCTGCAAATAAAAAGCTGAACTTATTGAAGCTGCGAAACAGCTGGAAGCAGCTCCCATCAAATGGCCAGTATAAAGCAGAATTAAGTGTTCAAATGAAGGCAAATAAGTTGGGTACAAATTCTGGTGTGCCGCTTGGCTCATTTGTCGCCGATTTGCCTACGTGTCCTCGCTTTATTTCAATTTTTGGCAGCCCCTTGCCCTGCAAAATGCAATAAATTACTGCCTGCCCTTGCCAGCACCCAGAATACACATCTCTGGGTTGTCCCTCTCCTTGTGGATGGTCCTGTGTTTATTATCATTGCTTTTCTCTTCACCTTTGGGACTTTCAAGCCTCTCTCCCCCGCCCTCTCTGTCTCTGTCTCTCGCTGTCCCTCAAGGTTTGTCTTACCCATCTCAGATTGCCTTTATCTTTTGGGTCATACTTCAAATGGCCATCAGCGTCTCCCGGCAGAGGTTTCCACCTTCAGCAATGTCACACGTGTCGTATGCGTAATATTTGTAATGTCAGCATTAACGGATTGGGCAGGCTGGATGCTTCGTCAGTGCATTACGAGCATGTTGCTGCAACGTTTTATGCTAATTAACAACTTAACTCAATTTTTGGTTTGCATTTTTGCATAAAATTCCACGCAAAATGATGGAGGAAAATCAACAATAAAGCGGCAGGGCATAAATTATGTAGAAAATGCCAGGCAAAATGCCGACAGACAGTGGGGGGAGCGTCTGTTGGGCGGGAGGCTATTTAGGAGGCGTAATTTATAGTTGATTTAATGCCTTCTAATTAGCGTAAAATATGTTTTAACGGTGCTTCCATTTTAATTGGTTTCCCCCCCACCGACATGACATGGCAACCAACGCAAAAATATCACAGATACGCGCAGTCGATTGTTTTTGGCCGTGATATGCCGTTTGAAAGTGAATTTAAGAGTGCAATTTGTTGACAAAATTGCACTTTAAAGCCGTGTAGTTGGGCAGTGGGCAACACTGGCTGGCAGTTGGGCCAGGAGAAGCGCGAGAGAGAGAGAGCTAAGGGGCAGCGGCAAACAGGTCAAAACATATGTAGAGCCAGTCGGCAGTTGCGCTGCCAGGAGAATGAAGTCAAGCATCGTGCGACAGGTGGCAAATAACAAGACGAAACCAGTGTTGGACAGGCACAGGAAGAAGACAAGATGTAGAGACAGAGACTGCGACGGGAGGAAGGCAACTGCCAACTGTGGACACTTCTCTAATATCCGAAACTTCAATAAAGCATCCGCCCCTGCTGTGTCCCAGCCATCCATCCATTCAGCGGAGCTGCGCAAATATGCCTTCATTAGCGCCTGAAAGTATGCAACACTCGAGCGGAGAAGGACTCTGGAGTAGGACGAAGGACGAAGGACTCCGCGAATACAATATGCAAACAAAAGCACGCGCTGCCATGCCAAACATTGTACGGCTACGGGCCGGGGTCAGGCCTGCCGTCAGGACATCGCCGAACAGCAACAAAAAAAAGGGTTTGGGCGTTGGGTTTTGGCTTTGGCTTTGGGCTGGGGTTGGGGTTCTGGCAACAGTATCAACGTTGCGGGTCTGCGCTGCTCTGCCAGCATCTTTCTCGCACTTTTCGGAACAACTTTCTGCGAGTTGCAAAGTGTGGGCCGGGCAGGGGGCAACGAGCAGCCAGCCCGGAGATGTCCAGTAAGTAAGAGGCAGCGTAATGCCGGAGAGCTTACACAGCGGCGAGTCGAGTTCTTTAAGGGCAAAGAGAATGAAGTTAGTGGTTAACGGACAGCAGACCCTTAGGCATGAATTTTTGGCTTTAATTGAGCGACAAATAAATGAATTACACGAGCAAAAAATGTATAGAAAGTAGAAATAAATGGAAATAGAAGCACACAATTAATTTGCTTAGGTTAAAATAGTTTTCGCAGACATAAACACAGTCGAGAAATACACAAACAAAGCGAAATCTTTATTCGGCAATAATCTTAAACACTTTCTCGCTGCCCCACCCTCCAAAAACCTAACCAAATTCAGTTGAAAATCGCTGAATATATGCAAAACCCAGTGGGGCATGGCCACAGTGCAGCTTTTAGTCAGCGACACCGATACCCGAGACCCGAGACCTTTTTTGCCACACTTCGCTGGGGGAATACCCCGTTTGATCCCCTGATAGCCTAAAGATTGCCCACCAAATTGAAGTTTAAATATGAAGAGAGAGCGAGAGACACATTAGCTGAGTCTCCCTTTTGGTTTTGTTTTTTTTGCTCCTGTTTGGCTCCTGTTTTGCTCCTGCTGCTGTTATGCAACAACAATAATAATATTTATTACTTTTCGTGGCATTTGTCTGTATGTTTTTAATAATAAATAAACTGTAAACATAAGTCACGCACACACACACACAAAAAGAGCCCAAAAGTTGAGCCTTGAGCTCTGCCAGAGATTTATCTTGCTCTCTGTTGCCTGCCTGCGGTATGTGTGTGTGCGTGTGTGTGTGTGTGTGTGTGTGTGGGGGTTGGAACTGTGTCTTTGTGGCCAAAAGCTATGCAAATGTTGCGGCCTGCCGTAGAGACTGTCTGGATTTTTAAAGTCGCTGCTGCCAACCTCAGCCACAGCCACAGGCACAGGCACAGGCACGGGCACGGGCACGGGCAGCCCCTAAAATTCCTTGACTGTGCCACAGCACTGGCATGCCCCCGGGGCATGTGCCCCCATTTTCATAATTCCTAAGGGAATTTTTGATTTAGGAATTAATGGCAGGACTAACAGGTGGATGAAGCGGGGCAGCCCAAAAAGGCAGCCCAGATGAGATGAAATGAGAGCTGAGCTGAGATCGAGATGGCACACGGCCTGCCCCTCAGCTAACTAACTAAATGCTGAAGTCAGTTTTGCTGTAAATTCAACTGAGAATTTAAATGATTTTCCCATGCCACTGGCGACTTTTGCGCAGCTCCAAAAGTCAACAAATAACAATTCTGCGAACTCGAACATTTGCTTCAATAAATGTTCAACATTTCGTGTCGTTTTTTTGTCCACTATTTCCGTATTTGATGTAAGTTGTAAGTGCGAAGTTTTGTTGATGTTTTTGACTGTGATTCTCTATCTATTTCATGCCTAAAATAATATGCCAAATTATGTTAATTTCATTTGAAATTCGTTGACGTTGCAGCACAATAAATAAAGGCAAGCATTGGGCCTGTCGCCCCGTCCATTAGCGAGTAATAATAATAAATCATTTGATTTATTTGTGCATTAACAGAATATGCTCTGGATTATTGTGCATATATTTTATTCTTATTAACATTTAATCGGCTTTAAGCTCCCCGCTCCCCCTCTCCCCACCCTCTGCCCAGCGCTTTGCTTTTTTCCTTCACTTTACTGGTGCTGGCCATTAAATTGAAATACATTTAACGGACATAATGCCAATAATTGTTTAAGTTGCTCCTTGCCCTGTTCGCTCGCCGCTCTCCTACGATTTTCCTTTTAAGGCAGCGCTGCGCAGTCGAAAGGAAAACGAAAGGAAACGAAATGTTCAGGGACTGGCAGCTTCAATTACCCAACCACTGCCCCCTGCCACACCCCCTTGCCACACCTTTCTCTGGGGTTCATTAAAATTATTCGCATCTTTTCTCTGTTTTTCCTCTCCCTTTGCTGTTTTTTTCTTATGGCTGTGCTCTGGCCGATGTTACTAATATATCTGCAGCGGAGGGGCACGGTGCGCAGCGCACGAAAAATTAAAAACATTTAAATTTAATTATACGACTATGACAAACATTTTTGGCATGCTGACAACGCCGCGAGAAACCAGAGACAAGCGGCAACTGGCTGTGGGCGGGAGTCTGCGTTGCCAGTGACATTCGCCCGACTGACGGAACGATGGGTCTGGCCCCCAAGCAATTTGCAACAACAAGTCAACAATTAGCAGCGAGTTCAATGTGCCACCAGAGTCCAGAGTCCTGGAAAGCCGACATGCGACATGGCCATAAACAAGTTCATTAGCCAACGGCACACAAATTGATTGAGGAGAAATTGGGGCACAAGTTTGGGTAGCTGCAAGGAAGCAGCCTGCCACTTGGTTGTGTGATAGATGAAAGGAACGTCTTGACACTCAGCTCGAAGCGTGCTTTTGGGACCCATCTCTTATTCGTATGACACTCACCCAAAGAGATCCGTCTCGCTGCCGGGGAAACTGATCCTGGGCGACAGGGGCGAGCGGCCTGCACGCTTCAGCATGTCGTGCAGGCCCGGCGGCGCATGGATGGGACTGAGGATGGTTATCTTGCGATTGGGTGGCGCCAGGAAGCCGCCGCTCAGGGTTAGCTGGGTGCGCATGCCCGCCGAGCTGCTGCTCTTCATTTCGATGGTCTCCGCCGACTTGGAGATGAGGATCGAGGAGGACTGCTGCAGGCCCAGCTTGGACATGGACAGCTGCATGGATCCCCCAGCGGCGGAGCTGTCGGATAGATTGCTGCCAGTGCCATTGCCATCGCCTAGGGCCGCTGTGGCATCGTCGATCTGGGTGGAGGCACTGCGTATGCATTTCTCTGGCCTGGCACCACTCACCGGTGTCATGCCGGCGGCCGCCTCCGAGTGTGCCGACGTGGAGCGCACAAACTGCCGCACATGCTTTTGGTGGGCGGTGAGGAAGCCGTGCGAGCCGCCCTCCGGCTGCTGCAGAAAACTCTGGAACTTTGACTTGCTGGCGGTGGTGGTGGAGCTGGCGGAGGTCGCTGCCGCTGCCGCTGCCGCTGGCTGGTTGCTGGTGCCGCTGGCCATGTACCGTGTGCTGCTGCTGCTGCTCGTGCTCGTGCTCGTCCGCTGCTCGCTGGTGATTATCGACGTCGAGGACTGCGCTTTCAGCTGCTGGGCGAGCGCAGCGGCAGCGCTGGCGCTCAGCTGCAGGGTCTGCTCACCCACGACCGTGCTCGACTGCAGGCTCTGGCTGCGCGTCGAACTTGAGATGATCTTCTGTTGGGTCTGTTGCTGCTGCTGTTGTATGATCTGTTGCTGTTGCTGCATCTGTTGCTGGTGCTGTTGCTGTTGCTGCTGTATGGACGATAGATTGCTGCTGCTCATCGAATAGGAGCGCGTGGCGACGGCTACCTTGGTGGTGCTCGAGCTGGACGTTTGGCTGCTGAACTTCTGCTGGCTGTGCTTCACCTGCTGCAGGTGTTTCTGTTCCGCTGCCACTGTGGCTGTGGCTGTGGCTGTGGATGTGCTGGCAAAGACACTGTCATCGCTGCCACCCGGCGAGCCCAGTTCCATGTCCATTTCCATGGAGCGCAACTCCTCGGCATCCACCTCGCTGGGTGTCGTTATTATGTACTGCGGCGGTGGTGCCGGCTTCTGTTGGCCTGCACCACCATTGCCATTGCCATTGCCATTGCTGTCGTTGCTGTTGCCCGACATTTTATTTTGTTTTCAGGTGGTTTTTTGTTACGTTTTGGTTTTGTTTTTGGCTTTTATTTTTAATTTTTATTTTTTTGCTGCGAAACAGAATGTTTGTGTTTAAAGGTTAAAATATCAGTTTCAGGTCAAGTTTGTGGCTCTCATTTTATGGTATACTCTCTTGCCACGTTGCTGCATACTTTTCAGGGGGGTGGGGGGTAGATGTTTTCCACATTTCCATGCGAGTGAATACGGTAATTAGCTGAACGACATCTCTGTGGACCAGCAGCACACGCGCGCATTAAACAGAGCGCAAAAAAAAGAAGAAACTTTCGACTCCACAAAGTGACAAAAACACACGCAAAGAGCGACAGAGAAAGAGAGAGAGAGTGGAATTTAAAGTCGATTTAAAGTGGAACCCAAGGACCTAACAGCAAAGCAAAAACTTGTCGAATCTTTAAAAAAATGTTGAAATATTTATAAACCGAAAGTAAGTTATAGAGAACTCCAAAACTCTTCCATTTGGACAGTTTTTTCCGCTGGCTATGGCAGCCCATAGGGGCCTACAGCTGCACAGCAGCGCGAGCATGTTTGATTCGAACTCGAACCTGAACTCGAGCAAGTTCTGGCCCCAGAACTCCACGCCAGCTCGAGCCTCTGCCAACCCCAAGCAGCAGCGCCTTTGGCTCAATTTTCTTCTCTCTTTTTTTGGGTGGTTTTCATTTTTTGGCGCTGCTGTTTTTTGTTTTTCTTGCAGCTCGGTTTGGTTATGCCTGGCGGGTGTGGGTGCTGTGTACTCTAACAAGCTGCATAATTAACCTGTGAACTGTGACCGAGACTCGTGGAGCTGTTTCTGCACTTTACATCCACTAATTGATGGCGGAAGGAGGTGGAAGGCAGTTGGGCAGGCAGGAATCCGCCCAAGAGCAAAAGCAACACTCCACAGCTCATTAACTAAGAGACTTTGATTGCATTACTGATGCGGAAACTGTGATTTATATTGCACTTTTTCCTGTTTTTCCCCGTGTTCCCATTCCCATAGGTTTTCCCTTTTTCGTACTCGATTACCGGCTGGCTCCAGACCAGAGCCACGGCTCAACAGGATGCCGAGGCAGAAGGTTGGAATTTCTGCGCAAAAATGTCGTTGCCCAGGCAACATCGCAATGGACGGAACATCGCGATATTTCAAGTTCCTTTTTTTCTTTTTCTTTTTGTATTTGATTTGATTTGAAGGACCCTGCCGCAAGGCCCCTACGTAATTTTCTATGGCATTCATTGGCCAAATGGTAATCAATAAGCAATCATTTTAAATGTGATTCCACTGTGCTCCACTCTCGCAATGCACTCCGCGCGGCGAGCAACGAGCACTCATTGCCATAGAAACTTTCGCCCACTGCCAGGTGGCACAGTCTTATCGCCTTTTGATTGCGAAAACACATTCGGGCTTGGAGCTGGTAAAGGAATTCAAAGGAAAACTATAAGTCAAAGGCGGTGCCGGGCTGCCCCGGGGGTCAGCTCACACAAAGGCTGCAGGCAGCTCCCACTCCCAGGCACTTTAGCTCCCATAAAAAAGATGACTCTGGCTCAAAGTTCCTCTACAAAAAACTAGTTTTTGCTGCATAAAAGCGCTACTTAATTAACTAAATTAAAGAATTAAACTTTTTGCAAGTTTTTCGATGCATAAAAATGTCAAGAAATAATTCAAATACATTTTGGTTGATTTCATTTCGCTTTTCTTTCATTCACAGTCACAGTTTCGAGTCACCAAAGTCACTGCATTGTGTGGAAAATTTCAATTTGTTGCATAAGCCAGAGTCAGGCTGCTGTTGGGACTTCTTTTGGGTGGTGGGCAGGTGCAATCAGCTGCCTATCACAAAATTCCCAGAACAAGAATTTGTGCCACAGCCGGACACACACACACACACACACACACACACACGCGCGCAGAGATAAAGGGCACAAGCGAAATTGTTGCTGCAATTTTATGCAAATTTGCGGGGGTGAAACCTTTTGGCTTAGCCACCAGAGAAATGGCCACACAATGCGAAGGTAGAGGGGCTAGTGGGCAGGGGGCGCTGCATTGAGCCGGCAGCACGTCTCTCCGCATTGTTGACACTGCCCCCCCGCCTGCTGTTCCGCCTACACCTTCTGCTTTTTTCGACATTTCAAGGATGTCCCCGCCTTGGGGCGTGACACTTCAAGTAATTGCAGCACCAAAGAGAGAGAGAGAGCGAGAGCGAGAGCGAGTGAGTGGCAAGTTGCAGCATCAGCACATAATATTGGCAATGTCTATGCAAATAAAGTTGGAGGAGCAGTCCGTGAGTACCCCACAGAATAGCGGAGCAGCGGCCTGCAAGTACCCCACAGAACAACAGAAATGCTCGTAATAATAGCAACAAATGCTCGGCGTGCCACAATGCAAACAAACAGCGAGTGACGAGTGGCGAGAGACGCGTGGCGAGAGACGCGTGGCGGGTGTAGCCCCGCCAAGAACTGATCAAAACACTCAATTGGCTGCTGCCCTTGCCGTTGTGTGGTTCGCGCCAAAAGGGTGTAAACATTTCCATTGTGTGCACTGTGCAACATTTTCAATCAATTCAATTTCGCATTACGCATACGCCCCGTGCAGCCATGCAATACGATAAGCGGCAGGAAGAGGAGCACTCTCGCGGAGAATTACACATTGCTCGGGTTATTTATTACGCGCAGCATATTTGATTTGCTTTTTGCTTTGGCACTCCATCAGCGGGTGAAATCAATTTGCATTTACGAGCAAACAAGGCGAAAGGCAATAAGCAATAAGGCAATAACAAAGGATGTTGGCGCCTCAGTCGTAGCGTCATTCTTTTGTTAACTTTACTCCTGGCATACACCCCAACGCCCCCCCAAGAACTGTCAACATCATTAGCCATACATCAACTTCACGTTTGAATGCCACACAGCCCAGGCCCACATCGCAGCCCAAATGAATGCCAAGGCAAATGTGGTTTAAAATTTGCAGACCACAAAAGGGCATGTGAGAGCTGCCTCGGAACTGGCCACAACGAGCGGCTCCCCTTAAAGGAAAACTCTTTGAAATTTGTCTACAAATTTAGCTCTATTTTCGGGCTATTTTTTATATTTTAGTTTCAACTTCTAGGCATTCAATTGCTGCACTTTTGCACTGACAAATGCGCTGGCTTTGGTTTGTGTATTGATTCAAAAACTTAAAGGAAAACTCTGTTTATATTTAGCCATATTTTAGGACATTTCTTTGTAACTTTGTTCAACCTCTCAGCCCTTAAATGTGTGCATAACTTTCGCCAACAAATGTGCCAGCATTGCTGATTTTAATTACCGCAAAAATGTGAGTTCGGTGCCGAAAGTTGACTTTAATTTTGTGTTGGAACAGGGTGGCCAGCACCTTATTGCCCAAACTTCATTCAAACTACTCGACGAGCTGTGTGCGAGAGTTGCATGTGCAATTTGTGTTAGCTTTTGGCATTTGTCCGAAACATTTTAATGCCACTAATTGACTAAGCACAGCGCCGCAGAGCCACTAAAAAATTCTATTACTAAATCTGTGCATCATCCGTAGCTCCCTCCCACTCTCTCTCTGTGTGTGTGTGTGTGTGTGGGATGCCATCCCAACCCATTAATAAATCAGTCGTAATTCATTTTGAAATAAATGCACGCACGGCCCTAATTTGATTCGATTTGGCAATAACTTTGCCCCCATCGACTGAGCTCGAGTGGATGTTAATTGACTTGGAAAAGCGATTCCACTGGCTTCAGAGTGCTGGCTGCATTACATGGCGGCAAGTGTAGATGAAAACAAATGAAAATAGATGAAAATGGCAAATGATTTTTTGCTTTCAATTCTCATTTGAGCTGCGGCTGCTGCCTGCCGTTAAAGTTCATTCCAATTGGCTTCGACACTGACCTTGCAGCTTCTGGCAAATGGTAGAATCAGCATCTAAGCCTTGCCCCGGCCTCCTGCCACGCGCGGCAACATTAAAAGCGAAAGCCATGAGGCAGCGCCTGAAGGCTAATTTATGTTTTTGCCGCCATGAAATTACTTAATTCTCTTGCACGGAATGCGCTCCACGTGGCATGGGGGAGATGCCGCTTAGATGACAACAGAATAAAAAATAAAATGCCAACAGCGATAGAGGTAAATATTTTTTGCCAAGCGGCATGCCAATGATTTTTATCAGAGCTGCCTGCCGCCTGCTGCCTGCAGGCTATGCGTAAATAAATGAATAAAAACAAAGCGCACAACGAGTAAATGTTAAATAAATGTTCGTTTTTCTGTACCTAATTGTTCAACGGCTTAAAGTGTTTAAGTTTGAGTCTGAGTTTGTGCTGTGATCATTGGCATAAATGCAGTTTCAGCTCCACTTTGAGCTGCGCGGCTTCACAAGTGTCTGGAAAGTCTCGTTTGAGCCACTCTTAGCTGTGTTTGCTGCGTGTATAAACTCCACATATGTTAGTGGAATTTTTAGCCACACAAAGAGAGAAAAGAAGGTCTTCAAAGGTGCCTCAAACTATGCCCCCCGCAGCTCTCAATATTTGTCTCTTAATAATCTGCATTTAGTGCATTTTTTTTACCCTTTTTATTGACATTTCTTTCAGCAAAGTTTTTCTTTTTCTGCTCTTCCGTGTTTATGCTTTTTATGAGCGATTAATTGTTAATAAAGGCGCGAAATTCAAAACATATTTAATTGCAATGTTCCTTTATTTGAATGAAATATTTATTTATGTGGCAAAGCTGCCACAAATATGCGTTGCTGTGGCCACTAAGGCCTTGAGCCTTGATTTAATGTAATTTATTGTTTGTGCATATTTTTATTTTGATTGAATATGCGCCATCAAAGTGACTTCTATTTAAATGCATTTAATTGTTTGCTTTAATATTAATAAGCCGAATTTTTAATTTAAATTTTGTTGTACTTTTTGTTGAGTTTTGCGTTATTATTATGCATTTTGTCCATCGAAAGACAGCACAGAATATGCACAGAACCCAAGAATAATGTTTACAAAATTCAAAGAAATGTTTTCTGCCATAATTTGAGTGAAGAGAAAAACCTTCTTTAGGGCTCAGACTCCACGTAAATGATCTGGCATGCAGCGCACTGCATTAGCACTCGGAATATTTGTTCTGCGCGGCATTTTGGGCATTTTGGGCATTTTGTGCATTCGGAATTTGCTATTCATCACGGCATACGTTTTGTTTCCGCACAGCCCACAGTTTCGGGGCAGCTCCGAGCATATCCCCTTGGTAACCGGCTTACCATGGTCTAATAGTGGCCCACACACACGCACACACACACACACACGCACAACAGAAATCATGTTCCGGCAGCCGGAGTGGCGGAGGAGTGGCTCTGGGCTTATGGGCATCAATTGTACGCTCATTGGGCGAGGGGCTTAAGTGAGTTTTGGGGCCGGTTGCAGGAGCTGTGTAATGCATTTGCCATGTACCGAAGCGGCGGGGGGAGAGCGAGGGAGGCAGAGAATTTCAGTGGGAATTTGGCTGCAGCGCTCGGAGGCAGAATTTCCAGCCAAAAACGGATGCCGAGCGCCGCTCGCTTTTGGCTAATTTGCGCCAAATTTGTCAGAGAAACATTTTTATTTCTTTTCTTTTGTGTTGGCTATTTGGGGAGCAGCGGAGAGTCGCGCAGAGCGGGGGCGCAAGGCTGGCAATTTAATCAAAGTTCCATTAATAATGAAATGCCGCAAAACGAAATGAGAGAACTGCGAGAAAGTTACAGACAGATTTCAGGCCCAGCCGCCTGGCTGCAGGCATTACTTAAGCCTATTTAAGCTGCGCACAGGAGGAGGTCCTGTGCTGGGTCTGGGTCTGGGTCTGGCAGGGTCTGGGTCTGTGTGGGGGGCTTAAGGTAACACGACAATCAAAGACACAAAGCGAACAAACGAGCGAGCGAGCGAAATGAAAGGGAAACCGACACGAAGCGCGCGACTCGAGCGGAAGAGAGCACTCTGCCTGGGGGGCGGGGCAAACACTCAGCAACAAAATATTTGGCTAGACCAAAAACCCTTTAAAGACGAGCAGCAGCAGCAGCAGCAGCAGCAGCAGCAGCAGCAGCAGCAGCAATTAGTTAACATTTTCGGCGGGCAAAGTGACAGCCGGACAGCCAGACAGATTTCTCCTTCTGAGATGCACTCAAATCGACAGGCGGAGAAGGAGCAG
This sequence comes from Drosophila subobscura, assembly GCF_008121235.1. Taxonomy (NCBI): domain Eukaryota; kingdom Metazoa; phylum Arthropoda; class Insecta; order Diptera; family Drosophilidae; genus Drosophila; species Drosophila subobscura. Next base: position 20,458,414 of record NC_048530.1, on the reverse strand, counting down.
CTGTAGGGGCGAATCTGTCGGCAATTTATGGCTGGCAAATGCATATTCATGCTCTTTAGTTGCTCGCACTTTCCGTTGTTAAAAACAAAATAATAATTCAACGACTTGGAAGTTGTTTTGCAGCTGAATGTGTTCCCCTTTAAGCGTAAATTTGGTGGATTATTTGCAACGTTTACACAACAACAAAATGGTGTGGCATGCACACTCATTCACACATCTTCAAGCATAATTGTGCTGCTCAGAAATACACAAAAGAAAAGAAGGAAAATAAATAAAAATAAATCAAAAAAAACAAGAAACAAATGCCAGCGGCAGGCGCTCGGCCAAAGCCACGGAAAAGTGGTGAGAACCGGAGCGAGCGGAGGCTGGATGGCTGGGCATGGCTGGGCTCACAGGTTTGGTCAGCCATAAATTTGCTTAATTTATTTGCTGTGCCTTTAAAATTGTATTCGCTTAAAGACAGTACCGCCCAGCCCTTCCAAGACAACGGATTGGAGCCGCCACAAAGCCACAAAACCAATTTGATGACGACCATGATGATGGGGTTGAGTGTGCCTGAGGGCGTGCTCTAATGGCTCTTTGAATGCGGAGAGGGCGAGGCACATGTTCTCTAGGTTATCAGTTGCTTCCAGTTGCTGTCTCTGTCTCTGTCTCTGTTGCTGTTTCCATTTCTGTTGCTGCCACTCTCATTGAAATCCTTTGGTCTCGCCTTGTGCTTTATTCCTGCTGCTGCTGTGTCGAGCACATGCCGCACATTTTTCATCGTGCAATTTAAATGGGGGAAGGCGAAGACACAGCAACAGCAAAAAGAGAGAAGAGAAGCGAAGCGAAAACCAATGCCTTGGTTGTCATGCATTCTAATTGTATTTTCATTAAATATTCTGCCCCGCAGCAGCAGCCATATCCAAACAGAGACAAAATAAATAAAAGGAAATTCTGTGTTTGATTTCCCACTGCAGGCTGTGACCTTCGGTTCGGTTCGATTCGGAGCCCAAAGAATGTTCCTACAAATTAATTGAATTAAATTTGATCAACATTTGATTGGCTCAAAGCAAACGAAATGCCAGAAAAAAGAGTTGCTTGACGGCCAGGCAATCGAGTCTTTCAATGCTGCCAGAATGCCACAGAAAAAGGAATTCTCCTCTCCAGATTTAAGCGCCTTTTAGGAAGTATTTTTAAAGCGATTAAGTGAGAATTTTCTTTGTTTTCTTAACCCCAGAACTTGGGACTATTATCTGTGGGAATTCATCGATTTCTCGTCCTGTTCTGTGGGCATTTCTGTGCCTTCTGGATTGCCTTTCAGCAGCGATCGATTCTGTTATCATTCATTTCCATAATAGAAACATTTTGCCCAACAAAATTGACAAGAAACAAAACTCCACTTGAGAGCCGCCCCCGCCCCTGGCCGACTCCACCCCTAACAACTTCTTCTCACGCAACTGGCACGCCCCCCCGCCCCAGTCGCGCCCTCTAATCAATCAGTCATTCAGTCAGTCATTCGTCGAGAGCGGACAAGGTGAGTGAGGTCACAACATGCCGTGCAACATTTTTTGGCAATTTCGTTGGCATCGCCGGGGGGAGGGCGTTTGGGCGCCCCAAACCGTTCAAGAATGTTAACAATTGAGAGCCCCCCCCCCCCGGCCAGGGGGGAGGAAGAATAAGAATAAGGGGAAAGGAATCACAAAAGCTGGCCCCGAACAACAGAAATTTATTTCAGGGTAGAAGAAAAATGCAAAATCGATGGGCAAAAATGCGCTCCACAGAAAGCTTTAAAGAGAGCGATGGCGCGGGGGGTCGAGGGGGTTGGAGGTTGAGGGCATGTGTTGATCTTTGGAGGTGGAGGCTTCTATCTATGATACACAGAGAGAGAGAGAGAGAGAGAGAGAGAGAGAGAGGGAGAGAGGGAGAGCGACACAAGGCAAACATTTTCATGCGACGCATTTCAAACATTTGCCTTTCATGCGGCAAGCAAGGAATAGAAGGGGTTTAAAGGGGGCCTAGATGGGGCTCTATATTGTGGCAAATTGCTACAGCACAGTGGCAACCAGTGCGAAGGGAACGTCAGTGTCAGCCGAGATGCAGAAATCGATCAAAATATTCACTTGATTTGTTACAGTAAAAATTCAAATGGTGCCTCAGATAATGTTGAATAATTTCTTTAATTTATGCACAAAATAAACCAAAGTAACAACAAAATGTGACATTAATCAGCTCATTGCTCATTTGCTGTCTTTTGCTTTTTATTTATTAATTATGCGAACAACTTTATTGCCAGAATTGTTATCCACAATTTAAAAGTTGGGAAAATAATTAAAAAATTTAAACAAAATTCGAGGGAAATTGGTTTAAATTGCGTTACTTTTTTAAAGCCATTTATGAACTATAAAATTTGTCATTCGAAGGAATATTTTTATAGAATTTAATGGAATATTCGTAATTTGCCTCCCCTTTGTATTTGATGTTCCCTTTGCTGCAGTGTCCATTGTAGTGGGTGCTGCCTGTATTGACCTTATCAAGTGGCTGCTTGAATGGGAGCCTGGACAGGTGAGTGTCTGCTTTTGGCTTTGCTCATTTTTGTACACATTTTTGTTGCTGTAGCTGCCGCTTATTCTGCCATCAAAATATTTATAGGCACACACACACAGGCACACACACACACAGAGAGGCAAACCGATAAATTGTGGCAGAGTTTCGCTTGTTGTTTTTGAAGGCGATTTAACATGTTTCTGATGGCAATCTCACTGCCCATCTCCCCCTCTGCCCTCCGTGTCACTCCGCCCCACTTTGGGGGCAATTACATAATAATTCAATGAATAACAAGCAAGGCATGCCACAGGATGGGGGCACAACCAAAGCCAGCAAAAGCAAATATAAATATGAAATGAAGAAGCGAAAGAGAACAAAAAATTATTTCACTTTGCCAAGAGTAGCAGAAGGCAGCGGGGGGGGCAGGATCAGCAGCAGCGGCAGCGGCAGCAGCCTGTAGACCCTGAAGAGGCTGGCTCCCAACAGTGGGAGCGAAAAGTATGCTCCAGTGGCCACCTGTCTGACAAAAGGCGCACGAGCAGCGTGCAAAGATGAAAGCCAACAACAAATGCTGCTCCCTCGTGCCTTTGGTAGTTTTTTTGTTCCCTCTCTTATCATCTTTTGCCGCCCCCCGCTGTGTGTTGTTTCACTTGAGGCGTTTGGCTTATGACGCCCAAGTAGGAGGCAACTGATGCACTGAAAGGCGCCGCCCGCAGAGCGCCACAGCCAGCTGGCTGCTGCTCATCAAATCACTTTCAAATGGGGTGCTCCACGCACTCCCCCTTGTGGCTGTGATTAATACTTATATGTGGACAGGCAAAGGTCTGCCTTTGATTGGGTTGACTGCCAAAGCCTGTGGCCTCCGCTCCTGTTTTGACTTTCAATTACTAAATTTCAATTTAAGTTACATTTTCGGTGGTGGCCAGAAAGTAGAAAGATCTTTTGAGCTGAACAATTAGCATTTGCCGTTTTGGGGCACTTTTTTTACAACAATTAAAATGGTGGAAAAATAGCGACAGTTTTGTTTTTGCTTCCCTCTCTTTCAACTGCATTTCCATTGAACTTTTCTGCACTTTTAGCTTCATTTTGCCCTTTGCCTTTCTTCGTTTTTAGTTTGATTTTCTTTTGCTGCATTTTCGTTTGACTTTTCTTCACTTTTAGCTCTACTACCGTTTTGTTTTCATCGCTTTTAGCTTCATTTCCCTTTGCCTTTCTTCACTTCGAGCTGCGTTTTCCTTTTCCACTTTCATTTTCAGCTTAATTATTTCTTTCTTTCACTTTTGGTTTCGTCTTCTTTCCTTCTGCACTTCTGTTTATGTTTTTCCTTTGCCTTTCTCCACTTTTATCTGCATTTTGCTGTACCTTTCGCTCACTTTTCCACTTAACTTTAATTTCAGTTCCTTAATTTGCGTCTTCCTTTGCTTATCTTTACTTTTTTTCTTCGTTCTTTCGCTGCAAAATTTGTTTGTTTGCTTTCATTGGGAAAGTTTGCTTGTTCCTCCTTCGTTCGGCTGCAGCTGATTTTTCCATATTTTCATACGAGTAAATGAGAAATTCGTCGGCTAGTTTCTTGCCTCCTTTTTTAGGGCTCTCTTTTGTGGCGGCAGCAACTTTTTTGGGTGGCCATAAGTTTTGCTCTGGCTTTCCCTTTGTTTGCCTTTCGTTCCTCTGCTTGCTGCCCTCCAGCTTCTATGCTCTTCCGGCACTCATCTTCTCTCCACTCAGCCTTTTCCTTTCGTTTCCAGGGCAGGGTCTGCTCTGCTTTAATCCTCTTTGGCGCTGTCTTCCTCTGCCTTTCTCTTAGCTCTTCCCGGCAGCTCCCGAGCTGTTTGTTGTGGCTGTCTCTCGTCTGTCCTTCCCTTCCCCTTTCCCTTTCCATTATCAGCAGCCACATTTCAGATTCCGCTTTCGTTTCACTCTCGAATCCCTCATATTGCTATGTCTGTGAGTGGAATATTCATCCGTTCCGGCTCCACCCTTGAGGCGAAACTGTTGCAGTTGCTGGCTGTCCTGCATCCTCATTTTTTGTGTTGCACATAAACGTGCGTAAGATTGTTTTTATTCTAATTATTAATTAAGTTATTTATTCTTGGTGGCCAGTGCTGGCTTCCCCGCTTGTTTTGCTCTCCATTTTCCCTTTCACTTCGCAGTGGCAAAGTCTTTACCTGTGGAGAGGCTTCTGCTGCTGCTTTTGCTTTTTCTTCTGCTTCTGCTTTTGCCTTGCTGTTTGGCTTGTTCTTTCCTCTGCTTTAGGCTCTTCCTTTCCCTCCTCTCTTTCGCTCTCTCTCTCTCTCTCTCTTTCTCAGCTTCGCTCTCTGCGCTGGCTAATGGGAACGAGGCTGGGCTGCCAGCACTAATTAAATTATGAAGTGTTTTCTGCTACATTTACACCCGCTCTGCCCTGGTGCTCAACCCACCCCCTGAGCCGCTCTCCCTCTCCCTCGCCCTCTCCCACTGCCAGACAAGAGTAACTAGCGCATTAGTCGCTCGTTTGTTGTCGCTACTCAAGTGCTCAGCGAACTGGCAACACTTACACTGAAACACCCAAGCCCCGCCGCACTCCCCGACCTTAACCCACGAAAAAACAACAAGAAAAGAAGGTGCAAAATATTGGAGGAAGCCCGAAAGCGGAAACGGAAGCTGTTTGGAGCTTTGCTAAGGGAAGGGAAGGGAAGGGAAGGGTTGCCAGGAAGTCGTTTTGCGTGAGAGCTACACACGACACGTTTCTCCTCCCTCTCCCTCTCCCGCTCCCTGGGTTACCCTGTGCAAACATCATTTTCATACAAATTAGAAGGCAAATTAAATACACACACAGGCAGGCAGGCAGGCAGGCACACGGGTCAATAGCAGAACTCCCAGAGAGAGAGGGAGAGGAGGAGAAGGAGCAGCTATTAGCTGTGGGATAAGTGATTTGGCAGCGCAGGGTTAAGGTTTCCTGGGTTTCCTACGGAAACGGAACCCAAAAACGATGGCCATTAAAAAAGTTATGATGCTGAAGTGGGGCGAGAGGAGCGTGCCAGCTTACGATGATATCATAAAGGACATTTTGCCAGGCTTAAGGTCACATTTTATGGCACACTCAGGCACAATCTCAGTGGCCAAAGACGAGCGAACAATTACGCAAGACGAAAGAGTTTTCCAATGGAAATGTATTTAAAAAATAAATAAAGTGCTGCCAAAGTGTTCAACAAATGAAAAAACAAAAGCCAAATGCGGCTGCTAATTTGCAGAGCAAATAGAAAATGTGAAAAGCGTGCCACAAAAGGAGCTTCCTTTCCTTTTCTCTCTCTTTTTCGAATTGGAATTCCTTTTGTTGCTGCCACTTCCGCTCAGCCCATTTGTGTTTGTCATGGAAGGTGGCTGGCAGGCTGGCTGGCTGGGGCTGCTGCTGCTTTTGGGCTTTACTTAACATAATTCCTCGTAGTTTGTGTGTGTTCATGTTTGACATTGTTACAGGGTTGAGGCCTGAGCTTGGGCTGCTGCTGATACTCCTTCGGGCTGACTCCTGTATTTGTTCGGGCTCGGGCTCGTCTTTCCGCTCCTCTCCGCTCATTGTTTTGCCATGAGCAAAATCTGCTGTGCTGCTTTGTAACATTATTCATGCCAATTTATGAGCCATCTTTACATTCCCATTTGCTGGAGGCTGTGTTTGTATTTTCTGTTTGCTTGCCTGCCTCTTTTTTTGGGCCTTTGCTTGACTTTTTCGTTGGTATCTTTCCTTCATTGATTTTGAGGCGGAAACAAGTGCAAAATGTCGCACAGCAAATGCATTTACTTGCTGCTGAATTCATCAACAGGTGGGGCCTTGAGCTGCCTGTTTGGCTGCCCTCAAAATTGTTTAATCCAGCGACAAAAGTCGCAGCAATGCAGAGGGCAGTGCCCCGCCCCGAACTGGATGCACACTGATTCGATTTCTTTGCCCGCTGTCCAAAGAGTTTTTGCCAGTTTGGTTTTCGTTTTATTTTCTAATTTTGAACGCTGTCACAGAGCAGAGGTGTGTCCTGCAGGCCATGGTGCATGCATTTCCCGCTGCATGGCGGGCCACTTTCATTCCACCAAAGAGTTCTTGTCAACAAGTTTAGCTGGCTGGCACTTTCCACTTTCCACTTTCCGGCTCTGCCGACCCGCGGCGAAGCGTGCACAATTTGATTAGCTGACAGTCGTGGACAAAGAGCCGAAGGTCCCCAAGGACCAGCACGGCAAATGGGAGTGCAGAGTGGCGCCATTCGGTGGCAGGGATTCATGGAATGCAGCTGCAGGTATTGGAATGGAATGGAGGCTGCCTTGAGGCTGCGAAAAACCTTCAGGAATGTGTTTTATTTACAGTAAACAAACACCAAAAAGAGAAAGAAGAGCTCAACTTTGCGATGGATCTTTGCCCAAAGCTGGGGCAATATTTGAGATCTGTTTTGCCAGGCTTAGGTTCAGGATTAGAGGAAATGTTTTGCAGGCTCAGCATCGATGTGCTGTCAAATGCTGAGCAGCTGGCAGGCAACAACAAACACTCCACCCAGAAGCAGAAGTGGCATAGGGTCGAGTGTCGAGTGTCGAGTGCCGAGCGAGTCGTGTTTGATAGGGATAATAGGCAAAAACTCGATATGGAAGCCAAAAGGATTGTCTGTGTGCCGGGCCTGGGCATTGAGCGCATCAACGTTAATGGTCCCCGGCCAGCTAATGGGGCAACAGCCAGCCGGAGAAGTGCCAGGCTCCAGGATGACATTCAAAGAGCTTAGCTCCGCATGGGAAGTGGACACTTGAAGTGGCCGGGAAAGGAGCGCCAGAGGAGATTATACAAGTGAAAGCAAGCGGCCCAAGAGGGCAGCGCCTCCAGACAATGCCGCAGCGGGGCGACCGGCAGCCCGGCACTGGTCGAGTGGCAGCACGGACGGAGAGCGCAACGCATTCAATTGATCATTCCACAGGAATATGTGGGAGGAAAATGCTGCAAATACATCTGCAGGGCTAAACCCAAATGAAGTGCGAGTATGTCCCGCACGTAGTGGAGTCTGCGAGTTTATTGAACAAAGGAAGAGGCTGCCTAATTGGCCAGCTGCACGTCTGCCACAGGACATGCAGGACACCAGTCCAGTCTCGTATTACATGGCAGCCCTTGCACTGGAATTCACAAAGGGCACATGGCAGCGGGAGCGACGAGCCCTGCAGCAAGTCAACATTTGAAAGGATTTTGAAAATGGAAATAAATTCACAAATTCCTTTAATTGATTGTAATGAGAAAAGTTGCACAGGAAAAAGCGATATTTGTTCTTTCTTTTTATATGCAAACATAATTAAATGAATCGCAAATGAATCATGCAAGGAAAAGGCTCGCATGTCAATTAAATAATTGTTTTTCACACACAAATATGTTTAAAGTGATGCAAAAAGTCTCTGCAAACAAAGCGCACATTTAATTTCAATAAAAAACAGCTTTAAATAATTATCAAGTATTCATTTTGTATTAAATATATTTGATTTTGAGTTGAAATGTGTTTAAATATTTCATTTGGTAGCAAAATCAATCCCCAAATGCATTTTAATCTTTGTGCACAAGTGATTAAATCACCAAATATTGGCTCGAGGAGTGCAGTGGATTGCTTCTGTTTGTGCATATATTCGAGTGTCTTAAACTTCACAATTGTTCATGTCAGGGATCCATTTGGCACAACGAAACTTCAACTGGAATGGCCCAAAAATGAAATGTTTTTCCTGTAGCAAATGGAAGTACTGCGCACAGCGCGAGTGGAACACATTCTGTTGGGCTTATCCTCAGCCAATTTGTGACAGGAGCAACTTGAACCAACTCGGCGGCCAAAGTGTGAACGTAAAAACGGCATCGAGGCAAAAGTTTGTTTGCCAATTTCTGCGCTGGTCAAGGAGGCCACAAAAACTCGTCTTGATTAGGCGACATAAAACAAGTTAATGACAGCGCTCATTATGCGCCAAGGCCAAAGCCAAGCACACACAGCTGGGTGTCTGTTCCAATCAGCATAGAGACGAGCCCCCTCCCGCACCCACATATGTACATCTCGCAGGCAATTAATCATGCGGGGCGGGAGGGAGCGCTGAGACTTTCCTTTTTAAAGGCAATTTATGGCTTTGCACCCCTGCAAGAATTGATCAATTTTTGAATACGCTGCGGGACACCCCCCAAAGAAAAATAGACCCAAAAAATCGTTTGCCACGTCAGCAAAGGCGAATAAAAATGATGAAAGACTTGCGAGTGGGCTGGGGGCGGCGGCACTGGGAGACGAGACATGATGAATGGGGGCAGGCGCAAACAAAATCCCAATAAAATGTCGACAATAAGGCATAAAAATTGCACAAATAAACAGAAGGAAAGCGGCAGGAAAGCGAGAGGAAAGCGAGAGGAAGGCAAAACATATTATAAAATAAAACCACAGCGTAAACAAGTGGGGGAGACAGGGCCTGCCTCTCGCTCTCTCTCATTCCCTCTGCTAATGAGACTCGGAGCGAAGAGACTGAAAACCGCACACACTTTTCCGTGATAGTTCTGACAGTTTTTCCCCCCATCGCTCGCTGCCTCAGGGCTTTCTTCGTGGAAGTGCCATTCATTATTAAATCAAATTGACACGCGTCCAATTTGAAAAGAAAGCTTCCTGCATTCGCAGCAATTACAGAGCCTTGGGGCCTGCAGCTCATGATCGATGAGGTGTGCCAGCCAATGCAGTTACAGAAGGCTGCGCCACGGCCAGTGGCCATGTCTGTCTCTGGGCCTAGCTGGCAAATGTATTTCTGCTCATGGAAAGTGTCTCTCGGGAGTGCTGCAAAGTTTTATTTTGGATTTGCCCGCAGCAGAAAGTGTCAGAGAAAACTTTTGGCAAGTGCCTGAAAGGGTTTTTGCCCACAAAGTTCACCTGGCAGTCCCTAAAACCTTGCCCGAAAATCCACTTAAACAAATGCAATAGAAACGATTAGACCAAGCGCAAAAGTGTAATTTGATTGAGGTTCCCTTTCTGCTGCTGCTGCTGCTTCAACAATCACAACGCAACATGCAAAAGGCCCACCAGACAATTGCCATTGCACTGCCTTTCGCTCTCTCTCTCTCTCTCCCGATTGACATGTAAACAGCGCCCAAAGCTGGAACTGAGCAATGTCAGAGCTGGAGCTGGAGCTGGAGCTGCCGCTTGCCGTTGCTGTCGACGTGTGGTTGCAGCCTGCACCATTACCGCCGCTCGCCTGCAATTGAGCGTTCACAAATTGCTTTGCCCCACCCAGCAAAGGAGCCAGGCGGAGTCAGGGAGTGCAGCAACAGCCACACGGACGCACTCGGCACTCACTCGCCAACACTCTCGGCACTCGCCACTCGCCACTCTCCACACGCCACTCGCCACTCGACAACAGCTCGAACGCCTAGTCATAATTGGCTTTCGGCGCGCAGGCACGTCCGTATGCGAAATGGAAACACTGGAAACATTTCCCATTTGGCAATTTGTACTGCGACGAGAAATGATCCCAGAGGGAGAGCCAGCAATTATTCGTTACTTTAAATAAAGGCAAATTTCGAGCAGAAACAAGCGATGGAAGGAAAGCTGATTGCTTCACAGATTGCTGCTTTTTCTTTTGCTACAACAACTCGAGGACTGCTGGGGACACACCGCCCACCGGCAGCTCAGGTGTCAGCACTCGGCACTGAGGGAAGGAAGTCTAATGTGAAGCCAGAGCCCCGCCTCATGCCTGACCGAATGTGTGCAGCAGTCATCTTATGGCAAGCCGCATGGCAGAGCGAGTCCTGGCCTGGCCTGGCCTGGAGTCTTGGAGAGTCCAACTGCAGCTTGGCCGCTCGGAGTGGGTAAATCTCTTTAAATACCCGTAGGATGACACTCGGACACTGCTGCTGTGGATACCTGCACTCAGGTGTGTGCTGTGCGGCACACCCAGCACTGTCAGGCGAGTGTTGCACACAGTTATGGGCGCCACAAAAGAGTTGACAAGGAGCAGCAGCAGCTGCACCTAATTGCAGTGCCAGTGGCTGCAATTCTGTTGCCACTGCCAACCAATGGCAAGTCTGTCCGTCTGTCCGTCTGTCTGTGGCTGCCCCTTTGCTCGATAATGCTCAACTTTTGCTTAATTCAATTCAACTCCCAGAAGTTGCACTCGACTTTGTTGCAGGCTGTGCCCCTTGCCACTTGTTTGTGGCTGAAACTTGCCAATTATCTGCAGCAGACAAGTTCTGGGGCTCTGACACTGGCAAGAGCGCGTCTGAGAAGCGGAAAACCAGAGACACAAATCTGTTGTCGCTGCTCAATGACCACTCGGACATTTGCCGATAATTATTCGAGTTCTTTTCTTGTTTAGATAGTCGCTTTTTGTATTGCTTTGTGTGTATTCTGCCGCGATAAGTACTTGGTGTGGTGTGTGGTGTGCTGTGTGCTGTGTGTCCTATAAATCACAATCAAAGTCATGTTAACAAGTCGACTGTTTGTTCTCGTCGCTGGCTGTTTGTTGGCCTTTTTACAGCCCTTATCTGCTTATCAGCAGTGTCAGCGGGGAAGGAGGAGCAGCACCCAATAATAATAATATAAAATAATAAAATGTACATTAGCCAGCGATAACTCTCCTCGTTCTGTGTCGGATTAGCTGTGCGTCGTTTTATCTCTTTTGTGTTTAAGTTCTGGCCCAAAAATGTGACAATTGCTGCAGCTGCTGGGCCCATGGTGGTGTGAAAGCAAAAGCCACAAGCAAATTAATTATTATGCGAACTTTGTGGACCACTCAAGCACCATGCATAGACTTATGTACATATGGTTGTACATTTATGTATGTACAGCAGCTCTGGGCAGCTGCTAGGAGTGTCTGTGGCTCTGCATTCTCTTGCACTCCGCAGCCTTGGGCTCTGTGCGGGGCTTGTGCATGTCGGCACCTAATCAAAAGCTCATTCCGCATTCATGCACAACAGGTGGAAGGAGCAAAGAAAAGCTACAGCCAGAGAGAGAGAGAGAAAAAGGAGTGCAAAAAAAGTTCTAGGCTGCCAAAATCTCTCCAAAAGAAAAGCAAATAAATAGCTGGCAACGAAAAACAAAAAGAATATTAAATGTGCAGAGGGCAGAGGGCAAAAGGGTCTTTTTGGCAATTGAAAATTGCAACATTTAAGGCGAAAAGTTCTCAATTGAATGTCAAAGAATTATTTCCATGTAAAAACCAAAACAAAAAATTAATTTTAAATTCATTTAAAGGCAACAAAAATTTAATTTGATTTTGGAGCGAAAACAGATTCCGGCCATGGCCCCAGAAAGATTTCATTGAATTTTGTGTGAGTTTTTCTTGTGGACTGGACCTGGGTACATGAATGTAACCCAATGATATTTAATGGCCACTGATGGATGGGTTGCGAGTGTGTTTAATGTCGACTGACCGGGCTGGCACATAAATGTGTGAGCCAAATTGGCAGGCAACAACAAAATGGAGGGGAAGAAAGTTCTGCCATGTGGCCTGGCAGCTTCACAGCTTTGGGCTTACAGGCATTTGCCTCTAATTGGGCATTGGGTTAATGAATTTGAATTGGGAGAGCACCAAGCAGGAATGCCAAGGAGCAAATGTTTCAGGGGAAATACGAGCTCTGACCACAAATATGCATTTAATGAAGAGAAAATATTTTAATGCCAATAATGAACCGCAAACATAATTATTCCATCCATAAATCAATTATCAGCCATACATAATATGATTAAGCGCGGGTGTGGCATTCATCCAAGTGTAAGCAGGACATCAAATGGCAAAGAAAATCATTTGTGCCTGGCCGAAAATTGCATTTTAAGGCGGCTCAAGGGCCAAGAATTGCTCTCGGAATAGCTCCAATCCCCACTCCAACCCCGAACTGTGTCTAGTTATACCCGGTACTCGAAGAGTAAATAGGGTATATTGTATTTGTGCGGATAACGGTTGTATGTAACGCACAGAAGGAAACGTTTCCGACCCCATAAAGTATATATATTCTTGATCAGCATCAATAGCCGAGTCGATTGAGCCATGTCTGTCTGTCCGTCCGTCCGTCTGTCCGTCTTGTTTGTCGGCTAGTTCTCAGAGACTATAAGAGCTAGAGCCACCAAATTTTGGCACCAGACTGCTGTATGCTCACACTGAAACCAGTGTATTTCAAAAATGAGCCCCGCCCCCTTCCGCCCCCGCAAAAGGGCGAAAACCTCCCAAATCTACAATTTTGAAGATAACAGAAAACTAAAAACGCCATTCCGTAGGGAATTACCATATCTATCAGATCACCAAATTGGGATCCGATTGGATCATTATTATAGCCACAATGAAGAAATTTTCAGTGGCCAAACCCACCCCGTCCCGCAGCATTCACACTCTGCTTCGCGCTGTTTATGGCCTCTACCCATGACACGTCTCTGCCGCTGCCTCTGCCGCGACTCTGCCCTGACTCTGCAAAGTGTGTCTCTAGGGGAGGGTGGCGAGCTAAAGGAGCGTGTTGGCGTGAGTAGTGTTGTTGATGTAGATGACAGATGAAGAAAAAATGTAAAATTTGACAAATAACCGCTAAGGTGCAGATGTAGTACTGAGTGCCGGGTATAAAAGTTGTGACGCGTAAGAAGCGTCTCACACGTCCCTTCTCGTTTTTGTTGTGCTTATGGAGCTGCATAAATGTAAATTGTATGGCCGCAGAGTGAAACCACAGTCGGGTGTAGCTGCCACCCATATCTGTCTCTATCTGCCGGATCAGGCGGCGGCAGGCGTTTATGAGGTTGTATACTACCCCCTCCCCGCTCCACCCCCCTCCCGCCACAGCTTTTGCTTACATGTGGCCGCAGTTTCGATTATTAATTTCAACTGTCAAATGCACATGTTTCTGGAATGCTTTTTGGGGCGCTTTTCGGTTGGTTTTTTGGGGCTGCCTTCGCTGCCCTCGTGGGGTGCACACACCTAATGAGAGCGCCTATCTATCGCCTGTGTGTGTGTGTGTGTGTGTGTGTCAGTTAGACGACCCTTTAATTAGAAATGAACCAAAAGCAATAGCAAAAGCAGCAGCAGCAACAGCAAAAGCAAAAGCCTCGAAGCCCGCAAATAACCAAAATGTGAAATCCCAAATCCGGGCTAGTAAGATGAAGGTTTGCGGGGGGTTGGCGGGGGCTTTGCCCAGAGCCTAAATGAAATTTGATGAGCCCCTATGTGCCGTCGTCTCATTGTAGCAGCAGGAGCCAGCAAGCAGCAGGCTGGAGCGGTGCGGGCCTGGCCTCAAATTGATTTCAAATTGCAAATCAAAAACGGAGAACGGCAAACGGGCGAAAACCGCACCAAGCGGGCCAGGCTCTTCCCTTCCATTGTGATGTTTGCTGAGCTGGTTTGAGCCTCTGTTCTGTGCTGAACAATCCAACAAGAGGCTGCCTTCAAGCTGAAGTTTACCTCACACAAAATGCAATTTTCCTTGCCAAAAAACGGGCAATTATATTCGTAATGATTACGAAATTACAACCAAAACTGATGCACAGCTGCGATTGCTTCTTCAATGGATAAATGTGCAGCCAAGCAGCTTGCCTGATTCAAATTTTAATTAAAAATTCGGACAGTCACAGACGCACAGAGAGCAGCAAATAAGGGACTGAAGTGCCAGACACCTGCCAGGCGCAGGAGGGGCAGCAGCGGCAGAAGCCAGTAAAGAAAAGCCGCGAGGCAGTGCAGCCGCAGCAGCAGCAGCAGCTGGAAAATCGAAAATCGATGGCTCAAGTGGGTGGAGGAGGAGGAGGAGGAGCCTCTAGGCCGCAGAAAAGCGAAAATTTTCGCTCTCTCTCTCTGTGTGTGTGTGTGTGTGTGTGGGGTGTGTGCCGATGACGACAATGTTCATTGAATAGAAATGGAAAACTGGAAGCAATCAAACAATCAAATTCAATTATTTCGTTCATTCGAATGGTAAAAAGATGATAATAAAATGTGTCTTCGATATACACACACGAAACGTACTGTCAAAGGTACGTTGGGAAATTAGCTGACAGAAATATTCAACACAAAATTTGATTGCTTGGACTCCTCGGAGCTGAGGCATATTCCCCCAGTCAAGCCGCTGCCCAGCTGCTTCCCCAAACTTCATTATCCCAAAATTATTTGACAAATTTCCAGCGAAACTGCAACTGACTTCGACTCCAGCTGTGGCTCTGAGCATTTCCCATGCGGTAATTGTCTTCTGACATTCGAAAAGGCAATTGGCACAAGCCCATCCATCAAGGCCCGCCCCGCCCCCGTGAGAGCTACCGCACATTGTCTTAGCCACTCCTACAGCCCCCTTTTGACCCTCACTCCTTGCCCCTTACGCTGGCCAAATCAATGCAGAAAGTTGTCCAAGCAAATACAAAAATAAATCGTGACCATTTGAGCTTCAGAGCCTGTCGGAAAATTGCACGAGCATTAATTTGTGCACCATTAGAGCGGCGGCTCATGGTCAGGGGCCAAAATCAGGGCCAAACATGATGGCCGACAGTTTGTCAACTTCGACTTTGTCCTTCGATTTCCTATGCAAATTTTCTGCACTGGCCCTGGGCCAGACACCGAGCAACAGCAGCAACAGAACAGACAATCAGTGGGCAGAGTCTTGGGGGGTGAATGTTGGCTGGCGGAGGGTTGAATGATTGATTAAGCCAGTTACCAATGCTTGCTCAGGTCGCTCTCCCTCTCTCTCTCTGTGGCTTTGTTAATATTTAATTACTTAACTTTGCAACTGATTTCAAGTAATTGCTGTACACGTGCAGCTGCAACTTTCTTCGCTCGGATTTTGCGGTTTTCGAGCACTTTTCACCGCAAAAACGAGTCTCGTTGTCGCTGTGTTTGAATTATCTGCGTATTGGTGTAAGGAAATAATCGGGTGGAATGGCCATGGAGATAGAGATAGGGAAGAACTTGCCGCAGCAAGGCGAAAATTGAAATATTACGCATACGCACAGTTGCACAAAGAGCAGCAGAAATGTGTACAGAAATGTGTACAGAAATGTGTGTGGAAAAGGCATTTGAAATACTCTTCAAAGTAGACTAAATAAATAATAATAAATGAATACAAATGAAAATGAATACAAAATCATTTAAACATTGTTAAGTTTGAGCATTCCAAGCGGTTTTCTTCGTTAAAATTCTCACAGATGCAAATATTAAACCATTTTGATGTGTGGCCCACAGCGAAGGATTTTCATCTATGTAAGTAATTTTTTTGTGGTAGCATCTGCAGGCCACAGTCCAGCAGCGTTCCATCTGTGAAGCCAAAGCCCTTGGCATTCCTTTGTAAGCCCTTGGCCATGGAGAGTGTATCTGTGCTCAATGTTGACAAAGATTATGTGACAATAAGCTTAGATAATTCATTTGCTGCGAGTAGCACATGAAGCAGACACCCCCAAGACACGCAGACACGGAGCCATGATGCCGGAGGGAGAGAGAGGGAGCAGCAGCTGTCAGTTGTGTAAATATTTTGTGGCAAGAGTACAAATAGAAATGCTGTCGATAAATCGAAGCACATGACTAGCCTTGCATTAGCAGCTGCGACTTATAGGGGGGCAGTGCCAGTGCCGGAGGCAGCTACTTACACACAACCAAAGGCGAAGCTGTCAATTACATTTCAATCACATTCAGCTTCGTGCCGCATGGACATGAGAGTGCAAATGAGTAATCAAATTAGTGAGAATGCTCCATGATCTGGAGTCGGTTTTTGAGTTCACTCTCAGCTGGGAGTTGGAGAGAGTTTAACGAGGCATTTTGGTAATGAATTAATCAACGAGGAAATTCAATTAATAACCGACAAAGTGCCAACGGAAATGCCATAAAATACCCAGCCATAAAACACCATTTTGCTGCCTCCTGCAACATCTTTGCCGAGCTCTGAAAACGAAAGGAAATGCCAACAAAAAAAGGAGCAGAGTCTCAGCATTTGCACAAATTTTGCATTTAAATGCTAAGTGGAATTGTTGCAAAGCGGCGACGACATGTCCTGCTGCTGCTTGTGGCAGAAACAAAAACATTTTGAGAACCATTTTCATTTTTATTCGCAGATGGCAGCAAGCAGCCAGAAGCCAGCCAGCTCCCTGCCGCGCCCTCTGCCACATTTGAACAAATTTGCCTCAATTTGCCAATCAACTTCGAATGGCGAACAAAGTTCGTTCTGCCTGCTGGCCGTATGCAAATCCTTTAAGTGCAAAACCCGTTGCACACTGTCATCGAGAAGTGTGTGCACAAAAGTGTGTGTCCAGCTGCATGCGTGAGCCAAATCTTATCGTCAAAACATGTGCCGGGGCCCCGTAAAGATTTCTTCTGCCGCAAAGAAATGAGCAGCAAGAATGCCAAATGGCTTTCCCAGTCACCATGTCGCCAATTAATTGCCCTGCACGTCAATCAGTCACTCAAGTGAGTGGAACCCTGTCAATGGGCACGTACAGTGGCCACTGGCCATGTGGCACGCCAGTCGGGGCCGCTGCCCGTTTGCATGCCGCGCGGCAGTTCCCACTGTGGGGCCAGTTGTTGGCTCTGCTGGAGTAGCTCTTGTCCCCAAATACCCATGTACTCGAGGCATTAAGTCGACCGGTCTCTATCGCGTTGAATGCTGAATCTTATCTTATCGACTGCTCGCCCCCGTCCCGTCCCGTGCCAGCCCGTCCCCCGTGCCCAGTCGATTATGAAACATTTCGCAGTTCTGTTTTTGTGATTAATTCGAAATAAAATAGCCCACAAGAGTCGGAGTAGATTATAGATAAATATTAGCGAAAAACCATAAATGGAAAGGGGAGAAAATCTGCCTTAAATGTTCCTGAAGAGAGAAGGAGTAAACGCTTCTTTGTCATACTTTTGGCAGTCACTGTGCAGCTGTGCAAGCAGACACTGTGCGGAAGCTGTGCCGTGCCGCCTCTGGGTGTAGTGACGCATTCAAGGAGTGCTCATAAGTGGGCCAACAGCAATCAGCAGCCATTTGCCGGCAAATTAAAACCGGCAAATTCGTATGTGGATATGGCCAGGATGTGTGTGTGTGCATCATCAATATTTATGGGGTCTGTACAAAGTTAATAAATATGAATGAAAATCGATACGATGCAGAAACAGCTCGGACTTGGAATGGACACAACTGCGTTCGGGGCCAGTGCAAATGAATGGGAAGCACAACTGCCGGACCTTAAGCCTGGACGTTTACATATTTCTATTTGATGGGATCCCCCGAGCATTCAGGTGAAAAGTGCACACAAAAAATACGCCCAAAAAGCCCAAGAATTGTGCATCAATTTAATGTTTATGCCTATGCATAGCCTCATCATAATATTGCTAAGCTGTGGGTGGCCCTCTCCCACCAGCTCTCCTTCTTTGCTGTGTTCACCGCCAATCGAATCGCATGCAATCGAGTGCAAAATGATATGCGATATGTAAATGTGTGCACAGAAGTACAACAAATGCGAGGGGTATGTGGGATGTGGGCAACGTGGCAAGAGAGTCGCCACCATTCAGAGAGTTTCATTTTTCTTTTTATGAAATATTAATTAAATAATTCCCTTTTTCGCTTACCTTTTTGTGCGGTGGAGAGTTTCAGTTTCTGTTTCTGTTGCTGCTGCTGTTGTTTTTGTTGCTTTTGTTGTTGCTTTTAGGTGGATTTTCGGGTGTGTGGGGGGTAGCGGTGGCCCGGGCCGTTCGCCCACCAACCTGACTTAGGGCACAATTTGTTTTAATTGCTTTTTAGCTGCAGATTTTTGTTGTTTTTGTCTGTTGTTTCCTTTTTGTTTTCTTGTATTTTTGTTTTGTTTTTTTTTTTCTATATAAATTTGCTGTTTCGTTTCTTAATTTGGGCTGTGTTTTCCTTTTGAATTTGTTGCGTTTTACTTGTGTGTGTGTGAATTTATCTGCTGGAGCTTCAGGTGGGAGCAGAATGTGGAAATTAACGCGCAATGCAAACAAAAGAGTGGAGTAAAATATACACAGGGGGGAGGATGGGGGACCAGAGTCAGAGTCAGAGTCAGAGACTTAGCGAGTAGCGAGTAGCGAGTGTGTGCACCGAACGCGTACGCTTTCTCGTTGGTTTTCTGTTCATTTTGATTTGTTTTCTTTTCGATTCTCTCTCGCATATTCTCAGCTTCTCCTGCAATATTTTACGTCCTCGCTTTTCTTTACACCTTTGTGACTTTTTCGTGTGTGTCAGTTCTGTCTCGTTCGCCGTTTAGCTTTTGGTTTATTTTTATCGTTCTGTGTCGTGATTTCGTTCGTTGGTTCCGTTTGTCCGTTGGCTCGGCCCGGATCAGGGCACCGCACCGCACAGTGGTGGCGGTGGTGGTGGCTGCGGACTGTGGACTGCGAACTGCTCATCCACTCGACTGCTCAGTTTTATAAATAAGTTTTTCGTTATGTCGTTTTTCGGGTTAGCAGCCGTGGCAGCCAGCATCGAATGAATTTTAAGCCAAGCTAGCACAATGTTGATTATTATCAACCACACACACAGCCCACACACCCAGCAGCCACCACCATCTAGACATTATCATGTTTAAGTATCTGTGAGATACACTCGACGGGCAGGCAGGCAGCTCCTAGCTCTCCCACCTCTTGGCTGCATCGGGGGAATGCGTTAATTATGCGACACGAGCGGCACTTAGCCAGCCGCAGAGTACCGCCACCTCCACCTCCACCTCCACCCACAAGCATTTCAATTTTGATGAATTCCTCACACAGGGAATGTGCTCTGCCCGTTTTCCCTTCAAGCATTTGTGTGCCCCAACTCTCAGACACTTCGGGGCACATGTTTCTGGTCATGTTTTGGCAAACTGATTACAGAAACTTTGCTCTACGCATATTGATTATGAAAATTGCTTAAATAACTTGACTATTCACTCATTTGGCAGCATTCAAATGTCTTGAATTTCATTACAAAGAGCCACAGAGCCACAGAGCCACAGAGGCACCTGCGCTGCTCAAATGATACTCGGAACCCCGTCAAAATTCTTCGGAAATTTCGCATTTAATTTTCTTATTTTCATCATTTGTGTGTCTGTCAAAAGACGACGCAAAATATATAGAACAGAAATATTTTTAAATTGTTTTGTCAGCCGCAAAACCAAACACACGAAAAAAGAGTTCGACGAAATGTGTTAATTTTCTTAGGCCCCATTTGTGTGATTGTTGCTGGCTGGCTGGCTGGCTGGCTGTTGTGGCGAGGGGCTTTCTATAGGCGAGGTCCAATAATTCTTTATTTGATTGCTGCCAAAAATTCTTAGACAGACGGCCGCATTTCGCTGGCTGACTAAGTGAAGGCGGCGCTGGGCCCAAAACCCACCGCGAAATAGAAGTGGACGACGAGTGCCTGTCTGTGTCTCTGTCCCGCACTGATATCCGGCTCCACACACAATCGACACACATTTATGTATTTTGTTGTTGTGTAGAGACTTTATGCGTTTATTACGCTAATTGTTGTTGCTCTTGCGGAGCAGCCGGCGGACGATAGCAAGTGTCTTTTGTGCTGATTTTGTTTAGCTTGACTCATCGAAAGTTTTCTATTAAAAGTTTTCTTGCTTTTTTTTTGGGCGCAAAGCCTGCTGCAAGCTGCAAGTTTTGAATGGGGGCATTAGAGTTCTCCAGCGCGGTTCAATAATTGCCAATTGGAACTTGCAGATTCCTGGGTATTAGCCGTCCGCAGAACAAAACTTAAATGTTGTTTGCTGAGTGTGCTGAATGTTGCTCTTGGAGGCTTCAAGTTAATGCAAATTCTAATTTTTATTCCCTAGTTTTTTGTTTGTTTCAACATCTTCCAGTTGTGCCTTAATCTTTAGCTCTAAAATTATTCTTCTCCTAATCATAATCTTTGCTCTTTATTTACTCTTATTCTTGGCCCCTTCTGCGCATATTTGTACACCCGCTTTGCCCCCTGCAGCATCATCAATCAACTTGGTTTTATTTTTGGCTTGGACTTATCACCATGTAGCCCCGCGCCCCGTGCCCAAACTTTTGCTTTAAAGTTTAAACACACACAACAAAATATTTATGCCCCAATCG
Organism: Drosophila subobscura; assembly: GCF_008121235.1. Classification (NCBI taxonomy): domain Eukaryota; kingdom Metazoa; phylum Arthropoda; class Insecta; order Diptera; family Drosophilidae; genus Drosophila; species Drosophila subobscura. Next base: position 20,437,924 of record NC_048530.1, on the reverse strand, counting down.
GCGATTAATCAGTGGTACAATTTATAGAAAACCAATGATAACAATCAATAAATGCGATTATTTGCCGTTTTCTCTGTTCCCCATTACCCATTCCGATTCCCATTCCCAATCCATTTTGCTTGGCTTGGTCTTGGCTTCCCTTTATGGTATTTTCTCATATTGTTATTCCGCCTCCACTGCTGCCAGTAAGCTGTTGCCGCAGCCGCAGTGGCCATGTACGGGAAGCGGCTTCAACCCTGCAACAAGTTCTTCCCAGACAAATTTTAAGTGTTAGTCAAGGGTTCGTGGGTGTCAAGCTTAGCCCTTGCCACTAGCTCTGTTCCACCTTCAGTTTTTTGGTTGATTTTAGTATTTTGTTTTTGTTTTGTTTTTAGGTTTTCCATTTTGCTGCCGTTTTTGTGTGCTGGCGTTTCGAACTGCCAATTGCACTTTCAGTTGTGCACTTTGATTTGCCTTTGCCTGACATTTTCAAACACTTTTTTTTTGTCTGAAGCACCTTCGACACTCAACACGCGACGAAACAAAAAAAAATGAAGCACTTTGAAAAAAAAGTTATACGGGGTGGTTAGGGGTAGGGGGAAAGTAGTAGTAGTAGTAGGGCAAAGACCACACGCACACTCCGCTCCGCTCCACTCCACACGGCGGGGGGAGTACTCGTAAAGATGTTGGCTTGGCTGGGATGTTGTTTGTTGACGCTGGCGGGGCACGTGCTGCTGCGTGCTGGCGCTGCCGCTGGTGTATGGCTGTGGCCACTGCTGTGGGTGGTTGCTGCTTCTACTACTGCTTGGCGCTCACTAACTGCTTGGCTGCTAGCCGCTGCTGCTACTGCTGCTGCTGCTGCTCGACTTTCACGCTAGACGACTGCTTTGCAACTGCTTGGCGGCATGGGCGGCATGGCAGCGATAACGGCACTCTGGGCCATCGGGCGTCGGGCATCGGGCATCGGGCATCGGGCTTTTGGCACCGGGCACGACCAGCCTGTTCAGCATGTTTGAGCGCGCTCGCTTGTTCCCTTCGAACATGTTGCGAGTGCACGTCGGAGCACGGACAAACAAAAACAATTCAGGCAGGAAATTGGCAGCCGATGCTCAAACAAGGCATCGGGCAAGTAAACTACATTAATCGAAATGCTGCTCAGGTAGGAACTAGCCAAAAGGGTTGGGGGAGAAGGGCCAACCCTGGCACAAGGCTCATTTGCATATATTTTGAATTTTCCCTAATGCATAAATAAATATATATTTTAAAATCTTTAAATATTAAAGGGAATTTGTGTCTTGCAGCTAACATAAAATTCGCTTAAATTGTTTTAATTGAAAATAAAACAATTGTTCTAATAGACAGAATGAATTTAGCTCTGAGAAATGCTCTGACAAATTAATTTTATTTATTTCTGTAAATGTAAATCAATAAATAAAATAATAAAAATGCCTCTTGGCGGTGGAATAATTCTAAAAACATGTTCTAACAAGTTCTATTGGCATTTGGCACACTGTGCCGGTGCGAAGGGAGCCAACATGTTGCCACCACAGTCAGAGTCAGCGGCAGAGTCAGCGGCAGAGTCAGAGTCAGAGCCAGAGCCAGAGCCCAGACTAACATGTTGGGCTGGCTGACTTTGTGGGGCATTTATGTGGCCGAAGCCCTCAGCAAACATCAGGCAGCAGAAGCTAAGCCCGGGACCAAAAACAGCAGCATCAAAAATTGCAACAGGAATGACAACGATGATGATGATGATGATGAGGATTCGTATAGTTTGTGGGTTTGGGCATTCAACGCATTCTGGTCCCCGGCGTGCATTAGTCATAGGAATTGTGCAGACAACAATGGCCGGCTACGGCATTCGGGGTAGAATTTGTGCAGCGCGGCGTATGATTAACAAAATTAGCAAACATTTATCAACAGCTGCACAAGGGCGGCCGCCCGAGGGAAGCCGCAGCGCGCGAGTGGAATTACTCGGAAAAACTAGAACAACAGATAGAAATAAAAAAGACTTTGTCAACTTTTATGACAAGTCTGTTGCTCTGTTCCCGTTCTCCTCTCTCTGCCACTCTCTCTCTCTCTCTCTCTCGCTCGCTCGCCGTGTGTTATGCAGCTGAAATTCCTAACTCAATTTTTGTTTCAACATTTGAATTTCTGTGTGCTTTCTTCTCACTTTTGTATTTGTTTTTATTCGCCCGCTTTTCATTTCATTTCATTTTTTTTCTTTTTTGTATTCTCTCTTCAATGGGGCGGTGGGTTTGAGCAAGTGGCTGGAGCGTGTTTTAACCAAAGATCGCGCGTTTCATAATTAAACAAACATCGTTAGGCCCGTGCTCGTTGGCGTAAACTTTGCCAAGCTCCAAACGAACATTCCAACTTATATTTAAACACTTTAAAGTCTTGAAAGACGTCACAGAATACGTTTTTTAAGCAATAAACCTTAGGCAAAGCATTTATTTTGGCATTGTTTTAATTTAGTACAAAAGGTAAAGCTTTTCCCACCGATTGAGCGCCTTTGCTTAAGTTTATTTTCGATACTCTTCTCTTAGTATTCAGCTGGCTCAACTTGCCATATCCGATTAAAATGCACAGCTTGTCTCACACACAATCAGCTGCAGCTTCAGCTTCATCTTCATCTTCAATTCTCCCACCCAGTCGCACTCTTTTTCTCAGCCTCAGCCTCAACCCTCAACTTGAAGTGCAATTGCAATGGCAATCCATTTGATTGCCTTTGTGTTTGCTTGTCCATTTCCTACGAGTCTTGGCAAACACATTTTTTGTTTCTCTCTCCCTCAAAAAGGAATCCTTTTGCTGCTCTTTTTGTCCATTGACTTTTGATATAATTGCTTATTTTTCAGCAGGAAGCAGCGATGGGGCATCAGGGGTATGTACATGTGTCTGTATAACGAGCAGTGGCTGCCCCCACCATGCCCTTATACGTTTCATAGTTAACATAATTAAAAGCAGCGAATATTGATGGGAAATGGGGAGCTGTCAGTAAAATTGATTGAAAACATGTCGAGCAGGAGAACCTTTGACCCGCCTCCGCCTCCGCCTCCGCCTGCAACTTGTTTCTCCTCTTTTTTAGCGGTTATCTTGCTTTGTGTGTCTCTCTCAACTATTGACGAGCAGACAGACCAAGAACAAGTCCCTTCCCCGCCAACAGATGAACTCCCTAATGAACTGCGCAAAAGCTCATTAAGCTGGACTCACAACATGCCCACTGGCACCTGTGCAGTTATAGATAAATATTCCCCATCCACTCGAAACTTATATCCACGAAAATCATTCAAGTATGGACTTGCACTTGAGTAATTAAAACTATTCCTTTTACTTACGATTAACTTGGATTCTTGCTAAAAATACGGTCAAAACATTCCAAAAACTCACCTGCAAAGAAAGGAAATGAGAAGTGAAAATTGTGGATTAATTAATTGCGACAAGAATGTGTGATGGAAAAGCGCGTTTAATATGGGAAATATTTACTCAAATTTAGGTTGCAAATTGCAAGAAATATATTAAATATGTCAATCACAGCTCAAAGCTTAAGTCTGCAATTGATTTGGAATGTAATTGATGTGTTCTACATTCAGCCGGCGGGGGGGGGCTTGCAGTTATTTATGAACATTTACATAAGTATTCCAAATCTTCTATCTTCAGGTCCTTTTTTTATATGTTTACCCATTCCATTTACTATTCTATTGAAAAGCTTTCCTGTCCAATAATTCAACCATTTTAATATTTAATAATAAAAAGCAAAGCAGCTGCCACTTCAAACGATGGGAAATATTATGTACATTTTCAGACTATTGTTTTTTCTTTGCCCATAAATTTATGGAGAGTTTTTTATGTCATTTTCATTAAATATTTTCTGCGAAAACCTTTCGACTTTTTTGCATCTTTAACCGCAATTTCCTGTGCAATATTGTCGGCGAATTACCTGTGGCGGCGGCGGCAGCGCCTCCCACAGCTGGTTGTCACCGGCAGAGGCAACTACAGGCGGCTGCATATCAACTCTAAGTAGATGCAGCCTTAGCACCAGAGAGTTTTCATATTCCTGGAATTGCAACTGCTACTGCAGGCACAGTGGCAGGGACATTGACTGGCTCTTTGACTGCCGCACATAACATGCCGCATAATGTCCTCAGTTGCTGGAGTTGGCCTTGAAACCCACTTCCGATTGAACTGAGATAAGTTCCCCTTCCGTTGGCTGTGCAGCATCCGACTGGATCGCAAAAGCTTCGCAGCTGTTGTGTGCCAGCTGTAAAGCTTCGCTGGTAATGAATTCAGGCAAACAAAAGCTCTGACGAAAGCATTTCGTGTCGCCTAAGGTGAAAGCTCGTGCAGGCTTCGGTGGTGGATGGCGAAAGCTTTCTTCGCGAAAAGCTGCGACATATCCAAGTCATATCTGCTGCACATAAAGCTGCCAAAAGCTGCCTCCGCGTGCCCCGCGTTTAATTTGAACCTCAAATTTGAATTCAGTTTTAGGCAGCCGCAAATTTGATGAAAGTTTCAGCAAATAAATCAATTAAAAATAAATATAAAATAAATAAAATATGGAAATATAAATATATGTTGAAAAAACATTGAATAAATAAATAACAATAAATATAAATTTACAAATTTATGCCATGTGCGCGCACCTTGGGCACACGCCTTGGCTATTGATTAATTATTGGATTTATTTTTGGCCTGGCCCGACCCGTTCCGTTCTCTCCTGTTCCCCTGGCCTAACCAGACTATAAATAATCTCCATACACACACACACACACACACACACACACATAGATATGTATACATTTTGCTGAAGTTCAATGACTAGCAACAAGGGAGCTCCACTCAGGCGTGAATTATTGGCAGGCTGCTGCTGCCCAGCCGGCTCCTTCAGTGCCCAAAACTGTCCCGACCAGCATGCTCGAGGCGCCACTTGTCATGACAAAGTTGCATAATGAATTTGAGGCAGTGGACTCCCTGTGTGTGTGTGTGTGGGTGTGCAACAGTTGCCATCAATGTTGATTACACACATTAAATGGTGCAAGAAGGGGTTTGTCGCCACGTGGCCAATGAAGCTGTCGCCCGTCGGCTGGACTCACACATTTATTATCCAAGCAACTAATTGGAAGTGCCGGAAGTGCTGGAAACACACACAAAAAGGTTGCCACAAATCTAAGTACTTGATGGCTGAATTGATGAATCGAAATACTTCAAAATACTCGCAGTTGGGGCCCACAACTCGGTGGAAAAACCAAAGCCTTGTGAAGCTTACAGATACTCTGGTAGCTGCAGATAATTTTATCTCAAAAAAGGTTACAAATTTAGTTTAATATTTAAGAACATTTAATTGTACAAACAAAATGTCTGCTTCTGATTAAATTTCCTTTAAATTGGTGCAGGACTCAGCTCAAGCCTCACCTCACCATCCTGTGATAAATTCCCACACACAGAGAAAATGTTGCACAGTACATTGGCCAGAGGAGCATTGTCAGGGAAGGTTCATTTCCGCTGTGGCCACACAAAATGGCGTGCAAAATGCAAAAAAGAAAAGAAGAGCAAAAAGAGGCTTTCTCTCTCTGCCGCCAAGTTGATGGGCAACATTAACACACGCGATGTGGGTCTCTGGCATCTGTGGCACTGCCAGGTGGCAAGCAAGCAAGCAAGCATCCAAGGACAGGGACAGGGACAGGGACAATTGCATGTGTAATTTGTGTTTAGTGGGCTGGAAGCGAAGTTATCCAACAACAGCCCAGCAGTGCCAACGCTCCACTTAATGTTTCAAACAAAAGACAAAACGAGAGAATGAGTACAGGGGAAACTAGCAGCGAGTTGGGTGCAAAAGTTCAGCGAGTGTATGTTTGAGCGAGTGCTCAAAAGTCAAGCAATCCAACGAGCATTTATCAGTGGTACACCAAGTGAAGGACTCTGCAGCGTTCAATAGTTTCTTGCTCTTTGATTGGCACTGTAAGCCTGCTCGATTGTGGTTCAGTTGTACATCTTTTCTGACTGTTTCCATCCACAAATCACCTTTAAATAAATCCCATTTATGTACACTCAATCGTAAATCGTTTTACTTCGATTTCTATATTAAATTTGGCATATTTTTGGTGTGCTCTAAAGCTGATCCTTTCGCTAACCACACGTTCTGGCTGGGCATTGCTGCTGTCCTTTGGGTTCCTTCTTGCAGCGAGTGTCCTTCTTACAGTGGGGCTTCTTCGTTTTACAGCTGGGATTCTTTTTGGTGCATGTCGTTCCAGGGGACGCCGTGATGATTGGTGTCTCAGTTTGTGGCCAGGACACCGTGCAGCATGTCGGCTCGCATCGTGCCATCGTTGTGGTCTCACATGGTGGCCTGCTTGTTGCTTCTGCTGTGGTGCCAGTCGCTGCTGTGCTGGTTGGTGTCTCAGTGTGTGACAAGGTGCTGCAGGTGGGTTCGCATCGCGCCATCGTTGTGCTCTCACACGGTGGCTTCAATGTCGTTCCAGGCGCAGCTGTCGTGATGGGTGTTTCAGTCTGTGGCCAGGACACCGTACAGCAAGTGGGTTCGCATCGCCCAATCGTTGTGGCCTCACTCGTTGGACCACAAGGCTCTTCCTCCTCCTCATCAGCAGAGCAATCGCTGTCATCATCGTCACTCAAGTCCTCGTCATCTACGATTGATTTTCGCGTTGTCCTTCTCGTTGAAAATTGCGACTCACCGACCTCGATGAGGGCCACGGCCACCATCAGTCCAATCAGCCACAGAAAGCGCATCGTGAACACTGCTGACTGGAGCAGCCAAATACTTGTGCTATATATACCAAGTGCATATACATACGGGTATATATTATTATTATTTTATATATAAAAATGGATGTCATGTGCCCGGGAGTCTTGTCCATTTTGCAGTGTATGTGCGGGTGGGTGCCGCGTACCCATCATCCATCGCCTTCCATAAATATTTGCCTGTTGGAAAGGTCTGTTTTTTCATTTTTGGCTCTCACTCGTTTTACTTTGCGCGTTTTTTATTTTACTCCATTTATTTATTGTTTTTTTTTTGGCTGTTTTTTTTTGTGTGTTTTTTTTGCTGTTTTTTTTTGTGTGTTTTTTGTTGTATATTTTTGAAGTTTGCATAGCGACAGCTGCTTATTAGCATATTGATTGCTTTTAAGGTTATTATTTTCTTTCGGCTTCTTCAAATTATTTTGTTCAATTACGCGTTTTGGTTATTTGCATTGCGGTGAAGATCGTTGCCTATTAAAATTATGTTTATTATTTTAATGATGGGAATGGGAGCGTTTTTCTTTTTGCGATAGCTGGCAGATAATTCTTGCTGAAGTATTTTCTGATTGGCAGTTTCCAAAAAATGGTTATAAATCCAGAGAAAAAGATCCCTGAAAGCCCAAATATTTGCACATTTGTTTTAAAAATACATCAAAATGTAAACGAGCACGAATCGATTTTTTCCGAGAGTGGAAATTGTGCGAAAAAATATGTTTTCACTTATGCTTTACTCTTCAAATGCAAAATATTTAATTTAAATATATTTTATGCATTAAATAAATAATTTTTTATATTTAATTCTATTTAATTGAAAGTGCTTTGAAGTTATATAAATTATTAAAAATTAATTTAATAAATTAATTGTTAAGACACTCTTTTCATATCATAAAAAATCCGCTATAGTTTTTACGAATATTTCAAAGCTGTTATCGCAAGAAGCTCTTCTGTGGCATCAGCGTCACATCTCCAGAGCAATCAACTTTCAATTGTTTTCGGGGCTGAGGCATTTGCTGCCAGAACCCGTGCCCGGCCTTCGCGTTGGGCAAACAGAATTTGGACTATAAAATGCGACGAGAAGCTTAGACAATGTGTCAGAATACGGAGCCCACTGTGTGAGAATGAAGTACGACAAGCGATCCCTGCTGCTAGCCCTGCTCTGCCTGGGCATGTGCCTCGCCCTGGTGGCGGGCCAGGCGCCGGCCGATGGGGAGGGCGAAGATTACAGTGGCACCACCACCGATGTGGGTGGCGCTGATGAAGACGGCGGCTCAGGCTCATCGGACGATGGTGGCGCAGATGGCGGCGGCACCGATGTGGATGCTGGTGGCGATTATCCCGATTCGGAGCCAGCAGCTCCACCACCTCCACCACCACCACCACCACCAAAGAAGAAGAAGAACAACAACAGCAACAAGAAGAAGGCTGGAAACAAGCGCGCCGGCAACAACAACAAGGCCAACAGCAAGAAGACCGCCGCTGCCCGAAAGCGCAACAACAACAGCGCCCGGAATACCAGCAACAAGCGCAGCGCCGCTCGGGCCACCGGCAACAACAATCGGAATAGCCGACGCGCCAACAACAACAATGCCAGAAGGACCCGCGGTTAGGGGCGGTCCAGCTTCAACCCCAACAAAAAGTGTATAGCAAAATAAATTTTTTTTTCTACCGATTTAAGTCTGATTTTGTTGCATTTTCTGTGTCTACTTTTTGTGTGTTTTTTTTGCATTTTTTTTTCGTAGTGCAACAAATGGAATATCCCTATATGATGGATTTTTGTGTGTAATTTGTTGATGATGATATGAGCGAAATAGGCGCAAAAATGAGCCGAAAGAGAGACATTTTTCGGTGGCCACTGCCTGGCACAAGGTGACGTCTTCACCACAGGGCGCTCTCTTTTGGGTTCCCTTATTGGTACTCCACACAGCGGACAACGTCACCTTGCAAGTAACCAAATCTTGTGCAAGCTGCTCTGTTCACAACTTGTTCAACATTATAAGTTATTCAGAGGAGTCCTTGTCCGCCCAAAAGCCAAACACACACACACAGAGCACCCATATGGGTACTGTAGTTACTCCTCCATGTGACATCCAAAATGCAGCCTACAAATAAAATCCACATCTTTTATTTCTGCTCCTTTATTGTTTTTCTTTTGTTTGTTTTTGATGTTGTTTGTGTTGTTTTTGTGTCTGCAACAACCTGTGGGTGGTAGCCTGAAAGTTTTGTCACTTAACTTTTGTAATTCGATTAAGTCTCGACTAGCTGGAAATTGACTTGATTGCAAGTCGCTAATTGCCACCCTGCCACACAGTCTCTGTTTTCATTGGGCTAACTTTTCAGTTAGTTAAAGTTGATTTTCTAGTTAGGTGTGGGCGTTGGGCGTGTTCCTCGGTGGGCGTATTCGCAAATAGCTTGACAATGAGAGTCTACCACTAGCCACCCTCTGTGTGTGTGTTTTGCCTTGGCTCTTGTCTGACGGTGGCTCTGATGCTGGCTGGGTGTATGCTAATTTAATAACAACCTGACGAACATTTGTGCAAACGTTGCCAAAAAACAAAATGCCAGACACGTTTTGTTTCGTTTTGCTTCTTCTGATTGTTTTGCAAATATCTATAATTTCGCACATATCGCATATGGATGCGTGTCAAAATTATTAAGAAACAAAAATGTTTCGCTATCTGTCTCTTTCCTTTGGTCAGGACCAACATTTGGCTGATCGGCCATCAAAAAATGATCTCCGTCTGAAGAAATCGTCTGCTCCAAGACCGAAACTAGTTCCACTAAATTTCCTTAATAAATTTCCTTTTTAGCATAAAAACTAACATCTTTTGGACACACACAAATAAATAAATAAATAATTTCCCACATGGTCTGTTTGTGTTTTGATTTGTTCGTCCCTGCGCCATTTGGCAATTTAGTTTGGTTTGTGACGCCCCCGCACAGAAGTTTGCGACGAGACCGCCTGTGGACTTGACGACTTTTGCTTCCTTCTAATGAGCAATTAAGTTTTGCACGTTGATTGATTGATACTAATTGATGGATTGGCACAAAAAGGAACCAAATTCAACCTTAAGACAGCCAAAATAACAAAATCCAACAACAGTAATTGCTCATTATGGCTATTAAATAGTCTCATTTGCAGTTCCAGGCTACAAATTCCGAACTTCATCGATTGGCTGCTGGGCGTATCGCTAGCAAGTTGAGGATAAACACAAGATCATCGCAAGCGAATTATGCAAAGCAATTACATACATATAAGAAGGAGAATTCACCGAAGGAGAAAATATAACGGAGAAAGAGCGGCGCTACAAACATGTAAACAGTGGAGCTATTCTAAGCTTACTTCTATCACAAGCACAGTGTAAGTTCCCGAGTGTAAATAATAAGCTTCGAATAGAGTTAAGAGCAGCGGCCGGCAGCGTCGTTTGCCATGTGCATAGAAAAAGAAGAACACGGGCAGCGCAGTCGGCACAAGCACAGCGCAAAAGCTTCGTGTGGCTTCGGCCTATGTGCAGATAAGCAACTGTTGGGCTGCCGCAGCGGCAGAGAAGCACAAAACGTTTTTGGGCTTCGTGCCTGTGCATTTCTGTGAATGCACTAAAATATGCGTGTACCTGCGCACCCACCCCTGAATTAAAGGTAAACAGTTGGATCACAAAACCAGAGAGCAAAGTAGCCAAAGCAAGCTCTCGCTCTCTTGCTTACTATTCCTCTGTGTAACTCTCTCAGAGGTAAATGCATTGGAAAGATCCGTTATAATGCTGAGTATGTCATATGCACAAGCGCGATAGAGAAGCAAGAAATGTTTTTGGGTTCGTGTCTGCATGTGCATTTTGTATTTGCAGACAACAGAAACGAAATCAAAAACGTTTCTTGCTTCTCTGCCGCTGCGGCTGCCCAACAGTAGGTAGTGCACAGGCAGAGCTGACGCCTGCTGTAGAGCTTTTTGGCACATAAATGTAAATAGTAAATAAATGTAACGAAGCTTGGCGACTTCTGATTTACAGTAAAATATGTGATATAATCTTACCGAACATTGGCCAGGGTGTGACGACGATTCTTGAGATAGCGACTGTGGTACTTCTGCAGATCCCCGATGGAGCCCTGTTCGGCCTGCATCTTGCTGGTGGGAAGCAGCTGCGAGTTGCTCGGGTGCGAGGAGGCTAGTGCTGAGGCCGACGACGAGGTCAGGCGATGGTGGGCCGCAACGCTGACGCTGCTGCTGTTTTGGGTATTGGTGGTGGTGTTGCCGGTGCTGCCGCCGCTGGAGGCGAGCGTCTCGTTCGAGTTGCTGCCGATGACGGTGGTGGCCGATGAGGAGTTGCCGGTGGAGCCGATGGGTGCTAGGACGATGCGCGACCAGCAGGACTTGTGCGGCTTGCGGAACTTAAGCTTGATGCGTGGCGATGGTGTGGAGGCACTGCCGTAGTCGGTGGCCTGGCCAGCACTGACCGATCCAGCTGCTCCGGCCGCTGTGGCCGGTCCCGTGGACGATGAGGTGGCCGACGAGTGATGGACACTCTCACAGCTGCCGCAGTAGCCCGCACCAGCGATTGTGATGGGCGGTAGGGTGTCTGTGCACTGGCTGCTCAGGGACAGCTGCTTGGAGTTGGCCTGCTCGGACTCTTCCTCCTCCTTGATGTGCGGCAGTGGTGAAGTCTGTGGCTGGCAGCTGCAGCGCGACTGCGTCTGGCTCTGGCTCTGATTGGGATTCTGGTTCTGACTTGGATTTGGATTCGGATTCGGATTCGTGCTGCTGCTGTACAGACTGGATGGGGTGCTCGTCAGCAGATTGACTGGGGCAGTGACTGCTGTCGTCACCGCGGCGCTCGTCACTGGCTGAATCAGGCTGCCTGCTGCTGCTGCTCCTGCTGCTGCTGCTGCTGCTGCTGCTGCTGTTGTGGTGGAGCTGGGACCCCCAAGCTGCTGCACCACCGCAGTGGGCGAGACACTCGCGTCACTGAGGGTCTCTGGTTCGGCGCGACGTGCCACTAGGCCGCTGGCGAGGGATGCGGCGGCTATGTCAGCGGCGCTCAGTTGCTGCTCCAAGTCCTCGTCCACGTCGTTGATCAATGTCTTCAGCGAGATGGGCGTTGTCACCGATGTACCGCCAATGGTGTCCGCCAACGAGTGTTTCTTCTCGCCGCTTGTATACGCTTCCAGAACGGACTCGCTGCTGATCAGCTGTCGGTCGCCTTCTACTACTCCTCCTGTTCCTGCTCGTGTTCCTCCTTCTCTGTTTGGTGATTGATCACCTTTGGTGGCTCTCCTTTTGGCCTCGTCCTGCTCCACGCCCGACTGATGCGGACACTTTTGCTGCTGCGGATCAGCGGTGTCCGAAATGTTCTTGTTGCTCTTCGGTTCGTCCGGTGTCTGTGCGGGTGTTTGGGGCGGACTTGTGGCGGGGGCTGCGGAGCCGCCCCCGCGACAAGGTAGGCAACAGCGAAACACTGTGCCACCGAAGCACTTGGTTCTTGTCTTTGATTTTCGCTTGCCTTGCCCCTTGCTGCCGCTCCCACAGCCGTTCCCAGCCGTACAACTGCCGCCGCCGGCAGCGCCTCCGCCCGTTCCTTCGCCTGCACCCACTCCCGCTCCGCCTCCACCGGCACCACCGCCCCCGCCGCCCCCACTGGCTGCCAGGCCGTTGACGTTACAGTTGCCACCTACTGCAGCCGTTCCACTGTGGCCGTTCCCGTTTTCGTTTCCGTTTCCGTTGCTGCTGCAGCTGATGCGATGCTGATGCTGAAAAGGAACCAAAACAAAACAGAAAGTTCAGCCAAAGGGTCAGGTTATTGAGTTTTCATTAGTGTCTAGCGTTCCCCCTGCCCGTTCCCATCATCAACCTTGGCCAGCGGCTGATCCGAACCCTTTTGCCCCGCATTCTTGCTAAACGAAAAACTTTGCGCGAGCCTCGCCAAACGCATCATGCCCCAATCGATGTTGCTTGCTCCTGGTCACAGGCACATTATCCTTCACACGATTGTCTGCAAAGAGATTAAGAGAGAGAAACACAATTAGCATGTGGTTGGAGCCAAGATATTCGTAAATAATTATTTATTTTTTAACCAAAAGAGCATTCAATTGTCTTTAACGCTGACTTTCTTTTCTTTTCTCAATCTTTCCCCCTTAGATGCCGCCACAAAGTATGCCACAGCCAGACAGCCACAGCATGAGCGAGGTGTGGGTATGTGGGTTATCCACATATTTGCCACAGAAAACTGTTTTTTTTTTGGCAACATCCGCGACCTTCCGGCGACCAGCGAGCAGCTGCACAAACTGACCCACATGCCACACACAGTGAGGCGTGCCCCTGCTTCGAGTTTCGCTTTTCTACGGCTCATTTCAGCTCTACTCCGCTGTCAGCGATTCCCTTAAATCAGTCCATCATCGACCGGAATCGAACACTGCTGGGGCACACCACAACGCAGAAATGCTGACGCTGGAACTGAAATTGAAACTGAAATGTTTGCTCCTGTTGCTGCCCTGGCTGCTGGTATGCAAGTTCTTCTACAAGCCCGAGGACTTTACGGAGAGGGATGTGTTCTACAACAGCTTGGACTATCACCCAGAGGACTACATTGATACGTTCACAACCCTACAGCAGGACGACTACTTTCAGTGATGAGAAATGCAACAGCAGGACGACTACTTTCAGTGATATAAAATGGTTTACGGGCGAAGCTCCGCTCTGGATATTATAATACTTTTCGCATATTTCCGTTTTAGGTATTAAGAAGAGTGAAATTTATTAAGTAATTAAGTACAGAAATATAATTTTTAATTGAATGTTCATGTTGCCTGATCACAGGTCAGAATTAACACTCCTGGCGAGACTCTCTCGCCGATCTACTGCTTTGCGCTCTCGCTCGTTCTTCCTGTCGATGAGCGACTTTGCACTCGCTCGCTTTTGCTTTGTCTATCGATGTTCTAGACATAATCTAACCATGCTGTGATAACAACAGAAACTTTCTTTGTTTAGCAATGGAATTTTTATGAGTTAGTTGCGAGACATATGTGCCTTTCCATTTTGCACTACTTATAATCAAATTTTAATGAAAGATTCTCTCGAAGACAGACTTAACAAATATAAATGTAAATATTTACTGTGTCATAGCTAAAACAACATTAAAGATTATTCAAGATGAGCACACATTTATGGCAACAAATCATTAACAAAACAATTCAACGTCTCCGCATTGTGGGAACCGTTCATTATTGGCTTTAAGCTAATATTTTAGTCAATGACTGATTACCCCAATAATTCCATTCAAATCCTTTTAAACCAATCGAAGCTCGAAAATAAACAAATATTTGAATCATTTAGTTCCCCAGACAATGGTCTGATTGTCTTAATATTCGCACTTAGCCCAATACAATGTCATTGCTAAATTTAAACCTCATCAAAACAGAGAACCTTTGAACAAGTGGATGGGAAATTCGCAATTTTAAGTAGTGTTTAAATATAAATTCATGCGCAAATTGGAGACAAATATTTGTACAAATGACACTTCAAAAAGTAAGAAAGAATACAAAAAATAAAATTACAGACAACCTTGTCAGGTGATCTAGGAAACTGAACGTGGTACAGTCGATATCTAATTTTTTAAAACAACTTTCTTTGTTGTCTCGTGTTTGGATATTGATTTAGATTAAAGTATTTATCTATGAGGCAGGCGCTCAGTCTCTATCCTGAGACATTTATATCTTTCTATCCTTAAGACAGTTTTACACGACTTATCGTCGATGTTAAGACAGGAGAGTCAGGGTAGGGTGCCATCAATACCCATAATATAGTTATCATGATAATGCCACACGTTTTATTGTAATTAATGCCAATAAAGACATCTAGTCCAACATTTTGATTATTTCATGCTACAAATGTTCCAAAAAATAAGACAAAGTTGTGGAAGTATTGAAAGTCGTTGGCAGCTTCAATTCTTGATCGCTATATCTTCATGTATTATATCGACATGAAAATACAATTTTCTTTTCAACCCATCAACTTATGAGAATGTTCGCGCTGCAAAAACTATGAATTAAAATTAAAAAGTTGTGACGCGTAAGAAGCGTCTCACACGTTCTTACTCGCTAAAAATTATTTTAGGGGTGGCATAAAAATTCGGAGTATGAGGAAGTGATCTTAACATAAAGATCCACAAGCTAATTTCTGTCCCGCTGATTGTCGCACAGTTTTAATATTTAATAACTTATTATTATTTATTTGTTAATTAATTTATATTTGCTGCAAAATTGCCTCAGGACACCTGCAGCTTATAAAGAATCAAATCCCTGATCGATGTATTTTTTAATAGCTTTTATTTCGTTTAATATTCTTCAAAATATTCCTAACCAAATATAAAAAAAAAGAAATTGTAATCCCTGGGCATTGGATAAACTAAAAACGAAATTGGCTTCGTTCAACGGTAATCGTTTGGTTTGGCGGTTTGTCGGAGTTCAATTGGGAGGGGGTTCGGGCGGGGGGGGGCAAGCTTGGGTCTAGCCCCTCCTGCGCCTGGAGAGGGAGCGGCGCCTGGCGGAGGTGCTGGCACTGCTGGAGGTGGTCGAGGCATTGTGATGGTGACGCCTCCTGGTCTTGCGCTTGTTCTTGCGCTTGTTCTTGCTGCTGCTCCTCTTGCCGCCTCTTGAGCGTTCCGTCCACTTCGTGACCCTCTTCTTCTTCTTGCTACTAGACGCTGCGGTCGTGGTGGTCGCCGATGCGCTCGTGGTGGTTGTAGTTGAGGCGGCTGCGGTGGTGGTGTCAGCGGTGGTGGCTGCCGTAGTTGTGGCTGCCGCGGCCGATGCCGAGGTGGTTGTGGCAGTGGCAGTTGCCGGCGTTGTGGCAGTGCCAGAGCCACTGGTCCGTCCCACCAGGACACAGGCCAGGAGTGCCAGGAGTAAGACGCAAGAATATCTCATGGTTGTTGCTGATGCTCTTCGCTGTCCAAGAACTCTTTGCCAAACTGCCACCAAAGACGGGCTTTTTATACCCGCAGCGTGATTCTGCATTTTGTGTTTGCACTTGCGAACCTTTTGTTCCGCTTTCAGTTTCCAAATTTGTGAAACTCCAAAAAGAATGTGCGCAGACAATTGCCAACACAAAGAATTCATCGCAAACATAGTGTCTGTCTCAGCTGCCACAGTTCGGTAAACGACCTCGAGCGATATCTGAGATCGTTGAGCATCTGTGGCCTACCTGTGGGTGCTGCGCGACATCCGAAGATTGTATTGCATAGCCTCGAGCGGGGGCTGGGGCTAACAAAGCGACAAATAGTTTGCCAAAATATATTTAATGCTGATTGAACACTTAAGGCTCTGCTCTGCCCTGCCCAAGTCTGTGTGTTTGTGTGTCTGTGCTGTACATATTCGTGTGGACTGTGGTGTAGCTTAATTGTTGCGTAAATTCCTTCTGGATGGCTGTGCATCGCCAGCGGCATTGCCTTTGTTGTTTCTGCCATGAGAATTCTGCATAATCTCGGCCATGCTGCAGTTGGTGCCACTGCCAGGCTCATCCATGGTGCGGCGTTTCCTGTAATTAGCACACCGCTCGCCGATGCTGCTTTGGTTATTAGAACCGGCGGCTAAACTGGTTGGCAAGCTCTTGTTGCCCTGCGGCGACGGTGACGAGGGGGCGACATCGTTAAAGTATCCCTCATAGAGGACGAAGTGATTGGCCTGCGGTATGGTGCGCACCAGCCCGTAGTGGCGGGCCATGAAGAGTAGCATTTTCGAGGATGGGCGGTCAATCGATAGCTTCACCGGGGACCACCCCTCCTGCGTCAGCATCGTCTCGAAGAGCTGCTTGCCCAGCCCGCGGCGCTGGTGCTTCTCGTCCACATAAAAGTCAAGTATGGCCGGTGCCCGCTTCACCTGGTGCGCCTTGCCAGTCCCATCGTACAGGTAGAGATCCTTGGTGCCCACCTTGAGCAGCCCAACCACAGACCCGTTGGGCCCGTCATCGGCATCCGCCATCAGGTAAACGATTTGATTGTCGCTCAGCCCCAGACGCTGGGCCGTGGTCACCTGGCTGACCAGCTCCTGGGCTACGGCCGACTTCTTACCGATTAAGTCGAGTATCTCCGTCATCTTCATCGCGGCATCAGCGCACTGCACACGCGTGCCGGAAGAGTTCTGCGGCAGCATGTCCGACGCCACTTTTATAATCGCCTCCGGGAACAGAGGCTTAATATCGAAGGAAAACCTCGTCATTGCACACACTTGTCCTTGGTGTTGTTCCGGGCCGAAACATTAAATTATACTAAATGTAATGCAAATTTATAAGAGGCTTTAAATAATATTTCTTGAATTTGTTTACACTTCCGCACTGACACGAGCATGCGTAGATGTGTGTGCTTCGATCACTTTTGATTTGTTTGTGGTACGATAGTTTTCTAGACGATATTTTTTGAACTAGCACTCGACGCCTGAACCTCCCACTCCAGATAACTGAGACAGAAATTGTGTAATCAATTTACTAGATTTTTGTACACCCGAAATAAGATAAATGATCTGCAAATTAAGTAAATTATCACATCGATAGCCACAAATGGCAACCCTTATGCGTGCGGTCTCACTAAACATCGGCAAAAAGCAATCGAAAGCCATCAAATGATGAAAGCCCGAAAGCAAATAATTTAATAAAATCTTTCAATAAACGTATACACAGATTTAATTGTTAATTGGTTTAGCTGTTAGTTAAACTAAATAATTTAATTCCAATTTGGGCAATTCAATAACACTGTAATGACTTGTGACGTCATCTGCCAGCACCCTTTTCAACACTGTAAATTCTTGGAATTGAAGCGAAGGCGCAATTAACTTAAGCGATCGAAAAATTGTGAAAATAACTACGAAAATTGATTCTATGCACAAAGAAAAGAAGAAACTGAAGCGTAGCCCTGCTCTGCATATGGAAGGGAATATGTAAGAAGGATTCAGATTCCCCACATTGCGGGAGCCTCTATTTATTTGTTGTTTGTGTTGTTTTTTAGTGCAAGTGGATCGGCTGCCATCAGCCACATGTGCGCCTGCTACAGGACGGCGAGGGAGTCCCCTGGAAGTCGAGGGAGCAATTGCAACGATCTCGTTTCCGTGTGAGTTATCTGGTCAATCCACACTCCGGCCACATTATTCTAAGTCAGTCTCTTTGCACGTACTCTAAGCTGGCCTTTGGCCTGTTGTTACTTTGCCTCCGCCCTTGCCCTTTGAGGCATTCGAGTTCGCATTTCGCTAGAAGTCAGCACGTTTTGACACGTGTTGGGTGCGATAATTAATATTTATGAACCTGTAGCGGTTCAAGTGTCATTAGTGAGTGAGCAGCACACGGGCGATTAAGTAAACCACAAACAAACAAACAAAGAAACAACTAACAACCCACAAATGATGCCCTGCGGTTGCTTCCACTGATCGTTGCCACTGCCCGCGTGGGGGTGGGTCAGCCGCAGGTAGAGAGTTCGCCAATATTAGGTCCGTGTCCGTGTCCGTGGCTACCTGCATCGCGGGGAGTTTGTTGTTTGGGTCGATTGTTCGCTGTGCGAAAAGCCTAGCTATGAAGAACATTTGTGTCACTTGAACTCAGACAGTGCAAAGCATAAATAAGTGTCGTGTAGACTCAGCTTCACTTAAGCTAGAACAAGTAGCATAAAGTAAATCTTTACTGTGGTTCGCCAGCAGCACTTCCCACTGTACCGAAACACAGTTACATACTTATGTACATATGTACATATGTGCATATGCATGTGCATGTTTGTGCTTGCACTCAGCAGCAGACGAAAGTTGTGCCGTTCTTTTCGTCTCCTCATCCCACGCCTTCGCTTCGCTCGCTTGCATCTTAGCTGCTCTCGCGCCCTATCGCTCTCTCAACTTCTTGCTCTCTCTCCACTTATCGCGTTCGTTCTAAGCTTCGCTTGCATTTCGGCGCACAGGCAATTCTGCCCCTCTGCTGCTGCCCTTCCACTTCTTCTCGAATTATTGTCCCGTTTCACATAGTCTTGGACTGATTCTGCGAGCGCTCTTCGTCTTGAATCACTACGTGCACATGCACATACAACTATGTACATACATACATGTAACGGTTGGTGCCCCCCCACAAAACAGATCATTGATATTCTGCTGAATCCCACTTTAAGCCACAATCCAGAAACCACAAATTCAAGATGTTAATTACTTAGTAACAATGCAAACAAATAATTTAAATTCAATTTTTTAATTGCCTTACAACTATGCAAAAAACATTCATTAATACTAGAAAATAAACAGAGTTACGGTAACAGGGATGCGCTAGGGTCGGGATCAGCGTTAGCATTGGTTTCAAGTAACAGGCATCAGGCTTAGGCTTTGTTTTTCCTGTTCCTGTTCCTGTTCCTGCGGCGGACGATCCTCTTCTTGCCCCCGCGGATCCTCCGCTTGTGGTGGCGCACCTTCTTCTTGCCCGCAGATGTCGAGGCTGCTGTGGTGGTTGCGGCTGTGGTTGTGGTCGTGTCTGAGGCGGCCGTTGTGGTGGTTGCCGCTGCGGAGGTGGTTGTGGTGGCTGCCGATGCTGAGGTTGTCGCGGCTACCGTTGTGGTGGCAGTGCCAGTGGCCCTGGTCTGTCTAACCAGGACACAGCCGAACAGGGCCAGGAGCAGGAGAACGCAAGAGTACCTCATGTTGGTGATAGTTGGATTGGCTTACAACTGATGCTTTTCCGGATGCCATCGAGGGGCTTTTATAGCTGAATAGATCTAGATTCTGGATCAGTTTCCAGCTTCCACTTCCCAGCTTTGGGTTTACCCCGAATCTGGGGCTCTGCTACATTTTAACTGTGTCACAGCAATGCGAATACTTTCGGTAACAAAGAGTGGTCTGGCCGAACAATAATTTGCAAATTTGTTCCCCCACCACAACTGTGCAAACACGCGAGATTTTTCTTTTACTTTCCTTTTTCCGGCGCACTGCCAAACAGGCAAACAGGCAAACAATCTGCGTAAATTACTTTGTTAACTTGCTGCTCCGATTTTAATTCAAATTTTCCATTGCCTCTGGCTTTTGGAGCACAATAAAAGGCAGTCGTTTCGCTGCAATTGTCACCAGTTCATCAGAGCAATCGATCCATCAACATGAGGTACTCTTGCGTTCTCCTTCTCCTGGCCGTGCTCGGCTGTGTCCTCCTGCAGGAGACCAGGGCCACTGGCACCGCCACCACAACGGTGGCTGCTACCACAACCGCGACAACCTCAGCATCGGCAGCTACCACAACCACCTCCGCAGCGGCAACCACCACTACGGCCGCCTCAGACACGACCACAACCACAGCCGCAACCACCACAGCAGCCTCGACATCTGCGGGCAAGAAGAAGGTGCGCCACTACAAGCGGAGGATCCACGGGGGCAAGAAGAGGATCGTGCGCCGCGAGAACAGGAACAGGAACAGGAAAAACAGAGAATAACCCTGATGCCTGAGACAATGATGCGAATCCCGGAACCCATGCTGACCCCTAACGAATGCCTGATAAAATAGTTTTTTTTTTGGTGTAATTTCATAAGTACATATTGGGAATGTCCCTTGGATGTTCTCTAACCTTAAGGCACATATAAAATTGTTTAACAAAATAATAGAGAAATTTAAGTTATTGATGAGAGAACATTTAGATATATGGAAAGATATCTTCACACGCGTCAATCGTTGCCTTTTGCTTGTGATGCCTCAAAAGAAATTTCGTCAGTTGTCCGAGAGAAAGTTCCAGCTGCCATATTGGGAGTCAAAAGTGCGTAAAGCCAAAGCAAAACAACAAGAAAGAAGAGCCATCATTTATTTATGTATATTTCGATATGCATTGAGCTGTCAAACTTCAGTTTCAATGGAAATCCATTAGCAGCAAAAAGCGAAGCCACGAAAGCCCCGAAACCAAAGGAGGAGCATCAGCAATTGCGTTGAAAAATAAGTGCAAACTTTTTGCAGGCAACATTTTTGTGCCAAGAAAGAGTTGCCATAGATACACCATTAGGTGTGTGTGGTGTGGTGTGTGTGTGTGTGTGTCTGGTGTATGTTTGACAGGTAACAAGAAGACAGGCAACAACGGAAGCAGGAGGCAAACCGCATCACGAAAAAGCGCACACAAATTCCACATTCCACTTTGCGCTTTCTCGTTGAGTTCTTCTCGGGGGAGTTTTCATTACGCGCTGAATTATTCGAAACATTTTAGAGCCTAGCCGGGGGGCTGCTAGCCAAATGAGCCAGCCGCCAGTTATGCCAGAGAAATGTGCCAAAAAACCGCTGACTGAGACAGGTCTTGAGGCGGCATCCCAGCTGCTGGAATGATAGTTCGATTCGGGCACTGACATGCTGATGGAAATTCCTAAGTAATTCATACGAATCTAAATAATTCCCATAGACACTCAACGGACACATTCCGAGTCGGCAATTTTATGGAAATCTTTCTTTCATCTCTAAACATCAATTATGCAGATTTTTGAAGGTATTTCCATGGCCGACACTTGGCCCACTGCAATTTGTAAATGCAATAAATAAAATCAAATAATCCAACATTTATTTGCCGACTGCCAGAGCCGGAATCTGTCGCTCTCTGTCGCGCCGGAAGGGAAAATCAATTTGATATTAAAAACGTCGCTAAGCAAAATCTGCACAGAGGACACAGAGGAGTCGTCATCCACATGGATAAAGTCATAAAGCAGCAGGGGGGATGGCATGGACGGATGTACACATACGGGTACATGCTCGTATCGGTATTTGCTATTGATTTTTATTGAGACATTTGCAAAATTAATGTCTATGATGTGGGGGAGCGCTGACGATGATCCCAGGAAGCACTCTCGACTCGACTTTCGACTTTCGACTCTCCACTTGTCGAATGATGAGCGGGCATTAATAAATCAATAGCATTTTGATGGCAAATAATTTGAGAGCAGCTCTTGCCGCATCCTCGACATTCTGCCTCCTGCGCACCTCTGTCTCTGCCTCTGTGTGTGTGCTCCCGATAAGCGACTGTCATGGCCTCCAGTTATGGCTGCATGGCGCTTACTCCACAGACTCGCGTGTCAAGTTCTCTTTATTGATTGATGCGAACAAATCTAGTTCCTGTCTTTCACACACACACGAGTACAGCGTGTGTAAAAGAATATACAAATAATGTCATTAATTTTGCTGCAGAGCCGCACAATGGAGCCAGAACACAATCCAACTGACCTGCGGCTCAAATGATAAAGCTGCAGCGGGTTCAGCACCCATTTCCGCACACGATTTTGAAACCAAAAAGTTTGAACTATTTCCCGCCTGCAAATAGTTATCGCAGTAGCTTTGATTTTAGTTTTTATGCTCGTCAAATCTCATTACAAGTCGGCTCAGCACATTGTACACGAGCATAACTAAATTTTGTAACCGTTTCCGCAATATTTTTCATTGATTTCCTTTGGCTAAAATGGAGCAGCACCACCCGATGGCACATTTCTGGTTCGTCCGGAACATGGACATTATAATGCGCATCTGCCTGGGGGATCCACTTGTGAGTTGTTGCACCTGCAAGCCTCGCACTACTAATCCAAGTTTTTCCTGCAGGAATCGGCTGTGCAATCATTTGTGCTCAATCCACCCGAAGAAGACGATCCGGCGACCCTGCACTTTCTGATGCGAATCACCGACCTCAAGAAACGTTTCAACCAGGCCAACGAGCAGTGCTTCAGTCTGGAACGCGAATATCCCACACCCAATTCATTTTTGCTACACCAACGCCTCGATGCCAATTTCCAAACATTAAAGCGTGAGGCTAGGGACGTAGCCAGGGACATGCAGCGGCACCACATCACCGCCCATGTGGTCTAGGGGATTGAGTCTCGCGGCCACACCTAAGCGACAATAGTTAGGACACAAAATTTGCTGTAAATAGAAAATAGGAAAATAAATACTCCACAAGAAAGAGACTGAGTCTTGTTTTTGGAATAGGCTGTCTCCCCCGCCAGCTGGCATTGCTTTAGTGACGCAACTTTGAGCCTGTGATGGCACTTGGCGGTCAGCTGTGGTTTGTTATCGATATTTGCTGATATGATGGCAGCGCCAGGCACATTTTCTTTCTTTTTTCTGGAACATTTGAAGCTTGCTGCACAAAGCCGAAGAAAACACATTTAAAGTGCATCGAAACTATAGACCGGTAAGCACATCATCATTGCCCGCTCAATTCTCTCTAAATGCTGCACAAATAATTGCAGAATGAATAACCAGAAGGAAGAGCACATGCCAGAGGCAGAGGATAATGCCACACTCATCTTCACCAACAACGAATCTGGAGTCTGGAAACAGCCTCCTCTGCGCCAACTTAGGCGCCATCTGGGCCGTTCCGTGGCGTTGATTTGATCGGTGATCTCTCCGCATTTGGCTTGTTCGTGCGTGTGGACTATGCTGCAAATCTGGTGCTGCCATATACACGGAACCTGATCAAGACATGTCCGCAGTTAAGCCGCGCGATCTGCACCCCACCGAGTTAAAGGGCAGGGACATCGTCTCGGTGTTTTTGTGTTCTAAAAATTGCGCATATTCAATTGGGGGAGGATTCAGCGCAGCATCAATCACTTTTTGTGTCACCAAATCAAACAAACAAATTACTCTCACAACAAACAAATATTTGTGGCGCTGCTGACGTCGCAGATGGGAGATTGTTCTGTTCTGGCTGAGTTTTCTGCTGTCTCTCGCTCTGGTATTCCCCCACTATCAAGTGCCAGCAACTATGCTGCCGCGTGCCAATATTTAACAGGCACAAACCGGCAGAATTGATCAATGAAATCGATGAAGCGATTCAGCGATTCGGCGATCGATGAATGGAAGATTCTGTCTGTCAGCAAATATTATTAGACGCGTTAGAAGCGCTGGTCTGGCAGTCTGTCGTGTCTGGCTGGAATTTCGGAGTTTGTGTATTTGATTCGCTCATTGTGCTGGTGTGCAAATAGTTGGCATTTGTGCAAATATTTCGGCAAGCGTAGTGGTGGGCTGCGACATGTCTTTGACGCAGTTCACGGGACGCTGCGGAGTGGTATAAATAGCGGCCCGTGGGACTGGAGGAAGTCAGAGAAGAGTTTCAGCTCTTCCATTGAATTTGTCTGAATCTGTCGCTATGAAACTTCACTGGATGCTGCTGGCCGTGTGCCTCGCCTGTCTGCTGACTGTCGGCTGTGGCTCTGGCACTGCCACCAGCACCACCACCAGCACAGTGGGTGCCACCTCCACCACCAGCGCAACTCCAGCCGGCAGCACCACCGCCGCCAGCACAGCCACCGGCTCCACCACGGCAGCCAGCAGCAGCAGCAGCAGCGACGAAGCCACCACAGTCGCGAGCACCACCAGCAGCAGTAGCAGCAGCAGCAGCAGCAGCAGCAGCTCCTCCAAGAAGAAGAGTGCCGCTGCCAAGCGACGGGCCCGGCGGCTACGTCGTGAGCGCAGAGCTGCCCGCAGGCGGGCTGCCAGAAGGCGCGCTGCCCGCAGGAGGAACAGGGGTTAGACTTGATTCTCCCTCCCACTCACACTCCCCTCCTTTTTTTTTACCATCATTGGCGTATGTCAATGGTTTATAATACGATTTGTATCCTGGGCTATAGTTAAAAAATGCTTAAACAAACATTTGCATATTCTTTTTGTTGATTTTTTTGTGGGTTCAGATCAACATTTCTACTGGCTGTTTGTATAAGCAATAAGAATAATTTCTACTTTGTAAACAAACACAAAACAGTGTGCCCAGAGCGCAGTCACTTTGCGCACTTTGGTCATACTGGGCACAGAGCAAAATTCTTTTGCAAGAAAAAACTGTGCAATATTTTGTGCAGTTTTGTTAGCGGTTTTTTGTTTGTGTGTGAAAATTGAAAATTGTAGGGGAGCGCATTTCATGATTAAGTAATGGAAAGCGTAGCTTTGGTCTCTAATTGAATTTGAGCTGACAGCAGTCACTGGGACAGGCTACAGGTTACGGGACCCTCCACCACAAAGCGAAGAGGGAGCAATCGTAAGAGGCGAAGGCGGAGTCGGAGTCGGGTAAGTTACAGACAAAATTTAACGGGGCATTTGGAATGCAGTGAAACGGTTAGCTTGATTACATTGTTGCTTCAAGGGTGAAAGGTTAAAGCTGCCACACACACATCCTGCAGAGTGCCGCTCGTTCTTCTGCTCGTATGAGTGCTGCAATAAAAAAAGCAACAAGTTGAAAGACCACGCAAGCAAAAAGCAAAAGCCATCAAGGTCCAACCCACACACACCACCCCAATACACAGTGTCAGTGGCAGTACCCAGTCCTCAGTCCACAGTCCTCAGTCCTCAGTCCCCAGTGCCATTCCCAATCACAAGAGCAGAGCTACCCACACCCCGCCCCAACCACAGCACCGCAAAACCCATCAGCAATTCGAGCACATAAAAATGGTTATAGCAGAGAAAGGAATTGCAAACACAACGAACAAGGGAAT
Organism: Drosophila subobscura; assembly: GCF_008121235.1. Lineage (NCBI taxonomy): Eukaryota > Metazoa > Arthropoda > Insecta > Diptera > Drosophilidae > Drosophila > Drosophila subobscura. Next base: position 20,412,763 of record NC_048530.1, on the reverse strand, counting down.
ACACTTGCAAATACAATACGAAATTAATACGAAATATAAACAAATTAAATAAATTAATAACAATAATTTCAGCAATTAAATTTGCGCTTGAATGCACACTTGGCCCTTGCTTGGGGTTCGCTTCCTTCATTGGACAGTCGGAACGACCCGCCGGGCGGGCAGTGTATCGAAATGGGAAACAATAACAAGAAGCAAACAGCAAACAGCAATGCCAACACAATATACAGCACAATGGGCACAACTGTTGCTGTTGCTGTTGCTGCTGCTGCTGCTGCTGCTGTCAGTTTTTGTTGTTTTCTTTTTTTCGCTTTCTTCTTCTCCTTCTCTTCTGCTGGCTGGCTGGCTGGCCTGCCTTTGCTTTGCTGTTGTCTGGCAATGCCAAGTAATGACAGACGCGAGCTTGAAATGAAAGCGAAGCGCAGGACAGAGTGAAAGAGAGAGAGAGAGAGGGAGAGGGAAGCACATAACGGTAGTCGCGTGGAAGTGACATTCGTCTTCAGACAAAAGACCCAGCAACAAGAAAGAGCTGAGGATGCGGTTGGGCATGGGCATGGGAATGGGCAGGGGAATGAAGGATAAGGCGATAGAGCTGGCAATAGAGGAGCCAGCAGCCAGCAGCCCGTCCCCCACTCACCGCTAACATACAGGGTCAAATAATTTATCAACTGGTTGCCAAAGCCATCAAATGTTATATACCAAAATCATTTGATTTCATTTACGTTGCAAGCCACAAAAGTATGTCCACAACTGAAGCGAATAAATTACATTTTCATGTGGCAAATGTTATGCCAGGGATCAACTTTGCTAATTGAGTTGTTCCCCGAAACGCGTGCAGATGAGTGGCTTAAAATGAGTAACTTCTCAGAATACATTTGAAGTCAATTGCGATTGGCATTATTGCTGATATTCCACGCGTAATACTAGAGCGAGAGATGCCCAAAATCGTTATTGCAGAAGTCATGCAAAAAATGCAACAGCTACAAATATATAATTCCGATCATGTAAAACCATTTCTGTGCAGTTTTATATTTAATTTTTCTTTCATTTGTTAAGACTATTTACGAATATTATTTTACAAATTAAATTCTACGTGAATTCAGCAACTCTGATGTGCCATTTGGCTATTCTGGTCGAATGCGTTGCTCCCAGGACACCCGGTATTAAGGCACATACAAAGAGACACACGTACGTATATTGACATGCTGCGCTTTGTGGCCATTGATGTTGATATGCTCTACGTGACTTATATTACACATCCCCCACCACACAAAGCCACAGCCACAGCGACACCCAGGGCAGTGCGCGTATATGGCTGAGAGTGGCACACAATTACGCCTTGTTTGTCTTGTCCTCGCCGTGCCTTGTACTTGCTCTCCTGGCAGTCCTGCTCCTGCTGCGTCCCTTTTTTGATGTTCCCTCTCGTGGTTCTGGCTGCTGTTATTGTTATTGCTACAACGCCCAATTCCTTGGAAATTTTTGCTTATTATTTCGCACAAATACTCGAGGCTCGCGTTGTGTAATTTTTGGTACTCTCCAAAGTTTACATTTACTTGTGCTTGCTGCTTATTTTCTCTGAGAGTTGACAGGTGACAAGTGCAGAGGAGGTCCTGCGGCAGAGCTTAGAGCAACAAGTGTGCGAATGGCACAGATAACTGATGCCAGTTACCTTTTTGTTCGGGGTCAATGCTATTATTTAAGGGTCATTGTCATTGCTTTTGTCCACACAATTTATTGGAATTTACTTTTTGATGAATTATTAGCAGGGAATTCGGCAGCTTTTGCTTTCAGCAGATTGAGTGGCACACAAAGAAGCGACAGCTCCACGAATAACCACAAAAATCGATTGTTAAATGGGAAAAAACTAAGGCCAAAATGTGGACAATTGTCTGGGCAGCGATTAAACAGCGGGGAATCACCTTAGGCCTGCACTCAAGTGATTGAAAATGAAACCAATTTGCAGCTGCGAGACTCCAAATAAATTGCTGGATAGCCGAAAAATTGCTTTGCCTAATTTGGCCTGCTGGCATTTGTATGCAAAGAGCGCATCAATTTAATCAGCTAGTGGAGCCTTTTTGTGGGGGAAGGTTTAGGTGTGGCTCAGGCCCAGACCGGCTCTGCGTGTTGGACAAGACAAAGCAACAGACAGCAGCGGACATGGCTTCGAATGCGAGCTCGAACGGGGGGAGGTCGAGCCCGACACGGGCACGGAAACAGACAGCGAGGGGTCAGAGGTCGCATGTTCTACACATGCCAAGCAGGCAGGCAGGCAGACAGCTGGAGCAGGATGAAGACTGCTCTCCTGCTCTTCCTTGTCTTCCCTCAGAGCATTCATTGATTTTCGAGACGTTCTTTTTGTTGCTGCTTGCCTTTGCCTTTGCCTTTGCCATTTCCTGTGCTGTGCTAAACCAATAACCGAGCAACTTTTGACATGTCCTGTGCCTGTGAATTGCGTCCTAATTGTGCCACTCAGCGTGTGTGTCTGTGTCTGTGTCTGGCTCCAACTCCAGCCCAAACTCATCTGAACCCGAGTGCACAGATTGTCAACGAGTTGGAGCGTAAGCAGTCGCTTGGGTTTCAGTCCACTGGCCATCAATCAATCAATCAATTAGCTGCAGCATCTCTACATGCTATCCGTGCATCAATCAAACCCTGAGCTGATCCCCAATCGCAAGTGAAGATCCATTTTTTGATATGATTTGCACTGACTTTGGCTCACATTTTCATATTTTGCCACTCCCAAGCCTTGGGCCTTGGCTTGGATGGCTTCCCGCGGAGCTAATTATTATGGGGCTGCTCCTCGCATCATCATCAATCACGGCGTATCCCCGTGTCCCTGTGCCTGCCGTCGTTCGGCAAATTTGACAGCGATTGCGACATTTACAACAGTTGTGCCTCCGTCAGTTTCACTCGGCTACCAGGCACCCAGGCACCCAGACGCTCAGGTTGGCTTAAAGTGTCCATCAGCAGAGTGGAGCACACGATGAAGTGGCTTTGGGCGGTTAATCTCCGCCAGCGAACGCAGAGCAGCGGCAGGCTCTCGAGTGCGAGACGATTCCGGTGCATAATGATGATGGGGCAGAAGCAGCAGCAGGCAGAGCGAATGGATTCAAGTGGATGCAACACAAAAACCAACTCTGGCCAATATTAAACACATTTTCGAACGCCTTTTCCTGCGCCTAATATATTCGATTTAAGTTTTATAAGCGCAAAGGGCAAGCCTTTTATTTAAGCTTCAATTTGGGCAGATATTAAAGGAAGTTTAAAGCTGCAAATTGCGCTGATTAAAATGTGTTTTTTACACATTCAAATGTGGAATTTAATTGTTGCAAAAACAAGCCAAAAAGGCTTCAGTTCTGCGCTTTATTTGCTGCCAATTGAATGCTGCTGCCCCAGCCCCAAACTAAACTTTTATTCAGGCAGTGACTTGCTGACTTTTAGCAACAATTTCAATGTACAATCAGTGCGGCAAGCCGCAATTAAATAATAATGAGTGCAAAGCGAGCAATGGGAGAGAGTTGTGCCAGCTGCAAGTCCCCAGCCAGTTGTCAGCGGAGCAAATTCCGCCTGCAACTTGTTGAAATCATTTTCTTGTGGCTTTGCCTTTCATTATTTAGTTTCAATTATTTAATTAAATAATTAATTGCACTTAATGTGCAATTAAATTTAATGGCTATTAAAAATGTAACCCCCACACACACACACGCACACACACGCACACATTGAAGCAAATTTGAAGCGCATGACGGAGCACCCGAATAAGTATGCTACACATTTTGGGGCACACAAGGCAGGATGTAGGATTCGCAGGCAGCGGCACTACTCCAGCTGCCCCTGCCCCTGTTGCTGCTGCACCTGCCAGCGCTTTGCTAATTGAGAAAGCTGCCCGACATTTTGGTCAATAATTTAAAATTAACACTTGCCACACACCCACACACACACACACACACACACACACACACAAACACCAGCCAGTATGGCCGGCCAGCACACCACAGCTCTCCCCCCTCCCGCGGGCCTTTTCAGGACTATTTTTGTGTTCGGCTCTTCTGTGTTTGTGTGCGCGCGTGAGTGTGTGTGTGTGTGTGTGTGTAAGACAGGTGAACCACATTTGTATATGGCATACACTGAAAATCAATAGACTAAGCCAACCCCCAGCCAGAGCAGCAGCCAGGAGGAGCCCAAACCCCAGACGCCAAACCCTTTCGCCCTTTCGCCCTTCCGCCCGGCACCTGCTCTCGTTCGCTATTAATAGATCGAGCTGCTGTGGCATGCCACAGCTCTGGCCAACACTTTTTTGTGTTGAGCTGAAAGCCAGCATCCGGCCAGCAAGACTGAGGCTCTCTCCCGCTTGAAACACAATTAAAGCGGCGCGGCGGCTGCAGCATTTAATTGCTGAAGTTTCTGCAAGGATTTGGTTGGCTGGGAGCGTGAGGATTGATTGACCGATTGCCTGGCTGATTGATGAATTGCCCAAATGCATTATCGAAACAGTCTCGAGTGTGCGGCGGCAGGCATGCATCATCATTAGCTGGCCAGCAAATTGTGCAGCAATTTTTGGCCACAATTCTCAGCTCAATTCATTTGCGGAGACAGCTGGCAGAGGAGCACAAGAACCAAACAAATATTACCAGAAATGCGGCAGCTTTTAGCCGTTTCAAATTTAACAACAACAAAACGCAGAGAGTGTTTGCAATTTTTGTAATTACAGAAACAAATTTCAGCACACACGGAAAGTGTTTTTTGGTTGAAAGCAAGAGCAAGAGCAAAAGCGAGAGCGAGATCCTTGCTGCCGCTGCCGACTGTACGCGTGTGTGTCTCTCTCCTAGTTGAGAGCTCTCTGGGGCACTGAAATGTTCCGAAAATAAAAATAAATATGCGCCGACTGCGTGCGTGTGTGTGTGTGTGCGTGTGTGTTTGTGGGGGATAACAGAAACAGAAATGGCCAAAAGCCCGGCGCCTGGCCGGGCATACAAATGGCTTCATTTTGACGAGCTGCCAGCCAGAACATTTTGCATGCGAATTGCTGACAGAGGGCAAAAAACATTCTTTGTTTGTCTGTCGCTGCGTGGGTTGAGGCTTGGCATTATTTAGAGCCTAATCCAATCACATTTAATGCCAGCAGTTGGCAGTGTTTCAGGCGCACAAGCAAATTGAAGAGCCGCCAATCAAATCACTCAAACAAAACTCAGAATCAATGCCACAGCGGCACATTCGAATGCTCCAAAGAAATGCACCAACGGCCAGCAGAATATTTGAATTTATTTGATTTAATTTATTGAAATATTTGCAGGCGAAAAATGGGCAGCCTGACGTCGGAGGAGACTTAAGAATTAATATTATTAATTTTATTAATTATTAAACCCCCAACTTGTCGCTCCTCCAGCTAATAGCAGCCGCTTCGTTGCCTTTCTTTTAGTTTCTAGTAATATTGTCAGCCCGCTGCGCCACTTTGATTGATTTCAAAATCAATTTTCGAATCTGTTTGCTGCCTCCCAGCGCCCGCAACTTATTGGCGCACTTTCTTGCCAGTCTGCCAGTCTCTCATTCCCATTGCCATTTCCCCGTGTTGCTGTCGTAAAGTTCTTGGAGCTGCCGCTGCTTGGCTTCATAAAAATAGTTGTCAATTTGCGCAGCAGTCTGCATAAATTGCAGGGAAATACGACTGGGCTCTGGTAAGCCACTGGCAGGATTCGTTCTGTGCGCAGCAACTTCTCTTCACACGTACAAAAGTGACGCAACTTTTGGTCAAACATTGTCAACAGTCGTAAAATGTTCCCAGGCTTTTGGCTCTAAACCAGATTATCCCCTAGCTGTGGCTGTGTCCTTTATCTGTGTTTTGTCTACTCTTTCACTGTCATTCATCGCTGGCAAACCTAATTATGTCTGTCCCTTTTTCGGTCGAGGATTTGCATTAGAAAAGTGCCACACACAATGGACAGCTGTCCCCCCCCCGCACAGACTCGCTCGTGCAACAGTTTGGCTTAGCCTGTGAGGACATTTATGATTTGTGGTTGCCTGGTGCCTGGGTCCTGCAGTGGCGCTCGCCACCTGACACATGCCCGACACGCGCCTGACGCCTTGACAGCCTGCCATAGTGCGAGTGTTGACACACATATATGTATGCATGTGTGTGTGTGTGTGTGTGTGTGTGTGTAGCTACAGATACCGCCATTTGCCTGGCAATTTCATTTTCGCATCTCGCCAGCAAACAAATTCAATTACAAGCCAAGCAAAATGTGCGCTAAAATCCAAGACAAGATGCTGCCAGCTGCGATCTCAGTGTCTGCGCTCCTACAGGACACACACACACACACACACACACACACACATACACATGTTTAGCTAAAATTAAAATCATATGCATGAAATGAGCGCGAAATTGAAATGGAATGAAATAAATACGCAGCCCCCAGCCCCCAGCCCGCAGCCTCCTCGGCCCGGAAGTTTCCCTTCAATCTGCTGTGCCTCTGCCTCTCCCTCTCCCTCTCCCCTTCGCTTGCAGCTTTCATTCTTTAATCTGAATTCAGACACAAATCCAAGGAAAACGAGCGAGAAACTTTGGCGCACTTCAAATGCTCTAAAGCCAAGGCTATTGGCAGACAAAACTGGCACTAAAAACCAAGAAAAAAGCCTGACTTGGAGGTAAGCAAAAGCGGTTTTCCTGCATCAAACCTTTTGTTATTAATTAACAAATGTTTTAGTAACAAAAGTGAGTCGCAAGTTTGTGCAAAAATAAGTTTAGGCGGCCACATATTGAGTGTGGTTTTCAACAGCATTTTATGACATTTTCTCATTCATGCTTCAGTCGCAGTCTCCTTCTCCGCCTCCTTCTGCGCCACAGCATCATTGTGCCCAGCCGATTTCCGCCCCGGGTGAGTGTTGCTGTCGTGACTGTGGCTTCAGTAAGTTTTACTACAACACAACACGAGCAGAAAGCCCCCTCTCTGCCAGCACTGCGGTCGCTTCCGTTAAAGCTTTAAGTTGCTCGACGCTCGACACCCGACGCCCGACACCCGACGCCCGACGCCTGCTGCTGCTGCTGCGGCTGCTGATGTTCAGCATGTGACGGAAGTCGGGCAGAGCTTCCGCCAACCAGCTGATGGCTATTGTCAATCTGCTCTCTCTCTCCCTCCCTGAAACTAATTTATTTACCTAGAACCCAACGGCTGACGCCTATTTGTATGCAATTAATTTTGTTGCTGCCTCCCAAGAGGAATACACAAAAAAAAAAAATAAAAAATACAACAAAAAAATATAAATAAAGAGCCCCGCTGATGGACTAAATTGCCTGCTAGCAGGGGGGTGGGTGCCCGAAGTGGCCATCCGCCTGTCAACAATCTAATGAAAATTGATGTTCTATGATTTACACTCTTCCGCTCCACCTCCACCCACTTCTCGTATGCTAATGGCCAACAAACAACAAAATAAAAGTACATCAAAAATAAATGTGTATTTGTGCGGGGGGTGGAGACAGAGAGAGCGAGAGAGCGAGCTTGAAATTAATTAATTTCCCAGCGAGCTTGAAGTATCGTCATTTGGCGCTTGACTAATCGACATTTTAGCATACAAAAAAGAGCACAAAAACACACAAAAAACACACAAAAACCTAAATATAATTTAAGTTTAATGAGCGCTTAAATTTAATGTACAAAAATCCAAGTATTTAGCGTAAAAGTTTTAATTTATTTGCTTCCTTTTTTTAAGCTTATTTCAAACCTTTTGAACAGTCGCAGACTCACCTGCAAATAAAAAGAAGAGACAACAAAAAGAGTGAGTGAAACATTGTGGCTGTCAATTAATGCTGCAGAGAGCGGAAGGTGGGTCAAATATAATGCATAATTCATCTGTGGCTGATGGGCACTTTTATAATTTTTTAATGGCCATTTTTAATGCGGCTAATTGCCAGCGATATTTCCTCTCTTTTTTTTTGCAAAGTTTGCAACCCATTTTGTTGGTTTTTATTTCTTATTTATTATTACACAAGGGCTGTGGGGGGTAAAACGGTTAAGGGTTGCTCTGGCTCTGGCTTTGGCTTTGGCTCTGGTTAACTGTCACTGGCATGCATTGACCAGCAGTTGAAATGAAGGTTTGCGGTCAAACTAAGGCCCACTTGGCGCTCTCTCCTTCGCTCTCTTCGCTGCTGAAGTGCTCGGTCTGTGGCGGCTCTGGCGCTGGAGTTGGAGCTGGGAGCTGAAGCTGCGGCTGGGGGTTTTTGTGCTGAAGCAAATCCTGCGCTGCTTGACAGCGGCTTTGAGCTGCGGTTTTGTGAGTGCTGCTGGCCTGTTGCCTTTTGTTTTTGTTTTTGTTCACTTATTCATTATTTAGCAACTGATATCTCTGCTGCGCACAGGCCGGCGCAGCGGCCTCCCCTGGCAAGTGTCAAACAAGATTTGCAGCTGCATTGCGCATGGACTTACAGTGCAGTTTTCACTTTACAGGGAGCGACAGCGAGCACTGGGCAGTGGGCAGATCAACAACTCAGTTGGCATTACAACTCAGCGCGTACACGCGTGCCCCGGGCCTCATCCAATGAAGAAGCAACTTAAAGCCCCGCTTTTCGACACCTCTTTTGGCGCACTCGCATGACAGCGGCATTACGGGGAAAAACTGTACACTCGAGCATCGCTTTCAGTTCATTTTTGGCTGCAGCGTGAATTGGCTTTCGGGGTTTTCGGCATGTCTTTGGCATGTCCAAAATGATGTAGTAAACGTGTAGTAAATATGTACAGAATGTATGCCATTTACTGGTGTCAAAACAACCCTTAAAGCTGGCCCATTCCCACCTTTTGCGCGATACTCCCTAAACCCAGTCACGTTTTGTTGTTCGTTTTTCCCTTTTTTCTTTGCCTTCTTTTTGCATCTTCATTTGCGTCACGTCTTGCAGACGTTGGCTGGAGCAGCAGCCACAAAGACACTGCTAAAAAGTGGCCAGCAGCAGCAGCAGCATCAACATCATCATCCACATCATCAGCTTCAAGCTAAGGCTGGACTCCCGGACTCCCCCATTGAATTAACAAAATGAAATTTGAATGTGCTCAACGGCATGTCGTGGCTTGTCCGATTAACTTTAGCTACTCTGCCCCCGCACCCCACACGAACCTGCATTTAATTGCAGAAATTGTTGCATTAATGACAGTTTATTTGACCGCACAAAATGGCGACCAAACGCTTTTTCCGCTCACTTGAAAGCTAATTACAAAATTAATAAACGAATGGAATTTCCATTGCCAATTGGCAAACACTTTTCGCTGCAAATAATTAGTAATAAAATGCTTTAACTAAGGAAACGAAAAGCTTCTGCTGCCGTAGGTTCATAGGCCCAAAAACTGTTGACAAAACCAGCGAGGACGAACTTTCATTTTCATTTATGACGTTCTTGCCGCACATTTCTTTGGACTACTTTCATATTTTGTTGGGCTGTTCTGGCATAGCTCTGAGGCGCTGAAATCGTACAAATATTGTGACGTCATTGTGGCTTAAGCAACAGTAAGAACCGCTCCATCAAGTAAGTAGATTAAAAGTGTTTTCGGTGTTGGGCTCTTGCCGCTTCTTGTGATCAAAATTGCGGCTTGTCATGCGATTTGGAGCTGCCATAAAAGCCTCAAGGGTTGGGCGGGCAAACCCTTTCAGCAGCAGAAAGGCTGCCTGCCTGTCAGTCATCAACTGCTGATTAGCTTAGAGCCAAGCACTCCAGTCGCTGCTTTAAACTTCAAATTTGCGCAGATTCTCTTACAGTTTTTGTCAGATTTGTCTTCGAACTCTGCGGCAGATTTGCAAGCCAACGAATTTGTTGAAGCAATTTGTGAATTGTGATTATATTTTCTTTATATTTTTCTTTGTCTTTGACTTTGTTTTATTTTTGTTGCTTTTTTTCCTGCTTTTGCCGCGCTTAATTTTCTGCTTTAGCAAATTGTTTCTGGCAGCGTTTTGTTATTGTTGTGCTTTCGCTTTGTTATTTTGTTAACTTTTGCATTTTATTTTCCATTTTCATTTATTTTTTGCCAGATTTTTCCATTTGCGTTACGGTTTCAGTTTCGCTTTCGGTGGCTGGCTGGCAGTCGCCCGGCCCACACCCTTGGCGCCATTCCTTTGCATTTTATTTTGTACTGTCAGTGGCACGCCAGTCTCATTCTCATTCTCATTCTCCTGCTGCTGCTGCTGCTGCTGTTCGCGACAGAAAATCCTGCTACGCATATCCTTTTAATTGAAAACACACTGCCCCGCCCCGAGGGATGCCAACCGACTTTCTGTATAAAGAAATAATAACAATAACGATTTAAATGAAGTGCAACGGCAGGCGGAAAGCAAATTTGGCTCGCTCTCCCAGCCGCACCTGCCCTTTGGCTTAGTGAGTAAGTAATCGTTTTTAATTTAACAAGTACGTGACAGTTGGCAAATTTGGCGAGGCTCTCCGACTCCGACTCCGACTCCCAGCCACTCCGGCTGCGGTGGCTCCTCTCGCACCTGTGTCAGTCCGCTGCTGTGGCTTTTTCCCTCCATTAAGTGCCAAATTTGTTGAGAACTCAAGCCAAAAACAGGCGGACACGCCACAGCCACAATTGCGACGCAGTGGATGCCCTTTGAGGGGCATTTTTATATTAACAAAAGATGAACTCATGGCAATAATAAATTTATAAGTGGTAAAACAAATATTTAGCAACATTTTAGCTGAGAAGAACATATTTTTCCGCATTACTTAATTTATTTTAGACTATTAAAATTATATTAAATTTGTTTCTTTCTCTTTTCGGCACTGGAAGGCAAAAGAGTTGGTGGAAACGGTTGTAGAAAAGTTCAGCAAACGATTTAAGCTAGTTTAAAAGACCACAAAATATGCATTTATGTATGTACATATGTTTATGTATAAATATGTACATAAATATGTAAACCATCGCTGTCGCCTGCACAATGTCTGCCCGTGATGACATGCCTTAGTCTCTGCCTCTGCCTTTTCACTGCTGAATGTTGCATATTTGCTACACAATTCGAAACGTCAATCAAAAACGCAACAGCGCCAAGCCAAGCCAACATAATGCCAGAGATTTATGCATATTATTTGCATCTTTTTGTTGTTGTTATATTAAAGAGTAGCAGCCAAACCAACGAGTCTGTGAGTCTGGTTCTGTGTGGTTGAATTCAATTTTGGGAAGCAAAGTAGCGTAAGGACATCGATAGGAAAGGCGGCACAGGGCAGGGCAGGGCAGCAGCAGCAGCAGCAGCAGCAGCAAGCGCCTCGCCATCGCTCTCTATCTTGTGGCTTTATGCATCGTATCGCATCGTATCGTATCTCGTATCGTATGTTGATTATGTTTATTCCTTCTCACTTCATTTATTGTAAAATGTTAAATTTCACCAAGCGGAAATGTTTATTAGAGCGGAAACTGTTATTTTTAGTGTGAGGGGCAGGAGGGGGTGGGCAGCTACAGCAACAGGGCCGGCCACAAGGATACATAAAACCTCTCTCTCCCGTGTGTGTGTGTGTGTGTGTGTGTGTGTGCGCTTTCCTTCTTCTCGCTCAGCTGCTAAACAATTAATTTTTATTAATATTTTGCCGCTTTTCGGTTTTGCCAAAGGCACACCGCGCCACATGGCGTATGCGCAACTTATTAAATTCTACCAACAGACAGTACCTGCATTGTCCTCTCCTCTCCTCTCCTGTACCGTCTGCTCCTGCTTCATTGTGGCTCAAAATTATGCTGCCAAGCTGTTAATTAGTCGCCGCCTTTCACTTTCTGCTGCTAATTAAAAAACCAACTTTGCCTTCTTTTTCCAGCAAATATTTATTAAAATGTTTGGCTCCGAATTTGCAGCCCTTTTTCGTCGTTTTTCCCCGATTAAATCTGATTAAAGTTCGTGGCAGGGCTAAAACTCACTTGAAATAAACTTTGCAATGGGCAAAATCAAGTTCGGAGCTTGAAACTTCAAAGGGAATAAAGTCGAACACCAGTGATGGAAATGACGCACAGAATTTCATTTAAATGCTGCCAGAAATTTGCAGAGAAAAGTTTAAAATTCTGATTGAATTGGTTGAAGACTGGCAGCATAAAATCCAAAACAGTGTCCCTGATGGGAAACAAAATTGATGCTCAATCAGCAAACAAAATATAAAATAAAATCAAATCAAATAAGTTCCTGTAAGCACTTCTGCATAATCTGCTTGGAGTTCCTTGGCAAACATCTCAAAAAGAAAGATGCAAAATACTCGCACGAAAATTCGCTGGAAATCATATTTACATTCATTCATTTGGTTTCCATTTTTGGCACTTGAATATTTATCGATGCTTAAGCTGGCTGTGTGCATTTTAGAGATTCCCATCTGCCATCCGTGGGGCACAGCTGAAGCATCCAAACGTTCGAAATCTACTTAAAAATGTTCTCTTAAATACTTAATGCAAAATACTCGCAAAACAGACAGTGGCCTCGGCTCCCTTTCCGCCTGCAGCCAGCCCTACTCCTTGCTGCTTCAGTTGTCCGCAACATTTCAAATTAATTTTACAGCTGCCAGTTAAGAGCACGCGGACGTCCTTGGGCCAGCCACCTTGTGCCATAATGAAGTAGCAAATAAATAGCACTTTGTCCCTGCCACTCCTCCTTATCCTTCCACTACACCCGCACAACTGTCGGCCACATAACCAACAAGTCCAAGTCCAAGTTCCAACAGGAAGCCAAAGTCCCGCCAAATACAGACAGACAGAGACCAAGACAAAGACCAACCCCAAGACCAAGTCCAAGTCCGTTGCTTGAAGAATTTTCTAATAAATGCGACTGGTTAGTTTGTCATTTATAATGGCCAATGTTCACTTGTTGTTCGCTTTGCTGAGGGTATCTTCGCTGCATGAAGAAGGTTTTTGTGGTACAAAAATAAAGCACAAAAAAAGTCACACTTGTGCACACTTTTTTTATGCTGTAATTTCTTGGCAAGGCAGTCGGAATAATTTTATTTTAAATAAATATTCAATATCTTTTGGTACTAACAATCAGCTGCTAATTATTTTTAAGGCATTTGTTCTATTTCATGGGCATACGAGCAAATTAAAAGTCACTAAAAAAAACAAATTTTTAGCAAAAAAAAAATTAAGAAACACGAAAAAAAAGTTTCGTTTTGATTTTTGATCTATTTTTAAACTTAATTTTTTGGCCACTTTTATTTATTTTATTTTTTTTTAATTTTTAATTTTTGTCAATTTTTTTTTTTAAATGTTTTGGTATTTGTTTTAAATGTATTTGGAATATTTGTATTGTTAAGCTGTTTTTAAGAGCATTCTAAGAGAAGACTCGCTGAAATATTGCCTCAGGTTTCGCTGCAAACTTGAACCACTTGGAGCACAGATGGGGTACTCCCGCTTCCGCCGCAGCCCAGTCTGCTGTTTGTTTGTTTGTTTTTTTGTTTTTGTGCAATTTTCCACTTTTTCATTTGCAGCAATTCTTCAGCGTGGGCAATTTGGACAGAGAAAAATACATCGCCGCTGCCCTCTGCCCGCTGCCCGCTGGTGCTTGCAAAAGGCAAAAGCGCAGTTCCCTGCACAAATTTGCATGCAAATGAAATACGATAAATTCTGTCGTCATTGTTTGGGCGGCCAGGGCCTCTCATCTTAGCTTGACGTCATCCAAAAGGAGCGGCCAGAGACCGCAATTACCGCTTGGCTTGCCCAACTTGCATAAATCAGAGTTAAACAACAAAAAAAAAACCAACTCCTTGGCAGGACGATGGACTGCACTTAATGTGTGTTAATTCCAGAGCTGCTCCTCCTGCCAGGGGAGTCTACGTGGCGATGCAATTAATGGCCGGAGCTCATCGTTTATTCATCAATTGCAATTTGCCCGCAGCCCCCAAACAGCTGGAAGGAAACGAGAGCCAAAGGCCAATATGCTGCTGCTGCCAGCCACGCGGCTCCTCCGTGGCATGCAAATACATTTAACACACAGCAACAACAACAACAAATGCCAAAAAGAAAGGCTGGCGGGACACAAAAACAAAGCCAAACAGACAGTGGGCCACAGAGCCCGTCAAAAAGTGTTCCAGAAATCAAATGAAAAGAATAAAAACAGCATAAAATTCCACTCTAAATTCCGAACCAGAACAAAAGGACAGAAGGCTGCAGACAAAATCCAGAGTTTACGTACAGTACGCCCTCTTTTATGTGGATTATAAATGGCAAAATAGCTTCCCGTCTTTGCTGATTGGTGACAGTTGGGAGCGGAGAGGCGTTTCGCCCCGCTGGGCTACTTTGCCCCAAAAGGCAATTATTATTATATAATTTTGAACAGCATTTGCATTGAATGGAAATCTCTTGGTCAACGCATTGTGGCCCCAGTGCCAGTGCCAGACGAAGGTCTCCCACTGTGCCCAGTGAATGACAACAAAATAAATGAAATTGAGCGTTGGTTGGCCCCCATGCCCCCAGCTCATTCTACCACGGAAAATGTTACTTGGCCAGAGCTTTGGTCAATACGGAGAGACAGCGACAGGGAGGGCCAAAAGAGTGGGGTGGCAAATCGGTAAATAAACAAGCAGCCAAGAGCCTGGCCAAAACGTTCCAGGCAAACATTTACAAATGAATTAACTTAATGAAAATAAACTAGCACAGATACAACCCGTCCGACGCCAGCACCGACCGGAGAACGGTCCATAAACATCGAAATGCAACTTACTCTACTCCATGGGTGGGTGCCTGACTGACTGCTGCATGAGGCAATGGGCAATGGGCAACAAGCAGCACTTTCGGATGAGCGTCTGTGGCCTGCGGCCCTGCAAGTTCCTTCGATTTCGCGACAATTTCGCTGCCTTCTTCAAGGGAATTTCATTCGGTTCGCTTTTGCTTTCCTCTGTCTGCTCTTTGCCACATTTACGAGGCGCTGTTTGCCTTTTGTTTTCTATTTTTTAATGCCATACACATGCTCATATAAATGTACATCCCTAAGGACATATCGATTGCAAGGACTCGCCCGGCTAGAACAGCGAGTAAGCCCAGCCCCCAAACCAATGGAAAATTCCCTTTGTGCCCCCTCCATCTACGCACACACAAGACAAATAATCTTTTGCCGGCTCCGCCTCGAAAGGCTTATCATATTGTATCTGAAAGTCTAATTTCGAACTGTAAATGTAGCTGTAACTGCGCCTCGGCGACGGCCACTTTCGGGGCTACTTTTGCAGCATTAAAATTTCGTTTATTGCCAGCCGGGGAGCTGTTAGGTCGTCAAGCGCAAAGCCTGCGCCGCCAAAACAAGCACAAGAATTCGCTCTGTCTGTATACATGTGTATGTACGTATATATATATACATATACATGTACATATGTACATCCCATTTGGCTGGAGACGAAGCCAATAATACGCTCGTGGCCCTGCGTCGTGTCCTGCTGATACGTGAGACAATTTTTGGCATTTTTTCGTTGGATAGTGATAAATATTTTTGGCTGGAGCTTGGAGATGTTTTGTGCTAAGGAATAGCCGAGTTATCAAGTAATTAATTTAATAATTGAATAATAATTAGAAGGATTCCTTCAAGGAATCAGTAAACAATTCAGTCAGTCGCCCAAGCCTCGAGTGCCCAGTGTTTATTCCGATTTAGTTGGAGCTCCATGGAGCACACAAGTACCTGCTGTAAATCATTCAAAGGATGTTAAGTGTGCGCCCATTGAAAGGGTTCAAATTGTCAGTCAGCTGATGGAACGATTGAAATGCTGCTGCCACATATGTGGCTGTGTGCGCTGATTAAATTGAGACTGGAACGCATCTGTGGTAGGAGTGAACTTAACGCTTGTCCACTGCTCCCATTGATTGCATCATGCCACATGCAAATTGAAGTGCACAGTCCACAGATGCCCCATGCCCCAGCCAGTCGAATGCCAATGAGCATCAAAGCGAGTAATTCTGATGCGGCAATAGGGAGCTGCTCGGATGTCAGACTGAAGCGCAAATCTAGTTCTAGTTCTTGCTGGGAAAACACTTTTGAAGCTCTCACTCCTTGCCTTCACCTTTTTGGGCACTGAAACTGTTGCATAGAATATGATTACATGGAATTATGGATATGCAGATGGGACAGGGACAGGGACAGGCCAACAAGTGTTTTCACTTGCAATTAGCGATGTTTCATGGTCTCCTCTCCGCCTGCCACTGCCACTGCCACATTGCCACTTGTGCATATCTTTATGCCACGCCACCCTCGACTTCCATCTCTTCACTCTTCACTCTTCATTATGCGCACACAACTCGCTGGCTGTTGGCTGCTTGTGGCCCACTTTCTTCGGGCCAACAGAGATGCCCCTGACATGCCCACGCCCACAATTCATGCTTGACATTCAACGCCTCTTGCTCTAGAGGGAAGCGCTGTGAAAGGAATGGGTTAAGGATGCACCCAGTGGCAGGAGGGAGTCAGTCGGAAGCCCGTCGTCACTCTGTGTGGCAAAAGTTTTGTCTGGCGTGTTTTTGCGAATATTTTTGCCCGAGCACAGCAGCAGCGCTGAGCAGCGCTGAGCAGAAGAGTGCAGAAAAGGGAGCGGAAATTGTCAGTGCACAATATCCGTTGATTTGTGCAGCATGGAAAATGGCTGAAAGAGGCAAAATCCATTGACACAATATGCAAGACACACGGGCAGAGGGAGAACCCAAAGGCATTTCAGCAAATTATGCATATTCCACGGAAATGGATGGGCACAGAGTCAGAGAAGAAGATGGGCCCCAAGTCCCAAGTCCCAGTTGGCAGTTCCCGGGCAGTTCCCGGGAATCCACTGGCAGTCACCTTTCAGTGCCCGAGCCCGAGCCCGACTACCACACGATGCCCCCCTGGGACATATCGCATGACCAATTAGCACTCCGCCTTCGAAGCAGAAGAAGGCAAAAGTATTTTCATAACCCGAACAGTTGGAGCTCGAGTGGGAGCTGGAGCGGCGGCAAACCCTTTTCTCGACATCCGTTATTTACTTTCAATTCCCCAAATAACAAAGCGAAATTCTTCTATTTTGCCACAGTCGGTGGGCACAGAGGGAACGGGCAGAAGTCTGAAAACCTTTTGCGGTTTGCTTTGCCATTAACATAAAACTCCACCAAGCCTCAAACCCCAAACCCCAAGCCAAAAACCAAACCGAAAACGAAAACGAAAACGAAGCAAAATGTAGAGAAAATGTTCTTGTTTGGGCATCGAAGGCAGGACCGACTGAAGGCTGCAAATAAATAAATAAAAATAATAAAAAACGAGAGAAGGCAGAACAAAAAAAACTGCGCGCTTGTTGCTATTTTCTTGCCCTTCGCTGCCTATCTCTCTCTCTCTCTCTCAGCCCAAAAAAGTCTCAGAGCCCTCAGGTAAATGCAAAAAAAAAAAGAGAAGAGAACGAAAAATGGAATGAAACCTTGGGATAATACACGAAGAGAGCGGGGGGACGGTGTGACTCAGGGACTGACAGGGAAGGTGGGTCACATCAATATGGACGCCTGTCAGTCAGGACACACCAACACACCAACACACAAACACACAAAAATGTCATTTTGTATGCCCTTTCACAGGCCCAGGCCCAGGCCCAGGCCGAGGCGCATGCAGCGTCTTAGGGGACCAAAGAAAAAGCTGAGCTAAAGCCCATGAAAGGATGTTTTAGACACACAAAAGTACACACAAATATATGTATGAACAAATATTCATTTATATAAAAATATGCACCAGAAATCATTTGCTACAAAATGACAAATGCAAGAGATCAATTTTTAATGAATAAATTCAGTAAATTGAGTTCCAAAATATATAGAAATAGTTTTTAAAAGTCCTCAAATTTATTTGTAAGTCACTTGAGTGGCATTTTCCTTTAAATCGTTTTTCCTAACGAATCAAGCAATTACAATTCCTTTTCAAATATTTCCAAATATTTTAAATGATTGTTTTAAAAGTCTTTTAGGCACTGCTCATTTTTTTGCAGGGCATCAAAAGTTTGTCAATCAAGAAATTTGGATTTCCTCTCCCACTTCGGAAAAAATATATACATACGTATTTTTTTTGTTGCTTTCGTTTATTCTGATTCTTCTATTCAGTTATTCCATTACGCCATTCCCTCTCTCTCTCTCTCGCTTGTTTGTTTGCTTGGCTGAATAGGCAGGAGGACAGGCGGACAGGAGGACAGGCGGATAGGCGGACAGGAGGACAGGCGGACAGCCAGGCAGGCAGCAACACGTCGTCGTCAGGGTAAAAACTCATAAAGTATATTAACAAAATGTTCGATTGCACTTTATCTTTTAGCATTTTTGCCGTTGCCTTTGCCCGTTGCCTTTGCTTTTCAATTTCCTTGCTTGGCCCCCTGCATGACTAACGGATGGGACAACCAATATGCCAGGCTCCTGCCCCTTGGCCTCCCTCTAATTCTGAGTCTCTGCTCGTCATTCAGTCAGTCAGTCAGTCGGCCTGTAAGCTTGTCTCTCAGCCAGTCGTGCTCTTGGGCCGACAAAAAAAAAGGTTGCGGGCCATTTTCTTTTTCAATTTTTCGCAGAAGTTTTCCATTGAAATTCTGCACCGAAAGTTGACCTTTTTGGGTACAAAATTAAAGACAAAAACACAGATACAAAGGCTGAAATTTGATACCATATTAATTATGTTGGATTTAAGCTACGGTTGGCTTCTAAAATAATTATGTTTGCACCTTGCTGAGCCGCAAACACACAAGTCGTACATGTGTATCTCACGCAATTGATTCAATCAAAACTGCTACAGGATCGTAAGACCCCCCACAGAGCCATTCATTAATGCGTTTTCTGCCATTTGCAGGATTCAAGTACATACAAATGAATGTATTCAGATGCATTCAACAGCGCTCAACACAAAAATGAATTGATTTAATTTGTGGCCAAAGTGTCGCCCATTAAACTTCGACACTAACGAACTAAAATGTTGCCACACACACACAGCAGAGAGTCCCATTGTGTGTGTGTGTGTGATAAAATGTAGCAATCAAACTGTTGATTCCAGCCCAAGGGGGGGCGTGCGACAAAAACAAAAATAATCATAAAAATGGCATCCGTTTTCGCTGTCGCTGCTGTCACTGTCGCCCGCCCCCCACATCTGACCAGCAATACCCAAACTCTGCTCTCCTCTCCTTTCTTCCCCTTTGCTGTCTGTGCCCCCAAGGAGCGTCGCTGACAGCGCGCATACGAATGCGAGCAGAGAGAGAGAGAGAGGGAATGGCGATGGATGGAGCCATAGAGAAATTTATGCCAAATTCCATTCGCCATGACGCCAGACAGACATTCAGGCTCTCACTTCTTCTTGCGTTGCCCAACCCCAAGGCTGTGCAATATATTTCCTAGACTTTATTTCGGATCTACTCGTTTTCAATGCAAGTTTCAAGTGGTTGTAAATATTTTCACGACATATGGCATCGCCGCCTGATGGCAAATGGGAATGCAGTTTATGGGCAGGTTTTAGCCTGTCATTGGAAAACGTCTTGTAGTTTTTTTTATATATATTATTTAAATGAAATTTGATGGAAATTTCCTATCCAAATGCCCTTCCCACGTGAACCTTTCGCGGCTATAACAGAGCAAAAGTCATTCCATAAGATCGCTTGTTAGTTTCTGAAGTTTTAACTATTCGGGTCACAGCACTGTGTCAGAGCCATCAGCTTTTTGCTGCTGTGGATGTTGTTAGAAAAGTGAAAAGTTTTCCCTGATACACGGGGTCGGAGCATGTGGCGCTGTCCAAAAAAAATTACACCGTCCTCCTGCTGGCCACAGATACCATAGACCTTAGCCATGGCCATGCCCATGCATGCAACAGCTGACGTTGGCGTTGAGTAATCTAATTAAAAGTTTGTTTCAACTTGTTTTTTAATGATGTCACGCCTTGCAAATTTTGGCGCCAAGCCCAGACCAGGACCGCCCGCCCATCGCTTTGGTCTTGCTATTTTTCTCTTAGTGTTTGGCAGAGGATTGTATTTTGCCTTAATTACAATTTATGGATCCTTCAAGCTGCCGGCAAAGGAGAAACGGAACGGAGCGGAACAAAACAAAGCTTATGAAAAGGTAAGCGCGCCACGGCACCCACCAAATGGGGTCAAAATTCCATAAAAGCGAAAAACATGAACAAAAACGAAAGACGCAAAATGCACACCATTAAATACCCTTGCAAAATTGAAGTAAATGTGCGAATATATTGGAAAACTTTGTCCACTGTTGGTACTTTTGGAAGCTGAATGAAGAAGAAAGACATGTATTCAGGTACAAAGGTTTCATCAAAGTCGCAATACTCTGAGCGAAAGCGTACAAGACGCAGCGGAAGGGCGAGTGAGAGCAAAGCGATGTAATTACATAAAAGCTTAAGAAGAAGGAGCCGAGCAGGAGCCGAGCAGGAGCAGGAGCAGGAGGTGCACCAGCAGAACCAGGGAGCAGCCCTAGCCCGAGCAGCTACAAGGGCAACGCACCATGCAAATAACAGTAAAAGAACGGGAACTAGCACGGCAACAACAAGAACAAAAACGCACAACACAGAGAAAGAGAGAGAGAGAGTAAGAGTTACGAAGAGAGCGGGCGGGCGGAGGGGGAGCGATGCATAGCGTATGTGGCCATACGTTGAGTGAGAGAGGGTTCATTTGAGCGGAACTCAAAGTAAAAGAGAATCAGGACGGACGCCACCGCCGCCGCCTGCGCAGTGGGTATTCAGAGCCCCCAAGCAAGAGAGAGAGAGAGAGAGAGAGGAGCTGTAACCGGCACCCGCGCCGCCCGCAACGTCACAAGCTAATAAACAGCAAGATTACAGCAGAAGGACAGTGGGGCAAAACTGAAGCTGCTTACATTTACACATTGTTCACCAATTTAATTAAATGAAGTGAATAAATATTTATACACAGATTTATAATACAGAAGCTTATCAAAACTGTTGCGTGTGTGCCCAGTAAAAATTGTGGTGGCCAGGGTGAAAGGTTTATCCTTGACGTAGGAAAGAGCCATAATCCACTCAAGCCTGCAAAAACCCACTGTGCCACGCAAGGCATTGACATTGGTCGAGTCGAAAATTGTGTCAATCCGCAGACCCACACACACACACACACACCAATAGCAGAATATTCACATATGTTTGGCTGCTTAGCTGCGGCTTCTGGACAGCTTTTTCTTTTCTCTACTTTATTTTTGTATCATTTTTTTTGCTTTTGCCGGATTTAAGTGCCGGCTACCGTCTTACATAAGCTCGATCTGACAACCCCAAATCAAAAAGAGCCCACCCGAAGCCCGAGTTATATAAGCCCACGTTACGGCGTGTCCCGTGCGACCCTCACTGACGTCACGCGAGCCGCTTTAATTTATGTTGTTAAACAAAACTAACCAAAAAGCGGAATAGCACACACAAGGCCCTACCGAAAAAAGAAATACTTCAAATATAAATCAAAAGCAAAGAACACACAACAACATTTTGAAACACATGTAGACGGGCCATAATTTTAATTACCTAAACAAACTGAAAATTCCAGACTAAAAGCCAGGCCAGCGACGACGAGTTAGAAACTTGCTTGCAATTAATAAAGTTTTACTTTGCCTCTCCATCCCCCCCTTACTTTTAAAACATTTTCTCTGTTTTTTTTGTATTTTTTGTTTGGGTAAACATTTGGAAACAAACAGCCAGCAAGTGGGAGGCGGGGACCATTCCTTTGATTCACTCTATGCACACATTCACATATGCAAATGGAATAAAATTGTATTTACACTTTTTCATGCCCACTACTGTGATGTGCAACAATAAGTAAATAAATGAAAAGTGGATCTCCCTGTAACACATTCAATTCAGCAATAGAAAATGTAAGGTAGGTATCCTTTGGTCGCAAGTTTCACAACCATTTTTCGTTTTGCTAAATGCTGTCTTTGCGTTTTTCGCATAGTTTTTAGACTTTAATTTGGAAGAGCTCAAAGAGAATGCATAGACCTCAAACCCAACCAGCTTCAGCTGGAAAATGGAAAATGCAGGCACAAGCGTTTTCCCCTCAAGCAGTTAACAAGACCAACAAATTGAAAGGTTTTTGGCTCAGCCACTCGTTAGCTCACTGGCTGGCTGACCAAAAGGACAACCTATTTGATGGCTTCAATGCAAAAGAAAGAAGAAGGTGCAGCCAGCGAGGGCGTACCAAGAGTCCTTCAATTTCTGTGTAAATATCCGTAAGTGGTTTGCAGAATGCAATCTGCTCAAATGTATCTTAAAGTGGGTTTTAAACAGTGCCAACATTAAACAAATGTATGGAAAGAAATGATTAAAACTAGCAGCAATAAATTGAATTTGAATTTGAAGTGCAATGAACTCAGCTAAGACTCAAATGACTCAAATATTTTGTTTTGACTCTGCTCTGATGGGTGCTACTATCTCCCACGCTGTCTGATTAAGTTCCACTATCGGCTGGAAACCTCTGTGTTCCATATCTTATCTGCCATGCACATACGTGTATATAAAATTACCAACTTCAATTCATTAAACATTAAAATTGTTTGCCCAACCATTAATGAATATGTACCATGAATTATCAGCAACCCCCCGCCCTCCGTCATGGGTTTTTGTGCTCCAGCCAAAAATAATCCCATAAAAGATGCTGGCAAATAATAAAGAATGAATGAAAGCACATGAAAGAGGCGGGCTAGAGGGTTTTCCGCTGGCACCTGCATAAAGAGAACCGACCATTAAAGCCAAGCAAAATAAATCAAACTCGACCAAGGAACAAAAACAGAGGCTGGCATCGCAGAGTAGATGACGCTTACCAGATCCATAATGCATTAAATTTAGTTAATAGTTAATATAAAATAAACAAGTTTTCCCAGCTACGATATTAGTTTGTGACTTGCAAATCTTCAATTGAAACTCAAATACCCCATAGAAGGGTATCAGCCATAGAGCTTCAGGCGGCCCAAGCAGAAAAATGCCTTAATTCATTATCAAAGCATTAATTAAGCCATCAAAATAAGTACATTTGACGCGACACAGAAGCGAGACTTGCATTCAAAAATGTCGCAAAAACGAAACATTCAAAAATAGTAATTTCAAAATGAAAATTTCGACGAAAATGTTTCATCATCTCAAGGAATTTTGCGCCAATCAAATGCTGCTTACGGACGGGGGCACCACAAAAATGTTTATTAGTCAGCAACGTGGAGACCGTCATAGTCGTCTTCGTCTTCGTAGTCGTCGTCTGTTAATTAAATGCCAAGCAATGGCTATGAAGAAAAACATTACTTTCGGTGCCAGGGACATGGGAAAACAATTAAAAAACATTAGAGCAGAACTCGATTTTTCATTCTCGGGCATGGCAGGCGAGCCGAGACCTTGTCAAGCTCTCCATAATTGCTGGCAATTTGTGCGGAAAGTGCGAGAAAACAACAGCAACAAAATGGACAAATAAAACATAAATTATTGCTCCACAAATATTTCGGCAGACGCTTTGACCAAATAATATTATTTCTTGTTTTTTTTTTTTTAACCTGTTTCGCATATTTTCATCAAGCGTTTAATTTGCGTGTTTTATTTCTGGGTGTGTGTGTGTGGGTTCTGCTTTCAATTGAAATATTTGCTTTGACGTTGTCACACAGAAGCTCAACAGAAAAGAAAAAAAACCGCCAAATGGAAATTGAATTGAAAAAGGAAAAAGAATTATAGCGAGCTGAGCGAGAAAAAAGAAATTGTTTTGCCAGCAGAATGATGTTGTTAAATATGCGACTATGGCAACGGGCATTGCAATAAATAAAATGTTATTTTTGGCTGGAAATCTTAGAAGAACAACGAAAAGAAGCAGCAGTGACCCTGTCAGGCTTGGTACATAAGAGGCCAATTCTAAACTTTGCTCATGTACATTTGTGCCTCTAAAGCCTTAAACTTAAATGAAATTTGCATTTACATTTGAACAACTATTACAAAAATATATAAAAAAGCGACTGGAGGTCGCTGCATTAAGCTGCATTAAATGTTGATGAATTATTTAATGATTCATGCAATTATTTGCAATATTGCTAGACAATTTCCATTTAATTAAACTCTTTGAACTTTGAACATGTGTAAACATCTTCTTAGAGAATCTTCTTCAATGCTACCTTCATGGTGATTAAAATCCTATTTAAAAATCCTTAAAATAGCCAACTATCTGGAGTACAAATTTGAACTTTAAATAATGTTTAACATTTGCTGGGACATTTGCTATTGTTATTCTTTTCAGGTGCTGGCTGGCTGGCTGGCTGGCTGGCTGGCGTTGTGCATTTGACAGTTTTGGCCAGCAAACAAAAGATAAAAGTTGATTTCTGTGTTGTTTGGGCAACAATTGCAATTGGTAGTTTACATTCTGCGTGAATTATGCATAGACCATGGTGCACATGCATGTTAAATTGCCTCATTTGCGGCTCTAATAAGCTTAAAAACACTAAAGCAACAAACAGCAAACTAATAGTAATAATAATAATAGAAATTAAAAGCAAAGAACAGCAAGCTGTAGATACGCTACGGAGAGATGAATAAGAGACGGCTCCTGCTTCCACTCATAATCATAATGGCCCCCAACAAGGGCATCGAAAATACATCCATGGCGTGCTCCTTTCGTGCTGCTTTTGGAAGGATAACAATGCAATCCAATCATGCGGGTCCGCGGCACTCACTCTCCTGCCGTGGCTCTCCCACTCTCCCCACTCAAAGTGCATTTTCTAATTGCAACAAAATCCCTTTCACTAATAGGAAAATTGTGTTGTGCACCCGCCCAGCAGCTGAAACATGCTCGTGGCAATTTATGCGTGTCGCGCATTGCGTTTTCTTTGTTATTTTCCATTTCCCCCATTTTAGAGTTCGTTTTTCTTTTTTGCTTGCCGCATTTAATGTATTCCCGGCACGTTGCACGGGCTGTAGGACGAAGGACGTCGGTAGACAAGCCGGGGCGTGGCTGGGGATAATAGACAATTAATTGGCCATTTCATGAGCCAATTTATGAATTTGCAAAGTCCCTGCCCGGATCTGTCGCTGCCATTTACAGACATTGCGAGGGTACTAACAAATATGCAACGGGCATTATGACTTGTGGCAATTTGGTAGACATTTAATCCAGTTGTCCCATACACAAATAATTGACTACCAGCTGCTGCTGCTCCAGGCAGCTCCGAGGCAGTTTTTTCTTTGTTATTTGACTCTTATTCCATGGTAATGCAAACAAAACCAATCGAAGCATCCAATTCGAACACTTGAGTAAATCGCCTTTGCAGTGAGTATTATTGTCCAAAGTGGAACATTTCAATGGGCCAGAGAGTGGAGCTTTTAGGACTGACGGCCAAGCCAAACATTTTCGAAAGTGCTGCACGAATTTCATGGTCAAGGTCCAAGCTGCAGGATGTGTTGGCTAACAGTGGGACCCCGCCCCAGGAGACCGCCAAGAGATAAACGAGACTGAGGCTGAACAACTGAATCATTCGACACTCGAGCACGCGATGTTCGGCTGCGAGTTCCGACCCAGATTCATGGCAGGAAGGATAAGCAAATAATAATTCATTCTAGCTGAATCTTTAGTTGAAATTATAGCTGGCGATTAGGCAAAGATCAACAGCATTTCGTTGCTTGTACAAAGGAGTTCAGAGGGCAAAAACATTCCCAGATCTGACATCTGCTGTTGGCACTTGAAAATATCTAGCAACAAATGGCACTTGGCGTCAGGGGAGCACATTGTGGCAGCCTAAGTATTTGTAGAGCAAGGAGGGGCCATGACGATGGCTATCGGTTGCTGCTTGCTGCTTGCTGGGTGCGTGTTGGCCGACTCAGCGCTGAGGTTGTTCCATTGACCAAGTCAATTTAGCAAATGGCTTTAGAGTGTGTGTAGTGTGTGTTGTGTGTGTGGTGTGTGCATGTGTAACAGGCGGGCTAACACATGATGTCACATTACATGGCTACTTAGCTATGAAAAGCATTTCAAGTGCTCGCGTGTTGCATACGGCGGTGCGGCGCGGCGCGGCGCGATGCGGTGCGGTGCGGTGGGGTGCCCATGTCCTTCCTCCTGCGGTTGCTGTTTTGATACCCATTAATTCTGTGCAGGTGCATGGAGTATTTCTGATTAATATTGCATCAAATTTACATTATTTAATAATTTTTCTAGATTTTTAAGAATAAATGCAGCTGGAATTTCATGGAATTTAAATGAATTTTTGAATATATTTTTCGTTTAGAAAATCTTTAGCTAATTTCAGCTGAATTATAAACATTAGCTACACAATCCCTTCCATGCCCTGGCAATTTTTTAATTTTGTTTTTAACGGATGTTGGGCATGGCCTGGTCTAGTGCTATTTTGTCTTGTTGTTGTGCAATAGTTGTAGTGGCTAATCAAGTAGTTGCTGGCTGCCGGCTGCTGTTCGGCTTTTGTCTAATTGCATTGGGGAGTCGGACCAAGAGCCGTGCCCCCATCGCATGATCCTTGAATGCATTAAAGCCGAGCCTCAAGAGAATTTCAACAGCACACACTCCATCCCATGATGGAGTGGCAGTACTCACTGTATGGACATTATATGTCATTATCAAATTCTAATTGGATAGCTTAACAGTTGCAAGTGGCGGTGGTGGTGGTGGTGGGGGCCACAGTTGGAGCAGGACTTGCAGCTGGGAATACCAGCAGAATTAATAATATTACTTGCATATCAGCTACATTAGATGCAGCTGGAGGGGGTACACAACAGCCAAGGGACTGGCACTAATCAATGTCCACAATGACAGCAACATATCAAGGATTATTATTAGCCATTCCTCACAGCGATTCTATCTCTCTGTCTAATGCTCCTTGGGGACATTCTGCAATTGTGGAGTATTTCTAATGCAAAAATGCATTTAAAATTACTCAAAATATTTCATTCTCGTTAAGAAATAACCAAAAATGGATGTGAAGCTATGTAAAATTTATAAATAAATTGCCTTCTTGACAATTCACAAGAAATGCGACAAATTTGTACAATAGGAAATGGGAACTGGAACTATTTACGACGCTGAAGTAAAAGAAGTTAAATCTCGCGTGTTTGCACAGTTGTTGTGGGGGAACAAATTTGCAAATTATTGTTCGGCCAGACCACTCTTTGTTACCGAAAGTATTCGCATTGCTGTGACACAGTTTAAATGTAGCAGAGCCCCAGATTCGGGGAAAACCCAAAGCTGGCAACTGGAAGCTGGAAACTGATCCAGAAACTAGATCTATTCAGCTATAAAAGCCCCTCGATGGCATCCGGAAAAGCATCAGTTGTAAGCCATTCCAACTATCACCAACATGAGGTACTCTTGCGTTCTCCTGCTCCTGGCCCTGTTCGGCTGTGTCCTCTTTAGACAGACCAGGGCCACTGGCACTGCCACCACAACGGTGGCTGCTGCCACCACCGCGACAACCTCAGCATCGGCGGCCACCACAACCACCTCCGCAGCGGCAACCACCACTACGGCCGCCTCAGACACGACCACAACCACAGCCGCAACCACCACTGCAGCCTCGACATCTGCGGGCAAGAAGAAGGTGCACCACCACAAGCGGAGGATCCACGGGGGCAAGAAGAGGATCGTCCGCCGCAGGAACAGGAACAGGAACAGGAAAAACAAAGCCTAAGCCTGATGCCTGATACTTGAAACCAATCCTAACGCTGATCCTGACCCTAGCGCATCCCTGTTACCGTAACTCTGTTTATTTTCTAGTATTAATGAATGTTTTTTGCATAGTTGTAAGGCAATTAAAAAATTGAATTTAAATTATTTGTTTGCATTGTTACTAATTAACATCTTGAATTTGTGGTTTCTGGATTGTGGCTTAAAGTGGGATTCAGCAGAATATCAATGATCTGTTTTGTGGGGGCTTAACCAAAGCACCAACCGTTACATGTATTTGTATGTGCTTGTGCACGTAGTGATTCAAGACGAAGAGCGCTCGCAGAATCAGTCCAAGACTATGAGAAACGGTACGGTAATTCGAGAAGAAGTGGAAGGGCAGCAGCAGAGGGGCAGAATTGCCTGTGCGCCGAAATGCAAGCGAAGCTTAGAACGAACGCGATAAGTGGAGAGAGCAAGAAGTTGAGAGAGCGATAGGGCGCGAGAGCAGCTAAGATGCAAGCGAACGAAGCGAAGGCGTGGGATGAGGAGACGAAAAGAACGGCACAACTTTCGTCTGCTGCTGAGTGCAAGCACAAACATGCACATGCATATGCACATATGTACATGTACATAAGTATGTAACTGTGTTTCGGTACAGTGGGAAGTGCTGCTGGCGAACCACTATAAAGATTTAATTGATGCTACTTGTTCTAGCTTAAGTGAAGCTGAGTCTACACAACACTTATTTATGCTTTGCACTGTCTGAGTTCAAGTGACACAAATATTCTTCATAGCTAGGCTTTTCGCACAGCGAACAATCGACCCAAACAACAAACTCCCCGCGATGCAGGTAGCCACGGACACGGACACGGACCTAATATTGGCGAACTCTCTACCTGCGGCTGACCCACCCCCACGCGGGCAATGGCAACGATCAGTGGAAGCAACCGCAGGGCATCATTTGTGGGTTGTTTGTTGTTTCTTTGTTTGTTTGTGGTTTACTTAATCGCCCGTGTGCTGCTCACTCACTAATGACACTTGAACCGCTACAGGTTCATAAATATTAATTATCGCACCCAACACGTGTCACAACGTGCTGACTTCTAGCGAAATGCGAATGCGAATGCCTCAAAGGGCAGGGGCGGAGGGAAAGGAGCAACAGGCCAAAGGCCAGCTTAGAGTACGTGCAAAGAGGCTGACTTAGAATAATGTGGCCGGAGTGTGGATTGACCAGATAACTCACACGGAAACGAGATCGTTGCAATTGCTCCCTCGACTTCCAGGGGACTCCCTCGCCGTCCTGTAGCAGGCGCACATGTGGCTGATGGCAGCCGATCCACTTGCACTAAAAAACAACACAAACAACAAATAAATAGCGGCTCCCGCAATGTGGGGAATCGGAATCCTTCTTACATATTCCCTTCCATATGCAGAGCAGGGCCACGCTTCAGTTTCTTCTTTTCTTTGTGCATAGAATCAATTTTCGTAGTTATTTTCACAATTTTTCGATCGCTTAAGTTAATTGCGCCTTCGCTTCAATTCCAAGAATTTGCAGTGTTGAAAAGGGTGCTGGCAGATGACGTCACAAGCGATTACAGTGTTATTGAATTGCTCAAAGTGCGTGACTCGTATATCGATAGGGTATTTAAATACTTCATTTGATTAATTCTTACTTTATCATTCGTACCCAAATTCGTGCAACTCTATTGCATTTTTAAAGGCTACTCAAAAGGTAATTCTTTGGATTTCTTCTGATTTAACTCTGCCGATAGCTTGGCAATCGTTGAGTGTGACCGTTCAAAACGCGTTGACTGGAGCACACACACATACACAGTGGGCTGTGGCTTTTTGCATGTGGAAATTTGTTTTATTTCCATTTTTAGTGTGCCTTAAACTTCTTTTATACATAAATTCACACAACAGTTAGCTGGCGCAGAAGACCACGAAAACAACTTGGATTGCAAGCGAAGATAACCAGGTAAGTTGTACCGAATTGTTTCGCCTATTTGTGTGTGTATACATATGTATGTATGTACATGTGTGTGTGTCTTGCAAAAAACAATTCATTTGCCAAAGTTCAAGGCGTTGCAAAATATGTTCCATAAATATTATTATTAATCCGAGTGCGAACAATGGTAAAACTCATACGAAAACCACACTAAATGCATTACACGGAGGATTGCTGTCATGGAAAACCATTTAAATGAGCCGCGCGACCCGAGAGAGCTAGCTGATTGCTATTGCCAAAGGGCAAAGACTAATTGCGGTGCAGCATAAGAGATACAAAGAGATACACCGTTGGAAGGCTTCTAAATGATTTTGACACGCAGTTTGTAGTCTTTTTTAGAGCGACAATTTAGCAAAAAACATTTTGGCACCGTTTGAGTGCTAACGTTATGGCTGTCTGTATACGCAAAAGAAAGTCAATTAGTAGTAAAACCATCTGGTTGAGGAGCCAAGTACAGCACTAAACTGAAATGTATTAGCTGCAGGAGCAGGAGCAGGAGCAACAGTAAGCAGCAAGCAGTTGGAGGAACAATCACTTGCAGGAGCAGTGGAGCAAAAAAAAAACCTTCAAATTGAAGTTTCCTCTGTGGGTCTGTCGCTCTCTTTCGCCATCTAAACCTAATGGCGCCTTTTTATCTGGCTTTAATGTTCGTTTGCATATGGCCAAGAAGGCAAGGCAGTTACCACACACAAGCACAAGCACTCCTTACTTTCCCTCGAGCATTTACTTCTTATGTGCATGAGGCTAGCCCAGCCACAAGACAAATTCTTTCCTCTTAGCAAGTTTCTTAAATAGCTTTTCAATTGCATTTTAGCTTTTGCCGCACAGTCAGACAGAGAAAGCAAAGAGGAAATATGTATATGTAAATATAAAAAAAAACTATTCCACAATTACATATGTACATATGTATGTACATATGTGTATGTATGTATTGTACATATGTACATACGTCTCAACATCACACAGAAAAAGGTTGAGCAGCGTATGACCTGAAGGCATCAGGCACCACAGCCCTTGAAAATGCTTTAAAGCTGGAAAAAAACCCAAAGGATATTTACAGAGAAAAGCCACAAAATAAAGGGTGAAGAATGACTGCGAGATATTGGGCGTAAAGTTACCAAGAAATCGAACTAAAGTTGAATTTGAAATTGTGGAAAATCTGAATAAATTCAAGGGAAAATATTGCAAGCGGAGAAATCAGTAGAAAATCAGCGAGTAATCATGGCCAAAGGGACAGACAGGGAGACACCTGTCAACTGTCGCCCATATTTATGTTTCATTTACATGTTTCCAATAAATTGTGCCACCAGCAGCAGCAGCAGCAGCGAGAAGGAAAAAAAACGAACCGAAACCGAATAAATAAAATTTAATAATTTCAGATTTGAGATTTTCAGCCCCCTCATCGGCTGTGGCACTCATAAATTCCCGTGTGCGTCATGGACAGCCGTCAACTTGTTGCATGCCAGTGTGTGTACGAGAGTGTCCCCACCGTCCCCTGGCCCACAAAAGTCAAACTTTTTAATTAAGTTGCCAAATGCTAATTCGTGTTGAAATGAAATGATGATCAAAGCAGGTCCGGCCGGGCCAGGCCAGCCAAGATTCATAATAAGAATATGAAGAGAGGAAAATCACAATTTATGCGAGAGTCTCCACTTATGGGGGGAGGGGCAGACACCAGGGGCCAAATGCAAATCGAAAGGCAAAACTTGGCCAAGATTTACGATCAATTTGTCTATATGTATGGGCCGTGCCGCCCCTTCCAACACGTACATAAATAGTGCTCTGGACCATAAATATTTTGAGCATTTTCCAAAAACAGTTGTAAATTAAACACTGAAATATGTTTTTGGGCTCTCTTCGGCTCTTGTTGGGCATTCGGCACAGCTTGATTTATTCTCGTTTCATTTTGTATTCCTAATGGAAATTTACTTCGCACATCATTCCACTCACTCAGTTGCTTTGTTAGTTTTTTTTGCGGCCGGAAATGTAATTAACAAGTTCAGTAAACGCTCGATTTTTGATGGACATTTGGGAATTGTAAATGTTGTGTTGATTGGGCATGGGATTTAAAGAGATTATAGAATTAGCGCGTATAGTCTCCGAGAGCTACATATATTTATAAAATATTTATGATAAAAACAACACACAGAAGACAACCCCAGCACGTTGTGTTTTGTTTCTGCATTCGAGGGAGCGAGTGGCGAGTTGAGCTGAAATGTTTCTCGTTAAGGGAGCGAGTCGCGAGTTGAGCACACGACATGTATGTTGTTTCTTTTTTTTCTTATATCTAACGATTCGCGAAAGAAATGTAATTTCAATTTTTTGCTCTGTGCAAAACACTTGACTAGAAATCTAGACTAGAAAGTTCTTGCATCTAGCCCCCCCCCCCATCTACAAGTAGTTCGTTTCGTGTTTGAATTTCCATTTCAGTTTTAAATTGCATTTAAATTGTATTATCCAACAAGTGCCTCCGTTCCGTGCCTTCCCCTTTGGCCAGCCCACAAGGCAAACATTTTAGTTGGCAATTGCATAATATTTTTCTCACTCTTTCTGTCCCTCCGCCTGTTGACGCGTGGCTGGGCCTGTACTTGGATGTACTACGATGCTGTGGCTTAGTTGGGGCTTAGTGCAAAGTTATGTGTAAATTAAATCGTTATAAATTGCAGCCCAAACATTCGACAGAGAAGAGGCAGTGAGGCGGTAGATACACATGTATCTGTGGCTGTGTCGAATGAAATACTTCAATCACAAAAAGTTAAACGAAATATCCCTGGGCCACAAAATATATAGACACAGATTCAATGGGCTGGGACGGGGTTGCTGCCCAAACTTTCATCGGGTTTTATTGCATAAAATTTGTTCAACTGTTGCGAAACAAATTGCCATGGCAAAGGCTTAAGGGCTCCTCTCCATACAACCCATTTTCATGGCTCTCGGGCGGAGTGCAGACAATATTCCTTCCCCTTCTTTTTTTGGGGGAAATATTTGACATGCATTCAAGCGGCACGGCTACAGAACTTTCTTTGTGTGTTGCTCCTCAAGGAACCCTCTTTCTGTCTCTCTGTGTTTGTGTGCGGCAAGTGCGAGCGTCATTAACAACGCCCTGATGCATGTGCGAGAATCATTTGAATATGCCAGGCACAACTCCCCCTTGGGTTGGCACAGTCAAAGACCAGGAGCTCAGGATGCTCGGTGGATGTTAAGCGCATTAAAATGAAAAGACTGCCACGAGGCAGCAGCTAATGCCGCAGCATGCCACAAAAGGAGGGCGAGGAAGCGCGGCATTAAATGCAGAACAGGCTGAAAGCGAGAACCAAACACAGAGACAGGCAGAAGGACGTGTAGATGTGGCTGGAATTGTCATAAAGCGGCACTTCAGTCAGACAAGGCAGGCGGCAGGCGGGCAGGAAGCTTTCAAAGTGGAATTAAAAATATATCGCTCCGACGGATTTTAAGTTTAAATTCACACGCACAGGACTCTGTGGAACATGATAGGCAGCAGACAACTGGGAGCTCCAGCTTGTGACCCTAAATGGTAGCCAGTAATCGAATTTGTGCTCAAGTAGCCATTGACTTAAGACTAAACTGAAGCAGCAATCCCCTCCACACACACAAAATGTAATCATGCTTAAGAGATGACAACCCTTTGAAGGAGCTGCCTGGCCTGTCCGCTGCCTGCCCTGTCCGCTGCCTGCCCTGTCCGCTGTCCGCTCTGTCCGCTGCCTGCCCTGTCCGCTGTCCCCCAATGAGAGCTTATCCTTTGTCCTCCCCCTTTCGATGCAATTAGTTAATTCAATGGCTATAATTTCATTTGCAACTTTATAAGCCATAATTTGCGTTGTCTTCGTGGCTCTGAGCTGGATCAACAACAACCCACTTGTGCCCACCTCTCAACCCTGCCCCTGCCATTGGCAATTAAACTAATGCCAATTTGTTGAACACCAGCAGGACCAGGACTGGTCATTGGACATGGGGTTTAATGGCAATTGGATCCGTTATTAGTCCGTGCACATACCCATGGATGTAGATTTCATGTAGATACATTTTGGTCACAGCTAATTGGATGTCCGGGCGTAAAAATAAACATACCTGCCAATGAGAACAAAAAGAAACACACGCACACATTAGTTATAGATGGTAAAAGGTGTGGCAGGAGTGCAGCAACTATTTTGGGGCTGCTTTAATTAGTGTGCAAAAGTGTAAAATAATTAGGTGACAAATTTGATGGTTTCTGGCTACGTTTTCTGTGTGTGTCAATGAGATCAAAAGCAAAATGACATACGGCGGCAGTAAAATTATGGGTTTTAATCACTTGATTTTTATGTGCTGTGTGTCCTGAAAATTGACAAATTAATGAGCCACAGCTATGCACATGACAAACTATTTCTAGCGAACCTGTGACCTGATTTTAGCCTAAAAAACATATATTCTGGTAGGCCTTGGAGCTGTAATAATAGTTTCGAACAGCAGTAAGTTCATTTCATTACAAACTTCCAGGCAGTTCAAACAGACTTCAGCTAAATATTTATATTTTTTATTTATTTCCAAACAAAATATTTCGCCTGTCAACAAGTCGCCCGGGAATATCAGTCTCAACAAATAAATTGCAAAACAAATTTTATTTTTCAGAACAAATACAAAATAAAACATGGAAACGCCCAACAAGAAAAAGAAAGCCAAAAAAAATACAAAATGGGACAACTCCACGCAGGCAAAGGAACAGAGCAGCGACAAGAAGTCAACGCCAGAGAAGCCTCCAGTATGGCGATCCAACTTGAAGGCAAAGCCCATCGAGGGCTTACAGGTGGTTGGTGTCGCCGAGAGGTCAAGCCTCAAGGGTTGGGTGACAAGCGTCTTGGGCGACGGCGTCACCCAGGCGGACATGGAGCTGCGCTCGGGTGTCGTCTTCTGCCAGCTGATCGCCCAAATCTATCCGGGCTCCATTGCCACATCGAACATTAAGCTGAAGGCCAAGATGGTGCATGAGCGCGCCCACAACATAACTCTGCTGAAGAAGGCCCTGAAGCAGCAAGAAGGAGCCACGGGCATGAAGGAGGCGGAGGTCACCAAGAGGCTGAACGGCAGCAGCAACGATCTGTTCGAGT
This sequence comes from Drosophila subobscura, assembly GCF_008121235.1. Classification (NCBI taxonomy): domain Eukaryota; kingdom Metazoa; phylum Arthropoda; class Insecta; order Diptera; family Drosophilidae; genus Drosophila; species Drosophila subobscura. Next base: position 20,378,127 of record NC_048530.1, on the reverse strand, counting down.
TCCTGAAATATCTGCAGGACATGCATGTGGCCACTGTGCCACCTCGCCCACCAGTTGTCGCGGCAGCTCCAGCGAAGAAGCAGCCGCCAAAGTCCAAGAAGAGACCCCTGGCAAGGATTGCTCCGAAAAAGAAGACACAACCTACGAAAGAAATGAAGATGGAGATGGAGACGAAGACGGAGCCTACAGCCTGCGAACTGAGTGCTGCAGTGGACAGCTGTGCCAGCTCAACTCTCACTTATGCCATGCCCCAGGAGGAGGAGGAGGCTGTCCCCGCCGCAAAGCCTGAGGAACAAACACCAAAGCCCGGCGTATCGATGCTCCAAAAACTCTTCGACCGCCAGGAGTTCAAGCGTGCCTTGGCCAATCATTTGGACGTCCTCGACGAGACCGATTCGGATAATGAAGAATTCGAATATAACCGGGAGCGCATCGATCGCATTGGTCAGGGGTTCTTTGACATCATTTATCACTTTGGGTATGTCATGCGTGATGAGATCAAGGCCAGCGGCGGTGCACGCACCGAAAGGGACATCGTGCTGGAGATCCTTGGCGATATTCGCCGGATGCGCATCGATGTCAAGGAACTCAATCGCGACGGCACACCCAAAAGCCTTTACGAATTGAAGCGCACATTTATCTCGACCTTTCAGGAGTTCGTTGACATCTATGAGATCACTGCCGATATCACAACTGTGCCCGAGGTGATGACGGTCGAGGCGATGCCTGTCCATCGCCATCCGCGCTTCAAGTTCAACAGACGGACTCGCCATTGGTTTCCGGAATATCATCCCGAGACCATGCTAAATGGTAAGAGTCTGGAACATTTGCCAATGCTGGCCAAGGGTCAGACGCTGCAGGAAATGCTGCAGCAGTGGAACAAGTCGCATGGGATCAAAGAGGACACAGAAGCCACAAAGGAGCCACAGCCAGAGGCCAAAGTCAAAGAGGAGCCACAGCCAGAGGCCAAAGTCAAGGAGGAGCCACAGCCAGAGACCGCCACAATCGATGAGTCCCAGCTGGTGCCAGAACAGACCTCGGTGCCGCAGTCCGTTCATGTGGTTCCCTGTGAAGAGGAGGAACAGGATACAGGACTGGAGATGCCTCAGCCGGAGATGGTGCCAGAAGCGACCTCTTGGCCATTCGAAGAGTTCCCACAGTTCGGTGTTGCCCAGAAGGAGGAACGAGAGATGAATCCCTGTGAAGAGGAGGAACAGGAGACAGGAAAGAAGATGCCGAAGATGGTGCCAGAAGCGATCTCTTGGCCATTCGAAGAGTTCCCACAGCTCGAAGTTGCCCAAAACGAACTCGAGATGGATTTCCCCAAGATGGAGCACGAAGAGTTGAAGGAAGTCGAGCTGGAGATGATGCCAGAAGCGATCTCTTGGCCATTCGAAGAGTTCCCACAGTTCGGTGTTGCCCAGAAGGAGGAACGAGAGATGAATCAAATCCAAGAAGAACTCAAGAAGGAGGTCCCCAAAGAGCACGAAGAGTTGAAGGAAGCCGAGCTGGAGTCTTTGCGATTCGAAGATCCACAGTTCTATGTCGCCCGAGTCGACGAGCGAGAGAAGTTTCAGTTCCGAAAGGAACTCAAGAGGAAGATCCCCAAGATGGAGCTCGAAGAGTTGAAGCCAGAAGCGATGTCTATGCGATTCGAAGACCCACACTTATATGTCGCCCGAGTCGACGAGCGAGAGCAGTTTCAGTTTCAAAAGGAACTCAAGAGGAAGATCCCCAAGATGGAGCTCGAAGAGTTGAAGGAAGTCGAGCCGGAGATAGTGCCAGAAGCGATGTCTTTGCGATTCGAAGATCCACAGTTATATGTCGCCCCAGTCGAGGAGGTCCCCAAGATGGAGTGCGAAGAGTTGAAGGAAGTCGAGGAGGTGCCCAAGATGGAGCCCGAAGAGTTGAAGGAAGTCGAGCGAGAGGCATCGCCTGCTGCATTCGATGAGCCACAATCGGAGCTGACTTCCCCAACAGCAGAGGCTGATCCAAACTCCGGCAGTGAGTCGTTGACTTTTGGTTTCTTCGAGAATGACGAGCTGGTGAGCCTGCTGGAGACAGCAGCCGGGCAGCGGCCAGCAACGCCAGAGATGGCCCAGAACCTTTTCATGTCACAGCCAGCTATGATGCCAGGTAAGAGTTATTTTCTTCTCCATCATATGCTGAATGCCAAACTCCAATTTTCGTGCTAGATTGTGGCCGAATGGTTGCACGGAAGATGCCTCGGCAGACAGAAGTTAAGGCCGCGACAGCCCGGGCACTGATGAGTCTCCTTGGCGACGATGGCACTCTGGTACGCAAGCATCCTGTTGCTCCGCAGGAGACATCTTCCCTGGCACCAACCTCACCCGAGCGGAATGCTGTTACCGAGCAATTCGTGTGGAAGACACCGCTGCCAACGATGATGACTCTTCGTGCGGCGGTTAATTTTTTGATTGATTTGCCCGAGGAGGACGTTGATCGTTTGATGATGGTGGTGCCTATGGATGAATCCCAAATCGAGGAGCAGCTCTCAACGTACGAGCAACTGGAGCCGTCCCCCGATATGCAGCAGCTGGAGCCGCCTGAGCCCCAACAGCCGACTGATTAATTGTTGCCGCTCCCAAGTTAAATTGTTTATTTATTTCTATGTATATTTATTTTGTTAAGTCGCGGCACATACCATGTTTAAATTAAATGTTAGAACCTAAAAACGCAGCATACAAGAGTGCGTTTAGTTTTCTTCACTAATGTTCAGAGAGTGATTTAAAGCACGCACTGGACCACCATCAGCAATACAATTTCATTTTGTTACTCAACATTTTGTGGCGGTCTCCAAGAGCGAGGCAAACCTGCCGCATGGGAACCACTTTAATTGAGAGTTTAAAAAAAGGAAGAACCATTCCTGAGTGAGTTTTGGTTTTAAACACTTTTTTGCTCCTTTAAGTCTTGCTTTATTTTCAATTATTTTATCTTTGCTGCACCCAAACCCATTTTGTACCCATTCTGCCTATCCATTTCCCACTTTACTTCTCCCCCTCTCTCTCTCTCTGTCTCTCTCCCTTTTCTCTCTCTTTCTCCAGCTATTAGCAACACTTTGCTGTGTGTTTTTTCTTCCGGCTGATATGCGATCCATCTTCATTTTTGCGTTTCATTTCATTTAAGCTGAAGCTGAAGCTGCCAATACGCAATTTGAAGGGCAAGTGGTGAAAGGCGGCGCACAGGCACATAGACAGCAGCAGCAGGACACAACGACAAAGGTCCTTTCTCTCTGTGTGTGTGTGTGTGTGAGAGTGCTTACAAAAACACCTTTACGCACGCTGCTTTTTTTTTGTGACTCGACACGCTTTTGCTCTTGTGAAAGGAAAGCCCCCGCGTCTCTCCACCCAGCCAGCATCTTGGCTGCCTTTTGGTAACTCGAGCGGCGTCTTGTTCTTGGGCGCCCGCTCAGTGGTAGCGGGGGGTGGAGGATAAATGCCCTCAAGGCGAGATGAGGCGTGGCGTTTCCTTTCCTTTCGTTTCGTTTCGTTTCGTTCTTCTTCCCAGCTGTCGCCCATTCTTGCCGAATGCAATGCCAACATTTTTTTTTTTGAAAAATCATCTTCAAGCACTTTCACTTTTACTTTCACTGGAGGCGCCTGCTAAGCGCCTAATGATGCTTATTTCGGGCGTGGCACATGGAGAGCGAGAGTGGAATATTTTGTATTCTTTATTAGTTTGGCAGGGCCGAAAGCGAAACCAGAAAAGAAATTGCTTTAAATTAATTTGCATGCCAAGGCGCACAGAAGCGAAGCCACTCTGGGAGTGGGTAAGGCGAGCTGGAACTTGGCTCATTAAGAATTTCACCCCTGGGACAGAGTCCTCACTGCTCACTCTTTGTGCAGAGTATCCACACAATTGGGGAACTCTTTTTTGGAGGCAAGCTTCTTGAGCACTTTCTTGGAAATTAATCAATGAGTTTTATTTATTTTTTATAAATATTTTTATTTGTTATATTTTGTAATCAATTTATTTTGCAACTTTTGCTGCTATGCCACTCAGTTATAGAGCATCTCTAAAGGAGCTACGAGTGGGCCTTAGCTATTAATTTTGTTCGCTTCGTGGGCTGCCACTTTTCCACCTTTCGAAGCCAAAATTATGCAGCCAAGGCAGGGGCAAGAAAAGGCAAAGCAAAAGGAAATAAAAGGCAAGGAAAGCCAAAGAAAAGCAGCAAAGCGAATACTTTAATCCTATTGACGTTTAATCAAGAGTCAGGCGGCAGGAGCAAAAGCGACTTACGCGCAATTACAACAATAAAAAGAAAAAAGAAAATAAAAAATAAATAAAGGCAGTACAAAATAACAGCCAGAAATCGTTTATAAATTTTCCTGTTGAATTTTCAATTGCCCCCATGAATTTCCATGTCAACAGCAGGGGCAGAGTAGGGGAGGAAACAGACACCCAAATTGTTTACCTTGCGACCTTCTCGATGCTCGGAACTGTGTAACCTGTTGATGGAAACCCAAGCAGGACCTGGGTGGGCTGGCGGAGTGGCAATATTTAAAGCGCTTAATAAATAATCACATTTGCATTTTCACTTGTTGATTTTTCGGTTGCCCAGGAGATTGCCAGGGCACAAAAATTCGCTCCAAGTGCCGACAATTTTTTGTTGTTTTGTTTTCTGCTGACTTTTGGATAAGTTTTGCGGGGATGGATACACAGCCCGAGCACGAGCCCGAGGCTGAGGACATTGAAATTAGCCAGGCACTCCAAGCATGTGCCCCGAACACCCTTCCCCAGCCCCAGCCCCTTCCCCTTCCCCTTGCCCGTGCCCTTGCTGTGTGCTGAGTGCATTTTGTGCCCTGTCATTGGGAGGCTAAATAAATTGAAATTAGACGATGTCAGCACAAAAAGCTCCAGCCAAGAGTGGGCAGAGGGAGAGTCAGCTGGCTGACAGGAGTGGACGTGTGGGAGGGTTTCCCCCTGGCGGCCGACAAGTGGCAGTCACAACATTGACTGGGCGTTACACAGGAGGCCTTTCTGAGGTCCCCAATTTTCACTTAGCTACTGGTTTGGCATAGTGCAAATTGCACAGTGATTTGCTGTAGATAATGGGGCAGATCGTGGCTACTCATGAAAGCAATATGCAGATGGAAAATCAGCTAAAGGCTTAATGGGAAACGGAGAAACAAAAAGAATTGAATAATCGAATTGAGAAGAATTAAACGCTGAGAGGGGAAGATCATAGTTCAAAGTGCCTGGAACATGCCCCTGCTTCCCCTTCACTTTATTTATTTGCACTATTTGGAAATTTAAATTAAATATTTGCCCAGCTGCCATTTGGCGAATAAATCTCTAAAGTTGGATTTATTTTTGTTGTTGTTAAGTCTCTCTCATTGCCATTTCATTAATTTGCTCCTGATCTATCTTCATATTTATCTTTGTGCTTGCAGAAGTTCCAGCACCAACTGGAAGTTGACTTCATCTACACAACTTTTCCTCTGTTCCTTCAATTTGAGAACAGACACGACCCCGAGCCCGAAGGCGGCAATTAAGTTATGGCTGGGGGGGTGGGGGGAAATGCGTTTAATTGTGGGTAACAATGGGCGAGGCGTCGACAGCGTTTTTTTGTGCTCCAGCAGCACCTGTGGCATAAATTGTTGGCCAGATTCCCAATGGCTGCCAGGACCTGCCACACCCGCTGCATAATGTTTGTATATGGACAGATTTATGCTGAGTATGCGTAACATTTGCCTGGCAATATTTCCGCAGCGACAGCATTTTTCCCCTAAAAATTCCCCAATCTTGCTCTTGCTCTTGCTCTCTCGCTCTATCGCTCTCCCTCTCTGTCTCTCTGAGTCTGGTGTGTGGGGGGGGGGGAGGCGCTTTTGCCATTACCTCATCTTGGTCTTCTACAGCAAAAGCCAAACATTAAATCACTTAAAATGCCAGTCCAAGCCCTGGACAAACACAGACTGAGAGAGAGAAAGGAACGCAGGAGGAACGTGAGGAGGAGCAGCGGGAGGAGGAGGAGGAGGAGAAAAATGAGTGGGCAAATGAGGAACAGAAGAAGTGGCAGAGAGTAGAGTGGGAGTGGGAGTGGGAGAGGGAGAGCTTGCGGTTGGGAGCTTGACTTGGCGCTAAGAACTTCTGGAATTTTCGCACCCCTCAAGTCTCTCCCGCTCTTTCGCTCTCCCTTAACATGTACATCCGTCAAGTGGGACGGGGGGAGGTCTCCACTCCACACCACTCCACTCCACACTCTCCACAGTGTTGTTCTATTTTATGCGGCGAGAGAGTGTTTGTCCTGGCATTTTGACATTCAACGATGATGGCATTTTCATAATAATAAGCAGTTCTCTCTTCTGTTTTTTCTCCATTCTGTTGCATTCCAACAGCAGTAGAGACTCGACCCGTACTCTGCCACTGAACTGTTTGTTCTCCGCAGAGGAGTGGGTAAGGATAACGGTAATTTGTTGAAATTCCATTCAACGAGAAATTCCTTGCAAATGGAATGAGATTTCGTCGTGCACTTTTGTTTATTTTCTATGCTCCCCCGGGCTATGATTAAGGTAAATGCAGCTTAAAAGCAATTATCTGTCAGTTGCAAAATTACTTGCAAATATAATGGAAAAGTGACACATCTTCGTCGCACAAAAACGAACACAAACTTGGCAAACTAAGGGCATCTTTTTTGCTCACTTTGAAGACAGCTTTTATAGTTTCTTCTAGAAAAACTCGCTAATAAAATTCAACTGAAGAAATATTTTCTGCAGAAATGTCTTCGCCTCATACTTAGATATTTTCCACATGTCAGAGCATTGGAGTGGTCTTTTTATGGACTTTATTTCATTGGAAAAATATGAACATAAAAATGCGAACCAAAAATAAGTATTAAAATCAAATAATATCCATTAAACATAATTTAAAAATGTATTAAATATTAATACATATATTAAAAAAAATACATTAAGATGGGAAAAGTTCAAAATAAACAACAAACAAATCAATAAAAAATTTGTATTAAAAATTCATATTAAAAAAATAAATGATAGTACTTATTGTTACACATAATTAAAAAAAAAAAAATAAAAATATTAAAAAAAAGTTTAAGATGGGAAAAGTCCAAAATACAAAATCAATAAAAACATGAATATATGTGGGCTGCGTTTTGCCAATTGCGATCCCTAGACAAAACACCAAAACGAGCAAGGGCGAATTCGCGTCACTGCGAATTCCAAACACGAGAGCAGATACAAAGAGAAGACGAAGGAGAGCGAGATGAGAGCGAGAGCGAGAGCGGACAACCGATCGGCGAGAGAACGCTGAGAGGGGAGTTTCTATCCAACCTCCGACGTAAAAGGTTGTGTGCGAGACCAGACGACGAACGACGCAGATATCTAATTCTTGTACCGTTATACCATACTTAATCACTTATTAACCTTTACTTATAAACAATAAACATAAACCCCCACATTAATATATAAAATGAACATTTTAAAAATAATAATAATAAATAATAAGTCAAATAATACTTATTTTTTATAAAAAAAAATTGCTGTTCAATTTTATATTATGTTCTGCTAAATATTGAAACTGTCAAAACGAACAAAAACTAATTTTTCGCTCCATTATTTACAGGAATGCCCTGCCTGACTCCACGATATCTATCGATATTAATGCCCAACAGCAATCGACGCGGAAGGCATTTTGACAAAAAAAACAAAAACCCAAATTGGCTTCAGTAGTAATTTACGAACCAGGAAAACATTTAATTGCTTGTTGAATATGTCTGCGCCAGTGGAGGACAACAGCAGCGACAAAGCCAATAAAATGGATCTAGAACTGAATGTGGAGAACTTGCCAAAGTGTGCTGTGGACACTCTTGATCGCATTGGTATGTACACAAATAAATTGCGAATATTGAATTGCTTTTGTAACACTTTTCACTTGCAGCGACTCTTCTTGCTGCTGATAATAATCAGAATTTAGTCATGCAAATAATTGCCAAATACATTTTCTTGGAGCAGAACAAGCCGTCTGACCGGCTGCAGGAGTTGCAATTGGCCGTGGCGCTGGTTGAGTGCTTTTCAAAGCCAGGAAGAAATCGGGCTGCAACCTGCAATGCCATATGGATGTCGCTCTTTGGCTGCCACCTGACACCGGAGCGCACCCAGTTGCTGGGCAAAGTATTGGAAAGCTTGGAAATGTTTGGGGCAGTGGCACCGCTGCTCATCTCGGCCGGCCTGTGGCCTGGCCTCTTGCGTTGGGTTTCCTTGAGCAAAACCTACAGCCAATTGCATTTGTTTCTACTCAAAACGCTCCACAAATATCGCGCCAGTGGACAGATAAGCATTCTGAACATACAGGCCTTGATGCAGATCTATCAGTCGTTGCAGAACTTCTGTGCCCGTACAACTGCCACCGGTGGCGACCGAAAGACCAATACTTTCTATCAAAAATGCATGGAGCGCTTTGCCCAAGCCCTCCGGATTGCCATTTATTGCAAGTGCATTATTGCAACAGGAGCAATGCCAACCAACACACAGGCTCATGAATATCGTCAGAGCTCATTATAAGCAGCAGCAGTTTTATTTGATTCTATGTGTGGCATAATTATGTGAATAAATGCAAACACACATTAATGCGATTTTGTGTTTAACTTGCGCATGCAGAAATTATTGAAAAATGTGTCTGCAAATACAACCGAAAAGAAAGAATTGTATTGCTTTCAGCGTTGATTTCCTATTGGGTTATCGGCAGGTGTATTCGGTTATGTGTTACGGCGAGTGCTTGGCCACTTGCACGTGCAAAAAGAATGCTCCCAACTTCCATTTGAAAACCATTAACGGCTCTGGGGCATATGAAGTATGGTTCAAATATTTGTTGATTTATTTATAAGGTTTTTTCGCTGCCCCGCGCCAGCATTTTCACGCGCTTTTCCGCACACAGCATTGAGTTTTGTATGCAAATAATTGCCGAGTGCTCTGCCACCCCCAACGAGTGTGTTTGTGTAGGCAGCTGAGGGTCCAGCACTCAGTCCTGCGGCTCGAAATTTTGGTGGAAGTTTAAACAATGAACTGCCAGGCCCATTAATATTACTTTAGGCCACTCGCGACTTTGACTTCGCAGCTCCTTGGTGCTCCCTTTTTCTTCTATTTTGTTTGCCTTGTCGCTGAGCCAAACAACAGCGACAGACGTAAGCGCGGTTTTTGATTGTGTTTTTTTTATATATTTTTTAATTTTATTTTTATTATTTGCTGGTGTTTGTGTTGGAAAGTTCAGCAAGTCGCCTTTCGCTTCGAGTCTCCCCATGTCCTTGGGCTGCCGCCGCCGCTTGCCTTTTTTTTTTTAAGACAAACAAAAATTTAAGTCTGTTAAAGACTAAAAATACTCGATTTAAGAACGGATTTCAACAAAAAAAAAAGCATTAATCTTAAAATCTTAAAAATAGTGCACACATTTATTTTTTTTTTTTTTTGTCCTGATTTTTAATGAAACTTTTAAATTTTTTTGGCAAACTGAATTGAATTTCACTCGCAGGAAAAATTCCAAAAAGTCATTTCCCCTCAACTTTTCAAAGAGAGAGAGAGAGAGAGAGAGGAGGTGAGACAGGGGTGTGGGGAGGAACAGCCAGAGGGTAAATGAAGAGGAAGCAGAAGAAGAGCAAGAAACAAAACACAGAAAAGAAAAAAAATAAAAGTTTTTCGAGGAAATGGCTGGGAGTGGCGAAACAAAGTTATTATTACTTTAATTTTGTGAGTCAGTTGAGGAGGGCTCGAGCAGCTCGAGCATCGAAGTTTTTGGGGTTTTCATTTGTTGCTGGAGGATGTGGGCTGCCCGGCCCCACTGTGATTTGTCAGGAAACCTTCAAACCTCCAAACCACACCAGCGCCACAATTTCTTCCCAAATTGCATCAGCGCCATCTTCTCGAGTCGAAGTACCCTTTGAAGCATCCAAAAAATATCGTTTATTTTTATTTTATACAAAAATAAATATGAAGAAAAATACAAATTAAATATTTTTACATATCCAATGGTAATTTCGTTTATTTCATATGAGACAGTTGGACTTTTCGTTGAACTTTTGTAAACGCAAAAATAGTCTGGGCTCGGGATTAAACCAAGAATAATTTCGACTTGCATAAAATGAAATTTGAAGCATATTTAAATCTCTTGAAGTAATAAGAAAGGCTACACAAAAATGTTCCCCAATAGCCACTGCACACTGAGACCATGGCCAGGGGAACGTTGGGAATTTTTGAAAGATGTGAAACGCCTGTTCACACTGGCACCATTCACCATCCATGGAAAGTCAGCTGATTCTTTTGTGTGTTTAATATTAATATTATTATTATAAGTAACTATAACAAATATAATTATTGGATGCGTTTTGGTTTACTTATTTAAATGTTCTGCTATAGGAACTGTTGGATAAAACCATTGTAAAAATTGTGTTGGAAAAATTTGTGAACAGTTTTTTATACAAACAGCCAAAAAGTCCAAGTTGTGACAGTCCTTATTCTGCCGTGCAGAATAATGCCACAAAAAAAGGCATTTCCGCCCACTGTGCACTGAAATCTGAAGTTTAATATGTTCCCCAAGGGCCTCATTAGTGGTGCCCCCTGTCGCTCTTTACGCTCACCCATCCACTCCCTCTCTCTCTCTCTCTCTCTCTATCACTCTGTGTGTGTGCCATCTAACCGTACAGATACGAGTATACCCAACTAATACACAACATTTGCTTTACACTATTTGACATTGCTTTTTTTTTGTTGTCTGCAAATCTTTTTTTCCTCACACTTTTCGGTTTGTTTTTGCCCCCTGATTTTGTGTTGATTGAACAAAAAAATAGAAGCAGCAAAAGGGGTCCCTAGCTGAGGTTTCAACTTTAAAGTGAAGGCTGCCCTGGCCCTAATGAGTGTTATTATGGATGGATAACACTGGATGGGGGTGCTCCTGGCACCCCAGGGAAAACGTACGTGCTCCTTGGGGTTCGCTTTGTGCATTCGTTGGATTGAATATTAAACATGCTGAAAACTTGTCAGTGTTTTTGCCACTAATTTTATTAGTAATAGTGCGGGAAAGTGGCAAATTGAAAGACAGACAGCAAGTGCCAACAAAGGAGTAGCCAAATAGGTTTTGAAACTTTTCTGATTGGAGACTTGGAGATGGTTTTATAATCAGCTTTTCTTATGGTAAGGAAGGGTATGGAAGGGTACCAAAAGAGCACCTGAATAATGGCTTAAAATTGCAGCTGCCTGGCTGCGGCTCCTGAACTCTGGAAGAGTATATCTATCTACATATGTATCGCCTATGTTCTATGGCTCTATGCTAATGCCTTGATTACAATATCACTAATGGCGCCAATTTGTTGTTGGCAGAGCCACGGCCTGCCGCCCTTCAAAGAGCCGGAAGTGGCACCAAAGGCCAAGGAAAGACGCCACAAAAGGCAGACGAAAAAGTGAAAGGAGCATCGTAAAAAAGAATACCGAAAATATCCATCAAGTTAGCCAAAAAAAAAAGAATAGATATAAAAAGAGAAGCAAATCTAAAAGCGAAACGATGCTGGGATAAGGATGAGGTATAAGGCAATGCTAGGGGTAGCCTAAATACGATACCGAGATACGAGATACGGGTGCGGTGGCCCTACGCCTGAACGAGTACGAATACGAGAAACGAGTCGTCCTGTGTGTCCTGTGCGTGTGCGTGTGTGTGTGTGTGTGTGGTAAGCCACGAGGCAAAAGTCTGCACAAAAGCAGCACAAGCACATTTCGACTCAAGGCCGCAGGACAAAGCACTCAAAAATATGAGACAGTCGACAGTAAAAGAGAGCCAACGCGTTGGCAGCGTGAGAGAGAGAGTACATGGCAGTCAGGGTTCACTCAACCCAAGAGATTCTGGGCATTGGAATCACAGATACGTTGGGTGTACCACTTTAGCTAATTTCTATGCACTTTTCTATGACTATTTGACATTTATTGTATATTTATTTGAGTCAATTAATGTAACACAAAATTCTCTGATTTGGGAGAGTTCTGTTCTCAGTCGAACAGTTGAATCATCTCTCATTTTGCTGGGTATCTACCTCTGCGACTACTTTGACTCTAATCGAAATGTTGAGCAGGACAATCCAACTCATTCGGCTGTCTGCTGCCTGCTGCCTGGCTCTCACGCAGGCGCACTCTTTGTGCGGCAACAATGAAATCCAATAGGAAAACAAAAACACCAAAGGAAGACGAACACAAAAGGAATGTGTTTTGCCCAGCCCAGGTCTGGCTGGTCACAACATCCCAACAGCCGCCAGCGCCACCAACCAACCAATACCCTACCTTGCAGCTCAACCCCGCCAGCCAAGCCGGCCAGCCAAGCCGGCCAGCGGATCGAACAGCTGCGGCCCATGTGCGTATGCAATGAAAAGTCCGCGCTACCCGCAATCTGCAGCAGAAACCAGCGTCCGAGGCGCAGCCAACTGGGAATTTTTAATTGCTTCTTGTTGTTGTTGGCCATGACCAACCATGGGCATACCCTGCGCAGAGAGTACTACGACAATGAGCAGGGGGGTGCATGCAAGCCAGAGCATTATTGGAACTATCAGAAATAAATCAGACACAAAAGCCATAACTTATTTCTATTTTTGGATAACTTTTAATTGTAGCATCCATCTGTGCAGGGTATTTGAAGCTTCGTTAGCCATAGATACCTTTGATGCAGGGTGTTCTTTATGTTGTTTGGAATGGGGTGAATGGTGGAGAGTTTTGAGTGGGAGTTTTGCGAGTGGGCGCAGCATTGGGTGGCAGGTCACTTACCTTTGGTCGCTGCTCACGGGCTGCGCTGCTCTGGACCCGCGCTGATGATGATGCTGCTGCGGCACCTATTTTTGTTGTCGTCATCGCCGTGAAGCCGCTTGGAATTTTATGTTTTTGTTTGTTTGCTTTTGCTTGAGTTTTATTCACGTTTAGGAATTTATTTAGTTTTTTTGTTTAATTTTCGTTTAATTTCATCGCACACTTTATTTATTTATTAATTATATTTTCGTTATTTTTAAACTAATTTATGCATTTATTTTGATTATATATTTTTCAAGTATTTTTTTTCACACTTTTTTGGCACACACACTTGCAAAAAAAAAGAACAACAACAATAAAAAATCGAAAAAATACAATTTCTCGTATTATCTAGTTCTATTTCCAGAAATATTTCTGCACAGTAGATTTATGGAGGCTTGAATCTATAGATAATTAAATTGCTTCAGGATATTGCTTCAGGATTCAGCCTCGTCTCGTTTATTGTACAATAATATTTGTGCAACATTTTTTGGGGCACGCTCGATGCCCGATGCCGTTTGCGGATGCTTTTTTGCGGATGCTTTTTTGCGACCGCCGTTGCCCTGCTGCTGACGCTCACAACTGCTGTTTTTTTTTTTTTTGTTGAGGCTTCTCCCGTTACGCTTTCTTTTTGTTTTTGTTGTATTTTTATTTTCGTTTTTTTTTTTGTTTGCACTGCTTTTGATTTTGTTTGTTGTTTTCTTTGTTTTTGTGTTACATTCTTTGGCTACTGCTTCTGCTTCTGCTTTTGCCTGTGGTTCTGGCTCTGCTCCTTCCTCGTCTGCTTCTTCTTGTTCGTTTCCTCTTGTTCTCTTGGGCTTGCTCTTCTTGTTGTTGTTTCATCTCTTTTTCGCCTTCTGCTCTTTTGGCAGTCCAGCCACCAGCCATTTGAGCACCCCCTTTCGACACCCACCCCTCTCACACTGCGCAGACGTCGTTCTACCCGCAACCCGCCGTCTTTGCACCCAAAAGCGTCACAAAAATCTCACTCAAAGGGCTGGCTGGCTGCCTCGTTTTTCATACACTCTTTGGCTCGCCCTCCACCTAGACAAATTCACTCAAAACTCACCTCAAAGTGGAGCTGAACGGATCTCAATCTGGCGTGCTTATCCGCGACTCTTTCGCCTCTCTTTTGAGCGCCGCTGCAAGTGGCCGTTGGCTCTCTTTCGAGCGCTGCTGCTGCTGCTGCTGCTAGCCTTTGCTCTCCTTTGAGCTCTATTTGGAACGCAGCTGCCGGCTTTCTTTCTCTCTCCCCTGTGCTGTGCTCCTTCCTCGTTCTCTCTCCCTCTCTTGGATCACTTCTTTGGAACTTGGAACACTGCTGCTCTGCTTCTTTGGTCTCTCTCTTTGAGTGCTTCTGCCGGCTTTTGGCACCTACCACTCTTCGAGCTCTCTCCTCTCTCCTGCTCTCCTCTCTCCAGCTGTTGGTATTCCGTTACAGTTACTTCCTTGTATTCTAACGGCTGATGCCGGCTTTTGCTGCTGTTTCCACTCTTGCTGCCACTCTTTTGAGCGCCAAACTGTTTATCAGCTTCCCGTGGGTTTCTTCCGTTGAAAAGAGAGCGGCCTGGGGGCTTATCGCACAAATTACCGATTTCTTTTTATTTATTTTTGTTAGTTTTGTTTAACTCTCTTCTTTGGTTTGGCACATTAAAAAAAAATGCAAAAAATTACAAACAACCAACACAAAAATTTGCCTTAAAAGAACATTGGGAAAGGCGAAAAGTTTTCAATCGGCTATTTGCAGTAATTTATGCGGCCCGTTATCTGAGGAAGCCTGTAGACAATTACACAGTTACAGAATACATTTACATGCGCTCACACACACACGCACACCCACGCGCACACACAGTGTGTGATTAGTGCGGGGGGAGATGGTAAGGGGGAACGGGGCTTATCAGTCGAGATTCCCTCGATTCAAACAAACACGATTTTCCAATCGGATCGCGGTCTTCGTGGGCGTCTAAAAACGCGTGCAATTCCGTCAACGTTCAACGATCCTCTGTCGCTCCGACAACGCGCCAAAATCAACTGAAACGATGCGGCCACGGCCCCAGACCCCAGCCTCAGCCTCTCTCTGACGCTGTCGCTGTCACCCCTACCCCACCATTCCGCATGGAAATGAAATTGGAAATAGAAAACGCCATCAAGCGAGAGCACGACTGAGCGAGCGAGCGAGCCCGCGGGCGATTTTAATCGCGCACGCAAAAACAAAACAGTAAAAATAAAACAACAAAAAATAAAATAAAAATGGAAATGAAAATGAAATCATGAGATCGGACGTGTGGAAAGCTGCAGATGCACAGCAGGCAAGACCCAAATCGTAGCCAAAAGAGATGAAATGCCACAGACCGTTGAATGCGCTACACAAAAGGAGTTGGGGATAAAGGATAAAGTCTAGAAACTAATATAAATAAATTCCCTAAACGTATTTTACATATTCTGAATAATCCAAAGTAGTTGAAATGAATCCAAAGAATTCCAAAAATTAAATTTTTCATCGAATCAAACACGCAGTGCCGCAAGAAATCTGAGAGCAAGCGTAAGAAAATGTTCAATGTTCAATCTCCAATTGGGCGTAGAAAAATGTAAATAATTTGAATAATCCAAAAACGATCCAAAAATGCAAGCAAAGTATCAAAATTCACAGGGCACAGCGTAGACACGAGACTGGAAGTTCACCAAACCGCTAACCACGTCCACAAACAAACGCGAGATTGGCTAGTGAGGCAGGGAGGGGGAGCTGGGCGGGAAGGGTTTGTGCCTTTTGTGAGATCAGCAATAAGTCGGGTAATCAAGTGACAAATACTCGCACTCGCCGCACAGTTTGTGCAAATTGTTTCATCAATCAGTGACTGGCAACAATCTGTAGATTCAATGGGAAAAACTTGACGCATGGACGGATGGATGGATGGATGATTATGCCTGAACAAACTGGAACAGATCAGCGTCATTGCATTCATTCTCATTTATGTGGCTCTAAGATAACTTTTGGGTTTTATGGTAGTTGCATTTAAGCTGTTAGATAGCTGCACTTGATGCTCACTCGCGTTTAGATAACATTTATCAGAGACTAATTACAGATAAGCTCAGGTGTAGAAAAGTTCCTGGGGATCAAAATGGAATTTGCTGTTACTTTACTTTACTTCAAACTGCTCTCTGGGACCTCCCAATGTCTTTTTGTAGGGCAAACATTTGAGCGATTGCGACTGCGATTTCGATCAATCTTGATTGCTTTTTTTTTTGCTGTCTCTGGATGCTCAATGCTGATGTTGATGAACACAAGCGGAATTGGAATTGGAATCGCAATCACAAGCACAATCACGAGGCGACTTTATTGTACGCCATACAGTATCTTCCTGTCTGACTGTCTCCGTCTCGTCTCACACGCGACGATCGTCAGAATGACAGAATAAATGTGTTTATTGTCTTTGCGGTTATTGTTATTGCCATTGCTGATAATTCGTATTACAATTGCAATTGAATGGAGGCAGCTAACCATTAAAATGCAAACAAAAAACAAACAGTTTCGCAGCAGTAGAGAAAAGCGAAGCCAACCGAACGGAATCGGCACCGGCGCCCAACTGCGATACATTCTCTGGGTGCTGCTGGGGGGTGGCCGAATCTCCAACTATCTTCAAACATTCTCAGATACCCACGATTGTGACTGCAACACGACGCTGGAGGCAGAGGGCTACAGCGGCAAGGGTTACGCTCCCTCTCTCCCTCTCTCTCCCATCAGAATGAATTTGTTTATTGGGGGGAGGGCAGCTGCTGCTGTTGCTGCCGCTGTTGCCATTACGGTTATTGCTATTGTTCATATATATTTGTATACCCAGCACTCTCGTGAGAGCATATGCAGGCACACGGACAGCCGAGACAAAAGTTTCAGTCCAAATCGAAGCCGATTGAGAATGGGTAACCCGTGGGTCGAGGTTGCCTTCTGCCTGCTGCTTTTATTATAATTGCCATTAAGCAAACAGTTAAGAATCATTCGAATCGAAGCGAACCATATCGAACACAATGCCGAACGGAACTTCAACGAATTTCAAGGGTGGTGGGGGGTGGCGGGGTTTAAGGGGGGAACCCTTGGTGACGTTTCGACTGGTCTGTAAATCAATGGCGTAAAATTCGCTGACGAGGAGCGCAGGCAGCAGCAACAGAAATAATCCCATTTCGCTGCATTTGTTGTTGCCATTGACGTTGTTAACGATTGCCAAATAGTGTGGCGGCACACCCCCTATCCCCTACTCCACCACCCTCCCTCCGCCACTCCGTACTTGATTCGTGTCGTCATTAGCAACGAAGTTGGCGGCAAAAAAGAAACAACCGATACAAAATGCTTGTTTGTTTTTTGACTTTCAACTCGTTTCGACGCTCAGTTTTGTTTACCCGCCACCACGCTCTCTCTCTCCCTCTCTCTCCCTCTCTATCAGCGGCAGAGAACTTCTGCACATTGTGATAAGCGGACAGAGCTCCCAGTTGCCCAGTTGCCCGGTCCAAGCGTGGCATTAAGTTATCTCAATTGTTATTTTTCCGTGGCTGACAAATCGGTCAGTGGGGGGGCTGAGGTGTTCCTCTCTCCCTCTCTCGCACACACAACGTAGAGCCTGTGGTCCGTTATTCGCAAATATCGAAATATTTATTCTAGGAGCGCACTTTAATTGTCTTTCGCTTTGAAATTTGAAATTCTAAAATTGACTTGTTATATTTTTGACACTATCTAAGCCCTGAAATAATCTCGGATCACTTTTTTTGCATTCGATTTGCCATTTGGCATTTCCCCCTTTTTGCGGGTGTCAATCCGCACAACAACAAAAAAACTTTAATCCATATTTCATGTGGCAGCGCGTGTGTGACACTTGATTGGATTTGTTCGCATATTTTATATTTATTTTGCTGTTATTTTTGACTTCCAATTCGATAGATTCAGATATATGCAAGTCTTGGGCATGCGTGTGTATCAGCAGCGGATAAATATATATTTGTACGTATATAAATATCTGTTTGGGTATCTGCTGTATCATTATAGATAGATATAATTTCCACATATCGATGATATATGCACTACACGTTTGCCGCTGCCTGTTGCCGTTGCCGTTGCCGTTGTTATGGACTAAATGCGTCAATTAAATAAAAAAAAATTAATAATAAATAAATACGCAGAGGCCAGACACATCTATGGATAGATACAAAGATACAGCAACAGAAACAGTTGCATCACTCTCGCCCTTACACCCTCTCCCACTCGCCCAACAGTGGACTCTGTGTGACAGTTCTTTGGGAATTATAAATAAATTATGATTTTCAATGACACCATAAATCGCACTCACAGCAAAGATAAAATATATACGCAAATATTTATCGCTAATCGACGGCGCGCTAAAAGTTTTAAGTCCCATCCCAGGCACACCGAAAAATATTAATAAAAAAAAAAACTAAACCAATTCCATGTCTTCCCTTAATCCTCCCAAGCCCATAGAACGCAGAAGATATAATTTTCCTATATGCATCTAACCTTTGTACATATATTTGTTGTTCCTTCTAATTTATTCGCATCTTTTTTTTACGATCTTCTTTAATGACATTTCGCTGAATTTGGACTAAGAACAACGCAGATACTCGCATATGGTGTGTGATGCGGGGCATGCCCCAAGCCCCAGGCTCTCCTACGGACAGCTGTCTACCTTGTTACGTGCCTCATTAAGTATTTTCGGGATTTTTAATTGACAAAACAACCAGCACGAGAGAATATATGTAGCAGGCAAAATCAAATTTAATTTCGTTTATTATAAATCACAAATAATTTTTCGACTCTTCGTTAAATTTGATTTTTGATGCCAGAGTAGAAAAAATTTTAATTGGAAATTGTGGCACAATTCAGATCAGGAAGTAGTCAAGGATTTATGAAGATATCTTTGGAATTGCAGATGCAAAACCGGAAAACTATGATGAAAAGCCCATCGACAGTACGCATTTGGGAGGAATGCTCAAGGGAGACTCTGACGGAATAAAGAACTTAAATTCTGCCTCACCTTTCGGCTATAAAATCTTTGCGAGCCAATAATTTCGGCTTTTCTTTTTGCAATTATTGTTGTCAGCCTAATTTTGTGCTAAGAATTAATTAAGACATCGCATTCGAAATCGAAATCGGCATCAAAAATTGGATCATGCGACAAAATGCCTTTGGACAGTCGCAGATATTTTCAGTGACCTTCAGGGGGCCCCAACTTCTCTCTCTCTCTCTCGCTCTTCGATCGCGTTCACATTTGTCAATTTAATTTAATTTATGATATTAATTTTTTTCTTGGTATAGGCAACCTTTTCTCTGCCCCATTCGCTGCGACTTGTTCAAATAATTGTTGTTGTCATCTCGCATATTTATTAGCACCAGGCCGCCAAATGGGCCGCAGCATCGGGCCATAGAGGCGTTCGTCGGTCGTTATTATTTATTTGCGCATACAATAAGTTTTCTTCAAAAATACACACAAACTACCCAAAGTGTATGGAGGAAGGAGGAACGATTTCCAGAGATATTTCTACAAACGAAGAAGCGTGCAAAGGCAATTGAAGAACGTGTGTGGGGATAATCGGCAGCTTGGATTTAATTGTTGACTGCCAGTGGATTTGGCAACGTTTTTTTTCCAAATATTATGTTTAAAGATGTTTATTCACTTTTTAGGAAATATCTATGTGAGCTTGGGCAATCCTTTCTAGACTTAAAATTCAGGATTAGTCGGGAATTCGCACACTCTTTAAGGCTGCTTTAACCGCAACAGTCATGAACCGTCTTGTTGGGTTCCTTCTGCTTCTAAGGAACCCTTGAGTAGCGGGTATGCAACAGTTTTTGGCTGTGCTCCCGTGTCATTTCGCATCCCCGCTCCACAAACTGGCGTGCGGCAAGCGGGTTAAATGGGTTCAAGCAGCCGGACAGCCGAAAACCAACCGCAGGCGTCTTCCCATCTTCCCATCTTCCCCGCCTCCCAGCCCAGCCCAGCCGCGCAACTGTGTGTGCGTGCGTGCGTGTGTGTGTGTGTGTGGGTGCACCCTTTTTGGTTTTACCTACATTCGGGAATTGTGGCGTTATTTAATGGCCCAACACTCTTTGTTCCGCTCTATTCATGGCCCAACCACTCCTTGTCCCACTCTACGCAGGGGCCAGCCTGCTTTTTGTGGCTGGCTTTTTTCGAACGCGCGTAACGGTTAGCGGTAACGGTATCACGGCGCGGTGGTCCAGCCCGCGGTAAACGCACCGGTCCGCGAATAGCGGCAAACGTTTAACAGCTAACGATAACAGCGGTCGGCGGTATAACGAACCAAAAAACAAACAAACGACGAGGATGAAGGATGATGACACCGCCGGCGACAAGAACTAATGTTAGGGAGAGCGAGAGTGCGCGCGGGAGAGCGGCCGACACAGCCGCGTGTTGCAATGTTTACCGTTAGGCTGCCTGCCGTACGCCGCGTGCTTCGCCAGAAAGCGTTCGTTACGGTGCTTTGTGGGTCTTTACCGTTATCCGCGCGCGCCACACCGACCAGTGACCGTGCATTTATTGATGAAAAATACCACCGTCCGGCACTCCGAAATATACCCATTAATACTGTCTCACTTTTCAAAACATACCGTAAATACCAATGTAAATCATATTTGTCTATTTTGTTATTTGATTAAATATTTAAAGCTAGTGATGACTCTCACCTTTGAACATTTAATTTTATTCGATTCATTAATGAATTCTCTACAATTTTGATAATACAAGGACTCCTTTTTATTGAATTGGACATACAAAAAAGGTTAAACAAAGAAGACAAACAAAAATGCCTTTTTATTTTACATGTCCTTTTTTTACATAGTAACTACACATTTTCTACGACATCTTTAATGGAGGATGAATACACTTTAATAAATATTGAAAATATTTTTAGCGGCTGTTTTGAAGCGTAAGTAATTATGACTTTTTCTCAGATTGACAGCCCATATTCGTTGGCTAGCAAACCAACGAACGTGACTTTTGCGATAGTTCCGCAAAACGCTCGCAAGCGAGCTCGCTAGAAATGAATTTGAATTGTTTTCTCGAGCCTGCATGCGAGTATTTTGCGACATGTTCTGTTAATTACAAGATAGCGCCACAAGCGGCGTGTTCCAACTGAACCTTCTCCGCCAGAGGGCGCACATTTCACGAGTGTGAAAAAGAGAGGGAGCATTTTTCTTTCTTTTCTGTTCATGCCCATTCATGTAAAGCATTTTATTATAGTTTGTTGTTGGATAAGTCTTTACGGCTAAGTCTTGGGGTTCGCCGTCTCCTCGAAGAACAGCTTCAGCAATCCGCTTTTGAGCAGCTGATCACCCTCCAGCCGCTGCTGCCCCTTCCAGAGCAACACACTGGGTATGGAGTTGACGGAGAATGGCGGTTTGCGGAATTTATTCGCGTCGGAGCGATCCTTCCACGCATCCCGATTGCCCACATCCACCACGAGAACAAGGGCATCCTTAGTGTATTGCCGGAATGCCGTCATAATGCCTTCCTCAGCTAGCAAGAGGAACAATAATGAAGTTTAAGCAATGGAATTGGGTTTTCATATCTGTTTTCATACCCTCCACACAGTCCGGACACCAGCTCTTGCCCTTGCTGTCCTTCTCGCCAAAGAAATACAAGTAGATGGGGCTCGTTCTGTTTTTGTGCACATCCAGCATGTTCTGGAGCTCCTGGAAGCCACGCACCGGCACAAATTCCGTCATTGTGTTGCCTGCCTGTGTTCTTTCTGGCGCGTAATTAGAATATATGTTGGAATGTGCTTTCGAGGCGGCTCCAACTAATCTAAAAGTGTCGATGCGACAGCGGATAAGTGTAATTGTTTTATGATTATAATGGAGATAAAATAAACACAACAATGGTGGACCCAGCCGGGCAGTGTGGAGAGTGTGCTGTTAAGCGCGCAAGTCAGCTGTGAGCCTATGACACTTACATATTCGACTTTGAAATAAAAACACATGCTGCATGATTAGTAGAATAGATTTTATGTTTTAAGCAAAAGAATTAAGTTTGTTTCTGCTTCTTAAGAATTTACAAGATTACAAATAGATTCAGCCAGTGGAATAACTTTGGCAAAAGTCATACCGGTACACATATGACAGATTAACACAGCGGAAAAGCTGTTCGGAGCTATGTTAGTCATATTTTAGTATTTTACTTGAAAAGTACATCGAATGCTCATTTGCATAAATGTTAAACAATTCTTATTAACAAGGAAGGCAAATATCGTGGAGCTTTTATTTCCTTTCTACAGATCTACACTGCAGCTACAAAAATTGCTTACGGCGCGCAATCACGCGCCATCTACCTTAACAGAGGGCTGCTGTTAAACATTCCAGTGTGCTGTTAAGCGCACGCAGCATAATCTTCAAGATGATTTAATTAGATTGAATCGTTAGGGTGCTGCCTTCCATACATATAATTTCGAATCAAAGTTATTTCCATTTTTAATAGACTTAGAGAAAGGGGAAAAGGGAACTTCTATTTGGTTTTTATGATAAATGCCCAGTGTACGAGTGGAGTGGAGTTACGGCCACATCGGCTATCACGCATCCTGCTCATAGTTTTCGGTTTTCATGTCGTTCAGACCCAGCTCCTCGTTGTCGTCGAAGGAGCGATCATATCTCTCCACGATTAGCTTGTCGTCCGCCTGGGTGTCATCGTCGCTCAGCGATTGGACATAGGTGTTGCCAGCGGGATCCTCCAGCACCAGCGTGAGTACCTTCTCCAGTTTCATGACCGCATCGAATGTCTCCAGAAATGTGTCCATTTTCGATTTGGTCTTCTCGTCGGCCGAGTCATGGAAGAAGGTGCCGTCCAACTGGTCCCGCATGGCCACCAGCAGACCCTCAATGGTGGTGAAGCGTCCACAGAGGGCATGGGGACCCACCTCCAGATCGAGTTCGGGTATCGAAAGACTGCACGTCTCGGACTTCAGAACATCTCTGGACAGATCGTCCTTGCTGGCAATGCTAACCTTGAAGCGTACACCCTGCTTCTCGACACCGCCGCCCGACTTCACCTCGTTCGTCTTGTGGCCGCAGCTGCCGCACACTGTGGCCATGATGACCACCTCCTTGAAGTGCGGTATCTCCGTTAGCTTCATGTTCGTCTCGCACGGCGCCTGGCAGTTCGGACAGTTGGTGGCGAACTGCAGCACTTCGCCCTGCAGATTCTCAATGGGCCACTCATCCTCGGCGATGGGCTGCAGCAGATGATCGTCATGATTCTGCTCGTAAAGACCTGCGAGAGAGAGAGTTATGCCTGCTGACTGACAATCCAATTGCGGACTCACCCAATTGCTCGTTTTGCTGCTTGGAGCGTGTGAAGAACGCCGTCTTTAGCTGTGGATCTGTGGCGGGTGCCACAATGTTCTCAATGAAGCTGTTGCCGGAAATGTCCTCGAGCAGGAGGCGAAAGGGCTTCTGCATTTCCTTGAGCTGCCTCAGGCGCTCAATGAAGCCATCAATGGACGCTGCTTCATTGGGATGGTCTATGCGTCGTTTCTCCTGGTCCTGCGACAGGCCAGCAATGGTGCGCTCAATGATGCCCTCCACCGTGGTCACCTCGCCCTTCTGCGACTGCACTGGTATCTCCAGCTCTATCTCGGGTATGCTGATGCTGGAGTTATCCGAGCGCACCACACGCCGATTAAGGTCCGCTGCCGTCTTTGCCTCCAGCTCGATGCGTATGCCCGACTTTTGAATCTCGGATGCCGACTGCATTTCATTGTTCGAGTAGCCGCAATGTTCGCACTTGAAGGACATGATGACCACCTCGCGAAAGAAGGGAATCTTTGTGGGCAGCACTCGGGTGATGCCATTCTGGAAACAGCTCATGCAGGCAGACTCAATCTCCACCACTTCATCCGACTGATCGGCATTGATTTCCCGAAAGATTGCCTCCGGACGCGCCTCGGACACGCTGGCGGCACTCTTCGCAGCGCCCACAGTTGACATCGTTACACAAAATATAAATTCTTACTTCGTTTTTGTTGTTGTTGTTGTTGTTTCTTCGTTACGTTTGGACTTTTTGCTAGTCACGTTATTTTATATTGGTTATTGTTTTATTTAATTTTTTTTGTATGGTGGTGGTGGTCGCTAGAGGTGGAGAACTATCGATGGCACTCTCGGTACTATCGATGGACACTATCGAACTTACTCACTGTCGATGGTTTATAGTCTCGTTTTTGCACTGCATTTGCTTTGCAATAATGACCGCTAGGTTTCACAGCAGATTTTGTGAAGGTGGCGCCATCTATGTATGCAAATTGGATTGCAAGTAATAATTTTCGTACCAACAAAACAGATCTCGCTAGCTAACATCTCTGTTAAGTAGCTGCTCAAGGAAATCCTCTCCTGTCTCTAAACGGTCAGGGAAATCCTCTCCTGCCAGAAGCTCTCGCATGCACTATTAGGATCCTCTCAACAGGTGCGCAAAAGGTGGGAGCTTCGAAAAGTTCGTCCTATTTTTACCTGTGTGCCATACCTTGCGGTCACATGCCAAAGAGAGGATTAGGTCAGCAGAGAGCAAGAGATTCTCTTCTCGTTCCTCATTTTTGCGTCTCAAATGTGAGCACAGAAATCCCACAGAAATATACCAACAAAAATATACGGTCACACTTACATAAAACGTAAATAAAGATTCATCCACCATCCACCTCCACATCCATTATGAATCAGCCGAATCCTATGATTCTCAATAAGGACTGCTTCTGGCAGCTGGTGGGGATCAGCACAGGCCTCAAAATACTACTCATTCCCGCCAAGTAAGTGTCAGAGGCAGAGTCAGTTGCCACAGCCTCCTCCCCTCACTCCAGCGACTTGTAACTTTTGCAGCCATTCCACGGATTTTGAGGTGCACCGCAATTGGCTGGCCATCACGCACAATCTGCCGCTGAATCGCTGGTACTTGGATGAGACAAGCGAGTGGACACTGGACTATCCGCCATTCTTTGCGTACTTCGAGTGGCTGCTGTCGCAGGTGGCGAAGCACATCGATCCGCGGATGCTGATTGTGGAGAACCTCAACTATGAGTCAAAGGCCACATTGTACTTTCAACGGCTCTCGGTGACGGCCATGGACCTCATCTATGTGCTGGGCGTGCGCAGCTGCATGAGCGCCTTGGGCGTAGTCAGGGGCAGCCAACAGTTCTTTGCCGGCAATCTGCTGCTGCTGCTCAACGTCGGCCTCATCTTCATCGATCACATACACTTCCAGTACAATGGCTTCATGTTCGGCATACTGCTGCTGAGCATAAGTGCCCTGCTGCGGCAGCGTTACCTCTGGAGTGCCTTCACCTTTGCGGTTCTGCTCAACTTTAAGCACATTTTCCTGTACTTGGCGCCGCCCTTCGGTGTCTACTTGCTGCGCTTCTACTGCCTGGAGCAGGCCAGCGCCAAGGGTGGCTCCTTTTGGCGTTGCCTCCTCAAGCTGCTGGCCGTTGGACTCTCGCCTTTTGTCGTCTCCTTTGGCCCCTTCTGGCGGCAGTTGCCGCAGCTCATGTCCCGCCTGTTCCCCTTCAAGCGGGGCCTCACCCACGCCTACTGGGCGCCCAACATTTGGGCGCTGTACAACACCGCCGACAAGATGGCCGCCAAGCTGCTGCAGACCGGGCCCAGTGCGGGGCCAACGACCACATCGGGCCTCGTGCAGCAAATCGAACACGAAGTGCTGCCCACCATCACGCCGTCCATGACCTTTGGCCTGACCATCGCCTTTATGCTGCCCATTCTGCTGAAGCTCTTCAAGAGCTCCAAGAAGTAAGAAGCGCAAACTTAGCCTTACAATTTTTTGATGATTTTCATTTGAATTTGTGCAGGCAGAGTCCTTCGATGTTCCTGCGTGCTGTGGTGCTGTGTGCCTGCTCCTCGTTCATGTTCGGCTGGCATGTGCACGAGAAGGCCATACTGATGGTGCTCATACCGCTATGGTGAGTGCCTGAATGTGCCGTGGAAAATCTTTACTAAATGATGTCCTTGTCCTGCTTCCAGCCTGCTGACCTTGGTGAATCGTGAGGATGCCCGGCATGCCTATGTGCTGAGCACTGCTGCCTACTTCTCGCTCTTTCCGCTGCTCTACGACGTGGACTTGTATGTGCCGCGCTACTCGCTCTACTTGTCGTACATAGCCATGCTCTATGGGCAGCTCTATCGCATGTTTGCGGGCTTCAAAGGCTTCCACTGGCTGGAGTGGACATATATGCTGGGCTTCACGGCCATACCGCTGTACGAGCACGTGCTCAGTCCACTGCTGGGCCTGGACAAGCGACTGCCCTTCATGCCGCTGCTGCTGACGTCCACCTACGCGGCCCTCGGCGTCGTTTACTTCTTTGGGCGCTACTACATGTATGCCATGGGCCGCAACTGGTGGCCCCAGGTGGCTGCCAGCAAGGCCACCGCCACCTACTCCTCTTCTGCCAAGCGAAAGCGCAAAACCAAATAAACGCAAAGACAAAGACTAGAAATTCAATAGAAAAATCTGCGTGGCGAATGGAAGGTGGGAAGGTGGGAAGGCGCCTGGCGCAACAGCCAACACGGCGCCGCAGCTACGCGCCAAACAAAAACAATTAAGCGGAAAACGAAGCCCGATCCCCGATCCCCGATGCTAGGTACAATCCGCTGGCCATTGTCTGGCGCGTACCTGTCGCCCTGTGCAGATTACGGGCAGGTACGACCAGGGCCAGGGAATTTCCATGGAAACTCCGGACTGAATGAATATCAAAACCGAACGGGCCCTGGCTCCAGGCTGGTGCCATCAGTTGTTAGCTTCACCCACAGCGCAGAGGTTGTCATTCAAATGGAATTCGTGCCCAATCACAGCTACAAGCCATACAAGATGCCGCCGCAGCAGCAGCAGCAGCAGCAGCCACAGTAAGTCGCTCGATTTGTGTCGCTGTCAAATAATTAATTGTTCCGCTTGCAGTCCTCGGCCTGACTCCAGTGAGTGCTTCAGAAAGGGCGCCTACATTGAGCTTTCCAATGGGGCGTTGCGCCGCGTGGAGGACATACGCACCGAGGACTTTATACAGTCGGCGCTGCGCAGTCAGCTCTTTGATCTGCGCGAGGCCACAGTTGTGCGGATCGACCGCGGACAACTGGCGCACGTAACCATCACCTTTAGCTACGACACGAGATACGCCAAGGTAGGAGCAAACCTTCGCTCTCCCCCACTGACGCCTCAACTGAAACTCTTCTGCGCTTTTGCAGGTCAATATGGAGGTGCTGCCGGGTCATCCGTTGTTCGTCTATGGCCAGGGCTGGGCCTCCTGCAATCCTCAGCTGTCGTTTCAGCTGTACGAGCTCAAGTGTCAGCAGCTGCAGGTCGGCGACATTTGCCTCTCGCTGGTGCCCCGCGAGCAGATTGCTCCTCCGCCTCCACCTCCACCTGCACCTGCACCTGCACCCCCTGCTGCTGCTGCTGCACTGCCACAAGTGCCACACAGAGGCTATCATTCCTATCAAATGTACGCAGAGATGGCCAATTTTGTGGCCGCCTACACCCAGCATGTCATTGACAAAATGAGAAATTAATCTTGGACCTGGAAGAGCCTTTCCATCGTAACATTTGGGTCATGCTCCAATAGATTTGATCGCTATTGCTGCTATGACCTGAATTCCTCAGTTATATATAATGTAAAGTGCATATTTTTTTTAATAAATTACAAATCATTAAGCGCAGCATTAATTTGAAACATTTTCAAAATCAAAACTCGATAAAAATCATCGATAAGTTTCGATTGAAATGCCATTATTGCAAGTGCGATTTGAAGTTACAAATTTTCCACATAAATATATGCAGATATTTTATTTAAAATAAGCAAATGCTTCAATTGTTTTCATATTAATGTTGTTTTATCTTAAAAGTCGCTTTCCAGTTTGGCGGCAATTTCATTTGCCAGTTACGATAGCTAACGAGAGAGTGCTGGGTCCGCCAGCCTGTGACAGCTGTCACTTTGCACACTGTTGAACACTGTTGCCAACTGTTGGCGGGCATTCAAAAAGCACTTGCATTGTTTTAAAATATTTATCTATTAGTCTGTTATTTATGCAAAATAGAAGTGTCCAAAAGTAGCAATTTAACCAAAAATACGATTTACAAAATTTGTATTACGTTTCTTTAATTTGTTTTCAGCAATTGTTTGCCATTCTCTTTCCGCTCAGCTGCTCAGTGCATTCGATTCCATTGAGGCATTCCCTCCTCCCACAGCATACAATTTGTGTCCCGCATTTGGATTTCGGTTTCTACCTTCACCTTCAGGTTACGGGCGGGGGCGGACCGAGGCGGGGCGTGGCGTCTCTCCAAGAGCCTACAAAAAAAACAACAATTCGATTGAGCGACCAACTTAATTCAGCAATCAAAAGCAATACAAAAACAACAACATAAGGAACGACTGAAGAAAGAAACTTGTTAGGTGGAGGGGGGCAGCGTAAAAAAACGCTATCATAAAGGAAACTTTCAGACATAAAGTCCCTATAATTACCAACACCCTGAACGTTGTAAATGCATCAAAATTGAACCGCCCCTCGGGGCAATATTTCAAGCGGCAGGGCAGGGCAGGGCAGCAACAAAAACAAGAAGCACCCAAAAGCCGACGGCAGGGAAGAGCAGAAGCAGAGCACAAGACGCAGACGCAAACGCAGACGCGGTCGATGCCGATGGTGGGAGGGGGATGGCGAACAACAACAGCAACAACAAAACGTGCATTCAATTCCGTAGCGAGCTACCTCTTGGCCTGCATCTTGATCCTCATCGCTACACAAAAGAGAAAATTCGTGCAAATAAAAAAACACATTCCCGAACATAAATCTCTTGCACATTTTTGGCTGCATAAAAATATGGACAACAAATTTTCAATAATTAAATAACGAATAAATAATTGTTGTACAGTTTTTCATGTCTGTTGTTTTTGTGAGTGTATTTCGGTTCTTCCGGCCATATTTTGAGCAATTTGCTGCAATTGAGTTGTTGTCGTTGTCATAGTTTTTCCCTCTCATTCTTCTTCCCATGCTGGGGGGGAAAAATTCTTGAATGACTTTCCACTGCCACTGGAGCTCTCCCTTTGCAGCCCCATCGCATCCCTGGAAGACACAGGAACTGTGCGCATTAGGCCTCATAATGGATAATAATACCAATGATAATTTCGCACAAAAACGCAACGCAACGAAACGAAGTGAAGCGAGAGACAGAAGGAAGATGCAGCATGCAGCATGCACCGTGGCTGGCCGCATTGGACACGGCCAGCATGATGACAACGTAGCGGCGGAGTGCGGCAAAGGCAAAAGGCAAAGGCAAAGTCATGCTTCTCCAGCCAACAGACTTCGGCTTGTGCATACCCTTGGAGAGGCTAAGTATTTCGACTTATGCAGGAGCTTGGCTTGTTCCATATTCGCATCTCAAGTGCGCTGTTGCCATAGAAACAGTCGCCCTGCAAAGGGTATTTAATGTTTCGGTTTTGGTTTCGCTTTCTTTATGGATTAAATTCGCAGCAGATTCATCTCAGATCTCTGCTGAAACGGAATCAACTGAAATCTGAATGAAATATTCACAGCAAGTTTTATTTTTTATAGATTTTGTTTCCTTCTTTACCTTTACCTGCACAAAAGTCGTCAAAGTTTTGTGTGATCTTTGAACCTGAGTCATCGAAGCGCTTCGCTTCGCTTCATTTCTTGCTTCCTCGATCGACAGATTATGAGTCATGTGGTCCAGTCATCTCCTCTCTCTTCTATTTTACGACTATTCTCTTCGCTCTGCTCGTGTCGAAAAAGGAACAGAGAGAATCTGTGGGCAGAGGAAGGAACAAGGAACAGCAACAGCAATGGTCACATGAATACATGCTGCTGTGCCCTGCTGCTGTGCATTTTAATTGTTTCCTAATTGACTCAGCTCTGTTGTAATTTGATAGAAGCTTTTCCACTGTACCCTGGCATAATTATTTAATAATTTACTGTGCTCTTATTCTCTCCCCTTGTTCATGTCTATAGGACTTGTAATTGGATTCGATTTGATCGATGGCAATAATTTGCATTGCCAAAACAGCATGCGAGGCCAGTGAGAGAGTGAGAGATAGAGGGAGGAAGAAGCAAAAATGATATTTTGCTGATGTTCCAGTTCCAGTTCCAGCTGCAGTTCCATTCCAGTGCGTGTGTCTCTGTTTTTGCAAGTAAATTGCATCATAAATTTCATGACTTCCAGGACGGGAGACTGCGAAGACTGCAGAGACTGGGACTGCCGAGTGCTGCCCGCTGTGGCGCCTCGAGGATTGCGTGTATTTAAATCATATTTCTCTTTACAGCTTCTGTTTCTGTTTCCCTTGCTTTGCCATCAACCGCTTCGACTGCACTTCTCTTTGGCCTAATCGTTGGCCAACATTTTTTCGTTGTAACCAAAGATATGCATTCATTATGTCTGTGTATTTTGGCATTTGCAAAATAATGAAATCGCCAGTGAAATGTGGGAAACGCTGTTTGTTTTTTCCTATTCTTTCTAATTCATAAACAGTAGAGAACCGCAAGGCTTCGGGCTCTCTCTTTCTCTCTCCGTCCGTGCCTACAATTTGTGGATCTGTGTGTGTGTTGCTCTCTCAAATGCATTTCAATTGGGAGAGCGATTGGACACTTCCAGAGTGATGGGAGTGGGAGAGAGTGCAAATCATTTATGTATGTATAACCGGCAGCTGTCGCCACTGCCTGCCTGCCGCCTGCCCATGGAGAAATTACCAACAGGGTGACGTTGTCCGCCGCTGTGGGAAGACCAATAACTTATTAAACACGCTTAGACAGACAAGCGCTAGAGAGGGATAGAGAAACTGACTCCGCTGTGGTGAAGACGTCTCCTGTAAATAAATACACCATGTGCCTGCCTGCTGCCGTCTGTCTGTTGCAGTTGCTCTCTTACCTGTCCAGCGGGCTAGTTCAAATGCTCTCTTATCACATGGCCTCGCTGGCCGTCGCACTCTTATCATTTAATGAACGCCCCAGCTTCCAGTACGCCTGCCTGCCAGTCGCCCCACACCCATGGAGTCCCATACCGTGCTCTGTCGGGCGTTATCTTAAGTAAAAGGAAGACCACTCTCCACGTCTCCCAGCACCGACCACCACAACTATTACAACTCCGACTGTAACTGCAGTGCAATGTTAATATAGCGATAATCGTGGATCCATCTACTAATTAATTGACTCTTTGTGTTCTTTATTTTTTGCTGTTGTTTTTCCTTCTCATTCGTTGATGGAGAAGAGGTAAGAGTGGATTGTATGGAATACGCAGATGCCGCTCGTATGAGTGAGAGAAATGTTTCAATGGCAAATAATATTTTGTATATTTTTGCCATAAATCATTCGAAATAAATAATAATTACAGTCTGTGCGAGTATGGGCAACATTTGATGGTAAGAAATACCCACAATAAATCGAATTAGTGGTCTAAAGGGCATACTCTAGTCGCAATCCAGAATATTGTGGGGGGCTCCTACCTGTTTTTGTTTTGTTGTTCGCTCTGGTTTGCCACCATCTTCGCGCTACCCCATATCCTCATCTCCATTTGGCGGGACGCCAGTCAGCCAGAGATAGCGATAGCCCAGAGACCCAGACCCAGACCCATACCCATAGCCATGCCCCGACCGACACTGAGGCCCAGACTGCTGCGGCATCCATCCAATTCCAATCCAACCAACCATCCAGGCATCTCATCTCTCGCGGCGCTTTCATTTCATTAAAAGCCTGTTTCAATTTTCTGCATTTTAGTGCCTGATGCACTTTGGCATCTCGAGGTAAGGCGAGCCACGCCACTCAGCCATGCGATGCTCCGCCTCCCCTTCTTCCCGTTTGGCTTTTAGCTGGATTCCCTTTGACTCTGACTCTCTGACTCTGGCCATGTGTGTGCTCTGCTCTGGTGCCAGTGTGCTTTGTGGTCGGCCAACACATATTTGCACTTTGTCTGCTCTCCCCATATCCCCCACATCCTCATCCTCATTCTCATTCTCGCTCCATCTGTAATCTTCAATACCAAAAGACCACAGAGCCGCGGATCGCGGCGCTTAACCCATTAAAAAGTGTGTTTGGTATTTGCATTTGAAATTTGAAAAGCATTGAAACAATATTAAATTTTAAAATATACAAAAATCGTCAAGCACTTTATTCTTCGTTGTTTAATTTTCAATGGATAAATTTAAATAAATTAATTTAAGTTTACAAAATAATATTACTTACCATTTCAAGTTTAAATGTTAGGGACATCTCGGACATTGGGTTAATTTAAGAGCAATCTTATTGCAAAAACCAAAAATATTTACTTCGATATAAAAACACTTTCAATGGTCCTTGGGGGCCAGTTTTCTGTGCTTCGTGGTGGTGCCAACCATGGGTTAATTGTGCATCGAGTGTGTTGATAATTTTGACATTTAGTCTCTTATCTGAAGTTCATTTCTGTTGAAAATTGAAATCCTGTGTGCCTGTGTCCCCCACCCTGCCAGTCGCTCTCTGTCCCTGTCTCTGTCTATCTGTCTGCCTGTCTGTGCGTGTGTGTGTGGGGTCGCTAAATTAGCACCTACACCACACCACAGAGCGGAGGGCCTGTAGCCGGGAGTCTCGACTGCATACGATGATCGTTTCCCGCCGCTTCCCTCTTTGGGCCATGGATCAAAGTTCTTTCTGGGCAACTTTATTAGCACCCCAGTTCTGCTTTCATCTTTTGCCGACAAAGTTCCCTCGGCTCTCGAGCTCTCTTATCTCTACCCCCTACCCCCTCCCCACTCCACTGCCTTGCATACTCATAGGACGTTGTGCCCCTGTCCCGTTCCGCTTGCCAGGATATGGCAAATTATTTTCGGCGCGCCTTCCTTTCCATCCGCCAGCCGTCTATAGACGATTGTCTAGGGCCGGCCGCCGCGCACAAAAGAGATCACATTGGGTTATGGCTGAAGTATGTAGTTCTTGAGCTTTTTTGTATACCCTTGCAGTGTATTGGGTATCCAAAGTTTGAACAGAAGAATGCACTTAATATTCATATTCCGACTCGTTTCAAGTGTCATGCAGCAGCGCCCATCGGTTTGGCAGCTGTTCCTGGAACGGGTGCAGCTATGCAGCTTTCCCAGCTATGTTTTTAAGGCAGGAATGTTCAGATTAGTTGAGAAATGGCGAGAACTCCACGCAAATTTCATGTCGAAAGGGCATCAAAATCGCGTCTTCCTTTTTTTGGTTCTCTTGGGCTTTTAGCACAATGTTATTTGGATTTTTTCATTCGAGATTTTCGGTGTTGTTTTTTTGCACATTTTTTATTGTTTATTTTTATTGTTGGGTCGGTGCTGAGGTTTATTGTTGTTTTGTCTTGGCTTTTACCTGAACTAGCGCCAGGCTTCGCTGCCCCTTCCAACGCTGTCCTGCCCTGGTTTGTGCCTGCATATCAGTTTCCCCCAACCGCGAGAGCTTCGAGCATCTCAAAGGATGAGCTGAAATGTAGAACTCCTGCAATTAGGCCTATTAAATAACCGCACAGTACTCAACAATTTGTAGTAGCTGAAGCTGAGTTTGTTCTAGGAAATGTATAGAAGAAAGTTCTTAATCACGAAACCCTGAGCCTAGTTGGGTTTCTCTTCTAAACAAAAACTTGTACTGTCCTCTTGTACATACTTGTACCAACTAATACCCATATCAAGCACATTCATCACGTTCTGACTGGCTTTCTTTCACTCCCACTTCCCACCTGCCTGTTGGGAGATTTATGCGGCTGACGTTTGCTGTAACTGACGTGGTAAGAGATCCACAGACCCACTGCTGGTTTGCAAAACAACAGAAGAAACTCCTTCATTGCCGCCTAATCCCGGGACCCTGCCCATGGCCCCCACAGCTTGTTCGCTTGTTCGCTTGTTCGACAAGTAACTTAAGACTTTCTGGTCTGGTCCTTTGGACTGAGCCGCTGTAATTCACACGACTCCCCTTACCACCTACCTGGTCCGAATGATTCTTGGCATTGTAATTATCGCATTATTCCTATGGCTTCTTCAAAACGAGAACGAGAAGCAAACAAAGCGACAGGCAAATCCATCAAGTGAGTAGCTTGCACACCCAATACGGACTATCGGATACCCACTAAATGTTGGATTATATCTGAGCTATCCACTAGCAGCAGACAGGAATCTACGAATGTGTCTGCAACGCGCCACTTGAGCTTAGTACAGCGCATACCCTGGCTGCTAAAGTGCATGCGGGTACAAGTCTCTCTTTGCGTAAAGAGTGGGCTCCATGGCTCCTATGTTAACAAACAAATCCCGCCGGGGAGTCCAGGCATATTGAATTGCAGGCGCCCGTTTCGAGGGTGTACGTGTATGTGTGTATGTGTGTGTAACAATGCAGATAGTCCGTGGTCGGTCCCCAGGGCATTGGGAGATCCGTGTGTAGAGCAAATCAAAAGGTAAATAAAATAAATATTGACGCGCGTCCAATTCGCGAGAGGTACGAAAAAAAAACCAACAGCTAAAAACAAAGTATAAGCGAATCGCGAGGAGAGTGGAGCCAAAAGGGAGAAGAGAAGAGAAGAGATGAGAGTGGCTGTGACTGAGGCTGAGTGGATGAAGTGGAAGAGCTGAGGCAAACATCGTGACTCGAAGCGGCGGCGAAACATCAAGCATACTGAATAAAGTACTCAAAACGTATTTAAAAGTACTAAACACAAGTACCAGAGATTAATAAGCGCTTTTGAACTCGACCGACCAGAAAACTAGTTAATGTCTCACACACACACACACACAGTAGTGCGGAGAGACCAGCGGCAGAGGCAGATTCCAGCCCGAGACGAATGTGGGAGAACGGATCGGTCGGCCAGTTGGCTGGTCGTTCGGTGGGACATCCATTCCGATGGCATCACATCGGATCGTCGTACACATCTTTGTCAAACATCGCGGGAAATGCCAGGGAAGGAAGGAGGCTTCGCGGGGAGAAAGCCATGCAGAATCGGAAAAGCGCAAACAAATCAAAGACCGCCAGCAAACGTGAAGCCAAAGAGCCCAAGTCGGAGTCAGCGAGCTACGAGGACCAGCAAGGGGAACACAGTGACGGTGTGACGCGGTGTGGAAAATATGATCGTTTTCCATGTTGACAGCGCTTAACGGATGAGCAAGTCCCCCAGCCCATTGCGGTTCCACTTTGATGGAAAGATGTGTGCACAAAGTTAGCACTGGAATGGGGTTGACTGCGTGACTCTGACTGACAGATGCTATGGGAACTGACTGTCCACAGAACTTGATTATAGCTTAAGATCAAACCAACTTTAAAGATCAAATAAATATATGTAATAGCTCATCACATTTCGAACTGTTTTTTCTTTGGAATATAATTGAAGAATTTTTGCTGCCTTCCAGCTGAAGAGACGGATTTAGCATAAATTCAGGTGCCTATTCATTCATTCGTGTAGGGATTTAATGCACTGCAAAACATCTGTGTAATGCCCTGTGCAAACACTATAGAAAAACGATCCCCCATTATCACAATTGGTTTAATCCAAAGTGATCCCCGACGATACTCGACGATGCTCAAGCAGCGGTGCGAGTGCTAGGCCACTTAAGAGAGACACTCTTGAGCCCCCCCGCCCACCTGAAAGAAGAATGTGAAAAGAGAATAGAGAGTGTAAACAAAAGATGATCCGTTGCTGCGGGCTGCTGAGGGGTGGGGTAGAGGTATAACGAAATAGGTATAGTGCCTTGCCATTAGCTATTATGTGGCCGGGGCCATTTCATTACGGATTCCAGTCAAATTGATTCTCTTTGAAGATATTTTTAGGTGCGCACTTCCAAAGCAAACACAAGCACACACACACACTCGCTTTGTGCACTGCTTACATGTGGGATTAGCTGCTATGACAATTGGGCAAAGGGAAAGAGAGAGACAGAGTGAAAGAGAGAAAGTGGAAGTGGAAGAGAGCTACGGAAGTGCGCATCGATTTATTTCCAATTGAGCGTGTTCTTTGAACTGAAAAACGATATGTGTAAAAGGGCTAGGTAGAGAGGGAGAGACACGAAAACGGGGAGCCCTGTCATCTAACATCTTTCTTTCATTACTTACGCAATTTACCTTTTATTTTGCAACAAAATATGCAACTGTTGGAGAGATAGGAAGAGGAAGGAGAGCTAAAGACAAGGAGCAGAAGCAGCAAACCGCATGATCGAAAGAGAATGAGAACGTCACAGCCGGCACAGGAGCAGGAGCAGGAGTGGCAGTAAAACTTGGTGCTGGAGGAGGAGAAGGCAGAGAGTAAAAAAGAATCTTATCTCGCTGCCGGAAATCAAAGCACACATCAAAGATTGCCGACAATTGCCGCCACCCGTCCACCAAGTCAAAGTCGCTGCAACTGCAACTGCAACGTGTGGTGGTCGCCGTGTTCAATTGCATTTACCCCACACCACCCCGCTCCTGGCCACTGTCACCCCTGGGTACAACTCTTCGCCCTGGCTGGTTGCGGTTGGGTTGGCTGCTGTTCTGTTGGTATTGCCGGTTCGAATTTCCCAACCACACACACACAAGCACACGTACAGAGAACAAAGTGTGGACGAAAAGGTGAGGCAGTGCCCATTAATAATTATTATGTAGTATTAATAGTAGAACATGAATCGTCCTATGTCCTGTGTACATATGTATGTATGTATGTATGTATGTATTGTTGTGCCGTTTAATTTTCTCCCTTCTATTTCCATTTTTGCAATAATTGTGATGGAGGAGAGGATATGCTCTTAGGAATGCGTTTACTTAAAATAAATACCTTATGTTAATTGACCTTGGAGGCAACCGTTCTGCATGGAAGGGGTCAGACTCGAACCGATTGTTGGATGGGGCCACATATCCATCTTGAAAGGAAGCGACTACCAATCCCAACCGAGTTCCTGAACTGAAGATATGTAACTGTCATTCGATCTGATGGATTAGCTTAGAATAAATAAAGCTGCCATAGTAATTCCCTATCGATTACCTGAGCATTAAGTCTTAGCTAATAGAAAAATTGCAGATTTTTCAGTAACTTTAATTCAAAAACCCAAAGTGAAATTTCCCACAGTAAAATGAGTAGCTGAAATGTGGAATTGTGGTGGTGGTGCTTTTCGAGCCATTTAAACAGTGAAAATTCTCAGCCATTAATCGTGTTTATGATATGTCGCGCCTCCCGGGCGACGAAAGAAGATGCGTTGGCTCGGGATCGGTATCGGGTTCCATACATTTGTCGGTTAATTGACGATGGAAAGACACTGCAGACCAGACCCCAAAAGAAGATTCAGCGTCCCCCAGACGAAATTTGAATAAACAAACGAATGCGATTGTTTGCATTCAGAGCAGACAGCCACCTGTCTGCCGAGGGGGACTATGCCCATGATCATAATAACGTCTGGATTCTCAGGGTAATGTTACAGCAATTGACTCAAAGGTCATTTAGGATTTACATATGCGTAGTATATGGGAACTGGGAGGGATAAAACTTTATAGATAGCTACTGAAAAATCACTTGGAGGGAGACATCCCTCTGGGAGCGGCATCAACCTGAAATTAATTTTTTGCGAGTCTTCTTTATGGGTTGATGTACGGTGGGTGAAGCGACCAATCTAGTCATTCTTATTGCTTGTTTTAACTTTTCTATTTTATTATTTAGAGATTTATTTAGCTTATTGTTGTTGCGCACAACCTTTGAAATGATGTTCGAACATGCTGCGAGCTGGCTGCGTCTCGAGCGGCGCTCGATGTGTTTTGCATCAGACACGTTGGCATCGAACCTGAAGCATTGAAACTCGCTCGCTTGACGCAAAAATGAGCACACATGCCGTATTTTTTTCCAGGTGGTCTGCTACGTCACAAGCGTCGGAAAACAACTTTTTGAGTCCAAAATTGTTTTTCTATTATTATTTACAAAATTTCCTATACAAGTTTCAAACAACATTTTTTGAAATCCATCACGGTGATGAAAATCGCAGGGTTAATTTACATTGCAAGCCAGAATTTTGTGTGACGTATTTACCCGTTGTCGACACCTTATTTTCCATACTCTGTTTCCGTCCCTTCCCATGATAAGGGAATAAGTTTGATAAGATAAGGGAAAAAGCGAAGCGTTTGCGCGTGCATTCCATTTCAAATCGTCGCCGTGTCGTATCGTATCCACAATAATTTTTGGTTCAAAATAAAACCGACAATCGACAAGAACACAACGTAGTGTCGGGCAGAAGTTTCTTTTCCCACAATAATATCGAAAACTATTGCAAAAAATAAATAAAATAAAAACCCCACAAAATTAAAGAAATAAATAAATATTAATATAAGTCTCTGGCTTGGCAACAAGTCGGGGATAATTTGAAATAATTCAATTTTGAAACGTCGAGCAGGGTCGTCAAATCTCAACAAAAAGTGGAAAGATTTCAACCAAAGAACGAACCTCGGCGTTAAAACATAAACAAACAAATGCCAGTGCGGTGCAACATTGACGTAATTTTTTTATAATTTTGTTTCGTTGCTGCAAAAGTTCCAAATAATTTCAAGAAAAGTAAATACAAATAAACATCAGTGCAAAAACCCAAGAAAAAAGAAACACAAAACAACTAAAGATAGTGACGGAGCTCTGCCGAATAGTTTCGTAAATAATTCCCACAAAAATAAACTGCTTAATGGAACCAACTGATTTAGTGCCGCTGAATTTTCGTTGATATTTAACACACAAAAGAGTACCATCCACGAATAGAACTCCCCCCACATACCGGCATCGGTTCGAGAAATACGTTTAAAAATCCAAAATCCAAACAGTTTCTGATTGAACTTGGAATCCATTCGGATTTATAGTATTTTCTGTGAAATATTGTTGCATTTTTTTCAAGTGCTTCCGCTTTGCGAGTGTTTAATCATTGTCAACAGTTTGCCATGAAGACCTGAGAACTGAACCGTGAGATCCCAAGATCCTCTCTCCTGTCGGAGTGACAGCCTCATAACCCCTTACCCCTGCCACAAAGCGATAACCAAGAACAAATGTTGGCTCGTGCAACGGCTTTGGGCCTGTTCCTGCAGAGCATTTGGCTGGGCATCGGTGGCAGCGCCAGCCTCGATGGACACGGCCAAGTGGTGGGCCACCACCAGATGCACCACCACTCGAGTGGATTACAATGTCAGCGAATAGCCGTGTCGGCGTGCCAGGGCCTAGGCTACAATATGACCGCACTGCCCAATCTGGCTGGCCACACCAATCAGCTGGAGGCTGAGCTGCAGGTAAGCTAAAGCTAAAACACAGGCACGTCCCATCCATGCCCCAGCACAGACTCTCGATCCCACGCCGTTGATAAGCTCTGGCAGCGGCTTTTGTGTGGCCCATAAAAATAATTCTCGTCGCTTATGTACGTGCGAAAGCCGCCAACAAAAACCAGAAAGAAAGGCTAACTTTGGGCTCACCGAAGCCTTACATACCCTCAGCGATCGTTCAGCCGAGCTTCGGGCAGGTGGGCAGACTACCCGCTCTTAGCAAGGGTATCCACGAAGCGGAGAGCTGACAAAAACCTAAAAAACAAAGCCAAAAGTCACAAACTCTTGCGAAATGTACGAAAATTGTGAATGGCAGCGCGGGTTGGGGGTTACAGCGGCGGTCGGCCGGCGTCGGCAGCTCATCAAAGTGCGACTCGCTCCCCCCCCACCATGAAGAGACTCCACTGGCACACACCTGCCCCCTGTCCCGTGTTCTCTTGCTGTGTTTGTTATTCGCTCCAGCGAAAGAAACAAGTAAATAATACGCGTAATGCTTTAAAAAATATAAAACAAGTAATCAGCGAAAACTTTTGGGTTGCTAAAATCATTGGCAGAAACTTTCTTTACTTGAATAAAATGAGGCACCATAGAGAGGGCCTATTGAATTTCTATTGGAATTCTATTCCATTTTCCTATCAGTCATATGCATTGAAGAATTTATTCAGGGTCATGCTTGGTAGATATGAGGGCAGGGTACTCTCAACGACTACTCCAATCTGTTAATATTTACTTCTGAATACTTTTTTACACAGATCTACAATAGATCTTATTTTGTTTTTGGTTTTTGCTTTTTGCTTTTGCTATCGCTGTGCACCCCATACATACCCCTGTGCTGAGGGTATTGTGTACGCCCTCCCGCTGCTCTGATTGTATTTTTTTTTCTCATTTCGGGGGTTTCATTTCCATTAGCCACGCTCTGGGGAAAGACAAAAGGAGGCATGGCTTCGACTTTGACTCTGACTTCGATTCCGATTCTTACTGCGCTGCTCGGTATCTAGATAAAAATGGAAACAACACAAACACACACACACACTGATGGTGTGCAGGCACAGGCACAGGCACAGTTATCACTCAGAAAAGAGTCAAAGAAGCGACATTTAATTGCTTTTCAATTAAAAGAGAGAGCGAGACCGATAGAGCATAGAGAGTGACAGAGGCCTATCAGCGCTGCCGTCTTTGCATGTTCTAAATAAAAAAAGAGTTCCGATAAAGTGGAGAGCGAGAGAGGCAAACACACGCGGTGTGGCGTGGTTGGTACCCCGCAACTTGTCGCCACAATAAACACAAAATTTACTCAATGCTTAAACAATATTTTACGATTGATGCAGCTCCTTGGTCTTGCACGATTGAAAGTGCCAAACTGCCGAATATACCCGTTGTTACCCTAGAACACACGATCAGATCAGAAGAGCTTAAACATTTCTAGTCGTCTTCGTCCATAATTTACCATGAAAATGGCCCATGAAAATCGCTGAGTAGAGGTGCCCCGAAATAGAGAGGAAGAAAGAGAGAGAGAACCAAAAGCAACAACAAACCCTTGGGCCGACCTGTGCGATTGTGCGGCGACAAAGAAAGAAAGAAAGAATGAAAGAAAGAAACGTTGGAGAAGAAAGAGGCTGCCGCCGCTGAAGAGTGAAAGAGAAATGTGTTCAAACGCGAGCCTAGCTTTAGGGAAAGAGAGGGAGGGTAGGCTGTGGCTGTGCGTGTTCCTCTATGTGTGCCAGATGCTGTGTGTGTGTGTGTGAGTCCATTAACACCTTTTGCATTTCATGTCCATGCCTGAATTTGGGAGCGAGCAAGCAAATGTCGATGACGCTGATGCTGTGCCTAAGTGCAGCCGAGCCGCAGCCGCAGCCGCTGCCAACGCGGAGAAGGAGAAGGAGAAGAATGGGGGGAAACGCCAGATAAGCGCATGGTCTGCATTTCAGCTTTTTATCTCTTTGCTGCTCTCTCTCTTCATCACCAGCACTTAATCTCTTTGTTTGCCCATGCCCTCTCCATGGATATGATATGGAGAGGAACTATAGAGGGTATCAAAGCAGTTCAGTTTGTTTCCTATCCTCGATGGCTGTGCTGCTACAATCTTCGATCTCTATTTTCACATAGCGCATACAGTTCCATGGTGTGCAAAGTCTCGACTCCATGCCGAAGCGCCATGCTTCCTTTCTTCTTCTTCGTTTTGTATTAGCTTTTTTTGCTGCCACGCCTACTTTTGCCCACTGCATCGTTAGATGTGAAAATGCATTGTCCGCTTTTCCCCTTGTTGCCTCGATTTTCTCGTTGTTTAGTGGATAGAGAGAGAGAGAGAGAGAGGCACAATGAAGTCCCCGCCCGTACATGCCTCAAGTGGCAATAAAAACGAAAGCAGCGCACCCCACAGCCCACACCAAACATCGAACAAATTGAATCGGAAGCACGTAAAACAGATCAAAGGCACCAAAAACTATACAAAAGAAAATCAAAAGAGGCAGGCAATAAAAAGCAACAACAGCAGCAGCAGCAGCGGCAGCGGCAGTAACAACAATCAAATTCGGAGATGGGTTTACATAACGAAAGCATCAGCAGAGCATCGACATGGGAGGAAAGTCTGCCATGAAATAATGCACCATCTGCCATATAGAGAAGATCAGAAGAACGGGATAGACAGCCCCACAGAAACGCTTAAAGCAAGAGGAAAGAAATATTAGTTGAAGATCTGCTTAAGTTCTCCATGCCATGACTTGAATTGTATACCAAAGATAAATTAGTCATGCCCTCCACCAAATATTGCCTCAATTACTTATCACATTACAAAGAAAACATTCAAAATTCGTCTGTTCGAACACTTGTGGCAGTGTGCGCGCTCCCCCCAAGCGCACTTTCTGCTAATTTTGCAATTTTAAAATAATTATTTATCCATAAAAAACTCATTCAATGCGCTGATGCATGCATTTGTATGTAACTAGTGGCGACTGCTTATTCTTTTACAAATTTGTGTCCAATTAAATAATGGTTTGTTGTTGTGGCTGGTGTTATCTACAGCGGAACGGACATCATCATCATCATCATCATCATCATCATCATCCCCTAGTGAGTAGTGGGTAGTGCACTTTCAATTAATTTGCTTGTAATTGTCGCTTGACGAGCACTTTGTCGGCACTCGCCCCCACTTGACGAACAGACAAATAGACAGACACATACAGACACGTACAGATAGAGAGACAGATAGACAGGCAAAGCAAACAAACAGACATAAACAGACAAATGATAAACTGCAGAGAAATGCATTTGACTCCCCTCTCTCTCTCTCTCTCTCTAGGGATTCTTGGACATTTTAGACACCCAAAAAAAAAACACCAAGCAACCATCTTCCACCCTGTTTTTATTTGCTGTCTCCCAAAGCTCCTCCATTCCCCCGTCTGCCATTTGGGGTTTGGGTTTGTTAGCGCTATCTCCCAGCGACCCTCCCTGTCCAGATAAAGAAAAATATATTCGTGTTCGGGGTCCCATCAAGTCAACAAAAAGCGACGACAGGGCTTTGAAGATTTCTGCCCTTTAATATGACAGATGGACCGTCTGTCTGTCTGTCTAACTGTTTCAACAAAAAACAGAGAGAAATTGTTTTAAAAATAATGGGAAATATGCGCACATGAATCATTTTGTTAGTCAGTGATTATTAGCACATAAATGTCAAAGTGACAAAGTGTGCAACTAGTTGGGCATACCCTCTAGTGCTGTGCTCGTTGTCGCTTCGGCAGATGACAAAACGGTTTGGCATTTTATGTAAAGTAATTGTAAATATTTGAGCAAGGCATTAGACCGAAAGCCCCAGCCACAAGCTCCGGCTCCAGGCCCCACTGCACCCAAAAACAACATCAGAAGACAAGGCCGCGATCCGCATACATACACACATACACACATAGATGGCAGCCATAAAGCAGCCACAACAACATCGAACGACCAACGACCGACGATGGCGACAATAAAATTGTTTGATTTTGAAAATCAGAACCCATTAAGATTGCTTTGGCAACCAGTTCTCCAGTGAAAGAGAGAAAAACTACAGAGGGAGCAGGCAGAGCGAGAGCAATAGAGAGGTGGCAGGGGCAGGGGCATGATAACAATTAACCAAAGCATAAGAAAACTTTCGGGTTCTCGGGATCCAAAGGAATGTCATAAAAGTAAGTTTATTTTTTTTTTTGGTTGTTTCG
Organism: Drosophila subobscura; assembly: GCF_008121235.1. Lineage (NCBI taxonomy): Eukaryota > Metazoa > Arthropoda > Insecta > Diptera > Drosophilidae > Drosophila > Drosophila subobscura. The sequence goes on along the minus strand of NC_048530.1, from coordinate 20,334,868 downwards.
TTTTCGTTTTTATGACAATTGCCTTTGGGGCTTATCGCTCGGCTCGCCAAAGTCAGAATGCAAGACTTAGCCTCATATCAATCCTACATTGTACATATCTATATATACATATGTATCTATGTACAATTGTGTGTCCTATCTATGTATTGTATATCTATCAGCGTTTGATTAAAGAAATTACCGCGAAAAGGAAAAAAAAGAAATATTATTGCATCGTTTTTTTACTCAATATCTTATATAGGGTATGCAGTGGGTATTTTTTTTTGTGGTTACCTTAAATCGTTGAAGATTAAACATTTTACTGGATCGAGAACTTGTCTCGATTCATTCATTGCTAAATGAATATAAATTCTTCATAATAGATTCAGTTAATTGATATTTTAGCTCAGATATTGCAGTGGAACTTGCCACATTTCATTTTTCTCCTGAAATAACAGATTAATATTAATTAACAAAAACAATAGATTCAAATATTTATGAATATTGAAAGAATAATAATTAAAAATACCAAAAATCAAATAAAAATATTAAAAATTAGATGCAAAAAAATCGTTGAGCATTTTGGATTTACAAAAATGATTAAAAAGACGAAATTGTATTCTTTGGATGGATTTGTACGGTATTCAAATAGTCCCAATGACTCTGGCTATGGCTTTTTCTGTGACTGGTTTCTCTTCCTTTCAATTCTCGATAAATAAAAAAAATACCTAATGTGTTTGCATTGGGTGGGGGGGGTTTGCTATCAGTAAAAGAAATCATAAAATTTTGTTGTGATACTCTCCGGCGTAAAGAAACACGCACACACACACACACACACACACACACACACACACACACACACACACACACACACACACACACACATTATCATCCAAAGTTAATCCGCAACGGCATTTCTGATAAGAAAAGTAACCCAAAAGCTCTTATCAAAGGTTGACGCTGGACACAAAAAAAAAAAGAACGCCAAGCGCCAGAGACACCATTCAAGTTGTTGTTGGGCTGCTACCAGGTTTACGTACAGACAGAGAGAGAGACAGAGAGAGAGAGACTGTTTGCATTGTAATTATGGCAAAGCCCAAAACAACAACAGCAATGGGAAATCCATCAGGGCGGCAGTTGAAACGACTTGGCAATGATAACGTCACAAAAAGCAAAGCGTAAAATTAAGCTTTAGTCGAAGACACATTGGTGGTCGATTTTGTTCTATTTGTATTTGTATCCTGAATCTAGTCAGATCCAAATTGTAATATCCACCATTCACAGAGAGGAGAAGATGGAGAAGAAGACACTGCAAACGGAACTTTTACGAGCAGACTTTAAAGCTTTTGCTGCTGCTGATGCAGCAACTACAAACAACTGGCAGAGGCGGGCGAGCGGATGAGAGAGAGAGAAAAGGAGAGCTAATGGGACGATGGGACATTGGGACGGAATAATGGGAATGCGCTGAACAGACATAACTTCGACAAAATGTCGCTTGTTATTTTTTCGGATATATATTTTTGTCGTTTCACTGGAATTCATCTCTCCGCTCTCTATAATGATGGGGTCAAAATTAGTGGCAATGCTGACGAAAACAATTTGACATCCGCAAGAAAAACAAAAACAAAAGCTACCAAGGGACAACAAAACAAAACCAAAAGTCAGCACACAAGAAGTCATTTCGGATCCTCAAAGCAAAGCGCGATTCCGTAGCAACAACAATTAGTTCATTCCACTGTCGTGGTCGTCATCGTCTTCGTCTTCGTCGGAGGCTCTGCTCTGCTCTGCTGGTTCTCTGCTGCAGCGCAGCTCCCTGTGATCATTCCGCTGTCTGCTTGCCTGCCTGCATGCTCTCCTACTTATTTTCCTGCTCTTGCTTCTACTGCTTCTCCTTCTCCATACACTGGAGCTTACACTGCCGCCCCTCATCCTGCCTCTCTGATGCTTTTTCTTCGTCATGTGCAAAGCCAAACCACGCAAAAAATGCGGCAACGCTTTTCAAATGCCAATTCAGAGAAAGAGCGAGAGACAGAAGGGCGAGCAGCAGAGAGAGGCATACCTGCTGCTTCACGATACCTTTCTCACCGTCCGCGTTTTGCAGCAGCAGTTGGGAAACGAGTGGTTACAGTGGCTGAGCGGCACACAAAATCTTCGGCGAAAAGCGTATCGTGGTATCCAGCGGCTAATGCGAAGAACGGCAACAGTTAAGGAAGCAGGCAGAAGAATCAGCAGGGCAGGGACTAGCACTGCCACAGGAACAGGCACTGGAATGTCGAAGTCCCAGCCCCAGACGCAGAAAAACATTGCAGAAATACAACAACAACAAAAAACGACGGCCGCAGCAGCCACAGCCACAGCCACAGCTACAGCCACAGGTTTCTGTCTTGAGTCTTTTGTTTTTTGTGGTACCCTTTCTGCGCGCTGACTATAACAAATTTGAGCAGACGTTTGCATTACGCAAAGAGTGAGAGAGAGAGTGGGGGTGGGATAAGTTCAGCGCAGGAACACTTGCCCAATTCGAGGGTATTTGTGGTTTCTATACACAAAATAAGTCTTCCCTTTGGGAGCAGGCAAACGGCATGAGGCAGGAGGCAGGATGTTGCAAGATGACGTTGAACTTGCTGCTGCCTGTTGCATTTGTTGCTGCAGCAGCGCGTAATTACATGGCAATTAAGTTAATTGAACTGCGCGCCTGCGTTCGCGTGAATTGCTCTCGCTCTTTACCGTTCCCCGAGCCCCCCACAAAACTGTATACGAAATACGAACCCCATCACCCCAATCCCAATGTGTGTAGCTCCATTGCCCCATCATTGCTTTACATGACAGTGGGATAAAGTTGATCCATCCAGTGGCATAATTTGTGTTGTAAGTTGCGTGTAGAACTCGAAACGGCAGCCTCATTTTGGTAATCCCGCCTGACAAAATGTCAGCAATGGAGACGGCAGCGCATATATTACTCCCGTGGACTGCCCCTGGACACAGGGGCACCATACATCCATACAATGGCATGGGCTGTCAGTGAGGCCTGGCCGCGGCGGCTGCGGCTGCGGCAAACCAGTCCCAAAACATGTCCCAATTGTATGGGTAACTGTAGCGTGCCAGGATCGCAACGATACTCTAAGCCAAAAAAAACCAATTGAACCGGCAATGTACGCGGCCGTCCAGTTTAGTTCTCAGTTTCTTAGCTTTTATGCCGCCGTAAAGTCCCTTCGCTTCGTCCCTTGAACGTCCGACTGCACCAAGAAGATTTCTGTCAGAGATTATCTAACCCGAGAGAGAGCTACACTTGAGGACAACGATTTAGAGGCAATCAGTTGAGGCTGAAACTAATCCACAGATCGAAACTAAGTATCAGTTAGCTGGCTAATTAAATTTCAAGTGGAACAACAAATTGTATTCTTTATTAAATTAAATTTCAAATGTAGTTCTTTATTTGGATTGAGTGATCTGCAGGCAGTTAGCCCATTAAGTGATCGTTTCTTTCGCTGTGACCTGGACTGTATACACAGCCAGAGAATGCCAGAGAATCGATTCCTAGCTCTTGATGTTGTGCGCGGCGGCCTCCATCTGCCTGGTGCTTTGGTGCATTCCGCTTGGATCGCACTGCGACAGGGGCTGCGGCTGGAGCTTTGGATGTCGACTGGGGGCTTTGCTGCTCCTCGTTTGCCTTTGAATGACAATCGTCGCCAAGTCAAAATGTCAATTAATTGTGAGACGACAGTCGTATGTCGTCGGCATTGCCAGCGCTGGCGAGTTGACAGTTCTGTCAGCGATCCATGGCACTGCAAAAATGCAGTCAGTCGGCGATCTCTACCATTTGAATTGATATCCAGCTAGAGCTCCAGCTTCAGCTCGATCTCTATCTCGATTTGTGGCTCTTTCTGCATCTACATATGTATGTACATCTCCTCTATGGCTTATCAGAGACTTTGGGCGCTAATTAGGATGGCAAAATGCTGAACCTCTGCATCCATGATGTCATGGAAGTTGCTTTCTTGTCGATGTATCATCCCATCGTTGAACGGAACCAAACGCGACCGAGGGTGGGACGGGGTCAGGGCGTCTTAATTATGCAAATTACTGCCAGAATCAAGTCAGCGATCGAGATCTGCCTGCGATTGAGACGACAATCTCAGCAAATAAAACACACATACAGACGAGTGAGTAAAATACAAAAACCCAAAGAAAAATATAGAAACATAATTTTTTGTTTGGTTTCTTTTGTTTTGTTTGGTTTTTGGTTCGCTCGCTAATTGCAAGCGCTCTCTCGTAGCAAATTAAATCAATTGTCTTTGATGTTGAGCCGACGACGAGCGACGACAGCCTGCGCCCCAATAGATCGCCTCTGCCCCTCCCCCTGCAATAGCATTCGTGCACAGCTGTCAATTCGAATCAGCGACGGAGTCGGAGTAGGAGCGCGTCAGCGCCAAATGGCAACTAAATCAAATAAAGCGCAAAATCAAATAAAGTGCCACAATGCACGCGAAAAGCCGAATAAACAAACCCAGGGGGATGGCAGCAGTTGACCGACGCATGCGTACCCTAACCCAGTGTGTCTTAGCACACAGCTAACACTGCTCATATTTGGCACACCAAAATCAAGCGACTCTTGTCGTGTGGGGCAAACCACAATGTGTGGTTGAAAAAGATGAATCGTTGCCGGCTCCGCTGACTGCGCTGACCAAAAACTTGACTTTGAGCTGCGCCAAGTGGTGTGTGGCAAGAGTGGCCGGGCCTGGCCTGGCCTGGCCGGACCATCTATCCATCTATCCGCCGTATATATGGTTTGTGCAAGGCATTTTGCAACACTTGTCACGCTGACAGCCGGCAAATTGTTTTTGGGCCGCCGCCACAGCTAAATCCGAATCCAATGAAGCGTGCCGCATAGATGCCTCCCAGAGATAAAGGATAACCGAGTGGAGCCGCTGTCACGGCCAAGTGTGCACTGCACGACGCGTTGACAGTTGAAAGTATTTCGCTCTCCGTAATGAAAGCAGAAGAAGGACTGTGGGCTTTTAGGTGCCAAAAGCTCTTTCGGGCTGAATTTAATTCCAACTTCCAGCTCTCAATTGTTTAACTAAAACACTGAATAATTTCAGTATTCAAATAGCGCTGAGTAATCGCATAACAAATTGCATTCATCGATACTTAGATAACCATTTCCATTCCCATTTTGAGCATCCATTGGGGGCACTTAAGACCATAATTTGTATGCCAGTCTATGCCCCGGTCCAGTCTGGGCTGGGGTTGGGCTCTTGCAAAGCGTAGAAAATTATAAATTAATCCATTACCTAGATTATGCAGATGTCGGAATGCATTAAGTGTCCACGGGCACTGGGCCCATGGGTGTGGTGGAGAAACAGCAGCAGCAGCAGCGGAGGATCTGTTGGATCTCTTGGGCATTAAGCGTTGTTAATGAATGAACACACGACACAGACACAGACAGAGCCTGAGCCTGAGCTCAGGCTGAGTTGAGTGGCGTTTCCATCTAGTTTTACTCGGGATAGAAGGAGACAGAGGAGGAGGTGCCACACAAGGTTTTGTGGCACTAATGAAAGTCAAAGATATCGCAGCCGCTGTATAGTTTCCGATTGTGGCGGCAGCTGTTTAGGGGTTCTCCCTTCCATTCCTTTCCTTTCCTTTCCTTTCAAAAATATTCAAAGTCAAAAGTGCCGCGCGACAAAGTCTGACCCGTCGCGTCCCTTCCTTTCGTTGCCATTGCATTCGCTTCGAAATCATTAATCAAAATTGAAAAATCATTAAGTTCACGTTTTTCGTTCGGTTTTTGGGAGGTGTCAACTCTCGCATTGTTGTTGGTCTTGTAATTGAATTGTGAACACGAGGAGGGGCAACGGCAACACAGACCAGCCACCAGACCAGGTCCCGCTCCGCTCAAATTGAACAAAATTAAATGTTTTTGGTCTTCAGTCGAAAAAAGTGTGAAACACGCTGCTGCGAAACACACGAAAAAAAAACGATTCAACAACAATTTAAAAGAAATTGCCGCAAGTCTCCGCGTCTCAACCACAGCCACAACCACAAAACGAAACTCGAAAAGAGCTCCAGGCGTTCTTTGGAGCGAAGCAGAAACGGTTCATTATTATTTTTGTTTTTGTTTTTGTTTTTATTTTGTTTTTTAAGTAAATTAAGCAGAACTTTGCTGTTCATATCCAACGCTCAAGCGTAGCCCGATGACACAAAACGTGCGATCATTTCATGATTGTTCAAAATCCTCAGCAAAGCCTCAAGAAATGATTGTTAAAAGACAGTGTAAAGAGGACCTCCTATTTCGCTGTACATGTACATATGTATATTTTATGTACATGCGTATGTACCTTGACCCCCCACCAATGTTCAAAACCTTTCAAATTACCGACTTTGTTACTGTCTGTAATAACAATAATTTTGTTTGCTGGATACCAAAACGAATTTGTCGCTTGGTGTCGGGTGAACGCTTGGACTGGATGGACGTACAAATGTTACGGCGAGCCGCGGCGAATTGCCAACTTCTTCGGTTTGGGCTTTTGCGTGGCCGAAAAAAAATGACAGCAGCAGCGCAGCCGCAGCCGTAGTCGAGGCACCGCGAGTGGAAGGAGCACGACAACATAAATGCTCAAAGCGTTGCAGATTGCATTCGCTGCGCAGAGTGAATAGGGGAAGGGGTGGAGCGATCGGCTTGAGGGTGTGACTGGAAGATGAAACGTAGAGGAGTGGCGCGGAGTATATGGTGATGATGATGATGATGACCAAGCATTGCTCTTTTGCATTAATAATACATTTTAGACACTCTTCAAGCTCTCGCTCTCTCCCAGCTTATCGCTTTCTCGCTCTCTCCATTACAGTTTCTCTGCTCTGCATTAAGATGTGTAAGGCTAGGCAGAGCTCTGTCTTGCGCTCCTGTAATATTTTACTCTCCTGGTGTACTACTCTAACTCACCCTCTTTTACTCTGCTGGTGTACAACTGTTCTCTCCCACACTTTGCTACTCTCTTGCTTGCAGCTGATTGACTTTCAGTTTTCTATACCATACCCCTTGGTGCGGGCCATATTAGCTGCAGTCAAACTAAAAAAGAAAACAATTTAGTAGCAACATCTGAACATTTGAAACTGACCAGCTTTATTATTATTTCCTAAATAAGCACATTACAGATGATTCATGCAAATCCACTGAAAATTGTATGCACATACAATAGCTACATATGCCATGCCAAGCCATTACACGGGGTATTTGCAATTCGAGAGGCATGCCTCGAGTACCATGCATTTTTCTCTCTCTTCTTTTGGGCTTTGGTTTTGCTTGACGATGATGATGCTATGCTTTTGCTGCTGCTGCTGCTGCGGCTGATGATTATGATGATGATGATGAGGAGGTTGGTTCACTTGCTGTGTGCTTTGTGTAGTTGTTGTTGCTGCATCATTAAATTATTATTGCCTGAAGCTATTTTTCATCGAAGTGCGAGCAGTGGTGTGAGAGAGAGATGGCGAGCGGTCTGGGGAGAGGAAGAGAAACAAAAGCTACACAAAATTGGAAATCGCGTGTCTAATGCTTCATTCGAGATGCCCGGCGGTTCTTCTGCTGCCCGTCCACCATTCCCATCCCTATGCTCTCCTCCTCTTTCTCCTCCTCCTCCTGTCGTCTGAGGCCGCATTCGGCCTTTCGTCTGGGCCTAATGTAGCTTAATTATACAACCAAGAGCAGCGGCAGCATCAGCAGCAGCTACAGTGGAAACAGCAATAACAATTCGGTTACTGTTAGCCCCACAATATCAAAGCCATGAACGAGTTGGCCTGTCCAAGAGGCAGCAGCCCATCAAATCCATGTCAAAGTCCCGCTCTGGGAGTCACTGGCGCGATATCAGAATGATGCTACATGGAAAGAAAAGCTTGCAGAACGCTTGGCCAAGGAATTTCGGTCCACAAAATGGATCTTCAGAGCCATAAAATGTTGAATCCCTTGTCAATGTTACTCCGAAATGTTCTCTCAGTGTACTCAACTCCTGCAGCCGGAACCTTGGAACTCTTTCCTGAGAAAACGTTTCTCGATAATTTGATGCAGCTCTCATTTTTTTTTTTGTGTTGATTCTCATTTTTTTCTCTGTCTGTGGGTCTCTGGGCCCCCCCAAAAACCTTTCTGTTCCTGCCATCATCCTGTGCTTTGCCCCGGACTTGTCTAAAATTCCACAAACTCATAAATGTTGATGCGTCTGGTTCGTCATCGCCTCATCATTGTCGTCCGGTCGGGTCTCCTCTGATGGACAATGGGCCTGCGTCTGCGTCTGCGTCTGTGCCTGACTAAGTTTGTGGGTTTTTATGTATTTGCTTCGTTGTTTTTTTTGCTCCGACATGGATTAATTTCGCATCAAGTCGAATGGAATCTGGCTTCATTTGATGCTATTAGATTGCATGGCCAGTAATTGACAATTAATTGCCAGCGACAACAGCTGCAAATGGTAGTGGAATGAACGCGGGATGCCTTTTGAAACGTTTTTTCTTATATTTTTCCCATTATTTTTTTATGTGTGAAATCTGACGCAAGTTTTCACACCAAACATTCAGACACATACAATAATAATGGGCTAAGGAATGAACAAACAAACAAGAAACCAAAGAAAAAACCGGACCTCTGCCATGTAATGAGTCGATTTTTCTTATGGACAAAATGAACAGATGAACTATTTAACATACGGATGTACATACATATGTACTATGTATGCAGACAACTTTTATCAATTAACAATATTTAATTATATCGTTTATGTCGATGGAATGGCCACATAAAAGATTGCCGCCAAAATAATTAGAGCGAAACTTTCTGTTCGATAAGCAAAAAGCATCAGCAGAAAGTACACGCAAAATGTTTACATATGTATTTACTATGTATATAGTACGCATCTAGTAAAACTAAGCAAAAACAAATGGGTGCTAAACAAAGCGATTCCCCTTTGCCCTTTCCCCTTTCCCCTTTCCCTTTGCTTGCCCGTTGCTCGTTTTTTCACACTTGTGGAGGCACCTTTCGGGCCTTTTGTAGTTTCTGTGCTGGACTTTTGTTTCTACAAGTTCGCGTTGTCTATAATTTTATCTAATAAAAGTGCCATAAAAACTTAATCAAACAGTATGGCTTGTGTGTGTGTGTGTGTGTGTGTTGTGGCGCTTGGCTCTTTGTTGTTTTGCCGACAGCCAAGCAACATTAACATTAACAATAGCCACAACACACAATAATTGAACAAATGTTGCCACAACAATTGCACTTTTTTTGTGTTTTGTTTCGTCTAATGTCTGATACTGTAGATTAGGTGGAAATTGCATGGGTGGCAAATGTTTGAAGTGTTTGAAAGACTTTGAACATTGGCTCTGTGTGACTCTTCATTTCATTTTCATTTACTTTTCTTTCATTCTTTCATCTTGGATTCCCCTTTGATGGCCTGACTAATAGTTCCTGCATTTGTTTTTTGCTTTTTCTCTTGCAGATTGCCAAGCTGATGCCTTTGATCGAGTCGGGGTGCTCGCGGCGGGCGCGCTTTCTCCTCTGCTCGGCGCTGTTTCCGCTCTGCACGCCGGATGTGCCACGGCCCGTGACCGCCTGCAAGTCCCTCTGCGAGACGGTGAAGGGGGAGTGCGCCGCCAATGCCGGCTCGGAGCTAATGCAGCTGTGGCCATCTTTCCTCAGCTGCGAGAGTCTGCCGCAGCCGGAGAAGCACGAGCTGTGCATGCAGATACCCCAGGAGGGCGCTCATGCGGCGCCAACGTCCAGTCCGGCCGCCTCGGAGGTGGCACCCGCCCAGGATCCCCCACTGCAACAGCAGCAGCAGCAGCTGCCACAACAGCTGCAACATCCGCAACAGCAGCAGCACATGTCCCGCTTTTGGATGTCCTGGAAGACGGGTGGCGGCAACGGCGGTGCAGGAGGAGGAGGAGGAGCAGGCGGCAGCCTGTCCGCCATCGTCTGTCCGCAGAACTTTAGCGTCAGTCATGTGAATCCGGAGGAGTGCCTGCCCCAATGCCAGCGGGACGCGTACCACACCACGCAGCAGAAGAAGCTGACGGAGAGCCTCATCCTGGGCCTATCCGCCGTCTGCTTTGTCCTCACGCTCTTCGCTTTGGTCACCTTCTGGGCGGAGCCAACGCGCTTCGGCTACCCGGAGCGCCCCGTGCTCTTCCTCTGCCTGTGCTACAATCTGTTCAGCGTGTGCTACCTGGAGCGCATTGTGTTCCACAACCAGGCCCGGAGTCTGGCCCAGCTGCAGGAGTCGCAGGGGCTGCGGCTGCGCCCCGTCTGCCAGCTGACGCCGCCCTGCCTGGCCTCGTACATCACCACCTCGTACCTGAGCTTGTGCGCCGCCAGCTGGTGGCTGATCTTCGCCCTCTGCTTCTACCTCTCCTCCCACAAGAAGTGGTCCAGCGAGGCCCTGGAGAAGCGCTCCGGCCTGTTCCATGTGCTGGCCTGGGTGCCGCCCCTGGTGCCGCCCATCGCAGCCCTGCTGCTGGAGCGTGTCCGCCCCAGCGAGCTGACGGGCATGTGCTCGGCCCCCGGATTCGTGGAGCTGCCCGCCCTGGTGCTGCTGCTCCTTGGGCTTTACTTTACGCTGCGCGCCTCCCGCTCCCTGCACTCCCTGCAGCAGCAGCTCCAGCCCACGCTGGCCCACCACCGCTTCGGCCAGATCCGGAAACGGTTCGTCATCTTCTCGCTGCTCTTCTTCGTGCCAACGGCGGCGGGCGTGGTGGCTGCCCTCTGCGAGCGCTTCGGCGATCCCGTGCCCAGCTGCTCGACACCCGAGGATTGCGCCTCGCCGGAGCCACTCGCCGCCTGGCCGGCACTCGTGCGAATCTTCTTCCAGCTGGCCGGCGGCACACTCACCGGCATGTGGGTGTGGTCCCGCAAGACCTGCGAGAGCTATCGCAGCCGACTGGTGGCCGGCGGCACGCCCACCTCCTCCCTGATGGCCCAGAGCAAGTCCGGCGCTGGGGTGAATGGCAATGCCCAAGCCAATGCCATGGCTGGAGGCGGATATGCGCTGCCCAAGAAGCATCTCTACACCAGCGGCAAATCGATGCTGGCCAGCGGAGGTTTCGTTGGTGGAGGGGCTGGCGGTGGCGGTGGCGGGGGCGGTGCCACGGCCCCGCTCTATGCGGGCATCAGTTTCCACAATGTTCCCGTCTACAATCCCAATCAGTCGCTTGTCTAAGCAGTGAAGAAGTGGTCCAAAAGGCTTCAAGCCATACGAGTTTCGAGTTCGAGAACGCATCTCCCCTCTACCCTCTACCCACTCCGCTCTCCTAGCCTTTAAATATATTATATAATAATCCGAAAAAAATTATCAATTGAAATGTGTTAATAGTTTTTAAGAGCCAAAAGCTTCCTCAATCCCCCCCTCTCCACACCAACAATTTTGAATAGTTTTTAAGTTTTATTCTGTATAAGTCCTGTGTACATAGGGGAAATTTATTTTTTTTCTTATTTGTAAATTTTTTTTTTGTTAGTTATTAAATAGTGTTTAAGCCACTTAATTTTAAATTAAATGTGTGAATAAATTGTGAATTATAATATTTAAATGAAAAATGGAAGTGAACGATTTTGTTGTATGGTTATCAAATGATCATAAAGGGAGGAAACTCATTGATTTAATGTCTGCTATAACCTTCACTGAGAAAAAATGGCAGGAAAAAAAAACATGAATTCACTTTTATTTAAATATGCATTAAAAGTCCTTTTAATGCAGCCCAGAAAGCACTTTTAAATAAAAAAAAAATATATATTTAAATTCTATATGAAAAAACAATGTTTATTTATACTCATTTTAAAGTGTGAGCGGAACAAATTTTAATTTGAATATTTTCACTGTTAAAAATATTTCAATCTAAGCCTTTTGCTCTCAGTGTGCCATCTATAGGGCAGACAAGAACCTACTCCTATTGTCTTCAGCTGTTGCTGTCCTTCGCTGGCAGCACCTTCCCTTGAGCAGTAACTGTAAATTGTTAGTGGAGCTTCAAGCACAAATGCACCGATTGCCCAGTGTGTTTTTTCGTTTTGCCAATTCTCACGAGTCAGTGTGTCCCATCCTCTCTCTCTCTCTCTCTCTCTCTCTCTTCGTTTGTGTTAATGATGCGAAAGCGTCACTGTGGCGGTGCAGGCAGCATGAATCCGTTTAATTGCAACAAAAGGAAGCTAAATTGTTGCTATTGTTCGCCATGCAATGGCAGTGGCAGTGGCAGTCGCAATTAGAAGGAAAAAGCCTTAATGACAGAGGCACCGGCGTTGATTGCCAGCGTTTTGCTACGGCCCCACCCTTTCCCCGCCACCTAATCCACCATCTGTGGGCCTCCTCCTCCTTCTCCTACTCTGCTTCTGTTTCTGTGCTACCTGTTGTCCTACCTGTGCGTGCGTGTCGTATCGTGTCGTCTTCGCCGTTGTCTTCGCCGTCATCTTCGCCGTTGTTTTCGCTGCTGTCTTGCCCGTTGTTTTCGCTGCTGTCTTGCCCGTTGTCTTCGCCGTCTACTTCGCCGTCGTCTTCGTCGCCGTTTCTTCTGGGCAACGCCACCCTGCGCGATTGTCACACACATTTACAGAGAGAGAGAGAGAGAAATACGGAGACCAGCTTGTAGTCGACTACTGGGGCACCTCTTGCAGGAGGATGGGACCCCCCTCCCTCTCTGTATGTGCCTGTGTGTGTGTGGGTAACAAACAGCAGCAAAAGCAATTCAACAACAAACTTAATAGCCGAGCTGCAATTAATTTGATTGAAGCTGCCACACCGCGTGCCGGGCAACGTTTCTATTCAACAAATTGCCAGGCGGTCGGTGCAACAGCAGCAGCAGCAGCAGCAACATGTGGCAGCAGCAACAACAACAACAACAACAACAGCCACAAGCCTCTGCGGCAGCAACTGTGCAGCAAGCGTGCAATTAACTCTTGTGCGCCAAGATCAAAGCGATTAAAGCCGCCCTGCCAGACGGAGAGACAGACATGCGGAGGGCGGGAGGTACAGACGGAAAGAGTCGCCTTACCCCTTGGCTAAGACCAAAGACCTGTAGACCGACATCGAAGATTGGAACCAGCGCGCGAGAGAGAGTGAGAGAGATAGAGAGAGAGCCGAGCCGAGCCCCAAAACACTGAGAGAATAAGCCAAGCGAAGCCGCCCAACCACTCTCTGACGCTCTTATCGTCATCCTCATCGTCAGTTGTTCGTAGAGTATTCAAAGGGCAGTCGAGTCGACCATTGGGATACCCAGTAATCAAGAGTTGGGGGTACAATAAGGTAAGGATGAATAAATTCAAGATCTATCTAGATCTAGTAGGGAATACGCTCTTTGCTACCCTCTCGAATAGAACGTCCAGCAAATGGGCCCAGCCAAGAGTGGGGCAGCGACCGATCGTTCCCCCCCAAGCGAGGCAGCGCCATGGCTGTGTCCATTTGCGAGTGTTAAATGTGCCCAACAGGGGGGAGGGCCAGCGAGGTACAAAATGCAACACAAAACGAATCGAATTGTGGGACAAATGCACTTCAATGAGCCACCAAATTGGCCATTAGCCATGGGCCTCCAAACCGGTCTCAATTTTCAATTTGTTTGCCAGCCTCCGAGAGTGTGCACCGGTCCCACTCCATTATCATTAAGCCACAAATGTAGCAAGAAGAGAACTTGGACCAAGGGGTGCCAGCTACAATTTACGCTATTTTTTTCAGAATATTTTCAAGTGCAATACCAAATTTAGGAAGTGTGTTTCAAGCTCTGTAAGTCCAAGAAGAAAGGTTTGGTTTGAAAAGTGCTTCCTGAAAAGTATTCGCGGAGGAACGCTTTGTGGGTGGATATAGAAGATATGCCTCGGAGGCAGATCTACGTACAAGCTACATGCAGAGACACCTGTTGATGATTATTGGCTACGTTTTCGACACGTGTTGCATACTTTTCAGCACTGTTCTCTGTAGTTAGCGCAATTAGTCGCCAGGTGGCGCCACCCTACAGCTGTTAGCAGGAAAGAAAATTGATTTAAGAACGAAAAGAAACGAAAAGAAAACCACAACTTGAAGCTGGAAGCTTGAAGCTCAACGCCTATCGATAGCCGTGCTCCGAAGGCAGCACGCCAACAGCTGGTAACCGCCAGTCTAGGCCAGAATCAGAGCCAAAGACGAAGCTTAAGTGGGAGCGAAATCAGGTCCCAGACCGGTTTTGGCGTTCGCTGCAAAGAATGCCATATGCCGAAAGAGAAAGCATTCTCCAGCGTTCAACTTCACTTCACTTCAGTTCAGTTGTTTTTGTTGACGTATGCAGCACGCAGGGAAATGCTTTGCTCTGATCCGATCCAACGGTATTAAGGCTGAAAATCGAACAATAAAATATGGCAGCAAGCGTTGTTAAGACTCCGAAATGTGCCAGGCGGGGATCGACCAAGGAGCAGCAGTCCAAGGCCTCAAAGTCAACAAAAGACTCAAGCAATTGGTGAGTGCCAAAGCCAAAATCCAAAATGTGATATCTGAAAATTAAATGCTGGCACTTTCAGGCACTGGTGGCTACTGTTGGCCTCCGTCTTCCTAATTACCTTTGCCACACGCTTCTACAAGGTCACCGAACCGGATCACATCTGGTAAGGCAAAACAGATCCGGCACCATGCCGCAGATTGGTGTCGAGTCTCTATCGATCTCGCTCTCTCTCTCTCTTTGGCAGCTGGGATGAGACGCACTTTGGCAAGATGGGCAGTTGGTACATCAATCGAACATTCTTCTTCGATGTCCATCCACCGCTGGGCAAGATGCTGATCGGACTGTCCGGCTACCTGACTGGCTACAATGGCACATTTCCGTTTGAGAAGCCCGGCGATAAGTACAACGAGACAGCCTATCAGGGCATGCGTTATGTGAGTGGCTTTTCCTCTTTCTTTTGCCCCCAATCGACTCCAGTTGTCATTCTCCTCTGCAGTTCTGCACAACGCTGGGCGCTCTGATCATGCCCATGGGCTTTGATACTGTCTACGATCTGACGCGCTCCCATGAGGCGGCGCTGCTGTCGGCAGCATATCTGATATTTGGTAAGGGACTCCCCACATTATCATCCACTTAATAATGTTTCGAACACTCCCCGCAGATGTTGGCCTGCTCACGCTGAATCAATACATTCTGCTGGACCCCATTCTGCTGTTCTTCATGATGGGCTCCGTCTGGGGCATGGTGAAGATCTCGAAGGCCACCGCCGCGGGCGGCTCCTACAGCAGGCGCTGGTGGTTCTGGCTCTTCCTCACCGGCACCATGCTCTCGTGCACCATCAGCGTGAAGTTTGTGGGCCTGTTCGTGGTGCTGCTGGTGGGTCTGCACACGGCCACCGAGCTGTGGATCATCCTGGGCGACCTGGGCCAGCCGATTGTGGAGACCCTCAAGCAGATCGCCTGCCGTGCGCTCAGCCTCATCCTCTGGCCCATACTCCTCTACACGCTCTTCTTTTACATCCATCTGAGCGTGCTCAATCGCAGTGGCAATGGCGATGGCTTCTACAGCTCCGCCTTCCAGTCGCGCCTCATTGGCAACTCGCTGTACAATGCCAGCATGCCGCGCGACGTGGCCTACGGCTCCGTGGTGACCATCAAGAACCACAAGACGGGCGGCGGCTATCTGCACTCGCACTTCCACTTGTATCCGAAGGGAGCGGGTGCCCGGCAGCAGCAGATCACCACCTACACGCACAAGGACGACAACAACAAGTGGCTGATCAAGCCGCACAACAAGCAGCGTCTGGCCAAGGACAAGCTGCAGCTGCTGCGGCACGGCGATCTCGTGCGGCTGGAGCACTTGGTGACCAAGCGGAATCTGCACTCGCACAGCGAACCGGCGCCCATGACCAAGAAGCATCTGCAGGTCACCGGCTATGGCGAGGCGGGTGTGGGCGATGCCAACGATGTGTGGCGCGTGCTGGTGGTGGGCGGCAAGGTCAACGAGACGGTGCACACGGTCACCTCGCGCCTGATGCTGGTCCACTATCTGCAGAACTGTGCCCTCACCTCCAGCGGCAAGCAGCTGCCCAAGTGGGGCTTTGAGCAGCAGGAGGTGTCCTGCAACCTGAATGTGCGCGACAAGAACGCACACTGGAATGTCGAGGACAATGAGCACAAGTTGTGTGGGTATTCGAGGACTCCTCTACGGTTAACCCACCATGATCTGATCCTATAATCTCTATCACGCAGTGCCCAGTGTCAGCTTCAGTGTCTATGCGCCTGGATTCTTTGCCCGCTTCCTCGAGTCCCATGCCGTCATGCTGCAGGGCAACGCCGGCCTCAAGCCCAAGGACGGGGAGGTGACCAGCAGACCCTGGCAGTGGCCCATCAATTATCGCGTAAGCCAAAGCAAAAGCAGCACAAAACATGCCTCCACTCCACGCTCTTGCCTCTCCACAGGGCCAGTTCTTTTCGGGCAGCAGCTATCGCATTTATTTGCTGGGCAATCCCATCATTTGGTGGAGCAATCTCGTCTTTCTGGCCCTCTTCGTGGCCATCTTTCTGGGCAATGCCGTGCTGCAGCAGCGACGCGCTGGCCAGTGCCGCGCAGACAGGAGCGAGGACAGCGCCAACTCCAGCACGGATGTGTGCAGCTGCTGCCCCGAGGAGGAGCCATTGGAGGTGCAGCAGCAGCAGCGGCAGCAGCATCACAGCGATCCACTTCGTGCCGCTGCCTGGCTATTCATTGGCTGGCTGCTGCACTATCTGCCCTTCTGGGCCATGGGACGAGTGCTTTACTTTCATCATTACTTTCCAGCGCTCATCTTCAACTCACTGCTGACGGGTAAGCACCGACTCGGACTCGCTGACTCTCTGACTCTCTGTCTGCTCCTTCAGGTGTAATGTTCAACTACATGATACAGTCGCTGCCCCGCTGGTTGCAGCACATACTGCTGGGTGGCCTGTTGTCGCTGATTGTCTACAGCTTTGCGCTCTTCTCGCCGCTGGCCTATGGCATGAGCGGGCCGCTGGCCAATGAGCCCAACAGCACGATGCACAGCCTCAAGTGGCTCTCCACGTGGGAGTTCTAGGCCCAAACGCACAACTCACTTAAAGCCAATTTATTTACGTTTAGCTGATAGATATTTATATGTATAATATTATATATTTATGCTTAAGACTTATGAAAAAAAAAACACTCACACACACAGAGGAATTATTTTAGAACGCAAAAAAAAGAGCACGCCAAGTCGATGGATCGCCTGGGGATCTCAATCGAATATGCCAAGCTCATCGAAGCGACGCAGGGCATAGCGCAGGGTGTCCGTGGTGCGGGGATTTGAGGAGAACATCAGCTGCACCTTTGTCTTGGCGAAGTCTGGATCGCTCAGCGCCTCGATGCTTATGTCATAGGAGTCCTCCTTCTTCATGGTGACCATCGGCAGGAAGGCGTACGACGAGAAGAAGCCATAGAGCTCGCGTGCCCGAATCTCCTGCTCTATGTCCGTGTAGCTGGGCACACACTCGTAGTGCATCCGCTCGAGACTCTCGCGGAGTGCGCCGTAGTAGGTCTGGATGAGGAACTCGCGCCGATGGATGAGCACATCCAGCTGCACGCTGCTGTTAAGAAAGAAGTTGATGTCGCAGCCCGGACTGCCGAAGAAGCTGTTCTGAAAGTCCACCTGCAACGCGGTCACGGAAAGGGGATTTGGATTTTGGATTTAGGATTCAGGACTCAGGACTAGACTTGCTTACAAAGATCGCATCGATGGGCTTCGTGGGCTGCTCGTCGTCGTATTTGTACATGAAATTGTTCACCCAAAGATCGCCGTGATTCAGGACGGTGATCTCGCCGGGCAGCGAGCGGCCGGTGGTCACCAGATTCTCCTTGATGTTGTCACAGTGGCGATGCAGCTTGTCCGAGAGCAGCTCGTAGCCGGGCCACTTGGCCACCAGATTGGCCAGCGTGCGCAGCTGCAGGGCCATGAAGTTGATGAAGCGCTCGTTGGTCCTTATGTAGTTCTCGTCCAGCATGCCGCTGGTGAAGTGCTCACCCACGGAGGGTTCCTGCACAGAAGGAGCGAAGAGGGATAGTGCTAGGGGGACTACGGACGGGCAGGACGGGCACAGACAACTCACCTTTTGGGCCAGCAGCATGGAGCTGGCATGGAACTTGCCCAACTTCTTAAGGATCACCACGCAGTGCTCCTCGTTGAGGCCGCTCTGGCGGCTGGCCAGCTTGTAGCCATACTGGGTGAGGTCATCGAAGACAATCGTTTGGATGGGCTCGCGCGTTGTGTAGAGGCACTTGGCCCCAAACTTGGAGCCATCGCCAATGAGCACCTCCAGCTTGCCGAGCACATCGAAGTAGAAGATCTTCTCGCGCAGATAGACGGCCAGCTCCTCGAGGAATTGGGTGGCCGGCGTGATGGCAATGCTCTTCACAATCATCGCCAGCTCCTCGTCCAGCTGCCGCTTGCTGCTGCGATACAATGCCCTGGCCCTATAGATCTTGCTGCAGTAATTCTCACCGCCGCCGCCACTCGACTCGGCGAATATAATCTTCTTGATATCCACACGCATATCCCGCAGGCCATCCTCCAGCGCAGCCTTGAAGAATTCCTCGTTCAGATATTTGGGCGGATCGCCGGCACGTCGCTCCTTCTCTGCGCGTTCCTTCTCCTTCTCCTTCTCCTTATCGCTCTCCAGCTTCATGCTGCTCGCGTAACCAGAACACTCGTTCTGACTCAACTCACTCGTGCCGCCTTCAGTCAGTGTCCTGGCTATGGCTATCGCAATTCTCAGTATCGTGTCGCCGTTTTTCTCTATTGTTCTGTCTTGGTCTGTGGACTCGTCGTACTCGTCGCTGGCTACTGCTGCTCGTATTGCTCTGGCTTCGGTCCTATTGGCTGTGGGTCTAGTAGGTTGCTTCTGCGTTTGCGTTGCTTGGGAAACTGTGGCCCGGCCAGGCGACTCCTCTAAATATAAGCCCTTATCAGGTGCAGGCGCTGCCCGCTGTCAATCGGCAGCGAAGCCAGCGCCAGCGACAGCGACAGCGTCGACATCAAATAAAATGCTTCATACACACAGAGATACAATATGCTAGAGCAACCATATCTCTGTCTATATACTCACCTCTCGGCAATGGCGATGGCGATGAGAGTGGTGGGACCATAGGCCATAGGCCGCCGGCCACCTGCCTTAAGTTCCCACAAGCAAACGGATACAGAAGCGTCACGCTTGACAGACAGATGGGAACAGATAGGGAACAGCTGGTAGAAAGTGGGAACGGGAACAACTGGCAGCAGATAGGAACAACTGGGAGCATCTGGTAGAAACTGGGAACAGTTTGGGAGCAGGTGGAAGAAACTGAGAACAGTTGAGAGGAACTGGGAACAGATGGTAACAACTGGGAACAGTTAGTAACAACTGAGAACAGTTAATAACAACTGAGAACAGTTAGTAACAATTGAGAACAGTTAGTAACAACTGAGAACAGTTAATAACAACTGAGAACAGTTAGTAACAACTGAGAACAGTGAATAACAACTGCGAACAGACGGTTAAAACTGGGAACAGTGGCGAGAAACTGGTCCGAAATCAAGTGGGAACAGATTGGGAACAAGTAGGAACAGTTGGGAGCTGCTGGGAAAAACTGAAAGCAACTGTTAACAACTGGGAACAGTTGGGAATATGAAATTTTGATTTGTCTTTAAGTGGAATCCATTCCCCATAAGCGAACGGATGCAAGAATTCGTTCAGCTTATCTATGGATCTACTTCAGTGACTTGGAACATGCATTCTCAGAATTGGACTTGTGCCCGTAATATCATATGAGTGCGAGTATCATCCGTCAAGCAAGGCGAGCCAAAAGCGACGTGTTCAGCATACGCCATGTATAACACATAGACCATATATACTCGCAGTACGTCTAAGCATGTGTTAGGCGTGATTATAGGTAGGTTTGGCTTTATAGATTCTTTATTCTTTATGGTTTTATAGCTGTCATTGGTAGCAAAAGCAAGTGATAAATGCGTCTGAGGCATCTGAGCATTTTGTGGTGCTGATTACACGTATAAATTTCTATTTCAAAGCGGAACTTGTGGCAGCAAGGGAGACTGCGAGAGAGAGAGAGAGATTCGAGAGAGTTCTACGAGTATACCCCAACGGGGAGGGGGTGGGAGAGCGCTGCACTTTGTTGTTGGCAAAAACGACAATGGAATGCTCAACTAGATTATTGCGATTATTATCAAGTGTCTGTTTCTGTGTCTGTGTGCGGAATCCAGCACGTGGTTCGATTTCGATTTGGAGCTTATCGAGCTCGTATAATCCCATAGCCGATGCCACCCGATCAAGTCGTAAACCCAATTACAAGGCAAACCTAATCAACAAATACAAATTGTCTGACACAAAATATACCCCAAAGATGATTGTTTGAAACGAACTTTCTTTTTAGTGGTCATTTATGAAGTTATTTCATCAAATAAGTATGCTAACTAAAGTAGCGACTAGTGGAGAGATCCATTTGGTATTGTATTGGATTAATAAATAAATATATCTATCATTCATTGGGCAGCAGATAAGAGCTCGAACAATTGTTGTTCGAGGGCGTGACTTTGGGCAATGCTCTGGCCTTGGGCAAAACAACAAAACAACAAAACAAAATGCAGTGCAATGTCTCTTGCAAAATGTATAAAATATATGGATGAGAATATAAAATATTGCATATATTGCACAACAAATACAATTACGTCATTTGTGGCAGGGAGTTTGGCGGGTGATATTGGAAATGAAATGCCAATACGTGAGGATTGCGGCTCTATTGCTCTGTGGATAGCCGACTGACACATCGGAAGAGTCGGGCAAAAGTCCATTGAAGATACTTATGTTTGAAAAACTATTCTGGGATCACCTTTGACTCGTGTCTGGCTGCCGTCTAATTAAATTCCATTCGTGAACTACTTGAGCATTCATGTTTGATACTAGTATTCGTCGCATTTTGTGGCACTTGACATTGGGCATCGGGCATCGGTCTTCGCTCTTCGGCATCTCCTCCGATTATACATTGTACATAATTCCATCTGTGAATTGTCATGTCTAATGTCTAAAGTAATCTCAAATGACGCATTAAACTACACAAAGTGTGCGAATTGAGAGCGCTGCTTAATCAGCAGCAAAGATCTTAAATGGCCTTGGCAATGGAAGTGCAACATCTCCGAGACTTAAGCCACAGATACAGCAGGCAGGCACCCTCGTCGTATCTGTATCTCGCTCTCTATCTCTATCTCTCTGTCTGTATTCGGTTTGAGGTTTTAGCTTTCAGATTTCGATTTCGGTTTCTGTTTCTGTTTCCGAGGCGCAATCCATAATTGCAGTTCACCGAAGGTTATCTCACTCTCTCTAACGACTACAAAAAGAAAGCAGAAAGTCGAAGAGACAAACGGAAATTGAAACTGAAACCGAAACAGAAACCGAAATCAAAACCGACACCGATCGAGGGTGGTGTACTATATATAGTACTTATACAAATATATATATTAGATGTAGAGTGGGATTGGGATACGCATGACCCATGGGCAGTGCGATGTTCTGGAAATATCTATGACCACTATCTGTATCGGATACTTCGCATCGGAATGGCCAAATAGTAAACATTATATGACCTACGTCTACAATTACTATTTACTATACGGGTACTACGGCTGTCTATCAATCTATCTTTATGTTGTCCAAGCAGACAAACCTTCACGCGGTCTAGGCAGAACAATAGAAGCCACAATCGATGTATGCAAGCACTCGACTCCAATCTGATCCATAGCCCCCTCTCTGGATAGATAAACAAACATGAGATACCCGCGGATACCCTGCAGCTAATGGACTGAGGCTGTAGGTTCAACTTGCAAGTGGTACACGGAGTTTAGTCAGCTTCTTAGGCATTCAAATTGGTTGTCCAACTGTGATATTGGTCCTAATTCTAAGTGCCTTAGAATATCTTCGAATATGTTCTAGCAGCGCATTGGGAAATTCACTTTGGCCGAAGCGTTTCTCTCATAGAATTGTGTCAAAACTCAAGCCAGCAACAAATTGTTTACTTAGCTTTTCATTCCGTATCTGTATCTGTTTCTGTTTCTGTCTCTGTCTCTGTTGCGAGTCCGGCATGCCGCCCAGTGCCAGATTGCCAGCGCCAATACTTAGATGAGATATTTATGTACCTACTATTATTATTATTATTATACGTGGAGTGGTGTGGAGTGGAGTGGAGTGCAGGGTATTTTGCTGCTGCGCAAAAAGTGCATTAAACTTGAACCAAATGCCGATTGTCAGACTGACACCACACCACACCACCCCACACACAAATCATTCTCGATCCCTGGAGCTCATGTTAGCCAAGTACGCAGATAGGAACTGGCCCTCTACGGGCCATAATCATAATCATAATCATAATCTGACGATTGCCCATCCAGATACGATCGCTCAAGTACAGCATTAGCCCAAAAGCCTCTCCATGCTCAACTGGATGTAAACCTAACTCTAGATGAGATTTTAGTCCCATTGAAACATTTTAATCCACGCTTAAGACTTAACTAAAGTTGCTTTTAGTGCTCCAAAATGAGTTACTGTCATCTCAATGGAGCTGGAGTTCATCGGACGTCACATTTAGCAGAGAAAAGGGAAACAGAAAATCAAATTAAGAATGAATTTTAATTGGCCTGCCGATGTTAGCATTCAAGAGCCATTCGCCCACTATGTAAGTCCATCCCGAAGCTTTCCGAGTGTCTGCCCTAATCCTACGGCCTCACGGAACTAATGGAGGCCGTGGACAAGGGCTTCGACCCGAAGCAGTTGCACCCGGCCAACAAATGCTGGTCTGCACTCAAGTCTCTGGGCAGAAGCCTGTTCGAATGGCCAATGATGCCAAGCATCAGAACTAGCGCGCACCTGGGGCCACCTGGCTACCTGTCGGTGACAACAACTCTTTCACATCCCCCCTGGGCAGCCCAGCAGCAGTTCGTGGGAGTTGCCGCAGCACCCCAGCACCCCAGCAGCCCACTTAATAATAACAATGTATTGATAACTAGAAATAAAGAAGTGATAAAGAAATAAACAAGATGTAACCAATAGTTCGTTCTGCATTCTTTGTTGGTAGCTTTCGCTGCTGCAGGGTTGCATTTGTTTGCGCTATCGATGAACTCGATAGCTCAAATGTGGGAAAAGAGATCCAAGCGAAAGCCTTTTATATCTGGAGAGTGGAATCGTTGAGAATCTAGGATTATAATTATAAATAGACTTATATCATAGGTTGTTGGCATTCAATCAAAACGCGTTGTAGTTGGAAGTATACAGTAAACTTGGTATATAGTATTTTGTATATACCAAAATGGTATTTTTGGATCTATCGATTGTTATCCCACTGCAGTCCAGTGTGCGGCGTGCTTCCTTTCAAAGATAACTTTCTGGAATTGTTTTAGCTATGGAAACAGATCCATTTATTATCAACATCGGGTATAAACGATTTTTATCATACGACCCCACCACACAGAGTGTCCAGGACATACCTGCTCCAAGTAAGGTTCCCCCATCTTGTGCCATGCAAGCGACTAATTGTTCTGCTTTTCAGCTGATCCATCCAAAGCCCTCATTACAATCGACAAGGGAACAGCCTTGGGACATGTGGCTAAACTTTCTTTCCCGCAAGGAGTAATAGACAGTTATATCTCCAATAGCACCAATGCTCCGGCTGCTGATCAGTCTCTACTTGTGTCTATAGAGCCTGTTTCAACTCCGTTGAATGTCGCGGCCAGCGGCTCCTTGGGTGCGGATGCATCGTCTGAGTACGAATGCCCTATATGCCGGCTGGCCGCATTCGACCGTGGGCCAGTGGCTACATCATGTGGCCACATCTTCTGTAGGGAGTGTATAGAAGAGCAAATACGCCGCCGAAACAAGTGTGCCAAATGCAATGGGGAAATTACCGCAGATCAGCTTGTGCGCCTGTACTTGTAAGCCTTCCCGGATTCATTTTTGTTCAAATAAATGAAGTTGACCAAGCAGCAAGAACCTGCTCATGGGGAAGCTGCTCCTGCAGCTAGTAAATGGTGTCGGTGGCCGACTAAGTCGATGTGGTAGTCGACATTGGCCTTGATATCGAGCATGCCAAACTTTTGTTATATGCAGTTGTTCCGCCCTGAAGGGAAGGGTATGTAGCAGGGATTGGCACGACCCGGCGCATGAAGAAATTATAGAAGGAGGTCTCGTCGGCAAAATAAGGGAAACGTAACAACGCTGTCAATAAGTGCGAGTGAAAGGGCTCTGCGCTGTAGGTGAGAGTGAAACGACAATGGAGAGTGCGCGTCGACAAGCAAACAAGCACTGAACTCAAAGGGAAATAACACGAGAAACGCTGCCGACGACGAGACCTCCTTCTATAATTGCTTCATGGCCCGGCGCTGCCGGCACGTGCACGTGGTCGGTACCAACACCAATGCATTGAAATATTCCGCTTTGCCTGCTGTCTGTGCACACAAACGCAAAATCCTGAGCTGCTCGGCGCATGTGGCTCCGGCATGAAGCTGTTGGGCTCACTGAAGAGCCTGATAGATTGTGGAGTATCATAACTTTGACCATGGACTCCTCCAGCACCCTGTGAGCAAGTAGCGGCACGGAGGGGTACATGCGGAGCGTCTCCTCAATGCACAGAGAGATACACATTGTGAAGCTGCCAGTCCTCACCAAGGAACCGCTCAAGTTTCCCCTTGAAATGTACGGCCATCACCATCTCCTCGTCACACCTAAGGCTCCTAAATAAAATAAACCCAAATACAGCTTTAAATTACTTAGTATCAAGATTTTTTATGCAGCCATCTTTAATTATTTGAACAAATATGAGTCCGGGAAGGCTTACAAGTACAGGCGCACAAGCTGATCTGCGGTAATGTCCCTATTGCATTTGGCACACTTGTTTCGGCGGCGTATTTGCTCTTCTATACACTCCCGACAGAAGATGTGGCCACATGATGTAGCCACTGGCTCACGGTTGAATGCGGCCAGCAAGCATATCGGGCAGTCGTAGCCAGACGATGCATCCACACCCAAGGAGCCGCTGGCCGCGACATTCAACGGAGTTGAAACAGGACCTTTAGACACAAATACAGCTGGAGCATTGGAGCTATTGGAGATAATACTTTCTGTTGCTCCGTGCGGGAAAGAAAGCATAAAAAAATCTTCCAAAGCTGTTCCGTTTTCGATTGTTATGTCGGCTTGGCATGCTTCAGCTGAAAAGCAGAACAATTAGTCGCTTGCATGGCACAAGATGGGGGAACCTTACTAGGAGCAGGTATGTCCTGGACACTCTGTGTGGTGGGGTCGTAAGATAAAAATCGTTTATACCCGATGTTGATAATAAATGGATCTCTTTCCATAGCTAAAACAATTCCAGAAAGTTATCTTTGAAAGGAAGCACGCCGCACACTGGGTTGCAGTGGGATAACAATCGATAGATCCAAAAATACCATTTTGGTATATACAAAATACTATATACCAAGTTTACTGTATACTTCACACTACAACGCGTTTTGATTGAATGCCAACAACCTATGATATAAGTCTATTTATAAATATAATCCTAGATTCTCAACGATTCCACTCTCCAGATATAAAAGGCTTTAGCTTGGATCTCTTTTCCCACATTTGAGCTATCGAGTTCATCGATAGCGCAAACAAATGCAACCCTGCAGCAGCGAAAGCTACCAACAAAGAATGCAGAACGAACTATTGGTTACATCTTGTTTATTTCTTTATCACTTCTTTATTTCTAGTTATCAATACATTGTTATTATTTATTGAGCTGCTGGGGTGCTGGGGTGCTGCGGCAACTCCCACGAACTGCTGCTGGGCTGCCCAGGGGGGATGTGAAAGAGTTGTTGTCACCGACAGGTAGCCAGGTGGCCCCAGGTGCTCGCTAGTTCTGATGCTTGGCATCATTGGCCATTCGAACAGGCTCCTGCCCAGAGACTTGAGTGCAGACCAGCATTTGTTGGCCGGGTGCAACTGCTTGGGGTGGAAGCCCTTGTCCACGGCCTCCATCAGATCCGCGTAGGTGAGGTACTGGGGCACCCAGCTGAGGCAATTCGGTTGCGGCATATGCGGATAGGGCAGAACGGCTTGTCCTTCACCGTCTCCGAATTGGGAATCAATTCTCCAGGGCCGCTGCTTCTTGCTGCAATCCATGGGCAGGCAGCTCGAAAGTGGGATTGGGGCGGACACTCGCTAAGGTTCCGGATGGACTTAGGTTTTGGCTAGTCAAATTGTGCACATAATGTATGTAAATTCTTTATAGACAACTAATTGAAATTGATGGTGGGATTGAGACAAATCAAAGTTAGCGACGTTTGCTCATTTTTGAGTGCCATTGTCGAACTTGAGCAACAGCTAAACAAGCAAATAGAGTCGGAAATATTTAAATATGTACAATATTTATGTATGTATGTATTTATGGCTATTTTCATATCTTAATCTCACTTTTGGCTTTAGGTTTGTTTGCACACATATTCAGACTTCATATCGACTGGACATATTTTTGTGTGTGTTGTGTTCTTTGCACATTGTACATACACACATACATATTTACAAATGCATGTGAATGTATGAGCATGTATGAGCATGTGTGTGCTATGTGTGTATATATGCATGTACATACATAAATATGTACATATATTCGTATGAATGTACATGTGTGTGCATATTTACGAGTTACTTTTCCTTCTTCGTTTTCAGCGCTTTTCAATATTTTCTTCTCGCCGAGCTGGAGCGCATTTCGCCGCTTAGTTGATAACCGACCGCTCCCCAGAGCGGAGCTGCCACAAAGCTGTTGAAACCCATAAACAATAACAACAACCAGAGCCATACGACGGGGATTTACAGTTACAGTTAACCAGGGGCCCGTCCAAATTCCGGTGAGTGCGCGAAGGACTTATTTCGTTCTCTCTCTTTCATCTGATTTATCTTCATTATTTTGCCCACTTCTTTACTTCTTTCGTATGTATGTATCAATATATTCATGCATGTGTGTGTGTACATATGTACTTGCTTGCACATGTGTATATTCGGCAGGGAGCTAAGCTCTCTCCCACATTTGTGCTCTTTTTTTCATAAGCCAACCCAAGGCGAATTTATTTGCAAGGTGACTTCTTCCGCACAGGGCACTTTTGGTTACCACAACTCTAGCTCTAGCCCTTTCTAGCACTTGTAACTTCACCGTGAATAAGTTATTGGTCCTCCCCACAGCGCCGGCAGCGTCAACTCGTTAGAATCATACAATGTACATACACATACATACAAATGTATGCAGAAGTAAAAGTACATGCATATGTATGCATGTATGCCACTCTCGGTGAGCGGATACATACATATGTATGTACCTTTGGCTGCGTACACACACACACGATGTGCTTACCAGCTCGAAAAATAAAAAAAACGGTAAACATCTTTGTTGTGATCTCAAGTCCAAATATGACCGACTGACCCCATTCGCTGCTCCCTTTCTGCCTTTTGCTTTGTTATTTTGTTCGCTTTTTTTTTTTTGCTTGTGAGATAATTTGTTTGCATCCCATCTCCGACTTCAGTCGGCGCGGTGTTGTGTCTGAAATGACCTCGCAGAGGATATTAAAATATTTACGTGTCGTTGGAAACGCAAAAATAGTGTTCTTGATCATGCGTTTGGTTTATGTACATATGTATGTATATATGTATGTATGTACATACATATGTGTGTAGATATGTGCAATGTATGTACATACATACATATGTATGTATGTTCAACAACATGGCTTTCTTGTGCACGAAAGGGTATCAACAGAATCGCACTTCGAAGCTTGCCTTAATTTGTTCTTCTTGTGTGTTTTAATTTGGAAAAGGCGCGCGAGTGACTTAACAAAGGTCTGCTGTGAGCATGCTGGGTGCTGGATAAGGGGTGTGGGACGCATCGAAGCTGAAACGCAATTGGGAATGGGCACAGTCAAGCTGTGGTCTGGAATGGATGACGGACTGGCGAGTGTTCAATGGATGCGCCATGGAAATTGTATCTCAAAAAGAGCCGTCGCAAGTATTGTACGTGCCTCGGCCCTGTCATGTGGCGCACGCGGCCTCTATCGCGTGCTATTTCTGTTTAGAATTTTCAGCACAAAAGAAACCGAAAAGCCACTCGGACGGAGCAGCTCTTATCAAACGTTCCAAAAAGCCAAGTTCCCAATCACGAATTGAGAAAAAGCTTGTCCGTAGTCGAGTTCTACGCCCCATTGGACATACACACGAAAGCTGTCTCACTGTGGCCCTGGCCCTGCACAGTGGTCTGCATGCAGGCAAAAAGGTGTGGGTCGTGGGCAGGCAAAAACCCATCCAGACAGTGACACGCACTTGCATGACGAGAGTGTAATCTGTCCTGACCTACGACCCGACGACGGGTCGCTGTTAACTACCTGCTAACTACTGGGCTCACCGCTTATCGGTCACAATGTGTTTTTAATCTATTTGTGACTGTCCCTTGGTCCTGAATTCCTATAAATGTGCGAATATGAGGGCATCACAGACAGTTGACTTTATGAACCCATGCAGTTCGGTTGCTAATGTGAATATCCTCAAAATATACAGAAATATTGAACAAATTACTTGAAAAAACATTACAATTATTCGTTATAGTTTTCAAATAAACATTGATATTCATTAAAAGTAGAAGTGCATAAAATTAATTTATCCCACGGAAGTTTTTTATTGGGTACGTTTTATAAATGTGAAAATAGTATTTTATTGTACATATTTGTTCATAAATTATATTTTAAAAGCCGAACGATGAGAAAATATTTCATACAAATTATCTCTGTTCATTTCAACTTCATTTTTGTTTACTAAACTCCACCAAGGTCTCATTCAAAGTAGATTTAAATCGACTTTAATGTTAAGTATTTCATTGTAAAGAATATTTGAGCATAGTTTTGGTCCACTGTGCTGCAGACATAGCTGAGCGAAAGCTCGGGGCGCTCAATGCCGCTAACGGTCAGCGGTTACGGTGCTATGTGCGAAACGCTGATAACCGCCGAAACGAAAGAGATGGCAACAATAGCCGCAACAGTCACTCATTCCATGACCAGAGATGATGACACTCGAATTGGGTTAGGCGCAATATAAGAGGCATGCGTCAGAGCGCTCCGCTCCCCCTGACTTTTTCTTTGTTCTTTTGCCAGCGAACACCAGCAACGACGCGAACGTCGACTGCGACTGCGGCCGCTGCCGATATGATTTGATTTCTCTCCTGCGCAGCTGGCTGCGCTGCTCTCCCCGTCGCATTTGAACTCTTTCTTTCGCCGCGATATTCTTGGAATTATGCACAAAGACAGTGCAAGACAGCGCCTGTGAGAGAGTGCGAGAGAGAAGGAATGCGCGAGCGAACGCAGGCACGATGGGCACGAGCGGCGCTCTGCTTTCGGTCGCGTCGCGTCGCGTTCAGAGCCAGCTGCAGCAGCAACAGCAGCGGTAGCGGCAGCGGCAGCAAAATAAATCGTCCGTCCATTTGAGCTTCAATCATACACGGGGAGGTCCAACAAATTGGGCGGCCAGAGAACGAGAACTTTGTGTGCCGTTTCTTGCGCTAGATTCTGAGCAATTTAACTGTGTTTTTTTGTGTGTCGTGTCGTGATTGATTCCTTTGAGGTCAAAGTGCTTTACAATACGCGCAGTCCGTGGCAGATAGCAAGGCGGAGGCGGCTGCCCCAGAAAATTGTAGACACACTCAAGTGCTGCGTAGATGATCGTTTTGTGACGCCAAACGGGAACATACAGACAACATTGTCGACTCTTTGTGTCTGCAAGGAAGATTTTATGCATTAAACGAACTTTAAACTATGAAAATAGCAAATAAGTGCCGCGAATAGAAAACTGTAACAGCCACAGCAGCTGGGAAGCAGCAAAAAGCGCGACATGCTGCTGGTAAGGTCAAACGGAGACCAGGAAAGCATGCTGCCACAGACTCAGGTGGCAATCAAACGGAAGCCCGAACTGGAACAGGAGCTGCAACCCAAGCAGCACAAGAGATTCTTCGATCCGCGCACAACCAACAATTATAACTATAGACAACAGGCGAAAATGTATTCGAATCCCAATACACAACAGAATTTGGTCCAGAACAGACCCCCCATAAGTGTAGCAACGACACCCCCAACGACATTGCCCAACACTGGCATTGATGGAAACAATTCAAAACCAACAACAACAACAACAACATGTGAGTGAAGTGACGTTATGGGATTCTTTCGTTCTTTGCTTTGCTCTTCTCTTCTCTGCTTTGGTTTCCTCTCAACTTGTTTTCTTTTTTGACGCGCTTTTATCTCGCGCGCACTGAACAGCTGCTGTGGTCAGAGAAGCAATCAGCTGGACACAGTGGTGCAGTGGGGTTTTGTTTTTGTTGATGAAATGAAATGTTGAAATGAAAGCTGGGCTAAGCGAAGCAATTGCCAAAGGAAATATTATGTAGAGCACGTCTTTGAAGAGGCAAATAGGCAATTAATTTTGCTGTAAGTTTTTCCCCCAAAAATGTTTGAATGATTTTGCAAGTTACTGTTCATGTTAAGTAAATATTTAAAAAAATAAACCGCTCCAGTGCCACAGTATACTGTTGCCGCTGACACTTGACCACAACTTGACCTGTCAAGGATACATCTCTTGCTCATCCCGCTTCCTCTCTCTCTCTCTCACTCCCTCTGTTCTTAAACAATGATGCGCAGCAGAAAGAGAAACGAAAACAACATCATCACATGGCAATAAATGCGCCGGCAAACTGGGAGCGCGAGAGAGAGAGAGAGAGAGCAGACAGGCAACGCACTCACGAGGTTGAAGCACGGCAATGAACTTCAGGCGACGAAAGAAAAGTTTGTTTTCGAGGTTAAAAGTGGTCGTGAGTGAAGGAAAGACGGGGGACAGTCAAGGGACAGCAAAGAATAACAAAGAGAGTGACAGTGAGAGTGGGAGGGAGGGAGAGAGGGAGAGTGTAGAAATGGCATTGGCATTTGTTGTGCTTCCCTTCCTTCCCTTTCCCTCCCGCGTGCGCTCTTTCTTTCTAAATTGCCAAAATATCAGCAGTTTCTACTTAGCGCCCTATACAAAACCAGACCCGCATATGTATATCGAAAGCTCAAACAGGCGGAATGAAAATTAAATAAACAATAGGTTCAATGCACTTAAGGCGCAGTAGAATTCAATTTTGCACAAAGCACAAGCCACAAGCCACAGGGGCATAAACATGAACAAACACACTCACACACACATACACACACCCTGCACGCACACAATCGTATCCGAAGAAAGCTTCAGATATGTGCAGATGTAGCTTTTCGCTCATTTGGCCTTCAGAACCAGCCTCAACTTGCACTCGGAAATGTAAATCGCATTAAACGCATACAGATAAACATTTACATACATATGTATATCCACTATACATTGTAATTATACGTTGTAATCAGGCAAGAGTGTAGTGTGGGGGGGCTGGCGGTTGAGCATGTTGAACATAACCACTAAAAGTGTTCAATCCTCGAATCAAATGATGATCCCAACTGGTTAGCAAGCTAATAAGTGGGGTTCCTCTAGATATTCGATATTTACAAATACCTGTAGCAACTTGCACTTTTTGCTTGTTCCCAATGTTGTCAGCAAAAGTTCCGTGCACATAAATATCGCGTATACGCCATATTCGCGTGCATTATGTAGAGCCAAAAATATACATTTACTTAACAATTAATATGAAACACGAAAATAACGCAAAAAGGCAATTAAGTATAAGTATAAATTGAATACAGAAACTTCCGCACAGTGCGA
Source organism: Drosophila subobscura (assembly GCF_008121235.1). Classification (NCBI taxonomy): domain Eukaryota; kingdom Metazoa; phylum Arthropoda; class Insecta; order Diptera; family Drosophilidae; genus Drosophila; species Drosophila subobscura. Next base: position 20,303,114 of record NC_048530.1, on the reverse strand, counting down.
AGCCAGCAAGAACAACATGTCAGCGTGCTTCGATTTCCGTATTAATCAGACAGATCCCGCGATCTGATGCAGATTGCAGTTCATCTTTGCTTCATTTGCGGTTCACTTGGCTTCTTTATGTTTGGGAGACCATTTTTATTTATTTTTTGGGATGTCAGGTGGCGGCTGGATATCACCTCCACCTGCTCCTACTCCGCCCAAACGTGTTTGCAAATGTAATCTATATATACATACATAAAATTTATGTAAATATGTATGTACATACATATGTGTGTACATAACTGTGTGTGTATACTTAATACTTCCTGTGGCTGTGGCAGATGAACAAAGACAGAGCGACGGAGACGCAGACAGGAAATGCTCGAAAAATACAAAATAAAAAGAACAATTTTGTTGTATTGTAATTGTAAATTTTATTCTTATTGTTTGGTTGGTGCTGCCTCTACCCTGTACCATTTCCTTGCGAACTAAAAGAGTATTTTACATTCAAAATTGATGTTTTATTTCTTACTCTACCTTTCCTGTGCCCATTTCACACCACGCAATGTTGCCTTGTACCAGGGTATAGCCATGGTCGACACTTGCGAATGCATTTGGTTGCACTTATTTTTGTTTATTGCCGCCTGACCATGAGAGGAGATTGCCATGCAATGCAAATTGAATGACGACAGCCACCAGCAGCAGCAGCAGCAGCATCAGCAGGCGCTGGCGATGATAATTTACAATTTATTAATTATTTAGCGCATTGCCCTTGCATCCCCCAGGGCGGGGGTGGTTGGAGGGGCACACGGTACACCCCAAACAAAGCCCCTGGCAAGAGTCGCCTACCCCAACAATTTGCGTTGTGGCAAAGACAAGGTCAGAGCCAGGGTGAGCTCGGATAGGCGCTCGGGTTCACTCACCCAAGTGCCACCATCCGCCGCCACATGCACCTGATACTACATCATAGACACGCGCGCGACACCCGAATACAGAGGCAGCGAGAGCAGTGGAGAAGACGGGGTAAGCCAGGGGAGCTCTGCTGCAATTCTCAACCAACAAAAAATAAGTTCAAGCACCTGCTCTCTCTCGCTCGTGCTCTTTCACTTTCCCTCTCACTCCACAGCACACTTTTTTGTGGGATGGCCGATTAAAGCGGCCCGCGCACACGCTTTTCGCAATGAAACCCTCACGGTTCGTGGTTCGTTACTCCGGTAAGAGCTTTTGTGCTCGCGAAAAGTTCAAAGTTTCATAGAGAAAGAGCTGAAAGAGGAACAGGAAAGGAAATTGAGAGCTTGCAATCGGCGAATCGATTGAGTAATCGATGATTGCAATTGAATCGATAAAGCTGTGACCATGAAGGGGGCCAATGCACCATTTAAAGCCAAGCATTTGAACAAAATATTCAGATACTCGATTTATTGAATCTTTATTGCCGTAGCAATTTCCTTGAACTGTGCCACAACTTTTAATAATTGTGAACACCTTTTTTTTCTATCTTTTCAGGTGAGTAAAATATATTTATTATGAGCTTGACAGGAGATTGTACATGCTTACCATCACCCGAGTAAGTGCCACGCCTCACTTTTTATTTAAAACAAATCGACATAAAAATGTTTCGAACCACAAAACAAAAACCAAAGGAAAAAGCTAAAATATGTGCAATAATTTACAAAGAAGTTGGAGCAAAAAAAGAAATAGTAGAAAACAAACAAGAAAAACACTTAAAAAATTCATTTCGAAACTGCGCATTTGTTGAAGAGAACCCAAAGACGGGAATTTAGATATATGTACATATGTACATATGTTTTTTATAATGTTTATATAGAACTTGTTGCGTTTCGTAAACAATTAGCAAGAAATGCAATGTACTAAGTATATAAATTTCAAGTCGCGCATAAATTCAATCGGCTGTCTGGGCGGACAGTGACTATGGCCAAAATGTGGGTGCATAACCCATCGCAAGTAAACAAACAAAAACAAGCCAAAATCCAGTGGCTGGGGGAGAGAGAGTGGTGTCTATAAGGCGTGGAGGGATCAGGTTCAATGGCCAAAACACACACGCGGCAGCAACAACAAGGCGACAGACAACAGCCAAAAAGTCACCCAGCCAGATGGGTTGTTGGCCAAATTGAATTGAATTGGAAACAAGTTCAATGTTGGGTGGAGGGATGGTTGGAGAAGGAGGAACAACAGCAGCACCAGCTTTGGGGCATGGTTTATGAGGGAGGTTCCATCAACGCTTCGGGGGTTGCAGCAACGAGTCAACCAAGTCATTAACATTCTCTGGACAACAAGTAATTCGTTGAACCTGAAAAGACACAGACACAGCCAGATTCGGATAGAGAGTAGATGGAGAGATACACAGATACCAGACCAGACAGCATGACAGTTCTTGCCTCATACTGTGGCGACAGTGGCTGGCATTTCCCTTTCTTTTGTCATTGCCTTTCTTTCCTGTTGAGTGAAATCGCTCATTGTGATTATTGGGCAAGGACACGTGTCGCGCCCTGTTCGTGGTCTTGGAATGAGGACATCCATATGTACATCTGGGAGTTCATTGCTCGATAGGGGACTTTTTGAGGTCGCTCCATCTAGGTACATATGTACATACATATATGGAGATAAACCAGAAATGCATTGATAAGCCATATCTAAATGGCAGACACACTCGCAATCGTAATTATTATAATGAGCATGAGTATACAGACTTTTGTAATATAAGGAAACCTCTCCATGTGAAGACACTTTCTACAGCTCTTGCACCCATTTATTGTAAGGACTTAGCAAGAAGACTTCGTTTCTATCGAATGCAGGAATATTTACGGAAACTCTCAAAGAATGCCACAAAATGTAAACTGGAAACTGCTTGAATCTGCTGCTAGCACATTGCTTGAGTGAGATCTATTAATGTTTTGGTGGTATTAGCATCCAAGCTGCTTAAGAGTTGATTCCAGCCGAGACGAGGGACGCTGCTGCATGACGCGGTACAAATATGAATGCGTATTACTTAGATGTTAGCATTCTGCAGATAATGATGGTTTAGTAATGGATATTCTGCAGTGTAATTGATTGTATTTCCTTCTTCTAGTGTTCTGTTTCACAGTTTGTACAAGTTGCTTGGTTTCTACTCAAAATATATTCATAATTCATGCATGGCATCGAATGATTAACTTGGCCAATCAATAATTATACATTTACGTTGCGTTTATGTGCATGTTCCTTTACTGAGGACAAATACACCTCCCACAGAGGACAAACTTTATTGCTGACGTGTTATTCAAAGCCGTGGTAGGTGGTTGGAGCGTGGGCTTTAAGGCTATGTGGGAGGGGAGGATAGGATCAGCCGAGGAAATTTATTTTTATATTTCATTTTGTAATTGGTCGCCAACGTCAACGGCCGTTTGCTGACGTGGCCGTGGCCCATGGAAAGTTTGTCTGTCTCTCCGTTGGATTGGTGTGGGAAATGGAAGTAGAATTAAGCGCCACAAACAAACACAACTGTGGTACGTGCCTTTCCAACTGGCGCATGTTCTCTGTGGGTACGTGTCGTTGGCACGGATTCGATCCTTTACTCAACTTTTGCTCGATATTTCATCATCTCTGCCGCCTGCCATCTACAGTATAAACTGTGCTGCAGGGGGAAAAGGGAATTAAAATCCTCTCTCCACACTGGCATCTGCCATCTGCAGGGGCTAAAGCGACGTTTAGTGCCTAATGACGCGGACTCACGTGCTTTTTCGATCGCCAATTTTCGACCGCGTGCTAAGAGAGAGAGAGAGAGAGAGAGAAAATGAGAGAGCGAAGAGCTTTGCACGCGCGCTCTCTCATCGCCCAGCATCGTTGACGTTTTCGTGAGAGCCGAAACTGAAAATAAAACGCTGCTGGAGTCCCACAATGTGAAACTCTCATCTGCCATGTGACTGGAACACACATAATGTGCAGCCATAAAAAGAGGCCGTATGCCCACCTCAAGCCACTTGTACCCTGCGCTCACTTGTGTGTGCCAAAGAGAGATAGAGAGAGAGAGAGAGCAAGAGCGAGCCGCCAAGTTGGGGGCCCAGAGAGCGTGGATGTTGACGGCACGGCAGCCGTGCCCGTACCTTGTGAATAATTCTACCATGAGACCAGTCGACGTTTAGCCGCCGTCGTCGTTACAAACACAAAAAGCTCAGCGACGAGTTCCACAGTGCGCACCGACCGAGCCACCGAGCGAGCGACCCGATTAGACGCACAGCCAAAATTCACGTCTCCGCGAGTGTTCTGTTTCGTTTCGAGTCCCCACAGGCCAAACAATTGTCAGAGACACTTCTTGGTCCACTCGTGCATCGTGCAGGTTCCCATTGAGAACTTTAGATTCGGTTGTGTCTGGACTAGTGGCTGCCACACCGATGCAAATCAGTTGCGCCCGATTTGCAGTGCCAAACGATGGCGTTGTTATTTGTGCAACACCAAACACCACAGAAGCAACAACAGAAACTGCAACAACAGCCACAACAACAGTCAGAGCCACAGCAGTGGCATCCACGTTCACTGAGAACATCTGCCAACGCCGAGGATACCCCTCATATAGGGGAGGCGCCACAACAGCAGCAACAGCAGCAGCAACAACAACGCAGTAAAATCCAACTGCAGCGGCAGCAACGCTTCAAATAAAAACCAAAAGTATATTTGAAATCCCCCCAAAAACAAAAGGAAGCAGCACCCGCAGCGAAAACTCTTACGAAATAAAACCCAAAAAATTACAACAAAAATACCAAAAAACCGAAAAAATTAATACGCGTTGCGCCTGCGCATTGCCCCGCAAACCACAAAGAAAGAAAGAAAGAAAGTTTCTCTTACTCCCAAAACAACAACAACAACAGCAACAAGAAGTGAAAGAAAATAGTTTGGAAAATAAACCAAAAATAAAAGTAACGTTTTTTTTGTTCGAGTGTTTATTTTTGATGTGACTCAAAATACAATAAAAATCAAAGAGAAAATCATTCAAAAATGGAGCAAATCACCAACTACTTTGAGCACATGGATTACGTGTCCTTTGGGGTGATAGCCCTGCCCTGCGTGGTAATTGCCGTCTATGGATTCCTTCAGGTGGCCAGTGGATTGGCCAAGGGGAAAAGTAAGTAATAAAAAAACAAAACAAAATGAAAGGCTCAAAGACAGAGAGAGAAGAGAGAGCGTGAAAAGTGAGTCAGTTTTTTGGACTGATTCCTCCCCAGGCGATTGCTGACTAAGACAAAAATGTTTATGTGGAAATGTACAAAAGATTAATACGATGATGATGGGCAGATACCATCGATTGTGATTCATTCATCCAGTACTTGGGGAAATAATTGATTTTGAAGGATAAGCCTATGCAGTCAGGGATCTGGCACTTAACCTAATCCACTTTTAAGGTGCCGATGGTGCTCCACATTGGATGAATGTGAAATGGAACATGGCCAAACAGAGTGCAGAGCATGGCCTGGTGGCTGGCTGGCTATTGGCATTCCCCAAAACCGCAAAAAAAACGCAAAGCAAACAACAGACAACAAAATTATTTAAGTAATTCGCGTTCTCTCGCATTTGTTATACAAAATTGTTTCAAGTGGGAAAGTGTGAACAGCTGCTCTTCAAGAGGGGGGAGGGGAAGAGCCGGCACATGGGTCTTTCCCACACTTCTCATCCCCCCACTGGAGTCGAAATGGGCAAACGATTCCCAGAGTATTATTTATAGTGTGCGGAAAACAAATACGAGAACTTGTTGCGATTGGGGGGGGGCAGAGGCGTAGGAAACCAGAGAACCCACGGGAACCACAATGCGTCCCTAACCTACCCCACAACCTTCCAAATGCGCGATCGTTAGCTCCCGTACCCGTACCCGTACCCGTACCCGTGCCCGATGGGGAGTTGGGGAATGTCTGCGATAAGAGCGTCAATTGCAGTTAATCAAAAGAGTGTTTCCGTTTCGAAACTCGCATGAAACACATCGATCGATAACGATCTTGCTTAGAGTTCGGATCGCAGGGATCTCCACTGGATCTCATCACTCTCGAAATCTTCGCCGTCTTTCGCTGTTGATTTGACTTTTTTTCAACAAAATAAAACCCGATTTTTACATAATATTCGCGCAAGCAACTTTCACACCAAACTAATGTATGTACATTGGAAATGCCAGAGGAAAGAGAGACAGAGACAGAGACCAGACCAGACCGAACAGCAGATACGGCAAAAAGATACAAAGATACGCGAAAGAAGATACCAAACCTGATGAGAGACTTACTTTCTTTTCGGTTGGGAAAGGTCCCGCAACGCATTCGATCTGCCGTGGATATATCTGAAATATATTTATGCCAAACAAGCGACAGTAGAAAAGATCAGAAAGTTAACTTAATTTTCTTTTGATTTTCTTTGTGTGTTTTTTTTGTATTCATTTTTTTTCTTTTTTTGCTTTTTTGCCATTTGCTAATTTTGTGCATCTTTCGCCTTGCCGATGCTCTCTTGGCTCTTTTTTTTAGTTTCTTTCGTCTCAAATTGAGTTCATTTATTTTTGTTGTGTGCGGCAGTAAATGAATTTCAATCGATTAGCAGAGGATATAACCCAAACAAGCCATATCCAAAGAAATTATAGCTTTGCGCAGAAACTTTTTTCATTTTATTATTTGTACACCCCCAACATACTTTTAAGATGACTAAGAGACGAGGGGGCACGGCTGGAACAACATCTGTTGCCGCTCTGACCCATCCATAGAACCCCCGTACTCGTAATGTTTTCCGCGCAATAGATCTCGTCTCTTATCAGGGCAAAAAAAGATTAATTTGTATTCTTTGCAAGTATTTATTGCTTCAGTTTTAAGTGTTTTCAGCTTTTTGTTTTATTTTCTTTATCTCTTGAGTTCTTTGCGTGGTTGTTGTTTTTCCCTACTCGTATGACATGGCATTTTGCGAGTCAGTTTTCTCCCTCCGTGCCCCTTTAGGGCCTTTGGGAATTGGAATTGGATCTGGTATGCATAATGCATAATGCATACTCGGGGAACGAGAGTGGACGGCGGTGTTCTCGGGTTCGGTATTGTAAATTCTGTTGCAGAGACCCACCCAACTTGTGTGTGTGTGTGCTTATCCTTTCGCTTATGGGAACATCCGAATTGCATTGCATCTAATTCCAGCAATTAATTCGTTTTATTACTATTATTATTTCGAGCGTTTTTCGACTTTGTTGTGAAACGCTTTTCACGCTGCTCGGACAAAACAACCGCGTATTAAACGCTTCCGATCTTTGGCAGCGATAAGCGTGGCAATGATACGTTCTATTGACAGAAAGTACACAAGTGGCACTGTGAGTGAGAACCGAATGGAACGGAGCAACCCATCGAATGGCAAGCTCTTTGGGGACAAAGTTACAGAGATAAATACTTCGATAGACATTGAATAAGTGTTTGTCTATTAATAGTCCATAATTTCGCCTCTAAGTACTGGGTATCCTCATGGTCGAGGGCCTCTCGACATTCTGGGGCTCTGGTATTTGCTTCACTTATTTGAATCCCTATGCTAATTTGCTGGCATTTAGTTTTCTCTGAATCTTAGTTGAGTTTCGGAACTATCTGTGGAGCATGCACCGCCCACATGTGGCTACGTGAGGAATGGAGCATGTCAGGGCAGGGCAGGGCAGGGCAGGGTAGGGCAGGGTAGGGTAGGTCGGGTGTCGTGACATAATCGCTGGCCCTCCAATTTCTGAGATTTATGTATGTGGATTTTAGCATAAGACTCGAAAAGAGAAAAGAGCCAAAGAAATTGGCTTTTTGCTGAGCAGAGGAAAGAAATACACTGAGACGTGACATAAGCAAAGGTCGACTCGACCGACCCCGGGCCTCGCTCATCCATTTCCAGTTTTCGTCTCCATCTTTGGGTCTACTTCTTGGCCAAGTTTAAAGCCAAAGCCAAAGCGAAAGTTTTACCCCGTTTGTGTGTTTTTTTTTGCTTTTCGAACTTCTTATTTAACAGCTCTCCGGTCTTCGTGGTCGTTCGTTTTCACTTTACCCTGATATTTTCGATGTTGTTTTCTCTGCGGCTTCCGTCGTTCGTCGTCTGTTTGCTTTTTCCACTACGTGCCACAATTCAGAAGCAAAATATGAATCAAAAACACACACAAGATATATTCACAAGACATACCCCACAAATATCAATGATTAATGAACAACACACAGTGTCAGCGCTTTTCCAGGTGTACACCTTTGATGGGGGCGGGCAAAGCACATCTCACTAGGATAAATTATTTCAAATATTTCCATCTATAGCTAGAACTGTCAATGACTTTTATGTTGAAACATTTACCCCCAAACAAGCAGTAACAAACTTCAATTCATTTGTGTGGAAATGCTCGCTTGTAAATTGTAAGCAAAATTTCTGTTGGTTTTACTCCCTTGAAATATGTTTCCGTGAAATTATTTTTTAAATTGTGAATCGTAGTAGAATACCAAAATTGCAAGTGCTTGAAGATGTGGTACCCTCCAGCAATGGTGACTTATTGGGTTTATCCTCAAGATCCCTGGTTTACATGTGAGTGCAAACTATATAAATTATGTACATGCCAGATAACGTAGGCTACAGGATCCTGGTGGTCCACTTCATCCACACGTGAGTGCCAAAAACCCTTAAAACAGATACTTAAGGATAGGTGTGGGTGAATGTTTTGGTCCGTATCCAGGTCTCCGTTGTCTCAGTGTTGCTTTCGAGCCGTCTCTCCGTCGTCTTCTCGTTTTTGCTCTCTCTTGCTGTGTCGCTGTCTCGCTGTCGTTGCTGTCTTGTGATGCAAGTCTCTAAGCGGCACTCGTGCCTTGCCGCATTCTGTCGTAATCACCTCTAGCTCTCTGATGTATGCAAAGTTGTTAGCACTTTTTACAGGCCAACATCACGACTGCAACAAAATGGTAAAAACAACGACACGGTCCCTCCGTTTTGTGTGTGCCATTTTTCATAGTTTTTGGGCAGCGAATACAGCGAGACGAACGCCAGACACTAGGCAGAGAAACAAATTAAAACTAATTGACAGGCAACACTTTTACTCTCAAACGGGCCATGCGAAATGGTACTCGGTTGTAACTGAAAAGGGTCTCTAAAGAGAAAGATTTTACCCACCATTTGTATGATTTTCCATCTAAAGATCTCTAAAGAATAAACTGATAGATGGAAGTGCATTAATAAGAGACATTAGAGGATTACCAGGGTTGTATATCTTCGATTGTACATGTCGCGCGTCATGTGGCAGTGCCCCTCGGTCATGCGATGATCATTCAATCAAAATGCTAATCAAGAACTTTGAGCATGTTCATCTCTTGGTTTTTTCATACAAAAAACATTCAACAAATTTCCACTTAAGAGGGCCACCTTTCCCCCTTCCACCCCTGTAGCGTTTTATGAAAATGATTTTATTTATGCACAATATATGAATGAATTTACATGCCCAGCGGTGAGAGGGCACAAAAGAGAAAAGATTTGAGTTTGCGGAAAATGTGTGGATATTTAATTTTTTATTTATTTTTTGTTGGTTCTACTTTATAGTTTTACTTTAAAGCAGGAAATGTGTGTAAATATATTGTACGAAAACAAAGTATCTATTTTGGGGTTAATATTAATGTTGGTACTTCAAAGAATATCTCTCTGCCTGCCTGGCTGTCTGTCCATTCGAGGGTATCCCCAGTTCGGCCTTTGGCTTTTGGTTCCTAAAGCAAACAAAAAACTGAAACTATTTATACACAAAGATACATTTGTTGGTGATTCTGTGATTAACTGATTGGATGAAAAGTGTCGGCGCAAAGGTTTCCCAGCACCAAATCAGATTTATACATCTATATATCAACCGATTTGTGTCCAACACATACTCAGACACACACACACACACACACACACAGAGAACAGTTTATAGATACGAATCTATTCAATTTTTGATCTTTATTTAGATTGGCAGGGGGGCAGGGGCTGGGGCTGTGTGATGATTTCCTCTCTCTCTCTATAAAATCCGCCCCATCGTCTATAGAGAACCTCCGCCCCATTTGCCGATTTGCCGAATCGCCGATCGCATTCCAAACAATTTTTCACTCTACATTTTCACCCGCTCTCATCGCAAAAGCTCAGTGCATTCTATGATTTTTACGATTTTTCTAAGTCTTTTTGTCTTTGTTTTTTTCTTTCGCGTGCGCTGCCAACTTGTTGATTTGCACATTCGACGTCGCGTCCGCCAGGCGTGACAGAAACAATAAAAAAGGAAAACCATGTGGAAAATGTTGAAAATTGAAAACTAAATATGTCGATTTGGTAGAACTGTTTTGGTTATTGATTGAAAATGCATGCAAACTTGAACTTTTCATTCAATTGGTTTGAAATTATCGATAGCGGCACGCAACGATTATTTATCGAATCAAATTTAAGAATATTCTCAAGGCAAATAATCGAAATTGGAGCTATAAATGGAAAATTTACTGGGTACTCAATAACGTTTACTATTGGCAACGATTGCTCATTATGTCACACATCTACCACGATCAATCATCGTTCAGCTATCGATCAGGAGTTCGATTTTCATCCACACTTCCGCTAATTCATCATTCCATGCTCTTCTCTCACTCATGTTTTTCTTGCTGTATGTTTTCTCTTTGGAAACTTATCTAACATTCGCTTTGGACTTTCCTCCCACCATTTGGGAGCGGGGCAATTTCTCACGATTTTCGCTCTGTTTTCCACTCCAATTTCGCACTGCATTTGGTGTTCCGTCAATGCCAAATGTATTAACATGCGAGTACGAATGCGAGTACAATGTACAATGTACAATTTACATACATAAATCCTCCTTGTGTTTGTGCAAAATGTTGAAATCATTTCCGCAATTTGTTATAAATTTCGTTACCAAAAGAAAGCCAGAGATCTCTGCCTGTGCCTGTGCCTCTCTCTCTCTCTCTGTGTCTCTGGTCTGCCTTCACTTTTCCCTCCATAGTACGAGTAACTATAATTATTACTCACTTTCCCAAGCATGTAATTCGTTTCTCTCTGCATGTGTATATCTATATCTATGTATCTTTGCTCTGTTCCGCTGTACTTTTTAGCATTTAGGGGGCCCCCTTTCACTGCCTGCCACAGAGAATCGTCACACGAAGGGGGCACAGCCACAGGCACAGCCACAGCCACAGGCACAGCGAGTAGGTCTGGGCTTTGGGGGCACATACTTGTATATTTACCTGACTCTTTCTCTCTCTCTCTCTGTCTCTTTTGTTATGTACCTCGAGTGCGTTATTTACTTATGTTTTTTACAAGTGCAATTGAGGTTACTTTCTATTTAAAAATTAAAGAAAAAAATATAAGTCTACGTGCATGCAAATGGTGGAGAGCTTTGGGGCCAGAGACAGACCCAGAGCCAGAGCCAGAGCCACAGCCGATCATCAGAGTGTGGCCAAATGGTTGGCGTTTTGCTTCTCTCTCTCTCCGCTTCTCCGCTTCTTCTCTTTAGCTTCCACATCTTATCGATGGCACTCTTTAAGTGTACATTTACGTGCTGCTCATTTATTCCCATGATGTTTTATAACTGAGATTCGGATTCCACTTTGTGTCTATTGTGTGTTCACGAGGGTACAAGTACCTCTCTAGTTCTTCTTTTTGGCCTTCAGTGTATCCAGCAATTGGGCAGGGTATATCCATTCTATTCAATCCATTGTTCTCTATGAGCTATGATCTATCAAAAAGGCAGACACAAAGCTGCTTGCAGCTGAATCAAGAAGGTTTGCTCTGGCACTAGAGGGTATGCCATGTGTCTGCTACTTCTTTGGGCTAGCATGTTAGCTAACAATCATCTAATGAAGTGCCATCATTTATGTACGTGCTACTGTTTGCTTGCTTTCCATGTCTTTGGAGCACATGTTTATGTGTTCGGAGTACGAGTATCTGGTTGCTATTGCCACTGATATCCATGAGCTGTGATAAAGAGGAGTACGCGCTTCAAGGGGAGTGGAAAACTCTGCCTTTGGTTCCATCTTGTGATCTGTCGACCCACTGCAGTAATCCCTTGATGGTTCGCTTTCGGTGCCTACCACTTTGTTCTTGATCTGTTTCTGCTTTTGCCGCACAGCTGGCGGCATGCATCAAAATTTGCCATCATTGCTCGGGCTGGCTGTCCACAGTGTCCACTGCCCTTGTTCTTCATCCGAGAGATCTCCTCTCCGAGTTGTGTCTTCGAGCTGTCTTAGATGTTTACTTCGTTGTGTGTGCCACGTTTCGCTTCGTTTCGTTTTGTTTCGTTCTGTTTCTGCTTCTGTTTCTGCTTCTGTTCCGTTTTGGGATTTTGTTTTTATTTTGGTATTTTTATACATCTTGTGGTGTGTGGCCGCCGCCCCCATTTGTATTACTTTGATTACTTTCTTGGCTGCAGAGTCAAATAAATCATTCAGGATTGCCACAATACACTTTGTGGCGTTCTAGAAAATAATATATGTATATGCCCCAAGGGGCATTCAGGCACTCGGACCATAATATATGTATATCGTACGTCAGCCATTATGTATTATAATAATAATAATAATTATCATAAATATTTGTGTGTTTTTCTCATGAATGAAGAACACCAAAGGTATCTCACACCACCCCCTCTCTCTCTCTACAAAAACCAAAACAAAATCTGCCTCAAAACAAGAAAACAAAAGCGCGAAATACATTTTGTCAAGAAAGTAATTTCTTGGCAGAATATAACACACAAAAACCAAAACAAAATCCCAAATCTGTATCTGTATCTATGTATCTGTGTATCTGTGCTGTTTCGAGTGGGCCGTGAAACGTCTCCGCGTCCGTGGACATCGTCAGCAATTGCAAATTGTGATAAAAGTAGAGAAAACATTCGCCAAAATATGGGTCATCCTCAATAGATAGAAATCTCTCTCTCTATCTCTCTCTCTCTCTCTGTTGGTCTTGTTCTGACTCTCGATTCAGAGTCCGATTCTGATCCACTTGTGCTCTGGTCCGTTACTTTGACGGTGGAGGGAAATAAACGAGCATTAGAGCTGGAATAACGGAATAGCCTTGCATTTCAAATACATTTCTAGTCATTACAATAGCCACGGAAAATCTATGAAAGATCTAGAGATCTAGAGAGTGGGAAACGATGGGCAAAACTTGAACAGAAAGGTAGGAAAATGCAATCAGGAAACTCAACTGTAGACCCATTTTTTTGACCATTCTTTTCCGTCCATGTGCCACATAATGTGATGGAAATATCTCGATCAGAGATATTCCACAGCCATGGGAGATGATTATTAAATTGCATTCAGCTCTTGGCCGCTTGTCCGCTTGGCCGCTTGTCCGCTTGGCCGCATGTCCGCTTGCAATTAAATTAAGTTGAAAAAATTAAAATATAAATATATTGAGAATGATTTGTTTTGACAAGTGCCTCAAGAATTCGGTGCTTACGATACTTGGAGTGTTGGCATTCTGTGGCATTCGAGTACTCTTCAGGCTGAGTTCTTTAGCTCTACAGATCCTCTTCAGGTTTATTTCTCTTTCTTTTTGCCTGTTTGTGGGGCTGTCAAAAAAGTGTCAGAATCATAGAATTGTGACAGCAAGCACGCGGGACTCATTCTCATATCCCTCCAATTTAATTTCAGAAGCCAGCAGCAGAAGAGAACAAAAAAACACAAATAAATATACCACAAGAATTAGTTACGTACAAATGTACACAAATGTATTTAGAGATGGAAATTTTGTGAGATGAAATTAGTTGATTTGTGTTTGGTATTTGAGTAAACAGCGGATTCCATAATGTTTTCAATTAATAACAATTGCCGAATGATCGCACAATGATCGGAATGATGTGTGCGGCTAAATGTATGACGCAGACTGTTTCTTTCGGATCTTCATTTGTATTTTTCTGTGTGTGTTTTCAAGCTATAGTTATGGATTTTTTCATTGATTAGCTTATTGTTTTTCCACTTCGATTGAGTGATTTATTTAAAGGAAAGTCTTGAATCGAATCGAAGAAAGATTCATGTTTGATGCAGAAAGTTCAAAAACAATTGAAGAAAGAGCGGAAATGCCTTGAGCTTATTTATTGCCGGGGGGGGGGGGGGGGAAGCTTCTTCCGTTTATAGATTACTTTCAGCAATGATAACGAATCACATTGCCATGCGGCCTGGCCACCACTCGATGTCGTCATCGGCAGTGATTTATTTATCGAACGACCCGACCACTCCCGCAATAGACCACAGCATGGACGATCCCCTACATTGTTTTTGCATATTTTATTTTGCCCGTTCAAGCATAAAATAAAACTATTTTTACCCCACAATAAACGTCACCAGATCACGCTCCATCGCCAGCGATCCATGTGCTCTGTGTTCTGTCTGCTCTTCCTACTTCTCACATTCGCGAAACCCCAAACTCAGGCCCCCGAAAAAAGAGCACGTCCCACGTCCCAATGGTTTGGGAGGGTCTTCTTCCTGTGTCATGTGTCTTACATCAATCTAATTGTACGTTTCACGGCATGCGGAATACGGAATGCCGTGCCACAAATAAGTTCTAGATGCTTTCGCACGTAATTGGAATGCGAATTACTTAATTTTCTATAGATTTCCCGTACACATTTGATGGCCCGAAAAGCACAAAGGCATTAAGGCCGCCTTAACATTTCCGGTTTACCAAACAAAAACCTCATACCTCTGCTTACTACGATTACAATCCATCGGCTAAGCTCTCCCTCCGCTTCCCCCTGTCGAATATGATTTCCCAAAGTTTCGTTTCGTTTTTTTTTTTGGACTCTGAAAAGAGAACACGTGTTTCCTTAGGCTCGCGCGATGAACTTCAAACCCCAAAGACACTGAAGCAAGGTGGATGGTGGCGAGGGGGAAAAGCATTTCAGCATTTCAGTTCGTTCGCACCCCGAGGTAACCCCCAGAAGCAGAAGGCATTAAACTCATTATGGAAACTTGTTCTAGTGGTGTGCTTGTTGGTGGGGGATTGGGGATCGGGGAATGCGCATGGGAAATGCTCGTGCGACTTATGGGTACGGGTACGATTACGGCCTCCACCACACATCAGTTTTCGTCTCTGGGGGGTTGCCAGCGATCTTGTTTTTGGGGCGCACACATTTCCATGGTGATTATTCTTTTCGGAAACTCCATGTGCCACATATATCTGCAGCTGTGTATCTGTGTGTGTGGCAGACACGCATGCGCTGAATGCGCGCTGTCATCATTGGGGCTGTTGCCATGCGCAGAGCCAGAAATCGGAGCATACCCTTTTTGCCTTGGAGTTGAGGGAAGTTTCTGCTCGTTCAAACAAGATGCGCAATAAATAGAGCAGCTTCTCAGTTGTTTCAGATATACAAAAACTGGCCTAAAAATGTCTTTGGAGAATCGGGAATGACCTTTTTTTCCTTCCCTTTCGTTTCGAAATTTGATCCTCTCAAAAGTGTAGCGGATGCTTAAAAGTGTATCCCAGTGTTCGTTCATTTGTCCATGGTCCACCCTAATGATCCGCTTCACTGGGGCCTCCCCACACTCGTCTCTCGTCTCTCTTTCTCTCTCTCTCCCCAGCTCCCGTTATGGCGTGCCGGGCCAGACCGGGCCTCGTTTCCTTTTTGCTCCCTTTACTCTTTGCTTCTTCTTTTGCTCTCTTCTTTTCTGCTGTTTTGTGTTTCCCCTTTTAGCAGCTTTGTAAGAGCTTCTTCATTGGAATTCATTCAACTTTAGCAGCGCGCATTTTGCTGCTGTTTCATTTCGTTTCTGTTGCTAACTTATGAATGATCCAAAAGATGCCCAATAAACACGATCATCATGATGATGATGATGATGATGATGCAGTTGATGAGTTTTGCGGCCACAAATAGAATCACGCGCGCCTTTCATTTCCGTTGCAATTTTTGGCACCCTAAACGGCAAATGCTCTCCTCTCTCACTCTTGCGACGATGGCACACACGTGCCGGGCAGCACAATGTTTTCGTTGAACTTCCAATTCACTCTCTCACAGGCCACACAATATTCCAAACAATTCACATTCAAATTTCATTCACATTCACATTACAATTTCAATTTCCATTTCAATTCCATTCAGTACCTCGCGAGATTAAAGCGCGACATCGCCTCTCTATTCCACAGTATTCCTGGCGATGCCCATTCCCATTCCCATTTCAATTCCATTCAGGCGCCGCCGACGTCGCCGTCTTTGCGAATATTTCGCGATTCAATGCGCGGCAGCGCATTCTCCTTCGCCTTCTCCTTCTCCTCCCTCCCTTCCTCGTAAATCTCACGCCACCAAGTCGGAGGGGGAGATCTAGAATGGGCGTGGCATATCATTTGAATACTAATATATTTAGCATTTGCCAAAAAGAATACAATAATTTCAAAGTGAGAACAACAAATTACACTCCACTCGATTCGAAATTCCAAAGAGTTCTCGGTTCGTGGTTCGGGTTCGGCTTCTCGATGAGTGAAGAGTATGGGGGGAGGGACGGAAGGTTGCCGGTGGGCGGGAGGAGGGCGGAGGGGCACGGGTACGCACATGGACCTGGCGCGCTAGGCACGAACTGGTACCTGTTTTTCGTGGCTTTTATTTGTTTTATTTTGTCTTTAATTTATAATTTTGCTGTTTTGTTGTTGTTTTTTGCTTCTCGTTGTTGTTCGCCCAAAACGAGAAATTGTTCAAATTCCCCAAAAGATCTTCCATTCACAGGCCAGCCAGTTGGCTTTCCGTCAGTTTTCCAGCGAAAACCAACAAAAACAATACAACTGGAGGTTGTTCTCGCTTGTGTCCCTTTTCTTATAGCCTTTGTGTTGGCGCTGCTTATAAAGGAGACCTGCCCTTAATCTAAATGATTTCTTGGAAGCAGCATGGATCACATGGCCCCGTGTTCTTCACTCTTTCTGAGATAGAGAATTATCAACATCGGTTATCGGCACAAGTCCCAGTTACTGCCAACCGAATTATAAAACATTTTGGTGAAAATTCAAGGGAAAAAGGTCTGAAGCATCTGAAGTTCAGGGGAAAGATTTTTGGCCAAGTTTGCTTAAGATATGGCCCCTAATCCATAGGCAGAAGAGAACAGAATAGCATAGAGTACACCCTCTGTTGGGTGGTTCTTGCATACAAATCTTATCTAAGTAGGAAGCCAATGGTTGTGTTTTCGTGCGGTGGGGGGCTGGTGGGGGCACGTGGTCAGAGCCTGCCCTAGGCTATGCGGCGAAAAAAGATAGCGAAACGCAAGCGAAAACGAATACGAATTCGCCGTATTCCGTATTCCACTTATCAGAGAGTCGACTCGCTGATGATTCACTGTGTCGTCATCACCGGGCCATGGCGTCGTAGTAGTAGGTCTCAAACGTGAATTGGTATGACTCTGGGTTTTTTTTCTGTTTCTTCTGGGTATTGGGTGTTGTTTTCTTCCCGCGTTTGCCTGCTAATCGTTCGTTTAGTTCGTTTTCAACTGCAAGTGCAGCCGGTACACGATCGTTAGCGCAGCGAGAGACAGCGAGACTCGCTTTCCAATTGGATAGCAGGATATAGAGCAATAATTAGCAATCAGAAGTGTCGCGTTTTGATGCACAATGCGTTTCCAACTGGAGCAATTCTTGCAGTTTCATTTGCGAAAATTTTGTATGTCCCAAAACAAAAACAAAACAAAACAAAAGCCAAAAACTAATCACAACTTTCACTCGTTTTTTTTTCTTTTAGATGACAAAATGCAAGAGCAGTGTAATCCTAATAATAATAACAACAACCACAACAACAATGCCAATGCCAATGCCACAAACGGCAACAGCAATCAAAGCAATTGTGGCAACACTGGTGGCAACAACAATTTCAACAACGGCAACAGCAGCGGCAGCAAGCGCTGCCCTGGAAAGTATTCCAATAACAACATGTCCGCTTACAACAACAGCAACAACAACGGTAACAGTAAAAATGCATCCCGCAAGAATCGTTACAACAACAACAACCAGAATCAGCACCAAAATCCCCATCAAAAGCAACAGCAACGCAACTTCTATGGCAATTCGCAGAAGCGAATCGATGGAGCTGCCGGCGATATGGATGCCAATCTGAATGGGGAATCGCAAGCCCAATCCTGGCGCAACTACAGCGGACACCATCTGGCGAATTCTTCATGCATCGAAGGTGAGTGTTAATCCAGCCCGTACTTTCTGTATTCCCATTGATGCACAAGAGAATGCCGACAAGGAGAGTGCCTTGGCATGGCGCAATGTCAGCGCCTCCCTTGGTATGCATTTTGTGAGCTATTGATGCCATTCCTTTGGGCAAAGAAAGCTCCAATGTTCGGTTTTTGTTAAAGTTACTCCCACTCGTGATTCCATTGACCAACCAGCGTAGCCATGAGATACACCGACACACAGACACAGGCGCTGATTCATTTCCATTTCCATGCCGATTACGAGTCGTCGTTCTTTGTGTTGTTTTTGTTTTTGTTTTGTTTTTGGTTCATAAAATTCCAAGCAAATCGAGCGACCGGCATCTACAAAATGAATCACACATAAAGAAACAAATCAACGTCATCGATGGGAACGGGTATCGTATCGTCACTTGCCAGCCTCGTGGGTTGTACTTTTCACCTGATTCGGATGTGGATTTAGCTTTGATTGTCTATAAATATTTTGTTGTTGCATCTTTGGGTCAGAGGCAGAGAGCAGAGAGCAGAGAGCCCGTGGGTTTCAGCAGTGGGTGAACGTTAATTAGGAAAATGCCTTTGATTGGAATGGCCTCCTTCCCACGAGAGCACACAGAGAAATGAGTACGAGGTGCTCCAGTAGATTGTGGATTGGCAGGGGAGAATATACCTTAGTTACCATTCAAATTAATGCCTACTCATGCATTTGGGTCGACTATCTATCTATCCATTCATCCATCTAGCTATCTATACTCTTGAGTAGCCACCCCATGGGGAGGGCAAACCTCGGTTATCAACATTTTTCAATTGACTCTTGACCACAGTGGAGACACCGAGATATCGTTGGCTTACAGAGAGGTGCTTCTGCTGCCGCTTTGCTCTTGCTTTTGCTTTGCTTTTGCTTCTATTTATATGCTGTCTGGTTGCCCGATTTACAGAATACACAGAAACTGCAAAGGTTCTGCTCATAAATAGGAAAATTGCAGGAAATCTTCGCTTAAGCTTAATGAACCTCAGATCGAAACGAGGCGCGCTCAAGATAGCAGCAGCAGCAGCAGCAAAAGCAAAAGCAGCAAAAGCAATGCTGGGGATCTAAATGTGACGCAATATTTTGTATGGTAGGGGAGGGGATGAGGAAGGTATTCTCTCGTAGAAATACAACTAATTTTATTAGGAGACCCCGCAGCCCTGCTGCCGGCTTTAGCTTTCGCTTTCGTTCGACATTCCTCCCATTAAAAATCAATTCAAAATTCGCCCGAAAAAAAGGAACAACAATAAAACGAAATTAAATAAACAAACAAAAGCGATTGGGCGAAAGAAAGGAAAGGTAGAACAAGTCATAAAAAAGCCAAACAACAACAAACACAAAAAAGAAACAAAAAAAGAAACCCAAAACATTTAAATGAAACTCAAATAATCAAAATAATCTGTTCAGTTTCATAATTTCATAATTTATGCCGAAACATAAATTTCTTTCCACTAATTTGCATTCGTGTATATGTGTGTGTGTGTGTGTGTGTGTGTGTGATTTGCATCTGATTGATCTTACTTAGATATGTACATATATAGATTATTTATAGATATCCGTGTCGAATCTTTATTGGATCATCAGTTAATTACCAAGTTTATTTCCGCTCTTTTATACACAATTTATATTAATAGAAAGTATTTTCATTTTGTCAAAAATACATTCGCAAAAGATAGAGAAATGCTTGCAGATTGTTACCTTGTGATATTCGATAATTGTATGACATTCTCCATCGATAATTATCGATAAATAGTTGTGCATGCAGCGTTAGATTCCGATAATCAAACTCGGACAGTTTTCACTTTTTAGATGTTATTTTTTCTGTTTGTTGTTGTTGTTTTTCTTTGGCACAAAGCGTGGAAAAAACTTTCCAGAATCGTCGCGTTTTTTTTCAGTTATTTCTGTTGTTGTTATCGTGCGTTTCCAAATAAATATGTACATACACACATGATTATATGTACATATGTCCATATATAAATTTATTGTATTATTGTCAGGGTGTGACGATGGGGCGGGAAGAAAGCTAAGACGCAATACACCTCTACGTCAGCTTTTAGAGAAGGAGAAGCAGCAACAGCAACAGCAGCTGATTAGCGTTCAGATTTTTCAGCGTTTAGACCATTTTTGTTCGTGTTTTTGTTTGTATTTGGATTTTAGATTCGATTCGATTCGATTTTATTTGCCAGCGTATCAGGTGTGTTATTGGTTATTACTTCTCTCTCTCTCTCTCGGTATAGTGCGGCAATCAGACGTCGGGGTTCGATTGGGTTCGGGCGTTTTGGTCAAACGATGAACTACTGATAATCGCAGACACCAGCAGAGCACGGACACAGTGCTGCCAGTGCCAGAGAATCGAGAGAATCGGCCACTTACATAACTGATCGTTTTGTCATTGATTAGCACTTGGCCGGAACCGCAACCGAAACCAAAACCGAGACACAATCCCAACTCCCAACCGATGGATCGCTGACATCAGGAAACAGAAAATACTGAAAGTTGCACAACAATTTTTGGTACGGAAATTTGCACTCGAACGTTAAATAATTAGATTATGTATCTGTGGAGGAGAATCTTTAATCATCTCTGGGCTCTGGGCTGTGGGCTCTGTGCTCTTGAGGCAAACGTAACCTCGAGTTCCACTTCCCCAAAAAGACCGAAAGAGCGACCCTCCTCTAGGCAACAGTCCAGCCAGTGGCTTCAGTATTCAATTAACATTTGATGCCCTGTAATAAAGCCAGCCAGCAGCCTCTCTTATATGGCCCACAAAGAGCCATTAGATAATTGTTTTGGCCAAGAAATGAGCGACTCCAAATGTAGGAAAAAATGTGTGGCTTTGGCTTTGGCTTTGGCTGTGGCAGAGGCAGAGGCAGCTGTGGCATTCGATGATTGCAGCCGCCAGACGCATTTTTCACGCCCCGTTGAATTTCTCACAGTCGGCTCGGCTCGGCTCGGTGCGGCTTAAGTATCTCTCCATCTGTGTAGAGACTCGTATTCAATGTTCAATGCCTTCTTTACTCCCCGCGCACTCGTAATTGGAATCCAGAGGAAACTTGAACTCATTTACGGTGGTGCCAACTAACGGTGGTGCCACATGCCACACGCACTCCATTGATCGTTGCAATCGTCACACACACGCACTGGTACAGTGTGTTTCATTGATGTAAGAGCTGTGACCTGAATCTTCATAGCTCCATTGACTGTTTTTTTTGCGCTAAAAGCATCGATAAGTAACTTGATTGCTCCCCGTGTATCGATACTGTTAGTTCGATAACATTTAATAAACAACCTCCTTCGATAAATAATCGATTGGTGTGCGAAGAGTGATCGATAAGTGACTTATCGTACAACTGTTGGGTAATCCAACTCGCAACTCTTCAATTGCAAGCGCTAAACATTTACGAAACGCACTGTACACACACACACACACATATTTCACATTCCTGCTCGCATTATTAACCCATTAAAGAGTGCCGCTTGCTGCCACAGACACATTTCGAGACACATATGCAACAATAATGATAATAAAAAAAAAACGAGTACTCGCACTTTAGTTATTGCTATTGTGATTGCAGCCCATAATCATCAACTTCATCCTCATCCTCATCATTATCATTATCATCATGTTTCGCATTTCTTTAAAATATGCGACTCTGACTCTGACTTTCTGTCTCGACATCGCTCGCAGCCGCCGGCAATAGTCAAGGTTAACATGTTTGCCATTTAAGCAACGGGCGTTTACCCAATGTCTGTGATCTCTGTGATGAGATGAGACCAAAGATCGCCAGTGATCTCGCTACCTACTACCCGCACGACATAAGTCAGTTCACAGTGACAATCGTCAGTCGTGCGACGATCAAAAGATCAGTGATCAGTCATCAGTTTTGGTACTGGATAAGTTTATTCCTTTATTTTGCCCATAAGACCTCGACCTTTTGTTACCTTTACTTTTATCACTTTAATTGAAAGATAAATATTGTTGTTAGACCCCCCAATAATAGCACAAAGTGCCATAAAGATTAATCAAATCCTAGGTCTATTTTGGTCTATTATTGTCGCACGTCAAAATGCTGTGATAAAATGTTGTGGAATGATAGGAAAAGTGAGGGACTATTGGGCGAATATCAGGGAATCGGCTAATAATTACAACAATGCTGATTAGTCTCTAAACACATGGATATTTGCATCTGTTGGATATTTTTTGAAGTTTTTGTTTGATGGCTCGTTATTAAATCTGTGACCTCAATGCAAAAGGAGCACAGACCCCCACTATGCATATCTGTTGTACATATGTATAGTTTATATTTGATTAATAAAACTCATATTAGTTTACATTAAAAGCCAGCCATAGTCGGACCATAACCAGAGGGGCTGCCATATCTATCTTTTGGCAGGGATCGGGTATGGCATGGGATGGGATGGCATGAATGTTGTGACATACGTGAGAGCGTGTTATGTTCGCTCACAATTAACTATCGCGATGGATGTTTTACGAGTATTATCGTTATTGTTATTGTTATTTCTTTATATTCAAAGGCAGACTATTTTGAAGTCTCATTAAAAATGCACAAGACCGACCACAATTGCGAGTCGAGTCGAGTCGAGTAATTGCTGGCTGTGTGGCGCGGCTTTTTTGGGGGTTTTGTGTCTTGGCACAGGAAGCGCCACATAAAAAGTCACGAAGGTCAACGTCAAAATCGCATAGAAATAAATCAAAAGCAAACAAAATGTGGGATGCTGTTTGCTGGGAACAAATGGGTCAACCTGTGACGTCACAGGCATGGCAAAAGTCAGAGTCAAAGTCGAAGTCGAATGCGTATTAGGTAATCGATAAACCAATGAAATTGCGTCACTGGAAAGCAAAATTCATGACCGAAAAATGATAAAACAAATGCATAAATATAGACAGTTATCTTGACAGCCCTGCCCCGTGTGTTGGCTAATTAAATACAATAAATATATGAGAGTGCTTTATGGAATATTACAAGGGGGTATTTTAGCACTAGGAATATGTATGTGTATGCTCCTGGCTGCTGCCAAGTCAAATTTATTGTGATTTCATTTGATTTTGCGTGTCGGGATTGCCTCGTTTTGCGGATTGTAGCTTGGAGCTGATTAGATGTTAGACTTTCGACGATCCACTTCCACTTGACGACGACGACGACTCACACACGCGTAAAGGTGGGAGGGGGGGAGAGAGAGAGAGAGAGTGACAATCACGACTATTTCTCGGGCACTAGTCCCCGTGGCCATGGCCGTTTGCCGTTGGTAACTGGAGTAGGGACGAACCGAAGCGAGCGACTGGCCATCTTATCGGTGCCCGGTAACCAAATTTTTCGGTTGTCTAGACCACAAACCCATGCATGAAAAGATAATCAATCCTTTCGTTTTTCCCCCACTGAATTGATCAGTATTTTGGCAGCCATTTATATAGACAACTTCATATCTGGGAGTAGCTAATGCCCAACATTAAATCCGCATCACGAGTCTCATGCTCAGTGTATTGTGTGCCCAAAGATTATCATTTAAGCTGCTGACATGCGTTTGTCCCGCTTATTTGCCTAAGCAATCTTATCGCTAGACGTTTTCGTTATACTTCTTGAGTGGTTTTTGGCCAGGTTTTTGGCTCCGCCAAAGGTTAAGGTCTGCCGCATGCAGCGCGAGAGAGAGAGAGCGAGAGAGATTACTCATGGCACGCCAAAGAGTATATCCCCAAGGGTGGGGCAATTGTGATCAAGTGCAGGACGCGCACTAGAACTGGAATAATGATCAGTATGTATATTATATGCATACATAAGTATGTACACATATTTATGTATATGATATTTCAAGGCTGTTTGGAGAGTTTGTCGCGTTTGGCGCGTGCGTTAAGCCGATGGCGCAGCACTCCAAAGGCAGCGGCGACAAAGCGATGTTATGCCCTGCCCGCTGCCATAAAAGTGTCCAAATTTTTGTTGAAGCTTTCGGAAGCTCTTGGCCGGCAGCTAATTGTTGGCTTCTGGGCCAGATGTGGCCAGGCAGGCCGTTCAGGCCGGGCCCAAAACGGTTGGCCACGCCCTATCTAATCGGTAACCACACGCAGCACACACAGCACTCCAAATACGTGAGGAACATACAACACACGCACACACACACGCACACACACTCGCATGTAAACCATAATTCGAGCCAACCGATACCAGATGTCATTTCTCCCCAGCAGCAAACGATGACGATGGATGTATGGATGGATGGATGGATGAATGGATGAATTCTGTGTGCAGCTCACGTCTGGGTGCTTAGTCCGGGGCCAGCGTCCTTCGGGGACGGCTGACGATGTCAACAAACCCACCTTGTCGCCATATGATTTATCTATGCGCGCATTGAAAGTCAATTGGTGGCTCCCCACCGCACCCCACCATCTCTCCTCCATCTGCTCATCTAGCAGCTATTTACTCGTGTCGGCATTACTTCCCTTAACGTCTGATGAAAGATGACACAAGCAGCTCGTGTGTGCACATACAATATAAATATTAAGGAAATGCTCGTGAGCGCTTTTCACTCTCTACTTTATAAGTGTACAAGGAAGCGGCGCATTGAGGCTGACGACTGTCGACTGGCGACTAATGAAGTGCAGGAAATGCGTTCGTTGCGAGTGCCATGCAAAATGTTAGATAAGACTGTTTTTAGGGGACGTTAGAGACGTCATTGAGAGTTGTCTGGCGGCGTGACACTTGTTGACACATTTCCAATGGGATCAAATATTGAAATTAAGTTTATGCATTATTTGATTTATTGTAGAGAACCCCACTTATCCCTCAGCATCATTATCGCAGCCCCCACCCAACCCCTTTCAAATGCCTCCACCCAACAACCAGAAGCCACTTATCGCTCTGACAACAGGTCAAGCCAGCTTCCCGGCCAGCGTCGACGCGTGTGACCAGCCCCCCGCCACACCAAAAATATCTGTCGCTTGGCAACAGCACTCCACGCCAACCCCCACCCCACCCCCAGGCAGCAGTCGATGCCAGTCCGCCCAATAAAACCACCTGACCCCACAACAACACACACCGTAGCCCCTCCTCGCGGAGCGAGCGAGCAACAGCTCGTATGTTGGCTTAATGGGAATGCTGGAAAGATGATGAGCCAAACGCGGAAGCCGACGCGACACAGCGTCTCGTAGAACGACGTAGAACGTCGCAGAAGGAGGAGAGGCAGGTGGAGACAGATCAGCAAAATGTGTTTAATTGTTGTAATTCCCACAGCAACACAAACACAAACACAGCCCAGCCCTGTCCCGCAAGCTGAAAACTTGAATTAAGAACTAAGACAATAAGATGACAGAGCCTCCGGCCTCCGTGTCGCACATGCCACAATTTTCAGTCGTGCGTAACCGTAAGCTCCCCCTTCCCCGTGCCCTACCCCTACCCTAAATCAAAAATCCACACACGCGAAAACAAAAAGGGAAACGAAATGAAAACGAAAAGAGAAAGAGATAGAAATAGAGACAGAGTGCGAGGAGAGCGAAACAAAAGAAGCACGTGGCGACGGTAGATGTTGATAAGCCTCTCCCCACCTCTCCCCCTCCTAGCCGCCAGCCAAGCACCACGCACGAAAGCGATGCGATAGAAGCTCGTGTTTGGGTTCGTGATCGTGTTCGTGATCGTGTTAGCGAGTGTTCGGGCCACTGTCTGTGCGTGTGGGAGGGAGAGAGACCCATGCATAGGGTGTGTGTGAGTGGGTGTTGGTGTTGCTTTTACCCCTCATTACCTCTACCCCCCCTTACCATTTTTGTATTTGAATTGATTTTGATCTGGAATTTTGCATATCGTTTTTCGTTGCAGACAAATTCCTGGGCCAGCACAATCCGGCCCACCGCAACAGCACCAGCAGCGAGACGACCAGCGAGGATATCTGCTCCAGTCGGGAGCAGATCCACAAGCCCAAGGGTGCCCACAACAATGCCTCGAATGGGGGCAGCAACGGCAGCAAGACACACTCGAAGCGACAGCAAAAGGGCAGAAACTCTGGACAGCAGCAGCAGCAGCAGCAGCAGGAACAGAGTGGCCAGAGCAAGGCAGCAGCAGGTGTAGCAGGTGCAGTGGGATTCAACAAGGCCAAGCAGCAGGCAAGTGCTGGCAAGTGGCGTCAGCAGCAGTCGCAGCAGCAGCCATCGCAACAGTTGCAGCAGCAGCAGCAGAAGCGCGGCAACAACAAGAAGCAGCAGCAGCAGCAGCAGGGCAACAACAAGTGGTGCAACAGCAACAACAGCAGCAACGGTGCAAACAACACTGCTGCTGGCAGGAACGTAAACATGAGCAAACCGAATGGCAGCAGCAATCGCAATGTGGCCAAGCACCTGGCCAACTCCTGTGGCAGCAGCAGCTTCTCGTCCTCATCGTCAGCCTTAAGCTCCTCGGCTGGCAGCTCGCCCAACAGTTCGCCCTATGCAAATGGCAACCGGAAGCGTGCAGGTGCTGCCGGCAACGATCAGTGGCGCCACTACAACAACAACAACAACAACAACAACAAGAGCAGCAACAACAAAAACTTGCTGCAGCAGGGAGAGATGAATGTGAACTTTCTGGTGCCGCCGCTGCGGCAGCGCGAACAGCTGAAAATGGACGACCAGGAGGTAATTGAGCGCCTGCGCCCCCACCTGATCGACCAGCACCTGCTGCGTGTGTACGGCTTCCCCGTGGAGAGTGTGGTGCACGAGGGCGCCATTGAGATCTTCAAGTGTATGCCGAACATGAACATGGCCGCCGCACGCTTGATGTCCTTGACGCTGGAGCGTGAGCGGGAGCGGGAAATGCAGTACCGCGAGCTGGCGCCTCCGCCCGTTATCAACTACGATGACGGCCTGCCGACGGAGGAGTCACAAGCAGCAGCAGAAGCAGCAGCCAGCAAATGCTTCACCGTCTCCACAGACTCTGGCAACAGTTCGCCGAGCTCCCTGGACTCCGAGTCCGGGGAGTGGAGTGGCAGCGAGTGCGGTGAGTCGTCGTCGGCTGGAGCCTGCCGGCCGGAGATGAAGTACTATCAGTACGCGAACAGCTTCCACGCCCATGTGGATCGCAGCCTGTCCAAGCCGTGTGCCCGCTGCAAGCGCCACTTTCTCGTGGATGAGCTGACCGGCGAGTATCTGACGCGCGAGGAGTGCGTCTACCACGAGGGCAAGTACAATCGCTTCTACGACGGCACCTACGTCGGCCGCTGGACCTGCTGCAATGCCACCGACGAGGCAGCCGAGGGCTGCGTCCAGGGCGAGCTGCATGTGTGGACGGGCTCTGCGGTGGGCGTCAATGGACCCTACTACGACTTCGTGCGCACCCAACCGGCCCCGGGTGGCTGCCACTTTGGGCACACACCATCGGTGTACGCCCTCGACTGCGAGATGAGCTACACGGGCCGTGGCCTCGATGTGACCAAGGTGTCGCTGGTGGCCCTCAACGGGCAGCTGGTGTACGAGCACTTTGTGCGCCCCGACTGCGACATCATCGACTACAACACGCGCTACTCCGGCATCACGGAGAAGGATCTCCGCTCGGGCAATGTCAAGACCCTCGCCGAGGTGCAACGCGACCTGATGCAGCTGATCAGCGCGGACACAATACTGATCGGCCATGCTCTGGACAACGATCTGCGCGCCCTGCGCATTGTCCATCATACGCTGATCGATACCTCGATCACGTTTCCCCATGGCAGCGGATTCCCCTTCCGCCGCGCCCTGCGCCTGCTCACCAAGTACCATCTGCACCGGGAGATCCAGTGCGGAGATGGGACGACGGGACACAGCAGCTTCGAGGACTCGCGCGCCTGCATGGATCTCATGCTGTGGCGCGTGCGCCGTGAGCTGGATCCCACATGGCGCTGGCAGGGCTAGGATCGGAGCAGATCGGAGATCGAAGATCGAAGATCGAACACCATCGAATGCACACAGCATGGGGTCGTGTGCATAGTTGGGCGGGTTACTCTAGTTACACGTAGTTATTATAATATTGGGATGGGTCTCTGGTGGTGGGTCCACTTGGGGGACGGGGGACGGGGACCCACCGCCCAGTCGATAGCCCCTAGATGTATTTTGTATTCAAATCTCAGAAGTGTTAGCGAGGAGCGGCTAACGCATTGCCGATGAAATGGTTCACAAATCAAACTAAAATAATGACAAAATCGTTAACGAAACAAATAATTAGCAACAAGAAAAAAAGCACACAAGAAGAAAAAATAAATATATATTTATATATAGATATTTCGTAGGCGTAACTTTAATCTACATGCTACACACATATGTTTATATTCAGATAAACATATTGTTTTTTTTTTTATTTAATTAATTTTTTTTTCGAACCACAAGAAAATGTACTGAAGTTATAGCTGTGATGTTTTTTTCACTTTCTCACATATTTACACGACAAAAAAGAAACAAAACAAAAACAAATGCAAATGCAAAAAAAAGCTACAAAAAAATAAACAAGAAAATACAAAAAGATATATATTCATTCATATACACAAATGTATATATATTTTTTAGAGCGGAAGGGTAATTCGAAATGCCTTTCATATTTTTTCGACACCAACCACAACAAATCACTCCATTTATCACGATTTACTTTTAGTTTCGTTTTTTTTTTTTCATTATTATTTTTTTTATATTTTTTTTATTTGACAAAAGTACGAATGAAGCATCTCATATATAAAACAAGAAAAACAAAAAGAAGCGACGGAAGGAAAGTTGAAAACTTTCGAAAATTTAACTACTTTATACACAAGGCATAAATGTAAGTTAGGTTCTGCCCCTCCCCTTCACACACACACACACACACACTAAGCTTAGCTCTTTAATTTAGTTATTTTTTGTTCCATTTTGATTTAATATTTTTTGTTGCTTATCAAGGATTAACTATAAATATTTATTTAAAGATATCGCCCACACACACACACACACACACACACATACAGAAAACTGTTCATGGAAGATGATTTTTCACATTGAACTTCGAACTACTCCATTTTAGGCTTAAGAGTCCCCTGCCCCTACCCAAGTTACTTTCACTCCAAATCCAAATCCAAATATATTTACGTATCTATGACAATGAGCGACTGCTCCAGTTTGCCAGTGGGTGGAGCGGAGTGGCACACGAGGAATGGAATTCCTAATTCGATTCGACAATTGATGTTCCTAGTAGTGGAAAGCGCACACGCACACACAAGCCACACACACGCACAGAATGCAAACAGTTTTATTTTTGAGTGCATTTTTACATGCATAATAACTATTGAAATAAAATTACAAAATGAAAATGAAAATGAAAAGATATAGGACAAAAGGCCATGGAAATGGAAAAGATACAAATGCGACTGCACTCTGCACGAAAGAAAAAGCAAAGAAAAGCAAACAAATTGAGCGATTTAACGATGAACCCACACCACAATAAAAGAAACATTGATTTGTTTAAAACTAAATGTCACTTGAAAAGCAATTCTTGTTCTTATTAAGCAATGGGCTGGGGTGGGGCATCATTTCTTTCAGAGTCTATTCTGGAGTGGAGTTCCTCACTGATGAATCATTTGTTATTCACTATGTAAACGGAGTGGAGTAATCCCATAGCTGAAACTATTTATTTACCTTCGAGCAGCAGCAGCAGGTGGGTTTTACTGTGTGCTATGTATTTGAGTGTATTCTGTTTACATGTTACCGCTTGTCACCTTAGTCAAACGATCAAGATCAAACCGCAGCAGCAGCCAGCAGCCATATGTCTCTTGGCCCTGCAATCGGAGGCCAATGCATTGCAGACGCAAACCGACTGTCAGTGGGGGTGTGGGGGCTCTGGCACAGCTTCAGAATTCGATGCGATGTTCTGGCAGCTTGCGGAAGCAGCTCAGGAGGGGCATTGGTGTGTGTATGAACAGCCGAGGGCATATTTGTGTACCACTATTTGCCCAACTAAGTAAGCAGAAAGTGCTGAAGCCAGAGCCACAGGCAGGCAGGCATCTGCGTCGCAGAAACTATCTGAGCTTACATCGTGATGCTGGCTGCGGCAACAGCTGCTACGGTGCGAGCATCTGATTGCCCAGATTGTCGGGGGCAAAGGTTATCGCTGTGCTTCTGACGTCAATTTTGCCTGTCTTTAGGCAACACAGTCAGCCGGCAAACAGGCCAACTCGTGTGTGTGAATGAGTGAATGAATGATGGTGGTGGGGCGGTCGTGTGTCTTCGAGCAGTGAAAGTAGAAAGTGATTCAAGAGGTGGCAGCATGTTAATGGTTGATAGCTGATCCCATACCGATGATGATGCTGATGACGAAATCCGAAATGTGTTGGCATACAGAGAGCTAATCAGATTGCAGATCGCTGATCGCAGATCGCAGATCTTTCCTCTGGCCACAAAGTTCGATTGATGCTGTCTGAATTGCATTACAGCATTGTGCTCGATTTTTAATCGATTTAATTTCTTTGCTTTGGCAGTGGCAGCTGATGGGCAGGGGGTAGGGGGCTGCATTGCTTTTGTGGTTGATCCCAACCGAATCGATCCGATGCGAGCCGACTATCATTTGACGGATGAAGGCGATCGACTAAATATAAATTGAATGTTCGTGTTTGGCACATTTGTGCGAGAAATCGCATCAATTGTTTTAATTGTCTGTTATATAGACAAACTTTGTGATGTGTTAGAGATGCTATGTAAGTATGTACATATGTATGTATGTACATTGTTATATACTTGGTGAGAACCGCTTCTGCTGGTGGCTGTTACTGCTGGTGTGTGTGTGCGGCGCACGAAATACGAACGAAATCTATAACAAAACAAAACATTTGCCAGCAGCCACAGGTACTACATAGGTTCTATTATGCAATCTGTTGGTAGACTCAATGGGGAAACGATAAAGATAACACTTGGACTCTACCTTTTGGCCAGACAATCGGTCTCCTCTCAATAATCGCATGCAAAAGCTGATGGCAGATTACAGCTGGAGAGATACAAACATGCATGGACATGAAAGTACAAACATGTGTACATAGCACATACATACATAAATGGCCAACTTGAGTAACCGATTTCGAAGCCCGCATTCATCTGATCCCATGCCATCCCATCCCATCCCACACACAAGCCTTGGGATATCCCACCAAACAGATGTACAAATTTGCGGCAATGAGCCAATGAACCAACCAACCATGTGGTTCAATGAATAGCAGCCAGTTAGTCCCATGATTCATCGATATATTTATGCAGATTCAACTGGTGTAATAATCCCAATAAATTGTCGAAATTAACCAAAAAAGGCGAAACAACCGAAACCAAGTCGAGAGTCCAAGTCTCCGTCTCCGATGATTCACTCATGTCAGCATTTTTCGTAAGACGTCAAATGCGGCGTCACAAATATATATTTACACTTATGCAAACAATTATTTCTTTGGCGTCACCTGCTAACCCCCGTAAGCGTCACCCTCCCCGATCACGTTCACGTAGCAAGGCACGTAACGGCTGACGTCCTGGCGATCTATTATAGAGCTAAACATAAGCCCGGAGAGGACATGGAGTGTAGAGACTCGAAAGTGTTACCTAATTGTCTGTCCATGGAGAATGTACCCCCCAATCATGCACGCGACAAAGTGACTCTTCATTGGTCGATCAGTTCTGTCACGATTAGTAGTCGCCACATCGAAGACCAATGCCCCGATGACCGTTGGAAGCGCATGGAAGTATAACAGAGCCTATATATAGATGCATACAACGAAATGTTCGCAAATGTCGTCATTTCATTTGGAGACATCACAGCATAAGGCGATGACGTGATGGCGAGCTGCTGGCACACACAACTTGACCAACAAGAATTTGGTTGGGGTGGCTCGGGCTCGGGCTCGGGCTCCCCATGACATAATTACCCCAAAACGGAGCTTTACATATGTATGCATGTCGGAGCGGAGTGTACGGAGGTAAGATGATACCCCCACCCACCCCATATTTGGAAATGTGTCGGGGAAGCTGTAAATTGCTTTCCATTTCCGTTGCCAGACGCATTTGGTGGCAAGTTGAATTGAAGTGCAATTGTTCGGACGTGTCAGTGGAATTGCAATTGAAAATACGAATGCGAATTGTCTTGGCAGTGAAAATGCCAATGCAAATGAGGATCTGTTGGCGTTCATCGATTGCCATCGAGTATGTCAATACGTTTAATTGGATGCATAAAAGTCTGTCTCTGTCTCTGGCAGGAACAAAAGAGTGTTCGGGATGGGCGGATTATCTGCATTCACAAATCGCACAAAATGCAGCCAAAAATGAGAGAAATTTGTGCTTTGGAATTTGGAATTTCTTTTCGGATGCGCTTCGAGCATCATGAATCATCGCTGCAGCGCTCTTTTACTGCTGCTCTCTTTCTTCTCTCTCTCTGTTTCTCACTTTCGCCATGCACTCGTAGTGTGATTGAGGAAAGAAAGGGAAAGGCCATTGGATCCAGTTCCGTTAGAGTACTCTCAAACTCTCTCTCTCTCTCTCTCTCTCTTTAGCTTTTGATACCATTGCCTTAGGAGGGTGAGTTTGCTTTTATTGAGTTACATCTTCAGAGAGAGCGCGCGACAGCGAGAGAGGAGAGCGGCAGAGTGCACTGCACAGCATGGCAGAGCAGAGCCCTAGCAGATCGATTAGCTGAACGGTTAATTCAAGTTGAAGGCCTTTGGCGAGTCATCCGCCACACATACATACCGTATGGCTAAACAAACGCACCTTGGCGGCCAATTTCATTTGAGTTTTATTCATTTTGTTGTTTCAGGCCTGTGTACGCGTATATTTACCTTGCATGGTCGCAGCTTTTCGTCGGCACGACACCCACAGTGCCAGAAGCAGAGGCACAGGCAGAGGCAGAGACATGGGCAGCGCTACGCCGCTTTGATACTGAGACAGAAGACAGTGTCTCCAATCTGATCTGCTCTGCTCTGCTGTGCCTCCATCCTACACGTGGGTCGACAGTGCCCCTGATGGCGGTTGGTGAAAGTTCAAGGCTGTTTCTCATTTGCTTTGCAACAAGTAAACATTGAGAAGCAATCATGATTGTGTGTGTGTTTTCCATGCAGCAGATGATAAGAAAAATGCTGGAGTAGGATGCTCCCTGGCAGCGCGAAGGATAATCATGATGAATATTTAGCAATCCAAGCAACCAAATGAAACTCCCCAAACTGAAGTTTCACACTATTCGCATCAGCCTATCATTGAGTTTCAACTTCAGCCACAGCCTGTGCACGACTCTAGGCTCCAGCTGTATATTTCGTATTCCTGACTTAGTCCTCGTACTGTACAAAATTAACTAGAAACTACTAGCTATATTTTACAAAATTTCACAAAAGAAAAAAAAAAGAAACTTTTGATACTAACTGCGAATTTCGCTAATTCGGTAAATTCGAGTTCGAAAATGGCGATGATTCTGCAGCGCCTGTCGTCGGTGAAGCTGGAGAAGTGGCAGATCGGCGTTATCTGCGGCGCACCATTCGTCATTGGGCTGGGATCGATTGCGGCCAAGAAGATATTCAGCGGCAAGGAGAAGGGTAAGATGATTGACTCCCTCACGCCCACCCAGAAGCTGGTCCTGTCCAAGGAGGCCGTCGCGCACAAGGAAGAGGGCAACAACTTCTATCGCAACGAGAAGTTCCAGGAGGCGGTGCAGTGCTATGACAAGGCACTCGAGAAGTGCCCAAAGGACCAGCTCATCGATATGGCAATGCTGCTGCACAATCGTGCGGCCGCCTTCGAGATGCTGCAGCAGTGGGACAAGGTTCTGCAGGACTCCAACGAATCTTTGAAGTACAGTCCCCGCTACTTCAAGGCCTACATCCGTCGTGCCCGTGCCCACGAGGCCCTGGGCAACATGAAGGCGAGCCTGGACGACATCACGGCTTGCTGCATCCTCGAAATGTTCCAGAACAATCACAGCATCGTGTTTGCCGACCGCATCCTCAAGCTGACTGCACACGCAGATGCCGCTGCCGAAATAGCCAACCGGCCACCGATTGTGCCCTCGCTGTTCGCCGTCAACAGCTACATGCGTTCGTTCATCAACGATCCCATACAGACCATCAGCGTGCCGTTGCGCTCCTTGTCCCAGACACCCAAAGGCTTTGTGCGCGCCCAGCGGGCACTGCGCGAACGGAACTTTGCAGACATTATCCAAGGCTGCAAGGAGGAGATTGAGTCCCTCGAGGGGGTTCGCTACCGGCCGGAGGCCCTGCTAATGCTCGGCACATTCCATCTGCTGTCCAACGCTTTTGCGGAAAGCAAGCGCGAGTTTGAGGCCATCATCGCCAATGCCAGCACTGATGCCAAACTCCGCGCGTATGCCCATATACGTCGTGCCACCGTCCACAGCCACCTGAACGATAAGGCGGCTGCCGAGGCCGACTTTGACGCTGCCAAGCAGTTGCAGCCCAAGAACCCGGACGTGTACTTTCAGCGTGCTCTAGTCCTGATGCCTCACGAGCACTCTGATGCGGCGCTCGCACTGTACGAGAAGGCGGTGGCCCTCGCACCCCATCACGCCTTGGCAGTCGTCAAGAAGTGCTACGTCGAATATCGTGCCACCCTCATCGCTACGGACAACAGCAACGAGCAGCGCAATGAGGACGTGTTGCGCCGCTTTGTGGAGGCCATCGAGAAGTTTCCCGATTGCGTTGAAAGCTACAGTTTGATGGCCCAGGTGCTGGCCGATCAGCAGGACTTTGCCAAGGCCAACGAATACTACGAAATGGCTCTCGAGCTGGAGCCCTGCAACCCGTCGGTGATTGTCGAGCATGCGCTCATGGTGATGCAATGGCGTGGGGACAAAGAGATGGCGGCAGAGATGCTAAACCGGGCCATTGTGGTCGACCGCCAGTGCCAGCAGGCGTACGAGACTCTAGGCACCATCGAGGTGCAGCGCGCGCGCCTCCACCCAGCTGTTGTGCAGTTCAACAAGGCCATCGATTGCTGCAAGAGCTACGAGGAGCTAGTGCATGCCTTTGCCCTACGCAATGCGGCCCAGGCTCAGATCAATGTCACCAACAAGCTGGACATCGACATCGAGGGCATGACCGAGCTGGTCCAACAGCGGCGCCCGCAGCCAGCCACCCTATAGGGTGGTGGCTTGCCTTCGCCTTCAACTATTCTTCTCTAGTTAGTTTATATACAGTTTCTGTTAAATCATTATATTTTCATTTAAAAATGTCATTTCGGTGTTTGTGAGACATATTTGAAGATGCATTTCATTGCATCAACGCACCCGAACCCGTTTATGGAACCAGCAAAACTCCTCCCCCACCCAGCTACCTGCTGGCGGTGCCATGTGGGACCAGTCGCTGGCTAGGGAAGATTTTCGGCGGCTTTCGTGTCAAACAATTTGTGTGTGCATCAGAGGGGCGGGCGCCACATGCTGTCATACTACTTTCAAAATACATTTTATGAAAATAAAATAAACCAATGCCCGTGGGCTGTTGGAATTTACGGCAATTTGTCTGTTGGCACTGCAAGCTTGTGGCTTACTGTTTGCCCGTTGCCTGTTGCCCGTTGCATGTTGTCTGTTGCATGACAACAATGTATCATATTTTTTGGTTCGTTCATTACATGACGTGGGCGGCTCTGCATTTCCTGACGCTCCCAACCCGGAAGAGGAAAGCGCAGCGCAGCGCATGATTGCTACTCATAAATGCGTACATGATTGAGTAATTATGGTGCTCAAGCTCAGCTCTTGCTTTGGACTGGCTTAACTGTTTAAGATTAAGTTGAGAATATTGTAAAATAAAATTTGAATTGTGACAATTTCCAATGGGAAGCGTAGTTTCATAGTTTTAATTGCTATTGCACCAGCAGGTAAATGTAAACAGTTGCCAAAAGTGGCAACCTTTCATACATGAATATTCATCATCTGATCGATTTTATATATGGATGTGTATGTGTATGTGTATAGGATTGTATGCGTACTGACTTTAAGGCTTAAGAGTGTAAAGTGCTTTAGATATATATACATATACATACATACACATGATGTGGGGTATTATTTTGCATCTACTCGTAACTTTAGTGCCTAATGCTACGCGAATTGTTAAACAAAACAAAAAAAAAAGAACTATAATGATAACAAGAATTAAGAAAATGAAGAGAGCCACAAACTGGCACTGAAACACTTTAACAAGCACGCTAGGCACGCAAGCGACTTTTCCTCCTGTGGCGAGTCCTGAGTCCCTAGTCCCATTCCGATGCGACTCCTGGTACGAGCGCACTTTTGGAAGACTTGAGTTGGCCTGAGTATGACGTGGGGCTGCAGCTCCGACCTCCGTGCTAATCGCTGGCCGGGGCAGCTGTGTGCTGCTTGTAAATGATGCCAGTTATCTCTCCATTCCTCTGGATGACGCATCGCCTGTGTAGCGGGGCGGGGGAGCATTCAGTCGGTTGTGGTGTGTGGCAGATGCAAGGGGGTCATTCTTAGCACTTACCTATTGCCGCTGTATAGGCAGATGGTCGGATGACGCGCCTCTGGTTGAGCCGAAACCGCACTTTTGGGCTCCAACGCCGCCACCTGATCAGATATGGCCATGCCGATGCCAGAGACATTCGGGTTGATATCGCCTTTGGCTGTAAGGCATTAATAGTTATCATTAGAGATATAACTATGTTTACATGTATGGGAGGAGATTTCTACTCACCGCCCAAACAGAGACCCTGACGATTGGCTAGCAGAGCGCCCACCGTATCCTGCTGTGTGACGCTGCAAGAAGAGGGTTAGTTTAGTTTTAGGTTATTAGTATTTTCCGGACGCCATACATATCACTCAAGACTTTCTCCAGTTGGG
This sequence comes from Drosophila subobscura, assembly GCF_008121235.1. Lineage (NCBI taxonomy): Eukaryota > Metazoa > Arthropoda > Insecta > Diptera > Drosophilidae > Drosophila > Drosophila subobscura. The sequence continues at coordinate 20,266,188 of NC_048530.1, read as the reverse complement.
TCTCCATGGGATGGCTACACTATTTGACGGTTTTGTCGAAAAAAAAACAAAGCAAAAACCAAAACAATGATAATTAGAGATGTTAAGTAATGATAATTCTTCATATCGATAAGCAGGTGATTTTGAATTAACCTATCGATGCACAGGGTATCGGTATTTTTGTGCGATAGACGTAATTTGCAAAAAATACCAAAAACACACTAAAATATCTGTTGTGGGCGCCACTTTTGAGTCTATTCAAAATTGAATTCTTTTGTGTGGCTATTTATTGTTAATTCATTTTAATACGGATAAAAATACTCTTAGTCAAAACAAAACACTTTTCAATCGCCAATTACAACTAATTACCATTTGTTTATTATAATTTTGCCGTCTGCATGGGAAATAAAAGTGCAAAATGTTGCGGCGTTGCGTTTTGCTATTGTTGAATTTTGGGAATTACTCTGTTGGGTCGGTCGTGTCTTTGAGAAACCGATCTCCGCCAATTAAACATTTAAATATAATAAAAGTAATCTATAACATGTTGTGGAATCGAATTGAGTCGAACATTTCGCGCAAAAGTAGCTTCGAACAAAAACGTAGAATGGATTTCTAGGTGTATGCATTATGTACTATTACTCAGGCAGGCATGGCGGGACCTACACGATCTCGTACTTCTCCACAAACAATATGGACTCGCTTGAATACTTGACCGACGCCTCGCTGTCCACCTGGATGACATCCTGGGCAATGACGCCGGCATAGGTCGTCTTCGAGACGAATGACACTTGCAAGGGGAAGAAGTCACCCGGAATGGATGCGTTGCAGCTGAACTCCATCGAGCCCGACTTGTTGGCGGCATCGATTATGGGAATGTGCCACTGCAGCACATGCTTGCGTGCATCATAGTTATACGTGCCATCATATTCGGCCACCGTCGGCTGCACATTCATCCTGCAAAGGCAATTCGCAATCACAATTATAATCCACTTCACTCCACTCCACTCCAGAATGATGCTACTCACGGCAAGGGTATTATAATGGCCACATCCTGCAGCTCCAGATGCTGTGCCTCCAGTTCGTATTCAATGTTCACATCGCAGCCGCCCTCCCCGTTGTCCGAGGGCCAACAGTTGACTGTGAAAGCGAAACAGAGGCATGAATAAGAGCGAGATAGCGCGGTGGGGGCCACCAGCCACTTACTGGTTAATGGAATGGCCGTCTCATCCTGCGAGACAAAGCGCCATTTGAGGACACCAACGTCGGTGTTCATGGGGAATGGCTTCGCCAGATTCTTAAGCCCAATCATGCTGCGCGCCTTGAACAGCTCCTTGTCCACATTTGGATGCGTTTGCAGCTGCAGGCCCTGTGCGTGGCTGGGGGACAGCTTCAGCAAGATGCGTCCGCATGCCTCGTCCGTGATGCGAAGGGTCAACAGGCCGGAATTCTCAAACTGCTGCACGCCGCCATCGCGTCCCAGACGCACCACCAGCTTGTCTTCAATCTTAAGATGAACGCTGAAACGAGCGGAACAGAAGCAGGTTGAAGGGATGGATGTGTGTGGCTGGGTGTGTGTGTTTGGCACTGGCACATACCTTTCCTTGTGTATGTCAGCGGACATGGCTGCCTTGGCCGCTGCACTGGCATTAGTCGCTGATCCAGAGCCACTGGCAGCTGTTGCTGGCGCCAGATTGGCTATCTTCTCGCCCTCGCTCTTCAGTTGATCGACAAAGCTGTCGACATCCTTGGACTTGCCACCCAGCTTCAGTGCATTGCGCGATGATGGTTTTCTGAGGATGAAAGAGAAATGACAGGACCGTGACAGACAGGAATTACTTGACTGCAAGGAGCTGAGCTCCACTTACACTGCCGCCTTGCTGGAAATTGGTTTGCTGTCCAGCTCAATGGATGGCGCATGGGCGCTGCTAGAGACGCCACTCATGCCGCTGCTGCCGAAGCTGTCGGAACTGAAGCCACCGCTGCGACCACTGAAGCCGCCCATCGATGGACCGCCACGCTTGCTGGCCTCCATGCGCTGACGCTGCAGCTCCTTGGCCTTTTCGCGCATCTTCTGGCGTGCCTCACGCTCCTGGGTCTGGCGCACTGCCTGATAAACCTTCTCCTCGTGCGAGTCCATTTCCACAAAGGTCTTGATCTGGGCCAGATTGACGCTCTCCCTGTAGCCGAGGGCCACAATCTCATCGAAGGCAAAAATCAAATTAAAAGCATTCTCCACAATCTCCTTCTCGTCCAGCGAGTGGCTGTACTCTGGGATCTACAATAGTCAATCAATCATTTATAATTAATCATTTATCATCCCATCCTACGGGTCACATTCCACTCACCACTTTGGAGAAGAGACGCAGCGTTTCCAAGTCCTCCAGAATGTTGCTGGCCTTTGTGGTTATGAGGAGCATGTAGAGCTTCTCCATCGGCTGGTAGACATAGCGCACAGAGTCCGTTTCCACGTAGGTGTGCTGCTTGCCGGATGTCATCAGTTTGGGAAACGCAGCCAGCAGACCCTCGATGCGTGCCTTCGTCATCTCCACGAACTGACGTGACAGTATGACTGCAAGTGTGTGTGGCATTATATTGGTGTGTGTGTGTGTGTGTGTGTGAGCAGAGTATTCAATGCATTAAATGTATGTTAAATGTTTTATGTATGTTTCTGGACTTACCTTTGCCATTCTTTGTGCAGACTGCCGCAGCAATGAGTACCTGTGGGCAGGGAATTTCAGAAAGATTAGCAACGAAAATCGCCGACGTATACGTATTGGTCGGTAGTCGGTGTGCGTGCGTGTCTGTGTGTTTGTTCGTCCGTTTCGCTTACCATTTTCGTAGCGCAGCAGTTGAAACAGTCAGCCACAGAACAGAAGAATCTTCAAGTGCCTGGCTTTTGTCTGGCAGAGTAAACTACAATTAATTTGATTTACGAGACGATGAAAACAATTTGTTTTCAATCAATCCGCCGTGTAGCTGACGTGTTCGGGGGTCAGTGTGACCGCGCTATTATCGAATATACCGCCTGACACCCAAAAATATACCGAAATAAACCGTGCATATTCCGAGGAATAAACAAACTTAACCTACTTAGCCCAGGCATATTTAAATAAGACTACACCTTGACTAAATAACTTAAAGGAATGCCATTTGTTATTTTTTCTTGTAGATTCATCCTGTCTCTCCACATTTAAAACCAGACTTGCAATATTCGTAAGTGTTCCTTTAAATACCCACTGGTCGACCAGGGGTTAATCTCACTCTGTTCAGATGCTATTTTCCTGAATATTGATATTCGCTTTAATATTACGAGCAATCTAAAAGTCTCAGCACTGCACTAATACATTTATCGGCTTTATGAATCAATTGTTTACAAGATTGTCTAGTTTTCGGGGACTCCTTTTGTTGGTTTGTTTACAAAATTGTATTTTTCCAACAGGTTGAATATTGCTAATTAGCGACGTACACAAAGTTGGCAATATTTTTGTGCGATAAGCGAAACAATAAGCGGCAACATACCTTTATTTTCAAATAAGCAATATTATAGTTAATATCTGCCCTTTTTATACCCGGTACTCGAAGAGTAAATAGGGTATATTGTATTTGTGCGGATAACGGTTGTATGTAACGCACAGAAGGAAACGTTTCCGACCCCATAAAGTATATATATTCTTGATCAGCATCAATAGCCGAGTCGATTGAGCCATGTCTGTCTGTCCGTCTGTCCGTCCGTCCGTCTGTCCGTCTTGTTTGTCGGCTAGTTCTCAGAGACTATAAGAGCTAGAGTCACCAAATTTTGGCACCAGACTGCTGTATGCTCACACTGAAACCAGTGTAGTTCAAAAATGAGCCCCGCCCCCGCAAAAGGGCGAAAACCTCCCAAATCTACAATTTTGATGATAACAGAAAACTAAAAACGCCATTCCGTAGGGAATGACCATATCTATCAGATCACCAAATTGGGATCCGATTGGATCATTATTATAGCCACAATGATTACTGGTGATCTATGCGCGCTATTTTTCAAATTTTTCAATGTTATCACTTAATAAACATGTCTCTCTTAATAATATACATACATTTACATACTGTAGACAAAGACAAAGACTGCAGACAAAGATACTTCAGTTTATTGGCCTCTGCCCCTGACACGTCTCTGCCGCTGCCTCTGCCACGACTCTGCCCTGACTCTGCAGTGTGTTTCTAGGGGAGGGTGGCGAGCTAAAGGAGCGTGTTGGCGTGAGTAGTGTTGTTGATGTAGATGACAGATGAAGAAAAAATGTAAAATTTGACAAATAACCGCTAAGTTGCAGATGTAGTACTGAGTGCCGGGTATAAAAGTTGTGACGCGTAAGAAGCGTCTCACACGTCCCTTCTCGTTTCGAATGCTTTCTTGGAAATTTGAAACTCAATAATGGTACTTGAAATGTTCAATTTATTGCTCATTCCTCTCCTTGAGGGAGAGGAAACGCTTGCAACGCGTTTGTTTCAATTAATTAACAATTAACAAATATCTTAGCATGGTGTGTGAAGTATGTACATTGAAAACATGTATGTTCATCTATAGCTAGTCTCCTGCTAGTTTAGGTTTGAGAACTAATCCTCTAGGGTCAGTGTGGCGAGTGACGCTGTCGTTTGCTTTTCCTCTTGGTCCTTTTGCTTGGCATAGGCAGCACTCAAGAGGGTCATCACTTCCTTGTGCGGCACATTGGCCTGCTTGTACTTCTTGAAGTTGTCCTTAACGAACTTTGCAAATCCCTTGGCCTCGCCCGCCGGCTGTGACACAATATTCCCATGCTTGTCCTTCTTGTTCAGCAGCAGAGTGATTTTTCCCTGGCACTTACGACAGCGCAGATACTCAACCTTGCGAGATCTGGAGTGGGCGTTCGAGCTGCAAGAGCGGTTGGGGGTCAGACGGGAGAGCAAAAAGAACTTACAGAGAACTTACTCCAGGTTGCAGTTGACACATCTGTAGGTGTACTTGAAATCAATGCTGTAGCTGTGGCAGACCGTGATGGCGGGCAAATCTGGATACTTTTTGTTGGCACGCTGGGCCCAGTTCTTCCACACACGTCCGTGTCCACCCTCGCTGTTGAACACCCAGGTGGCGGCATGGCACAGCTCATGGATGAGCGTGCAGCGCAGTCTGTCGGCTGTCGTCAGCACCTTCACGCTGAGCTCGATCGTGCTGAGGCGTTGCGCGCTTCTAAAAGGAGAAGAAATTCAAAAACGATTTAGAGGCCGAGGCCGTGGCAGACTTTAGCTGCGTGCAACCAACTTTCTCTTGTTTAGGCAGCGTCCGGCCGTGTTGCGCAGCCGCTTCGACCAGGTGATGGGCACATCCAGCTCATTGTTGAACACATCCGCATTGAACATCTTGTAGAGGCGCTCGGCCAGCTGCTCCTTGTTTTTGGCGAAGTTCTCCCTGTAGAAGAGCGCTTCCTTGTCGCTGCACTCGCGTGGCACGGCACCTTCCAGCGATTTTAGGAAGCTAAATTTGCCATCGCTCCGCTTTGGTTGCTCCTTCAGTTGCCGGGCGCTCGCTTTGGCGCTGTCTTTGATCGCTTTGCCGCTGTCTTTGATCGCTTTGCCGCTGTCTTTGATCGCTGTCTTTGGCGCCAACAGCTTCAGAATCGGACTGGCCTCGGGCGTTGCATTTGTTTTCTTCACAATTCCCATATTCTTCTTGAGCTCCTGCAGCCGCTTGTGGACGGGCGTGCCCGGCAGATAGTCATCCTCCAGCTCGTCCAGCATATCCAATTCCTGGGCTCTGCTCACAATCGCAATTGCCTCTTTTTCGGTCTCGTAGCCAATGTTTGGCTTGAACAGACGTCGTCGTGTTGGCCCCTTGACTGTAGGCGTGGCTGGTTCGATCTCGGCGCTGGGTTCCATGGGCGTGGCAGGTAGCTTCGTTTTCGTAGCAGCGCGACAAGAACGAAGAATATCGTCAAGGCGTCGATGAGTTTTGGCAGCTGTTTGGAACAGTTTAAAGTCAGACAATGTCGAGCAGCGGCTGTGGGAACTTACATTGCGCATCCTCATCGGGGTCGCTTATCACCTCCACCTCATCCTTGCTCAAGTCCAAATACGTAATGTCGCCCCCATTGTTGTCGCCGGCAGCATCGCTGCTGCTTTCGGTGTCGCTGAAGGTTGCGTCCGCATCCTCGTCGTCGGAGGCATCTGTGCCGCTGTCCGTGTCGATCAGGGCACGCCAGCGATCCTCATCCACATGATTGGTGCGTGGCGTTGGCTGTGGCTTCCGCTGTGGCTTCCGCTGTGACTGTGGCGATGCGGCACGAGGACGCCTCTCCGTCTGAACGGCGCGCTGCGGCAAGCGAGTGGAGTTCAATGGCGTTTGATTGGAGTGCAGCGTTCGCTTAACTACACAAAATAGATTAGGATAGGATTAGTTGCAGCTAAGCCAAGCACTTACATTGACTGAAATCAGCGAGGAGACTCTCATTTGGCTGGTGGACACGCGGTGCCGGGCGGCGCTCCTTCTTTTTCTTGACTGTGGTGACGGCTGTGGGTACTTGAAAGTTCTTCGGCTTGAGGTGGGGCGTCTTGCCGCCGCTGCCACCGCTGGAACGCTTCAGGGTGCGTATAACATCGGGCGTTTGCCAGGCTTTGCCGTACAGCTGATTCAATAGATTCTCGGCCTGTGTGAGGAACTCCTCATCCTCGGAAGCGTCGTTCGTGGCTAGCATGGACTTTTGATGCTGCTCTTCTTGACGTTGCTGCTTCTGCTGCCTCTGTGGCTGTTCCTCATAAACTTCTTCGGCTGGCGGCAAGGATTGGGTGGCCTTTGGCGTTGGATACGGCTCATCCTCTTCCTCGTCCCCTGAGCTCGACTCGACGGCTGGTATGTGTATCTTGATGTTTATCTTGGCCGAGATATTGATGCTGCTCACTTGGATGGCCGCTGGCTCCTCGCAAGATGATGTGGAGGCTGAGCTCGAGCTCGAGCTCGGTCTCGGTCTCTGTCTCGGCGGCGTTGGGTCACCCTCGCTGCATGTTTCTGGTATCTCGATGGATACATCGGGTGTCGGTTCGTCTTCGTTGAGTGTCGAGTCGCGGGAGCAGAGAGTGTTGACCTCGGTGTCATCATCCGCCAGCCGCTTGCTGCTGCTCTCCACGCGCGCCGCATCCTCTGAGCTGAGCGTGTTTAGCTCTGTGTCGTCATCCGCCAGCCGCTTGCTGCTGGCCAGGCCGGCCAAGTCCGCAGAGCAGAAGGTGGCCAATTCTGTTTCGTTGTTTGCCAGCCGCTGGCTGCTGTCCATCGGTCTGGATGGCATCCAGTCCTCGTCGGTTGTGGCCATCGACTCTGTGTCGGCATCGGCCAGCCGTGATCGTCGCCGGGTGGAGGACAAGGGCGATGGTGTCATCGGAAACTCTTTGTCCCCCATCTCGCGACGTTCGTTTGAGACGTCGCGCAGAAATGCCTCAATGCGCTGCACCTGATCATTGGTCAAAATGGGAGCTGCAATGGGCTCCTGTTGTGGGTCAGTGCCCGACATGCGATCACTCACGGCCATGCTCTCGGGCGGTGGGGCCTCATCCTCGCTGGAGTCCGATATGGTAATGCAGGAGGCATCGCTGTCGTCGTCTCCTCCCTCCTCTGTCGTTGATGAGATGCAAATGGATATCTCCGGCTGGGGCTGCCTCTGCTCCATTGTCAAGTTGGTCACCTGCGTGGCCAGTGCCTCCACATCCACAGGTGTCTGACTGCGGCGGGGCTGTGTGCAGCCATCGCCGCTCAGCTGCAAAGCTTCCATATATTCCGAGCCTTCGATGTCGAGATGCGAGTCCTCGGCGTCATCTTTGAGTGTGTGGCTTTGGCCCATGTCGCTGCTGGAGTCGCTGCGTAGCAGGGGATTCTCACTCAATATTATTTCTTCAGGCGGTTTCGGCTCCGATTCCTTGGTGTCCTGCCCTGGCTGCCCTGGCGGTTGCTTTTTCTTATGGGAGGCTAGCGTTAGTTTGGCGAATTTCTTGTTGAAGGGCACATTTACTTTGCTGGGGTCAACCGTGCTGAATAACTTATACTTATGATCCGCCATTTTGTTGGCGTCGTTCGATTTAACTGTAATTTGCAGCAGAATATGCACAAAATGCAATCGCCAATTACGCCAAATACAAATACAAATCCAGTCCGCGTCTCTCTCAGCGTTGATTTTTCGCTATCGTGAATTTGTGGTATTTTCTATCGGTTAGAGTGATGCCAGATTAATTGAGACCGGAAAATACGATGCTATCCAACACTTGCGTGAAACAACCGAACAGCATTCAACTTGACTTTTAATTGCAATTGGTTTTAACTTAAATATTAGCTATGGCGCTTGTTTCGTCCGCCCGCGAGTCACTGTCACACGCCCTGAACAATCGCTTTCTACCCAATCTCGAGTACTTGCTGCAAGGATCCATCTTGGACTCGGCCGTCGAACATCTAATGCACCGGTAGGAGGCCCAAAAACTAAATTTAATGGAAATTCTATTGAAATATTTGCACTATTAACAGGCTGAAAGGTCTTTGCGATAATGTGGACACATCGCCGGAGACATTCCATGACCTGGAGGTGTGCATGAGTCTGCGGCAGCCCAACTCCAATCAGCCGCTTTTGCTTCGTGTGCGTCGCGCCTTGGGCCGGGATGCCCCCTTTCAGATGCGTTATCTCGGCCAGCCAGAGGTGGACCAGCGTCGCCCCACATTGGTGCGCAGTTGCATGGACTGTGCCTGCACCAGCAGCATTCTGGAGTTCCTCACCGAAATGGGATTTCGCTTGGAATTCGAATACATTGCCAAGGGTGAGTGGGGAGGAGGATGCAGCAAAAGAAAAAAGTGACACAAAATAACATTCCACAGGCTACATGTTCCGCAAGGGCCGCATGAAGATTACAGTCTCGAAACTCATCAAAATCATACCCGGCAAGCAGCAGGACATGGCCAATGAGCCGATATCCCAGAGCTACATTGTGGAACTGTCTGTGGTGGCGCCCACGGGCCAGGAGAATGTCGGCGAAGAGATGCGCGTATTTGCCGAACAACTAAAGCCGCTCGTGCAGCTCGAGAAGATCGACTACAAGCGTCTGGGTTCCATGCCCTAGGCCCAATTGTGGCATCCACAAATGTTAAATGTATCATTTAATATTTTATTTCTTTGAGAAACTTAATTAACTAGTCCATAGACAATAGACATCAAAAATAGAACTAACTCTCCGAGATGCCCGTGGAAATGCAAACGAAGATGCGACGCACATCCCGACATGCGACAGCTTTGGGGAGTACATGCAAAATATACACACACAAAAAAGAAGAGGAAACAATAGACTTTTAGTCCTCATATTCGTTAGTCCTGGAAGGCTTCGTTGAGTGCGGCCAAGTTGCGATCGCTGACATGACCCTGCAGGTCGCTGCGACCCATAAGGGAGATGACCATCTTGACGGTGCTCCAAATTGATTCGGACATTTGGTTCTGGCCACCGCTGGTCGCCTCCATGGCCGCATTGGGCAGCTCACGGGCGGCATTCGTGTGGGCCTGCATGGTGAGTGCCGTCAGTAGATGCTCCACCGCCTCCTTGTAGGCCTTGAGGTTCATGCAGCAGACACCGACATTGTAGCGGACGCGAATGAAGCCCGGCTGCAGCCGCAGGGCATGCTGATATGCCTCAACGGCCTCGACGGAACGCGAGCCGTTCGCCAGGCTGGCACCCAGACGATTCCAGGTCTTGGCATTCTGTGGATCCTTTTGGAGCGCGGCTTGATAGCAGTCAACGGCCTTGTCGAATTCCCCCGACAGATTGTAGAGCACGCCCAAGGCCTCCTGCACGTCGGCATCCACCTCGGCCGGATGGAGGCGAACCGCCTCCAGGTAGATCTGCTGCAGATCTCTCAGTTTGCTGGCTCCAATCAGGGAGGAGGCCAGCGAGGTGCCCTCGAATTGCAGCTCCGGATGGGCGGCTATCAAGTGCTGGTACTTGGGATTCGCCGCCAGCCAGTTGGACAGCATTTTCACAGCATTATTTTGCAATCCCTCGTTGGTGTAGCACACAGCCAGCGCCATGAGCACCTCCCGATTCTCGGGCTGTAGCTCCAGGGCACGTTTCAGTGCAGAAATGCTCTGTGGATCCATTTCATTTTCGGCCTGCGAGGTGCCCAGCAGCTGCCAGATCTCGGCGCGTTCTGGCTCCTTTTTGGCGGCCACCTCAAAGCAGAGAACAGCGCTGGGAATGTCACCTTTGGTGAGGTACTCTTTGCCCTTTTCGAATGCGTTCTCCAGCTCGGACATGGGATTTTCCTCGGCAAACTCGTACTCCTTGTAGGCATCGAGATTCTCGTTGTATTCCGAGAGCCAAGGGTGCTCGTTCTCCTCGGCCAGCTTCTGCCATTCGTCCTGCAAGCGCTGCCAGAACTTCTCATTGAAATTGGACGCCGTCTGCTCCTTCTGCTCGTTGCTGCGTTGGTAGTCGACGATCCAGTCCGCCACCGACTCCCCCTGTGCGGCCCTGGGCAGATTGTCTGTGATAATGGTCTCCATGGCAGAGTCAAAGAAGGGATCCTGCTGGGGCGGGCCTGTGATGGCCATGTGCGGCTGACGCGCCATAAAGTTCTGGCTGCTGATTAATGGCTCGTCGAAGAATTCCTGCGCCTGCATCATCTCCTGTTGCTGTGGGTGCATGTGAATCATCTTGTTGGGCAGTGCAGGGGCGAGGCCGCGAGCGAAATCCTGACTCCATTGATCGGCCTGATGCTGCTGCAGGTGCTGCTGAGGCGCTCCATTAATGTTTATGTCGCGCATCTCCTGCAGCAAGGTGTCCATTTGAAAGGATTGCGGAGGGGCAGCCACCTGGCCGAGAAACTCATTGATGAGCTGCTCATCGGGACGGGTGCCCCGCTCGAACTGCCTTTGAACAAAGCCTTCGTCTTTGTGCGCTACATCGCGGGTGAATTGGCCGCCCAGCTGCATCAGCGGATTGACTCCGCCGCAATCGCCTTCGACCAGTGGACGCAACGACATCTTGGAGCTTACTGGAGGATATCGGGGATGATGCTACGTAACTTTGAACAGCCCTCTTCTAAGATAAGAACCAAGGAGGAGGCCGGGGGCCGCTGCAAAAGCAAAAGTCCAAATGTCCACAAAAGATTGGAAAGGTAATCAAGCAGCAGGTGTCCGGAGTGTTTACCAATACTGACTACTGATACACTTTGCAGCACTGATCACAGTAATAACATATTTAGATGGTCACTAAATACAGACTTTCAAGTATCTACTATTATTAAGATTGGTAATTTGGATTTTTAGCTACTTGACTTTACTTTCATTACATGAAAATGTATATAATATGACTTTTGTGTTTGTTTCTGTTTATCTGGCAGCCTTGACAAGAATCTCTGACTTGTCTGGCATCTCTACATTTTGCGAATAATTGCGGCCGTGCCTGGATATTTTAATGATCACTAAATAAAGACTTTCAAGTATCTACTATATTAACATTGGTAATTTGGATGTTTAACCAGCCTTAACAGTTCTCTTTCATTACATGCAAATTTCTATAATTTTAGATGTGCTTTTTTCTGTTTATCTGGCAGCCTTGCCAATAGTCTCTGACTTGTCTGGCATCTCTACATTTTGCGAATAATTGCGACCGGCCGGGATATTTGGATTTGATTTTGTTGTTTTGTTTTGTTCGAGTCCTTGCAGTTCCAGGATGGACTATGATCTATTCCAGTCGGATGACGATGAAGACATACTCACGGCCTTCAATGTGGCAACACAGAGACTACAACAGGAGACTCCCAGCCACCAAATGGAGCTGGACAAACAGACTGGCGAAGACGATGACGAGGATGACGATGATGGCTTGGACATCTTGCCCGAGTTCAACTGCACTGGTCGCGATACTCCAAAGGCCAACAGCTACCCAAGGGCGGGATTTGTTCGCAATGGCTTCACGCAGCACGATCATCCCCCATACAGCAAATGGGAGCAAATATGCTCGGACTTTAACAAGGAGCAGCTGCAGGTCGCCGCGGTGACACATTACCTCTACAATGAGGCTTGGTGAGTGGCTGCCACAACCAGAAGCGTAATCCTCGATAACCTAGAGTATTCGTGCATGATTTAGCAAGAATATCCAGAAGCTATTTGCCGCCGTGGCCGGACAGCAGCAGCTGCAGGCGTCCACAACTTCGAGCCACTCAATTTGGTACAAAACACGTCAACAGGTGACCCAATTCTACCATTTGCTACTGCGCATACACGATGAACACATCTGCATGGAAGCCACACGCTTTCTAGAGGATCTGCGCCAGCTGCTCAACAATCTGCTGGATGCCGACGCCTGGAAGGTTCTGTACTTTGCGGAGCACAGCAAGGGAAACGAGTGCCAGGCGCCCGCCTATCATCTGTATCACGGTGTTCTGGAGTGGCGCTTCCTCGACCTAATCCTGCTCAGCGGCGCCGACGCACCGCAGACGCTGCTGCTGAGCCAGCTGGAGCGCACGCTGGACGATTTGGTGCTGTGTGCCAGCCATCATTATCGCAGCAAGCATCGCCCCGAGCTCATACACACCTCCGCCTTCATGTGTCGCTGCACCAAGGAGTTTTGGCTGCTGCTCGCGCAGCTGGCGCCCAAGTGGCTGCACCAGAGTCAGCTGGATATCTGGGAGCTGTTCCACAAGGCCATGCAGGGCCACAGAACGAACGAAGCCGACAGCAATGCCGCTTCACTGGCCTTCCACGAGTTTTACGCCTGGCTGCGGCTCAGCCTGGCTCGCCTCTGCGATTCACCGGACAACGAGAGCCTTGGGGCGGCAAACTTTCAAACTGGCAGCCTGCTGAAGCAGTTCCTGTCCAGCCAGCCGGACGAGCAGCAGCGTCGTGTCTACCTCTGCCTGCTGGCCCCACTCGAACTGCAACGCGGTCGCTCCGACCCCGATGTGCTCTGCCAGCTGTGGGAGTACCTGCATCGCTCGCTCAACTGCAACTTCAGTGCGGGCACAGAACAGCTGGAACAGCTGCCGCTCACCTGCCCCAGCGGTGCGGCGTATGTGGAGCGCTACAGCAAGCTGCTGGCCCGCGATCAGCTGGAGGATCTCAATCTCAGCAGCTTCACCATGTACGCCTGGCTGCTGGGCCGCACGCTGAAGCTGCTGCCCGCCCAGCAGCAGCAGGGCAGGGGCAACCAGCGACAGAAGCTGCTCGGCCGCATCTTCAGCAAGTTCAGTGCCGCGAAGCTGCTGGCCCTCAATGAGCCGGGCATACACCATGTGATAGAGCTGTTCCTCTGCCTGCTGCTCTCGCACGAGGATCTCACCGAGCTGGCGCCCAAGCTGCGGGAGATGCTGCTGTGCCTTGCCCTGGAGAAACTGCCGCCGGTTCGTCGCACCCTGGTGGCCAAGGGACACATGGCCCTGCTGCTGCTGCATGCGCGGCATCGCCTCGCCATGGATGATTATGTGGCGAAGCTGCTCGGCCAACTGGCAGCCATACGGAACGATGTGGAAGTGGCTGCCATATTCGTGGGCAGCCTGCAGTCCGTGTTCGACCTTGCCGATGACTTTGCGCGTGGCGAGCAGCTGCTGCTGGGCCCCTGGCTGACGCACTACGTCGAGAAGTGCGGCCAGGCATCGCAGGATCGCGTCTGGCAGGCACTGCACGCGCTCATCCAGCGGCTGGGCGAACCGAGAGCCAGCTCTGGCAATGCCGGCGGCATGAAGGAGGCGCTCCAGCAGCACATTCTGCCCCTGCTGCGGACACAGTACGTCGCTGGACACAGCACCTGGCTGCCGCGGCTGGCGGCTGAATTCGTCGGCCTCGAGAAGGAGCGGGAGAAGCTTATGGTGAGTTTTTTGCAGGGTCCCGAGCCCGCGAACATGGCTGCCTCGGCCCAACTGATTGTCCATCTGCTGGAGGAGAGAAGCAGCCAGGCACCGGCACCGGCACCGTCGCCGTCGAGTGCCATTATCCTGCAGGTGTGGATCAAATCTCTGGTGCTGCTCACCGCCCAGCACGAGTCGGTGGCGTCGCTTACCGGGCATGTGGTGCAGCTGGAGGAGTTCCAGCAGCTGGCCATAGATCCCGCCTCGTTGGCGGGTCGCGAGCCGCTCTGCGCTTTCTTCGGCGCCCTCGGGCGACGTGCCCAGCAGGGGGACGCCCGCATTCGCATGCAGCTGAGCCACCGGCTGCACGCGTACGTGAATCACTTTGAGCTGTGGCTGCCGCCGGACCGGCTGCGCTCTGAGCTCGGCTCTCGCTTCTACAGCTTCCTGGCCATCGTCATCTACAACTGCCCGAGCCTCGCGTATGTGCGCGCGAAGCCCAGCTGCTTCTTCCACCTGTCCATGGTGCGGTTCCTGCTGACGACACAGCTGCAGGCGGGCGTGACGCCCGAGGGTCGACTGCCCCAGCTGGTGCACAAGATCTTTCCCGTGCTGCTGCAGGGCATCGGTCGGCTGCCCTATCGCACGGACGCCTATCTGGGCAAGACGCTGGAGCAGCTCATACTCCACTGGACGCCGCACTTTAGCTTCTCCCCCAATGCCAAGCTGGTGGCTCGTCCCTACACGACGCTGCTCCACGCCGATGCCGGCGGCGATGACGGGGAACTCGCACAGTTTGTGCTGCAGCAGCTGGTGGGCCACTTTCTGGTCGTTGTGCGCCGCAAGGCGGGCAACCATTCGGGTCTCGTGATCACTCTGCTGCAGCAGATGGTCGAGAGCATCGCTGCCGAACAGGAGCAGCAGCTGCTCAGCCTGCTGCGTGCCGTGCACACGCCGCTGCTGGAGCACGTCATGTTTGTGGATGAGCTGGAGCACAGTCGGGGCCAGGTGCTGTCGCTGCATCGCCTCATTGTCTCGCACGATTGCTTCCGACGCTCACAGCCAGCGAGGGAGCTGTGCCTCAGCCATCTGCGCGCTCTGGCCGACAAGCACTTGGCCCACTGCACATATTTCTACTTCCAAATGCTCATCAAGCTGGCGGAACAATCGCCGGAGCTGCTCACGCCGCTGCTGCCCTTTGTGCGGGAGCAGGCCAGGCTGGTGGAGCTGAAGCGCGGCGCTGGCGAGGATGTGGGCATACGCAAGTGCCTGCAGCGACTCGAGCAGGTGTTGCCAGGGTAGCATAGGCCTCTGCAAAATAAACACAAGCCACACACACCACACACACACACACAAGCTCCTTGGAGGGAAGGCAGTTCGGTTTACTTGGGAGAGCTTTAGACAACATTTTTGGCTGGACGGGGTATCCGATTGGTTAGATGCTTGACGGGCATGAAGCCGGTGTCGCCGAGGTACTTGATGGACACATTGCCCGACGGGCTGATGGTCAGCCAGGTGATGGACGCATGATTGATGTTGATGCGCAGCCAGGCCTCGGGCGGGAACTGCAGGGCGCGACACACAAAGTAGCGAATCACATTGCCATGGCCCACGATGAGGGGTGTGGCTGTCCTTGGTCTGGTCGGGATAGGCACGATAGAAGTAGCGTCGGAAGGCGGCCTCGATGCGGGCACCGTCCCTGAAGAACTGCTGCAGTGTCAGTGAGGATTGTGGTACATAAAACTGAAGTCAATGCCCGCACGCAGATGAAACTTACCGACGCTTCCGGTTTCCAGTGGCCGACTGGCGGCTGTGGCGGTATCGGTGCACCCTCGCGCAGGAACGCGCAATTCTTCACCTTCGTTTTCTCGTAGTCAATCTCGTTGAGGATGATGTCCGCCGTCTCCTGGGCGCGCACCATTGTCGAGGCAATCACCTTGTCCCACTTGATGCCCAGCTCTTGCAGCCGCTGTCCGGTGTACTTGGCCTGTTCCCGCCCACGATCGGTGAGGTGATGCGTTTCGTCGGTGTCCCCCACATCGAGGTACTCGCCGTGACGAATGAGTATTATGTGGCGGGCATGTTTGGGCACCACCTTCTCCAGTTCGGTGTTGTAGCGATTCTGCTCCTGGGACAGATCGTTCTTCACCGGCTTCACCAGGCTCTTGGGGTCCCGCAGATCCCAATTGTTGTCCCACAATGCACACGCATCCACCGGCTTCTCGCTCCTTGTCCACAAACGTCCAATGCAACAGATGTTTTATTGTTATCGAAAACCAGCTGTTTATAAATCGAATATGTTGATTCTTCAGATAAGAGGCTGGCCACTCTAATTTATTTCGCGCACCTTTCTTACTGTAGCTATTTATTTTGTTTTGTTTGTTAAAAATATGTCCACACGCCCGCGTCGCCAAGCTGCGACAAAGACAAAGATTATAATTGAGTTATCTGATTCCGATGAAGATGTGACTTCGGAAACTAAGGATACCGATGAGTACAGGCCCCAACAGACTCGTGCCTTAGATAGTGCTGCCGCTACCACTGCAGGCGTGTAAGTAACAATGTGATCAATAATTTGCGACATCTAATTGATTACCCACCTCACACAGCGCCAAGCGAAAGCGTTGGCCCACAGCCAAGGATACTGCAGCTGACGCACCAGCGGCGAAGAAAAAGCGCGGCAAAAAGGATGCAAACGTGGAAAATGCTTGCCCCAACCAAAGCAACCCTGAGGCGGAAACGATCGATCCACCCCGATCCTTGATGCAAACAGACGGCGCTGCTGCCAGCACAACCACAGGGCGAAGTTCCTTCTGGGAGCGTCGCAAGGTGTGGAACATACATGAGCTGCTGGCCGAAACCGAGAACATCCAGCCAACAGCTGCAGCAAATATTGTGCAGCTCTTTGAGAACGAAAACACCATTCCATTTATATGCCGGTACCTTGAAGGATATATTCAATATTTATATGCACTCTGCTTATAAAAACTTTATTTTTGTGTAGCTATCGGCGAGATCTGGTTGACCATTTGCCACCAGAACGATTGCGTGACATTCGAAACACTTACACGGAGATTGTGGATCTGCGGAAGAAGGCCGAGCACATAGTTACGCAGTTGGAGCGCGAAAACGTTCTAAATGAAGAGATTCGGGATGAGCTGATGTGCGCGAAGAACAACGAGGAACTAGAGTTTCTCTATGCTCCCTATAAACCAGCCAGCAAGGGCACCTTGGCTGAGCGTGCCAAGGCATTGGGACTGGAAGATTATGCCGATCGTCTGCTATATGGAACAGCGCCGCAAGTGAAGCTTTCATCAATTGTGGATGCCAGTAATGAGGCCTTGGCCACCGAGGATCTGGTGCTGAATGGAATCTGCAACATAATTATACACAATATCAGCAAAAACACAAATGTACTGGAGGAGCTGAGGAGATTGTAAGTCTGGCGTTGATCCAATCAACCAAATGTACTCAGGCAACTTTTATAATTTCAGACAAAATGTACACCGCATTGTGCTGATGTGCAGCAAGACAAAGGAGTCTTCGTCCAGCAAGGCAAGCACCAGTAGCAGCAGCAGCAGCAGCAAATCGTCCAAGAACAGTGCCATTACCGACAGGAAGATAGACAGCTCAAAGTTTGAGAACTACTTTAATTTTCAGTGTGACATAAAGACAATTAAACCCCATCAGATGCTAGCGATCAATCGGGCTGAAAAGCACAAGTTTATATCCGTAAAATTGGATACAAACGATTACCTAAAGAGAGATCTCTCACGCTTCATCTCCGAGCAGTACATGTCTCAGGGTTTGCAGTATCCACTGCGAAGAGAGACATTTACCAAAGCCCTAGAAGAATGCATCACGAAGAAATGTAAGGCTTAAATAATGTACAATTTGTGCAGCTTAACAGCATGAGATTCTTTCAGTGCAGCCTTTGATGTGTCGCCAGATACGCGCCGACCTCAAGGAGAAGGCCCAGAAGGCGGCGATCGATGTGTTTGCCAAGAACCTGAAACAGTTGCTGCTCATATCGCCTCTCAAGGGTGAACGGATTCTGGGCATCGATCCGGGATACACAAACGGCTGTAAGTTGGCAGTCATATCCGAAACGGCCGATGTGCTGGATACAGGTGTCATCTATCCGCATGGCGTGAGAGCCAACAAGCGGGCAGCCGAACAAAAGCTGGTGGAACTGCTCAGCAAGCACAAGTAACTATTTGGAAATCATTTTGCTAGCTTTACTTTTATCTTATTGTCCTCTGCAACAGCTGCCAAGTTATTGCTCTGGGAAACGGCACCGCATGCCGAGAAACGGAGTTTTGGTTATCTGATCTGTTCCACGCAGGGATACTGGACAGCCGAAGTATTCGCTATAGCATCGTAAACGAAAATGGTGCCTCGGTTTACTCCTGCAGCGATGTGGCCAGCAAAGAGTTTCCCGATATGGACACGAACGAGCGGAGTGCCGTGTCCATAGCACGACGTCTGAACGATCCTCTCAGTGAGTATGTAAAGATAGAGCCACGCCACTTGGGCGTGGGCATGTACCAGCATGACGTGTCTGAGAAGACACTCACGGAATCCCTGAAGGACGTCGTCTCTGAATGCGTGAGCTATGTGGGCGTGGACCTCAACACTGCCAGTCTGAGTGTGCTCAAGTATGTGGAAAAATCATATATATTTATTGAAAACTTTTAAAATTTGAACCCTCCCCCTATGAAGACACATTGCTGGTCTGTCGGAGAAGAAGGCAGAGAAGATCATCGAGTATCGCACGGAGAAGGGACCCTTTCAGTCCCGCAAGGATTTGCTCTCGGTGCGTACCATAGGCGAGAAGTCATTTGTACAATGCGCTGGCTTCGTGCGCATCGAGCCGCTGAGCGTGGGCGGGCGACTGAAAAATCCACTTGACTGCACTTGGGTCCATCCGGAAAGCTACAAAGTGGCTGAAACGTAAGTGCTAATCAATAACAACATTTATTCAACTTTTTGTGACATTTTCACCAGTCTGGAGGTGTCACTGGACTCCGTGCTAAATTTGCTGTCACTGCGAGTCAGCTTGGCAGCGATACACACATTACAGAGATAGTTGTTCGATAGCTCGTCACTGAAAGAGAATGATGAGCCACATATATAGATTTCTGTTCTACAACTCACTTCGATTGGTTAATCACATTGTAGGCCTTCTGGAATTCGCACAGCGCTCGCTCAGCGGTCATTCGACTCAGGTAATCGGGATAGATTTTGGTGCAGCAACTCTCGCCGCGCAGCAGTCGGTAGCGCATGGCGTGATAGCGCATTTTCTCCACCATTTCAATCTGCAAGACTTTGGCTCCCGCCAGCTGTTCCTCCAGCTTCCTGAACTGCGTCTCTAGCACAAGAATCTGTTCATGAACGCACTGCTCCAGTCGGAAATCAAAGCTAGTGTAAAGCGTCTCGCAGTGGTCGAAAGAGGGCTCCAGCTGATCGAGTGGTATGGTAGCCCCGCGGCAAGGCGGCGGCAATGGACGACGCTTGTATCGCTCCGGCGGATACTCCCAGCACGGTCCAAAGCGTGCATCAGTGGTAACTGAGATCGGATTTTCCCAGCAGGCCTTGTACACTGGCGCCTTATACCCGCCATACGAAGCAACCTCGCCGCAGGCTATAATCTTGGTCCTGGGTGGCTTTAGCTTCGGTGGATAGCTCCAGCGCTCTTCATACAAACGCTGCAGCTTAGCAAGCTTTCGTTTGGGCGGCATTACTTGAGTTAAATTGAAATGAGAATTTGTATAATAAACCAAATTTTTGTTTTACTTTTTCAGTATCGTTGGGGAATGTGACTTGAAACTGTCGGATATAGGCAAGGCTAGTTTTATTTTACGCATCAAAGAGTTTGCCTCATCGCAAACGAAACTGGATCGCATAGCAAAACAGCATAAACTGCCCATGGATAGGGTGAGCCATTCAAATATTATGTTTTAAATATTTTATACTAATTAATGGAATGCTTACAGCTGGAATTCCTGCTGGTGGCTCTGCAGCGAGAACTGTTGCAGGATTATCGAGCTGATTTGGACAAGAGGCCGCTTTTCAAGCAGGGACTGACACGAATCGAAGATCTCAGCAATTGTGATGTGGTTACCGGTAAGAATCGACTCACATTCTCGTGTACCCTCGACTTATTCTGCATCTTTTATTTCCCAGGTGCTGTTACCAATGTAACACATTTTGGTGCCTTTGTCGACGTAGGTGTGGAGCGTGACGGTCTCTTGCACAAGAGCCACATGAAGAACTGCGACCTAAGCATTGGCGATCGCATTGTGGCCTCTGTGGTGAACCTGGACAAGAAGCGGCAAAAGTTTGGTCTACGCCTAGAGAACATGCTGGCTGAGACGGACACATCGTTTACCTTCAAGAGCGAGTAATAGCAAACAGAGGGAGCAGGAGCTTAAAGTTTTTGGAAGTATTTAATGTATCATTCATATTGGGCTGCTCACATGAGCATATACATGTATACTATATATAACTCGTATATATATGTATATATATGTGTATCTGTATAGTATAACGGCTTTCCTAAAGTTACTCAAAGCTTATCAGTTAGTTTTAAATGTTCACATAAAAATCACCGACTCTACAATGCGCGTTCTTGTTTCCCTTTCTTTATTCGTAATATGTTCTGAAGTTCTTAGATGAGAATGCTCGTGTGTGTGTTTGTGTGTGTATGTTTTTTGGAGTTCAAAGGGATTAAGGGTACGTGGATAGTACTCGTATTGCTTTAAAACTAAGTGTTTGAGTGAGTGAGTGAGTGTGAGGGGTGCCCTCGCGGAGCCGTTTAAAATGTTGTAACTAAATTAATATACAATATGCATACATTTAGGCGGCACTTGGCTTAGCGGGCGAGCATTCGTTCGCTTCAGTTTCATTTAGTTGGTATTTTCGAATTTATTGCCGTTTCATTAGAATTGTTAAAAATTATTATAAACAATGTTATACAGTTTGCATTTACATAATTACACAATACAATTAAATATACTCGTAATAATATATTCAAAAATATATATACTATATATATATGTATGCTTTTGTTATACCCGGTACTCGAAGAGTAAATAGGGTATATTGTATTTGTGCACATAACGGTTGTATGTAACGCACAGAAGGAAACGTCTCCGACCCCATAAAGTATATATATTCTTGATCAGCATCAATAGCCGAGTCGATTGAGCCATGTCTGTCTGTCCGTCTGTCCGTCTGTCCGTCTGTCCGTCCGTCTTGTTGAGCGCCTGGATCTCAGAGACCATAAAAGCTAGAGCCACCAAATTTTGCATCCAGACTTCTGTATGCTCACACTGTTACAAGTGTATTTCAAAATGAGCCACGCCCTCTTCCGCCCCCGCAAAAGGGCGAAAACCTCCCAAATCTACAATTTTAAAGATAAAAGAAAACTAAAAACGCCATTCCGTAGGGAATGACCATATCTATCTGATCACCAAATTGGGATCCGATTGGATCATTATTATGGCCACAATGAAGAAATTAAGTTGCAGTGGCTAAACCCACCCTGTCCAGCAGCTTTTGTTGCTTTTACACATTCTCTCATTCACACTCTGCTTCGCGTAGTGGCAGAGGCCTCTTCCCCTGACACGTCTCTGACTCATCTTCTGCCACGACTCTGCCGCTGCCTCTGCCCTGACTCTGCAGTGTGTGTCTCTAGGGGAGGGTGGCGAGCTAAAGGAGCGTGTTGGCGTGAGTAGTGTTGTTGATGTAGATGACAGATGAAGAGAAAATGTAAAATTTGACAAATAACCGCTAAGTTGCAGATGTAGTACTGAGTACCGGGTATAAGAGTTGTGACGCGGCTTAAGACGCGTCTCACAACGTTCCTCCTCGTTTTTGTTTAGATTTATTGTTTCCCCATCAAATATCAAATTTCATATTCTAGCTACATGGACATGTGGCGTAATCAACCAATAATTGCTCAAATAAATATTACTCATCCGCACATAATATTGGAGTAAGTTGTGTTTTGATTCGTTTCCTACACAGATCGAATAGGAGGATAATTGTATCGCAAAAAGGCCAATGAACGAGTCATACATATAAGTATGTGAAGCATATGTGTGCTATGTACGATTATGTATGATATATGTACGTAATTGTTTATGATAATGATAGCTAAATGTGCTCCTATAATCCTCTCTCATCGCTTTATTGTTACTTTTCTTCAGTTGTTTTCGTGTGTGGTGTGGTGCGTGTGGTGTAGTGTGTGTGGTGTGTGTGTAGCGAAATTGTTCAATAATTTATAATTTATTTTTATCATTTATAATGATAGCATAGGTAATGATGTAAGTATTGTATATCAATTCTCGTAATTATAATCTATGTGTATAAGCGATTCGCCCTCACGTTCAGAAACGATCGCTCAGCAGCATTATTGGCCAAACAAATCCAAATCGAATTGCTAAATGCCAATATCTCTGTTGATCGACAATTCAGATTACATAGTACATAAAACCATCTCATACAGTTAACAAATTCGATTACAAATTGGGTTGGTATTTGTAGTCTTAATCATCTCAATGTGATCTTCCGCTTAGCCTTAAGATCCGGCACTTGGAATCATTCGATCGGGAGATGCTGCTGTGCCTTGCCCTGGAGAAACTGCCGCCGGTTCGTCGCACCCTGGTGGCCAAGGGACACATGGCCCTGCTGCTGCTGCATGCGCGGCATCGCCTCGCCATGGATGATTATGTGGCGAAGCTGCTCGGCCAACTGGCAGCCATACGGAACGATGTGGAAGTGGCTGCCATATTCGTGGGCAGCCTGCAGTCCGTGTTCGACCTTGCCGATGACTTTGCGCGTGGCGAGCAGCTGCTGCTGGGCCCCTGGCTGACGCACTACGTCGAGAAGTGCGGCCAGGCATCGCAGGATCGCGTCTGGCAGGCACTGCACGCGCTCATCCAGCGGCTGGGCGAACCGAGAGCCAGCTCTGGCAATGCCGGCGGCATGAAGGAGGCGCTCCAGCAGCACATTCTGCCCCTGCTGCGGACACAGTACGTCGCTGGACACAGCACCTGGCTGCCGCGGCTGGCGGCTGAATTCGTCGGCCTCGAGAAGGAGCGGGAGAAGCTTATGGTGAGTTTTTTGCAGGGTCCCGAGCCCGCGAACATGGCTGCCTCGGCCCAACTGATTGTCCATCTGCTGGAGGAGAGAAGCAGCCAGGCACCGGCACCGGCACCGTCGCCGTCGAGTGCCATTATCCTGCAGGTGTGGATCAAATCTCTGGTGCTGCTCACCGCCCAGCACGAGTCGGTGGCGTCGCTTACCGGGCATGTGGTGCAGCTGGAGGAGTTCCAGCAGCTGGCCATAGATCCCGCCTCGTTGGCGGGTCGCGAGCCGCTCTGCGCTTTCTTCGGCGCCCTCGGGCGACGTGCCCAGCAGGGGGACGCCCGCATTCGCATGCAGCTGAGCCACCGGCTGCACGCGTACGTGAATCACTTTGAGCTGTGGCTGCCGCCGGACCGGCTGCGCTCTGAGCTCGGCTCTCGCTTCTACAGCTTCCTGGCCATCGTCATCTACAACTGCCCGAGCCTCGCGTATGTGCGCGCGAAGCCCAGCTGCTTCTTCCACCTGTCCATGGTGCGGTTCCTGCTGACGACACAGCTGCAGGCGGGCGTGACGCCCGAGGGTCGACTGCCCCAGCTGGTGCACAAGATCTTTCCCGTGCTGCTGCAGGGCATCGGTCGGCTGCCCTATCGCACGGACGCCTATCTGGGCAAGACGCTGGAGCAGCTCATACTCCACTGGACGCCGCACTTTAGCTTCTCCCCCAATGCCAAGCTGGTGGCTCGTCCCTACACGACGCTGCTCCACGCCGATGCCGGCGGCGATGACGGGGAACTCGCACAGTTTGTGCTGCAGCAGCTGGTGGGCCACTTTCTGGTCGTTGTGCGCCGCAAGGCGGGCAACCATTCGGGTCTCGTGATCACTCTGCTGCAGCAGATGGTCGAGAGCATCGCTGCCGAACAGGAGCAGCAGCTGCTCAGCCTGCTGCGTGCCGTGCACACGCCGCTGCTGGAGCACGTCATGTTTGTGGATGAGCTGGAGCACAGTCGGGGCCAGGTGCTGTCGCTGCATCGCCTCATTGTCTCGCACGATTGCTTCCGACGCTCACAGCCAGCGAGGGAGCTGTGCCTCAGCCATCTGCGCGCTCTGGCCGACAAGCACTTGGCCCACTGCACATATTTCTACTTCCAAATGCTCATCAAGCTGGCGGAACAATCGCCGGAGCTGCTCACGCCGCTGCTGCCCTTTGTGCGGGAGCAGGCCAGGCTGGTGGAGCTGAAGCGCGGCGCTGGCGAGGATGTGGGCATACGCAAGTGCCTGCAGCGACTCGAGCAGGTGTTGCCAGGGTAGCATAGGCCTCTGCAAAATAAACACAAGCCACACACACCACACACACACACACAAGCTCCTTGGAGGGAAGGCAGTTCGGTTTACTTGGGAGAGCTTTAGACAACATTTTTGGCTGGACGGGGTATCCGATTGGTTAGATGCTTGACGGGCATGAAGCCGGTGTCGCCGAGGTACTTGATGGACACATTGCCCGACGGGCTGATGGTCAGCCAGGTGATGGACGCATGATTGATGTTGATGCGCAGCCAGGCCTCGGGCGGGAACTGCAGGGCGCGACACACAAAGTAGCGAATCACATTGCCATGGCCCACGATGAGGGTGTGGCTGTCCTTGGTCTGGTCGGGATAGGCACGATAGAAGTAGCGTCGGAAGGCGGCCTCGATGCGGGCACCGTCCCTGAAGAACTGCTGCAGTGTCAGTGAGGATTGTGGTACATAAAACTGAAGTCAATGCCCGCACGCAGATGAAACTTACCGACGCTTCCGGTTTCCAGTGGCCGACTGGCGGCTGTGGCGGTATCGGTGCACCCTCGCGCAGGAACGCGCAATTCTTCACCTTCGTTTTCTCGTAGTCAATCTCGTTGAGGATGATGTCCGCCGTCTCCTGGGCGCGCACCATTGTCGAGGCAATCACCTTGTCCCACTTGATGCCCAGCTCTTGCAGCCGCTGTCCGGTGTACTTGGCCTGTTCCCGCCCACGATCGGTGAGGTGATGCGTTTCGTCGGTGTCCCCCACATCGAGGTACTCGCCGTGACGAATGAGTATTATGTGGCGGGCATGTTTGGGCACCACCTTCTCCAGTTCGGTGTTGTAGCGATTCTGCTCCTGGGACAGATCGTTCTTCACCGGCTTCACCAGGCTCTTGGGGTCCCGCAGATCCCAATTGTTGTCCCACAATGCACACGCATCCACCGGCTTCTCGCTCCTTGTCCACGAATTGTGCACCGCCGCCTTGGGCTCATTCAGTTTTGTGAGGTAGAAGGTCGCCAGACCGGCCCCAGTGCCGCATGCAAAGGCTGTGAATTTTCGCATTATTGCTGATTGATTGTCTTGATGATCGTGATGAGTGCAAATTCTTTGTGATCTTGTTCTTTCTCTTGGTTTTCTTCTTTTTTTTATCACACTCTTTAAACATTAGATATATATGCGCAATGTGTGCTGGCATTTTGTCAGCATCGGCGAACGGTCACATTGCGCGCCCAGTGCTCTATAGCAACCAATAATTCAAACGGTAAAATACTTGTGTCTACATGTATTTGTATGCTAACTGTATTTAAATATATGCAGGTATATTTATGTAAATGTATGTACGAGTATGTATGTATGTATTTATTTGTATAATTTACCGCCTTCTCTTTGGTCGTCCCTCTATAAATAGTCGGTATCGGGTCTGGGTCCTCTGGTCTGTCTTCAGTGTTTGTTTTCTCAGCTAATCTCAGCACTAATGGTACGTTTAACTCTAGGTTAACTAATCTTTAAACTAAACTACTGCAATTTAAAGCTGCCGCTTTAGTAGTTGCGAGTTCCTTTCCGAAAACAATTCCAAGGGGTCGGGTCGGCTGCCTAGGCGCTATCTCCGGCAGCGATCACGGGTGCCGGTGTCGGTGTCGCTGTGGACTCGAGTTCGTCTTTGGCTGCCGCAGATGTTGTGTCGGCGGGACTGGGGTCTGATGGTGCTGCTGTTGCTGCCAGCTGATCCGTGCTGACAGTGCGCACAAACTCGGCGGAGGCCTCAATCACAATCGTGGGCAAGGCGGCTTCTGTTTTTTCAGCCTCGGGGGAAACTGGGATGAGCTCTGCAGTAACTGGAACGGGCTTAGCCTCTGCTTGCGGCTGACTCACGGGTTCCTCTGTGACGGGCGCTGCCTGGACGGGGCTCTCCTCTGGCTTGGCAGCCTCCGGCAATGCAGCTTCCGTGACTGTCACAGCCGGCGTAGACTCCGGGACTGATGCTGACACTTGAGCTGGAGCTGCGGCTGGCGCTGAGGCCGCTGGAGCAGCTTCCGACGCAGCAGCATGTGGTGGCTTGCTCTCTCCAGCGGCCGCTGGGCTAACCGCCGGCGATGGGGATTTCGCTTTTGCTTTCGACTTGACTGCCGGCGACGGGGTTCGCGCCTTCAGTTTCTGCTCGTGGGCGCTGCGATCGAGCAGCACCGATGTGGACTGAGGCGGGGCCGGACTCGCCGCGCGCTTGATCTCCTCGATCTTGGCCTCCATCTCGCTGCGAATCTCCCTGATGGGCTTCAGCAGGAATATGGGCACATTGTCGTCGCGGCGCTGGTACAACATCTCGCCCTCGAACTCCACCAACTTGTGCTTGCGGGCACGCAGCAAAATGCCCACCACCTTGTCCGAAATGTAGTTGTAGATCTACAGCAGGGAAAGGGAGAGGAAGAGGGAGTTCAGCAAGTGACTGACGTAAGTTGGAAGCTTGGAGCTTACATTGAACAACTCGCCGAAGGGAATCACACGCATGCCTTGCTCATCCTTGACGTCGTAGCCCTCCGAGTTGATGATCTGGCATAGCTCCAGCATTTCCTTCATCACGTGCATATTGGCCTTCTGGCCGCGTGCCTCTGTCATACTGCCGGCCAGAGGTTTGCCGTACTGGTCCTTGGAGAAGGTTGGCTTCGGCGACGAGGCGCGTCCATCCTGCGAGAAGGGATTCAATAACTGCGACTGCTTGTGCTGCGTCGCCTGATTGTTGAACATGGCCACTTTGGAGGAGAGCGGCGAGTCCTGCAAGAGATCAGACACAAGTTAATTGACTTTATTGTTTATTCCACTTTTCACTCCTAAAGGGAAGCCAAACAGATTAAACCGCCACCCTGCCGCTCTTTTTGTTCAAGCAGGCAGCGCTGCCACCCTGTCTGCAGGTTGGTCTTACGCGCTGCCAGACACTTGCATTTTAGCTACAATTAAGTTGCTGGATTGTAACAACATTTTGGCTTTGAATTAATTAGCCACAATTAGGAAACATACATTTTGTGTAATTTTTCATCCAACAAGTGAAGAATGCCAGCCAGCAGCCGCACGAAAGGAATGCGCAAATGTCGTTGTCATAAATAAAACCCACTGGCATGGTCGGGGGCGTTCGAGGATGGCAGGCATCTCTTTTAACGAAAAACTTAAATATTTACAGTGTATACATATATTTATACGTATGAAAAAGCACACAAAGCAATATAAAAGCCAAGAGAAATTCACAAAGATTGAGTCAAGAAAAACAGGAATGACCTTCACGGGTAATTTTCGCCACTAACCGATGACCACGGACCACGGATCCCTCACTGGCCCCACCACTCAGGCAACACTCAACCATCACACACACGCACAGACATCTCACGCTGTTTATTCATTGGATTATTATTTATGGCGAGAGGAATATATTTTACGAGTAGAATGGCCCGGCAGTTTTGACGGAGAGGAGGAGTCCATGATTGAGTTGCCCATGAATGAATGCGACATATCTGGCGCCTCCGCCTCCGCCTCTGATGTTATGATACAGCCAGCCAGCCAGCCGCATAGCAGCTCTTTATATAATTTGTTTTGGCAACAACAGCGGGCCAATGACGCTCACAAATTGTCTCTTTGATCAATATCCAAAGAAAATTCTTCAATCAATGCGCTCAATGCGGTGTTTTTG
Organism: Drosophila subobscura; assembly: GCF_008121235.1. Lineage (NCBI taxonomy): Eukaryota > Metazoa > Arthropoda > Insecta > Diptera > Drosophilidae > Drosophila > Drosophila subobscura. Next base: position 20,238,343 of record NC_048530.1, on the reverse strand, counting down.
TCAACCCGGCACCCCTCTCAGGGGGGTATATATTTTCATTCATACTCAAATCGGGATACCCAAATAAATTCAGCGATGCGATGAATGAAATGCTGCAAGATTCTCTGCCAACCTGGCAGCTGACGAAAGAGTTTCATTTCCTCTTGATTCCGTAGTATAATATTATATGATCGTATGAACCCCATACCATACCATACCATACCATCCCACATCCCATTTGCGAATGCGAATTGAAACCTTGGGTGAAAGTCTTGGGAATAAAAAAGTGCATAAATTTGTGTATGGAAATTTGGAATTTTTCACCGCAAATATGTTGGGGGAAAATATTGTGGAAAACCACATCCATTCGCACGACCCGTCGTCTTGGGGTGCGATTCCCAGTCGATTGCGAGTGATAAAGATGAAATTTATATTATAAACAGAGCCAGGAGATGTTTGGGAATGCAATTGGGAACTGGGTGCAGAGGCAATGAACCCAAACCCAAGCCAACACCTCACCCCAGGCGGTAAACACTTGGGAAATCTATTCAAAACAAACACAACAACTTTATGGAGAGAGTTGGGAAATACCTTGAGATTGTATTGTGGAATGTTTGGTTCTGGAATGCTTACAAAATCGAAATCTATTACCCAAAAAACATTCTTTGGAGAGTGAATAAAATCGAATCAAATATGACATGGATCTCTATCAAAAAAGTAAGATTATAATAAATATATGCATGTATACACAGGATATTTGTGGTTGTACATATGTACATATATGATTTTGGCTACGAGCTGCTGTTATGTCGCCAGTGGGAATGGTTGGGATGGTGGTCTGGGATCTATTTGTCGGCGCCGTTGTCACTCTTGCAAAAGTCTGCGCATTTCGACAGCAATAGCTACATATATGTATGTATGTATGTACATACATAAGTAGATATGGCAGATATACATATGTAGAGAAACACTCGGATATAGCCACTACTATATCGTATGCATATTCAGCATTGCTATTTCAACCCGAGCGATGGTCATTGCCAAGAATTTTTCCGTGTTTTGATCTTCTTGCTTTTTGCTTTTTTTTTTGCTTTTGCTTTTGCGAGCAATTTGTTCCTTTGTTCCTATACTATAAAATCTGCCCCTATACTATATCTTATGTATATCGTACATATTTTGGCAATTCATGTGGCGACAAATTAAAACAAATACAGAAACAGAAGAACAAAAAGCCAAGACAATTGTTGCTCGCCTTTGCTTTGCTTTTGTTTCTCTCATTTCATTTAAATTCTTTATAACATTTCAATTTGAATATTGTTAATATTGGATGCTTTCCAGCATCCAAAAAAAACGAGCTCCTACGGCGCAAAACAAAATGGGTTTTTCATTTGACATTTTATTATTATAAATTTGCTGTTGTTTATTTGTTCGCTTTTTATGCCATTTTTTTGTTGGCTTCACTTTACGCTTTTCTTGTGGTTTATTTTTTTTGTTGCGCATAAATTATTTTTCAGGCATTTGTCGCACGAGATATTTTATTTAAGGGACACAAAATAATGAAAAACATTTGTGGGTTTTGTCTTTTTATAGTTTCTGCGTGAATGTGGGAAATGCCAGGAATTTGCTGTGCTTTCCCGTATGTTTTCCCCAAAGGTATTTCAGCACAGGCAGTTTTTGATTGAATTGGAAAGTACTTACCACTACGAAGCGCAGGGCGCCCAATTCATGCGATACATCTGCCATGCTGCTGCTGATGCTGCTGCTGCTGCTACTGCTCTGGCCTGGATCTTGCAGCTTTGCGGAGGAAAGTCTGGCAAGTTATGCGCCCGATGTCAGCTTTGCGACAATTCGCAACACTTTTTGCCCGCTGGCCTGCGAACAAACAAAAAAGAGGCGAAACAATGCCAAAGACGATCATGTTGGAGGGAAAGAAATACCAATTACATTTTGTTCGCAGCCAAAGCATCGTGGACAATGGCAAATGGAAATGTGTTTCATTTTTATTTTACTTTGAGGGCGGCCCATTGTATTGTGCAGTTTGGAGTTGGAGCCCCACAGCGTTTACTTTTCTTCGTTTTTTTTGCACATTTCTTTTGTGACCCAGACCCGAGAGACGAGAGACGAGACCCCACACCCAAAACCTCAACATTAGTCGTGGCGTTGTAAAAAAAACAAGAAAAAATTACGGAAGATGGTTAAGGCAAGAGGAAATATCAACAAAAACATGGCACAAAGCAAACGCCGCAATAGCAAGAGCCGTTAGCTCAGGCCTGAACTGAACTCTCTTCGAATGCGGTGCGGTGCGGAGCGCATGCGCGCGACCCCGAAAGATGAACCGGAATTTGCGACCGTTTCCCCTGCCCACCAACTCAACCCAACACCCAACCCATTTCGAAATTCGAATTAACTGGAAATTAACCCGACCGAACGTTAGCTGTGAGGGGGCAAAAAAAAGAAAACCAGGGCCAGGGCGAATGACCAGGTAGAGTCCTGCTGTTGTTGGGGAATCCCCCGCATTCCTTTCTTCACTCACTTGTTTATTTGTTTATGTTTTATTGAATGTGCGGCTCCAAGTAGCTTCCTTGTTGGCTGGAACTCTGCTGTGCTGCTTGTCCCTTTTGGGTTCCTCACTCACAATGCCAAATGCAATTTCAAGTTTGCTTTCTTTTGTTTTTGGGATATTTCAAACACTTTTGCGTTTCAACAACCAAACAAAAAAAAATGTAATTATTAAAACCCGAAAATGGTCTGCCGATCGTGCAAGTTTTCCTGCTTAGATTTTTCTTTCTCTGTGAGTTTTCTGTGTGTGAAATGGATTTATTTTTGTGTGTTTTTGTGTACCACGCCGTTTGGTTGCTGCGACCAAAAGTGAGCGCTGAAAGCGAGCGCTCTTTCTTTTTATAGCCACGCCGGGACCGGACCCGAACCAGAGGCACACACAAACACAGAGGCACACACATGGAGGGAGGGAGCAACAGCAGCTGCCTCTTCGTTTTCACTGCCACTTGGCTCTGGTTGCTTCTTCTTTGTCTGCTGCTGCTTTCCTCTCTTTACGCTGCTCTCTGTGCATTTTCTTTTAATTTTAGACCAAGTTTTTGTTGTCTTTCTTTGTGCTGTGCACAATCAACTCTCTCAGCGGGGTCAGTGCTGGTGCTGGCGCTGGAGCCAAAGCCAGTGGCAGAGCCGGGTTATTGGTAGTTCAAAACCTGACCGTGGCAGTGCATTTCCCAGGGTCAAGCCTGCCGCTACTCCGGGGGTCACGTCACTCTTCAATCAACACCAGCAACCCAAGTCGCAAGTCGCAGCTTACGCGCTTCGCTGAGTCCCGACCGCAGCTCTTGGAAACCTTTCCGAGAACGGCAGAAAAAGAGCCCCAAGAGAACTGGGGAGCGGAGAGGCGCACTGATGCATCGCCAGATGATTCGTTTGGTATTCGGTATTCGGCTCGGACTTTTGGCTGACATTGCGCTGTAGGGAAAAACCGGAAGCAGACGCCAGTCCCGTTTCCCCCACCCAAAAATAGAACCCGGCGACACGTTCTAGCTTCGATCAGTGGTTTCTCATTTCGATTGGCTCTGGGTCTTCTGCCAAGTGGGGAATGAAGCTTGGGCTGTCTGTGGTTTTGGTGGAACAGCCGCAGCCGCAGCGGCAGGCGCGTGCCCAGCTGCCTTGGCTTGTCAGCTGTGGCCCGCCAATTAATATTATTCATATATTGTAAGATTCTATTTCGTTAATTAAACAAATTTGTTTGCATTTGCATTGTTCACTGCGCACTGTGGAGCAGCATTCGTGGCATATTGGACATTTGCAGCAACAGAATTTATCCTCTCTTATGCGACTCTCGAGATGGGCTTCCACAGGGCAACAGACAGTTGTATCAGCTGCAGTTCTGCAGCACTTATTGTTCGGGTATTGTTTGGCATGTCTGGCTGACAGCCACAAGTGCACGGACTGCGGAATGGCGACCGTTGGGTAATTATATCCAAGCATGCCAAGAAGACTCTTTGTGGGCGGCAGGCACGGTAGGGGGAGGCACGTGTGTCTGTCTGTCTGTGTGCTCATCCCATCGGATCGCGGATCGTGGATCGTGGATCCCACATAAATAATATCAACTCATGAATGAAAATGCGTTCGCCTGAGCAATTTCCTGTTGCACAAAAAGTGTCGCAAAATGCTTAGCATAAATTCTATGATAGATTCCGCATGGCGTTGAAAAGGTCTTTTGTCGCCGATGGCAGAGATCTCAAGAGTTCTATTCGAGCTGCTCCTTGGCAACAGTTCCTGCAGTTAATTTTGAGGGGGGAGCGGCATGCTGTGGGGCATTGCTCATTACTGGCGGGGGAAAGCCCAAATCGAATAATTAATATATTGTTCATTTTGTAGCAGCATACACACATGTAAATATGTACACACTCGTACATACATAGTACATACATACATGTGTACATGCATACATCAAAATGTGCAACGACACGTACCCCAAGGAGGAAGGGTGAGGAGCGAGAGGCTGATGGGATGATGGATGAATCATCCTCAATGGGGTACTGCGCTCAGAACAGAACGTGACAATTGGCCCTGAATGTGAATGTTAATCTATAATTACATTATTTACATATGTACATACACATTATGTACGATTTATGTACGTACATAAAATTACATTATTTACATACATTTTATGTACATCAAATATGGTTTGTTGCTCATCGGATATTGCCCAATTTGGACATATTTTGTGTGGCTTTTTCGCATCTGTTTTCTGTCCATGCCGTATACGTAATGGGCAGGGAGGGTGTGTGTGGCAAATTGCGCATACGCAGCGATGGTTGTTCCTTCCTTTTTTGTTGTATTATTATTATTAATATTATGATTATTGTTAGCAGGGTGGGTGGTTGTGGGGCTGGGCAGGGCATGCACTGTGGCGCAGAAGCTGAATGCTGATGGCTCATCCTTAGATCTATATATAAAACGCGGCACTTGCTACGCTAAATATGTAAATATGTATGTACGAAAGTATTTATATGTATGGATAAATGTATAGATATTTTTATTCTACTATATACTGAGGAGCAACCTCAGAGGCAAGTGCTGTTGACGCAAATTGTACGCTGCTGCCAAATTGTTATTATTTTTTGTTTTATTGTTATGATGTCGTGCTCTCTCCCTCGCTCTCTCGCTCTCTCTCCCTCCAAACTGAAGATTCGAAGGCAGCTGGCAGCTGGCACTGACTCGCTGCTTGCATTCCCAATCAAAAGGATTCAGATCTGCACACTGCGTAACGCCTGAACTTCGCCCTCCGTTCGGCCACTTCATTGAACTGTCCGATTGGTTTTCGTTTTGTATGCGGGAGCAATGAATGCAATGAGCTATGGGGGCTACAAATGAAATTGCAAAATGGAAAATGGAAAATGGGAAATGCCAATGAAATTCCAACGCACACAAATCCATTTAAATCGTAATCCGTGTACACAAATATCCACTCCACCCACGATGCTATATCCGACAGCGAAATATTGCCAGCTCTTGTAAGACATGTGTAAATATTTACGTATAGCCCGGAGAGGAGGCAGAGACAGCGACAGAGACAGCGATAGAGGCTAAGGCTGAGGCTGAATGGCGGGCGAAATGACGTCGATGTCGACGACCGACGATCGACAACGAACGGCGCAAGAATTTTGGAATTTGGCATGGTCGAAGGACGCCTACTTGTTGTTGTTGTTGTTGTTGTTGCTGTTGTTTTGCGGGGCTGCCACAACGTATTCAGCGTTCAATGTGTGCGCGATTCGCTTTGATTCGCTTTTGTGTACGGATTTCGGCTCTGGGCTCCGGCATGAATCAGCTGCTGATGCTGCTGCTGCTGCTGGGACTCGCCCAATGCGAAATTTCTGGCTAGCTTCGAAGAATCAGTGCCCGTAGATGGAAGAAACTGCCACATTCCAGCTGCAACATAATTGCGTATTTGAATAAATCACAGGAACACGAGTAAGTACTTACCGTAGCCAGCAAGTTGCACAAGCGAAAAGTGCAAGAGAGAATGCGTGAGAATGCCTGTCGTTGGAGTGATGTGTAGCCAGTGCTTAACCAGTAGAAATCTAAATACAAAATAGATTATTCATTGCTAATTAATCATTTAAACTCCAATTACTGATACAGCAAACACTCGTGGTGGCATTTACCAGTCGTCATCCGCTTTTGGGTGCGCCGTGCACTCAACTAACACTCCAGAATCTCGATCACAGATCGACCAGTCACTCTTAGTTTGCTGAAAATGGGCAATGACATTTCGTGTCGAGACAGAGGGGAGATAATGGGTACAAACAAACCCGAAACGAACCGCCACAACTCGATCGAAGCAATCCGTTTTGATGGTTCGCGCATTCCAGCATTTTGTGTGTTTACATTGGGTGTGGGTGGGTCAGCTCCTGGACCACAACTCATCCGCACCTGACGTCACAGACAACAGATGGCTAGATCTATTTTCGATCCCATGTTCTAATTTTAGACCAAAACAAAAAAAAGAGCCAACGCTGAACAGCGTCGTTGAATGGCAAAATGTGCAAAAAACAAGCAACCATGACGACAATTTGGACTTGAATTGTGGGTTTTAGGGGATTGGGGATTCGAGAATGCTTCCCTCCTCCACTGATAAGCCCAGAGCAGAGCTCAGATCTACTCTGAGCGGGCGTCCCTTATCTATGGCAGCTCGCTGGCTGAAGGCAAACAGTTCAACGCGCAGCTTCATCTTGGCTGGACCATGTGGCTCTCGTTAGTGTTGGGTGCCGTGGGCACAGTCCTGACCCTCAGTCTGTTTACCTGGCTGCCGCTTTGTCGCCGCAGGCGTCGAATCTGTGAGCTGGCAGAGCTACTGCCGGGCCCCAAGCCGTGGCCGCTGCTGGGCGATGCTCATCTCTTCTTTGGCCTCAGCCCGGCCGAGGCGTGCCTGATGATGGGCCAGCTGGCCGATAAATATGGCGACACGTTCAAGATCCGCCTGGGGCCATGCTTCAGTGTCATGTTCTTCCATCCCAGCGACGTGGAGCAGGTCCTCAGCAGCACACAGCTGGTGGACAAGGCCGATGAGTACGACTTTCTGGCTCGTTGGCTCAACCAGGGCCTGCTGGTGAGCACCGGCCGCAAGTGGCATAAACGCCGCAAGATCATCACGCCCGCCTTTCACTTTCGCATCCTCGAGCAGTACGTGGAGATCTTTGACCGGCAGACGCGTCCATTCCTGGCGAATCTTGAGCTTATGCGCGGCCACAATGGCCGCCATCTCGTCAATCTGGGCCATGCCGTTCATCTCTGCGCATTGGATGTCATTTGTGGTGAGTACTGAAGACGCCCGTCATCCGCTTTAGGGGGGCTCTCGACAGCTCTCCACTTGGTCAATGTTCAAATCCAGACCAGTGGCTAGCTGGCTCATAAAAAGCACTAAATATTGCTCCACTTCTGATAAGATATGAGTGGATCCCGGGCGCTTATTTGTTTGTTATTCGGCTAGCGATTAGATACTCCACCAACGATTGGAATCTCCCATGGGAGCGGTGCCGGGTGCCGGGTGCCGGGGGCGTTGCCCCAAGGGAAGAGCGGATTATCGTGGTTCTCGTTCCTGTGCCATGCTTACATTTCATGTCCACTGCTGATTGGAGCGATTAGTAGTTGCTGCACTGTCGCCGTGTCAAGGAGGAGTTAGCTAAAGATGTTGCTGCTGTTGGGTGCACTTGTGGCCAGCGGCCTATTTGTGGCCCTGCTGGTCTACCAGCTCAAGTTCAAGCGCGTTATTGAGGTGATGAGCTATATGCCGGGGCCGCCGGTGCTGCCGCTGGTGGGACATGGCCATCACTTCATTGGCAAGCCGCCCCACGAGATGGTTGAGCTGATATACGAATTCATGCAAAAATACGCAAAGGACGACACGCTGAAGGTGTGGCTGGGGCCAGAGCTGAATGTGTTGATGGCCAATCCCAAGGATGTGGAGGTGGTGCTGGGCACATTGCGCTTCAATGACAAGGCCGGCGAGTACAAGGCCCTGGAGCCGTGGCTGAAGGAGGGCCTCCTCGTCAGTCGCGGTCGCAAGTGGCACAAGCGACGAAAGATCATCACGCCCGCCTTCCACTTCAAGATTCTCGATCAGTTTGTCGATGTGTTTGAGAGCGGATCGCGAGAGCTGCTCCGCAACATGGAGATGGATCGTCTGAGGCAGGCCAAGACTGGCTTTAATCTCTACGATTGGATCAATCTCTGCACCATGGATACGATTTGTGGTAGGAATTGTTAATTATTTCGGCGGCCTGAACGTAAACAAACGGTAACAAGTGCAGAGTTGTCGCACACTGCTCAGCTCGCTGCTCACTCGAGCAGTCTGGCAACAGTGTCGTTATGGTTTAAAAGAACTCACTCGCTTGGTACGGCAACGCCTTTATTTCCCATCCGCACTTTTACTATTTATTATCGTATTATTTCGTGTATAACTTTCGTAACCTTTAATAAGTTTGCAATTTTTTTACGCTTAGAAACTGCCATGGGCGTCTCCATCAATGCACAGACGAATGCCGACTCCGAGTACGTGCAGGCGGTGAAGACGATATCGATGGTGCTGCACAAGCGCATGTTCAACATTTTTTACCGCTTCGACTGGACCTACATGCTGACACCCCTGGCCCGTGCCGAGAAGCGTGCCTTGAATGTGCTCCACGAGTTTACGGAGAAAATCATTGTGCAGCGTCGCGAAGAGCTGATCCGCGGCGGCAATAAGGACGCCGCCGCCGCCGCGTCTGCCCCCGATGCGGACGCGGATGCCGATGTGGGGGCCAAGCGGAAAATGGCCTTCCTCGACATTCTGCTGCAATCGACCATCGATGAGAAGCCACTGACCAACCTGGACATTCGCGAGGAGGTCGACACATTCATGTTCGAGGGCCACGACACAACCTCCTCGGCCCTCGTGTTCTTCTTCTACAATATCGCCACCCATCCGGAGGCGCAGGCGAAGTGCTTCGAGGAGATCAGTTCGGTGATTGGCCAGGACAAAAGCACCCCGGTCACATACGAGCTGCTCAACAAACTCCACTATGTGGATCTGTGCATTAAGGAGACGCTTCGCATGTACCCCTCAGTGCCGCTACTTGGCCGCAGGGTGCTCGAGGAGTGCGAGATAAGTAAGTATATTCTCCGCCACAGGCGGTATCCATGGTCAAATTTCTGATACTCCAACCTCCAACCAATCAATCAGATGGCAAACTCATTCCCGCTGGCACAAACATCGGCATCTCGCCCCTTTTCCTCGGCCGCCGCGAAGACCTCTTCAGTGAGCCGAACAGCTTCAAGCCGGAGCGCTTCGATGTGGTCACAAGCGCCGAGAAGCTCAATCCCTATGCCTACATACCCTTCTCTGCGGGGCCGCGCAATTGCATTGGCCAAAAGTTTGCCATGCTCGAGATCAAGGCCATTGTCGCCAATGTTCTGCGACACTACCACATCGACTTTGTCGGCGACACAACGGAGCCGCCCGTTCTCATTGCTGAACTGATTCTCCGCACCAAAGATCCGCTCATGTTCACGCTGCAGGAGCGCGTCTACTAACCACAATCGCGGCATTTCCTTTTTTTTTTGTAGAATTTGTAGCTGTAGTCAATAAAAAGCCTTCAAAAATAGCTGCAAGATTATTTGTATAGCCAAGTTTGTTTATTTGAACACAAGTAAGTCCGGGAAGTACTCCAAATTGGAGTTAGCATCGAAGGCTTACATGTAAAGGCGTAGCAACTGAGCTGCGGACACTTCCCCATTGCATATGGGACAATATGGAACATATGGTTGCTGGTTTCGATGCAGGCACGGCAAAAGATGTGGCCACATTTAGTAGCCACTGGCTCATGGTCGCGTGGGGCACGCAGACAAATGGGGCATTGGTAGCCAACGTTCGGAGAACCGTTTTCAACTGGCTGGCCGCCGGCATCGGCATCAACTCAAACAATGCGAATGAACAATCCTCGAAAAGCGCGACAACCAAGGTTACATTGCCGGCTAATACGTCGGCTCGAATTGGATTAGCTGAAAAGCAGAAGAATTAGTCGCTTGCACTGCGCAAGTATGCCGGAAACGTACCTCCAGTTATATCGTTCAAACGCCGTGCACTGGTGTCGTATGACAGCAATCGGGAGCCATTGAGGCTAATAACAAATGTCCTGTTCATAGCTAAAACAATTCTAGAAATTCCACACTTGGAATTAACAATTAACATTAACAAATGTGAAAAGCGTTTCGAAAAAGCAAACTTCGATAAACACAAAATAGCAACTCGTGCCAGAGCTCAGTAGGCCATGTTGGATTTGGAAGCCGAAAGCCGAAAGCCGATAACCACATAATCGACCGAATAGTTTTTTTTTTCTTGTGTGACGTTTGGTGAAAGTTTGCAAATGGATTTTTCTGGCCGCAAGAACAACTTCGAAATGGATACAACCGAGAAGGAGCTCGTAAGTTGACCAAAAACTATGCAATCTTGTTATTAAATCTACATAAACATTTAATGGATGCTTCGCAGCCGACTTCGGGGCAAAATGAATCGACTGGAAAGCGCCTGCACGTGCAGGAGCGTACACTCCCAGGGCTTGGACTAGTCTGTCGCCACGTTGAGTTTAATGCGCAGAACGAGATCATTCACGCCACACGCTGGGCAATTTCGCAGAAAAATCAGGCAGCGTGGCAACAGGACAACTCGAACGACTTTGATATTGAAAGCCATTTGATTGCGCAGGATAATCTGCCAGAACTGGAACAGAAGAAATATAATGACGATAACATCAAACGCTGGATAATTTCACAGGAGAAATACTTACCGCAGAGGTCCACTGAGATGCCCATCGACGAGTTAATTGAAAATTAAGCTGAGAACATGTAGAGGCGCGCTGACACTAGACGCGGCTTGATTTTGGAGGGGAACATCTACAGGGAACATCCACTGGCCATCAATTAGCACTAATTAAATCCTCTTTTGTCTATGGTTTGCACTGGTATATGACAATGTTTATTACCACATATTAATATGTTTTAGGAATAAACATTTTAAATGTGAAACTAAATCTATTTATGTATTGGAATCGTTCATAAAGATCCTTTCGAATATGTTGGATTTTGTAGACGTGTTTTTGTTCATATAAGCCCCTTCTTAGCATTATGCGTACACAGAGTACATAGTATATGGTATAGGTATATGGTATATGGTATAGACGATAAATACATATAAATATAAACAATAAGATAACACAAAAAAAAAAGCAAAGAGCGGATTAGGAGTAGCGAGGAGTACATAACATTAGGATAACAGATCGTACAACTCTTTCGTTTGTTTAACAATAATAATAACAGCTAAAGGACTCTATTCCTTATCGACAGACAGTTGGATAGACAATCACTTGCATATGGGTGGGGATACGGATGGGTATGGGCACTGCCACTCTGGCTATTACTTCTCTCCGGCGGCGCTTGATCCTGCCGCTCCAGGCGCAGCCGGCGCTGTGGGCATGCTGCTCTTTCGCTGCGCCTGCGAGATCTGCACAATTCTCGACAGCGGTGAGTGGGTGCTGCTGGTGCTGGGTCTGGCACCCACTGGCAGGGGCAGCAGTCGCGTGGCTGATGCCTCGTCCGCCGCTGTGTTGCCAGTGTTGTTGTTGCCTCCGCCTCCTCCTGCTGGGGGCGTTGTGGGCGACAGTTCGCGTGCCAGCGGCGAGGGGCGCAGCGAGAGGCGACGCTGCAGTGCGGACTGCTCAATCAGGCTGGCACCAGGTGGCGGCGCTTGGCCCGGTGGTATCTGCAGCGCCGTTGGCCGCACACTGAAGCGGCGTCGGAACTTGCTTGTGCTCGAGCCCAAAACTGGGGTCGATGAGGCGGCCGCACCTTGATTCTGCATCTGGTTCTGAGCGCTTGCCCGCTCCGTGTAGCTTGGCGGTGGCTCCAGTATCGATCTGCCTGTGCCGTTGGGCGACATGGTGCCCACAATGGTGGAGCGACGAGCGTACAGACGATTGGCGGCAGCCGCTTGCAGGGAGCGCGTCTGATCGCCGGCAAAGAGCGACAGTATGGGCGGCAGCTGGGGCGGATCGAGGCCGGCATTGCCCATTTTGCGTTGCTTTCGGCTGCCGCCCAGCCTGTTGCCGCCCGCTGATGATGCCGCCGCCGCCGCCTGCTGTTGCTCATCCAGCACGGCGTGCGTGTGGACCACCTCGAGGGCTCGTATGAGATCCGCTATGGTGGTCTGCTCCAGCACGTTCATGTCCTTCTCCGAGGTCACCGAGAAGATGCTCGAGCGACGCGGCGCACCCATCGAGGCCAACGACGAGGACGTGCCCGTGGCCGTGGCCGGGAAGAGGCTGCCCCGTCGGGCTGCCACGGCTGCCATTGCCGCCGAACCCGAACCGCTGACGGCCAGGCTGCCGCGACGCATCTGAGACTGAGACTGAGACTGGGCCTGGGCCAGGGCTGCCGCCGCAGCTGTGGGCGGATACATGCTGCCCCGTCGACCGGCAATGGCGGGATTCTGCGTGTAGATGCTCTCGCGGCGCCGCTTGCCCGCTGCCGGCGGACGACGCTGGTACGCTCCGCCAGCTCCAGCTCCGGCTCCAGCCGGGAGCGAGGCCTGCTCCGAGTCGTCCAGATGGAAGCCCAGATTGGTCAGGCCGCCGGCGGAGGCGAGGCTGCCATTCGAGTCGAAGGGCGGCGGCGGCGGACCGCGACCATTCCGCATATACGACTGGCCGGAGGCGGCGGTGACCGTGTTGTTGTAGTAGTCGAGCGGCGAGCGGGAGGAGGGCAGGGCGGTGGCACCCTCCGGCACCGAGACAACGGACAGCTTCCGCTCCAAGTCCTGCGAGTGGCGCTTGCGCTGAAAGGGAAACAGTCGACGCAGGCCATCCGGCATCGAGAACTTCTTGACGCGCCCGGCACCGGGTGTCGAGCTGTTGGCGCCCTTTTTGAGCTGCTCCTCGAGGGCATCCGGCTCCAGGTGCACCATCGAAGAGGCGCCACCGTTGGCCGCATGTCCCTTGTAGCGATTGTTGAATGCCTCCTGAATCTGCTGATTGTCCCCGCTCCAGGTCCACTCGTTGTGCGAGGCCCGCAGCGGACGCTCGCTCTTCCAGTGCGGCGGATCGATGTTGAAGTCGGAACAGGCGCGTGCCCGCTGGCGACGGTGTGTCGGCGGTGCCGAGAACTCATTCACCGTCGAGAAGGACCACTCGCTGGCCATAATCTGTGAGTCAGAGAAGCCATGGTAGCCCCCATAGAGGGCTGGGTCCTCCGTTTCCGCCGCCGGCGGTGGCTTCACAGTGGCCAGCGCACTGACAACCTTTGCCAGCAGATCTGTGGTCTGGCGATAAGCCTCCGCCGTCTCGAATGTCTTCTCGCGATCCAGCTTGCTCAGCTCCGTGTCGGAGCTGGCGTGGATCATCGTTGCGGATGCCGCTGCCGCATCCTGGGCCGCTGCCAAATCGGCGCACACGGAGAAGGCGCGCTTCCTGCTGGGCAACGGTGCCGGCTCCACGCGGTACATGCTCAACTCCGGACACGAGGCGGAACGTGGCATTGTATAAGCAAACTCCATATCCGTATAGACAGGCTGTAAGTAGATGGAATGCGATTAAAGTTTGACTTTTATCTCGTGTGTTCTTTGGTTCTGGGCTAGCACTGGCTACGGTTTGGGCTCCTCATGGGTTTCCTGCTTCCGGTTTACTTACGCCAGACCCACCACCTCCTGCTCCACCTAGTCTTCTGCTCCTTCTGGATCTTACTAATCTTAATATGCGGCTCCGCTCTATTTCCCTTTCGACAAAACTAGAACAGAGAACAATATCTTGAGGGATTAACCAAACACCAATTGAACGATTTCATATGCCGCTTAGTACAAAAAAAGAACATCACAAGTTCAGCCACGGCACTACAAAGATTAGACAGATATTCGCCCCATGGGGCGGCACATTTCTTAACCTTAAAATTAAACCCCATTTAATTTTACTTGTATTTAAGTTTGGTTAGTCCCATGGGTTAGTTTCAGTCATATTAATCGCCTGTAATTGCTGCATAAATGTGCCATAAGTGAATGGACACAAGCAGCAACCATAAAAAACTAGTAAACAATGATAATAAAAAAATTTAAAAAAAAACTAATAAAAAATAATTTATGCAATTTTGCTCCACATTAATTAAGTTTTATAAATAGATTTTGCTAGCAAACTTTGGCAGTGAATTTTGCTTGCGTTAGCGGCAGAGTCTGGTCACACTCTAGCAAAATTAATTAAGTTTTATAAATAAATATGAATATAAAATAAAAACTAATGATGGGGAAATTTTTCTGGAATTTGTTTTACAATTTGTTTTGTTCCCTAGATCGGGGGATGCCATGGAACGGAAATAGATTTTGCTAGCAAACTTTTGCAATACATTTTGCTAGCGTTTGCTAGCTTGAGTGTGACCAGAGGGGTCAACTGTTTGCAAACCGAAAATCGCATGGGAAAACTGAACGTAACTTATTTTAACTTTGAACTTATTTCCAACCCTTATTATTATAATGTTAAATTGATGATTGATGGATTGATTGATTGATGATTGTGTTTAGCCCAATTTTAGTAGATTCCTTACGTTCGATTACTTCATGATTAAGCTCAAAACTGTTGAAACTTCCCCCATGATTAGTTAGGCTTAAACCTAGAGCAGTGCTAGCCCATATAGATATATGATTGATTGATTGATTGATTGATTGTTCTGCTTGTTTGATTTGTATACCTTCACTTTGAGGATGTAGAGCTCGTTGAGCATGCGCCTGAGGTAGCCAACATCCTTGGTGACGCCCGTCCAGATGCGATTCTGTGTGGCCTTCAGATTGGAGGACAACTGCTGCTCCAGATGCGCCAGCTTCTGGCTCTGCAGTCCTCTGTTTCGGTGTTTTGATGATCGGAATGCAATGCAGATTTAAATTGTAGATGGTTGGGTGTGTCACCAGATATTAAGGGGATAAAGATAAAGGATACCGGTTAGGGTCATGCAAACGACAAATAACGCAACGAGAAGACATGCGAAGTGTGCGGGTAGTTATTGCTGTTCCTGACACTTACCGTGTGATAAATGTCATGATCATGACTAGATAGCCCAACGAGAAGATGAACCAAACGATGACAAAGATCTGATAGACCACGAACCAGCCACCAAATTCGCGCGGCTATTCGGAGACAATTTTATGGTTGTGTATTATTGAAATGATTTCAAATGCAAACTCAAATGAACTCACCTGATTGGGCCCAAAGGTGGGCACGTAGTCACCGAATCCAATGGTTGTGGTCGTCACATAGCTGTAGTACAGCGAAATGGAGTACGGCCAGTTCTCGAAGTAGGTGAAGACCCACGAGGGCAGCAGCAGGAACAGAGCTATGCCCGGCACCAAGGCAATCACAACGGTGGTGATCAGACCCAGCTGCGGCGGCACATAGTGCATGTCCGTGGTCATCTTGTACTTCTTGTACCTCCGATAGATGGCCTCAAACTAAGACGAGACGAGAATGGACACATGTAATGGTATAATCGATCGAGGGACTAACTCACCGTTCGTCCAAAGTACTCGCCCAGACCCGCAAAGAGTATGCCATTGACGGGTATACCGATCACCGAATATGCAATCATTATCATGCGACCCGCGAATGTGGTCGGTGATATGTTGCCATAGCCCACCGTTGAGCAGACGGTGAAGGCAAAGAAGAAGGCATGGTAGAAGGTCCACGTGAATGGCACCTCATGCTCATCCTTCTCGACATCCGTCACCGGCTTGCCGCAGTACTCCGATATCCGTTCGAGTATCTCATTCTGTGTGCTCACATTCTTGTCCGACAACTCTTCCACCAGATATGCTGCAACAAAAAACAAGAGAAACGAAACTCAATCAAGCGTAAAATCAAATTAAATTTAATTGGTTCAACGATTCAATCCAATCCAAGCCGAACCAATCCAATCCGGAAGTAAATGTGCGGGTGGATCGCTCTATCGCTCAGCGCTCGCTCTTCCGCCTTCCGCCCGGGAACAATGAGGCCCAAAATCCAAATTGATTCCGCTATCAACGTGTGATGGGGTTGCCGCTGCCGCTGCCGCTTAACGCTTAACCCTGGCCCCCAACAAACGTGGAGCGTGAAACGTGCGACATTTTACACTAGACCCCGTGGAGATCCCCCCAACAAATGTAACGCTGTGATGTCACCAGTGCGACGACTGCCCTGCTCTTTGGGTTGATTGAAATGCGCTCGCTGTGTGTGTGTGTCTGACCCACGGATGACCCCCCCATCAGGGCACTCAATGTGCGATTCGTGCCGAGCATTGAGAGATTAACGATCTGGATCTTGTGTGAACGCAGCAACTAATGGCACATTTGTATATTTTTGGCAGAGTTTGCTAATAGATAAAGCGATCAATGATCGTGGTTTGATTGGACATTGATCACTGATCAATTGGGAATCTTTTACAATCGATTGATCTGGTGATCCCCTAATCAGTGACTAGATTAATTAATTCGCGGACTTAATCAACGCAAAAGACTCGTGATCGGCTTGAGATCAACTCGGGTTCGAGTTCGCGATCATCAGGATTGCTTCTACAGTCAATGGTTCAACACACTCTCTCTCAGCATCATTCAGCTGATTGTCCCAGTGCAATCATTCAATAAACGACCGCCCCGGTAATCTTTTAACGAATTGCATAATTCAATAAATGCAGCAACAAAGGGATCTCTGTGGAGATCTGACTGGGATGGTACCCAACGACAGCCACTCCCGGCCTGTCACTCTCTCTGAGGCGAGCGCCTGATCCAATCTGTTGATCACAACGGGGACTCAATTGCGGGCAATTCAGATATTAACAGACAGCAAGTGCATTATATATCCGCCATATACTTAGTGCTGTTGGGTGCTGGCTGCAATTTAATCGGCTTTTGTGTGTCCCAGTCCTCGCACTGCAACTTGATTGCCGGCAATTTGTTCATAGAAGTCGATCATTATCTTGATTTCTTGCTCTTGCCTCAGCAAAGTCCTCGCCTTTGCCTTTGCCTTTGCCTCGACTCGAGGGCGTTTGAATCCGATTATCGCAATGCACAACAGCCCGGAAAAAAGTTTGTGGCAAACAAATTGATAAATTAATTGAATTAACGCTTGCAGCACCCTGAAAGCAGTCCAGAGTGCATCCATCAACATCATTATCATCCCATTTCGAGGTCGAGATCTAGGTCAAAGATGCAGACGCTAATGTTGTGTGTCTATTCACTTATGGGCAATTTGTAGAGCGCAACAACTAATCAGAGGGGAAGGGCTGAGGCTGAGGCTGAGGATGAATGCCAAATTCTACAGAAATTCTGTGATTGTTGCGGGAGCTTCCCCCCCTAGGGAGTGCCCTGTTCTTATCTGCTCTATCAGCTGCTCAACCAAATGCCGCTGAAGACGACACTTGAAAGTCGTAGAGAAACAACAGTCGCATGGTCGCAGTCATAGTCATAGGCTTCATGGTCTTAACGATCGTGCGATTCAAGTGTTTATTTTTTCAGTCATTGGAGTGATTATGGCTAACAGTGACCAGAGGCCCAGTGGCTTTGGCTGATAAAAAACAAAAACAAAGCCATGTCCAATGCGTTGGATACTTTGGGGATTAGTTGGGGAACTTTGTTGGATGAAGTCGTATCAGGAGGTAAACCCTTGACAGTTCGTTACACTCCATCGAGCGATCGACCGACCGACCTACACTTTATGACCGAATCGAGACTGTGCATCAGGTATCCGTGATCCGTGATCCATGATCCATGATCCATGATCCGATTCGTTTCGTTTCGATCCACAGACACGTCTTGGGTCGATGGTTACTAATTAGAGCGTTTATGGGTTATTTATTTGCATAATTAACACATTTTATGGGCCGTTTAAATTCGGATTTATTGCAATTGAAGAGCCATGCAAATACAAATAAAAAAAAATACATACAAAATGTATGTAAGTATGTGTGTATGTGTGTACATTCCCGAGACGAGATTGCGGCTCGATTTAGCGTCTAGATAGTCTCATGTATCCAATAATACCAC
Source organism: Drosophila subobscura (assembly GCF_008121235.1). Classification (NCBI taxonomy): domain Eukaryota; kingdom Metazoa; phylum Arthropoda; class Insecta; order Diptera; family Drosophilidae; genus Drosophila; species Drosophila subobscura. The sequence continues at coordinate 20,220,273 of NC_048530.1, read as the reverse complement.
TGACTCGTCGTGTGTCGAGGTCGCATTATTGCCCCTAGACTTGTGGAGTCATAAAGCTCACACTTTACTCCCAACATTTACGCACGTTTTGGCACACAGAAATTAGACCAAAAATCAGCCTAATTCCAGTTGATTATTTCATACTAGGCAAAAGAGCGCCCCAAACGACCGAGGGGCACTGTTGCATGTTGCAAAGTTGGGCAAATCTTCATGAAAATATATCCTTAAACATAAAATTCGTAGGGAAATTCCTGAAATTTTTTCTGGATGTTTTGTCTGACTTGTGGGAATATCTCTTGACTGTCAATCCTAGCTGCCAAAGTGCTGCCATTGTTCGAATTAAGATCCACAAGCGAATGCTGTAAAAACAACATAAATGTCATGTGCACAACGCGAATTGTACTGCCTCCTAGGCACCGCTGATCAAGGACATAATCAAGTCCTATAATGCACGTCTTCATCTTCAGTTTCAAAGGGAAATCTCAAGCGTGTGTGCGTGGGGACGGATTTCGTGGCAGACTATTTATCACATACGATCACGAGGCTTATGGATAATGGCTTATGTCTAGGGGTAACTCTCTCTCTCACCATGAATCTCGACGCGCTCTGCGCGATCCGCCTTGCGTGTCTCCTTCTCCTCGCCGTGCTCGATGTGATAGTAGATGGCAGCACCGAGCATCAGATATGAAATGTAGAAGATCAGCAGCAGAATCCATCGATTGGGCGACATGCCGTCGTCGGCGCTCTATCTGTCTGCAAAGGTAGAAGCCACAACGTTGATCTATAATCTACTACTATGATGATGATGATGATGATGATGATGCGTTGTCCAGGTTGTCCAGGTTAGGGAATGTGAATCGAAGGGGGTTGTTCCTTGTCTTGTTCTTGCCGCTATTTATGGTTGTATCTGGCTGCTAATCGAAGTCTGATTGCGATTGCTCCCAAGTGCTTTTGGCCAGTTGTTGTCTCTCTATATGTACGACTATGTACACGAATGTATTGTGACGATTGCAGATACGCGAGCCACATACTCGTCGCACGCTACTCCACACCAAGCGGATCTTATGAGTTTTCTGTGCGTTTTCCTCAAAGAACAGTTCATCACTCGCTGGGTGCACCTATGCTTGGCTCACTCAGTGAGCCATCTTAAAGGTAGATTTCCCTGCAGGAGCATTTACTGTAAGGATATCTCAACTTCGTTGCAATCGCATTGCTGGACACACAGCAAAAAAAAGCACGCGCTTCCCATCCCCTGTCAAACGATCGGGGGCATGCTCCCTGTCTTCCATCGTCTGGGCGCTACGTCATCGCTCTTCTAACGTTTACACCTATTGACACTTCTAATCATATCGCCCAAAGGCAGGCAGGCAGGCAGGCAGGCAGGAAGGTAGGTAGGCAGACGGGCGGGCAAGGTACTATTACTGCTAATTTCCACAATTTCTCGCATTGCCAAGTAGTCCGCTCTGCCGATTAGCAACACAGCCACAGAGACGTCTCCCCCAACATCTTGGAACTCTGTTATCTCTAAATATATGTATATATATATAAATGTAGCTATATATAGGGTATATTCTGGAGGTTGCTTGCAGCTCTTGTGGGTGTCACAATTAGCGCATGTGAATGCAAAATAACAATAGTTGACAAACCCAAACCAAAACCCAAACCAGAAACCAAAAGGTTCGGTGCGGATCTTCAGGTGTCAAGCTTTAGTCATACTCCGCTAGTATCTTTTGCATGGTCTTCGATTTGTCGGAAGTCGTGTACTCTCTCCCCCGACACTTCTTACAATATCATAAAGATAATAAGACTCGGTGCTGGCATGTTCGGCCCTAATGAGATCTAATGTTGGGGTAGTTCAGTGTGTGGACTTTAGGCCTCGCATGGAATCCCCTTTCCATAGGTGAAAGAATTGACTAATCTCTACTACGAGGAGCACATTCGGGAGTTGATACGCTGTATAAATGTCCCACAAGTGAACGGATACAAGCGTGAAATAAAATTGCCAACACTCTGATGCAAATCTGATCAAATATTTGTGTGTTTTTGTGTATACATTTTTAGCCTAAAATGAATGCTGTGATTCTGTTTTCTATATGGTATGGTCTGTGGTATGGTGCTCTATCGCCAACAACTTCTCATTACACGCTTGATTACATTCGCATCCGACAAATGCGAATTGTTAATGTCAAGTGGGCAGAATCTGAATCGCTGATAAGCGCTGGGGCTGCTTCAAGTTTGAGAATTCAATTCTGCAATAGCTTTAATTAATATTATCGTACTTAATGTATAATATTTCTATTCAATTATCTATCGCTTGCGAGGGCAAGTTTCGTTTTCCTGTTGCCAAAAACAAAATTCTGAATCTTAAGCCACGTGACGAACGTTCCATGGAAGTCGCCACCTTTTTTTTGCATTTATTGTACGAATATTTCCTCTATTTTATGTATTTATTTATTCCGAGTAAACATTTCGATGACGGTGTTTCGTTGTGGGCTTGCCCTCGTACACAAAAAAATTCTTTGGAATGGAAATTTCTGGCCAGCGATAGGGACTCTTCCCACTCAACATTTGTGGCTTTTTGCCGAAGAAGATCCCGAAGAAGAATGGTGGAATGGCCACGCCCATGGTTCCCCTACCCCATAAATAAAATGAACCCAATAAAAATGGACCCAATCTTTATCAGAGCCGATCCCACAGCCGAGCCGAATGGGCAATAAACACTCCGATGATCATGTAAATGAATTTAATCAATATTTGACGTCAAGTGAAGACAACGGCAGACAACAGAACATTTAATATGATAATAAAATTGTTTACTAATTGATAACCCACAGAGATGCCATTTTATGAGTGTAGTACTAAGGACAGCATGGGGCACGATCCACTGATCCACAGATCCTACCTTATCCTATCTTATGGCAGAGCCTGCCTCAGTGGCTGCTACGTGCAGAAAGCGAGTATCTAGCTCTCCTCTACGGTTTGCTTATTATGTATGTGGAGCACAAAATATTAATAAATATAAAAATATTTACATATATCTCGGACGCTAAATAGTCGTATAATCAATAGTAAATAGCAGCAACTGCAAAATGAACACGTTTAGTAAATAATCGAAACAAAAGTCGGCTGTCGTCAGGCGTCGAGCAGTTCAAGCTATCGAGCAGACACCAGTCCGCTGTCCCCACAGTGCAGCCCCCGTTGCGACTCTCCGAGACACTCCTCATCTCACGGGAAAGGAATAAGAATCGCTTGCATTGTGCCCTAAATGGGATTTCCAAGGAAACCCACACCCACACCCCCTATTAGTGCTAATGAGGATATTGTTTTACAACTAGTACTATATTTATATACATAAATTGTATTTAGTATTTGTGCGCAGCGGCAAGAGATGATTAATTGAATTTCGATCTATCAGCGTCTCTCCTGTCTCGTCAGCGCGTCTCTTCTTCCTCTGCGGCTGATAAGACTACGTCAGAGGCAAAGAACATTACATGACAATTAAAAAATGTTTGCGATACACCATACACTATATCGGCTATTAATTGGGTGAAAACCCAATCGATTCAGCCATTCACATGGATCCCCAGAAATCTTCGTGTTTCTCTTCCATTGGAGTTAACTGTGTAAATATTTTCTGATTATTATGTATGCGCTTGGTATGGATTCACTCTGGGAAAATCCACTAACAATATTCCACCCACTGACTGATTGAAACTAGGCGATTCAGTGTCAGAGACAGAGTCGGGTTTTTTTTTGTTTTATTATAAACAAATGCTTTAAGCATTTTGCTGGCCAAATGATGGATGAAGTTTTTGGGGCGCCTAAGACGCTTTGATCGCCTGCTCAATCGGTTGATCGATAGCGTTTAACCGTTACTCTAGCTAACGGTTACCGTGCCCTCCTCCTTCCCATTCTCCCCTTTCCATTCTGTTTTTCAGTTTCAGCTGTTTCAGATCGTCGGTTGAACAAACACTTTTGCGTATTAAACAATTTTCGTTAATTAAATGCATTCAGCGGATCGTTCATTCATGGAACAGACTGAATCTTGCCCAATGGAAGAGGGATCGAATCAGATCAGATTATACATACACATGTATAGACAGTCTGTCTGAATTAGAGCGCACCTGAATCGAGAGATCGCTGAGATTGGGGCCTAAGCTTAGGTCTCTCTCTCTCTCTTTCTTTCCCTGGTGCAATCGTTTCCGCATTGTCTGGTCTGATCCCGACAATCTCAATATTTGTCCACAATTTCGATTGCTGTCCCACTGAGATAAGGTCCGGTACACCGGAGAGACGAAAACACACACGAGTATTACCGGACATCAGCATTATCGATCAGCGATAATGTCTTCACTTCTCTGAACTCTCTCATTGTTGTTTACCCATTGTTCACATCATTAATTTGATAATTGTCCCCTATGCTTCTTATTGTTCACTATGTTCACTGAAACAAACACCTTCGATTACACTTCCTTAACCTTCGAGGCCCACTGTCGTGGACCAGGACACACTTACACGTGCATATACCCACCACTCAGAAATGTATGTATGTTTGTGCGTTTAAAGCAGACAAAAAAAAACGACAGCACTTTTTATTCTCTTTCCTCTTTCTGCTTTACCGTTGACTTTGCGTTCACCGTTTCTTTTTTCCTTTGCTTTTCAATTTCTTGCGCGATCTCTGGTTCTTCGTCTCCTTGTGCCTTTCTTTTCGCTAACTCCGCGAGTGGAAATCGCGACACACACTGGCAAGAGGGAACATATACACACACACACACACACACGTAGCAACGGGAGGAGCAGTACTGCAAAAAAAAAAACAACAAAATTCCACAAAAATTGCGGGAGCGAGCGATCGCGAGCAGGACCGTTACCGTTAAGCGGCGCACGCTGAATTGAAGCGCTGCAGGCTATGGGTTGACACTTTTTGTTAACGGTGACGGTGACGGTGACTGACGGTGACGGTGACGTCGATTTGATTTAAATGAAAATTCTCCCCAGCTCACGTCTGTTCCCCAGCAGTCAGTGCCACTGCCACTGTCGCTGTCGCAGCGCTGCTGCGGCGCTGTCCGGGTGCGGCAACGGCAACGCTCTGATTTCGGCACGGGCTCCGATCTTCCAAGCTCAGTTTTTTGCTCAGCTTTTTCAGAGATTTTTTTAGCTCAGTTTTCTTAGAGGAGATTTCACTCGACACTCGGGACGGATGGCCGGCTTGGCTGCGCGGATGAGATCGGTACGGTGGAGGAGCAGCCCGATACAGCCCCAGAGCCGATTGTCGTTACGACACGTTACGCGTTACGTCCATCATATGACTGTCGTCGGTATTCCCAAATCAGAATCCAAATCGGAGAGAGAGCCGAGCCGAGCCGCACTCGAAAATCTAAAGTAGAGCAGAAAGAATCGCACAGAGCGAACACGAAAATCGCAACGAAAACGCGACCACGATTATTTTTCCACCTCCTTTAACTGCCGAGCACGCCTGCGTGTATGATTGTATTTGTGTGCATGCTTGTGTGTGTTTGTTTTGACTCGGTCGATCTCTAATCCAGCGCTTCACTCACTTTGCGGAAAAGACAAGACAAAAATCACTCAAGACGCCGACGCTGCCGTTGGCTTCGCGGCGGCTCTGCTTTTGGGTGTTTGTGTTTGTGCGAATCCGATTAGTGTATGAGGTGGGGAAGAAGGAGGGCCAGCAGCAGCAGCAGTGCTCCCTCTTCCCTTACCTTCTCCTCTCTGACGATCGCTCCCCATCCCAGCCCTTCCCTCGCCCCGCCCACCACACGGGCCCCGACTAAAACTAAATCAACTTTAAATGCCGATCGACAAAAGGCAACTACGAAAATCGTTAGCACAGTTCATGCCCATTCTACACCCGCTCCACACCTCGCCCATATGTCAACAGGGAACACCGAATGGGGGAGGCAGCACAGTGGGACAAATCATGCTTATAGTGCGCAGATTATTTCATTCAAACATTTATTTGTAGCCCTAGAAGGTTAATACCAATACACAATTTAATTAATATGTACTTAACAGTTTATAATTAATAGACACACTTAGTGATTTTACGTAAAATATGTTGATAACTTTTAACATTTCAAATAGTTTTTCCATCTTTGTAGAGTGCCTTTGGAGCCTTTGGAGAGTGGTAAAATGTTGGGATCATGTAATATAAAATTAAAAAATACATACATATGTAGATACATACATCTGTACATACGTTTATGTATGTTTTGTATGTACATAAAAATCAACGCTTGGGGAACAATGGTTTGTGTGTGTCTTCTGTAGACATTATACGCGTACGCACGCTCATGGCCCTTGTTTACATTTGGATCCACTGTAGGCTATGCTTTTCTTTTGTCGTTTCCGTACATGTTCGTCACCGGGGGCAGAACCAGCACCCACATACATATGTATGTACATACATATGTACATATGTAGACCCTACCCACCGAAAACCCAACCTAAAGAGCAACAACGAAAACAACACAGAAATCCCATCGTACGTAAATGTTTTGTCTACGGATTTTAGTGCTTTACGACGGGGCACTAGCCGGGCGCAAACTTTAAACGTCAACGGCAGCCCCAGCCCCCAGAGACAACCGCCCCTTGGGATAGCACCCGCAATGTACGTACATATGTATGTATGTATGTATGTACACACATGTACGTGTACCTTGATCTTGGGTGGCTTTCTTGTGCCTGATCCTGCGCATGGGTGGCGCCAATATCAGCGTTGTCAGGGTGGGGTATTCACTGTCAATGCCAATGTCAATAGAAGGGCTTATTTCGGCGACAGGCTCAAGGTCGGAGTAACTGTACCATGGACATGGAACGGAACAGAGAGTGTAAAAAGTAGACGGAACCGATGCATATGCAAATACTTCACTTTGAGTTATCGCCATTTACTTTTTCGCTCTCCCCTATGCCAATCATCATTCATCGTTTTACCTGCTCTCCTCCACCATCTACATCTCGTCCTCTCCACCGTCTATTGATTTCGTCTCTGCTGACATGACTGCGACGGCGACGCCGACTAAGCAAAGAAAGAGGAGAGAGGAGAACAGCTAACTTTGAGAGCATCAATCAGTGCAAGGTGTCGATACAACAAAGTGAGGAATTGCTGCTCTCCTCCACGCACCTTTTTCTCTGTGACAGGCACAACCACAACATTTGAGAGCAATCTCTTTACGCCTCACCTTGTGCGGCATCAGCAACGCCGACTTTGATGGCAATGAAAAGTAGTGTTGATAACGGGGATTAGCTCTCATTAGCTCTTCGGAAGTTACTAGCGGAAGAAAGAGAGCGAAACGTGACAGTGGAGCAGACAGGAGATCAAGCTTCGGGAGGGTCACGTCACTCACGAGGATTTGTTGTAAATGGATAAACAAATACCCTACCAACGAGCTCAAAGACATTTTGAGAGTGTGTGGAAAATCTTACAATTAGATAGCGCACATAAATATTAGAATTTATCTGATAAATATCGCAATGGAATATCTCTAAAAATAGCTGTAAGTTCCTTACCATAACATTTTTACCGTTGTAAGGAAATGTACATATAAATATTCATATTTAGGTTCTGTTCCAAGCTAAGACTGGAAAACTTTTTGATTTCGAAATATCTGCTGAAAATCATTATACCCTTTTGTAAAGAGTATAATTATGTACAAATGTATGTATGTATGTATGTAAGTTTCTCTAATCTCATTGAACGTACATATGTATGTTCATATGTATGTATGCATGTACATACTTAACCCACTTGTGTCACCCCCTTTGACTCTTCCACAGCCCATCAAATCAGAGCGAGCAAATACCTAAACGAGGTGCTAAGAGATCCCATTTGTAGTTGGTCATCGAGGCCTTAAATTGAAAATACAAGCTGCGGAAAGTGCGAAATATCAATCCAGAACCAGATCGGGCAAAGAGAGCGACAGATAGATGAAATGAGAGGACTAAAACACACGCACACTCACACACACAGACATAACCGTACTCGGTAGCAGCGCATTTAAATTGGGCAAACTGATTCATTGGGCGGCGGCGGCATTACCCAAAAATGTTGATAAATATCGCAAGTTAAATGAATTACTAGACAAGTACATATGCTCATTGGCTTTGATGTATCGACGTATCACAAGTGTCCGCCAGCAAATCCAAGTGTATTTAAATAAATTCAAATGAATTGTAATTGATGGGATACCAGCAGAAGATACCAGGTAGCAGGCCGGGCCTCTCCCTTTGGCATTTATTGGATGTCACCCACCGATCGGTCACATGAATCGCTGCAACTAGACCTCGGGAAGTGATCGATTTTTGAGCTAATTTCTCAGCCCAAAACCAACAAATCAATCAAAAGTGAGGAACATGTGGAGGCCGGCGGTGCCACAATTTATGCGTATTACAAATCCGAATATGCCAATAGATGTTATGCTACACTCGCATGTCAAGCAGTAATTCCCATTGCCATTTCCATAAAAGTTATGTGCAGTAAAAGCCAGCGGAGTCGGTGTTTCATTATTGCTTTTTTGTTGTTGCTTGTTTGAACACAGATTCACAGATCATCAGATCAGTATAAATATCGGTCCCGGACGCGGATGCGTACGCGGGTTAGGTATATAGCATCTATAACATACAATTTACAAACAATTTCGATAGTATTGGCATGGTGTGGATGGGACTTTAAGGCATTGGAAGACGACACAAAGTCTCAGCTATTTTTGCTTAGCAAATGAACAATATTGGCGATCATGCGGCAGCCGTTCTTGTGGTGCAGTAGATTAAGGCACGGATCCCGGATCTTCTCCTCGAGCAGCTTGATCAACTCGGAGCGCAGGCACTGCACCATTTCGGCCGTCTCGTGGTCGTGCGCCTTCAGTATAATCCAGCCGGTCTCGAGCAGGAACAGAAAGTCGCCGTCGTGTAGCTCCACCTTGAAGTCGCTGCCCGCGAACAGGACAAGCGCAATGAGGGGCAGCATCGAGCAGTCGCGTATGTAAATGGCGCTGGTGCGCACCTTCTCCTGGTACACCAGGAAGGGTGACTGGAACGTGGCCACTTGCGAGTTCACCGACGATGGATGGATCTTCACGTAGCCATCGCCGCGCGTCTTGAAACGCAAATCATTATGCCCCTGCTCGCGGGGCACTGCCCCGCCCGCTGTCTGCACATAGACACGCTCCGGCGTCATAATCTTCACAATATTCGGATAGAGAGCGGCGCACAGGAGCGACGTGAGCAGCCGATTGTTATCCCCATTGTGGTTCTGTTCCGCACCTACATAAATGATACAATTAGCTGGCTTCAGGCATTTACACGAATCTCATGCATCGCTTACCTGTGAGCTGTAGAATGTTGTCGCTGGCATTTTTGCGCCTGCGCGGCACATCGATGGGCACAAAGCCAATCGAGACGAGCAGCTCCAGGTACTGGTACTTCAGATCGGCTATCGTCTCCAGTGTGTTGAGTGAGAGAAAGTGCTCGCTGGCGTAGTTTCTGCTGGCCGCATAGTTGCCACGCCTCGCCACCTCCAGCCATTTCTGTGCGGAAAAGGTAAGCGGATGAGTAAGGGATGCCGAAGCGGAATGAAGGCGAAATGTCTCACCCGATAGGCATTGAGCACAGTGAGATGATCGCTGTTGCCCAGCGCAAACATTCGCTTGCACTTGTCCGCCTCCACACGCTTGCTCATCGGACTGACAAAGGGAGACTTGTTGCTCAGGCAGGCGGCAATTGTCAGCACACTGTCCAGGCACTGGAAGATGGCGCCATACAGCATCAGCTTGCCGATGCGCACGTCCACGGGCAGGGCGGCCAGATGATGGCCCAGCGGCGTTAGCTGATCGTCAGCATCCAAAGCGCCGACATCACGGAGACGTGTCAGTGCACCCAACACACTGTCCTCGCTGGGTGCCTCGAGCGTCTCCAGCAGAACGGAGAGCGTGTTGCGCGACGCGAACGTCTCGAGTGTCTTGATGCGCAGCACAATCTGCTCGAGCGGCACACGCTGTATCTCCGGCACCGGCTGCCCGAGGATGTGCTCATGGAAGCGATGACTCGTGTACAGGTGAATGCAGACGCCGGGCATGACGCGACCGGCGCGACCCTTGCGCTGCTTGGCATTGGCACGCGACACCCACACCAGATCGAGGGACTCCATGTTGCGGTTCGAGTCGAAGCATTTCTCCTTCATCAGGCCACAGTCCACCACAAAGACACAGTCATCGATGGTCACCGAGGTCTCGGCTATGTTCGTGCTCAGCACAATCTTTCGCTTGCCCGCCGGCGCGCGCTTAAACACCAGCGCCTGATCCTCGCCGGACAGCGCCGAGTGCAGCGGCACCAGCACGAATTTACCCGCACGCGGCGAGAAGAGCGAGTGATCGAGCAGGGCATCGTGCACCGTCTGTATCTCGTGCATGCCGGGCAGAAAGATGAGAATGGTGCCGGTGCGCGGCCACTCATGTTCGCCCTCCACAATGTACTTTAGCACGGACTCAATTAATTCCGGATTAATGGTCATCGGCTCCATCAGGTAGATGCTTTTGCATGTCGGCTTGCTGTACTCTGGAAGGGCAGGGAGTCGTAGTTGGAATCAAAGCAGCAATAGAGCTCGTGGGACTTACCCGCATAGCGACTGTAGGTCTCGGCCAGTGTTAGTTTCTCGTCTTTGATTTTCTTGCCGGGTGGCGGCCCCGCTGCCTGGACATCGGCATACTCCAGCTCTCGCTGGAGCACATCCTGCTCCGATTTCTTCAGCTTGCGACAGAACTTTGTGTCGCATTCCATCACGAAGTCGCTCACCTCGAGTATGTCCTCGAGGAAGAGCTGCTGCACGGGGAACGTGCGACCGGGTATATCCAGAACGGGCGCTCCGCCAAAGTAATTGGAGAAGAGGCTCGCATTGAGGGTGGCAGACATCAGAATGACCTTGAGATCCTTGCGCTCGCGCAGTATATTCTTGAGGATGAGCAGCAGGAAGTCGGACTCCTCGGAGCGTTCGTGCACCTCGTCGACAATTACATGCGAGACGCCGCTGAGCAGCGGATCGGAGGCGAGGCGACGCAACAGAATGCCAGTGGTGCAAAAGCTGAGGCGTGTGCTCTGCGAGACTTTGTTCTCCAGCCGAATCTGATAGCCCACCAGCTGGCCAATGCGATCCAGCCGCTCGGCGGCCACACGCTCCGCCACACCGATGGCCGAGAGGCGGCGCGGCTGTGTGCAGATGATCTCGACATGCGGCAGGGTCTCCTTCGGCTGCAGCTGGAGGGCGCGAAAGAACCAATTGTCGAGTATGAATTGCGGCACCTGTGTGCTCTTGCCGCAGCCCGTCTCGCCGGATATCACCACCACGGGCGAGCTCTCGATGAGCGCCAGAATTCTCTCGATTTCGGCAAAGGCCGGCAGCTTTCGCCTGCCCTCGATCACCTTCTGGTAGCGCTCATCCTTCCGCCGCTCCACAAACTGCTGCAGCAGTCGGCGATTCTCCCGCGCCTGTGCCTCTGTGTTGCGCTGGTAGCCACCCTCACCGCGGGACGTCTGCCCGCGGGCATAGTGCGACGGCTTCGTCGTCTGCTCGCCCACACCATTCTCGATGGAGTCGCCCGTCTCCGGTTCGTTGTAGAAGAGCGAACGCTTGGGCGAGGGAAACCGGGCGGTGTCCAGCCTGCCGGCCAGATCCTCGCTGGACTGCAGCAGATCACAGATGCTGTACACACAGGGTATGCCGTCGCGGCAAATCTCCCTCGCCTCGCGGTACAAATGGCGCGCATAGCGCAGCCTCAGCTCGTGCGGTATGTCGTGGCAGGTGGTCTTCAAATAAATAAACGGCGCCTCGTACGGATACTGGCTGCCGGGTGGAAAGCGCACCTCCACATGGAACCACAGCTCATTGTCGTTCTCATCCAGGTTCTCTGCAAATTATAGCGAAAACTCAAATAAAAAACATTTGGGAGGGAGGACAGACAACGGACTCACCTCTTTTTGGTGTGGAAGGAAGCACGGGCTGGGCTGGCACATGGGCAAAGCGACATTTGGGACCGTATTTACAGGTGCCATCGCGCTCGAAGTTGCGACATCGCTGCGGCGCCTTCTTTTTCTTGTCGAATGCTGCCTGGGCACTGGCAGCTGCTGCGGCGGCGGCTGCCTCGCGTGCCTTTCGCACCTCCGAGGGGCTGTGTGCGAGTAGGTGGTCAATCCTGAACTTGAGATTCCACACGCGATTAGCCTCACGCTCCTCGTAGGCGCGATCGTAGATGGACTCGAGGGCTTCCTTCTCATCGGAGCGCATGTCCAGCAGCTCGGGCTCGCTGGGTGGCTCCAGGTTCAGCTTTTCCTTTTCGGGTACGCGCATATAGCGCTTGTAGAGCAGCAGCAGGGCCGCTTCCGTGTCGCTGCTGCAGTGCTCGTAGGCCTCGAGGCAGTGGGCGGCATGGAAGCCGTAGCATTCCAGCTTGAGCAGGGCATAGCGGCGAATGCGATCGTCGTCGTTGCCATCGCCGCCTCTGGTGGCGCTGACGCCCTGGACACTCTGCACCATCAGTGTGCCACGGTCCTGCCAGTAGGCATGCTTGACACCGTGTCCGCCTCTGCCGCGGTCCTTGTACTTGCTGATGTCCTCCAGCTTAAAGTCCGGCCCGTGTATCGTCCGCAATGTGTCCATGGTCATCTGCTTGGACTCATCGTTCAGCCGCACGACATGCAGCTCTGTTTTGCGCGATTTGTTGTCTGCCACCGACCGGGGAGTAGCTACGGGCACGTTGCTTTACAAAAATTAGGAGAACGCGCTGCTCATGATTTTATCCACGTAAATGGTCGGTCGTAAGGTACTTACGTGGTGCGGACATCGCTGGGGGGCCGCATGAAGCAGAAGTCTTCCATGTGCTGCCTTGAGGATTCGTCCATGGTCGCTCTACAATCTCAAATAAAATAATATTAAAAATTTCACAACTAAATCTAAAATCCAGCTGGCCGCTACAGGCAATTTCACAAAAACGTGAAACTGTCTGGCAGCCCCATCAGCTGTGTTTTCTTCAGCATGTAGCCGCGTTGCCACTCATTTTGGGCAGCAGGTGCATATGTTTGTCGTTGTGCTAAATTTCGCATACAACCGAAATTACGCGCCCTCGTAGTCTGTATATTTGTTGCTGGCTTGGAAATTCAATGGAAATAAGTTAGCTTAAGAAAATGGTGAGTTGTATGAAAGTTTTAAAACAGATGAAGGCATGTATGTATTTTTATGTTATTTAAATGTATTAATCCAATAGGTGGCCATCATTGCGATATTTTAAGTCGAGTTTCATTTCGTTGGCAAGTTCGCTGCATGGAAGAAAATGTGTAACGTAATGGACATAAAATATTAGCACATATTTACATATGTAAGTATGCTTACAATGCTTCCAGCGCTACCAGTTCGAGTACACTGATTTGCTCCAGCACGGCCTTGTGATTCGCATCCTGCTCCTTGCGCTTGGAGCGCAGTACTTCGGTCAGTTCCTCCGACTTTATTTTCATTTCATTCAGCTTAATAGAATCTGCTTTAATGAGCTCCTTTAGATCTTCATAGCTCTGAAAGCATACATATTAACATATATGCATGGGCGAAGAATGATCTCGGGACATACCATCGATGTGAACTCATCATAGTCAACATTGCCGCCCTGCTGCTCGGTGACCTGTATGGCCTTTTGGCAATGATCAGCATAGGCCACGCCCAACTGTTGCTTTACTTGCACCAGATCGCTCAGTTTACTGCTCAGCAGATTCTCCTTCGTAGTCAGCTCATCCAAGTTGGGCAGCAGCTGACTTGAGCTCTCCCCAACGAACGGGACACTCATCCTGCAGATAGTTTCAGCTTTCTCATCACTTAGCCGCTTCTCTTTTTCTTCCAGCTCTTTAAGTTCGTTCTCCAAAGAAGTATTTTCAGCACGCTGAAAGTCGTACAACCTCCCAGCACACGTTCATACATTTGTAAAAATTATTTCTGCCGCTTACCGTTTTACGCAACAACTCTTCTAAATACACTTGGATCATTGTAACGGGATCGCAAACCTCTTCTTGCTGATTGCCGTTAGAACCGCACGCATTATCATTACTATTCTGCATATTATTTGTGTTTCTCAATGCGGCAAACTAGTGAATATTTACAAGAAGAAATGCGCGGCCTAAACTTTGGTGGCAACTACTTATCCAAAATGGCCGCCAATGTAGAGCTGGCACAGCGTCGATATTTGCCACCATCCGATGATATGGCGTTGTATCCGATGTTTTTTATTTTTAGCAAATCACAGAAATCAAAGACAAAAGGAAAGAGGATAAAGTCAAACAAATGATCTTATGTTGGTATTCCAATAGAAGTCACTTAAGGCAAAGGCGGGAAGACAGAGATAGCCTGTGACACAAGAATATGCACATTTCTATTAGACATACATATGTATCTCATCTCTTTTAGAATATGAGCAAAGAAAGAACAAAAGAAAATGGCTTCAGTCTCTGCTGATGCCAACCAAGCTCTATGCACACATAAACGCAAAGACAAAGATGTGTACGTGTATACATGAGTCCATACATAACATATTGCGAATGAGTGAGACAAAGATTGATAGAAAATGAGTCAAATGCGAATAAGAGCCGAGAGTACGTACATACATATGTACATTTACTTTACGGTTACTGCATGTACATGCATATGTTGTATATACATGCATACGGCTACAGGCATGCATACACATTCACACACCAAACACAAACAAATACATACGATTAGCGAATGGCAAAGTAAAACAGATCATCAAATAAACAGCAGCGTGCATTTGTATTCATTTCGCTCACACTCCCGCTTAAAGGCTAGATAGACTGAGATCCGATCCTCTTCGCAGCAAAACTCGTATTGTCCCTCTCTTGATCACGTCATAATAGCATGGCGCCCAAAAGTCGGGGGTAACAGCTCAAAACCACGCGATCGGCTGGATGGATTTTTCTTTTTTCTTGTGTCGCATTTGATGAAAGAACGTTCGCAATGGATTTGTCTGACCGTAAAAACTTCGTGAAGGGGGTCGTAAGTTAACTATTGTTATTAAATCTACTTCCATAAACATTTAATTAATGCGTCGCAGCAGATTTCTAAGGAAACTGAATCGGAGGGAAGGCGCTTGCACGTGCAGAAGCGTAAAATCGCAGGGCTTGGACTCGTCAGTCGCCAAATTGAATATAATGTGCAGAACGCTATCGCTTACGCTAAACCCTGGGCAACTTCTCGGATGAATCAGATACCGTGGCAACAGCAGGAGAGGAACGAACTTGATATTGAAAGCTGGATGAAGTGGCAGGATAATCGGCCAGAACTGGAAAAGAAGAAATATAAGGACGAGGCCATCAAACGCTGGGTGTTTTCACAGTATAAATACTTGGAGCAGAGGTCGAAGGAGTTGCCCTTCGATGAGTTAATTCCCGATGAAGATGAGACAATTGAGAAGAGCGCTGACACCACATGCTGCTTGGCTTCGCAGGGGAATCAGTTGAACGGACGTTGGCCTCTCCGGCAGGTTAATTCGTCCTTTGATGCCCTCAAGCTAAGCGGCAATCAGCCCAAGAAAACTTATACAAATTAGCCCAAAAGTAAGTATACAAATTTGGCAATTTTTTGTTTGTAAATCTTAACCAACCGTTCCCTTGCTTCTCGACAGATTGTTGGGAATTTTACCAATATCGACAAGTTTGTGCAGTCTGTGTCCCCACGTACGCTCCCATCCCAATCCGTCCGTCCCAAGGAGTCACCGTTGTTGGTTTGAAGCAAGAAATCGCTGGTACTTCCTGCTGGATATAGCCTGAGCATCTTGCACGAAATGAAAGATCCAAAGTCGCTCCGCCAAAACTAAAATGTACTGAAAAATAGTCCTGAAAGCTACATGTAATCATAATATACAATAAAGTCAAATCTTGGTGTTCGCAATAATTCCTTTGCTGTTTATAATTACAGTGCAGTAATTTGTTTCAAAGTTTTGTTGCATATATTTACATTTTCCCTCAGTCGTAATCTTACGCGGCACAATTTGAATTTTCATCTGCAATTTTTGGTTCGTGTCACCGCTAATATGTGATCGTTGCGTTGATAGGCAGAAAAATGCAACAGTGTGCTCGTGTAGTGTGAGCCAGCCATAGCCGCCCTGTGGGAAAATCGCTCTGTGAGAGTGAGATATATATTCTCTATTTGTGGATGGAGATTTTGTGATAATATACTCTGCGGTATCAGCAGCCAGCAACTACCTACAGATTATCCTGGTACGCAGCCTAGTGTAATACGACCACAAGCGACATATCGCAAGTGCTGATTATCGCACACAAATATCGATGGATATCGATGCAAGTAGAATCACAAGTCGCGGGCATAATCTGAATAAACTAAAACTACTATGAACAACAGAAACATCAAAACGATTTACCTGGCAATTAAAAGTTGTTCTGTAGTAGATACATCCCACAAATGGTACCTGCAATTATATTGTGAACCAAAACATATATATCGATATATATATGAATATATATTTCCCATCCCTACATCACTTCCCGCCAAAAAGTGTGCATACGGCGCATTTGGCACCAAAAATTCTTGTGTTTGGGCATTTCAATTTACAATTGAAGCGACTCGCCGAGAGTAGCAGCAAGAATCAGTTTGTGTGTTTGATCGAGAGTTGCAGTTGAAGCGAAGCAGAACAATGGCCCACGATGGCGAGCAGTTTATCAGGGACATACAGCGGGAGTATGTGGACTTTCTGGACGATGAGGAGGACCAGGGCATATACTCGGGCCATGTGAAGGACATGATTGCCGAGAAGAGCAAGCGCCTTGTGGTGAACATCAACGATCTGAAGCGCAAGAATCCGCAGCGTGCGATGGGGCTGCTGAGCAACGCGTCCGACGAGCAGCTGGCCTTCGGACGCGCCCTCAAGGAGTACGCGTCGACGGTGGATCCCAGCTATGCCAAGCTGCACGAAGACTTCTTTGTGGGCTTCGAGGGTTGCTTTGGCAATCGGCATGTGACGCCACGCTCCCTCACCTCCATTTACCTCAGCAACATGGTCTGCGTGGAGGGCATCGTCACAAAGGTCTCCCTCATCCGGCCCAAGGTGGTGCGCAGCGTCCACTACTGCCCGAACACGCGCAAAGTGCTGGAGCGCAAGTACACAGACCTCACATCGTTCGAGGCCGTGCCCTCGGGCGCTGCATATCCCACCAAGGACGACGATGGCAATCTCCTGGAGACCGAGTTCGGGCTGTCCGTGTACAAGGATCACCAGACGCTGACCATACAGGAGATGCCAGAGAAGGCGCCGGCCGGCCAGCTGCCACGCTCCGTTGACATTATCTGCGACGATGATCTCGTCGATCGCTGCAAGCCCGGCGATCGTGTCCAAATCGTCGGCAGCTACCGCTGTCTGCCCAGCAAGCGGGGCGGCTACACCTCGGGCACGTTCCGCACGGTGCTGCTGGCCAATAACATTTCGCTGCTGAGCAAGGAGAACAATCTGGACATCTCGCGCGAGGACATTATGGTCTGCAAGAAGCTGGCCAAGAACAACGACATCTTCGAGCTGCTCAGCAAGAGTCTGGCCCCCTCCATCCACGGCCATGTCTACGTGAAGAAGGCGATTCTCTGCCTGCTGCTCGGCGGCGTGGAGAAGCTGCTGCCCAATGGCACACGACTGCGCGGAGACATCAACTTGCTGCTCATCGGCGACCCGTCGGTGGCCAAGTCCCAGCTGCTGCGCTACGTGCTGAACACGGCACCGCGCGCCATACCCACCACGGGACGTGGCTCCAGTGGCGTGGGCCTGACGGCGGCTGTGACCACCGATCAGGAGACGGGCGAGCGTCGGCTGGAGGCTGGCGCCATGGTGCTCGCCGATCGCGGCGTCGTCTGCATCGATGAGTTCGACAAGATGAGCGACATCGATCGCACGGCCATACACGAGGTGATGGAGCAGGGCCGCGTCACCATCTCCAAGGCGGGCATTCATGCGTCCCTCAATGCCCGCTGCTCAGTGCTGGCAGCTGCCAATCCAGTCTACGGCAGGGTGAGCTCATGACAGTCATTCCCCCTGAAGTTCCTCAGTACTTATCTTCTCTCTGCTTGCAGTACGATCAGTATAAGACGCCCATGGAGAATATCGGGCTGCAGGATTCGCTGCTGTCGCGTTTCGATTTGCTTTTCGTGATGCTGGACGTGATCGACAGCGATGTGGATCAGATGATATCCGATCATGTGGTGCGCATGCATCGCTATCGCAACCCGAAGGAGGCCGACGGTGAGCCGCTGTCGATGGGCAGCTCCTACGCCGACTCGCTCTCCTTTGTGTCCAGCAGCGAGGAGAAAAAGGACACGGATGTCTATGAGAAGTACGATGCCCTGCTGCATGGCAAGTCGCGCCAGCGCCAGGAGAAGATTCTGTCGGTGGAGTTTATGCGCAAATACATCCATGTGGCCAAGTGCATGAAGCCGAAGCTCAGCGAGCAGGCGTGCGAGGCCATTGCCAATGAGTACTCGCGCCTGCGCTCCCAGGAGGCCATGGACAGCGATGTGGCACGCACGCAGCCCATTACGGCGCGTACCCTGGAGACGCTGATTCGTTTGTCCACGGCCCATGCACGCGCCCGCATGTCCAAGACGGTCACCATAGACGATGCCCTCTCGGCCATTGAGCTGGTGCAGTTTGCCTACTTCAAGCGGGTCCTCGAGAAGGAGCGCGGCCACAAGCGTCGCCGTCACAGCGGTGCCTCTGATGATGGTGAGGATGCCGGTGCCGGTGCAGGTGCCGCCGCTGCCACTGATGCCGCCCAGGAACGTTCGCCCACGCGACGCAGCAAGCGCACACGCACCGAGGCCGATCCACATGCGTTTGTTGACAGCGATGAGGAGGATATCGAGACACCACAGCCGGATGCCGGCGATCTGACCCTCCGCGAGACACGTCGCTCGTTGCCAGCCGTCGGCAAGGGTGCGGGCAGCAGCAGCAGCACAAGCGCCATGGCCAGCAGTGAGGAGCAGTCGATCGGCGTCACGCCCACGCCGGCCACCATTGCCGACGACCGTCTGGGCGCATTCAAGAACGGCCTGCAGCGTCTGTTCCGTGACGCACGCGAGCAGAGCTTGGCCCTCGGCCGCATCACAACGGCCATCAATGAGAACAACGCGGAGCCATTTACCAGCAGCGAGATCGAGGCAGCTGTCCATCGCATGACCGAGGATAACCAGATCATGGTGGCCGACGACATTGTCTTTCTAATTTAAACAAACTAAAACATTCCATCGTCCCGCCGCATCCCTTGTTGTTTCCACGTTTTCACATTTATATTTCCTTCACGCATACATATGTAATCCTCATGCATTGGTTAAGTTGTATTTTTTTATGTTTTCTGTGTAATTTATATGATAATAAAATCTTTGGAATCACGAATTGCAGCATCAATCTTAACAAATACAAAAGAGATGCAAAGCAAAGTCAAACAACAAAAATTCACTTTTACCGCTAATCACAGAGATCAGAGAGAGAGCAAGAGCGAGAGCACAGTGTTGTCAGAGAATGCGAGAGAGCGCAAAAGAGCGAGGCCAATTTACTCAGTTATGTGCAGCATCTGTTGTGGTATATAATATAGTAAGTATTGCTAAAAATTCCTTGTTTTATAATCGAAATTTTATTAGTTGGCTTGCTTATCACAAACTGCATAACTGTTGTTGCTTTCTCCTACTGGCAACCTTGTTTTGCCACTGTTGTTGTTGTGCTTGCAAGAAAAGACTTCCGTGAGCGTCATTTAACCGTTAATTTGACAGAGAAGTAAACAAAGTTTACATTTATTTTCGGACTGAATATCGTTTATAAGCAATTCCGATATGCAATAATTGTTTGTGAATTCAGTTTGAGGTTTATTTTACACTTAATATAGACACGGATATAGCAATAAATCAAATCCGATTAGACAGTTAAAACGTATTTACAACTATGAAGAGGCGTCCCGCAGTACCGTAACTGCCCCCACCAAGCACCAGACACATTCGCATAGAAGGGGAGTTAGGGGGGGTTAGTGCGTGGGAAGCGCCATTGATTTAGCTAAGGACCTGCACAAACGATCAAAGATTCACCACATTCTTGAGATCGGGCGGCAGCAGACCCTTCATGCACTCAATCTGCGCCTGGATCTGCTGCTGTGTGCTCATCCGATGGCTGCCACTGCTGCTGCTGCCGCTGCTGCTGCTGTTGTTGTGGGCGCTTAGCCAGGCGATGCCCTCCAGGCCCTGCGACTTGTCGCTGTAGAGATTCAGTTTCTGCTTGAGCTTGAGTATCATATCGATAATCTCCACCTCCTGCTTGTCGTGGGCCCAGTGCTCCAGATTCGCCTCGGACAGTGCCTGCAGCTGTAGATCCTGGAGTGTGAGCTGAAGATCGCGATGCCGCGACTCGTACCATCCCCGAAAGTTGGGTGAGCGAAAGAAGCGCCTGTACAGGCCCTTCCAGTCCCCCTTGAGCGGTGACGTCAGCTGTGGCCCGGCCGTCTCCAGGGTTGCCAGAAAGTCATCCAGCTTGAAGCTGCTCGCATTGGGTGCCGACTTAAACGGGCTTATGTCCTTCTGCAGCGGCATCAGCGATGCCATATACCGCTCCAGCGGTATCATAAAGCTCTGCGTCAGCTCCAGCAAGTGTCGCCGTATCAGCGCCGTTTGCACATGCTCCGGCCGCTTGGTCTTCAGCCCCAGCAGCACCTTCTTGATCAGCGCCTTGTCCTTTTTCAGATACGGCTTGTACTTGGTGTGCAGCCCCGACGATGAGCTGCCATCCGCACCATTTGAGCTGCCACCGCCATTCAGTGCCGGTGTGATCTTCATTGCTGATCTGTTGGCCAACTGCTCACCCAAGGAGCCACTGGCGAAGGACGTGGCATTGCGATGCGAACTCTTCTGACCCATCAGCAGCTGCTGCTGCTGTTGCATGTTCTTCTGTGCCACACGAAAGAGAGAGAGAGAGGCAAATAAGTATATGTAGAGGGATTGCTTTCTGGTGGAGAATTGAAGGCTTACCTGATTGTCCACCAGTCGCAGCATGTGCGGCCAATCCTTGAGCAGCTTGACAAAGAACGGATTGGTGACGCCCAAAATGCAGGCGGGCAGGCCCGTCTTGCTGGAGCACTCCTGCGTGAACTCCCGAAATTCGCTGTCGTGAATGGTGAAGTAGGGCCGAGCCTCGGCGCAATATTCCAGCGGTGCGATGAGCGCCACCAGCGCTTGGACCATGTGCGAACAGTCGGCGGGGGAGGTGGCCACCACCACAATGGGCTCGGCGGTTATGACCAGCTCCCAGAGCGTGTACAGCTGCTCCATGACAAAGCTGAGGGAGCGGAAGAGTTCGATTTCGTTGACCGATGACAGCACCTTGCTGCTGGCCAGCGTCTGCGGTGCAGCAAATTCGTTGGCTTCGGTGGGTGACTTGCGGCTGCTGGTCGCTCGCGGAATGCAGATCTGATAGTTGCATTCGAGCAGCGGCAGGTGGAGAGTCTGGCCCACGCGCAGGCCGGGCCATTGGCTGTTGATCTGCTCGCAGGCCTGCCGCAGGATGTCGGTGCCCTCGTCAAAGTACTTGGGCGCCAGTTGGGCCAGTATGTCGTAGTAGAGATTGAAGAAGGGCAGGCGGGTGATGATGATGAAGCTCTTCTGGAAATAGCCGCGCGGCAGATTCGCATCCCGCTTCTGTCGGAAGTAAACGAAGCCCCAATAGTGGGAGCTGTCCTGTCGCAAGGCCGGTGCACAGTCCCCATTGTAGATGGGCAGAGACTGTGGCTGTTGCCGCTGCTGTGGCGGCTGCTTTGCGATGGCACGCAGACGCATGTGAAACTTGGTGTCGCCCATGCAGCCCGAATTGGAGTCGGGGAAGGCCATGTAGCAAATGTTGCTCACCTCCTGATCGCTGGGCATGAACTCTGGCGGATAAACATACTCCAGGGCCTGGCCCAGGTTCAGATCGAAGGTTACGACGCAAAAGCAGTGCATCCACTGCGAGAAGTGTATCCAGTCGCTGGCATTCGCATTCGAGCTGTTCGAGGCCTCTGTCTCAGCCTCCGCCTCCGCCTGCGTCTCGTTCAGATTTCTTGGTGCTGCTGGCAGCGCAGCTTGAGGAGCAGCTCCACCAGACTGTGGCTTCTCCTTCGCTCTGGCATCAATGTCCATTTTTTATGTTGTTTACAATTATTTGTTGACTCGTTCATGAACGAACGAACGACCACAAAAAAAAAGAACTTCGAATAAGTTCACCTTAATCCGCAAGGTGGCAGAAGCCGCCACGATGAGGCTGCTTTAATAGATGAATTCTTGCTGGGTTTAATAATTTTTTGGCTATTTAGTTTTGCACTTTCACTTGTTATTTATTTGTTATTACTTGCCACTTTCTCCTGGCGTTGCCACTGCAGTGTTTATCGAGAAACATATGATTGCTGCTTATCGATAGGCGTATGTTGAGAGATGTTTACTTTCGCACACACATCAAAATGTGTATTTATCAGTTTATTCGAGTGAGAAAAGTATAAATATTACATGTCACATTATACTCAATGACTTGTGCTACTACCTGGTGGTGTTGAATCCATCCACCCGGTTCTTCCGGCTAATTACACCGTCAATTGAATTAGTACTATCGAAAATCGATCGATTGGCGCTAAGAAGCGGCGTCTCGTTTTTCGTGCGAATCGTTTGCCCAAAACATTGCGAAATGCCGATCGCGATTTTGAAATCCGTGCGAGAAGTCAGCAGCGAGGATCCGGTAAGATGCCATGACCAAATCGCTTCTCCGCCAGGCTAATAATCCTGCCCCCACAGGTCCATGTGGCCGAGAATCTGTTAAAGGAGAACGCCGGCAAGAAATGGAAGACGCAATTGGTCGGCGAAAAGTCTGCCTACGTGATACTGGAGTTTGCGGAGCCGCAGCAAATCACAGGCATCGATCTGGGCAATGAGCATTCCGCCTTCATTGAGGTGCTCGTCAGCAGGACGGGCTGCCAGGTGGACGACTTCAAGGAGCTGCTTCTCTCCAGCTCCTTTATGACGCCCATCGAGAGCAAGAACTCCAGCACACAGAATCGTGTGCGCTGCTTCAACGGCGCAGCCCTGAACGCCACCGTATTGCCCGACAAATGGAAGCTACTCAAAATCGTCTGCACGCAGCCATTCAACAGGCACGTCCAGTACGGTCTGTCCTTTGTGAAGGTGCACGTGACGGCCACAGCCAAGCCCAAATCGCTGTTACCCGAGCGTATAATGCAATTTGGAGCATTCAAGCTGCGCGAGGAGTCCCCGGACTCGGACACGGACACACCCTCAATGCGCTTTAAGCGCTGGAAGGAGTCGCAGCAGCCAGCAGCACCAGCAGCAGCACCAGCCAGCACAGCGGCTGCCATTCGCGACGCCTCTGCAGTGATGCGACGTTTGAGCAGCACGATATCATCGAGTCCAGCGCCTGCACCTGCTGCCGCTTCACGTTCTGAGTCTCCTGCAGGCGAGGGCAAGACAGCTGCCAAGCCTCTGGACCGCAATCGAGCCTCACTTTTATTCGGGGACGATGACGATGATGTCGACGATGACAAGAATGCGAGGAAGCAGCGCTTGAGCAAGCACCTGGAGGCCGACAAGGACAGGCGACGCAAGGAGCAGGAGAAGCAGGAGCAGGAGCGAAAGAAAGACAAGTCCAAGCGTCTGTCCATTGACAAGGCACCGCCAAAAGTGGACAGCCCCAAGCCCAAGGAGAGTTCCAGGAAGAGCCCCCCAGCGGCCGCTCATAAGCGTCACTCATCGCCGACACGAAGCGCTGCGACGCCAGCCAAAAAGCTAAAGATAAAAGAGGCCACCATTCAGTATCGACCCTTTAATCAGCTGCTGCGTGGCGTGGTGCTGGTCATCAGCGGCATACAGGCAAGCAAACAGTCGCACATGGAAGGAAGTGTGGAAACAATTTTCTAATTATGTTCCCCCACAGAATCCCGATCGGGCGGACCTGCGCTCAAAGGCAACGGCCATGGGAGCCAGATACAAGGCTGACTGGGAGTCCGGCTGCACGCATCTGATGTAAGCCTCAGCTTCTGCACGCTCATTGCTCGACGTTCCAATGTTGCTTTCTGTACTTGCAGCTGCGCCTTCAAGAACACTCCCAAATATAGGGAGGTTAGAGGCAAGGGCAAGATCGTGACCCGCAGCTGGATCGAGAAGTGTCACGCGCACAAGAAGTACCTGCCTTGGCGTCGATATGCCCTGGACACGGACGAGGTGGGCCGGCCGGAGAGCGATGAGGAGCTGCACGATGAATCACTGAAGCCAAAAGCCCGGCCAGAGCCGCAGCTGTCGGACGATATTGAAATGAAAGCCAATGTGGAACAAATAGATGAGGCAGATCATGGCCAGAAGAAGGATACCAATGTCAGCCACGATATCTCCTCCGGTATCGACACTGAAGATGAACTGGAGCGCGTTGCACATGGTGAGTTGAGTGTGTGTCTCTGTCGATGGCTCCTTGATCAACGATTTTGATTCCTTTGCAGAAAATATTCTAAGGAAGGCCAAGGACAAGCAGCAGCAGCAGAAAAAGCCCAAGTCACAGGATGTGTACGATATTAGCACGGATGAGGAGGATTATCTGGAAGAGAAAAAGAAGCAGGTCAATGCCCTGTAGTTACCTTTAATTTATTTGTTTGTTTAACTTAAATTCTGTGTAAGTTTGCTTAGAGATTAGCTCATAGTTGTTTGCCCATGGTATTTGCCACTCTATGTTTGTGTTGTACTTCGATATTGTATGCAGTAAAGCCATGCAAAGATAATACTCTTATCTATGCCCACGCAAAGTTGTGGCTTGCGTATTTTTTTTTTGAATTTTTAATAAAGCGCGCTCTGATTTCGATAACATATTTATCGGTTAAAATTACCTATCGCGAATAAAAATAACTGAAAGTGCCGCGTTTCTTTCTTAATGCTTCCCAAAAGTATGTGAAATTTTTATTACGATGCGTAAATTGATCTGTTCTCTGAAAAGTGTGCCACAAAATAAATGCATTCCAGGTGGGAGAAGCAACAGTCTGCTGCCGAATATTCGCGTGCTCGTTAGGCACCACATGACATGCTCATGCCCCCCCCGCCGTCTCGCTCTGGCACACTGCACTTGCATTGCGACCAAAAAGAGTTCTTGCGCCTGTCCCATTTCCAGTGTATATTCGCGTTAAGGTATGGCAACGCCACCCAATACTCTCTCTCTCTCAGCACAGTTACAGTTGCATTCGATGCTCTCACGTGACTGCAAAATTTGCAACGTTCAGAAATAAAGTTAAAACAGAAAATAAATCTAGCTAAAAGTTTATGTTAAATTAATGTGCACGTTCAAAGTCGGCAGCAGACGCCATCTTATAAATGTCAGTTCCCTGAGTGGTTGTGCCACACCTAATACTTTTATGCTATGGCCACAAGACGAACGGAGGAAAAACCCTCCCGGATTCAGTCGTGTTTTTGCTGTAGAGAGATTTAGTGTTAACAAATCGCTGGACTGTTGGTTTATGGTAATTTTCCAATTGCTAAATGACACAAATATTCCAACTTCGAACACAAACAACACCTTGGGTGAATGCTTAAGCGCTGCGTAGCCATCAATTAATCGGAGAACAAAGGCAGAAAGCAAAGAATGTAGAAAAAGTGGAGGCGTCAGGATGATATTTTCCCATTGGAAAATCGATATGATTGTGGCCCCAAAATAAAAAGTGTTGCTATACATTCTCATCTCTTTTCATTTCATGCAGAGAGCAGCAGGACCTCCACCTGAGGAATACAACCGATTGACAGAGTGACCGAGACTGAGAGCGAAAGCGAGAGCGAGAGAGGAAGGACTCACAAAACACACAAAACCCCACAGGTAAGTGCCCCCCACTCTCCCCTCCCAAACAAAAAAAATTAGGTACAGCGTTTTCTGTTTTCTTTTAGGATCAGAACCGAGGCCAAATATGGGTAACGAGACGTCCCTACCGATGGACATGTGCTCCAACTTCGATGCGGATGAGATCCGGCGATTGGGCAAGCGTTTCCGTAAGCTAGATCTGGACAATTCGGGCGCCCTGAGCATCGACGAGTTCATGTCGCTGCCGGAGCTGCAGCAGAATCCGCTGGTGCAGCGCGTCATCGACATTTTCGATGCGGATGGCAACGGCGAGGTGGACTTCAAGGAGTTCATCCAGGGCGTCTCACAGTTTAGTGTGCGCGGCGATAAGCTGTCCAAGCTGCGCTTTGCCTTTCGCATCTATGACATGGACAACGACGGCTACATCTCCAATGGGGAGCTGTTCCAGGTGCTCAAGATGATGGTCGGCAACAATCTGAAGGACACACAGCTGCAGCAGATTGTCGACAAGACCATTTGCTTTGCCGACAAGGACGAGGACGGCAAGATATCCTTCGATGAGTTCTGCTCGGTGGTGGGCAACACCGATATTCATAAGAAAATGGTTGTCGATGTCTAAGCCAACACACACACAAAATACCAGGGGACCGCAACCGTGGGGGTTCCATTCCACATTTACATATATATAGATAATACGACTATCGTTTTAGCCAATACAGTTCCATGTGCGATGTGTGTGTGTACATGTGTGCATGTGTGTGTGTGTACCTTTTGTTCCACCTGTTGTTCAGCTTTAAATTAAATGGATCTATCCTTCTGTCTGTCTGTATGTCTGTCGGTCTGCAGTTGTACGAGATCCTAAGCGAGGGCCTTGAGGCGTGCCAAAAAAACAACAAACAAAAGAAAACAAAAACAAAACAAAAAACAACAATCAGATAATGGAATTTTGAACTCGTATTGTAATCTAACCATGTCCTATACCTTATCTCTGAACGATCTCTCATCCTCAGAATGCAATGAATTGTGTCTTATACTCATACGAAAACCACCGGCAACGGACCACTATGAAACTTCATCCTCATAAACGTACTCCTACACGTTCTTCTATTATGAAACGAAAATGATGTACCCAATGCCACTTGTTTCAATTCACTCGAATTGAACATTCTGCACATATAATTATTTCTTGCGCATTACGCATCAAAACATGGGTACATTCTGTGGAGTTCTGTCTTTGAAACTATCATCAAATATGTTCCAGAAACATATTCTTTCAACTTTCAACTGTTACCTTTCATTCCTAATATGCTTTCAAAAGGAAACACCTTCAACTGTTGCAATTATCGTATGTGTACCTACTGTTTCAATACCATTTGTTCCTAATCTTCAATTCCTCTTGTAAGGAAATGTTTCCATTCTTTTGTTCCTAACCTTTAACTTAATTTCCATGCAACAAATATTTTTTTGTATAATATACCGAAGAGTGTATTATAATCGAAGTAATTTGCTCATGATAAATTACCGAAATTTGTACTTCAATTTCAATATTTTTCATTGCATTTTCACATGTTTCTTTTTCGAATCTTCTGCTCTTGAGCTGCCGCTCAAGACACCCTTTATTTTTTTTTTTACTATTAATACTAAGTATGTATAAGTTTGTGCACTACCCGGGACTTACCTCATTGCAGCTGAAGCCTTGGATGGGATCTCGCTTGGATCGCATTGCTCTGGAAAGTATGCTATGGCGAAGGGCCTTTGGGGGGTTTGGGTAGATTGAACTTAAGATCGATAAAGTCTCAAAACTAGATTGTACTGTAACCTAAATCTATGTTCAAGATTAAAGCCTAATAATTAAGTTCATCCTTCGACTACTGCTACTACATGTTGTGTATAAGAAACTTGCAACTAAAATTAAACAATGTTTATTGAAAAAGCAAACGAAACGAGAAGGGACGTGTGAGACGCTTCTTACGCGTCACAACTTTTATACCCGGCACTCAGTACTACATCTGCAACTTAGCGGTTATTTGTCAAATTTTACATTTTTTCTTCATCTGTCATCTACATCAACAACACTGCTCACGCCAACACGCTCCTTTAGCTCGCCACCCTCCCCTAGAGCCAAGAACTGCAGAGTAAGGGCAGAGGCAGCGGCAGAGGCAGTGGCAGAGACGTGTCAGGGGTAGAGGCCATAAACAGCGCGAAGCAGAGTGTGCTGCTATAAGCTGCGGGACCGGGTGGGTTTGGCCACTGAAAATTATTTTCTCCATTGTGGCTATAATAATGATCCAATCAAATCCCAATTTGGTGATCTGATAGATATGGTCATTCCCTACGGAACGGCGTTTCTAGTTTTCTGTTATCTTCAAAATTGTAGATTTGGGAGGTTTTCGCCCTTTTGCGGGGGCGGAAGGGGGCGGGGCTCATTTTTGAAATACACTGGTTTCAGTGTGAGCATACAGCAGTCTGGTGCCAAAATTTGGTGGCTCTAGCTCTTATAGTCTCTGAGAACTAGCCGACAAACAAGACGGACGGACGGACGGACGGACGGACGGACGGACGGACGGACGGACGGACAGACAGACATGGCTCAATCGACTCGGCTATTGATGCTGATCAAGAATATATATACTTTATGGGGTCGGAAACGTTTCCTTCTGTGCGTTACATACAACCGTTATCCGCACAAATACAATATACCCTATTTACTCTTCGAGTACCGGGTATAAAAAACCGAGCACAGAGGAGGCGTTCATTCAATCCCCATTCTCCCATTGTGGTCGTAGTCGTAGTCCTTGGCTGCGTATCTCCATAACACGTGCGTGTCACACAGCCCTCTCGGGGTCTCTCACTCCCCAAATCCCGAGCCAACCAAAAAGTAACAGGAACAACTTTTTGGACGTTGCCAACGATTAGCTGTTTTGTAGGTCAACGATTTTCCAACTGTGTGGCGTGCGTGGGTGTGTGTGTGTGCTCCAGAGGGTCTCTGCTCGTGTGTAGGTCGGAACAAGAAAAAACAGGAAGCCCGCCAACTAGTTGTCAAGTCCATGGGTAGCAAAGTTGTAAGGTGAAACCTAGAGACGAGCGAGAGCCTTGACCAGGAGAATGAACCAGCGAATGTCCAAGGTGCAGCTGAGGATATGACACGCGTATCCTTATATCGTATATGAGTGTGTATGTGTGTGTGTGTGTGTGTGTGCTTGATATCAATAAATTATTATATCCTGTCTGTCGCAAGCTTCGTTCGTTAATCATTTTCGCCTAGGTTTCCGCCTACTCCGCAACTCGCAACTCGTAAGCATTTCCATTTTGAAAATTAGTAGGGTTAAAGCCAGTCGGGGGGCGGGCGGGAGGTCTTACCTATCTGTCGTATCCCCATTCCAATACTCCTCCTCTGCTGCTTCTGTTGCTGTTGCTATTTGCTGCTGCCTCACGAGTCTTCGGTTGACCTTTTTTTGTGGAGGTTTTTGTTTCGAGTTTTCCAGGCATTAATTGGCTTGATTAATGTGCTCCAATTTTCGGATTGTACGTAACCGCGCCTGGCCCCAATAATCGAGCTTCTCTCTGGCCTGCTCACGCGTCGTCTATCATTTCATGTTTTTTTTCTGTTTTTTTTTTTAGTGGGGAAATATATGGAGTTTCATACCTGCCGTAGAGCTACCTTCGGTCTGCTCTTAAAACTGGTGTGAGATTTGATATTCGGTTGAGGGAATGTATAAGGAATTAAGCAAACTGCCACATGATCGATTTATGTGCGATATAAATGCAGAAATGCTAAACCAACCGAGGGGCGCTGCCACACGACGCGCAAAACGACACAAGATTAGATCTTTATCTGTTTGAAGTATTACTCTGAGGTAAAAGGTAAAAGATGTTTCCCGTTTTTATTTAAAACTGTTTAAAAAATTGATACAGAAAACCTTGGTTATGGTTCATGCTCTCAATGTTTGGTTTAGTCAGTAGCTAAACCGAAAGATGTTCTACCGTAGAACAGGTAAGTTGACTCAAATATGTCTCTCCCTGATTTATAAATACTTTCTATATATGTATGTATGTGTATGTGTGTTTGCTTGTGTGTCCCTCCCTTAAGCCCTATTGATTCCATCTACTGCTTCTGCTTCAGGGGGTTTTGGGATATTTTTGGAAATATTTTCTCTCGGTTTTTTCTCCTTTCTTCGTTTAGGTAGAAAGTTATTTCGCTTGAATAACTTTGTTTGGTGTTTTTTGTTGCTGTTGTTGTTGTTTTTGGGGGGTAGCAAAGAGAAACAAACTATTTAGTGAAAAGGTTTTTCATAAATTATGTACAGAAATGTTCCCATTTGAATGGCGGGATGGTGTAGGAGGGCGGTCGGAGTTCTGCTTAGCAGCGACAGGTTGATGGCATTTTTGGGGGAAATCCCCCTGTTGTTCTCACACACAAATCAATATACCCTCCACCCCCCCTCAGGTGCGTGAGTGTGTTGTTTTGGGGCAGGTATATGAAATAACCTCAAAATGAAACGAATTTTTTTTGGGTAAAATACTGTCAGCTTTTGTATTGTTTGCTCTCTCTGTCGTTCGCATGGTAAACCAGGGGATATAGCCACCAGAGCCCCACTAGAGCCACCAGTCTTATATGGCCTGAACATTTGCTGGCAAAAAGCTTTTTAGTTTATGTTGGTTTTTCTGCAATAATAATCGTAGGGATGGAAGGGCATTAAGTCAAAAGTGGAGCTGCAAAAAAACAAATGCCAAATCAATGTTCCAAGCGACTGTCTCTCTTGCTCTCTCTCTTGCTCTTTTTCTGTCACTCTCCACCTCTCTCTCTCTCTTTCTGTCTGCCACTCTGCGTGAGTGGCATGTGTGTATTGTGCGATAAAAGTTGAGACTCGTGCCAGTTTCGAGCTGTAACCAAAAACGCATACAACAAAAAGAAAAACAGACCAAACAAAACAGCAAACAAAAAAAAAAAAACAAATGAAACACCGAAAGAACTTCTGTTCCAGCTGCTGCTGCTGCTGTCGAAGGTATTGATACCCTGGAACAACTCTACCCCAATAAATCTCTACCTAACGATCATTCACATGGAGTGTCCAATGTTTGGCTTCCTTTTGGCTGCGTAACTAATAGTTGGCCAAGCAAAAAGGGGAAGAGGCCGAGTATTTTATTCAGTGTCAGCAGATCGACTGCCAACATCTGCCCCAAAATGCCATAATACCCTCTGAATGGACATCAAAACGAGGGGAATTACAATGTGAATGGGAATTACAAAAACAAGCATCAACAACCACCGTTAGCGCCAAGCGTCAAGCGACAGTGGCATACTGCCTCACCTCCCCCCCTCACTCCACCGCTACAATTCCCCGGCCATTCCACCATCTGTTCCCGCCCACAGAACCATAAATTTACCATTACCACTGAGCGGCTACCTCAACACGGCACCATGCCACCGCCACCGACAACGCCACCGCCCAGTCACCTCGCACACTCTCCTGTATTTAAAAGGTGGCAACAAAAGCGACTGCCACATCGGTGACGCAACGGAACTGCGGGAGCCCCCCAAATGTCCGAGCACTTTAGCCCGAGCCCTTCCAAAAAAAAGGTGTTCAGAAATGTCTCACTTCTGATGTGAAAAAGAAAGCTTCGCCGCGGCTTTAGTTCGTACTTACGATGGGATATAAAATAAATGAAATTAACTTCTAGAATTCCTCTCAATAGAGGAAAGCTTGACTACAGAAACAAAATATAGAATATACATATCTTGGAGTTACAATATTCGTATTGGAATGTGAGTATACAAAATTTGGGAATTAATTAAACGGTAGAACATCTACCTAATGATTGATTAAACCATAAATGGGGTTCTTAAGTAATTAAAAAATGAGAAAAATTCAAAATCCGAAGTCCAGCGAAGGTTTCATTAAAGAGTTTTTTGAGTTTCCGATTTCGATTTCAATAGGGATTACTTTTTTTTTACTATAAATTCAGAATGATAGTGAATAAAGAATTCCGGCAAGCGATTCCGAGCTGAGACTGCGAAATCCAATTCCCCGATTCCGAGCTGCGATTCCCAACTCACGATGTTCCCGGCTCCAACTCCAACTCCAACTCCGATTCCCGACCACCGTTTGCCAGCATTGCTGTGCATGCATTCGACGAAGTGCCGTTATATGCTTTTTTCATCGTTCTATGGCAAGTGTGACACAGTGGCGTAGTGGGCTATGCTCGCGGAGGGTGTATGCTGCCAATGGACTTGGTTGGGAAAGGACGGCCCCTGTGGGCCACACCACTGGCGGAGCGATGAGGCCGCAAAAGGGAAGCAGCATAAACGTTGGCACAAGAACGGCACTCGACTCGACCCCCATCCGAATGCGAACCCGAATGCGACCCAAAACCCCGAACCCCATTTCCAGCTCGGCTGACTCCTGGCTCTGTCCCTGTCCGGGACTCCCTTCACGCCCACAAGCGTGCCAGAGAGAGAGAGAGAGAAAGCGAGGGGCCAACAGTCGACCGAATGCCGACGACGACGACGACCCACAGAGCGACCGAGCGAGCAGCAGCGCCAGCGTCGACGTTGACGTCGTATATACACGGTGCCGAGCAACAAATTGAGTCAGTATCGCACAAACAACACTAACGGAAACATCAACGTGAAAGCAAAAGACGGACGGACGCCCTCTGTCCGTGTCTGTGTGTTCAAAAGTTCAACGTGGCCCCCGTCGTCGCGCAGCAGTCGCACTCGAACTTTGTTCCAGTCACAAACACAGGCACACACACACACACACACAAACACACACAAACACACACCTCGACAGCCACACACTCCCACACACCCACGAAGAAGAGTAGCAAACAGCAAGCACACACAATGCATAGCAGCGAATAAGCGTGTAAGGTGCAATAATAGTAATAACGGTATTTGCATGAAATGCAGCATCACACAGAAGTTACAGCTGACAAAGGGAGATAGCGATATGCATGTAGATAGGCAGAAAGGGAGAGACGGGCAGGCTGATCGAATAGGTGCGAGAGCATAGAGCGGAGAGAGCTCTCCACCAAAGCTACAAACTTCATCGGAGAAAGAGAGTGAGAGTGAGAGCGAGAAACAGTTGTGGGTGTGCCTACGGCGTGCATTGATCGTGAAGCTAAGGACAAGGATGGTTAGCAGAGTCTCAGATTTGCCCAGTCAAAAGTGCATTTACTGTTAACTTGTCGAAGTCACAACTTAATTTACAGGCAGATAACTCGACAGAGACGCCAAGTGCATTTAGCAGTTAGCCAGTGAGGGAGTCGCCTCAGGGAGTACAACAACGAGAAAGAGATAGAGTGTAAAACAAAGACAGAGACAGAGACAGAGATGGGATAGCTGGAGAGTGGCCCAGAGGGCGAACGACAAAGAGAAAGGGTCAATGAGCGACGGACGAGACGGGTGATTCCAATCAGCACTTAGCCATTACATGGCTGTGCCTCAGGGCTCATTGAGACTGCAAGTCAGTCAGTCAGTCAGCCCCCGCCGGCACCCTGCTTTCGCGCCCAGCATCCCGGACTCTGGGGAATTCGAAATTCGCACTCGAGTTCGAAAGCGAGTCGCTGGCGACAATATTGTTGCAAGTTGGTGCAGTCAGTGGCCGCAGTGGTGGCATGCCTTAAAAATAGAAAGAAAGAAGGAGAATAAATTAAAGTACAAACCAAAAACCAACAAAAATAAATAAAACTCTGGGTAGATGAGGCAGCGACAGGCAGAGGAGGAACAGCGGCTACTTGCAACGCGGAGTTGAATGCGCCTCGTCGTGGGTGTCGCGTACATATGTATACACTCGTATATAAATATCATCTTATTTTTTTTTGCTGTTATTCTATAGTTCATAAATGTATATTTTTGTTTGAAAAATAAACAAGTGCAAGAAAAGTAGTGGCCCATTGTGGCCGCAAATGGAAATTCGTATGAAAATGTCCACTCGGCAACAGGAAAATCAACAACAGCAGCAACAGCAACAGAAACAACAGCAGAAACATCACCAACAACAACAGCAACAACCAGAGCCAGTGGCTCTACAACAAGTGGAGGAAAAACTTCAACAACATCAGGAGAAACTTCTCAATAAAGTCAAAGAACTTGAAGAGCATCAGGTATATCTGGCTACACATACGGAAACATTGAAGCACCACCAGAAGGCAGGACTACAACAAAAGGGTGAAGGAATCATAGAGCTAAAGGCACAGGAGCAGCAGAAAAAACTTCAACAACAGTTGCAGAAAGTTCAACAACAGCGAATGCAGTTAACCAGTTCAACATAAGCCACTCCATCACAGACGGCTGTCGGATCGCTCTTTGACTTTTTCGCACACTCACACAAACACTGACACAACACACACATATACATATATATATATATACATATATACAAATACATATGCATAAATGGCAATATGGACGGACAGCAGCAGCATTTGTGTTGTATCCTTATACTACTCCTTGTACGCCTTGCACAGTGACGCGCGCGTGCCAAAAATTTTGCCGATTTTATCAAGAGAAAAGCAGCAGCAGAAGCAGCAGCAGCAGCAGCAGTGGCAGTCATTAACTGAAGGAGCAGAAGCTGGAGCAGCGGGAGGAGCAGCTGCAGCCACTGAACCTCCTACAAAAACAACGAATATTGCAAAAAGGCGGCGCAAACTATCACAGTGGGTATACCAAAAAGCACACCCCGTATGAGCACACACACACACAGACATCCAGACACACACAAACACTGTACATATGTACATATGTACCCCTTGCAAGCCAACATCACACTGCCACAGACTCTAGCAATAATAATTGTACGCCAAGTGCAGAGAGAGACACGCAGAGCACAGCGGGAGTGCGGCAGGTCCGTTGAGATAAATGAGAAGCATGTCCAGAAATATGGAGATGGGACACAGTGGATTGTCCAAGCGGTAGAGCTGGGAGCGTTCGTTGCAAGCGCTGCAATCGTTGCAAGCGTCAAATTCAAATGAATTATGTGTGCGGTGAACATTGTTGTAGGCCACCGCAGTGCGATGCTGCCAGTTGCCAGCACGGTGATATGCAGATTAGGGACAAACCGCTGGCTGCAACGGACAAGAGCGGTCCTCCAGTTCCGCAAGCATCGGGGAGCAGCGGTGGGGTGGCGGCGCCGTAACAGGAGCTTTCGAGTGCTGTGCAATCAGAGAGGCAGAGCAATGCAGAGAGATCACCCGGCGAAAAGGCCCAGTGCCATGCCCACCCAATGGTACATATGACATGTTCGGCAGGCAGGCAGGCAGGCAGGCAGGCAGTCAGGACGTGCGGCATGTGGCATGTTCTGGTCCGTGCCTTGCTCTTGCGGTCATGCAAATTCACTCAACGGATTGGGGTATGCTTAAAAATGGAATTTGAGATTCCGACAAGCAGCAGTCCCAGACCACAGAGTAACAATGAGTGATTGTTCATCCTGCTGCTGCTCCTGCTGTTGGAATCTTCATGGAAAATTCATGAGCAGTCAAATTGAGTTTGTGGTCGAAGCGCAGGAAGCATGCCACAGAGATTGCCAATGATTGAGTGGGTTGCACGGCTTTAAGACAGCTTCAGGCAAAACTTTAAGCTACTAGCAAAACAGCACAAAACTTAATAAACTTTCCAACACCCCATCCTCAATGCAGATTGTTCGAAGCACGGAAATTGCTTATTGAATGCTTTACTCGTTATTCGTTATTCGTATGGGTAAACGAATGAATATTACCGGCGGGTTGTTGTACAGTAATTACACCTTCATTCTATTAGTTAACCAAAACAAAGTTATGGCCATTAATTGTATAAAACATGTTTTAGTAATTGATTTACTTTGGGGTGTGCTTTGGGGAAACAGGTTTAGTCATTGGAAATATGTAAATGAGTTATGGCAACACTTTTGTTTGCCAAAAACATTCTGTGAGCCAAAGGCCAATAAATATTAAAATGAGCGCTGTATAAGGTGCACTTTAATTGCCCTATTTTAAAGACCATCCAAATATACTTTTCTTGGCCTTGTCATCAAGTTCGGAAGCACTCATTAGTATTATTATTATTCTGTTGTTGAAATCATCGTTAAACATCCATCCCAAAGCAGTTGTAAAAACTTGGCACAGACCCATTCTGTCAGAGATTTTATTTTTGCAAAAGGTGGCAGGAATGTATACATTTATGTATGTAAATTTCAGTATATAGCATTTCTCCACTCAGTAATTGCTACTATTGTAAATAGAATGTCAATCAGGTTTATTTCCATCGAAAAACCTATTACCACCGCCCCCCCCAAAAAAAAACATCAAATAAACGAAAATTAAATGAGGGAAAAGAAAACGTAGCAAAAAACTTTTCAACCGAATTTTCACATTTTCACACACAAACACACAAAGTTTTCCTCGTTGTTTTGTTTGGTTGTCGGTTTTTGCGGTGGTCCAAAAACGGTGTCGCCTTTATGTTGCTTTCATTTTTGTGCTTTCGCTTTTCATGGCAGCGCCATCGCATCGGTGTTCTGTCTCGTTGCGTTTCGCTCTGCTCCGTTCTGCTCCCTCCTTAATGTTCCATTTTGTTCCGCACCATACGCACAACCCATTCAAAATCCCCAGATATATCCCAATTCCCAAATGCACTTGTCCGAGCGAGAGCGAGAGCGATCGTGTGCTCAATGTGAAATATGTCTGCGGCACAGGAATTTGCCATAAATAGAACCCACTCCCAGTACCAGTCCCAGTCCCAGTTCGAGTCCGCATCTCATTTCCCGGGAAATATCTTTATTTTCAGGAACATCCCATATCTGTCGTCCCTTGATGTATTTCTTTTTTTTTTTTGGTATTTGGTTTTGTTTTTGGGTCCTGAATTCTTAAGTAGTTTCTCGTTTTTCCGCTAATGGAGGGTCGCTCTTAAAAGTGAATTAATTTCGGTCGTGGGGGGGGGGCCCTGATCGAATCTTGATTTATTTGGTTAATCTTTTGAATTTTAAATGTCATCAGGCCCAGACCCAGGCCCGGGACCAGTCCTCCTGCTCCTTCTAACCCGCAGGCCCTGGGGCTGCGACTCCGCTGCTGAATGGTTAATGACCAGAAAAGCGAGCAAAGTGAGCGTAATTAATGGAAACTGTAATCAATCATGCGCTCCAATTAACCGAACCATCTCTTTCGTTCAATATTCCTCTGATGTTCCTCTCCATCTCCGACTCTGAGATAATGACAGACATAGGAGCGGACACAGTGACATTGGAAGCGTGAACAACTGGATCTGGGATGGGGTGTATGTGTATATCCTTGGCGGAATGCGTCCCCATAACATTTGTCCAGTAATGACCGACGGCACTGCGACGGTGTGCATTTCAAAACTCATTACGATTCACTCGTTCACTCACTCTGCAGATGATTGTGAGTGTGGGAGCATGTCCATGTGTGTCGCTTGATGGCCAAAGCTAGCGCGTCATCAACATCATCCCCTTTGATTTCTCCAATTACTTTGCTATCTTTTTCATATACGTAGATGTATACATGTATTTGTAGCACATGGCTATACATAATTAGGTGTGGAGACTCGTGAATGTCCGTCAATGTTTGAGAGCTGTTCGATTAATAATCAAATAATTATCGATTATACTCTTTGATTGATTTTAATACGTATTTCTAATCAAATATATATTGAAACTTTAATTTATCAGAACTCGGGATTCACCTTTCATTCCGATATTTTCGAACGTTTCCATTCAATATTTCTAAATCACTTGCGGTGAAAGTGTTTATCAATAAACAAGACCACACATAAGGTATGAAAGATGACTCACATTACATGTATTCGGGCAGTGAAATTCTCTTGTATGACTTTGTCGTGTGGTGCCGATAAAAGAAACACTCAAAAATGTTAGGATTTTTATTATAATGGATGCCTTTTACGATTGCCATTTTTGGCTTTTTATGCATATCGATAAATGTTTAGCTGATGCATGAAATGTATCGAAAAGAGCTTGTATAAATCGAAAAATAAACTAAACACAACTCAAATGTTTTTACATTTATTTTGATACATTTGTACATAAAAGATTTCAGCATTCAATGTCATATTCGAGAGTGTGTGTGTCCTTTGAATATCAGTTGAGAGGACACACTCCAGTCTCTCTTATTCATATCGATAATTGTTTGGAGCGATTTCAGTGAATAACCAAAATGAATTCATCGATTGCCGTGGGGTGGGGGGTTGGGGCTTCCTGCTGCTTTTCGCTTCATTGACTCTCCCTCGTCGTCGAATGCTGATAGGGGCGATGTCGAGTGGAGGAGCCCCGAGGAGCCCCGCATAACCTTTCATTTTGGGGCGGGGATTTGACTTGGGTTTGCGCCTGGTGTCGCGGCTGATGATGGGGTGGAATATTTCACATTTGCTGATTTTTGACGCGTCTATTTACTGTTGATTGATTTTGTTTGTATCTTTGTGTGTGTGTGGGGCATGGGGCATAAGGGCATGCGGCATGTGTGTATGTGTGTATGTGTGTGGTGGTTGCATCTACTTAAAAATACATTCATTTTTGCGGCTCACAATACGCGAAGCGACATGGAAATTGATCAAATATTTATACAGTTTGCATAGTCAATTTACATAAGTCCATCAACGGCAGTAGTCGTCCTCCCCCCTGCCCCTGCAACTGTCCCTGTCCCTATCCCTGTCCGTCTGTCCATTGCCTGTCTGTCCCCAACTGTCCGTAACAGCTACGTGTGTGTCCGCCCCATACCGTCTTTGCCGCTTGTCTCTTGCCACTGTGTGTGTGAGTGTGTGGAGTGTGGGGGTAGCCTTGTCCAGTCTCATCAATGTCAAAGCAATGAACCTGAATATCCATATTGCCAACGCTTCACTTCATTCAATTCCATTCCACACCCCACCACCCACTCCATGCCCACACTCCGCGTGGCTTATTCAATTTCCCCATCTGTTCATGGGCTTCCCCACTGCCACCTCTTCTTACGCTCTGCTTTTCGCCTAATACCCTTTTCAAAAGCTGTCAGTTTAGGGGCTTGGGGGGGTGGCGGCTGTGTTGGCAAGAGCTCAGGGTATTAACAGCTTCGACTCGGACAGAGAAAATTCACTGTTTGCCCAACATATTGTTAATGTGCCTATATACTCGCGACTCGCAACAGTACCAGCACCAGTAGCAGTCCCTGTACTTGTGTTCGTACTCCTCTATATAGACATAAGAAAAATAAGCATATACATGGACTCTACTCGCTCACTCAATTAGAGAATGTGGGGAATCGTTTTGTGACTCAGCATAGTACTCGCTCGGCCCTCCTGGCTCTCCCTCCTGCCTCGACTCTGGCCAGGCCATTAAAAATGTTTCATGCATGTGTAATTGTTTTTACACAAGATGCCCCAAAGATATTTACCCCAGCTACCCCTAGGGGTATTTATGCGTGTACACTTTGAGAAATAATTTCACTAAAAGCTAGGCAACAACAACAGCAACAACAACGACAAAACACTTGATACAAAATGCGGAATTTTGTGACCTAAAAAGTGTAATGGAAATTTCAAACTGAAGAGTAAAAGTTATTTCCATGGGTTTTAAGGTATAAACTTGCAATATTTCTCCCTCTCCCAGCTAAATCTCTACATTCTCTCCCAGTGTGGCTTAGCACTAAAGGCTATCTGGCTATTTGGACTTAATTGATAAATTTTCCAATCCAATGATTTCTCGTTAATTTGTGTTTTGTATTTTTGTAGATTTTTCCGTGTGCACTTGATGGCTATAGGAGGTGGTATATATTTACTTTATATATATTGTATGGGAGGGACACGTGGCATACGTGGCACAAATCGTATGTATATCACTGTGGCCATCAGTATCTTGACAGGTGACGACAACACACGGCACGGTAGACGGCACAGGCCACTGCCACTGGCAAATGTCAATTCTTGTCAAAACAATTTTCTTGCCACGGGGCTACGGGGAGGACAAATGAATTACGCAAGACTTTTACCTTTTAGATACTACATGGAGTATATTATATGGAGTATTTGTGATGCATTAGTATCGCCAGTACCATCACGGATGTCTCTAAGTAGGGTTCCGTTTCCC
This sequence comes from Drosophila subobscura, assembly GCF_008121235.1. Taxonomy (NCBI): domain Eukaryota; kingdom Metazoa; phylum Arthropoda; class Insecta; order Diptera; family Drosophilidae; genus Drosophila; species Drosophila subobscura. The sequence goes on along the minus strand of NC_048530.1, from coordinate 20,180,303 downwards.
CTGTTGATGGCTTCATTAACTTTGTTTGGTATAACTTTTGCCTTCCGACTTTCGGCCTGTCCATCATCTATTGTTACTTTTCGCATGTTCTTTTGGACAGTTCCAACAGGATGAAGGTGTGCTTCTCCCGCTACGTGGATAAGTCAGACCCATATCGAAAATGTCAGAATTGTTTCAGTCTCAGTCTCAGTTTCAGTTCTTTTATTTAAGCCCTCACTCTGTTACTTTCATAGACAGCTAGACAGGAGTTTTTGGGGCAGAGTAGAAAAGGTTGTCTGAAGTTTGTAGCTAGAACTCCGAAGCGGAGTTAACTGTCAGTTGACAGTTTCTTAAATTAACATTCAATCACTTGAAGTGTCTAAAATGTCCTGCAGCCATATCTGTTGTCTGTCATACAAGAAAGATCTCTAATCTTTTGAACAATTGAATCATTTCGGTGAAAATTGAATCAAAAAATGGAAGACAACTTAGGCTAAGTGTCCTGAAGGTCTTTCGCCTTTTCAATCAGTTTGGTGTAAGGAAAAATCACACTCCCTCTTCCAGTGTGGCTTAGTAGCAGTTGCTGGCTCTGACTCATATTTTGTTTGCCATTTGCATGGCCCAAAAGTGCCGCGTAATGCGAATCTGCGAATGAAATTTATAAGAAATATATTTCACATTCAGATTTCTCTTTATTGAAAGGTCAGTTCTCTTATGAAACTGCTGGAGCATTAGCTTCGCATTTTGTACTTTTGTGTGTGTGTGTGCTTGGGCTTGGGCTCTTTTTGCCCTTTTTGTGAGCCGCTGGCAATTGTTGGGCTTTGGTTGGGCTGGGTCTTGGGGCTTCCGTACAATTAGACTGTGATGTGACCCCTCAACTTTCTGGCAGCCTTTGGCCGAGGGCCGTGTTATCGCATCCTTTTTAGAAAATGTGCTAACAGCGCCTTCTGACGAATGCAACGAGGTCGTCATTGAGGTGAGTCGCCGAGTCGGCTCGACTCGAGTGGAGGTGGACTGTCTGGGAGGAGGATGGGCGCCTGTGGGGTGGGACTCTGAGATTCAGTTGGGAGTCGGGATGCGGAATAATGTTTTGTGTTCGAGCATTGTGTACAGGATAAAACTGTGGCTCTGGGGGCACTTCTGGAAAGGGGAGGGGTGCGGCTCTGGGGGCACCCAAGTTAACGATTTTCTTTACCTCTCTGCCCCGGCAGTTGTTGTTTTTCCCATCCTCCTTCCTTTTTTCCTTTCCTTTCCTTCTCCTCTCTTCGTTTTTCTTTTTTGGAATGAAATTTATGTAGAGGGTCTTCCCGCACAAAGGCACGGGATGCCCTCCTCCCCTCTGCCTCTGGCCTCTGATTTTGAGTTGTGCAATAAATTTTTATCTGTACATGCGAACGGTGGCGACCTGTCCGTAGTAGCATTGAAACGAAGGGGTTCTGAGGGTTCTGAGGACTCCAAGGGAACTGAGGAACTGCTCATTAAACAACGCTGTCAGGTTTGAATGGCCAGAACCTGAAGCGACCACGACCATTACACAATAGAATTTTCTTTTAGCTTCTGTGTGCGGACACGGACACGGACACAAGCTACCGCTTGCCACTGGAACTGCCACTGGCTCTGGCTCTGGCTCTGCCTCTGGTGTTGGCTTTATTGTTATTGGCCATACTGTGTGTGTGGCTGTGTGTTAAGGGCCATGTTTTAGCGCCAGAGTGCCTGAATGACATCTGGGTCACCTGGTGCCGGCTGGTGCATATAACTTATTCCCCATTTTGTTACGTTTCGGTTCCAGAGCCTGGGCTCTGGGTCCTCTGTCTGTGCCTCTGTCTTGAGCCTCTCCAGCCATTCCCCACGCTGCATTTGTGAATAGGTGTGAACATTGCGGCTTACACTGAATTACAGCATTGATTGATTGGCTGCAATATTGCAGGGACTTTGGTTCTGTGGTGACTTATCGAATGAAAGATGTGCAAACTGTTTTCCCATAAGGTTGCTGTGGATATTGTGCAATGTTGCTCAATAGGATGCATACACTGCACTTTGTTCACTTGCTACTCAAAGGTAATCCTAAGCGGGTGTTAATCAAGCTACAACTCCCCTGAGCTATCGATTGATGTAACAATGTAAATCACACTTTATGGCCCAATTTGGGGGTTCATAAAATAAAAAGCAGAATCATCTATGATAGTTTATGGCATGATCTCTATATAAACGATCGATTCTCGAGCCAAATGATGGCCAACTATGTAGCACTCACGATAAAACAATCATCTTAATGGAGCGATTAAAATTTCATCACGCCAAATCATCGCAGAATCGAAAACAGAAAACAAACTGCAAAGAAATGAAAAGCAAAGAGAAAATGAAATGAAAGGCAAAAAGTTGTTTATCAATTATTCCCAGTTTCAATCCATGAATGGACTTTGGTAATCACATTTTTCCATCGCCCCGAAAGGTGATTCAGCGGGTTTTGTTTGGAGATATTACAGACAGACTGACTGACTGACAGACTGAGAAATCAATCAATAAGCGAAATGATATTTATAGAAAAACCCATCAAGGGCTGCCTCATAAACAATTGAATTACATTTTTCGGCCTAGACAACAATGCGATTGCATTCCGAACCGCCGCTGCCGTTGCCGCCACCAAAAAATGATTTTAACCCAATTTGCAGCCAGAGAGAAGAAGAGAGAAATGAACACGTTCCCATCTCCATCTCCACAGGCATGTACAGTGTATAAATGTATCTACAGTATGTGGTACGTATCTGTGGCATGAACATGGATGTGTGGACTGTAGACTGTAGACTCTGGTCTATGGGTAGCGCCCCCAAATGGGTCTCTGGCCTGAGGTCTGGGGGCCCCCAACTATTATTAGCGGCACGCTCGACATGCAAACGTATAATGGATTTATATATATTATTTTGTATATACATATACGTAGATATATGTATATACTCGAGAAGAACTCATTACTCTGCAGGTGTTTCAGCATTTCACATTCTCAGTCGCAGTCGCTGTCGCTGTCGCAGTCTCTCTGGGTCTATCCTTTTCCCCAAAAAAACACACACACAAAGTCCTTCTTCATCTGCGGGTCCTCCGTGCATAACTTTTGTTCGTCCTGCATAATTTACACTTTTTTCCCTGGCAGTATTTATAGTTGAATTATTGATTTTCATTACCAACATTTTCGAGTTTAGTTTCAAATTAGTTTTTGTTTTTTTTCGGGTGGCTTACTCTACACTCCTTCTTGCGGTCATTGAGCTTTTGTGTGGTGTATGTGTGTGGCATGGCTTTGAAGCTTTTACCGGCTTATCAGCTCTTGGATGGCATCTGCTTTTCGTCCAGGATGTCGACTGCCTCCAACTTGATTCGAATAGTTTGTTCTTCCTCTGCAGGGGAAAGAGGAAAGCTTTGCAGTAGCTTTTTGTTGTCGTCTCTCTTCCTTTTGTTTCCCTAGTTTTTCTAATTCTTGTGCAGATTATAGGCCTTCTACGGTGCAGCCTTTAGGTTGCTACATGTCCAGGGAAAAGCTTGCTGGGATCACATGTTCCTTGATTGGAGAATGTTCTGGCATTCCCCTCCTAGGCTCTGGGTTCTGCAAGTAATTTGGGCAGCTAGATCTGGAAGAGCTCTCTGGGGATGCACTGTTGGCTTGTTGCCATATTTAAGCTTAATATTTTATCATTTATGATGGCTACAGCTCTGCTTGTTTCTCTCTTTGCAGATGTCAATTCAAAAGCTGAACGACAACACCAACTCGGGATACGTGAGCTCCGAGGAGACGGACTCCCTGCTGGTTAGCAGCGGCACACCCAAGAGTGGGGGCGGACGAACCGCCCTGCTGCGGCAGGTGAAGAACAGCACCTCAACCAATGGACCAACAATTGCCACCACAGTGGTTACCACATCGCCATCCGCCTCGGGCTCGTGCTCTGGCTCGGGTTCGGGTTCGGCCAGCAATATGGCTTCCGGTGCATCGGGCGGCAAGCCGACACTGATGCGGCAGGATCGCACCTCCACATATCTGACAAGTCCGCAACAGTCGCAGCAGCAGCACTCGCGCATGGGCTCTGAGGAGAGTATGCGCGGTGGGATGATGCAGCATGACGAGGACATTGAACAGGGACTAAGGGCCAATGTTGGAGCTGGAGCTGGAGCTGGAACAGCAACCGCCACCATGGTGCCCGACATTGAGGTGTACGAAGAAGAGGACCAAGATCCACAGCAAACACAGACCAATAACACAGACCAACAGCAACAACAACCGACCATATCAATTATGAATTTAAGCCTAAAGCCCAACGAAGCTGGCAGTAGTCTGGGTCCAAGCCCCAGTCCTGGGAGCCATCCCAATCTGGGTACCTCATCATATCAGAACCTGGCATCCAGCATTCCGCCGAGTGCGCCGAGCCGTTGTCGTGCATGCCGCAACTGCAGTCGCCGTGCTTCCACAACGCCCATCTCCACCGGACAGATGATTGACCGTTCCGCATCGCGGGACAGCGTAAAGAGCGGCGGAAATCTAACCAGCTCGATGGCCATCTGCATATCAAACTCTGCCCTACAGCAGCAGCAGCAGCTGCAGTCCCAGCAGTCGCATCATTCATCGCATCAGCACTTTCAGTTGCACCAACAGCTCCAGATTCAGCATCAGCAGCAGCAGCAGCTCCAGTTGTATCAGCACCACCAGCAGCAGGTGCCGCCGGTGCTTATTACATCTTCCCCAACGAACGGATCGCGCATCATTAGGCAGAGCTCGCAGCCAGAGTCCAGCACCACGGCCATATGCTGCGGCACGCACGCCACCTGCGTGGGGCATGCCCACTCGCACACGGTGCCCAATGTGTCGCTGAAACAGCTGCGGGAGAGCACACAGGATGGCATAGCCGGCATTGCGGCCGATTCCCTGCGCATCAACGGTGGAATGCGACCCTTCAAGCAGGTAAGAGACATAGGAGCCTATCCATTTCATTCATATTTCCATGCATATATGTTTTCTGGCGGGAATATTCCTCTCCATGCAGCACCTGCAATAGGTAGTGCCCCAATCTCTATGTATCATAGTCGATCCACCAACTTTTCTTTATAAATATGTAAATTACAAAATCAACAAAATATATTCGATGTTCGATGTAGACACTCTTCGCACTCGATGTTCTGTGTTCTCAAGAATCTAACCCATGTGTGTGTACACTGTACAGAGTTTGTAGACCATAACAATAGTGTGGCCAGAGTTGTGTTCAACATCCAGTGGTTAATATTGCTGTTCAACAGTGTGGCCAGACATTTTACAGTGATTTAAAATGACTCAAAATAAGTGTTGGTCCTATCCAATGATCAAATTCTATTCAGCGCTAGCAGTTATGACAGTGTGGCCAAAGTACTTTAAGTAAAACAAAGAAGGTCACTGGTGTATGAGCTATCTGCCAATAAATGGTGTTCGTATAGTGACCAGCATAGATGAACTTTAATTTAGGGTGACCATCGCATAACTCAGTTATCCCTGGTCACACTGGTCATGCGACCCCAACCCATCACCAATTCTTTAAGCATTTTATCGACTTCTACTCAGTAATTGTAATCTGTATACTAGTATTAATCAAAGTATTAACTATCCCGTAGTTTAGTCTCTCGTAATATCTTTGCCACTTTTTCATCATGAATTTCCCATACTCAAATATTTCTTTATTTCATTTCATTGTTGTGTTCTAATAATCATAAAGCGATTTGCTTACATTTTTGTTTCTTGATTTTTCACGTTTCTCTTTTTTCCGGTTTTTATGGTTTTTGTTGCAGACCACCCCCCCTGCCCCGTGCCGCACCACTCAGTGACCACCCCATTCCACGGTCTAACGCTTTTCCCGCGCGGAAATCCAATTAGTGAAAATCAATATTGCTCATACGCGGCGTTGGCTGAACAATTATTTTGTTCATTTGTGCATTTTCCATTTGCTTCAACCGTACCCCTCCTTTTCTTCTGTTTTATTCTATGGGTGTTTTCAATTTCTCTCCTTCTCTCTCTAGCTGTTTTTTTTTGGGGCATAATTAAAAATTTTGTTTACACGCTATTTGATCGAGAAGTGAGGAATGAGTCCAGTAGATAGATGTGGCTATAGATGGGGCATGGAAACGGGGAAGTAGATGTGGCATGGAAGCGGGGCAGGAGATGTGGCAGTCGATGGGGCAGGCGATAAGGCATTTGCTTCTTGGTAGGTGGCCATTCGACTGAATTTTCCCATCGAAACAGAAAGAACAGCATGAAAAAACTGAATCAAGACGCGAAAAGAAAAACAAGAAGAAATTTTAATTGAAACATTCCCACCAGTATCTGTGCTGTGCCGGTGCTGCTCCTGCTGCTGCCGAAAATTGATTATGGGATTGTGTTAAGTGCCACAAAAAGAGGTTTGGAGGCGTGCCTAATTCTCGCACGAAATGCCAAAATGCCCCCACCTCCCCACCCTCCTCATACATATATCAATATCTTACGCTGCCTCCCCCGCAAGCCAGATATAATTATAATTATTATCAATATACGGCGACGCCTGAAGTTTTCTGTTTTTGGGCCTGCCCATAAATATTCGGAAAAAATGAAATATACATACATAGATATTTATCTGGGGTATAAGAAAAAAATGAAAATATCGCTTCCTTCATGCTGGAACTGACCTTACGGCCATGATTGATGAATGTTTTCACTCTTTGACATTTGCTGTCGCGTTTTTTTCCCCTTCCGCCATTCCGCTATCTGTTTTCCGCCCACCCTTTAGAGATAATTGTCTTGTCTTGTCGTGGGGCGGGGAGGGGGGCTCGGTCGTGTCTTTTGGGAAATGGCTGGAGGGAATCGTTGGAGTGTTCACTCCTTCCGGGGCAGCTTTTGCAGGGAGAAAAGCTCTATTTTTTGAAAAACTAACGGCAAAGCCATAGAGAAAGAGACTGAGAAAAAATGGGGAGTGCGCTACACTTAACATGTGGTCCCCCCGAAAAGCTTTCAGGGCACATTTAACATGAATAAAAAAGACAATAAAAATGGTATGTGCTACCATTTCCACCGTCTGTGGCCACAAACTACCGGACCCACTCACTGACTGCTCAAAGCTTTGGCATTTCCTTACCCAAGAAGCTAAAGAAGAAGCTTTTGGTAGCAATCCCGCCACCCCCCTCTCATGCCACGCCTCTGCTAAAAGCTCTAACGTATTTTAAGTTTTCGATTGTCTTATGTTTTTTTTGTTTTCTGAATTTTCTCCTGTTCCTGTTTTTTGTTTGTTTCCAAAGCTTTTTTTTCCCACTTAATTATGCAACATAACATGCCATGAACTTTTCCACATATCCCCACATATGTATTAACATAAATGTAATGTTCTGACTGGAAGGAGAAAGTCCCTCAGGAACGTCAACTCTTTCTTTGAGCCTTTACATACGTATTCTTTCAAGACTATAATTATTTCTATAACTAATATACTATTTAGAGCGATCTTTCATGAAATTGTATTCTTATGGCTCTAGCTATTAATCGAATATCGTCTATCGTATAAGTTGGTATATATAAAGTATCTCTAATCTATGTAGTTGCGATACAAATATTATCTCTTGATCTTTTAAATTACTCATATGCATACTACAGTGCGTTTCAGAGCTGCAGTGCAATTGAACGTTGATCTTAAGTGTACAAATAAATGCATTCGATCAAAAAAACGATAACAAAGCCGATACATTTTGGATATATTGTCCCTTCGGAAGCACGAATAATTCAATCAGTTCTGGAACGCACTGATTTATATCTTAACTTTGATCTATGATACATTCATATGTGTGGAAGCTGCTTAGCTCAATCCCTGCGTCTGATTCCCACTCCCAAGTCCAAGTCCAAGTCCAAGACCCAACCCTAATCGGAATTTATAGTTTTCCTCCGCTCCAGTGACAAAACTAACTTAGAAACTAACTAACTAATCTATACTAATCGCCTATCGCAACCACTCTCACAATTCTCTTCAGGGCGTTCTTCTAATGCCTCGCACCTTGTCCGAAAGCCGAAAGTTGAGACTTCGGAGGGCCTTCACCGAGGCCACTAACGAAACGCTCCAAAGCTCCAAAATGGTATTTAACAAACAGTAAAAAAACAACAACAACAACCAAACCAATTACAAAAGAAATATACACCGAAAAAAAGTATACAATTAAAAAAGAAAAATTTGTTTTATGTGTGTAAATATACATATACTCGTAAATGTTTAGAATGAAACATGATATCAAAAACAAAAAAAACTATGTGAACCACAGTTCGTACGAGTAGTTCCAAAAGTTGAAATTTATTTCCAATGGCACCACCCCGCCTCGACCCGTCGCCGGGTCATGTAGATTGTTGCTAAATGCTAAATGCCTTTTGTCCAATCCGGTTTGCGTTTTGCGTATTGCGTTTCTATTCCTAGTCTGCACTGCCTCGATGTCCAATCAATCCTATAGAAATTTCACCAAACAAAAAAAACAAAACAAATACGAGAATGAGAAAAACCAAAAATTAAAAACCAAAAACCAAAAACTGTTTGAAAAGCGTTTTCAATGATTGTTGAGCATTTTGGCTGCTTGAACTTCCGCATCCCCCATAGTTGCAATCCACTGCCTCATTCCACTTTGGCATCCACTTCCGCATCCTGTAATTTTCGCATTCCAGTTACCTTGCCCATTCATCTGCTTCCGTCTCCCATATTTGTACTTTATATTCCTCTTTTGGCATTCCCCATCTCCTTTCCATTCCATTCAGATTCCCATTTCAAATCAATCTCAGCATCCACTCAATCTTTGGGTTCCACTTCCTCATCCGCCCACCAACATTTAATCGTTTCAACAAAAGCTTTCACCTATCAAAGCTTTGCTGTAGTTCGCTATGTAGTTTTGTAGATCGCACAAAAACTTCATTTGTATATCCTGTTTACAATATATTTATTATTGATCAACCAGGTAAGCTGTAGTTGAAAAATATTTGTATTTGCACCACTTTCGTTTTAGATGGCAGCACTCATTATAGATCTGTTTGAATGTACCTTGTATGCCATTTATTATTAAAATAAGTTCCATCCACAGCAATTTTAATGGGGTTCTCATCATTATAAAGGGTATTCAGCGGATCGGTCATTGATTTGGGTAGCGGGACCATTAGGGAAACGTTTTATTTGCTGCAAAATATACATTTCCATGACGTCGATGCGATCAGGTGTTCGCTCAATTCATCTCCCCGTTCCATGAAGAGCACCCAACTAACGGATGTCTCTCTCAGCACAGCCCCTCGTTTCCGTGGCCTGTGCTCGACTCTCTCTCCACCTGTTGTAGTGTTTTCTGGCCATCTCTTCTTCCCCTGTTAGGCGAGCTCGTCAGTTGCTCTCTCTCCTCCTACTGCTTCCCTCTTCCAAGATTTGCTTCTTCTGTTGCCCTCTTTCGATCATTCCACGTGCTGCTGTCTTCTCTTTCAAGGTGTATTATTATAGGGTGAGGTATTGCCCTCACCATAGCTGTACATTTTGTGACAGTTTAGTGTGTTTAATGCGAAATACCTGGAAATGCGAACGAGAGATGAAGAGAGAGTAACTAACATAACATAAATTCCCTCACCGTGTACATATTCACCTTGCAGCTGTGCTCTCCATGCGCTGTTCTGGTCTCTCCACCTGCTTGTGTTTCTGCTGCCCTCAGCCGCTCTCTCTCTCCTGCCTCCACCTGCTGCCGCCGCTCTCACGCTACCTGCCACCTTTCTGTCCACTCGGCATCCACCTTCCCAATCGTGATCCACCCCACATTTACGATCCACGAGCAGCGACGCGTGCTGCGCGAATCGGCTGTTTTGTTCTGTTCCGTTATATTGGCGGAACAAAATAGAAGACCAGAAGGCAGACCGAGAAAAAAGTAAAGATGAGAATATAAATATATTTTTTTTGGGGGCCAACCATTTGTGCGTCGTCGTTGCGCTGCGTCGGAAGGGATCGCTGCTTCGCTCCGTTGTTCGCTGCTAAATTGCTGCTGCTTCACCGTCCAGGTCTACGTCTCTCGCGAATGAAAGTACCAACCAAAAGTTTATAATAAATGCCGATTGGATGTGCTTTCTGTTTACATTCTGGACAATTACGCAGCCAAAATAATGGATTGGCTGGAATACCACATCAAAATCACAATTCCCATCGCAAATCCGAATCTCAATCCAAATCACATTGGAAAGTTCGCTGCGGCGGTTCTTGGTAGCGTGCGCTCTCGTCGCGACTGCATTTTGTGCGAGTGAAACGGAAACTGGATTTTTTTTCTTGTGGTAACAGTTATATACAACAGCATCCTCCAGGCTCCTCTCTTTCTCCCTCTCTGGCACTGCCTTTGCCGCTGCTGACAATGTGAGCAATTATTTGCCTTCCATGTTTTTTTTTTCATGTTCCTTTCGGTCTACAGTGAAATTGTGAGAGAAAGAGTGTGAGTGAGTGAGTGAGAGTGTGGGCGCACACAAAGGATATTTGATATTAAACAAATAAAGGGAATTGTGCAAATTTGTACGGGGGCCCCCATCCCCAGAGCATGTCGCCGGCCTCCTGCATGGAGAACGAGTGCAACCCGGGCACTCTATACCAGAAATGCCTGACCGCCGGCAATACCAGAATTGCCGCCATGCCGCCACCATCGTTGCCGCTTCCTCTCCCGCTGGCCACGCTGCCAGCGTCATCAGCAGTGGCGCCGCAATTGATGCCATCGATGCCATCGGTATCGCCATCGGCAACGCCATCTCCCTCACCGTCGCACTCGCCCTCGCCCACACCATCGCCATCGGCGTCGGCGTCGCCCTCACCGTCCCTATCGTTGACGTCGACGCGGCCGCTGCCGCCAGCGCAGCGACTGGTGCCCGCTGCCGCAGCGTTCCCGTTGCTATCATCTTCGCTGCCAACGGCAGACGCAGACGCAAACGCAGACGCAGCCGCGGGTATGACGCGCACGGGTAGCGTTGGAGGCGGCGGTGGCGCCACATCCACGGCACGCCGAAATTCCCTCTGGCTGGAGACCCTGCGGAACACGCGAAAACTGTCCTACGCCAATGAGCGACCCATTCTGGTAAGTGCCACCACAGGGGCCGAGCAAAAGCCATGACGTATAATCCTTATCCGGGACCATCCCACCACGCCATCATATCCACCCCATCCTATCACCATTCCAATTCCCATTCCCATTCCCATAACTTTGGATCATTTCCATTTGCCATTTCGTTCGTTGGCGGCTTCCACGTGCCCCGCTGCTTTGCCCACTCGGCGCTCGGCGCTCGGCCGCCTAGCCAAAAGTCTGCCGTTCGTCCAAAACTATAAAAATAAATAAATCGCGCGCCCATGCTCTCGTTCTCTCTCTCTCTCTCTTTCCGGCTATCTCTGCTGGCCGCCTCTCTCTTTTGAGCAATTCGAAGTTATTTTCAACCAAAAGCATCTGCAGAACACAAAAACACAGGAAAACACACACGAATAGGCATGGACAGCAGCGCCAATGCCCAGCGATAGCGATCGATGGCTACTGATGAGGTAGAGCACCGAAATATTGATACCCTGCTGTGGGCATACAAGTGGAAATTGGGGATAAAAGGCGTACTTATAGGTGCGGAATGATGATATGCGCAATATATTGAAGGTTTATAAGAAGTTTATAAAAGTTGAGGCAAGATACTCATAGGATCAACAAAGTTTCATTGTAACTTTTGAAGAATTAGCCGAATATAATCGAATCGAATATAATTGCAATACGAATAAACTCGCTAATTAATTGGAAAATATAGGAAAACATTTTTACTAGGAGAACATTTATCTCGCTCAGGTAAAATTTACTTTACGAAGACAATTCTGGTATGATTCATGCACATTCCCTAATGAGCGGAAGCAAGTGGAATAAATAACCTGGAAGACTGGGGATACTGCTGTTCCCTTTGAATAGTGGATTGTTTGGGGTGTGAGGCCTCGGGATATGAAAGCAATAACACCAAACAAATGTGGGAAATATACACATCAAACACAGCAGAGTCCGAGCCCGAGGCAGAGGCGGCGATCACCAAGCACAGACGTAGGCACAAAGAGGGAGACGACTACAAAGAAGGTAAAGAGGAAGGAGGCAGAGAGAGGAGATCATCTATGCCATCAGCATCTAAAGACAAAAGTTTGTTCAATTATTCGAGCCGTATCCATCGGTTTTAAGACATTTGTGTGAGAGAAAGGGCAGGCGCACAAATACGTTCTTTGATATATTGTTTATACGAGGAAAACGATTTCGAATTCGATTACGATCGGGGGATCATCATCATCAAATGGGTAAATGGGAAAATGGGAAAATGGCAAATGAAATGGTGAATCGGAATACAAAGAAAAACTCTTGTAGAAGTGTTTTTCGATATTGTTTACCAACCCCCACCCCAGATACTCAGAGATAGAGTATACTCAGGGTCAGAATCGCGAATGAGTTCCGCTCGGGATAGAGATATGCGAAAGCGATGCCAAGCCTATAATTTGGTTCGGCCCCCAATCAGTGGCAAATAACTCATGGGACTTCATCGGTTATTCAGTTTAAATTGCTAGTTACATCAGACATAATAAATGGTCTTATAGATTGAGCAGCCAATTCCGTTGCTTTAAACAATAGTTTAAACAATCCAATCGAAAACCCATCTACACGTAATTAATGGCACAGGAACTGCACAAAGAGAGAGTGAGAGAGAGAGCGAAAGAGCTACGTCTCTTCTTTTCTTCTCTTTCGGTTCGCTGAGATCGGGGACAACGGCGGACATTAATTATCGATGCATCCATCCACGACATATGCCTGTGTGTGGCATAACATATTTAGATGATGATTAATATTTAATAATACTGCGAGTACGAGTATATACTCGCGCACACACACACACACACACACAGCTCGTATGCACTTGGAGCTGTTGTTTGTCTATGGGTCCGGTCTTCCCAATGTGTATTACGTGGTGTCATCTAAAATATTTAAGGCGTTTACTTACACGAGCCACCAAGCCGCCATCCCCAAGGGACCGGACCCGAGCGACTTCCATATGTCTGCATTTCGAGCAAGGACTTTCAAATGTGGCAATTGGGTGGTAAGAACAATCAGGGGGGCACTTGTGTGTGAAAAGTGAATGCCAGGTGTTGTGGCCTCAATAGTCCTCCAATAACTTATGGCCACCGGACGGACGGTTGCAGACAGCAAGCGGCAAGCGGCAAAGTCGGCAAGGGGTAAGTCGGCAGGCATTATGCGGCATGAAAAAGTCGAGTATGTTTTTAAAATTTAATGATAATGGACGGCGACTGCAGTTTTCTCTGCATTTACAATGGCTGCCTGCTTAGACGTACATATATGTATATATGGTATATGGTCTCGTAATATACGCGAGTATCTGTAGTTGTGCAAGTGCTTGGTTGTTGTTTGCCCCCAAGTGTCTATCAATAAAATATGACAAGAGGCACTGTCCCCGAGACACAAAACCGAAAGGTCGTGCCACAACTGAATTCTGAGTCATTTGCCATGCCATCAATGGGGCCGTATAATCGGAATGGGATTCGGATTCGGATTCAGATTTAGCTCCGGGGGACACTTTCTCTGTCCAACAGATGTCTGCGATCTTTGTGGCTATAATTGCGTATACGTAGACGCAGTATAGGCTGCTTTGAGGTTCCATTAATTGTTCATCTGTGTCTCTTTGTGGCTCTTTTTGGGTTGCCATAAATGTGGTACTAAAATGTAATATTGCTATGATCCAAGTTGATCGTCTCATCGTTAATAGTTTTCTGTGAGTGGCTTTCATTTGTTTATTCAAGATATTTTGTATTTTATTGTATTTTTTTCTTTTAACTTTCTCAAGCAGAGATGCAGTATATCAGTTCTCTCCCAGTGAGACTCGTACTCTCACTTAAGGGATACTTTCCTTGAGTTTTAAAGTTTTCTTCAACTTTTCTTTTTTCTGGGCAGACGACAAGTCATTGTCTTTTGCGTTCTTTTCGTCAAGTTTTTGCACGTCACTCCATGACCCCCAAAACACCCAAAAAAAAGAACCAAATACCCAGATGGAAAATGCACCGTCATATTCCGTGCCAGCCAGCCCACTGCCACCCCTTAAACACTCAATCGAAAACCAATATTGAAAACTTACCTAAAAGAATGAGAAAATGGTGATTGGCGGCAGGGGGTATTTTAGCGCTAGGGTTTAGGGGATGCCTGGGGGACGGGGAAGGGGAATGCGAATGGCAAATGGCTGACAAATGCATAAAGTTTTCATTTCAATGAATTATTCAAAATCCGACATGACAACATTTTGACTATCTGTCGTTTGCGTTGACATTTCCATTTCCATTTGATATCTGGGTCGTCGGATGGGGGGCGGTTGGGGGAGGCGCTCCCGTCCCGGTCCCTGCTACTGACGCAACACAATTGTGCAACGTAAAGTGGCAGGAACACGGACTGGGGACTGGGTACTGGGTACTGGGGATGAGAGAGACTTGTGTAAGGGTAAGCGTGTGCTTAGGTGCGATGTCTCATACGCTCACGTTAATGTCACCAACGCGAGAGTGATGGGCGCTTGAGACAATTGGGGAGACACACACTCGTGTTTGTGGCATGTGCACTCCGTTAACTCGTGTCTGTGGCATGTGCATGTGCCCCATGCACCCGTGAACTGTTATTTAGGATCCTGGGAAAAACCATTGGAACACCCACCGCTCCACTGGTAGCGCCCTTTAATTGCCAGTGGCTGTCCTCCACTCAGGAATAAGTGCATTGATTGATTGGCGACTTGGCAATTTTATTGCTCAAAGGGACAATGTCCTTGCGCCCAACACTCTTACATATTTACCATTTACAGTGCAGTGTGGCGAACTTGAAGAGTTTTTTTTAGGAACATTTTAAGCACAAGTGAGAAGGAAGAGCATTAAACTATTTCTACAGTTTTTTAAGGTAATTCATAAGTGAATTAGGTGATCAGTAATAACATTTAAATTATATTAGGAAAATTAAGTTGCACACTCGTATAGTGGAAAATAATCTTTTCTTTTCTTTTTGTAGAGGAGTGTGTCATTTTTGTTGTTAATTTGCCATAAGATCCTCCACAGAAGCTGACACCTGAAAGAAGTATTTAAAAATCTACCAAAAACCTGGTGCCATGTCAGGATGTTAGCAAAGGGACTTTGGACGGGTACAAAGCAGAAGAAAGCGTCCCAAGGATGGGCTGAAATTGGGGTAGCGGCCATCAACTTGTTCTTCTGGTTGCAAGGCGGGCAATCCATTTGTCAGTTCATCAGCGCAAAAGAATGCATCTCTCTCTGTGTGTATGTGTGAGTGTGTGTGTAAGTCCTTTCTTTGTGTGTGTGTGTGTGTGAGTACATCCGTGTATGCACAAAATATGACTGAATAACGTGACTACGACAACGGGCGAGGGAAACGAGAGGCAGCACGACAATTGCCGATGACAATGAAAATCGCGTAGAAGTGGGAGAAGTTAGAATTGAGCATCCCCGTCCCTCTGTCCCCCACTGCTGCTGCTGCTGCTGCTGCTGTTGCAAGAAGCGTGGGTACAACGGGAACCATCACCTTACGCAAATCGGAGTGAAGTTCCCGTAATGCGCAGGACCAACCGAAGGCCATGGACAAAAGCCGCTCTCTCTCGCTCACTCGCTCGCTCGCCGTCTAGCGTTCTGTTTTGGCCAAAAAAGTTTACTGATTTCCAAAAGAAGGAGTTTTCGAATGCTCAAGAATTTTTATTATTTACTCCCCTATATACACCCCATACATATACATACAAACGTAGATGTATAACCGCAAAAGGATTAACTTGTAAAAGTTCAATTTTGATTTTCATATCGCGTGCCAAGTGGACATTATGCTTTTCCTCTTCCTTCCGTTATCACAAGCCAAAGCCCCAACTAAAGCTCAAAGTTCATCCAGAAGAAGCTTCCCGTCAAGCAGCCCAACCAAAAAAAAGACAGACCAGAAGGCAAGCCGAAGAACAACGGTTCTTCTCTGCTATGGCACTGCCGCTGTCGCTGCTTTGTGCGTGCACACCCAACTACACTGGTGTGTGGGTGCGTGGAAGCGAGATGGCCATACCAACACATACGCGGAGAGGGCTTCAAAGTGGGATTAAGTGTGAGAGAGAGCGAGCGCGCGCAAAACAAAGTTGAGTGGATTGGAAATCAGTCAAAAGAGAGAGTCAAGCAGCGACCGACTTGCGCTCTCTTTTTAGTCTCTCTCTCTTTTTGTTTCTATGCCCTCGCCCCCGCCCATGCTGCTGCATTCCGTCGCCTTAGTTATGCCGCCTTCTGCCGCCAAATTAAACACACATGACAATGCCAATTCATTATGTGCCCACCGAAAATTGCAATTGGAAAATACAGCAACGGCAGCAGCAGCAACGGCAGCAGCAGCAACAACAGCAGCTGTGGCCGGCGGGCAGGCAGATGCAGCAGAGGGAAGCCGCAGCACCAGCTGATAAAGACAGCTTGACAGGAAGGGCAAAATCTGGGACTGCCAGCAGATGCCACCCGTCCGCCTGTCGCTGCCTCTGCCACTGCCACTGCCGTTGCTCACTTGTTCGTTTCGTTTCGTTTTTACAGTTATTTATCCAACTATGGCTTTGGTTATGGTATCCGGGGGCCGCGGAGTCCGTCCGCTTGCCTGGTACCGCATCCGGGTACTGCCTCAGGGCCCTTTTTTGCATGTGTTGTCTCGCGACAGCGCAGTGGCAGAGACAGCGGCAGAGCAGGAGCAGAGCTGAACCCGAGATCGGGTCTTTCGGCTCTCTGTTTCGTTCGGCTTGTGGGGTTGGGCGCTTGTTGGAGCTCTGCTGTCTCTGCCTGCCTCCACTATATGATTGCTGTTGTTGGCTTTCCTAGTGCTTGTACTGTGCTTCTACTGCTTGGTACGAACTCCTCAGCTATACTTCTATACTGCTCTGCTCTTCTTCTATTCTACTGCTTTTGCTTCTGCCGGCTTTTGCCGCCTCTGCTGCTCTTCTGCTGCTCTTCTGCTGCTCGACGCTCGGTTTGTGGTCGAGTTAATTCGAACCTGTTCGTCAGTCGGTCGTTTGTTCGTTGCTCGTTTGCCGCTGCCGCTGTCGCTGCCGTCGTCGCTGCCTCTGCTGCTGCTGCTGCCATTTTGCCGCTGCTATCGCATGGCGTCGTCGCCATCGTCGGCATTTAAAGATTCCGTTCCGTTCAGTCTGTATTGTGTTTACACCCATGGCTGACGTAGAGAGCGCAGAAGAGCTCAACCATCAAATACCCTATATACATAAACAACAACAACAACTGCAAAAACAACAACAACAGAAAACGCAACAACAACAACAACAACAACAAATACAACATCAACAAAAACCACAACAACGATAACCTTTAGCCAGCACGAAACCAACCAACAACACTTACGACAATAGCAATTACAAAAATTACATTAAAAAAAAAAAACACCCAAAATAAAAAGGGAAAAAAGTACTAATTTTTTTTAAGTGCGTGCGTGTATGTGTGCGTGCGTCTCATCTATCTGTATGTGGTGTCGTTTGTATGTAAAACAAAAACAAAACAAAAACAACAGCAACAATTTGAACATCCATCAGTCGTCGAATCTACGAACCACGTTGTCCGCACGTCAAACGTCAAACCGGTAAAAGCACACACACCCACACAGACAACACACCTACACCAACACCCACCCACACACACAAACATTCTGTTGGCAGGCAGCAAAACATTAAACAAAATGAAAGCCGTAACAACGATGCGATAACGGCAACAAAATAAGGAACAAACAAACCAACAACAACAACTGCAACCGATTAACATAAATCTAAGGTGAAACAACAACAGCAACAACAACAAAAGAGTAAAAAAAGCCAAGTACATAAATAGCAACAACAAAAAACACATACATATAAGACACCACCAAACAAAAACTCTAAACAAACAACTAGGAAACAGAAACAAAACCAGCAACAAACAACAAAATAACTGCAAAATGAACAATAACAAACTATAGAAGAAAGAGCAAAAGAACAGTAGCAAATGAAACAAAAGAAAATAGAAGTTTAAGCTAAAGAAACCGAAGAAGAAACAGTAAAACAAAAAGCCAAAGAAACAACAAAAGTCACAGAAGAAGTAGGAGCATAACAAGAAATTGCAAGAGAAACAGTCAAATAAACATCAACAGAAACAGCAAAAGAAAAATCCAAAGAAACAGTAAAACAAACCGAAATCAGAGCAAACAGAATAGCGGTGCAATACAATAAACAAAAAACAAAAACAAAAAGAGAGAAGGCAGAAAAAAAAATTGGATTTGAAGTTAAAGAACAGCAGAAAGAAGAAAGCTAGAAGTAAAAGTAAAGAAGAGCTAAAGTCAAAGGAAAAGAAGAGCCAACTAAACGGGGGAGCCACTAAAACGGACAGAGGACAGAAGTTGCCGCCTCTACGCCTCTGCTCCGTCAGCATACAGTACCCTTCAGCCTTCGTCTCCATTTCCGTTTCCGCCTTCGCCTCCAGCAGCAACAACAGCAGCAGCAGCCATCAAATTTCCAAGGCATACAGAAAAAAAGATACAGACACTCCGCCGTAGAGCAAAACGACACCCAAACCACACTCCAAGAGAAACCGAAACAACCGAACAACCAACATAACCGACCAAAACGGAAGAAGTACGATATTTCAATATTATCCATACACACATGCATTTGTAGTATTACCTTATACCCATATATCTTACTATAAACCAATCTTGAGATGAAGATGGAGATGAAAATGTAACCGATGTGAAGGTGGCACAGCAAGGAGCGGTAGCGGGAGTGTGGCAAACTTTTTGGGGCAAGGAAGAGAAAGTCGATGAGAAACTTTTGGGCAATGTATATTAACTAGAATTTATGGGTAGATAATTCAAGGTTCCAGTACTTATTGTCCGCTCCAAAAAACAGTGTCCCTTTTAGGGAAATAACCCAGAAAATTCTTAAAGAATAAATGTTTCCTAATAACCATTCTGCCTCACCCTTCCAGGGATATATGTATGTATACACATGTCCTGCTAAGTCACTCTGTGAGAGAGAAGTTTTAAAGAGAAGTTCATTGAGGTAAATAAAAGTCTCCTACCATTACATTTATTTTTATTTTTCGGAACTCGAAATGAAAAAGAAAATGTTTTTTTGTGCAGTGCTCATAACTTTCTAAGAATTTGTGCATTCACTCTCCACACAAATTGATACAAGAAGTGAATTTCCCATAAGAAAAGAGTTGCTCTCCTTTGGGGAAAAAGCTAACAAAAAGAAAAGGAAACGAAAAAAGGTGGAAAGCTTTAAAATCGTTTTGCGCCTCCTCCTTTCGATTGATGGAATTGAATTCTCATATGTGTGTGTGTGTGTGTGTGTGCCTGTGGCGCCACTCACTTTTCGTAGATCAAGAAAAACCTTGAAAAAAGTTGATGAGGAAGCGAACAAATTTATGATTATCCCACACGTGAATAATATAGAGCGAAATATATGGAGGCAAACTTTGTGCTAAATGAGCGATTCAAAGTTTTTCTTGCGCCTTGAATATTTTATGACAGGCGAAAGGACCGAAAAGGAAAAGGATGTTTACTGTCATTATTCCATGGAATATATCTTTACCATATAATACATATAAACCTAGAGAAATGTATTAGAGACCCACCCATCAATGCTGCGAACACACTGGGGGAGAGAGAGAAGGAGAATTCCGGCTTTAACTTTCGGCAAGTGAGCAACGAAAAGTAAAAGTAACAAAGATAATAATAATATAATTAGACATTGTCTCAAGTTGGGGGAGCCTCGAACAACACGGGTCCCCAAGTTACGACACATTCGGCCACATTCTCTTCCGTCTGAATTAGGAGTCGAGTCGAGCCGAGTCGAGGCCTAGGAATAGCCCTTGGAGACTCTCAAGCCTCAAGACTAAAGCTCAAGCTTCAAGTCAACCCATTTAACCGGCAGAACATGGCCACATTTTGTGTGTGCCCCATTGTCACCCACACCAGGCCACACCACATCACACAAAACCACACTTTTTCGTTTCTTTCGTTAAAATCTGTCTCTCATGTTTCTGTGCCATTTCACTGCCATTTCTCTACCCCACTCACTCTCGCTCGCTGTGTGTTGTCTCTTGTTTTTGTGAGAAATTCCAAGCCGGTTGCATTAAGTTTCAGTTCCGGCTTGTTGATTGACATTTCCTCTGCCTCTCTGCCCACACTTTACCAACACTATTCCACTCTCCCTCGCCCCTTTTGTCCCGGCTTCGAGCTGGCTTTTTACAGTTGTCACATGTCGGTGTCCCGTGTTTCGTCCTGTGCTGCGTTCGTGTGTCCCTGCGTTAGCCTTATCCTTTAGCCGGCTGACAGTTTTTGGCCAAACGAAAAGAAACGAAAAGAAACGTGTAGCACATTTTTTTGTTGTGTGTCGAAAAAAAGACTCTGGCAATCTTATGCAACTTTCGCTTCGTTTGATAAACCGCAAAATGGTTTGGGCGCTGCTGGAGTGGTGGGTGGTAATGGGTGCTATAGATGGGACGGGGGGTGTTACGTTATGCAAGGCTTTGGATGTAACAACAAGCGACAGCAACAAAAATAAAACACAAGAAGCACGAGGCAAGAGGCACGAGGCAGACGCCGAGATAAGAGCATCGACAAAAAGCAGAAAAGAAATGAGCAGCGAAACGTGGAAAACTCCACGAAATATAATCTACAATAAAGCAGAGAAAACAAAAGAATGAGAAGAAAGCAAGAAAGGAAAAGAATGGAAGAGTTGTGAAAAATTAACAGAGAAGAAAGGAAAAATAAGCGTGAGGAGAAGAAGACAAGAGGAGGAAATCTTTTGGATAGCTTAGATAGAAATACAAGTTATGAAAATGAAAATAAGAGTGAAAGAAGAAGAAAGCAAAAGGGGATGCAGAAGCAGACACAGACTGAGAGTAGAAGAAACCGTAAAGAAAATCAAAGTAGAAAAGAAGAAAGCAAAAGTAAGAATCCGAACGGGAGAAAAAAAACCCAAAGGCATAGCAAGCGGGACAGTAAAAGTGAGTGGAGAAAGAAGAAAGCAAAAATAAGAAATGGGTGGAAAAAAACAAAAAAATAAATAAAATCTGAAACGCACATTGCGTATACGTCATGTGAGCGCCTTACAGATTCCACTTTTACTTTCCTTTGCCTCCATGTTTCTCGTCTCTGGTCTGCTTCGCTCCATTACATTAAATTCCTTCCTTTTATTGTTGTGTTGAAGGCTACATTAGAGGAGCGTGGGCGTGG
This sequence comes from Drosophila subobscura, assembly GCF_008121235.1. NCBI lineage: Eukaryota > Metazoa > Arthropoda > Insecta > Diptera > Drosophilidae > Drosophila > Drosophila subobscura. Next base: position 20,159,039 of record NC_048530.1, on the reverse strand, counting down.
CAGACACACAGAAAAATCTGTCTGTTGTTGGACTTATTTTTGTTTTCGCACCAAGCAGAGCGGCAGATATAACGCATACGCCGCATGGGAGGAGCATTGAGAAATGCCCCTCAAGATGAATATTTTTCCAGCTTTAAAGATGCAAATCCCCAAACAGAGCGAGAGAAAGATCTCCTATGGTGCTCGGAGTGTGTTGTGTGTTGCGTGTGTTCCTCTGTGCTTTGTGAGCAGTGTGCCACGGAGGGAGTGGTTGGGGTGGAGCAACGGCACCCGGAATAATTCTGAATTATTAAGTTGCTCAATCAGGCCCGCCTTAAGACCTTAAACTCGCTTTTGAGATGAGGATTTGGAACGAAGGAAGAACTTTGTTTATCTCTTCTGTGCTTATATTTGTTTCATTCTCATTCTCTTTGTCTTTGCTTTATTTTTGTATTTTGTTGTGAACGAAGGGAGGAGGCAGGCAAATTGTACTTTTCCAAAGGTGTGTCTGTGTGTGTGCACAGGATGAAATTTTCAATTAACAAATTCGCTTTGTGGCAGAGTTTTGTGTCTTATTGTTTTTTTCGGTGATTTAGTTGCTATTTTTGTAGAACTTTGCGATATGGCGGCCCCTCAGGCATAAACAAATCAGCCTCGTCTTTCACTTGTGCAGGGAATTCCTTCATGGGACACACACATGCACACACAAAAACGTTAGGGCACTACACGTGCCCCAGAGGAGGCTTGTATGTATGCGGATGCCACAGTGCCTTCTCTCCATTGCTCTACCCACTCTCATCTCGCTGCCCCTTTTGGCTGTTAAATGTTTTTTGATATCCTTTACCTTATGGGACACTCATATGCATATGAACATACTCTTTTTGCCCAAGTGTCTACTACACTGAGAGAAATTGGTGTGTTGGTTGTTTGGCATGAAGTTCTATTGAATTTTAGAAAGTATTTTGTGTGAATAATCGAATCAATAGTACTCCTTCACTGGTGTTTCTTCGATGCATGTTACTCATAATAATATTCCCATAAACGAAAGGATACAGCTACTTTCTCACCTTTTTCGTGGAACTGACTGATAGTTTTTCGCTCAGTGCACACGTGTGTGCGTGGGAAACAAAAAAAAAAACAGAGTCTAAAGCTTCGCCATTGTTGAAAAGAAAAGGGGACAAAGAAAGAGAGGAAAAAGAGAGAATCTGAAGCAAGAAAGGAAGCAGCAGAATTGTAAGAAGTTCCCCAAAGCACGTGGCCATGCCAGTCGCATTGTGCTGTTATTTACTTCCTTTTTTTCCCCTCTGTTACGTCCTGTTCTCTATTCTGTTATGTCTTGTGCTGCTACGAGTGTCCTATTACCCTACCAATTGTGGAAGCAACAGAAACAACAAGCAAAAACACGACACAATCGAGAGAATCAGCTAGAAATCGAAGTTCAATTCAAACAAAATCGAATCGAATCGTAGCGAATTTCCCGACGTTGTTATCCCTCACATACAATATATGCATGTGCTTCGTGTGTGCAGTACGTTAGTCATTTGTCGTTATTACGGAAGCAAATCATTGGAAATTAAGCCAAATTGCTACGCGCTCGCATTAACTCTATTCGGTGGATAGTCCCAGTTCCAGTTCCAGTTTCAGTGCCCCCCTTTTGGGCACCTGCCTGCCTGCCACCCGATGTCTGCCTGATTGTTGCCACTCTGGTATTCCTCGTTGGATAATTGAGCAGGCATGCGACCCTAACAGGCCTGTGCGACTGGATGTCTAACCTTCACGAGGGGGCACTCTTAATGGGGGCACCTGCCACGTGGTGGCAGTGGTGGCTCATCCAAAACTCTTGTGCCAAGCATTTGAGTCAAGGCCATACGCTGCCACTGCCTGTGGCTCTGTCTATTTGGTATCGTTTATTTATTAATTATTTGGTTAGTCCCTCCCTCCCATTCTTTATGAAGTCCTGGGGACGCCAATCCATTCTCTCTCTCTCTCTCTTGAATTTTTGTTGGCACCGTTGTTTACCTTTTGCCAAGGCAAATATTTGACTTTTTGCCATTTGCTTGTTTGGTTGTCTTTGTGTGGTTATACTTTTTAATGCGATCCACATACTCGTGCATACTACATCCTTGTATGTGCTATTTTTCAATTCCCAAAAGCGTCAACAAAAAAATTCTCCATATAAATAGAAGTACATGAAAATTAGTTGGGAAACTCATTTTTAATGTGACGACTTTCCTTTCAGTTTCATTGTTTGTGTTTATTCATTTCTCCTTAGACCGGCAACGTGTGTCCAAGGGGTATATTTTATTCAAAGTGAAGGTGGTTATAGTTTTTTCGTAGTTTGCGGCTTTGGGAACATTCTCTTGTGGCATAAATATAACAGCTCGAATCTCGTTATAAATTACGTTCATCTCTTTACTGACTTTAAGGTCATCTTTGTTTACTAGACTTCCCCTGAGAAACATTCTACGAAGAACCCAAAAATCTTCGCTGTGAAAAATGAACACTAAGTGAGCGAATATCAGGGATCTTTAGATTTTAAGTAATTTTCAAGCCATTAATCTTTTTGTAGGATATTCTGGTAGTCGCAATACCACAACATATTATTGTTAATTGCTTTTTTTCGGTGCGCTTTCCCTTCACTGAGTCACCGTCTTGGCCGCCTGTCTTGTGGCTTTTTGCAATGTGCGAGTATTGTAGTGGAGGTTAACGTTACAATAGGGTTAGATATATATTGATTTTCGATCATAAGAACCTGCAACATGCAAAGCCCAAGCAAACACCTCAACACTTGGCCCTCAACTGTGGCACAGCACCGCACCGCACCGTACCGCTCTGCCCCGCACCCTGTTGGTATCGTCTGGCCTCCGCCTCCATCCCCTTGGCAGTGGCTGTGTGACACGCCCCGCCCATTGACATTATGGCCATATAGCCGCCGACGCCGCATAGATACGACTTTGGACTCTGGAGGGTTTGCTTGAAGAATGTCCCCCTGTCATTGGGGGCCTTATCATTATTATATTAAATGAATGCGCCGCTTTGGCACGCTCCAAACGTCCCAAACCACTATGCCACATTCACTATGGGCCGCCATGCCACGTGCCACTCGGTTCGTATGGATGGAGGGAGCATGGGCGAGGGGCGAGGGCTTGTTATGGATGTGTAAGGCCTGTTCCGGCAATCAATCTTTTCGAGCAAATCTCTCATATTTATTCAAAGAAAAGTAACGAAAAGAAACGAAACGAAACCGAAAGAATGGAACCGATTTGATTAGTGATGAAAAGCAGGACGAACTCCTTCCTGTCATTCCCCCTTAACGATGAAGCTACTAGTACATTTTTGTGACCGAATTGTGCACTCAGGGTGAACTAATTGCGTAATTCCAAAGTTTCCCCCCACATCCCCACCCATCCGACAAACACACATGGAAAAGAGGGGCAAAAGTGGGGGCCTCGTAGAAGGTTTTCTTGAGGTAAAAGCAAAAATATTACTTATCCGCCTAATTAAGCTCCAACAAAGCGAACACTTCATTATATATTTCCTGCACTCGACACACAACAGTCGCAGGCGCAGACAGCCACTGACAAAGAGCGAGTGAGAGAGAGAAAGTTAAGGATAAAGAGAAAAGGAAGAGAAAGTTAGAGAGAAAGTGACAGAGTGCATGGGGTTGAAGCAAACCAAATGTAACCTTAATGTAATGTGAATTACGTTAAATTTATTAGGCAACCACATAACGGAAGAGGAAACCAAAACCAAACAAAAAAATAAAATAAAGAAAAGTACGAAGCCGACGTGGGAAATACACTGAAGTTTTACCATAACGTTGCATAAAGAAATGAAAATTTGTTCATCAAATCATCTGATATTTGATTCAACTTTGTACAAGTATATCACAGTACATTACGTGACATTTTGTTGGCTTATCAATAATTATTTCAATAGTTTTCATACAAGCGATTCCAGGGGAACCACGTATAAGAGGCTCCCATTCGCCTGGCAAAGTCGCCCAAAAACATTTTATACAGACAAACTTTGTAGCTTTTCTCAAATAAGTTATCACGGGTCTTTCATTCAAAACGAAGAATTTGTTTTAATGTGATGAAATTTTGGTTGAAAAATGTTTTTAAGAACCCATCATATTTTCATTAAGAAACTAACTCAGCTTGCCCCGAAATGCCTTCGCTTGTGTGCACAACTTTTGGCGAAAGACAAAGTTTACTAATTGTATCTTTAAAACTAAAAATATCTCTAATATACTTACGTGACTCTGAAATTCTGTCCAACTGTGTTGATACCCTATCAGGGTATATGCAAAGCAATGAGGCGAGTGTGGGCCAGTCCTAATCGTTGTCGTTAGGCATTTCTCCAACTCTATTTCGTTTCCCCGCTTGCATTTCCATTTCAAAGCAATTTTCCAAGTTTCCTTCTTGCTGGCGTCTAGTTTTTGTAGGTTTCTTCATTCAGATTCGTTTCATTATTTGCTTCGTTTTTGCGTGTTGGCCGCGTTTTGTATAGGAAACTCGATAATTTCCACCAATTTCCTTTCACTTTGCCACTTTACGGGTGAGTGTGTGTGTTTGCATGTGTGTGTGGGTGTGTGTATCTGCGTGTGTGTTTTTCTATACGTGTGTGTGTGTGTGTTGGTGAGTGGAGTATGCGTGTCGATGCGAAGCTCATAAAACTCTCTGTGTGTATCGTTGTCGACCGGGACGTGCTTGTAGGGGGGCAGGCAATGAGTATGTTAATTTTCGCTTAAAGGTGAGAACGCAGGTGAGAAATAATTTTGGGGCGTGGCACAAGCACACACACACACAAACAAATGGCTAGCTAGTTTCTGTGTGTGTGTGTGAATGGCATACATTTAGATACAAATGAATAAACGTGAGTTTTAAACGCTTGCCCAAAAGTTGCACATTTATTTTCATTGTTTCAATATTAAATTGTAATTTTTCTCTTTAATACATTTTTCATTCTCAAATGTTGATATATGTATGTGAATTGATAAGGTTGTAATTTCGTTTAATTGAAATTATCTCTACAACAAGCCAAAAGCATTTTTGCATCGAAAATCATTGACTTAACGAGTGGGAAGTCACTTCACTTGGAAGTAGTTTCAACAGCAGCCTTAGGAACTTGAAAATTAGGAAATAAATCTGCAGATTTGTGGGCAGCCTCCTTGGTTATAACGAGTACTGAGTATTGTGTTACAAAATAATTATTTATTGCGTGCATTTTGGACCAGAAATGGAAGAGTTAAGTACTTTGGAGGCTGCAAATATTAAGGAAAAGTGTTATTGAAACTTTTGTAATTTATTTGCAGCATAAGAAAGAAGACTTTTCTCATATTTCTCTTGTGTGTATTTTGCTGAAAGTGCTTGGCCCGATAATTGACCTCAGAAAATCAATGAATTATAAGTGAAAATTCTTGATACATTTTGCATTGCATTTCTTGAAGTTAAATTGATTGCATTCACATATTTATTGCATTGATTGCCTGGATGGATTTTATTGCTTTGTACGTTTTTCTTGCCATTTATTTCATTTTCAGGCGTTTCCTTTCACTTAATTGCCATTCAATTGCCATCATAATATTTTGATTTGCTTTCCTTTCATTTCCGTGCCTTGGTTTTTCGTTTTTTAATAATTTCAAATATTTATTAGGAAAACTTTTAATTAAAGTTCCATAAAGTTATAGTATTTCCGATGGTCTTACATGCATTTTTATGTATGTATGTGCATAGTTCCACGAGCTTTAAATATTTCAACTTTACGCGAAAAGAGGGAGGCAAAAGGGAGGAGTGGAATTCCTGTAATCCTTGATGAAATTTTAATTTAAAAACTACAACTATAAATTCCAGCTTCGGAGTCTCACATCAAGTACAGAGTTCTGCCATTCCACCCCTTGGGGGTGGGTTACTAAAAGCCAAAAACGATTTCAATTAATCTTCTAGCAAAATGCCTCCATTTACTCCCACTCTCGTTGGGTTTCGCTCTCCGCGCTTCCGTTTTTTTTTCGGGCTTTGGTGGAAACAGTTTTTGGTTTTTCATCTTCCGCTTTGCCGCTTTCGCTGCTTGCCAACTTAATTAAGAAATCCAATTAGCATCATTGACATTAGATGTCCTAGAAATATGCGCAATTTGTTTTGTTTCGTTTCGCCTCGCTTCGGTCTGCCGTTCCATTGTGGCATGCAGCCACATGACCCACGACACAGGCCCAGACCGCTGACACACAGCCGACACGCATCTGCCGAAAAATAGATTTTCCTTTTTGCATATGTAGACAGGACCGACCCGGCAGGACGCGAACCCTCCCTCTCTCTCTCTCTCTTTTTTTTTGCTCTCTGGGGGCATGCCGCCCCATCTAGTGGAACACACCCACACTCCACACCCTTTACTGCTGACAAGTAGGCGTTGATGTTGCTGTTGACGTTGGTCTCGTGTGAGTGCGCCCCTCCGATCCCCCACACTCCCTACTTCCACTCCTCACTTTGCTCGCGTTGCGTGTAGCCCGAAAAATTGTGCGTGTGTGCGAGTCCGGGGTAAGGGTGGGAGCATGGGGCTGGGTGAAGGGGCACGCAACGAGCAAACAATAACAAACAATTGGGACTGCCTCTCCCACTCGCTCCCCCTTTCTGCCTCTCCCTGCGCCTCTCTCTCTGTGCCTTTCTTTGTGGCTCTTTCGCTTCTTCACTGATTTGTGGCCCTATAAAGTATGCTATAATTTTTTGCTTCTCATCATTACTGTTTTCTTTCTTTGCGTCGCGGACTCTTAGATAATGTTTTCACTCATTGTTTTTGGAATTGCAAATCAATAAGAAATAAGTTACACAACTTTGCCACAAGGATGCTTCATTTTGCCAGCGACTCGAATTTTTATTTCTTGTTTTGCAAAGCGTGGCTGTGCAGTAGTTTTTCTTAATTTCTGAAGGGAAATAATTTTCACTCTCCCCAAAGCTCTCGCCAAATGTCCTGCTCTGCCTGCACGACCCAATTTCCATGTGGTTTTTTGGCCCAGAACATACTCTGATTCGAAAAATGTGAGAGACTTTTACACCTAGCAGAAACTTCCTAGCCAATTCCTAAGAAATCTCCTAACTAATCTCTGAATCCATTTTGCGCCAGAAAGTGTGCTATACTGCTGGGAGCTCTCATCGTTTTGTGTGCTTATGCGATGTGTGTGATTGCATTTCAATGGTTTGAAAATGGTTGGGGAAATGCACCCAAGGGAAAGCCTATCCACACTTACAAATCTGCTCCTCAGTCGCTACCGAAGCTTAATGAATTTGTCAATTTATGCACATGATCGCCTCGGTGTTGAGCTAACAAACCGCCGGAAATCCCCTGTCAAGTCGTCAGTCGGCATCAGCATCATCCCCACTCATCGGGCTTACAAACAGTTACAAACTACTGGCAGGAGCAGGAGCAGAAGCAGGAGCCGAGTAGCGCAGAGGAGCGGAGCAGGAGTCACGTTCAAGCAAATCTACTTAGCATAAACCAATTCACCCACACACACACACATGGACACAGAGAGACTGCCACACACGCACACAGATACAGATACAAATACAGAGAAAAGTGCTGGGAGGGAAAGCATTCATTACAGGGGAGTGGCACGGACTGGTGGCCCAAGGAAATGTCAACTGACAAACAGCGAAAGCCAAAACTGATTATGGCTTCCCTTTCGAGAGAGATAGAGATGGAGAGATAGAGAGAGAGAGAGTCACATTCAATGAGAGACAAACAACACATTCTGCACTCGAAAATGGACATAGAGACACGCACATACATATGTATGTGTGTGTGTACACTCAGAGTAATATTTAGATAGTTTCTAATTCAAAGTCGGGACATTGGGAAGCAAGTTTTTTTTTTGCAGCTAAAGCTCTCATCCGATTCCGATCGAATCATAATTATAGACCGAATGAAGAAAAAAACGTCCCACTTTTCGTTTTCCTTTCGTACCCCAGTGTGGCTTAGCAGCAGATGGTGAGCTTTCAGCTCTGATTTGTACTCGCAAATATGTATCTTTTTCGAGAAGTGCATTGCCCTTCCAGCAGCAGCCAAAGTGAATTTGTTCCCGCAACTAACTGAGAAATAAAGTTTAATTTGTAATGAAAAAAAAACAGAGAAATTGCTGGAAAGAACAACAATGAAAATTAAACAACAAAAAAACAGTAGCAGCGCATCCAACCGTGAGGACTTTGGGGGGCGTAGAAAATGGTGCTTGTGTTGGGGCAGATCCCCAGCCAAAATGAAGTAAAAAAAAGAAACAAAGTTAAGCCCTTGCCCTGGCGAACAGTCACGTAGTAGTCGCTGCTCCTCCTATGATGTGCCGAGTGGTTGAGGGGATGTGGGGAAGGTCGCGGATTGAGATGCTCTTTATAAACAAATATTTGGATTTAGCAACGAGTCCTACGAGGGGCAACACAGCGAGTAGGAGTCCAAGGAAAAGCAATGAAAAAGTGTAGAAAAAAAATGTTATTTCCAAGCGGAATTTTGGGGCAGTCTCTCTATGTCTCTCTTCTCTCTAGTTTACGACTTTTACTACTTTTACCCTCCCACGCACACCCTCTCTCTATCTCCCTCATTCACTCTGCTCCCGTACAGCACAGCTTATGCAAAACCGCACCCATATTGGGCGGCAGAAGTGAGGAAAAGTGGAAAAGTGGAAAAGGGGATTACTTATCTTTGAGTTTTCATTTAAATATGAAGACCAAAAATGTACACACACGCAGTTCTATGCCTTGTGCCCTCTCTCTCCCACCCTTTCACTGGCCTTCTCTGTCTCTGTCTCGGTCTCTTTTTTTCTATCTCTTTTTTTCACTGATTTTATTTAGCTTTTACTTTGGCCTGCCATCAGGCAGAATGGGGGAGAGGGGGCTGTGGTAGTGGAACTCTAGTTTTATTTCTACGCAAAACATTTTTTTTCTTTTTTTTTCACTTCAGCAAGAGATAGAGACAGATAGAGATAGTGTTAGTGTGAGCGAGTGAGAGAGGAAGCGGCCGAGCCAGATGGAGAGTGGATTTGTTTTTATTTTATGTTCCGTTTACTATTTTTTTCCTCTCATTTTGCGCGCTGTTTTGGTTAGACAAATATAATTGGACTTATACCCAAAACAAGAATCAAGATGAAACCAGAGAAAGTTCACACAGAAACCTAGAGAAAGAGAGAGGCAGAGAGAAAGGGAGAGTGAGCGAAATGTCGTCATTCGGTTGAAAGAATACGGAAAAAGACAGCCGAGAAAAGGGCACCACAAATTGTAAGATATTCATAAGTGAAATTTTGTATTTCAACTGGAAAATTGAGGCAAATGATAAGCGGGTAAAATGTTTTATTCAAAAGGGTAAAAGGCAGGGGAAATAAAAACTTCCCATAACAGAAAATTTCTGGTTTTCTTTAAAATTAAATTATATGTTGGTACCCATGAAGGTTTTCCTTTATTGCATTTGCGTTTATGCTTTGGAGAAGAGTTCTCCTGAAAGTCAAGTCCTAAACCTCAATGGTAATGTATGAATATTCTACGTATATAATTTTGTATCTAGATCCTTCACACCGATGCTAGTTGCACCCACAAATTACACGATTACACCCAGAGACCGATTTATAAATATTATGAATTTAATTGTAACAAATAAACAAAATTTTTTAGCTCCGCAAACCGGCGTCGACACTGTCAATTCCTGGCTCGATGAAAACACCTTCCATTGCGAACCGGGAACAGATCTCATCTGGATGCAACGAAGAAGCGGCCGAGGCACTAGTGGGTATCCACTCAGACTACCCTAGGTATGAAATGTATGTATAGCCCGATCCAGAAACCCCATCGCAGTTCCTAGAGTACCTAGAGTATGTATACAAGTATAAGCCTGCACTCATCATCAAGAATCCACCATCCTCGACGAACCATGGCTACAAAATGAATGGACACACCACAAATTTAGTTGAATTTAATCGAGTTTGCATTCATTCATTGCGAAACTAAAGGGCAAATTTCACAGCTGCCGTTTTTATAAATGCATTCATGCAGACAACAAAAGAAAAATGCTACTGAATGCTTGATCCCTGACTAATGGTAGGGCAAAAGGTCATGCAAAAATGTTTAACCCTTGCAGGACCATGTCGATTACTCTGTTGTGGTGGCATAGACAGAAATAAACCAACAGTTCAACCATTTCTGGTTCGTCTAAATGATCCAAGCATTGATATATGTATAAATTTTCTGTTACTTTTTTATACTTTTCAAAGTCTCGAAGCACTTTTGCCTGGTCTCAAGTAAACTTTGGCTTCCGGGGGAACTAATAATAATAATAACAATAATAATAATTCCCTTGGCGAGGTTATTAAGGAGAAAAATGCGCATAGAAGAGGATAAATTGTCGCAGGAGAATCTCGTTTCAATTTTGAACACTCTAAAGTCAATTTTCTCTTTGGAAACCCCCACTGTGTCCGGGTGTCCGGCGTCCACTGTTTCCCATAAATCTCTATGAATGTCGTGGACGGAAAGATATTTTCCCAAGCAATCACGTTGGCAATTTGGCACAGTTCAGCAGTTTATAGAGAGACAAATGGTGGCAGAAGAGGGGGCTTTGATAGCAGGAGGCGGACTACGGACTACCGACTACCGACTACGGGCAACGGACAACGGACTATGGCAATGACTATGGGCTTCGAGAACGAGAACAGCCTCCACGGTCCAACTCTGTCCCCTGCCATGTGTGTGTGCGTGTGTGTGTGCGTGTGTTTTCATTTGTCAGCAAAATTTTTATTGGCCATCTTTTGCTCATCCATATGTACGAGAACGAGTACGATTACGAGTATGTGCTTCCGTGTGCCCCCAGTACCCCTGTGCCCCTGTGCCACTGTGCCCGTGTGCCCGTGTGTGTGTATGTGCCAGTTTAGCTATAAGATACAAATTGATATGACACATTTAGGAGAGAGCCATAGCAATAGCCACAGTCAGAGCCACAGCAACAGCGAAAACACACAAATCTGTCATTCAGGATGGCATTCAGGATTTATTAAGGTGCAGACCAGAGTTCGAGCAGAGCGGATTTCGATTGAGTTGGGTTGACTTAATCCCCCACCCAGCACACCACGACTCCAGCACTCACGCGGACACAGCTCCTCCTTCTATCCACAGGGATACCTCTCAACGAAGTGGTCCTTGGAGCTAGCCACTTAAGCATTAGTCAGCGATCTGTGTGGCAAGTTCTCCCTCTTTCCCTATCCAACCAACTGCTTTAGGGGGTGCGCAGTGATATGCAAATGCAAATCGAACATCAAGTCAGCGAAAGAGATGTAGAGATTCATTAGGATGTTAAGATGTAGCCATGACAACCGATTGGAATGAAAGAACATGAAGAAGAGTGGGGTAGAAGTAGAGTAGCGAACACTCTCCCATATATAGCCCAGGCAATCCATCAGATTAGATTAGTTCTCTCTAGATAAAACTATGCATAGTTCCCTAAGGTTTCAGTCCAAGCATCAGTAACACTAGAATTCAATCAATTGATAGTCGAATGGTTGAATAAATGGATGGGAGTTGGATGATTTGCGAGTGTACGCTTATATTTTGGTGATTGGAATACAGAACTCATTCCCCACTTCCTCTCTCCACTCGATTCGGACTCTTAGGTATATGGAAGAACGTGCTCTTACTGGCGGCAATACGTCCAGGAAGCCATCGACAAACTCGGCCAAACACAAACCCAATGTGGGCTATCGCCTGGGCAAGAGGAAAGCCCTCTTTGAGAAGCGCAAGCGCATCAGTGACTACGCCCTGGTGATGGGCATGTTCGGCATCATCGTGATGGTGATTGAGAACGAGCTGAGCAGTGCCGGTGTCTACACAAAGGTAAATAAAGAAACTATTAACTAATGCTCCAGCATTCCCCATAACAAAAATTACACAGGGAAATAATATGTGTTTTCGTTTCGGTTTATTTTGCAGGCATCGTTCTACTCGACAGCGTTAAAAACCTTAATATCTGTTTCGACTGTGATTCTTTTAGGACTTATAGTAGCTTACCATGCTTTGGAAGTGCAGGTGAGAGTGAGTGAAACATTGTATTCTCTTTTCCAGATGTTATTTGATGTGTTCTTGCTGATGGTCGTCGTCATCGTTAACTGTTTTTAACGTTGCCGTGCCGTCACTCTCGCTCTCACTGTCACTGTCATCTCTATATATAACCGATACCCAGAATCCATGCTATTACCCCCCAATCCTGCTCTATTCCAATGTTTCCCGTTTCCCAATCCCCGTTCCCCATTCCCCGTGCCCACTGTCTCACCATCTCATATTTCGTTTCGTTTGTTTGTTCGTTTGTTTGTTTGTTCGATTGTTTGTTGGCTGTTTTCAAACATTTTCTTGTCTCTGGTTTTTGATTTCCGTTTCCCCTGTTTCCCCCTCGTTTCCGTTTCCCGTTTGTGTGTTACCTTCCCCCCTCTTCCCGCATATTTTGGGCAAGTGAATGGGCGAGAGCGAGAGAGAGATATTTACTCCTGCATGCATGTACCGTTAGAGAACATCCAGAAGAGAAGTGGAGTGCGAGTGAGAGAGAGCGCGAGTGCGAGTGCGAGAGTGAGAGAAGAGTGAGAAAGAAAGCTGCGTTTCCGTTTCCCCATTTTTAAACATCTTCCACACACACACACACAGACACACACACACCCCCACAACCCATGTCCGCTCACCATCCACTCTCCTTTCCCCCCACACACTCTTTCTTTCAACTCCCATCCCCACAAAATTTCGTTTGTCTCTCCGTTCATTCCATAATTTCTCAGGCCATTTTCCAGTCATACTCGTAATTACTTTTGTTCTATCGAGAAGCCATACCAAACACCAAGAAACATCTCTCCCCCCTCCCCACCATACCTTCTTCCTGTGGCCCGTGCCATTGTTTCACTCACCGAACAACCCGACACCCACCCCGTACCCCATTCCAAAGCCAGAAACCAGAAGATCCGCGCAGAAAGCAGAAACATTGTACATACAGCTGAACCATTCCTCATTCACCAAAAAAAAAAAGATAAAATAACTCACCTCAACCACCACACCACTCTTTTCACCACAGTTCCACAATTTACTTCTTCTTTTTTGGTCCACCCCTGCGCTTTTGTCTTTAATATTTTTTCCATCGATTATCGAGTACCAGCGAAATCGAATACCAAGTTGAGTCGAACTTTTAATGATTAAAATCTTCAACTCTCGTTGGTTTTTTATGTGGTCCGATCAATAGGCTTTTGGGATATTCGGGAACGTTGCTTTTCCCTTGCAAAATCGAAACTAAGTCTAAAATCTAAAGCTTCAATCAATTTGATTCTCGTTCGGGATTATTGTCCGGCATAAAATTGTATGCTGCCATTACGTTCCATTTCATTCGTTTCGTTTTGCGATCGATAGCAAAACTTCTTGCCCCAGCATTCCAGCATTCTAGCATTCCATTCCAAAAATCGTTCGTTCTCGTACTCGTTTAACTCCAATATGCGCTTCCAGTACCAGTTGCATGTACAGCACCATAATTTGTTTCATTTTTGCTCTAAAAACTATGATAACCAATGATGAAATATGATCATATCTAAATATATATATCTACTCGTAATATAAACAATTTCCACTTCTACTTCCTCTTCTTCTAATTAATTAATTAATTACTTATTGGTTTTGTGTTACATTTTTCTCGTTTCGTTTAATAACTAACTAACCGCAAAACAAAAACCAAATATATACCAAAAACAAATAAAAACCAAAAACCAATAAATTTTATTCTAGTGTTTACAATTAAATATCTAGTGTAGCATGAGTTAATTATCAACAATATATTCCAAATATCTATGGTTCCCCTACCAATTTGTCCTCAATCTGAAAGGGAAAGCTCAAATCGGTATGGGAACTCTTTGTTCGCTTTTGTTAAAATCTAGATGAAATGTTACGTAGCAAGCATGGGAGCATATGAAAATTTGCCTAGTACATAACTCTATTGACTATCTCTGAACATGAACCGAAACATAAATATATATATTTATATACTACTTACTACAACTACAACAATTATTATCTACTAGCATACAAAGAGTATCTACCTACCGATAAAGAAAGACTCAAGATCTCAATGAGAGCCGAAGAGTGGAAGTGGAAGATGATAACTAACCCTCTGAACATTTGTTAGCTCGTGTTGGAATCGAATTCTATGAAATGTGATAATGAAAACCGTAAAACCGAAAAACGGAAAACCGAAAAACCGAAAGCGGATTAACTGTCACTCTCTGTGGGGGCAAAGTCCTGTGTTCAGTTATCGGATTGGATTGGTAATTGATGCCGATATCGATATCTGCATTACATATCGCTATCGGTAATCAGAAAATCAATCTCGCAATCGGATCGAAATCGAATCAAAACAAAAACAAAAAACTCAACAACAACAACAACCTCAACAACTCTCACAACGCATCCAACCATTTCCATGTCCATGATTCAATCAGTCAAAAGTCAGGTCATTCGAATCAATTGTTCAATCATCGATCAGCGATCAGTTTGTCAGTCAACCAGTCAATCAATCAATCAATCAATCAACCAAACCAACCAACCAACCAGTCAGTCAATCAGTTGAAACTCTCTCTTTAAAAAAAAAGAAAAAAACAAATCCCCCAAAAATCTCATAATTCGTATTCTTCACACAATTTGTTCTCTCTCTCTACCCAAAAAAAAATATACAACTCCGATTAAATGTTTATATATACATATATGTATGAACCCCCCACCCCCCTTAAAAAATTAATGTTGATGTTTACAAGTAAAAATTTAATATGTAATTACCTTCCATTATGCTTTGCAGAATTCAGTAAGTAATACTTATTATAATATCTACCATACATACTTCAATATTTGTGAGTAAATCCAAACAAACAATAAAAACCAAAACCAAAACAACAACAAATACCATGCATAGTGTTATGTACCATATAAGGAAGCAATCAAATACCAAAATCAAACTCAACCAACATTACATATGCCTAGAGATTAGCTACAAAAACCATAGATCGTACCTTAGAGCAGACATACTCGTGTATATGAATGTATATCTATCTGTATACATGTATGGTATGCATATGTATCTCTCGTACGTGCGAGTAGTGCCAAACGGAAGACAAAACAAAAATGCAAAGAGACAAACAGCTGCTGCAAAATCGATGTTTAGTTGAATTCGCGTAACAAAAGAAATCGTTTGTATAGTGTAAAGTTGTACAGTGTATATACAAATACTTACTCAAGACTCTACTCAATTTTTGATTTCACTTTTTTATGTTACGTTTTCCCCGTCAAAATACTGCAAGCCACAAAAGCTACAGCTACAGATACAGCTACGAAACAGATACAGATACAGATATAACAACAAAACACGCTGTTCAAGGCAACTGCTTGGCTGATATACGAACAAAATTGTGGCTTAAATTGCACCCCTGAAACTCACTCAACCACTGAACCCACCGTCTCTCGCAATAACCTCTCGTATTGGCATTGTCTGAGCTGTCTCCAGAGTGCCGCCGCACACATGCAGACCGATTTGGTAGACTCTTGACAATTGCAAACAGCAGAAAATATTTTTTGCATTAATCATGGAATAGGAGTAAATTCTCCTAAGAGTCTCTCTTTGAGCCTGATTTTGAAATATCTTTTCACATTTAGCGCTTAATTATTTTGAAGATTTCAAGCAGTTAGACACTCAATGTTCTCAAGTCTACAAACAGTGGAATTCTATTCTAGTACCTCCTTCTATTTAAAGTTGTAAGAACCAACCAATCGGTTTGCATACATAAATAGCACAATGCATACAACATACCAACATATCTGCATACAAAATACATAACATACACACACATCTCCACATATGAGCATTCTCATTGCTAAGTCGATACTGAATTTTGCAATCAATCCAATCCAATCCAATCGATATGTGTATCTATCAAGCATCAATTCCCAATTCCAATTCAAATTCCATTCATCACCCAAAGTTTGAGTTTGGAAGAACAATTCAACACAGGACTTTGTGAGTGTTTAGCCAAAAAAAGAGAAGTGTTTTTCAGACCTAGTGGAGTTGGAGTTCAAGCAGCAGATCGATGGGCGATGACCATGAAACTCGATTCAAGATTCGATTCGATTCGATTCGATTAAACATGGAAATTATTTAATCAATTATTGTGTAACCGAGTATCCAATCAGTCGGCTTAACTTGCGAATGCTTCATATGCAACCAGAATACAATAACCACACACCAATTATAACTCGAACTCAATATCAAAATCAAAATCAAAATGCACTGAATGTTGTGCCACTGATACTTACTGCTGCTGCTGGCCCTCGTGCCATGCAGACATACAAATGTACATACATGCTACATACATACATAGATGTTGTACATTCGATTGTAATCTACTGTGTATATCGTATATATTGTATAGCTGTATAATTGAGCTCTGTGTCCGTCCCATCTGCACTGCTCCTGCTCGTGTTTCGAATACTTACCTATAATGAGAGTGAGTCCTTGGGGCAGCAAGCTTCCCTGGCCATGGCCCAGGCCCTGGCCCTGACCCCCTCTTGTGGTTGAGTCTTTAGGAAATGATTGGGTTCCGATACCAATTTGATTTGATAGCGAAAACCAAAACAATAATATACGAATCCAAATCGAAATCGAAATCGTAATGAAAATGAAAAGGTAAAAAAAGAAGAAAAAACAAAACAAAAAGCCAAGAATGAAATCGAGTGAAATGTGCTAATTACACATGAGCACGCACGCTGCTTTCTAGTAAGTACTTGCACCTTACACACACTTACATACCCTCCACCCACACATAAACACAGATTTTTACATGGATACCAAGAAGCAATACCTGGATATGCCGCACACACGAGAGTATCACGGAGTCACGGAATTTCGAAGAAGCCTCTTACAGCCGCTTACAAAACTTGAACTTGACTCAGGGGTTTGCTTCCTGCCTACAACCACCACCACCACCACAACCACAACCACAACCACCATGAACACCACTGCAGCACTCTAGCACTACTGACACAACAGCCACCATTGACCCACACACACACACACATACACACTCACATGCACCGCACACTCGCATACACACACCTCATGGACGTTGTACTTGTCAAATAATTCATGCTCGTATATTTGAGTGTAATTCATTTTGTTTAGTCGCAAAAAAATATCAAACCGAATCAATAAATCTCCAATTATAATTAATAAATCATATACTTGTTCTCTTTTCTTTCTCTTCCCACTTTTAACTCTCTGTCTCTATATTGTACCCTTTGCCTGCGGTTCCTTGTGGCACTCACGACGATGATGATAATGATAATAATGACTCCATATACGCGATACGAAATGCAATCCAAAATGCACAACAATTTCAACGAATTGCATTGCAAAACGAATCAAAATCAAATCGCAAATGATTCGCGAATGAAATTGCCATCGGTCACAGTTATTCATGATAGATAACTGCGCCGACGATTGGAGGATCGCAATGACATGGCAACGAATTAGTCAAATAGGGTTAGAACTTTTTATATGCGCTATACATCCAATTCCTGGCGAATACTATTTCCAGTGGACGACGAAATTGGCCAATAAAAATAAAACAATTGGCACCGAATTGGTGCCATATGACGTAGCTTTATCATTACCTATGTTCCTTCGATTATATTTAATATGCCGCGTAATGCTGCTGCATTCAAAGCTATTCACAGACGCATCATCACGGAGCATCGGCGCTCTCAATAGGATTAACTTTAACACAAGGTATGAGATAGAAAATAAACCACATAAATCCCTTTCCCCACACTATTTGATGTAAGTCTATTCAATGAAGAAGTACTCTCTGTGCACTCGCTTTTCGTTAATGGAAAATGCTATAAACTAGAGCTGAGCACACAATAAAAAAGGTAAAGAAAAGGCCACTGGGGAATCTCCTATGTATGTACATATCTATGCCAGTGATGGCCGTGTGGCCAAGAGTCTATAACCATAATCAAGGATACGTTGTCATACGTTTGACAATCTAACAATCTTAGTTTTTAATCACAGCAAAACGATCAATATCAACGTACACAACATGAGAGGATACGAGTATTTGTCTAAAACTATATTCCATGTCCGCTTTCCAACTCGTTAAGCACCTGTCCCTCAGTTGGTTTTCTACTATTTGTCTGTTCAATTATCTCCAGCCTCCGTCTATCCAACTGTCTGTTAACCTTTCCGTCCGTTTGTTTGTCTGACCTTCAGTCTTCCATGCACCTGTTCATTTATCTGACCGCCCCGCGCTCCGGCTGCCGACATTCGAGTGTGTCCATCTGTGGGCATGTTTGTGCTGTGGGGTGCTAGCTGTCCATCCATCTTTAGGGCTTTGTCTGTTTTGAAATTAGGTCTCTAGCTGTGCCCTCTAGTAGTGCGCCAGTCTATCTGTCTGTCTGTCAGTTTGTCTTTGGTCTTTGAGTATGTCCATCACAATAAACAACTAGATTTAGCAGTGTCTTTAAAGCTCGCTGGGAAAGAAGAGCTGGAACTGATATTATTACATATTCATTGAATATAAACTCTTACTTTTTGTGATCCTTCTTCGACTCTTTTAGATTCGTTTTAAAAACTCTAATGACAATATGCCCGGGAACGGTTCTATTGGTCTTCATGGTCTCCCTGTGGATCATCGCTTCGTGGACGCTACGTCAATGCGAAAGGTAATGGCCATTTTCTATATCTCAATATATATCAATCTATATATTATATATTCTTTATACATGATATTTACTTGTTCTGAATTTGAGTTTGATTTCATTATGATTTTGTATTTTCTTTTGGATTGTATCTCAATTTTTGAGTTCAACTTTCGTTTCGTTTTGTGATTGGTTTTCGGTTGTATGTTTTCTAAGTTTTTGCGTTTACTTTACCCTATTAAACGTTACCCGTTACCCGTTATCCATTCTCCGTTCTTGTGTTACTCTGAATACCATTTCCGTTTAACGTTCTGATTCAATGTGTTTGCCACTAATACTATGACATAACTATTATACGTATGTATTTAATATCGATGTATGTATGTACAAAAATGTATGTGCTAAGCATTTCGTAATGTCTTCTCCAAACAACAAACTATAAAAAACAACAAAACTCAACTCAAAAAACTCCAAACTCCAAAACTCAAACTCCAAAAAACTTAAATCTCTTTCACAAGTTTATTTTACTGTACAAAGAATGTGTTTAAATTTGAAGCAAGAACTAGCACATAGCATTCGTTGAACGTTGAACTATTCGTATCCAATCAGTAAAATATTAACTCCCATTGTTCAGTGTTCAGTGAGGGGTTGGGAGGGTGGGGAGGGTGGGGAGGGGTTGGATTGGGGAACTTGAGCACAGCCACAGCTTGCAACACTCCCACACACACACACACACACACACACAAACAGTACAATAGTATCCCCCCATATGTGTGTTTTTTTTGTTTGTTTGTTATTTTCTTGTTTCATACATGATTCAGATATTACATGTACTTGTAGTCCAAAAACACAAACACAGACACACACAAATCGAGACGCAAAAACACCAAAACTGTAACCCAAGAACAAAGTTCGAATGCCAATCCGAATCCGAATGCGAATGCAACTCTGTACCATCTGCTGTAACGGTATATACAATACAATCGAAATGCAATTGTCAGTGTCACGTAGCGACCGAACGAAATGGATAATGCTTGCATGCGTTTCAATTTATTTACATTTGGCATTCAAGCTCGCTTGTTTTTTTCCGCACTTGCCATTTACCACTTCCCTATCCTTCCGTCTGAATGTCTGACTGCCCGACTACCCACCCCGCACCCCATCGACCCCATCCGACATTGATTCTACTGATTGTTTTGCTATACCCTTGCACCGGCAAGGGTCAAGTCAATTTGACCGCAGCCGAAGTCATATCGAAAGATTCATCTCACAAGATTGGAATCACCATCCGCAGTTAAGCTGCATCTGTGATCCGTGGATTATTATATTATATTATTATGTTGGAAGGAAGAAACTGTCGCTCCTTAATTCTATGAGCAATCATTTGCATTGCAAGGGTATTCAAAAGCTTTTACGAACTGCGAATCTTTGTTGATTTGTTTTTTTGCTTGCACAAATTTCGCCCCATTTCATGCACTCTCTCCCCTCCATTTTTCCCTTTGTCATGTTGTGCGTGTCTGCAAAATTGACAGCATTAAATTTATCGATACATACATACATACATATATCGAACAAAGTTGATTACACTCTTGCACTTATCGCTTGCTGGGAGTGGGGAGTGACGATGGGTAAGGACAGCAAGTCAGAATAACAGAAAAATAAAAACACAGAAACTGAAACAGAAACACAAACCAACAAAAGACTTTGTAGACACTTGGAGAATGCATCGGTTGGAGACTTTGTAGTAGTGATTTTATTGTCATACATACATACATACATATGTACATACATGAAAATATTCTTAACCCACTTTTGTACAGTTTGTCATTTGATATTTTTGCAATTTGTTTTCAAAATTCTTAAAGTTATTTCTGTACGTTTTCTTTACGTTGCGTGAATGAAGATGTATGCTCGCTCGCTCTTTCTCTCTTTGATCTCTCTTGCTCTCTCTCTCTGTCTGCTCTCTTTGTGTAGCTTTTACTTCTTTCTCTTTGAACAAATATTTGACAGCATTCAGCCCTCTACGTCTTCCTCCACCTCCACCCTGTACCACAGTATCCACTCTCTCCACGAAGTAATATTGGCGCACACAACTGTACTTTCTCTCCTTCTTTCTCTCTCTCTCTCTCTCTCTCTTCCGATCTGTACTGCACTGGGAAATGCCATTGCGTTTGTCTTGTACGATTTTTTCCATATTTCAAACCACCCACTCCTTGGCTCTCCACATCGCTATCTCACTCTCTTGTTGATATTTTTGTTGTTCCTTTGAGATTCCTGACTTGTTTTCCTTTCCTATTTTTATTGTGGATTAACGGTGCTCCTTATGTTTTCTATACATTCTCTTCAGTTCATGGAAAACAATAAAAAACCTAGAAACAAAAAACAAAACAAAAATTTGATTCTTACATCGCATATTTATTTATTCAATTAAGCTTCAAATTGTGGATTGAACTGCGCCTGCATTAGCTGTAGATCATATCGTATATAAAATTTATACATCATTACATACATACATATATTTGTATATCGTTTATACAAATACATTTTCTACATATAAATTGTTAACCCACATGCAAACTCATTATAGGGCACTCGAACTCCAACTCGAACTCGAACCAACCCCAAGAAAACACGTTCTCTCTGTGTATGCAAGTTGTTGTTGCTGTTGTCGCTTGATGTCATACCATATATGATGTACTCTTGTACATGTCTCATACATCACATGTATGTGTGTGTGTGTGTTTGTGTGTGAGTGTGTGTGGAAATCGGGAAAGCAGCTTCACAGCCACACAGAGAACAGAGAAACAGCAAAATGAACATACAGAACAGAGACAGAAACCGAAACAGAAACGTAAAACTACAAATACAAAAACAGTTCAAACTGAGTCCTCCCAATCGTCCATCCCCTTCTTCCTTATACTTTCTCCAAGCCTTCTACTTCAACTTCTTCTACTCTTATCTAATTGTTCTTATACATATGTACATACTTGACACAAACTTCATCGATTTTGTTCGAGTAATATATTGTTTTATACATTTTTTTGCGTTTCTTTGATTTTGCCTTTGTGAACATTAATTTTTTGAATAGCATAGCTACAGCAACCCAAGAAAATACATACAAATACACATCTACATACATATCAGTCATGTATAAATTGAGAAATAATTAAACAAAACTAGAAGTTGAAGATAAGTAACAAAGGAAACAGTTTTTAAACTTCGATCTTACAATTTTGAGTATCTCTTATCTTACAACTTATCTTCCTTTTGCCACACACCAAATACAGAACCACATACACATATAAACATATATATCTTATCTATATATGAATCCGATGTTGATCCTAGATATTTAAATCCGAATTGGCATTGGCTTCATTTTGTGTGTTTTATGTTGGTACAACAACTTTTAATGGTTTCGTACCACATTCCTATAATACTCCTTATCAAATATCTCAATGTTTTTGTTTATCGTAGAACAATTGGTAGAAATTCTTTCGTACTATTTTGTTTTTGATATCTGGACGTATAGAAGGGAGTCAATATTTATAAAGAGGACAAACTTGTCGTCTATTTGCGTATATTCTTCTTTATTTCATTGTATGTGGATATGTATGTATATCTGTGTATGTGATCCATCCATATATGTATATGTATGTGTATGTGTATCCTTGCTATTTCCTGTGTGTTTGTATGTACGTGCGTATTATTGGAGATCCGTAGCACCACACGCATGCATCGAGTCAGAAAGCAGCGCGCGAGTCAGCATAGGGCAAAGAAAAAGCAAAATCCAGGCGACCAAAAAAGATCTCACAGGAATAACGATAGAACACGATAGTACACACAGCCAGACACAGCTTTTGTCATTCATATTATTTTTCACACTGCAAAAACAGACACCTCAGCAACATCTCAGATACGCAGAAGCAAAAGCAGAAGCAGTTGATAGTGGATAGCACCCAGCGGAGTGATTGGGTAACCAGGTGGGGAGTGCGGGGCAGACAGCTCTGCGATGGTCCTTTTTCAGTCACCCTGCATGTCATACAATGTATACAGAGTTACCGTACAAAAGTCCTCATTTCCAATACCCAATAACCCATGTTCCACCGCTCTACCATTTAATAAAAAAAACCGTAAAAAAAATGAAAACAAGTGTCATGCCCCAGCAGCAGCAGGAGGAGGAGGAGGAGAAGAAGGAGGAAGAGAAATTTGAGCCGATTCGAAACTATTCAAACTATAATTATTCAATATTATTCGTGTCATTGTATATTTCCAACTATTCGTATCCAACAATTCCCCACGTCTTCCCTATATCTGTCTCTATCCAGCTATCTATCTTCTATGTTGCTCCTCAAATCTATTTGAGGATTTTTAATTCGTTGCCCAAAGAAAACAACAAACCGAAAGGAAAAAAAACAAAATTATTTTCCTTTTATATCCATTTTACGTTTAATTACTCTCTTTCTTTCTTTTTTTCTTTCTTGTTTTACGTTCCTCTTGATTGTTTTTAATTATTTCTCTCTGTTGTTTAATTTCGTTTGTACTTATGCGTATTCTTTGATACTTGGAAATTTTCTAAAAATAATTGAAACGAACAAAAATACAAAAAATTGTATTCTTTAAAAGCAAAAAAAAAAAAAAAAAAAAAAAAAACAATCGAAAATTTAAACCAAAATATGTTCACAATTTCACATCTGTTTATTTGTTTACTCCACTTCTCACCCTACTTCTGTATCCACAAATTGCAAAATACCAACCAACAACCAAAAAATATATATTGAAATCGAATATAAAAAATACCAACAAATACTACAACAACTACTGTAAAAATACCGCAACCAATACGAATTACGCCTCTGAAATATCTAAAATATTTACTGAAAAACGTAATCCGATTACCAAATACCGCAAAACTATCAAATAAATCAAACAAAAATAAATACGTATCATAAATGACAAACATTAATTTGTTGCCCCACCCCCCAATCAAAAAACAATTTACTGTACAAAAAAATAACCAACTCCTGATTGAAAACCGCAAAACAATTAATAAAATATCGAACAAAAACAAACAAACCAAAATTCGACAAATGTATCTGAAACATTTTCTGTACCATGCGGAAGGTTCCACGATGAAGAGCATGCGAATTTGCTAAACTCCATGTGGCTCACGGCCATCACATTTCTATGTGTCGGCTACGGCGACATTGTGCCAAACACATACTGTGGACGCGGTATCACCCTCACCTGCGGCATGGTGGTAAGTATTTCCTACAAAAAAGATCCCCAAAAAGTACCCCAAAAGCTACCCAAAATACCAAACAAAAACTATCAAAAAAACTCCATTTATGATACCTAAACAAAGAAACAGCAGAACAAAAAAAAAATAGGACAGAACAGAACAGTTGCAAAAAAAAGACCAAAAATAAAAACAAACAATAAATAAATTCCATAATAAGAACTACTATAAACAATAAACAACAACAGAACAGAACTAGAAACAACAACTATTACTATTACAACAAACAAACAAACAAACAAACAACAAGAACATACATCATCATCAACAATAACAACAACAACAACAACAATAGCAAACAGCGAATGCCAAGAACCAATATGTATGCACATACGAGACGAGAAATCACTTTCGTCATACAATTTTTTTGTTGAAGAGGAAGTACCGCCTTTGAGGCGCCAGTCGCAAGGCTAGAAAAGAAAACAGACAACTCGAACATGGTACAAATAGATAGTATATATTAAAGTAATTGTACCTGTCAAATCACGCATGCAGCGTCGTATGTGGGTGTATGCTCTGACCCGATCCGAACCGGTCCAACCAAATCCGACCCCTGACCTGACCCAGCTTTTCTTCGGGTTGGTTTGAGTTCATGCCACCAGCACAGCTCCTCATATCCCACACGCCCACGACCACGCCCCAGCACACACACAGGAAATACTCTATATAAATTCAAATTCCCATATCAAAATCCATTCTGATGGGAGGCACTCGTTGTGGTACTCCTACACCCATGACCATAACCATATATCCATACGTACAGTAAATATTGAGATGATGCCGTTCTGTCTGCCCACATCGTCGCAAAAAAAGTGGGGTGGGGTGGGGCGGAAACCCCTCCGTCTCTCTATGCCTTTGTTTGTGTCTATGTCTGGTGGGGGTTTCAGTTGTTTCAGTATTCGCTTTTTTTGTAGGGCAGTTCATTTCAACGATAAATAAATATAAATATCAGCATATCTACATACAAGACATGACATGCATTCATACATATCTACTACATGAATACATACATCTACATGGATGTGTGTATATCTATCTACATGTGCATTTTACACTGTTGTAAATCATCACCAAAATCTCCACCCACTGCGTCTTTGTGTGTGTGTGTGTGTGTGTTTGAGTCGCTGTAATATAAGCATATGCATACATTATATAAGTATAAATATATATACACTCGAATATCTGTACATAAGAGCACACACACACACACACACATCTACACACAACTGAGCAAAAGAGCGGCCCACCATTTGTACTATATGCTTGTTTGTTTTGTCACTATTTCTGCTTTAAAGAGCGAAACTTTTATTTCCATTTCCGTCATTCCCTTCAGTTCCCTTCCACAAGGAGTCAGGAAAGCAAAAACAACACAATTCTCTCTCCCTCTCAGTCTCTCTGTCTTTGCTGAGGCTGAGGCTGAGGCGGAACGACAGCAGAAATCCAACAAACAAATCTTTGTTGACAGCTCCGGAAAATTCTATTAATGTCTTGCCAGTGTGTGCCCGTGACGTGTGTGTATGAGATTGAATGTGTGCGTGTGTGCTTGCTTATTTTGTTTTGTGCACAATATCCTAGATGGTCCTACTATTACAATCGTACTACTTCCCCATCAACAGCAAGCGAACAAATAAAACGAAAAAAAAAAGCACACACACATCTGATCACAGATCACAGCTCTCACCTTTTGCTTGTACATCCAGAAGAACCACAACCACCTCCTCCACCCAGTGTGTACATACTTCTTCCTTCCTTACGGTTGCGTCGCCTGTCCATAAACCACCTCAAAACCGAAACCAAACCCAAAACCAAACCAAAAACGTTCTTTTGACCACTACCGTACCTGTGTGCCTCGTCCATTTCTTTCCACTTGTTACCAATTCTGCAGAATGCCCGTTCCAACGTTTCATCATTTTTAACTACTAACTTTTGTTTGATTTTCCTTATGTTTTTGCGTTGTTTTTCAGTTGTCTTCATATGTTTTCCGTTCTGTTTAGTTTTCTTTTCCATGCTTTTCGTTATGATTTCGTTTGTTTTATACGTATTGTATGCCTTTCGTTCTGTTTGATGAATATCTTCAATATACTTGAGCCAACTTTATTTTTAAACGAATTCCTTAAAGTTTATTTGTACATTAAGCAAACAATACGATATTTTTCTCTATCTCTCTTTCCCTTTCATTTAAAATATAACAAAAAAATCAAAAATCAAAACGCGTGTATGCAATTTGCCCCCCTGAAATGAAACTTCAACTGATCTTTGTGATCTATATGCGAACCAAAACAAAAACAACCCATATACCATATGCCATATGCAAATATCAAACAAATATGTATTTATGAAAATAAAAACCGAAATCAAAAAAATATATATATAAATATTGTCGCGTCCTCGATAATGGAACAGATTTCATGATGAAGAACATGCGAATCTTTTGAACGCAATGTGGCTGATAGCGATAACATTTTTGAGTGTTGGTTTCGGTGATATTGTTCCGAATACGTACTGTGGACGTGGTATCGCTGTCAGTACAGGAATAATGGTGAGTTTTTAACAAACAACTACAACTACAACAAAACTATTACCAACAATTGCACACAACATAACAAAAAAGAAAAAAAACAAACAAGAAAAAAACAAAAAAAGAACAAAGAACTATCATTTATCGATCAATCAACTATTTTCAAATAGTACCTATCGATTTTAATCTACCGATAAAAATCACTTGTAAATAATTACATAAACTGCATACGAATGTTGCCCGCCCACCCGCTCCACCACAAAACGCCCGTCGCCGCCACTTCTAATAAAAAAAAAAAACACTAGAATCGTGTCCTGTTCCTAGGTAAATGTACATAGCATATACGTAAATTACATATTTAGCGAAATCTTCATAAAAAGAGCTTTAGTTACGCAACTGTCCCTGGATTCGGGCACCTCTGAGATTAGCTTATGAACAGGAGAACAGAAGAGCAACTAGCCGCCGCCGAGTAGCAGACAGCAGCGCCGCTCACGATTGCCATTAGAGATGGGCAAAGGCCGATTAACAGAAATATGTAGAAATCTGCGGCTCTGTTCGTGGTGCATACGAGCATCCTCGTATGTGCAGCCATGCGCTCAGGGCACCAACTACTGCCTACTGCAATAATTAGTACACGCCTTTTCCACTCCACTGCTATAACATATTGTATGTCTGTATACTCTTTCGCCCCATCTCTCTCCTGTCTCTCTCGATCTCAATCTTGCTCTCTCTGTCTGTACTTCTTTCGAATTATGCTTTTGTGTGGCTTACTTTCTGTCTGTATCTCCATCTATTATATTTCTCCATATACAATATTCAAACTATATTTCTACCAGTCTTTCTTTCTGCTTTTTTCTTAGACATATTTGATCATGTCGTAGACGCAGTAAAAGCTATGATAAAATAAATTCCAAATAAACCAAATTATGTATTTCAACTCCTAACTTGACTATGAATTGTGATTTATGGTTTCGACTTTGTTCTCTAGCTAATCGTTACGTACGTTTGTGTGTATCTCTCTCTCTCTCTCTGCCAGACACCTCTCTAACTGTTGTAACTAACTACATTAGACATGTGCCAATAAAATCCAAGCAAATACCGCATTTATTTAATCTTAACTCCATTCCGAATAGTATCAACAAACATATAATACTTGAAACTAATCCCACCCAAAAACCCAAACCCAAAACCAAACATGTAGCATCTCTGAATCGCTAAAATTCGAACAAAAGAAAATACCCATATGCATTTATCATCAACCGATCGCACAGGAACTTATTCATTCATTCAGTCATTGAGAAAACCCAAATTAACATACCAAAAAAAAAAGAAAATGATTGATGAAAACCGAGGAGAAGTGAAAACAAAAAGAAATGAAAAGAAACGCATAAGCAAAAAAGAAAAACAAGCAGAAACAGAAACATAACCTACATGTTGTAACATCCATAAAAATCAGTGTGTATTTTGCGAGCAACAACAAGTTCTGGACTATAACTCGATAAACAAATTCATTTGAATGTATAAACAATGGAACAAGAAAAACTGAATGAAATAACAAACTGACATCAGAGATTGGCTGACATCCAACTCAGACGAGTGCCCCAAAACACAACACAACACAGACACACACAGAGTATACTAGTCCAACATGCTGCCATGCCACACCACAACGAACCATGCCCACATCCACATCCACATCTACATACATACATACGCCAACATACCACCACACGCACAGCGGCGACTGAGTTGGGTGTCAATGTCAGTGGAGTGGACGACAGAAACTCACCTTTGACTCACCTTTGAGACAATCACAATCAAATCTCAACATATTGTGCATCGTTCTTACAGGGTGCTGGCTGCACGGCGCTGCTTGTGGCCGTCGTATCCCGTAAACTGGAGCTGACCCGTGCCGAGAAGCATGTGCACAACTTCATGATGGACACGCAGTTAACCAAAAGGGTATAGATCGTCCTTCAATTTGGAATTCAACCCAACTCAACCGAAACTGAAACCGAAACCCAAACCCAAAACCCAAACCCAAACGCAAACCCAAAACGAACCCAAACGACAAGACGAACTACAGACTTCGGACTGCGGACCTTGACTCTCTGGGTTGATACATTCCAGATACTACTACAACTACTACCACTACTATCACCATATGTAACATATAATCAAAAGATGCATTCTAATTTCCTTTGTATACATTTCTTCTTTGAACCAAAATTTAGCTGAAAAATGCTGCGGCGAATGTTCTTCGTGAAACTTGGCTCATTTACAAACATACAAGACTAGTAAAACGGGTTAATCCCGGCCGTGTAAGAACCCACCAAAGAAAGTTCCTTCTAGCTATATATGCGTGAGTATTTTTAGAGATCTATCAACCAACCTACCAACAACAACAAAATCTAACTATCAAACTAAATGTCAGGCTGCCACTAAAGATTAAAGATTAAAGAGATTAAAGTTCAATTAACCAAATCGATCATCGAATATCGAATATAGAGTACATACATACATACAATACGTATGCATGTACATATGTATGTCCAAAATGTACCATCAAGAGATACGAGTAGATCCGTTTTCAGTGTTGGGGAGGAACGAAACGAAACGAAACGATCGATCATCGAAGCAATTTGTGTGTGACTCGTCCTTGTTTGTTTTTGTTTGTCTCTGTCACTCTCCTTCTGTGTCTCTCTCGCTCCCACTCTCTGTCTCTCTCCTCTCTCTGTCTCTCTCTCTTTATGTCTCTCTTCTTGTCCCGTCAATCTTATGGCATACCTCTCATTTGTCCTGCTCTATGTAATATGTTTGTCAGATCAATCCAATCCCAGTACCATAACCAGTACCAGTAATAGTCCAGTCCCACCCGATTCCTTAGTCCCAGTCCAACCACTCCAAGCCCAAGTACCCCAAGTCCACGTTCTCTGTGATACTTCATGCATAAATAAGTAGATTCATACTCTGTTCGAAACCTATTTCATATACTCATCAAAAAAAAAAAAAAAAAAAAAAAAAAAAAAACTGTAGGCAAACTTTGACGGTTCGCGGAAAGCCTCCATCAGAGTCTGTAATTTGTACATAACGAATAACCAAACAAAATCAATGAATTAATCAACGTACTAAAACAGTTAACTACCAATTACTACAAAATACTAAAAAGTAAATGAAAAACCAATAAGATTGAACTCGTTTTACTAGCCTGTAAATAGGTTGTAAAGCCCTGTTTTTACGTTATGCAATAACCGAGACTAGCCACATTATCTAGCATGCAGCGTTAATATTCTAGAATCTCGTATCAAAAACTATCGCAATATCATCAAGCTTCTGCCCAAGTGCCCAAACAGTGCCACACGTTACACAGCCATCTGTACAGCTACCGCCCCTCTTCAGCATTCATCATCTAGCAGCAGCAACAGTAACAGCAACAGCACAGCGAGTAACATCCCCATATCAATAGACACACACAAACACACTCTCTGAACACTCTGTACTATGTCCAGACCCACCTGTTCTCTTCTCTTCTCACTCTCCCACTCTCTGATCCCTGGAATCTGTCCCCATCTATTATCCCCCAAACTATGATCTTCCGCTCATACAAAAACAAAAACCACAACAACATTTGTGACTCGTTGCAGCTACGATCGTTGCGATCTAGCGATGGTTCAGTGATGACTCAAGGCTCAAACGATATGATGATATTTTCACGATACGATTTTCTGCAATTTTAGCGCCACAAAACAAAACAAAAATATATCTACCCATATGAATTATGTTTTTTCTACAATCTAATTAAATATTTACCCACAACGGCACAACAAATTTTACACACACAAAAAAAACAACAAAAAATAAACCATTTTCAGTGATCTTTACTATGCAGTGCGTTTCAGAACTGTAAGACTGCCGTTTAACTTGCCTTGATTATTCAACAATTCACCTTTTTATTTATGGATATTCTTTGCATTTCTTTATTCGCTTTTATCCGATATTGCCGGCTGAAATCTCAAATGTTCTGAGACGTGCTGTAAGCTGTTGTCCGATTCGAAAACAAAATCTATAAAATTAATATTCCGGCAGAGGCCGGAGTAGAACGATCAACGATTCCAACAACAGGATCGGATCGGATCGTATGTGTGGTGTGCTAGTGCATAACGAAATTGTAAGGCTGTAAGGTTTTAATGAGAACGCAAAGTAAGACCAAGAAGCAGCCTCCTCCTACTAACCAAACTAACATCATAAATAACTGCAAATAGAATGAGATTTTAGTGCTAATGTGTTGGCGAAACAACTACTTGTATTTAAAAGTACCGAAATAATGTAATCTCTATAATGTTGATGACTCTTCCAATGCGATGCAGGTTGCGAAAGGTTAAAATGGATCAGCGCAAACTAATGGATAATGCCAACACAATAACCGATATGGCCAAGGTAGCTAGCAACCAAAAATACATTAAAATTCTTATAGAATATCTGTAATCAGCAATTATCGTAATTAGAATGTGTAGCTATGTACATAACATATATGCCGATACACGATACCAATGCATTTCACATTCACAGACACAAAATACCGTCTACGAGATAATATCGGACATGTCTAGCCGCCAGGATGCCATCGAGGAACGTCTAACAAATCTAGAGGACAAAATGCAGAACCTACAAGTATGACAAACAATCGAATTGAAATTGAAATTAAATGCCACTGATTCCACTTTATATACAAACACACACACACACACATACACCACAATATAAATATATATATGTATGTTTGTATGCTATTATTCCTTTCGTAGGAGCACATGGAAAGCCTTCCGGACCTATTGTCTCGTTGTCTGACCCAACACCAGGAGCGCATCGAGCAACGACGGAACTTTTTACATCCAGACACTGCTGCAGCCCCCATCCAACAGCCAACGCCCCAATCGATGTTCAATGCAGCCCCCATGCTGTTCCCCCATTCAAGGTGAGTCCTTTGCTCCACTCTTTCTTTGTCTCTATCTTTCTTTGTGTCTTTGTCATGTCCATTATCCTCATCCACTCATCTCTTCATTGCCATCACCATTCCCATTCCCATAACCATTTCCCATTCCCCATTCCCCATTTCCATCCATCATTCCACATCCATTCCACATGTCTATCATTAAAGCGAATCTTGTGCCTGTCATTTCAATTTGTTTTCGTTGTCTGTGAATTGTGCGGGGAAGCGCCTCATGAGATGCCATGCCATCATCTAGTCTTCATTTGTAAATATATATTATACACATAAATTTACTTGATGTCCACTTGCACACTTGAATCCCCCAAATTACATCCCCAAAACTCTGTGATTCCCCCTATAAAAAAAGAGAAAAAAAACCATCCTCCTACTCCATCTTCTATGCAAGATTCATATGATTTACGACTGTGACGCTTTGATTCAGGGACAGCAGAGCATCGAAGAGCAAAAATATACAAATGGAAATGCTCTTTTGCATTCGTTTTGATATTCAATCGATGCTATCGATAGCTCTCTTCGATAAATGGACAGTTACTAAGCTCAGGGATTACTTTTTTACATATGTACATATTTGAAGACTTAAGACTAATTATTCTCATGGCTTTATCACATATCATAAGAATATCCATATCTTTCTATCCATTGTCATTGATCTCTCATTGATTTCTCATGCATACACACACACCGATACACCGATACACCGATACAGATACACACCCATACAGAATCGCCAAAGTTAAATTTGTTTTTCGAAAGCGTACTTTGATAACAACAACGACAATTAACAATCGAATAATGCTTTTTGCATAGAAGTGTTCCCTCATCCAATAACGCCGCTGCTACTTACCATTGGCCAACAAGCCCTATTTTGCCACCTATATCTAGTAGAACACCACATTTAGTGCCTGATACTCACATGCCATCAAATGGATCTGCAGTTAATAGCTACGCATCTTCCAACAAATACGGCAGCTGAATATCAGAGAGAAGAGAGCGCTCCAGTTCCGTGATTAACATCGAGATGCAACCATTAAAGCCCCCATCCCCCAAAACTACGTCAACGTTAACGTCAACGTCAATGTCAATGTCAAAACAAAAAGCCATGTCGTCGTCGATAGTGCCGCCAGTAGGCGCTGAGACCGCGCTGAGGCAACGTTTGCATTCGCCGTCGTTATCGCAATCCCAATCCCAATCGCAGTCGCAGTCACAGTCCGTAGCACAGTCGTCACACGCACAGTTACAGTATCGGGGAATATCACAGTCACTGGAATACCTGTTGCACCGTGTTGGTGAGACAATACCACCGGTCATACCAGAGGATGTTGAATCGCCAACAAATACGAACACGAACAGTAACAGTTCGCCAACACAGGACCAAAATGCCATGGAGATGTGTACGATGACTGTACCATCATCGAGCTCAGCGCCGGTATTCAGCGCTAATGCAGCAGCAGCAGCAACAGCCCTGGTGCCAAAGCAAATCGACGCTAGCGGTGGCATTGTGAAATCGATAACGATAACGGACCCACTGACTGCAGCACTGACGACATCGATGCCGATGACGATGACGACGACGAGTGGCAGAGCCGCCGCCTCAGTGATTGCCTCAACAAAGATCACTGAGAATAAGTTTACTAGAAAGAGAGAACGTGTATGCAATAATAGTAGTAATAGTGCTAGGTAATAATAGTAAATAGTAAATAATAGTGGTAATAGTAATATTAGTAATTCTACAAGTCGATTTTCGAATGTCGGCCTTTTGTAAATAAAGCCTCTTCGGAATGAGAAACAAACAAACAAACAAAACTCAACAGAGAAGGATAAACGCTAGCATATACATACTCGTACATACAATAAATGCATACATACATATATGTTATATACTTGTCATATACAATGGTGTAATATATTTTTTTTTCTAAGTTTTAGGCTATAGAAATATTTGTAAATCTTCTCCTTTGGGTGCCCCGAGAGGTGCAGCCTGTGTTTTGCATACTAAACCATGTATGTATGTATGTATGTGTGTGCGTGTGCCTGTGCCTGTGTGTGTTCGAGAGGGAGGGAATGTTCCGGATGTGATCGGAATCAGTATGGTGGAGGGGCGTGCTTTATCATACACAGATCATAATAAAATCCCACAGCAACTCAAGCGCTCAAAGAACCTACTTTAAACACACCACAAATCCACTCCCTGAAACACTCCGTTTGCTGTAATATCTTTTGTGCAACGACCATCCATTCCCACCTACATGTCCATGCCCATCCAGAACATGTCCCTTCCTCTGTACGCATTTTTGTGTGTGTTTTATGTAATGCAAAATGTAAATGGAAATACGAACAGCAACAACTAGAACAATTATATATATACAACAAGAACATGAAGAAGAACCCACTATCTGTATAACTGTAAGGCGTATGGTGTTATAAGAACTATCTACTAGAAATCGCGTTAAAACAGTAACCAAAATCAAACGAAGAACAAAGAAACAAAGAAACAAAGAAACAAAGAAACAAAGAACAAAGAAGTGAGGAACAACCCACAACAACAAGTAGTACATATACTATTGTACATCTACTAGTGTCTGGCTTTAACTAAACTAATGAAACAAAAACCAATTTAATGGAACCACGTTTGTTAGTTGTCTTCTTTTTCTACATACCTATATATCGGTATATATTATACATATATCTATATATCTAGACGAGTTTATCATTTCGAGTTGTTTGTTATTTTTCGCCTTTTTCTTTTCTACCAAAAGAAATTATGAACTCAATTAAGAACCTGACTAGCTTTCGAGGGAGTTACTTACGTGACGAGAAGACGTTGATAGTAGCATAGACTAAATAGAAACCCAAACAAAAACAAACAAACAGAACTAAAACGAAATTAAAAGTAAAGGTAAAGTAAAGTACATTAAAAGTAAATGAAAAAGTAAAAGTAAAGTAGAGTAATCAATTCGATATAGAGAGAGGAGAGCAATTTTAATTGAACTTTTGTAACATATTATTACATTTAGAAATTCACAACTTAATTTACAAGAACAAACTCTAGGCTACAGAATAGAGGGTAGAGGGTAGATTAGAGGGCAGAATAAATCGGAAGCGGAGTGGCGTAGGAGGAGCTGTAGGAACTGTGAAAGTGGTGTAAGGAAATGTAGGAGGAATTCCCCAAGCAAAGGATATAGTTTACGAGTAGACATAATAGCAGAAGTGGCCGAGCTACGTAAAGATTTTCTAACGATTCTAAAAGGAATTATATATACTATATATGCATACATATATACTTATTATTACAAGTATTAACAGAGGGCATCGAAGTTACTCGAAAACTTAGAGAGAATAAGGTAAAATCTAGGAGAATGCCTAACATCAACAAATGCTTTGTAAGGACTCAAAAACAAACAAAACGATCAGGAGCAAACAAAATATACAACTGAATTCCCCAGATAGTGCCCCCAAGCCCAGGCCCAGACCCCGTTCCTAGCCCCAGTCCAAGCCCCTGCCGCAAGCTCTAGAACCGAATATGTAGAAGCCGTACAGAACCACAAAGGGCCAGAAAGGATCAAAATATCTGTTTAATCTATAGACTATATTATAGCCATAGGTGCTGTAGATGCCCCAAGCCAATTAATGTATCGGAGTTAACCTTTGAAAACGAAGTCCGACTCCACGGCCAACATCCCCACAACAGCCACAGCAACCCCAAGTCCCGCGACAGCACCCGAGATGATCTTCGATTTGGCACCCTCATAAAGATAAAGAAATGCAAAGAAAACCAAAAGTTTCTCAACTGTCTGATAGGTGTAACTTACGAGTAATATACAAAAAAATATATCCCCGAACGAAGGAAAGAAACAGGAGGTGGTGGAAGACCTTCCTAAGAATCCCAAAGAAGAGCAAAGAGAAGGAGAAGAAGACAAACG
Organism: Drosophila subobscura; assembly: GCF_008121235.1. Classification (NCBI taxonomy): domain Eukaryota; kingdom Metazoa; phylum Arthropoda; class Insecta; order Diptera; family Drosophilidae; genus Drosophila; species Drosophila subobscura. The sequence continues at coordinate 20,123,590 of NC_048530.1, read as the reverse complement.
AAACAAACGAACTAAACGAACCCTTAACAAAAATGTGTGTATACCTATTTATAATATTGAATATTTAAATTGAAATGAACGTTCAAGACTGCTGTCAAAATAGCTTTATCACATAATAAAATAACAAAGATCTACACGAGACACAGAACAAGAACAGATCACAAGAATACGAGTATACAACAGATCCGAACCGATCGGAAAAGAGCAGAACAACTTACAGTACAGAACATACCAGAAACTTCACTCACTCAAAACTTAAAACTCAAAACACACACAAACTATCCAACAATCTACACTCGACACATGACACACCCGACATGTGGGAAGACTTACTCACACGCCCAGCTTTAACGTTATGTATAGATGCATATTTGGGTTTCAACTCTACAACAACAAAACAACAACTTTAAACGAACAAATATATATCGATATATTTACTATATATGTGTGTGTGTGTCGATAAGCGATATATCAAATCGAATAATTGGTACAAGATCAAATTTCCGCTTCAACTGGTTTCCTTGAGCCCCACAAAAATGATAAAAAAATGACAAAACTTAAAGCGAAACAAAACCAAAACTAAAACTTTGATATGAGGGACCGAAATTTCAAATGACAGGTCTTTATTATACAAAATACCATTAAAACTAAAAACCAAAAAGGAAATCAAAATCAAACAACTAATGGGAATCTCTGTCTGAAAACTGAACCTAAAAACAAAACGAACAAAAAGCACAACAAGACAACCAATGGAACATTCAACAGAATCACTTCAAGCCGGAAATTAGTTGCAGTTGCAGTTGCAGACACAGGACACATGACATACAAATAAATCGATCATGAATGTGCACCACACCATGTCTTTGGCTAAATGTTGTTCCTTTCGGATGTATGTACATATGTATGTAGTATGTCCAATCGTTGTCCCTGTTGCTATCGTTTGTCCAGTCCCCTGTCCAGTGTCCTGTGTCCTGTGTGTTGTCTACTTTGTCTGTGTTGTTTTTGCATATTTTTCTAATACGGATTCTAATTGCATATGCATACATGATGAATATATCTTGTGTATGTATATATTCTTTTCTTCAGCGAATCGTAGAGCTCGTGGGGTGCTGCGAAAATCACAAAGTGTTGCACACGCCTGATCTTAGAGCCGACAACTGGATACAAATTCTCTCAATCGTCCATCGAATACCAGGAATACCAGAATAATGCCACAATCCCAAGCCGAAATACAACAGTTGTTCTTTGTTTTGGGTACATTTACACGCTCAGAACTATAGTCTATGTAAATAGAGTGTCCCCCCAGATTCCAGATTCTAGTCCCTTACATCTTTTTCCACTCTTTCAACTATTGTATGTAGAATGAGGTATGCAGGAAAATACATACATATACACATGCAGTACACACACACGCAAACACACAAACACACACACAGATAGATATAAATACTTACCTATACTTATATACATACATACATGTACAGACGGTCTAGAGAGTATATACCCAGAGAAGAGCCCGCGACGACACAACAAATAAGATCATATTTGACTTTATATGTATTATAGTAATGTATTCAGTAGCTAAATCGAAAGCCGAAGCAAAGACCAATTTATTAAACGACAAACTAAAAGGAAAACAAAAAAATAAGAAAGCGAAAACCGAATAAGAACAATTATTATGTTAAACTAAACAATAAAGGACGATGAGAATGATGTAGAGGACTTAGAGATGAGCGCGAAGAAGCTGGCGAGAAGTGAAACAATTTTTTATTGAAAAAAAACAAAAAGAAAACCTAAAGGAAATGAAAACCTAAACTAGAATGCATTGCATGATTTAAACAAACAAACAACAACAACAACAAAAAATGGTAAAAAATAAACCGAAACTAAAGTAAATGCAACTAAATATAAAACTAAAGTCAACTAAAACTAAACCTTAAACTAAAGCTAAGTACATCTAAATTAAACTTAAATAAATTAGTATAAATGAAAGGGAAAAGATTTGATTTCTTAAAGAAATGCGTAGGAAGATTTAATTAAAAACCACAAAAGAAAAAAAAGAAACCAAAAAACAAAAAACAAAAACCCCCAATGGAAAAATAGTTTATTTTGAATTAATTGTTTTGTATATTTAAATTTAAATTTAAACGAATAAATGAAACCGATACCCGAAACAGAAACAGAAACCAAACAAAATATATTGTTATATTGTATATCTTATCGAGGAACCGTGTTTTGCAAAAGCTTTAATATTTAGGGTGCCTACATTTGCTAAATTAGTATTTTACGATTGAAAAACAAAACAAAACAAAAAAACTAAACTAAAAAATAAAATAAACAAACAAAAAAGAAAAACAGAAGTACAGAAACCACAGACACAAAATAGCATAAACATAGAAAACAGATAACAGATAACAGGATGATGAAGATGAAGGACGAGTGGCGATTCCAAAGCCTAGTCATAGAAAAAATCGACAAAAGAAAAGCAGAAACACTAGAAGAAGGCAGTTCATAGAACCCGCGTAATGTTGTTTGGTCAAAGTCAAGAATCTAAAGCTAAGGAAAACCCCAAGCCCTAAACCGAAAAACAAAAAATAAACAGAAACACAATTGAGAATACCCTAGAAAAAACAACACAAAACCAAAACTAATGCAAATATTGTATTTGTATTTGAGATATGAATTTTAAGAATGTTTATTAGACTTACGATTTGTTATTTTGTATACATATACATATATATAGTATATATCATATGTATTATGTATGTAGCATAAACTGATCAGATCTGATAACGATTGTAATTGTTTTTTTTTTTTGCTCATTAAGCATTTACGTCGTAAGAATTCCCACTATTTATAGCAAATTTACCATATTACATAAAATCAATTTGCTGTACTGTTATAATGTACACTTCCCACCCCCTTCCCAACAAAAAAGAAGATCGAGAATATGAGAGAAAGTAGAGAAACGAACAAGGATCGAGAGTGAGATGAGATTCGATCAGTGGGAGAGGTAGGAATAGAAAGAAGGAACACCTCCCCCCAACCTCCCCCCCCCATGAAAATGTAAATTATTAATTTAAAAAAACCAACAAAAAACAAAAGAGAAAATTGAAATTTTAACAATAATAAAGGGCTTTGTATGAAAGAAAAACCAACAAAAACTGAATAAAAATAAATTAAAAATATAAAATCTAAAAATATTTGCCATCTTTGTTCTTGGAATTGGATAGGAGCATTGGATATTTCAGCAGAAAACAGGTAATGCAAATAATTAATACTTAAGTACTATTTAAATGTGCTTCCTGCAAATAAAATGCCAATTTTGATTTATGATTATCATAATTTATTATCTTTTACGATACGATTTTTACACAGGATAACAAAGAGGAAAAAAAAAAAAAAAGGGGGATGGCATTTAAATAATATATTTATGCATATATGTAAATGATGCTAACAAGGGATCAATCACAACACTCCAGTCCACTGCACTCCACTCGATATAATCGTTTGAAGTGTCTGTGTGTGAGTCGCTTGGTGTCGGCATTTGTGATGGCTTCATGGAGACTGATAATGGCATATAACTAACATAAACCTAATCTCAGATATCGCAGATCTAATCTGGACATCTACTCTCCTAGTTATTGCTACCACAGAAGTGGCCCAGCTTTTGCCAGAAGGCGCCCAGCTTGGAGGACTGCTTCTTGGTGGCTCTCTGGGCGGCCTTCTCGTTCTTGAAGATCACCCATTCACGTCTCGTCTCGGGATTGGCCGGACCCCACTTGTCGCTGGGTCGCAGCGATGCCACAAGAGACTGGAATGGGAAATTTATTAGAAAAAGCTGATCGAAAAGGAACTCAATCTCCAAATACTCACTTGTCCCAAGCTGCCCTCCCTGTGATGGGAAATGTACCACATCCACCAAAGTGGGAATTGTGCGGCTCCGATGCCAAACAGCAGCCAGCCAGCCACTAAAGAGATCAGAGATTTGAGATTATGACCCAAACTGCATCTAAGTTTACACACCATTTGCGGACTCCGGGAAGTACTGTTCGCTGTAGGTAATGGGCTCGATGGTGACCATGGAGTAGATGAAGATGACAATCATCATGACGGGCGTGAAAAAGGACCAGCAGACGCGCCAGTAGAGGGACACCCTTCGGTTGCACATGAACTCGACATCATCGCAAAAGTTCTGCAGTCCGTAGATCCAGACAATGCCTGCCAGCTCGAAGATGGCCAAGATGAAGACCACATAGGTGCCGCCATAAAAGTCCACCAGCGTCAGGATCCACTGTCCACCCTAGCCAGAGGCAGACAGAAACAGCATTAAAAGCCAGAAAAACAAAATAAAATAATTGCCAGCTGCACTTACTGGTGTCACATAGACCAGGCCCATAAGGAACCCACATATGGAGGTGGCCAACGCCACTTTCCAGTATTTCCAGGCCTTGAACTGATCGCAAATGATCGTCACAATCGTGCTCTGCAGGGCCACAATCGATCCGATGCCCAGGACAAACAGCATAAAGAAGAAGAGCACCGCGAAGAGCTGTGGCACCGCCTGGAACTTCGATATGGCATCAGGATACGAGATGAATGCCAGTCCAGTGCCACTGCGCACCACATCGCGGATATTCTCGATCTGCAGGTTGTGCGCCAGATTGCCGAGAATCGCAAAGATGGTAATGCCGCCCAGCAGACTCGTCAGCGTGTCCAGCGTGGTGACAATCATCGCATCTCTGATAATAATCAAGCAAATGTTTAAGAAGGATCTTCCCTGATGCATTATGAGTGCTGCTCACCTGTAGATGCCATGATCGAAGCGATTGTAGGAGGCAAACATGATGATCGGGCCCGAGCCGACAGCGAGCGAGAAGAAGCACTGGACGACGGCATTCTTCCAAACTGTGGGATTCAGAAGCTCCCCCCATTGCGGCTCCAGGAAGAAGATGATGCCGTCCCGCGCACCCTCCAGGGTGACGGCCCTGACCAGCAGAATGAATAGCACCACGTAGGGGAACAGGGCCAGGAAGTAGGCAGCCTTGCCAGAGCTCTTAACACCGCGCATGATCACCAGGAAGATGACCACCCAGGACACAAACAGAGCCAACGTCAGCTTCCAGTCGGGGTCACCAATGCCGTCGGATATGTCCAGCTTTTCCTTGATCACCACATTCCTATCAAGACACACACATAGGGAGTTAAAAGAGAGCTGTCGTTCATCCCCCCCCCAAATGAGAACTTACAGAAAATAGAGCTCGGAGCTGCTCTGAAGCTTCCCGGTGTCCGTGTCTGTGTCCGCCAGGGCGGTAATGTTACTACTGCTGAAGAGCAGGCTATCCGCTTCCTCCTGGGGCCTCGAGTTCACACAGTTGATCCAGTCGTCCCAGCAGTAGGACCAGGGCAACACCGATTGGAAGGACACAAACAGATAGTAGAGCGTCAGGGCCAGCAGTGAGGAGTAGTAGGTGATGATGCAGATGGTGGCAAAGGCCTGGCCATAGCCCACGCCCACAAAGCCAGGCACGACAGACCAGATCTTCACAGTGCCCTGACTGGTGAACTGTCCCATGATCATTTCCAGGTAGTACATGGGTTTGCCTGCAAAACGGACAAAAAGAATCAAATTGGGACTCAGAATACGTTTCTCTTTTTAGCTTTCTGCTTACCAATCAGGAAGAGCACAATGATGTAGGGTATGAGAAAGGCGCCGCCACCATTCTCGTAGGCCGTGAAGGGAAATCTCCAGACATTGCCCAGACCCACGGACACCGATATGCAGGACATGAGAAACTCCAGGCCATTGCCCCAATTGGAGCGCTCGGCCTGCTGTTTCTCTGCATCCACCTTCTGCAAAAGAGATCAAAGATTGGATGTCAGAGTCCCGCCAAACATGAGTTATACGTGTTTGCCCAGCATTCCAGACACATGACTAAATATTTAGACACTCATTAGCGGTGGATTTTTGCCTCACACACACACACACTCAGCTGAGTGACTGCGACTACGAGTATCAGCAGCGTTGGAATTTCCAAATCTGAATTCCCAGATAAGCCACACGCAAATATGTATCTAAGCTTGTATACTCTCTTTACTACAGATAGATAATGCCACATGCCATATACCACATATCACTATGTATCCATTCATTGTGACATATTTATAATTGTTTCCGTGTAACGTGATAAGATTTGAGCGGGGAATGCGACACTCGATTGATGCTACTTTTATCGCGGATATCAAGGATTACTCAATCACTCCGTCTTATGAATGTGTGCGATGGTTGAAAGAGTTCATATTGCTACAATTTTAGTGAGCTTTGAATACAACTGTCTCATGAATCATTCAAGAATCTAGATCTTGGCTGATCTCATTGTGTGTGTGTGCACAGCTCATTAGTTGAATGTTGAAGAAACTTTTCATTTAGTCATTCTGTGCATTGTTTTTATAATTATTTTATTCTCAAAGTTGTCCCCCTTTCATTTAAATTAATGGAAGTTTGCGTTGAAATTGGCTACATGCAACTTTTATTTCATGAATCAGCGAAGCGAAGGGAATAGTCAGAAGGGCCTTTGAATCTGAATCTGAATGCAGTTTGTTCTATAAATATAAATTAGCAATTAGAGCCCCGCCATTAGGTTTGGAAAAACAGCAAAAACAGAAAAAACCCCCCGTCGACAAAGTGCTTAAATGATTTTAGTACTCATCATAATTTCAATTTCCATTCTGGTCAGCCACTAATCGGGAAACTTCCCCGGCATTGAGATCCATCACTCAACATCGCACACTTTTTGTGCAGCAAAAAGTTCACACGTTGATTGGACAGACAGACAATTGGATTCTAGTTAATGACTCACTCACTCACCGGTCGGTGTCTCTAAAGCAATTACAATATTCATTGACACAAGTGCACAGACGAGAGAGCACGAGAGAACACGGCTCAGAGCTATTGTTCCGAGTTGGGGCATAAAACGCACATTTCAAATGATTTTAAAGCACTCTCGCGTTATGGGTATTATGGTCATTAATTATAGATAGATAATTATTGCGAGTACTACATTTATTTTATACTAATATGTATAATGGATATCTATTTTCAGCAATACATCGGGTAAAGTATTTGCACAGCAGCAACCAGCCAACCAGGGGTATTGCGGTGGTGTCGTTAACTGTTGTTTTAACGGCCCTTAACATATTCGTAAATAACAAAGCAGCAAAAAAAGGCTGTTTAAATAAAATAATAACTCAGAAAGACACACAGATACGATGGGGTCGGTGGCGTAGGCAATTACGGAGATAAATGAAAACGAAAACTGCATCATTATGGGTCTGTGGAAATTATAGAACCGGAGCCAAAGCCAAAGCCAAAGCCCAACTGTTTGCCTATCCACTTTATCTACGCCAAAGGTGTTACAATCTTGTATTCATTTTGCAATGATACCTTACAAAATATATCTCTACGGTATATATATTGTCTGTTTCGAGACCATAGATATTGAGAGGCTGTTGAACTTCAGATTTGTTATCTAATGGCAACGAGAGTGCTCCTTAATGGATGATGAATGGTTGTAGGTATGGAATGGTATGGGGAATTATTCGTTATTTAAATGCAAGAAAAGTTCCCCCAAGTCTGCTGGTCACTGATTAAGCATTCAGCTTCCGTATGTGGTAATACCACAGAATTATTTCCCACTGGGCTGTTCCCCATTTGATCAAGTTGAGGGTTCGGATCGGTTCTGTCATTGCAGTCATCTTTCGTGTGGAAACGGGTTTCCGCCCCTGCGATATGCCCACGAAATGCGCACTTAAACATATAGTATCTAATAACATGTGGAATATGTACGAGTACTACGAGTACAATATATCTGGAAAGTGTGTTGTTAGAGAATAGTGCCGGCCCGCGAGCAGTTTGAAGGCTGTCTAAGATAAGTTTCGACTCGGTTTGGTTCGGTTCGGTTCAGTTTCAGTTTCAGGGAATTATGGTTTTTTCTTTGCTTTTGTGTTTTGTTTCTGTGGCACTCACTATGTACGCCGGTGGGGCAATAAACCGTATAAGATATGCATTTAATATCCGCTAGACAAAGTCTTTCCCTGCTCTTGCTATCCGCTGCCCTCTGCTCTCCTCTCCTCTTCTCTTCTCTGTCTGCCTGTGCGTTGGGCGGTGGATTGTAAATCGCATTTTCGTTTGTCGGTCGATTAGCCCTGCAATTAAAGACTGACTGACTTAATGATTATAATGACCATAAAGCCATAAAAAAAAACAAAGCAACGCTGGAGCCACGCAGTATCATGACTAAAGGACTGACACAACAGCATAACAGCCATAACCCGGTATCAAGTACCACATATCCTTATGCCCATCCTTTGGCTGGTGTGGGTGTTGGTGTGGGTCGCATACTTTCACACTTAACTGTGGCTTACAATTCTCTAATCTGTCGCCATATGGCGGCCATCCACTTATGCCCGCCACTCCACACTCGAGTGGTGCCGGTGCCGGTGCCCCGGCACTGCACTTGAAACTAATTTCATTAGCTCTTTGCCCCGTGATTGTTTTATGGAGTGTTGCACGGGTGGGGGCGCTGGCTTTCTTGCTTTACTTACTTCTGTTGTGGTTTCTGTTGCTGTTTCTGTTGCTGTTGCTGTCGGTGTCGGTGTCTGTGTTGTTGGTGCTGATTCTTCTCCTTCTGCTCCTGCAGCCGCACCGATGCCATTGCTGTTACCATTCTGCTGATGCACACCTTTCAGTTCCATTTTGAAGCTCCGCTTTTGTGGCACAATTTGAAACAGACTTAAACGACTCTCTGCTCTTGTGACGTTCTCTGTGCACTTGAAACTGTTTTAATTGCAATTGGTAATTAAACACATTTCATGGGCCAAACCGATCTCAGCCCTTGGCTCTGGTTATGGCTCCGTGGTTATGGTCACTGGCTTTCGATGGAGTGGTTGTGGTGCCGCGAATGCCACGGCTAGAACTGAGAATGCTCCGAGCGCTTGCCGCTTTAAGAACTGCCAAAGTACAAGCAGCGTTTCGCCAGGCAGCGTTTCGGCGCCGCTCAAAGCCCGGCGCAGGCGAGCCAACAGGTAAAAAGCGTGAAATTATTCACGAACGCACTCACACCACCCCAACCGTCCCAACCACATTCACATTCACACTCCCATTCCGATGCCCGTGCCATCTGTGGGACGAGGGGAAAAACGTTGTGATCGTGTGCTCGTCGTGGCCTCAGCCACAGATAGATACTCATCGGTTCGACCCGATTGTCGCGTGCTAACTTTCCATGTCGCAGTGTTTGTGTGGCCCCCCTCAATGGGGGGTTAGTTTTTCCCCAGCAGGTACCAGCATAGCCAGTGCTCACTGTGGGGCGCTACGTTCGAAACATCCAAAAAACTTCGATAAAAAAGCGCCAAGAGGGTGAGCGGTTTAATTATGAACCATTGGATGGTTTATAGTAGTAAATACCAACCCAAAGACGCAGACGCAGTAAAACTCACTTCCCGATCCAGAACCAAAACCCAAGACCATGACAAACGTTTTTTCGGGCACCCATAGAGATTAAGTAGGTTCTCCAGTACCGCTATCCGATGACCGACAGGAAAATGAGAGGTGAAAAGAAGTCCAGACATCACTAATTGGACTGCTGGCCCACAAGTAAACGATAATAAATTCAGTTAAATTCGATTCATTGGTCAATATTCATTGACGGGCCACAAACATTTACGATCCAACGCGCCTGATCAGCGTTCCTCTAGTTTATTGCGTGCCGATCCATAGTTCCATCGTTCCGTTCCATCGAGGGGAATGCGCACTTTCTTGGTCATGGACTCTGGCTACTATGACGTCCAGAGTTCTGCTCGATACCAACAAGAATTGCAAGTACAATCCAATCATTCATCAGTGCTTAGGCAATTTTATAATGCCAGCAGATAAGTTTCAGTTTTTCCATGAAACTGGTGAATCCGGCATAATCTTTACGTACGTAAAATGTGTGTGTAGATAATAACATCATAAACATATCGTAATTGGCATCGATTTCAATGTGGATAAGATATAGGACAATGGCTTCCCTTGAATCAATTCTGACGACCTATCTTTTACAATCCTTTTCTTTGGTGATTTACCCAAGAGGGAATGTCTTTTGGGTCGAAATATTGCAAAAACCAATCCAAAAACATACGAAACGATTTGTTTACTTTTCAATAATATTTTATTTAATGTACTTGCATTATATTTAGTTAATAACTAGATTTGTAAATTATTCTCACTTGAATGCGTCTATAAATTAATTCTTATTCGTATCTCTCGTCACTCCTCCTCTCAGCACTACTAGATAAGAAACAAAATAGGATATAACCGGACATAAATAGGGGAAGCAGAACCGCACACACGCACACACGATGATCGTTAGGGGAGGACGAGTCTATCCGTAAAAGAAGGTTAGCTTCGGGTATTCGCGGGTATGTGGGCTCTTCAATCATGGTTATAGCTCTATCGCTATGTCAGTTTATCAGTTTATCAGTTTATCAATCAGTACATCAGTATAACCATTTATCAAAAATTGTACAAGTGACACAAACTACATTTGAAATCGAAGATGAAATTGCCAAAGAAAAGTCTGAATTGAAAATAGAGTTTGGATGGGAATTTGATTCTGGGGAAAAGTTAATTTTTCCACAGTAGCACATCATGTGGGGAGGCAGGGGCACAACGAAGGCGGGGCGAACAGTACGAATGAATTATTTTAAATTAGCAAATTAATGTTAATTAATTACACACGATAGATCTAAAAACAAACAGGAAAAAAATTGTGTAATAATAATAATAATAAAAATAATTCATTATAATTACGATAATGATAGAGCAATAATCATAGTAATAATAATTGTCGTATAAACTATCGTAGAAGAAGAATAACACGCCAAGTCTTTCAAATCGCCGCACAGAATCGTAAGAATCCTGCCATATATAAATGTGAATACAGATATATAGATACAGCATATAGATTTAGATAGATATATATATATATATGTATGTATATATGTATGTGTATGATCATCACTTGTACGTTTTATTAACTAAATTATTTAATTCTGCCCTTTTTGGCAATTACGATGACGATGACGACAAATGAGAACCGTGACGACGACTATTAAGCATTTCTTTTTGCTGGTTGTTGTTTTTAATATATTTTGTATTTTATAAATTGATTTTCTTCTCTCCTCTCGCACTCTCTCTCGCTCTCTTTTTCTTCACTGCTTTATTGTATACATTACAATTTAAGTTTTCTCTTTATCGCATCCAAAATAAATATGTATAACATGATTTGTGTGTGTGTGTGTGTGTTTGGTGTAATATTATTAGTTGTATGTACTGGGGGGATCCTTTTGGGTTGGGTGAAGATGGTTGATGGGGTGGGGTGGGGTTGGGGTTGGGGTTCGTGTGTGTTGTGCTGTACTTGGAATAAGACTTCCTAAAGCTTCTCATCTGTCTCTGGTCTAAAAACACCCCAGAGTTTGTAACATTTTAAACGATTTTGTTTTAATTGTATTCCTTGTCAAGTCATTCTATGAATAGTTTGTTTCTTTGTTTTCTTCTTTTTTGTTTGAATCTTTCTTGCATTCGCAAATTGAATTTCAGAAAGAAAGGCATTTGAGGTTTCACTCTTTTTTTTTTTTTTGTTTAGTTTTAGTTTCTTTTGTGGCAGCACTATTTGCAGTTTGTTTTTTGTTTAAATCAACAATTATTGCTTTTGCTTTTTGCTTTTGCTTACGCGTTTTTCTCTCTTTGTCTCTGCATTGCATAATTGGCTTTTCCTTTTTTACTAAATTGCTTTTGTTTGTGATTGTATTTACATTATTTTTGCACATGCTTGGCGGGGCGGGGAGGAGGAGAAACAACTCTTCCCCCACCCTGTCCACAAATCTCTCTAAACGTCTACAATTCCATTTGAATCTTTCTGATCTATTTCTCTGCTCTAGTTTTAGTTTTAGTTTTAGTTTTAGTTTTAGTACCTGTTTCTGTTTCTGTTTGCTTTTGTTTTGTTTTAATTTGTTGACTAACAATGGCACACACGCATATAAATATATTGATTCTGTTAACGAGTTACAATCATTTCTGTCATCATTTGTTGTGTCTGTTTCTTTAGGCATTTAGCGGCGCTTGCGGTGATGGGTAAGGGCGAAGGGGAAGAGGATGCGGATCGGGAGGGGTTCACAGCAGATTAAGTATTTCGCATTCGACTTGAGCATTCTCGCCATCTCCCCCTAACTCTCTCTCTCTCTCTATTCTTTTTGCTCGGGGGATTTGTGTTTTGTAATTTATTTCTTCAAAGTAATATTGTACTCTTTGTGGTTCGACTTTTTGTTTAAATATATATGAATAAAAACAACATAATTCATACACATATAAAAACGTATCGGAACGATCAAAAACCGGAGATGATACTAGATACACATTCAATTTTTAATATATATACTATATAATTCCATTCCTATGCTTATCTGTATGTACAATTACAAATATCTCCTCTCTCTATCTATATCTCCGAATCTGATTTTGTTTTTTTGTATTTAGTGTCTGATCCTCGCATGAACGAACGCTTGATATTGGGTTTAGGGTTTAGTTTGCTTTCTTGTTTTGTTTTTGTGTATTTTTGTGTGTTTTCTGCATTTCGTTATTCAATTTATAAAAAGAACTATTTACACTAGATAGTAGACCTACTTACAACTGAGTATGGTAATATCTTAAGCGGTTCGACTGCTTTCACTCTCCTGCCTTTGTGCCTCTGCCTCTGCTCGCGCTCCTGATTGCTGGTTGCTGATTGATTCATTGTTTGATGGTTGCCTGATTTGATAGATTGTTGTGCCTCCTACACAAACCCCGCAGCAGTTCTGTACCCCGCGATTTGGTTTCCATTTCTTGTTTTTTGTGTGTTTGGGTTGCGAGGCAGGCGGCAGCAGTCAACACACAATATGTGGCGGCAGACAAACGGTGCGTGTGCCCCTCACATATATATATATATATATATTTATATAATTATGCATGCACGAGGCACGAGTGTCTGTGTGTTAGTGAGGTGTCTTATACATATATGCGTGTGTGTGTGTGTTTTGGGGGAGGATGGAAGGGAGGTATGTGGGGTATATGTATGATTAGAGAGGTCTCTCTTTTCTAGGCTCAGTCGCAGTCTACAAATCTTAACTAACGTTTTTTGTTTTGTTTTGTTTTGTTTAATGGAGGGGGCAGCGAGCACTTTGGCTTTGGCCTTCAGTTCATCCGCAATCCTTAGCAAATTCTTAGCAATATCCTGCCTCCGTCTTGACCGCCGCCACCTCCGGAGCCAGGCGACTCCTCAAAGCGCTTGATTTTTGCTTTTGGACTGGGGTTTTGACTGTTTTTTGCTTTGCTGTTAAAGTGTGTTTTTCTGTTGTTTGTGTTTTGCAGATAGGAGCAGTTGTTGGTACTAGCGTTAGTTGTTGTTCAGTAGGGCTCTTGGTTAGTCACGCATCTCCACCCATTTCGCGAGATTTCTGGCGACCAGTTCCTTATTGAGAAAGATTACATTCTGAAAGAGTCGAGAAAGAAACAAAAGTTTGTGTGTGAATTCTCATAAGCAAAAGGAAAGTTCTCTTTGCATTTCTTTGCTGTGATTCGCGCCATCTCTCTCTGATTGATGTCCAATAGAAGGGACACGCGTGAAAAAGGAGTGTACTCACATTGGGGCCTAGGGAAGCAAATAAAAAGATTTCTGGTATGTTGTGACTATTGTAGCCGGCGACTTGTGCTTGCAAGACAATGCCTTTGGTTAGTTTGCTGAGGACATCGATCGCCTCCAGAGACCAGGTACCGTCTGTGGGAAGGAAATATTATTGAACAGTTCATGGTGCATGCCGCAGGCTGGGTGTCTTACCAATGGGCTCAATGTTGGACAGGATGCATTCTGTTGCCTGGAAAGGCACCACCATGAAATCAGTGCGGATCTGACGGAGAACGCAGAGGTTCACGTTCATGTAGCCACCAAAGTCAAGGAATTTAACCACACAACGCTCCTCATCCTCATCATCGAGATCGACGATTTGTACGCGATACCAGATCCCGTTGACAGGCAGCACGCAAACGGCACTGATCTCAATGCCCGGCAACAGGGGCGCCTCTATTTCAGAGTAACTGTCGTACAACTGCTTCTGCAGCATCGGCAGTGCCGGGTGCGAGGGATGCAGCGGATGATTGACAAACAGATGCGATCCCGAGAGCACGGCACTGACCACCACATCATTATTGATGCCCTCAAAGAGTTTCAGCTGCAGGCATAAGAGAAATGATTAGACACGAGCTTGGAGATTGGAGCCAGCGACATTACTCACTTGTAGATTGGAGAGGCTTTGTGCCGATAGAGGAACTATGGTTTGTGGAAGCGCAAAGTGGATGCGTTGCATTGTAAAGTTTGGATAGCGCTTGACGGGCAGACGCTGGCGGATCATGGTCAGGGCAGCATCGATCTCGCTCTCCGTGCCCTCGACAATGCAAATTCGCAGCTTATTCGTGCATGGGTTCTTGCTGAGCGTCACGCTCGCCTGGGTCTTGGCCTTGATCTGGTTGATAAAGGCACGCTTACGGCCGTACAGCTGGCCAATTAGGCTGACGGGGAAGACAAACTCGTAGCTGACCTTGACACGTGTCGCCTCCGAACGGGGCAGGCTGGAGCCCTTGCCCGAGTCCCCAGACTGAACGCTGCAAATACTGAGCGAGGGGCTGGCAGCATCCACATTGCGTTTCTGGTTACCATTGCTATCTGTCTCCTTGAGTTCTGTCTGCTCATCACAGTCGCGGTGGCTAACCACAGCGGCCTCCTTGGCGTTTAGCTTCGACTTGGGCTTGCACTTGGTGTCCTCCACCGCCACCTTCTTGCTGTCGCCTGGCTGGCAATTGTTGTTCTGCTCGCACTCCTTCGTGTAGGTGGCCTCAAGGAACGAGTTCTCTGGCGATATCTTTGGGGTGCGTGTGGCCTTGATCACCACCGGCTCGACGACCTTGCTGTTTGCCTTGCGATTGTAGAAGGAGACGCGTGTGTTCACCGAATCTGGTAGATCGCGCGGCGACGATAGATTCTCAAAGTCCTCGTCAATGGAGCAGAGCTTCTTGTGCTCGGCATCCTGTATCTTTGACTTGAGCATCTCCGAGTCGATCTGCTGCTGCTGCTGCTGCTGATGTACACCCGGCGGAGTCCGTCCATTGCTCTGTATCTTAATGGGTGCCGATTTTCCGTAAAGCATTGTGTTGGGGCTATCCTTCTCGTCGCTGCCGCTTCCACTTCCACTCCCGTTGCCATTTTCTGAGGCATCTGTGCCGTTGATATTCATCGATTTGGTTGCCTGCTGCAGCAGAAAGCCCGTCGGGAGTTTACCGTTCTGTAGGCCACCGTTTGCAGTGCGCGCCTCCACAGGGGAGACGGCGCCACCCGACGACTCCTTGGTGTTGTCCTCATCGTCGGGCTTGTCTAAACGATTTTTATTTCGGCGCCTGAACCAAAACACGCCCAGAATAAATGCTACACCGGGCAGTGACAAGTAGAGTAATGGACGACCGGATACCATTTTCGCTGAATATTGAAGGCTCTGCAAAAGAGAGAAACACAATTCGTATAAGTTGCAATTTGAGCTGATCTCCTGTAACAATTAATGATAACCAACCCGTGTTTTATCTGCGTATAATTTGCTTATCTATATTTTCTGTTGTGTTGTGTATTTGTGAAAATCAAATGGCTACTGAACATGCACAACAAAACGAATGACTTTTAAAGCATTGATTGAGAGTTTCATGGAATTTTTCTAAATATTTCGTATTGTTTTGTATGAAGTGGGGGGCCCAAAAATGTTCTTAAAGCTTGCAGTTTTTCTGACCTTTTCCCAGAAATAATAGACATTAATGTTCTATCAATGCAACGGAGTTATTTAAGTAAAAAGATTTATAAGGAATAAGTCCGGGTATTTATTATCTTGAGTTAATCAATGACCGATTAATATTTGAGTGCCACAGTTATTATATAATTACGCATCGCCAAGATGGGGTTGAATAGATCATATGGTAGGGAGATGGGATCATCAAAGATCGGTGGTAAAAACTGAAATAAATGTAATTCGTAACATTTACATGGAAACGATAAATCTTCTAGGATATCTGGTATACTTTCAGTCTTGCAAATGTCCCATAGTTGAATCTAAGAACTAAAAGGTTCTTTCGTGTTTTTCGAGCATCACGAGACCTGCAGTCCATGTTTGTGTCAGTCAGTGTGTGTTTTTGGCTTTTTCCTTTGTGAACTTTTGCGTGTATTTATAGCAACAAATAAAATACATAATTATAGACAACAATTTCGAGCGGCTCGCAAAGCAAATACTATAACGAAAGAGTGAGACACACACAGATAAAGCGAGAGGGGGAGAGGGTCCGAGATATGTACATACATATGTAGGTGCAAAGCAAATTTGAATGCCACGCGGAAGACCCACACACACATGCATACACGCTTGGTGTGGATGAGAGAGAGGGAGCGAGAGGGAGCCCAAAAGATCGAGAGAGCGTTGAAGCGCGTGCGCAAGAACGAACCAGAAACAAAATAAGAGCCAAAGAGAAACGAAAGGCAAGACACAACGAAACAAAAAGAACAAGCCGTTACGTTTACGGCAAATGTTATGAAATCATTACAAAACAAAAACTAAAAAACAACGAAGAAAAATTGTTATGCTGTGGTTGGGCATGGCATACCACATACCAGCTCCCCCCCCTCACCAAATTTCCTCCCATTCACAAACCCAAAACAGAAAAATTTTATCGATTGAGCAATTACCAAAACCGATCAATGGCTGAATCGAACAACAGCTCGTATTGATATCACACACTATCGCTATCGGCGGCTGCTACGTTGGCTTCGAACGGAAGGGTGGCGTGGCGTATGGTTGGTGGCGTTGGTGGGGTCGGGGGTTGGTGGATTTCGTTAATCGTTTTGGTTACAATTCGTTGTGGTTTGGAGTATTTTTGATTTTATTTTCTTCTACTCCTGATCCATCGGTTTGCTATGCCGCCGTTTATTATTTGTTATCGTTTTTCGTGCGAATTCGAGTTCGAAATGCCGGCGATTTGTTTCGTTTCGAATGCGTTACGTTTGGGGAGAGATTAGGATATCGACTGCTCGATTTACGAAGGGAAACTATCTTACCCGCCATCTAATTGGGTTTGTCTTTCCACTTGCGTCCCCACTTTCTCCCTCCCCTCACACTCTGTGCATTCGCGCTCCCCAACGAACAAAGCTGTCGACGGATGCGTGGTCGCAAGAGTTTTTTTTAGCGCCCCTTCCCACCCACACACCCTCAAAGAAAGAGAGAGGGAGAGAATGATTTGCTCGTTTGAGCCAAAAAAATTCCTCTCACATTCAAATTTTTTTTTTTGTCAACGGTCTTTAAAGAGTTCGGTACAGTGGAGCAAATGATAATATTTTCGAATAAATTTTTTCGACCAAAATATATTTTTGCATGCAAATGCATTTATTTTAGATAAAGATAAAAGAAAATTCAATTGATTCTCATGCGATTTGTCCCACTGTGACAAGTTTGCCCACGTTTCGTCACAGTGTTTGGGTCTGTGTTTGTGTTTGTATGCGTGTAGGCCCAAAGGTCCTCGGCCACACTGTGTAGACAGCTGATAAGGCTAATCGCCCAATCACAAATTAAACGCCAAACAACAAAGCAGCGTCAGATCGAGCGCCAGAGAGTGAGCTGGTGAGCGCGCGAGCGAGAGAGAAAGAGTGGGGGGAGTATCGAAGCAGACGGTCGAAGCTGAGCAGAGTGGGGCCATAAAATGCCTATGGAAGGGCATGACAACTGAGCATTTCCCAATCGTAATAAACCGGGTGACGGGAATTTTTTTGAATAATCAAATGTTTACACACACATTTTGCATATGGCACACATCTAAACATAAGTAAATTTGTATGTGTGCAAATGCCGTTCCATTTGTGCGAGTGTGTGCGGTATGCTCGCGTGCGTGTGTGGCATGAAAACAAACATGTTTTGCTTGATTTGGAGTTGGAGCTTTTTGACTTTGAACTTGCATGCCATCCACATCCACATCCATGGTTGTTTCGGACTCTTTCAAACTCTGATTTGCAAAAAGAAACCATCATCGGGAGGCCACTAAGGAGCTTGAGCACAATGAAATTCCTTTCCTCATTCTTATCAAGCCGAAACTCGCGCAACTTTAAAAGGAGAGCGATGGGCGAGCCAACATACGAATACTATTAATACACCAACATACACACACGCGCATACACATCTCCGCAGAGCATTGGAACGAACGAACGAACGCACGCACCAAAACAACAACCAGGTGCAACACATACACACACACACACACACGCAGTTATAATCTTGGCAACGTGGTTTTCGATCATATGGTTCAGGTTGTACCGAAAAGGAGGGGAAAAAAAAGAGGAAGAGAGAGAGAGCAAGATAGACACTGTTGCTCCTTATATCGAGTATCGAAATTTGGATTGTATAACGGAGGTACATTTTGACATTGCAGCGCCAAAGATTGGGGGTGTGGCATCATCTCCCTCACTTTGTTATCAAACGATTGATTGGGGGCGGCGGTGAAAGCGGCTAAGGAAAACTAACAAAGGCATTTCCTACACATACATCATTTGGAATGACTCACACACGCACATACATATATCTCACACTCGCACATTAGTTCACACCTACACACATGAATATATGTATTCGGGCTTATGTATGCCGACTAGTGTGTAGATATGTATGTTGGGCAGAATACCAGCCATCCATTGTGTAATCGTTGGACAACAATACTTAACTGGGCCCCCAAGGAGACCCGTGAAATGGAATTTAACTGTTGTTCTAATTTCCCGGCACTGTCATCGCACACCGACACTTCGCCGGAGTACCACTACCACTATCAAAACACACACACACACACACAGAAACGCACATATTACAGCCACAGTGACGACTCTGCCAAGCAGGATCTCCATTGAGATCGGCCTGGGATTGCACTCAAACAAAAATGCTTTAGAAAAAAAATAATGTCTTTTACCACTACGCATTACTCGAACGGATTTCTGCGTGCGGAGGATGGCTCGAAGCAACATGACACCATTTTTCTTTCGGTTCCCCAGCGACTTTTGCCTGTGTGTCTCTGTTTTGGCAACACTTTTGTACTAGGTTATGTACCGCATTCTCAAAATTGGGTCTTACCTTCTGTAACCGCTGTGGAAAATTATTTTGCTTGGTTTGTCAGTGGCTTGGTTGACTGTTCGCGTATTTTATACGTTTTTTTCTTGTTATTTTCACTGTTCTTTTTCAGCACACACAGAAGCTGCACGAACTAAACACGTGTCGACGTCCACCTTTTACATATCATAACATGGCCGGCGTATAAAGTGTTGCCATCTACACAAACAAAAGCCGAATAGCCTTGCGGCTTGTCTAAAGCAGCAAATTTTTCACTTCTCAAATGCACTAGGAAAATAAAAAAAATGTGACTAAAAAGTCTTCCAGTAAATTGCAGTTCAATTGTTTTCACAAATTTCCAAAACGTGTGTGAGTTTGGTAATCAAGCTGAATGGCAACACATGGAAAACAAGGGTTGCTTTGCAGTGGCATCGATGGCTAAGAAATACATCGCTGTATGCAAGGGATGCCACCACGGTGGAAATCAGTGTTCGTAAAAATAAATATTTATAAAAACACCACGATTACAATTTTGATTGCAATCAAAACAATTAAAATGAATACTATATCCCTCTTCGAATTCAATTAAATCTAAATTACAACACATATATATTTCTTCAATTTAATTGCGAATAATATTAGCAAAACAATTAATATACAACTTGCAGATACACTTGTTAATACTTGTGAATAGGATGTGACTGTGGGAAATTTTATGTTTATTCATTTATTTTCAATATTATATACTCAAAATTAAATCTCCCGCCGAAAAAAAACAGCGATAGCTTTGGGACTCAAAAATATCGTAGTATCGTTTCTTTTGACAGCCGCAAAAAGGGTGGCAGCTCCAGCGTCAGCAGCAATATTGCATCCGGTTGGCTTTTTCTCTCTTTCCACCTTTTGACAGCAACTGAGGTAGGTCGACCAGCGTATTATTCTACAAATATAATAGGCATCCGTGGATTGTTTGTGTGAATTGTGATCTGAGTGCCAAGTTAACATGTAAACACAGTTTATCAACTAACTATTTTGCATCAATTAAAACAAAGTTGGATAACAAATGTTTATTTAATTTGTGTTGTTTTTTGTTTGTTTCAGTGACGATGGCTGTCCGCTACGAGCTCTGCATCGGCCTCAACAAAGGCCACAAGACATCCAAAGTCAAGAATGTCAAGTACACCGGAGACAAGAAGGTGAAGGGTCTGCGTGGATCTCGCTTGAAGAACGTAAGTAGTCCCCGGCACTGCTCTTATTGTTGATGCCCCCGCCATTTGTTTACATTGACTAATGTCTGGTTTCCTTCCCACCTACAGATCCAGACTCGTCACACCAAGTTCATGCGCGACCTGGTCCGCGAAGTTGTGGGCCATGCCCCCTACGAGAAGCGTACCATGGAGTTGCTGAAGGTGTCCAAGGACAAGCGCGCTCTGAAGTTCCTGAAGCGCCGCCTGGGCACACACATCCGTGCCAAGAGGAAGCGTGAGGAGCTGTCCAACATCCTCACCCAGTTGAGGAAGGCTCAGACTCATGCCAAGTAAACTCCAAAAGGAACGCGTCCCGCGATGTGTTTTTTTTTTGTTTTCGTGACATGATCAAACAACAAAATATTCTATTTGATGTCGGAGTCGTCTAAGCTTCTCAATATTAAAAAAACCAATATGAAAACCGTACATGAAAACGATGTGTTTAATTTTTTTCAAGTGATTCCACATAACCTCACAAAAGGTAATTGCAACAAGCAAACAAAAAAGGAAGCAGAAAATGAACAAAACAAACCCAAGACTGCCTGTGGTGCGTGTTAGGTGCAGCAATAGATTACCGCTGCCCGAAAGGGGTTTTGCCATTAAAACTAGCGTGGATTGGGCGCCACCGCTGCCCGTAAAAGTTCACTTGGAGCAGGGCTCGGCACGCATACAGACAGCGCGCAAAACGGAACATTGCCATGCACTGGTATTGGTACGAATCACTGCAAAACGCGTGTACGTGAGCGGCAGAGCACCGACTTGTGGGAATACACTAAAATTCCACCTTATGATGAGAAATAAACAATTCCCGCCATATTTAATGGTATTTGGCCTTGTTTAATCGTTGGCTTGATATAATTTGATTGGTTTTTAGCTTAATACGTAAAGACGTGTAGGAGACGCTACTGAAGACAGTTAGAAATGTTAAAAAAATAAATTGAAACTTGATGCTTAAACAATTAAAAATGTGAGTTAGGCTGTGAGACGATTATTACTAAGGAAATAAGCACAGGCATGCGGACGCACAGACTCCCCAATGGACGACAGGACACGCGACGCGAGACACAAGCAGAAATCTGCGCGGAGATATGAGTTTTTGTGGTTGTGTGCGGCAGGGCACGAGATCAGCGAGGAGACGAGACGGTTAATAAAAGTCTCAGAGAATGAATTGCTCTGAACAAATGGGTTGGGTCGGGTGTGATTGTGGCTTAGGTCTAGACTCTAGAACGTGCAGTGAGGAGTGGAAATATCCTTAACTTATCTATGGGTACGACAATGGAGAACAGCCCTTGCATAGCATGATGAGGTTTTGGGTGTGTGCCGACCGACCGAGCGACCGCCCTCAGAGCTCGTCAGTGAGGGTCGGCAGCGATATGATGACCTCGCCCACGAGCTGGGCCTCATCGGGATCGTTGGAGACAATGATGCGCCCAAATTCTGTATTCGTTGGATCCACAATCTCGTAGCAGCTGCCGCCGCCCGACGATGGCTTCGCGTCAGCCCCGTCATGGTTGGGGGCGTGCGATTGCGGTGCGAGTATCTGCTGGGTCACCTCCATGCTCTCGAGGCGCGTCGTCTCCAGCCGATAGAAGCCGTTCTCGTCCACGCGGTACGTGAAGCGCTTGTGGCCCGATGGCAGCCGAAAGCCGTGCTTCTGCATCAGATGCGTGGACAGCGATTTGCCGCTCTTGAAGAAACGCTCGCAGCAATGGCACGCATACAGAATGGGATTGTTGCCATGCACCTCCAGGAAGTGCTGCAGAGAGAGAGAGTGAGCATCGATGGGGATTTGGTTGGTGTTTTGGCTCTTCAGCTTACCCTGCGCATCTGGGCGTAGGTGCGCACCGAGTACTGGCAGTCTGGGTGCTCGCATCGATGCACGGTTTTGTTGTGCACAATCTCCACATGCTTGAGCAGATCCGATTCGCGCACGCAACGCTTTTCGCACTCGCTGCACTTGAGGGGCTTGTCCTTGAGGTGGCGGTAGCGTATGTGGGTGGTCAGGTCGCTGGCCGAGCTGCATGTCATGTCGCACATGGTGCACTTGAAGCCGTTTATGTGCCGCAGCACATGGCTACGCAGCAGCTTCTGTGTGGCAAAGAACTTGAAGCATTGGGCGCACTGAAAGCTGTTGGCTGCATGGCAAGCCCACAAAATGGTTTAGAAATTGGCGGGAAAGTGTCAATGGTTCGTGGAGCTCACTGTTGTTGTCCGGCTGGCGACGCAAGTGATCGAAGAGCGTCGTCTTGGTGCGAAACACCTCGCCGCAGTGGTGGCAGGCGACCAGCTTCTTGTTCGAATGGGTGCTGATGTGCTCGATGAGGCGATACTTGTTGTCCATCTGCTTGTGGCAGAGGTTCCAGTTGCACTGCGTCTTGGGCCGCTCGTCGTCGGGCGTCTTCTGTATGTCGTACTCGAACAGGGCGTGCTTGACTATGTGATCCTGGAACTCCACAATGGACACGAATTCCCGCTTGCAGTCCATCCAGCCGCAGTGGAAGTTCTGCTTGAGATCGGGCAGCTTGTCCGCCATGCGGGCGGGCGCACAGCAGGCGGGTATCTCCGGATGCAGGTCGCACTCGAGCTTGCCCTGGAGCAGCAGCTGGCTGTAGTAGCCGTGATAGTACGCGTGACGCTCCAATTCCTCGGCGCAGCTTGTGCGGAAAACGCAGTCGTTCCATTGGCAGGCATGCTCTGCGTCGTTCTGCTGCTGCTGCTCGGCGGCATACGTCTCCAGGTGCTCGGCTATGTGGCTATTGAGGTTCCATTCGCCATTGCAGATCTCCTGGCAGCCCTGCCAGCCACAGCACAGTGGCAGTTCGACAATTTTTTTACGTTTGCTCGCTGGCTGGTGGCTCATCCTCAAGCAGGGTATCTTTGTGCACTTTCCTGCGGCTGGCTACGGGTGTGGTCTCGACGTTCACGGCTTTAGGTTCGCTTAATTTGATGCAATTCAATAATTACGAGCCAATTTTGTCACTCTGCCTAATTTTCACGCCCCACAATATTGATCAAATTTATCGATATATTTTTGCATCGTTTCCCAATGCTGCGCCATCTGCTGGCAGTTATCGATAAGGCAGTGCAATTCAAATGTGCGCGCTACAAATTCTTCTCTTTCATTGAATTTAAAAGCATATTTGATTTTCAAATGAGGACAAATTGTTTTATTATGGATTATCATGGATCGTTTGCTAATCCTAAATAAACTTAGGATACACTGTACTCTGTTTCTATGAGATGTGTTGTGTTCAATCGAGTATCAAATTTGATCTGGAATATATTTTCCCTAGCAGCAAAGGGAAGTAGGAGAAACGAAGGCGCTGTGAGAATTCCATCAAATATTCCATATTCAAGTTGTGTTTTGTTGTAGCCTAAAATCTAATCATCTAATACTTAATGTACATAAATATGTATGTATGTATGTATGTATGTATACACTGTGACACCGTTATGCCACAAAGCTCCCTCGAAGCTCAGTCCATATTGAAACAGAAGATCTCCTTCCACCCATCCCCAGCTCCCACGAGGAAGCTTTCATGGCTGGAAGTGTGCTGCGTGCGTGTGTGTGTGGTGTGTGGGTGTGTGTCCTAGCATTCAGAGTCCTGGCATCACGTACGCAATGTTATCCAGCGTATTGGCCAGGTTATTGCGCAGCTGTGGCTTATTCTCGAGGCCCGGTATCTGCGTGGTCATGCAGAGGAGCGGCCCCATGGAGCAGAGCAGGCTGTCCAGCAGCACGGAGAGGCTGCCCGAGAGCGCCACGTGCCCGTTGTGCTTCTTGAGTCGCTCCCCAATCACCGTTAGGCTCTCGCCGAGCAGCTTTAGGTGTGCCGCCGCATCGATGGCCGCAATGTTTGACTTCTCCGCTGGCAGCTGATATTCCCGCTGGCCTCCCGTGCCCGTGCCCGTGCCCGCTCCCGGCGACAGCTCCGAGTCCGAGGGTGAGTGCAGCCCGGCCGTTGGCTTCTTGCCCGCGGAAGATCTGTTCGTAGCCGATGGCCGACGCCCGCGGCAGCTGCGGGTTGTGTTGCGCCTCGGTCCACCAGTCGCAGTCGTCACTGGCATCGTCGGTGTCGCCGACTCCAGACGATCGGCGGCCAGTTTCCGCGTGCGACTTGTCGTTGCGCGGTTCATAAAGTTCCCCTCTGGAGCTGGTGGCTCGGCGGCTGTGGCGGCACCATTGCTGGCTGTGGGCAGGGGCGGCAGACCATTCTTCTCGCGTGCCCGAGCCTTTGTGGACTGAACCTTGGCCTTCCGTCGCCAGGCAATCTTTTCCCTGTTCGACACGTTCGCCCACAGCTCGCTGAGGCGTCGGGCGGCATTGGAGAAGTCTGGAGTGGGCAAGGAATCGAGTTAAGAGTAAGCGAATGGCCAGCCAGTCGGCGCTTACCCAGATCCTGGAAGTCTCGCTTGCGAATCTCCCGCGCCCACAGGCTGTAGGCTGTGTAGCGCGTCTTGCCCTTGTCCTTGCGATAGGGCTTGCCGGTGACCACCTTGCCCGCCTTGAGCATCTTCCTGGAGTTTGTCTTCTCGCGCATGTAGAGGCTCTGGCGCATGGTGGACTCGTTGTTGGTGGCCTCCGCTTCGACGCCATCGACCAGATCCTGCACCAGGTTGTCCAGCTCATCGTCGGAGTTCATCAGCACGATGCCCATTGTTGGGGCGGGTATGTGTAGCTCTGAGTCGGACAGATTGTGATCATCGAAGAGCATCTCGTGCTCGAGCGCCCGCTCCAGTTCGGCCTCCCGCTCCCTGAGGGCATTCGGTGGTCGACCTCGGCCCGGATACCGTGCTGGTGGCCTGCCCTGGCCGCGTCTTGCCTTCTTCTCGACCTCCTCCGGCGACTCGAAGTCCAACAGCTTCGATGACTTTTTGCGTACGCGTCCACTCCTCGAGATGCCTGTGACCTGAAAATCTAATGAGGCATTCGCTCAGTTGAAGGCCTTCGATTGGGATACGCTTTGGATACGTTACCCTTGGCCACTGGATAAAATGTTGGCGACTCCATTATTGGACGCAACTTCTCTGCCCCGCAATGGAAGCAATTGTTTTCCTTTCCTTTTTTTTTTGTAGACGATGCAAATGGAGCGAAGAAGACAGACTACAATCAGCTGCTCGGTGTGACCAGTGCGCCATTCAAAATAGCGCGTCGGCCCTGCTGCTGCTAAAAATCAAATGAAAATTACTTGCTATATATCCCATGTTTCGGCCCTGGTTGGCTGTCTATTAGTTGGCCTAATAGTTGCACCCGAATTTTTAGCGCTATGAGTTATTCCAAGCTAATGTTAGTTCCGCTGTACGCACTGGTCAAACGGTATTCACACGCTCGACGGCACTTGGTCACACTGCTTGATTGTTGATTTGTTTGTGGGGGGAAGCCAGCAGAGAAGAAGAAGAAGCGAAGCGGCATTTAATTTATTGATTTGCAAGCCACTGAGAAATGCCCGATGGCACGCGATGCAAGGCGATTGTGAGTCGCCGGCCCCGAAACCAAGGACATCATTACCCCCCTCGCTGTATTCGGTGAAGCGACTGTAACGTGTTTATTTTTCATGACCAAAAACAGCGGCTGTGTCGCCCCGTTCAAACCCAAACGGACATCGCACAAACAAAAACTCACTCCGTGCGCGACATTCACAGCGTCGCAAGTGTTCCAATCATAATCATTATCCAGCAGTGCCTTTCGGGATTAGGATACTACTAGAAAGGATGTCGGTGGCTTCAACAAATGAAATCGCCGGCGGTGGCGGCATCAGTGAGACCGATAATGTCTCTGCCCTTGAGCTGCAATCAAATCGACGCATGCTGTACTTCAGTGACGGCGTCATGGAGGAGCTATCCTCATCCAGCGATAGCGAAACCGAAGCGGATGTACCCGACAAGTGCTACAATCTCCAGTTGGATGAGGTGCGTCATTCTCTAGCTCCTCCTTCTCCTAACGTGACTCATTTCTCACTCATGTGTGTGCGTGTGTGTGTTGTTTCTTTTTCCTTTTGCAGCGCGAAATGGCACTGGGGCCGCGCCTACGGTACAAGGCCAGCCGCATGGGCAATAAATTCTTAGCCGGCATTGACTATGTGGGCGGTGGGCTGGCCTCCCTGCTGGGCATCACCAATACCAAATATGCCAGCGAAATGGACAGCTACCAAAGGGCAAAAATCCAAGGGGACGAGGACCTTGACAACAACTGGCAGCCGCAGAACAACAATCACAACAACACAAACCGCAACGAGACCATCGTGCTGTGTGCACCGGCACGCAGCGAGTTGGCAGCACCACCACCGACAGAAGTGCAGCAGCAGCAGCAGGGACGACAATAGCGAGAGAGAGAGAGAGGGAGGAGAGATTTTGATACTCGATTTTTACAAAATGGTAAAACCAAAATGCGAATAATAATATTTTGCAACATTTTCGACACACTTTATTCGCTAGCAAAATAAGTTACAATAAAAGAAATACAAAAACAACAAGTTGAATTGTTAGTGTGTGCGAATTATATCAAAGATGTACATAAAATGGTATACATAGTAGGTATATAGTAGGTATATAGTAGTATATTTAATATATTTATTGTATATTGTTTTACCCCTTAAAGCTAATGGCACACTGAATACAGTTTAGGAATATTAATGCTAGCATTACACAATTAATACAATTGCCTTCCCATTAAGTACACTTACGGCTCGTGGGGGAGGGGTTCGATTTGTGGTAGGATGGGGTCGTGCAGGCGGCAGGACACAGCAAAGTCTGAACATTGAACATGCGCGTATCACAGTAGTTGGTTGCTGCGTTAGGCAAGGCAAGAAATGGTTTACGAATTAAGTACAACACCGAAGAAAGGGAAGGAATACGAGTAGGAATACGTAAGGAGGATCCTTAATTTGTGGGGACGTTTACACAGTACAACAAAGTAGGGATTGAGGCGAAACGCATTGATTTTGACTAGCACTCAATGAATGAACCGATCCATTGATGTAACAATTTCCAAATTATAATTTAGTTAATCCTTTCTTCTAGCTAGTTAGTTGGTTGGCTGCCTGCTCAAAGCAACGTCTCATCCCCATAGCGATGCATTTGGGCATAGTAATTGCTGTGGCTGTACTTCTGGCTGCCCGCTGGATAATATAAACGATGCGAGGAGGACGAGTTGTGCGGCTGCTGCTGCTGCTGTCGCTGATGATGATGGTGTAATGGCTGCAGTTGCTGTGGACTCTGACGATGATGATGGTGGTGGTGCTGCTGCTGATGATGATGATGGGAGCCACTGTTCCGACCTAGAGTGTAGTTTGATATTTGATTGAGCGAAATGGAGCCAGCGCCGGGCGGTGGGGACTTGTGCTTGTACGGACTGGGCAGCGGGGCACTGGCCATCGATTGATGCGAGGGTCGCACCGAATGGTAGGAGACAACGGTGCTGCTGCAGGCGGCATGGGATACCCGGGAGCTGCTCTGGCCATCCAAATGGTGCATCTGCAGCTGCTGGGCTGTCGGATTGGAGTGCTTGTGCGGACGCAGCGATAGCTGTCGCTTGTACATGGTGGATATGCTGGGGCCGAGCACCCAGGCGAAGCAGCAAATGCCCAGCATCAGCTCCATGAAGGCGCGCACCAGAAAGGGCCACAGCGGCGTGCTCGTCTCGCCCGAACTCAGCCAGATGTCAATGTTGGCAAACTCGTAGATCACCGCCAGCAGCAGCAGGGCACTGGCCAGGCCATAGATGAACAGAAAGATGCCAATGCCCGAGCTGCTGTGCGCGCTCAGTTGCTGCAGCTGCTGCTGCACGCTCAGCGCGTTGGTGTTGCGCAGAATCTCCTTGTTGCGGCAGTGCACCAGGTAGCCGGATATCAGATTCATCGAGCCAAAGATCCAGTAAATAAACACAGGCGTCGCGACCAGCACCTGCAGCGCCCTGTCCGACTGATTGCCCACAAAGCAGGCGCCTGCAAACGGAAGCCAAAATCCCAATTAGCTGGAATCTTGATGGTGGATGGCGGATCTCGCACTTACCCAACAATTCGTCGGCATCCACGTAGCGAAAGACAATGACGGCGGCCGTTTGGAAGGCGGGCAGGCCCCAGGCCACAAAGCAAACGAAATTATTCTGCGCCAGATTCTGATGGGCGCTCACCTTGGCAGCCAGCCTGTGGCTGACGGGAATGACCACGTGCCCCTTGGCATCGGGACTGTGGCGGCGTATATCACGATGCCAGCCCAGACATAGAATGGCCCACCTGTGCGGGCGGAGAAAATCAGAAATCAGAATTCAAATGAAAGGCTTTGGGGTGCACAATTCCTTACCAGGCACAGGCAGCCATGCCAAAGTAGTAGCGCAGCAGAAAGACGCTCGCACAGGCCGCATTGGAGAGCCCGTCCACGCTGAGGAGCGACTCGTTGGGCGCCTGGGGATCAGTGCCGCAGGCGGTGCCCGTGCGACCAACAATGAAGCGCACGGTCCAGCCGATCGTCACCATGTTGTGGCACCAAATCGAAGGTGTGAGCAGGCGCGACCACTTGGCACTGGCCAAGCGGCTGTCATCGCCCACCAGCAGGCAGAGCGTGGCCACAAAGGCCAGCCCGAGGGCAGCATAGGCCCAGGTGGAGACCCAGATCTCGGACAGATGCTTCTCGCTGGGCGTGAACAGAATATCCGCCTCACAGAGCGGTGCACAGCGACCGGAGCGTGGCAGCTTCACATACAAATGGGACTTGCCCAAGCCCGAACAGTCCAGCGGCAGTTTGCCGACGATGTTGCCTCCACCAGCAGCCACCGGTCCGTAGAGCTCATGCTCCTGCATGGGCAAGTGCAGCTCACCGGGCCCCTCCATGCACATGGTCTCGTGGTTGTTCTCCCTGGGAAAGCGATCACAGTCGAGGGCCTTCGGCCAGGGGAAGCCGAAGCCCTGCAGCACGGGATGGCAGCGTATCCGCACCGATTCGCACAGACTCTGGCACGGGCCGATGGCGTGCACCGGCGCCTTGGGCGTGCACATGGGCACATAGGCGGCGCACAGGAACAGCTTCAGCTGGGAGCTGCAGTCGTACTCGATCAGCGGCGCGAATGTCTGCAGCGTGTACTCCACATCCGTCTGCAGCTCGTGGCCCACCAGATTGGGCATGGAGGTCTCATTGTAGCCGATGCCGCGGCACATCTCAATCCGAATCGTTTCACATTGCCGGAATGTGGGTGGCGGCATCTCTGGCGCTGAGCTGGAGCTGGCCACGGAACTGTTGCTGGGGAACATTATGGCCCTGGTGGTATGTGGCAACGGGCACACCAGCAGGAGCAGCACCACGAGGAGGTGGAGTAGGGGCAGTGGCATCGTATGACTGACTGACTGACTGACTGACTCTCTGTCTATCCCACTGCAAATTGATCTTATCTCTGGTTTCCCTTTATGCAGATCCTAATGCCGCTTGCCGCTGCCTGTTGCTGTTGCTGTTGCCGCTACTGATGCTGATGCAGAGAACCTGTTCCTCTCTCACGGTTCTCGGTTTCTTGTTTCTCAGCTTTTGAACATTGCAGCTCTCTCTCTCGCTCGCTCTCCCTCTCTCCCTCGCTCTTTCGGCTGCCACGCAACGTTGTTTTGTTATTCTTATTCTTGTTCTTGCTGTTCTGCTTGTTGTTGTTGCGGCGGCGGCTCCCCTTGTCAAGTCGTTAACTACCTTTCGCGTCGTTCTTGTTATCGTTGCCGCCGCTGCTTTTGCCTCTGCCTCTGCCTCTGCCGCTGCCGCTGCCGCGCTCTGGTTCTGCTTATGTCTGCCACCTCTTGGGGCCGCTGTCGCTGTCGCGTCGCTGCCGTACCCGTTGCCCCCACCCCCCGTTGTCGTTATCCAAAACTAGTTTCTGCCTTCGCCTCCTGTCTGCTCCACCCCCCCCTCGACGACACACAACACCACACAAATTCCCGTATGCAGATTATCTTTTTGGAGTGGAAAAGTTTATCCGCTTCTTATGGCTTCCACTTGATATGACTTCGTGCCTTCACTTTTAACTGTCTTTTGTTGGTTTTACTGTCAAAATTCCTTGCGTATTTATTGATAACAAATCAATTGTTATTTCAAGAATTTTTGTGGAATTTTTTCGTTGTTTGTTTACGCGACAGTGTGACAGTGTGACCGCGGAATTATCGATAAAATATACCGACAGATCCTCGTAAATATACCGAAATATACTGTCTTATTTTCAAAATATACTGATAATATACCGCAAACCTAAAATCATTTTCCTCGACTTTGAGGTTATATTTAATATTACTGGCTAGTTATGAGTGTCAGCGCTAAATCTATAATTTTATCCGATTTATCAATCAATTCTCAAAAAGATTGGTTAGTTTGCGAGACTTATTTTTGTTGTATTGCTTACAAATTAAGTTTAATAGGTTTAAGTCGACTGGTGGTGATTTCGAAAGGAGAAAGCTTTATACTAGTCGCCATCTGGCGACCCTGCTGAGAACCTGCATGAGCTTTTTAACAGCTTTTAAACTGCGGAAAGCTTTTACGTTTGGCGCTTATTTCAAATGTTCGTCCGGGTAATACTCGAGAAATTTTCGATCTTCACACCGCTGGCTTATAGTGGATGAAAGTTCCTGGCAAAAACAATCAAACAACAGAGTAGCCAGCAGCGGAATTGTTTATAGTTTTGGTAACAGCAGCGCGGGTCGAAGGTGGGCGGCATTAACTATCACCACACACGCATTCCCATAGCCTTTTGTTGTTCTCCTTTTCGGAAATTCAGTCTGCTCTCTCTCTCTCTCTCTTTTGAACTCTTTGGGTGTTTAGGCCACGCCCATAATGATGTGTCCTCAGTTTATCCTCTCACGGATGTCGTTTCACCCCTATGCGCGCTTATGTGTATGTGTGATACGTGACACACACACAGGCGCACACATGAGGATAACGGTTATTCGTGTGTGTGAGAGAGGGCGAGAAAGAGAGAGAGCAAGGAATGGGCAGCAAGCGAGAGAGCGAGAGCTTCATGTGTGTGCGATGTGTGGCCGTTTATGTACATATTTTGCAGGACCCGCAGGACTCTATGCGTGATACATACATGCATACATATGTACATATACTCACGCACACGCGCAGACGTACGCTGTGATGCATGTGTGGCAGCATTTACATATGTACATATGTATGTACATGTATGCATGTATGTATCCCTTTTTTTACCCGTTCGTGGGACACACGACGCTCAACTAATTACGAAAGGCAAATGAAAGTTTCTGCTGTTCTTACATCAATTTACATCAGTGGCAAGAGAGTGGGGGAAATGCATGTGTAGATAAGTGGCAGATCTAACGTAACTTTACAGCACATATGTACATATGTATGTACATATGTACACGCAATGCATACATACATAGAATTCATGAAATTACAGTTACTTGCACGCTGGGCACTGTGTCCTGCCCGTTGCCGTTGCCCGTTGTCAAACTCATAATCCAATTCCCTAACTTGTCGTCAGGCTATGCAACCCACCTCCCTCCGATGCCCCTTCCAACCCGCCTTCCAACATCCATCTGCCCATCTTTCACTCTTTGTTTTCCTTCTTTGCTTTCTGCTCTTTACACTTTCACTTTTTCCTTCTTTTGCATCAGATTTAGAACAATTCCTGCATTTTCATTTTTTCGCTTGTGAGGAAATATTTATACCCTTCCATCATGGTCAAGACGAATAAAAGGAGTTCTGAATTGAATGAAAATAAAAATATTAATTTCAGATCCATTTGGTCGTTTATGCAATTTCAGTGAGAAACTTTTCATGAATTCCTTTATGTCTTTCCCTGATTTACGTTTGAAAATAATTGTATCTACTTCATAAACAAACTTCAAACATTCTTGATAAATTAATCTTGTCTCTTTCAGTTTTCATGGCATTTGGTCAGCGTTTGTGTCATTCAAAGGCAGCCCTTCGCTTATGGAAAGTTTGTACAGCAATTGTATGGGTGTATGGAAACAGCTCGCTGAAATAATGTTCTCTTTGGCTTCAGCAGGTTAAAAAATATTCGAAACGAAAGAGTGTTTAAGCATTGACTTGCCAGAGACTGCAATAATTCCGACGTTTTTTTATAAATGCTCACTTTTTCCCCCTCTTCTGCTGCCTATATACATATGTATGTATGTACATATGTATGTATGTATATGTAAGCTCATATTGTATACTCGTAGCTGGGCCTCGCTGGGAGGTGTTGGGGCGGTGCGGTGTAATAAAAGGCACGAGAGAAGTCGCTGTCGAAAAAAAAGTGTAAAGCGCATCGAATTTCCACGGCGTCTGTACAGTGCTGGACATGCATATAGGACAGCAAATTTGTACTACAGTTAAGTAAATGTCTAAATGCATAAAATCAATGCTTCATTTTGAATGGCAGAAATTATTTTGAGGTGAATTATTAATTGATTAAACAGAATCCAAAGTTTCAGTTTCATTTTAAGCAATTCAAATGCATTTTTAGACCCCTAACTTTACTGAAACCAAACTGCCTAAGCTGCTGCCATTCGTTGAATAAAATTCTTGCTTTCTCGCACACCTACAGTGAATATGTAGAACTGTCATTGAACCTAGAAATATGTCGTTTGGTGTAGTGAAAGGCGAGCATTTCTTATGCAGTCGCAACTGGTGCATGCACCCGAGGAGGCAAGAAAGAAAAACCAGAGGAGAAGGAGCACACTGGGAAAGGTGTTCAGGCAGCGAGACAGAAACCCTGGCCCTGGACCAAAACGTGAGCCAGGTCTGGGTGGGGCAGAGGCAGAGGCAGCGGCAGAGGGCAGGACGAGGCCCAGGGGCCCGAGGTGGCGGCAGAGCGCGTTGATGCACAAAAGCATTTGCTGCGTGTAAACTTGACTTTGAAATTTGCCTCATTTACACTTGCCACTGCATTTTACACCTGCACCTTCGCCTGCCCCAGCCAGACACACACCTCCACCCACCGCTGGGTTGCTGGGTTCCCATTTCTTTCTGTTTTATTTCTCCTTCTTTTCTGCATACTTATATAAAGCCGCTTTAACTGTTGCATGCCACGTGAAATGTTGAACCAAAAAGCTGCTGGCACAGCGATCCTTTGGCCGGGGTAAAAGAGATTGGATGGAATTGAAGGATTGCTTTGGATTGGATTGGATTGCCATAAACTGGTTTTCCACATCGCCCTGGTTTTCAGGGTTGGTGCTTGGCATGGAAAATGGAAATTGTAATCAACTCGTTAATGGAAGTGCCTCGAAATTTACGTGCCACTGCGGCAAACCGGTCACAACAATTATACATGAAATTTAAAATATGTGAGTAGATATCCCACAGATATGATGTATTCCATCAAAGAGCATTCCAGTTCTTTTATAATCTCAAAATTCGAGTCGGCACAAATTACGAACTTACGAGAAGCAAAAGAAGGCCAAAGACTCATTTTACTTATAAATTCTTCGTTGATTTGATTCCCTCATTGATTGCATGAACAGCCAAAATTATATTCCATTCCATAGCAGAGAAAAACCGAGAAAACCTCGGAGAAGCTTGGAATCAGCAGACAACTTTCAGCACAAAAAACACAAACTAATTGAACATTAAGAGTACCAGAAACATGGAGTAACTGAAGTAACATTGAAAAGGGAGATTCTTACTGCTTTCATGCAAAGATCAAAATAGTTGTTGATGGCCTCAAAAGTTCCTCAAATTAAAGGAATTTTTTCCTGATTTCTGCAGAAAGAACTTTCATAATATTCATAAAATATTCAATCTAAATAAGACAGTATTCACACATACATATTTATGAATGTTTTTGTGTGTGTGCAAAGGTCGTTGTGCACACGCACACATTTATAAACTCACACACACAGCTGCATGTGTGTGCGTATACTTTTTACCTTGCACTTGTCACATTTACTCGCATTTTTCTCGCGTTTTCTTTTCATTTTTTTTTCTCTCGCTATTTTCATTTAATATTCAAGGAGCAGTAGGGTAAACAGCAACAAAAGCGAAATTCACAGGCTGCATCTGCTAAAGCATTTCAGGGTCTTTGGGCACCCCAAGGGGGAGCAACTCTTTAAGATGATAAATTTGAAATCATTCTTTTTTTTTATGTAAACATGAGTGTAACTCCAGTTGAGAAGATTCATTGTAGTGTCTTTAAATACACCTAAGAATATATGAAAATATAGGCACAAGTCATCAGTTTATTTAGTTTATTTTCCATTCAATATTTTATCGTTTCAACAATTGTTTTAATCTAAATCTTCTAACTGCATTTGTAACATTATTCTGTTCAACTAATATCTAATATTTGCTTGTGTATGTGTTTCATTTATGTTTGTTTTTTAAAGTGCCTTAAAGTGGCTTTCAAAACTTTTAATTTATTGCATGAAATATTTCCTCTGTAAAGCCGTCGGCAGGATTGATTTAGTCGCATTTTGTTGAAGATCAATCTTGTCGCTAAAAATGTCTACTCAAGTACGTTAGCAGTTACTTTTTGTATGCTTTTAAGATAAATATATTTTCGCATATTTATTTTTCTAAGTACTTTGGCTTATAAAGGCCTAGAAAGCTCTTCTAGGAAATAATAAATAAATTCAGCGACATATTTTTAAACATTTTTGAAGAGTTATGCTTTGATTTTCTTTGTAAAAAATATTCAAAAAAATTCGTAACTATTTAAAAAATATCTATTAGATATTTTTCATGGTACACAAACATTTAGTAAATAAATTACGGGTAATCATCTACATTAGAATTGTTTCAAATCATTCTCTGGAAATTATTCTCTTTGTTTAGAAAGTTTCTCTTAATTGTATTAAATATAAATATTTTCTTGTAGTTGTTAAAATTA
Organism: Drosophila subobscura; assembly: GCF_008121235.1. Lineage (NCBI taxonomy): Eukaryota > Metazoa > Arthropoda > Insecta > Diptera > Drosophilidae > Drosophila > Drosophila subobscura. The sequence goes on along the minus strand of NC_048530.1, from coordinate 20,088,292 downwards.
CGCTCCTAACTTTGATCATTTTGTATGAGGCACTTTCCTGTTGATAATCTTTGTTGATGTTTTCCAGAGTGGTTTCTACAATCACTGGAGCTGTGGTATCATCGATTTATCATTCGCTCTGACCATCGCCCATAAATCATACTCAAATTGTGGACTTTGGGACGCGCCCATTTGGTGGCTCATGCGCCGACAGCTCTGACCCACGAAGAGTGTGGTTTGCCCCTGTTCCCGTTGCGGTTTTTTGCGATGGGCACGAACTGGACGCACGCGTAACCTTTGCCATCCAGCAGGAGCAGCAGCAGCAGCAGCAGCAGCCATGAAGGCTATCCCTAAGCAAACATACAGCCGTACATGCGAGTATGTATTCACGTATGTACATCTGGGAAAGTTGTCAACCCGATTTGCCGGCTTATCCTGCGACTCGACCTCTCCTAGGGATCGGCTTCTCGCGTGAACTCGGACTTTCGGTTCGGACGCTGCTTCTGCTGTTGGTTTTTTGCTGGCTTCCTCCCCTGGCTGATGTTGCAAGTTTTTGAATTTGATTTTGATTTTGACGAAATGGTCGTGCTGCTGGGCGCCAGCGGTGGACAGGGGTCACTTGTGGTATTAAATATTGTGAAGAGGGTCGTTCGACCAGCGCAATTTCCAGCTTGATTTATACATGAGCAGGGGGGTCGCACAGGGACAACCGGGTCGCCAGCCCGTTGTCACGCCCAGCACTCGAATCGGTTCATCAAAGGGGTTGAAACTGAATTGAATTTTGCACACTGAACCGAGAAAGCAACTGACAGACAGAGACGGAATCTGCGCTGCGTTGGGATGTCCGAGTGTCGAGGTCAAATTTTTGGTTAATTAATTTGGCAAACAACAATTTCTTCAAGGCTGGCAAATCAAAGTGTCGCCGTTCCCTTTTAGACACAGAGTTGAAGCCTTGAATGTACACTCTTAGCGGTGGCTGTTGTTCTGTGAAGCTGTTTGAAGCTGCCAGCAGATTGCATCCATCTGAAAGAGTATCCAAATTGGGGACTCTCTCATTTGGTTCGCCTTCTCCTTTTGTTCCCTTTTGGGTTGATTATATTTTGCATTTATTATAACGATTGTTGTTTGTTGGTGTTGTTCCAGGTGAAGCACCCAGTCAGGCAGCACACAATTTGCCAAAGCGTAATAGAAAAATCAAAGGCACTCCGAGAGGCACCAGGCCACTCGATGCTACGGATGCCTCTGCTGATGTCTGATGGGTTTCGGTGGATGGATGGAAGACATTTTATCGGGTCAGCGAAGCATGCAATATGCTCTGGCTCAACCTGTCTGCCTGCCTGCCTGCCTGCCTGCTGGGCATACGTACCAACCCATTTTTGGGGGGGCCTACATCTACAGCTCCATCTCCATCTCCATCTCCAGCCAATGCCTTCGAACGCACATCAATCTGGGCATAATGGCCTTAGATAGTAGTGTTTGTTTGTGTCCCAAGGTATGCGTATGCAAAATATATATCCACGTTGTGTACCCAGAGAGCAGAGCCCATAGCGATGTGCGTGAGAGGAGCTCAGCCCCTCATTATTTGTGGCACAACCTTAGTGGATGCTCCGCTAGAATGAGTCCCTAGGTTCTCATGAGTTATGCCAAGATTCGAGATATTTTTTGGCATCTCGCAAAAGGCCTCTTTCAGAGCTTTGCCCCCGCTGCAAATATGTTTCCACAGATCGTGTTCGTGTTGCGTGTCACGCACACATCTCCAACGGCCACGTCCTAAGCCAGCTCTTTGTGTGTGTGTGCCCTGTCCCTGCCCCTGTCCCTGTCTCTATGCTGTCTATCTGCGGAGCGCTTTTCAATTTTCCAACCAACGCAGCGTATGCGCGATGGCAATCTGTTCCTGCCTTCATTATTTTGCTTTTCCTTTTGTCTGTGTGTGTGTGTGTGTATATTTTTTATATATTTTATGCATGATTGTTATTGTTTGCAGTTTGCCTGGAATAATGTTTCGCGAGTCGAGAGTTTGATCCGCAAGCGGCTCATGTGCCAGAGACCGGAACCAGAGCGAGAGCAAGAGCAAGAGCTCTCTCCCCTATCTCCACCTAACTCGACGTCTTTTTGTTGGGCTTGCTCTTGGCCACCACTTGCACGAATGTACGCATCATATTTTTCATAAATATAAGCGCGCCCATCTAATTTGCATATGCGGCAGCCAAGCAAGCGAACTCTGAACCCAATTCCAGGGCCCAGCTCCGACCCAGACCCCGAATACAGACCCGAGGCAACCGAAACCGGGGCAGATGTTTTAGCTCACGCCGAAAGCGCCTCAGCGAGCGCGGAGTAAGGACTAAGACGTGGCCCTGGATCCTCTAACCCCTGTAACCCATAACCCGTAGCCTGCTGTAACCCTGGCTGCCAGAATGGACACCCAATGCCGCAACTACAGTCGGCTGTGAGTGTGTGTGTGTCTGTTGCATAATTGATAACGAAAGGCCATGGAGGCCCATGCCCTATGAGCGACGCAACGTGGCATGTGGTCGCTCGTTTGCTGACGCCAAAGAGTTGAAATCTAAAGAGATTTCTCTCAAAAAAAGAATCGCACATTGCAGGATTTTGTATATCAAAGGTGAAGGTAGATGAAAATTTCTTATAAATATCATTCACTTACAATTCCTCTCAATTATTTCTCAAAGAAAAAACCACTTTAAAGCTCAATCAATTATTTTTCTTTCAGCCTTTTCCGGCATACGTCACAGCTAAAAGGGAATCCTCTTTCTGTACATCAAATGACATACAGCACATCCCAAATGATCCACAAATAAATATGGGCAGAGCATATACATTTTGCTACAATATTTTTGTTTTTCTATTGCTCAATTGCTTCCTTTTATCATTGACTTATTTCTTTGAAATTCTTTTCTCTCTTCTTCCATAAATATTTAAATATCATTCCACATCTTCGGCAATGTTGAATTGTATCCCAAAAAATGCATTTAAATTGTATCCACTCTGTCTAAATATTTGATTAATGTACCAATATCTCATAGTTTTTATTTAAAATTTGCAAAAATATTCCACTTCCATTTCCATCTTCTGCTCTTCGGTGTCGCTAGCTGCTTAAATGTTTTTCGCATTTCTCTTTGATCTTTACTCTATTTTAAATATCTTTATTCTAGCTTAAATATCGCATCCTCATCCTCTTCTTTTGTTTTCTAACCTGAGTTTCTTTATGGATTGCTGCAGCATTTGGTCGAGGATTACTCCATTGGTCACGTATTACCGCCACACCATCGCCAGCACCACCACCACCACCACCTCGAAGACACTCGGAACATGCGCAGCCAAACATGGCTAAAGCGCCCATCCATCCTTCCACCCAAAAACACACACACAGACAGACAGACAGACAGACAGAAAGACAGACACATATGGAGGTGCACACACATGGGTCTTAAGTGGGGCAACTCTCAAAAATCAGCGTCTAACGTGGCGCTGTGGCAGCCACAGATTATTTAGGCTGGTCCCCAAATCTGGTAGCTACAGAGAGCGAGTGACTGGCCATTGAGGCTGGCACCAGCCTAAGGATGTGCGATGGCAATGGCAATGGCTGCTGGGATACACACACGCAGACACAATACATATGACAGCACACACACACACATATGACAGCATCCTCCCACTCGTTTGCTTTCCTTCTCTCTCTCTTGCGACGTGTGTGTGTGGGTTTGGGTGTGGATAATTGAGTATCAGTTTAGTGTCTGTGATGGGGGTTGTAGGTGTAGGAGCAGGACATGGGACTTGGGACACAGGCAGCCAAAGTTTTATTAATGCTTGGTCCTGGTGCTGGTCTTCGTTCTCGTCGGGGCTCTGGTTGGGGGTTGATTTCTCTGTTGATTTAGCTGTCGGGTAGTTGGGGCCGACAACTCTTCGTCGTCGTCGTCGTCGCTCTCTCTCTCTCTCTCTCTCTGTTTCTAGCTGTCTCTTTCTGTGCCTGGCCCATTGTCATTTATCATGTGCCACACACATATACCTACACACATGTGTGTGTGTGAGTGTGTGGAATTGTTATCAGTGGCATTGCAAAAGCCCAAGTGGAAAACACGCGCAGAGACCGACCCGCCGAAACCGATTGCCAGCATCAATACATACAACGAGCACTCATGGATGGCTCTTCTCCTCTCACACACACACACACACACATGTATGTATTGCACATATGTGTGTATGTGTGTGTCTTATGTAAAGCATCAGCAGGGGCTGTGTAGGGGAGCAGGTGTGTCCTTTGCTTTGGGCTTCCGTGGGGCTCTTCCTCTCCATTCAGTTCCGTTCAGTTGGGTTCTTCTGTCAGTTGTTTTTGGCCATGCAAAAGTTTATCTTTTCAATTTCAAGCTTTCGTGGGAGTGCCATGTTCGAGAGAGAGGGGGTTGGCATCCCTTATATACATATGTACATATTTATGTACATATATGGGCTAATGTATCTCTGTAGATGTATGGATTAGGGTTGCTGCTGCTGCTGCTGCTGCTGCTGCTAAACAGAGCCAAGCCCGAACACCAGTCGGACACTGGCCACATCAATCATTCGGGTGCAGCAGGACAGGTGGAGTGATTCGTTCATAAATAAATATGTACATACTATGTACATAAATACATAAATATTTACATATTAAATGGGAAAACTTTCTTATGATTGTTTGTCTTCAGCGGGTCATTGAGGAGCCCAAAAATAGAATTGATTTGCGTTGCTCAGCTGTTTGTCTGAATGCAAATGAAGTGCAGATGCTCAGGGACTATGCTCAAGGGCTCTAAAATTATATTACTCAGGCAGATCCAAATTTAGAGAGCGATTTTCCTATCTGTTTTACTCCCAGACGTTGCCCATTCGTTCTCTATAAGTTTTCGAAGTGCTCTCCACAATCGTTGTAGCTTTGCCCATCTGTCCACAATTTTCTTCGTTTTGCAATTGTTTTCGAAATTCTATCCAAAGAATAACCTTTTAATATCTATGATCTATGCATAGATCCCTGAGTTTCTCTCCAGCTACCTTTGGCATCTTCTATGACCTTTCAATTTATTTCTCTAGATATTATTCTTTGCATATTTTCATTTGACTTTTGACCAACATCAATATAGTTATTATTATTAGTCGGGTTAATTATTTGTGCTTTGTTGAGTTCAGTGAGTAAAATCTCAACAATACACGACACATAATCGTATGTACTGCAGCACATGTACATATTTGCTCTACCCATATGTTCGTGCGAGTATTCAGGCATCTATTCATCTATGGATGAATCCATGAGTGCCCTTCCCCCTGCTCCATTCGGGGCGTGCTCAGAACTTGGCTTCGATTGGACGCATCGTGACTGTTTTGCCCTCAAGCCGTGTGGATGGGTGGGGGATATGTTCAAATACTAGTTTGGGAAGGCCACCTGATATACGCGGCAACCTTGCCTGCCACACACACTGCCAGCCCGTGCCACCCATTTTTGGGGCATTCATTAGCGAATGCTGCCGGATGTGGATCACCCTTGCTGCCTGACTCCTGCTGCCTGCTGCCTGCCGCCTGCTGCCTGCCTCCTGTCTCCGTTATTGCTCCTTTGCTGTTGGAACTTTTGTGTTGTGTTGAAGTTCTCGGTTCAGCAATTTATGGTTTGAAGAATCTGCATATGGCCCAGAGCACCAACCCCCCCCGAAAGCCCGGAACCCCAAACTCAAATCCCACTCCGAATCCCCACTTGTGTTCTTGGGAATTTTCGGTGGATCTTCATGGGGCACTTGCCCTGGCTCCTAGCTCTTTCTCTGCTCTAATGCCGCTTTTAATTGGCGGCACACACACACACACACACACACACACACACACACACACTCACACAAATTTCAGCATGTACAAATATGTGTGTGTATATGTGTTGGGCAGTGGGCTGTTGTGGGTGGCATAGGCGTGGCATGTGTGGTAATTTAACTGGAAGCTGAAGCCGCTGCGTTGCTGGCGACCAAAGTTTATGGTTAAGTGCGAGTGCTGTACGGCGAGTATATAGCGATGGCCCCCATGTTCTCCACGCTGCACAGACGGCACACTGCTTAGACGACGACCGATGCGAGGACGATGCCAAGACGAGGACGAGGCAGGGACTTCGTGGCTCCTCCTAATTGCAAAGCCCCCAAACCCAACCCGACAGTTTCGCAATTGTGGCTAGCAGCGTGGTGGGTTTGGGGGTTGCTGCTGGGGCGATTGTCTCCTATGTGTTCAATAATGTGGCCACCCAGTACTCCACTCTCTCTCTCCCTCTCTCTCTCCCTCTATCTCTCTCGCTCTCTCTCTGTCTGTCTCTCATGTGTGAGCCATGTGAGGCATGTGAGCCAGCATGTCCTGGCTCCTTCGTATTGGCTCAAAAGGGTGTGGCCCAGTGTGTGGCCCAGTGGCCGTGCCTCAAAATGTATTTACATTCATTTCAGCTGCTGCTTTCAGATGATTAATTAGAAAAGCAGTTTGCCATGCCAACAGTAATTGGCACAAGTTGAATGAACTCAATCAAGGATGCCCAAGTGGAAGCAAATATTACAAAAAAATGCATTAAATATCAATTCAAATATTAGAATATTTTTGAACACAGATAAAACAGCTAAGAGATAGTAATACGCTTTGAATGCCACTTTCAATAAGAAGTTATCTGTTTGGATTTGTTTTTCCAATGAGAAAATATCCCATAAATATAGAACAACTAATTATGAAAGCCAAATTTCAATACAAATACTTATTTATAAACAAATCTGCAACTTTACTTTCTCCTATAAAATAAACAAATCTTCAGCATTTGAAAGTCTGTAACTTATTTTTGAATATTTGAGATGTTAAGTGACTCTCGCAGCAGTGTATAAATTATATTTCAATATATTTCAATGCTGTTTCCAGTAGGCAAAGATGCACGCAAGTTACTTATAAATAATCAAACATAAACTTGGATTTCTTCCCGACAAAACAAAAAGATCTTCAAGTTAAATTTCTAGAGGAATATTTACTGTGCAGGAATTACCATTACCACTTTGGGTGTTTCTTTTGTTTGGGCCCAATAAAGATGTCAATCCGAGAGTGCGATTCTTGCCGCTTCGTCGCGCGATAGGATCCGGCAGATAGCATTCAGATGCCAACACTGACAATTGGCAATTTCGTCAATTGGTAAATGTCGAGGTTGTTTCGGTGTGAAATTGAAATTTCACGAGGCTGACATTTATTGACGAAGCCCCTGATTAATGATAAGAATCTGTGCCTTCTCCTCCAAAAAGACACCAACAAAAAAAAGCAGCGACCGAGCGGATGCCGAGAGCAGAACAACACACGGATGGCATGTGGATGGGGGAAGGGGTTGCGAGCTGAAAGGAGTAGCTCGTTTGAATTTTGACATAAATCAAATAGCTGCATGCTCATCCGTTTGTGGCACACACAGACACACACCCTCCCCCTCGCCATACCTTACTCATTTCCATTTCCATTGCCAGTCCCAAATGTGTACATCCTGAGGAGCAGGAGCGCGTGTGCAACATAATGGAAACAACCGCGAAATATCTATTGACAGTTGGGTGTCATGTTTATCCGAGGTTGTTATCCCATTTTGGCAACATTGCGATTTATGCATCGCCCTGGCCGCAATCCCCTCTAATGTCGAATGCCGAATGTCGAATGGTGAGTGCCGAATGCAGAACGCCGAACGGGCGGATCGTGGATAGACAGCATCGATGGATGGATAGATACGGAGACAGATACAGATAGATGGGAAGATACATCGCGCAAAAAAGATACAAATGCGCATTTTGCATTCCATTCTCTCGCACTCTTCGCTTTGCGTTTTGTGGAACTTTTTTTGTTTTTACCATATATGAGATTTGTGTGTCAAATTTCCATTAGAGCGACACCCTACCCTGCCCTTACCCTTACCCCTAGCCCTAGCCCTAGCCTACCCCTTTTGTGCCCAACCCCGGGCCCAGCAAGGACCCGCGCAGCATGCAAATGTCAGGATGCGTATTTCTGATTGCTCCTGCCACGGGATGGATGGCCCAGGTCCTGCTGCTGGTTCTCTTCGATTCGGTTCTCTGTGGGGTTGGGTCGGGCTGGGTTCCTGGGTGCCCAGGGGTTAAGGAGTAACACAATATCTTTTTTTTTTTGCTCTTCGATTTTGCAATTGCAATTTTTTTTTTGCCTCCACCTCTGCCTGTGTGCCCTTATGCTGCGTTTCTCTTTTCTCCTGTTTTTTTGTTTGATAATTTATTATTTTGTAAGCATTCAAATGTGATTCTGTCGAACAATGAAAGTTGATTTACATACCGAAACGATGGCAGTTTGATGGCGTTTGCTGTTACCCTTTTCTGGCGTGGCACCCCCATGGACAAACGATGTTTTTTACGGTCATGTCGCACAGAGATACATAGAGCAGCAGCAGCAGCAGCAGACAGTTGATAGATATTTATGGGCCCCTACGATTCACGATTCACGCAAGTAAAGTCACGGGGCCAACAAAGGAATCTGCCTGCCTGCCACACAATTTTTATGCCTCAGCAACGGCAACGGGAACGGCAACGGGCACGGACTATTGCCAATCGCACTTGATTAGAATTATTGATTGCGTATCGAAATTGGCTCTGCACACTTTGTTATCTGTATCTGTAGCTGTCTCTTCCACTGTCTCTATATATCTTTGCATGTGTGATGCCATATATGTACTTATTTACATATATATTTACATTTATGTACATAAAAATGTAACTGCCGTTGCTCGCAATTTGCATCCGAATTCGCGATCGCATCAGCCACTTCCAATTGAAACTTCCAATGCCGAAAGCAGTCGTTATGTTTTACGGGTTCTTACGATTATAAATATGCCAAAATTCAACATTTTATGGGGTAAGAGTTTGCTATATTTTTAATTGTATTTATTCAGTGTATAACTGACTTTGATTTAGTAAAATAAACATGGTGAAATGCAACACAATATTAGCTGCATTTTGGGGACTGTAAATGCAACAGATTTGAGTGTTGGTTAAGCATAAAAAGAAAGCTGCTTTGTTCTCAATGTTTAACTAAAATTTAAGTCCCAGAGACACATAAATATTCCAATAATATTTAAGAAGCTTTCTTGAAGTTGAATGCCAAAAAATTGTTTGCTCGATTCTTAGCATTATATCAGAGTGTGGCCTCCGCCTGTAGCATTTCCTACGCACTGAATTCACCAGTGGAAACTCGCTAGGCAAACAAATGATAACCACTCCATGGAGTCTATGCATAACCAACCACATGCGACTATCTCCCTTTCCTACACCGCCAGGAAGACACTTTGTGTGTGTATGATTAGGCAAATCTGTTTTCATATGCAAGCAAATCAATCATTAGGCGGCTCCTCGGCAGTCGTGCAGTGTGTGGTGTGAGGACAAGGCTCTTAACGAAAGGGTTGGACTGTTTGGCCAATCCACCGCAAATGAAGAGGACCAAATCACGGGAATATCCCTTGTTAGGCCCTGGCTGCAGACACCAAGGAGATGCGACCGGAGACACGACCCTTTGCCGAGGTCTAACGCTCGACCCTAACCCCCTACCCCTTGCCACAACCACAGACCAACTGATGAGACCCTCATGTATCTGCTCTCGCTCTCTGTATGTGTGTGTGTGTTGTTTGCATATTCGTGTTGGTTTTTGTATCTGTTTCCAGGGCACAGAGGCAGCAGCAGCAGCAGCAGCAGCGGCAGCGGCATCGGCTCGACTCTCGAATTTTGATTGCGAATCTGCGGATTAAGGTATTTGCGCACGTATAATTAATTGGATGGCATGCCCGCTACCGTTGCACGTGTCTGTGCCACCGACAGACACGAACTAGAGTGCAGTGGAGTGGTGAGAGGAGGGGGAGAGGGAGAGGGAGAGGGAGAAACCCATAAAGAGAATGCAGCGGCGGCTTTCACTCAATCTCAGCGGGAGATGCATTCGCAAAATGTAATTTGCATTGAGTTTTCAGCCCCAGTTGGGATTAGTTTGGAACATTCTCAGTGTTAGTTATTGCAGAAATCGGAGCGGAAAACACACTGAATATTACTAGAAGGAATATCAAGAAAACAATTACATTTTTAACTAAATATTTATTTTGAAGATCAATCAAGATCATTCCATGCTCCATAATATTCTATGGCTGATTAATGCGCGCAACTTCAATTGCTGAATAACAGAGGCAACCAAATAATAGTCATAACATAATTATGTGCATTATATATTCAGGTTTAAACATTGAAACGAAACTCTTTCAAGGATATGCATAGATAAATGAAATCAAAGATATTGTTTCAAGCTTACCAAAGCTTCAAAATGGCTTTGTTTTCTTTATTTGCTTTTTCTTTCTTTTATTTTGTCATTGATTGTCGTTTCAAGCAACTAATTTCTTGCAGTTTTTGGCCAATCTTTCTTGAAAAAATACCATCGTCCCCTTTGGAATATGATTATTCGGTTTATTTTGGATACAATTTATTTTGCCTGCTCGAATCTCTTCTGCGAAATTTCGCCGAAAGTATTCCTGATGTATAATATATTCAAACGGCAATTTCTGGTGCTGGCTCCACTCCTCCACTCGTTGTAGTATTTCTGCGTGCATAGTTCTTACCCTTTTGCGGGCTTGTGCGAATTCCTCCATGCCATCTATCCTCTCGGATGCAATTTTGGCATGGAATGTGTTTGATCCAACACAAAGCGTGCGAATAGTTTGGTTTTAGCTCGGGAGATGGGAGCGTGTGTGGGGTAACCTTTGGGGAGGCATTTGCTGAATGTGTTTGCTCAGTTGTGGCACAGAGGTAATAAATAAAATGAACTTGCCCACGCATCATCATCATCATCATGGCAGGGCAGGGCAGGGCAGGGCAGCGGAGTGTGCTAGGACGAAACAGTGGCAGGCTACAAAGAAATGCAATCAATTTAAAGTTACATTTTTGGCATATCGACACACACGCACACACACACAGAGAGAGAGCGACATTGTCGTGCCCCGAGGGGAAACGCAAACACAAACACATTCCACCTATCGACGTGGGCAAACCACCCACGAGGCCCCCCCTCACACCCCGCACCCCGCACTCTTGCTCCCACACAAAAGGAGAGCTGGAGACAACTAATGGTTGGAGATTGTGGGTGGTTGGACGGCAGCAAGGACAGTGGTGGAGCACACACACAGAGAGCGAACATCCCTGATGGCCACAAAAGACATCATGGCTGCCGGGAGAAGCCAGCGTCCTAACGGTTCACTGGATACTTACTGTGAAAGTAGACCCATTCACACACACACACACACACATAATCCCCCCCTCATATATGTATTCCTCTGTGTGTGTGGGTGGCTATATATGCGGGTGTGTGTGTGTGTGTGTGTGACAGCAAATGCCAAAAACCCACCCCGCTGTCAACCCCCAACACCCAACCCCAACCCCAACCCAAAACCTACGTCCTCGCATATGAGATGCTTCACATGTGTATCTGTAGCTGTGTGTGTGTGTGTGTGTGGCCAGCGAAGCATCATGGCGGCAGTCATGTTGAAATTTTAATTCCTCGCCCACTCAATTTGCTCAACACCACGACCCCACCCCATCCCATCCCACCCCACAATCACCCTCCTGGCAGTCACACACTGCACCCAGCACCGCACGGCCCACAGCCCACAGCCCATTCACCATTCCCCACCAAAGATCTCCACTCATTGTTGTTGCCGGTCGCGCTGTCTGGCACTCAAAGTTGTCCCTCCATCCCCCATGCCCCATGCCCCATGCTCGTACACGCCAAAAGGGGTGGGTGGGTGTGCGGCATGTGTGGTAGGATGGTAGGACACATAGAGGACAGTGCTCGTGTTCGATGGCCAAGAGCAGGCGAATGAAGGCACGGACCCACTCACGAATGTTGCTCTGGAAGAGGCTTAGAGAGGTGGCTCAGAGAGGGGGTGAGCCCAGACAGGTGCTGGCTCAGAAGGTGCTTCGTCCTGAGTTGTTGTTGTTGTCAGTCTGCTATGGCATAGGTTCTCCAGGTGTGTGTGTGCTGGTAGGACATTCAAAGGACACTCACGAAAGCACTCAAGAAATGTCCAACCACCTTCTCACGCTGCCATCTCCAATGGGGTAAGTATGGGCTTGGGGCTTCGGGGCTTTGCTTCGGCTTGGATATATTTTTTGCAAGAAATGGCAGCCACCCGTCCATCCAGGTGCTGCAAATGCCATCTGTACGTGTGTGTGTGTGTGCCGGCGGACGACGTTTTCTGTTTTTGTTGTTGTTGTTTTTTTTTGCGAGTATTTTTGCTTACATGAGTGGAAGCGACAGGAATGCTCAGCACTGTCCTACGTTCGAGTCGCTCTGGCGCCATGGGACTGGGCCTGCTGCTGCTGTGGGGATTTGGGTAGGCGGATCAGGAGGGGTGCAGAGGGGCAGGGACATGAACAGGGACAGGGACTGGTGCTGGATGGTTGGATAGCTGCGGTTAGCGAGGACCCAACTAGGACAAAAGAGCAGTACGAGTATATATGTATGTACATATATGTATAAGCCGTGGCATATAAGTATTGCTTTTACATACTCTTACCCCATTCTCTATCTCTCTCTTGCCTTTTCTCTCTGCGTGTGTGTGTGTGTGTGTGTGTGTGTGTGTGTATCTCATATGTACAAGTATTTGCCCGCTGACTGTCCCCATGACAGTCTCTGTCTCTCCCGCAACAAAAATGAAACACCGCAAAGCGTGTAGCTTGACATGTGATTGAGGACGACGTTTATAAGTATGCGCGCACACACACACACACACAGAGAGAAGTCCTCGTAGATGGGGGGAGTGTGTCGTCCATGGGTTAGTTAGTTCGTTAGCATTTATGCACTCGCTTTGTATGCACACATCAACGGAGGCGCTTGAACATACCCAACCCACACCCATGCTGCAGCCGGGCTCCGCTCTTGGCCAGAGCAGAACTTGTTAGCGCACCGAAAATGTTAAAGGCAATAAATCTAAACGTGACTAGAGAGGGAGAGAGAGGGAGAGAGAGGGAGCAGCAGTCGAGCACACTTGAAAAGTATCATAAATCAATTGAGTTTTCATTTGCTCCCTTGCATGCACAACATGTGAAGTGCTCGATGGCTCGAAAGCAGTTGCCAACTTATCGATGGATTCCATTCGACTCGGTTCGATTCGATGGACTCCCATCTGGCAGTAGAACCTCCCTCCCTCTCGCACTTGACCCATCAGCCATGGGTTATTGAGTAATCGATTTTATGTATTCATCGGTCGGGGCTTGCTGCTACTCCCAACTCCCTACTTGGCATTATTATCGCGAAGAAAAGTAATCCGCAACGGACGCATAAATGTGGTTCAGATTGTAATTGTAATTGTGTGCGTGGGGGCTGCTGCTGTTGCTGTTTGCTAGGATTTTGTTTGCTGCCAATGCTGAAGCAGATATTGATGATGATGTGGCTGCTGATGCTGCTCGGTTTGGCATCCTGAAGCTACAACAGCGACAGCAAAGGTAAATCTTTGCATGAAGTGACTGCCAGCGGTGCACCCGATTTCCGCACTCACTTTGACACTCAGCAAATAATTCATAAAATAATATTTTAAATAAGAAACTGTTGTGAGTAGAGAGCTAAAGTACTTGGAGGCCTTTTGAGTACCCTCCCCTTGCAGGGTATCCCCAATTCGTAGTTCTAGCACCGCTGACTGGTCTTAATCTTCAGCTTCTGGTCTCCTGCTTCTGCTTCTGCTTCTGTCCCGCTGTTGTTGGCAGTTGCCAGGGCTCTGAGGATGAGTGGGAGAGGGTGGCAGTGACTGCTGACTGCTGACTGGATGGTTGCTTTGGGTGGTTTGGTGAAAGTAAAAACACATCAATTGGCATGTGCATGGAAATGACACCAGAGAATTGTGCAAAAATGTTATCTTTGGCTTCCGCACCAAGTCCTCTTTTTTCTCTTACTTGGGATTTAGGGCGTTCCACCTCACCTCTGCCCTTCCCATGCCGCACCGTCATGCCCCATGCCCCTTGCCCCTTTGTCGTTAAATTTTTCTTCTCCTTCCCCCGTTTTTGCAAATCGTAAGCGTAACAATAACGCAAGATACAACAACAACAACAGCCACATTGGGAAACGAAACCCATTTTAAATAACAGGCGATATTGACGTGAAGAGAGGGGAGCGGCAAGCGGGAAGCGGGGTGGGTGTATGGCTGAGTGGGTGGCTGATGCGCTGTAGGCTAAAGTGGGGGGGAGTTAAAGGTGGTGCGGCGTGTGGCATGTGGATTGGTGTCGTGGAAGATGTGCAAAATGGGCCATAAGCTGGCTGCCGGGGCGCCCTCTTTGCGAAATTGCCATAAGATAACTCCGACAGGCGGCTCAAGCACACACACACACACAAACACACACAATATAGAAAATTGGCAGTTGGATAAGCGAAAAAACCAATTCACGAATACTTTGCATATATAATATATTCCAAAAAATTGTAGCAAAGTGCCAGCCGGCTGCCCAGGCAACTGCCAGCAGCGGACAGGGCAAAACAGGGCCAAAGCCCGAACCACCCAGCCACTCCGACACCAGCAGACATATCCCATGTACAACACGCGTTAAAGGTAAACACCCTTTCAGCTTGTGGAGAAGGAGCAGAGGAGGGAGTAGCAGGTCAAACCGAGCAACTGACGAAACTCTTCATGGGGGAGCGGTGGATGCGGCAAGGGACTGCCAGCACCTACAGTGGGTGCCTGGGCCACCCGTTTTTGTGCCAATTTTGGATGGTTTAATGGTGTGCGGGATAAATCGGATATTTGGCAGTGGCCCTGCACCTGGTAGACAGGTGGGTAAGTGGCTGCCTCCGTAATCGATGAAGAGTGTGCCCCCGAGTAGTCTTTAGAATGTCATTTCTGTGGCAAAGAATTCTTCAAAGGCAAAAGAAAGCAAGAAGAAAAATTAACAGATTAATAAGTGTTCATGGAAATTGCAGAGTGATCCAAGAACATATCAATTTATTTCTATTTATACCCTCTGCACCTTTCTGTGCTCAATGTCTACACATACAAAAATAGTTTTTTATGTTTTAATTTTTTACTGTCAGAAATTGCAGATGGAAACAGGGAAACAATTAAACACCAAAGCCAATCAAGGAGCTTCCAAATGCGATTCTTAGGTATTAATCTACGGTGGTAATATAATGAAAAAATTCGATATCTTGTGATGGAGTACTCTAGCTTGAGATTCCTTTTGTATTGTTGAGTACTTTCGAGGGAGAGCCATAAAGTGGATTAACCCAATTTGTGTGCAGAGAATATTCATTTAATTTCAAACAAAAACTTCCCATATACAAAATGTCTTTTAGTTGTATTTTTCTCATAATTAAATAATGCATTAAAAAAGTGGCACAAGGATGGACTAACAATCAAAGAATATTTCACAGGCGCTTAAGCTGAAAGGCGATGAACATTTATCCATGAATGCTCGCCACAAACATAATACATATTTTCTAGATGATTATTTCCACATATAAATAAATGTTAGCATCTATTTATATTTTTGAACATCAAGAATATTGTTTTTAATGATGAAAGTTCTTGGATTACACACCCCAAGTGTGAAAATTCATGTAAATTAATCTTGCGCTTATTTTTGCACTTTGATTCGTTGCTCTAATTTGGCAGAAAGTAATTGTTCCTGGATAACAAATTGAAATGCGTTGGAGTACTCAAATACGTTTGATCCAGAGTACTCTGTCTCTGTTCTAGGATAATCATTAGCTGCCATATTTTTGATGAGTTTTTTCCATACACTTTTGAGGCGCAGCGAAAACAGAAACAAAAACTGAAGCAATTTACCCGTGGACTCACTTGCCTTAGACATCCTTGGATCTGGTTATTAAAATAAACAAACAAAATGTTGTATATATCCCTGACAGGCTGGCTGGCTGGCTGGCTGGCAGGCAGGCATCACTAAGCTTGACAGTTGAAGGACGGACAACTCAGCGGAAGGATAGACGGACGGACGGAGGGTTGAGTGTGGAGAGGTGGAGCACTGAGGAGAGGCGGAGGTGACATATGAATATGTATCTTTTGCATGTGATGGCAGCGAGAGACGTGTGTGTGTGGGTGGGTGGGTGTGTGCTGTTGATGTTGTTAAATGGCTGATAGCGAAAATAAAAGTAACACACAAACACACACGCACACCCACACACACACTTAAGGGAGAAAGTGGCAGAGAGGTGGTGGTTTGGGTGGGTGGCAACCATTATTGCCATTTGGCCGAGTTGGGTGCTTACTTTTCCACATTCGGTTGCTCGGCGGTTGCCGGGGCTCAGGCGGAAAATAAACGAGAAGGGACGTGTGAGACGCTTCTTACGCGTCACAACTTTTATACCCGGCACTCAGTACTACATCTGCACTTTAGCGGTTATTTGTCCAGTTTTACATTTTTTCTTCATCTGTCATCTACATCAACAACACTACTCACACCAACACGCTCCTTTAGCTCGCCACCCTCCCCTAGAAACACACACTGCAGAGTCGCGGCAGAGTCAGCGGCAGAGGCAGCGGCAGAGGCAGCGGCAGAGGCAGAGGCAGTGGCGTGTCAGGGGCCAGGCCATAAACAACGCGAAGCAGAGTGTGAATGCTGCGGGACGGGGTGGGTTTGGCCACTGCAAACTAATTTCTTCATTGTGGCTATAATAATGATCCAATCGGATCCCAATTTGGTGATCTGATAGATATGGTCATTCCCTACGGAATGGCGTTTTTAGTTTTCTGTTATCTTCAAAATTGTAGATTTGGGAGGATTTCGCCCTTTGCGGGGGCGGAAGGGGGCGGGGCTCATTTTTGAAATACACTGGTTTCAGTGTGAGCATACAGCAGTCTGGTGCCAAAATTTGGTGGCTCTAGCTCTTATAGTCTCTGAGAACTAGCCGACAAACAAGACGGACGGACGGACAGACGGACAGACGGACAGACGGACAGACAGACATGGCTCAATCGACTCGGCTATTGATGCTGATCAAGAATATATATACTTTATGGGGTCGGAAACGTTTCCTTCTGTGCGTTACATACAACCGTTATCCGCACAAATACAATATACCCTATTTACTCTTCGAGTACCGGGTATAAAAATGATGATCCACTGCCTGCCATCCCATCCCCATGCTCCCCCGCTCCCCCGCTCCACCGCTTCAGCTTCAGCACCCCCTTTGTCCCTTTGGCTCCTGGCCGTGGTTCGACTGCCACGAATTCATTGAAATAACCGTAGGCTTTTCTCAATTTTTGACATGCGGCGGAAGTCTTTGCACCCAGCTGTCGCTCCTGGGAAAGGGGCAGTGGGTGTATATGTGGCAGGGGGTGGGGAGGGGAGGGGACTGGCTGACTGGCTGTTGATGTGCCCGAACGACGGAGCGACGGAACGACTCTTGGTAAGCAAGTGAAGTGTAAAGAGCTCTTTCCTTTATTGGTTTTGTATTTTATTATCACATCTCGTTTATTCCTTTTGCCTTTATGTGTCCGTTCGTCTCTCTCTCTCTCTCTCTCTCTCCCTCTCTCTTCCTATATACTCATACATATCTCCGACTGTGTGTGTGTTTTGGGCATGGCTTTATTTGATGGCATCAACCGATTCGCCCCCTAGGCCTTGATGACACTTTGCAAACGCCGCGCCGTTTACGGGGCATATGGGACTTTGATATGACAACACAAATATCCGTTCTGGGACAGCGGGCACGCAGACTGTAGGCTGGAGGCCATTGCCAGGGTAACGTCCACATCTTAAGCCCCAAAAGAAACATCCCCAGGACACTTTACGGCTCCTCATCTCTGCTCCTTCCCCTTGCCCCTGGTAAGTGTGCAGAAAATCCATTAATATGTATTTCGGATACACGCGAGCAGGAGTGTGCGGAGTTTTCATAAATACAATGACTAGAATGTGGAATTTTATATCCTTTAGATATTATGATTAACTTAAGTGTGCCTGCCAGCAGATAATACAAAAATCATGTGCAACAAATGTGTGTAGAGGACGTCTTTGTTGCCATGAACTTTGATCAATCTTAAGAGTATTTCATTGGCAGACTAACAGCAAATAATTCCATGATAAATTACCTTATTTATTAGTACTACAAATGTGGATAGCTGGAAGTCAACTTGAGACTTGAGAAACAATTGCAAATTATTCGAGACTTAAACGGTGAATTTTTCTTTCTGTTATGCGAAAGTGTGGCATTGATACCTAAATGTCTATCAACAAATTAAAAGCAATTTGTTGTCAGCTTAGCTCATTCTCAGTTCATACTTTGAGCCTCCATCTATCTCTACTTTTCTTACTTGTTGCCAGATTGGATTGGGATTGGGTAATGCATCATCGTTGAATGGCTCGTACCCCGAATGCATAATGTAGTAGCCCCTAAAAAACATGCCTCACTTCTCAGTACAAGCCACGCCTTGCCATCGATGCTAGAAATATTAGAGTTGGTTTATATCCTGTTTGGTAACTGCTTTCCCACACCAATGCCATGCCGTGAGCTCTCTCTAGAGTACCCCCTGGAGTACATAGAGTGCTGGCAATGCTAACCATTGTGTGAATTGACTTTGATGGGGATGCGGGCGATGCAATTCAACATTTTTGCCATTTAATTACTCAATCTAAGGCGCCTGCGAGCTCCACAAAACTTACATATGTAAGCCCCAATCTGTACATCTGCATATAACGGTGTATATGTATCATTTTCTGTATATGTACATCATGCGAGAGTCTGTGTGTAAATGAATTGTGGCTCTGTTTTGCTCGCTTCTCTCGGGCTCCTGTTCGGGGAGCTTGTAATTTTCACATATGGCAAAGACGTTGCCACCAAATTGTTTGCAACTTGAGCACTCCCCATACACAAACAACAACTATTGTTCAACCCAACACACACACACACACACACACGGAACATCCATCCCCCGCCCCCGCCCCCGCCCCCCATGCATGTGCGAGTCGTTTCGCTACGGGCAACAAAATTAAAACAAATCCTTTCGTTCCATATTAATGGTCGCCATCTTTGCAGCAAATGACATTCGAAAACATTTATTGCGCCAGAAAGCGGCAGTGGCAGTGGCACGAGTGGCAGGAGTGGCTGTGGCATCATCTGTATGTGCCACACACACACACACAAACACCACCCCTGCCCACACCACAGCACACACGCGATTCATATGTGACCAACCCAAACTCGAACCCAAAACTCAGCCGAGAAATGAGCCCAACCCCCGCGCCATTATACAACAGAAATGCAAACACATATATATGTGTGTGTGTGTGTGTGTGTGTGTGGGTGTTCATTTGGTTATGTAGTGAACCCTACAGGACACATTCCTCACCCAAAAACGAAAGGGGTGATGCATGGTCCTGCCATGCCCTGCTCCTCCCCACCCATCCCACGCGTATGAGGCTGGGCTTCAAGAACAAAAGGTTCTCACACACACACACATATCAGAGTGCGTGTGCATGTGTGCGGGTGTGAATAACTATGTACAGTCATTTTCAGTTTACATTATTTACCCATTTTTCCCCAAAAATCTCTCCAAACAGCTCCACACACACTCCACTCCACACTCGACACACACTCCATCCACTCCCTCTACCCTTCATCTGCACAGCACACACACGCTCTCTCTTCTCTTCTCTCATTGCGTAAAACTTTCATTTAGTTTTCTAATTACTTTTTTAATCAAGAAACCAAAGATTGCTGCGCAACCCTTTCTTTTGAGCAAATGTGAATGGAGGTGGGCACGGGGTAATGGGTGGTCTGGGTCTGGCATCTAAGCCAGGAACATGGATTTCGTCTTACTGTATCCATTATGTTAACTAAACGAGAGATTAGGGAGCAAATAGACTCAGCAAAGTGCTACCTACCAGCAGGAAGCTGCCCAAAATTCCCCACTTGTAATTTTGGAATGTTTTCCAAAGAGCCAAAGAGCTTTGACTCCAAGTTTGAATCAACAACTCAGGGCTTAAGCTGCATCTAATTATAGTTTGAGAATTTATATTCTTTCATGGGTGGAAAGACCTGAGTACAGTTCAAAGAAACCCTACTCAAAAACTGGGAGTTACTCATTTGAAATTCGGGCTTAAAAAAAGAAATTAATTCGAGTTTTGAATAGTTTTTTCAATTAAAAATCCTTAGCTGTGCCTAGAAGTGACAGAGTGCCAGAGAGAGTACAAATTTCCTGAGAATTGGGAGCCTTAATATCTGTAGATGTTTGTATGTTAATTATAGAATTTCGATGTACATTTTTCTTGCAAACATTGGCTCAATCCAGAACAGCATCTCACATGATGAGTCCTTGGGCGCCCTTCTGCCCTTCCTTTCCTTTTGCAACTTTTGCACATCTTTCAGCAGGTACGGCGCCCTTTGTCCAGTGTCCTTTTGCCATTCCCCCACCACCACAAATCCAGCGAATCTTCTGCTGGACAAAGGTCTTTAGTCTTGGCAGCCATTTTGAATTCGTGTGCGGCATCTCCCTCCCACTCCCACTGCCACTCCCACTGCCACTCGCTGTAGGTGTGTGCGTGTCTGGACTGAAGTTGAATCAAAATGCTTTTGGCTCTGGCTGTGGGTGTGAGTCTGTCTGTGCTTGGGATTGGAACTGGAACTGGAATTGGGTTTGGGATTGTTTGTTTGCTGCATGGCGTCGTTGTCGCGTCTGGCCACCCCAAGAATTGTGCTCCACCAGCCACATCCATCTATGTACAGCCATCCGCATCCATCCATCCGTCCATTCATCCTGTGGGCTTTGCCTGGACAACCCTCCTGACCAATTCCCCAGACTGGGAAGCCAGGGGGCTGGCTGTCAACGCGTGGCTGGCCCGTGGCCGAGAGTCTTTGCCGTCGTCTTCGATTCGCTTTTTGCCCTGGCCTCCTACTACTGCTGGAACCTTGATAGTTATTGAGTTTCCACAAGCCATTCTCCATCTTCCAACTGCCAGCCAGCCAGCCATCACTCTTGCCCCCAGGCTGAGGGCCCTGCCACCCGTGGCAATGTAATGTCAATTTACTTCAAATTGAAATGATTCAAGGGCGAATTCGAGACGCAGTCGAGACTCGACCCCCATCCTGCCGCCGCGTAATCTGCGTTTGGGCTTCTCAGTCGCTATTTTTGTGTGGGTCCAAAGTCCGAGGGCTAACTTGGCGAATTCTAAGCGCTGTCCATGCGCAGGACCACAGCCAGGAGCAGGAAGGACAGAGAGTTGCCAGGAGCTGGAGAAGGTAAAGGATGACGGGGCGTGTATTTATTGTTACCGCTTTTCGTGGTCGCGTCACACAAAAACTTCGGACACGCCGAAACTTTGTTTATAGGAAGGAGGTGTGGGGGGGTGGAGGGTGGAAAATTGCTGGTAAAGTTCCTTTGGGGCTGACGTAGAATATTTATTACTTATCTACCACATCCCTCCCTCCCTTCCACCCACCGCCCAAGCCTCAAACCCCAAAAGTCTATCGATGGCCATGTCCTTGGTCCGACGGTAAGGGTAAAATATGAGCCCCAAACCTCTGGCCTGGCCCGTCCACTACCCTTAACCCAACGGCTACCCCCTCTGTAAACCATTACCGTCCGAAAATAGTCCACTGATTCCTCTCGTCTGGAGTTGTTTATGCGTCTGAGTTGCTTCATTTACCTTCTCCCTGGTTCTACCTTCTCTCCATCCGATTTGCTTCAATGTCTGCGGACATCTTCTGTCACACTGTGTGTGTGTGTGTGTGTGTGTGTGTGTGTGTGTGTGTGTGTGTGTGTGTGTGTGCGTGGTGGTTGTGTTGGAGGGTTAATGCTGGTACAGTTATGGTCGAAATGACCAAAGCAAGACTTTTGCGGCATTGAATCAGGTGCGCTGGGATTATTGATTTCCTCCGACCATCCATCCCAAAAATGGAAATAGAAATAGAACCAACATCTGGGTATGGGTAAGGGGTAAGCGGTAAGCGGTAAAGGGTACGGGCTACTGATGGACCCTTCTGCACATAAAAGGGGGAAACGATTTTTGGCTATTTTGGGGTTACAAATGAAATGAAACTGCCAGTGGGCAGGGGACAGCCCTCGGCTCGGCTGGGTGGGGGCTTATATTTATGGTGAACGGGTTAATACATATATTTCAGGCACTGCTGGGCTGCTACTCAGGAGAAATGAATGTTCAAATGTCGCCAGCAGACCACAGGCTGTCACAAAAGCTTCCTTTCGTTTTTTCCACTAAAATTCTTCAAGTTTTTCCCAGATACATATGCATGTACATATTTATGTACATGTGTAGCACATATGTACTTGCGTGTTCCTTTCTCCTCTGACCTCCCACTCCACCCACAAAGCTAAAGACAACAAAGCTTTGAGGCAAAACTTCCCGAAAAGTAGAAAGCAAAAAGGGTTGAGTGGATGTGGATGTGGATGTGAATGTGGGGTGACTCCCAAACACGTATATGTATGTACATGGAGGAGCCACGAGCAAGTTTCATTCCGTCGTCCATCCAAGTCTGTGTCCTTTCACATCTACACACACACACACACACGTACATGGCTTCCCATCCTCTGGCATTAGACCTTTTGTTGTCTGCAGTGAGATTCGCATGTACATACACTCAGCGAAAACAAACAGTGAAAGTCCTGGGTTGTACTCGAAGCTGCAGACTTGAGGAATACTTTTTCGATCAGCTAGAAAATTTCAGTTTTAAATTCCTTTCCATTTTGCTGCTCTGCGACTCTACTTTGGTTTTCTGCGAGTGCATTTGTGTGCGTGTGTGGCTGCTGCAAAAGTTTAATTCAAATCACAAAGACACACACATGCGCACACAAATGAAAATTTTCCCCTGTATGTGCACGCCGCTGGCATTTTTTTTTCGCCGCTCTCTCTCCGTGTGTGTGTGTGTGTGTGGGAAAAGTTTGGAAATTTGTGCGGTGGCAAACCGACTGACGTCCCTGTACGGTTTCAGCCATGGCAAAATAGGATCTAAAATCCTTTTTAAGCCTCACATGTGTGTGTGTGTGTCCCTCGCTCTTCTTTGGAATGGCAGTTGGCCTCTGAGTAAAACTAAAATAAAACGAACAACGAAAATTTGAACTAACATTTTGCAAACTGTCATATTATGTCTTTGAACTCTGTTTCATTTCCTTTGATTTCGACCTGTTCCTGGCTGAACTTTCGCGTGCGACGCCATTCCGATGAGTCCTTTCTCGCCTTCCATTCCACTTGATTTATCTGAGTGTTTCCGCGATGGATGTGCCTGAGATTAAAACACTCAAGCATAGGGCTAACTGTCCACTAGTAGTTCTTATATTCTCTTCTATTTCGAAATATTTCGTATGAATATTCTGTACTGATAGGCAAGCTGGATCCAATCTGGTTTCTTCTGACTTCCTGCGAGCAAAAACGTCTAAGATGCTGTGGCTCTTCTCCCTCTGCTGGGATGTCCCTAATAAACCCTGACTGATATATGTGGATGTCAAGCCACATTTTAAGTAAAAATGAACTCAACCAAAGCATAAGAAGAGAGAGAGAGAGGGAGAGGAGGAGGAGAGCCACTCGAACACATTGTTATTGGATGCAGAGAGAAATCGGTGACTGTCAAAGGTTTGAATTTGTTGGAAAGGGGCCAGATGGAGGAGAGAAAATGGAGAATGTTGAAGATGGAGGAGCAGAGCATGTAGGATGAGGATGGTGATGGTGATGGTGGGCGGGCGGACAGCATTGGTGTGTCGTTAGGCAAACGGATAGTGACTATGGCCCTCACATATTCCGCTCAAACGTTGTCGTTTCGGGCAGAGCAGGAAGAGCCTGGTGGCAGGGATGGCCCTGGCGGAAGCAGACGACACAGTCTTTCTGTTAAAAGTTCGAGTCTGACATGTGCAGCTGTAGCAGGAAGAGCAGCTGGGGAGCAGCCGGGGTGCTGGCGAAGTCAGGAACAGGAGCTGCTCAGCCTTGCTGGTTGCCACAGCGAATCAAGCATCTCAACTCGCAACTCGCAACTTGCGACTTGACTCACCCACACACACACACGAATACATGCATATGTACATGTATGTACATACATGTGTATACATATTTATCGACTTTGTGAGCTCCGCTCCTGAAAACATCAAGTGAACGGAAGAGCCACTGTGGGGTTGGGTTTGGCGCTTGGAGCTTGGAGCTTGGGACTGGAGCTGGAGTTGGGTTGGTGCTTGGAGTGGTTTGAGTAGCAGCGGAGATGGCGAAAACGGACAAACTGCCGGACGGACGGACGGAGTGCCACGGCAAATGTACCATTAGTCCTGATGAGACCATGGAGAGCGCGACAAGCGGCAGAACCTTAAAAGACGGTGGGGGGACTTTCGGCTGCACTAAGCGGAATTGCTGGTTTGTTTTCTTTTTGATTTTGATATCTTCTTATAAGAAAAACCCTTTCTAGCAATGCAAATGTTTGCGCTCAGTGTAGGCACTTGAAAAACTGTTCCTTGTCCCCATTTACATGCTTTTCCATTCGGTTAGAGTTTGGAAAAAGGGGAAATCTTTAAATGACAGGATCCAATATGGCAACGAAGTTTCACCATCCATGACTACAGGCAGAAGCATTTTATTTCTAAGATATGTTGCATGAGATGAGAACTCTCTTTGAGTATTTATCCTTATGCTAATTGATCTTGAATATCCATATGTGTATTTCTGTGGCTGTCCAACCCGTAGATCCTTCGTTGTCTTGTGGTTTGTTGCCCTGGAAAATGTAAAATCTGAAAAGATTGCTTAACATGCACTTGGTATGGCTGCTGCTGCTGCTTGCTGTCTTTGCTTAGAAGTAATTCCCCTCTAATTCAGTCGTTCTTTGTCATTGTCTTGCTCATATCCGTGATGAGGACTTAGTTTTAGATGCAAGCAACATTCTGTGGCTTAAGCGGGACGAGGTTCGGGCACTAAAGCCAAGGAATACCCTACCCTGGGACCCATGGAAAAACCATAGAGAATGTCCATGATATGTGTGCTTAGATCTTGGGACAACTTTAATTTATTTAATTTATGTGCCTTGCTGCCCGATGTAGGGTGCTCCAGCCCATACGCACGTGGGTACATCTGTACATACATTCGTACATCAACAAGTCTGCTCTGAAATACAATTTACTTTTCGCTGGGATTACATTTTGTGTGTCTGTGTGTGAGTGTGTGTGTGTGCTCCTGCTCCTTGTTTGCCATTCGCTTTGGTAAATAAAAAGAGCTCAGCTTTTGCTCGGTTGGAGGAGTGGCGTGGAGGGAGGCCCCTGACGCAAGCAGTTCAACCAGCTGAGGCGGAAAGTACGCATAAGCCCTGTCAGTGGCATAGTTTCCGTGTTTCCTCCTCCACCTACGTTAAGCATCTGGCTAGGGATTATTATTTGCCATATTATAAGAAAACGGTTTTAGTTCAAATGTCAACAGCATTTGTCATGGGAGCAATGCAAAATGCACGGTCCACGGCGAAACGGAATGCAAATCTGAATGTAAGAATAATGCGGTCGACAACGATGGATGGATGGATGAATGGATGGATGCATGGCTCAGGCAATGGCTCCAAGCGCAGCTCTATAGAGTCTAGACAGGGATCCCTAACAGAGATCCCTAATTTACACCGCGGATTAGCTTGAGTTTGTGCAGGCAAATGAATATAAATGGGATTGATTGAAGGCACAAACTTGCACAAGAATTGCAGACAAATTGAATACAATTCTGGAAGTTACAGAAAACTCCAAGAAATTCAAGCAAGAAACATTCCTCTGGGAAGCATTCCTCTGTGAGATGAAAACTATTTTAATATTTGTAGATTTTTTTACCCAAATCTTCTGTCAATTGTGATTAAATTCCTCTCAAGCAGGTGGACCGATTCCTTTGCCATTGCAATTGGCTTTATCCTCTCTTTGCCCTTTTCTATAACAATTATTAGACATAGAAAAGTGGACAAGTCTCTGAAGTCTCTACGACTGAAAGCGGAATCTCTTAGCTATATTACATCAACATTTGCAGCCCAACAAAGCTGTGTAATGTCACTCGATTGGTGATTATAAAAACGCATCAAAAAAATTAACAGAAATAATTGCAAATAATGCGGCAAATGGAGTTAATTTACATATCCAAATATCTGCCTGCATATCTTTGCAGTTTTCAATTTAATCCAATGAAATATGACAGCCATGGGAGCCCACAATGTTTAGTGACAACAAGCCATTGAGAAATGCCATAGAGCAATGCCCAACCCCTACGCCTACCCCTACCCCTACCATGTCCTGCCATGTCCTGCCCAATGATGATGACCAATTCAATAATAATTCATTCCGCATAAGGATGTAAGCAGTAAGTCAAATATTTTCAGCATATTATGGCAACCATGTTTTGATCGTGTGCCCAGCCCACTCGGGACCTCTGCCTCTGGCTCTGTCCCTGCTGTAGCCGAGGGGGGTTGTTCCACCATTAATTCTGTGATTTATGTTCTGTTTAATGTGAAAAATTCAATGTTTTTACCAAAGAGATCACTCCCATGCTCTAGCACGCTTCATTATGTGCAGGGAGCAGCCCCGTTGCCCCGTTGCCCCTGACTTGGACTCGGACTCGTACTGACTCGACCTCGGGGCCTGGTCACTAATCAAGTTGACCACTGGTCATGCGCTCGTTCACCCCGGAAATGAGATGAGCTGAACCCGGCAGACCAACCCCCGGTCATTGGAACCGGTACAAATTCATTAAACGCACAACGATCGAAAGAAGTTTACTTCAATTTGCATACCAATTGCTCGCCCTGATGTGCTCATCGGGGGATGTCAACCCCCAGGAAAAATCATACCCAAGGCAGCTGAAAAGCGTTTCCAAGGGGTTGCTCGAGAAGGACTACAGAGTGCTGGACCGTGGACCGTGGACAGTGGACCCCTGGCTGGGCCTGTTTATAAGCGTGATAATGATGATGGCTGACCTTTCGTTTGTTGCCAGTCGAGTTGACCATGTTGTCGGCCCCGACTGAGGCGTGTTCACCTCTCGCCAACAAAATGGCGCAATCGCCTTGCCTTGCCTTGCCTTGCCTTGGCTTCAGACTTAACTTTTGACCAACGGTCAGCAGCAGCACGTGGCGAAGACGTTCCCGTTCGATAAGGCGAGGCATTCCCATGGCATCGAAATTGGGATTAGACGGCCCATTGACACTGCAGGCAGGGGGTCTGCTCGGGTCTCCCTTTTCTGCTGCTGCTTACGCCGGTGGTGGTCAGCGCTTGTCAACATTATTTCTCAATTAATTTTTCATTTTTCATAAAATTAACCCAGAAATCGCTTGGGCAGTGACCTTCGTGACCACTTGGCACATGGTCACACATGCTGTTGGACAGGGGCACGTGTTCCCAGGGGGGGAATTCCTTCTCCCATTGGATGGGAGTTTAGTTTTTGTGCTTAGAAGCGACACTTGTTGAGAATGGGACGTTGACTTTGACTGCGGAATGATTCTGCTTCTGGGGCATTTGTATTTCTCTTTTATTACATTTATTTTATGCCCGGCTTCCGCTTCTACTCTCCTTCTGCAGTATCCACGAGAGGGCGAGTCCTTAAATGAAATTAAGTCCGTGTTGGCATGCGCTGGCTCTGTGGCTGCTGCTGCAGCAGCCAGGAAGTGATAGAATGAATGGCTGCCACTGCCACAGGCACTGGCTATGGCTCTGCCACTGCCACTGTGGGGCTGCAGTGTCAGCAAACGGGGGAGAGACAGAAAGCAAAAATGCACAGACAGACTTCCTGTGGATTTTCCGGAATTTAATTTATTAAAACAACGACGGACAAGTTCGCGGCGGTGGCGGCAACGATTGCCAGCGGTAAAGCCTTGATTCCGATTCCGACTCGTTTGCCACGAATCTGGCTTTAAATGCGATCGCTTCAGGATTGAACTCGATGCCATAATCAATGGATATTTCGAAAGTAAACAATAGTTAGATCGTTGGGCAGTAACTTGAGGATACCCATCGAAATCCATGCAAGAAATTCTCTGACAATTTCTGCTTCTACTTTTTGCATTCTTGATTTCCCTGCAGGATCATAAGGCAACCCATTCCAGGGCAAACCACAATGAGTTCAAGGCCTGTGCTCCTTTCTTGACATATTCCGAAATGTTTTGCGATTTGCGTTTTGCATTTTGCTGATGCGATCGCAGCAGGACATCCTCCCGGACTCGTTCGCGGAGACATCGTCGTAATTCGTCGCTGACTATTTTAGGCATTAAAACAATTCAGCAGCAGGGGGGGAAAACAGAGAGAGAGAGAGAGCGAAAACAATCAGAGCAAAGGATCGCTGACGCAACGGGATCCGGATTCGGATCCGGGGCACAGACCGGCTGTGCTTTTTCTCTCGTCCGCGAACGTCCGAGCGAGCGACTGTCAACGTGTCAATCAAGCATTGCCACGCTGTCCCGCTGTCTGGCCGTGTGGCCTGCCTGCCCCGTCACACGATTTATTAATTCAGGCCGAGTCCTTGTTCCCGTCGTCCTTGACGCAGCACCCTTTCGCGGCCCTCAAAACCCTTTGCTGCCTTGGAGCCTGAAGACGTTCGCTGTGAGCTCTGACTCGCAGCCGCAGCCGCAGCCGCAGCGATCGTTGCATGCCCCATGACGTCTTGGCATTCGCTTGACGCTCTCTTGACAGTCATTGTGCGAGTGATAGGGTTAGAGTTGGATTCATTCACAGCATAATGAAGTTTCTTGCGCGCAGAGTTCGCATTTGCAGTTACTGCAGAGTTACGCGTACCGCGGAATGGTAAAGAGTAAGTATCTAGGGAAATAGATCTATCTAAGTATCTGTGTAAATATATAACAGAATTATGTCTGCATCCTGTAGCTGTTATTTCGTATTTCATAAGTCATAAAGTACCAACGATGTGTGTCCCCAAAGGGCTAGAGCTAGAGCCAGTTTCTGGCATTAATTTAGATCAACTTTTGATGGAAAGAATCATTCGATTACTTTGACTAGATCTACGGAATCAATTACGTGAATTTAAGATAAATTTAACTCACTCTTTCAACACTCTTTAGATCCTATGCCTCCTCCGAAGCTGCGTTATCCTTCGGGCTCTGTTCACAACTGGCTCCTGTGTGCCACCTTTTTGCTGGATGGATTGCCTACAACTGCGGGAATTCGTTTCAGTTTCTGTTTCACCTACAGTTACAGTTTCTGTTCCAGTTTCACTCCCATTTGACAGTTCCAATTTTGCAGGCACGCACGCACGCATCGTCCTTTACGCAGGACATCTGTTCTGAGCGAATTCGCAGTTTTTCAATATCAACAGCGGAATGGAAACTTATGCAAATTTGCATATTAGGTTTGTGTTTTTTGGTTTTGTTGTTTTCGTTTCGTTTTTCTATTGGGATTAAACCGTTTCGCTGGCTCCCCCCTCCCCCCACCGCCCATGTCCCACCCCGGGAATGCATTGAAAACCGAAAACTGAAAATAAAAAAAAAAAAAAAAAAAAAGAGTAAGAATAAAAGATTATAATGATGCAGAGTTGCAGGAAGAAGCAGGAGCCAGAAGGCAGAGCAGATCGCTGGCATTATAATTTGCATTTCACTGACGGCAGGACTCGGGTCCCAGGATGTTGTCACACTCTCTCGCACACACACACGCACACGCACAGGGGCACAGGGGCAACGCAAAATGCCTTGTCATTAAACCTTTTCGACCCTGTCCCAGAGACTGCCTCGCCTCTATCCCTGCCCCAGACTCTGTCTGCTTCCCCTTTCTCAATCAATAAATATGCAAATTCGCAGTCGCTGTTATCCTTTTGCAACATTGCACACAATGCCACAACCCCTTCTCCCGCTCCCTCTCTCCCTCTCGCTCCCCCTGCAGATGCATTTTTGCTTGCATTCGAATTTCCATCATTTTGGCAAATAATTGATTCGCGCTCGACATAAATGTACGAAGGTATATGATTTATTTTTTGTTGTTGGCAAATGGCAAATCTACTGTAATCGGAAAATTTGAATATTCAAATTACAGTGCTCACGCATCGGGATTTGGCATTCAAATTGCACATCCGGTTGCTACCTACTTTGCATACATATGAATTATATATGTACATACATATATAACCCTTGTTACAATACAAATACAAATACCCATTCGCAAATCCAATTTTCCATTTGGTTTCGCAACAACCCGCGACCAGGTTCAGTCAGCTTTTCCGGCACTGCATTTTAAGGCTCGCTTGAGGCTCGGCTCGGCTCGGGTTTGGGTTGCTTCAAGATTCATTTTGGCAATTTTGAGATTCCACGCCGATTGTTTGCCCTTGTTGAAGGTGTAAAGTGCACTCTCGACTGCTGCCGCGATGCCAGCGATAAGACACGACTCCATCGGCTAATTTATCACGGCCTCAGATATGCCATCGATGGGTGAATTTATTCCACTCAGTGACTCCGCTCTCTCTTGAGGCGTGAGGCGCTCTGCATATATCTATGTAAATGGAAATGATCAAAGAACCAAACCCAGAAATCCCCACAAATCCATACTATGGCCAAGTAGTTTATTAATTGTATAAAATGTTAAGAATCCCTGCGATGATTTAATACAAAAAAAAATACAAATGAACTGGAAATTATTTTGAAATATCAAAATATAAAATTATATTTGAAGTATAATTTTAATTATGTTTCTTACTGTCGTGTAGAACTATTTATTTGTATTATTAGAATTACTAGAATTTATTATTAGAATTAATATTCAAGTAAATTAACGATTGTGAGTAATGTGCAATTGATTTTAACAGACTCATTAATGGGTTATTTAATATCCTTTTTTTGTTTTTGTGTGATTTATTCTGCATAGATTTGTTATAGCTTTTATCAGAGTATCCAAACCTACTTTTTGTGAAAATCAAAACTAATAATATTTGTATTTAGTTGACAAAAACAAATCTCTAAAACGAATTGGAGTAGGCAACTCAAATCGGTTGAACATTCGAACATTCATTCGAATCAATTTATTGGGTCAAAGGAATATTTCCTGTTTTGTTCAGATAGTTATAACACGTATCTGTTATAGTTCTATAATGAATATATGTAGGTACCTTTCGATATTCTACCATACTCAAAAATTCGATTGCTTTTGAAGCGTGGCCCCCATGGCAATATGAACGAGTGCGAGTGCGAGTACGAGTGCGATTCACGATATGTGAATCTATGCGAAAACTTATGCTCTTGCATATGTATGCATAGCGTATGAATCGCCCACACACACACACACACATCATTTCATTTAGTCGGAATCATACACTCACACACACACACACACACATGTACACTCGTATGTGGCTGTATTCACATAAATATCGCGCATTGTGTATGTATTGGCTTACATAAGCTTCAGTTCTGCCCAGCCCAGTGTATGGACCACCCTCCCTAGCCACCCCTCACCACCCAAAAAGCCACCCCCTGTCCCTGTACTCCTCGCCCGCATTCGTATATATGTACATACGTACATGTGTGTCGCTCTCTCTCGCTCTCTGTCTCTCTCTCTCTGATGTTGTTGGCCGCTGCCGATAGTACGAAATGTGCATATGCTCAAAGTGCTCTCCATTTCCATTTCCAACTCTCACACATATGAATACAAACACACACACACACACAAGCTCAGCCGCAGGACATACATAGAAAGGGACAAGACAATATGTGTGGGTGGAGAAAGACAGAGAGAGAGCGAGAGAGAGAGAGAAAAAGAGAGCGATGGGGAGTGTGTAGTCAAAGGGCTACTCGCCAGTGTTGCTGCCACAAAATGTTGCTGCCACAAAATGATGCTGCCTCCCACTGCTGCTTCCCATGCTCCACTCTGCTCCACGCCTCCCCCTATCCAATCTCTCGCCTCCCTTTTGGCTTTCCTCCTTGTACCACCTCGCTCCTCACTCCACTTCACTCCACTCAGCTTCTCAGGACAACATACACCCACGTCCAATTCAAACTGCACCTAAAACAATTGGCTGGCATTTGATATTGGAATATTAATTAATATTTGGAAAAATAATATTTATGCAAGAAAATGTCAGTCTAACATTTGTTGAACATTTCCATGAGGGTTTTGAAATAAATATACGACATGTTTGGTATTACTTTTATGAGGGGTTCATTAATTGCCAAAAGATCTTTAGAACTAGAAAGGGATCTTGCTTCATGGACCCTTGCAGCTCGAAATATTCTTCTTATTTATACTTATCCGCATGCAATTTTATTCAATTTTTTCTTTGCCGTACAAAAATGTATTCAATCAGAGACTCTTTAATGTTGTTGGAACGAGTATACCATATCAGGAAAATTAACATTCATCACCTTCCTACAACAAATTCATTTTTTTTCCAACAATCTTCAATCACAAAAATATACACAAAAATATTTGTAAATTCAGAAATTCTTGATCTTCGCTCGTTTGTATGAAATTTCTCTGTTTTGGCGTTCCATTCGCACTTTGAGCTTTATTTTTCTTGCAGTGTAGCCTGACGTTGTCGCCTGGGCGACCATTATAAGCATAAGATATTCATTTGCTTCATTCTTCACATAGCCACTGCCATGGACCAGGGACCAGAAGGAGCGCGAGGACCACGACTAAGGCCAGAGTGAGCCAACGAATGAGTTGAGTGAGTGAGAGAAAACAGAACAGAACAGAACAGAACAGAACGGATGGGAGTCATATGTGTATATCTGTGTGTGTGTTTGTGTGTGTGTTTTCGTGTGTCTGCGTGTGTGTGTGAGTTGCGCAAAAGTCCTTCAATTAAAGATACGATGATGGCGAGCGAGATGGAGCAAGCGAAAGTTCAAAATGTGCAAAAAGCGAATACAGAAAGCAGAAAGCACAACTCCACAAAAACATAGATACACACACACACACACACACACACACACATGTGCCATGCGTGCGCGGGAGGGGGGAGGATGCATACATATGTGTGTGTTGGGTTTTGGGGCTGCCGCTTCCAATATTCAATGCTCCCATATGCACATGTGTGTGGGGGGGGGGGGTGGGGGACATGTGCCTGTGTGTGTGTAAGAGTCACCATCTTCGTGTACGCAGGTCGCGAGCAATAAAACACGAAGCGACTGGCCGAGACAGACTGACAGACAGCGGTAGGGTACGGTGCGGTACAGCGGGGAAGAATGGGCCACAGGGAGACAGACAGCAACAACGATGCCGCGCGCATGTGGGAGACAACACACGACAGGACATTTGAGCGTGTCGGTGTGTGTGTTGGTGTGTTTTTGCGAGCACACACACGGAAATGGACACCACACAAAACGCGACGCAACATGTTCGTCCGGCAGCAGCTGCAGCAGCGCCATGGCAGAGAGCCATTGTTCAAGCGGTGGCCGCGACAGCGAGCAGCGGCAGCGAAAGACGACAGCCTGAGAGGACGAACGGCGACGACGACGAAGACGACGACCACATTCGATAGCCTTCGATGAGCAATACATTTTGCTTCCCTTAAAAACGAACTCTCTCACTCACTCGCACCCCCCAGTATACAGCCCCCACCCATCCACCCACACATGTGCGAGCAGGACCTGCATAGACATACATACATGTGTGTGTATATGTATTTATGTGCTGTCACTCCTGGGATAGAATCTCTGCCCCACACACACACACACACATACAGCAGAGCGGTCCACAACCACTCAATGACCTACCCCCCAGCCACCCACACCACACCTCAGCCACCCAACCGACACGAACCAAATGCTGCTGCTGCGCGCAGGTTTTTTGGGTAAAAGGGTGCGCCGACGTTGCTGCTTGCTGGCTGCGCTGCTGCGGCCGACGTCGCTGTCGTTGTTTGGCCACTTAGTCGCCCTCATGTTTGCTGCTGGAGATTGAGGATGAGGTGCAGGGTGGGTGGCTGTTCGGCTTCTTGCCTATTTCGTTTAGGGAAAATTGATGCGTTGCCTTAATGGCCGACCATCGCACACACACACATGCACACATGCACATATATTGGAGTGGGAGAGTGGGAGCGTGTGTGTCTGTATATAAGCATCCTTTATGCGAAGTTCCCAGGCTTAGCAACTACGTGATTAAGCCTCTCTTTCTGCATACACACATTTATTTACATGCATATGTACGTATGTACAATGTACATTCATGTACAGACAATCAGTGGGCACCCCCTACCCGCTACTCCCTATCCTACACCCCCTGTCCCCTCCCCACACTTCCCCTGACAACCAACAGTGTTCGCATAAATTAGTTTTGATGCTGGCAAATGAAGAGGAGAACTCCGCTCACCGCCTCACATCGTACCCGAGCCGAGCGGCCATCTTGCCAATATGTGAGCATATGTGTGTGTGCCTGTGTGTGTGTGTGTGGGTGGCTTATGTGTGCATTTCGTAGCATACAGAAAAGGGCGTTCTGACCAGAGGGTCACATACGAGTGTCTTTGGCTGTGTGCGTTCGGAGTTGGTTCTTAATTAAGTCCACATATGCACAGGCTCCCTCTTTCACTCACTCTCTCTCGCTCTCTCTCGTACTCAGCGGTTCCTTTTCGCTCTCTCTCTCTTTCTCTCCGACTCTTTCTCTCGCTCTGCTGCTGTCTTTGTGCTGGCCAAATCGATTCCAATATGTTAATGGCGCCAACTTTGAGCAAATGAAGTGAGTTTTCGCTGGCTCAACAAATGATGTATGTATGTACATACGAGTCTTGTACGGGCGTCCCCTGCACAGTGGCCCTAGGGACCCAGTGGGTGGGTTGGGCATGCTAAAAGTCAATACATTTCGCTGACGTGTGATGTATAAGCTCTGCTCCTCTCCCACTCTGTCCTCCACTCTCTCTGTGTGTGTGTGTGTGTGTGCGAGAAGGTACAGTTTTCAATTACAGTTGGGTTCAGAGATGCTTTGACAGGCAACGAAAGTCCTGGCTATACTTTGTGCTGCGGGTGATGCGTGGGGCGGGAACGGGAACGGGGACGGAGACGAATTCCGTCTGCTGGCGGGCAAACAGTTTTTCAACTTTAAATTGATTGCGTTCGGCAATTTGCAGATTGATTGTGCGAGTAATCAATATAATTAACACGAATCACAGCTGCATTTTGCAGCGGCCCAACAAATGTGGGACAATCCCTGGCGAAGATAATCGATGGGGGAGGAATTTGAATACTTTTCCCAATGGTAGAATTTTGTGGCTGAGAATGGGAAAACCGCGTGAACTTCGGATAACATTTGTATTATAATTTTTTGTGTATCATTTTTGATACGTAAGCAAAGGAAGTTTTTAGAAATATTTGAGCTCGAAATGTGTAAAATATTTCTGTGGAATTAACATGCAAATTCTTCAATTTCACTTCCCAAATAACTTGCAAAATATTAAAGTTATGGTGTGCTGCCTATTTGTTTGCTCTAAAAGAATTTCCAAGATCTTTCCGAGACATAAGAATGTCGTTCCCATAGATGTAGATCCCTTCCCGGAATCCTTTCGCTGTCAATCACTGGACGTAAGCTTCTTTCGCTTAACCCCATCCTAAGCCACGGATCGCTGATCGTGCGAACAAATAAGTCCGCCAAAATGTACCCTGCCGCTGGCCTTCTTTGCATTTGGCAAAACTGCATAACAATTTGCACACAATCGGTGAACGGGGATACTTTGCATGCCCCGAATAGCCTCCGGACGGGGTGCAGTCCCAAGATCCTGGGAAATTTACGGCCTCACCTGCATCGAGGCGGGTTGTTGCTTCGTTAGCTCCTGACAGCGTCGTCTTCTTCTCGGGTTCGTAATCAAATTACATGCTCAATGCAAAAAAAAAAGAAAAGGAAAAGAAAAAGGAAAAAGAAAAGAAAACCACACGGAGAGGCTGTCAAAGGGGTGCGCTGCTCCAGAGAGCCCAAAAAGAGGGATGGGAATCGGAAGCAAAAGCAGAATCTGAATCGGAATCGGGAAGTGCATGTAAATTTTTCCTCGCCGTCAATTATCTCGAATGCATCGCATCGCATCGCTCAAAGGATTACGACCAAAGATGTGTGTCGTCCTTCTCTCTCTCTGTGTGTGTGTGCGGAAAACCCTTCTGGATTTCCTCCTTCTGCGCGTAGATGTGTGTGCCGCAATTAGAAGGAAGGCAGCTCACATTTACATTCGCTCTACCCTATATCCTGCCATCCAAGCGCAGCCCCTTTTCCCCTGAAGCGAGTGCGCGTGGAGGAAAAATCGCAATATGCAAACAGACGACAGAACAGACGACAGAGCGCAAGAGAAGAGACGGGACAAGAGGAGACGAGACGAGATGTCGACCATTTAATTAAAATTCGAAAAAGGTATAAATTTCCCTTTGAGAGCGATTGACAGGCAGCACGGCAGTGGCAGTGGCAGCGGCAGCGGCAGCGGCGACGGCGACCGAAATGTAACGGTTCGCGACAGTTCCCCGGTGTCTGCCGCCGGAAAATTATTACCCATGCAAATTGGCAGCGATGAGGTTTCCCCATCCCCCAGCCATGTGTTGGAAAGGGTACGGAGAGAGAGAGATCGAGAGAGTGTGTAACATGACACATGCTGCATAAACAGCATAGAAATTATTACCTCTGCTCCTCGCGTATCCCATATCCCATATCCCATATCAGGGGCACGTCTCATCCTTATCTAATCAAAACTGAATCGAAACGAAAATTCGGCGGGAAACATGTGTGTGTGGAGGGAAGGACTTTGCGGAATACAATTTGTAAGCTCTGATAATAAGTTCTTCAAGGCAAAAACATTTTGAAGCTAGTTAAAATATTTTTAATTGTGCACGCCGGGAGGATTACCTTGCACTTCAACTAGTACAGCAATTCAGGGAGTTGCATTCGAGCACTTCTTGAGCCAAAAAATGCATCATTATTTTTGCATTAGCAAGAACTTATTTTGTTTTGAGTTTTGGTTTGAAATGCCAAGAGAGTCTTCATTTGTTGCATGTGCAGTAGTAATCCCTTGGATGCAGCTTTGCCTTGGTGAAGAGTTCAAGGAAGAAATTAAATTCCAGTTAAGTAGAATTTCCATAACACTCTTTCAATGCTGAATGTTGGCTACAAGTGTCGCAAAAGCTTCCCACAAATTCCAGCTTATTCTAGACTTTTGCTCGAACTTATTTTCTCACATCAAAGTCCATTGTGGGCCCAAGTGTGCCTCCCCGAGTGACAATCAATTTTCGGCTGATGTATTCCAATGCCAACCAGGCAGCGGTGGCTTATCGCGATGTAGATGAGGATGAGCACATGAGGAGTTTGCGTCCGTTCTGCCACTTAGGGGCCAGATGAAATGAGGAACTTCTTCACACACTGTCGCCTGCCAGGATCATCGATAGTGGAAGGCGCTCTCGAGCAACAGCTGAATCCTGCTGAAGCCTGCTGGGCGGCTCGACCACCACCACCAATCAGCATCCGCATTCGCAGACGCATTCTTCTTCACATCCTCATTGAGCATTGCTTCAGGATGAACATTTAAATTATTCAAGTGGTCTTCACGCCATTTGCTGCTCTCTGAATCAATAGCCAGCCGAGAAGCAACCCAAAATCGCAATTACATATTCGTACTCGTCCATCCAACCCTGTCCCTGTCCCTAGTTTTGGGCATGGGGTACAACTATTTAACATTTTTGCGACCGACCCCGAGTCGGCTGGTCACCCGGCGCGTCTCAAGTGTCCTCCGAACACGCTGCTCGGCATAAATTATTCGCGGGAATTGGGGGGGAAAAATGGTCTGCGGGGAATCCCGGTGCCTTTTTCGGTTGCAGCAGCCTCTGCTCTCCGCTCTCTGGCCTGTGGCTTTTGGCCTGGCCGGCCGTCCGTCCCCGTCCCCGTCCCAGTCCCACTGCCATTGCCAGTCCCTCAATTGAAGGTCACCGAAACTTTGCTGGCAGCAACAGTTGCTGGCTGCCGCAACAAGTTGCTCTCTGTTACACCATGCTACCAGCTCCCAGCTACCAGCTTCCAGCTGCCACCACCCACCGCTCGTTACCACCTCGAAAAAAGCGCGACACAAAAACTCGTAACAGAAAAAAAATAAAAATTGTGTAAAAGAAAAGCGAAATGCAAATAGAAAACGAGTGGAAAGGGAGGTACGGCAAAAGCGAGACAGGGTGGGGGCGTAGGGCGGAGCGTGGCGGAGTGGGGCGGGGCGGGGTGTCTGGCACGTCCTTGCCAAGTCAAGTCTCAATTTGAATTTTAATTTTAAATGCCACAATTTTCCATCTATTTACAGTCTGAGGCCGCGACGACGACGACGGCACTGGCACTACCACCAGCAAACGGCCTTGCACCGTGGCAGGAAAGCGATATACAGCGGATAAATTTAATTGAGTTCATTAAAAAAGCATCCTTCTCTCATTTGATTGTTCAGAGGATTTGGTTTTTGTGGCAGGGGCAGGTGCAGGGGCAGGGGCAAGCATTCTTAATTGAAGATGTTTGGGAAGTTGATTCTCAGGGGGGATCTACAGAAAATGTCTTAAACACAATGGGAGTCGCTTGTAAAAATTATAATAAATTAATACAGAGGAAGACCTGCGTGCCGAATATAGCCAATAAATAAACTGATGAATGGTCATCGGATGGTTTTCAACATCAGGAAGATGATGAAATGAAAGTTCTCTTTGGGATAAGTAAGACCATCCAGCGGTAGTTCTGCTTTACTTTCACTCCACTGTCAGTAGTCGGGCCTTTTCTCCCTCTCCCTCTCGCCCCCTCAATTTAGACGCTTACGTAACTATACGGCGGCATAAATGAGAAGAAAAAAGAACCCACTTGGGGAAACACCAAAAGTTGTCCAAGTTCCTGGATGCTTTCTTTTTCATGAATGAAACCATTTTTTTGTACACTCCTCATCTTATTCTAAAAATAAAAGAAAGGCGCATGTTAGGAGACGAGGAGAAAGCAACAAAAGCACAAAGAGGAAACAATAAAAGAATGCAGGACAAGCGAGAGAGAGAGAGAGTAGGAGAGTGGGAGAGTGGGAGAGAGAAAACGAGAGGCGGAGAAGGAAAAAAATTAAGTCTGCCCGCCGTCTGCAATGGTAGCGTAATGAGTCTCTAATTGACGACATTGAGCCGAGCCCAGCCCCCCGCGCACCGCACCTCCTGTTCCACTTGGTACCCCTGCCCGGCAGCCAGCGTCTGCGGATGTGCTGTGTGCCCTACGCAGCAAAGGGTATAGCGATTTTTGCTACACTTTTACTTGCAATGCAGCAATTTCAGTTGTTGCGATGCCATAGCTGTGGATACAACAACATTTGTTTCTGCTTAAATAAAACAATTGTTCTTCGAATCTCCACAAAAGTGATTCCGAATCGCTTGGCATCACATCTGCCATTTGATAGTTCTGAAAGAGTATCAAATGCCTCGACAGCAAAGCTCAAATTTCAAGCATTTTTTTTTTGTTTTTTTCTGTTTCTTTGCTTTGTTATTTTTTCTTCTTCTGCTCTTTCTCCTACTCTCTTTCTGCTTGTTGCTGTTAGAAATTACGCTAAGCTGAAAAAGTGGGGGTGAAGTGGAAGTGGAAGTGGGTGGATGAGTGCTGCGGAGCGCTATGGGCCGAGGGTGGGGTGTTTGGGCGGATGGGACCAGGACCTGGCAGACTGATTTATTTTGCTGGCTCTTTTCAGCCATTTTTATTATTATTACGATTATTATTTCTGTTTTGGCCCGCGTCGCACAGCTTTTGTTTGGCATTTTTCAAGGTCGTCGCGCTTCAGAGTTTAATTCGCTCTCCCCTCCTCTCTTTCTCTCTCTCTCTCGCTCCATCTTCTTATTGCTCTTCCTCCCACTTTATCGCTCTTTAATGCGGAAATGGGAAATGTAATGAAAAAGTTTTTTATTTCGACGACCTGCTGAGGGGGGCAGAGTTTGGGCAAAGCGATTTTGTGCTGGATCGAAGGGCTTGTCGTGCGTTTAACGCCATTTATCCGGGATTTATCTTATGCACAGGGAAAGTTACCCATCGGGAATAAACACCTTCATTGGAGGGACATGGAGCTCCGCACGCAGCTGACTCTTTTCTGACCCAAAATTTGAGTTTATCTTAAAATTTTGGTGGAAATCTACTTACTGAGGATCTTCTCACTGGATCTACTACCTCGAACGTCTTTATCATTGGGGTTTCAGTCGTGTCTTTCCTCCCTTCATTGTCACCCAGCCAACCTTCAGGACTTTGTTGGCGCTGCCATTAAAGCAAATAATTTGAAATGAGATGAGAAGCAGTTAACAGAAAAAAATGCAAAGAGAAAAGCGAGAAAAAGGCAAGTAAGGAGGAACAAGGAAAGAAGAACGCGATGGGAATGGGCACAGGGCAAAGGGAGAGAGAGAGCAACAAGTTGGCAGCTCTGATGGCCCTGCCAAGACTAAGTGAAAGTGTTGAGCGACTTGCTGGCAGGCGGGGTCGGAGTCGCTTGTAATGGAAAATGAACTCGCAAAATTGCAGAACAGAAAGCCCCCACTCCGCGGTCACTGCATAATTTATCAGCGCTCTCTTTCCTCTTACTGCCTCTCTGCCTCTCTCCGCTGGAAATTCTTGTGAATTGTTGTCTGTCTTTCAGTCTCTGCATTCGTGGGTTTTTTTTTGGGGTTTCTCTTCTCTGCCTCCCTACACCCATCAGCCTGTGGAGTGGCTACTCACATTTCGGGGTCAAAGGTTAAGCGTTTGATGGACTTAATTACTTCCCGCAAAGACAACGAAAGCGAAAAGCATCTAGCTAATGGGTCAGTCCGACAATTTGTATGAAATCTTAAACACTTAAAGTACATTTCTGCAATGCAAATAATTTTTGCTGTATTTTGTGGCACTTGAATGTGCTGCAATCAAGTTATTTGCAGGGTTTCAAGGCTGCCTAGTCATAAATGTGGCTTTTGAGTTGAGTCAAGAAGTTTCTTAGCCTCTGAGGAGTTACTCAGAGTTCAAAGTGTTCAAAATACAATTCCCCGCAGAACTTTAAATGCATTTGCTGATAAATTTGATCGCAAGCTAAATTCGAATTTCATTCAGCCTCGGAGGGCCTTCCGAACGGATGAAATATTTAAGTGCGAATTTCCTATGCTGGCAACACATTTGCAGCAGCAGCAGCAGCATCAGCGTCAGCGAATTTATGCAGTTTCCTCCCCAAAAATCCGGTCGTGTCGACGCCATCGCCCAGACAGGCACATCCTGTAGCCTGCATCCTGGCTGCAGTGCCAGCAGTCAGCAGCCAGCACATTGGTCAAATTCAAGCCCAAAGAACTACCCAC
Organism: Drosophila subobscura; assembly: GCF_008121235.1. Classification (NCBI taxonomy): domain Eukaryota; kingdom Metazoa; phylum Arthropoda; class Insecta; order Diptera; family Drosophilidae; genus Drosophila; species Drosophila subobscura. The sequence continues at coordinate 20,047,123 of NC_048530.1, read as the reverse complement.
ACACACACACACACACACAGCGATAAGCAAACATTCGTACATGTGACTGGATATTGGGTGATTAGGCTCGTGTCCGCTGTCAGAACACGCAGGACATGCACAGGGGTGGGTGTGGTCAGCCTCGTTTTTCGGGGTGGAAACACATTGAATTTTGTGTGAAAATGTTTGCGTGTTCTTTCCCTATTTTTTGTGCACAAATATCAGCACAAAATGGTAGTCATCCAGCCATCGGATTACGAATGTTTTTCATTCGCATTTTCACAGCTTGTTCGCAGCCAAGTAAAAGGTTTAACTTACATTTATTTAAATAGCTGATTACAGAAATAATAAATAAATAGATTTACGCATGAAGTCGGTGAAGCTAAGGACTTTGCCACACGAAATATTTGTGCTTTCTATCCCCAGCTGCTTCGACTTTGGACTCGTTTCTGCTTCGATTTTCTTTTCTACTTGCTACTCAAAAAATGCTGTTTTATTTGATAATCCTGTTGAGATGCACTTCAACTTCAAAAACACCTCTTCCTGTGGCTGCATTTGCTGCTGTAGGATGCTCCCTCAGAGCATTATGTGAACCACATTTCGCTGGCTTCAATGCGTGGACTTCCATATGATCTGGAACATGGAGATGCACATCTGAATGTGATTGAATCTTTATCTACTATTGCCTCGACTCTCCTGATATTTTCTTATTTATTTTAATTTTCTTTCACTACTTCTTGGCATCACTTCTATCATTTATCTGCCCTGCCTTCTTCGCGTTGCACTTGAGACAAGCACCTTAGATGTATGTGATTTGCTTGAAGGATCTCTTCAGATGGGTTTGTTTTTGCCTAGTTCTCCCTAAGATATGATAATCTAGAGGACATTCTTGATCTTCCAGTTCAATTTGTTGACCTCTTCAGCAGCCGTAGATACAATACAACGAGGGGCACAACACGTACAAAAGCAATTCCAATTCCATTCCTGAACCCCCAGCCCCACTCCATCGTCTCACTTTGTGTGTATCGATGTGGTTCATGTGTGTGAATGGGTGGATGGGTAGGTGGGTGGGTGGCTCATGCATGTGTCAGTGTGTGTGCGCATGTACAATACACAATGGCGGCTCACACACATATCCTCTTGCTTCGTGTGTGTGTGTGTGTGTGTGTGTGTGTGTGTGTATACATGGAAAATTCCATTTTCCATACTCAACTGTACTGCTTCGGAATTCGAATTGCCAACCGAAACATTCGAGGCAAAAAGTGTTCAAACAGGCGCCTAACCGAGGATGAAGAGAGGGAGGAGTGGGCTGGTGGTGTTGGGGGGATATAGTAAGTGGGTGGCTGGGTGGTTTGAGGTGGTTGCTTTTGCCACTCGCTATATCTATCCTCCACTTTCTGGCTGTGGCTCTGTCGCTGTGTGGCTGTGGCCGGGGCGAACTCTCTGTGGCCTGGCAAAAATAATCTGGGTAAATTTTTAGCATTCGCAAAAAGTTTGCAGTTCACGGTAAATTCTCATTCGATGGATGCTGCCTGTGGCACCCAGCTCCCCCAGCCGCCCCCTGATGCCCCCTGCTGCCCCTTGGGAGTGAAGTGGCTGCTGGGCAAACAAGTGGATGGATGGGATTGGGATGGGCTTTGCTTTTGCTTTTGCCATTGCCATTGCCTCTTCGTATGAAATCAGCTGGAAGGAGAAGGAGAAGGAGTGAGTTGCGCGTCCGGGTACCGGGTCCCAAGTCCCAAGTCCGGGGTCCGGCTTCCCCGGTTGGGTTTCCCTTCAGTTGGCTTTGGTCTGATGCCAAGTGATTTATATTTTTGATATGCAAAACATTCTCAAACACATCGTCAGGGGCGTGGACAAGCCACCGTCGAACATTTGCAGAAATACACGACGACTGGGACTGGGACTGGGACTGCGACTGCGACACACACACACAGATACACACGCTATGTGCTTGTATGTGCTTATGGGTGGAAGACCGTTGCCTGGATTTTGTGCGAAATCGGGAAAATTTTGCAAAATGCTCGAGAGCATCACACAGCAGTGTGGAGCTTCAGCTTCAGCTTCAGCTCCCGTTCCCTTTCCCATCCAAATGACAAATATGCGAAGGACATAAGCATAAGCAATGGCATAGGGACACTCGCAGTCACAGGATAAGCAGCTGTGGATGGAAAAGCGGAGTCCAACCCACACTCTTCCCATGTCTTCGTTGTCGTCCTTGTCGTTCGCTTGGTTCATCTTGGTCTTCGTCGTCTGCACCCAGCTCCTGGTTGCTGGCTCCCATCTCCTGGCTGCTGGCTTCTGCCTCTCCGCCTTTGTGTGTGCCCGGATGTGGTCGTTAGATTAATGCGCTTTGGCAACTTGCCAGTACATAAAATCTATGTATGAGAGTCCCCCCGCCGAACACCGAACGCTGAACACCAAAATATGTATACATATACGTTCGTGTGTGTGTGTGTGTGTGTGTGTGTGTGTTATGTACGTGCACATCCCACATACATCACACATACACGAAAAGAGAAAAGAGACTTCGGCTCCATTGCGCTTGGTTGAAGTTTGGAGCACACGTTCCACTGTTCATTCGTCCTGGACCCTGGACCCTGGAGAGACAGAGACCGAGACAGAGTGTTGCCAATGTGTGTGGGTTGGGCTGGGTTGGGTTGGGTTGGGTTGGGGTGCAGGGAATGGGGGCTAAAAGGGAGCTTTTGGCCAGCATTAGCGACCATCGAAGTGAGTCTGGGCCACGAGTCGCCGAGGCAGATGCTCTGCGTTCTGGGATTTGATCATTGTTCCATGGATTCCGGAGGCAATATTTAGCTGAAAAATAAAGAGGCTTCTCCTTGATGTTGCTTGATTGAAGATCATAAAAGTGTTTTGATGACAGGCTATAAGGATCCACTTTGCTTGTAATTTTGTGAACATTTTCGATATGGATTTCCTGCATCATGCGAGTATTTGGTATGAAAATCTTTCTTTCTTTGCGTGCTTAACCCTCTGCCGGACTCTCTTAACCCTCGGACCGACAGAGAGAGAGAGTGAGAGAGTCTCGCCAATCCGCTCGTTAGTCCAGATCCGTTTCCCTAACTTTATTGGATTCGAATTTGCGCTCTTCCCCGGCCTCCTGTCCCTGGTGGCGGGATATTGATGGCTTTTGCGAGCTGCCTTCATTCGGTTTCGCTCATTTGCATATGCCGCTCGGCCCCCTGGGGGGGGAGACGATGGCAGGGAAGGGACGATGGGACATAACGAGCGATAATGCTAATGCCTTTATGGTGCACACATAAAATGTCCTTTTTTCGCGAACATTGTTGCACGAGTGCGGCACAGGAGCCAGACACAGAGACGAAGCTCTCATCCAGATGGGATGCAGGAGACGGCGATTCTTGGCCTGGCATTTGGGCAAGTGGCAAGAGGGGGAGGCAGGACCCAAGGGGTAATGGTGGCGGTGGTGGCTTGGCTGCCATTCCAACTGCCATTACCGGGGCATCGGAAGCAAAAACATTCGCGAAATGAATAACAAACCCACCACTCGGCCGTGTGACCAGCTCTCGGCCACCACCATCGCCATTGCCACCACCCCCTCAAGCGAATCTGCCACTCCACCACCCACCCCATGGACACAACCCACTTGCGAAAATTATCCCAGAGTCGTCTCGATTTCGGTTAAAGTCCTTTGTCGCGTGCATTTGGCAAAAAGCGAGACCAAAAACCAACCCGGACCCAGGTCCGTGCCCAGCAACGTTTTTGGCCATATGTAAAAGGCTACCGAGGGTGGTGGCTAAGCCCCCCGACCCACCCCTACCCCGTCGACGTCTAAGTATGTAAGTGTTTCGCTCGGCCTATGGGTGGGTGGGTGTGTGTCTGTATCACACTCTTTCCTATGTACCCACCAAACACACAAAACATATATGTGGGCTGTGGGCTTATGTATTTACATGTGCCGTTTGGACTCCCGTTTAGGGGATGGTCCTCTCGTCTCTGACAGAAGCAGTGAAACTGGCCTCCACCTCGCACCCAACCACCCACCTGCAGTGAGTTGCTTTGTTGTTGCTTTTGTCCACACACTAAAATCGATCGCTTACTTCGATTTTATAGCAAAAACGCAAAAATATCATTAATTATGGCAACGATCATGTGCGGCATACTTTTGGGCGCTCGATCGTTAAGCCAAGGCTGGGAACTAGTTCATTTCACTCTTGGTTTTTGTTGATTTTTCACCGTGGAAGACTGTGGGAAAGTGTCTGCCACATCAATGCCTTGCTCTGGATTTGAATTCTTCTTTAATTCGATCTTTTATCGCTTATTTACGCGACACACATTAAATATTGCACAGCTTTTGGTGCGTGCGGCACCTAGGCGCCACCTGGTGACCAGCCAAGCTTCGACCGTTCGCAGCCAGATGGCGCCAGTCTGCTTATTGGACACGCGCAAACGTAAATGCCAATTGGAAGCCTTGAATTGCTTGCGTTTGCCAATAAGGGTGGTTTCCATGGACAACCGGCGCATTGCTGCTCCTCACACACATGAAAATCAGAAAGTATGTAAATACATAAATACATACATACATACATATGTACAATGTATGCATGCAGCAAGCAAAAGGGATGGTTAAAGGCTGGCAAAGCAAAAGGGTCGAGAATTGGTCAAGGCACACCAGAAGTGTGCGTGGATTTCCTTCGAATTTGTTTAAGATCTATGGAAATAGAGCAGAGGGCAAGGGTCAGAGGTTGACCGGAGGTGCGATCTTCAATTAAAATGTGGCAAAAGTCACTAATTATTCAGGGATTTCAGGGTATCCGGTTACAGGTTACAGACATCGAATTTATTTTAACTGCAAATCAACGAAATATTCCATAATTTCAGTCACTTTATTGTTGCTTCATTCTGTGCTTCTTTTATTCCAAAAAAAACATTTTCATGGGGCACTGCACACACAACTGTACCGCTGTGGAGTTGTTGGTGATTTTTGTTGTGGGTTCTGTTCTCTAAACATAATGGAACGCCAAGGAATCTGAGATCCCTGTTCGCTGTCGCGGGCCTCAAGATGTCATAAATAAAACGCTCAAGTCGGGGAGTCTGTAGTTTGTAGTTTGAAGTCTGGAGTTGCGGCTGCGAGCAGGCAATCGAGTGCTGGCTGGCTGTTGGAGCGTGTGTTTATAGAACGGGATCTCACGGCACATGTGTGTGTGCCTGCCACTCGCACAAGGATCCAGGGAGGTAGGGAGGGGAAACCACCCCCGCTTTGACCAGGGAGATGGGGCAACTTGAGATTTCAATTGAGAATGGTAAACATCCTGCTGCTGTTGCTGGTGCTGCTGCAGTTGCGCAGAATGTCGGCGCTAGCTGGGCATCTCCTTCTCCTTCTCCATCTCCATCTCAATTTCTATTCCCATCTCCTACGCACACATCACATCTTGCCGCACCATTTCAAGTGTCTTTCAACGCGGCAACGAACATTGCAACACATACGCTGCACGTGCAGCACCCCAGCAAAGGGTTGTCAATCGTAATTTATTGGTTTAAGCAGCGCATCTCTCAGACTTCCACGTGATTGCAGAGTTAGGGCCTAGAACGGATCGATCGATTGGTAAAATATGAAGAAGATTACTGGATCTTCATTACTGAATTAATAAATAAAATAGGGCATAAGAAACAATTATTTAAGTAGCTCAAAGAATAGCCAAAAGAGCAATAAAAAAACAAGCAAATAGTTGAATCTAAATTTGAAGTTCTTCGATTCAGCAAGCATCAATAATTTGCATAATTTTCTTTTGTTTTTCTCGCATATCCCACACACATTTTTCCCACCACTGCCAATGGGGGTGAAGACTCTGCAGACCGCCATGGACAATGTGATGCCGCGCCGGTGTCATCGTCATCATCCGCAGCGAATCGCTTGACAAGTGCGCTGACTCTGACAATTGTTTTATGATTTGGGCCCTGCTGTCCGGGCAATTTGCATACGGCAGGGAGACAATGGGCCTGATTGTGTGACCGACTGCCATGTCGTTGTCGATATCAACAAAACGTCCGTGTCACATCACATCGATGCTGATGGTGATGGCGATGCCGATGGCGATGGTTGTTCAGCATTTGCATTTGCTTGGCTCTCTGTGAGATTCTGTATTGGGTTTGTGGGGAGTTTGCCTTGCGTTGCGTTGCGTTGCGTTAATTAGCGGCGTGGTGCGGCCATGTCGAATGTTTTGGTATCCGGACAAAGGGGCCAATGCATGAGCTGATTGATTCCGATGTGATGGACAGATGAGGGCCATGCCATGCCCTGCCATGCCCTGCCCTGCTGTGATGTGATGTGCTGTGGCTTGGCTGGAGTAGGAACGTGTTGCAGAAGGAGCAGGGAAGGGACCACCCAATGCTGGCAGACGGATCAGGGCCATTGAAACCAATACGTCAAACGTGAGATTACATAAAAACCGCAAAAAATCTCCAAAACAAAGGAGCCAACACACACACATGAGGCACATCGAAAGCAAAAAGGACGCAGGAGGAGGAAGAGCAACAAAAAAAATAAAGAAAAAACCGAACGCTGACCTTTCGCCTGCCATTGTCCCGACGCAAATACTCGTAAAAAATGAATGGCATGGATGGCGCAAAAAGCAAGGCTGCAACGAGAAGAGCCAGCATGTTTAATATTAAATCGGCATATGAGGATATCCCTCTACCAATTTTCTGGCATTTTGCACGTTCGCCGCAGACGCAGGATCCCTGGCAGCTCTCTTCGCCTTGGACTTGGGCAGCCTCCTGCAGGCTCAGCCACAGCCGCAGCCACAGCCGCAGCCACAGCCGCAGCCACAGCATCAGCGGACAATGGATCCTGGCTCTGGATCTGCTGCTGGCCACCCAGCAACAAAAGACTCTGTACAGCAGGGGGAATGGGTTGGATTGGATTGGATCTAGTTCTGGAGTCTGCGGCCGCAGCAGAGCCAAAAGGCAGCTGTGTCAGCCAGAAGTTTGGCAATAATGGATCTGCATTAGCAGCCGTAAAGAGGAAGGTAAAAAAAACAGCATGTCCAGCCGGTAAATTAGCCCTCAGCTCCAGCAGTTTCGTAGGACTTGACTTTACCTAAGAGCTATGTAAAAATGTTGAGGATATATTTACAATGCTATCATTATTATGTTTGCAATCAGAAATAACTATTTTTGTAGCAATTATGAAGCTATTGGCTATACAATCACAATTGTCGTAGAATTTATGCTTCGCTGCAGTGATTTTTGGTTTAAAAATCAATGTGGCTATATTTTGGAAATATATTTATGTACTTTAGCCACGCTTCGGCATTTATATTCCTTTATTTTATTTTATTATATGCAATAGTCAATTATTATCTGAATCTGATTTATGCCCCAATTTTGTGTGGATTCTTGTAGCGCTGTGTACCAAAAACCAAAGAGTAACTATCATTCGAAGTTATGGCTCATCCCCCTGCTTATGAATCCACCAAATCCAAAAAGAAAACTGATATTTTTGAAGAGCATCCAGCCGACCAGCATCCCCGCCCCGTCCCTGCCACAGACAACGTTCCTCAAACACACGCAAAAACACACAACACCCAGAGCCCCGAAAACAAAACCCAAAAACCATTTTCAGCCCTCGAGTCTTTTGGCTAATTTTTGTTATTTTGTGGCGTATTTTTTCCTTGCTGTGTGCTGGATGCAGCAAAGCAATTCAATAAAAATAAATCTGAACCGCAAACAGAGTGTTCGATTCAATGGACAGCGGCCGGCTGCCGGGCTCGAGGGTTTGAGGGTCCCGTCCCTGGAATTTGAATATGGATTAGACAAATCGTGCGTGGAACGCTGCATGCGGCGTCAATTTTGCATACGCAAATACCTCACGCCCCTCACGCGGGGTCCGGGGTCAGTGTCGGACCAAACCAAACCAACCATAGACCGACCCATAACATTGCAGATCAAACCCTCGGACCATCGGACACAGGATGGGCATTAGAAGGGGCAGGGGCAAGGGCAGGAGTTGGAGTTGGAGAAGGACTTAGCGGGCGGCAAATTGATTTTATCGCCGCACCAAAATGCGTCAGATGCCAATAAAACAATTTGACGGTTCGTCCTTTGTTCTACCAGCCTTGATGTTTGCCTGTCTGTGTGTGCCCCTTGTGTGTGTGGGTATTGTTTTACCCAAAAGTCAAATGAAGGCAGCAGCAAAATGACCAACAAAAAATATGATCTTCCATAGGGATATTCAGGGGGAAATACATTGCATCAGCAATCTTCTCGAGGAGCTTGAAGAAGGTTTTCCCCGAGCTTGAATTAATGAACTTTTCACTCAGCCAAAGTTGACAGAATTTGGTTGCATCTTCCAGGATTTACCAGTGGTACAAATCTGCCCAATTCTGCTGCCACCTCTCCAGCATTTATGGCTGGGAAAGTCTATTATGGGAAACTTCAACATGCAGTGAGGCCGCTGCGATCGCCGTTGAACTTGACTTTGGCATTGGGCGTGCAGTGGAGATGGGGGAGCAGATCCCTCGAAACATTTTGGTACCAAAATAGATAGATTCTTATGACTGCAGTGGGATGCTGGGACGCTGCACACACACAGACACAGGCACTCGAAGATGGAGTGACTAAAATAAACATGCGCATCCGACGCGTCGGACTGCAGTTCTCCAGCTCCAAATTTCAATTCGAAACTCCAGCACAGATGCGTGGACGCTGGAGTTGAAGATGATGCGACCTCTGATGCAGTCTCTCCGATGCTGCTGCTGCTGCTGCTGCTGCTGATGACCGTGAGTGAGGATGCCACTGAGGCGACAACTCCTGACTCAGAATACTCGCACAGCAGCTACATACATCTGGGGGTTGTGTTGTGCACGTCAGAGCAAATGGTTTTACGTCTAGCAGTGTGGGGTGGGGCAGATGGAGTCTCCTGTGCGGCGGTGTCCACGCCACAGCACATCCTCTAGCCTCTCTATCTGCACGTTGCATGGCCACGCACATGTGCACGCCTTCAACTGGTACGGAGGCCTGGAAGCCCCGACATTGCACATCGCCAGTGCCACTGCCATTGCCATTGCCATTGCCATCGACGTCAATGGCATTGTGTAAGGCAGGCAGCCAGAGAGTGCGACTGCGAGTGCGAGTGCGAGTGCGTTTGACATTGACATTACTGCTGCGCTATTCCACTGTTTACTTGACGTCATTTCGATCGTGTGTGTGTTCGTGTGTGTTTCATTTAGCCCAACGTTTTAGGCAGCAGCAGCAGCAGCAGCAGCATCCCCCTTGGCAAAAGATAGCCGCAGCGCAGCCCAAGACACAGATTCAGATACAGCTTCAGATTCTCAGCCGCATCCTCAGCCATGGGTCCCGGAGTATTCCCTGCCCCGATATTGATGCGCCACAGCCGCTGCCATCGCGGAGGGTGGCTATTTTTAGTGTCCATTTCGATTTGTGTTACTGTACTTTGCATTCCGCTTCTCGCGCTCTCTCCCCCTCGCGGCTAGTAGCTGTTGTTGTTGTTCACATAATCCCGTTACACACATGCAATAGAAACGTGAAAGCGAGTCGAAGGCTGAGCTTAGATAATCAAAACAACCTTGGCAATGGGACGGACAACATGTCAAGAAAATTCACTGGAATTTCACACAGAATTTGAATCTGAATGTGGAACTCAATCTCAATCGATTTGCGAGTCAATCCCAAACGTTTTTTGTGGCCTGTTGGCTTTCATTTGTTTATTTATATTTATTTTTACAATTATTTGTGCAGTACCAGAATTTAATGCAATTTATTCGCATATTTATCTGCATTCAGTTTACGTTTCAATTAAAGTTATTTATTTACCATTTTGTATTGTTAATGTTAGAGAAGTTGAGATCGAAAAGGGCTTAGGAAATTGCTCAATCAGCAAATATTTAATGCCATAAAAAACTCTTTCCATATCCAAAACGTAACTCAATTATTTATGTATTTATTTATGTTTTTTTGTGCTGGTTCGGCTATTATATTTCCCTCCATATATCATTTGCTATCCCCCCTCTGAGATTTCTGTGATTTCCTTGTGGAAGATCCTTTTTGAAGGGCAGGATATGCTGCCAAAGGAAATGGGGAGCGTAATGGAAGACACACGATGGAATGAGGATGTACTTTGCAGGGCGCTCTCTCTCTCGGGGGCTGATCATGGACACATCCATTTGCAGCCCACTCCATTGTGCAGTTGGACCATGTGACACATGTGTGTCCATTTGGGTGCGTTGGCTCCCCGCTTCGACTTCGTCTGCGACTGCGACTTCCCTTCCCTTTTTCGGTTTACATTTCTCGAGTGGAGCAGTGAGGCCTGCATCCGCTTGCTAATGATGCCGCCGAGAGATCTGCAGTTCTGTAAATGTATCTGCGGCTCATATATCCCGTATCTGTATCTGCATCAGTATTGGTCTGGCGCTGCTGCTGCTGCTGCACTTTGATTTATTTCGGCGCTTTTCAATTCCCACGACAGAATCTTCGCTGCAAGCCATGGCTGCAGATGCAGTACTCGTACTCGTACTCATATTCATATTCATATTCACACTCACACTCACACTCACACTCATGGTCGATATGCGCCACTTCCTGTACCCGCGAATATTGAATAACCCATTGGATGGCATGGCCTGGGACACTCCATTGTCAGCATTGATTCCTGCCTAGTTCTGCCCATTCCATTTTCGTTTTGGTTCTTTCGTAAATATTTTAAAATATTCATCCTCGTCCCAAGTGGTGCAATGTCCTGCCGAATGGTGAAAGGGCTGCCAAAAAAGAGTTTACCCCTAATAAACCGGAACTAATAGAACAAAAAAAAAAACGGAGGATGGCAGACAAAGGTCGTAGACAATTTTTTATAGGCATTTGACATGGCCATCCATCCCGGTCACACAGGGAGAGGGACAGCCGCAGCAGCAGCAGCAGCAGATATTTTTTTATGCAAACAGAACTCCATGCTGGAGAGCGAGAGAGAGCGAGAGAGAGAGAGCGAGTGAATGCACTTCCCATCTTCCGTTTCGCTCCTTTCATTAGTTGACTGTAATTTATTAATTTACATGCGTCCTTTGCATACACACGCCATAAGGGTACAGCGGGCAAGGGGTGCATCGCGCCATGGGAGAGGTATGGGGTGGGGTGGGGTGGGGTACGGGTCGGGGTACGGGTACGGGTACGGGCACTCGGTGGCCGCATCTTCAGGGTAACTCCACGGCCAGAAACGCAAATGACCCGCCACTCTATCTGATCCCATCTGCATCCACATCCTCATCCACATCCGCATTGTCAATTCCGACTATAATTTCGCACCCCATTCCCTGTTTTTTGTGCAGCAGGGTTCAGCAGCTTTGCCCTTACCCTGACTCAGATTGGGTTCACAGGTCACAACGGATCACATAAAAAACGAGAGAGCCACGCCGGGGTCTCTGTGTGATTCGATTTTCATATTTCATTTATGCATAATTAAGAGTATAACGAGGCACTGGACTGCAGGGCATAATATAATAGACCAGCCTGCTCTGGCTTTGTAGTGCTGTCATGTCATGAGAGGTCAAAGGTAAAAGTACTCGAATAATTATGGTTTGAAGCGCTGCTTAGCTGAAACAGTGGCTCATCGGAGTGATGCCCAGAAATCAAACCAAACCTTAATTTACTTTTGTGGCTTTTATATTTAGTTAATTTCTTAGAGCTATTTCCATGCAATTCTTTGTCTTCCTTTTTGGCTTTTACAATAAATTTCACTTCCCTTTCTTAATACTTCCCTTACCGAAAATCTCCAACCAATTACTATCGGAAAACCTTCATTAGTTGATTTTCCGCCACGATCTACTCTTCCGCCCGAGCAAATCCCATCAACTCTTTCCGTTCAATGCATTTTTTGCCGACGTTTTGCTGTTGTGTGGGTCTTGTCCAGTCAATTGATTTGGAATGACCAAAACGTTTGACTCCACCGAAAATTTCATTAGTTTTTTCCGCCATTTGGGTCTTGGGCTTGGCATTTCCCCTGTCCCATTATTGTTTTCCCTCAGGTTCCCTCAGGTCTCCGACAACAGCAATTAAGGTGTAGATCCGCAAAAAAGGATCAATTGTTGGACACTTGGTCGCTGCGGTTTTTATTCCTTTCTATTATTCTTCTCTCCTCTATTTTGTTTTCCATTTCGGAGTTTTGTTATTTTTTTTTGATTTTGCCGTCAGTAATTGGTAGGGAATTGTCGGCTCTTCCGATGTGCCAGCCGTGAGCTAAGCAATTTTCGCTCATCAACGCTCTTCAATGAACAGCAGCCGCAGCAGTCGCAGCAGCCGCAGCAGCCGCTCTCCGGAACGAACAGTAGATTAGGGCCAATGTCCTGGGAGGAGCAGGAAGTGTACTGACCGCAGTCGACACGAAAAATGAATCGACTGCCAAGTGCAATGATGAGACCAGCAACCAACGACCAACCTGCAATGTCCTGCTGCGTCCTGGTCCCACGTCCCACGAACAATCTCAAACCCCTCAATGATGCCCTTTGACCGCTCTCTACACGCTTAACGGTACCAGATGGGCCTCAAAACCCTCGACAGGTAAGAGAATGTTCCTCTATTTCGGATTCAGATTCGAGTTTCAGGTTTTGGGTCCTGGTCCTGGTCCTGGCGCTGCTGCTGCTGCTGCCGGAGCTGTGATGTGTTTGTAAACACGCTGAAAATAGAATAATAGATCAAAGACACAGATACAGATGCACACACAGCTATAGGAATACGAATGCGATCAGCATCAGCAACGGTACTAAGACAGAGATGGGAGAGAGAGAGAGAGAGAGATCCTGCGCCGTGGCACTTGTGATGCGGGTGCGGGACTCCGCACTGGACTGTGGGAAATCACCGGAAATCGGCGCACAAACCTGTTCATCATTTTCCCCGACTCTGCCCCCCGTTTGAGCGTAGCAATTGGAAATTTGTAACACACATGCTGCACGTCCTCGTCCTCGTCCTCGTCATTCATTGGCATTCACGCCGCATGGCGTTTCCTCCCAATCAGCGGTGCTGCATCAGGTGTCTGTTCTTTTGGCCAAGAGAGCGAATGTTTTCGATGATAATTATCATAATAATTCCCACGCAAGGGTCAAGCCACAGATTGATGCCTGCTCCATGGGGACTATCGGAATGGCAATGGAACTCTGGAGTAAACAATATTTTGCCCCATTTCGAGGGTAAAAACCAACCTCCAGCAGGTCTCTTCGCTGAGGTCCTCTACAGGTCGCTCCCATGACCGCTTTGACCCCTCCACACTCATCCTCAGGCCGCCTGCCATGCGAGTTCCTTTCATTTACAGTTATTTGGTGATTGAAAACAACAGAAAAAGGATCTCAGTGCTTGAGTGGGGATGAGTATCCACCTCCATCTTCTATCTCTGGCCTCAATAGGCGAAAGGCGAAAGGCGAACGTTGAACGGCGAATGTCGACCGTCGAATGGCGAATAGAAAAGGAAACTTAAGACGATCAGGATCGGTTTTTATAGCGGTACCAACATCCTGCGCGGATCGAAGAACGGACCCGCGCCGGACGTGGGACGATCTTGCATACTCGAGGAACAAATGCCTAGCGGTTCTCTCCATTCTTCTGTCTTTCTTTCCATCAATTTTTTACAAATATTATACAATGATCTAGGGTTTCCTAGATCCCTCCACTCCACTCGCTCGCTCTCTCTCCACAAGGCTGCTCCATGCTTGTCTACATTTTCGCACGCCGTCCTTTCTTTGGGCCTCGGTAAAAAATAATAGCAAAAATAGAAAAGAAAAGAATAGAAAGGGAAGAGTAGGAGTAGGAGAGGGGAATGGATGCGCAGTGCCCACATGAAGATGCTCGGATCTGATCTGATGACGATCGTTTTTCAATGGCTTATCTTCTTATGGTGCAGATCCTTCGGTCCGTTGCCCAACGAAAATGTGATTGATTTTAATTGGGGACCAGCAGCAGCAGCAGGAGGACGTAATATTATTTGCCAAAGTGATCCCCGTAGATCCTCGTTGATCCTCAGTGATCCTCGCATTCTGTTTGTTCTCAATCGACACACACACATGCTGTGCACTAGTTGGATGAGATAGAATCTGGGGACATCTTTCGCAGCAGATTGCAATGTGTGCCAAATCCATTAGATATGTGAGATCGTTTCGATGGGATTACAAGAGCCCTGCCTCCCTCGATTCTGCAAGATCTATGCCAGGACTACCTAATGGACTTTCCCTTCGGGCCAACCGACTAATTGAGATTCCAATGTACTCTCTGCGAAGGAGGAGGATCATGTTTGATAGCTCTGGTAATTATTGATCTGGGTGAGAAATTGCTGTGCAGCTGTGAAGCTTTCTGTCTCTCTGTCCCGTCTGTTCTGTGTCCATGTCCAGCCATTCTCTGGCCACTGCCCCATCCCGTGTGCCCCCTTTTTTGGGGTTCTGCAACACATAATGTGACTGCTGTGAATTTCACGACTCGCCAGTTAGCTACTCTCTGTACTCTGGGCTCTGTGCTGCCATGTGAACAGCACAGAGGAAAGGTGGAATGGGGGAAAAAAGTTCAAATTGCTTGAACTTTATGGTGTTCCAAATAGACCAAGTCTGGGAGCAGTGCTGGTCTCTGCACGGAGAGACTAGACCAAGCGAGGACGAGGGCAGCAGGTTGTCCCTTTTTTGGCCAGGTCGAGTGTATGGAGTGGAGTGGACAAGCACCCAAGTGGCAGAGGCATGACCAGCGGTCATGAATTGGAATTGAAATTGGAATCGTTCTATGACCAGTCGCCAGTCGGGTTCAGTTTGGTTTTGCTTTTGGCTTTGGCTTTAGCTGTGGCTTCGTTTCGGTCAGGCTTTTGTTTTGTTGCTGTTTATTTATTTTGTTTTTTGTTTTTTTTGGGTTGACTGAAAATTTGCCTGGCTCTTCTTCGCGCTGGCTGCTGCTGCTGCTGGCTGCTGCTTTTCGCCTCTCTTCTGGCAATCAAAAGTCAAAATCTTTTGCTGGCTAGCCGGCGAAAACGTGATGCAGTAGGAAATGCTGACGATGACTCTTTGGTCTCTCCCTCCAGTCCATGATGCACATGATGGCATTTACCCACACAGCCAGACGAGAGGCTTGGACAGCCACCAGCCGACTAGCTGACTGACTGGCTGACTCTCCGACTAACTGACTGAGGAGCGTCTCTTAACATGGACTTGGCCAGACATTAGCTAGCAAATGGCACAATTGCTTTTATTGGCTGGCAATGGCTATGGCTCTAGCTCTAGCTCTAGCGCTGTGGCTCCAACTCTGTGGCGTTGAGTGCAGAAGCCGCTCCCGTTGACAACTTAAAAATTATGAACATTTTGTGGGCTTGCCCCGGCGTGTCTGGTGCTGCGCCTCTTCCAACTGATTGTTGCCCCCTCGGGCCAAGATGAGTCGTCGCAGTCATTGTCCAATCGCTCCCACAATTCCGCTTCTATCGCTGTGTGTCTGCCCACGCTCCAGCATGGAGTCCGAGTCAAGTTCGCACTCGGAAGACAAATTGCGAGAGGCGGCATTAACAGAGACACAGAGACACAGAAACAAGTTTCCAGATGCAGATACATTTCGCAGCTCTTTGCTGGTTTGCTGTGGCCAAATGTGTCAATTGTTCGGCTGGACATCCACTTGGTATTTATCCAGCAGATCCGGCAAGCGGCAGCGGGGGGGAAACTCGTGAGTGAATCTCCGGCCTGGCATACAATATTTTGACAATTCTAAGGATTCCTTCACCCGGAGCGCAGTTCACCTTTTGCTCAGTGCTCGTGCAGTGTTGGTGCTGGGAGCTTGCGATTGTGAAACTGATTTTTGTTCGGGCTTCGCCATGTCTCTTTCTATGTAGTCTAGTAGGACGGCGTCTGGCGAGAGGTTTTGTGTCGATTTTCGGCAGTGACTGGCATAAACAAATCCTTCGACCGCTTGCCGCTTGCCGCTTATGCCTTTTACCTTCTATTTTAAGAATTTTCGTTTGAAAAACAATTTGGCAACGATCTCTTACCTTGGCACAATAACGTCTCCAGCCAGCCAACAATCATCATCATCATCATCATCTGTATCTGTATCTGCAGCAGCAGCAGCATCATCAGCGATCATCATCGAATATTCGACAGTTGCCAACTTCAAACTCAACTTTAGCATCAGCATCAGGCATCCAGCATCCAGCATCCAGCATGAGGCATCGGCTTGCAGCTCTTTGGGTGCTTCGATGCTCATTTACATGCGAGATCGCTTCACTCTTGAGACCCAACGACACAGAGACTTTCGGCCAAACGTTGAGCTGCAACTTTTCGGCTACATCTTGGGCAGTCATGATTATATCGTAGCTCCTTCCCCTGCACCCCCGGTACGACTCCAGCCTACAACTACAGCTCCGCAGAGCCGCCTAAAACACTCATCATCATGTCGGACAAACAACCTTGTTGCCTCTCCGCTGTGGTGGTATGTCGCGGCTCCCCCCAAAACGGGTGTTGCCCCCGCGCCCGCGCCCGCTCCCGCGTCCTGCTGTCATTGCTTCCTCGTGGCGCTAATGTGGCCGCCGTTGCAATTGCTTTGCCTGCCACAGACGCCGCTTGTGCTGCTCCATTAAAGCCCAAGTCGAGTCAGAGTCGAAGCCAAAAGCCTGGCCTGCCGCATATGACAGGCGATGCCGCTTCATGCCCGACCGACATGCAACCCAAAACCCCGCAACAAGTGAGAACATTGTCCATGAGATGGGTATGGCCATGCGGAATACCCTGCAATTGCAGGCAGCCATGAGAGGAGGTGCAGTTCGAGCTCCAACCGCAGCTGGATCGCAGTTCCCCTTGGGCCTAAGCTACCTCCCCACGAACCGACTTCGCAGGTCATCCGAGCAGTGCGCGAAATAACTCGACATGAATACAATCTTTTAATGATCGTGTGTAATTTACAAACATGCGGAGATGGCAAACAAAACAACAAAAACCATTGCACGCCGCCACTGCCACTGCCTGCATCGTCGAAGTTTGCAGTTGGAGTTGGAGTTGCAGTTGGAGTTGAAGTTGCAGTTGGAGTCGTCCATCACCTGACCCCAACTCAACTCGCTTACAATCACTCATTCAGTGCTGGGCTGGCGCTGACTTTCGGTTGCATTGCACCTTGATTTCGGTGGCATCATTCACCCACTAACTGATGTCCGATGTCCGATGTCCGACCGGCATGGGTTGACTCTGCTCTGATCAGCTCTCCATCTGCAGCAGCAGCAGCAGCAGCTTCCCCAGGCAACGATGCATGGAATGGTCGCATTTCGCAAGACAGCAGCAGCAGCAGCAGCAGCAGCAGCAGCAACGGCGAGACGTTCGTTCACATGCCACTCAAGAAGTCGTGGCACTGAGTTCCCTTACACCCCCACAGCACCCCACACCAAAATGGAGAGTGGTAGCCACAGCACAGAGAGGCCAAAAGAGAGAGAGCGAGAGAGAGAGCGAGAGGCCGAAGATGGATTTGAACGTTTTGTGCAATTACAATAACTCAATTTGTACGGCCAGCAATCGTTTGTCAATTGCACTCGTACTCCTCGCACTCCCAGCTCTATCCCTCTCTCTCTCTTACTCTTTGATTCTGCAGGATCCCAAGGGGGTGGGTGTCTGCCCCTCGTGGTGGGGAATATATTCACAGATTTGCCACTGATATTTTTCGTTTTCAATTAGCAAAGAGAAAGGCAAAGAGAAGGGTTCACCTCAGTGGATTACGACTGTAGTCCGTCACAGATTTATGAACTAATCTACTAATAGCAATAGAAGAGCAATAGAATTAGCAACAGAATAAAATATATACTTTAATGCAACAGCCGATCGATGGAGCGTCAACAGTTTTGGGGATTTCTTTGACACTTTTTAGCTGAAAGTTGAGACAAAAGTTTGGACACCAAAACATAATTATGCAGAGACATATTTTGGCACAAACTAACATTAAATATATGTAGAATAAAATAAATATTGCGCACATTTGTGGCATTAAAAGTGTCAGCTAAAATATGTTGATATTTGCATAAATTTGCATCTGTGGCTAAGGCATCCCAGACTGCAGCTGGTCAAGCCAGACACAGCCTGTTGCATTCACACAATAAATGACAGAAAGGGTTAAGCAAAACACGCAATGACAAGTCCTATCTGTGCCAGCTACCAAATTCCAGTAGTCACTGACCGACTTCGACTTCGACAGCGATCAGAAACCGAATGCGGCCTGACCATTGAACTAATTTAATCGACATTCGCACGGCCTCACAAAGATGAAGATGGGACTGAAGATGGGGCTGAAGCTTGAGTTGGGGGCTGTGGTCGCAGTTTGTTTCCCTGTCCGATATTGTTAATGCATTTGTATCGGATTGTATCTGCATCTGCTGCTAAGTATGACTGCATCTAGGACTAGTGTCTGGCGTTTAGCATTTTCAATTTACATATTACACAGCGAGTCAAACAAGAGGAAGATTTGTGACCGCTCTTCTTTCGGATTTGTCCCCCAGCCGCACAAAACACACAGAAACCAAATAAAAACAAGAGAGAGAAACAATTTATTGTGACACGAGGTAATTGCCTGGGGGCTGCATTGCCTCCTCCCAGCTAGCTGTCTGCTCCCAGCTCCGAGCTCCGAGCTCTTCGATTGCCACTGATGCCTCTGTTGCCGGTTGGCAACTTGCAGCTTGCAGCTTGCAGCGTCTTGCGGCTCGATAAGGGCATTGTACCGGGGTCCAGCAATTCGAGCATCACTGTCTCATAATGGGAATGGACTACGACCAAGACTAAGACCAAGACTAACACTGAGACACGGGGGACACGGTCATCAAGGCGAAGATAGATCAAGAGGCCAGTTCAGTGCCAGCACGATGAAGAAGGTAGGCAGCAGGCAGCAGGCAGTCAGCAGGCAGCTCAGCATCAGCATAGGAAGAAGACTTGCAAGAACTTATTTGGTGTAACAATTATTTCGTGATTTAATTTCGACCTTTAGCGACCAATTTAATCGATCCCCACACAGCAGAGCCATAGAGCCATATAGCTGCGAACCATTGTTGGCTGGCCAACAGCATTACTGGCACTGGCTATGGCTATGGCTATGGCTCTTAGGCCAGTGGCTGGCGGTTACTGGGAGTGGGCAGCAGTCAGCAGTCACCACTGGGAGCAACCTCAACGGCAGCAGCAGCAGCGGCAGCGGCAGCGGCACGGGCAGCGGCAGTGGCGGCAGTTTTCAGCTAGCGCTTCGCCTTCATTGTTTTGCCCCTCAATTCGTGCGCGATATTCTGTGGCAAGCCTGTTGTGTGCAGCTCAGCCCACGGGGCAGACACTGCACTGGCAGAAAATAAGCAAAAATAATCAGCAACTAAATAATGAACACAGCCAGAACTTAAAGCACTGTCCTCATTTTTCTTTCAGTGCTTTGTTGGGGCAGCAGGCGGCAAGCAGGGCAGGGCAGCGCTTGGCGATTGCAGTTGCAGTTGCCATGAGGCAGGCTTGGACTTGGTCTACAACTAAGTAAGTTCCCACGTCTGCGCCGACGCTTGGGCTTTGCTTTGGCTTTGGCTTTGGAGCAAGTGCCTGCCCCACTCCCTGTAACTGTCTCTGCCCCCAACGTTGCCCCTTCTCTGTCTTTCTTTTGGGCCAAACCGCGACAATGTCCCCAGAAGCGTTTCGAGCGAAAATTTAAATTTCGCACCGCGCCATCATCATCATCATCGTGGGCCTGGGTCGTCTCTTTGTTTTGGCCACTCGAAGCGAGCGCTGTGGCTCGACTCTGCTCGACTCTGCTCTGCTCTGTGGCTGCCTGACTGCCTTTGAGCCATTTGCCTGCTGGCCGTCCCCGTCCTTAGTCGGGGGTCAGGTCTGCCATAGTCCAAGTCGAAGCTCAGTCTCAGTCCCAGTTGCTGTCTTGGTCAGCCCAACACGATTACTGGCCGCCTAATAATTGCCATTGATTTGGATCATGGGAGCAGGGCCTCGAACTGGAAGCTAAGGCGGAGGCTGTTTCTGTAGCTGTTTCTGTTGCTGTTTCTCTTTCTGTGGCACAAACTGCTCGCAATTTGTGAAATTACATAAATCAGCTTTTATTTATTTATACATTTCTTGAGTGGCAAAAGCTAGGTGAGAGAGAGGGGGGAGGGGCAAACCGAAGCTCCTCAATTGGGTGTCGTGTTTTAGCTACCAACCATCGGCTGGCTTCCTGTGCCCATTTCCATTTTCATTTCCATTTCTAAGCGTATTCCCATTTCTATTCCCATTCCCATTCCCAGTCCCATTGCCATTGCCGCCATTGATTACTTATTTTCCCAAATAAATATGCATAGTAAATTGGTTGGTCTCCACCGTGGCAAGAGGCTCTCACTGCCACAGCAACTGCAACTGCATCTGCGGCTCTGCGGTTATCGAGCGGCCATCTCGGAGACCAGCCAGCCAACGGTGGCGATGTCTCTGCTGATCGCTAATCGATCGCCGGCCTACACTAAAACCAAATCGCATATAAATAATTGAAAAGAGATGGGCGTGCAGAGTGTGCGGAGCCAGGGAGAAAGGCGTGAGAGAAGGGCCACAAAGAGGCTGCTGCCCCATCGGCAGTTTAATTAAGCCATTCCACGCTCTGCCATGATCTGTGCGGCAGTGCAGCAGACTGCAGAGTTACACAGAATTATCGATTATTATCAATTAACTATTATGAGACGATTTTCTCTAAGATAGAGCAATCGAAAATGATGGATAGTCGATGAAAATCGTTTTTCAACATATTTATTTTGCAACAATCATCAGATGGATGGTTGAATGCTACGAATATGTTCAATTTCCAATGGTTAATTTCGATATTTAGATACTTTTTTGATATAATCAGCTTTTATCGATAGCCCATAAATAAATCGGAAACAGATTGCTAAAAGGTAAACCCTTCATATGTGCAATCTTGCGATTTCCCTTTATTAATTTTCAATTCCCGCTAATACACATATTTATCGATAAGTTATCGTTGGTATTTACTGGCTGAGATTTATGGCATTTCGCTCTTATTCTTCCCACATTTGTCACTCTGAATCGCCTACACTCTGCCGATTAATCACTCAACTTGCAACGCTTTCAATTGACCAACCGCCGCATGCCACACTCAGGCCCCTCCGCTGACCACTTGGCGTCTCGCTTGGCTGGGAAAAGCGCCTTTCCCAGTGGAGCAGGCGCAGGCACAGGCACAGGTGGAGCAAAGCCCAGTAAAGGTGGAGGAGGAGCTGCTGCAGAGGAGGATTTATGGACTCGTAGTCGGAAGTGATTAGAGTGGTGGTGCTGTGGCTGCGGCTGCAGCTGCTCCCCGCTCACTCCTTGGGTGAGTGCGTCCAAGCACGGCTGTCCGTCCCGTGTCCGTCCTGTTTGTCGTGTTCGATTGACACGTTCCAAGCGGGAGTGAGAGAGGGAGAGGGAGAGAGCAACGCAGAATGGGAATGCGAATGCTGGCAATACGCAGACGCCAAATTCATTCATTGAAGTGGAGCTGATCCAAGCAGATCCCAGATGGAGATGGAGTTGAGGCTGAGGCTGTGGATGGAGCTGGAGCTGAAGCTGGAGCCAGGCGATCTGCTGGAATCGTGTCTGTGCTGAAATTGAATGAGTTGTGCGCGTGAGCCACGATCAAGCGAAGGCTGTACAATGCAGATGGAGGCTGGGAGGCTGGAGGCTGAAGGTGATGCTGCGATTGGCAGTGCGGGTGGAACGGGCAACGGGCAACGGCGACGCGAGACTGGGAGACTGGAGCTGGCAGCAACTGTAACCTGCAACTGCGTAGCGGTGTCGCCTCAGGCCTCGCCACAGTAGTGGCTCGTGGTTGCTGGCCAAACTTGGACTTGCACCACCGACAGTTGCACATTGTGGGTGACCACTATATGTTGGAGCAGGAGCAGGAGGAGGAGGATGTTGGCTGTTGCTTGGTGCTTGGTGTATGAAGCGTGTGGCGCATGGTTCGATCTCGCTTGGGGTTTTTTGGGTAATGAAGAATTATTGTGGCTCATTGTAAATGTCTCTAATTATGGTTCATTAATCAATAAAATTGTTTAGGCCGTTCTCTGGCTGCGGCTCTTGCACACTCTGGTTGTAGGATTGGCCTGGTCTTTCCCCAGATCTCAGCCGGGTCTCTGCTGTCTCCTTCCTCTGTGCTCACTCCGCTGCTAACCCCTTGGCTGGAAATTATGTTCCCCAGACTCGAGCACGCTGCGAGACGAGCTGCGCTTTGGCTTTACGAGTATCCATGTGGTATATTCCGACATGTGTGTATGCATGTTAGGCCGAATCGTGATACTTCTATAGTGGACACACATTGCTCCCACTCCGCAGCTCTGCACACTCTAGGCCTGTCTCTGCTGCAAGTACACACAAAAACGAAACTAAACTAAAACTAAAACTAAAACTAAACTAAGCCTGAAATTGCTCGCTTCAGTTCCGCTGAACTTTCTTATCGCCGCTCTTCATTTAATGGCCTAATATGAGTTCTCTGCGTTTTGTCTTTTGTCTGCCACTCCAGGCCATACACCATATGCCATGGAGGCATTGACAATACTTAGTGGAGCCGCCAGCGACCAGCGCCCGCCCCGATGATAATGGACCCCGGCCCAGAGCCACAACTTCTTCGCGCTCCACTGACTGAATGGCAGAGCACTTTGCTCTGGTCTGTGGTCCAACTTCAACTCCAACTTCCACTGTAGTTCCAGGCCGCCAGAGATCAGTGTGTGCCATTCGTTGGCGACATTCGTGGAGTCGCGTCCAAAAAGTGTACGTCATGCACATTTAGCCAGAACACAAACTACACGCAGACGCCACTGCCATCCACTGCCATCCACTGCCATCTGCTCTCTAAGGTAGATGACACCAGTCTCTGTCGCCGCCTTCTCTCATCGCCTCCTCCGTCTCCATAGATGGGGTTGCAACGCTCTTGGCGCTTTACCGGCGTGAAATTGGTTTAACCCACTGGTCACAATTGCACGCACAAGAGCCACAGATAGATAGCCAAGAATACTTTGGAGCACATTAACATTAACATTAACTGAGCCGCGAAAGCGACAAGGGGGCAGCCAGCCAGCCAGCCAGCCCGAAACAGTCGACCGTCGACCGACGACCAGTCTCAGTTCCGACCCGGCCAAGACAACCCCCGCCCGCCTCCGGCCCCACCCCACTGGCACTCGCGTTATCTGCGTCTCGGTATCTACACATGTGTGTGTGTAGATTTGCTCTTGCGCCCCTGCCCACTGTCCGCTGTCCGTTGTCCGCTGTCCGCTCATCTACGAGCATATGACAATTTCGTTTGTGTGTGTGTAAAGTGAGTTGCATTCGAGTGGAGTCGCGGAAGTCATTGCACTGGCAATTAGCCCCCGCTTTGGCCACTGGGCCTGAGACTCTTGAAAATCCAAATTAGATGGTTCAGCCACCAGATCAACACAGATTGGCGGACACTTTTAAAGCCTTGGACCCGCAAAGCTTTGGCCGGAGAAGGAGCAGTTCTAGTCGATTGTTTGAATCGATATTTGAAGGGTTTCAGGCAGCAACCTAGAAGGTTTTCTTAACTTTAAGTTTCAATAAGAATACCAAGAAAAGTGAATTACTTTAATAAATGGAAGACAATGCTCTCTTCTTTTGGGTTTTTGGAGTATTCGTATTCACTTTCGCAGCTGTAAGTTGATCCTTTTGCCTCAATCTTGAACCCTGAACGCTATGGCATCCGTTTGTTATGGCATAGAAATGTCCATTTCAATAAATGATTGCCGTTGACACTGACTTTGTGATCTACATAAGAGCAGATAATTTTGCTTGGCCGCTTTCCCTTTGGGGAGATTTTGCTATGCGGTCTAGGGGACACGCAGTGCCGCGTGCTCCTTCTATCATTAATCTCTGGTAAAGCAAATAAAAGAAATAAAAATTGTACCTTACTTTATCGGGCCATGGGCATCTGGAGAGGGAGCAGAGAGCTAGCTCGTTGCCGGTTGCCGGTTGCCGGTTAGCGGTTGGAGGCGGTTAGATGCGCTTAGCCTGGCGAAGAGTGATTTTTAATAATTGTCGTAGTCGCAGTCGCAGTCGTCATCATCATCAGCGTTGCGTCGAGGCAACGTCAAACAGCAACAGCAACAGCAACATCATTCCCATTAAACGAGGTAACGTCACCTACAACAAATGGTGGCAGGCAGGCAGGCAGCAACCAAGTGCCTCAGCAATAATACGAGTAATAATAAATATTTCTAAACAGTTAGTTACATTAAGAGCCGCAATGAAAACAGTAACTCACTTGTAAAGAAATAATTTGACTCGCACTTGGACTTTAATTTGCCACGCGGAGAGGCACGACGCCGAGTGTGTGTCTCTCGTGTGTGGAGAGAGAGAGAGAGAGAGAGGAGAGCTGAGAGCGGTGACAGTCAGCCATGCAACAAAAGGTACACTGGAAGAAAATCAAAGCAATTAAGCAATGAAGAGACAGCCAAAGGAATGTTCCTCCATCTTTCCAGATGAGCACAAAAAATGCCCAAAATAGCTTTGAATATTATTTGACACATTTGCATTTCTCTCAGTGCATTGTGGTAGGAGAGAGCGAGAGAGAGAGAAGCCACTCACACGAGAAGCGTCTTCGTTTGTCTTTTTGCTCAGTTCCGATCTTTTGATGATAATCAGCGGCTGTCCTCAGGCCCCCAACCAGTCCCCCAGCCCGTCTTAAGCAAACATTTGTGTTTGCCTTTGGTGGGCAGCGAGCGTGGAAACAGTTTGGGAAATCACATGCGACATTTGCTCAGCGGCAGGAGAGGGAGAGAGCGCCGGCGAGGGCGGGGGCGAGGGCGAGGAGCAGCCGTCCAGGGAGGTGGTAATCTTCCATAGATGCCTCTGCCTGGCCGATGCACGATTCACCCCGTTCCCCTTCCCCTTCCCTGTCCCAGCAACATCCACCCCCATGCCGTATGCCATATGCCAGCGCTAGTCCCGCGGTGGCCCCGTTACATGGCAGCCATTTGACGACAGTTTTGCCAGCCGCCTGCTCGCTGGCGACAATTTGCTTAAAAAATAAATCACGAAAACCACAGCAGGAGCAGCGAGCAGCGAGCAGCTCCAGTTGGCCATTCAGCAGAAGAGGAAGCCGCCACGACGTTGCCACAATCGAATGCCCGGCAATATTTAATAATGGCCAGGGACAGCACTGGGAGCCTCGTCCATCGATGCAGTCAGCGGCCAATCGAGCGATCGGCTAAATATTTACATTGAAAGTTCAATAAATGATGACAATTTTTCAGCCATAAGTTCCAGTGGATCTTGGATCTTCTTGGATCTATATTCTAAGCATTCGCAATATCAATAATTAATGACTCCATCGATATAAATTAATTGCAGCCTTGTCTCGTTAGCAGCGCCGTTGTCCACCGCCCACAAGGCAGCTGCCAGGCGAGAGTCTCTCTCTCGTCTCTCTCGTCTCTCTCTTCTCTCTTCCTCATTTGAAGAAAGAAAAACTTTATTTTTGCCTACAGCTGCGGAGGTGTCAGTGGTGCAGCCGCGAAACGGTAGCACACGGTGGGGTTTGCGGAATTGTCAAATGATTTACATCCGACATATGTATGCTAAACTCACGAATCTATCTGCGGCACGATTAGGACACAAGCTCGAAGGTGCTGCAGCATGCTCGTGTCTGCTCACACCAGACACCAGAGCGCATTGGTGGTGCTTGGGGCAGGCAAGTCCTGTGGCAAGCAATCGTAATCGTGGTTATGACAAATTTCCATGTGGCTCTCTGTACCTTTTTGTTTTTAGTACTAGAGCAGATCACAGTCAGCTAGTGGGGTACATGTACGAATGTACCGCACTGTAGCGCACTGTAAGAGCCCACAACTCTGGCTTCAAAGTAATTGGGACCTTTCTCACTTTCACGCGCACAAATTATACGGTCGCGCAATTTTCGGTGTCTGCCCGAAATAATGTACGAACTTTCTTATTTCAGTTTGTGCTCATCGCAGTCATCCACGGCAGATCCATGGCCCCTGTCCCCTGTCGCCCTGTCCCCTGTCACTGTCCGTGCCCCCTGTAACTACCTCGAGCTCTACCTCTAGCTAGAGCTGGCTCCTGGTTCATGCTCATCCTCATCCTCATCTCATCGCTTCGTGTTTGGCTAGTCATGACTTCCGCTCTGGCTCTCTGACTGCACTTTGGCACACATCCAGAGACAGGCAACAGCCGCAGCAGCAGTGGCAGCGGCAGCTACGTTTGCCCCATTATGTGGCATGTAGAGCGCGCGCTCTCTGTATGTTGCCTCAGTTGCAATGTTCTGCTGCCCACACAACTCGAGCAGCCAGCCAGACAATCGAAGCTGCTTTGATCGATCTGAAGACAAAAAGAGCTCCGATTGAAGTCCATCCTGGGGATGCTCCAGATGATGGCAGCCCCATCCCCCACCCAACCACACTCACACCCCCAGCCCATATGCTTGGATGATGATGCCACACATCCGAGAGTCCGGCATAAATATTTCATACGGGGCCAGGGGCTAAGTTCCTTTCCTTTCCCCTCCACCCACCTCTGGGCGGGGGTCAGCCTTATCGGCCTTGCTGTACGGCCTCCTCCCACCACCCACACGAATTTTCTTTTCACCTTTTCAAACTGGCCAAATTAAAAGTTTTGTTTGCGTTCACATAACTTTTCAAAGACTCTTTGAATGTGGGCCCTGGACAGTGGCAGGGGCAGGGGCAGGAGTTGAGTGGCTGTTGACATGGACAGGGCGCAGGACGCAGGACGCAGGACGCAGGCCGGAGGTTGAGATGTATCCTGGTCATGTGTGGTGCGTGTCCTCCTTTAAATTTTCTTGTGTTCAAGCGCAAACTTTTCAATTCTTTTTTTTGTGTGTGTGTTTGCCATACCCTTTTTGTGGCGGGCTGCTGGGATTTTTTGTGGCAGAAAGGAAAGTATTTTGAAGTATTTTTTCAACTGATTATTTTCGTAGATAATTATTATTGCTGCAAGTGGAATACAAATAAAAACAAGTCTTTTTTTAAGAATATTTAAAGGCTGAAATGATCGAAATTAAACTAAATTATTTAGCTGTAAAATTACCAGACAATTCATTGTTGCAAAATCTTCCAGCACACAACTTTCAATCTAAGAACTCTTTCCAAATTTTGTATTATAACTTTACATATAAAACTGTCTCTATTTTTTTTAATATAAATACAAAGTTGGGGCTAATTCAAATTTATATTTTATAATGACAAAGAAGAGTTTTTTTTTTAATCAACATTTTCTTAATCAAAATAAAAAAAATGAGTTAATTTTAATGTTTACTTTAAATGCTAAAATGTTGAAAATATATTTGTGTACTTAATTTATTTTGTATTTTTTCTTCAACCGCCCAAACCTATCCCATCCGAAGTGTATTTATTGCTTCGTCTGGAAAAGAATTCCCTGCTTGGTTGCTGTTGTTGTTGTTGATTTTTATTTATGCTTATGTTGTGCTTTTCCCTTGACAAACTGGGGGAGGTCTCATGCCATGGAAAAGCAGTGGAAAAGCAAAAGGAAAAGAAAAGACTGCGCAGGAAGGCTTATCAGTTGGACATGCTGTATTTTAATTGTGGGCACTCGAGTGTGAACCACATGGAAAAGGCACACCCGCGCGCGGCAGTGGCAGTGGCAATCATTCGTGGCAGGGGGTGGAGAGGGAAAGTCGAAGCCGAAGCCCCCAACAGTCGTCAGGTACAGAGCAAAGCGGCGACCCGCACAAATGGCCAGCACCGCCAGCAAAAAAAAAAATACAAAACAAAAAAAAAAGAATGCCAAGTTTTGTTTTTGAAATTTTTGTGTGGTTATCGGCACAGGGTTTTGGATGGCAGGGGGGTTGTTTTGATATCAAGGTACTCCTCGACCCAAATTGAGTTAGAACTTCTTTCGTTCGGGGGCAATGGGGCAATGGACATCAGGAGTAAGTCCATTAGCTAATGGATGAAGGAACTTCATTGCGAGTGTGTCTCTCGGTAGCCAGAAGTTGTTCAATCTCTTACAATGAAATCTCGGCGACAATCTGTATCTTCCTTTCAAGCTCCAGCTGGCAGTCTGCACTGCCCCACTGCGCCTCTGCCCCTCAGCCTTTCCTCTCAGATTGAGACTGCGACTGCGACTTCGACTGCTCCCATCCGCCTTCGGGTTGTGGTGTGTATTTGTGGGTGCGGTTTGGCGAGCGAGAGAGGGAGAGATCCCCAAGAGATCTGAGAAGATCACTGCCCACCCACTCACATTTGCATTTGCCAAGCCCAGTCGACAGTCCCCACAGTCTGCGTTGCCCCACAGTCCACAGTCCACAGTCCGTAGTCCACAGAGTGTGGCCCTGGTGGTGGTCATCTCTTTGGCTAGCCCCTACGGTTTCTTTATTGATGACTTTTAACAGCCAAAGCAGCGTCGTTTAAATAATGAGCCCATGGGTCGAGGCCACCAACTGGCAATGCGCTGCTCTGAGCCCACACCTCCGCCTTGGCTGTCAGAGCAAGTCATCGCTGGATCGGATGGATCGATCGATCGACAGACAGACACAGCAAACAGATCGTTTGCTTTGCCTTGTCCTAGGATCTGTTCACCATCTTACAGCTGCCACACATTGGGCAATCCATTGGGTCCATTGATTAGGCAATGTCCGTTCCGTTTCGTTCCGTTCCGTGTGCATGACTAATTCAAAATCTCAATGCAAAGTGTCGACTCACGGGGCATAGGAGAGAGAGATGGGCCATGCCCAGGCTTTCTGCATGTCCAGCTGATGTGCCAACAGATTCACTTTCAATTTTGCGCTGTCTGTTGTCCGCTGTCCGCTGTCCGTTGTCCGTTCAAGCGGGAAATTGCCCAAAACCAAAGGCAGCTGAAACGCAGAAGGGAAAGCTCAATCAGTGAGTAAAAACACACGCATATCGGTGCCATATGATTAGTTTTCAACGTTGTCGCTGTGGCCGCTGGAGCATGACAATATTGTACATCAGAAACCAGAACTTAAACTCAATTCCAGCTAAATCTTGGCCCAAGCCAACAGCCACAGCAACATCATCATCCAAGTCGTTGTTGGCGTCGTCGTCGTCGTCTTGTGTGCCATTGATGACCAGGAAAGTTGGGCGTGGCCGGCATGCCCCGTCAATTGCCCAACATGGGCATGGGCAGACTTTGTCTGGAAGTGGAAGTGGAACTGGAACTGGGATTGGGACGTCGCTGGGGCACAACCTATGCTTATCCCATGAGGCATGGGCGCGTGTGCACACCCAAAAACAACAAAAAAGACACACACAAAGTGCGATCGCTTACAAGTACAAAATTGTCCCGGCCTACGCTCTTTGTCTCCCCAAAACGTCTCTTTCTGCTGCCTTCTGTCTCTATCAGTGCGTGTGGCAGAGCGGTGGGAAGGGGACAGGAGACGCAGCAGTGATATCGTGGATATCGTGGATATCGGGGGCATCGAATGGAGAGCAAGACATAACATAACGCCAGGTACGCCCCAGCCATAGCCGCAGCTCATTTGATATTCATTGATGTGGAGCACCAGCACCAGCAACACCAATAAGGGGCACGGCCACGACAACGACAACGACGATCTTGTGGCATTGCTGCTGGAAGAGTGTAGGACTAGCAGGAAGTTATCCCCCAAAAAGAAAAGCTGACAGGGAGGAAGGAGCTGTCTCCATGGGCAATGTCTCCATAGGAGGAGCCACAATTCGAGGCCTTTGTGTGCGCGTATTTAATCAACTTTTGGCGACTAAATACTTGGACCAGACTGAGACCAGGCCCAGTAGGCCTTCGCGTTGCGGTGTCATGCGCCACCTTAACAGCATTTTTTCGCCAGTCCCATTTGTCATTTGTGGCCAGACCCAGTCAGCACAGTCGCCGTCGCAGACCGAGCAGGCACAGAGCAATTCATTCATTATGTGGATGATTTTGTGGCCGGGGCCATAGTCATTCGAATTCATAGAGCAGCAGCAGAGCCAGCAGACTGCGTGGGTTGTCGTCGCTTAAGCTAAAGAGCAAACACCACAGCACACCACAGAGGAAAACAAAAGACTTTTGAGATGTAATAAGTGCCCCAGAGAGTAGAGAATCGGGCGAAGGGGGAGCTTGGGCACCCAGCGATCTTGAGGTGAACTCTTGTATACCCTTGTGCTCCCCCTCCTCCAATACCCATCGCTGTTCCTTTACAGCTGCTGCCAGATTTCACTGCTCTCTCTCTCTCTCTCTCTCGGTGTGATCCTCTCTCATTTGTCATACTCGCATCATCTATCGCAATGACACACCCCATTCCATTCCATCCAGATCTCCCCCAGCCCAAGTCGCTGCCTGAATCATCAAGCGACAGATAGAGAGAGAGAGAGATACAATAACGTGTGTGAGTGTGTGTGTGTGTGTGTGTGTGTGTGTGTGTGTGTGGAGTAGACTCTATGCCCAAGCGGTAGATAAGTTTTTCGCATTGTGCACTATGATGCGCCAAAAACACACACACACACACAGCACACACAACACAGCAGATTGCCATCGAGAGATATCCCATCCCGTGGCAGATATTGCAATTAAGATAAACCCGCTTACGGCATATGCGAACGAGCCTCAGGCAACCAGACCGAGCCAGACCAGACCAAACCAGACCAGGGCTAAGACCAGAGCTATGAACCCAAAGCCAAAATCAATGCAGACCAAAAGACCCCGAAAGACCCCGAAAGTTCCCTCCAACTGCAGCATTTGGGCCCTGTGCCGTGCCGCTCCCCCGTTTTGGCTGTGGCATCGTGACTCGCTGCTCCATTCAGCTGCAGCTCCTGCTCCCATTCCCAGAGCACGCAGCAAAAGGAACGCAAAACCCACGGGAAATGTTCGACTTTTCCGCTGGCTAACTCTTGGGGGGAGGGCTGATCCTACGCCATGAAAACTCTCCTCAAGAAATCTTTTGCATAAATGTTTTGGAACGATTCGATTGCTGTTTCAAGTAAAGAACAAAGTTCCTGAAAGCTGAAAGAATTCTTGCACAATCTTTATCCAAGTTTAAGCCTTCATTAAAAAGAACTAATAGAAATCGCAGCAGATCTAAGACAGGTCTTGGTCCTATCAGAATCTCCACTGCAATAATTTCTTTCCTTCTTTTGGGATACCACAGAATGATGGCATATTCCTCCTATTGGCACTTGCAGTTGACATTTCAGAGTGAACAAAATACCGAAAACGTATAAATAATAAATGTGGAAAATGTATAAATATCTTTGCTCGCACATTAGCGATGAGATTTTCAAGTTCACCCCCTGCTACGAAGAGACAGTTCTCCCTGTCCCCCTGTCACTCTCCCTCTCTCTCCATTCGTGTCTGCGTAGCCGAGTTGGGGGCTGGTCAAATGAAACCAAAAGCAAAAACGATGCCAAGACTTGCCACTGGAAGTGCCACATCGGCTGCTGGCAGTTTGTTCCATCTTCGAGGCCTGTCCCCTGTGTGATCTCCGCACATTGCAGAGACTTAAAATAACATTACGCCCGCGATGTGGTCTTCAGAGAGCGACAGAGAGAGAGAGTCCCTGAGTTGGGTCTCGTCGCCATGTGTCTGCCATATGTTTGTCCATGAGGCGATGCCAGCCAGCCAGAACGGACCGACCGACCGACCGACCGACTGGCCGTGGGGCTGTACTCCATGACACTCCACTCCACTCCACAGGCAACAGTCCGCAGTCCACAGATCCACAATCCATTCCCAATCCAAAACGAAATGCTGTGATCTCTCTGTATTCTGCTCTGAGACCAAGACCAAGACCGAGACCGACCCCATCATGTCATGTCTTTTGCCTTTTTGTCAATGTTCTTCCATTTGTGGACACACTTGAGATTCCATTAATTCCAAAATATTTTCATTTTCATTCCCATTCCCATTTTTATTTTATTTTGTTCCCCAGTCTTAGTGAACATTTCAAGACCCCAAAGACCATCCCCTCGCTCAGTTGTCACTGCTCTTATTTATGGCTAAAAATGCTACTGTTTCCCCCTCTCCCTAAGAGAGAGCGAGAGAGAGAGAACGCTGAATAATTGTCACAGTTGGACAGTGTACATGGTCGAGCATAGGGGGGGATCGGGGCAGGGCACAGCCGCCTCAAGATGATCGCATCACAGTCGAAAGAGAGCAAAAGAGATGACACCACAAGCCACTTGAGTAACGGCATCTGTGGGAGAGGGGTAGGGGGTGTGCAGGGGTAGGAGTAGAATCACAATCCAGACTCTGAAGTGGACCTCTCTCTCCGGGCTAACCGCAAAGCAGTTGAAAACCGAAGCGGAATTTACACACTCGAAGATCGGCAAAAAGAGTTCCCAAAAAATATGAAGAAAAAACCGTTGGAAAATCTCTCACTCTCGCTCTCTCTCTCTCTGGGAAACCCTGAAGCGGTTTCGTCTCCGATTACTGCCGTGGCCAGGGGGAGGACACTGCCCATCGGCATTCAAGTGGCTTCGATGCACTTGTGCTCGGCATTCAATTAACATTTGCCCTGACAATGTTTTCTTCGATCCACTTAGATGTTTGCCGAACAGCTTGAAGGGGGTAAGCCGAAGGTCCTTGTGCTGGGAAAACGTTGAACGGCAGCGAGGAGAACATTGAGGGAAAAGCAATTGAAAAGATTTAGGGAAGAACCCAAACTGAACTGAAATGGAAGCGATGTGAAAGAAGGCTCCCAATCGAGGAATACTTTATATTCCATCAGCGATTTATTCACTGATTTCTTCAGCGATTTCCTCTACCAACAATGCTGAAGGGTCCGCAGGAGCAACCACCGCAAGGCAATGAGGACATGCAGCGGTTTTGTTGTTAGCGCTCCTTCATGGCCATCGAATGTATAATCGATCACTTGGGTGGCCAGGACACGCGGGCCTGGCCCCCTCTTGGGCCTGCCTGGCCAACGCTCGAGTTTGTTGGGTCATCTAAACAAAGGGGCTGGGGACAGGGGCCACAGCAGAGAGCAGTAGAAGAAGACTATATCCAAATGTGGCACTCTGTTGGCCCGCTCGCTGCTGCTGCTGCTGGTGCTGCTGCTGGTGCTGCTGCTGCTGGTGCCCGCTGCTTGTTAAATCGATAAACTTTGTTTAGTCCTCGGAAACAACAAGAAGCAGCCGGGCCAGAGACCGAGACCCAGCGACCAAACATACAGCCAGCCCATAACCGAAACCACAAAGCCGCCCGCCCGCCCGGCCGACGTTAGCCATGGCTACGCGGCCCCGGGATTGGGTCTGCGATTGCGATTCCGATTGTGGCCTCCGTGGATTGCGTCAATCAACAATATGTCAACGGGAATGGAACGAATGGACCCCCAAAAACACAAAAACAAAACTCTTTTTTGCCTGGAAATTCTGGTGTGACATTAACTCATTTGGTTGTGAGTCCTGCTGCCTGCTGCTGCTGCTGCCCCGTATCCTTTTGCTGTCCCACCTCCGCCTGTCAGTGGCTCGTTTAATCGATCAACGGCCAGCCGCTGGCATTGAGAATCGGTGCCACAAATGGTGCCATGGGTGGCAGTGGCAGTGGCAGGTGGCAGGTGGCGGGTGGCGTCGCTGTTTCTGCCGTTTCTGCTGTTGCTGGGTTGAGTAACCGATGGATGAGCAAATGGTTGACACAGCGGGACAGTGTGTATGTGACCCCCAAATCGATCTAACAAAGCTGTTCACGCGACAATTAATAGCTGGCGGTGCCCCACAGATGCCTGGCACGGACAGCGGTGGCACAATGACTGCGGGGGCCATGGCATGGGCATGGAGACAGCAAGACTGGACCCAGAAACAGACACACCAGGCACAGGCCCAAGAACCGGTAGCCGTGATAATGGCCAGCCGTTGGCCAAACGATTGAGCTGCGATCGTTGGATGGCTGGATGGCCACTTAGCCAACCGGCAATCATTTTTGGCCAGGCAACGCAGTGGCAGCGGCAGCGGCCTTAATGCTAATGGATGGATGGATTGACTGCGCTGGCCTGCTGCCTGCTGCCTGTCTGCTACTGCCCCTTGGCCAAGATCTGGAGCTGACTCTTGGCCACGTCGATGCTTTGCAGATTACAGATGGGGGTCGAGGCAAACCAATTTGTCGACACTTCTACTGCTGGCTGGACATGGCGACGCCGCAGGATCTCATGGCAGCTCCTCAGCTGCCTCAGCCATAATGATGCAGTTTCAGGGGCAGTCTCTGTGGCAGTGGTTGCACTTCCATGCGCTGCAGTTTTGTGCCACTGCACCGCGGACTGCCGGAGTGCACTCTAAATCTCAAGCATCTTTGCGCCGCTTCCTCTCCTTTTGGATTTTACCTTGCTCGGCCTCTACCCATACCCCTCCCACGAAGCTGCGTTTTTGCCCCTTTCTTGTGGCACATATGTCACATGCGAATTGCCCGCCGCCGCCCCTCAAGGCGGTAATTGTCGGCAATTCTGTAATTTTCGTTTTTGTTGCTCGCGGTTTTTGTTTTATTTCGGTTTTTTCTGCTTTTTGTCAAGAAATAAACACAAGAAAAACAAAATGGAAACAATATTTCTCACATCTTGCCGACAACGGCGACAATCGACAATGAATCGGTTAGAGCAGAGGCCGTCCATCGATGCCGATGCCGATACCCGAGAGAGCCCTGCCTCCATATGCATACATTATCCATCCATCCATCCATCCATCCATAGGTACCTTTAGCCGTACACATATTCGAATGAGATGAATGTTTAATGGATATACTCGCATTCGGATTCGCATTCGCACTCGTGAATGTGTGAGGCTGTTGATTGCGTGCTGCAATTGAGGCGCTCCGAAGGTTTCTCGCACTTGGATTTGGATTCACGATGGTAATTGCTACCCTTTGATCGTGCCGAATCGGAATAACCAAACAGTAAACAGGAGAAGCGAATATTATTTGACGATCCAAAAGTAAACTTAACTCGATCTTAGCATATGGCAAAGCTTCTTCCACAAATGTATAAACGTTTTGGGGATGGGTTATTGAAATGGTTTTGGCCTGTCTGTTCGCTTATGGCAGATTTGCTACAGAAAGTAGCTCAAGTTTGGTAAAGCATTTTAGGGAGTTTTCCATCTGGTTTGCAGGTGAAGTAACTGAAAGTAAATGTCTGATTTCGATGGCATCTATTTTGTTTCTGATCTGTCACAGTCCAAACTTCAGCATTTTGTAATGTACCTGACCCCATGATTATCTCTCTGATAACATTCTAAAATCTAAAGTCTGCTATTGAGTAACTCGCTCAAACGTTCGCAGATTTCCATAACAAAATCTGAATTCAGCAAAGCCCTAGATAACCTTTTGAATTATTTATAGATAACAATAGATGGGAATAGATACATTCACGTAGCCCATTCACGATTTGTGTTCTGGGAAGGCCCGTCTCCTCTCTGTCTTCGTGTGGATTCCACGCTCCGTGCGTCCTCGCGCCGTGCCGGCTGGGCCAGCGCTGGCGAGGCGACTGATAAGAGCCATGGCTCTACCGCCGCACTTAACCCCATCCGACTGCCCAGCAGAAGTCCTACGCGTCCCTCTGTCAGCCACACAGCCACCCCTTCAGCCCACGCCGCCCGCCAACAGCCATCACCTTGGCGGCGATATCGTCGTGGCACACATTGTTTTCTCTCGCGTTCTCTATCTCTCGGACTCGGGCACGGTCTCTGGCTCTGGCTCGGCTTTCTCGGCATGAACCCTCCCCCCTGCTGAAGGCTTTTCCTCTCACAGTGCAACGGCTTCGCTCTCGCTCAGTCAACACTCGCTGCCTACGCTGACAGAGCGGCAGAGAGAGTCGCTCTCTCGGTCGGTCGGTGGGTCGGTCGGTCGGTTGGCTACCTGTACGGCGTGAGAGGCAGCATCGTAGCCGGCAGTCACAGCAGCAGCGACAGCAGCAGGTGGGGGAAATGATGAGGGGTTGTGTGGTTGTGGGTGGGGTGGTTTGGAGGCTGTGTGGGCCGAAAGGGGGCGGCGATTGTCAAACAAATATGCGAGAGCACCGACGGCCAATCGATGACGAACGCGCGTGTGCGACGCTCGTGTGTGAATGTCGTGTGTGAGTGTGTATGCGTGTGTGTGTTTGCATATGCATGTGTGGGTGCACATAAGCGCCGATATATATGCTATGGATGTGGACATGACTCTACTTTACAACCCAACCCCCCAACCCATCCCCTCGCCGAGAAAGCAACCATCATGCGTGTGCACGGTATGGGGCCTCTGGACACACTCATACGCACTCAATAAACGCATGTGTGT
This sequence comes from Drosophila subobscura, assembly GCF_008121235.1. Classification (NCBI taxonomy): domain Eukaryota; kingdom Metazoa; phylum Arthropoda; class Insecta; order Diptera; family Drosophilidae; genus Drosophila; species Drosophila subobscura. Next base: position 20,010,950 of record NC_048530.1, on the reverse strand, counting down.
GCTCGCCAAACCCCACCCAATGCACCCCCTTCCACTCTCCCACCCACAGAGACCACTCATACACACACACACACACACACACACAGTCACACACACACACACTGTCACTATTCACAATTAACAGTAAAACAAAAGCTCGCATTCACTTTTGGCCCCTCAGCGAGAACTCAACCACACACACACACACACTACATACACACACACCTACACTCGAAAAATACACATATGAGTGTGCGCTGGATTTCCCATATCAAAAAAGAGCCAGCCTGACATTAATGGCTGCAGCGACGTTGACGTCGACGTCAGCGCAGCGTCCAGTTTGGGGGCCACCTTGCAACCTGTTCGATGTTGCGGTTCGCAGCGAACCAACAGTCAACTCCAGCTCTATATCTCTCTCGCTTACTCTCTGGCCAGGCTTTGATTATTGTTGACCCCACCTGACGATGGCAGTGGCAGGGTGGCGTGGGGGGTGAAGGTGTTCGCTTGCCCCAAGTGAATGCCAGATCATTCATTGATTCATTCACCACTGATCCACTGCGCCCACCCTCCCTCCACCCACTGCTGTTGCGATCGCCTCTCCCCACACCACACCATCCACTCGTCACGACAACAAACCGCGTTGCCGGCTGTTCAGTTCGGTTGGCGCTCGGTTCTGGCTGCAGCTGCGGCGGCCCCCCAATGATTAGATGCAACCGAGCATCCGCGTGGCGAGGACGTGCCCCCCAATACAAAGCAGCTCCACGACGGAAAACCGCGCGAAAAGCCGGGAAAATTTCGCGTCTTTAGCAGCCTCTTGAGTTTCCTTTAACTCTCTCTCTCTCGAGTGAGTGACGTCGTTTCCAGGCAGAGGCTAAATCTGAATTTCTGAATCTGCGGCTGTTGCGGCTGCTGTTAATTTTTGGGCGCGCGGAAAGGTGCGCGCGCGCTTTAAATTCAGTTTTTTGTTGTTTTTGTTTGTTGTTGTTTTTGTTGTTGTTTGATTCATTCATAAAAGCCGGCCGCTGTCGCCGTTGCTTTTGCTGTCACCGTTGCCGTTGACGCTGCAGTCGACGCAGCCGCATTCACAGGGGTTGCAATCAAACTGCTGGACAATCAAATTGCTGGCCAGTCTTGTCCGTTCCACCCATACACAGACACAGCTTCAGACTCCGACACATACACCCAGCAATCCCACCCAGCCAAATAGTTACCCCTTCTCCAAAGCATACATACATACATACATGTGTGTGTTTACGGGTGTGTGTTATCAGCGGCGACTTCGCTGCCCGCGCTGCCTGCGTCGAACCTGGCTCACTCCTCACTCGCATTCGCATGCCTGCTTGCTCGCACTGCCTCGCACCTCCACCCACCCCCACATACGCACACACATGTGTGTGACGGCCAACGGACCAACGAGTGGCAGCGCGCAAACCAAATAAGTAAACGCAGTAGCGACAGCAGCGGCAGCGCCGACCCACCCAACCCACCACCGAACAAAAACAACAACCACCACAATCAAAGGGCTGGCTGGCTGGCGCAACGGTAAAGCTTGCTGCGTTGGCGTCAGCAGCATCAGGCAGGCAGGCCAACGCAGCGTCGCCGTTGACGCTGCGCCACGCCGGCATCGCTTAGCCAAAATCAAATTTTCAGATTGGCATTAAAGTGCAAAACCCTAAATAAAATTGAATTATCTGAACGTGTGCGTCCGCAGTCGCTCGCAGGACATCGACGCGTTCGGACATGTTCGCCTTTGCCTCTAACTAGCTTGAGCTTAGTCGAACTCACTCTCTCACATACACACAGCCAGCTAGCTACTATTTCCAAGCAGCAGCAGTAACAGCCACAGCCACAGCAACAGCAGCAGAGCCACTCTGCTCTCGCTCTCTCGCTCTTGCTCACCCTCACACACGCACAGACTAGCTAACACCGACCAGCAGAGTAGAGTCGTCGTGTCAAGCTTTTCGGTCTGCAACGACCAGGTTCGTGTTCGCCGCCGTTCGCCGTTCGCTGTCGCCTTGGCTGGTGTTGTTGGTATTGTTGCTGGAGTGCTGTTGGAGTTCGACGACGGTTGTCGGTTGTGTGTTGTTGGGCTTTGTGCTTTGTTGGTTGGACAACACACATACACACGCGCATACACAACGGCACATTGCCGTGGCAGCAGAAGCAGAGGCTGAACTGAACAGCGCCACAGTCGCAGCCGCAGCGAAGACGCGCTCGCCGCTAGCAGTCGCAAAGCAGTCGCGTACTTCACTTCCGCCGTTACCGTTAGCACCACACAAAAACCGGACGACGACAAAAAAAGCTCCCGCCATCCGTCGCGCCACAAACAGCAGTAGCAGTAGCAGCAGCAGCAGGCCGCAACTGGAGCCCCGCCGCAGCAGCAACAATAAATAAACAATAACTAATATTAGCTATTTTTTCTACCCTCTCTCTAAACGTAATATCATCCTCGAAAAAATAATATTCAACTCAACCACAACAACAACAGCAACAACAACAACAACAAAAGAAGTGCAATTTTTTTCAAGTGTGACCAAGTGTGAAAACAGAAAGAAATCAAAACAAACGAAAACGAAAACAAGAAACCAAAACAGAGAAGGAGGATCAAAGCAACTCCAATTGGAATAATGATAAAGCTGTTTCCCAGCTCCTATTGTCGGAGGGGTAGCGATATCTGATAGACGAGAGACGTGAAAGACGGGGCACAGGCACACCGACAGACAATATGGGTGGCAAATGCAAATGCAAAAATAAAACAAACGAAACGAACAACTGTTTTCAGAGGCCGCTACCAAAAAAAACTACCAACTGAAAAAATATACAAACAGCAGCAGCAGCAGCAGCAGCATTAGATTAATCCCCCGTGAAACCGCACCACCGCAAAGGAGAGACGAGGAGAGCAAGGAGTAGGCCAATAAGAAGAGAAACGGTTCCTAATACGAAGAAAAACGGAAGCGGATACAGGAAGGAAGAAGCAGCAGCAGCAGCAGCAGCAGCAGCAGCAAATAGAAAGAGTGACCCTTTCGCCTTTGCCTTCGTCCAAGCCAAGGTCACAGATCGAAGATGGCATCGCAGGAGTAGCCCACAAAGGATATTTACATATGGAAAGGGAATCAAAGATCCAACTGCATTTATCGCGCGCGTGTGTGTGCATTGTATTGTCTTGAATGTGTGAGTGTGTGTCCTTTTTTTGTTGTGAAACTTGAAGGATGAGCTAAAGGTAACCGAGTGCAATAGTAACATAAACGTAACGGGACCTAGAACAAGGAATAAGCAACAAATATTACAAGCAAAAACAAAACAAAAGCTTAAAACAAACATCGGGCCATCGTGGGTAGGAATCGAAATTCGAAAATCCAAGTTCTGGCATTGACAGCACACATAAGGACCGTCGCGGGGGGCACCCCCTGTGTGTGTGTGTAGGAGTGTCCGCAGCCTGGAAAAGGAAATCTTTGGAAATTGGAAAGAAAAATGAGAATTAAAATGCCAGCGGTCCGAATTGCACAAGGTAAGTGGCGCTGCTTTGGAAAGAATCAAATATTCTCAGTGGAATGTGCTCCTATTATGGGATCTATTGTTAGGGATTGTGATTCCAATTGGATGTTCATCTTGCTGGTTGGGCGCACGATGAAAGCTTTCCCAGCTGTCATCTCCATATCGCCCTTGGGCTGTCAAGAACAACTGCAACTCTGAATCAAATGGTTTGGGAAGAACTTGACTCATGGAAAAGCTGCATTTATTATGTTTCGGGGTCACTACCTGTCATAGTTTGACTTTTATTTGCATTCCATTCACTTTTAGTTATAGATTGTGTATCTTAATCTACACTTTATAAGAAGATTTTCCCTCCGTTTCGTTTTAGTTTCTTCATTACTCCTAGAAGCCTTTTGCTATTTTCAATCTCTGACCCAATTTCCATAATCAAATCATTGGACATGCAGAAAACACACCTGCAATCAGTGACCTCCATGGATAATCGATAATTTATCGTCTCTGTTCGATAAATGTGCCTTTTGGTTAAATCGTTTGCCACTTTGTCCATAACAGATTATCCCCAAGTTCATGTGAACCTAATAAAAACTTGGTCATATCAGTGCACCCTTCCCACCTGCCACGAGAGCCATATGGAACGGCACGTCTCCTCCCCCCGTCTCTCTCGTTTTGTATCTAGTGGGAGTTATCGCCGAGCGATATCGCTATGCGTTAAATCAGAGCGCAGTCCGTCCATCAGCTCGTTCGAGGTGTGTCCCGCCATGATTTTTCACATTTTGGTTTCGCTTTTTTCGCTTTTTTTTTGGCTTGTGCTGATTTTTGTGGCATTGGCGTTGTCGGGCTGTAAAGTCAGTCCCCAGTCTGGCATACCCTTTTTGATTTTGTTTCGATTCCACGAATGCCCTATCCCAATGGCCGAGGGTCTCTCGGATCGTTTTTGGGGAGCTCCGTCGCTATTTCAAAGGGAAATCAAGGTGGCCGTAAACCCATAAAGCAGCGGTACGGCACGGCACGGCACGGCCGTCGAGCGATGCCTGCCCATGGGTGTATCCCCCCCATATCATTGTCATAATATGGATTGTAGCCGCCCGCCATAAAAAAATATTGTGGATTGTTTCGCTCTGCTTTTGGTGGTTTCATTTTTTGCACAGATTTTCCACACACACTTTTTTTTGTTGCCCTGAGCGGGGAGGGGGTCAGTGAGGGGGTTGTGGAGAGCAAGCAGTGTTATCGGATAGATATCTAGATAGCGGGAGTGGACAATGACGCACTTCGGTCAGTCGAGGAAAGTGAGAGCGAGAGCGAGAGAGAGAGAGAGTCACGGACCGACCCCCCTTCTCCCACGAAAGTTTTCTTTTTTAAAACAATTTTAATTGCTCGCAAAGTTGTTTGTTTCGGTTCTTTTTTTGTTGCTGTTGTGTTGCTCTTTGTGGATGGCTTATTTGTTTTACAAATCAAAGTCAACAAAAAGCAACAAGCCAGTACCGACCCCCCCCTCCACCCCACCACTTGCCACATTTAGTGTTGCGCTTTTTCTTGATAAAAAGTAGAGCGACAGCTGACGATCGCTTGGACCGACCTGGGCCTGAGGTCTGGTTCCGAGAAGACTGCTTGCTGTCCCCCCTTATCGATATCTCTCAGCATTCTGCTGTCCCCGAAAATTGCTGTTGTTCGAACCTCCCTCCCACACTCCCGCAGTAGGTAGAGGTGGGGTTGGGGTAGAGGATGTGGCTGGGACTGGGACTGGGGCTGGGGCTAGGTCTGTCCTATCATAATTAATTGCTACAATTTCAATTTTGATTTTCGATTCTCTTGTTCTTGGTTTGGGTTTTTTTGTTGTCTTTTTTGGGGTCTGGGAATCTTTTTGTTGGAATCTTTTGGAAGCAGATGAACATTTTACAGCATTTCGTCATGCCCGTCACCCCAATGGCCCCAAACGGCCTCTGCCACTGCCTCGCTGTCTCTTATCACAGGTGTTTATGGGCACGGAGGGATGGGTGGTTGTGGTCTCTCGCTTATCACAGGCGCTGGGGCACCGGAATGGGTGGGATGGAATGGGATGTGTGTGTGCTTCACTGATGAGTAATTTCCGAGAACAAGTCTTTGGTTCATGTACGACAAGTGATTGAGAAGTGCCCCAAAAAAATAGGGGAGTGGGTGACAATTACACAGAGAGTGGGAGAAGAGCGTGCTGGAGTGGGAATATTTGTGAACGTTTAAATTAAGCAATTTCCAATGCCCTTTGACACCCATTGAAGGCTTCAAGTGAGCCTCGAAATGAGTGTATTCATGGCTCGTGGCATGCCGTTCGGCTTCAATGCACTTGCAGCCTGGGCCGTGGCTCCTGGTCAGCGCCAATCGAGCGGCACGCGTCCGTTTCGCCTTTATCGTTCAGTTCCTGGCTGCAGCTGGAAGTCGGGCAGGGCCTGCACCTGCAGCAACCCACCTGACCTCGAGCGATTCGATGACCGATGCCGATTCCGCTACCGATTCCCTCCCCACAACCCCGCTGGAGTGCTGCAGGTTGGGCATCTCATGGTCGAGCGGCGTGTCCTCGTCCTCGTCATCGTCCTGGCGCCTGGCTGTGCCTTGCATTTGCTATTTTTGCTGTTGTTTTCCGTGCCTTTTTCGCTTCGTTTCTTTTAATTTGATTATCGACCAAACAGTGTCCATTAAATGGGCGAAAGCGACCGACAGGCCGACCAGGCGACCAGACCGCTGCCACTGCCGCTGCCTCCATGTCGATGTTTTTTTATTGTTATCCTGCCGCTGTTTCAGGCGGCGCCATGACAACCACCGACCACCGATGGGTGCTCCTGGTGCTCCTTGTTCCTGCTTTTGGGCTTTTGGCATTTGCAATTGTTATAACAAATAACAGCAGCAGCAGCAACTGCCTTCTGCCTCCTGCCTCCTGCCACTGGCTGTGCACCCGCAGTGTCAACGTGTCGTCATGTGGACGTCAAACTTTTGTCCAGCTGCGGCCACAGTTTTGGGATGCCCCCTGCTCCCCCACCAAACAAAAAAAACGGAAGGGGAGTGTGGATGCCAAGGACTGGGAATGGAACTGGGACTAGGACTGGGCTGAATGCCAACTCTTGTATTTATGTATAATTAAACTGCTGCACAGAGTGGTGGTGGGGTGCACGCTGCATGGAGGAGATGTGCAAATTGAAACGGGTCTCCGGCTCCGCCAAGGGAGAGCAAGAGCGAGAGCGCCGGTCGCTGCGGGAGAGACGCCAGAGCCAGCCAGCCAGCCAGCCAGGACTCATATGCGAGCAGCAGCAGCAGCAGCCGGGAGTCCAGACAGCGTCTCTGTTCCTGCCACACTGCCACTGGCAGCATAATCAGCCACAACAGCGGCCCAGCAAGTTACTTCCGCTGCGGCGGACTCTGGGAGTTGCTCGAATCCATCGCTGGGTGTCCCAGGGTTTGGTGGGGGGGTTTTCGGAGTCCCATCATCCGGGAGTCCAAAAACTGTCTTCAACTGACGCGGCAGAGAGTTGTCTCCGCCCCGCCGCGCCGCCACTCGTGCTCCACGCCGAGGTGCATCCGCTTGTTGGTGTCCCCGAGGACCTCCGCCACTTTTTGTTTGTTTGTGGATGGAGCTTCATAATATTTTCTGGAATTGTTTTGCTCCCGCTTTTGTTTTCGCAATTCGCTTTTTGGCTTTTGTTTTGCTTTGTTTTCATTTCTATTCTAGGCCTTGCCCCCCGCCCCTTTGCTTTGGCAACTCCTTTTCTTGGTGCACATTTGCTGGAGAAGATCCTTTTTGCCTGTGCGAAGAAGTTTTTTAACGGGCAGAAAAGTCAGGCAGCGGCACAATGGACACTACAAAATCTGTGTGAATGCCAAAGGAATTGAATGAGTGCCCAAGAATGAATACAAGCAAAAGGTGCCTGGCTATGCATTTAATTAATGCGTAATGTAAAGAGTTCTGTTGACCAATAGCCAGGGTCCGTGGCGTATACGCAATGTTCGTTGCAATCAAAGCAAAATCTGTCTCAGAAATGGTTGAGAGAGAAATGTAGCAGTGGAATGGATAAGCTGTTGGATTGGCATGAAAAGTGGAACAAGTGGAGCAGCTGGACTTAGGAACTGGAATTTCAGATGAGGCTGTAGAGGCTGAAGAGTCGAAAAGATCAATCTATGAACACTACAGCAAAATTTAAGCAGTCTAACAGCATAAAGAGTGGAGCTTCGGATTGGAAACTAAATTCCCAAGCAGTGGTAACAGCATAGCAAACTTCCTTCATCAATGGAATGAAAAGTAGAGTTAAGAGAACAAAAAAATGTCTCAGTGCCACGCCACGCCACCCACAGAAGCCAACAAGTTAATGAATATTTTGACACCCTGCCCCACCATCCACCCTCCTTTTTAACGCTCTTTTGTTTTGCTACGCAAATTCTTTGCATTATTTTTGTCCTTTTTCGTGTCCTTTTTGGCCTTTTTTCTTTTACTCGCGTTTTCTTTTACTGCCCTTCAGTTTTTTATGTTTTGCATGTGTTTTATTTTTCTTTTGTGTTTTTATCCGTTTTTCCTTTCTTCAGAATTTTGTTAATTTTCCTTTGCCTTTCCTTTGATTTTCTCTTGGTTTTCCTTTCCTCGTGTCGTTTCTTTTTTTCTTATTTTCCCATCTTTTGCTTGTTGTTGTATGATAAAGAAGAGACCACCAAGACCACCGCCTGCGTCGCTTTTCCGTTCGTTTGCCTCGCACTTTGGCAAACTTTTCACTTTCACAATGTTGTGGGTGGTGGGTTGGGTGGTGGCTGCAGTGTCTAGAACTTGGCACCTTTGTCATAGCTCCCAGTGGGTGGCCCCGCCTCCGCCCCCGCTCTCTCTCTCTCTCTCCCTCTCTGTCTGTAAGTAAACACAATTGTGTATTCCTTCTTTGCCGGCAGTTCCTTCTCCTCTTTTCCTTTGCCACGTAGCTGGCGAGCAAAACAAACCGCAAAATGCTTCGTGGAGGCAACATCTGATGACTGGCTGGGCTGGGCTGGGCTGGGGTGGGGCAGGGCATGGCATCCTGTCAGTGCCCTACCCCTGCGCACGCGCCTCCCCATTCGCCTAGGCGCGAGTTCACATTTCAATAGCATTTCCCGCTCTTATTTCCAGTTCTTCTATCTTGATTTTTTCCCTAATTCTGCCCTCTGTTAGCCCCCGGAATCGCGGAGCACGTGCCACAAGCGAATCCGACACTCGCTCAAACACCGGAAACGCGCGAAGATCCCCAAATCAAAATATTCCAGCCGAAATTATGGCACAATAAATCATAATTATTTTGCATAAATTAGGCCAAGATCAAATAACTCCTCAACAGGGAGGAAGGGCGGAAGAGCCATCGTCTGAGGAGGAGGAATCGGTATGATTAGTCTCAGAGCCAAAGAGAGACCCAGGGAGAGAAGTCATTCATTAGGATCCATCCGTAAGGGCTTGGCCAGCGCCTACGCAAGTGTCATGCCACAGAGCCACCAAAACGAAACAAAAACAGAAAAAAAGAGTTAAAGTTGGAACCAGCGTCCGTCCCCGTTAAAGACGTGGAAGAGAATCATCTCTGAAGAAGAGTCTGCCCCTGCGAATGATGATGATGATGGGACGTAAACCTTTTGTCTTTTTGGTCTACATGGGGTCTCGTCTCGTCTGGTCTTGTCTCTCCTCCGTCTCCGTCTCCGTCTCCACCTCCACCTCCTTCTACTCTGAGGTTTGTTTCGCTTCTTTTTGTTTTGTTTTTTAATTGAGCCAAGCAATTATTATTTCGCTGGCTGCGACTTGGACTCACTCATTCATTGATTCGTTTGCTCATTCATTGCGTTTATAAATAGCTCATCGGTGGCTTGGGCCTGGGGTCCCCAGGTCTTTGGGCCACAGACTGAAAATGATGCACGGCCCACGCAATCGGTCGTGGTGGTGGACCCCAAAAGTGAGTCCACACCCAGCGAGAAGAGGTGGGTCTTGGGTCCGGCACTGTTTTGTGTACAGTGCGTTACACAGTTGTAAATCTGCAGTTTCAATTGCAATATCGGGAGATAAATTATTGAAATCAAATAGTAATAAATCGATTATAATCGATTATATTTTTAGTGCAGCATTCTGTTATCGTTGATCAATATCAGCTATCGAAGATCGATATAAATCGTTAATTGTGGATATATGTACGTTCTAAGCCATCAAAATTCCATTAACTTCGATCATTTATTGCAAATATTTACGTTTTGAATGGCAAACTGATTTACACATTCGAAACGCACTGTTTTTGATTCCCGTATATCGGTTACAGTTCTTTGTTGTTTAGGTTTTTGATATATTTTTGTTGTTGTCTTAGATTTCACGTGGATCTTGTGGATGGATTCTTCTCTTTGGGATTTTGTTGGGACACCCATGTGGGTGTTTTTGGCAGCGAATTCAATAAAAACTTCACAGCCAATGAGCTGTGCTTGTTGTTGCTGTTGTTGCCGTGGCATGTGACCAACTCCTCCTCAGACTTATACCGGTACACCGGTGATTGCTGCTGTCGTTTTGTGGGTGTGGGTGCGGCCGACGCGTCGGCTGCCTGGACGGACGGACGGATGGCTATGTGCTGGAGATGGATGCGGTTCTGTTTGTTATGTCTTTTGGGTCTTTTTTTTACTTCTGGTCGCTGTATTTTTTTGTTGTTCGCCTTCGTTTTTGAGCTGTGGCATAATTTAATTCAATGATTACTGATTTTAAAACGAAACCAAGATGCGAATCCCAATCCGAATCCCAATCCCAATCCAAATCCAAAGACGCGGCGCACTGCGACGCGTGCGTTGCTCTGTGGCTCAAATAAATAAATCAATCATGGCCCCAAACGAACAGCTACGCTTCTCAGATTGAGGTCTGGTCTTCTTGGTGCTGCGCCCAGGGGACGCGCATCCAACAGTGAGGAGTGGGAGGGTGGGGCAGGGGCAGGGGCAGGGGCAGACCCCACCTTCAAATGCATGTGGATGGATCTCGGGTCCATGGCACTCCCCATTTCCGTTTGCCAGCGATTTATATCGGCCCATGGCATGGGCCCATGCCCGCTCCCTTCCCTTCATCCTGTGTCTGTGTGTGTGTGTCTCTGCCTGTGCCTCTGTGCCCCACGCATCTTATCAGCATAATTATTATCATTAAGATGCCATTGTCACATTGCCATTGCACACCTTAAATTGGAGCCTGGCTGGCAGATGGAGATGGAACTGGGTAGATGAAGCCTCAGATGGAGGAGCCACGGCGTTGGCTTTGGCTTTGGCGGAGTCTTACTCGAGTTCGAGTTCGAGTTTAAGGAGTAGAATGATCGAAGGGGGGGTGGAGTGGTACATTTATTATTTCTTGGGCATTTCATACTTTTATTCACGAGTGCATTCATTGAGTCTCACTCTAAAGTGAGTGTACTCGCAATCATTATGATTTCTTCTGTTCTAATTTGTCCTTCGCTACTTTTATTTTCTATGTCCAACATCACCTGTCCCTTGGGCCTACTTTATCACAACTATTTACTAAAGGTATGTACATAAGTATATTTATGTCCATATGTAAATATACCCCCATTTATGTACATGTGGTATGTACGTACATGTGTCGTGTAATTGTCTGATATTATTTGCCCATCCCATTGCACGGTTTCGCATTGGGAATCATTTTATATGGTGGGGCACGCGCTTGTTCGCCAATCGCCAATCGCCATTCGCTGCGCTTAATTCACATGCGTCACACACACACACACACACCCATGCACACCCATGTCCCCCTTTCTGCCACGCTGACGTGTGTGTGAGTAAATTGGCTCTCTTCTGCAGTCTGCATCCAGAGTCTGTCTCCAAAGGAGCGCTCTGCTCTGCGTCTGTGATCTTTGTCAACGTTTGCTGCTGGCTTCCTCTTCCTCTTCCTTTTCCCATCTGCATCTGCATCTCCTTCTGCCTTTGTTCATCTGATCTGCACTTCTTCCCACCTTATTCCACTTCTCCTCCTCCTCCTCCACACACTTCACCGTTTTTTTTTTGCTCATTGTGTGTTGTTGCTGCTGCTGCTGCTTTTGTTGGCGATGTTGACGCCTCCCCTTTTATTTATTCATTCATTTTTTGTTGCTTTTCTTGTGCCAGAAAGAAGAGTGAGAGAGAGCGAGCGAGAGCGGGAGAGTTTCCAGTTACAATTCCACTGATAACTTATTTACTTTTGTGGGGCTTTGGGGCTGTGGCTCGCCGTTGGCTGCCGCCCTCTCGCCAGTGACTTTCCCACTGCTCGGAAGCCCCCCACTGGAATCAGTCACGGGTAGAGGAGATTCATGTCGTGTATTTGCCGTGATGGTGTGGTTGGGACTGGGACTCTGCCCTGCTTTTGATCGATCCCCCTCTGCCTAAGCCTCTGTCCAGCTTTGGTCTGCCCTACCCACACACACACACACACACTGGCACTGGCACTGGCATACCTGACGACCGACACCCAACTCTGCTCGCTTCGGTTTTGTTCGGCTTTCGTTACGCTTCGTTTGCGTCTTGTTGTTGCTTCGCTTGGCCCCTGGGATGGCACAAAGCGAGCGTCATCATCTTCGTATCTTGCGGCTTCGTGGCTTCGGTGGCGATCGAGTGAGAGAGTGAGCGCGAGCCGAAGTGGAATTGGAATTGGGCAGGCAAGCAAGAGGCGGCATTGAGCAGGTTTTTGTTGCTCTTCCCCACCACAGCACACCCCCCTTCGGTGATTGCTTCGTGTGGCTTATCTGCCGCCGTGTTACGATTTTGTTATTGCTTTTGACTCTCTGCTTCACACCTGTCTCCGTCTGTCTGTCTGTCGATCGGTTGGTAGGCCCCCCCATAACACCCCCACCCCTTGGACTGTGCTGTGTGCTGTACGTCAGCTGTCTCGCTCTCTCTGTCTCGCTTTGCGCGCTTGCTCTCCCGCTCGGTTTGTGTGCGTTGGACTTTTTGATTGGCCAGACCTTGATATCAAGCCGAAAGCACAATACAATACAAAACAGCGGACAACAGAGCAGAGCAGAGCAGAGCGGAACGGCACAAAGCCAAGCCCAACGGTCTCCGGCCTCGCCATCTCCATCTCCATCTCGCTCTGGGCTCGGCCAAGACGCCGGCGTCGCATTGTTGCGTCTGCGCCGGCGCAGCAGCCACAGCATCAATGCAGAGGCGACGCCATTTTGCAATCGCCATAAAGAAAAAAAAAGAGAAAAAAAATAAAGCATTTCTCAAGAAACTTTTGAGAATCTCTGGTCGTCACAGCGGGAGACGGGGCCACTGCATTGGTTGTCCGTCCCCTTGGCAAACTTATTGCGAAAGGGTTGTCCACCCCTCGAAGAGAAGGGAAGCCAGAGGGCTACTGATCTGAGGCGTAATTGAATCGCAATTGAATCCTGGAAATTCTGTGATTCTGCTGCCAAGAGCTCCGGACACCTACTTCTGGCTGGGGTCCAGAACGAGTGCTGGACTGGACCCCGAAGTGAAGTCAAAAGTGCAAAGTCCTTACAATGGATGTAAATTACCGTTGCACACACACACACATACAGCCACTTCCTGTGCGTGTTTCATGCCAACACACATTCATATGCTGCAGGAATTTATGCATCAACAAACACACACAGCAAAAGGCAAATGCACAGAAGAAAGATACAGCTGGGAGATGGTGATGGAGCAGGCAGCATGGAGATCCTTTTGCTCCTTGTCCGGGGCCCAAAGTCACTTTGCATCATCATTTCCACGAACACAGGAGTAGCAGAATGGTGGGGCACGGGTAGGGGTAGGGGTTGTACACAGTCGCCATTGTTGGGCCCAAGTTGCGCATAATTGAAACATAAAACGCTTGGACACCAATTCACAAAAGCCTCGTGCCCCAGCCCCAGCCCCCCAGGCACCCTGCCCTGAGGGGAGGGGGGAACGAGCAGCCCTTGTGTGCATTGTGCGAGGCCCCAAAGAAAAGAGACAATTGTGTGTAAGAAAATGCAAGTCCCGAGCGGTATTCAAACTCAAATGTGAACGAGATGAGGAAGGAAAGTGCCCTCGGAAGGGGCCTGCAATGACGAACCAATGTGTACCCTGGAATGTGCATCTTTCGTGTGGCAGAATTGGGACCTTACTGCTAAGCCACACTGGGAGAGTGACTGCTAAACGTTACTGTGAGAGAGATGGAAAACGAAACTGTTAAGCCACATATGGATGGGATAGATACAAATAGCGAGTGCTAAGCCACACTGTGAGAGATATGTGGAAAAAGACTGAAATTATCAGATCCGCTCAATATATTTTCGGTTTTTTTGCTGTTACCTTAGCAAAAGCTTTCGTCAAATTGGGGATACCCCTCGGCACAGGGTAAAATGAATGTTTGAGTGAGCAAATGAATGCAAGTGCAAGTGTGAGTGCATATGAATAAGTGTGTGTGTGAATGTTTGAGTGAATGAGTGCATAAGTGCGTATGTGATTTATGGCTGCCCTGTTGTTGGTGCTGTTTGGGCTGCTGCTCCTGGTGCTGGTGCTGCTGGTCCGTTGAACGATTTGTTGTAGAATTCAAGAGTGCCAAACCGCATATTTGAATATGGCAGCAGCTAGCCGAAAGGGTGGGGCACACATGGAGCAGCGAGTGTGTGGCCTGCAGCCAATGGATGACAGGGCTAAGGCTAATAGCCCACAAGGCAGAGATGGAGCGAAAGACAGAGAGGGAGAGACATCCACGTATTTGCCATCCTCTGTAAGAAATACTTCTATTGATTTCGAGCAGAAACTTTCTACGCTTTTCAATTATTTGAACCTATCACAGTGGCAGAGACTAGAACTCGCCCAGAGACAGAGAGAGACAGAGAGTGGCAATGACCAGGACTCGCTCCCACGAGTGAGTGTGTGCGTCAGCACTTTTCGTGCGAAATCCGGATCGAATGGGTGGGTGGGTGGCTGTCCATTCCACCGCTCACTTGACCTCCTGTTAAACTAGCCAACAAAAAGCGATGGCTCAGAACAGAAGAAAGCTGAAGGCAAAACGAGGAAAGGAAGGGCACAAGTGGAGAACAAACGACAGAGGACAGAGGACAGACACCCAAACACATGTACCACATAAATGGTAGGGAGAGAAGGACACAAAGAAGGAGAGGGAGAGGCAAACCCAAGGAGGAGTCAGTACCGACACAGACAGACAGACACAGAGACAGAGCTGGAGTCCGAAGAGTCTGTGGAGTCGAACATTTTCGCTACTTTCATTTGTTCGCAATTTGTGTTCTGCCCTGCGGTGCTCCCCCTGTGTCCTGCTGCTGCCAGTTGCGGTTAAGTTCTCCAAATTGCAGTCATAGTCTGGCTACATGCTGCATGCCACAAACACACACACACAAACAGACAGGCAGAGGCAGTGGCAGAGAGGAGCCCAGGACATGGCCAGCAGAATACATAAGAGTCGAGGTCCTTGGTCCTTGCTCGGATGCTGTTGCTGCTGCTGCTGCTGCTGCTGCTGGAGACTGTCCAATAAGTGGCAAAAACGACGCGTGCTATCTAGTCATCTGCAGCTGGAGCAACGACTCCTCAGTTCTGTGGCAACTCCGACTCCGACTCCGATTCCTGCAGACATCGTCCAAGGTCCACTTCGATGTGCGGCTGGGGAGAGCTGGGAGAGGGCGACTCCAACACGAATCACTCAGCCGCAACGGCATAAAGTTCAAGTTGGGGCGATTGCCGGAGAGAGAGACAGTTGCCACAGCAGCAGGCAGGCAGGAAGGAGGCGGGGAGGAGGCATGCCACAGACCAGGATACCAAAAACTCCTTCCAAGCAAATAAAATCAACAAAATTCAAGTTTTTATTGTTGCCTCGGCATGCAGCGAGAGTCGAGTGAGTCGGAAGCGAGTGGTGGCCAGAGTGTGGAGAGAGGATGAAGGAAGCTTAGCATTCGCTGTTGCAACCCAGCAGACTCCTTGCCACAGCCGACAGGCACATATGTATCCATGTATGTATCTCCACTCCACTCCACTCCTCTCCGCTCTCTCTCTCTCTCTCTCTCTCTCTATCTGACTGTGGACTACGTGGACTATCAACGTCATCGGCTCCACATTTGGTCTGTGTGTGTGTCCCTGTGTCCCTGGCGGGCTCTCGGTTTCAGCACCACTTCTGCACCTCCTACGCTGTGCTGCTCTCTGCCATCGGCATGCCACATCGTTTAAGTGCCGCATCCGGCTGTCCAAGGACGAGTCCAACTTCGAGTCCGAGCCGTGGCCCGAGCACATGGGAGACCCCACCCCACCCCTCCCACTGAAACGTAACCCGACGATTGGGGCGCTATTGATTTTGGGCCCAGAAGGGGGATGCACGGATGTACACCCACGTGGAGGGTGGAAGCCCAAATAGCGTGAGAAATAAAAGGTTCCACAGAGAGTGAGAGAGGCAGGAATGGGAATCGAAGCGGCCAGCCGAAATGGAGTGGAGACTGGTCGAATGGGTCCACGAATGACCGCCGCACCTTAATCTGGGGGATGTGTGCCTGGGACTCCGCCCACATTTCAGAGTTCGAGAGGAAAGTAAACCCTTAAATCTGGCATTTACACGACTATTTAAAGGAATGTATCCTTTCACTTAGGGAACTTTTCTACAGAATAAATTAGAGTGTCATTGAATCAATCATTGAACGGTCACAGAATTCTGCAATTGCATTTCGTTTTCCATTTCCTTTGTGCAATTGCAAATGATTGCAACCGCAATGCACTTCTATAAATAAATGTCAGCTCTTGCTCTCTCTCTCTGCCTCTCTATCGCTGCCCCACCTGTGCTCCTGTTGGGGATCGTGCTGCTTGGGGGCGAAGCCATTTAATTGCCCCGAACACGAGGAGCTGGCAGCGTCTGACCAGCGCGCCAGAAGCTGGCAGAGATTAGCCCTTCCTGCTGGCTAATAGCCAAGCCATAAAACAATAACAGCAGCAGGCAAATGGCTGGAAGCCATGAGATCATGTAACCCAGGAGACGTGTAACTGAGACGCTACGAACCATGGACCGACCACGGGTCCATGCCACACTCTGTCCCATGCTCCTCCGCTCCTGTGGCAGCCGCACCGAGAGCCGCGCGACAACTTTGACTTATTGCTGCGACAGATACAATTACAAACGATTGGGCCCTGGGCCCTCATGGGCATGGGCCTCTGCCTCAGCCTCAGCCTGTGGCTCTTGCGGTCAATGAATGAGTGCCTGAATGAATGACTGAATGAATGAATGAATTGTCGGTGGGGCCCGAGAGTTTTCTCACCTTTGTCTAGCTGCTGGTCGGGGATAGATCGGAAGCGATGCCAATCGCGATTTGTTATCATGGCTAACGACGATTCCAGGAGACAGACACAAAGCCCAACGATTGCGAGAGAGAGAGAGAAGGAAACCATATATCCATATCCGACTTCTCGACTGGCCCTTTTCCATAGGATCATCGAACTTTTTGTGGTGCTGTGTGGTGCTGTGTGGTGCTGTGTGGTGGCGTGGTGTGGCTCCTCCATTGTCTCTCCATTGCAGATGGAGATGGAGATGGAGAGTCTGTGTCGTCTCTGGTGCTCTGTGTCTCTGGCTCTCGCTCTGCGGTTAACCGAAAGTTGTCTATAAATTATTAAAATTGTCTCATTATTCATATAGAATACAATAGATTTCATTTACGTTTCATTTTATTGCAACACAAACACAAACACAAACAAAAACAGTCAAGAGCAAAAACAGGAACCACAAGAACCACAGAGAGCAAACACATCCGAATAGAACCCCTCAGAGACGTGCATGGAGACCAAAGACCATAGTTTTCAATTGTTTTGTTCGAGATTGGAAGATCTCGGATCCACCGAGATCTGGGTTGAGATCTGGGCAGCTGAATGCGTGGGAGAATTTGAATGAAGCAACAAAAAAAGCATCTTCAGTCTGTCAACAGAGACTCTTTTCTTGTGCTAAAAGTTCCATTGGGTTCCACTATTTTAATTAATAAATAAACCATTTAATCGTTAACAAATTCCGAATGCCAATGGTCAATGTCATGCCACAAATATGTTAACAATATTAGTTATTCTTTTTTATAAACATCTAATAAATAAAAGTATTCCTCTCTTTTCGTTGCAGGTGAGTTGTTCTTCTAGCCATGATCTGTGCCGTGGTCTGTGGCTCGGGTAGGTACCTGAACCTGCCTGTTGCCTGTTGCGCTCCCAGGGTCCGTCGGTCCATGGATAATCGCCGTCAGTTGTTTTTGGCATTTCAATCAGAGATCAGAGAGGGCTCCAGAGAAGAACAAGCCCAACATCCGAACATGGCCCCATTACATGGCCAACGCGTGTAATCGCAACATGTTTCCAGATTGAAGTTCAGTCTCAGGTTGAGGTTGAGTTTCGGCTCTGGCATGGGATGGGATGGTCCTCTAATTATGCCAGTAGCAAAGGTGAGCCATGGCCAGTAGATCCCACTGCTCCAGCCGCTCGTTAGCCTGGCCAAAGTGACTCTCTCTGTGGCATCGTTGGGCTCTTCGTTCGGTCGGTTGCTCGGTCGCTCGTCGGTGTGTTTGAATCCAGATGACATCTCAATAGTTTGCTTACTGCCAAGCCGGCAGTCCGCGGCAGTCCGCGGCAGTCCGCGGCAGTCGATGTCAAAAAAAAACCTCTGAGGGCGCATTGTCAATGTCCGAGCAGTGGATGTCAGTGGCTGGCTGGTTGGTTGGCTGCCTGTATGTTGTGGCTGGGAAACCGATTGGAATTTTCGTGCAGCAGCAGCAGCAGCAGCAGCAGCAGCAAACGCAGAATTTTCATTTCGTGTACGTTCTGCGGTGTTCTGTCGGACTGGCGCTGAGTCTCTCCCTCTCTCTCCTCGTTGTTGGTCGCTTAATTAGCAGCGCAGGGGGAGGGTAGAGTGCGGCAGAGTAGAGCAATGTTTCACCTAATTAGTAGCCTTGACTGCGGCTCCACTGATACGATGCGATACGATGCGATGGATGGCTGTGCAGGACTCTGCTGCATTGATGGATGGATGCTTGAATGGCATTCAACTTGCAGCAGCAGCAGCCCGAAAAATCCAAGCTGACATCCAAACTCTGTGTGTGCCACTGCCTCTTGTCTCTCTGTTGCTGCTGTTGTTGCTGTTGTCATTGGCTGACTTACACGACATCTATGCACTGTACATGGAGGGGCATGGGGCGCCACCGTCGCGGTAATGTTGCGTGCATGTCTTACACAATCCCAAAATCCCAGCGATGCCGCCGTACGCAAATTTCCAACCCAATGTTCCATGAAGGATGAGTGAGTTGAGTGGCGGGGAGAGGCTGACGACGGGCCACGATGACGGCAAAACTAAGTGAAACAAATCGCAGCTGCACTGAAATTCACCTGCATGCCGCACCACCCCCCGCACACACTTTGGCGTCCCCCCTCCTTCCTCCGACACGAGTTGAGTTGATTGGGAAAGGTGTCAATGCGTGGCGCAAAGGGCGAGAGTGCGAGAAATTGTCATCTCACTTACTTCCTTCCGTTTCTGAAGCTCTTCGGCGTGAGTTTATGGGAAGTTGTTATGTGAGAGGCGGGGGCGTGTATTGAGGTGGGGCTGCCATCAGGCAAGAGTGTGCGTGGGAATTGATTGAGAATAGTTGAAGAACGGCAAGGGGAAGAGTATTTTGAGTAGTTTACCCACAGAAAATATCGATGTACTTAGCGGGAAATAAACTACAATATGTGGTAAATCGATTGAAATTATTTTGAATTATATTTCCCATCGATTGATCGATTTTTTCACCGATAACTCGATAACTCAAGTGAGCTAAATCGATGGAAAGTGCTTTTTGTTGATAAATATCATAGCGTGACTTCATCGACTTTAATTATTCGATACAAAAATTAAGTTAGGAAATCGAACCATGAATAATTCCACGAAAAATCGATAATACAACGATAATAATCGATAGCAATTACCTTCATAATATGTACATACATATAAGAACTCTAATGCACAATCAGCAAAGCTGCCACACACACAATTTATGCTCGTACTTAGTCTGCTTCCATTACACATGTCTCCCCACCATGCTCCAGCCCCATGGCTTAGGCCCCATTGTGCCCGGACTCTCTTTCATGCCTCAAATCCGATTGATACCCACAGAGGAAGGGCTGGGGGACTCTGGCCGTTGCCGTGTCCGTGTGTGGGAGTGTGTCAGTGTGAAGCTTGCGGCATGTCCAACTTGCGGCAAGTGCGTGTAAATGCAAATGTTGTCAATGCGCAGCCGAAAATTGGATTGGTTTGTATTCTGGTTGAGAGCAACAAAGGGGAGGGGAGCGGGGAACGGAGCTGGAGTGAAGCTTTAGTTAAATGCGCGATGTTCGCACAGACCGCAGACGTGTCTCTCATCTGCCCTTGCCCCCCCCGTACGTGCCCCGTGTGCCCCATTTGGCTGGGAATCATCCTTAATACAAATTGCAAAAGTAACCGCGAACCGGGGCCCCCAGTCTTCGGCTTGTCGAATGCTTTTGTCGCTGACTGTTGTGGCTGCTATTGCTGCTGGCTGCTGCCTGCTGCCTGTGGTTGATTTTAAGCCAGAAGAGCAAATCAGGCAGCAGGCAGGCATAGCAGGCAGCACCCAGGCATCGGTTGTAAGTATCTCTCGGGCCCAAAACGACTGGGCATTCAATGAATTCAATTGCCCGACCGCAGACGGCAAACGTCGTCGTCGTCGTCGTCGTCGCAAAAGAAATCCAAAAGACAACGAATGCCACAAGCGAACCCTACGACCAGGGGCATATCCTGTAGGAGTAGGTTTTGGTGTTTTTTAATGTGCCAAAAAGATGCAGAAATAGAAGTCAGCAATATCTGGGAAGGATAAGCAAAAGGTCTTTATTTTGTTGATTTTTGTGGGGCATCACTGGGGTCTGCAGCATATCCACTGTCTCAACATGGTTGCTCCTGCTGTGCCGCTGCCTCTACAGGGTATTCGAGCGAACGAAACCAACACGATGTTGCACTTTCAATGTTACGCTATGCGATGCTGCCGCTGCCGCAGGTCGTTCGCTGTTTTGTTTATTCTATAATGTAGTCTTGTCCTCGATTGCGTCACTGTAGGACAGCAGGGGGAAGCTGGAGGGGGGAGACCTAGGGACGCACTAGGCCGTGTGTATGGCAGGCAGGCTCCAGCTCTGGGTCCGTCTCTGATCGTGCAGCTTCGAGAGACGTCACATTTTATATTTTTTTGGCCACATTGATATGCAAGTGACGACGAGCGATGGCTGCATCAGCAGCGGGTGGCAAGCAGCACAGGTGCCCCGTTGCAGATATGCAGATACATTTTTTTCGTGGTGGATATCTCTGCAACATGACTTTCAAACGTAATACAAACAGAGCTCGCTCATCCATATGGATGGCAATGGCCCGGCACCAGGCACCAGGCAACCGGCAACCGGCACCTCGTCCAGTGTCCATCTGTCCATCGACACACGGTCGATCACGCGGAGTGTGTCTGGCTCTGGGGCATGCCGCCTGCTGCCGCCTGCGAGCATCTTCTCGAGTATGCGAGTATCTACGTATCTGGCAGATACTTCAGCCGCAGACGCGACGACTTCAACTTTCAACTTTTGGCTGTTTTCTGTCGATTTGTGGGCCTTTATGCTTGCCTTTTTATTTGTAGGTTACTCCGCCGCTGCATGGTACAGTTAGTGTGTCTGCAGCAGGTTGCAGCATGTTGCACGTTGCACGTTGCACGCTGCACGTTCGCTTTGCTTTTGTTTGCTTTTGCAACATATTTGAAGGCCTTCAAGTGGCGGCACTAAGCGGAGCCCTCGCTCGCTCGCCTCTTTCAGGGTTTGTGCCACATATTCTGATGGAGTGCCTGAAGGGTGAGGGGGGAGGGGGTTAAATCAAAGATCTACTCCAAAGGGTGACCTTCAATGCCGCTGGGCTCGCAGGGCTCGCAGGGCTTCCCATGACACCTGCCCCCAACTGCCATGTCGCACACACAAAACACTTTCGGGCGCTGACATTCATCAATCAGTCGCACACACACACAAGCACACAAGCACACCAATACACACAGAGATTCATGCCTCATGCCACCTCCATTCATGGCACAATGGTCTCTGTGTCGTTGTCAACACTCTGGGCCAGGCCCCGGAGTACCGTTTGCGGTGTGTCAGCCCTCCTGCCGCCTGCCGCCCCCGCATCCATCCGGCTGGGAGTGTGGGAATCTGTTACCCTTTCTCTTGGTGCTGCTGCTGCTGCGACTGCCGCTAAGCAAACAGCAAATAACTTTTCCGCAACAGTTTTCCAAGCAGCGACCAACCACAGAGAGTCGAAGTCACAGAGCTGGAGCCAGAGCCAGAGCCAGAGACGAAGTCGCTGTGGCATGTAGCTGAAACACTTTCCAGCTTCATCTTCAACATTTTAGCTACAGTTTTATTGCCGCTTTGGATGCTGCTGCAACTTGGGCCCCAGATTCTGCTGCAGGTTTCAGAGAGCCAGAGAGAGAGAGAGAGAGAGAGAGCGAGAGAGATTCCAGGCCGCAGTCAGGTGCATTTTGCCATTGTTTCAAATGGTCTGTCTGGAGGCGCCCCCGCAGTGCCCCGCAACCCACACCCCCCCTCGAAAAGGGTGAGATCCCATCACCCACACTCGGAACTTGCCCCTCCGTCCCCTGCCTTCCGCTTTGGGGGAATCCGCTCAAGAAACGGAGCGGCCGAGCTCCACAATGAACACAAAAAAACACACAAAAATCAAAAGAAAAAGAAAAAGAAAAAGAGAGAGAGAGAGAGAGAGAGAAAGAGCGAAGAAAAGGTTGAACGTGTTGTTCGGATTATCCGTGAGATAATTTCACTGTGCCCCCAGTGCAACGTGCCCCCAGCAGCAGCAGCAGCAGCACCAGCACCAGTCCCTGCCCCAGTCTCAGTCTCCGTCTCAGTCCCATCTATGTGCCGCCAACTGTCTGCTGTGGGTAGCGATGCTGTCTTGTTCGCATTTGCTGCCTGTCAACGCTCCACTCGGACTCCGGACTACGGCGTCTACCTCCCTTTCCCACCCTGTGCAGGGGGTGGGGGGGAAGAGGATGTCATGTGCAGGCCATTGCCATTATTCCTAATTTCGGGCTTAAATCAGATCTCCAGGTACGCTCCCGTACACCCACTGCCGCCTACAAAAGCCGCTTGACATTCCCCTAAAAATCTCCCAAATACAAATCCAAATCCCCACAGTGGCAATGCCAGTGCCAGTGCCAGTGGCAGCTTCTTCCCATTCCACATGGCGCTTGGCGCTTGCTACTGGCAACTGGCAACTTGCAACTTGAACTGCCTGCAAGATGCTAACTCTTTAACCTCTCCCTCTCTCTGTCTGCCCCGCGGGGCATTGTAGGGCCCATTGTATTGTCCGTCGTTGTCCATTGTCGCCCCCCCCCCCACAATCCGTCGCCAGTGCCATCCCCCCATCCGCTGAATGTTGCTCTTGTTGCATGCTGCTGCTGCTGCTGGTGCTTGGATTTTCCTATTTGTTATGGGCTTTCCTCTTAATTTGAGGTCGTGAGAATCATGGCTAATTAATTGACTCAAACACACACACACAAATCCAAGCCACATACGAGTGGGAGTACGGAATGGGCTGCACATACTCGTATATGCCACATTGTGTGTGTGGCTGAGTGTGTGACTCTGGCAGGACTTGCCTTTTGATAACTTTATGAATCCCTAAAGTCTCCACCTATGCAAAGGATTGGGTAGAGAGTTTGATTTGTTCTCTTTTCCAGTGCAGCTTCACAGTTAAGGGTGGAATCTGCGTGCTCAGTTTTTCTGCCGCTGAGTCCTGACAGAGAGTCCCTAGAGTAGGGAAACTCTTTCGTTTCTTTCTTGCCGTTTCATTTCTCACATTTATTTATATTCTACTTCCAAAGGGTACTCTTATTTATTTCCAAATAAAGGAATCTTCTTTGCCATTTTCATTGCTCTTTAGTTCTGGCAGATTCTCGAATTATTTTCATCGTGAGAAATCCCTAAACAGATTAAAGGCATTCAATTCATTTCCTTCTTGTTTATGTTAAATATTTTCAGCTTGCTTTTGTTTTCTTCTTACTAGTTTTAATTCTTAATTTATATTTTAGCATAATTTATTCCTTTAACTTCGTAGCTTTCTACTTAATAAATTATAATTTTAACACTTGTGAATTCACTTCCTAAAACGTTTCTTTTGGAAATTTAAATCCTCCCAAAAAACAATCCATCACATGGGCTTCCATCAATGGAAATTCTCGAGCGCTTTCCGCATCAATGTTGATGTTGCTGCTGCTGCTGTTGCTGCTGCATGTTGCACTCGTATTTAAATATATTTATTGCCAACAACAGCAAAAGGGATGGGAGCAAAAGCCAGGGGGAAAATGCTCTTCTGGCGGGTTACAACAAATTACAGTTTGGACGAATTGGTGGAAAATTCCTAGACCCAAAAACAAAGCTAAGGTGAAATTTGTTATAGCTGTTGTTGCCCTTTCTGCTGCTGCTGCTGCTGCCGGTCCATGCCGCTGTTTGTAGCATGCTTCCGCATCGATTTTCACATTGGCCGCTGTCTCCTCTGCTGCCACTGCCGCTGCCTTTGCCTCTGCCTCCTTCTTCTGTTGTCGTCCCTCGCTCTTCCCTAAGTTCATTACAATTTATTTTTATGTGTAATGCAATTATTGTTGCTGCTGTTGCCTCTGCCGCTGCTGCTGCTGCTGCAGTTGCATGAATGTTTATTCGCGCTACTTGGCGGGGGCGTCGCAACCTGGCGACGAGGGGATGGGAACGGGAACAGCGGAAGGAACGAAAGAATTGGGGCCATGAGGCATTCGTTGTTTGGGGGGGGGAGGAGGAGGCAGGCAATGGCATTGGGGGTATTCTCAGTCGAGGTCTTTGTTACACTCTCGGACATGACAACGGTGGCACGACCACGACACATTGCGAATTTGCCATGAACATTTGCTGTTGTTGCCACTGCCACTGTTGGGGCAGGCACCGTTGGCGCTGACCTGCGCCGTTGCACTAAATACAAACACTCGCAACAAGACACACGGACACACGGACACGGGGACACACGGACACGGACACATCTGGCGCTGAAGATCGCGCGATTTCTTAATATGAGAATATTCCCACCATTGTCTCCGCTGATGAGAGGAGCAGCTCTCCATTCCTCCACCTCCACCTCAGACTCAGCCTTCAGCTTCTCCATCTCGGGAGTGACTGTTTTCGGGGTGACTGACTTTGGGGCTGAGGCTTTTGGAGTAGGTGACACGAGAAGGAGGTGGCAACATGGACTGTGGGGGAGTGTGTGGTGTCCACTCCAGCAGATTCGATTGCATGTGCAGCCCCACACTCCATGACACTCCACTCTCCACACTCCACTTCTCCCTTCACTCTGTGGCCCATTTAGCACTCGCGCTACCCACGAGCCGGCCGTCGTGCTACTCAGTTACTGTCGTGTATACCCTGCCAAAGAGAGGGTATTATGATTCTAGAAACACTCAAGTTACTCCCAAGTAAATCAAATGACATTGATTATCTGTACAAATGTCTCCTAAGTGAGAGGACACAGTTTTGCAAACGAATTGGAATCATCTTAATAGAAGTTGCACAGAATATGCCAATGACTATCCTTTCGCTTAGGGGAACTTTGCATGTACAACCAATGTAGGGTATCCGCATCTTTGGCTCTGAGGCGTTTGTTGTTTCTGTTACTGTTACCTGTGGATGGGCGCTGCTTTAATTCCAGTTATGCGAACTTCTTTTGTTTTCCTTGAGACGTGCAACAAGCAGTGGCACCACCGCCACCGCCACCCGATCACCACCACCACCACCGACTGCTCAAGTGCAGTGTGAAAAATTCCTCATTCCGCATTCACATGAATGGTGAAGCGGTGTCGGCCCTTTCCTCGGGGGTCATTACTGGTCACTGGTGCTGCTGCTGCTGCTCATGCCGTGGTGGAACGGTTCTTGCGTGTGCCACACGTGGCGTTCTCAGGGGCTCCTTTGCTTTGCTAATTTATTTGCACTGGAATCTGGAATCTGGTGCCCGGTGCTCGTTTTCTTTTCTTTTCTGTGTTTTGCTTTTTTTTTATCCCACTCTTAATTAATAATTTATGCGCTGAATTCGCTCTTTTCTTCTCGTTGCAGGTGAGTCTTCTAACGGTAACGGCACCAACACCGCCGCAACGGGCACCACATTGTGCGTCCGCCCAGAATTCCCACGTCTAATGATCACTGGTTCCACAAGTGCCACAAGTGCAGCCGCCCTCCCAATCCCAGCCAGTGAGTAATGAATGATCGGGCCAGCCAAGGGAATAGATTTTAACTTGAGAAAGAACTGATCACCGATCGAAGAAAGAAACTTGGAAAGTACTTAGGGGGGAATCGATCCAACGATGGGAATCTATAGGAATTGTATGTGAAAAAACTCCATTTAACTCCAGTTAAGATCAGTCAATTAGAAGATCTTCTAAAAAAAAGATCACGGGCTGCGCAGTGATGTTCATAACATAATCAAAGAATTCCTTGGGCATTCCCTAAGCTTTAATGCAGTCGAACCTTGATAGCTCCTCGATATACGCTGGGTGCAAATCGGGTCCATAATCTCTTGGAATCTTGGGAGTGGAGGAAGAGGAGCTGGAGCGAGAGCTCTCGTTTCTCGCATTCGTTTGGAACAATGGGGCATGCACCTGCGAATCGATCGAACAATTCATCAGGGCAGGGATTAACGAAAGATTTTCCCACAATTTCCCACAGCCAAATACCATTTCGTTTCTGCTGCTGCTGCCACTGCCCCTGCTGCTGCTGCTGCTTCTTCTGTTGTGCCTCTGTTTTGAGGCAGGAACAAGTATAAAATTTCATTATCGTCGCGCACTTGTGAAGGGAGCAGAGCAGCTTATCCCATTACACTAAGCGCATGTGTACATGCATCGACCGATCGTCCATCCTGTGTCCTGCCTCAGGACTCGGAACACTTGTTGGCCGCCTCATGTTTCAGCAGAAAAAAAGAGAAGAGAGATGCAGACACAATGCAGCGCCCCGTAGGAGGAAAATGCGAAAAGATCGCCCCTTGGTCTGGTCCCGCAGCCACTTGATTAGCCCCGCAGACAATGGGAGCTCTCTCTGTCTCCCTCCCTGAGAGAGAGCTAGAGCGAGGGGAGAGCTGTCCGCGGAATATATTTTGTCATGGGAAAAGTGAGGAACGGAATGGACGGGCGAGCAGCAGGTGACGGCCTCGGCCTCGGCCTCTGCTTCGGCTTCGGCTCCTCCGATTCCTTCGATCGGGGAGTACCAATAATTGAATTGATCATGATTCGGATTTTACTGCGTGTTGCCATTGTTGAGGCATGAGGATGCAGATGTGGCACAGCTACTGCTACCTGGATCGCTGTCTGAGGGTTTCGTTCCGTTGTGGCGAAAATCGCCAGGACAATGCTGCTGCTGCTGCTGTGTGTCCTGTCCAATATTTGCAACGTGTCATCGATCGAGAGAAGGATCCTTGAGAACTCACTCTCTCCCTCTCTCCCTCTCTCTCTCTCTTTTTATTGAATGTTTTTTGGTGCGTGAGAAAAAGGATTAAGGATTGTCGCAGCAAAATGTGCGAATGCGAGCGACTGCAAGGCGAACGACCTAAGAGAGTCCTGCGAGCGAAAAGGTGTGTGTGCAAAAAAGAAAAAACAAAAAGAAAGGATACAGTGACGTGGCGAATGAAAGGGGCTGGCAGGACAGGACAGGGCAGGGCAGGGCAGCTGTAGCGAGAGAGATGGAGTTGGTTCCTTTCGTGGGAAATTTCATTTCGTTGCACTCTGATTTTGATCCATTTTCCTTTTTTCCAGGCTAATCAAAGCAGCGGGGAAATGGCTTAAACCTTTTGCTGCTGCTGCTGCTGCTGCTGCCTCTGCTGTTGCATGCCCCCCTTTGTTACCGCCCCCACTCCTTGCATTGCAGATTGTTCAGCCTCAGCCCCACTGTCGCTGCCCACTCGCCATTTCATTGGGTTGGCATTGTCTGCAAGTTCAGTGTTCGATAAGCATCAAGTTCTCACGAACTTTTATTGTCCTCAAGACGACGACGACGACGACGACGACGTTGCAGTTGCAGTTGCAAGTTCCAATTCCAAGTTTGCGCTGCACGAGCACCAGGGGGAGAGCGTCGGCGGTGCTGCTGCTGGTGGTGGCTCCTCTTTGGAGCGACATTTTCCAAGCAATTAATGCCAAATTTAGACAAGCCCTCCCCTGCCCTCAGCCCACTCCCCCCATGTTCGGGATTTGTGTGTCTCCAGCAGGAATGACCTGCGGCAAGGGGGAGCTCGCTGCTACTCAGGCAGAGGCAGAGTCAGGCCGGAAGCAACGCCTCACTGACGCATGTCCAAGCCAGCGTCTGCTCCCTGACCCACTTCGGCTGCACGGGCACGGGCTTTACCTCGACTGAATCATTCAGCCAGCGATAAGACGCCCGAAATAGATAGATAGCACCCCACAGGGGCCGCTCCAGTGCCACGCCCCAAGGTGACGAGGGACGACGCATGCGCAACGGCTGGGCCAGGGACAGGGGCAGGGGCAACGGGTCGTAATAAATTTCTTGATATGCGGGACATGTGGAAACTCAAACAAATTAAATTGTAAAACTGAAAATTAGCTAAATAATTTTGGAGTGGTTCGCTGGGTGCGGGGTTTAACCCTTTTTGGGTGCCTGCACCCGCATGTGGCATGGCATGACATAATAATGCAACCGAAGGCCAAAGGCAATTCGATATGCAACCGATGCACAGCACTCGATCGACATTCGATTGCCAATAATTTGATTAATGATTTGGTGGGGAGACTGCAAGGGGAGGATTCCGATGGCTGAGATTGGACACAAATTGAATTGCTGCGATCATAGGATAAGGCTTCAAAGTTGCGTGGAGATTCTCAGCGGAAACAGCGGAAAAAGCTGAATGGATCTCTGGGGGTTCGATTAATTCCCTTTGCTTATTGCTTATCGATTCGGTTTTGGTTTTCGATTAGTTTTTGTGCTCTATTTGTGAAATATTTCTAGCTGCAGCTCTCGAGGCTCTCGAGGCGCCACTTGTCGCATCATTGGCCTTTAGGGCTCTCCGCTCGTCGGCTTGCACACTTTTGATGATGATGATGGCTGTTGCCCCTGCCACAAATGCAATTTATTTATGATTACGAGAAGGATGCAACCTACCTCCCGTGTGCCCTGTGCCCAGTGCCCTGTGCCTTTCGCTGTGTGTCGTCTGTCGTTTGTTTTTGTTGTTCCAGCTTCTGTTGTGACTGCTGGACGACAAACGAGAGGCCGCTGCTGCCGTGGGCGTTGCTGCTTTTGTCAGCGTCTTGGCCTGGTCAGTGCCGCCACACAGAGCTGCTGGCACGACATCATCTGTGCGCGTGTCCATCCCCTGGCTGCTGGCTAAAACAATAGCAACCTTTATTGCGGATAAATCATTACGGAGCCTCGGTCTTGTGGGTGTACTAGACAATGACACGCCCATTAGATGGCAATCCCTACTGCAGCCCCAGATGCTGCTAAAGAGTAGCCCTAAGTTGATTTTATTTACATGATTATCGCATGAACAAGCCAATAGATGGGCCTAAATATTCCTAGGGATTCCGCAGCCAGAGGAGAGCCTGCTCCCATGATTTCTCTCCGCTTTTGAGGCTTTTGAGAGCTGACAAAACGAACGGAGACTGACTGAGTGACGGACATCCATATGTACGGATGGCCATTCAATATGCCAAACACGTACCGCACGGGAACAACCGCATTGAGGCTGAAGCTGAGGCTGAAGCTGAGGCTGAAGCTGAAGCTGAAGCTGGCAACAGCGGCGACGCCCCAAGCCGTAAATCCGAAATGGGGCACACAGCCGTGTGCGAGAGGCATGGGCACGTCCGTCGCATGGTCCGAGATCCCCCACCCACAGATGGCAGATGATGCGATGGAGATGTCACTTGAGTAATTGTCGTCATACGCTCCACTCCGCTTCAGTCCGCTTCAGTCCGTTTGCCTGCCTGCTACCTGGGCCAACAAAAGCCGCAAAAGTGAAGAAAGTTTCGTTTGCGTTGGCGTTGGAGTCGAGTCGAGTCGAGTTGAGTCGCCTTGCCCCGGCAAGAAGGTGCTTTGTTCCCTCTGCTGCCATACTGCTGCTGTTGTTGCTGTTGTGTTGCACAATCTGCGTGGAGAGCTCTCTGCTCCCCAGAGACCAACCGGGCGACCTCTGTCGCTCGCTTGTCGATCGTTTGGCATGTCCAAGACGCACCGTGCCAGTGTCCAACGTGCAGCTATTTAGTGCCCCACAGCCTGTATCTGTATCTGTGTATCTGTGTGTGTCTGTTTTGTTATATCTTTCTGGTCGCATCTTTAGGATAGCCTTTGTATCTGTATCGCTGCTGCTGCTGCTGCTGCTGCCGCTGCGTGTTTTGTATCTGATTTTCTGCCCAATCCATGTGTGTGTGTGTGTGTCTCTCTCTCTCTGCCATCGTCCCACGTTTTGTCCGGCCTTTTGGGACCGACCTGTGTCCACGTCCAAAGACAACATTTCATCATCATCATCATCATCGTTTGCCAGAGCCAGAGGTTGAGGTGCGGTGAAAGGAGCACCTTGAACAATAATTGTCAAAAAAAAAAAAATGAAAGAAAAAAAAAGTAATAATAATTTCAGTTTCTTCTTTTCTTCTGCTCTTTCCCTGGGTTATTATGCATGATCTGTACGATCTGTACGATCTGTTGTGTGTTGTTGTGTGACGTGTTTCACTTTATTTTCGGGAATTAGCAAAGTCTTCTCCCACTCCTCCAGCGCTTCAGCCTTTGCCTCTCGAAGGTGTCTCTGGCTTGGGCTCTCTGATTGATTTCGGCCGACAAGAAGCGTGAAGATGACAAATCCAATCACAACAACAATAGAGTCCTACGAAGAAGACAACCTGCCAACGCAGGTTCTCTCTTGTGGGTCAAGAGAGGTTCCAGCTCCCTATCTCCCCTCCCTCTGCTTCCATCTCTGTCCCATCTTTGATGTCTCTGATGGTATTAGCAGATTGAACATGGAATATGCACTGCCAGAGCACTGTTTAAAGGTGGCAAATGCATCTGAAGTGCGGCAAATTTATGCCATTAGCATGTGCTTGAGATTTATCGTGCTCTTTATTCATTTTGCAGGAAATTCCTGCGATTATTGCATAGTTTTACTCCAGAGCTATAATTGATTCAGGACAATTGAGGAACTTGCGGTACAAACAATTCACAATTGCAACCGAACTTCCATTTGCATTCTGTCTGCCATTTCTCTACTCAAAACCTGTCTGGCAGTAAACTTTTCAGCCGTTTCCCTACCAAAAACCGTTACAGTAACCCGC
Organism: Drosophila subobscura; assembly: GCF_008121235.1. NCBI lineage: Eukaryota > Metazoa > Arthropoda > Insecta > Diptera > Drosophilidae > Drosophila > Drosophila subobscura. Next base: position 19,980,195 of record NC_048530.1, on the reverse strand, counting down.
CAGATTAAACCTCAGATCAAATTTCCATACGGCGCTTTTGGTTTTTTGGTTTAAAAGGACAAAAAATGCACAAAAAGGATCCGCTGCGAGACGAAGGCCGTCACCACAGAATGGATGTCTATCTGCAACACGCAACTAACCAGCAAACTAGCAAAAAAAGCAAAAGGAGCAATGGGTGAGCAGGACAGGACGTTGGGTAACCCTTTTTCCAGTTCATGCTCATAAATTTTCCGTTAAAAACGAATGCATTTTCGTTGAAAGGAACGATGAGGATTTGCTCATTTAAACCAAAACTTGGGCAAAGGGAACCAAAAAAAACGGCCGTGAATATCAGAGTGAAATTTATGCAGCGATCAGCTTACAAATACAAAAAAAATATATGCATAAAAAAAACGGAAAAACAAGAGACAAAAAAACGCATGGCATGGGGTAAGGGTAACGACAATTGCCCGTCTTAGGTCTGGGGTGGCTGTGAGGCTGTGAGTCCTGTCTTCCCATCTTCCTCTTTTGAATCATTGTTTGAATTGAATTAAAAAAGCGACGGTAATCAATGCGAAAGGACGAGAGCAGCCGGCAGCATCAGCTTTCCCACTCCGAAAGTCCCATTCCGGTCCAGGACCCTCCTTTGCCTGCCTCACACATGTGACACATCGAGCACCCCATACCCGCGGCCTCATATCTTGGGAAAATCTTTTGGCCACCACCCAAAACGAACCCAAATGCCGACTGACACACAAAAAACGGGTCCCGAAAAAACAACAATAAGAAAAAAAAAATGCGTCTTCTGGGGTGGGGGGGAGATGCGGAACCGGGACTGCACGAGGGGCATAAAAAATTAATATCACGGGAGGGACAACCCAAATTTGCATAGAAAAAAAATGCCGTTACACACACACACGCGCACACACGCGCACACACGCACACACACGGGGGACAGGACTTGGTCAGAGGACGAGGGCTACCTGGGCGCACAATTTGCACACACAAAACACACAAGGAACTCGTCCCCGACGATCCTTCGAGACCTCCTTCGGGGGTTGCAAAAAAAAAATCACACACACACGCAGGAAGAAGGAGAAAAAACAAGGCCAGAACAAAGGGAAATATGGGAAAAGGAGGCGAAAATAAAAAAAGGAAACTTTAAGGAAACGGCCGGCCGATCGGTAAAAATTGCATAAAAAATAATTGCAAGGCGACAAGCGACAAGCGACAGGACAGGAACGCGGGCCGCTGTGCTGTGCTGTGCTGTCCTGTACTGTCACGTACCCGCACCAACCCCCCCTCCTCCTGGCCTACTCCTGGGTTCCTCCCTACAGCTCCCGGCTTTGGTCCTGCGATGAATTGCGTTTGATTAAGCGACACAAAGGCCGAGACGCGATGCTAGGCTCTCCTCCTTCTGCTCCTTCCTCGCGGCAGGGAGTGCCAGGACATTAGCAGCATCCTTTTACACGCTTCGCATCTGCGCAGGCGCCGCCGTCCCGTCTCGGGGGTAAGCCAAATGAGCGCGCAAAAAACTCGATCGACATGCAGGGGGGAAAAAACAACACACAAAAAACCGTTTACCCCCTGACAAGGGAAAGGATTAGGCACTGAAGGGGAAGGATACTGACGAAGAACAAGAACAAGAAAATGGTTCGAGAAGCAGAAAGAATTCGATGTGGAAAGGGGTGAAGAAAGAGCAGTGGAAGGGGAGGGAGAGAAGCAAAAGCTGGGCTTCGAATTTGTAGAAAGAGGAAGCCTTGGAAGAGAAAGGGTAGAAATGAAGGAATGTTCCGGAGATGAAGAATTCAAGTTTGCGGAGAAGAAATTGAAGAATTATTGCAGATAAGAATTAGAGAAAATAAATGGAAGGGAACCAACAGTAAAAGATGGACCAAGAAGTAATAAAAGAAGGATTAAAAGAAGCAAAAGAAGAAGCCACCTTCCAGCACCACAATGGAAAAGCAGGAGGCAACATTGGCGTTCTCTCTGTCTGTTCAGCTCTTTCGCTCTCTAGTACTCTCTGTCTGCCCCTCTCTGTGGCAGCATCTATTCTTAGAAAAGAGAGCAAGGAGATCTGTAATGGGAAACGGGAGAAGGAGCTGTGGAAGGGGCACTGAGTAAGGGAGAAGGGCTGGTCGCCACACTTATTACGCAGCTTCCGCGATGCGACGCGAGAAGCGGCATTCGACACAAAAGATCCCCGGGGTCCAGGGGAGGCTGCTGCTGCGCACATCCCAAGCAAACCAGAGAGAGAGAGCAGTCCAGGATCTGTGTGGAGCATTGTCTCCATAAATAGCTCACTGAACCGTGTATGCTGGAAATATCTGATGCTCTTTGAGGCTATCATATGATCTTGAATGGGAAAATATGATCCCAAAGTTAGAAGTTTGAAGTGGAGGTCCTAGAAAACTTGGATCGATGAGAACAAATAACGAACTCTGCCATCAATGAGATAAGATAACGCTCCAAGTGCTATTTGTATTTAGATTGAGGATAGATTGAGGTATCCAGAAGGTAAATCTAGAAGACGCTTTCTTTAAAGAAATGCTTAAAATGCTTTAAAGATGCTTAAGATATTAATTTTAAAGCCATCGATAAATATTATTTGAAACTGATTTATTTAATTGGAGAGCTTTAGATATAATTCATTTGATTCCTTCATTTGGCTGCTCCAGGGCCTGTTCCATTGGGTGCCATTGAAGGACTTTCCCCATCTCCTGTCGGGTGGCCACTGGCCATCCCCAATGGATGGGAAAACTGCCCTTTTGGCTTGGCCCGTGGCCGTCCATTGCCATTGGTCATTGCATGTTGGTCTCTTAACTCGTTCTCCCTCCCTGCTATCTCTGTCTGCCTCTATCACTCTTTTCTGGGCTAGTTCTTTTAACCCTCTTGTGGCTCCCCCACCATCCATCGTCTAATGGCTGCAGCAACAACTCAATTTTCTGGGCAGCGATTAGCAGCGGACAGAGACGGAAACGGAGACGGACAGTCCTCATATGTAGAGCATAGTAACTCCCGAGAGAGGGGGTGGTCAGGGAGCATAGAGACAGAGAGAGAGAGAGAGAGCGCCAACGCAGGGCAGCGACGCTGAAGTCGAAGTCGCTGCTGCTGCTGGCGCTGGCGCTGACAGCGACGGCCAGTCGGTCCAAAGATGTTTTCATCCCCCTGTTTCCTTGAGGTCCACTCGCAGCACGCACACATGCCCAGCCAGAGAGTGTGAGAGAGAGAGGCAGCGAGGCAGCGGCAGCAGCAGCGGTGGCAGTGGCAAGCAGCAACCCCTCTGCATGTGTGTGCGTGTGTGTAGTGGTGGCTACCACACGTTTTTTTTTGTCGCTCTCCTCTGCCGATGCCCACGGACTAACAGAGCAATAAAAAAACGTATGCTGCTGCCGCTGCTGCCTCTGTCAGCGTCAGCGTCGACCGCACAGCCTCTCACACAGACACGCATACGGGCAGAGCGGAGGGGTGTGGGGAGAGGAAGGACCGTGCCCTGAGGGACTGGGACTGGGACTGAGACCGAGACCGAGACCTCGACTCGACCGTGTGGACGACCGTCACAGGAAGACATCGAATTGTCAGTCCACGTGAAGCCTCTGAGGGGTCAACAACACACGCGCTCTGCCCTTCCAAATGCGCTTCCTTCGCAAAAACAGAGAGTTGAGATCCTTGTGGCAAACAGAAACGTAACCGTTAGCCGTTAACCGATTGAAACCGATTCGTGTCGCCTGCCCGCGAAAGTGTTCCCGAAACGAGACATTCGCTCAAAGCTCCCACCACACGCAGGACACTTGGATTACCTACGATCGTGTGTAACCCCCCGCCCCCCCAGTGCCTCACCAACTAAAACTTTTTTTTTACAATTATTAAAAATAAATAATTTTTTTGAAACAAACCAAAAACAAAACAATTTGTGATGTGTTGAGAAAACGAAAAGCAATCCAAAAAGAAAAACACAAAAAACAAAAGACAAAACGAAAATCCTTCGTTGCTTTTTTTTTTTTTGTGGAGCAGAAGGAGCCGCCATACAAAATGTACAACAAAATGCTGTCGATCAGTGAGGATCATGGATTCCGTTCGCTGAGTCGTAAGTGTCCACCAAAATATAGCCCCACCTTGTGGGGGTTCTACGAGCTCCAGTGGAGAATTGGCTCGTTGGGGTTGGAGGTCCGATACCATCATATCGGTCCGAGAACATTTCCCAATAAGCGACCGACAAAAAAAGAATACAACGCATGTATCGTGTCCCCCAGCACAGCCGCAGATAACCGCAGAATTTCTTGGAAATATTTCTTGGAACATACCAACTCCCCCACTCGGTCCGTGTGTTCTTCTTCCTGTTCTGTTCTGGTCTCTCTCTCTCTCTTTAATCATTTGCCGGTGCTACGTCTCTGACTCTGACTCTGCCTCTGTGGTTCCCCAAATAGATACAACAGGCAAATGTGCGGACAGTTTTTGATAAGCGAAACAACAACAGCAAAAGCAATAAGCCAACGCCCGCACCCACAACCACACATATCCATGGTCCCATAGCCTGAGCCGATGGGGAGTACGTAGACCTACTTACTGCAGAAGCGAGGGGTAACCTTACCTACCCACAAACGCACTCGTATATAGATCGCAGCTATTTACATATGTCCGTGGCTGTAGCTCTGGCTCTGGCTCTGGCTGTGGCTCTGGCTGTCGTTGACTTTCGGGAAATAAAACACACACACTGCCCCACTCCGCCACCTCGAAGCACCTTGCCTCACAACACAAACACAAATACAAATATTTTAGCGACAAAAAGTAAAACTTACACAAGCCACATGTCTTATCAAAGAAAAAATGAGAGTACCACGGCTACAACGCACAACAATGGATACATTCTGTGGCATTGGCATTGGGCAAACAGAGCCCAGTCGGTTCCTTTTGGTGGGAGACCCATGTCCAGAACACTCTCCGGAGAGCAGCTACAGAATTCTCAGATACGCATACAGATATGTACGTGAAGTGGTCGCCACATCAAAGGTGCAGTGCACGTTGACTGCAATCTGCTCTGGCAATCTCCCGTCACCCCAGAGCGGTACAGTCCTGAGGCTTAGCTTTCCAGCGCTTTAATTTGAATAAAACTATCTTGGAGTTGTCTTGGAAATCCATCTTCAATCGGTTTCATCGATTAATTATTGCATTTTCCTATTTATTTGTGTAATTTTTATTTTTTATTCTTACTTTCATTGAGCATTTCTTTTGGTTTCTTTTGGGTTGTTTTTTATACCTAATTGTTGTAGTCGTGTCTTTTGCCTTGTTCCCATTTCCTTTGGGCTTATCAGTTGGCCATGTGTGTCCAGCTTTGCCCCACGCACACACACACACACACACACACACCGCACACACATGGATATGGTATATGTTAATGCCTGATTCCAGGCCGCGACCGCTGCCGCCCATATTTGCATATGGCTCATTCACTCAACCTGGCGGCATGGCATATCCCAATGCCCATAGCCACGGTTACGGTTACGGGTACGGGTACGGGTATGGGTTCGGGGTCCGTTGGCTGTTCATTTGTTTGCTTGTTTGTTTGTCCAGATACGCGTTACCTTACCCGTGTGCCCTGTGTCCGCACTCCGCACTCCGCACTTCTCCCTCTTCGCTCCCGAAACCCCAAATCGTGCAATCGTGGGGCAAACGCACATATGCGGGTGTTATCAGCAGTCAGCGCTCTAGCTTTTGGCTAACCGCTTCTTTTGCCACCCTACTGAACCACAGCAGACCACAACGCTTCAACCGCAGCACCACTGCAGCTCCAGCTCCAGCACCAGAGCGCCAGAGTTCCAGAGTTCCAGAGCTCCAGCTGTGAGGAGCGGAACAGCTCGGGGCGGACATTGGGCAAATAAAACCAAATTTTTGTATGCTAAAACACTTTGCGAAGGGCCTTTTGCCGTTGATAAGAGAGAGAGAACATGGAGAGAGAGCGAGGAACACACAACAGGAATCATTGTGGCGGGATATGGGCAGTGGCAGCACTTTGTGTGGGAGTTTGACTGGCACTGGGGCTGGGACTGCGACTGGGGAGTCGCCGCTGCTCTGCTCTGCTGTGTTTGTTATAGTTTCAGCTGCTAAACACCTTTCCATTCCACTGATAATACATACAAACATTCACATGTACATGTGTATGTGTGTGTGTGTGTAATTTGTTTAAACAAATTAAGTCGACTTTACTTTACCAGCTGCCCCGCGCTCTGTGGCTCTGCTGCTGCTGCTGCTGCTGACGTCGCTTTGTCACTGTCAAAAAACCGAAAAATATAAGAAGACAAAAAATAAACTTATTGCTTATTTGTGTGGGTAATGGACACACACACACACACACATACACACAAACGCCCCCGCAGACACTGTGTGTTGTTATCTGTCAAGAAAAAAAACGTATAGAATTTTCGAATTTGTTTAACCTTTTTTTTTGGTGTTTTTTAAATGAGTTGGCCAGCAAAAAACAAAAAACCTGGCCCAGGCCCAGGCACCATTTTTCGAATATTTACACAGCATTTCTGACGGCCTTTTGTTGTGTTTTTATTTAACCCAAAAGACAACGAAGTGGAGCAGCACTTGGCGTCGTATTTTAATTGGTTTCCCATTCGCGGGTATCAATTCCTTTGCTGCCTTTGTGTGTGGCAAAATTTGTGTAGTGATTGAAGTGGTTGCAAGGTGTTTATCCCTCAGATTGCCTCCAAAGTATTGCCTTTAAAGCGCGAGTTTGATTCTTGAGCAAAACTTGAGCTACGATTCCTTTTCCTTCTCTGACTCCGCCCGATAGTTGGTCCAGTTTTTCCCTGTGGCCGTGACGCCATTTTTCATTTGGCTTTCCCTTGCGGACAGGAGCACCTAAAAACAGCGCCGACGAGCATGTGGCTTGCGGCTCTCTGCCTGGTTTTTATGGCGTTATACACACTAGAATAGAGCCACCCACCCACACTCCCCGCCAGCCATGGCCTCCTTCCACGCAACCTTTGGGCCATAAAACCGAATCCTTCGACGCTGGCTTGCTGTCCGGATTGTGCCACGAATGGGGGCATAAATTAGCACAATCAACGTATTGTTTTCTGTTTTCTGTTTGCCACGCCTCCAACTACTCGCCACTCGCCAGTCAATAACATGAAAATGTTATAAATAACAAAAATACACACACAAACAGGAAGGAAGGAGCAAGGAGCACGGAGGCAGGGAGCCACGGAGTGTCTCTGACGATGGGGAGATTCATATTTTCTTGTCGCTGATAATTTGCGCAAAACTTCTATTAATATGTTAATTCTTAATTGTGCTACTTTGAGGGCTGCTGCTCCGTCCAGAATCTAGTGCCAGTGCAGTGAGTGGGCCTCCCCCCAGGTCCCAGTCACAGTCCCGCCCTAGTAGCAGCTCGTAAATATTTCGCTTAAGCCGAGAGACGCGGCTAACAAATCGACGGCACTTCAATTTATAAATATAGCCAGCCAAAAGGGGGATCCCATGGCTGGCTGAGAGGGTGGATGAATTAATTACACATATCCCGAAGGAAGGCAGGAGCAGGGGGGAAAGGCAGTTTGCCCATGACATCACACAGCATCAATAAATACAATAAATACTCGCATCCTTGTGCGTATCCTTACGCGACAGCCACCAGTTATGACACTCTGCTGCAAATATATTTGATGTTTCGTCTCTCAATTCAATCTGGTCAAGGGTCGCCGGCTTTGGCTTCGATTAGGGAGATGGAAAAGAAAGGGGTTTTCGTTTTCCTCGATGCCAAAAGCTAATGCAATTTATGACTTTTGGCCACGGCTTTGGCTTTGGCTTTGGCTTAGAGACAAAAACTCTCACTCTCAGTGGCAGTCCTGGTGCTGTTGACACTTGTGTCAGGCGGACTGTCAGCACCGCTGTCTGACATTTGACAGCTCCACAAATAGCAGCAGCAACACCACCACCACGAGCACCACCCTTTCACCTTTTATTTTTGTTCTCTGGCCAGCTGCTCGAACGCTTTACCCTCTTCAGCTGGCGGCGCAATATTGCATGCCACTGCCACTGCTGTCGCTGCCGCTGCTGTTGCGGCTGTCAATAAGTATTTTGCTGTCTTTGTTCTTTCATGGACTCCTCATGGACTCCACCCTTAACCCCTACTTTCGGGCTAATCTCTGGACAAACATCTAATCTAATCGCTTAGGCAAATAGCAGGCAACGCCCCCCCAGCCACTGTGCCACCGTGCCACTGTGCCTCTGTGTCCATCTCACTGTCTCTGGCCACGCCTACGTGCGGCAAGCAGGTAGAAAGACAACCAGGTAGGCCGCTGGGTCCCTGCCTCTGTCTTTTGGGCCAATTGCAGGCCGCATCGATTTCACGCCAATGATCGCCAATCAATAAATAAAATAATAATCAGCATCAAAAAAGGGAAACAAATTCTCTTTTTTTTACCAAAAAAAAAACCTAAAAAAGGAAAACCGAATCAAATCGAAATGAAGCGAAAATTTGTGGCCAGACCCAGGCAATCAGCAAAAATTACCGAAAACAACATCGTGTCACATGTATGCGTGGCAGCTCCCCTCCAGGATAGAGCACAGGACGAACAATCAATTGATAGCAACAAAAAAAGAAGGAAAATAAATATATATGCGAGAGGAAAAAGTCAGTGAGGAGGAGGAGGAGGAGGATGTGCGGTGTGTGCGGTCACGGACAATGGCAAAGTTCCATGAGAGATGATCAAATGCTTAGGGCGCATTAGTTATTGTTTGGCGAACCCAGGGAACCCAGAGCAGCCACGGGCCAAGCCGCAAATTGCTTCAAACTGGACATAAAAAATGGACAAGGGATGAGGCATGAGGCATGGGCCATGAGGGTGGAGGCAGGACAAGTGGCAGGCGCGACAGGGAGTCAATAATTCATAGATATATTTCCTAATTGATTGGCAGTGGGACACAGGACATGCGGTAATTGAGTGTGTGACATCGATAGCTCCCTCCCCGTTGGACATAGATTAAAGCTCATTATAATCATAGACCCATGGACCCATAGCTTATGGCATACAAAACAAAAAATATATCTTGAAACAATAAAAAATATTCTCCAGCAAAAAAAGGAAAGGAAAGGAGAAGGAAAAACTTGTGTGAGATTTCGATTTGAAGGACGCTGGCCCCCGGGGGGCTGATGTCCTCGTTCTATTTGGGTTGTGGCTCTGCCCAGAAGTTTTTGTGTTCGGTCAATCAAGTTCCATCGACGAAAAGGAATCGCGGGGAGGAGGGGGGAAAACACACACACAAAAGTTGGCAGGATAGCCGCAGGATATATTGCGAGACTTTCGTTGTTGTCGCTGCTGCTGGTGTTGCTAATTTCTGGGGCAGATAAGTCGCCATGACAACAGCAGCCGAATCAGTTCATTGCGCTTCGAATTAATTGCAGGAGGAAGCAATTTCGGGCTGAGCCACTGGAATTTATGGGCCAAACTAGGCACAATCAGTCCCACCACCAAAGTCTATGAACTGAACCACTGTTGGTGCCCCTTCTGCCACACACACATGTGTATGCAAATAATGCGGCCTGAAATCAGCTGAAGTTCCCTCTCCTTCCGCTCAGCGTTCAGCGTTTTTATTGTTGTTTGTGGCATTTAGGCAGAAGGCGGAGGGCGGAAGGCGGACACACAGCTCAGAGGCAAATAAATTAAAGTGCATGCACGGGGCACTGCCCTCCCACTTCTACTGCTTACAGCATGCGGCATGCAGCATGTAGTATCTGCTTATCTGAGGCCGAGCGATCCCCCCCTGTCCATATGTAAATAAATTGCAGCAGGCGGAGGGTTGTCATGGTTTCAGTTGCTGCAATTAGTTAAGAGGGAACTATCGATGAATATATCGGTTATCGGTGAACAGTCGACAAATTAGTGGGTAAAAATCATCAGAATTGGTGCTTGTGATTATTAAAGTCTCGCAACTGCCGCCAGAGGACATGGCCCCATAAAAGTGACAAAATGAAGAGGCAAAGCAGCAAAGGAACTAAATTAGAGACAACTCCTTGCCCCCACACCACCCCAGAACGGAGACAGGACACAGTAAATTCAATTCCACATGCCACATTCCGCAGAAATGGCTTCCTCTTTTGGTGGGCCTTCCCTTTCCCTTTCCCTTTCGCTCCCCTTCCCTTTGCTTCGTTCTGGAATTAAGCCAGAATTGATGGCCCACCATTCGATGGGCCATAAAACGGGTCGCCAATTGGCGGAATTGGGGGAATATTTATGAACTGAAAGTGTAGCGAGAGCAACCATTAAACCGACTCCCATCCTCCTTGCAGATTCTGACTCCACAGAGAACGATGCGGTTGCCGCACAGGACATTCTCACGTGCGGCGCCTGCCAGAAGGCATTCGCCCTCTCGGACATTGTCAAGTTCATCCAGCACAAGGTGCTGCAGTGCAACAAGGAGAACTATGGCCAGTGCTCCACGCAGGGTCCCCAAATGGACCGTGACGCGGAGGAGGGCCGACCCCTGAGCCTCGTCAACCGCCGGCCCTCGATCTCGGGCATACCCATCACAGGCCGCAAGTCCGCACCATCCGTGGTGGTCAGCAGTGGCGGTGGCCCTGGTGCCACGGCTGCCACAGCAGCGGCCGTTGCCGCAGCAGCAGCTGCAGCGGCGGCAGCCAGCAGCACAGCCAGCGGCTCCAGGATACACACCCCGCCACCAAGTCCCGCGGATCTGCTGGCCGACGGTGCCAGCAGCACGCCCAAGCGTCTCGTTGACGGTGAGTCATCACTGGAGAGTCCTTCTTGCAGCTCCTTCTGTGTACTGACGCAGCTCCTTCCCGCTCTTTCCCCCAACAGAGAACGACAACACAACGCCCAAGGACAGCAGCGAGGCGGCGGCCACCATCGAGGCCTCGATGCGCGGCAGTCCGGCGGCCATTGAGCGGCAGGCGGGCGGCGACAGCAGCTGCGATCTGCTCGATGAGGAGCAGCATCCACACACGCCCAAGGTCAAGCAGGAGCCGTATGCCCCCGACGAGGACATGTCCCATCTCGCAGGATCGCAGCAGCAGCAGCAGGAGCAGGAGCAATCCGCTGCCGACTGCCAGCCCCTGGCCAAGCGGCCCAAAATGGAGCTGGTCGATGCCGAGGCCAACACAGTCCACACAGGTGAGTGTCCTCATGCCACAAAGTACACTGCCCCGCCCCGCCCCGCCCCCTCCTGCGCGTGTCGTGCCCATTCTTGCCGCATATTTGGGTGGCAAAATTAAAATTCACAAAGTGCCACCCAGTCCAGCCCAGTCCGCAGTCATTTCGGGCGACAGTTTTGACCAGGGGCACGAGCAGAGCGTAGAGTGGAGAGATGCGGAACAATTTTTGTATGTGCCGGAGCTGGGCAAAAAATGTGTTTGATGTGTGTGCCACACAAAGGGGCGGCACAGTGGATAAGTCGCAATGCTGATCGGGCCGCGGGCCCTCAGCGATAAGCTGCAGCTGCAGTCCGTCCGAGAAGTACACAAAAAAGCAAAACAGAGACTGAAAAAAAAGGAAGCAGAAAGCAGTGCGGATACGGATGCGGACACTGGGATGGACGGACATCAAAGCGCAGCAGCAGCAGCAACTCTCTGACAGAGAGAGAGAGAGAGAGAGTGAGAGCAGAGTGCAGCAGCAGAGGCAGGGACACTCGGACACAGGGACACAGGGACACAGGGACAATCGAAGCTTCCCGAAGGGCAACCCCCACTGTCATCTTCCATTTGCAGTTGAACTTCCATGCCATGCCCTTGCCCCTGCCCCTGCCCCTGCCCTTACCCTTTGACTTTGACATTTCAATGCAAATGATGATGAAAAGCCAAAGACAGCAATAAAAATACACGACCAAAGCAGCGGAGAGTGGAGGACAAAACAAAGCTTCTCTCTCTCGCAGTGAGATTGTGCCTCGAGGGTAATTTGAATGCCGCCTCAGACGCAGCGCATTCTGGACAGGCGAAGGAATGTGCCGCGGAAGGGGGATGCTAGCCACTTGACTGGACAAAGGATGTGGCACTGCGGCACTGCGGACACTGGACTTGACATACGCACAAAAGCGGGCGAAGAATCACAGCGAACAGTGCGGGAAAGGGTCAGCTTTTAGCAGCTGGACACGTGCCATGATCTCGCTCGCGCGCTCTGTGTTTGTGTGTGCGTTGCGTGGGTCAAAGGTCAGAGGCATAGAGATGCACAGGTAAACGGTCGCGTGGCAGAGTGGTCAACGGTCAACGGTCAGCGCAGCTTCAGCTGGTAGCAGACGAGCAGCAGCTTAACCCTTGAACTTTTGTGCGAACACGACAAAAAAAAACAGAACAGAACAGAACAGAACAGAACAAAACACAAAAGTCAGTGACAATACAACAAAGTGGTTTGACTCCGACAATGGACGAAGGAGCAGCGAAACGACCAACGACAACTGACAGCCTTTCGACGCACAGAGATACACAGATACACACACACACACACACACACACACAGATACAGCTAGAAGTGATGGGAAGCGCGGATGTGCAGAGGATACAACTGGGGGATCCCCGCGTTAATTACGCATTGTTTTCTCGCTCGCTCTCTCTCTCTCTCTCTCTATCTTTGATTTTTTTCTTGCTTTTTGCTGTGTTGGCTGTCCAACCCAACTCCTTTGAGCCCCCACCCCCCTGGCAGGGCCATTCATTGTTGGCCATTTGGTAATTATAAACGTGAAGAGACTGAGAGAGAGAGTGAGCGAGGCCAAGGGGCATGCCATGGCAACCGAACAGGCAAACAGGCAACCCATCCATCCATCCATCCATCCATCTGTCCGTCTGATCTGATCCTGGACAACAGCAAAAGAAAAAGCGAAACAAACAACGAAAAAACGTGAATGAATAAAACGAACAAACTGTCAACAAAATGGATATTCGTTTGCGAATGCTGCAACATGTCTTGTTTTGCCTCTCTGCCACGCTGTTCCACGCTGTTCCACGCTGTTCCACGCTGTTCCACCTGTCAGCGAATCACAGCAGCAAATGTGAATGTGAATGTGAATGTGCCACAGTGAGTGGCGGTGTGAGTGTTAATTATCAATTTCGCTGGCACACAGCATGTCGCGACCGCAATGACAATGAAACACCATCAGCACTCATCCCGGCACCCCCCTTAGTGATGGTTGTAGGAGTGGGAGGGAGTGGCTCGAGTGAAGGTCGCCAAAAGGGTTAAGGGTCAGAGAGATGGATGCGGCTTTAACCACAGCATCAGGCCATTCAATTATTGACTCATGCTGGCACTAAGCCAGAGTGTCATCTAAACAACGAAAAAAGAGAGAACTGACCCCAGGACACGCGGGATATGGGATCCCCTCATGCAGAGAGTACCTTTCCCCTCCCTTGCGCTTGCTTTTTTCTTTCCGAATCAATGGCTAATGCGCAGAGCTCATGCAATTTCACGTCCTTCCCTTGGTCTCAAAGGATTAGAGCTGCTGGCTCCTTTTGTCTGTGTGTTGCCACAGAGAGAGAGAGAGAGAGTGAGTGAGAGAGTAAAAGCGGAAAAGGATACAGCCAAGGGCTTAAGCAAAAGGTCGACTCAACTCGACTCGCCTCGCCTCGCCTCGCATCTCCCAGTAAGAGCCATGCAAATGCGTTCATGGCCCCCGGGATGCTGACAGTTGGCAAAGCTGCAACAATTATCCCATTACAGGGGAACCCTTTCTTTCTCCTTTTCTCCTTTTTTTTTTGGCCGTGCGCCCCCCCGCTGCTCCTGCGCATCACTCATACGCAACGTGGAGCGGGCGCGGGAGCGGGTGCTGGCAGGCAACCAAGCGGACAAGCAGGCGGTCAATTTGCCATTTCCTGTGGCAACTTGATGGCTTTGTTTGCCACCAGCTTCCGCCTTACGGTCACTTGAGTCGGTCCTTCTCCTCCACCCGCCAGCAAGCGAGCAACAAAGCAACGAGGGATTGTCTCTGGTTCAGAGTTCTGAGTTCCCAGTTCTGAGTTGAGATGAGCAGCTGACAGCAGCAGAATCAGAATCAGAGCTCGTGGCACTCGTCGAACAAAGGAACACATCACCTTCCCACCTTCCAGGCCGGCGCATCCTCTTTGGCGCGTGCTTTGCGCGGGTCTCCTTCTGGCAAACAGAAGGAAGGGCTCTGATCGGGGATCGGGATCAAATGCCCGATGTTTTTCGACAACTTTTACCTCTTTTTTTATGCCGATAATGATAATGATGATGGCTTATACACACGTATATGCGAGCAGGGATCGTGTGCTGCTGCTGCTGCTGCTGCTGATCATGCGCAACCCCTTGGCACAATAATAAAGGGATGAAGCCGAAGGATGAATTGTCTGTCAGATTCATTTGCATTTCCTGCCACGCTACGTGCGGCAGGAGGCATGCGGGGCCAGTCGATCCCCGTGATCCCTGTGATCCCCTCTGCCCAACACACACGCAAAAAAGGTCGCGACAAAATCATGTTCAACATGCCTCACCTTTGACAGAGGAAGCTGCCTGCTGCCTGCTGCCTGCTGGCTCCTGCCTCTGGCTTCTTCCTCTTCGTTCTGTCGCGCGTAACGTCATAAAAACACACACACAAAAATAATAGTAAAAAAAAAGGAAAAGTGTGGAGAATGCGTGTCCTGCTTAACCCCGTGGCAGTGTCTCGTGCGCGACAGGCGTTTTTCCTACTCCAACTCCTCTTTCTACTCCTCTTCCCCTCTTCCTTTCAATTTTTATTTTCTATTTCTTTTTTTTATATATTTTTGGGAATTTTCCTTTTTTCTCGCTGGCAGCAAACCGTTTTAAAGCGTCATTTAGATGCAGAGAACGTCGTCGCGCATCCTTCGGGGGTAGTTGCGGCCCTCATCCCCCATCCAGCTCCCCTCCCCCTTGCCCTTCCTCCTGCGGTAATAGTTGAGCATTAACACCTTGTCCACCGCCATGTCCTGGCGACATGTGGTTCCATTTCGCCTTCGATTGGGAAGCGCCTTTCGCTTTTTATATATTTTTATTTATTAGAAATTTTTACATTTTTCATAAATTCTCATTTTGCCCGCCGGCGCATCTGTTGCGTCCCCTGGCAGGACATGCCACTTGCCACTTGCCAGTTGCCACTTGCCACTTGCCACAGGATGTGACATGGTGGGCTGTCTGTCGGCTGGGGGGTGGTGGCTGAGCGTGCCCCATGTTGCATGGCAAATTAACAAATGTCGCGACAAAACCGCAACGAAAACTACACGCAGGACACACAGGACGTGCCCCACGTGTCGGTGTGGCAATATCCTCCGCTATATTGGCAATCTCCGCAACACATGTACCCCCTCCCACCCCTTGCCCAAATTTACACATAATTAATATTGCAAATATTTCTGCGGTCTAGACTCTGCCACTAATCACAGCACTCCCCCTTCAACTCGTTGCAGAGCCCAGCAATTACACTTGCTCCACATGCAAGACCCGCTACACATCCGCGTGGCGCCTCATCCAGCATGTCCAGCACTCGCACGGCGTGAAGATCTACGTGGAGGCCACTGGTGGCGCCACAGCCACACTCACTGTGGCCACACCCGCCGCCCTCAACAACAGCGCCTTGGCCGCAGCTGCAGCCGCTGCAGCGGCCGCTGCCGCCGTCGCGGCTGGCGTCAGTCCACAGCCCGCTGAGGCGGCGATGAAGCGCAGCAGCCCCGCTGGAGCGGGTGTCGCCTCCGTCTCCATGTCCACCTCCGTCAGTTCCACATCCTCCGCATCGCTGGCCAACACGAGCGGCGGCAGCAACAGCAGCAGCAGCAGCAGCCACGCCAGCGCCAGCGGCAATGTCAGCATCAGCGCCTCGTCCCCCCAGCAGCAGCAGCAGCAGCAGCAACAATTGCAGTTGCAACAGCAGCAGCAGCAGCAGGCGGCGCAGCAGCAACAGCAGCGAGTGCAGCAGCAGCAGCGCGAGAATCTGGCGTCGGCAATGGCCGCCGGAATGCGGCATCATCCGCTGCTGGCACCGCCAGAGGCGATGCATGCCAATCCGTTCCAGCTGCTGCGCATGCCCCTGCCACCGGCGCTGGCCCAGGGCAATGTAGTTCCTAGCGTGGCGCCACTGTTCGGCCATGGCCGCCCCTCGCCCGCCGATCACTATCGCATGGAGCAGCTGGTGAGCGAACAGTTCCGGCATCACGGCTTCAATCTGGCCGCAGCCGCCGCCGCCGCCCAGGCACAGTTCAATGCCAACGGGCAGGTGTCCGCCAATGTTCCTACCGTCGCCAGTGGCGAGCCGCGTCCGCCCTCGAGCTCCAGCAGCGGCAGCCAGCGTGGCTCCGTGCCACCCGCCGCCCTGCCACCGCCGTCGCTCAGCTCCCAGCAGCAGCAGCAACAGCAACAACAGCAGCAGCAGCAGCAGCAACAGGCGGGAGGTGCCACCACGCCTGGTCTGGTGGGAGGAGGAGGAGGAGGAGGAGGAAGTGGCTCCTTGAAGCTGGAACCGCAGCAGATGGATTTTTACTCGCAGCGATTGCGTCAGCTTGCGGGCACAACAAGCCCTGGAGCTGGCAGCATTGTTAACTCGAGCTCGCCGAGTCCTCGACAGAAGCAATCGCCGCACTTTGCGAGCCCATCGCCCTCCCAGATACCCCAGCAGCAGCAGCAGCATCACCACCACCAGCGCCCCCACTCGCTGACACCGCCCGAGAAGAGCGGCGGCGATGCGGGCTCCGAGAACGGCAGCCTGGGCAGCCTGGGCCTCGCGCTGGCCAGCACGCCGCGGTCGGCCAGTACGCCGCCATCGAAGGGCAGCCTCAACCTGGGCCAGGTGGGAGCAGGAGCAGGAGCAGGCGCAGGAGCTGCAGGGGGCGCAGCGGAGCAGGCCAGCTGCTATGCGTGCAGCTACTGCGACAAGAAGTTCCGCTTCGAGAACAATCTGATCATCCACCAGAGGACGCACACGGGCGAGAAGCCGTACAAGTGCACCGCCTGCGACTTCGAGTGCTCGCACATCCAGAAGCTGATGAAGCACATGCGGGTGCATCGCAGTCCTGGCGACGATCAGGATGGCCAGGATGGTCCGGACGACGGCAGCAATGCCGACTCGCTGGAGACGAACGAGGCGGACAACGATGAGGACCCCAATCCGGATGAGTCCGAGGAGGAGATGGGCGACGCCGATGGGGACAATGATCCCGATGGTGACATCGATCCCGATGCGGATGGCGAGGGCGACGACGAGGACGAGGATGAGCTGGATGACTGCGAGGACATGGACTACAAGGCCGAGGATCTCAGCGTGAGCAACCGCATCGACGGCAAGAGCCAGAGCCCCAAGACCACCAGCTCGGGCGCCACCTCCCTGGTCGGCGAGCTGATGGACAAGTTCGGCCTCTCGAACATTGCCCAGTACAGCGAGGCGTACAAGCAGGCGCTGCAGGAGTCTGGCCGCAAGGAGGCTGCCTCCGTGGCAGCTGCCGCCGCCGCAGCAGCCGCCGCGGCCGCCGTCGATAACAACAATCGTGGCGGCAGCTCCGGTCCGGGCTCCGGCTCGGGAGCGGGTGGCGCTGACAAGATGAACGGCCTGCCCGTGGCCGCCCTCCGACTGCGCGACGAGTTCGCCAAGAACTGCAACATGTTCCAGCAGCCGCAGGACGGGCCCGGCCAGGTGCCGCTCTTCAATCCCTTCCCCAATCCCTTCGAGCTGAGCAAGCGCATGAAGATGGACGGCGGCGACTGGTGGGGCATGTCCGCCCTGCACCGCAACGAGGCGCTCTTCGAGAACCTCAAGCTGAAGCCGCTGGGCCTGGGCGGCGCCAATGCGCTCATCCAGGGACCGCTGCTCAAGAAGGAGAGTCGCCAGCGCAACGACACCTGCGAGTTCTGCGGCAAGGTGTTCAAGAACTGCTCCAACCTGACGGTCCACCGACGCAGCCACACGGGCGAGAAGCCATACAAGTGCGAGCTCTGCTCCTACGCCTGTGCCCAGAGCTCGAAGCTTACCCGCCACATGAAGACGCACGGACGCACCGGCAAGGATGTGTATCGATGCCGCTTCTGCGACATGCCCTTCAGCGTCCCCTCCACCCTCGAGAAGCACATGCGCAAGTGTGTGGTGAACCAGGGCAAGGCGGCAGCCGCTGCCAATGCCGTGGCCGCTGCCCAAGCGGCCCAAGCCGCCGCCCAGCAACTCCAAGCCGCTGCCCAGCATGCCCAGGCCGCCCAACAGCAGCAGCAGCACCAACAGTCGCAGCAGCAGCAGCAGTCGCAGCAGCAGCAGATGCCCGTGCAGTCACAGCTGTCGCCCAGCTGCCCCATGGGCGTTGTCGGTTATCCGCCACAGTTCGGCGTCTCCGTTGGGGGCCACAACCTGTCGCTGCCGGGCAGCGTTAGCGGGGACAACGACTCGAATGCATCCTCCAGCCTCACCGCTCATCCCATTTCGCTGAAGGAGGAGGCATGACTTTTTAGCAGCTGGAGCAGCGCGCCACACCCACACCAACACCAGCACCCACACCCACACTCGCATCCTCACCAACACCCTCATTTGCAACAACTGCCACTACATGCGGTACATCCACACCAGCATCCAACGCTCTCGCATTCGCATCCGCATCCGCATCCCCATCCGCAGCTGCCGCTGCAGGGTCCGCTGGTAACGGCACCGCCGCCAACGCTTCACCAACTGGCGAGCAGCAGCAGTCGCAGTCGCATCATGTCGCGCATCTTTTAAAGGTGTCCACAACTGCATGTCCTGTGTATATAGAGTCCTTCCCCATCCCTTGCCCCAAGTTGACATCAAGTTACGGTTAGCAGCAGCAGCAGCAGCAGCCACCACGGATACCCTGCAACTTTTACAAAAAGATTGCCCCCATGCCACCGCACTCCCCGAGAGACACCGCCAGCTGCACTCAGCCAAGCTCCTTGAAGGCGACAACAACAACAACAACAACAACAAAAACAAAAAGGCAACACACACACACACACGACCAGAGGCATTTAATACCAAAGCAATAACCGTTATGTAATATAATTTTAAAGATTCCAATTTTTTTTTTCCAATCCCTAAAAACAAATCGAAACGAAACGAAACGAAAGTGAAATCATAAATACTTACCCTCTAAATATATAGAAATATCTTTTTTTTTACCACCCAATTTTTTTGTGCTTGTAATTTAAAAACTAGATCGATAGTTTATTGTATATTTATATGTATGAATCGCTCACGATGGATAATCGAAAGTTATCGCGGAGGAGAGCGAGAGAGAGGATAATCGCGTAGCCAGTAATCGTGTGGACACACATTTTCCAGTGTATTTTTAGGCCTAAGCTAATGGATTTGTACATGAAAAGCAGAAAGGGTGAGAAACAAAAACCAAAAACCAAGAAAATCCCTGAAAAACCCCACAAAAAAAAGCAAACACAACTACAACTACATTTAAAGAAGGAAAAATTAAAAAAATAAAATAAAAAGGGGGAACACCGGGGATAACCGATAAAAGAAACAAAAAATCAACCACGACAAAAAATTCAGGCTCCCAGCGAGCCGCAAAAATAAGCAAAAATTATACTCTAAAACTTAACTTAATATGAATATTATATAAAATATATAGTATATATATAACTATATATGTATAGAGCAGATCGCATATGCGATATGCGTGTGTGTTTGTGTATGAAACGAATGAAGGATATGTTTTTTTTTTTGTTTATCGATGTACATTTTTTGTAGTAAATCTAGAGCTCCGAAAGGGGCGAGCACTTGTAAAAACTCTTCGACCCTCCACCACTTCTGACACCCGATTGTCGTTTATTCATTTTATTCGATTTTCGTTGAACAGAAGTAGTCTCCCTGCCCCTGCACCCTGCCACCTGCCCCACTAGTTTACTTTATTTTCGATAATTCTTTTTTTGCGCCTAGAAATAAATTCTATTATTAAATGTAATTTAAAGAAAACAAAAAACGAAAAATAATCAAATTTTTTTACATACATAAATAAATATAAATGTAAAACACAAATTTTTTTTAAACAATTTTAGCATAAGAAAAGCATACAAGAAAAATCAAGAGAAACGATAAGGAAACCCCCAAACCCCATAAGAAATTGAGGCGAAATGCAAATTAGAAATGTGAATGTGAATGTGAATGATTGAAAGGCGAACACAAATTTGTACGTAAAACTTCAAGTGAAAGCAAAGAAAAAGAGAAAAACAAAAAGTAAGGAAAGGAAAGCAATTAACGAGAAAATACCGAAGCAACAACAAACAAACAACAACTAGATTTTAGAAGACTGAAGAACTGAGGAACGAAATGAGATGCGTTTTCGTGCTGTAAAAGACAAGGTCAACCGGAACCGGAAAGACACGGACAGAAGAGGGACGGCGACACACACACACACACACACACACACACACACACACACACACACTCAGAGAATACGGACGAGGACGAGAGAGAGATTTTTTTATGAATTGTTTTTTTGCTGTTGATTTTCGTTATTTGATTGAACCAAAAACAAAAAAAGGAAAAGGAAAAGATTGAGATCCAAATTTTGATTAATATTTAATTGATTGTTTTTTAGTAGAAAGAAAATGTTTGTGAGCAAAATTCAAAGGCAACAACAAATGACATTAGTTTAAACACTTTGTTTGTCCCGTAAAACCACCCCATCAGTCCCCTCCCCCAAACACACAGAAAATAAATCCCCCTGCTATTGCAGTGCCAATGGTTGGGAGTCCCAGTCGTGAAGGACAGGACGCCGAAGGCCCTGCAATAACACGGGGATTTGCTGCATTGCAATTCTCAACGAAGTTTACCGTGCACAATTTATGGAATTCGATAACGATGAGATGAGATGAGCTAACTTTAAGGAACCAGGTTTAATGCATTGTGTTTCAGAGACAGCCGACAAGAGTATACCCCGATATACGAGTACACCTATAGATATATAAATAGAACGTATATGAAGCGAAAACTGAATAAAAACAAAAACCCATGAAAAACTATTAAAAAAAACCATACAAATTATGTTTTATTTGAACCACCCCTTTCTATCCCCCTTCCACCGCACAGGAAGCATATGGATCCTTTTTATTTGTACTTTGATTTGATTTCCACACACAGAAAAACGAAACGAAAAGAACCACAGAGAGAAACGAGAAAACACAGAGAGAGAAACGGGATGAAGCTGAAACGGAAACCGATACCGAAACGAAACGAAACATAGGCAGCAAGCAAACTAAAAACTATCATTAAATCTTAGAGAATTAATTGTAGCTATAAAAAAACCAAACAAACATACAAACAAAAAAAAAACTTTATACTAAATAAACAAAACAACCACGTAAGCGACTAAAAATAGAAAAAAAAGAGACGATTAAGAGGAAAGTAAAAAAGAAAAACCCGAGCAACAGCTCGTGGGTTATTGTTGTTGTCAGTTTGGCTGAGCAATAGCAATGGGAAAGCCGAGGAGTCAAATTTATAAACCAAAAATGAAAATCCGATAAAAAAAAAAAAAAAAATATTTTTCAAATGTGTGTAATTTTTTGAACATAACAATAATGGATACGAAATGGAAAAAAACAAAGAACTTTAAGATTTAATAATTACAAAATAGTTGTCTGTGTTACAAAAATACGAAAAAAACAAAAACAGAAAAAAAACCAAAAATACAATTGCAAAAACTGTAAGCGAGATGTGTGTTTTTTATTTTTCTTAGTTTTCCAGGTGAGGTGCCATAAACTTTATAGCAAGATACCCTAAAAGTAGGCAGCAGCAGAACTCAGCAGCAGAGATCGTTCGCGATCGACCGAAAACGGTTGCATACCCTGGGGAAGCAACCACCAGATGTCGCTGTCAACAAACGCAAACACTCATGCATGCACACATACATACATACATATGTACTTCCGTTCGTTTGCTCTCTGAACGCACACGCACACACATGCTGGTGTCCGCCTCACAGCCCTCAAAGCGATAGAGAGAAAGTTGAGTGACCCAATCTTGACGCCATTGGCCACAGTCTGTCCCCCACTGACCCACGCCGGCCACACTCGACCAGCGCCACTGACCAATCCCCACGCCGCTGGCCGCCCCAACACAGTTCTCATGTGTGCGGAAACTTCAATTGGCATCCATAGTCGTACGTATGTACGATTGCGAGCAGAATTGAAACGAACCTCACACATGCTGCGCCGACAGCGCTGCCAACGACAGCGGCAGACAGAGCAAAGACCAAGCCGAGACACCAACACACCCTCCCACCCACAAGCCCAGTGGGCAGTGCGAACCTGCTGAAACATACCGACAGTGGTTCGCTGTCGAGCATGTTCGACTGCCTCGCCACCAGGCGGGTGGTTGCAAACGGACATCGAGCCAAGCAGCCAACTGCTCGCATGAGGAATGCCTGCTGGCAGGAGGGGGTAGTTGACCAAAAGGTGGTGTGGGTTGGTCCACATGGATATGTGTGTGTGGGGGGGGTCTGCAAATAATAGCTTCCACACACACGATACTCTAGCATGGAGCAAGGGTATGCTATACCCCTGCAAGCTCATGTAACAGGCATCACATACCCTCGAAAATCTGCAGAATGCAACAATTTCGACGTTGTTATCTGTATAAACAACTTGATTTAGAAGGATACCCAACATGGAACACAAGGAAAATGGAAATTGAACTAACTTTTTACAGTAAAAACTGCCATCGAATGATATACAGTCTATGTGAGCCAAAAGTACTGTGGGGTAAGAGACTGCAGCAAGTTTCGTTTCAAAAAGGGAATACGAATTGGTCTGTCTGTTGTAAAAGAGGGAAGCATTCTATTGGTAGAGAGGATGCTGAAATATTCTGCTGAACATGTATGCTGTATGCTGTCTATTACTGCATTAAAAATACTTTCAAAACAGATGTAAGTATGCACAAAATACAGCAAGAGTGAACAATACAAGAGAATATCTCAAAGAATATTTGTTGCAGTTGTTACTTTTCAAACGTAGTCCAAATAAATTACTTTTAATACTAAGCATGCTCATTTATTGTTCTTACAAAGACATTTCAAGAATACTTTTTCCCTGATTCTTTCAACGCGTTAGTCAGCTGTGTACATCTGCACACATTTTACACTGTGCATGTTGCTATCTTATATTTATTTACTAGAATTCATATTCTGTATAAATACAAATATGTTTAAATGTTATACGTACCAAAGTGTAACAAAAAGGTGCATTAACTCCTCAATTTAGTTCTATGATTTCATACTTTTAGTTGATTCCCAAAGTAGGTTAAGTACTAGACAATAAGGATCCGTGGAAAATACAAACTTTTAATTTTCTTTCGTTTAAACCCAACACCCAAAATCCATTTATACCGTTAGAGAAATAATTTCTCTTGCATTTTTGCTGCTGTTTTTAAAAGATTCTATGTAAAAATGTGTCATATATTAATTAAATTATCGTGTATCGGAACATAGAGTGGCAGTAAATAATTAATAATTTGGGACACTTTTTCGGAGCAACTTCTTGTGGGAAATTCTAAATTGAAGTCGATAATTAACTTAACTTTCCTTTCGTTACCTCTACTCGCAGACTTGTATCATTGTCTTATGGGATATCTACCACGGCGCAGTGTTGAGCAGAGTATTGAATGTATTGGCCCCTGGCAGAGTGTTGTGTAGCGACTGAAGGTGGGCAATTAATAACAGTTCCTTTGCCAAATGCGGACACGGACCCCACTTGGTGCGCATTATTCATTCTCCATTTGCATGGGCCCGGCGTCAGACCTTAAACCTCATCCCCAAACAAGGAGTGCGATTCGGTCTGTGGCTTTCTCTTGCCAGCTGGAGGTTCGTGGGGGCTGTGTGGAGGAGGCTGCTGGCTGCTGGCTCTTGGCCTGATGCCTGGTTGGAGGATGTGTGAAGGCGATGGGCGACATTTGTTCCTGCAACGACTAATTCAAGTACGTGTGTGAGTGTGATATATAACGGGTAACGCACACATGCGTCCCGTGTGTGTGAGTGTGTGTGTGTGGCCGCATGCCGTAAGGGTGAAACTTTTACTGTTAGCTCGCAGAGATTCTTTTCTGATGATAAATTAATTTATTATGTTCGAATTGAAGCACTCCTGCAGCCAGCACAGCCAGCCGAGCCAGCCCAGCCACCAATGTGAATGCGAGCGAGCGAGCGGATGTAGCCAGCCATGTACGAGTGCGAGGATATCTTCTGCCCAGAACCGGAGTCTGGGTATCCGGACCCACAGGACGCACAGGACGTACAGCTCTTTCTCTTTTTCTCTTTACCGTTTGCCTGTGTGTGTTTGCTTCCTTGCAACTCGTTTCAACCCCATCGAGTGTGCACAATTACAAAAACAACTACAGAAATAATGAACAACACCATCTGACCACTTGAATAATTCCAAAGTGGCGGGCGGGGCGGGTGATGTTTTAATTGAAACCCTTGCCGGAGCGGGGGAAATGGCGGCGTCTGTGTGCGACCACTGCCACTGGCACTGGCATGGACACCCACCCGGGGACCGACAATAAGCGTACAGTTGAACAAACATGGCGGCGGCGGTATCGTCTTGGTCTTCATCATCATCCACCGGGAGAAGAAATACTACGAGTGAATGCCCCGTTGCTCTGAGCTTACCCGAGGAGATCCTCTGAGGAGATCCTATGCCCGAGAGCTTCAGCTCTAACGAGCACGCAAGTACTCAAAAAAAAAACAAACAAACAAAAACGAATACAACATTTCACGCTTCCCTCGCATTGTTTTCATCATTTACTCTCCATTTTTTTGCTCGTTTTTTAAACAAAACAATAAAAACAGTCTCAGAGACAAGTCTTCGTCTACGGCTACAAGTCTCGTCTTCAACTCTCACTCTGACTCTGACTCTGACTCTGACTTTGGCTTCCCAATGCCATTGGAAAGATACCGCAAAGTTCTGCACAGACGCGAATGAGGAATCTTGGTTAGGCGGTGCCTCGAGTGGGGGGAATGGGCAACGTGGGTGTCTAACCCGGAAAGCAAAGAAAGTCAAAGAACAAATGTCTACGGCTCCAAAGGCAGAGCACATTCATATTCGCCAGTAATTGAAATGAAAATTGCGAACCATCGGATGCCCTGTAAGTAATTCGAGAATGCAACTTGGAGGAGTTTTAGACATTTTATTTATTAAAAGTAAATCAGCGAAGAGTTTTTGATTGAATCTCTACACTTTCTATGATTGCTGAACGAATAGATCATTCCTTATGGCTGTAGATTGCTAAAATATGATTTGAAGTAGTCAAAAACCTGCAAGAGGAATCGCTGCACAGATATGCATAGGACAAGTAAGGAATTTTTGTATTATGACAGATTATGCCCCGACTGTTTCTGTCACGTATCGCAAGGAAGAACCGATACGCCCTTGACCTACGCATTGGCTCGAGTGCAGGGTATGAACAAACCGTAAAGGATGCACGCGCATTGCCACCACAAGCAAAAGGCAACCAAAAACCAAAATGAGAGGCGAGAGCGAGAGCGAGAAGGGAAGCGGCGGCGGCAACCCGGATCCAAGCCCAAGCCCGGACTCAGACGCGGACTGAGGCCTGGTCCTGGTCCTGGCTCTAACTACGGCCACTGTTCGGGCAATGGGCAATGGGCCCTGGCCACCCCTCATTCCACATGAGGCCACGTAATAGCTCCACCAAAACATGCAGGACACAGACACAGGCACAGCCACACACATGGCCATTATGTACAACTGTACATATGTGCACATGCATGGGATGTGTGTGTGTGTGTGTGTGTGTGTGTGTGTGCGTGTCCTGATGCTGGATATCGTGCTCTAGAGACCAAATGGAAACTTAAGCCTTTCTTTTGTGCCAGCTAAGGACTCTCATACTGTCCATGAACCTTTGTGGCGTTATAAAGAGCGAATGAGTGGAGCTGTGGCGAGGGAGGAACAGCGTGCAAGCGGGATAGCGGGCAGGGGGGAGGGGTGGGGAGCAGGAAGACCGAGCGAGTGAGAGAGCGGATGGTCGAGGTCCCTTTCAATGCATCCTTTTCGGTGCGAGCAAAATTTTGTCTTGCTGTCTGTGTGTCTGCCTGGCTGTGTGTGTGTGGGTGTGTGGGTGTGTGGGGGGGAGTGCAAGTGCACTCTCTGTCCTCCCATTGTCTTTGCCCCGCTCACACATGCACACAGGACACACATGCAGGACACAGCAGGCAGGACACATGGCACGCTCGTTCGCGCACTCGCTGGTTCGTTAATAAGAGCCCCAAAGCGGAGCTGCTCCCAGGCGCTACCCGGGCAATGCCCAAAGCAAGGACCTGCCCCAGGGCATCCTCCTCCCCACTGCCACTACCCAGCCACTAGCGGCAGTGGCTAACTTTGCATCACTGTCCACACACACGCACACACACACAGAGAGAGTGTAAAGAGTGGAAGAGAGAGAGAGAGAGAGGGAGAGCGAGCAAGGTGGAGTTGCAAAAAAGAGAAATAATGAATAAAAGAATCATTAAGCCAGTGGAATGTGTGTGTGTGTGTGTGTGTGTGGGGATTTTCCTGTGTGAATGTCTAGCTCTGCTCCCTCGAACCCCTTTTTGTCACGCCAGCATCGGCAAACCTGGCCAGTGGAGAGTGCAACTTTTCGCCCCTCTGCCCACGCCACACTCCATGGCACGGCACTCCAGCTCCAGCTCCAGCTCCAGCATCCATCTCCCCCCTGCCCGCTCTGTTCACTTGCTGCATGGCTGACATTCAATGACTTCTCTAACTTTTCACTCGGTTGTTTGCATTCTTTTTCAGCCCCCAAACCCCCAACCACCCCGCAACACCCAACTCCCCGTGCCTCTTTGAAGCCCCTCCCCGCCCTTTTATAGGTGTGTTGCTGTTGTTCTTTGGAGTTTTCCAACAAAACGCGAATGCGAATGCAATCCCGGAGTTGGCTTTGCCATTGTCCCTCCCATCGCTGCTGCTGCTGCATCGCTTCGCTTATTTGGAAAATCCATTTGTCCACCTGCCGTCAAAGGAGTGTGGGAGAGACACACACCGCGGCAGAGCTTTGCCGCCTGCTGGACTCTTGGATTGTTGCCTTCACTGTTGCTGCTGCTGCTGCTGCTGCTGCTGCTGGTTGCACTTTGTTGCACGAATACTTTTTCAGATTGAAGGAGATACTCAGAGAAACAGAAAAGATACCGAAACAAAACTTAAACTAAATCCCCCAAAGAGATAACATTTGAGGGAATTAAGAAAAGGAACAACAACACAAAAAAAAGGGTTGTCAACGGCCACAGCAATTGTCGCGGGCCTTAATTAAAGTCTAATTGCGAAATGAGTGTTGAATTTTGGACAGAATTTACTTGGATGGTTCGTGCCTATGGCACTAACTTTGCCGGCAGCACATGTTACAATTTTTATGGATTTGAGCTGCGATTTTCATTGTGGCACGTACGGGTATGGGTCTCACCTGAGAACTCATTAGCCAACCCCCCCCCAGCCCTTCGAGCACTTGAACACTAATTAAATTCCACACTCGACTTACCCCCTGGGATGGGCATGGAAATGTGAATGTGAATGGGAGTTGGGCGTTGAGCGTTGGGATGCTGTGGCCTGCCCCTGAAATGAAAGGGTCAACGAGCCGAAAGCCAACAAAAGTTCCCCTTCAAAATGATGTTAAAAAAGAGATCCTGTTTTTTGTCCCATTTTGGGTGGGGAGATTGTGCAGCATCCGAGATCAGTGGGGTTAATTGGCTTGATCTGTGACCCCAAACACTGATCCCGACACCCCGTTACCCCGTCACCCCGCTATCCACTGATGCTGGACAATTGCCACCAAATTGCACCAAAAAAACAGCATCAAAAATCTGCTAAATTCCACAGCAAAAGCACAGAGCAACCCCTGTTGCCTGGACCACGATACAGGACACAGGACACAGGACACAGAACTCACAGCAAGCAGGAGACAGGACCTGCGGGACCTACATGGACCGGTTGGCCGGGTCTGGCTGCCTGGCTGCGGTTGGATGCCTTTTTGCTAATGTCGCACTATTTATTAGCCTTAGGATTAATAAATTTTATTTGGTCACCGTCTTAATGAAATCAGCAACGCAAACGGGCAACTGGGTTCAGGGTTCAAGCGGGGGATTGTCGGGAAACCATTTCAATCTGCTTCGTTTTCGGTTCGGTTCAGTTTTTGGGTTTTGGGTTTTTTGGCTGCCCAGGGGGCATGCCCCATGTGTCTCTGGCCTGCCTGGTGTTTGTTTGTATGCCCCACGCAATCGCACTGCCAGAAGATATTGTATCTTCACACACACACACACACACAGCACACAAGCACAACCCCCGCACACACACGGAGATTGGGGCAGCAGCTCTGAAGTTGCCAATTTGCCTTTCTGAATTTACGCATAGCTAAAAGTATCCTTTCGGTAACCACAAATATTTACCCGGCTCAAGGCTCAGGTCCTGCGGTCGCCTTCCCCACGAAAACCAGCAACGCCGCTGCTCCAGCCACTTGGATGTGGATGTGAATGTGGATGCGGATATGGATGTGGATGTGGAGATGTCCTGTCCTGTCCTGTCCTGTCCTGCCCAGCTCTGTCCTCTCGTTTCGTTTACTACCCTTTGGCAGCCAGCGCTACTTGCCCCGAAGGCTCTCCTGTCTACGGCTGTCGACTGCCGCCTGCTGCCGGCTGCCCTCTGGCCTCCGTTGCTGGTAATTTCCAAAATCTGTCGGACCATCATTTTCAATCTATCCCCAGTCCCAGCCGCAGCCATGGCCAGACCCCGCCCACACCAAAAGGAACGCCTTGCCGCCCAGCCCGTCCCTCGACCAGGAACTTATTTTTCCATCAACCATTTGCCGCACTAGCCGACTTGGAACAATGCTCATATTTACACATATTCCCCCCGCCCCACCCCCAGTCTGTGTGTGTGTGTGTGTGTGTGTGTGTGGCAGGGACTTTTGAAATGAGATTAAAAACGGTAAATTCCTGGCTGTGGGGCATCCTTGCCGGCTTGCCTTTGCCACTTGCCACTTCGGCTAAGAGTAATGAATGCGGTTTCTGCCCAAGTCAAATTTTAGAAAGTGTTTTATTTGACTAGGTTGGCAATGCGCCCCTTGGCACAAACACACACAAACACACCCACACACATATGC
Organism: Drosophila subobscura; assembly: GCF_008121235.1. Classification (NCBI taxonomy): domain Eukaryota; kingdom Metazoa; phylum Arthropoda; class Insecta; order Diptera; family Drosophilidae; genus Drosophila; species Drosophila subobscura. The sequence goes on along the minus strand of NC_048530.1, from coordinate 19,951,146 downwards.
ATATTTTTACATAGAAGCTTATGTGTGTATGTGTGTACGCAGAAGGTTTGAGGTTTGAGGAGAGGCTTTGAATATTTTCCGAAAAGTTGCAAAAATCAACAAACAACTCACAGACGAGTCAAAGCGGCACAGGGGGGAAACCAGAAACCAGCGAAATTTTAAGCATTGATGTATGCTGCTGATGTACCACTGATGTAAATGCCATGAAGATTCAATAAGAAATATTTGTGGTCACAAAACTGAAAGAAAAGGGCAAGCAAAAAGGCAAAATAGACTTCGATGCGAGTGCTTAATTTTTTGTACAATAATGTAGAAGTTCGCAGGATGTACGCTTCATGTATGTACTAACAGAAGGCCCCCTACTTAAACTAAGTGAAAACGAAGACTCAAATGCAGCCTCAAAACGATGAAGCAATTGGCCAAAGAATTCCCATTCGATTAAACTGTAAAGCAGTCCAAATAGAAACAGAATCCTCTAATGATGGAAACTTAATTGCATGTCTTGTTACGGTCCATTTTTCACACCAAATATCGCCCATATTCCGACGCAATAATGAAATAAAAGTACAAAGTATAAATATGTACAAATACCGCCCCTTAATAGTAAAAATTGTAAAATACAAAACTGATCGCGGATCGCAGAACGCACGGCCCATGGCGGAGCAGAGTTCATGGCGTTATCGAAATGTTTATCGGGATGCGGTGGCATAATCGAAAACATTGAAACATTTTGTAGGCATTTATGCAGCTCATTTTGATTTACGACTCACTCAAATGGGTTGGCCCCGGCTTAGAGGCTCCGACAACGAGCACGTACATGCCACAAGCTGCTTGCTACATTCTGCTGCTCGCTGCTGTCTGCTGCTGGCTGCCTCCTGTTTCAGGACTCTGTTTAGGCTACGGCAAGGTCACGAGTGGTAACCTTTAATCTTCGCGTGCGTGCCTGTGCCTGTGCCTCTGCCTGTGCCTCTGCATGGGCCTCTGGTCTCTATCATGGCATGGCCATGGCTGGTTCCTGTTTCCCTGCGTATTCCCATTCCGACTCTCTTTATGCCCATTCTGGCAGCTGAAGACGGAAGGCGATCGAAACGTGAAATGTTTTAAAACAATCACCGCTTTGCCTGGTTTCCTGGTCGTGTTCTGGCTCTGATCCTTGCTTTTGGGCCTGGTCCGCCATGACAGCCGCTCCCTTCCTGCCAGTCACAGGGCCCGTCCCCGTCCCCGTTCCCGTCCCCGTCCCACTCGAGAGTCCCTGGAGAAACAAGTTTGCTGCGAGGGTTGCAAAGGCGACAAACGGAAAAAGCATCAAATGTCCTGAATTTAAAGCTGAAGCTCAACAAATTACCAAAGGCCAACATTCTGGATGACCGGCCAGCCGACCAACGGCCAGCCCACGACATCCCCCTGGCATCCACCATCCCCGGATCGGTCGGATGGCATTACCCTGCCCGCTTCCTTGGCCCATTGTGTGTAAATATTTTGAGGCACGCGTGTGTTCCTTGCTCTCATTATAAAGTTGAGGCACCAACCCCCATCGCAACTGCGATTCCAATTGCACAAAGCGAAACATTTTCCACTGTCCAAATGATATTGGAATACCATTTGTGTACCTTGAGATAGAGCAGCAGCCATCGCCAGTGCCACATTTATTTGGAAGCTTTCAACGAGTATTCCCCAAACGCAATGCTCACAAAATCTAACCCAACTAAGAGTAGTAATCCAATGATTATCTTATGGCTTCCATTAGAAGGTTAGGTTAGGTTAGGTTGAGGCGGTTTTCGGGATTGACATAATCTTTAGCGAATATTGCAATGGAGCTTGGGGGTGCTGTCCTACATTCAGTCCCTGATCTCGCACCCCAAGTTCTACATAACAGAGAAGGCGATCTGGTTCCTCTCGAACATAGGCCGCAGCAACGAGGCACAAGTCCAGGCCATCATCGATGCGGGACTCATGCCACAGATCATTCAGAAAATAAACAGCAACTCCTTTAAGATGCAAAAGTTTGCCTCCATATGCCGTATGTAATTGAATAAATATATTCCGTAGCAAGAAGAGCTCTAAAGCCTTTCCGACTGTCTATGGTGATGAATATGCTCGTATTTTAATCCACACATTCTCTTTACATATTTATAAAGTTAGGCTACCAACCTTAGAAGCCAATCAATTATTTTGCTAGCAGTAGCTCTCGCTTTTATAATCTTTGTTTTTATTAATTTTAAACCATTCCTCTCCCAGCTAATGAGTTCAATTCAATATTCGATTTATTAATACTTACTGCTTACTGTTAATGCTGATAGTTTATGAGTCAAAATTTGATTGAATTTTAAGATAAACTATTGGGAATAATCACAACAGCCGCTCTCAGCCGCTGCCTGGGAGAAGGCCCATCAAATATCGTAAAAATCCTTCAGGATTCGAGGCAATTAATTCACTTGAAATATATTCCGTAAGAAGCTTGAGTGATACAGTTCTCAGGGATCCAGAGAGACAGACTCTAAGTAGATCAGTCCAATCGGAACAATTGCTGCCGGTAAGCCCTCAAATTGGATGCGTACAATACATCCCAAATTAGCTAAGTCCATGGCTAATTATTGGTAATCCCAGTGCCAACGGACATCTTGAAAGTCATTCAACAATCGCCGTTCAGCTTCGTGGGTGAAAGCCCACAGTGTACAGTGCTTGAGCAAAGAGTAAGGGAGAAAGCAACACTGGGACAAGAACAGAGGCAGGCACAATGGCGGCATCGGGTGGATTTACGGCTCGATGGACCGCACTTTGTGTGTCTATGTGTCCATGTGTCCGCCTGTGGAATAGCCGGTGGTGTTTACTTGCCGCCAGCAATAACCCTTTTGCAGGACGACTCACACACACACACACGCACGCACACATCGAGAGTGTGAGCGTGCTAGAGAGAGAAAGAAAAGCCGTTGCCTTTGTGTTGGTCACCCACTCAGTGCGCCTGCCTGTCCGCCATCATCAGGAGCAGAGCAGAGCACGACAATCCAAATCCACCCAGACCCAGGACCCAGGACCCAGACCCACACTCATTAAAAGATTCTGACCATTTGAAAGCGAATTTAACCTTTCGTTTTCCCCAGCAGCCATCCTGTGGCCATGCATGGCTGTGTCTCTGTCTCTCCACGCAAAAAGGATGTGTGTCCGTGTGCGACACTCGTGTGTCGTGTGTGTCCTGGGTGTGTGTGTGTGCGAAGGGTGGGGGCCTCGACTTTGTCGTCCCGCGCCTGTTCGTGTCTTTGTGCGAGTCCTTGCTGTGTGTGTTTTTTGCCTTCTAATTGTCACTTGATGGCACTCACGGCATGCATGTGTGTGTCCTGTGTCTGCCTTTATCTCTGTGTGTGTGTGTGCATTGGGTGTAAATTAATTTGAGACGACTTGAAAAATATTTAAATAACAACTCCAAGGCGGCGGAAGTGTGCATGTGTGGGGATGAGGACGGGGATTGGGTTGGAAAAAGTATTCCAAACAAATCACAAACAGATATTCAGCAATTCATTGTTTTAGGTCTAGACAACATTTGCCATTTCCTCACACTCCACACTCCACACTCCACACACACACACCCCACACACACATCACACATCACTTTGATGCCCAGCTCAAGGATATTCAAATATCATGAATGCTGGGCATGATTTCAGGTTTCATTCCCATCGATATGGCATACCCAGAAGCAGGGGAATTCTTTGCGCCACCCCACAAAAATAGGCTATGGAATTTTTGTTGAAACAAGGATATCACATTCAAGAATGAAAGTAGATTCGTTATCCTTCCCTATACTACTCTGACTACTCAGATATCCCCACAAAAGGCTCTGCTCCAAGTACTTTACAATTTTTCATCTGGGTTTCAATTTCAATTAAATGCCTGCCCCCAGCCTACCCATCGATTAGCAAACACCAAACTAGCTGTTGGGTTTTTTTGTTGTTGTTGCAACTCTTCAGAATGTAAATTTGAATTGACGAATTAAGTGCAGATGTTGCACAAACGATCGTGTGGCAGGCGCTGTAACATAATCCGATTATGTAAATGCTCACAGCAAATGAAACTCTACCTAAAATGTCAGATCTATTGGCTGCTCTCTCGCTGCAACCCCCTAGATGCGTCACTCTATAGTCATCTCTGTCTGGCATTATCTGGAACGGCTTCAAGGATCGCCGAGCCACCCTTAGCTCTGGCGGGACTCTGTGCGATTGGCTAAGCGGCATTTCGATCGAATAGGGGAGTTGACTGCCGCATGACCCCTGGCAACGTGGACTGGCGGTAATATTCGGGACGCGACTGTCAAAACGGATCGCTGATCGTTGCGCGATCGGCAGGAGAGTTGAGAAACAACCTCAGTTGTGGAAATTCGTTTGCGCGGTGAGGGTTGCGTTTGCGTTTGCGTTTCGAAAGCATATCTCAAGCCAAGAAAAATCGGAGAAAGTACGAGTGTGTGTCGGGCATGTGTCCGTGCAACCCCCCAAGATCTTCCCCCACTCCCATTCAGCTGGTCATCTGGCCATCGACTTCACCCCTAATCGAATTGAACTTTGTCTCAGCGCTAATCAAGATGACCAGGAGTACGTGATCTTGCAACATCTGACCCAAAGAGCAGAATCAAGACGGGCATCAACCCCTCAAGATGGGCAAACGGGTTCCGCGAGGGTCCTTGAGACACACTCTCCGACCTGACCTGGCCATTGGTCAGTGGCAACGCACTTTCGACTCGTCTGGACAGAAGGCCAAATGGCAAAACCCCAATTAGGCTTTTCATTAGCGGCGGAAAAGTCGGCGACGGAAAATGCAAATGATTGATCACTTTTCTCCTTGAAGGACAACTGGCAAATGCTCTCCAAATCAACGCTAAAATTAATCATGTTTGTCCGTCAAAATCAACCTCGAAAAACAGTAACAAACGAGGGGAAAAACAAAAGGAAACATTCACAGGGGGAAAACTGCTGAGAGGTGGAGAGAGTGGAGTGGAGGGGGGGTCGAAACGTATCGAGTTTCAGACGCATAAGCCATGAGGCATGCCCACGCCCGGACACACCGTCTCAATGGATTGCTGTCAATGTTGTTATTGCTTTTTTATAAGCCATAAAAAAGCATTAAAATTGCACAATTTTCCACGCTGCCCATTTGGCAGATGGGCCACGGCCAGGCCAGGCCAGGACAGCCTGTCCGTCCAGCTCTCAATTCCCGGCGGGAGGTCGGTCCCAAAACTTTTCTGGGCCATAACTCTCGCAAATAATTGACAGATCGCAATTAGAAATCGATGCAAAAAGCCCAATGGCCAATGGTAAAAAGTATCGAATTTCATTCGCACTCTCGCGAGTGCTCCAGAGACCTCAGGAATGCCCATGAAGGACTCTGAACAGCATTCGGCGGGCAAAGAGTTATTTGGCAGATGGATTTGGGCTGGTGGGGAAACCGTTTGGTCATCTGACCAAGTATATTTCTCTGGGAGTGTCGATAACCCTAAAACTTTAACTCCACGCTGAGTATGAATGGTACGATGTTGATTGAATGTGCCTTAACATGTGAGAAATATAACTTCAAAATGTTAAATATTATTTAAAACTATTACTTAAATAAATATTTGATTATAACCGATAGCAAACAGATGTTAAAGCTTCTTAATCAGAGCTATAGGCAGCAGAGTTATTCTACTTTTATGAGTTAATCAGAATCATAAGTTAGCTTCCGTGAAAAGGTTCAGCATTTCAGTATCTACTTAACCACAGACACTAAAATACATGCCAGAATTAGTACGATTTTAATGCAGATCAATTATTGGATATTGGAAAGTATATTCAGAGTTAATAATAAATAAAATACTATAAAAAGTAATATCGCTTAACACGTTCTGTGTGCTATATGTTCCTCAGAGAACCTCCTTATAAATACAAGTCAGTGCCTTATTCTACATATTCAAATTCCCCCGAAAAACTCTGATGTGTGTCGCATTTCAATCAGTCTCCAAATGAGCCCAATATCCCCATTAACAGGTTGGGGGGGGCTTGAGTTTCTTAGGGTGAGGGCATTCAATGGTCGGCCCGACCATCCCAGCATATCTCCCCCCATACGGCGAAATGAACCCAAATTGGGAAATGGACGATGGGGCAGGGACAGCTATTCAAATAAGTGAATGATGGGAATGGAAGGCCGAGCCGATGGTGGGGATCTAGAGGATTGGTCGCCGTCGGTCCGACATGTGACATCAAAAGGCAAAAAGAAGGAAGGAGAAAAAGAAAATGCTTGTTGCCGCAAAAAGCTTTAACAGTTGCCATAAAATATCCCATCTTCGACGGCCGCTGCCCACACCCCCAAAACACACACACAAGCACAGTGACAGAACAACCCTCTCCTCCCCATAAAGGACATGGACATTTGGATAATGCGAGTGTGTTTGTGTGTGTGTCTGTGTGTGTGTGTGTGTTTGTTTGCTTATCCCTCGTCCGAACCAACCGTCCGAAGTGACCGGCCGAATCGTAAAAATGTAAGACGAAAACGAGCTCAAGAATAAAAACACATTAGATACAAGCAAATATCCTTTCCGCAAAGTCGCATGTCCCTTACCGCTCCCCACACAAACACACACACACACATATGAGCGTGGTGTGTGTGTGTGTATACAAATTTATCTCCATTTGACCCTCTTCAAAGTGCTTTTTATAGTCATTTAGTGTTTTGGCCCTCCCGTCAAGTACTTTTATTATACACGTATAAATCCAATTCGGCATTCGGCGGAGCCGCAAGCCGGCTCCAAGGATCCTTCTCCCATGTGTGAGTGGATCCTTTTGCGAGGCCAGCTGGCTGGGAGTAAAAGGTAAACGTGTACGTACCAAAGCGAGAGTCCAACTAATGAAACGGAACCAAGGCAAACCCTGGGACCCCTCACTCGCTCGCTCTCTGCTCTCTATCTTGTTGTGTCCCTTGACTCCTTGGACCGTGGCACCCAAAAGGACCACAAAACACATGCATACACAATGTAGCACCCACCCAGCGCCCCTCCATACAAACAACAAAAAAAACAACGGCAACAATTTGGTTGTCAAAACTACACCCGAAAAAGGCAAGCCGCACGAATACTCGTACTGGTTCTCATGCGACACTGGAAAAAATACAGCCATGATTATGATGAGTTGATGGATATGCAAAGAAGAAGACATCGTCGGTTCCACATAGAATAAATACTGTAGTTTGAATGCTCAGCAGGCACAATCTTTAGTTTCTTTGAGAATTAAGTCCCACAATTCTGAAGTTTTCTTCTTAGATTTTTGCATTTTTTTCTGGGCTGCAGTTAGTGCATGAGAAATAACTACTCAATTTCAAATAATAGATATTTCATTCCTGTTTAAAATGTGCAGAAATCAGCCACAAGATTTGCTTTATTTTTCTCGGTGCATGCAAAACAGATGCCAAGGCCACCAACCCCACTGCCGGTGCTCCTCTATGAGTGTGCGTGTATGTGTGTGTGTGTGTGTGGCAGAGTCCTTTTTAAAATTTTAAGACATGTAAATATAAAAGGTCCTGCATCGTCCTGTCCTGTCCTGTCCTCTGTCCCCATCCTTTCGGTTCACAGTTTGGCAGTTCCACCCCCCAAAAAGGGAAGGTCCAAGGGCCCATCGTCCGTTCTTTTGCATCTGAATATGTATCACCCTGACTCGATCTAAATACATATACACACATATAGAGTACGTGTGTGGGTGAGTTTATGGCCTTGTATGTTGCCAATGTTATGGGATTGGGGCTGGACTTGGGCTCGGGCTCGGGCTTCGGGACTGGGCATGGGGGTCCAGGGTACAGCACTGGGGACCGGGGGACCGGGGGACTGGGGGACTGGGCTCTGGTGTATATATCTACGTTCATTTATTCGTTTGCTTGTCGGTTGGTTTGTTTGTGTGCGTATCCTGTCCTGTCCTGCCCTGTCCGGCCCCTCATCTCATACAAATTTCCCGTTCCAATATCACCGCCATGGGGAGGCTGGCAGAAAAAAGGGGGAAAAATATCTGCAAATGTTGTTTTCCTTTGGGTTATTATTTTACTTTTTTTTTGTAATTTTTATTTTCGGTTTTTGTATTTTTATTTTGTTTTTTTATGTTTTGCTGTTTTTTGTGCCCCTCCCCTGCCTGCGTTTGCATTTGCTTTTAAAAAATGTTTTCTGCATGTCTGCTTCTATTTCTGGAACTTTCCATATCTTAATTTATGTATCTACAGCTATAAGCTATGTCTCGCTCTATCTCTACATTTGGACATTGGTCCTTCCACAACTAAAGTCCGTCTGCAAATGGAGAAATAATAATTAACAAATTTATTTCTACCAATTGTATTCAAAATGTGTTCAGAATCAAGCACCGGAACTAACAAATATTTACAGCAAATATTCTGCTGAATTTTTAGATATTTACACAATATTTTACTCCATTTATTGGGTTACATATTTTATTGGTCAAGCAAGAGGCACATCAGTTCCGTTTCCTTTTAAGAAAACTCGAGAGAACTGTGAGAACTCATTTCCCAAAAATCAGACCCAATTAGTAGGAGCTCTATTTGTATATTATTTTATTTTTATTCTAGTTATTATATCATTAAGATTCCACATAGTTAGCCTTTAGATTTGCTGATTTCTCGGCAGCAATCCCTAAGCAACGACATGTGTATTATTGGATCATCTTAAAGAAAGCCCCAAGTATTGGCATTGCCTGCCACACACGCCTCACTCCCCCATGCCAACACCTCACACCCAGAGAAAAAGAGAGTGAGAGAGGGAAAAAAAAACAGAAGGGAGAACCCTTTAAAAAACAATACACGAGCTGTAACGGGGCCATTAATTTCCCAATTTACAGTCTATTCGCAAGCCGTTGCCAAAATTGTTTAAGGTTTTAAAACCCACACACAGAGAGGCGAGAGATACTGATAGATGTGGGTGCAGGAATGGGATGGGAGAGCTGGTCCTGAGGATAAGGCAGTGGGCGAGGCCCACTCCCAATTTGGAGGGTGTGAGTGTGAGTGTGGGCCAGTGGCCATATGTCCATTTTGGAGAATAAGAATTTCAAACGAGGTGAGTGTGTGCGGTGTATGTGTGTGTGCGTGGGTTGTCTTCAAGGGCCGCCTGTGAATGGGGTGGTAAATGCTGCCCAAGGGACTTGTAGCTGGGATACCAACAAAGTTTTTCCAAAAAATAAACGAAACGAAAAGAAAAAGATGGTCCAAGGAGCAGAGAACACCACCGCAGAGCAACGCATACAAAAAACATAAAAACACAAAACGAAAATACAAAAACAACAGGCGAGTCCTGTGGCCGTTTCGGCCAGGACAACCCATTCAAATGCGCTGCAGACCAAAAAGGGACGCCAAAGCATACGGCAGAAGGTGCAGAGTGACTGAAGGGCGAACCGGGGACTGGGCTGGGCTGGGCTGAAACGCAAAAAGAAACGCCACCACATGGTTTTATTATATTGTGAATGTGATTACCTTAAGGATATGCAATAAGCACACACACACACACACACATACACAGAGAGAGGGAGAAAGAGAGTAAGCTGAAGATGTAGCTGGGAATGATGTGTGGAGATAACTCCCGAGTTGTCGGATGGAGGAGGAGGAGGAGCAACCCATTTCGAGGCTGGACAGACGACGACCCATCGCCCATCGCCCATGCCGCTCTTTTATTTCCATTGCATGCCCAGCAGTCAGTCGTAAAAGGCAGCCCCAGAACCGGTCCCAGTCCCAGTCCCAGACTCAGTCCCTGCCCCGATGAAGGGGGCTGAAGGATGAAAAGCCACAGCCACAAAGATGCACGAGATACGAGTGCAGAAAAAGCATCTCACAGATACAGATACCGCCGCTGAGCGGTGCGCTGCATGAGCATTTTCAATTAGTGAGCACATCGCAGAGGCCGCCCGAGAGAAGTCTCAAGAATTCACAAGAAGATTATCATGCACAGGGGATTAGGCAGCACATCAAGGATTATGCTTGTACACTCTTGTTCCGGTTTGAACAACGCAAAATACGAATAATAGACAAGGAACAGGCAAGCATTAGACAGCTAAGCGAATAGCTTTTATTTCAAATTAAATTAATATTAAAATTGTTAGTAAATAAATTCATATAAAGCATTAAACCTGGAGTAATGTTTGAATGGATTTTAGCTGCATAAACATCTTTTCAAGACTGATTACTTGCACAAAATTTACCGAATGTTTAAGCAGAAATTCATGGAAGAACTATCCACACATTGAGTAACTGCAACAACGCCTGTAGAATGTTTTATATGTAGAATTTAATTATTATTTATTGAGTCATTAATACATTATAGAAATGCCTCATTTAAGAGACTATCGTTTTGATCTCTGATCAATCTCTGCAGCAATTAATTCGCCACTCAAAGATCACTTTAACATTCGTTTTCCCCATTCAAAACTATACGAAAAGCCCTCGCACGCTGCGAGTCATGTGCCTGCAATGAGTTGCAGTTGAAGGAAAGCAACAAAAAAGAAAAGCAGGAAAAAAGCAAAAAAGAGACTGAAGAAACGAAGATATAAGAGAAATATGCAGATGTCATGTGGACCATGTGCATCACGTAGCATCGGGTGAGGTGGACCACCTTGGTGGGTGCCGTATCCTTTCTGCACGTTCATGCTGAGTGTCTGACTGTCCCTCTCCCTCGCTCTCTCTCTCTCTCTGTATCTGCGAATGTTCGTGTGCCTGTGCGAATCGAATCCTGTGCTGTCCAATGTGACTAAAAGGGTAAAAACCAAAAATCGAGGATAAGAACGGATAATCTTATGTCGCAACTGAAGTTCCACTCACCTCCCATTCACTCACTCACTCACTCACGGGTCCAATGAGCCGTCGAGTCATCCCAAAAACACACACTCACGCGAATCGGTCGGTGGTCGGGTGGTCGGGGTGGAGATATAGAGAAAGAGTTGAAGGCCTATAAATAACTGCAAATAAATCAAAATCTATCAATGCGAACAATTCGATGTTACAATTGACTTCACCGATCAAAGCCGTTCCTCCTCCTCTGCCTCTGCTGTTGCATTTCATTCTCCTCCTCCTGCTCCTGCCTCTGCTCCTGCTCCTTTTTGTAGCAGCTTTCCAATTTTTTCCCTGTCATACCTTTTTGTGTGGAGTGCGCGACCAGAAAGTATCCTTTGTGTCAATATTATTAGCAGCAGCAGAAGCAAGCAATCGAATGGATAATGGCCGAAAGGGTGACACACGGACATGGGATATCATCCACACATCCACATGGCAGGGCATGGGCACAGCCACCACTCCAGAGTTCGCTGTCTGCCCGGGCTCGTCGTGCCTTTTGGGTGAGTGTGCGAAATTTTACAGTAAAAAAAAAAAAAAAAAAACTGTTTCACCAATTTAATCAATATTACACAACCTATTCACACACACACACACACACACACACACAGACAGACAGAGAGACAGAGAGATAGATAGACACCGGGCGTATCTGATATCGATGCGCTCCTAATGGACAGGAGTCGCCTCTGAAGCGGCGCGCTCTAATTTTATTTATGATCTAATGTGTTGCCAATGATGGAAACGCACAACCTGAACAGATAGTGTCAGAGAGGGGATGGTGAGGATAGATATAGATAGTTATAGGTGGATGCAGGGATGCAGGATGCAGTGTGAAAGGGCATGTATCTGCGGATTGATATCCCGTTGTCCGCCTCACACACAACACACAATGCAACACCGAAAAAACAGACACTGAAATTATTGCAAGTTCTCTCATCATATTTATGCGCTCTATTTGCCATTTGGCCTGTGTGTGTCCTTTGTACCTTCTGCTGCCAGTGGGCGATGGGCGATTTTTTAAAACAATTTCTGTCATTTTGTTGATACAATTCACCGCAATACAAACGAAACAGAATCAACAGGGGGCCAGAGTACTAAACATTGGAGTGGGTTACAGGGAGAGCACGGCATTGAGGGAGAGAGAAAACCCTCATTGGAATCCGTTGGAGATCCCACGTCACCCTCGCAGATTAACACACAAAAACTTGGCCATCATTTGAGCTCTTGTTTTCCAGTAAAAATCCTGTGAATCGAACTCATAATCACACTCATATTTTTGAATCAGAATATCAGTACAAAATGTACAACTCTTTTAGCGATAAATTCATTAAAAATAAATACAAAAATGCAATTCAATTTCGATTCTGATTGATGTACATCCCACTCACTCAAGTGCTGAATACAATCAATAGACAGTGGATAATATTCACAGATGAATCAACTCATGTGGCACCCGTTTGGCTGGCCAGACATTCCGCAAAAATCTTTTGAGCGCCCTGCCTGCCACCTTCTACTCGCATATCCTTAATCAGGAAAGCCACATGACAGGGATAGGGCTGGCCCGGAGCCCGGAGCCACGAACCCTGAACTGAAAAGAAGGGCAACCCGAAAGGGGCCCCCAAGGGCCGTTTTGCACTAATTAATAACAGTAAATTCTCTCCACCACCAAGAGACAAGAGACGGAGACAGAGAAGACAGCAAGAACGGCGGAAAGAGCTGTCTCAAACCAATCCTTTGCCCGTGACTTTGCCCCTGTCCCTGCCATGCCGTTTCGTGTCCTTTCAATTTGAGGAAAGTTTCGAGTGGAAATCTGTTGGGTTGCTGTACTGCAGAAGAGCAGGAGGGACATGGGGGAGGTGGAGTTGGGCGGTTGACAGTAAAAAATGTTGCATAGTTTTTCTGCGTCTTAACGAGTGTCAACCACCCAAGTCAGGACTCAGGGACTCAAGACTCAGGACTCACGTGGCCAGCTGCCACACACACATACACCTAGGATGTCCTGCTGCGAGGATGTCCTGTCTGCGCATGTGTGTGTGAGTGTCCACTGGTCGTATCCACAGATAGCATCGCAACAAGATTCTCCCTTTTAGCTAAATTGGCAAAATTTCTATTCTATTCCAGTCCATTCAACGATGACCCAACCACCCCCAATCCACCCACCCATGACACACACACACACACAGACAGACACACTTATTCACAACTATTCTTGTTGGGATATTCAAATGCGAAACGTTGCTAATTCATATTCAAATGAATGCAAAATAAACCCCAATCACAATTATTATGAGACATGTTAAATGGACCAAAAGTCCTGACTACAACAATTCACACACACAGTTAGAGGCGCATTCCAGACACACACACACACACACAGACAGGCAGAGACACAGATGGACTCACATGAGAGTGAATGCAGGATGCGCATGTCCTGTAGTCAGCATTTTGTCGGACCAACGAGTGGACATGTGTGAAGGCGGGTTGGCGGCAGCGCCACAAGATATCTCCGTGGAGGTAGTCCCTGTGCCACGTCGCCAGGTCAACAAAAGAGAGAAACTCGGGAATTGTTCGTACTTCAACTGTGAATAAGGATGGGTGCGGGTAGGGGGATATTCTGCCCATTTGCATTCTGAACTCCACGGGGGGAGCTCTGCCAGCCAGAGAGTATCGTTTCGTTTTGGCATCTGAGATTCCAATGCAGTCATATATGTATGCAGATACCCTGAATAATTCATGGCTCCATTTGCACATCCTTTATGCTGGCCAATCAAGGTAATGAGTGCAGTTTTAAATACCTCAAAATACTCACATGAAATGGGCTAATGGAGCAGCAACTTAGAAATTCTTTGCATATTCGTTGAACGCTTCGAAGAAATACATTTTCCAATCTGCAATCTGTCTCTGAATTGTTGTTACAAATATCTACTAATCTACCTGTTTCTATGATGATTTAAATGATTTCAAATGACATTCAGTTATGCAGTGAATCTACGCAGATTTGTCATCACATTCTCCAATAGGTTTTATGCTACAGAATACTGATACTGATTGACTGATCTCTGACAGATCTTGGCATATATCTGAATGCTTTTCATTGAGTTCTTTCAACTGATTCAACACCCAATAAATAGACTCACTTATAACACTCAATTTGCGGCAATTTGCATATTAACAGCTCGTATTTTTGCAACTGCTTTGTGGAACTATTCACACATCTAATGAATGAATGCATTCACTTATCGAGAGCATCGCACACACTCGATTAGGTCGGTTGAAAAAGAAGGCAGGCCATTGAAAGAGCTCTCTGGACACTCGCCATGGAAGCTCTTTGCCACATGTGGCATGCTGCGTAGGTGGAGGCTGAGGCAAACAAATAAACATGCTGTCAACTGCCGTCTGACATCGCACGTCGCACCGAACACCCCCTGCCACCCATCCACCCATCCAGCCAGGCGACCGCCGGCTCATACCAGATATCGCAGGCCGCAGCCACATTTGCATACGTGCGGCCAATGTCCCAGGGCACACACACACGCACTCACACACAGTTAGAGATAGAGTGCAGAGAGGGAGAGTCAAACACACACACGTTCCCGTAAGCGGCTTGCGTTACATGGGGAAAAGCCGTAGAAAGTTTTTGGGAAAGAACTTTCATTAAACAATGCGACGACCAACTCGGCACATTTGTGCCCATTGCCCCAGCTCCGTCTCTGGTTGCCAGTGCTGCTACTCCTGCTGCTGAATCCCGGACAGGCCATCCTGGGCCAGGCCCATTCATCTCATCCGTACGTCCTCCAGCCCATCCGTCCGTCCGGCTTTCTCTCTCTCTCTCTCTCTCTCTCTCTGGCTGAGTGCGTGATTGTTGATTGTGCGTGTGTGTGCATGTGTGTGTGTGGGTTTGTCTGTTGCCCTCTCCTTTTGGGGGTCCGGGCCAGCAATGTGGGAGTCCTGCGGCGGGGACTCTGTGCGCTGCCAGCGCCATTCAGTCTACGTCGAGCGCAAAAAAAAAAGAGAATGATTTTAATATTAGCTAATGGATATCGCGCCAGGACAGAAAAATAGCAACAACAAAGCAAGCAACAACACACATGCTCCTGGGCGTTCGTCCCCACTTCCACAACAGGCACTCATGCCTCATGCCTCATGCCACATGCCTCTTGCCACATGCCACATCCCGCATGATGGTATGATATTTCAAATGGTTAATAATAGCACTCGAAAAATAGGCAAATGACACAGCCATTATTTCGGTGTGCGCTCTTTATTTATTCTTTATTTCTCCTATAGCCTTCATCGACTCATATTCATATTCGCTTTCATATTCATATTCAAATCGCTGACAGCAGCGCGGGGCCTTTTTGTGGCCCAATTACTTGGGAAATTGTCTGCGAAATGCGAGCGTTTAGGTTCCCCCGCAGAGGGAAAGTGGCAGATTAATTTCCTCTGTGCCACGAATGGAACAGTTGCCAGCAGTTGCGCCAAAAGCCATCTATTCGATCTTGGATATACTTCCATAGCTATCTGTAAAGGTGCGACAATTAATAATTAAATATTATTAAATAAATCAATTATTCCCCTTACTGTTAGGATATGTCCTCGAGGATCTTTGGATAACTGTTACCATAAGCTAAATGTACAATTCCTTCAACAATCTTAAGGCAGTCTTTGCGATTTTTCAAACCAACTTTTTAAGGCACTAAAATGGGTCTCTAATTTATTATGGGGAATGCCCTCGTGCAACCTTTTCTCAGCTTATCTGTGGAACCTACTAATACTACAATCATCTACTAAATGTGTCCATTAAATCATATGTTTGCACTTCGTCTATTCCCTTTCTCTATGGCCACATATTTATTCAAATAGTTGACCCCCGAACAGACGCAAACAAAGAAAAGCAAAAAGAAATATGCGAAATTCAATCGAGCGTATAAATTATGGCTAGTTAACCTTTGTGTGACACCCAAGCAGACCCCAAGGAACACCAAGCAACGTGAAGGAAGAACCCAGAGAAATGGGAACGGAACCCACACGAAGCCCAACGAAGTCAGCAAGCAAACACTCACTCAATCATGGTCAAATCTTGACAAAAGTATTTACTCGCATGCCCCGAATTATGTTTATCCTGCATGCATATTTTATATATCTAATGGCCACCTTGGATGGGGAGCAGGGAGCAGGGTGTGGGCGTGGATATCAGGTAAGAGTAATGCAAACAAACAGATGCCAGACACAGCCACAGGACCCACACGGGGCACAGGACACGAGATCCGGGACAACTTATTTCGAATGCTAAATCGTTCGAATCCTTTTTCCGGCACACTTGAGCGAACAACAGAAGAGGAGCGACAGAGAGGGAGAGAGCTCACGCTCAATAGCACAAGGACAAATGCAACTGGCCCTTGGCTGCCCTGCGGCCTACCCACACCCACACCCACACACACACCCACACACACATCGCATCCATTCTTCACCCATTCATCGAGCCATTCAGCCCGGCGCAAGTTCGACAGCTATCGGCATTCCTACCCCGATGCCCCAATCCTCTGGCACATGTCCCATCCATCATCACACAATCACAAAATGAGTATCATGAGCACAGAGTCCGAGAGCGACGAGAACCAGAAGCCCAAACCCAAGCCCAAGCCCAAGCCCCACACGTAGCATTCTAAGGGCATAAAGCGTACTTATCGGCTTTTCCCCAAGCTGGGTCTCAGTCTCAGTCCAAGGAGACAGAGACAGACTCACACACACTGAGAGTGGAGAACCCGAGACCCGACTAAACAGCATCTGAAGAGACCTGAACACTGAACACTGAACACTGGCGTTGAACTGCTTAAAATACCCAAAACCAAAATCTCGAATGTCCATTAGCATACGACGAATCCACCTAGCCTTTCGCCCCGTCCCACTCCGTGGCAGAAGTTTCTTTCATTCGAGGCACTCGACAACTTGCCACCCACCGAGGTCTTCGGGTTACCAGCCAACTCTTTGCCTCAATTTCGACCAGCACCACAGACAGAGATGGAAACAGAAACGCAGAAGGAGAAGTGGAAGTGGAAGTGGAAAGTAGAAGGAGAGAAAGATACTGGGGACAGCACACACACACACACGTTTGGTCAGAGGGAAAATCCACACCATCTGCTACACCTTACACCTAACCCAACAATCCAATTCCAAGAGAACAATATGCTTCAGTGGCAAAAAGTTGAAGGCGCCGAGCCCGGTCGGTCTACGTCCAGCAGTGTTCCGGGATGGATGGATATTTTCTGGGTAGGTGGATTGGGGTTGGGGGTTAGCTAGTAGCGTTAGAGCGGCGGTTAGAGCCATATTGCAATGTATGGCCAGGGCGCATGGAGCACGCAGGCCGTGAATGTGGGACGTGATGCTCGCTCGAGCCGTGCCGCGCCGTGCCGTGCCTCAACCCTCGCCTCACCTTCGGCCCGGTCGTAATTTCAAATTTAAATTTAACCTTTTGTCTTAATACGGCCAAGGCGAACAAGGAGCACGAGCTTCTCTTTGGGAGTGGGCATCATAAAAACATCGTCAAGTCAAAAGGATAAGGCTCTGTCTCACTCTCAGTCTCAGTCTCAGTCTCTCTCGCTGGCGACTGGGCAATAGAGTTGTACGTAGCATGTGAGGATTGGGCCATTGTGCTCGGGCTTAGACCCATATTATTGAAGGACGCAACTAATTTACGGATTTGCCAGCCAAGGAGTTGCCGTGTGAATGGATTCATATGGTTCAAGAGCCACCACTGGCAGTGCTGCTGGTCAGCACTGAGAAGATTAATCCATTTCCAGGTTTTAGCTGGACGAGTTGTTCAATCAGTTGTTCGGTTACCAGCAGGTGGGGGAGTACTAAAACGGAGTACTGTCCAGAGTAGGTGGCTGTTATCCACGGGCGGGACAGTGAAGGGAAATGGCCAAAAATCCAAAATGGCCACTTGAGGGTGTGAGACATTGAATAATACAAAACAAGCGAAAGAGAAAGAGAAAGAGCGAACGGGAATGCTGGAGCGAGAGAGTCCTTTTAGTGGACTGGACAACTTGTACACACAAAACAGATGGGTGAAAGAAGGAGGAGGAGGAAGAGGAGGAGTAGTGGAGGGTGGCAAAAGGGGAAACACAGGCAGCAGGCAGCAGGAAGCAGGAACAGAACGATGCAAAACACAGCGACATCGGAGTTATCAACATAAAAGTCAATCTGTTGAAGGGGGTTGAATGCGAACACACACAGTCCGTGGCTGTGGCAGGGGGTTGACCAGCCCAAAGCAGGGGTGTGAGTGGGTGGATGGGAAGCCAGCCCCCCCTGCACCCCGTATTGACCCCTTTGTTGGCGCCCAAAACCAAAACCGAAACTAGAAGTGAGAACTGGACTCCGGACGTGGGCCTCTCCCTCCTCTCTCTCTCTCTCTCTCTCTCTCTCTCTCTCTCTCTGTCTTCTGCACAGCTCTGGACAAGGACCAGAGGCAGAACCAGGAGCAAGACCAGAACATTGTATTGCCTTTGCCTTTGCCTTTGCCTTGTCGTTAGTGTTAGTGGCCCGGTGATGGACGGCCAGTGGGTCTGAAGTGGCTGCCAGTTTGGTGTGTAGTGGGGGGGTACGGCACAGCGCCCGGGAAGTAGATTGAAATTGTACATATTTCACCTTGTCTCGCCTCTCGCTTGCTCTCCCTCCCCCTCCCCAGCCACCGTTGGCTGGACTGCCCGCCCGGCCATACTTTTGGATAACGATTGAATCGAATCGCACCGAGAGTCCACCCCTAATGGCGAGCAGAGAGACCAAAAGCTTCGGCTATGGCTATGGCTATGACTCTAGAGCGGACCAAAAGCGGCCATTACCATTCAACCCTATGACTGGGAAACTGGAACGGGGATGTGAATGGGGACGGAAACTGTGCCTGGACCATGGCCTTGGCTTGGCTTGACTTGGCTTGGCGTTCCACAATTACATTTATGTGCGAGCAGAAATGCCTCTCTCTCTCTCGCCACTCGCCTCTCGCGTGATATCAAACAGAACTAAATTGCTGCAGAAAAAAACCATAAAAAGGAAAGACTACAGAAAATTCCAAGACTTCTCAGAGTTAACCAGACGGTGGGGGCACCATCCGTTGGCTAATTTCTATCTCTGAGTGTATACACAAATTGCCCCACGGCTCTGAACCACTGAGCAAATGTCACCACTCAACCAACTTGAGGGCTGAAAGCGGCTCGGCGGTGTTACCCCTCCCGTTTCGAGGTTGTCTTCACGTTGTGCAAAAGTTCCTTCAGTTTTCAGGGTCATAATGAACGCATCTACCTTTTCCCACTCTGATTAGTTTATCAATCTGTGGCGGGCGATCTGTAGCCGCTGGCTGTGTGTCTCACCACTCAAAGCTTACGCCAAAAGTGAGGTTCGGGGTCACCATTCTGCTACCTCTTGATGAGTTTATCAATCTTAAGCTTTATGAGATGTCATCTTGCCGCTAAAAGGTATACACAGAACTGCAGCATTACCTCAAAGCAGCCACAGAGTGACTCCTGCACCTTAAAAGGGAAACATAAAACGGCAGAACGGGGTTACCAGTGCAAAATTTTGCTGTAGTTTTGTCTTGGATGCTAAACAGGGTTAATGGGTAATCGCCCCATGAGTCCCTCTCCTGGCTATCTCCCATCAGGGCACTTGGCTGAAGTGATCTCGAGCTTCCAGCGAAAAGATCAAGCGCTGGAGAACAATGCGAATGGCCTAATTGATGGCACTTCGTCGCGGCCACTTGACTTGATCAGTGCGTCCGATCAGTTCGGAAAAACCCCTACGACTGCGACTGGTAAAAGCACAATGCTCGGATGCCTATGTCCGATAAGATCTTTGACGCGCACCAAGGGCAATCGACGTGATAATCGACGTCCGATCTTGGCCGATCTGTCGATCGTTTTTGTTGTGTAATGGGGAACGTGACGCGCTAGATTTGCGTAATTTGTAAGCACTTTTTCTACCCCGCTAACCCGCTCCGCAGACCCATCCATACCCGCGTCCTACCCTCCACATGGCGCATTAGCTAGGCAAAGGAGCAAAGCGCGCGCTTTTGTGCGGATTCATTGCATACATAACTCACACAGGAGACACACAGGACACAGTAGACAGCAGACAGTACACAGGAGAGACGGCTACACAGGCTACCTGGTTATGGGAATGGGAATTCAGTTATTCTTTTATTGGGACATACAAGATCGAAGCGGCATGGGCCTGGGGATGCATGCGTAACCCTTTCGTAAATCGAGTTAATCCCACAGATAGAGCCAGCGAGGAGCCGACAAAACCATCCCGCATTCAGGTACGCTGTACATACATAACGACTATAATTGCCTCAATGGAAATTATTATCATTTTTCATTCGAGAGTGAGCCTCGGGTCTGAGGCTTGAAGCCTGACATCTGCCAAGGGGTTGAGTGTCGCCTCGATGGGTCACCAGCCCCGGGAAAGGGTTCACGAAGACGCTGGCCGAAGATCGTTTTGCTTTCACGTTTCCTTTCGGTTTGCCTGAAGTGCCGTCGCAACAATGACCCGAAAATGTCAACGAGGGAGAGCAGAGCAAAGGAAATGCAAGCAGAGATTTGGTTCTTGGTTCTTGGTTCTGGGTTCCACTTGAGGGTTGGATCGCGAATTGCGTAGAGGGTCGGCTGGCGGTAGGGTTAGGGCATATCAAGGTGAGCATGTCACACTGCGAACTAACTGACTTATTCATCTTTATTAATTGAGAGTGCAGAGTGCAGGAAGCTTTTGTGTGGCAAGCAGCGCACCGGACAGCAGCGTGCAGCGAGCAGCCTTTGGCATTGTTTTACCCCCCAACCCCAAAAGAGAGCGCTGAGAGTTGCATGACAAAGCACAATGTGCCAATAATGGGAAGTACGACCTGTCACATGTCACCAAAACAAAAGGCGGGACACACGGAAGTACTCTCCAGAACAATCGTAGCTGAGCAGTACAAATAATAAAGGGAATTCCCTCGTGCTAGTAGTAGTCCCTGTCGTATACGTACATATTTAGTCCCTCCCGTCAGTTTGAATTGAAATCAGCAGCTTAAAAGCATCCAAAATTCACAGTACTAAACCAAATTCCATAGTCCACACAAATTTCCAAAGATTTCTCGTTTGTTTTTTTTCTTTCTGCCGCAAAAATATGCCGAATGGAACGAAGCTGCGCTTTGCCTTGATCACCGAGGAGGCGCTCGAGAAGTTGCGCCCCAATCCGGAGCCGAGCATTCCCATACGCAGCGCCGTCAAGGAGGTACTCAGCGAGGTGATGGCCGAGCTAAATCTTAATCAGATGATCGAGGATAAGCTCGTGGAGCTGCTGGAGCGTCGGGGCATTGTCTCCAGCCAGAGTCCCAGCGAAAGCCGCAGCCTGGGCGGCCTTGCCATCGCCAAGAAGACGTCCATTCAGGGCATGCCCATGGGGGGATCCCTCTCATCGGTGTCGACGAGGACCAGCGAAGTTCGCAGGCAGCGGAGGAGCCGGGAGCGCCGTCAGCTCTCGCCGACTGGGAAGAAGTTGAGGACCAAGTCTCAGACGATATTCCTACAGCCCACACATCGGGAAGTAACCTTCTCACTGCAGGACACCACTTCCATGCAGCGTGGTGCAGCCGCTGCCACACATTCTGACGCAACTCGTGATGCACATCGGGACTCTCTTGCCGTTGCCACAAAACGAGCAGCAGACGCCATGTATCGGGACATGGACTCCAACCAAAGACGAGCCGAATCGAAGTCCCATTCCTATCGCAAATTCCTATCCTTCGATCAACAGCAGCAGCAGCACGAGCACGTGCGCCGCAAGTCGCAGCGCAGAAAGTTGCACCAGAGCTGAGTAAAAATTCCAAATTATTCCTAACAAAAAGGGTGTGGACTATACACATATTTAACATAAGATTGTTCTACATATTTTGTTGTACAAATTGAAAAATAATTAAGTACAAAATTTCAGCTCAGTAAATTGCAAATTTAATTGCATTTGAAAACGATTTATGAAAATATTAATTTTACTTTTAAGCGTTAAAATACAGAAATAAGTGATAAGTGATAGACCTCTGTCTGTATTACGCATATCTGACATACATTTCTAGTTGCTTTAAGGATCAAGATTCGAGTCCTCGCATAATTATTGTATGGATAAGAAACATCCACCAGTTGGCCCAAAAATTATTCAATTATATTTTGATTCTACTTGATTTTTATCTTATTTGATTTGTATTTGATTTATTTTGAAATTTCTGCTGGTTCATTTGCATGGCTCTTGGCAAAACTCATTTGAATCCATAAGGACAGGAAGGACATTACTTTCGATTGGGCCCACGATTGTTATGGCAACTTAGTGATGCTTTCCAACAGCAGGACAAGGACACCACCAATGGGTTAACTGAATTGCTTCTGTTTCTTGTTTTTTTATTTTTTTGCCCACACATTTTTCCATATCTATTGCACAAAAACATTTCCTTCTGCCCGACAGAGAAATATGCAAAGTGAAAAATTGAATCGCCTGGCAATTGTACAAATCAGCCCTTTTCCCTGTGCGGTGGTCGAGCTTCAAGGGCTTCAGCGGTGGGGGATGGTGGTCCGGGGCTAGTCTTCGCCGCTTATCATCAAGCAGCAGACAAGGGCAGAGCATCAATCAAGCGTTTCCAATGAATGGCTATCGACGGAATTAGAAGACCAGCGACGATTCTAACCCCCTCACTGTAGCCCTGCCTTTTGCGTCTTGGCAAATTCTAGAACACCACCCAAAAAAAAACACGCAGGAAGAGGAGGACACAGTTTCAGCCAGGGACCGGGCTATATTTTTGCGGCTTAATATGTGTTCGCAGAAAAAAAAATGGCAAAAAATTGAAATAAATGTTTAAAAATGTTTTGCAGGAGTTGAGGCAGCAAGACCAAGCGGCAGGAGCTGCTGGCATGAGTCGGAGTTCGAGTCGTAGTCGGAGTCAGTTGGGGTACTGGGAGGTGGGGGGGCTTATCGCTTGGATGTAGCCAGTGACAGGACATAACATAACCCTCGGTATCTCAGGCGCGCCATGCCATGCGTGGGCGAACGTCACCTCCACCCCTTGCCACTGTGCATGTGTGTGTGTGAGTGTGACGAACGGTCACCCCGGACCAGGACATCACAGGACATGAGTGGCAGAGAGAGTGAGCGAGAGAGGGAGTGTGGGAAATCGAGTCAAAGGGGTAAAAGATGCTGACTAAGTACTTTGGAAAATTGCTTCCATGCTGCCCGACTCTCGGCCATTGGCAATCCAGTTCGCCCAGCCACACACCACGCCACACCGGCCACCCTGGCAACCCTGGCCCTTCGGATATCCCCGTTTAGCGGTAATACATTGTCATTTATGCATGCCCCTCCACCGTATTGTAGGTAGGGAGTGGGCTGCAGCTCCTACTCGTGTGGCACTGCTCCTCAATCCATTTGCCAGGCCAGTGGACAAGTGTTGGATGCCATGTTTATGTTTTCCCGTTGTCTATCATTTCATTTTCTTTCCTTCTCCGACCCCACCGGCTCTTCACCCGAGACATTTCCTTTTGAAGCCAAGTTCGCGTTTCAATTTTTTCTCAGCTCCACTTTGTTGTTCCTGGCAGGCAGGCAGGCAGGCAGGGGAGAGAAGCGAGTCGGTAATATAAAATCCACAAACGCCAACAGAACTTCACATATGACAGCGGGGACAATCGTGGCAGGACCTAAAGCAGAGGAGGAGCTAAAGATGGATATATGTACATGTGTGTGTTTATGTATGTGTGTGTGTGTGTGTGTGTATGATGAAGGGATGAGCAGGATGTGGAAGTGGAAGCAACGACTTGGACCACGATGAGCGCGCTGCTCTGGATGTTTGTGATTTTTGAAGCGGAAAATCAAAGTTAAGACGCGTTCACACTAGGCAGCGAGACTGTGCAGAAGGAGCAGTGACCAGGAGCAGTGACCAGGAGTTGTAGCTAGGAGCAGGAGCGAGGAACAGTAGCCAATAGCAAAAGACAGGAGCAGTTACTAGGAGCAGTGATTAACATAACTAGCAGCCATAGTCAAGAACAGTAACCAGTAACAGCATAAGTCGCAGTCACAGTGTAGGAATAAATTACAGCCACAAGAAACCCCAACAATAAATTGTATCATCGAAGTAGTATTGGAAGTAGCAGCAAGAGCTGTATAAGTATCAAATAAGTATCAGTATAAGTATCAGTATAAGTAACAGTATAAGTAGCAGTTCAAGTAACGCTTCCCTGTCCTTACTCTCATTCCTTTCCCCCATTCGCTGGATGTGCCGCTAGTGTAAACAGAGCTTAAGGCGCGACAGGACGTGGCACTGCCCCATTGTATGCGAATATCTGTGTGTGTGTCAG
This sequence comes from Drosophila subobscura, assembly GCF_008121235.1. Taxonomy (NCBI): domain Eukaryota; kingdom Metazoa; phylum Arthropoda; class Insecta; order Diptera; family Drosophilidae; genus Drosophila; species Drosophila subobscura. The sequence continues at coordinate 19,926,949 of NC_048530.1, read as the reverse complement.
TGTGTGTATGTGTGGGTTTGTTGGAGCGTTCGAGTTTCAGAAAATTGCATTTTTTCATATCATTAGGTTTTATTGGTTTCTTCCTGTTAAATATTCCCAAAAAGTCCGCACGGTCCACAGTCCGCAGTCCGCAGTCCGCGGACCGCTTTTGTCTCGCATGTTGTCAAAACAACAACACGAGCACGCTCCAAAAAACAACCTGAACACACGCCCATAGATACGAATGTATATATGTATCTGTATATACATATGTGTGTATATAGAACACGCATCATATAATTTGGTAACGGATCTGAAACTGCGCCAACAGCCCCGCAATGTCCTGTGACAAGCGCCTTGGCTCCACTCCACACTCCACATGAGGCAAAGACAACTGCAAGCTGGCGACTTCCCGTTTGCCTTTGTAGTTGTCCCACCTGGCTGCGTAGAACAATACGCAATCGATTTGCCAGACCCGCCCCAATTAGTGGCCACCATTGGAGCGCACCGAAAAGGCTTCGATTCAGGACACACAGGCAGAGAGTAGAAGGAGCTGGAGATGGAGAGGATGGACTCTTCACAGCCATCCATTGACCAACTGCGCACACAATATTTGTCCAGGCAAGACACACACATTATCGACTGCAGAACTGTCGATTCGCATCCACCACAGGTCGATGCCTATGTAAATAAATGTGAATGGATCGATGGGATATATGGTTTATGGCCCCTGCCACACACAGGACACACCCGTATCTCGTGCCCCGTGTCCTGTATCCCACATCATCGGCCTGTCCTGGCCACCACAACAATGCAAATACAACAGCCTCAAATGGAGTCAACTTTACCTGCGTAAATCAGGATCTGCTGCTGCTGCTGCTTCTGATTGACTGCCTGTCGTATGTACAGATGGATGGCTGGTTGGTTGTATATCCCCACAGCTGTAGCTGGTCAAGAGGGGTTAAGTCTTCGACCCAAATGCAAATAGAAAGGGGGCAGAAAGCGAGAGTCTGCACAACGTTTCAATATGCCACCAAACGAGAAAGAAACTCCCCAGCAACAGACGAACGGCAGGGCGGATGGATGGGTCCGTCCGTGTACCACCTGCAGTGGGCCTGGGTCGGACCGGTGCTCTCCTGTGGGGCCCCCGGGGTCGTTTTATGCTCCACCTCCTGCCTCCTCCTGCCTCCTGCTGTCTCCTGCTGCCTCCTGCTTCTGCTCATATGTGTGCTTGGGTTCTCGGAGCTGTTGCCTTGTTGATGATGCGCTTCGGTGGACATCGCCCAACGGAAGAGGAAATGAAAAAAGGCAAGCAGCAGCAACAGCCCGACTCTGACTCCGACTCCGACTTTGAGTCCTGCGTCCTGCGTCGTCCTGAGTCGTTGTCGTCCTCGCCAATTCCGCTTGGTTGGTTTGCAAAATTTTTCGAATTGGATACTCTCTGGCGACCAGAGAACGCCCACGCCCACGCCCACGCCCACGACCACGCGCACCGGGCAACTGCCAACTGCCTAGCGGGCGGCCATGAGTCCACCTTCAACCCACCCAACCGAGCGTCCCCTCCCCCCTCATTTCTCTCTCTCTCTCTCTGTATCTCTCTGTCGTTTGCTCCTTGGCAGCCCCAGTCTACCGGGCGCTCCGGACAGGTCCTTGCCATCGTTTGTCCTCTGTCGAGCATATGACCAAAGGAATCACCAAGCAAGGATGTCTGCTATATATCGCTGTGTGTGTGTGTGTGTGCCATGTCCTGCGTATGCATACATGTATCTGTCTATCTGCGTGTGTGTGTGTGTGTGTAAGTAGTATTTGAAATTTTGCATATTAAAATATTGTCGTGTATGCAAAAGGTCGCTCGCTCCATCTTATTCCTTGGCAAAAAAGGTGGACGCCGTCGCGCGCGTTTTGCGCTGCTTTTCTCGCTGCCGGCGTCGCTGCCACTGCACAGTGGCTGGAAAACAAAGAACCACAATCAAAATGTAACGCATTAACCATCCAGGATGGATGATTGCACTGCTCAGCACCACGCTTTTACTTTTTTTTAAGAATTTTTGAAATTTTGTTATTTTTCCAAAGATTTTTTCAGAGGTCGCACTTCTTTTTTTGCACATAACTTAAGTATCTAAGATCTTGTTGTAGTGAAAATTCATTCCGAGAAGCTAATAGAGAGTAGCGATATGCTGTACCTGAACACTCTCCAGCTTCATCGTACCATCTGGGAAGGATTAACGTTTCAAATTAAATATTAATTCTGTTTTTATGTAACTTGCGTCAACAGATTCATTCTTGTGTCTTTCGTATTTTTGTGGTCATAGTTGCATTGTTACACGAATTAGCTAACCCATTATCGATAAACAAGCGATTAATGTTACATTTATCGATAATACATTAAACTTCCAATAAATAACATAAGCAGACCATCAAAAAATTACCCAACAGTAATAGTTAGCTCTCGATTCGCTCTCCATTATGCCACAGATTTGTATGCGCTTTTCTCTTGTTTCAGCCCACTGTGCGCTGTTGTTATTAGAACTGAAACGGACTGTGGATGTTGATGTTGATGTGGATGGGGCGGGGTGTGGAGGATGCGGCAGCACTGGCAACAACATTGGGACACAGACACATCGCCTGTGGTAACACAATAACGAATTTCCGTAGCAACTTCATCGCCAAGTCCTGTTCCTGCTTCTGATTCTGATTCAGCCTCTGCCTCTGCTCCTGCTGCTCCTTTTTTACTCCTGCAGTTGTTGTTGCTGCCGCTGCTGGTGATGTCCTGCCTCCTCCTGAAATGTTATCCACATTACATGGTTCGGTCTCCTCTTCAGGTCCAGGTCCGTCTTCATTTGGAACTTTTCTCCGGCTTTTGCCCGCTGCTGTCTCCCGCCTCGCCCATCGCCTCCTTCCCTTTATTTTTTCCTTCATTTTCTTCATTGCGTTTGTTACATTGGCGACTAAATTCTGGCAAACGACTGCAAGGACAAGGACACTGTGGGTGGCTCCGCACAGGACTCAGACCATAAATGAAATTGTACACTTTTCCAATGCTGCACTCACAGACAACCGAACAGCAAGACAACGAGACAGACTGCAGGAGCAGGAAGGGAGTCACGGGAGAGACCAGACCACATATGCCAATAATAATAATAATTGTAATAATAGACGGAATAAATACGTTAAACAAGCAGATGTAAAGAGGAATAGTTGCTGAGCAAACTGAGTGCAGAAATCAAACCGAAAAACATTCCGATATTTGTGGGCAAAGGCTTCCAACTCCACTTCTCTCTCTCTCCCATCTCTCAACCAACTTTACAGACGCACCAAAGCGCACACAGAGCACTCTCCAAATGTCGATCATAAATCCCAGTGACAGACACGGGAAACAGAAACAATTTTGTGCCGATGGCTTGCGATCTGTCGATCCTTTTTTTGCGTCTTGAGAAAGGGGGCAAAGATACAAATCCGTTACATCGAGGCCCTAAAAAAGGAAGCAGGAAGAAGTTTCAAAAGAATTATTGCACATGACATTCGCGCTGCGTCTGCACCACCCTAAGAAAAACGAAAACGAAAAAAAAACAGCATCCCAGCGCATACGGAAACGATCGGAGAGGAAACATTTTAATGGATTTTCATTTTCCCTTTTCGTTTTCATTATTTTGTTTTCTTTTAGTTTTTGTATAGATCGTGAGAAAGTTGTTAACCCCTTGGCGAGGCCACAGCCATAATTTATAATGATTAGTTACCGTTCGGAAGGAAGGGAAAGGTAACAGTTGCCGGGACAGAGCACAGAGCACAGAGCGCCTTCTTTTCCAGCGAAAAGAACAGAGAGCAGGGCAGATCCTTGAAGGATAACGGAGGCTGTAGACCGCGACAGAGGCGTCATCCCTCAGCGAGGGGTCTCTGCCTTTGCTCTGCCTGTGGTCGGTCCTCCGCCAGCTGTGATAAAAAGTGCTCGAGCAGACAATGGCCCAATCCCCTAACGAGATGATTGATCCACAATCGGGCCAAAAGACGAACGAACTAACGAACGGCTTAGGCCTGCGAAAAAGATTGCGCGAAACTCTTGAGAGTTTAGAAATATTGAAGGAAGGAAGTGCAAGCGGGTTCTGAAAGTGTTTTATAGTTCCTTGCATGACATTTCCAATATTCAAAGTATCGAAAAGAGTTTGAAAACTTCCATTCCTGGCCATTCAACGAGCCATCGAGGTGATCGGTCATTGACCTCTCCCTCGCCAATCAATTGGCTATTGGAATGACTGTGGATTGACCCCCAGGCCTGTAGTGACCCCCATTGTCCACTCGGCAAGTAATAAGCGCCTCTAATTCGAGCCAATTCATTAATCAACCAATTAGTCAGCTCTAAGTAGTCGCTGCCAAAACACACACCATACAAAAGGGAAAGGGAAAGGCAGAGGGAGAGAGGGAGAGGGAGTCGAGTATTATACCATAAACGTATAAATATCAATTTGATCTGTCAAATATTGACACATCAAACCCTAAACAAACCAATGACAGGCAGCATCCCCCCCGGCGTCGCTCATCTAGCCATTTAGCGGCAATTTATGAGCAACAAAACACCCAAAAAAAAAAAGGACAAAAATTGGTGGAAAAAATAATAAATGAAAACACTGAAATGATGCTCTCGCTCTGTCTCACACAATCTCCCTCTCCCTCTGACAGACACGGAACCCGAGAACCCAGAATCCACGCACAGAAGCAGAAGAGGAACACCAACAAAAAAAAAAGGGATTTTTCAGATAATTTCAAGGGTCCTTGACTCTTGGGCCCCGCAAATCGCAATGAGCCAATGAATGATGCTGTTGTTCCTGTTGCTCTGCCCATTCCACATCCAGCGGCAATTATGTGTATTATATAACATCATGTTGTGCAGTTTAATGTCAAAAACTTGGTTTTTTACACCAAAAATTGTGTGTGCGAAAGGTTAGGGGATGCTGGCCCCGTGGACCGGGAGGGTCCAGCCTCTCAGTGCTCAGTCCTCTATCCTCTGTCCAATCCTATTGCCTACTGGTTGGCAGGGTTCAAAGTGCGTGTGAATATGAGGATGTGTGTGTTTTTTTTTTGGTGTATTTGTTGCTGTTTCTGTGGCACGGGATGCTGCGGTATTGTTAAGGTGTGAAGCGAGCGATTAATGCCACAACATTAGACTCTGAGGACAATTGAGTGAGGAGCCCGTGTAATGCGATAAGGCGCCAATCCCCGATTCGCAATTATCCCATTGTGATCGCTCTCTCTCACTCTCTATCTCCATCTCTATCTCTCTGTGTGTGTGTCTTTCTGTCTAACTTTGGGGTCAAAAGTGCAGGGCAAAAAAAAAGGGCAAAATACAGGAAATTACATTTGAGTTATCCTCTAGACAGGAGCAGCAGAAGCAGCAGCAGCAGACGACAGAGCGCAGCCGGATCCGGATTCGGATTCGGAGCAGGAAAATCAGCAATTAGTCAAGTGGTTAATGAGTTGAGCGAAATCGGATCGGATAAGGACACACAAAACAGCAGCAGAGCCGAGAGCTGAGAGCGCGGAAGGATATGATGACTGTACGCACACCTCATGATGGATTTGGGATTTCGTATTTCGGGATTTGGGTTTTTCGGCTGCTGCGATTTTTCCCCCTTCTGCTGAGGATGCTGCTGTGCATTTTCCGGCACATTGGCGAAACTGCAATTGCAATTTGAAATTGGTTTTAGGTGTGGGGTGTAGGGTGTGTGGGGTGTGTGGGGTGTGTGTGTGCTTCTGGGTCGTGGAAAATGGATGAAAAAAGGGTTAAGGCGCTTAGAGGGTTGTCCCGGAGCGCAGTACGGCAGGCAGGCAGGACAATGACAACTGACAAAAAACAAAACGCGAAAAATTTAAAAATGGCACAACAGGCAAATTTCTCTGATTTGGTTTTTTTTCTCTCCTTTTTATTTTTTGCACAAGGGTTGAAACGAAGAGAAACGCAACGGCACTGCAAATGGGCGGAATGGAAATTTAATTTTTTGAAAAATATTTTCAAATACACAAATTTAACGATGCCAATGTGGCATGCACTGAGAGAAATGAAGCACTGAACTGACCTTTAGCAGTAGCCTCAAATAAATGGCAATAAATTATGGGAAGATATTAGAGGAAAATAAAAGAAAGCAATTGAAAACTTAGAAATACAACTTGTAACTATTTTTTCATGGATTTGCATTTCTGCTATTTATTTATAGAAATTGATGAATTAAATATGCGTATAGAAGGTCAGCAGAATCTTGAAAGAGTTTTAAGAATTTGAGGACATAAAGTAAATGCACAAAAGTGCATTAAAATCAATGAAATATTAATCAAATCAATGCCTTCTGATGGTGAAAATCTGCAACTTTCCGCTAAACTGCAGCCCGCAGCCTGGTGACCTTTCTCAGGCATTTTGTTGCTGCCGCGAATAATCAATTTCCCCCAGAAACGAACATCATGCGATGCCGCTTCAGATAGCAACTGTCCACAAAAGCCAGAAATATTTCAATGAGGATAAGGATGTGGATGTGGATGAGGACGAGGACGTGGAGTATCGATTGCCGATGATGGCCAGGTGTTGCCGTTGCCGTTGCCATTTGGATAAATTTCGATTTCGATTTTGGTTTCGGCTTAAACCGCGCGGCAAACACACACGCACACACACACAGTATGTATATTGGCCCATGGATCACCTTCACCCCCTGGCGCCTACCCTACCCTTCCCAAGTGCCAAGTCGAAAGTCCCTTTCCCATCCCCAAGCACAAGGCAACCCCTTAATACCCATATTGTATCTACATACATTTGCATGGCCTCATTTCTTTTCATCCATAATTTTGAAATTGCGAGCAAATTTTCCCCCCCGCTCGCGCTCTCCGCTTGATGTTTGCTTCGTGGCATAGTTTTTCCGCACACACACACGCACACGCACACGCACACTCGCACACACACACAGGGAAAAGGATTATTTATTTATTACGAAATTTTCGTCATTCGATGCGCGGCTGTGGCGCGTGGAAAGGTGGAAATCAAAGGTGGAAGCGGGACTCGGGGACTAGGCCAAGGGGACTCGACGGCCGCCGCAAATGTCGAATTATTCAAATGATGATTCCAACCCCTCGCGCACCGCGCACCGCCGCACCCCAACCCTCTCTACCTCGCTATCTCTCTCTGTGATATGCAAAAAATGTTTAAAAAAGGAGCAGAAGCAGAAGAATGAAATGCTCGTACGCACACACACGGCACAGGACATGGGCACATACAGGACATAGGAGATACTATAAGGACCAGGCGCGTCGCGTCGCGTTGATTTTTGTGTGCACTTTTTTGTCTACCTTGCGGCAATCTGTTGGCACACACACACACACACAGACAGAGAGGCAGAGGCAGAGGCAGAGGCACGCACGTGGTGTAGTGGAAATGGCCCTCATGTTCCTGCCACACGGCTGCTGTTGTTGCTGTTTCCTTTGTAGTTTGCATGTCCCGTTTCGTCATATGAGATCGCGAACGTTTACAAATTTTTCATTTATTCAAAAAACAAGCAGGGCAGCCAGCAGCAACTCCAGCCACAACGAAGGTTCAGATACACTGAAATTTGTATATTTATTTATACATAAGAATGGGCAGTATCCGATAGATAGATAGATGGAGGCTGTCCCTATGGATATAAGACTATAAAGATGACAAAAAGTAAGTAAGTAAATATGTAGATACATATGGCAATGTTAGGCACAATATTATATGAAACATTTTTATATGAAGCTAATGTGAAAAAAGTAAGAAATTGATTGCATTAATGACCAAAAGGCGCTTGACTGCTGAGATTTATGTAAAGTCTCTGGAGATTTTTGTTTCCCTTAGCAAAGAAAACTCCGCTAAGAGAACTTCCCCCAAATCCTGCTCACATTAACAGTTCATTTGCCCAAAGCCTTGAGCTAGCGAATGTGCCTCCAAGCAGAATTCTCACCTACAAATGGACAGATAGGATGGCGACGAACAGGACTCGCTTGGTCGGCTCATTCGTCTGCATGTGTGTGTGCGTGTGTGTTTAATATGAAAAAGTCGCTTTTGAAGACATCTGCGTATTTTTCCCTATCCAATATGTGTGCTCGTCCCCTTCGTCGCTCTACCTCGGACTCCCCCTGTACCCCCTATGCGGGCATGGGACACTCCCGTCAGTGTCGCCAACCACAAATTCATTTAATTTGCACCTTGTTGGGCCATTTTTATTTGTTTTCATTTGTTTTGTTCTCGTTTTTTATACAGCTGGCCACATCTGTTCTTTGGCGATCTTGGTTCATTGATGAGTCGCCCAAAGGTAGGGGCTAGGCTGGGGTATTTTTATGCTGGTTGGTAGGTGGAAGAAGCTGAAGCTAAAGGGTTTACTTATCTGGTAATTAGGATGTCAAGAACGAGAAACACTTGTGCACAAATTCAAATTTTCATTGCCGTTAGCTTCATTAAAGCCTTTCCAGTAAAAGTAGATCTTGATTTGCTATCGATCAAGCACTCTGTCAATCTTTAGTCACAATACTTTACGGCGTATTCAGTTCAACAAGCCAGCGCTTGAATAAGTTTGAGATAAATTCGGAATTTTTTGTTGTTGTCAGCAGCCATGGCAAGTCCTTTGCAGCATCATTTGCTCAATACGGCCAAGCAGATCGAGATGGAGCTGGACCAGCAGCTGGACCACCTGGACAACCTCGACTGTGATGACCTGAAGGTGTTGCGCGAGCAGCGTTTGCGCGAAATGCGGGAGCTGAACAACAAGAAGCAAGAGTGGCTCAAATGTGTGAGTAGTGCGGCTGTGGCAGGGGGTAACCGATGGAGATAGAGTCAATTGTTTGCGCAGGGTCACGGCACCTACACGGAGCTGGCTGGCGAGAAAGAGTTCTTTGAGACGTCCAAGAAGTCAAACAATATCGTTCTACACTTCTATTGCGACGGCAACGAGCGCTGCCGCATTGTGGACATGCACCTGAAGATATTGGCCTCGAAGCACGTGGAGACCAAGTTCTGCAAGTTGAACGCCGACAAGTCGCCCTTCCTGACTCACCGCCTGCGTATCGAGGCAATGCCCACCATTGCCCTGGTGAAGGACAGCAAGGTAAAGGACTTTATTGTGGGCTTTACCGATCTGGGCAACTGTGATGACTTCTCCACTGAGATGCTCGAGTGGCGCATCAGCCAGTCGGGGGCCATTGACTACGACGGCGATCTGATGCAGCCGCCAGAAGGAAAACGCAAGCCATACCTCAACCAGCCACAGAAGACAATTCGTGATGGCAACAATTTCGATGACTCTGACATCGAGTTGGATGACTGATTGAAGTCATCCAAGAAGCTATGAAGCTCCCAGCAACACACACAAAAAGACACAAACTCAGAGATACAACAGCAACTAGAACAGGTATCTAATCCAATCAGTCATCATTTTAACAGTCATTTATTTATGGGTTATAGCCACTCACACGCACTACTAAATCGCTCATTTCCAGCACTCCCAGCTCCGCACATTCCCACAACTTTTGAGTGGCTAATTCAGTCAACAATTTGACACTGTTTGGCATAATTTCAACATGTTTTATGCTAGTCACTTGCACCCAGCCCAGAGTGGCGCAACACGCTCTGAAATTGTTCATGTAAAAGAATAATAGAAACCTAAATAAAGAGAGGAAATTCAGGGGAAATATCAAAGAAAATTGTCTGATAAATTTCTTTATGAGAAGCATAATTCCAGTAATTATTTAGTGCATTTTGCTGCACTTATTTTTGTTTTATTGAACTCTCTTTCTACTTCAAATATAACTATATTCGTGTCTCTAAAATATTCTATAAATATAATATAATATTCCCCTTGTCACAATCACAACCTCGTTCCGCCCCCTGATTACCCTTCTCACACTCTCCACAATAAACCCAAAATCGAATCCAAATCAAATTTGAGTAAAAGTCACCAAATAGACACACTCAAACCCCACATATACACACACACACACGCACACTCCTTTGTCAAATAGGAAAAGTATCCCTAACTGGACCCAAGCCCTGCTCCTGCCCCTCCCCCCACACATCACCCAAGCAGAACAAAAATTATGGAAAAAGTTTGCATAAATGTCCACAAACATGTGGCCCAGTCCCAAGTTTCAGTCTCAGTTCCAGTTGCCTCCATTTTAGAGATGCTCCAACAAGCGCCGCGCCGCACCGCGCCGCTCCCTCCCCTCCCCTTTGCGAACCCCAGCAACTCTTTTATTTTCTTTGCCGCCTTTGTGGGGGTGGGATGGGTGGGGCTACAGCTGCCTCCTTTATATACTTTCTTCTGCCTCCACTCATTGGCATCGTTGGCGACTTTATAAAAATGTTTGCCCTTTCGGTTTGTTTGTTTGCCTACGCGGCGATTTGTTTTTCTCTGTCCGTCTGTCTGTCCGTCCGTCTGTGTGTCTGTTTGTTTGTTTGTCTGTTTGTTTGTTTGCTCGACTGCGTTTTGTGTCGTAAATTTAATGGGTAGCAGCAACAACAAAGGAGAGACATCGAAAAGGAATCGAAACGAATTGAATGGCAAACGGGAGCCATGCATAAAAAATTGCCAAAGCCAAGGCAAAGGATGAGGCACACATGGTCGTGGACGTGGACGTGGACTGGCAGCCAAGGGTTAACTTCGATTAGCCCAAAATGTTGTCATGGCCTGTGGTCGCACATATGTGCCACCCCACCCGGACGGGGGAGTGGCAGTGTGGCACAGGGGGGTGGCCATTTGGGGAGGCGGGCAGTGGTGAGAGGTCTAGTCTCCATGTGCGAGTGTGGTCATAAGGCCAAAGCACAAATAATAACAGTCACGCGTCGTTGTGCCACCCAGCACCCACTCCCTAGGCAAAAAGTAGCAGACGCAGCAAAAATAAATATTAAAATATAAAATAATAAAAAAGAAAACATGAAAAATAAAGCCACGAAGAAGTTGCTACTAGAGGGAAGACCTTCATGGGATGCGACTAGATGGATGCTCTATAGAATTTACACAAGAGGCAGAAGGCTGAATTCAATTAAGATTTCAATGAGCTAAATTAATTTCGGATATTTTATATTAATATTTTCCAAGACCAATACTAAAATATTCGATCAAATTTTCATAAAATTGGCAACCAATTGGCATAGCAAAATCTTCGCAAAATTCTTGTTAATTTACTTGATTTGTCGGTCATAAAAATAGTAGTGAAAAAAGCGAAGAAAATTATACAATAAATACGCTTTTGTGTACTTTTATTTATTTATTAAAAGTGCCAGAGCGAGCAGCAAGGCCAGCAGGGCCCACTGAAGGAGTGGAAGGACAAACCCGGGACCCGATGCCGATGCCGATGCCGATACCGAAACCAAAAACCCGAAACCGAACCAAGTCCAATGGATACACCATGCGAATCCTCGAATGATTGTAGTCCTGCAAGTCGCTTTTGGGTTGGCGGACAGCGTCCCCCAAAAATAGGGCCATTGATCAAAATTGTTACAATAATGGCGAAAAATCCACCCCGCACATGCGGCGAGGACAGGACATACTAAACACCCAACCACCCACCCACCCCCCTTCCACCTTTCACGGACGCACACACACAGTCAAGGAGGAGAGGGTGAGGTGACTGGGAGGACAGTCCACCGTTCACTGTCGACCGTCGGTCGTCTTTCCATTTCCTCCGCCCCTCCCCCGCTCATCCACACACTGTTTTGCCATGCCTTTCATTTCGCATCTACCCTGCACTGGCATAATAAAGAAGTGTATATGGGTTCATGGGTTCTAAAGGTAATAAATTGGAAGTATTATAATATTTATATGCAGGTATGCAGAAAAAATAAATTAAATTAAAATAATAAATAACTAAAAACTTCGAAGAAAATTCGAGCTAAACACAATTGAAAGATTAAATACAAGAAAATAAAACTAACTACGCGAAGGCATGTTTTTATTAGTGATTGAAGAAGAGAAAACGAGTTAGTTGTGGATATTATTTGGTTTAAAAATATAAATCCATCTAAATGATAGTATTTCCGTATAATATCCAGTAAAATTACATTCAAACTTTACTTACCTAACCCTTAAATGCCTAAAAGTAATGCTGATAGCTAGAAGATATATATTTTGGTAAGCAGTATCCCTTGGTCGTTACATCGTGCTCAGCATTTGCCCACTTGTTTCATTTCGTTGCATGGCGGAAAGCGCCAGCAAAGGGAAAGCAAATATCGCCATTGCTGTCCGACATGGCAACGGAACGGACAACAGGACAAGGAGAGGACATGGACGGGGACACGGACACAGAGCTGGTCGAGCAGTGGCTGGCTGGAGTGGTGGCAGTGGGTGGAATGGGATGGAGTGGGCTGGGCTGGGCTGGGCTGGGCAGGCCCTCGTCTACCATTGAAAGCCTTTTTTGATGGCGGCTGCTGCTGCTTCTGCTGATGCTGCCAGCGTTTGTGGCGGTGGTGGTGGGTTGGCGGGTTGGTGGGGGTTGGTCGAGCAAGGTAGCAGGCGGTTGCTAACGGTTGAGCCTCTGCACGGAATGTCCAAAAGGACCAAGGGACCCGCCGCTGCCGACGCTACATGTGTGTGCCACAGCATCGTAATGGCCACAGTTGTTGTTATGGCCAAAGTTCGTACGTGAGGGTCGAGCAGAGTCGTCGTCGAGTCGTGGACGCGAATGACGAGGGGTGTGGTGGGTGGCTGGGTGGATGGTTGGGCACGTTGGAGCACACACACACACATGTAGAGAGAGGGGTATGGTGGGGTATGGCGGGGGACCAACATCTATTCGCATTTTGGTCCTTTTTGGTGGCCGTTAGCTGGTCCCGGGGTCGTTTGTACATATTGCATCAAAGAAAAGTTTTCTACTGTTGGAAAAATAAAGCAAGAAAAGTCCCGCCAACACACACACACACACACATACACAACACACACATGCCATACACTCACACATGGACCACACGCAGTCGCAATGCAAATAGCAACAAAATACAAAAATGAAAAAAAAGAAAGTTAAAAGTGGTCTTCGAAACGGACAGGACAACGCCAAAGGATATGCCCAGCTACATTTACATACATACATAAATATGTACATAAATATTCTTGGGGTATCCATGCAAATAAGGCTCCAGCCCTCCGCCTCCCAACCACAACAGCAAAAACCCCAAATTCGTTTTGGCGTTTATCAAGTCAGGACTCGGAAATTGGCTGCCATTTCGATCTACCCCAGCTGCCATAAGCCCAGTCCCCAGTCTCCTGGCCAATCTAACCCAAATAAATATAAACCAAATGAAAGCGCAAAGAATTGAATCTAAATATTCGCTCGGCTTCTTTGAGTGGATCAAACTCTATAGCTGCGAAATGAAGCTCTGACCAGAGATGATCCCACCGGAGGATTATGATCCGAACTTCAGCCGTTTGCAGATTTAAGCAAAAAAGCAAAAAGAACTGTCCCAAAGATCCACCAAAGCACATTCATAGAATGATGTCAAATGACGTCTGCTGGCTATAGAAATTTCCCATAAGAGAGCGGACACTCGGACTAGGATCTTAAGATCCTGAAATTTACTGACATGCCTTCAACATATTCGTTTAATTTTCGTAAAACCCACAGATCACAGAAGCGAAGGCCCCACCCTCGCATTTGCTCCAAACCGCAACCCCAACTTGTGCCTCCTGCTCGGCCTCAGCCACAGCCTCCGCCTACTACTTCTCCCACTCCTCCTGTTGTTTCTTCTCTAAGGACGCAATCAGAGCTCGAACCAGTCCAGAGCAGGCGGCCACATCAGGACCAGAGACCAGAGACCAGTCACCAGGCCAGGGCTGATCTCTGGGACAAAATATTAGTTCTGTCAAAATAAATTTCTTTGAGTAATGTAATCCCATTTTGTGGTCTTCACCCACTGGGAGGGAGGGCAGGCATGGGGCACACAAGAAGTGGTGCTATGTGGGGGGAGTTGGACTCATTTTTTTCTCCCACATTCCGCCCCTCAGACCACCCTCTTGGGCACATATCGCATCAGGCAGAATATGAACGCGATAAATCTGTTCGTGATTGTTTTTTTTTCTGTTCTGTTCTGTTCTGTCTTTTGCCACACTTACACACACATGTGGGTGGTGGTTTGGGTAGATGGGTGGGGTGGGGTGGGGTGGGGTGGTGTGGGTGGTTGAGAGGTGTCCAACTCGGTTTGTGGTGTGTGAAAAAAAAATGGCAACGGAATTCGCTAATCCCAAGGACCAGGCCAGGCCTCAGATTGAGCTTCAGCTGTCCTTTATTACACTATTTCCTAGGCTCAGGCCCAAGATGGATATACATTTACATACATACATATGTTTGCAGTAGAGGAAGTGGCTGCTGGGGGGAGGTTGAGGTCTGTGTGGAATGGCAGTCGGACGAAGAGTGAGTGTGCGGCAGAAGGAGAAGAAGTGGCAGTGGCAGTGGCAGTGGCAAAAGCCAGCGAAGTACGAAGTCGATTACGGACACATGTATTGTCGTTTCACGCACATGAGAAGACGTGACCAGGTGGGTGGATTTCCCAGTCGGCCACCCACACCCACAACCCCTACCACTACGCCTACCCCTACCCATCTGTGTGTGTGACTCGGTCGCTGGATGATGACAATGTCTCCTGACAGCTTTTTGCGGCCGCCTGTGATTGCCAAAAATGAACCACGATGACGGGGAAAAAGAAATTGCAAAAAAACAAAAATGAAACACGAAATGCCGAAGCTTTTGATACCCTGACAGATGCATAAACAACGAATTAACTATCGAATATGCATTAACCTCTATATTCTACACTCCATGCAATTTTCCATAAATTCAATAAGAAACATGTTGGAAGCATTATGTGATCTATGGTGTGCGATTTAGGACCTATTCAGTAGATTTCCAGAATTCAGCCTTCCTTACTTCCCAAGCCTCACAATAAAGTACAACAAAGCTAGAAGAACTTTCCGAAGTACTATTAAATACTAGACGAATCTTCCTAGAACCTAAAAATAAACAAAATCATCCCTGAGTAAATACTTCAACGATATAAAAAGAACACCAATAAATGTATGTACAACACAAACTTCTGGGCATAGTCTTAATACCCTCTGGAAGGGTATACACCAAGAAAAAAATACATGTATAAAAAAAACGAAACCCCTGAAATGTAATACACTGAAAGGCACACACACGCACGCACCACGAGGCCGCATGAGTTGTGATTCGCGGGGCAGGACATTGATGAGGCCAAATTTCTGTGATTCGTCATCTAAATAGGTTTTTGCCCGAGCACTCACCCACACTCACACACACATGCACACACGGGTGTAAAATTACCAAACATTACACACACACAAGCGTCTAGGAGGGGGGGGTGGAAATATCTCGGCCATTGGCAAGCTAATGGCCAAGAAAATGCCATGCAGCTGGTGCAGATTTCACATATGCAAAGGAAGAAAACAAAAATATTTCACGTTCCATTGCTCGCTGCCTTGGCCACTCGCCGCTAGGTGGCCAGTAGGAGGTAACAGACTGGAACGTATTCAATTCCAATTAGAATGTTGTGAAGTCGCCGCTAGGTGGCAATATCGTATCTTCAGCCAATTAAAAAAACCAGCCCCGAGGCGATTTGAAGAGCTCCTCCCAAAACGATAGTTTCTTGTGAAAGTTCCAGAGTTTCTTCATATTATATGAACATATTTTTGTGGAAAAAGCAACAAATAAATATACATCCCAGTCCATTATTTTCCTGTTTTGCACACTAACTCGCTCGCTATTTATTCAATTACAAACGGCATAAGGCATTTTTGTTTAGGTTTAATTTATAATTTTTGTACAGCTGCGGATTAGCTTTGATTCTGCTTCTTCTCGTTGGTCTCGACGGTTAGGTTCATATTCTTCTACCAGGCAATTTGGCATCCCACGCTTTGGATAACGCTTTGTACAGAAAAGACCGGTAATGGCTGATCGGGGTACACACTGGAGTCTACGATGAAGCGCTTCGTAAGGACAGTGTTCCGAAAGAATTGATTCTCATCGAAATGGAAGTGTAATGTGAAGGATATGTTGTCTTGGTGTACCACTGGCACATCTGTCAGCTTGTGGAGTGCTGCTTGGTCGTGTGGTTCTACCCATTCCGACAGCATGGAGGTATTACCGAAGGAAATCAGCCAGAATCTGGGTATGCCCTTCGTGCAGCTCTCGACATTTACTTTACGTTTCTTTGCCTCTTGCCAGTTTCGCATCTGTCCAGCGGGGTCCACTGTCCCGCTGACGATTTGCTTGCGCTTTTCCAATATAGGGTGACGCCTCAGCTCGTAATCCTTCTCCATATTTAGCCTATCCTGGTAGTACTGCTCCTCTATTTCAAAGCTTTGAAATAGCGCTTGAACAGTATTCCGCAAATGCTGCTTACGCTCTGTCGAATTCAAGCCAGCTGGCCAGGCCTCCTGTCCTGATGTGTCGACGTCATTACCCTCTGGTGGTGTGTCCATTTTGGCTTTAAAATGATATCGAGCCGATGGCTATTATTATTTTTTTGATATTTAATCGCTACAGCGAAATTGGTTGGTCGCAGAGATGAGTCCGCATTGACCAGGTATCTGATGTTTGACTTGGAACGATTCAACTCGCCTGACGTGTTTTCCACTAGAATCTTTGTAGTCATAAAATATGTTAAAATCTAAAACCATTTGGCCTACTATATGATACAATTTCGAATCTTTTTCATGGCCTACTCTGTGCTCTCTTTTCGATATTTTTGTATTACTGCAACCCCGAAAACTCAGCAATGATGTACATATAACAGGAAAGAGCCCTGGACGCTGGAAACTATATTCAAATATTCCTTTGTTTGATGCACAAACATAGACAGCTCCGAAGAGAACATTGACGAACATTGTAAGTGTTAGACTTTATTTAGGACCTATTATAAACAATTAATTAAATGTTCCATCATTTCTTGGTGGTAGTCAAGGCGGAGAGAAACAAACAAAAAAAAATAATGGGAAAGCGGAAAAAGTGATTTGTTTTTCTTCGTTTTTTGTGTGTGTCTAAATGCACTGTAATGCGTATTGTAGTTTGAATTGCGCTCAACTGGGCTCCAATAGGGCACCGGCCAGCCATCAAATCGAATAACGAATACGATGCGAATGTTGCATAACATCTAGGTTGTATTTCTTGTAAATAATAATCTTCCATGTGTGGGAACTTCCACTGCTGCTGATGTTGGAGCTCCTGCTGCAGATTACAAGCGAATCGGTTTGAATTCAGATTTGGATTTGGGTTTTTTGTTGGAAGTATAATTATGCGTGGGGCAACGATGACTACTACGATAAGTGCAATGAGGAGAATAGGTGGTGGTGGTGTTGCCAGTGGCAATCAGGTGAGCTTTGATCGCTTCTTGGCAATCGCATCCTCGACGGCACGCAGCTGCTTGAGCAACTCCTCTCTTCTTGAATGTTTGCCGCCGCCATCCTTATCCGTGTCTTTGTCCTTATCCTTATCCTTTTCCTTGATCTTATCCTTGATGGGCGAATGACCACGCTTGTTGTCCGTTTCGCCTGAGGGAATTGGCGATAACAGCGCAGACACACCCACCATTGTCGATGGCTTCTTAATCTCAATGGAAATCGGCGAACGCTTTTTGGTCGCTTGTTCAGCGGCTAATCGAATGAAAATAAATACACAAAACATAATGTAAATTCTTCACTTTTCTCTGAGTAACTTTGAACTTACGCTTTTTAATTAATTTACGCTCATTGAGCGCCTTGTCTGTGGCCCGTACACGCTTCTGCGGCGACTCCAACGATGTCGTTGACGATGAAGATCCCGATTCTGAATCTGAATACGAGGTATCCGAGGAATCTATTGACCAAATCAGAACAGAAACCGAATTAAATCCATCGATTGTAGCTATTGCCATGACTAATACCTGATTCCGATGATGTGGAGCTGCGACCGCGTCTCCTCTTGTCGAACTTCTTGGGCGAAGGCGACGTTACCTTCTTCCGCTTCGAGACGGGACTGATACGCTTTTCCAGGCCAGCTCCTCTCTTGTAGGACGGTGAGGGGCTTGCCTCTGTGGATGGGCACAATAGAAACAGAAATTAGCACAACATTTTCCCCAAGCATGCCCAAGGCATATTCACGACTTACTGGTCGAGTTTCGACGTCGACGGGGTATCTGGCTGGGCGAACGCACCGCTCGTCCTGCTGCCGGACGCCTGGCAGAGGCAGGCACCTTGTGCGAGCCACCGCCGCCACCGCCGTAGCCACCAGCGCCGCCACCTCCGCCGCCGCGTCGCTTGTGGTCCGAGGCACTGCTGGAACGAGACGAGTCCGAGCTGGAGTCGCTCTGAGAACTGTTTGAACTGGAATATGATGTGTTGGATGTGTAGCTCCTGCGGTCTCGTCTGCGGCGATCGTCCCGATCGTATGAGCCACGTCCCATCGATTTGGATCTCATCCAGGGATCGCTCCACTCATCGCCCCTGCCACCCGCAGACTCCACACGCTGTACGATCACCTCGCGTGCGGGACGCAGACGACGATCGTCCTCATAGTGTGGCATACGATGTGGCGGCAGCTCCCGATATCTGGTCATTCTGCCATACGCATCGACATCCTCGTACGGCATCGGCATATACTGTGCCCGGCCGTAACGCTCCGGCGCCGGTGGACCGTACATTGGGTACTGCAAGGGGAAGAGAGCGCGGGAATTAGCATGACTGCCGGTAGATGATGCTGGTAGATGCATGGGTAGTGGTAGTGCAAGTTGCTGCTCACGCACCGGTGCTGGTGTCGGTGAGCTGAGCCCGGACGGGCTGCTGTTGTTTCCCCGTTCCTTGAGGTAGTACGGATCCTTCTCAAGCTCGTCAGGCGAGAGGGTTAGGTTCATTTTCTTGTCCTCAAAGTCCATGTCCTGCTCCTTCCGCTTGTTCGCCTTCCGCATCATCTCCTTGGCCGTGCGCAGTCCCCGCTCCCAGGCATTCTCCACCACAACGGGTCCCTCTGGCAGCAGAACGGGCCTGGCCTCATGATGATTTGCATACATGCTCGGCGCATGATGCACCGGCGGCGGTCGATGATGCAGCGGCGGCCTCTCATTCCGATAATCGTGATAGTCCGCAGGCGCTGCAGCATGTGGGGCATACGCACTGACGGGTCTCGGGGCAGAACCACCACTGCCACCGCCGCCGCCGCCGCCAGAACCAGCACCGCCACCACCTCCGCCACCGCCAGCGCCGCCGCCTCCACCGCTGCCGCCCTGCATGGGCACAGATCGAACGAGACCCTCGAACATTGTGTAATTTCCCTTGTCGGTGACACCGGGATGCAGGAAGCGGCAACTCATGCCCCAGGTGCACTGTCCGCGCGTGTAAAATCTACAAATGGGCTTCGGTTCGGTTTCCTCGGGGCGCTTCTCGTCCTCATCGGACACCTCGCCCTCCTCCAGCTCCTCCTCGTCCTTTTTCTTTTTGGCAGCGGCGGCGGCAATCTCTGCGGCACTCTCCACCTCCAGTGTGCCATTTTTATCGTCATCGCCAACAGTGCCACCCTCTTTGGCCTCCTTTTCGCCGGCATCCACTTCGCCATCGTCATCGTCCGAGTGCCTATTGGATGTGGGTGACAATGAGTTTCTCTTTCCCTTTGATGTTGCGTTTGTTTGATTGGCTTTTGCATCGGCATTGTCCTGATCCTGATCCTGATCCTGGTCCCTATCTCTGGCTATGTCTGGACACTCGCCCTCCTCCGCCTCAAAGTCGAGAGCATCATCGTCGTGTGTCTTGACAAGATCCTCCTCCTGCAGCCTTGCCGTTGTCGGCACATCCCTGCCATTAGTGCTGTCCTCAGTCTGCACAAATAAACGAAACGAAAAGATTAGAACAGGGGAAAAAGACAACAGAGAGGGACATTCAACTTACATTTGATTCTGTGGGTGAGTCGCCGCCTCCTCTCTCCAGCGGACTGTTTATCCGTGGAGCCTTGCCATTAAGTTTGCCATTTCCATCGTCAATGGCAGCAGCAGCAGCGGCATCGGCATCATCGGCATCATCGGCATCCTCATCATCATCGCCCAGACCTGGCAGTGTGTCATTGGAAATGGCCCCATCATCATCATCATCTACATCGGGATGAAGTGAGTTCTTCGACGACGCCCGCTTCTCGTCTGTGTCAATTTCACTCACATCGCTCAAATCCTCGTGGCTGATGTTGAGATCAACAGCCGCCTGATTGTACAACTGTGGGCTATTGCTGCGACTTCTCACGGAGGAGAGCAGCGAGTTTTGTGGTGATTTGGTGGCGGCATTTGGAGAGCCGACACTGCCCCCAGCCGTCGGTGGCACTGAGTCGGGCCTCGAGTCGGTGGTCTCGGTCTCCTCTCGGTCACGCGGAAGCTCGTTGACAGCACGATCTGGTTGTTGTTCTGGTTCTGGGTCCGCTTCGTCCTCGCTGCCGGAACTGCTGCTGCTGCTGCTATCACTGACGCTGCCCGAGCTGCTGCTCGAGCTCTTGTTCTGCAACTTGGACCTTTGGCTGCGGTTCGAGCTGGAGCTTGAGTTCGATGAGGAGCTGCTCGTGGAGTCCGCACGTCGGGATCTGTTCATTGCAGCAGCGGCGGCCGATGCAGCGTCGTTGGATGTCGTTTCAGCCGCATGGCTAGATGCGTCCTCGTCCGCACCAACACCCGTGTCCTTTATGGGTGAGTTCGAGCGTGACTCGCTTGAGATGGACGGGTTCGAGCTGGCGCGAGAGTCATCCGACTCCATGGTGTGCATGGGCTAGCCTTATCCCTTGTGGGGCAGCAGCAACTCCGTTCGCTTTGTTCCTGGAGGTGCAGAGATAAGAGAGGGCTTAATGGAAGTCAGTCGGAAAAGTGTTCGTCCACAATTTATCTCTATTTATATGATGGATAAATCTTAATCGACAAGTCAATAGGCCAATCGTCGGACTGTCGGCCGACGCGCATAATGTGGAGCATGATGGAAGGGTATGATGGTCAGCGAGCAATCGGAATCGAATATTTTGTTGGTTGGTTGAACGGAAGAAAGGCTTTTAAGCTGGAACAAAACAGACAATAATCTCCTAGGGATGCGATAGGAGAAAGATATCGGGGCGGCGAAAGCAGAACCAAGGACAAGGCCAAGGTCAGGGTCACCACCTGCAGCAAACATTGCACCCAACAAATATCTATTACTTAATGAATATCGATTCCCAACAATGTGCTTGGTGGATCGTTGCTGTTGAATGTTGAATGTTGAATGGTGGTGGTGGTGGTGGTGGGTGTTCTGGGGGGTACAGAGGGGCTTAAGAGTTTTTCGTAATAGTTTTGTTTTGAGTTTTACGTTTTGTGTTGAATTCTTACCTTCATTTCGCTTTTAATTTGGTTTATGTTTATATTTTCTTTAATTTTCATTTCGATATTAATTTCTTTACGTGTATGTGTGTGCTGTGTGCCGCTTCTTTCGTTTGTTCTTCGTTTTTCTCGAGACTTTTCGCGAACGTGAGATACGAAACATTGGGAGATATGCAAGTGAGGGAGAGAGCAAGGGCAAGGCAGCAGCGACCCGTACGGCTACGGGGGGCAAAACAACGGGTAACGGAATACTTTACTTTCAAAAAAGTCAGAAAAATACAGCCTTTTGCTCTCTTCCCGCTCCAATGAAAGTAAACACACACACATACACTCGACTCGACACTCGGACTCACACACTCTCCCATACGCATACTTTATGGCATGTGGGAGAGACACTACGAGACCTACACACAACACAGACACTGTTACTGTTAACACAGAGAGACAAGGTGTGAGAGAGATAGAGAGTTTAACTTTACTGCCGGACTTTTTTCGCACTTTTCGCGACGGAGAAGAGTCTGCTCAAAAGAAAGGGTCCATTAAGTGTTTACTTTGCACTTAATATTTCATTTGATTTTTTTCTCAAATATACTCATTTATTTTGCTATTTTTGCATAAACCACTTTTCACATACGCAGTTGATTTTACTTGATTTGAGTTTTATTTGATCTTTTTTCGGTTTTTTTTGGGTGGGAAAAATAGAATACTTGAAAAGAAATGAATTTGTTGGTTGCCTTTTGTTGCAATATGTACAATATTGTTGTTGCTGCTTACCTATGGATGGGGACGACTGGGGCGAGAGGAGCGGTCGCGGGCAGGGACACGCGAATGTGCCACCAGATCGGCACCTCTTTCAGCACCGCCACCGGGAATCAATCGTTGACGAATTTCTTCTATCTGTCTGCCCCGACTGTCAGACTGCCGCCTGTCGCGCGTCGCTTTCGCCTTCAATGTGTGGCTATGGCTATGCTGTGTGTCGGGGCCCGATCGGAAATGGGGCTTCTACCCACCGTCCTTGCGCAACTTGAAGATATTTGCTGCAGCTTGATTATCACTTTTACCTGAAGTTGTTAGCACGTTGGCTTGGTGGTCTTAAGGGCAGCCAAGAATATATAATTCCACATTTACTTTTTTTTCGTCACAATGATGGCCGCTTCTAGCAGTGTTACCGCGGAATTATCGATAAAATATACCGACAGACCCACGGAAATATACCCTTGCATTTTCAATATATACTGTAAGTATACCGTAAACCTTAAACCATTTCATCGATTTTGATGTTTTAATTGATAAAAATATCTAGTTACGAGTCCAATGCCGCCGCTTATGCCGAAAATATAGCTACTTCTGCAAGAACACATCTTTGTCACCATTGAAACTATCGATGGTTTCGAATATAGCCGCACATCGATACTATCTCGTGAAAATCGAAATGGTATGCATGTTTTATACAACAATGTAAGCATTTGAGGGCTTAATTAACTGAAATGGGTGCAATTTTTGAATTTGTATTTGCTAAATTGTTTATTTATTCGCAGATTTTCGGATATTAATGTCCACTATCGATAAGCTTGCTTGACTCTTTTTGCGCCTAACAGCACTATTTTCATTTTACATTTTGCACAATAACAATTAATTTGCCAAAATAACACATTCATAGACAAAATTCACTGTAAATTACACATTATTTAATTGTTCAAATAATGATTGGATTATGTAATTATACATTTATCTAAACCACTTCTCTATTGCCTGCAAACACTGGTTCCGTTCCCCCTCCGCCGATCCGTCAATGGTGCTGCTGCTAACGAAAACGTTACGTTTTCTGCAAATTTGCAGATTAAACGCAAAATGTCCAGCAACAAGCCGGGCCCCACCACTCTGGGGGGCCACACAGCGGCTGTACGCATCCAGCCCCATCGACATGAGCTTTGAGCTGTTTGAGGGTCAAACCAGTGACCCCAGCCAGGCACCGCTCATCACGATGCACGGCCTGTTCGGCTCCAAGCAGAATTGGCGCGGCATCAGCAAAGCCCTGGTCCAGCGCACCAACAGGAAGGTGAGTGGTTCCGACGCACCGATGGTTGTACCACTTCCAAATGTAAATCTTTCATGCACAGATCTACACGGTGGATGCACGGAATCATGGCGAGAGTCCTCATACCAGCAGCCACAACTCGCCGGACATGTCGGGCGATGTGCGCCGCTTCCTGGAGACACGAGCCCATCCAAGGGCCTGCCTGATGGGCCACAGCATGGGCGGTCGCACAATGATGTACTTTGCCCACAAGTATGTATGTATGTGGGCGGCGTGCCAGGCAGACAAAATTGCTAAAAGAAATCTCTTTGCAGCCCGAAATGACGGAACGTCTGATTGTCGTCGACATCTCGCCAATTAGCGTGCCGCGCACCACTGGCGAAATGCAGCGCATATTCGATGCCATGGTTAATATCTCCCTGCCGCCGGAACTGCCCCTGTCCGAGGGCCGCAAGCTGGCCAAGCAGCAGCTGCTGGCGGCCACCGATTCGAATGAAACTGTCGAGTTTATCATGCTAAATCTGAGAAAGGATCCACAAACAGGAGCGTGAGTAATGCTGCCAATCTGCATTAGTCCACTGCTGACTGATTGATCTCTGATTCTGATCCACCCCCAGGTTCTCGTGGGCCTGCAATGCGCAGCTGCTGCGCGAATTTCTGCCCCGCTTCCACGACTATCGCTCGCACTTTGCGTCACTGCCACCGTACAAGGGTCCAACCACCTTCATTTGCGGCACTCGGTCGCCATACATGAAGTAAGCTTGAGCTTGCACTCCACACATGCCAAAACCCACTTCATTTCAAACTCTTGCAGACGCGAGGACTGGCCACAGGTTCTGGAAATGTTTCCCAATGCCGAAATCCATTGGCTGGATGCTCACCATCTCGTGCACTTTGATCAGCCGCAGCAGTTCATCTCAATTGTTACAGAATTTCTCAATAGGCCATTGAGTGCCTCGTGAGATTGCTAGCCAGAGATTCGAATAGAAAAAGAGACAACCAAAGCACACGAATGATTTCTTGTTTTCTTGAACGATCGTTTCACAGGACTTCTCCTTCGTGCGGCCAAAACACCAAATAGAAAGGGATGGCAACATAAAGTAGGGCCACAACGCATGCTCAGTGCACTTATTGGGCACAACAAACACAGCAGCATTTCAGATTCGATCTCCTCGAAGTTTGCCCCATTGTCCATTGCTTTTATGCGTTCGAAGTCGCTTTCTTCTATCGTAATTTTAGTCATTTTTGAGCTGCCTGGCAGTCGGACGGAGCTTTGTGCTCTAAGGATTGCCATGCCATGGGTCGCTGGCAGCTCAGATTGCTCTTCCCCCACCCACAACAAATCAAAGATTTTTCTGCTTAATTTTTTGTTACATTTAAAATGTAATTTAATTTCTCATTCTGCATCGGCGTATGAATTTCAGATCAGAATTTTCATGTTTGTTTTTTGCTTTTTTAGTTTTTGTTTTTGTTAAAAAATATACATTACACAGACACGAAACGAATGCCATGAAGATACATGAAGCCGGGCGGGCGGGCCTTTGGGCGTTGTGGAGACAATCCGTTTGCTGCATCCCAAAAAAAAGTGTTCGAATTTGTTGTCTTTGCTTTTATCCGCATTTGTGTAAGTATATAATATACGTGTATACGTGTGTATATGTGTTGTTGTTGTTGTTGTTTCTTGTATGTGCTTTCACTTACAAACTAATAATAAATACATGTAAATTAGGGGGGGAGGGAAATCACATTGCACTTACAAATAATATAGTCGAAAAGGTTACACAAATTATCCATAAATGAACACAGTTCTGCGTGCGATGGTGTGTGTGGTTGTGTGTGTGTTCTTGTGGGCGGGAGTGATACAAAATACATCAAACATCAAACAGGAATGGTGGGGTATCAACTTTTGTGCTAAGGCTAAAAATGCTTTTGATAATGTCTTCAAATTTGATGTGTACATGAGAGGTGTGTGTGTGTGTGTTGTGTGTGTGCGAGAGCGAAGTCATTGATTTTGTCTCACAGCTGGTTTTTTAGCATTTTCTTTTATTTGTTTAGTTATTAGTTTTGCTCTAGTTCTCTCTCTTTTTTCGTGTTTTTTTGTGCCATCTTTTTGTGTTCTTTTTTGGTTTTTAGTTTGGTTAGACAATAATGCCGCCATCGTAGGCGTAGTCGGCCTTGTTGTGCATCACAAGACGATTCTCCACAAAGTAAAAGCTGTCCGAGCGCGTCTCAAAGGGGCTCGATATCATTTCAGCAACTGCAATCACAGACAGACAGAGTGAGGGAGGGATGGAGGGAGGGAGAGAGAGAGAAGGCGAGATGAAATCACAGTTAGCAATGCTGGCCCGCCCGTATGCTGCAGCCTTGACCCACAAACACACGAAGAGCGAGGGAAGAGATTTTGCTGGCACACCTCCTGCACTTATGTAAAGTGGACGCTTACCTAGGTCGGGTGGAAGATTAGGAAACTCGTAGATGTGCTCGCAAGTGTTCTTCGAGTACGGAATGCAGTAGCCAAACTCAAAGTCGAAGGTTTTCAGCAAACGATCACGGAAGAAGTGCCGCTCAATCATTCGAAAATTATTCACTGGCTGACTGCCCACAGTGAACTCCACCCTGGGGGATGGAAAGGGAACAACAAACGGTTACAGAATACACCAGAAATGTGCGTTTTTGTGGGTTGACACTTACGTGGCGCCAACAGTTTTTAGGTTGAGAAATGCCGGAGTAAATTGATAGCGCACATAGCGTCCGGCATTGGGATCGGCAGTGTCGTCAAGCGATAGCTCCTCGGCGGCGGCCAGCATTGTCTCCTCGACGGACAGGCCGTCCGGGAATTGCTCACTGGGCGGCTTGGCGATCTCAAAGAGCACGGCACCACTCTCCAGATCGCGTATCTTGAAGCGTGTAAAGTCTATTTCGAACACATTGGCATTGGCCGAGCAGAGGTAGTCGTCCGTGATCTTTGTGAGATTCAGCACCTCCTCGGGACTGACGTTGGACTCCTCCTTGCGCTTGCCCTCGGCACCCGAGGCGCCAGCAGCAGCCGCGCCACCACCCATCTGCCCACCGCTGCTGCCGTTACCGTCTCCGTTGCCTGGTGCGGAAATAGAAGCGGCCGCCGCAGCGGCACTTGCAGCAGCAGAGGCAGAGGCTGTGCTGGCGGAGGAAGATTGCACGGGATTCAATTGCTTGCCCACAACACTCATGGCTGGATGCGGCTGGATGGATATCAACTGTGCCTGTGGCTCTGGCTCTGGCTAAAGTCGTCTGTTGGATGGTCTCCTTATTGTGGTTGGGGGGGAATGGCTGCTCGTGGGGTCGCTCCTACTGTACGCTCTTTGCTCCTGCGGGGCAGCGCTCAAACTGCACCCAAAACAGTGTGGATTACAGAGGAGTTGGGTTGGGGGTGGAGAGTTGCATTAATTAGTGGATAATTAACCCCTGGCTGCACGCAGGGGTGAGCGAATACTCACCAACACATATACACGCATCGAGAGTTGCCATAACATTTGCCAAAAGCAACAACACAAAAACGCGACCCAATTCCTGGAAAAGCTCCGTTCTATGTGCTTGTGTTTGCTTTTCCCTTGCTCTTCCGCGCTGTGTGGGTGTGTGTGTGTGAACGTACATGCAAGGGTCGGTGGCTATGTGTGAGTGTATGTTTTCCTTTCTTTGTGGTGTTGCTGCTGTTGCTTTTGAGTTTGCTGCTTCTGCTGTTGCTGTTGCTTCTTCGGCTGCCCCGTGGCTGCTGATTAAGTTTTAACTATTGTGGAGAAACATATGCATTGCATATGATCACATTAAGCTATCTAGTGTTCTTTAAATTCTAAACATTTTCTCCTATTTTATAAAATCCAAACTAGGGTTGTCAAAAATATATCAAAATATCAATATATCGATATTTTATCCAAAAAAATATATTTATATCGTGATATTTTTTTGCCGAAATATCAATATATTGATATTTTTTTGTTGATATTTTTTGATATTTTACGTTTGGTTATTCAAACAAAAAAAACATTTCTAATACTAGCGCTCGCTCGGCAAACAACTCATTTTTGAGTTCAAAATTGTCAGTAACTTTTTTATAATATTCAACATAAACTGAAGTACCAAAACAGCTATTAATTGTGTGGTATGTGACACGCGCAGTCGCATGACTGATAAGCATATCAAAGAAAGGGTGTTTTTGAAATCCTTAAAAAAAGAGTTTTGGATGCTTCCTTGATAGGTAAAGAAAAAGAATAAAAGCTAGGAGAGTATTATATGTATATGTAAGACGAACTATGGTAACTTTATAAACAATTTTCAGACTGAAATAAGAATAAAAGATGCTATAAACATATGCAAGGGTCTGATTTCTATATGGCAACTATGTATTTCAGCAGCGCGGAATCGAATTTCAGCAAATACATACAAGAAAAAAAATATCAAAATATCGAATATATTTAATATCATTTTGATATTTAAAAAAAAAAATATCATTGATATGATATATTTAAAATATTTGACAACCCTAATCCAAACTTCTGTTGTTTCCAGTGCCAGTGTGATCGTGGATGTATCAAGCAAAGATACTTTGGCCAACCCTCAGAAATATACCGAAATATGCCTCTCTTTCTCAAAATATTCCGTATATATACCGAGGAAAAAAACGAGCTGGGCGCGCTGCTCCTTGAATTTGAACTTACTTATGACACATGCATGTCCTTTAGATATAGCAAAAACAGCGTGTATTGAAGTTTGGAGCACAAAACAAAGTAAAAAACTAAACAGTCCCCGTCATGTACTTTCTAACCTTTACTTTGATTCAAATGCTTTAAAAATGGTTTACTAATATTTGTAAATACTTGAGGGATGCCTAAAATTTCAATTTGTGCATCGAAATATTCACTTTCTCATACTTTTATTTATAAGCATATGTAAATACATGTGTACATATGGTCATAAAATGTACGCAGAATGAACAGATTTCACCCGCAATATCCACTGCAGCAGCAGCAGCAGCAGCCGGATGCACTTGAAACGAGGCCCATCCCAATTGTGGCTGGCAATTAGTTAATGTCCATGAAGATTACCAGAGTTCCAGCCCAGACTTCTTCCCTTCTCCTTTCCCCTCGCCCTTTGCAGGCCTCTCAAGTGTCTCGGGTGAGCGCCAGTCGAGTGGTTGTAGCCATAGGATCTGCTTTTGCTTTTCCCACTTCTCGTCTACACTGGGGTTCAAGAGCCCTATCCCATTTCCAACCCAGACTTAAGGGCGCCAAAGTCTGATCATTTCGATTTGGTCTTCATGTGTACATACATGTGTGTGTGTGTGTGTGTGTGTGTGTGTGTGTGTGTGTGTGTGTGTGTGTGTGTGTGTGTGTGGGTAGTGTAGACAGACGACTACTTAGTATAATTCTAGTTACTTCTTCTTGCTATGTATGGGCTGTTGCTGTAGCTGTTGCTGTTCCTGTGGCTGTTGTTGCCCCTTAAGTGGGTATTTTAATATTCACAGCCAGAGCCAGAAGAGTGTTAAGTTTCAGAGGCCGCATGCCATGTCCGCCCGCCATCTGTCTCTCCGTCCATTTGTCCATCCGCTTGTCCGTGTGTGCCTTTGGTTCCACTGCCCATTGGCGTCCGCGTTTCCTGTATGATTCTTGCCCAGTCCCTCTCTGTCTGTGTCTCTTTCGGTCTCTGTGTGTGTGTGTGTTTCTCTTTTCCTTTGTGTGTGTGGCAGTGGGAACGTGTTCACTTCTATCTTTAGTACAGTTTGACTGCTGCAGCCGCACACTGACGAGAGGAATCCGATGCCCGATGCCATAGCCAACCCAAAGACTTGATTTATCCCCCAAAACTCAGGCTCCAACCCACAGTCTGGACATATCCGCTCCTGAAAATGATGGAATTTGACACATCTTGGTAGGCGAAGATGTGCGGACAGTGGACCCAAGAGAGAGAGAGAGAGCAGGGAAGGGCTTGGGAATTTGATTGATAATCCTTTTGGCTCTTGGGGGCAGGTACTGGGACAGAGACTGGGGCCGAAGCTTAGTTTTGGCAAAGATCAGGTTGCAGCCCCAACTCAAAATTCACTCAGCCACTCCAATAGGATTCCCTGAATTCCCTGATTCACAGACCTTGTTCTAGGGTGTTCTATTGGATTCCTCTTTAAGTTCAAATAAGCTCTAAACTTGCGAGTTAGATCCCAACCCTTAAAGCTTGAACCTTAAATATTAAAAAAAAATAAACGATATTTAGGGAAAAGCAAAAGGAAAAGAAATTTGAAAGGGATGGGGCATAGGATATTATTTTGTTTCAACAGCAATCTTGTGTAAAATACAAATTATATTAATAACTAGGAGTACTTATTATATTCCTAGAAATATGGGAATACACATTACCAACGGGCAATGCATAGCGACATTTTTTTCGGTTGGTGTCGGGGAGAGCACGGGCAGAGATGCATCCATAGCATTCTAGTGCCTCTTGTGCATGTCCCTGTCCCTGTGTGTGTGTGTGAGAGAGGGTATCGAAAGCAAACAGTAGAATAACAACAGCCGAAATCGTGGGCGATTAAATTCGTACTCGAATCGAAGTCATTGTCACTGGCGGGGTTACGTACCTAGTTGCTCCAGCAAAAGGGGGGCTTATATACATATTTCTTCAAACCTTCAAGGGGCTTATGTGTACATATGTATTAATATGTATGTGTATATGCACATGCATATGTACATGATCAGAATCAACAGGCGATTCGGGCCTAACGCCGCCCCCCCTGCAGCAATGCATTCGCTTGCCGCCTCTGCCACTGTCCCAACTGGCGATGACGTTATGTGTCGGCTGTGGCGCGCCGGACGGTCTGGCAATGCACACGCTCAAGTCTGTCGCCGTAGTCGTCGTCAGCGGTGGCGGCGATGCACTCACACATGCACACGTGGTACTTGGTACTTGTGTGCCTGTATTGTTACACCTCCCAACCGTCGCGTCGCACCAACGACGCCTTCGTCGTTCGTCAAAAGCGCCAACACCACCAAAACGAAAGAAGAAGCAGCGCAGCTAGCAGCAGCAGCAGCATATAATCTAAATGGAATTTTGCTTTTGCTTTGCGCTTCGAATTTTTTTGTTTTGTTTTTTTTTTGAACGATTTCTCAACCTAAGATACCAGGCACCTCGCCCCCGGGCCACTAGCCCATAACCCCTGGGGCCCACAGAGAGCGCAGCGCGACGCCGACAACGCCAGCGCTGACGCCAACGTAGATGTATTCTGCTGCTGCTGCTGCTGCTGCTGCCCACTCCACGGCACCACGCCACACTCCATGCCTCCCGCTGATGCCCTCGTTTCGACCGCTGTGCTCGCTCTCTTTCACTCGCTCGCTCGCTCGCTCACCGTGTGTGTGTGTGCCTGTGTTTGTGTGAGTTTGGATTTTTCTGGCGACAGACTGTCTGGCCTGACTCTGCCGCTGTCGCTGCCAAGTGGTCTGCCTCAGGCGCACAACACACGTTTGTTTGCCTTTATATGGTGACTGAATGTATGTACGTATTTATATACATATGTATGTATGTGTGTATGTATGTTCCGATGCATGTACGAATGTATGTATGTTTGTATGAACTTTAGCTGCTGCTGCTGTATTTTGTTATTGTTCCTCCTGCTGCATGCATGCATTCATACATATGTACACATTTTCGTATGTGCGTATGTCTATGGCAGTGCTGATATGGATTCTCAATGCTGTACATAGATTTGTGAGTGTCAGTGTGTGTGTGCGTGCATTGTAGGTATCCCAAAGCGACGCCACATGCACATACTTGAACCACAGTGATCACTAGCAGTGCACTAACGGTGTAAGATCACACAGAGCTCTGGCTTAAGCCTGGGGGAACACGTACATACATATGCACATCAAACATATGTACATATTTAGTTATGTATACATATTTACGTATGTAATTTCATACAAAAATGATTGCAGCACGAACAATAATGTTCGAATCAAAGATTAATTTCATTAATTTATAATGATTCCATTCCATTAATAGCCAAAAAGATATTCTCTGAAAGTGTCATCGATCGATCATCGCAATAATGCGATCGTTCTTGATTCTTGTATGTACATATCTGGCTGTGCAAATTCATTTACAGAAGCTCCACTGTACAAAAGCAACATACGACGCAGAGGCATAAACAAAACAGGGCAAACCGATAGGGACAGCAAAAGCACCAGAGACTTCGAAGACTTGGAAAGACTTGGCATACAAACACAATCGCAGTCGCATTCGTATTTGTATATAGTATGTACATACATACATACATATGTACATACTCGCATGCATTTACATAAATATTTACTTTCAATGAAATGCCCAAAGCCCAATGCAACTGCATTCAAAACGAAGCCAAAATATGCTCGCAGTACAGGAACACACACAGATTGTGGGACGTAGGACGTAGCACACCTCCGCCTCCCCCCAACACCCAACATAGATTTGAAGTACAACGACAACACTCGCACCAAGGAACATTTCCACCTCAAACCCCTGGACAAAGCAGAACGGAACCGAACAGACCGTAGCTCCAGTTCGGGAATATGACTATGCTACCCCATACCCCCATATGTAGATTGTAATTTTTTCGTTATCAGACTCCAAATATTGGATTTACATAGACCGAACTGCGAACCCCAACCCCAA
This sequence comes from Drosophila subobscura, assembly GCF_008121235.1. Taxonomy (NCBI): domain Eukaryota; kingdom Metazoa; phylum Arthropoda; class Insecta; order Diptera; family Drosophilidae; genus Drosophila; species Drosophila subobscura. The sequence goes on along the minus strand of NC_048530.1, from coordinate 19,894,919 downwards.
CCCCAAGCCAGCGCCCAGTGGGGGGTGTCCCATGTACAGGAGGCATTGGGAAAGTGTGATATTGGTAGGGGAAGAGTAAGCTCTCCATTTGGTGGCGTACAGATCTGAGAAAATCGTAAAGCGAATACAGGAGAACAAAGGGGAATGCTGAATTTGGAATTCTGAATTGACATTTGGCAATCTCTGGCCTAAGCGTGAGTCCCCAGGGAACCAACGGAGGGGTGCTGCCGCATGACGCGAGACTCTTTCAATCAAAACCGATAGAGAGGAAATCTTATCCTTTTAACTTATTTTTCATTAACATTATTAAATAATCTGCAAACTTCGGATGTACTCGACAGTCCTCTAGCTTTTACTCCCCAACCAATGACTGAGAAATATGTTTAACCAAATGAAATCAATCTTATCACCGATCTAATGCCATCGACAGATCAGGGGAGGCCTTTTGTGTCTAGAGACATGTCCTGTCTAATACGTAAACCCGCTGACATGGGACTGTGGGACACAAATCATTCCAAAGTGTCGTCTGGTTGAGTGTTTTGGTATGCAACCGATCGCGCCACATGTCAGATGCTTATCACTAATCTCACTCTCTGTCGCTCTCCCATCCGCAATGGGAGTTCTTTTGGCCATACCCGAACCAAAATGGTTTCGATGTAACGCCTTCAAAACGGAACCCAAAACCGAACACGAACTCGTACCCGGCTTCCATGTGGACTCGGTTTCGGTTTCGGAATTTGATTTACGGCCAAACGGCGTTTGGGTCGCATAGATTTCATAATTAGTATTTTGTGTACGTTGTTAGAGAGCCGTGTGACAGACACCTTCTACCACCACGACACCCAATGGGGGTATCGGGCCCACAATAGCTGAGCGATTTATGGACAGGTGTTGGCGATGTCTCCGGCTACTGTTCAGCCGCACAACCATCCGATGATTGCTCATGCCGCACGCGTACTCAAACCCCGCCAGATATAGAGAATGCTCATAGACAGATGGATGGATAGATTGTATCGGAGGGTGGTACGGGTACGAAGGGTGCGTATCTAATGAGGTCTACAACTCATTTAACTTTTTAAACGAAAGATATGCCATGCCGATGACTAAATTATGGCCACCTGCGGTGCCGATGGCTCCTCCAACTGAATCACCAAAATATCACTGAAGATTTATAAGCAATCCAACAGCTACCGGATACGGATCCATTCATTATTCATTCACCCGAAACCCCCGTATCATCATTGGGCAGCTATGATAAATGTCCCGATGATTATATCGACAGGATGCGACGTTCCTGGCGATCGAATCAAAGTTGGGATCGCATTAATTCCAAATTCAAAATGCCGATAAAAGGCCAAACAGGTAGATCATCGGGAGAGGAGGATGAAGAAGGATGAAGGTTTATGGTGCGGCCGTAAATGCAAGCCAAGTTCTTTACGGCCCTTAACACAAACCCTAAATGTGGATTACGCTAATATTGCCCCCTAATAAAGTGTCCGGCAACCATGGCCCTGGCTCTCAGGCGAGAGTATTGCGTCTGATTGGTTTTTCCCACGATTACAATTAGCCGGACAACGGGACAGACCTGACCTGGCCTGACCCTCACCTCAGCTCACCTCACCTCACACGATGCCACTCGGAACTGAAGGAAACACTGTGGACGGACGGAGCAGGCCAGCGCTGTGGATTGTGCACTAAGTTGCTTAATCCGACGGGAAATCCAAAACAAATGCCACGGCCTGCACCCGATGATGTGGCGTGTCAAGTTATTGAACTGACTCTCGCACACCGATCCTGAGGCGATCCTCTCTCCCTCTCTCAGGTCGAGGCACGGCGCAGACCTAAGCCAAAGTTAGAGGCACACCACATGTGTGTTTGCGTCTGGCGGGAAAGCCCCATTTTAAAGCTGGGCCAAAACGGCAACACATGGTGCGAGCTACCCTCAGCCCGGACAGGTTCACCTTCCTTCCATTGCCATTGCCATTTCCATTTCCATTCCCTGGAAGCCGAAAAGAACAAGAGGCCGTGTCCGAGTGCCGAGTGCCAGGCAGGAGCCACTTGTTGGGAAAACTCCAACACACAATAATATCAAGTGGTGGCATTGTCTCTGATCTCTGTGTTAAGGATTCTCAGAGATTCCTCAGCATCAGGACCTTGCCGATTGAACTCTAAGTTGGAGTTTCATATTATTCCCCCCCCATGCTATAATTGCATTCGATTTTCTCCATGGATTTCTCAAACTCTGATCGATTTATTAGCGAGTTTTTCAGGCTAAAAAGGGTTCCATGGAACCCACATACCTGTGCCAAGATAATTCTCAGAAGGTTTATGCATTCGAAAATTAATAATTATTATAATCGAGGTATTAAATATTTAATTATAGATCGCTATGAGATCTAGAGATATGAATCAGTCCGAAACTCATGGTAAAAATAGTAAAGTAGATTGATCCTCCCTTTATCATCCATGGATCACCCTGCTCATATTGCAGTCACCTCGGAGCCTTGGCTTTCCACAACAAATTGCACAATTTTGGTGCAAAATCTGTGAGGATTATCTATTTCGGATCTTAAAAGTAAGTTATTTCGGGCACTACCCCCATATTGAGATATGATCGTATTTTTAGCAAACTTTAAATATTCCGACTTACGCTCTACATAATGAATAATGGACCGAGTGAAAACAAGTTTCGCAATTATGTAAATGAAGCTCCATGAGGCCAGATCACGCGGTGCCTATGATGACTATAATTTGATGACAAAGAAGTTGTTTTAAATACCCTGCCATCCACGATCCGGTCTTGGCTCTGACCAACACCGACTACTTAATATAATTCCAACATAGTTCATGGTATTTGGAGTCGGAATTCTGATCTTGGAATTACTCAACTTTTTACGCAAACCAAAAATTATTGCAGGACTTTTTTTTCAGACCAAAAATGCACCTTAAAAATAAGCTAAATTTTATGGATAAATCTTTTTTGAGTTCTTGAGAGGCTATGATCCGAAAAAATGTCAGAGCTCGGTCTGAGACATGCGAAACCTCAGAGCCCATTCCAAATACCCATTTTCATAGGGTGTTCGACGAGATCCAAAAGGTTTGCACAAAAAAACAGACCCAAAAATTGAACAAAAGCTTAAGTCTTAAGTGGAATAGATCAGAGAACTCTTGCCCAACGTTGGCCATCCACCCACACGCGCGTCTCCATGAATTCCAGCAAAAGCGCTGATGCTGGCAGAAAATTATTGTTTATCGAAGTGGAATTTGAAAGCGGATGGGTGGTGTGGAAATTGGAGTGAATGGGGAAATGGAAAAGCAAATGAAAGTGAAAGAACTGTTGAGGGCGCACATGCTCGAGACAGCCAAACGTTCGAGCAGTTTGGGCTCTAAATTTATGTTGACTGGACAGAATGGCGTTGCAAATGTGGCCAAAACCATAAGCACACACACCAGCACACAGAATGCATACAATGTGTGAATTGTGTGTGTGTGTGTGTGTGCGGAGGGGGGCCCTCAAAATTGAACAGCAATATGGCCTTATATGGCCACGAGGCTTTACACACTCGAGAACTGAAGGGAAAGCCATCAAATTTCTGCGAAAAGTTTCTAGAAAGTTTCCAGCTAAAAAAATCAATCAACTTCCAATCGATATGGAATTCAGAGATATTTATGGGAACTCCTTCAAAAGCAAACAGGAATCCGAGCTTAGAGCTATTCTACGCTAATTAAATGATCTTTTCTTTCCATGCAAGATCTCCCCCCAAAAGAGATCAATCTCCAAGGAAGTTTGCCCAATTTGCGTCTAAAACAATCCGTTGCCGGTATTACGAACCGAACCCCTTCCTAGTATATGGCGCACGCGTTCTTGATTTAGAGACGAGGCTAATTCAGTTACTTAGTTAGTCAGCAACCTCTAAAATCTATCATCGTAGATGCAAAAATGAATGGGAAGCATGGAATGGTCACAGATTCAGCTGTACCGATGGGTTATCTTTCTGTCATACGTTATTGGATGAAGGAATGATTCTGGAAATCGAAATATTCTGAGTTAAGATTTGTAGATTGCTGCACTGATTACTCGAGAAATTACCATGGAACACCTCTTCCAAGGATAATGATATGAGAAACTACCCAGAAATCGTGCGTTTCCAAATATCTTTAAATAACACTCAACGGACCCATAGATCATGGATATAGCCACAGCTGTGGTGTAAATGTGGCCAAGCCCCTAACGCCTGAGCCGTAGATTTCTGGCTATATTCTTAGATCAATATATTGCATCCCAAATCCATAGGATACATTCCCGATTCCCACACACACACACACACACACACCGTCTTTCTACAGTCATACCCAAGGTGGAAAATTACCGAGTCGCATTCCACAAGAGGCGGGTGATAGCAGGGGGCAAGGGGCAGCGGGTAGAAGGGCACTGCTGGAGCAGGGGCAGGGGGAGACCAGAGCGTTAGTTAGTTTTGTGTTGCTGGCCGGTTACGTGGGGCAGTCGATCGATCAGTTGCCAAAGTCGAGGTCGCGCTCTCCACATGAGCAGGCACCCATACACGGACCTTCACACACACCCAAACTACACATGCCTATGTGGTTGTGTGTATGCATCGCATGGGGGGGACCGAGTAGGGAAGGAGCGGAGAAGCTTTGCAAAAACAAAAGCAACGAAAAAAAAATCACAGCAGAAAGGGGCAGGGGGAGCAACACTGCAATAAAAGGGTCTGCAGCGGAAGGGTGAGGAAGTGGAGAGGAAGAGCGATCGCAATGGGTAATGGTCGGGTCGGGTCGGCGTTGGCGTTGGCGGGGCGCAGCGTGTGAAAAGACGACAGCAACAGCAGCACCAACAACAACAACAACGACGGCAGCAGCAGCAGCAACGGCAGCGGCAGCAACAACAACGACGACAGTATGTCTGGCAGCGTAGCATGAACTGGCGACATTCTGTCTGGTAGCGATCACAGTGCAGCGTTGCCGAACTTCAGGGCCCGCTCTCACTATGTTGGTGGGGTACCTGTCTCTCTCTGTGGGACACGCACACAAACACAGTCGCTCTCGCAGAGACAGAAACGAACGAAAGAACGAACGAGCGAGCGAGCGGCAGACAGAACAGAGCGACGACTGAGAATGAACTTCAAGCTGGATGAACGCTACCCTCGACTCCCCCTCCAACGTGCCAGGCAGAACCGCGAACGAGTTCTAGCATTCATTCGCCGTCAGAAAAATGAATCTCGCTCTCTCTCAAACACACACAAGCATGCACGCTGCGGAAACTGCTTTTTGGCGCTTGCTGCCCCACGTCGGCCCCATAGCCATCTCACTCGCTCTTGGGCGAGCCATTCGTCACTTGTCGCTGTCGCTGTCGCTGTCACAGTTACAGCAACAACAATAATGTGTGAATACGAAAATAAATTAAATAACATTAGCTTCAGAGGTACACCTTGCCGATGTGCCGCCACTGTGCGGTACAGTGGGAACAGATGCCTAAAGAGCGCTGATGCCTTTGCCGCCAACGCAGACGTTGAGGCGCCGGACACAGCATCTGCATCGAGAAGCTTTCATGCGTCATTGTGAACGTGGCAAAAGCTCAAAAACATTAAAGAAAGCTTTATTTTCTCAATCAAACTATTGAGATCCTGGAAGCCATTGAAAGCTCCCTGCCAAAAAGCTATATGCACACAGCTTGAACATGGCTGCTGCGTTCCTACCTAAAACCAAGGGCCCCCTCCCGGCAACCGATCACTCAGTTATTTACAGTGGAATTTCACACCAAAAGGTGCGCGTTTTTTTCTTAACGAGAAATGCGCATAGCATCATTGCCCCGGATGGTCCTCCACCCGCCCGCGCCCACACCTTTGAGCATCGAAATTCCCTTCCCCACCCGAACCAAAGCCTATCGCAATTTCCTTCGCCCCTTTCCCCCTTTTCTCATCCAATAGATGAGCGATGATGCTTTTTTTGGCGGCGTGCCTTGATAAGGGGGGGGGCGGGTAGCGGCCGGCAGCTGTTTCCTGTGGCCCAACCTCAACCTGTTGGTCCGAATCGAGCCGAAGAACCGTAGCGAAGAGAGGAGCAGATGTAAAGCAAAGCATGGCAGAGCAAAAGCAGAGGTAAAGCAAAGCAAGAGCAGAGCATGGCAGAGGAGGTCCAAGCAGAGAGTCGCATTGCCAGGGCTGCACTCTAACCAATGTAGACACGATTGTGCTGGCGGCTGGCGCCAGGGCTGGGCCATGGAAAATTAGCTAAGCTCCGCTCTGTTCTCCGCTCCGATCCCCCGGCACCTCTCACCATTCAGCTCGTTCCGATCGGACGGACTGCCTGCCGCTCTGTCTGCTAACGTTCGACATCTTTCCAATTGAAAATCGACAACAGCGCAGCGCACTGCAAGCGGAGGCGTCGGTGTCGGTGTCAGGCCAAAGCCGGCATACAATGTGGCGCTGCTTGATAGATGGTGGGAAGGGTGAGGGCATGACAAGGAGGAGCGGTGCGGTTCGGTTCGGTCAGCTCGACAGACGAGTTATGTATGTATGTGCTGCGGTGTAAAAAAAACCTGTTTGTTTAAACAACAATCTTGTACTAAAAATACAAATGCCTCACACAGATACACACACATTAGCAGCAGGAGTAGCACCAGTGTCTGTGGAGGGGGGAACAGCAGTAGCAGTGTCAGCAGCAGCAGCGAGAGCAGAAGTGGAAGAGAGACACTGAGCAGTGGCTCCTCTCCTCTCTCACTCTATCTCTCTCCCCACACATTGACACTCACGCGCGCGCTCATTCACTCATACACACACATGTGCAGTGTACAGTGTGGCGCTCGCGTTATGCTGCTTTTGTGGGTTGCTGGATGAAGGGGCAGGCGGAAAGGGAATTGCCGCCTGCCAGTATGTCTGCCAGAGTGCGCCAGCGTCTTCGATTGCCCCGCTGCTACAGTCGCGTCGCGTCGCTCCCCTTTCCCTGCTCCACTCCTGCTGTGCACAGCTGCATCGTTTTTGTACCCGCTGCCAAAGCACGTAGGCGTCCGCTGGTCTGTCTCTGTATTTTATATGCGCTGCGTTTTCTGCGGTTCTGTCTCATGTGCATGTGCATATGTACATATGTAGTATATGCATTTGTGTGTGCGTGTGTGTTGGCGTTGGTGTTGGAGGGCTGCCCATATGAAGGAAGGCGCAGGCCCCAGTCAGCGCCTCTTCTTCTGCTTTGGCTCCCTCTGCTGCTACTGACGATTCTTCTAGTACCCATTGCAGGCAGTGGTCATGACGTTTTGGACAAAATGCGTGCAATGCAAGGAAGCGAAGAACCATTACCAATGCCCTTTGTTTTTTGAGGTTGGGATGCAGGAGCTTCGGACAAGCAACAGGTTAAATGGGATATATTGTTATTAACATGAAATGTATAAAGATTAAATAATTTAACGACCAAAGGGAATGGATGTATCGATCTGCTAGGGTATCATGCACTTCGTCAGCCGACGATGGAACTTCATTCCTGTTTCTTCTGGTTGTTCCTCTTCTTGTGCCGCGTCTTCTGCCTTTCTGATTCTTCTTCTTGCTCGCCTTCTTCTAAATGTTCTTCTTCTTGTTTTGTTTTACGTTATTTATGCGCTTCGTTCACGTTCGACTGCAAAACAGAAATTGACTCAAATTGACGACGGACCCTCCTCTCGACCCCACACTGCACCCCCCACACTCTCACACACACAGCTCCACCCTTTGACCAGCGAAAGAATGCCGCGAAACTGCAACCGCAACCACAGCAGAGACGTCGACAGCAATGGCAATGGCAAAGGCAACAGCAGCAGCAGCAACAACGAAAACTACTGCGACTGCGGCTAACTAGCACTGGTCCAAGGCAAAGGCAAAAGCAAAAGCAATGGCAAAGGCACAAAAGAAACAGGAGAGAACACCTGAAGCTCATGGCAGTGTGTGTGTTTGAAGCTTCACGTAGCAGAGGAAGGGCGGAGAGGCAGCGGCGCAGCAGCATTAAAAGTCAGGCCAAGCGAAGCGAAAACAGGCAACAGGCAGAGGAGGGCACACCACAAGGATCCAAGAAATGGAATTTCTTGGAAAAGTTAATAAAAGTTTTGCCTTCGCGCATCGCCTTTCGCATGTGTGTGAGTATGGCCGCAGCCCTGGACCCCTAGGCTCCAGCACCAGCCACAGCCGCAGAGCACCTCTACCTTCATCTCCTTCTGCTTCTACACTCTCACACTCATATGCATGTACATACGTATGTTCGTATGTACGTATGTATGTATGTGTTCATGCGCTCCTTTTGGTCAGCTCGCATTTTTATGCGCCTTTCGATACACTGCAAGAAAATGCAACCTGATCGTAACCTTCATTACCTAATGGATTCAATCAAATGATTAAATAATAAATATTCTATTCCTTTTATGAGAAATAATGCTGGCAAATTCGATCCGTATAAACAAAATCTATCCTTGTGTTTTTTGTTTATTTCAGTGCAGCAACCACGACGACGACGACGACAACGGCGGCCCAATGTCTGGCCCATAGGGGCAGGCAACAGGCTACTAAGACAAGGGGCTGATGCAGGGGCTGGCAACAGGCTGTCAAGAGGTGTGGGGGTGGGGGGAAGGTAGAGGAGCGTCGACCAAGGTGCCTGGAACGACAACGACAACGACAACGCTGCCCGTACCGTACCCATGACGTTGGCTTTTTGTGGCTGGCTTTGAGCTTTGGCAGGCCGCTTTCTTTTCCAAGAAGAACTATCCATTAGGCGCCTGAGTCCACTGCGGAATCGTAGTTACCTGGAATTGGACGGGGGACCAGGGAGCGTCGTCGTCGTCGTCGTGCAGCGACGACCGATCCTTAATGCTGGGCTGGCTGGCATTGTGAATCGTTATGATTGTGGGGAACGAAGCGAAGCACCAGAAGAGCGCAAAAACAGTGAGAATGAGAACTGAAAATGGATATGGCCAAGCGCATTCCCAGTAAGCCCCAACCGGAACCTTGAAAATACCCAACCAAACAAAAAATAAAATTAAGCGCTTTTTATCGGTGACAAGAATCGAACATCGAACGGGCAGCCGATAGCCGTTTTTGCATAATCGATTGCCCAACAAATTAAATACAGCCGGAAAAGGGGTCAGATATGTATGTGTAGATATCATTATCCAGTCAATGGATAGTCTAGCAGTAGCTCTACAGATTGGAGCTGGAAATATATGCCACCGATAAACGCTGGAGGCGGCACTACGTGTGCTCGGTTCCGTTCCCCCCAGAACAAAGGCCCTGACAGATAGTGCCAGATATGAGGCACAGATACTCGCACTCGTACTCCGCTGGTGCTTATTCATCTATCTTCCACGTTTGTTGCACTTTGTAATTCTTGAAAAATCAAAAAAAAAAACAGGAAAAAACAAAGAAGCGTACCTACAGGCATATGTATATACTTACAATATAAAAGGCGAGAGAGAAAACTGTTTACAAAATCGATTTTTATTGGGCCGCCAACAAATAGAATTTAGCACTTGAATTGCCTTTGTTTGATGTTATCGCCTGATAAGACCCCGGATCACATCGCACTATTCGAAGCGGGGACTACGTATTTCTATACCCTGACTAATGATAATCATGGTGCACAGATAGGAAAGTATTCTCAACTCTGTAAAGCGTATCGAAGTGACTATTGTATAGATGGGAACCCCACCAAGAACGGAACATTATATCTGTAGGGGTCAAAAAACTATCATAATATCATAACATAGAAAAATATCTTGGATTTTCCATATAAATATTACAGGAACGATCGATGAGCAGTAAACATTATTTATCAATTAAAATCAGCGATCAATCTGAAAGGGTATTTGAAGCTTCGGGTAACGGAACCTTTTACTTTCTTCTAGTTTTTGTTGTTGTTGCTTCTCAACAGTATGCAGTGTGCTGTCCGCTTAGTCATGGGCTGGGCGAGGGTTGGGGAGGGCGTGCATGATCATAGCTGAGGAATTTCCTGTTGACAATTTCATTACATTTTGAAAGCGCTGATGGACTCCCTGATGGAGTATCCCCAACGCTGGAGTTTCCTCAACACACAAAATCCAACCGCTGAAGTATACTTAATTTTGTGCTGGCAACATCCTTGCCTGTGCGCTCTCCTGTTATGGCTCTCGCTGTTCCCTTCCACAGACTCCTGATATCACACTCCCTGCTTCTCCCTAGCCCCATCACTCTCATCTGGCTCATCTGATCCCTCACTCTCTCCCTCTCTCTATCAGTCACTGGTCGCGTGTGTGTGTGTCTGTGTGTTTGTGTGGGCTTATTCAAACGCAGACAGCACGGCGGCAGCGTTGGTCAGGCCCCAACCTGAGGCCCTCCTTCGCTTCAGAGCTGCCCTGCCCCCCTCCGCAACACCGCTCTAACAGCTCTACCCCTTCGGAGCCCTACAGTCTCGCCCGATCAGAGATCATAAGTGCCCCAGCACGTCGTTTGGCTCTGTGCCTTCGTCTTCGTTGCTGACTGCCGCCGCGCCCTTTCCCCTTTTTCCCTTTCCACTTTTCCCTTACCCATTTACCTCTTTGGTTTTTGTATACCCTATTGTAAAAGAGGTACTATCACTTGGATTAGATATTTGTAGCGCAAGAGAAGTAAAAACTTTGTAAAAACTATGAATAATCGGATGGAAAAATGACTATACCAGCAACAGATAGGAATCAGATGACTTATATTCTAGGGAACGAGCGATCTTCAAGGGTATATAGAGCTTCGATCATCGTCATAAGCCTAACTTTTTTGTTATTTTTGTTTTCAACCTTTTAATCAATTCGTGGGCCTGTCGGTCCGTCCGTCCGTGCGTTTGTCCGTCTGTCTGTCTGCCAGTCTCCGAATCCATGTGTGTGCTCCGTGGGTGTCTGTGTGTGCATCTATTGTGTGTATGGGTTCTTCGATTTTTTATACATATTCAATTTTTATCTCGTTGCCTTCGTCTTTTCCGTTGATTTTTTTACCTCCACTCTTTTTATTCTGCTTCTTCTTCTTCTTCTTCTTCTTAGTTTTTTTGTTTTGTTTTTGATAAATCGATTTAGAAGCCGACGGGGTCTAAAAAAAGTGGAATTCTTTTGATTTTCATTTTCAACACACACACACACAAACGCATGTACACCTTCTTCTGCTGTTGAAGTTTTTGTTGGATCTTTAATTTTGTTTTCGGCACATTTCAGTTGATTTTTGGTTGTTTTGTTTTACTGGGAAATGCATTTCAAAAGTATTCTCTTTTATCTAGGCGCTCCACTGTCACAGGCTCCACTTCCACGCCATTCTATCCCACTCCACTGCCTTCCTGCGCACCAGAACCAAAACCACCATTCCATTTCATTCCAGACAATGCGTCGTCTTCGTGGCCCTGCCTACCACTGGTGAGGATGGGGTTAAGGCATAGTGGGCTGCAGGGGTTGATGCACAGTGGGATGGGTGGTGCCGCCGATTTGGGCGGCGAGTGCAGGAACAGTGGCATGGTAGAATGGAGAGTGGGAGTTCATGCACAGTGGGGTGTGGGCTGTGGTGCAGAAAAGACCTCATCATAGCGCGACGTGAGAATCTTTTCCATGTTGAACAGTGTAAAGCTCTGCTCTTCGTGAGTGATGGGGCATGAGCCAGAGATCTATCATCGGTCCGACCGCAGCCATCGGTCAGACGAGGGATGAGGTGAGTCAATGCTATCATTGGCATATCCATTCATCTCGCTCGCTCCCCCTTTGGGATATCGCACGCGCAGAATGATGTTGAAACACTTTTTTATATCATAATTTTAGCTGGATTTATGAATTTGCATACACACGCAACCAAAATCGGCCCACTGTCGGGCAGCTTCAGTGGCAGCCTCCGCACACCAAACTCACACACACACACACACACACGTGAGAAGGAGAGGAAGAGAGATCTCTGCATATGTGTTTCATTCATGAATTCCAGTTGACGACGACGACGACGACGCGCAGATTTCTGTGAAAGAAGGAGAAGAAGTAGCAGAGGCCGAGGAGACCTTTTTCGTTTGTCATTTGCAACAAGTGCGGGACTTCTCATCGTTTTGGTTGCTGGCTGCATTTATTGCATGGCTGCTGCGTGGCTATGCCCTTTTTTTGTCTTTGAGCTTAGACAGGGTGGCGGCGGCGGCAACGTCGACAGAAATAAGCTATCGCTGTATATGTAATGTATGTGTGTGTAAAAATGTATGTGCATTCGTATGTATGCACCCACGGCCGCCAACAAAAACTGCTGTACATATAAAAAATGCAACGCTGTTTGCTGCATTCAACAGTTGATTCTCAGTGAGAGCGAGAGAGCGCGCTAGGCTGTGAGAGAGCGGCGCGCAAACGAGAGACAGAGAGAGACATGCGCGCCCCCACCCCCCTTTGGACCGGTAATGCTCAACAAGTTCATTTGACGATCTGTTGCGTCGCTCTGTCGCCTCGTCAGTCGTTGTCGCCCGTGTGGGTTGTTGTTGTTAATGGTGGAGTGGGTTGCGCCGGGGTAGGCGGGACGACACAGAGCACACTCGGCACTCGGCGGGGCCCTAATGCCAGTGCCAGTGCCAGAATGTCTGGCAGCCACGACTCTGGCACACACTTAGGCAGTCACACATTCGCACACATATCATAGTCATGTGTGTATATGTGGATGTGGCTGGCAGAGAGCAAGCAGCAGCACCAGCAACCGCAGTCCCGCAAACGTGGTGCGCTGTCGTCGCAGCACAGTGGGGCGAATGCCAAATAAAAGTTTTGAATAAACACAAGCAACATTTTTGGGATATTTGAAGTTTATTCGCCAAAAGAATGCTATAATTGATTAAATTAACAATATATTTGATATAGTTAAGCATTGTGTTTAGCAGTAAAAGGAAACAGAACACGGTATTCTTGTTCGTACATGCATATGTGTTCCCACTAAGCCAATGCCCTTGCCTAACTCCTCTGCGCATGTCATTTGCTCCACGGTGCGCTTGTCGGGTTAGTCAGTGAGGCGACGACTGCGTCGCCAGGGGGGCTAGGCACGGTTGTTGTTGAAGGAGGGGGAGGGGCTCGGAGACGGGGTAGAGCTGGTTCCGTCCCCTTCTGTCCGTTCCGACCGGGGCGCAACCAGCAGCGCGCTCACAAAAGCGCCGCGCTGCCGCGCCGACAAGAACGGGTATTGGTACGGGTCTCTCTCACACAAAGGCACACGGTTACACAGATACACACTCATACAGTGGCGCAGACACCTCGCCGACGATTGTCGTCAGTTTGTCTGCAACGCTCAGCGCCGTGGTCTTGCATTGTTGTTGCTGCAGCATATTGGAACTGGCTCTGGGCTCTGGCTCCTCCGCCGCGCCGTGAGAGAGGAGAGGCGACCCTCTTGGCCACCGCCGCCGCCAAGCCAAGTGTCTGCTGACACTCGTTCTCACTCACGACGACTCGTTCTCACTCACAAACACATGCACACACAGGTGCTGTTGATGAGCTATTAGAACGCAGATACAAAGATACACACAGACACACACACACACACCCACCCGGTGAGGCAAAAGGCAGGCAGCAGACCCAGACTGAGCGTCGTGAGTGTAGTGTCGTGTCGTCTCGTATCGCATCGTTCGCCCGTTTCATTTGGTTTCATTCTGGTGTTCCCGGCCGCCTGTGTGCGCGTGTGAATGTGAGTGTGAGTGAACAGCAAGAGCCGTAGCGTAGCCGTGGCAGCAGCAGCAGCGCAACGCCGGCAGAGACATCCGCCGACATACACAGCAGCGAACTGCCGCCGAGCCGAGCCAGTCTAGAACGTATCTTTGAAGTAGAACGCTGAGGGCAGAACAATTGTGTTTTGGATTCCTTGCCGTGCGGATCGCGAGTTATGAAAGCGCAGCAGCAGCAGCAGCAGTAGTAGTGGCAGTAGCAGTAGCAGCCATAGCCATAGCCATATAGCAGCAGCAGCAGCAGCAGCACTCGAGCAGCATTCAAAAAGAACAGCAGCGAAACAGCTCAAAACTGAAATCCAAACTCAGAAACAGCGCCATCGTCGTTCGAGCAGCACGCAGCAGCAAAAAAAGCAAAAAACAGAAATAAATTATAAAATAACTATACAAAAACAGAAAACAAAACAACACCTAAACACTATCTAACAAAACTGCTGAACGCGACCAAAGGCTAAAAACGTTCATCTATAGTTTTTTGTGTGCAATCAATATAACTATTATTTTTTTACTGTGTGTTTTTTTACGGAACTTTTTCCCGCGTGTAGTTAGTTGTTGGCTTACACACTCTGTGGGTTAGCCTGTGTGTGCGAGAGAGCGTACCGTACGAACGGACGGACGTCGCTGTCAACGTGAACGTCGTTGTTGTCGTCATCGTCATCGTTGTCGTTGTCGTTGTCGCTGACGCAGTCTCAGTCTCAGTCGCCGTGGGCGCCTTAGGCCAGACCAGAGACCAGGGCTGCCGGATCGCGAGTTATGAAAGCGCAGGCGTCGCACGCATGTAGCAGCATTGGCTACAGCAGCTCCAACACCAACACCAACAAAGCCTTCTGATACAATCAAACCCAATATACAAAGTAACTGGAAAGCAAGAGAGAGAGAGAGAGAGAGAGAGAAAGAGAAATATCTATATTTTTGATAGAAACCGTTTTACACGAGCACCGAGCACCCAAAATCAAACAAAAATGGATACCAGCGAACAAAGTTCGATCATCAATGGATCATCGGGAGTGGGAGTGGGAGCGCAGAAGCGACAATCACAGTCACAGCAGAAGGATCAGTCGGAACCCAACAACAACAGCTCCTCGGGCAGCCCCAAAATGGGCTCTCGGCGCATCTTCACGCCTCACTTTAAGCTGCAGGTCCTGGAATCGTATCGCAACGACAATGACTGCAAGGGAAACCAGCGGGCCACAGCACGCAAGTACAACATCCATCGACGCCAGATCCAAAAGTGGCTGCAATGTGAGCCCAATCTACGCTCCTCGGTGGCAAACAATCAGCACCAGCAGCAGCAGCAGCAGCAACAGCAGCAGCAGCACCAACAGCAGCAGCAGCAGCAGCACCATCAACAGCAGTCGGTGTCCCCGACACCTGGACAGGTGAAGGCGCATCAGTTCCACAATTTGGACCATCCGCTGGTCCATCAGATGCATCACCATCATCATCTGCACCATCATGCCGCAGCGGCTGCAGCAGCAGCGGCGGCTGCAGCGGCACACCATGCCCATCATCTGCTGGCGAATGGATTCGCTGCCGCCCACCATCCGCACCAGCATCAGCACCAGCACCAGCATCCGCATCCACATGCGCATGCGCATCCGCTGGCTGCCCATCCGCATCTGCATGTGCCTGTGGCGGTGCCCGTGGCCGTGCCAGTGGCAGCAGTGCATCCCCACCAGCAACAGCAAGAACAGCAGCAACAGCAGCAGCAGCAACAACAGCAGCTTCCAGCAGTCGCCAACAGCAGCAGCAGCAGCCTGAGCAATGGCAGTGCCACAAGCAATGGCAGCAGCAGCCAAGGCTCCATCACATCCGGTGGTGTCCTGTCGGCGGCCAAAATCGTGGCCGTTGTTGCCGCAGTAGCCATGGCCAACAACAGCACAAGCAGCAGCAGCAGCAGCGGCAGCGGCAGCGGCAGTGCCTCCACAGCGACGCCAACGCCATCAGCCCTCAGTGCCAACCCATTGCCATATACCCAGAGCAGCGGCAGCAGCAGCCACAGTCCCAGCGCTGCCAATGTCCAAGTGCCAACGCAAGTGCCAATCGCGGTCTCCCCGGTGGCCAGCCACATTCCACACCCTCACCCACACCCACACCCACATGCCCATCCGCATGTCCATCCCTATGCCGCTTATCACACCTACCTGCCGCACCATCACCATGCCCTGGCTGCCCAGCTCCAGGGAGCGCAGGCCCAGCCATCGCCAGCGGATCATCAGCTTGGGCAGGGTCGCCTGGAGGCAGCACCCACTCCGGCGCCCATGGATCTGTCGCTGGGCAGCTCCGCGCGCCGCCAGCAAAAGCTCGAGATGGAAATGGAGCTGGAGCTGGAGCACCATCGGCCGCGCACTGCTGCCGGTGTGGATCTGACATTCAGGAAGCGCAAGGTGAGCAGCACGCCAGTGCAGCCCGACAAGATCAGCAAACTGGAGACGATCAAGTGCGAGCCGGAGCAGGAGCCGGAGCAGGAGCCGGAGCAGGAGCAGGAGAGCGAGGATGTCGATGTCGATGTGGAGGTCGAGGCTGAGGCGGAGCATGAGCGCAAGCTCCCTTCCAAGCAGGTGAAACTCTTCAAGCCATATCTCCTGGACGACGATGATGATGCCGCTGCCGCCGCCACCGCCACCGCCGCTGGTGCCGGGGATTCGGAGGAGACTGATGAGGTGGATGTCCACGAGGAGGAGGATGATCACATTGTCGAGGACGACGATGATGAGGCGGTCGAGGGCGATGCCGATGAGGATCAGCACGAGGATCGCAATGGCAAGAAGCAGCAGCGTCGCCTCAAGAAAAACAAGAAGGTGGGCGAACAGCGGGATCCCATTATCTGGAGCAATCATCCGTATCCGGCCTGCCTCTCGCCCTCCCCCCACGCGCACGCCCACGCCCACGCCCACGCCCGGAGCTCGCTCTCCGGCAGCAGCAGCTTTCAGTCGCCGCTGGTCATGCACCTGCAGGCAGCTTCGAATGGCAGCGGTAGCGGCTCCCCGGTGTCCTGCCAACTGCAGACATTTCCCGGCCGGAGTCCTCAGCACCAGTTTCAGAGCAGAAGCGCCAGCAAGACATCCACGCCCATCCAGAGCGTCCTCAGCCCGTTCTCGGCACCAGCCCTCTCCCCCACCGGCTTCTGCTGTCCCAAGGGCTCACCCGTGTCCGGCTACGAGAGCAGCTCCTCCACCTACAGCGACAGTGCCAGCAGCAGCAGCAGGAATTGCGGCGGCGGCACCGCCACGGGCAGCGCCAGCGCCAGCAACTTCAGCCTCAATCTGCAGCTCCATGCCGCCGTCTACAACGACAATCTGATGTACATCCAGCCGCAGCACCAGCAGCAGCAGCAGCAGCAGGCGCACCTGCAACGCTGGCTGGATCAGGATGCCTTGGCCGCTGCCATGGCCGCCAGCAGTCATCATCCGGCGGTGCAGGTGCTGCAGGCAAGGCCAACATCCAACACGGCAGCCTCAGCGGCAACTAATCTGACACTGGTGGCATAAGCAGCAGCAGCAGCAGCAGCAACAGATGGAGGAGCAGCGGGTGTGCGGAGCCGAGATCCCACCAAGAAGTTATGGCAGTCACTGGGCCTGGCCTTCCTAGCGTTAAGCAATTACCATTTAATATAAACATTTTCTTTATGAGCTTAAGCGAACGTCGTTCTTCGGTTATTTGCTAAGAGGATGGGTTCCCACCTCCTCGCTCCCCCCATCAAATATCATATATCTTCCAAGCATATCAGAACCACCCCCTCCACCCTCCCCCACCTAATCTCTAAGGATATATCTATATATAGATGCTTTTTTTTTGCTATACTTTTAAGAACAAATTTAATTTAAGGAAAATGGATAATTTTTTTTTTTTTTGTCATTAAACCCCGAACAATGGTCTATAACATATATTATTATTTTTTTTTTATAATTTAAGAGATTAAATTTAATGTTAAACTTTAAACCCTTTTTGTGTAAGCGTCGGAAAGTGTAAATAATTAATTTTATTGTGTACAAAATCGGGTAACAGACGGCAGTAAAGGCGCGCCGGAACATATTCATTTTTTCGCCCCAAGAATTTCATTTAAAACAAAAAAAAACGTACAGAAAAGAAGAGATGGTAGGGGGTAGACGAGAGGGAAAATTGTGAAACTGCAACTGAAAACTGAGAGAATAAAATTGTTAAGAGTCAAGCTTTAAAACACAACAAAACATACACACACTTTTACACACACAAACACACACAAACACACGCACGCGTACAGAGCTCTTATGTGTAAGGGTTTTGTTTTTGTTTTTTCTTTTGGAAAATGGAAAATGGAAAATTGAAAATTCTTGTGATATACAAAACAAAAATACAAAATTTAATAAAACAAAAAAAACAAACAAATTTTAAACAAAACTGTTGAAAACTGAAGCTTAATGAATTATAGAGATAAATACAAAAATATATTTACACCCAACAAACCATAAAAACAACTGAGAGCCAGAACATTAGATTTATATACATATATACAAATACATTATTATATATGAATAGTTACGGAATTACATCTAAAAGTTCATAATAATTATATACAATATACATAAATACATACATACATATATACAATATATTTATATACAACGACAGAAGAAAACAATTAAGATGGAAATGTTTCTTTTTTTTTTGAGTGCATCAATGGGATATCTTTGTAAGGAGACCTATTTAAATGCCTAGACATAACATATTAAATATATAAAAATCAGTATTTTTATATATTAAACATTTGACAAGAGAGCAACGATAGCAACAATAACAATAACAATAACAATAATTGTAACATTTGTGACCACATGCAGCAGCAGCAACAAACAGAAGAAAGAGCCTGAAAAACTACCAACAAAATAATGAAAAATGGATTAATTAAAAGTTAGCAACTGAAAACAAAAAAAAAAAAAAAAATTCAGCTGGTTTTCTCATTGGATCTTCGCGGCTGGGCGATATCTACTTATGGGTGGTAGCCGTGGGACTGGCCTGGAAAAATGCACAAATCAAAGCTTAAAATTCATTCCAAGAGGATCTTCCACTGAAGAAGATATTGAATATCATGGAATTCTCTCTATATTTGTAGATTATAATCGTCGAAGTTGTGAACGATCAGTCGTAACCCAATTTAAAAGTAAATTCCCGCTTCAACGGAATCGCATGGCATTTTCCTATGATTAAATGAGGAAGCTTCCATTAAAACTATTTCATTTTTAGTTTAAATATTGCAATGGATCGATATAAAATTCTGTTATCGTGATCTAAATTGATTTTGAGAGGGAATCTGTGCTATCCCCAACGCATGATCATCTTCAGAGCGTAACGTAACGAGTGCTCGTACATTCTAGAGAAATTACTAAGCAAATCCAATGGACATTTACTGCACTTGATGGATGTCCTGATGTCAAGTGCTTGGATTATTTGGATCATCATTTGTATGAAGATTAAGTGAGGTTAGGCGCGCCTTTCTTGTGTAGTAGAAACCAACATTGTTTGATCTTTCACGGCACACAAATTGTTTTCAATTTCGAATATTCACTCGCATGTCGCAACGCAACTGTGACAACTCATGCTCATAGGCGAGAGCTTTAAGGCTTTTTGCGAGACTTTCACCTACACCCCACACCCCTACAGCCACCCCCAGGCCATCTGTGCGTTTCGTTTGGTTCCGTGCCGCCACGACTTGGTTCTGGTCAAATCGCTTGGCACATTTTGGCTATGCTGCCGCAGCGGGGTATGACTAAGCCGCAAATTCTATAATGATCGTATTTTTAAAACGTTTAAAAATAAAGTGCTCTCGTTTGCCAATGTGTGCGCCAATCACGAGCCCCGAGCCACCACCACTACACCACTTCACTACACCATACCACCACAAGCAGCATCAACAGAATCAGAATCAGAATCAGCATCAGCACCACGATCGGCACCACCAGAGCAGCGCACCACCGTCGCCGCCGTCGCCTCAAGCGAACGAGAGGCATACTCATTGTTTTTTACGCGATCTTTTTTCTTCCCTTTTTGCATTGAACGATTTCTTGAGAGGAAGGCAACAACAACAACAACAACAACAACAAAGGCGAACTACAAGTAGATCCCCGAGCATAGAGTATCCACAGTCAAAGTGAACGTTGCCAAAGAATTTTTGCGACATTTTGAGATCAACAGATGGACGAACGGGCGGGAGAGGGATACCCCTGCCCAGAGAAAGGGTATGGCAAAAGGGAGGGGAATATCGAGATGCGGTTCGTATCGGATCTGCATGTGATTTCCTCGTTCAGGTGATTGTTCCCACGTAGTCAATGATCTTAGAATGGGTGGGAAAGAGAAACATTTTCGAGATGAGGAGGAACACATTTGGCGTAGAGCAATAAACAAAATGGTGCAGGGGAATATGCATAGAAAGGTGGAACACAAGGTTGAATCGGTAAAGGTACAAAATGGGAAGATGAACGAGCATAAGGGCAAACATTACTGAAGAGTACAGAGCCAGAACACACATGGAAGTTGATGCGAGAAGAGAACGGAGCAATGATGAACAAATGGAACTGGAATAGAGTAGGGACATTGAAGCAAGAACAGGAGCACATCGGAAGCAATGGTGACAGTCAGAGAAGAGAGAGAGAGAGGAGCTTACTGGGACTACAAAGGAACGAAGCGAATGAGAGAGCCACGGCGAAATGTAACAGAGACAGATAAAAAGCCCACACGTGAAAAGCGGGGAATAGAAAGTGAAAGAGGTGGCCGGGGAGTGAAACAAATTAAAGGAATGGTAAATGGTAAACGGTGAACGGTTTGCGGATGGGGGTGGTGGAACAACCGCAGAAAATTGCAAAATTTCGATTTATTTTCGTTTCGGTTTTGCTCTCTTCGTTCCGCGTTGCCGTGTCAACTTTTTCTCGCCGCTTTTTGTTGTTGTTTCTGTTTTTTTTTTTGCTTTGCTGTACGGGCTACTGTACCTGTTGTTGTTGTTGTTGTAAGTCCAAGCCACGTGACAATTTTCGTACCCCCACAGAAATACTTATATATATATTTTGACTTGCATCAACGTCAACCGTCGCATCAGCATCAGCAGCCACAGGGGGCATGCAGCCAAAGTTTACAAAGTAACGCAGAGAGAGGGGGGGAAGGATGAGGTAGCGTGGGATATGGTACATGGTACACGGTACATGGGACGTGGGAAGTGACACCTGAGTCCCAGTCTCGAGTGCATTGCAGATGGCGATCGTCTATTTCTATATACCGATGCACCTAGCTATGTACATATGTACCTTAATACATGTAATACCCATGTGTATAGGTATGTATAAGTTTGATATTGTTTGTTATTGATCAAGCAGGTTCTGGGTTCTTTGATGTGATGTTGTAACCAGGGGGAACCAGTGTCGGGCGAGTTCCCATACGATCGTGACATAATCTGTTATATGAATTCCTACATTTCGCTCAGATTCTGCTGAAGAGATTGCGAAATTCCGCTAAAGGTTGATCGTTTCCCATATCTATGCCAGAACCCCTCTAGCTGATCCTCAACTCATAATCTTTACCCACTAAAACGGAACCAAGATCAGTGTAAAGATCAGAAATCAGAAACATTCTGTGACAGATCTATCGTCTAGGGGATCCATCAATGTTCTGGTCACAGTCTGGCGGATCCATCAGTTCCATCGATAAGGGTAACTCCCCAGCAACAGTCTGCCGGCACACCCGCCCCCACCCGATTCGAACTAATAATTCATATGAAAATTGACTTTAAATTTGGCTTTTGGTCTTTTTTATCAGATTTGCAGTTTATTTTTGGATTCAGTTTTTGGGCCACTTTTGGGTTTTGGTGGCCCAGACAAACGATACAAATAACAATCGAATAAATCATTCTCGAGTGGGGGCAAAAGCGTTAACTAATTATAAATCGGGCACGATTCCTCCACTCCGCTGACAGTGTCAAATCGATGCTCTTCAAATAAGTTTCGTGGAGTGGCGACACAACCAGATCATCGATTTTGGGCCTTGGCTAAAATATTGTGCAAGGTCCGCCGGTAAAGCCAGACCGAGACCGAGACCGATACCGATAGCGAGACCAAAAGTAGGAGCCATTCCAGACCCAATTCTGTCCCGTTCCGTCAGTCACTATCTTGACAAACGGATAAATCGAAATTGATAGCTGAAAACGTTCTGTTTGTTGGCTTGCTAGTGCAAGGGCTTGACCAGTTTCCGGCGGCTTATAGATATCTAATTGAAAATGATCGATGAACGATGAATTAGTAGGTAGCTAGGGTAGATCTTCTCCGCTGTTCCGATCCAGACATCCATCCATCCATCCATCCATCCATCTGTGACTATATGTGGTTGCAGTAATTGTTTTGGTTTTTGGTTTGCTTATTGTTTTGTGGCTTTCATTAAATGCTATAGGCTCATAAATATAACACACACTTTTTTTGTTGCTTAAAAAACTATACAAATACATACATACATACATATATGGACATACATATGTATGTGTACAAATTACTATATAAATCGATCGCATGCGATCGCCCTGGGAACGCTGGAATCAAATGTGGGTGGAAAGTACCATACATGCATATATGGACTGGGACAATACGATTTCGAGTATACATATATACACACACACAAAGCAGAAAGGGGGTTATGGCTAGACGTCCTTGTAGTCCACGGATAAATGCAGAAAATTGTCAGGATAGCTCAGGTGCTCGGACATCCATTGCACCTGCGTCTCCTCGTGCAGATCGATTCCATGGGTGCGAAATCCAACTGAAAAATAAACAAAAACAAAAAGAATATAGATAAATATACATATGCAGAATCGACACTAATAGCTCTCTCTTCTCCAGCTCTCACAATTCCAATTGTTTTACAACTATTTATTGAGCGATCTTCATATCTATTCGATCTTTAAAAGCCACACAGGACATGTGATAATGTACCCAAATCATGGCAGTGCGAGGCTGTATCTTGACGCTAGACAGCCGCGTGCCACCCTAGGCATATGGGCAATAATTATATAAATGATTTTGCAATCAGTATTTTCATTAATGAGAGAGACAGCGCTGATCGCAGTCTTAATAAATGCAGCCTATTACATGCACATATATTATAATGAATGAGATCAGCCAGCGATTACTTCAACAGCGGAACCTGATAACGCTTGTCCCACACCCCACTCCGTCCGCCCTTTCTCTAGCTCAGACCTACTCCCTTTGAGCAGCGGGTACATCCGATTATGATTGGTAAGTGGTAGGGCGGTAGTCCATAAAGATTAGCGCACAGAGCCGTGTCCCTCCCATGGAGGATGTACACTTCATGGCGTGTTGAGAGAGTTGAGAGTTCTTCAAATTGCTTTCGCATGGAAATCAAAGTTTGCTGCGTTATCGACAAGTGTTAACAGCAGTCGCCAAGTGTTTGCTGGTTGAACAATTCAAGACAAATTTCGTCATTTTTAATTATAGCATATGAACTGTAATTATAGATTGCCGATCGCCGATTGTCGATTCTCGATTTGAAGCGATAGCCGGATTGCCAATTGCCTGCCCGCCGGCCTGCCTGCCGGTGGCGCGCAGAGTGCGTCGTCTCCCTCTACCCCACCAGAGCCCACCCATTGAAAGTTTCTTTTTTTTTCCTTTTCTTTCCCCAGTACTTACTTACTAGTAGGTATATTTGTTTGCAAGTCCAAGTCGTGGGCCATATAATATACATACATATGTGCGAGTATAGAGAGCAGGTTTGTGGTGAGTATTCCTACTCAGATAATGATAATGGCTGATTACATACAGTGGGAGGCGAATGAGTGTTGGACGGAGATAAGATTTGTGCAACGGGGCGAGTTCAAGTAGGGCGCATACGCATACGATATGATACAATATATTGTTTGTATGCATGTACGAGTATGTACTGTACTCCATTCCATGTTATTCCGATTCTGAATCGGATTCAGATTCAGTAGCAGCCAGCGGACAGCGGACAGGGGCTATGGCTGTGACCAAGTCACGAGTTTAATGACCAAGCGAATGATGGCGCTCCCAAAAATTACGAGCAAGTATTAATAAACGGAATCAAATCGCGTTCAAGTGGAAATATGGGAAACAAATGAAATCAGTAGATGTGGGCTGTAGTGTTGGTTGTGTTCCGTGGGATTAAAAGGGAATCCATTTGTTGGTAATTTAGATGCAAATTGTTAGATTGTGGATCCAAGGATATACAGAACGAATGTGTCCAATCTTAGCTAAATTATGATGGAACAAAGATGTTGTATAGTTGGAAAGATTTCAATGAAATGCACAGAAAGCTTGGTTTAGCTCTGCATCGATTAGCTACAAGTCTGAGGATCACATAGACACGAGAAAGTCGTTCCCATTGGGACTCAATCAGTGAATATGAAACCTTAAACCAATGCGAACCTTGGAACCAACAAATATAACAACATAGACAGCAGAGAAACCCCATAGGGAGGTGCACTTATAGAGATCCCCATTTTGGATCTTTAAGTAAAGGAATATGTTCCAAGACCACCACAAATCGTTGGTTTTGTATCAAATCAAAGAAGACTACTCCAGTCCCCAGATTTCATAAATCATTCGAAAGAAACCAACCTGAACGATATAAACCATTAAACTGAGACAAAACCCCATTGACATGAGTACTCATAAAGATACATATAAATACATGTGGATATATTTTTTGGATCTTGGCGACAACAGCAAACAGCAACAGAAATCGACAACATTTGGAGAGGGCCGGACCCCAGAGAGTGACAGAGGGAGAGGGAGAGCGACAGTGGCGCCAAACCGTCTGAAAATTTATTGATCCCATTTTTATTATCGTCAACAGCACAACACTTTGGGGTGATGGGGTGCGGGAACGGGAACGGGAGCGGTAGCGGTGCCTTTGCCCCCAAAGGGGAGAGGAGGAGCGGAGCGGAAAATAGTAGCTCATGCCTAAAAATAAACCAAAAACGCAGCCAAAACTGTTGAATGTTGAATGACTCCGATAAGGCGAACGCCCAATCATCATAATCATTTAATAGATTGTGTTCCATAAAGCCGTAAAAAGTGCCCGGCGAAACGACCGACCCGCCGTCCGACCGAACCAACGATCCACCGATCGTTTCAATTCCAAACGTTTCGCCGCTCTACTCCCACTCCCACTCCACACTCCACTTCCCCTCTCTGAGAAAAGAAATTTGCGGTTCAGTGACGCCATTAAAAAGTGCTAGCGTGATGGATAGAGAGAGATGCAGAGAGAGAGAGAGTGAATGAGGGCGAGAGCGAGTGAGATACAGAGGAGCCAAACCGCTAATCAATTTTTATGCACGGTATGCGGTGGAGGGATGGGGTCTGTTGTACTCGTGCAAAGGCATGTGACACATAATTGAAGGGTGTCCATCGAAGAACAATCAAGTTTTGGAAACTATTTTTTATTTCTAACGTCAAAGTCAATGGTTTTCGGGATCAAATGATGGTTGAAGTGGCATAAAACATCATAGAATCTAGTAATCGGGCATGTACCGGGTATCCTATGGTCGATGCACTTTACTGCAGCGTTGACTCTTTGTTTTTATTGCCCTTCTTTATTTTCTTATGCAAGCCATATTCGCTGGCGGGGGTCGGGTGAGGTTGCTGAGGGGTTTAGCTGGTATTAATTTCAATTATAATTTGGTTTATTTTCATACGGCAACATTGTCAACCGGCGGGTCTCCGCGCCAGCGAGAGTAATGAGAATGAAAACTCGCTGACGCTACAGTTGGCTGGGAGGTGGGGCGGGGAAAGAGGGAAGGCATATTACACACATAGATAGCACTTGACGATCCGATCCGGATCCACCAGACAAAAACGAAAACATTGTTGCAATCCGAGAAGAGTGAGAGGCGAGAAACGATGGAATGTTCAGCACTACATAGTTGTATGGAAGGAAGCTCCACACAGAAGAGGAGCCATCTCCAAATTCTGGCTCCTAAAAGGCTAAAAATACGTTAAATCATTCTCATATTTTAATAGCTCAAAAATCCAAAGGCAACTTGCGGATCTCGGGATGAATGTCCTCAATATGAGGTTCCGCTGGGAATGAGTCTTTGGCATTCGCTATTCAAACCGAAAGTGGATGAGTTTCTTGAAGGTATTTCCGATTCGTATCATTCAGCTTTCAGGTAGATATGGCCATGTCCGCGTTCTAATCAAGGGTAATAAATTGATGATAAATATTTCCATTTCAGCTGTAAAGATCCATCAAAGTGCAGCCTCGAACGATCTAGGCTTCCCAAAGGTGTTATTTTCCTCTTCGCTCTACGTATGATTGAATCACTAGGATTTTCTATGACTTGTTCACCCACCTGATGCCCACCTACAGGGGTTGTGTACACACAGCTGCTCCTGCGGCTGCTGCATATTAGCCCACCCAAAAACTAAGGCGTGGCATGGCCAATTGTCACACAACACACACACTTGCACACTTGCACACGGACACATGCACAAAAGAGATGGCATGGCAGGCCAGGCCACGCCAGGCGCTGCTTTGTGTCTCCTTCCCGTTTTTGCAGGTTGCCATTGTGTTTGTCTGATTGACGAAATGCAAACGAAAATGTGTCGAAATGGGACTAAGCAAATGCAATAAGTGAGGAGTGCAAACGAGAGAATGGCAGGGGGAGAGACCCAAGAGCTGCCATAAAGAGATGCAGGAGAGCCAGTCAGTGCAGGGCAGAGGCAAATGCAAAAGCAAAGGCAGAGGGCAGAGAGTGATAAACATTGAGGTGCGATTTCCGTGCGCCGCCGTTTCACTGGAGTTCTCGCGCACTGCACACAACACAAGTAGGATGATGAGGATAAGGAGGGTAGCAGCAGCAGGAGGTGGGGGCAGGAGATGAGGTGTGGAGTTTGGTGGAGGAGGAGGAGGAGGAGGAGGAGGAGGAGGAGGAGGAGGAGGAGGAGGAGGAGGAGGAGGAGGAGGAGGAGGAGGAGGTGAGATAAGGTGAGACGAGGCGAGGTGATGGCGAAGGTGTAAATACAAATAAGCGGAGGTGATATCTCAGAACTTCCTTTTCACACATTCGAAAGAGCAGACACCCTACACAAATACAAACACAAACACAAGCACACACACACACACACACACACATAGTAAATAAGCATGAAAACAGCAGGTGAGGTATTCCCGCTCATCGAGTGGCATAATTTGTTAGCGACTCCCTGTGCTGTTTGTGCATGCAAATCTCGTGAGCGGACTCTTTGGAGAGCGCCTCACCTTTTCTTGCAATACACTTTTGCACACAGTTGCAGCGAGCCTCATGCACATTTGGCGTGCAGTTGGCGTCGCTGTCGGAACGCCAACGCCACCAAAAAAAAAAACAAAACAAAAAATGTGTTGCTGTTGTTGCTGCTTTCCGGTGAACAGCAGCGAGTATGCGACCGAGAGAGAGAGAGAGAGAGAGAGAGCGGGAGAGATCCGCTGCTGCAGAGCGCAGTGCGCAGCCGGCGGCAAATCATGAAAGCGCCTCCTCAGCCGCACGAACCAGCAGCAGCAGCAGCAGCAGCAGCAGGAGTAGAAGCCAGCGATGAAGTGTAGGAGGAAGAGGAATGGGGGAAGGAATGGAGAATGTAGAATGGAGAACAGTGAAGAAGAGAGAAGGCAAAGGCAAAAGCCAAAAGAAATGCGTTTCTTTTATTTTTGACGCGTCTTAGATTCTCTGCCGCAGTCGCTGCCTACCTCTGCCACTGCCACTGCCAGGGCTCGACGTCAGCGTCATCATCCTCAACATCATCATGTTGTTGCTGTTGTAGATTTCGTTTTTTGATTCTTTTTCATTTTTTGATTTCTTGGAATCGCATCTACTTTGAACCTTCCACGTTCCCGAACGCCGCCGCCAACGCCGTCGAACACCAACCCAACCAACAAACAACCGACCGACGAACGAACGAGCGAACGAGCGAACGAGCGAACGATCCCCGGTCCCAGTCCCAGTCCCAGTCACAGTCCCAGTGCCGGGGAGTGCATTGTATATTTGAATTTCATTTCAATTTAAATACAATTTTCTATGAAAATGCACGCACTACAAATACGTGCAATCGTTACCATCTCCAATCCCCGTCCCGACCCGACCCGACCCCCTCCCCAACACACACACAGCACACACACAGTCCGAATCCATGGGCCTCGGGGCACCCCAGGCAGCAACAAATTGATCATGTTTTGAATGCATTTCTGTTTGATTTGAGTTCGGATTTGTGTATCCGTGAATGCAAAAGATATTTGATAGAAGGGAGAGAGGAATAGAGTGAACGGGTGGGGTAGGGATAGGGATAGGGAACCATCTCTATATGGAATGTACTGAATATCAAATTGTATCGGGTATGAAGTCTATTTGTTTCAAGGCCCCAACAAGCAAATAGCAACCAACAAATTTAAAGTTTGAAAACCTGTAAAAACAAGATCCTCAAAGGAAATTGCGAAATTTTAGAGATTTTTACAATCTCCACAAATGAAAGACCCACGGAATGGATAGTAAATTGGATTATTTGAAGGATGATATTCTTATAAGCAGCACATAAAGGAGGCCTGGCGAAGTACCAACAATTTACACCTAAATCAATGTTCTTTGATGAAATGATTAATGCCACTCTGACATCCTTCAGTTTATGGTAATTGAAATAACAGATTTGTAGCTGATCCTACGGCTAGATGAGTTCCTATGTGGGGAAATATATACTCTAAATAGCGAACGATTGATTCAATATAGTTTTAGGATATAAAATTGTTATTTATTAACTTAAATGAAATAATAAATGACAGTTGCACTTTTATTTTGTCGTTAACTTGGTTACCTCTTGTTAATAAAATAAATATCAGAATTATAAATATATATAAAAAGTGCAATAACTTTTCTTTATGGGCTACCAAATGCACGGAAAGAAATCCATTAAAAGATCAATTAAAAAACCCATTAAAGGCACGAATAAACATCAACTAAAGAACCAGTAATCCAATTGCATCAAATCCCGATAACAAATAATTGAATACCATGGAAAATCTTTCTATAATCACAATTAACAATTGTAAAAATAAATAATTAATTTTATAAAATTCTCCAATAAAACCCACACAAAGAGGATGATAAATTGGAGCACAATTATTGTAGAGGAAGGGGACGGTGACGCTTTGTGGAGCACTTGATGGCTGATTCGTTTCCGCCTCTAAGTAAACCCCCAAAATGCTGCCGTCTATAAAGAGTGTTCTCAACATTGACCTGGGTTTAACTTTTTAACCCAAATCCCCGGTGATGTACGCAATAAATAATGCTGATCCCCGATCCCATGATTGAGTCTGAGATTCGCATAGGTATGGGATGACGTTTTTCGTGTTGCATTGGCCCACACCTAAGCCAGGCGTGCTAAGGAGCTGCCTGTCTGTGTGTGTAGGTGCTCATCAAGGACACAGGCAGCGATAGATAGAGAGAGAAGGATGGTGTGTGCAACATGTGGATGGATGGTTGGATGGATGACCTTTGGGAAAATACGTGTTGATCGATGTTTGAAACTGGAAGCACTGCTCTCGCTTCTCTATCCCTACGATTTCGCATGCCATTTGTTTAGAGTTCTCGAGGCAGACCCTCTCACCTTTCAAATGTGGAAATTCCTTGGATCGAGAGAAGGCCATAAGCATGCAAATAAAAATTTCACACCTTGGCCGAACGAGCACGGTAGGGTGCTGCTGCTGCTGCTGCACTCTACTCGTCGTCGAAGACATCTGGGGAAATACCCAACCTGCCCGTAACATATGGACACGGACTCACCAAAAACAGAACCAAGGATCTTAGCCACTGCCCGGCCGATTGTCAATGAATAGAAGAGAGCCAAGAGACAGAGACACAGAGAGAGAGAGACAGAGAGAGAGAGAGCGAGAGAGATCTTTCTTGACCAAGTGGTTCCTGTAAAATCTTCACAAAAATACATGTATAATTCCTAAATCCCAGCCGCAGGTATTTAGTTCCGCCTTTTGTCTGTCTTTCGGAATTCCCAATGCTATTATTGCACCTAAGCCATCCACAGAGAGGGAGAGAGAGAGTCGGAGCGCGAGTGGAAGGAGGAGGAGTGGGAGTGGGAGTAGGTGGAATATGCACCATTCCATCTCTCTTGCTCGCCATGTGCTTGCCATCTCGCTCTTGATCATGCTATTGTCGTCGCCGCGGCGCCGCAGGTCAGGCTGGCTGGCTGGCTGGAACCCAACAGCGATGTAACGTGCTCTATGCTGACGCTAGAAAATCCACACGCACTTTTCATTGTAATGAATAGATTTTTCATTCGTTTTGTCTACAGGCTGAATGGCTCGCCCGAGACCGAACCGTACGAACACTTGGCCGAATAGTTTTGCCCAAAGGGGAATTTGAGGAAACCTGCCTGGAATGCTGCAGGCTATAGCCATAGTCCATGTCTATTCTATATACCCCCGGGGGCATTGTTCCATATACAAAAAGAGGAGGAGGAGGAGGAGGAGGAGGAGGAGAAGGAGAGAATACACTTCTTCTTTTTCGTTTGTGTTCTGTTTTTTTTTTTCATTTTACGTTTTTGTTTCGCTGAGACATTGATGAATTGAAGAATGATTGCCAGTGTGCTGCAGGGCGGATCGCAGTCGGCGACTGAGAGGCACAGTACGGTGCGGCACAGCTCGTTTGTGTTATTCAATAGAAAAATAAATAAGTCAGACAGACATGCACTTGGCCGGGCCAGACTGACTGGCACCTTTTCCTTAATTTCTGAGAGACGCTAGGTCTGGTTCTGACAATAGATAGACGAACAGATACCGAGAGAGGGAGAGAGAGAGAGAGAGACCGAGACCGAGACGAGATGCTGTGATGATGCTCCATCGCCTCTTGCATTTAGAGTGCCTGTGGTAATTGATAGCCGGAAAATCCTAGGCAGTTGGCAGTAGACTGGACTCACCCGCTTTGCGTTCAGGTGTTGATAATTCGGCCATCAGGTCGGCGAGGCTCTTCTTTTGTCCACTTTCGCTTATGGGCGAGATCAGTTTTTGCGTGTACGTGAAATCCTATTAATGACCAAGCGGAATCCATCCAGATCCATGAAATCGAAACACAGACACACAATTGAATTGAATGGAATTTGAACTGAACTGAACTAAACTGAAGCTGGAAAGGTCGAAAGGGGCCCCCGCCTCACACTCACATCATCGTTGTAGAGGCGAACGGGAATGTTTTTGAATGACTCCTGGTCGCCGTAGGGCTCCATGAGGCGTCTGTTGACTGCCCAAAACTGATCGAATTTATCATTGATCAGGCCCAGCCAGAGCTGATTGTGGTCCTTCTTTTGCATGGCCGATATGACCAGGCCGCGATGTTTCAGCACATCGGCCTCCTTCAGGCAGGACATGTAGTGCGACTCCAGCAGTTCCCTGCAAAAGACACACACACCAAGGCGAATAAGTAGGTGCATAATTTGGTTGTTTCGCTTAATACTTTGAGTTCATTTTGACCAGCGTGTCCTCGGGGAATTTGGAAAAATGTATTGTCAGGCCCCAGGGTGTGCAGTCCTCCTCCGGATGCAGCAGATCGTACAGCACACCTAGCCAGAACAAAGCATTAGTATTTTGCAATAGGAATATCGAGCCAATTGTCCCACCAGTTGGATAGTGCAGCCGCAGCGGCGTCCCGTTGTAGTCGAACCAAACGGCACCATCCTGATGCTCGGCGGCAATGTAGCGGGTGAAATACTTTCGCACCTGTTGGGGGCAAGGGTTTTGTTTTTAAATGGCAAATTGGCAATTGACAATTGGACGTTTTGCATGTTGCGTTTGTTACCTTATCGGTGACCAGCGGCAAGTAGCTGAGGCGGGAGACCATCAGGTAGAAGGGCTCTGGCTTGATGCCCACTATCTCGTCGCGGTCAGCCTGGAAGCAGATGCCAATCTGGCCCTCCCATATCATGCGCAACACCTCGCGGTCGTGGGCCATGGCTATCTTTTGCTTACACTTTTAATTATTATTGTTATTATTATTTCTTTCCTCGAACAGTGTAACCTGATAATAGAGATGGCACCAGTACATCGATACAGCACTGCTCGCGGTAACGATATATCGGGGCTCTAACGCGTTAGTGCTACGCGTTTATGAGCAACAGTGCTGCATAACGGAATGAATTATAAATGTTAAAATCCCAATTAAATGGTTTCACCTAATTTAAATGGCTAATTAATTAATTCAAACTATTATGCGACACATGCAATACATTTAGAGAATGGTTCTCATATCGACACATACATATCGATGGCGATCGATTGCAGTTGCCGCATGCAACCGTGAAGCGCATAAATAAATAATGTTATCGCTATCGCCTGCTCGTTTTACATTTTAGCTTCGGTTGTGTTTTTTTTGTAATTTAATTACCGTGAAATGTAAATATGAAGTGGAATCTCGTTGCATATGCCAGCACAAAATCAAATCTACTGCGAATTGACCAAATTGGATGAGAACAGACGCAACGCAAAGGCCCACACCGATCCAGTAGAGGAATATCCGAGGCGCATTGTGTGGATAGATCGGGTCGAAGACAACAGAGGGACGGGAGGGACGACGACGGCGACTACGACGACGGTGTGGTGGTGAGGCGGCGCGGCGCGGTGGTACGGACGCAGCACAGAATGGATGTTGAAATACCTGTTTTGGCTGGATATCTTAATGTTCCAACACAAACTGGATTTTCGCTAAATCGCATCTCAAAAAAGGTATGAAACCTGTGTGTGGCAGGCAGCACTCCTTCCTTCCTCTATTCTGCAATTCTTTCTCTCCCGCACATCCCAATCGCAATCCCATGCCATCCCCATTCCATTCAATATATTATGCACACGAATTGAATATATATTTCGTTTTTGCAATTCAATTTCGAATTGAAATTTGAATATTTTTGTGCCAAATGCGCATTTTCGATAAGTTAGGAAGAGGACAGGACACACACACACACACACACGAACGATCAACTGTTTGTTGCGTGTGTGTTTGTGTGCATGCCATCCGTCTGCATGTGCATGGAGGGGATGGACATACCAGCCTCGTACTTGTTGCATACAAATGATGCCTGTCAACGGCAGAGGGAGCGGGACGTACACACATGCCATGCCGCCAACATAAGTGTCGCTGATTTGCGCTTTGCGCACACGCACGCACACAGG
Source organism: Drosophila subobscura (assembly GCF_008121235.1). Taxonomy (NCBI): domain Eukaryota; kingdom Metazoa; phylum Arthropoda; class Insecta; order Diptera; family Drosophilidae; genus Drosophila; species Drosophila subobscura. Next base: position 19,862,048 of record NC_048530.1, on the reverse strand, counting down.
GCACCACCAGCTGGTCGTCCGTCGATTCATCCAGGTTTCGTGGTATTCATTTCTCTATGTGTGTGTGTGTGTGTGTGTGTGTGTGTGTGTTTCTTATGTTTGGTGGACAGGAAATTCTTGAGCACGCAATAAAGTGGTAGACTCCGGAGCAAATGCACATTTTGATGTTTCCCCATGATGGGGAGTTATGTAACCCCCCGCCACAAATGCTCCTAGAACTAGAACTCCACACTGGCCTTTAAGCGCGGCTTCAACAGCTGCCTGTTCGTTCTCCCTCCAGTAAAGCGCTAAATCGCCTGATCCTGCAATCCACTTAAATCGCTTTCTCATTGATATCCTTGTTTTTTTCTCTCGCAGAAACCATGCAGTCGATATTGCCTGCTGTTCAAGGCCAGTCGCCATGGCATTGCCCGCCTGGAGATGTGCGAGAACAAGGACGACAAGAATCCGAAGATATTCACGCTCGAGAATTGTGTAAAGATCACACAGGACCCACCGCCGGACAAGCTCATTCACATTGTCAAGCGCAATGGCACACTCACCGTCAACACCAACAGCGATGAGGAGCTCAAGGATTGGATCACAGCCCTACAGACGGTCGCCTTTTGTGACACAGCCGCCGGGGGACATGCCGTTCATGGAGGGGCCATCGAGGAGGATAACGATCTGTATTGCAGCTCATTTGTACGTATAAATTGTGGACTGATGGGAATCTCCTGTGTCTTCCACGCCTCCAATTGCCTAATTCCTGATTCGTGTTCGTTTTGCTTGCTTGCAGGATGGCCTGTTCATGATTACGCTGATACCCTCGGAGGCGTCCATACGCTGCAGCATTGAACCGAAGACGTACATGCTGCAGATGACGCCCACGGAGCTGCAACTGAAGTCGGAGGATCTGAATGTAACGATTGCCATGTGGCCGTATCGATTCATACGCAAGTACGGCTACCGTGATGGAAAGTTCACCTTCGAGGCGGGCCGCAAGTGCACCACCGGCGAGGGTGTCTTCACGCTGGACCACACCAATCCGCAGGAGGTGTTCCGCTGCATGTCCGCCAAGATGAAGTCGATGAAGAAGCTGATCAGCGGCGACAGCCTCAGCACGATCGAGTGCGGTGAGAATCAGTTCAGTGCCGCCGCTGGCATGGAGCCGGGCTCACGCAGCCCCTTGCCGCCATCGCCATCGAGCAATCCGCACGCTGGCGAATTCGAAATAAATTCGACACAGAGCTGCATATCGTTGCGGGGATTCATTAGCTCGAATGATTCGCTGAATAACTTTGCGGCGAGCAACGGCAGTGGCGGAGCGGCGGGCTCAGCGGGCGGCGCTGGCGGTGTCGTCGCCTCCGTTACCCTCTCAGTGCCGCCCAACAGCAGCAAGCACATTCCGAACAAGCCGCCGCGCAAGCTGGGCGGCCTGGTGCCCGTCAGCGGTCCTGGCAGCCAAAACCATTGTGATAAATACAAGAATATTGTGAAATATGAACCTGTGGCCATAACGACATCCTCGCCCTCGGATGCCAACAGCAAGAATGGCGGCGGCAGTGGCTCCTCCATGGTCATACTGAAGCCGCCCTCGCCGGAGACGATCGCCTCGCGCTCGGGCAGCACCTCGAGCATCTCCAGCACACCGCCGGACCTGCCGCTGCGCAACGAGAGCACCAAGCCGCAGCTGGAGCGCGACTACGAGTGCATCGAGAACATAACGGAGGCATGGCGCACACGGGGCGTCGGCGATGTACGGCACTGCGAGCGCATACCCTCCATACTCTGCGACACATCGGACTTTGTCCGCCAGCGATCCGTGTCCAAGCACAAGGATCTGGCGTCCAAGTCCAGTGGCAGCAGCACCACCAAGATCATCGACATCGACATTGGCGAGGGCGTAACGTCGTCACCAGCGACACCCAACAACAGCGTCGGCGTGCTCATGTCCTCATCGGACTCCAACTACGATCGCTTGGACTTCCTGTCGCCCAACAACAAGACATCCAGCGGCTACAAGACCATTGTGAATGTCACGCTGCCCGTCAATCGATTGCGCTGCAGTCCGCCGCCGCCGAACGAGTACGAATTGATTGCTAGTCCCGATACCGAGAGCTTTCGCAAGGCCGATGATAGCCATTTGGGTTACGGCGTTTTACGCAAATCAACGAATGCCAATAATAATAATAGCAGCAACAACAACAACATTGGAATCTCTAGCAACAACAACAGCAACAGCAATGCAACAACGAACAAAAGCAACAACGAATCTGCCTTGGATCATCGCAGCTACAATGGTCTGAACTACACGATTGTCAGCAAACCGAAAAGAGTGTAGACTGTGTGTGTGTGGAGGGGTCAGGGCGGGGCAGTGTGGCAAGAAAGTTCCGCTCCCTGCGTGCAAGCTTGTTTCAGAGCGACAGGCATACCCGAATCTCTGCTTTCTCTAACATTTATCCAGGGTTAAGGCAGGGCAAGGAAAGGGCCGCCACACACAAACGAAGCCCTGGATAATCTTAAAGAAACATTCCTCAAGCATCTCCCACAAATCGAATCGAAAATCTGTTTTTTGTTTGTCTCTTTTTTCTGTTTTGTTAAATTTATAATCTGTGATTATTTTTGTTAATTAGTTGCCAGCTCTGAAACGGGACTCTGCATTTTTCCAGCTAATGTTTAGGCAAAGTTTTTACCACTGCAAGACTGTGTGTCCTTTCGCTTATGCTAAATTTGTGCACCGGGTAGCGTTTGTGCTGGCACACAGTAGAACCGCTTCAAGCCATCAAACAGTCCTTAGATGTATTTAATTCTTTAATTCCTTTTTGGTATTTAGTTATAAATAGCTGCCATATATCAAGTTTGTTTTGAGTTTGATTTAAAACAAAACGTTCGATATTTAAGTATGAAATTCCTACAGAAAAAAGTAATTTAAAGCTGCCATCCGATGGGTTTGTCATAAAAACTGCCATAGAAAGAACTGAGATCAAAGCACAAGGTTCCACAGGGGTTTTCCTTCCTTCTTCTTTCATTTTTGTTCAGTGTAAATAATTGTCTCACAGCATCCCCCGCCAGTTAGCACCGTTTATCTTTGCCTCTTCTCATGCTTGCCACACTGTCTCCACTCCACGCACCCAGCACCACTGACGCACCCTTTGGCCCACTCATTCCCGAAACCCACGCAACTCCTCGCAACATTTGAGTTCTCAAACCAGGCGCCATCATAGCAGGATCGTTGTAAACGACATTCACCCTTTTTTTTTCTCTTTACGTATTATGCCGATATGTCACAAAAGACAACAACCAAATGCACATTTGGGGCAGCAACAACAACAACAAAAAACGCATTTTACTTGGTAGAAAAAGAAAAGCATAATTTTTTTTTTACTCACTTAACGCCTACGATTATGATTATTGTAATTATTATTTTTTTGTGTCTGCAAACTATTATTGTGTAAATAAAGAACAAACAAACAAACTAGAAATCGATGTAGAAATTTCCGAGTGCAGGTTGAAGCTGTAGCTGATGGAACTCAATACTCATCCTCAATCCATCTTTGTCGTTGCAGGAATCAATGCCATAAATCATGCCGTCAAGGAGTGCCCCGAGGAGCTACCCAAATCGGAGAACTTCTGCTGCGCCCTCCCTTAGATGCCGCCTAGAACTGTAAGGGCTCCCGCTTTGAGCACAGAGCGGAGTGCTGGGCATTGGCTTTGGTCTGGCAAGCGCTGCCTGCTGCCGAGCAGGCGGAGTACACGGGCTGGCGCAGTGTGTTGCCTGTGGCATAGTTGCAGGCCACCAGGAAATGGTGGAAGCCTTGCCGCTTGAAGCGCGTCACGGCACAGCCCACGGCCACGTTCGCCTCATTGGCCATCACCGCAAAGTGGGTGACGTCCCTGTTGGAAGAGGAAAAGCTCACCGTGGATCACACAATATTCATTGAAATCTTGGACTTACGGTCCGCTGAGATGGAAGGCTTGCAGCTGCTCTGCTGTGATGTCATCGCCCTCGGCTGCCCAATCGTCGGTGGCACGCTTGAGGATTCGCTCCACGGCGCTGGGAATGATGCCAGCGAATCCCGCCATATAGAGATTCTGACCGGATTGCCTGTACTTGTGCGTGTTGTGGCACTTGTCGTGCTCCAAGAGGCACTGCCTGGCATTCAGTTCGGCCAGGCGGGCCAGCTCCGGGTCCCACGAAATGGTGGCCATGCGACAGGCGAATCTGCGTACAGTGCCCCCTCCGCTGGCCCACTTCTGGCGCAGGGTGTTGTGTGCATCCACCACCTGCTTGCGTGCCGCCTCACCAATGTCCAAGCTAGTGGCATCCGCAGGACACGAACGGGAAAAGTCCTGCGGGGTGGGAAAAAATAAATAGCGAGAGTTAGTGGTTGCATCGATATGGTTATTACCCCACGGTTGCGGCACGCAATGTGCAAGGTATCCACGGGGCAGAGTTCCGGCCGGCAATAGTCCTGGGAGTCCACGCGGCAGGCGCCCAACGCGAGGCACATCACGGCCATGCATCGGAGTTGCATTGTTTTCGGTTTTTGGCTTTAGCCCTTGCGCTGAGTGGCTGCTTTATAGGGCCCATTATGTGGGTGGGTTGGTTATCAGTGGAGCATGGTGGAATGCCCGGTGGTGCGGTGCAGGCTCAATGATTCAACGGCAAACAATTTGAGAGACCGCGCTTAAAACAGTGTGGGCAAGCGGCCAATGGCCAGTAGCGATAGCAGTTATCGATATATGACAGCCCTGACTCGGGCGCCAATTCAATTTCATTTTTAAAAATGCTAGGATTTTTATTTCCAGCAAAAACCGATGGCAATCTCACGTAGCCCCGCAGCGCCCTGGCCATCCATCAAATTGATTTTGGTAAGTGGGTTCGGTTCCATGGTTTATGATAACTTCTTGTTTATGTGAATGGCGCTCGTTCTTGTTGTTGTTTATTGTGTGCTCGCTTCTTTTTTTACAATTTTGTTTACGCACAAAAATTGTGCTAACGTGCCGGTGGCAACGTCGTCGTTACACAAAGTACGTACTCCCGTAGCCTTTTCCTTTGCGATGGGCCACAGATAAGGCCAAAATCTATTTGCCGGCTAAAAATAGCGCGACAATAGGAATAAATAAATGCTCGATTTTTGGGGGTCGAAGTTATTGATACTCTGAGAGCATCGATCGTTAGTTACTTTGGCAGGTTGGACCCATGGCAATTCCAGGGTATGCTATACCCTTTCTTAGGGCATAATTACGCTGGGAGTGCTGCTTGCTGTCGCCTTTCCACTTAGCACTTGAGAAGCACGACAGCATCAGGGTTAAAGTGGGGGGGAGAAATATTTACCATGGTGTGGATTACACACAAAATGTAGACATGTGTGTGCCTGCCCCCTAAGAGTTTTCGAAGATTTGTTTAGATTTTTTCACATGGTTCTGTTTTGATTTGTTTTCGGTTTTTCTCTCCTTCCTATAATGATATTTTGTTGTCGAAGGTCGATTCCAGCATTAGTATTACATTAACATATACATAACATTGCCATAAACATAGCCAAGCGGATCTTACATATGCATGTATGTACGTACCTCTGTTAAGTAACAGACCGGCACAGAGCCTCTCAAACTATGCGCACGATGTGGGCAAACCAATAATAATGCTATTTACCCATTTTATTTACCCGAAAAATGTTGAAAAGCGGTTTCCAAATCTGTTTACGATTTTCATTTACTTCTTATTTACCTTTTTTTTGGTTGGTGGGTGTGGATGGGGCTCCTAATCTTTAAACTAAAACTCATTTTCATTTCGCTTTTATCTCGGTTACAAAATCCTCCGATGGTCAGAAAGTCATGTGTGTGTGTGAGTGTGGCTTTTGTTTTTGGTGGATGGATGGGGTTTTATCAAGACCCAAACGGGGAGCGGCATAAACAGGTCGCTGATAAGGCGACCGTCAGCTGTAATTCAATTTACAACAGTGGGGCCCCTGTCACCCCGTTAACCTTTATGCGGTTCTAGAATTTCGAATTTAAAGCACTTTTGAGGTAGTGCCCGAAAATACATAAGAACTCAACAAGTGTGTAAGAGCTGTAGTCCACATTACGACAATAAGATACCCTGTTAGCGGTACATTCTCTAGATACATATGTACATACATATGTAAATACATACAGCTTCTCTTACTTTTTGCTTTTTCAAAAATAACATTCAGACTCGATACGCACCCATAGAAGCAAAAACTGGTCCAACAAAGTCTCTAACGGTCGAACTCACTCGAGTTGAATAACTTTAAATTTCACACAACATATCCACGAACTCCCCCTAGTAAAGGGTATCATAAGGATGCGTTGCAAGCAGTCACGTAGGCTCTCCTCGCTGTTGTTCTGCCAGTGCAGGCAACTGGAAAGCGCACACGGACACCATGTCTCTATCTCTCTCTTTCCACTGACAAGAACGACGCAATTAAATTTTCTGTCATTTTATGTAAAGAGTGGAAAGTAGTGGGGTGGGAAGCACAAAAGAAGCCCTCACGCCAAGCCACGCTACGACTTTCCACGGTGACAAGCAGAGTTCTCTGCCGCAGTCGCTGCCAATGCTGCGGCCTCTGTCGCCGGTGTGACGACGTGCCAAAATCCGCATACAAAAACTTTACAAAAGCAACAAGAACCACTGCCGGCGCACGCTGCTCTTCTGCTGCGATGCAGTGGATCATGGATGAAATGGATTGTGTGCTTTAACAGCATCCACATGCACATACATACAAACATGTACTGTATGTATATATGTATGGATGTACATCGGATGCCTCTGAGCCGAAGATGGGGGGCAACCACGTACACCAAAATAAAAATATAGAGAAACAAAACAAAATAACCAAAACACAACAAAAATGTAAATGGCGTTGCGGAAATCTCAACAGGCACTAAAATTGCACGAGTGTGCGTGGACTGGACCTTGAAAAGCGCGACGAAGAGCAAGAAGCCGACTAGAAACTAGAAATGAAACGCGAATTCTACAGCAGCCGCTTGAGCCGGACAAGGTCTCCCTTTTGGGATTCGCTCCACTCACGCGTTACATTTACATATGTTTGTATGTACACGTATGTATGTATGTACATACATATATGTGTCTGTATGTACATAGTACGTATGGTCTGAGAACAAGATCCACATACTGATTAACCTGGCACACGCCCCAGACCCCACTACCGAAGTATTTGTCAGGCCTAGACATCAGCCCCCAATTAATTCTGGAGCCCAGCCCCAAGCTAGGGCCTCACGCTTTTCGTTTATTACGCATTTTAATTGTCGCTTTTTACAATTTTTTGGCAAGCCCTTGATTGTTATGTGGATCATGTCTGCTGTGACGTCTGCTGACTGCACTGTCGTGTGGCTCCTGTCCACGAGGGATGGTAGGTTCAATGTGCTGTTTGCGGGTGCGCAGATACAGGTGCAGCCTCAAACAGAGTGTAATATATGTATTGATAACATGCACATGCTAAAACAGAAAGAGACGGAGACTGTTGCATTTGCAACCAACCCTGTTTGTTGCTAGGCCTGGCGCCTGGTTTGTTACGTGACATTTTATCAGTCGCCCCGAGTCTCGAGGTGCACCGTTGTTCTTGTACACGTCGTCCACCCAGCAACTGTTTTCGTTTATGCGTGTAATTCGTTTCGAATCGTGTTCGTGCGTACTCATTTAGGAGCATGCAAAAACTTTCATTTCACAGACTACGTTGGCAACTACTGGAAACTTCCCGAACGATAAAATGTTCCTTCCCAAATTCCAAACCCTCCATATAATTCTACGCTGTTGAACATGCAAGCCAACATCACGTTATGTCTACGCATAAACCATTCTGGAAACTTCCCAACAAACACATGTTTCGAGGCGAGGCGCCCAAGCCTCCACAGAGTGCAGTGCACTCTTCTCTATTCAACAAAAAACTGTGTAGTGGCGCGACGTGGTGTGGGGGCCAACTCGTTGCAGTTTTGTTAGAGCAGTGCCGCTCCATTTTCTCTGTATTGATCTTGATATTCTTTCTCATTTTCCCATTTATACATTTTTCGGAGCCAAGTCCACTTAGCATGCATACATTTGTATGTGCTTGTTTTGGGAAGGGGGACAGAAGGGCGCTTTGTTTGATCAAGACCACTATATGTACATATGATTGTACATATACCAGACAGACACACAACTAAACGTAACGCATGTAAAATGTGGGTGTGTGAGTGGGTAAACACATGCGTGAAGCAATGAAGTAGAACAGAAACAGAGCGTCGCCTCTGCCGGCGTCGCTGCTATGCGTGTGAAGGGCTTGAAAGGGGGGAAACGTCTACAAAGGGTAGCTCTGGTGCTGACATTTTGTCACACGCTGCGACCTAAATACGATTTTTATTATATTTTTTGTTTTTCGTTTACTTTATCAATGGTAAATTAGTCGGCTCGGCCCATTGTGCGTGCGTGAGTGTGTATGCTTGTGTTGACATAATGCAGTTTCTCTTGCCGCCACTGTACCGTTTTACAGGGACTGCAAGAGCAGCATCGCTAACATCTGTTGGTAGCTCTTCTTTAACCGGCTTACATTCCCCCCCCTCCAACGACCCGTGCCACTGTCTACATCACACCACACATCCATAGTCTATTGGAGTCTATGTGTGTGTTTTCTTGTATGTATGTATTGTATGCTTCTCGCAACATCGTGCCGCTGTTTTCGAGCTATGTAGTAGCAGCTGTGCTCCCCGCGCACCCTTCCATGCTGGCATACTCCTTGTCCTCTTTTCACTCACGTACACATCCATAGAGCAACAGCGCTCTGTCGTTACAAGCGCCGCACAGTGGTTTGATTTCGAAAAATCGTAATAAAAGTACTGTTCCGACTTATATAATTTTGTAAATAAATAGATGTTATAAATCTTCAATAAGGAATTGGCTAATCATAATTTTTGCTACTTATTATATGGAACTCATAAAGCTAAAAACTCGGTACATATGATACAACATATTACATACAACATATATTAAAAAGTTTCACTAAGAAGTCGGAGCCCAGTTATATACATTTTTCACAAAATCAAAAAGTATTGAGCAAGTTTCAGGCTTTTGATTTAATGTTTTGTTTTTGCAGCATGTTTTGAGAAAACGAGCCACTGTGCGTCGACGTTGACTTCGTTCCATACCGCGTCGGGCTGCGTCAAATCATTTTCGAACGCCTCAGAAAACGGTTGTTTTCGCTCCGTAAAAGAAGTTGAAGTCGAAGAAGAAGTGAAAGAAGAAGCAAAAAAAGAATTTCAAGGAAGAAGTGGAAGAAATAAAAGTGTAATACGCAAAAAAGAACTTGCAATAACAATTTTTTTACAAGTTTTTAAGTGAAGTTATTTGTCCCCTCATAACCGGTTGTTAAATGCACAGTAAAACATTACAAACAAACAAAACCAAGCAACGTTGCACATTTTCTTGATTCAGTGCATCTAAAACTGCAGGCAGACAAACAGCGTACAAAAACAACAACAAAAAGAAGTTACAGAGAAGAAGCAAAACAAGAGAATACGAAAAATGGCCTTTTCCATTGTTAGCCGCAACATTTTGCGCACTTCGAGGGAAATTCTGGAACGAAATATGGCCGCAACGGTCGGTGCACTCCAGCAGCAACTGACCGCCGCCTCCCTGCCGCCCTCACCCACACACAGTGACTGCCATGTAAGTGCACATGTGTGTGTGTGTGTATTTCTGTTTCGATGTTAATTTAATTATAAAAAGAGATCCAAAAATGGTGGTAGAGTGGGAGGAGGAGAAGTAGCTCACAAAAAACGAGGCCAGTGAATCTGCAACTGTGGATTATTACACGCACGTACACAAAACAGAAGCACTTCTCAAACTGTATCTCAAAAGACAGTTTATACTCTCTCACATGAATTTTCTAAACTTTAGTACAGTTTAATTTATGAATGACAAGAGTGATGATCATTCGGTGGCGGCCCTGCCCCTTCTCCAACCCCTTTGCGGCGTGGAAGAGGTGCCGAAAGAAGCAATTCTTTCACTCAAAACTCAAAACAACAAACTGTTGTGCCAGAAACCATCCAGAAGTTTCCATCATCCCAAGAACCCCCGTACCCCCGCCCTGAAAACAGGAAAAGGAAAACTGCGCAGAATTTTGCAGTAGAAACTTGCGCAAAGCGCCAAAGCGTAATAGTAAAGGAACAAAAACAAGAAATACACTTCCCCTCCCTTCCTTGCTGCCCTTTACCTTGCTTCCTCTCCTACCTCTCGTAAGTACACACACCCCTTGCCATTCGGAACAGCTGAGCGAGAGAAAAAGAGATGGACAGCGCGGTTTGACAGCCATAATTATAGTCGTGCCAGAAGTGTTAGTTAACAGATATGTTAACAGAAGTTTTTGCTATGGGGAGAAATGTTCTTCCTGCTCGGGAGATTCACAGTTCTATCTGCAAGAGAATGTTTGCTTTTTAGTTTTCGAGAAACACTGATCTCCTGATTAACGAATCTACTTCGTCTGGAATTTGCGGCTGATTCTTTTTTTCTATTCGCCTCTTTGAGAGCAGTTTTAGGTAACAGTGGTTCAGAAGTAGTTCCTAACAGAATGTTGGCTTAACATAAAAGTTGTGTAACAGTTACAGGGGTTTCCCTTAAGAGCAGACCATCAAATAATGTAGTTTTTATGGGACAATCTATCAAAAAAACTCTTTGGATATTTTTCCATTCAGCCAAGAAAGAGCCACTAGGAAGTAGCTGTTAATACAGTCCTGAGGCGATTCGTCTTAAATGTTGATTAACATTGACCTGTTGCTCGACTTTGCCTGATTCTTCTTATATTTCTGCTTCTTATATTTCTAATTCCACTCTTATTTCGGCATAAATCAATTGGATCTTTTTTTGTATTGTGTTATTTGTGAAACGTGCTTTTCCTGTTTTCAGTCCCAGTCCCCAGACTCAAAAATCAGACTGAAATAAAAATAAAAAAAGAGGCCCGCTTTTGCATTCATTATAACAAAAATCGCTTTTGCCTCTTGGCGAGACTTCGAATGAGAAAAAAAACTTGTTTACAACCAAAAAACGTATTGTTTTCGTTGGACAAAGTTCGTTTAACCAAGCGAAACCACTGGAACTACCAGTGAGGCCCCAAAAAGAGGTTCCACCGATCGACACACACAAAGCACACGCATACGCTGGTAAATTTGTTATAATGATATCATCTGGGGGCCGCCAACATCTGTATTTGGATTGTGTGTGTGGTGTGTGCGGGTCTTGGGGGGGAACCATTCTTATCGAGAGACATTCAAAACGCTTACAAGACTTTTGCTTGTAATTAAAAAAGAGAGTTCTCTTTATCTAATGGCATTGACAGAAGCTGTCAGCAATGGAGGATGAACATTTCCTCTGAACGTGGTCTGGTCTATCTCATTATAATACCGGGTACATTTTCCACAGCTAGAAAGAGTGTTTTCTGGCTTCACGTGGCTTGGCGGCTCTTAAACTGTACAGGTTTCGGCTAAGAAGTGTTACAGTTGTTGCACCAGTTCCGCTAAAACCTTCGCTCTGTAACTGACAGATTCCCTCTCTCTGTAACTAACAGATTTCGTCTTTCTTTCACTCTCTGGCAAGATCACTAGCAAAAACTCAAAACAAAACAGGTTCAGAATTATTTATCAGGCAAACAGAACTGACCTTAACAATAGCCCAACACGCTCCACTCGAAAAAAAACCAGAAAAGGCGAAGAGAGAGAGCAAGCAGTGTAATTAAGAGAATAATGTTTGTTTATACGCTGAAGGGCAACACAAAAACCATAGCAACAGCATGAGGTTGAAAACATATTCAAAAACAACAAACAACAACTTAAGCATAATATTGTGCAACAGCCAACTGTTAATGTAACAGTAAACAGTCAACAGAGATATTTTGGAAAATACAAAAATTAATAAGGGATTTAAATAACAGACGGCGGAATACAGAAAGAAAACATATTCACATTGAAACTGTAAACTAATTTCTTCTTTCTTCATCTTCCATATTTTTGCAGCGCCTTTTACTCGTAACTGGTGGATATGGAGCGCACCCGCTGCTGTGGCACCAAATGCCCACAACCGCGGTCCAGGCCGTACGCAAATATTCAAAGAAATCCGCCGGAGCGGCCCGCCTGCGCCGCGAGGAGGAGAGCGACAGCGATGCAGACTCGGATGATGAGTTCGAGCAGCGCCGCCAGAAGACAAGCTCCAAGCGAAGCGAGCGGGTGAGTGAACTGCAGACACACAAAATACAATACACACACATAAAAGCAAACAAATTAGGCCTCTGAAACACGGTCCACGTGGCTGAGAAAATTCCACGCTGTGCGCTTGGTATGCTGGAAACGTGTTTCGTAAGCTGCTGCTTGAGATACTTTCCAGTCCACGCGAATGGAGCGGCTCAATGTCGTTTTTTGAACCTGCAGTCATAACAAAAGTTGGCCAACATTGTAACATGTCTTACAGTGTGCGTTTACAGGGCTTCTATGGCTTGCGTTTCAGCCAACGGTCAAGATTTTATGCGATCAAAGCTTAAAGCTTGATGGCAGTGCAACCGGAAACCACTTTTATGCTTTAAGCTCTGCGTTTGAAATGCTTAAAACTTCCGATTCAGCAAGCAAGCGGTAAAAATGCTAACAAAGCAGTGTATGAAAGCTTTTGGCACAATTACAACCCTCAAACAAGCTATCGAAGCAGTTGGTCCTAGCAAGCTTTACCGGTAGCCAAGTTCAAGCAGTTTCAAAGTTCTATAAAGAACATCAAGCAGTTTCACTCACGAAGACGGCTAAATCTTTCAGCTTTGCAGCGCTTTCCGCATTCAAGTAGTTCATGTAAGCTTTCAAGCTGTATCTAAACGACTTACAATCATTTGTAGAATTCGGTTCAAGTGTTAGATAGAGAATTCTATCCCTGGAAGGTCCTTGCTTTTGAGTTTGGTCGATTCGACAATGAAAGTGCTTCAATCTGTTAAACATTTAAGCAGCTGATGGAAGCATAAAAGTTTAATTTAGGCACACAACCATATGAAAGTTACCAAGCATTACCACAGACCTTTTTACTTGTGTTTTAAGCACAGAAAATAATTTTGCATCTCTTTATGTATATTTTCAGGGCGATTCAGCCTTCTGGCGTCGCAAAATGCGCACCCTACACCGCATCATGGACGTAAACCATGACGGCGTCATCTCGTTCGATGATTTCAATTTGCTGGCCAAACGATTCAACGATCTGGGACACCTGACGCCCGAGGTGGCTGCCGAATTCAATGACGTGATCAAGCAGACCTGGGAGGAGCAGTTCGGGGAGATTACTCCATACAATTTGGTGACTGCTGAACAGTTTCTGGCCGATTTGCATCATCGTCTGAACGACAAGAAGATGGCCAAGCGCATTGGACGCTTTTTGCCCTACTTGTTTAAGGTGAGCCTAGAATTTTCCATATTTTTATTTATATTTTTTTATCATATTTTGAATTTTAAACAGGCTGTGGACTTTGATCACACTGGCCATCTGGATCTCGAACAGTACAAGCTCTTCTTCCGCTGTCTTGGACTGACCGAAGACGATGCTGCCGTTTCCTTTGCTGTGATAGACAAGAACGGCGATGGCCAATTGTCGCTCAAGGAGTTTGTGCATTTGGGCCGTCAGTTCTTCCTTACCGAGGACGATACAAAGATATCGAAGATGTTCTGGGGACCGCTAGTTGCTGATCATTGACGTGTTGCAGCCACTGCTGTAGAGTACTCACAAAAACAAGAACAACAACAACAACAACAAATTGTGAGACAACATCATGTTCAAGATGCACGATGCAACAATGAGCCAATGCTGCCCCAAACAACAACAACAACAACTACAATAACAAAGACAACGACAATCAGCCATCAGTCGTTGCCAACACGCGTGCAGGTGGCATGCGGCAGTTGGCCCTATCTACAGCATGTGGCGCCTCGTGAAAACAACAATCGAAACAACAACAATCGAAACAACAACAGCAACAGCAACAATACAATTATTATAAGAAACATGAGCATTTACGACTATTTAAGGCAAGAGTGGAATCACACAGCCAAGCGCTATCGCCGCGAATCGGAGAGCGATGAGGATCCAACGCCCAGTCCCAAGGTGCGAAAACACAACTACAGCAACTATTATCAGCGGAGGGAGGAGGAGGAGCGCGAAAGGGAGCGGAATGGTGGCACAGGAAACAAGAACACAGTGGAGGACTATGATATAAGATTTTTTTTCTACCTTAATTCGCTAATACTGTTCACGGTATCGTGCCGCAAGTACGAAGGCGATGACCTAAAACATTTTATTGTCGAACGCATACGTAATTTTGATCGTGTTCGCCGCAAGGCTCGCAAACGCCGCAAGCGACAGCCCAAGAAAATGATGGCGGCCGAGCAACTGCCATGTGCCACTTGAGACTCGTGAGAAGAGACGGAGAGACGCCTCTGCAGTCCGCCCCCCCACCATATCTATTCGTATATGATATCTATTATTTTTTTGGCTAGTTAAGAGTTACGTTTAATAACTGATATACACAACCAACAGCAAGCATGATATGTAACAAGAATAAAACTGATTTTAATTTGTAATCGTAATCCCACAAACAATTCCTGTACTTCCGCTTCATCTGTAGCGCCCTTTGCGGTCGCTGCGGGATGTTAAATGTACAAAAAGCCGTCGACGCAGCAGACGACTCTGCGGCTGCGGGCACATATCATTATGTAAGCGCGAAAGGCCTGCGAAGAGGATTTGCTGCGATATCAACTGAAAAGTGTTTAGGGGGTGCAAAAAAAATGGAATAATGGAGGAAACAATCCAACGAAGACCAATGGATACTCTTGCGAAATGTTTACTTGAGAAATGCACTATTCAGGGCCCTCAACTTGGGTTTCCTAGGATTTATTTGGTAAAAGAAAATGTACGGTGCTAAAAGGGTTTTCTTGAAGTAAAGATGATACATAGTTGAGGGAATACAAGCTAAAATGCAGGAACAAACTAGAGTGTTCTATAGTACTTATAGTAAAGGACATGGTTGAACCCATCTTTTGAAATGTTTGGGAGAAGCTCTCTGAATGCCAAATCTGAATGCCCAGTGCGTTAGGGAATGGAACAGAATTGCGTTAGCTGCCAGCAAAATTCCCCAAGTGCCATACCAAAAACCAAAAATGTATAAAACAAAAAAAAATAAGCAAGAAAAAGTTGTCGCGCGTAAATCTCGGCGATGGCAACCTCCCACGTTCCACGTCTAGGCCGGCTGACCAGAGCTCATTATGCGCATTTGTTGCAAGCTGGGAAGAGGTTGCAGGCGGAATGGGATGACCATTTCTTTCCTCCACTTCTAGTCCTTCTCTCTTTTTTGCTCTCTCTCTCTGTCTCTGACTACGCAGTCTCGCTTCCGCCACTCACTCTCCCTCTCTGACTCTTACTCTTTCGTCTTTATTTTTTTTATATTTATTTGTAGCTAATAATTTTAATGCTATTCAAAATTATGTTGCGAAAAAAAGTGGCAGTTGAGTGGTGGGTGGGTGGTCCATTTTTTGGGGCGCCTCCATCCTGATCCCCACATCCCCGCAACCACCAGCCGCCACACACGAGTTCTGCTTATAAATTGCATTTGTATCTAAAAGGACATTAATTCTGTGTGCGTGTGTGTGTTAGTGTGGGCCATACCGCACTCAAGCAGTGGCAGTGGCAGTGCCCTGGGGCTGTCCGTCCGTTCACTCCTCTGCTGCACTGCTTGACTGTCCGGCCGGGCCGTGTCCATGTCCCTGTGCCCGTACCCCATTTATGCGCATTTCTTACTTGCTTCAATATTTTATAATTTAATTTTTTTTCTCAGCTTTTTCGCCCACTGCTAATCCCTTTGCCCTGTCCCCCTCGACCACACACACACCCACACACATTGCTACATCTTTCATTATGTAAATGCACGCTTTACACACACAGAGTTCGCTTTTTTTTTTGTGTTTCTGGCTGCACTTCGCCTTCGGTTGTCCGCTTTGGGGGCCGTGTGATTCGCCCATCTTTCTCGAGGTTTTTTTTTCTCACCACTCTGGGATTTGTTCGTATGTTTTTTATGAATAAAATATATATCACACACGCATACACATGTAAATGGTTAAGTACATATGTAACATGCTGCCATCTCCTCCTTCTCCCACTATCAGCTTTTGCTCTTCTCCTTTCTCCTTTCTCCGTTGCTTTGCTTAAATTTATTTCATTTTTTTGTTGCGTTCGCCATTTCAACGTATTTTATCGCGTTTTAAAAGCAGTTCTTAAAAATTAAAAGCACGTCCTAAGTCCACATTTGGTCAACAGATGCTCTCCAAGAAGGAGGCGAGCCCAGCCATTGCGCTCCATGTCTCTCTGCGATGTCTGTCCCCTGTCGGCTTTCATTTGAATGCGACCAGCACCGGCAGCAAGAGGCGCTTTAGCAGGCACACTATGCCTTCTACAGAGCTTTAGATTTGTTCATTTGTGGCTTAATTTTTTGACCCATACCCAAAAATGTCGCCATACTCGAACGTGTCATTCTTGGTGGAGGATCAGCGTCTGCGACGGCGCACTGCCTGGTTCGGCTGTATTTTCGATGTAGGCGGCCAAGTGGTCTCGTCTTCAGCCTGGAAAACTGCCTATTTCCATCTTCCAAGTGTTCGTCTTGGCCCATGTGTATGGTTGGTGACAGCTACCCAACTCCTGCATCACCATCGCCAGCCAAAGTCAAAGTTGTCGCTGATGTTTCCTTCACAGTCGTCGGGTTGCATAATGTACTGTCATTTGGCATTCCAATAGCTATGCAATACATACCTTTAGAGCGTGGCAACAACCAATTGTCCACTGCCACGGGAAACTCAAACATGTTACAGCACTCCCCAAGCTTTAGTTCTCAGGCAAGACAAAAACTTGCCGAAAGGTCCTGCTTTAATTGGAACAATGCAAAACAATAATCTTTTCATGGATTGAAACGCTCCAACAATGTCTGCAGTAGTTCTGCAGTTTGCAGCTCTAGTTGGATAACAAGTTGTTGCATAGATCCGTCGTCGCTCTCCTCCTCGACCTCGTCTTCAGTTAGTTCATCTAGCTCTGCTTGGATGAGATGCTGTTGGCGGACCCCATCCTCGAAGACGAGCTCGTCCTCGCCCCATTTGACAGGAAAGTCACGCGGCGCCATCTTCAATCAACCAAAGTGCAGCACGTCACAATTTGTATTTCAATCTGTGGCAGTCTGCGAATCTGCGGTAGCCTATGTATATATATATATAATGTATAGAATATATATATAAATACTACTTACTTTTATGTGCTTTAATACTTCCCGTAACAACACTCGCCACACCATGACAATTTGTATTTCAATCTGCGGCAGTCTCCGAACACGCGGTAGCCTGAGTATCTGCGGAGTACTCTGAATTAATCGGTTCCAATATCAAAGAATGTATATGAAATATTACTTACTTTTGTATGCTTTAGTACTCGCCACACCAGAACAATTTGTTGTGAAGAAATTGCGCTTTAGATTCCTATCGTCACAGCTAAAACTTTCCGTCTACCGAAATTGCAATTTTTGTTTGCTCTATAGCCCAGAGTTACCGTAGTCGGCAAAGTGCATGCTCTAGGCTTTGCATATAGCTATCGATATCATAGAATCGATTTTCTAAATTTATAAAGAGGTAAAACAAATGTTTATTGCATGGCTGTGCCGCCGGAATGGACTTATCCAATAGTAGTCCACCCATATTTGGCATCAAAGCTCCATATCCACTATACACGCTCCTGAAAGCTGGCGCCAGATCGTTATTTGCAGTCCATTCAATGTATCGATATTTTTTCAGACGCAGCCAACTTCACTTTACAGATACGCGGGTAAAAAGCAAGCAGTAAGTTTCTTGAATATACGGAATGCAAATCCAAACAAACACCTACCATTCCACACACAGGGGAGTCCAGTAGGGAAAATAAACAGCCAGGCAAGCCCCGAGGTGAAGCCCGAGCTAGGGCCAGTGTACATACATCTCAGGCGACCGCGTTTTGGCTGACATGGACCTCGGACATGTTACTGATGGTGGACGATCAGCGGCTGCAAGGAATCTGCCTGCGCGCAGTGAACACTTCAGTTCCCTGCTGGACGGTGACAGTCTGACGGTCTCAGTCAGAGGAGCGTCAGATTCGGCCCCTCCCAATTATGGATTTCAGTGACTTGTTTTTGGTAGTGCAACTCAAAGCCAAAGCCAAGGAGCTCGACGTGACAACAGATGCGTAGTGACTGAGCGTCGCTTTCCTGAGTTGTATATAGGCAGGGCAACAGTTTTGACTGTTGTACCGATGCTCCCAAACGCCCATTGGCAATTTTCGAGCCAACAACTGTAATAGCCGGGTGGGCGCCTTTTCCCTCGACCTCTGGGAAGCTTTCATTATGCGAAATGTGCACTCAAATGGGAACCATCGGCTTCCTAATCCGCGACAGCTTGATTCGGCGTGTAGCTGATGGCGGGGTGGGTGTGACAGAACCCTCTTCATGTATGTTTTGGGCCAATAGGTCAATGGTTGTGCTCTTTGTTCAATGGGCTACTCCCTTCTCGACTCTGGTGCAAAGCAACCGCCGCCATGCACTGGAAGCGCAGCTCACGGTTTACCTATCCATCAGTCACCTCTCTCTTGGAGCACCGCACAGGAGAAGCTTCAGCTTCAAACATAATACAAAAATGTACATTGATGAGTTAATTGTTTAATGGTTTGATCAGTGGGAAATGATTTGGTTTATTGTTTTCTTCATTGAGCAATCACTTCTTCATTTCCCCCTTGGGGGACTTGAATGCCACAATTTGCACCTTGTCGACCTGGACGATTTCGTGGTGCTCGCGGAATTCCACATCTTTCAGCTTGACACAGAGGCTGTCGCAGAGGTTGTAGCTATGCAGCTGTTTGGCCTTGAAGGTTATCTGCGCCTTCGCCCTCTGCTTGAGGCCCTTGACGATGCTCTCGTCGTACTGTTGGAGCACCTGTGTGGCCAACTGTGGCTTGATCTTACCACCCTGCAGTGGGGAAGAGGCAGGAACTAAATAATTATTGTCCTATTTTTGCACTTGCTAGGCGACTTAACCACCAAAATGCGACGGGACTCACCTGGATGAGCTCGTCGAGAGTATCCTGCAGCGCGTGGCCTAGGGTGGTCGAGCGATATAACTGATCGGCCATTATTATTATCTCGAACTTGACTTTTCTCCAAACATTGAATTTATTTCTTAATTGAAATGTTCACGCTTTGAGTCGGTGTTGCAAAATGTGGCAAAGAATTGTATCGATGTGTGGCAAGGAGACAATAGCTGAATGCCATGAAACCGTCTTGGAAACCGCGTGAGTAAACCCGTTTGGAAGTTAACTCACACTGAAGCTTATTTGAACTTAAATTGGGTTTTTGTGCAATTATCTATTATGGATCGCCTCGTCCTTCTATTTGTGCGCCTTGGCTGCGTGCTCTAAGACATTTTAGTGCTTCAAATAAACCCACAAGCAATGAGGACTAGCTTTGTTGGCTTCTCTTCTATATCTATACTCGGCTGTAAGGCTGCGCCTGTGCACTCGCATGTCCGGCCGCCTGGCGTCAGTCCTTGCACTGCTCACTTGGTCTGGTCATGGCAAGAGTGAGGACCACGCAGTCTGTGGAAAGTTTCCTATGACTCGATCTGATTCGGATTTGCTCTCGATCAATGACTGCCATCGGTAAATCAAGGAATACTTATCAAGGTATCAATACTTCTCCTGCAACAAATACAGTTTTGCGTTTCCCCAATAAATTATCTTTGCATTTAATATTTGAATTTGTTTTTGTTGGACTTAATATTGTTAAACAGAGGCGGGGGGTTGCAGCTGTCGTTGCTGCTGTTGTTGCTTTTCCAACTGCTCACCGCGAAATGGCTTTTGCGGGTGGCATAAATTTAGCAGCTAATCATAGAAAACAGAGACACTGCGTACAGCCCTGTGTACCTAACATACTCGTACTTATCCTGAAGAGGCCATAAAAGTGCGCTAATGTTAACCCGTTGCGTTGTTGGCTCCTGTTTGAATTACAGCGCCTCGTGGTGCCGCTTGGCCCCCAGCACCTGCCCCAGACACAGAGATCCACGTGTGCAAAAGGGGAATTTGCGTGGGGGATGTATAGGATTTTATGCTGTTGGCATGATAATTTAATTACAGCACTGGGATTGGGTTTGCGGCAAGGCGGCATCAATCTGAGGCTTAGACAAGACAATTTTCCCCATACATATATGGCTGGCCGCCCGCACTCGGCACTCTCGCTGGTATCTTATGGCTAACACCTTTTGGCCAATCTTGGCGACAAGATACAAAAAATGACAGCGGCAGTGGCAACCGGGGGAAACAACCAAAACCAAGAAAATCACTTTTCAAGTGGGTGTGGAGCCAGAGCCGATGCGCTGGCCGAATGGGGAAATACTCTCAGAATATTTATTGGAATGGATCTACCTTATGGTTGCTGCAATTCTTAATAACTATTTAAGCACTTAAGCACTAAAATATTATAAACTTTGCAATCTTTAGCTCATCATTTTATATTGTATTAAGAGCTATCTATTAGAGATCCCAGAGCTGCCATTAAGCTCTCCCTGATCTTATTTTAGTAGCAATTATTCACTGCCAAATATCCATACGAACAATGAGGCACTTCTTACAGGAGAAATCAAATCTTCGGCGTGAATCCTACCTGAACATATAGCTAATGTAACCCATGCATTTTGGTATTACTTCTTTGGGCTTTACAGGGTATAATTATATATTAAATTAAGCCATTTGCATGCGCGTATTTTTGGGCTGCGCTCTCCCCACACCATGCCCGCCCTTGGCCGGGACGAGCTGTGTTGTAGATTATTAAAAATTATGTCTCACAGTAGGACATGCAATGCTCCTCCCCAGCCACACAGCTACCCCTTCTAGGACACACACACAACACACAGCAGTCAGCCCTGCCCCGTAGTGCCGTGCCGTGCCGTGCCTTTCCATCTTCTGCCACATAGGCCACATTAACGTGCCAACGACGACGCAGCGGCTGAGATAAGAAGCAGGCAGGCAGCAGTTGCAAAAATTATATAATGCTTTTTTTTCTTTACTCTTTCTCTTTCTCTTTCTCTCTCTCATTTTTTTGGAGGGGCATACTCCTACTCTTCGTCTTACCGCGTGTCTTTTTGGCACACTTCCTTGCAGAGAGTATTCAAGGATTTGGGCGCTGTTTGGCCATGTGGACAGGAAAGAGTTTTGGGTCCTTAAGCTAAAGGTTTACGCAGCAAGAAAGCATTCTGATATATTAATAATTTCATATTAATTTAAGCCCAGACACCTTTTAGTGCATCTCGAGCTTCGTGCCCGAAACGAGTCTTACTTTTTGTTATTTTTTGTTGTGTACTTTTGTTATTATTGTTGGGTTGGGTTGGGGTTGGCTTGGTGGAAAATCCACGCAAAAATTATATTTTGACATTTGTCAGCGAAATGGGCAGACTGCAGCCTGCCTACCGTACATGCCCAAAAGATAAAGAAGCAAAACAAGAAAATGCAGCTGTGGAAAGGAAGAGGAGTGCCAGCCCCAGCCCCAGCCCCAGCCCTAACCCTAAACCAAAGCGAAATGCACTTTGGGGGTCTAGGGGTCGGCTCTTTTGTTGCGCTACGGCCTGGCCGCAGAGAACTTCCATTCGCTGGGGATCTAAGGCAGAATATCTTTAGCTGTTGATATATTTACCCCTCCATAAACGAACAAAGATAAAGATTGAGGACGAATCAGTGATTAATCTGTGGGACAGTCCGCAGTCTGCGACTTTGCAGCGACTCTTCCGTTTCAGTGCAGGGCATTCCGTTCCTTTTTCCATTGCTGCACACATGGCGGTGGCCGTACCTTGGGGATGCCGACTCGTCCGAGATTTGTTTAACTAAATTTATATTCTAAATGTTGTCTGTCGTGTGGTTGGGCTCTCTGCGTTGCTGTGCCATGGCTACCCCCTGGTCTCCGTGACATAAGCCGCGCCGCGCTGCTTAGTTTTAAAAACTTATTTTAATGTTGGAATTTACATTTTGTTTTACGCTTTTTTTGTTGGTCTCTTCCTTGTCTTTTTTTGTGGCGGCCTTTTGTGATTTGAGCCTGGCCATATGTCCCGACAGTGTGTGCTTGTGGGGTGTCCAAATCCTTGGTTAATGCCACGCCACGGTCGAATGTCGGCTGCCCCGAACTGTTGTGCAACCAAGTGGCTGGGTTGGGTGTTCTAAGCGTCTTTTGAGTCTGCAATTTTGGGCATGCCAATGGGTAAATGTTCATGCATAATCCATGCAATCTGTTCGTCGAGGGGTTTCGATTTGTTGCTCGTTGTGTGTGGAAACTAACAATAATAATTTAGAGCATTTAAATCCAAACAAAAGATTTGCAATTTGTGCGTGTGCAGTGTGTGTGTGTGTGTGTGTGTGTGTGTGTGTGTGTGTGTGTGTGTGTGTGTGTGTGTGTGTGGCTCGGACACAACACACATTAGAAACGACTCTTCAATTGAGCCACGGCCTTCTTCCAGGCATCCTGGATCTTCAGCTTGCGAATCCCCTCAAGATTTATTTTGGGCAAGGCCTCACCGGATTTGATTTTCTGAATGGCATTGTCCAGGTGCGACAACTGTTTGTTCTTTGCCTCTTCGAAGGTTTCCTTTCCCTTCTTCAAGGCTTCCTCCCAATTGGCCTTCTGCAATGCCAGGGCTTCCTTTTGCTTCTGCAATTCTTCAAGAAGATTCAGCTTGCTCTTCTGTACGACCTCTTCGAGGGTTATCTTCTTCGCCTGCACAGCCTTGGTCAAGTCGCCCTTTATGTCCAGGGGTATCTTGTGCGGTGGCATCGGCAGCACGGCCTCATCTTGGTTGGTCTGCTTGCCCACATAGGTCTCGACAACGGGCCCACGAGTGCCCAGGTCCTTGGGCGATTCGGGCAAAGAGGAGTCCGGCATGGACTCATTCAAGCGATTGTTAAAGCGCAGCTGCTGCAAATGGGCAGCACGAATTCGCAGCATCTAGTTGCCATATATGAAAGGATTACATTAAGTCAAGCCAATCAATGGGTTTCATCATTTGCAGCTTACCTTGTTATTAGCAAAGAATTCTTTGAGGAAAATGAAGTTTTTCCAAGCTTCTTTAGCAGACAGTCAGTCCTCCAATCTATTTCTTGTCTATTGTGGGGTATTATTACCGCATCAAATATTTGGCTGTAATTGTTTTCTATTCCCTTACTTACTTTTGGTTAAAAAAATATACTTGCTGCTGAATATTGATGCGCCTTTCCGTTCACGAACTATGATGTGCTTTTATCGTACAATCCTTTTTTGTAAAAAATAAACAGAAATTGATTATTTAGTCTCTGAGCTGCTGTGCTGGCAAAGTTAAATTGCGAGACTCAAATGCTTTGAAGTCTGACTGACAATAGATAAATTATGCGATGTGTACTCTGACTGTCTAAGTTTGTAAATCTATGAAGCGGTTTTTAACGGCAAGATATTCTGTATACAATTAAACAATAAATGCACATTTAATGGTCTCTCCGCTTTACAATATTTACAATCTGCTGTGCTTAATTATTGCTTGGTTGGCGATTATTTCACGCTCACTTTTAAGCCACTGATTTATGCATGGCGCAAATGTTTGTGCCGCTTTATTATACCCGGTACTCGAAGAGTAAATAGGGTATATTGTATTTGTGCACAAAGTGAATGTATGTAACGCACAGAAGGAAACGTCTCCGACCCCATAAAGTATATATATTCTTGATCAGCATCAATAGCCGAGTCGATTGAGCCATGTCTGTCTGTCCGTCTGTCCGTCTGTCCGTCCGTCCGTCTGTCCGTCTTGTTTGTCGGCTAGTTCTCAGAGACTATAAGAGCTAGAGCCACCAAATTTTGCATCCAGACTGCTGTATGCTCACACTGAAACCAGTGTATTTCAAAAATGAGCCCCGCCCCCTTCCGCCCTTGCAAAAGGGCGAAAACCTCACAAATCTACAATTTTGAAAATAGCAGAAAACTAAAAACGCCATTCCGTAGGGAATGACCATATCTATAAGATCACCAAATTGGGATACGATTGGATCATTATTATAGCCACAATGAAGAAATTAATTTGCAGTAGCCAAACCCACCCCGTCCCGCAGCATTCACACTCTGCTTCGCGCTGTTTATGGCCTGGCCCCTGACACGTCACTGCCTCTGCCTCTGCCTCTGCCGCTACCTCTGCCGCGACTCTGCAGTGCGTGTCTATAGGGGAGCGTGGCGAGCTAAAGGAGCGTGTTGGCGTAAGAAGAGATGTACATATGTACATACATATGTATGTATGTCGGTGTAGATACATATGATACATGACCATATCTACCAGATTGTTCAATCTAGATCAGATCAGATAATTATTAAAGTCAAATTGTAAAAAGATAAACATTCAATGGTCAACAACCCCTACACCTCTCCATCGGTCACTCTGCCGTGTGCAGTGCGCGGCCTGTTCAACCAAAGACAAAAGGTGGAAGGGCTCACAGGGAGAGAGAGAAATAGCCTGCCTTCCTAGTAATATCACATGTTCGCAACAAGACAATCCGCACCCACCCGCCAAGGCAATAAGTTGAACAAGCTACATACATATGTATGCACATACATTTGTACATATGTATGTATGTACATGTGCATACATACATATGTACATGTACATATGTATTCATACCTATGATTAGGCTGATTAATCTGTTTGAATCAGGCGTTCTATTGTGGGAGGGGAGGTCGCACGAACCGATTTTTATTTAAATATACTTTATAGCATAATTTCTAAATTAAGTGGCGTCGTGTACTTAAGTTATGTAAAAATAGCTATATATATATGTTCATATAGGCCATACATACATAACAAAAGTCATTCGACAGATCATTTGACAATAGTACTTTTACATACGATAGTTGACCGTTATCGATAACATGCGCTTTAAGTTAATTAATTGCGTTACGTTTGTTGCTTGAATTAACCATTTAGCCAACTCATTTTAATTGCAGAAGGCGTGCCTCCTGTGAGGCCGCGCTGCTGCTTGGAGCTGCCCTGTTCCTGCGATTGGCGCGCATTGGAGACACTCCTGGTAGGCCTTGTAAATGTTTTCCATCAAGCTAACAGTCACAGTTGTGTCGTCGAGGCATTCGTACAATTCAAATTCTACAATTTATTTTTTACAAGTTCCAGTCATCGATTCTACCGGCAACATGCCTGCCCGTGGAAAGCCAAAGCTCCCCGGGGACATCAGCAAGGCCACGCTGGACCACTTGATCGATGCAAAACTGCAGTCCAAACTCAACAAAAGATGCAGAAAGCTACGACAGCAGGCAGACACTGCCCCAGAAGAAGTAAAGCCAAAACCTCGTTGGGGACCAGCCAGAATATTATCCTATGTTCTTGTAATCCTGATCATGGTGGTCTCTTTAACGCTGATGAAGGCCTTGTGCCCCTCGTGTTTGCAGTAGGAGTTCAAGTAAATACGGAGATGAACACCAACAACTAAAAATACAAGAACAAAGTTACAACAACAACACCAACAACTTAAAATACAACAAGAAAGCAACAACAACAACACCAACAACTTAAAATACAACAAGAAAGCAACAACAACAACACCAACAACTTAGAATACAACAACAACAACACCAACAACTTAAAATACAACAAGAAAGCAACAACAACAGCATTTCAACAAGTAAATCTTACAAAACGTCGCCCGAAACTTCATCAGCAACAACTACAACAACAATAATGGCAGCTACAACAACAACAATAAAATAAATACCAACGTTTTGATTTCATTTCGGTGTAGTTTGTTGAATTTTTATAGTTTTGACCTAAACAAATAGGCGAAAATCGCGAATGGCCAGCGAGTGGCATGGATGAGCTTTGTGTGGGTGCTCGGCGTGGGTCTGGGTCTGGGTCTGGGTCTGGTTGAGTGGGTTGGCATGGTTTTTGGGTTCATAAATTTACAGAGCGCAGGAGGAGCGCGTGTTTGTCCGCATGTTTGCCGTGGATGCGCGGTAGTAAAATCGCTGCCTCTGTTGTTTCTCTTGTTGTGTGGGGTATTTGCTAATCGTAGCTGGATTTTGGGGTCGCCTTACACTTGACGATTTGAGTGCAAGTGTAGAAGGAGCGCACAGCCCATGCCCTTGAGTTTTGCTGACTGAGTTTTGTGGCTTAACGTTTTTTATATTTGAGTATTTCTTTGTGATGTTTGGGACACTACTTTCCCCCTTGTTACTCCAGAAATCAATTAAAGAGTATTGCAAATTGTTGGCCATACTTTCTTGCTTATTTTTCACCACTTGTGTCGTGCAGTGGTGCCCCAAAATGTTGCCGTGGCATTAGCTAAGCTCGCTGGCGCCTCCCTCCCTGCCCTATTTTTGCGCCTGGTGCGTGTTCTTTTGATTGTTGCAGGTATCCTGCATGGAGGTGTGTGGCAGGTAGGGCTGGGCACAGCGGCAACGACACCTTTGAGTGAAATAAATGATAATGGCCCCAATGATTATGCATCGGCACGTTTCTCATCGCGACAGCATACACCGACACGACACACACACACACACACACACGCCACACACACACACACACACACAGAGACAACTTGTGTGGGAAAGGATTCCGGCGGAAGCTGGCTTCACCCGTTTTATCCATTTTTGCCGTGTAGCCGTTTGCTGTTTTTAGCTTTGTGGCTTCCGTTTCTGTTGTTTCTGCTGCTACTCTCTCTCCCCCTCTCTCTCTCTGTCCCCCTTTGCTGCTGTTCTTGTTGTTGTCCTTCACCGCCATTCGCGCGATTTGCCAAACAAATTACAAATTGGGTTTAACTACTATTTTTTTAAACTCTTTGCGCTGCCCACTAAGCAAGTGGTGCAAGGGTAGCCTTGGCTAGCGATGCCATGGTGGAAAGGCAGTCAGAAAAAAGAGGAAGTACAAACCAGAAAGGAATATTCTATAGCAGGTGGATTCTGAGTCTGAATTGGAATTGTTCTAGCCCATTTCAACGTCAGATGTTTGAGCAAGAGGAGCGCAGACATCGATTTCCAAGCATCCCAAAAGAAAGTCTGGAGGAATAACATATTCAGAGCGCAGTTTGTCAATCAAAAATCCCTCCGATCTACTCAAATCTTGACCCAAACGGCACACAATTCCCCGCACTGAGTATCGGCCATTCCATAGTCCATAGGCTATCGACTCTTCTGCCCCTTTTGTTGCCCACTGCCTGGCAGTGTGTATTTTTTTTTCGCTGCCATCGCATTTTGGTTGGTCCAATGTGGCCACCTTTCTGCGGTTAGCCCCCCCACCTCACTCTCTCTCGGGTGTATTTTTTATTGTTGTTTGATTTTCGCGGTCGCGCGTTTGGCTTTTCATTTCATTTAACACGCCCGCCAATGTTTTTGCGGCGTTGGCTGTGTCAACATATCGCTCGCCAGTCCGCCCTCCCCCCAGCTACCAGTTCCCAGCCCAGTTTCAGCGACCCTTATGCCAGGACGCACTTTTTTGCCCATTTTAGAAATGCACTAGACCCAACTGCTCGTCCCTGAACAGTAGAATATCAGCATTGAAATATATTTGGCCAAATTCCAAGGCACCATAAAAAAGGTTGAAAAAGCGCTGAAAAATGTTTCTTTGGAGGCAGGAGATGCCCCAAGAGTTGCTTTCCTTTTACTGATATGGAGAAAAGCAGCGAAATATTATGTGCAATCCGCAGGAGAGCCTGCAGACTCCGTTTGTCCAGCCACCATATCAATCTCATGCACCGGAAAGGGATATTCCCCGAGCCTTTCAATCTTTTGCTCTTTTTTTTCTCTTTTTAAGGGCATAGGAAAAAATGTCAGAGCGTATATAAATTTTATAGTAATTTGCGCATTTAATTAAAATGATGATAAAAGCATGGAAAATATTTCACAAGCTTTCAGACATGTACTCACATGACCAAGACTCATACTTATGTATATCGCAGCAAAAAAATGTGAATAAATGCGAGGGGGGAGGGAGCGTCAAAGGAAGACGCGGGAGAAGAAATTAAAATAAAAATTTCTCATGGCAAAAATCTTGCGCTGTAATTACATCATTTATGCAGGACGAATATGTCGTTGTGTTTTCCGCTACCGGAGCCCATTCCTATGCCCGGAGCCGGCACAAACCCCACGGACAACGCGTGCATATGCCAGGCATGTGTGTGTGTGTGTGTGTGTGTGTGTGTGTGTGTGTGTTTGTGGCAGCCAGCAAATGCCTTTCAAATAAATACGAAACGGTCAGCGGAATAATAATCAGCAAAGACTACGACAACCACGACCACGACGCGGAGTCTCAGTGTCTCAGTGACAAGGCGACACGTAGTCACAGCGCGGCAGGGGGAGGGAGGCTTGGATACCGGAATACAACGGAGAGATCAGCGTTACGCTGTCTACAACAGGAAGGGGATATGTGCAAGAAGACAAAGGGACAGATACAGAGACAGAGAGACAGAGAGAGTGAAAGCCACAGCAAGTTTGGGGCAGCTGGCTGAACTTTTTAGAGCGCTACACGGAGAGCGCCACTCGACCAATGAATGTTGTGTTGGAAGCTGGTACTTGGGTGTGCATATTCAATCGTTTTAATTGAAAACTACTTCTGATACGTATATTAAATATATTCTGTGTGCTGCTTGCACTTACCTGCACGTAACTTGAGTAGTATTTAGTGCCAGAAATTTGCCCACCGTTTTGCTTTCCTTATCGATAATTTCATGCGAGAAATAAATATGCCCAATAAATATTGTTGTTTACTCGCCTATGACTGGGATATACTGACTTGAAAAATGAAAGGAGCGCTGCAGGCATGCTGAGATTCAAAGCAGTTTTGCTATTTGAAGTGCTCGGGGTTGCCACCTCAATTAATACTTGATTTAGTTATCAGATTATGGGCAAATGAAAACGAAACATTTGCTGTTGGATATGCAATAAATTACACTGCTTAATCAGTTACAAAAACTGCTTTCAGTAGGTGCTATTGCAGCCCTAAGCTGCTTGCTTTTGACTGCTTGCACTGCTCTTAGCTGCCTGCCCTGCTTGCTAGTGTAGAGCAGCAATCTGTTGGCCTCACTGACCAATAGAAAGGATCCATCTTTTCTCTCTCGCTCGCACACTCATTATTAACTGCTGTTGTTGCCTCTGTGCCGACTCCCGCTCTGACTCCCCACTGCCTGGTCGGCATACATTTAATATGAGAAAATGGTTTCAATTTTTTATGCGCTCATTTTTCTATGCTTTGCTAAACACACACAAAAAACACAAAAAAGCGCATAATGCTCGCGAGTGTCCTGTGTGGGCGTGGGTTTGTCCTCCCTCTCTATTCGTGCTGATGTCGCCGCGATACTTCCGCCAAAGTGGCACAAACAGTTGCACAAAAAAAACCAGAGGGGACGAGGGGGAACAAAAAAGGGACACATATAATATTATATATCAGAGCTGCGATTGCTCGACCGCCAGCTGCTTGTGGGATGCAAAATGTACAACCAAAAATAATGTATTGTGAAAAAAATGTTATATATCAGGGCTGCACATGTTTGTACGTATATCCCATGTATCCCGGCACATATGAATGTAAAAGAGCACTAATTTTGTAAGGACACGCGCTCCATGGGACGGACAGCTAGCTCACGTAGGAAGCAGTGCAAAGCAGAGCAGAGCAGAGCGGAGCGAGGCATGTGGCACATAAGTAGACGACGACCAGGAGGAGGACAACGTCTACAGCTACAGCTACGGCTGCGGCTGCGGCGATGATACGAGTGTAAAAAAAAGCGAACTAGGAACCACGGATACACGGATATGCACGCTCGCGGACACATACACAGATGCGTATGCTAAATGGCCGCTGGCCCTGGCTTGGTCATCGTCATCTCTCGCTCTCTCTCCCGCTCTCTCTTTCTCTCTCTCCATGGCGCACAAATGACGGCTTCCGCTTGTGCATATTAAGCGTGAAGGATAATAATTTTACACACACCCAACCCAACCCAAGCATGGTACTCCCCCTGTTTTTTTCGGTTAACAAAAATGGGTATTAATATTACTTATGGTTAAATATACGCCAGGGCTCACGACGTCTGTCTGCGGTCTGGGGAGCGCACTGACAACGGAAGTGCAGGCAGAAGACAAAAATAGAAGCCACGGAACGGACAGGGCAGGGCAGGATATGGCTGAGTGTGTGTGTGTTGTCGGATAGAACATCGGTTAATGGTGAGCATTTACAAAGACTTTACAAACGTTTCTAAATGGCAACCAATATAAGTACTTCAAGTGCAGTCTGAGCTGCTCCAAGGAATGCATCTCCAATCAGTCAGCTTGCCACCTCAATCAGTCGCCAGATCGAAATACCTTTTTACCCGCACTTCAGATCTGAATTTTCCATCGGAATCTAAAGCCCAACACAAACTGAAAGCCATTCCTCTGCCGAAATGAACAATTAATGTTGTGGACTTCAATTAGATGTCAGGGGCGGGCGGACGAGCTTCAATTTGTTGCACTGGCACTGTGAGTACAGTTGTGCCATCACCGTCTTGGCTCCCTTCTCCTGTTGCTGCTGCTGCTGCTGCTGCTGTTTAACCAATTCGAAAATGCTGCAGC
Organism: Drosophila subobscura; assembly: GCF_008121235.1. Classification (NCBI taxonomy): domain Eukaryota; kingdom Metazoa; phylum Arthropoda; class Insecta; order Diptera; family Drosophilidae; genus Drosophila; species Drosophila subobscura. The sequence goes on along the minus strand of NC_048530.1, from coordinate 19,831,386 downwards.
TAATCACATACAATTCAATTCGTTTTACAATTTCAACTAATTTCCATTTCAATTAACTTGCTAAAATGTAATTTAGAACGTAGCACCAGGAGGCTCTCTGCCAGCAAAGGAGTCCACAGAGCCCCGACCTCAGGCAGAGACCAGCAACGTGGTAAGCTGACCAAAAATCGCGTGGAAACAGTTCAGAAGGAGTATGACGATGACGCCAACAGACAATTTCACGTACAAGCCAACATACATATAGCCACAGCTACAGCCACAGCTACAGGCAGAAAATCTGTGCGGTTGGTATGCGCTCAAAATCGTAATTGGACTACAACTGTAAAATCAAACAACTGACTCAACGGACGGACGGACGGACAGACGGACAGATTGAGAGAGTGAGTGCGGGAATGAGTGACTGAAAGGACTGACTGCCTCCCGCCTGACCATGTCCCTGTCTGCCTGTCCGAAAGCTTGGCTGGCTGTTCCACTGCTTGGTTGGGCAGGTGCACTAAACTGTCCGTGTACGGTCTAGCCTCTGCTTGCCCCTGCTTGCTCCACCACCAGTAGCGTAGGGCACTGCTTACCCCTGAGCGTACTGTGGCGTTGCTCACTGACAAAGGCATAAACGAATCATGCACATGGCTGAATTTTTACCACTGCCAGCAGCTGGCACTGCCTGGCCAATCCCTCGACTCCGGCATACCCTATGCCAAAGCATGGGAAACCCGAGAAAGATCACTTGAAGAGGTTCAAAGCCTATGGGCAGGTGTGGCAAATGGCAATCAAAAATGATATTTTCAAAGGTAAAGGTTTGGAGCATCATCAAAGTCAATGTACCCCACATTCAAGAGATTATAAAATTGGTTTTTCGCATCTCTAGCGCTCGTACTCCATTTTATCTAGTTACTTTCCCTCTCGCAGTGCCTTTGGGGCCTGAATGTTCCACCTGTCTGATGCAACAGATGGAAAATTGTGATTAAGTTTGAAAATTTAGTGGCATTTTCATCGTTGATCTGCAATCAGCGACTATTTCAAATTTCGCGGCAAGCAGTACAGCAGTCAAGCCTTTGTGGAACCCAATTAAAACTGTAAAGCAGTTGAAATATCCCTGAGAAACTGCTTAGCGCTGGCAAGCAGTGCGCACTAGCGTGTGGCGGGATGGCAATTTCAATAAATCAAAAACATTTCGCAAATAATTCACAAATTTGTCTTCAACTCATTTGCGAGCACATTAAAATGCACATTTCACAATTACGAAATTTATGAATCCTTTTTGTGTCTGTCCCCAGTCTCCAGTCTCCAGATCTCCAGTTCTCCTCCCATTCGCGCTTATGTATATTTATGCCAAAAATAAAAATGCGCGAGGCAGCGGCAACGGCAACGGCAATGGCGCAAAAGTTTATTTAAGCGTTGAAATGGGTAAAGCGAAGACTTGCGCAGGTGAAATTTCACGTGTAATAAATTTTTTTGGCTTTGCCAGAATGTACCAAGAGCTTGAGGAGAGTGCTGCGGCGGCAGAGGTATGTATGTAGCTTCGTGGAGGCTAGTCCCAGACGCAACCACGGATGCGCCCATCCGCCAAAGTTACGAACGACAAATTTTAATGTGGATTTTGGAGGCCCAGGCAGCGGATAGCGTTGAAATCTCTGAATGAGTGCTGATCCACCAAAAAAGTGGAGAGAAAATGGTAAGGTTAAGGTAAGGAAATGTTTGGGTAAAATTCTGACAAAGATAGAGACTGAAGACCAGTGATCTCCGCTGATCTTTGGCTCATTATTTAGTAAATAAGCGAACAATCTTTCGATCATTGCTAAAGTACAGTGCACTCGCAGCTCTTTGGGTGCTGTAGCTGTAGCTGTAGGTGGAGCTGGAGCTGGAGCGGTTCTGGCAGCCAAAGAAATATGAAAAGTCAAAGTTTTCACGGTGCTGGCAAGGACAACGCAATGGCAATGACAATGTTTCCGCTGCGTATAACTTTTGCTCAAGGATTTATTGTTGACTGAGGCTCTGCAGGAGTACCAGAACACAGGAGTCGGAGTACTCTGTGCCTTGGGTGCGGGCTGAACCGAGTTGTCATAGCGACACATCCATAGGCAGTGGCACTTTCTCGACTGCGACTGCGACTGCGACTACGACTACGACTTGTGTGTGCCGCCTCAAAAGCCATTTGTGCTTAATTGCGTGTAGGGCAACTAATGAGCGGAGTTATATACCCAACCAGGAGTCGTAACAGGCGGCAAAGACAGCAGCCAGCCAGCCAGCCAGCAGCCAGGCGGCATCCAGCACACAGCACCGTGCCTGTTTATAATTTTTCCAAGAGGAGTAGCTGGAAATTTATTTGTAACGCAGCGAAATATTTATATTTTCTACTTCAAATAAAATGTAACATTAATTTGCGTACGCGAGAGAGAGAGAGAGAGAGAGACAGCGACAGTAATGGGCATACTCATAGAGCAGGAGGAGGCAGAACTGGAGGTAGAACAACTTTCTACCATTTGAATTATGCGTGCCAAAGGGTTTTATCCCGGTGCTGGCCACGGCCTGGCAGAGGCCATTAAGCGCAAATTATATTGGCCGAAAAAGTGTTCTAAATTGCCAGACAAATGACTCGCCAAGGTGTTAATATTGATCACGATTATGGGCCGGCAGGGGGAATAAAAGTTCAGAAAGTCTCTGTCAAAGCAATGGGAATGGTGGAGATTAGGGAGGAGCATGCCAGAGCTTGGGTAGTGGCAAAGCTATTCAAATGAATGCTCGTATGTTGGGTAAAGGTTTTGGGATATAAGAATCTGCTGCTTGATCTATTCACGTCTTAAATTTCTCCATTTCTAATCATCTTCCAGCGATTTTCCTAGCCTCCAGCATTTGTTCCTTCTTTTTCTCAACGATTTGCCATGCACCGAGCACAACTGTACCAGCAAATGGAGTCTAAAGAGAGTCACACATTCAGCATCACAGCAGATCTGCCGGATAGCGTCCAGAACTTGCGGTCACTGATTCATGCGGTCGTGTCCTGTTCTGGGGTTCGGATTTGGGATACAGGCTCGTGGCTGGAGCTGGAGTTTGGGGGGACTGACAGCAGCTGCTGTCTCGCTGTCTCCGCCTTCCGCCAACTGCCGCATGAGGGCGAGGGCGAGGGCGAGGGCGAGGGCGAACCTTCTTACGAATGTAATTTTTATTTACACAATTTTTAAGCTAATATTACGCTCGAGCCACGCCCCAAAGCCGGACGCAGTCGAATCTGTGAAAGCAACAAAAAAAAGCGCAGAACAGAAGGAGCAGCAAAGGCAAAGGCAATGGCAGAAGCTGAACAAGAACATGGCTGGGCGAGCGAACAAAAAAAAAACGACAGAGAATTTGTCCCAAAAAAGGATTAATGAAATAAAATTATCTCTTTTTCGGCGTAACGTGAGCCCCAGCGGAGGGGGTTGGCTGTGGGTGTGGGTGTGGGTGTGGCGTGTAATGCGCCCTTGCCTACACATTTCCCACCTATCTATCCACTCCACCCCATGCCCCTTGCCTCCTCAGCCATTTTCTGGGTGTACTTCATTTCCTCTTTACGAGTATTATAATGCCTATTTCCATCTCGCTTTCGCTTTCGCTCTACCCTGTCCAATTCTTTTTTTGCTGCTTTGCGCGGGGCATACCCTTTGGGTTAGGGTATGGTACATTATAGGCACGAGGCTGGCCAGAGAATAGTTCCCAAAGTTCTCCAAGAAGAGCCTCAAACAAGTTGAAAGTGAGCACAGGACAACTGAGGGAAGCAGCATGGAATTTATCATCCAAATGCCACCAATTTCAGAGCACAGAATTTTAATTGTAAAAATATTAAAAAGAAGTTTTCTTAATGATAGATTTCCTATCATTTCAAGCTTGAGATTTCAGTCCTTTATCGATCTTCGATGGGAACAATTCAATTATATCCAAAGATTATTCAATTTGCATTCGAATGGCTGCAGATATTATTTTTAGCAGGTGTAAAAATAAGTTTATATTTAAAATATATAATATTAAATAGCACTTCAAGAGTACTTCCACCTGCGGCTTCTTATTATTTCCACACCATTTAAAGATATCTATTTTTTTCTGTGACATCGTGTGTCGGTGGAATTTTTTTGCGTACCGCTCGTATTTGTTGATGGGTGGGTGGGGAGGGGGAAGGGAATACGCTGTAGCTCGGTGATTAGAGCAGTGCCAAGAGTGGACTGGGGTGGCGGGCAACCTCATCAAGTGGGAACACGTACAAATCCTTTGTGTGCCGAGCCTGCTCCGAGCCGAAGCCGAGGCCGTGCTTGCTTCCTGCTTAACGTTCAAAGTGCGTGTCTCTGCAGATAAATTCTGTCTGTTCTACCCCACAATTTGCACGCGTTTTTTCCTGCTCCATGGTAATGCCCATATTTTAACATTTTTAAATGCATTCAAATTAAGTAGAGCGAGTGGCAGGGTGGCGGCCACTCCGCTCAAAGGGTTGCACAAACAACACGCAAAAGATAGCTAAATTGCATATAAATAAGAAACACAAAGAAAAAAAGGAGAGAACTTCTATTGCCCCTAGCATTCCATTCCAGATGTTCCACGGATCGACGTTAATTGGCTACGCCACGATGGCCCAGAAGATGCTCAGTAAATGGAGGGCTTGGGGCAGTAATCAGGCAGTACTCAAAAAGCAGCATCTGTTCCCTATAAACCGGGAAATGTAGCTTCAAAAAATTACCAGCGATAGAGCGAAGTAATCGAGTGGAATTTTGGGTTTTACTCGATTGAATTCAAATGGTAAGCAAGGGGAGATGCAAAGTAAATAGCGGAAAAGTTAGTAGAATTATGATGGGGATTAGACTCTGAAATCGGAATCTCTAAAACTATGTCCATAGCTCTTTTTAGCATTTGCTTTTACGTAATTTCTAATAATTCCAATAAAAAATATATTAAAAATCCTACCATTTCATCCATTAAATCTATTCTTTTCCCTGCCTGGATTTTAACATATTTTCAACACCTTTCGGCACCTCGAACTTTAAGTATTTTTAATTAAGAATCTTCAGTTGTAGCCGAAATCCTTTCAAATCCTCGACTACACATCCATCCTTCCACCGCTACTGAAAATGTCTGAATTCCATTTTGGGAAATGAATTCAATTATGCACAAATGTCAAGATGAAATTGTGGCTGGATTGAAATTTTCGCTGACACATAATGGGTTAATGGCACGTGGAGTTAACCGCCATACACCTGGCCCCTGGCCCCCGCACCCGACTGATGCCCGCTCTGGCCAGGCAGCGTCGTTGCCCGAAAGTTGATCAAACAAAGGACATAAAGATTTGAAAAACTCCCGCATCATTTCAGTCAACCAAATGGCTATAGTCTGTCCTTTTGGATTCACAATTTCTCTTCCGCTGCCACTGCCACTGCCACCGCCGCTTGCTCCTTCAGCTCTGGCAGCTTAAGCCGAGTCCTTGGCTCTGGCTAAATGAAATACATAAATGTCATTCATTCATTCATTTATGCAAAACTTGTAATAATGACAATCGTCGTCCTAGCCCGACACTGTGAGAGCGAAAGTTCCTCTGACTGAAGAACTGAAGATGTGCCACCACCAGCCTCAACTCCACTGCCGCAGCCCGACGTTTCGCAAAATACAAAAATAAATTACCAGCCAAAGGAGAAAAGAAACGGAAAGGGAAGGGCAGAGAAGAGAAGGATGGCAAGCCGGCAAGATACTCCAATCATTGGATACTCTTTGGGGAAGTGTCAGTCAGTGATATTTTCATGTTAACAAATAGAAAATGAAAGCCGCAACGAGTCAGAATCCATAACTTATACCCGAAGGTATTGCTTTCCTCTGCAAAATCAAATCATCCATTCTGCAGGGTGTGCAGAAAAGATCAACTGAAAATTGTAAATGATAATTTTCTGTTGACACCGAAAGATTTTCATGGCAGTCGACGATGGCTGTCAAAAATTTTGTGTGTACGCGCGCGAAAAATTTTTCTGCCAAGGTGCGATGAATTTTCCCTATACCCTGGTGGTTCTGTCTCCTGCCCCTACCCTTTACCGTTACCGCGAAGTTGCTTCGACTGCTGCTGTTACCGTTACCGTTACCGTTACCATTGCCGCTGCCGTTGCCTTTGCTGTTGTTGTGCGGTAATAAAATTCTTAATGTGCCATTAAATCCTTCCACTGGCAACGTCATCAGCGCGTCATGACTTTTGTCGTCGCCAAAAAAGCGTAGCAGCAGCAGTAGAGGAAGGGGGAAGAGGGGCGGAGCCATAGTCCGACTTGAGACTGAAGTTGTCTTGGAATTCCGCCAGGCAGTCGGGCAGGCGGGGAGAATGCTGGAGTTGGGATGGGGAAAATCTAACGAAAATGTTCTCTACGAAATGGCACGTAAATAAATTGCAAAGATTTGTCGTCTCAACCAAAAAATGGAAGATGGGCACACCGCCACGCCCACACCCACACTGGCTCCGGCTCCGACTCCGATTCCCTGCTCCCCCCCCTCGACGTTGCCCACCTGCACTGGAGGAAGCTTCTGTGCGGTTTTGCCTGCTGTCAGAAGCAAAAGAAAGCGGACAACAAATGAGTTAACATTTTTGGAGCGGATAGCAGGGGGGCAGGGGGTCACCACTTTGTCATCATGATTATTGTCATTTGGTTGAGGTGATTCAATGCATTTAGATTGCATAATTAAGTTATCCCCTATTCCCTGTCACCAGACAACAGCCAACAGCCACCAACCAAAGTGTTGTCGATTGAACGCCCCCGAAGTGCGGCTTTTGCAAATGGCAACTGGAATACTAGTCGCAAAACGAGGGTGAATCCTGAGACGAAGAGAAGGCCACAGCCTTGGCCACAGCTTCAGCGATGTGAGCCTGTCCACTTCCCAAAGGAAGTCTCAGCACAAACAGACACCATCGGTGCCCCAATGCAGCGCCAGAAATGGCGGGAGCAGGGCATCAAGTATATAATGGATGATGGCGACATAAAAAATGCGGCCCAGAACCTACCTACTTTGTGTAGTCAAGAGTTAATTAAAAGATAATTCAACAAACAAAACCAATTTAAGTTCAAATAAGCTTCAGTGTTAGTTAACTTCCAAACGGGTTTCTTCACGCGGCTTCCAAGACGGTTTCATGGCATTCAGCTATTGTCTCCTTGCCGCACATCGATACAATTCTTTGCAAACTTTTTCAACACCGACTCAAAGCGTGGCGTGAACATTTCAATTAGAAAAGAAGTTCAATTGTTCGAGAAAAGTCAAGTTCGAGATAATAATAATGGCCGATCAGTTATATCGCTCGACCACCCTAGGCCACGCGCTGCAGGATACTCTCGACGAGCTCATCCAGGTGAGTCCAATAATTATGTTTTTCCTGCCTCTTTCCCACTGCAGAGTGGTAAGATCACGCCACAGTTGGCCACCCAGGTGCCCCAACAGTACGACGAGAGCATCGTCAAGGGCCTCAAGCAAAGGGCGAAGGCGCAGGTAACCTTCAAGGCCAAACAGCTGCATAGCTACAACCTCTGCGACAAGGTGTGGAACAATAATCCAAATCATTTTCCAATGAACAAACCATTCACCAATTAACTTATCAGTGTACATATTTGTTTTATGTGTGAAGCTGTCCCCAAAATAACACCTTCTCCTGTGTGGTACTTCGATTTAGAGACCAAGAGAGAGGTGACTGATGGATAGGGAACCGTGGGCTGCTACTTCAGTGCATTGAAAGACTTTCCTGCAGATGTTGGGCTTGGGGCGTCTCGACTGCAAGCCAGCCATAAAAATGGGCCGAGTTGAGCACTTTGAAGATGACATCCATGTCCAGCGTACAAATGTGCAGATTGCCCGACTGCAGATAGCCGAGGACTACCTTGAATGCTTACAGAAGCGCATTCAGAGGCGCCTCCTGGTGCTACTTTGACTCGAACTTGCCTCCGTAGAGCAGGGCTCACTGCGCGCGAGGCGAATCAGGCAGTGCGCCGTTATGGGAACTGATCCTCCACTAAGAATGGGTCGTCCGAGTAGAGCTCGTTCATGCAGAGGCGGTCCATGTCAGCCGCCGGCTCCGCCTTGTGGCTGCGGCGTACCTTGCCGGCTGTTCTGTTTCATCACTGGATGGCTCTGTGTGTGGACCGGTTAGGTGTTTGCTTGCATTTGCATTCCGCATATGCAAGATACTTACAGCTGGCAGCTTTATTTAGTTTTTTTTCAGCAATTTATTTTTTTTAGTAGCTTTAAAGCGAAGTTGGCAGTGCTAAGAAAATCGATAGTTTTTACTAATATTTATGCCGATATTTTCTGCTACTTTAACCGCTTATTGCCCTAACTTTTGTTTCAGTGTTCTACCTGCCATCTTTCTCCCACCATTCCGTGACTTATTTCTGCTTTTGTTGGGCGGGGAATTCATTTCGATTGTCGGTCTCCGCTGGCCTGCTCTTCGAGTGTTTAATATTTCTCTCTCTGGTTGTGCCGGTGCCGCGCGCAACAAAAGCTGCCTCTGGATGGCCACTTGTCGATATTTAACATAATTGTGGCATTGTGCAGATTTCGCCCACGCACTGGCTTGGGCCAACGGTGACGCCACGTCACCCCTTGCTTGGGCGAAATCAAAAAGAGTTCAAGTGTCAGCGTTTAAGTCGTCGGTGGCTCCAAAGTACCGCCTCAGGCAGTTAATGGACCAGCTCAGCGTTTCGGTCTTCAGGGCTTGGCTTGAGGCGGGGCGGATGTGCAATTGCTGCAAGATGCCGTGCCTATAATTACTCCTGCATATGGTAGACTCGTTCGTACTCATATAAATATACAATGTGGAATGCCTAAGCACTTATGCCGCTGGCTTTGAGGCCATGTTTCGAGTGCTCCAAGAATTCCAAGAGTAAAAGAATGATCGGTGGAGCATAGCACTAGCACATACTTTCTTGGCGAGTCGACCATAATTGCTGCTAAAGTCATATTTTGCGGCTGATTTTTTCCCTCAAAATGTACCTCAAAAATTGAGAAAAAGTAATGCCGAAAGTAAATAAAACTTGGTTGGGAGCTTACAGCATAGAACTTATAGAAAATTAATAAAAATGCAGACAATCTGCAGTCGAAATCTGGTCCTATACATATTTATTTCCCCTGTTCAACCTTCAGTTTTTGCCACTGAATGTCTGACACCTCACTCTGTTTCAGGCACTATTTTTACCTACACAAGTAGGCATGTAATATTGGGCTTTCAAACAAATTTTGTAGTTACCAGTTTCCCATAGGATAGATTCAGTCTCGTTCGAGCGTTCAAACAGTAAGCATCAACAGTACACAATACAAAAAAAAATAAAAAATTCAAAATTAAATTTTATTTCCTAAAAATATTTCGAAAAAAAGTTTTTGATTTGATTACAATACCAAAATTATTAGTGAAAATAGTTTATTTTCGACTGTCACATTTGCGGTATAATTAAATGTTCTTCTGAGTCGTTTTATTGATAAGATAACAAAAATTTAAAGTGCATAAAATTACAAAGTTTAAATATTTTTCCAAAAATATTTTGCAAAATTCCTTTGGTTTCTAATTCCCGTTCGTTCAGTGAATAAAAAGTGAGTGAAATTTTAAGTGGAAAACTGAGAGGTTATAGTAATGGGATCTCTCCAGCAGTCAATCATGAAACGCGTCACCGCATTGTTCCGTCCGGCCCTGGGCACCGTCAGCTTCTTGGCGCGGGGTGCACCTGCCGCCCAGCAGCTCTGCCTTCAACGCTGCGCCAGCCAGAAAGTCCAGCAAAGGTTTAGAGACCTTAACAAGGAGGCACAGCGGAAAAATCGCACATCTGGAAGCGGCTCGTTGCTATTACGGAACAGCCACATGAGGGACGCCAACGCCAATGCCCACAAGAGTCAGCTCCCTAATCCCAGCGACACGGCCCGAAAGATTCCGCACACGACGCTGGCGACTGCAAAAGCTGTTAAGAAAGCGCCCGTGAAACGGATGAAGACACCGAAGATTGAGGACTACTCCCGCTACCGCAATTCGATACGTGAGGGCAACATGTGGCGGGACCCCGCCCATCCAGATACCAACTGGCTGAAGCCGCACAATGCGTTTGCCTACAAGCCGGACTTTGGCAACACCGAGCCACACACGTTGAAGGTGAGCTTCATGCGCAGCCCGGACGAGAAGTCAAAGGATATGGCGAACCGCGACTTGGCCAAGGCCATGCAGAAGATGCGCTTCCTCCCCGGTCCGGCCCCAATGTCGGCCACAGCCAAAGTCGTTCGCCAGGCCAATCCCTTTGAGAACAAATTCACGCGTCGCACCTTCATGCGTTCCGCCTTCGAATTCTTTAACCAAAAAAAGTAGTTTTAATCGAACTCAGAAGCCCGAAAGACTAGAACCGCATCCAAATTGATTATGCAAAAATATCAAATAACCCATAAATAAATAAATATTAATCTTTTACGCTAACAAATTGATTCTTTATTTTGCAGGCACACATTTTTGAGTAAAAATTTGTCAAATTTTGACAATTAACTCAAAGAAGTTTAGTCAGTCAAAAGTATTAAATTAAACGGAAAACAAATTAATCGAAAAGCCATTTCACGGATATTTCGAGCGCGCTGTGTATCAAATAAAATCTTAATGAGCTCCCAAAATGTGTGAACCGTTGATGCATTTGCTACAGGCAACGGATTATCCACATATGTATGTATGTATGTACATATGTACCTATTTATTACTGTAAGTCTTTTTGGGCCCATCATGTAAAATCGTGTTTAAGCACGCACAAAAATTAAGTACAAAGTCCAATTGCGGGCGGCGGCTTGCGAGAGAGAGAGAGCACCGAATATTTGTCGTCGATCGCTTAGTGCTTGTTAAAATCGAGTGCTGCTGCTTGTCTCTCTTTCTCACTGTTAGCACTCTGTTGGCGCTGTTAGCGCTCTGTTGGCGCTCTGTTGGCGCTGTTAGCGCTCCGTTAGCGCTCTGTTGGCGCTGTTAGCGCACTGTCTGTTATCTCCATTCGATCTGCAGACGCTTGCTCTCTGTGACGCTGCTAACTCTGTTACTCTCTTTGTCTTCCCACCAAATCTCCCACACTTCCCTCCCTGAATATCACTTAGCCACGCCAGAAGGCGTGTACATATGAACGAGTACTTGCACTGGTATTATCAATAAGAAAGCAAGAAGAAAATTTGTGTGCGCTTTAGCGGTGGGAGGGCTGCGTGGTATATGGATGGCAACACCTTCGCTACGGCCATTAATTTTTACTGCTTTTGGGTTTTCAATTTGCCCAAAAGAAGGAGACACGACGAGGACGCGGACGCGGATGCCATTTAACGCTGCATAGAAAATCAAACGCAAAAGGTCAAAGCCAAAGACAAAGACAAAGACAAGAAGTGGAAGTTGTAGGGTGAAGTGAAGGTGGTGGTGATGGGGAAAGCACCTTGTGATATATGCCAAGCCCTCTGTCTCCCTCTGTTTGAGTGTAGCAGCAGCCACGGGTCTTCGGCCTCCCCATCCACTCAACCACCAAATGGACAGGACCAGTAACCCTTTATCGAGTCAGAGCAGGAGCTGGTGGCACGAGTCGGAGCAAGAGCAGGAGCAGAAGCAGCAGCAGGAGCTGGCAAGTGTTGATTTAGGGTTGCAAACAGAAATTATGATAATGCCTGTGAAAACAACAGAACTCCGAGTGGATGGGACACCAAGAGATATATAGACAGAGCAGGAGGATGGGAAAACCCCAAAAGCAAAGGAAAATATATTAAATGTTATTGAGAGGAACTAATTTTCATTAAAAGGATTAAAAAGCATTTGGCAAAAAAGAAGAAGGAGGCTGCTGAAATGATGGTTCGAAGAGGCGTTGTGGATGTGGATGCGAATGGGGAAGGGGCAGGGGCAGGGGCAGGGAGTGGAGTGAATGGTGAAGGTGGCCTGTGGCAACCGCGACGTTGTCGCTGGTTATGAATTAACATAAAAATCATAAAAATATGACACTATGAGACCAACGCCACCACCACCAGGCATGGCATGGGCCATGGGACATGGGCGTGGGCATTGGCATGGGCATGGGAATTGGCATCTGAAGTTTAATTTAATCTAGGGAGCTGCTGGAAGTGCTCCAAAATTCGTCAATGATTAATTTAAAATTTAAATAAATAATTTAGTTGCTTCAAAGTATTCTTTTCCAAGCAAGAATAAGCCGCAAACTCCTTTCATACATTTTTATAAGTTGGCAAGAAGAACCCCCCTTCGTCTGAGCCACTGGTCATCAACATCGACATCGACAGCGACATCGTCATCATCACCATCATCATCATCACGAACGTATGATGCTCATTAAGCGAGGGGCTGCGAAAGGGGTGGTTAAGTGGGGGAGAACATTGATGGCAATGCGCGACAATCAACACGAGGCGCGCTGATAGCGCACAGCGGGCCGGAGTGGCCGAGGTCTCTGGCTTGAGGTGGCGCCGGTGGTGGGAGATGGAGATGGGTGAAGGTGCTCCGGAGTTACTTGGATTTTGGGCTCGGTTCGTTTTGTTCCACTCCGCTCTGTTGGATGGGAGGATTAGTAATGGCCGTGGTTGGGGGTTAAAGGTGGGCCAGCTCATGCTTGCCATCGTTTTGATGATACCAAATGCTGATGACGATACCGAACCACCTCAGCATCAGCATTAGCATCAGCATCAGCCCAATCCTCTTGCCCTCGCCGGGCTCCGTTCTGTTCTGTGCTGCGCTGTGGAACGTTGTTTGCTTTTTTGTGGGCGTCGCTGCTGCCACTTAGTAACTCACCCGCAGTTTATTATTTTCAAAATATTTAAATTTTTTGGTAATAAGCGAAAAATGGTTTTAATATAACCGAATGGGCGGACGTACTGGCGCGAACGTGCCTGATGACGATGATGCCAAAGATGATGCTGACGATGTTGTGGCTCTACCCATCGCTTCGTGAAGGTAATCCACACGACTGGGCAGGGGGTGATGGCTTTACGGGGGATGATTGGATCACCTGGCAGGTGCAGATTATCCCAGCGAATATATAGTCACTTCTAGAGCATCTTCTGATGGCAGGGAAAATGTTGGGGGATATTCATAGAGATTATTAAATGATAAATATTCAATTCGAGACTCTTTGAGTGCAAAGCTGCAGCATAGAAAATCAATTTCCATTAATTAATGCTCGACTGGTGCATAAGTAATTAATATTTCAATACGAAATTTCAACTATTTCCATTCCTTAAATAGATGAAGTTAAAGCTGCAAATAAATTAAAAATTCCATACAATTTTGCCAGCATTTGCCAAAGAATTGCTTTGAGTTTTCTCGCTGTGAATTGTACTCCCTGGAGCAGGCATAGAATGCTCTTTGAATTAGCTATGCGAGTGATGCAGCCATAAAGAAGTTCATTAGATGCCAAACAACAGACAGCAGCGTCGGGTCGCTCGAGTAGAGCTCCATGGCGGAGCTCCCAGGCTGGTTCAATAGACAAAGGCATCTCCAGGAATATTTTGTTCATGCATTATAATCATTATCATTATTAGCATTATTGTCAGGCAGGACAGAGTCGAGTCGAGTCGAGTCGAGTCGAGCCGTGTCGAGAGCAACGGGCAGAGCAGAGGGAGGAGAAGTGGCTCAGAGGCAGACAGCTCTGAATTATGCAATGCAGTCCAAAGGGAACGTTGGGGTTTGGTTACGTGAAGAATGGAATGGAATGGTATGGAAATGGAAATGGAATGGTGACCCAACTCGTTCATTTCGTTTTCGTTGTCAAATGCAAAAATCGCGAGCCGAAAGGCAGCTTCCTTTTCCTTTTCCCATCACTCCTCTTCCTATCCCTCTCCCTCTCCTCTCCTCTACCATTCTCTCTGGCTGAGGGAAATTTTCCAAAAATTCTATTATTATTAATAGAGGCAAGAGAGGAGAAAGGAGCAGCTACTGGATCTGTAGCGAGACGACCATGACGACTCTGACTACGACTGTGCCTTGGTATGCGTTTGTCTTTTGCGCCCGAGTGTCGAGTCGACTACAATAACCCCGAAAAATGCACACAGTTTGCATTATAATGCGAAATTTTCGATTGCTCATTTGTGGCATTTACTTTTTACTATAAAAGTTTTATAGCCAGTCGGCTGGCTGGAGGATGCCGCGACCAGGACGAACAACGACAGCGGGAATGGCAACGGGAACGGCAATGTCGACGACAGCTACAAAATTTTACACAATGTCATCAACGTTGGGCTGACAATGTTGGAGGAGGTTCGGTGGACTGCCACTGCCACTGCCACTGCGGCAATTGTGTGCAATTTTTGGGCACGAAACTTAAAGGATTACTCTTGGCTAATTTCGCAATACTTTGGCCAAGGTAAAGGGACTTGGCCAGCGAACGAGGCGGCCCCTCAAGAGCATTGTCCAAAGTCTAAGGTCCTGTTGCTTAGGCTGCTCGACAGCATCTTTGATGTTACTCGCGCGCCTCCTGCGCACAGACAGGACAGCCTCGAAGACATTGCTTTGTCTCGATGGTTCAGGGGATGGTTCAGGCTGGAACAACCAGGCTGCAGTTGGCCAGTTTTTGGGGTTGGACCTGAAAGGATTTTGGGCAACTTTCGTCCATTTTGGTTGCTTATTTTGCTGTGCAGTTGAAATCGTTGGCATTCCCATGAAGCTGCCGAAAGAATGCACTCAATGCGATGGCTGGTAATTCTGTATTAGACATATTTTATTTATCCAGAGACATTCGTAATCGACAAATACAAAACCATATCCATATGAAGCACCTGCAGCCACAGACCTAATAAAGAGGTCGGCGTGCAAGCAATTGGCCGAGCCCTGGGCCATATAATATTCCACAGAGGACAGCCGCCACCATGTTCAGATCTAAAAATATTTAGGTATAATAATTGCCACACTCTGAGGCCAGAGAAATTATTTACAAATATGCAGGCATAATTAGACTGAAAGTATAACAGTATTTTTTTTCGTTATATTCCACTCCAGAAGCATCGAGCAAAGGCATCGAAAAAATACTTTCAACCTCGAAACGATGCCAAAATGATATTTTTCGATGTTTTTGCTACCAGGCGAACAGAAAAATCAGAAAGCGACTTGCTAAGTTAACAGCTGGGCTGCGCCTTAACAGCACACTGTTGTGGCTAACAGGCCGCTGGAAGAGCGGACTGGGCACAATGTTAACATAACATATGATGTTAGAAGTGCCCGTCTAGCCGAGTGGAGGCGCCACCCACCATTCAGATGAGTACTTTTAATATCTGATTTCGATTTACTTGCCAACTGAAAGTATTTGTTATCTGAAATGTTATCTACACCATTCGCCCTCGCCTTAGTCCAACCATCACGATCAACGTATAAGAATCTCATTTGGGAATGTTTGTTTGTTGGCCAAAAATTTAATATAAATAAAACAAAAAACTAATCTGCACTTGGATGGAGACATATACGAGCACTTTCCTGCTTTATGGGTTTGGCGTTGAGTACTGCTCCTCCTAAGGGGCGTGTTCTATTGCGTGTTCGTTGATCTTGTCGGTGAGTGCCACCAGCTTCTGGTCAATAGTGCGCAACTCCTCGATGGTCTTCTCGGTCAGTGCCTCCGGCGTCTGGTTGGCGTTCTGCTGCTTGCTCAGCGCTAACTTGGCCGCATACAGCTTCATGGCCTCGTTATAGAGTGGCACAAACTTCATGTAGCTCTTCATCATCGTCTCAGTGCGGCGCTTAAACTCCTCCACGCGTTTACAGTGATTCGTTAGTTTGTCGACGATACCATCGAAGTCACTCTGCTTCAAGACTCCAGGAGCTGGAGCTTCCTTCGCCGATTGTTGGTCGAGGCTCTGCTGGTTTTCCGATGCTCCCCCGTTGTTTTCTTCCTTCAGCGAGGAGCCCGCAGCTGTGTCATCACCGCATTTAAATGGATTCATTTTAATTTTCAGGAAAAGTACAAGAAAAGCTCAATTCGAAGTGTAAAGATCTGTGGAGAGTTGTACCTCATTTGGGCGGTTTCTAGCTAAATATTTATTAAATGAAACTTACGTGTAATGTCTACAGCAACAAAATATGTTTTGATCTAAATTATATTGTGTCTCCCAACTGAAAGATGAGTTTGGAAATATGTACAGGGCCTACCAAGTGTGCTCTAGGTTGTGCCTTGGAGAAGGGTATTATGAGCTGCTGATCGGAATGAGCTGCTGCCGAGTTTTCCACGCCAACATTCTGGTCTGGGTAAACTTTTATCAAGTTGAGAGGGAGTTATGTTTCCACAGCTGCCACCACCTGCCTTCCGCCCTCTCGGGTGTCTGTTCATAAGCCATAAAAATGCCAAAAACTCATTGACTTATGGAGGCATTAGCCGGTGCTTCCTTCCCATTGCCCGCTCCACATTCCCCGCCATAAATTGGCAGAGTTAATGCCTGGCAGAGGGAAAATTCAAATTGGATTGCTCAAAGATATGTATGTACATATAGATATGTACAGAATATGTATTACTTATTACTATATAAACGAGTACATCTATCTATATATAAATTAGCATTTTTGTGCGACCGACGGTCGCCTTGGAATGGTTTATTAATGGCAAATTAAAAGCAATAAAAAACAGATGTGCTTAACGTGGCATATTCCGAGCATTGTGCAGGTGGTGGAGTGGAGGGGCCATGGCTGTGGCTATGGGCTGCAGCTCATCAGGCTTTCTGGCTGGCATGGCGCACCTTTTGCCAAGTTCGGCGACTTTCCTGTTGTCGTTATGAAAATTACTTTGCTCTTTGCTGTTGCGGCACTTTGACTGGGGGTCAGAGTGTGCTGGAGAAAGGGCGGAGGAAACACTTGTGCAAAAAAAAAGAACCGAGCGCAGAAGGAGGAGGAAAGAATAAAGTTTTGCATTTGAAATTTTCGTTAGTCTGTTGCTGCGTTGCCCTCAGCTCTCCACTCGCAGCTCGCAGCTCACAGCTCGCAGCTTCCAGCCGTTTATGCAGTTTATCATTTCGCAAAACTCCGCTCTCCGGTGGCGCCCCATTATTAACCCCTGCACCCATCAGTCGCCGCGCTGCGAGACCATTCAGGTGGGTAATTTTAATTTTAAGCTTGAGTAATGACAATATTTACTTCCACTCTATCGTTATAGTCAAGCGGTACGACGCTTTAATGTCATTTTGATTCGAGATTTTCCACTTTGCCCTTGGCTCCATCGCTGAGCTCCAGCTGTTGTGCTGCCCCGCCCCCTACCTCGATGCTCCAGCGTGCCTTAACGCATGTGAAAGACATCAGATTTTCTCTAGCTAAAATCTGCAAATTGCTTGTTTCTTGCGGTCAAAGGAATGAGCACAATCAGCAGTCATGAAGGGGCATGGGGAATGAAAAGTTCATTGCTGAAAATCAATGAAAATTCCTACAATATATCAAAAAATACTCGGACTAATGTCCAGAGTTTTCTTAACTTGGAAACTTGTTCCTGTTGCCCATAAAAATAAACCCGATTGCACTTGAGCGCATAAAGAGGGAATACATTTTATGGCCAAGATGGAGACTTCCACCAGCCCAGCGCCTCAATCCACGCTCAGAGCTTCGCCGACAACTTTTCACAGTCGAAACAATAAGATGCATCCGTTTATAGAACTTCTGATAGAGATTGTAGAACATAAACAAGCGAAACATTCGCCCAACTCTCCTCAGACGCACACATGGGGTATGGTAGGTAGGTGGATATGGGGTGCCCTTTCCAGCACTCACTCGCTCCAGAAGATCAACAAAAAGTCATAAAAATATAGATATAAGAATGCACACACACACACACTCCGATATGTGTGTAGGAGCGTAGGACACTTGGAAAAAAAGAAACGTCGACATTGTCTATAGAGATTCTTGTGTTTAACAGAAAGATGAGAAAAATTTTCAGCGCTTGTTAACAATGCAAACTCTCGCTCACACAGAGGCACACTCCCATAACCTTGGCAGCCTCTCCCCCTGCTACATATGACAAGGTTGGGCAAAGGGTTGTCAGCGGGAGGTGGGAGAAAGTTCAAGGCAAGTAAAAAACAAAAGCAATTGGAGCTGTCCCACCTCCCCAGCTCGTGTTTTTTTACGGTTGTACTCTTCGGGCGGGTATTGGCATTTTGTGCAGAAGTTTGTTGGGTAACTAATGAAGGAATGTCATCAAGGAAATGCTCCTAAGGGTGGGCTTAGATCGTAAACAAAATGAAATCTTTGTATGCATTTTTGTCTGCCTCTTGCGAGTGATTTTCAAGGGTATCCACAGCCTCGCCTCTGAGCACACCATTTTCCCACTCATTTTGTGTTGTATTTCCTTCTATACAGGTCCAAAGAGTTGACTCGTATCTCAGCCAAGATTCCCCCCGCATAGACTAGGGCACAGGCAGAAGTTCGGCTAAAATGTGAGCGGAGCGGAGCGGAGCACTAATCTCGTTTATGTTGCGTAAAATGCATGTAATTCGTGCAAACAAAACGTCGCTCCTTCTCCGTGTAGGCTGTGTGGCAGTGGCAGGCACTGATGCATAGATACAGCTGTGATAATTGTGTGACATATATGTGAAATGAATGGAAAGAGCGCCAGCGAAAAGGACATCAAGTGCGTGAAAAACAAAGCAAATTTCTTGGAGTCGCTCAGCACGGGAATGCTCTTACAATTTTCTTGGATTTTCTTAAGAGACTAACATCAAATCTTGCATTAATTAATCATTTATTTCTGGTTTCAAATGCATCCTTTTGTACCTCTCATGGCATCGCTTATACTTCTGTAGTTTTCGTTCCATAGGCTCTTCGATCTGTGGAATTCTCTTGCTTATCCCTCCATCGTTTGGCTTGGCTTTTCCTCTCGCACTGTTTTCCTTCTGCCTTCGACTGTTTTCTTTGCCTTTGGATCATCGCTCTCCTTGGATCATCTAGTCTCTGCGGGAAGCAGGGCATCCATTCAATGTGATATGAGTGAGAGCATCAATGAGCAGCAAAAAATTATGAAGCTCATCAAAATGTGCGCTGAATTGTAAAATTGCCGCATCCCCGAGATGGAGGAGCAGAAGGAGCAGGGTGCAGGGAGCAGGGAGCAAGTTATGTGTAATTCTTATCTGAGGCAATTAAAAGTACTTTTTTCATTCTTCTTGACTTCCGTTGCTGTAGAAAACAAAGGCCCAAGCCATCACATGTACATACACGGATGAGATTGGGGTAAGACGTTTGCAAAGCGCTGGGAGTTGGGGCAGGTGGCAGGCAGCCGGGAGCCGGGAGCCGGGAGCCTGTAAAACTTGAGCCTTTTGTGTTGATGTGTTTATTCATGTCGGGTGCCGTCGCAGCGCCCTCCCACAATTTTCACTGATTTGAGCAAAGCATTTGCACGGTGCCACAAATATTTGAGTATCTGTGCCTATGCGTTGCTTTCTTTTGTTCTATTTTTGTGGAGATACTCGTACGGGGCACAGCCTTTTGATGTTGCAAGGTTTTCGAATTAAGCGAAGTTAATTCTAAGGCGTAGGCGAGTGGATAATTGTGGCATTTGGCGAGTCAATTGTTGAGCTAACTGCTAAATAATTTACATACACATTTTCCTTGCAATATTTGCAATCGCCACAAACTTTTTTCTGTACAAAAATATACCAAAAATGCCCAGAAGAAAGTCAAAAGAAAAGCACGTTTAATGGGTCCCAGCGCACATCCTGCTTGCTGCCCTTCTCATTCGTATTCCTCCCCGCAATGCTCTTGCGAACCATAAATCTGGCATTTAATCAAATCGCCCAGGCCGAAGGCCGCTGATTGATTGAAATGTCACACTAAATGCGCTGCCGCTGCCGCTTCAGAGTATTAACGAAGAGGCTGGGGAGGGGAGGAAAAAAATTAAAAGAAAAACGCATCAAAAATGCCAAATGAAACATAAATGTCACAGGGATCAGGGCACCGGGGAACAACCGCAACCCGTAAAATGGAAGCAGTGGGTGGAAGAAAAATAAAAGAGAGAAGAAAACGTAAAGGAAATATCCAACCCTGCTCGTGTGCGTTTGTTTTGTATTTGATAAGCATGAAAAAATGCACAAAA
Source organism: Drosophila subobscura (assembly GCF_008121235.1). Taxonomy (NCBI): domain Eukaryota; kingdom Metazoa; phylum Arthropoda; class Insecta; order Diptera; family Drosophilidae; genus Drosophila; species Drosophila subobscura. The sequence goes on along the minus strand of NC_048530.1, from coordinate 19,811,383 downwards.
AACGGAGAATTGTTTTAGAGGCCGTGTGGGCATGGGGTGTGGTATGGGATGGGACGGGGACGGGGACCACTGACTGACTGACTGAGTGACGGACCACAGGACGAAGGCAGCCTGCGCCCAAAACAGAATCCTTAAAAAATAGTGCTACTTAAAAGTGAAAAGTGAAACAGAAACAGCAGCAACAGCAATGGAATGGGATGGGATGGGACGGGAAAAATGAAAAGTGGAAAAGGAGAGTGGGCTGGAGTGGGCTGCGGGGGTGTTGTGCGGGTGTCAGTGGCCAGCAAATGTTTTATCGTTTATACTTTTTATTTCTGCATTTTTTTTTAAGTTGGAAAAATGGGCGTCGATTAATTTAATAGAGACAAAAAGCCTTCGCACACAAACGAGCCTCGACTTCGTATTCGTCAGCAAACGGGAACGGGAATGGGAATGGCCATGAGCATGTGGAAGGGGAGGGATGTGGCAGGAACAGAAGGAGGGGCAGTATGGTGAGTGGAGGCAGCGGGAGGCAGTGTGTAAAACTACATTGGTCCATCATAAAATAATCAAAAATATGACGAAAAATTCCCAAAAAATACTCATCAAATAAATGATGAAAGTAGAGTCTCAATTTCAGCGTTGCCTTAAGAACAGTGTTAACAAACAGTGTTGGTAAACACATCTAAGTGCTACTGTGCTGCAAAGTCGACTTGGAGCTCACATCTCCTACCCCCTGAGGGTGTATTTGCTTTTCATAACTCTTGAGTTCCCATAGATAACGAGTAACGGGAGCAAGCACTGGTGAGACGATGATCATCAAGTGCTCCGCTCCGTCTGCCTGCTCTGTATGGAGATTACCCAACTGACCTCTGTTGGAACGGCCGGCGAAGTTCGGTGAGGACTCCCAGCAGACCCGCCAACGCTCCCGGGCAACTTTTCATATCAAACAACAACGATAATATAAAATAACAGACATTTGTCCAAACGTTTAGCCATTTATTAGGAAGAGACCCCAGACCCAGTCCCAGGTCCAGTTCCAGTTCCAGTCCCGCCGCTTCCCTTTTGCAGAATAAGAGGGAAACAGGAGTATCGACCCATTAGGAGGGCATGTGTTGGTGTTTGTGTCTCTGTTCAAAAATACCAAAAAAAAAAAGAGAAAAAAAGAAACAGATTGTAGACTGAAGCATATAAAACTAATGAAATCCTTATTAATATGCTTTGGACCTTTGCTATTTGCTTTGGACGCCCTGCCCAGCCCCTGTGGCGTCGTCTCGTTGATGCTGATGTTCCTCATCTGCCATCCCGATGCCGGACCCAGCCAGAACCCAGAGCATGGTATCCCAAATCCAAAGAGCACAAAACCCCCAAAAAAAAAAACAGAAAAAAACTCAAACCCAAACGAGCAAATTGAATATGCAATGAATTGTAAAACGCAAAAGTTTTGCATACAACCAGGAATATATGTATGTATGTACATACATATGTATGTAAATATGTAAATATGTATGTAAACATATAGTTTAGAAGGAGGGACTGCGGGGGTGTGTGGGTGTGGAGCTTGGTCAGCTTTGAATAGAAAAAATGTACGCACATTTTTCAGCGCATATTATGTAATTTTTCACATTTCTCCAAGCTCTTTCTTCAAAGCCCAACCCCAGCCACAACCCGACCCGTTACTGACTGACTGACTGACCATTTTTTTCATGCTCCTTCTTGTTCTGTCTTTGGGTTTTCCATTACATTTTCTTCTTTACTTCTGTGTGTGTTTTTTTTGTGTTGTATTTTGCTTTTGCTTTTGCTTTTGAGATTTTTTTCCCGTTTGGTGTGTGGCCAGAAGGGAAATGCGTCCAATCAGCTGCCTGCAGCTGTCGCACGATTGGTTGTCTTCGGACTCGTGGCCCCGAAATCGAAGCCAGAAAGGGACCTCAGTGCCGCTGTCTCTGTCTCTAACCATCTCTTTCGCTCACACCACACATACATATATGTCTGCTGGCGTGTGTGTGCGTGTGTGGGTGGGGACAGCTATTGATATCTGATGCGTATTCAATAGCTTTCGATGTGGAGGAGCTCGCGCCTGCGTCTCCATGTGGGGGTGAAATCGAGCACTGCATTCAGCGACCAACCCTTTGATGCGTGTGTGAGGGGGTCACATGGCCATGCATGGGGTAGTGAATGCGTAGAGTCTCCATGCGTATGTGTGTGTGTGTGTAGAAGAGGTAATGGGAGTGTCGAACGCATAGGGTCAGCTGCTGTGCCTGTTTATTGCTGATCTCTCAGCTGCAGAGCATATCTATGGCATCTATGCAGGGAAAATAATGTTAGCTGGAACTTCTACAAGCAAAACAAAATCGAGAAATCAATTAAAATTAATCCTAAACCCAAAATTCCCGCCACATTGAACATAAAACAAAGGAAAATCCCACCACAGAGCGTCTTCATTGCATTTCTGACAACGGAAACATGAAATTTCGAGCTCCATCGAACATTTTCTATTTAATTTTGACTGTAAACCTGATGGATAATAATCCATTATTGCTTATTTCTTAGCAAAAAGTCGTGCTGAACGATTTCTTGATTGAAAATGCAATTTTTCCATACTGTTTTGTGCCAAGAAATAATTTTGAAACCACAAATGGAGACTGAAACTCCTCTTTGGCTCTCCAAGCTGCTCCCTTAATGCCTAGATCTTGCGCCCTCCCAACTTGTTCTGCGGAGAGTCTACGCAAATGTGCCAATAAAAATACTTAAACTTCATTAATAAACAATTATGTGCTCCGTTATTGCGAGCTAAGCGCAACGAATTAATGGCCCTTTGTCGGCTTCAATAATTTTAATGTGTTTTTGCATCCCTACCCCAACCCATCCAGATGCCTCTCCACTCCACTCCACTTCCCTCTCTGCCCACCCATACTCATACTGTGGCCCACGCCCCCCCAACTACCTTCCTCTATCGCTCCCATAAAGGTCCATTAAAATGCCAATGTGTTTGCTACAATGTAGCAGACCATAAATTAAGGGCCACAGTCAAAATAAACGGGGAAAAAACCTACACAAAAAAATTATTAACACTCACTTTGTGTGTGTGTGTGTGTGAGGCCTGCCTAATAGGAATTACATTTATAAGGATAACTGATCGAATGAGGGATACCATGCGACTGGTACCTATGTATATAAAGTAGGAAAGAATGTAGAGTGAGGCATAGGAAAATGTCTGCGGTTGGAAGTAAAGCAGATTTCTGGCAAACTTATTGACCAAAACCCTTGCTAGTTACTATGCTAAAGAGGTCAAAGATTATCTGCAAAAACGATCTTCGTATACTGCGCAGCAATAGCTTAAAAAATTCGAGTGGATTCTGATGAAAATTCGAGTTGTTCCAGCCTTCAGATTCGAGTGATCGAAAGACGCAAAATCATAGATAAAACCTTTCTTCAAGGCCCACTAAAACTTCTGCACATCCCCCCTCAACATTACGACACACCAGAAATGATAATACATTATCAAGCCCAAGCATTAATGAGCTGAAGCTCAAACAAAAATACTCTCCTGCTCGCAGGATGTTGCCGAAAAAGGGTTCGCGTGTGTGTGTGTGTGGGAGAGCCATTAAATTTATGGGCCGCAAAAAAAGGACCAAAAATCAACGACAACCAAACCAGATGAGCATCATCATGGGAGGGGGAGCGGGAGATAGAGAGAGAGTATCAATGGGTTTTAGCGCTACAGCAAAATGAAGTTTCGCTCAGGACTCTCTGGCTGTGTGTCTTTGCGGCTCTGGCATCTTGGATGGCAAATAATTTTATAGCATATTTTTTGGCTGTTTTTATATTTATTACATTGGGGACTTTCCATTGTTACGCATCGGTCGTTCCAGAGTCAGCCGGAGCCGGAGCCGGAGCCACACCACCACCAACATCATCCACCAGCCACACGAACCACTCGAACCACTCGAACCAGAGCCCACCCACCAGACAATGGCACAGCGTTGACAATGTCTTGGAAGATGTACCGAAACGAGACCGAACATCCTCCTCCAGGCCCCCCTGCCCCCCTGCCACCCTGCCCTGCTGTCCGTGTTTGTTTTAGCTTAAATTAACAAATGTGCTTTTGTGTGATAATTATAATTTTACATTACCTTTTGTTAATTGTCCAACGGCATACAGCGAACGAGTGGGGGTTGTGGGCTGCGCTGCGCTGCTCTGGGTTTGGGGCTCTGCAAAAAGGTGTTAAAAAGACGTAAATAAGATGATGGTGTGCTGTGTGCTCCCTGCCTGCTGCCTTCGTACTCACTCGTATTAGTTTCCATTCCCTCGTTCAACCCTTCCACTGCCTGCTGGCATCTCCGAGTCCTTGCTTCAGTGTGTGAGTGTGACATATTGGCAATTTGATCATGCTACGTGTATGCTCTCTCTCTCTCCCTCTCTCTCTCTGTGTGTGTGTGTGTGTGTTATGCATTAATGGCACAAAATTTTTAATGATGTGCTACGTGTTAAGTCATCTCCAGAGTGCCGCAAAGTCGGGCCTAACACGGCAAGTGGTACGTGGCAGCCCAGCCCCATTGCCAAGGTAAAAATCGTAAGCAACAAAATTGGTAATTTTTGGGAATATGTTTTGCTGCGGGACGGCATCGCATCGCATCGCTTCGCATCGCACGGCATCCCCCATAAGTATATAATATTGTAATAAGTAAAATTATGTTTTCCCTGCCACCCCTCCAAGAACGAGGCTTTCATTTAGGACCCACCTTAAAAGGTGTTGAATGTTCTCCGAGGCACTTTTTTGCCACTCTCTCTCTGTCTTTCTGCTGGCTGTTGGCCCGCTGCATCTGCTTTTTGGCTAATAATAAAATAGTGTTCGTTGTGTCGTTGCTAATAGGCTTTTTGGTTAATTAGAAATTTTATGTGGCACCTGCTAATGGATGTTTGGTTGCCCCAATGTATGTGCCGGGTATCGGAAGTGGTCTGTCGTTCGAGCAGTTGCCAACACTGAGCGCTGGCCAGTGTTGAAAGTGCTAAGAGAGTGATCAAAGAGAGTGTCAAAGGAGGATAAGTAATGGATGATTGAATCGAAGGACTTAACTTCTAGCTGCTAGAAAATCTCTTCAAGTGTTGGGTCATGTATTTATATAACTAGAAAAAGGAAAACACATAGAGAGTGAGAGACATAGAGACATGGAGTGAAGGAAAAGCAAACTGTTTGAATTATTTGCAACATTTGTACAAATTAACTTTGTGACCGCTGGCTAAATACAGTCAAACATGGCAGAGATGCCCGGGCAGAGGCCAGCAATATGGGTAAAGGAGCTACAGGAGGTACAATATGTATACAACACACAAAGCATAACAAGGCAAACACAAAATATGAACCGAAGAAGAAGCGAAAATACCCGCACATGGAGAGAGAGAGAAAAACGAGTATTCTGTCTGTTGCAAGCGGCATAAAAAATAACACAAAAAAAAAAAAGAAAAAGCAGAAAGAAAATTGTAAACATTGTTTCCGCTTCATTGTTGGAACTGGTCCCGGTTCTCGGGACAACTGTGACTGGCGACAACGATGACGATGACGACAACGTCGCTGCTCAGCCGAGATTCAGTGAGAGCAGTTCCAACCAATCAGCCACCCAATCAGACTAACAAGCCCCGACCAGGAGCAGCAGCAGCAGCAGCAGCAGGACCAGGGCACTGCTTGCATTTTAGAGCAGATGTCCTTTACGGTAGCGAGTCCAGGAGCGGGTGCAGGTGCAGGTGCAGGTGCAGGCCCAGTCACAGTTCACATTTTGTTTTCTTACCGCGCTGACTTTATTTACACGGACAGGACCGAGCCGAGTGCTTGAAGAGCACAACAGAAGGCAGAAATTGAGGTTGATATGGTTGGCAGCGTCGAATCCCGTTCGCCAAACTGCAGTAAAAACTCAATGATTTAACAATGAATGCAGCGGCAGGACCCGCTGCCAGCCAAGCAGGCCAGCGAGCCAGAGCCCAGCGAGCCATCAAGCCATCAAGCCAGCAAGCCAGCAAGCTGTTCAAATATATGACAGTCAAAGAATGACAAAAAACGAACAGGAAAAAAGATGTAAAATGAAAGCAAAACATTGACAGACAACGTGAAGGACCAAAGGGATGGATGATGGCTCGGTGCGGCAGCCCCCAGCCCACACATCCCCCCCCTGTGCGTGTCGAAGGACGACCCAGTCGTTGCTGCAGAAATATGAATGCCTCACCGGTTCAAAATGAATTAATAATCAGTAATTCTTGAACAAAAAAAGAGAAAAAATAATGGCCTAGGCCAGAGTCGCCCGAGCACTGAGAATGTGAGCAGAATCTCTCTCTTGGCTAAGGTCGGTCTCTGCCTGCCTTTGGGCTTCAGGCTTCACCATTCGACCACCATGCCCCAGCCCCCCATCCATGTCTTGTTCTCCGTTCGCCTCTCCACCTGCAGTGACAAGTACAGCCGGACCCCGCAGAGCCATCCTGCCACCGAGCGGTGGTTGACTGGTCTGTGACTGATTGGCGCAGCTGAGCACCTGACTGAATCACTCGGAGCAGTCCCCCCCGCCTCCCAGCCCACCTTCAAGTCCGCCCTAAGTGGGCTGGGACTGAAAAGGCCATGGATTTTAATTACAAGAAATTGTTTGCGTTTTTTTCTCTCTGTCCCTCTCTCGCTGTGCCGTTCTGTGCGCTTTACAAAAGGTTTTGTGGCCCCGAGAGTTCGACTAGAAACAAAAGCCAGAGTTATAATATGTAGATACATCCTCGTGCATATATTCATATAAAGTATTTGTAGAAATTGTGCGGCGGGCCACTGAACTTTGGCGAATTGAACGACTGAATGTGTGTGTTGGCACACACTGGCGGCCAGTGTTGCATAAGCCCTGGATGTCCCGCCTGTTGCTGCCATTCATGCTCGTACAACAAATTGTATTTTATTGCCGCGCAAACAAAAAAAAGGATGGCAAATGAAAGGCAACTATTGTCACATGATATGGCACGACTTGGGCAATAATTTGTCCACGCCACGCCCTTCACAATGAAAAGGGTTCGACACGGAGCTGTAGCCATAGTCCTGGATATCATACAAAAAGCGAAATGAAAAGAATGGCAAGAAAGCAAAACCGAAACCGAAACCGTAAAAGGTGTCTCGAAATATATAAAAATAGCTAAATTTATTGGACAGTCGCACGCCACCCATTTAATTTATATTTATAGAAAATAAACACCAGAAGCGATTCCAGCCCCATTTCTATCCAGACGCACACCACAAAAAATGGCCAAGGCAACAAAGGCTCGGAAGCTGGCAGACCCTGAGAAAAGGGACAGTTTTTGCACAGCACAAGGACTGCGACAGGGAAGACTGAAAGCAAAACCAACTTGAAGTTTTTCAGCGCTTAAAGAAGTTCAACGAAGGGAGTGAGCCTCTCACACATGACTTAATTTATTGAAGAAATGGAGAGGAAGGAATATATTTGTATAATCTTCGATTGGCAATTGCCTAAAACACCACAAGAAAACCTTCTTCGTCTGGCCAAATACTTCTTCTCCTGCATATCATAGACTTGCCAGCCTTCTTCTTTTACTTCCTCTTGCCAAGACTCTGTCAAGTATGCGCTGTAATAAATTAGCCTTCTTTCTTTGAAGCTGCTTCTGCGCCCCACACACAGAAGCGCAACAAATTAAATGTCAAACTACAACGGAACCCCAACAAAAAGACACAACAGAAAAATGGGGAAAAATTCTCACTTTCACACTGGTAGCAGCCGGGCCAAGGCTGTTTTTTTTCTTCTTGTATTAAAACCCATTTGCACCAACACATGATACAAGAAGAGCAGCGACACGCGTCACAAAAGGTCCCACAAAGCACTTGGGAGAAAGGACACCGCACGGAGCACGAATGTGGCAAGAAAATTGGCTACAAAAGATGCTAATGATTTATTTAATCGATTTGACCATGAACATATGTCCTCTTTAGCCCCGAACCCGGACATGGGACAGGAGCAGGAGCAGGGACAGGGCTGCACGGCACACGGGAAAGAGCGTGTGAAAAATGGCAAAAAAAAAAACCCAAGAATCGGGGGACATCCTCCTCAATTTCGTTTCATTTTTGCTCCCCCAATTGTATTCCTATCCCACATAGATATTTTTTACAGCCTTTGTCCGATGCTGAACATGAATGCAGTCAAGTGTCTGGCTGATCTTTTTAATAGTTTCTCGGATACGCAACGTTGACAAGGGTTTTGGACAGCCAAAAGGGTCAATATTGGACACGAGGACCGCTCAGAAGTGGGCAGGGGCCTCAGATTGGGGGACCGAAGTGTGGTCAAGTGTAAGTCGTTTCGGCTTTGCTGTGTAAATTATGTTAAACGTTTGTCAATTTGTGTGATTTGTCATGTTCCAAGTCCATGGATAAGGTGCGAAAGGGGTTGACTGTCCATGGTCACGCGCTATTAACTCCAATAAGTGTCAAACGGCTGGTGGGTTGGTACGTCCACTCGTAGGTGTGGATTTGTGGCTATGCGTGCTGAGTGACCTGAGGGATCTGAGGGTGCCTTTTCCTTCCTTTACTTTCCCGTAATGTGAGCCACTCAAGAGGGCCCCCGAGGAGCTTTCTTTCCTGTCTTCATGTTTGAATCTGCTCAAGCCTTTTCCTAACCATTATTGAAGTTCATTCTCCCAAGCATCCCATGCCTAATGGTAACATCCTCTATTGCCAACTGATCGCTGGGATCCCTGAGACTAGTTCTGTGTTCCATTTTCTCCTACGGGCATTTTTTCTTGGGCAACCTGCAGATGAGAGGCTTCTGCTTGGGTACGCTTTGGTCAGACATTGATTGAGCAGCGGCTGCAGGATGGAGTGGAGGGGGATGCTCGCATCTTGGGATATTTGTTTCTTTTTTTTCGTTAGACCAAAAGAAAATGACTAACATTGGGTGTGGCTGGGGAGGGGGCGCATAAAAGGGGGCGGCTAATAAATCGGCTTCAATATATCAAAGACTTAAATTTCAATTTTTTTCAAATTTCCTGCCATTTAAATGCACTCCTTCGTCCGTGCGGCACCCATCCTTGTACCCCGGACTCTCATTGTTATGGTTGGTTGGTAAATGGTGCGGACTCTGCCACTGGAATGGGATGGAGTGGGCAATGGAAGTGGGAGTCGTGGCATTTGCTGCAGAATTGTGCCTTTTTGAGAGAGAGAGCTAAGAATTGAATATTTTTCTTTTCACTTGGGCTTCGTTTTTTTTTTCTTTCACTCCGCTTTGGCGACAGACAACGACGCAATTCTTTAGCATTTTATTTCAATTTTCTTCACTTTTTTCCGTCCCGCTATCCAGATACCCGGGCAAGAGGGCTGTACAGCACATTTACTGCCTCATCTATTTAATACCATAAATAATTGCATCTAATTAAATATGCTCAAATGAAAATGTCCGCTTTTCTTTCGTTTTTTTTTTTTCGTTTTCTTTCTGTTGCTCTCCGGCCGGATCCCAGACCGTAGCCGTAGCCGTAGCCATCGCTGTCGCCAGGCTACGTGCCAGCGCTGGGCTGCAGTTGACGCGTGATGGAGCGAATGTCATTCGGAATGAAATTCAAGTTCCAATTTGGACCAGCAGAGAGTGTGGCCGGGGGCAGAGGGGCTTGGGCAGGGAAGCTTGGGTGGCAGGAAGAAATTAAGTAGCAGAGGGAAAAACCCAAGGGAAAAAAAACGAAGAATTTAATAGTTTTCAATTAGGAATCGTTTGCAGCCTTTTCTTTTCGCACCCACCTACCACCCCTCCTGCCCTGCGTCTCTCTCGACCCCCCTCTGCCACTGCTGCTGTCTCTCTTATTGCCGTTCCTTTGTGGCACACACTTGACGCCACAGTTCTACCGCTGTGCCCCGCTCTGCTACTTTCGCGCAGCCAAGTGTCAAGCAAATGAAGTCACGACTCGTCCTGCCCACTCCTGCCCACTGCTGACACTCTTTTGCGCGTTTTTCGCTTATCAGCTACCCTGCAAGCTGGAATTTAGCTAATGAGTCGGCTTAGGCTGGCTAATATTCCAGATCAATTTTTTCATGCAAGGGATTATTACATCTTTGAGTCGGTGGGAAGCTGTTTGTGTCTTTCAGTACCCGTGAAATTATTCCCGTTATTTCCAAGAGCATTTCTGCAGCGAGTCTTCCAGTTAGAACAGTTAATTTCTGCCTATGGGCCAGGGGTCGGCACGCAGGCACTTGCATGTTTTATTGCATTTGCATGCACAGGCAACGGACAAGAAGTGAGAAACGTTTCTTGCTTCTCTGCCGCTGCGCCGCTCAGCCGATCAATTCTGCATAAGCCATACGAAGCCGCTTCTCTGCCGCTGCGGCGGTTCGTTCTCTGTGCCTAAGCCAAAGCCACACGAAGCTTTTACGCTGTGCTTATGCCGACTGCGCTGCCCGAGATCTTTTCCCATGCACAGAGCACAGATCACAACAAAGCCAGAGTCGACCCTTTGTTTCTGTATTCAGGCACTCCTGTGCACCCCTTTTAAGCGTCATCAGCTAGTCGATACGATCTCCGAATGCCCAACATACTTCTGTGCTCTATTGCTATTGCTGTTGCTGTTGCTGTGTCTCTTGTTGTTTTGGCTGCCTTCCTTTTAATTCAACGTAAATTTTATTTTATTTTAATTTCGCTGCAATTCTTTCAGCTCTCCCCCCTCCCCACCCACACCCCTGTCCAAAAGGGGTGTCTTCATAAAGACACAACGTCGCCGGCGCGTATTTCTTTTTGCTTTTGCTTTCGGTTTGACTGCTTTTTTGCTCTTTTTTGCTTCTTCTGTCTTTTAAATGATGTGCCGTGTATTTTGTCACGTGACTCTCATTTGAGTGTAAATTGTTAGGTGGCAGAGCACTGGCAGTACGCACTGTCTGCGTAATTATTGCCTTTAATTAAATAAGGATTCGCAGATCTAAACAAATCAATTGAATTAATGGCGTTCGTGCTGGAAAAAATAAAGCTACTCGGAAATTCATGTAATTTCTTCATGTCCGGCTCTTTTCAATCCATACTAAGATACTCAATAATCAGTTTCCTCGACAGGGCTATATCCACTTGGCTATTTACTTTATGTTGGCTTGCAAGTCACTTCCTTTTCTCTGTTACATTCCTTGAGTAGCGCGTATAATTACCCAGTTTGTGGAGCTCCAACCACTAATTCACTAATTCCACGCACGGAAATAGTTCCGCTGTGTGGCTAACTACTGCCAACTGGCCGCAGAGCAATGCTTCGATTAGAAACCTATAAATAAGCCTGCAAATACTTGCACAAAACTTTCAGAGACATTTAACTTCTGTTTCGGGCGAAACGGAATTTATGGGAGGGACTCAAAGACGAACCCAAAAACTTCCCTGAATGACTGTGGGGCAATCAATGCAGGAACCAGGACCAAGACCAGAAACAAGTCAAGACAGTTACTTAAATAACTTTGCAGCAAGCAACAAACTGAAGACAGAAACAACAGCCAACAACGACGGGGCAGAAGGATGGAAATTAACGGCCAGACCCAGGGACAGGGCCAGGGCCAGGGCCAGGGCCAACTCCTCCACTTTGCAAGTACAGTACTTTGGGCCAGGAAGTTATTGAGCAACGAAAGCAACGCTGGAGACGCGACCTAAAACAACAAAATCAAGACGACGCCGCCGCTACCTGCCCGACTCCGACTCCAACTCCGATTCCGAAGAGGACGAAAGGCCGCGTCGGCCAGGGCACATTTCTGGCCTCGGCGATGGTTCGATGAATTTATTACTTTTGATGTTCAAACACGAAAACTGCTGCAGGCCATAAAACAAGGGCCCCGCCCCGCCCCACTCCGCCCCAATCTGTTCTCTATCCATTCCAACAGAGTTTGGCAGAGTACAGCAAATGCTATTAAAAGTTTACATGTCTCAATAGAGTGTTAAGAGATTAGTTGGCATAAAACATTTGCAGAATTTCAACAGAAAAGTTAAGATGCCGTCAAACGGAATGGGCGGCGGAGCAAATGGGGATTGATTTTACGGTTGGAGCGGAGCCAAAGTTACAGTTATGGAGGAGAAATTTGAATCAAATTAAACACAAATGAGATTAGCCAGTAAATATTGATGCAGAGCGAAAAGGAAATTCACAAACTTAATCCATGATCAATAATGATTCTAATAAATGTTGAACAACAATTAAGCGAAAAGTTAAGCCAAAGTTTGTCCCTGAATTGCTGCATGTCTGACATTGTGCACACTATGTGGGATACATGGAGCAAACATGAAAACAAATTTCGAATACAACGATCTGGCGTGACAGATATGGTGCACGGCGCTCACATGTATATATATGGATTGTATTTGGTTGGAATTGGATCAGTGGTACGAGAAAAAATGACACGTTACGGCAGTCTGTGGCCGTTCGCCTTGCTCCTGGCGATCCACATTTGCGGCGCCGAAAAGCCCTACAGCGTCGACCTGAACTCCTTTGATCCTGTCAAGGACTACGATAGTGATGGCAAGTGGGTCGACTGGGGCACGCTGCGCATGAAGAAGGTGGGACGCAACAAGTTCGCCCTCGCCGGTGACTTTGAGTTCAAGCTGAACATGGGCGACGAGCAAGGGGTGAGTGGAATCCATATTCAAAGTTTCTCCTACTCATTCTGCACACTCCCGCCCGACCAGATAATGCTGCGTGTATTTGTCTACGACTCGGGTGCCGGCCAGAAGGGTCCCCTGGTGATGAACGTGAAGAAGCCCTTCTGCAAGTTCGTCAATGAGGACGAGAAAACGTATCCGTATCTGCAAAAGGCCTCCAATATGCCCGAGCAGGGTGACTGTCCCTTCCCCAAGGGCCAGTACAAGATCGACAACTACGAGCTGGAGACCGAGTTCCTGCCCGACGATGCGCCCAAGGGAGATTACCTGCTCGAGCTGACCATCCTGGACAAGGATGCCGGCGTGGCCGGCCTCATAGCCATTGTGACACTGACCTGATGCCGACACTCCATTTCCCCATCTGCTCGTTTTATGCTCTAATTTATTTCAGCAATGTTTTCTTTTTTGTGTGTGGTTTTTGTCGAGTTTTTGGGTGGATCCATTCGACACGACAAGCGTTCTTCCATGCTGTATACTAACCTCTCTGCTCATTATGTTCATTCTACCTTTTTTTTGTATATTTGTTCTATTAATCACGGACCTCAATATAATGCTATCGCTTTCAAAGACAATTACACGACTCTGGCAGTTGCAGTGGGAATGGGGATGGGGAGGGAGCTGCATGCCACGAGGGGGCTTTTCGACAGTCAAGTGCAGCGCACTCGCATGCTTGAAATGACAGGCACAAATAAAATCGAGCCACAAAACTTCTGCTTCAACACCTCATCTAATTGAAATTTATTTCCCCCACCAAACAGCGAGCTAGGCTGGGATTCTGCCATCCAGTACTCCTGCTGCGTGTGGCATTTGTCATTGACAAAGCTGGTTGGCAGGGCCACACGTTGGCAACGCCCATCATCATCACCATCATCATCATCATCATCATCGGTGCTTCTATATCTCTCCACTCTTACCCGTTCTCTGGCTTTTCTTTTGGGTGCGTTGGTTTTTTGCTAAAAATGATTATCTCTGCATTACGATCCATTGATTCCACTTAAGCACCGTTACCATTTGCACACACGCTGGCAGGCAGGCGGAGAGAGGCGACTCTGTGGCGGCATCAAGAGGGAGGGAGGGGCACACACATGCGACACTTAATTAACAAATATGCATTACAAACACCCGCAACGAGCGGCAATTGGTTGGTCATGTCAAGCCAGTACGCAGCCCCCTCCTAAAGACCAACTCGTTAACCCTTTTACGTGCAGCAGCCAGCCCTCCCAGTGTGCGTCGTGTGGCAGCGGGTTGCATGTGTTTAATTGAAAAATCATATGCAGCGCGCATAATTATGTTTATTGCAATAATCCGATGCAAATTTTCCAAAACTCAAACTGACACACAATCACCGAAATGCTTTAGACGCTTTGCCACCACCATATGGACAGTGGGGGCAGTGGCTTAGCCAAAGGGGGCCAGCACATAAGTGCGAGCAAGCCACTGAATATTGGGTATATCTTGAGTAATTATTAATAAATGAATTTACTCTCGGATACAGCTGGTTTATAAAATAGATCAATAAAATATTTTATTATTTAAATGTTAGTAATTTCCATTACTTTGTATGTTTGTGCACCCCCCTTGACTATGCCACTGCGCCATTCACATGCACATCCACCCACAAGCCTCCCGCCGGCTGCCCCCCACACCCTGGTAACCGTGGCCGTTGCAGCTACGCCCTTGCGCTTTTGTGCATCTCCCCAGTCGGTGTCTCTGTGCTGTATCTCTGCGAGCATCTATGCCTAGCCGTGTGGGCTGTATCTGTAGCTGTTGTTTTTAGCTGCTGGCGCGCATTAAATTGCACTTTGAATTGCACATTTCAACGCCTACTGATTATGACAGATAATTATGTTATCGAGTGCCGCCACACGCCGCAGTCAGCCCAAGCCCTGTTCGCGTTTCTCCTTCCACGTTCCTCGTTGCTCGTTGCCCTTTGCTCGTTCCGCTTTCACTTGTTCCCTGACGCTGTGTCTGTCACAGTTACTGCTTGCTGCTTGCTGGTTTGGGGTTCCAGGTTCCTGGCTACTCCCCACAATTGTGCGTAGAGGCACATTTCGATTGGCTATCTAATGTGTGGAGAGGCTGGAATTTTGGGCTTCGAAATAATCTTTAATGATTAATGGAATTTACACGCAGCATCGCTTAATTATTAAATTATTTTCTATGCACATTTTCGTGCTGCTTTCTTCGAGCTCTGTGGCTCAAGTCAAAGTCAAGTGAACTCGAATCCACTCTGGTTCTCTTTGGGGACATATATTTACACACATTTCTGTTTCCTTGCCACATCCCAACATGCCTCATAGCCATTACGTATATATTTTTGCTTACCTCTTTGTGCTTTGTGGCCGTGCCTTGGGTACGGCAGGTACACATATTTTTAATCATCATTAACAATAATTCGAGAAATACTTTTAATTTTTTATTTTTTTTGCTCCTTTTCCACAAACAAACAAACACCGGGGGGTGTCTTGTGTGTGTGTGTGTGTGTGTGTGTGGTGGGCCTTTTTCTTTTCTTATGCTCGGTACGTATGGGCACGGGTATTCCCCTTTCTATTCGCGCCTCAATGACATTGCACTTACTGTCGCACCTCCGCTGCCCCACCAGCCGCCACTTGGCCGCTCTCCTTCAAGATTTATGTGAATCCCCCTCTGGGGGATTGCTTTCGACGCCTGTGCTCATGTTGTTGTTGCCTCTACAGCTCCAGCTCCAGCTCCAGCTCCCGAGCTCCTTACAGTCTTAGGTTCGTTGTAGTATTTTTTCTGTCACTTTCTTGTGTGCAATATTAATTATTATGGGCGCCCGCCACCCACACAAATAAATCATAAATTAAAAGCCAAGAGCAAGGGACGAGGACGAGGACGAGGACTGGGACTGTGGCTGGAACTGGGAAAGTGGCCGAGCCAGCGAACCACACCCCCCGCCCCATATCACCCTCTTAGACAATTTTTATCATTAAACGCATTTGATAATTAAAAATTGTCATTTTTTAGCAGCTCTCCCCACACCCCCACACTCCCACACCACCACACTCTGCGGTAGCCACAGAAAAGTTTGGAAAAAATGAAAAATATTAAATTACCAAATGCTCGCTGATGGAAAGCGGTGTGATTGGGGGTGGGAGAGGGGGTTAGCTGAAAGGCATTTATCATTTTGCCAACTGTTTGTTTGATAAGGGAAAAGCAAACCAACAATGAACCAAACACAAGAAAAATATCAGCCAGAGAGAGACATAAATAAAAATTAATTGGTGAGGAGAAAAGAAAGATAAAAAGGTGGAAAGAGCACCGCATAAATATTACTTAAAATAGATTCGGAAAAAAGCCGAAAAATGCCAAGCGAATCTGGGGTAATTTCTGTGACTAGTGGAAAGCCAATCTCCGATGCCAGTGCCACTCAGAGTGCCACCTCCTCTGCCACTGCCACTGCCAGTGCCAGTGCCACTCTCGCTCATCTCTTTCATTTACCTTACTTTCTGTGCCATTTGTAGGGTTTCATTTCATTAAGTTTTACTGCTAGCACTTCGATGGTCCAGAGAAGAGATTCCTGCCACCGAAAATAGAAACAGAAACAGCAACAGAAACAGTCAGCAGACAGCCGTAAAAAGTAATGCAAGAAGTGGAAACCATTATAATTGTTGCTAAATGAAGCAGATAGACAGGCCAACAGACAGCCAGTGAGCCGTTGCAGAGACAGCAAAGCTAACTGCAAGGCAAATGTGTTTCCAATTGATAGAAGCCTCAGCCGTCAGCCCCAATTCGAAATGACTGAGGCAGGGCTAAGGATGCACCATTTTAGATGGTTTCATGCTCAAGTTTGCCTTTTGCCAGCAAATAATTCTTAAACATTTTAATGGCAAAGTATTTGCAGCTCGTATTGAATGTACATATTACTATAAGTTAAAGTACATAAACAGCCCAAGAAAACCAGCAAGCAGTGCCAAGCAGCTGGATCCAAGCAGTGCCCAGCAGCTGGATCCAAGCAGTGCCAACTAGTGCCATCCACTCCATAGAGGTGTATCGTTCCAATTAGTTGTCTTAATTCATACATTTATTAGTTTATAAGTGAAGTTGGGTCTTGGCGGAGCCCTCAGCCTCAAATTAGAGTAAAAAGCAATCAAATCTGCAGGTTTTTCAATTATTTTTTTATCTTTGGAGCCTTGTTCTGCATTGTTGGCATACGATTCCCCTCTCTCTATCTCTCCATACATCACTCTCTCCCAGTCTTCGGCTCTTGGCTCGTCCTTCGGCTTGTGCCTTGGCATTTTACGCGCTATTACCACTTTTCGAAGCAATAAAATATTATTAAAATTATATTTTGCCTGCCACACGCACAGACAGAAGGAGACAGACAGAAGAGATTGAAAGAGAGGCACACAGAGGCTGTAAATCAACGTCTCGATGACATTAAAATAAAATTTTAATGCCGCCACCCGAGAGAGAGAGAGAGAGAGAGAGGGAGAGAGAGCCCAGAATGCTGCGGCAGCAGCCATGCAATTTCCTTTGCGCTTTTCGATCGAAAAACTTTCCCCGTCTGTAGTTTGGTCCGCTCCGCGCACAGCGAATTGGGGGGACGAGCGACTCTCATCATTTTCACCTTGGTTACACTGCAGCGCAGGGAATTTATTTGAATTTATCAGCGCTGCATACGCCCACCGAAAGTGCTTCCCGCCTGTGTCCCGTGTGCCATGTCCCGGGGCATCGCCCTCGTTCTGCGGGTGGTGCCGTGCCTGTGTCTGTGTCTGTCTGCTCATTTTCATGGGCTCCGGGGCAAATAATTGTAAATATTTGATACACAATAAGGCAATAAAAATAAAATTGAAAATTGTTCGCTTTGTGCTACGTTGCCTTTTATTATTATCATCATCCACATCATCATCATCGTCATCTGGAGTAGGAGGAGCATCAGCCTCCAGTACTTATGCTGCTCCTGCTGCTGCTGCTGTCTGGGATTCTGTGTCGTAAAGGAAATTGATACATAAGTCATTTTTATTGGCATATTCTTTTGTGTAATTACGTTGCAGGTAATTTAAATTTCCGTTTTCCATTTCCCATTTCCCATTTGCCCCGTTTGGCCCGTTTCCGTTTCGTGCTTCGCGCTCGATGTACTCGTAATTTATGCCGTGATGAAAAACCTATTAAAAATGTTATGCAATTTGCGTAAATCGCATCGATTTTCAGCTTGAATGCAAATACTTTTGCCATCTTGATTTTGGGGATTTTTGAATACAAGAAAGACGTGGAAAGAAGTAGATCCAAAGATAAGGAATAGAAAAAGTAAGGAAGGGAATGAAAGTTGTCTTCCTTATTGTTGTTCCTTCTCAGCGATCGTTGAGTCGCTGCAGCAAAAGCTCCAGCATATTCACACAGATGCAGTAGACGAGGATCATCCTGAAGCAGTGCATGCTGAACGCCAGAAAGGCCATGGCATCGGGCGACATTTCCTGGACGAGACGCAAACTACTGCAACAACAATTGACAAGGAAATTTTGTGTGTAAACTTCTGTCGAAAATCTAAGGCTACTGGGGAAAAGGCAAAGTTTCAATTTCCAATTTAATTGAATTTTTTCCAAATGCGAATTGGGGCAACGTTTTTATGTCTGTGCCCCTCATAATATCCCACAAGATCTGTAATCTGTAATCGTTTCAGGCAAGAGGAGGAGGCGGATTGGGGGTAAAGTCAAGTCAGGTGAAAAACTTTTGCTGCTTGCCACTTAACCGTTCAATTTGGGGTTCCGACAGCCTGCCGCAAAATGTCTTCCACCATTCGCAGACTCTTCTCAGTCCCAACAGATGCCATTTCCCCCACCCCGCGCAGGGACTACTCTATAAGTGTGTGTGTGTGTGTGTGTGTAGAGAGCTTTTTTGGTGCAAAGTTTTTGCGGCTTTTTCAATATTTTATGAGTCAAGCTTTTGCGTTAACACCTTAAGTACGCAGGGCATTGCGGTTGCTTCCAGGAAGCAAGGGGAAATGCCACTATGTGTGTGTGTGTTTGTGTGTGTGTGTGTGTGTGTGTGTGTGTGTGTGTGTGTGTGTGTGTGTGTGTGTGTGGCAGGAAATAACGCGCAAGTTGCAAGTTTTAACTAGCAAACAAGTTGCCTTAGACGAAGCCCAAACACCCATTTACCTCCACTGGCACTGCCACAACCACAAAATTGAGGATGAGAAGGACGATGACGACGTTGACTGTTGCGCCTGTTGCTGTGGTTGCAATGAACCATCGAATATTCCACACTCTCCATAGAAGCCACACACAAACACTCCCGCACCCACACCCACTCCCACTCCCACTCCTCCCTTAGTCCATGGCACATTGTAGACGTCGACTACGATTTATTTCCCAGGCAACTTAAGTGCGCTTTACCCCCCTCGACACACAATCGCCGGCCAGAAGCGCGCGAGAGCCTTTGAACAATGCCCATTCATACAGACACGCCCACAAGCCCACAGAAACACACACAAACACACACACACACACACATTCATGGAGTGAGGCATGCAGGATGGCCTAACTCAATGAGTCGAAATTAAACAATGCAAAAGATTAAGTGCAGATTTGGGACTTTATCTGCTTGTGCCATAAATTGGTATTTAAGGGATACCTCACAAATGTCTATAGCACCCACACTAGCACACACACACACACACACACACACACACAGCAGAAGCTTATGGAGGAGAGGCCCCTGAAAGTATTTGGTAAAGTTTGCTTTGCTTTGCCAACAAAGGATCAGCCAAACACCCACACACCACAACGATATCGCGCCTCTGCCACTGCCATTCTGTAGGTGGCAACTCTGGCGGAGGCAAAAAAACACACCCCCCGCCACACACAGTTTCTGTTCTGTTCTGTTCTGTTCTGTTTGTTGTTTCCCAATACAGTTTACCTACCACAGTGGAGCAGTGAAGATTGGGGAGTGGCGCCACCACAACATGCACAAGATTAATTGCAATCGGTGTTTGGGCATATGTTTTATACTTTGTCTTCTGCAACTCTACTTCCGCTTCCTCTTTTCTCACTGTGTGTGTGCGTCTGTGTGCTTTCTTCGTGCTTTGTGGGAAAGTTTTTTGCGCAGAAGGGACAGCAGGTGAGTGCACTTGGCACTTGAGAAGGTAATTAAGCAACTATATATGGGGTTCCTGGGTTGGCTTCAGACACAAAACACATGTCGAAGAAACCGAAGACCCCCCCACCAACCAAACAACTGAAAGACAATGATTTGGATTAAACATTAAAACCATTTAAAATACAAGATCAATTAGATGATGGGAACATGGAGGTGTCGCAGCACAAATAGCCAACATTTGACTGACGCACTCGAATTGCGCATCTTTGCCTGGTAACGTTCCTCCTCGGTGCTGTTCCCAAAAATGTAATCCTTGAAATTCCATATGCCAATATTGATCAGAATCAACAAGACGAGAAATAAGCAAACATTAACACCAACTTGCTCTTCGGTTGAGTGCATCTCTTCGGTGTTCTCCAATGCATCGAGACCGTCGCTCATTGCTTGCAGCTCTGTCTGGACATCCATGAGTTGAGTTTCCAAACGATGGACGATATAAGGACGGACTTGCTGCTCCGGTACAATCTCCACATGGGTCTTTTTCGGGCGTCGTTTCTTGGGTGACTTGTCCGTCAATTCAATTACAATCTTCACTTTCAATTGAGAGTCGTCATCATCGGGCTGGGCATTGGCACTGCAGCCCATGAGCAATGAGGAGTCAATTGATTGTAGATCTAGTGGATCTTGGTGCACATGGTAAATATACTTACATTTGATGCAGCTCCGCCATAATTTTAGTTTTTATTTAATTTGTTAGTAAAAAATAAAATATACGAACTCTGCGACAGGCACGACTGGAATGACTTGCTTCCAAACATTAGAGCTGTGCGACAGGCACTACTGGAGTGGAGTGTCGGGGCATGCTACAAATGTACAAAAAAACTGTTATATGGAATGGGGTGAATAGTACTCGAAATTATGATATCAGAATGCATCAATGAAGCATTGGAAATTGTGTCTGAATATAAAATGAAATCTGATGTCTGCCGTTTTTGTATCCATCCGATGGACTCCTCCAACCAAATCCAAGCTTCTCTCTCTCTCTCTCTCTCTCTCTTTCCTTTCTTTCCTGAAAGTATATTTTCTCCCCCCACATTGCTTGTTGTTTGTTTCGTGGCTCATGGATGCTCTTCCTGTTCCTCCTGCCACACAGCATTTCCTTTCTTACTGCCATCGTTCGTTATTCAATTTCATTTGCAGAACAGGACCATAATTCGATTTCCCCATGTCTTAATGCCATAATCTCAAGGAAAGGACATGTGGCAACAATAACAGCATACTGTGCTGGGGCTCCTTTCATCCTTGCCAAGCAACCAAGCCACCAAGCACCCCCAAAGAGCCCAACAGCCCGAACGTATGGCATCCTCATGCCCCCCTGCGACTGGCTGTGGCATCAACACCATATCACTTTGATTACTTTATTATTGGTGGCCATGCACACACCTTTGTAGCGTGTGTCGGAAGGAGTGTGTGGAGTGCCTCGTACACGTATTCGTATGGATCCGGGAAATGATTATGGTGCTGCCTCCCCCCCCTCCGGTACTCCTGGCATTATCCCACTTTACTTATTAGAAGCAATCAAACAACAGTCTACTCTTCTCTTCTCCAGCCCCCAAACCCCCAGAAAATGATAGAGAGAGACAAGAGAGAGGCTGATAGTTGGAGGGAAAAGGACAGCTGAAGTAGCAGCAGGCAGTGAGCGAAATTATAAATCATTTTTTCTGTTTTTGTTGTTGATTTATGCGTTTGTTCGATGGCTCTCACTCCGTTCATTGCATCTCTGTTTCTTTTTATAGTTGTCACCCCCCACCACCACTCTTACTCTCTCTTTCTGCGTTTCTTTATCTCCTTATTTACCCTGTAATTATGGAGTAAGCGAGTGTTTTGGACTCGGCCACAAGAATGACACTGAACTTACATTAACTTACATTCAAAGTGGAAGCACAACCATAATTTCTTATGAATTATTTCCCATATAGATTTATTTATGTTTTATCCACTAATCCACTTAGATGTCGTTTTATTTCCATTCATTATTTAGTCATTATAGAAATCACTCTCCAAGTCCAGGGTAATTCACTGTCCTAATATCGAAACCCAAGTGTTCTCCTTCTCTCGCTCTCTCTCTCTCTCTCTGTACTTTCTAACCATTTCTCTGTGCACTTTAGCTCCTGTTGATAATGAGCCAAATCATTTTTCGTGAGATGTATACCCCACCCCCCTCCATCGTTCGGCACACAACTAGCTGGAAAACTTATGTTCCCCCCTTCCAACTCTGCCTAAGCTAGTTACTATGCTTTTGTCTGGCAAGTCATGCCCTCCCTCAGCCCTGCACACCTTAAGCTTAGAGAGAGAGAGAGAGAGAGAGCGAAAGAGATGGGAAGTTTGGCGTCGACAAGTTTGAGTTTGGTTCGGTCCTTGAAAGCGTTATAAATCATTGACATGATTAAGCGACGCGGCACGACACGACATCCTTTTGTTGCACGAGTATTCACTCTAGTTGTGTGAGTATGAGTATACAGAGGGGTTCCTGTGGGGTTCGGTGGGGCGGGGGGTTTTGATTGGAGTAGCAGTGAAAGTTAATCCAAGACGGAAGGAGGCTGTGGGCGAAATGATAATTTAATATCGAAAAATGTTTTTATTGAGTTGATTTGTAAGTGGAACTAGTCGAACGGCAAAGACAAATCCCATTGTAGGTTTGCAGGTGTATAAAGGAAGAAACTCTGTGGAAGGAAGAGGCTTAAATATTCGATCGAAATCGAATTATGCTTTGGGTTGGCTATTGGGTTTCAGTTTGTAATAACTTCAGGCAAGACCAGCTCCAAGACCAAAAACAGAACCAGAACCAAGATCAGACTGCAAACGAAGAACCAATCCCACCATAAACTTATTTGGGGGATGGCGTTCACTTGGGAAATAATGAGGGTATATTACATGCATATGTACAATGTATGTATATTGGGTGCACTGGGGTAAGCTGTTAAGCTTAATGTTAAACAACAATAGCAGAAGGTCGGCCCCTGCCTTCGCCTTGCATTGGGCTTATGACAGAGCCGTTAAATTTGTCACATCTCTAGCTCTTACAGCGCTCTCTGGGCCGCTCTCTGATCGCTCGCTCTCACCTCTCCCCCACCTTCGCGGAGGGTCGCGTGTGCGCTACCTGCTACCTGCTACGTGCAGCTGCATTTTTTTGTTGCGATCAGCGAGAGTAAAGAGACGTGAAAAAGCTTTTCTCTGTGCTTTGCGTCTCAACTAAAAGCTTACACACATATGCACATATGCACATACATATGTACCGACAGATGATTGCTCATAGCTTTTTGCAAATGATCATGGAATAAAAGGTGTTGATGCCAGTTAAGTGTATGCCTCGCAGAACTTGGGCATGTTCTTGGTCTTCCTTACTTTTGGGCCACTCCACACGTAAGAGCTACAGACACACATATGTGTGTATATACATAAATACATAAATATGTACAATTCCACTTGGGGAAGCCTTCGCTCCGTCTTGTAATATGGCAGCACGAGCAAGAGTACTCTTGGCGTTTCGTTTGCCTTTGCACTTGTTGTCGCTTCTTCCTTCGTTTTCCATATTCCCATTGCCAGCTCCTGCCATTCCACCATCCAACAACCGTTTCTCACATCAAACATATTTATGTGTACTTTAGGAAACTTTGCTAATATGTTAAAACTGTTCATTGACACCAAAAAATGAGCAAAAAGCGTGCCAGCGGACAAAAAAAGGGCCAAAGTAGGAGGCTAGAGCTCAAGTGTTCGCTCTCGCTCTTGCTCTCTCGCGAGCTGTTTGAGTTTCGACTGCCTGCACGAGCAGCGGGGGTGGGGTGGCGGAGAGCGAGCTCTCTCACATGTGAGGCGCGACGCGATTGCTGCTGCCGCTGTTTGTTGGAAAACACAAACACAAACTGTGCGCTTATTAAACGGCAGATGGCAGCCCCAACCCCAAGCCCTCGTCGCGCCTTCACCAAGAGGTTGCGGATGGGTGGGGTGGGGTGGGGGGGGGGTGGGGTGGGGTGGGGAGAGAGTGGTTGGCACAGAGTTCTAGTCAAATAGCCGAAATAGAAACAACCGAAACAAACTTTGCTTGCCGCTACTGCAATATTAACTGTTAATTATGGCCATTCTGGCACCAGGCCCTCGCCCTCGCCCACGCCCACGCCCATGGCAGCCCTCGAGGCCCCATCTTTGTCTGTCAATATTGGTTGAAACACTTTCTGATAGCCGAAATGCCTTTTGAATATGACCAAACCCGAACCCTAACCCCGAACCCTAACCCCGAACCCGAACCGAAGCGGGCAAAAGTTATGCAATTGCACAATTGCAATTGCCGTCGCGTTGGCGGGGGGTACGGGCACGGGGCACAGCATTCACTATTTTATTAGAAAAGTTTCCATCGACCATCCGGGCCACTCCACCATCAGTCAGCAGGGGGTGGAGGATGTTCGGAGTCGGTCTACCCCAATGTTTGACTTTATGCGCTATTTTTTAATATTTATTATGGCTGATTGCGATTCTCCTCAAGCCTCCTCATGGCCATGCGGGAAGCCGAGCGTCCATTGTGAATTCCCGCCCCCAGCCCCACGCTTATTGTTTGCTTTGCGGCGTACCAAGGCCAACACCAAGGAGCGGAGGAGCTGGGAAAGAGACGTAGAAAAAAAAGGAAACACATTCTGTGGAAATGTAAAAGTTTAGACAGAGGGCTGACTGCATTCACGCATTATAATTTAAGTGAAACATAAATATTGATGTAATAAATTAATTTCTGTTAAATTGAAAGACAGAACCCCCAGAGCACAGATCCCAGAACCCAGACGGGACCAAGGCTTTGATTGGACTACTCCTGGATGAGTTTTGGAGTGCTGCCAGGGCCCAGGGTGTATTTGGTTTGAATAACCAAACGTAAAATATCAAAAAATATCAACAAAAAAATATCAATATATTGATATCTCGGCAAAAAAATATCACGATATAAATATTTTTTTTTTTGGAAAAAATATCGATATTTTGACATTTTAACTCAAATAAGTCCAGAAATATCAGTATTGATTCTGTCACTGAAGCGAGTACAACTTTTCATTTTGTTAGAGCAAATTTTGTCAAGCAATAGTAAAAATGCCACCATTTGTACGCGACGAGCAGCCATCGGGCTGGTTTGACGAGTACCCAGAGCTGCAGGAGATCCTGAATATGCAGATGATGCACCCGGTGCAGCCATTGCAACCGATGCAGCCATTGCACCCGATGCTGCCATTGCCACTGATCGAACTCCAGCTAGCCCAAGCCCAAGCCGAAGCCCAAGCCCAACTAGCAGTCAACAATGATGTCGAATTTAATATGGAAACAATTGAACTCATTGCCACTGTGAGCCATATGCTCGAAGAAAGGGAACGCCTGCGGGCTACGTTGGCTGCAATTCAAGCTCGTCTCCGACGCACGGCGCACCTTGAAGCGGTGCAAGAACTCATCAATATCAGAGATGAACTTGGCGAGCAGCCGGAGCAGACGGAGGAGGTTGTCCGCCAGCTGAGCCTCTACGATGAGCAAATCATTACAATGTTGAACGAATATGATCAGATGGATTAATATTTTACGTTTTAAATATATTTGTTTACGTTTTTTTTTTTCCACTAGAGTTTCTTTCCGTCTATGATGCACTCTTGAGAGTCTTTCCCATTTACTTTAGGTTTGTAGTCGGTCCCCCATGCTATGAGATTCCACTGGGGAATTGTAGGCTTTTCCTCTTTTCGACAAAATAACAAATGAGGACCGACAATGGCCGTCTGTCCATCCGTGCAGCCCTGGCTCTTGTGGCTCTATTAAGCGCATAAAAATTTGCCAACCCATTGTCTTTAAATGGGAAATTCAATTTGTATTTCGAATGCTACCCCGGCATGGTCCCACAACTGGATGCTGCAGGGTACGTGCTGCCAGAGTGGGGAATGGGTAGAGCAGAAACTGGTAGACGACATTTGATGCCATTGCATTTGTATGGGAAATCGTCTGGCCTTAGCCCAAGGACCGTTCCCGAGTCGCAAATCTTTTGCTGTCCTCCCCTGGCAGGCTTTATGCTTTATGTTAATTTGGAATTCAAATTGATTTGGAAGCTGGGCCGGGGCCTGGGAGCTCATTCCAATCATTTCAACAATTCCCCATGGCCAATTTCGATTCTTGTTTGCTTTTCGTTACTTTTGTGTTTTTGTGAGTGGATTGTTCGAGTGAAATTAATTGGTGTGAAATGGAATTATCAACCTCTCTGTGATTTACTCTCCACAGAGCCGACTGTAAAGTCCTTCACCTGGCCGGTGAGTGTCCTTTGGTCCCAGCATAGTTTATGAACTATTTATGGCCCGGGGACCTACGACCAACAAAGAAGACCAACCGGCAACTGGCAACTGGCAAACTGGCAAAAAAAAAAGGTCAATGCTGTCAACTATGCAAAGTTTCTTCTACGGCACAACCTTTTGCACATAACTTCGATGATGTCTTCGACATGGAGTCCTCCGTCCACTCCATGGCGTGGAGACAACAGACAACAAAGAGCAGCT
This sequence comes from Drosophila subobscura, assembly GCF_008121235.1. Taxonomy (NCBI): domain Eukaryota; kingdom Metazoa; phylum Arthropoda; class Insecta; order Diptera; family Drosophilidae; genus Drosophila; species Drosophila subobscura. The sequence goes on along the minus strand of NC_048530.1, from coordinate 19,785,150 downwards.
TGGAGACAAGAGGTTTCCAGGGGGGCAGGGGCACAACAAAAAATCTTCGTTGGCCTGCAAAGTTTGCAATTCTTGTGGGAACACTTGATCATAAGTTGCACATTTTTCACTGATTTATTCTGCTCTTTGGGCCCGAGCTCTGCTCTTCTTTTCCACCCACTACCCCCACGTCATCATCTGCTGCTGGAAGTTGCATTCTTGGTAGCTGTACGAGTCCCGCCCGGAAGCGAAAAGGTTGCTTTCGCCTGGCTACGGCTTGTTGTTGATGTTACGGCCCGGCCACTTGACTCGGCTGCAGCTCCAGCTCCAGCTCCTGCTAATGCCATGAGCGATGCATGCCGCTGAGTGTGGCAAAGAACTGTTAAGAGAAGAGTGAAACTTTGCAACTTTCGCCCCATGGCCACACAGCAGGTAAATGGACTCGAATGAAGAGGCTAGATAGAGCCAAAGGAATGCCAGCCATGAGCGGGTCACATTGCATGAGGTTAAGTCATATGTGTGGGATCCGATTGGGGTACGGTAGGAACCAAAAACACCAGAAGCGCTCACACTTACTAATCGTCTGTCTCTGACCGAAGATATCGATAGCGGGAGTACTCAGTTGCAACCGACAGTCGCCGCATATCAAATCTGTTAAAATTAAGCCAAGCAAACACTAATGGAATAAACTATGAATAAATATAATTAAATAAACCGTCCGTGTTCTGCCATAAAAAGAGGACTCTGCAATTTTTGGGGGCTCAACCGAGATCATAGCCTGCCATTGAATAAAGTTTGAGCTCAATATTTCACAACGAAGACGCGTCATTGCAAGAAGGCAGGGTAAAGCGCATGAAGCGATAGGCGGCGACCAAATCAACCAATACTACCATACACAACGTGGTGGTCGTGTGAGAAGCGGATCGTAAAGACAATCTGGAGCAAGGAAGGGCCGAGAAAGAGATTGTCGATACGTGCTGGATAACTTAGACAAGAAGCATCTCGTGGACACGTGGTGCAGGCAGCGAAGAAGCAGAGACAAGACATTGGATCTGGTTGCGTCATCGGTGGATGTGTGCACGAACACGAGACGGAGCAGGACAGCTACAATCATCGCCGTGAGAGACCGGTATAGACGAGAAAGAGAGAGCAGCAATCGTCGCGGAGAGTAAGCGAGGCAAAAAGGGTCAGACTGGAGACGGAGCGTTGCCAGAAAGTTTGTTTTTGTAAGGGTGTATTGAATTCAGGGTGTACATTGTCATGGATGGCTAAAAGAGACAATTACGTTGGAAAGCATCATTACAGTGGTTCTTACATTTACAGTACACTTTTAAAAACTAGAGTTAACGAAACATTTGCATTGTATTTAACTTTATTTCCGGCAGGTTAGATTTGTAAAATGGAGAGAAGCGAGATCTTGGCATTGCGAGTTGAAGAGTTGCGTCGGAAGTTGTCGGAGTTGCAATTGAGTACGACTGGATTAAAGGTGGAATTGCAACAGAGATTGTCACATTATGAAGGAAATATCGAAGGTGGTCAAAAGTGTGGTCGAGACCAAAGGATATGAGGATTTCTTTGTATCGAACCAAGTTCTGTTCAAAGATCCCAATAAAGAGTTGCTAGTGGTACCTTCGCTCATGGAAAACGAGATCATTAAGATCAATCACAAGCAAGGTCACTTTTCTTGTAGGAAGACTCAGGATTTGATCGAGAAGTCATATTATATTCCCAAGCTCAAGGAGAAAGTAGCTCGAGTAGTTAATAGCTGTGTAGAGTGCATTCTAGTTAATGCAAAGGCAGGTCGGCAAGAGGGGTTCGTCACACCGATAGACAAAGGGGATAAGCCGCTGGTAACCTACCATGTCGATCATGTTGGCCCTATGGAGTTGACGAAGAAACGATATAATCACATTTTCGTGATTGTAGATGCCTTTTCCAAGTACGTGTGAGTAGAAGAAGTTGTTAGTTGTTTAGAGCGTCAGGCTGTTTTCTTCGGAAACCCGTACAGGATCGTTTCAGATCGCGGAGCTGCGTTCACTTCGCATCTGTTTAAGGGGTATTGCGATAGGGAGAAGATACAACATTTGTTAATTGCAACAGGCGTACCCAGGGGAAATGGACAAGTCGAGCGTATTCATAAAATAGTAGTCCCAATGTTATCGAAAGTCAGTCATGAAAGTCCAGGGTGCTGGTGGGTAAGATACAACAGATCATCAATAATACCGAGCCGAGGAGCACCAAGGTTTCGCCATTTAAACTACTGACTGGTTTAGACATGCGTATTCCAGGTGATGTGCAGCTCAGAGAATTGATCCAGGACTGCCTGATTTCAGAATGGGATGATGAGCGTGACAACTTGAGGAAGGAAGCAAGAGAAAATATTGAGAATAAGCAGGCGGAGAACAAGCGAGCTTTTGATGCTAAAAGAAAGGTAGCAACGAAGTATAAGATCATAGATCATTGCTTCGTAGGTTAGGCCTTCGATTTGGTCAGGCCAAGGAAATGTCCCAGACCGGAATGTCCTGAATGTTTGAAGTTCATGTTACGAAGCAGCAAATGTACTTGTAATTCGATTTTAATTGAAGTTTCGGTAAGAGACTTTCTTGGAGTTTATAGAAAAATAAAGATTAAAGATTCACCTGATGCCTGTCGCTCTGCGACTAACTGCCAATCTTTAGCCCAAGTCCCGAGCAAATCAATTCCCTTTAGTGGTATTCCCTACGCCCAAAACACACACAGCACAACCCACACGACACACCGCTGATATGCCACAAATTTGTCGTTGTCGTTGTCGTTGTTGCGTTTGTTGCTTTTGTTGTTGCTCTTGTTGCTGTTAAGACAAACACACCTTCGGGTGCCTTTTTGCAAAAGAGGAAACAAAGTTGAGGCGAACGGTAGATAAAAGTTAGTTTTTTGCTGACTTCCAATGCAGAGCAAAAAGCAGAGAGAGCAGCACAAGGACAACCCAACTCATGCCTCTCAAGACTGTCATGTGTCTTCCATACACACACACACACACACACGCACACACACACGCACACACACACGGTGGGTCGGCTCACTTTTAGCTGTGAATCGTGTGAATTATTAAAATCTAATAAACCACAAGATTTTATGTAGCACGGAATGCTCGTTCATCGTCCTCGTTGTCGGCGTCTTGCAGCCAAAGTTTTGTGCGGTTTTCTTTGGTTACGCTATTGAACCTTAAATTAAGTTTGAACATAACTTCCGGCCAGGCGCTTCCTCGACACTCCCTCAACACAGACAGACAGACGCACACTCGCTTTTGGTGGAGAGGATACCTTTTCCTGGTCGTGTTTACATAGGTACGTTTAATTTTCCTGTAGCACACTTTTCGGCGCCATGCATGAAACATGTGCGTCTCCCCCCCTGTCCGACCCACCCGTCCAAGTGTGTGTTTGTTCATAAATTGTCTTAGCGTCTAAGTGTGAAAATCTTTGCCGTTCGATGGTGCTTTTCACACTTTCCTTTGGCCTCCTGGCCGCATGTCCTTGGTGCGCTGGGCTGGGCCTGGGCTGGGGGGCGGTCGCTCGCTCTTCCAGTGAAATCAAGCAGCAATGTGTAAACTTTCAATAGGTTCGTTAAAATTTTATGATTTTCCCTGTGTGTGTGTGTGTGTGTGAAGGCCCCCGCAAACGTGTTGAAAATTGTTGAGCCACTTCCGACCATAGCCCTGGCTCCCCCTGCCAGCCACCTTCCTTCCGTCCTTCCGAGCAGCCATCGCCAAGTTTTTGGCTTTGAAGTTGTTGCTCCACTTGCCACTTGTTGTCGATGAAATTTTTAAGTTTTCCTGCCCCAAACTTTTTTATGCACTTTTATTGGTATTTATCAAATATTTACGAGTTGCCTGGCGTGTGGGGCGCTGTGCGGCGGGGAGTGTGGTGGAGAAGTGGGACTAAGCTGTGATTGATTCTCTCTCTTTCATTTAATATAGTAATTTCCACATCACATCCTTTTGCACTTACTTGGGGGCTTTGCTCCCTTGTTTCTTTATCTCGGAAATATTTGTGTAATTTTTGGCAAAGTTTTGTGTAGCTGCATGTTGGCGGCTGGTCTTTGACAGCTGCATGTGCGAGTCTGCAGAGACCAGAGACCAGAGACCTCAAGCCACCCAAGACCCATCCTTTGGCTAGCTTTATGCCTTTGGGGCTTAGCAGATGATTCCAGCTCCTCATTCTCAACCTCTTGCTCGGCTTGTCTAGCTGCATGTGCAGCTCAAGCGCAAGATGGCAGAGAAAAAAGTTGAGAGTTGAGCGAAGAAAAAAGAACAAGAACAAGCAGTTGGCAGTTGGCAGTGGGCGCAGATGAACTTGCACTGCTTGCAGGTAACAGGAGCTAAAGCAGCTGTCAAAATGACAGTTGAAAAAACAAACGAGGTGTCGGCTGATGGTAAGGGCGTGGCCAGAGGGCAGCGGCTGCTAAAATTGTGCAAGATTTCGCCAAGTTTTGCCTGAAAGTCCCAGCAGAGACACTCTGCTCTGATGTGTGGCACCAACTTGCATGCAACACATTTCTGGACACGAAAGAGACATGACGGGGGGAAGGGGAAGGTGCTGCAGCCGAGGAGAGTAAACTTTTGACTAAACTAATTATATGCGAAAAGAAATCAAAGCCAACACTCGAGCACTTCTGCCCGTACACGCCCACGAGTGGTGTTGCGGTGCGGTGCGGTGCGGCACGGAGCCTTTGTTGCTGCCACAAAAACAAAACCCGCTCCTCTCTGTCATTTCCGTTTGATGTGCAGCAATAAAAGGCGATCGGCAGTGGCAGCGGCAGCGGCAGCCAGCACAAAAACACAATCCAAAACTCGTCTTGTGTCGCCACTTGACTTTTCCATAACAGCAGAAGGAGCAGCAGCAGCAGCAGCGGCACGGAGAGAAAAGCCAACGTGAAGGCTTAGAGACAGAGAGAGGGGGAGAGGGAGAGAGAGGAAAGGCTCTTTTTTGCACGCATTTTCAATAAATTTTCTCAAGTTCTCGAGTTGCCAACGATTCGAGTGCTCCATTGTTATTCTTGTTGATTTCTGTTCTGTTTTTTTGGTTGGAATTTTATGGTTTAATTTTTGTTTGCTTTTGGCGGCTGCTGATGAGATTTGACCGGGGAAATTATGGAATTACAACGCAAAGTTCGAAAGAGGCGTTCAAGTACACCGCGACCACCCCTCGACTTTCATCTTGTTTATTTGGACTCTTTGATTTATTGTTGTGCTAAGAGCTGCTCCTTGACTTTAATTGTGTTGCCCAAGTCGAACTTTGCGCTGTGTTAAATGCTCTCAAAGTGATTTCGATGATGTGTATTTATTTAGCAATCGCTTTGGAACCATCTTCAGTTAAAGTCAATCTTCGGCCCTCACTTTATACTCATATGATCCTGGATCTGCGGCCTTAAAGGGTGGCCCCTTTTCCAGCCGCCCAAGACAGCATTGATACCGGTGCTAAGGTTCCTCCTTCGTTCGTTTTTTACAGCTTTTTTCCACCAAATGTTCAACCTGTTGCTCGTCCTTGTAGGCGCCTTGGGCTCCTCCCACAAACACCGCTCATTCCTCTACCATTTCCCACTCCCTTCTTCAACATCCTGCCAACTGAACACCAAATCAACCATGCAAATTTCTTAAGCTCACCACAAGACGGCACCGCCCCAGCATCAAGCTGCCCCCGCCTGCCCCAGCAGCAGCAACCGCACCACCGCCACCTCCATCTCCACGCACTAGACAAAAAAGCAGGAGCTGGAGCTGGAGCTGGAGCTGGAGCTGGTGGAACGCGAGGAGGGAACTGAGCTGGGTGGACCGGCAGGACTGGGAGCCAGCGAGGCAGCAAATGCGTCAACTTAATTAGCAGCGTCACGTTTATGCCCCAGGATGGGGGGGTGCTGGCTGTGGTGGCCATGGGGCAAGCATATTGTTTAATATTGTATTCTTTTTTGTTGTTGCCTCTCACCCCCCCGCCCGACCGCTCTCCCGTCGATTCGGTTGCGTGCTAATTGTTGCGCCTCACACAGAATTAATGAACCCAAGTTGTTTGCTGTTGTTTCTGGGTGGGTTTCCTTCAGTTTTTGTTTTGGTTTTTCCACTTTTTCTTTTTTTTCATGTCGGGCTACAAATTCCTTAACGGAAATTGATACGTTAAGTGTGAAGAGGGGGAAGGCCTCTGTCTCTGGTCATGGCTGGCAGTCGGCCCTTGAATGACATAATCTAATTGAAAAGCCATTTAAGCGTGCTGCATGATAATTTTTTCTTTTCCGTCCGTGGAGGGGCGAGTCTTAACGTGATTTGAATTGATAATTTGAAACAATTAGAAGGAAGTTGTCGAAATTGGAGACACAAAGTTGCCCGTTTAATTGAATTGAATGAAGTTTGATGTTTTGTTGGTGAGGGGCATTGAGTAACAGCAGAAGCCAGAGGCTGGGCAGAGTGGAAGTCAGCGGCAGAGAACGAAAAATGAACATTGAATATTGAAATGTGAGGTACAGCGGCTCAAATTTGATCACATTTCGCATTGCTCTGACTCGCTTTCTCTCCCTCTCTCGCTGGCTATCGCTGACTCGCTCTCCCCCTCTCGCTGGCTATCGCTGACTCGCTTCTCCGCTTCCGCTTCCACTCGTTGCTCTCACGTGACATACGATATTTGAGTTTAGAGTTTTGTGGCTTTTAACTTGATGTTTTTTTGGCTCTGGTTGTTGTTGTAGCCCCCGCCTTGGCCACCCTCCTGCGCTTTGTGTCTGGAGTCCTCGTCGTGCCATCTACGAGGTGTTAATGCTTTGTAAAGTTTACCCACACACAGACACACGTACAAACCAGTTGAACAAAAAAAAAGAGAAAACAAAAGAAAAGTTAAAGCAGTCTGTGGGGTGTGGAGTACAAAAAAAAGAAAGCCCCATGCACAGGAGGAGTTATACGATAAAAAATTACAACAAAAGTGGTGGAGTAAAAAGAAAAGAAAATTTCCCACAACCACAAAGCATTTTTATGAGTTTCGTGTGTGGCTCTCTCAGGCTCCAGTTTCCAGCTACCAGCTACCAGCTCCCAGCTCCCAGCTCTTTCTCTCGTCGCTCGACTTTGTCTCCATCTCCGTCTGCGTTTGTGTCTCTGCACTCGCTTACTTTTCTCTTTTGGATTTTAAGTGGCTTTTACTTAGTAAGACCAAAACTTGGCACTAACTTTTGGCCCATACTGTGCGCCGCGAGACGAATGGACAGGACACTGGGTGCGTGCCACTTTACAGCGAGCGATGGGATGTGAGTTTGATTCTTCTGTCATTCAATTTGTTTGTCAGCTTTTAAAAAGAGCAAAAGGAAAGCATTGATTTGATGAGTGATGGGGGATTGGCTATCATTTCCTCTTAAGTTTTCCGGCTTGCCTAAACTCTGAGTATTCCCCGCGAGTTTTGCTTCTCTTTTCCTTATTTGCACACCCAAAAACCTAATGAATATTTTTGGCCACAGACTTCAAGGGTTTCCAGGCTGCAAAATGTTGAATGCTGAATGGAGGAGGGAGGAAATCTACACTCGAAATAGTTTTATTTCAATTAACAAGAGAAATTCGATGAGTTTATTTTGTGTGTGTGCAGAATGTTGAATTGTTTCTGGCATTGTCTGTGCGAGTATTTGTCGCCGGAGAACTGGCGTTTTAATGCGAGACAAGATAAGAGCGATGGCGACGGGGCAAGAATTTAATGCCCGCTCCGCTTCCAGGGTCCACTCGGAGTCTGTGGTGTGCGATAATGTTGACAGATAATAAACTGGCAAAATTACAAAATTACAATCAAACATGGCAGTGGCAGTGGCAGTGGCAGTGGCAGTGGCGTAACCTTACCCATATGAAGGGACATATCCCAAAATTTGTTGTGGCATTCGGGTGCGTGGTGATGCCATGGAATGGATGGATGCTGCTAATGGCGGACCATTGTCGTTGCTGCTTCTCGGTTTTATGGCCAAAACTTGCGCCACACTTGGGCGTACGCAAATTTTGCCACCACAAAACTATTCAATTGAAAGTTATTTACGTTTATTGTTTCATTTGATCAGTCGCTTGGCTTTAAGCTGCTGCTTTAAGGCTCAGCAATGTGGCAACTGTTTGATTTATGGACAAATGCCATTAAGGATTCCGCCGGGCAATCGATTTGGCATGCCTCCACTTCACTGTACTCCAGTCTCTGCAAATCTATACTTCCGTTGTTAATCATTGGCATCACTTAATGGCCCCTTCCGCCCATCCGTTCTCCGCGTTCTCGCACAGAGGAATGCAATCAGCCAGACAAGCGCATAGTCGACGGAGGCCCAGTCAAGTGGTTTTCCTTCTTCCCTTTTTTTTCCCCCGGCCCGAGCAGCGAACACGCCCTTCAATTACAAAAATCTATGCAGGACTCTGGACTGTGGACTCTACTCTCTGCTGCCTGCGCTGATAATCTGCTAAAGGACTTCCGCCCGGTGCGTGTGCTGCCTGCGCTGCCGAAAAGGAAAGAAGCGAGCAAATATATACAGAGCCAGGGCAGGGTAGGGGAGAGGGGGCAGGGGGCAGGGGGAACAGGACTGCTACTGAAATCGCAATGATATATGGCCGTGAAATCGAATCGCAGCAAAGGGCTTTAAGTGCCCCCAAACTCCCAGCTGCCAGCTCCAAAATTTCAAATTTCAGATTTAGTTTCTGCATCTTTTGCACTGCGCAAAAAGTGCACTCCCATCCATAGATGTCCTGGACATTGTTTTCACTGGAAGTCTTATTTTTTTGCAGTGTTTTCAATGGAAAAATCAACAGACTATGGCCGGCACTTGGAGACGGGACTCTCTGTGTGCGGCGCGTCTTTTGTGCATGGCATTCTTGGCGCGGTCTCCCCCAGCAGCGAATTTATTGCCCCATTGTGCCGTGTAGCGTGTCCGAAGGACAACGGCAACGACTCAGCGGGTTGCATGTTCTGGCTGCTCCTTCGGGTTTGAGTTCCGCTTCTGCTTCGGGCTCTGGCTCTGGCTCTGGCTTGGTCCTTCTTGCCCGCTTAGGCGTTGGCATTGCGTTTTCGGCGGCCGTGTTGAAATTGACAGCAAAATAATTGGTTGATTATTTATGAGCAGCAACTTGGCAGACAGACAGAAAGTCGAGCGATGGGGGGGGAGGGAAAAAAACGTTTGTTTAGGCCTCAACAGCAACAGCAACAGCAACAGCAACAGAGTGGCAGCCAAACAGATAGCGGATAGAGAGAGTTTCCTCTTGTGCTTGGGAATAGTTTTTCCATTGGGGGTCTGGTCAGGTGTCCAGCCGTCCATTAGGACTGTCCTTTGATGTTCCACAGAGACTGAGAGCGAGAGATGCAGAGCGGGACAAGCGGACAGCCGACTGATTGTTATCCAAATAGTTATTTAAGAAATTCAAATTGTGGTAATTAAAAATGTCCAAAAGGGGCCTCCACACACACGCACACAGACAGACACACATGCTGGTAAACCGAAGCCGGCACTTGACATATGGGAGTCATGGAGGGCCAGAAAATCAGGGCCAGAATCAGCAACAGAAGCGGCAGGAGAACCGAGAACCGAGAGCCCGGTTGACGGTGGACAAGAGTAAGAGCTTTGGCTCGGCCTGCGGCTGGCTGTTATTATTTTTGTCACTGACAAAGCAAATCACCAAAAACCAACAAAAGGTCTACCCTCCACCCCCTCTCTGTCCCGCTCACAGGCGTAACAAACGACGCCGCAGAAAAAGCCCTAGGACTAGGCCTAGGACTAGGAATAGGACTAGGCCTAGGCCCCGCCTCAGACCCACTCCACGGCACTCGACTCCACTCCACTCCGCTCTCCACGGGTGCTGCTGCTGCTGCTGCCAACTGCGGGGCAATTTTCCTGTTGAATTATGAGGATATTTGTTTCGTCATGAAAGATTGGCCCCGCTACCGGTGCGGGTACGGGTAGGGGTAGGGGTAGGGGTACGGGTACGAAGTCCGAGTGCCATACCCAGGGCCATTCTCTTATAATCCTTACGCACTCCGATCCGTGTCCGGGTCCCAGCCAACGGGGGCAACTGTACATTTCTTTTTCAAGCTTCCATCTTCTTCTGCTGGCGGCGGGGACATGGAGTTTTCAATTTGCATTGCAACCAAGAACCCCAGGAGCCAGGAGCCAGGACCCAGAGCACAGGACCAGCACAGCTTCAGGGCCGCAGAGAACGGAACAGAATCGTCAACTTTGCCTTCGTCGTGAGCTTACCAAATGCACTGCAAGTGAAATGCACTCCACTGACTTTTGGGGTCGGCTGGGTTCGTGAACCATGACCGAGAACGTGGTGGGGGGAGGGCGGCCAATGGTTCGGGAGGGGGAATCAGGGTGCCACACATGTAACACATGAGTCTTAGCCCAGCCCGGGCCAGGCAGCCCTGGACGATTGCATCTACAATTCATAGAAATTTCAAACGATGCGTAAACGAAAACGGAAAATGCACACAGAAGCAGCAGCAGCAGGAGCAGCAGCAGGCGACGACGACAACGTCTGAGGAGGATGACTACGACTAGGACTAGGACTAGGACGACCAGGAGCAGGACTACTGGGACATTCAGTGGGCAAAGCAGCAACAGCAGCCCGTAGAAAGTAAACGAATTGTGGGTATGACCAAAAATTGCGTTTACTGTTGCGTTTCTGAAATGCATGGGAATGGGTAGGGGACAGTGGGACAGTGGAATGGAGGAGCAGGAGCAGGAGCAGGAGAGTGTGAGCCAAATCCGACTTTGGTTGATGATGAGTGTCGTTATCGTTTTTGTGGAGTTTTGTTTTGTTACGACCCTACGACCAGCAGCATACAAGAACCACAATCCCTGCCACCCAGCACCCTTCTAGGATATTCAAACTGCAAGTTGAATTTGCATTTCGATATGTGGCACTGCCCCGAAATCTGACTCCGACTCAGACTCCGAGTGCGAGTCCGGGGCGCAGCCCACAAAACAATCAAGAAAAGCAATTGGTGCACTCCAGATGGAAGTGGAAGTGTGTGTGTGTGTGTGTGTGGGAGATCCTTCTAGGACTTGGAGCTGTGTGTGGGCCGGAAAGCATCGTCATGGCCACAGAGACAGACGACGACGACGACTCGGAATCAGAATCGGACTCGGACTCCAGCTCCAACTACGACTCCGACGCAGTCGGACGATGATGTAGCTGCACGGATTGATTTACGTTCGAAAAGATTTCTCAACTGTGCAGCAGCCTCTACACACACACACACACACACACTCGCACACACACGCATTCACCATCGACCCGAGAGGGTCAACTGTACATTTTTCTATATGTTTTTGTTTGCGTTTCTGTTTGCTGTTTCATTTTGAGTTTTGTGTTTCTGTTTCTGTTTCGTAGTTTCGTAGCCCAGCGACGACTGAGATTTATCAAAAGGTAATTTATATATGTGGGTGTGTAATTTATATATGCACCACCACCCCCGCATCCCCTCCCCCCCTTTACCACTCACACAGAACCCTGTGACTTGTTTGCCCTGCTGTCTGTTTGGCTTTAGTTCTCCTCCTCCTCCTCCTCCTCCCCGATGCCCGTTGCCCGTTCCCCGAGTGCATTTTGCATTTTATGTACGCAACATTTTTAAGAGTATTTCGTTGAGAATAAATCGCCTGCCCAAGCATGACACATGACCGAAAAGCTTCGAGAGCGAGAGAATGGGCCAAAGCAAATAGTTTGGGATGCAATCCAGAAAGATTCCTCTTTGGCCTGATGGCTTGAGCGAGTGTAGAGAGTAAAAGATACAAAACAGGGAGTAAGTCCTGCTGCTGGGTGTAATCCCACCCCGGAAAACCTTAATCTGAGTGCCAGGCAAAAGCAAATGCATAAATTCAATTTACCGAAAGAGCACCAGAAAGTACGAGCCAGAAAGAAAAACAACAGAAGAGAGTTGCATAATTTAACGCCGACCATCCATGGCAGGACCACACTCACATCCACACATCCACACATCCAATGGGTTAGGTTACGGATCCTGCATGGCATCCTGCCATCAATGGGTGCGCCCTGGAGTTGTGGCTGTAAAAAATTGCAAATCGAATCGCGAGGCAAGCGAGCAACAAACATCCATTGGTTGGCCATCGAGGATGGGAGGGACATACCGAAACGTCAAGAGCACTCCGCCGACAGTTACACGCCTAAGCCCCTGAACCCCTGAACCCCCAATCGGATGTACGAGGAGTACGACCACGCTGCCAATGGCCATGTGAATGGCATAAACATTGTTGACATTTGCCAAACCTACTTTAATCACTTTTTAACCCCATTTGATACAGTGTCAACGTGCAGGGGGGCACGCTGCTGCCGCTGCTGCCGTGGCGGCTCATAAAATGGACAGTCCGCACTCGACTTGCGTCTGCCCCCCCACAGTCCCAGTCCCCGCCCAGCTATGCAGGCTGGAAAAAAGCAACCACACTGACACAAAATCCCAATGACAAACGCAGAAAGAAAGCAAAAACCAACAAAAGCAAACACAACCAAGCGAAAAAAGAGAGCACACGAAAGGAAAAAAAAGAAGATCCATGGACATTACGTAAAATGGGAGTCCAAATATGGGGTGGGGGGGAAATGATAGCCATGGACGTGGACGCGGACGCGGACATGGATGTGGATGTGGATGCGAATGTGTGGCCCTGCCATGACCCGTTGGCCCAGCTGCCAAAGCAATTGATTTACTGCACTTTGTTTGCCAAAAATTAATTGAGTTGATGACAAGTGCAATTGATTTATGCGGGACTCAAATGAGTGTGGACAGAACAGACGACGCCTGGATGGATATCAGGGACATCGGATGGACATGCTACTGGCAACGTGTTTCGGGGGGGTTTTGCTCTTGGGTTTGGGCTGTGTGCTGGGGGGGTTAATGGGTTGGCTGTCGCCAGTTGGCATCGGCTACAACATGCGGGCACAAGATCTACTCATGGATTAACACTATTTCCCTGCAGTGGAACTTCCGATGACCCAACACCAAGCCCAAACTCGAACCCAAACTCGAACCCAATTCCACGTGCAGAGGCATTCGCACTACGGCAGGTGTCAAAGCTGCCGGGAGTCGACTCCCAAAGACCCTGCCCCCCAAAAGGGCAGATGCCTGCCAAAAAGAAACAGCATAAAAAGATGGAAAGACTCTCCGGTGTAGCAGGACTCGGCCCCCACCCCATTGATACAGGCCAAAAAGTATTACCAAAGTGTATTACCAAAGAAACAATGCCCGTGGAAGGGTTTGGCCCTGGTCCGGGTCCGGGTACGGGTCCGTGTTGTGTCACGGAAGCGTGCCGCGCACACATGTCGTCCGGCCGGGGCCCCAGGTTTTAGGCCAAAAAAGCAACACGGCGGCGGGAAGTGCGGGGAAAAACTCAGAGGCAGAGGTGGCACAGGGACAGACGCAACGGAAATAAGCGCCAAGCGGATGCCAACAAACGAAGCAAATGATTCATTTCCGATGATGCGACAGCGTCCTGCGTTCTCCCCCACTGCCAGCCAGCCCATCGCCGTGTGTCTCCTCTGGTGTGTCGTCTGCCCACCAAAAATTTGCATGAAATGTGAAATCAAACGGCTAGCGGCTGGCTACAACAAATGGAACACAGAGAGCGCACAGTGGAGCAGAAGGGGGAGGAGCAGTAGCAGGCGCAGTAGCAGCCATCGTCCGCAGGCGTCGCTGGTGTCACGTTCTCATTCACGTGCAGGTTGATGGACGCCCGTTGCCATATTTTATGACTGCCGTCGGATCGCCCTCTGCCACGGGCTCTTCTCTTCTCTTTGTGTGTGTGTGTGTGTGTGTGTGTTATTGATATGCTAACGGTAAATGCTGTAGGTGGGCAGGGAACATGGGGGAGTGGCCACCTCTGGATTTGACGGCTGTGCGGAAGTGGTTAAAGCGGCCTCGCCCCCAACACAGCAGCTGCTGGCGGAGGTGGAGGTGGAGCCGGGGCTGGAGCATGGTTGGACGACATCTGTCGCGGGCGACGTGTGAAATTTTTAGCCAAAAAATGTTGGCACTCCTTCCCGTTGGGCCATTTATAATGCCACCGATGGTTGCTGGTCCATGAACAGCCAGCACAGCGACAACAACGACGACGACGAGGAGGACATATTGGAAATCAAAATGTTGACATGCAGCAGGGACAACATTTTTCAATTAAACCGATGACAACACACGACCCCAGTGGCAGTGGGTGCTGAGGCAGCAGATGCAGATGTGGCCAAGAATGGGGAATGGTGTTAACAGGAGAGCGTGAGAGGGGCCCTAAAGGCGGGAGTTGTTAACATGGTTAATATATATCCATACAATCCGTCAGATTTCGTAGCTATGTATTTCCATTTCCAAGTCAGCAAAAGTAAGCATAACAGGCTAACAGAACGCTAACAGAGGCTAACAGAACGCTAACAGAGTGCTGGCAGAGTGCTGGCAGAGTGCTAACAGAACGCTAACAGAGTGCTGGCAGAGTGCTGGCAGAGTGCTAACAGAGTGCTGGCAGAGTGCAGGCAAAGTTCTGGCAGAGTGCAGGCAGAGAGAGAGAGAGAAGATTCGACCATCAAGTCTAACAAAGAGAGAGCAGATCAACGCCAAGTTCTCTCTCAAGTCACACGAATTTTGTACAGCGCAATGCGTGCAGATGCGCGACACCCTCGGTTGACTCAGTGCAATAAATAAACCGTTGCAACGGTAACTATTTTGCGTGTTGGTTGTTCTCGGGAGTGAATGCCCAACTGCGCAATACACTCGTGGGCACAACAATAGGTGAGGTAGGAAACCACAAATCAAAGCTTTCTCTCTTTCTTAATCGGGTGATCGGTGTGGCTGTACCCTACAACTTCCAATCAAACACTCGTTGCACTTTTGTTTAAACATACACATGGTGGAATTTAGTTGCTTATATTGTTTTTGATGTGTAAAATAGAAAACCTAACCCATTGGGCGACTGCTGTTGTTGATCGGTGGGTGATGCTTGAGCTTCTCCGTTGGACAACCCTCACTGGCAACTGTTCACAGCACCTCCGTGGGGAGATGTGGAATCTGTGGAACCTTTGCCAGTGATTGCTGTCTCTGTGGATGGTGTGGTGTCGATAGTTGGGGGGGACTCGTCTCTTGGCAGTCGCTTGTTTTTGTCATTGAATTGGAACTAGTTGACCACCGCCAGAACGACGGTGATGTCATCCATCTTCAGCTGGCGGTTCGAACCCTTTCGATAGGTGCTGCAGGTGGCGGCGCGTGCCATCAGGGCCAGAGTCTCCGCATACAGACGCATGCGACAGGGCTCTGTGCGTCCGTCCAGCTCCGAGATCAGCGACAGAACTCGCTCATCGTTCACATTGTCGAAGAAGCCGTCGGTGGCCAGCAGCAGCATGTCCCCGGCCTCTGCGCGGAACTGCTGAATCGATGGCTGGGCGATGACGTCATAGAGGATGGCGGCGGAGCCACCCTGGAACGAGGCAAACGAGTTCCGTGACTGTTTGGTGGAGCGTGCAACAATTTTTCCCTTGCGCACCACCAGGAAGCCGCAGCTGCCGATGTTTGTGGCGGAGACGGTGCCCGTGCGTCGGTCCAGACTCAGGAGGCAAGTGTGGCAGCTGGCCAAGACGGGGTGGCGCTCCTCCTGCACCTCGCGATGGGCCCGATGCAGCAGCAGGTCCAGGCGACGCGGCTCGTGGCAGGGGCTCAGCGCCAGACGCTCGCAGGAGCGCATCAAGGAGCTGCTGAGCTCCCCAGGCGAGAGCTTGGAGATCCGCCCGCAACCGACGCCGTCGGCCACGCCCAGCGTGTCGCCGCGATTGGTGCTGGCCGCGAACCAGGCATCCTCGCCGCACTGCCCCAACACTTGGCACTCCGCGCGCTTCCTCGGTATGCCGCATGCCACGCTCAGCAGTCGCAGCTCCTTCGGCCCGTACAGCTTCCAGCCGTGAATGTCCTTT
Source organism: Drosophila subobscura (assembly GCF_008121235.1). Taxonomy (NCBI): domain Eukaryota; kingdom Metazoa; phylum Arthropoda; class Insecta; order Diptera; family Drosophilidae; genus Drosophila; species Drosophila subobscura. The sequence continues at coordinate 19,769,255 of NC_048530.1, read as the reverse complement.
GGCTGTGGCTTTAACTCTGCATCAGCCACTTGCTTTTCGTACTCCTCGAGCAGCGTTCGCAGCCAGCCGTAACCCTCGAGCAGCGGCTTGAGCAGGCGGACGCCGCCACCACCGATGAGGCTCAAGCATTGACAACCGCCGGAGGTGGCTCTGGTGACCAGCCGCAAGCCACCGGTGGAGAGCACATGGACCAGCTGGGCTGTGCTCTGGCCAAGTCTGGCAATCGTGCGACCGCCATTTGTCGACGCTCTCCGGCACACCTGAGTGCCGCGTGCTTTGGCCTGCTCCAGCAGATATCCACCATCGGCTGTGACCCGGGCGAGGAGCTCGTCACCCCAGATGCTGGATTGCAGAAACTGGTGAGTGCCTCTGGCTGAGAGCTGAGCTAAGCTCGACCGTGCGCGGTACACAACGCGGGCACTTCTTTCGATCACGACGTTGAGCACTTTGCCAGTGCGTGAGATGAGGATCTGGACGAGCAGCCCGCTGCCTCGCAGCACGATCTTGATTATGTGACGGCCAGCGCTGGCCGCTGCCAGCAGATGTGTCTCCACTCTCTGGATGCCTGCAGGCAGTCGCACAACTCTCTCCATATTCTGTGGGCCAAAGCGAAGCTGCAACAAGGGCCAAGCATAAGGATAAGGCTTCGAGAAGGATTAAGAACTGTTTTACGTACCATTTCAGTTCAAGCTTGTGGGCTGTTTATGGTTGTCTGATTTTGTGGTTTTTTGCCGTCCGAGATAAGAAAATAATACTACACAAAGTCTCTGAATTTTGGTACTAAACGATTCAACGAAATGTTCACTGTGGGGCTGTTGTTTTGTGTTGGGAGGAAAGGCCTACTAAAAATGAGAATAAAAATGAGATGACAGCGAGTTACAGCAGCTCTTGTGTTCCATGGTTGATGTAAGAATGCCTGAAAAAGCACTGAAAATGTGTCTCTCCCCGTATCTATATTTCCATAATCATTTAGCTGGCGCCACACCATCGCCCACAGTCCCCCCACTGCACTTGCACATGCTGCAGCTCCGTCGCCTGGTCCTGGGCCTGGGGCTCAACTCAATTATGCACAATTACGGACACAAACAGATACCAAGTGGCAGGAGTGGCAGGAGTGTGTGCAGGAGTGAGAGGAATGAGGTAAGTATGCAGATGATATCTGCACCTCTGCCCCATGCCGGATGCTGCACTTTTTATTTGGGTGCTGGGCTTATCCCTTGTGCAGTTGCAGTTGCAGCAGGAGCTGGAGCTGGAGCTGCAGATGTGGCACTCGAATTGCATGCATAGCTCATTGCGTTGCCACACTCGACGTGGATGAAGTGCTGTGGCATGTGGGCATGGGTGCTGCAGCGGCTGCTGCAACTGCAACTGCTGCAACGACTGCTGTCAAAATGGCATTGAATTGCTTAAATACTTTCATCGTCGTCATCGCCATCGCTTAATGGCTTGCCTCTTTTTTGGTTGCCATGAAAACCCCCGAAAACCAAAAACGATGCTCAAACATATGTGAATGGCAGCCAGATATGAATAAGGGGCCCTGCTTGAACGCATGAATGAATGAATGAATGAGTGAGTGAGTGAGTGAGTGAGTGAATGAGCGATATGAAGTGCAATCAATGCAAAAATGTTTTCAAGTATCCAACCAGCCAGAGCCAGAGCCAGAGCCAAAGCATTCAGGACAGCCACAAAAGCTAGACAATTCCTGCAGCAGATGCACTGGCTTATGGGTCCTGGGGCTGGGGCTGGGGCTGGGTAATGGATGTGGCATGGGTATGGGTACGAGGACCTATTAGATGATGTTCCCAGCTCCCACTGGCAGGGTGTGCGTGTGTGTGCGGGCGTGTGTTGTTGGTGTGAAAGGATTATTCACACACTATTGATTTCAAATTGAGTTGACTTCAAATCCGTTTGAATTGACAGCAGGAGCGGCAGCACATGGCAACATCGTTGCCTCTTAGTCCCGCATGTGTGTGTGCTGCCGGAAGTTGACTAATGAATTTAATTTGCAGTGGGTGTTGGAGCAAGTAGAGCGACAAGCGGATGGCTGGCTGCTATCTGGGGGCACACTAGACATCAGCGAGGCAGTCAGCCAGGCAGCTGACTGATTGACTGGCTGCCTGCCTCGATGCCGGGCTGTCTATTTGTCTATCTATCTGTTTGGCTCGATGCCTGATGCCTGATGCCTGATGCCTGACTGATGTCTCTCTGGCTGGGCGCCTGCAAGTAGGCAACTGTCTCCCACACACAATTGATTGACATTGGCAGTTGTTGCCACAGAATGGCACACGCAGGAGGCAGGATGCAGGATGCAGGAGGCAGGCTGGTATGCATTAAATGCATCTGCAATTGATTCCATGCCGAAAGGAAACCAGCAGCAGACATTGTCCAAAGTGCACCCACTCTTTGCGGCCAGCAAGGACACAATGGACACCGCTTAGTGTGTCCTTTTGGGGCAGCCACAATTGTTGCCTGACCAATGATCAATTTAATAGGAAAACAATATTGATAGCCAAGGGCCCCAAAGGGAGGGCGAGCGGCAGCCGGACAGGACACTTGAAGCCCCTTGAGGCCAGCTACTGAGACGGGGACTGGGACAGGGACTGGGACAGGGACTGGGGCTGGGACTGAGACTGTTGCTGGGAGCGGAAGTGTTGCGGTTTCTGGTAAGGATTGGGGCAAAACCCCCTCCTCAATGGGAGTCCTGGGTTTTGTTTGTTTGCCTGGTTGGTGGTGGGGCTGCTCTGGTCGGAAACTTGCTAAACTTTTGGTGTTGTGCTGTAACTAAATTTGAGCAGACACATGCGAACACACCCAGGACATGCAGGACACCCGGACCTACACACACACACACACACTCGAAAGTCCCGGCAACACTTTCACTTGTGCGTAGCGCGCTCCTTGGCCAAAAGCCTCAACCCTCCACGCCCAACCCGTTCGAGTCCTGTTTGGTTTCTTGTGGTTTATTATTCACGCCTGAATTGATTGTAAATTAAAGTTTGCCCAGCCTTGGTCCGTGGCCCTATGTGTCCCTCGTGTCGTTGTGCATTTTGAGGTCAGCCTATGGTAAAGTTTTCTTTTGTGTGTGCATTGGATCTTGGGTCCAGGTCCGGCCTTTGTCCGTGCGGGCCACTCATCGCCCTTGTCTGCTCTGCCTCGGCCCTCACGCGCTCTCTCTGATGGGTGCTTAGACCAAGGGTCCTTGCCGTATTAGAAGCCAAAAGGCATTCAAGTGCACATAAGACGATTACACATCATTTAACCGACGCACTGCAAAACTATGAGCCACAGTCCCCAGTCCCCAGTCCCCGGCCAGACACATTGAGGGTCTGTAATTGTTGCTCCTTTTGCCTCTGCCTCTGTCTCTGCCTCTGCTCGCCTTTTATTGACTGCTGCATATTGATTGTAGTTACAATGCCTTCACGTCTTGTGCCACACGGCTGCTGCTGCTGCTGCTGCTGGCTCTCATCTTGCCGTCTGGCCAAGGAAGTTCATTTTCGCCTTCTGTCGGGCATGACTTGGCTTGATTGCTGGCATTTGTCGTTCTTGTTTAAAATTCAATCGCTGCACTCAAGTGTGTACGAGATGTATTCATGTGTACACCCCTCTCCCTCTCTCTAGCTGTCTGTGTGTGTGTTTGTGCGTTTTGAGACAAAATTAATTTGGTGTTAATAAAGTGAAAGTGTGGCCTTCCATTCACAGTTTGTCTGTGTGCGAAATTGTTTTCTGTTCTTGGGCTCTTTAAGACTCAAGGCTTATATTGATTGGCATCCCACAAAACTTTAAGCATGCACAATCAGGGGGCTGCTGCTGGGTTGGTGTTTCACTTGAGGTTTGGGTTGTTCTGAGCTTTTCCGGGAGTCTCTGGAGTGGGCCTAAATGTGCTCGGTCTTCCCATATTGATTGGCAAACCGAAAACTTTAAAGCAATCATTTTAGTTGGAGTATTTCGGTAAAATAACCTTTGAGGCAGCTGAAGAGGAATTAAGAGAATAAAGGCTTAAGGCAGCCCCGAGTTATCCCAAAAAATGATTCGATCCCGAGCTGTTGGATGAAGTCTCCACTACAGCGGATCGTGCATGGGAATGCTGTGTAAATGGGTCCTTCCCTGCTGCCGATCCTGGCAGGGCAAAACTTTGCCCACTTGGCCACATTGCTCAAGTGTTTTCGAGGCAGGGACGCAGGCATGCACTCGACTCCTCTCCGTTGCACAGTTCCTCTCCGTTGAGTGCAGAGCGGGCTGGGCTGGACATCAAAGTTGCCAACTTTCGACTTGAAGAATTTTCGACAAGGCGACTTGGAACTTTTGTTACTTTTGCTGCCGAGCCGCTGCAAGATACCTGAGCAGAGGCAGGGAGAACTCCGCCGAAAAAGAAGGTGGAATCACAGGCAGAAGGCAGCAGGCAGAAGGCAGCAGGCAGAAGTTTAATTGTTGTGTGTTGTGTCCTGTGCCGGCCTCCGGGCCCTGGCCGGGGCTCTGGCCCTGTAGCGGCAGCGCTCAGGTGTCCTTAGTGGTGTTCTAATTACTAACAAACTTAATTTGCTGCAAGTTATTTTCGTGCGGACACCGCCTGCCCCTGCATGACCACTCCCTTGCCTCCTGGCCATTCGGCTGGGACACTTAAGCCACACGCGGAGCGGACCCTTCTCGCGCGGCAGGCTTTGGCAGGTCTTAGACCAGGCCAAAAGAAAGTTTTGGAGGAACTTCTGAGAGCTGCACACCAGAACGATCTTCCACAGCAGATCGTGGGCAATGGAATCTGTTGCTGACCAACCGCACGGCCCGAGCCCATCATCCATTGTGCTCTGGCAACGGCAGTGGGAAACCGCTCAGGGAACGGGTCGTGTGTCTGAGGACTGTGTAGACGCGGTCAGGTCTGAGCTGGGGCACAGTGTCCGTTGTAAATTATGCGCTTTGGCTTACAAATTGCATGTGCCTGGCAGCATGAAGCATGTGGCAAGTCAACTGACTGACTCCTGGCAGCACAAGGACAGGCACTGCCCACCCACTGGCATGCTGCCCATCTCCATCTGCATCTCCACCTTCGGTCTTATGCTGCATCTTGCGAGTGCGAGTGTGGCGCATCTTTCGACTAATGCGTGGTCAAAGTTGTTTGCCCCTCCGACCGCCGGGCAGTGTATTCAAATGAGCGGCAGGCAGGCAGGACAACTCTTGTGCAACTCTTGTGTGTGCTTTGTGGCACTGCTCAACTGGCGAGGCAACTTTCTTAGACATACTTTTCTTATGGTCCCTGGCCGCTGGCCTCGGGTGGCCGCCTCAAAGGCAAATATTTTATGCTTTACGTGGTTGGGTTACTTGAGAAATTACGTGGTTCGTGCAGCAGCACCAACCCACTCCCACAGCTCTTTCATTGTCTTTTGATGGGGCGTGGAATGGGTTTTTGCTAGTGGCCAGGGGACCTGCATTAGTATTTAACATGAGCTGCCCAAAAGTATGCAAAGTTATTTCTTGCTCGTTGTCTCCCGCTCGCCCGCTGATGATACCCTCGCCAGGCTGTGTCCTGGCTGTGTCCTGGCTGTTTCTGACACAACATGTAACACAGAGGAGCAGGCAGAAGGGATTCCTAAAGGTATTCGCGAAGCCATAACACCGAGCAACTGGAAGCAAATATGGAGACCAAATCTGTGATTGATTAGCCGCAACTATTCGTGGCAACTTTGCATTTGTTTACAGTCTAAAATTCCACAATAATAATTAATAAATCCAAGCTTAATCCAGCTACACACACTCGTTAATATATATACGAAAAGTAAACCCATTTCGAGGGCATCGGACGGTCCATCAAAGCACTTTCTGGTCGCTCTTTCTGGTCGCTCTTTCTGGGCTGTGGTGCGTTGGGTTAACTTAATGTTATGTTCTAACTCTAAACGCATCCAGCTTGACTTTTTATCTTTAACCGCCCACCGCTGCTTGACCCTCGACATTCTCCTGCAGCCCCCTCTCCCGCCCACCAGCATTCAGCCCGCATTCTCGACTACTCCCCCGTGTGGTCCTTCGGCAAATGCTTTTGTGTACTTAGCGCCGGTCGAAAAAAAGTTGTAAAAATCGTGTAAAAAATTCTCGCACACAAAACGTGCAAAATGCGAGCAGCAGGAGCAGCCAGCAGTCAGCCGATTCTCCGACCGGACTCTAATAATTTATTTTAATGATAATGCATGCGAGCCATTCCGGTGTTGCAGGTTCATGTGCAGATCTAGTGGCGTGCTTTGTGGGCTATTCTGGGGTTAAGTTAGTGCGTAGTCAGAGGCCGAGATGGGTTAAGTGAGCGGCTGCCTAAAACTTTCAACTTATGGACAGCAGCCCAGAGGCCAGCAGCGCACTCGATTCAGTTCTCGGTAGATTGTTCGCCTAATGATATGCCTCAAATATTAAGTGCATGACACGCCCACTTGGACAGCAACTGAGGACAGTTTGCGGCAGCAGCAAGGGGCAGCAAGGAGCAGCCAAGGAGCACCCAAGCAGTGGATGGACGGACCGGACAGGACGTACTCGCACAGCGCATCATTGTAAAACCCTTTCGGCGGCTTCCAGCTACAAGACAAGTGCAAAGTTTTGCCCACAAAAACTTTTATGGAAGCATAAAACTTGTGCATTTTTCTACAAAACAAAGCAGAAACAACCAAAAAACAGCAGCAAAAGAGAAGAAAGGGAAAAACCACGCACACACTCACTGAAAATAGGAGAACAAAAATCAACACAGTGGCAGAAACTGAAACAGAGTTGGTCCCACTTTGCCCACTCTTGTGCCCAAAAAGAAAATGCAAATAAAAAAGTTTACCCTGCGACGGCCGCTTTTTCCAGCCACGATTTCTTTTTCTTTTCCTGTTCCTCTTTTTTTTTGTTGTATTACTTTCCCAAGAACTACTCTGGGGCTGAGGCTGAAGGTTGCCTTGGCTTGGACTCTGCGTTGACCAATGGGAATGAAGGTCCGAACCAGGGTTCAAGGCATTTCCAGTACTGGAGAGCTAAGTTTGCCATTTAAAATCAGTCAGAATATTTAGAGCTGTCTCCAAAAGCGTTTCTACGTATTCCAGTATGAACTACTTGCAGGACCTGATGTTGGCGCTTCTGTTCCTCGTCATGGCAGTGGCCTATATCGCGTTTATTGGTGTGAAATTTCGTCGTCGTGGGGCAGCTGCCAACAGCACAGTGCCCGTGGAAATGTGTAAGTGAAGAACCATCGATCCAACGATCCCCAAAGTGCCTTCATAATTGATTTTCTTGCAGTTCTATCCATGTCGTTTTTAATCGGCGTTCTTGTGACTATGTGGCAACTTGTCTGCACCTTTCAATCATTGATTAAAATATAAATAAATAAATTAATAAATGGGCGCGAAGTGCTGCCCCTGAATCACCCGCTTTGAGCTCGTGCGGGCAGCGTATTCCAATTAATGTTAGCAGCGATTTGGTCACGATTTGGGTTGGGTTTTCCACCGCCGCCTATCGCCGCTTGATCACGTCGACTTTCTGCTGGGGAACGCGCTCCCAGAGCTGCCGGAATCCCGCGTCCGATTTGCGCGGATTGAAGTGGGCAATTGTGTCGCGGGTGTAGCCCGTCGATAGGGCTGGCGCCTCTGCGGAATACTCGCCCTCATCGCCCGCTGGATGCACCTCATCGTTCGCAAGAGCTCCGTCGTCCATGAACTCGAGTGCCAGTGCCTGGGGAGGCATATTTGTTTGGGGTTTCTCAATGCATTTTGCAGGTCAAGACTCACCACGGGGTGGAGCAGGCCCACGGCCAGCAGCAGCAGCAGGGGGAGCAGGGGGAGCAGGGTGCAACGTGCGGCCATAGTCAATATTTGGCGAATGCCTCACAACATTTTCCATTGACCAACGAAACTCGACTGACCAGCGAGCACCACACGACGACGACATCCAATCCGACATCCAATCGGCTTCACGTGTGCCGCATACCAAAAACAAAGCAAAAAGCTTCGTTGACCCTGCCTGCCGAGCGGTCGGCCAGCGTGTTATTTTTAGAGTAGCGCGTCATTCCCTCCATTAGCCCCATGCCGCCCCCTCGCTTGGCTTATAGTTTGGCTAAGCCCCCCGCAAACGCTTGTTGACTCATTCGATTGCTCGCTTTAATGATGGCAAAAACGTTGAGCAAATGCCGCGCGGCACTGAGCGAAAAACAGTTCTGAAACCCCGAGAAATGTTCCAAAAAGTAACCAAAAATGCAGAGTGAAATCCATGACAACTTCCACTTTTTTGCCGCTTTCTTTCAGTGTTCTTCATACAGTAATTTTCATTCACTTGATTTGTGTGCGTTTTGCGTTTTAATTTCCATCAATGGCTGTGCAATTTATTGAGCAGAACGCCAGCAGGCAGCAGGCAGCAGGCAAAAAAGGTGTCGGAAATGTGGGGCCATTCGTGTGATGAATTATGTCCGATCACTGAGATCGTAAAGCAAAAGTCTGAGTGCAATTGTGACAACAGATTTACGAGCTTGCAAATGGAAAAGACTGGCAGATTGGCGGATGGGAATTCGTTCTCTTTGTCGGCCCGTAAAGATACCAAAAGTCACGATTCGTATTGGGTGCACGACTGCAGCTTGAAATCTTTCGCACACGGAGTCCTGCTACGGTTTGTCCACATAAAAGGCCACTGCTTGGGGCACTCCAATATCAGTTTCCAGCAAACGCTAAACCAACACCGAAATGAAGCATTCCCTGGCCGTCTTGGGCCTTTTCCTGGCCCTCAACTTCGCCCTGCCCTCGGGGGCGATGGGCAAGGTAAGTTGCCACACAGAATCCATTCGGATGAAGTGACATCTTCCTCTCTGATCGTTTAGCTGTGCGATGTCAGTGCCATCTTCAATACGGCCAAGGCCATGTGCCAGCTAAATCCATTCAAGGACAACTGCGCAGAGATCGATCAGGTAAAAGCTTCCACAGAGGCAGGCAGAAAGCGGCAATTAATCCACCTTCGACCTCCTTCGACAGGGCGTGGAGAGCTTCTCGCAGCTGGTGCTGGCTCGCCAGTCCCAACTCTGCAAGATCCCCGGTCCCATTTGGCTGCTGTGCAAGTACTGCGAGGCCACGGAGCCAGAGTCGTCCCAGCAGGCAGATGCAACAAATGGCACGGCAGCGGCTGGCAATGGAACCGCTGCGGCAGGCGCCAGTCGCTCGCTGCCAATCGCCATTCCACCCATAATTCCCGGCCTTTAATAATGCTTTTATTCAGTTTATTCTGCGTCTATTTCACGTTCTTTTTGGCATGTCAATTATCTAAATATATTCGCTAGCATTGCATTTTTGAGTGGTTCCCTCAGTCTGCCCATCGATCATGGCCCTGCCCCGCTGCTCATTTCGTGTGCTTAATCACTCCTTCGTGGATTCCACACACCTTTTGGCCAGCGTTTCAGTCAAAATTCAATTAATCGCCGCCTTATCGGGCAGCGCGCATCGGGAACTTATGAGCTCGCACTCCGCACTGCTGTATTTAGTGGCCCCTACAGCTGGAGATCGTTATCCAATTAGTCGAAAAGCTCGTGTAATAAATTGCCCGAGTTAAGGTGCGGAATTTTAATTACATAATTTACGCGTGCGTTGCGTGGACATCGATGATGCGATGCGCAAAGGGATGGGTCTGGTCCGGCCTGGACAGGGACAGAATCGGACAAATGAGCGAGCGACTGAGAGCCGTGCAGTCAGAAGTGCGCTTGATAGCTCATCTTAATAGAAAAGTACACGCACCCCGGCAAGGGGACGGGGATGGGGACGGGGGTGTCATTAGAAAAATGACAGTAATAACAATAATTATGAATTTTATCCGATTAGCGGACAGGCAGCGCAGAGTCAGAGTCAAAAGTCAGTTGGTGAGCGGGAGCGGGAGCTGCCTTGGACATATTCAAATATTTAGTGCAATGCGTGCCATTGAACAATTAATTCTTATCTAGTTGGACTGATGCAACAGTGCCGCGAAGGCTCCTCCTTGGCCAGTGCCTCTGCCGTGGGCATTTCTCACATGTCACTCGTCATCGCCATTCACCATTCAGCATTCAACATTCAGCATTCGTTCTGCTCTGTGGGGCAATTGCGTGTCAAATGCGCTCAATTTTGTTATGACAATGCGATGTAATTAGAGGCCACGCATAGGCCTGACTGCTGATGACCAGAGCCAAAGCCCCTAATATATGACGAGTGCGAGTCCTGGCTCTGGGTGTGTTCGCGCACTTGATAAGTATTGTAAATGGCTGCTCAGGCCTCAGCCCTGACGATGACCAAAGTGTGACTGACAGTGGGCTGAGGCGAGGGTCTGCTGGGTTGAGTGAACATTTGCATATGGCCGCAGGGAGTGTTCCTTTCGGTCTTGTGACAATGTTTCGAAAGATTTTGCAAGCGAATCCACACACTGCAGCAGCTGGGAAGCACTCGTATTCGCTTTGCCATTCGCTTTGCTACTCGTACTATTGGATTGAGTGCTTTGGCCGAGGTGCATGCCATTAAAAAGCTGTGTGGTCGCGGGCAACTAATTAAAACCACTTAGCAAATGCTTTCCCAACTGTAAAGTTAGCTATAAACAACGAACCCCAGCCCAAGCACACACAGGTGTGGGTGTGGGTGTAGGTGGGGGGCGAGAGAGACATATGCAACTTGAAACAAAATTAAAAAGCAAATAATTTTCATGGCAGCAGCAGCAGCAGCAGCCGCAACAGCGGCCGTGGGCTGAAAAAACATGCAGGGAAAACGGCAAGGCAAGGAAAGGAAAGGAAAGGAAAACATGAAATTCCAGCATAATTCCAAATAATATTACAACACCTGCGAAACCGTTTTTGAGTGGGCCAACCGAAAAGAGAAATGGTGTGGTAGTCGCGGGCAAGGGGACAGGCTGCGGGGTACGGGGTACGGGGTACGGGCACACTCACACTCGTGGCAAAAAGGGCTTTTTCTTGAAAAACCGCTCCACTGGAATTAATTAATTCGCCGTTGACGCTGCAGCAAAAAAAAAGCAAAAAAAAACACACACAAACACATAGAAAAAATATAGGAATAAAAATAAACAAGAAGTGCGCGAAAAATCAGTCAGCGAAATCAAAAAGATATGCACAGAAAACGCCCACGAACAGAATGTACAATCGGGCATAGACGAAGCCACAGAGACGCTATCACTGCACAAGGAATCAAATAAAATAAAGCAATAAAACTGCAAAAAGTTGGGAAATTTCAGATATGGGATATGGGAGATACTCGAGGAGAGGCTGAACTCAAAGTTTTCTTTATTGATGAAGCTCCCAGAGAAGTTGATGCTTAACAATTCAATCCTTGGGATAATTCCCCATTGAATCTTACTTTGTATTTGTACATTCTTTTTGCAGTCTTCTTTTACTGAGATTTATTCAGAAATTGACTATTTCCTATGGCTTGTTTATTCATTTATTTTTATTTCAAGCTTCCACCAAACATTAAACATTTTTATTCCTATTTTGTGTTAAATTATTATTGCAAGTTTGATATTGATCATGTCGAGGATCCCCACCGAATGTCTGTAGCGCAGAGTGTGGGTGGTGGGTGCGAGTGCGAGTGCGAGTATTTGTAGTATTCATTTGGTGAGTGGCGTGAATAAAAATGCACCTGCTCTGTGTGTGTGTGTGTGCGACGCATGTTCAAGGTGCAAACGCATACAAATTTTTGATTCTGATTTGCCTCTGTGTGTGTGTGCGTGTGTGTGCGTGTGTGTGGTAGGTGCATGTCTCCAGCTGTGGGTGTAGTGGCACTTGCTGCTCATTTTATGCTTCGATTGGCACTCAAGTGCAGACGCTTTTTGCCACAGCTGAAGCTGAAACTGAAGCTGCCTGCCGCCTGCATCAGAATTTCCAGCTCCCATCTGCCAGAGCACATTCCAGATGGAACAAATGTGCACAGATGTGGACGGTGTGGACGGGACGTCTAAGTGCTTTTTGGCCAAAAGTGAGTGGGAAATGTGCACCCATCAGGCACCCATCAAACGAGTCCAAGATCGTTGCATACTTTCGGGCGGCCAGCGATCAATGATCTGTGGCATGGTCTGGCCGCCTCTGCGCATAATCAAACGATAATCGACTCTGGAGATCTGTCCATTCCGAACATAAACAATCTGTTGCTGCATCTTTTGGTCCTCAAATCTTCCTCCCAAAGAGTCGATCCCAAAAACTCCTCCATAAGTAATTTGGAAGCTTCCACGCTGAGCCCAAGGTCGCCAGATAGGAATCTTTGTGGCATTTGCAGTCACAGTTCATTTGTCGATCGCTGAGCCGTGAACAGCGCCTCGCTTAGAGCAAGTAATGGTCCATGAAGGGGCGCCTAATCTTGATGGAATCGGGCCTATAAAGCGGCCAAGCAACGCACATTGCCCACCACATAACCATAGACCCAGTGATGGCATATCCAATCTTTGCTTTGCTGTCTGTCCTCGCGCTGTTGCTGTGCCTGAGCCAGAGCTGCTGGGCGGCTCCTTCGGGCGATGATTTGGCCAGGTTTGGGGAGCTGGAGCGCACCATCAAGGAGCTGACCAGCTCCATACTGACCATGAGTGCAGGCGGAGGAGCAGGAGCAGGTGAGTCCGCACAAAAGCAACTGAGAGATGCAGAACAAATCGTGGACTGTAATCCTCTTTCAGGCTTACTGGAGCGTGGCACTGGCGACCTGATGGATGCTGGCAGCAGTGGCAGCTGGCCCGAAGAGAGTCGCTCCTAGGCTGAAGGCTCCTGGCCCTCACTCCGCTCAAACTACTAAACGGCGTTTAGCAGCTCTGCAGTTTAGTCCTTTTGTTCCTCAGTTTTTTTTTGTTTCCATGTAATAAAACAGCAATGAGAACTGTGATGTATCCGTGTACGATCGCAGCCGAAGAGAAATCTTATCAATTCTGGCGGCCTACATAGCGATTTCAATCCAATTCGAAAACGAGCGACAGCCAGCGGCTGGCAGTGGCTGCAAATTGTCAGCTAAATCTAATCAAGTTAATTTACGCAGTCGCACCACAGATCCCCAGTTCCCCAGTTCCCCATTGCCCAGTTCCCACTGGCATTACCCATTTCCAATCTCTCGGCGCGTTGAGCGCCAAGGCAAAGACTTAAGACTGCGGCTTAAGTGCCTCGATGGCGACTCAATTTGCGGACCGCACCACAGACTCAATTAGCTAGGAAATAGAAGCAGTGGGATGGCATTTGGACTGGCACTCGGACTGTGACTGAGGTGAAGATCAGCTGGCAGGCGGTCTGCCATCAGCTGTTGGCTCTGCCCATGCCCATGCCAGTGGCTGTGGCTGTGGCTGTGGCTCTTCCGAGTGCCAGTGCTGAGTGTGTCATAATATCATTAATACTAATAATAATAATACTTTAGTTGCTGTGTGGCAACAACAACTGCAACCACACATATGAGTGCTGGAGCTGACACTCTGGCCGGGGGACGGATGATAAAACCTAAATCTAAATCAAAGTGTAACCAGACGCTGCTCCACAGAGCCGCCTGCCTTCCTTCAGTCACCTCTGATGCGTGCCACAGAGCGGTGCGATCTGTGCGGAGTCTAGACCTACAAGTCCCACAAGTCCCACAATTTCGCGTACGCGATCCACCGATCCATCGATCGAACGGCAGTGTCTTGCTTTTTTTTTCGTGTGTTTTTTGTGTGTAAAGTTTCTGTGGCGAAATGCATGTTGAGGAGCTGCGCGCCAGCTTGCAGAGTTTCGGCTGGCCGGACTATTTGGTGTTCTGCATGATGCTGGCCATCTGTGCCGTGATCGGCATCTACTTTTGCCTGCAGCTGCGCCGCGAGTCCCGCAAGCAGCGCTCCAGCGGTGGCGCCGAGGAGGCGGCGGCCAGTGCGGCCTCCTATCTGGTGGGCGGCAGGCAAATGAAGATATTTCCCATCACCATGTCGCTGATATCGAGGTGGGTAGCCAGATCCAGCCAGAAGCAAAAGCTCTCCCCCTTCGGGCAAACATTTATTGTGGGTCGTTGTTTGCTCCAGTTTGCAGTCCGCTCGGGGGTTTATTTTTAGCACACTCAACTCTGACTATCAACGCACTAAATCGGAATTGTTTCATAATTAATAATTGGCACTGGCACTGGCAGCAGCTGCAATTGCCCAACGTCGCTAACGAGCCAACTAACCCGCATGCAGGGCATTCCAGAATTGACGACACTCTCAATTGAGATTGGACGGAGACGGCGACTGCGACTGCGACAGCGACTGAGACAGCGACAGCGACTAAGATTCCGACCAATTGAAGTGACAAAGACGACGACATTGGTGCTAATTGAATTGCATAAAACGCACTTTGATCTCTCCACAGTCGCAGTAGCGAGCGTGTTGTGAAGGTCGAGGCAATTGGCAGACATGCAGCTACTCCCCACTTGCAACTCTTTCCCATTGTAATCTGCCCATTTGCAGCTTCATTTCGGGCATCACGCTGCTGGGCACACCCACGGAGGTGTATCTGTATGGCGCCCAGTACATGTACATCATGGGCTCGCTGGTGCTGATGGGCTTCTGCATGTACTACTTCTTTCTGCCGGTCTTCCACGAGCTCAACTTGATATCCACCTACAAGGTAAGACCTTAATCGCTCCCATCTGCCGGCTCTAATGATCGTTTCACCCTTGCGGCAGTACCTCGAGCAGCGCTACAATCGCAGTCTGCGCCTCTTTGGCTCCGTCATGTTCATTGTCGCTTCGGTGAGTTGCCTGCAGGCTCCTGCCATGTTTCCAGCCTCTTATGTGATTCCAACTGCAGCTCCTGTGGCTGCCGATTGTCATCTATGTGCCAGCGATAGCCTTCAACCAGGCCACGGGCGTCAACATTCACATCGTCACGCCCATTGTGTGCGTCGTTTGCATTTTCTACACGTGCATCGGTGGCCTGAAGGCGGTGGTCTGGACGGATGTCATCCAGACCATCATCATGTTCGGGGCCATGGCCCTGGTGCTGATCAAGGGCACCCTGGACATTGGCGGCCCGAGCGTGGTGTGGCAGCGGGCACAGGAGACGGCACGCCTCGAGCGGCCCAACTTCACGCCGGACATCACGGAGCGCTACACCTTCTACTCGCTGGTGCTCGGCGGCGTGGCCCACTGGCTCAAGTCGAATGCGATCAGCCAGAACATGATCCAGCGCTACCTGTCGCTGCCCACCCTGCGGGATGCTCGCATCGCCATTTGGACCTTCATTGGCGGCGTGCTGGCCTTCCTCCTGATCTGCGGCTACACGGGACTCCTGATCTACGCCACCTATGCCCAGTGTGATCCTCTGGAGACGAAGCTGGCCCAGCGCAACGATCAGCTCCTGCCGCTGCTCGTCATGGAGACCCTCGGCTCGTATCCGGGGCTGCCCGGCGTCTTTGTGGCCGGGGTCTTCAGCGCGGCGCTCTCCTCGCTCTCCACCGGCCTCAACTCCCTGTCGGCCGTCGTGCTGGAGGATTTCGTGAAGACATTCCGGCGCCAGCCGCTCACCGAGGGACAAACGGCATTCGTGATGCGCAGCGTGGTCGTCGTCTTTGGCATTGTGTTTGTGGCGCTGGTCTTTGCCGTGGAGAAGCTGGGCGCCGTCCTGCAGCTGACCATCACCCTCTCCTCGGTGGCCAATGGGCCGCTGCTGGGCATCTTCACCGCCGGCGTCATGCTGCCGTGGGTCAACTCCAAGGGAGCGCTGCTCGGCGGCTTCAGCTCGCTGCTGGTCATGGCCTGGATGTGCGTGAGCGCCCAGCGGGACTTGGTCACTGGGCATCTGGTGTACCAGCGCAAGCCCTACTCCACGATGGGCTGCAACTACACCTTTGCCGGGGAGCCGCGTCACTTTGCCAGTCTGCCGCTCGACGGTGCCTTCAGGTGAGCCTGCGCCAGCGCCAGCGCCAGTCAAAGTCTTTATTAATTGATTCCCCCTGGCAGCCACGAGGTGCCCAGTGGTCCCTTCCAGCTGTACCGCATCTCCTACCTCTACTTCACGCTCTTTGGCGCACTGCTGAC
The DNA here is from genome assembly GCF_008121235.1 of Drosophila subobscura. Taxonomy (NCBI): domain Eukaryota; kingdom Metazoa; phylum Arthropoda; class Insecta; order Diptera; family Drosophilidae; genus Drosophila; species Drosophila subobscura. The sequence continues at coordinate 19,753,293 of NC_048530.1, read as the reverse complement.
CATTGTGGTGGCCCTCGTGACGAGCCTGCTGCTGCGCGAAACGGATCTGGATGCCATCGACACGCGGCTGCTGACGCCCTTCGTCCGGCGCTGGCTGGAGCGACGTCGCCACAAGCAGTCACAGATCCCCACCCGAACGCCAGACGGACTCAAGCCCAAGACCATACAGGAGACGGCCACGTGAAGAGAGAGACAGAGAGAGAGAGAGAGAGTTCTGGAATGGCTGGCTGGATGGATGAATGTTCCTTCGGTAGTTAAGCAAATATTTAAAATAAAACACAATTCATAATTATTTGGGGCTGATGTGGAAATGGGTTCAAAGCCGTTCCTATCCTCCGTACATAATTAGAAAAATGCCCGCAGTTATGGTGCCTGGGCTCCAGACGCTGACCCGACAAATCAAAGAGCTGCCTGCCCAAATAGCAACCCAAAAAGGCAACAAAAAGGCAGATGGAGCGGGGCAGGTGAAAGCTGGAGCGGGACAGGAGCCGCTTTCAAGTGCCAGGCACAAGCGGCTGGGTTTTGGGTCAAGTCTCCCGGGGTTGGGGCTAAGCGAAAAAAGGGTTCCACGTTAGTTTTGCTGCTGCTGCTGCTGCTACCATTAATTGAATATTTACTGCTCTTCATGTGTGGTCCAACTATTGTGCCCCTGCCCGCACTTCGCTGCTGTATGTTTAGGTCGTTTATGCAGCAAATTGAATTGTTAATGAGCTGACAAATGTTTGCGGAATTAGTTTCTGCCGCCCCAAACCACCGAGACATGCATCGATGAGACACAGAGACCACCCTTGACCCCGGCAGAGTGCTGCTGCTCAATCCAAATACACTTGGCGCCAGTCTCTCCCTCTCTCTGCCTCTTAATTAGGCGACTGCAAAAATAATTGTGCACAAAAGACAGCGGCAAAATGTCATCAGAATGCATAATGACAGGCGCCGAGGAGCGAGCACAGAGGGCCTGAATTTGGATGGGGTGCACACAGGTGTGCAACATCTCGTGGCATATTCAAAAACTATGTTGCATGCATGGCCAGTGACAGGAGCATGAACAGGAGCAGCAGCAGCAGTAGCTGGAGGTGGAGGTGGAGCAGGGACAGGACCTCGAACTGGGGACAGCGACAGTTGTCATATGGGTGGATTGTTTTTTTGGCCAGGACAGGAAACGGATGTTGGCAGCGCTAACGTGCCATCCTGCCACCAGCAGCAGCAGCAGCAGCAGCAGGGTCCTGGCCAACAGCGACAGCCACAAAGGGCAACCAACTCCTCGCTCTGTTAACTTGTTTATGTCGCCGTGTTGCTTTTGTGTTACTTTTTATGCTGGAATATAATTTGCCCACTCCCCAGCTCACCCTCACCCTCACCCTCACCCTCCTTTTGGGCAGCACATGGAGCATATGTGTGCTGCTAATGCCCTCGAACGGGAGTGGATCCTCCAGCTTGGAGCTGCGCAGGAATCTATGCTTTTGCTCTGAAAGTTGCTCTCCATCTTGAAGAGTGTTTGCCATGGCTGAAGTCGAGGATCAGCGGCAGATCTAAAACCAAACTTTAAATACTTTCCAGCAAGCACTTCCATGATGTCAGAAGCTGAACTCTCCGCTGTTTCTTTTTTTAATATTTATCTTCTTTGCATTTCCTTCTAGATCATGTTTTTGCTGCATGCTTTTCCCGCTCTGCTTTGGCTTTTTTTTACAATATTTCCTATGGGATACTTTGATCTTTGATAGCTCCGATATTCGATCTCCTACCCTGATCCTGGTCTGCACTTGGCAGCAACCATTCCATTCTTCTGTCAGCAGCCCCTCTTGCTGCTGGCGCACTCCATCCGTGGCTGCACCTTTGGGACACTTCTCTGAACAAAGCCACTTGACATGTAGTTCGCCAGCTGCGATCCCCACTCCTGGCAGCGGGCAGCGGGCAGCGGGCAACTATGCCTCCAGCCATATAAATGCCAGTGACAATTTGCAACGGGCTGTGCCCCAATCCCAGTCCCCATGCCACTGCCACTGCCACTGCCACTGAAGTGTAGTTTTCCTTTTCCTTTTCCTTTCTTCTTTTTTTGTGTGTTTGCGGAGGGCAGGCACAAAAGTCATTTTTGATTGTTTTCATGAAAATGAGCATAGAAAAATTATAATTAAAATTCATATGAAAATTGTCGGAACAACAAAATGGAGGAGAGAACAATGGGCCATGGGCCATGGGTGTGGGGTGTGGGGTGTGGGTGGGGGTTGGTCTGTTGCCGGCAACCACCGAAAGATTCCATCTGAAAGGACCCAAGAAATGCACTGCCCCCCCCGCTAGGTAGTGGGTAAAGGGGGGTGGGGGGATCTGCGGGTTTATTGTTTGTGGGGAAACATAGGTTCCCACACACATTACACCTCGCTCCCCCCTCGTCAGGCCTCACTCTCAGGCTGAACAATCTTTTCCCCGACTGCCAAAACAATGTCAGCTTACAGAATTAGAAGGAAAGCCAAGGGGGGGTGAAGGGGCAGGCCTCCACCTGTGCTCTCCACATTGCCACAATGGGGCAGATCCAGGAGCAGGCACAGGGCCAGGCACAGACCCAAACGCATGCCGGCTGCTCATTTTCCTGTTGTCGTTTCATTTTTGGCACTTTTTGTGCGATAAAATATTTAATTATATATTCGGCAGCTTCGTTCCGTTTGTGCATTGTGCGGTCTGCCCTTTGGCCCATTTTGCTCGTGCATTACCTTGGGGGGCAAGGGGATCCAGTGGCTGGCTGGCTGGGCTCTACGGGGTGAGAGGTGAGAGGCTGGAGAGTGTTTTGCTTCTGAAATTACATTTCGAGTGGCTGCCCGAGAGTATGCCATTAGCCAGTGAGATTCCTAGGCTTGTGCTCTTTTATTATATTCGAATCCAACACAAATCTAATTCAAGTTCCATCTTTATCAGCCTCAGCCTCAGCCTCAGCCGGTGGCCACTGTGGTGGCTGCCGTTGTCGTGGTGGTGGTGGTCGTCGTCGTTGTCGTCGTGGTGGTCGCTGCCGTCGCCAGTGGCCGCTTCACTATCGTTATCCGAATGCAGCCAGCATGATCCACATGCTCCCCAATGGGCGCTGCACCCACCAGCAATGCCAGCAACAGCAGGAGGAGCGCCACCACGTGGAGGTACTTCGGCGGCCTCATCTCATCAGTTGGAGTCGCGAACTGATGGCGTCGCTCGCTCTGGCACTTCATTTATAGCGCTGTGGATGTGTCCGTCCCATCTTGGCCAGCAGAATGCTGGATGGAAAATTGGCTGAATAAACAATGAACAATCGGGTATGCTGGATCAACAAATGTGACTACAAATTGCAGCATCACCCACAGTCATGGGTCACTCCCCCGATCCGTTCTGTTCAGCTTTTGCTCGGCTCAGATAAAGATAATTTCGTTAATTCCTAATGGCTTTATTCGCCTAATGCCGCTGACAATCAACTCGTGCGGACTGTGCTCCATCGAACTGTCGAACTGTGAGAGTTTTTGCATATTTTTATCAAGCTTCTGTCAAAAGATCTTCTCGACAAAGGCATTCAATGCATTTGTGGGGGTTTTAATGCGGCAAAAATCTAATATTTTGTCACCTATCAACTGCATTCTTTCATTGTTTAATGCCAGAAACGATTGAAGTATTAAATTGTCAAAGTCTAAAACGATATCTGGATGCTGCATATACGAGCTCATTTCATTCTTTTATTAAACTTAATACAATTCTTCGCTGCAAAAAAACTATTTCGATGAAATTTTAGCTTTAAAAATGCTTGAAGAAGTTTTATGCAGAAATTTTGAAATTTTTTTGGTTTTTTTTAAAGCTTTTCTCACTGCGAACGCTTCTTTCTTTTTGTAAGTACATTAAGCATTCTGAAAAGCTAATAAATAAATGTAGAAGTCGTACCTGAAAGACTTCACGCTTCATCGCACCGTCTGGCAAGCATTTAGCTTTGAAATTCAAAATTGATCACTTTTTTGCAGTATTCTTTATCAAAATTTTGATTTTAAAAATACAGTAAAAATCGAAAGACAGCCTATCCCGTGTGTTCTTATTTCTCTTGTGTAGCTGCACTAATTAGGCGGCGTTTAAGGCATCGCTTAAAGCAATCAAAGAATAAATCCATACTAAACGATGACTCTTTGCTGTGTGACAATGTTCCTTTATTCTGAAGCTAAGGTGTGTGGTGCGTTTGCTACATAGGTAAATGGTGAGGGGTCAGGGGTCATGTCCGAGGTTGTGCGCATCCAAATTCCATGTCCAAGGCTCTGCTAGCCAGTTGCGGCTGTGGTGCTGGGCGGTGGTGGCGGCGGTGCACCGCGCGGTGGCGGGGAGCCCGTCGAGTTGCGATGATGGCCAACAGCCTGGAGTCCCTGCACCAGGCCATGGCTCACGCCAGCTGCGGACAGTTGCTAAAAGAAAGTGGAGACTTAGACAGGAGCTGGCAGCACTTATGAGCCTCAACTCACCAGCAGGCAACAGCTGAGGACGAAGGCAAAGAGCAGATAGAGACGCATCTTGATGGATGGACAACTGGCGGTTCAATGGATGACATTGGCTTCGAGGTTGCCGCTTATATGGCCTCTAATTGCAGCCGCAATTCAAATGACACATTAAAAACCTAATTGAGGTGTGGATTTTGTAATAATATTATTTCAATTGTGCGCCGCAATTATCGAGTGCACTGAAGCCGAGCAACAATGACACTCTGTGGGGGAGTTTGGAGCTCGGCACTAGGTCGGTGTTGGGGTTCTGCTTTATGGGAATGGATATTAAATATATGTACATAGATGTGTACATATTTATCCATCACTATAAACCCACCCATCGATGGCTGTACGGACAGGGAAAGCGCATTAGCCAGCCTCCCCCACCATTCGGGCACATGTCCCTATCAATAACGAATGGTAATGCCAAACTAATGAAATGTGTCCCACAATTGATGGGCCTGAAAGCCATAAGCCAGTCGTGACTTGTCGCCAGATATTTTGATGAACTGCCAGGACATGTCTGGTGCTGGTGCTGGTTCTGGGATTCGGATTCGGATTGCGATTACGTTCGAGATAAGCATAAACGTGTCGGGAAACTTTTATTGCCACAAGAAGGTGGATGGATGGATGGATGGAATCATGTAACTGAACTTTGACAGATTTGCCAGAGCACTGGGGGATGTCGTAAACTACATTATATGACAGCAGGTAAGAACTCAAACTGGAAGCACGAAACAGAGCACCAGCAACTGGAGGGGGTGTGGGCCAATCCATGGCCCACTTTTATTGGATTTTTATGATAAGCTCTACGACAGCCAGAACTTTCTTCCATGCTGCCGCTCGCTCTCTCCCTCTTTTTAATATTTTTTGGGGGATGATTCGAGAAGCACTTTGGGCGCAAATTGCAGCTGTTATCGCTGATTAAATGGCACAGAGAACGGACGGGGGGAGATCCGATACGAAATGCAATGCGGTAAAGCGGATATCTGGCGACCCAACCCGAAGACAATGCAAATCAAACAAACAATAAATTGAATCAGGATACATTGTTGAATGTAACAGATAGGCTTTTGGGGCCGGGCATCCGGAGCACAAGGCAGGAGCTGGGAGCAGGAGCAGGAGCAGGGAGCTGGGAGGAGCAGGGGAGCGAGGCCGGAATGCACATCCTAGAGACATTAAGGATATCCTTGAGTAGATGCAATTTTCTAACCAATATAATTCATAAATTTATTTTCAATCCTTTCCGCACATAAATTTTCATATTATGCACACAGACCCACAATTCTTTCAGGCCTATTGTCCTGCGTGTCCTGTGTGTGTGTGTGTCTGTCTGTGCATTATTATTTGTCGTCGTGCTTGTCATTATTTATATGGGCAGGCGAGAGATAAGTTGCTGCAATTGTGGCCCACACACACATGGAGGGACCCACCTCAAGCCACATCCTACGGGCCCATCTTGCCGGCAGGATGCAGCTTCAGGTCCTGGCAATTACTACTCACAGAAGCACAGGCCTAGAGTCCTCTGTCCACCCTCCGTGCTGCTGTGTCTGTGTTCAGTTTGTTGGGTCCAAAATTTTGATTTATAAATGCCAACACCGACCCGGTCGCCTCTTCCCTGCTCTGCCCTGCCCTTGCCTCTGTCCTTTGGCAACTCCTGCCCCAGGAAGTTGCAGTTACTTTTGCTGACAAACGTCCCCAGGTCCTCGGGCACAGCGGAGAGTGCAACTCAAGTGGCCATTAATATATCAGTTCAATTCATATTTGAAATTTTGCATTTCCTGCACAGGACGAAGCCTGCCTCGGCACAGATCCTTGTCCAGCAGTCCGCCCAGTCCCCCAGTCCCCCAGTCCCCGCCCACGCATACGATTATGATTTGTGTCTTACTTAATGCACAGACGCACCAACTTTTGCCAGCACTGAGCGAATTCGAGGCACACTAGAGGATGGACTCTCAATGGCAGAGGATGGTCTTGGGCTCGTTGTGGATTTGTTTTCGACTCATCAAAGTTGGGACTGGTGGAAGAACTCTTCCCTTTTCGCTCAGTGCTTGAAGTGCATTTGCCAAGAGCCGAGTTTTGCTGGGTTCCCCGTCTCAATCTGATTGATTTAGAATTCCAATTGAGACTGCATGAAATATGTTTGCTTCGTGTCTGGCTTCTGCCTGATGTCGGCTCTGACTCCTTCCTGGCCTGACCTGTTTCGCTGCCTGGCTACCCGGTCGCCCGACTGGCCTCCGGTCCTCCTTCGCATTTATGCATGGGCATATCCTTTTGCGAAATTTGCATTTTCCAACAATTGCAAACGGCAGCAGCAGCAGCAGAGCAGCAGCAGGACAACGACAACGACGACGACGACTTATTGGTATTTCATTGATTTATGACACTTGTGAAACAATTTGGAAAATCACAGATTAGCAGCCAGAGCAGAGAGCCAAGAGCTTCGGGGCCAGGCACTAATTACACCCTACGCCTCATTGGCCAGGCACCTTCGCTCCTTGAAGAAGGGTCTCAGTGCCTCTGGCTCTCCCATCTTGGATATGGCAAACCTCTTAGTGAGCACCGCCAGAGGAGCGGGCGAATTCTTTGAACTTTGTCATGTAAATGGCTGCCAGAGGGAACTGCTGCTGGGCGAATTAATTGGTGTGGAGTGTCGTCCCTAAGTAGAGGGCACGCTGCCACTGGAATATTTTACGTAAATGCCAAATAAAACTAAATAAATGCAGAGCCTTTTATTTGTTGGCTCTTTGCTTTAGGTGTTCGAAGGCGAATGAGGGTAAGGGCAGTGGGTCCTTCTATCAATCTCGCCTATTAATCAGAGCAACCAAAAAAGAGCTCCCCCATGCAGTTTTATTTATTTATTCATGGGGCACATTCTGTGGCTGCTCTTTGGCCCTTTTGTGGTCCCAGTCAATAAATAAACTTTAAATTGCATTCGCCAATCATTGGCTTTTGCTTAGAGCTTAGAGCTCGAGTCTTGTGGCTCTCAATCAATGCCACAATCCTTGGCTATCATCAGTCAGAGTGTGTACGCAGATCCATCAATTACAGCAGCATCATCATTATCAATAGGTGTAGAGCATCGGCAAGTGTCTGACAGACCGAATGGCAAAAGGCAATGGCTCCTACTCCTGCATCATCATCTCCATCTTCGCAAAGGCATTCCCTATCAGAGACGTGGCTCTGAGGCCTGCCTCCTCGAGTGCAGTCGAACAATTGAACTTTCCCCTTGTCCTGTGTCTTCCTTTGCTGCTGCCCCTTCCGACTGTGCATCGTCTTTGGCCCAACAACAGCGACTCCCAGCTGAGATTTATATGTCAGCCCAAAGGCGGGAAGGGGGGCGGCGAGGGCACGACCATTGTGCATTGGGTCGCTCCCTTTTGTACGGCTGTACGTGCAGTGATTAGAGTGCCCGGCTACAAACGATTTGTTGCATGTTGTTGCAATTGATTGTTGCAATTTCAATTTTGAATTATGAGGCTGCCTGCCAAAAGGGGTCCAAGGCGCAGCCACTGTCCGCTGTCCGCTGTCCACTGTCCCTCTGTCCATTGGCATTGCCATTGCCTTTTGCAGCCTTGCATCCGTTTCCGTTGTGTTTGTGTCTGTGTGTGTCCTGCGTGTGTTTGCTTGTCTGTGTGTGTGTGTGTGTGTGTGTGTGACATTTTGCATGTTAAGCCTCAGTTTTCGGTACTCTCTGTGGCTCGCTGTGCAATGTGTTGCAAGTTGCATTGGCAGCGTCATTCAAGTGTTTAGTGATTTATTGAATGCCGTTAGAGTTGTTGTTTCTGCTGCTGCTGCTGCTGTGCTGCTGCTGCTGTGGCACTGCCATTGTTGCCTTGTTGCATGCAACATCCACTGCCTCTGCCTCTGCCTTCCCTCTGCTTCCTCTGAGATTAGCACAATGGCTTTGAGCACTTTTGACAGCCAAGATTTGTTTATGCCCGGCCAGACTCTGCCCACTCCAGGCGTCTGAGAGATGTCCTTATCTTGCGGCATGGCCTGGTGGGGGCGGTGGGGCTGAGAGGCTCCGTGATTCATGTCTTTGCATATTGGTAACAAATTTGTGGTAATTGATTTGAAATTGATTAATTAAGTCGCCCCCTTGTGCTGCCTGCCTGCCGACTCTGTCTGCTCTTTAAGCGTCTCTCAGTCGCTGGAGCAGGAGCAGGAGGAGCTGGAGCTGAAGCTGTAGCAGGAGACCTCTCCAAAAGCTCGACATTTAACCATCAAGCGTCAAAGCCATCAACCGCATGCAGCAGCCACAAATGGCGGCATCAGCCTGCCACATTCTGTAGCTACTTCTGCCACTCTGCCACACACTCTCTCTCCTCTCTCTCCTCTCTCTGTGTGTGTGCTTGCCACCAAGTGCGGCGCAGCGTGTGTGTGTGTTAGACCGGCTTGTTTGAACGTTATCGACACGATTTTGACATATTGAATAACAGTAAAATGTTGCCAGCAACAGCCAGCCCAGGCCAGACAACATGACAGACGACTGGCTGAGGCTCAGGACCAGTGCTCCAGCTCCAGCTCCACCTCCAGCTCCTGCTTGCTGCTCCCTGGGTTTTGCGGCTCCTCTGGCGCGCATGTTTGTGGCTGGCATTTTGGCATCCAGCTGCCAAATGGTGCATATGGGCCACAGGCCACACAGAGAGAGAGGCACAGTCACCAGTCAGCAGTCATGGCCAAAAATATGCCAGTATTCCTGCCTCCTGCCTCCTGGCTCCTGCCTCCTGGCTCCCTCCCCTGGCCATTCTCTGTGTTCGAGTGTGTTGACACATGGCCTCTGCCCTGGCGGGCTACAGGGTGTTAACATACATCAAATATTGACAGTTTGCTTAGCTCACACTCTGCTCCACAGCCCAGACTCCAGGTCGTGGCCCTCGCCCCGACTGTGGCCCTGCAATCAATCCCCCTGCACCACAAGAGTGTGTGGCTGTGTGTGAGACTCAAAACTGTTGCACACCCAGGCAAGGGCGCTGCAGGGGTTTGTCTACGCGGCAGCAGATTGATCGGAAGATACGGAAAGTGTTTGGGAGAGCCCCTGTCCAAGCCTAAGACTTTGCCTATGCTGAGACCCCATCGAACTTTGGGACCACTAATTAGAAGGTATTTATTGACATTGTTTTGTTAATCAATTTATTTTTACTATTAATATTATAATTATTATTTATTTATTATTATTATACTCGCATTCAAACTTGTTCTATTCATACGCTCATCATTGTGTTGTGCCGCTTAAGCGCCTATTTTTACGCGCATAGCTGTGTTGTTATTGCTTGTGTCCAAAACCTAACTGTAAAGAACGCAGCCCGCAGCTGCACATGCAAGCATCGATATGTACCGTTACTGCATTGGAGCGCCTTATCGCTTGATCTCTCAATTCCCTTTTGCTCGACTTCTTCCGTGGATTTAGGTAGACAAATTGTAGGCACAAGCAACCGCACGCTTGTCGCTGCATCGCCGCTAGACATAATCACGCGATAAACATACATACATATGTACATATAAAATAAAACCAATATTAAAATAATACAGTCCGCTAATTCATAAACAATTCCTTATTCTTATCCCTCTTGTCGCTGCTTTTTTTACTACTTATTTAAAATAATTCTTTGTCACTTTCCCTTCTTGTTTTGTTTAGAAATTGCTTCTCTTTTCATCCATTTTCCATTTCCTCTTCATTTTGTGTATTGCCCTTTAGAAATGGGAAGATAAATCTGTGCCTCAGTGTTTTGTGGTTATGATTTATCAATGCTTTTAGCTGCAGCCAATGAGGGGGTGTAACAGGGGGAAAGACTTAAAAATTTGCATAAGATGCTGCTTCCTCTGGCAGCAAATGGAAAATGTCAATCGGGGGGCAGCAGTCGAACCCCCCCTTCTGTCATGATTAATGGCTGTGATTTTTTCATATTATCCGACGAGTCTGAAATTGTAATTTAATTTAGAGGCCGCCCAGCCCAGTCCACTCTCTGCCAAGGGCTCTATGCAAATGAGCAGCTTTGTGTTTTAAGCCAGGACTAAGTACGAAGAGGGGTCCCCGTTCTGCCAGAGACAATTGTCAATTGCATATCCTTTTCGCATTAATATTTCATTAACAACATTTGGCGGAAGTTTGATCTTCTGCATCAATGGTTTGTAAAATTGACTTGCCTCAAAAAAAACAGCAACAAGAACAAAGTTTGAACTCTCCCCACAGACACACCCACAACAACCACAGAGACAGCAACCAGAGAGAAAGTACCCCAATGAATGCCCTTTGTAGGTACATACATATGGACGTATGTACATCATTTATGCAAACATATGGCTATGTACATATGTATAATGTAGTCACCCGATATTCCAGAATTCCTGAAAATAAACACTTTGAAGCGAATTTGGTGTAGGTTGGCTGTAGATCTGCAGGAGCAATCCTTTTATTTTGCGCTCTTATTTTATGGGTACTCCAGCACTTTCTTCTCTTATATTTTGAAACATCCAATAGCATGAGTAATACCCTGGGAAAGGGTATTCCGAGCGAGCGGACACAGTGTTGCCTTATTAGATTAATTTCATTTGAGTTTTATTTTTTGTGGCTCTCTGCTCGCTCGGCTCTCGTCGCTCGTCGCTCGGCCCTCGGCGTAATCATCCTGTTGATTCAAAACAACGCCGGTTGCTCATGACCCCCCGCCCATTATTTTGCCCACCACCTCTCTGTCGAGTTATGCAAATTTTCCTTTTTCCATCTATGCCCGTGCTGTGCTGTTTTTCCTCTTCTTTTTTGTATTTTGGCAACCCTCAGAGAGCTCTACTTTCAATTTGGCTCCGCGTACGTCGCTGCTCAGCTCTGGCTCTGCCGTAATTTTCATTATTTATATTTTTTCCATTTTACTGATTATGATTTAAAGCCGCGTCGCGTCGCGTCGCGTCCTTGGTGCCACATCCGCTCCCATTCCACCTTCCAGCCCATCGCACTGATTGCCGCGTATCAATTTCGCCAGCAGTTTGCCAATTTTTCAAAGGAGAACAAAAAAAAAGAAGAAAATTTTAAATAAGCCATTAACCGCAGTCGAGCAACGGGGCCGCCAGTCGCCCAGTCGCCAGTCGTGAGTCCCCGGGTCGCGGATCGAAGCTGGGGGTCGCCAGTGTTCAATATATCACAAGAAATTTAAAGAGGCCACATTTGAGGCGAGGGTGGGCTGAGGGGTTCAGTTGGAAGCAATACAGAAATTATTTTCTATGCAGCAGAAAATGTGGAAATAAATCGTAACTATAGGAAAGAAAATTGACAAATAAATGGCCGGGAGTAAAACTATTCCATAAAGAGTTCTCTCAAACCTCTTAGATATAATATTGAATGTTACTTCATAATGTAAAAACAAAGAGAAAAATATTCCATTAAGAAACTTGAACATTTTTTCACATTTCTTTACTTCACATAAAATCCTCTTGGTACGAAATTCTCCATTCAAAGAGTTTCTGTGACTGCATCTCTGGCTCTCCTATTCTTGTATAGCTTGAAGTACTTGCGACTTTTTCTCAGGCAACCCTCGCGCGGGGCCATGCCCGTTTGGTAACATGACTGATATTTGCATGATGCCCGCTAACTACGCCTGTCAAGTGGGATTTTGTGCGATTTTTCTTGTAAGCGAGCGCGACCCCCGTTATTGAACAAACCCAATCCGCACCCCAGGTCTGTCCTCATCCTCTGCTGCGGCCTTGGTGGGGTGGTGTCTTAGGTGGCTGGGTGGCTTGGTGGCTGGGTGGGTGGCTGGGTGTTGGTGCGGCGGCATGCATGCCGAAAATTGCGTTGTTTTGCGTGTAACCGCGCGTGGTAATCAAACACGCAGTGTGGCTCGCGACTCGCCTGTTGGCAGAATTCGGGGGAGGCTGCGGCTGGAGCAGGGGCAGGCCAGAGTTCTGTGTGTGAGCCTTCGGCTTTAGCCTTGGCTTTGGCGTGCCGTCGTCAATGTCGCTGCTTTGGTTTGGCCCGCGTCTCTTCGCTGCCACTTTTTGCAGCTTATTTTTTCTGTAGCTACAAAAAATACCCCATGCAAGGGGCAAGGGGCATGGCAGACCCTGCGGCTCTGTGCCTTACCAATATTTTTGCTTCCCATCCACGCCCAGGGTATCCACATGTCGATGCCCTGTCCCTGCTCTCTGCCCTGGCATATGCCGCAGGCTGCCCTTCGCTCACTTGTGTGTGGGTGTGTGGGTGTGTGTGTGTGGGGGTCGAAGGCTGACGATAAGGCCCTCGCGCTTTTCGCGGCTGTTCGCAAATATGTTGCCAATTCGGCGGCGCATTGACGTTTGCCGTTTGCCTTTTGTTTGACGGTTCTGCGTCTTCATTCGTGGGCATCAGAATCAGCTACAGCTTCAGCTTCAGATCCCAGCATCATCATCCACCTCCACCTCCCCCTCGTCGTAGTCGTCGTCGTCGTCAACAGCTCAACTTAAGTTGCTAACGAGCTGCTGCGCGGCTTTTGCCATCGGCGGCTGCCGCAACATTAATAAAAATAAAAGGAAGTTGAATGAAAAAAAATATTTTGCAATTTTTTTCTTCCTTTGCACTTCATATGCTCTGGCAGGGTGCGGGCGTGGATCGGGGCTCTGCTCCATTTTTTTGTGTAATTTTTCAAATATTGTTCAATTTGCAAACGCGCGTTTAACGATGTGTGCGTAATTTAAGTGCTGCCTGACTGACGGTGTGGGTGGCTGGCTGTGCTGATGGCGGATGGCGGATGGCTGATGGGTGGTGCGGAGGTGGTGCAGAGGCGCCTTTTGAGGTTTCACTTTGATGCTGCCCCCCACACCCCACAACCCGAAAAAATGTGCAATCGCTTGTGCCATCAATGGCATATGATTTAATTAATTTGATTAAACATTTTAATTGTATTGATGTGAGCGGGTGGCTAAAGAACTCAAAGGAACAAACATAAAATAATAATTTCAGAGCAAAAAATAATAAAAACAAAACGCACCGAGCACAAAGTCAACAGATTTGCTGTATTAATTGCAGTAATTATAAATGAAATCATTTCATTTGATTGAATCGAAGTGGGAAATCGCATTAAAGCTCAGAAATTAGTTAGAGTTTTTGGAGATAAATTTGGGTTTAAAGGGGCATCCGCTAAGAATTACTTCTCCTAAGTATAACAGCTCTCCCTCCTCTTAACGATCGACGAACTATTTGTTATTAATTTGTACTTCAAATATTTTAACTAAAGATTGACGATGTCATCTACATTTTTCGACTACTTGCTGTCATGGTTCTCTGCACTCGATGGCTCATCCATTCCCTGTCGATTTATTGCTTCAACTTTAACTACAGCAATTAGCCAGCTACTCATCGTCGACCTTCGAAGCCTGTCTGAAGCCTGGACTGCTGCTGAGCTTTTAACTTGCTGTGGAATTCATCTGCAGTTCCGTTTTGGTAAGCACTTAAATAGTTTCTCCCTCTTTTAAATCTTATCATGTAATTACCGCCAGTTGGCTTCCAGGGACACATCCTCTCAGCCACATTCACAGACTACGACCACGTCCGTGATTTGTTCCACTGGCCATCGCACATGACTCCACCTCCTCCGCTGACCAGGGAGATGCAGATGTGCTGCTGGTGAGATGGGGGGCGTGGCCAGACCGCGACCGACCAGAAGTGTCCACCATCCTGCTGCCGCTGCTGCTGCTGCTGCTGCTGGGGCCAACTGCTGGGCATTGCGTGTATTACAATAATTTTTAATTACCGGCGTAAACGTAATTATGAATTTTTATTTCGCATTTGCTCTCTGTTTCTGCGTCTAAAAACCCCCCGCTACTCGCCGCAGTCTCCATAGTCTCCTCTTTTTTTTTCGCAAGTTTTTCCAGAGTTTTTCTTTTCGGTTTTTTTGCAGTACATTTTTTTTGTGGTTCTGCCTGGCGCTGATCCGGTCCATGATATGCACAAAGGTTTCAGATGTGGGAGTTTGCGTGGATGTGCAGGGGGTTGAGGGGGGAGTGTGTGCCGGTGCTGCCAGATTTTAGCTTTTCTTAGAAATGCAAAAGAAGGAAAAGGGCGGCTGGAGGAGAAGGCACGGCAGCGGAGGCTCTGGTGGCGATGTCACAATCACAAGGCGCGACCGGTTGCACGCAATTATCACAAGTGACGTGGAGCGGATATGCTGGCCGCCCCAACCCATTGCCACCCCCACAAAGCGTAATCTGGCCACGTTCCTCCCCGCGCACTTCATCAAGGGTCCATGGCAGCGAATAAAACAATAAGTGCTGCATGCTTTCAGGCGCCACTGCGCCAAATGCTGCTGCTGCTGCTGCTGCACGGCAGCCAAATGCTGGCAGGGGGCAAGGGGCAAGGGGCAGGGCGCAGGGGCCTCCCACAATTGTGGGCGGCTGCATGGGTGAGGTTTTGGGGGCACGGCCTGAGATTTTTATGGTTGCCCGCAGCGTCGGGCGCCTCATTACTGGTGGAAGAGAAGAATGGTGGCGGCAGGAGGAAAAGCGAGTTGGTCGTCAGCTCATCAGCCTTAACCCTTTTCCGCCAGCGTTCTTCTCCATCTCGCGCCCACGACTGGCAGTTCCTCTCTCCCACTCTCTGCGTTTCTCTTTCCTTCTCTTTGCCTTGATTTTTTTTTTGTGTGCGTTTTTGTTGTAGTTTAAGCTGACGCTGCCGCTGCCGCTGCCGCTGCCGCGTTGCATTTTTAGCTTCTTCATTGCGCTTAAGGACTTTTGACTTTTGTTTTATTAGTTGTGACCTGTGCCACCCCACCCCCTACCCCCCATGAACCCACACCCCACACCCAAACGGGGCAGGTATGGGTGGAGGCTGGGGGCCCTGTCGCGGACTTCTTACTTATCCAACTCATTTTTTTTGTTCCCAGTGTGTGTTGTGTTTTTTTTTCTCCTTTTCTCTGGTGCTATGTCTCTGTCTCTGTCAGTGTCTCTGTGTCCCCCACCCCCGCGCGTCTCTACTGTAGTATTTCTCATATTTTTAATTTCTGCACTTTGTCCCTATTTATCCTGGCGTTGGCAGTTTTTAATTTCTCTGCTTTTCCGGTGCAAAGTTAATGAATAATTGTGCGCACTTTTGCGGCAAACGGAGACGGCGACAGCGACATTCTCCCTCTCTCTCTCTCCCTCTCAGCGCGTATGTGTGTGAGCGAGTGCCACATAGAGAGACAGAGACAGAGAGAGAGAGAGAGAGAGAGAGCAAGATGGAGATAGAGTGGCGCTCTGAATGGCGCAAAGTGTGATTGCATCCGGCGCCTTAATGAGTTCTTGATTTAATTCTTTTTTAGCTGCCTTTCGTTTCGGTTTCTTCCTCTCCTCTTCGCTGCTCTCTCTGCTCTTCCTACATTCTTCTCTATCTGCTCTATAAAAAACCCCCTTCAGTCCCCCTCATTTCCCATGAGCTGACGTTGATTTCTTGCCATTTGCAGCGTCCAGAGCCGATGTCGCCTCTCAGTGTCACTGTGCCTGGAAATTGGTTGAAGCGGTGCGGGAGAGTGCGGAATGAAGAGCCGAGAATACCAGAGAACAGAGAAGAGAGAGAGAGAACCAGAGACGTCAGCGGAGAAGTGCAACGAAACGGAAACGGAAATAAGCTAGCAACCAAAATGGAGTGCAGCTCACAGAAGAGAATGGGAAAGAGAAAGAGAGACAGTCAAGTGGTGGCACGAGGCACTGATGAAGTTGAAATTGCGTGGCAAGAGAGCTCCGTAGAATTCCCAAAGAAGGAGCCAAACAAATGAGCAGGAAAGAGCTTCGAAAAATGGGGAAAACTTTTTCAGAGTAGAGCGCCTATCGATGGAGATGTGGAATAAAGACAGCAAGAAGAAAGTAACTGAAGAAAGAGAATTTATGGCAAGAATCTTCTGAATAAGAGTCTAGAAAAGTACAGCAAAACCTTAGAGATTGTTGGGTTGAGTCCGGAGAAATCACAGAGCAAAAGACAACAAAAAAAGGATTTACTTTACTCTGTTTAGACTTCCCTGAGGCCGGCGCAGGCAGATCCTTCAAGCCCATCGACACTAATTTGTCTTCAATGAAGTACTGCCCAATGATGCTCTCAAGAGTCGCGAGTCGCCACCCAGCCTGTTGCGACAGTTGTAGATTCTTTGGCTCCTCTGCTCTTCTCTCTCCGGCAAAAGTGCGTGACCAAAAACAGAGCAACAAAGGCAGGACAATGGCCAGGCGACAGGCGACAAACAAAGGGACACAAAAAGGCAGCAAACTCAATGGCAGCAAACGACACAAAACGCAACGCAACGGAATCAAACTGAAGTGCCAAAACGACAGTGAATGGGGGAATGGGCGGGGGCAAGGGAAAGACTCTGCCACTAAGCCCCGGCCAGCTGCAAAAGGGACAACCGTCGCAGCCAATGCGTAATCAAAGTGCCCCAACAGAAGTGCAGAAGGGCAGAAGGCAGAACCAGGACCCACAATCCAGACGACGCCACATCGTCGTCGTAGTCGTCGTCGTCGTCGTCTTAGGTGGATCAGCATCTGCATGAGCATCAGGAGCAGCGACCAGTCGCAGGAGAAGGAGCAACAGCAACAGCAGCAGCAGCAGCAGCATCCAGGAGCTAGATCTGGAGCCTGCATGAGTCCGTTCCGTCCGTCCGTCCGCTCGTCTGCCGTCGGCCTGTCAGACACAATGAGCATCATTGTGTTTTAAGTGCGTTTGTTGTCCGGGACGGGCTCTGCCAGCCCAATCCCCAATCCCCAGTCCCAGCCCCAGCCCCAAACCCGGCTTCGGTTGTTTATTTATTCTTTTTCTTTGCCATCTACATTTTTGGCATTGGTTGGCCCATGTATTTCCGTTGGCCCGTTCCCTAGCTCCGTTCCTTTTTTGGGTCCTGCACAAGAAAGTGGCCAGCCACCAGGCAGACACTTTACTTTTTGCCATTGTCTCCGTGTCTCCGTGTCCCTTGTCTTCTCTGTCTCTGGGCTCTGCCCTCCCCCGTTCGCCGATTGCCAAATGAAAAGCGTTTTCAAATTAATTGATTAAAGTCCATTACAAGTTGCTCCGAAATGACAGTGGCAATTGTATGAGAAATGACTGCAAAGGACTCTCGGACAACGGAGATGCCAAATGGGATTAGGCAGGGCTCGTGGAGTGGGCGTGTGGTCAGAGCAGGAGGACATTGTCCGATGAGGTGAACCAGCAAGGGGGAAAGGGAAACAACAGCAGCAGCAGGAGGAGGATTACACATACGGCAAGGCTCATTGATTCTGTGGACACAAAAGGGACAGCGACAGAGAGAGGGAGGCTGCTGCTAATGGGACTTGCTTTGGGTTGTGGCAAAATCCTTGAATATCCTCCAGTGAGTTTAGAAATATTTCAACTTAAGAGTTCTTCGACACATATTAAACATTTCCATTAATTATTCATGAATTACGAGCGCGATTAGCTCCACTTTTACACATTTCTTTTTACCAATAATCGAACCCAAATTTTGGCATAGAATCTGCTCAATCACTTGCGGAATCCGCTTGGAATTTCTTCATTTGTGCAGACCCAAATCAGAGCTCCAACCGACAACACCTTGACCTGGCAAAAGCGAGAGCCACACAGCGGGAGTGGCTTCTGCATCTTTAAGTAGTTTCGACCCAAAAGGAGAAAGTAGGTTTGGGGCTGTTCAAATTTTATTTATGTACGGCTGGCCAAAGGAATGCCCAGGCAATTTCTCAAAAGACAACGAAGCTCGGTGAGCGAATGTCAGGCAGCGTCCGTGTCCGTGTCCCTGTCCGTGTCCCTGTCCGTGTCCGGGCTTCTGGCAGGAAGTGGAACTGGAAGTGGTTTTCTTGGGGCGAAGGAACTTCGCACTGACTGCACGCTGAACAAATCAAACTTGTAAATTAGCAATACTCATTGACAAATATTTCATTCGGCCTGGCAGTCGCTCAGCCTGCCTGCCGGTCCTCGTCCTCGTCCTCGCCCTCTGTCTCTGTCTCTGGTTATCATTGGCCGTGCCTTTGTCTCGCCTCCTTCGGCGCAGCTATGCAATATTTCAAACACGAACTTTGCGCGCCAAAGATTAATTAACTTATGTCAAAGTAATTTTCAACGTTCGTTAAGGCGACACGAGCCGGGGCAGGCAGGGAGAGAGTCCGGAGAGCCAGGGAGCCACAGAGCCACAGAGCCAAGCCAAGCGAAATTGATTGTCAGTCATTCAAAGACATTTTTTCCTATTTGGCTGCTGCCAAGGCTCAAAGATATTGGCTTTTAATGGGGGTTGGCCCCGGCCCCAGCCCCAGCTCCAGCTCCTGCTACTGCTCTTGCCCCCTGGCTCTGGCTCTGGCTCTGGCTTTGCCTTGTGGCTTACCGAAGGTCAGACTGTGGGCAGGGGGAAGTCCGAGGATGGGGGCCCGAATATTGTTAGTTATTTGGGGATTCCTGGCCCTCCGTCCCTGCCCGTGGCCGGCAGACACAGTCAATAAGTAAATAAATGAATGTAATTACAAGCTAAATAAACACCAATGCGATTAATGGCTCAGTCTCAGGCTCTGTCTTTGGCCCCGTCCTTGCTCCATCTCCCCTCCCTTCATGTGAGGGAAAAGAAATAAAATTTGTCACTCGCTCGCTTTAATTTCTTGCCCCCCGACTTTAAGATGCTTCTTTCCCGCTTCAAAGGCATTTTCTTGTGCAGCTGGCAGCACTTTTTTTTGTACACAGTGCAGAGAAACGGCAACAAAAAAACAGAAAAGGAGAATGGACAAATATGCTAAGAAGTCGCGGCCGCAGCCTTAGCATAAAGTAGAAATTTACACATTCTTAGCGAAATAAATACGGGCACAAAGCCCGAAAAAAAACGCTGCCACCAAAAGCATGCAGATCCATGCACCGCGCGCGAATGTGGCAAGAAAAAAAACATAACGAGAAGGGACGTGTGAGACGCTTCTTACGCGTCACAACTTTTATACCCGGCACTCAGTACTACATCTGCACTTTAGCGGTTATTTGTCCAATTTTACATTTTTTCTTCATCTGTCATCTACATCAACAACACTACTCACGCCAACACGCTCCTTTAGCTCGCCACCCTCCCCTATAGACACACACTGCAGAGTCGCGGCAGAGTCAGCGGCAGAGGAAGCGGCAGAGGCAGCGGCAGAGGCAGAGGCAGTGACGTGTCAGGGGCCAGGCCATAAACAGCGCGAAGCAGATTGTGAATGCTGCGGGACGGGGTGGGTTTGGCTACTGCAAATTAATTTCTTCATTGTGGCTATAATAATGATCCAATCGTATCCCAATTTGGTGATCTGATAGATATGGTCATTCCCTACGGAATGGCGTTTTTAGTTTTCTGCTATCTTCAAAATTGTAGATTTGGGAGGTTTTCGCCCTTTTGCGGAGGCGGAAAGGGGCGTGGCTCATTTTGAAATACACTTGTAACAGTGTGAGCATACAGAAGTCTGGATGCAAAATTTTGTGGCTCTAGCTCTTATAGTCTCTGAGTACTAGGCGCTCATCAGGACGGACAGACGGACAGACGGACAGACGGACAGACGGACAGACAGACAGACAGACAGAGACTCGGCTATTGATGCTGATCAAGAATATATATACTTTATGGGGTCGGAAACGTTTCCTTCTGTGCGTTACATACAACCGTTATGTGCACAAATACAATATACCCTATTTACTCTTCGAGTACCGGGTATAAAAACGGCAGCGCCCCAAGATGAAGTAAGCAACTTGAGTGAAAATTCTTATAATTTTTGAACACACAACACACACACCGACGAGAAGTAACTCTGGCCGGAGTCCTGGGTGAGGGTTTAGCCACCACACCGGACCCTTTTGTACCCTTTTCGGGCAGTGGGTATAACGATTATGAGAAGAGGGGAAAAAAATAGGGAAAATAATATATTTATAGCCGCGATATAGCTGAAAAACATTAAGCTGAAAAGTTGTGCAGTCCAAAAACTAACAGAGCTAACCACTGTTAAGTTAACAGCTTTTCAACAGAGCTGCTGCCAGCGGGAAGCGAGCGCTGTTAATGCGAAAATTATTTCTTGCTACTTTGAACTCCTGTAAAAGGTAAAATTCAACAATTTGGGTGAAATTTTTAACACGCTGCCTTATCAGAGAGGTTTAATATAATTTTTTGGATTTAAACAAAGGAAATTGTCTTTGTATTTTGTGTTATTCTTAAACGTTGAACAAGTATAAATTTGTGAAGAGTGTTTCAGCCTTTTCGAAGCCTTTCGAAGATGCTTCACGAATGCCGATATACATATTGAAATAAACACCATCTAACCATCACATATAATATCATTTATCTTCAGTTTATTTTTGTACTCTCAAGGGTATCCGCACATTCAGCATGGGATCCCTTTGGCTTGCCTTCTTTTCGTGTCGCTTGTTTTTTTTTTCGGGAAAAGGCTTAACAAAAAATGCTTTTTAACATTCGTGAGCCAAGGGGAGGTGGGCCGAAGGCAGTGCAGGTTAAAGAAATGCTTTGGTTGGGAAAAAAAGCAGAGATTTCTGCTCGTCATTTATGCGTTTATCTCCGGCCGCCAACAAATGCGCGTTGTGGCAAGTGCCCCGTTGCCACTTCGCCGCTCTCGCCTTTGCCACATTCCCTCGCCCACCGACCGATGTGGCAGTTCTCTGTCCCTGTAGGGTGCACGATGAGTCCGTGCACTGTGTGGAAGGTGAAGAAACCCAGGAGCTGCTTGAGAAAACCATGCCATGGCTTAGAAGGCATTTTCAACGACAGGATTTAGGATTTTCTAACCCTCTTATAATGGGATTTACCTTAAATTTTCTCTTGAAATTAATTCTCTTCTTCTGAAGTGAAGAAATACACAATTTTTGCCATTGAAAATATATTTTTATCTTGTGCTAAATCAATCTTAAGTCAAGCTAAAGAAATGTGATAAATATTTCCCTTTTTGTTAGCTGTAAAAGTAGCGCCCATTGCCAGTCGTCGTGGCCATATCTGCCGCATCCTGCATCGAGGCTGGTAAGTGACAAGTCCCGACAGATGCAGCCCGCCCCGAAATTATGCAACTGCAAAGCTGCTGATGCTGCTGCTGCTGGGGCAGAGGACAGAGGGCACATGCATCCCCTGGACCCATTCACATATGCGACCGCTTGCAAATCTTTTCTTTTTGCCGGCAGCAAATGGTTTGGGGCTGGACAAACAGCACGTGGGCTAAAGAAAAATACGCGAAAATTATATTTAAGATGACATTTACGAGTGTATTTGTGCAGGGACAGAGGCCGAGGCTGGAGGCAGCCGATCCGTGTCCGGATCTGAATCCGGAGTCCGGAGTCCGGAGTCAGCTGCGGTTGGTGCGTGTGGAGTGCGGCTTGTTAACCTGTTTCTTTGTTTGGTTGTTGCTGCTGCTGCTGTTTTTTTATGTTTTTTATTTGTTTGCCGACTGTCTGGCAAAAAGAACAGCAGCCAATTAGTCCAAGACTTGGACCGCGGCAGCACTAAGGCTCCTCTCTCTCTCTCTCTCTTAATTAGGAGTGTTTATGAGTGCACAACTTGCACTAAGCCTCGTCTTGGCCGAAATCTTCTAAGCCCTAAACCCTTCCGCCTCCCCCTCCACCCCGTGGAACACACAAATGCTGCCATTCCTTGGATTCAGTTTTTATCTCTCTCTCTCGCTGTTTCTGTTTCTGTTTCAGTTTTGTTACTGTCGCTGCTTTTTAATTAACATTTAACACGTTTGTGCCCCGCACCCACTCGCACCCACTCGCACCCACCCCACCCCACTGGAAATGACATACATCAAAAGCATAGGTCTGTCTAGTGGCAGATTAGGATGGTTCAGGGAGGGAGAGGGGGCGTGGCTGGCATTACACGCGTTAATTTCATTAAAATTAAACACATGCATGGCCAAAAACAAAGACGGCCAAAGGGGCCTTTGGCTACGGATTGGGTACGGATGGGTACGGATGGGTACGGTTCCTGCCACTGTTTGCTAAGTAGCTGCCTCGGTAATATAAAAATAACATTAGCATGTCCTTGTGCAGGACACCTTTTTTCCGCCTTTCCCCATCTGCAATCCCTTCTGGTTTCTGCTTCTGCTTCTGTTTCTGTTTCTTTTTTTTGTGTGCGTTCTCTGGTTGAAGTGGCCGGTCCGAAAAATTCCCCGGTAGGACAGCCCAGCCAGCACACGTCGAGCCGACAATGAGCTGCGTTCTACGTGTGCATCCTTGCGGTGGCACCTGCCCCAGAGCCCCATCCTGCCATCCGGCCACACTCCTTGTGGCATCCTTTGCTGCGCTTTTTTGTCAAACGCTTCTCTGACTCTCCACTCTGTCCATCCGTCCGTCCGTCCGTCTGTCTGTCTGTCAAACGTGTACTGCATACCTTTAGGCTTCTGTTCCGCCTTCTTTTTGTGTGGCACTGCCACAGATGTAATGCGAGTGCCGAATACTAGGCAGGGGATTACACGGCCTCACAGAGCAGCAGCTGCAGCTGCAGCAGCGACTGCGACTGTCTATAAGTGTGTGCCACTTGAGATATGACAAGTGGCCACAATAGGCACTCCACTGCCTTCAGATGGGATGGTGGACCATGGAGGCGGACAGGGCATCGATTCAGAAGCTACAGAATGCCAAAGGAGTCCCATTAAATGATGAGGGAATCCTCTCCGAAATCAAAATTCCCAACTTTAAAGCAATCAATCCAGTACTTTCGGCTCCCCTTTCTGCTGCAAGAAATCCCTCTCCCATTTGGCATTCAATCCGTTTGGCAATTCGCACAAAAACCCATTGAAATGCTCACAAAACAAATGGAAGAAAAAGACGAAGGCAACGGCAGGGACGACGGCGTGTTCTCTGCTGGCAAAAATTAAAAGCAGCTGTCAAATGCATTTGATAGTTTTTAACCCTATCCTTTCCATCCTTGCCATCCTTGCCTGTCGTGTGGGCGGGATGGGTGTGGGGCTTACCCACAAAACAACAAATAGAAAATTATGCTTCAATAAATACATTTGCCTATGAAATCAACTGTGTGTGGCAGGGCGAGGACCAGGACGAGGAGACTGCTGAGGACTGGTGGGATTTTTCGAGTTGTTTTCATCAGTTCTGATTTTGTCGGATAGGGTTAGGTGGAAGGACGCGTCTGTGTGCGGAAAAGGTGCGATTAATTGAAGAGCTGACACAGGCAAGAGTTTGGGCTGCAGAGCTAAATGTTGCACTGAACGAAAGTTACACAAGCAACCATTCAAATTGGAAATTACAAATGGGTTGCACAAACTCTGATGAAGATAAAAGAAAACCGTTTATAATTTAAAGACATTTTCCGCTTATACTTGGGACATATTTTTGCCGCTTTCACATATCAAACATGGAATTCCCACAGCTCTTTCTAAGGCTCTTTCCGTTGGTCTAAGCTTCGTGCAACTATGAAGAAAGCACACGCTGCCCTTTGACACGCTTTCGCTGCCATTCCGAAGGTATTTCCTGATTATCTGAAGCTTTTCCTTTGCCAAGGGTTAGCGTGGTTAGCAGGTGAATTCCCCTGAGGATTGCTGTGTGGAGAGTGTTAGCAGAACTCGGAAGAACTTTCGTTTATGGTAAATAAATAAATGTAAATAAAATATAGTAAAATGTATGGCAATATATTTATGTAATTTTGTTACCTTTCCTCCATTTCTGGAGTATTTCTTTGTAGCCTGAAACCTTTCTCTCAGTGCAGCAGCGAGGCTCTCTTGTGCCTCACATTATTTCAATAGTTCTCCTTCCTTGCCTGTTCTGGAATCCCTTTTTGGGGGCAAGTTTTGGGCGGAAATAATCATCGCAGCCTGCCACCAAATGCGGCTAGTTTTTTGTTTATTTTAGTATGCCCCCCCACACACACACACGCGCAGACACGCACACTTGTCTCTGTGTAATATCCCTATATGTTTGCATTTGTACTTCCATTGATAATAAAAGGATAATAATATAGTGCGCGTCGCGGCAAATATTTGGCTCTGCTCTTCCCTCTGCGTATCCAAATCAGACGGCAGCCGATCCGCCAACTGCCAGACGGGCAAACGGGCAAACGGGCGACCCTTCCCTTTCATCTGAGTGCGCTCGAAAGTATGCCCGGACTGCGGGTGCTGGTGCGGGTGTTTGTCTAAGTTCCTTTTCGCAATTTATTGTTTTCGACATATTTGCGGCTGTTTATTTGGAAGGCCCAAACCCAAGCACCAGCCCAAAACCCATTTTAGTTTTGCTCTCAGCGATGGCATTGCTTAATTAACGTGAACGCGACTGCATCTGGGATTGTCTGGCGCCGGATTTCGGGCCTCGGGCTTTGAGTAGTTTTGCATACAATCATTGGACATATCATTCGAACATTTGAACTTGGAAATTGAAGGGATTGGGACATGGATCCATGCCGCTTTCAGCACGTTTATCAACGCTTTGACTTCATTGCAGTATCCAAAGTGGCTAAGTAAAAGTGACAAGTAAAAATCGTCAGAAGGGAGAGAGTTGCCAAAGCCTTGGGTGATCATTTGGCTCTGCCCTTGCCTTTCAATTGTTTGTCAATTAATTGCACCTTAAGAAATTCTCGCCACACCAAAAGTGCATCTCTAACTCGAAGCATCCCTGCGGAGGTGCATTTTTGGGCTGGATCTAACCTCTGGTTAACCTCACAGTCGTCAGGCTCCATATTGGGGCATGTGCAACAAATGAATGGGGAGAGTTTTTCGGCGACAGGAAGTAAAACGGAGCGTTGACAGTGAACAACATAAATTAACCAAAGTTGTATTTAAATCAAATGCGATTAACATCTACAAGCGATGATTACCCTGCCCCTGTCCCAGCTGCTCCCAGGCCCCAAAGGATGACCCATTTTTGGGCCTGCAGCACTGCCGCACTGCCGCACTGGCTTTTGTTTTGTTTTCTATTTTTGCTTATCGCAGATGCCAAGGTGCTTCTTTGGTGGGGTCTGGTCTCCCGCTCTCTCTCTCCCAACATCTATCAGCGGACGGACATAAACATAATTTGCCATTTATGACAAATTGATAATCGTTTACAACATTTGTTGTCCGGGGCACGCACCAAGTGCCCGGCAACGTTGTTGTCTGGGGATCTGCATCTTGCTGTGGCTCTGCATCTTGCTGCTGCTCATTTGCATACAATGGTGGAGCCACGAGCCTGCCTCTGGTCTGTACGCACTTTCGGCATCACATCGATAAGCGCCACTTGTCCAGGGTCAAAGATCGATGCGAGGAGAAGCCAGAGATCGTTGCGAGGAGAGACCTGTTCTTGTTCCTGTTCCCCCTGGGCACTTCCAAATACTTGGCTGATTGATCAAGTCTCAATCTTTTGCACTTGCTCAAATATTCCCTCACTCAATCTTCCGTTCGCTCACCTCACTCACTGCCTTCCCACTCGCTCTCCTCTCCCGTTTGCGCTCACTCTGCGACGCACTCATTTGCTCATTTCCCCGCTCTCCATTTACTCACTCGCGCGCGTTGGCTTGGCTCTCTTTCTCACTCTTTCGCTCTCGCTCTCTCTCTGTCTGTCTCGCGGCAGTGCCTGGCTGCTACCCCTCATTGAGTGCGAGCGGTGCTTCAAGCCGCCGCCGTTGAGTGTTTTCGAACTACTCGCCATTTCCCCTCTGTTCGAAAACGCAGTCCACTCAAACGGAGACGGGGAAAGCTTTCAGTGGTGCGTGGTGGTTCGTTCTTCCATCTGCCATCGATGGCAGTCTATTCCATAATTAGCGCCGGGGCCAAAGTTCATTAGAAAACGGTCAACTGTAGATTGGCACACATCTGGACAAGGACACACAGACAGACACAGGACAGAGCGGGTGGCTGAAGGATGGACTGATGGACTGATGGACTGTGTGAATGGATTGCCCTACGGCTGGGCGGGGAGGCGGCACAGAAATTGGCGCAAAATGTCAGCGACATCGTTTGTCAAAACAAACTTTTTGACATTTGCCGCGCGTCGCAGCGAAAATGCGTTCCCCTCTGCTTCCCTCTCGTGTGCTTGTGTGTGCGTGTGGCAAACAACAACAGCCTCACGCCCCACGAGTGGCCAGAGCAGGACTCGACTGGACTGGACTGGACCAACCGGCATGATGTTTATCATTATTATCACAGCTCGCGTCCAGTCAACGAACCAAAATCGTAGGCTCATCCACGCTACTCACTTCTGACTACCGACTGTCCCACTGGCTTTGTCATGCCCTCTCCGTGGAGGTAAGCGTCTCCTTTTTGGTTTCAATTGAAGCCAGACAGAAGGGCTACACTTCTGAGAGTATTTTGAATATTTGCCACCCAATTTTCAATGTTTTCTAGTATCCCAAAAGCGTAACCGAAATTCGTTGAGATGCCGTCGAGGCATCTGCTTTTGTTTGCACTTGCCGCAGTGTCAACGAGTGACGGGCGCAACCTGGACACAGCCGAGACACCCACACAGACACCTTCTCTCTGTCTGCCACTGGGTTGCATGCTGGCGCTGGCGCTGGCGCTGGCTTGTTGTCGAGTTGATTTCTGGACTTGATTCGGTTGCTGCGGTTGATCTCCCACCCACAGCCTCCCACAGTCGGCCTCTTCAGGCTGCTTGAGGCAGCAACAAACACTTTTATTTCATTTCATTTCATTTCATAATTATCAACAGAAAATAAGTACAAAAATATACAAAAAATAGCAATGGCCAGGGAAGCATTCGAAATTGTGACATACCAAAGAGGCAGACAGACAAACGGACAGGGACAGGGACAGAGACATGGAGACAGAGCACCACAGAGGAGGTGCTGCTTCTGCCAGCGAAACGGAAGCTGCCAGCAGTCCAGTTTGCTGTTCAGTTTCGGTCGAGTTGCCATCGTTGTAGTGGGTCCCAGCTCGCCAGCTACCCAGCTCCCAGCTGGATACCAACAGCACCGAGCCGGAGTGAGAACGAGCACCGAGAATCGAGCTGCAAAACTATGCACAGTTATGGACACGTACACGCCAAAACAGAGCGGGTTGATGGTGCTGGGATGGTGCTACAAAGCGGTGCGGCTGGACCTCGGTGTGGTGGTCTCCGGCAAGTGTCCACTCGTGCAAATTATTGTGAAATACACAAGGAACAGAGCAGAGCGGAACAGAGCGGCGGGGGCAGTGGGAGAAGTAAGAGAAAGCATTCCATGCTTTACCGAAAAATGAAGTCATCGAAAGAGATGGCCACAGGGTATGAGAGAGCAGAGTCCAGTGTGTGTGTGTGTGTGTGTGTGTGTGTGCTGGATGGAACCCTTAATTAAATAAATTCAATATGCGCAACGGGCATCCAAAAGCCACCCAAAGGAGAACCCCACACCACACTCACGCTCCCTGTCCTCCCCCCCGCCCAACTGCCCCACAGAAAACACATTCCCCAAAAAAGGGAACAGCACACCCCAAACCACCCGAAAGCACCCAAACCGCCCAAACGAATAGGACCCAAATATCGTCCTGGGCCAACTACAAAATTATATGGCGAAAATATTCGTTGGAAATCGTCATGGATTTTAATATTTAAAAGCGTTTTCAAAAATTGTCCCCCGCATGGAAGGGACAGCAAGACGAGGGAGAATTCAAGAGAAAGGAAAGGGGCGGGAGAGCGAGAGAGAGAGGGAGAGGGAGAGGAAGAAGCTGGCTGGCAAGCTTGGAGCGAAAGAGATCAATGCTGTTGCGGGGTGGGTGGGAGCACAGTCTGGACGTGTGCTGACCAACAGGGCAGGGTCCCATGGTTCAGAGGCCAAATGCATCGACTAACGGGACCATCTCTCTCTCACTCCCACTCATCTGGCTCAACCCTTCGCTCGTTCTCTTTTGCTGCCCGAACTTCCCTTAGCTCGTTGCCCTGTCCGCTGTTTGGTCCGTGTCCCAAAAGTCGAACCCAGAGCCCAGAGCCCAGAACCCAGGGACCGGGAGGCCTGCCCATCCACAGACCGGACCCAAACCCGTTCATTCGACAGGCAAGCGGCAACATTTTGATAAGCGTCGCTGGACAGTGGCCCGGGCATCCACTAACCACCAGCTGCCCAACGACCAACCAAATGAAATAAAAAAGTAACAGCTCCACCCTGGAGTCCCCACTCACACATACAGAGAGAAACACAGAGAGTTTGGTCGTCGCCAAAGAGGATATTATTTAATGAGCTACACTTTAGGCATTGGACATGGATGAAGAGCCCCACGGTGGCAGGGTGGCAGGCAGGCAGGCAATGTGGCCAAGTGTCCAAGTTCGGTGCTTGCCAAATTGAGTTGACCCCTTCGAGTGGCTCTCCCCCACTCACTCTCTCTCTCTGAGCATAGTTTTCTGTGGCTCAGCCTGCAAATTGAATGGAGCGGGTGGAGTGGTGCGGGTCAGGCGTGTGCGTGATTAAAAATTCAATACCGAAACGAATGTGGAATTGAACGGTAAATTGAATGAGGGGCGGCCACAAAAACTAAAGCAGAACCCACTGGAGACACCGAGAAGACGAAGCTCCAGTTCGAAACTCAGCAGAGACACAAAGAAATGTTTCAGGCCATCGATTGATGATTTCATTTAACCAAATAGATTCATTAAAAATCATTCAAATCAATCTACGTGCACTCCCTTTGCTGAAGTAAAAGCCAGAGCCTGAATTCCAAACGATTTCCTGTCCAATATTCACCTACGTGAGGTCCCCGGACTAGACTCCATCCAACAGGCCAAGTTCCGGCCCAACCTCTGCCCATCCTCTTATCGCATGGCACCCACCTTGGCACTGCCAGAGAGAGAGAGAGGGAGAGAGGGAGGAGCGAAGGGGAGGGGGAATGTTTGCATAAATTCATAAAATTATTGCCATAATCAACATTATGCATTTGGAACAAACAAAAAACCAGAAACCGCAAAAGAGTTCTCTGACTATGTGGGAGAGGGAATGGGAGTGGGGAGGGGGATGTGGATGGGGTTGGGGTTGGGGGAATATGCAGGCTCCGTAATTATGCTCGCTTGATTTGCCAGCAACATTTTCTTTTTAATTATTTATATTTGGGGATTTTTAGGCAGTCAGGCAAAGCAATTCAAAGGCTTTTCCAACTTTTCCTTACGATGCCGCACTCCCTCCGCCCTGCAATACTTACGTGTGTGTGTGTGTGTGTGTGTGTGTGTTAGGGATGTTATTTGCATACATCAGACTGGCTGGCTGACTGACTGACTGACTG
The DNA here is from genome assembly GCF_008121235.1 of Drosophila subobscura. NCBI lineage: Eukaryota > Metazoa > Arthropoda > Insecta > Diptera > Drosophilidae > Drosophila > Drosophila subobscura. Next base: position 19,723,726 of record NC_048530.1, on the reverse strand, counting down.
GCAATATCTTTTTATGCCTTTGGAAGCAAAACGGCAACCCACCCATGGCATCAAATCCCATTCCCATTCCCATTCCATTTCCCCCACAGGCATCAGGCATCAGACATCAGGAGGCATTGGTCGCCAGGCTCTCTTCTTGTCGTTTCGTTTCGTTTTTTGGGCATGTGTTTTATTAGGCATGTTAATTAAAAGACATGAAATGAAAATAATTAAAAATATGTATAAAAAAACACACACACACACAGCCACACAGCCACACAGCCACACACACTCGCTGGCATATACTTAGGAGTAAATGTATTTGCATCTGTATCCATATCTCCATGTGAGGCGGTATCTATATGTGATGTGCACATAAGCAGTGAGAGCAAAACTGGTTTTATTGCTCTCTGTGCCAGATTGTTGTTCGATGGATTCGCTGTGGGAGCAACGGGCAACAGGGGGTATCTAAGGCTGAATGGAAGCGGCTTGCAGGCACATCGAAGCAGGAGCAACTCTTATGAGAAGTGAAAGCCCTGAGCTGATTCGTCTTAAAGCTCTATTCCAGTCGCTGGTAGCAGAAGAACCAGCTGCATGATTTATCCTTAAACTTGAAGCACAAACCTGCAGCAGAACACGAGCAAACTTGCATATCTACAGGGTATTCGCGCTGCCCTAGACCCGCTGAGCAACTCACCCACCCGCAGCCGTCGTATGTGGCCATATGCAAATTACCTGGAAAACGGGAAGGAGTCAAATTAAAGGAAATATTAACACAGGGAAAGAGAAAAACGAAAATAATCAGCCCTGCAGGGGGTGTTGGACTTGGAGTGTGGGGGATGAGCCATCAATTTTACGCGCAACACTTTTCCTCTCCCTCCCTCACTCTCGCCCTCTCGCTCGCTCGCTCTCTCGCTGATCGCCTTATTAACTCATTGCCGTGGTGTCAATTTACACAACAACAGAAACAAAAGGCTGAAATATGGCAACATTACTTAGCTGCCACACCGCCCCTTCCCCATCCCCTTCCCCTTTCCCATACCCCTTTCCCATACCCCTTTCCCATACCCCGTCACATTCCCATTCCCAAACCTCCCACCATTTGCTCCTTAAGGCAATTCTCTTTGTCTCAAATTTCCAGTGCCCCGCGAGTAGGTGATGGAAAAATGCCCGACTCCGTCTCCGACTTCGACAGCGACTCCTGGCGCTGGCTCTGGCTTGGAGTCCCACTCCTTGGACCCCAATTGGTGGCTACATCTTAAGTGTTGCTAATAACGCCTACAACTAAAAACAGCTGCGGGGTGGGTGGGGTGGGCGGTGTGCCCTGCTGCCATGCTTGAGCGACACTTTTAAGGAATTGCAAAGTTTTCGTAACAAAAGCAGACGCCCGCACGGCCCCACCGTCCCACCGAACGACCTCCTTGAAGCGAATCAACCGAATGCTCAGAGCTTGGGGGGGGAGAGAGACTTGAACAATACTTTGATGCGATTTTGCGGATATTAGGTGTTAATTTTTCAAAGAGCCAACGACATCGTACGCCAGTGGCCCACCCCCACCCAACCCAGAACAATTTCTCGGAGAGTGGAGCTGCGTCGGGTGTGCCATTTGGTGGCCTGTTGCCATTGCCATGGCACTCCGCCTTTTGTAATTTTAACTGCTTTTGGTTAACACTTTTACGCATTGCCAACTGCTCCGCCCCAGTGCCCCACGCTACTTACTGCTGCCAGCCATCGATATCACATGGCAACCTCCTGCCACACCGCGTGCCACACCGCGTGCCACAGCACAGCGCGCGGCTGCCCCTTTTGTCTTTTGCCAGCAAGTCATCGATGGGAAAACTTTTTGGCAACTTTTTCTTGCTTCACGTTTTTTGTCTACTTTAATTGCCCCCCAAGGGGCAGCAGCCAGATCTGCTGGTGGTGGGGAGAGCAACAAGCCCCTGAGTTACTGTTCTGTCAACAAAAGGCGTGGAGTGGAGTGGAGTGGGTGGGTGGTGTTGGGTGCTGCCATTTATTGAGCACTTTAGCCTTTCATCGATGCTTTCAGCTGAAATTATTTTGCTCATTTTAATTATTACGAGTATAACCGCCAAGTACAGCAGCAGCGGCAGCAGCGGCAGCAGCAGCCAAGAACAATGCCACCACAGCGCACATAATGGCAAGGAGGAGGGCGTGGGTGTGGGTGTGGGTGTGGGTGTGGGACTGGGTGGAACCATTTGCAAGTGCCGCAAACACACAAATGTTAACGGTTATGCCTCCCACCAGAAAGGGTCGCCCACTGGTCCGTCCGCTTTGTTGCGGGCACTCCGATGTCTCATCTGCGGCTCCTACTCTGTGGGATCGCTTAGAGGGGATGTCGCCGTTGCCGTCTTGCGGTGAGTCCCCGAATAGTCCCCCTTGGATACAGTAAAGAAGACTTGGGTCTGTGATGTTCCCCATGTTTGGGACTCTATGCAAGTAACAATAAAATCAAAATGCTGAACAACTTAAAAGATCTCCTTTCCCGCGACCCATCTCAGCACGCGGAAGAGTAGCTTCAGTGGCATGTCTGCGCTCTCCATCTTATTCTCGAAGCGTTTCTCCGGCGTGTCCTCGTAGAAGAAACGCAGGTAGAAGGTGTAGCCAAAAACTATGGCAATAGGCAGTAGTAAGAGCAGCACTAAAATCAGAAAGTATTTCCGATATTTCTGCATCCAATGAGCTGGAGGGCTCTCAATGCGCAGCTGTGGCTCCGAATTGTCCAAACGATTCTCCACTGCCACCATGGACAGTGCCGTCGCCTCCACTTCATCTTGGAAATCAGTATTTAACTGCTGGCGAATCGTTGCCAAGCCATGCTGCTCCGCCTTGGATCGCTTGTTCAGAGGAAACAATCTATTTTTGCCATAAATGTGATGTCTTCGAGCTCTGGGCACACCATCGAGTGCCTCCTGACTGCCACTGGAAACAAATTTGATTAGTTTCAGACTAAGGTCTCACCCGTCGATTCACATAATTACTTGGGCGTTGCGGCACGGCGTTTGTAAGGCATCGTTGTGGAAATCGTTCCTTAATTTTTTTCTACTCTATCCAGTTGTATGCTTGACGCACGACTGAAACCTAAGGGTCTGCTCGGCACATTCCTTGTCAAAGCGAAAGGGAAAAGCCTACTTTGCAGCCTGAGCTCCAACTGTCAGATGTCATCACAAAATAAATTCAGCAAAATCTAAGAAATATTTTCCAGTGTCAGCAAAGGTAGGGGAATTAGCAGAGTTTTCTGTTGGCTTGCAGTAATCGTTGCTGTACTCCCCCATATATCTTCACAAGGATCTCCATTGGGTCGAAGTCATGTGCGTCTTTTTCTACATCGTCGTCTCCTTTCTGCTACTTCTCTGCATCGCCATGTTGGTGGTGCTGGTGCATTGGAATTCAATGTAGTCTCTGGCGGCGGGGCAATGTGCTGCTGAAATAAATCGTATTATTTACGGGGTATTAGATGGACACGCTTCTTCTGGGCTAAATCTCTCTCTCTCTCTCTGGTTCTGGCTTTTGGAGCTGCTCTGCTCACAAGTTTTTGGTGTTTTATTACGAGAAACATTTGCATATAAGACTGCTCTCGCTCGCTGGCTCTCGCTTCTGCTGCTGCTGCTGCTCCTGCTCTTGCTCTCTATAATTAACTGAATATTTATTACTGCGGTAGATAAAATGTTATGCGGCTATTATTTTGGTTTTATGGCCAACCAAGAAGCCAACAAGCAACCTGGTCTAGGTGGGCTTAAGCCCCAGCAAAGTCGAGTCCCAGCCTGGGCCCTGACAACGAGACTCCTCAGCTCGGAGCTGGAGCTGGAGCTGGAACATGAGCATGAACATGGCAGACCACCGACATGGAGGCAGCATGAATATGCAATCCGAGCCAAAATGCATTCCAGGCCAGACGCGACAGGCCGAAAAAAAGGAGCAGCTAGCGAGGACTCGAACCATTGGAACAAGCGCCGCCAATTACGCCCACAAAGTTATTGCCTGGGGGTTGAGGGGGGACTGGGCTCCAGTTGGGTGTGAGGCAGCGCGAAACCATCGCTAATTGTTTTAGGACCCCGCCAGATGGAAGGCAATAAGGTGTGAAATTCGAGCAGCGGCTTCAGCTCCCAGCTCCCAGCCAGCCGCCAGCCAGCCACCAGCCAGCCTCCAGCTCCAGCTACGTTTACGGTTACGGCTTCGACATCGTCGCCTGTCCAAAAGTTTTGTGCCGGCAGTTGATAAGGCTGGAAAGTTGTCTTGCATGAGCGAGAATATTACGCAGTCGCCGTGTTGTCTTACATATGCCTGCGACGGATTATAACTCATACGCAGCGGCTGCTGCTTCGGAGTAATTACAAGCGAGTCCCAGAGACTTTCACGTGATGTTTGGTGGCCCCTGCCAGTCGCTCAATTGTCGCTAATGACAGCTGCCGGAATCATTCAGCAATTGGACAATAAATAATGATTTAATATACTCCGATTTTGGCGATTGTTTTCCCACTTTATAATTGCCATCCGGCGAGCACAGTTTCCCCAACCCAATTTCACACCATAGGCTGCCCCATTATCAGGGGACTGCTGATGGCAATTAGACACGCTCCGCTGCTCGATCTGTGTCGATTGGTATAAAAGCCACAGTCCGCTGGCAGTCAGGCCATCAGTGGATCCACGGAACAGACCCAGAAACCGAACCGAAAGATGCATTTCAACATTCATTACCTGTTCAGCCTGCTGCTGGTTCTGCTGTGCGGTGCCTTTGTGGTGAGTACACTCCGGGAGAGGGAAAAGTCAAAGGCAAAGGCACAGCCTTGACCCACGTTGTGTTCTCTTTCAGAGCGCCTATCCACAAGGTGGCCCCTGCGGACCACCACCCAGCGGTCCGCCGCCATCCGGCCCGCCGCCATCGGGACGCCCACCAGGCGGACCCGGCGGACGCTGTGGACCGCCGCCCTCGACAACAGCTTCATCGGGCTAAGTTCAACCCGATGGACAGTCCCCCAGTTCCCGGCACGACACGTTCCATGCGAAAAACTTTCTAATGCTAAGTGTACTCTTTTTTTTTTTTTTTGCTCAATCCATTCTAAAATAAATGTGTGTAATCCTGCTGAAACAATGGGGTGGAGTTGGCTGGTGGCTGGTGGCTAGTGGCGGTGGTTCATCATGGGGATGTCGCCGTTGCCGTCTTGCGGTGAGTCCCCGAATAGTCCCCCTTGGATACAGTAAAGAAGACTTGGGTCTGTGATGTTCCCCATGTTTGGGACTCTATGCAAGTAACAATAAAATCAAAATGCTGAACAACTTAAAAGATCTCCTTTCCCGCGACCCATCTCAGCACGTGGAAGAGTAGCTTCAGTGGCATGTCTGCGCTCTCCATCTTATTCTCGAAGCGTTTCTCCGGCGTGTCCTCGTAGAAGAAACGCAGGTAGAAGATGTAGCCAAAAACTATGGCAATAGGCAGTGGTAAGAGCAGCACTAAAATCAGAAAGTATTTCCGATATTTCTGCATCCAATGAGCTGGAGGGCTTTCAATGCGCAGCTGTGGCTCCGAATTGTCCAAACGATTCTCCACTGCCACCATGAACAGTGCCGTCGCCTCCACTTCATCTTGGAAATCAGTATTTAACTGCTGGCGAATCGCCAAGGCATGCTGCTTCGCCTTGGATCGCTTGTTCAGAGGAAACAATCTATTTTTGCCATAAATGTTCAGAGGAAACAATCTATTTTTGCCATAAATGTGATGTCTTCGAGCTCTGGGCACACCATCGAGTGCCTCCTGACTGCCACTGGAAACAAATTTGATTAGTTTCAGACTAAGGTCTCACCCGTCGATTCACATAATTACTTGGGCGTTGCGGCACGGCGTTTGTAAGGCATCGTTGTGGAAATCGTTCCTTAATTTTTTTCTACTCTATCCAGTTGTATGCTTGACGCACGACTGAAATCTAAGGGTCTGCTCGGCACATTCCTTGTCAGCGCGAAAGGGAAAAGCCTACTTTGCAGCCTGAGCTGTAACTGTCAGATGTCATCACAAAATAAATTCAGCAAAATCTAAGAAATATTTTCCAATCAATCCATTCTAAAATAAATGTGTGTAATCCTGCTGAAACAATGGGGTGGAGTTGGCTGGTGGCGGTGGTTCATCAGCCTTCACTGGCAGACACCAAAGGCTGCACTTGTGGTTGGCAGCAAGGGGCAGGGTGTGGGGCTGTTGTGGCCGGAGGCTGCAGCTGATGTGCAGATTGGAACTAAATTAAGTTATTAATTGGGTCAGCAGGGTGTCCCAGGGTGTGAATCCAATTACTGGGAGCTGCACTTGATTTGATTTTTGGTGTTTATTTGAGGTCACTATTCAGGGCGACCAAGTTTAAGAGTTTGGAGTTTGAGATGCAAATAATTCAGAGGGCCAATCCATAGCCAACGGCCAACGAACGCTTAGAGCTGCAAAAGGAAAAAAAAGCGGTTATGGATGCCAGAAGATGCGATTGCGAGGTACATACATACACAAGTCCCAGAGATTTCTCCAATATTTGTTAGGGGAATGACCAGAATGACAGCTAAAGGGATGATGGGATCTAAACGTCGAATCAAAATACATTTTTCCATCAAAGAAAATATCCCCTCCACATCGCACAGCTCATCGGCCTTGCATATTTTTGTGAGCCTTGAATGGCAGAGTATTTTGTTATCACTGGGAGCCACCAGTCGATATTAAAAGAGATCAAGTTTTATTGCTTAGATCTGTGGCTCAGTAATAAAAGAAAATATGCAACAGACGCACACCGACACTCACACATACACACAGTGTGGAATGCAGATGCAGATGAAGTTGAAATGTAAATTTGTGTCCGAATGGAAAGTTCCGTTTCAATGATTGCAAACGGAAATGGACCCTCGCCAGCTCCTGCCTCCTGCCTTCGCGTCCTTCGTCATTTGTGCCTTTCGCTCACCCCCCCGGGGGGGGAATGAATGGCAAATGAAACGCAAGTAAATACGATAAATAAATGTTTAAATAAATAAGTAAATAAATATGTGGAGGAGAGCCGCAGCCAGCAGCCAGCAGCCAACCGGGCCCCAAAAACCACACCAAACCGAAGAGGGACTGGAAGGGGCCGGGGGAGAGGATTGGGAGCTGCGGACAAAAAGTCCAAATGTAATAATTAAATTGCATTTTGCGTCTGCGGCCAAACAAAATGGCGGCGAACGGCAAATGGTCCTTGCTCGAGCGAAGGTCTGGAGGCGACAGTGGCATACCCTGGAATGCACCAAATGGAACTTACTTAATCGTAATGCACAGAGCCATCATCCATCAGTCATTCTCCTGCAGATGTGTCCCCTTTTGCCATATCAATCAGCCGCTGGATATACCCTCTCCGTGGCATCGATAGAGTGGAGCATAAATATTTATATGCCCGTGCAGCGGCCATTGGTTTGCATGCACTTGCCATCAATGTTTGTTTTTTTTAGCTCTGCCTTCTCCAGATTCACTTCTCCTCACAATGGGTAATTTCCCTGAACTCTTTCGCACTTTTACATCCATATATGTACATACATATGTATACATATACATCCATGTACATATTCGTATGTATTCGTATATCTTTGCTGCTGATTGTGCGCATCAATTGTGCGAATCACTCTCTCTGTGTGTGTGTCGCTGCACCGCAGGTCAAAGGCTTGCATTTATTTATCATTCAATTAAATATTTAAAATACCAAAAAATGCTTTCACCGCCATCGCAACTTATTTAAATTTCAGCCCCCAATCCACGAACCACACACAAACACACCCACACACCTTTAATATTGAAATTGAAATCATAAATAAATGAGAAAATTCGTGCTGCTTGCGTGGGTCTGGGTGAGGCAGAGGGGAGCAGCCTCCTGGGTCTCTGGGGCGGATGCTTTATTTTCTGTGGCACCATGTGTGCGTGTGTGTGTGTGTGTGCTGGTGTGCTTGTGTGTGATTCGCATTCGCTGTAAATTTTATTGTTATATATATGGTTTGTATTTATACACATTTATTTTTTTCGCCTTGGTGTACGTACGAGCGGTCGGTCGGTCGGTCGGTCGGTCGGCGCATTCGCTGCCCTGCCGCTATGTTTGTAAAATTAATTGACATTTTATTTGTTAATTAATTGTTATAGCCATGTTGTTGTTTGGTTCGCAGCGAAAGAGCGAAAGAGCGAACCAACGAACCAACCATCCGGGCCCAGTCCTCGTCCCGCTCCCCGGGGCAGTCCCCAGCCAATGCTCGTCCCGTGGTGCCTGCCAAAATGGCTAAATGACCAAATGGCCAAATGGCTTTTCATTATTGTTATTACAAATGCCGCGGTCATTATTATTTGCTCGTTAAGCGCACCTCCCCTCACCTCCCCTCACCTCAGCCTCCAGTGCAGTGCCGCCGAAATGCAATGCATTTGTAAATTAGTTTTGTAGTTTTAATTGCAAAAATTGTTAATTTTCTAATAATTTATTTATTTATTTATGTATGTTTGCCCGCTGGGTACATGGATGTATACAGTCGCAGCGGAATATATGTGCCAGTACAGTGGGCACCATTCGAGTGACTGTTCTCCAGCTTTGCAACCTCTTCAAGGCAACTTCCTTGGGGGCATAAATATACCACAAAATATTGTACATTTCCTTCCTTTTGTCAGCGCTGTAGAATCGACCTCCGATTTATTTCGGCAAGAGTAGAGCCTGCTGGCAGCGCGTAAATGTTTCCCCACAATCAATGTTTTCCGCATACATTGAGGAGCCAGGGATAAAGTCTCAGACCCCCCTCGGATCAGCTGCCTCCCCTGAACCAAAACGAAACGAAAGTAAGGAAAGAAAAGGTCCAACTGAAATATTGTAGGCAACATCCGCAGGGCCGAGGTCCCATCAATTTTTACAACTTTAAATACCAGCAGGAAGTATCTTAAGAATCCCCCAACCCCCTACCCAACGCAGCCCCCAGTCCACCCCCCTAGAGCAACATTTCGAATGCGTTCGGCAATAAGAAAAAAGTCATAACAAAATTTTACGACAACTTTGGCGGCGCTTTCATTTCGGAACTTGGTAGTTGGGTGGAGTCGGGGAGGTGTGTGCGCCGTGGCGCTCCGTACAGATGCAAAATGCAAAACAAAAGCAAAATTACCAAACAGCATAGCGAGAAGAACAGACCAGGGCCAGACGCAGACACAGACACAAACCTCAAGGAGGAGCAGCAGCAGCAGGAGTATTCCTCCATTCTAATGTCTTGCCAGCCATCCCGCTGGTCGCTTGGTTGGGGCATATAATAATCATCTATATTCATGGATTAGGATTCAATTTTTATGCCACACGCGAAAGACAGAGCGTAACGGAGAACCGAGCAGACACACACACACACAAAAAGGTGAAATCCAGCTCCAGCGAGTGGGAGGCAGGCAGGCGGACAGGCGGGCAGGCCATACGTACAACAATGAGGGTTAAATTGAAAATAAAGCGTTACCCAAAGATGCCACAGATAGAAACCCAGGGCAGAGAGAGAGAGAGAGCGCGAAAAAAACACACAAAATTATTCAAAAATTTATGCAAGAAAATATTACCAAAGAGCTAATAATTTTCTCCATCCATTGGGCGCGGGACGTTCGTTCGTTCGTTCATTCCAAAGGTGGCAAAAGCGCCGCGTGGGGGCCACCGCCACCAGCCAAGGGGTGTGGGGTGGGTGTTATTTAAATGGGTGGATTGGCGGGGGTGTTCGGTGTTATACCCAGGGTTTTGTATTAATGAATAATATCGCGGCAAAGGCGCAGGCAGCGGCAGCGGCAGGAGCAGAGTTTTTTCTTTTTTTTTTGTGGCACGCCACAGGGGTTAATAGGTAATCTGCATTTTTTGACATTTATTTATGTCTTCAAATATGTGCGAGGAAGGGGAGATGGCCCCCCACTCTGCTCTCTCTCGCGCTGTATCCTTCGCTGAGTGGCAGCGAGCAAGTGGCACTTGCCAGTGAAATCCAACAGCTGTTCAGAGTGTCATTAGAGCAAAATATGCCAGAGACAAAGTTCTCAGTGGGTCTCTGGCCCTCTTCCTCCCACTTTCTTCTGCAGCTTCTGGCCAAAGTGCAACAGGCATTTGAGAACAAAACAATTTGAGCCGCTGGGAGAACTACTTTTGGGTTCTTTGGCTTGGGTTTCGCCAGTGAGTCACCTCCGGCTGCTGCTGTTGCTCCTACTCTTCGTTGCTCTGTGGAAAGATTTCATTTCAAGCGGAGAGCTGTTCCTGGGGGCTCCTGGCTCTACGTGCCGCACAAATCTATATTTACGATTATGGAAGTTTATGGATGCCACTGCGGCTACGTTTTAGTGTCATTCAGCGTTGGGCTGTAAACGGCACCGCCTTGACGACCCACCACCGCTGGTGGGAGGGGGTGTAGCTCTCTGGGCCTAATGACAAATGCCTATGAAATGGTCACACACGCAAGGACCTGCCCCCTGCCCCCTGCTCCTTGCTCCTTGCTGTTGCTGTTGCTCTGGTGAAAGTGAAATTGTCATAAAAAGTGAAAGGCAACTGGGGAACGTCACTGGTGGGGGGCACGGGCCAACGGCTCACATGTCAAGGTAATTTGGGCGCACTTTTTGCACTCGTCTCTGTTTTATGGGCGAATTCAAATAGTTCTTGCTCCAGCCACGCCCCACGCCCACGCCCATCACACACACACGCACACATATGTAATTACTTAGTTTATTATATTGCAAGTGGACCAGCCCCACCGCCTCCTCCACCGCCAGCGCCACCGCCACCGCCCTTCCCCCTTTTATAGTTTGGCAAATCGTAAAAACTTTTACAACATTTACATGCAAGGCCAAGGCGGCAGGGGGGCAGTGGATGAACAGTGGGTGAGCAGAGTTGCCCCCGCACCAGGGTTGTCGCCACAAAAGTTTTCTCCACAGTTTTGTGCTCTCTATTTGTCTTTTGGCGAACCCCCCAGATGGCCTGACGCTGCTTTTTCAATTACTCAGGCACAGCCCACACCCCGCAATGGTACATCTCCCCACCCCGCCCCTGCTGGTGACCAATTGAGTTGCCACTTAAGTCGCCTGACCAAAAAATCATTAACTATTTTAATTTCAGTTGGCAAATTCCATGCAATTTAAATGCGAACCAAAGAGCCAATGCAATGGCAGGGGCGTGGCCAGCACACCCTTTCGGTGTACGTCTGTGTGTGTGGCTGTGTGTGTGCCTGTGTGTGTGGCTGTGTGTGTGTGTGTGTGTGTGCACTTTGGCCAAAATGCTAAGCAAATACAATTAAAGCGTCTAAGAAAAAAGCCAATAATTAAAAATGCACAAAAACCCAAAGTGAACACCGAACCAGCAGGAGGAGGAAAAGGCGAAGCGAAGGGAGACGAAGGGGCAGGAGTCCAGCCAAAGAAGTAGCAAAACACACACAGGATACATGCTGGCATTTGCAGCAAAATGTGTGAGGCTGCAGCTAAAAGATGATGCCAGAAAGTAGCCAGAAATGAGAGCAGCTTCCGTATGGGCAGCTGATATTAGATGAAAGTGAAAAAGAACACAAGAATCGGAATTTGTAAATGCTAAAGAGGCGAAGAGAAGTGTCAGTCATGAGAGTGGATGGATGGATGGGATGGCAAAGTAAACTCATTTGTTGGCTCAACCTGGCAAGCCCCGAAAGGGGTTAGCTGTCAGGGCAACTGGGCATGGGAGTTCCTCAAAGAGTATTGGATTACGGATTGGCTGCATAATTGAGGAATTTGGAGTATCTTGAATGGAAATTTGAACAGTAAGAAGTGTCAATGCAAAAGCAAACGCAGACTCAATCAGGCAGAGCGACGGATAGCAGAGGGAAGTCGTCGTCCTCCCACTTCTCCCACCATCCACCACTGCCAGCTAATCTAATCGAAGACTTCCCATCAATGGGTAGCTAGTTAAGGCAATCATGCGACCCGCGGAAGACGATGCTGACACGGACACGGCCACGGACACGGACATGGCATATTTTCCACCCAGTTACTCGCGTTAATTTTCCAAGGTATCAGGGCAGTGTTCAGCCGGGGATTCCTCAACCGCACTGACTGGCAAACAACAAGAAAATAGACAAAGAGTCGCGGAAAAAACAAAAAAAAAAGGGTCACCGCGCAACGTCGCCAACGTCCGCTTCCGTTTGTGTCTCACGCGTTTATATTTACTTGGCGCGTTTTTCTCATTATTTTGGTCAGGTGGCTTGAGGTTTTTCAATCCGAATCCCTTTTTTTTCTGTCGCTGCATACTTGCCGGAAAATGGTGCGGTCCAGGGTCAAATGGGATGGGCGTAAGGGGCAACGCCTCCTGCCAGCCCGAAAGCCAACACAACCCGACCCCCGGATCCCCGTTTCCCATTCCAAGCACAGGCCCAGTGGTAATAATTTAAAATTAAAATTTTCTTTTCAGTTCTTTTCTGCTTCGGTCTCTCGGTGTCCGTGTCCGTGTCCGTGTCCGTTTGTCCGTGTGTCCTTTGCCGCCGCTTAATCGGATAATGCGAATTTTTGTAATCGAAGTTTGTCGAGTCCTTGTAGACCCAGTTGTCCCCTGTTCGCTGTGGTGTACATGACTTGAGTCAATATATGCAGTATTTTATGAAAAGTTAACCCTTTTTTTTACCCACTCCTTGCCAGGTTGATTTGCATGCGACCAAGTCGAGCCAGAGACGACGACGACGAGCGACGACCGACCCCAGCCACGGCGCGACTTTTGTTTTAATGTCAGCTCGGGCGGGCGACGTCGCTGCTCAATTGTCTAACATTATCTGATTTAGCGTTTAATGCCTAACCCTTGCCTGGCCTTGCCTACCGACTGCCGACTGCCGACTGCCGCTCGCCTGGATACCGCCACGGCTACAGGATGCGCCCACAAGGCCGACACACGCGCTCCGCCATTAACCAGGCAAGGGGCTGACAACAGAGGAAAAAGAAAACACCCAGCGAGAAGGTAAGACTGTGGCAGCAAGCTCAAAGTGAAGGATACCCTGGGAAGAACTGTTAAATAAGTAAAATCCGAAAATTATGTTGAGAGTTCAGTGGATTTTTTGCCACGGTTGTTGTCTGCCTTACTGCCTGTCAGACGTGTGTAAAGCCCAGCATACCCTTTGAAGAAAGTAGGGCTAGAGGTGGAGGTAGCAGAGGTGGAGGTGGGAGCAGGCAGGCGCAAGGATAACGAATTAAAAAATTAAAAATCGAAAGGCAACGACGACAAGGACAACAACGAGACGACAACAGGCAAAGGTGGAAAAAAGTCCCCCACACACACACACACACACATACCGTGTTTCGCCATGAAAGGGGTGGAAGATGATTAGGTGAGGGCGATGGCGGTGGCGGGGGAGAGCTGCCTGCCTGCCTGATGTGCCGCCGCTGATTAGGCAACGCTCCGGGGCCCCAGGCAGGAGGCAGCGGAGGCATAATTAAAACTCGCTGCGCCGTGTAATAAATGCCAAGGCAGGCACGGCCAATAAATAGCAACAACAACAACAACGAGAACAAGAGCCAGAGCCAGCGCCAGAGCCAGAGCTGGGAAACGGAAACGGGATCGAAGCAACCCTTTGGCAGCAAGCTTCTCCGCGGCAAGAACCAACCCCCCTGGCACTGGCAAAACGAAATAAAAGAAACAATCGAATTTTAATCAATTCGCACACCATCCTCGCCTTCGGAGTTCTGCTTCCCATTTGCATTTGCATTTTTGTGCTTTGTCTCTAGGCAGCCAAGCGTTGGCCCCACAGACTCCCCATCCAAACAGCCAACAGCTAGCACAATGTGGCAAGGGTCCAACTAAGCCTGATCTCTCTCAGCCCTGATCCCACGAGCAGGTTGCATGCTTCACGCCCTCACAGGGGGTGCCTGGTGGGGGTTTGGGCTGCTCCAAAGGGTGCTCCATGGAGGGCAAAGCCTTTGAGTGCAGATTGGTGCTGTTTTGTGGAGTGTTTCGATGGAATCGATGGATTGCCCAAGTGCTCAAGTGGTTCCTTGAATGGAAATTGGTGCTGCAGTTCAATGGAGGATGCACTCCAAAGTCGTAGCAGAACTCTGGACTCGCTCTGGGAACTGCTTGGCGGCCTCGTTAGACGTCGTTCCAATGCATTGTGTTTGGGGCCATTTGCTTTGGCAATTTGTATTCATTGCAAGTCATCAGCTTCCCTCCCCTTCCCTTCCCTCCTCCGTCTACACATTGCACTCGTCTTCTTTTCGTCTGTTTTTCTTTTTCCCATAGCATTTCCATTGCCTTCTTCAGTCACATTTCTATTTCTATGCGGAACTTTCAGGGTCCGGCCCTGAACAGAGCCATCATCTGCCCTGGTCCTGCTCCTCTCTGGCTCTGTTATTGCGGCTCATCATCTTTCGGCTGCCGAGCGGCGGAGGCCCATGCCCAAAGCCATTCTCCTGGCACCATCCTCTAGTCCACAGTCCAATCCCCATTCTTGTAGCTTTCATTGCTCGTTTCTCTGGCTTGATGCTGCCTGCCTGCTGCCTGCTGCTGTTATTTATAATTTTCGTTTATTTGCATTCGCATCCAATTTGTTTGTTCGTTTCCCGGACTGCTATTCGTTCTCTCTGGCTGCTCCTCCTCTACCTGGTTTGGTCTGGTCTGATCTGTCGTTTTTTATTCCGCTCTCATGTAGCAGGGAGTCATCTTCTCCTTCCTTCCCCACACACACATATTTTTCTACTACTTTCGACTTGTATTTTCCCGTTGTTGTTCTGTCTGCCTTCAACCATTTTACGCCATTATCAACGTCATCGTCGTTCTCGTTCTCATTCTCATCTGAATCCGAATCCGAATCCTCATCCTCCAACCTCCATTCTCCCCTACCCATTTGCGTTGGCATCTTCTCGCTTTGGCCACCTGGATCGTGGGCCCATGGGGGCTTGTGCATTGTTGGGGCCCGGCACCCAGGCACCTCACCTTTTGCACAGTTGTTGTCCCATTGTTGTCGCCGAGTCCTGCTTGCCTCCTCCTGCTGCTGCTGCTGCCCCTTCCGGGCGCCTGTCCAGCTGTCAGGGCATATTATTGGTGTGCGGAAAATGTTCGCGTAATTGGAATGTTGACATTCGTATTTGTGTAAAGGGAGGAGCCACATCCATCCATCCAACCATCCGCCTGGGTGACGTGATGACTCCTATCAAAGTGCATCAAATAGCCACGTCCTGACGCCCAGCAACATGATGCCAGTGCCTCTGGCTCTAGCTATGAGTCTCTGCTGAAAATCTTTTAGCATTACCTAAGTGAGGCATCAAGCAACCTCCCTCCCTCCCTCCTGCTCGACCAGCGGAAGGAAGTCTCCTTGTTGACTTGCACCCTGGTCCCTGGTCGTGACATTGCTAAAGCTTCGACAACTTGTCAAATTACCCAAAGCCAGCCGCCGGGCAGGGCCCACCCACTCATCCAGCACCCACTCCACTGGTCGTTTGTCAATATTTAAAATTGAAAAATATGCCCCCGACCCACGAACCCATCCGTCCGTCCGCTCGTCAGGTATTTTCATATCATTTCAATATCATTGATGTAAAAATGCTGCTGCTCGAGCTCTGTTAATGTGCGCAACGCGGGGCAAAGACAAAACGCAAGTCAATGAAAATGAGACGGGTTTGGGTCTGAGTCTGGGGTTGGATTGGTTTTCGTTGAGATCCGGGAGGAAAGACAGCAGCAGCAACAGCGACAGCGACAGCGACAACGTTGACGACAATCGGAAGACACCCTTAGACACACGGCAGAGTCACCAGAGTCACCAGAGTCACCGGGGGTTACCATTACCGACATCCATCCATCCGTCCATCCGTCCATTCACTCGCTTCTCTCTACCATTCATTGCCATTCATTCATTCGCTCATTCATTCAGTCTCTCTGTCTGTCTATCTGTCGTATGTATATTTCATATGCCCGCATGGAAATGGAAAGGAATCGCCTGGCACAGGGGGGCATCGGGGAGCGTGGGAGTGGGGGAGTGGCGGCAGGCGTCTTAGCATTTCCCAATGTACTCGAAAACGATTTATTAAAAAATATCTTTGGCACGGCGGCGAGGCAAAACAACAAGCAAGCTTATTAAAAATTTATTACCAAGCTTCAAAAATGTTACCCCAGTCGCCGTCGCTGAGTTTCTCCTGCTCCAAGGATTTATCCGAGTACATATGTATGGGTAAATGTATGTGTGTATGTGTGTATGTATGTACTTGCATATTATTCGTTTCCTCAGCGGGCCCGCGAGGCATTTCGCTGAGAAGTTACATCAGGTGGTGGCTGGAGTGCTTTACCTTCGAACCAACGAACGGCACGAGGACAGAACTGAGCCCTGGGCAAAGATATTGAAAGGTATTTTGGCTGATTTGTTTGAGTTGGAAATTTAATTTACAACTGTAAATGGTTTTAAGCGCTCACGGAGCGAGCAAGGAGCGTGGAAGTACAGCCGTCGGGCTCTGTGCGTAGAATGGTGGAAGTCTTCGTCGGAAGACCCCGGAGCACGCAGCTAATTGAAGTTCAATGAAGGTAGAGGAGAGTAAAATAAATGAAGAGAGATTCTAGAGCAGAATAGCTCGAAGTAAAGAGGAAGAAACTCATAGATTGAATAAAAAGAATTAAGAACAAATAATTATAAGTGGAGACTATCTGAGCACCTTCCAAACTGAAAAATTGGCATCAAAGGATGTGGCTTAATCACTGAAACTTCTGCACATTGGCACCTCTCGGCACTACGTTGTGTCTCCTGAAACTGCAGAGGAATGGGACTGCAAGCCGATAGATTGGCGGTTCCCAAAGAGCTGAATTGCCATCAACTATAACTACTTCAAAATATCTTGGAACAAGTCACATAAAAAAGTCATATTTAGCCGCTCAAAACGCTTCTTTTTGGGCTCCAATTGAATACGAAAACAATCAAAGAAAGAGCGGTGCTTTCCCCAAAGAGAATGTCCCCAATCAAAGTAGGATTCCTTTCCATTGCTTCAGAGCTTGGTCTTATGACAGCATCGCCAGGCCATGTGCCGCCTCGTATCAGTGGCAGAACAGCCGCAGATGGGGTAGAGGCCATTAAGTGACATATCAGTTGGGTGGCAGGACCTTCCACACGGACCTTTTTTGGGCATTGGTCATCATCATCATTAGTAATGAGCGAAACCCGAAATCCAGCCACCACCACCAAATTCCACCCAAAACAAACAGAGAGATGGCCTGGGCCTCCGAGTGTCTGTCTTTCATTTCGACTCTGATTCCGATTCCGAGTCGAGTCTCTGTCTCAAGTCCAATGACAAATGATCAAATGTCACACATGGAATTTAAAGTAGCTGCAGCTGTGCAGGGAAACGAGAGGAATGGGCAATGGGCAATGGGAATGGGATGTCCGGGGATGTCGATGGGTTGCCAGTTGGCAGTTGGAGGCAGGTACAGACATACACTCGCACGCTTATTAGCCCAGAAAGATCCCCGGCCAAGGGTTGACGAACGGATGGCCTACTATTTGATAACTAAAACTCATCCAGCTACAGCCACAGCTCCAGCGGCGTTGTCATCATTTTTATGATTTGACCAAAATGATGAAATGAAAGCCCATGAAGGCTTAAGTGTGGCACACACCGAGAGAGAGAGAGTGGGGTGGGCAGAGGCAGGCACACATGTGGCAAGCCCGCTAAGCCCATCCAGGCAGGCGAAAGCATTTTTCAATATTTGACAACAGTGCTGCAGTGCCACAAGCCCCACCTCCTGTGTGTGTGTGTGTGTGTGCGACTCTGTGTATTTGTGTGTGAAAAATGGCAACTTTGACAGCTTGACACTTGAGCGTGGCAACCCTGGCGCTGCCCCGGCATAACCTCACACATGCAGCCCAAGCATCGGGAATATTTTAATCTAAGCAACGTCGCTCCTCTCCCCTAATAAAGGTGGCAGCTCGTCTCTCTCTCTCTGTCTCCTGCTCTCATTTGGGACAGCTTTGGGCGCCACTCAGTTCTCATTCCCCCTGCCCTTGCCCTGCTGATTGGAACCGCTGACGAGGCTGATATTTTGACAGCCAAACGTCACATCTGACAGCTGGGCCATTTGTCAAGAGAGAGAGCCCTCTGCCACTGGCTCTAATTAGTCGAGGGCGGGCTGGGGCATGGGCATGTACCCAATAAAGAGTTCAATGGGTGAGGTGCCGCTTCGGGGCTCTTGGATGCTCTCCTTCTGACAGTTTCCTCGAAATGTCATCTCTCAGCGTCTTGGTGCACCTTTCCACGAGTATCAACTCATTAATTTCTATTTCTGTTTGTCTTCTGCATAAGAGTGCAACGCTCCCTCTCTGCCCTCTCTCGCTCTCTCTTCCTCCTCTCTGGCTGGCACCCACTTGGCGACCTGCTGCTCCTCCTGCTGCCCTCTTGGGCGCTGCTACACATATCTGAAATTATACTTTGTCCTTTCTATAACAATAATTATTATTTTGCTTCAAGCATCAGCTTCAGCTTCAGCGCAAGGACCAAAGGAGAAAGCAGCAACAAGGGGACTGTGGGACTGTGGGGCTGTGCAGCAGGACGACTGTGTGTGGATGTCGGTCCAAACAATCAGAATGTCTATGGTGGAGACGCTTACTGGGGACAGAACCAGCAAACACTTAAAAATGCTAAATAAAACATATTCCACTTACACACACACACACACACACACACACAAACAGAAACAGGAGCCACGGGGGGAGAGGGATTCGAGGGGTTTTAGGGGCCGGCGCTCACAGGTGCCGCTTGTTAAGAAACATCTCGGGCTAGGGCCAAAGCAGGGGCTAGGACTTGGGCTGGGGGTTGGGTTATTTGCAATTCATAAACAGCAGACACACACACAGCACAGACACATACACACGGATACGGACACAGACGTCATACACGCACACAAGAGTGAAAAAAAATAATTTGCAAAAGTAGCGTCGTGTGACAATTGCCGAGCCTCTGCCCTCAGCCCTCAGCCCTCACCCTCAATGGTGGTGCCACAGCCTGCGCCTCCGTCTCAGCCTGTGCCTCAGATTGAGCCTAGGACTGTGTGTGTGTGTGGGGGCCTAAGGGGTCCGGTCCTCACCGTTATGGGATGGGTAAGGCCGAGGCGGATGGCCCATGTGGAGGCACCTCTGCTCGGCGGGGACCAACTACAGTTGTTGCTGCTGTTGTTGCTATTTGAATTTTGAGGACATTGTGATGAGGCTTTAGTTTGCAAATCTCTTGCACACACACACACACACACACACACACACACACACGTAGAGTGAGAGAGCAACACCACAGCACAGCACACCCATCAGCAAACATACGTCAACGAGCAGAGACTGAGGCTGAGACTGAGATGCGAGCTGCGAGATGCGAGATGCAGGAGAAGCCAGCAGGAGGCAGGAGATGCAAACGCTACTTCAACGCTTGATATCACATAGCCCCATGGCCAGAATGGCAGGCCCATGCCCGGGCCCCACCTCAGGTGTGTGCCTGCATTTGGCGTTGCATATTTTTGAGGGCATCGCCAGGTGGACTTCTCATCTGGAAGAGACAGTCAAAGCCTTACAGCAAGGTGGGGACCTCACTCTTCACCGATATTTGTGGTTTCTTGGACGCTTTCTCTGGGGTTTCCGCTGGAGAATGTCTCCCAATATTGTCTAACTCATTGAGTTGCCCACCAAACATTCATGCTGTGTCCCATTTTGTGGCCTTCTTTCCCTTTCAATTCTTTAGACTTTTCGTAATATTTTGTGTAGCATTATCATTTGTTGCCCTCGCAGCGAATAGTGGAGGCAGTTGGCTGTGGAGGGATGGTGCTGTAGGTGTTTTGTGGGTTTGTGCTGGGTGGCTTCGGCTTGCATCATCAGCGTTGTGCTGTGCTGTGCAGGTGTCACGCCCAGTCCGTTGCTGTCGAGTGCGCTTATGGCTGTCATGACGCCCATAACATTGTCATCAACATTAGTTTGCCTCTCCCTCTCTTCTCCTCTTTCTCTCTCTCTCTTTCTTTGCATCTGTGTGTGTGTGTGCTGTGCTTTGGGGGGTGGCCACTAGCTGGCACTGCTTTCGCCTGCCTCGCTGGCTGTTTGTCCTCTGTTCTGACATCGTCATAAAAATTGGTGCAAAATGCTTCACTCACTGTTGTTGCACTTGTTGTACAATGTGTGTGTCTGTGTGTGTGGCTGCTTATTGTGACTGCAAGTGAAGCGCAGTCTCTGGCATCCTTTTGGCCTCCTTGGATCCTTGGATCCTTGGCTTCCTTGCGACTGTCTGTCGGTCTGTCTGTCTCGCTGCTTTCTTTGTGTCTTAGGCGGCCACTATTTATTGGTAGCACCCGAAAGTAGGCTAAACACACACACACACACACATGCAGCGACACATAATTAAGCGTTGACTATTTGTAATTTTTAATAAGACAGCCTCTCCCCTCTCAGCAGCCGCCTCTAAGCAAAGCTCTGACAAAGCAACGCCCATACACAATATAAAATAAGCATGAATAATTAGAATATGTTAAGTGTTTGGTGGGGCAGTGGATGCAGTGCCTGCGAGGTGCACCAGTGCACCGCATATTGTGTATTTATATACATAGCCACGCCCACGCCCACGCCCACACACACACCCATGCAGTGACGCGCTGAAGGAAAAGCGGAGCTCGAGTGGGTGGCCCACCTGACTTTTTGTCATTCAAATGAAAACTGTACATACGTCGTTGTCGTTGGCGTTGTCGTCAGGATCTTTGTCGTCAGAGTCATCATCAACAGCTCAGCACACATACGCACACATAGATACAGATACAAATACACAGATACAGCTACAGATACAGCTACAGATACACAGATACAGCTACAGATACAGCTACAGATACACCTGCTCTGATTGCTTTGTTCAGCATTTTTCTACTCTGCTCACAATTCTTGTTGCCGTTGTCTCCTTTCTCGTTCCCTTTCTCTTCCTCACTGTTTTTCTGCATCTTTTTGCATTGCATACACTTAGGCGCGACTTTTTTTCCTTCTCCTGCGCCCTATGTGTGTGTGTGTGTGTGCGTGTGTATGGGTGCAGCTGCATAGAAAAATTTACAATGCAATTGAGTATGCAAATATTGCCTACTTGTCATGTAGACAAATATACATTCAGCGCCGCTCTCTGGCTCACCCTTTGTAACAGTCTCTGGCACTCACTCCTTACCCGCTTCTCAGTGCCGCATACATATGCAATAACCGTTATGCATATGCATCTGCATCTGCATCTGTGTGTGTCTGTGCCCGTTATTGTTAGAGCCGTTGCATTGTGATTGTTGCAATTTTCGAAATTAAAATAACAATATGGCTAAATCTTAGCGCAGCGAACGCAACTGTACTTGCAAAACGTCAGCAGGAACAAGCTGACAGAAGGAGAGGGTCTGCATCCATGGTAGAGCTTCCCAATTTGCTGGATCGATATGCCATACCTATGCACATTTATCTATAGTCCAACCAGAGCGAATATATCAAACGTTTTTTTGGCTTTCCCACACAACTGTACAGCCGGCGGATGAAAGCAGAAAGAGAGTAGAAAGTGGAATCTTTATCTGCCGCCTGTTGGCATCTTGTCGGTACTGACATTTATGCCATTGCCATTTATTTATTACAAATTGTTTGATATTAAAAATGTATGCCCGGGCGAAACTTTGCTCCCAAGTAAATCATTGTTTTCAACTGAAGTATGGGTGGGATGGGATGGAGGGGACTTTCCAGGGCGAACAATGACTATGCTCCTGTCTGGGGGTACATATGCATATAGAATGTCAAGAAATTAATGGCACTTGGCGAAATTTATGAGCATTCTGATATTTATGCGTCTTCTTCGTGAGGGGTCCACAGAGACTGTCTCAATATTTCGTTCGAAAGACATCACAGAGGCCGATGCCATCGCAGTCGACGCAGCCACCCCTGCCTCCTGCCTCCTGCCTCTGCAGTGCCCTGAAGTTTCATTAATGGCCTTGTTAGTGCTTTTGCCTGATTCCAGTAATTTTTGGGATTTTTTTTCGTTGGTGGCTTGAGGGATGGCTGAGGCCTGATGGGTCCCTCATCCGGTTTTGGTCACTGAGTAAAAAGGGTTTTTGTTTTTTCCTGCAAACAAATTCAATTTGCTAAATGTGTGAGTGTGTGTGTTGTGTGTGCTTAGAGGTAATGCAATTTATTCGGACTCGTAATAAAAATTAATAACGAAAACGTGTCGGCCCAAACGGCCAGCGTTCGAGCCACTAATATGACTTGGCACAAACGGAATGGGAAAAAAGCAAACTGCACGAAGCAGGAGGAGGGTAGGGAAGGAGTCCGGTGGGGGCCCTCGCATATTGTCTATCTAATAAAAATCAAACAAATTATGCCAACAAACTAGATTTCCATGCACCCCTGCGCTCCCCAGTCCTTTGGTGTCCCTGTCTCCTGGTGATTTGCTCAATAACCCTTGTAATATAAACAGAGGAATCCGCACACAAACACATGACATGACTTTCACTTGGCAGCAGTCCATCAGGCACTCCAGCAACCCACCCAAAAAAAAGGACATGACTTGGAAATCACTTAATCTACTTGGCTGGCAAAGAAAGCAAGCAAGACCCACAGGGAGAGCCACAAACAAAGAAACAGAAAGCGAAACCGACACCGAAACTGAAACCGAAACCGAAAACCCTTTCGACTTAAGGGTCGACAAAGAAAAAAAGGCCACAAGGAAGTAAACGGCGGCACATACGGGATGGGCTGGGATGGACTGGGCTGGAAGTCGCTTTGTGTGTGTGGGTTGGATCTGGCACTGAATAAACACACCATGACAACGGCATATTTCACATATATGTGCCCAGTTGGGCATCCGAATTATTGCAAATCACTAAAACCAACAATCCACACACACACACAGCCCAAAGGAGCAGTCAGGAACAAGCCGCGAACAGTACAACGGCAGCAAAAACACAGAAAGGGGTTGGCGATGTAATTGAATTCAATCAAAATTGTTTGGTCCATCAAACAGACAATTACAAGCCATACATTCTGCCCAAGGAATTGGCAAACTGGCAACAAAACGCGTTGCGAAAAGCAGAGCAAATATTCTGCCATTCAACCCCTCAAAAGCAGCCAGAACCCCGCATTGAGTTGTCAGTCCGTACACGACCCCTGCCCTACCATTACCCCATTGGCACTGCCGCCGAGGAACACACACGTAGACAAGCAATTTGTCAATCGCTCGATTTGATGAGCTTAACATCCTCATCCACATGCGCATCCATACGAATCTCGAGGGGGAGACGATGAGGCGGCAATAAAAAACCGCCAAAAAGAGTTGCCCGATGGAATTAGGCCAGGCACAAATCATTGGGCAACATCGTCTTTGGGGGTGACACATATGTATGTACATACCCAATGTGGGTCACGGCTACAAGCTCAATCGATCTGCATGGATCTAGGGACCTCATTTGTTGTATTTTCTGTAAGGAAAGATGCATTCTCTGCAGAGTTTAGATGATAATTTAGCGCTGATCTGGAGCTTATTCTGTCTACAGATTGTCAACTGTTGGTCTCCGATCCACTTCGCTATTGGTTAGAATAATTTCTTTTATATCCGCTAATTGGAATGCTTTAGTCCTCAATTTCACTTCCAAGTTCAACATTTCCTTCTTGCCTCCAATCAAGCAACAGAAACGTGTGGCAGATGCTTCAACAAGCCATCGAATCTGTTTGATTCCACTCTCTACTGCCAAACCTGTGATTGCTTATGCCCTGAGGTTGGGCTTTTTTAGCGCTTGACCTGCTGCCCTCCTCCTGGTAGACCGCATGGCCTGTACCACTCGTGGCCAGCTCTTGAGGCCTCCCCCGTCGCCCGCATGGTCCATTTTTTGTGCAAAATCACTTGACCAATTTGTCAAGTGGCACTAAAGCGTGTGCGTCGTCTGCCTTCTTCGTACTTTTTGGGGGTTGGCGCGTGCTACTTTGTTGTCCTTCGAGTCCTCGTCCTCATTCTCATTCTCTCGTCGTCGCCGTCTTGTTTGCGGTAGTCTTTTGAGAGTTTGGCATTATCCTTGTTACAATTTGCATGCATTGTGGTGCCATTCATCCCAAGCCCAAGCACAAACCCAAACCCAAACCCAATCTGAGGTCCAACCCCATCTCCAGATGGGAGGAAAGGAAAGCCATTCATCCATACATCCATCCTGGGGCTATCTATCCAGGCGCCTTTTCAGGCCAGTGATAAAAAATCTACTTGTCATTTCTTGTTAACCCTCCCCTTGGACCATTCCCCCCCTGCCATGACCACATCCAGGGCCACTTATGCCCGGCTATTTACTTATTTTTTATGATTTTATTAGCTGCAAAAACAAGCAATTCTGCTACAATGTTTATTGGTTATAGTGTTCTTCGGGGTCTCCACAAAAGAAAAGGGGTTCGGGCCAGGGCCACGTCTTTGATGTCCCCTTAAAAATCATAAGCGTGAGTTATGCTTTATGCCCAAGATTTGTCAGATCTCAGTGTGTGTGTCGGGTGGGGCGAGGGTTGTTGTACCAATAACAGGCATTGCCATCTACATCTCCATCTACATATGCATGACTTGGGCGGGTCCCCGTTGCCAGCGGGCAAATTGCGACAGCGATTTGGGCTGATTTGTGTGATTTGATTTCATTTGATTGTGTGTAATGTAATATGGCCCAAAGAGAGGTCTGGCAGCAGTGTTTGGCCCAATTAGGCTGTCCATTGAGTGGCCATACAAATAGGTGGAGCAGCGCAGAGCCATCAGTTCAAAGTGCGGCCATCAATTCGTATCAATCAGGCACATATTGATTGAAGGTAGACTGAGGCTTTTGTGTGGTGGATGGGGGAATGTGTAGCAACCAAATATACAAAGGATGGGTCGAATTCAGTGACTAGAAATCGATTGTCGAAATCAAGAGTGTTACAAGTATTTCTCTTAGCAAATTAAATGGAATTTAAAAGAATATTTCTATGCTGTAGGAACACAGAAAGATCCCTAAATATGTTTGTGAGTCAAAGAATATTTTTTAAATTCATTTCTTTTTTTTGTTTTTATATTTTCGGTAATATATTAATAAAGTTTTATTAGCAATGGTTGGACCGCATATTAAGTATATTAATATTAACCCGAGTAGCTTTTGGTGCCTGGTATATCATGCCATGCCATATAATTGTCAGTCATAATTTCATGTCTAAGCCTGTCACCACTCCACAACATTGTCCTGATTTCCTATACACCCTAAAATGGATTTCCTACTTATTATTGAGATACCTTTGTCGCCATTTGAAATTCCGGTAAGTTGCCAATTTCCTGCATTCATGCAATTCGTCCTTGAGCTGCCCCTCTTCCCGCAGGAAGCGAACATTGCGACCGCCCTCCTGCAATTATCGTTTCATTTCTTCGTCAATAGTTACACCAGCGACATGAATTTGATGATTGCCGTTTATGTCTTGAACTGGAACCCCCTTCCGTAACAACTGTTTCCAGTATTACTCGACACCTGTAAGTGGCCATCCATCCGCCTGATGTTCCTCTAATGTTGTTGCTAATTTGTTTTCAGTGATTTTCATTATTTGGAACCACTCAGAGATTCGTGGATACATCCATGTGGACTGTCCCTGGACTAAAGTCAAAGTAGAAAGAGTTCCTCCCATTGTGGAGATGGATCAGACAGCACTTGAATTGTTATAAAAGAGAATAAATAAATTGTAGTTAAACCTTATAGCTGATATTCGGTAATAGATTCCACAGAGGATTGTCACTCCTTCCTGTAAGTACTCTTGTGGATCTTCTCTCTTATCAATAGATAATATTAAAGTGGCACTGCTCTGCGCTGTCCAGTCGGTTGACCTTTTGCGTGAATGTCTTAAAGAAATCTTCATTTCAGTGACCCCAGCCAATCTTCTGCCTTTTAATTGCCTGCTGTCCCCAGGCCAGGTCAGTATACGTCTCCATCTCCATCTCCATCTCAGTCTCTCTGTCTCTGTTTCGGTTTCAATTCCAGTCCAACCCTCGCAGCAGTCCCGGCATTCATTTGAAGCCGGCCATTTCATTAACTGGCCCAAGGCGAACCAAAAACGCTGTGGCGATTAGTTCACAGTCATAACACACGGCCGAACCGCAGCGACCGCCCAACCCCCAACCACCAAGCTCCCCACTCCCCACTCTCCTCCCCCGCTTCCACTGCAGTGGACTGGCCTGCAGCCCCCGCTCTGAAACCAATTCCTATTCGTACCCAGTCATCGACACCGCCTGACTGACTGTCCGCTACCCACTTCCACCCACCTCCCGCCCCGCTAAACTATAAAATTTTATGACTTTCTACAGGCCAGCGGTCATCAACAGGATTCACACAAACACACACGCAGCGCGGATGCACTGAAAGGAAAAGGGAATTGTATTGCATTTAGAATAAAAATCAGTTTAAAGACGAGTCAAAAATCAAAACGAAGAAGCTGCAATTCAGATTAAACAATTAAGTAAGAGTAAATATCATCCACACTAAACTGAGACTTAATCCTCCATCGATCCATACATTCCTTCCACATTCATTTGACTTTTCTTTCCACTTTTATTCCCACATTTTGCCAAACGAATTTCGAGGCACTTTTTCGCAGTGTACTGGCGAGGGCAGGCACGCACACTCAGACACATGTGGCGGAGGGCACGCTCAATTGGTTTCTGGTTTTTTCCATGTTTGCAGGTAGTTTAGGCTGCAGCACTCCCCCCAGCCACACCACTGCCGCATGGTGGGGCTGCTCCCCCCTGCTGCTGTCGACCTTCCCAAATTGCGCAAAATGTTAACAAGCAATTGAGCAGACAAACAAACAACTGTTGAAGCTGTCCGGGGGAGGGTGCCTTGGGTGGTGCTTGGGTGGTGCTTGGGTGGTGCCTGGGTGGTGCTGCTGCGTTGATTAGTTTAACGCGTCCAACGTAGCGGAAAGTTGCGACGTCTGCTCATTAAATTGAACCAGCCTTATTAGTCGGAATGTGTCCTTGCTGTGGCTTAAACCGGGAGCCCACTCCCACTCCCACTTCCACTTCCACTACCATTTCGCATCTCAATTCCCATCTACTTCCCATGGCACACTCAGCGCTATAAAATGTAATTTTATATCGAGCGAAGCTACTTCATTCGCCAGTGCCGTGCCCTGCCGTGCCGTGTGTGCGGTTTTTATGGCCCGCAAACGATCCAATACAGTCGGGAAGGGCTACGGCGAACATTGGCCATAATTTTGAAACTGTTTGAAGTCCAATCAGCGGCATATGAAGAGCCTCTATAAGGTAGGGAGCAAATCCAGTAGAAAGAAGATTTTAGGTGATCCAGATACCTCGTGGTATCAAAGGGTATCCAAGGTACAGGAGGATGGATGGAGGGATGGACCGGGTGCGGGTGCGGGTAGAGCGCCTGGCGAGAGGCAGAACCAAGTCTAACTTTCAATATTGACACATGGCAGAAGTTTGGCTCCGTTTACCCAGCCGCTGGCGCATAATAACTGTCAAAAATCTTTCAAATTTTAATCAACTTTATTTTTGGTCCAACACACACACGCACATGTCTCCTCGGAAAAGCGTTTTGGGAAAAGTTTGTTGGCTTCTTTTTCGTTGGCCAAACAAACACACACACGCGCACACACACACGCACACACACACGCACACACACACATGAGAACATTAATGTAAATGTGCGGCAAAGGCAAATGGAAAGGCTGCCGATGCCGATGCCTCACCGATGTCTTACCGTCGCACCCACCTCTGCGCTCTCTGTTTGCCGGCAAGCCAAAAGTATTAAAAACGCATTTAATTAAGTTGAAATTGTGGGCTGAGCGGAGCTGAGCTGAAGGCAACGCAATTAACCAAGTCTTGCCAGGTAATCCTTATGACAGTGTCTTCGGCATTAGCTTTGATATTTCCTCGAGAAGTCAATCGATAAAACATATGCTGGTGTGTCTATAAACATACTTTCCGTTTAGATTAATAATATTATAATGCAAAACAAAAGACTTTCATCTTTCCACAGACATTCCCCTGCTGATCCTCCTTCCTACTCTAGTTGCCACGCTGGCGAGAAGTCTGATGGATCAATGGATAGGCGGATCCATCGATGTGTGCCGGCTGCAGCTCTTGGGGGCCTAACCACAACTTGAGTGGGTGGATTCCACTTCTAGGTAAGCTTCAGCGGTGCTCCCGATAAACCTTTGAACTATCCCTTGGCCAGACTGTACTCCCCCCTAGGCACACGCATTCCCACATTCAAATACCAAACCCAAGACAAGAGCAATTACAATATGGCGTCTCTCAGCCGGTGACTCCACCTCCGCGAAGATGCCAAAAAATGTGATATATTGTCAACTATGTTTGCCCAGTGCTTACCCCAGCCCAGAGACCAATCCCAATGCCAATCCCACACACTTTGTTTCCCTGCAGCTGGGCTGTGAGCGAACCCACCTAGACAAGGTCCCCGTCGCCGTTGCCGTCTCTGCCGCTGTCGCTACTTTGTCTTGTGCATGCCAACAATAATTTTTGATTAAAGATGAATTTTTAATTTAATGTATCTCACAGATAGAGACGCAACCGTAGCCATGCCGTAGCCGTAGCCGTAGCCGTATCCGCGGCCGTATCCGTATCCGTGGTCGCAGTCCAACGAAACGTAAACGAGACAAGCCAAAAAGGCGGCAGGGGGAGGTGGAGCTGGCCGGCGTCGTGGCTAAAAAACATCAGGGAAATGAGGGAAAAAACGCACGAAAATGTTTTTTAATCTCAACGGCAAACGGAAGCGGAAATCAAACGACCAGAACAGCCGCCCGAGCGACGGGCGGACGGGGGACAGGCAGGCAGAGAGAACTTCAAGTGATGTAAGTGGTGGCATACGCGGTGCAGCAGAAGAAGGAGTACGGCGGAGAGGGTGAGTGGTGAGGGGTGTGAGAGGAAGTCAACGACCAAAGTATCAAACAAAATTTTTAATGTCTTGACTGGGCCTCGGTCCAAGGCCCACGGCCCATGGTCCACGGTCCCTTTGCCCGTTCCACGAGTCACCGTTTTGGTGTCTTATGGCTCGGCGCCCTGTTAAAAAGCCCGCGAAATTCACCCGAACCACCCCCGCGCATCGCTCACTCCCCTGTTGTAACTACCCATCTTCATGGCACTTCCACTCCCACTCCCACTCCCACTCCCCTCCCCACACCGCCAAACCACCCAACAGGAAAAGGCCTTTGATTTTTTCCGAAGTTTTTTAACTTTTTTTTGGTCCATTTTCCATTTCCATTTTTTTTTCTTGGGCTCTTGCTTTTGGCTCATTAGGAATTTTTCTTCGCCAGTTTGTTGGGAAAGCGATAAAAATGTTTAAGGCAGCAGTGGTCCTGTCCTACCCCTCCCCTGCAGCTTAGGCCACCCCCCACCCCGCTGTGCAGCGGCTGCCAAATGGTGTTTAATGATTTATGAATAATCGCCATTTTGCATTTGAGTGATGACGATGGGCCAGCGGAGGGACTCCGCAATCGGAGGGTGAGGCCTGTTGTCTGTGGAGCCTTGACGGGAGTCGGTGGGTTGCTTGGGTGGCTGGGCCATGAGTGGGTAAGTCAGTCAGTCAACGCACCCAAAAGTCCATTTACACGTTTCGCTGGTAAAGGTGAAGGCTCTGAGTGAGTGCCAGCGGGGGGAGGAGGGGATCTCCGTGTCTCCGTGTCGGTGGTGGGTCGGTGGGTGGGTTCGGATAGCCGTTATCAATGTTCCTGGGTGGTTTGTATACAAATTTTCATTTTCTTTTGATAATTTTTACATTTTTTTCGAGCGTTTTTTTGTTGCTTTTTTTTTGTTTTTGGTTGGACTCATCGAAAATTGTGTTGCTCATTTTCGTTGTTTTTACAATTTTCCACTTACGCGTTAAATATTTTTGACAAACAACACGCGCCTCTGCCCACGGCGGGGGGTGCGGGGGGCGTTTGGCGTGTCAGCCTTGACAGGGGCATGGGCGGATGGCTGAGGCGGAGGTGTGGCTGTGAAATGGATCGTTCGGCAATTAAGAATTTGTCCCTAATTGAAAGTGCTGCTCTGCCCAGTGGATTTTGTGGGTATGAGGAGGTATTCTCCTCACACCAAGGACTTCTATATGAATTATTTCATCCGCCAAACTATTTTTCAATGCCGATGATTCCTTTGGATCATTATTGCTCAAAGTTGGATACCGAATTTTCATTATTTTGCTGTTTATTCATCGATTTATTAGTACGTTCAATTATTTTATTCATTATTTAGCTGCTGTTGTTTGGCCATTCTCGTGTTAATTTGTTTACTCATTTTTCAGTGTAATTCCTGTGCATTTCTAGGCCCATCTATGATACTGAATGGCAGCCTCCTGCCAGACTTCTTCAGCAACCCATTAAGGACTTTTAGCGCACTCCCCTCTCCATTTGTGCCTTCCATCAGATACGGAAGGACAGATAAAGCGATCAATTCCGTTTGGAATCAAACGCAAACCGTACAAGTCGCCTGCCATTTGACTTTTGACAGTAACGGGTCTTAGGAGAGAGAAACAACAACCATAATAAAAGTATCAACCCACACACACGGCACACATGATACACACACGACAGATACTCCCCCTGACACACAGAACACACAGAAGCAGAGTGAGAGGCGGAGACCCATTGAGAGGCATTAGCCTATCAAAAAGTTTTGATCTTTGATTGTCTGGGTTTGGCTTTTTAACTAATTTGCGACACCCTGCCCAACCCCTAGCCCAAAACAATGCTCTGCCAGCGTCCCACACACACTCACACTCACACACATCATCCCCACCCGATGGCAATTGTACCTCCCCATAAAACGCGCAAAACGCGCTCAAACCGCATGCAAAACGCGTCACATGCAGCCACTGGGGAATTAACGCCCCATATACCCGCCGCACCCTCTCCCCACAACCACCTCACGGGGCTCACAAATATTTTGCATACGTTCGTTTCGTTTAAGCCGCTGTAGCAATCACAATCCAGCCCGGTCCCGGTCCCGGTCCCTGCCCCCGTCCCTGTCCCATGGCTTTATTTGCGCAATATTTTTCTGATAATAACAAATTCGCGAATATGTTTATCTGCGTTTTCATTGCCATCTCCTGCCGTCTGTTTCCCACTGCCTCCTGCGCTTTTCCTTGCCTCCGTTGGCGTCTATTTTTTCTTTCGTGCTTTCTTTCCTTCTCTCCGCTGCTCTTGATACAACGGAGCTCTGGCAGAAGGGGGATTCTGCTTTCGTTCTGTGCTGTCTGAGTGTGGGTCCCTTTTGCTTTTCTCTTTTTTTAGCGTGCCACTAATTCCATTTGAGACGTAACGAAAACGAAAATGACATCAATTTATTTGTGTGTATTGTTGTTTGTTTTCTCCTCATTCTGTTGCTCATCCTCTCATTGGCTGACTTTCTTTTCTTGGTGACAATATCCTGGGGTTCGGGCCCTGCAGAGGGGGCTCTTGAAAAGGAAACGAGATTGGCCCAAGCAAGAATCTTCAATTCAAAAGCAAAATATATTTAATTCAATTTTTCGTGGCTGAAGTAACTGAGTTTATTCGTTGTAAATATGATTTTGTTTTGTGTTTCCATTATTTGGTGGATGTCTAAAAATATTCGTAAATATTTTAATTAAATTCGAATTACTGTGAAGAGAAAAATACTTAAATCATTTGCTAACTGTTGTGCAACTCCTTGGGATACTTACAATGTTTTGCCTCTCAAAGTCTCTGCGAATCCTGCATAAATATCTGTCGCAGTGCAGCCATCGTGCCACCAGCTCCGCTTGCCCCACCATCGGACATCTTCGGGTTGTGGAGAACAAATGCCAACAATAACTACAATTACACCCGAAGGATCAGTTGAAAAGTCAATAAACCGCACGGATGTGAATGCGGTCGCGGACACGGACCCAGATCCAGACCTAGGCCCAGACACGACGGACGTGATTCGATGGGCAGGGTGAGAAACGCGCCAAAAAGCAAAGCCACAAAATAACCGCAAAAGAGTAAACAACAACAAGCGAGAAGAGCTTACCCCCTTCCACCCCCCACCACACTCTTTCTCCCTCTCTCCCTCTTCATCACAGTGTCTGTCTGTCTGTCTGTCCATCTCTGTTGCTCTCCTCGTATCTGCTGCAGCACCTTTCCACTGCCCCCGTGGCGCAACCTTTTCGGGAAGATATTTTTTGTTTGCTTATTTACAAAAACCATAAATCAATTGGACACGCAACACACTCACACACACACATAAACGTATATACATATATATGCACACATATACAAATGCAAATCTATTTTTAAATGCGAAATAATATGGAAAGCACGCGGATGGGGTGGGAGACAACCCCTGCGGGCAATGCGTTGGAAAACGCGCACTGCAAAAATCGCCCGAAAACGAAGTTAAAAAAAAAGGGAAAAAAGTGAGTGGATGCCGTGGAAGGGCCGGGAAGAGGGGTAGGACACGAGACGTTGGCAGGACAATGGATGGAACGGGCGGAGGGGGGACGAGGACAAGGCTGAGGCATTGGGAAAAAGCCACGCGAGAAAAGCCGCTGATACGACATGTGGGAAAAGTCGAAAAGCCAGACTCAAAAAACCCAAGGAGGGAGACGGACAGAGAGAGAGAGAGAGAGAGCGAGATAGCCACAGAGAAAACGAAAGGGAGAGCGCGAGCAAGTGGGAAGGAAAGAAAAGGTGCGGTGTGTGGTGGGGTGCGACAGATCAGCGGCTGAAGATGCGCCGGCGACCACCCGCCCGCTGGCAATAAAAGCGAAAAAAACACGAACAATAAAAATTGTACATTTTTGCATAACCGAGAAAGTGCGGGGGTGGGGCCGAAAGGGTTGCCCGTGGCGGGACGGATGAAGTGAGGTAAGGCAAGTGGTAAGGGGTTGCCCGTAAAATGACACACTTAAAGGTCGAGCTGGGAGACAGACCCATTGCTGCGGTCTACCCCGAAAAGGAAGCCGTGAGACACTCGCTTGGCCCCTCGGGGCGGCCTGCGTCGAATATTCTCCCCTCCACCACCACGTTTCGAGCATTTTCGGAGGCGGGGAGGTGCCTCGACATTAGTTTAGACGTGAAAGAAATGCCAACACCCGAAGAACGGCAACGGAATCAGACACACAAATCTGATTTCCGTTTGACGGATCCTTGCCAGTCCCCCTCTCCCTTTCCCTTTCCCTTCCCAGCACGCACTCAAACTCAAGCGGAATCCTCTTCCCCATTTTCCTCCCGCTGGGCGCCTTTGGGTAACTCTCTGGCAAAGTGGCTGGCTTAATGGCTTAGGGCTGTGGACTGTGGACTGCCCTCCAGGAGGCCCAAAAAGGGTTTCCTCCATTCCCCAGCACATGTGCATCCGACGCACATCGTGTGTACATAGGGCTTACTCGTACCAGTCAAACCTTTTTGGCAGAGACTGACTCCAGCTATGGTCACAGAAAGTCCGCCCAACTGTCTTGATTTTAGTTTGTAAGGCTAAGCGACGATTAGCGGTGTGTTCATCAAACATCCGAATTGGAAGTACATGGAGAAGTTCCAAGAAATTCGAGAGGATATGTTCAGTGGTACAGATACAACAATCATTGGAAAGGTGCAGAGATTTCTGGGTGAAAGCGTGGAGGGGCAGAGGAGAGTGACGGTCATGGGTGCAGCTGCAGAGTGAGAGTGTTGCATGTTCCATTTTGTGGCATTGCGGACCCAAGTATTTTCTTATGCCACTCCATTACTTTTGCTTCGTGTTCCCTCAAGATTTAAACCTACACTTTCATTGTTTCCGATCTCGACTGATGGACAAGCGCAAGGACTCTACCTAGTCCTTGCCCTCCACCTCCACCTCTGCCTCGGACCGATTCTGTTTGTGACTAACGTCAACATTTTTGCGATTTTTCATCTGCCTTCCTGGTGCCTTTTTCTTGCATTTTTCACACCTTTTGCGGCTTCGCTTCATTCGCCGTCGCATTTCCATTTCCATTGCCACTTCCGTTTCCGTTGATTTGTTGCCGCCGCTGCACTATGGGGCATTTGACCACTTTTTGTGGCATTAATTAATAACTTCCAAACGAAACATTATTTTTTGATTTAGTTTTTTGATATGAGTTTATAATAGTGAAAGGAAGGTATGTTGAAAAAATGGGCGTGGCACCGCCTTTTCTTCAGGGTAAAATCGAATTTTTATTTTATTTTTAAATTGAATTAAATTGAATTGAATACTGGAAATGTCTCAACGTTATTATAATTGCACGATTGAGCACGAATTGATCCAATCTGCACAGTTTTTTACGATTTGTTTCAATTTTTCCGTGGAATTGTTCAATTTAATCGACAAACCGTGAAAAAAAGTTCTTCAAAGGGTCTACAAATATCCCTTATCGGTCTCAAAGCTAGTGACAGATATTACCACTTAAATGCAATGCAAATCGACATCTTCTTCCACAACTTTCTTCTTCACTGAGTTTAACATTGCAAACAACTCCGAATTTCCAAACTTTAGGTTATGTAACGAAAACTTAAATATCTCCGAAGACGCAGAAAAGCGCAAGAAAAAGTAACATAAATTGGATTAAGAATTGAAAACTCTACAATATCTATGCAGTTTATTGCTTCCGGCGGGAACCGAACACTTTGTAAGTCTATTCAAAGACAAATTTTCGTCATAAATATGGACTTGTTAAAAAACTAGCCATTAAACATATTATGAGGTTAATTTTTTAATTTCAAACTCACAAACAACTTTTTAATACCTGTCTGAATCAAGAATGTTGTAAAAAATTTACTTAAATTGGTAAATTTAGCAATTTTTGCACTTTAAACTTCATAAAAAAAATCAGTTTTCCGATAACTTTATATTGTTCGTAGCAAACAGCTGACTTTAACAGCTGTTATCTTAACAGTGGTGCGCACTGTAATTTTCTGGGTATGTAACATTACGGACTGATGTTATCCCTATGAATATCCGTTAAAAAAATATTACTTTTTTGACTTTTGACAAATGAGTTTCGGCCAGGAAAAGTGGTCAAATGCCCCATAGTGCGCTGCTGGCAATGGGCAGGGCGTGGCAGGAAGTGGCTGCTTAAAGCGCCGCACGCAGCGAAGGAGTAAAGGAGAGACCACAAAAAAAAGCGAAGAGCGAGCGAATGGAGTGTGCAAATGTGAAGCGAAGCAGCGGCGTCAGCGCCTCAGCTTAGGCTGCACATAATTTGTAACCATTTCGCACACTGCCCCACCAATTGAGGTGAGCCGGTGACGGAGGGTGTGGCATCGTCACATGCATATGCCCCAAATTGCTTCAAAATTTCAAATAAACCATAGCGAATCTCTCACACCACCCTGCCCCCGTTCCACCCATTCCATTCGCTCAAAGTTTATAACGTTTCCCGCTTCTACTTCTGCCTTCTTTTTGTTCCTCTTCCTCACCATTTTCTTTTGCTTCATGCCCTTTTCTTCTTCATCTTCTGGACAGCTTCCTCTTCCAAAGAGAGTTTTTTTCTCTACATAATACCCTAACACAGGGAATTCACAGTACCACAGAGAGGAAACTTCTTCGGAAAGTTAGTACTTTAAATGTAAGAAAATAAAGAAATAAAAACAATTATTAGAGTTAGTTAATCCATGAAATTGATTTATAATTGAAGCTGGTTCTGCCAGGGTATCTTCCGGTTCGACCATTCGGTCCGCATTCTTTTCTTTTCCTGTTTGCATTTTTTTGTTGTATATTCTTTCGTTTGGTATATGCGAATATAAATGAAATTTTTGTTGTTTGGACGTGACACATTTAGTTTGAATATATGGCAACTCAGTCGTCAGTCAGACGAGCATTGGAACGTAGATGGTTTTTGAGTCGTTGGATCCGTGCGCAGGGGCAGGGTCTTGACTGACGACTGATGATGACGCAAACGCAATTTGGCTTGCAAAATAGATGGCTAGAATGGAGTGGAGTGGTGTGGAGGGAGAGCGGCAGGCAGCAGGCAGGAAGCAGTAGGAGTGTGTCTTGCTGCTGTAGTTCAGGTGCGATCAGCCTCTGGCAGAGCCTACAATGAACGCTTCTGCCTCCCATCATACATCCTTTGTGCATCCTCTGCCCCACTTTCAGGCCTTGAGTGGCGCCCTCTGAGGCCACTCCCAGCCGACTTCCTCCCTTGCTGCGTGGCTGCTGCTGCTGCTGGCAGTGGAAGTGGGAAAAAATTCAACATAAATCACAAGCACTCAATGTCAACTCAATGAACTGTTCATGCATGCAAGGCGCCCCCCGCCAACCCCACTGCCTGTCCGATTACCTTCTGCTTAACCCCAGCCCCACTCCACCACCGGCGCACAGCACCCACCCCGAGCCCACGGAGTGGCTGCAAGTGGAGCTGGCATCGCATAATTTGTGGAATTTCCTTGAGTACATTTCGATGATAAGCAGTCGGATGAAGAGCAGGCCACACATGGAGGGGGTTGCTGCTGCGTTTTTCTAACAATTTGTCATGCATGAAGCGCCAAATATGCCGAAAGGAGAAAAATGTATTACGAGCAGCAGCAGCAGCAGCAGCAGCAGCCGGGGCAGGAGCAGTCGAAGAAGAAAGTCCCAGAAATGCCGCAAATAAATCATTTCTTTTTGCCTTCTTCAAATACAAGTACACATATGTGTGTGTGTGTGTGTGTGTGTGTGTGTGTGTGTGTGTGTGTGTGTGTGTGTGTGTGTGTGCGTGTGTGTAGGAATAGATAGCAGTGCTTGAGGTGGCGTGGGTGAGGGAGGAAATGGGTTTCGGATTGTGAGTCTGATTCGGATACGCATTCATCCTCTCGACTGTCTGAAGTAGTTTCGTTTTCGGCTTCGGCGGCACTCGAAATATTTTCACGTGTCTTGAACAAATGTCAAAAGCACACACAACAGAAGAGAACACAACACACTCCCAGAAACAGACACACACAGAGGGACATAAATCAAAAATTGCATGTGTGGATATGGATATGGATATGGATGCTGGGGTTCGACGGGCAGGCAGGCCACACCACACCACACACTCGTACTCGCACTCGTGAAAGTATTGAAATGTAACGCATTTATTTTCATTACATCGAGTCCTCGCCATCGGCCCGCAAAAGTATGCTATGCAAAATGCTGGGCCACGGCGCGTCACTAATGTGACAGCTAGCAGAAGAGTGAGCAGGGGCACAGGGCCACAGGGCGGGGGCAGCCCTTTAAGCCACCGTCGCGCTATAAGCACTTTATTGGATCATCAGACTTATTTTGATATGTGACCAGGGCATACAAGGAATACATGCGAGTAAATGTACGAGAGAGAAGGACTGACGAACAACTGGCGGAGGAAATGCTCTCGAATTCCTTGCAAAAAGAAAAGGAAAGAAAGAACAAATGCTGGGGCGGCATTGACATTTTGCAGAGCACATGGATATGGAAGAGCACAGCACATCGGGCTCATAAATTCTTGTCAGTGGGCTGGCAGGGGCGACGGAGGATGGAGAATGGAGAATTGAGGATGATGCTGTATGGCTGTGGATGGCTGTGGTAGGACATCAACTTTTGTTCAAGTTATTTTCATTTGTGTAACATTTTTGAATACTTTACGGCGCATCTGAAGCACGTCTGACTGTGTGTGTGTGTGCGGATGCTCTTTTGCCGACTACTTTTTGACAAATCTACTTTGGCATTTCTTTGCTTTTTGGTTTGTTTATTCATGTTTATTTGTGATTTATTTCGATAACATAATAAATATCCACACACACACACACACTGCATGCCATTCACTCTCCGCTCCTTGTCCTCTCTGTGTCTCCGTCTCTTGCCTTTTACGTACGTGTGCGTTCGTGTGATAATGGCATGTAGGCATGTATTATATGCGTGCATGTCCTGCCTCCGCCATTCATCTGCTGGAATATTCAAATCACTTTCACAGCATCCACTTACCTGCTGCGAGCATCCCCATTCATCTTTCGGGGCACATCAAAAAGAGATGGGAATGTAATCTGGCAAATTCCTGCTCAAACTGTCCATGAGCCCCAGTTGCTGATTGAAGCCAATCCCAATCGATGCCCATTAGCAGCTTTCCATTGCAACTTGCAATTAATTACAAAACTGTCCCACTGCCCGGATGGAACACCTTCAATTTCTGACTAAAGCTGGGCCCGTGAGCTACTCCGAAATCAAATTATGGCAAATTTCCCATTAGTTTTAATGGAGGTGCGTCCGACCCGACCCGACCCGACTCGTGCCTGTGGCTCTGGGCACTGGGATCCAGCCATCAAAATGCTGCAGGTAAAAATGCGGCCAGCGTTTCGATAGAAATTTTCTGCGTTTCCCCCCATTTTATATCCCCCGCATACCCCCGGCCATTTCTTTCTCTCTCTATTGCTTCTCTCCCCCTCTGTTGGTCATTTTTATGTGGGTGCTGGTTTTTCTCATTTTCCATTTATTTATTTTTTATTATTATGATTTTTCCCGCCAAGAAAAGGAAACAGGAAATATCTTTGGCTGGCCGCTCGTTCATTCTTGTTGCCAGTCGTTCATCCTTGCACCCATCCCCTTCACCATCCTCGGCTGTCGCTCTGCTGCCCGTTGTTCTGGTCCCCGGATCTCTCTTTTCCTTATAAATGACAACGCCTCATCGCGCAATTTGTTTACCTTACATTTGCGCGTCATGGGCGGTCGTCGCATCCCTCTCTCGCAGGCTTCCCGCTTTTTTCATCAATTTCAAAATTGCTACATTAGTGTTGCCCACTTAACAAGTTTAAGGGGGCCGCTCCCGAGGTTTTCCTTCGGTTTAGGTTTCGGTTTCGGGTTTTTTTTTTTCGCTGGCTGAGCCTTGCCCGCGGGAGCCGCCGAGTGTCCGTGTCCGTGGCCGTGCCCGTGTCTGTCTGGTGGATCTTCGGCAATGCCTCGTTGCGTATTAAAATTAGTGATTAATTTTTACGCTCGAAATATGCAAATGTGTTGCATTGATGAATACATTCAGAGACCCGCTGGGGCCCGTCCTGAGTGGGCGTTGCGCTACTTCATTTTCTACTTCATTGCCAAAGTTCGACGCCTTGGGGACTCGTCCGCTGGGAATATCACCAGAAAATGCGTCTGGCGACGCTCACTCTATAGCGTCGATTTGTACGCCTCCTCTTTTTTTTCTATGCCTCTCCCCGTGCCACTCTGAAGGAAATGAAATATTTTTATGTCATATTTTGTGCGTTTCTTTCCGTTTTTTTTGGGCTTTGCGCGGGGGAGGTCGGACGCCGTACGACCGGCGGCTAAAATTGATTATGGATGAACGCCAGTCGCCGTGGACTAAGCGCAATTAACATTACTTTTAATTCGGAGCGGACTGCCCCGCCTCCACAGGGGCAGGGGCACGGGCATGGGCATGGGCCACGCTAATGAAGCATGCAAATGGGCAAACGGAGGATGGGTCCGTGTCCCGGGTCCAGAGATAAGTTGATGTCGTTCTTAACTTGATTTTCTCTATTAGTGTCTAATTTTTAATGTATTTTCTTCTTGGCAATTGATATGCAAATGCTGACAAATTTTTATGGCTGCCAGGGATGCGGCGACTGTACCCCAGAGGAGGCGTACCCAAACGGAAAATTGAAGGATTTATGGTTCCCAAAAGGAGTGCAGCGCTCAATGGGCTGTCCAACGCTGTAGCAGAATTTTAAGTGCACAAAATGTGTCACTTCGTTGAGCATTTCCACCTTATTTCCATATCTCTCTATCTCCAGCCGCTTTTAGTTCTCTAATAAGACATTCTTGATCATGAAGGGTGTCTCTGGTAGGCAGTTTGGCGAAGACTCAGCTGCTAATCTCCATTAGGGGTCACCATTTCTGTGCGTAGTGCAGCAATCCATCCGATCGGGGTCACCAATCGTGTAGCAGAACCTCTTTTAAACCCTAATTCAACGGAAAACCTATTGATTTGGATCCTATTAATAAATTTCTACAAGTTTCTCGCACACGCCCCTCCCTCCGCTCTTTCTCATGGAAAGTCTAGAGTCTCGGGCCAAGTACCATGCGCCTGCACATGCGAAATGAGAAAACTTTTCGACCACAACATCGACGTGGTGGCAGCGTTAACAGCCGCTGGCCCATACGGACGGACACGGACACATTTACAAATACAAATACAGCGGCTGGCGGTGGCAGTGGCAGTGGCAATGGTGGCGCCTCCATTGCTGTTGTCTGCCCGCAAAAGATTGCTTTTATAAATTTATAGTTTCAATAATGTGGCGACCGCGCTGCACTACACAGCGAGAAACGATGGTGGGTGCCCGGGGGGGAGTGGGCTGAGGGCACTCTCATGTGTATTTTCAATTTACGCGTCCATAACTTCAAGTTTTGCCAAGTTTACCTAACAGGGCGCTCTCCCTGTGCACCCCCCCGAGAACCGGGAAGAAGATGTCGACAAGCCGCGTATCGAACACTTGAGCAGCATCCTACCCAGAAGCAAACACACAGACACGCACACACACAGTAACACACACAGCCACATGCAGACACATATGTTGGCGGAGTCATTGTCTGCTGCAGGAGCCAGCAACTGGAGGCAGAAGGCAGAAGGCAGAAGACCGAGACTCTGAAGCAGTTGCCGTTTCCGCAATTACAAAACTTCCGCAAAAATAACAAAACACTCGCGAGTGGGAGAGGGGCAGGGGCAGGGGCAGGGACAGGGACAGGGGAGTGCATGCTAGGACCCACGAGGCCACCAAGAGCAGCATCCAGGAGCCAGCAGCACATGTGCCATGGGTGGGAGAGGGCGCCCGAAACAGTTCTACGTGCATTTTTCTAGGGCAGATTTTAATTTCTTAATGCAGAAAGGGCATAGAAAGAGACAGCGAGAGAGGGTGGTGGGAAGGGGGAGGGGGAGATGGCATAGTAAGTGAGAGAGAAGAAGGGTTGAGGGGGCGCTGCTGCTGGTGCTGCTGCTGGTGCTGGACAACTTTGCCTTTGTGCATTCGCAATGAGACAAGCGGCGGAGCATGTTCTGCTGCGAGTCGCAGCTGTTGCAAGAGGCAAACCCAATGGAGTGCCAGCACTCCGCACTCCGCACCCTCCACCCACCACTCCTGCGCTTCCCCATGTGATGGATGTGCATCTTGGCCCCTGCCCCGTGCCACCATTAGTTTGCTGTCTCCCCGAAACATAAGCCAGCCCAGAGACCAACTCAATTTTCTCATTACCAACATCATTGACCATCTACACACACACACACACACACACACCCACACAGACACACAGAATCGCATCAAAAGAAATTGATAATCTCTTAATAAGCAAACCAAGGGAGGAGGAAACGGCAGCCAGGAGCCAGCTACCAGACAGGCAAACAGACTAAGAAAGATTCCTTCTTATGGCAAAGAGCCGAAGAACCAACAAACAGAGTCCGACAAAGCAAAGGCAACTTCAAAGCCAGTTATCCCACACTCCCCTCCCCTCCCCGCCCCCCACTACCACGTGTTTTGTGGCTAGTCCTGTCCAACTATCCATTCCCCCTGCCCCCCCGGCATAATCCTTGCAGCATATCCCGAGAAGATGCTACCGTCCCGCAGCCCGCAGCCAGCAGCCCTTCACGGACACAACTCCCGTTTGACACGCACACAAATCACTTGATTCAATCATCTCGAAAATTGATAACATGCCATTTACAAATGACATCGCCGCACTGCCTAAAAAAAAGCAAACTCATTGAGAGCTCCTGCCCCGCCCCGGCCACAAATTATTTATAGGCAGACAAACAACGGCTGGGTGGGGGGGGAAACAGCAAAAAAAATCCGAAAAAATTAGGACACGTGCCGCCAGTTGACCAGCATCAGCATCGACAACGCTCCCTTTCTCTTTCCCCTTCGTTGCCACGCCCCCTTTTTGGTGGCCCGGGTGAAAGTTGCAGTGAAAGTGAAACGTTCAAACCGCACACGGCACGCACCCAATGGCCCAGCCTCCAGCCTCCATCCTCCAACCCTGCCACTCATTTGCGATGCGTTGCACGCTGAGCTTTTCATTTCAATTTGATCGCATTTTTTGTGCGGCCAGCGAAGAGCGGGCAGGCGGGGGAAAACGGGCGGGCTGGGGGAGGGAGACTGGTTAGACAATCTGAACAATCGGACAATTGATTCGAACGCATTTGCGTGTTTGCTTCAAATAACTGAGAATTATCTTCAGTCTGTGTTATTCTTTTGTTGTGCTGGGATTCCCCATTGTGCCATCAGGCACCATCATGGGACTCGACGTTTGGCGTTCAGCATACGGAGGGGAGGATGGAGTGGGACGGTCATGGAATCAAGTTAAGTGATTCGCTACGTGATGCTCTTTTGGGGAGTTTTCGGGCTTCATAAAAAGGTTCCAGCCACAAAAAAGCCTGGCATTCAGGCGTAAAAGGAGCGAGTGGAGACGAGGCAGCAGCAGCGAGTAGCACTCCCACCACTACCAAACACTCGTTATTGCAATTCCCATCCAATCCATTCAGCATTTAGCAGTTTTGAACAGCTCGCAAAGCTTCAGTAGCCAATCCATTGAGCATTCACAGTCGCAACCAGTTGACCAAACTTTAATTAAGAGCCCAAACAAGCAGAAACAACACAGCACAGTTGGACAACAATGGCCCGGGGCGGGGAGGGAGTCGGAATCACAGACAGAGACAGAGTCCATGTTGGATGTTAGGAGCAAAGAAAGAAAGGGCCAACCAGCCGAAGAAGAAGTAGAAGTAGAAGTAGAATTGACCAAAAAGTCAGCAACACTTGAGCCAAATGTCAAATACACAAATGACCAAATGGCAATGGCAGTGGCAAAGAATGGAAATGAAAACGCCCTCCGGGGTGCATTTGCGACTCGCTTGAATATAAAGCGAAACTATAACGAAACCGGCAGCAAACAAGGAACAACAAACCCCAAAAAGGTTAAGCCAAAAGCCCCCAGACACCGAGACAGAGACAGACTTCAGGGGTATCGATAGTTTTTCACCGACCAAAGTTCGCCCCGAGAGGAGAGAGTGACAAAGGAGTGTGTGGGGGAGGGGGGCCGACCAAGTGACAATAACAAGCACAAATGGACACGACACTGCTGATGATGACAATGGGACCTCCAAGCAATCCCCTGCCTGACCCGAACAGGATGAGGAACAGAATGAGACTGTGCCCTGGGCCCTGGTCTCTGACAAAAGGCCAAGCCAAAGTGGCAGTTTGGATCTTTTTCTTGGAGCCCAAAAGACCGGGGACCGGGGACCGGCACCGGGAGCCGGACTGCTTGACATCCGGCATAAATGTCAAACGCCAACTTTGACCACAAACTACATGTCGGGTCAATGCATCGACAAAAGTGTCCGACCAGTGCAGGGCAGAAGGATTGCTGGGGCATTGGTGGGAGTAAATAGATGACCAGCAAGCCAAATATATTCATAGCCTTTGACAGATCTTTCGATATGCCCACCAGCTTGGGGGTGTAGCCGGCAGTTCATCAGAGTGTGGAGACAATGATGACCAAAGGGGAGGGCGGCAGAGAGTCTAACAAATTGGTTAGCAGCCAACGAAACATTTAACTTAAATATATATTTTGCCTCATTTAAAGCAGACCAATACCCAAACCCAACCCCAACCCCAAGCCCAAACCCGAGGCCCTCTTCTTGCAGAGCAAAACACAACCCAAATCCAACCAAGTGCGTCGCTTAATTACAAAACGAACAACGCATAAAAACCAACAGAGACAGTGGCAGTGTGGCAGGGCTCGTCGATGGCCCCCAAGGAAGGACACTATTGTCTGACGGGACCATAGCGTCCCACAGCTACACACACACAGCTAGAGCAGGGTTAGAGTGTTAGTGTGGCCGCATGGCCATTCCATGAGGCCTCATCGCCTCATCGTTTGACATTTGCAATATTTGACATTCAAGTAAAGGCATAAATTTGCGTTTAATGAAATCCAAAGTCATGGGGATGTACGAGCACGAGCACCAGCAGCAGTAGCTGTGTGTTTGTGTGTGTGTGGCATATGACTATAGATGGAACAGAAAACAGACCGACCCCGGATCAGAGACAGAGCTCACACACAGACCCCACAGTGGCGGCCATTAGGCGGCCAACCGCAGCGACAGCTGGCATGGACTATACAGATGAGGAGGGACAGGGACACAGGGACAGCCACCCACACTACAGCACCACAGCAGACCCGAGAGACAGAGAAAGAGTCTATTGAGCAACCATTGAACATGATGATGGCAGGAACGTGTTGTCGGGGGCCCAAGCGACACTCCCAACTGCGGACTTCGTTTGCCAACCCAAACTGGCAGGCAAAAGTGTTTCATGGCGCTGGAGTTTCTGATTCTGCACTCCACAGAGTCTGCAAATGAACCAAAAATCATATTTTGGATCTGTGTAACTCGTTTCTATAATTGCGATCACATCGATCACCTTTGGCTGATGTTTCGTCGCCAATCGCCCATCGATTCATGTTTTATT
This sequence comes from Drosophila subobscura, assembly GCF_008121235.1. Classification (NCBI taxonomy): domain Eukaryota; kingdom Metazoa; phylum Arthropoda; class Insecta; order Diptera; family Drosophilidae; genus Drosophila; species Drosophila subobscura. The sequence goes on along the minus strand of NC_048530.1, from coordinate 19,679,374 downwards.
CCTTTGTTGAAATCTTTTTCAGCCTCCCAGTTGGCTCTTGGTTCCTCCCTCTGCATGGCATGGGGCGAGCGGTGGAGCGGCACACGGCCATACGGCAAGGCAGAGATTTGCAATTAAAAACTTAAAATCTGCACAGCAAAAGCAAATAAAATGCAATTAGCAAGATTTGAATTAATTAAGTAGCAGGTACAGTTGGGCCCCGCTACAGGCGACAAACTACGAGCGAGCGAGCGATGAGTCCGCCCAATAAAGTTGATATGGAAACGCAGGTACCCCGCGGCTGGGATTCGCTCCGACTCTGACTCTGACTCTGGCGCTGGGTCTCCAGTCTAGTTTCACTTTATTAATAGCTGAAAAGTAGTGGCAAAGTTTCAGGGCAGAGCAGGGAATACAGGGAGGGGCAGGGGCAGGGGCAGGGCATGGCGAAGACATGTGCCAGACAACAACACAGTCGCAATCGCAGTCGCACATGGAACAGTTGTCTTTTGTTTGTCTTGCGCCACGCACAGACAACGACAATGCCAATGCAAAGATGAGGATGGGGGCGGGAGCAGGGGGATGGGTTGGTGGCACTCGGCAACTCTTTTCGGCAAGTCCGCACCAGGAAGGGAGGGAGGGAGGCCGAGGCAGACGAAGGGCAACAGCAACAGCAAAGTGCAATTATCGCAAAATACCTTAAGGTTTACATCGTCAATGGGGGGGGAGAAGGAGAGAGCACACACACACACACACACACACAGGAGTAACGGTTAGGTCCACAGGTGTACCCTGCTCCTCCTCCTCCTCCTCCCCCGTGCGTGTGTGTGTTCGCTGCTCCTGTGTCTGCTGCTGCTGCTGCTCCGTGTTTACCCAAGTGCTTTGTATTGAAGTGCATTTTGGCATGTAATTTGTAGTTCTTTGCTATTTGATTTTTCGAGCGGAGCGCTTAAGCCCGAAAGCCCCCCAAAGCCCAGCCTCCATGCCAAGCCATGCCATGCCATGCCAAGCCATCGTGCTGCCCCGTCCACAGCCTCTCGCTCTATAAGCCTGTTTTATCACAGTGTTTGTCTCGAGTCTGATTTAAAATCGTTTAACGAACTCGCGCTGATTACGTTGTTGCCAGCCGGCCAGCCAGCCAGCCGTCAATGATGGTCAAGGGCAATCAGAACGGAGGAGCAGGAGTCCTCTAATGCCGCCTCACACCTAATAATCAGTTAAGGATTCCCATGATCGCACGATCAAATTTGTACAATGATCAGCGCAGAGCGGCAAAGGGGCAGGGGGAGAGCATTCTGCTCTCTGCCTTTGATGTTCGATAATTGCAAATTCCTTGTGCATGTTTCAGTTCGCATCAAATCGTCGCGCAATGATCGGATTTAAATCAGCGGCCAACGGACAACGGACAACGGACAACGGACAGGGGCGACTGTGGCGCAACTAAATTGATCTTTTATCGCTTCAACGACGACGACGCAACGACGAAGCTCTCTGACTCAGTCTGTGGATCGGATCGGATTGGATCTGTTCGGTTTGGCTCGGTTCGGTTGGACTGTGGCTGTAGTTGTAGCTGTGGTAGCCGGCGCGTAAAAGCTTACAAAATACGACAACGCACAGAAGCGCATAACTCAGCAGATGGAGCGGCTGGAACTGGAACTGCGTCTGGGATGGGACTTGGACTTGGACTGGAACAGCGACTGCGACTGAGATTGGGACATGAGGATCGACGACGACAGCGACAACGACAACGACATTCACGCGCTGGGATTAAATCGGAAGTTATGCGAATGTCAGAAGCTCGTCTCTGGCCCCGCAACCGCTCCTTGATTGGTGCGGCAGATGGAGAGGGAGCTGCAGATGGAGTTGCTGTTGCAGTTGCAGTTGCAGTTTGCAGTTTGCCGCTGAAGAGTGATGAAGTAAAAATTGTTACCGTATCGAATGCGGATTAAAATCAGCTAAACAAGTTGCCAGTCGCATTGGTCGCTCAATGTCTGTCGATCTGCGAGATCATGAGGCTCTTCCACCAGCCCCCTGCTGCCTCTTACTTCTTGTTCCCATATCGATGGGGCACGCGGAGTGTGAATCGATAACGAATCAATTAACACAAGATCGAAGAGGGAATAAAAAAGGGGAATAACTTTGCAATTGGTACGAGTTCCCATCCATCCATCAGAATCCCTTTGCAGGATATGAAATTCTTTCAATTGCAGATGGCTCTCAACACTTGACTGCCGCTCTTCAGCCGAAGCAGCATCCCTTAACCCATCATCTCTTCCCTGCCCTGCCCTGCCCTTCCCTTCTCTGTTGCCATTTCCCTGCTGATTCTTTCGTTTCTCTAATCAGCAACATTTCAAGTGGCCCATGGCCCGTGGCTCTGGCTTGAGCCAAGAAAGCGAAAGCGCCAAATGGGGGCCAAAAAGATGAAGAAGAAAGGCGCAGATGGAAAAAAGGAGAAAATAAATAAAAAGAAATCGGTTGAAAATGAAAGGGATTAAACAAATAAATCACTTGGATCCGTTTTCAGGACATTTTCGGCCAGATTTTTCACGTCCAGGGTGGACCAACAGCAGCAAAAAAAAAAAAAAAAGAAAAGGGTTGCCCACACCAATTAATGAGTTAAAAATTGTGCAGCATTGAATGAATTGGGACTTCAGGCAGGACTTCAGCAACTGATGATGGGGATTGGTGATGCTGGTGAGGGGTGAGTGGTGAGGAGTTTCCTCTGTCCCAAAAGAGCAAAATTAATGAAGATATTTCGCTGTCGCTGTCGTCGGGCTGGAGTGTGGCATGAGGGCCCAAAGGAAAAATCATTTGATTTTTAATTACGCTGATTTTTTGTATTTTTTTTGTATATTAGAACGGAAGCAGCTTGGAATAGCAAACACCTTGGAAATTAACACGCCCTGCGACCCACTCCCCCGCCACAAGGAGATCCAAGTATTCGGATTCGGGAACCCACTTGGAATTGGAGTCCCAGCCGCCGCCCCCCGGAGCAGCTGTGGATACGAGATGACGGACCAAGTCCTCATGGCCATCGCTGTCGTCGACTTTGCTGGCCACTTGAGCTACTTGGACCGGGGACTGGAAACGCTTTGGGGGTCTGGTCACAAGGTCTCTCTCTCCCTCTCTCTGGACTCTTTGAGCATCTGCCAACTGGCCCTGGCACGCACGAAAGGGTTTCAACTTAATTAAACCGTTTCTTCCTCTCTCTCTTTTTGGCTCAGTCATTTTTTCCCTTTTTTTTTGCTGATGCCTTTTGACGCAACTCGTTGGGGAGCGGGGGCTAACTGGCGACTGTCATCGTATTGGGCGCTACGAAAAGTGGGCACAAATTGACATCTAAAGTGCTTAAAATTTTCTTTAATTAAGTGTGACAAACTGTGGGCAAAACAAGCAAGGGAAGCAGAGGAAAAGAGCGGAGAAGATTGAGTGAAATGAAGAGCGGCAGATGAAAGGGAAAGGCAGCAAATCGATTGAATGTTCGATGTGATATTATGGTATGCGGTGGCTCTTTTGGCGGTGTGTTTCAGTGGGAAACAGATGATAGAAATCAAACAAAGTATTTTAGAAAGATTCTTTTCACTGAAACTCTTCAACTCGGAAGCTTCACCGGAGACAAACGATACTGCCAGTTGTCCACTCGAAGCACTGTTGAGAAACCCATTAAATATCACTCCTTGAACATGTTCTATTGTCAATCAAGTCAACTAATTGAGTGTCATTTGTGAAAAATGCATTATTACTCCTTGCCATTATCCTCGGTATTCTTTCGCCACTTTCCAGCATGCTTCGTCCCTCCACTGAGTCATCGTGGCTGTGTGCACGCTGACATAAGGAGGAGCAGCTTTAATGATAGCAGGAGGAGTAGAAGAAGCGGCAGGAGGAGGCTGAGCAGCAGCAAGAGCAGCAGGAGGAGGAGGAGGAGGAGGAGAGGCACAAACAGCAGCAGGAGCTACCCACGCGGCTGCCGGACGTCGCTCAATGGAAGTCATTTGGAGCTCGTAAATAAGCAGAGTGCAGCATTAATAGTTGCTGATTAAGCAGCGCCTACGAGAAATTAAAATTAAGTAATTTAACCCAACGGACGAACACGAGCCAGAGGGGCAAAGGAGCGCGAGCCGCCGGACTGGATTCCACGTAGGTGGGCAGAGCAGAGTGCCGAACCAGTTTCAGATTCAGTTTCAGTTCTTGGCTTCCGATGGCAACAACGAAATTCCACCAGAAATAAGCGACTAAAATATGATGTTTGTATTGCAATAACTGCGTGGAGGAAACAACACTTGCGGCAGAGAATTGTACACACTTTTTCAATACCAAATTGTCACCTCTTGATGGATAACAATCCCCGCCTCAGCCTCAGAGCTGCCAAGCAATTAGCACGAGGAGGAAGGAGGCAGACCAGTAGGAAGTGTCTCGGTCCGACATCGAATGGCATAAATAATAATCAATTTGAAATCAAATCGAGCCGCCAACAGACGACGACGACGACGACGCCAATGTCTTTTGCCCAACAAAAAGGGACCAAGAAAAAAAAATCAGAATTGATGATTATTGCTTTTTGACAGAGATTCGGCAAAAGGCGACAATAAAAACAGGCCAAAGAAAAGCGACAACACACACAGCCAGGACATGTCCTTTATGTGAATGAGTGTGTGTGTGTGTGTGTGTGTTAGTATCAATAAAATAGCCACACAGATGGAGAAAGACTCGAAGAGGACCGACTCGCAACACGTATGGGCAGACATGGGGTCCAGGCAAAAATATTTATGTGCATGTTATAGTAAGTGCAAAATAATAGCCAGCGTGCAGGGGGGAGTGAGCCAAACGACAGAGGGGTGGAGAGTGCGAGAGTGGAAGAGTGGGAGAGGGGCAAGCACGGGGCACGTAGCACGCACAGTTCGACCATGGCGAGGAGGCAGGCGGCGGCGTCTAGTACTAAAAATGTTTCAACAATTACCAGAGAAAATGATATGTGTGTGTCTGTGTGTGTGTGTGAGTGTGTGAGTGTGTGTATGGGCAACTGGCAATAATGCACTCGACACTTTTATTTCTTTTTCATTAGGCAAAAAGCGACAACGAGCGAGGACGAGAGAGCGAGTGCCCCCTCCACCACGCCACAAGATGCGCGCCTTCTGCCTCCATGTCGTGACCTTCACATGTGTGTCCTACTCGGCAGGGATGAGGCCGTGGTGTCCAGGGCACCATCCTTGTGTGATAGCTGTTCAAGTTCAATGAGCGAAGATTTCTAGGAAAAAATTGTAACAAGAAGGTTTAATGGGATATAGATTAAACAGCGAAAGGAAAGCTACAAAATTCCACCAGGAGACTGAAGAAAATGTGGAAGAAAATACCAATTGAGAACAAGGTATCTGAATGGTGGTTAACAACATTTCCTTTACAATATTCCAGCTAGAATATAATAGAATTTACATTTTCAGCACTTTTTTTCTATGGAACCACGAAAAATTCCGCATTAAATCTACGAAAAAAGATAGAAGATCTAGAACAAAATTCCACTGAAGGAATCCCCGTGACTCCGATGAAGTGAGAGCTTCACACTCAGCCACAACCTGACACCCCCTCAGCAGCTTCCTTTTCGGATCTGCGCATCTTTCGCTTTGCTCTTTTATTTTGTATTTTATGATTATTTATGTGTAGAGACAACTACGACTGGAACAGCAGCACCCTGGACGGAACGCGCTTCCTATAAATTCCAGGATTTACAGCACATCTTTGCTTTGGCCGGGGTCTGCCCCATGCCCCATGCCCCATGTTCTATCTGCGTCTGATGCGTTTGCAATCGTTTGGGCCTGTGGGCGGCGCAAATTGCCAGGGCTGTCATAATTTCTAATACCCAAACCAGGACCCAAGAAGGGCCCGGGGCGGACAACTACGTTAGATAGGCGCCCATTTCCCCCGGCCCCCATAACCCTACTTTATTGTATCATAATGTGGCCCATAAGTGGAAGTCGCACTCTCCTCGTGTGTGTGTGTGTGTGTGTGTGCCCCAATAGTTTGCAATTAGCTGCTGGGCAATAAAAACGGCAATCAACATAAAAATAATCGAGAAAAATCGGACGAAGAGCTGCTTTTTGATGGTCATTGCCGGGGCGTGAGCCAGGAGCAGCAACATTCGCCTCCCCGCCGCAATCCCTCACTCGCTAAGTGTAAAATTTAATTGAACATGCCCCATCCACACCCACCTTGCCTCATCGGAACAACTGCGCACATTTCCTACCGCAGTGTGGGCTGGGGGGAAAATCTATTAAAAAATGCGAGCAAAAGTAGCCCAAAAAATGTTCCGTGTGCGCGTTGTAACGAACAAATTATGTAAACAGCGATGTGGCAGGGGCAGGGGCAGGGGCAAGGCCAGAGGTGGTGGTGGGGGGTGAAATTATGAACCTTAAGGCAGATTGAAGAGAACTTTCCACTGCTGCGGGGGCGGGGGCGGGGTTGGTGCGGTAAACAGGGACAACTCTGGGAACAGATGAAAAATTCGACCCTGGGCAATATTTACAATTAAAAAATTAACGTAAAACAGACCGAAGAGGAAGAAGAAGTCCAAAACCCAAACCCTAAACCAAAAAAAAAACCCAAACCGAAGCAAACAACAAAATTTCGGGGAAAAAAACTGTGAAAAAGCCCTAAAATCAATACGAAAAAACCCCATGAGGTGGGTGAGGGGAGGGAGGCAGGATGGGCAAAGCAAAAAAAAAAGAAGACAGCAAAAAATATTCCACAGATATATGGATGTACATATATTTCGGGGAAGAAGTACGATATGAATGTGGTTCGAGGGGATTTTCCGCGAGGCCTAATGGAAATTGTATTTATCTCGTTTGAAGTTTTTGCCGCCACCACCACCACCACCACCACCACGGAAAGCAACGGCACTAGCGCCACCCCCGTCGCGGACACCACTGCCACTGCCACCACCAAGCATCAAGCATCGCACCTTCACTCCCTCCTCCCTCCTGGCAGGCGACACTTGGCCTCACCTTCTACCATTCTACCATCTGCAGCCCACCCCACACCGCTGGACATTCAGCCTCAAGCGTTTTTTATAAATTAACAAAAGAAGAAGAAGACCCCCTAAGAAGAAGAAGAAGAAGCAGCAGCAGGAGCAGCAGCGAAAAAATTATCAGAAAAGCGGGAGAGAAATGAAAAGCGAAATGAATATTTTTTCTGGTAATTTCTGTACCATTTTCATCCTCAGTTTTGTGGCTGTCAAGAACGAACAACAACGGAAAAATGCCTAAAATATTTTCATAGGTAGTTCCCCCCCTGCACCAAGGGATGGATATCTTCTGATCCTTGGCGTTTTCTATTCTGGTGTTTTTTTTCATTTTTGGGCTAATTTAAGCGTTAAACCGACTCGGGAAATGGGCAATTGGAAAGGGCTAAGTCGGAGTCGGGGGACGGCTGACAAAAAGAACAGTTGGCTGAGTGATTGGGTGGATGGCAGGTGGGCTGAGGAGGGATACATTCGTGGCGGGGCGGGCGATGTGCAGCCAAAATCTCTAAAGCTCATTTGGGAATACTGAAGGCAAGATATGAAAAACAAAATTTAAGGATTAACAGCAGGGTTTTTTTTTAAAGAAAATTTTGAAACATTTCAATGGAAATGAGGGATAAATAATGGGTGAAAATTCAAGCAAACTACAATGCAATGCATAAATTTTACTTCAAAACTATGTACATTAATTTATTGTAATTAAACAAACAGACCGCACATGAAACGCTCTGGAAACGCACTTGAAACGCGTGCAAAACGCGCGCACGTTTCAACGCTTTCCAAAATGCTACAGAAAATGGCTTAAAATCGCCAATAAACTTTTGTCTATGTGCCAAAAACTATTCGAATGCGAGTGTGAGTGTGTGAGTACTCATAATGAATATTTCGTAGTCGTGCTCGGCCAGGACCTGCAGCAGGACACGTAGTGCCGAGGCAGAGGCAAGGACGTGCGCTGTTTGTCCAATTGCCGTTTACGTTTCGATGATGGGAAAACTTTTTCGATAATACTCAAAAATAAGTGCGAAAATTGTTGAATATTGCACATGCACACACACACACACACACGAACTGCAGAGAGAGAGAGAATGAAAGAGAGAGAGAGAGCAATATGCATGCAAAGTGCATTAAATTTTATTGTTGCATACTTTCCGGGTTGGTTTCTGGTTGCGGATTCTCAGAGACTGGGCGTGGCTTTGCATGCTGCACACCTGTTGCAGTTGCAGTGGCAGTTGGCACAGGAGATCTCTGCTGCTCCTTTAGGTGCCGCAAGCTATTGGCATGTCTGAGCAGAGAGACTCACCCCTCGCGACGCTGCCAGACAACTGCGCCACATGACGTCATTGATTTTCAATATGTCAGCATCCCCACTCAGCCCCCACCACACACACACACACACACACACACACAACCGCCAACACTTTCACTTGATAGACAGTAAACCCCGACACAGACACTGGCACTGGCACTGGCACAGCCACAGACACACAGTCGGGCAGGGGAAGAGGCCACTGGCAGAGCAATCCTTTCCATCGACTTTCTTAAATGTGCGCTTCCGCTTCCGCCACAGCATCCCTTCGTTCTGCCTCCAGCTGGCAACATTTGCATACCCCCCGACATGCCCCCGCCAGCGCGCGATTCGATGAGGCTCCGGGACTAAGGACTGCGAAGAACTTAGGACTGGGGCGGCCTGTCAAATTTTATGATAGCGCCAAACATAACTCATTGACAGCTTTGCATTTTCACATGCCGCCCTCGCCACGGGGGTGGTGGTGGTGGCAGGGTACGGGATCGCCTTCTGCATATTGCACAAAGTTATGAGCCGCAAATGATAAACGGCTTCGAGAGCTTTCCTGTGTATGTGAAAGGAAATTGGGAATGGGCTTGGGCGTTGGGTATTTGCGATTGCTTCATGGCTCCACGATATTATTATTGATTTTCGTTTTTCCCGTTTCCATTTTTTCTTTCTTTTTATAATTTACATTTTCCACTTATTTTTTCTGTTATTTTTTTCAATGCCATTACTCGCGCTTCTGTTCGAGCTCATCATCAGCAGCAGCAGAAAGTTTATTTTGTCATCAAGCTAATTAATTAATTAGAAGCGGCAGCGGCAGCGCCATCCACCAACCTCAAATGGTGTGAAAAATCGCCGGGACACACCTTAAAGGACACACACCCCAGCCCCTCCCAGCACCCCACAGCTCGCTTTTTGTCTCTCTTTTTGTTCGGGCAGTGAGTGTGCAATAAAATTGTGTCCCCAGTCTAATTAGATGTGTAGTTGATGGTGTTGCTGTTGCCGTTGCTGGCCATGGCCATGGCTATGCGTGTAATTCATCAAATGTCAAAGCCAAAAGACCAACTGACATCGACTGCACCTTATGGGTGTGTTGTTCCATAATGCGATTACCCCTAAAATGTGTGTCAGTATCAACCCAAAAAAAGGCTCAGACGTCAGTCAGCAACAGGTATTAGCCATCATCTATCGAAGGCTAGGAATTCCCCTGGCTTATATGTAAGCTCTGCCCCTGCACAGAAAGTTATCCCACTGAGATCATCTACCCATCCGGGGATGACTTCATTCGGCATAGATGAGAGATCAATCTGGGGCACATTTGCGAGTGTTAAACCCTTTCCAATGCGAACCTCCGCCCCTTTGTGCCTTGAGCCAAGACAAGCCGCAAAATGCTGTTAAATCTCTCACTCTTTTTGGCTGTTTCCGGCTCTTGGCTCTCGGCTTGTGTCCCGGACTCAGTCTTTATAGATAGCATATTCTCATATATCCGGCATTGTCGCCAATTCATTTTTATTGCACTCCCACTCCTCGCATCCTCTTATTCGTCCTCTTTTTTTTGTGTATTCTTTATAGACGTTTATAGTTTTTTATGTGGCATAAATGTCTTGTGTCGTGAAGGGAGAATCCACCATGTAAAAGGGTAGTTCGATTGCTGAAGCTGTGCGCGGAGGGGGGAGGGAAGTGGAGTTTCGGTTTTTGGGGAATTTTTGTCAATTTCGATATTAGCGCGTGCGCCGCGAACAACAACAACAACAACAACAGCACAAATATGCAATAACAATTGGCATGCATGCAAATTACTTCATTTTGTCAACATTTTCGTCATGCTCCATCCATTCACATCGCTCTCTCTCTAGTGCTGTTCCGCTTTTTTAGTTGCTCGGCACTTTGCATGATTGAACTGCGCTCTCCCACTTCCACTTCCACTTCCACTGCCACTTCCAACTCCCTCTTGGACTGACTCATTTGATTTCTTTCTTCGGCTCGAAGTTTTATGAATTCTTGCATACTCTCAGGCACTGGCCCCCCCTCAGTCCTTGAGCGTCTGTGGTGTGTGTGTGGCTCGAGTTTATGTATGCAGATTGCGTGGCGCACGTAAATTCACTTAATTGTATTATTTTCAATGGTTTATAGAATGGAAACGAGTGAGTAAGAGCAGGGGCAGTGTTGGGAATTCATTTGGCAGTGGAAAAACGAGGCCAAAGCTGAAATTATGGATATCTCTCAATTTTGAAGGATAATCTTTCCGTCTGTCTCGAAGTGATCGTTCTTCCAGATTTTGTTCTTGCAATCCCACGCCCTTGTGGTCCCCTTTTTCTTTTGTTTTTCTATTCTTTTTGTAACCCCAAAACAAGTATCCGAAATCAGCATGCCCACACCCATTCCAGTGCTTCCAATACACAAACAAAAACCAAAACTTTTCACTCCCTCAACTAAGTTCTGTGTTGGCCTTTAGTCGGGGTGGCGAGGGGTGCCTTTGGGTTTATCTAGCCCGTCTCATCGGGCTTCATTCATCATCCAAATCGACTTCCGTTTTAAGCGACGCGACGGAAAGCGATGCAAACTATCGATAAGGTCCCCACGCTTGTCGGAGTCCGCCATTCGGAGTCGCAGTCAGAGTCGGAGCCGCTTTAATGGCAATTTTATCGATAATGTTCGTGCTGAATTTTCGATTTTGTTTGCTTGCATGTCGGCCGGGGCGAATTATGAGCGATCGACACGCCAACTGGCAACCAGAAAACGAGCAGAGCCGACAAGTACCAAGAAATTGTGCAAATCCCCACAAAGGACACCCCCCAGGCCACCCCCCAGTCCACCCCAGGGTGGCCACCCTTTGATTAATAATTTAGCACACAATGTGTTTGTGGATTTTCCATGGGTTTTCGGGCCTGTGTTCCCCCAATCTCTCTCTCTCTCTCTCTGTGGCCTGTACCCGCCTCAAATTATGAGCACGCGAATATCGAACGCTGGTGGGTGGTGGTGGGGGGGCGTGCCCGCCCTATCAATTAGAACTGGCGACCGAACATCTTGATAAGCATTGGCCAGGCATTGACCAGCCGCAGTCCCAGTCCCAGTCCCTGTCCCTCCCCTCCTTCTGTTGGGATTCGCAGTCGCAGTCGCAGTCGGTACGTAAATAAATAAAAATAAAGTGCCAACAACGAAATGCGCTTCAAATGGTCATTAAAATCGTTAGCCTTCGTCCAGCGCCTAAAAGCATGCACTGCTAATTGCCACATAAATAATAAGCCCAACCAGAAACCAGAAAACAGGAATCAGGAACCAGGAACCAGGAACAACCAGAAGCCACTGGGGACGGGCCCTGGATTGCCAATCGAAAGTTGTGCAGGACAGCGGCAGGAGGTGGGTGAGAGCCCCGTTAAAAGAGCGAGCGGGGGAGGGTGGAAGGAGACAAAGCACATTATAATTTATCGAGCAGAGATTATCGATATGTCTCTGGGCATATATCATTTGCCAGCGAACCGGCGAACCGGCGACCCGCGACTACTTATCGCCACAAAGAAATCGGTAATTATTGGCAGTGACTGGGAAATATGAGGAACATGCCCATGGAGGGGTAAACGGTCTGATCGGCTAACCCGATGAAGGATAGACTACTCCTTCATTCAGTTTAGTCTGAGAGTTGCTCTTGGCAGCCTGAACTTTCTCCACTTCAGCTTCGTTCGTTTCTTCCTTTCACTAACAATCTCCCGCTTAGTTTCAGCCAAACACAACTGTACTTTTGTCAATTAAGTGCAGGCCAGACGCTCCGTGGTCTGTGTCTGCAGCTGGCCCTGAGCCTGAGGCTTCGTCTGGGGCTTCGTCGTCTTAGTTTTCGTCGTCGTCTTCGTCTGCGTCTGCGTCTTCGCCTGGTGTGTCCATGTCGCATTAAGTTCAATTTCAGCTACTAGATCAGAATTTATGACATTGACGAAACGATAAAACTGTTAGCCAGTGGCCGGGACATAAATGTGCATTACCCACAATCGTTACCGGGTGGGGTTGGGTGGGGGGAGGTGGAGCTGGACATTGCCAAATGGCAAGTGGGAAATGGGGATTGCAGATGGCACGAGATGGGTAGGGGTGGACAGGGGGGGCAATATAACTGACCAACGAACATGAAAATGAAATGCGATGCGATGCGATGCTCTGCCGCACGTCAGCGAAAGCCTAAAACTATTAATTTCCACATGCGATAGAGAAGCCCAGGGAATGGCATGGAAAGGGGCAGGAACAGGACACATGGAGACAGGAGAGAAATCTATATTTACGATTATTGAAGTTTATGACGAAACGTTTTCGTATCATTCTGCGTCGTCACATAAAGACAGAGTGTCAGGGCAGACAGGACAGTACAGGACAGTACAGGACAGGACAGGACAACATATAGAGTGGTCAGCATTGTGCCTCCCCCCTGCTTGCTCCCTGCTTCTGTGGGGTTGAGAATTTCATAAATGTTTTTGCACGCAAGCTGCTAATAACATTCCTGGGACAGGGATTGGGATTGGGATTGGAACTACACACACACAGGTGGCACAGCCTCCAGCCACAGCCCACAGCCCACAGCCTACAGTTAGAGCTTCGGTGGTTCGGTTATTGTCTGTTGGGCTGGGGGTTGGGGGTTGGGGTTGGTTCGGCCGCCAAAGTGCAGCACGCTCGTAAAACCAATGAGCAAATAGCCCAAAGAGTGGGCCGTGTCCGAACCCACCCGAGTAAAAATGTTGCGTAATTACAGCAGCGTTACGCACAGATAGATGGACGGGTGGACTGACCACCCCTCGATAATGGCCTCCCAAGGCTGTTTTGACCGCTCTGTCAGTTTGCTGAAATCATAATTAGAGGCCTTCGGATCTGTAACTGTAACTGAAACTGTAAGTGTGTAACCCCCACTCATTACACTCTCTGGGCAGTGTAGTTGTAGTTGCTCCTTTTATTGTTTTAATGAACCAACACACACACGAGTGCGGGACTCTCAGGCAGCGTTTCTTTGGGGAGCTGGAGTTAGTTGCGTGGAGTCGGAGACTTGCCCAAGTTGTGCAATAATTGACGTCCCACCGATTAGCAATAGGAAACAATTTCGAATGCTGGAGAATCGCTTGGCAAAGAGAGAGGATATAAACAGCAGCTGAGACCACAGGCAGTCGGCAGACAAAAGGGAATCATCAAATTTAATCATAAATATGGATCTACATATGCACTGGACAGTGGAAAATGGACAATGGATCTCCCCCCAGCGGCAAAGAGCCATGCAAAGCCACTTCCCAGGAAGAGAAACAACAGCAGCAGCAGCAGCAGGAGGGGTGGCGTATCCTGCAGAGATAACATTTAAGCGAAATCGCTTTAAAATCAATTAACCGTAAAATCACTCGCCTATTTGCAACAACAATCGAAATGGCAGAGAGTGAGTGGGAGCCAGAGTCCAGGGCCATGTCCTGGGGGGCAATGGACATCGACATCGACATCGACGGCAGCCAAACAATCAAATGTGGTGGCAATAAAATTAGCTCTGTCTCCCACGGCTCTGCCCCCCTGGATGGAGCAGTGAACCCTTCACTGATGCTGCACTTGACCGGCTCTCCCCCCGCCCCCTCCCGTTGCTGTCCAGGCTGGACGTGCTGCCAGGTATTAACCTCCATTTAATGTCGAACAAAGCCGCGTTACACATGTGCGATGAATGGGCAGCCGCCCCCAACAGCAGCGGCTGGCGGTAGGTGGGGCTTGGGTGTGGCACGGTGCATGGGCAAGGAAATACAAAAAAAGAGTGCAAAAAAAAGTACGAGCTGGCAGCAAATTGAATTGCTGGCAAACAAGGAGCTCCGTTTCGCTGCTGCAGGAAGTAAGCGCGGCGAACAGCAACACAAAAAAAGCGAGTAGCTGCCTGCACTGAGAGAAAGAAATGGCAAAGAATGTTGCAAAAGAGAGAATTGATAGTCGTTTGAAGGAAGCGAAAACATTCCACAGAAAGGCAAAAAGTCTTGTACAGTGAAAGGAAAACTGTGACATTCGCGATGGTTACTCAGGGTCATTCAGGGCTGCTCTTGCAGATTGAGGATTGAATGCCAAAGATCTGCTTTAAAAACGAGCCATAGAAACATGTAGATGGAGGCACAATTGTTGATGCCACAGCCTTAGCACATTTTTCTCTCAGTGTCAATAGGTGTGCACATACAAATACGACACACAGTACATCCAGCATATATGGGAATATGCACGACAAGCCTGAGCCACGAAGGGAACATGAGAATCATCATCAGCGCCATCGCCATCGCCATCGTCATCAGAATCGTTTTAAACAAAACGGACTAATTAAGCGCACGTTGCCCGCGTGGGTCCTTGAGTGGCTAACCAGGGATGCCCACGCGGAGTACGAGCAGTGGGTGGCAGGACTTGGGTTGGCTGGGGGGTGAGTGTGAGGGTGCCAGGTGTTTGGGTGTGAACTGGCTTATTAGCGGGGAGCATGGAACGCGGAGCATTGCCATTGCCTTGGATTGCCTTTCAATTTCATGGATACATTCCCCTCACAGCCACACACTCACACTCGCACCCTAGGGTTGTGCCGCCTAATGGAAATGGCTTTGGGGCCACAGGAGAGACACAGAAAAAATCGCTTTTTGAGTAGTCGTGACTGGAGTCGGGGATTCATGGTGCGGGATTCAGGGTTGCGCCTAAGACGCTTTGATCTATGTGTGTCAGAGCTCGCCCCCTTACCCTTCCCCTACCCCTTGGTAAGACACACACACACACACACATGTATCCGTGGTGTATCGTCGCGCTAAATCCGTCTTTGAATAATGATGCCGTTGATAGCTGGGATTATGCCCAGGCCCAAGCCCAGAACCACGCTTCAGAGCCAAACGGAGTGCCACGACAGACACATATGTACGTGTGCGTGTGTGTGTGCGTGTGTGGGTGTCCATTTATTTATTATGCCACAATATTCAATGACCCTTAATGGCATTTCGTAATAAAAATATTGGATTAGTTTGTTAGTTTTTCGTGCGAGGAGACAACCAACCACCATCGAACCAGCACTGCCCAACCCAATTCCACTGCCACACCACCCACTGCCCACTCGTCACTTTATCAACCGAGACCCAGGGACATTACATATTCCATTAAACGACTAATGAGCCCATTGTGCCAGGCGTTGGTCGCTGGCCAGGCGGCAAGGCGATGGCATAACTCAGGCATCGGTTCTCGGCCCCAGGTGCCACAGATCAAAGGCAGAAATCTGCCCATCATAGAGTGGAAAGATTCAATGGGAATATAAGCAGGAGGAGCTGCCCCTCCAATGGAGGGGATTGACACACAAAACGAGTGCAAAATGTATTCCAAAGTTCAGGCAAACATTCTTCAGAGCTTGCAGCAAAGAGCCATTGACCCTTTAATGATTCCTCCTTCATGCTCCCGGTCATGCCTCAGGCAGGGGGATCCTTTAGGGCCGTACTTTTGCCTTCAAAGTTTGCCAAATGAGGCGGCGCTCTGCCCCCAAGGCTGCTGATGTTGTCCTGACTGCAGTATTCATGTGGCTTATTAAAATATTAAAAACATTCGACCCGAAAGTTCTTCTTCGGCTGCTCCGGCACGTACCCTGGCAGGTGTGGAGGCAGAGTTCGAGATGAAACTGGAGCTGATGAGGCTGTGTAGTCCTTCAAGTCAATGCTTTGGGTTTGAGCCTGGGGTTGGGGGTTCCAGGGGTCTGGCATGCATGTGACATAATAAATATTAATGACAACTGACCGACATAGATCCCACGTAGAGCCCAGTGCCCAGTGCCCAGTGGGTGGGCGCTTTGCTCAGAGCTCTCAGAGTAACACATGATGACGATGAGGCCAATGATGATGATGATGGGGAGGATGGGGTCGGTGGGTGGTGCTGCTCTCAGTGAGGACGTTGACGTTGACACACATTCGACATGTGACAGATAAATTATGGCAATTGGACGAATGTCGACACACCTACAAGGGACTGCGACTTTGTCTGTGTCTGCGAGTGTCCTCCGTGCGTTTCCTTCCTGCCTTTTGTGGGCATTAGATCATTTTTCATCTATTTTTTTTCGTACCATCACTCTGCATTTGCCTTGCCCGTGTGGGGTTGTGCCATATGTGGACTGTGCCTCCCCCTGCGGCACTAATAGTTTTCTGTTTCGATGCTTCAAGTTCGGGCTATCGATAAATGCCAAGTGTAATCGACGCGTTCAAAATTGACCTAAGCGGCCCCTGCCCCTGCCCCCTGTGCGGCTCGCTTGTCATTGCAATTGATGACAGGGGCCACGGCTGGCCACCCACTGGGCCCTGGGAGGACCATTATCATTACCCTGCGTGTTGACTTTCATTAGGCGCAATGGCCCAGGGTCATTGTCAGGGCAATTTTTCAACCTCCACCAGAGACAGAGCCAGAGAGAGTGGAGAGACTGATGTCCACCCATCAATATGGCAGCCAGAAGCTATCCAGCAAATGGACAGAGTGCATATGGAACTCCACTCGCCTTCACTCCACCTCAGGTATGGCCAGCTTATCACTTTCATTTCTTTCGCGCGCAAAGATAATAATTGGGAAATAGAAGTGGAAGTAACATAAGCGGAGGAAGGCTGAGGCTGGGGATAGCTTTGCTGCAGCATCGACTAAAGATTCATTGCACAAAAACCCATTCAATTGCTGTATTTAGAAAGCCGCAAATGGAGTTACTTTCTGAGCCCTATTCAAGTATTGGCAGCGTATTCCTGGGGGGTATGGGAACCCCCGCGAAATGGTATCCAAAGGCAATAACAAAAGCTTCGTGGATTTATTTACAGGCGACGGGCTTAAAGCCAATTTCAAAGGAATAAAAGAAAAGCAAGCAAAGAAACAAACAAGCTGCCCCGTGCCACGAGGGATGGTGGGGGGGGTAGGGCAGTAGTAATACGCGTGTATAAAAGAATCAAAAATCTAGATTTTGATTTCAGATACTCGAGAAGGACATGGACAGGGACAGGGACAGGGCAAAATGGTTGGGGTGGGAGCTGTTTGCCGCTGCTGTGGTTGGGGCCCATGGAGGGTGGCTCCAGGGGGTTGGCCATGCTGCGGCGTTCGGGGGGGGGGAGCACAAGTCAAGTGGCGCTTAGTTGCGCTGGCGAGCTGGCGAGCTGGCGACCAAAATCGCGACCGTCTGCGGCGGGCAGGAGACTGGCGAACGGCGAATGGAGGGCTTCCTATGAATTCCACTTCAATGAATTGAAAAATTGCCTCGAACAAATTTGATGCGCCGCCAGCTGCTTTGCATTCGCCAGGAGATGCCACGGAGATACACAGTGGAGCGTGGAGCGTGGAGCAGGGAGATGAAATGAGATGAGTTCAGATGAGATGAGATGCGGGGGACAGGGCATGGCCCTTTCCGAACATGACATTTGACATTTGATAATGTCATTTGCCGCGTAATTGTTTTTTGATTTGATGCCACCCTCCGCCCCACCAACTCTGTGTCTTTATCTTTGCTTTAGTCTTCGGTTTTTTGTTTGGTTTTTCCTTACATCTGCTTATTTTTCTAACGCTCCCTCGAAAGTGGGCAGCCAGAGCTCTGCAGAGAGACAAATTGATTTGAACGGAGCACGAACCCTCGCAGTTCCTCGCAGTAGCAAAGAGTTACCGGGGAAGCAGACTTGGAGAAGCTCCCAGGTGGGCCCTGCCTTGGAAGTTCCCTTTTCACGGAGTCACAAAAGCCTCGGTTACATTTCAGAAGGTATTATTTATTTCATTGATTGATTGATTAATTGATTGATAGATATTTGGTGTGTATATATTTCGTATATTTTAATTGCTGCGCTCCAGGAAGTTCCTAGCGGGAGGCTGCAAAGAGAGAGGCAAGACAAGGCATCGATTAGCGTTAGTTTGGCAAAGGAAAGTGCACGGACTTACCAGATGTATTCGGTGTTTGCTCGTCGATGACGCTCAGTGAAGAACCTGTCAAGGATAGAGAGAGACAACACTGATTCGGGCAACTATTTGGACACTTTCTGGCACAACACTTACAGGCCACATGGGAATTGCGTGGCAACTGCATGCCCCCGGCAGAGCCGGAGGCCGATGTAGATTTGGGATCTCTCTGGATCAAGTCATCCGAAGATGGTGGAGTCATGGCAGCGCGACGGTTGCGATTGCTGCGCAAATCGTATGGAAAACACTCTGGAGGAGGAATTAGCATACCTTCGCCGGCACCTGAAAGTTAAGCGTTTGGACACTGACTTTGGGGAGCAGCCATCGAGGACTTACCTTTGCGAGCGGAGGATCCAGCCGAATTTTCAACGCCAGCCTTCTCCTGATTTTCGTCGTCAGAGTTGCGTGGCTCTGATGGGTTGCATTTATTATTTACTGATAGGAGCCACCAATGGATGCACTTACCCGAGTGAATTGTGGCAACCACAACAATGGATTTGTTCTTACTTTTCGGCTTCATGGCGAGCTTCTTCTTGGAAGTTTGCTCCTCGGGGGAGCTGTCGGAGCTGTATTCTGCGGACCACAGAAAGTGGTGAAAGTTTGCCACGAACTTTGAATATTTCTCACTCACCTTCGCCACTATCGAATGGGCCACCGTAGTCACGACGCGAGGCCTTGGCCCGGTACTGCTCGAGGTGCTCCATGCCGAACTCGCACTCAGTGTCAAAGTCGAGGAGCGGTTCGGTTTCCTGGTCCTGTCGACGCTTCACAATCGGCTGCTTCGAGTTTTTCTCCAGCACTGAAATGCCAAACAAATCTTCTTTACAAATATTTCCCAACTGTGAGGCTAACTCTGATACTGACTGTGCTGAAAATTAGTTTTCGATGAAAGATTGATGGGTTTCTCCTGGATATTCATGATGTAATGCTTTTTGGGCTTTGCCTGGCTGCTGGCATTAGATTGAAGCTGTTTTCCCGGGCTACTGGGAGTCATGTTGCTCGGTTTGGTTTTCTTTTTGAGATTCAAATTTAGATTCTCCTTTTCCTTTTCCTGTGCATTTTCCTTTACCATTTCCTTCGGATTGTTCTTGGTCTTGGGCACAGCTCCAGTGGCGTTCTTCTTCGGCAGCTCCACGGACATTTTGCGCTTCTGATCCTCCAGCTGCAAGTGCATGCTGTCCACCAGACTGAAGATATCTGTGCAACAATCAAACAGATTATCAAGGAGGATCATCCCTTTTGTGGGGGGAGGCTGACACTTACAGTGAACACGTTGCAGCGGATGCATGGCAATATCTACGGGGTATGGAAAGACCGGGTCGTAGCTCTTTCCTCTGCCCTTGCCAGCCCCCGAATGCCCTTTGGATCCTGCACCCTTGACCTTGGGCCTCAGCGGTGGGGGCGATGGGGACACGGTGGACGAGGACCAGCGGGTGGAGACGTCGCGCTCGGGCGAGGAGTACGGCGAGAAGCCATCGGCTTGGCTCAACGGATCAAAGTTCTCGGCGATTGCCAGCAACTCCGGCTCCAGCTCCAAGTCGAGGTCCAAGTCCAAGCCCAAGTCCATTTCCGAGTTATCCCCCTCCGGGCCGTTATCCTGCGACAGCTCCAGGATATCCTCGGGCTGCGCCACCTGCCTGCCCCCAATCAGCTCACCGCCAATCGGCTTCGACTCGTCCAGCAGCTCATCAGGGGGTGGGGTGGCAAGTCTGCCTCGGCTCGGTATCGGCACGGCCTCGGAACGCTGCAGCGGCATCAAGCCGGGCATCCCAGTGCTCGCATCCTGCACCTGACTGGCACGCCTACAGGGCACACAGACATTCATCGTTATTGGTTATTGGTTATTGGTTATCGATTCGGGAGGGACGCCTGTGGACAGGCGCAGTAGCCGCCCGAAGGCGGTTCCCCCAGCGGCACTCTCGCTTTGTCTCTCTCTCTCTTAGGGAGTTCTTTTTCTTCGCCCCATTGTTGTTGGTAACTTAATCAAGCACCCAACAGTGGAGAAAAACCGAAGATGGACATGTAACAATGCAGGAAGCTAGTGCGCAAAAGGGAGCAGGGGAGAGCACGAGAGAGCAGGGGAGAGCGAAAGCGTAGCAGAAAATTGGCAGTCATCGAGGTGTAGCAGTACCCTCGGACACCCCACTCTGCACCATTCTGCGCCCAAACTAACCGTAAATTGTGCTCCATTTGTATTTAGTTTTCATTTGCGGCGGCCCAGCCAGCCGATGTCAATTTTCGCCCCAAACATCGCAGGGGGAGAAAGCGCAGAGAGAGAAAGAGAAAAGGATCACAGGATCACAAGAGAAAAGTGGAGAACCATCCATAGAAATCCCAGCCATGGATTACTTAGATCTTCGCTTATTGGTGCTCATCCTTCAGGCAGATCTCGGGGGCTTGCCCCCTTTGTGGCTCCACCACTCCAGCTTCGGTCATTTGGGAGAGTCCTTCTGTGGCATTTATCAATGCTTTCCACTTGCCACGTTTCTGCTGGCTCTGCTGCTCTGCTCCGTTCTTTTTTTCGAGTGCAGAACTAGACATTTATCGCCGCTCCCCATGTTCACTCGACCCGTGCTCCCGCCGACTAATAACTAACCAGTCCGAGAACCCCCCTCGTGGCCACCACCCCTGGTGCAACATCAATTCTCCCTAGACACTATCAAGCCCCCACCCGACAAAGTTAGTTTACGGCAAAAGTTTAACACACAAAAAAAACAACAAAAAACCAAACAAAAAATGGAGAAAAGCCAACGAAAAAAATCCACGAAAAATTCTACAAAATTGTGTATAAAAAAGAGCACAAAAAATAGAAATAAAAGATGAAATTTTCGGTCAAAAGCTAGTCGGGAATCATGCAGGGAATCATGGGAGAAGCTGTACCGAGAAGCGAGCACGAGAAAAGAGGACCAAGAGGGATCCTGGAGAGAGAGAAAAAAAATTGGTTTGCAATGCAATTTTTTTCTGGTGGAGCTTCACGCGAAGCTTTTCATTTGGCGCTGGCAGCCATTAGAGCAAAAATCAGCAGCATCCCAACCTACCCAAGCGGTTGCCCGAGGGGAGGAGGGAGGAGGGGGGTGCTTCGGGGTGGTGCAGTGCAGTTGTTGCTGTGCCGCACACATGTGGAAATTCTGCGCGTTTTGCAGTTTTTTAATTGACCAACAAATTTATTTGATTCGTTAGCAACGCGAATATTTTCTTCCACTGCCCTGACTTTTGCCGAATCATTCCGCACTCGCTTCCCATATATTCCATATATTCTCGCATATAACTTTAGAGGTGGACAGTGCCTGCCAGCAGCATAAGTCGCCTACGTCTGTGTGTTTGCGCAGCGTTATGCTAGCAGATAAGCGGAGCAAAGCGACAGAAATAACTCTCAAAGTGCAGGAAAGATTTCAACCATTTTCAACCATAATCTTTTCCATTTAATAGTCCCTCAAAGTGTGTACAATTTATGACTTAATTCGCCTGTGCTCCAATGTTTGTTCCTGCACTAATTCCAACCAATTTCTGGGTAATATATTTCCGATACACAAAGCCTTAAAGCCGCGACACGCACTGTCCATGCCGCCATATGCATATGAGCTGATGCGGACACGAGCTTAAAGCCAATGCCAATGTGATGGCTGGGATGTAAAATTTGCCCAAAATCCAATCCCCCCATTGAGTCCTGGGGTAATTGAAATTCAAAGCAAGCAAAGACCAGAGGACACCAGCACTGGCAGGGCGGGGGAATGTCGGACACGGAGTCCGTCTCTTGTTGTTTCTAAGGATTACATATTGGTAAACAACGATTACAACAACGACAGAGAGGAGCACAAGAACAAGAACAAGAACAGGCACAAGAGCAACCGATGGTAACGACAACTTATTGTGCTACAAATTGGTTTGTTTGTCCAGCCCCACCCCAGCCCAGTCCCAGTTCTAGTGGCACAGACGACCCTTTGGGGTTGGTGAGCTGGCGAGCTGGCGAGCTGTTTGATTTGATTGTTGACTTTATTGGTCAGCGCGGGCCTTTTGTGTGTTGTTCTTTGGCCCCCCAGCCCCCAGCCCCCAGCCACAGTCCCCGCTGCAGCTTCTGCTTCCACTGCCGCTTGTGCTGTTGTTTTAACGATATTTAATCTATGATTAAAATCAATTAAATGCTACACTTGACTTAATTTATTGTCGCGTCGCAGAGCAAACGTCGAGCGGCGAGCGGCGAGCGGCAAGCGTTGAGCGTGGAGATCGGATCAGGGCGAAGCACACAAGACAAGTAGCTGCCCCGCCGAATACTTATTCGTATCCGAAATAACCGATGCAAAATCCCAAGCTGACTGCCTCGTAAAAATCAAATTGGTCGCTCCATTCCCCCCTGCCGTTTCGCATGAAGTCGAATGCCAATAAAAATCTGGCAGCAAAAATCTACGACAAAAGTCGGAAACACTTTGTCGGTGGCTGGGCTGGGGCTGGGGCTTGTTCGAGCTTCTGGCCCTATCTTTATGGCTCGATCTGGTTTCTGTTCTGTTCTCTCCGACAGCAATGCAGATAATTGTCCACCTCAAACGGTCAGGGGGGTCGCAATGGGAAGCAAAGACCATCAAGAACTTCGATTTTTGTTTTGTTCCGACTACAAAATTACTTTTACTTCTGCCACACAAAGCGACAACAAAATTCAACTAAAATACACTAAAATGTAGGAATTCTACAGCCTCTTCTTCACGGTTTACATGTCCTAAATCAGCTCGTGATAGTCGTACACCTCAAACTTAAGGACGTCCATGGGGTGGCTGCTGCAACGATCTTATATTTCTTCGTCAGATCGATGCTGTTGGGTATACCCTTTGGCAATCCGTCAACTGAGGGTACGCAAAATGATTGCAAATTTCTAAGCGAAACATTGAATACACTTTAATGGCGCTTTCTGAACATATTTAAACGCCAAAAGCCGTCACTAGAAAGCAACTTTATTTGTGTGTATTTAAGTGTCATAAAGAAGACTGATCTAAAAGTGCGCTGACGCTTCTCGGTTAGGGTAACCATTTAATCAGGCACTTAATCGTTTCTTTTTTGGGGACGGGCACTGGAGCTGAATGGAATTTTTAGTGATTTTTGCTGCTACTCAAATGCAATGAACTCCAGCTCCAGCGCGGTCGGTCTCCAGAGACCTTGAAGGTCGATTCACTTTGAAGAGTTGACACTCGATTGGGGCCTGGAAATGCCAATGAAAATCGAAACCTAAGCCAGGAGTCTACCCGCACGGGGCGAGAACTCAATCAAACGAGTGCCTCCATGCAAATGAGTCCAAAAAGCGGTGGATACTGGGGAGGGGGGGATGTTGTCGCATTTAAAATTCCGTTTAATGATGCAATTGGAATTTGATGAGTTGGAAAACTGGGGGACACGAACCGAACCGAACCGAACAGAACAGAACCGGCCAACCGGCTGATGAAACGCAATCAATGCAGAGACACTTTGAGAGATGTCGGCACGAGGATGGGACCACGCTGGCCGGCAGGTAAATTGCAACCAATAATAATGAATAATTGAAAATCCAATCAAACACCAAATGAAAACGGAGGCACAGGCACATGGCTGGCCGTGCAGCAGCAGCAGCAGCAGCAACAGCATTGCCCATATCCATATCCATATCCATTGCCCATATCCTATACCCATCCAAAAGACACCAACTCACACACACACACACACACACACTCGTAGAGCAGCTGGGTGGCTGGCCTGGTCTGGTGTTGATTTTGCCGGCTTTATCGAAGGACATTAGCAAACGGTCGTTGGGTTTGGCTGCAAATGCAATCAAAAGCGTGGGCCTCTTCCGAAAGCAGACAAACATCGAGGCAGGAGCAGCCTGGGACAGGGGAGGGGAGGGGAGGTGCAGAACAGGAAGGATAAACCAGAGCAACCTGCATAGATGACACCCCAGGGACATGGCAAAAGTCAATGAATGGTAATAGGTGTCGACATGGCATTCTCTCCACCTATCCCCATGCCCATGACCCCCCCTACAATGCCGCCCGTTCTTGTCCTCCGGCTGCCATGGAGGCGTGGCATGGGGCAACATGTTGTCGCTGTTGCTGCTGCTGCTGCTGTGGCGGCTTTATTGGTGTTGTTTTTGCTGATTGCCACTTTCGGCAATGGATCGAATGGCGTCGCGTCCGAACGGGGTTGTGGCATGTTGGCAGGGGAGTACGGGACTGGGGGCAGCATGCATTAATTGCCAGTTAAATTGAGTTTGACTAGCACTTGCTGTGGACTCGCAATGAACTGTGGCCACCGATCTGATTTGGATCTGTTTGTGATCTGATTCTGATTCCGATTTTTTTTCCGAACTGCATTGGCACTCCTCCCCTTGCCCTTGCTTGTGTTGTCATAATTCGATTCTTTCATCATTTGCCTCGCTCTCGAACAAATAAACAAGGATTCATATCGAAAGAGCCTCCGGTGGAACGGGGCACCCACCTTCCATCGCCCACGTGGCAGCCCTCGCTCTCGCTCGCTCGACTGTCTCCCCGAGGCGTGGCAGAAGACAAAAGTTTATCGCCATCTCCCCACATACACACAGCGCAATATACATATATTTTTGATAGATGTAATTACAAGCAAATATGCCGCTAACGTTGAAATTTGCCTCAAATTGAGTTTCGGTTTTGGTTTCTGTTTCTGTTTCGGTTTCGGTTTTCGGGGTTGAGCTGAGAGCTGAGATGAGTCTGTCCGTCGAATGTTGTTCAATTAACGTGCCTCAGTTTGTTTGTGTTTTGGTTTGTCTGTCGGGCAACCCACACCCAGTCCGCACACCCACTCATCCATTGGCAGACACATCGCGGCAGCAAAATGACAACCGCGAGCGTTTTCCGCGCACTGCAACTGGATGTGGATGTGGCTGTGGCTGTGGCTGGGGCATCAACATGTTGCACAAATATAAACATAAATCAATTAACATTTTTCCAGCAGCAGCAGGCAGCAGCCGGTGGACGAAGGACGCAGGACGCAGGACGCAGGACGAACTCTGCAGCTGAAAATGTGAAAATGAAAATGAAAACGAAAATTGGCAGCAGCGGAAGTCGAATTTTTGGCCACTCGCCTGCGGCGCGCACAAATTTCAGCATCGACAACTTGCAACGGCTGTCACTGTGTGGGTGGGTGTCGCCACGTCATGTGTGTGTGTGTGTGTGTGTGTGATGCCTACTTCGGGGCAATGTCCATGGACTGCAGTAAAGTATTTCCACTCATCATAAACGATTTACCTGCGCACTAATTATCAATAGTTTGCTTTGTGCTTTCCTCCTGCTGTCTGCCCAGAGGCAGAGCGAAAAGAGAGGGAAAGAGAGTGCAAAGAATAGATGGCGACACAGATAAGGATAAAGTCGGAGGGGAGACAATCGGGCGACACTGCCCATGGCACACACACACACATGCCGGCAATGGTGGGTAGGAGGCCCTTGGCGAAATTGTAACTCGAACCGAACCCAACCCCCCGGCAGAACACAGAACTGAGCCGAACCGAACCAAACCGAAACGACAAACGAAAACCAAAAAACTTGTTCCATAAATTTTCTATTCAAAATGTAATTAAACCCTTGTGCTGCTGCTGCTGCTGCTGCGGCTGCTGCCCGCCTCAGCTGCTCATCTAATTACAACAAAAAGGCAGCCTCCCAGCAGCAGCCTCATCCAAGCCCGAAATTTCGAATGGTTCGGTCCGGGATGGGTCGGATGCGGATGCGCAGCAATATACTCGATAATTGCAAACGAAATGGCAACAAAAAAGGCCACACAACAAAGCAACTTCCAATGCGGTCCACCCAGAGGCCGGAGACCGGGCTGGAGCTGTAGCCGGGCTGTAGCTGGGTGCCGGATTCTTGGTCTATTTCCATAAATATCTTCAAAGTCATTAAATTTCACACATGTTGGCGGCACGCAGAATGGTTTTAATTTTAAAATTATTGTCATTAATTGATTTTTGATACAGCCAGGGCTCCGGCTCCGACTCCAACTCCGGCTGGGTCGTCGTCCCATAAATCTTCATGTGTGTAAATCTCCTTGGGAAGGGCGTGCCCGAATTGGGGAGGGAGGGGTATGCAGAAATCGTCCTCCTCCTCCTCCTCCTGGGCTTAACATCTTTTGCAACAGTTGTGTTAAGTGCTCAGGCATCAGGAGTCGGAAGGGAACCAGCCACAGAAAATAATTAGTGACTCGAAACAAAAAATGCCAAAGCCAAAGCCAAAGACCATCCATAGGCAGAGACACCCAGAAAAGGGGTAGCAGAATGGTAACTGGGGGGAGGAGGACTTTTGCTTTTACGGCACTCGCTTGATTATTGAGAACATTATTTTTGTTTAATTACGTTACGGGCGTTAATGTGCGGAGAGCAGCAGCAGCAGCAGCAGCAGCAGCAGCAGCCCCAGCCGGAACTTAGAGCTGAGAGTCGCTCTCCGCTCTCCGCTCAGGGAGTGTTTCAGCAAGTTGAACAAAATCAAACAACATTCGGATTTGATACACCGAAATGTACTGAAGAGTAACCCATGTCCAAGAAAAATCTGTAAAATCAGGAAAAAGTTCTACCTAGCCACAAAATCCCACATAAAATGGCTACTACAATATGAGTATTCGGAGGCACTATTTCAAGAACTAAGCCAATGCAATCTGCCATCAAGTGTGGGGCATGGGCTTGGGGAATGGGGAGCCTGCCCCTCAGAGATACGACTTCTCTCTCGCTCTGCGTAATCCTGTGAAAAGTAGGCGAACGCGGGACTTGGCGAACAAATTTGTGACACGTTTCCGACACGTTTGCCATGTCGATTTTTCTTGAGCAAAAGCGCTTTTCTCATATATATTTTATAACTGTCGACTGTCGACGATACATATCAAGTGGGCTTCGCTCTCGCTCTCTCTCGCTCTCTCTCTCTCTATCTCTCTCTCTCTCTCTCTCTCTTGGTGTGTGTGGGGTGCATACCTGTGTGTAAGTACACCCCCCACCCACCCACTGGCCTCTGATGGGTGGTGGTTGAAAGATAAACGTCGTTGCTGTGTTGACTCATACGCAAATTTTTACTCATATGCTGGAAGGGGGGTGGGTGGCTTGGGGTGGCTTGGGGTGGCAGCAGCAGCAGCAGCAGGGGTTGGAGCTGGAGTTGTCTCTGTCTCTGCCTCTGTCTCTGTCCCATTGTTGCTGTTGTTGTTAATGGTTTGATGGGTTTAAAGTCATGTTGCCTGCCCGTGTCGCACTCGGAGAAGGTGGAAGGTGGAGATGGAATCTGAGGGGTGCGTCAATGTATCGCTCTCATACACGACACAGAAGCAACTACATGCATGTACATATATTTGTACATATTTACATATATTTTTTAGAAATTTCTTCTCTCTTTTTTTTGCATATGAACGCACGCCTGGTCGGGCTTTGGATTGGATTGCGGGCGCCCGACCGCCTGGCTGTGCATCTTATGGCTTTAATAACTTTAGTGCTGCTACGTGCCATTGATCCTTGATGTACGAGCACGGCCAGAGCGGTGCTCCATTTGACAGTACAAGACATAAGTACAAAGCCACGCTCTATATCTGTGCGCGTTGGGTACATCGAATGAGTTGAGTTGTTTGCAGCAGCCAAGCAACACCCTTTCGAAATCCATTTACAATTTTCGAATATTTATTAGATGTTGATTTGGTGCAGGAAGAACTGGAACGCTGCTGGAACTCCCATAGAAAAGTGGGAAAACCTGCCGCTCGTCTATTCATCCATCAACCTTTGGGACTCAGGGCATATATGATTCGTGTTAATTTTCTTGGGGGAACAGCAACGACAGCCAGCCCCAACCCCCCTCCCAGCACGCCCCCGGGGCGCGCATCAATTCCACCAATTGCTCTTCCTAGTTTGGCATTTTTGTATTCCTCATTCAGTGTGTTTTTTGTTGCTTTCCTTTGCCGCTTTTGATGGGCCATTCGCCGGCTCGCTTTTCGGCATTATGCATAAATTTCATTTTCCAGCTCTCCCCCCCACTCTTCGCCCCACCCTGCTTATTGTTCATTTTTTGTGCATTTTGTATTTCTTTTTGCTTATTTTATTTACGAGACTGTCTCTGTGTGTGCCTGTCCCTGCCCACTTTTCTGTTATTAATCTTCGTGGGAGTTATTGCTATTTTCTCTGCTCTCAAGTCAAATTATGCCCTTGCTCTCCCTGGGGGGGGGGACTGCCCTGATCTGCGTTCATTTGTGTATGAAATTAAAATCACACCCATGAGATGTGTCCCAGGAATGCCATGGTCCGTGGGGTGGGGTGGGGTGGGGTGGGGTAGCTGGCACTGGTCCGTTTCCCAAGAAAAAATGGCCGACCCGTGGGCAATGGCATTCCGGCAGACCAAAAGGAAAAGCAACAGAAAAAAAAATAAATATATAACAACTGTAAATTGAGTTGTTGCCCTTTCGCCGCGCTGCCCAAACTTTGGCCGCCGCCTAATTCATTCATGAAAACCGTTGGTCGGGGGGTGGCACCGCCCCTGTGCCACATATCCCATGCTCTGCCCCATGTTGCAGTTACTGCTGCTGCTGCTGCTGCTGCTTAGCATACAATTGCCACATTAACTTGCCAGCCCAAAGATAAATCGCACAGCCAGGCTGCAAATTGTTGCTGCTGCCTCCATGCCCAGCGTATTTCGCACTAAAGCCGCTGCGGGGCAGGCAAAAATCGAGACAAGTTTGGAGGAAATGCTTTTTTCGCAAAGTGCATTTGAGGCCTCAGGCAATTGCAATGGCCATGGACATGGGGCACGAGGA
This sequence comes from Drosophila subobscura, assembly GCF_008121235.1. Classification (NCBI taxonomy): domain Eukaryota; kingdom Metazoa; phylum Arthropoda; class Insecta; order Diptera; family Drosophilidae; genus Drosophila; species Drosophila subobscura. Next base: position 19,650,425 of record NC_048530.1, on the reverse strand, counting down.
ACTATGGCAGCAGCAGCACCACAAATACCCTATAAAAACAGCTAAAAGAATCCCAAAAGATACACAGCCCTCCAGGTGCATTTATGTCCAAGAGTAAGCTGCATAGAGCAGAGCTTAGAAAACCAATTGGCGTGCACATGGAACCCTCTTGGGCAGCTCTCCATTTCGCCACAATTCGGCGCTAAAGTTAGAGTATACTTCTGCCAATAGCAGAAACAACAGCAACAACAGCCACAACAATGTTGCTTAGTTTGTGGAAGATGTGCGGAGAGGAGTGGAGTGGAGTGAAGGGGAGTGAAGCGGAGTGAAGCGGAGAGCGAAGCAATTTTTAATGTGTTTGCGCTTTAGCCAAAAGTTGGCGTTGGGCCCATTTTTCTTTGGCTTGTTAGAGAGACGTTAGCCAAGCAGCAAAAGCAGCTAAAGATTCCAAAAACACTTGGCCACAAAGGTTTCCAGCAGCCACTCCCCGCACCCACCGTCACAGTCGCAGTCGCAGTCCCAGCCAAGTGCAAGAGCAAATGGAGAACGGCGAGCGGAGAACGGCGAACGAGAGATGTTGTTCCTGTTGTTGTTTATGATACGTCAGTTGTTGCAGTTGTTTGAAGAAGTTGTAAGAAATAGGCTTGCCACAGCGTTGAGGTGGCAAGGGCAGACGTAGCCAGCAGACAAATGATCTCAGGCCAGCAACACAGTGGGACGAGCACGAGCACCAATGGGGGACTCGAGTCTAGACGGACACCACTGAGCGCTGAATAGAGCTGGCCCCAGGGTCAGCTTGCCCAAAAAAATGAAGTAGTTAAGGGGCACCGAGAGACAGAGAGAGAGCATCGGATACTTGGAATGCATTGATGCACTCGTCTTGGCCACATGCAAATGCAGGAAGCGGCCGGCGAGCGACTGAATCTGGTGATGGATTGCACGCCGCTGCAGCTGCAAGGCCCTCTGGGGCAACGGGGAAACGCGGACCGTGGACCGTGGACCGTGGACAGCCATCTTCTCGCGGGATGGGAGACAATTCATTTATTAAACTGCACTTAACATCAACACCACATCATCATTAATATTAACAGCACACTCGGACTCCAACTCGGACATAGCCAAGGTGTTAACAATGTTGTGGCTTGTTGTTGTGTCGAGGAACCCGGCTGACCATCAATTGTGGGCCTGCAACAGCGATTTGTAATTGTTAACACAAAAATGCTAATAAAATAGCAGGAAAATCCAGGAAGCTAAACTCCGGCTTTGCACCACGAGAACTGAGCGAGAGATTAACGAATAAACCCAACAGAATCTCTGACCTTGGATGGCAAAATCAATGAGGCTACCCGCAGCAGCAGCAGCAGCAGCAGCTCCCAAACTCTTGGCCAAACTCCGGGAGGAAGAGAAAGAGAGGGAGAGAGAAATGTCAGGAACTCATGTTCAACTGTCAAACTGAACCGACAAACCGTTAATTAGCAAATCAAAGATATGCCACGCCACAGACAGACATCTCCAGCGAGAGAGAGAGAGAGAGAGAGAGGGGGGCACGAGGCACAGCCAGAGTCGTGTCCGAGTCCGAGTCCGAGTCGAGCCACTGACAGCTCACAAAATCCGACAGTTGCGCACATTCGAGAAAAGATCAATGAGAATTGTGAAAGAGGCTGAGGAGTTGGCCCGGCCAGCAATTAAAAGAGGCCAAAAGCAGAGGCGATGCGCGCGAGGGAGGCAACCGAAACCGAAACCGAAACGTTTAAAGCGCCCAAAGCCCGTCAAGCTGTCAGCCGATGAGGGGCCGGGGAGGCATCGCTTCGGCTCAGATCGGTTAGGATCTGCAGGGCTTGGCTCCGAATGCGTGGACTTACAGAGCGGCTCAATTCAGTTGTTGTCAATCATAAGCTGCTCCATCCAGCCAGCCAGCCAGCCAGCCATTCTCCTCCCCAAAATGTGGCTGCCTGCATCTCCCTCAGCAATGCTTCAGCGATCTAAGCTAACTTCTAACATTCCCCAGTCAGAGCTGAGACTGAGACTGAGACTGAGGCTGAATCGTAGTCGCATCTGTCGGATTTGCATTACCGCGTCCGACTTGCCTTGAAATTATGTGAAATTGATCAATTTCAACGTTGCTCCTCTGCTCTCCTGATGGTCTCTGCTGCTCCGTGGCCAGACTTGGACCTGGTCCATCGCTGCTCTCCGTTGCAGCAGTGCGCCGTGGCTGGAGGAGCATTTAATGTAAAATGTCAATCAAAAATTGCCCAGAATGGGGAAAAACAACTTTGAAAATTTAATTAGAAATGTGTACACGTCTGGCAAATGGATGCCTGGGAAAATGGCAAATGGAAAATCTCCTGCGACTGCTCAATTGAAGCGTTGAGAGAACTGCAGAAACCGACTCCACCAAAGTGTCAGCAGTTGTGTGCTAATTGTTAATGAACAAAATCTCCCTCTCCCTCTCTCTCTCCGTCTGTCTGGTCTGTCAGCTGTAGATGGCCTGGAAGCGATCCGATCCGCTGGGAAAGTTGCCGTTTGATAGTCGGGGGAAATGGCTTGGAAACGGCAGGGAATATGAATGGATTGAGGCAGAAATTCCAGCACATTCGATGCTTAAACCCACGAAAATCTATTCCAGATTCTTGGAATCTTTAGCTGGAAGCTGATTTCGATTTCCCTGAATTTCCCCTCTGGCACTCTGACCCACCGTGCTGTAGTTGTCGGCTTGGACATGGACTTATAAAGACATAACTCACAGTTTAATGGCCATAAATTCATTTCGGAGTATGAAATTCGGTGTTCATGTTCGGTGGAAATTGTAAAAACCAGCGACAGACAGATCCAACTCAAATAATAATAATAATAATAGTTGTAAAAATAATCATAAAGCGAGAAGCGAACAAATGGTGAGAAGCAAAATATAATCCACACCAGCCAATGGACGGACAAGTTGTGGCCGGTTGAAGCAATCAAACTATGAAGTTGGAGCTGTCGTTTATGGCACTTCCCAATTACAAATTTGAAACTGGCCCAGCGAGTGGCGGTTGACATCAAACGGAGCCAGCCAGTCTCTGAGGATTGAATTTGAGTCTAGGTCTGAGACCGACTCTGAGCTTTGTATTAATTTGTCAAACATTTTGGAGCGCCAAGAGCGCTTCGCCTCTCAATGGCCAAGGCTTGAGTGGAAGTGGAAGTGGCTCTTTATCAATGGGCGGTGGCTACTGCCTCGCAGCCATGCTAATTCAGTCATGAGACACACACTCGTTTGGGCACTCGCATGTATCACATTTTCCTGTTTGTTGTTTCGAGATTGTTTCAGTTGAATGCTTCATTTCTTTGAATTTCATAATGACACGGCTTTGACCGCTCAACGACTGTTGCTCCATCTCCTCCAGCTCCTCGCTGCTGTCTGTAGTAACTGTTTTTTGTCATTGTCAGTTTTTCTTGAATGAACTTCGGCTTTGGCTGTGGCTGTGGCTTTGGCTTTGGCTAACTGGTTAACACTCCACACACCGACGAGGTCTTGGCCACTGTCCCCATGGAGCTGGTTTTTTGTGTGTGGACTTCTTGCCTTAATTAATTATTGTTGTATAATTTTTAGCTGGCTTGGGGCATAATTCGCCAGAAGCACAAAACCATTCATGAATGGTTCCACATTTTCCCACATTTCCGGTACACTTGTGCACAAAACGCTGCCACTATTCGGTGCCGTGCCGCTCTTTGGACCGCCCCAAGTTGGGGCCAAGCTGCCAGAGCAAAAGGGCGTTGTGGGCAATGTCAATCAATTGGTTCGCTGACTTGGTTGGCTGGCTGCTGGCTGCTGCTGGCTGCTGGCTGCTGCCCGAGCCAAGCAAAAATGGCAGCTGACTGACAGACAGATCGAAAATGCTGCCACAGAGTCAAAGAGTTGGGGGGAGCGGGGTGGCTTGGAGGGTCTCTGGCCATCGTTGGCCAGGCCAACAACAAACAGCAGCAAACTGAAATTGTGCCGCGGACTGGCCACAGCGATGGCAGCGTGACACGCAGCAATGATCGTGGCATTCAGGGAGGATCATGGATGCTGGAACTCCTCACAATCATCAAAGATGAACGCAAACTCGACTGAGAACTGATTTCCTTTCGAATGAAAATTGAACTCTGACTTCCGCTGCAATTTCTTTCGATATTATCGCACACGAAACGATCGCAATCGATGCCATCTCGAGGAAATGAAGCTGCAACTGCAACTGGAACTGGAACTGTGGCTGGGGCTGCCGTGGCTGCTGGGGCAGCTTGGAGCTGCCTTGACAGGCCACGACTCGCAGCCAGCCAAATCGATCGAACTGCCTTCATTAAAGTGCAAAAAAAGGAAAAGAAATGAAACCAGAGCAATGCCGGGCCGGGCCTGGCCTGGCCTGGTCGGGCTCCCTCTAGCCATCCCTCTCTGTCTTAATAGCTCCTTTCCTGCCTCCGATTTGGAAGCAGCAGCAGCAGCAGCCACGAAATGGAGCTGCAGATGGAAAAGGAGAAGGAGAAGGAGATCACGGCTGCTGCTGGGCTGCTGCTTCGATCGCTGCCGCTCGCTCCATTGCTCCATTAATTTCCATGTTGGCCACAATTTGACTTCTGTTCGCTGCTCGTTCAGAGCGAGCCCTCCTCCCTGTATCTGTATCTGTTTCTGTTTCTGTTTCTCTCTCGCTTGTGCTTTTGGCTCTTGTTTTTTGTGCAAATTTGCGAACCGTGATTGCGAGACCAGTCCCGTCCCGTCCCGTCCCTCGATCCCTCGATCACTCGGCCTGGCACGCAATTTGCGCTTGAATGGAAAATAAAAACAAAATCTGCAACAAATTGGAAGCCAATAATCAAATGTCAGTCAGGGGCACCCTACACACTCCCTCTGCGGGTCTCTGCAGATCTCTGGGCCTCTCTGTCAGCTCGTCTGACAGTCAGTCAGTCATTCAGCCAGCCAGCCAGCCGGCCAGGGCGGTCGGTGGAGCGACCAGTTCCAGGCTACCAAGCTTCCAGCTTCTTCAAGCTCCAATCTCCAAGCTCCAGGCCTCATTACTCAAACTCAAACTCAAACTGAAACCCAGGCAGTGGTCGTGGCCTGGCAGCAGCCTGTCGCTTCTTGGCCTTCGCTTGGACCCTGCCCCTGCCACTGCCCCTTCCCCAGCCCCTGCCCTGGACGTTGTCTGATCCATGTCCGATTTGCCTGTCTATTCATTTGAAAGTTTTCGAATTCGATTTTGATTTGATTTCATTTCGGTCTTCACGCTTTTTCAGTTTTTTAAATTAGTTCAGATTCTGCCTAAGGGGAAGGGGAACTCCCAGTACGGGGCGTGCGGGGGGCAGCCGCCAGTCTTGCGTTGTTCCAGAATTCTCGATTCGATTGCAGTGTCTCGGTATTGTTTATTGGTTCCACATTACGCCCGCCACAGTATAATTAACAATAAAAAATTTCAAACACATTTTGACACAATTTTAATAGTCAATAAAACTCAATGGAGAGCGTGAAGCTCCAGAGGGGTGTGGAGAGGGGAGAGGGGAGAGGGGAAAGGCAACCCAGGGGCAATGAAGCGAAGGAATGATGTGGCCATTGTCGCGGCTCTGCGCCTTTTGTGGGTTATTGCTGTTGACAAATCGATAAACAGCTCAATTAGCATTTTTGATGCTCAATCGTTAAAGAACGCTCTCCACTCCCCCTTCGGGCATACTTTGACTGACTGACAACTGGATGGCAATCATAAATCAAACCATAAAAAATATATCAACAATTCGGTTCAATAATCAATTTGTATGCGCTGTCCGTTGCCCCGCCGCGCCACAATTATGCAAAACGAACTGTCAACTTGGGGAATTTTTGCTGCTCTCAAGGAAGGGCCACAGGGGGGAGGGTGAAAAGAGTGAAAAGAGTGAAAACCGCCACACATGTTCCTACACTTTGCAACAATGATTACCAGAACCAGCTCCCTCCAAGCTGCATTTTAATTGTTCAATTTGTTGCTGGATTTTTGCATCCCTTGTGGCATTCTGGACACTCCCCGATCAGTCCTCTTGGTGGCAAACGTCGGAGCAGATCTATGCCTCGGGACCCCGCATGAAGCTCTTGTAACGCTCCAGACTGAGGGTCCGAGGGCGTGGATCCTTGGGCGAGATCAGGGCCGTGTCGCTGATGTTCAGGCTGGCGAGGAACTCCTCGATGCTGGCATAGTGAACCGCATGGCGACGCTGGCGACTCATCAGTATCAGTTCGTCGCTGCTCGTCCTGTTCAGGTCACCGTTGCCCAGCGCTTCCTCCTTCTGCTCGACCATTTTGTGAAGTGGCAAAACTTATAATTTTTTTGTACACAATAGAGAAATATCCAAAATCGATTTGAAGGCAAAAGCCAGGCTAAGAGCAGGCTGCCACATGGCCTGGCAAGGGCAAGGGGAACTATTTCAATAATTCAATCACGTGTTATCGTATCGAATAATTGAATAAGTCATCGTGTCGAGCGACACAAATTTCATTTCAATACGCAGAACGTTTAACGAACGAATCAGGGCCTCAAAGACGATTGCCGATGATTGAACGCACGACGGCCACTGCGGAACGGGAAGGTGCAGCCAGGGAGGAGGGTGGCAGAGAGAGAGACAGAGGAGGCAGAGGAGGCAGAGGGGAGAACGAGACGGAACCAGGCAGGCAACGTGAGTGATTGTCGCAAAAGCTCAAAGGCGACAACAGCTCTTCGAATTGTACTGATTTTTATTTATTTTATGTTTGAACCGAAACGCCTCTGGAATCTCAAATGAAATGCGGCTGCGACTGCGCCCGATCCCCGATCCCCAATGTTTTTTTGCCAATTGCTGTGGGAAAATTGCTGCCAGTGAATCGGTAACAGGCCTCGCCTCTGCCTCTGCCTCTGCGTCTGCCTCTTCTCCATTAACATGTTCACCTCGTGGCGATTTCAATCGAATTTTAATTGCCCCCGAAAGTGGATCTACTGATTGATAGAGACTTCAGATTCAGAGCTTTCTGTTTTGGGTTTTCTATTTACGATTTTGGTGTACTCAAAGGCTGGAACTCTGCGGCATTCGAAAGGTTTGAGCTTTGATATCAAGTAGGAAGTGCTTTCGGTTGGCCATTCAATTCAATCAAAAAGTAGTTTCAAATATGCACAAGATATATAGAAATTCCTTGATATCTGTGGGCAACTTCTAAGCCAAAACATTGCCATAAAAAGTTGAGAAGAAACATAAATAAATTCATGCTAAAGTGTGGCTAAATCAATGGTTTGTTTTGGGCTGGCACCTCTCCCAAATGGAGCTCTGTTCTTGCAGCTAATTCAATTTAAATGAAAGATTTCCGCTCCTAAAGTTGTGTAGCTTCATTTAGAATTTCAGGACACCCCTCTAGTTGAGTCACCAGCCAGCCAACAGACCCCCAGCGCACTTTCCTCTGTACAGAGTGAGGCTCTCCTCACGTAAACTGGGTCGATAACTGACCTACAAATCGCAGAGGCATGCACCCTGTCCGGTCTGTCCAGACAGCAAGCAGTTCGATCGAGGAGCAAGAGTTCGATAGATTTTTGACATATTTTTGATCGGCACATTGAACCCGCGCAGCGGCTCATTCACACGCTGCTGTCCGTGGGAGAAAAATGCAGGGTACTGGGACCTGAGAGCTGGAACTTGGAACCTGCAGCCTGCAGCCTGCAACCTGTGCTGGGATCGCTACAGTTCTTGGGGCTGGGGCTGGGGCTTGAGATGCCGAAAATTGTGGTGTGCTGATTGGAGTGGATTGGAGTGGAGTGGCGAGTGGACGTTGCCTGGACTTAAACAAATCAATACGAAAACGATGCAAATGGCAAAAGGCATGTCAACAATGCTGGCGAGTAATTGGCAGTGCAGCGGATCGGTCGGCTGATGACGCTCGCTCTGATGTTGATGATTGCGCTTCGAGTGTTGGCTTTGTGTGTGATTGCGATCGCGACAGGGACAGGGACAGGGACAGGGCTTGGGCTTGACTGGGAGCCGCCAAAGTGCAGCTAAACATCTGGAGCAGGAGCAGGAGCAATGCCAATGCCAATGCCAAACCGAACCGAACCGAGTCCACCCCACTCTACTCCACCCATCGCTGGCGATCAGTGATCTTTGCCGACGCTGAGAGTCTGAGCTGAGTGCTGGGAGCTGGGTGCTGGGATGGCTTTGATCTGTCACCGCTCAGCGCTCACCGGTTACCCAATCGAATCACGGCAGACGCGCGCGGCCTCAGATAAAATTATTGAAATTACATTGGCAAGACGCCGTCGATCAGTGGCAACAGCTGCGATCTCCTTATTTTCTGCAGGCCAGACCATGTTTTTCTCGCTGCCAAAGACACGATCGCCAACACTTACAGGACAGGGACTGGGACAGGGACGGGGACAGAGAGTGCTGTGGCAATAATTATCGCTTTTAGTCTCAACTTGGCCTGTCAATGTAATTCCAAAAATGTCGTCAGTGTCGCCCGGCACTGGCGTAGTAGCTCATCACTGGTCGGAGCCACTCCAGGCCTTGCCCCAGGAGGATCTCTGTAGGAGCTGCTCTTGCTTGATCGGCCCTGTGATTTCTCATTCGATTTCGTGCCGCTCGTTCGCCTGTTCATTCACTCGTTCGCTCACTCGTTTTTAAAATGTAATCATCATTAAAATATTTATGGGTTATCTCTCGCTCTAACCAACACCGAGCCAACACCAAACACACTCTGAATTCTCCGCTCGGCCCCGCTCTCCCAGCTCCCCCAGCTCTCCCAGCTCAAGCGATCCATCCAGACTGGACGGCTTGTAATGACCATACATAGCAATTGGTTCTCACGTTCGTTGAGCAAAAAAAAAACAACACAAAACGAACACAAAGTGAAAAAAAGAAAAGCAACAAAAAAACCAAACCACAAAAACGCGTTGCCAATTTGGCGTCATCGTTGTCGCAGTTGTCGCTGTCTCAGTCTCTGTCTCTGTCGTTGCTGTTGTTGTTGTTGTCGTCGCTGTCGAAGGTGCAGTTAAGATGCTGAAGTTGTCATCGTCATCGTCACCTGTGCACATCACATCAGAGATCTACAGATGCTGCAGGCACTGACTGCCGCTTGCCGAAGGTGTATAGATCCCTGTGGATCTGTGGATCTGTGCTGCCATGCGAAGATCGATTGATTTTGTTAGCCGAAGATTCGGCTGGGGGATTGCTTGGGAATGTTCTTTGGTTTGGGGCAAAAGGAAAACTTAGCATGAGGATCGAGTCAGTGCTTTTGCGGGCATAAGTATAATTTATTGGGCTAATTAAGGATCTACAATTATGGTTGGAAAATATCTACATAAAACGAACGAAGCAGAAAATGTAAGAGCGAAGCAGCAAGTTGAAGACCAATGCTTTGATTCTAATTCTAGTTCTAGTTCTAGTTCTGCATCCGTTTCTGCTGTTTTGTTAATGAGATATCTTTTGGGGTAGAAATATTTGAACACAATATACCAAAAGCAGCGAAAAGCTAAGGATATCCACGGAGGAATTTACTTGTAACGATTCCAATTCAGTGCTGAAATCGATGGGAAAACTATTTGCTAATCACAACGAAAGGAGTAACCTTTTGGCAGATCTTCTAGATATTCTAAACATATCAAATTGTGGCTCTCTTGCTAGTCTTTAAATTTAACTTCGATTTGGAACATCAAATTGTAGTTGGGTCTCTGCCGTAAGAGGTTCAAGGCACTTGGCACCTTCCCCCAAGTGCCTTCCGTATTCAAGAACGCTTCGATTTGTGTGCTCGGCCAGGCGTGTTCACTGTTCAGTGTTCACTGTCACTGCCACTGGTCCACGGCCACGTCCACGTCCACGTCCACCCCTTTGGAGGCATCGAAGTCGCCCGCCCCGGGTTCACTCGGTTCGTCAGATATGGAGGAGTCTCTCGTATGTACATATGTGGCCGCTGCTGTTGTCGTTTATCAATTATGACAAATCTTTGCGCATGCGTGGCCAGCGTCGTCAACGCAGCTATTTATAAGCTTGGGTAAAACATTGGACCCTCCTCCGCTGCCTCCTCCGATGCCACTGGCGCATCCCCAGAGCTCTTCCTCATGTGTGTATGTCTGTATGTCCCATTCCGTGTTTCATTTTAATTTGTAATTATTTCTTCAGCGTTTTTGCTGGGCTTTGGCTTTGGCTTTGGCTGCTTCTTTTGCTTGCAACTTGTGTAATTTCAAACGATTCCGTGGTTCGTTGTTGCTTCAGTTGCCTTTGCATGTCGTCGTCGTGGTCGTCGTCTCTCTTTTTTTTCATTTCGAACTTCATTTGCGCTTCGGTTCGGTGACAAATAAATTAAGTGGCAGCCTCAACCAGCACCAGCACCAGCCACAGTCCCAGCGCCATGTAGAGGCAAGAAAAAACACCCAAGAAAATAAAGACTGCCCGGCGGCGGGCTCTCAACGAAAGCAAAAAAGGTCCCAAAGAGGGTGTCAACTGGGGGCACTCCCAGCAGTTGCTTAAATGAGCAAAGAGAGTGCAGAATGTGGTGTGGGTAAGTGCTGAAAAGGGTGTTGGTTAACGCACAAAGCAGTGCTGGAAAGTACTGGAACCAAGCTCACTGCTTGGCTCCACCTTGAGTCACATTTTGCGTCTAACCTTTAAATCCTTCTCTCAAACAGAAACCTCTTCACCTCCAGTCGAGAACAGACAACCCATCGCTCCCTGGCGTACCCTGTCAAATGCCCATAGGAACAGCAATAACAGCAAGTAGCTGCAATTAAGAAGAGTCGCCATATTCTGCGTAGCCGCTGAATGGTTTGGGGCCAAGAACGCCCCTTTTGTGGGTATTCAATGTTCGGCGATTGGAAGCACACAGAGCGAGAAGTCATAGCCCAGAAAGCATAAGGAATATATAGATATTATATTCCTGCCTCATCGATGATTCAGTCAACACATTTAATTCCCTTTTGTTTGGATTTCTGCAGAAATTTCAGTGCTTAATCGATTGAGCTCCCTTCGAAGTGTGGCAAAGACCCACTTCCTGGCGGTATTCCAACTTCAACCCACACAGCACCAGCAGGAGCAGGAGCAAAAGCAGAAGCCCTCAGCACACACATCGGCCACATCATCCACTCAATCAAAGGACCGATTCGGCCAACTTGAAGCCAAATCAGCTGCTACTGTGCAGCTGACTGAGCGACTGAATGACAGAGCGACTGATGGACTGATGGACTGACTGGTTGAGTGAGTGAGTGCCCAGGGGGGCATCAAGAACCCAAAAGGTGCATCTGGGCAAAGTCGTTTATTAATTTGGCATGTGACAAATTATGCGTTGGCCAGCAATTAGAACTCTGCAGCGGACAACGGACAAGTTTTGAGGCTTCTTCTTGGTCTTTTGCTCTCTGCTAACTTGTCTCGGTCTTGGGACATTTAGCGCTGATTTAACAAAATTTTGCAGCAGCTTCGATCTGCCCGGTAGGATGCACACCACACAAATGGGAATGGCTTGAGGATGGGCATGAAAATGGAGATGGAGCTGGAGATGATGCTGAGACTGAGGCTGAGGCTGAGGCTGAGGACGAAGAGCGTCAACAGACGACAAGTGGCACTTTGGCGCATTAAGAAAATCTGTACAAGTGTCACTTTGGCACACACAGCAATGGCAGAGGAGAGTCCCGGGCAGAAGCTCCACTGCAGGAGGAGTCGGAGCAGACGGTGGACGCTGGACGAGGGACTGGTAGAATTATAACGCCAACGTTTTGGCATCAGCCTCAGACTCCGTCTCTGTCTCAGTCTTCAGTCCCTCTCCCCAGTCCCCAGTCCCCAGTCAAATGCAATTTCATTGCACAACAAGGATTATAAATTTCGAGACTGGCCTCGACCATGGCCTGGGCAGGGGCTTGTTTAATCACTTTTCATTTAAGGCATGAGGCAAAAAGTGTGCACACGATTGTACATATTGGTGGATGGGTGCCTGGGTGTATGGGTGTCTCTGGAGCGGCGGAGGTGCCTCAAATTTGTCCAGTCATCGGCATTATTTAATGAGTTGCCAACAGGTTGCCAAGGCAGAACGAACCCAAGCCAAGCCATGCAGAAAATCATCAGGTTGAGCTTCCCCGTATGCTCCGTGCCTCTCTGCTGCTGCGATTTCAGCTGAGTCAGCGCCGCAAACAGAAGCCAACAGGCAACGTCGTCGAGGCATCAGCCATGGCACAGGGTACTGGCTACAGGCTACAGGGTCCTCGGTCCATCAGCCCAGCCTACGCCCGGAGTTCAAGCAGAGAGGAGCCTTCAGCCCTGCGCCCTGCTGCATGTGTCATGTAAATGCAACTTGTTGGCTGCCCCAACCTCTGCTGCTGCTGCTGCTGCTGCTGCTGCTGCTCTTGCACTTGACTTTGCCTCCGTAGCGGCTTCTGGCTGCTTCGCTGTGTGTAATGTCAATTTGACAGACAAACTGTCGACCGTTTGAAGCGTATGCAGCTACTGTCTACTGCCGCCCGCAGCCAGCCAGCCAGCCACCGATTATGATTTGTTTGATTGTGGCCAGGAGCAGGGATCGGTGCGCTACCCTCCCGAGAGCCAGGCATATGCGCAGCCTACCAGTAGCTCCCCGAAATATCTGCCACATCCATGGCAGATCTATTCCCAGCCGATCGCAAGGAGCGGAGGAGCCACAGCCTGCCTGCCACTGCCACTGCCACTGCCACTGCCACCAGTGCTCGTACTTCAGCCTGAGAGTCGCACTCCAAGTGCCACTCCACATGGTCTTAGGGGCACACACACAAAGACAGAAAGTGGAACGGGGGACTGCGGACTGCGGACTGGCGTTGGCATCTACAGCATTCAATAAAGAATGTTTGCGATTTTTATCTTGAGGCTGAGGCTGAGGCTGTGGCTGAGGCTGAGGATCGCGCGCGCGATCGCTCGCGGTTTGAGGTCTCACCCCGATCGGCGATCGCACAAGAGAGAGAGGAGCCGGAGGAGATCCGATACGATCCCACAGTTCTGCATGCGAGCTGCCCATATGGAGAACGGTTGGCCCCTTTGCTTAATACTCATAATTGATTAAAAAGAAAATTTCCATGGCATTTATGCGTACCACGCCACTCATAAACACAATGTCGACTTGTTGACAGCCAAAGAGACGTTGGGAGTTGGAGTTGGAGTTGCAGTTTGAGTATGAGTTGGAGTTGGAGTTGGGAATGAGCTCAAGACTGGGTTTCTGTTCCTTGGAAGTAGTTGTCGAAATGTTTTTATTTGTTATCGATTAATCGCTTGAATCAACAGCCAGCAGTCAGTCAGTCAGTCAGTCAGTCAGTCAGTTGCTCTGGCGTACAGTGGCAGTTGTCTGAGCAACGCACGGATACACACACGCGGATTTGTATCTGTATCTGCATCTGCATCTCTCCTGCCTCTGAAATGTTGCTGTGTAATTGTTTTGAAGTCTCGCCTCAAAGATTGGTAGCAACAGCAGGCAGACTGCCTGTCAGCCATCCCCGACTCTCTGTGACTCCGTCTCCGAACCGGAGAACTCGCAGCTTCCATGGGACGGGAGACTTGTGTGTGTGCCTGTCAAATGTTGATTGATCGATTGTTTGCACACGTTTTTCTGAGCTTTCGACTCGAGCGAATTTATTGAGCATCTTATTAATTTCTACTGATGCGACGGTTATTACTATTAATTTGTGCCATAGGCTTAAGGTCTAGATTCTTTTTGCTGCTCTTTTTTCGCTTGCCACTCGAATTTTCTAATCCACCAGCTCGTCCATGGACTCGTCTTCGTCTTCCATGGCTTCGAACACTGTTGGCTTAGTGGCAGTGGCAGTGGCAGTGGAAGTGGAAGTGGCTGCCTCGCCCCCATCGTCAGAGGATCCACCCTGTTGCTCAGGGCCTGTGGCTGGTGGCTCAATGCCCACACGGGACAGGTCGTAGCATGTCTCCACCTTGCGCAACTTGAAGAGCTGCTGCTCGTCACTCTCTTCGGACTCTTCGGGCTTAAATGGTTCCAGTTGGAGCGGGCGGGAGGGTGGCTGGTTATCCATGAAGGAAACCTGATGCCACACTCGCATGAAGACCCTCTTTGCGGAAACCCTGGAGAACAAATGGGGGTCGGTCAATGAGAGCTTACGTTCGTTCGTTCGTTCGTGGCCGAGCAAATGCATTTGTACTTAGTTTTCTTGCCGGCGGCCAGCTCGAATGCGTTGAGCTCCAGAACCTCCCTGATGCGCTCAAACTGGTGACCTTTCAACAGAATGAATGGATTGATGCGGAACCTCAACGGACGTCGAAGCTGCTGAACGATTTCCGACGAAGTCGAAGTCGAGGACGAAGCCGAAGTCGAAGTCGAGGACGAAGTCGAGGACGAAGTCGAGGACGAAGTCGAGGACGAGAGCGAGGTCGTGGGCGACTGCGGGTCTTGCTTCCTATAACGGCCCAAGGTGTGTACTTTGGTTAATCTTTGAACGGCATTACTTTGAAAAACGCTAACTACAAAGCTAACTGTGATGTGATCAATAAATAATAAAATCCAACAGGATCGACTCTTAGAGTCTTCTGCGAATCGCCGTTGGATTGTGTGTTGCTTCCATTGAAAATTGACTACCGATCCCCTCCCGCCACACCAGTTCTAGTTTGCTCTGGTCCATGTATCGATGCTTGTCTTAGATAACCAGCAGTTGGTTCTAGTGCATCGGGAGAGCCTTTCGTGGGTTAGTGGGCTAGCGGACAAAGTCGCACCCGAAACGCGGAAAAAACGTATTAAATATAAATTTCCTGGTAATAAAAACAGAGACAAAACGGAGCTGGAGACGCCTGTACTGGCTGCCAAAATAAAGAAATAAATCTTTACACCCAAAATGCCAGAAAGAGACACCACCAAAGAAAGAGAGAGAGAGAGAGAGAGTTGGGGGTTGTGGGGAGATCTTTGCCTTTGCTAGTGACTAAGCGCAGGCAACGCTGCCTTTATGGGCCTTTGTTGTTGTTGTTCTTTTTTTCATTGGTGTATTTCTTGTATCAGCGTGTAAATCTCGCTCACACACACACACACACAGCAGACCCACAGAGGCCCAGAGGCAGATGAAATACTGAGTCTCAGGCTGAGGCTGAGGCTGAGGCTGGAGAGGCAGTCAAACCGAACTCAAGTCGAAAAACATTTTTATTGGAAATCTGTACGCAGAAATAGTCATCATCCGCATCATCATCATCATCTTCATGTGGCTGTTGCCCGATCTGTTTCTTGTTTCTGCCTCAGATGCATATCGCTGAGCGCGTTGGCAATAAAAATATATATGAGCTGTTGATGACTGCATATAAAAATTATACGAAAGAGGCCCGAAAAACAAACCCTCCTGCGAGACACCGAAGCAACCGAGAGGCAACGCGCGCCAAGCGCCAGCAAGCTGGACACTGGATAAGCAAGGAAGGATCCAAGGATGGGCCAGGGAAGCTTGGAAGCGAATGCAGAAGGTTAAGGGAGAGTCCATAAGGCTACTACTTGGACCTATCTTCATGCTCAATAACTAAACGGCGGATTTCAAAGGGTAAAAGACATAAGATCCCATTGAAAGTTTGTATACCTAAAGGCAGTTTCTGATTCCATCCAGCAATCACATTTCGAATTGAATTCTTTTTCCTAGACGACCATCAAAATCCCAGCATAATTCCATGCCCTTTTTTGTGTACAATTGTCGGGGAGTGTTATCAAGTAGCCACGCAAATAAACATCGATCCCCCGCCCCAACCATGGAATTATAATTCATAATCCAAACAGATCCTATTGAATGGGGCGACTTTCAACGGGAGCCGCACCGAATCTGAGCCAAACCGACTGGACCTTGGCCAGTCACTCAGTCAGTCGATTGTCAGCATGGCTAGGGATCCCATTTAATTGCTATCATTTTTTGTTTGTTGCAGCTGTAATTGGAGAGCTGCCTTCAAGTCGGAGCGGAGACAAAGCGCACAAGCAAGTCGCACAAAGGACTGACAAATGCGAATCTAAATCGGAATCCAAAACCAAAAACAAAACCAGAGCTCATGCGTTCATTCGAAGCCATTCCATGCCTCTCCATGTGAGGCGGGAAGTGGGCGGCAAGTGGCAGGCAGGGCGCCGGCTGGGATTTCTTGAAATCAAATCTAGCAAATCAGACCAAAACCAAACACCAAAACCAGACTAAACAAAAACCGATCCAAACCGAACCGAACTCAGTTGAACAGTTGCTTGGGGAGTGAAGTGGAAAATGGGAAATGGGAAATGGAAAATTTTAAATGCTGTTGGTGTAAAGGGCGTGGAAATTGGGCGGCCCGGGAGGCAGGGTGCTGCTGGCTGCTGGCTGGTTGCAAAGACAGGCGGCGGAGCGTGCCACCAATATGGCAAACGACGACAAACGTAAACTTAGAAACGAGTGAGTGAATCGACGACAACGACAACGACAACGGCATTGAACAGAAGGCAGAGGTAGAGTCAGAGTCAGAGATAGAGCCACAGCCTAAGCGTCATGCTCTAAGATACAGATACACAGAGATACAGATACACAGAGATACAGATACACAGAGATACAGATACATAGATGGGTCGGCCTTGCTCTGCTCTGCCTCTGCCTCTGGCTCTGGCTCTGCTAGTTGGTTAGGTGTACAATTACCTTAACGCATCGACAATTATACGAATGGTTGGACGACGACGACGACGATGGCGACGACTAGCTGGTTGGAACCCCACAAAACCCAACCCAGCCCAACCCAACCCATCAGGTGCGATATGCGATACGCAAGCGACGCGTCGACGGTTAAGACAATTGCGCCACAAAACGGTTGCGACTGGATGCCCCAGAAGATTGAGGAAGCAGAAAAAGAACGTTCATAGACTCTGCGGCTGAGTGTACGAGTGTGTACCCTCCAAAAAACGCCCCAAAAAACACTTTGGACCCCCGCCCAGCAGCAGGGGCATGTCTCCAAGTGCCTCCTCCACATGCGAGTATGCGAAGCAATTTAGGAGGCGGCTGGGCAGCCAACAGGCAGGTGGTTCAACCCACAAATGTATGGGCTTGTCGACAGTATTGACACCGTCAAACCGTGTACTACAGATACACTGACAGAAAGTTAGCCAAACGAAGATGAGTTCTAATGAGAATGTTGCATAGTTGGAAGGGTAAGAAGTGGACCCACAATCCCTCAATAAAAGTGACAGAGGCTGACCCTTAATTATGGTTCCGAACTCTGATAATATCTCTTATCTATTGCCGGTTTTCCATAGTGCAAGTCTCGCAAGTGACTGGTGGGGGGGGGGCATGAGTTTGAGGGCTCTGGCCGTTGCCAAAGTTGCGGTCGCATCTTTCCGTCGTTGTTGCCCCTCGGGTGGACTTAATTGTCTGTCGGCACAGTGGGGCCGACCCTGCGCAGCGCTGTTGCCATGGTCGCCATGCAGCCCACTGTGCAGGGTGTGGGGGGAACGACTTGACGGGGCTTCACTTTGGCCCTGCCCGAAAAACTGATTGAATTGAGCCAGGCACTTTGGACACAGGGGGCACAGTGGATGTGGCACTGCCTCTGGCATTCATCAGCATCCTCACAGATACACATAGCACATGTGTGTGTGTGTGTGTGTGTGTGTAGATTGGATTAAATTGTATTGAAAAGTTTTGCGCGCGCCCACAGCCGAAAAAGATGCGCGTTCTGCCAATTCCGTGGCCCTTTCCGTGCCCCTTTGCCCATGGAATCCATCGTATGCCACCACTTGTGGGTGGATGCCAAAGGGGCCGGGCCGGGGTGGGGCAAAAGAGTTGGAGGACTGAAGGATGCAGGCTCTATTTACTTTTTAATTGGCAAAATTAATGCAATGCAATGAAATGAAGCCCGCTCTTCTTCTGATACGGGATATGGGATATGGGATATGGATGGTGGCTGGTGGCTGGTGGCTGGGTTGGGGGGCTTCAAGCCGAAGACATGTATGGATGGGGTTGGATATGGATATGAAGATGGGTATACATGCGAGTATATGGATTGGGGATGGATGCCCATGGTGAGAGGGTGGTGCACGGGGAGGATGCCGATGCCAATGCCGATGCCGATGCCAATGCCAACGGCACTTTTGTTGTTGATATTGCCTCTTCGTTTCGTATTGTTGCTGGCGGAGTTGTTGTTTTGTAATTCTTAGAAATTCAATTTTCAACTTAAAAATCTTCCCCCTCTTTCGCACCGTCCCCCACTCTCTTTCGCACTGTGTGCGTCTCTCTCGCTCCCTCTGCAACTCTCTCGCTACAAGTGATTAAGTGAAACAAGAGGAAGAACAACCCCCAGCCCAGAGACTGAGTGGAGCACATGCAAAAACAAAGCAGAAGCAACAGCAGAACGTGCAAATTTCCAGCGCCGCACAATCGGATACACTTGCGAATCGAGCTCCATCTTATCGGCGATATGTGAGGTAATTCGATTTGATTTTTGTTTTAGTTTTACTTTGCACTTCCCAGAAACTTTACTTTGCTCCGATTACATTTCGTTGGAAGTTTCATTTGAGCTACAAATAATCATAGCAGCGTCTTATTCCATCGATTCTTTTACCCTTCCATATCTTATGGTAATGCGATGATTGTTATTCTTTAGTCTAATGCAAATCTCGTTTGACTTCCTGCCGCATAAATTCTGTATAACCCGTGCACAAAAGTGTATAAATGAAACACAAACATCAGATGAGCAAAAGTGGAGTCAGCAGGGGCCATCGAATGTTGGCGGCGTTGCGGTTTTGATCCATTCGCATAATGATAATGAAGATCATGACGACGACGACGACGACGACGACGACGACGATGGCGATGGCGATGGCATTGGCATTGCCCTGCGTTCATCTGGATTGTCTGTTTGTCTGTCTGTCTGTCTGTCTGTGTGTGTCTGCGTCTCCGCGGACTGGCAGTCAGTCATTCAAGCAAGTCAGTCACACATATTGAAATAATTATTATCTGCATTTCGAGATCAGCCTCTCAGCCCAGCATGCCATGGAGGCGAATCGGCATCGCCGGCATTCAGCCAGCCCCAACATCAGCCTCAAAATTGAAGGCCATACAAAATCAACGCATATTGCACACTGTCAATCCGAAACAGCATTTCCCCACATGTAGCCACTATGCACGTTGGGGGGGGAACAGTGCAGGGATGGGCACTGATACAGTGAAAGCTCACAGGCAAGGACCATAGATCGAAACACTCTGTCATTGATGTTAGACAGAGGGAAACGAAGAGCGGACAATGCAGCGGACAAATCACTGTGAAGAGAGGGGAAAAGGAAGACCAGAGCTGAAGATACTCTCTGTACGCAGTCGCTGCCACGGGCACAGCTCATTAGCAGAGCGCTCCCCCGACCCTCATCCACAGTCTGCCAGCCAGCCAGCCAGCAAAAGGAAGTGATAATCCTTTGACAAAGGCAAACTCCCCGCCCCTGCAAACACAGAGAGAGAGATAGAGGGAGAGAGGGAGAGATTTCGCGCATTTCGAACAGCGCGTGAAGTGAACAAGAAAATCCGTGCAAAAAAAGAGAAGAGCGTTGGAAGCAACCCCAACCCGTGGCACCCGAGGGCCCCAGATATTCCCCAAAGAACCGAACCGAACCCAATGACAACAATCAGCTGCCGCGTCCCCCGGCTGCACCTCACCTCTGTGCCGCGTGTAATGCGACGTGTTTGCCTCAATTCGAGCATATGAAAACGGTTTATTTTGCTCGATTAAGTTGCCTTTTGAAATGCGATTCAAGGCAAAAGTACAAAAAATGATGGAGAAAGGAGCGCAAAGAAAGGAGCAGCAGGTTGTCCCAGGAAGCGAGACAGGAAGCAATAAAAGATTGGGCAATGGGAAATGACGGGCTAAACTATGGGGAAGGTATTGAATCGCTTTGAACCAGTCGCGGGATATGCAATGACAATAGGGGGAGGAAGGCTGCTTTCATCTCCATTGAGAGGGTTGAGGTTAGCCATCAATCGATGAAAGGAACGGCATGTATTGGCATCTGTCCCAGTCATCTTGGAGTGAGATTCCCTCCTACGATTAGATAACTCATCGCAGGTGGGGGGGACAGTTTGCAGTAAAGTCCAAACTCAGCTGCCAGCCTCAACGAAGTCGTAAAACTTTCACCGATAAGCATCGATGACTGCCCTCGAAATTCCCCTCAATGGCCATCGAACAGGTAGCCGCAGACAGCACTGGGAACCAGTAGCCATCACAGCCAACACTTTACGATCGTCGTAAACTCGGCAAAAGGTTTCAATTATGCAAGTGTACAATCCCAATCCCAATCGCAATCGATACGGGGCATAACCCATCCGGAATACGGCACGATCCGCTCAGACAGTAGCCGCCTCTCGCTCTGTCGGGGCGCCATAAAAAGTAGCTCCGACCTCGACCCGCAACGGTAGTAAATCCCTACACAACTTTTACGACTGTGTGCAGATCTTTTAACGACTTTATTAGATGTCATAGTAAATATGGGAATCGGAATGGGATTGGAAATGGAAATGGAAATGGAAAAGAGATGGAGGTGACGCCTCTTTGGTTCACCGAAATGAAACGGCTTCTGTCTGCGATGGGAATGAAAGTGGAATGAAAGTCCTATCAAGCCTTTAACGACTTCGATCTGCAGTCTGTAATGTACCCTGGGAATTGGCCTTCACAGGTGATCAGACATTTGGAAAGGTCTCCGTCTCCAGCAGAGAATTCTCAAATGTTTTTTGCACAAACGAATTTCATTTGTGAGTTCAAGGCAAGGGTGAAGCTCCGAAGGTGCACATTCGATCGCAAACACCTTCTCAACGCCTCATCGTTCGCCTGTCTGCTGTTCTGCCCCTCCTTCGCCTCTGCTGATATTTTTGCATACGCATCGCATCTACGGCACCGCACACCCGCCCACACAAGGATCCCCGATGCAGCAACTAGACGATGGAGACGCCCCTAGGGACGAGGCGACAATATTTATAACTTTTGTGGCGCGTCTCAATTCATTTGTCGCTCTCTCTAGCTCTCTCTCTCTGTCTATAGTGCAACGGTCGCTCCTGCCGCTGCCCTGGCTGTGCCTCAGACTGTGTGCCGGAGTGTCTGCCACCTACGTAAGCGTATAATTCGTTTAGCGTCAGGCAACAACAGCAACAGCAACAGCAAAAGCAAAAGAAACAGCAACACAGCACAAACTTAATCAGTCACTTTAACACCCAGCAGCCGCCACTTACACACCAGAAAGAGAGGGCAAGCAGGCCATCAAAAGGAGCCAGAGAGAGACAGCCGAGTGGAGTCGGAGTCGGAGATGGAGATGGAGAGAAAAGTGCGTGAGCGTCAACGAGCGATGCTCGAGGCCGTCGCCGTCGCCGTGGCTGCGGCTGCGGCTGAGGCTGATGCCTGGGATGCTGCTGCTGTCATGGTCGATATTGCGTTGACACCAAATTTGCATTAAAATGCAATTGTGGATGCAGAGGAGAGACCACCCTTCCAGATACTCCCCGCGACAGATCAGCTTGGATCGGATCGGATTGGTTTTAGGGGGGAAACTGGCGGACTGTGGACTGTGGACTGTGGACTGGGTAATGCATCTTTAGTGTCTATTGAGTAGGACATTAGTCATGTGGTGGGAGGTGAAGTGCAGACACAACGCCGCGAAATATCAATTAAATCTGCAGAAAATAGAAACTGAACTCCTTTGGCAGTCATTGCTGTTGCTTTGATCTCGTTCCCAGTTTACGATCTTCCTCGTATTCCTGCTCGTGGGTCATCAGCGGGGATTGAGTTGAGTGGGCTGGGGTATGGTCTGGTCGGGTCTCGTCTGTCCGTCCGTCCGTCTGTCTGGTCTGTCGAGGGGCTGCCACCAATTAAAAATAGTTTTGACACATCGCAGAGTCGCGACAATTTTTTGTATGCCCCATGCCAGAGCGAAGTAATAAATTAATTACAAAATTGCAGAACTGCAGAACCGAGAGAAAGCCAACGAAGAAAATTCACTAATTTCAGATTTTATGCCCAGGGCCTACGAATCAAAATGTGGGCGGTGGAGCACTCCAAACAAAAATCTGCTGAAGATCTAGAAAATCAGAAAATCAAAAACAAACTGCAAAAATCTGTCTGTGTTTTTGTGTCTGTGTGTGTGTGTGTGTGTGTGTGTGTGGGCGCTTGTCTAACTCCCTCAGCATCAGCCGGCAGCGAAATTGAATTCCATGGCAAGGGAACTCTCTCCCTCGCTGATCTCTTTTGCTCTCTGGCACTGCCTGTTGAGGGCTTGGAGTATTCTGGAGTATTTGCTTGCCTGTTGCTGGTAGACAACTCTGCCACTAGGCTTGAAAGTCTCTCTGCCGCCCCCAGAGCAAACGTTGAAGCCGTAGGGCAACCTGCCACAGGCAACCTGTAACTGCTGCCGCTTTCAATTATTCACACATCATCAATGGGGCAGCAAAAGGTAAGCAAAAAGTTGCTTCCATACACCGCTGGACGTTCCCTTGTCTGCCAGCTGCCATCTCGCCCCAGTCCCTGTCCCCGTCCCTGTCCCTGTCCCTGCCCGCTGGGAACGTGTCTGCATATTGTTTCGTTCATGTCAAATTATTGACCCGCGCCAGGCATTTTGAAATGTTTATGCGTTTTCATGACTGAGATGTGCAATTGATAAATCCCCCAACTGGAAATTATGAATATGCAGCGCAGTCTCACAGTCGCTGGAGCTGGAGCTGGAGCTGGCACCGCCCGCTGGCTTCGTAGCAGGTCGGTAGCCAGCGCTAGATGCGCTCTACGTTTATGCGCAGCCAAGAACGTGATAATGTCAGCGGTGGAATATGACTCTCCATTGGGCAGAGATCGGGAATCGGGGATGAATGGAAAGAGCTGAAAGTTCGACAAATACTCGCGGCATAAACGCAAACGAATCATCCGCTGGGCTCATCATCATAAAGCAAGCAGCGCTGTGCGGAGGAGCTGGAGCTGGCTGGAGCTGGCTGTAGGCTGTGAGCAAATTTCTCGCATGGTGTGTCACAGCGTCCCACTGTGCGCCACGGCCCCGACCATTTGCTGGTTATCAGTTACAAGCGATCAATACAGCAGCAATCAATATGGTCAATAAAGTTCAGGCGCGACCAAAAGCCAGGCCCAGTGCCCAGTGCAGAGTCGCAGTCTCATGCATGCTGCTGCTTGGTATGGGATGGGATGGGATGGGATGGGGGAGGGGAAGGCTATGGGAGGGGTGTGCATGGTACGTGGCGTACAAGGCGACGTGATGTACAGCGCTGTAACCCAAGAAGCCTGCCTCACAGATCACACACTGTGTGTGTGTGTGTGTGTGTGTGTGTGTGTGTGTGTGTGTGCCAGAAATGGCCACTGAGCAGGGACATTGGGCATCCCGTCACCGACGGCTCGACTCTTGTTGTCACTGTTGTTGTCGCTTGATCGCAAATTTGCCATGGCAAGCCTGACAACTTGCAACGTTTTGCTTGTGCAACGGGAGGTGGCTCCATGGAGGCACCGACCAGCCAGCCAGCCAGCCTGCCCGACTACCTTAAAATAATGTTACAAAACTTTTGGCATGTAGCTAAGTACGGCACAGGCCCTGTAACCAATTCGAAGCAACGCCATGCCAAGTCAAGCCATCCCCAAACCCAAACCCAAACCCAAGATCCCAAGACCCATCCCCATGGCAATGCCATGCGATGCGAGTCTGTGGCTGGAGTCAGGGGACAGGCGGGAGGCGGGAGGGGGGAACGGGCAGCAACAACAAATTGGAGATCACGGTTTTCATGTACTACATGCAAATTCATTGCTACTGTTGCTCTCTCTCTCTCTGCGAATCCAAGTCGCAGCCAGAGCCAGAGCCAGAGCCACTGGCTACTGTATCCATAACCATAAAGGCAGCAGCAGGAGGAGGAGCAGCAGGAGGAGAGGCAGCAGTAGTCAGCAGTCAGCCGGAAGAGGTGCAAGTTAAATAAACAATCCAAAACAAAACAAACCAAACCGAAACCGACTTGAATTGCCTCTCTGGCTCTGACCAAAAACCCAACTCCCAGTCCCCGTGCGAGTCATTCACAAAAGAAAAAGAAATGATGCGCTACGCAGAAAATGATCGAGCCTTGCAGACAGGAACGAGGAACGAGGAACGAGGAACGAGGATTACGGATTACACATACCTGGCTTGGATAGTGCTGGCCAGGGCTTCCAGCTCGAGGGGCTCGTCATTGTGCATCTGCAAAGAGTCTGGGAGTCGTAGGGCCAAGGTCAGTCAATTGTCAGCTGAGTGCCGGCAGCGCAGATACTCACTTGATTTCAGTGTCACTTTCGGGCGTTCTTGCAGAAAAGAAAAAATATATAAAGGGCATTAAAACTTGAGCAACTTTCACTGTGAAAAGTACCCCCAACTGTTGGCAGAATCGATGGACCCCGGAGGAGCTCTAAGAGCGCATTGGACTTTATGCAAAGTAGATAAAAAACTGTTTGATCAGACTGCTCAACTATCGAGTATTCGTCGCCTGTGCAAGTGCACGAGTGCGGAGGGAGACGCGCACGGGGGGAAACATTTAACCTGCGACAGGAAATCGTAGACGCCAGCTACATGAGTCGCCAGGCTCTGCTCCTGCTCCTGCTCCTGGCAGCGCACGTGGCTTGGCGTCTGACTCGGACAACAGCGGACAAGGCGGCGCAGGAGGGGCAACAGATCTTGTCGCAGGTATCCCCACACGGACAACAGCGACGGGTGTGGCAGTTGTGGCGCCACTGCCAGGCTTAATGGTATTTCTAACACCCGGCCAAGGGTCCACAGGGAGCACCGAAATTTCCGAATTTCACGACCAAATCGAATCACTTCACGACGCGTAATTTATTTATTTTTGATGTTTTTTGCTTAGCGCATCGAAATTCAGAGGCACCCGGCGCACATCAATGGCTCAAGACGTAAACACAATTTGGACTTGGAGTTAGAATTGGGCTGCACTTGCATTTTCCATAGTATTTCCCATCTACTGTTCGAAACTCGCGAAACTTTGGCACTGACACGACGACTATGGCTGACGACTGCTCGACTGATGGACTGATTGATCGGGTGCTGTCGGGGGCGCCTTTTTATTGGCGATCGGCCGATAAGCCGAGGGCCTGCTATCGCTATCGAACTAGAGCAGAGCCGAACCAGGGCTGAGCCAGGGAATCGCGATAGCCCCAGGGACAGGGCTGCCCCACTTTGAAACCTAACGGATCTAGCTCCAAATATCGATCTATTGGATGAGCGCGAATATCGTTTGTCGTTTGGAGTCGAACCACAAACACAAAACTTCTGATAAAAAGTGCGAATGCAAAACAGAGCAGCATAAAAGTGACAAATCTTATTTCGAGCTATTGCGAAATTCGAGGAGTGTCCAGCTAAGCCAAACGGGGAGCGAGTATCTAGCTGATCTGATGGATAACATAAATGGTGAGTGATGCCAACGGGCAGGCCCATGGGTCAGGGGTCAGCACTGAATGGGTAGCATTGGTGGAATTTTCGGCATGGGTCCCATTTCCACTGGCAGTTCGACCCTGCATGGATGTTCAGAATTCTTTGGGTGGTTCTCTGCATGGGTGGGGCACATGTGGAGGTGTGGAGAGCTCTCTCTGGATGGGCCTTTTATTTGTTGAATAGTTGTAGATTTCTGCATGGATAATCTTGGATAATAGTTGTAGATTTCTGCATGGATAATCTTTGCTCTATGCATTGGCCAGCACCTGCTGGGGTCACCTTTTCATTTGTAACCTTTGACTGGGTCAGATCTGCGCTGACCTGCTCTAGATGGATAACCTATTCAGGGTAAATCTGAGGCTGAGACTGCGGCATGGGTCACGTCACCCTCCCCTGAATGGCTATCCCCTGCAGGGGTCACCTCCAAAAAGAATTGGAGATGCGCAGCGCCGCCTTCACCTCCTTCCCGTTGAGCTTTCGCGCGATCGGCGGCAATCATAAATCGCCAACTTCTGTTTACGCTCCCCGGAAAGCGGCAACTCGACGAATGTGTAACAGAAGCACTCGAATAAATAAGCTGGAAAACAACAGCAGCAAAAAGGAAGAAGGGGAAAAAGTGGGCTCAAAGGCAGATACCGAAACCGAAAACCTAAACCTAAACAGCGATTGAAACAGAAAAAAATAAGAAAACAGAAAACATTTCCTGTGGCCCGAGCTCGTGTCTCTCAGGTAGCGCTGCTCTGCTGCGCTGCTGCCATGCTGCTCTCTCACGAGATTGGCCTTAAAAATTATTTATATTTTTTGTTAGAAAATCAAACAATTAACCTCGAACTTGCTCTCATGTTGCTGCAGTTGTTGTAGTTGCTGCTGCTGCCGCTTCTGCCGCTTCTGCCGCTCAGCGCTTACAACATGTTTGAGACATAAAAATTTCCAATTAATTTTTTCCGCCGGTGTGTTTTGGGTTTGTGTGTGTTTTAGGAACTTCCACGGAACCACGCCGCAAAGACAAAAATTGTCACAGCCGCCGTTTACAAATAATTTTTGTTGTCGTTGTTGTTGTTGTTGTTGTTGTTGTTGTTTGTTTCTCGGCTCTTTGGGGGTTTTCAATGGAAACGAAACACATAAAACATGGCCAAACAAGACCGCCGAACAAATCCACCAAATGGCGGACAAGCGGAATGCCATAAAAAAAGATTCGGGGAGCTCGAACCTCAAACGGGAGCTATTAAAAGTTTTGGATCGCTCTCAAGTGGTTCGATCGACCTCTGGCCCGACGACCCGGTTCAATGGAAAGACAATCGATGTGTTGAATCACTCCTCATGCGGAATACAACACTCCATTCGCCATGTAAACTTTGACTGTCATTTGCTGTGGCTTCAATTGATTATTGATTTATTGTCTTGATTTGTTTCCACAGAAATTGCCGCTGAGGCTGCCCTGGCCAATGCCGGCACTGAGAGCGTCTCCCATTTCGCCTTCGAGTTGGATAACAACAACGAAGGCTTACATGAGCTGGCCCCTGGCAATGGCCCCATCTCCGTGGCGGTTTCCACGCGCACCTTCACCGACGAGGAGTTCGGCTATGCCACCTTCCAGATGATATTCGGGGATGCCGATGACGAGCTGCTGCAGGGTCCCTTGATGCAGAATGACGATGATCGCTCGACCAACAACACCCCCCAGCCACCACCCACGGCGCCCAATACGCCCATCAATTTTGGTGCTTTGGATGTGGACATGGACATGCCAGCCATCCCAGAGATGGACATGGACATGCCGGCTATCCCGGAGTTAAACATGAATCTCCAGGATCTCGCGGAGCTAAACATGAACGTCCCGGTCTGGCCGGAGCTAAACATGAACCCCCCAGCTCTGCCGGACCAGCCTCAGCCCCTGGGCCAAGGTGACCCTTTGTTGGGGGTGAATGACGGACCCGAACTTCTCTTTACAGTCGCTCAAATCTCTCGCTTCATGTAGGAGAACACAAGTCGGAGGAGCAACACGAAATGGACACAATATTCATCAAATTTGTAGCCAACTTTTAGGACAAAAAAAGATAAAAATCAACGACAAATGCAAATTGTTTGTACATCGCTTCGGGATGCAGGAGTCGTGAACTAATGCTTATTTATTTATCTATACACTATATTAAATGTTTAATTCCATTCCCAGCCGATACACTTGAAGCAAGTCCCCACGAAAGATTGGCAACCCCCCGACAGCCGCACGTACAGCCGGACTCACATGAGTGTCGCCATGTGTGGCCATATCTGATGGTGGGATGTCTGGGATGCCTGCGACGATGACAAAAGTTCATTAGCGACGCATCAGTGGGTTAAGTTGTGGACAGTCCGCATCCGCATCCGCCTCCGCATCCGGTTGCGGGGGGTTGCTTGGTCAGTGGTTTAGTTGCTACTTTTGTGTGTCGCCTGCTGGGGCTTATTGGCAATAAATATTGGATCATAAATTCATAATTAACATTGTGCAGCCTCACGTTTTTGGATGTGGCTTGGTTGGCGGTTGGTGGGTGATGGCAGTGCAGGGAAACTCATCTACATCCCAAGTCTAGACCTCCACTCCCAGTTCCAGTTCCAGTTCCATTCCCACTTCCACTGCCATCGCATTACCACTCGAGAGTAAATGTGTAAATGTAATTTAAGCAAATATTTTAATTGTTTTCGGTCGCAGACTCCGGACTCATTTCATTGTCATTGCCAAGAATCCAGCGAGAGCGCCAGGCAGAGCTCCAGGCACCTGCCAGCACGCAGCACACATGACAGGAGGACGCCTCATGTGACTCCTTCTTGCTGTGACAGCAAGCGGGGATGTGGGATGTGCCCTGGCAATGGGTATGATAAAATTTTATCGCTTGGAAATTTTTCAATTTCCAAATGAAACGACAAAAGGATATGAAAATGAAGATTTAAATGCCGAATGTCTCACGATCTGTCCCTTCCCCCAGTCGCTGCTCCTC
Source organism: Drosophila subobscura (assembly GCF_008121235.1). Taxonomy (NCBI): domain Eukaryota; kingdom Metazoa; phylum Arthropoda; class Insecta; order Diptera; family Drosophilidae; genus Drosophila; species Drosophila subobscura. The sequence continues at coordinate 19,622,108 of NC_048530.1, read as the reverse complement.
CCCTCTCTGCCGTGACAGATGATGCCTCTTATTAAGGCTAACAACCCGCAACAAAACCCCGTCGAGGGGGTGGAGCAGCGATGTCGAAGCCCTCAATCTTGAAAAGTTTTTTCTCTCGTTTCTTTTGGTTGTAAAAAGGACATGTTCCACTTGAAAATAACAATTTCATTCAATTTTTGATCATTTGCTACCAGAAATGGCAAATCAAAAAGCCATAAAAACCGACAAACGACCAAAGAGAGAAAAAAAACCAAAAGTCGAGCAACAAGAAACGGACAAGGACCAGGCGCCAGGCACAAGGACAAGGACAGGGCGACCCAATGTCCCGTTGTCGTAGAAAGTCCTGCCGTGTGCCGGGCCAGGCGGCATTCCTTCTTAAGCGGTTTCTGGGGGCGGAATTTTTGTGTGTGCGTTTTCTGTTACCTTTTAAATGTCGAACGCGAAGGGGTATATTCGTTTTTGTGGGGTAGAAAAAGAAATGGGCTAAAAACATTGTTGAGACATTTCCAAAATATAATTAGCGCAGAATAAAGTTGAAACTTGCTCACAGAATCAGTTGAGAAACAAAATCTGCAAAGGTTCATTGAATACCCTCCGCAGTGGCATTGATTACAGGGTATCCGCTGGTCCGTTCCACGCTCCTTTCTTCTTTTGCCTTCTGCGCCTGGCTCTCGATGCTTGAGCTGTGCGGGGGGGAGGGAGGGTGGCAAGGGTCGCACGGGTCGACGCTCGTTTGGTTTTAAAATTGAAATGATACACACACACACACACACACCAGCAGTTGGTTGGTCCACTTGCATGTGATTGAGTCTCCCCCTCCTCCGTGGCAGGGGATATTGTATCCTTGTGGTTGTCCTGGTCGATGGCCAGGCAAATCCTGCACGCAAAATTTATGTTGCATAAAATGTTTCAATGAATTTTATACCAGGAATTTGACTTGGTTTTCCTTTGACTCCTTGCTGCTTCTACTTGTTTCTTTTTTCTTGTTTTTTGCGGGTGTGTGTTTTTCTTGTTAAATTTGAAAATGACTTTGGGAGTGGGGGGAGGAGGGCAGCGACGCACGTGGCATATGGAGCGTAAAGCATTCAGATTGAGCCGCGCCACCCCCCAAAGGATTGGGAAACGGAATCAACTTTCGGGCGTATCGAAATGTGCTCAAGGCGGGAGGACACTCTATGGGATCATAAGATTTCCCACTACAACTTTTATTCGTACAAATTGCAGGGCAGGAATTCCACGCTCCAGGTGGAAGGTGCAGCAGCCGCTGGACAAGGCACCACAACATTGGTTTTCCCACTTGAACAATTATTGCATTTCGCTGTTGAACAAAGCAGCCACAAGGCTGGATCCTCCGACTCCCTGGCTGCCTCCAACTGCGGGACTTGTAACGAATTTGTCGCTGTCGCTGTTTGCTAGTTAGTTGTTGTGGCCAGAAGGTGTGAACACTGCCACACAGCCACAGCAGCCTATATTTAGACCCAACGGCAACAGCAACAGCAACAGCAGGAGGAGAATGAGAATGAGAATGAGAATGCCAAGAACGAGAGGAAGACAAAGGTGCATCCGAAAGATAAATCAAAATTTGTTGCAGAGGCGAAACGGGGGGGGGGACCACCAGCGTCAGATAAACAAGCGACCACAACACAGACAAAACGAGGAGGACTCGCACAGGGCGGGAGGGAGACTACAACAATTCGATGGATAGATGGATGGATGGATGGCTGGGCATAGGTAGCACACCTTTGACTCCCAGACACAGACTACAACTCAAACTCAAACCCAGATCAATTTCCGAGCTCGTAGCTCATTTGTTAGTCCATCTCCATGCCACTAGAAACAGCAACAGAAACAACATTCAATGCTCAGTCGATATCAAATCGATTTGGCTGAGATTTCCCACTAATTTGTTGTGTTTAGGGCAGGTAAAGAAAGGATCCTCATTAGAAAGGAGAAAGTGAAAGTACCGAACCGAACCGAACTGAACTGAACCGAAGAAAGGTACGCCGACTGTCAGGCCATCAATAAGGCGAGGGGTCCAATTCTTAGTTCAGGGAAGACTTTTGATTCTGATTCAGATTCGTACGGTGAGCACAAGTGGCAACACATTTTGACTTATTACAGGCGATTTGTCAGCATCGGACATGGCCACCGACTCGGCCTATCTATCCATCTTTCTAGTGTCTATAGAAAATTCTATGAAACTACAAGTATCGCGCCCTGCACAAGCGCAGATACACAGAAACCAAGATACACGATTCTCCTAATAAGTTTTGCTGTTGCAGCCAGGCAGACGTGATCCATGGACGCCTACCTGGCTCTCTGGCCTCTTCCCCCCCATACCAAATGGTAGATAAATCTCTTGGACTGATCTTTCAGCATTGGATCGCTCGTACACACATGTGCATATGGAATGGAATCGTTTGTCATTCGTAATACGATTTAGATGGTCTCTCTCGCCACTCGCCTCTCCCCATTCTCATTCTCATGTGAATCGGTTTCAGCATCAGAGCAAAGTGATCGTGAACAAGCAATTAGTTTGGTAATCGCTATAAATCAATCACAAATCCGCACCAAATCTACATGCATCAAATATTCAGCTGGGATTGTGTTCGGTGCCAAGGTCGGCGGATGGACTGATCTTGCGAGCTGTGTGGATCAACGCTCATGAAGGTTATGACATTTGCCAATCAACAAAGGGAGAGATGGAGATTGAGAGAGTGAAGGATCCATTTCAGATATGTGTGTGAGGATCAATGGGCAAAGATCTGAAAGAGCAGAAAAATTAGACAAAAATTCAATTTGAAAGACGCTAGAGAATGGATAAAAGTGCATCTTGAGTTTGCTGCTGCAGTCTTTCCATTCCGCGCAGATCTTCCCCAACGTTGCTCCTGCTCTTGCGGCGCCCTCGATCTCTCCCTCGTGCCTTTTGTCGTTTCCAATCCACAGAGCGGTGTCTCCACAGTGTTCCCTCTCTGTCTCTGCGCTGCTTTCTCCTGCCGCTTACTCATTTTATTGCCCTGGCCAAATAAACAAATTACTTGTTTGATTTCTTTTGAACGAGCCCCGAATATTTACCACAGCCTCAATAAATTCTGCAGCGCTGCTGCAACGGACGGACGGACGGACAGACGGACAGACGGACGTTTATTGAAACGTTGCGACGCGCTCGCGTCTTGTTTAGACAACAATTTTCATTGTTGACTTTACTTGTTATGTTAATGAGAGACCGAAAGAGAGTGGGAGAGTGAGCGAGAGCGAGAGACCCAAGCCGAGCTGCACCGAACCGATCCGATCTGAAACTAAACTCCAGAGAACTTTGAAACTGAAGACTTGCCGACGCTCGGATCGACGCTGAGGGGTCGCCGGAATATACTCGTACTCCTCCACATATCCATAGTTGGGATGGGCAAATGGGCGATGGGCGATGGGGGCCTGACGCGTGGCCATGTGCCTGTTGACATTCCATTTGACATTATTGACACACGAGTCAACCCGCGTGGAGGCGTGCAGGCGCGCGCAGGGGAGGGTGGAGGCTAGAGGGTACCCTCTAAATAGACTTGTCTGCCGATAAGAGGCCATTTGTGATACGAGAATAGTGCGGTGGAGTGGCAGCGTGTGGAGTGGGAGGAAGACTCTTGTGTGCCACTGCCAATTAGTCGGAATGAAGCTAATTCATATTCACACGAAACGGAGTTGGAGTTGGAGTTGGAGTTGCCGTCGCTGACTGTTGTCCGAGTGTCTGCTGGGGTAGAGATATTCAATAACTTTATGACACTGAAACTGAAACAACAACAGAAATTATAATTATCAAAAGACGAAGGGCCTACCGCCAGGGCCAGGGTCTGAGTCTCTGGCTGAGTTCGTTCTCGGAGGCTCCTCCTCAACTTATCTGCAATTTGGCGATCGTAACAGTTTTGACAAATCATATACGTATGTCTTTATGTGTGGAGACCGCCATTTCAAGAGGTGGACTGCCCGTAAAGGTAGCGCTGGGTAGCAGGGGGAAGCGCTGAATATCGCTTGTCGGCCGCTTTTGAGCTTTATTTTGATTTCAATCTAAAACACACAAATCGTTCATTCTTCTTCTGCCGCTGTTTGCCGCCTGCTGCCTGCCGCCTGCTCTCTGCTCTCTGCCACACAGTGGATCAAAACTGTATGTTCCAGAGAGAGGCACCGGCACAGGCACAGGCTCTGACTCTGACGCTGGCCCGCGGGCCCCTTGAATGACATTTTTATGATGCTGACGCGCGTTCCTCAACACGAGACGACGACTGCTGCCCTGGAGCGTGATTTGCATGCTTAAGCAGCCGGTCGACATCAACGAGAAAAGGCTACGCTTCGTTCACAGGCAGAGGACGAGGACGATGACGAGGACGGACAGGAGTCGCTGCAAGGAGTGTCCGATCGGGAGAGGATGAGCAAGAAACTTCAACCGCAGTGAAAATTGAATTGGTTAAAGATTGATTAAAATATATTGAACTTTTCCCTTTCAAATAGATATTTTTCAGTGATTTCTTTTCGATTTATTGTGTGACTAAAAAGGAAGAATTAGTTTAAGAATATATTCCCACCGATCAGCTGGCATCTTTAGCATCTTTAAAGCAGGGAAATACCTTAAGTTAGATCATCCATTTGCTGCTCATTCGGTGACTCTCCCGAGACTCTCCCCCTGCTGCAGATCAGATGTGAAGTGGATCTCAGCATCACACAAAATGCTGTCACCGTCCGCGTGCAAACACGTGATTGAATGCCAAAGATCCACGGACACAGGAAGATAAAAGACAACGAAAAGACTGCAACTGCAACTGCGACGAGGACTGACCGGAGCGAATTCGATTTGGCAATGGAAATGGACTTGTCGTCGCTCTAGAGCCGCTGCCCAGCTGTGGAGATGTTTTTTTGGGGCATGGGGCCCCACAATAAACAATTTGTAGCGCCTGAATGCACAAATCTTGCGTCGTTAAAAATTAACTGCAGAGCGGACTCGGTCAGAGGCATACAACCACCGCCACCGCCACTCCTGGTCCCAATCGCAGTCCCCAGTCCCCAGTCCCTGTTCCAGTACACAGTCTCCAGTTCTCCAGTTCTGCAGGTTCCCTGTCTCCACCTCGTTTAGTCATTCGACGTTGCGGCGTTGCATAATTTGCATTTCGATTCGATTGGAACGTTCGTTGGCTTTTAGAGGCGCGTGTCCGCCGACACTTTTTCGTGATTTACCAGGCCAAAGACATTCGACTGTCGACTGTCGACTTCGGTTCTAGGAAATCACAATAAAAATTAACGAAATTCGTTCTAGTAAACGTTCGTCGTCGTCATCGTCCGATGCGGCATCAGCCGGCACCTTGCCAAAGCCTCAGCCCCATCCAAGAGCAAGTCCAACCCAAAGCCAGAGCCACAGCCAAAGCCACAGTCAAAGCCGAACGCCGTCACCGATGCCGAGACCCAATTCCACGTACGTGACACGATCGGGGGCCAACACTTGGTCGGACTTGTGCTGTTTGCTCTGGCCAGCGATTTGATCTGCCCCAACCCTAGCCCTGGCCCTATCCCTGGCGTTCCCTGGAGTTCCCTGCAGTTCACTTGAAGCCAAAGCAGAGCCAGGGGAATCATCATCATAATAGTTTTGGCCTTTGATTGATTTGACTATGGCAAATCTCTCTCTCTGTTCCTCTCTCTCTCGGGCCACATCCAATTGTGACAAATCAATTGTCAGCGCCCGAGGTCGGTACGTGTGATCGAGTCGCTGGTCGGTGGGTATCGAATGGATGGATGGATGAATAAATCCCTGGGCTAGGGCCAGGCAATCAATGAGCATGCTCCACAAGCAGAGCGTGATCGTGGGGCACATCAAATGGCGGCAAAGCCCCAGCAGAGAGAACTATAAAAAACACAGAAACTCCCAGATACGAAATTCCACATCAAAAGGATGTTCCCCACACCACAGGCAAAGCCAAGGCAATCCTTCATTTCGGTGTCACACACCGGAACGGAAGTACACAGAGGCTATGGGGGAAGTCTAATCCTTTGCCCCCGAGGCGCTCAATTAGTCGAAATGAATTGAGTTATCGGCTAATAGGACGGCGGTAAACGGACACGTTGCCATCATTAATAATGCTCAAAGTGCCAGAGCCAGCCAGCCAGCCAGCCAGCCACCCAGCACTCCCCCACACGAGTGCCGGGGAGTCCCAGTGATGCCGATCGCCGAGAAACGCATCGAACAGATCAATTACGGGCCGTGCCCGAGGGCCGGAGGCTGATTCTGATTCCCTGCATGGATGCTTCAGTGCTTCGATGCTGGGACGCTGCGATGCTGCGATGCTGTCGTTGGGGCGCATAATCAGGAACGGCGCAACGTCCGGCTGGGCATATAATTTGCTGTGTGTTTGCTGTTGCTTCTTTTCGGATAAATCACGCAAGGCCAGACCCGAAACAGTTCGAACGCAAGAGCAAGAGCAGCAGCAGCAGCAGCAGCGGCAGCGGCATGCCAGCAATAATCTATCACCTGTCAGCACCTGTCATTCAAGCGTCGCAGTTGCGATTGGCAGCCAAACATGCACCTACTGAGCCCATGACTGAGGATGCCCCAACTGATTGGAGAAGGAGGAGAGAAAGAAGATGTGGATGGTGCTGGCACAGGGACTGGGACTGGGAACTGGCAACTGGTTGGGCAGCCGCCTCAAGTGTCAGTTTGACATCATTAATCATGCGATTAGTTAAGTGGGTGTTCGTTCATACGATTTTGGTGAGATGTTTTCTCGCTGGCTGCTGCCTCGATGCTCGATGCTCGATGCTGGATGCTGGATGTAAAATCAGTTCCGAGCTGTTTAATTTGACGTTTGAACGCATGATTGCATTTTCAATTTGACAACGACAGCGACAGCGACAACTCCGACAAGACGCTCTGCCCCAGCAGATTGGGTCTATCGCCCGGGCACCGAGCATCGGAAGCTGGATGGAAGATGCCTGCCAGGCAGCCGCCTGGGCTGCTGTCAAAATAATCACACGTACAATTAGCATGACGACAAGCTCATCAATTTGTTGTGCAGGTATGCCAGCGCCATTGATTTGGGCTGGCTAAGTGGGGCTGTCAAAGGTCATGCGAAGGGTTCCAGCCACCGCTTGACGATTGATTTATGCCCCAAGGACTTGGTCCCTTTGCACCCGAAGGTTAGTTGTGCCCAAAGCAATCGAATGACAGGAAATTTAAACTCTGAAATCTCTGCTCTTTGGCGAACAAGTCAACCTCTGCTGGCCCCCATCAACCATTCTCTCTCGCCACTTCTCAGCGATGAATAGAGGCACCGGTGACCTCGACTTCCTCTCTCCTCTCTTCTGCAACATTCGGTGGCTGGTGGCACATCAATTTTGCGCATCATCATCGGCATCAGCAGGCACTTCTAACGTGTGGACCACCAGCCAAGCCCCAGCAACACCTACAACGACACCTCATAGACCCAGCAACAAGGCAAAGCAGAGGCATGTGGCATGTGGCATGGGGCATGGGCATGGGCATCCAACTTGAGCAAGTATCAAGTGTGTAATTAATGTTTTATTAATACAAGCGACAAGCGATCGCTGCCTCGCTCTCCACTGGGAGACAGCGAGGGGCCGAAGCCAACAGCAGACCGACTCCTACTCCTCGAAGAGCTGCAGCTCCTGCTGCTGCCCAAGCTCCAGCTCCAACTCCAACTCCAGCTGCAGCTCCTGCTCTCAGGTAAGATGAACAGCAGTCGAATTGCAATCGATGCGAGGCAGCAGGCCTCCAGCCGCAAGATTCATATGCACAATGCCATAAAATATGTGCCCGGGCCACGGGCCACGGGCCAGGCTCTCGCGGGCACTGCGGTTTGGGGACTGGCAGTAGGATAGCGGCTCAGTTTCCTGCGCTTAAATGAATTACCAGATTAATGGACAGCATAAATCACATTATCGCTTCGCTTGTGGACCAGCTTGTGGACGCTGGCACCGACACCGAGAGCCAACAGCACCAACAGCACCCTCGGAACTCCACGGATGCGGTCGCATTTAGAAGCTGCTCATCATGCAGGACCCGGGCATGCCGGGCGGCCTTTGTGGGCGGCCATGGCTTGCCCAGTGCCCAGTGCCCAGTGCCCAGTACCCGTGGACGGTTAATGATGCTGCCAAGTGCGTTGGGAGCGAGGAGAATTTATTGAACCATTGCCTAAAAGTCCATTCAGCCGACACCAGGAGAAGTCCAGGAGACAGAGAGACAACGCAAGATGCATGATTCACTCAATAAAAAATAAATGCCAAGATCAAGGCGGGCACCATGGAGGAAAGAGAGAGAGAGTGGGGGAGAGAAGAAGGAGGAGGAGACGACGTGGAGACGAGGATCGGTACAAAGACAAATCACACCTTCTGCATTTGTTGAACAAAATAAATCTCGTAATGAGTTACGATAAGACGACGATTTCGACAGCTAAACAAATCACCTGCAATTGATCTTGTGCGAGTATGCAAATCCTCCGACCGGCACACAAGAGGAATGCCTGCGATTTCGAATACTGGAGCAGCACACAGACAGAGCCGCGTCGGTATCGTTGTGGCAAGGCATGGCCTGGCATGGCATGGCACGGTGTGGCATGGCATAGTGTGGTGTGGACAATCAACAACACAAACATGACATTTATTGACTGCTTTGGCTGAAAGTATAAATTACAAATGAGTGTGCTGGAAGTCGGACGAGTCAGCCGTCGCGCAGATACCTACAGGTGAAGTGTATTGAATCGAATCGAATCGAATGGGGATCGGCTGGGATCGGATCAGAGCTGGGTGTCGCACACAGCAGGACACTGGCCCAGTGCACGCGCTGAACGCATAACTCACTTTCCATAACAATTCACGGCTGTGGCAGCCCGAGAGTGTCGTCTAGTAGGAGACGACCTCGAAGGGACCAACCACGGCGATCTCGCCTGATCTCTCTGTGTGCCACTCTTGCTCTCTGTGCGTGCCGTTTCTTGGTAGGGAATATATATTGCGATAATGATCATGACAGCCTATATAGTCGCTCGAATGCTGCCAAATGACATTTGTCTCGACACACACACACACTCGCTCGCCCTCTCTCTCTCTCTCTCTGCGGAAGGAGAGAGAGACCAGACCTCTCGCTGTGTTTTTATGCCTGGCAAAATCAAAACCAGTGGCTAAATTGCAATAATAAGCCACCTTTATAAATCGACCAGCGGGGCAGGCAGGCAGGCAGCCACAAGATGCTGCTGCTGCTACTCCTGCTCCTCCTGCCTGGCCACAATTTGTCTATTGCTCTGCCGGACCTGGCCAAGGCGAGGGCGTGCAGTGTGGTGCTGCGGTGGGTGAGAGGAGCCATCGGTTTGGGTTCGGGTTCGGGTTCGGATTCGCTTGTGTTATGCGAGAAACGCCCTCAGTAGGTGGGCGACTACTGATGGCCACACTCTGATCGAGACGGACAACACATAGAATTGCTTCCAGGTGCCAGGCGCGCTAAGGGGTTGCACGAAGCGCCCAGTGTGGGGCGCCTGGTTCCTTCCTCTACTTACTTTGCACCATTCTCCTTCCTGCTCGATGCGTGTTCCCACGCTCAACCGCTCCTGTTTGGGTTTACTCTGCTCCAGCCGGCGCAGACTCGCGAGGCAGCTCGAACTATAAATTTTTGACAGTTTGAAAAAATTGCCATTCATTGTGACCCCTATTGTGTTGGCTTGCCGTCCGGCCACTGAGCCGGCGATCGCTGATCATAGACTTTGGTAGCTGCAACTGCAACTGCAACTGGTATCTGCAACCTGGACGTGGACGTGGACGAAGATGTGGCTGTGGATGTGGCTGTGGCAGAGGCATGTAACACGAGCCTGCACTCGGTCTGAGGCTCGGTCTGCGTTTTATAATGGCACTTTTGGTGGGCAACAACGTTGGCTGGGCTTGCTTTTTGTTGTTGTTCAATAGAATTGTTTGCCAAGAATTATGCTTTATTGATGATGATAATGATGTCCTTGTGGCTCCTTGTGGCCCACACCAGAGGACCAGGCCACACCATTCGTAAGAATGAAAAATTCTCGGAATGCAGCTAAAGCTGCGCGTCGCATCGCTTGGGTTCGGTTTGGTTCCTGTTTTTGTTTTTGGTTTTTTGTTTTGTGAGCGTAATAAAAATGCCATAAGTCAATATCAGACAGGGAAAGGGACACTGGGGGACCAAAGACACACCAAAGACTGGCACGGGTCGCTCGCAATACTTTGCTTAATGAGTGCCCAAGATGGGCATTGTCCCCAGGGCTCCGACGATGCATGTGGCGAGGGTCAAGCCGGAGCAGTGCTGCAGCTGGAACTGGGATAATATGCCAATGCGGACATTGCATGTTGATATCATCAATTAATGCAAAGATCTTCTGGTGGAGGAGGGTGCACTGATCGACGCATGAATTATGTTTGCTCAACAGTTGGTTTTAATTGAAAGTGACATTTCAATAAATTGGTAAGCCTCCGCTGCAGTCTCCCGCCTTCGCTCTCCTCCCATCGGATCTCATTCTCATCTCGCGCCTCGGCCGATCATTAATGCCAATGATCATCGTTCCAGTCCACTGGCTGGTGTTAATATGATCAACGGCAGCTCATCAGCATCTCAACTCCGCTTTCAATTTCAATTTCAATTTTCATATTCATATTCATATTCAGTTTTGTTCCCTCTTGCTGTTGCTGTTAGCTCCTCGTTCTTGTCAATGCGATCGCTGTCCGATCGGGTGGCAAAAGGGCGTGTGAATGCTTCAATTCAATTGAAGAGAGATAGCTCCGGAGGCGGAGAGAAATTTAACTTAATTGAAAATGTTGTTCGTTCGTTCGTTCGTTTGTTTCTTTTTTTTAATATTCATTTAGAGTGTTTCCGTTAGGCGACAGGAGGAGCTGTTCGTTCAACTTGTTGAACGATCATTTTGGATGAGGAGCATCAATTGGTGTGGCGTCCAAGTTGTCGTAGTAATATTCATGGAGTAATTCGATTAGATGTGCTGAAAGACCTCAACAAATAGAAGATCAGTGATAGAGGGATGAGATGATGATCAGATGAGATAAAATCTCAATAATGGAACTCATAAAGAGTTGATTAGAATGTTCATAATGCACAAGCTTATTACAGATCGCTCATTAAAGATCAATGATCATCTGGGTGATAATCTCTTCTGCTGTTCATACCAGAAGTAAATACCAGAAGCAACCTCTCTCTCGATCTATCTACCCTGGAAGATCGCTGATTGACGATCAAAAGATAAGGCTAAAGATCACATCATATTTACCACAATAAAATAGCTGCAGAAGATGATCATTTGATTGTGATGGGTTCATCAGATCACTAATAAAGATCGCTGCGGAGATGGCGCTAGAGATGATTATGGGCACCCCCACTCCCATCTGCTGATCCTCGTCCGTCCCCCGAAAATAGTCTCGATTCGGAGGGCCAGCACCAAGGTGGTCCAAGCTGCTGCCACCGGGTGGTGCAACGCGGTCGTGTCGGCTGCAATTTTTTATGATTGTTTCCCTCTTCTTTTTTTTCATTTTCATTTTCATTTTTATATGTTTATTTGTTGGTCTTCTTGTTGTTGCTGTAGTTGCTGCCTTTGTGCTTAGTTTTAGTTCAAGTCGGAGAGGCAGGGGCAGATCCATCTCCCTGCCGGCACCGCTCTGCCCAACGCTCGGTGTGCCCATCATTAACCCATTAAACTTCCGATTTGCCGACAGCGATAAACGCCGCCTGCCCGCCCGTCGCTTGTGCACTCGTGTGCGTGTGTCTTTCCATCTATATATATGGGATATGGGATATGGGATATGGGATATGCCAGATATATATATGTATTTCCTTTTTTTGTGTGTTGTTCTTTTAATGACATATCGTAAAGATTTGTTAAAAGCCGACACAAAGATCTTCGGAATACGTTGCGCTTCCTGCATTTCATGGGTTCAATTTTATTTGATGCGTGAAAACGCATCGAGAGCCGCCAGAGAAGACGGTGGAAACGGCAGGGGAGGGAGGGTGCTGTCGGGAGATTGGGGCTAAAGCAAGTACTCTGCAAGCCGAATGCCACCCGTGAGTCGAGCGCCACTCAAATTGATCAAATTTTCGCTATAAATTATGGGCCGACAAATGCGAAAAGAAAACCTCAAAATATTGGAACGTGTTCGAATCGTTGCGGGGCCCACCCCAGGCGATAAACAGTGCGTTTCATGACCATAAGAAGCTAATCGAACTTTATTTCTTTCTCAGTGTTCAATGAATCTTAGTAGGCATAAGACTTTTGATTTCGTATGGAAAATATTTACAAACATTTGCACATATTTATGGATTCCCTGGAAGGTCAAGACCAGCTTGGAGCTACAAAAAGGTAGGGCAGTTCCTTATTCACTTTTATGTGTATTTTCCATATAGAAAATACGATCCCCAATTCTCCTTGAAATTATCTTGCAGCTTGCAGACATCCATCAGCTGTATTATGCTGCCGAAACGCACTGTAAGCCATCAGTGAATTGCTGTAACCGCAATGCTGCAAAGTAATCAATTCTGGCTTTGTTTTTTGTTGGTTTTCAGTTCTGTTTGTTCGGGCCACGACTTGATTGAAAATTGCAAATAAATTGTATAAGCGGTGCCAGGGCGAAATGCAAATATTTCCGTTTATCTGCGGTGGTCCACCATGGTGGACTGGCTGGCTGGCTGGCTGTCTGTCGGTGGTTCTGGTCAGGGATACAATTGAGCAATTTGCGAACGCACATAATTGTGGCACGTTCGCCTTTAATTGGTTAAGGTGGAGCCTCTCGGCCTGGGATCATGTTTGTCTCATTTCGGTAGCCGCTCACCGAACCGCAGATCCCATCGTGATTGCCCGGAATGCCTTCACCGCCACATTACTGCCCCGCACTTATCCGTATTTGTTTGTCTTTCGTATCTAAAATTGTCTCTCTGGAAGTCTCTCTGTGCGGATGTGTGGCTGCGCCTTGGTTCAAGTGTTTGGGTATCGTTTAGCCTGCTGGCCTCATAATGAGTGCTCCTGGTCTTGGGTTCATCCGACTTCAGTCGGATTGAGTTTCAAAGATCGTCTAACTAACTAATTTCTTCTCCTTTCTGTTCCCAATTGTCTGCTCGAGAGGTGAGCAGTTAACGCTTTGACACATTGGCCTTTTGGTGGAAAGTTTTGCGAGAAAGAACACAGAAAACTTTGCAGAGTATAACCTGACGAAATCTTTAAATATTTCCCAGATCTGCCCAGCAAATTGAACATCCATGGCTGGTGCCCCGCAGCAATCAGAAAAGTGTGATCACTGACCTTTGGCTGGCATTCGCTTTGACCGATCGCTGTGATCTCTCAAGCCTGAAGAAAGGGCTAGAAATCTCTCAGGCTGCTTTGGCTATCGGTAAACGATCTGCGGGCGCTTTCTGGGGGCTCCCAAAGGCGCCATCGAGGGCAGGTTTAATGTGATTTTTTACACACAAAACGTCAGTCGGTGATGGCGATCACGATCGTGGGTTCGCCCGTTCAACCCCAAAAGCAAATAAAATGCGAATGGAAATTAAATTAAAATGCTGCCGCAAAATGGTGGAAATGGAAATGGAAATGGAAATGTGGAGTGGAAGGAAAGCAGCAACCTCATGCGAAAACAAAAGACGACAGCGCGACAGAGCGACAGCGACAACAAACGCTAACGACGATGACGACGACGTTGAGCGATCATCAGTGTAGGGACTGTGCACAGGTGTACCTGAGTTTATGGGAGAGTGTGTGTGTGTCTGATGTATAGACAATGTTTATATAGCCAGGCCCTATGTGGAACTGGAGCTGGAGCTGGAGCTCAAGTGTGGCAAAGTCTTTTTGCAGAGCTTCAGTAGTTCCCATTTCCCAGTATCTGCCTGTCTTTGTGTGTGGGTCTCCCTCGCCTCGGCCTAACCATCATCAGCACAAGCAGCAACAACAACAGTGGCAGTGGCAGTGCCACCAGTGCCACCAGTGGCAGTGGCAGCTCCCTCCCTCGGATGATAACTCGTATGTAACAGGAGACATGCTCTACTGAACATGAGGTTCGATTAAATGTTAATGTTGGTTAACTTTGGGGTTTTTCTTTGGCTTGTTTTTATTGTTGTCTGTCCTGTACGTCAGCTTGTCTCTCTGTCTCTCTGTCTATCCAACCAACTCTGCCTGGCGGGGGCAGGGTGTACACTCGAATATACGACTGTAGTTTCTGCCTTGTGTGCCTGTGCATCTATTTAACTACCGAGCTTGTCTGCGTTCACACATAAAAATCGCATACGTATCATCAGACACTGCTGCTACACTGTAGCTGCCAGAGTTATGATAATTTTGGCAATAACTTGGCAATCAACGGAAGGGAATAAGTATCAGAGAAATCTTTACAGATGGTGCATGGAAGTTTTCGCAGAATCTGCCATAGGAATGATTTTAATATACGATAAATTATAGCTACTCATAAGGAACGTTCATTGGGCAACTGCAACAAATATTCGTCTGATCGCAGACTGTCCTTTTGGGGTTTCTCAGTTCAATGATCTCGCAGGGTATTCATTGCTTCGGCTTGTCGAACCCTTACAAACCCTTACTGCTTGATATTTTTGTTTCGGTTTTTCTCTTTTTGGGGTTTGCTGCATGGTTGGCGAACGCACTGAGACGTAATGGGCGACGACGCTGCGGCTGCTTCTTGGGCCTGAGAAGCACCCAACTCCGTAGCGTAGCTCAATGTAGCTGAGACTCACTCTCAGTCTCTTCGCTTTGAAATCTTTCCTTTCCTCTAGCTATTGCAGTCCTCTAATGATCCTTTCTCAAACTACTCCCCAGTTAATGTTGCTCTTGGTTTTCTCAGGCTGCTCTGCATATTACACTCTTTTTCTGCTGCTCTCAACCAATCTTCTTCACTCTTTCACTTCCGACGGGTCTTTCCGTCACTTTTCCCAAGCTGCTCTCTCTCTCTCTCTCTCCGCCCATTTCTTTCTCACACTTCACTCATGCTGTGCTCTTTCTCTCATTCTTCTCACGCTCCTCAATCGCACTCTCCTCTCTCTGTGTCTCTCTATTTATCTCTCTCTGTCCACCCACGCGTGCGCGAGCGCCTTCGACTGCGCTTTCGGGTGCGCATGCGCGCAGGTGCTTCATTGTATCTGTGGTTTGTCTGTGTACCTCTGTCTCTGTCTCTGTCTCTGCCTCTGTCTGGCTTTATTTGGAGAGTCTCGTTTTGAACTCTGCAGAAGTCAAGTCATTGTTGTGGTTGTAGTGGTGCTGGCAGTGGTTGTTGTTTGTCTTTTGCACTTCACTTCACTTCAATTTTGCACCGCTTGGATGCTTCTCGCAGCTCAACTTCACCGACTTGGCCCCTTGGCCCCTCGGCCCCTCTCCTTCCCACAGCTCAGTTCAGCTCGGTTAGATCTTCGTCTCTTTTTTTGGCTGTGGTGTGGGTGGGGTGGGGTGGTGTGGGGATGTCTGTGGATCGTAAATTTCCTTAGGCCTCTATTGTTGGCTGCTGCTGCTGCTGCTGCCTATTAAAGTGCGATTTGTTTAATGATTTTCTACAACTCGCTGTATAAATTTCCCATTTGAAATCACATACGAAGATGTTCGGGCTCTTCTATTATTTCTATTTATTTCTTCTTCACTTTTTTTTGCCCCATGGCAGGTATTTCTTCTGGTGCTTTGCTTTAAGGTTTGTTTTTGGGAAATGCTCATGGAAATTAAGTGTTTTATTATGCAAAAATCAGTCGGCGGTTTGAAAATGCTGCGGCCAATGCGCTGATTACGCCTATGGACCTTATAGACCATAGACCATCATCGCCTCCACCCTTCTGGCCATGCCATCCTCCTGCCAACTGAGTCACGGCTCTGGCTTTTGTGTTGAACTTTGCTTCTGGCCCCAACCACGGCTCAGTGTGTCCGATCCGCGTTTGCGTCAGTTAGTTTCCATTTTGGTAGTTGCTTTGCCTTGCTTTAGTTTAGTTTCAGTTGGTAATATTTAGTGGTTTAATTAATGGCCAAGCCGAGCCAAGCCAAGCCACGCCGAGCTGAGCCGAGGCTGCTCTTCATTTCCGTCTGAGTCAATGAGTGCCAAATGTGTGTGTGTGTGTGTGTGTGTGTGTGTGCGTTGGGCAATGAGCTGATTTGCATTGAGTTCGCCATGAGAAATTGGCATTGCGTAGTCCCCCGCTTGGATGATATAATCCAAACTCCACTCCGCACTTCAAAGTTTGTGGCGAAACTGTGAGATAATTACCAAACAGCAAGTTAAGCCCGTAATCAATTGGCGCTGGCTATCGCTTATCGATGCGATTTTAATATAGATTTTAATGCATTTAATTATGTTTATCTGTATCTGATCCATTATTTCCTCGTGCGCTGGAAACCCCCTTTGCCAATGGGCAGCCGATCAAGCGCCAGGCCCCCGCGGCTCCAATGAATCCAATCAGTCAATGAACTGGTCGCAGCAATCAAAGCAGCCCCCACCCTTGCACCTGGCACCCACTCGGAAGAGCTGTGCCAATTGCCGCTATTTACCACACACATTACACGATGCGAGAAAACCAAACAACGCCAATCTATATGGCCGACAACAGCAGAGGGCACAAGGCAGAAGGAACAGCCACAACGATGATATATACACGGATATGGGTGCTCGAGTATATACTCAAAGAGGGCAGTGGGCAGGGGGCAGGGGGGTTACACGACGCGACGAGTGTGTGGCGCTAGGTTGAAGAAGTTGGCAATCAAAGAACCGAAGCAAACAAGAACAGCGTGGCAGAGTGGCAGCAACAGCAACGGCAACCAACGTCCAATGCTAATAATTCAAAATGCTGCACATGCGACCAACAGGCCCCCCAAAGATGGAGGCCCTGGGCCGCAGGGAGTGGGAGAAAGGTGGCAACTTCTGATTTATGCCCAGAGGGGCATAATGACTGAAAGCAATGGAGTATGCATTACATGGCCATGCTGCTGATGGTGATGGTGATGGTGGAAGTTCGAACCGAGTGTCTTATAGGCCATACATCAAGGAGAACCCGAGAGAGCCAAGCACAGCCCAGCCACAGTCCCAGCCACAGTCCCAGCCCCAGTTTCAGTTCTAGTTTCAGTCGCAGCAGTCGCATCCAAAACCCCACAGCCGAAGCTGAAGCTGGAAGCCGAAGCCGAAGCGATTCGCGTGATAGAACAATGTAAAAATTATGAACGTGTAAAATATGGGCAAAAGTAGCTACCAAACCCCATAAATATGCATGGCGAGGGGCAATGGAAATGGTTCGGCAAACCGAATCAGTAGCCAAAGGAATGGTGCAGCGTGGAGTTGCAAAATCTATGAGGATGATGAGACTTTTACGAAAATAATTGATAAAGACTCGGGGGGAAGAGAGCGGCAGAGCCAAAGCCAGAGCCAGTGCCAGGGCCATTGCCAGGCCAAGGCATAGTTATAGTTATGGGCCCCCGTCTATATAGATTTCATTATGATTCAGCTTAATAAGCTGCACGCCCGGGTGTTGATGTGGTTGAGTGGTTTGATTTAATGGTCCCCGCTTAGGGCTGCCACGGCAGAAGACTGCTGCAGGTGGAGAGTGCAGAGAGAGAGGGAATGGATTGTGGCTGGTCCACAGTTTGAGCCACATAAAACCGAGTCGCAAGTCTCTTTGGGCGCCCCGGAAGACGGACGAGTCATGCTGATGGATTGGAAATCAAGACCTGCAACCCGCTGGATTTTTGCCACTGTGGGAAGAACGATGGGAAAGAGGTTTCTTTCTCCCAAACAGACAATCGCAGAAGGGCTACCGGAACCGCGAGGGGTACGACAATGCGGGAAAAGCTGCCCCGGCATGGATTATGCACAGATATTTGGGGCTACAATTGATAGGATTATGATGGAAAGTTTATTGGATCGAAAAGCTTATCCGGAAATCCATTCTTCTAAGCTCTTTCTATTTGATGAACGATATGCAAAACGATTAATGTTAAGAGAAAGTTTTAAATTAGCATTCAGGCTGGCTGGAAACACATTTCCTCCCATTCTCTCCATCGACATTTCCACCTCTGAGTTTCTAGAACAATGGATCATAGATCATATTTTAATGACTCGTCTTCAGCGTTGTCGCTGTCTCTCGGCCTGCTCTCTCGTACAATGAACTTTCAATAGGAATATTTTATGTTTTGCTCCCAAAAACCAAAAAAAACCACCAACAAAACGAGGAAAAAGTCGCACATTTTCACCATTTTTGTGGATGCGTTTGGACCCATTTGTATTTCCATTTCGTCTCGAATTCTTTGGCGAGTTCATATTTTTTTTCTATATCTCGCTCTCCCTTTGCCGCCGCCTCCAGCCACTGCCGCCAGCGACTGCCACCAGCCACTGTCTTTTCTTTCTTTCTTGTTTTTGTTTTTTAATAATTCTGTTTTTGTTGTTGTTGCTGCCTGTCCGTGATTGTTGCTGTTGTTTATTTGTTTTTTATGGCCCACAACGATGGCGTCGTCGACGTCGCGTCTTTTGATTGGTTCAACTTGAGCGTTTTTAACGAGCTCTGATTTTGCTGCCACTGAGACAGAGGCTGAGGCTGAGGCTGAGGTTGAGGCTGAGACTGGGACTGGGACCGCGGCTGAGGTAGGAGGCCTCTGGGACTGGGACGATTATCATTGCGGCGATCAGCAGCTGCCCGGGCAGGGGGGCAGGGGCATGGGGACACAGTTTTGCTATATTTTTTATAGCTTCTATATAATAATTCACCTATACGCTGACGCGACGCAATTAAGTCCCCATTCCCAGTTGCCATAGATTCATAGAAGAGAGCCAGAGAGTGCGTGGTCGGTTGGGCTCTGTTTTGGGTTGGGCTGGGTCTTGTCTCTGTCTTGGCAACGTGACTGCGATGCTCCGCATCAGATTAGTCAGGGATTGGCCAGGGCACACAGACACCAGTCCTCGTCCATCAGATAGATATGGAGCGTCAAAGGACACGCGAGTGTTCCTGGACTGCGTCTTGGAGCATCTCTGGGCATCTCTTTGCATCTGGCCAGCTGATGGCCATTGCCAGATAACTCTGCACTGGGCCTTAATGAAGATCTTGGCCTCAGCAGACGGCTGCTGCTGCTGCTGCTGCTGCTGCTGCTGCTGTTATAGATGGCCTGGGAAAGTTTCTTTCGCATTGTGCATATCACGAGCAGCCACTTAGAGATGTCATGACTTGGCCAAAAATATACAAAAAAAACAACAGTCCATGAGCCAAGAGCAACAGAAGCAGCTGCCGGAATGACTTCATTCCGCATTTGAACTGCATTCGATCCATCCATCCGTCTGTCCATCGATTGGATCGATTGATAACCCCCGATAACCCCTCGTGGATGTTCCTAATTACATGACACAACCGCAGGTCAGGTTACCCTCTGAGTGGTGTGCGGGGTGCATCGTGGTTCGTGGTTCGTGGTTCGTGGCCTGTGTTTCGCACCTGTAGCAGGAAGAGCGCGCGCGGCATCCTCGACCCCAAGTGGCATTTTAATTGAAATGGTTTTACCGTCTGCATGCCCGATACCCAGTGCTTGGCGGAGTCCATTGGGCTGCTGGGCATGCTGGTGCCCTGCTCTATGCTACCAGGTAACCCCTAGTCGAGGCTCTCCCCCATGCCGCATTACATGTCGTCTGTGTGTTTGTATTTCTCCTTTGGGTTCTGCTGGATGCGCTTGATTGATTTAGAGCGAGGCGCAGCACTGACCCGCAGCAACAGGACATTCATCGAGGCATTCACCACCACCATGCCATGCCATGCCTTACCACCGCTGTCTATAAGGAAGTTGTCTCTCTAGTGGTGCACCTGCCTGCCCGCTGGCAGTAGCACTCGCAGTCGCAGTCGCAGTCGCAGTTCCTTAGTTTGGGCCATCAACTGACAGTCGCATAATGAAATTCCAAGCGGCATGCGATCGACGGCTCATGCGCCCTCACCCTCGCACCCTCGCACCCTCACCCTCTGCTTCGCCCTGCCATTCGGTGGTTCGTTCTCAGTGCTGCCCTGCGATCTTGTCCGTTGATCTTTTTGGTGCATTGGCTAAGATAATTGGTTGTAAAACAATTTTTCGAATTAACATAAAAATGTTTCATTGGAAAAAATATTTATACGCGAGTTCTGTTCTCCCTCTTCCCCCTCTCTCTCTCTCTCTCTCTCACTCTGTCTCTCTCCTTGGAGTGCAATTAACATTCGGACTTCGGTGCGAGTCGCTGCTTCGGTTGCGGTTGTTCCGATCGCGCCCGCATATTAGCAGACCACTCAGAGAGCAATGAGGGGGAGTGAGCGTGAGGGTTAGTCGGAAATACAAACACACACACACAGGCGCAGATAAGTTTGTGTGTGTTTATAGATAAATGAATGATATATGATTAGCAATGGGTAGAGCATTGGAATAGCATGGGATGGATGCAGTGGCCGCGTTTAGAAATGGAAAGGAATAATCACAGAATCCAAGTGCACTTGGTGTGCGAAATTTGGATATTTGCAAATATTCACGAATTGGTAAACACACCCCATTAAAACTCCACACCTTGCTACACTTTGGGCTTGAGGGCTAGAACAGTGGCCGAGCGAGCGACTACCAGTCATCGTCAATGCAATCATCATTGTTGGCATTGGCATCGCTAATGTGCGAGATGTGTGAGATGCAATGTACCGCAACCAACAGCAACAAAAAAGCAGAAAACAAAAACAAACGAGAAGGGACGTGTGAGACGCTTCTTACGCGTCACAACTTTTATACCCGGCACTCAGTACTACATCTGCAACTTAGCGGTTATTTGTCAAATTTTACATTTTTTCTTCATCTGTCATCTACATCAACAACACTACTCACGCCAACACGCTCCTTTAGCTCGCCACCCTCCCCTATAGACACACACTGCAGAGTCGCGGCAGAGTCAGCGGCAGAGGCAGCGGCAGAGGCAGCGGCAGAGGCAGCGGCAGAGGCAGTGACGTGTCAGGGGCCAGGCCATAAACAGCGCGAAGCAGAGTGTGAATGCTGCGGGACGGGGTGGGTTTGGCTACTGCAAATTAATTTCTTCATTGTGGCTATAATAATGATCCAATCGTATCCCAATTTGGTGATCTGATAGATATGGTCATTCCCTACGGAATGGCGTTTTTAGTTTTCTGTTATCTTCAAAATTGTAGATTTGGGAGGTTTTCGCCCTTTTGCGGAGGCGGAAGGGGGCGTGGCTCATTTTGAAATACACTTGTAACAGTGTGAGCATACAGAAGTCTGGATGCAAAATTTGGTGGCTCTAGCTCTTATAGTCTCTGAGTACTAGGCGCTCATCAGGACGGACAGACGGACAGACGGACAGACGGACAGACGGACAGACAGACAGACAGACAGAGACTCGGCTATTGATGCTGATCAAGAATATATATACTTTATGGGGTCGGAAACGTTTCCTTCTGTGCGTTACATACAACCGTTATGTGCACAAATACAATATACCCTATTTACTCTTCGAGTACCGGGTATAAAAACAGTCAGCGAAACAAGAAAACCAACACCGAATGCCCAACCAGGCAGACAATTGAATTGTTTCGGCTCCATGGGTTGACTCTTTTGTTCACTCCCCCGACTCGGACTCGGACTCGGACTCCGACTCCCAGTGCCCATTCATCAGCAGCACCCGCAAGACCATTCAACCATGCACTCGGCGCTGGCCACACATTCGGCGCCGACAAATGCAAATTGAATGAAATGGGAAATGGAAATGGAAATGGTACGAATACGAATACGAGTATGAGTATGAGTATGAGTACAGGCTGTGCCCAGTGCTACCCGCGCAAATAAAGACAATGGGAAGGCAACTTTTATTGGTTCCATTCGATGATCAGCGGCATCAAAAGAAGTCCGTCCGTCCGTTTGCCCGTCAGTTTGCGGCGTACTTAGTGACACCATTAACGCCGCCAGTACATGGCCCCCATCCCCGGAAAACGGCACCCCTCTCCCTGCTCGCAGCTACTCGGAGCAACAGCAGCAGCAGCGGCAGAAGCGGCTACCACAGCGGCAGTCAGGCGGCTACCAACACATCCACATCCGGCGTGCGCGCATGCGCAGCCCGTCGTCTGTTTGATTGATTTTGTTTCAATGTTGGGCCCTCTCGACTTTGTCTGGGGGTTTCGGCTCTGTCTCAGTGGGTACGGACCGGGCCGTGCCGGGCCGGGCCGTGCCTTTCTCTCACTCGCGTTTTATTGTTGGTCGCTTGAATTTTTATTGCAATCGGTGTGAAATTTCACACCGCAATGCTTAAATGATTCCCGGGCCCAAGCCGCTTGTTTCGGCCGCTTCCTCTTCTACACCCAGCCGCTGCACTTCCCCCCACAGCCTGCCCCCTGACCCTTCTTTCTCTTGCTTTTGGCTCGCGAACGACAGGGCAAAACAAGGCGCAAATGGCAATTGAAATGAGTTGAAAGTGCGCGGTATGTGGGGACTAGTGGGGGGCTGCGGATATACATAGATAAGGCAACAGCAGAAGCAGAAGCGTTTGCCTGGGAACCACAATTGATTATATAATATGGGCACAATATCTCTCAATAGTGTGTACAAATCTGGGGATAGAGAGGAAAGAGCCGCTAACAAGGGAAGTCTTTTTAGTGCTACAAAATTAATTCACTCCCCAACCAAGGGAAGAACTCACACTCGCAGCCTGGGGACTTTTTCTCCATTTTCTTTATAATATTCATGGGAAATTCCAATGGTTTTAAAGTGGAGGAGCAAATATGCGACAGACTTAAGGGTTTCTTTTACTCAGAGAATGTCCAAAAGAGATTCAGTTGCAACATAATTGAACAGAAATTGATTAATTTATTGATTTTAGTTGGTAATACAAATACGTACTTAATATTAGACAAAACAGAAAGAAAGACAAAGTGTAAATGAAATTATTATCGATCTTTAAGTAGATTTTCTCATTCATTCCACAACAGAAGACAAAGGAACCCTTTAGGTTTCTACAATTTGTTCTGCGACTTGCGAAAATGTTCCTCCTACAATTTAGTTAATTAATTTTCTCAATTCCGCATTTAACTGTATTACAATCAGTTGATTTTACTCATTAAAATCAGCATAAATTTGTTCTTCCATGTGCCAAAAAGTAGAGGAGATCATGTGTTGGATCTTGCCTTGATTATGGTTTACATTTTTGCTGAAATTTCTATTTTTATTTCATTTTCAAGTCTTCGAAAGAGATGTCCATTTAGATAAACCTTTTTGCCATACATTTTGATAGTCTTCCGATCCACAATAAAACACCATTTAAATGCTAACAAAATACTTCTAGTAGTGCAACGAATCGAAACCATTTTCACAGCTTTGCGTCTTCAAATCCTTCCGATGGGAAAAGCCTCATGACTCGTGACCTAACACCACATCTACTGCCCTCGGTTACATCTGTGGGAGTCGCTTTGTATGCGTGAATCGACGCACTCTGCAACAAGTGGTCCCTGGCATGTGGAATGGATCGGAGTTGGGACTGACTGACTGTTGGCTATTCGATAGGTTCTGGGTTCAGTGTAATTGCAAGCCCTTCAAGTGCCACCAGTCCACCCCTGCCACACAGCGGCAACAGCGAATGCAACTGCAACAATTGGCGTTACGCTTCGTTGGGCCTTTGCATACGACAGAGAGGAGAGCGACGATGTCGACGACGTTGTTTGTACTCGTCGAGGGCTGATTGAAAGATTATTTTGCACTGATAACGCTAAAAACGTATGGATGGAATGGAACCACCACCACTGCCAGCACCACCACCACCACCACATCGACACACAGCAACAGCAGCAACAACAACATCAACAACAACAACAACAACAACAGCAGAAAAAGTCAAATAGAGCGAAGCAGAGCGGCACAAAAATTGCAGTTCGAAAATTGTTGCGCTTTCGGTTTGCGTGTTTGCATTTTTTGCATTCATTGTCCGCATGTCCGTACAAATGTCCGCCAGTCCTTTGTCTGTCTGCCTGCCGTCGTCGTAGTAGTCGTCGTCATCGCAGTCATCGTCATCAATTCGCAATGCATTTCCCACATTTCCAGGCCAGCAAGCGACCATCATCATTAATAATATTGAAAAGCCCTAATTACGGTTAAGTGGCCCAAACGAGCCACAGAGACAGAGAGGCAGGGAGGCAGGGAGGAAGAGAGGAAGAGAGGGGCAGAGAGATAGAGAGCTAGAGAGCCAGTGTGTATGGGGAAAGAGTGCTGCTGCTGCTGCTGCTGCTGCTGCTGCTGCTGCTGCTGCTGCTGGCAGTGCTGAGAAGGAGTCCTTCCATAGGGTGCCCGTGCCTGGTTTGCCCCTCCGCATTCGACTTTACTGAAGCGGATCATCAAAACTGTGTCTCGCTCATTGCGTAAATCATTTTTCCCACCCCTAAGAGAGAGAGCAACCTCTCTCTGCTCTGCTCACCTGCCCAAGGTGTCCCTCGGAAACGGAATGAGCTGCAGGTGCACCACCAAAGGCACCAGCGGACTGCCGTCTTCGACCCTGACCTAGGTCGACCCTCAGCTCTGCTCGCTTTAATGAAATCATTTATAATTTTTCATCTTCCCCCTGGACTTCGAGTTCGAGTTCGAGTGCGAGTGCGAGTCAGTGTCCGAGTCACTGCGGTTATGTCGAGGGTCTGAGGGTTTTCCAGTGCAGCAGGTACATGGATGGCCCTGCCTCGCGGGAACGCTGTTTTCCATTGATAAGGGCAGAAGGCCCCTTAGCACGTGGCTACTGGGGCTTGCAGCTGCAGAGAATAAGGAGCGGAGCGTAGGCAGCTGCCTCCAGACGCAGCTCTTACTAATCGTCCTCAGTTCAATCAGCGATCCCTCCACCCAGGAAAACACACAACTTATCCAAGCAGGCACTGACTCTAAAGACATTCAAGTCAGTTGTCGTAGCATTGTAGTCCCATTCCACTTTTAATTCCTACACAAATTTACACACAAATGTTCCGAAAATGAAGAAAAATTGTGCAAAACATTTGGTGAAGTCCAAGAAAATGCCCATCCATTCACTCTCGGATAAACGGCATCGACCGACAGAACAGAAAGTTTTGGCAAAAGTAGAAAATGAATACTCAGAGCAGGACCTGTGCATGGCCGGTGCGCCGCTGCCCATGGAGAAGGCTGTGTGGAGCTCACCGCAAATCGGCGGCACGGGCGGTGCCCTCAAGGCACTGGCCAAGAATGTGGCCAACCATCTGGAGCAGCTGAATCGAGCGACCCTGAAGCGCGTGGTGGCCCAGGTGATTGCCGAGCGACACGGCCTGGGTGAGGTATCCGACTTCAACGGACACATGTACTTTGCCCGGCCGGATCACATCAATTTCGCCGAGCTCATTGCCCAGTCCAAGGAGGCCTTTGACGATCTGTTGCAGCACAAGTCCACCACGGAGAGACCCCAGAAGCCGAATCCTAAGACGAAGATGCTGCAGCAGCACAGACCCACAGGCGGCCAGGCAACTGCTGCGGCTGTCTCGGCTAAAGGAACGATTCCCTCGAAGAAGCAGCCTGCCCGCACGATGGGCGTCTCCCGGCTGAAGCGATGCGAGAGCCCCACGACCATCTTTCAGTTGGACGATGAGGGTGGTCGCAGCCTGAACGGAGTCATCATCGATGATTCCCATTTGCCGCTGGACCGCAAGGACATCCTCCTGCAGGTCTCCAAGCGTCCCCCCAAGAAACACCGCGCCCTCAAGGGGATACTTGTGGCACAGCCTCAGGCTCAGGCTAAGCCTCAGCCGCAGTCCCCGCCTAAAGTCAAAGCCAAGTCCAAGACGCCACCCAAATGGAGGAACTCGTTGCAGCGAATCAACAGCCACAGCGCGACCACAGCAGCAGCACCTGCGAAGGTGTCATTGAAGTGCCAGCTGCCAGTCGGAGCCTCCCATCATCCGCCTTCGGTGTCCGCAGCCCGAGGGCGCAACAAGCAAAATGCCGAAGCTGTGGCGCCGCCCAAGCAGCCATCGAAGAAGGTCAAAGCCATGTCAAAGGTCGGCTCGAAGATGCCGCTGCTGCAGCGCAGCTACGCGAAGCCCTGGCTGGTGCAGCACAGCACCACGAGGCGTGCAGATCGCATGGCCGGTGGCCTTGTGGTGGAGAAGAAGACGCCGCCGGAGACCAAAGGGGAGATGGCCATCCACGGCCAGAGCAAGATCGACTCGCATGTGGCCCAGCAGATCCGAAGTGTCGCCTTCCCCTGGTACACGCCGTTTCAGTTCCAGGGCGGGGCCGGCGCCACCGCCAGCCAACCGACTGCAAAGAGCCCCTCCAGGGGCGCCTCCAAGGGATCGCCCAACCGCAAGCCCCCGTCCGAGCGCAGTCGCAGCTCCCTGCACAAGTCAATGGCCAGGAAGAAGTCGCCCCAGAGCAAGGCCAGGGTCCACTTCAATGTTGGGCCGAAGAACAAGCAGAAGCCGCCGGCTGTCATCGCTCCAGCAACGCCCAAGGCCAAGTCCCTGAACACACGGCAGGTCCGCAACAATCGCCTGCAGGCGCGCCTAAACCGTGATCTGAAGCGCGAGGAGGCCATCGATGAGCCGGAGCGCCTCAAGTCCGGTGGCCAGCGTGGTCGCCGTGCCAAACAGCAGCAGAAGCCAGGGCAGGCGACTTCCCGAAAGTCTCGACCGAGCTCCAAGTCGTCCCCACACATTCGTCGCCGTCGTTCGCGGCTGGTGAGCGTGGACAGCAGCCTGGGCAGCTTTGCCTGCCTGCGACCCAGTCCCACATCCAAGCAGAACTCCAAGACGACGCTCACACCGGCCAAGCGCCACCTGACCATTGCCTTCTTCAACAAGCGCCAGGAGGAGCGCGGCCAGCGCCAGGCATCCACACAGCCCTGGAAGTAGGCGCTCATTTATGGCTTATTTCATGCCAAAAACCTTTCGGCTCAGCTCAGCTCGCATTTCGTTTTTGGAGCTACATAAATTTGCAAGTATTGATGAGTTTATGGCAGAGTTTTTTCATGGGTTCAAAGACTTATCTTTGAGGTTAAAACTTTCCACAAAGATGACAAAGATGCCAAAGAACCTGTTGAGGCTGCTGTTGAGAGTCCCAGCTTGGATCACACACTGTTTGGCTTTGCACTGAAAACCCTTGGGGCTTTGTTTTCCACTTAAAGCACTGCTGCTCGGCTGCCAATACCAATATTCGTAGCAGTTCCTAGCCAGTTCCTCACCACTCTAGACCTCTGAGCTCTCTCCCCCCGACAGGCTTGGCATGCGCCTGCTTATGTCAAAAATTTCTTCATGCATGCAGCGACAGAACAACAAAACAACAGCGTCAAATTCCATGGGGAGTCAAGAGTCAGGCAGTCGATGGCTTTGGCGGGCAACCAACAAGCAAAAAAAACACAGCGAAGAAGACAACCCAAGTTGGGAAGCAAAAAAAAATATATATACATATATAGGAAAATGAAGAGGCAGCTGTGGGTGGCAGAGGGAGGCGCAGTGGCAAGAACAAGCCCATAATTTAAGTCGGTAAAGTTTTGCGCCTTTTGTTCGCTGCTTTCACTAGAGAGAAGTTATTGAAAATCGCGCAAGGGTTGAGAATGGTTCGGCGGCTGGGTGGAGGGGCAGGGAGGCGAGGAAGGTTTCCTTTCGAAAGGGTTCGAAATTGAAAAAGAAAGCGAATGTCAGGTGGCGGCGGCGGTTGGGTGGTGGTGGCGATGCCACTGGAAAAATGCTGCTCGTGGTGTGGGTGATTTAGTGTTAAATAAAAACTTTTAAATTGCCATTTGATCGTTTGTTTAGCGACAATAATGTCGTCGTTGTCATTGTTGTTCCCCCAACCCACCCAGAGATCCCTATTCCCTGGGTCCTGTGACAGGTTTATAGGTCGCTTCCTTCGCGACAGTCAATGCCGAGTGGGCAAGGGTGAGGCAAGGTTCAACTCGGAATTGGGAACTGAAGTTGGAATTGGAGTTGGAGTTGGAGAGGGCGTCGTGACAATGACATTGTTTCGCTGACAGTTGTAGCAAATTTATTGAAAAGGTGTTCCCTGGTATTTCTTTCCTTTCCTTTCCTTTCCTTTCCTTTTCGGTTCGTTTCGTTTTGTCCTGTGCGGTTCGCTGTGTCTTTGGGCATTGTCAAAAATTTATTGATATGTTGAAATTGCTTCTTGGCCCTGCCATAAAAACTTTGACAGCTCCATTCTTTTTGTGTGTGTGCTGGCTCCGCTGGCTTTCAGCGTGCCGTACGCTCATTGTTGTAAATTTGACAGCAATTGTTTTGTTTGACAGTTTGTCGTCTCTGCCAAAATGATGATGTCAATATGCAAAGCAGTTCTCTGATGGGTGAGTGCGAGGGCGCTGCCAATCGAGGGTTCGACCCGTCCCACATATGTATGGAACGAATGAATGAATGAATGAGCGAGGCAATGGCTCTGAATGGGTTATGGGAATATTGCGAAAAGTTGACAGCGGGATGGCAGGATGTGCTTGAATAAATAAACGCTGATTTTTCTCCGATTTGGGCTTGGGGCGACGCATGGCTTCCACAGCTAAATTATGCCACAAATTTAGTGGATTTTAAAGGAGTTTTAAGGTTCTTTGAGCACCAGAAAGATCTCTATACTTCCTATCATTATATCTGGAAATATTAGTGACCAAAAGTGCTTCATGTTCCACATGAAATGGCATCGAATTTCACACTTTTGCCATTGAACTTGGCCAAGACACAAAGCTGCAATTTGCCTGCCGATCCCAAGCTATAACAGCCACCATTTTCTACTCATGCCAACACACATGCCAGAAAAGGACAGATAGATAGAGAGAGAGGGGAATATTTTTTATGAGACCGTTTCGTTTTTCGCTTAATCGCACTAGAAAATCTCTCGGAATGGTAGAATGGAATACAAAAACAAAACAAAAAACTTGCCGAGCGTTCAACTTGAAAATATGCCAAAAGACAATTGGTTGTCGGTTGTTTGGCTGTTTGGCTGTTCGGCTGTTTGGTTGTTGGAACGCTAAGGGCACGGCCCAGTCCGCAGCGATAGACTCCGGCCTCTCCGAACGTCTTCCAGCTCCGTCGCCAGTTCCAATCCCCTGGTCTTGCTCTTGGTCTTGCTCTTAAGTTTTCTTCAATGCCAAGCGAAGCGTGAATATTATTAGAGAGCAGGGAATGACGGGAGGGGGCAGGCGGCAGGCGGCAGTGGCGGCATTTATTAATAATTACCACAGAATGAAACAGAAACAAAGAGCCAGAGAAAAAGAGAGCAAAGAAATACCCGCAGGGAGAGAGAGGGAAGATGGCTCAAAGAACATAGTAAGAAATTTATTTGTTATTTATCTTTTTTGGCATTATGCATGAATAACAATAAAAAACACACAAACACACACACACACAGACAGAGGCACAGGCACATGCACACATATTTATGATCTTGCTGGTGGCATAAATAGTTAGCCAGAAATGCGGCAGCAGCAAAAAGTACGAGTATCATAAAAATTATAACAATCCAGTCGCTTGTTGCTCGGTTCTCAGGTGTATCTCGCTCTCTCTCTCTCTCTCTGTCCCTCTGGGAGCTCAGTCAATAGATTTAGATCACTTTGCAATGCCAGAGAGAAGGAAGTTGCTGGAAGGTGAAGGGAAGCAGCGAGAAACGAGAAGCCAGAGAATACCCAGGGACCAGCGGCACAAAGACTCATAAAAATAATGAGCTGGGCACGACGACGATGGCGACAATCATGATGTTGATGATGAACAGCAAGACGTTGGCACTGGCCATAGATATGGCCAAATCTACTCAAACATAAATGTGTTCCTATGTATGTACCGTGCGTTTCGTGAATGCTAGGCACAGGGAGCGATGGCTTGAAATATCGTTTAATAAATGGCGAAGCTTTAGCCAGTTTCCAATAACAATTCCTATCAATCAGCTGCTTAAGTTTGAAACTTTCAGTTGAAAATTCAACCTTTTGAAACATTCAAAGATATCGATGCAAAGATGGCAAACGAACCTCAGCTATTACCGATTTCCAGGTGGTTCTTGCCTTAACAAACCCCACTCTATGGACACAGCCACAGATCTACTTAAGTGACAGCATGGCGGGCACACATCGCACTGCTCATAGTTCCAAAAATGTATGTGATGGACAACCTGGCCCAGATGATGATGATGATGGGGATGATGCTAATCTTATTGACTCTCGTAACTGTACCCAAAGTCACATGTCAAAGCGATAGAAGTGAAATATGCCGAGTGCTGGGTGTGCGTGGGGAGGCCTTATCGGTGTGCAAACAATAAAATTCTGTGATTCCGAATGCTAAGTGCGATTACTTACTATTTGTGTGGGGACAACTTCCCTTTGGGGCAACTACTTGTAGCGGCAACAACCACACTCGCAGCACAGCACTCAAGTCACAGAATTATTCTTAGAAAATTAGCCTCATGGCTTTGGCATGCTGTGGCCTGCTGATGAAACTGAATCTCTAGCTGAACCCTCAAAAACACAAGCACAAAAACAAAAACCAAAAGCAAGAAAAGGAAAAGAAAAGAATGAGATTCGTTTTTGTTTTCGTTTTCGTTTTCATTGCCGGAGTGGCCGGCCGTATCTTATCGTTGCCCAGATACACATGCACACACCAAACAAACCGCTGGAACACCACTGGAACACAACTCCCCCGCAAATGCACGCAAGCCCAGCCTGATAAAGTTCAAACAAGAGCATTTGTTTTTTCGGGTGGAAGACGGAGGGCGAGATGCAACGGCCAACAAGCAGAACAATAAACGAATCCAAATGCAGGGCGAGCTCGAGCTGGCTTATCAAAGACTGAAAATTGTGTGCTGCAGATCGCTGGTGTTGTGTACTTTGTCAGGGGATCGTATTGTTAAGCGTGGAACTATTTGGTATTTGCATAAGATCAACAGGTGCCCAGAGGCAGCATTTCAGAGCGACAGCGTCTGCATCCCCCGCGGCGATCGCTGACGTTCCGTTGCGACATCCACAATGGGAATTCGAATCTCATGACGAGCTCTTGAGCGGTTCATACATGTGTGGGGGTTGGACAGTTTGTTAGTCGCTAAAATCATGTCAATAGTTGGAAAAGCCACAAATGGATGTACTCTGAATAGGATCCACACAGGTTCCACAACCAATCCACAATTTACTATAATGTATATTCTTTATTGTTGCTGGAAAACCACAACCAAGTTGCTTACGATCCACATAGGTTCCACTTAGCATCCACACTTCTAAAAATGAGTGGAATAAGCACCTCCAACTAATTCCCACAGTTGCTTACCTCAAACCTCGAATCACACTAATCACAACAATCTTTTACCGATGCCAAACGACGAATTCCCCCCCACACCCACGCTCAGTGAACAACAAAAACGGGGAAAACGGGGAAAACGGGGAAAAGTCTCATCAAACCCTAGAAGGAAATACCCGCAACACCTCTCTCCTGGTGCGCACCGAGCGTCGTCCCCCCACACCCAGCCGTTGCATTTGAGAAATTTCAATAATTGAGGCTCATTAAAAGTGGCCGGATAATGGGAGCCCCCGAAACACTCGCAACACTCGAAACACTTCAGACCACCTAACACTTCCGATTATGAAATTTATTCGTTTGACAAAATGCCATAAGAGATCCGAGTGCTACTCCAGCAACTACTCGTAGCTGCTGTTGCTGTTGCTGTTGCTGTTGGCGTTGTCTGGCAGACAACGGTAATCATAACATGGAAATATCTATAATGTAATTACGGGCAGATCGAGGTGAGTGCGAGTGCGAGTAAAATTAACTGAACATCGCCATCGTCTCTGTCTCCGTCTCCATCTCCATCTCCAATGTTGTTTTTGCCGTCGTAGTTGGAAAATCAAGTAAAACGCCGAAACGATCAGAGCCAACAACGAAGACAACGACAACGACAACGACAACGGAGACAAATACAGCGAATGCGATGCGACTACGACTCATTAAAACAATTTTAAAAAATAATACAAAATAATTACAATAAATTATGATTACGCTTGACAGTGACAGTGGCCACGAATGCTGATGCGTTCCCCCAGTCTGTGGATACTTGGGCGACTCACGGCTTCGACTCCCGACTGCCGACACCCGACTTCTACTTCGACTTGGCTGGTGGTTGTGTGGCACCACCACAACAACACTACAGGTGCAAGTGGGAGACGGCGTCACTGGCTGGTGACGATGAGCAGGGAACAGCAACAGCAACAGCAACAGAAGCAACAGCAGCAACAGCAGCAACAGCAGAAGAAGACCAAAGACGATGACGATGATGACGACGACACCCAGGAATCACTCAACTGTGGCCAAAAAGTTCGTTGTTCATTTGCGCTCGACTCGGGCTTCATTATGCGGGGTAGTTTCAATTATCCAAGTGGGGTATAGCAGACTAGAAGCTGCTTCGAGTTCTTTCCAGAAGGTGTGTCCATCGGTTAGGGTATCAGCGAGTCGCTTCTTTCCGCATTCTCTGATGCTTTCTGGCATTGCTCTCCGTGTGCACTTCACTTCTTCGCTTTAATTCAATTCAATTTGGCCACAAAAATAATTACAAACTGTCCAGGCTAACGCGCAGCGTGTGAGAGCCACTGCCGGTGCTGTTGCCGTTGCCGTTTGCCGTTGCCGTTGCTGGTGGCGCCGCCCAGTGCTGATGACATGTACTACCCGGGGGCAAGGGCACACACACACACACACATCAGACTAAAGATACTCGCTCAGGTCACACGGATATGTCGCAGAGAAGGAGGACGGAATTTATCAAAAGGCCATTAAAATCAAATTGAGGCGCAGACAAGCGACAAACAAGTCCATATACGAGGGAGTACGAGCTGGAGATTGAAAATGGAGACGGAGATGGAGATGGAGATGAATGTCGTGGCGGTGGCGGAGGTGGGTGTCACGAAGTCGCTGCTGAGATGTCGAATGTGATGGAATGATGGACATGTGTATTCGTAGGGCAGGCAATACATCAGCGGATCGGCTCTGTCGATGCTCTGTCAAATGCATTCCTGGCGACATAAAAATCTTCTCGAATCGTTAAAAATGCATCATCATCAATTTGTTGATGCATATTTAATGTAACAAGAGGCTCGCAGAGCTTTGTATCTTTGTATCTTTTGCAGTTGTAGCTGTCTGTGTGTGCCTGTGTCTGTGTGACTGACTGTTCCTGGGGGCCACCACATGATTCCCAGTTTAACTGCAAAGTGCGACATAAAAATTGATTTACTTTCAACGTTGGCAGTCCAAATGATTGGGGCCATATCGAAGGCATTATGGCTCAATTAGAGGCGTTAAATCGCTGACCAGACTGCCCTGTGGCTGTGGATGGAAGTGGAATATGGAGTGGGTGCAGGGGTCCATCCGGATATCCTTTGTCGGCACACGGCACACGGCTGCGGCTGCGGCTGTACCTGTTTAGCATGTCGGTTAACCTCAACAGGTAATCAATCCCCTGCCCGCGGCTGGCAACAAGTGAACGCTACATTTCACAGGCAAATAAGAAAAGAAACGAAAAAACAAGAGCACATCCATCCATCCATCCATCCATCCATCCATCCTCTTCCTGGAAGGCACATCAGCACATCCTTCGCCTGCCCTCGGCGCTGCTTTGTCGGTGAAAGTTCTGACCGCATCTTCCGCCGCCTATCAGCCGAACGCATTTCAATGGAACTATTCCGCTATTTGCCTGTTACCCAAAAGCGATTCTATGCCCCCACCCCCGCCCAACAACAGAGTGAACCACTTTGATTTCCGGTGGTGCGCGGGCTAGCCAAAAACCTGATGGAAACCAGGCACAGGTACATGAGAGTCAAGTCGGGCCAACTTTCATAAATTAGTCATTGAACCCGGCAAATGGCCAGGCAACAATGAAACAACAACAAGCACAGCAACAACAAGCAACAAAAATCATAAAAATAATAAGCTAAATGCGAGCGTAACAACAAAAGAAGGGGCACAACTAATTTTTTTATAGTGTGAATCTAGCGCCAAAGCTTAAAACAATATACGCCATCCGAGAGTCGAGAGTCGAGAGTCTACGTCTACGCTTTAATAACTTTGGAATCTTTTTCCAAATGCGCTACACCCAAGTCCATGGGGGCATTTGGCTTCTTGAATTCAAAATTCTTGCCGCTGATTTCCGCTGAATCTGTGCCGATTCTTTGCTCCAGATTTTAGGTGTATCTTTTTACACCCAAAGGGTTTCTCGGTAAACAGAATTCTTTGTCAGATGAAACGTGTGTGAATAGCTTTTGGAAATGATGAAGAAGGTGCAACTATTTCGTGCAAGATTCTGATGCACATCTTCAGCGTCTTCTGGCTGTACTTGCTTCCATCTTTAAAGCAAGATGCCAGCGCACTCCCCTACGATTAACTCAAGAGCCTCGAAAACCTGACGCTCCGCTCCGGCAGTCCCCGCCGATGCCCAGTCAAGTGGGCCAAGAGAAGGCAACCTCACCCAGCCCAGCAGCAAATGGCGGCACTATGCCCAAAACCGAATAATATTTAATTTATGCAAAACAGCAGCAACATCAAGCGGCTATAACCGACCTGGATGTGGCATTATATATGCTGCCACTGCCTCTGCCTCTGCCACTGCCGCTTCAAGAGAAATTCAGTTCATGAGCTGCGGGTGCAGGCTGAGGGCGGGTGCGGCACATTTCCCCATGTGTTTCCCAGGGGCTACGCTAATTAGCCAAAAACAAAAACCCCAAAATATACAAAAAATACACAACTAACAATGAGCATAAAAATTTGGAATAAAAAAAAACACACACATTTTCATTTCTTTCCATTTTTCGTCTCTATGTTCTTGTTGTGTTTTTGTTTTATTTTTCTGTTAACTCATATTAGAGGCATTCGTCCAGAAAACGAAATTCCAAAATGGCGCAGAGAGATATGTGATATGGGGTTGGGGGAGGGAGGGTTGGAACTGCACGGGGCTACATGGAGCAGGTGGAATTTGAGCAGAGCAGAGCAGAGCAGAGCCACTTGAGCAGAGCCCAGAGATAAGACAACTTGAACTCAGAGACTGCCACTGAGGAGACCCACACCAGGCCCGTGCGTGGCCCTACGCTTGGCTGAATGACTGACAGACGACTGCCTGACTGACTGAGTCTCTGACTGATTCGGCTTATCCGCGGCAACTGTACGGCCACAGCATATTTAAATTCTTCGCCTATTTTTCGGTTTTCAGTTTTTGGCTTGCTCAGTTTTCTGTTGCTGGAAGCCCAGTCGGTGCTGTGATCCATGACCAAGGCAGCGGGGTGGCGCCATCTTAATGATTTGCCAAAAAATATAAGCTCGGAAAACTTTCTAAAGTCGGATCAAAGATCAAAGACAAGATCAAGCGGCCAGTAAAACCAATTCCAGAGCAAAGTTCCCAGTTTGGGGAGTACTCTAGCTGCTGCAAGTTCTGCCATTAAACTGAGAAATCTATTAGCTCAGCGATCACGTTGGGTTCTGTTCCCTTCGCTGGGGAATTTAATTTCTTGATTTGGATTACATTTTTGGGGGGCGCCAGTGCAAGACGAACGGATGTCGCTCACAGGATGTCTTCAATAAGCAAATGATCTGCATCAGCAGAGCCACAGCTGTAGTTGTGTCTGCATCTGCAAAGAGCATTAGCATCAGCATCAGCATCAGCCTCAGCCTCAAGAAGAGGCAGGAGGCAGGAGGCAAGCGGCTAGTGCAACAGACAGCAAGAGCAATGCATTTTTAGTGTAAGCAATAAAATTTACTTTTATTAAAGAAAAACGAACCGAATTCAAAAGAATTTCCTAGCGACTTGTTTTGGCGTCGACGACAACCGACAACCGACATCCAGCGACAACGACAACGACAACGACGACCACATAAATTTCAAACCACCTACACATAAATTTTTGCTAGATATTCGCTACAA
The DNA here is from genome assembly GCF_008121235.1 of Drosophila subobscura. NCBI lineage: Eukaryota > Metazoa > Arthropoda > Insecta > Diptera > Drosophilidae > Drosophila > Drosophila subobscura. The sequence continues at coordinate 19,586,244 of NC_048530.1, read as the reverse complement.
AAAATAAACTGCAATAATCATAGCAGCAGCAGCAGCGGCAACAGCAACAACAACAGCAACAGCAAGTGCAACTGTCAACTATTAAATGACATTTAACATGCCCCCGAAGTGGTGTGGATCCGACAGTGAGGCAGGAGGAGTGTGCGTAGTGCCACAGCCGAGGGTGGATAAGACACAACACTCTGCCGCCCCCTGCCGGCCTGCACTCTCTGTTTGTGCCTGTCATCGTCGAGATATGGCGGCATTAGTTTCTTAAAATATCATTTCAAATTTCAAATCAAGTCATCAACAGCCAGTGCGCTCCGTGCTGTTCGGTTCGGTTCTGTTCGGTTCGGTTCTGTTCCCCAGACATCCAGAGATTGCAGGCGATTGCAAATGCTTTTTATCACGGGGACTACACAGAAATTTCAATTACAATTTATGTACTATAAATGCGCTCATCTTTGTATTTTTAGACACACATTCACGAACTCTGCCGCGACTAGCAGTCAAAGCGAAGCTTTCAATGGGAGCACAAGTGCATTCCATGCCCAAATGGCTGATCGGAATCGCACAAGGTTGACCCAGTCTAGTGTCCTCCCATCCCAGCAACCAATGAAAAATAGTTCCATGATTTGTTTATAAATATTATTGTTAATCTAAAATTTCTCTTGCACTATTTGGCAGCTATTTACCGGCTTAAGGCTGGACACGAGCGTGCGACTGGTACTAGTTCTGGTTCCTAGTTTCTGTTCACTTCGGTTGCCGGCTGAGCCTGGGGCTGCAGCTTGATAAGTCGATCAAGAAAGGTCGAAGGCTTGTTTACATAGAACTCTAGCAGAACTTCATTCCTCGTTCGCTCCGCGTTCAGCTCGTCGGTCAGCTTGGCGCACAATTTGGCCAGGTTCTGTGTGTCGGAGTAGCGCTTGAGAATCGAGTCCCCATTGACGTAGCTCTTGTGATCCACGACGGCCGGTGCACGCTGCCTGCAGGCGTAACGCCTTACGTTCCCCTCGTCCTTCCTGTCAAACTTCTCACGTTTCAGAAAGTCCATAATGATTTGGTTGAACTTGTTGGACTGATCCTTGCGCTGCTCCTGCTGATGCGGTTCGCCCTCGCTGTCCTGCATCTGGGGCAGCGGGGCCAGCAGCTTGGTATTGCAGTTGCTGTCCTGCACGATGTGGGGACCCACGCGGTGGTGTGCCAACCCCATCGCGATCTTGGCTGTCTGAATCATCGAATACACTACGTACATCATGGCGTTTAGCAAATGGGAAAACTAAAAGGGAAAACTGCAACCCGAAAAACACCAATAATTAATTTAATTAACCGTTTATGCACCGAATTGTTCGTTACCGAGCTCTTACCAAAAGTGAGTTTTGCTAAGGAAAAAAAATTTCATTTACGGAATTTTACGGAATAAAAAGTTATTTAAAAACAAAAAAATTTCAAACAATGAAACTACGAGGACTGGCCAAACTATACTGAACTGAAATCGTATCATGCCCTACGACACTCATTTGACAGCTCCAAGTTCGATTCCAGCGCCTGCTGATCCCAGAACAAAATTCAAATTCATCAAAAACGAGAGTCGAACGGAGGAGTCGAACGGAGAGTTGAGTCTGGCCATATGGAAGCAGCACGCCATATGAGCATTACCAACAGTGCCAGTCCCAGTGCCAGTGCCAGCCCCCGACCCAGTATCAGTCCCAGACCCATTCCCCGATCCGGCAGCACATTATTCATTATTTCGAACAACTTCATCAGCGGCAGGACAGGGGAAAACAAAGGGAAAGCCAACGAAAGGCAAAGGAAAATGCTTCCATGAACTATTTTCCACATATTCGATGAAAAATTAGATTTGTTTTGCATACAGGGGCTGTGCGGTGCGGTGTGGGGGCGGCTGGGTGTGCTCTAGGGGTGATGCCAATCCCCTAACCATCCAAAAAAAAATCGTTAGAAGTCGTCGTCGCCGTTGTCGTTGTCGTCGTCGTTGTCGTTGTCGTTGTTGTTCCTGCTGCTCTCTGGCCTCGTATTTTGATTGATTTGAATGTTACGTTGAGTGCGCTCTGGCTCTGGCTCTGCTCGGCTGAATGTGTGACTGATGATTGATGGACTTGGCCAGTACCCTGCACCCCAGCACCAGCCCTAACCCCGCACGACCCTCCAAGAAACCCAACCAAAAAAAATTAAATGCACATACAAATATATTTTCTTGTAGCCCCCGAAAAGGAAAAAAAATACTTCCGATTTCCACGAGAGAACAAAAAAAAAAGAAATGTAATTTCCAGGGTCTGACAGGCGTATGTCAAATTCGACGACATGCGAATTTTAATAAACAACAAATTGGCAACAGGAAAAAAACCAAACATAAAATACCCCGAAAAAATACAAAAGAAAAACCGAAGAAAAATGGCAAAATAAATGACGAGGTCTCCGCACTCTAATTGAGAAAGTTTTCGGCGAGAACTTGTGGCGATGTGCTCAACGGATTGGGAAAATTAATGGCAGGGAATGGGAATTGTATATGGAAAGATATTATTAGCGTTAAACCTTTTAATTACTTTCTAATTTAATTCCCAAAATATAAAAAAATTTGTTTGAAAATTAATTCAAGGAGCATTTAGTTTTCCAGGCATCCGGAAAAGAGTTTATCTTCAACTTATGGCAGCAACTTACGCAACTGAATGCAGATTCATTTAATAAAAAATAAATTAAAATAGCTTACAATGTAGCTCCACAATTGAGAGAGGCTTAGGTCTAAGATTTGAGGTGTTTGCATTTAATTTTGTAGATTTTTAGCAGCAACTCTCGACACTCGACAGCTCCCACAAGAGTTCACGCTATTCCCACAGTCGCCGCCGCCTCCTTTCGAAAATGGCAGCAAGGGAATGACCATAAAGTAATGTTCTAAATAATATTTTGAAGTGCTAACTCGCCTCGACCCCCCACCTGGCTTGACCCACTGAACTTTCTCGCTGTCTTTGCTCTCTCTCCTCTCTCTCTGTTTGGAGCTTCCATCTTATAGCTCACGTGTGGGAGCGCACTCAGCTCGGCGGACACTTCCCCGCGCGAACGGACGAGTGCCGGATGTGGTTGCGTAGAAAGAGGTGGCCCTTGAGATTCACCGAAAAAAAGTCAGTGGCAGTGGCGGTGGCGGTGGCAGTGGCAGAGTGGGGAGCACAGCAAAATGTCAGCGGCATGCAACGCTACTTTCTGTTTGTCTACGGCCGCTCCAAGCGACTAAAATAATAACAATAATAGTACATAATACTAAGTCAAAATGCCAACTTCCGAAAGCCGAACTCCGTCATTACTCCATTTTTACCACAATTAAAAGGCAGCCCCACAGCCAGACACAGAGACAGTCGGACGGACGGACAGACCGACTCCGGCAGCGTCTTTTGAGTGTCTGGGTGAATGTCTTTTCTATCTTTTCCCCACTTTATTCCAATTCATTTTATTTATTTTTTTAATTTCCATGTGTAGACCTTTCCTCTCGCCACTTTTTGTGTGTTTGCCTTCGTTTGGTATTTTTTTCTGTTTCGGTTTTCCTCGGGTCTCGTTCAGCTAATGTCAACTTCCGTGGGGGGGGCAAGTTGGGGGCATGGGAAGAGTAGTTTCCTACGGGATACTTGCACAGACGATTAGGCCCATTGAAATGGCAGGTGTGTGTGCTCCGAGCCAGTGGAGTGAACTCGTAAATGGGAGCACAAATGGATCGTTTCCTTCATTGATACATTGCACATTTATCGTACTCTTAGCGAGTGATATTTAATGGAATTCATCCAAACTAATTCATTTAAAAATACGCCAAATTACACGCTGTAAAGTCTGCCTAAACACTTGAGAATAAATGAATCTTTATGCAATAAATCCCCAATATGCTCGCACACAGCTTCAATGAACAATGCACCGATGAGCCACTGCCTCCGCATTTGCATATAATTATTTATTTAAATAAATGTGCAAGCGATATTTCGCGATTAGAAATATAAATAGAGGGAAAGGCAGCCATTATCAGCTGGTGCTTCCCCTTTCCCATTGCAAATTGTTACCGCGATGGGAACCCAGACTCAATCCAATCCAATCCATTCCATTCCCGATCCCAGCCCCAGCCCCAAACCCAGCCCCAGCCAAGGTTCGTGCGTGTAAAGTTTTTTAGTTTTGTCGAGGCATTGTATTTCGAAAGTAGCCTAACTGACAATTTAAACGAAAGATACGAGTACGATGGAAATCGAGGAAAACGCGATCCGCAGCACGCAACGCTGCTGGCAGCGCAGGGGGGGAAAGTGTCTGCAGGGGAGTGCGAGAGTCCGTCTGGTGGAAAGTCTATAAAAAAGGATTCAATATAGAAATTAATGTTGAGCCGCCTCCCAAGAAATCAGCAACCAGGCCGTGGCCCTTGGGGGGATGGGGTAACAAGAATGCCAAATGAATTACGATAAGCAGCAGGCGGCCGTCCACCCGCCAAGGATAAACACGGAGAGCCCTCCAGAGGGGTGTGGATTGCTCGTGGGGCTGAGAGGGGGAGAGGGGAAAGCGATGAGGTGCAGACAACCAGCGAAAGGGGAGAAAAATTGCACCAAAATTAATAAGAAGTCGGAACAACAAAAAAACAAAACCCACACAGGAAAAGAAAACAGAAGAAATTCTTGAAAATCTTCAACGAAAATTTATCAGATTTGGTTGACCCAAAAAATACTCTGCAAATGTGGAAATTAAGCAAAAGGGAGGTAAAGTGGGATAAAGTAACTAAAGTTAATTTTAAGTAAATTTACAAAATTGAGATGAGATTTACACAAAATTTAGAAACGGCCACGGATGGGTGGATAAGTATAAAAATAAAAGGCAATAAATCGATTGAAAATGTAATAAAATAATGGTAGTTCCACTCCATTCACTGTACTTGTCGACTGATACGCCGATCACTCTTTGGTGGACCCATTTTCCTTGCCTTTGGTCATATGCCCCACCATTTCGATGAGAGCGCAGCCACATCAGCCCAGCCAATGGGCAAAAGTAAAAAATTATTGAAACTTTATGAAAATAACAAGGGGAAGAAGGAGTAGCAAAAAAAAGCAGCAGCAGCAGCAGCAGCAACAGCAGCAGCAGCGTAAAAGAAAAAGAATAACCCAAAACGCCCAACAACAATTGTTGCCGGTGTTGGTTGTGGCTTTCTTTCTGCTCTCCCCTTGTTCCTTTCCTTTCTTTGGCCTTTCTTTGCTCCTCACTCTTCACTCTTTACTCTTTTTTTTAACTACAGCAACAGACGGTGTTTGTGGGGAGAGGGGTGTGGGGCTCTGGATGGCATATTGCAGCCTTTGATTCCTTTTCATTTATTTTCTCCTCCTTTGCCATTCCTTGGCAAAGGATACAGCCAACCAGCAACAAACCAAGCCAAAAAAAAGAAACAAAACAAGAAAAATCGAAAGGGAATGGGAATGAGAAGGAAATTTTATTGTTACACCAGAAAAATAACAACAGCAAACGGGCGGCCAGTGCTGCTGCTGCTAGAGGGGTGCTGGGGGGGCCAGACCTGCAGGGCGTCGCATTTCGGCTACGTTTCCGTTTCCGTCGAAGACCGGAGTCAAAGTCCAAGTCGAAGCCAAAGTCGAGGCATATCGAAGGCGATTACCCAAGAAGCAAACCAGCCAGAAAGGGGTGGCGCGGGTGGGGCGGATAAGCACTCCGAAAAAAGTAAGCGAGGACAAAGCGAGATGGCAGTAGGGAATCGGAAGGAGAGAACGCACATAACCAAATGGCTGCAAAGGAAATTGTAATAACTTTTTCTTCTCTTTCTCGCTGCCTCCCCCCCCAGCCCAACTGATTGCTGGACAACGGCAGCAGCTGGTGGCCAGGAGTGGGTTAAGCAACATGGGTTAAGCATTGTGGGTGGGCGGAGGGGGGCTGGGGCACACGGGTACACGAGCCACTGTTTACATTTTTAATAATGCAGCAGAAAAAACTGAAAGACGCCAAAGAAATCGAATTGACTTGCAGGAGATTTTTGAAAGGAGAACGCAAAAAAATTAAAATTAATTATTGAACAGTGGAGTGGCTGGGCAAGGGGGAGCAGCTCCGGCAGCTTGGCACAACCCATGAGCGTAGTCCAGAAGGGGTAATTGGGGTAGCCAAAGGAACAAATCTGCTTGCAAAGGTCACTTCAACGGAGGGTTTTCCCTAGCTAAAATGCCTCCCAAGCCAGCTGTTGGTGGATTTGGGTCTCAAAAGGAATTTGCTGCTACGGAACCACGATCGCGATTGATGAAAACTCTCCCTAACAGCAGCTGTAACGCCTCCAATGACCTCAAATCAAATGAAAGGTTACGAAAACGCGACACCCCTCTTGGACTGCCACGCCCCTGACTAGCCAGGGGCCTGTGACTCTTTGCCCTTTCTTTTTTTTGCTACAATTTACCATTTTTATTACCCAATTTTCTGCGACTCAAATTAAAAATTAATTGTATGCAACAACAACAACAGCCAAAACGGGAAACTCAAAAAGGAACAGAAATACGCAAAAAAAAAAGAAAAGAAGAAACGCAAAAATCTTTTTGATTTCTTGACGACGTTTTTTGCCCTCATCATTACTGTTGTTGTTCGAAATAATTCAATTAAATGACGCCACACGATGATTGCTCTCCGAAAGAGAGATGGGGGACGATAGAGGAGGGGTCTATGTGGGGAGGGGGTGGGGCTGATATGGTTAGCTGCCAGTTAAAATTCACGACGCAATTAAAAACTTCCTGATTAAAGCCCCCAAACAAAAGCCACACGAAAGAACAGGCAGAGAGAGAGAGAGGGAATCAGATCCGAAATGGAATCTGAATACGAATCTGAATCGACTTGGGTACTCACACTCGCGAGCACTTACAGAAATATCAATTAAGTGAATGATCCACGCTCCGCACACCCACCACCCCCCTGTGGCTCCATCCTCCTGGGGCAATGATGAGTAAGTGAATGTGAAATTCAACTTTATTTGAATTTGAATTTATGATGCCATTTCCGAACATCCACTGACCAGAGAAGCAGAACCAGAACCAAACCCCAGTCCCGCATAAGTCTACACATCTTCTTGTGTTTGTGTGTGGATCGCCAAGTAGCAGCTACTAATTAATAATGAAGCGACTGGCGGTGGGGGGACACAACTTAATTGGATTGCAGGAAGTGATGCTCAGTATGTGGCAAGAGTGGAGCCACTAATCGAAAGACAAATTAAATATCAAATCATATTTCAAGTAGGTCTTTATACATTATTCTTAGCTTAAAATATTTTACAACCCTCAGAGGACAAAACAGATTCAGAGAGTATTCAGAAATATGCAGAAAGTGGCATCCAAAATCTCTTCAAAATACTGATAAAGCTCAAAAGAAGCGTCCTGAACAGGCCAGATCGAGACTCATTATCTATGGCTGTATTATAGAAATATCTTTGAAGGAAACAGGTACTATATCAGGAAGCAATCAAATCGACTGCCACATGGAGCAGGACTGTTCTGCCAGCAGTTGAACAATTTCCCAAATAATGAAATGAAATCCCTTGCTCGCACAATGAGTTTTGTTGTCTTCTGTGTTTCGGTTTCGAGTTCGGGGCTGTGGCAACAGTTTCGAATTAATCATTTAGCAGGTAATGCAATAACAATAAAATATTATTATTAACAACCAGTTTGGCCCGGCTACTTGCTGCTTGTCGACTGGCCGCCTCTTGAGTGGCTTCAATAGAGGCTACTGGCGGGCGGTACAGTCGGTGACAAAAGTTGGATTGATGTTTCAAAGTTTGTTTTGGGGAGTTGGTCGAGCGGTCAGCCTAATGCTGCCACTCACTGTGGCCCAGTCATGACAATAAAGCAAATCAAGAGTTGAGCTGGGGGGAAGACAAAAAGTCACCAGTTTATGGCAGCAATTAAGTAATTTTTTAAACACTCTCCGCACTTGGCCAACACAGCAGTCAACCCCAGCCTAAGTAAAACAAATATGAATCTCGGTATCTGGTTATAATTTGTATCTGTATCTGTGTACCTGTGTACCTGTGTATCTGTGTGTGGCTCTTGCTTGAGCAGCAGCAGCAGAAGCAGCAGCAGCAACAAAAGATTGTCATAAAACTGCCAAAAATATACGTTAATTACCTTTTAAAGGTTTTTCAAATTAAACTCGTTAAATTATGAATCTCTCTCTCTCTCTCTCTCACCATCTCTGTCTCTCTCTCTCGCGCATTCTGCTTGTCTTTCAAAAAAAAAAAAAAAGAGATGGCACTATGGACAGAAAGCACCGTTCAGCCAGAGATCCATTGCACATGGCAGTACATATGTACATCCTATACATATGTACATATACATATGTGTACTGTACATAACGTGTGAAGTTAATTAAACCTGTGTATAACTTTATTACAAAATATGATTTTGGTTCACACACACACAGGCACACAAGTGCGAGCGAGATGGCTGGCAATGTCCGCACAATATGGCGGGGCTTTAATTTCATATTTCTGTCAGCATTTAGCATTTTGAACTGTTTTCGGAGTTTGGCTTTCATTTGTGTCGATTCTCAGGAATTTCTCAGGAACAAGGAAATGCTGTGGGAAAGAGCAGGCAGCATTTTGCAACAGCAAACGAGATTCCAGTTCCAATCGAAGATTGTAAACGCAGAAAGACATTTTTGGTGTATGTTCTGCCGATCTTCGTGTGCACTTAATCACTGAAAAACTTCAAGAACAGAGTCCTAGAACTGAACCAAGATAGTAAGTAGTTCCTGTTAAAAGATCTCATAGGCATTTAGCCAGGTAGGCCACTTTCAAAGTTTCCATTTCCCAGAAAGAAAACTTCAATCCAAACCGATGAAAGGGAAAACATTTGCTGCCTTTGAAATAGAAACATTTGCTCCACATCAGTGTCCATCATTTTGTTTGCTCAGCAAGTGCTTCAGTAGCTTTGACATATAAGGACCAGTTGGCCCTCTGACCTTAGCAGAACTCTCAAGAGGGATTGAGAGGGACTGAGAGGATGATGGGAAGGGAGGGCTTCAACACATGCACTGACATATGAATACGAATATTATTAATAAATGAATTGCATGTTAACAATAAAAGTTAAGAGCAGCGACCAAAATGGAGCAAAACGAGCGCCAAACATGTGAAATGAAAAGCAGCTGAAAACTCGTGAAAATGACGACGTCCCTCTGCCACATGCATGGATGTACATGTACAATTTATTTGCGAGCTGGTGTGTGTTTCTGTGTGAAGGGAGTTTGCAGGTTCCGTTCAGTTTTCGTTCAGGTTTCGGGTATCAGGTTAAAGCCACCGCGAATAGTTGGTAATAATAATGAACGAAACGAAACGAAACGATATGAAACGCCTGGCGCTGGCTCTGGCTTTGACTCTGGCTTTGACTCTGGCTTTCCCTTTGCCTTTGCCTGTTTGCTGGTGCGGACCGAACGAACCAGCGAAAAAAAAAACGAAAAACGAAACTAGATTAATATCTCCCTCGAGTCCTTTCAGTCAAGTTTATATACATATACCAACACATGCAACATACACATATGCAAATACGTATCTTTGTGTGTGTGCAAGTTGCTTTGCATATGAATTGTGTGCGCTTCACGGGTCCAGAAGTGGAAGGCAGCGACTTCAGAGACCCGCTGAGGTTATGGCATACTGAAAAGCCATCTATCTATTGGTCGATAAAGGTCCTTCGAAAAGGGAGAAATGATTTTCCTGCTCAAAATGCTGCCAAAGCTCAGCCATAAATGAATGATAATGAATCGGAAGGATTGTCTGCACTCCAGCCAATTCCAATTTACTCTTCATTTTGTGTCCAACAAGAGCCAAAACCACTCCACAGTGCCCGTTTGTGCTCGTTTGTCGTCACCGAAATTGGTCCCTCTTCAGCCCAAATGGCAGCGAATGAGTTCGCGCATGCAATGTGTGTGGCGAGGGCCACATCGACTTTCGTCATCTATTGGCTCTATATGCAAACAATCCCATGTGTGTGCGTGTGTGTGTGTGTGTGTGTGTGAATACACCCCACCATTAACGCTGATTAGCAGGGACGGCGCTGAAAAGGGGTCACCAAAGCGAACTTTTGCAGCAAAAGGTGGCTCCGATCGCACAGAAGATTGTGCCCAAGTTGGGCCAGAGCCGCGCTCTCCCTCTCTGGCACCCCCTTGCGACTACGTCACTGATCTGTTGTAGGACAAAGAACAACAGAAACGGCACGGCCACGAACAGCGAAAAGAAAAAGAGTGCCACAATGCCGTCGTTGACTTTAGTCGTATTCGTTTTAAATGAAAATTAATTTATGCGAATCGATAAGCCCCGTCGGTGGGCCCAAGCACACACCAGAGCAGGGCTCTTGGGGCTCTTGGGCTGTTGGGCTGTTGGTAGGGGGTGCCCGAGGGGCTAGAAACCCATTTAGTGTCCCCTACGTTGGCCTATAGGTGGCGCCAGTGGTTCGATCATTTGGGTCGAAGTTTTACCTCTCACCACCGCCGCCTGCCAACGTTTCACAGCAGACCTGTCCAACCCTTCAACCCCTGGGTCCACTCCAGTCCATGTGTGTGCGTGTCCCAATGCCGTGTCCCGTTTCGAGCAGCAGCAAACACCACCCCCGTGCTAGAACGGCCCCCCCCCCCCTGCCGAGGCCCTGACTAACCAAAAAATGGTTAGTCACTGGTCAGTCGAATGGTTAATTGAAGTCATTTTTCCTAGCCCTCGTTTACCTACGCCGTGGACTCGCCTCGACTCGACCCAACTTGACTCTTAGCACCAATTGGTCATGTGCATTTTATTATTGAAAGGTGATAACAGGCCCAGTCCTGCGTTTGGGGGTGGCCCGCACGGTGTTAAATGGGGTTAAGTACAGCGGTGCGTTTGGGCATGTCCACCATCGACGATGCCCAACTCATGTCGGGGCATGCCGCAGACGAACTAATGGGCTGTCCAGTGCTTGGGTTTGCTGTTGTGTGGGGTTTGCTTTGGCTCTTTAGGGATAGGAAATCGTCTTCAGAGTAGTTGGAGTTGGTTGGGCTTATGTTTTGCTGTGATTCAAGGAGCTTCTGGCTATTTCTTTTCATGGAAATAGTTTGATGAATATAAAGAAATTGGCTTTGCAAATATTTTTAAATATATTTCGAGTATTTATTCCATCAAGAAATAAACCCACTGTTTTCCAGATGAGATCGCTGTACCGTAGAGCTCCTCCTTGATTCAAGAATCCACAAAAAACGAAAGTCTCTCCCGCCAAACTTATGCCCAAAAAGCAAGTGTATGCACCCTTCTTTTTACTAACCAAAAAAACATATTAAATTATTTACACCATTCTCCAAAGAAGCAACCCAAAAGTTTGCATCAAAAACAAAACAAATTGATAGGAAAAAAAGTAGCAGCAAAGTTGCTTCTCTTGATTATCGCACGTCGATCGGGCATAATGTGGCAATCGTTAACCCCGAATGGAGGCCCCCGAAGTATCGATAGCCAAACGGATGATGATGATGATGATGATGATGATCCCGAGGCCTGAGTGGATGCCGACACGTGCCCCCGGTGGCAAAAAGCTTTTGTGTGGAAGTGTGGATCGCCTTCGGCTCTCTGGCTGGGCATCAGTTGAGTTCTGCGTAAAGATTCCCATCGTTGGCTTCGGGATGTGATCATGAGATCTGTCCGAATGCAGCGCACGCATAAGTCATAAGAGATATATGTACATGGGCGAGTGGAGGGGGAAGGGGAAGGGGAATCGGGAGGGAGCTGAACTTAATAAAAATTATTACACCTATATGGGTGATCACGTACGCCAAAAGAGACACGCAGAGAGAGAGAAAGAGAGAGAGAGGCAGAGAGAGTGAGGAGAGCGATAAATTGTACCTAGAAGAAGCGCACAAAGCAAATAAGCTGATGACAACAGACAAAAAGAAGAGCAAAAGATGCGGAGAGAGATGACTGAGAGATAAGAAGTGGAGTGGGAGAGGGAGAGGGAGAGGGAGGGGGGGCAGAGGGACTCCTCTAGACTTGTTTCCACTTATTTTTTTCCTTAATTACACACGGGCTCTCAATGTGGATGTGGAAGTGGAAGTGGAACCTCCTCAGACTTCTGCTTTTGCTTTTGCTTTGGTGTTGGATTTGAAGGCGGGGGGTGGGGTGGGGTCGTTGTGTCACGTAATGAAAATCCTCCCCCAGGGGGGCGGCTGGGCAGGCAGGCATATGTTAAGTCGGTAATAATGTAATAAATATTCAAATTACACTTTTCTCTCTCACATTCGAGTGGCCATATTTCCATTTCCATTTCCATTACCATTTCGAATTTCCATTTTTCCACCTGGTCCGAGTGGCCAGCGGCCAGTGGCCGAAACAAATAACCAAACGTCAACATTAACACAACTAAATGTATATATCAAAAGGTGGACAGCAGCCCCTGCCCCTGCCGCTGCCCCTGGCCCACCTTGCAGGGGGGAATGAATGCCAACTGAGGCGAGGCGAGGCCTGATAGGTCGCCGCCTCGAAGCTCTGCCATGGGGCATATACGAGTATTGGTAGAACAGTAAGCTATGGCACATTTATAGTTGCATTATGCTAATCAAATGACACCCAATGGTGGCATATCGAGTCCCGGTGCCGCGACTCGCGACCCGAGACACGAGACGCGAGACCCGCGACCAGAACCCCCACCAAAGCTGACCCTCTCCCTGTGTCCACTGAGCTGTGTCCCCGCTCTCGAGGGTTGCTTTTGACATTCAAGTTAATAGATCGGTTTTGGCTATAAATTAGCATTTCATATAGGCTTACATAGGTGTGTATAGGTCCACGAATATATACACAATTGCTACATATACATATGTAAATGTAAATGTAGATGTAGATGTCGATGTTCGTGTGAGGGTCAAGTGTGAGTCGCTTGGTGGCGGGTTTTTCGCCCCGCACAGAGAACAAGCTGTCACGACCCATGGGGGAGTTCATTTGGAAGTCCACTATGCCCAGCACAACTCAACAAATTAACCTTAACTTTGGTGCAGAATATGGCCAGGGGAAAGCCCAAGGCAACTGTCGATATATCTAAAGAATATTTTAAGGAATGCAATGAAAGGATCTCTGGATATACTTGTTTGCACTTCCATATCTCTCGAACTTCAGTTTAAAAATCTTCAGCGAGTTGCAGAAAATATTTCACACATATTTTGAGTTACTTTTTGTTGCCACATCAAGTGGCATTGATTCCCAGCGCAGACTTGAACTCTCAGCTGCTGGGCATTAACATATGAAACAAACTCCAACACACACAGCCACACAGCCACACAGCCATGCAGACAGGAAGGAAGCAAAGGATCAATCAATAGGCATTTTGGGTTATGTAAATGATGAGAGCCGTGGCCCAGAAGTCTAGAACTTCATATTTCCAGCATAACGACCTCCATCTGGAGGCCATCGAGGCAGCCTGTCAGTGAGTTATTGAAACATTGAGCCAGCCGCACAGCCAGTGACTTGGACGGAGGTTCGCTGCTCGCAAGGAAGGACAAGGACGAGGAACTGCATTTATAATTATGAGAAAAAATGCGTTGGCCATGGGCAAGACATCTGCACCCATTAGAGAAGACACGAGAGGAGGCTGGCAAAATGTTCTCGGCACTCGGCACTCGGCTCGTCGCTTTGAACGGGGAAAAATAATGAAAATAAATAATATCCGCTGACTGGCATTGATATGCAAATGATTCGCATCGAACCGCACCACACACGGAAGTGTATTGAAATCAACAACACAAAATCCTAAACACAAATCTAAAGGAAAAGGTTTCAAGATCGCATCAGCCTGAGCAGCAACCCCCTAAAGGAAAAGGAATCTCTCTCTCCCTCTCAACCTTCAAGATTATGATTATGCAAATCGGCCAAGGAGCAGGCTGCAGGCTGCAGGCTGCACGATCATCAAGCCAGAGGGTTCGAGCGATGTCTTTGGTGGAGGCAAAAGGGGATTTTGGTATTTTGGTATTTGGCAAATTTGCCAAAATCAAATTGATTGTTCGCCTTTGTGCGATTTGCGACAATTTCGAGTGGCATTTTGTGGTAATTGATACGAGAGTTTTCATCCATAACCGAAACCCTATCGATTCGCCTAACCCTTTTCACCGTGTGTCTATCTGTCTCTCTGTCTGTCTGTCTGTCTGTGTGCCGCTGGGCGATTTGTGCGAAAATTTGCCAGGCCAAAGAATAGAAAGTTGGCAAAACAGTGCCGCAAAATTTCGCCCAAATCCCAATCGCAGGGGTGAAAGTAACCCTTTTTGCCCGGCTTGTAATGAGATCAACTTTGCATCGTTTAACAGTTGTTTCTCGGGGGGCATTGTGATTGTCTGAAAGTGATATGATTTTCCCAATATGTGGCAGGGGACTGTGCGATTGAATACAAATAAATCTGGGTTTCGCCAATGACTTTCTGGTGTGCCCCAGAGCCCGTTGAATATTACAGCGGCTTTACGGAATATTTTATTTCAATTATCAATGCTCTTTGGGTTTATATTTGTTGATGGTAATAAACTTTAGGACTGAAGGTGTTTCATGTAGTTTATCAAGGAGCCAAAGATGCTTCTTAAAGCTGTTCTATCCATCTCCTTCCTAGGTTCCATTCACCTTCCTTTGATTCTTTCATTTCATTTCCAGCTTGAAAACTTCTTCAAAAATCTACTCTGAATAGTTGTGCGTTCTCCAGTGTAGAGATTATCTCTTGCCTATTTCCGTTTTATCTGCACTTTCATCTGGCATCAGAACAAGAATCTGCCATCATATCTGCTAGTCCTCCCAGAGCAAGTTTTATGGCTGCTCCACTTGCACGCTCATCTCCGCTCTGTGCCATCCATAATCATTCGCATTCGCATTCGCAATTCACATTCCCACATTCCCAGCCCAGAGCCAGATCCCGGCACAGATCAAGATCAGCTGTCGATGGCTTTCGTAGTTCCGCTCCCAATCCCGGACCAGAACACAGCCGCTCGTCGAGTGGCAAAGGCAAAGTCGGAGGCACAGTCGGAGGCACGCGCACTCTCTGTGGCAACGTGTGTGAATTTTTTGCCATTCAGTTTTATTGAGTGTATCCACAAGTAACCTTCCTCTGCCCAGCCCAAAAAAAGTAGAGGGCTGGCGGCTTCACGTAAGCTCTTGTGGTCGCAAATGTTTGTCTATTGTTCTAGACGCCGGCTCCGACTCCGACTCCAACTCCGATTCCAGCTCCGACTCTGACTGTTGCACGAAAATTAATTTCCAACGGCAAGTGCATTGGGTCTGTGTGTAGGGGTGTTGATAGAGAGCGGGGGAAGGGGAAGGGGAAGGGGAAGGGGTAGGAGTGGGGTGGTGTGGTGTGGTGTGTTGCAGATTTGCCAAGCGCTGATAAAAACCAGACGCCAAGGCTTGAAAAGGTCGTCGCTTGTGGTTGTTGCCCCTCTGCTGTTGCTGTTGTGTTGCTGTTGCAGTTGTTGTTGCTATTTTGCCATTGTTGGTTGGGGCACAACCGTTTTCGCGGGCCGCATAGCAAAATGCACCGTTATGCGAACAACGAGCCACGAACGAGCGAATGGCGGATGGCGGATGGCGGATGGAGGCGAAGTGCAAACTGTGTGGCGCTGCATTCGGCCTGGCCTGGCCCGGCCTGGGCTGCGTACTCGTGTATCTATGAGATACAAATGTGCAAAAGGCAAGTTTACATATGCCGCATGCCGCCTGCCTGCCTGCCTGCCTGCTGCCTGTTGGCCAATGTTATTTAGTAGTTAATAATGAGCATGTTGCCGCTGTCGTTGTTGGTTTTTCGCCCCTCGCACTGCCACCCCCAGCACCACTCTCCAGCTCTGGCTCGCTCTCTCCCTCACCCTCAGGGGTAGGGTATGAGCGGGGCATTTGGGCATTAGACAAGATCAATCTCAAGTGGATTGATAATGCCTTGGAACTGACTCTTCTGAGGAGTTCGGGAGTGACTTTGAGACATCTTTTGAATGCTTTGAAGTAACTTCAGCTCTACTCAAAAGAAGCTCCCACTTGGCACCAGTAATACAAACATATTTTAGGGAGAGTTAATTAATTTTCTAGAATTATTCAGTCCTACCAATCGCAGCTAAGTATACCCCAGAGCAATCCATCTTCCATTGTGATTCATTTCCCCGCTCTAGGGTAGAGTATCCACCGACTGAGAGCCTTTCTCGAATGAAGAGCCTACTTACTACTTCCACGCACTTGTTGCCCGCGTATCGGTGCGTATATCTAGCCTGAGTTACCCACCTCCTCGCTGGTGTCCTCCTCCGCAGAGCGCATCCCCATTCCCAACCCCATGAGGAACGCAGCTCTACCCATACCGAAGGACAGACGTTGCCTGCTCCTGCATAATGGAATATCGCCTGCGTGTGTGTCTGTGTGTGTGTGTGTGTGTGTGTGTCTGTTGCATGAAACAAAACTCAAGGACATGCCGCTTCTCACGGCGCGTTTGCCCCGTGTATGGTTATGCAAATTTGGGGCAACAAACCGAATGAGATACAATAATAAAATGCATTTGGCGATGGGCCCATTGTTCATCGGAGCTCGTTCCCACAGGGCCCAGGGCGCACGGAGGGATGTCCCAGCCACATAGAGCTCGTAAAATGTATTTAGCTGGGAATTGGAGCTGAATCGGGGTCACCTACGCATTGATTGGCTCACGCACTTGTTGTTTCCTCCATTAATCAATATTACAACATGTGTGTGTGGCTGTGTGGCTCTGTGGCTGCGAAATGTCTTTTGGTTTTTATGCTAATGCTTCGCCCTTTCTCCAGGGGCTGAGTTTTCGCCCGGCTAAATGCCTGAAAATGCCAATAAATCACATACTCGTATGCGAGAAATGCAGGAAAGGGCGGGCAGGGCCTCCACTCTTGTCTCTCTCGCTCTCGCTCTCTCTCTCGGCTTCACTTCACTTGTCAGCGGCATCATTAATAATCCTTTACTTGTGCCCCATAGCCTACTTAGCCGCGTCTTCGCTTACGCAAATCAGGAATGGAGGCGATGGAGGCGATGGATCTGCGATGGAACTTCGCTTTTTGTGGCACAGCCACAGACGAAGGTAAATGATGCAAATAAACAAATGTCATATGCGACTCGACGGCAAAACCCTTTTCCGACTGCCGCTGCTGCTGTCAACCTCAAAAATGTCATTAGGCAGGACGTGCTCTCCTTTCCAGTTTCACTTCCACTTTTCTCCCGCTTTCACATATGCTCAATTCATGTAATTCGATTCGAGGAGCGAAAGACCCCAAAGACAGGCTGGCAGGCAGGCCTTTGCTCACATTCCTTGATTTGGAATTAATGCAAATTAATGATGCTCCCGGCCATCGGTCCTTGACAGTGGGTTTCCTCTCCCTCTCTCTCTCTCTCTCTCTCTGTGTGTGCAATGAAATGGTGTGTCTGGGACGCTTGCAAATAGTTTTTTAATGATTTTCATACTCTGTTTAGTGTGGCATTTTTCTTGGCAAAACATTCGTGGGAA
Organism: Drosophila subobscura; assembly: GCF_008121235.1. Lineage (NCBI taxonomy): Eukaryota > Metazoa > Arthropoda > Insecta > Diptera > Drosophilidae > Drosophila > Drosophila subobscura. Next base: position 19,568,785 of record NC_048530.1, on the reverse strand, counting down.
TTTGTATGGAAAGAGGGGAGAGATTGAAACATTTATGTGGCTCACAGCTGCCAGAGTGATACGAAATAGTCAAAGAACTGCTCAAACCAATTGGCACATTGCCCCCCCACAGCTCAAAGTCCAATCAAACTGATCCCATCTCGCGTCTGATATCTGTAATGCCATTCCCGATGGCAGACTCAAGTACAATCCACTGGCGAGTGGCACTTTGGCAGATATGGAAACCGAACAATCAAATCTGAATTATTATATAAGCCATAAATGGGAAGTGAAACAAAAACAAAACCAAAACCAAAACGTATCAAAGTCTAAGCGGGGCAATTTATAGTTGCCCCACTCCGCTCCTCTCTCCACTCCTCGCCGCCACAATGAAGGTGGGCTGGAGGGGGAGCACAAACAAAAAATGTGTAGCTGGGAAGCTGAAATGATTTCAAGAAGCCCCATTAACCTCAATTAGTGACTTTGGCTATGAACGAGATGCAAAACAATGGCAAAACCGAAAACTCAAACTGAAAACTGAAATGAAAACAGCAAAAACAGAAACTGGAGCTCGAAGCTGAAGCTGAAGCTGAAACAGACACACACAAAATATGTATACGAAACACAAAACTCGAACTGAAACTGCTAATTAAAATAATGTCAATAAAATTGTTGTCCATTATAAGGCAGCCGAAAATTGCATCTGAGGCCCCACACACACACACACACACACACAAGCGATTGGCAAATGGCGCGCCGAGAGGGCCAAAAGTCGAAAGAAACTGAACGGCAAAAATAATCACAACCTGGCCATAAAACCCAAAAAACTCGAACCCAAAGTACAAAGCCAGCCACATAAACGAAAAGCGAAAAAATTGAAACAATAAGTAAAGGAGTTAGCCGGCAGCAGGTACAGTGCGTTTCACAATGCACACAACACGCGACAGACACGGTGTCAAATATGGAGTGAAGGCCAATTCATTTATCTGGATTAGTAGATTGCAGAAATGTTTAATATAGAAAGAGGTCAGAGAGGTCGGGTCAGACATGTGCAGCAATCAAATATGTTTGCTTGTAGTCAATCGATAGTTATCGATGACTGTGTTGAAAAGGAATCGAATTGGGAATCGATAAACAAGATCGCTACATGTGGGGCATGTTTATGGATTGAGAGTTGCATCAAGCGTTTGCTTCTCGAAAAGAAAACCAAAAATAGAACCAAGTCTGTTAGCACTGAAACGCACTGTCCTACAGTCACTCACATAAGTACACACATGTGTGTGTATAATTTGATAGGTGCACATACGAATATAAGCAAGTAAAACTGAACAATCGAACAAGAAAATATTCCCACAAATTTCGTAAGCTCGAGTCTGCAATTGCCGGTGGGTCGGCGGCTGCAGCTGCTGCTGATGGCAGAGCCAGGCTAATTATTAGTTAACTTGTATCTTTAAGATACAAGAGAGTCAGGTCGCAGCATTGCTTAATAGACCAGAACACACCAGAGCTAGAGTCTGCCTCTGTGTAGAGTCTCCCCCGTTCCTGCCCATCTCCATCTCGCCCAGTGCTGTCCATTGTCATAACACGTTTCCGTGCTGTTGTCGCTTAGAGTTTTGTTGTATCTCATGGATGCACACAGACAGACAGAGCTAGTCAGACAGTCGGAGAGTTTGTCTGCCAGTCCATCCAATAGTACAATTCATTGGCTTTCCCAGCGTTGTCAAATGCATGATTTTCACATGTATCTATTAGATACGTTTGTATCTTTTTTTGGCGTACTGCAACGAGCAGCAGCAGCAGCAGCTTCAGCCCCAGCCCCAGCCCCCCAACAGCAGCAGCGTGTCAATGCGTAGCAAACGGCACAGTTTACTCCGAGCCCCCAGCCACGCCTACACTCGGACAAATTATATATGTGGCCTGCCAGCAACTAGGTAATTTTCCAAGAAAGAAAATCTCTCTCTCTCTCTCGCTTGCTCTCTGTGTGTGAATCTGTGGGAAGCGACGTGTAGCTCATATCTCTAATGAGAGCAGGGCATGTGTTCGTTGGGGGTGGAGGAGTGCAGGTCAGAGGTGGAGGGGCAGGGGGAGGTCTAAAAGCTGACAGCTTGCCGAAAAACACAGCAACAAAAAAGGCAACAAAACTTCAAACGATCATCACTCGAATGGCAGAAATTTGCATATTTACAACTGATGCCAGGACGCAGATACATTTACGGAGATACACCAGCCACGCGCACAGTGGCTCAAGGGTCAGCGGAAAATGGGAGTGGAAAAAGAAGAGAAAGTGGCACAGCAAAGTCTCAACTAAGAAGTTCCGCTAAAAAAAAGCCTCAGAAATATTTTTAAATTATTTTCGAAAAGCTTCAAGATTAAATTGAGGGATAAAATCACAGCTGAAGATTTTTTATTACCAAAAAACTATTTAAAATGTTGTTTGAAAGTGCTGGCAAACATCTAATAGTCTTCGAGTGTTCAACCAGGCACAAAATATGAAGGCAAGAGTCACATTTTCCCTTCTATATTTTCAAGCAAATGTCCCTGAAAACTTTACTTCAAATGAAATTTCTGCTTCAAAGTTGTTGTTCAATTGAATTTATACTTTCTAGTGCCACCACCTGACACGTGCAACCACTGTGCATTGGGGAGGGTTCGGTGGGATTGTAGTTGCTGTTGCTGTTGTTGTTGTTGCGCACTCATTAGGGAAAGGTCAGAAGTGGGTTGGAAAAATCAAACATTTGTGCAGTGGATGTTCCCGCAGGACGCCTGTGCTATCTGTAATGCGTCGTGAGCGTTTGTATCTGTGTGTATCTGTGCCATTGGTAATTGTATCTCTGATGGTGTTTTGAGCCAGTGGCATATGCAAGAGTCATAAATCGTTGCTCTGGCTGATGCTGCATTGGGTGCTGCTGCTGCTGGCGTATTCGACACCCGCTCTGATGATGAGCTATGCGTTTTCTATGCAAATCACAGCAGCAGCAACAGCAGCAGCAGCTCCGCTTTCCGCCTTTAATTGAAATGCAAATTCAGTGAGCGAGGAGATTGGCGACCGACTCGCGTCCATTGTGTAGTGGATCCACGATGGATCACGCTCTCTCTCTGTCTCTCTGTCTCTCTGTCTCCACAAATCCACAAAAACACGATCAAATGCGAGCGTAATCCAATACCAGAGGCGGATAGCTGACGTCGGTTCTATGCGCCTGCATCATCCGCATCTGCATCTGCCTCTGTATCTGTATCTGTGGCTGTAACTTTTGTTTGGCCAGATATCCAATAGCCACATCTATGGCCCAGGTATCGGTGTCCATTAGACGTAATTAGAACGAAAAGCTCTCAAAAAAAAACGACTTCAAAAAGGCAAAGATGGTGTAGAAATATTTGTGTGGTTTTTTTTTTGTGTGCAACTGAAATGCATCTGGCGGATTCCAATTAAAGACGGATCCATGGAACGGCAGAGTGGCAGCGTCAACGGCGCTTACCCAGGCGTTGAAGGATGATGTTTACCAAAGCGAAATGCGATCTATATCTTATAACTTGGCCGCGTGATCGTGGCCCCCGATGATCGCGACGTTGCCAATTTTCATTGTAATCGAAACTTGAGGCAGCTGCTGCCGCTGTCGCCCTGTCGCCCTGTCACCCCAGACACGTACAATATTTACCACCCCGTTCGGCGTCTTCGCCCTTCGATGATTATAATAATTTGGACGCGAAGAAACACAGCCATAAGAAAGGAAAAATTGTTGCCTTCGCCTACTTAGGAAGTGGGACGGGCAGCCAGTTCCTTCTCCTTCCTCCTCCTCCTACTCTACCAGCAATATGCAAATTAGCACGAGCCCCGGCAGTACACACCCGGCGAACCTCGCAACGAAATGAACCCCTCACGAACAGCACCTTGAATCGCATCGCATCGCATCGAATCGAATCGAAAGGAGAGATCCCTTTCAGGCTCCGAGTGCTCAGAGTGCTCGATGTTGAGTCCGAGTAATGAGCAAAGGTGTTTAATTGTCGAAGCACCCATTTGAGGGAATGAAATGGAATTGTTCCGCTCGCGGAGCAGCTGGCAGCAAGTGGGCAGTGCCACGCAGGCAGTCAGTCCATCAACCCTCTTGAACTTCATTACCATTTGCCGTTCATATCAATCGAAATGCTTCGAAAGGACTCTCCAGACATCGGACACATAAAGAACTGAGAAAACTGTATTCCCTCCATCATAAATTTGACTGCCAAGATCCACAGATACACGAAATGAACCCAACAGGGTTCCTCTTAATTATAGCTTTGTCTCTGTGGATCCCTCGATTTCTGGCACCCAAAAACCTCAAGGATACATATCGAAGAACAATCCCTCTGGAGACCCAATAAAATCCAACAAACATCCTATTGAGCTTCGCTTGTAATACTTTTTAATTTATTTTTGTTCTTCTCTTTCCACGCATTGCTGGCCCCCAAAAACATTTTACACCCCTTTTCCCACCTGTTGCACGCCCAACAATTTTGCATTGCATTTGACCTGCGGCCATGTAAACCATTCTAGGGAATCATTTATCTATTACGCAATTACAACGTGCAACAATTGCCTGCCGCCTGCCGCCTGTTGCTCCTGCTGCTGTACCACTTGCTGCCACCGTGTGCCCGTGGCACCACCACAAGGGTTAAAGTTGCGAAATTTGTGTGTAAAATTTACCCTTGCCGTGATGGGATGGGGTATGGCGATTTTCGCGAATCGTTTGCCAGGCATTAATGTTAGCAGGGCATTCATCATTAAGTCTTTTTCTTTGCTACGGCTTCCTGGTTGGCAGGATGTGGAAGGGTATTGATGATTCGGTGACTTGTATTTCCGTTGTGGCACGCACTGTTAGCACCCCTTTGCACACTGCCTTACGCATAAAACACTCTTCTTCCCCCTTGCTAACTTTCTCTTCTTAGGCAACAAATCCTTGGGCTGCTCTTTGGCTCTATCTTAAATCTCTTTCTTCACTATTTCGGCTTAGCTATTTCTATACGATTTTTGACACCTTTCTGCAGCTTGCCATGCAGCTTGCTCCTCTCCCCACCACCTGCACCTTTTCTAACACTCTGAGCCCCTTCTCTGGCAACAGTTTCTTGCACCCTTCACTGCAGCATTCCGCTTCCCTTGCTCTGGGGCACTGCTTCTCCACTGTATCTCTTTCTGTCTGGGGCTCTTCACCCTTTAGACCACACGTACGCACACACATCCCCTGCCACCGCTAACCCTCTCCCTCGCTCGCTTACTCTTTCCCCTTATCAGTAACTTCCCCGTTGAGGCTTGCATTTTGCAACACCTTTCGCCTGGCCCTCGCTTCAGCTCACTCGGCGGCACCACCTCACGCATTCCTGTCTCTCTCCCTGGCAAACACACACTCCGCAAACTCTCTCCTCTCCTCATCCGCGCTCGCTCTCACTCTCCTCTGCTCGCACGCACTCCACTCCAGCAGTGTGTGCATTTGCAATTATCGCGCGTTTATTGCAAAACAATGCAAATACAAATGCAAAAGCAAAAGAGAGCAAAAACCAAAAACAACAAAAGGTCCAGTTGTATCAACTGTTGCTTCTTCTCTCTCTGCCTCCCCATCTCCTTCTCCTTCTCCTGCTTCTCCTATTCGCACGCATGTCGTGTGCGTTTGCGTTTTCGTGTGCATATTCCTGTGAGAGTGTGCGTGTGTGTGTGCGTGTGTTGTGTTATGCAATTTGCTTTTGTTTTTGCTGTTGTTGCCATTTCCCTCGTTCCTTCTTCTTTAATTTCGGCAAAACAACAAAAAAAGGTCAAAAGGCAGAGCCGCTCCTGCTTCCGTGGATGTCCTGCGGCGACGCAACGGCGCTGCTCCTGTCGCTGCCGCAGCCACTGCCGCTGCTGCTGTTGCCCTTACTGTAATTGCTGTCAATCTGCCACTGCCACCGCTCTTCCTATTGTTGTTTTTTTGTTGTTGGTTTGCTGATTTTTTTTTCATTTCGAAAGGGAAAGCAAATTTTCGGGGTTTTTTTTCTCCTGTGCGATTTTTCATGTTTACGTCTAATTAACAGTAATTAACGCATTAAATGGGCGTGTGTACGAATTTTGTTATTGTATTTTTATTAAGGTGAAAGTGTTTTTTCTTTACCACCGGACAGGTGCATGCGGGTCCAAGGGGTAGCCCTTGGAATTAAATTAAATATTTTTGGCAATTAAACAATTGCATACGGTAAAGTAGATGTGTAAAATACATTTTTTGTTGCTCACTCAATAATATAAAAATAAAATATTCATAAGAAGCATACATTTAATGTAAGGAAATGCTACCTTAAGTGCGCTGCAAGTTATTTGGGGCAAGGAAAATAGTAATAATGCCAAGAAGAAAAAAAAATAGCATTTTAAAATTCCAATTCATTTATTTTATATGCTTTTTCTTTCTTTCTCAGTTGATAATTGAAAATACTCCCACACAAGAGGAACACAAATAGGTATTCCCCATGAAAGAGAACCACTTGAAAGATTTACTGAAAATCCCCACCGTACCGACCTACCTTCCACCTATCAGATAGCCCCACAGAACCCCTTCTTGGATCCATCTCTTTGAAAACAAATCAAATCAATTTGCTGCACACACAGACACGCACACACACGGAGACATGTGTCAGCGCGCTGTCGAAGCAGCCAACCAAAAAGAACGCTAATATGACACTTTAACAGTTAGGCCCCATACACACTCACAAACTGGCAAGCACACAGCTCGCACACACACACAGCTACACACACGGACGCACAACTAATCAAAAAACACGAAAAAATCTGTCAGCTCTTGGGTAGAATGGAAGTTTTGATACCCTGTAACCAGTCAGTGGATGCAGTTTGTGGGTTATTTTTGTGGCATATCCATGATATGGAATTTGACGATTTTAACACCTATTAATATATGGGTAAGACGAGAATCTGTTGCAGTTGTTAATGGACCAGGTTTCTATTTTGTATGCGCCCCAAAGAATGTGACCAAGAATGTGCTTCCGATGCTTCTGTGTCTCAAGCATCTCGTCAGACCCAACATGCCCACCCAATCCAAGGGTACCACAAAAATCATAATTTCAATCGGCTTCAAACAACAAAGATAACGAAAGATAGAAAGAAGCAGCGAGAACGCAAGAAGATGAGCTATAGGGTGGGAGAAAGAGAGAGAGAGGGACAGAGTGAATGGGAGTGAGAAGAGGAGCAGCCAAGAACACGCATCGGCACCTGCATAGCGCGCACTCTCTTACACCTATGCAGCCAGACCCCAACGCAGCAGCAGCAGCAGAGGCAGTGGCAGTGGCAGCGCAGCAGCAGTCAAAAGAAATAAAGCAAAAATGTGTAGTAAAAATAAATGAAAGAAAAAGAAGAAAACCGAAAAGCTGAGCGCAGAAATCAACAGCCGCACTCAAAACGAACTCAAGCCTCAGTCGCAGTCGCAGTCGAGCGCGTGCGCGCATCGAAAGAGAGACCAGCAGCAGCAGCGACAGCAGCAGCAAAAAATAAACTTGAAAGCAGAAGAAATCAAAGCCAAAAGCTGTTTGAGAAAAAAAAACAAAACAAAAAAATAAGCCAAAGAGAAGCCAACACATGCAACCAGACGGACAGAGGGAGAGGCCGAAAGCCAGGGCCCAGAGCGAGATGGAGCGAAGTTAAGCTCAATTCAATGGCGTTTTGGTGCGAGCGAGTGAGCGTTTGCCTTAACTGATTACAACAACAGCACTAGCAGAGGGGCAGAGAGGGCCGGCCGGGCGCACCAGCTAGAAGTAGTAGAAAAACCTAAAGAGAGCGGGTGCTGGTGGGGGGAGGGGAGTCGGTCCCAGCAAATTTGTTGCGATGCTGCGTCGTCGTTGGCGTCGTCGTCGTCGACGCTTCGTCTTCGTTCGATGAATGATGTTGGGGCTTCTGCTACCTGCGCAGCGACAGCGACGACACACACACATGTCGTGTCGTCGCGTCGCGTCGCTCGCCCCTCGTGTGTGTTGTCCATTGACGATGTCGTTGTCGTCGTCGTCTGCTGCTCGCCAATCAAATGGGGCGGGGCCTAAATGGGTATTTCTTTTTTTCTGCCTTTTTTCTTCCTCCTCTTCTTCTTTTTTTCTGTTTCTTTTTCTCCTCAATTGGTGTTGGTGTCTGTCGTGGCGGCGCTGCCTTTGTAAGCGTGTGTTAGTACATGTACCTGCATAAGTGTGTGTGTGTTTCGTGCGATTTGGTTTTGGTTTTTATTATGGGAATTATCGGGAATTGAGCGAAACGACTTGCTTGGCCTGTCACACGAATGAGCGCGAGCTACCCGAACATTGCCACGTTGGGTGAGTGGAATGGCAGAGAGATAGAGAGAGAGTGCAAGTGTTGGTGAGAGGGTGGGTAAGTGAGTGAGTGAGCTTCGGAAGGCTAACGGTAAGCACGATCTGAGGGGATTAAACTCTATGGAAGCTGTGATATTCTTTATGCTCTGAAATATTTGGTATGTAATATATTAACCCTCAATTTACATTAATTATTAATATTTCCGGGTTGAGGTATTGTATTTTTCGTACATTTCAATGGTAATCGAAACGGGCAATAAAAATTCCTTCCTCCGCCTCAATTATAGTAAACAAATTGAAGACTCATTCTCAGGGCTATGTCTTTCTCTGCTAAGTTGCACATTTTGTTGAGAATTCATCATTACATTCGTGGCTCTTTCCTATTTTCCGATTAAACAAGTAAGCAGGATACAAGAAAATGCCTTTGTGAATAAATATTGCCTTACCGTAATTTTGAACTGATAGTCCACATCCCATATTAACTTTTATTTCATATCCATATTTTGAATAAATAAAATAATATTTGTATTGCCATGTTGCCTACTGCTTTGTTCACGCTTAAAACTCGAACTTCATCATCGATAGAAACTTCCAAATAAATAATATGTATCAATATTAAAAGACAGCAAGCAATTCCATAGAATCAAGAATGGAGAACTCAAGCCCCAATCAGGTATAAAAATGTATTTTTCTATTTAATTTTCCTGGTGGATTTTCCACTCAACTCTTGTTCGAAAGAGCTCGAAAGACTGGCTCTCTTTCGAACTTGTTTCGGCTGCGACCCCTGTGACCGCTTGCAAATGCAATTCAAACTCAAACTTGATAGAGTAAGAGAGGGAAAGAGAGAGAGAGAGCGCGCTCTCCAGTTTTTGAGTGTGGTTTGGCTGATTTGAATGCTGTTTTGTGTTTGAGTGGTGTTTGCCTTTGAATGGTGTTCGTCGGTGAGTGCTTCTCGCGCAATGTAATCTTATCAGACACTTGTTCGAGGGAGAGTGCACCAGCAGTCCATCCATCCAGCCAGCCAGCTATCCATCCCATCGATTGTCAATCACATGTGCACAAATGAGAGGGCATGAAAGCTCTGCCGCTGCCCCCCAAATGGTTGGCTGAGAAAAAAAATCGAAAAGCAGAGCGGAGGAGCAACGCAGCAGCAGCAGCAGCAGCAAAGCTAGCGCCAAGAGCCGAGCATCGTGTTCTGTCTTCGTGTGGGTGGCTGCCCTTGCTCTCGGCTCCACGATGCGGGCGCCGGAGCCACTCTTCTTGCAAAAACTGCAGCTCCGACTCCGACTCCGAATAGGTGTAAGCTTCCACCCCACTATCCCCTTACCAAATTTTACTTATTGTTACTTCGCTGGGTGTGTAGGCGGTAGGAGGGGGTGTATGCATGGGGTTAAGGTTGCCTTTGGCCTTTGCTTTTAGCCTCAGCTGTGGGAGTGAGGCATTGCTATTCGATCCATTTAAAACAGTAGGAGCAGAATTTGGTACATACGAGTATTTATTATAGATGAACGTTAGTTAATCTCTAAAATTTGTAAAAAGTGCAGATCGCGCACTGACTTAATCTTCGATAAAAATTATATAATATAACCAATAATTCCTCCTTAAATTTCTGTTCTATTTTTGTCTATAAAAAGAGCTCCACCTTTAATTAACAGAACATCCTCTTTAAAACTAGAATAAAAGTACCGACTGCCATGTCCATGTAACATGCATTAATAATAGTAATATGTAATGGAAAGAGGTGGCTGGATATAAATTCTGGGAATAAAGAAACAGCAAGGGCTTGTGGGATATGTTATGGATTTAGGGTCCACTCTACTCTACTCCATATTAATGGATGCATATTGGAACTACATAGATACTTTGGTTAAAAAATTAACAAATTTGTGATAGCAATAAGCTTCAAATTGTGCTGCATTTTTGCTTATTAAAAACACTCAAAAGTAACCAGAATTATTTACAAATGGCATTTAATTGCATGCTTCAGTGCCGAATTTCATCACGATAATGGAAGCCTGAAAGAATTCGCCAAACAATTTTGTATTGGCACCGAAGAGGTAGGAAATACTCGCAGGCTTAGTTACATTTGCCGGGCTTAAATCCAACGGAGCTCCAACTGCCCGTAAAGGAGTAAAGGACTCTGCGCCACCACAGATTCTATTCCTTTGTCCTGCGACGCGTCGTTCCGCCATCGAGAAAATAACCGAGGAAATCCCAGACGCAATAATAATATTACCTCCCTCCACCCACTGCACCCCCTCCATCACGAACAGTCCAACAAAAAAAAAATAGCATAACGGTAATTCATAAGCAAAACCAGAAACAAAACACAAAACAGTAACAAGAAATCACTCACGAAAGTCAGCCACAAATCTGTTGCTCTCTCGCTTACACTCTCTCACGCTCTCAGCGTGCTCGCGCGCTCTCCGTCTCTGTCGCTCTCTCTCTCTCTGCGTTGCACTCAATCTGCGGCTCAATAAACAAGAACTACAAAAGGAGGTGTTGGGCGGTGGGCGGTGGGAGTGGGAGGGCGCAAGTCCCTATAAGTTTTTCCCAATAAGAAAAAAGGCATTGCTCTGCCAGCAGCAGCAGAAGCAGCAGCGACGGCGACAGAGGCCCTGCTGGCTGGGCTACAAATTGAATGCCAGAGCAGCGAGCAGAGGCGTCGCTGCCCGCCACACATGCAAGAAGGGTCCCCCCCTCTCTGTGAAGCGAGAGCGAGCGAGAGGAGAGTAGCGCCAAGAACGGGTATTTTTTGAATGAATGAATTTCAATACATGCAGCTGACAGCAGTTATCAGTGGCAGTGGCAGTGGCAGCGCAGCGCGGCGGGGCAGACAGCGACGGCGCAGAAAAATGCTCCAACAACAACACCAACAAGCAGCAGCAACACAGAAATCAAAAACCTATTGAAAGAAAAATCAAAAGCAGCAGCCAGCCAGCCAGCCCAGAGACGCATTGAGTGACTCTCCTCTCGCTCGAGCGCGCTCTCTCTCTCTCCATCTCTCTTGAGTGGAACCAGAGTCTGCCTCTGCCAGTCTCAGCCTGTGTGTGTGAGCTGCGACGCAGCGCCATGCCGCCGTTCGTTCGCCGTTCGAGGGTTGTCGCTGCTTCGTTCATTCTTTCCGTTTCATTCTTTCCGTGGTCGTCGCCTGCGCCGTGCGTGTGTGACTGAGACTGAGACCCCGTTGAGGAAAAAACGGAACGGAGACCCGTAGACCGTGGACCGTAGAGTTGTCGAGTTGTGTCGTCGTACCACGCTCCACACAACGAGAGCAGCAACAAATATTGAAAGAAAAGGCGCTACGGCCGCCCCGCCCCCCAACCATTCGCTCTGTACGTCAGTGTGTGTGCGTGTGTGCAAGGTGTGTGTGTGTGTGTGTGTGCCCGTGTGTGTGTTTTGGTCTCCGGTTGCACGGCACACACGATATAAACAACAACAACAAAACGAAAACAAAAGAACGAAAACCCGGAACCGGACCCCATAAAGGAGGATAGATCGATCCCCGCCCGAAAACAACATCAACCAATTGGAAACCCCCAAAAAAGATACGAAAATCGGTTATTTTTTTCAAGTGATTTTTCTGTTTTCTGTTCAATTAAAAATCAGAAGAATGTGCGCGTGTATTAGTGTCGAGTGGCAACAACAACAACAACAGCAGCAGCAGCAGCAGCAGCAAGAGCAACAGCAACAACCTGAAACATGTGCAAAATAATCAACAACAGCAACACGATCCACAACAACCACAGCAACACCTGCAACACGATCCACAACAACAACAGCTGCGTTTGGGCCCAGGATCAGCAGCAGCAGCAGCAACAACAAACAACAACCAACACAACAGCCATGGCCTAAACTCAATAATCAACAACAAATATCCAATCATCGATCAACAATCAACAATCTTCCCCCCTAACACATTCACTCACTCACTCTGTCACACTCTCTTGCAACAAAAAGCTCTTCCTCTCACAACAAATTGCTTTGCATTTTCTTTGGAAATTGTTGGAAAATAATCAAAATCAACAACAACAACAACAGTTATTGAGCAACATAAATAAGAGAGGAAAAATCAAAAAATAAAAGGCTTTGGGTTTTTTCAAATGTATTTTATGAATTTTTTTGGGCACGTAAAAAGTAATTGCAACAATACACCAACCAAAAACAACAACAAATCAGGTGTCAAATGTGATGTGTGACTAAAACTTAATCAAACTAACTTACTAACAAACAAACGAGGAACAAACAAAAAACAAAACTGAAGAAACTAAAGTGTAAAAAGTGGGAAAACAATTTGCGGCATTTAAATGCCAGGCCTTAGCCACAGATTTATTGGCATTACCAACACCAAAAACAACAACTGCAACACTTGCAACAACAACAACAACAACAATTGACAGTCGAATCTTTGGAGGAAAGCCCACGAATGCAGCCAACATTGCCACAAGCCGCTGGGACAGCCGATATGGATCTGACGGCTGTTCAATCAATCAACGATTGGTTTTTCAAAAAGGAGCAAATTTATTTATTGGCACAATTTTGGCAACAGGTAAGAGGAAAACACCAAACAAATCCCCACCATTGAAAAGTGCCTTCCATGCAGAAAAAGTGTCGTCGTAGGGCTATCTTTTAATGCGAGGTTTATCCAGCTGATATTTAGCTCATTTTGTAGTTGTGGCACCCACCAGAAAAAGTTCTTAATGAATTCTTATGATTTGGGTGGATTTTTGTTACATCAGCAAAAAGTTAACTGCGGTTTAGTGATATCCAAAGTGTCAACAAGTTCTCCTAAGTGTAATTAAACCCCCCCAAAAAAGACTTATTAATGAAATCCGAAGAATGTTTCTGAATATTATGTTCTCTGTTTACGTATATTGTTTTCCTTTTGTTTTGGTTCTTCTTTTGGGATTTTATTTTGGGTGAAAAATATGTCGCTAAATTTGATTTTTTTGTAATTTACAAAAAAAGTATCTCCTAGCGAAAGCTGCGACCTCATGCAAGAGATGCCATGGAAATGAAATTTCACCCATCAACAAATTATTGGAATTATATTTAGGGCGTTCATCTATCCATGAAATTATTTAAAAGAAAAAAAACTGCTGCAAGATGCAAAATGTGTGGCGAGGTTCTCCCACAACCGGGCCTGCAGAGTGTGGGAGCCAGCGGGGGAGACGGGTGGCCTTAAGTTAACTTTTTTCACTAATTGAGTTTGCGTGTCTGTGGCAAATGTATGTTTTATTGTTGCTAGCATTTGTTGCCTGCCTCTAATTTGTGTTGTAAATGTATTTATTTGTTGTTCCCTCGATTATTGATTTCTGTGTAAAAATGAAATGCAAAATGCAACAAGCAAATAATTTAGTGAACAATTTATTGCATGAATAACTTCCTTTATGTTTGCTTGTTTTGCTTTTGGAGCAGACAAGATCGTCAGGCAGACAGACGGATACCCTCTAGGGAGGGAATTTGGATGGGGGGTGGCGGAGGATGCCCAGACGATGTTGAAAAATTCATTGGCTTCATGCCAGAGTCTGAACAAATAAGGCGGCAAAAGAAGTGGCCTGTCCTGCCCCGCCCCTTCAGGACCAGACATATGAATATTTCCCTTAGATATACGAATATAGAATGAATGTGCCTTAGAAACACGAATGAATATTCTCTGGGTGCTGTGGCAAGTTAATTAGGTTTTGAGGGGCACTTTTTAATTGGAAGAGAGAACTCCATCTCCACTCGATTGATCCTCCAAAAAAGAGTGAATAGTGAGGGATTTCCCGTGAAAAAATAAAATCTTGTGGGGGGTTTTGCCGTCGGCAAATGCAAATATTTGTGCACACGATGAGTGGCATGTTGCAAATAAAAAGCCGAAACCCAGTTCTCAGAACTCGTTAGCCAGAACTCCCCTTCTCCAGCCATTCAATCTCCGCTTCTCTAACGATCTTTTGATGATCGATTGCCGCTCTATGAATCAATATTTGAGGCCAAAACAAAATTATAACTCGATCCCCACATCCCGCCATACAATAACAAAGAAAAAAGGTAATTTGCCATACCAAAAATAGAAGTTTTATTAAGTAAATTAAAGACAAAAAAAGAAACAGAAAAGCATACATGCTCCCCTCCAGTCGGCAGCTGTCCAAAGACATTCTTTTCCCCTTTTTTTTTTATTTCTTTCTCTCTGTCGTGTGTGTTTGTGTGTGTGTGTGTGTGTGGTATTTTTGTGGACATTTATTTATTTACATTTTGTCTGCAAAATTGACACAAATCGAAATCGAAAAAATGTGCTCGCATTGGCATTTAATATTTTTCGGATTTCGAATGTGGGGCAGCCCCAAATAAAAAAAGAAGAACAGAAATTAATTTCCGTAATGCAATCTATAAACTTGACCCAAAGACCCGAAATACAAAAAGACAGAACGAGGGAGCGATGGAGCGATGGAGGGTTCTACAATTACCAAATAATACAACAAAAAAAATGAAGAAAAAAACAGAATTGCAGACTGAAAATTTGTCATTGATTTGTGCTGTGATCTGCAAACTGGAAAACGCGGGGAAACACAGAAAAACTAATTGCCAAATGCAAACGAAACAGAAACCGAAACCGTATACAAAAAAAAAAAAAACAAAATATACAAAAAATTATATATGATGATAGAAATTCAAGTTTTTTGGGTTCCGTTTTAATCAAATCAAAAACCGGTTCAGGGTTTAGCCACCACCACATCCGAGACACACACACACCATTTATGCCCGAGAGATACAGATGCAAACAGGAGGCGCCGCATTGATGATAGTTTATAAAAAGTTTTTAATTTTCAAAGATGGCCGATGTGCAGGCAGGATGGCATTTGCATATGCCGAAAAAATCGAATCGAAATGAGCATCAGCCATGGGCCAACCCTTGGGATGTCCACGCGGGCTTAAGCCGTTAGATACACACGGTTACAGATACACAGATACACCGTGGATACGTAGATACAGATACAGATCGCTGCGTGTGTCGTGTATAATTTTTAGCGTTTTAAGTGCAATTTACCCCCGTGCTCGTGCTGTGAGAGAGCAAGCTAATGAGTCAGAGAACCCCCGAGAAAGAATCATTCAACCACCCCGTCCAACCCGTCCGCGCGTCCAGCCCGGTCCGACCGGCCACCCACCCACACACACAGAAAAGATACAAGATACAAGCAGAAAAAATATAAATTTGTGAGTTCTGTTCAATCGTTCGATCGCTGGAAAGATATGTTAATATAATTAAATTAATTTGTCAGCGCGGAAATTAAAACACAACGAAATAAAAGACCGAAACAGAAACAGAAACAGAAACAGAAATATCCCCCACACACCAACGCACACAGATGCATGGCCACAAATTGTATCTATGAGATGCGACAAGCGATACGAATACGAAATGAAAATCGAACAATTAAAAGCTTGTGGTGGGTGTAGTCTGAACCACGAACCCCGAACCCCGAACCCCGGCCTCGATCTGAACCACGCCACAAATAATTCCAAATAAAAAATCGTTTGAAAATTATTATTAAAAATTGAGTTCATGAACTGTGGCTCGCCATAGATGTACATATCTATGCCTGTATCTGTATCTGTATCTGTATCTGTGTGTGCGTTGATCAATTTTTATATGATGATCATTTGATGTTCTTTCTCTTTCCGGTTTATGGCATTAATTATGAATTTGTTGATGAAGCTAATTGAAGCTCTCTCTCATTCCCTCTCTCTCGATGTGCGGCAAGTGAAGAAGTGTCCTCACTGGAACTCTGCATTCCGAATGCATTCCAGCCATCAAAACTCTGACCCCAAAAACTGTTGTAAGCGCTTAGGCCAGTAATTAGTTAATTTGGCATCAAATTAGTGCCATTCGGAGTGCATCCATCTATGAAATGAGGTCTCAAGTAACTCTGATTTCAATCATTGAAATGGTCCACAAATTTTCCTCCCATTTCATCTACATATAGAATAATGAGTATTCAGAATGGTTTTTGTTCAATTTTGATTAGTTTATTTTGGAATAGAGTCGTGTATCACAAAAACTATGCACAAAATCAATGAATCTCCTGAACTAACTCAGCCCATAACCATCAAATAGTCTTTAAACTTCGTGACCATTCGATCCATGCAAATATTAATAAATCAAAAAGGTTTCCGCTCATTGAAAAACCTCAAGGAACTCAGCTTTAAACTTTTTGGTACTCTGGAAACTTTTCTCACACTCAATCCGCACAGTAACGAGCACATTCTGACAGATTTGGATGAGAAGCTCAAGTCTTCTGGCCATCAAATCAACCTAAAAAGCTTCACACATGCCAATGGCTGTGGATTGGGTGGCGGTGGGATGGCAGCAGGGGAGATGGGGAGACATGACACTAATTGAGCATAAATATCATAAATGCTAAATGCGCGGTGTATTGCGTGGTGTGCATCAATTGTCATTGCATCATTAATTCCGCATCTAGAGGAACCACCGTTCGTTCATCTTGCGTTCCAATGTTCCACAAAAGCAACACACATGTACACGTATCTCTGGATGGGGATGCCAAAACCCAAAAGGAGAGGAAGCGAAGAAAAGATTCGACGGCTTTTGTGTACAACTTAATAACAACTAATTGTCTTTTTATATGCATATACTCGTACGCGAGTACACAGAGCACACAGACGCGAGATATAGGAGCTCTCTAAACCGAAAAGATCGAGCCAGAAAGAGCAAAAGGAGGGGTACGGGGACGGGGCTGGGAAAGGGAAGAAGGATGGGATGGATGGTTGGGATGGATGGCAAACCTGTCTTGAAAATCTCTTTTGTTTTTTGTGTTTGGCTGCTGCTGCTGCTGCCGCTGCCGCTGCTGTCTTTCATCTTTCAGTTGTCAGTAATTTGTGCAGCTCAATATATCAGTCGATATCTTATGAGTTTTTAATTTCAGGTTTCTCGTACTCCGTCGATCTATGTGTCTCTCTTCAGCTGTCTCTGTCTCTGTCTCTGTTTCTGTAGCTGTCTCTGCCTCCAGTCAGTCTCTCCATCAATTTGATTTCCTACACCGAGGCACAGAGAGTTTTTCTTTTGCTTGAAAAGGACAAATCGTTAAGAGAACCTGATGTTGGAGGATATTGAATAAAATATCATTTTGTGCACGCCCCTTTTTCGAGAACTTGACTCTGAAATGTCGGAGATGGGAGATGGGAGATGGGGCATGCGGCATGGGGCATGATGATGATGAGTTTTGAAGTTGCTGTTTCGTTTGGGGTTCCTTCCTTGCAGTATTGGCAACATTTTGTGGTGTGATCGATACGGTTGAATGCAAAAAAAACGAAAAGAGACAGAAACAAAAAGCGAGTGCCTCTGCCTGCCTGCGCCTGCCTGCATCTCGGCATTCTCAGAGATCTCTGTAGATCTCCTTCAAAGTTTCGTTTGTTTGAGTAATGACCAAACGCCTGGGGAGTGCACATTAAAAAGGAATCATCATTATTGGCAGATACATGCCAGCCGGGGGGAAGGAGCAACGGGGCAGCGGGGCAAGGATTTTATTGGCAACATCCATTAAGAGATCTCTCTCCCAGTCTTTCTCTGCTGTAATTTGTGGAATTTTGTGATTTTGCTGCCTTGCTGCTTTGGTGTTTCAAATGTTTTTACAATTTTTTATTGATGCTTTGATTAGGCTGTTGGTTTTTGCAAGCAGAAACAACACACACACACACACGCCCCCACACGTTAGACCGTGCCCCCTGCCCACTGCCTCCCCCCCGTGTTGCAGTTCTGTCACCGTCTATGGGTCTGCCTCTTGCTCTCCTTTTCCGTTTTTTTTTTCTTTCGTTTTGTTTGTATTTTTTTATTATTTTTGGCACGACATGAAAATTAGTTTAGAATTTAATTCGCTTTGACTTTTGAGTGCTTGTTACCATTTGCAATCATTCCTGGCCCACTGCCACGCCCCTTTTTTTGTGAGTCGTTTTGTTGTTGCTTAATTTGATTTTATTGAAATACTATTTGATGTGGGGCATAACTTTTGCTGTTGGTTTTTGGCTGCTTACACGCGTCGATTTTTCCACACTAAAATCAACATTCAACGTTCGCGTCTCTCGGTGTTCCCTTTTTATTTGTTTAAGGAAAATATCCAACAGATACAGAACGGATATCTACGGAAATCATACGCCAGAGATTTCGCTGAGTGTGCAATTGTTGGTTTTCCACCAAATTGCATGCCTTTTGGGGTCTTTGTGGGGGGAAATGTTAATATTATGATCAGTTCTTGTTGTTCACACAAACTCTAAGAGATTCACACAATGTTTTTCGAGACAATTAAGGGCGGAACTTGAGAAAGGAGAATTGCCTGAAAGTTCCACAAAATTCAAAGCGATTCAATGGACATTTTCTTAGGATCCGCAGAGGTTTTCCTCGGATGCGCATGTCCCACAACTGGACCTATAATAATCCCCTCTAGAAGGAGAAACTCGTTTGCATGTGCCTGGGTAATCCTTTGCTTTATCGTTCGATTAATTTACGGCGTGTCATCCCATTCATCCGATGATTCCGTTCTGCTGTCTTCAAGAGAACTCTGCGCTTCTTTTCCCTGCCTGACCCTCCGAAAGGGGAGATGTTTGACCCTTTCGAATTGGTGGTTGCACCAACCACACACACAGATCGTGTCATGCCGGAAGGGTTGCCTGCGGCCGGGGGTTGGGATTGGCATTCACATTGGTTTCGGGACCATCTCTCCGTCGAGGTCCTGTTTCCCAGTTCCTGCCTATAATTTATCAGTTGGCATGCAAATGAGTTTGATTTTGATTTATTCAATGAGCTGAAGCACAATTCCCAATTTTTGATATGAAAAAAATAGAAATAAAAAAAAAACGAATCAAACGAAAATTATTTGAATCGTTGTACGCGCGACCCTTTTTTTGTGGACAGCTGGGATTAAATTCTCGATTTTTTAGGCCCTTTTTTGCGTTGCATTTTCTAGTTTTCATGCCGCTGCCGCTGCCGACTGCTGCCCCGATGCATGCCACAAAGGCAAATCAACGCTGCGCCTCATTGCAAGGCAACAGACGTCAAAAAAAGGAGAGAAAAAAGCCAACACACAAAAAAAATATATATCTGCGAGAGAGATCCACGCGGCGGCTATGTGTCTGTGTGTGTGTGTGTGTGTGTGTGTGCGGCTGTGTGTGTGCCCCGTCTGCCCCACTCAATCATAAAGCATTGGCAGGCGTAAATCAAATCAAGTAGCAACGGTTGCAGTTGCACACACAGAGTGGAGTCGGGAGTCGGGAGTCGGTAGTCGGGCCGATGCTTGCTGCATGTTGCACGCACCAGGCAGAGGCGAACGCAGAGGCAGGCGGCAGCGGCAGACAATGATTAAGTAGGCAAAATACACACACAAACACACACTCTCTTGCCCCCGTCTTGCCGTTCACCCGTTTCTCCAGTTGCCTCCTCCATTCTTCCCTTAACCGTTTCCCGATTCCCTTGGTTGTTTTTTTTATGTTTTTAATTATTACCGTACGGTGCCTGACAAAAGTCTGCGGCCCTAAACAGTGACAAACAATGCGCACATGTGGCTACCAGTCGCAGTCCCCTACTCTTTGTTGTATCTGCATATATAAAGCATAAGCACATATAACCCATTGATCTGAAGATCTATGAGGCATCCATCTGTGTGGAGTTGCCATTCGTTTAGGGGATATTTAAACAGCAAATCATGCTATTGATCTTCTAAGCATCTACTTAGATTCTAGATCTTTATTTGTTGATATTTATTTCTATTTTTTTCTATTTTTTGCTTCAATCCTATGACTTCTTCTCGACTTGTGTTTTGTCCATCATCTTCTTCGCATATCGTTTGCATCTTTCCATTGAAATGCAACTTCAACGATTGATAGAAAAATGAAGAAAAGAAGCAGAACTCAAGAACTGCCATAGAACGTACTCCAGAGCCAGAGTTTTCGTTGTTCTCAAGAGTTCGATTCTCTGCTGCTCAGAGATCTGATGGATTGATATGGGATATGGGTTTTATGATGAACGAACGACCGAACAAACGCCTACATATAAATGGGAAAAATTCTCATCACGCGGGGAGAGCCCGCTCCTCTCCTCTCCTGGCTACTGTGTCGAAGCTTTCGATTGCAGTCCCAGTTCAAACTTTGCTTCTCTGTCGCTGCCTCTGTCTATGTGCTACCACCAATTCGTAGGTTTCTCTGCTGACGATGCTTTTTCAAGTTCCATCTTCGGTTCCAGCTTCTGTTGTTCCCCAAATAATGCTTAAACATATGAATTATTATATAGATCAGCTGCAAATGTACACCACATGAGTGTAGTGGCGGTGGAGGAGGATGACAGATCCCACAGATACTTGAAAATGTTCGCTGTTGTTCGGATCTTGTCTTCTGTCTTCTGTTTTACTAAATACTCTGGCTGTTTAGTGGCATAGTGATGGGGCGGTGGCGGTGGCGGAGGCAGGGGCAGGCCATCAGCCGTCGACCGACCGTCTCTTTCGAGCGATCAATGTGATCAATCGTGCTTCAATTTTTCTTCTTTTGAAAATGAGATTTCATTTCGGTTTCGTGCTGCTTCTGCTGCTGCTGCTGCTGCTGTTTCTGTTTTTGTCAGCGGAAATCTTTTGTTGCCTCTCAAGTGGCATGGACTCCGCCGCTTGTGTGTTGTGTGTTCGTTGTGTTGTATTATTAGCTATAGTTCAATGTTTTTTTATATTTTTTGTGTGTGTTCTTTCATTGCTTCGTACGAGAGTGCGGGTGTCGGACTGGGACGGGACGGGACGGGATGGAGGTCTCCAACAAGTGGCAGTTGAACGGTTGCTAAGTAGCTCGGATAATGCCACAGCGTAATGCCCACACACCCCCGCCTTCAAATAATTGAGTGTCAATTATACACAGAAGTCGGAGAGTGGGGAGCAGGAGGCTGTGGCGGAGGCGGAGTCGGAGGCGCAGGCGGAGAGTCCCCCCTCCTCGCCTCTCTTGAGATGAGTTTTTCGATGTCAGCTGTTGAAAATATTAGGGAAAATTATGGGTGTAAATATTATGCATTTCAATGGGATGCCTGTTGGGGGAGGACGGGACTGTCTCTTAATGTATTTCCTCCGCTCCGCTCTTTGGCGGAAAAACATCTTCACTTATTAATTTATGGCCTCTGGGAAAATGTGTGTGTGTGGAAATCTTGAGTATTTTTCAAATATTTTCCACTCTGGTCAACCGCAATAAAGGGGGTGTCGAAAAATTGGAAACTCTACACGGTTCAAAGACTCTACAGCTTTTTACCCACTCTCTCCAGTCTCTATGGAAAGTCTACAAACTCTCCAATGTGAAGGAGACAGCTCCAAATGGGTAGCCAGTGATCTGAATGGTATTTGCTTTTGATTTTATGCATTTCCCAGTAACGCTAAAAAGTCTACAAACTCTCCAAAGTGGCGGAGACTCCTCCATGTGGCAAAAAGATGATCTCAGAGTAGTCTGCATTTGATTTTATGCATTCGCAGTAACTCTACAAAGTCTCCACAAAACTCTCCACAGCCAAAAAATACAACAACAAAAAATGTGTCTGTTGGCCACAGACATGCCGCATGCACATATAGATATGCATAAAATCAAATTGCACTTGTTGGCAGCCATCGTCGGTCGTTGGTTGTCGGTCGCCGTCATCTCCGTCTCCGTCCCCGTCTCTGTCCCCGTCTCTGTGTTCGTCTCCGTGTCGTCTCTGTGTGTCGTGGGGCAGGGCACCCTCTCTGGGGAACATTGGTGGAAGAGGCTAATAAAAAGATACAATTTTCGCTGCTGCCATATCGAACGACATAAAAACTGATCGACAACGACAAATATAACTCGGTGAGGCGGTGCGGCGGTTGGGTTTTGGGGCGGCATCGCCAGCGAAAAGCAACAAAAACGAGGAAGAATATAATGTCCACAACAAGCGAATGAATGGTATGACTCTGGTCTGGTCTCATGGTCTGGTCTCTGGTCTCTGGTGTTGTTGTAAATTTTAATGATCTGTCATTTCGATTTATTTTATTTTCAACCGAAAAACCCCGAAAGAGACAGCAACAGAGATACAAAAGAAGCGACTCTGATCACACAGAGTCCGATCGCAGAGCGCACGTCAGCTGCATATTAAATTAAAAGGTATTATATTGTACTAAATATATATGTACATATGTATGCCCGCTACCTCCACCTCAGCCACCAGAGGGTAGGGCTGGGGGCGACACATGCGACACATGACGAAGTGATCTGCTCCGGGGTCTGTTGTTCGATAAAAATATCCACAACACATCGATAGAATTTGAATTTTTCAGTTTCAGTTTCGGTTTCAGTTCTGTTTTCAGAACCGAACCGAAAACCCCTCCTCTAGCCATTTGGCATAGTTTTTTTCCTCTCTTTTTGCCCTCCCCCCTTTCGGGGCTCCCATTGTTGGGGAACTAATTCTTCGCCTGTGTGTTTTCTGATTTGATTCGATGGGAACTAGAGCGCATTGCATGCCTTTGTTCTGCCCTCCTCCCACACCCCACCCCACACCGCCTTTTGCCGTTTCCCACTGTCCCCGCCACATTATAATTTTTTTTTATTTTGATATTTTTCCGTTTAATTTATTTGTTTTTTTGATTTCACAATATTTCGATCGACCAAAGCTAATAAATTTTAAAAGCCAAAAGCAAAAAAAAAAAACAAGTTAAATAAAAAAATAAAAACGATAATTTTCGAGGCTTTCAGAAGAAATGAAAATTTATTGAAAATCCGAAAAATCACAGGCACAAAAGACAAAGGAAAGCAAAGTTTTTGTCATAAAATTTTATAACTTTTGCGCTAAAGAACACACAGATACAAATGCAGATATCTATAGATACAATAAGTATCTATAGCTGCGGCATGTGTGAGAGATTTCTTTAGCGCGTTGAGTAGGATATCAGTTGTGAAAATTTATTGTGATTGCCAATACTCTGCTTGCCGCTTGCCGCTTGCTGCCTGCTGCCTGCTGCTGCCTTTGCTTTTTCGTGTGGTGTGGGCGTGGGCCCATTGTTTGGGATTAGTGAGTGCCACACTGCCACTGTTAATTTGTTAAAATTTATTTCAAATATATCCACTATTGTTTCTCTGGACCTTGTTGTCTGTCTTCGCTTTGTGTGGCATGCTGAGGGGGGGCAAGAACGGGGGTATTTATGGCTGATAGTTTTGCTCATTTTGGCCATCGCTATCTGGGCCCCATAAATATTTAAGAGCTCATAAAACGTACCACCCCACCATTCTCATAATTGGCAAGCACTGATAAGCCCTCCAACCCCAGTTTCCCTTCCCCTTTCCATAATTATGATATAATGTTGCTCTTTTTTTTTTTGGTGAAAGTTTAGTCCCTTGCTTTCCAGCTTAATTGCCAAACGATTTTTGGATGTGGCATGTGTGTGTGTGTGTGAGTGAGTGCCTCAATGAGGGTTGCACGGACTCTGCCGAAATGTGTGTGTAAATTTCTATTGAATTCTGATGTTTGGGTTTCTGCTGTTCTAGGGGGTTTTCAGATAGATCTCTTAACCGTTTATGAAGTCATAATTTTGTGTCATATCATCATCATGCCAGAGATCGGTGGCACGATGATAAGCCCCCGGTACACTAGTGCCAGGACCTCTCCGCTCAAGTGTTTAATTTGTGTGTGTTTCAACGGAATCTTTGGCTTCGATGTGTCATTAACCCTCCACTCAAAGAGGCATTCGGAGAGACAGGAAGGCAGTGCCAGTGCTGTGTGTGTGTGTGGCATTAACTGCTTTTTGGTGGCAGTGCCCCAAAAACTATGCCAAAAACTTTCAAGGACAACCATGCATCCACAGGGGGAGGGCGGCGTGCGGAGTGCGGAGGGTGTTGCGTTTGCGGCATTTCCTAGACGCACACACATGCTGCACGTTTCTCTGTCTTTTTGTCTGTCTCTTTCATTTGGT
The DNA here is from genome assembly GCF_008121235.1 of Drosophila subobscura. Classification (NCBI taxonomy): domain Eukaryota; kingdom Metazoa; phylum Arthropoda; class Insecta; order Diptera; family Drosophilidae; genus Drosophila; species Drosophila subobscura. The sequence continues at coordinate 19,544,573 of NC_048530.1, read as the reverse complement.
GGCGCCACCGCAAAACGTGCGTAATTAAAAGTGTTTCAGTGTGGGGCGACTGTGTGTGCCCCCACCCACCCGTTTACCGTTCCAAACTCCACTCTTGCTCTCTGTTTGGGAGAGCTTTAACTGTTGCTTGGGTTTAAAGTTGTCTCAAAACGGAGGCATAGGCCTCCGTCTCCTCCACACAACACTCTGCCAGCACCCTAGACACAGGACTCTCTCCTGCTGCTGCTCCCGCTCCTGCTGCTGCTGCTGCTGCTCCCTCTGTTGTGGCATATTTGAAGCTCAAGGACGTGGCGGCTCCTAAGCTTAAGACACAAGCAGCAACAACAGCAAAAAACCAGCCACACAAACACTAATACAAAAGCCAGCAGAAAGTGCCTCCCCCTCAACGTTTTGCCTGTTTTTTTGCTACTAATTTTTGCTAGAGAGGGTCGGGTGGGTGGACGAGGGAGACCTTAATTTACTTCTTGGGTGGAAGGACGGGGCCAAGCGCCTTACACTAGGCTACAGCTATTTCGACTCTTCCGACTTTTTTTTGCTTGCCTGCTTGCCTGCTTTTCCTTTAAATTTAATTTCTTTTGCTAGTTTTTCAGCCAGCCAGCCAGCCAGCTGTCGGCTTTTGCTTAGAATTTTCGTTATTGTTTTGTTGTCTGAGGTTAGTTTTCACTGCCGCCATCGTCGTCGTCGTTGGCGTCGTCATCATCGTCGTCGTCGTCGTTGGCGTCGTCGTTGTCGTCGTTTTCGTTGGCGTTGCCTCTTGGCACATTTTCCCTGCCAGCCAGCCTGCTGCCTTTGCTGTCTGTCTGTCCGTCTGTATGTCTGTGTGTTTGTGCGCCTTTTACTGTTGGCTTTAATTAGAACATTTCACTCTTTTCGCCTGCCAGCCACTGGGGGTGGCAACAGTTGGGCGGCTTTAAGTTTTTAGAGACAGGCCGAAAAACACTCACCCGACTCTCGCCTCCCCCGCCCGACTTCCCAACTCAACTCTGTCTTTAAAGCAGCAGCAAAAGTCAGAGCCACGTAAAGTAACCCTTTTTTCAATGGCATTCTGGGGTTAATGCATGGAATGCCACAAGGGGCATGGCATGCGGGTGGTCAACTGGGTGGGGAAGGTACTTAATTCCTTTGCTTTCAAATCAAATTTCAGCATAAAATATTCATCGATAATTAATATTTTTCTTATTTTCATTTCATTGCAGGTATGTGACAAAAAAACGAGAACTTATCGATAACCGATCGATCGATAAACGATATTTTATCGATCATTCTTTTCGGCTGCTGTACAAAATATTTTATTTTTTAAAAGTGAGTCAAAGAATTAATTTTATGATTTGTTTATCGATCACATTTCGATAAATAATCGGTTTGTTTTTTTTACGAATTCATATGGAATTTTGGAGTGTTATTAATTGTGTGTGTGTGTTGGGGTGTGTGTGTGTGTGTGGCACTTAACGCGCACATCTGTTGGACATAACACACTTCCCCTTGCCACACATGCCCCAGCCAGCAGCCAGCAGCCCCCACGTACGCGAGGGCGCATCTCATTGAATTCGTTGCACCGTGGCCCGTCCTCCCGTCCTCTCAAACACACAATATGATGTGATATGATATGATATATGGCAAAAGTCAGCAGCAGCAGTCACACACCTTTTCGGGGACACGGACCCCAACACCAAAAAAAAAAGACAAAAACCGAACAAACTCCTGGGAGGAAACTGAAACTCCGAAAATAGAGACAGATCCCCGAAGCGGAGTTTCTCGATGCTCGCTGCTCGCTGCTCGATGCAGTTCGCTCCCTTAATTAGGGTAATTCCATATTTCATTGTGGAAGAAACATAAGTCCACATTCTGATTTATATGCACGCCCGCGCATTTACACTTTGTTTTTTCTTCGCTGTTGTTGGATCTTCGATCCACAGCAGAATAAATCTCTTGTATGCAAATCTTCAGACCAAAAACTGAAGGGAGAAATCAAATTAAAGGCAAAAGGCATCGTCGTTGCATGCCCCTCAATTTTTAATTTGAATTTCCGTTCGGCATAAAAACAGGGCACAGGAAGAACAGTGAGGAAGAGAGATGGAACACAGGGACTGCTGCGCCTAATAAATCTATAAAGTGGCAAACGCAAGTACACGCATTATTACTTTGATTTTTTATGATGGAAGAGGCACACACACAGGAAACAGACCCAGAGATCCCACACACCACACACCACACCACACCGCCGGGGGCAGAGACAGAGACAGCAGCCCCGAGGCAGTGTAGGAGAACAATAAAAAAAAAAACAGAAAATAGTAGATCTCTGGCTTCTGTGTGTTTCGACTTTTGTTTCATTTGCTGATTGCCTTTGATTTTTCGGTGTGCTGTGTAGCTTCCAGTCTCAGCTTCGCCGTCAGCTTCAGCTTCAGTCTCTGGCTCAGCTTTGCTTTCAATTTATTTTGGACCCCGCGACTTCCGTTTGTTCTACATTGACATGCCAAAGTCGGCTCGTAGTCGGTCGTCATCGCTCGAGTCGTCAAATCGAATTCAATTAAGTGTCTTTCCGCCGCCAACGTCCGGCGCGGCGGCGCGGCGGCGCTCATCTCCAGAGACTCGCTCAGCGGATCGCTCAGCGGAGACCAAAAACTGATTTACCAGTTAAACGCAACACTTTTTCTGGCTGAGGCAATTGATCATACTAATGATTATTATCTGGCTGTAGGAAACCCAAACCCAAGCCCAAATCCAAAGCCCAGCATCCGAGTCTCTCTCTCCCTCTCTCTATGTCTGATAATTGAAGTCAACTTTAGGCTGGAGCTTAGGCTGAAGCTCATTGTAAGATTGTTTAACTACCGGATGTTTTAAGCAGCGTCGATTGCCATATGTGTGGTTGTGGATTTTCTTTGATTTTGATATATGAATGTACAGTTCATTCCCCATACAAAACTCAAGGTTCAATCGCATCAAATGTGATGTGTAATAGAAGTTTATTCACTGGAGATTTCCATGAGCCAATAAAGTCGTTAAGCCGTTTCCCTTCTTCGATTGATTCGCTCCCAAAATATATTCCCATAAATGAAAGGATACATGCAGCCGCCTCCCCAGTGACCTCAGTTTAGTTGGTGGTTTTGTGGTTTAAAGTCAAGCTTTTTGTTTGGCCATAGCCACTCCAGTAATCGAGTTACGTGAGGAGGACAAACACACAGACTCATCATCAGAAATAGCGACTGGCAAAGTGAGGGCCAATTTATTGCCCATGTACAGCGCTCACAGCCACACACTCAGCAGCTCCGCGTGTCCCTCCTCCTCCTATGTAGTAGTGCCATCATATATACAAATATCTATAGCTACAATCTACAATCCATGCATACATATGTATGTACATGTCCCTCCTGCCCGTTGCCTCCTTCTTCCTTCGATGCTTGTATATAGAAAATGGCAAAAATCCTGCGCGCGCTCTCGAAAAGAAATAAATTCCCTTATATTTTTCTTCCTTCTATTTTTTTTTCTTATGTGCCGCGATTGCTTCTTCTTCGTTTCACCATCTTTTTTTCTTTGCTTTTGCTTTTTTTTCTATATATATTTTCCTCCCGATTTTCATTTCTGCTAACGCGCGCAATCAAGAACAGGAGCTGCACACACACACACACACAAACACACACACACACAGAGAGGGAGAAGGAGAGAAAGAAAGAGAGAGAGAGTCGAGTCGAGTCGAACTCCTAGAACCTCCACCCGTCCATCCCCCTGCCCAAAAGCCCCCACAACAATCCCTCCCATTCCCCATTTATTTTTCTTGTCTTTTCTTTCGCTTCGAGTTTCCCCATTTGCTTCTTTTTCTTCTATTTTTTTTGCTTTTTGTTGCCCTGTTCTTCCCACACATATCGGGAAATATCCTTGAATCGGAATGCACACGGGCTCCTCCCCCACAGAACCCACCCACCATTTCTGCTGGCAATCATCCCTACCGTACAAAAATCTATACACGTCAGAAAAGAAAGAAAGAAAACGAAACCCGAAAGTGAAGATGAAATGAAATAAAGCAGCAGCTGGAATGAGTGTTAGAGGAGGACACTCTGCCGGGGCTTGAAGGGGGGGTAGGTAGGGCTGGGAGGTTGGGGTACAAAAAAAAATATAGGGAGCGCATAAAAATTGGCAGCAGTTTGGGGGGCCAGCAGTGGCAGTGGCAGAAGCAGAAGCAGTCGTTGTCGTTGGGTTCTCGGGGCAGACAGCATCGCAGACAAGTAAACTTTTTTTATGCCCCAAACCCCCGTTCTGCCAAACACACACACACAGTCCCTCCATTACACACACACATACACACACACAGCCATAGACAGAGAGACAGTCAGCGGAGGAGAAGCTCTAAAGCTGCCATCGTCTCGACCAAAACGACAAATGTGAAAGGACATTGTCGTCGTCGTCGTAGTCGTAGTCGTACTCGTCGTCGTCATCATCATCGTTGTAGTCCTCGGCTTTGGAGTCCCTGTCCTCAGGATCCTGCTGCTACTTCTCCTCCTTCTGCTTCTCCTTCACCGCCTCGTCCTGCTGCCTGCTGCTTCCTTTCCATCTCGTTATTACGACGAGGACGAGGACGACGCCTGCAATGACTCGCAGAGCTTGGGTGTCTCTGTGTGTCTCTGTGTTTGTGTCAATGTCCATGTCCGTTCGATGCTCTGAGTGCGTCGACACTGGCTCCCCCTCGAACCCCCAACCATCATAGCACCACCCCACCCAGAGAAGACCTTGCGGCAAGACCCTCCTCTCCCGTACAACGCCCCTGCTTTTTGTATTGGCAGGACTTATGGGGGATCTAAAGGGGATTTGTATTTGTCTGTGTGAAAGGATTCGCTGCTGCATCCAGCAATCGGAAACCAATCGGATTCGGATTCGGAATCGGATTCGGTAATCGGAAGACACTTGAGCAAGGGCTCAAGGGTTTCCTTCGAGTTGCTTAATAGAGCCTTGGAATAGGTTTCATTAGGGATGCACTTTACCAATCGAAATCGGTTATCGGCAGATAGCCACAAGGGAAACACCCAGGATAATCCTCCATCAGAATCTGTAGTCCCTCTTTGGCATCTGGCGGACAGTCAGTCATATGTGGATTCCGTAAGCGCACAGAACTAGGGTTTTTGCTTTCCTTTGCTTCTGCTGCCACAACCATCGAGAGACTACAACAACAATATGTGCCCACAATATACTACACACATCTACGGCACGATATATAAGTAACCATAAACCAAAAGGACGACGAGGACTCCACAACGAGGAGCAACCGAACGACGTGGCTCCCTTTCATTTCATTTTATTTCTCTTTTTTTTTGTTGTAGTCCCCGAATGTCCTTGTGTGTGTGCGAGTGTGTCCGACCCGTCCCGACCCTACCATACACGCTCCCCATTTTCGTACGTTTCGTTTCGTTTCGATTCGTTCTGCTCGGTATTTATCGACCAATGATATTGGAAATATGTCAGGGAGATGCGCACAAGGAGCCGGCATTTGCTGCGCTTCGGACCAGCACAGCGGCAACGGGCAGAGAACGGGGGAGACCCCCTACACCATGGCTTGCTGGAGTAGTGATTGGGGATTGGGGATTGGGGGTGGGTTGGGTCCATCCATCGGTCCGTGTGCATCGATTTGGGCACATCCCTACTGCCGTTTTTTGGGGCTACTTTTTTTTTTGCTGCTTCTGCATGTGTGTGTGTGTGTCTCAGCGAGGGATGCTTACCCCCACACACACACACACACACACGTGTCGCATCGCTGTCGAACGCCCCTTTTGCGACGCTGACAGAAGCAGCAGCAGCAGCAGAAGCAGCGCCAGGCGCCTGCCTGACTGCCTGTCGTTTACCGTACATTTTCGCTGTGTGCCATTTTGATTGGAAAATCGCTACGCAATTGGAAATTTTTGCTATTGGCTGTGCGTTCGATACACACACACACACGCACGCACGCATATAGCGTACACACACACACACCCATAGAAGCAGCGCTGCCGCTGCCGCTGCCGCTCTGTCGCTGTCGCTGCCCTGGGGTTGGCGCTTTTATGGAAAATCAATCAGCAGCAAAAAACAAAACAAAAATACAGCTGTAGCATGAAAAAAAAACCACTCAAGTGCGCGCTCTCTCGCTCTGCCTCTCTCTCTCTCTCTCTCTCCCTTTCGCTCTGGCTGCAAGTTTTCGTCCAAGAAACTGCAACAAAAATTATTTATTTGCGTTTGTTTTTTTTTTGGTTTCTTTCGTTTTTGTTGCCAGAGAGCGAGAGCAAGAGCGCGCGCGAAAGCACTCGAAATAAAGCTCAATACGAAACGAGGCATTGAGTGGAAAGTGTGAGAGAGCATGAGTGAAAGAGAGAGAGAGCGCCTGCTCGAGAGAGAGAGAGAGTGAGAGAGAGGTCGTTCGTTGCAGCTGATAAGACACACACAAACACATCTGCGGAGTGGTTCAATGTGTGTTCGATAACCCAGAGCCAAATGAATGAAAGAGCAGAAGCAGCAGCAGCAGCAGTGGTGTAAGCAGTGGGAGAGGGAGAGACGGAGAGAGGCAGGGTCGTGTCGTGTCTGCCGGCTAGATGGAGAGGGTGGAGGCAGCAGGGCGGAGCGTATCGAAGGGAGAGGCCGGCACACGCTGACTGCTGTTCCTGCTGCTGCTGCTGCTGCTGCTGCTGCAGGTTTCGACACTGCATTGAGCTCGAGTCCGTTTTTTGGTAGAGATGTCGGCACTCGCATTCGCACTCTCTCTCTTACGTTGACTCTTTCTCTCTCTGGCTCTTGCTCGCATGTGTGCCTGTGTCTGTCTGTGTGTGTGTGTGTGTGTGCGGACATCGACTGCGTCGCCGTCATCATGAACATCATATATAGATAGATTTTTAACAAACCTGATTGGATGTTATTGACTGGCGCACACACACACGGCCACCCGGTCGATGATTCGTGCGCCCTGCCTGACTGGTTTCCACACACACTCACACACACTCTCGCACACACATGGCACGTATACACACGTCTGCAGCTATGTGTGTGGTCTATTGACAGGCAGCGGCGACGTCGGCGGCGGCTGGTGCGAGTGTGTGCCTCGTATGTGGAGGGGCCAATGGACAAGGCTCTTGCCTCCCACTGGCCCGCGTCCCGTCTCCCGTCTCCCACCACCAACCATAGCCACATACTGTATGTATTTTATGTACACACAAAATGTACAATTCATGTACGGACAAGTGGTGCTGCAGAGCACCGATCTCTGTGATTCACTTGGCTCTTCGATCCGTATCTGATTCATGCCACAAGCCACTCACAGATAAGCACTGCAGGCAGTGATTCATTTCAGCAAAGAATTTGTATTGGCTCGTATCATTGAATATCTCATATTTTATGGCCAGATCTGTGTGTACTGCTCGGAGTTTGCCTTTGGGGGCTATATATCAGGGAGTTGCTTCAGATCTTAGCTTTAAATTTAAATTTCTTGAATCAAGTGTATCCGAAAAACGTCTTTAACATTCAGAAGTTTTTTTACCTTAATATTTACTGAAGACTGAAGAGTTCCTTGAGGTCTTCGATGCTTCTGGCAGCACTATCTCTTTGTAATTGGGAATTATCTCTGTTATAAATATCCCCGTCCCCAGTTTCATATTGCAAAACTGTTCAGAACTTTAAATCTTCATTTAACTGAGTTTCTTGAGGTTTTCTTTTATAATATCTCTGATTAAGATGCCAGTTTTTGTTACTTTATAGCCTCATATAAAAGAGTTCGTTGAGGTTTATCCTTGAAAAGTTGCCATCAACAGACAAATCGATTGTTTACAATCCATTTTAAATACTTAAAGAATTCCGTTCCCTAGTTTTCGGGGCCAAAGCCACTTTGCCGAGCTGCAAACCCAACCCAAAGCGGCACCGACATGCACATAGTCCATAGTCGCATCAGCTCATCTCGGCCAGGAGCTGAGTTACTTGAGGTCAACTTGTGCTGGAAGCTTCCCCCACTGCCTCGCCCCTCTGCTCCGCCCTTTGTATGTACACGCTGGGTGTGTGTGTGGTGGAAAAACCAATCAGAAGTGGGGCCCGAAAGGCGTTGCCAATATTATTGAAAGCAATCCATATAAAGCGCACAGCTGTAAATACAGTTACAGGCACTCTATATCTCGCTCTCTGTGTGTGTGTGTGTGTGTGTGTATTTCTGTCTCTGTGTGTGCGTGCATGGATATCTTTGTGTGGCTGTGTGTGTGTGTGTTTATGTGCGAAAGGTTAACAGCTTTTCGTGCTCGTTTGGCGCTGGCAGCGCTGCTCGTTGCCTTTTTTTCCATTCTTTCTTATGCTCCCTACACACACACATACACACAGAAACACAGAAACACACACACACACACACACTCACACTCACGAAGATACATGGATACTTGGGGCTGGCTCTCGTGCTCGTCGCTCGGGGTTTTCGTCCAATCGAATTCAATTGACGCACAAATTTTTATGTACGGGCGCAAAGGAACAAAAAAAAATACCCAAACCAAATGGAAAAAGTAAGGGAAAAGCAGAGAGGAAAATCCTGCAGCGACTCCAGCCTCACTCTCAACCCTCTGCGGGCGCCCAATCACCCAAAAACCCACCACCCCCTGCCCACCCGGCCAACAGTAGAAACCCCGCCATAAAAACCGAACCCAAAAACCGAAACCAATCCAATTTGGTATTGCCCCCCCGTATGGGTTCTTTTTTTTTTGTTAACTTATTTTCCCCCACCAATATCGCCTCTCTCTTTCGCGCTTCCTCTCTGGTGCTCGCTCTCTCTCTCTCTCTCTCTGTCTGTCTGTTGCTGTTCTTGTCTGGCCAGTGGCACCCGAACCGAAGAACCGAAGCTTCAGTTCTGGAGAAAAAAAATGAGTGAAAAAAAGCAACACAAAAAACCATTGAAGGGGGGGGACTGTCGGGGAGTCAGACCAGACAGCCATAAAACAGAGGAAGAAGCAGCAGCAGCAGAGGGGGGTGGCATCCTTCGGGGTTGCGGGGTGAGAAAAAAGAATTTACAAGCGAAGGCGAAGGCGATGGCAGGGCAGAGGCACTTTCACTCGACTCAATGCCGACGACGATGACGATGAGCATCGTTGAAGCCTTAAAGCTGCCCCAAGGAATTGTCAACCGAACTACTCCCCACCAGCCCCCCCTCTCCCTTAAGTGCAGAGAAAGAGAGCGAGAGCAAGAGCCAGAGCGAGTGAAATTTCTATTTTGGGGTGGAAAAAAAATAAAAAGGCGAAGGAAAAAAAAGAACGAAACGAAACCGAGAAAAAGGAGCGAAATACATACGAACATCGATTTCGATTGGGAAGCCATCAACAGCTACAACAACTATGGAATGTTGCAGGGGGGTGGGCACTAGGGAGGATGTGGCACAACGAACACTCCCCCCGCCACCCGTCACCCTAAAGGAGCTTCGTTTCGTTTTCGAGCTCTGCGCTTCGTGTGTTTCGCCTGTCGATGTCGGGATGTCGTCTCTCTCTCGCTCTCTCTCTCTCTCTCAGCGCCCTTTAAGCTTTGGTTTTTTTTTCTTCGCTCCTCCTGCCCCCCTCCGCAGGACCCTCAATGGATGCGTATGTGTGTGTGAGAGTTGGTTTTCTTTTTCCTTTTCCACTTTTTTTTTGTCGTGCGTTTTGGGGCATTGAATTGGGGAGAGAGCGAGGATGAGGCAGTGGGTGGCTGTGGGGATTGGGATTGGGATTGGGTGTAGAAGGTTGACAAGTTTCATGCCAAAGGCGCCCAACCAGCGATGAGGAAACGTTGGGCAAAGGCAAGGAGCAAGGGGCACGGGGTGTTCGGTGTTCGGTGCTGGGTGTTGGGTGTTGGGTGCTGGTGGCGGTGGTTCGAGGGGATGTACGGGCGGCACGTCAATATATTATATACATGTGTAGGGAGGCGCTCCCCAAGAGCTGCTTCAAGAGCGGCAGCAGCAGAAGCAGCCACAAAAAAAAACGAAAAGAAAATGTGTGGGCAACGGAGGAAGGACGAAGGATGAAATGTAATCAAGTGCACACATACAGAGAAGAGACACTGCTCCTCTCTCTCTCGCTCTCCCTCGCTCTTCCTCGCTCTTCCTCGCTGTGTGGCAAGTGGAAAGCGCTCGACTGTAGAAAAATAGTAGCATGCTTTTAGGTGCTAAGCAGCGCACTCAACGATGAGAGGTGTGTGTGTGTGTGTGTGTGTGTATGGGTTCGTTATTTATGTCATTATTGAATATGCGTTCGAGGCGCAGCCAACCCAAATCCAGGCAGGCCCTCTTTAGACATGTGTATCTTTTGGATACACAGATACACACATCTTTAGCTACAGATACAGATACAGCCACAGCTTATGTACCACACACACACACACACACAGAGACACAGAGACAGAGAGAAAGAGCGGAGCAGAAATATCTTTATGGCATGCGTTTTTATGCTTATTCGATTTTATTCGAGTGCTAGCAGGCAGCCACAGATACACAGATACACAGATACAGATACAGACACACACACTCACACATCTAGCACGCGGGAAGTGTGTGGGGGGGCAGATACACAGATACATTTGTTGGAGCATCAGGATTTGCTGATGCTGAAGCCGATGCTTCCTTCCTCCTCCACTCCACTCCACTCCACTCCATTCCACTTTTCCATTTCCATTTCCATTTCCATTCACTCTGCCACTCTGCATCGCATCGCAAGCACCGACTCCCGAGTCCCTCCTGCCTCCAAGCCGCCACCTCCCTCACGTCTCCGATTTCTTTTCACTTGGTAGATTTTTCTTCTTTTTTTGCTTTTCCATTTCTCGTTTCCTTCATTTCTTTTTGTGCCACTTGTGCTCCGCCCCGTTTTATTGTAGGGATTTTGCTTTATACATATGTATACACATATACATATGTATATATTGTATATCTATCTATCGGTATGTGTATAGGTTTATGTATCCCCCCCCACATCGCCACCCCTGCACCCGATTGTATGTATAGATAGGATGCGATATATAGGAATTTTTTCGCTTTGCTACGTTTCCTTTCTGTATTTCATTTCATTTCGTTTCGTTTCGGATTCCTTCACTTCCTTTGCTGTTGTTATCATTTCGATACTGGGCGCTGGCCACTGGCCATTGGCCCCTAGAAAAGAGGCATGCAACAGGGGAGGGTCTCCACAGGAGCTTGGACTCGCTGGAAAGCTATTAGGTTGCATTCTCGTGATGGAAATTCATTGAATTATGAATGCGAAAAATCTCCACAAAAACTCTCCACAACAACTCTCCAACTCTCCACAAAAACTCTCCAGCTCTCCACATAAGGAAAATGTTGGGTTTTAACCCATTTTGCACCCTAAACGTATAATTTTATGGTAATAGTTGCAAAACTAGAGTCTCCAAACTCTACACTAAAAGTCTCCAATTCTCCACATCAATCATTATTCGCATGACATCAAATTATACCGACCAACCATCGAATCGTATGTGTTTTCCATACATTAAACAAGTCTCCACTCTCCAATATGTTAACATCAGCCCACTTTAACCTGTCCATCAGCACCCTGTCAGCCACCGAAACGAGCTCCAGGGCAATCTCTACACGAAACGAGAGCACGGCACACAGAAAACTACGCACCCAAGTAGCTCAAGGCTTTCACACCCAACTAACTAGTCAGAGAGCTAACCGACGCCATTGCCTAATCACATTGCGGGCCACACATAGTAGAGCCACAGTGCCACAATGCCGTATACTTGTGTGTGTATATCTGGCCGATTTCTTACAAATCATTATATGATCGCGTAGAGCCCTCCCCATAAATCTTTCAACATGTTTAGCCAACAACTAAACAATTTATGACGATTGTCTCTCACTCGGAAAGAGGTTTGAGTGTGTGTGCGGGTATATGGCACGCCGATTAACTGATATCATGGCTATATCTATATATACGTATTATATCTCGTGCTCGTCAGCCAGATATGACTGCCACTTCTTGAATTGCCTTTTGGAGGCTCTTATCTGTGGATGTCTCTGCTCTTTTTTTGTAATTCATTTTTTATTTATACACCTATTTGTTTGTCCACTAAGCAGGCGGCGATAAGCAGCCGAGATCTTATCTGTACATGTCTAGTATATGGAATATATCCATAACAGCTATGGCTGTTTCTGTTTCTGTATTTGTATCTGTATCTGTATCTAAAGACGGCTGTTGGTTGGGGCTTCGCCTCGACCAATAGACGACATTCGAGGGTCTCCACTTGACTGACTTGATTACGTATCTATATAAATATGGCAGCTATATGTCTCTCTCTAGATATCTTAAGCACACATTCGACTCAAGTCTAACTCTTTATCTTTATCTGCCTCCTGCAATGTATCTGTACATCCCTTGCTGGCTGTATTTGTATCTTTAGCAATATTTGCATTGCCGGATTGCCACACACCAGAGACTCTTTCCGAGTATATTATGGCTATTATAGCACCTGATTCCCCAACACCCAACGGTCCCCCTTGGGCGGGTGGGGCTGCTGTTGGAACAGAATTGATAAAAAACCAACAAGAATTTAATTTTATAATTATGATGATGATGATGTATTTGTTTAGAAATGGTTGCTGCCGCTGCCGCTGCTGCTGTTGCTCCTCTTCTTTGGCTCCATCTAATATTCGTTTCGCCCTCCTCCAACTAATTCCACACAGATACTATTCGTACACACACACACAGAGATGCCTTTAAGAGCGAGTGAGAGGGCTACAGCTTCAGTAGCCGCCTTGCGATTATTTTATTTCATTCGTTTATTTTTTTTGGGAGCTTTAGATTTGATTTTATTTTGCCGTTTATCACAAAATGCTGCGGCCATTGCGTGCGTTCACACACGTACATACAGACATACAGACATACATCCATACAGACATATATAAATCTGTGCATATATATTTGTGGAATATATTTGTTTGTCTGTGGCTGAAGTTATTTTCGCGCTCAGAATTTTTTGTCCAGTGATTATCTACATCAGTTGTTAATTGCTATTTGACGCGCTATATCGGCTACCGACGTGTTTTCCCTGCCAGAGTTCTTCTCTTTACATTGTTCCTGCTCCGCGAGCCAAGAGCCCACAATTTCCATCCGAAGTTCAAGTGCAACGGCAAGCCCAAAGCTCTCGCGTCATTTGGCTTCGGAAAGTCCCCGATTGATATTCGATTTCCAGGGAATTGTCCTATCGACAGCTTCTCTGCGGTGACTGTACTCTGGAGGCAGAGCCAAAACGGAAGTGTCTCATGAGTGACTCTACTTCATTCATGCCCAATGTGAGAGCTCTTTTTCTCTTGTTGAGTGCTTTAATCAGTGGAATGTGTTTCAATAATTCTAAAGGAATACTTTCGGTATTTCCTGCAGTTTATTTCTACAGCCATCTTACAGTATTTAGTTGTATTTTGTTTGGCATTTACCTCATTAAACTTCACAATTAAACTAATTTCTTTGCTCTCTTGTCGTTGCAGGTAATTTCAATCAACCAATACGCCTTCAACTAATTTCACATTCAAAATTCGTAAGTTCTTTATTGTTTTTGTGTTTGTTTTGTGTGTTCCGTGCCCCTTCCCGCCGAATCTCAATCAGCGACAGACAAAACACAAAACGACAACGTTTTTTTTTTGTGGCCAGACACTCTGCTCCACTTACTTTTAAGGTAGAGAGCAACTAATGATGTTTGTCGCGACTCTCACAACCGAAAGGCTTTGGGGCCTTATAATGATAACTACACACAGCACACACAGCACACACACACACACACACACACATGAATCGCTGGTTTGGGGTCCTCCTGGTTCTGTTTTCAGATTCAGAATATGTTTGGTTTTTCTCTCTTTATTTTTATTTTATTTTTTTTGCCGCACATTTCATTCATTTGCGTTTCATTCATGTTGTCGTCGTCGTCGTCGTGTGGCTGTTGCTGTTGCTGTTGCTATTGCTGCTTGTCCTTTCCAGCCACCAGGCCTGAACGCAGCCTCACAACCTCGCATTCTCTTTATGCTGCTCTCCTGCAACAAAATATGTCAAAACTTGTCTCGTCTGTCTGCCATTAGCAGCAGCCAGCCAGCCAGCCGCCCAGCCACAACAGCAGAGGCGGCCAGCCCTTGGCACAGACAACAGCACACAGAGAGTACGGAACGCCCACACAAAAGTAGGCGCAACAACGTCATCATGCTCATTACCCAACCACATGATGATCCTCTCTCATTGTCATCCCGCCGAAGAACCTCAATTTGCAGACCCGTTTTTTGGGCTTAAAGATTTGTACACTCTGGTTTTCTTTTCTTTTATTTTTGTTGCTTGCTGTTCAAGGCTAAAAAGGTGGAGTATGAGCGGCAGGGCGTAGGGGGGGAGGGGGAGGAGAGAGCTTCACCTTAAATGTAATTTATGTGCCATTTCACAATAGAGACGCGACGCCTGATCCTTGGACCGTTGCACACGACTTGATTGCAGCTACTGTGCAGGCGAAAGAGGAGAGACTTCGCCTTCATTCACAAAAAAGAAAAAGATCTTCCTCTTAGTACCCCCCCCCCCCCCAATCTCTCGCCCCCTCCCTGGGACTCGCTGGCATTGAACGCCCCCATATTATATGCGAGTGTCTCCTTCATTATATGCAAATTTCAATTATTTGCACAAATCAGACGCTCAAGATCTCTTCAGGCCTCAGCGACGGCAACGACGACGACGACGACAACGACGCATTATTATCAACCCCTTTGGCACTGCCCCCGCCCCCTCCCCCACCCGTTCGATACCCCGCCCCCTAGCCGATCCCCAAGCAGAAGAAGCAGCAGCAGCAGCAGAAATATTGTTCAATTTCGAACATTTTTTCTGTGGTTCGGTCGCGCTTTATCGGAGCAAACAGGAAGAGGCCATAATATAATTTATTGTATTAATGCTTGCGGAGCAGCGTCCCGCATAACGCTTGCTGCCCTGCCAGGCCAGCATCATCATCGTCATCGTCATCGTCATCATCATCATCATGAACCATCATCGTCAGCGTCACAGTTTTCTGTGTGTGTTCGTCGTTCAATGGAGAGCCACACATTTCATTGATACCCGCCGAACAACAACAGCAACAACAAGAACTACACAAAAAATGCCAAAACTTGTATTCTTATATTACATTTGGTGTGCTTGTGTGTATTATTATTAATTTAAACATAAACATGGATTTCCTGTTTGCCCGCGTTTGTCGATATGCAAAATCCCCAGAACAAAACCCCGCGAGAGCGTGGAAGTACATTCATCTCTTTCGGGGGGGACACAAACGGACCAGCGAAGCGGTTGATACTCTTGCTGGAGTGGTTCGATTTCGGGATGAAAATAAAGGAGAGTTTTATGGGAACAAATCTCTGGAGTTTTACCTTGCATGATCTCTGATTACAATGGTCCATCAATCTATATCTATCTCTGAGAACTCTTTTGAACGCTTCTACAAATGTAGACCTCCCTCCCACGCAGAAAGGGTATTAAAAGGGGGCACAGAAATAATATAAAACTCTTGATTTGAGTGATTCTTTGTGCGGATTTTGGTTCTGGTCTTTTGGCATACATAATTCCCATTCGATCGAATTTCACATTTTTGTGTCTGGAGGAAATTAAATGAAGCCTTCTTTCTCTTTCTGTTCTGATGATCATCAGCCAGAAGCAGCGACAGAGACAGAGGCAGGCAGGCAGGCGGGCTGCCAGACAGGCAATTCCCTCATTGAATGCGTGGGAGCATTCGATTTTGATTTGCTTTCGGTTTATGGCCAGATGAAGGTCACAGCTTTTGGCTGGCGACTCATCGCCAAAGGAGAGGATGGGATGGTGTCTGTTTGTCTCTCATCTAAGCACCTTTGACCCACTCTCCACAGATCAAAGTTTGCTTCTTGATCTCCTTTGCCTTGACCCCCGCTTGACATTGAAAAATCCCCGCCCATACTGCCACACGGCAATGAGCCCAACACAAAAATATTTGCTGCTCTTCCCCCGTTCCACAGTTTTCGCGCAACCTGCGCATGTTGTTGACATTGCGTGAATGTGGGGGGCGGCTTGGGGGGCAAGGGGCATCTCCCAGTGGCAACTGCAATTGACACAATTTTGCACACAAAAGAGAGAGAGAGAGAGAGAGAGAGAGAGCGAGTGGGTGAGTGTGAGTGTCAGTGAGTGAGTGAGAGGCTGGTGTTGGGGGAGACAAGGCCGGCCGGCTGGCATTGACCAAACGCACAGCAGAGCACAGCACGTGGCCTGGTTTTTGGTCTCGACACCCAACTCCCCCCACAACTGTGTATCTGTTTCCAGTATATCTGTGTGTGTGTGCGACGAACAGTCACCGCAGCATACACATGCAATTGATTTGTACTTTGGGGTCAGGCCCCCAACAACAGCAGCAGCAGCAGGAGCAGCAGCAGCAACAAGCGAAAAGAGCAAAGTGCGAGGGTATCAACAGTTTGTCGAAGGCCCTCCTCCACTCCACACCACACCACACCACACCACTCTCTGCCTCTGCAACAGCCGCAACATTTGCACACACACACACAGGGGGCAGCAGACCCACATTCATATTGTGGCCTGGCATCCCTTTCTGCCTGTTTTTTTGTTGCCGCCGCCGCCGCCTGTCATTCTGTTGTTTCTCCCACAGAGCGATGGAAGCGAGAGGGGAGTAGGCTTTAAGCTACGAAATATCTATTCCATCGGGGGTCTTCTATCTGTCTACCTAGCTGTTCTCATTTTCCAACTGTAAGTGGCTTAAATGTGGCTCAAAATTCAAGTGGAAAAAGAGGAGTTTCATGGCTAAAAAA
The DNA here is from genome assembly GCF_008121235.1 of Drosophila subobscura. Lineage (NCBI taxonomy): Eukaryota > Metazoa > Arthropoda > Insecta > Diptera > Drosophilidae > Drosophila > Drosophila subobscura. The sequence goes on along the minus strand of NC_048530.1, from coordinate 19,527,817 downwards.
CTGGATATTCGCTTTGCACTGCCCTTCATTCCATTCTGTCATTCAATCCCAGCGCTTTCTCCACTCTCTCCTCTCCATCTTTCTCCACTCAATCCCGACTATTTCTCTTCATCTTTCTGCACTCAATTCTGCTTTGTCCTCTCCGTCTTTCTGTTCAGCTCTTGTGCTGCTCCTCTGCTCCACCGCTGTCTGCTGTTGTCAATTAGTGAAAATCGAATTAATATTGTAATACTTTAATGAAATAATGCATGCCATGCCAGACAGCGGGGCATGCCGCACGGGGCATGGCACGTGGTGCGTGGAGGCGACAGTTATTTATGCGCAAACGACAAGATGAATCTGAATATGCGAATGTCTCTTCGGTCTGTCTGTCTGTCTGTCTGTCTGTCTGTCTTTCTGCCTGTCTGACACTCCGCCAAAAAGCCAAAAAAAGCAACACCAAAGTTTATAAAAATAAACGAAGAGGCATCCACAGATAGAGGCAGCAACAGCAACAGAAAGAGAGCCACAGGAATGAAGTGTGGAAATATGAAGAGAAGGGAGTTGAAGATGCAACAGACAGAGGGCCACAGGAATGCGTGTGTGTGTGTGTGTGTGTGTGTGTGTGTGTGTGATGTTGCAACATTGTCAATCGTTGGGGCGGTGGTGACACTCTCTCGCATGCTACATGCGGGGTGGAGGGAGTGCCAAGGTGTGGAATGCGTGAATGTCTATGAAATATGCTAATTACTCGCAAAAGATAGATAGAAAGGCCAGAGTGGATAGCAGCGTGGGGGGAAGGAAGATGCTATCTGATTATTTATCAATAAAAGCATTCATAAATCAATAGTTGAATCGATAAACTATCAAAAGAGATACCAAAGCGAGCACTTGAATGATAAATTCCTGCAAATACCTGCTCTAACATTTCGCCTTAAAGCCACATCTTTCAGCCGCTCCTCTCACGATTCGCTGCAGCCATCAAGCAATCATTCCATCAATCATGCCATCAGTGTAACAATTTGAACCAAACAATGAAAGCCTCTTCCCCAATGCCTTCTCGTTACTTAATGGCATAGCAGAACATGGCAGAGATGCCTTGACAGATCGCTCTAGATTTCAGCTCTCAACTTCTTCATTGCAGTCTCTAGGCATCCATCTAGCCATCTCTTTCTCCATCTATCCTTCTCTTTCTCCAACTAAATCTCTCTCTCTCTCGTTGTCTTTCGGTCTGTGGCATTTATATAAATTATTGGCAAAAATGCATAACGGCTGAAACAATTGAAAATGCAATCAAGTGTTGGCCAAAATGGCGCTGCTGCTGCTGCTGCTCGCTGCCACATCGTTGTTGCTGTTGTTGTCGTTGTTGTTGCATCTCTTGCCAACGACGGCGGCAACATTTGCATGCCCCAACCAGCAGCAGCAACAACAACAGGAACAACAACGTTGCCAATTAATCAAGAAATTCTTAAATAATTATTTGCCTATTTTTATAGTCGTGGCAGCGACACAAGAGGCAGGCGGCAAGAGGCAAGATGCACCATATAGAAGAGAAGAGTGTGCTGGTGGAGGGGGGCGTCTATCAGTGCTGGCATCAAGGGGGTTTCGAGCGGAGTCGGAGGCAGGGGGCTGCCACATTATAGACAGCCGCTGCGGCTGACTGACTGACTGGCACGACGACATCGTCTGTTGGAGTGTAAATTTGTTGTTTCAGATACAAAGTACATAGTATTTTGATATACATATGTGATTTGCATGTACATACAGCTGTGTGTGTGTTCATTTTTCTGATATTTTATATAGGGAGTAAAAAAAACACACCATGCACTTTTCGATTTTCATTTTCTGTGATTTGTGGTCGCTGCCTCTCTCTCTCTCTCTCTCTGCCTCTCTCGTTCCATCTCTTTCTGTGCACTGGTTCATTGTTGTTGCAAAAATAAGTTGCACAGCCAGCGACAGAGACAGAGCCAGAGCCAGAGCCCTGCCCCTCCCGCTCTTCTGGCCACTCTCCCGATACTTATGCGCCTCCGGGCATACAAACAAATTTCTATGAAGCATTGCAGTTAGATGAGCCGTTTAGTGACAGTCAAGTCGCTGCAAAGGGGCACGGCGTGCGGGGCACAGTGCGAATCAGTGGCATGCATTTTTTTTGTCTATATGTATATCCATATGCGAGCACATACATATATGTACGTACATATGTACATATATTGAGTGGTGCTCCCCCCGCTCCTGTTGTGTGCTGTGTCTTGAGTGCATTGCCATCGCCATTTGCGGGTCGACTAATAATAATAAATATTTTTACAGAAATTAATTAACAGCAACAGCAGCAACAATGGGCAACAAAGTGTTGAAAGGAGTCTGCCCATATATCGGATTTACATATATGTATGTAAATATGTACATATGTATGTACATATCTCTCTCTCTATATCTGTTCGATCTTTGTGGGCTACGAATAGGTGCAGGAACAGCTCAGGGGAGAAGGAAATATATCGAAGTTGGCAGCAGAAGATGAGAGCCAAAAGCGAAACCCGACAATCGTTGGACATATTTCAGTGTAACATTAGACCCCCAGTAGCCGCTGTTAACGCGCTGTTAACCCACTGTTAAAAGCACAGCACAACAAAGCGAACATATTCACGCCTTTGGCCGCTGCTTAAGGTTCCTCTAAGTACAACAAAAGGAAACTCACCCTCTCCATGTGGCAATTACTCAAATTCAAATTAAGTGGCAGCACACCCACACACACACACACACACACACACATATGCACCCAACCCTGCCCCCCGAAGAACAGCGAATGCCAACCCCGAGAAACGAAATACCAAAATGCCGCAACTTGTCTCGTTTTGTAAATAACAAATCAGGCATTTATAAATGATGTGAGCATAACATTTTCGGGGCACCCAAAACCCCCCAGCCCGGCACAGGACTCTCGATGCTTAAGCCAGGACTCGGAGCACTTGAAACAAAAGCCAAGGCAGAGCGGCAAAGGCAACTCTTTGGCAGCTGACACGCGCTGCTGCCTTGCTTGTTGTGTGCCCCAACAAAACTGTCTCTCTCAACTCTCAACTCTCGACAGAAGACCCCTCGCACTCCTCCTCCACACCCAATCATGCCCCATCAGAGCCAAAGGACAAGCAACGTCTTCGTCTTCGTCTTCGACTTTCGGTCCTTGTTTGTGCCGCGCCGTCTTCATACGTCTCTAATAAGACATGATTGTAATTAATTAAATTAATTCGTTTCGGTTTTAATACACGAAATGTTTTTCGATTTTGCCAAAGGACTCCCATGCCCATCCCCCCCGCACAACAAAAGGGATGTGCCACAAAAGGATTGGGCAAATGAAAGCGAAGAAGAGATTTCTGATTTACGTTCTCAAATATTTGTTTGTCACACACTCTTCAATGGATGGATGGGATGGCTGTCTGACGGCAGGTGAGGGTCTGACGCAGGAGGGGAGCTCCTGCTATCTATCACTCGAGCAGAGCAGCCACCCACTCTCCCGCCATCCACAGCTGTCCCTCCCCCCACCAGCCTCGTGGCGTACCCTTGGCAAACTATAAAATGTTGTCGATTTTGATTAGGCAAACTTGACAGGCAACTTTCTGGGAGGTGGGCTGGGGGAGGACTGGCTTTTCATTAAAAATGCCAACTGAGTTTTCTCTCTGTCTTCGGGGGTTGCTCCGGCATCCTTCCAGCCCAGCCACTGGGTCCTTGAAGTTGCCTTGGTTTTTGATTGGAGCAGCACGGGAGAGGGGTAGGGAGTGGAGCGGCGGTGGAGCTATGACGCTTTGGTGGAACTGGGAAGCATAATGAATTGACATTGATTGGAAATTTTGATTGAAAAAGGGTCGTCCTTCGTCGTCGTCGCTGAAGACTAAAACTTGTGTTTAATAAATTGCTACAATTTTTGGTTTAATTAAGAGATTTTTCGATAGAGCAGAGAAATGGATACCGCCTTCGGGTTGGGGGCGGGGCGGGGCGTGGGAGTGGCTGTATTGATTCAAACATTAATTCGCTCATTTATATTAATGCTTTGGTCTGATTAAAATGGATAAAGGACAGCAGGCAGGAGCGCCTAGAAGGGCAGCTAATTTTCATATATTTTAATGAGATTTTTCATGGGCACAACTGTACCTGGTTTTCCCTTTTTTGTTTCTGCAAAATCATTAATTTCGTTTAGATTTTAAAATGTCAAAATTTATGTAGCACACACACACACACACACACACAACCCTTATGTGGCAGCCTCCCCCCCAGAAGCCGCTCCGCTTATCCCTTTGAGGCCCGCATAAAAATGTCAAAAATTACAAAAGAAGGAAAGGAAAGCTTTCTGCTGGGACAGGGGGGACAGGGGGACTTCTAATCATTATTTGTATGGCCTGACCGCCACACACATCCACATCCACATCCTCCCTTTTATTTTGTTGGGCAAAAGACCCACATATATGAGTTATATTTATTTGTATTTGTCTGGGGCATGCCACACGCCCCACTCCCCTGCCCCGCTGCGATATCCTAGTGCTATTTGGTCAGTGTAATGCTTAATTATTTACTTAGCAACACAAAAAAAGAGAAAGAAAACACACACACAGAGTGGAAAAATGCCAGCAGCCGAAAAGGCCTACGAAACAAAGTGACCAAAAAAGTAAGGGAGTGGAGCAGGGGTAAGAAGAAAGGGTGGGGGTGGGCCAGAGGGTAGACAGAACAATGGATCCCACACACACACACACACACAGAGAGAGAGAGACCATCATCATCATCCTGCTACAACAGGAAAAAAAGGGTCATCCACATATGTATGTGCGTTCATTTTTGATGTACGATTCGTCCTGTGAGGAGGTGTGGGCCGGGGGGTGGGTGGCAAAAAAAGGTATGCATACGTTATGTAATAATAAGGATAAGCCAAAAAATTATTATTACTTTTGGTCACTCATTGAGGCAGGGGCAAGGGGACAAAACAACAGAAATCCCCAACAAAAAAACAAAAAAAGGGTTGACCAGCGGACAAACCTTATGGCAAATGGCAGGCGAGTATTGTTAATGATAGATACGGGGAGCAAGCAGCCAGTGCAAGCACAATGCTTGCAAATCGATGATTAGGCAAGTTAAAACTCAGAGTTTTCCCGTTTTTTAGGGGGTTTTTTTGAAGCATTTATTGATTTGGGTGTGCTTAAATTTTCCTCTAAGCTTACTGATCCTTTTGCTTTCAACTTTAAGGATCTAATTCCCGCTTCAAGATCTTGCAAGATCTGTTTGTCAGCTTAATTGCTGCCTCAAGTGGCAAGGCACATGCCCCTGGGAGCAACAGTCTGTCTGTCTGCCAGTCTGCCTGTCATGTACATAAGTCCAAAACTTTTGACGGCGGCTCGAAGCGTTGGCCCCATGCCACCAGTGCCTTTGGCAATTAGAAATCGTCTAATTTGATGCACGAACACACACACACACACACACATGAATATGAATGTGTAAGTGTACTTTTTTTTTAAAAAGGAGACTCCACCGCACACGCACACGCAAAGACAAAAAAAGCGAGAGACAGACATTAAATTCTTCTTTGACACTTTTCCCCAGTAGATCCCCCAAAAGCCTTTGCCTGCCCCCAAACCCTTTTCCCTCTTTGCCTGTCATATGACGCATTAAAAATCGAAGCCAACCCCCTTCCTGGACGGGGGATTTTGTGTCTTCTTCTTTTGCTTCTCGTGTGCTTTTGGCGCACGCATTAATCCTTTTTTCCAGCATCTTTTCCCCACACACACACACACACACGAAGCACGCGTGTATATAATCCTTTTTTACAGCCCAAGCCGCCCCAACACACTCGCTCATCCCCCCACACTCATTCCGCATTCGACGCTTCATCTTCGTCAGCAGCTTCTCGCATATCAAAGCTAATTTATATTTTGTATAGCATACATTTGGGCGTGCACGCAGTTTTCTGTTACACACGCCCACACACACCCCCGCTTCCTTCTATCACACTCTTAGATCCCCATCTCTTACCCCCCCAGTGCTCTTCCCCCTAGTTCTATCGCACCACCACCCAGTCGCTCTTTTGTTTCACTGCCTGATTTTTGATAAGTAAATAGAAAATTTTATAAAATTTACATACACATGTGCACGAGTGTGTGTGTTGTGTGTGTGTGGGTGAGTACTTGTGCGGGAGGGGCAGGGGGGGTGTGTGCATGTGGGTGGTAAAGGGGGGACTGCTTGTGTGGGGTGGAAAGAAAAAAGAAACAGAATTTTAAATTAGAAAATATTAGTTGGCCAGAGCCAAAAAAAAGAAACACAGAGAGACAGCGAGAGAGGGAGAGAGAGAGAGAGTGGGAGCACAGAGAAAAAAGCAACAACAAAAATGGAAGGCGAGAGAGAGAGAGAGAGAGAGAGCGAACGGTTCACAGTCGAATGTACAGTTATGTATTTGCATGTGTGTCTGTCTGTCTGTCTGTCTGTGCGTCCTGTGGCCATCCTTTACCCCACACACACACACACAAGCACACACACACTCCTTGCTTCACACTCAACTGTACTTTGACTTTATCTTGTGCTGCCTCCTCCTGCCTGGCCGCCTGCCTGCTGCCTGCCTGCCTTTCTCCAGCTGCTTCTTATTTTTGCTGCTGCTGCTGCTGCCACTGTTCCTGCTTGTGTGTGTGTGTGTGTGCCACTTGCCTCCTCTTTCAGAAGCAGGCAACAGCATCAATACATCATTTTCGTTTCGTCTTTTCTGTTGCCCCTTTCTCTCTCTCCCACTCTCTGTGTTGATTTTCCTGCCACTCTTTTCAATCTTTTTTGCTGCTTTTTTGTTGCAGTTTTTTGTTTTGTTTTGGGGGAAGGGTTTCGCTCTCTGTGTGTATTTTGGGTATTTTTTGTTTAATATTTAAATAAATAATTAGCAAAAAGGGATATATGCATACAGACACACACACACACACATGTACATATCCTTCTACGTCTGTATGCATCAGCATGTGTGGCGTTTGTGTGTGAGGGCATGCCCCCCAGTCTGTGTGTGTGTGTGTGTGTGTGCGTTGCTAATGATGTTTGAAATTGTAAAGCAAATGCAAAGGCATGCCCCGAATCCAAAGAATAATACGGTGGCACGAGGCATGGGGCAGGCAGCGCACTTTCATGGCAGGATTCGTATTTAGTGGAGAAGAAGCAGCAACAGCAGAGCGGGGAGAGGGGGAGCAGCAGCAGCAGCAGCTGCAGGAGGAGCAGTAATTAATGGATAACAGTTGAGCAGCTTACCAGTAAATATGCAATGCTGGGGCTGGGGATTATTCATCAAGTGGTGGAATGGGAATTTTAGTGCCGATCCCAGAGGGGGAAGAGATGCCAAAGTGCATACGCTGTGGCCGCATTCCTTTGCTCTTTCATTCCAAATCGAAGCGAAAACGAAGGCAAACAATGCGGTCTGTGATGAGTTATCGATAGAGAAGGAATACAAATTGATAAAATTTATGATAACATCATGGAAAGATTGTTTTATAGAGAATAAGCAATGATAAATAGGTAATTTAATGTATGGATGATAGTTATCAATAATAACTGCCAATTATCGATTTTTACCCATACCTAACCTATCGATAAATGATCGATATACGGCATAATACATTGATTGATCCATTAACGCTCTTCTTTCATTCGTTTTTCTGTGAATTTGCTCCCATCTTGTGGCTGTGCTCGCTCTCTTTTTATTTCGTTCTCCCTCCTCCTGTTCCACCCACTCCCTCTCAAGCTGTCATTTGCCTATCGTGCCTTCACAAACATAAAGATATGTACACTTATGCTGCTTCTTCCTTTTGGCATTTGTTGTTGCTGTCAGGGGCATAAGCTCTCCTTCTGCCACACACACACACACACACACACAGAGAGGCCTTCCTCCCTCCCGCCACTTAAGCGATGGGCCATGCCAAGGCTTTGTCTCTGCGCCTAATGTCAGGCTACAGATTTGTCTCTTGCACACACATACAGGCCTTCCCTTTACTTTTAAACACTTTTCTCCTTCCGCTTTGGTTCGCTTTTTCTTCTTGCGATTTTTCTTTTCTCTCTCTCTGTCTTAATGTGTGTAATTGTGAAAATGCTGCCTACTCTCTCCTTTCGATTGGAGCCAAAGCAACACCACACCACTCCCTTCCATGTCCCATCACGTCATGTCATGAAGGCGTTCAAGTGGCAGTACGGGGGAAAGCCCAAACCCACCGCCACTGGGCTTCAAAGGGAGCAAACTCGAACCCCCTGTCATATCGAACACACAACCCCCTTGGCTGCATCAACATCATTTGTTGCAGCATTGATTTGCTTTGATTTATTGTCCAAAAACCGCACAATGCGCTGCAATCGTCTTTGCCGCCGTGTTACCCCTTCGAATGTCGCCGCACAGAAAGAAAGAAAGCAAAAAAAAACTGAAACTGAAAAAGGGGTTGCCCCTGCGGCAACAAGAAGGCTCGCTGGGGCACTCGAGAGCTTAAGCTGAAGCACACAATTCATAACATTGCCTTCGTACTAATTACAAAAAGTGCTCTACCCCCTGAAGTCCTGACAGCTGCTGCCGCTGCTGCTGCTGGAAGCTCAAGCTCCTGGAGTCCTGGAGTCCTGGAGTCGCCCCTGAGCCTCTTGCGTGCGCGAGTCTTGAGGCAGCCACACAAACACACGACAGAGAACTCACTTCAGACAAACAGCTTGAGACAATGCCGCATGCTGCAACTCCGCATGTGGAAAGGGGCAAGCGCAAGAGTTGACATGTGCCAAGCACACGACAAACAGCGCGACGACAGGAACAACGCAAGGCACAAAAAAGAGAAGCAGCAACGGGAGGCTCCTGCCACAGCGCCAATAGTTGATACAATTCCCATCGAATGATCTCTGGCATTTGCGCTTGCTGCCGGTTAAAGTAATGCCCAACTGAGCTGGCGGTTAGCTGGCATGCAGATGGGCAACGGGGATGGAGGAGGCCACCAACATTTCACTTAACATTTTTTGGGTTTGTGCGCGCGCGAGATTTGTGTGTGTGTGTGTGTGTGTGTGTGTGTGTGTGGCGCTCCTTTGAAGTGGCAACGAGGCCAAAAAATATTAAATGAAACCCAACAAAAAATGCTCCGGGAGTGGACGCTAAAAGGGTGCTCAATACGGGGAAAGCCTTTTCTGCCATAAGCTGACCACACACACGAGGCATGGGGCATGGACCATGGACCATGGGGCACGAGAGCCATTGAAGTGGGCCCCAAAAATATATATACAAAAAAAAAGGGAACACAACCGAACGGTTCGGCTCGGTTCGGTTTGGTTTGGGCCAAAGCCACCCGCATTTTAGTTAATTAACTCATTTGGTTGTCCGTACCGACTGCTAAGCCGGACTCGGACGGACCTCCTCGAATTTGGGCCACACAAAGAAGCCTGCTGCCTGCTGCAAACCTTTCACCAAAGTTTCCATTAATTGATTTGCCAAAAAACGAAAAAGAACGTATAGCTGCCAGACGAGAGAAGAGAGCGAACTATTTTCCAAGAGCCGGGAATGTCCAGAGCAAGTGTTGGCGTTCCCACGGGGATTGCATTTCATTGGGCGCCAGGGCCAGGTCCCGGACGGAGCAACCCGCAGTTTAAGAGTCGTCGCGCAGTTGGACAGCCATTGATCGATTCCTCGCCAGGCATAAAGTCAACCCGAAAGAAATGCGGCAAAAAGTATCCTTCGCTTCGTCGTAGTCATCATCAGCCATTATGAAAACAATTTTCAAGCTTAAGCAGCTCATGGAATGGCAACAAACAAACCAAACAAGCCCCCAGAATTGCTACAACCCCAGCCCCGGGCTCAGACCCAGACCCAGACCCGGGCACTGGTGTCCTGTCTCTTCCCTGTCTGCTGCCTGCCTGTTGTCTGGGCTCTCGAATGTCTGGCATTTGAAAGGACACGAAAATGCAGCAGCTTCCATGAGAGGCAACCGCTTGTGTCTGTTGTTTGTACTTAAGAGCTTTTAAATATCATAAATATATATCTGCACTCCACACAGAGAGGGAGAGAGAGAGTCACTCCACTCCCCCAGTCAGCGGCATAATGATGATGACGATGACAAATACATGCCTGGAAGGGCATAAGAAAAATGATTTGCTTTTCCCAGGGATATTGTCATTAAGCGACAGGACAGCAGCCCCACTCCTGCCCATCGATTGTTTGTGGGGACAGAGTTGTTTAAACACGAGTCGAGGATCAATGTACACGACATGCATGTTGTTTTTTGCTTGGAAATACTCTCTCTAAAAACATTCAAGAATCAGCTTTGAATATCTTTTTCCAAACTTCAACTGCAAAAGCATTTCATGGGAATGGGAATGGGAATGGGAATGGGTTCCTTACCGACTATCCTTACAGCCATCGAAATATTGGTGAGGTCCTTACACCCTTTTTCTATGTAACGACTTCCTGCTTAACTTCTTCATCGATATGGAATAGAACTTGTGCCCCAAGGAACGGCTGTGGCAGCATTTTGGTGGGCCTGGGGCCTGGGTGCCATCGACTAATTTCCAAAGTTCTTTATTGCCTGCAACGCCCTGTTAGAACCCCCAAAACTGTTCCTGCCCCCTCGACTTGCTCTCTGTTGGTTTGTTTTTTGTTAGCTTCCGGTATTTATACAAATAAAATTGCACAAAACCCCAAGCCAAGCCAAGCCAAACCCAAACCCGAGCAGCAGCAGCAGCAGCAACAACAAGTACAAATCAACATGAAAATCGAAGCCAAAGAGCCGTAAAAGTCATTGCCATTTGTGGGGCTTAGATCCTGGCTTTGGGGTCTGCCCCGAAGGCGAAGCCCTAAAACTTGTCGGGAATGGGAATGGGAATGGGGATGGGTGCGGGCGGGCGGCAGGCGGCTCCTGGAATCCCAGACTAATTTGCCAAAAAAGTTTACACCGCATATTTTTGTAACCTTCTCTCGCCTGCCCCCCCAGCCTTTCTTTTCAACTGTGTTGGGTCGTGCTTGTGTTTTTTTTTTGGCTCTCTGTGTGTGTTTTGGTTTGTTTTAATTTTCGATTCCTTCTGCGAGGATTGCTTAGTGCTTGATGGTGCCTCCTCTTGCGGCATTGAAGGTCAGGCCTGCCGCCTGCCGCCTGCCGCCTCCCGCCCAATGTTCAAGTTTCAAGGCTTATCGATACGAAGCGATAAACTATAAATTTGCTGCTGCTGCTGGAGCTTCTGCCACTCCTTTGGCTCCTCCTGCTTCTTGTTTTTTTTTGCTGGGTTGCCAATGCAGACGGCATTAGCCATGGAATGTTTTTTAAGCCTTCCTTCCGTCTGAGTCCTTGGAGTTGTTCGAGTGTCCATTGGTGTGTGTCTGTGTGTCTGTGTGTCTGTGTGTGGGTGCAACAAAAGTTTTTGCAACGTATTAATTTGGCTAAATTTAACCCGTAATGACTTTAAAAGTAAAATTAATGAGGGTCGATAGTTGTGCGGTGAAACCTTCAGCCTTTTCCTCGGCAACAACATATGTGCGGCAGCTCCATAACTAATCTCCCCGCTCTCTCTCTCTCTTTTTGTGGCTTGCAGCGCGCTACCCTTGCCGAGAAGGAAGTGAACACACTCAAGGAGCAACTGTCCACCAGCAATACGGATCCCGCCAGCGGCAGCATCCACAGCGAGAGCGACAACAGCCACAACCACAACACAGGAGCGTCAGCCGCAGGAGCAGCAGAAGGGGAATCAGGCGCACAGGAGGTCGAGGATTCGGATCTGGAATTGGCCAGCGGAGGCGCTGGATCGGGATCTGGCCATCAGCTGAACAGCTCCATTGTTGCAGCGGCCATCACGCTGCAGCAGAACGGCGGCAATCTGCTGGCCAACACCAACACGCCGTCGCCCTCGCCGCCGTTGCTCAGCGCCGAGCAGCAGCAACAGTTGCAGAGCAGCCTGCAGCAGAACGGTGGTGGTGTCGGCGGCGCCTGCCTCAACCCGAAGCTCTTCTTCAATCACGCCCAACAAATGATGATGGAGGCGGCGGCAGCTGCCGCAGCAGCAGCAGCAGCGGCGGCGGCGGCTGTCCAACAGCAGCAGCATCAGCATTCGCCTCTGCATTCCCCAGCAGCGGAGGCAGCAGCCGCAGCGTCGGCTGTGGGACCCACAGATCATCAAACGGTGGCCACCGAGGCCACTGCCACCACCACCACCCACACAGCCACCACCAACACCACCAGCAGCAGCAGCAACAACACCACCACCAACAGTAGCAGCGGCAGCGGCAGCGGCAGCAGGAGCCGCGGCAGCCACCTCCACAACGAGGATGAGGAGCAGGACGAGGACGATGATGAGGACGATGAGGAGGAGAACGCCTCCATGCAGTCGAATGCAGCGCATTTGGACGATGATGACGATGACATGGAGCTGGAGCCCCATCAGTCCCTGGAGGCCATCGAATCTGCGGCAAGAACTGAACCACACCAACAGCAGCAGCAGCAGCAGCAGCAGCAGCGGCAGCAGCAGCGGCAGAGGCATGCGGCGACTGGCGATCTGGAGGAGGTGTCTGCTGTGGCGGCTGCTGGCGACTCGGAGCCTGTGGCAGATGATGAGGAAGCTAGTTTAAATGTTAGCAATAATCACAATACCGATAGCAATAATAGTTGTAGTCGAAAGAACAGCAACAGCAACAGCGTCGGCCCGGGTGTGGCAATGCGTGATAGCAATGATGATGATGATGATGATGATGATGTGGACGATCCGCATGTGGCGGCATCGGTTCACAGTGCCGAGGATGATGACTGCACCAACAACAATACCAGCAACAACAACAACAACGGCGAGAAGCAGCGCAGGAAGCGCAACAACAACACAAACAGCAACAGCAGCAATCAGCCCGCTGTGCAAATTGCTGCCAAAGACAAAGAGGTAAGTGGCAGAACCCCGCCCCCCCTTGCATCTAAGAATTTATGCTAAGTTGGCAGCTTCATTTGAAAGTTTGATGCACTGCTCAAAGTGCCCATAAGCGAAAGGCTTGCTTTAGTTTTAAGGGAAACGAGAGCTTCGGGTTGGCATAACCCTTAGAATTTGCTTGGAACTGCTGCAGCCAGCTAATCCTCGCTCTGGCATGGAATTCCTCCCCTCCCACTGAGCGAGTTTAAGTGACTTTTTAATTTAATAAACTAGAGGGCCGTCTGTGCCCGCTTCCATCATCAGCAGCATCGTCGTCGTCGTGGCGCTCCCTCTCGTCCTACTGCAGACAATTACCCGGCGCAATGAAATGTAAAACCGTTAAGATTAGACAAACGTTGCCGCCCACAGCTGGCAAATTCCTAGAGTGAAAAGGATGCAGAAAAAAAGGGGAAAAGGGAGAAAGAAATTCCAACCGCAGACGACGACGCACGACTGACCCTCGCTCACTCTCCATTGCCATCGCTCCCGCCCCCCGTCCCTGACCAAGCAGCACGCACAATTGAGAAAACACTTGCACAAATAAGCAAACACCCCCTTCAGGGAATCCACCGCTCCCCCCGCTGCCACGCTGCCACCGTTTTGTTAGAACACTTTTCTTGTAATTTTCTAGCCAAACAGTATAAATGTTGCCCCCCCCCCAGAAAACAGAAACAGAAACCGAAACTGAAACCCAAACACAAAAAGGAAAAAGCGAAAGAAAAAAACCAAAATACAAGGCAAACAAATGAGCGGCAGAGAAACAGGGACAGGAAGAGGTAGGGAGAGAGAGAGAGAGAGAAAAGTAACGGGACTTTTGACTTCTTCTTTACACGCCCAAGAACAAGAAGCAGAGAGCAGAGAGCAGGAGAAAGAGTGGCCAAAGGGAAGCAAGAGGACTCCGAAAAAATAAACAAGGGGAAAAAATACAGCCGCGTCCCGTGTGGATCTGGGAGTCAAAAACCAACAGCAACAACAAAAAAAGGGCAGAAAAAAAAGGAAAGAAAAGTTAAAATGAAACTTTTTTCACAGGGTTTGTTGGCCGAAGGGGTAGAGTGTGGTTAGAATGGGATAGGACATGGACAAGGACAAGGACGCGAAGGACCAGGGACCAGGGACCAGGGACAATGCAGGCCATGGCGTGGGTTGGGTGTAAAGTGATATCATTAAAATATTGACAAGACAATTTTTACGCCTACAAATTTGTTGAATGCCTTTGTGTACACTGCTGGCAGGCGGGGCAGGGACAATGAGTGAGTGCAGCAGGGCGAGAGAGCGCTGGCTGGAGCTCCCCAAGGGATGGCATGTCCAATGAGGCATATCAGCTCCAAGGAGCTGCAAGCAATGCCCTTCCCTGGCTATTCCCTGCAACTCTGCACATTTCCTGCTGCTCGTTTCGGTGCATATTTAGCAGCCCCAGCCCAGCGGAGTTTCCTTCTAATTTCTCTAATGCAAAACGTGTGGCAGCCCGCCCCGTCGCGGCGCGTTGCACTTGCCACACACCGCATTGAATGATTGCTTATCGCCTTGAAAGAGCAAGCCACATCCTTGCCGTGCAGCACCCTTGAAGGAAAGCTGCGACTTGAAGTGTTTTTGTGTGGCTTTTTGTGTGGACAGAGTTCGGGGCAGAGCTGAGGGAGGATGCATTTCAGCATCAATCATTATCATTTGCCATTAAGTGCAGCAGCAGCAGCAGCAGCAGCTTCCATTAGCAACCCCTAGGTGTTTGCTGCAACACAAAAAGAAAGAAAAGAAGAAGCCCAAAGTCGAGTCGCAAGCCTCCAAAGACGAGCAGCAGCAGCAGCAGCAGCAGCCAGAGCAGAGCAGAGCATTTCTTTAATGTTTTATCACTTCACTTGGCCAGACAGCCAGAAGCCCACTGGTGAGGCGGCTTTTGCTTTTAGCCTGAGTTTTGTTTGCGTTTTATGCGCGTTTTCTTATTTGAAATCCATTAAAAGCTATTTTTGCCGCTCTGTCGCTGCCTGCCTGTTGCCTGTTGCCTGCCTGCTGGTGGGCCCAAGCTCATTAGTTTGATTACTGGCGCCCCGACCCCAACCCTGGCCACCAGCCCCATCCCCTCGTCCCAGTCCCCAGCCAGCCTAGTCCTAGGTCCAATTCCCCCCCCCAAACCACAGTCACTGCGACACATTCACTCCCTCATTCGCATGCAGGCTGTGATAAATGCACTCGCCTGACAACTAAATCACTTATGCGAGTGCATCAGCGAGTGTGAGTGTGTGTGTGTGTGTATCCATGAGTGTCTCTCGTCTGTCTATAAGCAACAGATTCAGATTCAGATTTATCTGTTACACATGTTCATAAATATGCGACAATATTTTCTGTGTCCTCGAGCGTCCAAAAAAGATGATCGACAGGAATGAGATGCCAGAGAGCGGTGCAGTGCGGTGGCTGCCACAGAAATGATGTTAAATGGAATTGCAACAGTTGTTTGTTGTTAGAGTCACGAGAGTGCCACAGCAGCAGCAGCAGCAGCAGCAGCAGCAGCAGCAGCACCCCTCCCTGCCACTCTTTGGGATCCCATCTGGCCGGATCCCCAGCCTGCAGTCTGGTTGCTGGCTTCTCCGTTTGTTTTGGCTATGGGGCGTGTGTTTATTTTTTCGCAGAAGTGCATTTTTATAGACAAAGTGCTCGCCTCCATTTGGCCAGGGCTAAAATTAAGCATCGCAAAAGCCAACACACACAAACAGAAAAAATTAAACGCTCAAAAAAGCAGAACAACAAATTAGCAAAATACAAAAGCTTCCGCTTCGATTTGTCGGCTAAAATATACATTATTTATATCTGGATTTGGTTGCCCCTAAAACCCCAATGACACGTTCGTTGCCCCAAAAATGATTGTCTTTATCACGCGGCAAACAAAAAAAAAACACAAAAAACAAACAACAAACAACAAAAAGCGGAACCACAAACAAAAAACACACAAAACAGAAGAAAAACTAGAGAGGGAAACAGAGTAGAAAAAAAAGAAATATATTAAACATTTTGCAACCGCAGTTTCGATTTCAGTTTCTTTTTGTTGTTTTTGTTTTCTCTTTTTTTGTTCATAGTGTTATCTGCATTTGCGTATATTTATAGAAATTCTTTATCGACACACATTTTCAACATTTATGTTCATATTTATTTTATGCACTAAATGGAAACAGCA
Source organism: Drosophila subobscura (assembly GCF_008121235.1). Lineage (NCBI taxonomy): Eukaryota > Metazoa > Arthropoda > Insecta > Diptera > Drosophilidae > Drosophila > Drosophila subobscura. Next base: position 19,511,778 of record NC_048530.1, on the reverse strand, counting down.
ACACGAAGAAGAAAAAAAACCACCAACGAAATCCATTTTTTATGACTTTGTTTTGTGGTTAGGATTTGGTGTTGTTTATCCTAACACTACACACAGATGTATGTATGTATGTATGGTGATGTATGTACATATATTCATTCATATCCGATTAGCATTGAGAAAAACAGCAACACAAATCCATCAAGTGGAGCGTCAGTCGGGCACATTCCTCTGCATTCATTGATAAGTGCAGAGCGAGCCCTGGGAAACGATTGATGGATGCGGCTAAGCAGTTCCCTTAGGTATGCCTTCAAATCTAAAATAATTAAAACTACATGGCACAAGTGGACAGCACTCGAAGATAGAGCAGCGATCGCCCACCCCATCGGGGGTGATAAGCATCGCCGAGGGTCGAGCACACACACTTCCCGTCCCGCATCTCAGCGCACCAGCATAATTGTTCGACCCCTCTCCACGCTCCTAACATAGATAGATAATCGTAATCATAATAATAATAACGAAAATAATCATCATTTCTCGTGCACAAAATTCGATTTTGTGCTTATCATCGCGTGACGGCTCCATCGGCATATTCAATTCGATTCGATTCGATTCGATGCCAATGATGAGCAGCTATCAAAATGAATGTAACACGCATTGATGGATGGTTTTTCCGCAACTAATTCGAATTTAAATTGAGGCAATCGTGAGTGCATAAGTGAGTGTCTCGCACTTAAAAGATAGTTATTGTTTGCTCGGCCAATCTACGTCAGAGGCAAAACCCCACAGCAGGAATTCTTCTTTGGAGGAGCACAGCAACAGGCAGCAAGGGGTGGAAGTTCTTTGGTACATGTCACGGTTTTGTGTTGACACATCTAAATATTTGGACACACTGGCTGAATGCCCGACATGCCGAAATGCCGAAAGACAATGGACAGGAGACAACAACATCCATTCGGGGCCGGGGGGCGGCTGCTGGCTGCTGGGTGCTGGCTGCTGGGTGCTGGAGTGGAGAATGAAATGTTATTTTTAAATGCAAATCAAGCGGAAAATCCATCAAATGTCTAACGCAAATGGTCTAAAATTAAACCCACTCAAACAAGCGGAGCCAAGCACCAGATCAGCTCTTTTCTTGTTCAGCAACTGTTTAAACATCTCATCGATTCGATCCCGATGCCTTTGCCCGAGAGTTTTTCTTCCTCTCTTTCGGTGCTCTCTGTGGCCATAATCTTTGATTAGAGGCAAGGCCCCCCAATTATTTTAGATTTCTATTAATTTAAATCTCATTATGATTAACCACGAAAATAGAATAGATTTCATATTGTGATTCCCATATTTTTGTTGTGCGATGATCATGGATGGTTTTTGTTGCTCTTTTTTGTTTGTTTGCTGCTTGTCGAATGTCCGGAACTTGAATTGAAATCAAGCCGAACCGAAATTATTGGCGATTATTCGAATTTAGTATGATTTTTTCCAATCAAAGCAAAAGTTCAATTTCAATTGTGGCTGCCCGTGCGGATGTGCTGCCAAAATGAAGCGGGTAAGCCAGTCAGCCAGTCAGCCAGCCAGCCAGTCAGGTGTGTGTGGCGTGCTCAGGGGATATTTAGTTGTTGCGATTGACTTGTCCATCGAATCACCGATTCACCCCCACACCAAAAGAGCACCATTTTCTTGTCATTAGTTTCAATTCAAAGAGCAAATACAGCATCAGTCTGAATACTCGCAATGTTTGTGTAGAGGGAATACTGGGCAAGCACAATTGCAATTATTCAATTCAAATCAATCAGCATACAGCTACAGATACATACTCTTGCAGATAGATTACTGGAGACATTGAGCTTAGTTTAGGATTGGACTCGGCACTCTCTCTCTCTCTCGCTCTCCCTCTCTGGGTCTGTCGTTGCCTGCCATGATTTCGCCTGCTAGTTTTTTGTATTTGTATTTGCTTGCTGACTGTCACCGCAATTTCTGATTAAAGTGAACAAAAAAAGAGAAACCAGTCATTATCATATTGTACAATACAACCAGTACATGCCCCCCCATCCCCCTCGCTGCGCCTCTTTCTTTCGCTGTCTGTGTGTGTGTGTGTGTGCCCCACAAGTCAACAGCCCCCTGCCTCGTGGCCAGCTGCTGTTTTTTTTTCGACCAATTGCGGATAAATTCAATTTATTTATCGCATATGGATTCTGATCAGAGAAAGACAGAGACTCTCTCTCTCTCTCTCGCTCTCTCCGTGTGTGTGCGTTGTGTGTAGATTGCCACTATCTAGCTCTCCCTCTCTCTGTCTTGCTGTGGCATGATTGCTGCTGCTGCTCTAGTGGATGTGGGATGGTGCTCCTCTCCCGCTCTCTATCCATCTCTCTGTGTTTGAAAATGTGGGTAAATGTGTGATTTTGATTTTTTTAAATTGATTATTTCCTTATTTTCGTTTTGCGGTTCGCCTCCCGTGCCACCCGCGCCACCCGCGCCTCACTCTGCTGCCATTGTGTTGCGTGAGTTAGTTCAGTAGTCAATTTGAATTACGAGTATTTTGCTGCTGCTGCTGCTGCTGCTGCTGCTGCTGCTGCCATTGTCGCTGTGGACATCAGCGGATCAGCAATTGCTGATTGAGGCTGAATTGAAAAACTTTCCCCAAGGGAAGTGCCATGCCCCATGACAGGGCCCCACTCATGACTGACTGCTTAAAAATCCATTTGCCACCTCGCACGAAGAAATATGATAAACATAAGTTGTGGATGAGCCGCTGGTTCGGTGGCGACTCCTATCTAATTAGAGGCCATTAAATGCCCGACAGCCAGAGAAATGCAATTGGCAAAAATGTCCAAATTGGAAAATCCCCCGCCTGATTTATGGCCAACAAATAAGCAACAGCAGCAGCAGCCACAGCCAAGCGGCACCTGGGAGGTGGAGTGGAAGTGCCAAATGAATAATCTAGCAAGTCTCTTGGGCACCCAAAATCTCATGTAGCCATCAATTTGCCCTGCATGGATGTGTGCCTCTGTGTGTGTAGGTGGAAATCTGTGAAAATTGTCAATTTCGATTTCATCTTGTGGCACCTCCGCACGGACACTCGAGGACTCCGTGCCGTCTCGGACTTCCAAGTCAATTACAGGCATGAGCGGAAATTCGAAATATTTCAATTAGAAGAAGGAGCAAGACACATCACAACATCTCCTCCATCCACACGCCTGTCAATAAATCAGAAATGTAATTTAATTTTTTATTTCTTGTATTAATTTACCATTAAATTGAGTTTTGCAGATACTTTTTGCTGCTGCTCCTACTCGTGTTCGCACGAGGTTCCCCCGCACACTCATGGCTAAAAGTATCTGCCTCTGTTGCTGCTGGTTGCTGTTTGATTAGCTTTTGTCTTGCTCTTCTTTTTGTGCTCGCTGTTTGCCCAACCTTCAGGCTTCCCAGACAGCATCGTGTGTTTGCAGCTACGTGTGACAGAGACCCCGATCCCGTGCTGATGAAGAAGTGTACACATCTCTTTTGGCTTTGTCTTAAACAGAACGAGGAAGAGCCATTACTTAGACAATTGATTTCAAATTAAAACTAGAGAGAGAGAGAGAGAGAGGGAGAGCTCCAAAGCCTCGTAAAAAGAAAGACTCTCGTTGAAAATGAGGAAAATATGTCATTATTGACGTCCTTCTGCGTTTAAGTTTCGGCCATCAAACGCAGGTCTTCAGACACCTCCCTGATCCACCCCAATTGAACAATTAAAAAAGGCTAAGGCATAAAAATCGTTCAATTTGGGGGGGAGACTGCAAATGAAATGGGGCTGGCCAGGAGCTGGGTTGGGGCGTAAATGCCTGGACTTTAATTAGTTTGCTTCAATTTTGATGCAAGCCAACCGCGACGTGGCCATCATCCGCTATCCGCTATCCGCTGAGAAATCTCCAACTCAACGCAAATTAAGCGTCGTCAAAATAATTGCCGCTTGCCAAACCAGACACAAATGACAGTGGGACGCATAGGCAGCGCCCAGCGTTTGCATTTGCTACCTTCGAATGATCAGTTTACCGATTTTGATATAGATTTGTGTACCTTAAATATTACTTTGCTTGTTTGTTGTTGTTTAACTTTCGATTTTGTAGCCTTTTATCGCCGATAGTTCAGAGCTTGAGCCCACTGTCTGTTCCATTGCGCAGCACCCTGACCCCAGTCCATTTGATTCCGTTTCCTGCGCTCCTTCCGCGAGTACCAGCTCCAACCAGGCGGGCAATTAAAATAAGCTCTTGCCATATCTGTGTATTTTTTCGCCCGACTTCTTTTCGTGGCTGTCGGTTTTATGCATTTCCAGCGGCATTTTCCGCCCGCTTAATAGAAATGAAATTGTCATCAAATGAAGATTGAGCTTAGAGCCCGAGACGCAGTCGAGTTAATCGATGCACAGACACAGACACAGGCACAGGCGATGACGATGACGGCGCTGGGCGATGAGGGGCCAAATTCAATTAGAAGTTGACGCTGATGTTCAAATCAAATTAGAGTTTCCCTCCCTACCCCCACCAGCGGCTGGCTCTTCCTTTCCTTTTGCTTTGGCTTTCCGTGCGGAATTTCAGTTGCGGCTTCGACATCGATATATGGCGGGGGGCCTCCAATCTGTTTGCTCCGAGTTGCAGCTGTCGTCGTCGGTGACTCTGTGCCCCCGGACCCAATGCCCCACTGCTCTTAAGTAGCTTTATGTGTTGCAGTTGCAGACCCACCTGCTTAGCCCACACAACATTTCAGCAATGCCAACAGAGACAAAAAAAAACACACAAATAAAAAGGACAACTGCAAGCGGAAGGAAGTTGAAACCATTAGAAACTGACAAACCCACGAAATGGCAGTTGGAGCTGGAGGCTGAAGCATATTAAGGTGTTGTGCGGCACTCTCTCTTTTGTCTGCCGCACTGCCACTGTGCCTCTGCCTCTGTCCAACTTTCAACATGATGTGGCATATAGCATCCCGAGACCCGAACATCCGTTCATATTTTTATATCCCCAAAAAACAAGAGCTGCAAAAAAAAGCACAACAAAAAACACAAGCGCCACACAAAAGGCACACAACAATGACAGACCTGTAGCCGAAGGACGAAGGACGACCAAGGACCAGGATCAGAACGGCACTGCTCTATGCCTTACGAATGTTTGCTCGAGAGATGTTGATTGGCATTGCGTGGATGGGGGGGCAGCAGGCTCCAGCACAGGCCAGGGTCCATGTCTGCGCTTTGCTCTGTCCAGAATGTCGAGGAGGATGCGGGCGGACACACACACACACACACACACACAACGGAGCAATGCTCCGTGCTCATAAATTATTGTCTAGACTATGATTTTAACGTTTTTTGATTATGAAAGCCACCACTCCACTCCACCCCCTCCTTCCTTAACCCTTGTCCGCAATATATAAAATAAAAATCGGTGGGTTATAACCTTTTTTTTTGGTTGTTTGTGTCCTGTTCCTGTGCCTTTTGCGTGTGTAGATATCATATCAATAAGCAAAAGGATTAGACATGTGACTGGGCTCCGAATACATCCCACCCGCGCCCCCTCCCCTACCCTACCGCTCTCCGCGGGAGGCATAACCCACTCAAGGGCCAACATTTTTTGGGTCGTCGTGGACGTCGTTGAGTGCTTATCGACAAAAAAGACAAAACACAGCAAAACCCAGCCAAAAATTGAAACAAAATTTGGATATAAAATATTTTTTTGTACTTTCGGGCAATATGAATAAAAGTCAAGTTCACATGGAGCCCGGAGGAGGGCTGGGGGCGGGACAGCCAGACAATTATTAAGCAAAAGTTTAACGAATTAGAAACAAAAGTGCGGGGCGGGGTGACTGGCTTTGATTAAAAATATACGCAAATGTGCCGTCATTCATGTATGATGGAAAGGATGAACCCAAGCAAGGATGGAGGTAGCAGCCAGGCAGGCGGCCCCCACTTAAGGGTTAAAGCCCAAAGTAACGGGCCCGCCCGTTCCCCATCTTGCGCCTTGCGCTGGGGGGGGGGGAAAGACAATAAAATCGAAACATAAATCGAAAATTGTAAAATTCTAATAAGAAAATGTGCGCGGGTGGCGGATGAGTTGAGGGAGGGGGGGGGGAGGAACCGTGGATGGTCCTGGGAATTGTAAAGCTGTCAAATTTTAATTACAAAACTTTATAATCCAAAAAATACAACAACATCAAGCGGTGGCAGTGGAGGCGGCAGCGGCAGCGGCCCACAAATGAGAGGGATAGAGGGAGAGAGACTGAGTGAGTGAGTGAGAGAGACGCACAAAGACAACGCGAGTTGCGTGCCCCCAGGGGGCACGGCTCCACCACCAACAGGCACAAACAGACATCCCATCCGAATCAATTCAATAACTTCGCTACCGCTCCCTGTGCGTGTGTGCGTAAATAACTGAATGAATGAATGAATGACTGTTTGACTGACTGACAAACGGAGCAATCGGCAAAGAACGCAAAACTTGACTGAGTTCCTCAGTCCCCCCTGCCAGCCCGTTTTTCGGTGGCTTGGGAACGGCCTTTCCGTGCCAACTTCAACTTGCAAAATGTTTGATTTATGCCTTTGAATTGTTGTAAATTGCCATTGCCAGCACTCCGCCCCCCCACCCGCACACTCCTCACCCCCACCCACGCGCACCCCACCCCGAGGCAATTGACAAATAATGCAAAAATTCCGGGGGAAATTACCTGCGATTTAAGGTCTTTAAGCTGATGAATTGTCTGTCTGTCTCACTGTCTGGCTGTTCGTTTGAATAACTGAATGAATGGCTAAGTGAATAAATGAATCGCTGATTGAATAGGTGAGGGCATGGACTAAGAGCTATGCCCTGCGATCTCTGCGACACTCGAAGATCACTGCAAAATGACAGGAGCCCCCCACTGCCCAGCACACATGTGAGGGGGGGGCCTTTTGTTTCTGTTGCTGCTTTTATTTCATATTTTCTGCTTCACTCTTTGTTATCTTTTGTTGCAAATTGCCAACTTGGGCATTGCCAGATGCAAAACAAATGCGAGCAACAGCAGCAGCAGCACACAAAAGCCCCGGCGTCAAAGCTCTCTGGGGTGCACTTGGCAGACTTTAAAGCTCCCCCACCCCACAGCCAGGCGCTGCTCCTTGCTGAGACGAACTGCTGCCAACACTTGAAGCAATCGAAAATCAATGACAAAAAGCAAAGCAACAAAAATGCTCAAATATGGAAACGAAAAGCCGTGGCAGCATTTTTGGGATTGTGCTCAAGCCTTGGCTACCCTCGGGCAGCAGATTATTTAGAGTAAAATAAAAACAAAACAAGAAGCAAAGAAAGACATTTGACGACATTGAGACAATCGATGCTCTGCCGCTGCACAGCACTACCCAATCCTGCCCCCCACCCGCGCGGTGTTGTTGCTTTTTACTCATTTGTCTTTTGGCTTTTTGGAAATTAACAACACAACGTCCCCCACCCACCCCCCTGCCAGTGTGGCTGCGGCTGCTGCTCCTTGTGCTGTGCAAAAGTTACCCCTTTTTTATATGCGCCATCTCCATCCATCGCCCACTCTACAACTGCCTCCCACTCCCACTGCCACTCCCACTCTGCCCACCCACTCGTCGCATATCTACAAAATATATATTTTAAAATTTTTATGCCCGAATGAATTTTAATTCCTTTGACGGTTTTTGCTGCCTGCCAGCCAGCTCCAGCTCCAGCTCCAGCCTGGCAGCTGACGGCCTAAAAGTCTGATGATGCTACAACAACAACAAAAACGACACCCCCGCCCCGCTCCTTCCGAGGCAAGAGTGTCTTTCTCTGTCTGTGTGTGTGTGTGTCTTTGATTGCTTATTGTTAATTTGTATTTGTAGATTGCTGTATCTCTCTGTGTGTGTGTGTGTGTGTGCTGCTGTTCGCTGATTAAACCCTTTTTTTCCAGAGAGGGAAAGCCCAATGCTTGAAGCAAAACCCTTTGCCTCATGTGGCACACACACACACACACACTCGAAGTGCGAGAGAGAGACAGAGGCATAACCTTAATTCCTTTTGGCATTTTATGCTTCCTTCAGCTCCTGCTTGCCTCCACCTGCTGCTGCTGCTGCTGCTGCTGCTGCTGCTGCTGCGACGTTTCTCGTCTTTTGCCTTCGAGTGTTTGTTATTGTTCTGCCTCTGCCATGTGTGTGTGTGTGTATCTGTATCTGTGTATTGACTGCTTTGTCAATTGTTATGCAAAGGGTAAAGCCAAAAGGGTTGGAGCATTTTTGGCTGCTTGGCAATTTTGTTAATTACAAATCGTTTGCTTTTCGCTCGATGCTAATGTTCACTCTCTGTCGCTCGCTCGCTCTCTCTCTCTCTCTCTCTCTTACTCTCTGCATAAACTAAGACCCCATCCATCCATATATGACACCCCCACCTATGATCCACCGCTGCTGCTGCTCGTGTCCAGCCTTTGTCCGAGCACATTTCTCGAGGGGCGGGGAGTTGCCATGAAAAATGTAAATTTTCATAATTTTACAGTCAATACGAAAAGGGAAAAGCCACCACCTAGTGCCCATGAGTATTTGTTATAGTTTGTTTGATTGCTGCCTCCACACTCCAATCCGATGCCTGTCCCATCCCGTATCCCGTATCCAGGACTGGGATACATCCCACAGGCGGCAGCAGCAGCAGCAGCAGCAGCCTCATCAACCACAGAGTTGCAAAAACTTTCTGCTTTTCAAGGGTTGAAAATGATTTCTGCTTTCCGTGGCACAAGGATGGGGCAGTGCCACGGCCCACGGGGCAGGGGGATTCATGTTGAAAATCCAAAAAGTTGATTTATCGTTTTAATATTTCTTTGGCACCCAAACAGAGAGAATTCTCTGTGTGTCTAAATACAACAAATCGAAATGACAATATCCAGCAAGTGGCAGCCAGCAGAAACCTTTCCAGCTGATTTTCCATATGGATGGTGATCAAAATGCGGGTACAGTTGCCACCACATATGACTATGCAATGTAAAGAAAGGATGAAAACGCGAATGAGCGAACGAGAGAGCCCAGGAACTGCCGCTAATTACGTTTATTTAAGAAAAGCTGCAAAAATTCCGTTCACTCTTTCTTTTCTTCTTTTTTTGTATTTCCTCCGAGCAGTTGGCGGTTTGTGTCTGTCGAGCAGTTGGCAATTAGAAGCCACCCCCTGTCGCCGTCACCGTCACCGCACCCAAAAGATTTTTATGCAATTAATTTGAGTCGTTTGTCGTCTTGTCATGTCTTCAGACCCGTTGGCAGGGGGGCAGCCATTGGGGTTGCTGCTGCTGCTGCTGCTGCCACGTCTTTGTCCCGTATGCTAATGAAAAATCGAACACGCATGTGGCATGGGGGCACATACTCGACTCCACAGCGAACCCTTTCACGTGTGTGCTGCATGTGTGTGTGTGTGTGTGTCCTTTGATTGATAATAGAATTAACGGGGCCTGGCGGCTGTTTTGCATTTTTCGGCATGCCATCCATCCAGGCATGTCATGAGGAAACATGTGGCAGGGCACACACAGGCATGCATGATGCTTTTTTAATGCCAATTATGTATTATTGCCTCTACCCGAAAGCAGGCCATTGTTTATGGCCAATAATCATCAGGGCAGCCCATCCACAATTATTGATAAAATAGACACGAATCGGAGCCCCCCGACATGTGTTCCCATGTTGATGAAATTATTGTTTTATGCCGCTGTTCGACACAAATCACGCAGTGACACGCAAATTTGTTGTTAGAATTATGCTGATGTCCCCCCACTTGCACCGTTAACTTATTTGATTAACATATGCGAGGGTAGACCAGCCCCCCAGCCCCCAGCCCCCCCCCCCCCCCTGCTACTTCGATATTCGATGCCTGATGGCGAGGTACAGTTGAGCGCAAAAGTTTCTGCCAGCGACCGACCCTTTCCACTGGCATATGCTTCAATTAAAAACCGCGCCATAAAATTAATTTTAATCACATAATAAGAAATACACACACACACACACATGCCACGCCCACCTGCCCCACCTGGCTGTCATTAAAAAATTTCGTTGCATGCCACACGGCTGCTGCTGCTGCTGCCGCTGCCGAAAAACTTTATCTTGTCAACTTTTGCCGAACAAGACGACGACGCAGGAGACGACACTGTGGCAAGCGGGGAGGGGGAGGGGCAACACACACACACACACACACTCCAGCACACACATCGTTGATGTTGTCGCTCGACGCACTTAAGAAAAATTCCCTTGTCAAATTTGCCAATTATCATATTTTCATCAAACAAACAAAGTTCCTCCTTCAAAACAAAAGGATGCAGGAGCAAGGCATAGGGACAGGGGTGGGGCAGGGGGGCACTGACTGTACCTGGCGGCGTTTCTCGGTGGGTTTTTAACGGGGGGGGCTGGCAATCACCGCCAACCGACATTGACGTTGTTGTTAATTTTATTAAAAATTATTTTATAACTCTCTGAAAACTTTTAAACCAAAAATGAGACGAGGGGCTAGGCCTGACTGGCGTCTCGATAAATTTACAGAAATACAACCCTTGAGCCCTGTAGACAGAAAACTGAATGATCCGTCACTAATCTTTGACTCTTCTTCTCATTTCTTGCAACAGATTAAAGCACTTCTCGATGAGCTGCAGCGCCTGCGTGCCCTGGAACAGACGCATCTGGTGCAGATCCAGCGCTTGGAGGAGCATCTGGAGGTGAAGCGGCAGCACATTATGCGCCTTGAGGCACGCCTCGACAAGCAGCAGATCAATGAGGCGCTGGCCGAGGCCACGGCCTTGGCTGCCGCCGTCAATGCGGCTGCCAGCAACAACAACAACAGCCAGAGCAGCGACAACAACAAGCTGACTGCCACCTCGCCACTAGAGGCAGCAGCTGGAGCTGGAGCTGGAGCAGCAGCAGGCAACGACCTGAATGCCAGCCAGGCCTCAGTCCAGGCTGAGGACGATGACGAGGAGGAGGAGGAGGATGACCACCATCAGGCCATGCACGTGGACAACGATGAGGGAGAAGAGGCCGCCGCCACCACCAGCACCCACCAGCAGCAGGTCGACGAGGAGGACGATGATGAGGAGGATGACGAGACCGAGGATCAGGAGCATCATCAAGCGGCCATGTCAAACCAAGCCACAGCCAACGCAGACAGCAGCGAGCTGAAAATCAAAAAGGAACAGCAGTGAGTAACCATCAGACCAGTCCATGCCATCTACATCATTCATCCGCCCCGTATGCCCGGCAGCATTTTGATATCCTTTTTCTATCTTGTTCTCCACCCACAGCAGTCCCTTGGATCTGAATGTTCTGAGTCCCCAGTCGGCCATTGCGGCCGCGGCCGCTGCCGCAGCTGCCGCCGCCTGTGCCAACGATCCCAACAAATTCCAGGCTCTGCTCATGGAGCGGACCAAGGCCCTGGCCGCCGAAGCCATCAAGAATGGTGCAGCCGGCGGCAGTGACGCTGCCAATGCGATCAGCGAAGGTGAGTTCCACAAATTCCATTTGTTTTCTTCTTCTTTTTTGTATCTGTTTCGGTTTCTGTGTGTGTGTGTGTGTGCGCGCGCCTGTGTGTGGGACTGTACTTCCGGTGCAACGGCTGCTGTTTGCCTTCAGCGCCTCCTCTCTCTCACCCGCTCTCTCTCTCTCTCTCTCTGTCTGCCTGTCGATCAATAGCCCTTCTTATCAATGGGGGGGCCTCAAGCCAGTCGAGCTTTGATTTTGATCCGACTGTTGGTCGTTCTTTTATGGTTTGTTTGAGGCAGCGTTATCGCAGCAGCAGCAGGAGGAAGAGGTGGAGGTGGAGGCCAGCAGAGGGTAGACGCAGCGGGCAGGGGTGGCTGCAGGTCTGGCGCCAGCATTTATGACTCTTTGGTGGGGGGTGGGGGGCAAACACGGTCAGAGTTGCAGTTTTTTTTTTTTTTTTTCTTTAATTTATTTTCTTTTGCAATTCAAAATAAATATTTGCATCGAGCGATTGATGTGTGGATGTGGTGCCATGTGGTTCTTCTTCTTCTTCATCTTGTTGTTGTTGTTATCGTTATCGTTGTTGTTGTTGTTGTTATCGTTATCGTTGTGCATGCTTATCGATAGATCCGACCATCAGAGAACCATTCAAAGAAAACCAAAAAAAAAACAGACAAAACATGCGCCACTCTCTCTGTCTCTCTCTCTCTCTCTGTCACTCTGTCTGTCTCTTGCTCTCTCTCTCTCTGTATTTAAATATATCATATGCAATTCTATCTACCAATATATAATCATAAATACCACACACACACACACACACACACGAGATTCTTTGTTATTTTGTTGCACTGAAAATTGGCGATAAAGTGATGAAAAGTGATGAAAAATGATAAGAAAAAGCACACAGAAAAAAAAAAGAAACAAATATGAAACCGAATTGAAAATCTAATCAAAAAGTAAGAGAGAAAAAAGCAAAGAAAAAACAAACAAAAAAGAATAAACAAATTTTGATTCATTTTTGGCGTTTTGTTCCATGGATGTTGTTGAATAATATGAAAAATAAAATCCCCCCATTATGATATTGCCACCAAAACAAAAACAAAAAGCAAAAGCAGCAGCAACAAATCGCACAATTTGTCTGTTGTTTCCCGTAGAGATGCCGCCGCCAGCAGAAGAGGTCAACGCCTCCTCCGACTCCGACTCCGGCTCCGCAGGAGCAGCACCTGCAGCAGGAGCCGCAGGCGCCGCCGTTGCATCCCAAAACCCAAATGAAAGCGAAACGCATGAAAACGAAACGGAAACGGATGCTGCTGAGGCAAACGATGAGCAGGCGGCCATCACGCGTCCAAAGCAAGAGCTCGAAGACGACAATGAGAATGAGAACGAGGATGACGATGATGATGAGGCGATCTTGCAGCCGCCCGCCACGCTTGAAGAGCAGCTGGTCAACAGCTACTGGCGACGCGGCTTCGAGAGTGCCAGCCCACTGCCGCCCAAGCCTGCCACAACAGCTGCCACCATGCCACAGCCGCAGCCAGGGAGCAAAACGCCAACAATTTATCAAAATGTTAATGCGGGGCAGCAGCCACAGTTGCTGCCGCCACCGCCGCCACCACCGCCAACCTTGCAACAACAACAACAACAACATTATCAACAACAACAACAACAACAGCAGCAGCAGCAGCATGGACCCTCGTCCACAGCGTTGCTCAGTCAATTGGTTAACTCCACTTTCTCACATGCCAATCACTCCTCCTCCTCCTCTCGCCTAGATGCCGGCTCCCATCCGCACCACCACCACCAGCAGCAACCACAGTCGCTGCATCAGCATCAGCAGCACCACCAGCAGCAGCAGCACCACCACCTCCAGCAACAGTCGCAGCAGCACAACAGCAGCGGCAGCAACAGCAGCAGCTGCAATTCGGGTCCTGGCAGCACCACCGATGGCGCCCTCAACCACCATCACGCGCACGGACATGGCCACCATTTGGTGGGCCACAATCCGCACGGCCTGCCCCACGGGCATCCGCATGGACAGCTGCTGCATCCGGCAGCGGCCCACCACCTGCACCACGCCGACTCCAACTCCTCCAGCGCCAACAGCACACCCAGCAGCACCGCCCAGCTGGCGGCCAGCCTGGCCAGCACCCTCAATGGCAGCAAGTCCCTGCTGCAGGCAGCCGCTGCCGCCAATGCCGCTGCCGTGGCAGCCGTCGCCGAGGACAACAACAACGGCCTGACGCCCAATGCCAATGCAGCGGCAGCAGCAGCGGCCATGGCCGCTCACGCCCAGCATGCGGCGGCCCTGGGACCGGGCTTCCTGCCCAGCCTGCCGGCCTTCCAGTTTGCCGCCGCGGCGGCCGCCAATCAGGATGCGCGCGGCCACTATCGGTTCGCGGACGCGGAGATGCAACTGCCGCCGGGTGCCTCGATGGCCGGCCGCCTGGGCGAGTCGCTGATACCCAAGGGCGATCCCATGGAGGCCAAGCTGCAGGAGATGCTGCGCTACAACATGGACAAGTACGCCAACCAGGCCCTGGACACGCTGCACATCTCGCGCCGTGTGCGGGAGCTGCTCTCCGTGCACAACATCGGACAGCGGCTGTTCGCCAAATACATACTCGGCCTGTCGCAGGGCACCGTCTCGGAGCTGCTCAGCAAACCGAAGCCCTGGGACAAGCTGACGGAGAAGGGACGCGACAGCTACCGCAAGATGCATGCCTGGGCCTGTGACGATAACGCCGTCATGCTGCTCAAGTCGCTGATACCCAAGAAAGGTGAGTGGATTAGCTATATCCTAACATGTTTATCCAGCTGCAGCTGCAGCTACCGGTCGGGGTTTGGGCTTACGAAGTTTGACAGCTGCCAGGGCGAGGCCACAGGGCACAGACACATGGGAAATGCGGCTGGAAGTTACTCCAAACAAAAAGGCAATTTAAAGGTTATTTCAATTCCAATCCATTCCATGCGCTGCGCTCTTTGAACTAGTTCTCCAAAGAGATTGTTTCTTTCCCATGAATCCCTTTAACTGCAGCTTCAAAATATGTTTCTATCTCTCAGCGCAATCTCTCCCTGTCTCCACTTCTTACTCACTCTTGCTCTCACTCTTGCTCTCTCTCTCTCTCTCTCTCTCTCTCTCTGTGTGTCTCTCCATTTGTGGCTTATGGCGTTTTTCATTTCATTTGGCCCGCGGCCAAAACATTAAATTGTGAAATTTTAATTATTTTTGATTTTTGCGTATAATCAACGTGCCAACAGCACAGCACAGAGACTTCCACACAGCCGCACAGCCGCACAGGCACACAGTCACAGTCATAGTCATATAGTCGCAGCGAGTGGCGCGCTGTGGCAAAGGGGGTGGTGGCAGTCAGGCAGTCAGACAAGTAGAGAGACATTTCAGTGCATTTCGAGCGGCCATTTGCCTGTCGCCATAAATTTCACCAAATTCGCACATTAGGCGTGAAAATGAACAGGAATTTGGTGTGTTCGTTCGTTTCTCATCTCATTTCAATTTCGTTTCATTTCGTTTCGTGTTTATTTCATTGTTCCCCCGGCTGTTTGTCAGCTGATCGTCAGTCAGGCCGCTTGCTAGCTCTTGTTATCTGTTGCCTTGGTTGCTGGCGGCTCCTACGCTCTTTCCGCATATTGATTAGTCATCAATTTTATGGAACTCCCCAACCCCCAACGACGAGTATGTCAATGCAAAAGTATTTTTAAAGTGCCGTTGCACGCATAGCACCCGTTCAAATAACCATTCCATGCCATTCCCCTGCAACCCATTCCATTCCACGCTCCACCTGGTGGACAGGGCATATGCGTGTGTGTGTGTGTGTGTGTGTGGTGGGGGTTGGTCTAAGTGCAGGCAAATGTTGACAATTAATTTATGACGATTACTCATGGCAGCTAAACTAACTGTAGCCCATAACTGTAACCGTAACCGTAACCGTAACTGTAACTCTGTTTATAGAGCGTGTGGCGGTGGTGGCAGGAGATTCCCCTTTTTTTCCCTTCCACTCCCATGCTAATTATAAGCAAATATGGGGTTTTAGCTATTAGCAGATCTGTTCTTTGGATTAATATGCCACTCCCCCCATGGACAGAAGACAGCATTTAGCCTTGCCTACTGCTAGGGGCAGGAGCATGAGCAGGAGCAGGAGCAACCCACCTGCAGGGCGGTTGGTGGCACTCTGCCTGCCACTACTGTGCCTTCTGTCAACTCTGTTGGTTAACAATACTTTGAAGTCATTGTGGCAAAAGTTAACCCAGGATCCGCGTCAATGAATTTTGAATTGTAATTGTTTAAAGCGCGTTATGAGCGAAACGGTTAAGCGGGGGTCTGAGTTGGGGTGCAGGAGGAGGAGTAGCAGCAGCAGACGACTGCCGTGACAATTGGTCTGTGAAAGGCTTGAAACAAAATACAACAGAAATAAAAAATCATAAAATAAAAATTCCTATATACATAAACTCCCTATTGCACATACATATATATACATATACATATATGTATATATCTGTGTATATATATAGCGAAACGGCAGCAACAACAACAAGTTGCAACTGGCGCTGGCTCGGCTTCTGCCACTGCCACTGCCTCAGTCGCTGCTGCCTTCAACGAGGCATGCAAAACGTTGACGTGCCGAGCGTTTGAAGTCGTCTTTGTGGTCGGTCGAGGATGGGGCAGTGGCACTGCCACTGGCACGGGGTTGAATGGTTATTCCGTCTAGGGTTCTCTTTCTCCTCCTCCTCTCTCTCTCTCGGTGTGTGTGTGTGTTTGTGTGTGTGTGTGTGTAGGGCCATGAAGGAGTGGGAAGCGCCGCAAAAGTTTTTGCGTTTTCGGTTTTTGCTTTTGCTGCCTCTATTCCTCCCTAGGTTCTTCATGTTTTTGTAACATTTAACGACAATTGTTGCATATTAAACTGTAAAACTTGGACAGGACAGGGCAGGGGCAATGGCAGGCAGCAAGGATTTGCACTGGCACTGGCACTGGCACTGATATCTGTCAAATCGATCAAATGGTTAGGGAAAAGCTAAAATAGATACAATAAAAGAGACAAGATTGGTAAAGAACGAGCTAAACATCGATTTGCAGTCTTGTTGATGATTACCAAACGATAATTAATCGATTTACACAAACATGCATGATAATTAATCGATTCAAACCATTGGAACACATTCCAAGATCAATCTTTCCTTCGCTCACAGCAAGCTCAAATCACAGTTATCGCACAGTTATCGCTCTTATCGATAACACTTCGATATCACTTCACTGCACAACTCACTCCACTGTGCCAGCACTTTTGTGTGGCTCAAAAGTTCTAGTCAGAGTACACAAAAAAGGAAAAGAGAAGCCAGTTGACAGAACTTTGCCCGAATAAATGCCCGATGTCAGAGGATTTGGGTGTGGCAGCTGCGGGGGGGGGCAGTGTAAAACTGTAGAGGTAGCACCGGGTTAAGTGCTCAATTGAAACTCATTTAGCCTGGCCAACGCTCAAAGCCAAACAACACACACAGCGAAAAAAAAAGCATTAAAAGGGAAAATTACTCTGCGTATACGTAATGACAAAAGAGAAATGCAGTGGGAGGAGGGAGGAGGGAGGAGGGGTGCTGTTGCTGGTGGCATGGAGTGCTGCGGCAAGGGGTCTAGAGGAGGGGAGCCAGCCATTATAGCAGCTAATAATACTAGCATATTAACACATAATTTCTGAGCAGACATCGCCGTTGTCGTCTATTTGTTTTAGCCAGGCCAACGCAGGCCAAAGCGGCGGAGTGCTGCCAGTGGCCAAAAATAGAGCCGCAAGAAAGCAGCGCAGAGAGCAGAAGGGGGGGGGAGGGGCATGTGGCAGCACGGGAAGAGTGAGAGACAAAACAAAAGCATTCCAAACGCCAGAAGATGCCGGTCCGACTGCCTGCCTGCCTGCCACACATTTATTTGCGGCCGCTTCACAAATTATTTGTCACAAGCCATAAAGCGCGCTATGCATGAGTATATGCCTGTGTGTGTGTGTGTGTGTGTTACCAACACTCTCACGTGCTTCGAGAGAGAGAGATGGAGGAGACATAGGCATGCGATCTGGTCTGACTAAGTGACCAACGGGGCGTATCAATTCCTTTGCTTGTACGCGATATTTCGGCCTCATCTTGATTGTATTTTATTTGATTTGATTTTATTTATACACAAACACACTCACACGCCACGATGCGGCCATTAAAATTGTTCATTGAGTGGCATCGCATAAGTGTGGCGACTCATTGCGGCAGCAGGCAGACAGACAGACAGACAGACAGACACACAGGAGGAGCAGCGCTGAATGGGAGCGGATGGCCTGCGTGGGCAGACAAAACAATAAGCATAAACTAGCATAAAGCTCGCTCAACAATTTTCATAAATCTGCCGATCACCAAATAAGAATGCAGGGGAAATTCTTGAAAGCGCAAAGGATTGGATACCCTGGAATGCGTGGAACATTTCCATGATTTATCGAATGGAATATCAACACCAGATATTGCTGCAGCTGTAGCAGTGTGGGGGAAAAGAGTTCCAGGAGAATCTCTTTGGTTTATTTTAAAAACAAATCATCATACCCTCTCGCTCAATGGGTATTTTTCAGAGCAGCGGAAAATGGGTAACAAAATGATGTGAAATTTATTTTATTTTGAATTTCTTTGATATCTTTTGTGATGAACGAAATGGGGCAATCAGGCATATCACGGGAATGGGGCTGGGGCTGGGGCTGGGGCTTTGGCCGAGCAACTGTAGGGGCATCGAAGAGTAATGGCCTCCGATCGAGGAGTGCTAATTTGATGGGGTTGCCAGCAGCGGCAGCATGAAAAATAATATCTACCACAAGTCCCAGAATAAAAATATAAAATGTATACTAGAGGTACGACCCATACCCTCCCCCCCAGTAAATTAAAGGAAGGGGAAACTTTTGGGTTTTGCTACTGCCTGCCGCAAATTAATGTTGCACATGTCGTGTTCGTGTTGCCAGTTCTTTTTGCTTTTTGCTTCTTGATTTTTGTATATCTTATTTTGCATATAAGGCAGCTAATTACTTTGTAATGAACTTTGACAAGAGCCAAACACAGGAAGAGAAGCAGAAGGCAGGGACTGTGAGGTTGGGTTGGAAGGGGAGGCAGGGGAGTTGGAACAACAAAGCGAAATCATGACGAAAACAAATTAAAATGCAAGACAAAGTTGCTGCTGCTGCTGCACACACACACACACACACACTGGCCCGTTATTTCGACCCATACCCATTCCGGGCATTCCTAACACGCGTTCCAGCCATGCCGCTCGTTCCATCACCTGCTGTTGTCTCTCTCTCTGTTGCTCCTGTCCTTTCTGCTGCTCCTCTCTACGCTCTCTCCATCCCAGAGTTCTCTCATATTTTCTGCTTAATTGCAAGACAAACAATGTGTGAGGGAGAGCACAGGCAAAGAGTTGCTGTTGGAAGGTGAAACGTTTTCTTTTTTTGTGTCTGATAACAGGTGAGACTTCTGCAGTGCAGTGGCAGTGCCAGCCCCCGCCCAATCCTGTCGAAGCTCTTCAATTCTCCATGCTACGTTTGCCCTCCGCTCAGCCAGAATGAGCAAGAAGCTTCCAATTGAACCAAGTCCTGCTGCAGCGCGCCTTCCTTTTCTTCATGTGTTTTCTGTCCTCTCTTTTTTGTTTGTTTTAATTGACACTTTTGCTAATGCCAAGCAACAACAAATGGATAACTGACAAAGGGAAGGCAAAGGCAGGGGCACGACGAAAAGAAATACAAATGACTGGCATTTTAATTAGAAAATTTTTCTTGCAATTAATGCAAATTGCGTGCGTGTGCCAATTTCAATGTGCCGTTCAATTCCACCCAGTCCATTCCCTTCCCTCGCTGGCTGACTGACTGACTGAATATTGTGTGGTGGAAAAAGGGGGAACGTGGTGAACCCTTTCGGTGCGACGCGACGCGACGCGACATGTTGAAGTATGATTACATATTTGTGTGCTGGCAAATATTTATTGTATTAGAATAAAAAACAAACGAATCAGCCCCACATGGCAACACCCCCAGCCACAGCCACACCAGGAAAAACCCAAAGACGAGGAGGAGTATCTCCTGAAGCTGAAGCTGAAGCTGAAGCATCCAACCACTCATGTGTCTGGGCGGGCTTCTTCTTTGCCTCCTCTCTGATTTGTTGCATAAAAGGCAAATATTCATCAGGCAAATGGCTGGAGCGGGCTAGTGGCCGCCTGCCGAGATGGGTTAGGATAGATTGTCATATATAAAAATATACAAATACAAATACAAATACAAAAATATATCCACTCCACATGCACGGCTACACACGGAGGTAGACAAATATGATAGCTCATATCTGGCGTCCGGCACAAATCCGAAATCCCTTTGAATGACAATTTGGTCAACATGTTCCTCTCTAATAAATTACAAAAAAAACAAAACAAAACACAAAAAAGAATTGAGGATTGGGGAAGCACAAAATGTAAATTGCAGACAAAAAAAGTGGCCATCCATATCTATATCTATATATATTTATATATATATTTCTGTGGAGTAAAAAGTTGAATGATGGCCGCTGGAACCCAAAGCAAAAAAATAGACTGCAGGCAATGAATCGCTGAAGAAGGTTTGGGGCGGGCCAGCAGGCTGCTTTGTCTGCCACATGAGACGCTTAAATGATGGCAACATCACTTAAAGTCGCTGCCTAAAGTGCAGAGCTTTAATCTATGAACTCCAGGCCATATTCCATGCCCTCAGAGCGGATTGCCCATCGCCACAATCTTCCACTAAGACCGCTTAAGCTGTCTGTGTCTGTCCATAGCCAAAGCCACATCCATTTCCATTTCCATTTCCATTTCGCTCAATTTCTATTCTTTTATATCCTGTTGCAATCTGTGGAGTCTGTGGCCCGGATCTACTGCCATGGTCTGGGTCATTCCAGGTGTCATCAATGTCATCTTCGACTTTATAACACAAAAACACTTTGTAATCCCCAAATGAAGCGACGACAAGGAGTCCAATTCACATAAGGAAAAAATGCGCACAAAAATCATTTTTCCAATTTTTATTCGCCATCAAAAAATGGAAGGTGGACAACGAGTGGGAGTGGAGAAGGTAGCCAGGACTGGACTGGACTGGAGTGCTCCGATCTATTGTAGTTGGCCATTTTATCGCCTTTATCCATCTATCTGTGTGCCGGCCACTCCCACACTCTCTTCCACTCTGAATCTATGAATCTCTCGCTTCAATGGCTCTGTCCAGCAGGGGCTGTGGCTTTTCTTTTTGTTGTTCTGCCGCTGTGCCGGGGGTACATTTGTCATTCATGTGTTGATTTCCGTTTCCGCTTTTCCGTTTCGTGGCGATTCTTTGGCAGTTTTTTGTATTCAAGTGTTTGCTCCTTTGGGGCATCGATTATGCTTGGCAATTGTAAAGCGATTTTCAGTTATTTCATTTCGCACAGTCCACAGTCGACAGTCCACAGTCGACAGTCCACACATTTGTGCCCCATTTGAAGTGCCCTGAACGTGTGCGGCTGATTGATGTTTGTGCTGTGGCAGCCACAAAACATGCCGCAGGACATCACACAGGAAATTCTATGCTGGCTTGCGAATGCGAACCACTTGTGTGATTATTTTGCAATTTACCACTCGATTCTCTCTGCCTCTCGCTGTGTCACGTGAAAAAGCCAAAAAGCAAAACGCTTCTCCATTTCAATTCAATTTCTGCACAACAATTTTTTCAGTCTTTCGTGCATCGTTTTTTTGTTGCTTGTTGAAATATGTTGTACACATTTTCGTTTGCATCCTTTTGCTCTGCTCAATTGCAATTGAATTCATTCATTTATTCATTTCGTTTATTCAACTTGCTGCTCGCTGCGACCAAACTCCCGCTTCGATGAGCAAACTCCACTCAGAGGAGGAGGAGGAGCAGCAGCAGCAGCAGGAGGGGGAGCAGGAGGGGGAGGAGGGTTGCCAGGCGCGTGCCAAATTAGCGCAATGCTCTCCCCTGCATCGAACAACTATTTCAGAGTGTGGGGGGAGAGGCCACAGGGGCACAGGGAGCCGCAAGTATAAATTTTATTTGATTTTTTTCGTGGACCATTCATCGTTTTGGCGTTGGTTCTTGTTGCGGGAATATAATTGAGCAGCCCAGCCCAGCCACTCGCCTGCAATTTCTGTCAGTGTGTTGGGTTGGGGGGGAATTTCTCTCAGTGCTGGGGCAGGGGCCGGGGCCCTTTCAACTGCAGCGCCGCTTTATGGCCACAAATTCGCTTTGGCTTTTTGAACGCTTTATGGCTTAATTGGTTTTCGGTTTGGACTCCAAGTCGCAGGGCAGGAGTGGGGCTCTGAGTCCATGTCCTGTCACAGCCAATAGAGCGAACCTTCATAAATGAGCGGAGCGGAGCCCAGAGCCCAGAGCGGCGGCCACATAAACTTTACAACCTTTAATGGGATGTATATCCAGCCAGCCATCCAGCAGCCGCCTTTACGATCGCCCTCTCTAATCCGCCCACCCCCCTCTCTCTCTCTGTGCTCCTCCTTGGATGCTTCTTGCAGATTCGGGACTGCCACAGTATGCGGGACGTGGCTCGAGCGGCGGCGGCGGCGGCGATGACTCCATGTCGGAGGATCGCATCGCACACATCCTGAGCGAGGCCTCGTCGCTGATGAAGAGCACAGCCGCCCAGCAGCAGCGCGAGCAGCAGGATCAGCACAGCAACGAGGACAGCAAGTCGCCGCCACAGAGCTGCACATCGCCGTTCTTCAAGGTGGAGCAGCAGCTGAAGCAGCAGCAGCAGCAGCATCGCGACCAGCAGCACATGGCCTCCGAGCAGCGGGACGCCGTGGTGGCCGCCGCCCAGCAGCAGCACCAGCAGCACCAGCAGCAGCGGGAGCAGCGCGAACGGGAGCGCGAGCAGCAGCAGCGACTCCGCCACGAGGATCTGGCCCAGGACAAGATGGCACGACTCTACCAGGAGCTGATAGCCCGCACACCACGCGAGGCAGCCTTCCCCAGGTGAGTGCCGAACCCCGAGCCCCGAGCCCCTCAAGGGAGCAATCTCTGAACTGCCGCTGACATCTCTCCTCTCCTCTCTCCTCTCTCTCTCTCTTGCAGCTTTCTGCTGTCGCCATTCTTTGGTGGTGCCGCCGGCATGCCCGGCGCGGCCAATGCATTCCCAGTTCCCGACGAGAACATGCGCCACGCCTTCGAGCGGGAGATCGCCAAGCTGCAGCAGCAGCACCAGCAGCAGCAGCAGCAGCAGGCGGCCCAGGCGCAGGCCCAGGCCCAGGTCCAGGCCGTGTCCGGCTTCCCCAACTTCTCCAGCCTGATGGCGCTGCAGCAGCAGGTGCTCAATGGCGCCCAGGATCTCTCGCTGGCCGCCGTCAAGGACATCAAGCTGAACGGACAGCGCGGCTCGCTGGAGCACAGCAGCAGCAGCTCCAAGGACGGCGACCGCGACGATCCGCGCGACTATCCGCAGTCGCTGCATGGCCGCAAGTCCGACACACCGGCCCCACCCGCGCCCCCAGCTCCGCCCGCGGGCAGTGCCGGCAGTGTGCCCGGCTCGGCCAACAGCCTCTCGAGCGTCCGCGATGGCGGCGTGGGCGCCGGCGCCGGCGCCGGCTCCGTTGGGGCCGGCAGTCATGCCAGCAACTCGGCCGCACCCAGTCCGCTGAGCAACTCCATCCTGCCGCCGGCGCTGAGCAGCCAGGGCGAGGAGTTCGCGGCCACCGCCAGCCCACTGCAGCGCATGGCATCCATCACGAACTCGCTGATCACACAGCCGCCGGTGACGCCGCACCACAGCACACCGCAGCGGCCCACCAAGGCCGTCCTGCCGCCCATCACGCAGCAGCAGTTCGACATGTTCAACAACCTCAACACGGAGGACATTGTGCGCCGCGTGAAGGAGGCTCTGTCCCAGTACAGCATCTCGCAGCGGCTGTTCGGCGAGTCGGTGCTGGGCCTGTCGCAGGGCTCCGTGTCCGATCTGCTGGCACGGCCCAAGCCCTGGCACATGCTCACCCAAAAGGGGCGCGAGCCCTTCATACGCATGAAGATGTTCCTCGAGGACGAGAACGCGGTGCACAAGCTGGTGGCCAGCCAGTACAAGATTGCGCCCGAGAAGCTCATGCGCACCGGCAGCTACTCCGGCAGCCCCCAGATGCCGCAGGGCCTGGCCAGCAAGATGCAGGCCGCCGCCCTGCCCATGCAGAAGATGATGAACGAGCTGAAGCTGCAGGAGCCCGCACAGGCGCAGCACATCATGCAGCAGATGCAGGCGGTGGCCATGTCCGCGGCCATGCAGCAGCAGCAGCAGCAGGCAGCCGCCGCCGCCGCCGCAGCCGTGGCCGCACAGCAGCAGCAGCAGCAGCAGCAGAGCCAGCACCAGCACCCCCATCAGCATCCACATCCGCATCCGCACACGCACCAGCAGCATCAGCAGCACCAGCAGGCAGCCGCAGCCGCCCAGGCAGCCGCCGCGCTCCACCATCAGAACATGCTGCTCACATCGCCGGGCCTGCCGCCGCAGCATGCCATCAGTCTGCCGGCCTCGGGCGGCGGCGCCGGCTCCTCTGTGGTCTCGCAGCCTGGCGGCCAGGGCAGCGCCGGCGGACCCTCGGGGCCACCGTCGGGTGGCGAGAAGAAGCCCATGCTGATGCCGGTGCACGGCGGGGCACATGCGCCCAATGCGATGCGCAGCCTGCACCAGCACATGTCGCCCACCGTGTACGAGATGGCGGCACTCACGCAGGACCTGGACACGCACGACATCACCACGAAGATCAAGGAGGCGCTGCTGGCGAACAACATTGGCCAGAAGATCTTTGGGGAGGCGGTGCTGGGCCTGTCGCAGGGCTCCGTGTCGGAGCTGCTGAGCAAACCGAAGCCCTGGCACATGCTCTCGATCAAGGGCCGGGAGCCGTTCATCCGCATGCAGCTGTGGCTGAGCGACGCCAACAATGTGGAGCGGCTGCAGCTGCTCAAGAACGAGCGGCGGGAGGCGAGCAAGCGGCGCCGCAGCACCGGACCCAACCAGCAGGACAACAGCAGCGACACCTCCAGCAACGACACCAACGACTTCTACACCAGCAGCCCCGGACCCGGCTCCGTGGGCTCCGTGGGCGGTGCGCCGCCCAGCAAGAAGCAGCGCGTCCTCTTCTCCGAGGAGCAGAAGGAGGCCCTGCGGCTGGCATTCGCCCTCGATCCGTATCCCAATGTGGGCACCATCGAGTTCCTGGCCAACGAGCTCAGCCTGGCCACGCGCACCATCACCAACTGGTTCCACAACCATCGCATGCGGCTCAAGCAGCAGGTGCCGCACGGCCAGCCCGGCCAGGACAATCCCATACCGAGTCGCGAGAACACCAATGCGACGCCCTTCGACCCCGTCCAGTTCCGCATCCTGCTGCAGCAGCGACTCGTCGAGCTGCACAAGGAGCGCATGGGCTTGGGCGGTGCGCCCATACCCTACCCACCGTACTTCGCGGCGGCCGCCCTGCTCGGCCGCAGCCTGGCGGGCATACCGGGCGCGGCGGCCGCTGCTGGCGCTGCTGCTGCTGCGGCGGCTGTGGGTGCGGCCGGCGTCGGTGTGGGGGACGAGCTGCAGCTGCAGGCCCTCAATCAGGCGTTCAAGGAGCAGATGAGCGGCCTGGATCTGTCCATGCCGACGCTGAAGCGCGAGCGCAGCGATGACTATCAGGACGACCTCGAGATGGACGCCAGTGGCCACAACATGAGCGACAACGAGTCGCTCGAGGGCCAGGAGGCGGAGGACAAGGCCGTCTCCGAGTACGAGAAGGTCCTGCAAAAGTCCGCCCTCGCCTCGGCGGCTGCCGCCTACATGAGCAACGCCGTGCGCAGCTCCCGCCGCAAGCCGGCGGCGCCCCAGTGGGTGAATCCCGCTGGCACCACCACACCCAATGCGGGCCTGGCAGCCGCAGCCGTGGCAGCGGCCGCAGCGGCCGCCGCTGTGGCGGCCCAGGCCGGCGCGGGCAGCGACAGTGAGCGCATCATCAACGGTGTCTGCGTGATGCAGCAGGGCTCCTCCGACTATGGCCGGGACGATGCTGACGGCAAGTCCGTGGAGGCTGGCGGCAATGACTCGGAGCATGAGCACGCCCAGCTGGAGATTGACCAGCGGTTCATGGAGCCCGAGGTGCGCATCAAGCAGGAGGAGGACGACGACGAGGAGGAGGACCAGCAGCAGCAGCAGCTGGATGGCGGCCTCGATTGCGAGGCGAGCGAGGCGGAGAAGAAGCTGAAGGTGATCAACGAGGAGAAGCTGCGTCTGGTGCGCGTCAGTCGCCTGAGCACCGGCCAGGGTGTCGTCGACTCTGAGGAGTCAGCAGCGAGCTGTGTCGCCGCCGCAGTGGCCGGTGGCAGCGGGACAGTGGCAGCCGCCGCCCAGGCGGTAACCAGTGCCGCGCCAGCCGCTGCGTGGAACTACTAGGACAGTGCAATGATCAACGATGGAGCAGATGGAGTTCGAGATGGAGTTCGAGATGGAGACGACCGTTTACTTGTGATTAAGTTTGGATGTTTAGACCTAGACGTAGACCTAGACCCAGGACTCGCCTCGAGCGGGCTAGATATACATAAATATCGGATACATAAATAGCACCTAGAACGTAGAGAACTCTATAAACATAAACATATATTTTTTTTTGTTTTTTTTAATCATATTTACGTACAATATAAAATACGATACGGATACAATACCCATGGGAGTTAGGATAGCAGCGTAGCCTTAGGTGTCTGGCTTTTGCCCGGAGTTGTAATAATTGTAGCTAAAAGTTTAGAGACGCTATGCGAGGAGCGCAAAAGTATTAAAATCACCCATGAAGTCCCATAAGGCCCCTCCCCCCAACTACCCCAAAACAAAGCAAAGCAAAACAAACGAATAAGATAACAGGAGAGGAAGAAGGCCCCCACTGACTTGCCCAAGAACTTTAACCAAAAGCCAAGATCCAATGATAGCGAAAGAGATCTTGCAAAGATTTTTTTTGATTTGTTTCTACTTGAAGACTGTAAGCGAAGGCGGTAGGACGGATGGATGGATAACTGCGTACATAAGTATATGCAGATATGTCCATGCATCACTTTGTGTTTGTCGATCTATTATTACCACAATTACGATTATGATTACACGATTATGATAATGATAATGATAATGAATATGAATAATGATAGGGCACTAGGGCTCTATGCACCTTGTTCAATGGTTGGAGTGTAAATACGGACTAAGACGAACCCTGGAGATGCCGCTCTGTACATAGGACTCCTCGCGAGGCATGATCTTTCCTTCGTTACTTCGTTCTTCCTTCGTACTCCAGCAGATCTTCCCCTCAGTCCCCCGACTTGTTAAACTATCTTTTGATCTCAAGCAAAACACACACACAAAACGAACGGAGAAACGACAAACGAGAAACGAGAAACGAGAAGCAATTAAGAAACGAAAACCCAAAGTAAAAGATAGTTGAAGGCAAGCAACATTGCAGCGAGGAAAATGTTTTCGCCCTTTACCCTTTACCCTTTTTTTTTAACATATTTTTTTCTCTTTTATATATAAATAAATATTTGTTGAATAAAAGTTCAGTGAGCGGAAGGGAAGCGAAATGTGAGGAAGGGTTTAAAAGTTGAGAGGAGAAAAGTGAAAAACGTAAAATATATAACAATAAATTTTGTAAATTTTGAATTTACATAAAAAATCAAACACACACATACACACATACACACACACACCCCCACACCAACACACACAATGATAAAAAATTGAATAATTCATAATTATAGCAAAAGTAAAACCGCAAAATGCACTAAATTATTATTTATAATCTACTTACTCTATAAATAATTATGCATAAATACATACATACGCATATACACACACACACATACATATATGAGTATATGCAACAACAAAAAGCGTATGCGTAGAGGGAGAGGGAGAGTCGAGGAGGAGTTTATCAACGTGTAGCCTAACGGTAATTTAAATTCGCATTAAACCCTAGCATAAATACCAACAATTTCTTCTGTGACACTCAACTATTTCGAGATGGAAGCGTAAGCAAACACAAACACAAACACACTTTAAAACACAAACCGCATATCGTACTAAAGAAATTATATACAAAAAAAAGAAAGTAAAAGCAAAAGCAAACAAAAAAACAAAAACAAACAAAAAGAAACATAAAAACCCTAATGTAAGAGAGCCAATTTTTTTTTTGCCTAGCGCCTAAGTTTACAAAGTAATCGTACAATTAAACAAATTTCAAAAATAAAAACCAAAAGCAAGAAAAAACCGCAAAAAAAAAATCAATCTGTTTTCCTAAAACGAACAACAACCAGAAAAAAAAACCAAACAATTTTTAAGGAATATTTAATGCAACCTTTTTTTTCCTAGGCTAAATATTTAAGCATGAAAACAAATTTCTCAAAACCAAAAAGAAAATATACATAAATAAAAGCAAACCAGCAAAAACTAACTAAATTAAAAACTACACAAAAATAAAAAAACATTTTTGCATAGGCCCGAAATTTGCCGCGTTATTATTATTATTATTATTATTATTACATACATATATATGAGAAGTAAAAGCAGTGGTTGACGAAGAGGAGGCGAAGAGGGAGGAGAAAAAAAATACCAACATATACCAAACACATTTCAAATACCTAAAACAAAAATACAATTTGCGTCTTCAAACAAAATTTATTCAAGAATAAAACAAAAACGAAAACGAAAACAAAAAAACGTAAAGCAAAAATATTAAGCCAATATTTAAAAAATATGCAAAAGACAAACAGCAAATGTGTCAGCGAATCTGTTGAGATCTTCTTGAATTTACAAGTATATATATATATATATATATGTATATGTATATATTATATGTATATATAGTTTTTCCAATCGACATTTCCTTTCCTCCTGTTTGTGTTTAAGTTAACGTGTTAAATACTTTGCATTTTCGTACGCTTTAGCTAATGGATAAATTAAACCTAATATGGATATGATAAACGATATTTAAAGAACGTAAACATATATATAAAATATATATACACAAAACAATGGGGGACAATGATGGTGGGGACCGGGACAGGGACACCTGAGAAGACCCCACCCAACCCCATGGGAAACCCACACGACACGATGAAATTGTTCGCAACTTTTAGTTTTAATTATTTCGTAATACACACCATTTTTTTGTCTTTGTATTTTTATTATTATTATTATTGTAATTATTATACGGTATATATATATATATATGATATATCTGATATATATATATATAGAGGAAGGATCGCAGAGAAGGAAGAAAAAACAAAAGCAAACAACATACCAATAATACATGAACATGAACGAAACTTTATCAAATAAAAATGTTTTATTAAACGAAAAAAAAACCCATCGAGAATCCTTTTTTTATTTTCCACAAATTTGTTCCACAAGAAAAACCAAAGCAAAAACAAAAACAAAAACCAACGAAAAGTATTCCCTTGCTCCGAGTCCAAAAGGCCTTTTGATTTCATTTAGCAAATCGGATGCCGCTGAGGAACGAAAGTACTCGCAATCTCTTATAAATGTCGTATCCCTTCCTGACCCCGCCCACAGCCCACCCACACACACACACACACACACACATGCACTCAGATGTTGGCTCGCGTGTAGCATACTTTGGGGGAGCTGGAAATATGAGATCCCCAATGCCATGCCAGCCATGCGGGGCATATGCAGCATTTTTATACACACAACATTATATATAGTCACATTTATATACACACAATATGCGGTGCTAGCCAAGTAAATTAAAGCAAACGAAAGAATACTTCAAATAGAGCAACAACAACAAATATATTGAAGCAAGCACACAGATTATACAGATACAGATACAGATACAGATATATAGTCTATATGCATACATACATACATACATATATATAGTGACGTAGGCAGATGAAATTTTTTGCATAGATCCGTAGATCCTTAGGCAGGCGGAGCACAGAAGGGGGAGAAACATACGTAATTAATTGTAAACTCGATCAAGAAAAGAAGCGAAACGAAAGAAGGTGGACACACATTTGATTAAATCAAAACTCGAGCTGTAAATATGAAACACAACATGAATTATGAAATGGCATATGCGCAGAGATCTTAGTAATTATTGAAATTATGAAAAATATCCTTCCAACTTAAGCACACCAGAACAAGAGCAAGGCGCAGGAGCGAATATACTCAACACTTTTATACACTCCAAGATGAAAGGCAGTTTTTTTGAAGCTCAACTTTGGTAGAAAGTTCTGCACACATCTACATATGAACGGATATGGATATGGATATGAATATGATTATGAATATGAATGAATTTAAGCCCATGGTGATATACACACACACAAACACACCCACACACACACACACACACATATAAAAGTAAAAAAATACAGATATGGTTATACAATTTTTAAACAATGCCAAGTATCCCTTGCTGCCCCACTCGTTCCAGCCCGCGTTTAGCCCCTGTAGCTGTACATATTGACAAAAAGAGAAAAAAGCAGTAAAAAGCGAGAAACCTAAGAGTAAAATAATACAAGAAAAACAAGAACAGAACAGAAACACAAACCAGACCATATCAATATTATGTTTAATAATATGTACGACTAATATGCGAGTTATTTTAGCAGACAAGAAGCAAACCGAAGTGCAGAAGAGAAGCAGAACCCAGCCCAAGGGTTGGGGGCACCATGTCTTGATTATAATCAGATACAGTTAACCAACAGATATAGGATATACATATACAGATATAAAGATAGTTGAAAGATGATGCGAATGAGCAGAAAAACCGTAGTTAACACACACACACACACACACCAAGCGATTCTCCGACAGCCGGCAAAACCCCTCAGTTTTCCACCAACAATGATAACGATCTTAACGAGAACCAGCACCGTTTTTCAGTTTGAAATCCGCCCAAACAAAACAAACCAAAAACAAAACAAAAGCGAAAGAGAAAGAGAAAGAGAAAGAGCAATACAAAATGATGGTGAGAGAAGGGAAATGAACAACAATTAAGATTCTTAAGCAAATTAGCAAAATGTGCACAAAAAACGAAAGAGAAAGGGAAAACATAAGAAACACAATTAAAACAACAACAAAAAGCAGCAAAAATATCAAAAATATACATATAAACGAAATTAAATGCAAGAAAAACCCATAAATAGAATATATATATTATATATATATGTAACAAATAGATACTAAAGTTAAGCACATACAATTTTTGGCAAAACCTTGCAACCATTTTCTAAGATCTAAGCAAATCCAACACGAAAATTAGCCCCCAAGTAAGCATAAATGAAACATGCACACCCCGAGACACACACACACACACACACACACACACACACACACAGTCACATTTTTTTGTAGCATTTCTTGTATAAATGCACACGACATTGAGCATTGAATAAATAAATGGCATATTTTTTTTTAAACCTAAGCTAAATCGTAATTGTTCTTTGATTTGAATCATTGAAATTATGGATCCGCCGTGTACTTCCGGCAACGAGCATTTTGCTAATAAAATCAAATGAAAACCGAAACTGACACTGCTGCAAGAAAACAAAAACCACAACAACAACAACACCAATTATCAAACAACAACAACAACAAATTATATTAAACAAAAGTGGCAAACGATGAAAACGATGATGATGATGATGATGATGATGATGAAGAGGCGCACGAAATAATGCAAATATAAATAATAATAATAATATGATTAATAAATTAGTTTATATAGCATGTAAAACTGAACAGAGAAATCAAATTCAATAAAGACGAATCTACTGTATTCCAATCAGATGGCTGGTTGTAGAAGTAATGAATTATCCGGGGGAGCTGGAACTGAAGCTGGGAAATAGCAGAGCAATGCTCAAAATATAATTATGGTAGCCAGATTTATGGTTAAAAAGATAAATAAGCCAACAATCAAACCAATAGGCCATTAGCCATAAAAAAGCGCATCTACATCGATGGGCAATTTACGGCGTAGAATATAATTTATAGTTACATACGTGCAGAGTTGTAAACCATGAGTTGCAACACACAGCTGCGCCACCTGGTGAGCCAATCGTGCACCATGCAACGCAGCGCGTAGCTCACGTTTTTTTGTCGCTAGCCGGCTGCTCGTAGTTCACTGGTTTTCCGCCAGTTGGCGCTTTACTAGAAATTACGTGACATTTCTTATTTCGACCTAGCAGGCTCCCATTCAAAATTCCCCTTGTCCCAGATTCGTTTCGGTATTTCCCTTCAGTCTTTCGATATCGATTTAGTCTCACGGCATTTACACAAAATTGTTATCAAAATTTCTTAATGAAAATTTAAATCTTTGGTTCCTGCACTCTGACATCCCCTCGGCACCGCAATGAGCAACGGCAGCAACGGGAGCAACGTGCTGCCACCGAACGGAGATGGCGATCACGAGGAGTCGTCCCCCTGGCTGGCCATAATGGACACGGAGGCGATCGAGGACAACTTCACGGAGCACTATGGCGCTGAGGATGTACGCGAAGAGCTGCGCCAGATAATGGCGCGCCAGAATGCCGATGGACTGCTGAGCGGCTGGCAGCCTCTGGCGCCGGCTGAGAACCATTCACTGTCGGACACTGGGTCCTTGCTGACGCTCAACCCGTCGCCGGCCAGCACCAACATTGCCGAACAGTACGGACGACAGGATCGTGATCACTTGCGCAGCAACTTGAGGTTGGACTTAAGTCGATCCCATCATCTCCGGAACATTGACTCGATTCCCTACCTGCTGGAACGGCCGCCCTTGCCCTCACATTTGCGTGGATTAATCAAGGCGCCCGATGCCAGCGCCAGGGCCAGCGCCAGCGCCAGGCGGGCAGCTAAGAGATCGCCTCGCCACTTGGGCCTAATGGGCAAACTGAACAAGGTGCGGCTGCTGGGCGAGCTGGTGGAGGTGGTGGAGTCCGTGCAGGGAGAGGAGGAGTTCTGTGAGCAGCTCCAGCACCGACTAATGGAGTTCCGGCGCACGGGCTTCCGCGACATGGAGCCGCTGATGTTTGGCAGCGAAGACCAGGCCGAATTGGTGGGACAGCCGCTGGAGCGAGTTCGCTTTGCCGAGGCCATTGCCTATCTGGATCAGAATATGCGCCTGGACAGGGATCTCTATCAGCTGGCCGAAGAGTCCCTCAAGCGATTCAAGTCGCAGCGGGCTGTGCTGTACACGCGGGCCACTGAGGCACAGAATAAGTTCTACGACCTGCTCGATCAGCTCGTCGAGGGCGAGAACTGCAGCGACATGAATGTTGTAAGTAGACAACACATCAGTTTCCCCCTAGCTACTGAAGCACCTCCCGCAGTTGGTGCGCAGCGAGTTGCACGAGTTGTCTGGGGCACGCAAATGCCTGCGCCGAGTCGTCAACCAGATGATTAGGCACCCCCTCACGGAGAGAACGTACAGCGAGACAATGCGCCTGATCAAGTGCTTGGTGGCCAAGCTGTGCGTCCTCATGCCGTTCCACATACCGTGCACCGTCCACTGGGGACTGATCCGCAACGAGGAGCTGACCCAACTGGCCAGCTCGCTGAGCGAGGAGCTGGCGTGCCTGCAGCTGGAGCTCTTTCGCCAGCGGGAGCAGCTCTGTCTCGAGCGCAGAATGGCGCAGGAGCGCACCAGCGGCCATCTGCTGGAGCTTCGCGTTGGCAACGCCAAAGCTTCGGATGAGGAGATCTCCGACCGGTCCGACCGGTCCGACCGTCAGACCATTATCGAGATGCTGGCAGCTCGGCCACAGCAGTTCTCCGACTCGGGCTACGGCTCAGACAGAGACTCCGACAGCAGCTCCACCACGGACCAGTGGCGCGGCAGCGACCAGCGTTCGGTGCAGCAGAGTGCGGACGAGACGGCGACTCGCCGGCGGAATTTCGCGGCGGCCATGAGGCGCTACAAGGACGTCCAACGGCGGCGGGCCGAGCTGGGACTGCCCAGCTTCGAAGCGGAATTGGAAGAGCTGTCCGCCAGTCAGCAGCCTTGTAGTTTATGAAGAGATCAATTCTACTACTAGAGCTGCCAGAGGGTTTCAAAATTCCCAGTATTTTGTGATTATAAAATTAAAAAACAAAACACAAGCCGCTTTCCCACTTGCATATCCAATTGTTGAGTTGATGTCAGGTGCCAGGAGAATCTCCTCGAGCAGCATTAGACAAAGGAACTGATTGTTGGGGAGTTCTTCCGGTGTTACTCCACAACAGAAGTGGTTTCTGACCTAAGAACGGAACGGGTTTTGGTGGTGAATAGTTTATTTATTGTTTGACATACACAATTCGCTTATACACAGTGATGCAGGCCCAAAGATCAGTCCCAAATCTGTTTAGCATTTGGTTTGTTCGTACATTTTTCTGTTTCTGTTTTTGTTTTTGTTTTTTTGGTACATATGTATAATATATAATTTATATAATTTAGCAACAAACGAGAACCAAGTGGATGCTTTACATTTCAATTGGTTTTCTTTGTGTGTGTGTTTTTTTTGTGGTTTTTTTTTGGTATTACATCATCCAAAAAGTAGAAAAATGTTATTTCTAAAAAAATACAGGGTAACATTTAGCTCTCATATCCAATTTGTCTTTGCTTCTGCACGTATTACATATCTATATATATAAATATAATTCATATTTTGTTTGCTTCATTTTGTTTTCCTTGTCGATATATTTGTTGTTCATTTTCCTATGCTTTTATTTACTTGCTTTCCTTTTCTGTTTTGTTTTTGTTATTCTTGTGTTTGTACAGAGGTTTTGGAGACATAAAAACAGGCGCTAGTTGAAACCTTGGAGGGCAAACAGATTGATCATCCTCTTCCTCAGAGATATATATGTATGTCTTGTATATAGATGCTATTTAAGTTGATTTCAGATCGCACAAAGAGGTTGTTCAAAAGTGACACAGAGACGGTTCTGTGTGTGTGTTCTGTGTGTGTGTTTGCGGCATGCAACAAGGCTATACCAAAGGCAGGGCTTAAGGAGCAGGGAGACCTCGCTTCAAGCTAACAAATCCGTGGAAACTGGTAACAGTGCGGCCTACACCTCAATCAAAGTGGAGCAGTGGCTGGGGCGGGGTCTGGGGCAGGCACTTACAATAGCTCAACATAAACCGACATCTCTCGATCCTACGGATCTGCCCTATAAGCTAAATATCTAAATATAATTATATACATCTATGGACTAAATTCACAGTTCACGATCCATCAACGCATGAGAAAGCACTTTTGATGGGGAAAGTGTAGCGAGGGAAATCCCCATGGCCGGACGTCTTCCTTAGAGAGAGAGATGGAGATTGGTATGGAAACCCCATTGAGGTGTGCAAATTCCAGATGATTCCGGTACTCTGATTCCTCTCTGCTTTCCCCATTTCGATATATCAATATAAATACCCACTTAAGTCACTTCCGGAACACACAAATAGATAACGAAACAAACGAAAATTGATTCACATTTGGATTTGTGTGTATTTGGTATGCAAAAAAAGTTTTAAAATCGAATATATATATGCCCCACATCAATATGCATGCATGCATATATATATATCTCAATAATAATAGTAATAGTAATGGTAATAATAATATAATAATAATAATAATAATAAAGATGTTGTATAATAATAAAATAGAAGAAAAAAAAACACATTAACAAAACAGTTTTGCTCATCGCGGGCAGAAGTCGGGTAGGTTGGGGTAGGGTAGTGTGGGGTGTAGGATGGGGGGCCTAGTACCATATCGGAACAGATCAGATCGGACCGGCTCGGTTCGGTTCGGTTCTCCACCTGCTCTCTCTCTCTCTCTCTCTCTCTCTTTCTTTTTTATCCGTTGATTTAGTATTTGTATATATATAATATATGTGTGTTTGTGTATAAACAATAAAGCTTAATGGTTTATAACGATATTTATATATGCATCTATGTACTTTGCTATTGCCGTGTGTGTGTTTGTGTGTGTGGATATTTATATTTGTAGAGTGTGGGCTGTAGGCTGTTGTGTGTCCTAGAGCTATGTATTTAGAACTGTCAACTGTATTCAACCTAGGCGAAAAAACGACAACAATTCGGGCGGCGATTGTCTTTCGCGTGGGCATGGCATCGTATGGTGTGCCTGGGCTCGGCTCGGCTCGGAGATTTTACAATCATTTTGATGTTTTTTTTCCTCCTCTTTGCCCTTGCCACTATCCTCAACACATGCGCTTCACGGCCATTCTAGCATAATTAAACTAAAACATAATAGTAATAATAATAATATAAAAAAAAAGAGTTTTAATATTAAGATTTTTGAGCAAACAAAACACATTTCAACATTTGTTTCAGTTTTGTTTGTGGTTCTTTTTGTTGCAACAACTAGCAGATTGGTTTCTTTGACATCAACATTCAGTTTAAGTTTTAGTTTTTAGTTTTAAGTTTAATTATATAACTTTATAATGCGTTCTTTGCTTTTCTTTTCTTCTCGTTTCGTTTCGTTTTCTTTTTTCTTTGCTAAAAAGGTACATGAAGTGTATACACTTGGGGCGTCTTTGTCCAGTTCTCGTCCCTCCTCTGTTCTTTTCATATACATATATATATATATAGATATATTTATATGGTAATAAGTATTTCTTGGTTTCCACAGATGTATGTATATATATGTATATAGGATTTGTGTTTATGTTTTTTATGTTTTTGCATAGATTGCAGCATCGTTTCAACGGCGGCTCTTTCGAGGCATTTCTCGGGTATATACACATTCCGCTCTAGGCTCTGATTTAGAGGGGGCAGAGGGTCCTGATTTCAACTAAAGTCTGCTTACAGTCTGATTAACAATTCTTTTAGCATTTCAACTACGTAACCATTAGTGGGTAGAGGGGGAGCAGTGGGAAGGGGGCATGGGGCATGGGATTGGTGGCCTAACTTAACTAGGGTTTCGCTTTTGCTTTGTGGCTTCAACTTATGTCTAAATATCTTTGATTTAACATTTTTGTTTTGTTTTCTTGAGTGCCGTCGTCGTGTTGGGTGTGTTCTAGCAGTATATAGTGTACATGGCATATACCTAACTGTATATTGATCGCATCGTCCGTTTAACAAAGCAGCTCGAACAATTCTCCACAGATCTCGTTACTTCTTATTCAACTTTTGCTAAGGACTCGATTCGTAAGGCGCTAAGTGTGTCTGGGCTTCCTGCTTATGTATTACTCTTTCTCTTTCTTTCTCTCTCTCTCTTCTATATTATATATATGTATAAATGTATTTATAGATCGTGTAAGTAGTTTTCCATTCATGTGTGTCTCTGTCTGTGTTTGTGTGTTTATGATTCTTATTTGCATAGAAAACATTTTGCTTACAGCAGAAAACAAAAACTTTAAAAATAATTCTTTTTACCTTTACTTTTGTTGTTATTCTTAGTATAAAATTGTTTGCTTTCTTGTTTCTGCCTTTTTTCCTTGTTTTACAATTTTTATGGTTTGCATTCTTTTGCTTTTTTTACAATTTCATACTCTCTTTTTTGTACAACTCTCTTCTTCTTTTTGCTTTTCTTTTTACAAATTTTATGCTTTGTTTTAGCTTTCTCCTTTGTTGTACAAGTTCTTACTTGCTCTTTTTGTTACAATTTCTTGCCTTTTGTGTGTTTATTTGCTTTCTTTGTTTTACAATTTTTTTGTTTTTTGTTTTGTTTTGTTTTGTTTTGTGGTTTCTCGTTTCATTATTTTGTTAAGGATTTTCCTACTTAAATGAATTTTTGTGATTGTTTCCTTTGTCTGTCTGTCGTTTGATATAACGTTAACCGTCCCTTTGCCTGCCACTCTGTCTCTCCCTCTGATACGCTGGATATTATGAAACAAAGCCGAAAAGATCAAGGGCTGTACACTTAAATAATAAAATAGGTTCTTGCGGGTGGGTTCCACATGCTACACTACACTTTTAGCAAAAGCTTAAAATAATATTCTCCTGAAATAACATTAAAATTTTGATTTTCAATTTACAGTTTTTTCGATTCAAATCACTTTTCTACCTATTTGTAAAAACATTTTTGAACAAGTAAAAAAAAGATTAAAAAAAAAAGCCGGGAAGCAAAAGATATTTATAATTATATAAGTTACAATTTAATTAGAATTCGTTACGGTTTCAATTTTGTTACTTCCCATAGATGATGTGTGTGTGTGTGTGTGCGTGTGTATAATCGCATAAAATAATTGTCAAATATTGATGAAATGGCCAGCAATCGAGGACCGGAATCAAGTCCAAAAGACGTTTAAAAACTAAACTAAAACCTATCAAAAAATAGTCATAAATTTGTATAACAAACACAAGGATTAAAGGAGTAGCACACACATTCAAAATAAAGGAGAAGAACGGTTGAGGGGGCGAGGTGGCGAAGGAATCTGTTAAATCTTACGACTAAATGCTCTTATTTGAACAATTTGCAATTAGAAAGAGACAACAACACAGGGTACGTGGCCATTGAGGGGACATGCTAGTGGCTGTGGAGGGGTTAGGAGACTGTCCTCCGCCGGCCTCCGGCCTGTCGCCACATTCACCGCATCCATGCGGACTTGCGCTTGATCTTTGTACGCAATCCACGCACAGGCTTCACCTTATTCTTGGCCGCTGCCGCTGCTATTGCCGCAGCATTGGCCATCGCAGCAGTGAGATGTTGGGGCAACATGGCTGCCTGTCCTCCAGCCAAGTAGCTGCCATTCACGCTGCCAAACAGCTCTGTATGCTGTTGATGCTGGTGCTGCTGGTGCTGTTGGTGCTGCTGCATCTGATGTTGCTGCTGCTGCTGTTGCATCTGGTGGATCTGGTGCTGCTGCTGCTGCTGTTGGGCCAACGCCACATTGGCGGCGGCACTGCTGAGGAGTGCCATCTTGCTGCCGCTGCCATTCGAGTAGACAGACTGTGGTGTGGACGACAACAGTGGCTGGTACTGTTGCAGGAGGTGGTGCTCGTGATCCTCCTCGAGACTGTGGCTGGAGGGGCGCTTGTGTGGCGAGCCGTGACTGCTGCCGCTGCTGCCGTTGCTGTGATAATGCGTGGTGGCCACCGAGCCGCACTCAACGATGGATGAACGCGACAGTGAGAGCAAGGCGTCGACACCATCACGATGTCGCTGCTGATCGGCCAACTCCTCGGGCGTAATGTTGTGACTGTGGAGAAGAGGGAAGAGAATTAGCTTGATTCAAGGATCCCGCTCGCCATGCACTACGAGACTCACTTCTCCTCGCTGCTGTCGTAGGCCGCATCGGAGCTGGCGCAATTGCTGTCCGATCCACCGCCGGCATTGGCCTGAGCCTGAAGCTGCATCTGGGCGGGTGTTTGCCCCGCCAGAATATTGCCATTCATAAGAGGTGTGGAGGCGCCGCTATCCGCATTGCTATTGCCGCCAGCGGAATAAGTGTGATCCTCGCTGGGCGAACTCGTAATCACTGGAGCCCTGCGAGAGACAAGGACACATGAGGGTAGAGGAGGAGACTCTACGTTTTGTCCGGTTTGCTGGCTTACCCATTTTGAAAGGACTCGGTGAAGGCCTTTGGTCCGTGTTTGAGGAAGAGCATGGCCGCCGCAGCGTGCACATCGTCCATGCTGTCCGCTCCACAATCGCGCGCCAAGCGCTCAAAGTTAATGCCATCCCCATTGGCAGTAGGGCCAGCAGCAGCAGCAGCAGCAGCCGCACCTCCGTTGCCCACATAAATGTACCTGCCACCGGTACCGCTGCCGCTGCCGCTGCCATTGCCGTTGCTGCTGCTGTTGTGGTTTTGGTTACCCGCATAGTCGGCCGATACATCGTCATCGTAGACATCGCCGAGGAGCAGCTGGCGCGTGGGCGGTCCACCATCTTCGCGGATTTTGCGGAAGGCCTTGGACAAGTAGGGAAACAGCTTAGGATCGACACGCGCATGACTGGCACTGGCTCCTCCGCCGCCAGCGCTCGACAGTGGACTGGTTGGCATGGCGGCCGATTGACTAGCACCACCGTTGGCCAGCACCAGGCCATTGCTTTTCGTGGGTGTGGCCAGTGCCACTGGAGCCGTAGAGTTGCCACAGGCAGCGGCGGCGGCGCCGGCAGCCACTCCATCAAGTACATCATATCCGCCGGATGATTGGGCTGCGCCCTGTCCACTGGGACTCTTCAGCGATGTGCTGATCTTGTCCACCGCTGAATTCGGAAAGAATGGCGACCGATTGAGGGCCTGGATGAGATTTTGACGCTGTTGCGGCTCCACGCGCCACAACGAACCCTTGCCCATATTGGGCGCCTTCTCCACTTTGACGAAACTCTTGTTGAGCGACAAATTGTGACGCACACTGTTCTTCCAGCCATTGGGGGCCGTCTTGAAGTATGGAAAGTGCTGAACAATCCATGCATAGATCTCTTTCACAGGCAGCGCCTTCTCGTTCGAGCCCTCAATGGCCATAAAGATGAGGGAGCTGCAGGGACAATTTGGAAATCAATTTAGAATCGAATCTAAAAGAGAAGTTCACTGGGATCGCTCACCTAAAGCTATATGGCGGCTTGTTGTTTGTATGCACTAGCGGATCGTATGGCACATTGTTGGGATGCTTTTGCTTCTGCGGTGTGCTGCCTGCTCCTGCACCACCT
Source organism: Drosophila subobscura (assembly GCF_008121235.1). Classification (NCBI taxonomy): domain Eukaryota; kingdom Metazoa; phylum Arthropoda; class Insecta; order Diptera; family Drosophilidae; genus Drosophila; species Drosophila subobscura. The sequence goes on along the minus strand of NC_048530.1, from coordinate 19,471,725 downwards.
CCTGCTCCGTTGCTGGTGTTGTTGGCGTTGTTGCTGTAGCTGGTGTTCTTGGGTGCCGATACCACATATTGGGGCGTACTGGTGTGCATCCTGGAGTTCACTGTCATATCGAACTCCTTCAGCGAGTCCTCGTTCTCGTAGCTGCTGTAGCTATTGGGACTGCGCAGATTCAAACCAGATCCATTATGATTCCCCATTGCTGCATTGATGGGCGGCGGTGGCGGCGACACAGACACATGCATGCCACGCTGTTGCTGTTGCTGCTGCTGTTGGAGATGCTGCTGCTGCTGTTGTTGCATTGGCGTGGCATTTGTGTAGTAGATGCTGCCACCTCCTCCCAGGGTCGTCTCCGTTGGTGCAGTCGAAGAACTGCCAAAAAACCAAACAGACAGAGAGATTATTTTTATGGACTGCCAACGAAGAGGCGGAGATCCTTGAGATACTCACATGACATGCGTTGAACCGGCGAGATTATTCACAAAACTGTAGCCACCCGTCAGGGGCGAGGCTGTGATCAATCCCGTTGTGGTTATCAGCGTCGAATGCTCGGGCAGGTGCTGTCTGTTGCTGTTGCTGTTGCTACTACTGGGATTGCTGCTGCTTGTATTCCAGGGCATTGTGCCAGCGCCAGAGAACTTGACCGTTTCGTAAACGGTCGTATAGCTGCTGGTTGCCTTGGGGCCTGGACTATTTCCGGCCCCATTGCTGCCACCCGATGATCCATTCACCGACATGGAGGAAGCGGATGCGGATGCGGAGGTGGACGTGGAGCTAAGCGATGAATTGTTGGAGGATGCGGGCGAACTGACCACCGTCACTGTGGAGGCCACATGGTTGCTATGGTCCACATGGACGTTCATCTTCTCCCGCAAATATTTCTTGTGGGGATGGTGGGTGGTTGTATTGTGGTGGTTGCTGCTGTTATTATTTGGGGAGCACGGCACTGCGGACGAAACGGAAACCGTTGCCATGGATGTGGGGGAGGAGGTCTTGAATGTTGTTGCACCCGTCCCATTGCTGGTCACATAGAGCTGTTGAGGCTGCTGCTTGGCGGGCGAAATTGTGGCTTGTGCTGCTGCTGGTGCGTTGCTGCTACTGCTGCTGGTCACCACCACAGGCATGTAGCTTGTTCTTGTGGCCGTCGTCGTCGTCGCTTTGGCGGCCTTGTACTCCACCACTGTGGTGGTGCCGCTGGGTCCCTTGTGCACTGTCGTGGTGCTGTAGACGCCTCCCGGCGTCCCCTGCTGTTCGCCCGTCTCCGCCATATCGATGCTGCACGCCGGCAGCTCCTCAATGAGATCGCCGACATGGCAGACTGCCGCAGGAGCCTTGAGGGCCACAGCTGCTGCCCGTTTGGCCTGCGATGCGGCCGTTGTGGCCCCGCTGCTCGTGACAATCCCCTTGATCAGATTGCTGTCGCTCAGCCACGACAAGGAGCGCAGCTCTCCATCGTCCGCTCCCGCTGCAGCCGCTGCAGCGGCGGCCAATGCATCTGCCGAACCCATTTCCAGGGGCTCGGCGGCTAAAAGTACAATATTTCCACCCGTTCCAGCGCCACCACCGCCCGTGGGCGTGGTAGCGACTGCTGTGGCACTACTGTCGTAGGCGGTGAAGCCGCCGTTGTGGTTCGGTTGGAGGACGACATATTTTGAGCTGGTGGCCTGCATGTTGCCACCTCCGTGATTGATGCTGCTGCTATTTCTGGTACTCGTGGTGGATGATGATGCTTGCGCTGCTGCTGCTGATATTATGGAAGATGCTGTTGATACTGGTGCTGCTGTTGATGCTACTGCTACTGGTGCTGCTGCTGTTGCTGAGGTGCTGATAGGTGGGGGGATTACGCTGCGGTATCCATGTACGGCACTTGGTGCCGACGCTGGCGCTGCTGTCGTCTGTAGATGGCCACGCAATTGGCCAAGATCCCGCGTGGTCAGCAGCTGTGCGGGATTATCTGTGGACATGCTGCAAGAGAGAGAGGTCAACAAATTAGTGAGGAACTAAGAATCGTAAGAATTGATTTGTAGTAAGCCTCAAAATTAAGTTTCATACACAAATTTCCCATAATCGAAAGGGCACCTCGATTCCTTCTGAGCTACGAAAAGCAAATATCGTGCGTGGAGGCGGGTAAATAAACAGTTTTTAAGACGAAGAAATCAAAGACAAAATGCTTGTGCTTTCATTATTATTTCAGCAAGAATAGTAAGGCCCATAGACTGACTCAGATCATCATCATGGAACGATCATGAGTGCTCACTCGACTGTATCTGGAAGATATTGTCTCATCGTTAAACCTAAAATTCTTTGGATAAATCACTTCGCTCAGACATGAACATCATTTCATCGAGTATTTTTAGCCATTTTGATGATATAATGATTGATTTGACGAAATTATCAATGTTGCTGCACTTTGCGGCGAGACAGTCATTAAATGGATGTCGTGAGCGTGACTAGACACAATCGGTTGTTGTTGTTGTTGTTGTAACGAACGTCCTTCACACAGCATTGATTGCCTACTTTGCTGCGCATTGTTACACACGTACAACGAATGTACGCGAGTGTGTTCAAACAGCAGCGGACATACGAATAGTTCCGCTGCTGAAAGAGCACACACTTTTCGAATACACAATTTTTAGACACTCTGAAAGATTGTCAATACCAAACATTTCACGGATTTTTCAACCTATCATCTCTTTCTGACTGTTACAATTACTTTGACCGCGACTGTGTGCTTTTCACTTCTGCTCTCCCACTCTGGCTATCTCTGTCTGACTATCTCTGCTGCTGCTGCTCTCTCGTTTGTCGCTGCCATTTTATTGCTGCTTTGCTTGTTTACGCGTGTTAGCTTTTTGTGCCGTTTTATGACGCGTCGGCAGGGCAGCAACAACGTCGGCGACGTCACCCACAAGCCCGAGTCGCGTCGCTTGAAGCTAATAGCGCGCTCTGTCTGACTGCAAGGGTTCACCTGCCATGCCCGCTCTCTCTCTCTGTCTCTCTCGGACTCAGTCACTCCTTATGCCTAGTGCTGTGCCTGCTGCCTCGCCTCCGCTGGCTGGCATGTGTGAGTGATTAGTGGATTATCTTATCAGCAGTTTTCATTTTAGTTTCGTGTGTTCATGGCTGTTCATGTGTGTGCGTTTTGGGCTTTGGCTATAGTTTGTTTTTCTACGCTTGCATTCGAAGAGTAATAGAAGCAAATGAAAATGTAACAGAAACGACAATAAATCAAAGAGCGAGTCCAAAGATTAGTATTTCATTCATGCATTCATCCCCACCTCATTAACCTCACTTTTACATATTCTCCTGCTTTTACCCAAGCTGCTCTCACATTGCATTTCAAGACATCACGGAAGAAATCAAAACAAAAATGCACCCCAATGCGATGGGCAAAGTGAGAGAGCAAATGAATCCTTCATTCATCATTAGTTTATTCTCTCTCCATCCTTTCAGTCAGTCTTAAGTCCTTCAACAATACCCAATAACCCCGCAATCAATAATTGCTTCATTCCATTTATTCATCCAACAATTGATTTCATCTAATATTCATTGAACCCCCTAAAGCGCAGTTTGCAATTAACTTAAATATTCATTTGCCCTTTTTGGGCCAACTTTTTTGCTGTTAGGCAAGCGGCGACACGGTACTATGGGTGGCATGGGGAATTTAGTGCGGTGCCGAGGTGGCAGCCAACAAAGTGTATTATTATTTATTGATTTTCAGCAAAGACCAAACATACACATGTATGTATGTATGTGGGTATAACAAAAACAAATAATACAACAAAATAAACACACTAAAAAATGTCCGGCAAAGAAATTTACTTTGACATGCCGTTAGTTGGTCTTCTTCGTCTCTCAATATTCGTTTTTGTTTTGCATGTGCAAAGAGCAGCAGCAACAACAATAAAGCGCGCCACAACAAACGAGAAAGAGAATGAGAACGAAACGCACAAAGCAATAGCAGCAGGGAAACAACAATAAGAAGAGCACAAAAACGAATAAAAAGCTCGCACTGTCGCTGTCGCTACCTCTGCTACTGGCTACGACGACCTCCAAAACTGGCGTCGCAACGCTGTGCCGTCTCTCCCACCTTACAGTGGCGTCTCAAATAAATAGACAAGGCTCTGGGAGCAACGCTGCGACGCAGTTTTTTCATACCTTTGCTAAGCGAAGTATTTGCGACTTTGCAATGCAGAAAATATCAACCATTTCAGTCTTTTATATGGAGTGAGTTTATCGTATAGGATCAAGCCGCAAGTGTATCAAGAGCTTCGGCCTCTGAAGCTGGCCTTCCTTAACCGATTTTCGAAAGTTTACGTCGTTGTCTTGGCAACTTTGTTTTGCTGCTGCTGCTGGAAAAACAACAACAATAAAAACTAGCGGCAAAACCAACACAAAATGTATAAACAATTCTAAACATTTTTGCAAGACAAAAGTGGGATGGTGGGGGGAAATAGGAGCGATGGAAAGGTGCTCCGAGAGTCTCCCGTCTCTCTCTTCTGTTCTGTACGAATGAGACACAAAGAAAATTGTTTGACTTTAATGAGAGCGCTCTCGAAAAGGCCTCACCTTGTATTTAATACACTTTGGAACAACGTGGTTTTTTGTGAGGACAGGCCAATGCGAAGAGCAGTGTCTGTGTGTGGGGTGGTGTGAAAACGTGAGGTGGAATGGGATCAGAGAGGTGTATTTAACCGGAGAGGGGCGAGTTATGGCTATGGCTGCCTTTGACATAATTAATTAGCAAATATGGCCGCTTAGAGACAACAACACAACTGCAACTATTTGTTAGACACACACACACATAGGCAGCCACATGTAAAAACAAACAGACTGTGGTAGCCGCTTGCATGACGTTCCGATACACAGGCCGCAGCCGATACACTTCGCTCTCTTAAATGCCGTAACACAACACGCTCTCTTTCCTTTTGCATTTGCTCTGTTGTTTATCTTTTTTGTTTGTTTTCCAAAGAGAGCGGGGAAGGCCTTGTGAGCCGCTCTTTATTTTCTCTTCTGATTTTATTTTGTTTATTATTTGCCTTTTCTTTCTCTCTCTTGTACGTTTCTTGTTTTGGCTGTGTGGAGATTAGGAGGAGACGCCGACGCCACCTAGTCACATTTTACGTTCTAGAAACGTCAAATGTTCTGTGACCTGCAGACCTTTGTGTTGGCAAGCAGTTGGAAAGCAGGAGAGGAAGCAGTGGAAAGAAGAATCAGCAGCAGCAGCAGCAGCAGCAGCAGCTGCTTTAAATGTCAACGGGAGGAGAGCTGCCACCCACAAATGTCAGTCAGTTGTTCAGTGGATAGAATGATGGAATACAAGGATAAGTGGGCGCAAGGATGAATGGGAGTGTTGCGAGTGTGTGGGAAGGACAAGTGTGCGAAGGAGAAGCGAGGTGAAAGGAAGCAAGGAGAAGGAAGAGGAAATGAGGCAACACTTGCATTTTGGTGGCACTCTTCTAATGGTGACTCTCCCCCAATTAGCCGCAAACTGTAGAAACAGGCAGCAGCAAGAAAGCAAGCAGCACATGGCGATAACTGTACCTGAGCGTATGTGTGCTGCTTGCTAAAAAACACACACAAAATAAAGAACATAAACAACAATCGCTAATGAAACGCCAGCCAGGCCAGCCACTGGATGAGGCCGTTGCTGATGATGTTCATACGGAATGATGATTCATCCAGATACACACACACACACACACACACACACACATGCATACATACGAAGGCATCAAGTGTATGCTATGTATATGCAATATAATGAGCATTCTAAGCCAAGGGGGAAAGCTCTCGCCAAAAAACCAGAAAGTATCATAGACATGACCTTTTCATAACACCCCCATCTGGAAGGAACGTAACCTTTGACCTTAAGGATACACACTGTCTATTATTAGCAAGAGATGCCGCTGTAGCTGCAAATAACTTTTGCAGCCTCTCCACGACATCCTTTAATAAACAAACTACTTGCAAATGGCTGATTGTGGTTATCACTAGCTCACCCTTGATACCCTATCAAACTGGCTTTCCCATAACCAAGACAGTTATGGTGCAGCAATGCAGTTATTTCATCACTTTTTTTTTTTCTCCCTTGGTCAAGCAGTACCCACGCATGGCATACCCTGCGCCATCGTAATACCTGGCTTCGACACCACTGTACAAAATAAAAAACTGCGTGTAATCATCGTGCAACTGATCATCCTGCCCTGCTGCAACTTCTCTGCACCCCTCCATAGTGACCAACAGCCAGCATGATTTTTGTTGTTGTGAAAATTGTCGCCCAATTGAAAAGCCAGAGAAGGAGAGGTATACATTTAGAGAGGGAGTGCGAGACAGAGACATAGAGGTATGGATGTGAAAATCTATATGGAGAAAATGTTAAATGAGTGGCTTCCTCTTTAAATACAATAAATAACAACGAATGTAAAGGAGCGTGAGAAATATGATGATCAAAAACAATCAAACAAAACAACAAAAATCAACAAAATATGCAAAAGAGAGAGGAGAGATAGAGACATAGAGAGAGAGGGGGAGAAATGTATTTGATGCCGGCTTTCTGCTGTGCCTTTTGCAGAAAACAAAACAAAAAAACAGCGAAATCGTAAATTAAATTGAATTATATTTTAATTTAATTTCTTTGTTCCGTAAATATGCTGCTTTTGCTTTTCTTTTTGTTCTATAAAAACATTCGTATAAAAATAACACAAAACAAAAATTATTGCCACAGCTTTCCAAACATTTCACGTAACAAGAAAAGAGAGATTGAAAGAAAGAGCGAGAGAGCGGGCGTAAGAGAGCGCCGAAAAGCTTTTGTATACTTCCGGCCATCAACAAGATAACAGGCAACAGAAAGTGGAATAGCAACCAAAACAGCCAACAAAAGCATCAACAACAATAGCAACAACAACAACATAAAGAAAGAACAGCAACAAAAAGCTAAAACGAAACAAGAATCAAAAGGAAAGAGAAACACAACAACAACATCTGCTTGAGCATTTTTTGAGAGTATGTACTGCAAAAAAGTATAGCGGCAGCACTCAATGCTCTCTCTTTCTTCGCGAGCTTACTCTCTCTCTCTCCCGCCCTCTTTCTTTCTACTGCATTCTCTCTGCGTACCTCTATTTGTGTGAGGCATTGATGAAATATAAACAAATATTTCTGAAATTATTTTCAAACAAAATCTATTTCATCATAACTCTTGGGGATTTAGGAACATTGTTTAAGAGTTTTCCAATAACCTTTTTTAACTTCAATTACTGTTGAATTTTCATTGTAAATATTTCGCTCGGATTTTGAATTTTTTTTTAGATAAGACCAATTTTTGGGTTACATCTTTAAATATTCAAGAATTTTCTCTAGACATAACAGAAACGATGTAGAAGCGTCGGAGGGGAAGAGGTAGTAAAACAAATGTTACGATGGCGACGAACCACGCGGCGTATACGTAATGCCCCCTGACGTATGTCTGTTCTCGGTCTCTCTCTCTCTCTCTTGATGTCTCTCTCTCTGTATTTTTCCCTGCACATTACGTATACGCCTCATCGAAAAGCGAAAAAGAAAAACTATTAAGAACGGAGGAGATAAAAACAACAAGAACACCGCTAAAAAATGAGAGTACAAATTTATAAAATAAAACAAAGTGGAAAATCCAACAACAAAATATAGAATTATTAGAGAATGTACAAATCGGAAAATGTGTATATTTTTAACAAAAAATAAAACTATGTACAAAAGAGACCATAGAAAAAGAGAGCTAGAAATAAATAACACAAATACACACACACACACACACACACACACACACACACATAGACACATACAGTAAATGTTAAACATGTATGCATGCATACACAGACAAAAAAAAACGCAACAAGGCCGCTAGAAAAACGCTTTTGGCGTTTATAATTGTTGCCCACTGTTCCTCTCTCACCACACTACAACATTCAACCCCACCCCCCCACCAGAACGAGCGACCAATCTTTGCATATATTTTGAAAAACAAAACTGCTTTTCACGCGTTCATGTTGAAGCGAGACAAAGCGTGGCTAGACATAGAGAGATAGAGATAGCGACCAAATGAATGGGCGCGGGAGAACGCAAAGAGCGAGAGAGCGGGAGCACTTTTAGTGTGTCACACAAGTCAAATCCCCCGACTCTTTGCCCCTCTGCACATACCACATCACCATCAACGTGTAGTGGTGGCTTTAAAAATAATTATTCATGATTATGATTTTATTATCACTTTTGAGCAGGATTCCACCATCATGCACAGTGGACACTCAGCGGTCCGCTCAACAGCTGCCCTCACATTCCAACAAAGAGAAAACGTTCTGGCAAGGCAAGCTTTCACTGTACTTTTATTTGCACACATCACAGTTGATGTGGAATATGGAACTGCTTGGCTTGGAGCGCACACACATGGCTGGCAAGCAGGCGAGAGACATAGATAGAGAGAGAGGAGAGTGAGTGAGTGAGAGAGGAGAGCGACGCGACGCTAACGCTTAGCACTGACGTCGCTGTCCACAATTTCAACGTGGTTTTTCTTTGCTGCTCGGTTGTTGTTGTTGTTTTAACTGGTGGTTTTTGTTTTGTTTGTTGTTTCTTTGCCTATAGGTTTTATTTTTTTATTTTTACACTTTTGCCGCGTGCCATTTAGTTGCTTGATTATGAAATCGTCTCGTACAAAGTAGAAAAAAAACTTTAAAATGAAGAGAGAGCTAAAGAATTTCCCAAAATTAAGCATTATAATCTCGGCAAATGCTTTTTGCTCCCCATCCTACACACACAATATTTGTTGTTTTTTTCTGCTCGCACACACAGACACACACTCCTACCACTACCTTTACACTCCATTGCTCTCTCATGTTCCACCGTTTGTTTTTCGGTTGTTTGCTGATATTGCCGTTGTTTTACTTCCACATACCTCTGCTCCTGTTCCTGCTTCTGCTCCTCCTTCTCCTGCTGTTTCTACACCCATACAAGGCGTTCTACTGCTTGTTATGGTTGTGCTCCTCACTGCTCGCTGCTTTGTTTTATTTTTTTGACTGCTTTTGCTTTTTCTGCTCGCTGTGACGCCGCGCTGCTTTAAACTGCCGCTGCTGTTTCTGTTGTCGCTTCCAGGGATGTACACGTTTTCATTAGCTCTCGCCTTCTATCACGTCAAAAAAAAAACATTTATATATACATTTATTTAGCAGACAAAAATTAGCCGCATGTCGTTTTGATTTTCATCACAAAGCTTGTCCGACATTCACTCTCAGTAAGTCTCAAAAGAAAAACCGTAAATACAATTTACTTTTTGTGTCGATTTCTGTGTCTTTATTTATTATTTTAGTTAATCTCGAACCGTAAGGCACGCGAGCAGGCAAACGAATGAAGCGAGGCGGCGGCGAGTGCGGCCGCAATTTACAAAAAATTCCCCAAGACCGCGTCGGTCGCACACACATACACACTCGAAAGCAGACACAAGCACACACCAAAGCGCGCTGGGACAGTGTGTGTGTGTGAATGAGCGGGATAGAGAGCCGGCAAAAGCAAATCATCGTAAACAAGATTTGTAGAGCGAGATGGAGAGAGAGCGAGATACGAGCGAAAGAGGGAGCGTGTGTGAAGCGTTCGCGCATGACATTGCCATTTATTGAAAAAGTGAACAACAGCTCTCTTTCGTTGGCAAACACTCACAACATAAACAAATCTCTCTCTCTCTTCGGTTTCCATCCCCCCCATCTCTCTCCACTAAGCATTACTAAAACATAAACAAGGACTACAACAAAGAGGCAGGCGGGCACAACAAACAGCTGTTTGGGCTAGGCTTCAACAAAACCAGTCACCAAAAGCTCTCTTTCTCTCACCCCTTTCATCCCGCTCTCACACAATCTTTGACCACGCAGTGAGTCACAAAAAAATAGCATTCGGAATGTTTATAAATAAATAAATTGCACAGCAATTACGATTATCATTGCATTTCAACCAAATGAGATAAACCATTATGGAAATCATTTAAATTTCAAGTATTTCAAGTACCATCCTGCCTAGGCAAACATTTGTCGCCTTTTTGCATAATCAAATAAAAAAAAAAAACAAACACCAACAGAAACCTAAACCGGGCTGTGCTTGATTAATGCATAATTAAATTAATTAAAAATCAACATCGGAGGAGCTTTGATCGAAATCTCGAACAAAATGAGGCAAAAGCAATAGCAACATTATGGGAAGAAAAGTTTTGAGGGTAGCCGAAACGTTTCATACCCTTTGCAGATGCATTTTCCATATTTTTGTTGAACTTGGTTGGACCCTGAGACTATTGGGTTAGTTGGGGTTGAGGCAGAGGTCCACTCCACCATTGATTCTACATGTAAACCTCTATTAATATGTTTGCAAATACACTTTTTAATCAAAAATCATTATGGCTTCTGGAAGGGTATAACAATATCGCAAGCGACACCGTCGTCGCCATCGACACGTGCGACAGCCACACACTCACGTCGTCACCCATTCCAGGCAAGGGGGGCTATAGAGCGGGGGTCGCAAGCAGAGCAGGCAGGAAATACAAGAAGCCGAAATATATACACACACACACACACGCACACGCAAGAGAGGGAGAGAGAGGGAATGCAGTTGTTGCCGTTTAACCATATTTAATTTTAGCAGAGCAGCGGAAAATTGAACAACGACGGCATTGTCGCTCGTATTTGTTGAAAATAAAAATAAATTTATACAACTTTTTTCCCCCCACTAAACCCCCCTGTCACGACCTCATCACCCATACCCATCCGTGCCGTCGCACGCACAAAGAGAGGGAGAGAGCCAGCAGCAAGAGAGCGGCCCATAGCAAGAGAAAAGCGCAGTGAAAAAGACAAGGCATGGCAAAGAGCGTAAAAATGAAGATTGCCGGCTTTTTGAATGCGTTCAAAATTCAGAAGCGGGAAGAGGAGGAGGCAAAAGAAAGGTAAAGAAGAGGAGAAGGCAACCGAAAGGAGAAGTCTGCTTCTAGAAAGGAGAAGACAGTAGCAAGAGCAGAAAATGACAGGAGGAAACACAACAAAAACAAAGAAAAACTAAATCGAAAAAAAGCTGCCAAAATAAAATAGGTGCCGAACCGGCAAGGATATACCTTGTATGTACCCTATACCTTCCATTGGATAGTCATTTCTCTTTAAATAAACATACTTACTATGTAGTTTTTTCACGTAAGCAAGACCAAAGCCCACAAAGACCTGCCCACAAATCGCTCGGGCTTCATCTGTGGAGCTGAGACGCTCGATACGAAAATGCAAAAGCGCATAAATCGCACAAGCGAATGGTTCAAAATGCAATACCTAATAATATCATAACAAATTGTAAGTCTTGGGCATGACGAGGCATATTTTCCCCGAGACTGGAACCGACTGCGCCTCGCTAAATACTGTTTACAGTTTGTATTTGTTATAGGATTCTGGGACGGAGTGAGACGCAACTGCTGAAGGAGTAAACATAAACTTTTCCGAGAAGAAATATGACACAATTGATGAACTTTGGAATGTATAGAATTCGTAAGACTCCGGTCTTCAGTCGTTTAGTCGATCATAATCCGGTTTTTACTATAATGTTCCTGTTCGCTTCTTTCACTTTGTTACCAGCGGCATGTGACCAAAATTGTAGTTCATTCTGCATCTATACATGTCATGCGGCTTGCATGTGCATTTAGTATGCTGTTGCTTTGGCATTTAAGTTTATCCAATGCCCTGCTCTGTCTGGCGCACTGCGTTACGCTCTACCACCCAAAAAACTAAAAAATCTGTTGCCAGGCGCGCACTCTCTCTCTGTCTTCAGTGCTTCCACCTCCCACACACACGCTAAACCCTATACCGACTCTCGTACCGTTCAAAGTGATATCGTCTCGAAGCCAAATCTGATCATTAAAATTTCAATTTCAATTGAATTCAACAGAAATAAACACATCGTGTGTTCGTCTCGACTCGTTCTCTGCTCTCCTCTCCACTAGCCACAGCATTCTCCTTCTATAGAGTAGTCTTCTTTTTCTTTTTCTGGTTTTTTTTTACTATAAGCAATTACACAAGGCATACTACACTCGACTCTTGAGGTATCGTGTCGCTGCTACAAGAACAACAAATTGGGTCAACCGCAATTAAATACAACTAAATATAGACAAAGCACATTTTCCTCGCAAAACGAAACTAAACAAAACAAAAGGGTAAAGCACAACTTTTGCAAGGGAGAAAAAAAATATAATAAATGAGAAAAATAAACAAGAAAAATATACACACATACAATGTGGGCACAAAGCGTTGTTTACTCGCTTCTAAGTCTCAGGCAGGGGCTGATAAGAAACTGAGAGAGAGAGAGAGCGATCATCGTTGCGCATACGTAATATGTATGAAGCTGGAAAAAAGATTTCAAGGAATGCAAAGGAGAAACGGGATAAAACGGGAGAAGTACAGGAAAAAAGGAGAAAGAGCAGGGAAGAATGGAAGTCAATTGTACCACACAACTTCGCTGCAAACGCAAGCTCTCACTCGGTCTCTTTCTTCACGCAAAATTTGAATTGTCAACCCACAAAAATGTCACTAGATAATCTGTACATTTAACCACAAATGAATTTTTTACATTATGTTATCCATTCGTGCGTGATGATTGAAAACGCTCAACAAACAAATGGGAAATGAAGCAAGAGAACATTTTTATTACCCACTCCCTGCCTTATTTGTTTGCCAGGGCTGCCCTTCAATCAACCCAATTGACAACCACACACACACACACACACACAACCAAAAATGCATACATGCACACAAATGCGATAAACGTTTCCCACTAATTAGCACATTTTGGAAGCAAACGCAAATGTTCAATGCTGCACAACATAGTCAAAGAGCACCCGACTGACTGCATGTGAGTGTGCGTTTATTTTTGTTAAACATTTAGTTAAATAGATGAATTGATAATTGATAGAAATAAGAGCAGAGCAGAGAAGAGCAGAACGACAAAGGGAGAGAGAGAGAGAGAGAAAAAACAGAAATAGTTGGCAACTAGTTATGACACAGCTCGAACGGAAAATTATCAAGGTTTGCATTTTAAATAGGGTACCTACTATTTGTGTATGTACTCGTATACCATTTCGATAAACAAAAAAAAGAGAAGCAACAAATAACAAAATGCCCCAGCTGTGAGAACAACAATTGTAATTCCAATAGATGAACAGCGGCGCCCTCCTCCCCATACGTGTGTATCTCCAGCGAAGCAGTTGCCAGAGTATCCTGCTCAAGAGCTGACTTTCGGAACACTCTACAATTTATGTTGTATCTGTTGTAATTTGTATTCGTGTAAAGAAAGTGTTTCAACTCTTTTGTTGAAATTCGGTTACAATTGATTACAGGACGCACTCCACTGTAAACAGTTACTACATATTTACATAGCCAATAACAGTAAATCCAACTTTATTTTGATTATTAGTTTCCTACTGCTTCCCCATGGATGTTTGTTTGTAATTCTCAACATCTCTTGCCATCTCTTTCTGTTCTCCATTTATCGTTTAAGCTCTGTCGCCTGTACTCTCGTCACACTGTTACTGTGATTCTGCTATCTACATCTTTCCTCTGCTGCTTGTCCTTCCCCCATCATCTATATTGCTATGTTACAGCTGTAACAGGCCGGGCCGGCCTCCCTATGCAACTGCAACTGCAACTGTAAATCTCCACTGTTAGCTCATCTTTGATCAGCTGTTACTGCATCTTCTGCTGCTTCATCTACTGCTTCTGCTTCTGCTTATGCCGAGTTCTGCTCCATTTTCTGTTGTTGTATAACAACCAACAAAGTTGTCGGCGGGTACAGGGCAGGGGCTGGGCAATGGCTGTCGTCGTCTCCTGTTGCTGTTGCTACTTTTAAGTTTTTTGTTTGCATTTTGCGCACTATTTCGCTGTTGGTGCTGTTGCCGCTGCTGCTGTCGGTGCTGTTGCTGTCGCTGCCACGCCATATCTTATCGCCTCAACCGCACACAAAGTTGTCGAATGACTTGTGTTGGCATAGTGCTTTGTGCATATGTACGCATACGCGCGTACCCATTTGTATCTGCATCAGCATCTGTGTAGAGTTTTACGCACACGTGTGTGACTCTCTCTCTTTTTTTCTCTCTCTTTACATAGTACACATATATCTGTGCATGTGTGTGGTGTGCCTGACAATATACAAAAGTGTACATAATTATTTTCATTTTTTATGTAATCAACAAACAGCGCCTCAGTTGTTGTAGACGTCGCAGTAGGTCTTATGCCGATGCCTGGCCTGGGTGGTTCTCAAAAAAAGCACACACACACATAGACGCACGACACACGCACACGCAATGTGCTCGCGAGGTGCAAAGTTAATAGAAAATTTAGACTACCCCTAGGATATCAAAGTTTCAGATACCCTTTCAGATCAATGGTTGTTACCGGCAAACTAAAATATTCCACCCCATTTACGAGTTTACTCAATGCGATTCTGGAGAAGGTTCCTTCAATGTGTTGCAAAATATTGGTCAAAACAATCATGCCTCTTCTTCAAAGGGGTATCGAAACAGTAATAGAGAAATAAATAAAAAGAGGAGGTGGGAACAGGAGAGAGGCAAAACTTTTAACCGTACAAGCAGCGTTCTGCGTCTTGCGTGATTCTTTAATAGTTTTCCCATCGCCCTACCACCCACCCCCTCAAGCATACAACATGTCGAAAAACGTTCCGCCGCGATATTCAATTTGTTTTTAATCCACCTAGCCCCGCACCACACTGCACCCTTCACCGTTTAGGGTCTGCTTGTCCCTGTCAAGGAATTTCAATTTCCAATTGGTTTTTAAGTCGGAAATTGCCATCAGACACACACACAAACGCACTCATATGAATGTGTGTTTGTACATTGCTTGCGACGAGCTTTTTGAAGTTTCCAGTATCCATTATTTTGTGTTTTTTTTTTGTGTTTCCTTTAGCATTCAATTGCGTTGCATAATCGCTGCCGCTCTTCCACTAACGCTGCTAATTGCACAAATACAATGCCTGAGCCATGGGCTGGGGTGGGTAGGAGAAAGAAGAGCGGTAGCAGAGTCTCACGTGAGCTTCGATTTGCGCTGCGCGCCTGGCTCTGCACGCTTTTTTTCCAATGCAATAAAACGAGGAAAAGAAAACTAACAAAAAAGAGAAAGAGAGAGAAGTAGTAAGCCAGGCAGGCGCAATGGCGAGGTCGCTTTATCAGAGGAGGACGGACTCAGCAGCAGTAGTGGCGACAGAGGTAGCGGCAGCAACCTTACAATTAGCGTCTCCGCGGTAGAAAGAGGGGGAGGCAGCGACGGCACACAACAAAAACTGATACGATCGCAAGCTCTCACGACGCCAGAACGCTGCCCAACGACGCACTCTCTCCGTCGTGTGAGATTGAGCATGTGTGTGTGTGTGTGTGCAGGGGTAACAGGCCAACACAAAAATAAAACAACATACAGGTATGGCCATCCGAATACGGACCCTATAGTGTTAAATTGTTAAAGTATTCTATTTTCTTGTACATCGAAAGACCAGAGCAACCGAATAGGTTTAATGGTGTTCGGGGCTTTCAATTGGTTAACTTATGTATGTATGTACATAAATAGCTATGTATTTATGTAAACATCCAGAAGAATCATTCAGGTTCTTGATTAATATGAAACCCCAAAATATTTCTTAGTTTGGTGACTATATTTGTGCACACCACTGTAAATCCACTCCTCGCTATACAACAAAAACACACACATTAACCGTGTGTGTATGCAAGTGTATTCGCAATCCACAGAAAAAAAAACATTTATTGGAAATTATGCGCAGCAAATAAATGTTTATGGCACGGTCCTCTCCCTCTATCGACGCTTTTTTTTAGAGAATATTAGAGGGGAAATTTATGTGTACATATGTTTCTTTGAATGTAGATACATATGTATGTACGTCATAGAACTATTAAAAATTAGCAAAAGCATGCGGGTGAATCCTCCTGCTCAGTACCTCCCCTATTCTACCATCACTCGTTTGCATTTTGCCCATTTTTCGTTTTTGTGTCGATTGTTCTACCTCGTGCGGGCAATGCTAGAAATGCAGTACGGGGGGCGTCACAGGAGCAAGAAGAAACCACAAGGCAGACGCGGGGGACCCGCACACATACCAACAGCATACGCACTCTGGTGACACACACAAAGCCAGAAAGAGAGAGTGAGACAGATATGCAACACTAAAAATATTTTTTTAATTTCGACTGAAACATTTGGTATACCCTTTGCATTTGCTCTCTCTGAAGTGTATGTACATACGATATTAAGATAGTTTTGCATTGGAAAACGTTTATATGTACATATACAATTAAATTTTTGGATACTCATTTTCATGACTTCATCAAACATTTTTTTACAGAAACACTAAGGGAATTCGTTTTTTAACCCTTGAAGGGTACATTCACTTCGATGCTTTGAATTAAGTACATATGTGAAGTCAGAACCACGTTGTTGTCGCTATCATGTTCTCTTATTCTCTCCTCTTTTGTTCTCTTGTTACTATAAGTTTATCTGCATGTGTGTATGTGTGTTATTTTAAAGCTTTTCGATTTGTTTTGCTGTAGAGTTTTGTTTGTATTTGTGTTTGTTGTTGAATCAGTTTTCTTGCTTTTTTATTTTCTTAATTTTTTGTTTCTGTTTCGCTGTTGTTTTTTTTGCTTACTTTCTTGTTATTTATTTTGCACTCACATTTTGTTTTTGCCGCCGCGCACGCACTGGCTACTCTCTTTCACTATTGCACTCTCCGTCTCCTGGTAACCCACACTCTTCCACACTTGCTCTTTCTACTTCATACTATACTTTTTGCGTCAGCGGCTCGTGTTGCTCTTTGGGTCTGGCTGCCTTACGTTTGTTTTCTCTCTTAGCGTTTGGGGCCGCCCCACACTCCCGCTCCCACCTCAATCGACTGGCGGCACTTGCAAACTTTTCGCTAATTTTGCGGTTTCTTTCTGTTGGTTTTTTTTTAGTTTGTTTGCAAATTACAGCACTTTTTTGGTAACTTTGTTGGAAATGTCACAGTTACAACATTTTGGCACTTGTAAAAAATTGTAAAACTAAAAACAAGATAGAAATGCAAATATGGATATACCTACTCAAGTTGCTATAGTTGTTTGACAGCGGGACGACTGGGTGCGGACATCAATGCAAGAAAGGAGTTGACTGCGTCTTCAAAGAGTTTGTCGTATTGGCTGCGGTTTGTTTGTTGCGTGTACGTTTGTGTGATTGTTTATTGGTCTGATTTGCTTTTTTTGGTTTTTGGTCTGTTTTTTGGCCAGCGCGCTCAAAACACGTCCGTTGCGCTGAACGGCACAATGCAAAATGAACATGGGATAGCCGCACAGTCTACAGGGCAGTGGCAGGGGCAGCGGCAACTCTATGTGGCAGCGGCAACAGCAACATGAAGCAAATACATAAACCAATGCAATGCCAAGGGCCTACACACAGAGGGTAGGGCAATCCTGCTGTGTTTCAGTTGTTTTCCATGCTTATCAGAGAGAGAGAGATGGGATGGCAATTACGCCGTGATGTCTGCCAGTGCATTGTCCTGATTAAAAACACATGATTTGTCTTATTCAACATTGTAGCGACACGTTGGTGTCGCATTGCACCTTATATTTTATATACCTTGGGCAAAACACAGCGTTGTTGTTTTTATGTGCTGTTGTTGCTACCGATTCTGACGTTCCGGTGCAGTGTCAATGGTGATCAGCGTTCGATGGCGTTACCAGATTGAAACTCACATTCCCCCCAAGCCGTTTTTTTCTCTGCCAATATTCATTAGCTCAATTAACTAATTTATTGCAATGACGGCTTTTGATTTGTTTTTGGAGATGGATGGGCAAGAAAAAAACACATGGTAGCGCAGCAGAGAGAGCGACTTGCTTGCGTTGCTGTTGCTCTCACAGTGCGAGGCCAAAGAGAGCGTGTCGATGAAGAGAGAGAAACAGAGAGAGAGAGAGAGAGAGAGCGTATCGTAAGCGCGTGGCAAACACATGGTTTTTGTTTTTGCCAAAAACTGGAAGAAGAAGAAGCAGTACCAATACTTACAGTTAGCTGTAGACGCAGCGTTTTTCGGAGCGGACAGTGGTATTATATGATTTTTTAATGGTGAAAATCTTGAACCTTTTCCAACTTGTATATGAATACACTGAATAGGTTGTACCATTAAAATTTCAAAGTGTCAAAACAAGCCGAACAATAGGATTACATATCCATATCCGAGCCTTTTCGGTGACACTGGAAGTTTACAGAACCTTCAACATAAGAACAGAGTTTTGCTCCTATTGCCCATTCCTCTCTAGGGTTGTCTCAACGCCGGCGAGGCCCACTGTGCACGGCCAAAGGTAATTCTTTATTTCTTTGCATTTACATAAATGTGCTTCGCTATTCTGTGCCGTACGTTGCGGAGCGGTGCGTCTGTAGGGTGCACACATGTGACACAAGCAGAGGCGAAAAAGTCAATCACACCAATACAACCGCAGCCGATAGCCACAGAAGAGGTGGTGGTAGCGTCGTCGGCGTCGCCGTACCGCAACACCCGCGCGCAAATAACAAAACACAGCGCCGACGCGTTGCTACAATGTATCGGCATTTACTTACTATGTACATTCGTATAGGGGAAGAAAGAGAGAGAGAGAGAGAAAAAACTGCCGTTATTGTTTTTACGTTGCGTGCGTACGTACATGCTCCGTAGATGTGTGTGCTTGCGTGTGTGTGTGTTCTAGTTTGGTGGCAGGCTATTAATGAAAATAAATTGTAATGCGAACGTGTTAATTAGAGAGACAAAGCGAGAGATATAGCGAAAGAGTGATAGAGAGAATAAGTCGATATAGCTGAAAAAAATGAAATAAGGCTACGGCGCAAACGCAGAGACGAGAAATGTGGCCAAAATAGATGGCCATTAAAACCAACAGAAATACCAAAGCAAAAGCACAGAAAGAAAGTCAAACGACAAAAAACAACATAAAATCAAATATGTACACACCAAGAGAGGACGTAGAATTCAGTGGATGAATGTTTTGATACCCTTTGATATGTTTAATAAGTGAGCTTTGCATCAGGAACATTGCAACTGTGCAAAAATCTGCGGAAATTAATTATACCCCTCCGCGCAAGAGTATGAAAAACGCTAAGCTACATATGTATGTATATACATGCATATGTACATATGTACATGCATACATATGTATGTAGTTCTTATCGTTTGTCACTCAAAATTCGTCTGCTCACGCAAACACATGCATAAAATCCCGAGAAATCCGTAGAGACAGAGAGAGAGCGCCAAATGCTCACGTAATTGAGTCGATAAGCGGGACGCGCCGAAGCGTCGTAAAAAAGAAATAAATGCACGGCTCGTTGTTCCAATGGCAATTGTTTGCCCGGTTTTTCCGGCCGGTTTTAGCCACAGATTTTTCTCTCCAACAACGTGGCTGCCAAAAATAAAGACCGTAGGAGAAAGAGAGAGATGCGGTTTCGGAAAACGTGTGCGATGGAAAATAGAACGAAATCGTTGTCTACCGGCAGAGACGCGGCGCCGACTCAGTAGCTCAAAGAATATGTGAAAGAAGAAGAGCAGAAAACTAACAAACAAAAATTATGTGGGACAAGCGGCGCATAAACAAACTGCAGGCGGTCGTGAGAGGGGAAAGAGCGACCGCACTCTCATGTGTGAGTGTAACAGCGAGTGAGAGAGTGTGAGTGTGGAAAAGAGAGATATGCATGGAATAGTGGAGACAATAGTCTATTAATAAAAGGTTAGCCCTTCCCGGAAAGCGCTTCTGAACTTTGTTTTTCCAAGTTATATGTATATGTATGCCTCGTGGACGATATTACAGAACTCAATGGCAACGCGGACGCAAAACAATCTGCTACTTGTAGATAAATAGTTCACCCCATATTAATACACCCTGGCATGGTGGTGACGAACAACTCCATAGCCGGCGATAAAAGCGAAGAGAGCGGCCCCAAAATTGTTTACACACTACTTTGTCGACGCTACTGTGTTGGCAACTCTGGGCACCGCACCGGTTCGTACGTTTCGGCTGCCATGCGGTCGGTCTGGTCTCGGGTCTGGCCATACTTAGTTATACAACCCGCTCCAAGTCCAATTACCAATTGCGCTGCCATTGAGACGGTGGCGGCGGCGACGGCGGCAAGTGAAATTGCTCCGAGATTGGTGTATTGGAAATGAATATGGCAATGTAAGGGAATTTCGAAAAACCAGTCAGAACCATGGTAACTGTAAAGGAGGGACGGGCGACGGGGTCTAGTCTGTCTGCCGACCCGCTCGCTCAACGAAAACAAAAACAGCTAAACAGGTGTAGAAAAGCATAACAGTGTGGACAGAGAGCAGACCGTCACTAAAGAGAGAGGGAGAGTAGAGAATCCGAAAAAAAGAGAGTCAGTGTTGAACCAACGCGGTAAAAGCTTATACAAAAATAGAGAAAGAGAGAGAGAGAGCATGCATCGGCTAACAAGCGTTCTGGGAGGCGCACAGTGGGCCTGAGCGCTGCGAAAATGTTAGCCTAGAACTGTCACGCTGCCGCTTGGCGCTACTCCGCACCCCTCCCCGGCATCAACAACACGTGATGAAAGCATAAAAGCAAATACTTTTACACTGTACATTTAGTTTGCGTGTGTTGAGAAACGATATTTCGGTGTCCATACCCTTGCAGTGGGTATGATGGGACAAATGGATGTCGCAGGGAATTACAACAAGAATATTTGTTCCAGCTCTAGAAAGCAGGAAGAGTAGAATGAACCAAAACTATGGAGATTGCGAGAAAGACGGCGTTTGTAGCGCTTGTCTTCTTGTTTTTGTGCCATGCCCCCTGGAACATTGAAAATTTGTCACTCACTGTGAACCACTTGTTCTTGTTAGTCGTAAATATCAACGATCCTGGAATGAATTATAAGTTGTTTAATTAATTACGATCGATTAGAGAATATCAATCAGTCCGTACCTCCTTCATAGCATCACATATTTCCAATGTTTGCAGATAACAAAAGAATGAAGGTAAACTTTGACGTCATTATGTTGCTGTGCAGAGTAGTCGACTGCGACAGGGACAAATGTGGAGATCAACAGATCACTCACTCAAAACAAAAACCCAACGAAAATAAGAATGAAAGAAAAGGCAACACAAAACTGTTTCGAAGAGACATTTTCTTTAATACAAACATAAGTGCCTACCCTCTATGCGTGTGTGTGTGTGTGTGTGTTTGTATAATCATGTGATACCAAAATAAAGAAAAATGTGAAAATCAAATAACAGCGACAGCAGCGGCCAAGCCAAGGCACTAAACAGTCACACAAGAAAAAAAAGTGGAGCAATAAAGCAAACAAAGTCGACGAAAAAAAGTATATTTGTTGCCATGTACTCGCCAACCCATCCCCCAGTGCCGCTGCAACCCTGCCACTGCTGCACTACACCTCTCTGCAACACAAATATCTAACCATCCAACCATCCATATATCCGTCCTATGATGGCACTGTGGAGGGAAAACCAAAAATAAACAGCATGTAAATTCATCGTGACAATTAACGGACCATTGTCCGTATCTGAACATTATCCGATCAGAATTAAAATTGATCCCATATAAATCGACCTAACGCATCGATATTATTGCTTGATCGCGTCTGTTGTATTATATTTCAATGAACACACGCACAAATATCCCACTGATGCTGAGAGGAGAATAAATACAAATACGAAGAAGAAAAATTCTAAAAACATTAACAAAAACATTTTTAGCAGCTATCCGCATAGAACGTGAGAGGAGAGTGGGCTGTTTGGGATTGAGATGGAGAGACTGGCCCCAAAAAGTTGTTGACGTTGAGAGCACGAAATGGCACCGATAGTGCACAGTGGTAATAGGTGCTCAAACTTTGGGCCAACTAGCAATGACTTTCATTTGCAAATGCAAATTTTCGATTCCATCCCACTGTAAGGAGTGGACTGCATGGCGACGTCAGCATCATCCTCTGCTGCTGCTTTTGCCTTATTGTCTAGGTGAGGTCGTCGTCGCAGATGCCTGTGACGGTGGCAGTGGGGGGGAAGGTGTATCAGTGGCCGGTTGGGCAACGGGGATTGGGGCGACGACGTATTTAGCGGTTTGGCCATGTTTAATTTTGTTTGCATTGGTCGTGGAATGGCAAGCGATGTTGTGGGTTGTTGGGAGGGGAAATGTACGGCTTACTTTGCCTCCCTCTCTCTCTCTCTCTCTCATTATGTCTCTCTGTTTGTGCGAGAGTGTGTAAAAATAGGCGGAAAATTGCATAGATTTAAAAAGTTTTCGATTTCATGCACGCGTTCCCACTTTTTCTCTTCTTTCTCTCTGTCTTCCCTTCTCTTTTTCCTTTACGCTTCATTTCGTTTCTTATTTTGTGTTTGTTTGATTGTTTTTACTGGTGATAAATGTCAAACAAAGTGAATGTTGTATAAGGTGAGGCCGCAAAAAAGGCTGCTCGCAGATATGTAGCATACATACATATACACATACATATTTTGCCCTGAGCATTTAAATGAGTAACTTGAGTAGCGAATTCTCGCTCGCATGCCGGAATGCGACCTTACCTTAAATAAATACACCTTGACAGTCTCTCTTTCTCTTGCTTGCTTGCGCTCTCACTGCTTGGGGCCCCTCCCTCCACTATAGCGCCGTCAGCGTCGCAAAATGATCTCGTTTACATTGTCTTTTGATTTTGCGTCGTCTTCGTCTGCCTCTGTTACGGCTTTTGTCTCACCTTCTCCTTCTGCTTCTTATTTTCTAACCCCTTCCATTGAATGATTCGCTGCTGTTTTTATTGTTGTAATTTTTGGACGAAATGCGCAGTTAACGAAAAAAATGCTTGTAAGCACTTGC
Source organism: Drosophila subobscura (assembly GCF_008121235.1). Classification (NCBI taxonomy): domain Eukaryota; kingdom Metazoa; phylum Arthropoda; class Insecta; order Diptera; family Drosophilidae; genus Drosophila; species Drosophila subobscura. The sequence goes on along the minus strand of NC_048530.1, from coordinate 19,448,830 downwards.
TCTTGTTCTGCTTGCTATTGCCATTTCACTCACTCAAACACACACCTCGTAAAGCACAAGGTAACGAAAAATTCGCTCACACACACTTAAGGTTAGTGGCATACCCTTGCAAGGGGACGGGGTATGATGGTATTGCTTAATGTACATACGTCAAGCGGGGCTTATACAAATTCCTGGAAAGTCCTGCTGAATCTGTTAGGACTCAATCGAAATCGGAGCTCGTTGCATTAGCCAGGGTGTTTACGGTTGCCCCTCCCACTACGTTGTCTCTCACTCATTTTCTTCTTATTTTAATATTGTTTAAGGCGAAGTCGTGCTGCACCAATTAGCGTAGGTATTTCTCATGCGTAATACAACAAAATCTCAACCACATATTAGCTGGAAATTTTTCTCATAAATATGTATTAGCAAATACGTCGTTATCCCCTGATAAAACGCTGCGTTTATGAATTTCAATGAGTTGAGGAAAACATGAGGGTACAAAAATGCGAATGTAAATAGCGGGGTATCACAATTGGGTGAGCACATGATGCTCATCCCAAGGCCAATTGATATGGCTTATGAACGCCTAAGACAAGACTAATGCAAGACTGGGCTTCCTTTTCTGCGATTAGTTGTTAATTTGTTTGAGCCACAAACTTCACATATTTCACATTTTCCGTTGATCAAATTTGAATTAACGCGCCGATGGCATGCCGATGACATGTGGTGGCAACGCTTAGGAAGTGCTAGCAAAAAGGTGGCAGCACTAGGCTTAACAATTGGCGCCACTGTGCAGTGTAACGGTCATTTTGTTAATTTTCCTAGCACAACAGATGGCGGCAGTGGTTTCAGTTTGGAGAACAAATTGTTAAGATATTTTCCCTGAATTCAATTTGCAGTCAGTTAGATTATTTATTAAACAGTTATTACTTGGAAAATGAACGCCGCTAATTCTTTGCTATAAAAGTTGGTTTTTTTTGGATAATTCGAATTATGGATTAGTATTTCCTATGAAATAAATTATTGGGAATATTATTTAGAACACATACGAAACTGTCAAATTATAAAATGTTTTCCGAATGCAATTTTAAAATCGAAATGCAAAATTTATTTTATAATTTTCCCCCGTTAGAGCACTCAAAACTCTTTTCCCTGGTCCCATTTCTGGGCTGTTATCTTCTTGGACAAACAAATCTATCAATTAAGAAAAAAGCTTTAAGCTGTCAACACGCCCAAGTACTTTGTCGGCGGAAAACCCAAACCCTCCTGGGGATAAGCTGCACTCATTGTTTGTCCAGCACTCAACCCAAACCCAACCCAACCGAACCCAACCCCCAGACATCAGCAGGGGTTTTCTTGTGCTGTGGGTTTTGCCTTTCCCTTGTTCTGCTACGTCTCTTGTCATTGGCAAAATGTTGTGCTTGCCACAAGTAGAGCTTATTGCCATTGTAATGCCATCTCGGCACCCAAACCAAAGCAAACCAAACCAAACACCCCACCATCCCAGGGGCAGGGATATCGTCTTGACGGGGAACCGCTGCCAATTGTCGACTGTTGCATGAATTATGAGCGTCTGCAAAGATTTATGAATTCGAGAGGATAACAAAAGTGCGCAAAGTATTCATGACAGCGCCTCCCTCCCCCCCAGCACCAGCCAGAGCAAAAAAAGGGAAAAATCTGTCAGCTGTTAAGTTGAGTTATAAATTTCCTGCAATTAGGTTGGATTTCAATTTGGCTCTCCTTCGCTCGTTCGTTCCTCTTTCTACTTACTTTGATTACACAACGATGATGATGATGATGATGATGATGATGATGATTCTTCTTCATCTCCGTTTTCTCCACCCCCCCACCCATCGGCGGTTCATGCAAATTTTTATCGACAAATGTTGTACAGACTGTACTTGTGTGTTTTCCTTCTCGCTTGGCACTCGGTTATTTTTTTCTGTCCCTGTGATTGGCTTCCATTGCAGTTTTTCTGCCTCAGTGCATTGATCGGGTGTGCAGAAATTTGCAAACTCATGGGAAATCCATACGTTTGATAACAATACAGCAGCAGCAACTGCAGCAGCCTACAACAACAACAACAACAACAAAAGAAGAGTGCAAAAAATGCAAAAAAAAACAAGAAATAAACGGAACACACACGCGAAACAGCAATGACAACGACGGAAACGGAAACGAGACCGACAAAAGCGCGCACAAGTCGGCACACGCCTCCACCCGAGGACTGAGACTGACTCCCGCCCGCACCCTCCCCTTGGAGAGCGCCAATTGCAAGCGTTCATTAAGCGGCGGGTAGCAAACAAAATCAATGAATGGTGTAAAAATTAATATCCTGTGGGAGCAAAAATCCAAAATTAAACAAAATAAAATAAAAAGACACACACACACACACACAGCGGGCAGGCAAAATGTGAGCAAAAGAAGTGCTGAAAAATGTATAAGAAGGCTTTCAGAGAGTGTATGCCGACTAGAGGGATACCCTATCTTCAGCAGATTTTGTACCTAGATATTTTATGTATAAATACATACGTACATGTATACATATTTACATATGTTATTAAATGGAAATACGCCAGCATTTTTTTAGTTTTAATTTAAAAATCATGTAAAAAATCAAATAATAATAATTTTATTTCAGTTTTGAGCATAATCATTATTGATAATAATTATTTAAAGTAATTATTATTAAAAATTATAAAAAATAAATCTGTATGAGTAAAAATATATATAACCAAAAAAATAATGATTACATTTTGAGCTATTTTTTCTTTCTTAAGAAGTTTGTTTTACATTATTTTAATATTTTTTTAGCTCAAATGATTAATATTAATTTAAAATAATCAAAAATGCATTCTTGTTTATATTTCTTTGTGTTCCAAATGCAAAAGTTGTAGCTACTCAGAGCCGAAACAAATGCCACACGCGCATACCCTCCTGCATCATCTAGGGTATAAATTGTATGCAAAAGAATTGTGAAGCAGCGAAGTGTAGGCGGGGGCGTACTGATGGATATTATGGTGGGCGTGGAGTCTTCTTGTTGTCGTCGTCAACCAGCCGCCGCGCCGCGACGCGCCGGCAGCAGTTTTAATTTACACAAAGCGTAGTCAGCCGTGTAATGCGCTGCGCTGCGGAGGATGATGCCGGATGGGATGGCATGGCATGGCATGGCATGGCAGGGAATGGGAGCAGGCAAATGACGATGGTGAAATAGACATGGAGGAGTGAGTGAGTGAGAGATGGAGAGCGCAGCAATTCGCGCGAGGACGACATTTAAAAAATGCCTTGAGGCAAGAGCGGGCGACGTTGACAATGGCGTGAAATGATTTATGAAATTACTTTTACCGTTGCATATTCTTCAGCGCAAAGAGAGAGACGAAAGAGAGAGAGAGAGAGAGAGAGAGAGACTGAAAGATGGCAGCGAGCTTGGCATAGCTTTGGGTCCCAAGTTCCCAGTTTTTGAACACACAATAATTACTTCTACTCGTATTAAATATATTTTTTATTCATTCACAACAGCTGTACGACCACACCCGACTCCATCCCTAATCGATCTGCGTGATGGATGCCTCATCGTTGCTGGAACAGCGACTGCTCTCACCGTCCGTGCGGTACTTGATCGAGTCGATGATCTCCACATCGATGTCACAGTTGCCCTGCATGTTGCCCGAGTCGAGGCCGGCGGTGGTGTCGCTCGAGCCACGTCCCAGCGAATCCTCGTCGCAGAGATCGGGCGCGGACACTGAGGCCGTGACCGAGGCCGACTCTGACCGCGTGTCCATGTCCTGGGCCTGCGCCTGATGCGCCGCAAACTGGCTGTAGAGACGGGGCAGGTGCTGCAGCATGTAGCTGGCACCGGACTTGGACAGATTCGCCGCAGCAGCAGCGGCGGCAGCGGCCGCTGACAGATTGGCCGCTGTGCTCGAGGCCGCCGGCTGGTTCTCCTTGCTCTCCCCCAGATCATAGTACTTGGCGTAGTGCTCGAACTTGCCCAGGCCTGCTCCAGTTCCGCCTGCTGCAGCTCCCGCGCCAGCGCCAGCGCCTGCCATGCCGCCGCCGCCGGAGCCGTTGGAGCACAGATTGATGGCATCGTTCTGGGCCGACTTGGGTATGGGCACGGTGAAGGCGGAGCCATGCCGCTGCTTGCTCAACAGATTGCTGGCCAGGCCGGAGCTGGAACCAGTCACCGTGCCTGTGCCCGAATTGGACCCTGGGGAGGAGTCCTCGCCGCTGGCTGTCAGCGCATTGTTGCTGCTGGACAAGGGGGAGACATTCTCCTTCTTGCGATCGTAGATGTGCCCGGAGACGCGCAGATCGATGAAGAAGTGCAGCGGATCAATGCCGTAGGGGGCATACAGCGGTGGATACCACACGGGCGGTGGCGGTGGCAGCACCAAGTCCTGTGGCGGCAACGACGCCGCCGGCGGTGTGTTGTCCTGCAACGAGCTGTCCACCGCTCCGCCGAGGCTGTTCTTGGCAGCACTGGGCGGTGCTGGTGGAGCGGAGGCTGAGGCCACCGTGGGCGACTTGCCCTCCAGCTTGGCATAGCCATAGGGCGTCATGGAGTTGGTCTTGTTGGTCAGCTCCAGCGGCTTCTCCGCCACCGTCTGGTGTGGCTGCTGCGACTGATGTTGCTGCTGCTGCTGCAACTGTTGCTGTTGTTGCTGTTGCTGCTGCTGTTGCTGCTGCTGTTGCTTCTCCTCTGCATCGCGGCGTTCCCTCAGCTGCTCGTAGTAGGGCCGATGCGACCAGGAACGCTTTCTGGGCCGCCGTACCAGTGCCGCCTGCTGTTGCTGCTGCTGCTGCTGCTGTTGCTGCTGCTGCTGCTGCTGTTGCTGCTGTTGTTGCAGCTGCAACACGCGTGCCGTCTCGTTGTTGCGTGCCTGCACCAGGGTGCGCAGCATATCGCTGAAGAAGAAATTGTTGGGCCCCACCGGCGCCGAGTACAGATACGGCGGCGTGGCGGCCATCAGGCGACTCACATAGTCCTGGTTCCGCAACTCGTGAATGTTGCTCTTGCCGCGCGGCTGTGGCGGCGTCTGCTGTGACGTGGCTGCTGCTTGGGCCGCTGCCTGTGCTGCTTGGGCTGCTGCTGCGGCCGCTGTCTCCGCCGCTGCATGTCCGGCTGTGGGTGTGCTGGGCGTACTGGGCGTGCCACCGCTGTTCGATGTTGCCGCTGCCGCTTGTGGCATGCCTGCTGTGCTGCTCGACGAGATGTTGCTGCCGCTGCTGCTGCTGTCCTTCATGGCTGCAAGCAGAGGGTGAGAGAGAGAGAGGGCGGAACACACAAAAGACGTTAGAGCTGTGTCTGTGGCAGAAGTTGCTTAAGATTTATAATACGAGAGAAACATGCACGATATTTGCATTGTCTTGGCACGCCCACGCCCCCAGGGAATCCCACAATTAAATCAGAATTTACAGTTTGCCTTTCTTGGCAGTTGGGAGTCTGAGGAATGACAGGAGGAGCGCCAGAAAACACACAAAAAATATGCCAGAAAGTGTAGAACATAATCCTAGGAAGTGTAGAAGATTTCTACATAGAAGATTTCCAACAAATTTTAAAACCACAAAGAAAAATCTATCGAAATAAAATCGAGTTAGTTCGATTAATCGATTAAACACTTAATCGAATTTGGGCAGCAAAACCCACCATAACCATAAAGATTTACCATAAATGTAGCCATAAACTAAAGTCAATTGTGGCCTAGAAACTGCACCAAAATTAAGGCATAAATATTCAAATAAAAATCCCATCAGCTAATCGAAAAGATTTCTCTAGTCTGACAAAACAAATCGATGGTTGGATGCACCCACAAAATTCCTTTGTGCCCATCCATGGTTGGTTGTGCCGGAACACCTTTTGTTATAACTTTATTAAGCCAGCAGCTGTGGCACACGGGGGAACATTTGAAAATTTGCATAGAAAAACAGCAGCGATAAAAGTGCCCTTGCCTCATGCTCGTCCTCAACCGGCAGCCCCAGCTCCAAGCTACCGAAACCCCATTGCAGCAGCGTTTTCAAGCTGTTAATAAGCTTACACACATTGCGCCAAATTCCAGTAAATTAAATGTTTCCACCCTCAGCCACACCCCACACCTGAAAGCCTCTCGACTAATTTCCCCTGCCCCGCTGAAAGCAGCGCTCTGGCTCTCTGTCTCTGCCCCCCCACGATGCCATGTCAGGGAAGGACAAACTGAATTGTTGTGTTGCCAAACTGTTGAGGCACTTGTGACGCTGCCATCGCCATCGCCATCGCCGTGTGGCTGGCGGCGGCTTGTATCCTGTGGCTGTCAATTCAGCAACCAGGAACAGGCACCGAACCCAACCCCCTGACACTCGCAACCATCCATGGCACTTGCCTTGTTGCTCTTTCATTTTCGCATTTAAAAAGTTTTTAACAAGCCACAGCCGACGCCTGTTACCCGCTCACTGGATGGATGGATACCCTGTAGCAACAAAAAAATACAGCGGGGCATGTGCAACTCAAGCTTCAGGAAAGAGAAAAGAATTCTTTGGTTGAGAAGAGTTGGGGCCATAATTTCCAATTAAATTTTGATATGAATTGTATTTATTTTGTTGGAATTCTTCAGCGGAATATTACTGGCTAAAAGTGTGTTTAATTTGTTGCTTTTCGGAGCTCATTTTGATACATTTTTGTGTATGAATTAAGCTAAAAGCAAAGCATTCGAAAATGTCTATCCATTATTACAGAAATTTCCCCTTGACACCTTCCTGATTCATTACGTATAAAAGTGCTTAAGGCAATGATTTGAAGAGTGTCATTAAAGCTAAAATAAATATGCAAAATATATCCTCAATTTATGCAGCATTTAAAGCTACCAATAGCTCTTTGAGTTCCGTAACTTTATTAATATTCAGTCCAGGGTATTGCCAGCCTAATATTTATACAAGAAAATTCCCACTTCATTTGTTGTGCTGCTACTTTCATTTCATTTCGTTTCGTCTCGCTTCCATCTTTTCATTTGCTGTTTTCCCTGCGTGTGGATTTGTGGGAGTTTCATTTTTATTGTTTTTTCATTTCGTTGTAAAAATATAGAAAGTTTTGAAAACTTTTGTCGCATCCAAAGGAATATATGAGTGGTGGAATTGGCAGGGGGGAAGGGATGGCTCCATGCAGATGGGACGGACGGGAGCCTTGATTTGCATTTTTTGGCAGCCGCGCGGGTGGAAATTTTTGCGACAAACTTGAAATTAGATTATGCTAATTAAGGCGTTCTGCTGGGGGGTTGGGGCGTGGCTGGGCAAAAATTTGTTGATTCGCCGGAGCCCTGATTGATGCCAGAGCAGAGCTTTAATTGCCATTTTTTATGGATAGCCCAAAGGGCGGGCAGGAGCTGCAGTTGTGGCAGCATTTTAATATTCAATCAGCAGCTGTCTCTTTTATGGCCAAGACCCAAGTTTGGAGCAACTTTTGCAGCTGGGAAAAGCCAAGGACCAAGACTGAGATTGAGGATGGAAGTGGCTACAGCGGAGGATTGGCAGTGGGACTGAAGCGGAGGATTATCGCTGGATCGGAGGGACTGAGACTGAGAACTGGGCTGTGCGCTTTCGAGGATTAATGCGCAAAGTGCATCCCGACTTTGCAGCCAGTTTTGTTTGTCTTTCTGCGCAAAACTTTCTTTGTGTACTTTTTCCATAATAATTCCTTGGAGCGAAGTTTTGTTGTATTTTGCTCTTCGCTCGGCAATTAAAAGCAAAGAGGAATCACAGGTCCTGGGACACACAGTCACCCACTCAAGGTTGCGCAACCGATTGATGTGGCATCAGTGGAATTGTCGCACCCACCCCCGAGGAGCGGGCAGTTGCAACCCTTGCACACACACGCACACGCACACGCACGCACACACTTAACTGGCACTTGGGCTGTGGGCAACCTTATAACATAATTACAGCATAGCCAACAACAGCCACAAGTCGCGTCAGAGTTTAGGGGCTGGAGTGGGAATGAGAGCCAGCAGCAACCCTCGCGACACACAGCCTGAGCCCTGAGTAAAAGCTCACCTGGCTCACCCAATGCAACCCCGATCGAAGGTTGAGGTTTGCCTGGGACGACGGCAGCAGGCGCCCAATTCGGGGCAATCTAATTGAAAGCTGGTTGAAAGTTTCCATAATCGAAAGGAGACAAACGCACAGGGATCGAGGAATTCATCAGCAGAGATCAAGCCAAATATTTTGTTTGTGTTTTTTAAGGATGGAAATTCCATCAAATATTTGTCATTCGCTGTTGAAAGTTTCCATAAACGAAATGACACAGATATGGGAATTATCTCTCCAAATCCAGACACTGAACAGCGGTAAGCTGTAGCTTTTGTAGCTCTATCAAAAAGTATCTTAAATCTTCTAAAAATACCCCAACTGAAAGCAGAAAAATCTATTCCGATCGATGCACCAAAATCGACTGCTAAAAGTTTGCCTTTTGGGTTGTATCCTTGCTCAATTAGTTAGCCATTTACAGTTCCCCCTTTTCATTGCTGTTCCTGTCCTGTGCTTGCCCCCTGTCACTGCCACACACACACACAAGTGGACACACACATGGACATGGACATCCAGACACCCATGAACTCGCAGTGACATGTCGTTGTGGTGTTAACGTTACATCGTTTGACTGCGAATTAAAATAATGTGCCACTTGTGGCTCCGTGCAGGATGTGTGTGCACGAAACTCCACTTCATATGCAGACAGACAGACAGACAGAGAGACAGAGAGAGAGAGAGAGGCTGGGGGGGGATTCCCCCAGGCCCTGGCCTGTGTGTCTGCTGCGTGTCCTGTGCGTTGGCTGAAAATTTGACAAAATTTCATTTGTGCAACTTTGGTCGTTGCCACACATCGTTGCCCAAATCGAATTTGATTTGAACCCTTTCGGGCAGGTTCCCTCTACTCTCTCTCCGAGAGTGATCCGTGTCCACCCCTCAGGGGCTGTCTGTGGCCTTGATGCGTGTTTGAGTTATGGCTAAATAATTTCAGCTTCATTTTGAAGTTCAACATTGGACACACGACCACCAGGGGATGTGCAAATCATAAGAGTTGTGTGTGTGTGTGTGTGTGTGTGTGGGGTTGCGATTCGACTGTTATGTGATGCGGTTTGGTTTGGTTCATTGAATTGATAATGGATATGGAAGTGGTGCTGTAAGTGGGACTGGAAGTGGCACTGGGAGTCGACAAGAACATGGGGATTACGTTCTTAAAAATGTTCCAATTCTTGCATTGATTAATTGAAACTTTTCTATGCCATATGGAATGGGATTAAAACCAAAACCAACTCATTTGGGGATCTATCCGTCTCGAAAACCCCAAAGATAACTCTACAAAATATATTCTTAGCTTTAGATACTTGGGAATATAGTGAATAAAGTCCATCCAAAGTTGATTTCTGCTCACATATAGAGCAAGGATTGGCAAGGATTTTGATTAGCAAACAATTTCAAGTAATTCTTGTTTAATTAGCTCGGACTTAAGCAAAAGAATCACTAACAACTCGTAACAAATCAGCGTAAATAAAGGATATACCTAGTGGCTTTCAAGGTGTTTAGGAACTGAATTCTGAAGCTATGAAATCGGTATTCAAACACACACAAATTTATGAGAAAACTTAGTAGGAAGTCTATGGATAAGAGAGAACCTTTAAAGAAGCTTCTAAACACATTAGAACAATTTTCTATAATTATAATCACTATTATTCAGTAAATAGTTAATTGGAGTTTCTTTTGGCATCGCAAAAGTTCTTGACAATTCCATGAAAATCTTCAGGAAGCGATTCTGCTTGGGTTTACGCTCGTTTGGAGTTGGTTTTTGAATCCCTGAGAAAGTCAAAACTTAGTGGAAATTCATAGAAAGTCGATGGTTGAGAATTGTACAAAAAGATGAATGGAATCACTTCTGGTATTATAAACTCCCCCAAAAAGAATAAACTTTGATTCGCAAAACATGAAAGATGATTCAGAAAAGAAAATTTTGGAAAATCTTATCCGTAGATTGCATAAAACAAATGGCAAACCAATGAGTTTTATTTTGTTAAAAAGATTCGCAAATTCCCCACTTCAGATCCGTTTTTGGGATTGTGTTGCACTCCTCACTCCAACTAAAGCACAAAACAAACAAAGAGCACACTCGTTGCACGCGATCTCACCTTGGATTTTGGATCTTTAATTATATATTTTTTTTGTCTCACATTCACTGGCAAAAAAAGGAGAAGACCACAAGCCGAAAGGACGCTGGTCGAGCTTCGGTCGAGAGAGATGCTGCTGAACTGCCGTCGATGACAGTTAAAAATCAAATGAAATGAATGCCACTGCCAGTGTGGCAGCAACAGCAGCAGCAGCAGCAGCCACAGCCACAGCCACAGCCAACGAGTCCTGAGACCGAGACAGCGACAGCGACAGAGGCTGAGGCAGTGGCAGCGACCGAGACCAGTGCGAGGACGAGCAGAAGGACGAGGATGAGGATGAGGCGTGTGCGTTTTGGTACGATTTTAAAATTATGAATTGTTGGAAATGAAACGGAGCAGAAGCAGCAGCAGCAGCAGCAGCGGGTAGCAGCAGCAGCAACAGCGAAGCGTTAGCTAGGTGGGAGTGCGCTTCAGTGCCTGTTGGCATTGGTGGTGCGCAGCCACAGCCACAGCCAGTGCCACTGCCACTGCCAGAGTCGCCACAGTATGAAAAGTGTGGTGTGGAAACCCACCCCGTTGTGGCAAGCCAGAAGAAAGACAACCCATGCAACAGTTTCCAACGAAAGGGTGTTGCCTGCAAGATCGTGTGGCAAATCAGCTGAAGTTGTTATTGTATACCCACCGAAATTCATGTTGATCTTTTATCGGAACCAAAGTTGAATTCTCGTTGCTAAATCTATGGCCAAACTTTAGTGATAGATTCATCTATGGCTTACTCGTAATATCCATCTGCTATTGTGGCAACTTTTTGCCTCTACTCACATGCAACGTTGCCCATTTTCCATTACTTTTACTATTCGCTTCCATTCGTGCCACTCTGCTTTCGTACCATTTGGCGAGTAGAACAAAAGACTGCAGGAACCTTGGATATGGGCAACGTGTTGCTAAAACGACAGCTCGGGGGCTGGGTGGAGCCAGCCATAAGCTTATAATTTCTATTACAATGAAGGCACGCGGAGGATGTGCAGCGGCGAGTGCGAGCATGTAGAGGCGTTGCGTGGGTTTCTTTGCTTGCATTTTTTTATGCTCTTGCCGCCAACTGTTTGCGACTTCATTAGCGACACCTCTGCACGCTCCTTCCCGTGCCGGAGATGGCCAAGCTGTTGCCAAGCAATTGCAATGTGTGTGGGTGTTGTATGCAACACGGACATTGCCACCGGCAATAAAAGCAGCAGCAGCAGCAGGAGCCGCATTGGGATGCGCATACCATGAATGTTTCCTTTCTTTTGCTCATGTTTGCTTCAGCATATTCCTTTTTGCTAAAGGGAATGTTTGATTTGTATAAAAGATTCCATTAGCGTACTATTTGTGCTCTATTTTATGACTATTTTTATTTGCAATAATTCATTTAAATATTATTTGCGCACCCTATGTCATTTAGTAGCCATTTAAACAAGGGTTATGGGTTGGAAGACATTTATTTTTGCACTTAGAATTTTATTAATTAAAGCTTGAAGAGATTTTACGATGCATTTTTGCAGAATTAATTCTATAATCAAAGATTAACTAAGAGAAACACTCTACACTTTAGTTTCCAACTCGATTTTAAGCAGATTTTGAGCACAGACTTTGATTCACTGCACGAACTTTCCCATAAGCGAATGGCCCCTCAGCTTGTTGTCTTAGTTGTATGAAAAATGAACATTCCAGTGGAATGTCCATCATTGTAGTGGGTAAAATTGTATCTGTAAAATATATTTCTGGCTCCGCAAGAGGGTATCCAAAGCGGCGAGACCCTCAACAGCCAGCAGGCCTTTCTTTTTCGTGGGGGGTTTTTTTTATACCCGGTACTCGAAGAGTAAATAGGGTATATTGTATTTGTGCACATAACGGTTGTATGTAACGCACAGAAGGAAACGTTTCCGACCCCATAAAGTATATATATTCTTGATCAGCATCAATAGCCGAGTCTCTGTCTGTCTGTCTGTCTGTCTGTCCGTCTGTCCGTCTGTCCGTCCTGATGAGCGCCTAGTACTCAGAGACTATAAGAGCTAGAGCCACAAAATTTTGCATCCAGACTTCTGTATGCTCACACTGTTACAAGTGTATTTCAAAAATGAGCCACGCCCCCTTCCGCCTCCGCAAAAGGGCGAAAACCTCCCAAATCTACAATTTTGAAGATAGCAGAAAACTAAAAACGCCATTCCGTAGGGAATGACCATATCTATCAGATCACCAAATTGGGATACGATTGGATCATTATTATAGCCACAATGAAGAAATTAATTTGCAGTAGCCAAACCCACCCCGTCCCGCAGCATTCACAATCTGCTTCGCGCTGTTTATGGCCTGGCCCCTGACACGTCACTGCCTCTGCCTCTGCCGCTGCCTCTGCCGCTTCCTCTGCCGCTGACTCTGCCGCGACTCTGCAGTGTGTGTCTATAGGGGAGGGTGGCGAGCTAAAGGAGCGTGTTGGCGTGAGTAGTGTTGTTGATGTAGATGACAGATGAAGAAAAAATGTAAAATTGGACAAATAACCGCTAAAGTGCAGATGTAGTACTGAGTGCCGGGTATAAAAGTTGTGACGCGTAAGAAGCGTCTCACACGTCCCTTCTCGTTTTGTTTGGTGTTGGGCTTGTTTGAAATAAATACCACATTTTTGGTTCGTTATTTTCTGGTTATTTTTTATGTGGGAAAGCAGAAGCAGAAGCTGGAGCTGGAGCATCTCCAATGACTGCACATCAAACGTCAGCCCGGAAGGAAGCTGTTGTTACCCATTGCCCAGACGGGAGAGGGTATGGCTGGCTGGGGTTGGGTTGGTTTGTGTGCAGCATTGTCTGTGTCTGTGTCTGTGTCCACCCACCACCCCCACAAACGGATGCGGCTGTGAATGTTTACACTTTGGATTTGGTTCTGGTCGTCGCATTTCCTTTTCTTTTTTAGCTGTTTTTTATTTGTGTGGACTCCTGCTCGTGCCACACGGCTCGAGGTTTTAAATGTAGCTCGGCGAACGGTTGTTATGGCAATCCCCTGGCCAGGGGCATGCAGCACAGCGTGTACCAGCGGCTGTTGCAATATTGGGATTCCCCTCAAGTTGCGTGTCCGCAAGCCACAATTTTCAGGAGGCACGGCACAGGGGCGAATCCTAAACGATTCCTTTTGCATTTGCTAAGCAACGTTTTTTAGGAATTAAATTCAAACAGTCGCCAGATATTTGGATAGCCCAGACAGCTTCTAATTTATACATAGATCTCTCTTTTTTTCTTTATTTTAATATTATTTTTAAATTCTTTTCTTTATATTTTCGTAGTTATTTTTTTTCTTGCTTTATTTTAACGCTCTCTCCCTCTAGGAGATATATCTCCTATATGATTATTTTTTGATCTATTCTATCTTTATTTTTCCCCAATTTTCGCTGCTTTTCTCTGCACTCGTTTGCAGATCTTTTATGAGGATCGCTTCACCATCTCTTTTCCGCTCTAGCTCTAATTCTCACTCCTCTTTCTGCCACTTTTGCATAGTTTTACGTTCGCTGACATCGCCATTGCCATCTCGTACTTCCACTCGTAGAACATGCAACAACCGCTGCTGCAACTCCCACACATGCCACACAATTTGTGCCACTTTTGTGTGCGCATCCATTTCCGCTTGGGCGGCGAGACACACCACCCACCAGCACCACAGCCCAGCACCCATCAGCCACACTCACTTCCCATATTATCCTTGCTTTTATTATTATTTTTTTCACATTTCACTCGAGCGTTGATTGAAATGTTCAACGAACGACAGAGAGAGAAAGAGAGAGACAGAAAGGCATAGACATAGAAGCAAAGGAACAGAAGTAAAAGGGAGAGAGAGAGGCAGAGGCAGAGGCAGCGGCAGCGGCAGGCAGACAGTGGAGCATCAGGCGCTGGTGGGTGGCAAGCGGGAGGATTCCACTCCGGTGGGTGGTTTTCAGCTCGGGCTTGGGCTTATTTTTGTTTGTTTGCATGTAAATTGCAATGTGCCGTAGCCGTACGGTACCGCACACCCCCACCCCAACCCTGCTCTAGATTTTGCACTTTTCACTTACATTTTTTTGCATACCCTTTCAGCGGGCTGTTGAATTATGAGCCAAAGCTTGCGACGCAGAAAGTGAAGTCCCAAAAAGGGCATGGGAATATCCAGAATTGATGAAAATATCTGTCAGTTTTTTGTACTCTGTAAAGTGATAAAAATATAAAATGCGTGCAAATATATTTAGCATTTCAAAATAAAAGTTTCAAATTTATTTTGTGTACCAAACCTTTGGAATTATTCTCTGACTGTAGACATTACAGGTTCGGTAGCCTTTTTCTAATGGTTTTATGAAAGACAAACCATTGATGAATCCATTAAAAATACATATAGAAATTATGTAAGCATAAAAAATAAAAAATAAAACATTTGGGAAAGAAAAGCAATCTTTGGGAGCAGCAGCTCCAGCTACACTTTCAGATCCAACGGATTTCAAATAAAATTTCAAAATATTTTGAGCAGAAAGCGCATCTGCACTTCGATTGAGTGCAAACATTTTTAGCTGAATTTTTAGATTTTAAACTTTGTGTCTTGTCTTTTTGTTAAATGTTTTCCGTTGTTCCCTGTCCGCCCCCGGTCCCGGGTACGTTGCTTACTCCATTGTGATTGTCATTTGCTTTTAGCCGCACCAACCTCCCCATTATGAGTGTTTGTGGTTGAACGTTTCAAGCCGCCTGCCTGCTCTGCCATCCATTCGTCCTTCCGTCCATCATCCATACATCCATCCATCCATCCATCAAGGACAATCAACGCAGACGTTCGCGGCTTTTTTTTCAGTGCTTGATTTTTTATTCCACTTCCTCGCTTCGTTCAATTTCCTAATTTTTCTCTTTTAGCTTTGGCTAATGAATTAGTTTTTTGCCAGAATGTGAAACTTTTTCTCAACGATGTTTTTTGATTAATTAAATTGGAATTGCTGCGCCGTTTCTTTGGCAGGGAAAGAGCGAGAATCGAATGCCTAAGAGGCCTCCCACGAATCTTTGAGAGATTTAGGACCAACTTTACCTTCAATAAATAATTGCAAAATATATTTAATTGATTTGAAAAGCAGCTGCCATATATTTAAAACAAATCCTGTGCCTCTGCCAGCTACACATTTGGACTTGCAGTGCATATTTTGCGAACACTTTGCTGTTGCTGGCAAGCCGCACAATGGGGACATATTTGAGCAGCTTAAGTGCCGCTGGCGTCGGCATCGGATTTGCCAAATATCCGTCAGGGACACACACAAACAACACACACACACACACACACAGAAGCAGCTGTGGAGGAGCTGGCTGTAAGCTGCAGGAGGACTCTCTCCGGACCGGCATCCATTTCCATTTCCATGCACTCACGCAGACTGTAATCGCTTTACGTGCGCTTTGTTGGCAATTGTCAAGTGGAATTGGATGGGGCCTGGGGAGAGGAGAGGAGAGCAGAGGAGAGGCAGGAACATCATTGACGCCACATGTTGCCAGCGACAGATGCGTTGGATTGCAAATTGTCCCAGGTATGGCGCGGGGAGTGTTGTCAGTTTTTCACTTTATTGAGACAGTGGTGGGTGGGTGTCCTTCTGCCAGTCAGTCAGTCAATTTGCGGCTTGCCTTGAGATTTGTTTGATTTTCGCGGGGAGGGAAGAGTTCTCGAACTCCGTAATAGATTTCTACTTGCAAATGTGCGGCGCAAGGCAAACAAACAAACAAATCACTTGCGACAAAATTCCATTCCATGCATGTCAATTACGCAAATGAGAAATTTTCTACAAAAGCAATTTTTTAGCGGCATCTGTAGCGGGCTGCCTTTCTTGCAGTTTGTTTGTGCTATTTGGATTTTGATTTGAAGTCATCTCTCATCCCCCCTTGGCCCATACCACGCCCCCAGCACTAAGGCACCGACCAATGGCAGCAAGGCGCTTAAGCGCCACTCTCGTGTTTTAGTTGCTCGTTTCCTTTCGTTAGTTTTACTCCACCCCCAGCTGAGCTATGCTAAAAAAAGGCTAAGAAAAGCAAAAGCAAAGAAAACATAAAGCAAAGAAAAGGCGTTCTTTGGCATCAGAAGTCGGTTGAGTACTTGGAAATACCCCCAGAAGGCACCAAAATTATTCCACCAAATGAGTGATTTGCAATAAATTGGTTCAAGTGCAGTTTTGTGCAATTTAAATAAATATATTCTGAGACTCTAATGAATTTAATTTTTGTCTTCTACCAGTTACAGCGAATTTGTTGGCTGGTGTTCTTGCAATAAAAATAAACTACTTTGGCCCGCGTTTCTCATTTGCGCACTTGCTGCTGTTTTTTTGTTGTAATTAATTAATTGTTCGTTATTTAAAACCGTTTCACGCTGTCAACTAATTTATTAAAAAAGCTGCATAAAATGTTTGATTTGTATATTTTTTTGTAATAAGTTGATAGAAACCCAAATAACATATTGGAACAAGCTTAGTTTTTGTTTTTAAACATAATTTTTCTATTTTATGTTCATTTTAAGATAATTTTGTTTTCCTTTTGGTAAAAAAATAACCGAAAAATCGTCAAATTGTCTTTAATAATTAGTTTCTGCATATAGGACTTTTACGCAAAGACAACGTGTTATTTTCTCTCTGTTTTAAACTGATAAAGCAAAAACAAAAGATTCAAGTTTGACGAATTATAGTACATTTGCGTGAAGCAATCAGAGAAGTCCCAAATGCATAAATTTGAATTTATATGGCGTAGTGCTGCCACCTACATTGTTGCATTTACAGCTGAATCGAACTCCATTGATGTGGACGATTAGTAAACCATTGCGATATGCCCCTGTTGATTTGGTGGCCATTTCCGATAGTACCATCCGCTTTCGGTATATTTGATTATTTTCGGTAGATTTGCGACATCGAAATTGAGGCAGAGTTACATTTGCGGTATATTTGACCGATAAATCCGCGGTCACACTAGTGAGGCCGGCTGTAAATGTTTAAAAAACTATTATTAGTTTTTATTAGTTGATTAGCCCGATTGCAGGGAGATCCAATCTGATAAAAGATACTCGCTGTCGGTAGCCAGGTCTTTGTGTTTCCATGAAGCTCCTAAAACCCGCATGGGTCCATCACGATGGTGAGTGTGGAGGCTGTGAAGAGGAGCCCCATCTGGCCGAGTCGACTCGGCTGCTGCAGCAAGTCCTTAACTCTCTTTTCTCTGTGTCTATGTGTGTGTGCGTGTTGCAGCAAAGCAAATCTTCTCGGTAGACATACATCAGGACTGTACAAAGTTCGCCACCGGCGGTCAGGGCAACGATTGCGGTCGTGTCGTTATCTGGAACCTTCAGCCGGTGCTCAGCGAGAAGGATGAGTTCGATGAGGCGATACCGAAGATGCTGTGCCAGATGGACCAGCACCTGGCGTGCGTCAACTGTGTGCGCTGGTCGCAGAACGGCGTCTACCTCGCCTCCGGCTCCGACGATAAGCTGATAATGATTTGGCGCAAAAGCACCGGATCCAGCGGTGTCTTCGGCACCGGCGGCATGCAGAAGAATCACGAATCGTGGCGCTGCTTCCACACGCTGCGCGGCCATGCGGGCGATGTGCTGGACCTCGCCTGGTCCCCCAATGACATCTATTTGGCCAGCTGCAGCATCGACAACACGGTCATCATTTGGGATGCCCAGGCGTTCCCCGCGATGGTGACCACGCTGAAGGGGCACACGGGCCTGGTGAAGGGTGTGTCCTGGGATCCGGTGGGCAGGTTTCTCGCCTCCCAGTCCGACGATCATAGCATCAAAACGTGGAACACCATCGACTGGACACTCTCCGAGACGATCACGGAGCCGTTCGAGGAGTGCGGCGGCACGACGCATATTCTGCGTCTCTCCTGGTCCCCGGACGGCCAGTATCTGGTCTCGGCGCATGCCATGAACGGCGGCGTACCCACCGCACAGATCATCGAGCGTGAGGGCTGGCGCTGTGACAAGGATTTCGTTGGTCATCGCAAGGCCGTCACCTGCGTCCGCTTCCACAACTCGGTGCTGTGCCGCCCAATGCCCGATGGCCAGAAGAAGCGGCAGTACTGCTGCCTGGCCGTTGGCTCCAGGGATCGCTCGCTGTCCGTCTGGATGACGGCGCTGCAGCGGCCGCTGGTACTCATCCACGAACTGTTCGAGGACAGCATCCTGGACCTGTCCTGGGGCCCCGACCAGTGTCTGCTGATGGCCTGCAGCGGCGACGGCACTGTGGCCTGCCTGCAGTTCACCGACGAAGAGCTCGGCGAGCGACTCTCCGCGGACAACATGGACGCGCTGTTCATGAAGCTTTACGGGGAGTTGTATGGCGCCGGCTTGGGTCTCGGCAACAAGACGTCGGTGGTGACAGCCGATCAGAGTTGTTCCTACCAGTCGGAGGCGTCGGCACTGCAAACGTCGGCTCTGCCTTTTCCGCTGCCCAATGCCGCGCTGGAGCGACGCACGGCCTCCACGGCACAGCGACCCATCAGCAAGCAGACCGAGACACGCACAAAGGATGGCAAACGAAGGATTACGCCCATGTTCATACCGCTGAATGAGGAGGAGCGTGCTCCAGCCTCCATTGCCTCCAGCAGTGGCACGCCCACAGTGCCAGCCGCGATAGAACGTTCGCATGCCACCACGCCCACGGAGTGCGCGGTGACGCCACGCATGCCCGAGCCGCTGGTGTCGTCGGCACGCAAGAATCAGCCAGCAGCGGCGCATCGGCGGCAGGATCGAACGCCCTTCGATACCAGCCAGCAGGCGGACTTTCCACGCTCGCCCAAGACCCCCGACGAGCATCAGGGCACAACAATGGGTCCCAAGCTCAATATTACGGCCACGGCGAAGAGTGAGTTCGTGAAGACGGCCCTCGACTACAGGCTGCTCGTGCAGAATGGACACCTGAAGACGAGTCATGGGATGCTGGCCAAGGTGACGGCCAGCATTGATGGTGAATTCCTGTGGGAGTTCTATGTGGGCTCGCCTGTGGTCAATGTGAATCTCTGCGCCAAATACTGCATGCTCTGCTCCCTCGATGGCAGCATGCGGCTGATATCAATGGAAACGGGCTGTCATGTCTTCCCAGCCATTGCTCTCTCCAGCTCGGCCGTGCACTGCGCCTTTGTGAGTATTCCAAAGGGTAGAAGTTGCCTTAAGATAAACCATTTTATGCCTTTCCCAACAGAGTCCCGACAACAGTTTGGTGGGCGTGCTGACTGAATGCGGTTTGCTGCGCATTTGGAATATTGCTGGTGCGACGATTAGCCTGGCCGCTGGCTGCAAGGAGCTGCTGATCAAGCACGGCGCTGTCGTGCAGTTCTCGGTGACGGATCAGGGCATGCCGCTGATTGGCTTCCCCAATGGCAACTCCTACTCGTACTCCACCAGCCTCGAGTCATGGCTGGTGCTGGCCACCAAGGATGCGATCATGTACCATGGCATCCGCGGCACTCTGCCCCGCGACGAGGATCTTGTGGCGCGTAAATTTCCGCTGCTCAGCATGCAGGCCAGTAGCCAGAATTACTTTGTGCTCGGCAGCGGCATGGAGCTGTAAGTTATCTCAACCCAACCATTGACATTCCTCCTCCTCATCTGCCTGCTCCTTTGCTCCCTCAGGCGTAAATTGGAGAGCTGGCAGCAGACGGCAAAAATTCTGTTCATCGACAATCAAATCAAGTTGTGCGAAGCGCTGCAATCGACGGATGAACTGAAGCATTGGCACACGATGCAGGCGCTTCAATTATCCGCCTATGGCTCGGAGAAACGTTTGCGCATGTTCCTCGATGAGTTGCTCTCGAACTCGGACACGGGCATATCAACGGTAAGAATGGGTTGGCTTACGCTTTGCCAGCACTTATCCACGCTCCTCCCTGTCTCGCTCTAGTTCGCGTCAAAGCACGAGCTGGCGCAGTGCGTGCTGGACACATTGAAGTCGCACGGACAGTGGCGTCGCCTGCACACGGAATACACGGAACTGCTTAAGTTCTGCCGCAATCAGCGTATTGAGGAGATCTTTGCCACGCCCGCACCGCCACAGCCGCGTTCGGCCTCACCCAGTCCGCCGCATCAGCAGCAAACGGTGTCGCCCAGTCCGCCGCGTGTGCCCCCCACTGTGTCGCCCAGTTCGCCGCGCACATCCCAAACGGTCTCGCCCAGTCCGCCACGTGTGCCGCCCAGTCCGCCGCGTACGGCCCCAGCGGTCTCTCCTAGTCCGCCCAATCCACAAGCCGGCATGCCGAGCGTGTCCCCCAATGCCTCACAGCTGCCCAGTCCTGGCACAGTGTCACCCGAAACGCCACAATCGGGCACAGAGTCATCCGGCACGCCGCCCGGTCAGTTGTTGCCGCAAACAGCCGCCACCAGTCCGCTGCAAACGCACTTTGTGTCCTCCAGTCCGTCACAGTCGGGCACACAATCGCCCCAAACGCCACAATCGGAAACGGAGTCGCCACAGCCGCCCAGTCCGGTGTATCCCTAAAGCGACTGCAACCAAACGGAAGGACTTCCAAGCTGCCACTTCCAACAACAGAGCAAAAGAATTGCCCAAGAGCCAGAGCAACCCATCTACAAATTTTTAAATTATGTAAAAACTATTGCGTCTCTTGTTGTTTTTTTTTAACCATTGTACAGTCGTCCAGCCTAGATAGGGTAGCATAAGGTATGCAAAGTATTAGTTATAAATTACATTAATGTTTATATTTACATTTTATTTTTTAATTAATTAAAAAAAGAATTCCCCCCGAATAAAAGTGCACACGATAATGGTGTTTAGATTTGTACTCTAATTTGTTGTATATATTTATTTCTATTATTTGCCTTTTGCTTAAATTAATAAATCAATCAATTTTACATAATAAAGTGGAAACAATTTGTTTTGGTCAAATGCCAAAAAACTACTCTAAATTTATACAATTATATAATTTGCCAATGGCAAAGATGGAAAAATATTAAAAACAAAGCCGGAATAAGCGTCTCTCAGAGGAGAGTTATTTTTTGTTTTTTGCTTAAATGAATTAATCAATTAATTAAGTCTCCTTTTGTTTTTGCGCAACAGTTTTACATGATAAAGTGGAAACAATTTGTTTGGTCGAATGCCAAAAAACTACTATAAATATGTATAATTAAATAATTTGCCAATTGCAAAGATTTGTATATAGAAGAATTTCATGCGATAAAAAATTATTAAAAACAAAGCCTAAATAAGCGTCTCTCAGAGGAGAGTTATTGGTTTTTTTTTCTTAAATGAATTAATCAATCAATTACGTTTCTTGTGCTTTTTGCGCAACAATTTTACATGATAAAGTGGAAACAATTTGTTATGGTCAAATGCCAAAAACTACTCTAAATATATAATAATTATATAATTTGCCAATTGCAAAGATTTGTATACAGCTAAAAAATTACTTCAAGCGCTAAAAACAAATAAAAACAAAGCCTGAATAAGCGTCTCTCAGAGGAGAGTAACGGCCCCGCACTGCAGCAGAATCCTCGTGCGGAAGCTCTAAATATATCTATGCACTACATTTATAAATTGTCATTGATTGGTTTCTATGTGTTTTTTAACTAAAATTTGTTTGATTGCTTTTCTAGTTTTTTGTTTGTTTTATGTTTCACGATTTAAGGCATCTGCTATTAGGGTTTGTGTGTGATATAATCCTGAGAAGTCTCCCCCACCAAACACGGACAGACATTGTATGACGGACATGAGCTATAAGTGTCTGTTGATTAATTGCAATGGCATAAAAAGAAGCCCAGGCTCAGTGGAAAATCAGTATAGAAAAAAATAAGAACATTCTACAGCTAATAATAAATTGCAATTCTACAAGGTGATCTCGTCGGCTGCTCGTCGGCAGCCTTGCGCCCTTGGAGTTCAGTGCATGTTTGCTTGTCAAATTATAAAACAAACATCAACTCGTTTGCCTTTCACGTTGCCTTCAAAGGGTTAATCAGTACACTCAATTGTCGTTTCACTCACACTTACTACGCAGAGCCCTTTCACTCGCACTTGTTGACAGCATTGTTAGGGGCGCCGTTCTGCCGACGAGACCTCCTTATATAGTTGCTTCATGTGTCTGGCAACCATCATCTGAACAGCTTTAGATCTATTACGTGCAAGATTGTCCATCATCCGACGACAGCCGCTGTTACCGCGACCACCGTTTCCTTTGGCTATTGGGCATTGTAGTGCGGTCCTGGCGTTGGCACCGACTTCAGTGGCGAATCAAAGTCCGCTGGCGGTGTCTCCACCACCGGGGTCTCTGGTGCACCCGCCGCAATGCGATCGGTTAGAGTTTCGTACAGCTTGTGCACATGCTCATTGTGGGCCGTTGTCGGTTGCATGGCCTTCATGAGTGTGCCCAAGCGGCAGGAGGGCAACTTGTTGTGCACATACCACAGCAGCTTCAGCATGTGCCGCGACGTTACATTCTCGCGCGTCAAGCCCGCAAAGATGAACTCATCGAAGAGGGTTGTGCAAAAGTCCTCCGTGGAGAATTCATCGCTCATCGGAATGAGCAGAGCGATCTGCAAGGAACAAAACATAATCAAACGATTGAATCATCAGGCTGATGCCTTCAGTCTGCTCACCAGGGAGTGCAGGAAGGGATCCTCGTACGCTCGATGATCCTTGCAGGCGGAGAGTATGGCCAGCACGCGCAGCACACCCACGCGATCCTTGAGGCGGGCCGTGTGCAGCGTGTAGTACATGGCCAGAATGCTGGATACCGCACTCTCCTGTATGTACGCCTCGACGGCATCGGGCGCCGGACCCGAGTGCTCAATGATGGTCAACGCAGACTCTCGCTCATCCGGCGGCAGCTTGCCGTGCAGGCTGCGACACTGATCATCCACCATGAGCGACATGAGGGCGGGCAGAAACTTGGTGACCACCTGGCAGTCCAGTTTCGGCTCCTTAAAGTCCTGCGAGTCGATCATCACCCAGGCACTGAGCCCGAGGGCCAGCATTCGCAGCAGAAGGATCAGAATTTGATTGTCTCGCGGCATGCCCTCGTTGTTGATCAAATGGTGGAGTATCTTGATGGCCGAGGTGGCCAGAAAGTTGATGGCATACGGATCGCAGAGGGTCATCGAGAGATCGCCCAGCACCTGCTCCTGGCCGCGCTTGATGTTGTCGAGAAAGCCCTGCAGCTCGCGCGATCGCTTGATGTCCACATTCTTCTCACGGATGCAGGCGTCCAGGCACCACGTGAACTTGTGACAGGGATCTATCGAGATGATCTCCTGCACCTCCAGGTCGTGCAGCGCCATCAGCAGCTCCGCTCGCAGCGTGCAATAGTGCACGTTGCGGGTGCGCAGGAAGAGCGTCCTCAGGAACTGCAGCACCATGTCGTACAGCTTCACGCTGGTGCCGATCATGTTGGCCAGCTTCTGCACCACCTCGCCTTGCCGCCGCACCTTGGGCGTCGGATGGAAGAACAAGTTGTTGAGGTTTGTGTGATCGAACAGGATGTGCTCCTTCTCCCTGATGTACTGCGAAAGCAGGGGCGACACCTCGTCGCCGAAAAGCGACTGATTGTCCCGCCAGATCTGGCGCTTCACCTCCGTGTCCGTGTCGGCGTACAGCTCCCGGTCGCGCACCAGAATCTTGAGGTACTTGTCATCGATGTGCTGTGTGTTCCTCAGGATGGCCATCACCACCGGCCTCAGTGACTTGACCCGCACGACGGGGAAGCTCTTCACCAGCAGCTCCTTCAGCTTCTTGTCACGCTCGCGGGGCTCCTTCTGGCCCAGCTCGTTGATGTGGGCAATCAGCTTGTCGCGCAGCTCCTCCATGAGTGACGTGTGGAAATCCAGACGCCGCACTCCGTGGAGGTCCAGCAGCGGCAGCATGGGCCGTAACGACGGCAACAGCACCCCATTCTCCAGCTGCAATTGAGTGGGACAGGTGCATTAGCGATTTTTCGCGCCCATTTTGCAACGTAAACAAACCTGAAAACTCTCAATGGCTTTGAGGGGGTCCGTGCAGGAGGTGAGAGCCTCGCGCAAGTACGCCTGCCCCGGTATATTAACATCCTCGAGTCCCGTGCCATTATTTTTAGCGGGTGTGCTCATTCTTTTTCAATTTAACACGTTCTATGCGGCAATTTAATATTTAATTGTTTTTTTTTCATCGGAGACAAACAATGTGGGGGTGGATTATCGGTAGCCGGCCATTACAACTGCTATCGAATAGTATCGGCTGATAAGAAAATTGATTTGAATCAGCAGTTTCATGACTAATTATATGCTGCTGGATAATAAAAATCAAAATATTTGATGAATCTTTAAAAACTGTTTAATAATAATTTACAATATTTGTACCTTCGTTGTGGCATTCGATTGGCAACAACTATCGTGAAGAGCGTGTATTGGCTCTGCGCAAGGTTCCATCCCTAACGTACTGTCGTTGTCCTAAAGTTCAATTGCCAATTAAATACGGAAGGAAATTAGAAAAGTGATTGTAAATGAGAATAATGCTGTTTGGCTTGGCATGTCTTCAAAGAATCGAATCCATTGTCATGGAGCAGCAAGACCACTGTGCTTATCTCTAGGCGATGACTGTGGAGGTAAAAATATTAGCGATAAGTAACAGGTACGCCAATGCCAGTAAAGTCCATCCCTAGGCTGCAATAGCCAGAAGAGAGGTAAAAAAGCATCAAGTACAATCAATTTGGAGTTTAGGTAATCCGCATATATTATGTGCCCCAGCATCGGCTTCCGCAGCTGGAGACATAGCTAGACGACAGGTTCATTTACTTCCGGCTACCACTACGATTACGTCGTAGCCGTGTTCCGTGTGGCAAGCGCGCACCTACGCGCCATTTGTGTGTGCATTGGTGTTGGTGTTGGTGTGTGTGTGTGTGGTGTGGTGTGTGCGACCTCGCCAATAAGCAGACGAACCAAAAACGTCTGGAGCCGCATTCCGTTTGCAAAACAATAACATTGCCTTCCAAGCCCAGAACCGATTTGCTCCAAATTGCGTGAGGAAAATTAAATGTGACCACTGGGAGCGGGAGTCCAGCACAAGCAGACAAAAACAACATGTCGTCCACATCGGAGCGGAAGCGCTATCACAAGGATAATGCGCCCACCGACGACATTCTGACGCTCATCAATCTGGTGCGCCAGAATCCAGCGCTCTACAACTACAAATTGCAGCCGAATCAAAGGCGTCGCTCGGACATCCTCACCGGATGGCAGGAGGTGGCCCAAAAGATTGGTCGTAAGTCAAAATGCACTTTTTTGATTGTTCCTGCTACAATTTCTTTTTCGTTCGTGCAGATAAGTACACTGTGCAGGAGGTGAGACGAAAGTGGAAGAACCTTCGGGATACGTACCATCAGTATCGCCTGCGCACACCCAAGTGCATAGAGGGGCGTCTGTCCAAGTGGCGGTATGCCAAGGAGTTGGATTTCCTGTCGACCGTGTACCAGCCGAAACTGAAGTCGCATCGCACACAAAATCACTATGAGGCGAGCAGTGCCACAAGCACAACGCTGCCCATCGGCTCCATGCTGCACCTGAAGGACCATGGCGACGACGATGATGATGGGGACGACGATGGTCAGTCGGATACGGCAATGTCATCGCATCATGATGCGCAGATCACGCTGGTCGGCGATGAGGCCGAAACATTCATACTGACAGCCTACGAGGAGGGTGTTTCGGACGACACAGTGTCCCAGCATCATGAGCACCATCATCACCAGCATCATCATCACCAGCAGCAGCACCATCATCATCATCACCATCACCAGTCGCAGCACGACGGCAGCATCTCGAGCATTGAGCTGTCCCAGATCGCCCACGATGACGATGTTGTCGACGATGTGGACGAGGACGATGATGTGGTCGATCACGACGGCCATGTGGTGGACATTGTCAAGCACGAGATGGACGAGGACGGTGCCACCGGCACCGAGGTGGACTACGAGGAGGTCTGCCTGTACGAGGAGGCCAGCGGGGCCCATGTCGACTGCGAGATGGGCGTCAGCAACGGCGTGGACGGCAGCAGCGACGTGACGCACAGCAAGAGCTTCCACTACATCGATGCCCATGAGTTTTGCATATCGGACATTGAGCCGCAGCCGCACCAGCAGTCCGTCTCGGTCGCTGTACGCTCCCACCATCATCATCAGTATACGGGCAGCTGTGTGAACGGCTCGACCACCAATAGCGTCCTCGGCGGCGGCACCGTTGTCTCCGACGGCAAGCTCAAGAATCTCACGCTGGTCACCACCTCAGCGGCAGCAGCAGCGGCGGCGGCGGCAGCCCAAGCTGTTGCCAGTCGGCACGAACAGAGCATTTCCGCACAGCATATCTCCTTGGTGGATGTCACAGAGGCGACGAGCACGAGCGTAACCATTTCCAGCACACCGGCTGTGTCCCTAAATGCCGCAGCAGTCACCACCTCGCCAGCAGCGTCATCGGCGCTGTGCAACACCACATCGTATACGACGCCCACGGCCACCATACTCCAACTGCCGCCGCTAACATGCGGCGGACCGGCCCTCAACAGTGGCGTCAATCCAAACGGACCCTGCCCGCCGCTGGCCATCAGTGCGGCCAGCAGCAGCACCCTGATCAAGGAGGAGGAACAGCATAGCAATGCCTATCATGTGGCCCGGGCGCTGGCCAAGCGGGACGAGCTGGATCTATTCTTTGATTTCCTTAAAAAGAAAATGCAATGCTTCACCAAGACCCAGCTGACGCACATACAAATGGAGTTCTTGAATTGTGTGGGACGCCAGGAGGCGGCCGAGCATGAATGCAAAGACTAAGCAACCTAAATAGATGACCAACCCCAAACCCTGATATGCATCCCCCCATCGAGCCCCTGCTTCCCTCTTGCTTATAGTAGTACTCTCTATCTACAGTAGTAGTTGCTTAGTTTTAATTATTGTGTATAGGCTTAGGATCGTACAGTTTACCAGTTTGCCGCGAAACTCTCACATTTTCGAGTTTTCTCTTCATTTTAGCTTTATAAATTGCCCCAAAACACACACACAAACACACATACATGTACATGATCTATGTACACCTGCCCCACATACCTTATATATGTAGATATAAGCATAACAAGAAGAGTTATATATGGAGAGAGAGAGAGTTGTAACTCCTCTACCACCAACCCCCCCAAAAAGTGTAATTTGAATGTATTTGTAAAGAATAAAAACAACCGATTTGATTCTCGATTTTGTGTTGCGCGCGCGAGAGAGAGGATTTTACTGTCCGAAGAAACAAAACTTAAACGCAAAGAACACTTAGCCTAGCAGTATTGCAGCTTGAGAAGGCTTCTGGAGAGTGTGGGCAGCAGCCAATAAGTATTTTACAAGCAGAGCGGCAAAAGTTAAAATCCAAAAAGAGTCAGATAGTCCAGTGGGGGGGAAACATCATCACGCTGCCGGCGGTGCGGGCTGTGCATCTCTTAGGCCGGCTATGTGCTCCGTGTTGAAGTAAATGACGGTAATGGTTATATCATCGCGATACAGACGCACCACATCCTTGGGCAGCGACAGGTAGTACGAGATCTTTGAGTGCTCGATCCCATAATCGGTGGCACCCAGCGCATTGCGAATCAAATGTGTGGCAGCATTCTGATCAATTGGTTTACGTGTGAGACCAGCTCTGCGGGGGGAAAATGAATGAAAAGTTTTAGCTTGAGCAGCAGCCTCCGGAATGGATGTGGGAAACTCACTTGCGTTCGGCCAGCTGATCAGAGATTTGCTGTAGCGTGGGATTACCCTCTGGCAGTCGCATCGGCTCTAGTATCTTCTTCGAGTTGATGTGCTCCCCCACGAGGCTGACGACCTCGCTGGGCGAGAGGAAATCCCACAGGCCATCGCTGGCTATGACTAGAAACTTATCGTTGATGCTCAGCTCGTGCTGTTGCACATCGGGCCGGGCGGTCAGGTACGGCGGCGTATAATAGTTGGGTGCCATCGCCTGCTCCCCGATCAGGGGCACCACCTTCTTCTGCATTATGTCCAGGGACCATTTGTAGCGATAGTCGCCAAAGGCGCGCAGCGGTGCCAATTGGCTGAGCAGTCGGCCATTGCGTATGGCCGTCTCGTGCTCCTCCTTGGGATGCTCGTCGAGTATGCGCTTCACCTCGGCCATGTTGTCCACATTGTGCTCGACGTTGAGCTTCTTTGGATGCCATTGATTCGTTTGCGGATCGAGAACACCCAGAACGGCGCCACAGTCCCCAGTGCTGGCCACATGCAGTTGCAGACCCTCCAAATGCACCAGACACGCCACGGCACCTACAAAACATCCATAGATAAAAGTGAAGCAACATTTGTAGGAGCAAGCCTCTTACCCGACAGCGCCACACCCATGGTGCGCACATCGATGGTGGCCAGCGCCTCGTGTGACAGTGCCTCGTCCAGCTGGAGAAAGGCGTGCACCAGTTCGCTGCTCACGTCCCGCTGCGGTGTCTGGGCCAGCTGCTTGATGTACTTCTGGAAGCTGTGCTCGTAGATCGGCTTGATCTCGTTGACGAAGTCAACGTTGTCGTTGTGGCACTTGAGGAAGGACTGGCTGTTGCAGTTCTGCTTCATTTGCTCCCGCAGCACCTGGCGCGGCAGTGTGGCCGCCGAGACATAGCGCAGGAGACGCTTGGACACCACCTGGCCACAGGCGGCACCGCCATGCCCATCGAATATGCCACAAATGAAGCCATTTCTGTGCAGCAAGCTGGCCTCGGTGCGTGAATCCTCGCAGGGGGAGTTGGAGCCAAGCTGATTCGTCTCGTAACTCCGCACAATCCCATCCACCGGGAAGTTGTACACAAATTCGTTCTCCCGCAGCTGAAGATTCACCTGCGAAAAATGAAAACAAAAACAAAACATACACATACAGATACAGAGTACAGTTAGATGCGGGAGAGCGACTTACATCGTACGGACTCAGCTGTGGCAGGTGCGGCAGGAGACGTAGAGCGTTGAGGCTGAACTCTCGCACATTGCTGCGCACACAGGTAGCGGCGTCGTTTAGCACAAACTTTAACATCTATGTAGGTGAGTGTAGGCACATATATATATGTATATGTACTCTGTAGGTGCGTGTGTATATATGCTTAAATATACATAAACTCTGCTCCGCTGCAGCTATAATTAACGGTAATAATATTGTTCGGTAACCTTGCGCAGCGCACACAACATACACGTTGCATGTGTGTGTGTTTAATGTGGAGACGGAGACTGAGAAGGAGACGGATACGGAGTACGTACCCCTGCCCGTAACCGGCAGCACGCTTTTTCCTTAATCGCTGGCTACCTTCTTGGCGCGCCTCCCGTATACTCTTTGCAGGCGCTTGAGTTGTTTCGTTACTACTGCTGCCGCTCCCCTGTTACTCGAATTGTACATTTGTTTTGCCGCAACTGAGAAATTTGACAGAAAAACAAACGTAAAATTAATATAAATCGAACAACTGTCAGTAAGTTCAGTGGGACCGCGGATTAATCGATCAAATATACCACACAACCCTCAAAAATATACCAAAAAACTACCGCACATCTTAAATTATATTTCTAGACTTTGCTGTTCTATTTAAAATATCTAGCTATTTAGGATTCTCAGCGCTAAAACTACAACCCATCAGTGGCGCTTAACAGCACGTGTTTCAATCAATAATTTAAGCTAGATGAATTCATTCAAAAAAACATGCAAGATATTGGGCATATGAGATAATACATTTATTGGGTTATTTGTTTGCGCTTAACAGCACATTCGTAACTGCTGTCCACGCACTGGCAACGCTTGCTTTTATCACTCACTCACGCACACAATCACAGTGTTTGTTAGAAAAAACAAAACAAAGTCACGGCAGCTGAATATTTTGTAGTATATTTATAATTGGCGTTTAACCCGAGCAGCAAACGAAACGTTAATAAGCTATAAATAAAACAAGTGTGCAGCAGCAGTCGTGCAGTAATCCAGTTCCGGTGCGAGGCATGGGCTGGCCCCACCACTGACCAAAACGAACAACAAAAGGACAAGGACGACAACATAATCTGCGTCTTAGCCGAAGATTTGAACTAGAAATCAACAAAGGGCCGCCGTTGCACACACAGTCAATATGGTCGAGCCCATTTTCGAGTATCAATTCCGCCTGATACTCATCGGCGACAGCACAGTGGGCAAGAGTTCGCTGCTCAAATTCTTTACAGATGGAAAATTTGCCGAAGTTTGTATTCCCCACCCCAACGAGTGATAGCAGAGTGAGCGTGTGTGTTTGTGTGTGCGTGCGTGCGTATGTGTGTCAAGTGCGATCGCCTAACAGATGCATTTAATGCGTTTTCTTACATAATTCAATGATTAATGCACAAAGAAAATAAAACAAAGGCCTGATTCTCAGGCTCAGATGCTGTCTCATGTGTGCGTGTGGGTGTGTGTGTCCTCGCCTGATAATGAAAGGAACAACAACAAGGCTGCACCAGAGACCAGAGCTGCCATATCATTCGCAGCAGTTTGCCCGCGCAATTTAAATGGAATGTCTCAACCTTTTACCATTTCAGCTCTCGGATCCGACGGTGGGCGTGGACTTCTTTGCCCGCCTCATTGAGATGAAGGATGGGACACAAATCAAACTACAGCTGTGGGACACGGCCGGCCAGGAGCGTTTCCGCTCCATCACAAAATCCTATTATCGCAATTCAGTCGGCGTTCTGCTCGTCTATGATATCTCAAATCATGCCAGCTTCGAGCATATACCACTGTGGATGATGGAGGCGCAGCGCCACATCGAGCCGCACCGACCCGTCTTCGCGCTGGTTGGCTGCAAGCTGGACCTCATCAATGCGGGCGGCCACCGCGAAGTGTCCACGGAGGAGGCGCAGACGTTTGCCAAACAGCATGGCCTGCATTTCGTAGAGACTTCCGCGCGCACCGGTGCCAATGTGGAGGAGGCCTTCCGCATGGTCACCCAGGAGGTGTACGCACGCATTCGATCCGGCGAGTACAAGGCGGAGGATGGCTGGGATGGCATCAAGGCCGGCTTTGCGACGCCCAACAGTCTCGACTTCAATCTCGTTGTGGCCGAGCCGGAGAAGTCCTCCTGTTGTTGATTCGTTCGTTCGCCTTGGGTTTGGGTCCCCTCCCCCCTTTTCATTGTTTTTGTTTGTCCAAACAGCGATAGAGGTTTATTTTTTGTTTGTTTCTTCCATAGTTTATTGTAAATTTTGTTTTTTGCTCTTTTTTTTTTTTTGTCGAAATCTTCTGTGTGTGGTCCACCCTAGGCACATCTTAAAGTCGTACCTAATTTAGCTGAGAAACCAAATCATTAATGCAAAAACTATTTTTAGTTTCGTTTGTAAGCAAACCACGCCCCCTGCACCGGCCCAGGGACTGGTAGAGCCCAGTAACATACATTAATATTGGATCCAAGTCATTCGGGAAAGGGTCTGTTAACCGAAAGACAAGACATGGGCTCCATATACACGAAATACGAAAAAGAAAATCTATACATAATTCTTGAACTTGAAATATAAACGTTTTTATTAATACAAATAAAGGAAAGTAATGTTTTATAACATAAGGACGAAGAAGCAAAGGACAGAAATGATTTTAAATAAAGGCGCGTATTTCTGTGCTCATATTTGACACCCAGAAATGAGTATGTATAGTGTTCAATATATCGATATTTAGTAAGGTCATAGGGTATACAACCCAATAAAATGGAGTATTTATAATAAGCCAAATTGATGCGCCAATCGGATTAAATTATTGTTTCAGTGTTAAAAGTTTTAGCAAGATAGTAATATCAAATAGAACATCAAAATTGAGGAATATGATTTAGCATTACGGTATATTTACGGTATATTTCGAAAATGTAAAGCTATATTTTGGTATATTTTCGAGGGACTGACGGTATATTTCATTGATAAGTTCGCGGTCACACTGCTCATTGACATATCGCGCGTGCTGCTTAAAAAAATTGTTAACAATTTTTGTGCACTAAGACATAAGAACAAAAAATGGGAAACGTGCTAGCGGCATCCTCTGGCAACAGCAGCAGTGTGGCTGCCGGTCTGAGTCTTCCCGAGCCGGTGGTTGCACCCACAAACACATCGCCATCGGGCGCCGCCAGTGACACTGCCGGGAATGATATTTTACTGGAGAATCCTGGCACCGTTGATGAATTGCACAAAAAATGCAAAGGTAAGTGAATCCCATTGAAGCGACCACATTATGTGCGCATTTTCATAGACCAAAGTCGAGGCGGTTGGAAAAAAAACCTCAGCTGTCTGATGACATAACCTACAACATGTGAGCGGGGGGCCGCAGTGCGTGCGAGTGTGTGTGTGCGTGTGTGTATGTGTGTGCTGTTGTCTTTGATTATGCATTATCAGGCCATTGTTCATTCAACTATCCTATTCTCTTCCCTCTCTCCTGCCCCACCGACAGATATACAGGCCGTCACCTTCGAGGGAGCCAAAATTATGCTGAACAAGGGCCTCAGCAATCACTTCCAGGTCTCGCACACCATCAACATGAGCAGCACCGTGCCGAGCGGCTACCGCTTTGGGGCCACGTACGTTGGCACCAAGCAGTTCAGCCCCACCGAGGCATTCCCAGTCCTCTTGGGCGACATTGATCCATCCGGCAATCTGAATGCCAATGTCATTCATCAGTTCTCGCCGCGCGTACGCTGCAAGTTCGCCTCGCAGGTAAGTCTTCAGCAGAGTTCAATGCGCTAGCAGCAGTGTCTAATGCTTTTGGAATCCTACAGGTCCAGGACTCGAAGATGGTGGCCTCACAGCTGACAACTGATTATCGTGGCGACGACTTCACGGGCTCGCTCACCATGGCCAATCCGAATATTTTCACCAACTCTGGCGTAATCGTTGGCCAGTACTTGCAGTCAGTTACTCCGGCCATTGCCCTGGGCGCCGAGATAGCCTATCAGTATGGGCCGAATGTGCCCGGGCGCCAGATTGCCCTTGTCTCAGGCATGGGCCGCTACACGAGCGGCAACACGACGTGGTCCGGCACTCTGGGCCTGAGTGGATTGCATCTGTGCTTCTACCAGAAGGCCAGCGAGCAGCTGCAGATTGGAGCCGAGGTCGAGACCAGCCTGCGCATGCAAGAGTCAGTCGCCACTGTGGCCTACCAAATCGATTTGCCCAAGGCTGATTTGGTCTTCCGAGGTGAGTCTTGAATCTCACAGAAGCTATTCTGGAGGCTTGAGAGTGTGAAATAATTCATTTGCTTGATGCATTTCCTTGCAGGCTCTATTGACACGAACTGGCACGTTTCGGGAGTGCTGGAGAAGCGTTTGCAGCCATTGCCATTCACGCTTTTACTCAGCGGTCGCATGAATCATGTGAAGAACAACTTCAGACTGGGCTGTGGGCTGATGATCGGTTAACCGGTAGCTGCATAACCCACAATTTTAGCCACAGACCCCGCCCCCAGACAACATTCACATTCACACATCCAATCAATTTGAGCACATCATTTGCCCACAGCACCACCGCCACCAACAGCACCACAAAACAGACAATTCTTTTGGTCCATTCGAAAATGTAAATTGCGGCAACTTGCCGTTTGCTTCGTTTTGTTGAAAAGAGTTGGTTATTAGTTTCAGTTAGCTATCTAGGAATAGTCCACATTTCCAAACAACATTTTAAAGCACGCATCCAACAAAGAATTGTCGCTGTACATTTTAAGTTGCTTCCTAGAAGATGAAGGGAAAAAAAGGAGAAGAACGTACGCATTTATTTTGATAAAAAGCAAACCAAGAACAACAACTAAACCACAAAAACAACACACAGAACACACACAACACATAAACACAGAACATCAGGAGTTTATTTTCTTCAAAAGTTAATAATAAATGCGTATTAAATGTATGTTACATTGTAAAATTGGTAACGAAACTGCTTTAAGTTTATAATTTATAAATTAACAATTAGTTATAAATAACAAAAACAAAAACTTTGTTAAACCAACATTTACCTTTGTGGCGCGCCTAAGCAGAGACAGAGACGGAGGCGCAGAGAAAGAGAAAGGGACAGAAAGAGGGACAGAGAGCAGGAAGTAGAGTGTTCGGATAGAAAGAGACGAAACGTTAGCGCCAAAGCGTTGTGAGGGAAAAGAGAAAAAACCAAACCAGAAAACCAGAAATAAAAAAAAACTCTACAAAAGAAATTGCCCATTGCTAGACTTGTTAAAGATGGGGAATGCTTCCCAGGCAAAAAAGTAAAGAGAGATGATGCCCAACAAAACAACAACAAGAGAATGAACTATCAACAACAAACCAGATGATACAAAACAAAATAGGTTTTAGTGAAAACAAAAAATAAAAAATTTAAATAAACTTTTGGTGTTTGGCTTTTAGTTGGTGTAAGAGTAAGCGCTGCCCAAAGCTCACATTAAAGTAAATCAAAGTTTGGCAATGATGGTCGGAGGTTGAAGAATATTAGTAGCAATTGACGGGAGCCTTATTTTCACAGAAACTCGCATCCTTACATCATCAACGTGCACCACGCGTAGGACAGACGCATTGGCCAGCAAGCAGTAAAGGAAGGTGCATAACTGATGCAGTGTCCGAGCAGCGGATACTCTCTTTGACTCGACTGCTGCAGCTTTTCCACGTGATGCTGCACTAAGATTGGATTGCCTTTAGATTAAAATATAAATTATATTTTTAAAAATATTTGGCTTAAGACTATTTCAAGAGGATTCACTCAATGAAGAGGTTCTTCAACCATGCGATGGATATTTTTATTTGCAGGTAAGTTGGATTTAGTTTCATTTAAAATCGGGAAGTTAAGTAACTAAATGTTTGTTTATTATTATAGTATTATTGTTTGCATGCAAAGCTAACAAAAGCTTCCCAAATAAGCAATGCATCACTCTATCTCTTGTATTTAACATCGATTTTCATCAAGGTTGATGTTGGCGTAGGCCTCATTTGGGCCCCGAAGTTGACAAACTGCATTTATGAATGCTCCTAAAACTGTAAAACTGTTCATAGTGCTTGTACAACTGCGAGTGCGTGTTGCCTCAAACTGTAGTATTTTTGTGTGTTTGTTTCAAAGATCTCAAAGTGCATCAGTAATCAAAAACTATAAAATGCTAGCAGCTGCTGCTCCAACTGTACAGTTTAAGCACAACTATTATTCCTGAATAAACCTTAATTTGGGCCATTTTGGCGTAGCCTTTAAGACTTTTCCCCACAAACTTGACCAACATTTTGGCTACATTTTGCATCCATGGAGTCATTGGCAGCACATGTTGTGCACAAAAACAGCAGCAACAACCGCAAAAAGTAAATTGTGTTGCCATATTCTCATTTGCAGGGCAAAAGTCAACTAAAGAGGAGTCAGGTGCAAGTCGGAGCGACCAGTTCATACCCAGCATAGCAGCCAACCCATTGGACCTTTTCTCTGCATGCCCTGCTGCTGCCGCTGCGTTGATCTACCCTTGGATACCCTGTAAGTAGATATGACAAAAAACTCCAACGACAAAATGTATGCAAGCAAACTTTGTTCAATCAGCCAGAGGAGCGGAGCGTGGATGTTGTTGCAGTCGCTTTGCAAGTGCAGCAGTCGCAATATTGTTTAGATAAGAAAATGTTGCCTGCCCCACACATTGAGGCTGTATGTGTGTGTGTGTGTGTGAGTGTGTGTGAGTGTGAGTGTGTGCTCTTCCTGTCTGCCCCGCTCTGTCTATCAAATGCTTTTTGCTTTTCCACATTTTCTTTTCGGTCTTTGCTTTTTTCCTCGCTCTCTCCCACTCCCCTGGCGGTGCGCTCCACCAAATGCAATTTGAACTTTGGCAAAAAGCGGCCGCTTTGCCATACACTTTGCCCTCGTCCAAGCCCTGCCCTGCCCTGCCAAACCATTTCAGCGATAAGCAGGACAGCGACTTTCATACTCGTATTTTGTGAAATTTTCAGCATTTCCTCTGCTTCTTGTTTCCCGGACTCTTACGAGTCTCTCTCTCTCTCTGTGTGTGTGTGTGTGTGTGCATTATGTAACCCGCGAAAGCTGTTTTCCAATTCAATTGGTCCAGGCAGAAGGAGCAGCTGCAGAAGGAGGCACTTCACTCATGGCCAAGACAAAGGAAATCTGTG
Organism: Drosophila subobscura; assembly: GCF_008121235.1. Lineage (NCBI taxonomy): Eukaryota > Metazoa > Arthropoda > Insecta > Diptera > Drosophilidae > Drosophila > Drosophila subobscura. Next base: position 19,412,623 of record NC_048530.1, on the reverse strand, counting down.
TCAGAAGCGCAAGTATACGACGCAGCGGCAGAAAAACTCATTAACATATAAAGTAGCCGCCACAATCTCGGCGAAGTGTGCTGAAAAATCGGGTAACTAATTAAAGAAAATACAAAAAATTCTAAAACAAATGTGAACCTTTCTTCAGATACTCTTGCATAACAGTCACTGATTTGTTGTACAGCTGTACTTGGCACTCGATAGACTTTTATACCATAGACTAGATCAAAAGTGCCGCAAAACTGAATTTTAATGTAATTTCCCTCGTCATGCGGCAGCGCCCATCGGTCGGTTTGCGTTTCTACCGCGAGACTGGCTTCTGCAAACCCATTAAATGTGCCACTTGATGCTGCAAAAATATATTTATCCGCTTTTGGCGGCTATATCACGTGTGAAATCAATTAGAATAATACAGCAATAGGTTTTAGCTGCAAGAAACTCGACTGTTGATGATGATAATAACTTTAAACTAGCATCTTCCTTGCATTAACCTCCAGTTTGTGGCTAAAAGCAATGTACCCTTGTGTAAGTGCATCAACAGCAATGTGAAGTTCTGTGCTGCGTGGCCCATAAAGCAGGGCGCGTCAAGTGCTTCCAGTAGCGGGCAGCTTAAGTGCTTGCCAAACTGTACAAAGTGCAATAAGCATTCCAAATATGTTTCGCCCCACCCCACCCTCTCGCGCTGCTGAGAAAGGGCTTAGAAAGTAATTAGCAACTCATCCCTCGCCCTGGCACTAATCTTGCGAATTCGCTGCGACACTTAAGCTACAAAATTATTTCATTTTATGGTTAAAGAGGAGCTGCTTGCTGTATCCCTGTGTCCTCGATCATACATTGCAGCTTGAGGGCAAGTAATTAACTGCTAAAAGCTTTAATTTGAGCCTTAGCTACCAAAAGGAGAGACTCCACAAGGCATTTGCATATTGAAAGTGAAGCTCCAATAACTCTGAAGGTCTAAATATAAAGAAAATTAGTCAAATTAATGAGCTTAAAGTCGGTGCAGGAAACAACAAGCAAGTGCATAAGCAATTGTGTTTTGCCAGTAACTCAACGTAACTCCAATGCTGCAGCCGCTGGACGGTGGAGGGGTGCGGAGCGGTGTGTCTCTGCTGTTGTATGCTCGGCATATTTACGCCAACTTTAGTTATTTGAATTACGTGACTTCGGCAACAGTTCTACGACTGAGACAGGCACACACCAACCGTACTCGTACTCGTCCACCCACTTATGCACGGTGGCGGCACACACAGAACAGCTCGAACTTTGTGCAATTTTTTAAGCACACACAGAGCAGCAGCATGCGTATTACTTACTTTACTTCACCGACTATCCGCCAGAGTACGTTGATTACAAATGCAAGAGAAGAGAACATTTTTGGGGGGAAACTGCAGCGAGCGTTGGGCACAGGTTGGCACACACACAAAAAAAGATGCTCCATGCGAGAATGTGTGGCAAGCGGCAGGACCAAACCTCTAAATGGAGAGTGCTTCTTGCTGCAGGTAGGAATTAGAAGAAATGAACAGAAACAAGAAACAAGAAAGAAGAAAGAAGCATTGAAATCTAAACCAAAACTTGGACCTCCAGTAGGTTAATTATTTCGCACATTTTATGGCTGCATTAGGAGCAGATTTGTTTAGATATTTGCAGCACACAAAAGCAAATGCTCTAAGAAGAGTAACAAAATAATAAAAAATTTATAAATTTCATGGCTTTGAATCCTGTTTTTCGTACCTTTGCATCTGTTTAAACTTTAAAGGGTAGCTGTAGCTTCGACACTGTAATATGTGTGGCTCGCTCTCCTTTTTGTTTATGCTCTCTCTCTTGGGCTGCTGCTGTTGCTGTTGCTATTGCTATTTCTGGCTTTGAGTTTTTAGCCTTAAGCCAAATAAGTGTTTTAGCCGTCATGCAAGAGATAGAAGAAGGACACAAGCAGTGGCAGGGTCTGTGTGGGGGCGTTTTGCCGGGTAAGACATGGACTTTGGCGTCGACGTAAACGTTGTTGCAGCAGCGGCAGCGGCAGCGGGAGCAGCAGCCGGAAGTTGCCACGACAGCTGCAGGAAACTCTAACTCACTTACACAAACAGCCAAAGCGCACACCTTCACCTTGTGGGTGTGTGTGTGTGTGTGGGTGAGTGTGTGGGTCTGGCCACGTTTGTGTCTGTGAATTGTTGAAAGTTAGCAATAGATTTTTAACGGAAGTTGCACATGTGCGCACGTGTTCTTACCCCAAAAATGTACCCCACACACACACACCACACACACACACACACAATTCATTCGTCTTCTTCTGTTTCTTCTGGCCCTGCCCCCGGCCCACTCTCTTCTAGAGCAAGCTGAAATTTTCGGCTTAACTCTTGGCACGTTGTAATTAAGGCTTTCGTGTGTATGTGTGCGTGTGTGTGTGTGTGTGTGTGGGAGAGGGGGGCGTGGCACATCATCATCATTCAAGCGCAGCTAGATTAGACCAACCGATTATTGCCGGCCCTGCCCTGCCCTGCCCTGCCCTGCCCCATCATCATCTGTAGCACCTCGACTCTGGCCGCCTGCCTCTCCGTGCACCGTTTTGGCCGTTGGCACATCTTCATCTTCATGCTGGAACCCCTAATTTTGCCTCAGATCCTGCTTGGGTACGTTCTTCTTGCAGGCATTGCGTGTGCGCGTCTACTTAACGAGAATTTATGTCTCGACTGCCGCTGACATATTTACCACTTTAACACTCTCCCACACAGCCAACAGCTACCGAAATCGTAAGCCACAACACCCCTCCACCAGGCCAATTATGAGCCACGAATGAGAACATTTTTCGTGGCGTAACACTGGTTTTCTTTTCCATTACCATTCCATGGGCATGCCCAGGCTCGAGGTCTGCCACTGTCAGTGCTCGGTGTAATTTAATGGAAAAATCGCTGAAGATCCTCCAAGCAAGTCGGCGTGTAATGCATAATGAATGGTGGGGCTAGATGCCATCTCTGCATTGCTCATACGCCTATTTGTCATTCGGTAAACGGAAGGCAGAAGGCAGAAGGAAGAAGACTTCCTCGCCCCGTTCCTAGAAAGGCGTGGCTGTCAGTTCTTGCCTGTGGGGCTGTGGGCTGTGGGGCTGTCTGTTGCCTGTGTCACGCATGGCTTGGCCAGGACGATGCTCCGCTGGCGTTAACAGCAGCAGCGGCAGCAGCAGCAGCGGCTCCGATTACCATTTGTGCCTCAATTACTTCATAAACCTGACAGCGACAGGTGCCACCTGGCAGCAGTCAAGGGCATCAGACGAGGCAGCAAACAGCCTTTGGAATCTCTAGTTCCTCTTCGGTTTGTGCTACCCTGTTTTCCGTAAGAGTTTTGCCGCTTCAAGCATTATTACAAGCCGATCTTTGCTGCTATATAAAATATACAAATAAATACAAACGAGTGCAGAAATTATTATTTAATTATTTAATTATCTTCTCTGTATTGGGTATCCTTAAGGTTGGATCTTGGCCTGCTGTTTGCCCCGAGCATTGTTTGCCGCAAGAATTTATTATTATTTTGCATGTTTCTCCACTCTGGGGGGGACTCGGAGCTTGCAACTGCAGCAGTCAGGCAATAAACCAACGCAAGGGGCAGCTATATACCACTAAGTATGTACCTAAATATTCGCACAATGAATGCGTTTTGCATTGTCAAATTGCTGTAGTGGCAGCGGGCATGAAGTGCCATAGGTATGTATCAGTGGACAGCCAGTTCATAAATAAATGCTTATTGTGCACATTTGATTCATGGATTATGTCCTCTCAGGTGGCGGCATCTTTGCCAAGTGATGTCCAACCAAGAACCAGTGCTATTTGCGTATTCAAGTGGGGTTTTGGCACATTGCAAATGAATAATGTAACATTTTTCTATACATATTCTTTCGCCTTAAGAAAATATAATATTATTATCAAAACAAAATGGGAGACCCACACAGTGGGTACTGAGAAATCGCATACAAATATCTGTCTATCTGCTGCATCATAAATAAATGTTTATTGTGCTCAAATATTGCTGCATGGAGTAAACGGTAATCGATGCGGGGTTTGGGGTTTGGGGTTTGGGATTCCCTCTCGAATTGCGAATGCTGTTCTGTCCGGGTGTGATGGAAAATTAAGATTCAATTGTCTGCCGTTGAAAGTTGTCAGTGTTCATTATCAATGGAACAAACGTTTGAAGCATTAACGATATCGTTTGCGACCTCCCTGTCTGGCTGCCTACCGTTGTGTGAGTGGATACAGGCAGGATTGGCTATGCAGGAAGCAGCTGCAATCATGGATGCTCCTGTAACTACATTGATGTCAGAAATATTGAGGGATCTAACAGAAGGGATTCAGAGGCAGCAATCATTTCATTCCCGTTTAAATTTGTTGGAAGTAAATATTGGAACTACAAATATAACCAAAAATATGTTGGATTGATGCTTAAACGTATTTGTTTTCTTTTTTATTTGAAAGACTTTTCTGCGAAGAAAAAATGCAATTAAATTGTAGTTATTAAAAACGAAATAAGAAGACCTCGAGACCTCCAGTTACAAAGCCAAATAAAAGTCAGCACTTGTTGTCCTTTTTATTGGTTGACCACTGTACTCGGTTTATTGATGAACATGATTTGGCAGTCCGGCAACTTGGACTCCGATACCGACTCAGACCCCCTCGTACCCCGTACCCCGTACCACTACGACTCTGGCACGATGTAACGAGCAGGCGTTTGCTCATCAGGCGGAGATTAAAAGGGGTGGGGCCGTTGGCAGGACTTTGTCGGGGACAGGCCAAACCCAGTACAGAGCACAGAGCCGGCAGAGAGACGAGCATGTAACTGAGTACAGTACGGTACGGTATGATAGAGTTCCATGGAATTGTTGATGTTGTTGCGCTCGCTGCACATTTGTGCGCTTAATGGACTTCGTATGTCATTTTCAAATTGCAATAGACTTTGGGCTGGGGGTCGAAGAAGGGCCAGAAAAAATGTCACATACAGACAGGATAGACAGGCGGTCGGGTCGGGTTGGGTTGGGTTGGGTTGGGTCGGTGTCGGATCGGGTTGTGCAGGGCACCCAACATTTATCTATCCATCCATCTCTTTTGCCCACACTCTTTCAGTCTTCCTCCCTCACTCTCTTTAACACTTGCACACACACACACAGAGTCAGGGATAACTGTCAACAGCATGCGTGTAGGAGTATGGGTGGCTGGGAGTGTGGGAGAGCGAGCTTCAAATAGCGCTAAATGACCGCAAAGTGTTTTCATTATTTGTGGCTGCCAACAATTTATATCGTTCATTTAGGAATTTCTCTTTTTACACTCTCCATTTCTCCATTCCCCCACCTCACTCCCCTCAGTCTGTGTGTGAGAAAAAAAAAAGGGATGACAGCCAGCAGCAGCAGCAGCAAAAACCAGAGAGAAGTTCTAGCTGGAGGCGTTACAACTTTTGGATACCCTTTGCCTAAGCAGATAGACATATCATTGCTCAAGTTAATCGTGGATTAAAAATGTGTTATTAATCGTGACATAATGGAATTTACTTCCTTCTAAGAGCATGCAAAATGTAGCCTAAAAAAAAAAAGGAGTACCTAAAGGGTGGAGACACAGCTAGGTCCAGCGACTGCCGGGCATTGGTATTGCTGTGGCCATGACTGTGGCCGTGGCTCTGTCACTCTCCCTCCCCGTCTCTCTCTGTGACGCTCTGTGTGTGGCTGTGTCCTGCTTGGACCGCATGTGCATGGCTTCATTATCGTTCACGTTGTCGTCGTCATCAGCATTATCGTCTTCACTTACAGTAGCATTGAAACGGTCGTTAGTTGTGCAAAAAATGCCATCAGAACTTTTATTAGATTTTGCTCGAATCGCCCCGAGCTGAAATTTATATATGACAAAGAGCTAATGCCGGGATTGGAGAGGGATTATGCTGGTATTGGCTGTTGACACTACTGGATTGACTAATTATATAGGTATATGCATTGATTCGGCTTTGAATTGAGTGCAAAAGGTGATAATAATGGTGCGTATTTTTTGTTCATAATTTCTATTGGTTTTGCAACGGAAACATCAAACGATTTCACCTGATTTTTGTCTGAGGCGGTTATATTTGGTTGTTTAAACTACATGGAAGTACTTCTATATTCTGCAAATGATTTGTTAATGACTTGATGAACGAAAAGCCTCACATTTGTTCCATAGTTAAGCAACAATAGCAACAATAATGGCTATGCCTGTTTATTTCTTTCAGTTCCCCTAACCAGCAATTGAATCGCCATGTCAGACTGAACCAAACACCCAAACCTACACACACACACACACACACTCTCCCCCACTCCAAATCGAAGCAACAGTCCAGCAACAGAAAGTTCTGGCTCTGCAGTTGGACGCTTGGACGGTTGGACGGTTGGACAGTGTTTTGTGTGCAGTTTATAAATGCCGATGACGATGCGGTAAAGACAGGAAGGGGAACGGGAATGGGAATGGGAATGGGAGTTCGATGGCAGTTGCAAGTGGGAGCTAAAAGGAAGGGCTTCGTGCTGGGAGATGATGTTGATGGGACGTTTTGGTAGGGGGCTAGGGACAGCAGTCGAAGTTGGTCGGTAAATGGTGACGGAGGCTGAGGCTGAGGCTGAGGTTCCTGATAATGGTCATGGCGTTGACTGTGGCAGTGTTGGCACTGGCTTTGTGCGCTCCATTCCACTCTCCTACTCACTGTCCCCCACCTCTTTATCTTCTCCACTCTCTGCACTGAACGTGCTCTCGCTCTGTGTCTCTCTGTCTCTGTCTCTGTCTAGCTCTCTGGCTCCTTTGGCTGTGTGGGTGCCTGTGCGCTGTGCGTCGATGCAAGGAATTTTAGTTGATAACGACAACATCAACCATAGTTGCTGCTGCACAGCTCTGTTTTGCCACCCTTGCACAGGGTATGATGAGCATTTCCAACACTTGTTTGAATGGGTAAGAGATGCCTCTAGCAGTGGCTGCGTTTTCTTGTTTTGATTTAATTTTTCAATAAAAAACAATTATGAATACATTTCTAGGACACTTTTCCTACTCAGGAATGATGTTGCTAAGACAGTTTCCCCGACATTATGCAGCTTTTATGAGCAGAATGAACCGAAAACATCTCAGAGTATTCCAACAGCAAAGCCAAAAGCCAAAAATTGCATAAAAACTTGGTAAATCTGCTCATGGGTAGCAACATTTGGTTTATACCTTAAAAAATATGCAACCTTAAGGGTATCAACACTATCGCTTCTCGATATCCTTCCTCTCTTGTTGTTGTTGTTGTTGTTGTTGTTGTTGTAGTTGATGATGGTGTAGTCGTCGTCGTCGTCGTTGTTGTCGCTGGCATTGCTGCAATTGAGTGTTTGGTTTTGAATCGCAAGTGTCAATTTGGAAAATGTTTATTTTATGCGACACTTGGGCGTGGTTGCCACGCCCGTTGATAGCCTCGAATATCGCCCGCATCCCACTCCAAAGGCACTACCGTGCTTTACCAACCTGTGGGGCCATTATCGGATGTCATTCCGCTTAAGTTTCCATAGTTCTTCTGTGTGTGTATCCAGTATCCATTCCCCTTTTATTTGTTTGTTTCGCTGCGTTTAATGTGAGCCACTGATAAGCCGCGCGCGGCAATCGAAATCGCAATTGAAATGCAATTGCAATTGTCAGCAATTCAATTGGGACTTTATTGAGTCGTCTATCCACCAGCCAACCATCCAGCCACTCCCCAAGCCACTGATCAAGGGCTTGGCGCCGTCTCCGACTTCAGCCAGTCATAAATTTTGCAAAACTGCAGAAAGCCATAGACAGTCGCTAGATAAAGTCAATGCGTCGCGGCTATAAGTTTATTCCACTCGATTGAATTGCAATTTCAGTTATATTCCAGCAGTGATGGTGTCTTTTGTCGCCAGATCGCTGGGTAGTGCAGCAGAAGCAGCAGGATACACTTCAAATCTTGACAAGTGGCCAGGTTTTTGTAGGGATTTCTGAGAATTATTACTAATATTTGGAACTAGAGCTTTGGTTAGCTTTTCGGTTGAACTTTGGGCTTTTTCTGCATTTTACTACTAGTTATTTTTTTCCGATTTTTGTCTCGTTTTATGGAACCTTCCACTCTTCCCCAGCGCTCTTCCTTCTGCTCGTAATTCCCCTCCTCTGAGGGCCCCGTCTAATCAGATAATTACATTAGCGACTCTCAAAATGTTGGCTCAGGCTCATTAAGGCGCCTCGAAGGAGGAGCAGCACTCGGTCTATCCTTCAGCCCAAGCGCAACGATACACAAATCTCAGGCCAAGAAGCGCAAAAAGAAAAGGACAGACACACAAAAAAGACGGCGGCATAAAACATTTATGCGAGCGCGAGTTTTAAGCCGTGTCTCTGTGTGTCGAGGAGCTGTGTCTGCCCGCCCGTTTCCCTTATTGATGAAGCCATTTAAGCGCACGAGGGCCAATTTATTATGCCACAAAACGGATGCAGGAGGCAGCAGCAGCAGCAGCAGCAGGCGGTGCTTTATCTGCTGCAGTCACAATAATTGCTGGCAGCAAGTAAATCCAAAAGCTTCATTAGTATCGATTATGTGTTTAACGACCTGAGCCCCCCCTGCTCAGGATTTGGGGTACATAATGATTGTCGCCATAAATGTCAAAATGCCCAAACCATTATTGAATAAGTTTATTGATTTATAGAAAGAAAATGTCCTCCTCTCTGCCAACAAATCGAATTAACAGCCAGTCAAAATATACAGACAGAGAGACAGACATTTATCTACCATGGACTTGAGTGTCTGGCGTCTGCATGCAATTTGGCAAAACTTTTAGCAATGCCAGCAATAAAACAAATGATATTTTACAAAAGAAACTTTTGCGCCAGGTTGTGTTGCTCTCTCCAACCATTTTGCCATATCCAAGCATATTTATCTGCATATATATCTATGTATATCTGTTTCTTTATCCGTGCTCGAAGTCAAGCTAAAGCGAAAGCTGAAGCTCATTCCTATTCCGTTTGAGTCTCTCTCGGAGTGGCTTTTTTTATTTGAGCCATCATCAAACTTTACACATTTACAGCAAGTGCAAATGGCAGCGAGATCCATTGAGCGAGGAGCTGACTGCAATGTAGTTGGACTTTAGAGTTGAGTGAAGCCAAAGGCTTAGCATGGCAGCACGGTAAAAAAGGGCCAGGGCAGAGACTTAAGCCTTGCAGTCATACATTTTTCTACGGCAGTAATTGGCACATGCCCACTCCCGCCTTAGAAATAAGTTTCATAAATTGCGCATTAGATTTTCGAAGCTATCATTTGTATTTTAATTAGAATTAATTAGGCAAAGTAAACAATGGAAACGATCACATAATAAAGCGAAGTTTGATATTGAAAGCTCTTCCTGATTCGGCTTAAATTGGGGTCCACGAAATGCAGTTAATAACAACTAAAAGCTAAAGCTGCCAGAAAGAGCCCAAAAACTTGATAGGGAAGCCTTCTGTGGAGTGGAGCATTAGGCAATTTGTCGGCCTCTTGGCTTCTGGTCAGAATGGGTTTTCATGAATTTTTAAGTGAAATTTCATTTGTGAGCAAGTTGTTGGGCCCAAGGCCCCTCCCCCCACTCGGCCCAAGGAATGGGGCTCCAGGTCAAACCAGCATGCACACACACACACACACACACATAGGGGGCAACGTGTATCTGTGTGCAAAGTTTTTGGCTTCTAAACTTTGCGTAGAGTAGGTATCAGAACTAGTGGCAGCAACTTGCAATTTGAAGTGGCTCAAAGCGACTCGACTCGACTCGACTCGACTCAACCAGAGCCGGAGCCAGAGCTAGAGTCGAGAGCCGTTTACGAAATTTGTTCACAAGTCGTCGTCCTGGTGCTCGTCTTGGCTTTGGCTCCTCTCCCAGGACTCCTTACAACTAGTTGCAATTTGTTTGCAAAAGTTTTAACACCATTTAGTCGGTTTCATATGAAGACAATTAAGCGAACGATTAAATTTATATTATCAAGGGATAAAGTTGCCTTTCTATGACTCTCTGCATCTGTGTATCTGTATCTGTGACTGTGACTGTGTCGGTGTCGGTGTCCTTCACTATCTTTACATTACATCTTTGGTCGGTTCAACTTTTTGGCCTTGTAAACATTCAGAGATGCTGGTTCACATACGGCATACGGCATGCGACTTATTTCATATTCATATTCGCATTTAAATTTTGCGTTACTTTTTCAAGGCCCCCACCACCACGACACACACAGCGTTCTGTCGCTCTGCCAACGCCAGAAAGCTCATTAAATACACATTAAAGTTTAATTATAAACATTTTGCTCTTGCACTTGGCAACAAAATGGCCAAAAAGGGACGAGAACGAGAACGAGGACGAGGCAGTGGGCGGAAAGCACCAAATAGTGGCAAAAAGCGCAAGCGAAAGTCAAAGCAATTTGCCCTCTTGGCACACTCCGCGGCATCACGAATGGCATATGGACTGCAGCTCACAGGTAATCAGGAACGCAGAAGAATGAAGGCTGAAGTTAGGATTGTATAAAGATACTTATGATTGGTGGACTGTGGATTGGGCTTCAAATTTGGGATGCGTTCAAACAGAATCAACAGAAAAATACGCAACGGAATAGAATATGCTATGGCGGGTTGGTGAGGCAAATAACCTGACTATTCCATAGTAAACTTAGAGTTCAGCATCAGCATGGTGATGCCCCGACACAGATCGTAGCGCACAATATTTGTAATGGCCGTGCCGCACTTTGCATGCGCCCTTTCAACGCTCGGGTCCACTCCAAATGACTTTTATAAATGCCATGAATATATATATTCAAATGTATATGTATGTTTGTGCGAGGAGCATACTTTTTTGTTGCTGGTTTTTCTGCTCTTTGTTTGTTGTTTTCGCAGGCGGGAAGAGCGGTTGGGTGGGGGGGCCAAACATAATTTTTAACGCAGCATTTCCTCCAACCAAGCAGAGGAGTTGGAATTGGAATTGCCTGAAACATGGAGCATGGAGCCTGGTGGCACGGAGCAGAGTCATTTTCACTGGCCCTTGCAGCGGCCATTTAACATTTCACATTTTCACATTTCGCACTTTGCACTCGTGCAGCTAATTTCGCCTTAGCCCTACACACTGCTCCCCTTCGCGACCCACAAAAATCTTGGAAGGAAATGCCCCTGAAAGAGCCCTTAAAGTTTTCTGGCATGGGACACCCCAGGCAAGTGCAAATAAGTGGCTTTAAACAAAAGACAGAGAGCCACGAAAAGGGGAAGCCAATGAATGGAGGAGGATTGAAATCGAATAGAACTTATTTGGCAGGAGGAAGGACAATGCCTTCGATGCTTATCGTCATTTAATGCGGTGGCTTCCACTTCCACTCTTCCACCATTCACGTTCCCACTCTTTCGGGTAGCGCCAGACAGTGGGACACACAAATACGGAGAACCAGAAAAGGATACACATTCAATATCGTTTTACTTATCGTTTGGCCATAAAAATTGCCAGCCCAGAAAATTGTTTAGTCCTCTTGGCATGTCTGGCACTTTGAGAGATTGGCCAGCAGCACACAACGAGGGGGGGAGGCGGTGCTGAGGGCTCTATCTATGTATACGTAGTACAGGGGCTAGTGGATTGGTTTGTAGTTGAAGCTGGCCGCCTTATCGCGACCATGCTGTGGGGAGGGGCTCTTCCATTTTGGGGCTTGTCTAGTTTTATGGCGGCCAGGCGAAATGTTTCGATTTATTTGCGGCCAAATCTGCACATCGTCGTCGCTTTTCCATGATGATGATGATGTTCAGTTAAAGTTGCAGCAAAAGGCAGAGCACAGTCTGTTGGTTGAGGATGGAGGGATGATGAAGACGGATACGGGTGCTGTTTTGGGGCCATTTTGTAATTTTAGTTTATTGCCGGACATTTGCAGCCATTGAAAGGCTCGACATTGAACTTGATCAACACTTAAAGGAGCAAACCTTAAAGCAAAAGGGGTTGCTATGGCTTTAAAGGGGCTCACAGAGAACTAACCACGACAACTGGCATTAGCTTGAGCCGCTCACAAAGCCAAAACCAAAGCCAAAACGTATCAAGACTGATGCTTGAATAGAACGCACAACAGCTACCCTTTCAGGCCATGAGCTGATGGTTAATTTTAAGAGGGGAATTCTCTCACAATAATTAAAATGAAGTAATAAGAAATCGTTTAAATTTGGAACTAGAAAAATAACAAAATAAGCAAAAGTAATGACTATTTAATGACTTAGCTGCACATTTGGTTTACGAGTCAGGAAGGGTTTAGAATCTGCTTGAATTTGATTTTAAACTGTGCCATTTGTGTCGAAGTCAAGTGAATGCACTCGAGACTAGAAAAAATATGACGATTTAGTCTTAATAATTTACTAAAAAATGACAAACTAATTCTCAGCTAAGGATTCCTCTTTGGCATTAGATTAATAGCATCTACTTTCGTTTGGAGCTTCAATTGTGCCTGTTGTGAGGCAAAAATTCCACAAATAAAGCCACGATTCGACATTGTTTTACAGGTTGTGAGCCGAAATTCTTAGCAAGTCATGGATCATTAATCGTTCAGATGTCATATGGATCGCATTCCGATATGCCTCATTTGGCACCTTGAGGGGTATGCAACAAACTGCCGCTGTCCGTTGCCATTCAAATTCCATTTTCACTTCCGTTTCTGTTCCTGCTGCGGTTGTCACTGACAGCGGTTGGCTGGCAATTAAAAACTTTGCAAATTTGGTTGCCTTCAGCTGTTTGTTTTTTCTGTGGCGTTTTTTGCCTTTTGCATTTTTGTTTCAGTCGCATTTTCACATGAAAAGGCTGCTACGTGTATTTTAATGGGGCCATGTACGGGGGGCATTTTCGGGGGTCATTTCAATCAGCGTCGCTGTAATTCGCAGGCAAATTGCAAAACTTAAATTAAATGTCACCAAAAAAAACAAATACAACAAAAAAAACACCAGACCTAAAAGCAGCAAGGAATACCAACCGTTGCTTTAGAATCTAAAGTTTAGACTCAAATAATTTGTTGTTTTAGTTATTTATTTGTTTAAAAATTTGTATTTAACTCTTTTGCAAACCACCACAGAGGTAGAGTTGAAGGCGCGTTCTTTTATTGTGGTATTCCCAGTAGGCCCCAGACATCTCAAATCATAATCAGTGTCAATAAATTGTCCAAATACATTTCCGAGTTGGTTTCGTTTTGATTCTGAAAATGACAATAATGTTGCTCAATCATGGTTAAATTTATAGTCGAAAATGGGACAGAATATCTTAGATAGCTGTGGAAAATTATGCACTTACCCATTATCGTGAATGTCTTTCGGCGTCCTTCGGTGTTCACTCTGCAATGCCATTGTCCATTGTCCATTGTCCATTGTCCAGTGTTCAGTTTGTGGTGATCAGTGTTCAGTCTGCCAACTGCGATGACCAATGTTTGGTGTACACGTTGCATTTCAATCCCGTGTTGAGTCTTATTTATCAATATGATGTCGTTAATGTTGGCCCTCATGCACCATCATAGAGCCTTGGGTATCAGATTATGGTCTCTAAATCATCGCTACCTTTTGGAAAGGTTTATATAAAATCCAAAACAATTAAATACTTCAAAAAAGAGCTACTTACAATCATGTGCGAGATACAGAAGCTGCTCGACGGACTGTTCAAGATCATATCCAGTGCTAGGGCCAACCGTCGCAGCACACCGATAGAATTAGTCAACGAGTTACGATGCTGTAACTGCTGCCACGGAAAGCGAATAAACATCGCGGCAGAGGCTACAAAGAAGCCGCCGGTGCCTCAGGAGTTCCTTAAAAGGAAAGTCCTCCTGTTTGGCAATTCTTGTGAAGATACCCATCGCCACGGTGTTTCTGGCCAGACACTACATCCACTCCCAATCCCATGGTAGCGGCGCCTGTGTCTCAACGCTTTTCTACACCTTTACGGATTGCGGTGTGATCTTTTGAGGGGACCTGCGCTCCTGCATTCAAGTTGCTGTTTCATATTTTATGCCTTCCATATTTAATGTATTCATTCTGCAAATCAGTTGGATTGAAAGTTTGAACGTTTTGTTAAGTTTGTGAATGCTTACCATCGTATTAATTGGAGATATAATTGGTGTTGTTTTTCTTCCCTTTCAAAGTCTGCAGCTCGGTTCTTTGATTGCCGCGCACTTCCTTCCTTCATTTAGGCGGGTATCCAGCACCACAAAAACAATAAATTCCTGCCAAAATTTATATAAAAAGCACTGGGCCACAAATTTTTGAATATATTAGATAACAGTGAAAGTTTATGCACTTACCCATTATTATTATTTTCTTTTACTCGCTACAGCGAAACTGGATGGTTGCATGACGATGACTCCGCATTGACCTGGCACGTACATATTTCAGTTTATGTTAAATATTAGAAAAAACAATGTTACTGAACATTTTGAACTCAAAAAAGAGTTTGCCGAACGAACACCAAAAATAGAATGCACTTACCCATCATCGTGAATGTCTCTCGGCGTCTAGTGCGAAGTGTTCAGTCTGCAATTTCCACTGTCCAGTGTTCGGTCACTTCGCAATCCGTCAAGGTGTATAAAAACGATGAGACACAGGCGCCTCTGCCATGGGATTGCGAGTGGTTATAATGTCTGGCCCGAAACACCGTGACGATGGGTATTATCACAAGTATTGCCCCACAGGAGGACTTTCCTTTTAATGAACTCCTGAGGCACCGGCGGCTTCTTCATAGCCTCTGCAGCGATGTTTATTCGTTTTCCATGGCAGCAGTAACAGCATCGTAGCTCGCTGACTAATTCTATCGATGTGCTGCGACGGTTGGCCCTAGCACGGGATATGGTCTGGAGCAGTCCGTCGAACAGCTTTTGCATCTCGCTCATGATTGTATGTAGCTCTTTGTTTTAGCCCTCATACACTATCATAGAGCGTTGGGTATCAGCGTATTATTTTAAACCAAGACTTTAGTTACTTACTGTGCTGGTCTTCAGCGTGCATCACGTGTATCGAGTAAATTCCGTATCCATTTGCTGTTTGATGATTCTGTAGTGTCTGCGATCTGCGGTCTGGATCGTTGGTGGCAGCCTTAAGTATTTAAGTATCCATTTGTTAGTGTCTTGCGAGCAGCGGTGTCGAGTGTGGATGGCAAATTCAACGAATACTCGTATAGTGACGAGCATCTGCTGTCTTGAGTTTTGTCATGCGTTATGTGAGTGGCAAAGTATGTATCGATTTGCTGGAGCGCGTTGGAGATTATCGTGTGGTACGTCGAATATGCTTAAGTGTATCTCTATGCTGTCTGAGGATTAGGTGGTATATAGAGAAAAAAATCCCTGTTGCTTCAATGTAAACAAAAAGAACACGGCTATCACTCACTTTCCGCTTAATTCTATTTAAAAAATGATTTGATCCGTTCATTTAGAAATGGGGCAAGTGTCGCGAATATTTAAGACACTGAAAGAAAACGCGCAGGTAACTATTTAAATTTTAGTTCCGTTCAGTTCCGATTTCACTTCAAGTTTCAATTTGATTTACAATTTTTTTTTACACAAACAAATTCCGAAATATTTTTACTTGTTCTCCCGGAGAGCTGCTCGACTATACTGAAAAATATCCGTCCAGTTCCGATTTCACTTCAATTTTTAATATGATTTACAATTTTTTTTTTACACAAAAAGATTCGGAAATATTTTTAGTTGTTCTCCCGGAGAGCTGCTCGACTATACTGAAAAATATCCGTTCAGTTCCGATTTCACTTCAAGTTTCAATTTGATTTACAATTTTTTTTTTACACAAACTAATTCCGAAATATTTTTACTTGTTCTCCCGGAGAGCTGCTCGACTATACTGAAAAATATATGGCTCAGCCCCAAAGCCTCAACATTTGACAGCTCGAAACGGAGTTTGAAAAGCAAAGACTACTAGATATTGAATTTTTGATTGTTTTTTGCTATAAGGTTCGTTTGTAAATGAAAGTGAAGCATCCAGCTCAGGCTACTGCCTCAACATAAAATAATATTTTCAATTTTTTTTGTACTGCTGCCATTGAGTCAGTTTTTGGCCAGAACCAAAATGCACAATGTGCATGCGATAGGGCCTAAAGGTGGCCTGCACTCACACACCGCACCCCAGGCTGGCCTGTCTTCGGTACACTTTAGATACACTTTAAATATACTGTTTCGTGGCAAGGTTTGATTTGTTTTACAATTTTTAGTCCGAAGATTTCATTCAAATTTAGTTGAAATGTAGAATTTTCATTGAAATAAACAAAACTGAATTGGAAAGGCGTGCCAGAAGCTGACTTCCCTATGTTTGGCAGGCTATACTCGTAGCTTCTGATAGACAACAGAAGGGATGACGCTGGCGGCACACAAATCCAACACTGCCGCGGGCCGTTTGACAGCAGTCAGCTTTTGTCAGGCGGCATAATGAAATAATTAATTGCTCGCAGGCAATGGACAGCGGGCAGAGGCGGAGGCGGAGGCACAGGACAACGGATCCAGCGGATAGTGGATAATGGACAGTGGACATCGGACAGTGGACATCGGACAGTGGACAGCGGACATCGCCCGGGGGTTCAGTGGCAAGCCAATTAAATGAGCTGCACTTGATTATTAAGTGATTTATGCTGAGCACCTGGCTTAGCAAGGAACCCATAACCGTCTCTACCCCACCCCACCCCAGCCCAGCCCGACCCAACCAGCGGCAGCCTCTGGCCCTGCACTTTGTCCTCTTCCCCTGCAGCTCAATTTGTAATTTGTGCTAATGAGTGCCTTAATTTAACGCCTGATTAACGCTGCGGCCATCATGCGGAGGGCGGTGTGCGGTGTGTAGTGTGCTGGCTCAGGGTGAAGCCCAAAGTCAAAAGGTCAGTTAGCCGGGGGGGAGGATATGGATTCGGGTCTTCTGACTTACAAGGAGCTTTACATTCGCCTCCAGTCTGTCTGTCCATCTGTCTGTGTGTCTGCAAATCTCCTCTCACTCGCCATCACCACCGCATTTGTATCATTTTGGAGCTTAATTATGATTAATTGTTATTATGTGGCCTGTGTTCACTTTTCAATGGCTGTTCAATGAGCTGTAAATGATTCCCGAGCAGGCAAATCGCCGCAGTAATGAAATGAATCATGGCCAAAACACACATTTACAGAACGGAGATTAATGTGAAGTGTTCAGGCCAAGATGAAGAGTTACAGGCCGCAAAACGAGAAGAGACAAGAGAGAAGAAAAGAGCTGAGACAGGTTCCCTGCCACATGGAGTCTGTGCATTAAAGGGAAAGAAAGAAAGAGAAAAAAAACCCATCAAAGCAATCATCGAAGAGACATCGAAGCATTTGAAAAACGAAAGTGCAGCACAGAAAGATCGACAGAAAGAAAAAAAGAAAACGTCAATGAAAGCACAAGTGAGAGCAAAGATGAAATGCAAAACGGTCAAGTGAAAGAAAAAATGTAATAAATCAACAAGAAGAAGGAGGCTAGTTAAAGGCAGGCCAGGAAATAAGTTTAGGGCGAAGCTAAGGGAAAAGAAAACGGGAACATAGAACAAAAGCCAATGAACTAATTCAGCTGGAAATCACACTAACAAAGAGAGGTAAAAAGTAAGAGCTAAGAGAGAGAGAAAGATGCAGACGAGACGAGACACTCCAGTGCTTAGATACTCACATGAGAGCCATATCAAAGTGCACTCAAATAGATACATTAGTCGTCACTTCATAATCACATTGATGGCTCCGTTAACAGGCACAAAAGAGGGAAATTTGCGGAAAAGTTTGCCAGCCACTGCCTTCTCCTCCTCCACCCTGCAGCGTCTCTTCAGGGTCTTGCCTGTTGGTTAGCTGCGGCAGATTGGCAGTAGTGAGCAGGGCAACAAAAACTTTGGCTAGTTACTTTTACAGTTATTATTGAAAGCTGCAAAAACTTTGGCTTATTTCATTACGCCAAAACTTTTCATTACGCAGAGGGAGGCGGCGAGAGTGGGGCCAGGGGAGGCACAGCATGTGCGTGGGAATGCTATAATGGTAACACGGATCCACCATACCTCTCTCTCTCCGTCTCTCTCTCAGCCGCCTATCAATGCGAAAGTTTTGCCAAAGTAACCAAAAACAGTGAGAGACAAACTTGATCCTAACTAGACGACATATCATGTGACCCTTCAAACAAAAACTGCCAAAGTAAAAGCCATTTGAAACGTCAAGCAAATTGAATTGCAAGAGAGGGAAAGAGAGACAGTCCAGATCCCAGATCCCAGATCCTTTCGCCATAATAGCCCTGATAATTGTCTCTGGGCTGTGGTCGGTCTACACATAGATGCTGCTGTTGGAGTGGAGTGGAGTGGAGTGGAGGGTGAGCCTTCGCCTGAGCCCCATACAATTGAATTGCCTTTGACGTGTGAGGCTTTTAAGGTTTTTTATTACATTTATGAACACACCACGTGAATCGAATGGGAAAGTCGGCGGGGCATAAGGGAACAATATTCGGCCAGGTCTGAGTGCTTGAGTGTCTCCCCCCATGCGATATCCGATATGAAAATTGATTTGTTTGATTAATGTCCCATTGTCCCAGTGTCCCACTGTCCATTGTTCATTGTGTATTGTCCTTATCACTGACAGGGACATGTAAGCGAGGCCTTATTAATTGCCATCTAATTGCGAGCGGTCACGCAACTCTCCAACAAAATGCGAGAAAAATGAATCATTTTTGCCCCACTAATTGAAAAAGTCGCCATACAAAAGTTATTTATATATGTATGGCATACATATGTATGTACTCTCTATGTATGTATGTGCCAGTGCTATGTATATGCCCAGTAAAAATGCAAATTAATTTGCACCACAAACTTCATCAAACTGGGGGCTACAAAAAAAAGAGCTGGTGAGAGAGAGAGAGTGTGAAAAAGATGGAGAAAACAAACATTTTCACACCATAACCAAATTAAAAGTTCCACCAACTAAAAAACAATTTGTAAGCCAAAGTTGCAGTTGCAGTCAACTGCCAACGCAGAGAGACAGAGGCAGAGATAGAGTCAGAGAGAGACAGATAGCCACAGCGATGGGTGTGGGCATGGGGGGGAAACAAGAGATGGAGCCACTGTTGTTGCATTCCCGCGGGGCATTTTGTGTTGTTGCTTATCTAATCAGCGCAGTTGGCGCCACACTTCAAAGCTCTGCGGGCCAAATGCAATTTCTCCCCCACACCCCTCCACACTCGCAAATATATTTTTCACAAACTCCCACCCAAGCCACCTCCTTTGTGTTTCGCATTTTATATTTTACCATTTTGAACAAAAAATTGTGCTGCCGCTGTTGTTGCCGAGCAAATGAAATCAGTGGAAAAGCCAATTGCATTTTCATATGGCAATCTATAGGCAGCAGCCGTCAAAAGGCCAAAGCAAGGAATCAAATTTGATTGAAAGCAAAAGGCACAATCAGAAGGCAGAATGGAACATGAAAGAGCATGGCAAAAGAGAGAGCGAAAGTTGAACCTGGTTTTTTTGTGTGCAGAGAGCGAGAGAGTGAGAGAGTGAGAGCGGGCTAGGGTTTCGCTTAACCGTGAGGTAATCTCCAGACTCTCATTAAAGCGCAAATGCTGCAATCGTTGACATATTTATGGCATATAACAAATTAATTAATTTATAATTCATATTTTGAATATATTTTCATGCGCTCATTCGGCTTGTGTGCACTTATATGTAATTAATATTAACAATTTGAAATTGCCGACAACTCTACTTTCTGGCAAGTTCTTCTCTTGTTTGTTTGTTTTGCTTTCTGCTTTTTGTTGTTTTCGTTGCTTTTGCTCTTTGTTTTGCGCTCGATTTGCTCTTTGTTTTTGGCGTTTCTCTGCTTTTGAGTGTGTGTTTGTGTTGCAGTGTAATAAATGCTTGGAATGTGTTTTAAACAGCGACCCAAGCTCCGCCTAGTCTTCATTCTCGGACACTGGGTCAATTTCATCAGAGGAAGCCAAGGAAGGCGGATGGAAGCTCTCTGCGGGGACATCGCGTGTAAAGTCGGCTTCGGAGTATTCGAGATTTTCGAAGAATTCGTCGTCGTCGGGGTTTTTGGCATCATCGGCTTGTACGGGTTCTTCGGCTTTTACGAGGTCTGCGGGGTCGTTGCTGGGCTTCGAGGGGGAACGGTTCGGCAAGCTGTTCTGCCACGAATCATTTTCGGGTGTCAAGTCTAATGGATTGAATGGGCAGCGGGCACGGGGGGCCGACGGGCGGACAAATTTGTTGGACTCGTAGTTCTCCCGTAGTACGGATCCCTTGGCTTCAATCCCCTCCTTGACGTCGTCGAAGATACGGCTCTCGGCGCTGAACGGAGTGCGCTGCATGTTGCAGCTCGGACCTGGCGACTGTATGTAGCACTTTTCAAGCGCTTTTGTGATTTCTCGGGCCCGCTCATCAGGGTACTTTGAGCCCTCGCGCTGCTTCCACTCGCCATACTTGTGGTCGTCGTTGTTTACCTTCACATGGGGCTGGCGCTTCTTAGTGGCTTCCACTTTGACCAATTTTACGTTAGATGGGTCCATAAGCAAAGCTATTATCTCCTTTGGTATTAGCCCCGTTTCGTTTGGCAGCTTGCGACGCGGAAGGAGGCGTTTGATTCTCTTTGGAGGTCCCATTTTAGCTGGCTTACTCTTTGACTCTATTCAAACTCTAAAAAATAATTTACTCTCGATGATGACTTTTGATTTTTCATCTGACGTGTCACAAATCGAATGACTCTACAATTTCTGTTATTCTAATGATGTGCAACAGTGAAACGATTACTAACGATGTTTTGCAACACTATTGCCATACTATTGTACTTCTATATTTTTGCTCCCATTTTTGAAGGGTTGTAGCATTGCGGGCCAGGGGGAATACCTAAAGCCATGCAGCCCTACCATTTGCCATTTAGCACCCATGCTGAACGCTTTCATTTTGGTGTGGGATTATTACACACAGCCCACCAGCCAGCCACCATTTAAATCCATAAAACCCTAATAATTGTCTGCGCCATAATGTTTATGTGTAAGTATTGTTGTTGCTTGCTCCCACTAATTGTTCAATGATAAGAAAAGCAGAGGGATAGAGAGAGGCAAGAGCCGGTTTAAACCCTTTTTTGTCGGGCTTTAGCCGCTTCCTCCGCCCTGCCCCCCGCCCGTTTAGCTTCGTTTACACGACACTTGAGGCTTAACCCTGGGGAAAGCTGGCAAAATGTGTTAAACCATTAAATGAAATTGAAATTCTTGCCGAGTTTACTTGATTATACTGTCACCAATAATTAAATGTCGCAACAAGTTGCCAGCTCCCCACCCGACAACCGGCAACTCCCAGCCACCCAGCCACCCAGCCACACAGGCAGCGAGCAGCCAGCAGCCAGCAGCACCCACAGGACGCCAAGGACGCCAAGGCATGAAGAATGAAGGATGCAGAACGAAGGACGAAGGACGAAGGACAATGCCACTGGGTAACGGGGTCTCTCGCAAACGGTTTAAACCGTTCTGCCAGCCCCGCTGGCGCGTGATAAATTGTACTCATTAAAATATTTTAATTTACTTGCCAAAGCGCGACCCGCAAATGCCGCGACAGCACCCAAAAAATGGCGTAGGCTAGGGTGGGGGAGGGGCAGAGGGAGCCACGGTTAAATGTGACATTAAATTAATGCTCGACACATTTTGCTACAGACGATGGCGGTGTGAAAAGTTATTTTGTTTTGTTTTTTGTGCGAAATAATTGGTTATATTAAGGCGAGTGTTTATCGGCCCAGACTCTGGCAGCAGAATCTGCTGCTGCTCCGTAGATGTCATCGGGCCAATTATATGTGCCAATAATCATCGTCACTTGATGGTAGCGAGACGTTAACTCTTGTTTTTACGTAGTACATTGAATGGCAGATATGAACCCAAATGAACTTTGCATGGCTAATGGGTTAATTATTATTTATTTTAATTTATTATTTATATAACCATGCCCATCGCTGCTGGAAAGCAATGCTGTGTAATTGATCACTTAGTGCCATGGCTAACGAACAAAACTACACACATTTGAACCATCTTGACTCATGCAAGACTCAGCCTCATTCAGTCCCAGCGTGGTGTGGCATCAATAACGATCCGATGGCCGCCCCGCCTGATGAGGGGGAGGTGAAACTGCTGCAATCCGGGACTGAACGGATAATCAGAATTGTGTAAATTACCCGAAAATGTCATCAAGTCAATTTGCAAAATGAGAAAAGTAATCAGTAAGAGAAACACTGAGAAGTGGTGGGGGAAAAAAGAAACAGAGGAGTGGTGAGGGGGGGGGGGGGAGGGAGGGGAGTATGGAACAAAACACAAATGCAAAAAGTACTTAAAATTTAAATCACTTCACAGCAAATCCTCTTCCACACGGGTCTCCCACTCTCCTTCTCTCTCTTTTACGATATCCGCTTGCCACTCTGTCACTCAGCATTTCTCTTTCTCTCCCACACACACACCCAGCCACAATATAAATTATATTTTTAGGGTAAATAAAACACTTAACGCCCTTTTAGCGGTTGACACCCTACACCCCCCTCGGAATCCAACAACCATGAATCCCCCCCCTGCCCCACCTAATTCCCGCCAAAACCAGCGCCACGATATGCTCTGTTAACGGCGCTTCCCCCGCCTATCCACCCCCCCCGCAGTCAAGCAAACACATTGTCGCAGCGGGGCGTCCTTTAAGCCATCATTACCAAAATGGCAGGCGGGCAGACGGCTGCAGGGGAGGCGCAGGGCGTGGGCCAAGGGCGCGCAGAAAGACAGAGACTAAGACTAAACAAATTTGCCCCGCTGATGTCTTCGTCAGCTTTACTTTTTCTCATAACTGTCAGTTGACAGCTTCAGAGTTGCTTTTTCCAGCCAGCCAGGCAGTCAGCCGGAGTTGTCCTTCGTTTCTGGCGCCTCGTCCTGGCGTTGACGAAAAAACTTTGTCGCTTTGTCGACGTTGGCTGTTGTCGTACCCAGGATTTGCGCACCAAAAGGATGTGTTGTATTTGAGTAAAGTCATAAAATAGCTGAAGGAAAATGTATCTAAAATCTTTGCTCATCTGCCGCGATTTGGTGGAAGGATTTTAACTTTTTTAGTTTTATCTTTTTATGAAATTTATTTAGAAATGTTACTGATGCTAAGCCCTCAGGCTACAGGGTATTTCATATTCTAAAGAACTACCGTGTTATTCTTTAGTCACCCTTTTGTTTGGGTTTGTTGCTTTTGGCTTTTTGGTTTTGGGGCTGCGCGATTTGACATTAACCTGTCAGCGCTGTGCCTCCAACTGCCGGCTAGCTGGCGTCTTGCATTTTATTTATGGGCGTGTGTCGCAGACGCAAACAGACAAATCCACAGACTGATGTACAGACAGACAGACAGACAGGCAGACAGACAGACAGACAGAGTAACTGCAAGTTTTTGGCTTTTTCTGGCGTGACAATGGAGTGACGATAGGACCGTGCTTAAAGGTGACGAAAGTGTTGCTATCAGTGGGTGCCCTCTGGGGACACTGGGGAATACCGAATAAGCCCTTGGGCTTGCCTCTTCATCCAAATATTTAAATAGCTTTCTATTGAGTATCCCTTTCGTGGGCATCCAAGCCCTTACAGACCACTGGCTATTGGTAATTGCCAGCCAGCAGAGTGTCCAGAGCTCTCACATGAACTTCATAGAGAAGGCAACCACTGTCACCTTGAATTGGTTATTAATTTTAGATATTTTGCATGGAAATGTATCCATATCGATGGACTGTCTACTAATCGCTCTGCGCCACTGGCGCTCCTTTCCTCCGTTCGCTGAGGACTTGTCGCGCTCAAGAGTATGCTTAGAATTTGGGCATTCAATTTGTGCAACCATGTATCAAGTGCCCCCACACACACACACACACACACGGGGGTTCATGGATGCTCAAGGACATTCTGGCTACCACAAAGACCGCACACACACACACAAGGGCACCCGCTTATTTGCTGGCTTTGTTCCTCATGCAACTGCATACCAAGGCGAGCGTCCTGGCAATGTAATTAGTTGCTCGAGGTGCTTTAATTAAAATGTATATCCTTATTGTCCTCCCAGCAGCACAGCAGCACAGCACCCTGCTCTACCCTGCCCAACTCAACCCAGCCCCATCGTAATTGTTCGTGTCACAATTAATTTTGTCAAATGGACCGACGCACCAACCGCAGCCCCAGCCAAAGCCCCAGCCCCAGCCCCAGACCCAGCCACGCCTCGCCAATCCAGCCTGGAAGCTACACACAAAGATCTCGATATATAAGGACTCGCTGGGCTCGCTGGGCTCGCTGGGCACGCTCCTTCTGTAGCCAGTTGCAAAATCCAGTGGCAGCCACTGGTGACAAAAAACACAACTCCCCGAGATCTGATGACCGTCTGTGTGTGCGAGAGTGGCCCGGCCAGTGTTTGTCAATCAATTTGCATATCGATGGCCTGCCCTAAAACATGAAACCCTCCACTCAATCGAACACCGGAGGGCCAGAGCTGCGTTTTCAATAAATAAATTTAATAACTGCAAAACTGCTTGCGGCCATCCACTGGATGCAACTGTTGCAAGTGCTGCAGCACCATTGAAAGGCATAACAAATGAAATTGAAATCCAAAACCAAAGACCAGAAACCACAATTCTGCACTAGGCTCTAAATCAAGTTATGAATTCAATAGTCCTACAATTACTCCATCATTGTACATTTTTAGCAATTGATTAAAAATAACTCTACTCTTGGTGATAAATGTCAACATTTTATATTTTTGACAGTGCTGTGATGAATATTAAAGTGTTCTGCTTGTGGTTCTTATTCAACGAAAGCCTTTCAATTCACACATTCACGTGCCCATTTAATTCTCTTGAGAATTTGTTAACGATGTTGGAGCATCACGTTTCAGGACTCTCCACGAGGACAGCAGACACAGCTGGCAGCATTGAGTGCCAGCCAGCGTATGCGAGCATTCGTTGCCAGGCCGTCACCTTTTATACGACCACAGCCGTATAAGACTGCCTCTTATACGAGTAGCACACAAATACTGGGAACGCCATGTGGCAGTGCCTAAGTACGGAACACGATCCAGCGGAAGTACCTTTAAGACCTGCATTTGTGGTGCCTTTAGACCCAAAAAATTTGTTGTTTTAGTTATTTATTTTTGTTCTTATTTTTGAAAGTGTATTTAACTCTTTTCCAAACCACCACAGAGGTAGAGCTGAAGGCGCGTTCTTTTATTGTGGTATTCCCAGTAGGCCCCAGACATCTCAAATCATAATCAGTGTCAATAAATTGTCCTAATACATTTCCGAGTTGGTTTCGTTTTGATTCTGAAAATGACAATAATGTTGCTCAATCATGGTTAAATTTATAGTCGAAAATGGGACAGAATATCTTAGATAGCTGTGGAAAATTATGCACTTACCCATTATCGTGAATGTCTTTCGGCGTCCTTCGGTGTTCACTCTGCAATTCCATTGTCCATTGTCCAGTGTTCAGTTTGTGGTGATCAGTGTTCAGTCTGCCAACTGCGATGACCAATGTTTGGTGTACACGTTGCATTTCAATCCCGTGTTGAGTCTTATTTATCAATATATCATAGAGCCTTGGGTATCAGATTATGGTCTCTAAATCATCGCTACCTTTTGGAAAGGTTTATATAAAATCCAAAACAATTAAATACTTAAAAAAAGAGCTACTTACAATCATGTGCGAGATACAGAAGCTGCTCGACGGACTGTTCAAGACCATATCCAGTGCTAGGGCCAACCGTCGCAGCACACCGATGGAATTAGTCAACGAGTTACGATGCTGTAACTGCTGCCACGGAAAGCGAATAAACATCGCGGCAGAGGCTACAAAGAAGCCGCCGGTGCCTCAGGAGTTCCTTAAAAGGAAAGTCCTCCTGTTTGGCAATTCTTGTGAAGATACCCATCGCCACGGTGTTTCTGGCCAGACACTACATCCACTCCCAATCCCATGGTAGCGGCGCCTGTGTCTCAACGCTTTTCTACACCTTTACGGATTGCGGTGTGATCTTCTGAGGGGACCTGCGCTCCTGCATTCAAGTTGCTGTTTCATATTTTATGCCTTCCATATTTAATGTATTCATTCTGCAAATCAGTTGGATTGAAAGTTTGAACGTTTTGTTAAGTTTGTGAATGCTTACCATCGTATTAATTGGAGATATAATTGGTGTTGTTTTTCTTCCCTTTCAAAATCTGCAGCTCGGTTCTTTGATTGCCGCGCACTTCCTTCCTTCATTTAGGCGGGTATCCAGCACCACAAAGACAATAAATTCCTGCCAAACTTTATATAAAAAGAACTGGGCCACAAATTTTTGAATATATTAGATAACAGTGAAAGTTTATGCACTTACCCATTATTATTATTTTCTTTTACTCGCTACAGCGAAACTGGATGGTCGCATGACGATGACTCCGCATTGACCTGGCACGTACATATTTCAGTTTATGTTAAATATTAGAAAAAACAATGTTACTGAACATTTTGAACTCAAAAAAGAGTTTGCCGAACGAACACCAAAAATAGAATGCACTTACCCATCATCGTGAATGTCTCTCGGCGTCCAGTGCGAAGTGTTCAGTCTGCAATTTCCACTGTCCAGTGTTCGGTCACTTCGCAATCCGTCAAGGTGTATAAAAACGATGAGACACAGGCGCCTCTGCCATGGGATTGCGAGTGGTTATAATGTCTGGCCCGAAACACCGTGACGATGGGTATTATCACAAGTATTGCCCCACAGGAGGACTTTCCTTTTAATGAACTCCTGAGGCACCGGCGGCTTCTTCATAGCCTCTGCAGCGATGTTTATTCGTTTTCCATGGCAGCAGTAACAGCATCGTAGCTCGCTGACTAATTCTATCGTTGTGCTGCGACGGTTGGCCCTAGCACGGGATATGGTCTGGAGCAGTCCGTCGAACAGCTTTTGCACCTCGCTCATGATTGTATGTAGCTCTTTGTTTTAGCCCTCATACACTATCATAGAGCGTTGGGTATCAGCGTATTATTTTAAACCAAGACTTTAGTTACTTACTGTGCTGGTCTTCAGCGTGCATCAAGTGTATCGTGTTCCATTTGCTGTTTGATGATTCTGTAGTGTCTGCGATCTGCGGTCTGGATCGTTGGTGGCAGCCTTAAGTATTTAAGTATCCATTTGTAAGTGTCTTGCGAGCAGCGGTGTCGAGTGTGGATGGCATATTCAACGAATACTCGTATAGTGACGAGCATCTGCTGTCTTGAGTTTTGTCATGCGTTATGTGAGTGGCAAAGTATGTATCGATTTGCTGGAGCGCGTGGGAGATTATCGTGTGGTACGTCGAATATGCTTAAGTGTATCTCTATGCTGTCTGAGGATTAGGTGGTATATAGAGAAAAAAATCCCTGTTGCTTCAATGTAAACAAAAAGAACACGGCTATCACTCACTTTCCGCTTAATTCTATTTAAAAAATGATTTGATCCGTTAATTTAGAAATGGGGCAAGTGTCGCGAATATTTAAGACACTGAAAGAAAACGCGCAGGTAACTATTTAAATTTTAGTTCCGTTCAGTTCCGATTTCACTTCAAGTTTCAATTTGATTTACAATTTTTTTTTACACAAAAAAATTCCGAAATATTTTTACTTGTTCTCCCGGAGAGCGGCTCGACTATACTGAAAAATATCCGTTCAGTTCCGATTTCACTTCAAGTTTCAATTTGATTTACAATTTTTTTTTTACACAAACAAATTCCGAAATATTTTTACTTGTTCTCCCGGAGAGCTGCTCGACTATACTGAAAAATATATGGCTCAGCCCCAAAGCCTCAACATTTGACAGCTCGAAACGGAGTTTGAAAAGCAAAGACTACTAGATATTGAATTTTTGATTGTTTTTTGCTATAAGGTTCGTTTGTAAATGAAAGTGAAGTACCCAGCGCAGGCTACTGCCTCAACACAAAGTAATATTTTCAATTATTTTTGTACTGCTGCCATTGAGACTAAAGAAAATGTAAAGCTCTATATCTTCTTATCTGTCGGGAACACCAAGTTGACTATCAAATCGTAAGTTTAAGTGAAATATACAATAATCATTTCCATTTAAGTTTCTGCCTTGCACGAATTTCCGCAGCGTTTCGCGCTCTGTGTGCCGGCCTCGTTCTCCCAATATTTGTAAAACATTTTTAATTTGCCTCAGTTTTTGGCCAGAACCAAAATGCACAATGTGCATGGAATAGGGCCTAAAGGTGGCCTGCACTCACACACCACACCCCAGGCTGGCCTGGCACTGCTCTGGCCTGTCTTCGGTTCTTTTTGTTGTTTTTCTCTGGATTCTTTTGTGATTTTTTGTGTGTGTATTTTTTTTTGCGGCTGGTGGCTTTGGCGCTTTATTTGAGTTACGTGACCCTGCGCCACTGAGTGCTGGAAAATTTCTTGCGACATGAACATGGCACACACACGATGGGCGTATGCCCCCAAAGCAACATACGTACTTACCGTGTTCGCCCACCATCTCGCCCACCATCTCGCCCACCGTCTCTCTCCCACTATGTTTGACTTGTTCGTTTGTCTGTCTCTCTGTCTGACTGGCTGGCTGCATGTGGTGTGTGTGGGTGGTCTATAGGTGGGTGCGGAATTCCTTGTGTCCGACTGCTGCCGGCCTGGCAGCATGTCGTCCTCGTCGTCCTCGTCGTCGTTGTGCGAGCTTGTTAAGTTCATTAAGGTTAAATAATAACAACAGTAACTACATTTTAAAGGAGTTGTCAGTTGTCAGGAGCGCTCCTTTCGTTGCCTGCCGCTGCTTTCCATGCTCTGCGGCACAGTGGAGTGCCCCTGTAGCGGTTTCTGCCATGCATACACATTCAGTATTTTGGTTTTCGTTTGGGAAAATATTTATTTTCACATTACCATACATTTTGTGGTATTTCCCCGCATGATGCGTGCGCATTTGCATGAATTATTACAATTTCTCAATGCAATATTTCGGGCACTTTCGATTCTTTTCGTTATACATCAAACTTCTGTTGGAAATGAACTGATCTTTTTGGATACTATTTGCCCATAAATTTCATACTGTGCTGCAACGTAACACCTTTTGTTCGTTAGCTGGAATCTCCACTGTAGACACGTTCGTGCCGTGACATTCAGGTGTCTTGGGCTCTTCGTGTGCAGCTCGCCTTGGCCTCGCTCATGTTGTTAACTGCTCTTATTACAACATATTTTACTCACCACTGTGTGCGCTCCTTGTTTGTCAAGAGAACAACACAGGAAGCAGTCCAAACCAGAGCAACCTGTGACCCCCACTCCCACCGAGCACCGAGCACCGAACTCCAAAGTTAAAGTTGCATTTACATTGCTGCGAAACTCTTTATTTTTCAACTTTCTACCCACAAAATAACGTAGAACTCATTTGTTGTTGTTGTATTCCTTTTTGGTTGTCGTGTTTTTGCCTGCTATTTTGTGGGTGCTGTGGGGAGGGCTAATCCCGGACTGCTTCTTTGCTCTCAAGCGCCGCCAGCATCCAAACATCTTCAGCCACATGGAGACTCACTCGCTGGCACTGGCAAAAAAAAAAAAAGGAACGATGAAAATAATCAAGTTTCCGACAAACATCAACATGACGCCAAGATAAAAAGCTTCCAGGATGCGCTGGCATCGCTCAGCCACTGCAGGACAAGATAAGACACATCAACGAGAAGAGAGGATGAGAGCAGAAGGAGCAGCAGCAGCAGCAGCAGGACCTACAGCACTTGGAGTTGGTCCATTTCCAGGACTTGGTCTGAAATTGGCTAGCTTGTGATGCTTCTCTTCCCTTTATACCCTTTTCTGCAGAGAGGTATTATGATTTTTCTAGATAGCTTTCTAATATCGAATGAGAAAATCTACATCGAAATGGAGTCCCATCCATTGATCCATCGCTCTGCAAGGGTATGCGTAGCTTCGGCCTAGGATGTGTCTCCATAGTCCTGTTTCGATTCTTTTTGGTGGGAAAGAGTGCGGGTTGGCGGCCTCAAGTGTCAGCCGCTGCCATCTACAGGCCTGCTGGCGGCCTCAAGTTGTGTTCGTGTTTGCTCTGAAAAGTATATTGGATTGGCCCCAGCCACATTCATATGGTTGTGTGCTCATCTCTAGCCTCATCCCTGCACATTTATATAACATTTCTCCATATATATTTATTTTTTCCCATACATATCAGTCTGCGGCTGACGTTGAATCTTTACTCCTTTATTTCTGGGTGCCCATTTTGCTTTAGTTTTAATCTCTCCCTCACTCCCTCACTCCCTCAGCGAATCAAATCGATAGTGGCGGCTCCACCCGAATCATTATCTCATAGTTCTGGACCGACCCACTCGAGTGGGGTTTTTTTTTCTGCTTGGTGTTGGTGTTTGGGGGTCTAGCCAAATATTTTCCATCGTTTGCGGTGAACTCTTTTCTGTTGTTGTTAAGTGCACAAACAAAGCCACTTCAAATGTTAAACAAAATTATAAGCGAATGCATAACCGAATATGCTCCGTGGAAAAAGGAAAGGTTAGAACATGTCGGCAATAGAATGGGCAGCAGGTGGGAGGTGGGTGCTTTGAATTTCTGCTGAAGTTAACATTTTTATAATTCCATTAAGCGTACGGCCCTGTCCGTCCCTCCCATCCACCACTCATGTGGTGTGTGTGTGTGTGTGTGCGTGTGTGTGTGTGCGTAACATGAGGATGCCATATCTACCCATCCCCAATGTAGCCCGAGCAAAGGGAGCGCCGGCCGTGCAAAGTTGGTCCGAAAACTTTTTACATTCATAAATCATTTCTCTCTTTTTTCCAGCCTCACCTTCGACCTCGACTTCCCCTGACTGCCTGACTGCCTGCCACCCCTCCGGCCCCTCTGTTTTAAAGGTGGAAAAATACTTTTCGCTGAATTTGTAGAATTTCTCAGCTCACATACTCGCAGCAAAGCAGCAAGAACGGGCTGCTGGCTGCTGGCTGCTGGCTGCTCATGTTTCGAATGCCACACAATGGGGGGAGGGGGGATACACGGAGACACTGGCAAGGTGGTCCATGGTAAGATGTGGGCAACGTTAAGTTGCAACTTGTTGCCTGCTTGGGTTACACGATTTGTGTCTGCCTCGCTGTACTGCTGCTGGTCCCTGGCCTGGCACGGGCATATCCTTGTCATTGTTGTACCCCGCACAGGTGGGGTGCAGAGGATACAATATATTCATGTTATTTCTGCAGCAAGAAAAAGGAATTGCCTTCGATCTTATACGCTTTTGATGCACCTGATCGGAATGTTATCCCATGCAGAGCTTCAATGATGATTCAAAAATCAACTTTTACTGCAACACTCATTCGGTGCAGGGTATCCGCTCGTCGGAATACTCCGCCATTGGTGTTTCCACTTGTTAATTTATGCGCAGACAAAGCTTGAACTTTAGCATAACTTAAGAATCGGATGGGGCGAAAGCGAGTGGCTGGGAAGGTGCTGCCTGCTGCCTGCTGGCAATATAATTGGATCTACCTTCGGGATTGCCATTCGGTAACAGATTCTGACTGAGTCCGACCAAGCCCCAGTCAGAGCTGGCAAGCCAGAGCCCGTAAGTTCTTAAAGCGAATCCTTTTGCCATACATTCTGGAGACAAACTTAATTTGGGAACCAGTTTAGGCATATGTAAGAAATGTGGAAGAAAGAGAAACAGAGGGGACTGGGCATATCCATGGGATGGTAGCTGCTAACAAGCGTAATAATTACAGTTCACATACAAACACACACACACACACACACACACGTACGAGCAGACGCCTGAACATTTACAGTTGGTTTGCCGCAGTCGCTTCTCCATATCCGTATTCCCATATCCCTCATCCTCTGCCCCTTCCTTTGGATCAGCGACTTTTGCATACTTTCTGCCGGAGCCGCAGTGAAAACTTTTTAATTTTCGAACTTTTGTCGCTCGCTTGGCATATGTTCCCTCTCTCTCTCGGCTGCTCCGCAGTGCGCCCGGTTCGAGTGGATTGCCCCAATCCGATGACGTCTTATGGTAGGCAGAGCGCAGAGGAGCAGAGAAAAGGTGGCAGAAAGTTTACCAACTCACGGCATGCCAGCCAGCCTCTTGGCCAATTTGATTCGCGACAATGACAGTGCGATACCTTTACATATGTAAAGATGGAAAGATTTGAGGGTTACATTTTACCCTCTTTACCTATTGGGTTGACTAAACAACAAATAAACTTTGCCACTAGATATGTGCCTATCTACTTAGATCTGTTATTATGGTAATTGACTCATTATTTACGCAATTTTAAACATAATTAAATGGTGAAAGCTTCTTCAAAGTTTTACCTCTCTCACACTGCTCTCTTCTGCTGTTTATTTTTATGCGGAATTAATAGAGTTTTATGTACTTCATGGTCAAAGATTCCGCATTAAACATCCACAAATATTTCAAGACAAAAAAGGAACACAAATAATTCCTTTATCACTTAAGAATAAGAACGAATAAGCCTGATCGGCGTGGGCTTTACTGTACTTTGTACAGTGTTCACTCGAAATGGCATTGAACAAGCCACTTTGTAGCTACAATATTTTGTGGGATAGGAAAAGTACGCAAAGCTGAAGTAAACGGTATTCCGTTCTGCCAAGAATATCCCAAAAATGTTTGTTAATTTTATCGTTTGGTGGGGCTGCCCACTCACGGCACTCTCTACTTATGCAAGTCACTCGCTAATTGCAAACAAAGGTTGGCAGTGCCGCGGCACGCAGCAGTGCGCCAGTGGGAGTGAGACCGAGATAAGCCAGCGGAATACGAATTGTATGTACAGACAGACAGACATACATATGTACATATGTACATACATGTGGTGTCTCGCTCTCGCCTACGAGCACAATGTGCATTCATGCATGCTGCGGGAGAGCGGACAGACTGGTGGGGGGGCGGGAGACTGGTCGGACATATCGCTTCGTTTTTAACGGCACCGCATTTGCATTTATATGCACATCCTTTGTGCCCAAAGGATATTACATTTTTCCACTTCAAGCATTTTTGTGAATTTAATGAAAATTTTAATTTTTATGCGCGTCAGAGGGGTGGGGTTGGGGTGTGGTCCACTGTATGCACACCCACACCCACACCCCCACCCCCAACCCCACCCATTCCTGCAGACATTCCCTAGCCCTATCCGTCCGCCTCTCGCTTGGACTAACAGCCACAGAGATATGCCGCATTTGCTTTGCCTTCTCAGTCCGCCCGGTCCGCTCGGACCCTCGACACCCATCTCCAGTGGCCGACTCTCCGCAAAGATAAATAAAAACTGGCCACACACTAGGCCATGCTATCTCGCACCACACTGCCTTCCCCACGGCACCACCACGAGGGAGCGGCAGCGCCTGGCATTGTGGCAAAAAAGTTGCAGTTGCCTTTCGGTTTTGGCACTTGTATTGCCGTTTACACTTGCTTGGATTGCGGCCACTTTCCTGATGAGAAGAATGCTCAGCTTGATTGCTGTTGAGGGTGTCCAGTGAGGCATGCCGATCCATGCGGAGAAAGCTTCTGCTCAGGGAATCACATTCCTTAGGTGGAATGTAGAGGGGCTAATGATGGTTCAACGAAAGGAAAGACTCTTTACAAGAAATTCCCATTCCCATGTGGAATAAATATTTTATAATTAAAGTCTGTGACGAATCCCAAGGCGGGTATCCTGGGTATAGGTATTCCCGGGGGATATAGACGAAGGATAACTCCTGGGAACTAGAGCAGCCAGGAGAGTGTCTCTTAGCATTAAGCTAATGGGATGAACAGCGCGGATAAGCGTGGAGCGCCCCTCGATATGGATCTGCTAATTCAGCATTCAGCCAATAATAATGTGCAGCTTACCCAGATCGAGAGACAAGCGACTCTCATTAGGAAAATTAAAGTTCATCGGAGCTCCAACGCTGGCGCTGGAGGAGCGTCAGTTGCCGTTCAACGAGCAACGAGCAACGAGGCACGAGGCACGAATGGCATTGCAACTGTGGCTCCTCGTGGGCCTGCCAGTGGTGGCTTTGGCCGCTTTGCGACCGATGGAACAGCACAAGATGACGACACCATTGACGGCTGCTGTCATGGAGCTACTGGAGAGGGAAGTGAGTCCCACGCAAAGCACCTTGGGAGTGATCGAGCTGATTCCGGAGAGCCATGGCCGCCGAGATCACCAGCAGCAGGAGCTGCTCACCTCGATGCTGCTGCGGACTGGCAGCTCGATGGCGCTGCGGGTGTACCAGGTGGCGCCCCTCAAGCTGCCAGCGTCCCATTGCCTCATACTGGTCAACTCGGCGGAGGCCTTTCGATCGCTCAAAATTCAGTTCAGCAAAGCGCCACAGACGCAGGAGT
This sequence comes from Drosophila subobscura, assembly GCF_008121235.1. Taxonomy (NCBI): domain Eukaryota; kingdom Metazoa; phylum Arthropoda; class Insecta; order Diptera; family Drosophilidae; genus Drosophila; species Drosophila subobscura. The sequence goes on along the minus strand of NC_048530.1, from coordinate 19,378,302 downwards.
TCAACTTTTTAATTGTGCTGACACGGCGCCTGGCCACGAGGGCGGAGAGACTGGAGGCGATGCGGGACATATTTGTGACTTGCGTGAGGCTGCACACGATGAACGCCATCATGCTGACCCAGCGGAACGACGGAGTGGTGCTCACCTATGGCTATCGACTGTACAACCAGGACTGCAAGCTAACCCTGAACCTGGATCTGCTCAACCAGTACGAAAATGGCTCCTTTCGGCACGAGACGAGCCGCATCTTTGACCGTGTGCTGGGCAGCCTCGGCGGATGTCCCATCCGAGTCAGCTGGTATCCTGTGCCGCCTTTTGTGCACTTTCAGGGCAACATGGATAGCGCCGAGGAGCGCGAACAGGTGTGGCGTCTCAGCGGGATCGATGGTGAGCTCATCAAAGTGCTGGCGGAGATCTTCAATTTCCGCATTAAGCTCTTGCCGCCGTGCAAAAAGCAGCCGATGTGCAATGGGAGCTACAGCTCCGAATGCAGCAGCTGCTTCCATCAGCTGAACAACGGCAGCTCCTCGGTGCTGATCGGGGCGATGAGTGGGTCGCACGTGAACAGATATCACTTCACCACGACCGTCTCCTACCACCAGAGCTCCCTCGTGTTTGTGGTGAACATGAACTCCAAGATTGGGGCTGTGCGGCAGCTGCTGGTGCCCTACTGCTCGGATGTCTGGCTGGCTCTGATCGTAAGCTGCAGCCTCGTCGTGTTCGTGTTTTGGCTGAGGCGCAGGCGCATAGGGCAATCGGATATTGCTGTCCAGTCCCTGACAGTGTTGACCACATTGCTGGGGAATCCACTGGTGGCACGCCAGCTGCCCACGGACTGCAGGCATCGATACTTCTACTCCGTCTGGCTATTGCTGGTGCTGGTGCTGAGGGTGGTCTATCAGGGCAAGTTGTATGACTCGTTCCGCGAGCCCTACAACCCACCGCTGCCCTGTCAAATATCCGAGCTGATTGCCAAGAACTACACACTGCTCAGCCAGGAGTACTACGACTACTATCCCCGCAACCAGACCGTTCTGTATGCGGGAAACATTCAGGAGCGCTTCGCTCGCATTCAGCGGGAAGGCGACGACAAGCAACTGACCACCACCGCCCTGCTCGCGAACGTTGGCTACAACAACAGGATCAACTGGCGGACCACACACCTCACCCATGTGCAGGAGCACATCTTTCTCTACCAGCTGGTCATCTATCTGCACGTCCACTCGCTCCTGAAGTTCGGCTTTGACCGCAAGCTCAAGCAGCTGCAGTCCTCCGGCATCATTGGCTACTTCGTCCACGAGTTTGATCGACCCCAGTACCGCGTGCCACTAACGGAAGCCCACGAGGTCACTCCCCTGCCGCTGGAGGTCTTCTGCGGCCTCTACTACATCGGCTCCATACTCCTGGGCGCCGCTGTCCTGGCCTTTCTTTTGGAGCTCCTCAGTGTGCGAGTCGCCTGGCTGCGGCGGTTCTTGGGTTAGATCTCCCGCCGCACTCAAACATATTTTGTGTCACCTTTTCTTCTTGTCGATGCTCAATAAATGTTTTGCTTGGACATGGGGAAGGGTTTTCATCGGACTCCAACTGTAGCTGGCTGAGGTTTGACTGGGTTTGATCTGCCCTTCCGACTTGACCTTAGAGCTCCACAGAGTTGCGGCCTGGATCTAGGTTTATTTACCTTGCCCCACAGCCTGTCGGCCCATTGACTTTTGACCAAGTCAACGGCTTTCTCTTTAGCATCATGATGATGATGCTGGTGGGGGGGAAATGTCACCGAATTCCATTTAGCAGTTGCCATCTGCCATCAGGCGGTGCACACCGCTGCAGGCATTTTGTCTGTGTGTGGGCTGTGTGTCCTGGTTGTGCCACCAGAAGACAATGGAACGGCCTCGTTAGCCGTCAGAAAGAGCAGCAACAACAACGGGACAACATCAGCAGAAGGACAAGAAGGAGCAGGAGGGCGAAGGGTTACTGGGCTGCCGGGTTACAGGGAAATAAAAATATGGAGAGAAAAACAAGACACGTCCGACATACTCCTGGTACGAACTCATTAGCCTACATGGCCGCATTTTCCGCCTACACACACGTGTGGCAGGTCCCCCACAAATGGAACACAAATGCGCTCCGCTTTGGCTTTGGCTTGGGCTTGGGCTTGTGCTTGTTGCAGCACTGCTCCTTGTTGCTACATATTTTGTTTGCCTAAATGCCGGAAGTGTTGCCGGCCACAGCAGGGCAGTGGTTCGAGGAGGGACCTGCCCCAGCCAAAACTGCTGCAAGCAACAAATGTTGCCAGCATGTAGCATTCAATGTATGATGTGTGTCGTTAGCCAGACCCGTGCCAGTGCCCCAATGGGGCACGTTCATAGCCGCTTGGAGAATACTCTTCACCCCAGTCTGGTGGAGAGGATAACCTCAGCATGGGAGAGGGCATCTCACCATCGATGGTTGCTCTCTGCTGCCACGTTGAGGTCTCTCTTCCTGTTTGGTTGTTCTGCTAGCTATCGGTAGCATCGATGCTGCTGCTGTTGCTGTTCTAACTCTTAATTATGCCTTTTAAGCCATACTCCTTACCAGACTCGTAGTTGTCATCCAGTTGTTCGAGCTGCTCAACAAAAGTTGTTGTGCGAATGAAGAGATTTGCATGCGGACATATTAATTACATTTAATTGTCCACTGAGGAGCGTTCGTTCCCCGTCCCTGCCCACTGCCCACTGCTGATGTACCTGTACATGTCCCTGCCCATCCAATCTGACATCCAGCCAATGGGCGGCCACTTAACTGACGCCAGAACGCCCCCAGGAGCAGCGGGCCGTGCCGACCGGGCCGTGCCGACCGGGCCTACAGACCGTGCGGCTGATAAGAGCTGATAACAAAGGTAAACAAAGGCCGTGCGCCCGATGCACGGATGGCCTGATGCCCGCCGTGGCCTGCTCTTTGGCGGGAAACGCTGTAATTCGTCAGACAGCCCGCGGCCCGGAGCGCATGCGCTGGCACTCGGCAGCCGTCTGGTTGGGCGCCTCGTCCTCGTACTCATCGTCGAACTCAACTTCGTTGTAGTCGCCGTCGCCGTCGCTGTCGCCGTCACAGTCGTTGTGGTATAAGAGCAGAGTGAAACCAGTATTCCAGCGACACACGCAATAGTGGGAAATTAATGCAAGAGCTGACGATGCCTCAGACATTGAGTGGCGTTTTTGTCTTCTCTGAAGATCAGGCATTAGCTCATTAATTATGTGAATGGTTTTAAGACCAAGGTTCTATGGGGTAGCAAATTCGATTGGTTGTTGATTCTGGGACACATTTTATGCTGTTAGAAATATGGGAAAAATTATGCAATCAATAAATCAGCCCTGAGGAAGACCCGCAATTGGCATTAATTCAAAATTTCGAAGATGAATTTCAGTCCAAGGTTGTGCATGGCCGAAATGAATGCAAGATTTATCAGGAGTCGACGTTAGATACTTTGTTCATTCTCTCAAGATCAGGATCAGCATAAATTGAGACTCACGCAACGAAGTTCAGCATGAATGAAGTTCCAACTGAAGCCAAGGCTGTGCAGAGATGGAACTCAAAGGCAAGCTGGAAGCTTAAAGTGCATCAAATGTATGCAAGATTAATCGGCATTGCTGCACTGTGGCGAAATATGAACGTAATGGCTAGGGTGCGAGCAGAGCCTAATTGTATCTGAATAACTGCTAAAATCTCCCCCAATAAAAGCGGATTTTGCGAGAGCTAGCTGCACAGTTGATGCCTGGCAGCATAACAATGATGATGTTGCAGCTATTTTTGGCCACAATCCTGATGGTTGCTGGATGCTTGGCCGCCCAGTTACCATTTAACGCCTACCTGCCCCCACCCAGGGATTACGAACTGGAGGATGCAAGGCTTGCCTTTGTTCTAACCGAGGCAGAACACCCGTTTGGCCGGTATGCACCTGACTTTGTGGACTATCCTGGCATCCATCAGGCTCTGCTGCTGAGGCAGCAACAGGAGTATGCCCTGGACTTGCCGTTCGAGGGAGAGCTGGAGCAACAGCAGCATCAGAATGCAGCTGATTCTTGGTGAATAAACATTCGTTTTTGCAAAATGATGTATGATAAATAAATAAATGATTCTGCGGCCAGTGGCAGTGGAATCCGAACAGAAAGAAAACACAGGTAGAACTGAAACTCAAGTCCTTTGGTCAATGGCTGCTGCGTAACCGCAACTTAATCCCTGTCCTGTGTCCTTGGCTGTATCAAAAAACTTTTGCTCACGATCTGGGCATGGCTTGGACGTCTGAGCACCATCTCCACCCCCACCATCTGTCCCTCGCCGACTGCGTGTGCGGTTTTAATCAAGTTTCGCCACTTAAGTTTGTGCTCAGGTGGAAAACACTCAAAAGCCGCCTGACCGAACCATACCTGACCCTGAACCACGGGGGCCGGGCTCCCAGGCTGTCAGGCTCTCAGGTTGCTCCAAAGTTTCAAGAGCTTTATGACGCGTTGCCGTTGTTTTCTTTGTTGCTGTCTGGTAGCCTTCGTTTCTATACTCTTATGAATGTTGAACAAAATATGTCCAGGTATCAGCAAGTACTTGGAAGGTAGATTTGATTAGAATTTGTCTTTGGGCAGTACGCTAGTCGGCAGGGATCAAAATGGATACTGGAACGGTGATGGAAAGAATGCGTCGAAAAGGGTATTCAAATTGACGCATTTCAATGCTCAAATGTCTGTTTTTTTTTCCTTGGGATGGATGCGTTAATGGGCAGAAGGATGGTTGCCAGGCTGGGTCAACCTGTTACACATCTGTACGCTGCATACATACACATGCACACATGTACATACCTGTGTACATACATATGTACATATGTACTTATGTATATACAAATGTAGAAATGCCGGTAGCATTGCTTGCCCTTGCCACTCGTTTTGTACGCCCTGTCCGTGCCTTTTCCACCTCGAACGAAAACTAGCTGAACTTTTGCTGAAACTTTAAAATCAATTAAACTGAGTGCCCGCATGATTGGGCAAAATGATTGTGCATACATATGTACATACATATGTATGTACATACATACTTGTGTCTCCGTGCAGCTACTTTTTTGTAGGTTTACCTTATGCAAGCTCATTCGTCAAAGTGGTTGACAGCAGAAGGAGGGTAAAGCTCTTGCAGGTAGCGAGGGAAGACCTGCGGGAGCTGCTTCTGCAAAGATCTCCGCTAGCTAACGGTAATAAAAGCATGCGCAAGAGAGCCCGCATGGGCGACAGAGAGAGCGCATTCTCCCTCTTCGATCTTTCTCAACCCAAATGAGAAATTACAAGCTTTTAGTGTAGATTGTGTAGACCTGCGGGAGCTGCTTCTGCAAACATCTCCAACAGTAACTAACAGTAATAAAAGCGTGCGCAAGAGAGCTCTTCGATCTTTCTCAACCCCAATGTGAAATTGCATGCTTTTAGTGTAGATTGTGTGTGATTATATGTTGTTGTGGGAGTTGTGTGTTTGTTGTTAGTGTGGCACGAGTGACGATGTGCCAACTGGCTGCAAAAAGCCAAAGTCAATTGTCAAATTGACACACACACTAGCATATGTATGTACATACAACATGTGTGGGAGACGCGTGTGGCTTGTTGTTAGCTTCATTATTTGCCAAGTAAAAGTAATGAGACTTTTGTTGCCTTGTTGGGTTGCACATGAGTGCGCCTTCTATGAATTCTTTGTATTTGCACTCTCGCACATACTCGTACGTACTCGTGAGCAGGGACAATGCATTGGCAGAAAATAAAGTTCCACATTCACATTCACCACGTGGAGTATTTGAGTGTTGGGTATCTCCCCGCCCAAGTAGCATCTGAGTCTGTGTCTGTGTTGGTGTCTCTGGCTCTTTGCTGGCGCTGCCCTTTTGTATATTGGACAAACAAAAGCGCAAAAAGCGTTGACAGACAATGGGTCCGCACAGTGGGGCCAACGGCAGCAGACAGCCACAATAATCGTTGCGCAGTGCACAAAGTAAAGGCATTTGGAAATGCACGAAAGAACCAGGTCCGCACAGCAATTCCTGTGGATTACTTGGCCAAAGGAATGGAATGTGGAATGAGTCTCCTGCCTGATGACTGTTGGCTGTTGGCTACTGGTCAGGCTGCGATAAGAACAATGCCGAAGCCACTGGCGGCCATCGTAGCTTCTGCAGTGGCCACCCATCTGGGGCCCTGGACTCGCATTACCGATAGAAAATAAATTAATTTTCATAATAATTGGCTCACACTCGGCCAGTTTCCGGCTAGCATAACGCTTCCATCCGATACCCACAACCCCTTATCCGGCATCCCTCTACGTTGCCCTCTGCCCTTTATGCGCCACCAGATTCACTGCATTGCCGGGGGGGCCATGCCATGCCATGCCCGTTCGGATCCCTTTTTCGGAACCGGGCGCCAATAATAATAACATTGTTAACACAACGTGCGCATGTAATAAAATCGTTTATTGAATTGGCCATAAATTTTCGTAGCTACAACAGCCGCAAAGGCGCACAAAGTCAAAAAGTTGCAATCCACAGGGGGGCATGGCATGGCATGGCGTGAGGAGTTTTGCTTTGGGACGGAGGTCCCATTGAGGGCTGCCCTTTTGTGCGAAAGTTTAGAGAGAGTTTAGGAAGCTCGTCGTGCCAGCGGCAAGAAGCAGGAGCACAACGGCACGCAGCAGCAAGAGCGAAGGAGGAGTGGCAGTGGGATGGGGATAATGTGGCTGCTTGAAGCTTTGACGCGTGCACCACCAGGTGGTATATCGCTCTTTCTCTCGCTCCCTCTCTTTCTCTGTCTCTCTTTGTGTGCGTACGTGTGTGGCTATCCACATGGTCCAGCTAATTCTGCTATTGAAACACTTGGAGCAGAGCTTGCGTGCACTGGAAATGGCTTAAGCAATTAAGCTTGACAATCGAGGGAGCTTTCAACGAAGTGATCGATGGTTCAAGAAATTTACCAGTTCCCTAAGCGATAAGCTATTGCAAGATCAATTGCTCTTTGAATGTTTTACTTTCCAAATCAACTATCTCAAATCCAACTATTCTTTTGTATTCAGTACTCAATATTTGATGCCGCTGAAAGTCACATGTATCCGCTTAATCTTAGCACATTCGTTTCATTTGCAATTAGGCAGCGTCGTGTCCTTTTAGGTTCCTTGCAGGGGGGTGACTCGAAGACATTGCACATTGCGTCCATTAATTTGCGCCAGTATTTTAACTACCCAACATAAATTGCATGTGGTGCCATTAATAAGCATAAAAGCATCTTCAGAGCAGCGCAAGGAGCAGTGCCAGGCCCCTTGGCAGCCATCTTCAGAGCCACAGCAAGAGACAGAGCCAGAGCCACTCGGGTTGCCATGGGGAGTGCGACGAAAGTACATGGTGCGGTGAGGCGCTTCGAGCTTCGAGGACTCGTGGAATCGCTTAAAATGTTTTCAATGCTGTTCAATAATTCCGGCAAAGGACAACACACAGGCAGAGACAGCGCTGAACGGGAATGGGAGCGAGGACGCGACAACGACTAATGAGCATGATAAACGAGCTGAGACGAGCGCTCCTCACTGTGCGATAAGATTCTCTCTCTTGCTGCCTCTTCTGCTGCACTCTTTTTGCAGTCATCCTTCGCTTGTTTGCTTAAAAAATGGCACGCTCAATGAAGTGATGTGTAAATAACGGTATTATATTTCAAACGGCGCTTAAACGAGGACAAAACCCGCTCAGCTCATCTCAGCTCATCTCATCTCATTTTCTGGCCCATCTTTGGCTCGGCTTTGGTCGGTTCTGTAGCCCCTTTTGGCTGCCTCCTCGCTAATTATTGAATGGATGTGCAACAGGAAGTGCACAATGTGGGAATGGGACTGGGACTGGGGGCGGTACTGGCTGCCATCACAGCACAAAGGACATTCCACACCAGAGCTTGCCAATGATGAATAATGAATGGGATCAGCAGGCAAACGACAATAGAATAGCTCCCTTTCATCACCGTTTTGCCCCTACCCTGCTCAGCGGACTATGCGGCTGTGGAATGCACTGAAAGTATTTCTTTTTGTATGGAAGAATGGCAAAAGAATTCGAATTATATGTTTTAATTAGAGCGCAGTTTATGTTGTGGGTTCTTCCTTCGATTTGTGACCAATCGAGTCTCTCGTAATGTGTTCCAATTAAATTTGACTCTATCTATTGGTAGTTGAATATTTAGATAATATTCGAAAAAAGACATAATGAAACATAGACAAAATATTAGCAGTGGGAGAAATTATTTACCCACAAACTCATGAGAACTCCTGAAGAACTTTTCCATTTCTTCGGTGAATCAGTTCAAAAATGCTTAATTTATCAATTATATTTCATAGAAAGAAATGTATATTACATCCAAATGAAATTTGGTCTATTCTGCTCTAGTTTTTCACCTTTTTTCTTGCTGTAATTTTTCTTTCTAATCATCTCATTTGCAAGATGCCTCTTCACCTCTTCTTTGTTGACTTCCTCTTTGTGCTAATTTAAATTTGTATGTAACCTTTTTTTTCTGTCAGTGTGAGCACTTCACTTTACTTTTAATATGTTAAACTGCGAGTTGACGACGCACAAAAGTGCGGCATGCCAGGCATGTGGACCATTACGAGCCCCCCGCTGCTGCTGCTGCTGCTGTTGCCGCTGCTGCGTGTGTGTAGAGTTCATAAAAAAATATAAAGAAAAGAAGCCATGAGGCGTGGGGGGCAGAGTATGTGGCTGGAGGAGCTGGAGCTGGGGCAGATAGGACACAAAGCAACTGCACAAAACTGTAAAACTGTAGCCAAGCACTTTTTGATTTATGGAGAGCCAAGCGGGACTACTCGTAGGTTAGACAGAGTAGGAGCCATACAGAGGAAGAGGAATGGAATGATGGGGACTCCGGCCGAGTTCGTGGGGAAGGGGCGGAGGACTGTGTGGCCGCACTGGAGAGCGCAGTTTGGTCGGAAGTGTAGACAATTTGTTAGAATTTATACAAAAAATGCAGGCCGCTTTGCACGAGACAGAAGGGCGGTGAGGCACACGGGTTGCTACAAAAGTGCTTCTATATAGTTGTATATATATACATACATACATACATACATATATACGGTATGTATGTATATATCTCTGCACATACAAATATCGCATAAAGGAAGAGCCAGCCCATATAAAACATGAGAGGCATTTCATTTTAAAGCAGCTCAAACAAAACAAATGCCTTGGCTTTTGTGTGGACTTGAAACTAATGATTTTCACTTACCGCAGCGGCGGAGAGAGGGGTATGCAGGGGCTGGGTAGTCATGGGGCATGCCGCACATGGAATCCCAGCACAGATTTACATGACATTATGTCATTGTCGTTGCTGCTGCTCCTGCTGCTCCTGCTGCTGTCTCTTTTTATGACGTCAATTATGTTTATGAGTGTCTAAACAAAAAGTCTTATAAAGCCCTCAAAATTCCCCCCATTTCGCATCGCTCCTTGCTTGTGTGGGTGGTGGTTGGGTGTCGGGTGTAGTGCTGTGCCAGATCTAAGTCTGCCTTGCAGTTTGAGTTTAAGTGAATTTATTACCATGAGCAAAATTTATTTAAGCAGTCAAATGCACGTGAAGTGCATCTCAAGAAAGCTGTCACACAGTCGTCTCCACTCGCTTCAGTCCACCCCAGCCCACACGCGACTCCCCGCCCCTCTCTCAGAGCCCCTGTACTATCGCCAATCCGCCATGCCCCATGCTGGAGGGAGGAGGAGCAACGGGCTGCTGTGCCTCAGACAAATGCATGTGTAGCAAGATGCTGCTTTTTTTTTTGGGCTGGGCTTGTATAATCGTGTACATGAGGGTGAATCACTTGATGTAAGGAAACGAGGGAATTTGGGAAGCCTTTTTTGCATTAGCTAGCGATTTGAAGTGGAAAAAACTGCAAGAAGTATTAAAAATGCATTAAAATCAATTAATTATACACCCAATACACTTACAGAAAATGCATTTAGCCTCCACATATTCCATTTAATGTCATTCGCTAAAGGTTGACCTTAAGACTTCCCTTTGAAATGGCTCAAATCGACATGCACTACTCGTGCTCCTAAATATGGTGTCTTAATGCAGTGAATCACCCTGATATGTGCACTTGTGCCAATGACTGACATCGCACACACACAGCCAAGGCAGACACACTTACACAGAGACAGGCTGCTGCTTGCTAACTCGCTCAGGGCCATGCAAATCCAACTTGGCTGCTGCCGCCGCTGCTGCTGCTGCTTGAAGCAGTTGTCAGTAATTTCAAGCGAATGGCATTTCACAGAGGAGAGTAGCAGTAGAAGCAACAGCAGGAGCTGGCGAAGGAGCAGAAGGAGCAGTTGGAGTAGGAGCAGCAAGCAGCAGGATCTAACGGATAGATGGAAATGGAGGTTGCAGTGCCAACATTGACGAGGACAACTTCGTTGCCACCGTACGGACGACGCCTGTTGCCATGCCCCATTCGCCGCTGTGCTCCATTCAGTTGCAGTTGCTGCTGGAAATCAAATCAAATTCCCGACAAACATCAGCAACAACAGGACATGTTGTCATTGCTGTGGAGAGAGTGTGTGTGTGTAGTACATCAGGGATTGTCTGTGTCTATGTGTGTAGCAGGGAGACGATAGCTGACGAGGATAATCAGCGTGAAGGCGGAATATTGAACAACAAGTTCCCCGATTGCATGTCTTGGCCAGAAATCTCAATTTTTGAATGCAAAATAATTCGTGAAAGGCTGCCCCCCTGCTGAGAGACAATTTCCTTGCAGCTCTTTTGGGGATCTCTGTGGGTTTTGTGGTTAATTTTTTGTATTAATTCAGTTTCTTAGCTTCGCATGCGGGGGCAGCCCTCAAATGCTGTCCTTGAAGTCGTAACCGGGAACCGCGCGCACCTACAATTTCCGCATGTCAACTGCACTTTGCATGAGTGCCCCGCACGCAGACACACCCACACACTTGTGCCACATCAGCACTTCAGCACTCGAGCTCTTGACTCTGACTTGGTTGTGCTTTTGCCCAACTCCAACTCAAACCAAGCCAAGCCAAGCCAAACCCAACCCAACCAACCATCATCGTGTGGATCATCATCATCATCATTCTGGTTCGCTTCCTGCCTGTTCCAATGTCTATGCCCTGTTCCCATTCCCATTCCCATTCCCATGCCCGTTCCCGATTATCCTATCTTTTTGTTGTGTTGTTGTTTTTTTTTCTGTGTGGCATTTCCACTTGATTTACAAAACTCAACGCAACAACGAGGCAAGTGTACTGAGGAGGGCGGCAACAGCAACAGCAACAAAACCACATTTGACTGACTGACTGCCAGTCCACAGCTCCACCCCACCCCACACCACACCACACCACCCCCTTGGCATCTGACAGTGTATGTGTGGTGTGGTGTGGTGTGGTGTGGCCTGTTACAGAGTTGATTTATATGCACGTCGATTCGACGTAATTGAAGACGTGATCGAAATTCAAATTTTTGATTTTTAGACCCCGTGACTGGATTGGCATTTGTGTGACTCTGCCACTGCGACTGGGCAGAGCTTCAACCTCCACATCATTCTGTCTATTTCTATCCAGCCCTTTCCCAATGCACTTTCCCCCAACCCCCCCTCTTCAGCACAATTCTTTGGGTGGCTTAATGTGATTTTGGTTTCGATTCTCTTTGCTCACTGAAAGACCACCCAGCTCGTACCCATACACAGACACACAATAAATACATATGTATGTGTGTGTGTGTGTGTGTATTTGCAATGAAATAATTTCCATTCTCCTTTTGGCAACAAGTGAGCAGGAGCTGCAGGGCGGCAGCTTTCTTGTTGAATTTCCCTGAAGGAGTTACGTTTTCCATATGCTGGCCCGGACAGAAAACAGAATTCTTTATCAATGAACTCGATTCCACACACAGACTCTAGTCAATTTCACATTTTATCAATGTCACGCTGGCTTGTGTGGATGCTCTCTGCTCTCTCACGGGATTGGTAGAGTCCATTGACTAAGCACAACAATTGGCGAGTGAAAGAGAGGATCGAAAATAGACAAATAATTGTAATATCAGCAATTACTTTATTAATTCTTAGTTTAGCTACAGATAATTATGCGAGTTGGTTAGGGCATTCAGAGTTCTGCTCTCTGCTGCTCCTTGATCTCTTTTCTTGTTTGGTCTGAGTCTGAGTCTGAGTCTCATCTTCATTCGCTCTGCCGTGGCATTTGCAGCATCCCAAACTTTGTTAAATCAGCCATGAAAACGGATTGTCGTCTGTGCATTTTTGCATTTCTTTTTGCTCGTTTCATTGACTCCCTGCTTGGATGAGAGACTGCCTGACTGACGCGGCTTGACAAAACGTGACCTTCTGTCATGTCTAACAGTTTTCAATAATAATGCTCACAGCTTCCAGTTTCCCTGTCCAGCTGAAATTTGCCATCGTCTTGGGGATTACACTTCACCCTCTCCATATCTCTCACACACAATCACTCACACACCAACACATTCTCGACATTAACTTCAACACCTGACTGGGCGACTGAGCTTGGGCTGGGGTCTGGTCTGCGCCATGTGTAGGCCGTCTTGTGTGGGGGCGGCAGTGCCGACTCGCACTCATCCAGATGCTAATGGTTCTGCTGTCGACACTCTAGACATTTGCTGGCTTTCATGTGTGTTGCCCGTTTGCTGCCCCACCTGGCTACCATCCTTCTCCGCCTGTTGTTCTGCCTGTGACAGTCTAAGACCGCTTCAGTGATGAGTCGCACACGTGATTTCAATCACTGTTTTGGCTCCCAGCTCCCAGACACTGCTGCATATAATTACGTATCTTTGGGATAAATTACAAATGAATCTTTTGATAATTTTCAATATTTTGTGTGCATATTAGGCATATCCTCTAGATCCTTTATAGATTTTAGCCATCAATGTTGTGCCCGTCACAGTGATTTCACAGCCGAATCACAGTTGCCATTCAACCAAAGAGAATGAGAGCTGCGAGTCTGTGTTTCCGCCTCTGTGTATCTTCACTGGCTGGCTGTGTGTGGCTCCTTTTGGGCTGTTGTGCTTTTGTCTTATGTTTCGTTTGTGTTAATATTTACATAATTGTGGTTAAAAGTAGCTTTTAAGATGTTTTTAACTGGCAGACAAAGAGGAGCGCTCCCCATCTGAATCCTCAGACAGTTGCCATTTTGTTTGGCCAGCTTTTGTTTGTCATCTCCTCATCTCTCCTCTCCGGACTGCATTTAATGGCCACAACAAGGGCAACAATCAGCCTGCCCTGACAAATGTTGGAATCCGTTTTATTGCCGAAACCTCCGGCCTCAACGGAGCTCTTAGCCCCCAGCCTCAGCCTCAGCCTCAGCCTTAATGGCTTGACATTTTAATAAAGAGCAGCGCCGCTGTTTTGGGGGCTGGGGCTGTGTGGGCTGCATGGAACTGTAGAGATTTTGCCACACACACTACTTACCCCGAAATATTCGTAAATGTGTGCACACTGGAGACGGGGGAGGAGCAGCACCAACAGCAACAGCAACAGCAACAGCAAAACTGCAACAATATTTCACTATTTACCCACTGAAATGCTGTAAATATTTCCGGCAAACCTCAAACATTTCATTTTGAATTTTTCAATTTTGTTTCGCCCATTCGGGCTTTTTTTGTGTGTTTTGTTTTATATTTTGAGATGAATTTGCTGTAAAAATTGTTTGGGTTTTAAAATATTGCGGGTTGGTGGAGGTTTTGTTGGGGTTTTCGGGGGATATCTGCACATCCGTTTGTGTTTAGTTAGCCTGTGGAGTCCCCTAACCCTTCGACCGTCAACTCTTCCTCCGCTCAAAGAGCAACATTTTTGTTGGTTTCTCCTCCGTCTGCTGCCGTTTTGGCCTGCTCTGGGTAAACGTTTACGCAAGTGGGATTTCCACTCACAGCAATTGTGTGCGGGCGTGGCACTTGATGGGGCATCCACTCTTGTTGTTGCAAGCCACAAGAACTTAAACTTTTGGCAACTTGTTCCAGCCTCGTCAGGGCAGGCGCGGGATGGCGTAGGTGATGGTCAGCCGCATAAAGCAAAAGTGTGGCCGAGAAAGCTCAAAGGCGCTACAAAGCGATAGGAAGAGAGAGCTAAAGCTAAGCGGCAAGAGATTAGCAAAGGGGGCAGACACTCTCCTTCAAGCACTTCTGGAACAAAAAGCAGTACGAGTAGTGGTATTTTCTCGAGCAGCCGAGCCTTTGCTTAAAGACTCAAGTCGATCCCCAGTTTAGTTTCAGTTCAGGAACCGAACGGCTACTGGCAACATCTAGAAAAAATAAGATTTAAATTTATTTTGATTTACTTGAAAAGAGAATTCCAAAAGATCATCCGAAAATGAATCCTAATTCGCACATGTGTGTGCCGCTCTTTCTTCTCTTCGCGTTGATCCTGGCCTCTATTTGGGGTAAGTTGTGGCACAAGAAGCAAGCGCGAAGCTCTTCTTCATGTGGTATGTGCAAACCCTTTTGCAGGTTTTTTCAATCGGGAGGAATTGTTTGACGCTTACCGTAAGCAGTTGCACGGGGAGGCAAAACATGGGAAAATTAGTCGCCTTGATTTTATAAATATGTTTGCACAGCTCAATGAACGTAAGTTTTTTTTAAATATATGCTAATGCCGCTGAGCCCTGTGTAGCTTTCAGTGCAGATACTGCAGCAGTGCAGCCGTTGCAGCTTGCAGCTGCCAAAAATATTTCCATGGGGAACGTTACAACCATTCAGAATTTGACCCAGATTACGGACCTGGAGGACAAGGATGAGGACGAGGACGTACTTGTGCTGGAAGATTACCAGCAGGAGGACGAGGACGACGACGATGAACCACAAGCAACCGGATCGACTGAGAACCCTTTGATTGACCTGCCAGAAGGTATGGCATTTTCACAGAACATTTTTGTGACCTCAAACTAAATGTTAAGTTTACCTTTTAGTTGTGCAACTGATTCAGCTACCCATGTCCACCGATTCGAACTTGAAGCGTGAGTTTGCCAGCGATAATGCCAATCCCTACATAGAGGGCATCAATGAGCATTTGGAACTATTTTGCCACTAACCGAACTCCCCCCCGATGACGACCCCACACATATATTTTGTAAACACTTCAAATGCGACGACCTTCAGCGAATAATAATTGAAATAAAGTAAGAGCAATCTATCAGTTGTTGAGTTGTTAATGTCTTCGAGTGCGGATGGTCTCCCGCGGGCAGCAGGAATCATCAATTTCGCCTGCCTTGGCCTAGAGCTGTCTGTCCAAAGTTGAAACTTAATTTCATTTTGTTTGACAAAACATTTATCTCGAGAAATGCTTAATTATCCTGTGCCTGTCCCAAAACCAAGTCCAAGACCAAGACCAACTGTCAGGCAGGCAAGGAGAGAGCCTGAGTAGAGTGGTTCTCATTTCGATCGGTGCCTTGGCTTGGTCCTCGGTCCTCTGCTGGTCGGACAATTTGAGGCAATTACCGAGCGATTAAAGAGTTGTCGGGGCTCGGCCGAAACTGACGAAAGTTTTCTGCCAGAATTGTTGGCAGCTGGCGCCCACCATAAACGTAATCAAATTTAATTTCAACAAATTGCTTTCGAATTACGCGACCTTCGCTGGCGCCGCTCAAGCGCGAAAGAGTTGGAAAATTGTTAAAATAATAATAACTTTTGTTGCCCCCACCCCTCCCTCTCTCACGCTCTCCTTTGTGTGTAAATGTGTGTGTGTGTTGGTGCTGCAGAACAATTGCCACAATAACAACAGCAATTTGCGCTCGAAATGACGGAAAAGTGGCAGGGAGTCGGAGACAGAGACCGTGCCATTGCCTCTGCCACCGGGGCGTGTACGTAATCATAAAAATTATGATTCATTCGACCAGACAGAGACTACTGCGAGGGGCAGGGGCAGGTGCGAATGGGAGTGTAAGTGCGAGTGCGAGTGCGAGTGCCAGTGGGAGTGTAGGTGTGAGTGCGAATGTTGGGGGGTTTCAGGATGGGCGCGTAAGTGAGTATTTGCTCTGTTCCTAATAAACAAATTAATTTGATTGAAGCCAAAATGGAAACTTTTCCCTGTGCAGCTCTGGCAGGAACTTTGTTTTAAGGGAAAAAAGAGTGAAGAGTGAAGAGAAAGGCAAGGAAGTGCTAGTGGGTTGGTCGGCAAAAGTTCACAGATTAAATTTGATTGGAAAGTTCTGCCAGTTTGGAATCGATCTCTAATTGGGTAATATAATGCTCGTGATTGGATCTTTAATTAGTTATTGCTCCCGCTGCATGATCTCATTCAAATCTTGGCTATTATTGCCCTAAGTCATTGTCTGTTAGTGGTCCAAAAATTCCTTTAACACAGATTTGTACCTTGTAAATTTGTTATATGTTTTACGGTAACTTGTAATTTTTAACACACTCGAATCCAGTTTGGATTTTGGTCTTCAAAGAACTCCTCGGAATATATTTTCTGCTCCTGTTTATCTTTTCCAATATATTTTTCAGTGGGAATCCTTTGTGGCTCCACTAATTACTGCCCTTCCAAAGCAGTTTACTCCCTTAATAGGGATTAACGTTTTATCAATGCTAAGCCTGAAGCTAGTTAAGGCATTGACCAGGCCAAAAGCCGCTGTAGCTTCGGTCTGGTCTGGCACTGGGTCCCCTGTTTATTCTGATGATTGTTATTCCTAGGTAATTTACATGTAAACAATTGTCTGATCCCAGTTTTGTTCTCTTTTTGTCGCTGTTGCCATTCCTGTTTTAGCCATCACCATCACGACTCTCCGTTGTGCTTCTCACTGCCTCGTCCGGTCCGCTGCACATTTACATTTTGGATAACAGGATGCGGGGGCTTGTGGCAGGGAGAGGGAGTGCATTGGAGGGGATCAAAAAAAGTCAAACTAATCTAACAACTGCTAACAATAAGAACCGCCTCCAACCAGCCAGCAGCCAGCAGCCAGCATCCCTCCTGCAGTCACACTCTTTGGCGGCGCAGCTAACGCTCAGGGCAGTCATGCACTGCACGAAATTGGCATCGAGAATTGCCTGAAATAATGTCTAAAAATTCTACAAAGCAATGTCCTTGCTTTTAACAATATATTTTGAGCTGTAGAGTGAAATATTCATTATTTATAGAAGGGAAAATAAGTTTTGTTGCGGAGTGTATCTCTGCCATCCTTCCTGGCTTTGTGCAAAGTTGTTTTAACAAAGCATTTTGTAGTTAGCAAATATATTTGTATCTGTGCATCTGTATCTGTATCTGTATCTGTGTGTGTGTTTTTGTTAATCTGTGTATGTGCAGTTGTAATACGCAAATACGTTGACAATTTTGCGTTGTCAGTTGTTGTTTTAATTAGAAAACTTTTTTACCAAACAGCAGCAACAAAAAACACAGCAAAGGCAAAACTCAAAAAACGATTTTGAGCACCACAGTACTCCCACCTCCCGATGGGAGCTCCCTCCCCACTCAGGACTTCTTTCTGCCGACATTTGTGTTTGTTGTATTTGCATTTTCTATTTTATTTTGCTGCCTGCCAAATAAATAATGAATTTCTCTTCATTTCCACATTTCCACATTTCGGATTTTCTATTTCTGTTTTCCTCTCTCAACACTTATTCCCAGCTCCAGCTCCAGCTCCATCTGCAGCTATTTATTTGTGCACTTGTATCTGTGTGTGTTCTTTCTTTTTGTTTCTGTGTGTGTGTGTGTGTGTGTGCATTACTTATCGCCCAATTCATGGGCAGGCTTTTATGCCTTCCCACTTCAATCAGCCAAAGCGGCGCTGATATATGAAGCTGATACGAGCATGCCACAATCCACAACCCATCTGGTCCAAGGAGCGACACATTTACTTATTTTCCCCGCTGTTACTCTGCCCCACACACCCCCACTCCCTGGGTATATGCTAGTTTTTTGTGTTTATTTTGCAAGATTAAATCCAACGTTTTAGTTTTATGAGGCAAAACTTGCTTTGTTTGCGGAACAAGACGACGAGAGAGAGAGAGAGAGATCCAGCTGGCATTGAGTTGGGAAAATGGCAAGGGGGCGGCTGCTGCTCTTTGGCTGAGGGGTTGCCAACGGCCTAAATCACAGTCAAGACGAAGCTGGCATTAACTTGCCGCAAGCACAGACCGACTGGGAATTAAATGGGATCAGGGAAGATAAGTTATCAGAAGATTCCTCTGGGAAAACGTTTCTTCCAGCGCTCAAAAGGTTTCTGCGTCTCTCAGTGGTTGGATCACTGAAAAGTATCATACTGAATGCTGTGCCAACTCTGGTTTTGAGGTTACTTTGCTCGCAAATCTCCAACAAGCTGAAAGGAACAGTCCAAGTAGCCGCATTATACCCTGCAGGGCATCCTTGGAATAGCTTCAAAAGCGTTGAAATAAAAATGCTGCACCCACACAAAGCAAATCAAAACCAAAACCAAAACAAAAACACATCCACCCATTGTCATGTGGGGTGGGGCGGGGGGATGGGGGATGCCAATGCGGTTTGTTGTCAATCTCGTTAGAAACGAATCCTTTCGTAATCCTTGTGCTTCAGCTGCAGCTTTGTCTCGTCCGTCGCTTTGGTTTATTTTCGTTACTTGGCCTCGCGCTGACGTCATGGCCTGCCACTGCTATTGCCAGGCGAATGACACTGCCACACAGACCACCCACAGGCGGCGGCTCATGCGTTTTTGCTGCTTAATCCGCTGCCACTATCAAGATGAGCTCCATGTGAGTGCTTAGCGGGGGAAGGGTGGCTCCAGATAGATATGTGGAGCAGAGAGAATAGTCTTGCCGCGTGCCGGCCAATCAGCAGCTCAGCATCTAGTCGCTTTACTCGCTCTCCCTCTGCCTCATCCTCTTCCCACGTAAACCCTAAACCGCTAGACCACTGTGCAGAGCTGCTTGCAACGTTTCCAATTTCAGTATGGGTGCTGGGGCTGGGGGGCTCTGCAAATCCCACATAAGAAATTGTTTTCAAGTTATCTTTCATTTTCCGCTCAACCCATTTCCCATTTCGCATTTCCCATTATTCTTTTTGTCTTTTCCTGCGCATAGAGGGGGGAAGAGCGTCCCTGAAATGTAATTACTATTTTTCGGTGGCTGGATTTAGGCCAGTTAAAAATGTTAAATGCTGCCGCAAAGAACAACAAATGGCAATCATTTATCGTCGCCCCAAGAATCCCGACTGAACATCCTTGTCGTGTCCTGACGCGCTCCTAAATATGATTGATGGCACTTGTCGCGTTACGTAATCGCTGCCGTGTGTGTGCTGTGTGTGTGCTTTGTGTCAGAGAGCGCTGAATGCTGAACAGTGAACTCGAAACTCTAAACTCTGAACTCTGCACCCACCCAGGCCATAAAAACCCATCACTTTTGCAGGTGTGTCTGCTGCACTGACGGGAAAAAAGGGTTTGAATTGATAAAGTCACAACAAAGGCATTTTCCCTTGAATATCAGTGAAGATATTAGAGATTAAGGACCTCTTTGATTCCGATTTATTTGATGTTTGATCTATTATTGCAGACTCTTTTGCCAGTGTAGAAAGTTTGCACTTTGTTGCCACTAGCATGCGAGGAAGTGTTCACGTGATTGCGCGATAATTATCAACACATTTTGTATGACAGCAGAGGAGATGGAAAGCCTTAAAGCCACCTGCTTTAAAGCCCCCGAGAAGTGTTCGATTCAGTTCAAAGAGGACGCAGAGCCACGGAATGTATATTTACGCATTAATCAATGAGGCAAACACAGCTAAAGGAATTGGGAGTGGTGGCAGGGCAGGAATGGAATTGGAATGGAATGGAATGGCCGGGAAGGCAAACAAGGTAGACCAACATCTTTCCTAGGGCTCGCGCACTCGCGCGTCTGTCTGTCTGTCTGTCTGCCTGTCTGTCTTTCTTATTTCCATTTTGATCCTAAGCCGGTCCCGTCTTGGCCTGGCCTGGCCTATTCATGTGGAAATCGAGTGCGGTTTTGCGGCCAAACAGACATAAAAAATGTAGACGAAGGTCCCATGGAATGGAGTGGAGCGTTTTACCAATGGTGTGGGTGATACAAGGCGCGTGGCGCCTCGGGACATGAGCGCCATAATGATATGAGTCACTGACTCAACAACGACAACCACAGGCACAACCGGCAACTAGAACGACAACGACAACGACATCGACTTCGACTTCGACTTCTTTCAGGGGTGCATAATAATCGCGTCGTCGTCGTCGTCGTCGTCAACGTCTTCGCCCTGCAGTTGAAGGGGAAACGGAAGAGAGAAGAGCCGCAGCATGGAGGAGTCCCTAGCGTTGACGTTCGTAAAGTAAATCAATTCGTTGTTGCCGTAACAGTTTTGTCTTCTTACTGCTTATATCAGCAAATTGTGTGCGTGCCCCGAGGGGAGCAGACCGTGGCTGTGGCGGGGCCCGAGTACTTACAGCATGTATATATTGACAGGGCATATAAATAAATTATTAGCAAAATAAATGTTTAGCTAAGGGCGTGAGAATGGGCTGCGCCACAACCACCTTCCGCCCAGTGCATGGCGCCATTTAGTCGGGCTGAGGGGGCGATAAGTATTTAAGAGATTAGATGGGGAAAAAACAGATTAGATGCAAAATACTCGTTGGCCATGGAAATCGAGAAGATTTCCTTTGATCAATGCGAATGAAACGCATCCATCGAATGGCGAAACTTTTCCATCTGCTGCTGGTAAATGCTGTTCCCAGAATGAATACACATGTGGAATATCCGCTGTTTGAGTAGACTCGTATCCACTATATGGAATGCATTTTAAACTGTAAATAAAATGCCATTTAAATGTGCAACTTGGGCCTGGACCTGGGCCTGGGCCTGGGCTTTGGCGTGTGCCTCGCCTCGCGCATATTTAAGTGGCAAACAATTTTTGGCCAAACAGATGCATATCACATGAAGGCGATGATGGAATGGAATGGAGTTGCCTTCGCAGCAGTGGCAGTGGCTGTATCTGTGCCTGCTACTGGATCAATTTGCATGCGCCGCAGAACAATGCGAGGACGAGGACGAGTTCCCAACGAAGTTTCTGGCCGGAAAGCTGACATACACAGGGTGGGAGGAGCGGTTGCAGCAGCGGCAGCGAGTGACAAGGAGGGGGCTCCACATCGCAGCAGGGGCAGAGTCAGTTTTGCTGCAAACTTGACGACAAAAGTTTTTAACCGAATTAGCATCTTGCCAGACAGTTTCCGGCCATCACACAGAGGAATGGCTAGTGGCAGAGACTTGCAGCATCAAACCCAATCCCACAATCCCCACCACATCCCACCACTGTTTGATTTCCATATGTATTGTTATCCCTGCTGCCCATTTGTTTGTTGTTTTAATTAGAAAACTTGCCAAACAGTCGTCGACGAACGGAATTAATGAATTTCCCACTTCCCATTTGCCCCCGTCCCCCCACTCCCACTCTCTGCCAGCTTCATCGAATCTTCACCATCCTCCGTTCGGTCATAAAAATTCGTCCAACCAGCAAATTGGCAGCACTCGAGGCTTGAAACTACAGCCAAACAGTTGCAGATGCAGGATCCATCCACTGGCACATAATTCTCAGGGATTTATGCTGCTTATTGAGTGCGGCGCGTGCCAAATGTCACACCATCCATTCTGTCAGTTCTCCTTTAGTTTTATGGCCTCCATATGGCATGGACCCAACAATGCCTGCAATTTATGTTGATTTGCGTGTCGTGGCACTCGCAGCCTTTAATTGCAGACTTCAAGTGGCCCGGGCACAGTCGCGTCTTGGCCGGGGCCCCATAATTAATGAGGCCATCATAAATCTGAGGCGGGGCGAAAGAGTGTCAAAGAAGTGTGTCTCTGGGCACAGTCATTCCATCCATGTCGCTGGCACGGAGAGAGGTCATACGATTTCATTTTCATTCTCTTGTCAGTGTATTTCCTAGTCTGATTTATCTATGGGCCAGCGTTTTGCCTCTAATGAGCATTGTCCGGGGCCCTTGGCTCTCTCCTTCTCTCCTTCTCCTTCTCTTGCTCGCCGGGGACTTCTTTTTTCGAGGGCGTCAAACACTTTCGCTTTTAATTACCGCATCGCGCTCGCAAAATTAATGTTTGCTGTCATGTTGGGCCAGCAAATAAAAAATGAACGTCCAGAGTACTTAGCACGGATGACAAATGCTCTCTCGAGCGAGAGCATGGAAGGACACTCACACACACACTGACAGCACGAGAGAGTGAGATACACAGAACGGGCAGTTTATTAAGTTTAGGAACCGGAAGGTTCCGGTTAGCCATGGCCTCTCTCCCAACTGAAATAAAAAGGAGCGCCCCATCCGAATCCTTTGTGGCCTCTGGGGCCACTTTATTAAAATCCAACCTAATGCTGCAGCAAATTAATTTTCTTTGCCAAGTAAACATTTAATCTCTTCTCCTTTGCCAAATAGTTTCGAGAGCCCATCCACCCAGATGACTGGACAGCTGTCAGTGGACAGTGGACGGTGGACAGTGGACGGTGGACAGTGGACGGTGGACAGTGGGGAGCCGAAACCAGATGGAATTGCTCGTAAACTAAAAGAATGAAATCGAAAGGAGGCATTTTTGCCTTCGCCTTTGCCTTTGCTCTTTTCTTTCCATTTCCCTTTTGTATTATGGCAGAGTATTATTTTAATAAAGCAAAAATGTGAGTGTGACATTTCACCTTTTTGTTTGTCTACTCCTGGAATGTCTCCTCTCCCTCTCTCTGTCTTGATTTGACCCGAAACACTTGATGAGGGTCATTCCATCTTAAAGCTGTCTCCCAAGCCAAATCCAAACCAGAAAAAATTTGAAAGAAAACTGAAACCAAAACCAAAACCAAAACCGAAGAGCAATGCCTGAATGGCTGCGACTGGGGGCTCTGGCTCTGTCGCTGACTGTGACTGTGGCTGTGGCAAAAGCATTTCATTAAAAACTTCCAGGCTATTAAGCAAAACTTTGCGCAGCATTTTGCCAAAACTGTGTGATAAGTATCTGAACAAAATGCAAAGCTGCCAAAGGACGCAGAGCGTTGACGAAAACGAAGACGGCGATGACGGTGACGACGACGACGACAGCTGATGAAAATCGCGCGCGGGCGCGCTTTCTACAACAAATCACAATTTTCGCCGCAAATTGCTGTCGGGGAAAAGAAGTTCAAACATTTGTCCAAGGAGCCGGGCAAAGGACGAACCTGCTGCGGGTGCGGGTGAGGATCCGGGTCCGGGTGCGGGTCCGGGTGAGGCGTTGTTCAACAACAATTGAATTGCAGTTGCTGGCCGTGCCTGGCGTGACAAGAGTGCAAGAAGTGCCAGAGGAGGCAAAGTCGAGGGCAGACCAAAGAGGAATTGTTGGATTGTTCGGATTGTGGGATTGTGGGATTGGACGGTGGCGCCAACCGAAACCGCGTCAAATGCGTGATTCAAACCGGCGACAACTACATGCAGGGCACAAAATAAAGCAAGTCAGCAGGGAGAATACGAACTAGGGATACCTTTTGTCATGCAGGAAGAATCAGTGGGCTACATCTATGCCAGTAGATCTTTAGCAGCTACAAATCGATTGAAATATAACTAAATTGTTCCATATTATTACCTTTTTCATGGAAGTTGCGACTCACCTCTGGCCACGCCACAACTTTATGTCCCCGACCAACTCAATGGAAACTCTGATATTCCCTTCACGGAGCAGTATGCCATATAGAGCAGCAGCTAACAATGATGCCACTCCACTTTCTTTGGCTTGGAGTTTGCTGCGTCAATGAACTTCCGTTCCGCTGGGTGTTTCTGATGTTTCTGGTGCTGCTGCCGGGCAGAAAGGAGTTCTCCTCTCGGGCTGTTTGTGTTTGTTCTATAAATTTTCTGGCAATTTGCAGAAGCCACGAGAGCCGATGCTTGGCTAATGTAGCACATGATTTATAATATTTCGAATGACAGCAGCCAGATCTCTGCTCTCTGCGGCAAGCGTAAAAAGGATTTCTGTGCCTGTCCTTGGCCAAAAACTTTATTCCACGTCCACGGTCTGGGCTTGGTTTCCTTTTGCCGTCTGACTGCCAGTAAATATATGCTAAATAGGCTTTTTGACATTCTACCTGTCCCCCCTGCCCCTGTGTGTCTGCCTGGCTGTCTTTCCGTCTGGGTCCTGGCTGAGGTGGGTCTGAGAGTGTGCCTCAGGATGGGGGCCGGGGTCGCGCCTGATGCCGGCCAGCTGGCGGCGAGGACTGGTGCCGGGCGTGTGGCATATCCAGTTACATTTCATTAAATTTTATTTTTACGTGCCGTCTGCTCTGTCCCCCTCGTCTCCTGCCCTGCTGCCCTGCTGCCTTGTGGCATTTTTGGGCAATTGTGTGCGTCGTGTGCGTGTCCTTAAGCGGAAACTTCGACAGGAAACACCTGATTCGTAAAATATTGAAAAAGTTTTCTTATATTTTCTTTTTGCCCTCTTTGATTCCTCGAGCTCAGCTCTTTTGGGAGGCTGTTCTCTGTTTCCCTTCAGCTGCTTCAGGGTATACTCGTTCCTTGATTGAACTGGCGCTAAGGTTCAGCTGGAACTTAAGCCTGATCTCCGATTCCATCCAAGAGGCTGTCAGAGCATCTGGTGTTCCTCGTGACTCGATTACTCACTTCCTTTGCATGCGAAAAGTTGGTGTTTTGTGCTGTTGTTGATGTGAAATTATTGCAAAATAAATGCAAATTGAATTTCTCATGCATAATTTGCTTAGAACTTGGCCAAAGAGAAACATGAGCCCCAAAGTTACAGCCCGACGCGATTCGAGGCCAACTTTGATGTATCCTGCGGGTGTTTGCTGCCTCCTTGGCCTGGATGTGGAAATGTGTTTTGAATTTCAATGCGACATGTGTGCAATGATGCGTTTCTAATCGAATGGGAAATGGTCCGAATGGACCATTAGGACTGTGACAATGGATCCAGCTCTGGCCCCAGCCGATGGTGTCATCCAGGGCTTAATTGGAGGAGACTCGAAGCGGACTTCATTAGCTCCTCCGCCCAGTGATCGTCCTCACGTGTGTGTACTCGTATTTCAGCACGTTTCTCATATTTATTTTGATTAATGTCCACTTATCCACTTGCCACCAGCAATTTCAATCGTCCTCAACTTGGACCATTCCACGGCGCTGCACGTGCTGCCCAAAAACCCGAGCTGAGAAGCATCCCAAGGATGAAGTTGAACACAGAGGGAAGCAGTGTGGCAGGAATTGTCTATTGGCCAGTTGGCAAAGACAGCTATTGATGCGCCGCACACTTTTCACGACCTTTGCACCTGGCCCAACGCCCAACGCCCAACATCCCAACATCCAACATCCAACATCCGATGCCCAAGGCGCACAGCCGACGGCTCCTGGTCCTCGGACCACGTAGACATCTCAGCCTTGCCATCTGACCCAGTCCTCTAGCGACTTCAGCTCTAGTTCCTGGCATCAGTTGCACTGAGCTGTGTACGTGTTCGCACTTGGTGCGCACGTGACTACTAAAGCCAAATTTATTGAATATTTGCCATTGGCCATTTGATTTCTTATTAACATGAGGGCCCGGAGGCCAGACAGGTGCAGATACACAGAGATGGAGCCACAGCCAGAGCCAGAGCCCGAACCATGGCCAGGGATGTACATATGTAGCCTTGGCCGAAGCTTTAATCCCTGCTGCGTATGCTAATTTAAAGTCCACCAGCCATGCGGGAAAACAAGCTGCGAATGCTACTTACATAATTAAATAGAGAAACTATATGGCAACCACCACACACACACACACACACCCGCAAGCTCACACACGGCAGCAGCCCACCGCCGGCTCTGTGCGGGATTTGCTCGCTGGGGCGCGCCAGAGCATTTGGCATTTATCTCTCATCATATGCGGCTGCTCCCGGTTATGGTTATGCTCGTTGACGACCTTTAACAGTCAAGCCATAGCGACAGCGGCAGCGGCAGATCCAACAGTCCCCAATCCCCAGTCCGGCAAGCATCCCAGAGCGACTGCGTCACCTAAAAGGCAAAGTGAAACATGTGGAGGAGTGCCAGCCAGCGTGTACCCTGCTTCGTTTTCGCTTCACAAGCAGTCTAATAAGCAGTGCAGTGCACCGTTGAATGCTCGAGGTTTCGCTTGCCAAGCAACGGCTCAAGCAGTGCCTAACTGCGACCAGAAGGTTTCAAGCAGTGCGCCGCTGTAGCCTGAATATTTCGTTCGTTTTTACAGCTGTAAACTTCGCAAAAATCGTTCTTATGCAATCCGTTGATCGTTCCATTCGTTCATGTATGTCCGAGCAGGGAAATTTAGTCGCTGACATTAGCAATGGAATGGAAGTTCTCTTTAGAACTGAAATGCCGCACTTGTTCACACTTTATGACATGCAGGGCATAGAAAAACACTCTCTGGCAACTAAAACTCTTTAGTCGCTGGCACATGCATACACTCGTATATAAGTAAAATGTTTGAAATAGTTTCTATATATGTACATGCATATGTACGTACATTTGTACACATGTATATTTGCATGATTTTTCATGTTTTTATATGGCGAAAGAAAAATGTTTTTGCAGCGTTGCACGCGCAGACGACGTTTGTGGATGACACTTCCGTGTTATCTGCACTCATGGAACTGGGTTAATGTGGCAACTGACGGCGAGAACAGCAAAGTTTGCTGAATGCTCTTACTCATGGTGTGGCCCCAAAATTTCGCCACTAATGTCCTCGAACTGTGTGGCCCGCTGCTCTAGTCATGCTAGGTCCTGGCTTATCCGAGAGTGCGGCCCACTCTGGCATTTGATGTGTTAATCATGCGTGAAATTAATTCGTTCCACAATGTCTCATTAGTCTGCATTAACTGGAGCGACCAAGCGGTCAGGCCAACAAGGACACACAGCTCAGTCGAGGACACAGAACATGGCCTGGCTCATATATTATTAAGTTAATCCCAAGCCATCGTCTCTCCATCGCCGCTCTCAGTGCGCTCAAGTGCTTAAAATTAAATAATTAATTAAACTTCAGCCTCAGAGCGGTGCCACTGGAGACTCGGCAGGAGTCAGCAGTCGGTCTCCATCTCCATCTCCTCTCTCTCTCTCTCTCTCTCTGTCTCTCTCTCTCCACAAGCTCGGACAGCTGTAACTGTAACTGTATTTGTATTTGTATATGTAACTGTTAGTGAATCTGCTTGCTGGCTTGTATCACAATGCCAGTCACATCTGCGCTTAGCAGCTCATGAATATCGTATTAACTTTTACTTTTCGTGGCGCCACTGAGTCTACGTGTTTGGTTTTTGGCACTTGGCTCTTCGCTGTTGCCACAGGTTACCAGTTGCGGCCTGGGCTTGTCGGGCTGAGATTCCTGCAGAAGGGTGGGAGGTGGAGGTGTTCTACCGCAGGCAATACGGATGCCACTGCGACAGTTAAGCGACAGCTACCCAACTCCTGCATCACCATCACCATCACCATTGCCAGCCAAAGTCAAAGTTGTCGCTGACGTTTCCATCACAGTCGTCGGGTTGCATAATGTACAAGGGCAGGTCGCTGACATTACTGTCTTTTGGCATTCCAATAGCTGTGCAATACATAGCTTTAGAGCGTGGCAACAACCAATTACCTACTGCCACAGGAAACTCATAAAAGATGTTGCAGTACTTCCTAAGCTTTAATTCTTTGGAAAGAAAGTGACAAAAACTGACAGAAAGGAACAATGCAAAAAAAACATTTTTATGGAATGAATTGAATTATTCAGTGATAAATGACAAACGTGTCTTCTTCAGATTGATCAGCGATTTGGTTATTTTGAGACATTTCTCTATTGACTCTTTCTTTGATTCGTCATCTGGTTCAAAGAAGGCCAGGTCCGATCCAGCTTCAGATATTGACACTGACTCTTGGTCAGACTCTACGTCATCGCGCCCGTTGCCGACCTGGTTTGGTTCAAAGTTGGCTGGGTCTTCGCGCGATCCAGCACATGTTTCAGATGTTGGCAATGATGATACTGAGTCACCGTTCATCTGAGCGTCGTCGTTGACCTGGTCTGATTCAGAGTTGGACATAGACCCACCCATAACCTCTTCTTCGTCCAATACAGTTGTGGATGATCCTTTATCGCTGGAGTCTTGCTCGCTCTCGTCTCTATTGTTGAGTTCATTCCCTGGTGCCGGCTCAACATCGTCGACAAGCTGGTCACGCGGCTTCATCTTCAGTCAACAAAAGTACAGCACGTCACAATTTGTATTTCAATCTGTGGTAGTCGGCGAATCTGTGGTACTCTGAATTAATTCGGTGCTAATATCAAAGAATATCAAATATTACTTACTTCTATTTGCTTTAATACTTTCCGTAATAGTTCTCGCCACACCAGAACAATTTGTAGTGAATGAATAGTGCTTTAGATTCTAATTGACACAGTTAAAACAGGGCTTACTTGCACAAAATTTCGTTCGACCGACGATTTAGAGCTTAGAGTGACCAAAGTGGGCAAAGGGCATGGGCTTGGGTTACTATTTTTTGTGCCATCGATATCATAGAATCGATTTCATAAATTGAAAAAGAGATAAATCTCATTTTTATTGAATTTCTGTGCCGCCGGAACTGACTTATCCAATACTGCGGTGTTTACTCCACCCATTCTTGTCCACCAAGCTCCATATCCACTCTGAAATAACCAGAAATACCCAGAGAGCATGCACTTTTTCCACTTTGGTCACACTGGGCCTTTCTGTCGCAAGAAAACCAAAACCGCCATTCCGTAGGGAATGACCACATCAATCAGAACACCGAATTAAGATCATATTGGATCCTAATTAAAGCAAGCATGAAGAAATGTATTTGCAGTGGCTTCCGCCACCCCCCGCAGCTTTGCTGATTCTTTGTTTTTTTTTATGTAGCTCATTCTTTCTCGCTCGCACACTCTCAGTGCGCTCAAGTGCTTAAAATTAAATAATTAATTAAACTTCAGCCTCAGAGCGGTGCCACTGGAGACTCGGCAGGAGTCAGCAGTCGGTCTCCATCTCCATCTCCTCTCTCTCTCTCTCTCTCTGTCTCTCTCTCTCCACAAGCTCGGACAGCTGTAACTGTAACTGTATTTGTATTTGTATATGTAACTGTTAGTGAATCTGCTTGCTGGCTTGTATCACAATGCCAGTCACATCTGCGCTTAGCAGCTCATGAATATCGTATTAACTTTTACTTTTCGTGGCGCCACTGAGTCTACGTGTTTGGTTTTTGGCACTTGGCTCTTCGCTGTTGCCACAGGTTACCAGTTGCGGCCTGGGCTTGTCGGGCTGAGATTCCTGCAGAAGGGTGGGAGGTGGAGGTGTTCTACCGCAGGCAATACGGATGCCACTGCGACAGTTAAGCGACAGCTACCCAACTCCTGCATCACCATCACCATCACCATTGCCAGCCAAAGTCAAAGTTGTCGCTGACGTTTCCATCACAGTCGTCGGGTT
Source organism: Drosophila subobscura (assembly GCF_008121235.1). NCBI lineage: Eukaryota > Metazoa > Arthropoda > Insecta > Diptera > Drosophilidae > Drosophila > Drosophila subobscura. The sequence goes on along the minus strand of NC_048530.1, from coordinate 19,348,920 downwards.
GCATAATGTACAAGGGCAGGTCGCTGACATTACTGTCTTTTGGCATTCCAATAGCTGTGCAATACATAGCTTTAGAGCGTGGCAACAACCAATTACCTACTGCCACAGGAAACTCATAAAAGATGTTGCAGTACTTCCTAAGCTTTAATTCTTTGGAAAGAAAGTGACAAAAACTGACAGAAAGGAACAATGCAAAAACATTTTTATGGAATGAATTGAATTATTCAGTGATAAATGACAAACGTGTCTTCTTCAGATTGATCAGCGATTTGGTTATTTTGAGACATTTCTCTATTGACTCTTTCTTTGATTCGTCATCTGGTTCAAAGAAGGCCAGGTCCGATCCAGCTTCAGATATTGACACTGACTCTTGGTCAGACTCTACGTCATCGCGCCCGTTGCCGACCTGGTTTGGTTCAAAGTTGGCTGGGTCTTCGCGCGATCCAGCACATGTTTCAGATGTTGGCAATGATGATACTGAGTCACCGTTCATCTGAGCGTCGTCGTTGACCTGGTCTGATTCAGAGTTGGACATAGACCCACCCATAACCTCTTCTTCGTCCAATACAGTTGTGGATGATCCTTTATCGCTGGAGTCTTGCTCGCTCTCGTCTCTATTGTTGAGTTCATTCCCTGGTGCCGGCTCAACATCGTCGACAAGCTGGTCACGCGGCTTCATCTTCAGTCAACAAAAGTACAGCACGTCACAATTTGTATTTCAATCTGTGGTAGTCGGCGAATCTGTGGTACTCTGAATTAATTCGGTGCTAATATCAAAGAATATCAAATATTACTTACTTCTATTTGCTTTAATACTTTCCGTAATAGTTCTCGCCACACCAGAACAATTTGTAGTGAATGAATAGTGCTTTAGATTCTAATTGACACAGTTAAAACAGGGCTTACTTGCACAAAATTTCGTTCGACCGACGATTTAGAGCTTAGAGTGACCAAAGTGGGCAAAGGGCATGGGCTTGGGTTACTATTTTTTGTGCCATCGATATCATAGAATCGATTTCATAAATTTAAAAAGAGATAAATCTCATTTTTATTGAATTTCTGTGCCGCCGGAACTGACTTATCCAATACTGCGGTGTTTACTCCACCCATTCTTGTCCACCAAGCTCCATATCCACTCTGAAATAACCAGAAATACCCAGAGAGCATGCACTTTTTCCACTTTGGTCACACTGGGCCTTTCTGTCGCAAGAAAACCAAAACCGCCATTCCGTAGGGAATGACCACATCAATCAGAACACCGAATTAAGATCATATTGGATCCTAATTAAAGCAAGCATGAAGAAATGTATTTGCAGTGGCTTCCGCCACCCCCCGCAGCTTTGCTGATTCTTTGTTTTTTTTTATGTAGCTCATTCTTTCTCGCTCGCACACTCTGCCTAATGCAGCGGGCGAAGTGATGTAAATGTAGATGACATATGTAGCAAAAATGTAAAATACCACTAAGGTGCGGATATACTGACTGAGTACCGGGTATAAAAGTTGTGTAGCGTACGAAGCGTCTCACAAACGTGACATTAGTTATTAGTTATTAGTGGTGATAGTTCCGCTGATAGGCAGAAAAGTGCAACTATGTGCTGTTAAGCGCAAAATCATTTAGGCGCACAACCACAAATATAATATTTTACAATATCAAAATTTGTGTTAAAGCAAGCAGTTATGTATTTGTTGAATGTGGTAATATTCTGCTTATTTATGAATATTTTTACACTTACACTTTTTAATGTGCTGAGTGCTTGGAACCACGAACCGAACTAGTAGTCATCGATTACTCTCGGAACCAGCACTTGCTTCCGACGATGCGTCGTTGCCAGACCCCGATTGGGCTGCCCACATGTTAATTTATTATATTTACATATTATTTGTTAAAGCTAGGGAGCTGGAAGACGACCATGCACAGAGAAAGCACTGCAACTACTTAAAAATGAATACAATAAGTATCCGTATTTTCCTTTCACGAAATTGTACCTGGACGAAACATAATTGAGTAGAAATTAAATGTAAACAATGGGAACAGCCTGCAGGGGCTCAGCTGGATGCATAATTCTGAAAAGCTCATTGGTTACACAATTTTATATGAATACACATACAGATATCGTAGCAATAAGCTAGGCAACCACGATAGGTGTAATTTGAGTTTATTTTCTTGCAGGTAAACAGCTTTTGACTTAACCGATTGCACTGCGACTCAGCCTCCGAGAGTTTTTGCACAGCTAGCGACAACTAGGAAGGAAGATGAAGTGGATGGACTGTGGACAGTGGACAGGGTACAGGGGACACACCTGCTGTCGTCTCAATTTTATGGCCCAGCCTCCTTCCCTCTGGCCAATGTCCGAAGTGCAAAACAAAGGAAGAAGATGATTTATGCGCTCGCTAAAAAGTTTTGCGGTTCGCTCATACTCTTGCCCGCGCTTCTTTTTTTCAGCCGCTGTTGTCTTTCGGGAGTGGGCGTGACCAGGTGGGGCAGGACCAAAAGAGCAAGGACCAACGCCGAGCGGTGTGAGAGCAATCTTCATAAAAGTGCGGCCACCACGAGTACTTCACACGCCACACGCCACACTCCACACCCCATACACTACACTCTATATTCCTATACTCCACATTCCATAAGAGGAAACTCCGCAGCGTACTCATGGCCATGCCACATACAACATCCCAATTATGAAGTTGCACCGCCTTCCTGTTGGACTGTGTGTGGAGTGTGGTGGGAAGAAGGTTGGTGGTCTTACGGAGCAGTGTGGGGCCATGGAGTCTGCTTCTGGGTTCCGTGTGGGGTGGGAGGGAGTTTTGGCAAATGCTGCCTGCAGGTCACGTAGCGCAAATAATGAACTTGGGCCTGGTGACTGCAACCGAACGCCAACGCTGGAGACCGTCTACCATCCCAGCATCCAAGTATCCAGGCAGCCAGCATCTAGCGCAGTTTGTTTTGCCCAGCAATGGCCTGGGCGGCCCAAGGGGAGGTGGATACTCGGATGCTCGTACTCTCAGCGTTGGTTAAACGCCCGCTTTAATGCCAACAACTATGGACCATTGGAAATGATTACGGGTTACTGATTACTGCTCGAGGGTGGGGGTCGTTCAGGGTGGCCTGCCATTCCGAATGCGATGCGAAATCGGATGGCAATGAGGCAATGGGAATGGGTATTGATGGAGCTAAACAACAATCGGAAAACCGACTGAATTGTGGATAAATCTATTGAGAATTTTTGCGGATTACGCGTACGAATGAGAGAGAGAGAGTGCCGGAAGACAATTGCGAGGCTAAGCAAGACATAACAATTAGCTTCGGTCAGTGGTGATTGTTTCAAATCTGTAAGCTCTACTCTTGATGATTCAAGACACAAGGATTTCTATTAGATCTGCTTAGCTGCACCGAACTGTTGTGCTTTCGCGACTTCAAGATCATACCACAGCTCTGAAGTACAACCAAAAATAGAGCATAATGGAAGGGAAATAGCATATCTGTCGCCCAATGCTGACATCAAGTATCATATCATTCGTGGCACAGCAATCAGCTACAGCAGGCACTTTATGGCCCGCTTCCGAACTGCCCGATCAGGGGGCATTATTGGCCATCAAAGTCACCAAACTGTCATTAGTGCGGACATCGGTGAATGCCGCATATTCAATTTGCTCCCATATTGATTGACTAATTGAGCAATCTTGATAATTTGACTGACTGACTGACTCACCCGACCCGAGCCAAGCCGAGCACCGCACCGCGCCGCGCCGAACTCCTCCACAGACCCCGTTGTGCCATTCATAATTCACCAAAATTATACACACGCCACGAGTGCATATGTGTATGTGTATGCAGGTTTCAATCAACAAATTAACCCCAAGAATTGACCGCATTATTTGTTTAGACTGTTTGTGCGTGCGTGCGTGTGTGTGTGTGTGGGTGTGTGGTACAGTGGGGTGCTACGATATGCGATGTTCATTATGGCCAGGTCGAGTGTACAGGGTCAGCTGGGAGAGTGCGTACTCAATGGCCGGCCAACCAATTGACGAAATCAAAATGCTTAATTAATAGATTAAAACTGAATTATGTTGGGCAACTACACTGCCCTACTGCTCTCTCTCCCTTGTCCACGCCAATCTGTCAGTCATTCAATTGAAACGTAAATAATAATTTGGATATTGGAACAAAGTTACCAGGCTACAGGCTACAGGCTACGAGCACTATTCGAACTATTCAAATCAAATGAACTTGTCGAACGGAGCAGCACACACACACACATACGGATAGAGGGATGGGCAGAGGGTGGGAAGGGGGAGTGAATATGAATATAATTACAGGCAATTGTTGGCACTGAATTGCAGTTGGTACAGTGGGCTTGGCAGCCCTCTACGCCTCACTGCCGCTCCCTAATAACATGCCAACCACAATGCAATGGCAGTGAGCAAAGTGCTCTTCAAGTACTCGTACTGCTGCCTGGGAAATGCTAAATGAAAATTGAGTGTTCCATTGCTATACCTCTCTCCACCTCCATCTCTGTCTTCTTCTATGGACAGATATTTTATGAAACTCCAGCCATCCAGTAAATTATCGATAAATGCCACACTGGAGTTTAGGAAACCACAAAAAAATGTACTTTGATAGTTGTGTCATTATTGCTGTGGTACCCGCTCCGGTTCCTTCCACAAAAATGAATACACAAATAAGCTGAAATAAAATTCTTCATCGACTTGAATTGTATTTACGGATAGGCTCATTTTTAAGCGCTTCTTGACTGTGATTTCTTCTCTTAAGCATAAAATTTTGTTACAAATTAAATCGGTAAACACACAATAAAATGTCTGGGATCGGGCTTACAATAGTTAGCCTCAAAGGGCATGCAACTGTTTCCTGCTCGCTGTGGGTACGATAAGAACATTATTAAATGTGATTTTAATGGCTCAACGGTAATGCACGAAGGCGATAACAATCCCCTTCGCATTTATCAATAGCCATACCCACGTGCTCCGTTCATATTCGGGTAATTAGCAAATGTTTGGAGTGGAAATCAAACGAATAAGCGAGTGCTTGGGGTTCGGGCCGGGGATAATTTCCACAGAAATATCCAACCAAATAAATGTCACAGCAATCAGCTTGTGGGTGTGAGCGTGTGTGTGTCTGGCTGTGTGTCTGTACAAATATTGGAGTGGTGTGCTGGCGGTGCTGGTGGAGTGGGATCTTTTTTGGCAGATGGATAGTTGATGGCCTCCGGCTATGCGAACTACAATCACGCCAATAAATATGCAACATGAAATTGAACACACACACACACACGCAAGAATAAACAAACACAGAGACGGCAGTGTGGAATGTGTGTGTGTGAGGCAATTTTGCATTCCTAATGCGACAAGCCAAAAAAGAATTCATAACAAATTTACAAAAATACATAACGAAACATAAATAAAATCCCAAAAGCAGCTACGACTCCCTGTCCATCCCTTCCCTCCTTTGTCCTCCACTAAAATGTACAAATATTCGAATTACGTATGTACATACATATTTACATACATAAATAAATATATATTTACACGGAGAAAAACGCGTTTTGTGTCTTAAGAATATTAAAAGTAGAAAATTCCACTCGTGCTAGTCGTTAAAAATTCATTTTTTTCTTTAAAAATATCGAATGGTAATGGAAGTATTATAATTATATTATTTTAGCACACATTTGATACAAAAATTATATTATTTATTTTATTTTATTATTATTTTATTCGATTATTTTAATATTAAAATTGAATGTGTTAATGTGTGGATAGAACATTCCATCAATATCCCAGTCAAATGCTTTGTTATTTTCTCTGAGTGCATGTACATAATCGTATTCAGGAAGATAAACAACGCGCGTTGCGGCTTTCCAAGTTATGGATGGATGACTGCGTGGGGGGGCCAGCATGAGGAGGAGCTGGGCTTGGCTGTGGCCCCTCCCGGCACAAATCAATTGGATTAGAAAATTGTCAACGACAATGTCATCGGGGAAGAGAGGTAGGGTAGGGCAGGGCTGGGCAGGGCAGGGAAGGAACAGAATGGAGCGGAGTGGTTGGTGTTTGTGTGTGGCGCTGGAGGCAAGGACGCCGGCAAGACGACGCTGAAAATGTTGCAGCTTACATTGATAAATTATGGATAAAAGCGACAAGCAGCCAGCAACAACGATAACAAATCGAATAAATATTTATGAAACTAATGAAATGACATCAGCGGGATTTGCTATCCACATACTCGTATCGAAGTATCTGTTTATCTACGAGAATGTATCCTTGTGGCGGTGTATCTTTGTGTGTCTATCTGTGTGCCACTGGCGGCGTTCGTTTATGTTAATCTGTGTGCGTTTTGAGGGCGGAATGTGTGAATAGGACGCACCTTAAGGACGAAACAGAATCATAATCACAATGATAGCGACTGAGACGATGATATTTTGATGATGGGGATGATGAAGCTCCGCCTCGCACGACTAGAAAAACCTTTTAGAATGTTAATGACTTCTGAGAGTTTTCCCTCAACCTCAACCTCAACCCCAGCCCAACGCCCAGCCGCATTCCAAGCAAAGGGCAGCGGGAAAGGAAGAGCCAACCATGATGTAATGTCTTCGTTGGCTGAAGGCATATTTTTATTGCTCTTGTTTCTCCGGCTCGGGGAGTCGTTAAAAACACAAGCCATGACAAGGCACGAAAAATGTTTTCTTTCCTCGGCCCCAAAAAAAAGTTTCAGCCACAGAAAAAGGATTACTTTTTCGGGAATGGCGAGGGAAGCTTGGTTTATTGGGATAATTAAAATATGAATAGGCACGCACTAGTGCGACAAAGACGGGGACAGATAGAGAGAGAGAGAGCGGGAAATGGCTGGCGTGACATTTCTATTATTATTTACTTATCATAATTGAATATTTTTGTTGTGCATTGCAAATTGCATTCTTTGCAACCCTTCCCAACCCTCCCCCAAACAATTAAATGTCCTTTGTTTCCTAATTGAAATTTATTGAATTTTTTCCACTCATCGCTTGTGTGTGCCTGTGTGTGTGTTGGTGTGAGCAGCTGAAAGTGCTTTAATTAATTAATTTGGCTGCGTTTTAATGTTAACTAAACACGCAAAATCGTTTTCGCAACCTCAAAAGCCCATCAAGTCGGCAGTTGAAAGCAACGGAGCAGAAACGAACTGAAAATCAAAGCACAAATGAAATCGAATGTTGGCAATCGAGACGGAACGAAACGAAACGAAACCCTTTAGACACTCCAGTTCGATTTTGTTTGGAGGGAAATCCAAGGAAGGGATTGCTAATCTATCCATTATTTGATTCCTGAAGGAGGATTGGCCCAAGGTGAATTTACTGGCAAGGTGAGGCCTTCACCACAGGGCGATTTCTTTCTATGCCTCTGTAGCGCTTGGCTCTCTGAGCGTTGTGAATATTTTATTAAATATTTTATGTCTCCCACAGTTGTTAGTAAATTAACCTATAAACCAACACAAAATATCTCAATCCAGCTGCTTAATTCTTGCACAAATATCCCTTTATATATACGAGTACGAGCACAAGTCAATGGCGATAAACCCAATATTCACAGTATCCTTACCTCTTCCCCATAAACTATCACTTACAATGAATGGTTGCTTTGTTGTTGCCTCCTAGAGCATTGCCTAGTCCATCACTCCTCTATCGCTGGGAGTTTCTTCGTGTTTCGGAACAAAATTGATGAGGCAGGCGGTTGGCGTTTGGTGCCCCTTTCTTTTCTGTTGTACCCCTGTAGCCCTGGTGGCAGTGCAATAAACATTTAACAGCGTCAACATGACAAAGGATATCATGGCCGGGCATTGCAAGACTCTGACCCACTTTCTGACCGCAAAAAAAAAAAATAAAAGCGGAACGGCACAGGGGTCGAGCGGTGCGATTTTGGGGGTCGAATCAAGTCGTGTCGAGTGGAGTCAATGAGCCATGAGGAGCAAATCGATTGCTCGAGTGCAGACCGCAAACGAATTTGAAGACGAGACCAAATACCCTAAGCAGCTAATGTGTTTGAGGTTGAGAGGTTCTACCGCTGCTGTGCAAAGCTACAGGAAACTTGGGACACGAGCACGGGCACGGGCACCATGTTGCAAATCAATTTCGCAGCACGCTTGACAGTTGCCGGGGCTGGGCGAGAGATAGGTGTGGCGGCAGGCCCAAACGGGGATTATGGGATGCAGAGGATGGCAGCGGCGGAACCCTGCATCAAGTCAAGTCAGCCATCCATCAAAAGCATTTGGCGCCCGAAGCGTTAATCGTTGTCAAAACCTGATAAAGACTGATTGAGTGCTTAATGGCGTCGCTGGGCACAGCAGCATCGTGTCCTGGAGATATTGATGAAGACGTCAATCGTCGCTGCTGGGGGGACGCTGTATGATAATCAAGTCGATGTCCCCGCAAATAGAAAAGTAAATCTGGGCAAAATGAAATGCGCGGCTGTGGGCCATACACAACGACACTGCCATGGCTCTGAAAATACAGTGATGAGGAAGATGAGGATGATGACGACGCTGAGGACGAGTCGGAAATGGGCACAGATAGACGGTATACACGGCCTAGGTAAGTCAACGACGCTGATGAAGATTGAGCAGTTTTCTTAGAGGGAGTCGAGTCCTTTCGAGTCCGCTTCCTGATTTACTTTGAGCACGAAAATCTTTGCTTTTTAAAGCCAAATATTTGCTATTTATGAGCGGCAAAGGACCAGTGGCACACGCAGCAGCAGCAGCAGGAGCAGCAGGAAGGGAAGGGCAGGGCAGGGCATATCGGACTTTTCCCCTGAGCATCACTCCATCTGATGCCGCTGTATTCCGCTCAACCCATGGGTAATCCCCTTAGTCGAGTATTCGCCCCACGAGCCTGCCAACTTGTTTTTGGCTTTTCCCGTGTTTTCCTGGGGTGTGGGGGCAGTGGATTTTCAATTGCAGCGCTGGGAGATGCATTTGCATATGGCTCTGTGTGTGGACTGCATTAGAGAATGGCTGCCATGTGTGTGAGTGTGTGTGTGCTTGGTGTTGCTGTTGCTGTTGGTGCTAGCGCGTATAAGTGAGTGTGAGAGTTGGCTGCCTTAAGCGGCTGCTGGTGAAGCGCCACAGCACTTGGCACTCGGCACTCGGCACATGGCAGATGCGGAATTTTGCCCTGCTGTTTACAGAGCAGCAAAAGATGGAAAAATGTGCGAGCGCAAATAAAAACGTGCTCCACACACATCCAGAAACACACAAACAAACACACTGAAACATGAACAAACATCCACACACAGGGCATGGAGTATTTTTTAAACAACAAACAGAAGTTCTTGTTTAAAAAGAAACCCAAGTTTTTGTAGAGGGTCTTGGACGTGGTAATACGAGTATAGCTTTAAAAATAAACACAAAAAAAAATAAGTTTGTCTATTTTTAATGCAAAATATGGGAACTGGCTTTAAAGCTTTTAAAAGGGAAACTGTAAGCATAAGTTCTCAAGACTAATTAATTACGGATTGTGTGCTGGAGGATCTTCATGTCGAAGGGCATTCCCGTGCTCTAAATCCTTGGTTATTCTCTTGTGAAAAGCCTCTTGAACTTATTTGGAAACAGCAAATGCTAGGTATTCCACACTTCTACAACGAATTCACTGAATTAGAGTTTGAGCTTTTCGAAATGCAAGTCTGCTCCTCAACTCCCTCGTGCGATTGTCTTCGTTTAAGTCTCTGTTTTATGGACTGGGTCTGAATGCACTCTTCGTGTACAGAAAAACCTCCACCCAATCATTTTATGGTAATCAATTTCAATAAGCAATAAACAATCAATATGCCATGTGCATCATGCGTTGGATCCCCCGCCGTTTATTCGTTCATTCACTGCCCCGACCTGAAGCTGAAGCTGAGCCTGCAACTGGAACTGGGACCAGCCACATGGCTTTTTAAAGTCGACTCTGGGATGCTTTTGTCTTTTGTTGATGCAGCTCCTGCTGCTTTGGAATTCCATGCTGCTGCAGCTCCTGCTGCTCCTCCTTTTTGCTACTGCTGCAGGCTTCAAATTGTTCCATTTTCCACTTAAACGGCAGGCAGCAAGTCAGAAATTTATGCATGTCCACTTGCTCTTAGCGCCAACGCCATGCCACGCCTCCAACTCCCCGAACATGTGCGCCATCTCCCTCTAATTCTACCAGCATCTTCTCTCTCCTTCTAACTATCTATCTCTATGTCTGTGTGCAGTTATAGCTGCAATCATAGATTTCAAACTGAACAATTCACGTCAATTGCAGTTGGATTTTGAAGAGGAGTGGAATGTGTTGGGCGTGGGGCTTGTACAGGGGGTGGCTGTGGCCAGTGGCCAGTGGCTGTGACAGTGCAAGTGGCAGTGGCAGTGGAACCAACCGGGTGCACAGAGCGAGAGAGGTCAGTTGAGGGACCCACCGACTGTTCAGTAAGGTGTTGGCACTTTGCACGGTTGCAATCAGGGTGAACACAGCCTCGGTGCCAGCTCAAACCCTTTGCCACTTCAGCTGTGCTGGAAATCAGAATCGAACGCTGCACTCGAAGTCCGAGATGGGTTTGGTCAGTGTCTGGTTGTGGGTATCGGTCTGGGTTTGCTTGTGGGTGTTGCGTGGCCATGGTATGGCTTGGTCCCCGGGGCGAGGGCAAGCCATTGTTCGGGGCGGTTCAGTTTAGTTGGCCAAGGTAAATACATCATTAAACATGTAAGGCAAATGCATTGTCAACAGCAACTGCAGCACTAATCGAGTTCTGTTGCTGTTGTGACTAGAAGGAGTGGGGACTACTGCCATTTGATGTTCCCTCACCTCTCCTACCCCGAAAATCAGTACGCTTTTCCCTGCTCTACGTGCTCAAGTGTGTTCCAATTGTGTGTGTGCACCTGCACTGGTATAGGTGAGTCCTCCAATTGAAATACCAACTGTGCGCGCAAGTATGTATGTCCAAGGCCCAAGACAAATTCACATTTTGGGTCATCACGGGTCCTCCTAGCTTTCAGCCCCAAACTTACGTTCAGCGAAAATTTGCTTCACCTTCAGCTCCGTGGAGACTGTGTCCGCCTGAGGAAACTGTCCGCCTGAGCATGCTGTCCGCCGTATACGAATGCCCGTAGAATTGTTGCCTCACAGGGCCCTTGGTGGCTATTTTGGTTTTTGTGCTCTTTTGCTCGTTTTTGTTCTGGTATTTGGGCTTGTATTCGTGTTGGTGTTGGTATTTGTGTTGTCCTTTGCCGTTTGCCAGGAAAGTGGTTTTCATTTAAAGCGGAAATTAAAAAATGTCCAGCCGCACAGGCATCAGCGCTGGGCATCCATATGTGTGTGGCTGTGTTTGTGTGTTTGTGGATAAAAAATTGCAAAAAAAGACTAAAGACAACGAGAAGGGACGTGTGAGACGCTTCTTACGCGTCACAAATTTTATACCCGGCACTCAGTACTACATCTGCAACTTAGCGGTTATTTGTCAAATTTTAAATTTTTTCTTCATCTGTCATCTACATCAACAACACTGCTCACGCCAACACGCTCCTTTAGCTCGCCACCCTCCCCTAGAAACACACACTGCAGAGTCAGGGCAGAGGCAGAGGCAGCGGCAGAGGCAGAGGCAGCGGCAGAGATGTGTCAGGGGCAGAGGCCATAAACAGCGCGAAGCAGAGTGTGAATGCTGCGGGACGGGGTGGGTTTGGCCACTGCAAATTAATTTCTTCATTGTGGCTATAATAATGATCCAATCGTATCCCAATTTGGTGATCTGATAGATGTGGCGGAATGGCGTTTTTAGTTTTTAGCTATCTTCAAAATTGTAGAGTTGTGAGGTTTTCGCCCTTTTGCGGAGGCGGAAGGGGGCGTGGCTCATTTTTGAAATACACTGGTTTCAGTGTGAGCATACAGCAGTCTGGTGCCAAAATTTGGTGGCTCTAGCTCTTATAGTCTCTGAGAACTAGCCGACAAACAAGACGGAAAGACGGACGGACGGACGGACGGACAGACAGACATGGCTCAATCGGCTCGGCTATTGATGCTGATCAAGAATATATATACTTTATGGGGTCGGAAACGTTTCCTTCTGTGCGTTACATACAACCGTTATCCGCACAAATACAATATACCCTATTTACTCTTGGAGTACCGGGTATAATAATGAACCACCATCAGGGATTAACAAGCGTCACGTTGGACTCTTTCACTCTGTCTCGCCGTGCATCTCCCTGTCTCTGTTTGCCTTTCATCTCTCTCACTCAGTTACGCCCCATATCTCACGCTCCCTCCATTCGCCATGCACTTGCTGAGCTTCAGTGAAAGTGTTATCAATACCAATCCATGCCACAAAGAGACACAACACTGCGAGAATACTCGTATTTACATTTGTTTCTTAATAATCTGCGTAGTTTTTCATTTGTTTTTGCCGTTCTTTTAGTTTATCGATATTAAACTGGATAAGAAAATGCTCAAAAATGAACTACATCATCGCTGACGCTATAATCCATCAGATAAGTTATTTAAATAATAATGAGAAACTTAATATACAAACCAAAAGCACATTATTATATCGACAAGGAACAAAACAAGCCACAAATGATAACAATTAATGATTAGAAATTAATTTCGAACCTGTTGCTAACAGAATTGTTCAATTTGTTTCATTTTCAGTGTACAATAAACCGGGAGACGGCAAGTTGGAGCTGCAAAAATGCCTTTTATTTATTTATTCGTCGGGCTTATTGTTTTGCTCACTGTTTTTGTGTGCAAACTCTCCTCTGGACTCCCTCTGACCAACTCCCTTGGCCAGTGCTGCAACACTTAATATTTATTTTCAATTTCATCTATTTTCCGCTTGTGCTGCACTCTCTGTTGTCTTTCTATCGCGCGCAAGGTGTCACCTTTCTCGGGCTCTCTCTCTATCTTCCAAACACTCCCCAGCTGTCTATCCATTAGCATTAGAGATCCACCAAATTGCCAGCTTCGATGCAGTGCAATCCAAAAAACACTCGCAACGGATTTAAGCGGAAATACCACCAGCGGTGGGTGGATATGTGAGATTTTTGCCTTCGAGGATAGAATAGTATGTGGAAAGTAGGATATTTTCAAAATATTGTAGCTCTATTTTTGGGAACAAGATCTAGAAAAATATATATAAGCCGAGAGAAATAATTATTAATTAGAGATAATATTTATCATTGTTTAGTAACTCCTTCATTTGAATCAAGATACTGCCTCGATGCGCGACATGCCTCTTTATAGAAGAATATATTAAACAGAGGGCCACCTGCTCCCTCTAAGGCAACCTGTAAGCCTCTCCGAACAGGCTGGAGTGCCATTATATATTTGACAATATGAATACGAAATGTGAGAATCAATAAAATGATATTTGCACATGTCGGACTCGACTAGAATATCAGGGAAACGGAAACTGTGGATACTCCGAATATGACTGCGACTCTGGCGTGGGTGTGTGCCCCAGGCCCGCCCAATAGCAATGCTGAAAAGGTGCGGACCTCTTAGCCCCACCATTGACGACACATTTGACTCCGCAGATATATTTATAGCGACACACTTTATCATCATCATCATCGTCGTTTGCTGCTTCGTTGTCGCCGTTGTTGGCTTTGGTTGTCATTATTGTCCTCATCGTCCTGGTCCTCAGTTTCGTCGTCGTTGCCGTCGTCGGCGTCGTTGTCGTCGGCAATGACACCTCATTGATGGCAGGCTGAGTCCTTTTGGCAGGCTCTCCGACTGGCTACACGTTATTGCATTTGTCCCGCCATCCCTGCCCCTTCTATTCCTCTATGTGCATCTCTGTCTCCTTCCCTACCCAGCAAACCAAACCAAAGCTAACAAAATGATATCGTAAATGTGTGAAATGCTAGACCCAATGCTAAAAAACTCTCGCAAATCACTGAGTTTGTGGCAGTTTACGATGCTCGCAAGTTTACTCTCCAGCTGGAGCTCGTTTCCAGTCACATTTGCGAGTGTTTTGCGATTCTGTTGCGAGACTCTCTCACAAAAGGTGCGTTGGGTTGGCTGGGCAGTTGCAGTGCCTGTCTGAGCTTTACAACTTCAATCAAATTCAATTGAGTTCAATTCAATTGTAACGTATTGTATTTTTATTGAGGCATAAAAAAAGGGAAGCTGCCGCGACATGTGTGTCTCTCTCTCTCTCCCTGTGTGTCTCTCTGTGTGTGTGTATCACTGCCTGAACGTGTGTTGTTGTGCTTGTGTGAGTGAGGCACACTCTCGGATTTAACAAGTGCGACATAATGGCGCTGACAAGCAGCAAACTGGAAAGGGTCGCACACAAACACAAACACAAATATACACACACACACAAGCGTGGAACATCGCAATCACTGACACGCAGCATAAGGCTTTTCCACTGTCACACAGCTTCGCACTCCTCACCCCCTCACCCCACTCACCATTCTTTCCCCTTCTGTCATCCTGCCAGCTTCTTTCGGCGACGACTTTTATGACTTCAATTCAATTTGTTTACGAGCCAAGGGCTCCCAAAGTGTGAACCAGCAGCGAGCGGCAAGCGGCAAGCGGCAGGCAGCCTTGTGCCATATTCAAAGAGCTCCTCCCCCAACCCCCTCCCCAAAACACACACACACACACACACAAACACAAAGTATGCTATGCTAAATAAGTAACTCGTGAGCGGCAGCAACAACAAGGTCACAGTCACCAGCGCGGCAGGAGGGGGCAGCGGCGGGGCTGTGGCAGCGACAGGTGATGAGCGTAAAATTTATGCAGCCACATGTAAGGCAGACACCGTGAAAGTTGCCCAAAGGGGAAAGGCATCTACGCGCGGCAGTGGCGCAGTCAGGGCGAAGGTGGCAAATAGTAGCGCGGCTGGTGGCAAGGTACCAGTGCCGGAGGAGTTCCCATTAGGTTGACAGATTTTTCGGTATTATTGTCACGTCACGTCTGGCGGCGGATTTGCAGCCCGAACCGGCCGGCCCCCAACCTCGGCTCTGTGGCACATTAAAGCAGCTGCCACATATGTATATGTATGTTGCAGGTGGCAGGTGGCAGGCAGAATGGCTTTAAGACTCTCTCCCGAGTCCACTAATTAAGCAAAGTCAAGTGGCCGAGCTGCCGCCAGGTGGTCGCCACACAGCCCCGGTTGGTGGGTTGGTCGTGTCGTGTCGTGTCGGGTGAGGTCGGTTGCCTCTTTGTTTTCCCCCCGAAGTGCAGCCAATTAAATTCCACGGATAAACACAAGACGTCCGAGGGGCGCTGGCGGGGCCACTGACTGCTGAGGTGACTTTGGATTTGTGGCAAAAGCATCGCCAGGCCAAGAGGAAGTGAGCGGGGAGTGGGGCACTGAGGAGATTGGTGATTCGCGCTGCCTCCGGCATTTTCAAGTTTCGCACAAATTGAATTTCCAACAATTTTTGCCGCGTTGGCGTTATGAAGGGGTTCCCTGTCCCCCCACTCCTCTCAAGAAAAGCAAAAGGGAGCAGGAAACCCCCTAATAAAAGGAGAAGCGGAAAGAAAGTAAGCAACAACAAAGGAAACGGGAGATGAAGTGCCAGTACAATGGGCAACAAAGGGTTAAATGTTTGCTGAAATATCCTGCCGCTCCTTCACCCTTACACAAACCGATTTCCATTCAATTCGCAGGAGTTATCAGTGCCAGAACACCGAGGTTTTGTCGTGGATAATGAAAAAAGGAAATATCCCGATTTTGTGTGGGTGCCTGGGAAGTAGTTCCGCAGCATTTACCTTGGAGTTGGTTCACCAGTCGTGGGCTCTGTATCAATCTGTGTCTGATCTGAAAGTAACACAATAAAAACGTCATTTACACAATTAGTAACACAGCAAACAGTTGCTGTCAAGCGCAGTCCCTGCATTGGGTGACACAGCGATCACCTTTTTATGGCCGCCCATTGTGCTTAATTCGCGAGGGGTGCAGTGTTGAAAACGGGTGGGAAAAGAGGCTTGGGGTGTGCCTCCAAGTAACGAGAAACAAAAAACCAGTTAACAGCATTTTAAAATTACAAACAAACAAAAAAACCTAAATCAACTCGAGGATGACGTCGCCTGCCGCCTTAACTCCGCTCTGGCCACAGTTCCCCCACTCACCCATCCACTCATCCAAACCATCGCCCCACCCACTGCCCATTCCCCCTGCGATGCTCTTAAGCGGCGGCAATCGCGTTTTTGCACAACTTTTTCAGACGTAATAAAAACGTTCAACTTTTGCCTAGTGCCTTGCATTTTTCTTTTTTCTTCGCTTGCTCTGCCTTTGGTTTTCCCTTTTTTCCCCTTTTCACATTTCTTTTGTATTTTTTGTTGCTTTTGCTTTTGCCATTTTCATTTGCCGGCGCTGCAGTTTTCCTAGTTGGCGCAATTTTCCGCGTTTTCATCGTTTTAATCGATGTTGGTCAAAGTTGATGGCGCACGGGGATGGCGGTAGGGGGGCGCCGGCTGGATTGGAATTCCGGGAGATGGGGCTTTTGGTCTGGCAGACAGACAGTCACGGCAGCACCAGCACCAGCATCAGCAGCACCAGCAGCCATCGACAAGGACTAAAAATCTTTGTAACCATAATTAAAAGTTGTGCTGCCTGCAACTCCTTCTGCCGCCCCATCGGGCAGCACCAACCACGCCCCAGCTCCATGGCACTTGTGGTGCAAACAATAATTAATTTAAATTGAAACATTTTAGCGCGCTTACTGCTTCGGGATCGGGAATGGCAGGGGCAGCAACAGGATGCGGATAAGGATAAGAGGACAAGAAACAGTTTGATAGGCAGAGCAGCAAAAGATGGCGCTGAAGACGAAGCCATTAAGAGGCGTGCTAAACGGCATTCGCTTCGCTCCTTTGAATTGTGCGGGAACAAAGAGTAAACCCTCCCAAGATAACTAATTTCAAGAGATTTGATAACTTCTTAGGGCAGTTCTGAATGCTCCCATTTAATCTTAAAATAATTTAACATCTCAGTTTCCGTGAGTGCAACTATTTCTTTTGGCATCAAGACACTCACATTATACATTTTTATTGGCCAAAGGTCAGTTGGGGGAGGGACCTTCTCGACTGCTCAAAGAATTTAGCACACATTTCAGGCAGATGTTGCATTAAATTCCAATGCACATATTTTCCATTGAGCCCGGCCGGACTCGAATATTTATTGAATATTTGTCTAAAATGTTATCAGCAACTTGGCCAAAATGTATTTTATTTTATTTTATTTAACTATATTTTCGTTTGGTTTCCTTTCGCATGCGAATATTTATTGTTGCCCAAATGCTGAAAATGTCGACGCATTCGAGCGGTAAGTAAGCTGAAAAATTCCATGTTGTGGCAGCCCAGGACTGCCCGGACGCCCTGGCTGCCTGTTGTTATTGGTATTTTGCCTTTCAAATGGTTAGCTCTCTTGGTTGTGGGACATGCGAGTATCTGGCTAATTGTGATTGCATGTAGCCGAAGCATTTTTAGGGAATTATCTTTGCTTAATTGAACAACAAAACAATTAATTCACGCACTTGGTGTGGCCCACCTCTATTGATTGTTTC
The DNA here is from genome assembly GCF_008121235.1 of Drosophila subobscura. Taxonomy (NCBI): domain Eukaryota; kingdom Metazoa; phylum Arthropoda; class Insecta; order Diptera; family Drosophilidae; genus Drosophila; species Drosophila subobscura. Next base: position 19,331,417 of record NC_048530.1, on the reverse strand, counting down.
ATCTATTGATTTTTCCGTTCACTTAAGTCGAACTATTAGCCAGATGTGGCTTTAAGGTACCAAGAGGAAAGGATTTAACAGAAAGGGAAAGCCTCATGTCGACGCTACAATTATTTTAGTAGATTCAACCCATATTTGTTGGTGAAAACATTTCTATTTTATTCTCTGTTGGATGAAAATGTTTCATTGTAAATCAATCGACTGGTTAATGGTAAAAAAAAGTAATAATCCATTGCTGATCTGATGCATTGGATGCATTCTTAGGTAATTTGATTTGGCCCAAAAAACACTTTCGAAGTTCAATTAGTCGTGAATTGATTGGCCAATTTATTGGATGAAGTTACAGATTTATTCATGGGTTAAATATTTAAATACTTGTTGACTTTCTGTGTGAAATAATTACTTGGCGACTGTGTTGGTTTTGTTGACAAATTGATTGCATATTTTATACATAGTTGATTTCAAATATGAATTGATTTAGTGACGCACAACTCCACAAGTTTAAAGTTGCCACAAAGGTGACTTGAAGGGGAAATAATACTCAGATTGATTACCATCATGTAATGAGTGTATCAATGCCCATGGTGGCCGTTGTACGACTGATTGCACCTTTAGAAGATTGCCAATGCGATGACCTGACGAGGCTATTTGCATTATCGCCGCAAACCAGTTGCAGCAGCTGGCCCTGCCCCAGTCCCAGCCCCAGCCCCAGCCCAGGGGCCAGTGGCACTCCCTCACTCCGTGCTGCAACTCCGTCAAAAGAGAGCAACAACAAGTAGAGCGAGAATAAAGAAATATGAGACGGAAATGCCGCTGAATGGATGCGGCTGTCAAATGCCGTGCAATTTGCCATGCAACGTGCCACGTCCCCCACTGCACCACCCGACCCGGCCAACTGCCAAACTCGACTCAATCTCAGCTGCGGCAATAGCGCAACACAGCAACAGCAGGAAGACTGCGCCGAGGGGGAGTTGCACAATAATGTGCGTGGGTTGCATGCCACACACATACACAGAGGGAGAGGGGCAAGAGCAGCGAAAACCCTGTGGAAAACGGGGCCATCTGGCAATCTATCTCCGAGCGGAGCCATGAATTTTCTGCTGAATAGAGTGGAGTGGAGTGGAGTGTAGTGGCGGTGTCCCTGGAAGTAGAATAGAAAGTGGAATGGGAATGGGAAGTGGCAGGGTGCTGAAGGAGCATGTGTGATGTATTGCTTTGTGTGATTCTGACAGAATTAGCAGCTGCCGCTGCCGAAAATTGCACAACAATTGCCGACTTGTCAGGCAGTCCGGCCCCCGCCACACGGCCACAAGTGCCTCCCGCTGCCCCGCAGTCCGACAAAGTCGCTGCCGGGAATAAAGTTTCACATCTTCGATAAGCGAATGGCCGAACCGAATGCCCAGCCCTTGTCCAGCTATTCAAAGTGGAGTGCACCGACCCGTCTGCCGCCTCCAGCCCCAACCCCACTGTGGCTGCCACAGAAAGTTGCCCAAGAGCGGGGGCCGAGGAAGTCGTCAGTTTTAATGTACTTTCGGTCTCCAAGGATATATTAATTTGGTTTTTATGTAGCGCGCTTTTAGGTCGGCGGCATATTTTTATGTTTATTAGCCATTAGCCAGGCTGACCACAAAGTAAGAGCAGAATTCCGCTGCCAAAATGGGCAAATAGACAGAAGTCCGAATGCTGAAGAGCGATGAACGTGGAACTTTGCCAATTAAAAGTTGATGCGACTTAGATTAAAGGTTACCAAATCAAACGAAACTTTCCTTGGGCTCGCAGGGGGAATCGGTGGAAGGGTGCGCTATAATTTTTGAAAATTAATGGATCTCTGATCAGACTCCGGCTGCTCAAATTCATTTTATTTCTCCATAAAAGTGAGCCTGTGAGAGCCTCTTCCTTTCCCTTCAATATACTTATCTTAAACATGTGACAATGTCCGTGTTGTATTCCTTGTACATATTTGTATTAAGTTTGGCTGATTGAGCGTTATTCTCAGCAACATATGAAGCTCAGAACTGTCTTCTCTCTGCCCATTGTACAGTCAACAAACACACACTTGCCCTTGCACCAGTATAGCGGAGTGCACACACAATAAAATAACTTTTAATTACGCACAACTAAGGTCTGATTTGCATACATATGTATGTGTGTCTGTGTCTGTGTCTATGTCGCTTCCTCTCTTCGTGGCGTTCTGTAAAGTCTCTCGTAAAATGTAATTAGAGTTTTGTGTAGTGAAGTTGTCAGCTTTTGGATAACCGAAAACGAGCGTTTTAACAAGTTTAATTGGTGCAAAGTTGCACACAAGTTTATCGAGTGAGTCCCCAAACCATTTTCAACTTTCTACAACTTTCTCAGCTGCGATATGTGTGTGTGTGTGTATTTATTTATGTGTGCATTCCGCAGTTGCAGGATTGAGTGGCCGCCAGCCGAAAGTTCGCTACAAATTGATCAACATTTCCATCCATAATTGGATCATTTTGATGGTGCTTTAAAGTCACCTTTTCTGGCTGGTCGGGGGAGTGAGATTAGCACATTGCGGTCTGCGGCTGACACGGATACCCCCGCTCCTCCCTGACCATAAAAAGACAGGCCAAGACCGACAAACTTTCACCAGACAACTTTTGTCATCTCATTCTCAGTTCTCAGTTCTGAGATCTTTCTATTTTTTTTGTTTGTTGCTTAGCAAAAATTTTAATATTTACTAACTTATGCGGAAAGTGGCAGCCGCTGCCGCTGCTGCTGTTGTTGGCTAATGAAATGCAGTCTCTGCTGCAGAAAAGTCTACTCCTGGAGGATGAAAAAAAAGAACCAACCAAATGGTAACGAAACGGGGCAAGGAAAAGGCAAAGGCAAAGTGTCGGCGGCAACTTTTGCCAGCTGCCAAAAGTGGAGACAGTTGATAGCCCCACTTCTGGAGGGTCGGGGACTGGGGTCTCTGCAAACTTGGCCCTAAGTAAATGCTCCTCTCACCTGGAGAAAGGTTTTTGCTCCGCTTTCTGTTCGCTGATTCTGGCAAATTGCCCAACAACAAAGACACCAGGCAGCAGTGTAAATGCGAGGAATTTTCCACTGGTTAACAAATTGAATTGCCAGTCAGGCAATCTGTTCAATTCTCATTAGAACACATTTGCTTGGGTTCCATAATTCATAAACTTGTTGCACCTTCAGCAAGCAGTCAATTAATTTGCCATTAATGCCATTAAATGTACCTTAAATTCGAATGTTTTCGATTTCCCACAGCCATGGCAACACGTTACACGTAGAGCCACCCAGAGGCTTTTCCTATGGAGCACATTGACAATTGGATACCAATGCCTGTCCAGAGCAGACGCTGAAGAGTGAACAATTGACATGACCCCCGGGTGCCCAATGGGGGACTCATCCATGGCGAGCCCCCGCTGGAGCCGGCGGGGCTCATGCTGAAAACAAAAGTTTGACTGAGTGAGTCCTGTGACGTGTGAAAGGCCAAGAGCAACAGCGAGGGATCGAACACTCATTCCATACTGAACATGATTTCCCGCCCCCTCCCAGTCTATACACCCCACCACCCTGTCTACCTCTCTCTCTCTCCCTTTGAGCCATTCAGCCAGTCTGTCTGTCAGTCTGGGTCCAGCTTCCACATTGATTTACGTGGGAGAAGGAGCTGCAGCTGGAGCTGGAGCTGTAGCTGGGTGGTTGGGGCACTTGGGGTTGCTGGTCACTTAACGCTGCAAACACGCTTGCTCGATTTCTGTATTACACTCGTCCCCGGCAGTTTCCCACCCCTGTAGCTTCCTTCTTCTTTTTTTTCATAACTGTCTGCCTCACATTTTATGGAGTTTATTAATTTGAGTGCTTTTACCCCCTGGTGACATGGTTGTTCATGAGGCAGCGTCAGTGGCAGCGGCAGTGGCAGTAGCGACGGCTCAAACAACAAATGGCGATACTTGTTTTATTGAATGACCCCCATAGAGGGATGGGATGTGGACTTGTTTGGGAGAGAGCGTCGTGGCGGAGGAACGAGGGTCCTCCAACGCATGTGTCGCATCTGTCAATGAAAGTAAACGGATTGGCTTTCAAATATGTGAGCCACTCCTCAGGCACCAAACGGCCCTTGACCCTACCGGCAGCTGTCATTTGGCATTGGCATCGGCATCGGCATCCTTGTCCTCGTTCTCCCACTCGTCCTGCCAGTCGTCTGGCAATTGATTCTCAACTTTGTCTGCCACGTAGTTTAAAAATATTTCATAAATATTGGCACTACCGATTAAGCAAACTGAAGCGAAGGGCAATGGCAATGGGCACGGGCTGGGGCAGGGGCAGATGTGAGTGTAAGATTGAGAGCAAATAAATCACGTATACGCCATGTGGCAAGTGCTGCTTCGAGAGCGTGTGTTTGTGCGTGAGTGTAGCAATTAGCATGCAATTAGTGGAGGAGTGCACAGAGCAGTGCACGGCATGAAGAGGCGTGTGAGTATGGAAAACTTTTTGATTTGTGTCATTGTCTTTTCCCAGAGCTATTGTTGTCGTTGGTATTCACCTCTCTCTTCCTCTCTCCTGCTACTTCTCAGTGTGTCTGTGTACGTGACACAAGCTGAGTTTTCTCAGTCATCAAAATTTCCATCTTCAGGCAGCCGCCAAATTTTGGGCACTTTTGGGCGCCAACTTTTTAATTGTTTTGTATGCCAAAAGCTGTTTTTCGATGGAGTGGCGTGTGGCAGAGAGCAAAGCTAAAAGGTGTGGTGGGAGGCGGTACTTAGTGGGGAAGGGAGGTAAACATAAAAGTGGAAGGGGTTCAGTAACTGTGTGACAGACACTCGCTGTGAAGTCTTAAAGAACTTTACAACATTTTCCGATGCCTACAATTTAGCGCTGCTTTCAGCTGGACTTAAAGTTCGCCACTCTTTGGCTCTCTCTCTCTCTCTGTCTCTCTTTGCTGCTGCTTTCTGTTTGTGCCACAAATTGCCAGACAAGCCAAAACATAAAACAATTTGCCAGCTAAATAATAAAACGCCAGCAAGATGACAATGATGTTTGGGGGAATGGGGTTGCTCATAATGATGCTGATGCTGATGATGGGAATGGGAATGATGACAGCATTGCCAGACGCCAAACCACAACAAAGTGCAAATTTATGCCACAATAAATGTCGCCAGCACTGCCCACTCCCTCGATTTCCACTCTCTCTCTCTCTCTCTCTCTGTGTCTCGGAATAGAAAACTTTTTCCATTGCATTTGAGCAGAGAAAAGGGTAAGAGGTTTGCATGTAGTTGGGGTCAGTTTGATATACTACTTCGCCCATCCATCTGCCCACTTTGTTTCTTGTGGCCACCTCGAAAACGTTTGACGAGCCGAAACGGACGAAACGGAACGAAACGAAACGAGACGAGACGACACCTTGAAAGGCCGCTCAACCTTAACCCACAACAGACCATAAATAAAACGTCTTCTTGTCTGGCCACACTTCAAGTGGCTGAAACTGAGGGATAAAGTGGAATGAGAAGATTAAGGTAGGCAGTCGGCGCAATTTTAGTCTCCATAAACTGTCAGGCATCAGTAACTTATCGACCCTTAGCTTTTAAGTGGATGATTTCAGGTCTCAGATTTCCGCACACACACACACACTTAGGACACCTGGCCAGGTGCGGTGCGAAGCGGACTGGAGTGGAGTGGCTGAAGGGTAGCGGCCTGAAGTGGAGCTTGTCCTAGAGTGTAGCTCTTGTGTGGGTATTTTTGTTTTATTTCACTTTCTATGCGGGTCGCTTCTGCCCGTCCTCGTCCTCGTCCTTGTCTGACGTTTTCCGCTCCTGTTGTTCTTTCTATCTATTTTCTTTATGCTTACAATTTTGCAACGTCCTGGTCTACTACCATCATTATCATCTTCTGCATCCTCTCTCTTTCTGTATCATCATTATCATCCGCTGCTGCTGCTGCTTTCTCTCCTTCTGCATCATCATCATAATCATCGTCTATATCATCGTTGTCGTCATTTTGTTTTATAAACTCCTACACTTCTGGTCAACTTGACTGACTTTTAGTTGGTGGTAGACGACGGGTCGGCGAAACCAGCGGACGGCGGAGGTGCGCTGTGCTGCGGTGCGGTGCGGTGGAGGCTTCCTCTGAAGTGACAGTCGAGGAGCAGAGGCAGGTGGGGGCCAGATCCAATTCAGTCTTTGTCCAAGGTGTGCCAGTGTGCGGTTTGTACTGTTGTTGGTGTAGCTGTTGTTGAATGTGCTGGTGTTGTTGTTGTTGTTGGTGTTGGTGTTGCTGTTGGTCGTGCACACGTCAAGTGTCCTTAAAGGGATTAAGGGTGAATGATAGCGGCTTATGTCTTAGGTGTGTCTGGTGTCCTTTTGTAAAATAACTAATGCCTTTGCTTTGCTTGTGGCTGTTGTTGCATTGTTGTTGTTGTTGTTGTTGTTGTTGTTGTTGCTGTATTTGTTGTTGGTGTTGTTCTACTTCCGTTGGTGTGGCTTTCCAGCTTTTGCTGCTCTTTGCTTTATGCTGCTTTAATATTTTCACATTTTATTGCGGCTTTCCTGCTTATTCTGCTTTTGGGCTTACGCACTCCTTGCAGGCTGTGGGTAAATGATTTTCACTTCAACAACAACGAAGAGGGGACACAGTCAGAGGGAAAAGAGCCAGCAAATTGTATGGTAAGTGAATCAGACAACTTGTTGAGGGGGAGCACAGGCTTTAGATGAGAACAAAAGTCAAGATCAATTTCTGCTCCTACCTATTTCTTCTGCCATGAAGTGTCCCTGCTAAGTGGGAGTAGGCAACACATTAGATGTCTCCATTCGTTGCGCTGATAAGGTAATGTGCTGTCGAAGCCCGATCGTAACTCTTTGCCACATAAAATACTCGGGTAAAGTTATATCAAGCCTCAAACTCCTCGCCTGGTGCTCTTCTCGGGGAGCACTTAATTAACACCAAACAATATAATGTTCCAGCATTCCAATGTTGCGGGGGAAGGAGTAAAACTTTTGTCATTTGCACATTGCTCCCTCTGGCTTTTTCTTTTTGCTTCCCCTTTCCCTTTCGCCATTTTCCCATTTGCTCCCCACTCCCTTTGCACCACTACTACACTCATTAGGAAAGCTCATTATTGTCAATAGTTGGGAGATAATTTCAGAGTTCTCTCTCTCTTTCTGTCTCTGGGCCCCTTGCCCTTCTCGTCCGCTTTCTTTTCATTTGTTCTGCTGTTTTTATTTTCAAAGTCATTACGAAAGTTTGCCGCATCGATAAATGGATAACCAAAACAGCAGCAGAAGCAGAAGCACAAGCAACGGGAAGGCAGGCAGGTGGATACCGAAGGGATGGGATACCTAACTGACCAACTTTCTGTTGTCATCCTGTGCCGCTCTCTCTCTCTGCTGTCCCTCTATGCTCTGTGCTGGCCCTCTCGGGTCCTGCTGGCGTCGACTGGTCAACTGTTTTCCTACCTGTTCCTGTCTGCAGAAAATTTCCAATTGACTGCGGTGCTCCACAACTAATTGGCAACAAATGAGCACGAAGGAGCGAGCCGGGAAGTCGGGCAGACGGGCAGACGGGCAGACGGGAAGGCAACTGCATTCATGGCTCATTGTCTGGCCTTGTGTTTGGGGCACGTTTACCCCCGGCCACTGGTGGGGCAGGTGGCGGTTCAGGTCCTTGGCCAAGGACCTGGCCAGGGACTTAAGGACCTGCAAATCAATTAGGCAACGCAGAGCGTTGTTAAACATTGCAAAAGCAGTTTGTATTCGTTGTTGTTCTCCTTGGAATAGAAAAAACTTGTTAATTGAAAATGGCGAATGCTTCCTGTCCCATTCCCATTGCCTCTTCCTTTCCCTTTACCTTTACCTTCTACTTTTTCACTATTTCCTTTTCCCTTTCTTGAGCTTCTTCTTTTGGTCGAATTGTGTTCGATGGGAGCCAAGAAGTCAACTGACCTCCAGGTTAATTCCCCTCTAACATGCTGCGACAAAGCCAACTGAATTAACACATTAAAATTACATTTTATTATAAGACAAAGCGCACTCACACATGGAAAAGCGCACACACACACTCACACGGAAGAACAAACAAAGGACTCTTTGCTGGATGGCGGCCAAAGTTGAGTAATAAAATGGGAAGGCAACCAACCAACCAACCAACCAACCAGTCAAGAAGTTGGAAGCAGCACAGCACCCACTCAGTCGTAGACCTCGTCTCATACCCACACCCACACACTCACCGACAGATACTCACAGATACAGCACCTGCCCACACACCACATGCCCACAGTTCTACGTGTAGTCAGGTGTTGCGTGTCTGTGAAATGTTTTGCGCCATGTGCGTGACTGAATGCCCGAGCTAAAGAAGAAAGGCTCTTCAGGCACTCTACAGCCAGCCACCCACTCCAGTCCACCCCTTCCCCATGGACACACCACGCATACACGTAGGCCAGCTAATGCTGCCCCTAATCTGACTGAGGACATGGGATGCGAAATCAGTAGCTGGAAATGCTCGAGTTTTGATTTGTGTTTCGTATTTGTTGTTATTGGGGAATAATCAAAGATAGCCACAGATCATGATTTATATGCAAAAAGGGGGGAAATTCAATTCAACGCTGGCAGCAAAGAAAATACTCGAAGGTACTCGTACACACAAGATTCAGATTGATTTCACCGTCTGAGTACAAGCCATAATTGTGGCTTTTTGAACTTGTCACTAGTTGCTGCCAGCAAACCGAATAAACATGCACAAGAGCTCGAAAATTATAGATGAACCGAAATCAATCTCGCTCAATTTGAATCATACAAATGCACATGTGAACATTCTGCTATTATATTCAATTTGATGCTAATGGCAGGAATTGTAGCAAAATTATTGGGCATTGGCCAAGTCAACATTAATGTTCAATAATATGCTGTTCAGTTGAGCAATAGATTTGGTTCCAAAAGCCCCAAAGGAACTCAAAGGTAGAAATTCGTACAGTAATTATTTATCATGTAAATGAATATTACTTGATTCAATTTTATGAAAATTAATATTGAACTTACAAGAGTCTGCACTAGGACTGAAGCAAGATAGAAACCAATGGCAGATATCTTCAATTTTGAGTGAATTTGTTCAAAAATTGTACAAAAATCTACAAACACACTCCTATGTTACAGCGTAGTACTGCGTACTCGTATTGATTTGCTCCAAATTTAAAGATAAATTGAAAATTGTAACCTCCAAGAGGTCGGCACTTGACGTTGCCAGCGAAATGAAAGTGATGCAACCTCTTCAATTGCCTGGTTGTGCAGCGAATTTGTTTGCGTCACCAGCAAATGAGAGAAGTTGAATGCGTTGTGGGGCAGGGTAAAGGAATCAGGAATCAGGAAACGCAGAAAGAGCAAGAGAGCGGAAGCGGAAATGCAGGACGACCACAAGACAGCTCTGAGTGAACGTGAACGTCTGGAGGGCAACGAAGACCGAAGAACGAATAGAACCAAACCGAATCGAACCGCAAATATTCAATTGAAGGAATGCAACAAACGAATTCGATTTCACAGCCAGCTGCCATGCCAGCTGCCATCTAAGGATGGGCTGGTCTGGGCTGAGGTGGGGTATATGTAGTATGGCAAGGCAAGGTAAGGTTAGGTTAGCAGCAGCGTCAATTCAATATTCAAAATGTAATTTAGCGTAATGCATACACACACACACACTCGCAGACAGAGATGCACACTAACACAGAGACTTGCAGAGAGAGCAACAGTCAAGTGCTGCTCCTTCGTCTGCCACGAGTGGAAGATGAGACGCAATTGCAGCGATAAAGTTGCTCTTCGATTGCCCGGACAGACCGCATAGATAGGATGTGGCAGTCCCCCGCTCCTTGCTCAGCATATGCAATAAATTTCTGTTTGCAGCGTGAAAATGCAGATAGTGTTTACACCTGAAGGCCAGGGCCAGGATAAGTCTGTACGGAGCGACACCCAACACAAGAGCGAGAGCGAGTGCCTGGCAATGGGAAAAGGAAAGCGGATATTGCGCTTTAAACTAAAACGGAAATATTTGTGCAAACCAAATTAAACAGAAGAAACAGCCAATGCTCAGGCAGAACTCTGGTCACCTGACTCCAGATACGGACGTCCACCCGATGGCTGATAGCGGAAAAGTTCTTCATGTTTGGTATCTCCCCTCAGCATCAGCAGCAGCATCGGCAGAATGCATAAATAAATAAATAACAATTTCAATGCTTTGGCTGCCATCAAATATGGCTGAATGGATGAGTTGCAGCACTCATAGAGTGCGCCTGAAGAGGGTGCGCTGCGATGGCTTAACCCTTGTGTCAGGCGGTTAAGTGGCAAAGCCAATTGGGATCATATGTACGTGTCCCAATGGATGGGACTTTAAATTCTTAATGGCTTTAATGGTTGCGAAATAATTGCTAAAGTGCTGCTTAGCTTAGAAATACTTACAACTAGCAAAGGGAATTTAATGCTGCAATTGCCAGTGATCCGTGTAGTTGGTGCTGCAGTTGAAGGTCCAATTTAATTGGCAGCTCCCCTCCCCACGCGGTTGGATCAACTGCATCACTGTCCACTTGCCACTAGGGCTGCCCTAGGGTTAAAGCGAGTCTTCCATCTGCCAGAGTGTTGCCTGTGTAACTCACGCAGCGCGCTGGGAGCCCAAGAGTCAGAAGCCAAATCTACTAAACGCATCCACGCCGTTCCGCCTCTAAAACGAAAGGAACGCACCGCAGGCACCCGCCAGTTTCTAGTTTTTCCGCAAACTTATTGGCTAAACAAAAAAGTGGAGAAAAACTAAACACCCACAGAAAATAACGGAGCAACCAAGCAGTGGAAATCAATAAAAAAAAATAAGCAAAGAAAGAAACATAGAAAAATGGATAGTGGGAGAACATTGCCACAGACTGGTCGCAGCAAGCCGTATCCGTCAGATACAACCACACACAGACACATAAACACACCCACACACATATTCCGACACCCAAATAGCCGGGCGATTGAATGAGGCGCCGTAAAACCTTTTAGTTATATTAATTTCAAATCATACCCACACCACATGGTCCATCCCCACACACACATGACTGCTATAAGGCGCGAAAGGCGTAAACCGAAAATGCCGTAAAACTTTTCTGAGTTCAATTATTTTCATCACTCCCCCCGTGTTGCCTGGGGGCCGAAAGTGAGAAATTTATAACAATTGCAGACCTTGAACCTGCCTCGCAACTTGGGGGCCAGCAGCCAGCATCCAATCGTATGGCCAAATTGATCTTGTCGCATAATTCTCGGCAAATTGCCACAGCGATTTGTCTTGTTGCCAATTAGCCACGGTTCCAGCCGCCTCCAGAATGGGCCCACACGGATGAGATGGAGCAGCACCTCTGTGGCTCCTGGCTGGGTCACAGGCCAATGGCAATTGCCACTGGCGTTTTTAATTAGAAAATGCGCAGTGTCTGCTCCTCGTGTATGGCCCCTCAACATTACCCTTGCCCCCCAGTCACACCATCGCCATCACCATTACACTTTCCCATTTTCCTTGCCAGCCCATCCATCTATTTATCCATTCCAGATCCAGCTCCAACCCACACCCACACCCACATCCAAACATTCAATTCTGTTTCTGTGTCTGTGTCTGTCTCGCGTTCGGTTTGGCAAGGTGTAAAAACTAATTACATTAAAACTGCCACGAATTCAATTGCATTGCCTGCGATTGCCATTCAATGTGTTTGCCTCTGTGTGTGTGTGTGTGTGTACGAGTGTTAGAGTGTGTGTGCAAGTGAGGCTATACAAAAATATGCTGCATACTTTTTGGCGCGGGCCTTAATCAATGCCGAATGCCCGCCAATTACATGAGCACCAGCATCCGAAATGCATTCACAGTGCACTTTGCCCTGCTCTGACTGTCCAACGAAATGCGACTGCTGCACATCAACTATATGATGAAAGACAGCCTCTACTCTCTCCCCATAGAAAGTAGTTCCTAAGATAACAGCTCAATGCATGATGCATAGCTTGTAACTAATTGTTGTGATGTTACAGCAGACTTTCAATTAATCATTCACCATTCGAACTTTTAGGGTGTCCATCTGAAATGTAAGCAACAAATAATATTTCTATCCTCAATTTATAAGGGCTGTGTACAAATATTAAAAGAGCTTGTCTCGAGTGGATTTATATGTGAAAAAAATGCTTTCTATTTAAATTTCTAAATGGTATTTAAATCATTACCCTTCCTGGTTGTCCCGATTATTTTTTGAAGTCTTCCCTTGGGTTGTTCATAAACAACCTTATCTTCAAGTGGAAAGATCCAGCAGATTGTCAGACTCTTTCTGGCTTAACTTTCTTAATTATATGAAGAGTATTCATTTGGTCGGATTTGGATAACTTTGATTACTGCTGGTTATTGTTATTTTTAGTTGGGCCCGGAATACAGGCACAGGCGCCACCCGGGCTGGGCTGCCTTCGCATTCAATTGCAATGTCAAGTGATTGGCTTCGAGCGGGTTGTGGGAGCCGGCTCGAATCGAATCGAATGGAATCGAATGGAATGAAATCGAATGAAATGGCAACGAATCGAGTGGAGTCGCGGGAAGCGTGTCCCTGAGACTGCCAGCTGCCAACTGCGAGCTGCGAACTGGCAACTGCCTGGCGACCGCCGACTGCTGACTGCTGACTGACTTTGATTGAAATGCTTTCAATAATGCAGCGCGACATTCGAATTGAATTAGTGGTGAAAGCGATTTTATGGATTAGCCAAATCGATGGGATGCGATACATTGCTATGCGATGCGATGCAAAGGGGAAATTAAAATGAAAACTGTGTAATGACGCTGTTTGATCTGGTGGTCCCGGCATTCGCATTCGTATTCGCATTCGGATTCGTATTCGCATGTTTTCCCCCTCTCTGACCATTCACCCATCCACTTGTATAATTGAACAAAGGCTTAACACTCGTTTTTGTTGTGTCTTTTTTTCGTTTGTTCTGGAGCTAATTTATGCACGTGTGTTGTGCAGGATGAAGGATGGTTGATTTGCCATTCATGGATTCGCTTTCCTTTCCCCATTTGTATGCAAATAAGGCGAAAATCTAATTACGACCAAACAAAAGATGAATTCTGCTGTTGTCTTCGAACAGAAAAACTGTTTATGCCATGTGTTATGTAAGATGATTACATTATGTGCTAAACTTCCACACAGCTAGAAAGAAAGAGCAAGAAAGAGAGAGACAGAGAGAGGCGGACACGGACACCCGTCCACATGGAGAGCGGTGGGCACGGGGGCAAGACGACAATTTGTAATGCGCCAATAAGAATTTATATCAACGCTGACTGCCAAGCAGAAACGAGTGGCGCCCGAGCAAGCCCAAGGAGCCCGAGGAGCCCGAGCACAGGAGCAGGAGCAGCTCGAAGGCTCTCCTCCGTGATAAGAAGCAGGGAGCCTGGCTCCGCGAAGGAAAAAAGCGCACGTAACATCTCGCTGATTGCCAGCAAGCAAGACACCAAGCAGCAGCAAGACGCAGCTAGACACAGCAGGAGGCAGCGGCAGCTGGAGCAGCAGTGGATGGGATGCGATGTAATTCGTTGGATCCGCGGGATTCGTCGCCCCAAGTCGCGCAGGCGTCGGCAGCGACGCCACTGCCTCGTGCCCACACACGAAGATGTCTGCTACTTCGCTGTAGAAGAGTTTCCATATAAGAGTGGTGCTGACGTGGAACAGCTGTCGTTCCACTGTGGAGGAGCTTAGGGAAACTCTATTCTCAAGCTGGAAATTGGTTCCACGAGTATGAAGTTTGATAATTTAAGTATTTACTTACCCTAAAGGTAAATCCTTTAAATCTTTTTTAAACTATTCGATATTCAAATTGCATTCAACATGTTTAATGGCCATGACATGAGCATGTGGTGCTCTCATGTGGTTGCTAATTCATAATGAAATAGCCATCAAAAATCAGCAAGCGGCACTTGTCCTCCACAGATTCATTTCCCAGCCTGGCACTTTAGAAATTTCCCAAACAAAAGTTCCCCACAGCCACACTCCGACGCTGGTCCCAGTATTTCGATGGCGAGTCAGTCGTGTGCCAATGCTAGTGGCGCGCTGCTCGGATTTGGTCGGACTGCCTCGTGCCGGGACGAGGCTTGTCTTGCTGCGTCGAGCTGCTGCTGCCGACGACGCTGTGAGTGCTGCTGTGGCTGTGTTTGTTCTTGTTGTAGCCGCAGTTGCTGCTGCTGGTGCTGCCGTTGCTGTTGCTGCTGCTGCTGCGCGCCTGCCGACAGCCAGCCAGCCGTTGCATATCCTTTGGCGCTGATAGCAGTGACAATTCAGTTTCAACTCGGATTCAGAGATAAACGGACGCGTCTGGTCGGCCAAGCGAGAGTGCAGTGTGGCCAAGCGTGCTTTTGAAAGCGCGAAACCCCAAGCGGAAACGAAAGCGAAACTGAAACTGTAACTGCAATTTGAACCTGTTATGTGAGGAGTGCGTGTTCCCAGCTCCAGTTTATCTTTTACGAATTTTTTTTCGAGTGTGTGTGAAGAAAACCAAAAGGACAAAGATACCCAGAAAGAGTGAGAGAGAGAGAAAGAGAGAGATAAGTTGAGAAGAAAGACGGAAATGAAGAATGCAACTTGTGTGCACATCAAAGAAAGCAGCGGAAATTAAAATTTGCATATGCAAAGAGGTGGCCCAGTGCAGTCATCAGAGGCAGAGGCAGAGGCGGAGGCACAGCCAGTGGCCGTGACTGTGGCCCGGTGCCCCACACAGTCAATGACAATGCGGCCAATGATGATGTTGCTGCCGCCCCCAGACCCAAGAAGCTGGCCCAAAGAAACCGAAAGCCACTCTCCGCTCTAAGCCAGTAACCAGGAACCAGCAGCCAGAAGCCCAGCCCTCCCAAGGAACAGACTCAAGTGCCAGATCTCCAAAACTCTAGACTCGTGCGTAATCCAACCCACCAGACTGCCGACTGCAGCCTGCAGCTTGCAGCTTCAGCATTCAGAAGCTCCTCAACCTCCGGCTCCGGCAAGTCACAGTCCCAGCAATCCACAGAGATGCCGTCGCCCGGGCACACATTTTGCTTCTCCTCAGCAGGATTTATCGCTTGCTCAGCAATCGTTCTGCTTTGTAGTTCCGGTAAGTGAAATATGCCCAAAAGCAAAAGCAAACGGGCAACGGGTAACGGGTAACGGACGGACGGCAACGACAACGACAACAATGAGCTGCTGACCATGGCCAAAAGGGAAATGTAACGAAGCAAGCCATACATTTCATTCCTCCATTCATTCATTCATTCATTCACTCGCTCACTCATTCGATTCGGGCAGTCAAACAGATGCAATGAAGTTGTAGCGCTCCTTTCTTATTTCAGTCTCTTTTTGCAATTCCCTCTTTCCTTTCCTGCTATTTTTTTGTGTGTCTGTTTGGGATGGGTGAAGGATTCCCTGATTCCAAATTTGATTTTCGTTACGCCCTTTCACCTCCTACACTCGCCAAAAAATTATAGATGATCCGCTTCGTAATATTCAAGGAAAGTTTTAAATTCCCATTCCGAAATGATCAATTTATCCAATGGAAATTTTAGTACTATTTGAAAGCGCATTTAGTGAATATTTTCGCCATAATCCACTGCGTTTTTTCTCTGTGTATTGTGCTCTGTGGCTGAATCTGGTTTCGACTCTGCTACTTGCTTTGGGGAGATCTGCTTCTGGTTTTGACCCTCACTCTGGCTCTAGCCCTGCTTATGGTTCCTGGACCAGCTTCTGGTTCTCGTTCTGTGTGTGTTTATTGTTGACGTTGCATCTTGCAATGAAAACGTCATCGAATGTAAAATGTTTTGCGAGGCAAGTTTAAAAGGATTTTGGCAGGCACCAAACACACACACACACAAGCACACACGGACATAGACATATCCCCCACCACATGGAGACAAACCGCAACAAAAACGCACCGACACTTGCCACACAAAGCTAGTGGCAGAGAGAGCAAGTGGAAGGGGGAGAGAGATAGAGAAAACACTGCGAAAGACTGGGACAAAAGGACAAATAGACGTGGCAGGATGTGCTCGGACAACTTCAGTTGAGTTAATGCATTTTGTTGCACAGCAAAAAAAAAACACACACACTCAGAGAGCAGCAGGGAAAACATAAATGTATTTGCACAAAAATGTGGAGAAAAGAGCTTAGACCACAGCGGGTGCTAGAAAGGTTGCGAGTGAATACAAATTAACGCTCAACTAGCTCAACCTCCTCCTCCTTCTCCTCCTCGAACACCGACTGCAACCTCAGACTGTCCCCAGGAACTTCCAGCAATTCCTTTGTGCTTACGAGTAGCTCACATCTGTACAAGTTTTGTGGCAGAGGCACATCCTCAGCGTAAGACATTTCATAAGAAATGTTTTTAGAATTTATGTCAAGTTTAAGAGATTTCCTGCGAAGACTTTGTCAGCTAAGGAAGAAGGAAAACAACAACTATTTCAATCAGAAGATTTCATGGAAAGACTGCGAAAGACCCAGATGATATTTAAA
This sequence comes from Drosophila subobscura, assembly GCF_008121235.1. Classification (NCBI taxonomy): domain Eukaryota; kingdom Metazoa; phylum Arthropoda; class Insecta; order Diptera; family Drosophilidae; genus Drosophila; species Drosophila subobscura. Next base: position 19,314,946 of record NC_048530.1, on the reverse strand, counting down.
AATTATGTGTAAAATATTGAAAATAACTAACATTGAAGCAAATTGCAATGGAAGCCAACAATTAATTATGTCTTTAAAAAGTATCTAAAAGTGTGCAGATTATTTTGAATCAAGTGCCAATTAACTGCAGCATCTACAATGGTTCTTTAAATATCTAAATATATTTTTAGAATACATTCTCTTACATATTTACATATTTATTGGTGGACTCAGTGGGAGTATATAATTTGCAACATAAATATGCAAATTATATACTCCCACTGAGTCCACCAATTCGCATTTAATACCCAGAAAAGTTCGGCAAGCGTTTCCATTTATGATTATGGTCCGAGTCGAGAGAATTTTCATGACATTCAAAGACACACACACATTGTACACATGTATTTGTGCAGGAAATACAAATAGGAATAAAATCAGCAACGAGTATGAATAGCAGTGCAGTGGCAGGAACATAAATAAAATATACAAATACTCAATAACTTTTGTTCATCAAGTTGATTTAATACTTGGAATTTGCCAATGCATAGAATTCGATGCCCGTTTTGTGTGCGGCATCACATTGAATCTTTACGGTTCACGTACATTTAGGTGGAAAAACTTGCACATATATTCATGATATTTTTACACATTGAGCGACATTAGTGGGAAAAACCGCAGACAGATCGGTACGCCAGGATAGTGTGTAGCAGTCAGGTGGTGTTTCGTGTGGGTGCAGTGCCGTTTATTATAAAAATTGCAGCATAAACAAGTGCAAATAAAAATAAGCGGAACACAAACAACAACAATTGCAGTGCGGTCAGACAACAACGACAACGACAACTACAAGGAAAACTATCTTCATGGTCGAACCATTTGATACACTCGAAGATCGAACCACAGCAATGAAAAGACACACAAAGAGATGAAGAAAATATCATTTTTTCGGAAAATAAAATGTATCAATTCCAACTTTGTTCCCACACAACGATCAACAATAAAGGTCTCTAAAAAGCTGCCTTCACCGCTTAGCTTCAATACTGGGAAATAGACAAATGGACATGGAAAAAAAAATATAAACTTAATGGAGGATTTTTAAATGAATATTTCGATTTGTAATACCCTTTGCAAGGGTAACGACTGTGACTACGACAGCAACTGAAATTGCATAACCTACAGTGTGCAAAAACTGCAAAATGACTGAAACGACTTGGGGGTGACATGGTTCGAGTGGTGATTCACAGAGGGGTGTAGCGGGGAAGAAAGGTGAGAAGGGAGAGAAATGGCGACAAAACATTTCCAGGCATAAATATGAAAATATGAGAGCATACTCTACCCATGAGGGAGCTCAGAATTCTTGCAATGTTGCAATGTGAGATCCAGAAGCTTGAAGCAGACAGGCAAAGTATTAGAAAGATAGTTTATTTTTGGACTGCTATAAGCGTAAAGTGTCAATTTGTGAGTACTCTCCTTGGTTCTACAAAGAATATTCAGCATTGCGATCAGTTCGTTAAATTTCAATGAAAGTTCTGCACTAAAACTAAATTGAAACATTAATTAGAAGCATGAAAAATCATCTTTCAAAACAACTATTCTGATCATCTGTTCCACTGTCCATTGAAAACCTTTTTTATAAATGTTCACCTTAAATTTAAACCCAACTAATCGTACAAATGTTTACAGCCAACAACAGCCTAATAATAATCCAAGAAGCTTTTTTCTTATTTTCCCTGGAAAGCCAACCATTAAAAAAAGCCACTAAAAATATAGAATAAAAGACGGGTGGGTATGTGGGTGTGGGGGGCGTTACAAAAAAAGCCAAGGGAGAACTGCATGCAGGACAATCAACTCTCACACTTTCGTACAAACAGCGAGACGGGCAGCCAGCCAGACAGACTGGGTCAATATATGGGCTACGCAGTGTGATTGTGTGTGTGTGTGTGTGGGAGAGAGAGAATGTGGCAGTGTGTGTGTGTGTGTGTGGTTTATGATACCATTTAGCCAGAGGGTTGTTTTGACAAATTGTGCAAATTATTGTGTTAAATTTGCCCTTGAGGTGAAAAATCACTTTGACATGACCAGCCAAGTGGCATCGTTTTTTATCCTCCCACCAATCGCTCTCTCTCCCACTCTAGTTCTTTTTTGGCTCTACCTCTCTTTCTCTCTCTTTTTGCTTCGCCCTAAGTAAGTGCTTAGCTGATTGTGCTTTTGTCTGTCATATTACAAACGCCAATACATATGTCAGCCGCAGGGCCGTTGAATGAAGATGTACACAATGACCACCACATCGCTTCCAAAGATGATGATGATGATGATGATGATGATGATGATGTAATGACTGTGACTGTAGCCAGAGTGGCACTTAAAGTCGCCTGCCGTCGCCTTGCCACAACTGGTGGTGCCACGTTTTTAAGGCCAATGCCACTAATTGAGGCACCGTTCAAAGATAGATGAAGTTGGCCAAAACTGTGGTGGAAAGTTTTCAAAAAGCGATTTCGTATGCAGCGTTGACGTGACTCGCATTAGTGTACCCCTCGCCTTGCCACCCAAACTGCACACGTGTGTTTGTGGCATGCCACGCCCACTCCTATACGCCCAGCACAAAACTCAGTACTGAGGGCTGGGGTAGGGGAGAAAAAAGCGAAGGGAAAACTGTACTGTTGCTTATTATCGAAATTGTATATGCCAGGCAGCGACGGCCACAACTTCCTCTTGAGCCTCGACTTCGACTTCGACTTTGCCTTCTTTTTCTGCATTTCTTTGAGTTTTTCTGTGGGTTTGGTGGTGCTAGGAAGAGAGGTGCTGCTCCTGCTGCCATTGGTGGGGCAAAAGTTTGTTGGCACCAACAAATTAAGATAGTTGGGTTAGTGGCAAGTGGCAAGTGGCAAGCGGGCAAATGTCTAGACGGTTTTTAGTCAAATTATGGTTTTCAAGCGTTCTATTTGGCTTTATTTCCCTTCCATCTCTAAGCTCCCCCAGTCCCAGTAGCCAACTCGCTTCCTGAACATGGGCTTTAGCTTAATTTGTTAACAATTACAGGTCGGGATACACAGAGAGCTTTTTTTTTGATGGAAAGAGAATTAAGATTTTGACTGGAAGGTGGGAGGATTTTCAGCGCCATTGGGGTACAAATATCTATATAGACTTTAGTCTATAGTTTACCCCCAAGAAACTGTGTTTATGTTTAACCCAATATAACTGCATTATCGGTGCTTTTCAATCATCGCTTTCAGGAGCGTTCAAACGCGCTTTTCTTTTTCGGGCCACAGACCCAAACATCAACTTTTGCTGTTAACTCATCGCGTGAGTTGAACGTTTATTTCTCTCCACTTTGTCCATTTGTTCATCAGCATTTTTCTCTCTCTCTCTCACGCGCTGGCCCTGGCTGACCCATTTTTAATTTACTCCAAAAGATGAAATCGGAATTTTTGTGTTTTTTTTTCCCCCGGGGTGAGTCTAAAGTATTTCACAAACAAACAACAAAAACAACGAAATAAACGGAATTCCTTTGCGGGTGGAGAGATGGCAAAAGTTTTTCCAACTATTTAGAAAAATCATGTAATGGCGTGGAAATTGTTTCTGTGCTGTCTTTGCCGCTGGTTAATTTGCTCGACGATTAAGTGTGAATTGTTTGCGGGAATAGAAAATTTACATTTACAGGCAACAAAGTTCTGATATGCTTTACATGCCTCGAAAGACAGCACTTTCCGGGCAACTTTGTAATTTGTTTAACTAATAACTGAGCATTGTTTTGGCTAGAATTGTGAATTGTGCGAGTATATCAACGGTTTAATGATGCCACAAATAGGAAATCTCTGGACTAGCCAAAGCTGAAGGGTGCAAAGTTTGTGCAAATCTCACGAGCTGACACAATTACATTTCCCGAAAGCAAATCTCGAATATTTGTAATGCAAAGTCCACACCCATGAACGAGTTTCGACGTTCATTCTTCCTCTCTTCCCCCATGCCACATTTCATTCAGTTAATCAGTTTTCCATCGAACCTTCGATGCTGGACTCTGGACTCTCCTTTGTATGTTTTCCAATCGGTGAAAGCATGTTAAAAATTGAAGAAACTAATGAACATTCTGATTGAAGGTTTGCTCGCCATTGAAACCAATGGAAACTTTGGGGAACAATGAAGCGTGCGGAGAGCATAGGGAGAGCATGAGGGAGCAGGATGCCAATGCCAATGCCAGTGCCAGATGAAGCGTGGTCGGAAGGGGGTTGAGGATTGGGTTTTGGTTTCGGTTTGCTGCAAGACCAGAGTTATGCTCGTCAATCTTCGGCAGGGGGGCTGGGCTGGCAAAGGCGACAGTTTGATAAACTGAAGCAGCGCTTCACAGATACTAATCAGCGCTTCGTTGGGCGCTTAACAGGAAGCAATAAATTTACCCAGGACATGCCAATGTACGAGTAGTCGTATGTGTGCGAGTGTGCGAGTGTGTGCCAGTGTGTGTGTCGCGCCCTTGTCTAGAAATTTTAATTAAAAGCGATGACATAGCGAGTAATTCTATATCAAAATGTCGCCTATTAATTTTAAGGACATTTCCTTTATTGATTCATTGTCAATATTATATTGAACCCATAATTTACACATAAAAGGGCTATCCACCCGAACACTCCCCCTTCTCTCTCTCTCTCTCTCTCCCTCTCTCTGGATGTCTACTATATTGGCCCATCATTGTGTTGGCATCGTTTACTTTTAGCTGCTTTCGGCTTTGGCCTTTTGTTTGGCTTGTTTTAATTCATTTAGACATTGAAATGTTGCTGGGGCGTGTTTGCCTTTTGATGAGCCCAACACACGACACACACAGACACACACGCACACTGAGGCACATTGCGTGTGTGCGTGACTTGGTCTATAGCCGGGGACGACATTCCCCCCTTGTCGTTTCTGTCGCTTTTGATAGCCAAACATTCCATCTTTACGCCATTTTCAAGCACGCCAACGGGGCCCGCAACCAGAGCAGGGTCACGGGCAGAGGACCCAGGGGGAAAAGCCAGAGCCAAAGCAAACAGAAGGCTTAGTCCCCGCCACCCGCCACCCAGGCCCTCCGGGGACCTCCTCACTTGATTCTGATTTAACGCTCACCGTAATTACAAACAGCCAAACACGAGAGTGGAAATGGAAATGAAAGTGGAAAGCGGAATTGGAGTAAGGGCTAGGGCTGGGGCTAGGGCTGGGGCATGGGGAAATCTGACTTAATTTAGTCATCTAAACGCGCTTGTTATTGATAAGAAAATCAAAATGGAAATGGAAATGGATGTAAACAAATCATAGTTACAATAACTATAAGATAGAGTAATAAAACGGGGCACGAAGACTGCTCTTTGGATACTCTTACCCCTGTAGATCCCTTAAATATCCCTAGAAAAAAAGAAAGCGATGAATGGTCAAGCAAAACAGTCAGCGCCAAAGAGTGTTTCCTGCCATTAGAGCTGCAAATTTTTCGAGCACTTCATTAGAGGGACAGTCAGTCAGGACTGGCATCTAATGGACAAAGCCATGAGATATTTTCCAATCCCCAACGGCTCCTGGCCACTGCAATTGATAAACAGCTTTGGCCACGAATTAAAGCAACTGAAACTGGAAACTGTCACAAAGGCCTAGTGTGCTCCACTTGTCGCCGGGGCCAAGGGAATCGACAGAGTTGGAAAGGCACATAGACATGGGGAGGGGGAAGGGAATGCAGAGACGGATATGGGATTGGCAAGGGGAGAGTTGGCGACAGAGACGAAAGCCAGATTCCATTCAAAAATGGCCAACAGAAACCCATAAACCATTGGCCAAAACACAACTGTGGCGACAGACTGACTGTCGTGCCCAGGGCCCACCCCCCCTGAAACCACTAAGACTCCCCACATTTCCTGGTGGGAATATCGAAATTGTGTAGGTCGAAGAGAGTGAGCAAAAATGGAAATAAAACTGTTTTAACAATAAATTAAGTTGCTGTTGCAGCATAAAAACGAATTTATCCAATGAATTGAGGGTTCCATTGCTGGTAGAAGATGGAACGAGGGGCAAGAACAGTGGTATGTGTTGGGGCAATGTGTTGACGAACTATTGGAGATGTGCTTAAAGTTGGACCACAACCAGAGGCTATCGATAAGGCAACCTAAGAGAATTTTTTGCAAATTCCTGCAGTATTCACTCAGGGCAGTTGAAGGGTGCGAGGGTGTATTGTGCTTGTTCCTCCAAGAAGTGATTTCTGTGCCCTAAAGTTCTCGTATGTTTATCGTGGATATTCATTGACTTTTTGGAGATTTTTGGGTAAGGAATAACATTAAGAAAAAACCTTGTAACAGGTCCATAGATATACATACATATTTTACCTTTACAATCAATCAAATAATAATTTGACACGCAGTTTGTTTCCGATTAAAGCGTATCATACATTCGGCACGTCTAAACGTCTACAAAGCTATTTATTATCACTCTTTCGACTGTGGGTTTCTTCTGAGAGTTGACTTCGTCTGAGGCCAATTTAATAGCATACTTTACAGCGCTAAGCAGACTACAAGAATAACGGCCAAGTGCCGTAGAGCGACAAACAAACAAAATGAAGTGACGTCGCCGAGTCGCAACTCGCGACTCGCAAAAAGCGGACGTTCATTGTTCTGCCAAGAAAAGCAACACGACAAACCGAGAAGGAATTCACGAGAAGCAAACAGAGACAAAGGTTCGGCTGGACCAGACCGCATTCCTGCCAACGATTTCCAGACACACTTTCTCAGTAAAGTATGGAAAGGATGTAAAGAATCTTCTTCAAATTCTTCATTAAAAATAAGAAGAACTAAACAACTCTGCACGCTATTCTTGTTCTCTCCAAAAGAGCGATCAATTGCTCGATCCAAGAGCTGGAGATCGCTCTTATATAACGACAGCCTCTCTGTCAGTGTCGCAATGCTCTAGACTGAGGGAAGTTGGATGATGTTGCTGCTGGTAGCAGGCAGGAAGCGGGCAACGGTTCCAGCGACTCCCTTTTGAACTTCCGCTTTGGCTTGCAGCAATTTCTTTGGGCTTTATTGCCAGCCCATGCTGGCAATGAGTCGAAAAAAAAAATAGCGAAAATTGTCTGTCGCTTGATAAAGCGGAAGCAGAACTTGCCCATAAACGAAATGTGGCAACTGAGTGTAAACTTTATTGGCGCCAGACTGCCTGGCGACAACGCTGTTGTCATGCTCATCCTTCTCCGTGGCAGCATCCTCCTTTTCGAGCAGCAGCGGCAGCGGCAGCAGCAGCAGCTCATCCCAGTAGCAGCGCCTTCCTTCGTGTACTCCTTCCTCCCAGCTCATTCGGCGCTTCTTGTCTTTTTTTTGTCTCCCTCCTTGGACCCGTTGTGACTCATGCGACACGCATTGGGAGCCAGCAGCACCCAGACCGATGGCGTCTCGATGGCTGGCAACTAAAGTCATCGTTTACCCCCCAAGAAGAAGCTGGTTGTTTGTTTTGTCTGACTCTGACTCTGACTTTGGCTATAGCTCTGGCTCTGGCTCCACGGTGACTCTCAGTCTGGCTGCAAGCAAGATTGGAAAGGGGAAAGTGGCATCGGGAGACAGAGGAAGTCTTACATTAGTTGATTTCATGCGCTGTTTACATTGGCAGCGAATTATGCGCATTGGAAAACCGAGCTTTGGCTGCCAGCGGGTGGGCTATCGCGTCCGAGATGAAACGGAATGGCTGTCAAGGAATTGGTCCTTGGCAGACATTAAGCCTTGGACTTTTCGTGCATATGGCAATGTGGGAGATCCTTTGCTTCACCTTTCAATTGGGCAATGCTCGGGGTTCGGGGTTTAAACTATTACAGCTGTAAGACTGACTTTTCTCTCACTTTGTTTCCTTTCAGAGGTTCTATCCAGTTGGGAGGAATGGTGGACATACGATGGTATATCCGGTAAGTAGAGCCACAGATCATCCTGCAAGATCTCTGGTTGGAATTTGCTTTAAGCATTTTTTCACACATAAATTGGCAATGCTGTCAAAGCTCATGTCCATCACTGAATGCTGCAACTGATTTAATTACATTTCAAATCGTTTGGCAAACAAAACAACAGCAATAAAAAAAGAGCGCGAGGGAGAGAGAGAGGAAACGCAGACAAGCAAACATCCCAGATCGGATGAGTGTAGGATGTTGTTGCAGTTGTAATTGTTGCATGTCACTGTCTGAATGGTCTGCCCACTGGTCCCACTCACAAATGCTCCACCTGCACCCTGCCAGGAACTCAGTTGCAGTTTTATTTATGCAACAGCAGCAGCATAAAAAGAGACAAACAGGCAACATGCAACTGCAACAGCAACTGCAACAGCAACTGCAACAGCAGCAGCAACAAATGAATGCAAACACACAAAATGAACAGCGGCGCGGGACAGGCCACAAACGCGACAAGTGCGGGGTGGCGGGGTTGCCACGAGGGGGAGGGGACGTGTGTCTGGGGCCAGTGTCAGAGGCTGGGTCAACTGCATCATCATGAAAAAGTTTTTTAAACTTTGGCATTTATTGCCTCCATCGCTCGGGCATCGTGTGTCGTGTGTCGCGTGTCATCCCAGCAGCAACACACACACACACACACACACACAAAAACAAAGCCACACGCACACACTCGCAGAGGGATCGAAAACCTCGAAACCGAATTCCAGTCAACGAAATTCGCATCCTGAATGCCCATCAAATGTTGCACCCCAACAACAATTTCGAATGGGTTCCATCAACTTGATAAATATCACACCATTGGAGTTTCTCTACAGGAAATTTGGGTTCTGATAGATATTTCATTGCCATTTCCTTAGAGATTAGTTAGAGACTTTTTATTAGATTTAAGAAGCAACTTTAGATTGTTCCACACCTCAAGAAGTGTACCTAAAAACAATCAAATGTACTTCAGATATCTGTAACCGAATCTCCATAAACTGCCATTAGAATAATCCCTCAAAGATAAATCGTCAAAACGTAGAGCATTCAGCTAGTGAACCACCAGCATCGGTTACCGCACCATTTGTTTGCTTCAATTTATTTGCGTGATGTGCGCATGGTATAGAAAAATATTAAATTTTGTATGAGGCACAAAGGCCTAATTCCCATAACCCAGCATGGACCACTACTACCAGCCACTAGGCTACTGGGCTACCCGCTGACCCCACGCTGACCCCACGCTGACCATGCTGACGGTTCAACCCCAAAAACCGAGCATTGTTTTGAAAAGTTTCGACAGTTTTTAGCCCGTCACATCACATCAGGCATAGAAGTTTTGGGTCACCCGAAAAACCCCCGCCAGCGCCCATTGGCAGTGCATTTAATTGCCATTTAAAATGGACTGTGGGTGCAGCATTGAGCGGGGAGAGGAGGATTGCTGCAGGATGGCAGGATGCCCGTTTCATTCTCAAAGCTTATGAAATTTCATTTGGCATTTGAAATTGTCATCGATGTTGCTGCTGCTGAAGCTGGAGCTGCCACGGCCGCTGCTGTTTGCATTGGGAAGGAGGCGAAGACACGTTTTCCATTTGGTCGATTGACAGAAAAGAGTGGATCGAAAGGGGCAGACAGGGTGGCGTGGTGGCGGGGGGACAATAACTGATGCATGCTCCAGTGTACTCCTTTGTGTGTCTGTGTATGTTGCACACAACTCTCATGCATTGATTCGTTTTGGCAGGACCAAGCTTCTGGGGCCTTATCAATCCACAGTGGAATATGTGCAACAAAGGACGACGCCAATCGCCCATCGATGTGGTGCCCGACAAGCTGCTGTTCGATCCCTACCTCCGACCGCTGCACATCGACAAGCACAAGGTGCGTGTGTGTGTGTATACACCCATATAATATGCATATTGGCGAGCCCTGAATCAATCCTTGGTTTCAACAGGTTTCCGGCACTCTGCACAACACGGGCCAGTCGCTCGTTTTTCGCGTCGACAAGGACACCAAGCAGCATGTGAACATATCCGGCGGCCCTCTGGCCTATCGCTATCAATTCGAGGAGATCTACATCCATTACGGCGTGGATAACACTCGCGGCTCCGAGCACTTCATCCAGGGCTACAGTTTCCCCGGCGAGGTAAGTGTTTGCACAGAGGGGATCATCGCCACTGACAGGCCACAAACAATGCTGGCTCCCTTCTCCCCTTTGCAGATTCAAATCTATGGCTTCAACAAGGAGCTGTACCACAATATGTCCGAGGCCCAGCACAAGTCGCAGGGCATTGTGGGACTGTCCCTGATGGTGCAAATTGGCGAAACGCCCAATCCAGAGTTGCGCATCATCACGAGCACCTTCAACAAGGTGCTCTACAGAGGTAAGTTTTGTCACATAATATTGCCATTCCTCCTTGTGGTTGCGGTAAATAAATATCGATCATTCTTGTGCCATCGCTAGCCTTGCATTACCTTGCATAACCGTTTTTCGTTGCCTTCATTTCCGTCCACGCAAAATGCCCCCCGGAAATGTTGCAACGTTAATATCGTTGCAATGCTCTGCCTGCCATTTGGCTTCCCCTTCTGTTCTTTCACTTGCTCATGCCCTGCCCTGTCCTGTCCTGCCCTGTCCTGTCCTGCCCTGACCTGTCGTCCTGCAATGCCCTGCCCTACCCTGGCCCTGCCTCTTTTATGATGTCATTGCAACAACAACTGCAGTCGAGGCCATAATTATGTACAGGCGAGCCATAAAAAATGACTCCCGGCGGGGGCCACGAAATTGAGACTGCCCTGCACAAAGTGACGAAAATGAAACCTCGAATTACACTAAACCGACACTTAATAATTCCCTCCTACCCGGCCGGATGAACGGACGGATCCACAACTTCATTGCACGTCTCGTTGGCAGTTTTCTTGGCCAGTTTAATAGCCTTTTTACAGGTCGTACAACTTTATGGCAGTCCGGCCCCAGCCTTAATTTGTAAAATGCCAGAGAAGCCAAGCCAGGCAGCAACCAAAACCAAGAAATATGCCAGGCCACTTCTCCAAGCAACAACAAAAGCAGCTCCAAAAAATTAAAAAAATAAATCCAACCTCAAATTGTTTACGGCATAGTTGAAGGTTGAACAAATTGTAGATACTCTAACGAAGAGAAAGGTGAATGAGAGAACATATTCTCGGAGATAGAAAAAGATTGGCAAGGTAACAAAGAAAGGATAGATAATATGTGCATAGATGAACAGAAAAAGGAAATTATTGATGTGTATTTTAAGAGGAGAATATTAAAGAAACATTTAGAAATATTTGCAATCACAGACGGGCAATAATTTGGATACTTTTTGCGTGTAAGATAGAAAACGCCAATATGCATTTCAAAAGACAGTCTCTATTGAAATCTATTCTGTAGCATATTTCAATCAATTTCCTTGCACATAATCTGCCCATACAATTCAGTAAGCTACGCTCCAAAAGGCAACCCACACATCTGCAGTGTACCCACTGGTGGCAGCTCGTCTCACCTCAAGGGAAAGTAAAACTAACACTTCTGATGCAAATACTCATCCCCTCCCATCCCACCATGACAGACCAGTTCTAGTCCCCGTCGCAGCCCGTGACCCCACACCCATTCGACGCTGCGACTGCGACTGCGACTCTCCGCCTCGGCGTTTGCCAGACTTTGAGTTGTGCTACATTGCGGCCTTACAAGTCGCGAGTTGCTTCATTTCCGGCTGGCAAAATGATTTGTATGAATAAAGCCGTGCGCTGACGTTGAAGTGGTCAGGTGGGGGGTCAGGTTGAGTCGGATTAGGTTGAGAATGGGTCGGGAATGGGTCGGAACTGGGTACAGATTGGGTCGTGAATGGAACTGGGAATGGGCCAGGAGTGTTGCAAGTGTTGTTGGGCGGTGCTCGTGCTGCCCGTGTCTGAATTATTCATTTGACTTTGCCATGCCGAAGTTGAAGACGTGTTTTCATATTTTTTTTTTATATTTTGTGTGCGATATGCGCATAAATAGCTCGAGCTCCCACCCATGCCAGTCCGTCCCTTTCGACTGCACCTTGAACTTTGCATTTCTCATGTTTTATGCACTCACTGAACCGAGCCGTCCTGCTCCGTCCCTTCCCACAGGCTTCTCGACGCCCATACGGCACATTTCAGTGAGGTCGCTGCTGCCAAACACGGATCATTACATCACCTACGAGGGCTCCACAACCCATCCCGGCTGCTGGGAGAGCACCGTCTGGATCATAGTTAATAAACCCATCTATATCACCAAACAAGAGGTGAGTTACCCCATTATCAAATGTCATTTGATTACTTTGAACTTATCCTTATTTTAGCATAGATAAAAATTTAATTAAATGATTGAAACATTCAAAATGTAAATTTTAAGCATGCAAAATTGATCTATTGAGGTTTTGAGGTACCCCTTTTTTTATTGAACTAAATAATCAAGCAATGGATCATCCTTTTTTCATGGTTTTGGGCAGTCGATTCTTTTGGTTGTGCACCGCAAATAATTAAATGCATTTTGTGTGTATGTGCGTGTGTGAGTTTTCAATTGCAATTAGAGATGATTGTTATTGTTGGTTTATTTATGTGCCATGGCTTTTTTATTCCCCTGTCCGTTTTTTTGTGTGTATGATGATTGGAAGTACAATGAAATCGCATAAATGCAATTATAAAATTGCTCATCAATTTGGGCATTGGTCAGATCGCGGTGGCAGTGCGGTCAATATGCCGCTCTGTGCATAATTAAAAAACAATATTTGGTTAGTTTAATCAATTTGCATAAATGCATGTGTAATGGAGGGGTTGGTTGGGCGTGGGAAGGGCTGCAAAAAGGTACAAAAAAAGCACATCGACAAAGAACAAACAAAATAGGAATCCAATGAAATGTAAACGCAAAGTCAATGGTTGACTAGAGAGTGATTTGGATGAACTTAATGGGAGTTCTAGGGATGCTAATGGTATTGAAAGGTTCTACGCTAAATCAAGGATCTTTGCCTAATAATAGTTTGATTCAAAATATAATTTGTGCATTCTCAAGACAGAACATGAAACACAGTTTTAAATGTAGCTTTTAGGATCTGTTCAGCCCAACACCTCTTACAGCAAAACGCCTAAAAACCACAAACAGCTTTATAAAATAATAAAAACTATGATTAAACACAAACAAATTAGTTTGGAGTTGTCATGCATAATTATCCGCCATCTGGTTGACAAATTGCGCAAAGCATTTGACACTTTATTCAACTTCAATTAGTGGCAAAATTACATTGGCCAGTAAAAACCCGCAGAAAAACCATTAAAATATTTTGTCATTTGTTAAGTTGTGTCAGGAATGAGCGGGATGGCAAAATAATGAACCGAATCGATATACGAGTCTGTGTGTGTGTTTATGTCTTTGCAGTTATATCAACTCCGACGACTGATGCAAGGCTCCGAGAGTACTCCAAAAGCTCCACTAGGTAATAATGCGCGACCCGTGCAAAGTTTACATCATAGAACCGTAAGAACGAATATAGATTTTAAGCGAAACAAGGTGAGTGTTATTCCTAGATAGGTGTATTCCCCAATCCCAATTCGAGTCCCCCCCCACTACTTAAGTTTTGTGTTTTTCTCTGACAGAATCAATATGCTTGCCCCTCGATGTATAAGGATATGTATTATCGGGCGAATCGTTGGTCACCAGACACGGGACTCTTGATACGTTGACAACCGTGCGTGGAAAACTGCGAAAAGCAATTAATATCATTGCTATTATTATTCATATTATGTGTGGTGAACAATGCTACAGAAATGGCAACAATATTGACAAACAGAAAGGGCTCCGCTCGCTCGAGGACTGCAGCCACGGAGGTCAGCGGGTCACTTTTGATGTTTTTATGTCGCATTCAATTTTCATATTCATTTCGGGACTCGTTTTGCCTGCAATATTCCTACAACAAAAGCAGCGGCAGCAGCCACACAACAATTTATATTATTTATTGCATTATTATTAATAATATAACAGCCGGCGGCGCAGCGGTAGCAACAATATTAAACATGAATTTAGGTAACAAATGCGTGCAACAAGAACAACAACCACAAAAACCGGCAACTATTCGTAAGAACGCTACAGTTAAGTGCCTCGACTATGTAATACCCGGTACTTGGGTACACAAATGGGCTAAACAAATGGCAGACATTTATTTGCAGTGACTAAAAGTAGAATTTGTGGCGTCCCTAAAACATTTCTTTACTACTGCTGGATCTGAAAACCCTTGTTCCTAGGTTTTCTTTTGCAAGATTAAAATATATTCCCTGAATTCTGCGAGTATCGGGTACCAAAATGTTGATTATAAACCAGACAAAAAAAGAATAGAGGAATTTCCAGGCAAAATCTGAAATGCCACATTAAACCAAAAACAATGCACACACAGACAAACGTACAGCAAATATGCGAACTATTTTGATTTCATAGTTTTGTGCGTAAATCGTGAAACAATTATGGTTCAGGCAGACATTTAATGAGATTTGCGATGGTTATTGTTTCATCTTTTGAAAATGCCATGAGGAACCACGGATTGCTTCAAGGAAAAATCTACGCATCTTTGGAGCCTATATTTGGTCGAATTTATGCTAGGGAAACAAATTGATTCAGGCTTAAAGGCTTAGATTTAATCCAAGCTCATTTGAATATTTTCGATTCGGTGCATTTCTGAATGTAATAATTATTTGTGCGATTTGCATTTGCATTTGTGTCTGTGTTTGTGTCTCTGTATCTCTGCACTACACATCTTTTGTTCAACTAGTATGCCGCTGCAAACAACAGTAACAAATAAGTGAAACAATATATAATAAAAATGAAACAAAATAGGAGAATTTCCGTAAACTGGATGGGTGGACAATAACTAACAAACAAAACGAAAACGAAAACAGAAACGAAACGAAAATAAAAAGAGAGATAAACGAAATGAGAGAAAGTATAAAAAATGGCAACAGAAATTAACAAGAAGTAAAATATTCATATAAACATACAAATAGCAAAAAGGTATCTACATACATATATATATATATACAAGCAGGCAAACATATATACATACATACATGCATACATATACCTATATACAACTCTCTCTATATGTAGACATGGATGATGTAAGGAAACTAAATGCAATGCAGCCAGGAAGTTGAAAGGGAAAGGGAAAGTGGAATGTAATGGGTTGGACACATCGTTCGCGCACTATATATGATAGCTATATAAATACATACACACATAGCCCCCTTCCTACACACAAACACAAACACAAACCAAACACTATCCAACCAAAAGCATTTACAAATATATAACTCTGGCTTTGACGATGATCTGGCAGGACATCTCGTCTCCTCTATCTAAACAGACAACTCATAAATACAGACAGACATACACTTATCTAGTCATGGAGTATACACAAAGCGAATGCGCTACAAAACATAAACTAATTCTAGAATGCAAGCATTAGAACTACAATGTAACTAAATAACTAAACTAACTAATTGATTAATGTATTAACTAGCAGTGGAGTTTGCCATCAAAAATCAAATTCAAGTAAAATCTAGACGACAAAATAACGAAACAAATAAGATATATCAATTTTTTTTGGGTCACTTTTTTTTGCGTCGTCAAAGTGTGCAAAAACCAAGGAACGAGAATGTTCGCAAAAGTGCTGTAGAGACAAGTATTATGGCTAGTGTAGAACCTAAGTTACTGAATAGCATTTAGCAGCTAGCACGGCCTGAGTTTGTAATATAATAAAAAGATATATTATATATAAAAATACATATATAAAAGAGTAACAAAATGTGTATCGGATCCGTTCAAATCCCACAAATTCGCAGCTGTCGAACGGACAAATTAGTGTGCAATTATTGTATTTCCTTTTGGGCCAACCAAGCAAGCAGCAAACCAACTAACTTATTAGGCCCCACCCTCCCAATTATGTGTAGAGCATTAACTATTTGTATAAAAGCTAAAACAGAGAACGAAACAAATTCCACAACTCGGAAACACTTTGCTACGACTGTAAGTTACTATATTGTGTTGCCCCCCAAACGAAAATGCAAAACTATATGGTATATAGTGTATAAATATATGAACTATATACAAACGATCTATATATATATATAATGTATGTGTAAACTATAAATGCAAGAATTACCAAACAAATAGCAGTTGAGAAATGGCCTATCAAATGCGGAATGTTGTTTTTCCCCCAAACAAAAACGAAAAATTGAAGAATGCAAAACTAATAAATGAAAAACGAAAAGTATTATATGAGAAAAAGGAAAAAAAAACCGAAAAACAAATTGAATTTTTGCTTCATTTGTGGTTGAAGGGCTGGAGACGGGCTGGAGGGTGAGTACCTGGTTTCCATTTGCCGTAAAGCTAATCACAGCTGCCCCATGGATCAGGGTTCAATATCCGGTTTCAACTAATCACAGGAGCATTCAGTGCTACCAAAAGTGTGGCAAAGAAAGAGAATAAATCTACTGGAAGATGTCCTGGGACTCAGGCAGTTCTCAAGCCCTTCCCTTGCAAAAAGCAAACTTAATCTGCTTATCCAAATGGATCCCTCCATGACAAAAAGCCCTGGGGATTGGGCCTGAACAGAAGTTCAAAATGCATTCGAGCACAGCATTAATTGGAATAATAATAACAATAATAACAGCGAATGCGTAACGCAGCAGTCAAGAGTGCTTAGAAATGTAGCAGCCAACAACGAAGAAATGATTTTAATCTCGTTGAATGCGAACTACAACGATGATGGCACAGTGGGACGCACAGTGCACAGTGCACAGTGTGGGAATGGGCCAGAGCCTGTTTAAATATGCAATTTCAATTTCCGAAAAACACAAAAACGCGTGCAACACGCAGAGGATTCACACAGCTCAGGATTTCCATGCGAGTGCGACGAGAGGATGGCAGTCGGCACTCGGAATGGTAATCTAAATCGGAATGGAGATGAGGTCGCTGGGCTGGGCTGGGGGTTGGATGTAAAATTTGATGTTGAATGTTACCAGGCAATCGGAAACAGTGGGTTTAGCTGGTCAGCATTGGGGGTAACGCTGCTGGTGGTGGTGGTGGTCTGCCACTGGCCGCATGTTTAATTGGACGCAATTGAAACTAAACTAGCGTAAAATGGAAATAAAAACACAAATGGAATTGTTGCTTTTTGTGCGCTGCACCCACCTCACTCCTGCCATAAGGCAATAGGAATTCATTCGTTTCGTTTCGTTTCGCATAAAAATTAATTACAAATTAATTTACCATAAATTGAAATTGGTCGCTGCATTCAGCGTTGAGGGGAGCAGTGACTGCCGGGATGAGTCGTGTGGCTGGCCCCAAAGTTTGCCACTGGCCGTGGAGCAAGTGTGGGGACTGGCAGCACCCTTCTCAATATAACAAGTGTTCATTAGCATTAGCAGCCCGAAAAAAGACTGGCATACAGTGGACACTGGATAAGCTAAGCTAAGCGATGGATTGCGCAGTTGTAGGAGAACCATGCGGCAGCCATAATATTTAGTATTTGAATGATGGCCAGTCAGCATTTTGCCCCGCCATGTGACTGCCTTCGATTGGGGCACATTGTTTATGTGAACGCTGTGCCTGGAGTGGGCGTTCGATCTTCCTGCAGTTGGGTGTAAAATGAAGGCCTAAACCACATTTTACGAAATGCGGTCAGAAGGACTAATTATGCTAAACGCCGTAACCGCAACAACCAGTTAGCCATGGCCGAGTGGCCGGGTCACCCAGCCCCACCCCCACCACCACCCCCTGTCACACAATGCCACTGGCCACTGCCCCTCTCTGTTTTTGCTATTTTTGTTGCTGCTGATGCGATAAACCAAAAATTGTTCGCGATATTTCAATTAAACTCGTGTACGGAATACATTTGTACATACATAAATACATATTTACATACATCTGCAGTTACAGATGCCATTACCTCGCTGTGTTGTGCATATGTAATGCATTATGGATTTTGGCAACGTTTTAGCTGCTGCCACGTTGCACAGCGGGTGGTTGGGAAGTGGCAGACAGTGGCCACTGGCAAAAGTTGCACACAAAAAGTGTTGTACCTCAAAGCCATTGAAAAGAGCCGTCGAATGGTGTGGGGGGGAGTGGGCGTGGCCATGGGGCAGTCGGTACATGTAAATAACAGCAAAAGTTTTAATTAAATTTTAAATACAAGTTAATTTTTGTGTATTTTCACGCGCCACACAGACACACAGCTTCCAATTTTATTTAACTCTCTTTGTGCATGTGTGTGCGGTCAATTATTTGCATGTGTGCGTGTGTGTGTGTGTGTGTGTGTGTGTGTGTGTGTGTGTGTGTGTGTGTGTGTGTGTGTGTGTTTGTGTTTGTGTGAAAATGAGTTATAAATATTTAGTTGTAATTCATGTTTAGTTTTCCATTGTTCGGACGGGCCTTAAAAACCAAATTAATATTCATGAACAAACGGCGCGACCGCTTCAAATTTTAATTAGAAATAAATAATACAAACAGCAATTGTGATGTAAACCAACAACCAACTTGTTGCAGGTGCAACACACAACCCACTAGGCGCACTCGTACACTCGGTACACTCCACCCTGGGGCACCCATTCCGGGCCACACTCTTTC
The DNA here is from genome assembly GCF_008121235.1 of Drosophila subobscura. Taxonomy (NCBI): domain Eukaryota; kingdom Metazoa; phylum Arthropoda; class Insecta; order Diptera; family Drosophilidae; genus Drosophila; species Drosophila subobscura. Next base: position 19,296,410 of record NC_048530.1, on the reverse strand, counting down.
AGTCATTTTCTGAATGATGTTCCTTAATCGAAAATAATCATAATGCAATGCAGCTCCCCTCCCTCGAGTATGCTCCACCCACACCCATAATGCATCCTTGGACTTGTGTGTGTGTGTGGCATAATCCCAGTCACATTCACGTGATTTGCAAGTAATCATGTTGTACGTTTCTGAGGCCATACAACGCATACTGATGATGATTCTTATTCCGTTTCCCTCTTCCGATTCCGATTCCTGTTATCTCTCCAGTAATAAACGTGCGTAATCAAGCCATGGCTGGGTCTGCCACAACAAAAGCAAGTGGCAGCAAAAAATGCACATTTGCAGGAGTGAAGCTCCTCCTCCTCCTCCCACATACACACATACATATGTACATACATACATATGTGCCAGCTCCTTGATCCATAGTCCGGGTGTAATATTTGATTTTGATTGAAGTGCAGTCAGGCATGTGCTGCCAAGGAAAAATCGCACGAGACCCTACCAATCCTCTCAGCCAACCGACAAGCAACTTTCGCATGCCGCATGCCGCATGCCGCACGCCGTCTGCCTGTTGCCTATTCAGACAGTCAGGGTTACGGGCTAACGGGGCTGCAGGTTGCCAGCTCCAAGGCGAACGCATAATGAGAGCATGGGCACAGAAAAGAGAAGGAACTACAAAAAAATGCATTATAATTCAGCCTGCCAACCGGCATGAACGTGAACGAACGCCTCCGGATTGCGCTCTCCTGAGACGCCATTTAAGCTACGTGACCAGAAACGTTTCAGGGCTGCAGGCTATCGGTTTTTGATTCTAAAGTTTGTTTGAAATTAAATGGGAATTTTTGGGAAAGTGTGTTCAAGGCATACGCTAGAAGGACACTCCACTGAACCACTCACCATAAATGAACCAAGCATCCATGGAGCTGGTTCCGGAATGGACTTGCGTCGCCAGCCCCGAGAACTGTGGCCCGCCTCATCTCGCGCTGCATTCGATGCGACTTGACAGGGCAGCCGAAACCCCTCAGATTGACTGCACCCCCTGAAACACGTTGATCTCCCTTCAGTTCAGCTTCGGGTGCTAAGCCTCAGCTTCGGCTCCAGCACATCCTTCGACGGTGCCACTTCGCCTCCCACAACTTTCTCCGTTTTTTCTTTCACGCCAAGCTTTTTTATGGCCTGCATAAATCAGAGATACCCCAGCACCATTCTACACAGGCAGCTGTCTGGACACGCTTTTCCCCGCCAAACAAACAAAACACCAAAAAAAGTGCCAAAAAAATATAAGAGCCGTGGGCGCGGCACTTGATGATGACGATATTATTGGGCGTCCTCCCAACTAAATATACATACGTACATATACACGTGCATATCTACATCTACATGTATGTATCTGTCTGTGTGTGTAAAGTAAAGTTTAGGCCTTGGTAATTGCCGACACTCGCAGCGCATGAAAATTTAAAATGCAACAAATGAAAGAAAATGCCACTCTCCGCTCTCGCCCCACAGTTTTCCAAGTGGCTTTTTGGTTTTTGAGAGGGGACCACCAGCGATGGCAGCGCCTCTCACCCCAATTTGTTTTGGCCTGGTTTTTACATGGCACAAGGCAGTGGCAATGCGAATGGAAATGGCAATGGGAAATGGGATTGGGCGTGGGTTTGGGTTTGGCGGGGGAAAGAAAAAACATTTAGGCAACTTGGCCCTTTGAAGGCTCGTGGTCATAAATTCCGTTCTCACCACATTTTCCCCTTTTTCTCCTCTGGCCTTTTCTCACACACTTTTCATTTATTTCTTTCCCTCCTGCCGCTCTCTCTCTCTCTCCCTCCCTCTCTCAGGCACAAACATTTTCGTCTGGCAAGGTGCAAAAAAACGGCAGACCAAACAGCAAGCGAAGTCCAAGGAGTGGAAACCAACGAAAAGCGAATGCTCTATGAAAACTCAACTCAAGTTGGAGTTTACCCGAAGTGTACGCAGATCAATCTGATTTTATTTTGTGGAAATATCAAAATACATAACTCTCCAGTATGGTCACATAATAGCAACAAATGGGAAGCTGCCCTTGCTGCACTCAGCAGCAGGAAGAAGGAAGAAGCCTCTAAAATGAAATGCCAAAAAACAAAGCATATTTCTTGCCGTGCCATCTAACTAGACTTGGTTTTGGGCCTGCTGGCTGGTTCTTTGGCAGAGAGACAGACGGAAAGACAGACAGGCTGAGAGACAGAAAAATACAGTCGAAAGTGGGCGAAAGGCAGTGAAAGAAATAAGGAATCTAAAATGATAATAAAATATTCATATTAATCTGCTTGGCTCATAAAATATTCAGCTGCGTAATTGTTGGCATTACGCTCGAGTCCAAGACCAGCCAGCTATGACGACAGACGACGAGTCAGTGTGCCAGCAGTGCCATCATCATCGTCATCATCGTCTCCAGCTCCCAGCATCAGGGAAGAGGAAATGCCAAACAAAAATCTTGCAAGTTTTGTAATTTACACCTGGCTGCTTCCACAGCTCCCACCCTGTCTCCCTGCCTGTTTGTTCTGTGTCTTCTGCTCAAACAGACAAAAGAAATGCGACTTTAAAGCTGGTAGCTTTAAGATACAAATAGAGGAGCTCGGCACGAGGAAGTCAAAACAAAACCCAGCCAAAACGCAAAACCAAACCAAAACCAATGCCAGGCAATGGCAATCCCATTAAGCTATTCTTAATTGCTCATAATTTTGGTTGATTTCATTAGCATATGTAGCATTTTAATTTGATGTGGGAAGCCGCCACTCACCTGGCACTCATGACGCCTGCTGCCAACCCAACTCCCCCAGCCAAAAGCCTCCTTCGCTGCTCACACACCTCACCCGACACGACCTCATATGCATATGTATGTGTGTTCATATGTATGCATAATCAATGAAGCCTCATTAACCTGTCGCTGTCGCTGTCTCGCTGTCTCGCTGCCTCTACCCCTGCCTGGTTATTGTTGTTGCCTGTTAATTACGCAACCCATAAAATATATATTGCTTCTCATCGCGCTTTACATCAGAATGACGTCGATTAACACCTCATAAATGTGTGCACAAGTGTGTGTGTGTGTTTTTGTTTATGTTTGTGTAAAACCTGTTAATTGGTTTAACGGTATAAAATTGAAACCGCCGACGTTGTTGTCGGAAAACGGAAGCCCATGCGGCGTATGCGTAATATACATATTTCAGCCAGAACCATCCGCCCGTCCAATCCACCGAAAAGAAAACAACACAACAACAAAAAAGGTACACAAAAATCATGTTCCCAATATACAAATCTTTGCACCTTACTGTCGAGCAGCATTTATCGTGATTTTCTCATGTTTTCCGAGAAAATTTCAGTGGATTGCCTTGGAATGTAATCAGCTGTTTTTTTGTGATCTCAATGTTGAGTACTAAAGGATAAGATAGTTGGTTCAAATTGGACAAGTGAATTTATTTATAATGAATGGATATTCAACTCCTTCTGCAATAACAAAAGCCACAGCGATCGGTTCAAAATTCATTCATTTGTTCATTGAGACAAATTCTGTACATCATATTCGTTGTCTATGTGGCAGATACATTTACCGAGATTTCACAGAGAATTGCCGAAGTGGAAGCGAGTGCATAATTAATATTCATATGCTAGTGGCTTGTGTTAATTGTGACATATATGGGATGTGGAACATGTGTTTGTCTGCTGTCGGCCACGTTCTTAGAGCGGTTCAAACCACACACTCTCGTATTTGGCATGAGCGCCAAGCATGTAAATCATTTGTAATGGATACTCATACAGATAAAGATACAGAAACTGATCTGCCCACAAGCTCCCACTCGTGCCCGCTGTTGCCTTTTGCCTTTAGTCGATCTGATATCAATAATAATTCATAATTGACTACTTAATTGACTTGATATTAATGCTAATTATGACCAAGCGCACTGCAATTTGTTGCGCACAAAACTGACAGCTTATAAAACTCAAGTTGGAGCAGGAATAGAAGAGTCTTCCCCTGCCAGTTTTCCCAAGCAAATGCCAGATTTCGTTCAACATTTCCGCTACTCACAGGCACACACACACAGCATCACCCACAGACAACAATTTAAATACAAAAGTGTCGCAAAATGGAGCGAAGGTTGCTCAAGAGTTCTCACAGCGAAGATATCTAAGGAAAATTTGATGGAAAACAATCTGCGGAATGGTAGATTCTATCAACGAGAGCTAAGCTGTCATTAATCTTTTACAAAAGAAAACTTATTCAGCGATTTTCAGCAACAATTTAAGCTGCAGCAGATGAAACTATTCAAACTGCACCTTGTTCTCAATGGCTGACCATCTGGCTTGCACCGAAGCCCCCACATTCGAGGCTTCCCTTCTCTCTCTCACTCTCCAACTCATCTCGCATCGCCATCACATCTTTATGAAGTTGAAGACAAAATTGTGTTGCATCGTTAGTCTAATTGCATTTTGCACAGGCGACAGTACAACAGATTCTGTTCGTGTTCTGCTCAACAGTTGCCACGATGCACCCATATACATTTAGTATAACGAAATCCATGTCTAGATATACGTAGACATATGCATGGTCAGGCCAGGCATGCGTGAATGTTGCGGGCATCAAGACAGAACAGAAGCAGGATGGGCAAGAGTAGAGGAATTTCCAGGACAGGACATGGTGCTGCTGCATTGGTTGAAAGCTAAAGGCTGATGGCATTTTTTGGTTATTAAGACGATACGAATTTTCCTCTCATCATCCATACACTAACACACACACACACACACTCATGGCCGTGTAATAACTAGTAATTTCCCAACGTTGATGTGGCAGAAGGGCACGAGGCAGGCGGCACGAGAGTCACAAGTCTAACTTTTGACTCTTGATTTCTCTGGCCTAAATGAACCTGACCAACTCACAGCAGCAACAGCTACAGCAGCAGCAGCAACAACTGGCCTAACTGGCATTTAAGTAAGCACTTTCGTTGTGGACCAAAGAGCAGCCAGCGGTATACCCTGGAAATATGAAAGAATGACAAGTCCTAGGCAGAACTTATCAGAACTTTTGCATATCAATAAATACAAGTCCTGAAGTAGCTCTCTTCTAAGGTATTGATCATACCCAATTGATACCCTCGACTCACCGAGGTGTGGCCCACAAATGAGTCGCATTCAAATGAACCAAAACTGAATTGTGTCTGGGCTTGGGTTAGTCCCCTGCCTGTTGGCACATTTCGTTGTAGATTTTTGATATTTTCATTACGTGCATCTGCCAGTTACGCTTCATTGTCTGCCTGTGTGTGTGTGCTGTTTCCGTGGGTGTGTGTGGGTGTGTGTGTTTGTGTCCTTGCCTGGTAGTATATAAAATCTTTTACAACATGTCCTTTGCCGGTCCTTGTGTCTCTCTCGTTCGCTTCGTTACATTGCATTGGTTAGTTCGCCTCTGAACCTCTGCACAGATTTTAGCCGCTTAATCTCTGCTGACATTTGGTAAGACTGCAACACTGAAGAGGGACAGATACGACGCTGCCTGAGTGGCTGATGCTTTTGAATGTGCAAAACAACAATGAAATGTGCCATTCCCGGCACGACAACTCAACTCGAGCAGTCAGCTCTTCCTGCGCTTCCCTTTAGGTCATACTCAACGAGTAGTCCCGCACCTTTCGGACTTAAAAATAAAAACTACAGCATAAAATGGTTGAATGGAGAAGCTTTAGTGTATAATTTTCTTATGCCAGCCCAAAGATATGTTCATCATTGAGTGTTTGCCTGTTGGTATTGTGTTCGTGTTGCTTCTACTTCTACTCCGACTTTGCCTGCAACTTGGCCAGAGCTTCGACCTTCTTGAGCTCCTGATCGATGCGCTCCTTGGCCCGAAAAATCTTCGATTGTAAGTAGAACGAGCCCCCGGCCGTCTTCGAATTGATGTGAAACAAGTGCTGATATTGTTGCTCAACTTCTGCACGATCCAGCACATCCTTGACGTTCAGTATCAACTGAGCTTCCTCCAGCGTCATGCCGTTGAGGGCTGCATCCGTTTTGGTGGGCGTAAAGTTTGTGGCGGACTGGGCCGCATGCACGCGGGCTGCCTCCCTGTAGACCTCGATCTCCTCGCGCACCGTCTTGGCCAATGCCTTGCCAATCGACTGGGCGCCCGAGATAACGATTCTTGCTAAATATTTTGCCATCATTCAGTTGAATGAAATGTTTTCGTTTGACTTGAAGTATGACACTAATAAAAGCGGCTACACGATCGTCTCAATTGTGCTGCATTTAAATTTTACAATTATATTTTATTTCGATCGACAATAAACGGAAAAACGAAAGAATTAGTTCTGGCAAACCATCGAGGCATCAAGCTTCTTGACGGGCATCGTGCGCCAGAAGAGAATGCCACCACGATGGTAGAATCCACCGTTCGCGTAGATGTCAGCAAAGCACTTGGTCCAGTGCTCATAGTGCGCCATTTGGGAGGGCATGGCAGCAGCCAGGGGCGATCCTTGGACATCCATGCAGGTGCCCACCACGGACAGAGGATGCAGCACGTACGACGAGGAAATACTAACTACCAGCTCGTGGAGTGCCTGTATGGGGTAGTAGTTCGGACAATAGTGATAAAACAGAGTCGATGCGACAGTGGTGATGGCCATGATGCCCATTTTGCCCAACAGGCGGGGCACAAAGCCGGCATAGAAAGCGGCTATGCCTTCCTCCTTGAATATCTTGATGATGGTTTGGCCCAGAGTTTGGTAGACCGACTCGCAGCCAATGAACTGGGCTATCTGGCGTGTAAAGACGACTGTAAGGGGCTGTGTGAGCATCAGCTTCAAGGTCAAGCGGCAGCCTCGGACCAGCATGTACCGGGACATATCCTGCACAGAAGTTCCTGTCGTAGGTCCAAAATTGTGAGTCTCCAGCCCCAGCATGGACATAGTTGTATCCATCACATAGGACGTGACATTGATGGCGATGTTCGCCGTCAGTCCACGGTACAGGGCGAAGAATCCATCGCTCTGATGGATGTATTCAATCAAATGTTGCGCCCCTGGCAGCAGATTGCGCGGTCCAAGCAATCCCATTTGGACAATCTCACCGGGAAATGGCTCAAAGCCCAGTTGCATCAAGACACCGGCATGTTGCAACGGATGCATCAGCGTTGTCCACGCAACTCCCGCGCAGATACATGCCACATGAACGTAGATTGTCTGGATTTTCTGTAGATGGTCTTCTTCTGCATCACGATTTTGGTAGAAGACAACGCGACCGCCAACCAGACGATTACGTCGCAGTTGAGGCTCCCCTAGGTATAGATCTTCCCCCAGGTAATTTCCATCGCCAGCACCGATGTTCCGCAGGGGCATCACATCCTCTGCGATCTCTTCGTGTTCCTCTGCCGTTTCGTTTGCGTTCATCTCGGGGCGATTGTCAGACATGGCGGCTATTGATTGGAAACAAATTGCTTCGATTGCGGTTGGGTTTAACCAAAGGAAAACTTACCGAATTACAGGAGTAAAATTTTGCTATGAAATAGATTTGTTGGCTTATTTGTTGTGAAGTGTTTTCCAATATGTTGGCATCTGAAGCTAAACTCTTTCAAGGCTTGCTTTGCGCAAACATCAAAATACATTTTCCATGAATTTTTTGTTGTTTTTCTGTAATTTTTGACATGTCTTTAATTTTAATTTGTAAAATTCTGCTCTTTGCTACCTTCTTCTTTACTCAAATCCCAGAGAATCCCGCACCCCGAATCGAACCCAGCAGCTGGGCTCGGCTTGCTTTACGTACAACATGAAATTTCAATTAGGCTGACCCCGATGCCCTTTGCTGTTTTTCTGGTCAATTTACTGCAGCCAGCCGTCGTATTGGCAGAACGCCCCACCCAACCAGCCGGCCATTATCCCCACCCAACAGCCAGCCATCATCCCCACCCATTGCCCAAAAGGTTGCAGCTTTTTTTTTGGGATTTCATGAAGAAACTTTTGATGTTAAAATCAAGGCACTGCAGCTGCAACGACAACGAGAACCGTGGTGCAGGGATGAGGGAACATTTCTATTAACCAAATTACAGCACTCGGGGAAGACATTTTTGTTAATCTTTTGCAGAATTTAAAGCAAACTTTGAACGAAAACGAGTGACCTTCAGCACGATCTTCACTGCAATTTTCCACTTACTTGGACAGACTCAACAGCCGAATGAATGCACCAACATTTTGTGGCTCCAAAGTACTTTCGAGAGTGCCCGGCCCAGGGGCATGCCGCCTCGCCTCGCCCTGCCTGCCTGTTCCATGCAAACCAATCCAATCCAATTCCAACCAACGAACCGAAGGCAAATGCAACTTATGCGACACGCACAGTTGATTAACAATGTCGCAATTTTTGAACCGAACCAACTACGACGAAATCCCTCAGCCCATGGGCATCCTCCGACAACCCTCTGGCAAGCCACCCACAGACACACGCACGATTATTGCACATCACTAATTAGGGATGTGTGCAACGCATCGCGCCTACAATTTTAGATCATGAGTAGGAGGAGGTAGAGGAGCAGCAGCAGCAGCAGCCAGACCTGACGTTGACATTCCACCAACAGTGAAATTGTTTTCCAAATCCTAAGCTTGCATGTTAGCCACAAGCAACAACAACAAGTACGGAAATCGGTCAGGGAGTGGATAGACAGTGAGGGTGAGTGAGTGAGTGCGGGGTCCTCGCCACGAACGGGCACCAGCGAATGAATAGCAATGAATGCGACACTGGATACGGATAGCACGGCCTGCAACGACCACTTTCAGCGCCATGGCCATGGCCACGCATCACCAACGCCAGCCTTGCCACGTTGCAGCAGATCCCACGTTGCATGTGCGTGTGTGTGGTAAATAGGGGGAACTATTTCCCCCCTATCTGCCCTCCACAGATGTACCCTAACCAAAAAGAGATCATTATCTATTAGAGTTGATTGGTTTGAGGATAAATTCTCATAGATTCCAGTATGCCCAGCGTCATAATCTATTGAGTCTTTAGCTGTTCCTGTACTCATATTTCCCATATAATTATTTGCTGTTAGGGTGATCTCTGAGAGGTGCATTCGAGGGCGACAACATTCGCACTTCTTGTTGCATTTGCACTCTAACATTTTTTGTTGCATTTTTCGGGGCGGGACACCGTGTGGGTTGGGGAGGACTCCGCTGTCAGGGGATTAAAACTGCCGGATGCAGTGCGGAAATCAAAATGCTATGGCGGCCAGCCATCGGACACAACTGACGAGCGTTCCATCCCGGCACTCCCAGCACAAAAAATACCAAACCAAATGGAATCACAGTCGAAATGGGAATGGAAATGGAAATGGGAATAGGCTGGGGACGAGATGTATGTATGTATGTAGATGTAGGCACGGGCATTGGAATCGGAATGAAATCGGAATCGCTGGACTGCACCGATCGGGGCGGTAACAGCAGTTTAAATGGCAACTAATCTCAAAAGGCAGCACTCCTCCTCCTGGCAATGTCGTGCCAGTCCGAAGCAGAGCGAAGCAAGCACAATGCTGGCCATGGCCACGTTTAGATAGCCATGTGGAGGTGTTTGCATAATGAATGAGACCCCAGCCAGCAGCTACAACAGGGGAGCAGCTGCAGCACCCGGAGTGGGGCTCACAATTTTGGGTTTGATTTTGGGTTTCGCGGCGCAAGACAATGAAATCAAACGACAAAACGCAAATGCGTTCAATTACAGCTGCTGAATTTTAACGAAAGCCAAGCAACTGCATTTGCGGCAAGTATTTGAGTGCATGATGATGCCACTGCCATCTATAGAGAGTAGTCCTTAGGACAGCCAGACATCCGGAGAGTCAAATGTTGCTTGGGCTCTGTGACGGGCAGCCGGCAAAGGCAACAAGTCATTATTGTAATTATGTTAATACCCTCTAACTGCACACATTGCATTGCAACAGAGCTACCGCCTGCTCTCCAGGGAGACACGCAGGAGCAGCTGCCAGAATGTACGTGCCCCAAGCATTGGACAGAAGCGGCAGCCACAAGAGGAGCGACTTAGACTGCTTGGCAGCCCCTAAGCCCGGAAGCCTGTCAACTTGCGTATAATTTGTTTATGAGCTTCACACACGCCTCTGCAGCGGATGCGGAAGCTGACAGAATCTGAGCAAGGAAACTTTTTGATCATTACACATTCCATGTGGCTGGGGCTTTTGACACAACCAATGGGTGGACTTATGGATTTATGGGCATAATCAGAATGCAAAACGAATCCAATACAAGAAACTATACGTGAAACTATTCAATTAAATGTGACGAAATGCAAGCTAAAAAGCGGACAATACAGTCAAGAACAAATATCAGCACTTGTAACACGCAAATGAGCAGATAGCAGGAGACTTATTCTACATTCAATTTAAGGGCCAAGGAACGTATCGAATAGAACAGAAGTTGAAGTCATAGTTGTCAATGGTTCATATCTTCTGTTAACTCAATTTGCTCAACAAATTGGCACACAAAAAGGAGCCATCCACGAAAACTCGACTATGGCTCGCTGTAAACTTTTATTGGCCGGATGCCCCTGTGGGTTGCCACCATCAAATGTTCCAACAGCTTATGTTTTTTCCTCAGTATTTATTGTTAAGCCCGACAGGGTCACATTGTTTTATTTTTTTTAAGCTTCGCATAAGTATAGTAGGCCATATTCAGTCCTAGTAGAAGTCAAAGTTAACAAGCTAAGGAAAATACACAACACAAATCATTTTCGTTTTGGGCTACATAGGAGCAACATCTCCTATGAAAAAAAAAAAAAAAAAAAAAAAAAAAAAAATGATACGTTAACAAAAATGAAAATTATTCGGATAAAAATCTAAATTGACCCCCTTCGAAATTATTCTAAAGAAGAACATACACACCAATGTCAGACAAGGACACTAAGACGGTGTGTAATCGACAGCAGAGCTTTTCGATTTACATTGAATTGAGTTCTTTAATTCTCCAAGTTCTTCTGCTCTTCTGTTCTTCCAGTCTGGCTATGCAAACCTCTAGGATCGCCCTGTAAACTGATGCGACGCTCTCCGTTGGATGGGCAACGGGGAAACGACACTTCATACAGACTTGCCACAATTAAATTTGAACAACTTTAAACTAAACAATGGCCATCCTAACGGACAGCGTACATCTTTTGACGGGGTAAGTTGAAATAGTGCCTGATGTAGAGTTAACCTAATTTTTCTATTTCCATTTACAGCTTCCCTTTCGTTGGCATTTCCGAACATTTTTTTCATGCTTATGCACACAAATTTGTCTTATGGAAAGACTTAAATATTATTATGCTATTTGCAATTAATTAATAAATATAATGACACAACTGACAATTGTTTTGGTATCGAGTGCAGTGTTGGGCAGCATCCGCAGCTCAGCAACAGTGCTGTGCAATGCAAAAGTAGACGCTGGTCAGCTGGTAGCTGGTAGCTGGCAACCTGGAAATAAATAAATTGTGACAACCAGCATGGAGATTTCTGTTCATGAATAATGCAAACGTATCTATAGATAATCTTTAATGCTTGAACACTAATTTTATGTGTGTGTGTGTGTGTGTGTGTGCCAGCATGCGAGTGAAAAGAGCAACAATTTACATTCAAATTGCGCTTTGCAGCATGGACATGCCATTGATCTCTATAATGAGGCACGTTTTACCAAAGCAAAAGTTCAACCCACACACAGACATTTGTATGTGTGTATATATTATGGCAATTTTCAATTTGTGTGTGCATTTAAAATGCAATTTTCCCTGGCAAAGTGAGAGCGGAGACGAGGCTCAATGAAATTTAAGTGATTTATTTATACGCATTGTCGTTGGCACTGTGGCGTGTGCACGATGTGGGTGCGATTTCCTCTGTGTTGCACCAAACTCTTAATAAAAACAATTAAGCCAAATTGGCCGCAATTGTAGGTACAAATTAAATAAAAGAAAATATAAAATATTTAAATTTCCATGCAGCCGGCAGCCAAGACAGTTTTTGGGTAGAGACAGGCCGTAAGCCAGAGAGTTTCAACGCACACTTCAAATAAGTCGATGATCAAGAGAGGGAAAGAGAGAGCATAAAAAGATGATGATGATGATGATGATGCTAAGAACTGCACAGTTAAGTGCAAATGCAGTCGAGTGTCCCCTTCATCATAATCATCATCATCATCGGCGCTGCATCAGGCGCATCAGCAGGCAAAGCTGGCAGTGGAAAAAATAGCAAATGCAAAGTAAGTACACGCATTCACACACCCACACACGCATGCACACACAGTCTATGTGTATGTGTGCATGGGCAATCCATGAACAAATGATAAGCAGCAAAGTCGACGCGACATCAATGCCGTTGCGATTTGCGTTTCTCGTTTTCTTAGCTTCGTTTTTTTCTTAGATTTTTGCCTTATACCCTGTACTTGTCTTCTCTGTTCTCTATTCTGTCAAGTTCCTAGCATATTTAAGCTATTGGGTATCCTTTGGTCGAGCTGGCATTTTGTGTTGCCTTTTTTATACTTTCTAGTATGGAAAAAACTATTCAAGTCTAATGGCACGAAAGAGAATAATGACGCACAATACACTTCGACAGTTTAAGCGGATTCACATGATTACAACGGGAGACGATCTGAAGAGTCGCATCAGAGTGGAAGAGTGGAGAGCGGAGAGTGCAAGAGTGGAGAGTGAGAGAGTGGAGAGTGCGAGAGTGCAAGGGTGGCGAACGGAGAGTGCAGGAGTGGAGAGTGTAAGAGTGCAAGAGTGGAGAACGGAGACCCGTGGAGAGGGATAGAGAAGAGACGATGACGATGACGACAACGGCAACGGCGTTGCCCTGCGCTGCCCTTCCCTTCATTGCCAGTAAGTAATGATGTCTGACGATGTTTGCTGAAACTTGTTAACCATTTGAAGGCGACAAATGTCGTGCCCATTTTATCAAGTTATAACAGTGGGCCACATGGCACTTAGAGCCGCCAAGCAGCTGGTCTTTGCCAGCCATTCCGCATCCATTCTCTGACTTGGCCCAGTGTTCGCGGCTAAGTCAAGCGCTTGACTTCATTCGGGGGTGAGCAAAGTGCACTGTGCACTTTCCCAGGTTGGCACTTTAAAGGAACTTTTTGGGCAAACAAATTGCTAAAGATAATGGATTAAGGCTTAAGGATTAGGGATTGAGGGGAGGCCAAGATTCGCTGTCAAGATCATCATTCAGAAACATCATTCTATGTCGCTTATCACCAGAGAGTACCATTGCCAGTCCAGTTCCCGCTTTTTGTTCGTTTATTTGTACTCTTAATGACAGGGCAGCAAAGGCTAGTGTCAATGGAAATCGAATGAAGACGGCAGAATTCTATTTAAAAATGCATGGCATGTGCAGACACTGGCCGAGTGTCGAGTTGCATAGAGATCCGATCCGTGTGGCATGTGCAGCAATCATAATGGATAGAATATGTGGCAGGGACTCTGATATTTGCCCCATTCCCATTTCCATTCCCATTCCCATTCTGATTCCGGCTTATTCTATGATTTTATAATTCAATTATTATTCAAATCATATAATTTCATCTTGATGGCACGCACAGCACGAAAAAGTGTCAAGCGGTGGCTGTTGCACTGGTGGCAGGCGGCAGGCGGCAGGCAGCAGTCAGCAGGCGGCATGTAATAATCTGATTACGTATACGCGACCACCACAGGCGGCAGGCACATCACTTGTACTGGGTGCAAATCCAATTTCATGCTTGTGGCAGGCACAAGGACATCAGGACATCAGGAAACAGGGACAACGGGAGCACACGGGAGCACAGGGGAACATCACCGGAGTAGACAACAACAATGACAACGAAGACTGCCTGCTGTGGGGCGACGAGAGGACGAAGAATATGTCACGCTCGCCTTTACAATGAAATTTGTTTGCTTCATTCCTTCATTATTTTCTTTTCGTTCGCTCGTTTTTTGTGCTGTGGTTTGCCCTGTGCCATTGTCTCTTCCTCTGGCTTATCCTTCATTTGTCGCCGCTTGCATTTATATTATTTTGCATATTAATATTGTTAAAAGCGAGCCAAGGAGACGCGGCAAGCTCCACAAAATTAGCCAGCCATTCATGCCGCCTCGTTGTGGTTAGGCGAAGGACAGATTGGCGACGTCTGGCAGCGGGAGGCCATATCAATTCAGCCACCGGAAGGCACGCAGCTACCACCAGCAGCAGCAACAAGAGCAACAACAACCACGACAGCAGTGCCAGCGGCAGTGGCAGTGTCAGTGGCACAAAAGAATGTGGCAAGCTGTGGGGCTGCGGGAGTTCGAAAATCGTAAACATGTCCGACCCAAGGGGAGCGGAGTGGCGTGGAGCGGAGCGGTGAGGACATGCAAACATATCGCATGAATAAGGTAGTTATATAATATGACTATACATATATCCAGGTTGTGTGTGTGTGTGTGTGTATGCACTTATTAATGCGTATTCATTGTCACATCCGGCGCGAGGAAATTATATTCCCCAACGGTCTGCTACCCAATCATCGACCGTGCCTTGCCTCCGCCTCCGCCTCCGCCTCCGCCAGTGCCTTGCCTTTGCGGACCAGACGTTTTCTTTTGTCGATTTAATTGAAATAATTGCAAAAATGCAAATTGAATGGACAACAGTTGACACAGGATATTAACCATGGACGGACGATGGATGGCCCGGAGACGACGACTCCCGCTGCGGCTCCGGCTCCAGCTCCGACTCCAGCTGCGACTCCTGCTCCGGCTCCTGCTCCCTTAATGAGCTAACGAATGGCACTGGATAATTGGATGAAGACCGCACATGCAGCTGGGCATGCACTAGGCAAAGGATCAACGTTACATATGCAAACGAAATTCACGTTAATCGTAGTCGAATATTCCCCGCTGCCGAAAGCGGGAAAGTGCTGTGGCAGCCATAATTTCCATGATATTTCCACCATTTTTGATAGTGCTACAAATTAATGTGTTAGCTGGCGATATATTGAAATTCATTCAAGTCCATCTATAAAGTTGCCAGCCAAGCTGCCTGCTGCTGTGGAGCCTCTTCTTGACCACTTCAGAGATGCCATTCAGCACCTCAGCGCGCAGGCTGTAATGAGGCCACGAGGCGCGCGAGGCGCGTTGCATTGCCAACATTTGCCACATTGTGCGTTGGTTCGTTGGTTCGTTTGTTGGGCAGTTCGGTAGTTTGAAGCCAGAGGGCGGACATGCGGATGTACGGATGGTTCGGGTGTGCGGATGTGGCGGCTGTTCAGTGGCGAACTCCACCGCTCCCACCGCTCCCGCTCTAAACCGAGTACTCATCATCAATGTTGTCGATGTCGAGGATGATAATGATGATGATGATGATGACGATGATGGTGTTTGGTTTTGTTGCCTCTGTCTGGGCAACTTCCGTTGCGTTGCAATGGTGAACAACAACCATCCAACTTTGGTCTGGTTTTGTGTGGGCCCCAAGCCCGGTCTCTGTCTCTGTCTGTGTCTGTGTCCTGCGTGCGTGTGTGTGTGTGTCTGTGCGACGCATCCTGGCCGCAGGTTGTACCATAATTGTGTTGATTAGCTAATTAGATGTAATTTCGCGGCCGGAAATTGGCAGTGGCTGCAGACCAGAGCCAGATCCAGAGCCATAGCCAGACCCATTAGGGCGACAATTCCTGGTGCTCCGCCCCCGAATAGGTTGCTCCTTTAATGCTAATTTTTAAGTGCAATCGCAACAGCGGCAGCAGCAGCAGCAGCAGCACCCGCGCATACCAGGCATAATCTTCGCCATGAATATGTTTGTTTAGAGCAGTCATGTCTCGCCCTTGAAGGGTTCCGCTCCATCAGATTCAACTCTACTTTGCCTTCTGCCCCGCCCGTTTGCTGACGTAAAAGTCGCGCCATAAAAATTCATTGGCAAACGAGAGCCAAAGTATTGCCACACTGCCGCCGCCACCGCCAGTGCCCTCTGGCCATAGCTGTGGCAGTGTCACTGCCTCTGGCTGTAGCTGTGGCTGTGGCAGTGGCAATTGCCGAAAGTAGTCCAGACGAGACGCCATCGCCACTGACTGAGCTGCAAAAAGCCACTGTTGGTGCGCTGCCGGCTGGGTAACGGATCTGAAAGTTGAGCTTAGCCCACCAACCCCCCCAAAGCCATAACATTGGACGAGCACCCTAAGCGCAAATCATTTACAAGCCGATTAGCAATGCAGTGGAAGCAGGGAAGGGAGAGGGAATTACAACTAAACTTCTGCTGCAATGCTTTTAGCTGCCAATTGGCTTAATAGTTATATTTTGTTTTCCTTTTTAGATTGGTTATTTAACACAGAATTTAATGACTGTAAATATTTTGGTTTTATTTATTGAAACTCAAAACTTTTATACTTTATTCCCTAAATACATCTAAGAATGAACTACACTCAACCATAGCTTTTGGTACTGTCAAAAATAGAAGGAAAGGTCTTTCTGCTTTTCAATTTAGTTTCTTTCGGGTAGCTGAAGCGCTACACACTTTAAGCTCTGAGGCTTCAAACAAATATCTTCAGAAATTCTACTTTGTTCCTGTGTAAATCAAATCTTAACTGTTCCTTAGCTTTTAGATCTTATGTTCACTCTTCAGGGTTCGAAAATGCTGTCGATAACGCTGTTGCTCTTTATTGATATTTTCTTCGCCATAAAATGTTTCATTTTGTGCACTGCAAGCCTATGATCAAAAGTGATGGTAAAAAGTAGTTCCATCGATTTTTTGCAGCTCTTTTTCGGTCACTTTTTTACTGGTCAAAAACTTTATCCTCGTTGTACATCGTCCGAGCAGGCCCAACCATGAATGATGCATAAAAACCAAAAATAGGAAACATTTTATAAAAGGAATTGCATAAAGTTTTTCGTCTTTCTTTTTCTCTACTAAACAGCGCAGCGTATTAAAGGCGACTGAGAGGGGGGATGGAGTGGGGCTTGGGGCTGAATGGGGCTTGGGGATGGTCTTCTGGCGAAAGGGATGTATCGTTTCAGACGCTGACTGCGACATCGGAGGCAATGAGCTTAAGTTCAATACATTTACTTGAATTTTGCAGCAAAGCGACAAGGACGAAGACGATGTCGTTGACTACTTGGCAGGGCAAGGATGAGCAGTAGAGAGGTGGGGGGGAGGGCAGGCCATAGGAAGCCCGGCAACGTTGCGCCCATTACAGACAGTTTTTGTGGCGAGAAATTTCAAAAAGCTCAAATGTGCGAGGCGATAAGCAAAGCAGCAAAGAGATTGGAATGGAGCTAAAGCAATGGCGATGGCGATGCCAATGGGTTCTGTTCTGCTCTGTTCTGTTCGGAGAGTGTTTGCCGGAGTGTGGGTGGAGCAGAGTGTGGCAGCACTTACATGTAACCAGTCGATGGCGACAACGGCAGCCGCAAATGTTGCAAGGATGTGCCAGCAAGAAGCACACACAAAATTGATGTCTATGTGTGTGTGTGTGTGTGTGTGTGTGTGTGGGGGCAAAGAGGGAAATGTGCCCCCGTTGTGGGGTGGCTGCGGCCTGGGTGGTGGGTTGATTCGCTTGCGCAAGTTTTGGTTTTCCAAAATTTATCGCTTTTAGATAAAACGTTTTGCGTTTTTACGATACGAGCAGCGAACACTTTGCCCAACTATCCAACACCCCCAGCCACGAGCCTGGATGGGTTTGGCCATGAGATGCGATGGCTTGGACAAAGGATGCGGGGGGGCACGAAGCTGTAGCAGTGTCCTCAGCTTCTGGGGGGGGATTATGAAGTAATTTAATTAAAACATTTTGGCCCCGCAAATAAATCCAACATTATTTATTTGTGTATAGCTGGCACCCTAGCTGGTGTGATGATTGGAAGCTTACCCTGAGAATTGCTTGAAATATTCCCTGGCTTTGGCTGCGACCACTTGGCACGACTGTGCTGTAGATGCTCCAGGGCAAACACCAGAACCGCAAAGAGATTGGACCACAGGATGAGCCAGAAGAGGGCCGCCAGCTCGCGCATGGAGAGCACATTGCGGTGAGCGGTGGCCGATTGCTCCTCCTCGGTGTCGGTGAGCCGTGGATCGCCATCGATGCCGTCCAGTGTGCTGTACGATGTGGACGAGATGCGGGCCACACTCTCATCGGTCTCATCCACAGCGCTGACATACTGGCGCGTCCAGTGCTCGAGGAATCCATGGGCATGAGCGTGCTGGATCTGGCCATTGAGCACACCCACCAGATGCGAGTGGCGCCGCACATAGAAGGCCAGCTGCTGCGTGTAGATGCGCTCCCGCACCAGATGCAGCCGCCGACTCATCGGATGCACCTTGCGGAAGTAGCCAAAGTACTCGTAGGGCGTGAGGGTGGCCAGCCGGGCGGAGGAGCCGCTGCTCTGGGCCAGCGACAGAAAGGACTGCAACTCGCTGCCCCTCAGATAGACCAGCTGCTCGGGCCGCAGCTCGGGCAGGCTGTCCAGAATGCGCGCTGCATTCACCTCCATCAGCTGTATGGTGAAGCGCTGGGCGAGCACATCGGCAATTGTCTGCGGAGGATTCCGTTGCGTGTCCTGCCGCAGCAGCTGGTACATGCCCGACTGGTACGCGCCGCGCAGCACCAAGGTGGCGAAGAGCCAAGTGAGCAGCAGCAGGCGGCCGGGCACGCGCCGTGGCACATGCCAGTCGGGCAGATTGCCGCCCATGGTGAGCACCAGCAGCTGATAGTAGGGCTGCTGCGGCAGCTGATGCTTCCAGCGTCGATCGATGGCGAGGAGCAGCAGACAGCCGAGGGCCAGGACCAGGCCAATGGCCTGCCACACCAGCGGATGGAAGGGAAAGGCCAACTTCTCGTAGGCCGAGTAGGCGCTCTGCAGATTCGTCACCAGCATGATGTGGCTCATGAAGTAGTAGGTGGACTGTGAGTAGGGAATCTCGCTGCCAGCGCTGGGCTTGAAGTGGAATCCACCCAACGAGAAGTCCGCATGTTGGCCAAAGATCTGCAAAAGCGGATAAACATTACGACTGAAGGCTGCCAGACTTAAGGCCGAGTACTGACCTCATTGAACACCCAGCCGGACTCATTGAAGGTGGCCAGCACCTCCTCCTTGTTCATCCAGTAGAGGCCCACACTGAAGTTGAGATTCTCGGCCATGAACTGCAGCAGGGCGCCTTCGATGCCGACGAAGCCGTTGCCGCCGCTGATCTCTCGCCGCAGCACCAAGTACGGCATATCCTGCCAGGTGGCGCAGGTCAGGACACAGCCATAGAAGTTGCCCAGCTTGGGGGGAAAGTACTCCGAGCTGGCCCAGCGCCCAGCCGCCAGCTCATAGCGATTCACGATGCTCGCACGGATCACCTGACAGCCGTACACCGCACTGAAGGGAAAGTAGCTGACCATGAGGAGAGAGCCGCCGGGAGGGCGCAGCACCAGGCCCACATTGAGCACGCTGAGGCGCCAGAGCAGCTGCAGGGCCGCTTGCACCTGCTCCTCGTAGGCGTGCGTCGGGCCCGACATGTAGATGAGAGTGTGCGACAGATCCTGGGTGGCACGCAGCTTGCCGTACAGCTGCTGCAGCGCCTGCAGATCGTCGACCAGCAGCAGGACAGCGTGCACATACGGCTTGTACTCCATGGGCAGCTGTGCGGAGATGCGGCGCGGTGGCGTCGACGATGGCAGCTCCTGCAGCACCTCCGTTAGCAGCGCCTCGAGGTGTGGACGCGCAGCCTCAACGCTCACCTGCAGGTGTGTATAGAGGGTGCCTCTGGCCGACATCTCTGAGCCGGTCACCACCCGGGCCAGTGCCGCAGCCAACACGGATTCAGGCGATGCACTGGTGACTGCAATCCAGGCAGACAGCGCCAAACATTGAAGGCACTGAAACTGCATGGCTGCTCCGACCGACGACTGCTTGAGGAGTTTTTTTTTTTCGATTTTTACCTGGACTGCTGCCTGCTGCTGTTGCCCCCGGGGGAAATCTTTGGAATGGCTCGCAATAATCACGAGTTAATCATGTCAAATTATCGAACAAACCCCCGGGGGACTCCCGAGGGGAGTTGTTTGTTCCCCTTCATTACAGATGTATCAAAGATTGGTTTAGGGTGCAAAACGAGTGTCGTTGCCACCATATTTATGGAGTTATTCAGCAGCGAAATCGAAAGTTATTTTAGGCAATTCCTCGGGTCTTTCCCTCGCTGCTGTGGATGAGGTTTGGCCGAGAGTTGCTCGAAACATGCTAAAACCTGTGACGAAAATTCCAAATCTTAGGGCCAGCAGCTTGGGCATTTGCTGTCACAGCTGGCACTGCCACAGTATGCCACATTGCCACAGTCAAGAGTGACTATCAGTAGCATTAAATTCACATTTATTTCAAACAAAACAAAATTTATACCCTGCACTTTACACACTTAAAATTATTATTGTTATTAATTGGTTGTCCTTTTTTTGTTGCTGTCTTTAAAGGTGCCACAAAATGTCACTAAATCCGAATAGTGTTCGGCGTGAGTACCCCAGTCGATGTCTCTTCATGTGAAGCCAACTTATTACGCTCTCCCTTCGATACTTTGCAGACACCAAAGCCAGCCAGCTGCGGGCCTTGAAGATTAACCAATGGGTGAGTTGGAACACTACAAGTAGGGCTGGGGATGGGGTTCTGATTCATTTACGCATAAATCTCACACAGGCAACGAATAATGCGAGCTCAGCGGCGGCAGCTCCTGCTCGATCGCAGATGTCGTTGCCGCGTGGCACTGCAGGGGAGTCCTGTGCCCCAAGCATTGACTCAATGCCCAAGCCAGTATTAGACTCCTCCACGTGCCAGAGTCAGAGCCCTGCCCACGAGCCCAAGACAGATGCAGGCCAGCCAGCAACCAAGAGCAGCCCGGCTGAGCAGCCGTCTCGGAGTCCCGCATGGAAGACGAACCCTGCAAATGTGCGTGCCGTTGAGCGACAATTCAAGATGCTGAAATGCATTCAATCGGAGTTTGTGCAATCACTGGAGCTCCTGGAACCGCACGAGTCCCGGTTGCTGGGCAGCTACAAATTTCTGCCGCTCGTCATCAATGACAGAAGCAAGTGGCTGGTCAAAAAAGACGATTCCATTCTGAGTTTGCGTGAGTTTCGATTGGTAGATTCCGAGGCCAAGCTTCTGAACTTCCCTTCTTTTGTGGTCAGCCACGGAGAGTGTGCAGGATCTGAAGAATCGCTGCCAGGCTGCCATTGAAGCGGGCTTCATGTTGCTCTACGAACAGCTGGAGGGCGTTCAGTTGGCCAAGGATGAGTTCGCGGCGTCCCAGCAGAAGCAGAAGCTTCTGGTCGAGCTGAAATGTTTACTGGTACGGCAAGCACCGACTGAGCTCCGTGTTTCGGCTCAGAGCTCAACGCTCTCTCTCCCTCTGCATCTCATCCACAGAGCCGACAAATGGACACCATCGTGGAGAACATCGATATGGTGTGTGGCGCAACCCTCGGGCAACAGGATGCGTTCAGGCAGCACTTGTACGGCGAGATATACAAGCTGCGTCAGCAAAAGGAGCTCACGGAGGCACAGATCCTACGTATTACCAAGAGCCACAGCGAGCAGATGAATCGCCTGCAGCTGGAGCACGAGGACAAGCTAAAGGCGCAGCAGCAAAGGCTGGAGGAGCAGCAGCAGGAAAAGCTAAAGGAGCCGCAGCAAAGGGTGCAGGAGGCACAACGAGACGAGTACGAGAGTCAGCTGAAAATACTGAATGCATCCCTAAAGAGTAGGAACAGCACCATCGAATCGGTGGTGGCTGAATCGAACAAGCAAATGGCACTGTAAGTGGCAGAGCTACGACCCCCGTTCAACTATGACCCCATTTTGGCTATCCCCAAAACAGCAATGCGCATCTGGAGCAGCTATTGGCGAAGGCGACTGCTGAGCTGCTGGACACACGGAAGGATCTCGAGAATAGCAAGGAGCTCGTCGCGTTACTGGAGCGGGATCTGAAGGAGGAACGCGAATATCCAGCGACTGTCAGGGCAGCCAAACCTCAGCAGCCCAAGGACATGCCGCTGTCTGAGTGCAACATCAGTGTGCAGCAGATGCTCTCCGATCTGGAGCATGTCAAGACGCAGCTGTACAAGTCCCAGGAGGTGGTGGGCGAGCTGAGGGGAAAGTCGAAGAGCGACCAACAGAAGATAGCCAGCTACACCGAAGAAATCAAAAGCTATCGCCGGAAGGCTCGCGAACACCAAGAAGCTTATCGCAAAATTGTCTTGGAAGCAGCGGACAAGGAAGGGCAGTTGAATCAGGTATGTACATCCATGACAAATAAACACTTTTTCCCTTTTGTTTTAACTCCCGTTGCAGATGCGTCTCCAGCTGGACATGAAGGAGCAGCAGCTGGCCTATGGCTATGAGAAAATGATCAAACATGAGCAGCTAATCCGACGCCTGGAGCGGTCCAAAAAAGTTTCCGTAGAGGAAAGTGCACGCATCGCCATGGAAAGGGACAAGGAGCAGGAGGCCAAGCGCGAAGGGCAACTCAAAAATGAAAAACTAACACAGGAGCTGTAAGTACTCCAAGTTCATCGCTCTCCGAATTATATTTTATGTTCCCACAATCCCACTTGCAGTCAGCAATTTGTAGATTTTATTCTCTACAAGGGTAAAGCTCCAGCTGTAATTGAAGGTCTCATTGGTGTGTGCAGCATCTGCAGTTGCATACATCAAAAGAATCTGGATCCAGAGACGCGCAAGGAGATTCAGGTAAAAATTGGAGCATCGCATGGCATCTCCTTCAGCAGATGCTGCGCGGCCAACACAGTCAACAGAAGCAGCAGCAGCACCAGCGAACATGCTTAGCCAGCCTGTACAGAGATTCTAGATTCCGCAAGAGATTAGCCAAGAGCTTTTCCCTGCATAATCCTCGGCAGTATCCACAATTTTCTGCAAACTGAAATCAGAGTTCTCCAGACATTATTCGACACATTCTTAAATAGTCAAAATTTCTGGTTATATAATTGCTTATTTTCCTGTTCTACAATAAATATTCGGCCCACTTGAGTCTAAAGATTTCGTTGCGGATTAAGAGCAGAGCGTCGGCAGCGTCGTATGCAGTGTGCAGCGCAGTCGGCCCACGCACAGCGTAAAAGCTTCGTGTGGCTTCGGCCCCATGCACAGCGAGCAGCTGCAGCAGCAGCGAAACAATTTCGTATGACCGATGCACAGCAAGCAGCCGCAGCGGCAGCGAAACAACATCGTATGGCCGATGCACAGCAAGCAGCCGCAGCGGCAGCGAAACAACATGCACATCTGCTTGGCTGACGCAGCGGCAGAGAAGCAAGAAACGCATTTGACTGCTTCTCTGTTGTGTTTGTGTGTGTGTGTGTGTGCATGCAAATGCACTAAAACATAAGAGTGTCTGCGTGCCAACAGCTGATTTAGAGCTTCTTTCTGCAGTGGGAAAAAAGTAAGCGAATTCTTTTTTGTTTTAATTAATAATTGTTGGGTTTTTGTTTTTATTTTGAAATAGCAAAAGTCTAATCATCAAAATTATCCGTATCATCATCATCATCGAAGTTAAAGTAATCGAGTTCATTGTCATCCTGTTCCTTTCTGCCAGAGGTGTCCATGTCATCATCGTCGTTGTTGTTGTTGCTCAACTCTTGGCTCTCTTTTATATCTATATTCGGTTCTGGGTCTGCTGCTGCCTCCGCTTGATCCTCCTCCTCCTCCTCAAAGAGTCCACGCTCAGCGGCGCCCAGCTCATAAACGGGCCCCTCCTCCGACTCATACTTGGGCTTGGCTTCCTTTACGGCTGCTTTCTTCCTGCCCAGCACCGGTGGCTGGACCTCTACGCGTGTCTGGTTGGTATGGTGACTGAGCATGGTCTTGTACAGATGGGGAAAGCGTCGCTGGAACTCGATTTTGATGCGCAACAGACGCTCCAGCATATCGGGTGTGAGTAGACTTCGCTGCTGCGGCATCTGTGGCATGATGTGCGTATCCCGGCGACGCCGTCCATCGTTATCCTTAAGGTAGGCTGCATAGCTGCCGCCGCCAGTGTACAAGGCATGGTGGGGATCGTAGGCTTTGTGGGTCCAGGGATCATTGGGATGAGAAATTGGCAGCAGGCCCATATACGGCTGCAATATCCCCTCTTTGAAGCTGTATTTGGAGCCCAAAACTGGATCGGACTCCGACTCTGTCTCTGACTCTGACTCTGATTCAGATGCGGTTGATGCTGATGATTGACTGAAGATGGACGATGGACGATAGACGATGGTGTGTGGATGCCATGGAAAATGAAGAAGGGATGCATGAAATGATTAGTGGATTCGAGTGATAAGTGATCTAAGTGGGAAGATGGCTTATATATCTATGGCCGACACCCTGCCGTGCCTAATGTAAGCTATGATTATGGTTAAATTGGTTAGGATTATAATGCTCTTATAATGGAATGCTCTTGCTGATGATTTGTGGCTTCTGCTGCCTGCGACGCACGCGCTTGCGCTTCAAGACGCTGCTGCTCGGGCGCTTGGACTGCACACTGGCGGCTGTCCCTGAGGCAGCGTTCTGCCTTTCGCGCTGCACCTGCAGTTGGAGCAGATCGTTGAGGACGTCCACCAGTTGATCCAGTTTACTGCCACTGATTCTGGCCACATGTCGCGAGCCGCCTGCTGGCTCCGGCACCGGCACCGGCTTCAATCTGGTGGTTAGCTTTGCCTGCCGCGTGGCTCGCTGCCAGCCATTGTCGCTCCGATTGTGTACCCTGCCCCTCCTTTGGCCACTGCTTACAGTGCTGCGGCGACGCACAAACTTTCCCCGCATCGCATATGGACTGGGTGTGGTGGCGACGGCGGCGACACTGGCATCGAAATCATCGTCATCGAGTGCCGCATTCAGAAGCGCCGCCTGCTGCTTGACGCTGACGGAGGAATATGTGGAGGAGCGCTTGGCCTTGTTCTCCGAATCGGACTGCAAGTCGGCATAGGAGGCGTCTTCGGTGGAGCCATTCGGCTCGTAGTTGTCAGCTGCCTTGGGCAGCTCCAGGTCCTGGCCCTCGGCGTACTGGCGCTCGTGGGACTTTGTCAGATATTCGGTGTCGTAGCCACGATTGGCCAGCAGTCGCTGCCAGGTCTTCTCGTCCTCGTACTCCATGTGGGACATGGCCAGATCCGAGGCGGAGGCAGTCACACCATCAAGGCTCTCATCCGTCTTGGCAATGGCATTCGCATGCAACAGTTTGGCAGGAGATTGCCTTGGAGTGGCACTGGTGGCAGTGCTGGCGGTACTGGTGCGGGGGCTAGTGCTGCTGCTGCTGCTGCTGCTGCTGCTGCTGGCTTCTGTGGTGGTTGCCTGTGCACCGCTTGCTGTGGTGCTCTCCGGACTATCCTCCTGCTTCTTCTGTAATTTTGCTACCTTCTTCTCCTGCTCCATCTTTGAGACAGCCAAATTCGTTTTTAGCTTTAAATATTTCTCCGTTAGCTGCGCCAGTTCCGTCTTTAGCTCTGCGATAAAGCTGTGCAGATGGACGAGTTCCTCCTGTGGATCCTCCGTTTGATTCTCAAGTGTTTCGTTTCCTGGATGCGAAGCAGCCACCGCTGAATCCTGTTGCATTTGATCCGCATCCGCATCAGGTGCATCCTTGGCTGCCACACTTTTGGCTGTTGTCTCCGTTGTGCTGGACACCTGTGGCGTGTAGCTCTGCTCTGGCTGATGATGATGGTTGTGGTGGTGATGGGGGTGCTGCTGCTGTAGCTCCTCCTCCTCCTGCTCCTGCTGAACACCTTCGGCATAGTCATCGCCGCCAATCTCCAGCGGCTCTCGACTGGCCCTCTCCAGGGCCTCGCGTATGGATGCGGCATTGTAGCGCATCAGCGCCTCGGCAGGATCCTCATCCGGACTGAGGGTGATCTCCTTCAGCCCCGTCTTGTACTCACGCCGCAGTGCGTTCAGCGAACTCTCATCGATCGTCTCCAGGGTGCCGTATTCGGCATCGCGTCGCTGGCGACCGCTTCGCCGACGACTGATGCTGCGACAGCGACAGCCCTGAATGGCGTCTGCACCGCCAGCACCAGCACCGCTGCATTGGCACCCCCTGCCGCAGCGGCAATGGGAACTGGCACAGCCGCAACCCAAAGATCTCTGAAAGATGGCTAACCTTTTGTGTAGTCGCTGTGTTGGCGTCAATTGTGGGGTCGTCTGGTTACTACTTCGCTGCTGCTCCTGCTCCTGCTGCTGCACTCCGTTGGGATTGCCGGGATTTATTGTCTGAAATGCGTCGCCTGTTTAATGACATGAGGAGGACCACGGAGAGAGAGACCAAACCAAAAGAGAGGCGAATGAATCTTATGAAATGGTTCAAATGGAGGCAACTACGTGTAATCGTGGGTGTGGCGTGGGTGTGTGGGTGCTTTGTGTGGTGGATTTTGGTTTCATTAGATCTCAACTTACCCTCGCCATTGTCTGATGCTGTCGCAGCATCTCGTCGACCTCGTCATTGCCCAGGGCAGCCCGATAGCCGCCGCTCGAGTACCCTCCGCTCGAATGTCCGCCGCTCGAGTACCCTCCGCTCGAATGGCCTCCGCTGGAGTACCCTCCGCTGGAGTAGCCGCCGCTGGAATAGCCGCCGCCTCCGTAAGCATTCGATCCGTAGCCGCCGCCACCGTAGCTGGTGCCATAGCTGGGCTGTGGCCGTGGGTACTGCTGCTGCTGCTGCACGGCATAATAGTTGATCACTGTGGGCGATCCATGGCCATGCTTGGACTTCTTGCGCTTGTCGCCGCCCAGGCCCAGCATATCGACTCCTACAGATGACAAAGTTGGGTCACGCTCACGTTCACGATTACGGAATACGCCAAAGAGATTACCTTTGTGGCGTGCCTGGCCAGGTACCTCCGGCATCTGTGGCTCTGCCTCGCCCAGCATCGCCTCGCCCTCTTCTCCGGCGTCACCTTGGGGCTCCCCCCATTGACGGGCTGAGTCCAGCTGCTGCATTTGCATGGGGTCCATTGTCATTTGTCTTTGCTGCATCATCATCATTGGGTTCTGTTGGATCTTGGCCTCCTGCTTCTCCGCTTCCCACTGTCTCTGCTGCATCATCATTGGGTTCTGTTGGATTTTGGCCTCCTGCTTCTCCGCTTCCCACTGCCTCTGCTGCATCATCATTGGATTCTGTTGGATCTTGGCCTCCTGCTTCTCCGCTTCCCACTGTCTCTGCTGCTGCTGCATTTTGGCCTCGTTTTGCTCAGCCTCCCACTGCCTCTGCTGCTGCTGGATCATCATGGGATTCTGCTGCATTTTGGCTTCATTTTGCTCAGCCTCCCACTGTCTTTGCTGTTGGATCTTTGCATCTTTTTGCTCCGCTTCCCATTGCCTTTGCTGCATTTGCATCATGGGATTCTGTTGCATTTGTGGTGGCTCCATTGCCATCTGGCGCTGCTGCATTATCATGGGCTGCTGCTCCATTCGCATGGGTTCTTGCATCATGATCATCGGTTGCTGCTGCTGCTGTTGCTCCATTCGCTGCTGCATGTGCATCATGGGCTGCTGTTGCATTTGCGCATGCTCCGCCATCATCTGTCGCTGCTGCTGCTGCTGCTGCTCCGCTTCCCATTGCCTCTGCTGCATCATCATGGGATTCTGCTGAATTTTGGCCTCTTTTTGCTCGGCTTCCCATTGCCTCTGCTGCTGCATCATCATGGGCTGCTGTTCCGCCATCATCTGTCTTTGCTGTTGCATTTTGGCTTCGTTTTGCTCCGCTTCCCATTGCCTCTGCTGCTGCTGCATCATCATCATGGGATTCTGCTGCATTTTAGCCTCCTGTTTCTCGGCTTCCCACTGCCTCTGTTGCATTTGAGGCATGGGCTGCTGCTGCATCATCATTGGCTGCTGCTGCATCTGTCGCTCCTGCTGCTGTGGCTTCTCTCCAGTTGCGCGGTAGGCAGCATAGATCTTGTCCTCCTTGTTCTTCTCCGCTGATTGTTGCTCTGTTGCCATGCGATAGGCGTAGGCCATGATCTTGACAATATCCTCCTTGGACATGGACGCATCCGCGGGCATGGTCTGGCGCTTGAAGGCGGCATGATTGGCTCGCGACTTGCGCTGCGCCTCCTTGTGCAACAGACGACGGACGTAGTCGTCGCGCAGCGCCTGCTCAATGTCTGCTCGTGTGATCTTGTGAACGGGAGTGCGACTCAGCGGATAGCTGATCTTGTAGGGGGAGCCGCTGCCGCTGCTGCCGCTGCTGCCGCTGCTGGAGGCGGCGCTCGAGCGCATCTCCTTGGCCACGCGCTCAATCTGCTGCAGCATCTTGAGCTCGGCAATCACCTGTCGCTCGAACGCTCTCAGCTTTGCCTCGACGCGCAGATCCTCAAGCGGCTTGGACTCTCCCTCATCGCCTTGACGGTTCATGGGCATGCGAAACCAGAGCAGTGGCACACGCTCCTTCTCATCCAGATCGTTATCCTGCGAGTAGGCGGCCTCCTCGGGCCTCACACGAATCTCGGATATGTCCGAGGCCTGGCCCTCAGAGCCGGGCGCAGGACTGGCGGGCGGTGCTCCCGGCCACATCTGTCGCAGATTGCTGAAGAAATCCACGCCGCTGGGCATCGGCGGCAGACTCTGTTGAGCCTGACCCAACATTTGGTTCATATCAAAGTTGCTGGGGTTGAGGAACGCGAAGGGATTCGGAGCTGCCACCGGGGCAGCTGGCTCATCGGCTGGCTTGTCTGCTGGCGGGGCGGGCTCTGCTGGTGCTGGCGGCAGAGCGGCGGGCGGCGGTGGAGGTGCGGCACCCAGGATGTTCTCGAAACCGAATTGCGGCATTGTTGGCATCGGTGGCAGCTGCATATTGGTAAGAGCCTGTCCCACATTGGGGGCCATCTGTCCGAGGTTGAAGTTATCCGGATTGAAGTTAGCGGGATTCATCAAGCCTTGGGCAAAGTTTGCGTTGGGCATTTGGGCGAGGAACTGGCCGAACGGGTTCGTTGGTGGTGGTGCATCCTGGCGAGGAACCCGCGTCTTGGCCGTGGGATCATCGGCCAGCACTAGGACTACCTTTGAGGCCGCCGCCGTGGGCTGGAGAGAATCGGGCACGGCGCCGAGGATCGTGGGAGCCGGAAAGAGTGCTCCCCAGCGCAAAAGGCTGCCCAGGGCGGGGAAGAGCATGTAGAAGGCATCTAGGGAGGGCACGCCGCTGCGCAAGGGTGTGATTGGCGGCATCTGGCCAAGGATCTGTACATGGGCGGAGTGTAAACAATCTTCAGTTAGGATCAAACACTCGCATTTGGAATACTCACCGCTTCCTCAGTGGGCATTCGTGGCTTGGTGTCGGCTGTGCCATTGTTGGGGTTCTCCTGCTCGCCAGCATCCCCCGTCGTGACTGTGGCTTGTGGGGCCGTCTCCTGGCCAAGGACCACCAGCGCCAGGCATGGCGCCAGCAACAAAAGGCACTGCAATCTCATTTCGGACAAGTATCGCTCTTGGAATGAAGATCGATCGATATACGCCGGAGCTCGTTCGCCGACTGACTGCTGCAGCTCTCACGACACTGGCCCAAATAGATTTTTTGCACCCACGGCGACCAGTGGGGCGGACCGGCAAACTGTTGACGTTGGCGAATTCGTGCCCCGCCGGTCGGTGGCGGTTTTGCTGCATTTTGCACGCACCGCGCGAACAGAATATCGTTTCCGTATGTGTGTGCCCCCGATCCGTGGCACCTACTCTTCCACAGCAGCAAGCAAAAAACCTTGCTCAAAGTTCCACAGAATCAGCGTAAATGATGCACTGTAAACAATACGTCGCTGTCCAGGGGCGGAGTTGCTCGAACGGGGGTAGTCATCGGAAGGCCTTACCTTAAGTAAGAATTGGAAATTCCTTCAAAATATGATTAATCACTCCATGAGTGCTTACATTTCGAACAGCTCTATTCATAATATATGCTCTACCCTGGGCCCAATGAAGTCCGTCCCTGGCAAGTGGTGGGCAGCGGTGTGCCCTTCATAGCTTCTTGGAGTTTCTTCTGCTCCGAGAAATTCTTGCAGCGTTGCCGCCCCGATCAAAATGTGTGTCACCATTGCGGAGATCAAATGGCTGAGATCAGCTCGTTTCTGCTTTTCTGCTTGTCCAGACAAGAGAAACAAAAGAAAAGATTGTTTTTTTTTGTTCTGGCACAGCAGCAGCGACAGCAGCGGGTGCTGCTGTGGTTTCGTCTGCACTCAGCGGAAAAGACACACACACACATGTACCCGAATAACTGCACCGCAGTCCAGCGACCTTTAGAATCTGACTGCTGATGCACATTTATCATGCCAAGACACAGATAATATTGTGAAATTACTCATGGACAAAACTATGAAAAATCAAAGAAGCACGCTGCATTCCGTTAGTTGAGTACGCGGGGTGGGGGTGATGGTAATGCCGTTATTTAGAGATGATCAGAGCATCGATCTATCGGCTCATCAGCAGTGCAAGCGTTTTCCAGTACTGACCATTAGAAACGGGAAGTGTGCTGTTTGCCAGCACTGACCGAAGCTTAGCTGTAAGTAACTGTATATAAAAATGTAAACAAAGGTATTTAAATTCCAATTAAAATGCATTTAAAAGTGCCAGCGTAGTAGGTGGTGGTGAAGATTCATCCGATGGACCCACACATGTTGTAAAAACATATAGTTTGAGTAAATAATATACATTTAATGCTAATTTATAATGCATTTGCAGATGCCAGCGATATTGGAGGGAGGCGGCCAACACGCAACATTACAGTAACGACTCTCGTTAAACGAAACATGCAACAGCAGGAAAAACACAAAATGCCATCCAAACAGACGACAGTTGCAAAGGAGCCACCGGGGAATCATGTTGCCGTTCGCCGTACACAATGTGAGCCTCGTCTACGCCATTGTGTGGGCCATTGACCATTACTATGGGCAGTCGACAAGCACGGCCCTGGCCCTCGTGCAGTTTGCCACAAGCGCTGGCAGTCGGGGTTATCACAACGATCTGATTGACGCGACCTTGGACCGAGCCTCGGGTGCGGGTAAAATTCAGTTTCTCCTCGAGGATGAGCGCATGGACATGACGGAAAACCTCGACGAACTGCCACCGCCCAGCGGGGTGACGGGGCGACCGAGTGCCATCTGGTTTTTGGACAGCCTGCGTGCCTACATCCGACTGGAGCGCTATCTCCTGCAGCCAGGCAGCGCCTACAAGCGCAACGGCTACTTCATCATCGTCTACACGGGCAGGGAGGCGCAACCGCTGGAAACGATCAAGATCATGTTCCGGCGACTACTCAACATCTACGTGCTCAACGTGAATGTGTTCCTGACGCGACGCGGCATTGTCCAAATGTACACCTACTATCCGTACGGACCGCATCGCTGCCAGTCGTCGCTGCCCGTGTACTATGGCTCCTTCCAGGGCGTGCCCTCCACTGCGGAGTTTGGACTCAGGCGGAAGCTGTTTCCCAGCAAACTGACGAACATGCATGGCTGCGAACTGATCGCAGTGACCTTCGAGCATCGGCCCTATGTGCGCATCGATGACGATGCCAATTCGCCCAACGGTCGCCGTCTGCACGGCATCGAGGGAATGATCTTCAACTCACTGGCGGAGCGCATGAATTTCACCATCAACCTGGTGGAGCGTCAGGACAAAGATCGTGGCCAAATAATGCCCAACGGCAGCGTCACGGGCATACTCCAAATGGTAAAGAAATCTGCACTTTCCCTTGACTTTAAAACGATAATTTTGAATGCTTTTTGCAGATCTTAGAGGGCGAGGCCAACATCACTTTCGTGTGCTTCATGTACAGCAAGGAACGTTCCGATGTGATGCTGCCGAGCATTTCCTATACGAACTTTCCCATTGTGCTGGTCATACCGGGCGGCGGGACAATGAAGCCGCTGGAGCGGCTCATGAAACCATTTCGCTACATCATCTGGTCCTGCCTGATTGTGAGTTTGCTGATCGGTCTCAGCCTGATTGCCGTGCTGCAGCTGCTGCCGGTGCCGGCGGTGCGGGAGCTGGTGCTGGGGAGAAGCAATCGATTGCCGTGTCTGGGCCTGTGGTACAGCCTCCTCGGCGGTTTGGCGCTGCACACGCCGCGGCGTAACTTTTCACGCTATCTGCTGGTCATGTGGCTGCTCGAGACGCTGGTGCTGCGTGCCGCCTACACGGGCCAGCTGTATTTGATCCTGCAGGACGCTCAGGTGCGCACGCCGCTGCAGTCGATGGCGGAGGTGGTGGCCAAGGGCTATGCGTTCTACATGCTGCCAGCGCTGAGGGGCGTCTTCCGCGACTCGCTGCTCAGCTCAAACATTCGCGTGGTACGGAGCCACGAGGCGTCGCTGCTGCGACTGCGCGACGAGGATGATCCGGGCATAGCCGTGCCGCTGCTGCTGCCCACCGTCTATGAGTTTGACTATCTATCCGGCCCGACCAGGCGACATCTGACCGTGCTGCCCGATGCCCTGATGACTGCCCCACTGACGCTCTACATGCGGCCGCACTCGTACCTAAAGCGTCGCATCGATCGCCTGCTCATGGCCATGATGTCGTCGGGCATTATCTACCGCTATCGCCGCATGTATCTCGATCGCATCGAGCGCATGGCCAAGCGGCGCAGCGCGGAGCCCCAGCCCCTCACCATTGTGCAGCTGAGTGGCATCTTCTTCTGCCTGATGGTTCTCCAGCTGCTCGCTGGCATGGTCTTTGTCCTGGAGCGTCTGGCACTGAGGCATTCCCGTTTCCGCCGCGCCCTGGATGTGGCCAATCGTTATGTAGCTTAAGCTTTGCACGATTATGTATTAAAATAAGAGAAAATGCTTCGCTACAATCTTTCCATTATCAAAGCCAATCGACGCCAGCGTGGCCGCCGGCTGAGCAGCTCCAGGCCGAACACACAAATGCCCACAGCCAAGGCGCCGCACAGGCAGTTCAGGGCGGCCACAATGAAGCCCATGGACTCGGCAAAGCCCGTCCGCACATCCACAGCCGAGGCCAGAAGCCTGCCCCTGTGCGCACCCTTGCCATCCGTTGTGGTCGGCAGGTTGGCCCAGGCCAGGCGCTGCGAGTGATGCTGGAAGAGGCCAAAGCTGCGCATTTGGAACAGCAAATGATTGACAATGTCCAGGAAGTAGGAGTCGCGCGGAAAGTACATGCACAGCATATTGTCGAGGATCTTCTCGGCGAGTATGACAAAGCGCTGGCGCCGCTCCTTGTGCTGCGTGAGGTGGTAGGCGAGGAAGGTGACGCTGGTGAAGGCGCCCGTGAGCGGTGGCTCCTCGAGCAGTGCATCGAATATGTCCACCGGCTGGCCGGGCCTGACCTGTATGAGCCCGTCGAATGCCTGCACCTTCAGCGCCATGCGGTGTGTGGCATGATCCGTGATGACGCCAAACCCTGCGCCCACCATCTGCTCAAAGGTGTGCGGCAAGGGCTTGGTCGGTGCATTGTGCAGAAAGTTAAACACGGAACCCTCGTAGCAGGCGCGCACCACGAAGCTCCAGAGCAGCCAACCGGCCACCACGGGAGCGGGCAGGCGGCAGTAACGCCCCAGGCCACGATGCACCAGGGCCAGGCCGCCCAGCAGCAGCCAAGTGTAGCGCTCGAAGGGGAACAGCATTATCTCGTAGTTGCTGTACCTGCCGCGCGCTTTCAGGACAATCACGTAGGCAATCTGGCTGTACGGCCACGTGGCGGTGAGGTGTGCCTGTCGTTCCGGCGTGCAGGCGGCCGAGCCCAATGTGAGATTTGCCCGACGATCGAGGAGCATGCGATAGGCGCCCGTCATGGTGCCATTTAGGTAGCTGGAGCCACCAACCAGCTCGGGCGGCTCGTTGGGCAACAGCTGAATGGTAAAGTTCATTCTGCTGGCCATTATCCTCAGCAGCATTCCGTCGAGGCCTTCGACTTGATCCACGCCCCGAGGCTGCTCCCAGTGTAGGTGCATGTACGGCGCTATTGGCCACACAATCACGCTCAGCGGACAGCCGTGCATGTTGCCCAGTCGATAGGGGAACATCTCGCGTAGACGCCACTCCCGTTGGGGCAGCTCCACGGGCTCGGTGCTGGCACAGCTGCCGGCTGTGTATGGCAGAAAGGCGAATGCCTGCAGCGTCGATCTCTCCATGTGGGCCAGCAGCAGCAGCACATTCAAGTTGTACAAACGATGCAGAAAGTGGCCAAATATCTGGGACATGCTGCTCCGCTGCACACTCACCTCCGGCTGCGATGTGAGCCACACAATCAGGTACATGCCCTTGATCTCCAAGGCAGAACAGGCAGCTCTGCGAATGGATTATGATTACTCCCATGTTTGGTCTTCGATTTTACAACTCACATTGCCTGCTCAGGACTCTGGACAAAGAGCAGCTGCAGTCGCACACGGACACTCTGCTCGGGGCTGAGCTGCGAGGCCAACACCACGGGCACCAGCTCCTCACGACTCAGGCTGTAGTCCAGCACACAGCGCACCAATCGCGCCTCCTTCTCGTCCAGATGCTCATAGTCCGTGCTGATGAAAGCACTCAGATTGTGGGCGGCACAAGTGTTCACGCGGATGCGATGCAGCGCTTCGGTAAGCTTCCTCACCAACGGCAGATGCGGCGACTCTTCGACAGGCCAAGCAGCAACCTGCACCTGGAGCAGTGCCAGGATGTGGAGCACATGAAACCCAGCACTCGACAGCTCCATGTCGCTGGCCAAACTGTTTGACATTTTTGCACCATCGAAGCGGTTTTTAGGTTTCCACTTGCAATTTCGCAATCGATTGTGGGCCGCAGGGAGTGCTGAAAGTTCCCAGTGGAATCTTTTTCAATCAATTGCTAAAATATATTTTTGCAGGTACAGTGCGTTTCGGTACAGCCATAGCACAACAATAGAAACTATTCTTGAAAGCTTTATGGAATATTTTTGGACAGCCTCAACTTTGTGGATCATTGCCACCTGCATTCTTAAGAATTCGGTCCTCAAATTTGAGGATGATCATGCTCAGGCTGCTCAGAGCCACTAGTGTCATTGAATGGGTTTACTTACTGGTTACACGAATGACCTTTACGTGGTTTAATTGCTGTTTTTAATGCTGCAAAATTGCGATTTGTGCAAATTGGAATTTTGTGTCAGCGCCTACTAGTGTCGATAAGTTATCGATGTATCGATGGTGCGTGTTCTTCTCTCACTAACGATAATAGCCTTTTCCCTATCGCATACAATGGGCTAATTAGCGCCAAAAACAAACAAATAATTATGGGAAAAGATTGCCAAGTTTTGGTGCATTTTCGCATAGAACTTTCGAAAAAATGAACTCCTGCCCACTAGCTGTCATTGTGGTTGACTTTACTGTCAATAGGCTTGAGAAGTCCTCACTTATTTCTCATAATGTTTCCTACATCCGAGATGAGCACAGCTCCCAGCAGTAAGCAGCTTAAAAATAAGTAAATTTAAATTTTTTTAAATAATTTGAGAAAAAAAAAAGTTTATTCGTTTGTGTGTTTAATCTATAGGAAAATGTCGGCACTTAACATTGACGGCGTGTGCTCAGTTTTGAGCATGCTGCAAGGCTACTTGCCGTTCTCATGTTGCTCTGAGCAACCCAAAGAGGACTCTATTGAAGAGAACATATTCTTCGATTCTGCTGTCGTTGACCCAGCTGCCGTGGTAGTTGAAGACATTTCGAAAAGCAAGCCTGCTGCTGCAGAGTGCAAGAATCTTGCCAGCCCCGACAAGAAGTCTGCCACATTGAAGAAGCAGCCGAATGCAGCCGATTATTGGTTTGACATAGGCCGCCGCTCCCATGCCACCTACGTGTTCAATGGGGAATACTCACCCGACTCCACTTTTGAGATGGACTTGGCCACCCTAGAGGAGGAGTGGATCAAGTTTATGATGCGTAATGTCGAGCCGGAACCTCCTATGATCGTGGCACCCCTTCAAGAATACGAATTGGTTGCCGAAGTGCAATTTATTCGCTTCACACTCGATGGCATTTTGTGGCTGACTGATGAAGATTCTTCCGATGAAGAAGAGGATGATAAGTCTCGTTGTAGAAGCATTTCTTGTTAATATATTTTAATAATTGTTGAGATTGTGCAGGGGTTCAGTTTTCTTTTTCGATAGCCTTTCGCTTATGGCACATTTGTACAGAGCCAGCATGAATTATCGATTGTGAGGCGCACTGTATGCCCTCCCTAGCGATTGATAAGCCATAGAAGCCGTGACTGTGACCTGTAATGCATTAACAAATCTGTGTTCATCACTTAAACTAATTGCTGCGCGTACACATGGGTGGGGGGAGTCCACGAGCCCAACCCCACCATGGCTGTGGGGCATGTGCGTGACAGGTTTCGGTGTCAGTATTATGCATGAGGCGCATAACCATAAATTAACACCATCAA
Source organism: Drosophila subobscura (assembly GCF_008121235.1). Classification (NCBI taxonomy): domain Eukaryota; kingdom Metazoa; phylum Arthropoda; class Insecta; order Diptera; family Drosophilidae; genus Drosophila; species Drosophila subobscura. The sequence goes on along the minus strand of NC_048530.1, from coordinate 19,260,120 downwards.
CGCGCGACACACACGGACGTACAGGTTGTGCCATGCCTCAGACAGCAGAGGGCGAAGGTTTTGTTGTGGCCCAGCCCCTCCCACACCCACGCTCCCACCCCCAGCAGTCAGTGTCAGGCGACATGCAAACGGCATGTGTCGGCCCGTAAGAGGTTTACAAATCGCCGGACACCGCAGTGGGTTGGGTTGGAGACTCCTACAAGAACAGGCGTTGCAGTTGCACCAATCGTTGGGATAGCAGCTCCAGCAGGAAGATGAACAAACTCAGCAGATGACCGAGCATCACGAGCAGAAACATTGCATAGAGCTCGACGAGGCCGAGCTGCTTGAAGGCCTGCTCGTTGCGCAGATAGCTCTCGAAGAGCTCCCAGCGTGCCCAAATGGAGATGAGGCCGACGGAGCGCATCCACATAATCTCATCGTTGAGGTGATCGATGAGGAAGGAGTGCTTGCTGAGGTACATTGTCATCTGCATGCTCACAATGTCCTCGGCAATGATCTCAAAGTGATCTGCCTCCACGGGCTGGCCCGTGCGCTGGCCCAGCCGCTGCGCCCGCTCCGCACTCAGGCGATTGAAGTGGATGTACATGTCCAGCGCGGAGGCAGAGACATGGCGACTCTTCTGCGGATTGGCTGCGAGATACTCGAGGGCCGCTCCCTCCTCGACGTCGGCGAGTATGCGGAAGGTCATGTGCTGTACGCTGGGTATCTCGGAGAGCACCTCGTGCACCACGGGCGTGACGACCACCGTGTAGTTCTGCTGCACCAGCGCATCGATGGACTGCGGCCATCTGTTCAGCTGGTGGGTGCGAATCAGATGGTAGAGCAGTCCCTGGTACACCGTGCGAATGATGAGCGTGTAGAGCATCAGCAGCAGGCAGTAGAGGCGTCCGGTGTGCGAGCGTGGCGCCACCAGCAGCGGCATGCCCACAAATATCAGCTCCAGATTCAACCAAAGCCTCGACTCGGGCCGCGTCTCGCGCAACAGCCGCTCAATGGCCAGCTGCAGCAGCGCCGACAGAGCCAGCACTCCTCCAATGGCCAGCCATATCTGCAGGCGGTACGGATAGAAGAGAATGTCCAGCGAGCTCAGCTCAAAGCTAGAGTCCAGGATGCCGAAAACCTCGCGTGTCTGATAGTAATTGTGCGTGGAGGTGGCCATCAAGCTGCGGTCCACCGTCTGCCGTATGCCGCCCAGCGTGAGATCCGCCTCGTGGCGTCGCAGCTGCAGAAATATCGATTACAAATCTATCATCCCGATTAACGGGAAGACTCACCAGCTCGAGGGCTTCGTCGCGAACATTCTTGGCCTGAAGCTGGCGCACGGCAATGGAGAAATTCATTCTCTCGGCGAGGGTGAGTAGCAGGCGACCCTCGTAGCCACCGCTGACGCTGCTCTCCGAGCGAATCTCAACAAATGGCGGCACATTCCACAGGGCACAGCGCAGGGGGCAGCCAAAGAGATTTCGCAGCTTGCGGGGAAAGATCTCCGGCTCGAGGAGCGTGCTGCCATTGTAGCGATTGATGAGACGCGGCGACATGTCCGCACAGCTGCGCTCACTGAACGGATAATAGCTGTAGATGAGCACATCCCCGTTGGACTTTTGCACTTGGACGCTACAGTGGATGAGATGATAGCGCCAGCAGTACTCAAAGATCTGTCGCATCTCCTGCTGCAGCAGATGGTCGCGTGCCTGCAGGAAAATGAAGTAATGCTCATTGTAGTTGTACTCCCGCGCATAGTACTCCATTCGTATCTCGGAGAAGGCCGCAAATGAGTCCGTAAATATCACATTGAAGTGCCGACGTCCCGCCACCGGCCGCCAGGGCACACCCTGCTCCACCTTGACAATCTGCAGCGGTGCAAGGCCCCAGTTGCGGAAGAGAGTGCTCATCATTTCGTTGTAGAAATTGCACGTATGCTCGCTGCGGCAGCACAGGATGAGCACCAGCGAGGGCGTCACACTGAGTATATGATGATGGACAATGTGCAGCAGGGCGCGTGCGACAAATTCGTTTATTTGATTCTCCTGCTCGCCGGACAGATCGCAGTACGAGCTGAGCAGACCGGTTATGTTCATCCTCCGATTGCCACACGAATGACCCAACACACACGAACGGGGGCCACAAGCCCAGCAACTCGCTTTGTGTTTAACTTTCCGTTTAATTGCAGAGAAAAAAGAGGATGAAACAGGGCAAAACTTTGACCCATGATTAATGGTCACAGGCACGTGGCAGAGGCTAATTTCCACGCAACGTCCAGCGCTGGAGCAGCAGTTCGATGGCAAAGACCAGGCCACAAATGGTGTACAACAGTGCCAGCAGCTTGTAGACGCCAGACAGCTGGGAGTTGCTGATGTAACGACGCCGCTCCTGAGCCAATGGCACATCCTGCTGCCGGCGGTGAGCCACGAAGGCGGCACGTCGCCAGGCGTGTATGAATCCCGTGTCATCCAGTCGCCTTATGGCCTCGTTCAGCTTCTCGTACATATACGAATGCTTCGGCATGTAGAGGCCGGCATATTCCACATTCACTGGCTGACCCACCACATGGTAGCTGTCCGGTTGGCTGCTGGAGCGCAGATGTGCCAGCGCGACGTCCATGCTGGCTATGGCGAAGATTTTGGCGCCTTCAGCGTGTTGCAGCGTGTCCAGCACCTCCTGATCGTAGGGCGTGTGCAGGCCCGAGAAGCTCTCCGTGCGGCGTGCCACCAGCGGCATCGCGTGCAGCATTCGCAGCGTATTGGCGGTGCACACGCCATGGAAATTCTCCGCCAGCAACTGCTCCAGGGAGCTGGGCAGCGTCGCAAACAGCTGCATGCGGATCAGATGGAAGAGCAGCGACTGGTAGCAGATCCTCAGCGGTATCACGGCATACAGCCAGTGGGCCAGCACCAGTCTGGGCAGCCAAGCGCGTGGCAGGCGCGTCAGCGTCTGACCCAACAGCAGCTCCAGCGCTGGCAGTGCAGCTCTCCGAATGGCCATCTGCAGGGCCAGGCAGCCGAGCAGCATCAGCCACACGGACCACTCGAACGGGAACGTGAGCAGCGCCAGCGAGCCAAAGCGATAGCTCTCCCGCTGCAGCACGGCCACCAGTGGCGCCGAGTAGTAGGACATTCCAGTGGTCAGCAGCTGGTTCCGCCGCGCCGTCTTACGAAAGTAACCAAGACTCAGATTGGCACGCCGCTGGAGCAGCTGCAGCAGACAGAGAAGCTACAGTGAAGGTTAATTCAGGACTGAACTTAACTCACCCACTCCATGGGTCCCTCGCTGGTGCCATTGGCCAGGCGATAGAGCTCCGGCTGGACGAGCGTCAGATTGATCAGCTCCACTGTAAAGTTGAGCAAGCGGGCCAGATGCTCCACCAGCTGAATCTCGAAGCCGCTGGCACGCAGCCCACCATCCGCGTCGTTCCAGGCGAGCTCCACGAATGGCGGCTGGTGCCAGGTGAGCACCGAAATGGGGCAGCCATGCAGCTGAGCGAGCTTATCGGGAAACATTGTCGCATTGACCATGCGCTGGCCATCAAAGTGATTCACCAGCACCGGCTGTGCCGCCTGGCAGTGCTCCGAGGTGTACGGATAGTAGCTATAAACGAGCACATCCACCTCGGCTGTCTGTATCATCACGTTGCAGTGCAGCCAATAATGCGCCAGGCAATGGTCCAGTATCAGTCGCAGCTCCAGTGGTATCAGATGATCGCGCGTCTGCAGAAAGATGAAGTAATATTCCGGATCATCAAAGTCCGCGTTGTCCTCGGTAATGTTTGTGTTGCTGCAAAGAATGGAAAATGCAATACAAGTCCAGCCGCTGCAGCAGTGCACTCACAGCAGCCCCTCGTAGGAGTCCACCAGCAGCAGATTGAAACGCTTCCTGCCAGGCACACGCACCCGCAACCGCTCAATGTCCGTGCTGAAGCGCAGCAGCTGGACAGCTGCCACGCGCCACGAATAGACCAGCGTGTTCATGACATACTCAAACCAACGGGCGGTGCCCTTGTCCCTCGTCGAAATGGTCACGACCAACGTGGCACTCAGCTGCGCCAGCACATTCTCAATGACATACCGCAGCGCTTGGGCCACATACACATTCGCCTCCTCCACCTGCAGATCGATGCGGGAACGCTCCACATAGCTGCTGTAGATCGCGCTGCTGCTGCTGCTGCTGCTGCTGCTGCTGGTGTTCATGTTGCGACGTCAAACCTCCTTCTGGGTCTGAGGCTTGGCCTCAGCATGAACTTGGGGCACTGACCTGCCAGATGCCGTCTTAGATCTTAATCTTATGTTCAGCTAATTAAAAGCAAATATCCAATTGATTCGTGGCTATGGGAAAACACACACAGAAATATTCTAATTGTGGGTTTCACTTCGCTTTGTGGACACTCTTTCTGGTTTTTATTTGAGGTTATGAGGTTTTCATGGCTTGAGGCAACTGTACTTTATATTGTGACGCCATGCTTGGATCCTTTTGATGGTTATTATTGTTCAATATCATTCCATGTGTGGAAAAGTCTTGATATTTCGCGAGTCAATTATTTATTTAACTTTTTGGCAAAACACTCGCTCTGTCCAGGCAACACACGCTCGTTGTGGCATCCCACTCGCTGCTACATTCAGCGTGTGGAAATTAAAGACACCAAGCAATGGGTGTTCCAGAGCCATTTAATAACGCCAAGGAGCTGTAGACTCATGAATTCATTGACTGACGCGACATGGGACTCACTCGCTACGATAAACTGAGGGTACAGAACAGAGCCTGGTGCAGAAGAGCGATATGTCTGATCTTATGGAGCGTATCTTAGGCTACGAGCGGCAGATCTGCGCCTTAAAAGGGTCAATCATGGACATCAGAAACATCAATAAAGGAACTGGAATACATTTCAGAGTGAAAGCATTCAGAATCTGGCTGAGTCTTTCTTGTCTTAAGCTTATCATCATAATATCCAAAGTTCTCCTGAAACTAATTGACTTTTGCCAGCTAATTTAAGCCGAAGGTTCAGTGAGGGTTTCCTCCAGCAGAACCTTCGAACCCACCACCTTTAACGATGGCATATCGGCACATCCTTAGCCTACTTTGGTATATTTTTAGGCAATTGTTTGAGCGTCGTGCATGACCTCACAATGGAGTTAGTTTTTGTTTGACTTTGGTCGACCATCGTCCAGCGGCGACCACTAATGAGAGTCAAACATGAGGAAATGCGTTGGAGCAGCAGCTGGCAGGTGGCCGCTGGAAGAGCTGGGCTAGCATGGGTTTAGTAAGCAGCACGGCGGAGCGACATGAACATAACCAGCCTGCTCCAGTTTGAATCGATGAAGTACAGCGGTGCCCAGACGCAGGCGGCGGCCATCAATCAGTTTGTGGCGAGCGCATTGCGCGTGTTCATCGAGGACTTCTACCAGAGCCTCGCCCCTGCCTTCATTGTGATCCTCTCCTGCCGTCGGCCCAGTCCGCTCAACTTCTATCGCAACATCATGCAGCTGCTGTACGAGAGCGTGGACACAATGATCATACAGCTGGTGCATCACAATCACAATCAGAGTCGGCAGCGCATCGAGGGGCCACGTACGCACAATCTGCTGCTGGTTGACTCGCTGGACGCACTGCTGTAGGTTCAAGTCCACGTGCAAGAGCGGTAATCCTCTGTTCATTCTGTGCTCTTTTCTGTTGCAGGGACATTGAGATCCACACGTACACGGCACAGTCCGATGCCAGCGAGTATTATTTTATATTCCTACAGCAGCGGGATGCCCTGATACCGCAGGACATGCTGGGCGTGTTCGAGTACTGCTGGCGGCATCAGCTCATCAACTGCAACGTGATGACACAGAGCTCTGGCGGCCAGGTGCTGCTCCACACGTACTTTCCGTATGCGGCGCATCGCCAGTGCGGCGACACAATGCCCACGGAGTTCAATCGATTTGCGGCTGGCGCGTGGCAGCATCGCGATTACTTCCCCGCGAAGCTGCGCAATCTGCAGCAGTGCCCGCTGGTGGTGCTCGCCCGGCGTGTCCAGCCGTTCTTCGATGTGGATGGGCGGCAGCAGCTGCGTGGCCTGGAGGGTCGACTGCTCCATGAGCTGGCCAAGCGGATGAACTTCAGCATACGCTTCCGGGGACTGCAGGAGCAGCAGGAGAGTCACACCACCTGGACGGAGCAGCAGCTGTTGCAGCAGTTGGTGAGTGATCAGCCCCAGCAGCTGCCTTCTGCCTTCTCCTTTTACTTTGCCTCCTCCTTTAGATGCAGGATCGTATCGCCCATTTGGCCATTGGTTATGTGCGCAAGCGGATCCAGTATGCTGCCAATCTGACGGCCGTGTTTCCGCATTACTCGAACAAGCTGGTCAGCTGCCTGCTGCTGAACTCCCACAATCTGACCAGCCTGGAGATCTGGTTCTTTCCCTTCCAGACCATTGCCTGGCTCTTCCTGCTGGGCAGTCTGCTCGGCTTCTTTGGCATTCTGCTGCTGGTGTGCTGGCGCGTCGGAGATCGAGTCTCCCTCCTGCTGGCAGTCTACGGTGCTGCCTTGGGCGTGCCCGTGGCCCCGCTGGAGCAGGCCTCCCTGCAGTTGCTCTTCGGCAGTTGGCTCTGCTTCACGCTGATCGTGCGGGCCATGTACTCGGCGTTGCTCTATCTGATCCTGCGCTACCATGTGCACCAGGCGCTGCCGCGCAGCCTCATGGAGCTGGTGGAGCGCGGCTATACGGCTGTGATGAGTCGCATCACCCTGCAGGATCTGCGCGTGGTGTCCAGCCTGCAGCAATTTGTCAGCCTGCGATCCGTGATTGTGGCGTCCGAACTGGACGATGAGATACTGCGTCAGCTGGATCAGTGCTCGGAGGGCGCATTGGCGGGCACACATCCTCACTTCTTTGGACTCCTCGCGCAGGACGCGCTGCTCCACCTCACGCAGCGTGGCCACAAGGCGGGCGCCTACTACATTGTGCCGCAGTACGTGCTGGAGCAGCAGTTGGCCATCTATCTGCCGAAGCACTCGCATCTGGTGGTGCAGTTCGACCACCTGGTCATGTCCATTCGCGCCGTCGGCCTCATGCACTACTGGGCCGGCCAATTGGCCAGCGAGCAATATTTTCGCAGCACTTTCCTGTACCGCGAGAAGAGCATCAGGCAGCCGGATCTCTGGGGCATTTATGCCATTGCCGCTGCCCTATACTTTTGCTCACTGATTGTTTTCTTTTGGGAGCTCATGTCGGTCAGGTGGGGACACACTCCAAGCTGAAGGAACACACTTTTTTTTTGTAGAAACGTAAAAATAGAAAAACCGGCAAATAAATATCCGTTATGCTATATAGTGATGGGGGAATACAATTGCTTGCAGACTTGAGGTGTCATCGATAGCTAAGATTGAAGACAGTTGGCAGCGCGAGTATCGAATGGGATCAACAATTTAAATAGTTAAATTTATTAAATTTAACTGCAGTCTGCTTATAACCAATACTTTAATTATATTTAACAGATAAGACAGTTCAATAGGCAGCCTTATGTAATGCCATAAAATTGTATTTTCCTTTCATAATTTTATTATGCAAATCACAAAAAATTCCATTTGTTGCTCAAGAAAGGGACAGCTAGAGGGGAAGAGAAAGGGACGAGCACATTGTATAACAATATTTAAACATTAAACAATTTCAATCGGTTAGAAAATAAATGCATTTCTGGTTGGCTGGAGAGTCACGGACTCCCTGGAGCTCCTTAGAGCTTCTCGATCAGAATGGAGGAGGCACCGCCGCCGCCATTGCAGATGGACGCACAGCCCAGCTGGCCGGGCTTGAGGCTGTGGGCGAGATGGGTGACCAGACGGGCACCGGACATGCCAATGGGATGACCCAGGGAGACGGCGCCGCCGTGCACATTCACCTTGGCAGGATCCAAGTCCATTTTCTTCATGTTGGCCAGCGCCACCAGGGAGAAGGCCTCATTGATCTCCCACATGGCCACATCCTCCTTGCGCACGCCGGCGCGCTCCAGCAGCTTGGGCACCGCGAAGGCCGGTGCAATGGGGAAGTCAATGGGATCGGTCTCTGCATCCTGGAATGCCACAATCCTCGCCAGAGGCTTGAGCCCCGCACGCTTCACCGCATCGGCGGACATCAGAACGACAGCGGCGCCGCCATCGTTCAGCGTGGATGCATTGCCGGCGGTCACAGTGCCGTTCTCCCGCTGGAACACCGTCGCCAGCTGCCCGAATTTATCGAAATTGATGCGCTTGTACTCCTCATCCTCGCTGATGGTCACCTCGGGCTTGCGCTTCTGCTGGATCTTGACGGGTGCGATCTCGTTGGCAAAGGCATTGGCCTGCCAGGCGAGGGCCGAGCGCTTGTACGATTGAATGGCGTAGGCGTCCTGGTCCGCCCGCGAGATGCCCATCTTCTTGGCCGTGTTCTCGGCACAGTTGCCCATGTGGAACTTGTTGTAGACGTCCCAGAGGCCGTCAAAGACAATGCCGTCGGTGAGGTTGACGCCGCCGTAGGGTGTGGCGCCGCGTTTCAGATAGAAGGGCACATTGGACATGGACTCCATGCCGCCGGCGATGACCACATCGGCATAGCCGAGCATCAGCGACTGGGCGCCCAGCATGACGGACTTCATGCCCGAGGAGCACACCTTGTTCACGGTCGTGCAGCACACGTTGGTCGGCAGGCCGGCGAAGATGGCCGCCTGGCGGGCGGGTGCCTGTCCGAGGCCCGCGGACACCACATTGCCCATGATCACCTCATTGACGTCGCTCTTGGCGATGCCGGCTCGTTCAATGGCCGCCTCGATGGCCGTGGCGCCCAGCTGGGTGGCACTCAGCGGTGCCAGTTGGCTCTGGAAGCTGCCGATAGGTGTGCGGGCGGCGGACACCACCAAGACATCTTGGATTTTGGAGCTGTACGAGCGACGCGCCTGGGCGCAGAGGTTGCGCGTAGCCTGCAGCAGATTGGCGGACATCACGGACGTTGACAATTAAATGATTAAACCGAGAGATCACACGATGTGGAATATAATCTGAATCAGATCAAAAACCTGTTGCTCGCTTGCGTAACAAGTGCGACCTATCGATTTCACCCACCTATCGACTGCGAACAGCTGTTGATCTTTGGCCATGTAGCAACACTAAAATCGTTTTGAATATAATTTAACGGCGCATTGCGAATTTCTTGTAAATCTTTTCTGATTTTATTCAATACAATACAAGATATTGTACTGCCAAAGAGGATTGATTACTCCCATTACAAATTGCACAGATATGGCATGGTCTTACAACTAATAATACACTTAACAGGATTGAAAGACCTTCATAAAAATAAACACACAAAAAAAAAGGAATAGTGGCAAAAAAAATATAGTTATAGTATGTTGTATGCTTGCATAACGGAACATTATTCCACATCACAAGGCGCGAATCGCTCCGAACCGCCCCTGGCACCCGACTCCTTCCTGCACGCTCTGGGATTGTCCCTAAATCAGCATTTGCTCGCGGGACGACAGCTTCTGGGGACCACCGCCGGCGACCACCAGGGAGCGACGCATGCGATTCCTCTGCATCGTCGAGTTGCGCTCCCGCACCGACTGACGCAGATGCTGGCGACGCCCACCGGCCACACTGCCGCCACCCGCCGCATCCTTCTCGGCCGCATTCATGGCCGCCAACAGCTCAAAGGCTTGTTTCTTCTGCTCCTTGGTCCAGAGTGTGGCCAGCGGTGCCGCTGGTGCTGGTGCCGGTCCTGGTCCCGCTGGCTGTTGTGCTGCCGGCGGTTTCAGAGCCAACGGTGGCCGCGATCGATTAATGACAGGCTGTGGCGCCTGCAGCTGGTTGGCTGGTGCAGCAGCCGCTGGCTTGGGCACCGATTTGGAGCCTCGACTGAGTCCAAACAAAGCCAGAATGGATTTGCGGCGTGTGGAGGAGGCCTGGCTGTCACCCGAATCATTGCTGGAGACGCTCATCTGCATGGGCTGCACAGTGGGTGGAGGAACTGCCGCAGGAGGTGGTGGCGGAGGAACATTCTCTATGCCGTAAGTGACGAACTTCTGTGGCGACTGGAATGTGACCTTGCGCAGGGTGTTGGCGTGGCTCTGCAGTGACTTCGGTGCCGGCAGTGTGGCCAGATTGAGCTTCGCCACCGTGGGCGAGGTCTCGTTCAGCTCAATGGTGCAGTAGGTGTCATCGTGGTGCACCTTTGTGTGTGGCCTGCGCGGCGGAATGGGTGGAGCTGCCATGCCCGTTTGGCTGCACTTGCAGGAAGTGCCTGCTGACGGCTGCTGGTGCAGCTTCTCGAGCAGTTCCCGCTGCAGCGCCTGGACACGCTTCTCGGCCAGCTGCAGCTCATTCTCGCGTGCCTGCAGCTCGATCAGTTTCTGCTGCAGCAGCGACTCCTGCGCGCGGATGGCATGCAGACGCGTCTGCAGCACATCATCGAAAATGTTTTGCGTGAGGCGGCGAGGACTTTGATTTTGACTTTGACTTGGAGCCTCCTCCAGGCGGTTCTTCTGCGGCTGATCGGCATCCTGCTCTTCGCGTCGAATGCTCTCGTAGAGCGCTGGATCCGACTGCTGGACCTTGTTCGTGGCGGGGAAGATGCGACGCTTGGCCGAGTAGAAGAGCTCGCTGCGCAGATCCGGCGTGAAGACACCCGTGACGCTCAGCCGTCGCTGTCCGTAATCCTCGTTGAAGCTGTACTGCTCCGTGAACATGGTGCTCGATAGCTCTGGCAGATCCTCGAAGAGTCGTCCGGGCATGCCGGGCACATTGAAATCCTCGCCAGCCTGCACCAGAGTGGGGAATTCCCCATCCAATTCCGAGATGTTGCGCACGACCAGCGGGTGTCGGATGATCACCTCGATGCCGGGCCGTTGCTCATGGTCCACGGCCAGCATGAAGGCAATAATCTCCTGCAGATCGGAGCTGTAGACGCCTGGAATGCGGCTGAACTCGCCCTGAGCAATCTTCTCGGACAACTGATCGAAGGCGCGGCCACGGAAGGGCGGTCGCAGGGCGCACATCTCGTAGACCAAACATCCCACGGCCCAGACATCGCTCTTGCGATCGTACTGCCGTCCCTTGACCAGCTCCGGGCTCATGTAGTGCGGTGTGCCCACAAATGAGGCGGCAAAGCTCTGGTCCCGCCGCAGCATGCGCGCCAGACCGAAATCACCGAGCTTGGCATTGCCAGCCGCGTCCAGGAATATGTTCGCCGGCTTGATGTCCCTGTGCAGGATGGTGCCGTTGGGTATCTTGTTGTGGCACACCTGCAGGGCGCGGCACAGCTGGAAGAGGACGCGCCAGATGTAGCGCTCCTCGAAGCGCTGCCGCTGCGCCCGGGCACGCTGTATCAGCTGGGAGAGATCACCGCCCGCACAGCACTCCATCACAATGTAGATGGACTTGGCCTCGCGGTTCACCAGATGGTGGTAGTACTGCACGATGTTTGGATGCTGCAGCTGGCGCAGCATGCTGATCTCCGAGACGAGCGAGTCGCACTTGTCGTCGTCCAGCTTGTCGTAGTTCATGCCCTTCCAGGCGAACAGCTCGCCGGTGCTCTTGTCCCGCACCTTGTAGCAGGTGCCGAACGAGCCGTTGCCCATTACGGCCAGCACCTCGTAATCCTGCAGCGTCTTATGGGCAAAGTCCGATGGATCCTCGCCGGATCTGGCCACATTCTGCGGCTTGTCGCTCATTCTGTGTGCGTGTGTGGGTGCGAGGGAGCGATCGTAGGGGGACGGACGACGCGTAATTCCGTTCTTTTCGTGGCTCTGCTCCTCCTCCTAATTTCTCTTCCTGTATCTGTACTTTCGCGTCAAAGTCCGAAACCGAACTAAACTCCAGGCTGGCCTCCTCTCAGCCTCTTCATACGGGTTTTCGGGCAAAGCGAAGGCTGCTGCGCCGACGCACCCACACAAACAAGCTACCTGCGAAAAGGGAAACAACAAAATACAGAAAAGATTGACAGTGCTGCTCGCCTAACCTTTTGCCCGCTAGGTCTTGCCATTACCGCTAACATATAGAAGAAATAGCTAGGAACGACATGCTGCCGGCATAGCTTCTAAAACAACTTAAGGAAATGGAACAGATGTTTATTTAACAATTTATATATAATATAAACATTACTGGTAACACACCTAGCCTTTCCCTGCTTTTCATTATCCAAATATATACATATTTATGCATTCTGCACTACTTAGCCATTTTCCCGCCATCGCCTGCTGCCAGCACTGATGCCGTGATATTCCTGCATTTCTCGTTTGCTTCCAAGAATGGTAATCTGCTGCTGTCGCACTCTAGCGCAAGCAAACGAGAATATGCACTTTGCAAATCGCCTTTTCTGTGGTACTCGCACTCTCCATATCCCCCCGCTGTGCAAGCAACGTGCACTTGTGAGGCGAATTTTCGGGCCCACAGGAGATCCTGTGTACAAAATAGAACCGTTGGACACAATCAAAATCTTCCATGACGCAGCACGCCCTGGCAATTCCAGCTATTGTTGCCTCTTGAACACAAAACCCGAGCCGAGCCTTTTACCCCCACCCTTCACGAGCCTGACCATAAAAATAAATTAGTTTTGTTGCATTGGCATTTCAATTTGGTTTCTCAATTGTCGTCTGGTTATGCTATACGCTATACACTCTGCACTGCGGTGCGCTTCTCAAGCGGGGATTGGATTATGTTACCACTCAGATTTCATAATCATATTTCCAGTGCATTTCCATTGAGCGGAGAGAGAAGAGGAATGGAATATGATGAGCCATGTATGTACATTCTAGTGCAATCTAACGGGATGGCTTCCAAACAAGTATTTTGCGCAGTTCTAAATAAAAACAGACACACACACAGCCAGAAGCATCCACAGAGGGTCGTTGGTGTTGTCTCACTTCCACGTGTGTAAATAAACATGCAAAAGGAGGATCCTCAGAGCCAGGTAAATTCGAGGGAAAACGAGTTATGTTATCTTCTGCTTGGTCCAGAGACCCCTGGCTTATCGTTATGTTAGGCCCGTGTGTTGATGGTTTTATGGTTTTCATGTGTAAAACAAACAATGGGCCCAAACGAGACACAGACGCAATCCTTCATACATAAATAAATCAAGTCACAGAAAGGTCTACCTCTCTCTCTCTCTACCCCGTGACCGCAACCAGATTTGTACAGGTCGGGCATGTATACAGAATTGTGGGCTCTACAGATTACAGATCGCACTCTCCAGGGTCAACTTTCACATAGCCATTTTACGGTTTATTAGTTAAGAGTGAAAAAAAACATGTTGTTTAATGCTAAGTAAAGCGCTGCCCACCCTCACCAGGATGGTTCTTGGTTTGCGCTGCCACCGGGACGGGCGTACAGAGCGCTCTTGTCGCGGAACATGGTCATTCGCTCCGTCTCCTTCTTGTCCAGGAAGTGGCCAAGGGCGAAGCCGAAAAATGGCACGATTGCCCACAGGGCACGCTTGTCCAGGCCGAGCACCATCTTAACGTGATATAGACAAAGTAGCTTCCTCTAGCTCTGACTCTTTAGCTGAGCGCTGTGTGCCAACTGGTGTTGCTGGCGCTTCCACTTGCGGGTGTGCGACCAATCTGCGTAGATGGAGCCGACTGCAACAGTGGGAAAGAATATCACTGCAGCGTACTTTCGAGCCAATTGAGAGACAACACTACTGCCCATAAGTCTGGAAAACAAACACAAGATGAGACATGAGGATGTGGTATTGGAGCGTTGTGGTGGAGCGCTGTTTGGATTACGTAATGAAAATGACAGGCAGGCTCGTTTACATTTGTTAGATGCAAGCGCTGTGTGGGCAATTCCTTACTATGATTTAGTTTACGGCGTTTAAATGATGCGGTATAGCGAATTTTCTATGAATTCAGGCTCCAATTTGATAATTTAGTTTTGTTTTGCAACTTACTTATAGCAGCGATAGCACTAGTGCTGCCGGACCACAATAATTGAATGCTGGATCAGGCAGCGCCATCAGCTGTTCAACTATCGATTGCTGGAATGCAATTTCTGCGATAGGGAATGTTATTTGTTTTATATTATATTTTCATTAATATATATTGCATTTATGTGCATTAAATTGCACTCTTGTATAAAGGTTATACGACATACAAATACAATTGTTAATATGGACTATCGATTAAACTAACACGGCCACACTAATCGCGAATTGAATTTGTTATTGCAGAAAAGCGGGGCTCGTGCGCGGGATTTTTGTTGTAAACTTTGCAAATCTGGATGCATTTTCTGAGATGATAGCCGTCGCAGAACCGCCACGGGAATTCGTTCCGCGCGGTCGTCAGGCGGCAGAAGAGCATCCCGGTCCACCGGATCAGCCGCTGTCCAAGTACCAGCCCACCGAGCACTTTCTGCTGCAGCGTCTCCAAAACGTGAACATATCCGCCGGCGGCGTCACCGAGGAGCCGCAGGAGTTCTGGTCGATACGCGAGATCTACGATGACTACGAGGCCAGCTACGAGCGCAACCATCGTCGTCGCCAGTTGATTGAGCACACGAAAAAATGCGGCCCGCAGGCGGCGGCTGCCACTCAGTTGTCCACGCTGCCGCGCCACCTGTTGAACCCCGAGATGGAGCATCGCGAGGAGCCCTTGTGCGACTACATGGTGAACAACGAGGAGGAGCTGTACGTGAACAAGAACACGGTCATTTGGACACAAGGCCTCGGCGACGAGGACGATGGCGTCTACAAGCGCATGTGCTTCACCTGCGACTATCCGGTGAAGTTTGCCTGCTTCCTCAATCGCAGCTTCGTGCGCGGTCGCCTTGCCCAGCTGAAGGCGGCCATCGACGCGGAGGACGACAGCCTGAAGGCCATCTGTGTGATGGACTCGGATGCGATGCGCGTCTATTGCAATGATGGTGAGGATTTCCTGGCCAGCGTGGAGTTTCCCGTCGGCCACCTGTGGCAGACCAAGCACGGCCTGTTGCTGGAAAAGGACCCGGACAATGCGCTCATCGCAAATCTCTCGATACCCATGCCGCGGCTGTTCTCCATGTCCCATCCGCTGCACGAGGCCTGTCCGGTGGTGCTCAAGACATGCACCAATTCCACCGGCTATGTGATAGAACCCGAATACAGCGTCATCTACACCACGGAGGACTCTGATCTGGTGCTGCTCTACGACTCGAAATTCTTCAAGCATTTCGTTGCGCGCCTGCGGAAGGTGACGCCCGAGGAGGTGAATCTTGTGCAGCAGGACTTGGGGCACACCACAATCGGTCCACGTTCGTCCAGTGCCAGCAGCTTTAGCACACCCAAGGCCACAGGAAGTGAGTCCCCAGAGACAGCCTTTACTTTTACTTTTACTTTTATTTTATATTTCATTCTCTTTGCCAGCCACACCGAAAGTGCCGGCGAATGTTTCGTTTTTGGGCAGGAATAACACCACGAGCACAACGGCCACTGCCACGCACACACCACTGGGGCATAATCTATCCAAGTTTGGACTCAGCCAATCGCAGTCATTCAGCGGCGTCCTGGGCCAGACCAAGCAAGTGTACCAGCTCCTCCACGCAAGAGTTTTCCCATTTTAATGTCCCTTGTTCTTCCTTTTGCTGGCAGTCGCGCGTCGCTGGGCACGCCACTCAGTCAGCTGCAGAGCAGCTTGGGCCAGTCCATGTCCGCCAAGGATATGCGCAAAATGACGCACGTGAAGCCAGCGAAGCCCATCGAGCCGGAGATGTGTCTGGAGCATATTTGGACAGAGAATACCTATGGCACGTATGTGGTTTGTGCGATTACCCCCCACTGGCATTTATTTATATCTGTCCTTTCCCCCGCAGGCAACGCGAGTTCTGCGAGATGGCCACACGCGGCTTTATCCACACGGATCTGGTGGGTCAGACGTACATGTGCTATCTGCTGGCCCGTTCCTGCCGCCTGCAGATGGTTCGCATCACGGGCTATGGCAGCACGGATGTGCAGCTCTCGACCATGGCCTCCACGCTGCCGGCCAAGGATGCTGTGGGCTTGAATCGTATGCACATGATTGCTGTCCTGGATCCGGGCGGCAGTCTCATTCTCTACACCGGCACCGTGCTCATCTCCAAGGTGCACATTACGCCGCTGCTGGCCTCCAGTGTGCCCACCACATCGATGGCCACGCCCAAGACTGTGCCAGCAGCAGCAGCAGCATCCGGAGCAGCAGTCACAGCCAAAGCCAGCAGCAACAGCAGCGGCAGCGGCGGTGGCAGCTCCTCCTTTGGCGATGTGCGTCGCAGCAGCCTGTTGCCCACGAAGGCACCCGCAGATTTGGCCAGCTTTGACGAGGAGCTGCACATGCTGTCGCCGATTGCCCCGCAGGTTGTGTCCTACACGCACCGACAGGCGCACAACATATGCAAATCGCTGCGTGATCCGGCGGGTAATCGCTTGACGCTGGTCTATGCCACCGGACGCATGCTGCGGATAGCCCTGCCGCTGCTGAACGACACGCGACTGGTGACGCGCTGCATTGCCACGCTGCGGCAGGTGCTGAATCCCACACAATTTCTGCACTTTATCATCCGCTGGTACAGCGCGCGCAATCCGCCCGGATCGCGGGATCTCAGCAGCGAGCAGGAGTGGCAAATCTTTCGGAGCACGCTGCTCGCGCTGATGGGCTGCACGGCGGCGCCTGATATGGAAACGGCCGAGAGCTATGGCCGGTGCGCCACACCCGTGCCGCATTCACCGCAGGCAGAGGAGAGCGGCGGCACTGGCGGTGATTCGCTGAGTGCTGGCCTGCAGAA
Organism: Drosophila subobscura; assembly: GCF_008121235.1. Classification (NCBI taxonomy): domain Eukaryota; kingdom Metazoa; phylum Arthropoda; class Insecta; order Diptera; family Drosophilidae; genus Drosophila; species Drosophila subobscura. The sequence continues at coordinate 19,243,386 of NC_048530.1, read as the reverse complement.
TGAGCCCAAGAAGCGGCGCAAGTACAACGATTGCGAGGAGTATACCGACGAGGACTGGGAGTTTCTGTTGCTGCAAACGACGCTGGCGCCCTGCGGCAGCGATGGCCACAGCTACAGCGTGGACATGAGTGCGCCGCTATTTCAGATGATACCCGCCATATTCTATAGCCTGCATTTGCTGTACGAGGATCTCAAGTTGGATGTGATCTTTCAGGCGGCACAATCCTACTTGGCAGGGGTAAGTAGTCAGCTCCCATGGTGAAATTACTTACAGGGTGCATCCCTTCTGGTGCTTGTCTCTGTTGAGCGTGGTGAATAAGTTAGCGGAGAACGGCACCTTTTGGGTAATTTCACCAGGGCCCTGATTTCTTCACTCTACAGCTCTCTTTTCTCTTCTCTCTCTTCTCTGCCTTGCAGTTCCTGCATCAGATGGCCATTGACATGCAGCTGGATAATTATGTGCTGCATTATGTGCTGGACTTTCCGGAGCTGACACACAAGACGAGCAAGTTGTCGCTGCTTAGCTTCGAGCATGGCTCCATGATGCAGCATCAGGAACTGTTGCGTGTGCCCACGCCGAGCGTGTTCGGACAGATGGAGCACATTGTGCTGACGCGGGAGGAGGTGCTGCCCTACAGCTTCATCGAGTGCATCAATGAGCGCAGTCGCAACATGCTGCAACTGCTGTCGCTGGTCCTGCACGGACCGGAGCGCATCAAGCACTGGTGGCAGCTGCTCGAGCTACCCGAGGCCGTGCAATCGAACTACCCCAAGCGGACGAAGCGCACGATAACGGGCGGTGTGCCCAAGTATCATCAGCTGCTGGAGCTGCTGCTGGCCATGCACTATACGCGGCAGGACATTGAGCGCTTTCCGGCCGCCGTGCATCTGATCGTGGCCGAAGCATTGGAGCAGGCGCGCGTCTCGCCGCCGATGAGCAGCAGCATGTCCGCCTACGATCTGATACTGCGCCCCGAGCTGGCATCCCACTTTACGCTCGCCTTTCTCGAGAAGAGCATCGAGCAGCCGCACTGCGGGCGTGTCTACAAGGAGGACTCGCTGTCCGCGCGCTGTGCCATGAGTGCGGGCCAGGGGCGCATGACCACAGAGCCGGATACGGACCTGCGGCACGATGACATGGACAACATGGACACGAAACTGCTGAGATTACGCTTCCCGGACGACATGCGCGTGGAGGAGGTGCGCCGCCTGCTCAGCAGCTCCGAGCCGGTGCCCATTGAGGTGCACCAATCGCCGGGCACGAGCGACCACGAATTCATCGAGGAGCAGGAGAAGCAATTGTTTGCGCTGTGCGCCCGCACCATGACCCTGCCGCTGGGTCGTGGCATGTTCACGCTGCGCACGCTGCTGCCCAAGCCCAGCGACAGCATGCCCATGCCGAAGCTGTGTCTGGTGGGACGGGAGCCGCACAAGGGCACCACCATTGAGATGCAACAGATCGAGTTTCCGGCGAACATGAGCATGTGGCCCTCGTTCCACAATGGCGTGGCCACTGGCCTGAAGATATCGCCGCAGGCACAGGATGTCGACTCCACGTGGATCGTTTACAACAAGCCCAAGGCACAGGCGAACAATGCCCTGGAGCATGCGGGCTTCCTCATGGCCCTCGGCCTCAATGGACACCTGCGGACGCTGTCCTTCATGAGCGTCTACAAGTATTTGGTGAAGTGCGACGAGATGACCAACGTGGGCCTGCTGCTGGGCATCTCGGCGGCACATCGCGGCACCATGGACACCAAGATCACCAAATTGCTGAGCGTTCATCTCGAAGCGCTGCTGCCGGCCACCGCCATGGAGCTGGACATACCGCAGAGCACACAGGTGGCCGCCCTCATGGGCATTGGCATGCTCTACCAGGGCTCGGCCAAGCGGCACATTGCCGAGGTGCTGCTGCAAGAGATTGGCCGTCCGCCCGGCCCCGAAATGGAGAATTGTGTGGAGCGCGAATCGTATGCCATGACAGCGGGCCTGGCCCTCGGCTTGGTCACGCTCGGGCAGGGTGAGTCGCCCGCCGGCCTCAGGGATCTCCAGCTGCCGGATACGCTGCACTACTACATGATGGGCGGCGTGAAGCGCCCGATTACGGGCTCCCAGAAGGAGAAGTACCGCCTGGCCTCGTTCCAAGTGCGCGAGGGCGAGAATGTGAATATCGATGTGACAGCGCCGGGCGCCACACTGGCCCTGGGTCTGATGTTCTTCAATTCGGGCAACACGGCGATTGCCGAGTGGATGCAGCCACCGGATTCGCGTTATCTGCTGGACATGGTACGGCCCGATTTCCTGCTGCTGCGCACCATTGCCCGCGGCCTGATTATGTGGGAAGATGTGCGCCCGGACAACGACTGGTTCCAGGCCCAATTCCCAGCCAATTTGCGCGTTCACTTGCGGCTGCCAATGCGCGACGATGAGCCACAGCCAGAGGACAGCGACGTGGACTACGAGGCCATCACGTAAGCAGACATTTTAGATTATTTTGGTACCTCTTTTGCTTATATTTTTGCTCATTTGACAGTCAGGCGTATTGCAACATTGTGGCTGGTGCTGCCTTTTGCATTGGCCTGAAGTACGCGGGCACGGAGAATGCGATTGCCTTTGCCACACTGCGTGCGGCCATCAAGGAGTTCCTGAGCTTTCCTGGCACACCCATGGGCGAGTGTGCGGGCCGCACCACCGTCGAGAGTTGTCTGATGGTGCTGCTGATTGCCATTTCCCTGGTGTTTGCCGGCTCTGGCAACTGTGAGATTTTGCGCATTATTCGATTTCTGAGATCACGCGTGGGTCCGCAGTATCCGCACATTACGTACGGCTCCCACATGGCCATACACATGTCGCTGGGGCTGCTGTTCCTGGGCGCGGGTCGCTTCACCATTGCCAAGACCCCCGAATCGATAGCGGCGCTGGTGTGCGCCTTCTTCCCCAAGTTTCCCATCCACAGCAATGACAATCGGTGAGCAAAACGCGCTGACAGTCGCCAACAAATGCTAAATCCTTTCCGTTTCCTGTTGCAGCTATCATTTGCAGGCACTGCGGCACTTGTATGTGCTGGCTGTGGAGCCGCGACTGTTTCTGCCACGCGACATTGACACGCATCAGCTGTGTCTGTGCAACATTTCTGTGCTGGAGGTGGGCGCCAGTGAGCTGCGACGCCTGCCCATTGCCCCGTGCATCCTGCCCGAGCTGAGCACGCTGCAGAAGGTGATCGTGGACGATGAGAACTATTGGCCGGTGTGCTTTGAGCGCTCGCGCAACTGGCATCAGCTGGAGAAGGCACTGGAGATGAGTGCACCGATTGACATTAAGAAGCGGACGGGCTGCCTCTCCCATCTGGAGGATCCGGATCGTCTCAAGAGCATGCTCGCCCAGACACTGACACTCGAGCAGAGCATCTGCTGGCAGATCGACACGAGCGATCTGAAGCGTTTCGAGGCGGAGGTGATGATAAAACCATTCCTTAGCCGCTGCCTCGACACCAAAGGCACGCAGCTCAGTCACGAGGAGCTGGTGAAGCGGCATCAGTTGATTCTGCTGTTCTACAATGCGGTGGTCAAGGATCGCATGCACCTGCTGCCCGTCTACCTCACACTCTTCGATGTAAGCTAAAACCCCACCAGATTAAAGCTCATTCTCTTATCTCATTAATACTTCTGTTCTTCTGCAGCACGTAACGAAGCCCATGCCCAACAACACGGATGTGTGGCAGCTGAAGCTGATTGATTCGTATTTGGGTCGCGGCAAGGAGTCGGATCATGCCCGCCTCTCCGTGGAACTCATCCAAATGATGCAGGAGATCTTCAAGCAGCAAATGGAGGCCTCCACCGCCGAGCTGTGCATACCGCTGCGCTCATTCCTCAGCCAGAAGCGACTCGAGCCCAGCTATGTGGCCACCATCAGTGGGCCAGATCTGCAGCGCGTCTTCTGCCTGATCAACTACTACAATCTGATGCCCAATATGCTGACGGGCGTGGATCTAAACGATGCTGCTGCTGGTGGCCCAATAAACTATATGCACTTGCTCTATGCATTTCGGCATTTAAACCTCGGGGCAAACACCGTCTTTGGCCTGCTCAAAATACTGCAGGCGCTCGCCTGCTGCCAGCCAACGACACTCGAGGAGGCGCCCTCGATCATGGCCATGGCCATGGGTGGAGTGCCATGATATTCGCTACTGAAAATTATCCAACCAAATGAATTGCGAATTATGTCTACAATATCTGTGGCTAGCGGATATATATATTTTTTTTCGATTTCTTTTTTAATTTCCATTTTTTCTTTAAGATTTGCAATTGCCTCCAGGACTGAGGTATTCCTCCTTGGACTAGGAATGCATTTCATTAGAGCTCGGTATTAAGTAACATAGTTTTCATCTTTTTATTTCAATTTTAATTAAGCAGAACTCGATTTTCATTTATTTTATTTCTCATTTCAATTGAAAGAATTGAAAGAAGCTTCATTTGTTAGAGTTGATTGGGAGCATCATTCACTGAAGATTATAAATGAGTAATTAGGTATTACGAATGGATCAAAGATGCCTATAGCTATAGCATCTAAATATTTCTTATAGTTTCCCCCATCTTTAAATTAGAATTTAAGTGTATTAATGATGTTCTTGCAGATGCAATCCACACTTTGTGGATTCCTTTTTATTATGAAACATTTTCTGAAATAATTTGTTTTTCTATTCATAATTTAAGCACAAAATTGTTAACTACTTCTGCTGCTGCATAGATAGAAATTACTGCCTTTGAGCTATCATAATCCTGCATTTAATAGTTGCTTATGTGTGGGGGGTTCCTTTATTATAAAATAAATCATGGTAAAGAATGGAATAATCAATCGTATCACTAAGAAATACTCTGTATAAAGTTCGGCTTGGCCTGTAAAGCTACCTCTTTGGCGGCAAACCACTGTCAACCGCTTTATAAGACATAGGCATCAATATATATAAATAAATATATATATAATACAGATATGTACAAAAAGATGAATTAAAAAATGGTTGAAAATACACAAAAAATGCCTCAGACAATGCGCTGGGTCTCGCCCGCTGCCACCTCATCCACCTTGGGTCGACAGCAGCGATTGTAGAGATAAATGCCGAGCAGGGGAAGCGGTGTCATCACGGCCACCGACACGGGCACCACCGTGGTGAGATCCGATTGCGGCGACTCCAGCGTGGTGGTCAGCAGGAAGATGGCAATGCCTGTGTTCTGTATGCCCGTTTCGATGGCAATGGTCAGGGCATCAGCCGCGGTCTGATGCAGCAACTTGGCAGCCAGCCAGGCAAAGATATAGCCCAGCGCAGGCAGCGCCATGCCGGCGACAGCAATCTGCGGGGGGAGAGCAAATAACATACAAATTGAGCAAACCAAACGCTGATTGAGTGGCTCACCTGCCAGGAGAACAAGTAGAAGAGATACCAGTTCGTGATGATCGCAAAGATCACAATGAACAGGATGAGGCAGGCGGAGATGGGCTTCAGCAGGCGCACGAGGACACGGGTGAGACGCGGCGAACGCTTCTGGATGGCCAGGCCCATCAGCAGGGGTATAATGAGGCAGACACAGTAGGTGGCAATCGTTCCGTATGGCACCTGCATACCAGCCCGCTCAAAGATCAACTGGCCGAGTGTGAAAATCCACAGCGGCATAGTGACAAAGGCGGCCACATTGCTCACCGTGGTCATTAGCACTGAGAGATGAATGTTGCCGCCGAGCACCGCGGACCAGGTATTGGATGCTCCGCCGCTGGGCGATATGCCAGTGAAGAAGAGACCCAGCTGCATGGCCGGAGCCTCGGGGAAGATGAATATGCCCAGAGCGTAGCTTAGCAGCGGCATGGCCACCACCTGCATCACGAATCCGATGCAGGGGCCGACTGGCCGCGTTACCAGTCCGCGCAGCACCTCCAGATTGAGAGCGGCGCCAAAGTTGATGTACAGCAGTGACATCAGCAGAACGATGGAGCCGATGAAGACGTGATCCACCACACGGCTCGGACGCTGCACCCTCACGTCCAGCGTGCTGTCATTGGTGCTCTGCGTGGGCAGCTGGCTGCTGTTCGACAAGTTGTCAAACAGACGGACTGTGATCTTGGTCTCGCCCAGAAAGTGGGCATTCACCGTGATGTCGCCCGTCCAGTCACGTGTGTCCGGATTGAACAGATCCACGGCTATGGTGGAGTTCTCGTCGGGCACACTGGCCAGATCTGTGGCGGCGCTCTCCACGCGGAAGACATAGCGCTGGGGCTGCTGCATCGTCGATGGCGGCACATTCTCCAGCGTGAGCGACACTAGTACAGCTTTCTCCATGCGCAGCTGGACGCTGGCTGGCCGAAAGTGCGCCATCCAGGCCAGGGCTATGGGCGAGAGGCCCAGCGCGAGCATCAGCCACATCCATCCCAGCACAGGTGATGCCATTTTTATATAATATATGCAATGTGTAGCTTCCGCACGCTACAAGTGTCTGTCGCGTGGGGTCTGGGTGAGAGCTGGGCGGCAAGTAAATCTAATGGAAAAACGAAACGCACTAAAAACACACATTACAAATGCAATTGCAACTGTAGTCCCCCCCGACACACACCTGCAGTTGGCCAGACAGAGATGACTAGATGCTGCCTGATTGTGCGATCGTTGATCTGAGCGTGCCAGAGCGAGACAAGCCGAGCCCGAAAACCGGCTAACAATCGCAACCGAAATATATCGACAAAGCCACATCTAATCTTGAATACTCTCTCTCCACTGCCTCCCCCAGCCATAAGCTGCTGATGTTGACAAAAATATTTTTCTCCAAAAAAAAAAAGTGCTTACTCACTGAATCTCATGCGTGTTGAGAGATAAGAAAAACTAAATATAGATGGAAAACATCTGGCAGATTCGATTGAGCCGCAGGGCCACAAGGCCATCAGCAACACTAATGTACCCTTACGGTAAAGGGGATACGCATAGAGAAGAAGCAGTTATTTTGGTGGGTTTCCCTCCGCGCTGGAAGAGTGTACGTGAGATGCGTTTTTATTGGAGCGTTTGGTGCATAAGTGTAAAAAAAAGGCTAAAACAATGGATAAAACGTTTAAAAGGATTTGATAACTAGTTTGGGACCGGGTCTGCTCCGTGTTTACTTAGTAGCGGTAGTGGTCGGGCTTGAAGGGTCCCGTCTTGGGCACACCCAGATAGCTGGACTGCTTATCCGTCAGTTTGGTAAGCTTGACGCCGAGCTTCTCCAGATGGAGACTGGCCACCTCCTCGTCGAGGACCTTGGGCAGGACGTGCACGCCGACCTTGTACTCGGCGGACTTGGTCCACAGCTCGATCTGGGCGAGCACCTGATTGGTGAAGGAGTTGGACATCACGAAGCTGGGATGGCCGTGGGCACAGCCCAGATTGACCAGACGGCCCTCGGCCAGCAGGATGATGTGACGGCCATTGGGCATGGTGTAGCGATCGACCTGGGGCTTCACGTTCACCTTCTCCTTGGCATTGGCATTCAGCCAGTCGACATCGATCTCGATGTCAAAGTGGCCGATATTGCACACGATCGCATCGTCGGGCATGTTGAGCAGGTGCACGGAGGTGATGATGTCGCGGCAGCCGGTGGTGGTCACAAAGATGGACGCCTCCTTGCTGGCCTCCTCCATTGTGGTCACCTCGTAGCCCTCCATGGCCGCCTGCAGGGCATTGATGGGATCGACTTCGGTGACAATCACGCGACCACCGAATCCCTTCAGAGCCTGGGCACAGCCCTTGCCCACATCGCCGTAGCCAGCGACGCAGCACACCTTGCCGGCGATCATCACGTCTGTGGCGCGCTTGATGCCATCGATCAGGGACTCTCGGCAGCCGTACAGGTTGTCGAACTTGCTCTTGGTCACCGAATCGTTGACATTGATGGCTGGGATGCCCAGGCGGCCGTCCTTGAACATCTTGTAAAGGTTGTGGACACCGGTGGTCGTCTCCTCGCTGACACCCTTGATGTCCTTCAGGTACTGAGGGAACTTCTCATGCACCAGGTTGGTCAGATCACCGCCATCGTCCAGGATCATGTTCAGGGGCTTGCCATCGGGGAAGACCAGGGTCTGCTCGATGCACCACATGTACTCCTCGTCTGTTTCACCCTTCCATGCGTACACGGGCACACCAGTGGCCGCAATGGCAGCCGCGGCGTTATCCTGTGTGCTGAAGATGTTGCAGCTGGACCATTGGACCTGCAACAAGGGAGATGGAGAAGGTATTGAGATGGTGTGACAACAGCCGTTGCCAAGTGGGGATGTTTTTTTTACAAAAAGTGTCAAGTCAGAGGAAATAACAATGCCTCAGCATCAGCATATCAATGGGAGCCCGAGCCCCCGTTGACCCTGACATGCGGCTGCTTATCTTTGGAAGGGCGCCTTGAACTTGCCCCCCCGGGGAAGCTGAGACTTTTGTTTTTCGGCCAACCGATTGTTGTGCGTAAACAACAAGAAGATAGGGAAGGGGATAAGGGGGAGGAGGAAGAGCTCACCTCAGCGCCCAACTCCACGAGGGTCTCGATGAGCACCGCCGTCTGGACGGTCATGTGCAGGCAGCCGGTGATGCGAGCCCCCTTCAGGATCTTGGATGGCCCGTACTTCTTTCGGCAGGCCATTAGGCCGGGCATCTCGTTCTCCGCAATAATAATCGCCTTGCGTCCCCATTCGGCCAGACTGATATCGGCTGTCGTGTAAAACGTGGAAGAGATACGGAGAAGATAAGCAAATAGTTATGATGGTGTGTCGGGAAGAAGTAGCCTGGCAACAACGTGCGCAGCCTGTTTGCTCGCCACGCTCCTCTTTAACCTCAGAAACATGTGCAGAGTGCGGCGCGGCACATGGACATGGAATTTCTGTTAGCGCGCGCACATCTGCAGATGTGCCTGTTGCCGGCAGCAGGAGCAATGCTCCCAGCGGCATTTATTTTTAAACTCACCAACTTTGTAGGCAGGCTTCGACATGTTCTTGCAAGGATTTGGTTCTACAGGCGCAGAGGAGAAAGATTAATGCACAACCGAATTGAAGTCGCGGGCAGCGGTTAATGAAACAGTAATTAGGTTGTACAAAATATATCAATACATCAATATATCGATATGTTTCTACCACGATAGTTTTGTTTGCCAAATATCAATATATTGAGATTTTCATTTTAAATTTTTCGATATTTTAGCCAAAATTAGTGCTGCCATTGGGCAGTTTCTTTCAGCACACACTGGAATCCACATAACGAGAATTAACAAAAAATGTATGAAAAGTGAGTTAAGGTACAAGTCTTTCCAAGTATATATATAAATATTTCACGAATATATCGCTATCTCCAATCGCAAATACTCTACCATCGCTATGTGTTGTCACGACGTCAGCGATAGCAACAATCGATAGACCTATGACACAGCTTTGCCTGAGCGAAGGCAGCGAAAATATACACAGCAAAAAGTGAGAATTTGAGTGCGTTTTCGTTGGTCATAGCTGCAGCAAGGTATTAATCATCTTTAGCTAAGAACATGTCCGGCTCCGGTCTTGATGAAAATCCCTTTGGCGAGCCCAATCTGGACAATCCGTTTGCGGTAAGTCCGGAATGGAATGAAAAATTCGAGCCGACACACTCACACACAGAGTGAGTGAGTGAGTTCATGCATGCGTGGGTGTGTGTGTGTGTGTGTGTGCTGCAACGACGACACTGTCGCATATGTTTCATTTTCCTATATGTATATACATATATCCTGTATAACCCGTAGGATCCCGCCATACAACAGGCAAGACGTCAGGCTGGCGCTGCGTTGGTTTCATTGGAGGACTACAATCCATTTGAGGAGCAGGCCAAGCCACAGCTTCAAATCAACTCCACGAACACGGCGGCTGTCGTTCAGCCGCTCTCACAGAACGTTCCACCCCCACAGACCAGTTCGCTGGGCGCCTCGGCGCCAAGCACCAGCATACAAATCACCTCGGAGGAGCTGCAGGTACGTGCGTGCCCCAGTGTGGCAACCAGATCATTCATTGTGTGCTGTGTGCTGTGCGTGTGTACTAGATCACCACAAACAAGAGAAAAAGAAAAAAAAAACAACAACAACATTCAAAGACACCGGCACTAGACGACGGTTGGTTTCGCGTTACACGTCTCCAGAGCGGATTGTACAGTGAATGCTCGTCATAGTGGGTTGCGGTGGCACACTATCTGTTGGATCGTGCGAGCAAATGTTTTATTGCAGAACACCCCATCAGATAAAGCCGTATCCGTCGTTATCTACCTACCGTCTTGTTTTTTGATAAATGTATCCGTCCACAAATTGTTCTTGTTGTATCTTGTGAAAACGATTTGCCAGCAGATCACCAATGGGTACGCACTGTAACCATTCTCCGCCTGTGGTTGCATTGCTGGGGCTGCCATATGTGGGCGTTGCTTAGGGGCAAAACGATTATCAATGAATGGCAAACATTATGCTGATAATTCCTCTCTCTCTTCCTCTCCCTTTGCCTTTGCATCTATGTAGCGACGGCAGGAGGAGCTGGACCGCAAGGCTGCCGAATTGGATCGCCGCGAACAGCAGCTTCAGGGAAATGTGCCACAGCTGAACAACTGGCCTCCATTGCCGGATAATTTCTGTGTGAAGCCGTGCTTCTACCAGGACTTTGAAGTCGAGATACCCCCAGAGTTCCAGAGACTGGTGAAGCATTTGTACTACATTTGGATGTGTGAGTATCGTGTGTGGTGGTTTTTCATTAGCAGCTGATAAGCCGCCGATCGACCGACTGGGATTAGTCATCCATAATGGAACGTACATACCTATATGAATGTTTTATTATTGATAGATTTGATTCGGGCGAAAAAGTGCAGGCCTTCTGCCGGTTACCTGAAATGTTTACTAATCGTGAATTAACCCTCTGTGTCTCTATTCCCGCACAGTCTATACCATGACGTTGGTGGCCAATGTGATTGGTGGTCTCATCTTGCTGTTCCATTCGGGTGATTTTGTCACCTTGTTCCTGGCCCTGTTCTACACAGTTCTCTTCACGCCCGCCTCGTATGTTTGCTGGTAAGCGCTGCTCTGGCAAATATATTTTATTTCAATATTTTTAACTCTCTTGCTGTCTTTGGATAGGTTTCGGCCCGCGTACAAGGCATTCCGCAATGATTCGAGCTTCAATTTCATGGTCTTCTTCTTCATCTACTTCTTCCAAACCATCTACTCGGTGGTGCAGGCCGTTGGCTTTGATAAGATGGGCTATTGTGGCTTCATAACGGCCATCTCTCAGTTTGATGGCCAGGCGGCGGGCATAATTGTGGGCATCTTGCTGCTAAATGTTGCCTTCTGCTTCACGGCCGTGGCCGTGGCCAATATACTGATGATCACCAAGATACACACGATCTATCGCAGCACTGGGGCCAGCATGGCCAAGGCACAGGCGGAGTTCACCACGGAGTTTCTGCGCAATCAGCATGTCCAGGAGGCAGCCTCATCGGCGGTCAACACGGCGATCAGTTCGCAGTTCAACAACAGCAGATACTAAGCTAGACAAACAGAGAGACAATCAATCAATGAATCAATCAATCAACCACATTGTATTTTGGCACATGGAGCCCACCAGCTTCAGCACTCATCCACAGAGATAGTTGGCTTCGAAAATCGGCACAGAAAGAAAGGAGAAAGGAGGCGTAAAACAGAAAGAGATAGAAAGAGAGCGGACAGCGGAAACATTAATAAGAATAAAACTAAATCAAGCATTGAAAAAGAGAGAAAAACTGGAGAGGAAGGAGCATTGAACTAATAACTAATTGCTTTTGTGCATAAATAATTCCTAGAATGCCGTCGTCTTTATTGCAAATAATTACTGTAACGATATGATAGAACACCAAACCACACCAATAATTAACAAAATACTTTATAGAAATGAAACAAAAACACCAACAAACAACTGAGAACTAAGTTATAGGAAGCAGAGAAAACACTTGTGTGCCGTCAGACAAGAGTCCGAAATTCAACTTAAAAAAAATAATATAATATAAATTACAAAGGAAATACAAAATATCTGAATATACGCCTAGGTATATGCATATATACAAGAATGCTTCGAGAACTTCGAGAGTTTTTTTGTGTGTGTTTTTCCTAAGAAATTATTAATTTATACAAGAATTTATCCAGACACGGATATACACATGGATATTGATAATGCTGCTGATAATGAAGGATGATGATGTTTTCTAGTTCTTTAAGTACCACGCGTCACACCTCCTTCGCCCACACACACACACACACATACAAATACATTCAAGGCATACATATACAAATCTATATATATATACATTAAACGATTATACATATAATATAAATAATATATTTAACGCTTACATTATAGAAATTTATCTCTTGTCGCCTGCCCCAACTGTCACCAACTCTCACCCAAAATGAAATCAAAAATTGAATTTTGATTACTCGTCCATGCACGCCTTCCGCCACCAACCACGCGCCCACGCCCACGCCCCTCGCTCTGTTCTCCACACTCACATTTAATGTCGTGTCGTGTTTTTTTTGTAATCGTAATTGTTATATATTATATATATCTATGTATATGAAGACAGCATATAAAATATTGATTCACCCATTTTCTAGATACAATTATTTTATGTTTTTTATTGTCGCCCCCACACCTCCACCCAGTCCCCACTCCCGCCTTCCCTTTGCTTGCAAACCGAAAAAAAAACAACAACAAAAAGAAGTTATGTTATGGCAAATATTTATTTCTTTAAATTGAAAACGCGACGATGATCTGTCGATTGTGTATTTGAAATTCAAGCAAAATTATGATAAATTCAAAAATAAACATAAATACTTATAGATGTAAGGAGACGATTGGTAGCGTTTTTGGTGTGGATAATTACCTGCGAAAAGATTTCCAAGAAAAGACAGTTTGCCTGAGTACTAAGAGATCTTATGTAATTGTTAATTAATGTCGGGTTTTCTTTGGATTCCTCGGGGTTAGGGTAACAGCAAAAGCTCTGTTGGTGTCTACGCTTGATATGACTTCAGTGCAGATCGTTAAATGTAGGAACTGCCAGAAAAACACTTCAACCTTCAAGCTTTTGTTCTTAAAGGTCGTATAACAATAAATAAATATACTGAAAGATCATCAATCGTAGAGCTCTAACCAATTGAAGTTAGATGCACTCGAGGCACTGGCTTCTAGAAAAACTTTCCTTTCTTTCTTAGTATTTACAGAATCCAAGGGATATTAAGAAGCCTTAAATTGTTGCTCCATTTGTTTGAAAACCAACCGATTTTAATGTGCTCTGCGGCATGAGGTTTTCCTTTTATTTATTGATTTTGTTTTGTTTTAAAAACTTTAAAGACGAACAGCAAAAAGCAGTCCTTCCATTTCTTGAATGATTTTGGAGCCAAAATGATTTGTTCATCTCAATGTTTAATGTACAAAATCAGCGGAAATCTGATCTACACACTCGTACATATATGAATATGGCAAACCTGTTGAGATTTATTTTGCTTATGCATTCAAAGGGCAGAACATTTCCGTATAAATAAAATATTGGATCACTTAAACATTCATGGGACTAGGTTTCAGTTGTCGAGACCGGGGAATCTGGGAGTTTACCTCACCATAAGCTCCCGCACAAGTGTTCAACCAATCCAACCCCATGGGCCCACATTCTAACCCCATCTCTGATTGATTTGGATTTCCCGACTGATTGATATTCCCATAAGTGTGATGCGGGGGAAATGGGGTGCTGGTGGGGGGATTGTGCCTATCTCCGAGACGTTTGTCACCGAGAGATGAAAATTTCATTTGGCAAATGTTGAATTGAATCAACAACAGCAAATGGTTCAATCCACACACACATGTACGCTGCTCCTCCCTTTTGGCCTATCAAATATTTGTGTGAGGCATATATAGACTTTACCCTACCCCACCCTACCCATCATCCATCTCCGCCCTCCCGCTCTGGCATTCAGTTTAGGCAAAAATTGCGCATACGCCACGTTGGGGGAATATTTGCAACGATTTGTTTGCCATTTTGCTGGCAATCGAGTGGGCCGCAGAGCAGAGTCTATGAATAGCACTGGAGGTTCGCTTCGGGTCGGTGGCGACGATGGCTGCAGGTTGGGGAGAATGGAACCCCATTTGGATGCAGTAAAAAGCGAGAATGATGAGCAAATATGCTCAAGAGTTTTGCTGCTGCTCATGCTGCTGGCTGGTCCGTCCGATGCAGCGTTGTCCTCGTTAGTGGCAAATCCATTTTGGCACACTTCAGGCGAGAGCCTGCATCACTCACGTGTTGCAGCTGAATCCACTTGCCCCAAAAGTGGGCCACAGGCGTGGGCAGAAGCCCACCTGGTGGCTGGGACGGGGACTGGGACTGCGGCCCTTGGGCTGGGCCTCTGCTCGTATTGGACGCTAATTGCTGACAACGATTTGCTATTGATTGCATTTTCACGCTGCTTGCGTGCTAAGAGCACACAGAGAGCAAAGTCAAAGGACATGCCGTGTGACAAGGTAACCTTATTGATTTTATGTCCATGCCAAGAATAACCAAGCAGCCAGCTTTCACGTAACTCAAATCGCTTTTGAATCGACTATCCACAACTTCATTGACCACCAACATCGTCAGCCCCCCAACCGCCAACGTCACCAAGTTCAGAGCTGAAATATGCCGCGCCTCAATCCATGTTGAGTTCATCAAGTATCTAGTTTTAAGGGGAAACTACTTGCTAGTAAGTGCTCAAAGTTGATGTTCAAATAGTGGAACATTTGAGGATCTATCAGTGCTAGCTGCTGAGGTTTACTGGTTTAGGTTTCTGTGTTCTTTCCACCTTGCATTTTCATCCAATTCATTATTCTGCTGATGTTTCCCTATTCTCTCTTTAGTCCACTGTCTCACCTCGTATCATTTTCTGTTGAAATTCCCAGACGCTATGCTGATAAACGTTTCCCACTCGATTGGACAATCCGCATCTTAAGAATCACTTAAATTATATGCCCTATCCCGCCGGCAGCTAAATGCCTCGCACGCTCGTCTCGTCTCGTCTTGTTTCGTCTGGGCACGCTCTGGGGGGGAAGTCCCGACGACAAATTAGGCGGCAAATGCGAAAAAAGGGGAGACAGAAGCGGAGACGAACGGCAACGAGCAAGTGGCAATAGCATTTGCCAAGTCGGAGCCAATTTTTCACACTATACGGAAGTATTATTTGGGTCACATTTCCTGCTGCTTTTAATTAAAATCTTCCCCTGGCGGAAGTACAAATTTCTTGATGTTACAAAGCGCTGAAAATGCTGCCCTGGACACGGTTGTTGGTTGCGTCCGTCCTTTCTCTCTCTCTCCCGGGAAAGGGAATGAATGGATGATGTCCGGGATGGAAGATGGTTGAGGGTAGAGCAGTGGGGTTGACTGGCTTAGTGACTTGGTCAGAGCTAAGTCATAGCCGAAGGCGGTTGCCGACCCAAGCCCGAGCCTGAATCCGACCCAGACCCCGGCCGCGACCCGACCCAACCCAACCCAACCCAACCCAACCCAACCCGACCCGACCCGAAGTACACCAAATCGCATACAACCTATTGCCCTTCATAATGCCACAGGGGTGCGGGTAGCGGGGTGGTGGATTGTGGGTGTAAAGTAGGAGGAACTGGCGGCAACGGTGGCTGTGGCGGCCAGATGATTTCAACTGAGATTGAAGATAAAACACATGCGCTCATCACGTTTGCTGTTTTGTGCCGTTTCTGTTTGCTGTTTCTCTTCGTGCTTCGTCGTCTTCGTCTCCTTCTTGTGCTTCTTCTCATCCTTGTCCTTAACGCTATTTTCCACACATACATAGACACATCGCAAGGCCGCACTCACACACACACATACAGAGAGAAACAATCACAGTGAAGCGCCGCACATGGCACTTGGCGCTTCCTTCGTCCACACAGTGTTCTGCTCCTCTGTGTCTGCTTCTGCTTCGTTGTCTCTGTCTCTGTTTCTGTGTCTGTTTCTGATGCTGCTATTCTCTGCTGTTGGCTTTGTCCCCGCTGGGAAATGCGCATCGCCAGCGGCGAACAAATATTTCGTTCGCTTTTTTTCTTGTTTTGTATGTTTATTTTTATTCAATTCCAGCAGCTCCCGTGTGCCACAGTGCATTCCGTTGAAGTTTTTTGTCTTGTTTTTTTTTGTGTGTGGCATCTCAAATATGATTCTGTTATTGTCTTAATTGGAAATCCAAGTTCCAGGCTTCACTTACCCAAATGGAACTGGGAATGTCATCTGCAATTCCCCATCAGCGACATTCTTCACAGTTTCAGTTTCAGAATTTAATGTATGTACATTCCATTAGCAGGCACAAATAAACAAAAATGGTGCCCAACTACAAGAGCAATCTTGCCGCAAGCAAAAACACGTAACACATTTTTGAGGGTCCCGCAATGGGGTGCTTTGGAAACTTTTGGTAACAGTTTTTGGGTTTGATTTGAGTCTGATTTCTTCACCTCAAATCGATGGTAATATAAGTATTCGTACTATAATATTTTACTATTGAAATATAACTTTTTCTTAGCCCAATTGATGTGATCCCTCACCCTCCCTATGAGTGCCGCAATGATCGCTTTCGCCTGCTTCACATGTGTAGATCCCAAGCGGTGCCACTTCATTTCCCAATGGGGGCTCGCTGCGGTTCGTTTCGGTTCGGCCTGGGTTCGGGTGCGTTCAGGTTCGCTTCGCACTGCGGCTGCTGCGGCGGAGCTTTCCTCAATGAACATGTGTGTGTGAGGCGGACAGGGACTGGCGACAGTGCCTTACTTTGGGCTTGGCTAAAACATTTTTTTGTAACAGTCGCGCACATCCTCCCTCCGGCTCACCCCCACACACACACACACACACAACCGCACGCACAGCTGTTCGGCTGGATTCGGCGGGGGTTCGACTTTCGGCTGTTTGGCTCTCGGCTATCGGCTCTCGGCTGATAAGCTGCTGCTGCTGCTGCTGGCTCCTGGCCTGGTCCTCAGTGCCAAACTGTCAATCGTGTAGTGCGGTCATGTGGTGCGGAGCCAGTGTGCGCTCTCCTCCAACTGTCCTTTGAGCCAGCGGTTTGTTGTAACCGAACCGAACCGAACCGAAACTGAAAGAAGGCACTGAAGCCGCCAAGAGTCCGAGCCATAGCCGCAGTAACAGCCGCAGAACAAGCACGGCAGTCAGAGAAACAGAGGCACAGCATCTCTCCGCGTTCTCACTTTATTTTTCTTCCTGTGTGTGCGTGCGTGTGTGTGTCTGTGTGTGTGTGTGCTAGTGTGTGTGATAGTGTCTGTGAGTGTGAGTTAGTGCTTCACCGTGCGGTCGTTCGTTTTGCCGAGTCGCCGCTCGCTGGCCCGCGTTGTTGTTCTCCATGGATTCCATAAATTTTGATTTCATTGCAACATTTAACCAAAACCAGGAAAATAAAGCAAGTTATTCCCCAACAACAAAAAAACACCCACAGCGAGAGAGGGAGAGAGAGTGAGCGAGAGCAAGGGATAAAGAGTGAGAGAGAGGAAAGTGCTCGAGTGTCAAAATAACCAACAAAAAGATAGAGAGCCAGCGCGAATCCAACCAACCATCATCGAAGCATCTAAAAATATTCAAAATAGTCCAAGAAAATATATTAACAGATTTTTGAATATTTGTTCGTTGGGTTTCATAATTGAATTCCTTATTTTTTTTTTGGAGTTTTTGTTTTTTGTGTGTGGATTGAACGCGTGTGCAGCAAAGCAAAGCAAGAGCAGAAGCTGAAGCTGAAGGTGAACAGAACAACAAAACACAACAACCAACAACAACAAAAGCAACAACAACAACAACCAACGACAACAACAGAACACGAGGAACAACATCTTTCAACACGAGGAACAAACATACTTTGAACAACAAACACGAGGAACAACAACGACCACAACGAGGATGATGATGGGCTGCTGGAAATGTGCGTAAAATGTGACCAAATCCTTTTGCCTCTCTACACATGTAATCCCACTCTACAGTGAAATTCCCCCTAACGGACGGACACTTGCGTACCCCAACAAGCAGATGGGCGGACAAATGTTTCATGCCAATAATCGTATAATTGCTTTGGTCCGAGGAGGCTTCAATAAATGTCCGCTTTGGGGGAGTTTCACTGTACATTATGTGCTATACATAAGTGTATGTACATTTTTTGTTGTTTGTATATTGGTCGAGTGTTTGACATCTTCTTTGAGGGGTGTCTCCGTGTGTGTGGTGTGTGACGCGGCAAATGTGAATTATGCAAAGGTGGCAGCCACATCTTGGCCGCTTGCTTTGTGTGTTAGCCCTAATCCAATTTGTCGCACACACCAGTGCCTCCCCCCACCACGCACTCAAACTCTGTAGTGTTGGTGTGGCTCTGTGTCTGTCTGTCTGTCTGTGTGTGTGTGCCAATTAGTTGACAAATTACGCAAAACTAATGCCAACATTTAATTGCCACAATGCCTGGATGTTCTTCAGCGTTTCAACATTTTTATTTATATAACGAAGCAGAGAGCACACCAACACACACACACACACACACACACACAGAGAGACTTGGAGACACAGTGACACAGCAAGGATTCATCCCAATTGAATGCCCCAAATCCTGGTGCCCCATCCCCCGCCGCCCCACTATATATTCATCTCAGTTCGACCCTAATGAAGTTGTGTGTGGCTGAAGGAAAAAAAATTACTCAATCGTTTTTAGTGTACGCGTGAGTGTGTGTGTGTGTGTGTGTGTGTGTGTGTGTGTGCTTGCATGTGTTTGTGTCTCAGTGTCTCTGGCTGTGTGCCACCCCCAGGGGTTAGGCCTTTGGCTGCCTTTTGCCACAGCCGCCTCTTGTCTGCGCCTTGTTATTTTTACAGCTCCTTGAGCCACTGACCAGAATTTCGTTTTCCTTTCCGTTTCTCATTTTTTTCTGGTGTAATTTGGTTTTTTTTTTAAGCGGATTTTGTTGGCTACAGGGGGGTGTAGTCCTTCCTCCACCGCAGCGTTTGTGGGGTGATGGTGGGGGGAGGGGTTGCGACAGGGTCCTCAAAACTCTATTAGCTTCATTATTAATAAAGTTTTCCCTTTTTTGTGTATGTTTGTGTGTGTGGCCCTTCATCAATGGGATTTCTTAATGATATTTCTTTTTGTGTGTGGGAATCTTTTGACAAAAGTTGAAAATTGTGTGTCCCCATCCCGATGGGGAATATCATGAATATTTGCTCACGAAATTGAATGGGAATTGCTTGTAAATGCCTTTTTTTATCGATGATCTGGAGTAGCTAATGCCAGCAATACCGAGGATGAACACCAAGAAATCTTATTTAGAAATTAGATTAGGAAAAAGTAGCCAGAAATGTCATTGATTGGTGATGCTTCAAAGTCGTTGATCCTTTCTTCTAAATGCTGTTAATTGATGGTATTGTTAACGCTTCGAGTTAGTGTTGGAATTTTTCAAACTGAGGATGTAAATTCTCATTAAGGCTAGAATACGAGCGAAAGGCTTTCACTTTTTGCCAAATCTTGAACCATCTTCAAATGAATTTCCTCACATTTCAGTCAGAAAAACAACGGAAGCCAGAAGACATATAAAAGAAGTTTAAATATTTTTTCAATTGCACATTATTCAGCAGTCGATACTTATTCCACGACCAGAAGTAGGATCAGTATGTGCCCATCAATGCACATAACTTTCTTGTTGTTTTGTGGCTAGTTTTCAAGACAATCCTCGAATTTAGAAAATTCCATCAATGTTCTTTCGGTATAAAGTTTTACTCATCTATCAAAAAACAGCTTCTACTCCGAGTCTCCCAATCTTTTCAAAGATAAACGCTCTTCAATCAACCGTTATATCCTCTCATGACGAGCAGAATCTCTTTCTGCTTTGGGGAATCCTGCTGACGACTCGTTAAATTCATTTTGCTGGAATCATGATTGGGCTTCATTCAAATTAATCCGCAGATGATTTCCACTTTAATTTAATTGCCGCATCCACAGCGTGTGCGAGTGTTGCAACATTCACTGTGCTGCATGCCACATTCCGCCATTTGTCGCGGGTCGAATATTAAATTGCCTTTCCCTTGTACCTAACGTTCTTCAGTGTCCCCCCCTCCCAACCATTAACCGACATTCACACTCATTTACACACACAAACACAGAGACTCACACACACACACGTATCCCTGCACATGCACGCGCGCTGTGGGTACCTCATTGACGGGAGTGGACCCTGATATTGCTCATACGCCGCGTATGTCCTGCCAGGAGCTGGCATCGGAAAATGTTTGCTTGTTTGTTTTGTCGCTGCCGCTGGTCGTTTGTGACTTTGATGGGTGAAAATTCAATGCCTTGCAGGGCGCACGATTGACCAGAGGGGGGTATAGATAGGGGGCATATAGTGGATGGGCGGGAAGGGCAGGATAGGAAGGGTAGGGCAGGGGTAAGCGGGTCAGAGAGAGGATTCTTTTTAGCCAGATTGGCTGGTGATTTTGCCGTTGATGCTATTTTCGGTTCAGAGCTGTGAATGAATGTCATAATCGATAATTTAATGTGGAAAATGGATGCTGCTGCCGCTGCCAGTCGTTTTTGTCCCATATTCTCTCTAGCCAGCTGCCTGCCCATGCCCATGTCCATGCCCCCTTGGCTCAGCACCGTCGCTGTTCTTATTCCTGCCAATGCTTTGCTTTTTTTTTCTGTTGGTTGGTGGACCAACGGCCATAAACGTGTTTAATTAATAGCAATGACACAAACACACACACAGGAACAGGCGCAGGCACTGAGCGCGAGAGTGTTGAAGAGCGCGAAGAGCAGAGAGTGAAGAAAAAGAAAATGATACTCGGCCAGAGTCACATTCGAAATATTCACAAAATAAACACTGAAGGGAAAAGCGGCAAAAGCGGTAGCACACACTCACCGAAACGAAAGATGCTCAAGGAGCAGCCAAGAGAAAGTATGGAGAAACCCAAAGACACAGCAGGAACAAGATGAAGAGAGAGTGAGAGAGTGAGAGAGCGAGAGACCGACACTTGGCACAAAAGAAAAATGCCAAAGACGAAGCAGAAACAGAAGAAAAAACAGCAGCAGCAGCAGCAGACGAAGATGCCGACTATGAAGGAAGGACAATGGCAAGCAGACGACGACATGTTTGCCTCGCTGTATATGTATTTATATATACATATGCACGTGTATGTGTGTGTATGTGTGACAGCAATAATAATAAAAACCTAGAAGCAGGCAAAAATCCCATGTGTATGTGTAGCACAAAAACACACACTCACACACACACACACAAAGGGAAATGCCAAGAAATGAAGTGCTTCTCTTTCACACACGGCATCAGACTCCCGCTTCCTCTCTCTCTGTGGGTGTGTGTGTGTCTGTGTAAGCCCTACAATTACATAATATGGTACGCGCATAAGACGAAAAGTATTATTAAAGCCTTTTTTGATTTCCGAGCAGCAGCATAACAGTCAGAGTCAGAGCTAAACTATTCCACAGAGAGCTGGGATTTCCCTCTTATTGATTAAGCGACACTCCAACAGACAGTGGCGGAGAGCTGCTGGGTGGCACAGGGAGAGGCTGAGAGTGAGAGTGCATTCTTGGTTGAGCGGGGTGCGGGGTCGGCGAGGGCGTCAGGGTGAGAGCTGTACAAATTCTGCTAGAAATTCTTTGGGGGCTCTCGCAAAGTGAAAGTGAACTGAAATTTTTGTTCAGCTGCTTAACAGCTCCTCCAGGCGCTCAACCGTTTCTCTCTTTCTCTCTGGTCCTGTGTGTGTCCTTGCCGTTGTCTATCCTTCCCCCTCGTTGTGTCCCTCTCCCCCGCGTTGTGTCCATGTGTTGAATGCATTTTTTTCGCTCTCTCTTGCTCGCATGCGAGTGTGATGAGT
Source organism: Drosophila subobscura (assembly GCF_008121235.1). Taxonomy (NCBI): domain Eukaryota; kingdom Metazoa; phylum Arthropoda; class Insecta; order Diptera; family Drosophilidae; genus Drosophila; species Drosophila subobscura. The sequence goes on along the minus strand of NC_048530.1, from coordinate 19,221,491 downwards.
GTGTGAGTTTGTCCTACTGCCCTAATGAAATTACATAGACCAACGCTGGCCTGCCAACGCATGAAATGCACTCACACACACCAGCAGACAAACCGACGGACATACATACATATATGGAAAAAGAGAGAGCACGATAACGCTCTGGCAAATGGAGGAAACGGAAGGGATTGCACTGCTTTATGGGCAGACCGACGACACCAATGGTGTGCTTTTTCATAAATTGCATTTAGTTGGCCAAGTTTTCGCCTTTCCATTCCTTTCTTTTCCCCCTCTACAATGCCCTCCCCTTCTCGCTCTCTCTTTCTGTTATTTTTTTTGTATGTTACTTTTCAGTTGATTTGATTTTATGGTCTGCCAGGGCTCGACTACGAGCAGGAAAACGAGCAGCATCAGCACCAGCACCAGCAGCAGCAGCAGCAGCAGGAGAATGTGCAAGCAATGGACAAATGTGTTCGTAATGGATGCCAAGTTGAAAAGGTTTCTACTACAGCAGATTATTTATAAATGTTATTATGCTGCTGGGAATGTAAAGAGATAGAGGAGTCGACAGGCAGAGAGCCACAGACAGGCAGAGAGCTGAAAATGATTTGAAAAATGATTTCAAAATGAAGAACAATTTTTTTCGTTTTGTTTTTATTGCACGGGGAGGATTAAATGGAGCTTTGCCAAATCGTTTAAATACAAAAAGGTTTTGTGATTAAGTGGCAGTCTAAGGGTAAAACAAGCAGTGTAGAAGGCAGGATACCTCAGGATATTTAAAGTTATATTAGGAGCAGACTCTACATACCATACTGATGTAGGTTTTGGCACAAAAATCATAGAAGACAATAAGGATTAGTTGGAAAAGAACTGGCAAGAAAAGATTTCAGGATGAAAAGGAATCCTTAAACGATTTTCTTTGCCACATTGTGGAAGAGCAAGACCCAATGCATCAAATAATTGTTGAATTTCAATATGTGACAGTAGCTGAAACTGCAATTTAATTTGCTAATTGCATTCAAGGCTAAACTATCATATCCAATGACACAGCCCAGACACACGCTCCTTGACACACACACACACACACACTCTCCGCACACTAATATGTCTGAGCTTATGCCACTATTAACCATATTCGATTACTCTTACCATTCGTTAAACTAATTAATTGGCATGCGAATATGTGTGTGCGAGATAATTGATTCTATTCAGTAATTGCATCATCAGAAACCATATTTTCGCAATCGATATCAAAGCTCAAAACTCAATTTCGGAATCTCTGAATTTGTGAATTTCATTTTTGCACCCGTTCGAGGTTCTCTGTGCTACGCTCCACCATTAAATGGTTAAACGTTGTGGTTAATTTAATCCGTGTGGAAGCTGATTTAATGTGAAAATTAACTTTAATCGATGTCCCACTCAATTAACTTTAATACAAATGCAATTAATGCCGAGAATGTGCTACAATTTTGTGGTCTCAATCGGGGAGTGTCCTTAATCAATCGATTACCTATCGATTACATAATCAATGAATGGGTTAAGTTCTTTCGGTAAAAGTCTGTCCCTAATATTTACCCACACAATTAGTGCATTTTCCCTTTACTTTTCCTTTTTTCTCTTCCCATTTTCACCTTCTTTGTGTAGTCAACCTCTGCTCCTGTGCTCCAGTGTTCCTTACTTTCGATTATCCATGTGCCCAAGTACCCAGCAACCATAAACATCTCTGTTTCACTCGGTCATCCCATTCGCGACGCCCCAAACGAGGCATCTTCATCTTGAACGAGCACGCAGGAGACAGAAGCGGTAGGACACGTTCCCCAGCTGACTTGGGCTTTGAGGGGCAACTAACTCATTTGCCAGCGAGCTTTATCGCCGCATCTTTTGGTGCTGGTGCTGCTGCTGCTGTTGGCACGTGGTACGTGCCTATTAGCCGAAACGTGTTTCATTTGAATGCTTTGTCCTGTCCTGCCATAGAGTGGCTGGCTGGGTGGCTCTACTTTGGCCATTTGGGGATGGCATGTAACAGACACTTTATACCATTAATTTCCATTTTGATTGCCCTGCACACACACACACACACGCAAAAACTGACACCCACACAAGCACGAGGATCCTTTTTGTTAACCTTTATTCCCCAGCAGGCAAATCAATCAAACATCAGTTTTCTGTTTGAGGCAAAAAAGTACTCTCCTTTTTTTGTCCTGTTCCTTTTTTGATGGTTTTTGAGCAATTTTCATTTAATTACGAACATCCTGGCAAGCAAATTGATTGTGTGGGCTCTCTCTCTGCCTGCAGATGCCATCAATCATGTCTCAGACACAGTCCCAGTCCCAGTCCCAGCTCTCAGCACTCTAGGGCACCCGATGCCCTACTCCAGCATGAACTCAGAAAGGGTTGATACACAGACTACGACTCATCCTAGACGCTCAAAAGTTAAACTCACTGAAGAAAGGCAAGTTCTTCAGCCTCTGACACGGTTCTCCATCAATTAGCCATATGAGGGTGCCCCATGTGCCCCAGCTACCCCAAGTATTTCTTTCGCACATTGCAGGAGAGCATAAAGGCTGCCGACGACACCTATCCAGCTCGAAGGCAGTCAAATGACTCGAAGGCAGACCGAGTAAATGCACACCAGGGACACACACACACGCGCTCGTAAATGAGAGATGGATGCCCCATCCATTTTGCATGGCCTTTGCGTTCCTCGTGAGTGTGTGTGTGGTGCGGACATGAGGCATGTCAAATAGTTGTCAATTATTTTTATTACGACTTCTCCCCTACCCCCAACCGCTCCGGACTTGACTTGACTTGAATCGACATGCGAGTGTGTACTCATGTGCCCCTCACCGTCACCGTCACCGTCACGCCCTTCCATTCAGCGGGTTTCTTTTATTTTACACGAATTCTCGTGCTCATACAATATGCACATACAGACGCATATGTATTCCCTTTTTAACGCATTTATTATTATTTTGGACGAGCGTCTTTTGTTGATTGCCAGCGAAGGCGCGCGCGAGCGTCCTTCGTCGCGCTGGGTTCAAGTGTAGGCTTAATTGGCATTCATCTGCCAGCCTATGACTGTGTGTGTCCCTGTGTGTTTGTGTGTGTGTATATATTTTATAATTTTTCCATTTCTCTTTTCGCCCGCCCCCCAAGCCCCCCGTGCATACACATTTCTGTGTTTCCTGTGCCGTGGCACTTTCTGCTGCTGCTTTTTACGCTTTCATGCGCATTGTGCGCACTTTTCCTGTCATTCGCGTAATTGTATGAGTGAAAGTCCATATAGTATGTATGCATGCGTGACTTCTGTGTGTGTGTGTGTATGTGTGGCATTTGATGGAAACAGCCTCAGCCTCAGCTGAGCTCGTCTCAGTTGTGTTCAGCAGCGTACAGCGTTACCTTTTTGATGCACTCACAATGGGTATATCCGACAGAGCTTAACAACAGGCCACAAAAGCAGGAGACACGATTGGGAGAAATGTTTAGATTTTTGTTGAAACTGTAGATCATTTTTCTTGCTGTCAGTGTAAGTTATTTTGAACCCATTTGAGGGGTCTTTTATTTCACTTATTGAAAGTTTATTACATTCCAACTATTCATAATCGTTTCTCATAAGTCATCTTTCGCTTGCTCCGAGTCAAATAATGGCCAGAGCAAAAGCAAAGACCTCCTCTTTCTGTTGTTCCCAGAGATAATCCAAACAAATTTCGAATTTCTCCCCTTATAAAATCCTCATCAGTTTATTGTCTACTCTGGCATTGGCTCTGCAAGGGCATCTGCTGTGTCGTTGTCAGTGCTTAACGTTTATTTGCTTGCTTTTTGTGCTGCTCTGTCGTCAGTCTTAACAACAAATTCAAATCCAGCGGAAGTAATTTGACGCACATGCGGGCGGGGGGGAGCACTGTGACTGTGACCCTCGTGGTACCTCTAACCTACACTAAGCACCCCACCCCCTGCTGTTCGGCGTTCATCATTTGAATTTGAATTGACAGGCACAGATGGGAGGAGGAAAGAGAAGAGCAGAAAAGTGGAGAAGCCAGCGAGAACGAGTTTTATGCCAACTGTTGTGTGTGTGTGTGTGTGTGCGTGTGTGGATATGTGTGTGTGATGCCAATTATGTGTGTGCGTGCCTGGCCCGCTCTGTCTGCTTTTGCTTTCTTCGGTCTTTCTGTCTGCGTGTGTGCGAAAATATTTCCCGTTGCATACTTTCAGGCAACTCCAGGCCAGATTTTATTTGCTTCAATTAAATATTTAAGCTAATTAGCTTACACTTCACAGCCAGACAAAAGTTGATTGATGCGAAGCGTTAAATAATTATGCTTCACCCCCCCTGCCCCACTACCACGCCACACACCGGCTTCCGCCTCTCCTTTTTCTCTCTCTCTCTCTCCCTCTCTCTGTACTCCGATGCTCCTGTGCCCTGGGGCTGGGATCAGCTGAATGAATGGCTGAGGTATATACAATATGGCATCTGGATGGGTGGGTTTTTTGCATGTGTGTGTGTGTGTGTGTGTGGTGCAATTAAGTGCAAAGGCATTAAGGGGCCAATCCAATGAAGCGTGCCAGCTGAATCGGAGCACCGGGTGAAGGGTTCGTGTGTAAGTGAAGGTGGCTCTGTGTGTGTGTGTGTGTGTCTCTGAGTGTGTGTTTATGTGTGGCCTGATGCTCCTTCAATGGGCTTTGCGCTGGATTTGAAGTGAGTGCTGGTACTAGCCCAGACGCCAAGGATCAGTAAATGTGGTCAAAGAAAGAGCTGCATAACGAGCAGCAGATGGAAATGGAATTGAAGAAAAAGTATTGCTGCTGGAAGAGGAACAAGAGCTTGAGTTGGAAATGGATTGGCAACTGGTGATGGCAACGAGGCTGGAGCTGCAGTTGCGGTTAAGACAAGAGCTGCGGCTACCTCCATGGTAGAATTTGGCAGGAGCAGAAGCTGAAGCACCTCAGGAAGTAGATGGAAACCTCCTGCAAGTAGCTCGAAGGAAACTCATTACTTATAATCCGATTACCAAATTGATGGAAGCCACAAAATAATTATGTTCATCCTACAATTGATTTATTTTTTTCTTAGTTTGAATTGCAGCGCTAATTGGCGAAATTTTGCCAGCAATGAACTCGTATGTTTTCCAATTGCGGTTGGATGTTGGCTAGTTATTTTCACGAAAACTAGAGATGGGAACCAGGGAATGTAAAGCAGAAATATAAGCCATCAGTTGAGATATTTGGTACATGGCTAAAGCTCCTGCATCTGCCTCAGCTCATTCTCTCTTGCTCTTGCTGCAGTCACAGCATTCCTCCTGTTCCAATCTCGGAACCTCGTCCAGCTTCCACTTCAAGGCCAACCACAGGTCAAGCTGCCTGCTCAAGTTTCCACCTTGGCCGCAATTCCTGCTGCAGCTGTGGTTCCTGTTTTGACCGCAACTGTTGCTCTGACCACAACGTTTGCTTCGGGTCCTGCTGCTTCCGACAGCATCTGGTTGTTCGAATAGTGGTTTTTACAAATTCCAAAAACGATGCCATGGGCGGAGGCTGGGGGCATGACAACATGCACTTCAAATAAATTGTAAAGTTTTTTGCCGCATTTACTTTGGAGTTTTCTGGTGCCATCTGTCAGTCTATTGTCGGATGTGTTATCACTTTTGCTCTTTAATTGGGCAGCTCTTTAATTATTTTCACACTGCTGACAGCTCATTTGGCAACACAATAGACGAAGAGATACTCGTGGAAATACAATGGTCGGAAGACTCTCCTATAAACAATAATTACGAATGGCCACAGTGAAGCATTCGCCGTAAATTCAGGTGTAAATAAGCATTATGGCCTTTAGCTCTTATCGTCATCATTGAAAGGAAATCTCCAGGGAGACCAGTGGGAGAGAGGATGCCAAACCATTGTTCGAGTAGCCCGTGTTCGATGTCATTGTTCTGTGCTATTTGCAACCATCCATTCATCCATTCATTCGTCGTAGTGGGTATTCGCATGGCGTTCGTGCAGTGGAGTAACCGTATAAAGTCAATTGTAGCCAATTCGCGGGCCCCCAGCACATTTCCACTGTTGCCATTGGCATTCGACAATTGCATTTACCCGACTCGACAGTGGCCTCAGGCACGCGGCGTATGCGTAATATGGCCAGCGGTTGAGTAAAATTAAATGCCAGCCAACTGGCAGCCACCAACAGCCTGGCCATTAATTTCCATTGCCGCGGATGCCACCGCCTCCATTAAAACGCTTTTCAATTTTTCAAACAGCAGCCATAGCAGGTTGCAAGGTGGCAAAAGCAAGCAAAGTGCAAAAAGGAAATCGACAGCAACAAAATAAAAAAAGAAAAAGAAAGCAGCAAAGAAATTCTGACATTGAAAAATTGTTGAGCCAAGCGGGGGATAAACAGCAAACACCGAACCGACGGACAGGCGAACAAACATTCAGAGCGTGGAGAGTTGAGCAGAGTGGAACGTGGCACGTGGGAGAGAGAGCATCGGCTTTAATCAGCCAACAAGCAGCGCCCCACGCAGCGATGAGAATTTCTAGCGATGGGATAATTGTAGCCATTTCCCACTATCGAAGGGTTGTGTCGATTCATTTGCACACAATTGCTGGGCTAATTGGGCGGAATGAATAGGTGAGGGAGTGAATGAAGCTTTATCGCAGGATGCAAGAGCGGAAGTCATACATCCCTGAGAATGGGATGCGGCAAATGAATACAAAAATATATCTAAGAGTAAACCAGCGAGAGAGCCTCAGAAAATGTGCAAAAAAATCAGAAAAATAAGCTTTTGTAGAACCCATTGAACGATGGAGAGAACGGGAGAGCATCGGGTTGAAGCTGAATGAAAAATGATTTAAATCCAAGAGATTCCCCACCGATTGTTCCATGCTGACCAGAAGACCTCTAACCAGCATAAAGCAAAGAAGAAAAAATTGTATAACGAAAAAAAACATTAATGAAGTTAGAACGGAGTAATGCAGAGAAAATGAGAAAAGGAATAACTTGAGAAAAAGTATAAAGTTGGCCAAGCGACGCAAGGAATAAGTGAAGGAATAAATAAATGAAGGAATAAATTATGAAAAGAGTAAAACGAATGAATAAACGATTAAACGAGCAAATAACCAAAAGGAAGAAATGATTAAGAACTTAAATGAGCAAAGCAAAACGAATGGCAAACGAACTCGGGAGTAAATGTGCGTAGAAATGTTTGAATCTGTTCGTTGCATCACATTGCGTACACGCCTGGCAGTACACATGGCTAACTAACGGAGTAGTCTGCAATCAGGTGGCCAAAAAGAGAGCACACACAGGGGCTGACAAAGGGGGGAATCCACATGAACAAACAATTACGTAAGCAACTGGCACACTTAAAGCGACAATCGCCAGGGTCGGGTCTCCTCCATCCAGTCACCAAGTCACACATCCAACCATCCCATCCCATCCAGCCAACCAACCAGTGTAGTGCCTGTGAGCCAGTCACCGAGGCACTGTGGCAGCCGCGGGCCACAAAAATCGAGAGCCAAAGTGCATTAAAAATTCAACGTCTCTGCGAATGATTTTTCACTTTGCGCTCAGCGTGAGATGTGCAGATAGTCGGCCTGACGGCGGGTCCTGGCTGCAGGGGGTTACTCGCACACAGAGCGAGAGAGAGAGAGAGAAAGAGGGAGCGAGAGTGATGGCAGAGGAGGGGATGGGTAGATGGTAGATGATGATAATGCCTTGTGATTGCGTTCATTGCATCATGTTTCATGCAGGAGGCAGCCTGAGCTCAACCCCAGCCCAAGCCCCAGTCCCAGTTTCAGTCTCATCCCCAGCTCAGTCCACACCGAAAGGTTCCCCAGATCCATGATGTGTGCTTTCATTTCCCCAGCGTTCACTTTATTCTACTCGTCTGCGTGTGGCTTAATAATTTTATTGCCCTTGGTTACGCTTTATGCTTGGACTGGCTGCAGGATAAGCTTTTTCTTGTGTGCCCCCCATGGCCCGTGCTTCGTGCCCCTCTGCCGGAGACTGTTTCTGTGTCGGTGTCTCTGGGCGTGTGTGTGTGTATGTGTGTGTGTGTAATTGCATTATTCCTTTCGTTGGGAAAACAGTTTTCTTTTAATTGAATTTTCCGCACGCTGCGCGTTGCTCGACGTCTCTCTGGCTTATTTGCATACGAGTGTGTCTCTCTGTCTCTCTCTCTGTCTGTCTGTCTGTCTGTGTGTGGTCCCCAGGTTGGCTGGCGTCTCCAAAGGGTTCTGTTTCCTGCCTTTATATATAAATCACTTTCTGGCAATCCCCGATTCGATTTGAAGACAAACAGGAAGATCTTTTACCACCCCACCAGCCACCTGATATATGACCTTTATTATGGGTGTGATGTGGGCTGCTGCTGCTCTGGCGTAGGCTGGCGATAAATAAATCGGTTTAAGAGGTGCCACATATTCGGAAAAAATTTATTACGCTCTCGGCTTATGCGGCGTATGAGCAATTCCCCCATGGATGCCACACTCCCGGCAATTGATACAAAATCACAGTGGCACAAATTGCTTCATCTTTGAGTGTGCAGAGGCAGGCTCTGCATGTGTGGCATGTAGGTCGTATTGTGAGCGAGGGTTTTGTGATGGGGTTGGGGATTCACTCACTGACTACTGAGTGTCATGTTTATGCATGAGGCAATCCACGTAACGAGCAGCATCGGGCGAAAGGCGAAACGCATAACGAAAAGCCCTTCCCTACCCTGCTCTGCCACATGCCACGGCTTATTATCAAAGTGGCCACGTCTCGGCTACCCGAGATGGTATCTATCACAGCCCAGCCACCCACCATGGAGTGCTGAAACGAACAGCAAGCAGCATACTCTATCCATCAGGTGTGAAATGACATTGAGCGAACCGAAAGCGAACTCCACCTTTTGTGTGCCCATAATCCAGTGATTATTTTCCCACTATCCAAAGTCTTTATTTTCCATGGTTTTTGCTGAGGCGTAACCTTAGTTCGGCAATAAACAGAGCTAGAAATCGTTTATCTCGCTTTCAGTTGTATATTTTTTTTATCTTTAAGGATAACTTTACACAGCTTTTATGAATTTTTAAAGCCAAATTCCCCATTGCCCCATTTTTTTTTTTTGTCATCGAAAATGATAATTTATTTACGCTTTAGCATAGACAAACGAAGGGTTACGCAGAGAGAGAGAGAGAGAGAGAGCGACTCCGAAGCACTAGGCATCCGAAATATAAATATGGCTAGCACCTTGTCGACAACCTAGCAAGAAGAATGTCCCCAGGGTATTGGTTTTTGGCCACGGCTGTTGATTCTGCATGAAATTTCTATGGAAAGAGACTCCCAACATGGTGAATGCCAAGGCAGGGAGAGATTTTGGGGCACTGGGTAGGTAGGTAGTTATTGAGGGGCTCATCCTTGTCACTGCGGTGATGCTCTTTCATGCAAATCGTGTCTCATCCTAATTTATGCTTCGGCTCAGTTTACAAAATTTACATGAGACAGCCAGAGGATTGGGCGGGTACAGCAGCAGCAGCAGCAGTAGGAGCAGCAGCAGCTGCTTGACCTACTCCTCTGCCAGTCGCCCCTTGCCATCGTATCCAAAATCAACCATCAGCATCAGCATCACCATTGCCCATCCTACATCCAGAATCACTTAAGTCGGGCTATATGCATGAGCAATGGCAACATTTGGCTTAGCCAGAGTGGCATCTCTCTCTCCTCCGTGTCGTGTACATAACTTCATATTCATAACGTACCATAGGATTTCTTTGTTGCCTCGTCGACTGAAGCGACTGAAGCTTGTCGGCCTGTCTGCTCCTTGTTGCGGTCTTGAGACAACGCCAAGCGAAAAAGCAATCCAGCCGTAACAGAATGAGCCACGGGGTAAGAGAAACAGCAAGACATAGACTGAGAATGAGAGACTGAGACTGAGACTGAGTGACAGCGGCAAAAAAGGACAAAGGACGCGCCTAGTGGACAACAGTTTGGCTACTTAGTGGCCAAACATTTGACATAATCGTTGATAAGGGATTCCCAAACAAAACGAACAAGAAAACTGCGAAAAGGAACACGCAGTAGCACAAAAGCCAAGGACAATTGTGCGAGTATCTCTGGTTGAATCTCGAATACACTCGGGGCCAGATTTTTTTTCGCAATTGACTAGCGACTTGTGGGTTAGGCACAGCACTGGGCGGGGCTGTCTATCTTTTCAGTAAGTTTTTTGGCGAACTTTGTTTTTTGGGTCAAGTGAATGCAGAGAAATCTTTTGGCATTCAAGATTCCATCACTGATTTCAACTGTGCCTCTTTCCGCCATCTACTATGTATTCCTCCAAGTACTACTTTTTCCCCATTTAAGTGCTCGGACGTACATACATATATTTGACATCTTTTGACACTATGAACCGTCTGTAAAGGAGTGTATTATATAAAGACTGTTGTGGTAGCTTTAAGCTGAGCTTTAACTAAGTTTTTCCAAAGACAAATTGCTTTCAATCGTTGTTAAATCGGAATTCAAGAATTAACTAAACTATCTGTTCAGACGATGCATCGCGATGGTTGGATCGCAAGAGCAAGCGCGAGACCACTCTCACTCTCTCTATTTACACTACTCACTGTATATGCATAATTAGTTTAAGCATATGCGACAGCTGTGGTTCCTTCGTCTATCCTTTCCGCCTTCTTAGTTGCTGCACTTCTCTCACGCTCTATCCATCACTCGAACTCGACTGGGCACTACCCGAACTGCTCGTACGCTTTCCCATTTGGTCAGCCCGCCCTTAATTATCCTTGTTCTGATCATCATAGCTATTAATTAGCTTATCGTTTTTGAAATTACTCTGCAATCGCTTACAAATAGAATTAACTTTTTCCTTTTTTAAACATTTTCTCTAAATCAAAAATCAACAGCTATTAAAAACGCTTAAAAGCTTAACAGCGATTATTTGTAGCTGTATCCATTTATTCGATTACTTGCTGACTTTCACTTAACAACAAACTTTTACCATGAAATCCTTTAAAAAAAAGATTTATCTCGTATGAAAAATAAATATATATTTACTACGCGTCGCCGTATGTAAATTGATTTATTTTTTGCCTTTATAAATGATGCTTGTGTGGCCAAAATTTGCATACTTTTTACCTTAATGAATGATATGCAAATTTGTAGATGTGTATAAGTGTGTGTGTGTGTGTATGTGTTTGCATTTTGTATTCCATTTTTTTTTGTCGCACATATTTATATGGATTTTCTTGGAATATTATTTTAACCACCTTCCATAATTTTAATTCCCGTAGGCGTTGACAAAAAACAAACACACAAAAATGCCTTCACAGCCCTCGTCCAAATATAGAAAAAGTCATGCATTTTAATGTACATTTCTCACATCGTTATTTTCAGCGACATGTCCCTTAATTAACTACAAGAAAAAAACCCAATCAAAATCCTGTGAGTGCTGCGATTTTTTTCGTTGTGATTTTCTGTTTCAAAATTTGAATTTTACATAACGTATACGCCGCATGGTACCGACACGATAGGTTTTTGATAAATATTCTCTCTGTTCTCTGGTGTGTGTGTGTGTGTGTATGTGTGGCTGTGCTTGACTGTCGGCTGTTGGCTGTCGGGTCTCGGGGCTGACAAGTGGCTACCATTTTTTAATGTCACTTTTTTGTTGGACGCTTGGGGGTTTGGTATCGGTGTATGGGGGGTATATAGGGGAGGTTGAATGGGTATTCCTTACTGCCCAATGGAGCGTACATTTTGAAATTGAAATCAGAAGGAGAACGATGGAGAGAAGCACAATACACAGGCACTGGCACAGACACAGGCAGAAGCACAAGTAGAGGCATGGAGCAGCAGCAGCAGCAGCCGTTGCCAGTTTCTTCTTTATCTCTCTCGCCTGTCAGTGGATGCTTCATTGAGTTTTATGTGGAAAAATTCGCAGATACGCTTGCGTATATACATATATAATATATCCTATATATATTTAGTATGTATATGTGTATGTACATGTGTATGTTTGTATGTAGCCTGACCAGGCAATAGCTCGTAAAACTTGCAGCGGCTTCTTCAGCTCGGTAAGCCGTTTAAGCGTTCGCACAAAGTGTTAAGTCTCTTACTTTGTGTTGGCCCTTGGCCCACACCAACACCTCAGTTCTTCCCCCTCTCAGTCCTCTCGTGATTTAACCGCTTTGTTCCCCCTCTGGCGTGGCCAAGTTTATATCTCCTTGGCGGATGTTTGAATGCTTTATAATTACATTTTATGTGCCATCGTTGGGTCTGCCAGTATATACAGCAGGATGCCAACAGGTGCAATTCATGGAGTCGGGTCGGAGTCCAGTCCGAGTTGGGGTAGATTCCAGTACAGATTCCGGGCCACATACCGGGGCTGACTGTGGCACAAAGTCCGGGCACAGAGCCCTTCCTTTGGCCATCGTTTATTTAATTTACCGACCGACCGACCGACCCTCTATGTATTCCAACTCTATCCATGCTACTCTGAAGGATACTTACTAGATTTGCTCTGCTCCTAAGAGCCACACAAGTGCACGAACAATACAAGTAAGTAAGTCTTATCCTTGGGGGCCATCCATGCGACTCTCTCTCTGTCTGTCTGTCATACATTTGATTTACATTTGCGACATGTTTACAGCCTCGTTTGAGACATGAACTTTTCTTTTTGTTGTTCTGTTTTTTGGTTATTCAACCACACCGCAGGGTGGCCTCCTCCGGACGTATTTTAATAAACAATACTTGGCCCCATTGTTAACCGTAATAAATCCGCAGCCACTGCCGGGCACAAGGCATCCTCGTACTCGTAAAGCGACGCCATTGTCTCCCTCACTCTTTGTAATGAATGCCGAGTGAATGCTAAGTGAGTGCTGCCGAATGAATGCCGAATGCCAAAAGACTTGAATCAATTTGATTAAGCGCCAAATTGATTGGCAATGATGCGTGATTGATTGCCAACTGATTGAATTGGCGCACAGCGTGAAACATGGTTGCTGGAATGTTGATTGATCTGTGGTCGATTGATTTCACAGGTTATGATTTTAATGGCTGATTTTGCAGAGCATTTAAATCACAGATGATTGAGCCAAAAGGTGCGAGATCACCTTTGGCTAGCGTTAATGATTGAAGCGCAAATCAAATCAGAGTTAAAGCTCCACGATGCCCAATGGAAATGATCAACAAAGTATTCAGATTGAATCATTGCTAATTGATACGCATTTTTATTGTTGATTGATGACCCCTTTTCAGCACTAATAAATGGCATTGTCCAGCGGCTAATCTGCTTAAGAGACACACACACACACAGGAACACATTCATAGATGGGCTTACTGTCCTGTATCCTGTAGACTTTACTATCCTCTATAGATTAGCACACCAATCAATCAGGGGCCATCAATCATTGTGCTCTGGAGTTGAGTAACTTCTCCATGCAAAGGCTTCAATTACGCCCCCAAATCAAACTTGCCACAAAGTTAATGAACTTTTGCTTGCCCCACAGAATATACCACAGACACACACACCCACATACACACATACACACACTTCTAGGCACTCCCATCCACCTTCCACTCAGCCAGCCCTTTCCATACAAGTCTCGAGACTATTTATTGTAGATGACTTTGGGGCGAAAAGTTTTGTATTTAACTGCAAATGGGGTGTGTACAGATATATGTGTATGTGTGTGTGTATGTGTGTGCGCTGCTCCAACAATATTAATTTGAATTGCAATCCAAACAAGAGAGAAAGGTGGGAAATTTGTGGACCGAAGCTGTAGATACCCTGGCAGATTTTCCAAACTAAATGAAAGTTTGAACGATTTATTTTTGCTTGGAATATGCATTGGAATTTCAGCTTTTCATACTTCCAAGTCGCATATAGACTGCCTTTAGCCTAGATTTTCGAATGAAAGAGCTTCAGCTGAGAGAGAACGTTCCACATAAAGCGAACACGAATTGAAAAAAATAAATATTTGATGAGGTTTTTCACAGACACCCTGCCCGGTTTATTTCTTATACATATGAAACATTTTGATTCAAAACATTTCTCATATACTAGTGAACATTTTAATAAAAACATTCTTTAGACTTAAGACATTTAAATGCAGCAAAATCTCACCAATTAGAATTGTCCCAAAATTAGAACCGTCCATTTTAATGCACCGCATTTTTGTTTATAACCTAAACAGCTTTGCCTTTTAGGTTGAGGTAATTCTGCTGCAATTATTGTAAAATACCGATATCTTAATTTTATTGGGGAAATAGGTACAGCTTTCATTGGAAATATTTTAAAGCTCATATGAAAATCAAAATATCCCTTGCAAGGGTATAACAAGTGTGCGTAATAGACATACAGAATCGAGAGATAGAGAGAGGCAGAATGAAGGAGTAGATTGTGGCTGCCCTTTAAACGACTTTTGCTAGAGGAATTCAGTTAAAAACTAAACCGATCCAAAAGCCCAAATGAGCTGAAAGTTGGCCGACACGCACACACACACACACACAAGGCCACTAATGCGGCACATTAAATGTTTGCCTGGCTGTGCCTGTGTGTGTGTGTGTGTGGGCCTTTAACCTTGTAACTAAATTGTTAGACATTTTAATTAATTTCCACTTTAATGTTTACTTAGCTAAATGTTTTCTTCGCTGCAGGCAACAACGTCAGAAACAACAACAGCAGCAGCAGCAGAAGATACAACAGCTACAACAGATACTTGTAACTAAAGTGACATGAGGCCTTAGCAACAAAAGCAACACCCAAACAACAACAACAAAAGACAACAGCAACAACAGAAGCAACCGTAGAGCACTAAAAACCAAATTACAAACAATTAAAAGAGAACACGGAGAAGGATCCTCCAGAGAGCTTGACAACGGTAGAGGCGGCGCACCCACAAAGCTAAAAGGAATAACCACCCGACCCACAGCCTGAAAACCCCCCAGAAGAGTAACAGAAGTGGGTGGAGCAGCAGCAACGAGGAGGAGGAGGCAGAGGAGGAGGAGTAGCAGCAGCAGCAACTGTAACGAGTAAAGCGGAAGGTGGAGGAGTATCGCAGCAGCGGCCTACATGCCTATAGCAGCAGCAGTAACCAAAACAGCAGCAGCAACGTTTATGGCCAACTAAAACTAAATAGCGGCCACCCCAGAACCAAACCAAACCAGAGGAAAGACCCCCGGCCGGGGCACAGTACTAGCAGTGGTGACACATAGTTCATCATCTGCATTCCAACCATTTGCCAGGACCTTTTGTGTCTTTCTGTCGCATCACAAACAGGCACACACAAACAATAGCAACAACAACAACAGGCAAAGGCAAAGGCGGTGGTGGGGGTGGAGGAGGAGAAGGAGAAGGAGGAGAGGAGGAGGACGAGGAGCACTAAGGGCGGCAATAAAAAGTTTGCTTTGTTTCTGGGTGTCAACACATTCTTGCTTTGCTCTCACACTCTCTGGCCAAAAACGCCTACCCTCCTGTTAGCCAGAAAACCCAAAAACGGTGTCGTCCTTGTCAGCCGCCTCTGGGCACTCAATTAAGCCCAATTCAACGCAACTTGAAAGCGACTACAGCTACCATAGCAACATCAGCAGGAGCACAACGAGGAGCGGCAGCAGCGCCAGCGCCAGCCTTAGAGCAGTGAAGCGACCACGCCCACGCAGCACACACACACAGAAACACAGCAACACTAACTACAAGTGGCAACGCCCACAGAAGGTGGGGGCGTGTGGGGCATCGAGTTGATGCCACAATGAAACTGAGCGTGAGCGCGTATCGGGCGCATGCATCCGCACACAAGAAGATCCTCTCCAGCGGCTATCACTCACAGCTCAATTACGGCAGCACTGGAGCAGCAGCATCCTCCTCGTCATCGGGGGCCACTGCAACGGGCCTATATACGGTGAGTCATTCACTAAAGGTAGATACGAGTTTGTATGTATAGACCACAGCCAGAAGACTGAATGACTGAACGACCGACCAACCGACTGACCCCACCCTAGCCCTGTCTATCCCTCAGTCTGTTCAACATTTGCCAGCTGGAACCATAAAGCATAAAATTTAAACATTTTTGATTATGCTTTTTACGATTATGTCCCCATGGTGGCTATATTTTTTGATATTGATATTTGCTGCAGAAGGGTATTCGATGCGTACGGGCTGGGCATATGCATTGAGCCAACAGCGATTGATAAAAATACAAACTTAAATGTGTTAAATAAACTTCCAAATAAATTCCGATTCTATTCATGTTTTATGCAGAGACTTTCAGTGATTTTTAGTATCAAAGTCGTGCCTTTGTCATATCTTAAAGGGAAGCCCTATTTCAATTCCATCGTTTGATTTATTCCCATTTCAATTAAATTAATTAATTGAATAACTTTTGGCAAGGTTCAACTCACAAATGAGAAGTGGAAGTTTGTCACTTTAAGTCAGAGTTAAAGATTGAGTTAAAATGTCAAAACTCTTGCAAAGAAATGACTGGGAGGACTTGCACTTACAGTTCTTCGCTGCAACAGTTGCCTGCCAAAAGCTGTTGCCCCTTGCAATGATCCAACAGTTCCTTTTAAATATTTATGCTCAGTGTCCAATTTCCACCCAATGAGTTTCTGTGAAATGTTTGCCCAAGAGTTGCAGCAGCCTTCCTTTTCTGGGAAAAATTTCTCATATAGACGCAACAGCTTTTCCTTGTAACACGTCGAATGCATCAAAGCAAGGATTTAATGCCTTTTTGAAAAAGAGAGGGAGCCAACCGTTTGCCATTGCAATAATTACGATTCCTTAGAAACTTTTAGCAATGTCCGAGCAGCTTTTCTTGGAAATTAAAACAGAGCATTTACCATTCGCTGTTGGAGTCGTCACCCACTGATGAATCGAGGCCGCCATCATGTCAACCTGTTGTAAATTATTCAAAAGTGAATAATGAAAACCAAGCTGGCCCACTGCCCGCCTGCGTTATAAAAAATTGGTTTTGCGGCTGCCTGCAATTTGTGTGCGTCTCCTCGCTGCACCCGTGAAATGTCCTGCACATAAACTGTGCAGGAAATTAATGCTGCTACCCGTAACGCATCGTATCCGACTTGTCATTGCCTAATTAAAGCGGAGACCAACATCAGCAGGAACCCCCCACCAATTCACTTTTTAGTCCGTAAAAGTTTCGGTCATAAATATTTATGGAATCCCTTTTGTGGGGGCGAGCCCGCATTCAGTCCCAGAATGTGAACCACAATAAATTCCAATCAAGTTTTGTGGCACATACAATTGGGATGTCCCTCTGCTGGAGTGGAGCTTAATCTGGCACTGAACCGATTTGTCAGCTAATTGGTGGGAGCGGCAGACAAATCCCGATAGATATGTTATGTGGTCGCTCCCTTTTCCTCCCTTTTTAGACCGAATGCCAAATTGAAACTCTCTCCGCTGGATTATCGCCAGTTACGTAACCGACACATACGGGAAGGACACTGCCAGTGTCTGTCCCAATGGGCGACCAGCTCTCAAGTTTACCGCACTCGAGGCAGCGGGGAGTACTTGCCCAAGTACTTTGGCGGCATGACCCGAACTTGGCTGTAAATTTGTAATGGGTTAGTGGACAAGTGGCCCAACAACACTGACCAAAGGTTGTTATAGCAAAGAGGAATGGGGGGCGGGGAGCACTCCACTCTGATTTCATTGCCACAGTTACGCAAAGTTCGGGAAAACTTGTTTATGCCACACAGACTAACCTTTGATAGCCGATGCTTATTGGCACAGATCCCGGGCTAATGTTCGAAGGAGGAGGAGACTTTGATTTAATTTTAGCTTTTCCGCAGCTTTGGTAAAGGATACCAGCAGCTGTAACAGGATTATGATTCCATTCACACTGTGTGTGCCCCTAATCGTTGGGTTTAAAATATTTTCTAAGTCAAACGCAAATTTATTTAAATTTCCAGTGGTTTTTTCTTCGAGGGAATTTTTCGTGTAGATATGGAAAATATTTATTTACAGGAAAAGAAGTTGGCTTATTTATGCTTGCCCTTTAAGACCATTCATAATTGTGAGAAATCAATAATTATAATGAAAGCAGATTAAACTTTAATCTCAAGTTCGCAAGAAATTTCCCTCTGCTCTCTTTAAGCTTTGAGTCTATAAAATTTCTTCTCCAACCTTCAATCAGTTGGCACGGAAATATATGAACTGATTCGTACTTTTTTATTAGATGAATTCCGACGAAATATTCGCACGCGTAGTGGACTGCAGCTTAAAAATATTGGCCCATTTCCAACTGAAGCGGAAACTTATGAACAATTCATCCCGAAATAAATTGCCAACTGATTCAAATCTAGCTCAAGAGCTGCGTTATTACGTACTATGATTTGCTCAGGTATCACTTCGGCAGAAGCTACTGACACTGAGCTGCCAAGTGCGAGAAATCTGCTCTGCTCACCTGAAACCCAGCCCAGCCCTCACATTTTCCTGCTCTGCTGCCTTGACAACTGCTCACTGCTTAGGTCGAGGCTGTGGGTCTGTAGTTGAGGAAGTTTTCGTGTCGGCAGAAATAAGATAAATTATTAAGTATCGTCATCCGATTTAGAATGCACCAGGGGGAGGCCAAGCGGGTAACGACTCTGAGCTGATGCTCAGAGTATGGATGGTTGTTTAAAGGCTGACGCTCAAACAGATTCTGTTGCTGGTTGCTGGTTGCTTTTGCTGTTGGTATTCCTGAATATTGCATTTGTTGTCAAATTGTCTGCACATAACACTTGCCCCCGGGCCCATTTGGAGGCAAATTTGCATAATAAGCAATAAGGATGCGCTCAATTGCACATTCACACATGCACACACAGGACCATGGGCTGGAGCAAAATGGCTGCGTGGCATCATGACACCATGGCACAGACACATCGATGTGATGAACCCAATTAATATAATCGACTTATTCCCATGATAATCCTCTTTACTCGGCAGATGGAAACGCACGAGCACGGCGAGCATGGCACTGGGAAGTTCGTCAAGGATGTGGCACGCCAGATTCACGACTGCAATAGCGATACGGATGTCATCAGTCCAACGGGGACCAGTAGCTCTGGTGGCGGTGGTGCTGCCGGTGGCGCAGCCCCTGGCGAAAGCTCTGGTGGCCATCACAAGCGACACCATAAGATGGCCCATGACGATGATAACCACAGTGCGCCGCATTCCTCGGATAGCAAAAGTCCCAGTCAGCGGTAAGTTTAGGCCACATAAGGGCCAAACACACAGAAATCAACACTCACACACAAACACCGACACCCACACACATACACTCGTATACATTGACACGTGCATAACTGTAAAATAAAAGTTGAAAGCGAAAGCGATGGAAGAAAAAGGCAGGAGAAGCAAGCAACAAAGATGATTTATTCAAATCGCCGGCCGTACAAAGTTTGTTACGACAAACACTCACACACACACTCACAGACATGCCCATTCACACTCATACACATGTAGACATTGCGTTTACATATACATAGACACGTGCAGTAAGCGTAATTGATAAATGTGTAGCATACTTTGTTGGGCTTCATTCGACCCCGCCTCGCCTAGCCTCTCGCAACTCGCCGCGCCGCTCCATGCCAGCTTTGGCAGCTTTATGTATTTATTCAACCGTAAGCTACATTCACATCCGTATTCGTATGCGTATTCGTATTCGTAGCCGAAAACAACAAAAAAGAAAAACCAAAAACAACGACGACAACAAACTTGATTCAATTAAATCTAATTAGCAATTAGCCAGCGCCAACCCCTCACCCAAAGGCGTGCAGGCGTACACCACTCGTACATTTGTACAACACAAATATTTTTGAGGTTGGAGCTGGAGTTGACACTGAAAAGAGGTATGGGAACAGCCAAGGGACGCGGGAGACCTGGGAGCTGGGACCTGGGATTTAACAGGGTTTAACATCAAAAGTTTTTAGTTCGTGTCTTGGTTAATCTAATCAAAAGTCTTGGATCTGCAGAAGTAAGGGAGCTATTCACAGCTACAGTGCGTTTCTAGGTTGTCCGGATAGCGTATTAGTGAAAGACTGATAATTTGAAATGCGAGTATGGATGAAATTGGTAGCTAAAGCGAAAAGAAAATCGATTTGAAGGCGGAAAAATTATTCGAGGTTTATTGTTCATTCAGCTTATCCGGATTATAATCGAAAGCTTACTTAAATTGTATGTGTAAAAGTGTTACATTAATTACCTTTTGGCTTTCGTATTTGTAGAGAAGCCGATAAACCGATTAAAACCGCTAAACGATACTCAGTTGATTCGATAATCGACTAAAAGAACTCAAACATAACTCAGTAATTTCACAAATCGACTTCTAGATGTCACACAGTGTAGTCATACAGCACTGAAACGCACTGTGAAATGTTGGTGCTGCGGCTTGAAGTATTTATGCTCTTGCAGTTGAATGGATCACACATACACACACAATCAGCTCACACACAGAAAAACAGGAAGAAACGTGGACAGGAACAGGAAGACAGGAACAAGAGGACAGAATAACTTTTGTTTGTGTTTATTGTGGTGACAAAAAGGAAATTAGCAATGACAATTAGTCGGGATTGCCCATGTCCGTGTTTCAGAATGTGTGTGGTCTGGTGTGTATGCGTGTGTGTGCTCTTGTACATGATTTCATTAATTAACCAAGACAGGAATGAGAGACTCAAGCCAGGCCATGAGGAAGAGTTACTGTCCCAGGAGACACATACACGAAGAGAGAGTTAGTGACTGCTGCGGCTACTCATGCCCTAATGGGCCATCACAGTTCGGGGGTTAATCTCTTTAAACACGGCCACTCAGCTCCACTCCAACCATACTCGTACTCTCCATCTCTCAAACCACCATCAACAAACAGCAAAATTTAATCAGTGTAAGAAATTCTCGCATCGGATCGCATATGGATTTAGATCGGCCAGCTCGTCCCAGCTGGCTTGTGGCTGCACACCCAGTAGTTTAAGATACACAGAGAAGGATAGACTTATATTGACGACGGGACAGCGACAGCAGCAGCAACCGCGACAGCGCCGTCAGGTGCGGCTACTACAGAACAGTCCGTCCTCCGACCAGAGCAATGGCACCGTCGTGGCACAGCGACTGATCAACTCAGGCAGCTGCACCAAAATGAAGACGCTCTCCTCCTTCATCAGCGAGCATCCCGAGGAGCTTGCACAGCCGTCACGCGTCCAGGCCCAAGCCAATGGAAATGGCCAGCAGACGACTAAGTGGAAGAGCCTCAGGGCCGTGATGGCCTACTACTGCTCATTGCGGCGCATCAAGAGGAATGTTTCTACACTAATTTAACTCTAGTCCGAATACTCGTGCATACTTACGTATATGCGTATAAAGTCGTACCTACCAATACCAATATCTGTTTAACTGGCGATTCAAGTTTTTCTAGCGTTATCTCTAACCTATGTTTTTTTGTGTGTGTGTGTGTGTGTGTAAACTTGCTCTCTTGCATTGTGTGCGTGTATGTGAGATAAATCTCCCCCCCTTCTTGCTCACCTTTCACAGAAAATAATCGAAAAGCTCTCGCCTCGATATGCCCCTCGATATACTAACCAACCGACTAACTCTCATTGATCGCTCTCTCTGTCTCTCTCTCTCTATCTCTCTCTCACACACACCCACACACTCTCGTTGTCTGTGTCTCTGTAACTAATTACTAACCCGATCTTATCGTAGTGTATGAACCTATGTGTAACTATCTGTTAATCTCATATAAATCATTGATGTGTAAGCGAATGCAAGACCTGTCTCAAAACTTAAAACTCAACTCAACTCTTATCCAAATCGCTCGTTCGCCTGCTCGCTCATTCGCCAACTCTCTCCCACAGCCCATCTCTAGAACTGTTAATTTTTCTCTTTGCGTCTCTCTTTCTCACACTCCCTATATAGGGCTATTCCAGGGCGGTTTGATTAAGTCTTGTCAAAAGAAATTTCTATGAGAAACTTTCTTCTTCGGTTTATATGTTGTTTTAAAGTTTTGCAAAACGTTGGATGCAAATGTGATTAGCCATGTCAGTAATAAATTGTTTTTTATGTATGGCAGGTAGTTTTAGTTAAGAGGATAGCGATTTTACAATTGTCCTACCTCAAACTGCAAACATTAAATCCTTATCCATACACTCTTCCACTTGGAAGGCAATTTACTCGTTAAAACAGTGTTAAGAAACGGCTATCAGAATTGTATACAGGTTACAAAAAGTGTTTACCACAAAGTGCATAAGACTGGAGGGTTAACACTGTATTATTGAACAATTGTTAGGTAAATGTTTCAACTTCAAAAACTATAAAACTTTCTCCACACACTCTCACGCCTCATCAGTGTTGAAAAGCGTTGGTCGGCAATTTTAAATAAGTTCATCAGTTATGCATATGTCCTGTGCCATGTGTAAGAGAGGTAACACTGTATTATTATTTAGAGAGAAACTATTTTGGTTTCGGATTATATACATTTCAGCACAAAACTTGAAAACTTTTTTGTAACTCCACGGGGACTTACTCGTTTGATAAGTGTTGGAAAGCGCGTGACACGAATTTGCATATATTAACCATATGCATAATATATGTATGTATGTATTTCTCATATGCGGGAGGAGGTAGCACTGTATTATTTAGAGGGGAGCGAAAGGTGTCAGGGCCAGGAACACTTCACTCGCACACTTAACCACTTTCTGTTCTAGTTTCGGTTCATTTTTTGGCAAGGGGAAACTTAAAAGTTTACCCCAGCTAAACAAGTTGATGCCAAGCTGAGGCAAGCACACACACACACACACAGAGATAAACACATACACATGCACATACACATACACACATAACATGACAGTGTAAATGGGGAGCAGAAGAACTTTTGCTTGAAAAATCTCAGCAAACAGCAAAAGTTAAAGTGGCTTTTGTTTGTGTGTGAGAGAAGAGAAGAGAGTGTGTGTGTGAATCGATATGTTTAAGCTGCTGCTAGCTGCTGACTGCAATGTAGGCGAACTTTTGACACAAATACACCAACACACAGATATATGTACATACACATGCAAATAGTACAGAGAGAGGTGAAATGAGGGGAGGTGGCATACAACATGCGCCTATGCATATGCCACAATGCTTTGCTGCTGCTTTCCGCCTGGCATTGTGCATACAAAATGGGAAATTGCCTTCTGACTGACAACTTACAAAGAATTTGAATTTAGAAAATTGCAAATTTATGTAGAAGCCAAGTGAGCAGTGCCCCAGAGAACGAGGGAAACCAAAAGCCATGGAAACCCAAAATCTATGCAGTGAAACCTGGCCACAACAAAAGGGAAAGGACATCTCAATGCCCCTAGTCTTGTTTCTCGTTCCTCCCTCACTGCACCAACGCCGCTCTGTCCCTCTCTCTCCCTCTTTCTCTCTCTGTCAAGTGAGAACTTATGGTTAGGTAATTCCCTTACAAGTTACTTTGATTCGCAATCACATTCATTGTTCGATCTGTCGTCTGTCGGCAATTGTGTTTTGATTTCCAGCTACTTGAGATGCTGCTCACTTCTGCCCTATGGCACAGGTACGATTGCCAAGCGGCTTATGGGTCCATAACAGTACGAGCATTGCATCAAACTATTTATACACTCGGGTCAATAGGCTATACATACAGACGTGCACATCGATGTGCAGTGGAAAGTTTGTAATTAAAACTGTCGGAATTGGGAGTTGAGTTCAGTCAACTGTCTGTTTAGCTGCCAGTTAACTATTTAATTGGACATTGATCAATTGATGGATATTTTAAGTGGCTGCAACGCCAACAGATAATTTTCACTTGCCCTGAAAGGTGGAAACTAAGAGCAGTGCACAGTCTAAAAGCTTTTGCTAATTAGTTGTATCATAGCCATGATACTA
This sequence comes from Drosophila subobscura, assembly GCF_008121235.1. Classification (NCBI taxonomy): domain Eukaryota; kingdom Metazoa; phylum Arthropoda; class Insecta; order Diptera; family Drosophilidae; genus Drosophila; species Drosophila subobscura. The sequence continues at coordinate 19,197,666 of NC_048530.1, read as the reverse complement.
AATGTGAGAGCTAAATAATTACAGGAAAATTACTAGAATCCTAGCATTACCGTAGAGAAGCAAATACTCGTAGACAACGACACAAAATGGCTATAATTATATTGGGCAGCTGGCGTAGCCGAGTTTAAATGAAATTAGATGGTAAATCAGAGTCCAAGTCCCACCCAGAGGTGTAGTGGCATATGTTTTGGGACCTCCATGACCACAGTCAAATGTTGTCCATGTCAGCGCAGGAAGCGTTCAGAGCGTTTCCCTCATGATGACTGGATGAGTTGGCGGAATTTTTCAATTGTTATTTAATTTGAGGCCAGTCAAGTGGCGAACCGAACGCGATTGTTGCCAAACAATCTGGCTGGTCATGGTTGCAGCCTGATAGCGGGCCCAAGCTGGCCCACAGGCGTTAATTGAAATCCGGCTTAGGAACTGGCGCTCCCACGAAACATCCGAAACTCGGACATCATGCAGCCATTAAACAATAACAATTTTACCTAACCGAACCGCACACACATGAGCACACACACACAAACAGAGAGAGAGAGAGAGAGAGAGATAGCAAGTCCTTTAACATTTCGTTGGATGATTTGTGGTGTAATAAAGAAGGCCATTTAATAGGTTGAATTCGAGACCGAAACTAAGACTGAGAACGAGACTGAGTCTGAGTCGGAGACCCCCGAAGAAGCTCTTTAACCTTTTCGAACCCAAAAATCGAAAACGAAGCGAAACCAAAAAAGAACAAAAAAATTGGGAAATGCCAAAACTAACAAGCTCATTCCCAATTTATATTAAATCGAAAGTCCACAAATGGTTCAGCTGACCCCAAAACAACAATGGGGTCACGCACACACTCACCCGCTCACACACTCACATGGGGCATAATCTTATCGTGCAGCAAGCCTTTTTCCGCTTGGCTGGCGAAGGGCAAAGGGGGGACAGAATGGTAGGGAAGTGTTCCCGGATGGTTTCCGGCATGGGTTCTGCATTGGGGGGACCGGCCCGCATATCAGCCAAGGGCCAAGTCAAACAAGTCCGCCAAATGGATTGTCTATCTTGCGGGCGTCTCTCTTTTTGCGTGTGTGTGTGTCTCTCTCTCTCACTCTCTGTGTCCCTCATTCACACTCTCTCTCTCTCTCTCTCTCTCTGTCCACTGACTCTCTCTATATACATATATATCCATCTATCTATCTGTCTGTCTCTCTGTGCCAATCTATTTCTATTGAATTCTCTCTCACTTTGCCTCAAAACATTACAAAACAAAATAAAAAAAAATAAAAATGAAATGAAAATGATACAACGAAATGTTGTATATGTTAAACAAAACAAAAACCAAAAAAAAAAAAACATGAAGAAACAAACCAAAAATGAAAAACTTTGGAAACTCGTTTAGGAAATCGCGTATCGGAGATGGAGCTTCAGATCCAGATTCCGATTGGTAAGTTTATTTTCTTGTGTTTCTTATGATTTTTGTCGGTTTTGTCTCTGCACACATACAACACACACACAAGACAAACACACACTAAGACACACACACACACAACACATATAGAATAGACACAGCTAAGCTTTGTTCATTCTTTTCATTTGGTTATACTTTATGGATTATGATTATGATGCTGATGATGATGATGATGATGATGATCGGCATGTGCGCGCTTTGCATTTTGAATAGGCAAACAAAAGACAAACTCAGATATATATACAAATACAAATACAAGAACATATATAGAGGGATGGAGTAGGGTTTTTGGTAGCGACGAGCCATTACCCCTGTGTCCAGAACCGAAAACTCCTCTCAAACCAGCACCAGCTAACAGAACCAGAACCAGAACCACACCTTGTACAAAGTCTCAGACAAAACGAAACACTAAAAAAAACACACACACACAAATACTGATACTTGGCAACCACACCTATAGCTATCATAGTTTTCCTTTGATTTATCTTTCGTTTAGCCAACTGCATTGCTACCAATCGCTTTCTTTTCTCGTACCTCATCGTACCACATGACGTATGCGTAATCACTTAGCCAACGCTGTAAATAGTACAACAAAAGCGTAGAAAACCAGCCAACGAAATAATAACTAAAATGCAAAAACCAAAAAATAACCAAATTAAAAACAATGCAAAAACCTTAAACATAAAACGAAAAACATGTTTATTCCGTAGTTTGGCATTTGCTATGCTGAATGAGAATATATTAAACTGTGCATAAACTAAGCCAAAACACCATCCAACCAATTAATCAATCAGCAAGAAATCAAATTTGAATGTACATAAGCCATGTATATACTCGTACATAGAATACAAAATCAAAAATCAATTGTGTACATCATGCGATAGCAGAACAGACGATTGAATGGCGACCTTGAGCGGCTTGAGCAAAAGTTTAAAGTGGTAAAACCTCACCCGAAACCACCCCGTCCCAAACCCAAAAGCTCCAATATCCCCTCTCATCCCAAGTAGTTTTACACTAGTCCTAGATCGAGTCTGTAGATAGTGCATAGCAATGCCCTTGCAGGCGACCCCCAAACCCAACGGCAGGATCAGCAAAATTGTCTTACTGTCCGCTCTTACCAGTGGAAACCACTCATATTGGTTTATCCCAAGTGCAAAATAGTTTCCAAAGTTGTACAAGTTCTCTCTATTGCTAAACGTGAAGACCATTCCTAGACTTACTTACAGAACATTCTCAGAGACTTCCTTTTGGCAGCTGCTAAGGCAACAAATTTTGAAAGAATTTCGCAAAGACCTTGCAAGGGTATTCGTAGCCTCGGCATGCCGTTGCTAGCTAGCCTTACTTCCTCCTTTCTTGTCAGCTTTTTAGTTTTTTTAATTGAGAAAGAAAGTTTTCAGTTTCATTGCATTGGATTTTTGCTAAAGGGTAAAAAGTGCTGCGAACACGAAGCCTGCGAGCCTGCCTGCCTCACATTTCACCTGGCCGACAGCTTAACAGCACACATTTGCCCACAGCTATTCGTGCTCGTACCCAAAATAAGTGCTATTTATATATCGGGAGCGAAAAGTTCTTGGCCCCCCCGAATTTATTCCCTCTCAACTTCCACCCTCAACCCTCCAGCTTTTACCCAACTTCCGCCCCAGCCCTACTATAACCCCCATTTCTCTCTCTCACACTCTCTCTCTCATTCTTTCGCTCTCTGTCTGTCTCTGACTCGCGCTGCCGCTGCTGCTTCTCAGAAATGTTTTCTCAATTGCAATTTTCTCGTTAATTTCTTCCTGTGGATTGCATAACGTCTCTGATTGCCATTTCCCCTTGGTTTGATTTGATTTCCGTGGAATGCCTTTTGCTGTCGGCTGTCCGCACCGAAAGACATTCAATCTATAAAATATATTTAATCTTTCATCCGTAATCTATCAAATCCTGTATAGAAATAATCCAATCCTTACTTTTGCATGCCTGCTTCTTGCTTCATTGCATCCATCCATTCATCCAATCATCTGTATCCAGCTGGATCCACCTGGATTCACTGTCTTTTCTCTCCTCCTCCTTGTTTGTTGCGTGTTTCGTTGTGTTTCCGTTTCACCTTACTGTTAGCGTTACCGTTACAGCTATCGTTACCGTTACCATTTGCCGTAAACGTTGCGTGCCTTTACGTTATGGCCTTTTGGGGGCCACCTCTTCTCCTTTGAATGTTGTTTGCCTTGCCACTAAGTAGCCGTAGCCGTAAACGAACCACAGTACTATGTATATCCGTAATCCGTAACCCGTTACCCGTAACTGTACTCCGTCATCAGCTGTAGCATAGCGTAAGTGTTTGTTCGATGTCTCGTGTTACGTCGATACTCAATACTCGTAAGTGAATGTTCCGCACTGTAGCGTAACGTGAGCGCACGCTTAGTTGGAATGCCTCTTCAGTTGCCCCCGTTCTTTCTTCTGTCCGTAGTTTTTAGTCATTTCCGTTCCTACTGTAGCTAATGTAGTTCAATGTGTGAGACAATCCCTAATGCGAGCCCCTTGAGTGGGGTGTTTCCATCAGTTTCAAGATCCTAATGGCTTTCTCCCTCCAAACGAAAAACAGGACACGATCGAACCAACGCTGGATGAAGCTGCGCACCACCGTGCAAATCTCGTCGGCGATACAGAAAAAACCACCGCTCAAGCGAGAAGACTCCTTCCTGAAGCGTTTCTCGACTAGACAGATACCCGAAACACAGGTACGAATCGGACACTGGACCACAGACTGAAGTGGAGCGGACTACCATATGATTATTATTTTGCAGGAAACTGTTGAAGATACGGGTTCAGAAAGTGCCTCTGGTGACGTCGACAAAAGTGTTAAACGAAGACGACGCTATCTGCAGAAACGACGATCCGTTGTTAATCCAGATGAAAATTTTTACTTTTATTGGCTAATGATGGTAACTGTATGTGTTCTATATAATCTATGGACCCTTATTGTGAGGCAGAGCTTTCCTGAACTGCAGGTAAGTCCTATCTGTCCCATCAGACAGTTACCCTTAATCCACCTTACGCTTTACGTTTCCCATTCTCCATTCAGCATTGTCTTTTCTTTTTGTGCCATTCCCCCCTGCTCCTGCCAGCTCCATCAGTCACCCTTTCAAAGGTGGTCCAGACAGACCTTTGTTCGCCTTTGTGAAAGCCAACACCCTTTTGTCATTACGCTTAAAGAGTTTTGTGTAATGCGAGTTTGCCACGCTGTGCCTTCCACTACTGGGGGTACATTTCCATAGCCACAGGACTTGGCCACAGTCTGTGGCAGATTTTGGGCGAAGGGCATCCCGTAGCCACTACATACACAAGCCGTGTGGGTGGTTGGTGGCGAAAAGTTATCCGTTTTTTTATCTGTTTGTTCCCGCTCTTTGGCTTGTAATGACTCAATTATAAGACACGCAGCCAGGCCTGGGCAAATGTTTGTTTATGGCCCAGTTAGCTGGTGTTTGTCATCAGATTAAAGGTGGCTACGGCTCGACTATGGCAAACAATAGTCCAGCTCTTAAGCTGACCTTTATCCTGGCCACAAAGGCCCGCAGTTGTGGCTACCCAACCATTGCCTGGACATGCCTTTCCCCTGGCAATTGTCAACAGCAGTCCGACTGCTGCCTGCATAATTACCCTTGACCTGTCCCTAAAATAACTACCGAAAAACCAACAAACGGGATGAAGTTGTTCCTCTATTTTTAATTCACTTTTTATCTACTTTCGGACAGCAATCTGTGCCTACCTTTTGGCTTATCTGCGATTCGATGACAGATGTTGTATTTATCTTAGATATAATAGTTCAATTACGCACAGGCTATCTCGAGCAGGGCCTAATGGTGAGTGGACTTTAGATCTGTAAAAAAACAGCACTGAAACTGGAACTTTCCTCTTGCAGGTATATGATGACAGGAAGCTGGCCTGCCACTACGTTCACTCGCGTGATTTCATCTTCGATATGATTGCGCTGATACCATTGGATCTGTTGCAGCTCAAGATGGGCACCCATCCGCTTTTGCGTTTTACGCGCTTTTTTAAAGTGAGTTCTCCGAGACGAGAATAAACGCATATTAATTCCATTTTTGCCATTTTCCCTTTTTGAAGGTTTATCGATCTGTGAGATTTTATTACATCGTAGAGAGTAGAACAGTTTGGCCAAATTTATGGCGCGTTGTTAACCTAATTCATATCCTGTTAATATTGGCACATTGGTTTGGTTGCTTCTATTTTTTACTCTCCGAAGCGGAGGGTTTCCAGGTGAGTAGCCTCCAATCCCATCCCATTCCATCCCATCCAAACACATTGATTAACAATTCCGGATGGTATATTCCAGGGTGATTGGGTGTATCCCTACAGGCCGGGTGACTATGCCACCCTAACGCGCAAGTATCTGGGCAGCCTCTACTGGTCCACCCTGACGCTGACCACCATCGGGGACCTGCCAACGCCCGAGACGAATGCAGAGTGAGTACGGCTGCTACCAGTTTACCAATTACCAGTCGAAAGACGCCTATTCTGATCGGTTTGGGTTATATTCTTATCGCGGGTTCTGCTCTCATTTCAAATTTAAATTATGAATGCACCGAATAAACACACAAATCAGACCGAACTTTTCGGTGGACGGCCCAAGATCAATACCTAGACGTGGCATTAAATCACGACTGCTACAGTTTGGCTCTAGCTATGGGTATGATCAACAACTCAAATCCATCTAACTCGCGTATAGCTCTAAGCAAAGTCAATCAAATCGTATCAAATATCAAGCAATTTGTTTATGGGGCTGTCCACCGATTCGTCTTCCTTAATGTTCTAGTTCTAACTCTGACTGATCCGATCTGTTGCATTCTCTTCAAACATTGACATCAAAAGTTTTCGAAAGCGTGCGACAGCCTAGAACAATTTCATTGATATTTATTTTGCAACGCAAAACAGTTTAGTAACAAAAATAGTTTGCAAAAATATAAAGATTTCCCGCTAAATTAAGCTTTCGAAAACTTTGATTGATCTTGCAAATTGAAGAGGCTATAATAAACGAGTGTGTACATATGTATAAGAGGGAGAATAATTATGAAATCAATCAAATTTTGATTTCTTTCTCCTATAAATTGTACACACAAAAAATCCATTCCTTTATGCTTAAGATTCACATGATTCTGTTCTTCTCATTTGCAGATATATTTTTACGATCGTTAGTTATTTGATTGGTGTTTTTATCTTTGCGACAATTGTTGGACAAGTGGGCAATGTGATAACGAATCGGAATGCGAATCGACTGGAGTTTGAGCGTCTTCTGGATGGGGCCAAGACCTACATGAGGCATCACAAGGTGGCTTCATTACTCCACTCACACTTCCTTTAGCGAGCCCACTGACATTGCTCCATTTGTTTTGCAGGTGCCGGGTGGGATGAAGCGTCGCGTGCTGCGATGGTACGACTATAGCTGGTCGCGGGGGCGGATACAGGGTGGCGGGGACATCAACACAGCTTTGGGTCTGCTGCCCGACAAGCTGAAAACCGAATTGGCCTTACACGTGAACCTAAGTGTGCTCAAGAAGGTGACCATATTCCAAGAGTGCCAGCCGGAGTTTCTGCACGATCTTGTGCTCAAAATGAAGGCCTACATCTTTACGCCGGGTGACTCCATTTGCCGCAAGGGCGAGGTGGCACGCGAGATGTTCATCATTGCGGATGGCATACTGGAGGTGCTAAGCGAGACGGGCAAAGTGCTGACAACCATGAAGGCTGGCGATTTTTTCGGCGAAATCGGCATCCTTAATCTGGACGGGCTGAACAAGTGAGTTTTACCATGGAGTACTTTACCTCTCTGAGCATAATTTGACACTTAAAACACTCATCTATCCTGTAGGCGCACTGCGGACGTTCGTTCCGTGGGCTACTCGGAGCTCTTTTCGCTTTCGCGGGAGGATGTGCTGGCTGCCATGAAGGACTATCCGGATGCGCAGGAGATCCTGCAGACGCTCGGCCGCAAGCGGCTCATGGAGGTGCGTTGCGTGAACAAAAAGTATGCGAAGGCGGCACTCGAGAAGGAGAACGCGGCCTATGCGGCGGCCCATCCGCACCACCATCAGGCCCATCACCAGGGACAGGTGCACCAGAGCGATAGCAGCGAGAATAGTGCATCCAAGAAGATTGTGGATAAGCTGAAGCACGATGTGAAGGGCTTTCGTAATGTGCTGAAGAAGTCCAGGTGGGATTTGCCCCAGCACCAAACGAAGTTACTCCCTAATTTCTCTCTCATGGGCAGAACCTCCCGCAAGAGCGACGAATCGCTGGAGATGCAGCCGCTGCACAACACTTCGCCACGCGGCAGTAAGATCATGCTGAAGCGCATGTCCCGCGTGCGCTCCGACGAGAAGGATGCAGACACAGCTGAGGCCAAGGATGAGCTGCACGACAAGACACCCAGTCCGATTGGGGCCGGGCTCCCATTGCTGCAGCGCTTGCGGCTGCTCAAGGAGAAGCAGGTAAGGACACAGCTTCCGAAGCGACAGAACTAGAGCCAGAGCCAGCGTCAGACGACGTTGAACACCAAACACGCAACTCACTTTTTTCTTTCACCACTTTCGCCACCAAACCACCCAACCATCCATTAACACATTGTTCATGGTTTCTCATCCACTTTCACATCCCACACCAAGCTTTAAATGGTTTTTCTTCACACATAAAACAAACAAACGCATTGAATGAACAGCTTGACAAATGGAAAAACAACACAGACAATGCCACAGAAATAACAACAGATACAGATACAGATACAGTTACAGACACTGCCACTGCCACATATGTATGTACACAGATACAGTTACAGATATGTACACACCATCTGACATAGTCGGATATCCAGTTGTCTCTGAGATGCTTCTTCAATTACTTCTAGTTGCTCATCCATGCGTATTCCATTGTAATGCAGTTGTTAGTGCACCTTCCAAATCAAAATCAATAACAAAAAACAAATAAAACTCCACCCAACTCAATGTTTTAGCTTTAACTTATTCTCCATTCTTGTAATTAGCGGCACGTTATGCAAAAACCAAGCTTCAAATAATTTTGAAATAATTACAGAATATAATACGATTAATTATGCAGTTAATTTCCAATGGTACAATTTGTAATAATCTCGGGATATATTAGAGTTCGCATATTAGTTCTTGCCTTTAAAAATTATTGTGACATCTTGAACTCTGACTTCAAAATCTGCTAACCAGCAAGAGAAAAGTGTAAAGATTGAGTTTGAGTTCCTGCACACAGACATGTTCATACTGTTTTATTACCTAGTTTCGTTTGAAAGGCAAAACACGAATCGAATCTTCATGCTTCAGCAGAGCACTGCTTTTTCTGCTTGCTTGTTTCCTCTCTTACAAGGGGAATTAACTGCTGACAACCTGCTGTAGCGATTCGCACTGCTTTACCGTTTGCTTGTGAAGGGGAAATTAACTGCTTCACGTTGTGGTCGCTTAACTGCTTGCTGAACAGCTTCCTTCATCCACTGCTTGATCATGTGAAGGCAGTAAAGCTGAGCTTCCGGCTTAATTAAAGTACTGCTTGCAGAAGAGATTTATTGCATCAAACAGAGGTTCAGGTATAAATATCGGCTGCAGTATGCAAATGTTCGTCAAAAAATCTACTAAATTGCTGTCAAATAAAGAATATCATATCTGATTACAATAAAGATGTACTCATCTATCATTCTGCTTACTTTGTTTGGCTGGATGAACCCCATAGTTGCCTACCTGCTTATGCTTATTACACGGATACCCAATTAAAATACAGGGACAGGCTACACAAAAATAAAGAAAGATACAGTTACAGAAACAGCTACAGGAAGACACTCACTGACATGGCATATAATTCATAATTTCTTTGTCCACACAACTCTGCTTTTGCGTTGCATTTGAGGTTATATTTTGGTTTGATTTAGCTTCCAAAATGCCCGCCCAACTATATGAGAATCACCCAAAATTCGTGTTGTATGTAATTAATTCCCCGGCTCCTAAAAAGTAGTTTTGTATGTGTCTTTATGTGTCTTGCACTAGGATCGCGAAGAGCGAGCTGTTAAGTCCACACCACCACAGAAATCTCCACCTCACTCACATGTAACGTGTACGTTATCGCCGCAGGAATCGATACAGGAAGAGCCCGAACGAGAGTTCAACGAGGGCTTTCCCCTGATCCAGCGATTGCAGCAATTGAAAATTAAGAACGAGCCGCAAGCGATCGCCGGTCCTGATTCCGGCCTCGTAATGGTAAAGCCTAACAATGAACAAAATCCTGACCAAAAACAAAGACCCCAATAAATTCCAACACACCCAACCAGTACCCAAACAAACAACCCAAGAACACAAGCCACTGCTTTGAGCCTAATACTAATATTTTTAACTCTTTTTCCTTCCCTACCTTTTGTTACCTTTGTCCCACTCGCCTTACCGACCTGTCAGGTCAAGACGCCTCCTAGCATCAGCAGCAAGATTGACTTCGGAGGAGCGACTTCCACCGCAGCAGGATTGGGAACAGGAATTCCCTCGGGCAGTCAGCTGCTGACTGTGGCACAGATAAAGCCCATGATGAAGGTCTCGTTCAAGCAGAAGATCCAGCAGATGCAGGGCGGTGGGACAAGTGGATCCTCGCCTGGTCCCAGTACCGGAGCGATAGCCAAGAAGGAACCGCCCAAGTCGCTGCCTCTGATTGCCAAGCATGCCACAGCGTTGTCCCTACCACCAGCGATCTTGGGCGAGGAAGCAGCAACGGGGGGAGTGGGATTGGGATTGGGAATGGGATCGGGTGGGGGAGTAGGACCTGGCCAAGCCCTAGCCATAGCCACGATATCGAAAAAGGTGACCAAACCGTCGTACAAGCTCAACACGCCAATGCAATCCGACACGGACACCGACGGCACGCCCATTTCCAAGCCCTGGTCCAAGCTGAAGCTGGCGACTCTCATGTCCTCCAGCTACACCAGCCTCACCAACTGCTCGCCGGATGACCTGGCCACGCCCCTGAAGAACTACTCGCTCAGCAACATACCCCAGCAGATGGAGGCCACCGCCCAGGCCCAGTCCCAGTCCCTGTCCCGTCCGCGTCACCACAGTGCCAGGAGCAGCTCCAGATCGCCCAGACACGCCCATGGTCATGGCCACGGGCACGACTCCACCACCAGCAACACGAGCTCTTCCGCCAGCCAGGCGAGCACCAAGCGGGAATGCCTGCGCCTACAGAAGCCCGAGCAGCAGCTGCCGGATGGAGAGCTGGCCGAGCCGCGGCGAAAGTTCTACCAGAGCGTTTTCGACCTGTCGCCGGAGTACAATGGATTGCCGTTTGTCAAGCGGCTGAAGATCCTCAACGAGCGCCAGAAACTGGCCGAGCTGGAGAAGGCCCTGCAGACCAGAAGTTTTAGCCTGGACTGCTCCAAGTCTGACCAGGGAGCGAATCTGCCCATCACGGAATCGCTCTACCGATGCTACAGCGACACCTCCGGTATCTACTCACAGTTTCTCAGTGCCTACGAGTCCACCACCAGTTCAACATCGATATCCACCAATACATCTGCCTCTGCATCGGCATCGGCCTCTGCATCAGCATCGGACACCGGCAACTCCCGCCACGGACAGATGCAATATGTGCCGCTGCCCCTCAGCCCGGAATCGAATGAAACCGTCGAACGTCGCAAGCTGAAGAGCATACTCAAGAAGCTGCAGAAGGGCGGTGGCAACGGCAACGGCAATGGAAGCGGCGGAGTTGATGCCCAAGACGAGGCGACTGCCACAGCCACGACGCACGCACACGCGTCGTCGAGGGGGCTGCTGGCGGAGCCGACCTTGGAAGGGTACGTGGCTAGGCACAGTAAGCTCTTGAAGAGTGTAACCTTCCATTCAACTCTTTCCAGCCCGCCCGCCAGTGCCAAAGAGGAAGGTCAGTTCGCTGCCTTTGGCGGCGCTACCGGCGTGGCCCATTCGCACGCGATCGCGATTAGTCCGAGTAACGGTAACGCTAACGGTAAAGCTAACGGTAACGGTAACGGTAACGGTAAAAGCTCGTCCAATGCTAGCGGTAACGGTAGGGGTAGCGCACCTTTCACTTCCAATCCAACGTATCCGTTTCCGATCGCGGTTCCACTTCCACTTCCGGCTACGGAGACACGCATCTGGTCGCCGACGTTGACACTGAATTCGCCTCAAGAGAGTTTCGCGCTCGAGCTGCAGTCTCAGAGTAAATCTCAGGCGCAGCCCCAGCTCCAGTTTCCGCCTCCACCTGCAGCTGAGGGCAGTGATGGCAGCGCCTTTGGAGCAACGGCTTCATCATCATTATCATCATCCTTATCAGCAGCAGCAGCTGGAGCAGCAGCAGCATCGACCTCATATGTTGTCGAATGCTCATCGTCGTCGGTGTCATCGAAATCGAATCAGATACACTCACAGAATACCGAATTTCATGCTCAATCCACAACATCCACAGATTTGAATTTGAATTTGCAGCTCAGACAGAACACCACCACCTCGAACACAAACAATGTGCTGGCTGGTGGCAGCCAGGGGCTTCGGCCCGAAGGTAAATATATCTGCTTCAGATCTAATCCGTTTTCCACCTCCACACAAATCAACATCAGCTAAAACAACAGCAATTACTCGTACAACCAGCAGACATTCGTGTGTGTGTGAACAAGAGCAACCAACGCAACGCTTTCAACCCCAAACCGACACACACACAACTGTATTTTTGGCAGAACTATCTATCTATCTATCTATATATCTATCTATATCTCCTTCTCTCTCTCTCTCTCTGTCTGTCTCTTAAACTCGCATTTTCTATTGTCCATTTAACTCCCTCACCTAAACACACACCTCTGCATGTCTGTTACGGAGTTGGTAACCTCAACAACATGCTCTCCTGCTCTAAAATCGCTCCTATGCTTTGCTTTCTGTCTCTTCCTTAAGCTATATAGAGACTTCTATCGCTTTTTAAGTCCATCTATACTTCTCCTTTCTCGCCTCGCCGTTGCATTTTATTGAATGAATACCATTTTTAGCATGTGGGAAACGATTCCCGCTCGGATATTGTTAAAATTTACACAAATTAATGATCCTTGCTGCTTAAAGTACAAACATTGTTTGATAACACCCTGGAGTGTACACATAAAGCAAAGTTTTGCAACTATTATCTTTTAGTTTTTTTGCAATTAGATACTAATATCCTGCAGTTGCTCTCTTTTTAACTATGTATAAGTCCCCAATTTGTATTTAGAAATGTACTTATCAATGGAACCTATTTGTAAATGTAGCCTAAGTCCCTTTCATCATATGCTGAAGTTCAATGCGAGGCTATGTTCTTAAGAGCTTCAACCCATTTGAATCTCTACAGACTCAAAGTATAGTTTAGGCTCATTTAATTAGATATAAAATTGATTAAGTACACCAAATTACACGTACGCACATATCTAAGGCAGGTTTTTCAACTGCTGAAGGTACAGTCACGCCCGCACGCTTTGGGATCGCTATGGAATGAAACAGCCGCCATATTTGGTGCTCACTCGCTGAAGCATGTAATCTAACCTAACCTTGTATATGTAGCTAATCCTCCCTGTAAATAATACATTTGAAACCGAGCTGATGGTTTGGTTGATACAATGGAGAGGCAAGACTACAATCACAGCTGTAACTTGTATGGGAATGCGTGTAAATAATTAACGACTGAAATCCGAAATAAGAGAAGTATCTATACACACTCGTAGCTATAAATATGTAGTGCCACGATGCTTTGATACTCACAGCCTGATATATACAACTTACTTAATATATTTTGTCCTCTCATCCCAGCAAGACTCATGTTCGCCTGACACAACTGTACCCCTTAGTCGAGCTCTTTTTGCCTTTTTATGCTAATAATGGATTGTGATTTTGCTCTTCAAGGATTTCCAGAAGCGCAAGACTACTTCAATCAGATACTCAGCGGCATCAATCACGTGATCAAGACGCACATGAACGAGATGCACTCGAAATTCGAGACGCAATTCTCGAGCATGGCCGGGGAGGTGCACCGTCGCGATGCCATCATTGCCCAGCTCCAGCTGAAGCTGCGATCCATCGAGCAGAAGTCTTCTTCAGCAGCCTCATCCTCGGCTGCAGTCCCATCCTCAGCCCTGGCCATAGCCCGCCGGCAGAAGCGGGAGAAGCTCTCACAGCTCTCGGTGGACGATGATGAGCCAGCGGAGGAGGACAACAGTAGTTCGGGCTCCTCCGCAGAGCTTCTCTTTATGGTGAGCCAAGCACTTTCATTTCAAATATTGTATCTAATGTTTCCACTTGCAGCGCGGCGACTCTCTGGACACGGTGTTTACCTCTTCGCCACCCATTCAGGGCGGGCGACGCAGTATATCGCCTCACCCAGGTCCGAGTCGGCATCATGCCGCTTCGGCCAACGCTCTCAACTGTCCCAGCAGCTACTACAGCGGGCCGGGCACGCTGAGTTCACGGCATGCGCAAAGCCATCCAAGCTTCTATACGGGGCAGGGGAATGGACGCAGCAGCAGCAGGGGATATCGCGAGTGGAGTGGAGCCGCTGGCGATGGCAGGTTCAGTGGGGCGGACGGTAGCGGGCCCAGTGGCGTGGTGGTGTCGGACGTGACGGGCAACCTCACACGGCTCTCGGATAGCGTGATCCTGGACATTGGTGAGAGCTCCAGCTCGAGCTCCTCGTCGAGTAAGCTGAACATTGCGGAAGAGGAGGACGACGAGGATGAAGAGGAAGCGGAAGCGGAAGCAGAGGCCGAGGCGGATGAAGAACTCACCGCCAGTGGGCCCGGCAATAACGATTGGGAGGTGCGAATGCTGGCCGCCGAGATGGAGCGGCAGGAGCGTAAGCGCGGACACTCCCTATCCGACAATCTTGGCGATCTGAAGCACTGCAGCACGTTTCTGCGGCGCCGCCGCAAATTCAGTGACACCGAAACGGAGTTCAGTGAAACGGACATGGACGAGCAGTTGGCCCGAGGCTCAGGCTCCGGCTCAGGCCACGGCCCCAGCACCGGCCCCGTTGGTGGCGTAACTGGTGAGGCGCCTGCAGCAGGAACTGGGTCCACATCCAGCGGCAGCGGCACCCAAAGTGGCAGCCAGCGGCCGAGGGCTTCCAGTCTGGACCAGTTCAACCTGCGCTACGGCATCGGGCGTGGCATCTTTAAAGCAATGAGCATCGATCGTGATAAAGACAAGCTTTGAGAACTATAACCGCAACTAAAAATCGCCCAATCCCTTAACCAGAGAACACCTTCCGTGTCCAACCCGACAGCAGCCACAGCACTGGACGAGGACAACAACCAATAAGCAATTCGGACAGTATTACAATGGTACAACAACTAAGTATATATATAGACCCCAAATATATATATACACTTTGATATACAAACCAAAGATAACATATAGAGCTATATTCTATATTGTATGTTTAGCCCTAACGACGAACCCCCCAAAAAAGGCAAACCAAAGAGGAAAGAAGAACCCAAATATAGAATATATATACATGCATACATATAAAGTAAAACATTCAAATAGGATATATATATTTCAAAGTAGACTTAAGCAAAGAAAAACAACTACAACTAAACCAAGAACAAGAACAAGAACAACACACAAGATAGCCAGAGAGTTCTCTCCACCAATGTTCCAGAACCAGCTGCATTTTGGTTTTGCTTTCGATTCTAGCTTAAACGAAAACCCACTGGGAGTCTATATCTCAATGATCTCAGTATAACTCTAAGAGAAACCAAAACTCGTGGGATTGTTTGATTCGATTTGCCATTTTAGTCTTTCTCTTCTTGCCTTTCTTGCTTCATTTTGATAGGACTTAGATTAATAGGTACTGCATATATATATTTAATGTATAGGTGTTTGATGGATGATTGATGAGTGAGTGTACGAGATGATATAATTCCCACATTAAACCGTCCTAAAAAAACGTCCATGCCATCACGCGCATGTTTGTTCAGCGTTTGTATCTACAGATAACTGAATCTTAGACATTACCAGTCTCTCACTGTATGGGTTTTAATTTATCCTTTCTGGAACATTGACGCTACCGGAGGGCTCTCTCTCTGTCTCTATAAAAATGTATATACCTCTTATTGTTAGAGACTATGGAACATACATATATTTTAAGTACGTATATATATACACAGAAATATGCATAGTTATATACAGACATATATATAGAGACATATATATATATGAACTAGTCTAATGAAAACCGAAAGCTTTAATAACTTATATAGAGAACTATTTAAGAAACGTTTTAAATACTAATCGATTCGGACAAATGTTTTGAAATAGAACAGGCAACCATTTCTGAACACACACATGCCTAAGACACATGCATACAGCATACAGACATACAAACCCACACACACACGCAACACACAAACATAAACATACACACATACATATATATATATAAATATATAGAGCTTATAATATGCATAGATTAGCGATTTACTTGTTGAAACAAAAGCCCCTCAGTTTGAGCTGTTAAGCCTATCTAAGCGTTAGTCAAAACCTATCTAACTAAAACATAGACTAGCTGCCTAGTCCCCAAAAACTATGCGAATTTTACCACCACCACCCCCACCAGCCCTCTCCTTCGGTTTCGTTTGCCTTACCTCACGCTTGCCCCCCGTTCCCGTTTTGTGCTCAATCCATTCATCATACACGATCCCGCTCTTGAGAACTATTTCGATATAAGAATGGCAAACTCTAACACTTAAGTAGCTTAGTGCAGTTCTAGATCAATTTCGCCAACGAAACCGAAACTCAAGCCGTAAGCTTAAAGCTCTAAGCGGAAAATCACACCATAAGCAATCTAAACAAAGGAACCGATAGTTGGGTTTCGTTTTGTTAACAAGTTGTGTTACTTCTTTTGTTTTTGGTTAACCCATCGATCTACTTGTTGCTCTAACCTAATGCTAAACTAATGAACGCTAGCCGAGACAGTTGCAGTTGCAGTTGCAGGTCCTAGACCCAGTCCAAGCCAGTCACTCTAGTCAGAGTAGCCAGCAAAAGTATATTCAGTAGAGAAGTTAACCCTAACAGCAGGCACCAATAGAGCGTTACGTAGCGACAACTAACTTAGCAGCAAAAAGCCCAAAGACGACGTAACTGTACTCGCACAATCTATTCCCGAACTTATCGCTATCGCAATCGCAAAAACGCTATGGCTGAATGCTATCGATAACATCGATAGATTTCTTATTGTAATTAGCGCACTAAGGCACACACACACACGCACGCGCTCACACAGATACACCATCCAGACACGCACACGAACACACAAGCACACACTTGCATACTCAAGACATGCGTACTTCAACGAAAAACTAACTATACGGATACTTTATCTACTTATCTACTATCTGTAGTTAGCCACAAAGCAAACACAAAACTGAAATTCAAGGAACAAATACTCACAAAAATGGGTTCAATATAACAAAACAAAACAAACAACAAGAACAACTAAATGGGTCACAGCCAGCTAAGCAGTCCAACTAAATCTAATAAGACCAGCACAACACTTAAGTAATACAAAATAGTTACAATACAACTAGACGGAGGAGACGCAGGAAAGGCTTACACAGAAAGGAGCAGGGAAGCAGGGAAGTAGGGAAATGGTAGCAAGGAGACAAGGCCAAAAAAGATGAACTTACTATATAAGGAAACGAATTTTTTGATTTCATTTATTGGTATCTATTTATTGGGTTTCTTTGTTGTTGAATGCCAAGTTTAAATGCAAAAAAGAAACCATTTCAATTGAATTACATACGCCAGGGACCACAAAACGTTTTTTCTTTTTCATTATCTTTTTTATAAAAACGTGAAGTACTCGTAAAAAGTGTAGACACAAAAAGGAAAACCTAGCAAAAATCGAATGATAATATTAAAGAGCCACATATAAAGCATGTTTCTAGAGGAATGGGGAGAGATCCAGTTAGGGGTATTTCCACGGAGGATCATAGCCCCCAAAAGCCACCATATATGTAGCTATCCCAAACGTACCCCAGACGCAACCCGAGCCGAGCCACCCCGACCGCATCCAGGGCCCATTTCGATCTATGTAGCTTATTTCGTACAGCTCACTCTCAGTTCAATTGTTGCCAACCAACGAAACTCTGTGAGTCAATTATGTATATGGATCATGTTTTAAAGATTGTTTTTAACTTGCACCCGATTAAAGTAGATAAAAGAGGAGGACAAGCAGTAGGAGAACCCAACCAATTATGAATTACGCTGTATTATATTAAATTATTCGTAAAATACCGCGAGTTGTTGTCGTTGTTGATTTTAAATTTTAAATTGCTCGTCTTTAAGTTACCGATATTTTTGTACATTAGTTTAAGGTAGCACATAAAGAGTCCCCCACAAAAGTCTAGAGTAAAAAGTCCTACATAATTGTATAAATACGAGTACATACATATATGTACATACATTTTTTTTCCTCCTAATTGCTAATTTCGCAATGTTGACAGATACTATACAGCATGTACTTATAGTGAAAATTATATGCAAAAAAAAAGAAAGAAAAACGATACATAAATTAAACAAAAACTAAAGGGAATACCAAAAACCAAACAATGAAATTAGCACATGTTAAAGAGCCGCAAAATAAATGAGAGAACAAATGGGGTAAATACTCGTATGTACGATGAGGAAAAAACAGAAACAGAAACAGAAGAAAAACTAACTGCGAACTTGCCTTCGGTTGCGAGTTCGATTTTAGTGTGCCAAATCTACATCATATCAACTTTTATTCACCATAAGGTATGATGTTGCTAAAATAATACGAACCTAGATACGAACACTAAAACCAAGAGAAACCAAGAGAGACCGATGCAAGTGACGTACTCGTAAAACCCAATGCAACCAAGGTGAAAATATGAAAGAAAAGAACAAACATACAAACGTATTTAAATAAAACAAAATGAGAAAAACCAAAAAAAACACATGACAAAACAAGTGCCACAATCTAATTGCTTATTGAGTGGGGAACGGCCATGTTCTCGGAATTTTTCGCAGCCAAGCGTGGGCACACTATCGATAGACAAGCTTCCGGTTGGCCGGAATCCAGGTTCCATCTGCTGCCAGCCACTGGGACCGACCTGCGCCGTTCAGTTGCATGTGGCAAGGGTTGTTTCAGCTAACGCTGCTGCTGCCACACTTAATGAGTGGGTCTGGCAACGCTCTGTCGGTGAGCTTTTTATCATCCCCCAGCGATGCTGCCACTGCCACTGCCGCTGCTGCTGCTGCTCTGAGCAGAAATTCTTGAACGCCACACAGCACACAGCACACGGGACACGGACGCGGCAACGACAACAGCAACGGCATCGGCAAACGGCAAACCGCAACGGCTGGCCCCAGGCATAACAGCAGAAAAAACAGCACAAATAGTTTACATTTGTTTGCTTTTGTTCGTTGGTTTTTTGTGATTGTGTTTTGTTTGTTTTGTTCTTTGTAGTTTTTTTTTGCGGTGTGTGTCTGTCTGTGTCCGTGCCATGTGCCCGTACCCGTCGTATATTTATAAAACAATCACGAAACCTGTGCGCACAATTGTCTCAATTCAAGAAGAGTTCGATTTCAAATTTGAATCTCTATTCCAATACAAATTCTGATTACGCTGGCGATTCAGACTCCCACTGTGT
The DNA here is from genome assembly GCF_008121235.1 of Drosophila subobscura. Classification (NCBI taxonomy): domain Eukaryota; kingdom Metazoa; phylum Arthropoda; class Insecta; order Diptera; family Drosophilidae; genus Drosophila; species Drosophila subobscura. The sequence goes on along the minus strand of NC_048530.1, from coordinate 19,178,524 downwards.
GTGACATGTAGCGGGATTTTGTTTGCTCTCCTGCAAGCGTGTCTGTGTGGGTGGTGGGTGTGTAGTGTGTGCGTGCGTGCGTGTGTGTGTGTGACTGTGCCTGTGCCTAAGGCCATCCGCTTGGCAAGGAGCGAAAGGGGTAGGCCAGAGGAATCACCATCGGTATCGGTAAGTCAAATATCATCGCACAATTCCAACAACCAGAACAGACCAAAAACTCATTTGTTTACATTTTCCCCGACATGCGTGTGTGGCCTGTGTGAGGGGTAAATCGGGCGTGGGGGGAAAAGCTTTGTCTGGAGCGAAATCAGAGCAGCAGAAAAACAGAGCACCAGAACACCAGAAAATCCAAAGAAAACAGACAATTTACACAAACTCATAGACTCATCTAAGCTAAAAATTGCTTCTGCATGGCTCTTTTGTTTATCTAATTCGAAAATTGTGCATTCGAAGTTGTATTCGCACTTGTAGTTTTAGGGTCCCCGCCGTTCCCTCTTTTGGAATGATTGCACGAGTGAATCCCCCTTCTTTGGAGATGATTATTCTGCATAATTGTTCGCATCTGCCTTGGATCAGGGGTCGCACGGTAAATGCATATTTATAGGTGGGGTTAGTGGGGCCTGGCTACCCATTCCACTTCTAATTATTATGTAAAATTTGTTCGCTCTTCTCTTCTCGTTTCTGTTCTCTGGCCTGATTTTGAGGCTGGGCTGGGTCTTGGTACCCACCTGGAGGAGGGATACGCGAGCTATTGTCGCTGACTGTGGCAATGTGCGTGGCCTTTTGTCCGATTTATGCCCCAAAAGAATCAAATTATTGTTCGTCTTTGCCCCTACCTTGGTACCGTACTCCTCCTATACCTAGTTCTCCCTTTTCCGCATCTCATTTTCTATTCTATTTCTCTATTTCCATTCGCTTGCCTCGACATTTCATTTCATTATGTAGTCAGCTTTCTTTTTATTCTGTTCTCCCTTTTTTTCGCTCCACAGCATGAACTAGTTTCGGCTCGGGTGGCACTGATGGTGGTGGTGGGTTGCCCGAGAAGTTTCGCGGTGTGTGGAGTGGGTTGGCCACCTCAACCGCCAGCTCCACCTCCAGCTCCTGCCACAGCTCTCTTTCGATATCTTATATCGTCATCTCCGGTTCCGCTGGGTTCTTGCCAAGGGTATTCACAGGAAGGGGGGTTCAGCACATAGTCATTTGAGGCAAAGGTTTATCAACTCTTGAAGGATCTCTTGAGCCAAGGACAAGGGTTGGCTGGTTAGCTGGTTGCCTGCTTAGGCCGCCCCTCGCACAGTTTGCCCAGCTGTTGCATAAATTTTCGCATTTAGCTGCTTGTCTTCTGTGTGTGTGTTTGAGTGTCGAGTGTATGTGGCAAGTGTGTGTGTTCGCTTGTGAGTATCTGTGTGTCTGGCTATGGGTATGGTTTTTTTTTGTGGATATCGTGAGCGTTTTATGCAGCTCAAGGAATTTCGTTGCTCGTTCAAGGCATGACAAGGCTTTTCTTTTCTTGTTCTTTTCTTGCTCCTCAATACACTTCCTGCGAGGCCATACACAATTTTCCTCATCACACCAAATTGAGTTCTATCATAAGCTTTCGTCTCTGGTCATTAATTGGGCCACGTCCTGACCCATTTCGTTCGGGTGTGTCTTCCTTGACATTGATTGATGACAAAAGTCTTTTTGCATTTACAATTTTGGCAAGCAATTATATTGAGAACAACATGGGGAATGTCTTTAATTTATATATGATTAGAATAAATAAATTTTTAATTATAGAAATTTACCAATTTGATTTTGAAGCTTCAGCAGAAGTTTGAAATTCAACTGAAAATGTTCGAAAGCAAATTCAACTTGAAACGTGACAGCCGAGATGATCTTTCAGATCTAAGAACAAATGTTTGCCCCATTCAATAATCTTCCAAGGGTATACACAAGTCGGTAGGGTGAAATGCTTGCTACTCGGCTTTACATCGCTTTCCATTTGGGGCTCAAGTGCCGCACTGTTTCCGCTGCTGTCACACTGCTGTGTTGGGTTGTTCGGGGTTACAAGACAGGCCGCAACAGTCTCAGACCCAAGCCCAGGCCCGCAGAACTTCGAGGAGTGCACGTGGAAATGGCTGCCGATGGGGCCTAGTCCTTGCGCATTTGTTTCGTTGTCATAACAAAATCAACAGAAACCGAAATTGAAATTGATTCCCGTTCGGTTCGGCGCTTTCGCATCGACAGACAGATAGACAGACGGACAGGTGGAAGGACGGTCGGGCGGAAGGAGCCGGGTATAGGAGCGGGATAATTGACTTCATTAATGCGAACATAGTAATTTGAATTATTTTTACATATTGGATACTCAATAAGCCCAATATAATACAACATAGCCGTGTTCCGTGTTTCAGTAATGCAAAGACGGCGTTATGGCACTACAAGGCTGGCGCTTTTTCGGTGTCTCGGCGACCATCATCATCTACATAGGCGGCGTCCTATTCCTCTCCATGAACAACATACCCGGATCGCATCCAAAACGGCCGCGCATCGAGCGCTTTGCCGAGGTGAGTCCACTGTCCCCACAGTCCTGGTTTACCCTTTGCTTAATTTCATTTTTCATTCCAATCACGACAGTTTCCCAGCTTTCATAGTCCTCGGTTTCCCATGCCCAGCCGCAAGATGACCATTCGCTGGTGTCGCGATCTGAAGTACATGAATCGAGATCTTCCAAACTACACAGACTACAGAGCCGATTTCTATAGTAAGTACAAATCGAGGAGCGAACTGCATTGGATGAAAAATAAGCCGACATTCTCTCTGACATTCAGCCGCACTGCCCAGCGATGTTAGTGCCAGCCTGCAGGCCTCGCCGATGCTGACAGCCTTGGCCAGTTTCCCGGGCAGTGGCAACACCTGGCTCAGGTATTTGCTGCAGCAGGCCACGGGCATACTGACGGGCAGCATCTACAAAGACTATGGACTGCTCAAGACGGGCTTCCCCGCGGAGAACGTGTGCAACAGCTCAGTATTATTGGTAAAGACGCACGAATGGGGCGGCAAGGCCTGGGCCCCATTCGCCAAAGCAATCCTCCTCGTCCGGGATCCCGAGAAGGCGATCATCGCCGAGTTCAATCGCCAGAGCGGAGGACACATCGGCTTCGCCTCACCCGATCGCTACAAGCGCACAAAGGGTAAATGTACGTCAAATAATTCCCCAAATCCTCTAAGCCATTTCATTAACTGACTTTCTTTCTGCTTGCACAGATTGGCAGCAATTCGTGAGCAACAAGCTCAAGGGCTGGGAGCTAATGAATCTCAGCTGGGCGCGCAATTTTACGGGCAGTATTAAAGTCGTGTTTTACGACGACCTGGTGCACCACACGGAGCGTGAACTGCGCTCCATCCTCGACTTCCTGCAGTTCCCCGTCGACGAGACGCTACTGCGGTGCGCCATTCTGCGCAAGGAAGGCATATTCAGGCGAAAGAAGCGATTGCTCTCATTCGATCCGTACACAGAGGCCATGCGGGCCGAGGTTCAGGCCCGGAAACGCATTGTCTACGGCCTGCTGGGCCGCAAGGAGCACTAGAGTAGACAACTAAAGCTATGTGATTATCATCTCTAGGATGGTTCTAAGAAAAGATTTTGTGCAACGAGACAAGCAAATCAAAGCAATGCAAATCGTACCACCAAATGACGCACAGACCAACCGGAATTGCAGCACAGTTCCCCCGCCAAAGAGCCGCCTAGCCGCGCAGGCGACTGCAATGCAACGCATCACATCAAATCACAACACAAAATAATAACATTTGACATAGGACCATAGATCTCACTGGAATCTGGAATAGCTAGAATACTAAGTAGGCTTACGCCACCACCCCCAGCAAGCAAGCAAGTCTTCCCAAAGATCGAACCTTCCCTGCCACACAATCCACCCACGAACATTGTTTCCAATCGTTTGCTGCCCAGCTTAGCGCATTAGTTCAAATTTTTGTTGAATTTCTAGATATATGCATTAGCTTAGGTTTAATATTGTATTGTATTGTATTGTATGGATGTACGTACTTGTAGGCTATAGAAAATAATCAGATCAGAGGATCATTAGATCAGATCAGATCGGATCGGATCAGCTTGCGTATGCAACAAGGTATTATGATTCCTGAACGAATTTATGAAATTCATTATAGGCCATGTTGTGCTTCATTGATTGCTCATCCCACACCCCACAAACCAGTTCAATTTATAACTACACACATTCTCATCTCCGGTGTGCATTCCACGGTGCCACTGGGGGGATACTCTTGGTCATGCTGAACGCTCGTATTATACTATCCTTGTAAAAAGTTTTATACACGATTCTACAAATAACTTGTGAAATATGAACGATTTCGAATGTATTAGATAATTGTACAAAACAAAAACCAAACGCGAAAAACGTAAAACGAAAAATCAACAGAAAATGAAATGAAAACAATGAACATGAAGTGAACTCAGAAAATGAAATTTCAAGTGTGTTTTCTTTCTCTTTTTAGGTTTTTGGGGAGGGTAAAGAGCTTCGTAGCGGTTGTGTTTCGTGCTAGACAAAACTTTCTTGAAGCTCAAATGTGGGTGCGCTTTTGTGATGCTTTTAAATTTGCTTAGCCAAGCCACAGCACTCCATATTCATGGCATTGAAAGCTTTCAAATATCCTTCTCCCTCTGTCAGGACTTTGACCACAATCCAGCCATAGATGGCGCTTGCTCACAACTTTGCATTTACGCCAGACATAGATGGCGGCATTAGCGCAAAACTGAAAAACTGCTCAGACTTGGTTCATGTTTGGGAATCACTCTGATCATTGGGAAATATATATATTTAAGGCTATAGAATGCACGATATATGCATTGTTTATAGGTATTTAATTTTATTCTGAAATAGTTACAAAAATCACAGCAATGTTACTTGAATATTTGTTCATCTGGTCCAATTGTGGCGAGTTCTCGGTTAACATGAAAGTGGTCGCCTTTTACCAAACTAATCCTTGATATGTGTAAATCATGCCACACCCAACGTACACCTAAATGAGATTGAATAAACCTTTAGTGGTTGTTCATTGGGGGTTGAGTAGATCTTACAAATTTATTAAAGCTGATAAATAATGTAGATTGCATCAATAATTATAATTATTAAATAATGCGTGTAAAACATCAATCTGTAAGTAATTAACCAGATGATCTTAATGATTCTGAGGTTTCATTTGAGCTGAAAGAAACCAACTCAAGAGCACCGTGCGGACGAGGCACCCTGTTCGGTTCGGTTTTGTCGTAGCGCTGGATAACACCCTTTAAGAGATTTGCAATGTTGCATGCTTTTAACAGTTACAATACAGTGCAACAACTAGGCCTCATCCATTCCACTTCAAACTGACACAACTCCTCCCGCTACCCCGCTACCCCGCTACCCCGCCCCCTGGCAGCTGGCAGTACCTGCAACATATCCCTGATGCCAGCGCCAGAGCCAACGCCAACCCCACCTTCAACCTTCTACCTTTGTTTCCCGCCCACTCGCACACTCACCCACATCGACATGTACGCCCATTTTTGTTTTGGCATTGTTGGCCGTGTTGCCGTTTTGTGCCTTTTGTTTGAGCCTCTCTCTGCACCTCCCGGCCCCGGCCCCGGCCCGGCCCCTCGCCCGAGCACCCTGTCCCCCCTGCGCACCTCCTCGCTGCCGGGCTGCCTGTCCAAAAAATAAGGAAAAAAAAGGTAAAATAAAAATACAACAAAATTGTGCCATATGCCGGACGCGGGGCATTGCGATGCTCACTCGCTCGCTCTCAGGAAGCGGCTGGGCCGTGGGCTGGCGGAGGAGGCGCGGTAGCCGGGTGTTTATGCGGGGTGGTTGGGTCCGGATATGGGCCTGGAACTGGAACTGGGCCTCTTGCTGCCTGCCCCCCTCTGGCGCAGTGCGCAGTCGCCTGGCCGCATTCTGTGGCCGCCACACTGGCATTGGCTTCGTCAAGTTTGCCGCCGCCGCCAGGTAGAGACACAACGGCGCTGTCCAATTCCAGCTGAACGAAACTGCCGGCGTCGCTGCCGGGACGGCGACAGCGACCAATCGGAGGCGAGTGGCTGGCATTACATAAAGGACGTGGCTGCCATTTTGCAGGGGTGGATGGCGTGGGCCACGCCCCCGCTGATAAATAATGAAAACATGTCGTCCGCCCCATTGAAAATAAACTCCGAAGTTAGCGAAACTCATCATAGAATTCTTTATCACAACACCACGCGCGCTTGTCTAGTTGTGAAATCTGTTCGCTTGCGTTTAGTTTCGACCAAAGTTGAATGCGTTGAATGCGCTGAGTGCGGGCGGTAGCGGCAACGAGATAACGAGACAGCGAGACAAACAGCGACAACAAAAGGATATACCCGATATATGTACACCCGGGATACACCAGCATACATCAAGCGCGTCACGAGCGAAAATTGCATCTATCGCAAGCAAAACAGCTGAGCGCTGAGCCCAAGATCCAAGAGCTCATCGGAGCGACGGCTTGACACAATCCTCACACACCGACAGACACCGACAGACGCACACAGACGCACATACCCATACTGCAGTGGCACTAGCGAAAGCGGGAGCCAGCTTTTGAGAACGGTACGGTGCGAAAAGAAGAAGCTCCGCTTGGCTCTGGGGCCCCAGAGCTTGGCTTGGGCTTACGTACCCCCAAGTACCCTACGGACACGCAGATAAAGGAGCACAAAACGCTTCCACAGCGTAACGTAACGCAACGCAACGCTACGCAAAGATAAGCGCCAAACGTGAAACGGTAAACAGTTCCCCACATGTGTGTGTGTGTATGTGTGATGTGATGTGCACTCGGTGACCGCTCAACCGCTCAACTGCTTAACCGATTCGATTCACCCCCGCCCGCTGGTTGTCCCGTCTGACTACCTGCCTACCTGCCTGGCTTGGCGGTGGTAATCCAATTACAGTTCCGTGAGACCCCCACAAACAAGTGCCGAACCAAACCGAACCGAACCGCTAACTGAATTTACCGTTGCGCGTGTTTCTGGCACCGACGGCAAACGTGTGGGTCCTACCCGTGGATCCCACCCGACAGCGGAACCGACGCATTGTATGCAACATTTTTTTCCTGTGCTGTTTTTTTCTCAGTTTCAATCCGCGTCACACGAAAGCAGAGAAACTACCGCCCAACAAAATAAAAGCCAACGAAAGCTAAGCTAAATATTCTCGAGTGCAGTGCTGAAGAATCCAGAGAATCGAATAAGAATCAGAATAAGAATAAGAATCAGAATCAAATTATAAAGAAAATCGAGAGCGCCGAGAGAGGGAGCGCGTTGAGAGATTTAGTGCATTTGATATAGTTGATCCTGCATGCAGGACACGCGTTAAAATCGTCCAAGTAAGTGCTTCAAGATTTACTCGCCAACAACATTCGACGCCTCAAGGGCGTTCAAGCTGGAGGAGGATTTCGTCGGCGGCTGCATGACAATGTCGATGTACTCGACAACGGATAAAATGAAAATGTCAGCGCCCAGTTGTTTTCCAGGACGCTACAGTCCCTCCTATCGAAGTTCGGAGCAAATGCGGCGCTGCATGCCAAATCCATCTGTAAGTATACCCCCCGCCGCCACCAGCCCCACTCCCCCTTCCATCACTATGGCTTTGTAGCCCTCCTACTATTACATGGAGCAGCTATCCACGATGATCAGAGGGTTTCCTTAGAGAGTTTAATAGAATCCAAACACCAATTGATAAGAGAAACAATCTGAACATGTTATTCTAAAAGTATTATTATTGATGAAAGGATTTGATTTATCCTTGTCATAAACGTTCCAACACATCTGAATGCTGCAGAAAATGCTCCCTATAAGTATTTACGAACACATTTCAACTTTGACTTAGTCAATCTACTCTATTAGGTTCGCAAATTGAAAACTCTTCTTAGTCGAAAAATGTTCTTTGAATATAAATTTTCTCCATATTTCCCCATTGTTTTTATTGTTTTCGTAGCTCTGCTTGTATGATAACGTCAAAGCTGAATTTCTTTCAATAACCTCTTACTGTATCCAATCTGATTCAAAGTCGTTGACGGACAACGTTCAATATTAAATCCAATTGTTAAACCCAATACGACTCCCATTAATTGCAGTAAGTCTAACATGTTTTAGATCTGGTTGGAAATGTGTTAAAAGAGACTGATCAGCATTAAAGCAATATCTATACAAGGTCCAATGAGAAATCGCATGTGAATCCTGTTAAATACTGAACGCAGATCATGTTGAATGTAAAATGTAGCGATATAGAATATTTAAACCGCAGAGAGTACAAGCATTTTTGATGCTTATAATTAAAAACAACAATAATTATTCAATTATGTTTTCGTAAGTCTAAGAGCTGTTATTTGATATTAATCACTGAATTTGTATATTTGTATACATTTTCAAAACCTTTATTCACGTATCAGAGCTTTCATTCTTCAGAATTTGTACCATAAATTAGGCTGTCCTTGGATAGCTCTTTAAGGGCACTATATATTTACCACAGCCGCCTACAAAAAATAAATAATCACTAGCCATTACTGGGTCATACTTATACTATACACTTTGTTTGATAGCCAATTCAAAATTGATGAAGAACTTGCAATCCATTTTTTACAAAGTTCACTCGAATGATCCCTTAAGTATGGCCATATGGTTTTTGACACAGAACTCGCACAGATCCTGTGTTATTATTCTCTTCGATGTTGCAAAGGGGTGCTGTTTCGCACTAGTTTTATTACTACTGGATTATCTTAACTCTTTATCAGAATAATCTTCTTTATTCCTTATTGAAAACCGTCTTACGGCAGCCCAGTTAGGGACCCCTGAGTTTCATCTACCGCCTATGTACACACCTACAAACATATCTACATGCGAGAACAATGTCAGGGTCTTGCTGCATGAATGTATTAATAACGAATAATCGGGAGGATTTGGCAGACGTCTCGCAGTTCACCCGACTTTCTGAATCTTTTATGAGGCTCGAGTTAAAAATTGAATAGGAACACGGGCAGACATTAAATGGTTATTACCGACAGTTCTCAGACAGGTTTATTGATGCCAGTCTGGTCACTGACATCAGGAAGCAACACGGCATGGAGCATTGCGGAAACGGAGAGCGACACACAATTGTAAGTGACGTGAACTTCACTCGCATTTTCCATTTGCCATGTGCCATTTCCACTCTACCACGACGACCACCGTTGCCAACGGCAAGGCAACATTTGTCTTAATTATTGCATGAGAGTCGCAAAAGTTACCGACTTCTCTCAGCGGCCTCAGCCTAGCCTAGATTTATTGGGCTTATGCGGCCCACAAATGGCTCTAGCTGGTGCCTGGTAACCTTGAAAAGCGTTTTGTAATTAATTTGCATTAATTATTTATCCACTATCCTATTGTATGCGCTGACCAGCGAGGCAAATAAAAAACTGCTTAAACAAAGAGAGTCAACAAAAATAAAAAATGTTACGAACGAAGCGGAGCATGCACTGGATAGTTAATGGAACACTCTTACATAAATATTTGTTTATAATTAGACTACACTTGGAAATAATTGCAATACTTTGATGTTGAAGGGATGTCAGAAAACTTTTTGATAATATTAACCATAGATACTCTTCTTTAATTTTGTAATATTCATAGTTTGAATTTAGAAGGAAAACTCGATATTTTTGTCAAGAATTGAAATCTTCAACCCTACACATTTTCGATCAGATTTTATGGGAAAACTTTTGAAATTTAGGTTTTAGGGTAGCCACTCGTCATACCCCTTTCCCAGTTACAAAATGTGCATAAACAAATGAGCTAAGGGAATGCAAAGAAAAGAAATGAGAGAAAAAAAAGTGAAAATGTTAAGGAGGGTTGGGCCAGGAAGGTGGCAGACATTATAAATGGGTAAATTTGTCGAGACCCCAAAGAGGAAGAGCAGGAAAAAGTTGATTGCTTTGCATGAACAGGTGACTGGCTGTGCAGGGGCAAGGGGGAGTATATCTTTCCACCCCCTACACTTCAATCCGTCCCTGCACCCCTGTCCCTCGTCCCATATTAATCTGACAGTGAAGCACTTTAAAAAAAAAAACGAGAAAAAGAGTGTGCACCAGGAAAAGAAATCACTTCAAGTGTATTTGTCTTTAAGAGGCAACAACTACATTTGCTTATCGGATTTACTTGCCCAATTTCCCCCGCTCCGTGCTGCTTTTTTTTTTTTTTTTTTTGACCTCTTCAGCACCGCATCCCGCCCAGCTCAGCCCCGGCTGATTACAGTTAGCCACTTTTCGGCTTTTTGGAAGCTGGCAGCGGACCGAAGCGAATGATCAAAGCGGCGGATTTATAGGATTTATATGCTACCCTTGGCTGCCGCTGTGGCAGCGCATTAGGCCTGAAAGTTGAATCAAGGAATCGTGGAAGTCCTCCTGTTTGGAAGGAGAGTGGGACAGACGCGCTTTTTAGCTGGTTACAAAAACACTTAACGCCTTGCAGTCCATTAAATGGAAATTTGTCGCCGATCCCTTGGACAGAGACAGCAGACAACTGACATCAGCAGGTGGCGGGTTCTACTTGGAGTGGGACTGCGATGGAAATTTGAAGTGGAATTGGGATTTGGTTGCCTTGTTCTCTGGGGTGAGACTGAGACTGTAGCTGAGGGTGCCGAGGATAAGGATGAGGTCGAGGGCACTGGCACTGGCACTGGTGCCCGTTGTCAGATGACAGACGGCGTCCGCCACTTGAATTGTTTGCCGGCAGCGTTAAATGGACAGCGGCGGCGTTAATTTGATTTAAATATTCATAAACTGCATTTAATGGCCGCGACAAATGTGCTTGAAATTAAAAAGCGAAACCAGCGTAAAACAATTGTCAAATTATTGGCAAATCAACAGTGAAATTTCGGGTGTGGGGGGTACGAAACTTTTGATACCCTGCCGAATCAAATATATATATTAGAAACTTATTTTATAATAGCAAATGCATTCGTTTTATTTATTTACTGAGCAAGGCGTTGTCTGGTTTTGAATTCTACCATGGGGCCGGGATAGTTCCTCCTACATCATAATACCCTTCGCAGCTAATTGTCAGCGGCAAAAGAGGATTACACATTTTGATCTCTGCTGCTGAGAGATTTGAGAGTAGCCATTAGTGAATCACAAGCAAATATCTTACTGGTACACATATTTATTTAAAATAAACTTTATGGATTATGATTGCAGAACTTGGTGGAGGCATCGCGCCACATTTATGTCCTTTGAATATATTTCAAACACACACAAAAATTGCACTCGGCATTAAAATCTAGCTAAAGAGCCTCTACAAAATATTAAAACTTTAATATGTGAAACATTGACATTCTCTGACTCAGAAAATGTCGATATTCCACTGACTCCAACCACTGAATTTCAGATAGATTTCAGAGTAAAGATAGTTCTGATATTATGTTCCTACACTCCTCCTTCTGTACTCTGCAGCACTTGTTAACAAAAATGAAATTTCCCTTGTTTCCCTGTTTTAGTTGATGATATCCATTTGCTGACTTTCAATTTTGGGAAGAATATTTCCATAAATGTGCATTGAATACATAAAACAAGAGACATAGACATAGCATTGGAGATATTTGTAAAAAATATAAGATTGAAAATCTATTATATATTCTACGCAGCCCAAAACTTAAATCCGGAGCCTTAAAGAGCTCATCCACATAATTTTCCCTTTTATTTTCATTGTGTTTATTACTCGTAGTCTACATTTAAGAAACTTTTTCCCGGCATAAAACAATTATAATGAAATATTTATTAGACAACCCAAGGGAAAGAAAACTGAAAATAAATCTGAAAGAAATTCTTTAAGTGCTTGACTGATACAAGCTTATTACGTTCTCCAATGGTATGTATATTTACATCACTTGAAGTCCTCTTTATTATTTCTTCATTATATTTCCTATGGTTTACGTACCTTTGGGTATCTCCTGCAACTGGCAAAAACCATTTAAAGCGTTACAATTCATTTGATTTCCGATTCAATGTTGAATCCATGTTGAATCGGCGGCTGGCATTGCTCTAGTGTTTGGCAGCGTAAATCGATAAAATTAAACATGCAGCAATGCGTATCTATTTACACACATCATAAATATTAAATTCCAGCAAAGATACACATAAAAAAAAATCAAACATAACATAAACAAAAACACACACTGCCAGAAAGAGACAGGATAAAGAGTGGGAGGGCAAAAGCCGGCGTTCACGTGTTTGCCTCACGAGAAAGAGATGGCAAAATAAAAGAAAAAAAAAACAGTTCACTTGATTAATTTTTCACACTAATAAAGAATTTATGTGCAAGTGTCAACCTGCACTGCGGCCTCCACACCGCCCCCTGTTCCCTGCTCCACCAGTCACCTTCTCACCTCTCACTCGCACTCGCACTCTATTCCTCTCTTTCTCTACATGTGTGTGTTGTGTGTCGTGCTATGTAGGAGAGCAGGTCAAGACAGAGCCTAGGCTCCGGCATGTCCTAGGTCGTGGCCAGAGCGGGGCAGGCCGAGAGATAGAGTGGTGGAAGGTTGGGTATTGGGGATTGGGGTGCGAGCCGGTGTTGCATAATTTGATGAATGACTGCGCATATTAATTCATAAATTAATTTACTGCTATAATTTATTACAAACTGTTGCCAGACAAACACACAGAGAGCACAAATAGCATTGCATTCTGCGGTTCTTTTATAGCATGCTTAACTGTGGAAATATTTCATTCCAGAAACGGTATCTGTAACCTTTTGGTAGCTGTCTGAACGTACATATCTGGCTATTAAACAGAATATTTATGTCTATACTAGATGGAATTTAGGGCCCAAGAAATATGCATCTGTATGCTTCTTTATTTTTTAGCAGATCCTGTGGTTTTGTTCTCTTCGATTCAAGAAACACGACATGGAAAAATTCAAAAATTTCTATGGGATTTAGAATAATAAATAATGAATGCAAAAAAATTGATTATTGCCCATCCGACTGCATATTAAAATCTTGTCTTCTTATGTGAAAAAAATTTACTCTAAGTAATTATTCTTATTATCCAAGCTTAAGTATCCATACTCTTTCTGCTCCCTTGTAATGTCGAATAGTTGGCCCACGAATGTTGCCCAGTCTCAGCCCAATGTGCTCTTAAAATTGCGCATGGAGCACCACAAATCTTGTGAGCCCTAATCCATATTTGTGTAGGATATTCTACTGAAGCAAATTTCCCATTCACGGAACATTACTTAGCAAATTCGCGAGAATGCTTTGATGCGAGATTATAGCCAGATTGGTTAAGCAAATTTAAGGGATGGGATAATTTAAATTTGCATTAAAAGTGCCATCCCCTGGATGGAAACACGCATACACTTAAACTATCTTGTCTCAAAGCTGCACGTTACCCGTTCCCGCCACGCAGAAGAAAGGATTCGGACGGGGCCAACAGACTGTCACTGTCACATTATTTGCACAACGCCCACAAACTGCCATGGCCGCTGCGACCGAGTTTATGCGACAAGTCGGGCTCCTCGGCCATGGTCGTTCTCGTCCTCTGTGCACGGAATGGGATGGGTTGGCCTGATGTGGGATGGGGCCAAGACATCATTAAGAATGCACAACATTTTGATTTCTACAATGGCCGTCGTTTGCCTATTGCGGTTCTGCTTTGGCCAGAAAGAGACTGGGATATACGAGTGTGTAGAAAGGGCAAGAGAAACAGACAGAGAAGATGATAAAGCCTGGACTAATGGCTATGGCTCCATCGAATTACGCCTTTCGGCTCGAAATGTGCGGCAAACGTGAGCGATGCCTTTTTGGCCATGTGGGCTCTAGCTCTGTCTCCTGGGCACCCGTCAACCGTCACCCTTCACTCCCTGTCGAAGCGGTATTACCAGCTACCCACCTTTCACCTCTCGCCCACACATCCGTGGGCTTTCGTGGACCCCGTGTCTCTGGTACCGGGTACTACGAGTACGAGGTATGTCTTTCGTTTTCGTCGTGCGGCGTTTTGAAGTTTTGTGCGCATCTAAATAATTGATTAACTGAAAAATTCGTGCGAGTTTCGTATACACAAGGAGTTTGTACACATACCAATATATATATACATATGTATTTATATATATAAAGACATGTACATACATACATGTATATGTATACGTATAAAATCGATAAGACTGGAATAATAAAGACGCCGACGGCGACGAAATGAAGATGAACAAGAAGGTTCTTGTACCAAAACAAGCAGCAAAAAACTTTTGAGATTATTTATTTAGAAACCAGCCAACGATTCGAGTAGGGGCCAGCCGGGCAGGGGATATTTCGTGGGGGGTGGTACTAAAAATCAATAAGACCAAAAACTGCTTAAATTCTTAAAAACGCGACAGGTTGTGTCTGTTTGGGCACACTTTAAGGCCAATTGGATTGAGTACCGAAGAAGAATTGTACCATTGCTGCATTGCTCTATCCATCGATCATCGATCAATCCGTCTACCAATCTATACACCCATACTATCGATGTTTGTCTCGTCTTTTCAGAGTCGGTTATTAGAAGATGCTTCCCTATTATGCAATTCGTGGTCAGCACGTCAGAACGTAAGTTACAACCACAACAAACTACCAATAACAAAACACCAAATACAACCACAAAACAAAACAAAACAAAAAACTATTCGTATATAGAAACATTTTTACAAAATGAGAAACCAGACCCGATTGATTTTCCTTTCCCCATATCCTATTTTTGATCTCTCGTATTTGATTCACGTTCGTTCTCTCTCTCTCTCATTTGATATTTCGCCGACTCTATGTACATATGTCTTTATATAGTATATAGATGTATGTATGTACTTTATTTACTATTTGTATGTCGATCATTGATTGCCTTTGTTTAACCGAAAAATTCGAATTGAATTTGGGCGATTTATTCTGAATATTGTTTTGATGTGTTCTTGCCTGGTCTTAGCTGTACTTAGTCTCTGTAATAAGTAATAATCATAGACATATAGTTACCAATTATGTAATCGCATTACACTAATCACTCGGCTCCTGCCGCTCCTTTTTTCTCTCTCTTCCTCTCTGTTTGTCTCTCCCTCTACAGGGTGATATCTTCGCGGGCATCAACGATGGCATTCTCAGCAGAGCGGAGGCCCTGGCCGCCGTCGATATCCAGAAACATCAAGCCCAGCATGTACATAGCCAAATGCCCTCCCAAATCAAGCACGATGTGATGTACCATCACCACACAATGAGTGGGCCCCCGCAACGTCCATTACAGGTGAGTTCCCCCCCATCACATCCGCACTGTCATGATTATACTTTTACAACTGACAATTTGTAGACCAGAAAGAGTTCTTGTGTCCTTTGTAATTATTTCCATCCCTCTTGAAAATTCTCTCTAAATATGTTGCCTGAGTGGAGTGCTGCAGTAATTATTATACATCGATACATAGGCATATAATACATATGTAGGCATAATTTGTACATACATAAGTACAATGTATATGGGTCATAAATAGCTCAGAGGGCGTTAAACCAATTTATAAGCTACATTTTTTAATCATTTCTAAAAATTCCAATTACACAAACAAGAATTGAATCTTTAGAGCTAGAACCCACTGCATACCAGTCTTTGGTTTAATTATCTAAATTAGCAGACCTTAGCAGGGCGGGGGTTCGGCACCCACCCTTAGCTACCCTCAGCTTGCTGGCTCTGTTTTTTTTTCATTCTTGCTGCCATACTAAGTAAGTAACTAAAGAGCCAAATCCTGTCCGGAAGTTGGACTCTAATGGCTGACTGCACTCACCTTGCTACGGCTCCCCTGTGCGGCTTAGCCATTGCAAGTGTATGTGCGTGTGCGAGTTGTGTGTATCGGATATGGGATATTAGCCAATTTCTAGAAGGCTGGAAATTATGAAAGTCATTCCATGATGACGAACAACGTTTGGGGACTAGTTGTTGCAGGAGGAAAATGAATGTTGGAGGTGGAGGTGAAAGCGGATTGTCGCATTGGGACGGACGACAACTTCAATTTCCGTTTCCAGCGGTCACACGCATGTCGACCTATACATATTTATGTGTGTAGTGTAGTG
This sequence comes from Drosophila subobscura, assembly GCF_008121235.1. Taxonomy (NCBI): domain Eukaryota; kingdom Metazoa; phylum Arthropoda; class Insecta; order Diptera; family Drosophilidae; genus Drosophila; species Drosophila subobscura. The sequence continues at coordinate 19,162,412 of NC_048530.1, read as the reverse complement.
TGTGTGTGTGTGTGTGTATGTGTGTGCGGTTAATTTGAAATGTTTCTTTAATAAAATTAAAATTGTGACGTGTAAGCCTTCTGGGAACGTGCCACGTGACGGTCGTTTGCCAGGTAAGCACATCATGATTCGTGTCGTTAATTGTATTGTACTTCAACTCGAGGCGGGCTACGTGGTCTGCTACTGGGCGTTCCGAAACTTCCCATACATACGAATGGATGGATAGATGGCTGGATGGATGAATGTATGGTAGCGGTGGTGGTGGTGGTGGCTAGGTGCTTCAAGGGGCTGGGGAGACAGTGGCACAAGTGGAATTATGTCTGTGTCGCCGTGTGCTGCTGCTGCTACTGCTGCTGGTGGTTGGTGGTGCTCTATTAGAAGTTGATTGTAATCAAATTACACAAGCAACCTGTTTCCCATTTGGAAGGACTCCCCTTTGAGGTCTCTAGCCTCACGAGGTAGTCACTATTTCTTGCTCCTGTTGTTTCCATTGCTGTGGCCCATGTTGTTGCAGTTGCCACTTGTTTTCGGCACAATCGAGCATGACGAAAGGGCGCACTGTCCACGCGCCATTGCCGCCGGTGGTTGGCGGTGGATGTGGCACTAGCATATTCCCAACAGTGCCCCCACAGGCACATAACCCATAACCCATAACCATTCCCAATTGCCAGCGCGTGCAGCGTGGCCGACTCGTGCTCGTGCAGTCCTTAATTTTCCGCAAAAACACTCTTCAGGCAACGCATTGCAGACTTGAGTTTAGTTGCCAGCCGCTGTCGATGTCGATGTCGAGGTCTCAGGTGCCGCCAGCAAATGCCACTCAATCACCCATGCCCGAAACCGAAACCATCTCCACAGCCACCCCATGACATCCCCCGCTTCGATCTATGAATGAAGCAGAGAATTATTAACAAATTAGTTTTGTTTTCTGGGATCAAGTTTACCTGAAATACAGGCATTCAGATGCACTCCTGCAATGACTTCCCTGTCCCGATTCTCTAGCTATGACTCATCAAGGACCCAGGCTTAAACCACACTGGGAACTAATGAAAGAGCCTGAAGCTAACTGGACTCGAATCGGGACACCGAATCGGGTCGCGATGAGAGACCTAGCACATTGTGTTCACCGATGAAAAGGTTTGGCACTGGCCTCCGCCTCCATAGCACACGTTCGAATCTCACATCAAATATTGACACCGAAAAGGAGGGCCTGGGAATGACCTGGCAGAGCACAGCTGCACCTTGACAACCACAAAAACCACAAGCTGGCCGAAAAAGTTACAATTTAATTAAAAAATAAACAAAGTCAACTCAGCGCCTGGAATATTTGTAAATTATGACGGCGCCACCGACGCATCGCCTTTGTCAGCATCGTCTTGATCGGAATCCCCTTCGTAAGCAAATAATTGATCGGCATCAAATTGGGAATAGTATTGATCAGTATCGTCTTTAGCTTCATTAGCTTGCTCAGTATTTTCTTCGTCTCGATGGTCTTGATTTAATTCGGATTGATTACCGTCACCTAGCTCAGCAGCAACTGCTTGAACGTCGTCTGCTTGATTTTCAACTGCTTCATTGTCATCAGCTTGATCTTCATCTGCTTGATCTACATCTGCTTTATTGTCAACTGCTTGATCGGTATCTGCTTGATCGTCATGTTCCTGATCGTCAGCTTCTTGGTTGTCAGCTGCTTGATTGTCCACTGCTTCATTTTCAAGTGCTCCATCGTCATTTGCTTGATTGTCATCTGCTCGACTGTCAACTGCTGAATTGTGATCTGCTATAATGTCAACTGCTTGATCGTCACCTGCTTGATTGTCAACTGCTTCATTTTCAAGTGCTTCATAGTCATTTGCTTGATTGTCAACAGCTTCTTGCTCGTCCGAGCTCAATTGAATCTGCTTTATTTGCTGCGAAATGCAGCTCAGCTCCGCAAATATCTTTTCGGACTGCAAACCGATGGACGCAAACTGACAGTCTCGTTCCTCGGAGAGCTGCTTCCACTTCTCGACCAATTCTTCAACCGATGTATCATCATAGTCCAAAGGCCGCTCTTGGCCGAAACTGTCGCCCACCACCTCTTCTACTTGTTTCTTCGTGTCCTGGTCAGGTGTCTTCTTGTCCGAGGACTCCGTGCGTTCATCCTGGTTGGGAATTCTTGACATATTCGTCTCGTGCCACGATTACTCTTAATTTAAACTACAATTTCTTGTGGAATTTGGTTTTGATTAACTATTTGGATGCCATTATTGGGACTTACATTTGTTGTATCCCTCAGACGAATAATTGACTTCGTTTCGGCAGTAAAACTGCTGTGACTGAAATTGGGTTGAGATTCCGATTGACAGCTTTAAGTTATGTCAGGGCCTAAGCCTACCATAATGAAACTAAATGGAAAAATACCTCTACGTCCAGTGCGACGAACTTGTTTGTACCTTTAGATACCCAATACTATATTTAAAGTCGTGGCTCTGTAGACTCGGGTTTGGATTAAATCAAAATATTTACTTTAAGGGGCAGAAAACGTTTTTTCCTCTATTCCTACCTTGAACCCAACAATCAGAGGGAAACAGAAGGTTGACCAGCCTATAGAAAATGCAAAGAAACCCATAACCAGCCGCAAGATTTGAATTTTATTGAATAAACTAAACTGCAAGGTAAGAACTTGAATGAAACACTTTCATCAGAAGCCTATCTACTTCTTGGCACCATTGAATATTTTTGGTTCGTACTGCCACCGCTGAGCAACACCTTTTGGCTGTCACTGAGCTACACACTGATCATGGATCCCAGGGCGGAGGCCTCTCAAAAGAATCTTCGCTTGGCAAGGAGCCCACGTGGTCCCTGCCCTTGAGGTGTCTGTTGGACGGCAACATTTCCCTGCTTGGCAAAAATGTATTTGAATTTCGAAGAGCAGATCTGCGAAAATTCCGCTAGAGGTTATTCGATTGTTGTTGGAATGCATTTACTCACTTTGTGTGTACTGAAACATCTTTTTGTATGGGAAACCAAATCAATTGTGATGGAAATTCGCTTCAATGTTCGATTGACAGGTGAATCGGTGATTCGATTTTATTGCCTGTTTATGTAATCCGATTAGTTAGATCTTTTGAGTAAGAAACCTGTTTAAGCCGCAGCTTCACTCAGCCAAATGTCAAGAAGTGAGAAACGCCCCACGGGCCATGGCAACACACCTTTACCCTAGCCAGGCAGAACTTTCCAAGCGAACAACAATAAGTGGCAGGGGTAGAGGATGGGGGATGGGGGAACTGTCAGAAAGTCTGGTAACATGTGTCATAATCGTTATGCCAGAAGACAGAAGACCCCCAGCGATGCCGAGCCGGTACAAACATTATAAAACTCATTAAATTAAACTAATTTACGGAGCAACAGAATCCCCAATCCTTTTGCTTTGCCTTTGCTTATCCTTTTGCTGTTGCTGTTGCTTTTGCGAGCATATGAAAAGCCAATTATGAGGAGAGGCAATCGAAATAAAAACAGACACTGGCAGACGCAGACGCAGGCACCGTGGCACAATGGCAGGATGCAAAAGGGTAAATAAGAGTAAATATAATGCTAATTAAAATAATCATATCCATCATAAAACTCCAACGCCCAAGCGACAGGGGGTTGAGCGTCGGTTTGTTGTCAGGTTGTAAGTACATTTGTAACAATTAGAGGCAACAGCCAAAATATCCATTATCAATTTCATCCCAACTGTGCTAAATGAGCAAAGCCAGCCAGTGAGAAGGGGCAGTCGAGATACAATGAGGATGAGAATGAGAATGAGGACGATGATGAGCGGGGATAAGCTGGATAGTTGGTTGGTTTGAGGGTGGCTGCTGCTGCTGCTGCTGCTGGCCATTTGCCAGGCATTTATCACACAGATTTTTGAGGCTCGGCTTGGGCTAACTTATGCTTCGATCTATGCTCTCCACTGGCCGCAGAACCATCCCTCTCGGTAACCCCAAAAAATAATATTGTACACACAGTACACTTAATTCAATTTAAATTACACTTACATATTTCCGGGCTAGACCGAGGACCAGCTACACACATATCCTGCCCTCGTCCGGCCAGTCTACCAGTTCCTTCCATTAGTATTTGCAACATATGGCTCAATTTCCCTCAAATCATTTCTCCATGCACGCACCACACCGCAGCGCCCTGCCTCGCCCGGTACTCTGTGCCGATCCGAATCGCCTAAAGGGATACGAAACGTACATACATTCAGTGTGTCTGTGTGGCAGTGGCAGTGGCTGTTCCCGTTTCGGGGCACTCGCGCCCTGCTTGGAGGGCAACCACAAGTGGTTTATCATATTGAAATTCATTTAGTGCACCTGTTTGATTTTTCCTGTCGTTGTGCGGTCGGCATATTGTTTTGTAAATATCGTTAACTTAGCATTGCCACTCCACACGCGACTCAAATTCACTTCCTGTTCGGGGCCCGCTCTGCCCCAGCGGCGACAGGCGGCAACAGCAAATATTTGTCTTTTGTGCACATTAGAAACAACTTACCGATAACTAGGGTGGTTTCGGGGCGGTGTTGAGTGGGTGTCGGACTTGGGGTTGCCCACCAGCAAGCGGAGACCAAAAATCGTATGCCAGTATGGGGCATGTTTTAAGGCATTCAAAAGTGTGGAGCGAACCGCCAAAAACTAACTGGATAAATCATCAAACAAATTAAGGTTCTAGCTTCGGCAAGGCCCTGAAAGAGGGAAGATTCTTCTTATTTCCCCAATAAAAAGATCTCTTTGCTTAATTTTAAATGCAAATTTCTTTAGAAATTGTTTAAGAAAGTGCCAATAAGGTATTAAAGTAGCTGGATAGTCCCAACAGCTAACACATTTCCAAATCCCATTACATTATGTTGACCAGATGGATACCCATACACCCAGATGGATATTCCATGCAAAAGCAATTTCTTTATCGATTGAAATGCAATAAAGTTCGAAACTGAAACTGATCAAACTGTGGATTTTTTTGCTACAATCCATTCACATAACTCTGAGGTAATATAACTAATAATTGCAGAAAGTGATGGCCTGTCATAATGGCATTTTTGCATTGCCTTTCTATTTCCGAACCAATTTACCATAGCCCTTGACCCGTTCCTCCCGCTCCATCATCTACTCAATTGCCTGGTTATCGATTACTGTGCCCTTTTCTGTGCCCCAACTGATTGACATAATTAAATGTGTGACCATATTTAATGTTGGCCTAACAATAACAGAAGAAGTGCATAAAAAGCGGCCACCGCACACAAAAAGAGCTCATCAAATATTGAAGAAATTATGATTATTAATGCATTAACTTTATTTAGTGGCAGAGCTGGCTATCATCAACGTAATCGCAGTTGTTTGTGTGTTTTGTTTTTGTTTCTCTGCTGCTGTTGCTTAGGTGAAAGTTCAACAATTCTCATGTCCTGCTCTGCCCTTTCCTCTCTCTCTCTCTATGAGAATCTCCCTTGTCTCTGCGTATGGTGTGTGTTTTTATTTTATTTATTTTTTTGTACGCTGGCTCTTTGTGCAGAAAGCTTTGTGTCATCCAGTGACAATTTACTGTTCCCATTCCGGCTCGGCTTGGCTTGGCTGGGCTCCACTTTCCTTTCCTTACGTTTCGTGTTGTGTTTCGCTCCGCACAGTTCCGCTCCGTTCCGTTGTTTATTTCGTTTATTTCGTTCATTTATTTATTTAGTTTCCTTTTCTTCATCAATTATTTAGGCGGCTCTGTGTTTCTTTTTTTTACGAGTATGTGCGAGACAATCGAAGACGCAGACAGCGAGCGAGACGACACCATGCGAGGGGCCCGTCCCATGGCGTCAAGACATGGTTGGTCATCACTCATACGACAGGTGGAACCTGGAAAGTTGGAACGTAAAACATGAAGCGTGGTGTGGTGTGGCGTGGCGTGGCGTGGCCTAATAGTGCTCCACAATTACAGCCAAAGAATGGAGCGATTCAACAGCAAATTGCACTTTCGCCAAGCCAATCATCCTTTGTCGCTGCAGTTCCGTTCATTCATTTTTAATATTGCACTTTGTGTAAACTGCTTTTGGACCGTAATCGACTTACGGCGGCTCCTACAGCGCCTCAGCCCAATGGCCCACCCGCCAATTGATTGGCGAAATTGCAGATTACAATCGACAAGGCGCTTAGCAAAGTATTGAAGAAGTTCACTGGCCAGCAAGCTCTGGCCCGGGCGCACATCTGTCCACAACTTACGCACCTGACAAATCAGCTCAGTTGGACTGAACCGAACTGAACTCTAACTAGCTGGAACCTCCTTCCCCGCCCAGGCAGCAGCCCCATGAAGAAGGGTTGACAGTTAACAGGTTAACCTGCTTAAAATGCACATCAACGCATCACTTGACCCACAATCCACCCCAGGAACAGAGGACGCTCCACGGCATATGTAGATGTGGCGCAACACAGCCTCACAATTATCAGTTACAGCTGTGACGAGGGGTTACGGGTGTTTCAACGAATGGCTTTTCAGCGAATATGTTATCTTTTTGTGTGCCCTCACAGAGGGTAGCATGATTCCAGCAAAGAGGCTGACACACGTAGGAAAGAGTAGTGAAATAAATGTGCTTCGCAGTCTTTATTGGCTCAAACTTTAGAGAAATATTTCTGCACTCAGCAATTGACAATTTTGGAATCAAGAACCTCTAAAACAAGTTCATTGCAAGGGTATCTATAGCTTCGTTTACCCAATGGTCTCCTTTTGCTCTTGTTTTTCAATAAGATTGTTATTTACTTACACCGAAGTGAGCATCAAATTGATCGTATTAATGGCCATAACTAGTTTATCCCGCCCCTTCTATCAGCACGGTCTGTGGATTATACACGCAGATTTCCATTACAGAACAATGGCAAATGGTACAAGGGGTGAGGCCGTAGCATCCATCAGGCAAACGGAACATTAATGCAATTTCAATGAACCTTGAGCTACGGTCAAAACAACGTAAAGCAAATCCGGGGGAAACACTCTTTTTCGATTTGCGGCTCCTGTCTGTCTGTCGGTCCTTTCGGGCCTGGCACAGTCCAACCCCACCTGAATCCTATGGCGCTGTGCTGTTTGATCCGCTTGTTTTTATGCCCATGCCCATGCCCATGCCCATGCCCGGCATACAATTTGTTTTAGCTGCGAAACGAGGAGGGTTCCATACTGATTCGGATTCGGCTTCTGTTGCTGGTACTGTTGCTGTGCCCTCCTGTGCATCTCCCACAGGAATTCCCAGGCAATATAACTGAAAGCAAAAATGAAGATAACAGTCAGCACGGCAAGTGCAAATCCACCCGTCCATTTAACAACTTGTACCACCCCCCAGCTCCTGCTACAGCTCCTCCACCCACTCGCACTCGCACTCGCTGCGGCAGTGCCACTCGCATCGCCACTCCCCCTGCGGCACTCTCTCTCTCTCCCTCTCTCGTTCACTCTCTGCTTTGGCTAAACCAACTAACTGCCTTTTTACTCGGCGCGTCTGTGGGCGATTGGTGTGCCCCTGTTTGATGCTTGTAAAGACCACTTTACCCGCTATAATAAAAATAAATCATAATATTTTCCTCCTCTCGTGTTCCGCCCCTGCCATCCTGGCATCCAGACATCCTCACATCCTCGCATCCTGCCCCATGCACACCGTTCTACCGCCCATCCCATCCCACAGTGGGTTGAGGCATTTGTGCTGGGCCGTAAATATGGGCTCAGTGGGGAAACAAAAGGGATTTTTGATTCCTTGCATCAAATTGTGCATTAAATGGGGCTTTATAAGAGACTATGCGTCTACTGTGGTTGATTTTTTATTTTATTTGCAATTTTAAGAGCTTTAGAAAAACTTCGGTGCAAGGATTATGATTCTGTTCCTTAAAATCTTCCGAAAAAAGTATAAAATATTCAACTTCCCACTGTATTCTGCGTTGTTTCCTTTATTCTCCTGATGTCTGATCTTCGTGTGCTTAATTGTTCGCTTCTCCAATTGATCACAGACCAGTGTGCCACACGGCCATGCGGCGTTTACCTTTATTTCTGCCAGGATGCTTCTGTGGCTGTGACTGTTGCTGTTGCTGTTGCTCTTATCCCGGAGGTTGTAACCCCGGATAATGTACTTAATGCATCTACATATTAATGTCGCACCGCCGACAAAAAACCCAAGGCTGGCTTGTAGAGCTGAGAGGGGGCTAGCGGACGTTGAAGTGGAAGTTCGTGCCCAACCCCAACCCCAGCCCCAGCCCCGAGTCTGAAGCCGAGGCTGATAGTAAGCTTGTTCGCGCTACTTTGTATGTAATTTCTATTACCGTGTCTACCCCGGCCCTAGATTTACTCTCTCCCCCGCCTCTCGCTCTCGCTCTCTGTCTCTCTCCCTCTGCTGCTGCTTGAAATCCCCCGTGTCCTTGCTGTCCTTGTGCTTGTGCAGCGTGTCGTTGTACTTTTTGTTGTTTTTATTGCACAGACTTTCCGACGCAACGGATCCGAGGGTCGAGAGCCCAGCGCCGAGCCGTGTGATTGCCACTTTCCTCCCCAACCCTCTGCTCGCTGCACTTGTTCCACACTGCCGTGTGCGTGACGTGGGACATGGAGGAAGGGGGTGTAGTATATGTGTGTGTGTGGGTGTGTGTGTGTGTGTGTGTCTGCGTCCCGGTTATATTGATATGTCTCCCAGTAGAGCAGGCCGAAACAGCCGGTAGCACAGTTAAGCCGGGACCGCAATGTGTAAAAAATTACGAGAAAAAGAAAAGAAGAACAAAAAGAAACGGGGAAAAAAAAGCACCAGAATTGAAACAGGAGCATGGGACTTGGGTTGTTGGTTGGCGGCAGGTGGTTTGCCGGAGGCGTGTAAACTCCGGCGTTTCTGCTTGTGTCCTCCTTCCTTCCGTTGCCTTCCTTCCAATTTCGTGCCACTTCTTCTTCATTATTTTTTTTTTGGGCGCAGGCTTCACTGCCACTGCCACTGCCAGTGCCACGCATGATGAGCCAGCAACAATATGTTGCCGTTAACCCTGAAACTTATTAGTGTGTGTTTTTGTGTGTGTTGAAGAAGTTTATTAAGCACATATACACTCAGAGAGGAGTCACGCAATGCATGTCCCCTCCAGCGTGCGTTTCACATTTCAAGTTGTTTAAAGTTCAAGTTGGAAAAACGCTTTATAGCAAGTGTTCCAATTCGTTCAGCCATAATTTGATTACATTTTTCAATTATTATTTGGCTTAATGCACATTTGGTTTTCAATGAGTAAACGATCAAAAAGGATAACTAGTTTCCAACAAAATGTGAATATATTTTTATATGCACTCCAATCAAATTCGCTTATTAATATCGAGGTGTTATCGTTGATCCATCAAATAAAAACGCTCATGATGGATCGTAAAGTTTAAAGGATTTCAAACCTTCAATGGCCATAAAAATGCGTACACATAAAGTTTACTCGACTTGATTGTTATACGGTCAGCGGGGGGGCACCTGTTCGATATCGATAGCTACCCTCACATTTCGAGCAGTGTAGATTGTCCTGGGAATTCCCTTGTTGAATCTCGCTCCCCCTGCGCTCTGTCTCTGTCTCTCGCCCTCTCCCTTTTGATTTCTTGCCGATCAGGAGGATGGCAAAAGGTAAAAAGTAAAAGTAAGTAAGGCCACGATGGCATAAACCCCTCGACACCCGTGCCACCCGTCCAATGGCTCGCACCGCGTCTGGCGGATATAAAAGTAAAATAAAATCTATTACGTGGCAAACCACCCCACATTTATGTGGCAATTTGTTGTTGCTCGATTGTGGCTCTGTGTGTCTGTGTGTAAAGTGTATCATTTTCCCATTTGTCGACCCCTTTTTGAAACTCTCCAGCAGCAGCAGCACCACCACCATCTCCATCGAACATCGCACATCGCACGGCTACGAGTCCTTCTCGCACTTTGTCTCAATTCCCAAAACTGTCGCCCCGGCCGTTGCAATTTATGAAGATTTGTGTGTGGCCGATGCGGCCGAGGAGGGTTAGCAGTAGCAAAGAGCACTTCTGCGCCCCGCCCAAACGGTTACGGCAACGGCAACGGCAGCGGCCACACGGGGCTATGTGTGTGTAAGGCTGAGGTCCTGCCATCCGCAGGAGTATAGAGATGCGCCCCTCGGTTCCGGGCATGCACTTGTTTTGATTTGTTTGGAATAATAACAGATGCTTACCGTTCATATTATTCATTGTTCAAATTATTAACGCTTGACAATAAAAATTGGTGTTTGCACAGCTCTTGAAATATATATACGCCTGATCCTGCCTGCCTCCTGCATCCTTGGGACCATCCAATGGTCCTGGGGTTGTGTGGGTTGGGGGGAGCCGTGTCCCCTGGCCGAGCGATTCAACAGCAAATTGCAATTTGTGCAAATATTTATGTACATTGAAAATTACTCATTTGTGTAACACCAATTAATTTCAACAAACAGCAACAGCCGCACAACAATGGCCCAAGCCATTTATAAAACTTTGTTGCTGTTGTCGGTGTGGTTCAGTTTGGTTCGGTTCGGCTCGGTTTGGTTTGGCTCTCGCTCTGGTTAAACAAATCGAGAAAATGAGGTCTCCTTTGTTTCCCCAAAATAAACGATGCTCGTTGCTGTTGCTTCTGTTTGTTTGCGGTGCAGAAAGGAGAGCGGAGCCGGGGCTGCGTAGTGGCGTGGAGCTGTTCGAGGGGTTGCCAAGTCTCTCTTATGTGCAGGTGCGCCACCAAACCCTGACAGAACAATCCATGATGCGGAGATGGAATGGCTCTGCGAAGGTGCAGACTGTTGCCTCATTATTAGGCCACTGCATTTGATACTCCATCTTGTCACACTCACTGTCCCTGCCAACGTCCACTCCACTCCACCACTCGCCACTTTCCACTTGTGCCACTTCAGCTTGTTTGCGTTGCAATTTTTCAAAGCGACGCTAACAAATTGCAGCTAATTACAGGCACAACTAAATGGATGAACCCACAATGGGCTGTGGGATGTGTAGCCCCCGGCAGCACTTCAACTTTGCCACTCAATCAGTTCTAATGAGAACAAATAGTTTGAAGCAGAAGGAGAAGGTAGAGGCATCGCAACTTTAAGGAAAGTTTAGCAAGAAAGGAGATACCTTTCTGATTCCTGGCAACACACCGATCTAGGGATGTGTCCGGGTGGGATCAATGGGAATCAGAAACTGAAACTGAAATGTCAAATGTTTGTAGAGCCGAACGGCACTTGATATAATAATCTCCATCCAAATTTTGTGGGCAAAATTATAATTGAATTCTGGCTGGTTCCATCTCGTACTGTCCGTTGCATTCCAAAGTGTAGAGTGAAGCTGTCGCGTGTGACAGAGCGCAGAAAAGTGCAGAGTTAGACTAAAAGAAGGCCAAGAAAGAGCATCAAGCAATCAAAGTTTATCAATATCAGGTGCTACTCTGGGGGACTCACGGGAACTACTCTGTGACCTTCTGTGGTCCGTCGGTTTGGGGCTGGAACGATCGCGGTGTGAGCTGTACCTTTGGCGCTGCGGTTGTGCCCAGGTTTCTGCAGAATCACGATCTTGATCTCGTCTACCGTGGCCACCAAATGGTCCAGCTTGGCTACGAGCTCTGTGCCATGATGTCTGTCATTCGTGCCAGATCCTCAAGCCCAAAAACAAGCGCAACAAGTAGACGAGTTGGGCGCTAAGCCTAACCCTACCAATACACCAAACCCTACAAAACTTTAATACAAAAATTAAGCTTGTAAATGAAAAAAAAGGAAATGAAGTGAGTCTTCGCAATGGTTAAGGACATGAAGTACAATCTTTTAGCTTTTCGGCAAGTATTTTAGAATAGTTTTCGCAATGAAATGAGATCTTCGGGTGCTCTCTGGTAATCAATCAATATTTTGCCCTCAGAGACGATTCCCTAAATAAAAGCCAACATAATTCCCTGCTAAATATTCGAAATTGTATAAGTTTACATGCTAAGTTTTGACATTCCATTCCATTTCCCCCCACATGTCCGAAAAAGTCCTTAGACAGCGGGAGAGTATGCTACAGAAGGAGGGACACCTACACCGACTGCAGGTCGAGTTTTAGGGCTGTATCAGTTTGGTGTTTGGTGACAAAACTCAGCGCCATAATATATTAACATTGCTTAAAAATTAATGAACAATAACAAAGAACACACACACACACACGTGTGGAAAGGGGATGAGCACAGAGAGACAACGAAAAGAAAAAAACTGATTTACAACGAGCGAAAAGAGGCAACAACAAAGTGTGCCAAAAACGGTTTATTATGTCAAAATATGCCAAAAACAGAATGGGAAAAACCCCCGCAAGGAAAGAGATGCAAGAAAACTGTGCAAAAAAGTGGGCAAATAAAGGAACAAGAAAATAACAGTGACAGCAACAAATTACATTATATATATAATGAGGTCATTTGCGCGTAAACAATCAGAGCGACCCACCGGAAGCCGGTAAGAGAGAGAGAGAGAGAGAGAATGAAAGGATGGGTAGACGGCAAGACATAGTCACATGTTTATCCACAAACTGGCAAATAAATAAATAATGCTCGCAGATTTGTTAATAAATTATAAAGCACAGGCGAGCACAAGTCGAACAGCAGCAGCAACAAATGCGCCAAGAAAAATACCCAGCAACAAATTGCTCATTGAACGAAGATGACAAACTGGAACAGCGACCAACTGTAGGCTGGCTTTTCATCTTTAGGCATGGGAGTGTTCCTTATCAATTTTGTTCTGAAATGGCAGCGGCATGAATGAGGTTTTCTCCTTACACATCATCCTCGAAGACATGCCATTAATCACACACAAAATCGATCCTTGCAAGACCTATAATGGGTCTAAAGCTGAAATCACCTTTTCAAAGGAAAGGAACTTATGGCAAAAATCGTTATCGAATAATTGCGAACATGCCTAAAGAAACGTGCATACCCTTTTGCCATTTGTGGGGTATTTCACACATAAAATGGCGTCTTTACATACACACACACATGGACAGAGCCACTGCAGCTCTTGTGTGCCCCCGTGTGTGTGTCTGTGAAGCAAGAAAAATCAATGCAGACAAAATTTTGGCAATGCAATTGTTTCATTTCTACTCTCCCCCCTTTATGGCTAACATTTTTGTTTTGTTTTCCTTTAATTCTGCATTTTCTTTGTGGCATTGTTGCATTTGATTTGAGGAGCAAGGAGCGAGGGAAAGGGCTAGGGAAGAAGAATATAAATGGCATGCCACACCCACCCACCCACACACTGGCTCACTCACTCACATACATATGTATGTATACATATGCGTATACCATTTGGAAAGGGGGCAGAAGCTACTGCCGCTCGAGCGAGAGCGAGGAGGAGCCTTTGCCTTTGGCTTCGGCATTCCAACTGTTCTTCTGTGTGGCGCCATCTAGCTCTAAGTTTGTTTGAGGCTCATGCCACAAGCTTTAAGAAAACAAAATCCATCATTGGGTTTTTTCTTCTGCACCGATTAGTGTCCTGTGGCCTTTAAATAATTTGATTAATTATTGTACAAATTATGCGCCTAATGAAATGGCCAGCGTGAGTCCTAGTCCTGGCTCTGCCACTGCCTCTACCTCTAGCTCTTCCTCTAGCTCTCTGCCTGGTGGCCCAAGGGGTGTGGGAAAGGGGCAAACAGCAGCCTTCGATGCTGACGCTGACGCTGGCATCGACATCGACATCGATGGGGCACTGCCCAAATGAATTTTGCATAAGCCTCAGCCAACCACAATGCAGCACAACTCCCGTTGCCCGTTGTACTGTTACCGCTGCTGCTGCTGCTGCTGCGGCTGCTGCTGTTGTTGTTGCTTCTGCTGCTGCTGGTGATGCTGATGCCGGGTGTTTGGGTCCTGGGTCCTGGCAGCCGGATTCCCGGTCCATGGCCAAAGTCTCCACTGCCAAAATGTCCTCTCTTTCCCTCCTTGTCACTCGCTGGCGCTCTCTCTCACTCTCTCTATCTCTCGCTCTCTTTGTTGCTCCCTCTCGGTTTCTTTGTTTCTCTGTCTCCTGCGCAGGGTGGTTGAGCATTCACTGCGTCGACGACAGAGACAGGAACAACAGGCAGAGCACCGAGCCACAGCCTGCAGCCAGAGCAAGTGAGAGGCAGCTAGGAGAGCGAGTGAGAGAGCGCACCAAGGGTGCAAACCAATAACCGTCAGACTAATTTTGGGATTGGTTTATAATTGAAGAGTTTGCCATTGTGTTTGCTACATCCCACAGCGGCCCGTAGAGTCGGAGCCAGAGCGTTGTGCCACAAGGGGAGGGCACGGCACTGGCACTGGCACTGGCACAGCCAGCATCTACATAGTTTTTCCATATACATTGGGGATATACATACACACACATATACATATATGCATATAGTATGGCTGGGGGGGGGGAGAGCGAGAGAGCAACTGTCTCATTGTTCTGCATAGGCCTAAGCTGACGCTTCCACTCCTCCCCCCAGTTCGCACCCACACCTTCCCGGATGACTGCTTATCATTTTAGAGTTTTACATAATTGGCACAGCGCCAGCGTCCATCCGTGTCCATGTCCGTTTCCAAGCCCATGGTCCAGGTCCAGGTCCCGGTCCCCTCCTCGTGCAGCCTTTTCTAAGCGGGGGCGTGGTATGTTTACTGTACATAGGAGAGGGAGAGAGCAGAGCCAGAGCCAGAGCAGAGAGGGTTGGGTGGGGTGCAGTAGCCGTAGCAGGAGCAGCTCTAGTTTTACCCGCCCGATTGCGCCACATTCACAAAAAGATAAATAAATATGAGTGACCCCTTCCTGCCCTGCCCTGCACTGCCCTGCCACTGCAGTGGGAGCTCCCTAGCTCCGGCTCCCTCTGGCAGCCCATTCAAATGAAAATGGGCAGCACTGCCGCAAACTGGAACTGAAACTGGAAGAGTGAGAGATTGGGAGTGAGAGTGGGAGTGGAAGTGGGTGTGGGTGTGGGTGGGCTCCTCCTCAGACATGGACTGAGGGGCTATTTGTCGTTTTGTTGTAGCATACTTTTCAGCTGTAATCAGTTTAAATGCTTAACAAAGCAACGCAATCGCAGGAGCAACAAGGAGCGAAACTACACAAAGACAGAGACAGAGGAAGGCACACAGGAGGAAGGCATAGACAGATATAGTTAGAGAGTAGGACAGAAAGAGGTGGAACACTACATGCAGAAGAGGCTTGGGGCTGGGGTTTGGGGATGGGCCACACAGTCGTGTGCTACAGCTTTTTAGTTGCTATTCATATTTGCATTAATAATTGAACAATTCTATAAATATTTGATGGCTAGACAAAAGAGTTGTGCGCCCCAAAGCGTATCCGTTTCGTTCCCGTTCGTTTCATTCCGCTTCATTCCCACTTAAGGTTAGAGCTTGTGGCAGAGGAATGAGAATGGAAATGGGCCTGATTTCTCGTTCAATTAAAGTTCGAAACACACACACACACACACACACACAAAAGGGTCCCAGTCCAGATTCCCATTCCAGTTCCCGCTCGGCTTGACAAGTGCAGGCCCGTGTCCTGGCTGCCAAAGGGTTGCCTGGTGGAGCAGCCGGAAAGCGGAGACTTGGGACTTTAATTAGAAGAAACTTTAAATACATGCTTTATCCCCCAACCCCCATTTGGAATGGAAAAGTTTACAAATTATCTTCTTTGGCGAGTTAGATGAGGGACACGGACAGAACTCTGTCATGTTAACAAAGACAATAATGATTACAATGATGATGATGATGATGATGATACAAATTCGAATGAGTAAAGTTTTTTTGATTGATTTCCACTGTTTTCAATTTGTTTTTAGATTATTGTTCAATTATTAACGAGAATTTAGAGCTCTCAGCGTTCTCTTGGGCGGACACTGTCCGCTTTCTACACAGTTGAAAGTTAAACCAAAATAAATACCATTCTAATATCGTATTATAGCTATAAGAAATATTTGAACATTGTATAAATTAGATTATAGAAAAAAACGCATTGCATTTATTGTCTGAACATATTTCTTATAATTCCTGTATGTTTCGATCTCTTCCCCTCCATCAATTCTCATTAAGAATTCGTTTTGCTCTTTGCAACAGATGCACCATTCAATGGATCAACTGGATATGCTGGATCCGACGGGACAAATGACAACATTAGCGCCCATATCGGAGTCACCATTAACGCCCACACACCAGCACCTGCACGGTTCCTATCACAGTATGAATCACATGATGAGCCACCACCATCCGGGCACGTTAAGTGGCCACACGGGGGGTAAGTCTTCGATGAGCCTAGTTATATCCTATCATATATCATATATCGTTCAACTGTTAATGCAGGACACCATGGACACTCAGCGGTACATCATCCTGTTATAACGGCGGCGGTGGCTGCCGCTGGCCTGCATCCCGACACCGACACCGATCCCCGAGAGCTGGAAGCGTTTGCGGAGCGCTTCAAGCAGCGGCGCATAAAGCTAGGTATGTGCCCCTAAGCCACACGGAAGCTCCTAACTTCGTTCTCTAAATCCCACTTACACTTTCGCTTCCGTTTTGCAGGTGTCACGCAAGCCGATGTGGGCAAGGCCCTGGCCAATCTCAAGTTACCTGGCGTCGGTGCGCTGTCGCAAAGCACAATCTGTCGGTTCGAGAGCCTGACGCTATCGCACAACAACATGATCGCCCTCAAGCCCATACTGCAGGCGTGGCTGGAGGAGGCCGAGGCGCAGGCGAAAAACAAGCGACGCGATCCGGATGCGCCCAGTGTGCTGCCGGCGGGCGAAAAGAAAAGGTAGAAAGTGTTTTAATTATCACGGTAACGCCCGACACCCGCTGACAGAGCCAATTCCACCACCCATCAAATCCCTGATCCAGCCACTCCCCGCCCGGCAAGACCTCATCCCACGATTACCCCTCAAAGCTCGATGTAATTGGCCCACAGACCCCAAAGATGAGACTGATTCCCGAGTAGAAGGTGGCCTTAGGCCAGCCCTTAACCGATGGTCGATAATCGAGAAGCGATGAGCAATAAAAAATCGGCGATTATCGATAATCTATCGAACGAACAAATTGCACACAAATGGTAAATTGTCGATAATCGTTTGAACATAAACATAAGCTAACCTCGATAACTGATTATCGGCGATTATCGATGACCGATACACGCCCCAGACACGATCGAAAACGATCAAATGGGATCAAAATTGAACCCCCAAGAACCCAAGAACCCAACACCCATAGACCATTCCCACTCTAGGGCCCCATTTCTAAAGTAATCTATATCGAGTCTTTTTTCAAGAAAAAGGACTTCCATTGCGGCACCTGAAAAGCGTTCCCTGGAAGCCTACTTTGCCGTCCAGCCGAGGCCATCCGGTGAGAAAATCGCGGCCATCGCCGAAAAGCTGGACTTGAAGAAAAACGTGGTGCGTGTCTGGTTCTGCAATCAACGCCAAAAACAAAAACGTATGAAATTTGCCGCTCAACAACACTGACAATCAAATAATACAGCCACACAATTAGGTATAGTTAGTAGTGTAACACCATCAATGACTGGCCACGGTTCGGCGGGATTCGGATACTGATAGTCGTTTATGACGGCAGCGGCGGCGGTTAACACGGCAGCAGCAGCGGCAGCAGCAGCAGCAGCGGCGGCGGCAGCATCAGCGGCAACAACAACACAATCATCATCATCATCATCAGCAGCAGCAGCAGCAGCGGCGGCGGCGGCGGCAGCGACAGCGACATCGGCAGCAACATCTCTGTCCATGACGGGCGACTATTACCTTTAGGGGATTCATCAGATAAAGATTTACAGAAGCGATCCGAAACGATGTGATGTGATACGATGATGAGTTTTAAGCAGTTACCTAACCAACCATAGTGATGATGATCTGATGATGATGTTGATGCACGAGATGCCACGATGATGATGATGATCAGCAGCAGCAAACGATTCTTTCTTCACTTCTCATTAATCAAACAACAACAACCAAAGCAACAGCAACAGCAACAGCAACAAGAAATTAAAACTTATAAATAGCAGCATACACAACTATCAACATTTATCCAATCTTCCCCCGTAAACCATCACCCTCCCTCCCCAATCCCACCTCCCACTCCACTTCCCTCTACCCAACAAAAATTAACAAACAAATTGCAAAAATATTTAAAACAAAACACACCAAAAAAAAAAAAGAAAGAAAGAAAGAAACGCAAACGCAAAAGAAAAGAAAAAAGAAAACCAAGAAATACAAGAATTTTTTTAGGAACGAATAATGAAACAATGGACCAACATATCAAATGCAATAATTTATTCAAAATTGTATTAGAGTAAAAAGGTAAGACCTGACCCACTAGTCACACACATTTTACCCGTAAAATCTCTATCTTAGCATTCAGATATTTACCACAGTATCCGTTATCCATGCCAATATGTATCTATATCTATTAAAAAATCGATTACGTTGTTTTTTGGGTGCACACTGTGCATAAGTGGAAAGAAATCTAGTGCTGGGTATTTAAAGCGTTCCTAATGGAACAATATTTTTGTCATTTTTGACATTATTTTTCATCCAAGTGAATTCGAAACACGTTAAATACGGAAATACCATATAGACTTTTCCTATTATTTATCCACAAAAAATGTTCCCTTTTGGACCGTGATATAACAAGTATTTACGTTCAGAAACTAATCAACGTTCGGGAATGTTTTTTTTTGTTTTAAATTGAGTTTTAAAGTTACATTGTTTAGCATACAAAATGTAAGCAACAATGTACATATGCCTTTGCCTTTAAATCTTGAGGGACAAAGGGGGCCCCTTTAAAATATAATATAAATCATTGGAAATATATTTTAGCCAGTGTTAAATAACTGACCTTCCAAAGACATACAAAATCCGAATGAGCGAAACTACAAATTCAAAATATTGATGCTTGATGAATTAATTAAATTATATCGATCTATCCATTGGGTACTAAAACAATCACCAATTACATTTCCATGGGTTTTTTTTTATTTATTTAAAATATTTGTGCACAGGTTATTATATTTTGCAACACAAAATGCTATGAAGAATATGAAATGTGGATATTAACTATAGATATGAGATGTGGTTTAGAACTTTAATTTGCTGACATATATTCGATTGAACAATATTAAGAACTAATTGTTGGAATGGGTTTTTTTCTCCAATTTGGTATATATTTTACAGAACAAACAAAAAAGTGAAAAACCAAAAGGAAGATGAAATTGAGATGATAAATCAATTGAACCCATCCTCAATCCTGTGTCTCTGCTACTGCCCAACCACGAGGAGACACACGCACACAGGCACACACAGACAGACAAGAGAAAGACCAAAGATGAAGAAAAAGATGATATGCCAAGAAATTGCTTCAAGTGATCCGATAATAAGACTCTAAGCTTATAGATCTAAGGGAGAAAGCAGAAAGATGTGGAAGACGTGGATGATCTGGAGACGTGGCAACAGCAACAGCAAACAGTAGCAGCAGCGGCTACAAGAAGAACTACAATAACACACACATACACATCCCCAGTCCCCCAACCAAAGAGATATATATATATGCATTAGCCATTGTATATACTACGATTATATATACCTAAGAATATAGAGAACTTTGATTCGATTGTAAATACCGCAGCAGCAGCAGAAGCAATATAACCAACAATGCAAAACAGATCCAAAGAGCATGCTAGCTTGAAGTAGTCACCCATCCCAACCGACAGATCTTTAAGTCACTAAGAACTCCCCCGACCCCCTCCCTATAGAGCAGACTTTAAGATGCTTCCTTAATTTGTTTCCTCCACACAAACACACGAACACAATCACACTCAACGCAAGGGTTAACGATTAGCCCATGGGAAAACGGCAACAAGCAGCAAAGAAAAAAAATAATATAATTCAAATTTTTTTTTTTATTTGTCTATTTATAAGTAAATTAATGCCGGGTGGAAAGAAGTGCCCCCCCCTACACCAAAATAAAGTAATGAAATGTTAGCAGCAACTGGAGATATTGCAACGAATTTAAAATGTTGCCAAACTAAACTAAAAAAAAAAAAAGAAAAAGAAAACTAAACGAGGATCATGAGCGTGACGACGAAGGAAACCAAAAATTAAATCAATAAAATCACTCTATGACAACTATAAAATTACATATAAATATATAGTATATATTTAAAGAATTTTAAAGACAAAACTATATACTATACATACAATTTTTTTGTTGTTTTCCCTTCATAGTTTTAACATAGAATTGTACATATAAAACGAGGCGATAAATAACAATGATGATGATATACATATATACCTACATATATATAGAGAGGGCGCGTGTAAATGATTTTGAAAGTGTAGACCATAGGCGGAATAAAGACAACCCAAAAAAAAACATAAACAACAACCAAAAAAAACAACAAAATCATGAAGAGCGCAAAAAATGCAATAATAATTTTAAAGTAAGAAACGTAAACCAAGCCCCAAGAAGAACATAAAAAACAACACAAAAGAATGCAAAATAAATTTAAAAATAGTTTTGTATCGAAACCAAAAACAAAACAAAAAACAAAAAATTTGCCGACAAATTAGTTCATAAAGAAAGAAAACCAAAAAGAAATCTTACAATTTTTTTCAAAGAAACCAAATTAAAAAAAAAAAAAAAAACAAAAAGCGCATAATAATAATTATAAAAAATTATAATACATACCATTGATAACGGAAAGCCCCAAAACTCATAACTACATTTAAATTTAATTTTAGTAGTTTCTAGACACAAGAAAAATACTGTAGCAAGAAAATCAATTGATTGAGAGGCGCTCGAGTGCTGGCGGGAGATATATAAGTAAATAAAATAAAAGTGCAGCAAGACAAGCAACAAAAATTATGAAAAAAAAACAATAACCACTCACAAAAAGAATTCTCATTTTGGCAAGGGAGTCATAGAGTTTCTGATATCAGCTTGTGGACCTAGCTGGCATTATTTGCTTTTGGAGATAATGGAATTGGTCCCTATGTGACAATTTAAATTGCAATTAGAAGTTGTTCGAGGCGAGCATGCAGGTTCGCATCATACACCTTTGTGAATGTAGGTTGTATGCATTTGTTCGAACGGAGAAAATAATCAAAACTGCTCTTCTTACTGTTGATACTGTTTGATGACCACGCTTCAAACAACACTTTCTTGTGCATAAAACTCAAAGTAATGCAAATACCCTCAAAATGCATACACCCTGCTTTCGGCGGGGACTTCCTTTAAAATGAAAAGTTATAGCTCAGCACAGTGAACCAGAGTACAAGCGACCAACGATTACATATTGGCTCGAGCATGTTTCAGCATGTCGTCTCGAGCATTACCACTACGAGGGAGAACCTACGGTGTCGTCTCTTAGCACACAAAAATAATTTCCTTATAATATTAATAATAATACTTGCTGGGTCTGTGTTCTAAAACCTCTGGGTTCCATCTCTAATGTGTAATCCCATTCTAGGCTAGGTTATGTTGGAAATGTTCTGTGGATAATGTATTATGTTGCCCGTAGAAGGGAGGTCGTCGTCTTCTTAAGGTCTTTTGCCTTTTATTTTGTTTTACTAAAATTAAATTGTGTGTATATTGCTAATTAGTTCCAATGAACAATACACTACACTTAGCATAGCATAGACGAATAGTTTAGATGCGGGTATAGGACTAGACCACCTTGTAGCGTCCCTTGTTGAAGACGTGATGCGATGAACTCAGTTTGAGCAGCTCCTCCTTGATGAGGCGAGTGATCTCGCGCTTCGCCTTCTGGACGGCCAACTCGCTGCAGCTCTCGATGGCCAGATAGAGCTTACGCTCGCCCTCGGGCGGTGGCTTGCCCTGGGGCACATAGGTGCCACGCACCGTTAGGCCCGCCTCCGAGTATTCGGAGATTTGGGCGAGAGCCTCCTTTGAGGTAACCTTCCAGCGTGCCTGCTGTGGAAAGTCATTGATCTCGAGCTCCTCCTCGTATTTGGTAAACGAATTGCTATTGGCTATCAGTGTGCTAATGGCCTCCTCATCCTCCTTCGGCTGATAGTTGAGCTTGTTGTTCAGCTTGGCGGCCATCTGCTCGGCCACCGTTCGGGCCGTCAGCACGGAACCGGCTGCTGGGTGACCCTTCAGTATGGGCTCCACCGCCGACACCTGGCTGCCCTTCGTATCCAGGTTCTTGCTGCTGTTGATCTTCGATGCCAGACGCTTGGCCAATTCCAATTTGTCGGAGCTCATGGGAACTCCTGGCGGCGCCTGTTGTCCGGCCACTGTGGCCACTGAAGCGGATGCCATGGCCAGATTGGCTGCCGTAGCCGCAGCGGCCGCTTGTGCGGCGGCCGTAGCCAGTGCGACATTGCCACCGGCAGCAGCGGCGGCAGCAGCAGCCGCAGCAGCAGCTGCAGTTGCAGCCGTAATCGAAGTGTCCTTGACGGTGCGCTTGGCGGCAAAGATCTGCTCGATCTGCTGGTCAATGTCCTGCTCGATGTCCTCGTCATCATCCGAGTCGGCCAGACCCAAGGCGGCCTTCTGCAGCTTCTTGCTCTCCTTGACCGCATTGAACTCCTGCTCGTCAAACTTGAAGCCCTTGCCGCTAAAGCCGCCGCCAGTGTGCACCTTCTTGCCCTCGGCCTCCTGGGCGGCCTTGTATGTCGTCCACAGGGTCTGCAGTTCGGCGGGCACCAAGCAGCCGGACAGATCCAGCGCCCGGATAATGTCACCAGCATAGCGCGACTGTTCGGGCGTGATGAACGTGTAGGCGCTACCCTTTTTGCCCGCACGACCAGTCCGACCACATCTGCAATTGCATTGAACAATGAATCGAAGAGTAAAGATAGGGAACGAAGGAATATTTTACCTGTGAACATAGTCCTCGTAGTGATTGGGCACATCGTAGTTGACCACCAGGATGAGATCCTTGACATCAAGGCCGCGTGCCGCCACTGAGGTGGCAATTAGGAGACGCACCTTGCCCGACTTAAAGTCAATGATGGTGGAGTCACGATCAAACTGATCGATGCCGCCATGGAGACTCATGCAGGGATACGAGGCCTTCATGAGATCACGCAGCAGAATGTCGGCATTCTCCTGCTTGTCCGCAAAGACAATGATGCTGCCCGCCTCCTGGTAGATGCCCAGCAGTTCCAGCAGCTTGAAGAACTTCGACTCATCGTTGAGGATGACCACATGCTGTTCAACGTCCTTGCACACAACCGATCGGCCGCCAACAATCACCTCGATGGGCTTCTTCAGAATGCGACGCGCCAGGGCCTCCATTTGTCGCGGGAATGTTGCACTGAACATCACCGTCTGGCGATCTGGGCGCACATTGTCAATGATGCGCATCACCTGCGGCTCGAAGCCCATGTCGAACATGCGATCGGCCTCGTCCAGCACCACGTAGGTGACGCGACGCAGATTGGTCACGCGGCCAGAGTTGGCGGCCAGCATATCGATCATGCGTCCCGGCGTGCACACAATAATCTCCGAGCCACGCTTCAGCTCGGCGATCTGCTCGGAGATGCCAGTGCCGCCGTAAACGCAAACTGGCCGCAATCCGAGACTCTTGCTGAAGCGCCTGATGTCCTTGCCGATCTGCATGCAGAGTTCGCGGGTGGGTGCCATTATGATGGCGATGGCACCATCGCCCTCTTCAAGGTTCGGCTGGTCCAGGATATGCCTAAACATTGGTAAAATGAATGCCAACGTCTTGCCACTGCCAGTTTTAGCAATACCTATCAGATCCCGTCCGGACATGATGGCCGGTATGGCCTGGCACTGAATGGGCGTTGGCTTTTCAAATGCCAACTTCCTCAGCACATCCATCTCCTTCTTGCTAACGCCACACTGTGCCCAGGTCTATAGATGCAACGAAGAAACATTAATACATTGCAACGCCCATGGATTGGTGCCGCGAGACTCACCTTAATGGGCTTGGGACAACCCTTGCCCTTCACTTGAACACCCTCCAGCTCGGTGCGATACTTCTCCACATCCGATGGTGTCATGCGCGCCAGCTCGGGCACTTCCACATAAAAGTTCTTGCGAAATGGGGCATAGCTGACCGATGAGTGATCGATTTTGGCCAGCTCCTTGCGATGCTTCATTGCCAGATTGACGGCCGTGTCGCGTATGTCCTCCAGCTCATCCTCGCTCGAGTACTCCAGGCTGTCCATGTTCTGTTCGATCAGTTCGCCCTTTTTCGACTCCGTTGACTTCTTCTTGGCAACGCCCGTGAGTATGACAACGCCCTGGGTCTGGCTCGGCGGCTCCACAAAGTTATTCACGCGTCGCATCTCCTTGTTGACCTCCTGCATGTACGCATCCAATGGATCAATTTCCTCTTCCGGCTGCTTCTTGGGCTCTTCCTGTTTCGCTTCGGCTGGTTCCTGCTTGACGACGACTGCTGCTGCTGTTGCTGCTGTTGCTGCTATCTCTGGTGGTGGTATTACCTCTGGTGGCTCGATTGGTGGTAGTGGAGGCGTATTCTCTTCAGGCTCCTTTTTGGGTTCAATTGGTTTGCTTGCCTCCGACTCTTTCTTGACCTTCAGCTTGGCCTCTCCGCCAGAAGTCTCCTTCTTATCCAGTTTTGTCGATTTGGGAGCATCGGCCGGAGACAGCCCCATGCCGAGCTTCACGCCAAAGGTCTTGCTGAAGGTGGGACGCTTCATGGGCGCGAATTTCGCTTCAACGACATCATCGTCGAATCGCTTGCGAATGCTGTGAAACTTGGATGGTGGCGAGTCGGGCTCCTCTGTGTCTTTCTTGGTGCCGCTCTCCAGTGGCGGCGCTGGATTGCTGTCATCCTCCTCGGACTCGTCCTCCAGGCTCCACTTTTTGGCCGTTTTCACAACGGCCGGTGCGGATGCCTTGTTTTCGCGCTTCCGTTCCGCGCGCCAACGCTCGATTCGCTCGCGACGCTTGATCATCTCCTGCTCTAGACGTCGCTGCTGTTCCTCCTTGTCGATCTCCTCCACCTCCGCATCGGAGGAGCTGGACGAGGATAGGCGTATCACTAGGGGTGCAACAGTTACCGGATGCCTACGTTCCGTCTCACGATCCCTATGACGTTCGCGGTCCCGCTCACGATCCCGATCCTTCTCCCGGTCGCGTTCCTTCTCCTTGTCGCGCTCCCGATCCTTTTCCCTCTCCCGCTGACGGTCGCGATCTTTGTCCCGCTCCTTGTCCTGGCGCCTGCAAAGAAGTGGAAGCCCGTTTAATCAATAACAGCTTATCAAACCAGTTGTAGTCATCACCGACTTACTTATCCTTTTCATATTCCTTCGACCAGGATCGCCGACGTCGCTTGTCCTCACGCCGCCCTCGATCATTGTCCTTGTCCCTGCTGGACTGCTCCTTGCCACGCTTGCGCTCATCGCGGCTGCCGCGCGAACCGCCGCCAGCACTGTTGCCGCCATTACGAGACTTGCTCATCTCATAGTCCCCCCGGCTGCCACGGCTCTCATGTGCGTGATTGTCCCGGCTGCGGCCTTCATGCTTACTATCGCGATCCCGCTCGCGGTCTCTGTCGCGTTCACGATCTCGCTCCCGGTCACGCCTGTTTTTGTTTTGTGGATGACAGATGCGTTTTATTGACAAATCGGCCACAGTTCCATTGACAATAAGCAATTGCAGGGCGAAATGAAAAACGCCGAATACAACAAGAAAACACTCACCCCGAACTCTTTGACATTGTGGCGCGTCTTCCCACGTGTTAGACCACGCCAGTCCTCCGTTAGCAGCCCTTCAGTTAAAACTCAAACGATTAAAGCACTATCTGATTATTGCTTTATGATTTTAATTAAATTTTCAGGCAATTTTTCTCGCAAATTCCGGCATCATAAATTCATACAGCCAGTGTGACCGTCAGACCCTCAAAAATATACCATCTAATTTTAAAAATATACCGCAATATTCCGTGGTCTTATATCATATTCCTCGATGTTGATGTTCTATTTGATATTATCAACTTGCAAAGACGTTTAAAACTAAAATAGTAATTTAATTTAATAATTTTTTTCGAAATCTGTTTGAAATCGTCTTGAAAATGCGTGGACAGTGTTACCTTCTCAAATATACCGTAATATACCGAACAATTGTCGAATTATACCTACCAAAAGGTTGCCACCCCGACGCACACACGTGCTACGATTCGTGCGGTTCCAGAATCGCGTATAAACAAATTTAAAATGCCGCCACAGAAGGAAGTTTCCATTGCACAGACGTTCCCGGACATTGAGATCATTGTGGGCACCTACGAGGAGTACCTGCTGGGCTACCAGATTGTGGAGGAGGAGGTCAAAGACGAGAACAAGTTGTTGCTGAAACAAACGTTCGCAGACAAGTCCCATGCCGGCGCCATCAAATGCATTTCGGTGCAGGGCCCTTGGGTGGCCAGCGGTGGGAGCGACGATCGCATATTTGTCTACGACATGCGCCAGCGAAAGCTATCCCAGGTCTTGCTCTCGCACAGTGGAACCATAAACGCGCTGTCCTTTGCACCGGACATGTCGCATCTCTTGTCGGGCAGCTCCGATGGACAATTGAAGGCCACTCGCGTGGGCAGTTGGGCCGTTGCTGGGGACTGGAAGAAAGCGCATGCCGGCTCTCCTATTACACACATTAGTTGCCATCCCAGCAGCAAATTGTGCCTCTCCCTGGGCGGTGATCGCATTCTAAACACCTGGAACCTGGTCAAGGGTCGCGTCGTCTACAGGACCAACCTAAAGAGCAAGACCACCTTGGGTGCGGCACCCGACTGTCTCTCCTGGTCGACGGATGGCGAACACTTCACACTGACTGGCCTTCAGGTGCTAGAGATCTGGGACATCAAAACGGCCAATGTGGCAAGGCGTGCAAAGACCCCATCCAGACCGATTTGTGTGGCGTGGCTGGGCGAAACGGAATGCCTGTCGGGTCTGGAGAATGGCAGCATCGCTTGGGTCTCCCTCGCGGACCATAAAGAGGCTGAGGTGAGTGTTTAAGTGAGGATTTCTATTATATTTTCTTCATTCCATTTCTGTCTCTCAACACAGCCAAAGATACTGCCTGCCCATGCGGCTCGTGTTAAGGCCGTGGCTTGTCTGAACGACACGCTGGTGTCCGTGTCTAGGTGAGTGGCCTAAAAAAAGCTTCATACGCTGTTGTCTAACCTCCTGCATCTTCCTTTAGTGCTGGCGAAATCAAAGTGTGGCGCTGTGAACTGGAGAAACGGGAGCTAACGTTCATTGCCAGCACCAGTATTGGCTGTCGTCCCACCAGCCTGGGTCTGGTCGATCTCTCGCTGATCGAAGGCGGCGCGGCTCGTCCAAAACAGAGCCCTGCTGTGCCAGTTGCCACATCGAGGCCATCGGAAGTCGAGCCGGAATTGCAGATCGATGCACCAAAAGGTTTTGTCACCATTGAGTTTGATGACGATGCCAAACCGCCAGCAACCACACCGAAGAAAGCAGCCAAAAAATCACAAAAAGCAGCCAAGAAACAGAAAAAAGCAGAGATGGACTTTGACGAAAATAGCAGCGATGGAGAGAGCGATCCGATTACCGACTCTGAAAGCGATGACGAAAACGACAGTCACCCGGCGCCAACACCCAAAAAAGTGACAAAAAAGTCCGGCAAGCAGAATGAAGATTCCAATGCGGAATCATCCGACGAGACAGAGGCAACGGTGCCAAAGCCCAAGGCACGTAAAGAAAAGGCTGAGCAGAACAGCGACAGCGACAGTGACAGTGCACCCAAACGGAAACGCAAGCAGCCAGCAAGCCACACACCCGTCCAGCGCAAGGTTAAAAAGCAAACACGGTAGAAGTGGTGTTTGAATCTTTTCTCTTAGTTTTGTTTTATTTCCTATGTTGACAATAAAAAGTAGTGGATTATCAAGTTACAAATGATTTAGTGCTGCAACAAAATCCAGGGGTTCCAATACCTTCGCACGCAGCACTTTCCAGTGTGTGTTTCCAGGCAGCTCTGGAAAAAGCCCCAATCCCCGAAGCAGTGCAGGAACACTGCTTGCAATTGCTTAACACTGTACCTCTTTATTACATATATTTAATTTAATTATTAGTTCATAACATTAACAATTTCTATTTGTTAAGGGGGTTTTTGTTTCTACCATTCATTAAAGGGAACCGCCAAACAGCCAGGCTCCCATGCAACAATTAATTTATGCAACGAACGCGCTCTATGCGCGCTCGTTTTTGCCCAAAGGGGAACGAGGGAGGGAGGGAGGTAGGGAGAGACAGAGTGTCCGTTGTCTCAATTGCCCAAAAAAAATTTGATCATCTTAAGGTAAATGCGTTCCAGCAGCGGCCACATGTGCTCGACCAGGAACTGGAGTATGTGTCTGAATGGTGGGCACAGTGTGCACATATAATCGGTGAGGGCGTGCAGGACGCGCAGCAGCAAGGGTCACTGAGCCTCCTGGAGATAGCTGCCATTGGCAATATGATCGGCCTCCTCCTCCGAATCCGACTCGGGATCCAGCGGATAACAGCCATCGGCACGCTTTGCACAGGGATAACGCCAGGCCAGCGGTCTGCCATATCTATCCTGATGCGCTCGATTCTTGTACTCGAAGAGTCGCGGATTATCGAGATAAATGCCGCACACGTAGCACCACACGGCATGGTCCTGTAAGCGCATCACCAGTGTATGCTCAAGTGCCTCGCAGTGCCGCTGCATGTGCCGACCCACATAGCGCCCACAGCCAATATACTGACAGCTCAAACACATCCAGTTCTCCGACCTAGAGATGCATTCGCCGCACGGTGCCCTCGTGTTTATTGCTGTGGATAATAGAGATGTTCATTATCAGTCGAAGGAGTACATAAAACAAAGCAGTATTTAATAATTCAAATTAACAAATGATCAAAAAGAATGGAGCTTGTTTAAGGGAGTGAAAAGTGGCAAAACAAAACACGCTAGCACCAATACAAAACGAATTACACCATAAACAGACTTCACCAATTGAAACGAAAGGAAAAACGAATAAAATATTTGTACAGAAGTGGATCGGGGAACTGCAGAAAGCCAGCAGATGGGAACTGTTTCTGGTCATCCATAAGCCATGCAAAACCAACATGAAATAGCAGAAGATTCTGGCTTGGAGTCCTACTTGCTACAACATAAAAACAGAAACAGAATGGAGGAGTAGGAGCAGGAGCAGGAGCAGGGAGTAACGACTGGGATGCTCTTTTGTTGCTTACATTGCGGCACCAATTCCGGTCGCAGCATTCGCATGTGCGGACAGGTCTTGCTTGGGGGAATGGCAAACATCTGCCAGCGGCCACCACCATGAGTGCAAATGAAAGATAGAGAAGGATGGAGGGACAGCAAGAGAGAGCAAGAGAGAGAGTGGCATCGCGGCAATGAGGGAGACGGAGAGAATAAATGGAAAAGAAATTGGACGGAATAATATGGCAGAGATTAGTTATGTCCGTCCAGCATTTGTGCTCGAATCTCGAATCGTACCTCCTCTGGCGCGGCCGTTGAATGATTGGGCGGCTTTACCTTGACTTTGGGCTTGCTGTCGCTGGGCCGCTCCTGCCCAGGATCGGCCTGTTCGCAATCGGTGGGTCCGCCCGCCGCACCCTGGGCGTCGTCACTTGAAATATTCAACTTCACCAGGGAAGCGGCAAGAAAATCCTCGTTGTTATTCTCTCCAATTTGATAGCCATGCGGCAGGCGGTAGCCAACAAACTCGAGCGATTTCCAATGCTGACGCTGCACCTCCACGCAGCACTGTAGCGTCTCCAGGCAGCTCTGGAAGGCCGTTGTCGGCGGCCTCAGCAGCGCAACCGAACCCAGCTGCGGCGTCGGCACAGGATCTCCCAGCAGCGTCTTTGTGCACATGGTCATGGCATACGAAATGCTGTTCACATTGTAGCCGCCTTCGAGGCACACAATTATGCGGCCACCGGCCAACGCGGACAGCCAATGGGTGAACAGGCCATAGCCTTCGGGTGAGACTTTGCAGCCGCCCAATGGATCGCCAATGGCCGCATCGAAGCCCGCCGACACGAGCACCAGCTCCGGCTGGAACTCGTAAGCAATTGGCATGACGAGCTGCTGGAATGCCAACGCATACTCCAGATCCCCCATGCCCTTCTGTAAGACGAACGAAATCAATGAGCAAATGGAGTGCTTGGGGAAATCGGCAGAGACTCACCTTATTCCATGGAATATTCACATTAAAGCCAGCTCCTGCGTGCTTGCCCACCACATCGTAGTTGCCGTCGGGGCCCTTGGGGAAGAAGGTGCCGTTCTCGTAGCGATGAACGCTGATGTACAGCACCTTTGGGTTCGACTCGAAGATGTGCTGCGTGCCATTGCCGTGGTGGACATCCCAGTCAACGATGAGCACGCGCTTCAGGCCAAACTCCCGAATGGCATACTGGGCGGCAATGGCCACATTGTTGAAGATGCAGAAGCCGTGCGGCTGGTCCGGCTCTGCGTGATGGCCAGGCGGTCGCACGTTGCAGATGGCACTGCGGGACTCGCCGCGCAGCACACTGTCCACCGCCTGGAGCACGGAGCCAGCGGCCACTGTGGCACAGCCAAAGGTAGCCGGATGCAGATACACCGAATTGTATGTCGCTGCCTGCGCCTGCAGATCCTCCTTGTCGCGTCCCAGCACTCGGCGCATTGTGTTCACATGCGAGCGACTGTGCGCCAAGCAAATCTCATCGGTGGTGGCCGCCCGCGCAGCGAGCAGCTTCATACGTCCGAGCAGCTGGTAGTCCTCGTGCATTTTGTGGATAAACTGAATGCGCTTCGGCTGCTCCGGATGCCCCAGATCGTCCAGATTGCGATGCTCCATCATCTCCGGGTTGTAGGCATAGCACACGCGCACTCCGGGCACCGTCAGACTCGTCTCCAGCCGCAGTCTGCGCAGCCGATCCGTATTTTCGGCCACAGTCGCAGCGGGAATGAGATGTTGCACAGAGGTGTCGCGCGTCGGATAAATGGTCACAGGTGGCGGTCCACCAATCCACACACGCTCCACAATATGCAAGTCCGGGTGCCTGTCCTTGGTCTGCAGCTCGGGGGGATCGTAGGTGGCCTGCAGCTGGAGGCAACGCCAGTACGGCCGATGGGCAAAGATGCAGTTGAGAAGGGACTTGACCAGCGTTGGTTTTGGCGGCTGCAGCGGCTCGATCAGCACGGGGCAGGGATCCCCCAGCAGGGTGCGCAACGTGAGGGCCGCACCCTCGGCCAGGGAGTCCAGGCAGTAGCCACCCTCGAGCACAACGGCCACACGGGAGTCGGCCAGACGCAGCAGCGGATTGAGCAGATGCGCATAGCAGGCGGGCGTCACCTGCATCTCACCCTCGGGACAGCCCAGAGCCGCATCATAGCCGGCCGAGACGATAATCAGCTCTGGCTGGTACTCCATGGCCACGGGCAGCAGCAGCTGCTGGAAAATGGCCAAGTACTCGCCGTTCCCCAGCCCGGTCTCATTCAGCGGCACATTGAAGTTGAAGCCCAGGCCGGGGCCCTCGCCAATGGCATGGTAATCGGACTCCTGCAGATTTGGCCAGAAGCTGCCGTGCTCAAAGCGATGTATGGAGAAATATAAGACCCTAAAAAAAGCAACATTTAATCGCTGGATACTGCAGGATCTCCTCTCTCCGTCTCTTACCTTGGATCGTTGTAGAAGAAGCGCTGTGTGCCCTGGCCATGATGCACATCGTAGTCGAGGATCAGTATGCGCTCCAGCTTGTGCACATCGAGGGCATGCTGCGCGGCCAGTGCCACATTGTTGAAGAAACAATACCCATTGAATTCAGCCTTCATGGCATGATGCCCGGGCGGTCGAATGATGGCCATGCCATTCTGCGCCCTGCCCGTAATTATGGCATCCACAAGCTCTATGGTGGAGCCGCTGGCCAGCAAGGACAACTGAAATGTGGACTAAAACAAAGGGAATAGAATAGAAGTTAGCTAGATACAAATATTCAATGCCAGAGGCAGCTTAAAGGTAGCTCAAAGCGAGCTCCTAAAGTACCCCTAGCACATTCGTTTTGTGTTCAATTTAGGCACAATTTCAGGCAATGAAAATATCAACTGCATGTGGTTAGAATTTGAGACTTTAACGACTATCTATTCTCAGATACAAATCAATTCAGATTAATTAATTAATTATTATTAGAGAGGGGCAAGCCCCCTCCTATCGCTGCCTGAAAAACGAAGACTGACTGACTGCAGACTGCTGCAGGAATTGCTGTGAGATATGCAGCCAACAGCACGGCTTTCTGAGGCATTGCCTTGATCGACATTGAAGTTTGCATTTAGCTTCAAGATTTCGTGCACTGGCAATGCAAATGCGGCAGAATAGGCACGAGTTCTCAGGCAATTGGGCGCTGGTTTCGAGTGTAATCGAATTGTCTCATGAATATGCACCAGCTTCAACAATAATCTAATCAAATTCAAGCTCCAATTGAGGCTCATCTATATGCATGTAATAATAATAATTATATATGTAAATATGGAAACAATGGGCATGCTGCTGCTGCTAGATTTCTCTCACCGGATGTATGTATATTGAATCGAAACGGGAGCTTAGCTCCTCCATGCTCTGGTCGTCGCACACTTCGGATGTCTGCTCCAACAGTTCGAAATGCTCGGCCGTGTGCAGGCGTAGGATCTCCTGTTTGGTGGCCAGCCTGGGCGACACTGGCAGGCAGCGATCCAACAGCTTCAACTCGTTGCAGCTGTGCCATCAAAATACTCATAATTAAGGACCTTCCTTTATTGTTTTTTGAGCTGGCACAACTTACCGATCCAAAACGCGATTAAAGCGCTCCGGACACTCCAAGTGCTTGGGATCCCAGAGGCAGCAATGCTGCTCCATCGACTGATGATAGACCATCGCCGTTTCCCCGCGCACCAAAGGCCGCGACTTGACAGCCTGAAATGGATTAAATGAGGACTGGCACACAGGCTGCAGGATGCCGGGTGGTACACTTACGGTCTGGAATATATCCGT
The DNA here is from genome assembly GCF_008121235.1 of Drosophila subobscura. Taxonomy (NCBI): domain Eukaryota; kingdom Metazoa; phylum Arthropoda; class Insecta; order Diptera; family Drosophilidae; genus Drosophila; species Drosophila subobscura. The sequence continues at coordinate 19,129,455 of NC_048530.1, read as the reverse complement.
CACAGTCTCCTGCATGGCTTGAGTGCTTCCTTGGTTCTTGAGCATGTTCCGTGCGCGACGTTTTGCCTCCAAGAGGGTTTCGCTACGTTTGGGCAGCTCGCCGCCAACGCTGCTGCTTTTGATCGCTCCCGACGATGACGCCGATGCCGTTGTCGAACTCGAACCCGACGACTTCATGGCCATGGCTCGGGTTTGTATTTTCGCCTGCTGTGCCCCACGTCTCGTGACGATCGGTGAGCTCTGTGCGAATCAAATTGAGAGATTTTATTGGAATTGTTTGTTGGTTTAGCTTTGTGTTCAAAGCTTCTCCTCCTCTTCTTAGTTCTACAAAAATAAACATGAAATATTGTACGTGACATTTATTTCTAGGGGGGGGTGAGATTTTGAGTGGAAACTGAACCAAACGATGATCTAGGATGGGGCTTCTCGATCAGCAAATTATGGACGCATTTTGAGTATCTTTTGCAGAGATTTCACTGCAGCAAATGTCAGTCCTTAATGCATTTGATTCAAGAAAGAAGTTAAAACGATGCCCCCGAAAACCCTGCTTGGCCGTTCAAGGCACTTTTCACTGTACACCGTCGCACCTTAAGTGCCTTCTGCACTATAAACAGCTATTGATAATGGATTGAACTGATTACGCCTGCTTGTGGGCTTGCGGCTGCGGTTTTTTGAGCGGTGCTGCTGTGGGGGGTGCTGGCTGCTGGCTGCTGCTGCATCGAACGATTATAAATTAACGCAAATTATCAATTAAATTCACTCCGTTTCGTGGCACATTAGAGCTAGAGCGGGCCAACTGATGACCACGAAATCCGCACAGACACTGGGCGGCACATTCGGAGGGACTACTCCAAGTGGTTGGCCTGGGAGCTTGGCCAACGGGCGCCTCGTACATTTGTGTTTTTGTTCTGCGAGTGTTGGCTTTCTGCTGTGTGTGTGTGCGCGCTAGTGTGTAGGTGGTTTGTGGCCATTGCCGCATTTGGTAACAGCGACTCCATGGCAAAAAGGCACTTACCATATTTTTTGTTGTTTGCTGTTTGGGAGCTTGGAACTGGAATTGAAGCTGGATCTCTGGGCGACGGTGCACTGATTCCAGCGACTTGTGGGCGGACGCGTTGATTCGGTGCGTGCGTGTGTGTGCGTGTGTGTGCGTGCGTGAGTGTGGGGGTGCGTGCAGTGGTATGTAATACTGTTGGTGGCTCTGGCTTTGTGGGTCTCGTCTCTGGATATTGGTTAAGGTTGCGTGAGAGACCTTCTGGTGTACATGTACACATGTATTGGGCCTCTTATCGATTCCAGCTACTTTTCGCTCCTAGCACTACTAACTGTATATGTGCTATAAATTATGCCTATTTCTATCTCGCTTGCGTTCACAGTCCGCCCAGCACTCGCACTGCTTGCATGCGCCTACATCTGCCCTTGGTTGTGTGTGTGTGTGTGTATGTGTGGTGTTGGTTCTCTCCTCTCCTGCTTCTCTACTGGACGCGCTTCAGTTGTTGAAAAACAAACGTTATGTTTTGATCGCAGCTCACAACACACACACTCGTTTTACAGTTTAATTGTTATCGCGTTGTTAGAGAGAGAGATTAACACATACAATTGATACGTAGGCACAGCACGATAGATATTTTTATATATATATATATATGTAACTGTGATGCACTTTAATGAGGCTACGGCAGCTGCAGTCGGATAATGGCTATATACAGAGCTGAGCTGGACCACGGGCCAAGAGAACCAGAACCAGAACCAGGCACAAGAAACTGCAGCGGGGGCAAGGCTAGCGGAGCAAATCAATGCTATGATATTTGCGCGGGCGGAACGGGCTGGAGGGCGGCAAGAATGTTGTTTGTGGTTCGTCTTCTTCTTACTTTTACATGCAAACATCTGTTCCAGCCGATAGTCACAACTTGTTGAATAATCGGTCGCTCGACTATCATTTTGCCATTTTTGAATGGATTTTCATTTTATGACACTCTTAAGCCAAGCTTAATAAGCTAAACCTGGTTTATTGGCGTGCCATGTTAGTTTCGGTGCTGCATCTTTGTCAAATTTTTAATTGGTTTGCATTTTATATTATTAAGTAGCTGTTGTGATGATGGCATGTATCGATAGTTTCTATCAATGCGTCTGTGGCATCTCTGTTTACGCACCAGCCGCGCTTTTCGATTTCCTGTCTGAGCGCTCAAATTTGTCAACATTGCCAATTGTTTGTGTAATGCTGCCTTACATAGAGGAGAATGTGCCGGAGTTGTTATGTCAGCGCACCAGCATAGCCTTCTGTGCCAATCTGCATCTGGGTCGGGGTCACGGACGCACCGTGTCCAGCTTAGTGCTTGGCCGCAATCTCAAGTTCTACGAATTCCGCAATAAGGAGCTGCTGCATCACATTGATCTCCAGCAAAGCCAGCTGAAACAGCTGACCGACAAACTGCAGTCCTACGATGGTCCCATGAGCAGCTTTCTCAGGCGCGAAGACGAGGCTGGGGCCAGGGCCAACAATCCGAATGCGTCGCTGCCGACGGTGGACCACAGCATGCTGCAGGCTGCCGAGGATCTCCCACTCGGCATCGGCAAGTTTGTGTGGCTGCAGGAGCAGCTGTACATTCTGGTGCACTGCTGGCAGCTGCTGCTGGTGCTGCGCCGTCCCCCCGAACATGGCGCCAATTTTGAGCTGGTGGCCCAGCACGATCACGTGGCGGGTTTCAGGATGGTCAACGGTCCCATCAAGCACCAGGCGTACGTGGAGCTGCGCTTCACCAATGGCAAGCGTCAGCGTACCGACTTTCAGCCAGGGGAGCCATCCCACAGCAGCAGCAGAACCTCCAGCAGCGCTGACTCCCTGCCGAACCAACACTTCGAGCGACTGCTGCAGAAGGTGCACACCGCACGGGCGGAGCTGTGCAGCCAGCGGGCGCAGACGCAGCAGGACTTTGCTCGCATGGTGGAGCTGCAGACCTTCGGCCCGCCCGGTCACCGCTCCCTGCTGCTGGAGGAGAAGCAACTGCTGCGGCGCTTCGGCGATGTCTGGACGAGGATCTGTGGCGATTACCTGGTCTGTGGCACACTCCTGGCCAACATAGCGGGCAGCAATCGCCTGTCCATTGTGCACAGTCTGCGGCCGCTGCTGCATCTGGACAATGGCGGCGGGGACAGCCTCAGCTACGAGCATCGTCTGTATGAGCTGCCCGTGCAGCCGAATGGCCAGCCGCCCGAGGACTACGATGCGTTGGCCCAGTTCTGGTCGTGCCAGGATCAGCACAGTCGTCGCCTCAACTGGCGTCCCGTGGCCCAGGCCTCCCAGCTGCTGCCGGACTGTACGGCCGTGCTGCTGGTGCGTCTGCGGCTCGAGGATCTGCTGCAGGCCGAGCAGCTCCAGCTGTTGGCCATCTATGAGATAAGAAATGGCGTCGCGGATTCCGCGCCGTGCACGCGTCAAATGCACTTGGCCAGCATTGATGTGGTGGCGCTGCTGCAGCAGCCCGAAGCACTGGCTCCCCGCTTTGCACCCGCCACACTGCACCAGGACTTTCTGGCCGTGATCATGACCCAGACGGCACATTGCGCCCTGCGTCTGGATTTTATCGATGGTCAGGCGGCCCAGGATTGTGCGCGCTTCGAGCAGCTGCTCGTTGCCAAGCTGCAGTTCGAGCTGATCACGGATCAGGGCACACAACAAGCCTCCGCTGAGCGCGGTAAGCCAGCCCCTAACTCACGCCATGAATTTGCTCTAAGCTTGGTCTTCCCTTGCAGGCTCCGACGAGGATATGCTTGATGCATTTTATGACACACCAACCGCCACGACGACGCTCCAGCAGCAGCGCATCTTCTACAACAGCCAGCCCCAGTCGCAATGGTGCGGAGTGCTGCTGCTGCGCGATGATCCCGGCCAGCATTGGCATGTCTATGCCCGGACCCAGGCCCGTTTGCGTCTGCTGCTGCATCGCTTAATGCGCGATCTGCTGCAGCTGCACTGCAACCTCTCCGTGCTGGAGTTGAGCGCATACAATGCGGCACCCGCCGATGTGGCTGGCGCCTTCGAGGCGTGTCTGCGCGAGGAGCTGCTGGCCTGGACGCAGCTGCTAAAGCCAACAGAGCAACAAAAGGATCGTCTGCAGCAGCTAACAAATTTGCATCAGCTGCAAATGGCCAGCGATGTGCTGGCAACTGTGATAAGGAGAGCAAAGCAAGAGGAGGAGTGAGATTTCTGCTGCTGCAGGAGACGCTTTGGAGTCCCCGCAGCTCGTTCTGCGATCGCTTCCTCGCAGGATTGAGCCCCTGGCTGGCAAAGCACGCTTTGTGTTTGGTTCATTTAATGGCCAATTTGTTTATGGAATGATATATTTCGATCCATTAGATCTGGTCTGTTATTAAAGCATTGGACTCTGTGATTGCATAAATGGTAATGGCTTACAGGCTATGAAGATCTTTAGATCTTGTGTCAGGATGGATTCGTTTCGCTTACAAACATATAAAACATATAGAAATAGATCGAATTATGTGCTGCTGCGGCGCTGATGCTCCTCGGTCTTGATGATGCTGTCGAGCACGTTCTCCAGGTTCTGTGTGGCTGCCGACAGTTCGGCATTGTCGCTGTAGGAGTCTTCGACGATTTCCTTGACCTTGTGCAGCAGCAGCTTGAAGTTGGCCATCTCTGTGTCCCGGCCATCGCCACTAACCGGATGCTGTTCGAGCAGCGCGCCCAGTGGCAGCGATTGGGGAGCTGCTCCGCCAGCATGCTGCACGCTGGAACGTCGCTGATCGAACCACAGGCTGATATCGTTCAGCGAGTAATCCGATTTGTTGGCCTCCAAATAGCTGCGATTCAGCTCGGCGCCATTAACTGCAAGGAAACGAAAGGATATGCAATGAAGGATATACCGAGGGAGGGACAGCGTTGACTACGCACTGGAATGTGTCAGATTGGCGCCCACGGGCGCATACATATCGAACGCCTGTTGTCTCTGTGGCGTGCTCGAGTTCAGGAACGTTGAGCTGGTCAAAGGTGCAGCCTGCCCCTTGGGCGATGTTGTTGTGGAGGCGCGCTGCAGGCGAAATTAAGGTCAACAATTGATTGTCTGATGATTTGTGGACTGCCTACCGATAGCTGTCGCATATCCTCAATGATTTGCAGCAGAAAACTCTGATGGGCGCTCAGAAACTCGGAGATTTGGGCACTCGAAGTGGTGGAAACCTTCTGCAGCTGTGTCTCCAGTTTGCTGCAAGCAAAAAAGGGAATTCCATAAAGACGAAGACACAAACGAGGGCAGAACTCACGCATTCTGCAGCTGCAGACGATCGATTATGGATTGCATGCGATTTGAGGCCTGACTGGCCAAGCCCGTCAGCGAGCAGAGCTCCTGCTGCGGCTGTTGTGGCTGCTGTGGCTGTGCCTGCTGCTGCTGCTCCATCATGGGCGGCTTTGTCGTCGAGTTGCAGCGAAAACTGCGCGTCTCAGCGGGTATGGGCGCCAGTTCGGGTGCCGTGGATGGCTGCCCCAGGCTCCCACCGTTGCCACTCTCCTGGGCATTGCAGAAGCCGCGTCGCTCCTCCTCCTCCGCTCCGTCGCGTTGCGTCTTCTGTGGGTGGGCAATCCAGCCGCAGAGACGTGCCAAATAGCGAGTCCAACGCTGCGGCGGCTGATCCTCCACAAACACCTCGCACATGCGATGCGACGCCTCGTGGCGGCCACCCACAAAGCCTGCCGCAAAGCAGGGCAAGCAAAGCGACAGATCGCGGCACACCTGGCACTTGAAACGAATGCCAATGACATGCTCCAGCCGGCAGCCGGCGCAGGGATTGCTGTGTATCAGATGCTCCGTGTCCTCGATGCGCTTGATCAGCGCCAAAAGATTGCCGTAGATGAGGAAGCGCGTCTGTGTGGTGGTCCACAGGCTGTGGAACTGCTGCTCGCCCAACCCGCTGGCATTGTGCGGACACCGTGCAAAGCACTGCTCCATCATCAGCGGCAGATTGTGCGCCCCGTAGGCCTTGGCCTCGCCCAGATAGCTGAGCATTTTGCTGAGCGTGCTGAGCAGCTGCTCGAAGGCAAAGCGCGACACGCTCTGGGATCTGCACTCCACCAGCAGGCCAAAGAAGTCCCCCACCATGTGCTCGCTGCTGTACAGCTTGCACAGCAGCAGAAAGGTGATTCTGATCTCCAGCAGCGAGATCGAGTGTCGTCGCTGACTGCAAAAGGGAGGAGAGAGAGGAGAGGGCATTACTGAGCTGGACTCCTGCAGGCTGCTGCCACTCACGGATCGTAAATGTTCCAGAAGAAGTTCGCCAGCAGCGCTGTGGCCGTCTCCAGCGTGTAGCTGCTGGTCTTGGTGAAGTGTCCGAGCTTCTCGCAGGCAAAGTAAATGTCGTGCAGCAGCGAAGTCAGCTGGAAGGGCGGCACCATCAGGTTCAGATTGCCGCCACTGCTCGCCGGCATGCCGTGCCGCTCCAGTATGGCCAGCACCAGCTTGTAGGGTATTTTGCTGGCTGCACATGCGGAGGGAAGTCGTTCGATCGATCGATCGATCGGTGATTAAACATCCTGGCCGTGTGCTGTTGCTACTCACTGTGAAAGATCTTTTGCAGGGCCACGAATTTGCTGGCACAGCGATAGACTGTGTATTTGTATTTGCCATAATCCACTTGCAGTTGTTCCATAATGGCTGATAGATTTCTGCCGCCGCCGCTGCTGTTGTTGTTGTTGCTGCACGCCACTTGTTGCATTTGTGCTGCATTGTTGGTGCCGGCCAGAGACGCCACCGCCTCGGCGCTGGCACGCATCTTATTCAATTGTGTGTGACTCGCAGCACCCGACATATTTATAGCCTATAGTTAATTGCACTTGCTGAACGATTGAATTGCTGCAGGTTTTGGTGCGAGGAGCGGCGTCTGTTTTTCGCTTTCTTTGCTCTTTCCACGGCGTTCGTTAGCGCAAAAGTCAAATTTGAACGGAATGTATGGCAACGCTGAGCAGTTATCGATAGCCGGTGCAGTCGATTTCAGAGAACACAACCTGCAGACCGTTGGCCGGTAGAATTTCGAATCGAAATTCAAACTGGAGTACATATTTTATTTACTTGTGTTTATTTGCGCATGAACTTGGTTGGTTGTTCTAGTTACCCCACCGCAGATCTAGGTCAAAGCAATGAACGCTCTCTTTGTCCACTAACCTTGGTCAGGCATTCGAGCCTCTTCCCTTCCCAAAATCATCCAAGAATTCAGTTTTAAAATTAAATATATGTTGTCGTATGTATATTTGCATCATTCCATTACAATTACTTTAACTTATGTTCAATCGTTTTGTTTGCATTTCTATATTTTAAAATAGTTTTGTGGTTTTTTGTTTTTGTCTATGTTATTTTTGTTTTGTTTTTTTTGTTTTTTGTTTGCTTATATCAATATTGTAATATGCCATGTTTATAATGGTGTGTATTAGGGGTAGGGGGGTACGGGACTACACGCGACAAATGGGGGGGGTTTTGGGGTGTTTTGCCTTTTGAAAGCGCTTCTTCTCACGTTTACTTGTCTGTCTATATACGAGCTTAACGCACATAAACTATTTTTGTTTTTGTTTTAATTACTAATTATCATATGTGGGTGTGTGAGGGTTTTATATATAAATCCTTTTTTATTATTTATGCTAAAGGGGGTAGAGGGGGGCACTCGCACACAATCAATCCATAGGAGGAGCACAAACTCCAAATTCCAGCAGCAGCCCAAGGTGCCAGTTTTCGTTTTTTAACTTTTCTGTTTTGTTTTTTCTTTTGATTACATTTAAATACAGTACAGTACTACATACAAAACATCATCATAAATCATATGAAGGTTGGTTGGTGGGTGGCGGGGGGTAAGGTAAAGTGTGTGTGCGGCAATATATAAAATATAAAATACAAATCAAAGAGGCAAGCGACATCCTGGCTGGACACTGTTGACTTTTCTGTGCACGCACTTTACCCCACCTCCCACCCTCCCACACATGTATATTTTAGGTTTAATTTTCCTCCTGCCTAATTGCACAATGATAAAAAAAACAATCTAAAAATTTGTTTGTGTGTGTTTTTGGGGTGGTGTTTCCAATCGTTTCATTGATTGACTTGCACTTGGATTTTTGGGTTTTGGCCTGCAGAAACAGAAGAAGAGTATTTTGAAACCTGTCTATATTCGTGTGTGTGTGAGTGTGTGTTGTGTGTGTGTGTGTGTGTGTAAAGCAGTTTCGGTTCTCACTTAAATTATGAAAATGTTTTGTTTTGCAAAAGAATTGTTCTTTCGTTTATTACAGTTTTTGTTTTTGTTTTCTTTTTTCTTACTAAAATGATTAAGGTACAAAATAATCGGTGCATTTTTTATCGAAATCAAGCAACGATGACAGAGTACAAGACAATCGGTACACCGTTGAATCGATCACTTATCGATCATTCCTTCTTTTTTTTTAGCGTTTTGTTTTTTGTTGTTTTTTGCTTGGATTTCTTTGCTTACGAGAATTTGTTTTGTTTTTTTTTTGTGGTAGTTTTTGTTTAATTTTCAATTGAATAAATTATGCTATGCTAAAATGTTTTGGGCTACACGGCTCTCTCCCTCTCTCGTGAGCGATTGGCTTCACACTGCACTTAATACATAATCCGTAATGAATCGTAATCGAATCGTTTATATTTAATAGTGAAAAAAGACATTTCTTTTGCTAAACAAAAATCAACTATTGGGTAAACATAAAAAAAACTTGCAAATTGTTTAATTTTATCGTATATGTGATTTTACACTTAATGCATATTGATAAAATTTAAATAATAGATATATTTATATTGATCAGCAATCATCAATCACTAATCACGCTGAAGACCTATTTCAAAATAATATATAGCTATATATATAGATACATTTATCTATATATATTTGTATATTTAAAAAAAAAGTTGCTTTTTTTTTGTTTTGACAGTTTTAACATAGAAAAATTATGTTCTTTTGCTTGGTTGGTGTTTGTTTTGTTGTTGCTTTTTGTTTGTTTGTTATAAGACAGCATACGACCGCGGATGGACGGACACAAACGATTGTTGTCATCCGCTCACATTTAAAGTTCGCATTAAAATTTAGGTTTTTGTTTTTGTTATGATTATCGCACACAGACATCCGCATAACAGCAGCAGTGTGTTACACAGTGTGGACCTGTGTGTGTGTGTGCTATTAGTGTACGACGATTCGCAAGTTAAACTTCAGCGGAGTGGCGCACTTTTTTTGTAATAATCAAACGTGGGGGGAACAGGCACGCAGGAAAAGATCCCCAGAAGATACAGCTGGACTCCCCATCAATATGCATTACAGTTTGCATAAAGTCTGTGGCCTTCCCTTATCCTTTCTGTGGTGTGTGTGTGTGTGTTTCCTGGTGTCTTGTTGTTGGTGTTGATGGTGGGCATGCTTTTGGCTGGGTTGTTTATCCTTATCCTGCACTGTCTATGCATATGTGTGTTTGTGTGTGTGTTTGTTTGTGTGTGTTTGAGTGTGTGGCGGTGTGTGTGTTATGCTGAATATTCGGAGGAGCAGTATATGTAAACATTTAAAAACGATAATTCTCATCGGCCATGTGCACGGCCCATAGAAATTTGGTTCTTTGCGTTTTGTTAAAGATCTTCTCGATCGGTACTCCATTCTTTTTACACCTGCAGAAACGAGACACACAAGAAACAAATGTAAGTTAAGTGTTGGCTGGCAGGGGTGAGGGGTGAGGCAAAACACTTACCAAGCCACCGATATGCGTGGATCGAGATAATTTAGTTTAGATGTGCCCAGGGCAATGGTCTTATTCTCGTCTCTATCAGTCTCTTGTAGTTCCAATTTCTTTAGCTGGTCCTTCAGACGCTCCAGCTGCTTGCCCTTCTTGTCGGCATTCACCTTCTCCTTGACCGAGCCACGTTTGGCAGCCTTTTTCAAATCCTACACGAAAATTCGATTCAAATTTAATTCAAGTTTCGACTCGAAACTCGGGCCCAACTCACATGGTATTCGGACTCGCAATCATCGATGGCATCGCGCTTGGCGCGTATTTTTTCCTTTAGATTCTCCATGGACTTTTGATGGCCCTTCGGCACGGAGCGCTGATGGTTACAGAGAATGGCAACGGCACGATTGGCCCGATTGTACGTGAGCAATTTCTCTGGCACCGTCGCACTCGGATCGGTGAGCAAATCCAATTGATTTTGCAGCGTTTTCGATGCGTTATACGTTCGGAACACCTTGGCAGTGAGTCCTGCAGACACACCACAGAGGATGAGGATTAGTGTGATTTTGGGGGCGAGGGAGAATTCATCGATTTAACTTACCGTCCATCAGCTCCTTGAGATGCTCGTTAAGCACTTGGGTGTTGAGGCGATCGAAGAGGTCGTCGCCCTCCTTCTTGTGCTCCATAAAGAGTTCGAGGTTCTTGAAGACGCGCTTCTCCACCTCGACCTCGTTGTAGTAGCGTATGGAATCCTTACCGGGGAAATCGAACACGACCACATTCTCCTTGTCGTTCAGCTCCTTGTGCAGCTGCACGTGCTCGACACGCAGCGAACAGCAGCCAACGGTGTCCGCCTGATCCTCATCCTTCTCATTGCCCGCTCTCAGGGCCAGCTTATCGATGAAGTACAGGGCCACGGCACGCTGTCGCACACGCATCTCCTTCGATTTCCATTCGTCGCGATAGGTGGCACGAATCTTATCGATGGACTTGTCCAGTCGGCGCGCTGTCTCGTATTTGATGTGATCCTTTTCGCCCTTCAGCTTGGACGAGGGATTCAGCATGATGTACTTGACCTGTCCCTGGACATTCTCGATCCAGGATGCCAGCCAGGTGACGGTATTGTCGTGTCGCACCTCCTTCCAACGCGAGCCATGCGGCGGTGGCGGCACCTTTGACTCCTTGCCACAGTTGATCGAAACGTCGGAGGCGCCGATGCGTCGCTTGATCATGCCCATCTTTGGATGTTCGCCACGACCACGAAACAGCCCTGGGGGCTCCAGCCGAAAGTTGCCGATCTTCTCCTTGTGGCCATCGATCATACAGAAGCCATACTCCTTGATCAGTGCCTCGTTCTCATTCTTCTTGGCGAGCTTCTCCTCCTTGGTCGCTTGCTTGCGTTTCTCGGACTCGGCCTGGAAGTATTCGTGCATCTCCTGGAAATTGCATTTGCGGAAGTCTTTGATTATCTCCTTCTCCTTGGATGTCATCGATTTGCGAAAATCCTTGAAGAAGTTATTGTTGAATATATCCTTGGTGCAGTAATCGTGATTCAACATCTTTGCATAGAAGGTGGCCGCCTCCTCCGTCTCCTCGGACAGATCCAATGGCCGCCCATCGTAGAAGAAGCGCACATTGCGTGGCACACGCTCGTATGGGGGTGCAAATACTGGGCCCTTATGCTCCAGCGTTGACCACTTGACGCCATCTTCGCGCTTCTCCTCCTCCCACCTGGAATTGGACACAAAACAGTGTGCGATTCGACATTAGTTTCGGTTTATACTCCATTCCAGATTTCTTTAGTATCTATTTTTTATCTGTATAACCATTTGAGTCGTAGAGTAGAGTCGGCCGCTGGCTGCTTTCGCGGCAAACGCCTTTTGGCGTCGACTGCAGCAAAGCGCAGCTCCTGGAAATGAAAATACAATATGCGTTTTCCCCATAGACACCGACACCGGCACAGCGGCGACAGCGCAGTTGCCATTTAGCGCAGCGCTAGTCAGTTGTCGCTCTTTTTTCTTTGTTTTTCTTTTTTTTCACATTACGCAAAGCGACGAGGCACCAGGCAGCAGCAGCTGACATAACCTCAAAAGTGGTTTATGTGTTTGTGGGGATGGTGGTGGTGGGGGCCCAGCGAACAGCTGATGGTGAAGCGCACGCGTTGCGCGGCGAATGTTTGGCCAGTGTCGAAAAAAAATATACAGTATGTTTATACAGTAATTACTCACTCACACACACACACAGAACGAGAGATAGAGCGAGAGTGAGAAAAGCGTGTAACCACGACAGATACAAAGGTAAACAGACTTCTGGAACATACTGTTTTGGTCTTTTTGTTGTTACTGTTGCTGTTCTTGCCCGCCATTGTGACTTTCAAAATGTAGGTCAGTGACATTCAAACTTCGGCATGGCAGCCAGGGCACATGTGTGCGCTGTGCGCGCACCGCCAGACAACCAGACAGACTGGATGATGGTGGGTGTTGTGTGTGTGTGTGTGTGTGTGTGTGCGTGTGTGCGTGTGTGAGTGTGTGTCTTCACACGTCAACGGTTCGAACGGGGAATTTCGAATGCGAGTGCGAATGCGACTGCGTGGGCAGCAGCAGCAGAGATGGGCACTGGGTAGACAGAGTGCAAAAGGGTAATGGATGGATGGATGGATCCATCCACACACAGATGGCCAACAAATTCGATACTCAAGGAATGCTTATAGCTTACCATCTCCACACCTCTTCCTCCTCCTCCTTGGCACCCTTGCGCTTGGTGGGAGAGACAACTTCGGTCTTGATCTCGGAAGACTCCTGCGAATGGGAATGTGTGTGTGGGATGAGAGACACCATAGCTGAAGGGGTGGGGGGTCGTTGCGGAAACGCACCAGAATGGGATGGATCAGGGGGCCCTTACCTTCTTGATTTTCTTTTTTTTGTGCTTGCTGCTGCCATAATCGTCGTCGGCCTCCTCTTTGATGCGCTTCTTCTTATTGGACTTCTCTTTGTGCTCCTTTTTGACCTTCTTGCGCGCCAGCAGGGGAATGTCATCATCATCATCGTTGCCATCATGGTGGGCCCTGTGGCTGCTGCTGTGGCTCTGGCCGTGGCTGTGATCGGGTGCCTCCTGCTTGCGCTTGCGCATGGCCAGCGGTACATCCTCCTCATCCTCATCGCCATCATTACCGACGGCCATCTCCTCGTCGTCATCGTTATCGTTCATGGTGCTATCTTCCTCGTTGTAGGTACTATCCTCGTGCTTGACTGTGAACGGTGGCTCATCGGCTCGGAACTGGGACATGGAGTAGTCACAGGAGCTGGCCTGCGACAAATTGAAGCTCTCATCCTCCTTTTTGATAACCATTGCATTCTCCTCGTAGCCGTTCTTGTAGACACCGCCGCTGGCATCGATGCCGATGCCGCTGCCGTTGCCAGGGCCATGGCCACCCATGTCGCCGCTGCTGCTGCCGCTGCTAAGGCCATTACAGAGGGCAGGATCGGTGACATTTAGCTGCTGCTGATGCTGCAGATGGAAGGGATCTGCTGTGTGGTTGATGTGGGCATGCGCTGGCTGCGAGACGGGCTCCGGCTTCACGAATACACCATCATAGGAGGGCGGGTCCTTCGACTGTGAGGAGGAGCTGTGACGCGAACTGGAATGTTTGCTCTTCGATGATGAGGATGAGGAGCTTTTGTGACTTCGCTCCTTATCACGGGAGCTCGACGATGATGATGAGGATTTGTGATCGCGGTCGCGATGCTTATCGCGACTCGAGGAGCTGCTGCTACTGCTACGATGATCCTTATCCTTATGTTCCCGTCGCTCCTTGTCCCGGGACGAGCTCTTGTGGTGCCCAGAAGACGATGAGGATGATGAGGACTTGTGCTTGCTGCTGCTCCCATCTTTGTCCCTGTGACTGGACGATGAGCTGCTGCGATGCGAATTGCTGGTGCTGGTGGTGCTGCTGCCGCCGCCATCACGTTCCCTGTCTCTATGCTTTGACGACGAGCTGCTGCTGCTGCTGCTGCTGCTCTTGTGCTTGTCCTTGTCGCTAAACAAGAGAGAAAGAGAGCGAAAGCGAGAGAAAAAAATATAAATATTTGAATACAAATATGCGCATTGCCTTCTGCCTCTTACCGACTGCTGCTTTTGTGATCCTTCGACGAGCTGGAACTGGAACTCTTGTGTTCGCGGTCCTTATCACGGTGCTTGTCCTTGCTGGAGGATTTATGTTTGCTGCTGCTGCCGCTGCCACCACCGCCACCGCCACTGCTGCTGCTGTGGTGGCTGTTGTGGTGGTGATTGTGATGGTGCCCATTGGTGGTCACTCCATTCGATTGCACCTCACATCCGGCGCCGCTGCCACCATTTTGTACGTGGATATTCTGTCAAGGGGAAGAGAAAGAGAGGGAGAGAAACGGATGAGTATGGCTAATGGAAAAATCCCGTGGAAGAAAAATCAAGAACCTGTATCATCGCTGGGGGAGAATGAACGCCTTCGCAGGAGTTTTTTTTTCTGCCACTCACAAATTAATCATAAGACGGATTAATTGTATTTATTTTTTTGTCAACTTTGTTGCCCTTTTCTATGCCTGGTATGTCTGCTGCGCCTCCGCTCACCACGTGGTGGAAAAATCAACCCTAACAAATTAATGTTTTTCGATTGCTGCTGCTACTGTTTGTTGTTGTTGCTGTTGCTTTTGTTGTTGTTGTTGTTGTTCCCACCGCGTAAGAAAATATTCAATGTGGAAAAGAAGGGTAAGAAGAAGCAGATAAAGAGCCAAAACGATTGCCGATGGCGACAGGAAATGTTCCTCCTGTGGTGTGGTGCTCGTGCCGCTCTCTGAGGTGCTCTTTTTTTTCATTTGGAATAGGTTAAGAGACGACCGACCGACGACGACGATGCCAAACAATGGGCACACACACACTCAGAGACAGTCACTCACACACACACACACACACACACACATATATATATGGACAAGTACATGAGCAACGTAATGGAATACAGAAAATCGTTTCATTTCGTTTCATTTTCTGACTCTTTGGAGCATAATTTTTCAACGTGGGCGCTCTGCTCTGTGCATCAGATCAAGGCTACACACGCACACACACACGAGCGCACACACATGCTCACTGCACTGCAGGGTTGTTGTTGCGATTGGGGGGACCGGGAATGGGACTGGGACCAGGACCACCGCCTGTTCTTATTCGGGGTGGTGTGTAGACACACACACACTAACAAATGCAGACACACGCTTATCAGAAAAACCCTTGGAAAATGATTGTAAGTGCAAGAAAAAATTAGGACACATTTGCAATTACATATGTACGTACATGCATATGTATGTAAATTACAACAACAAACACATGTGATTTGAGTTTATGTGTAGTGTGGCCACACTTTCACCGCAGACAGCCGACAGGGCCACAGAAGTTATTTAATAAATGCAAAAGCAGGGCACTTTTCCGAAGGGGGATGACGATGAAATGATAACCGAAATTTCGAGGGATAGCGGATAGCGGGGCCATATCCAAAAGATAATTAAGTGGGTATCTTTGGCAAGATAAGGGGTGAAGATCATTGGACGATTCGCAATGAGAAGTCTCGAATTATGAAAATACCAAAAGCAGTATTTATGAGCGGTCACACTGTGCCAAATACATTTCGACTTCGCTTTCTTCATGTCTCTCGCTCTCTCTCTGTCTCTCTCTCGCTCACTCTCTCGGGACTGCGGCCTTCCTGCTCTGCGCTACTTGCATTGTCGCCATTTTCGTCAATTACTAAAAGGCCTTTATGCCTTTGCTTTTGCTTTTGATTTTGCTTTGAGCGTTTGCACCGTTTTCAATGTAAAGTGTTGAACGCACACGGGGCTTTATGTCAGTTGTACGGGCCGGAGACACTTGCCGCTGCGGCGACCCCAGGCACGGCTTTTGGGCCTGGCCCGATTTCTTGAAATATTCAACACGTTTGCACTCTTGATGCACCATTTAACAAGTTAATTATATAAAAATACAATACCACGACATTTGCCTTCTTTCGCCTCCTAACCCCCGACACCCAGCCCAATGCACTCACAAAAAAATTACTTACATTTTCGGCAGCCACATCCCCACTCATTTTGCACAATTTCTAGTTGGCAGTGCGGCGCTCGGCTTCTTTAGTTTCAACTTCACTTTTCTTCTAATCTCACGTCGGACTTGTAGTTTTTACACAACTTATGCTGACATGACATCCATATACTTATATATGTATATATACGCTATATATTGCTGGAAGCCGAAGCGCTCCGGTGCTGGTTCGATATGCTTTTTTCCAAGTTCGATGCGCGACACACAAAACACTGCCAATTTTTTTCACAAGTCCAAAAAAATACTTGGAAGTGGAAATCTTTCTCTTTTTACAGGCGCGCACCAGCCACGCGAACACACACACACAGTGTGACCTTTATCGATAGAATATACCGCCTCGCTTCCGAAATATACCGAAATATGCCTTTTATTTTCACAATATACCGAAGCGTGCGCCCACGATCGTAAATCAAATCCCGACTCAAAATTATTTTTAAATTTACAAGCACTGAAACTCGTATTTTATCCAGTTGATAGATTTGTTGTGGTTTGGTACATGCACACATACATTTGCACCGCCTACCTGGGGTACTCTCAACGCAAAGCCAACTGAGACCAGTGTTGGAAGCAAAACAAGTTGGGATAAAAAGTTATGAAACTCTCAAATTTATTTTTCAAAAAACTATTTTGTTTGAGACCATTTTTGGCATCAACAATTCCACTAACACACCCTGCAGTTGGTACCTCTCATGATATTTTCTGAATCCTAGTAAAGCCTGCAAGGTGGGATAAGTTTAAATCTGAATTTTAAAATCTGCAAGCTGTATGGTATATAAGGTTTATTTTTACATTTCAGACAAACTGTTTTCCAGCAACAAATTCAAGCTCATGGTTGCAACGGAAAAATGAGTCGTTATGGGTAATGGACAGGTGAGTGCAGCGGGAAAAAACAGCCCAGCAACATAACAATGCTCCTACGAACCTCACCTCACCGTGCTTGCTTTTGTAAAATGATGGTATGTTAACCATTGGGGTGGGTGTTACTTTGACAGGCACGGCATGTTCAGGCCGGATTTGCCTGTTGTCCCTACCCCATTTGTACCATGCCAGCAACACGTTTGCCAGACACATGCGGCCGTGCGACATTTTCAGTCACCAGCAACATTTGGAGGCGGGGCGGGCGTATTTGAAACGGCCTTGCCATGTCCAAAATCGCAATCGAAGTCGACTAGTTGAATTCTTTATCAATGAAAAATAGTCGTGTTTTCTGAGTTCAGAAACGGTCCGTTGATAGTTTGATAAATCCCACAAAATTGCCGCGAATTGGCCCAATTTTATGCACCTGAATGTGGATGTTTTAGAATTGGCGATTACTTTGGCGGTTGTTGCGCGCGTCGAACGCGCACGCTGCTTTAAACTTTTCCTCCCATCCCGGCTCGTTCCGTCCCGCGCATCGTACATCGTGCATCGTGCAGTGTCAGTGCACTTACATTATTTTGTTGGTGTCTCCTTTTTTTTATTGTTGCTCGAGAGTGTCCAAAAAACTTATGTGGAACAGAGGGCGGCTCCCTCCCCCCCTACATTCGATTGCTGCTTTTGTGGCCGCTGCTGGAGTCGTGATTTTCTCGTCTTCGATGTGTCGCAGTCTTCTCGTGTGTTTAAAAAATTGTTAAAAATAATACACAAAAATAAAACGCATACACGCACACACACACACACACACACACACA
The DNA here is from genome assembly GCF_008121235.1 of Drosophila subobscura. Taxonomy (NCBI): domain Eukaryota; kingdom Metazoa; phylum Arthropoda; class Insecta; order Diptera; family Drosophilidae; genus Drosophila; species Drosophila subobscura. Next base: position 19,111,959 of record NC_048530.1, on the reverse strand, counting down.
GGGGCAAAGACATCTGTACATAAAGTGTATATGTATATTTGTGTGTTTTTGACGAAAGCGATTTCTGGTTTCGGTGGAGCGCGCGCGACAACAAAAAAAAACAACAACAACAAAATAAACTCCGTCGGCCGGCCTTCATTGGAGAATATTAAGCCAAACAATAAATTAAACATACATAAATGTGTATGTGTATGTGTGTACGTGTATATAAAGAAGCAGAAACCGAAACAGAAGAGATACCGATACCCGCAAACAAAAAAGGCAGAGAAGCATAGCAGCTCCATCCACGGATGATCTCCATGGCCCCTGGCGCTGATCTCAGCTGTTAAGAGCGCTCCCCCAGCCAACGAATAAGGCTAAAACAGAGATAATCGCTAAATATTGATATGAAAAGAGAAGCTGAAAGAGATGGCCCATAGAAACGGATAGAAACAATCATTTAATTGTGTTGTGTTGTGGCGTCTTGTTGTGTCTTCGGTTAAAATGGGGCAAGTGCAATACCCACACACAAATTGTATATAACAATAAACAACAAAATTGGCATCAATTCCCGCAAAATCAATAAATATCCAAAATAAATCTCAAAACAACACACAAAAAAATTGAAGGAAAAACATCCCCATCCCCCAATCAAAGAGTCGATAAGAGGACAACGGTGAATGAGAGAGTGAGTGAGAGAGCGCGCAAGAGTGGGAGACGAATGCGGGAGAGCAAAAGCCGGGTACTCAGCATCCATCCATCCCCAAACATCAACATCAGGGCTTAAGAAGGAGACAGCAGCAGCATCCCCAAAGAACAGAGAGAGAGAGAGAGAGAGAGGAAAGTGCCGCAACCACTTGCTGGAAGGAGGAAATTAGAGAGAGAGAGCACCTGCAGCATTTGGAGAGAGCAGCAGCCCAACCACCCACACACACACACACACAATGGGAAGACGAACGTATCTAAGCCGCGTCTCTGCACTCGCCTACCCCAGTCGCGTCGAGGGCTGGCTGGATGTTTGCGGTGAGTAGTTTGTGTAAATATGTTTGGTTAATGAAGTGGGGGAAAGGGGAACAGCTGATGTCGTCGCAGACAGTTGCGGATGCGGATGTTGGATGACATCTTCGTGTCACCTGTGCAAATCCCAAAGCCAAAGGCCACTTTTTGCCTGGGAAAAGACATAAAAGAAAAACCTACAATACACCGTACCCTTGCATTAAGGCGCGCAGGCAGGTTCATGTTTTTCCGTTATCTATCTTTATCTTTCTTTCTTTCTCTCTCTCTCTCTCTCTCTGTTGCTCCTTTGCTTTGTTTTGATTGTTTTTGTGTGTGCTAAAGGTAAAAAAAACGCACACACTCACACCACGGAAAGGCAGGGACACACGGACACCGACGCAGGCAGGCAGCAGGGTCGAACTCCGTGCAGCCGACAAAAGTGTCAGTGGCTGGATCTAATAAATACCCTTAAATTACCCTTAAATGCATATTATTCCTTAAGTAAAACTTTACTGATATAGAATTCATGCAAATTTAAGCATTTGGGCGAAGCAATTTAACCTGTTCAAAAGATTCTCAAATAGTCGGAATTCTTATATCAAAAGAGAGTCTGAAACTAAAGCCAAGAGGAACAAAAGACAGTTTTAAAGAATGAATCGTTACCTTACGAAAGTTATTATCTTAAGTTATTGAAACGAGAGTCAAAAAGTAATGAAGCAGGTTGTGTTGGGTGTCTGGAAGCTGATATCAAAATAAAACTAAAGCCAAAGCAAATATTTGTTTTCTGCGACATTTTCCTCTAAATATTTATGTTTATTTGCACTTACAAATGTACCTCATAGCTTACCCTATCTTGTATTTCTTGTAGTATTCAATTTCTTTATTGTTAAAACATAACCTGCTTTATTTATTTACTGCCACTGCACTCGTTACACTTCAGCTGAAATTACGGAAAAAATATTCAATGTAATCTCACAAAATAGGAGGAAACTTTGAATCTTGGTCAGAGCCAGGGGCATAAAGAAAGCAGCCAAGCCCCTGGACTTTGGAAATTGGCCCCAATTGTGGACTAGATCGTCATTAGACGAAATTCACAGCAAAAAATCTGCAATAACGGTAGAAAAATGTGTTCCATCACTGCAACAGCTGTTGCAACAAAAGCTTTCCTGCGTAAAATCCTGCATTGAAAACATAACTTTCAATGTGTGTGGAACTACCATTGGAAAGCTGGTCCGCTCCTTACCCTCATCGAATTTGACACATTTTGTTGCTTGTTCGAACTGTCATGCACAGACATGCGGATTAGCAATAACGAAGGGGGGCACGGCATGGCACGACGCATTCTCACCCACACAAACGATCGCCGGCGATAAGTGGCAAGGTTTCCCCGTCGGTCGTCGTCTCGTACCAAGGCAAAATTCAGGGAGCATGAAGGCAGGGGCAGAGAGGCAGTGGCAGTGGCAGTCGGTCATGCATGGGTATGGAAGCTCTTTTATTGCCATTTTTGGATTACATTTCAGTAGATATTATTTTTCTGTGTTACGGTTATTGGCAGCGGAAGGAAGGACGGAAGGAAGGTGTGTTGTGTGTGCGTGTCAAGGTCACATATCTGGCATTCTAACCTTTACCCTTTACCCTTTCGCCTCTTGACTCTCCTGTCTCGTGCTCTGATTTGCTTTGGCTTTGTTGTCTTCTCTTCCACCTACAATCCACTGGAGACAGAGACTAAGAGGGAGAGGAAGAGAGAAAGAAGAGAGAACAAAAATCATTCATGTTGTGGCCTGCCTGTCGATGTTTCGTGTTGCCCGCTGGCTTTGACATCATTTTTCTGTCATGTTTCCATGTTTTATGTCGTTATACCCTGTTTTTTTTTTGGGTTGGTGGCTTACAAATGTGCGGTAGGCAGGTTAGTTTTTCTGGAATCATTAATTTACTTAGGTTTACGCCTAAAATCTAACAAACTGACGATTTTCAATTGGCTTCTGGCTTTGGCTTTTGGTACCAGCTTTCCATTAATATTTTTTTAAATTACTTGAGTTCCTCTATTTTCTCTGTCAATCATATCCACCGCATCATAGGGTATCCCTCCAGTAGAGTATAATTTCTTCTATTCTTTCGTTTGCTTCATTGGTTTGCATGTCACTTGGCCATCATCTGCTAGCAAAGCAGCCACAAACCGAAACTCAACTCAACTTAACTCTTGCTTGTCGTTTGGTTTTGCTTTTGGCTTTGGCTTTGGCTTTGGTTGGAGTTCTTTTGCAGTCGTTTGACGTTTAGAAATTGGTTATGGGGCCATTTGCGTACGAACAAAGTCATGCCAAAAGCGTTAAAAGGAAGACACGAGACGAGAACGAGGCACACACACACAAACACACACACACACACACAGGGAAAGGGAAGAAGAGAAATCGAGAGACTTCAATCGAAAGACCAAGAAGTTGCAGAGGAACGGTACGGAACGGAACGAAACGAAACAACAAAACGTTGAACGGATTGAAGGCAACACCATGGAGATGGCGTCATTAACGATCCAGCTTTTTGTTGTTGTTGTGGTTGCTGTTGTTGTTGTTGTTGTCGTGACACACTTTGTGGCCAAACACACACAAACACACCCAGCTGCCGCACTGCCCCTGCATGTGCTCCAATTTGATTTTTGTGTCGAACACCTTGCCACAGATTGGGAGCACAAGTGTGTGGAGTTCATTGAGCCACCCAAAAACTTTCATTGCAAAAAGGAAAAGGAAAACGTCTTCCCTCCGTTTCAATCTACGATCTGTGTCTGCCTGTGGATTTGACCCACTGGATCGGACGGGATGGTGGGCATTGGATGGCGTCTAGAAAGTGAAACATGAAGTGGAACTGGCTTTTGGATTGCTTTCAGCATCGGCATCGGATGTCGGTCTATATGGGTGCGGCGGCACTGCACTGCAACTGACTGGGCTACAATTTTCTATTTTCAAGTATCGAATGCGTTTGCCCCTCCGTTCGCCATCGTCCATCGTTCGTCGCTCGTTGTCGTCTTAGCCGTTTGTCGTTTGTTTGTTCATTGCAAAATGTTGCCTAACAACTTTCTATGAAAAAATTCACTTTTTCCTTTCAAGTGTTTTCTGGGTGCAGGGGAAACGGGAAGGGAGTTCCCCCTAAAAGCCGGGTTTTCGTTTGGGCTTTTAGCAAAACAAAAAAAGCAAAATCGAACTCGAACTCGAATAGATTAACACATTGCCGACGTCTCCGTCGCTTCTCAGGTGGAAAAAAAAGGAAATTTTAGTCGTCCAACAAATAAATAAACAAACAACTCAAAAAGCCCGTTTTTGTGACATGGCTAGACTCAAGACGATCGAAGTACCCACAAGGGAAATACAACAGAAATATATAGTGTTTACGGAGATACTTTTCAGTGGAGATCTTACAAAAACGAAGTCTGCATTCTCGGGGATTCTCTTGGCCACTTTTCGCTTGTGCAATTGCTGAGCAATAATTTCCATTACGGAATTATTCGACGGAATTCCCACAGCATACCCTCGCTCAGCCAGTACCCCGTACGGATAGGCCGGTAGACGAAAAAAATTAAAACAAAAACCCGTTTCCAAGCAGCGCCCAGGCACTTGCTCATGTGAAATTACAACCAGATTTACCAGATGGGTATGGATCATACTCGTACACATGTACCATGTATTGTGTATACCCGCGTACACCCGGTAGACCCGTAAACTCAACAAAAATTCAATCAAAAACACTTGTTCTCTACAAAAATAAACCAAATATTATACGGAACAAAAAACAATGAGAAATGAGTAGAGGTTTGTGGGGAATTTTGAACAAAAGAAAGACATCTTACAGCCGTTGAGAGAGCAGATATATACAAAAATATGTACAGACGTCATCTGATATATAAATACAACCAGAAGAAGTGCAGCTAAATATTTATTACATTCTTGATGTTGATGTTGATCATGCCATCAAAATGTAGCCTTTCAAGCAGATGCGATAAAAATACATACAGACACAGTACATTCTAATGAATTCTTTTGCAGAGCCATTAAAATTCGTAAAGAAGACTCTTTTATGTTGCAAAAAAAATTACAAGAAATAGCGCGAAAAACTGCTCTTAAAATCCATCAAAATCTTGTTCGTAAACTACAAACTTCTTGCAAAGAGTCCCGCTTTTTCCTTTTGTACCAGTGACAGCGTCATCGTTGGAAGTAAAGAAATATAAATAATAAAAGCAGAAAAATCTACAGCAATAATGAATTGACAAATCAACAAAGGCAGCAGCAGCAGGCAGACAGACAGACAGACACACAACCCAGATATATTCGTGATAGATATTACATGATGCGAAAATCCAAAGTTATGCTATAATTCTGCATTGTTCGGCCAGCGACTGTTTGCTGTTTGCTGTGGCTGTTGCTGGGAGTAAGGGGGCTACTTGGAGGCTACTGTTGCCGCTGTGAGAGTTGGAGCTGCGGCTGCTGCTGCTGCTGCTATTTGGAGCAATTTTTTTGTTGTTTGCAGCATTTCGTTGGCTTGTTTGTTTATTTTTTTTCAAACGTTTCGCATATTTGCCATAATTCCCATAAACCTAATTAAATGCGTGTTCATTCGTTCGACTTATGCAATGCTCTGACTCGGCTGTACTGGAGGCTTGCGTGTGCCCGTGCCCGTGCCTAATGCTCTCTATCTTCCAATAGTTATTTGTATATTGTGTATATTTATATGCATCTGGGTCAGGCGGGGTCACCGCCCACCCCTCCCAACAACAACAAAAAAGAGAAGAAAAGACAAATGCAACATGTTGTTTTTGGGGGCAGACGCTGATGATTCGGGTGGGACAGCTGCAACATGCGGAAGCGCAGGGCAGCGCAGGGCGACAACAGAAACCAAATAAAGTAAATAAAAACCTTATAGAACCAATCAAGCCACACAGCCATATGTTACGACTAGAGGATACCTCAAGCCCTCTCCGTATCAGAAATCTATGCAAAAATTATGTTACACCGATGGGTTATATATTTACGAACCTGAGAGATCGAAATCTAAGCAATTTGGCATCGATATGGTTCTTAATAATACATATTCCCAGTGCTCTGTGATTCGGTGGCAAATGTTTCCCTTCGCTTAAGGGAAAATCCATCCCAAAATTATATTATGCAGAATCGAAAGATAATCTTAGCCGGAAAAATATTTTGAAAGTAGAAAAAGCTCCACCAAATGGAAGACCATTATCTTTTCCAAGGAACAGACCAACTTTTATCCACAGTCTATCCATTTTCGCGTCCATTATACCCTCACAAAATTCAATGGGTATGCCCAAACATATTGGTTCTTCTGTTTGTGGTTTAGTCGAACAATCTGCTTAGAAGGGAAGTCCGACAGCAGACAGACAGCCAGCCAGCCAGCCAGCCAGACATTGGTTCCATTCGCTCCGTTTGACACCCACACAAAGCACAGAATGTTGATGCCACACACAGATGACGCATAGCATAAATTATTTTAAATTAGTTTTAATTGGCAAAATGTCTTTTTTGGTGCGCCTTAACATTTAATAATTGAATTTTCGTTCCATAAGGCAATGCGGATGCAGATGTAGATGCAGATGGAGATGGTTACAGAAATTGTAGGGGAACCCATTCGAAACTCGAAATTATTTGTAACATAATGAAGTCATTATTTTATATTTTCTTAATGATAAGCCAAGACATATAAATATTAGGATGGGTAAATGAGGCTGAAATTTCCATTTTGTGTAGATATTTTGTGGATTCTTTGAACCAACATTTGAACGTCAGAAGTGTAAATGATCCGCGAATTGCGGTCTCTGAAGTATCTGGGTATTACTTCATTGCCAGCTAAATGAATATCTTTTATGGCCAAGTGTTTTGTTTATAGACCAGTTCCACTTGAAAGTTAATATTATGCTGAAATGTGACAGCTCCATGCGACTGTCACATATCAGTGGAAAAGTTTTAGGTCTTAAATTCTTATCAAAGATTGATGGGTGTCTTGCAGCAAGGGCTCCGATTCTCCCTGACATATTATCCACCATAAAAACTACTCTTGTTTAGTCTATTTGTGCGAATAATAGCTTTTGTTTGTCACTCAATCCCTCCTTCCTCGATTAAATAAGAAACAGATCTCGCTGGGAAATGAATCTCGGAATCTAAATACGAATCTCTCCCTGGTTTGGTATTTGTATCTTATCTGAATGTGCCGTCCCCTCCCCCCTTCTGGACGCATCAAAAATGCTTTACGATCCGCATCGAAAGATACAATAGTTTATAAAATGTTGGAATGCTCACGAAGCACAAGCGGAGAGCGGAGCCACTATCATCGGAAGCGTCTTATCGAGAGGCGCTGTGCGGAGGGGGAAGGCCTTCACATTCACTACTCAGGAGATTCATTATTTGTTTTTCCAGTGCCCCCAAACCATCAAAACGGTAGCCATTTCCCTCTCTTGGTTTCGGTCTCGAGCTTCCAGCTCCACCTGTTGCCATGAGGCTCAGTGCACAAGAAAATCAGAAGAAAAGCAGAAGAACAAAAAAAAAAACGCTGACAAAGTGCATTGAACTCGAGAGCTCAAAAAGCGAGAAATTCTTATGCAAAAATCAAAATGAAAAACTACAGCGTGGCGACATCTAAAATACCCTTTCAGGAGAGATAAACTAGAAACAATATTTTGAAGGCATAAAGCCCACGATTTCCACAAAATAAGTTTCCCCCATTAAATGTGCGAGATTTTTCTTCATAAACTTCTGCGCCTAATGCCTAATATCGCATGGTCTGAGCACTTTTATAATGAAGAAACAAACAACTAAAGAGCAGACGGACGTCGTGGGGCAACGAAAAATTAACGCAAAATTTGCTGAGCCATGATCGGTCGGTATGAATTACGGAGTACCATTACCAGTACCAGCACCTCTCTCTCTCTCTCTCTCTCTCTCTCTCCTCCTATCTCTCTGTGCTCTGTTCTGCTGTCTTCACAATTACTTACAATATTTATGTTAAATGTTAAATGGACAGACGGGCGCCGCCGGTCCGCTAGACTTGTAGAACTGTGAAAATAATTCGCTTCTTATAAGCAACAAAAAAAAAAAAAAAAACGCATACAAAAAAAAATGAAAAGAATTTCAACAAGTCAGGCTCGGGAAAAAGAAAGAGGATTTTTCTGGTGAGTTGAGAGGAGCTTTTCTGAAGACTTACAAGGGGGGAGCCAAATGAAAGGTTTCTAGAGAGTTCAGAGAGCGTAATTGAGCGGAGTTCATGATCATTTGTACGTACATTTGTATGTGTGTGGCTCCACTAGAGATGACAGTTTGGGCGGTTAATCTAGTTGAAGTCAGTGAAAGGGAATCAATCTCTCTCTCGTTCTCTTCCCCAGTGTGGCTTAGCCATTGAGAATTTTACAAATACAATTTGCAGTCATGTGTGGCAACTGAAACTGCATTTTAGATATTAAAGGTTTTCCTTAGTCGTTGATCTGCTCGTGACTCACGTGCTGCATCACGTGGCCATCCCTAGAATCTCGTAAAATTAAAACAGTTTGTTGTTGCTGCTTCTTGCACATTGTTATCTCATTCATTCTTATTGAGTGGGAGAGAAGTGGCAGAGGAGAAAGCTCTCGATGAAGAGGCTAAGCACACGACCGCAGCCGAATGCCTGGCTGGCGAACAAGAGACACAGAGAGAGAGAGAGAGAGAGAAGAGTGTTGGTTCAACATGGTTACACATTCTCATTGTAACTCTTCCGCCTACATACGAGTATATGTACATGACGTTCTCAATCTTATTCGTATTCCTCTTTCTTCCATTGTTTCGCTTTGCCTTTTCCATCATCCAGACTATTTTCAGAGGTTAGTTATGAATGATTTTGCACATCTGCACACCTCCACAGTGTACACTGAGCACATCTTTCCCTTTGTTCTTATGGATATTATTAGTATTACATACTACGAATTGCTATTATTATTAATCCAAGTCATTATTTCATCTCAAAACATATTTATTTTGATGTTTTGTGCCGGCCAGTGGGACTGAGAGTCGCCGCCTCAATATGAATGAACGCTCTTCACATCAATCGAAATAAAATGCCTCCGTTCGCTTATGGAACATTTGTGCAGCGAGTAATGAACAACCCATCTGCACAATTATCAAAACCTGCGGACTCTTCCTGCTTATTTTAATGTGTATTATTGTTAAGTTGTTTAATTATTCACTTGTTCATTAGAAACGAATTCACTGCAGCTGCAGCAGCCACAGATACATAAATAGTATCTGGCTCTAGCTCTAGTTGCATGTGTGCCCCCGCTGTTTTAAAGCAACATGCAAGCGCCACGAACCAAGATCTGAGACGTATTGCCGTTGCCTGCCACCACCTGTCATGTGATTGTGCGGCAGGTCAGTGTGATAGAGGTGCTGTGCAGGTGAGAGATCTTTCACACGACACGCTATCTGGGGGGGGTCTTCATTTATCGGGTTATCTCAGCCCCAATCTATCACACATTTGAGAGCGTCTTTTTAGATAATTTAAAAACTAATTTGTATGCTTACGTGACGTTTTTTGAGTTAATTAAAACAAAGAACGTGTTTTTTTTGTACCCGGATAACTGAAATCTTTTGAATGTGTTGCAAGATTCTAAGCCTGTCAATTGCCATATTTTTACCAACAAAATAACATTTCGCGCGCAGATATCCAACAAAATATGGATTAAAATGAAAATTGTATAAACTTTCAGAGGGTTTTTGATTCAAGTCAACGCTTTACCTATATATAAGATATGGTGTAATGTTTAGGCAGTCCCAAATGTATGCAACATATTTTTAAGAACAAGTGTAGCATCGGGTTAGAGCGAAACTAGCACTCTTTTAGGCGTTGTCGAGAAGAATGTGCTTTATCGTTGCCTACTCTTGGGCGGCTCAAATGAACTGCGCTGCAAAATGTAAAACTTTTCAAAGTAGAAACTACAATTTGTAGGGACAACAATATTATTATAAATTAAAAATCAAATATTTCAGGAAAATTACAAATGAAACTCTATTGAAAATTACTAAAAGATAACGAATAATTTCTCATATTTTAATGTGTTTAAAAACTGATGTTTTTCTTCTTGCAGAAACCGAAGGGGAGCTGACGCGGCTAATCAAAACATTGCCCTGGGGCCCGCTCTACTGTGTCCTGCAGCAGGATGACCAAAGCTTTACGGCCTACTGCAGCGAGGAGATATCGGTAAGTGCAGGCGGCAGAAACTAAACTCTAGAAATAAAAATGCAACACACATATAAAATATAAGCACATCCAGTCACAGCTGAAAGTAACCGTAAAGATATCACGAGAGTAAATCCATTATGTATCTGTATCTGTATCCATTCTTGTATCTATGTCTATCTAACTTACCCGCACACACACACACACGCTAACCAACCTACTGGATGCTACTAACTTGTAGATATTCCCGGCTACGCCCAAAAAGGAGGTGGGTATACAGTAGAACAATTAGTAGATCGAGAAATCAAATAAAAATCAATAAATAATCGAAGCATTTAAGACTCCATTCAAAGATCATTCACTAACTGTTTTCTCTCTCTCACACTGTGCTTAGCTGGGAGACGTCTGCTATGAGGATGCGCCACGAGTGCGCCTGGATCGCGTCCGACGTCCGGCAAAAGCTCTCTGGGATGGACCGCCCACTTTGGCCGAGGAGAACGAGGACTCGGACACATGTGCCGGCGGCATGAGTGGCATCAATGACATTGTGCTCAATACAACCCTCTACACAGATCTAGGTGAGTGTCTCTATGTGTCTGTTTGTCTTTCTGCGTGTGTGCATGTACTGGTCTACAGTTATGCAACATTTGGTGGCAAGTTGGCCAGCAGGCAGCAATGCATTAAGCCCCCCATTGAGTGGTGCTCATCGGTAATTGCAGTTACCGCCTATACCCTATAACTTATAACTCAAATGTTGGGGCATGTTGATATTTATACAGATGCTTGACTCATAAATCACAAATATCGATTCAAATTAAATATTCCTCTGCAAATTTTACACTATTTATTTAGCAAATTAAAACGTTTCCAAGTATTAAATCTCAATCTGAATCCCATATCCGTACACCATTTAAAATAATTTCAATTATATTAATATCTCCAAAAGTGTATCCATAGTTTCGGTTTGCGAAAAAATGAATTTATTTTTCGCTGTTTTGCTGTTGCCGTATTTATTTTGTTGTTTGGGTCCGTAATATACTCGTCGTATACTTTTCGATCATATCCGCGGCATGTGTCTGTCTGCTTGTGCACGTATGGTGTATGGTGTATGGTGGAAAAGCTATAGTCAGGAAATTTGTTTGTATCGCATCGGTCGCTGTCGTCACGCATGCCGGAGCATTAGGCACAATAGTTGCCCGTGCGGCGGGGATGTGTAGGGGTTGGCATGAGTGAGTTTTCTTCTTGTTAGGAGGGAAGATGGGGGTACGATTTGTGCTGTCCATCCAGGCAACACCAACGTCGAATGCAATATCGTTCGTTCTCTGCGCCATAACCTAACCTTCAGTGCTGTCTGTCGCTGTCGCTCACTCTCTCTCTCTCTCCGCCTCTCCACCGTTTGAGTTCTAGCTGTGTTTCACTTGTTCCAACGTTTCATCAATGGGCCGAACGTATAGAGAGCGCGAAAGAGCGCAGCTCTTACAGCGGAGCAGCTGACAATGCTGCTTAACTGTTTACTGCAGTCGAGGGAGAAACGACGGCATTGATTCAAAGAGAGAGAGCCAGAGCCAGAGAGAAAAAGAAGCTTTCAAACCAAGCAGCTGACAATGGTGCTTAAAGCTGGCTCTGTCACGCAAACTATTCCACCAATGCGCACTTTTGCCATTTGCATTTTTGGGGGGAGAAAGTGCTTGCACAAAAAGTGTATGACTTATAACTAACAAAAACGAAGGTCGGTGCTCTATTTGGATTATCGTTTGGCATAATTGAAAGGCGAAAGGTATATGTTTTTATTCCGCATTTATTAATAGATTATATATCACACCGCTTCATACATTGTGTGTACATACTTACATCTGTCTCTTGTCAGCAGACTTGATAATATTAGGGAAAGATAATCCCAGTCTTCTTTCTACCTTAAAACAAAATATTCATTCAACTTTCATGCTCCTATGCTATTAGCCGAATTTTAAACTTAATTAAATGTCTTAGAGTATTCTGAAATAACATTATCTACACTCGTAGTACTTCATTTACCGACGGTGTAAAACGTGTCGTGCAACAGCAGCATCAGAGAGAGCAGAGCAGAGCACAAATGCATTGAGAGAGTAAGAATGAGAGAGCGGCTTGGCATGCAGCAGTCGAATGAGAAACCAGCTGACGCCGCCGAAGTGACCTTTTGCTGCAGCAACGGCGCGTAGCGCATGTTTTTGCTTTACGCCTCGTTTCCGTTTCGTTTCGTTTCACGCCGTTCTCTCCCACTCTTTCACTCTTTTTCGCTCTCTCTGTGTGTGTCTCCAACCGCTCTCTGTTGCTGTTGCTGTCTTGTCTCATTGGCGTGCTCTCTGGCGTTCGTTTTGGGGTTTGTGGGGGTCTGGTCTGTCGCCTTCTTCGTCTACCGCCGCCTGGGCCGCCTGGGCCGCCATTCGACTTTAAGCTTCCGGCGCAGGCGGTTCGTACGGCACTCCGGTACGGTGGTACGTGTTCCCCCACTGGGCATTGTTGTGTTTTTGTTGCTACTGCTGCTTCACAGCTGAGTGATTCTCCCTCCCCCCGGAGAGGCGTCTCCTTTCATAGCCAATAGACTTTATTTTTTTTGGATGTGAATAATTTCGTGAATAACAGCGAATAATGAATAGTGTTTCCATCCGGCAGAACTACGTACAAATATGTATGTGCCATGTGTGCGTGTGTGTGTGTGTGTGTCTCATGTGCGTGTGATGCGAATTCAAAAATGTTCTAAAATTAAATGCAAACAAAAACAAATAACAAATACAAAAATACAAAACGAAAATCGCGCGCGCAACACAAACAGCCGCCAGAGACGCACCGAATATCGGAGAGAGCGAGAAAAGTCGCCCCGCAAAAACTACAAAGGCATTCGCGAGTGCAAGTGCCTTTCGCGAACCCCCCAAACCCCACCCCCTGACACAGCCTGACATGGCTCATCATCTGGCTATACATTTTTGCAAAAATCAAAAAAGCAAAAAGCACACCAGAATAGAGGAAGAACGACGAACGAAGAGCGAAGAACGTGAATGTGGAAGGCATATTTTCCACATTTCTTTGCACGCGGCCTAAAACGCCCCGAAACGCAGGGGCGCAGGGCGCGTTCTGTGAGCGATTTTTGGCCGCAAAACGCACAAAAAAGGAAATCGTTACTTTAGCCTTGAAGATATATGTATATTCATGCTATAGATATTCCTATCCATCTGTAGAACCTATGTGTTTCTATACCCCATTCTAGATAAAAGAGATATGCAATATAGCGATCAGAAGTCAAAACCTTTCCATCGTTTAACCGAAATCGCTGCCAAAAGGTCGGTGAGCAATGGTTTCTATTGGGAGTTTAGCTTTTCCCCAACCACACGGACCAATGATTCATCACAGGAACTTCCTTTCGTGCTTCCTTCCGAATTGCACATGATTGAAACCAATGGGCCTGGAGCCAGCATTTTTCGTTGATTATTTCCTGTTTCTTTTTGTTTTTTGGGTGAAACAAAGCCGCCAAAAAAGGCAAAGTGAAAGAGAGATGTAGGCAAAGACACAAACAACAAAAAAAACAGCAAAGAAAACAAAAGAAAAGAAAAGCAACAGAAATTTAAACTAAATTAGGGAAATGAGCGCTTGACACCGTTTTTTGGGGCTGTGTGTCGGAAAGAGTGGTGCTAGAAAGGCGGTCCAGAGGGAGGGGTGTTGCCCTGGGCCAAGGGGCAAGCACCGGAAAGTCACGTTGTGTTGTTGTTGTTGTCATTGTTGTAATTGTGTCTGCTGTTACTGTAAACCGTTTACGGCCATAATCGTATCCGGATTAGTTGCTGGCCGAGAATGAAATTGGGCACATGGACGTGGCTGCAAGTTGGACTGGGGAGGGGCCTGAGGTGGCTGCTTTTCCTGTTTGTTTTTTTTGGTGACAAGTGTCATTGCACATTGCATGGAACTGATTGATTCATGGGTTGCATACACTTGAAAGAAACGATGAAAAGGGTTGCATGTCGCGTGCAGGATACACTTTTTTTCTCTAATTTTTCTTGTTTTCTCTTGACATTTGATGCACTCCAAAAAAATAGTTTATTGATTTAACTTACAACATTTCAACCTGTTGGATAGTTTACAACTTTTTTCAAGATATCTTTCAGCTGTTTTTCTATTTTTTTGTTTGCAAACACCTGGGGCCGAGGCTGTGTCTTATGGCTGATAATAACAATAATTACAACCACAATTACAACAATAATGACAACCAACAACACACTTAGTGTTAACAATTTCCGTTTTGTTTAAATTGCAACGAAATGAAAAGAAAAGCAAAAAGTGCAGAAAGGAAAAGCCAAAGCCAAGTAAAATGAGCGTAAAACGGCGTACAAGCGTACGAGCGAAAAGAAACGATCCAACATTGCTGTGCCAATTGACACCAATTAAATAATTTGATGCACATGACCCACATTTTATTTATATGAGAGTATCTGTGTGTCTTCGTTTCTGCGTGTGTGCTTTGTGTTTGTGTGTGGATTATGCAGCAACAACTACAAACATCAAAAATAGTTGGTGAAAATTGCATCTAAAAATAGTTGAGGCTAAAACGCATTCGAGTTGCATTTGAATTCAATGTTGCGATCACTCGGTTCACTCTGCTCTTGTCTCTGTATCTGCCTCTGCCTCTACCTCGTTTTTCTTTCTTTTCTCTCTCTCTCTCTTCTAGAAATGAAATTCCTATTGACTTTGAGGTGTAGCTTAACCGCTCGTTAGCTTTGGTTTTTGTGTGCATACTCTACAGTTTACCCAGACCCCAAATGGGGTCTCTTTTTCAGGATAATTTTGAATTAAAACGTTTCGAGTCGCATGTACCCGTTCATTAATGGAACATTTGAGCGGCGCATTGGCAACGGCAGCTACCAGCGTTGATCAAATGAAACAGTGGAATGAAACACCATGAGTGTGGGGTGGCTAAGCCCTCAGCGTTTGAAGGAAAAGACTTTTCCATCTACCAAATTAAGTGTCTTTGAACCCTACGCCAAAGCCGTAGCAGCATTTCTCACTTTTACGTGGGATCCGATCCGATCTTTTGTCGATCTTAACTATTTTACAAACAAAATTTGCCATTTCCCTTTCGGTGTGTGTGGTGTGCGTTGTTTTCAAGTTTTTCTCTCGTTTTTATGTTCATTTTGTTGTCCACTTTTTTGCCCATATTTTCGTGTGGTTTTTGTGTGCGTCTGTTGCTGTTTTTTTTTGTTTTCATAGAGTTCATGGAAACGAAGCGAAACAATGCCTTCGCATTAAGTGCCACGGGAGTGCTGCTGCTGCTGCTGCTGCTGCTGCCGGCACATGTCACATTCGAGTAGAGATTTTTTGTTGCTGTGCCCAGCCCTCAAAAAGATCCATCTCTCATCTGCCTCTCATTGTTGCCTGTCGAGTGAAACTGCCAGACAATGCAATTGTTTCTCTCCTCTCCACTTTAAAGCCTCACTTTATTGTTCCACCCGCTGTCGCTGTCGCTACTGCTGCTGCTGCTGCCGCTGTCGTTAATTATATGCGCAAATGGCTAAAACCAAATTCAAATGCACTGCCACGGACGACGAGATCGAGGGAGCTTCGGCTGCAGTGACGTCGCCAATGCCCTGCCAATGACCCACCCTCAAGCCCCAGAGAAGATTTTTAGCTGTCTCTCGCTGTATCACAGCAGACAATTGTCTCCCTTGCTCTCTCTCTAAGATCATTTTATTTCATTCAAAATATCCATTGAAAATATAAGAAATATGCTGAAAAATATATCATAATTTTTTTCTCAGAGGAATTCCACAATAATTTCACTTCTTAAGGGAACTTTATTGCCAGCTGAAGGGCTAATTCAAGTATCATTGGAAAATATATAAATTGTTCTTCTTATTATTGCAGTAATATTGCCGATAAATACTCAAAAACTAAAGGGTGGATTCCTGGGTGTCTCAGTGTCTGGTAGGGATTTTGGTCTCCCTTGCGGAAAGAGCAATAAATGATTGAAAACGGATCTGAATCTTTTGTGGGGTTTTTTGGTTGCTGTTTGCTGTTTGCTTTTGGCGTTGGCTTTGCATTTCCGTTACTTTGAAGTCGTCGCTTTTCGTTGGATGCTGGAAAATTGAATAATGTGAGGGGCACGAACAACTACAGCGGCAACAATTAGCAGCGCCACTCGGCTAGTAATTCATATGTCATAAATCCATCTGTCAGTCAGTCAACGGCCAGAGCGCCAGAGCATTTGCGTATCTCTGTCTCTGCCTCTGCATCTGTATCTGCCACTTGTCTGGCAGCCTGCTTGCCACACCAATTCGTACGCGATGTCGTCATCGTCATATACTACTTATAAGTATCTTGTATATTGTAGCTTAACAATCATCATCATCATCATCTTTTTTGTGTCGTTTCTGTGGCCTGGGACACGCCCCACCCGCGATCTGTATGGGATATGGGATATGCCGTTTGGTATATGGATATGGTGGCAATTGATGATGATGTGGTGTGGTGATGGCGGCTATTGCTCCAGCTAAACATCAAATTAAGTCGATTGTACAACACCCAGACATCACTTGAGTGTCGTGGAACGGAGCAGAGTGGAGTGGAGCAGACCCTAATCGCGCTGTCTGTGGTCTCCAGATGATTGGCGATGATACCAGCTGCTGCTGGATCCATGCTAGACTAGAACACTTCAAGGTTTCAGCATCAGGCCGAGAAACTTAGAAGAAGAAGGCTGCTTCCGCCATAACTTTAAGCCAGGAATTGGTTACCAAAAAATATATAAAAGTCTTGCCATGGAGTACAATTTATGGCGATCCTTTCCGTGCAAGGGAAACACTTTCTCTGTGTCCTCCGCAGATCCATTAAGAGCTCTGGCAACCCAAAGGCAAACTCCAAGCGTATTTTGCTGATGTTTCCACTCTGGGTGCAAACAGTCTCTAAAATAGTACACCAAAAATCAATTTGTTTATACGAGTGTATTTGTTGGTTCCGCATTTGGGATTCTCGATTGGATTTGCTTGATTTGTTTACACGCGATGCTCGAGAGAATTTGTTTATTTCGCACCTTGAGATGCGTTTGAAATCATTTCCAAAAATACTACGCCAAAAACACAACCAAAAATTTTCCCCAGCTCTCGACGACGAACCCAGCACCGCCCCGCCCCGCCCCGCTCCCTCCCTCAGCGCTTTCTGGGATAAATTTAGCAAAAATTGAGGAGGAAAATAATCGCATAAACAAAAGCAAAAGCAAAAGCAACAACAAGTTCACACAGTTCTGCCATGAAACAAAAAAAGAAAATCAGAAAAATGCTTTGCTACCAGTATGAGGCCTCCTCTGCTCTTCCCCTCTCCCCCCTTAGAGTGCGCTGGAAAAAAAAAACCATTAAAACAGTTAAAATTGCTTTATGTATTTCAACATTATGGCCAGCAGACAGACAGACAGACAATGTTGTGCCCCGTTGGGGCGCTACTTAGAGATACAACAGACAGACCGACAGACAGACAGACAGAGAGAGAGAGAGAGAGAGAGAGGCAATGAGGCCGGGGCCTGGGCATGGGCTCCTCTTTTTTGCCCAGCAAATAATTTACATAATATGCAACACATGTTGACACGAATAACAAGCGGCAAAAGAGAGCCCAGAAGAGGTGGACTGCGGCTGGGGCTGGGGCTGGGGCAGGGCTAGCTGGCCTAACATCAGTAGTTCCAGTCGTCTCCCCCAGTTTTGTCGTGTGAAAACTGCTTTGGCTTCCCTTCCAGTCTTACCCCATGCTCCACTCCTCTTCCCTCCACCCCCCAAAAACAGAGTCGCATGCAGATGATGATCGCTGCTCTGATGACGACGACTTCTAACGGGAAATAAGTTCCAGTCATCAGGGAAATGGGCAATAGATGGGGTCCCAGGGGACCAAAGAATCAACAGATGATGTGTTGCCACCGGCTCTGATTCGTAAGCTTCAAGCGTGCTCTTTCGATGTAATTTGAAAATAGTTCTCAGAGTGCTAAGATAACTTCACTTATCAGGAGTTAAATATATTTCCTCGTCTCAACTTTAACCCGAATTCAACACATTCGAGACCCAGAGTGTGCTACAAATTTTGATACACGATCGCCAAATTCTTTGTTCTCAAATCATGGCGCAAATTCCTATTTTCTGGATGGACTCAGCGTAGTTAAATGTTTGGGCTTGCTATCATCTTTTTTAATTTCCCGTATCTGAGACTCTGAGAATAATAATTGTACAATAATCTATTACAAAATACGAAGAATTCCTGAGAACATTCCTAATTGGAACGAAATCTTTTGTGCCTGAAAGACAGCAATAAAAGGATATAATTTTCCACGCTTATCCTCAAAAAATGGGCTGAGATCTTCCACCGCATTGATGTGCAGTGAGAAACCGCGAATCTCCGATGAAAATTGGAAATTGTTGAAACGTGAACATGCCCGTTGTTCCCAAATGACAACCGGACAGAGAGAGAGAGAGAGAGAGAGAGAAGCCAGCGCAATTTCACTTTTTTTGTTGTACTTAGTTGTTGCTGTTGTTTGTTAATTTAATTTGACTCTGAGGCCAATGAACCCCTCCCTCTGTCTGTAGCCTTCTGCCCCTCGTCGCTGGAGCTCGCTTTGATCTGCTCTCCACGTAATGGATAGTACTTAAAGTGGGGTTCTGTTGCTGCTTTTGTTTCATTTGCAATCATCATTCGAATTGTTCTGAATGAATCACCAAAACAAGAGGCAAACAAAAGAGCCTCCTACCACCCGCCCCAACGAATGCCCCATTCACCTTATGAGGCAGCAAAGCTACAGAACTGAGAGACAGCCAGACACAATGGAGTGTACTATAACTTTGGCAATGCATTTGACGACGACAGATCAATGGGGGTGAAAGCTCATCCCCAGAATGATGGAACAATTCAAACTTCAGGCAAAACTCTATTAGAAAGAGAATTAATAATTGTTATCGCTCGAATTTAGAGAGTATCCTTTCGCTTATGCGACATTTGTGCAGCGAATTCGTGCTCCGAATGTGATGAATTGCCATTCGCCAATGTCCATCCCCTTTTCCTTTGCCCAAAAGCAAGGCCTTTGCAGGTCTGCCTTCAATCGCATCTTTCGGATTGGCTTGATATTCCAGCCAGCTCACAGACGAATCGAATCGTCTAGCCTCGAGGGTATTTCGACTTCGGGGCGTCACCAAAAGTTTTGGTTTTCTTTTTTGCATTGCTTTTATTTGTCAGGTTGTGATTCTTTTGCGTACCGCGCACCACACGTTTCTCACTTTTTCCATTGCTCTATGTGTCTCTCCTTCTCTCTCATTTATCATTCTCCAGTGCGTGTTCTTCTCTCTGTGTGTGTGTGCCGCAATTATCGCCGCAATCATCGTGGTCCATTTTGATCTCCACTCCTCATCACTAACGTCAATTACGCCGCCTCGTCTTCAATTCGCCCCGTTCCCTGTTCGCCGCGTACCCTTGCTCGACCCATTCTCCACGTTCCATGCTCGCCCCCGTTAGCCACCGTTCCCTGCTGGCTCCCATGGACATGCACAAACGTGTCGTCGAAGCAGCAGAAAGTGACGGAGAGAGATAGGAATAGGAATAGAAAAAATTAAAGGAAGGAAGATAAAGATGAGGGAGATGCCATAATAG
Organism: Drosophila subobscura; assembly: GCF_008121235.1. Taxonomy (NCBI): domain Eukaryota; kingdom Metazoa; phylum Arthropoda; class Insecta; order Diptera; family Drosophilidae; genus Drosophila; species Drosophila subobscura. The sequence goes on along the minus strand of NC_048530.1, from coordinate 19,092,147 downwards.
AAATCTAAGATCTGTTGTTGCTGTGGCTGTTGCTGTTGTTGTTATTGTATTATTTGATCTTGCAACTGTTTTGTGCGGCAGCCCCAAAGCCAACGACCTGCGGGGCCACTGTCCAGCAATACAGCAGACCCCCAGCTGTACCCCGTGTGGACCAACCATCCTCTGATGAATCCGATGGATCCGCCGCTTGCATAACGATAAACGAACGCCTCTGTTGCGCTCTGCTGGCGATGGATGATCTCTCTCCTCGGCCTCCCGCTCTGTTGTTCTGTTGTTCCAAATGTGACAATACAAAACAATACAATAGATGGGCTGGGGCATGGCGCTTTTTCCCACGTACCCACAGACCAACACCAGCAACAAAAAAAGTGCCTATTATAAAGCGATACTCATTATAATATGGTACACCCCTTACACCCGCAAAACACCCGTACTCTGGTATTAGCCATAAACACAGCGAGCATTACGAGCCGCCCCCCAACTCATCATCAACTCCTCTCAGAATAATAATAATAATAACAATAATAATCTGCCAGCTCGCAAATGAGACTCATTCGGTGGCATTCCCATGGATGTACCAGACATAAATCTACAGATTCATGACGATCTTGACCTCTTGGGATATGAAACAAAATTTGGAATTTTTGTGTACTAAAGCCTTGATTGAAATCCTTCAAACACTTCCTTTTAAAGGGTGATCCTTTCACAGGGTAAAGCATTTTGCCGAAGCATTTGTCAATGGCTGCAATTGTTGCCAAGATGTCATTGAGCGCTGCCATAAATCTTCCATCTTTACGTACGCCGCAGACAACAGACTGAAGCTTGGTGCCATTTGCTGCCCCACCTTCAGGTGCAACCCCGTCAGAGTCCACAAAGCAACAACTGGCGCATAACCCATACATATGTACATACATTACATATATAATCAAAAATAGTCTGGGCAAAGTCTATGCCTGTCTGTCGTCATCGTCATCGATGCCCCTCGACGACGTGCAAAAATGCATCTCCTGCCAAATTATTCATTATGCGGGACGCCCTCGAACGCCAACGCCTTTTGTTGTTCCGCTGCTGATGCATTAATCAGCAGAAAGAAAGACAAGACACAGACAACGGCAACACACAAAAAAAGAGTTTCCTGAAGAGAGCTTTTCAGCAATGAAGCGCACTGCAGCCTGCCGCCTTTATATGGAGTCGCATCCGCTGCAGCAGTTGCCGCTTTGTTCTCACTGCCCATTGGAGCTGTAGAATTTTTTCCCATATAAAAAGCACACAGAGACGACCAAGTAGCCATCAAGCTGTTGCTGCACTTCGACTAGGGAATACCCTACCCAATGAATTTTACCAACAATAGAAAAGGGATTAGAAAATCCTTTTGATCTAGAAATCTCTGAGAGATGCTGAAAAATAAATGCACAAAAATGAAGTACTTTTTGGAAAACCTTTTGGGAATCACTTATGCATTTTTTGTGTGTCGCTGAAGCATCTCACTGTCAGAAGAGAGCCATCGATGGAGAACCTTTTTTGGGTTCAAAGAGTAACTCTCTCTTTCTTCCAGCATTCTCTATCGTACGATATCGAATTCTGGCCATTGGCTTGCACTTCCGCTACGCTCCGTTGTGCGGCAGGGAGTGGAGTTTCGTCCCGTTCCGTTCCCTTCCGTTCCTGTCCTGCTCTTTTTTTTTGTATGTGCCTTTTACAGGTGCCGACCGTAGGCGTTGTGGTTGACTGATTTGAAGCCGCAGAGAAGCAGAGAGAGAGAGAGAGAGAGCGTAAAGCAGGGCCAAAGGTAGAGAATAGAGATAGCGACAGCGACAGTGTGGGACACATTAAATCGAGAGAACAGCTGCTACTTTTGCTTCCACTTTTTCTGCTGCTGCTGCTGCTGCTGCTGTTGGAGCGAAGAGAAAGTAAAAAATAAAATAAGAAATGTTTAAGCAAAGTCAAGCGGCGAAATTAATGTTCATCAGCAACGTAGCACGCAGCACGCAGCAGTGCCACACAGTGCGGCAGTGTGGCAAAGACGTTAGTTGGATGGTGTGACTGTGACCAGTTTTCTTTTCCACACGCAGCACAAACAGCAGCAGCAGCAGCAGCAGCGGCAGCAGATAAAAAATGTACAAGAAAAAATACACGCACGCACGCAAGAGGAAAATCCAGTTATAGCAAAAAAGTAACCACAAAAATACGAATACGAGGCCTAGAATTCAGCAAACCCCATTTTCATCGAGCTGTGGGATTGGCTCTGGGGGATTGGGGTTTGGTTTGGTTTGGTTTGGGTTGGGAAAATGCAAAAATGAAACGAGAGAAAGTATTCAAAACCAATTGGCGCGTGGAAGAGTGCGCTGGAACCCAATAAATCTTTCCTGTTCTCTGTGCACATTGTAAATATTGTAAAAATGAAGTTTTCTCTCTTGGCGGAGTCTCACTGGGGGAGAGGGAAGCCAATTAAGAGCTGAGCATTTACCGAATGTCTCTCCATTGAATGATCTCATGCGTGAGTGAGTGAGTGAGTGGGTGGGTGCATTGGTGTTCCATTCCGCACCATTCCTCCATGTGCACGCATAAACAACGGATCCCATTCCGTTTCGCATTGGCACATTACACCAAAAGGCAACGAGCATGAAATTGAATAAGTTAAAAGGAACATTTAAGCCACGAAAGAGAGTGTAAAACATGGAAAGGAATTGGTAGAAATTGGTTGAACAAAAAATGCGCAGTGCGCAGTGCGCAGTCGCGCGTGCCTGCAAAGAACCCATTTGGTTAAACAATTAGTTGAAAAATATCCAGAGTCACAAAATACAAGAGAATCAGCCCCCAAAAAGTGGGATTAAAGACAGCCACTGGCTCACTGCGTTGCTTGTTGTGTGCCCCTTATTATTTTTGTTTGAGAGGGCCAACTCCAACACGCCATGACCATAAATCTTAATTGCCGACGCGGGCAAGCGAAACAACCGCGAAAAACAGAAGTCCGTCTCAGAGCCAGACCCGTCTCATTCGGTGGCGCCTCTCGTTAGTGTTGCGCGTGTGTTCTTTACCCAACTTGTGCCCTAACTAACTGTGTCATTCGTAGGGCACATCCTTACCACAATAACATGTCAAAGCTAAGGAAATAAACCAAAAAATAAGCAAAAACCAAAAATAGAACAACAAAAAACACCCTTAAAACTGAAAAAAACACCAAAATCAAACCAAAAACAATCCACAAAAAATACTACAAAGAAACTAAGGAATTACCACAAGCAAATACCAAAATAAATACCAAAATCAAGGATGAACTGCGGTGCTCTGCGCACAGTCAACGATGGAGGAGGAGGAGGAGGCGGAGGAGTGGTGCATATGCAACAACAACAAACGACAAAAATGAACTCTATGCCACGCAACACCGGGCCACTGCAGCAGTTGCAGCTGCAGCTGCAGCAGCAGCAACATCAGACCCAATCCCAATCCCAATCCCAGTGCCACCGGGCGGTGGCAATCGAGCAACAGCCGCCAGCGGCGGCGGGTGCACTCCGACGCAGCACAATACCGAGGGGCCGTGGCCTGGCCTCCTGTTTGCGCGGCGAACGGGACGATGCACCCACACCGCCCATCCATGAGGTGCACTGTGATCTGCAGCAGCTGCAGATGTTGCAACAGCAGGAGCAGCATCAGCATCAGCAGCATCAACTGCAGCAGCTGCAGGATCGCTGCTCCGTGCCAGCCAACACAACGGCTAGTGGCACTTTGGAGCCTGCTACGGGCAGGAGTAAGTATATTCCATCTCCCCATTTCCCATATCTGCATCTCCCTGAGAGTCATCATCCCTACCCAGTCATCATGCTTTTGTGCCTCACATGTCGACGGATGCAATGTGCGTGAGTGTGACATCATCGAGAATCATTGGAGTCGCAGTCAGTACCCGCTTTGAAGCACAACGATGACCAGTGTAGTGTTGATAATGCCACAAATAATCGGAAATCATGGGAATTTCGAGAGAGCCAGAGGCACCAGACTACTCCTGGGTCATCCATCCATCCATCCATCTCCCACGAACAATTGCTTAATTTATGAGTTTGCTCCACATTGTTCCGTATCTTGTATCTGCTCGTTGGGTATCTGGGGCTATGTATCGCCTTTACGCTGCGTTTGCACATTTTACAGTCAACCCATAGACAGCCAGAGCCACATCCACAGTCAACCCGTCCAGTTCCATTGCTCTGAGAGCAGCACACACAAGTCTATCTGCCTGTGCCTCTCTCTGCCTTTCTCCCCCTTTTGCTGTACGAGTATTCATATTTTGCATTAATTGAAATGAATTCATAACAACAGGCGACAGCAACACTTGAAAGGTCGGAGGGAGAGCTATGTAAATGGGTCGTCAAGTCGACTCGAGTCTTGTCTTTAAAGATACGAGATACGAGAGTACGAGCACAAAACACAACTAAAGCTTCCTCGAAACTTCGAATGTCAAATGTCACAAGATCGAATAGGAATACAAATTTACATTTAGTTTCTGTTATTGTTATTTGAAACAAATGTATCCGTTCGCTTATGAGAAATTTATACTGCGAAAAAAACTACTGCTGAAAATATGAACAAACCAAGGGAAAATATTACGTTCATTAGTTTAAATATTTGTTCGCAATACAGTAATTATTCATTATACATTTCGCATTAATTAGCATTAAAAATTTGCATTTAGAACTAATCCATTTGAATTTTCTTTTCTACTTGCAGGTGAGTACAAATCGAAGACACTGCCGCGCATACATTTCGATACGGCGCTAAATGATACATCCCTCAATGAAGGTAACAACAGAATCGATTCTATACCTTAATCAGGGGATCAAGGGGATTCCATTTGGGTTATGGGACGGGACGGGACGGGACCATCCCATGTAGTTCTCTATCCCCCTCAATGGGGTGACATTGTTTTGCTTGCTGACATTTCCATGTGGCGCTAAAAAAACCCATTCTCAGAGACCTAGAAACCCACTAATGCGTCAGACGACTCGCGCTCGGCGGCTCTCTCTCTGGGGTTCTGGGGCGTTTATTTTTTATTTTTTGTCAGCTCAGCGTAATGCGATCGTTCAAGAGCAGAGGAAGGCAGGGGAGCCACAGCAGCGGATTATCTGCGGGTGTGAATTACGGGAGGAACTATCTCTGGCATTCGCTGAGCAAACAATTGTCTGTCTGGGAAGCTATTGACATAGAAATTTCGGTAAAAGATACAATGATACCAGACCAGATACATGGTGTATCGATTTCAGTTCAGTTACTGGCTTTACATTATAATTGAATGTGGGAAATTCTCAACTGTGATAATAAATATGATCGATGGAATAATTATGAAATAATTGCACTTCCACAAACGATCAAATAAGTTCCGTGGATCACAAAAATAAATTCCACCAGCAGATATAACCCATATAAAAGAAAATATCTTATCTCCATGCATGAAATGTCTTCGATCGTCAATTCTACATTATTTCTACATGCATTATACACCGCCAACCTAAAAGTATGCAACGGTTTTCAAACGCTTCTTGATTAGTTGTCCGCTTGGCCGCAAATAGCCTGGGGCGCCAGTCACCATAAAAAAAAAACCGTTGAAATAGTGTAGAAATGATTGGGAAGGGGAAAGAAGGTAGACCCTTCCTGTCCGGAAGGGTAACAAAGGGAGCGCAAACAGAAAGAATGCTTTTGAGAAATTCATGTGAGAAATATCCGTACGTACGTATGTATGTATATATGTATGCATGTATGTGCGCGTGTATGTCTTATGTAACGATCACCTGGGATATAGGGTTGAAAACTCTTTCTCCGCCCCCAAACCCACTGCCGGCATGTGCGACATAACAGTTCATTGTGCCCTAGGCTAATGCTTACTAAAATGGAACTGCCGAGTCGATGCCGGTGCTCATAAACAAGTCGCGCAGTTCCGTTCCGTTAAGGTAATGCCTATAGGTAAACAATGGTAAAGGAGCGGAGGCGAACGTGTCGCATAAAACCCCCTAGTCACGCACTTCCGCAACGCAGAGAGGCATGTCCACTGCTTCAAGCGGGGGTGGAAAGAGGAGAATTGTATGCCTAGCGGTAGAAAGAGGAAAGAGGAATGGCACGATAATAAAGGTAGAGTAGAGCGTTGTGTTACAAAGGGTGGGGTGGGGTGGAGACTGGAGAACGGCACTCTCTAATTTGCTTATATTATGCGTTGCCGGGCTAAGTAGTGGGACAAATATACATATATGTACATATAAATATATGTATGTACAAACATGTACCTACCGACACACACACACACAGCACACAGACAAACCTGTTCTCTCTCAATTAGATCAATTACGAGGCACATTGCCACTCACGCCCTTATGTTGCTTTTTGGTGGCTTTCCATTCCTTTTCTTGTACACTTTGTGCGCTACCCCCCACTGCCATAAGCAGGGCATATTGATTTGGTTCATCGATCGCTCATAACCAAATGAGATTTACCCTTTGCTTTGATACGGGATGGGCGGGAGTGAATATTTCCCCCAGCGATCGCTATTGCCTGCATATGCATAGCACATATGAACATACATATGTATTTTTTACAATATACGTATGTACATATGTATATCTGCCAATAGTTTATACACGAATGTTATTCGAACATACTTCGTAGCGCACTGACAAGTCCATGTGGCTCGCTTTTTTCGTACTCTCTCTGGCACACAAACTCCTTGCTCTCTTGATGATCTTGCTCTCTCCCTCTTTCTCTTTTTGTCTCGTTTTCGCAAGGTAAAATTTTATTAGGTAGGGAACTCACCCGATTAACCCATTGTCGACCAGTGGGTGTTGAGGTACACTGGCCGAAACTGATGAAACTTTAAGAATTCTAGCATTGTTCAGGTGAAAAATTTCGTGGAAAATTTGTGTAAAGGGAAACGGAAAAATGTATTTACAAGATGAATTCGCAAACAGTATGATTTTCCGCTGCTTAACTTTAGTTTCTCATCACCTGTTTAAATAGAGGGGGGATTAGTGGGTTAAGTTCGAAACGCAGAAATGAGCTCTCTAGTTTGAAAAATAGATTCATGGTACATGTATTTATACCAGCGCGCGCAAATTACCGTTTACTTCGGCCGCTCTGTTTTGTTGCTCGTTTGCGTTGAGGCCGTTGTTGATACCTCTGTTTTTTATACCCTTGAAATACGATAATTCTAAAATTATCCCAGGCGCTTGCAAAACATTGGAATAGCCGCGGTTGGAGCGCGCGCACGCGTATTACTGTTGTTTTTTTTTTTGTTTGTTGCGTTGTACGGGTTGCTTTTTTTTTGTTGTTAAGTGGTTTTAACAATTGTTGTGTTTTTGTTGGCGTATTTGTTGCGCCTGCCTGTTTGGTTTATGGACATCCGACACTTCTGGGACGTTCTTTTAATACATTTTAATGTGAAAAAAATGTGTTGATGCAGCAGCATCTGTTGTGCCCGCGACTGTGTCCTGTGCATGTGTGTGTTGTTTGTGTATGCTGGCATTCCAGGGCAGTGTCTGTGTGAGTGTGTTTTACACTGAAGCACTGCTTTTTCGAGGTGCTGCAACTAAAAACCAAATCAAAAGTTAACCCAAGCGACGATGTGATGCGCGACAGTGATAAACGACACAAAACAAAAGCAGCAAGAGAGCGAAACAGCAACAGCAACGACTATTGCAACCACAAAACAGAGATATCAAAGAAGAGAAAGAAATAAGAAAAAAAAGCGTTGGCTGCAAACGCGGAAATGCACTTGAGCGCATAATTTTTATAAACCAAGCGACAAAACAACACCAACCAACAAACAAAAACAAAAGAAGCAGAATAAGAAGAAGAAGCAGCAACAGAGCAAGAAATTGCTTGTCAGCAAATTGCAGACGAAAAAGGAGAAGAAGAGAAGATACCTGCACATCAACGAACGGACGCTCTGCTCCCTCTCTTCTTTCTTTCTGTCTCCTTTTTGTGCGCGTGTGTGTGAGTGTTGTATGTGCGTGTGTGTGTGTGAGCAATGATCAGCGAGGCGCCTGTGCACAGCAGCAGCAGCAGCAGAGACCATTGAAAACAACGGGCGCACACACCAAAATGTTTCAGGCGGCCACCGCCAGTGACGCTAGCATTACAACAACAACAAACACAGAACAAAGAAGCGACGCCGCAAACGTAACAGTAACAGCAACAGCAACGCCAGAGGAAAAAACGCAACGCCGTCGTTCCACGTTCTATGTCCCATTAGTGATCGAAGACGAAGAAGAGGACAAAGCGGAGGAGGATAAACAGAAGCAAAAGGAGAAGGAATCCTCGCCCTACGGTGGCAGCAGCTGCAGCAGCAGTTCCAGCCTGAGTAGCAGCAGCAATAACAACAACAACAACACACCCGAACATACCACACATCCCCCCCAAAAACAGTCCTCTTCATCGAAAGGCTTTGGGTTGAGGAAGTCGGGCTCCGTTAAGAGCGGAGTGGCCAAGGTGAGTGCGCTCTTTGAGCGCAGCAGCCACAGAAGTGGTAGCCAGAGCGGAGGGAAGGTCAACAAAATGTCACCGCCGTGCGGCTTCAACTGGAGCATCAGCGGCAGTGAGAATGCCGCCCAGTATTCCGACTCGGACGAGGATGAGGAGAATTCGGTGGAGGCGATGCATCGCGAACAGTTGCTCAAATCGCTGCCATCGGCCGCGGCATCTTCCACGGCCTCACCTTCGAAACTGAAGCGATATGGGATCGTGTTGAACGTGATCAGCCTCAATGGCAGCAGTGACTGCGATTCGGAAGGAGGTGCTCCCGGGGGGTGCACTCAAACTGCCGCTGCCGCCGCCGCCACCGCCACTCTCAGAAGTCACTCTAATGAGGATCAGGACATTGCGATGGCAAATCCGACACCGCCCAAGCAGCAGGCTCTCTCCCTGTCCCCAGCGCATTCGCGTCAATCGTCGTCCGGCGTATCATCAGTAAACCAAGGGGTTGCTGGTGGTGACGACGACGATGACTCAGAGATAAGTCGCATGCAGACGAACACCTCAACGCCCATCAAGCTGATGAAGTCGCGATCGCGCACGAACATACTCGCCGTACCGCTGCCCACTGTGGAGAGAGGGCTCGCAACAGCAACATCAACGGCAACGGGAACAGCAGCTGCGAGTGCGAGTGCGACTGCGTCATCACCTTGCGGCAGCAGTAATTCCACGACAACGACAACCACAACGCTGATTACGCTCCGAGCCAAATCGAAGACCCTACCCCAGAACCTATCCCCGTCAGTAGCACTCCGCGAGGCATCCGCTCTACACCAGTCGCCGTATCCGCATCCACACTCGCAGCAGCACAACCTGCCCAAACAGCGGCAACTGTTCGGTGGGAGTACGGCCAGCCATTTGCCAGAGCAAAGTGGTGGTTCCTCCTCGCCCTACAAGCTTCAGGGCAGCTCGTCGGCCACATCGATAATCACGCACAGTTTCCCCCCGAAGAACCTCTTTCTGCTCAAGTCGACGCCCAAGCTGACGGCCGCGGATGCAACTGCCGGTGGCACGTGTCCACCGCCGGTGCACACATCAGCGATCTGCTCGCCGCCCAAGAAATCGCTCAGCTTCATTCGACGCGCCCACTCCACGAAGGTGTCGCGCAGCAATTCCCTGCTAAAGACCATCGGTGGCGGAGTGGGATCGGGACTGGCAGGCGGAGAAGGGACGTCTGCCCACCAAAGTAGTCTGTTGATGATGCACTCGAGCAGTCAGTATTCGCAGCAGCTGTCGGCGTCGTCCAGCTGTGCTGGCGACAGTGGCATCGGCACCGGCAGCTGGGGCAAGCACTTTTATCTGCCCTACGATGTCTGCCCCCTGGGTCTAGACGAGCTGAACAGCTACTTTCAAACGGATCACTGCGAGGAGCTCATCTGTGAGCGTTTCAAGATCAAGGATCTGGTGATGCATGCCACAGCCTCCTCGGCCACCGAAGCCGGCGTAGGATGCAACACAACAACAGCAACAGTGGATGAGGAGGATACGACAGTGACAGCGGACGATGATGCGGGACATCATTCTGGTAGGTCTTTAAAGGAAAAGTTTCAACAACTTTGCCTCAGTCTTCACGTCTTTCTTCGTTCTTTTTAGTTTTGTTTTTACTTACGTTAGTTCGTCATTCCTTTGTTTTGTGTGTGTGTGTGTGTGTGTTTCCTGTTACAATCGATCAAACAAAAAGAAAAGGGAAAGAACAACCCCCAAACATAGGGTTCGGAAACGATCCGTTCCATTCCCCGCGCGTTTCCCCCCCAATTTCATATCGTTACGATCGATTTTGCATTATATTTACGCTCTGCTGGTGTTGTTGCCTAGAGAGTGTGAGTGAGAAGGGGGAGACGACACACACGTACATACGTAAGCATGTATGGTCACGATAAGATAAGATGGCACCTAGCACACACACACCCCACACCCCACACCCTGAGAATTCCAATACCCGTACCCCATTCAACCATTCCATTATCCCGCTCTTAATATTAAGCCTTCCTGTTTCGTGCGTTCCTTTTTGCGACGTTCTGCAAACGTCTACCATCAGACATCATCATAATCATCATCATTCCAGCAGCAGAAAAAGCAGAAGCATCGAAAGGGGAGGGAGGTGTGTCGAATTGGTGCTGTTCTCCTCCCTCAAAAGACGTTCCATTCCGCTTACATTCTACTTTTCGTTCTCCGTCTTCTTCTTTTGCGTTGCGTAGCCCAATTGTTTACCTCAATTGTAGCTCAATTTGGTTGGCCATGGGACGAAACACAAGCAGAAGCAGAAGAAGTAGCAGCAGTCAAGCGTTGCGTCGCACAATGGGACTCAACTGAAAACTGAAATGAAATAGAACTCAACTCAACTAAACTGAATTGAACCGAAAATGATAGGAAAGTGTACCGGACTGCTGTCCGCCCCTGTACCTCTGTCTCTGTCTGTTTGTCGGCTGTCGGGCATCCTCTTGCATTCTGATTTTGTATTCCAGGAATGGACGCAGCAGTTTTCTACTTTACTACTTGAAATGTGTATTGTGAATTGGAATCAGTTTGCCATACATAAACACATCTGGGAGTACTTGGAAGCGCCCCAAGTGAGCTGCATTTCAAATGAGAGACAGACAGACAGAGAGAACCAGAGGGACCAGCCATCGATTGATACCGTTAAAATTGTCACTTGATTGCTATGAACAAAATTTGCATTGCAATTTGCAGCTAATTTTGGTTCATTAAAGTTGTGCCTCTGTGTGTGTGTATGTGCGTGTGTGTTGTACTGTGTCGTTTCTTCAGACTGCTTTGCTCTTACACTCTCCATTCAATCCATTCCCCTCCTCCTTGGTTCCGCTCGCTCTCTTTGGCTACAATTTCAATTTTGTGGCTTTGTTGCTGTTTTTGATTATGATTCACATGCACACACTCGTACACACACATCTAAACACCCGCACAAGAAACCAGTTTTGAGCAGCAGCAGCAGCGAGAGCAGTGAACGAGAAGATAGAGAGAGAGAGAGAGGGAGCGGGCAAACAAATGTGATCGTTTGTGCGGGAATGGAAAAGAGAGCGAAATGAATGCTAAACAAACGAGCGGCTTTATTTTAAAAACTAAAATTGTTGCTGCCATCTGTGTGTTTTTGTTTTTCTGCAAGGTATGTTCTGTAAGAAGGTTAGGCAGTGGGCGATGGAAACATCTTCATTCGGCGCACTAGTGTCGATTGCCTTACCCATTAATGGCAGAAGCATGCATGTAAAAGCATATCCCTCTCTTTCTCTCACTCTCTATCTTGCTCTTTGATGCACTGCTGGCGGAGCTGGAAGAGTGTGCGGTATGAGGGAATGGAAGGTGAAGGGGTGGGGCGTGTGACGGGGTCAGCTGCAGTTGCAGTTGCATTTTTATTTGTAATTTGATAAGACGAAAAACGCTTTTGTAACGACATTCACCCAAAGGAGGTTGAGTTTGTTGTTTTTTTCTTTGTCGATAAAGCTGTCGTCAGACACACACACGGACACACAAGAAATAGAAGAGAAGCACATAGAGAAATGCTAAGAAGAAGCGCAAACATAATGAAAATTGAAAGGAAAATTTATGATCTTTGATTTGTGTGGCAGTCCGAATATTTTCCTGGGGTATTCTGACCGGACCAGATGTTTGCCTGTCATCTTTCTTGGTTTAGTTTATTGATTTTCGACTTCTTATCGTCCGTCAGCCTTTCATTTTCCACATTTTCCACCATACGCTGATATACGGTGATAATTGAGGCGACCTTATCGCACGTTTAGCAGCAGCAGATGCATGCCGCCCCCCGCCACAAGGTATCCGATCCGATCCGACCCGACCCGATACATCCATCGATATTTTCCCATTCGTTTTGCCTGCTGATTGATTTTAGTCTGTTTTCTTATCGTGCTTTCACTTTATGAAATCCGTTTTAATTGGAAGAATTTGGAAAGAAAACCCAACCACACAGAAATGTGCGCTTTTGGATGAGTCAAACGATGAGCCATATTTCGGAGATGACGATGGTGATGATGATGATCTCCTCCGGAGGAGGTCATCGAAATTCAAAAGAGCATCATTCATAACATTTAAGCAACGAATCATTACACACACACACACACACACACCCCACATATGGTGTTGGGGGTATGGCTGTAATAAGCCCTGGAACTGGGTCTAGGCTTGGGTCTGACTTCACCTGACCATATACGCACGTAAGGTGATCTCTAAGCTGATGATCTTCTTCGCTCCAAAAAATAGAAGAAGGCTGTTTACAGCCATCCATGCCAACATGCGTGGGGGGAACTTCTCGTATGGTGGAATGGAAGTGGAGCGGTTTCCGAATGAGAACTTTAACGGAATTTGTGAGAATAAAAGGTGAAATATTATGTAAAAATATGAATGAAAAGCTGACAAAGTATGCGCTGCTCTTTCCTCAAAATCGTATTAAGTATTTCATTGAAATCTGAAATATATTCCCTTTATATTCATGCAAATTATATGTGAAACAATTTTGCTGGCATTAAATTCCCTTTGAAAATGTACCCGATGCGCGTGTCCTCCACGCTGTGCATGTTCTTCCTGATTAGAGTAAGTTTTTCGGGGTTTTTTTGTTGGATTACTTTCTGAGCCATGCAATGTATCCACAAACGCAGATGATGTTCCATTTTCAAGTCCTCAAAGCGGCGCCAATATCGCAGTCCGTAGAGGCAGAGCCTTCTGAATTTGCATGGAGAGAAAAACGAGCAAGTACTTCAGCGCCATCTTCGGAAACACTCGATGACACTATCATGATTACGATGCCAGACAGACGAACGAACACACCGGAGGTATCCAAGATGATACCAGAAGATTCTCCTAGCAGTAGCACAGCGGAAATCCAGAGCAGTACGCAAGAGGCAACCCCAAGGAGAACAGATGAACCGCAGAGAGTGTTACAAGAGGTCAACCAAAAGAAACCAGAGGAATCCCAGAGAAATAGTTCAGTGGAAGTGCAGATAAGCAGCCCAGAAGAATTCCAAAGAAATATTCCAGCGGAGCCGCAAGGAAGTAGCACAGTGGATCCCCAGAATAAACCAGAAGAACCCCAGAGAAGTAGCCCAGAGGCACCCCAAAGCATTAGCACAGTGATTCCCCAGAGGAGACTAGAAGAAACCCAGGGAGGGACAGCAGAAGAACCCCAGAGAAGTATTACAGTGGAACCCCAAAGCAGTAGCACAGTGGCTAACCATTGGAGACTAGCAGAAACCCAGACAGGGACACCAGAGGACAACCCCGAAGAAGCAGCCATCGGCTACAGCACAACGACAAAACCTGAACCTCAAACCCGAACCAAAAAGCAAACCCAAACCCAAGGCTCAAACAACAAGCACGGCCACCCTCCCGATAAGGGACTTCGTATGTTTGGGTTAAAATCATTCAAAATTCCTGCAGCCGACCCTCAGATGGACAGCAGAACCACAACTACGGCGAACGTGATCAATGAGAGCACACAGCATCAGACACAGCTGACGATACCGCTGGCACGGACATACGGACTCAGAAATCTTCCGTGGAGAGCGGTGAAGAACACGTGGAAGCAGATGGACTATGAGGATGTGTGGATGGACACGCGACTGGCGATTGGACAGTATAGTAGGATTCCCCGTATTCGAATGGCATCAAATCCACTCGTCAACTATTATCCAGACGATGCCAAGTTGGGGACAGTTTGCAAGCAAATGTCCACGCTCTATGGCAACGTAGCGTGGGAGAGAACACATTCTAGATTCTCATTTTTTCCACACAAGATCTACATGCGGGCGCGCACATTGAGAAAGGTTGACAAAAACTTTTGGAACAGACAAACCCGTAATAGATGCCACACTGGAAAGCTGTTGACCAGCGATATCAATAAGTTTCTCTACTGCGAGATTCAGCGTCACATGTACATGTCGGCTTATTGCGGGAAACTTACGGCAGAACAACTAATCGATGTGGAGATATGATGATAAATATCTATCAAAATATGAACAAAACTCACAGTGTAGCTTAGCAGTAAGCATGTTCCGATGTGGCATTTCTTTTGGGAATATTTCAGCTGTGCCTTCTTCATCCAAATTTATGGACATTTGTTTTATGTCTTCCCTCTATGGGCAGGCGGTTCTTGTGCGTGGGGCGTGAGCCTACAAAATGTGCCATTTTTGTCAGGTTGCTTTTTGGTTTCTGTTTTTGATGTGCGTTTGGTTTTAAGGCTAGAGACTATACGATATGGTATGGATAGCTTTGGGACATTATAAGTGCAATTATTTCAATGAATGAAAATGGTAAACGCTTTCTCCTGCGCCTGATGCGTTCTCTTGCTCTCTTCCAGTGTGTCTTAGTCGTCAGTTGTTGGTACATAAACTACACCCAATCAATGGTTTTTTTTTTGCATATTTGTTCCTCCTTTAATGGGGAATGAACCAACCCAAAAGGCACCCCAATGCAGCTCCTTTTGAGTGGAAATATATCGGACTGTTTGCATCTCTTGGAATGGGAATGGCGTCAGTGTCTCCCATGAGTGAATAATGAAACGATGTTTGCTGTTTTTAATGACTCACAGCCTCACTTTGGGGGGGTTTAGCAGGCAGACTAAGCCTCAGCCTCATCCTCAACCTCAGCCTCATCCGCAGCCTCATCCAGTTGGGTGGTCTGCTGCTGTTGCGGGACAAGGTCGCTTTGTGCGGGCGGGCAGCAGCAGCAGCAGCAGACGCTGAAGAACAAAAAAGATTGTGTGCTCGGAGATGGAAGATACAAATGAGAAGAAGATTGAAAACCTGTTTTGAGTCGCAACCACAAGCAGCAAGCGGTTGTCCCTCTTATCCCTCCCGTAATGAGGCACATGATGAATCATATGTGGATGGTGGTGTGCTGGTGGTACCTGATGAACTCTGCCTCTTGATGGGTTTTGTACTCTGGCACAGGGTCGTACAACGGGGGCGTTGCCGGGGGACAGGTGATGTGTGCAGCAGCTGCTGCTCTCCCGCCTGTTCGTTCTTTTGTTCGTTCCAACCGAGAAACCAGTTTTGCCCAAAAAACATAAAAAACAAAAATTTACAGAGCAGAGCGAGGCAGGAAGGGATTGAGGGAATAAATGCATCATTTGTGGGGCGAGGACTGCTCCAAAAAGCAAGGAAATTCCCTTCCGGAAATGGCAAAAAAGAGGATAATATATATTCTGATCCTCCTTTTTGTTTTTTCTCCCTGCAGATACTTCCTACGAGAAGGCCTGTCGTCGGGGATCAGCGCCCACAACGCCCATTTTGGGCAGCAAACAGCATCAGCAGCAGGAGCACAATGCCACATCGCGTTTTACAAATTTCTTTACCAAAAAGTAAGTCGAAAAATAAACAAAAATTGTGAATTCTATCTAAACTGCTCCTTCGGTTTCTTGTTAGATCCAATCCCTTGAAGCGTACCAAATCGGTGACCAAATTGGAGCGGACGAAGCGCGGATCGGGCGGCTTGAGAGGCTCTCGTTCGCATGAGAGTCTGCTGTCGAGTCATGCGGTTATGTCCACGATTGGTGAGTTTAAACAATAATTAAATCAGAGATTAAGATTGCTAAGAACGCTTACCCTCCTGCAGATCTCTCCTGCACTGGGGCCGTGGGTGTGGCACCCGTCCATCAATCGGTGCTGGGCCGCAGGCATTGCTTTCAGGTGCGCGGTGGACCACGCGGCGAGCGCTACTACTCGTGCGGCTCACGGCAGGAGCGTGATCTGTGGATATATTCGCTGCGCAAGTCGATAGCACCGAATGCCGAGCACACGCGTCGCACCGACAACTCCCTGAAGATGTGGGTGTACGAGGCCAAGAATCTGCCGGCCAAGAAGAAGTACTTCTGTGAGCTGCAGCTGGACAAGACACTGTATGGTCGGACGAGCGTTAAGCTGCAGACGGATCTGCTGTTTTGGGGCGAGCATTTCGACTTCCCGGACATACCGGAGATCAATGTGATCACCGTGAATGTGTTCCGCGAGGTGGACAAAAAGAAGAAGCGGGACAAGTATCAGTTCGTTGGCTCCGTGAAGATACCCGTGCATGAGGTAAGCTCGCGGCTGCCCTGCGAGCACTGGTACCCGATACTCAGCGAGAAGGCCGGCGACAGCCTCGGCCGACACTCGGGCAATGGCAAGGAGAGCAACGGCAGCAGCGGCAAGGATCGCGAGAAGGAGCAGGTGCCAACGCTGCGCATCAAGTGCCGCCTGCAGAGCACCGACATCCTGCCCATTAACATTTATGGCAACTTTCTGGCCTATCTCAAGGATAATTACAAGCGCGTGTGCGAGACGCTCGAGCCGGTGATTGGTGTCAAGGCCAAGGAGGACATTGGCCAGGCCTTGGTGCTGCTGATGCACGCCCAGGGGCTGGCCGGTGCCTTTCTCACCGATGTGGTGGCCCTCGATCTGCTGCGCGTCGGTGATCAGCGGCTCACGTTCCGTGGCAATTCGCTGGCCACCAAGAGCATGGAGGCATTCCTGAAGCTAACCGGCGAACAGTATCTGCAGGACACCCTCTCGGCGCCCATTAACGAGCTTATCCACTCGGAGCGTGACTGCGAGGTGGATCCCACAAAGGCGAGCGGCTCCTCGGCGGGCTCCCTGCAGCGTCAGCAGGCGGCGCTGCGTGCCGCTGTCCGCAATGCCTGGCAATGCATCTACGAGTCGCACAAGCATTTCCCCGCCCAGCTGCGCAATTGCTTTGCCACGTTCCGTGAGCGCCTGCAGCAGCTGGGGCGCCAGGATATGGCCGATAATTTGATCTCGGCCAGCATTTTCCTGCGCTTCCTGTGCCCGGCCATACTGTCGCCGTCGCTGTTTAATATCACCAGCGAATTGCCGTCGGCCCGGGCCACCCGCAACCTCACGCTGGTCGCCAAGACGCTCCAGACGCTGGCCAACTTCACGCGCTTCCAGGGCAAGGAGAACTTTATGGAGTTCCTGAACGATTTCCTCGAGCAGGAGGCCGATCGCATGCAGCAGTTCCTGGAGATAATATCCACGCGGCCGGAGCACCCGACCCCAGACTCGATACTCGACTGGGCGGGCTACATTGATCAGGGCAAGCAGCTGTCGATTCTGCACAGCTTGCTCAGCGAGAGCCTGGCCAAGCTGCCGGAGGCGCGACAGCACGAGCTGGATCCCCTGCAGCACATCCTCGATGACATAACCAAAGCCCGCGAGCAGGGAAGCCTCGGCATGGCGCTGCCAGGCGGATATTTGCCCACGTCCACGCATTCGATAGCCACCAGCGAGAATCAGGAGAATCGACAGCCCAGCAGCGCTGGCATGGGCATGGGCATGGGCATGGCTGCCTCCTCCTCCTCGTCGGCTGGTGGGGGTCTGGCCGAGCTGCTGCCACAGCAGACACAGCTGGCACAGCCGCAGCATGCGATTGTGAGCAAGCCGCTGTCCGCGGAGCGTGGCATCATGCGGGGTGTCCTCACACCCAATTCCCTGGAGAAGAATATCTTTCGGTATAACGATCCCACGGTCAATGGAATACTTCTCCAGCAGCAGCAGCAGCAGCAGCAACAGCAGCAACAGCAGCAGCAGCAGCATCCGATGCAGTTGCACTCCAATTCGCAGAGCTCCATTGCTGGCGTGGGTGCGGGACAGCAGCAGCAGCAGTATGGAGGAGGCTTGCAGCATGCCCAGTCGCAAAGTTCGATGGCATCTTCATCGTTGAATGGCAGCAGCAGCAATCTGTTGCATTCGCACACGCAGCAACAGCAGCAGCAGCAGCAGCAGCTCCACTCGCATCACCAGTCGCAGCATTTGCACTGTCCGCCCGGACCGCAGACGAGTGCTTCGAGCACAATGGAGCGCATGGATCGGATGGAACGTCTGGGGCAGTCGTATCAGTATGTGGTCAATGGCTCGGGGCACATCCATGGCCATGGACATGGCCACCAGAATGGCAACGAGTACGAGAGCGGCCACAGTCAGAGTCCCTCCTCATCCACCAGCAGATCCAGGACACTGCCACGCAATGGCAATGGCAATGGAAGTCCCGGCAATGCCAATCCCAATCCCAATCCCAATCCGATTAACAATAACAACAATCAGGGCAGCTATGATGACATGCATGACAGGGAGTTCCAGATACAAATCTCTGGCCTCGACACAAGCAGCGCTTTTGTCCGCAAGTCACCCACGCCCATGATGAAGTCCACCAGCGGTGGCGGCTTGGGTGGCGTCTCAGCGGGCCGTATGCATCAGCATAAACTGAATCTGGGCATACCGGATCACTCCGGAGGAGCGGCAACGGGAGCGGGCTACCCGCGACAGCAGCAGCAGCAGCAGCACCAGTCGAACCTGCATCCCAATTCGAATATGCCCAAGAATCTGGAGGATCTTGACGATCTCTTCAAGTATGCGGAGGAGCATGATGTGGCGGAGCATCATCAGCTGCAGCATCAGCATAACCAGCAGGGTGGACACCTAAAGCAGATGCCCACAGGCACAGCAGGAGCAGCAGCAGCAGCAGCAGCAGCATCAGCTCCGCCGGGCAGCAGCTCTGCCCTCAAGGAGCAACTGTCGGCCAAGAGCAGTCACTGCAGCTCTGGCTATCAGAGCATCTCCACGAATCCCTCGCCCTCGCAGTCCTCCAGTCCCGTGGAGAGCCAGTTGAAGGCCGCAATGAATCATTCGCATCACAATGCGCCGCTGGCCTTCAAGAATCCCTCGTATCAGCTGCAGAACGGTCCACAGCCCAGAGGAGGAGGAGGAGCAGCCAGCACTGCAGCCACAGCAACTCCTCAACAGCAGCAGCAGCAGCAGTTTGGGCAGCGCCTGAAGAAGCCTCTCGGTGCTGGGGTGGTGGCCGCACGTGCCGCGTTCCTCAACAGCGGCGGTGCCTTGGACCCGGCCACCCTGACGCCCAGCTCCTCGGACGAGCAGCTATCGGCGGAGAATTACTACAGCTATGCGGCGGCTGCGGCGGCCGGCGCAGGTGTCGGCTCAACCAAAATGGAAGCGCAGCGTTCCCTTAGCGGCGGCAGCAGCTCCTCGACCTCGGCCTCCGTCTCGAATCTGGGTGGCAAGGGCTCAGCCTCAGCGTACGGACGACTCAACGGTGGTGGGGGGCCACTGAAGCGCGAGGATGTTTACGGCAGTGCTGGAGGCATGAGCATGGGCTATGCCATGTCCACGCCGGGACACCATCAGCATCCCCAAGCGCATCACCACCAACAGCTCGTACAGCAGCAGCACCAGCAGCACCAGTTGCAGGAGCAGATGAAGCAACAGTATCCGGGCAGCACGGCTGGCAGTGTGGGCTCCTCAACGTCGGCGGCCCAGCGGCGTCTCAGCTTGGATTCAGCGCGCACGCTCTCTGACAGCAGCACGGACACGGAGGGTAAGCAAACGAGTGGGGGCGGGGAAGTCCTGTAGGTTCCATTATGCTAATTGACTTCCTTTCTGCTCCCACAGGTCACTGCAGTCAATTGCAGGAGGGAAAGCGACGGCGTCAGTTGCGTAGCAGCGGCGGAGGAGGAGGAGGAGCCGGCAGCACCTCTGAGTCGGGTCTGGGAAAGGTTTACGATCAGAATGGGGAGATTCAGTTGCTGCAGCAGACCTTGGACACGCTGCGGCACACCCTGGACAGGGACGAGGCCGAGCTGCGGGACTCCAGCGATGAGTTGTTCCTGCAGCGGGCCGCCGGCAGCAACGGCAGCAATGGCAGCAACAACCTAAGCCTCCAGTCAGAGTCCACCATGCGCAGCATCATCGACAGGTGAGTGAGACAGAGAGGAAAAGGGAGTCAATGTCCTGATTGAGTGTTTCGCTTTTGTTCAGGCTTATTACCATGGAGGAGGAGCTGCGTCGAGAGCAGCTAAAGATGTCGCTGGCGCTGTCCCACAAGCAGCGCGTCATCGAGGAGCAGGGGCAGCAGATAGCGGCACTGGATGCGGCCAATAGTCGACTCCTGAGCGCCCTAACCGCCCTGCGACAGCGATACGAGACACAGCAGCAAGCCCAGCAGCAGCAGCAGCAGCAGCAGCAGCACCAAACGCCACCACCAAAGAACCAGAAGCCACAGTGAAAGAGGAGGAGAACCAGGATGGGGAATGACGAACGCTGGGAAGAACACCGTGAAGATACAGATACAGATACAGATACAGACGGTGTGGCAACAAAAGATACAAAGAAAGTGTCCCCTCTGGACACCACACGCCGCCACACCGTTAACGTTTTCGTCTTAAGGATAATTTTTGTTTATTTTTTTTAGAAACCTTTTTTTTTTGTGTGTGTGTATGCTACATAAATTATACTACATGTTTAATATATAAACTACAGATATACAGATACAGCTGCAGACACAGATACGGTCTGCACATATGCATATATATATTATAAATAATTTCTCAATCTATGTTTAAAATGTGTGAAAACCCCGCACACGGCTGCAAGAAAGAAAGCAATGAGAAAGATGAACCGCATGAAAGAGAACAGAGAAGAAGCAAATGCCCAGCCGTAGGGGCGGAAGGTGGGGAGAGCGTGAAGGAAGGAACAAGTTAAGATATTGAATAAAAATTATAACCAAAGTTTGACAAAAAAAAAAACCAACTTGTAAATGAGTTTCTGTGGACAGCGAATGTGTTTTGGATGTGTGCTTCCCATGGTGGTTTTTGGCTATGAAATATTTGATCCATCGGGAATATGGAATGATATTCAGGGCACAAACCTACGAGACTTGGCTGGAGCTCAAGGGCATATAAATGTGTTTCAAGAGCTGAATGTTGCTTTTGGATGCCACTTTGGTTGTCTATTCCAGGCTGCACCCTGAAGGAACTTAAGATGCATGAATATATATTTTTGTTGAAGCCTTCAAGAACCAGGAGGCTAAGCCTCATCTCAACTGGAACTCGTAGGAGTCATACTCGGAGGCAATTAAGAATCAGAATAATTTCCAGAGGCTCCTTTGCAGGTACTGTACTCATTGAACTTATAGAAACCCCAGAAAGTTTGGCTCGTAAGGAGCTTCATGGTACTTAGATCGAAAACTGCCATTGTAACCCATTGATGGCATTTCAGGTATTCATTTTGAATTGATGTAAATATCATTCGCACGCCAAACATTCCAGTTCTTGGCTACAAATACTCTCAAAAACTTAACGAACCTTGCAAATGAACATTCGTTGAGTGCTCAAAGTAAATCGTGGAGCTACAGCGGCGACATCTGGCGTAAAAACTTGTCAGCAAATGTTTTGTTACTTGAAGTTGACATCAAATGTCGCATGTACAGCTACATTGTACATACAGGATACATGCAATAGACTGTGGCTCCCACTTTTAGTTGCTTTCTATTCACCTTTACGCGAATGTTAACTCTGATGGGTAGATGGCGCTAGGCAGCAGGCTGGACGGCTAGATGACGCCACCCTGTCCGTTTCAGCATCGAATATTTACGCATTTTCTTTGAATGAATTTCAAAAAGGATGCAGGTACTTGAGTCGATATGTAATGACTGGTGGCATCAGGTCGAAACGTATTACGCAATAATAAAAACTGTCACAACTTCTGTCAAATTCGGGGATCAGGCATCGACGGAGCGGCGGGATCGGAATCGGGATCGGGGCTGCAGGTAACGACTGGCGCTTACCCAAAGCCATCATCAATGGATGGAAATTCCTAGGGATTTCCATTCCTGTTCACCATTCATGACAGAGCGCACACGTGTTATCAATTACCTTTAGGCCCGTTCCGCCGCTGCCAATCCTCGACCTAGAGCCGTAGGTAATATCCGGGATCAGGTAGTCATCGAGCCGGGATTTTCCGACCGTTTTTGTGAATGAAAACCGTTGCGGGGTAGAGAGGATATAAGGCTAGCCGAGGCAAACGACTGCACCAGAAGCCAAGAAAACGTCAAACGATCGACAACTGCCAACAGACAAGAGCTGCTGCCACCAACTGACAATTGAAGTCCAACAACAACGAATTCCCCAGCCATGAAGACCACAACCAGGACACACAACTTCTTCTGCATCATCTCTGTGCTTGCTCTCGCTGGCAGTGCGCTGGGCGCCGCCATTGCATCATCATCCATGGAGGAGCGACGACCGCTGCGGATAGCCCAGTGCCGGGAGCTTTGCTATCGCCAGGCCTTGGCGTATCCCACACCACCAGCCCTGTGCCGTGGCAGGCCCGACTGCTTCATGTGCCACGACTACTGCCGCGTCCTGGCCGTCGCCCAGCTGAGTCTGGCCACCTCAATGTGCGCCGATCGTGGGTTCTGCAGCCAGGGATGCCGCGTGGCCTGCGCCTACCATCGCCTGCGCAGCTACCACGAGGTGGCAACTGGCAACTCGGTGTACAAGACATGAGCAGCAGACACTCTCCTCCCCCTCCCCCTGCCCATTGTAAATAGTTTTGTATATAGATCCAATAAAAAGAAAGTTAACTCCACTCAAAAGTTCTCTGTGGGTTTTCGGGATCTTCCTTTGCCATCGATGGGCAAAGGGAATTGGCGGCTGTTGCCGTTTGCCGTTTGCTGTTGCCAGCTGTTGCTCTTTATTAATCATCAGCGAGGGCATGAGGACGAGGGCGAAGTTGAAGTTTAAGTTCTGCACATAAAGAAGAGTGCAAAAAATTAAATTAAGAAAATGTTGCTGCTGCTGCGCACATAGAAAAAGGGGCACAACAGGTGGCCACAAGGGGCACCGGATATTGGCCTGGCCAATGGACTGCCAATGCTGTGTGTGCAGCATATGGCCTTATGCCTCAATCTTCGATGCCAGTGCAGCGATAAGGCAAAGACCTAACGGTCGGTTCTCCACATCATCATTAACATCATCATCATCATCATCATCATCGACAGCTCTGCACAAGCGACAATCCTACAGGGCATAAATATTTGTGACTCTTTTAAATTGTTTGCCCTCACACATAATTACATAATTACATGCTCAAAAGCGATCTGAGAATTCCCATTCCAAGCCACACCACACCACACCACATACCTGTCCCCCCCTCCGCTCTGCTCTGCTGTCACATAAAGCAGCGGCGCGGCGAGCGCATAAAACGAGCCAACGATGATCATAAAAAAATCGATTTGAAGTCTATAAAAATCATATCATACAAATTTTTATATGCCATGCTCGATTTTAAAATGTCACAGCCACAACGGAGGAGGGTGGAGGGAGGAGAGTTGCATGCCACAACGAGGAGTGCGAGCGAGTCGCCCTCAAACAATATGAAGAAGAAAAAACCCGCTTAGCACAAAAACAGAGAAGAGTAAACAATATTTTGAATACTCTACAGAGCAGAAAGGAAAGCCTGGAAGTATTAGTTTATATTTGTGGATCTTCCTCGCTGCTTCTTCATCACAATTTACCCCAATCAAGATTTCCAATCAACTTTGGCCTCAACCCAACGCCGCATCATCGTAACTCAAGCGTTGGGAAAGGGAATTGCTGAGACTCAACTGAATTGGAAAAACTAAGCTGCGCTTCTCTGAAAGCAAATTAAAAGCCACGACAAATGGCGCAAGAGGAATGACAAATAAATTTCCCATTGACCAACAGGTGCACCCAGGGGTGCGGAGGGGGAGAGCGTCAAAGCCAAACACCTTTAACATCGCCTCAGCATCTGCTCAGCATCTGCAGTCCCGTTCTTCCACTGTCCGCTCGCTGCTGTCCGCTGGCTGCTGTCCGCTGGCTGCGTCTCTGTCTGTGGCTGCTCCAGCGAATTGAAAACTTTTCTCGATGATGCAATAAATTCACAGATAAATGTTAATTTACGAGTGAGGAGAGCACACCAGCTGGATGCCACGGAGGCAAGTTGGCGCAGGGAGGGAGCTGCGACAGGCTGTCTGGTGGGATTCTCTGGGATTCTCCCTGTCGCACAGATTATGATTATTGAAATGTTTTTTCTTTATTTTTTGTGCTGTGTGTGCTGTGTGCTGTGTGGTGTGTCTCTCTCGTCAAATGAAATTCGCGGCGGGCGTGCAAATCACGACCCAAGCAACACATCCAAATCCAAAATCCGCATATTTATATGGTCCAGGTACAGCAGAGGGACTACAGAGGGGGGCCACAGGTATGTGTATTAATTAATTATAAAGCACAAAGAGTCTAGAGACAGACGGACAGACGGACGGACGGACGGACGGACACCTTCCATAATATAACGTGCACGAAGGTGAGAAATCAATTTTCAGTATCTCGCTTTGTGTTTAATATTTTTCCAGTGAAATGCGCCGCCGCCGCCGCCGAACGATGATGATGAGCAGCCCAAGTCCAAGTCCGAGACCGAGTGCCCCTGGGGCCACAACAGACACGCAGAGAGAGAGGACAGAGCAGACTCTGTTTAGGCTCTGTGTTCTGGGGCACGTAAATTAGGATAACAACGTGAAACATAATTATTACTTTGGACAGATATGGCAAACGTCTGCTGCGCCTGCGCCTGGACATGGACATGGACATGGACATGGATCCCAGCTTCAGCTTCAGCATCAGCCACAACCTTCGAGCTCTGCTCCCAATGTCAGGTCTCAGCTCTCAGCTCTCAGTCGCAATCCTGCAAAAGGCGACTCGCTTTGTGGCCCAAATAAATGTATTAAAGTTGGTTAACGCCTTCATTTTCGGGGGGCTCAAGCTCTGGCTTCGACTGCTCCGATCTTCTGCCGTTTGCCCTCAAAGTAGGTGTAATAAAAAATATGAATTGTTGTTGTATTAAGATCCAGCAGGCACAACACAACAAACAGCAAAACAGCAGGCAAAAGATCATTCAGTGTTCGTTTCTTCTTTTTATGGCCCCAAAACGGCTATGGGAATTCGTGTGAAATTTAGTTGCGAATATTCGCAATTTAGAGTATTCGCAGAGTATTCACAGAGTATTCAGTGTATCGATGTCTGACCCAGGTCACGCGGAAATTGTTGATTTGCTCCAGGACCCACTCCCAATTGATAGCCAATAAACCACTCGGAATGGCCACTAATGGTTCAACTTTGATGTTTAATTGGCATTTGATCTTTCGGCTGCCTCATCAACTAATTAACACTCAACGATCTGCAGCACAATCCTCACCAGCTGCGCACCGCCCGGCCACCCGCTGATGTCTGTTGGCCAAAGGAAATGCCACAAAATTGAAAATGCAAAACGAAATTGGCAACCAAGTCAGAGACAGAGTCAGAGACAGAAACAGAAACAGAAACGGAGAGCAGAGTCTGCTTGAGGTTCGAGTTGGAGTTGGAGTTCTGGTTCTGGGGCAGAGGCCAGGAGTTGGAAGCGGAAACGTGGGCCATGGCCGTGCGTAATGAAGACGTTAAGCTCGAAGCTTGAAGCTTGAAGCTGGATGGGTGCGGAGGGGGGGCTAAAAGCTGAGTGCTGCCAGGCATACGTCCCAGTTAAAGTCATCGTTCGTCCATCCCCCAAACCCAAACCCAGACCCAAAGCCCATACCCCAAAACCCTCTGCCGGGCCATTCCCATTCGGCCTCCTCCTTGTGCGCTGCGTAACTCTTTTGTGGCTCGTTTCGGTTCCGCTTGCATGTTAACTGAAAATTCGTATGAAGGCGAGAAATTAATGAATCATTCACACCTGCATGACGGATTGTCTGCATTACTCTCCGACTCTCAGCACACCCTTTCCCCTGTCCCTGTCCCTGTCCCTATCCCTATCCCTTGCCCTATCCCTTGCCCTGTGCCTGTCCTGTTTTCGGCTCCATTTTGTACGAGTCTTGCACCCTGACACCATGACTCTGAAGCGCGAACTGGGGGCGAGGCGCGGCTTGCCTGACGCTTCCTTCTGCCGAAGGAGTTGCCTTCTAATTTATTTGCCTGATGTGTGTATTACATTTCTGCGTCTCCAGCTCTGTGTCTCTGTCTCTGTTTCTGC
Source organism: Drosophila subobscura (assembly GCF_008121235.1). Classification (NCBI taxonomy): domain Eukaryota; kingdom Metazoa; phylum Arthropoda; class Insecta; order Diptera; family Drosophilidae; genus Drosophila; species Drosophila subobscura. Next base: position 19,065,811 of record NC_048530.1, on the reverse strand, counting down.
TTCTTTCGCTGTCTCTGCTCTCTGACTGCAGTTTCAGAATTGCCTCTTGGCCATACAGGCCGAGGTCGAGACTCCAGAATGGAGACTGCAGACTGGACCACTGCACCAGAGACTGAGATGCTGATGATGCACGTTGCACAGTGGATTTTGTTAATGGAAATCCATGAAAAGAAAATCAATTTCTAGATAGCAAATATCTAGTGGAAAATGCTGTCCTGTAGCTATCGTTTACGCCCATCGATGGAGGGGAATTTCGATGGGTAAACGTTTTCTATTTCACTTAATTATGAATAAATTTCGCAGTGCCACAAATTCGTAAGAAAACAGCACTTGTATGCCTGAAAGTTTCATCGATAGTTCCTAAATGATCGATAGCTGCACTTCGATTAATAATCGCAACGGTAATTGATTAAAAATCGAAGAGAACATTGACTAAGACTGCACTTACATCGACACTTGCATTGATGAGGATATTTCGCATGAGATCACTGCACTTTCCCATATCAAAACTGATCGCTCATCGCTTGCAACTTATCGATAATCTAGCAAATGCAATCCTGTGCCTGTTCCACGGTGCGTGTGCTGCGTGTGAACTTGATGGATGCACCATTGCCGCCGCCTTTTGCCACTCCTGCAACGTCCTCCTTCTGCTACTCCTCCTCCCGCTGCTGCTTGTGCCTCATCTGCTGCTGGTCTATCTGTCTCTCTTCAGCTTGCAGCTTGTCGCTTGCGTGACAGGGACAGGGCCCGGCGGGCACTTTGCTGGAAATTAAAATGCATACGAATATGCGTACTCAAACTGGCACTCACATTCAAATTCGCATTCGCATTCGCATTCTTAGCCCCCAAAATAAAACGAGGGGGATCCTGTATACTTAAGTCTTTAGTTGGTCACCAAATCCAAATCTATTTGCGCCGTTTGCTACTCGTAATGCTAACATCGATAAGGACATTCGTTATGTGCCCAGCAAGGACTCAATGCTGAAGGGGGAGCTGTAGAGACTCTTGTGCTGGGAGGGTGGGGGCACCTTTGGTGGTGTCTCCAGTTTGATCATCACACGGCTACGAGGATCGTCGGGCTCGCTGCCGATGCTCCTTGGGTAGGTTCTCGAGGAGCTGTACGAATTGTCCTGACTGTCGCCCACGCTCACCACATCGATGGGCAGCTCATCGTCATGGTCCTGCTCCTCCTCATCATCATCATCATCACCATCCTCGTGCTCCTCATCGTAGCTATGCTGGGGTACTCCCAGTCCCAGTTCCAGTTCCAGTTCCAGCTGCTGCCAGTCGTCCTTGTGGGCAGCCAAGTAGTCCGCCCTCAAGCGCTCCATGTTCACTTCGATTCCCTTGAGTCGCAGCTTGCGCGCCTGCCGCTCGATCGACTTTCCCATTCGCTTGCAACGCTGCGCCCTGATCGATAGAGAATTGCATCAGATTCTGTTCTGTGTTCTGTTTTGTGTTTGGTTCTGTGCTCACCGCTCTCTGGCCCTCAGCTCGGACAGCGGAATGGGCGCACCGCTGCAGCTCTGCGGCTGTGCATTGTGCGCCGGTCGACCGGGACCCTTCTTTGTGTGCTCCTTCTTGCGCCACTTGGCGCGACGATTCTGGAACCAGACCTGCAATCAAGAATTAAGCAATTGGGATCAGTTCTAACAGAGGCAGGAATAAAAAAGGATTCAAGCAACTTTCTAGAGAGATTTGAAGGCTGCAGGCCATGACTGAACGGGCAACTGCTCGGCATTGCAGCAGATTGTGGTGTTCCAAGAGGACATCCTTTTGTTGGCATAAAGTGAAGCCTGGCAATATTATTGAGTGATCTTCTAGCCACTAATCATCACTAGATTTGCATGATCAGCCTCTGCAATGGTTGGGGTTTTTGGGTGTTTTTCATAGCAGCATTCGAATGATTAGCCAGCCAGTGCCAAGGGCAAACGAAACAATAGTTCCGAGCCAATACCGATGCTGATGATGTTGGTGGAGGCTTTGGTTAGTTGGAGTCATGAATGTCGAACAAGATGGCGTCGCTAATTGACATGCAGTTTGTGGGGAGACTCAAGCGTAACGGGGCTCTGGGGGGGCTCTGGGGGGAACTGCTTGCTGGCTGCTGATCCATGGGCCGTGGCCCGTGGGCGTTATGTGTGTGTCGCATGGCGGTGACAACCATTCAAATTTCTGTCTCTCTCTGTGTGTGTGTGTGTGTCAATTTGAAGTCATTTGCATGCATTGTGCACTTTTTAATGTGCAACAAATTGTTTTTGAACAGCGGCATGCAATGCACACGGCCCGAGCTCTGCACCATGTGCACTCTGTGCAGCGCCTACACCCCACCTGAGAGGGGGGTGGGGTAACGTACTGACTGTCGGAGCTGACTGACTGTCGCTGTCTTGTCTTGTCTTGTGTTGTCTTGTCGTTCGCATTGACAAATTGATATGTCATGTCAAGAAACAATTTCAGGCAAAAAAGCGTAGCCAAATGTCCCACTCACAAGGGGAGAGGGGAGAGGGGGCGGGGGGTGGGGAGAGAGAGAGAGAGATGGAGACAAAGACCAACGATAATCACACGACTGACATGCAAAGTCAGCCATGGAATGGAATGGAATGGAGTGCAGGGGGAATGAACTGGAATGGAATGGAGTACCGCAAGGCAGGCAAGGGTTAGGCTGTGGCTCTGGCTTCGGCTCTGCCTTTGGTCTCTCCGAATGAATCCAATTGAAATCATTACAACAACAAGCGACACGAAACGCAATTGCAAATGAAATAAAATGAATTATAATGAATAAAAATAGTCAGGTAATTGGTTTTATTGAGTAATTGAGTTCCAGTTGCCATCCAAATTGTTTTACAATGCCATCACGCAAAGCCCAACCAGCAATGGGGATGCAGAAAACTCCAACTGAATGGATATGCGAAATATTCAGACAGAAATCTCTGCGCTACTTTGTGGGATCTCCACCCTGGACTCACCGCTATTCGTCCCTCCTTGAGGTGCAGTCGCATGGCCAGCGACTCGCGCATGAATATATCCGGATAGTGGCTGCTGAGGAACGCTCGCTCCAGCTCCTCCAGCTGCCACGAGCTGAAGTTGGTGCGGCAACGTCGCCGCTTCGAGGCATCGCCATCACCATCGGCCTCTGCATCCGGACTGGCTTGAGGATTGGCATTGGGATTGGATTCGGTTTCGGTTTCGGTTTCGTGGCGTGCATTGCTGCTCTCCTCGCTGGCCGTCTCGTCCTGCTCCTCCTGGCCTGCAATTGGGGGCAAGGTACAAATAGATTAGATCGGAAGCGAGGCGGGGCCGGGCGGGCATAATTGACTTGCAGGGGAGGTGCAGCAGCAGCGCCCTAAGGAAGGGGGCGTGGCCGAGAATGTGTCGGGGGTGGTGGCGGCGGCAGAACAACGTTTCGGTCTCGTTTTATAATTGCAAACAATTAAAGTCTATTTATGCAAATTTCCAAGATATGCAAACGGCACCCAAAACGAGGCAGGCAACGCCACAAGCGGAGCAAAGGAGCGGAGCACAGGAACCGACTGCCACGCCTCCGACTGCCTAATGGTGCACCATATCATATGGCACCACAGACACAGACACAGACATAGACATGGACTTAGATGTGGACTCCCCATTGCTGGGCAGAGCTCCGTCGTTTGTCTTCCTAATTTATAGCGGCGCAAATTGGTTTTCACAATTAGGAAGTGGTGGGTGTTGCCGGTGGGTCTCCGATGGCTCCCGCTCTCTGGCTGTGTGTTCTCGGTGTTCTCGGTGTTCTCGGATATGTTTAAAGCTTCATTTGCGGAAGTAAATTACAGCCCCTACTGGGGGGCTTTTGCTCCGTTTACAGGGAGTTGCAATTTTAAGTGAAATTTAATTGCAAAAATTTCTGCTGACTAGCCAATTAGGTGGGGAAGAGACGAAGGCTAACCGCAGACCGCAACCACCACAGGCGCAACATCATTCGGGCACAGCGGGTGGCGCCGCCTTGGAAAGTCAGTTGTGGTACCCCCCGCCCTCCCTGTGTGGCCACCCAGAGGAAGCAACACAGTCCCCTTGGAGTACGTGATTTTCATACTCGCATATGAAATGCACACAGATTTTGACAATTTACAAACACATCTGCTAGCAAATCGAAGAAAGGGAAGAGCCAGAGAGAGACAGAGAGAGAGAGAGTGCCAGACGGACAGCGGACAGACGGACAGGCGGACAGAGTTATAGTCTCTGGGATATTCAACCCCTCAATCAGACATTTTATAGAGTTCAGCGAACAAGTTCAGCAAACAAACAACCAAAAAGGGGGCAGGTCCCTGTCCCTGTCCCTGCCACTGACAAGAACTCTCTGTGTTTCGGTATCGGAGCAACAAAGCAACAATGCCTCGGTTGTCCGTGCCCCCTGGTCGGGCCCCTGCCCCTGCCTCAGCGGCCTCATCATCACACTTGAAAGAGTAAATAAAATATAATTCCTCAAGGGTGTTATAAATAAAATTATCTGAATTATGGTTTTTGTTGACTTTCTGACTCTCGACTTTCGTCTTGTTAGACCAGCAGCAGCAGCAGCACCAGCAGCAGCAGGGGCAGGGACAGGGGCAGAACGGGGGGTTGTGGCATAGTTATGCAGTGCAGCAACATTTGACTTCTGGGGGTTTGTCTTTCCTAATTTGCCACGAAGATTCCCAACTGGAACTGGAAATCCATGGACAACACTCATACACCCCGACCGGGTTTAGGGGTTTAAACGAGTTGTACGTAAGAGTTGGGAGTGGGAATGGGCTACCGAAATCGATATGAGTAGCAGATAATAGCAAAAGCATTTGGCAAACACTTGGAGCAGATCTATTGTGCCAAAAGTTGACTTCCTTAAGGGCAATGGATGTGGAAATCTGTATGGAATATTTAAGAACTGATTTGGCGATCAAAAGAATAATGCCAGAAGTCTTTGAAGTCTTTGAAGATTTGAAGAATAAACCAAAGAAGGAGCAGCCTGAAATGCTCTGAAGGGAACTATTACTTCAAAGACTTTTGGAATTATTCTTTTACTTAACTTAATTGAATAAAACCTGTGAATAATTCATGGCAAACAGTAGGACACATAAATATGTACGAGTAAAACTCATCTGTTGGTAATAAAATTCATCCCTCTGTCAATTGCATTGTTGCTTTGTTGCTCTTCCTTTGTTGGCTAATTAAAAACATTAACCCAATTTTAATTAGGCCAGCAAATGTGCAAACAGGGACTCGGCATTCGCCCTCGAACGGAATTTGAATCTAAATCAGAATCTCAGTGAGGAGACGGGAGGCGGTAGACGGTAGACGATCGGCAACAACATTTGCATATAAACTGTATAAATTGTTTGTTGTCTGCTCACTAATCTCTGCCACTGTAGCTGCTGTCCAACCCCAAGCCCAGGAGCCAAAGAGGCAGCCTAGGACATCCTTTTGGCCCTTAGTTTTGCCTAATTTCAAAGGTCGTTAAACAAACAAACTCAAGTGGAACAAAATGCACACGCAGATGAGCAGAGAGAGAGAAGGAAGGAGGCCCTCGGGACGATGATGATGAGCACAAGGACATCAGCAAAGGGACTAGCACTGGCACTGCCACTGCCACTGCCGCAGCCATAACGTTGAGCGCCGCATCAAATCTGGACCGACCCGACACGATACGACACGACCCGTGGCCCTGGCACTTTCCACCTCCAAACGACCCACAAAAAATTACCCAAAAAATGCCCGTAAAAATCTATAAAAAATTTAGATTGAAACTGGCAGCAGCAGCAGCCAAGCCAAGAAAAAAATAAAATAAAATACAGCACAAAAAATGTGAGGGGCTGAGGCTCATTAGCATTTATAGGCCACACAAATGCCAGGATGGGAAAGGCATGGGGGGGATGCGACACAGAATGCCAGGCACCTTCTGAGGTTCATTAGAAGCTTGTCACATGATTTGATTTGCCATTTGCTGCAGGACGACTGCGCTCTCACACGATACACCCAACAAAAAAATACAAAATGCAAATAAAACACCCAAAAGTTAACAAAAAAACAAACAGGGCAAAAAATGCGACGTGAGGCCACACACACTATTAGGGCTGCTAATTATGTGACCCTCTTGCTGCCACAGTCAACCCCCAGGAACTCATCAATACAAAAAAATAGACCCGAAAATTAACCATAAAGTCAGACACACACGCGCCCCTGACACAACGCTTTTCCACGGCCAGCTCTCTGGGTTTTGTTTTTTTGTTTCTATCGTTTATTTTTTTAAACCCTTTTTTTGCTGGACACTTTTCAGTGGCTGTCAAAGGCGTTTAAATTTGGGCCCATTGATGGATAGTCCAAGTTTCCCAGATTTGCCGCTGCTTAACACTTTGGAATCGAACTGCGCGAGAGTTGGAGTTGGAGTGTGTTAAATTGTGTGTTAAAAAAGGAAACGTGGGAAGCTGAGTTATGGCAGAGAGGGGTCAAAGGGGTTGAAGATATCACTTACAGGAAAGTGAATTTTTTACAAACAGAAATCTACTGAAACCCATTTAAATTTGATCAAAGAAACATTGTAACAAAAATGAGGGAATTCCCTTCCATAGATCTCTAGGCTCTGCCCTTTTCTGCTCAATAAAATCCTGCCTTAATTATCGTTTCTATGGGTGGTAGGGAAGTCAGCCTCCTTGCCACATTGCAAAACTATTACAAAAGACACCCAGAACAATGCTCGTTACGGGTGCTCCTAGTAATTTGTCCAGTCTCCAGTTTCCAGTTTGCAGTTTGCAGTTCCTTGCGGTGAGTGCAATAATAACCGCAATCGGATGGGTATCGGAGCCCTGCTGCAAGAGGCATCGTGTGGCACAAATGTGTGGCACTTAATTTAATGAATTTCCTTGCACTTTGCTCGTCGCTCCGGCTGTTCTGCAACAGTTGCAACGCAGTCGGGGCATATGAATTTATATGAGTTGTTTGCATTAAACTGAATTGATCGACACGACGAGCGTTCGCTCCACAGATACACACAGCACACACTGCACACACACACACACTCTCTCTCTCTCTGTTGTCGATCGGGTTTTGGGCTGGGGTTGGGGCTTTGGGGCCAGGGTCCATTCTTGGGTCATTGCTCATCTGCCACGCCAGGCACGTCAACGCGGCAAATTACTTTGCCGCTGTTGCGATGCAAAATTGAAAATTCAAGTGGAAGTGGAAGTGGTTAACTTGGCAACATGCTAGCCGATCGCCAGATACATGCCCCTGCCGCATGCCTCATTCCTCGTACCTGTTGCTGCCTCTTGTGGCACGTCTCGTGTTCTTGTGCATGTTATGATTAAATTTTGATAGCCAACAACAATCAAGTCAAAGAAAATCAATAATTTTTACGCATCTTGTTACGATGTTGCCAGTTGCCTCCTGCAACCTGCAACCAGCCTGATGCCTGATGCCTCATGCCTCCTGCCTGTTGCAACCAGCTTTGTGCCTCAAGTGCTTGGCCATGACGAAATGCTCTCCTCAAACGATCTACCAGCTCCGATCGACATGCCAAAGCGGCGCATAAATGTTTTGTTGTTTTAATGAAGACGTCGCCTCGGCCTCGGCCTCGGTCTGTGCCTTGGTTGTGGGCTCTGGCCTGGTCTGGGGTCTGGGGTCCCGGACCTGGGCCGGGCTCTCTCCCTCTCTCTCTCTCTCTCTCTCTTTCTGGCAAAAGAGTCGAAGAAGACATCAAGGCGTTGCATGCCACATTTTTTACCTCGTTCCTGTTTTCTCTTCATTTTTCTTCATTTTTGCCAAGCGACGAGGGGCGCGTCAGCGTCTGCACGCCATGGAGGATCTTCCTCCACTCTCTCTCTCTCTCTCTCTCTGTCTATCTATCTCTTTCCATGTATCAGTATCTCTCTCTTTGTCTCTCTGGCCGTTGTGGCGCATTATTACGAATAGGGTCTAATTATTGTGGCAAGCCCCTGAGCTATAATTTGCCTGATTGATTTACATAACGATCGAAAATGATCAAGACATTAATTTCTTATTAACGTCGTTTCGTTCGTTCCTTCCTACAGTTTCGGTTGTGGTTAGGCGAGGTTCAGTTCGGTTCGGTTCGGTTCGGTTAGGATCGGTTATGCTGGTAGGGGGACTAGCTGGAGTGGGGATTGTGCGAGGATTCGTTGCGCCTACGTCTGGGGCTGGGGCTGCGGCTGCGGCTGGGACTGGGGCTCTGGGGCGTAACTCTGGACAGGGGCCCGAGTGTTGCCAGTGTCTTCCTTTCCAATTCCCTTTCTTTGTTGCTCGTTCTATTTATCAGAGATCCGCATGCCAAGGGGCGCCACAAAAAATTGCTCTCTCTCTATCGTTTTTGGGTTCTTTTCTTTCAGTGGTGCAAAATAGCGTCAAAGGAATAATTTTAGTTGAAAATGTATATCCTCTTGGTGGCATTGACGCTGTCTTTCGCTGCAAGGGCAAACAAGTTTGTAGAGTTCTCACCTTAAAGTTAAGCCAAACTAAGAGCCAACTAGTGAGGATTAGAACAGCTGAAACCACTCCATATGCTCCATGCCACTCACACAGATTGTTTCCTTTCGCTTATGGGACATTGGAACAGCGTAGCAGTATGATATTTTCTATTGATCTCAGTATTTCTTTCAGTACCTTTTGCAATGTCTTCTTTTTTCGCCTCGCTATGGCTCTTCCTCCTTCCTCATTCCCCAATCCCTTTGCGTTACCTTTCCTTCTCTTTCCTTTTGCTTCCTCCTCCACCGATGGGCCGATCGTTTTGTTCGTTTCGGACATAATTAATGTTAGTTTTAACGCTGCTTGAAAATGTTATTTCCCTTGATTATAGGAGGGCGCAACGTACTACCACGGCTGCCGCTGAGCCGTCGGTGGCGATCTCTCTCGCTCTCTCTCTCTTGCTGTCTCTCTGTCTGTCTGTGGCTTCTTCCTCCTTCTTTTGTGCTGTTTACTGCCGCTGATTGTTGGTTGTTTTCTGTGCTGGTGTCCGCTTTGTCCGCTCTCTGGCAGCGCTCTCTCGCTGTAGGCAGTCATGGGGAAACATTTTATGACGATTACTGTAATTCGTTGCCGCAAACAATAATTACTTTCCATTACGAAAATGGCGGGCATATTATCACCTGAATATCACATACACACACACACACACACACATGCACATGTGCAGTTCACCAACACAGGTGTTAAAGCACACACTGAGACGCCAAAAGACACTTTTGTTTTTTTGGAGAGGAAGTTTACGTATTGGGAGCAACGTTGCAACGTTGTCTAAAATTTTCGGTAATAAAATATGACAACTCAATCAAGGCCCATAAAAGAGGCAACCAACAGAATAACAGCAAACAGCAAGGGGCCCCAGTTCCAGCTACAACAACAACAGCAACAGCAACAACAACAACAACAACCACTTTGGCAGAGATTCGGGGCGGATCCCATGGAGATCTGTCGGGAGGAACTGGAGGAACCTGAAGGAAAGCTTTAGTAATTTGCAGAGGCTGCAAAGACGATCAGAATTTACGATCATTTTGTTTTCAAAATCAATTTAGAAAGGAAGCGCGGCAAAGATCAGGCCCCAGCGGAGAGCCAGAGCAGCACACGACAGATGTGGGCCCAGGCTGGCCTGGAGAGCAGCGCAGGGAGAGCAGCGCAGCAGCGGCAGTCAGAGCAAAGGAGAAACAAGAGAGGCAAGGTGAGGCCAGGAGGAGACCCAGCCTCAAATTGAGTTCTTAAGTTGTCTGGGCTTTCGCGTTCAGTGGTTGGGGGTTCCAGCTCTAAGCAGGGGATCAGGCATCAAGGCAATCACTTGGATTCTGGATACTGGATTCTCGGATCTCGGATCTTGGATCTGGCATCATGCACATCTCCATCCCCACTCCACTCCACTCCACTCCACTCTTGTTTCGCTCGATTCTCGCTCTTTGCCGTTTTCGGCAGTTATTAGCCTGGTAAAACACGAGTCTTGCACATTTGAGAGCTTGTAATTTACTTAATTTGATTACGAAGCGATGTCTTCAGTCTTCAGTCTCCCCCGTGATGTTGGGGCAATGGGCGTGGTTTCTTCTGTGTTGTCTGTCTGTCTGTGTTGCATCTCTATGTGTGTGTGTGTGCGGCAGGTGCAAGCGATGAGGAACGATGCGAAAAGAGCTTAAATAGTACAATGGAGACTAGAAGGGGATCTACACATGCATAAACACCATGTAGATAATGCAATCCAATGATAGAGCATCCAAAGCTTCGGTCTTCAGCAGTTGACAATTTATTTTTGTGTTTAAAATTAATTGAGCAAACAAAATCCCATTTCACGGGGCAGCAGCAGGCCAGCGAGCAAAACAAAAACACAAAATTCTATTAATACAAACAATAGTTTATTAATTGAAAGTTATGTCTGGGCTCCAGAGGGGCTTATGATTTATGCGTGCCTACCAACAAAAACAACAGAAAGAGAACAACCAAAACAGCAATCATAATCATAATCAGATAATTTGGAACAGCAGTTGGAAACCCCTGCCTCGTAGAGTCTATTCTATTGATACCCTTTCTGTAAGAATAATTAAGTTGTAAATTTTGTTTAAGCTTTAATTTTTGAATGTTATTGGAATGCACTTTGGATTTTGCTTTATTGTTTTTTTATATCTAAAAAATATTCAAAAGATATTTTGTGTCCGATGAAATTTGAGTTTTCCAATGAAATACATAATTAGGATTATCCCAAATTGATTAGCATTCAATATCAGCAACCGATTCGTAGTCACTTTCGTTTAGTGCTTATTTTTTAGTGCTAGTCAAAGAAGTAATACTCTGCCAGCGAGGGTATACAAATCAAATCAAATCCAATCCCAAGGAGTGAAGCAAACCCAAAAAAGAACAAAGCAAAAATGGCAAAAGTAGTGGAATAAGCAGAACAAGAAGAAGCAAGAGCGCGCATAAAAATTGATTTCTGCTGCTGCTTTTAATGAATTCTCGGCAACAACAAAAACAACAGAAACAACAACAACACAATCTCAATCAATTTCAAGTCGCACATCACATCAAAACAAATTACCAAGGAATTAATTTGCCATCAGAATCACGCAAGCGCAGAGCTCACAATGGCAGCGACAATGTGAGTGAGAGAGAGAGAGAGAGAGAGCCGCCTTTGGTTGTCGGGCGGGGAGTGTTAGGGTGGCGGGGGCCCCTCCAGGATGATGAGGCGGCGGCGGAGCACACAACGAGTTTCGGGCTATGTCGATTAATAGAGGAGAGAGAGGAGAGAGTGAATGAGAGCGAGAGAGCGTGTTGCCAGGGGGAGTGCTGGCGGAGGTATGTAGGTGCCGTGATTAATACATGAGGATTTAATTAACTTGCCGTAGTGCCATCTCGCTCGCCCCTCCATCCATATCCCATATCCCATCCCCCATCATCATCATCATCATCTCATTGCTTTTCGTTTTCGTTCTGCTGGCTCAGAGTGCATGGCTGCGAAAGGTGGGGCTCATGCGAGCGAGTGCTCTGAAAATACAGTTGCACATTGTGTTTGCAGTATGAGTGCTCTCGATGCCTCTCACCTTACGTGCAAATACCTTGAATATACCTGAGAATGCACAAACTATAACGACTGCGACGCAACGCTGACGGCGACTGAGACGTCGGGTCATTTGAAATTCGCAACCGGCAGAGGTGATAGCAAGCCGAGAGAGAGAGAGAGATTGAGAGAGGCTTGCGTTGGCAACTTGTTGTAAATGGCAGAGCAGAGCAGAGCAGGGCAGGTGAGTGTGTGCATGTGTGTGTGTGCGTGTAATTGAAACGTGTTTTGTTGCTGCCACGGCCACTGCTGCCGCCTGTCCCTGTTGAACGCCTGCAGCGCGAAAATCGGTGGCATGTATAATTTTTATCACCTTTAATTAACTTTTCAATTAATAAAAAAAAACGCAACAGCAGAAGCAGACGCAGACGCAGCAGCGGCAACAACAACATGCAGCCAACATGTTGAGCGCATGTTAAGCGGAAAAGTCGCAGCTGCCGCCAGAGCCAGAGAGCAGAGCGCGCGAATCGCCGACGGCATTTTGCACACAAAAAACTTGCAGGACAACTCAAGGAAAGAAGGAGATGTAGGAGAGACGGAGCGAGGGAGCGAAGCATAAGTCAATGGCAGCCTGGCATGCTGGCAGCCAGGGGTGTGGGCGTCGAAAGAGAGGAAGAGCAGGATGGCAGATGTTCGCTGTCCACGTCCCTGCCCCTAAACGCTGTCCATCCTCTCCGCTCTCCTTGACTTACGGCTGGTTAACGGTAAGAAAAGCTCTCGGGCGTTTGGGCTGCCACCCTATAAAATAGGACTACCATTATATTCCGATTATTTTCATTGAAAAAATACTTTTTCGATCCTTAAATAACTTCAAGAAAATTTGGGACCAATCTATGCTAAAAGCCAAGAGCAGGACATAGAGAGAGCGAGAGCAGGATGAGTTCCCAAAAGAACTTTTTTCCTCGTATATTCGTACGAAAATCTGTGCCCCACCCGGCATTTCTGACACTGCCACCTCTTAGACACGCACGTCTGCCCCCTAACACAAATAAAGTGTAATCATGGGGAATGCCAGAACCGAACCTGAAATCGTTTCCAAAATTGATTAAAAACCGCATCGACTCACTAAAGAAATAAACAGGCCAGCCGGAGCAGCACGAACGGAAACGGAAATGAACACCAACACACACAGGCACACCAGACATATGGGGGGGAAAATGGCCTCAAAGTCAGCTAAAAGTGTCATTACGACTCACAGAAAACCAAAGCCCAAAGCGAACCAACAGAACGAAGAGGGAAAGCAAAAGTAAAGCAGAAACCAGAAACCAAAGCAAAGCAAAGCAAAGCAAATAAGAACAACAAGAATGGGGAAAACTTTCAGGGACGTCTGCTGCACCTCCCGCACGTCTCCGTCTCCGTCACCGTCTCGGGCATGCGGCTCAATTCAATTTTATCGTTTCAATATTAACCCAAAACAACCCCACAATATTGCCTTCATTTAAGGTTTATTAGATACAACGACAGCGGGAAACACTGTTGGGGCGCAGAGGAGGCGGCGTCGGAAGGGACAGAGGATTGAGGTGGAGCTCGAGGGGGCGCAGGGATTGGAATGGGCATAGGTATGGGGCACAGCCAACGAGCGGAACGCGGCAAATGTCGACGTTGGATACAAGAAATATTGCGACTAAAGCAACAACATTGAAAATGAACACAATGCAATCGACTAACGAATACCTCTTAATCAATTCTTTTAGGGGTTTTAAGTTAAGATTCTAGTGATGAATGCTTCTTGAAGCATTGAAGTGTAGCTGAAAGAGCTACGATCTCCAGCTTTAAAGGAGTTTCCTCTTCTGGGGAATATCTCTGAAAGAGTCACTCTTTTCCTTAAGTATAGATCTTGAAAAGGTCTTTTATTTTAGTGAGTTATTCTGCTAATACAAAGTCGTTGAGAAGTGATTCAAACTGGGGAAAATATTAGCTCTTAGCTAGAACTCTTTGCTCTAAGAATTATTTCGTATAATGAGGGGTACATTGTGGGCCTATCAGCGACTGGCATGTGGAGATCCAAATACCCATACATCTGAATAACACAAAATTTTCCAATTTACAAACGAAATTCAACGAGAAAGGAGCTTAGGAAGTGGCCAAAAGAGAGTGAGAGAGAAAGGTGGAGTGTGGGGTGGCAGAGGGTGGTGCTGTAGGTTGTCGTGGTAGACAGAGCGGTAGCATAACAAGGATAAATGCCCCACTGTGCATGTCTCTCTGTCTCTCTCTCTCTCTCTCTCTCTCTTTCTCTCTCTCTTTGTCTCGTTTGTGTGTTTGTGTGTGTGTGTGTTTGTTGGTGTAATGGTATATACATTGATCCAACCGTAAAACTGGCTGACAATCAGAGCCCTGGCCAAGGAGAGAGAAAGAGCGAGAGAAGGGCCACTAGAGCACGAGTCCTGCCAAACAGGACTTCATCTCCTCCTCCCCCCTCCCACGGGCGATGGCACTGAGCCAAACCGAAACGACGCCAAGCCAAGTGTATAAATTGTATTAGCCCCGAGAAGTGGAAGTGGCAGCGGCAGTGGAAGTGTCGTGCGGCTTTTCTTTTTCCCTCTGTTGTTTTTCCGTTTTACCCCCTGCTTTTCCGGCTGTTGTTGTTGTTGGTGTGGTGGGTGGGTGTGCTGGCAGGTTGGGGTCAGACAAGCGGGGGCGTTGCCAGGGTAGGCAATTGCTCGTCCTGTGCCTGCTCCCGCTCCCGCTGCTCCTCCTTGGCCACTGCCTGCTGCTGTTTCTATTGATGTTGGCTGTTGGCTGTTGCTGTTTCTGGTGGTTGATGCGCGTCACACGCACGTACGCAGGCAGGCACTCACCACACAACCAGGACATGGACACGGACACGGACAGGGACGAGGCATGGGGAACGCATCATGGAGGGCCGCCCAACATGGCCGCCATCGTTGTCGTTGTCTTTGCCCCAGACAAGGCAAGCGGGGGGCAGACTCGGACTCGGAGTCAGAGTCGGTGGTCTGTATCGAAAGCGGAAGCGTAGCTCTTGTCCTGCCCCTGACTCTGGCTGAGTGCCATTTGCAGCAAATTGCAAACCGCAACAATTTCACAAAGGACAACGAAACAGGCAGGCGACAGACACACACACACAAACACAGGCACAAGCACAGTGAAAGCTCCTTTGAGCGAACATAAATGGTACGACTTTTGTTGAGTTACAATTTGAAGTATAGAAAATATAATTTTCCTGCTATTCGCACTCCAATCCACGGTGGAAACGGTTCATTCAATTGTGTGCAAAGTGTTCACTGTACCTGTATGGCCACACTATGCGGGAATAGAATGGAATGGAATGGAACGGAACGGAGCGGAATGAAGGGAAAGTGAAGGCATAGAATGGCAGAGCAATCTGTTTCAATATAAACGCACATGAGGCATTTACGAGACCCACAACAAGCGTTAGGGGTAGTGCCACAAGGGGCTGGGGGTTGGCTTTCAGTGGGGATCAGGGAGCTCTATACATATATATGTGCATGTATACATGTGTGTGTGTGTGTGTGTTGCTGCCACTTAAATGCTTCTCATGTTTGTTGTTTGGTCAACAGATTTGGTTTTGGCCTTTGCCATACCCTAGCCCCCCCAACCCCAATTGGGGTTCTTTTACTATGGAATGGATGTGGAATTCGGGCGAATGGATTATAGCATATGTGAATATCCTTATGATATATGTACATATATCCATGTATGTATCATGGAAAAAGTATATTCAAATTTCGTCTTGTTCAAGCATCTGCAGGCATCCTCTATCTCTATGTTCTGTCTCCATCTCTCTGTGTGTTCCTTTCTCTTTTCACATTTGATTTTGTTTTTGGGGGTGGTTGTTCCACTGCACACACACACACAAACACACAGGCACACACATATCCTTGGGCTTGGTCCCTGGGGTGTCATAATTCTTGACGAGCTCATCTTTTACTTAAGTTTTACATAATTCTCATGTCGTTGCGGAGCGGAGCGGAGTGGAGTGGAGGCTTTGCCTTGCCTCGGTCCATGGAGATAGCATAAAAATCGAAACGTGTGTGGCTAGGGGGCAGAGACTCTTCCCCCCCGGGGCTGGGTGTTGGGCTTAGCTAAGCTTTTGCGGTAGAACGCTCGATTCTACGTGCCTGCGGCTTTTCTCTGCTTGGCGCTTTCTCGTCTTCCAGGGGGTGTTATTGTTATGCCTCCCCCAGCTCCACGGCGGGTCATGTAATTGCCTTGATTTCCCGACACTTGTCGACACAGATTGCTGGCGGATGGCTAGAGCTGGGGTCTGACTGATTGACTAGTCCTGGCCCAGCATATTCCAGCACTTATTAAATAATAAGTGGCCAAACGCAAACGCAAACGCAAACGCAAACGCAAACCCACTTCGGAGCTAATAAATTCCAGCCATTTGTGTGCCTTTATTTCATTATTTTTGGCCGAGGTCTGCCCGCAATTTGCTAATCTAAAACGAGTTGTCCAATTTGTGGAGGATTTGTGGCAGGGGACACCGCAACGAGTGGCACTTGGGGCGTGGCACTTGTAATGGTATTTAAGAAAAATTACGCCTCAAAACTGTAAATGGCCACAAAAGCGAGACACAAAAAAAACAAAGCCAAATCGAGTCAAGTACCCAACAAGAACAGCAAAAAATAAAAATCAAATACGGATGGGGAAGCGAAACACCCGCTACTTGAATACCCTGTAGTCCGCACCCCCCACCCCTTAAGACCCCGCCCCACCATCATTTTGTGGCTGTGTTCTCTGGCTTTTTGTGTGCTTTTTATTTTGGGCAACATTTATTTGTTGTTGTTGTTTTTGGTTATCAAGCGCCGCCATCTTTGTGCTAAACGGTAATTCAGCAACACAACAACGGTACAACGGTACAACGGGTACAGGCTGCCAAGTCCGCGGAACGAGTGTAACGAGGGAGGGGGAGAGTGGGGGGCACAGGACTAAGCCAAATCCGCCCCTTGAAGTGTCTATCCTTTTGTTTTACCAGGGGACTCGGCACTCGGGCCTAAAGTGTTTTCAATTTAAGTTTAGAGAACAAAACGCCTTTTGATTTTTATTAGCTAACTGGTGGGCGGAGCAGCAGTGGCCAAGGGAGGAATGGGGTGGATGGGGCCGGAAGGGATGAGGGAAATTAAGGGAGCTGCCAAAATGCATTCCATTGCCGCCCTAGAAAAAAAACACAGATTGTTGCCTTCGAATTTGCTGGTTCTTGGCTGGCCGTCTGCCATCCAACTGCGGGGATTTATGAGGCCCCGGGCCCAGGGTTGTCGCCCTCATAAATTATGCAAATGGGAATGCAAATGCCAAGAAGGATGTAGGCGGCATCGGGTGGGGCATGGGGGCGTTTGCCTTCATTTCTGTTTTGTGTTCTTCTTAAGATTTTTTGGCAAGAGCCTAAATGAGAGCCACTTAAATAATTATCATTTCCCGAGACCAAAGAGAAACAAGAAACGACAAACGAGCCAAAAACGCTCGTCAAAACCTCATTTGTGGCCCCCGACGATCGGACCAATTAATGCCACTGCTGCCCACTGAGCGTTTTATTAATTAGCTGAGGAAAATCTGTGTGGAAACTCCGACTCCTCGGACTCCTCAGCAGCGAAGGGCCCATTAGTCGTTGATGTTGATGGGCCCCGGCTGTGGTTCGCTTCGATTTTCGGGGCTTCCAGTCTTCCACAGATTTCATTCTTTAAGCGAGGAAATATTCTCCCATACCATGGACTTTCGATGTTACCAATTAGCTGCAAGGGACTCCGTCAAGCATCGAGGCAGGCATCATCTGCCTTGTCTTTTCATCTTTTCGTCTTTTCATCTTTCCATCTTCATTTTCCACTCGACACAATCACAATTAATCTATGGCCTAGGTAGAAGCTCCTCCACTCGTAGAAATTATGGCAATTACCAGAAGCGCTCGCGGTCAGCGGCTGTCTAATGAGCGGCCATCGGAGTGGAGCAGATCAGCCCCAGTCCCAGTCCCAGCATCCACATCCACATCAGCCACAGCTTCAGCTCCTCTATTCATTCATCATCGATGGAATGATGATCAGTGGAGTGAAGGTGGAAGGGCCCCCAAGCCTCAACTCGAACCCGAAAACCTGACGGGGCGTGCCAATGGCAGTCTTATTAATTTGCCCAGTTTCCACAAGGAGCGCAAGAGCAAGAGAGAGAGGGAGAGGGATAGGAAAATGAGAAAAACTTAATTAAAATGTCGTAAACGAAAATTGTATGTTTTGGGCCTGGTTTACAAGAGAGGGAAGGGGGAGAGAGGGGAGGCCCTGCGGCGGTGAGCTACCAAAAATAATTAAGACATTTCACTTCTTGTTCGACCTTTTTTTAAGGGCCCACAAAATGGTAAAAGAAAAATTGCTGCCACAAATTGTTTGGCTCTGACCAATTTCGACGGGTTTTTCCTCTACTCTGCTGCTGCTGCTGCTGTTCCTCAGTTCTTCTGGTCTTTTGGTTTTCTTGGCCGGCTTGGTGCGGGGCCGCGACCGAAAACAATAAAAATGACTAATGGCAGCTAATTTCCCGTCGTCGAGGAGGCACAAGATGCGAGCCACTCCGACATCCAATTCGAAGAGTTTCCCATTTGGAATTGGACGCGCCTCAGAAGTAGTTCAATTGCCTCAAACAACGCGGAGTGGACTGGGGGTTGGGAGGGGGGAAGTAGGGTCCGTGGGCGTTGCCCCTGCAGGGCGTGACCAGAGCCAGTGGGCAGGGCGCGCAGTGGCAGCCTGAAGGACAGTTTGTGGGGGCGGGACATGACTTCACCTGTCCCTGCGCTGCTCCTTTCCTTTGCCTTTCCTTTCCCTTCCCAATTTTCTCACTTTCCGTTTCCCGAAATCATATTTCCTCTTCAGCTGCCCCGCACTTCCGCAGCTGAATTTAGTTCCTTCAAGATCTGTGACAGCTCATGAAATGGATTAGTTTTTGTTGCATTAATTATTCCTGCAGCAATTAAATGATAAAAACATTGAAGTTTCGAGACGCTCCACATGCTGTGTATGACTTGGAATTCAGTCTGCAAGATTCCACGATTTGACTTCACTATAAAAAGCGTTCTTTTCCGATTGCATCTGGTCCGAAATTGTATCTAGGAAAGTTCGTTTTTAAATGTATTATTGATTCTTCCTCCATTTTGGTCTCTTTCATCCATACCCAGCCTGTAAACCTATTCGTCCTGCCTCTCGGAAAGCCAACATTCATTGTGGTCCCGTGTGGATCAGCCCATCTCTCCCTTCATTGTGGTCTGTCGCTCTCTAAACTATTTCACATTTGGCCAAAACGCACGAAATTGCTGGCCAAATTTAATTACGCGCATAATCAACAAGCAGCAGCAGCAACAAAAACAAGCACAGATACAACACACACACACACACACACACACACAGATACGCACACACACACACATGCAAACAGTCAGTGGGGGCCGAAATGAGGCCTGTGGCTGGCTGCTGGCTGCCTGTTTGCTGTTTTCGTTGATTAAAAATTGATCAAAAAACATAAAAACAAAACGAATTATGCATGGGTTCTGCTTCTCCTGTACCCACATGAATATTTCTCGGCATTGCCACACACTCGCATGTGTGTGGGTGTGTGGATGGGTGTTTGCGTATGTGCGGCAGTGAATTGATTAAAAAGAGCAATTCGATTGAAATTTTATTGGTAAATTGAATAAAGTGCGCTGCTGTAGCGGCCGGGGAAAACTTGTTGTTTGTCCGTTGCCACCCCACCACATTCCAGCAAATTGCAGGCACAAAATATTTTGAACAGAATGCTAATGAATGCCATGAATAAATGAATGAAAGAATGAGTGTGCGCAGTGTGCGGGGAACTCTATCAGAGGAAAATTGGCAATCCAAAAAGAACATTTAGTGCGTAACGATGATAGGATTGCGCCTGATTCTAGTGAGTTAATCAATGTACAAATGGATGAAAGATGAAGGTAATTCCACCAGAAGAAACATTTGGTGACAGATCGTTTTCATTGCTGATTCATTTTCCAAATTCTATCAGCAATTAGACCCATTAAATATCCATAAATATGCCTATATATTTAGCTATAAACTCTCAAATCAAAGCAGCCCATTCAAACGATTTCTTACATACCAAATCAAAGTGGAATTGCGTGAATTCCAGTCAGGATTTTGATGACTTGCCCGAGCTGTTAGCTTATTGCTCGAAAAGATGAACAAAGAGATGGAAATGGGCGATCGTTCGCAGAACCCTTCTACCAGTAAATCGGAGAAGCATAAGCTGGAAAAGCAGCCTGATGGTCCCACACCACTGCCACCTTACAAGAAAATCATTGAAACGTATCGCAAGACAGTTCCGGAGAAGAGCGAGTCTGAGCAATTCCATGAGGCCACATCAGTGTGGAGCTCAGTGTCCCTGGAGGAGCGTAAGACATTTTGTTACGCTGAAGACCAACTGAAAGACGAGGCCAAAACTGAAGGGAACGAGGCCAAACAGAACGTTAAAAAGGTGCAAACATCTTGTGTTGTTTCCTAAAGAATGTTCTCCACATTGCAAGCAGTTCATTAAATGTTTGCCGACTGAGCAAGTCCTTTAAGTTTTTCACTCCACAACTGCGAGTAGCTTCGATTGAAGGATAATGAAGAGGAGCTTCCACTTACCATCATTGATATGCAGTCGCTGGCCAGAGCTTGTACGCTGATCCTTTTGGTTGAGATTTGTCTCCTCCTGGTGCTCCGTTTTGATGGGAAAATCGTGATCCTGGGGCTGCTGATGTTGCAAGGCGGCTGCCGCTGCTGCTGCGTTGGCCCGCTGCATGAGAGCCATTTGGCGTAGCATGTAAACGGAGGAGGAGGAGGAGGAGGAACTGCTGGGCACGGACTCGGTCTCCGTGTCCGTCATGTGGGGCGGCAGCACCAAAAATGGTGGCCAACCGGGCACACGCATATTGACGGCTGCCGCGTATAGATGCAAGGCAGATGCCGCATGAGGATGCGAATGCGAAGGCGAATGTGGCGCCATCGAGTTGTTGATCTGCGCCTGCGCCCGAGCAGCGGCAGCCAGTTGGAGCTGCTTGATCAGGTGGTCCATCCTGCGCAGGGATCGATTCAAGTCGATTCGATTCACGGCGAGTGTCACCTCCGCGGTGTCACTCGCATGGCACTCGCGGCACACACTCGGAAAAAATAGCAATACAAAATAAGAGCAGCTGAGTGGCAGCCCGCAGCCCGTGCTAAGGATCCAGTAAATCCTGGCAGACGATACTAGCCCCCAAATGCAAGCTCTCTCTCCGGACTCTGGCGGCGACCCACTGTGCAGCGGCCGCGGCGGCGACAAACAAATTGATTCGAATTAAAATTACGCTCCGAGTTGTGGAGTCGCGCCCGGAGTCGGATTGGGTGGGCACAAGACAGAGATGGCCTAACAGCGAGCAAGAGAGACGGAACACACACAGAGAGACAGAGAGAGAGAGGGAGAAGGGTAGTGCTGGGTGGTGGTGGTGCCTGCGAGTGAGAGAGCGGGAGAGAGATGAACGAGGCTTCAGAGTTGACGTTTAAATGAGAAATATTATATGGAGAGACACAGCCACATCGGACTACGGTTACTGCTGCTGCTGCTGCTGCTGCTGCTGCTGCGACCCGACCGGGCCCTTCTTTGTGTTTGTTTAATAAATGCATATGTGTGTTTTTGTTTGTGTCCATGCAGCATTGCCAAGGGGCAGCAGTACTGTGGGGGGGTGTAGCACAAAAAAGTGTCACTGCTTTCGGTTGGCTGCTGCTCGGGTTTCTGTCTGTGCTAAAAAGTGAGATGGCAAGCGCGACACCTGCAGCAGCAGCAGCAACAGCAACAACAGCAGCGCAGTAGAGGGAGAAGCGACAAAAGCAACAACAACATTTGTTTCAACACTTGCGCTGGCCAGCTGTTGACTGGCGTTGTTGTTGTTTTTGTTATTGTTGTTGCTGGTGGCATGCGCGACTGCAAGCAAAAATCATTAAGGTTCAAATTTATGTGCGCCACAAAGCGAGAAATAACAAAACGAAGCAAAAGGCAAAGGAAGAAGGCGGAAGGCAGCAGAAAGAGAGCAGATGCCGAGAGAGAGTGAAGATGGCGAAAGAAAGAAGAAGAGACAGCGTAACCATTAAGGAGTGAACGAAGCAGTCAAGCAGTGCATCCATAAGCAACGGAAAGGTAAGCAGTGCTGGAAGAGAATCCAAAGAACTGCTGTGGGATGTAGAGGTAGAAGAGTGCAAGGTGAATTGAGGTAAAGCAAAACGATAAGCAGTGCAGAGCGAGGTAAAGTCATTCAATAAGCAGTGCACATAAGTTGAATTTTAGAATTAAGAATTAAGAGATGGCAAGTTGTCCAAAAAAGAGCAACTAAATAAGCAAGCAGTGGAAACGTAAGCCGCATCCAAGCACGACAAGCAGTGCATGGGTATGCATCACGAGCAGAAGACACGACTGGAAGAATCGGTAGAAGAATGATAAACACAGAAAGAGCAAGAGGCAGACAACATACAGAAGGAGACCACAGCATGGCCAAGAGGAAGAGAAACGAAGCAGCGACCGCGAACGAGCAGCACTGTCAGCGTCGCGGCTGGCGTTACAGGCGGGCAATAAAAAGAAAAATGGTTTCACTTAACAAACATGCCAAGGCGCCGCCGTCCACTCCTTGCCACTCCACACACCGCACTACACAGCACTGCACCACCCCCAATATAGCATTCCTGGCACTGGCACTGGCACGGCAGCCCTGCCTCCTCGACGCCCGCACTTTACCTTCTTCTCGCACAGAGAGTCGTTGTCCAGAGCCAATGCAATAATGGTATTTTTCTGCTTCACTGAGTGCGTACGTGCGACAGGGAGAGAGAGCGACCGAGCCAGCGAGCACCAAGAGAGCAAGAGGCACTCAGTGAGCGGCGAGGCAGAGCGGCAGAGAGAGTGAGCGAAACAGAAAGAGAGAACGAGAGAAGCGCAACAGTCGACTGAGGCGAGGCTGTGAAAATGAAATGAAAAACGCTAAAAAAATTGATTTAAAGTGAATTTGAGTGTGTGTGTGCGTGTGTGTGTGTGTGTGTGTGTGTGTGGGAGAATCCAAGAGAGGGAGAGAGAGTGAGAGTGAGAGGGCAAGCAGTGGCGAGGTTGAAGTCAATAAAGCAGTGCGTGCAAGCGAGACGGCTGGTGCAGGCAGCAGCAGCAGCACCAGGCGTGGCCTCAACGAAAAATAGGGGGAAATTTCTACCACGGACAAACGCGTCTGCTGCTGCTGCCAGCCAGCCTGCCTGCCTGCTGCTGCTGCCTGCTGCTGCTCTGATGTCTGCGAATATGATTATGGCCAATTTAAGGCCCGACTGCAGACAAAGTAGAAGAAGACAGAAGAGTGGCAGGAAGGAGACGAAGAAGCAATGGGAGAAGCGTTGCCGCTGCCACTGCCACTGCCGCTGCCAAGACGCTGGGGCCAGGCCGAGGGGAAAAACTGACATTTTATTGATTGTTTTATGCGATTATAATGTAATAATGTCTTAAATATGCAATGGTTGGAGGGTACTCAACCACCCAACCACCCAACCACCCACCCAATACCCACCCAGCGCAAAGTGGAGCCCATTGCGCAGCTGCCGTCTTTTCAAATGAATTATGGCAGCAAGTGGAAGCGGGCGAGAGCGAGAGCGAGCGACAGAGCTAGAGCGAAAGAAAGAGATGGTCTTGGGGCTGCCACAGCAGCAGCAGCAGCAGCCGTTGCCCCACCATCGTCAACGTTTTCGAGTCGCCTTGTGATTGGCAAAAGAAACGAAAAATTCCATTTGAAACTTTTTGCCGCTCTCCCTTGCTCCTTGCCCCGGTGGCTATCGGCACGCAAAAGATCTATAAACGGCCCCCAACAGCACCAAGCACCCACCCACCCACACAATCAGCCATAGCCTACTCCCTAACCAAAGCAAGACTCCGAAGCAACCATCCAGCCACCCACACAACCATTTCGGCGACGCCGCACTCAACTCAATTCAATTAATTTTCACTTGATTTTTCCACACACAAACAAATTTTCATTTAATTTGCTGCGGGGCGTTTTCTTTCCCATCTCCCATCTCCCACTCCCATTTATCTTGCGCCTTTGCCTTTCCCCGATTTCCTTTGGATTTCCTTCTTCTCGTTTTTGCCATCTGCTTATCGGACGCCATTTTCTTGCGCTTGATTTTCTATTAAGTTTTCCAGTTCTATTCCATCCGCAGAACAACTTTTTCCGCTCCTCTGACTCTCTGACTGCGCGGTAATGGCTTCCCCTCTCGCCAGCCATCCCCTCTCCCACCCACAAAGCCACCACATCTGGATAATAGTTCAACGAAAGTAGATTTGTTGTGACATTTTGCCACAATTTGATTATTATATACGGTGGTGGGCGGTCGGGAGAGGGGGAGCCATCATTACGAGTATTGCCAGGCATTATTTCAAGCGAATTTCCATTTGAATCATGATAATCGAAATTAAAATTGTGTGCCTTATATAACAGTAGATACGAATGCCCATTGAATGTGCATTGAGTGTGTACAACTAATGTCCCTGCCTCTGAATGAAGGCACGAACTTGCCACTGCCACTGCCACATGCCGAGTTGCCATATCTTAATCAAAGATACAAAGATAGTCAAATCTAAATATTGTAATTAAAAAGCAATTGGAAATCAGTTGAAGGTTTTTTAGTTCATGTTACTGATGCCTTAATGGATGTTTTTTAAAGATAAAATATTGAATACTTTCTATTAGTTTGAGTGCAGAAAATACTACTAGAACATGTTAGAAACATCTTTCGATCACTCTTGTTATTTATGGAATGATTTCTGGCTATGGAGGAGACAAATTAGGAAATTCTGCCATACATTTCTTCAGTTAACATTCATAATTTTATGCATCTCTTTTTTTATGCCAAAGAGTGCTCAAGGTTTTCCCATACAAATGATCTTCCTGCAACGAACTGTAGGAGAGCTCCATGCAAACATATATTTTATGTGCCATCTGCCCCTCAATGCCACGTAGAGGTCACCTTTGTGCCGTACCTGTTACAAATCAGTTAGATCTATGGAGTAAATATTTTATGGGGGACGAGCATTGCTCGTATTTTGTGCTGAGCTTAACGCATCATTGACTTGGTTTATCAAATTGTTGTAATCGCAAATCAATTATTATTAAAAGCACATTAAAAACAATAAAAAACCCATTACAGTAAACACAAAACGTATACAAAAGAGCGACTAAAAATCGATCGAAAACGAAACGAACGGAAACAAAAATAAACTAAATGAATATTAAGTTTTAATCATTTCATTTGGATTGCGTGGCAGCAAATCAAGTTGTGGTCTGGCCTGTCCTGTCCTGGTCTGGTTTGGTCTGGTCGTCTGCTTATCGCCCCGCATATCGACAGACTGTCGTCTCCCTGCCCCAGTTCTCCATCCCTGATTCCCCGGCTCCTGCAGCTCCCCTCCCGTCACCATGTTCCCGCCTCTGAAGCGGCTGTGATTTTTATTACACTTTATTATTATTTACCTACTGTCGACTAATTTGTTTTTAATTTGTGCTGATAAAATTGATGAATAAATAAAATGGACAGCAGGCAAATAACGAAATTAATAAGTGCCAATGGAATGGGCCCCCGCCCCCCCCCATCCGACTGACTGACGGACTGACAGGTGGGTAGGGACTTGGTGGGGCCCCGGAGAGGATTGTGGCTAACAAACAAAATTGTGACATTAGTAGCCCGATTGATTTGTCAAATCATAAACATTTATTGAAGGCGCATTTGTCACGGAGCAGTGGAGATTTTTTGGGCCTCTGACATTAGTCACAGTGTGGGGATTGTCGCTTCTTGTTGGGCCAGTTGCAGCGATCGAATGAGCTGCAAATGAAGAGTATTCATGGGATATAAACTAGGGAGAATGAAGAGTATTTATGGGATATAAACTAGGGGGATAACTGTCAGATGTTGTTGCATCTGTAGATGGTTCTTCTGCCTCCAATTCATAGCTGAAATATCTGCTGAATGGCAGTCCTTGGATCATCCTTGAATAACCATCCATTGCTGAAGCTGCTTCCCATTGGCATATGCCGCAACTGTAGCGTATCCCCCTCGTTTGGTATCCCAATGTCGGGTCAGACATATAAATGGAGCTCTGTGTGGTTGGGGGAGACTCTAATAACTTCATTAGCTGCGCGTTACTCATATGAAATGTCACATGACAATGCAGCCGGTGGTGTGGTGAGGTGAGGAGAGGTGAGGCGAGGTGAGGCGAGGTAGTTCGGTGGTTCATTGGTTTTTGGAGGTTTGCTTTTTGGGTGCGGGCGTGTGGGTGTGGGGGGGTAGGCATTGATTTGTTTTGGGTGATAAGCACTTAAATTAAGTCTTAATACAAATGCCGCTTGTCGCACACGTGTCGCATCGTCATCGGGGTCGATGGGTCGTGGTCGGGAGGCAGGAGGCAGGAGGCGGTGGTCGGTTTCAGATTCGGTTTCGAGATTCGACACTCTCCAAAGGGGTGGTGCGGCATGCGACACACAGGGGCGTAGAGGTGGCTGTGCGGACTTCTGTGTGTGCATTGACATTGACGTTGCCTGTGAAATGGACATTTAATTATTTGCTGTGATTAAACACACACACACGGAACGGGAACGGCAACGGCATCGGCAACGGGAACACCACTCCACACTGGCTCTTGTGTGGGGAGGGGAAGGAGGGAGGGAGGCAGCTTCATATTCCAATTATTTATCTTATCAGCAGTATCTGTATCTTTGCAGTTTGTAAATAGTTGGAACATCCCTGCTGCTGCGCCACCCCAAACCCGATTCCAAAATCTGATTCCAAACTCCCAAAAACCGAAACAAGTCCGGAACCCAAATCCAATTCCTGCCCTGCACTACGACAGTTGACAGTTGCATCAGTGGCAAAGTTATCTTTAGGATCTCTCTCTCTCTCTCTCTCCCTCTCTCTCTCTCTGTCCACTGCCCGTGGCATCTCCAGTTTTGTATCTCCTTTATCCGATTTGTGGAAATATTTATGTTTCCCAGCAGTGAGAAATTTGAGCGCTCATCGTGGCTGGTCCCCTTTCTGGCTTGTCAAATTAATGAGATTTTGCGTTTTGATTTCTGATCGATCGATTCTGGAGGGTGGAAGGGGTGGAAGGGTACTACGGACTGACTAATCGAAGTAATGGAGGAATTTAAGTCAACTATCCAATTATATGGCAGGTGCCAAAAAACCAATCAAAGCACTCCTCCCACCACGAACCCTTTTAGGGAGCGAATGGGGGAATGTGCCCCAGGAGGACTTCTTAATATGCAAATTTATTTGTATTGTAAATGGTTGTTCTTTTATTGGGGGTTTCAGAAGTTCATTCTCGCCTCTCACGCAGCTAGAAAAAGTTACCGACCAACAACAATAAATGGGGCAACAAACAACCGAGAGAGACACGGAGAGAGAGAGAGAGAGAGAGGAAAAACTCAAATTGACTTCTAAAAGCAGCAAAATCAGCTAAAAATTTGCATTTCAATAAACGATTATCGTAACTTTGCGTACGGTTTTTGGCTACGGTTTACAGATACAGATACAGATACAGATACAGATACATTTACAGCCACGGATTCGGATTCGAATTCAGATTCGTTACGAGGGTGCGAACCAAAGGGGCTCCATGTCGGGGTCTCCGTGTCAGGGTTCGGGGTCACCATTTGCTGTGTTCTGTTCTCTGCGTGTGTGTGTGTGTGTGTGTGGGCGACAAAGGTTTACGACACACAAACGCCAAATTGTTGGTGTAAAAGTCAAATGTGTTAAATTTATTTTACATATTTATTTTTAGCTCTTAAATTAAATAAAGTTTTCGCTGTGCGCCTTTGTCACCTCCGCTGTTCTCGGGCTGCTCGGAATTTCCGCTCACGTTTGAGCACCGAATCCCCCCTCCCACCCACTCAATGTTTGCTGTTTATTGTTTAGGCTGTTTTGTGGTACAAGTCAAGGGCCTGAGGGACGGGAGCCCGAACTCAGAGCTGCCACAAATCACGTACGGCTCTTAAATATGGCGCTCGTTTCATGTCCGTTTCGTGTCCGGCAAAGGGGCGAAATACATAATATAAATATATGTAATAACAATGCCAAGAGGAGAAGCTGGCTGCCCGGAGGCGTAACTGAAAGGGCAATCCACGGGGGCATACTCGTACTCGTGTGTCTGTCCATTCTGCATGCAAACGCAATTTGATAACGAGCGAACGTATTAATATCATTGAGCGCCATTATTTTCACTGCACACACGAATGGATATCCCAGACGGACGACACCCACATCCACATGCACATCCACATTCGCAAAAAAAATCCGAATATGCTTCAAAGAACCAACAAAAAATGATGATGAACATTTGGCCAAAAGGAAAAACCAAACAGAGATGACTCCTTGTGGAGCCGCTTGTGGGATGCTCTATGCGGACAGTGGGAAGATCTACAGATACATTTGTACATCTTCGGCATAGTTTTCTCCCTATTGGGAGAGTCATCCTTCGAAGTGGAAGTTCCTTCCGCTCCGCCCTGCAGTGTGTCTGCGCCTTTTGGTTTGATATTTTTTTAGAAATTTGTTCAATTCCAGAGCTGTAACTACTCCTAGTTCGGTGCTGCTTGGCAAGCATTCAAAGGATTCCATTTCCGCATTTCCCTAGTTTCCGTTTCCGCTTCCGCTTCCGCTTTGTCGGATCGCGTTGCACCATCGCTCATCTGGTCACATCGCAGTGTTCTGATTGCATGAGTGGCATGCAACAAACGCTGCCATGCCAGTCCTGCATGCCTCCCTGGCACTCCCGAGAGAGAGGGAGAGAGGGCGGGAAGAGATTGCCAAAGGGGCAGCTTATCGGCGCGCGTGTGCAACATATTGCCACCATTCGTTTGCCCCATTCCCAGGCAATTGGCAATTGTGACTGATGGCCAATAAATTGTTACAGTCATGAATGCGCCAGAGAGGCGTACTGGACGTGGACGTGGACATGCAGCAGCAGCAGCAGCAGCAGCAGAGATGGAAATTTTCGTGCACATTCGATGCTTCGGTGCTTTATCAGTGGCTGCTGCATACATATTCCATTCCCCCCCTCTCCGCTGCTTATTAAATAAATCACAAACGCAACAAAAAAACAACCAAAAACGAGAGCAGCAAAAGATGATGAGGGACAGGCAAGGGGCCGCCATAAATCGATGTATCCCCAATTATCTCATTTGTCTACGCGCGGCCCTTTGACACAACGGAAATCTGAGAAGGCATTCGGCATTCGGCATATGGCACTCGGATGGGAGGATGAGACAGACATTTCATTTCATTTGATTTCGTTTCGTTTCGTTACGATTTCGTATATGATTGCAATGCATTTCAATTTCTCAGCGAGTTCAAAGTTGGGGACGGGCAGAGCCGGAGTCAGTCCCCCAAGGAGCGACGAACAAGAAGCGGGGCTTGTTCGGCCTCTTGGCACTTGGCCTCCGCCCTGTTTGGGTTTCTGCTATCAGGCGGGGGACCGTCGCCGCCTCACTCGGCTTATCAACGAAAATGCCAACAAAGCAGAGCATGAAATATGGTGGAAAAAAAGGGAATACAGGGGGGACATGGGTTCGGGCGGTCGCTTGACAAGTCACTGCCGCTGCCTTCAATAACAATTTGCCCATGACTAATTGGATTTATTGGAATCGAATTTACTATGTTATGCTTATTCCATATTAAATTTATGCGCTGTTTATTTTCGATTTTAATTCGTAGCGAAATTCGTTAATGGAAAGCCAACAGAGGAGCAGGCGGTACACTTTCTCCATCTGCCAACTAATAATAATAAATTCCCTCCTAGCAAGGAGATCTGCGTAAGGTGGAGAGCCCAACCAGCGAGTGTTGAGGCGCCGCTAATGACCCTAATAAACAGTTTTGTGGCTTACGCACGGCATACTAATGAAGCGAAGGATGCCTGCCCCGATGGATGCCAGGAAGCCAGGAAGCCAGGAAGCCAGGAAGCAGCAATGCAAAGTGCAGGATGTCAACACCTTCGTTCCTCCCCCAGCAGCTGGGGGTAGCAGCAACATTCATCTCCTTCCGCAGGACTCGTAATGAGCAATCCATCTGCGGGCAACACCACCCGCACGTAGTTTAGTGAAATTTTTGGTTGATTTACAAGCCTCCCCCTCCCTCCGACCACAGGACAGCAGCACAGGACCACAGCGCCACAGCATCTTTCCCTCTGAATAGTTCGTCCTGGCAGGAGCCCCGTGCATGTGTGAGCCCTGCTGCTGGTGCTCCTGCTCGTCCTGCTGGCTTAATAAATTGTTTGCCATTAATAACAATAAAAATAGATAATCTCCGTATAACAAATTAATGATGTGCGCCAGCGACAGAGAACGAGCGAGAGCCATGAGGGCGAGAGAGGGCTGCGGTGGTGCGCTGTGGGGGTAGCAAAATATGAAAACTTTTCGCTTTTCCTGTTCATTATTACACTGGCCAACAAGAGCAAGGAGCAAGGAACAGGTGGAACATTAAGAGAAAAAATCATTAAATAAAAATGGAAAGAAAAATCTCTTGCAGGTGGAACATTGCCATGGGAAAATCTTTGATTGAAAAGAGTTCCTTATTTTTGAAATTAAAAAGGATAAAGATTTATTGGAATAAGTTTGATTTTTTCGAATGAAACGGAGTTTGAAGGCAAAAATTTTGGAAAAAGAACAGATTTTCATTTCAATTATAATTAAACTGAAGAAAAAGACAGATTAGGAGGGTTGCCGATCAGTTTCACTGGGTTTAAGCTCTTAAAATAAGTCATAGAATCTTCAAATATTATGCGATCCATGTACACAAGTATCTCAAATATTCTAGACCAACTTTCTCAGTAATAAAATACACTTTAACAATCGATTTGAACCTACTTATCCATTAATTACGTCTGCAAAATCACACAAAAATATCCCCAGAAATATATTTCCTACAGCTCGTGTGGTATTGGTCTCTGTTTGCGTTCTTTGTTGTCTAGTGTTGATGGAGTACCTGTCGGTGGTTGCAGCCCAGCGTTGCAGCAGGAGTCATAGCCCAGTAATCAGTGCGGCGGAGGACAGGGACGACGAGGGCTTTGCCCAAAGTCAAGTCGAGTCGCCCCAGTGTCGATGTGAGCCCCGTGGACGTGCCACTTGCCGCAGAGTACAACTCCCCCAGGAGTCATGTAGTTGAGTACGGATTTGAAGTAAATTAAAAGTCACTCACACCCGGGGCATGTGCCTTTTTCTGGTCCAGGATCTGCTCTCTGTCGCTTTCTCTCTCTCTCTCTCTCTCTCTCCTCCTACCATATCGCACTTGAGTTCATTATTATGATATTTGGTGTCAGCGCCGTGCTGTGGCTGTGGCTGTGGCTCTGGCCAACCCTCCTTGACTTTCCCCAGGGCGTGGCCGTGTGTGTGTTTTGGAAGAGAAGAACGAAAAAAAACTGAAACTCAATTATAACAATATGCTCAGATTTTCCCTTTGGCCGCACGGCCAAGCAGGTGGTGGGGGGAGGGGTTTTCAATTTGTTGTAGCTCTGCCTTTTGGCTGCCTTTCTGCTGCCTGCTACCTGAAGCAGACAATCAACCGGATCATCATCGCCTCGAACATCAAATGATGAAGGTTCCCAAAGACCAAGACGAAGACGAGACCAACTCCAACTCCTACTCCAAGGCAGAGCCATAAACTATGCCAATAACCATAACTATGAACTAATAAGGTCGGCTTGGGGTGCTGGGGATCTTTTAACACAATATCAAAACAAAGAAAGTGGAGCAAACGCTGGAGCTCGATGGAGGAATCAGAATCTCTGAAGAGACCCAAGAAATGCTGCTAATCATCGCACAATGAAATAAATTACAAACATTGTTTGTGCGATGGATGTGAGTCCCTGTCCCTCTCCCTGTCTGAGTCCAAGTCCCAGTCCGATGGCTGACCCCTGAGCCATGGAATGCCTGCTGTGAAAATTGAAAAGCGTTCGAAAGGCAAATAGAAAACGAATCTCTTAAAGGGGCAAGGCGCAAAGATTAACACCGTCAAGCCGTCAAGAGTCGCTTCAGCATCAGCATCAGCCCAGTCATGCTGCACGGTTACCCGAGAGAGCATTTATACGAGAGTGTGAATAAATTAAGGCATCAAAATTCATAATACAAACGATCGGTCCACGATAAACACTTTGATTAGCGCTCACCGCTCGAACCATCGACTCCCGCTGCGAAATTGAAATGGAAGCAACTGCAGAGGCAGCGGAGTCCCCGCTCCCCGATCACCCCCTCCTACCATCATCTCTTGAGAGAGCGGCAAACACCAAAATGCCCATAATTATGACAATCATCTCTGGGATTGAGTCGCAGACCATCGAGCTGCGGCAGAGGCTGCTTTGTATGGGCCCTTTAACTGCTTGGGCTGCTTGGACTGCCTCGACTGCTTGGCCTGCTTGGACTGCTTGGGCTGCTTTATGATGCAGCGTTAATCCCCATTGTTGGGGCCATTGTGGCGTTCCTCTTGTTGTTGGCTTAAGAATCTGTTACAGAAAACTTAAAAGCGTCGCTTTAATAACTTTATTGATTTCGATTAAGCGCTATAACGTCGGGTGATCATCATCATCATTATCATCATCATCATCATCATCAGCATTGGCATTTCTTTGGGTTTAGTTTTGGGCATTTCGGTGCTTGGGAAAGTTGGAAAAAATAGTTGTAGAGGATGGAGGATACTCTACCGATTGAGTTTTGGTTCAAGGAACACGCGACTGGCAGCTCTTTTATATCTTTATTGAGAGTTCTTCTTACTGAATATAAATCTCCCATTATAATTAATTTTTTTCGCTATTTTCTTTCCTTGAATACAATTAATCCTTGTGCTCTACTTTCTACAGGTGACCCCAAGATTCAGTAATTTTATTAAATCATTCTTCTTTCATTCTTTCTTTCATAAATCCGTTTAATTTCCAATAATTTCCTGTCTAAATTCTCTTACAAGAAGAGCATTCACCAGCTGGAGTGGCACCAAAAACGAACTGCGCTCCGCGACCAATAAACAATCACACAATCAATAAGCTTAACATTCGATATATATTTTTACACATTTACAACAAAAGCGAGAGGCTGGGATCGGGGGGCAGCAGCAGCAGCATTAGCTCTGGTCTCTTTTGATCGAAGTTGAAGGAGCTGGGAAGCTCAGATTTGAATGTCTGCCATTCGGCTGGATAGACTCGTCGGCGTACGCGTACAAATAAACCTAATGGAAAAAAATAAACGTGTGAAGAATAGTTAAGAAGAGCGTCGTCCAATTTGATTTGCATCGAAAAGTAATTGAGCCACAAAAAACGAGGCAGAGAGAAAGAAATGGAAACGCACCACGGGGGCACGCGAGTCGGAGCCCGAATCGGCTATGGCAAATGAAGCTGTGGAAAATCTTTCGAATCATGCACAATTATTAAAATCCATAAATCCGTAATAATCATATCAACAGGCCCCGGGACCAGCTCATCCAAATACAGAACAAAGAGAAGGAGAGACTGCAGAGAGCACAGAATGGTGGGGCATGGTGGGGCAACAGTAACCACCATAAGGTGGAGTCATTAACAGCATGCCACAGGCAACAACAACAAAAGCTGTGGGAGAGGGGGAGGGGAACGAACAGCAAAGCGCGAACACTGAAAAATTAATAAGCAATAAAATTGCCATGAAATGAACTACACCACAAAATTCCCATGAAAGCGACCGGCACCTCCCCCCTGCCACCCTGCCACCCGACACCCGCTGTGTGGAGCCAAAGGCAGGAGCTGCAGCATCCAGCAGTCCAGCAGTCCACTCCCGAGAGTCCAAAACGGTTAATCGGTGTTACCGTTCCCCAAACAGATTGGAACCCCCAACCCACAGAAACAAAAACAAAACCCAAACCCAAACCCGAAACGAAACTCAAACGGACCGAACCGAACCGGACTTGAAGCTGGACCTCAAAATGAATGCAAATTCAATTGACACTTCGCTGGCCTTCGACTTGCCTTCGACTGGTTGCCATGTGCACTGCTGCTGCTGCTGCTCCTGCTCCTGCTCCAGATGATGCCCCCCATGGGGACTCAATGCTCTTCTGCTCATTGGTTTCTTTCCCATAATTTGGTGATAACTCGCCCGGTGTCTGACCGATTCGGGTCGAGAATTTGTGTGCCTGACACGCTTAAAGTTGCAATTCGATTTGGTTAAAGTTTTTCCTGATTCCTTTGAGCCAACAATGTTGCCTTAAGCATTATGGGTAGTGGCTGCAGGAGATGCAAGGACAGACAGACAACGATCAGTATAAAATTCACTGATTACTGTTTCCTGATTTGTAAGTCAATGAATATCGAGTGTAAAAATATCCAAAAATATGTTCTTCCAAGGGAAATCTAAGCAACCTTTCTGTGTGCCAAAGCCGTCGGATCTATGGACAACTTTCAGCTTATCCCTTTGAGTGCAATGACTTTCCCCCTTTTTATTTGGATACTTTACTGCCTGGAAATGGTTTGATTTTGATGGTCAAATGGTTACTTTTTGGGGGTGTTTAATGCATCATATAAAGATGGATATTAAATGGACATTTCGCTTAATGCGGGAATGCATTATCAGAGAGTGCGAGAGAGCTACTACAGTGGAGTTTTTATTCATTTTCCAATGCCAATTTCCACACCATTTCGCAAAAGGAAAACGCTTTGAGGGATTTGCTCATTTATATGTGTATTTTTGATGCCATTTAAATTGCTGTTTATTGAATTTGTTTGCCCAATTCGGGTTTTTAGCTTTCGTTTCGTTTTCTCGTTGTTTTCTCCTTGCCGTCTGTTTGTTTGCTGTCTTTTCCTTTGTGAGTAAATTTCTGCGTGAATGTGTGGGTGGGGACTTTGGGGGGTATCGTATTGTTTAGTGGAGAAGCTCGACACGAAATAAACCAAAAAATAATAAGCATAATGTTTCGTTTTATGTGGGGTTTCTCTTTACAGATTTTGCATTTCTTTTATTCTTGTTTGACAATCATTTTATTCGATACAGTTTAATGTTTTTCTCGTTCTTGCATTTTTCTTCGTTCGTTTTGCATTTCTATTCGTAGTTTTGTGTGTGTGTTCTCTCAAATTCTCATAGTTTTAATATACTTTTTAATGTACTATTTCTCCTCTTTAGCATCCTCTTTATATATTTATTCAAAAAAAAAAAAAAACTTCCTCTTAATTAAGTTTTGGGTTTCAATCCGATTCTTTTTTTTTTTTTTCTTTTGTTTTTGTTTCGCTTGAGCTAAATTAAATTACATTTTTACACACACGCACGCACACTCATTCATACCTACACTGGGAAAAAAATTTGTCCTTAGCTGATATCGTTTTCTTTTTATTACATAAAAATATTATTCATAGTTCAAGCATTGCTTCAAAAAAAAAATAGTATAAGTTTTATATGTAATGTAAAAATAATAAATTCATTTACAACACTAATTTAGTCTCTCTTGGAACAGGGGGGTTTTAAATTACAATACACGCAAAAAGAAAAAAAAAAATGTTTATATTATAAAGTCGAATAAATAAATTCACTTAGAAATATTCAAGCTCTGAACCGAAGAGAAGTCAAAAGGAAGGGGGAAACTTTTAGCTGGGTGCCACTAGGGAAGGGTTCGATAGCAGTTTAAATGTCCCATAAGCGAATGGATACACACGTAGGGCATTGGCATGGAGTGATTCTGAATGCAAAAATTTGTTTTTAATTAGGAAAACTTTTGGTTGGGCATTTGTCTTGTTTTTTGTACAGAATATTTGTTATGGAAGTGCTAGTGGAACCCATAAAAGAGAGAGAGAGAGAGTAAGAGAGAGTTGAACTTATAGACAGATGGACATGTGTAAAACTGAGCAAAAACCTCTAGGAACGCATAAATCAATGGGGAAGCAAATGCGGTTCGATCCAACTCCAAACCCAACTCCAGCATCAGCTGCACCTCCTGCTCGGATGCTGCCTGGTTGCCTCACGTGTTGTTGAAGAGCAACGACTCGATGCTGAAGGGATTGCTGCGCCGCATGCTGATGGGCGAGGTCTGGTGGACGAGATTGGCCGCCGCTGCCACCGCAGCCGCCGTGGCCGAGGCGGCGGTGGCCGCCGCACTGTGGTTGTGCCCATGCCCATGGCCGTGCCCGTGCCCGTGGCCACCGTGGTGCTGGGAGTTTTGCAGGTTGAGTTGATGGAAGGCCTTGGCGGGAAAGAGCAGCGATTTGGGCGATGCTCGCGACTCCTGTTCCCTGTCCCGATCCTCTGACTCGCCGCCGTCCATCGGCTCCATCTTGCCGAAGACACCGCCGCCGTTCGAGAGCAGCGTGGAGGGTGCCACGGAGCTGGGGCTGCCCAAGCTGCCGCCGCCGCCAATGAAGCTGCCCGCCCGCGAGCTGTCACCGTCGCCGTCCAGGCCGCAGTGGCTCTGGCCGCCATGCTGTGGCCCGTGGCGGGCCGGGCTGACGGCATCGCTGTCCAGCTCGTCGTCGCTGTCGGTTCCGCCGACGACATCGATCTGGATGCCGTCGTCCTCGAGATCCGAGTCCGAGAAGGTGCCGTTCGCCTTGTGCTGTGATATGTACTCGGCCTTGAGGGCCTCCAGGTCGACGGTGATGCCCTTGGCCTGCAGCTTCCTCGCCTGCCTATCGATGGCTTTGGCCAGCTTCTTGCGGCGCCTGGCACTGCAAAGATCACAAAAAACCAAGGAGGGAAGAGGGCAATGCTATAGCTGGGGGGCGAGATAGTTTTCCAGGGGTGGGAACACTTACCGCTCCTTGGCCTTGAGCTCGTTGGGCGGTATCGGCTCGCCGCTGCAAGTCTGCGGCTGGGCATTGTGGGCGGGTCGGCCGGGACCCTTTTTGGTATGCTCGCGCTTACGCACCTTGGCCCGTCGATTCTGGAACCATACCTATCTGGAACAAAGCGTATAATCTCAGCAAAGGTGCTCGGAAACGGTGCGAGTGGCCGGCTGGCTGTGGAACGAGACTCACCGCAACTCGCGACTCCTTGAGGTCCAGCCGCATGGCCAATGCCTCGCGCATAAATATATCCGGGTAGTGGCTGGCGGAGAAGGCCCGCTCCAGTTCCTCCAGCTGCCACGAATTGAAATTTGTGCGGGATCGACGTCGCTTCGCGGCGCTGCTATCATCATCGCCGTCACCAGGAAAACCTACAGCCGAACAAACAGGCAAGATGTAAATGAATTTTGTGGCTCAGAATCAAGTCATTAATACACAATGGAATAGAGAGCAGCGAAAGGGGGTGTTGGCTTATTAAAACTAATTAGGGTTCTACCCCCCAAAAAAAAGGAAAGG
The DNA here is from genome assembly GCF_008121235.1 of Drosophila subobscura. Taxonomy (NCBI): domain Eukaryota; kingdom Metazoa; phylum Arthropoda; class Insecta; order Diptera; family Drosophilidae; genus Drosophila; species Drosophila subobscura. The sequence continues at coordinate 19,028,979 of NC_048530.1, read as the reverse complement.
AAAAGGCAGGAAAGAATGAACCAAAAACTAACCCCCACACATGGGACAGTGGAAAGTCTGTAAAATGAATAGAGAAACACACACATAAAATGGAAAAACACTTTGTTCCCGACACTAAAAACCCTATAATTAAGTGTTGGAGAAATTATTTAAATGAAGCCAGCCGCAAGACAGGAGCAACGGCAGCAGCAACAGCAACAGCAACAGCAACAAACAGCGACGGAGCAGCGCCAAAATGCATAAATATTCATAATCATATATTTCAATTACAACGCCAGTGGGCTCCACACCCCATACCCTCCGCTAACTCATATCCTCCCTTGGTCCCAACACTCTCTAACCGTCCGTCGGCATACAATAAAAACGAAACAATTTAATTACGTTTCCATTCTACACTCTGCCGTCCACTCACAGTCCCATTCCCGGTCCCTGAACGTATCCGATCCGGTCCAGGATGTATAGTTTTCTATATTTAGATTATACCCCCAGAGGGGGCGTGGCAAACACACACACACAAACAGAGAGAGAGAGAGAGTGAGAGGGAGAGGGGATACACAGAAAAGAATTCATGCAAAAGGGCCCCGCAATTTATCAAATTAGCTCCGATCGCCGGCAAAGTGAATCCGAGAAGGGTACAGGCGGAGATGGGACCACAAAGGTGTTGGATATTAGATGATGGGACTGGACAGGATCTCAGGGACACAGCAATGGGCAACAGGACAGCAACACTGGGAATAAATAAGTGAATGCAAAGTGAATGTTGGAATGATTCCCATTCTGACAACTTTGCATGAGTTTTGCATCAGGCAAGTAATTATTGAAATCACAATGGGAAAATCACGTGGTCCATTCATACGATTGCACTCCGATTTGTCATTTAAATGAGAGCTGCTGTCATTCTGACCCATTCTGATGGGGAAGTCATTCCATAATTTAATGTAATTCCATAAATAAATGGCATATCCAGCCAAACACATGCAGAATCAATGAGTTACCTTCAATAGTTGATGCATTCAAGTGTGTAATGGAGTACAACATAATTCAGAAATCTGTCTGAGGAATTTGCTCATTAAAATGAGATCCCCAATCCCCGTCACGCTAGGAACTTAATCGATGATTGCCACTGCCACGACACAATCGAAAGCCATTCAAATGCCACAACACTTGCAACTTTGTAATCACATCGATAACCGCGCCGCCAGCCCCCCGGTGCCAGCCTCTGCCACTGTTTGCCGGTCCCCACTCTCGGTGCCAACTATCAATTGTGTAAGATGTGGACTACCTACATACGCATACAATGCACTCCACTCCACTCCCCTCCAGCATTAAAGCCAAATAACAAGAGGACGGCCACTAATGAATGGTTTGCATTTTGCTGTTAAGTGTACCTAATTATGCGTGCAGCACTGTAACGCTGCCGCTGCCGCTGTCGCTGCCTCAGCCGCTGCCTCAACCGCTGCCTCTGCCTCATTCACTCTCTCGCTCTCTGCTTTGGCACTGCTTTTGCACTGCTTTCCTGCCTGCACGATACATATTTCCATGATGCTTGGGCCTGGGCAAATAACCGACGGTAAAAAGCCGCTTAACATTCTGTTTTAATTGCAGAAAAAAACCCAAAGAGATTTAGGTGTGAAATAAAATTTTAAAAAATATGCCATCAAACAGGTTGAATTTTTATACAACAAACAGCAAAATAGCGACGGTGAAAAACGTGTCGTGTAACAGGAGCAGCACTCTATCGGCTGGGGGGTGGGGTGTGCTCGCTCTCTGCACTCTGTGGAGCGACACGAAACTCGTTTGCTTTAAACGACGCGCCGACCCGCGGTCAGTCTTTTGACTTTATGTGTGTATGCGTGTGTGTGTGTGTTAATAACTCAATAACAACGCCAAATAATAGAGACATTAAAGGCAGCAAGCGACAAGCGACAAACGACAAACAAAACGCAGGACGCAAGAGCAGGGCGCCCTTTCATGTGTGAGAGTTTGAGGCGGCACAGAGGACGTAGGCGGAGTGGGCGGTACCACACAGATGCATAGATACTCATTCACACATATGTATGTATGTGTATGTGCATGCATGTATTTATTTACACACAAAATGCATTCAAATGACTTAATAATAACAGGCGCTGGGCTGGACTGCACAGCTCCGCCCCCAATTGGAAAGAGTCGCGCGGAGAGTGAGGTGCCGCGGCGGTGCCACAGAGTGAGCGAACACATAATTCATGTGGCTGTTTTTTTGTACTTTTGAAAATGCAAAGCGATAATTGAAATTTATTATGATTATTGCACCCACTGTGCAGCGTGTGCAGTGTGCAATGTGCAACGTATCGCCACCACCCAACGTACTGCAATTTGGCAACGCCGCTACACTCGGGTGGCGCTCCTGGCCTCAACCTCCACACGAAATGCCCAAAAACGAAACAAAGACACGAAGAACCGAGCGGCTAAATCACAGGGAATGGAGCTTGTGTGTGCGTGTGTGTGTGTGTGTGTGTTTGTGTGTTGCATGCCACAGTCACATTCCGTGGCATGTTATTTTCGTTTACAGCTCGCGTCAGCCAGGCAATATAACAGTTACACACTCCCCCAAAGACCCCCAACGCCAAACCCCAAACCCCAGAACCCAGACCCAACCCCCCAGCTACAGACGACACCCCTACCCCACCCTCTACCACGCTCCACCGCAGGTGAGGAGCCACTTAAGTCATAAAAATTAAAGTGAAAATGAAACAAGAAAAGAGAAGAGGAATAAAGGTTAAAAAATGTTTTTATGGATTTAAAGGAGTGTGTGGGATTATGGCGGGAAGCTCCTCGGCTAATTGCATTTGCCCGAAGAAGCAACAGAGGACTCAAAAGCCTAATGAATGCTTGATTCACATCCATTGAATGATTCAGTGGCTTTGGAGACCATTTTCATGATTCTAATTCAAGAATGGAAGTGATTCCTTTGAGCATGAACATTCAACGTTGAAGTGTGACTGCCATCATGCAGATGGATCATTGGAAATACTTTACAGTGCACTAAGAAGAACTTTTCGTAGTAAATTCTTGTTTAAAATTCCTGAATAGATTTTACTTATGCTCTTCTGATAATCATGGATATAGCCAGAACAAATACTTTGATTCACTTCCCGCTAAAAAAAGAAAAATCCAATCACAAAACGGAAATCCATTAGAAAAACTTCACGGAAGTAACGAGTTTTGAGAAGCTCAAACGAAATCTATTCGAAGGCACTAAAATGATTTATCATTCAGTACAGTAGAAGAGCATTCCATTCCATTCCATTCCTTCGTTCCATCAATGTGAAGTGATTTCCGTTTTTTAGGGCAGAACGGAAACATCCATTCCACCCATCCCATCCCACTCGATGCGCCCGCACATCTTCCATCCATTCGGAATTCATTAGGAGACAAGCAACGAGAAACGAGACAAAAAGAGTGTAAAGTGTAAAGAGTGGAGAGGAAAGAGAGCAAACAGAGAAAATGGCGGCGTCGAAGCAGAAAACTGAAAATCGCATGATAAATGATTTCGATCGCCTTATGACAGTTTCTTCATTTCCGGCATGAAATGAGCAACGCAACGGCACAAGAAAACGTCATGTGAGAGGGAGAGAGCGATGATGGTGTGGATGGGAATGGGAATTGGAATGGGAATGGGTGTGGGGACGACGACGACGACGAGTACAACGATGATGTTGATGATGTCCCGTTCCACCACCCACACAACCCACACACCCATCTGCCATTCGGCTGCATGTCAACTCTATGCCGCAAAATGATTAATGAGCAAAAAGGCCATGCCCCAAAAACCCCTCCCTGCAACCGCCACCCTCCTCCCACACACACAGCACAAAGCTGCCAGCAGCAAAACGGGCGGCGGCGGCGCACAATCTGCAATCTGGCAATCGGGCAGTCGGGCAATCGTTGGCCTAATCAAATTGAATCAAATCAAATTAATAATTAGTTTTTAAAGCGCTGAAGCGCCAAAGGAGTAGGAAGTGACTCCTCTCTCCTCTCTCTCTGTCTGTCTCTGTCTGTGGAAGTGGGTGCCGCCCTGTCCCTCTCTGTGTCTCTCCTCATGTGTTGGCTGCAATTAATTAAACGGCCTGGCGCACAGCTAATGTCGCAGAAGGCCCCAGAGATCGAGATGCACCATCCTCCAGTGAGTGCAGTTAATTACAAGCAGTGTGGACTGCTTACCTCTGGCCACGCCCCTGGCAAACGCCCCACGAGCACCGGCCGAGAGCCGAATGGCCGCGCGCATTGGATATATGCATTATGGCCATAATTACACCAACTAGCCATCATTTGTTAATGCTAATTGGTCAATGAGCCGCAGCCAGAAGACGGCCCGCGCCGCTCTCGGATCTGCTCTCGACTCTCGTACAAAACGCCTTGGACCCGACCCGGCTAATGGCTCTACATTGAGAGAGCGCAGAGAGCGACGATCAAAGCAAATGGAGTCCCATCAATTTCGGCTTCCCGGTGATTGTCCAGTAACAAGAAAACTACATATAAACCCCCCGCTCCCCAACCCTCCCCGCCCACAAGAAAGAAAGCAAGAAAGTGGCAATGACCACAAAACAAGTTAAGCATAAATCATCCCAGAGATGATTTCCATCAGAGCGAGCGAATGAGATCTCCAACAAGAGATTCCTGGAATGAAAGCAGTTGAGGAATAGGAAATGAATCCACCAATTCTCAGCTCACTTTGAATACATTTTACTTGGAAAAGTGGGCAAGATTGCTCAAGTCTGTGACGCCAAAAGGTGGAATTATATTTCTGATAAATTTTTTTATACATTTTGGAATGCGACTAGCAGGGAATAGTCAGGGAGAGAATTCTACAAGAAGAGAAATATAATTTACATTTGCACGTAGAAATATTTATAAATAAATGCAACATAGAGACACATTTGGATATGTGAAATAAAATCACACACTCCCTTATTGAAAAGAAACTTCCTTAAGATGAGTTCCATTGCAGAATAAGGAATGTGGACTGCTCGATGGCGAATAACAATATGCAAAGATGTTCTCTTTGGCAAGATTTCAGTACAATACTCAAAGGATAATATACAAATAGAGATTTTTAAATGCCTAAAAATGTAGAAATCTCTCTTTGGCCTTACGAATGGCCTTTATGGAATGAAAAGCCAACCGATAGGAGCGTTTGCGCAACATCTTCTCCTATGGCGATAATAAATCCTCTCTTGTAATCCGAAACCCACTGAAATGTCGAATCAAAGTCAATTCGAGTCGAGGCATGTAGTATGTGTAGTATGTGGAGCACACAATAGTTTGACCATTTATGGGTAGGAAATGGGAACCCGAATCTAGCGACTGAACTCGATGAGACCTTTCAACGGTGCACAGCAGGCGGGTCCGTCTTCCAGTTCGTTCTCAGGGCATTCGTTGGAGCAATCGACATACTTTGTATGCTAAATAAAAATCAGGGAATCAATCGGATTTTACATAATAATCGATCGCTGATTAGCTAAATCAATAAATATGTTTTGTAGGTAGCAAAAGTCAAGCACAAAGCACAAAACTCTGACTGGCTGATACTCAGAGCTCACGGCCTCAGAGCGCACCGCACCGCACCGCACCGCACCGGCTCTATGGACTGACATGACTGACAATCCGAAAGCATTTAGCAGGGCTAATTGAATGAATTAGCATATTGTCCGCACAGATAACGACACCAACATGGATTCCAATCACACATTTAACAAACAATCTACGAAGTGGATCGATCAACCGGCGCTGACCTCCAATTCTCTCCCTCTCCCTCTGTCTCTGTCTATCTCTCTGTAATGTGTTCTCGGGCTTGATAATTCATTAGCGGATCTCCCGATCTCCCAACGAAAGCTGACGAAAGCAAAGCGAAAGTCGCCAATTTTAAATTGATTTCATGGGGGAACACGGAATGCGTATTATGGGGGAACTGTGACGTCGATTCTGGGTTACCTAACACACGTTTTGACGATTAGGTTTGCAGAGACAATGCGGCCAAAAGTCGTTCAATAATGCTTTGTACAGGGAAGTCCCTGTACTTGTATGGAGTATAAGGAGTTGTATCCCTCAATGCCTAATAAGCAATCCATTTACAAATATCCCGCCTGATTCCTGAACAACTTCTGCTTAAACTTATGGACTTACCGCCATCCTCGTTGGATCCCTCGCTCGGTGGCCCCGCAGGCGGCAGACTCTGTCGATTGCCGATCATCAAGCGATGCTGGATGGTCGCCACAGTGCTGGCCACAGCGGCCACTGCCGTCGTCTGGGCGGCACTCACATTCCTTAGCGCCGCCGCACTCAGTCCGGTGAGATTGGCGAAGGCATTGCTGGCGTTTACCGCCGCCATTTGTGTGGCCGCGGCGGCAGCTGCCGCTGAAGTGGGATGTCCACCGCCGGCCGCATCGAAACGCGGCCGTCCAAGGAACGGTCCATTTGGCCCAAAGACGCCGGGCACTCCGAACTGCAGGAAGGGTCCCCAGGGCGGCACTCGAACGCCGCCGGGCGCTAGTTGGGCGGCAGCGGCATACAGCTGGAGGGCGGCCGTCGGATGCAGTCCCTCCGATGGCATGCTGACACTGGGCCTGGGATGGGAGTGGGAGTGGGAGTGGGTGTGGGAATGGGTTGTGGGTGGACTGCTGCCGCTCAACCGTTGCTGCTGCAGCTGCTGTTGCTGTTGCTGTTGCGGCGACGTGGCTGATGGCAGATGATGATGTCCCGTGTGGGGATTCTGATTGGGATACGGCTGTGGATACGGATTCGATGTTGTCCTTTGGCGGGACGATGGTGCCACTACTTCCGGCTCGTCCTCCTCCTCCTGGCTGCTGCTGTTATTATTGTGATTGATGTTGTTGCTGTTGCTATTGCTGTGGTTGCTGTTGTTATTGTTGTTGTTGTTGATGATGGAGTACTTTTTGGTGTCCGCTGCGGTGTGGGTGGCTGTGGGTGAAGATTGATTCTGTCGTTGCTCCAGTACCATTATGGCTCTCAGGACGATCAAAACTCATGGGCCATTGGGTGGGATCTACACTTTTTCTTTACACAAAAATTACTTGGGGCTCGTGTGTGTGTGTGTGTGTGTGTGTGGGGGGACACTCGCGCTTGGGTTCGATCACTAAAGGACTCTTTGTTGAGAGTTTTCAATATTTTTCGTGCTTAAATAAAAAAAAAAAAATGTACAGTCTGTTCTTATTTTTATGCAGTGTGTTCTTTTGTTTGTTTTTGTTTAGTTTTCTGTTTAGTTTTCTTTTGTGTGGTTTTTGGATGGCTCTGCTCTGCCGTCGGCCGGCGGCGGTGCACTACTGAAGAAGACGCGTCGCTCCACACTGACTGAGGGTCTGGGCTCCACTCTCGAGCTTTGGGCACGGTCCGCCGTTCGATTGGATTCGATTCGAAACGATTCGCGTGCTGCAGGGGGGCTGCAGTCGGTGTTGCAGGGAGAGAGTCGGTCGAGACGAGACGAGACAGACACCAGCAGCGGCAGCAGCAGACGACGCTAGCGGCTCGCAATGAAAATTCAATCTGCGGGCCGACGACGAGCCGTGCGGCCAGGAAACCCTCAGAAACGAGATGGAGCGACTGGCAAGAGCGAGAGAGAGCAGCGAGGGCGAACCACCACCAACGCGGGCAGAGATTGTTGCCATGTTTCTGTTTCTCTCTCTCTCACTCTCTCGCTTGCTGTGCGCCTCGCCTCTCTTTGGGCGCGCTCTCTCTCTGTGTGTGTGTGTGCGCGTGCGAGCGAGGTAGAAATTCATCAAAAAGCAACAACCACTTAATTTTTATATGCGCTGCGTTTCGCCTGTTTCAATTTTGATCAACTTGCCACTGCCACTGCTACTGCCACTGCCTCTGCCTCAGCCTCTGCCTCTTCTGTGCTGCTTCTGTAATTCATTTAAAAGAGAAACCTGTCCGACTGTATTTGTGTGTGTGGCCATTTTCAACATGGTCTCTGCCCTCGTGTCGTGTGTGCGAGAACGAGACAAATGTCTCGTCCGTGGCCGCTTCCATTGGCTTTCCACAAATACTGGGAATTTGTCTGCTTGCGCCGCTGCCTGCCTGCCTGCCTGCTGCTCGCTGCTGCGGCGCCATTGCCAAAAACGACTTCAAGAGTTTTCAATTTTCTTCAGGCTGTGTGTCTGTGTGTGTGTGTGTGGGTGTATGTGTGTGTGCGGCAAAGTTTTCCAGGGCGGAGTTATGCGGCATTTTTTCAATTTGCTTCTCCATCAAATTATTATATGCTCTGCGCTCTGCTCTCTGCTTGGCCGCTGCTCTGCTGCTGCGCAGCTGGCGCTGTGCGACTTTTGCCGCCCGCAAAACGCGTCCACCTCCAATAGCCATAAATGGCCATTTTCCTGGCAAAATAGAAAATGAAAATTCGTTAACAATTAATTAACAATAAGCTGGTTTGTTGTTCCCCTTGCCACTTGGCTGACTGCTTACACTTCCACGAAGCTTTTCACGCGTTTTGCTAGCGTTTCTGGCGCGTTTTCTTTTCAATTAGGTTTCCGCTCCTCTCCAAGGCATTCAGTTTGGCATGCGTGCAAGCGGGATGGCCATACACACACAACGCCGACGCCAGCCAATTTGCCTTTAATTTGTTAACATAAACGCCTCGTCCTGCCGAAGGACGAAGTGGAGCAAAAGGAGCACGAAAACTCCTCCAAGCAGCTCCAACTTCCGAGGCTGTTGGCTCCGGCTCCTGCTGCTGCTGCTGCGCATGAATCATTCATTTTATTAGGCGCCTGGGCAGCGACGTTGGCCGAGGCATCGACTGCGACCGTGGCAGCGGCAAACGATGCTCCACTTAACCCATTTGCTATGCAGCGGGGTCGTTTCCACCCACACTCCCCACACAGACACACACCACACTCCTCCTCCTCACAGGGCAATCAATGACATTGTGTGCTGTGGAGTCTGTGGAGCAGAATGACCTCTGGCCCCATACGCCCTTTCCCCCTCCTTCCGCCCCCAATGGGGCAAGTCCCGCGTCTCGTCTGTCAGATGTTTTGTTGGCAGGTTGCTTAATTGCTCGCCCTTCGTTCTCTTTTCCCCACTCTCTCTCTCGTAGTTCTTCCTTCCTCGCTCTTTCTCTTGTCACATGTGCAACGCTGTCTCTCGCTCTCTACCTCTCTCTCTCTCTCTACCTCTCTACCTCTCTCTCTGTGGCTGTCTGTCTTTCTGGCTGTATTGGTGTTCATTTTATTAATGACATACAGCGCCAGTGGGCGAAAAACGACAGCCAGCCACCCACCGACCCTCCACACACCATCCCCCAGCCCCCTTACCCATCCACCTGTGGTATCCAACCCCTCAGTCCTTACCATCCTGTCCCCTGCCCCCTGCCAGTTTCAGTTTGTTAATAAAATTTCCATGCGTACCGAAACTTAATTAATTCTGCTACAGTTTGTTGCAAAAGTTTGCTCACCCCACAGGAACCCCCTTAACAAAATGGCCGCCACCGTTGCCCCATCCCTGGGCTGGCGATGGCTCCATGTCCTTCGCACATACAGCCCCTGCGCCGTGTCCCGTGCCCCGTGCCCCGTGCCCCTGCCACATTCCCTTGCAAATCAAACGAATGAATTTTAATTATTTTTTGTGCCAGCAAAAAGTTTTCACTTCTCTCTTCTTTTTTTTTGTGTGTTTGTCTTGCCTCAAGGTAGCGGGAAAACTTTTTTAGAAACCCAACCGGAAATAGGAATGGAAAATGGGGAAAGAGGGGCCCCAGATGAGCGCTGGAAAAATGAAAAAAATATACGATTCAGAGAGAAAAACACCCAGAACTGCGGGGAATTGGGGAATATTTTTGAAGTTATGCTTGAGGTGCATCTAATCAGAATCTGTTCGAGTGAAGAGATGATGGCAGCTGAAGCGGAACTGGCAGATTGTCAATACTCGCAGAGGGCACCTCTTCCGAGTTAAGTCGTCGAAAGAAAAAGTTTCATGTTCATTCAGCAGGACTCTAGCACTAGAACAAAAGATCCTGCGTCGTATAACTATCTCTCTCTCCCTAATTAATATCATCTCCGATATGATCTTTTGTTATTTCATTCATTCTGAAAAGATTTCGCAAAACAATCGCATTGCTTTTTGGATAACTCTTTATTTTTGGTGAAGCTGCTATCCTTCCAGATTGAGCCACTGTTTACGAGGAGTTTATGGTTATATCTGTACGTAAATGGAATTAGGAACCCTTTAAGAATATATAATCTATAATCAGGAATATCCTCCAAACCATCCTAGTGCACCTTGGATCGTAGTAGCACTCTTCAGTTTTATCTTATAAATATTTTAGTGAGGTGATCAAAGTCGGAGTCTGTAAATGTATAATGCATACAAGTAATGTAATGATTTAGAGTTAACAAAATGTATATTCAATTTAGAGAATAGTTTTTATTCAATGACTATAAGTTATTACAAAGATATTATGATCATAGGAATGGAAGTGTAACAGCTGCAGATTTTCGGTAACACATTGAAAACCTACGAGGAAAGTTGAGTATTCAGTGCTAATCTTTGAATATCTTATCGTTGAATATTTGTTCTTAAAGTTTGCAACATTTTGACCCCCAACAAGATAATAATTCGGAATGAATATCATATGTATCATTAAAACTCTGCTGGGCGACTGCGTAATAAAGAAACATCTACCCTTGTCGGTGAGAAACCCTGCAAAAATATCTTTGAAAATATTCCAAGTTCTCATAAAAGGATCAGCACACCCTGTACTTCATTGATCACTCAATTTATTACCTGTTATAGTCTCTTGATAAATCTCATCTGAATATTCGCATAATTAGAACTTCTTAAAATATAATATTTTCAGCTAAAATATGCATTAAAACTCATCATAAATATATGTAATATTCATAAGCAAAGTGTTTTCGAAACACAGCCACAAGTAAAACACACGTATAAAGGGAAATGTAGGCGATTTCCCTTTTGAAATAGGGGGAAATTGTGCACAAACGCCAAGCTGGGATATTTCCGCTGCAAGCAGACAAATTTGGATTGGATGTGGAATGTGGGATGCTTTGTGGGGGAATTCGACGCTCAAAATGTCTCTTTGATTTGTCCATCAAATGCCAGAGGGGTGTAGGAAGCGAGCGATGGGGAATGTGCGTGGGTGGCTGATGGGTTGAGGGGGGAGTCCAAAATATTGCGGACGGATATGAAAACTTAGGGAATGACAGGCAGGAAATTGCAGAACTGTTTTATGGTATTTTGCTAAAAAAAAATAAAAAATATAAAAATGATAAATGAGGGAATGGCGGAGCCAGGGGGCTTGGGAAGCAGATTGAATTTAGCTACAATGCAACATCGAGGCAAGTTGGAACCTTAAACTCTTCTTGGATTTGGCATTTTTCAATACTTTTCAATACAAAGATTTCCTTGGCTTTCTTTAGACTTCCTTCCATTGCAAATAATTTCTACCCATTCCTGTTTTGCCCCAAAATGTTGCCAGTTGTTGTCTCGATTTACGATTGGACCAATTAATGAGCGTGTTAATTGGCCCTCATTGGGACAGATAGACCATAACCCAAGCATGTCAACCGCATATCATATTGTGGCAATCAAAAAACATCGAAAGGCAAACATCCATAGCGACACGCCCACCGCTTGCATCCTGGCGATCCCTGATTTTGTGGCACGAACCACGGAAATTGAAGCGAGTGATCAACAGATGCACCGCGACCAGCACACATGTGTGTCTCGAGCTAATAGAAACGCCCACTTTTTTGGCTGTCTTCGACAATAAAAAAAATATCTCCAGCCATGTAAAGCAAAGCCAAAGCCTTGCGGCAACCCCTGCTATGAATGGGCAACAACCCTGTGGTGCACCTCAACCCCCCCACCGACCATTCCTCAGCAACCGCTTATATATTTACTGCCACTGCCACTGCTGCCCCTGCCCCTGTGGATGCCACACAAAAGCCAAGTCACACGAAATTATGGCAATTACGCTAAGCAGCCCATTTATTTTTATGAGCCCACGAATTATGAATAATTGCGAATGCGAACCAGCAACCAGCAGCAGCCAAACAAGACAAAACTATACGTGAGAGATGTGGATGTGGATGGGGATGTGGCTCCCAAAAACCCCCACCACATCACATTGACTAGGGGGAAAATCAAAGGGAAACAACATCGTTAGCAGACATGTTCGAAAATCCATTTTGACATTCAGAAACAGAGCGCTGACATAATGAAAAACCGCACTCACATTACCCGGAGGAACGTTCCTTTCCTCCAATCGAAGTCTCAATCTCCACAGCTCCATCCGTGGTGGGTGGAATCTATGTGGGTGGATGGGTGGTTGCGTGGATTCGTCATTAGGCTCATAAAATTGCAATGACTTGGCACACACACACACCACACGCCCCCACACACCGACAGGCAGATGGACAGACAGACGATGGGGGAACAATCTTGACAAATGGCAAAGAAAAACTAAACTAAATGCTCCATGGAGATTGAATCGAATTGGGAGATGCCCTGGATGCGTAGAGCATAGCTGATACCTTTGGGAAAGCACTGAAATGAAGACAATAAATGGGTTTTCCAACACTACAACTGGGATGTGTTTTAAAGTAGAAACAAATGACAGCACGCTTCAGGTGCATTTTCCATTAAATATTCCTAGACAATGCAATTTTAAAGTTAGAGCCAACTGACAATAGAAAAGCTGAAAAAGGTAAATTGTACTTTTTCTGCATTTCACAACACTGTTTCTTTGAATGCCCCAGCTAGTCCGACAATGCCGTCCACAAGGCAAAATTTATCCATAAGTAAATGCAAACTACCATTGTTTGACGCGTTTTCCTGCACTCCACTTAGACCACCCAGTGTTAGGCAATATCATTCGCTACACTTCTGAAACTTTGCGTACACCTAAGAATATTCCCCATGAAATATACAGATAAATACCTTTCTGAATGGAAACACAAATATATATTACAGAGCAGCCCGCCCGTGTGATGGCATTGCTCAACACTCTCACAGCGCTGCCCATCGCTTTGATGGCTGCCATCTTAGGCGGGGATTTTCTGAGGGGGATTTTGACACATTCCCTCAACGACATCGACGACGACGACGATGAGGACATCAACGCCATCAACGACAACAACAATTGACATTCATTGGCTAGTTTGATGCTCGTCTCTGCTCTGTCCGTCTGTACGTCCGTCCTTCTGTCTGTCGCTTGTCGCCTGTCAACCCCCAAAAATATAATACATTCTTCTCTTGGGGCTCTACCGGATGCTCCTTGGTCCTTGCTCTTTTGGGTGCTGTCGCGATTGATTTTCCCAAGCGCCAACTTCTGGGCAGGTTCCGGCCCGGCACCCTGCCTCCCCCTGCACACTGTTTGTGCGCTCCGGCGACAAATAAATTACATTGTAATTTGTGTCCCCCGGTTGTTTTGGCCATGTCTGCCCACCACCCACTCCCTCCATCACATACCCTTGAACATCCTCCTCAGTCTCGTCCTTGGGCTAGACTTTTGGCCAACCCTCAACTTTGCAACACACACAGACACACATTCGCTGCGACACATAAACGGAAATACTTGAATACTCTTGCAAATGGGTATGGAGATTTTTAGCAGAAGAAAGGAAGCTCCTGCCAGTGCCCTCTATTGGGAGTATTCTGTACTGTGATCATAGTCCCATGCGATCACCTTTTACAGCTGCTATTCCTTGGAATATTATTCGTTGATTGATGCTAAATTCCCAGAGTCACATTCGCTTTTATGTGCGAATAAGAATAACTTCTGAAATTTCCAATAATTTCCTTTGAGATGTGCAGCATAATTCGAAATCTTGTTATAATTCCAGCGATTGCTGCTTCAAACCTTCCTCTTCTGGAGTACTCATTGTGGCTGCCTTTAAGACTGAGTTTAGCTTACCTTAAAACCTGTCAAATCATTCATCCAATAACATTATATGTGAGAAAATATTTATTAATTTTTTCGTTTATGCAAACGAATCTGTAAGGGTATCTAAGCATTCAGCTCCCGCGAATCGGTTTCCATTTTATGCCTTCCTTGTTGTTTTCGTTATTGTTTGCCTCGTAGTGTGGGCTCGTAATTTCATTTCGAGTGGCTTTTGGACCACCGCCCACCGTTTTGGCATTGCCGCAGCAGCATCCCTTGCCCCTCACCGCCGGAATGAGGCAGGAGGCAGGAGGCTGGCAGCCTCTAGCTCATTTAAAGTTGATGGTGTGTGAAAAAATGTGAACAGATTGTTATGTAATTGAGTTTTTAGGCAGCCGTTTTGAGGTCGCCTTTTGCGACCGCCTTCTTGGATGCTCGGATGTATGTCCTTTTGCCTGCTGCCAGCACTGGCCCTGCTTCCGTTTGCTGCTGGCTGGCTGGCTGGCTGGCTGGCTGGCTGGTGTTGTTGCCACATTTTGTTACATTTATTTGTCGCTTGATTTGATTCTTATTTCCTTTTCCCTTTGCCTTCCTACACGTCTCCGTGTTGCGTCTCCCTTATGGGTCTGCTGGCCCGCCCCCGCCTGTCGCCTGTCGCCTTTTGCCACTCAGTGGTTTATTTGCCATATCAATAGCCACAGCCAGAGCCAGAGACATGAACAGGGAGAGGGATAAGGGAACAGGGGACTGTTTTAGTTGACCGATTTGTGTGGCTGGTGGGAGGTTAAGTTGTGTGGTTGAAATGGGCTGGACATTGGTCTGAATGGCCATGGGACACAGACGAAGACGGAGAGAAGGGGCTCTGCATCATTGATTTAATGTATCGTAATCAACGCAATCTGTTGGATCATTCTCTCTCGCCATAAGGTGGCAGGGAATTGTGAGAGAGAGAGTCTTCCAATCAGGGAGTCCTTTTATATTGAATGTCCATGGCATGGAATAGAGCATCTCTGGAGCGAGCTGCCTCCATGCATCCTCGAACAAATGCAAATCAGCTCCGATTAAGGATCAGCTAACTTGACTATTTATGGTATCAGCTCTCACTGCCGTTCAGTTGCTTCGTACTCTTGATGAGCTTTCTCTCTCCTAATGAAGTGATCCTCCATGCCGATCATGGGTTAGTGCCAATCATTCCCCACACCCGAAGTGTCCGTCAAATTGGTCATGCCACATCCACATGCAGCACATCCAGCACATCAGTCCCCAACTCTCATTCCCGCTTTGTCCCTGTATTTCGGTTGCATGTAACTTAACCACCGATCAAGGGCCAAACGAACCGACTCTCGGAGCTCTCTTTCTGGACTGCCGCCTGCACCGTGCACCCTGCGCCGTGCACCACTCGGTGTCTGCTTCTTATTAGCTTGCATTAAGACCCAGCAGGGTTTTCACACCTCTGACGCCCCACTGCGCCTCGGCCTGGCCGACAAACGACGGGCCAGAAGCGAGAGGCAGATGAGGATGAAGATGCCACAGAGGGAATCATTGGCGGGTACGTTGCCACAGCGCACGCGCGATGCAATCAAATTCAAATCACTTTGCATCTTTGAGATCTCAATAAAAATCTTTTCGTGTCCGTTGGCGTTGCAGCCTTTGCAGGCCTTTTCAGCCTTTTGTTGCTGCATTGCCATTGCCGTTGCCGTTTGCCGTTGACTTTAATTGTTGCCGCAGGAGCATTGCTCAAATATTAATTGGTTTTCTTTGGTTTCTTTCTCTGTGTGTGCCACACGGAGCGGCACAGACTGAGACTTCGACTCCGACTCTCCCTTTGACTCTGAGGATTTCTGGCTGAAACGCGCGAAGATGGGAAGAGGAGAAGGCAACGCCGATGCGGTTCCCTTCTCTGTGTGCTGTGCTGTGTTGGTGTTTGCCTGCCTGCCTGCCTGCCTGCCACGCATTGTTGCATTGTTGTTTCTGCGTTGCCTGCTGCAAAAATTAATTACGATATCATGATTTACAAAATGAGCCGCAAATGGTGCGCGGCCTTTTCTTCTCTGTTACTGCTCCGCCTCCGCAGACTCTCCGACAGGCTCTCTTTAGCGACTCTCTCTCTCACTCCGCTTGCAAGGGGACGTCTTCACCGCAGGGGAGCCTAGCCTTACACCTTTCTAGCGCTTGTGTCTCTGCTCGTGGTGAGTAAGTTATCTGCTGGGGCTTGGGTGTGGTGAATCCTCCCGGGACTTCCACCAATGATATTTATTACCTCAGCAATAATCGGGTAAACGTCAAAGTTTGAAGCATTAATTGATGCTTTAATTCAAAATTATAATGAGCAAATAAATAATAATTTGTGTTGGCGCTTAAACATCATCGGCGGTTGATTGGTTTTTGGATGTAAGTTTCCCAATTCTGTCACCGGCGCCCCATGTACCAAAGTTCGCTTAGTCGCGAGGTTGCTCCTGGAGGGGGAATTGTCAGTGGGTTAGTGGTCAGTGTTCAGTGATCTGTGGGGGTAATTGAAAGCCTACCGCTCCAGTGACTCGCTTCGTGGCCGATCGGAGTGTGCGGCCTGGAATGAGCGGCTCATCGACGCTGTAAGCCTGCTGACCAGTCTCATCGCTGAACATCAGCTCCTGCAGCAGTTCGTTGTGCAGAGGTTGCTCCCCTTTGTGGACGCTGGTCCGAAGATCCTTGTGCTCAAACTCAACGCCGAGTGTCGACTGCTGACTGTCAGTGCTGCGCACATGCAGCTTGGAGCCGAGGCGTAGAATGTCCTTTGAGTGTGTCAAGATTCCCATATTCACGCCCAACCCGATGCCAAACTGCACAGCGGCCTGGAGGGTGTCAAAGCAACGGATGTGCTGCATCATGGCCTCATTTCGCTCAGCCAACGACTTGATACCAGCGCACACTTGATCCAAAGTGGCGCCTGCAAGTGGAAGGATGAGTAAGTGCCCCAGTTGAATCCCCTTTGGACCCCCTTTTGTGTACTTACTCTGACCTGGCTTGCCGTGCAACATGCCCACAATGTGTGGCAGCAGCGTTGCATAGGGATTCTGATCGGGGTTCTCCATTCTAATGGATAATCAGAAATTAATTTTCTACTTGCAGCAATTTAAATAATAATTTATAATCTGTGTTCTGTCGTGTTTGTTTTGTTTTTGACTTTTGACAAGTTCTAAATGCCCAAAGCCTGCTGCTGGGTTGAACATTTTCCAAACAACATTTGTTAACTCCGAAAAAGCCTGTGGAGTTTCCTTCAGTTGTGGGTAGTCGAGTCGTCAGTATACTCCCGAGAAAAACCTGAAACAAATATTAGCTGCAAAAATTCTTGAATATTTGTAATTCTTTGTAAAATTCTTTGTAATTGTTTGCCGGTAATAACTTATCAAAAAGTGCGAAATGCCTTCTCAAAGTGTTACCAACTCGTGCCCAGCGGCTTTCCCCAAAATACTGAGCTTCCTGCTGGCCCAGCCCCATCAGTGTGAGTATTTGAAGGTGCCCAAATCTAGTCTGGGATTGAGCTTTCCCCTCCACTCGTAGGCTGCACTGTGCAGGAAATGTTCATGCATGTCTTGCAGGATGAACAAATGCTGCCATATGTCATCACATCTTTCAATGTCCTCCAGAAAGCTGTGCGCTTTGGCCTGATGCTGGGCATATCCTTGGAGATCTTTGCGGTGCAGAATGGCATTTTGCACATGCCCCAGGGGGGCAAGCGTCTTGTCGTCCCAGTTAGACTGTTGCCAAAAAAGGTGGGCAGACAATCAGAATATCAATCAATGATTCCACTGAGAAATCTTCATGCTCCCCTTCCATCGTTTCAGGCAAATAAATGTTCCTTGGAGGCTCTTCGTCGTCGTCGCCGTTGCCGCAACCGCCACTAGACGGCGTTCAATCCCTTTTCCCAATTTTGATTTCGAATAAACGCTAAATACATATTACTGGAAAATGGTCAGGAAGCTGCACTTAAATTGGGGGGTGAGGGCAGGGCTGGCACTTGTCTTTGGGTTAATGATTTGAATGCTGGGAATCCCCCTTCGATGTACAGTTGCCTGCTGTGTAGAGTGGAGAGTGCGGAGGGGTTGGCGGGGGGAAGTGTATCGCAATTGAACGCTTTTGCACTAATTACTTTCGCAATTACGCGCTACGCGTCTTGGGAGCCAAAATGCGCTCGCACTTCCCATCATTAGGCCCACAGTAGCCCCATTCAGTGGTGGCCGTGGCAGTGGCATATTAATCAAATTAGCTCCAATTTTTTGTGCCCCCTGCCGCACAGTGCCTTTGGCTTACTGTTAGGCGTTTAATTAGTCTTTTTGCTTTTTTGTGTGTGTGTTTTGCTGCGGCCCTGCCGATCGCAAGAAATCATTTTAATTGCTGTCGCTTTGATGATGAGCGTCGGACTGGCACTGCAAACAATTGAGTTGTCAACTCAACTGTGCTGCCGAGGGGAGTCGTAGGAACCATCAATGTAGGGGCATCAATTGGAGCTGCAACTGGAGCTATGGCTGGGGCGTTGATGACATTAATAAACGCAATGCCTGCGCATTGCATATGCAAAAAAGGGCCAGCCACAGAAGAATGCAAAGAAGAAGCGGCCACAAGAGACGCTGGAGGAGGCTGCTGGAGGGTGCCTGAAAGAGTGGCAAAGGCAGAAGCTGTTAATTACTGCCGCGAAAAACAAAAAAGGAAACAAAACAGCGACAAAATTGTAACAGTGGCAGTGCCCCAACAGGCCCAACGGTGGAGAAAGAGGCGTGGCCAGCCAGCCAGCCAGCCAGACCGAAAGGCGTTGGCAAGTGGACCATAACTGGAGCGCGGAAACGTAACGCGCAGCCCAAGGCCGATCAGGTGGCGCATTAATTGCCACAGAAGATCTCTCAAAAAACTGTGGGATAGTCACCTGGCTGACTGGCTGCCTGGCTGCCTCCTAATGGCTGCGCAGCACTGATTGCCTGTGGAAGGACTCGCCGCAGCTGGGGATCCTGGCAGACTGCCCAGCCCAGCGGAAGTGACCAGCGGCCGCAGAGCATGCAAAATGGTGAAAACTTTCTGTCTGACAATTATGGCAAAGGTTACATTTGTAAGTCATTAAGTCAAAGGGACGGCAAAGCACCGGCGATGGATCCTTGCTGAAAGTTAGCTGCCACAGTGACCCTAGCACGATTGGTGACCCCAACCGATTGGTGACCCCATCACACTGGTAATTCGCCAAGCAAATATATTTAAGGGCCCTTCAAATTGTGGCGAAAGCAAGCGAAGATCCATTGGTGTGCCCCTGGGGACTCTTTGGGCGAATATCCCACAAATTGTGACCCATTCGTTGTGGCAAGTAAGTCGCAAATCCTTGGCACTCGCTCCCAAAGGCACACGGTGCACACGCCTCGATTTCACGGCTTGCAAACCACAAGAGCCATCGCCTCCGCTGGGACCAAAACGCTTGAGAGGATTGCCTGCCCCTCGCAGTACGTGGCACATTCTGTGGATATTTCACGCCTCCTTTGCTGCTGCCTGCATGCAAAACTAACCACCAAAGAGGATGATGAGGATATGGATGTGGATGTGGATGAGGATGAGACGGTGGCAGTGTGCCGATAAGGATATGACAAATTTCACGCGCTTAGCGCAAAAAGGACAACAAAGGAGCTGCCCTGACAGGACAAGGTGGACGCCGTCAGCGGCTTACCTTTCGAGACGGGTACAGGCTTTTGTCAGATTTCCAAAAGCCCAAAACAACGACAACAAAAAAAAACCAAACCAAAGACCAAAAATCGAAAAACCCGAAGCTCCCCCTCACCGTTCCGAAAACTGAAGTCAAGATAGCAATCGACGGGGATGAAGAGCGATAGAGAGAGAGAGAGGGAGAGAGAGAGAGAGAGAGCACGGCGCTCGACTCGCACTTTAATCAATCGCAACCGATTTGTCGGCTTAACATGTACAACATGACGCAAATAGAAGGCACAGCCAGGAGCAGGGAAGGAGGCCAGGAGGCCAGGAGGCAGTGTGGCAGGGTGTCAGGCAGCAGCTCTATAGCCCCGGAGGGTGGCCGGCATTAAAGTGAGCAATCGACAAGGATTAGCGTCTGCCTGGGAGTCCGATTTGTTTGCTCTGGTGACTGGGTGAGACTGGCTGACTGCTGGGCTTGTCTCTTTGGTTTGGGCTTAGCGGGTATTGCCTGTAAAGTGGCCCGCTAATAGTTGTTTAGAGCGTGAGAAGATGATGAGAAGGAGAATGGCAATGGCAATGGCAATGGGATTAGGCAGAACAACAAATATATCCGCAACCACATGATAGAGTCCACAGAATACACAGCGAGGCTGTGGGAGGCGCAAAACTGGCACGGTAAACGGGAAACATCTCTCCAAAAATAAAACAAAATAAAGAGAAAAAAGTTCACTCAATATTTAATCGGAAAAGATATTCCCATTCCCAATACAAGTGGCGTGTCATGTAGCACAGCCCCTGGGTCGTTCGATTTACCATCAATTCTGCAAAGATTTTTGAGAACTTTGGGGGGAGAAGCGAAAGAAGAACTAATTCTTCTGTGGACTCTAGGCATATCCTAGCAGAGACTTTTCCCATGCATTTTGACTTGAGATAATTGTACACAGATTTGATATTCCCATTCAGCAGAGCAATATTCCGGATGAATTGTCGGTCGTGTCCAATGGGATGATGGGATAACAATTTATAATGGCTTAAGTACGATTTACGAGTGTATATGCTGCTGTGGCGGCGGTGGCGGCGGCGGCTAATCAGGAGACCAACATCAACATTGTCTCTGGACAGAACCCTCTCTCGAATACTCGAATCCTTGAACCCTCGAACAACCATCGAGAAACAGCCGTAGAATCCTCCCCTTGGCCATGGGCACACGACCAGACACGAGAGCCCCCTTGACAATGGCTCTATTTTTATGCGATTTACTTGTTTTGATAAACATTCGACATTTCTGACAGTCAAACGACACCCGACAAAATGTACATAGATGCGATGAGATGATGAGACGGGATACGGGATACGGAATGGGAGATGCTGCCCTGCCGCCCTGCCGCCCTGCTGGAAATAATTTGAAAATTACTTTCATATTTTTATGAAGGTCGCGTGCGGTTTTTGTCGGGATCAGGAACCAAAGATAAGATGCACCGAAATACGAGTATAAATCATACAGAAACAAATCTACATACACTCGTCGCAGTGTGCAGAACTTTTGTGTGTGTTTTTGGTTCACTTTATTGTTTGATAAGTATTGCGATAATAATGCCGGGCAGCACAATGAAGAGGAATGGTTGACAAGGACGAACGCTTAACACTCCCGAATACCCCACAAACCACTTCCCGCTGGGTGGGTCATCAAATTGAGATTTATGGAAAAGTTAACAACGTTTTATGCGCATTTTGTTGGGGTATCGTTAAATGTCTGTCAGGAGCCCCAAACCCAATGCCAAGCCAACGAGTAGCAGTCCGTCACTCAATGCTTTGATGCAGGGAGCGGTGGGTGCGTTGGAGGGGGAAGAGAAACACTAATAAGCACCTTGGGCCTTTGGCCAAAAGGACAACCGGTGGGCAAATTGGATTACTTCATTTCATTTGACTGCTCCATGTGCTCCGACTGCATCGTTTGGATGTCGGCTAACATCAAGAAGCAACACACACACACAGCGGCAGAGTCAGCTCCACTTTTGTGAGTGGCAAAAAAAATAAAAAACAAATTTACAGTCCAGACATTTTTGGTCGATTGATTTCGGGCATTTGCAGCAACCCCAGGGGCACACGGCAATCGCAAGGAAACTTGTGTAGGACTCCCTCCATCTTCATTTTCATCTTCAACTTGAGGTTCAACTTTAACTGCAGCTTCAGCTTCAGCTTCAGCTGCAGCTTCGTGTTCCTTCTCTCTGAGACTCTCTTTGGAGCTGCGTCGGTTCACTGTTCGCTTGCAAATTGCCGCATATTTGTTGAGTAATTACGCTTTAACTTGTAATAAAGAAGACAAACAATCAAACGAGGCCCCAGCCGCGATCCCCTTCCCCACCACCAGGGCAGTAGAAGTGAAGTGAAGTGAAGTGCTGCTGCATCTGGCGGCATGTTCTCAATTGAAAAGCGTGAATAACAAACGTGAACGGTGCGCAAATTGGCTAAAAGATTCCGAGACTCGACTGAGATCCCCTCCAAAACAAAAAACTCCTCTTTGAGAAATGCGTTTATACGTTGGCAGCATAACGTGATTTAAGGGTAGAGGTTTGGGGGGGAAAAGTGTGTGCAACCCATGAGAAAGGTGCAACATTGAATTGTCATCAAATATTTGCATAATTATTCTGGCACTCTGAAACTGCATAGAGCGAAAACTTTTCCCCTTATGCCACAGCACACGGAAGAGAAGACGAGAATCATCTTTCAGCTAAACCGTAAACAGTCTCCCACAAAACTCTCGAGATTCATTTACGCGAAGAGGAAAAATGCCTCTACCACTGAGTCCATGAGTGCGAGCCGTTTGAAGTGTTAGTTGAGAGTCTGGGCGGCAATCCAGAGTGAAGGCTGGCGCAAGTACCCGAGTACCCAGGTACAGCAGTCCCATTCCGAGTCCAAGTCCAAGTCCGAGTTTGAGTTCGAGTTCGAGTCCGAGTGCTCCTTTCCGACTGGGCTAAAACCATAAAATGCATTATTATGCTAAATGACTATAAAAATCACGTTTACAATCCATTTATGCCTGGGATAATAACCCATGCCCATTCCCCATTCCCCCATTCCCATTCCTGCTTGGCAGGAGGCGGCGCATCAGGGCATCAGAGGGCTCTGGCACTGGGAGGCAGCAGATGGACGTTGGACGTTGGACGCTGGACGGGTTGTTGGGATGTTGGCTAAAAACCCTGAAAGGCAGCATTTGTTTACGCCGCGAATAATTGAGTTATCTGATCTCCAGGTCTCTGTCTCAGTCCCAGAGAGCAACAGAACCGCCACGAGAGTGGAGGCACCAGACACGAAAAGTGACTTTTGGAAGTGGGTTTGGGGAGGCGGCGCGGGGGATGCCTGCTGCAAACTAGGGCCGTCTTTTCTAGGACTACAGAGTGGGCTGCTGGCCATGGCTATGGGGCAGACGGGCAAACGGGCGAACGGGCCAAGAGTGCACGTTGGACAGGCTGAGGCACATTGCATGTTGTGGCACTGGCACTCGCAGCAGGTAGGTGTGGCAGCATCAGCAGCAGCAGCAGCAGCAGGGTTTATGTAGCAAATTGTTTGGGGGCACATTAGAAGGTAATCACTGCCGTTTCCCTGCCCTCTTGTACTTGTTCCTCTCGCCTATTGCCTTCTGCCTCTGCCGCTGCCGCTGCCAATCTTCTTCCTGACTCTCCTGCCCTGCCCCTCCTGCTCCTGCTCCTGCCAAGTCCATTGGTAATGACTTTATTTGGTTGCTGCGTTAATGGGGCGCGCTCTTTTGCTGCTGCTGCTACTCCTCCTCCTTCTGCCTCTTCTCCTCCTGCTGCTGCTTCCTTGTGCATTCGGTTGTCGGCTCGGGCAGCGCAAATTGAAAGCGCATTTCAAAATTTTTCACACCTGAAAATTATTTCGTTTCCAGACATCGTTTCTTCTTGACAGACAGTGCCGTCCGCTCATCCTCATCCTCATCCCAGCGGGAGGGTGAGGGTGAGGTTGTGGTTGAGGAGGAGTGCGGGGCAGGCCGACTGTCGGCAAGTGCAGCGAATTCCGAGCGCGGCTGCAAAACACTTTTCCCGTAGCGCCGTCCACAACAGAGAGAAACAAAAAAAACACACACAAAACACCAAAAAGGTGCCGACCATCGGGCCATCGAACGTCGAACGTCGAAACTCAGTCCATCGGCTGCTGCAATTAATCAAAATTTAATTTCAAATAGCGACGTTGACGGCGCTGCACTGCATTGCACACTCCACACAGTCCACTATCGAAGCCAAAAAAATTGAATTGAAAAAACGTCTAAAGAGAAAACTGGTAAAAGAAAATGTAATTAATCACAAGACGGTTGCTGCTCGTTGCTTGGGAAAAATGAAAAGCCACAAAAAACACGAAAAGCAACAGAGGAGCAACATGAGGTGGAGGCACAATTAAAGCAACAGCAACACAATGCCGAAACAAAGAGACATCAAAAGTCGACCAGCTTCCAGGTCTTTCCAAGAGGCGCACCCCCTTGAAATCCGTTACATAGCATCTCCAGATTTTCCTAAAGTATCCGAAGAACGAGAAGGGACGTGTGAGACGCTTCTTACGCGTCACAACTTTTATACCCAGCACTCAGTACTACATCTGCAACTTAGCGGTTATTTGTCAAATTTTACATTTTTTCTTCATCTGTCATCTACATCTACAGGCTGAAAAGTTCCCAATTACAAAATAGCGTAGGACAGCCGTATCCTGCAGTCCTTGTGGTCCTTGATGGACTCAAGCGATACAGGAGACTCGTACCTTCGCCAGGATGCATGCCATGTCCTGATCCGACAGGAAACAGCCGAGTTATAGCGTTGAAGGGGATTGTATAGAAAAACAATATTCAAATGGCATTATCCTTAATGTCCTAGCACCCGAAGTGATCCGGGACATTTTCCCGATCCCGAGGAGGCGTGACATGTCCTTTTTCGACAGGAAACAGCTGAGCTATAGCCTTGTAGAGATTAAAAAGAAAAAACAACGTGAAAATGGCATTATCCTTAATGTCCTTGCACCCGAACTGGTCGCAAAGGATCCAGGACATTGTGCCGATCACGAGGACGCGTGGCACATCCTGGACGGACTACAAACAAAGGAGAAAACAACAAAACAAATCTCTCCTGTTATTTTTGTCAAATTTTGACAGTCACCTCTTTGCACAGTGGCGCCCACGCGATGAAGACGGTAATTTCTGGAACTAAAATAACGTAGTTCGAGAATTGGCCGATCTGTGTTGGGACGCCACTGTGAAGTGAACTTTTGAAATTGCTTCACTGAAATGGCCGAAAACAGGAAAATTTTCAGACCAAGTACCAGGCGAACAGAAGTCAGTAGAAGGTAACTGGTTTCCATGGGTTTTCACTGTGACAAAAGCTGGATGCTATGAAACCGCAATTCATTTTTCAGTCGCCAAGTAACTAAAATGAATTGCGGTTTCATAGCATCCAGATTTTGACACTGTGAAAAAACATGGAAACCAGTAACCTTCTGCTGACTTCTGTTCGCCTGGTACTTTGTCTGAAAATTTTCCTGTTTTCGGCCAGGAAACAGGAAATTTTAGTGATCTAAAATTGATCTAGAATTGATCTAAAAGTTAGCGCAAGCCACTCACCATGTGTTCGCGCATCTGCTCCAGAGATGACTGCAGCGACTCGTATGTTGGTTTTCCCCAGCTTTGTGGCTTCGTCACCAGATAGTAAATGTAGCGATCATTATCCTTGAGCACAGCCACATCACCGCTGGCCGCCTTCTGGGCACGCAGCTCATCGACCTTGCCGTAGACCTCCTTGAACTTCACAGCTTTGCCTGCGCCCATGGCCAAGTCAGCGCCCACGCAATGGGCCAGCGAGTGCGAGACTTTGTCTACAGTATGTAAATGTATGTAAATTATTAAGAGAGACATGTTAATTAAGTGATAAAATTGAACAATTTGAAAAATAGCGCGCATAGATCACCAGTAATCATTGTGGCTATAATAATGATCCAATCGGATCCCAATTTGGTGATCTGATAGATATGGTCATTCCCTACGGAATGGCGTTTAGTTTTCTGTTATCTTCAAAATTGTAGATTTGGGATGTTTTCGCCCTTTTGCGGGGGCGGAAGGGGGCGGGTCTCATTTTTGAAATACACTGGTTTCAGTGTGAGCATACAGCAGTCTGGTGCCAAAATTTGGTGGCTCTAGCTCTTATAGTCTCTGAGAACTAGCCGACAAACAAGACGGACGGACGGACGGACGGACGGACGGACAGACGGACAGGCAGACATGGCTCAATCGACTCGGCTATTGATGCTGATCAAGAATATATATACTTTATGGGGTCGGAAACGTTTCCTTCTGTGCGTTACATACAACCGTTATCCGCACAAATACAATATACTCTATTTACTCTTCGAGTACCGGGTATAAAAATGATATTGTTATCCTCATTTTGATCTTTCGACTCAACTGATAAATGTTGCCACTCATTTGGTGGGCCTGGATTGCATGATTGCTTGATTTTCCGCCATGAACTAAGGCAGCGATTGACTGATTGAATGCCTCCCAAGTGTCAACAGACTAACTAAAATAATAATTTCTTCCAAGTGAATTGTTTTTTGCTTGAATTTAACTGAATTCAAGACCTGTGGCTCCATCTAGACTCACGTTTTTCTGTCATGAACTCCTGATGGCGCCACAAATCTGCAAATCGTCTTAATCGAGTGCCTCGACAATGTAGATACCCTGTTCTCATAAGTTCATGAATTCGCATGTATGGAAAAGCGCATATCCAGACGAATGATTCGAATTTGTGTGCACTGATTGTTTCCAGCTGATTTTGATTGTTAATTTTATTAGCATATGTATGTATATCGAGTATGGACTCTGCTATTAAACCTAAATGCAAATATATTCATCTATACATATGTACCCTTCCAATTTAAGTTTTGGATATACAAGCGTAAATTTAAACGATTCCGATATACCCCCGTACTCAAAGTGACCCATTTCAAGAGTGCTTTTTTATTTCATGCAACATTTTGCTTGCATTTAATCCCTTATATCATGAACACTAGATGGCAGCACCATTTTTCTACAGCTCCATCTGTGTAACATTATATATTAAGCGCCATCTGTTGCGTACATAAAGGAAGCCGAGCAGTGCCATCTTCCGTGTAAAAACATCACCATGCGCTCCCTCTTTTGTGTAGAATAGGAAGCCCGGTAGCGAACTCTATCGCATATAAAATGAACCTAAGCTCGCCCTCTTTTGTCAGAAAAAAGTGCGAGTGAAAGGTGGGCAGCGCTTCCATGGCCATCAGCGGCCAAAATGAGAAGCTTCAATGCCAAAATGTGAGTTTGATCCGCTGTAGGTCGCCCTGCAGAGACGTTCTGCCTGCAATCGTTAACGACATTGCAGAATTTGATTTCTAGTTCCAAATTGTAAGCTCTAACAAATAAAAGAAGTTTCGACGTTTTTTTTTCATTGTTTACTTTTTATTATTAAAAATTTGTCTTTATATTGCCTTTGTTGTTTTTGCTCATTTGCTGTGACCTTCCGGTACTCCTTCCTCTCCCTCACCCTCTGTCCTCGTTACTCCTTGTATCTCTCTCTATCATCCGTTCGTTTATAATAATTTCCATAGACAAATATTTTTGGTTTTTTGTTTGTTTTTGTTTTTGTTTTGTTTCGTTAAATTGTTCGTTCATTCGCTGGCCGAAGCGGTGAAGGGGAGTTAAAGGTTGAGTGGGAGGTATCAGGAGAACCCCAGAAATGAACCCAAGAATTTTGACTGCGATTTTCGGTTTCAATTTTTGTTTTTGTTTTGGTTTCGGTTTTTTTCTGTTTGGATGGGTGGTGCAGGAGGAAGTGACGGTGGTTACCCCCCGCCCTCTCCTCCACAAACACACACACACACACACGCACAAATGTCGTATACATATATATTTATACAAAAAGGAAATAAATACAACGCATAAACAAATCATCAATCATGAGCAATAATAATAATAGTAGATATGTTTACAAATAAAAAAAAATATAAATGGGGTAGGGTATGGTATGCGAGGGGTTTTGGGGGAGCTTAAAACATAAATAACAACAAATCCGAAACCATAATTAGTCAACAATTGAAATAAATCTAAGCAATATGAATATACATATATGCTCTTTGTTGGTGTTTCTGTTTCTCTTTCACTTTTCTTTCGTTTTTGCTTTTTTCCCGCTTCTTTTCTCTCTCTTGCTATTGCTATTGCTACTGCTGTCCCACTCTTTTCGATCGTTCTGTTTTCTATCGGTTTTGGTTCGGTTTTCCACCTCAAGCTTTCGATTCGATTTCGAGTATTGTTGTGACTTGTGAAGCAAAACCGACCATTAAACAAAAGTCTTTGCTCCAACTTAAGAACTTGATTTAAGATTGCTTTTAACATTTGCTTTGCTCTCGCGATCTCCTCTCTCTCTCTCGTCGTGACACGTGTACATAATTCTATAAATATCAAATTGCAGTTTGAACAAAATACTCCCGACATAGTCGACTCAGACACCTTATATAAATCACAGCTAAAAGGCAAGCATAAAATTAATTAATGAAAAACGTAGGCCCCCCCCATCCGGTTGGCGGGGTTTTCGGTTGCAGGATGGCTGTGTGGCTGGGTGGCGGGGGGTTCTGCTGGGTGGCATTATGGCTCCTCATTCTCAAACATATTTGTATGTACACTTTTTCTTTCAGTTAATTCGTTATTTCGATTACTTGACTACCGCATAATTTCTATAATATCTATAATAATAATTTTCTGTTTCGTGTTTCCGTTTCTGCCTCTGCTTCCGTTTTGTTGCAGCTTTTTGTAGCTCTTTCACACTTCTTGCTGCTGTCTGCTTTCATTTTCCTCCTTCATTAAATAGTTTTTATATTTATAGTATAGCACCGAGTACAAAAAAATGATCAATAAACAGAGTTTTGAATTTTGTGTTCCTCATCGTCATCGTGTTCTTCACTCTTCACTCTTCCTGTTCTCCTTTTGCTTCTGCATCGCCTTCTACTTCTCCTGCTTCTACTACTTCGTCTTGGGTTTTATTTTTAGCAAAACTAACAATTTCTTCCATTTACTTTACTTATTTAACGTTTTGTTTTTCTTTTGTTTGTTTCGTTCGTTCTTGTTATATAGAACGTTTAACGGTTTTAATGTATCGTTACTTTTGTTTTTGCTTTTGCTTTGTTTTCGCATTCCTTTGTTTCGTTTGTTTAAATTCTACTACTTATGTAAGGTAATAATTTCTGTTGCTTTCGTTTACTTGTTGTTTGTCACACACAAGCGAATCGCTTCCGAGTCCGCCTTTGCCTTCGCCATTCCCATCTCCATCTCCTTCTCTGTTTCCACCTCCTCCATGTTTACCACCTACATGGTTCCATCGCCAGAAATCTAAGAGAAAAAGTAAGTTCCAAAATACATTTCAAAGGATTTCAAATGGGATGCGACTCTGCGACTCACCTGCGAATGGGAACTGTCGGACTCCACCTGCTCGGAGTAGCAATGCTTATAGTTAAGATAGTCTAAAAGTCTTCTTGGTAATGGCAACGTCTGTATTAGATCCTTTCGTATAACCGCCTTTAGTATAACAAATCTGAAAAGGGGAATAAACCCGAAATACATACAATGGAAATATAAATCAATTATTTCGGACAATGTGTAAATAATACAAAAAATGGAATTGAAAATTTTGAAATATCTAAGGGCTTGGCTACGAATGCGCTGTCCGCGTTACATTCCACCTCTAGCTGCGCCCAAACAGCACTTGGGGCCGCCCTACAGCCGCAAGCAGCGGGCCAAGCAGCAGAGGCGCGAGCTTAGGCGAGTGCAGGATGCACAAGAAAAGGGAAAGACACCGCAGCCACCGCAGCAACCGCAGGCATAGAGGAAGGACACCCACCTGCACATGTGCTGCAAGCTTTGTACATGCTTAAATCTAGATACTGGATTGGTTAATTGCACACGCATTGGTCCATGCTCTGGCCGGCGATGCAGAAAGAATAAATATCTGAAATAGTTAACAAAGAGATTAGCAGATTTGTTGATAAACAAGGGGCAAAGCCTAGCGGTTTATTCTCACCTGCCGCTTCGCGAATGCTCAACAGCCTTCTCAATGAATTCGGTGATGGTTTGGGACTTGAATTTGGCATAAGAGCCAAAGGAGAAGGTCCCTAAAAACACAGTCATTAAAAGAAAAGGATAAGGAAGGGCCATAGCATAGGTCTAGGTGGACTCACCCTGATCTTGTTCAATGCGCACATGTCGCACACAATTGTTCAGCTTGAAGCTCAGCGAGAAGATGTAATGATCGTCGGAGCTATCGCGTACAATAAACGAACCATCCGGCTCATTCGAGAGCACCTTTTCGGCCGCTTCCCCAGACAAGGGACCCCAGTACCAGCCGTACTGCAAAGGCAACAAAGATTTCAAATAAATAAAGGTCAGAAACGGCATCAAAGGACACCGGACAGTGTCCCTTGCTTACATCTTTGACTTTTTCAATGCTTGAGGTAAACTGCAATGCACGCGGCTCTGGGCCACCAGGTTGCTTCTTTTGCTGTTGATCTTCCTGTTCGGGCTGTTCGACAGCTTCATCTATGGCATAGGCGGCTGCTACTTGAGAGAAAAGAGCAGGAACATGAGAGATTCTGAGGATGGCAGTAGAAGGTATCGACTTACCCTTCTTTGGTAATGGTGGCAGTGCACGCGACTGGAACTTCTTGAGCCCCTCGTCGGATGACGACTCCCCTGGGGCGGCTGGTGTTGCTGTTGTTGCACCTGCTGCTGCTGCTGGTGACGACTCCTGGTCCTGGCTCTCGGCCGTCAAAGCTGTTGCTTCCACAGCCAATGTGGCACTCGTGGCATTCGCATTTGCAGCCGCATGCGCTGCTGCCACAGAGGCGGCTGCGGCACGGCAACGACTATGATGATTCCGACGAAAGCGAAAGATGCTGCAGAATTTTTGCTTGAGATTGAGCGTAAACTGTGACTTCTTCTCCGAGTGCACCACATGCTTGTTGTTCGGATGTTGCTGTTGCTGCTGCTGCTGCTGGTGGTGTTGCATCTGTAGGTGCAACTGCAACTCTCCTGCGGGTGGCTTCTCCGATGGCTGTTGCTGTGGTTGTTGCAGGCTCTGCTGTTGCTGCTGCTGCAGCTGCTGCTGTTGCTGTTGCGAGGGCGTCTGCTGGTTGTTGTTATTATTGTTGTTGTTGAGCCTATCATTGTCCAGATTGTGTTTGCTCTGTTTGCTGAGATACTTGCCACCATCGCTGGCAGATCCACCGCCACCAGCGCCCGCAGCATTTGTCGAACGATTTGAGGTGCCAACGCTGCTGCGCGTTCGCGCTGTGGTCGTTGTGGCATTCGTTGTGGCCGTGGACACACTCCAGATGGTCTCATTGCTGGACTTGACCATCATCGGTTTGGGTCCGCCGCCCGAGGATGCACAGGATTTGCCCGCATCCGAGTAGAGCGTGTGATAGAATTGCTTCACCTCGTCGAGGGTCATGTGCAGCGGCTCTGATGATTCGCTCATTTGCCCCAGTCCCTGTCCCTGCCCCACTGGTGTGCGATATTTTCCATGTTTCCCAGACTTTTCTCCATCCCCATCGCTCGTCTCGGTGCCCGCTCCCGCGGCAGTCGTTCCTCCATGTCGCTGCTTGCGCTTGTTGCGTTTATTCCTTCTGCTGGCAGCCTTGTGGTATGGTGGGGCTCCAGATCCTGCCACTGTCACAGCCGCTGCAGTCACCAACCGCTCTTTCTCCTTCTCCTTTTCCTTCTCTAGTTGCTGCTGCTGCTGCTGCTCGATCATGTCCACGGGAAACGCATAAATATCCGAGTCGATGGGCACATTATAAAAGTCTGAGATCTCGCGGGTAAACAGCGCATCATGGGACATTGCCTGCGTTATGAAGATGGAATCATCGGGCTTATTCGCCGACGAAACATTCAGGGAATTGTGCGAGCTGCTCAGGCGACTGTTCAACGAATTCCTCGAATTCGGACGCTGGCCGTGCCCATGGCTGGAGGCAGTTGTACCCCCGCTGTAGTGATGATGATGATGGTGATGCGGATGCGGATGGCTGTTGTACGGGTGGTTGTAGTGCCCCTGACTGCTACTATTGCTGTTGCTGTTGTTGTTGTTGTGGTAGTGACAGTGACTCGTATGCCCACCCAATGGGCTGTAGAGGGTGGCCTGCCTCCGCTGCAGGCTCAAGCTGCTGTTGTCCGCTGGCGGCTGTCGTCGAGCCCCGTAATACAAATCGTAATCATGGATCTCCGAGAGACCGGCCGCATTGAAATTGAAACGCTGCTGAGAGGCAGCGGCTGCCGCCGCCTTGGCACTCGCAATGCTGTCCTGCTCCGTGGGTATGGCCTTGAAGTAGCGCGTATGATCCTGATAGTAGGGGCACAGTGTCTGCTTGATCTTGATAATGGAGACGGGCGGCGGCGGTGAGGGTAGTGGCGAGCAGCTGCTCTGATCGGAGCACCCCTCGTCCTCCAGCAGATCCACGCTGTTGCCCAACGAGCTACTGATGATGTTGTTGGGCTCATCGTAAATGTTATCCGTGTGGCTGTTCAGTATCGAATCACTCACATACAGATGCTTATTGATGGCATACGACTCCTTGAGACTCAGATGCGTGCTCTCCATTACCTCTATTTGGCAGATCTTTGCCTGGCTTTGCTCTGCTGGCTCTGCTCTGGCCATCACTGCCACTGCCACAGCCACAGCAGCAGCGCTCTTTGTTGGGGGCTCCACTGCCACTTTGGTGCTGGTCGTCGTCGTCGTCGTCGTCGCCGTCGTCACATCATCTTTCAGATGCTCAAACGATGACTGCGATGAGGTCCAACGACGCAGGCTGTTGACAATGTTCTTAGAGATGGAACGCACCAGCGTTGTCTGTGGCGAGTCCTGGAACTCGGGCGGCGGATCAATGGGGGCCAATGGACCCTTTTTCAGTGTATTAAAGTTCTCGGCACTCATGCCACCCTCCGAGCAATTGTCCAGCGAATCGAATTGTGAGACCTCGCCATCGCTTTCCACCATCTAAAAAGGGAGCAGAGAGAAGGAAGGGTTTTTAGCATTCGTTTAGAACGATCACCAAGGAGGCCGCTGGCTCTTACCTCAATTTCGAATTTGCACATTCCGATGCGATAGGAATCACCGCTGGATATGGAGCTATTGGTGGTCAATGGTACACCGCTGTCATCGCTCAAGGAGGCGGCCGCATTCAGCTCGATGCTGTTGGCGCTGACCAACTCATGATGCGGCGGTGGCATGATGCTGAAGCTATCGCTGCTGCAGATGCTCGATACACAGACGCCACCGCCACCGCTGCCACTGCCACAGCCACTGCTGCCACCGCCTCCTCCTCCTCCGCCTCCTGCTGCTGTTGCTGCTCCTGCTCCATTGTTGCCATTCGAATTGCTGCTGGGATTGGAGTTGTTGTCCTTAAGCTTAATGGACGATTCCATTTTCTCAGAAGCGAGGCGATAGCTGTGCGGAAAGACAAGAGGATAGAGAGGATGAGTAGGCGCCTAGAAATAGTTAAATTTTCGCACATCGCACATCCATCCGACACAGCGGACTGTGTGGCAGACTTTGGACTGTGGTGGACTGCAGGCGAGGCACAACCTATGACCTTTGGGTGCGGCGTCGTCGTAGTCGTAGTCGTCGTCGTTGCTTGCAACTTGCAACGAATGCAATTGAAGGTCAATGACAGTTGCGTGCGCCGTTTTTCGTCCTGCCCCCACCCACAATTCACAGCCTCCCCCTACCCCGCGAATGCTCCTTTACGTGCTGCACCCAACACAGCATCTCCATCATCGTCGTCGTCGTCGTGCGGTGCGGCTCGTGTGCTGCTTGTGCGCAGAGAAAATTGATGGCAGGAATTTTTTGGGCGGAGATTCGGATTTCGGATTTCAGCTTGAGGATTCTTCAAGGGAGAGGGGCCTTCGTCGAGCGGTGGTACGGAAAGCGAGGGGGGGGGAGGGAGGGCACACTCCCCCAACTAAAGGAAGAGCAGATTTCCAATTGGAAATTTAAGTGCGTAAAAAAGTACCGCTAGCCGCCTGCAGCTTCCACAATCGCAGAAAGACTCTCTCACACACACACACACACACACACACACACACTCTCTCTCTCTCTCGCTCACAAACACACACATACGACTCAAAGAGGCGCCCAAAAGGAGTAGCCGGAAAAATCCAAACGCGCTGGTCGCCCCCACACACACACACACATGAAAGCGCACACACATCCTTATTGTCGTGTGCGTCGTCGTTTTCGTAGTACGTCGTTTGCTAGTATTTCCCCCGCCTCTCCCACCACCCTCTGTGTGATAGCGCATTTTTATAGGTGTCGCTTTTTGTATAATGCATTTTGCAAATACCAGAGAGAGGGGGAGCAAACGAGAGTGCAGCCAGCGATAACGTACAAATTCTTATTAGAAATTTGTCACTGTATATATACACAAAAAGATACACAAGCCACCCACCCATTCACTCGTCTTGCACATGATTGTAGCACCTTTGCTTAATTTAATTATTGCTCTCCTGGCTCTTTCGTACACAGACTCACAGCCACACACGCACACGCCGGCCAGCCACTCACACACACACACACACACCACAAACACACCTACAAAAATGCATTAGCATTCATTACAATTCTCCTCCAGTTCCATGGCATGGGGGCACACACCACACAATTTTCATACATATGTACATATGTACGTATGTATATTGCACTGCCTGCCTCTGAGCTTTGGGCTGCGCCTTTTCCTATGGTTTGCACTTTTCACTTAGCATTAGCACATTGTTAACAACACACATATTGATTAATTGCACACATTACAATTGCTTTTCGGCTGCTGAGTTCAACAATTTCAGCTTTCTTCTTGTCTCTCTCTCACTCGCCTGCTCACTCGCTCTCTCGGGACTGCGGCCTTCCTGCTTGCTCTACCACGACATTTGCCTTCTTTCGCCTCCTACCACCCTACCAATACAACACACACAAAAAAAATTACTTACATTTTCGGCAGCCACATCCCCACTCATTTTGCACGATTTCTGGTTGGCAGTGCGGCGCTCGGCTTCTTTGGTTGCAACTTCACTTTTCTGCTAATCTCACGTCAAGTTTATAGTTTTTACTCAACTTTATGCTGACATGACATACATACAGTGTGACCGCGAAATTATCGATAAGATATACCGTCTGACCCTTGTAGATATACCGAAAAATACCCTTTCAATAGCAAAATATACCGTAAATCTTAAATCATTTTCCTCGACTTTGATGTTCTATTTAATATTACCAGCTAGTTAGGATTCTCAGCGTTTAAACTCTAATTTTATCTGACTCATCAATTAATTTCCCACAAGAATGGCTGGCTTTCATGACTTATCATTTTTGGATTGATTACACAAAAGGCAAAGAAGTTACGTGGGTGGAGACGGTATGTTACGTCACTTGAAAGAATAAGGACTGCGGCGCGGACGATGCCTCCAAGGCAATTGGCAAAGCCAAAGATGTCCGCAGATGTCAACGACTTTTTACTTAACAAATTTTGGTTCTGTGGCAGTTGCTGTCGCCATGGCTGTCGCTCCAGTAACATCGCCACGCTGTGGTATTAAGTCGATATTTTCGCAACGTTTTTCCTGCTGTGATTTTCGTTGGTATAAACACAAAATATTTGGAAAATGAGAAGATATATTTCGCTTTCTTTTTGAGGGTCTGATGGTATATTGAATCGATAAATGCGCGGTCACACTGACTACAACTGACATTTGCCGCGAACGCCGCTTTTAATTTTGTGTTTGTTAAAATTGCTAATTTGTTGAACAAAATGTCCCTTACTGCGTGAATTCCAGTTTGTGAATTCCAGTTTGTTGTGCAAAGATCCAAGGTAGATATGGTGCAGTACCCACCTTCGATATTTATATAATTTACTATTTACTTGCAGTATAATGAGCAATTCATAATCTGCCACACAAAAGTGCTGCTGAGCCGGTCACCCGCTTTGGCAAGAAATCGTATAACTATCACTGCGTGACGCCTGCCAAGTGGAATTTGATTGAGAGTGGCTTGCGGAACCTGCTCGATATGATGAGGGAGCAGCCTGTTCGGAAATTGCATGCGGAATTCCGCAGTGGTCACATCCGAGTCCAAGTGGGCTCCACCGAATATGAGGATTCATATTCAGATGATCATTTGCCAGGTATGACCCCATTGAAAGATGATTTGTATCTCAATATGCAGCTGGAATATATTGACGATATGGACAGCTCCAGCTCCAGCTCCAGCTTCAGCTCCACCTCCAGCTTCAGCAGTCCAGAAGCCTCAACAACCGAAAGGTGTGTGAATTACATACAAAACTCCACACGTGACGTGCACTCATTTCTTACAGCGACCCAGTAAGAATAAAAAAGAAACCGAAACTAATGGTAATGATTCCCGACCAAAATGCAAAAGTGCACAGCGCCGGTCCCTCTACGACCAAAGTCTCTTCGACATCAGAATTTAAGTAAGTCTATCTAAAAGTAGAATCAATTTGTGCCATAAATTAACGTTTTAATAAACTCGCAGAAATTCCAACTCATTCGATTCGGATGCACAGCCACCATCGGGACAGGGTCCATCTGCGCTAGAGAGAGTTCCGCGTAAGGTGGTAATTCTGTAAGCTTTGGATAAATCTTGTTTCATGCACTTGCCAACAGCTAATTGATTGTTTTATCTCACAGTCGAATGGATCGAATGGAGAAAGATGTATTGAAGACAATCTCGACGAACAAAAGCCGCCTGGATCAATTCTTTAACGATAATCACATACAAAGAACTGACCACTTTATGGGCCTCTCTCGTTTAATCATGCTTCATTTGTTCAAGCGAGTCATAACGGGAAATATGTTTCTAAAATTGGAAAATACGTATAGCACCACCACTGTTAGTGGCACTGTAAGTGACTTTTTGTACTAATATCTGAACTGAATAACATTTCGATTTACAGCATCATTCATCGCCAATGATCCACGCTCTAGTGAAATTGTGGACTGTCCGTCTCTTTATGGATACATTCGACTTTCGTACTGAGGAGGAGGCAGTGCAACAGATCAAGGACCAAACATGCACATACATGAACGCCATAAATAACGTGCATCTAGAACCAGATGTACAAGAATTAGAGGATAAACCTCTTTAACCTTGTTCCACCCGAAAAGTAGCTGTGGAGATGGCTGATCAATTTAGTGAGAAGCTACTCGTCGTTAAGGGGAGGCAGCAACATTACTCGTCATTCACACTACAAGGCCTAGTCCAGTTAACATTCTCGGGCATACTTTCATTTATGTATAATATTAATACTGGGGTACTATCTACGAGGAAAATCTTTAGACTGCTAGTGGGCTTTGGTTATCGCCAAAAAATAAACCAAAACTGCAAATAACATTGCCAAAGAACAAACCAAAAATATTTAATTAAAACAATTAGTGGAGCCGGTTAAAAGGTGTGAAGATCGGTCCAGGGGTCCTTGCCATGTTGTCGAGCCAAGTATGATTTTGTCCTGTTGAGATATTACCATATCGTCGACATATCGTCGTCCCACATAGTCTCTGTGCTCATCAGATAGCTTATTAGAGGGCCCATTAGAAGACACAAGAAAAGCACGACGATGCAATGCCATAGTTTTAACCATGGCCAGGATTCCAATCGGGCACTAAAAATCATTTCGTGTGCATTTTGTATGTTCATTTTGGTTGGCATCTCAAACCGAACTCCAAAATGACTGTAGACCTTTTTGGTATTTACGCTAGTGGTGAAGTTACTGGAGCGACAGCCATGGCGACAGCAACTGCCACAGCAATAAAATTTTTTAGGTAAAAAGTCGTTAACAATGGGATTTTGTGTTGCATCGAATATCCAACGCTTGGCATCATCCATGAGGACATCTTTGGCTTTGCCAACGGTCTTGAAGGCATCTTCCGCGCCGCTGCCCTTATTCTTGTCGGGATGTAACAGCCGGGCCAAACGCTTATAAGCCGCTTTGATCTGCACTTTGGTGGCATTCTGCGGCACTTCCAAAATTGCATAGTAGTTTTCTCCACACAATTGTACTCTACGCAATACCTCCTCCATTTTTCTTTCGCAAAATAAATCTAAAAAAATTTCTAAAATTTCGGTTGGTTTAGCTCGTATTATACGAGTTTTAACTATGGATCTAGACTTAGTTGCTGACTGATTTTACCAGGCAATATGATGATTTGCTTGTTTGTACGATATATGTTGACAGTTGTAGACGAATATGTCATGGACCATGGTAACTACAATTGACCTTTATTTATAGCACTAATAACATATTTTTCGAGACTTCGGCAGCATAGCGAGATCTCAGGTGACAGTGTCATTTCTTTGCACCTTTCAGTCCAGTATTTGTTTGAATCATTTACCCTCAATTTCTCG
Source organism: Drosophila subobscura (assembly GCF_008121235.1). Taxonomy (NCBI): domain Eukaryota; kingdom Metazoa; phylum Arthropoda; class Insecta; order Diptera; family Drosophilidae; genus Drosophila; species Drosophila subobscura. Next base: position 18,990,948 of record NC_048530.1, on the reverse strand, counting down.
ATCATTGCCAATCGGTGTACTTTTGTGAGCGTTAGAAAAATTGAAAACAAAACAAAAATGATCAAATATTTATGTAATGTATTATTTAATTTAATTTTTATATATTAAATGCAATATAGCAATTGATTGATTTTTGCTGATATACGCCTGCTGAGGCTACATTTGAGATTGCACGACAATTACTCAGTACCTACTCATGCATACATATATGTATTTATAATAAAAGGACAAATACGAGTAATCGTCTACAATTTATTAGTCAATTATCATCTAAAGTGATAGAACACTTCGGACAAATTTAATCAAGATTGAAATTAAATTGGTCAATTATATTACCTATATAGTATGTACTTGTGTATCACTTTGCAACTCATAAAACTATTTGCCATATCATTTGTTTCTTCAAAAAAGTCAAGGGAAGAAAACTTCTGATGCAAATCCGTTGACTTCAACCGATTTGCGGCCATTTATAAATGAAGTTTTATTTAAATAATGTTAACAATTAATAAAATAAATCAAAGATACCAAAAATATAGACATGCAACTGAAAGAGGCAGTAAGTACATACATATGTATGTACATATGTAAAATGTATCTGCAATATAGATTCTACATACATATAATGTATATTCGAAAAATCTTAATCAGCTACTTATGCATAAGTACTGTACAATGTATATATTTTTAATCTCATTCGCAATTGCTAAATATAATGCGGAATAAATGTGATAAGAAAAAATCCGCTGCATCAGCAGTCGCGAACATATAAAAACATCGCCTTCGATTCGTCTCAATCAGTTCAATAAAATCGCGATGCTGGCTCTGTACACCGTTCTTTTGGGCCTCTCGGTCCTTTCTAAACTAACTCAGAATGTTAATGGAGACTGCTCAATGGAAATAAACGATCCTGCCCCTCTAATCTTGACAAGTTTCGGATCGAAGCACCTTTTGTCGGCTGCCCCCGGGCAATTGTTACGGGAAAACTACGAATCGGTGCAGATGTATTGTGCAGGAGGGTTCACTGGGAGGTTTGACGGAGGCTATCATAATCCACAATTCAACTTTGAGGACTCAACTAAAAATTTTTCTTGCCATTCGGACGTTTTTCGGGAGAATATTGAAAATGGAATGCGCGTACAAAGTGTTAAATGCAGGGGAACGATGGTTTCCCAAATGTTTGAGAGTCGTAAAAGCCTACCAGACTGCGGAGACCACATGACCCTTGTGGTGGGCCAGGACTTCGGGGCCATTGGATCCATCAAGAGTGCTGGGATTTGCTATGACATTGTTGGATCTGAGCTCAAGTATGTCAGCTACACGGCATGTCCGTCAAAGAACAGGATTATTGAGAAGATGCAACCGGGAGAGTTGAATGGCCTGGGACTGGATATTAACGTGGCATACACTAAAAGTCTTTTCAAGGCCGTAAGGTGGGCATGAATAACATCAGATTTATGCATTTGAGATGCCAATGCGAACTTTTTTCCAGTCCGACGGCAATTGGCGCATACTTGGAGCACGACAAGCAACTCAAGCAGCTGCTGGGCGGAGTTACGTTCGAGCACACCAGCCTGGTGCAGGATGAGGCTATCAGGAGCCAGTTGGCCGGCTATGAGGATATGCTCAGTGTCGTTTGGCTGCGCACCCTGCGCACCGGCAACTGGCGGAACTGGCACTATGCCCTGCATGCGGCCAGCGAGCCAGCCGGTTCCAAGTTCGACATTCGGCTGGGTGTCTCTGGTCAAGTTGCTTTGCCGCAGATGGGTGGGTGCAATGCCAGCCGCGTTCTCAGCATCGATTTGGACAACGGCAGCACGCTGTCAGTGCCCGCACACATCTGGGCCCATGTGCGGGACCTGCACCCGACTGGCAAGCCGCAGGACGAGTTCGTCGTCATCGGCCACAACTCCCCGTTTGTAAGTCGAAGCAGGGACCGGCATCTGTCCCAAAACTAACGCCTATCGCTTCTCGATCTTTGCCGCAGTTCAAGGGCGAACAGATGAGCGACTTCTGTCCCACCATGTGCGACCAGGTGGTTTGGATGAAGAATAGTCTGTTCGGCAGTCTGCTCGACTATCCCGCGTATGGCTTGGTCCAATGCTGCCGCGTCCAGGATGTGGCCCACAAGTTGGATAACTTTCCCGGAGGACCCTTCGGTGGTGTTGTTGCCTCCTCCACTGCCATACCCCCCCCTGGGGAATCCGGCAGTGTTGCGTCGGCCTAATCTCAAAAAAGAGATGCCGAACTAATTCCAGTTCCACCTGGAGCATACATCAAATATTCAATTCAAAAAATGTAATCCAAGTACGCTTACATATATTCGAATATTCGCATTTTTAAAAGCTGTTCTAGATTATGGGTTGGTTTAAATCTAAGGTCGAGAAGTGTCGATACACTTTCGTAGTATCACTAAGCAAACAACTCATAGAGTGGTCAGAGCGACCTAAAACTGGCTGCCTAATCAGTATAGTGGATCGGCTCCCATTGGCTTCGGCTCTTGGTGAGAGAGCCTTCGGCTGAGAGAATTTGGCGTTGGCTCTCTTGAACATTGAACCCAAAGCGACTCTCGCAAAAACAAAGTTTTGTTTCGTCTTCAAGTCTGCTTCGCAATTTCATGTGTGCGGTGACACATACATATGTACATACATACATGATGGCAATGCGTGTATCCATTCTCGACTTCAATTTTTAGCGTTTGAGCAGACGTTTGGCATTTTTCTGTTGTTCTGAGATCACATACCCTTTTTTTCAAACTTGCGACTTTATGAAGCAGCTTGCCCCAAATAAAAATAAATTGATTTTGTGTATCCCCTCTATGCTCACATATTTCTTAAATACATTTAGGACGAAAGGGATAAACGGTTATAAACATCTAAATATGTATACATATAACAACAATTGACTTGGCGTTGCAAATATTTTCCATTAGAGTATTCAGCGTACACTGTGTGAATAAACATACATAGATAGACACACACGAGACTGCGAAAGCGACTTGAAAAGATAAACAAATAAATTCTTTTTTTTTTTTTCGGCACAGCTGCCATGACTCCACTTATAACTCTGTTTATTCACACAGTGTACGCTGAATACTCTAATGGAAAATATTTGCAACGCCAAGTCAATTGTTGTTATATGTATACATATTTAGATTTTTATAACCGTTTATCCCTTTCGTCCTAAATGTACTTAAGAAATATATGAGCATAGAGGGGATACACAAAATCAATTTATTTTTATTTGGGGCAAGCTGCTTCATAAAGTCGCAAGTTTGAAAGAAAGGGTATGTGATCTCAGAACAACAGAAAAATGCCAAACGTCTCGTCAAACGCTAAAAATTGAAGTCGAGAATGGATACACGCATTGCCATCATGTATGTATGTACATATTTATGTGTCACCGCACACATGAAATTGCGCTAAAAATTGAAGTCGAGAATGGATACACGCATTGCCATCATGTATGTATGTACATATGTATGTGTCACCGCACACATGAAATTGCGAAGCAGACTTGAAGACGAAACAAAACTTTGTTTTTGCGAGAGTCGCTTTGGGTTCAATGTTCAAGAGAGCCAACGCCAAATTCTCTCAGCCGAAGGCTCTCTCACCAAGAGCCGAAGCCAATGGGAGCCGATCCACTATACTGATTAGGCAGCCAGTTTTAGGTCGCTCTGACCACTCTATGAGTTGTTTGCTTAGTGGTAGTATGCACTCGTAATTACATATGTACATACATATATACATTTGTACATATGTACAGTTGCGAAAAAAATAATAGCACCACTACAACACATTTTGTTCTTGGACAAAAAAAAAGCAATTACTTTTGCGATTTTTTTAAATTTTTAGTTTTTTCATATAGTTGAGTATTCCCCATTAACAAACAAAGTGTTGCCTTTCTTCAAAATTCTGTCTTTATATATTTTTTTTTAACTTTAAGAAAAAATACCACGAATATGGCGAAAAAAATAATAGCACCGTTAGCACTATTTTAAGTGAATATCCGTAATTTCGCGGAATTTACTTTGTATAAACCACGTATTTATTAGTTTTAACTAATATTTCATTGTTTCTAACATAAAAGCTAATAATATTCATTACAATAATACGTGGAAAGCTCTGAAATGCGAAAAAGCGCGACCCTTGCAAAAAATTTATGTTTGACGTAAAAACTTCCAGAGAATTTTGTCAATTGGTAGGCAGTTTCAATAAAATGATTAAAAACGCCTTAAACTATGAAGAAAAGTGTTAAACACGTGGATGAAAACGATCTATGATCCCTTTTAGGGTCAAAAGGCTGATTCGCGAGAGCAAGAAGGTTCCCTTCAAGCCTGCTATTGAGCTTAAAAAAAGAGCTTAAAATAAAAGCGACGGGCTAGAAAGTTTGGAAATATCTTACACAATATAGCCTAAAAGCCTGCTGCCCAAAAAAAATCGCACTTTTAAACGCCAGACAAATTACTAAGCACATGATGTTTGCAAGGGAGCATGCCAATTGGACATCCCTATAATGGCGCATAAATTTTAATATCAGATGAGTAAAAAGTGTTTTATTTACTGAAAAGGGATCTCGATCATACTTAAGACGTTCAAGGAACACCAGTACACCAAAGAAAACCATTAAAAATAAAAGGTTGAATTTAATGGTATGGGCCTGCTTCTCTTACTATGAAGTAGGGCCAATACATTGACTATAAACCATCATGGATCAGCACGTGTCCTTGAATTTCATGGAGACAGTAATGCTACCCTTTGCAGAATACGAAATTCCACTCGTATGGGTCTTTCAAACGGAAAATAGCCCCAGCATGAAAGCAAAGGAATGGTTCGGGGCCAACACTGAACGTGTTAAAGTGGCCTGCACAGTCGCCTGACATAAAACCGATCGAAAATCTGTGGTCCGACGTCCAGAAGGCAGTTGCTGATTCCAAACCAACCACTGTCGGATCACTTTGAGAACAAATTTAAGAGACCTGGTCCAAAGCTCCCCAAAAGCTATGCCTGGACTTAGTGGATTCCATGCCAAGACGCTGCGCAGCTGATGTTGCCAAAATAGGCCACTGAACTAAATCTTGAATGATAAATATTGATTTAGAATTAATAGTTCAAAAGTGTTAACTAAGAAATTCGTTACTTGTTGGTCATTTTTTAAATTTTAAATCCATTTTTCAAAAGTGGTGCTATTATTTTTTTCGCCTAATTTTACGAGTTTCACTAAAGTTCCTTAAATAACTTAAAAGCCTTACAAAAAAGGTGCTTTTTTTTGTTGTTCCCAGATTTTTAAGAGTCTTCCCTTTCTAAAAATGTGCTTAAAGTTTCCTTAAAGTTAAAAATGTGAGTTGGGCAACTATTTGAAAATTGCTTGTGGTGGTGGTGCTATTATTTTTTTCACAGCTGTATGTATTTGCACTCTATGTACATGGGTAGATTAAGAAGGTGACGATCAATGCGAGACTGACTGGACCGACGCGTCTGTCCGAATTGAGCGTTGCCCATGCAGAACATCTTAGAGAGAGCGAGTAACGGTGATAAGAGAGAGCAAGAGGAAATTATAACAGGTGGTGATTCACGCAACGCGCTGCGCTCTCTTGTCGTGCCTTTTGCTCGTACAAGTGCAATTACAACAGTAAACTACGCTGTGATGTGAGATCTCTCGAACGAGAGATAAAGCGAGAGAGAAACAGCTTGAAAGCTGTAACTGCAGAAACGAAGAAGAGGGGCCAAAGAGGCGAGAGAACGGCCGCCGAGCAGAGCGCGAGAGAAAAAGCTTGAAAGCTGGAACTGCAGAAACGAAGAAGAGGGGCCAAAGAGGCGAGAGAACGGCTGCCGCTCTTATTTAAAGTTGGCTGTTGAAATGTATGTATGAATGTACATATGTATGTACATGCGAGTAGAACAAAAAGGATGGTGTAAGTTTGGTTGCTGCACCTACTCCAGTATCAGGCTGCGCAGCCCGACACCGAAGTTCAATTTCATTGAGTTGAGTTTGCGAATATTAAAAATGTTAGTGAGAGCTGCAAGCCACAATGGTTACTCGTAAGTATAAACAAACATTCGAGTATATTCGTGTGTTTATGAATACAATACTGCTGGCACTGTGGACCCTTTATTGGCACTTCCCTGCCCAGACGCCGCAAAGGCCAGGAGCATTAACACGGACCCCCCAGACACTCCCATGAATGGAGTGGGACAGGCAAAAGGAATTTCTTGATTAAGTTATAGGAATGTTGGAATTTTGCTGGCGACCCGGGCAAAGAGCAGAAATGTCAGCGGGCATGGAAATGCCGTTTTATCCTCGTCTTTGACATTTTCCACAATGCTGTGCGGCGTGCCTTCATGTCCATGCGCGTGTGTGTGTGTCTGTGTGCGAGTGTGTGAACTCAACAAAGGACACCACTGATTAATGCCAATTTTTGGTTGGATATTTTGCATGAATTATTCAACTAAAAAACAAAGCAACAAACAATTCCCACAATGCGCAATCGGTCCCCAAGGCTCGATCTCCAGTGGCATAACCGCGCTCGAGGTCTCCGCCTGCCCTCGCTCCCCAGCCAGAAATATCTTGCCGGATTCCATCCCGTATGCCCAAATAGCGTTTAAGCCGCATTAAACAACTTAATACTTACGCAGCCAGCGCCAGACACAAAAGCACTTTCTGTTTTATGTATGTACAAATGTTCAATGTACATGCATTGGCTCTCAGACCCAATAAGAATCATCATCCGTTTTTCCATTATGATCAGCTTTCAGATCAGAATTGTGTGCAAATTTGTTGGAATTTGTCGATCAATGACGCCTCAGGGATATGCGAAACATGGTGGAGAGTTGCTGGAGTCGTGTTTTTGGATTACTTTTATGTCTGAAAACTGTAAACAAGTCCTTCCTTTCAATACCTATTTGGCAGCATTGGTCACTCCACAACCCAGCAACCCAGCAACCCTAGCGCTTTCCTACCTTTTCCTTTACTTATTTGTTAATGCAATGATACGAAATGTCGGGCTTATGTCTCTCTCATACCGAATCCAAACATTGAAGAACTGGATTACCTGAGTGGCATCTATAGAGTCAGTAATTTTGTACAAGTCCGATTCGAGAATCTTCGAAACTCTTCATCACATCAACCGCTTGTTGTTGTAATTCACCTTTTCTCATCTTCTATCTTGTTGTTTTATTTCAAATTTTATTTTCTTCCTAATGCCAAAATACTTATGCGGAAAATCCTTCATAAAAGGGAATGAAATTACCGCATAATCGGTGCTGAGCTTTCGCTTCTGCAGCTGCAGAGAAAAAAATAATAATAATATAATATATATAATACAAAATATATTTATTTCCATAAATATTTATTTCGAAATATATGTCTTTCAGCATATGAATGCTAAAGAAAAAGCAACTAAAGTTGTGGACTGTGAAACATTTATGTTGAAAAATAATTTTTCTTGTTCTTGGATGAATAATAATGAAGATCCAAGAAGAATTCATTTCGCACAATAGTTTGATTTAACGATCGATTCAAGTGAGTAAAATATAATTCTTCTTTTTAAATATTTTTATATATTTAAGTTTAATTCATTGTTATCTTTTGGTCATATTTTGATCAGAGTATAACTTTCTTTTAGCTATCTTTTTGTATATCATCGCCAAAAACCTATCTGATGTTTTGCTCAGTGTTAAATTGGGGAAAAATCAACCGCCACCAAAAGAAATTTGAATCTGTGTATAAATTTAATTTCCATTTTTTTCCTTCCTTGCTTTTTTTTTTGTTTTTACGCCACGCCATGCTGCCCCCTTTCCACTGTTCTAAAAGCAGTACGAAAATGTCACATAATCAAATTTTTAAACGCGAGCGATTTAAGAGTTGCCACGTGCTTGAGTCGCGTGGGGGCTTTTGAGGGGGCGAAGAGTGTCTTTCTGTGCAAGGTGTGCTTACAGAAGGTAAGGAGCTGCCGACAGTGACATCAAATTCTTCGTGCGAAACTTACGATGGAAGATATCTTCATATAATGGATAAAAGGCATCACGAAATACAAATATTTTTCTTTTCAAATTAAATTTGCGGACAGTTTGTGCACCAATGTTTACTGTTTAGATATGAAATATATATTTTTCTTGACTAGTTCTAGTTCTTGTTTTCTAGTAAACTAACTAAAGTTTCCTTTCTACACAGGTACACGCACCATGGGGCTCTCGGAAGAGCGCTCCTGCCTCACCTTACATGTAAAAATTTTACACATCTCACTTTTTTTCTGTTGCCTGTGGATGACTGTCGTTGCTGTTGCGGTCTGAGGCAGTGGCAGATGTGTTGCTGTTCCTTGCGATGACATATGAAATATTAACAAGTGCCGCGCTGCTCCCACGAATATTTCCAATGCATGGCAGCATGGAATATGTGTGTGTGTGTGTGTAAGTTCTTGAGTGTGTGGGGTGGGTGGCAGCGGGCAGCACGGGAAGATTAGGCAAGTCGCGCAATTTGCCATCAAGCGTAAAAACAAATTTGCTTTAACGAGTCGTGGCCAGAGCAGACCTGGCGGACGTGAAGGGTCGTCCGTTCATGCTGTCGCCTGTCGCCGGTTTTTCTGCGTCTCTCTGTCTCTCTGTCTGTCTGTCTCTCTGTTTGTATATAAATTAGAACACATCAAAAGTTTGTGACATTAAATTTTGTTTCTTCTTCTCCTTTTCCCCAACAAACACACTCACACACATACACTCATGCGATTGGGCCACAGATAAATGTTTTAGCAAAATGAGTAAATGGCGGTGGGAGGTGGAGGGAGGTGCGATGACAGTAATGATGGTACGCGAAGCATACTTGCCCCCAGCAGCCCAAAAATGCTCAGACCTCGAACCTGTACCACAACATCATGGAGCCTGTCGGAGTGAAGTCGAAGGGCGGGGGCCTGGCGGTTGATTAAATGTGCTTGTGTATGGCTGTGTGTGTGTGCGCGAGCGTGAAAATGCAATGACAACGACCCGAAATGGCGATTACGCAGACACACACCAACAAACAAACGCACACGTATGCCATTACGTTACGTTACGCATCCACATCCTCATCCACATCCACACCGCGTTTATGTCGTCCAACCGCTTGACTTTTTCACAGTCACGAAATTTGCCTTTTGCCCTTGCCCGTGCCCTTGCCCTTACCTTTGCTCTTGCTGCCGCACACTGAGCGAAAAACGGCATTTGATTCCAGCTTTGAGTTACTTAATATTCTTTTGGGATGCAAATCCATGAGTAGGAGCGGAAAAAGTGCAGCCAAGTTGTCGTGCAACTTTGCTGCTGTGCACACACAAAAATAAATAATGCTAATTATGAGCAGAATATTCGCTAAGTGTACGCATGCTTATCGTTGGAATTTCTGCTGGCAGTCGGAGCTGCTTTCTACCTTTCACTTTGACTTTTGCCTTCTATACCGTTGGGCTGGAGTGTCCGTCGTGTGGGAATGGGGAGGCGGGTATAAGGTTGGCTTCTTTCTATATTTGATAAAGTAATGCTAATGGAATGAAAGTTGTAATACATATGTACATATTTTTTGCCCGATTATGTTTGTACATAAATAAGAGTAGAAGCTAGAGGGTCCAAGGGCGTGATAAAATCCTCAAAATGTATCCATTCCCCAAGCGTCTGCCAACATTTCTCTTCAGCTTTTCCGTGGTCTTCACTCGTTTCTCGTTTACTCCTTTTTTTGTTGCTTAATGTAGTTTGTCTCGTTCCCTCGCTGTCTCGCACTGTGTGTGCCCCAATGAATATTAAAATATTTTTTGTTTCGGTAAAAACTTTTAATTGGATTGCAAGCGTTTTTAATACTTTCATAACGGACCCTGCCCTACCGCCCTGCAGCTCTGCCGCACGTTGGTCACACAAAAAAAGCGCATAAAAGGGAAAAAATCAATTAAAAAAATGGCCACCGACAGTCAACGTGTTGAAGGATGAAATTCGCAATAATAATGCCAATAAGGGGGTGGCCATCACCCAATGCAGCCACACACAAACACATCATCGAATCAGGCAAATAATCCGGAATAATCCGATGCGAACCACAAAGTATACGACTTTTTCATTATCTCTGTTAACTTGAATAAATGATCGAGTTAAATTTCTGCGTTAAGCAAACTGAACAATTTATTTGCTTCATTTTGCTACACTTTATAGCCTACATAGTAAATTAATGAATATTTAATTGATAAATACAAACGCTAATAGGTAACACTTTGAATCTACAAAGTCGATATTCAGGAAGATTTTACTATTTTACCATTGAAAATAGCAAAAATTAAATGCATTCAAAACTGCAACTGCCATTCTGGCATACTCTTTGAATATATTTTGTGCTTGCAACAATAAAAACTGCTAAAATGTTTACGAAAATTATAAATTTGTGCTATACCATCCTCCATTGACGGAAGGCGTTTTACTTATAGAAGCATCGAAACGGGACGCTCTCTTCGCGCCAACTTTGTAAAGTTATTCCCCAGAAAAGAAGAAAAAATATGCTCCAGTCTGGTATGGTGGTCAGTTTTTATTTGATAAATTATACGGTTTTTTTTTGCATTTTTTTTGTGGTTTTTGCTTGCAATATTTCTTGTATTTTTTTTTTTTTTATAAATACTTCTTCTACATAGTTTAAATATTTTTGTATATATATTTGTTTATAGCCATAGAACAATTATCACATCTTACATATGTTGGCTACTCCTAAATGTATCCATTACATGTTTACTCATATGTATGTTTGTGTGCGTGTGTCATCAGCATCATCATCATCATCATCAGTCACCAGTCAGCAATCAACAGTCAACAGTCAACAGTTTGTTGCGTGTCATACAATTAATCAGATTTCATCAAGTAGAAAAGGACCAAAGGAAAATGTCAAATGTGCCATCGAATATGCCCGTATATGATATCTTTTTTATGTTTTCATTTGAATGGCACATACATGACTATGTGCATCATAAGCTCCTGGCTGTTGGTAGCCCATGTCCCATATACAAAAACATTCTGTACGATCCATTTTCGACGACAAGCGACAGCTGACAGAAGGCAATATTCCTTTATGCCAAAAACTTTTCTACATTTTGTACGACTCTTTAAACCGACAATTGGCACTCAAATCTGCAGCTGACAATATTTATTCAATCTTCATGACTGAAACTTGCGAACTTGCAGCTGCTAAAATTTCTTTACTTCTGGATAATTAGAGTCTGCCAGAAGACTGTGTCCTCTGTGTCCAAGTCTAAGTCCAAGTCCAAGTGTGAGTGAGCTGCTAGCTGCTTTGCCACGTCGGAATGCATCAGAAGTTTGCTCATTTATATTGTATAAACAGAGCCGTTGGCTCATTCAAACGGCAAAGGACCCGAGCGGACCGGACCGGACCTAGCCGACCAGATTCCAGTAGATGGACTGAACTTGCTTTCTCTTGGACTTGCTCTTACCCTGGTGGCCTTCCTCCTTCATTCATTTAGTCAGTCAGCCAGTCGGTTGCCCATTTAATTTCTCCAGCTGGTGCTGAAAAGTATGCTACAATTTTGGATGCGTTGCTGTGGCCTGTACTTCTCTTGCATGCTCCTCTATGTGTGTGTATGTGTGCGGGTGTGGGTGTTTGTGTGTCGGTTTTTGCTGCTTGGTATTAAACGTTTAGCCTGGCGGCGCTGTCAGTCGGCAAATTTCAAAGGCCTGGCCCACAGCAGTGCACTGCCACAGCAGCAGGGGGCACGGACACAAACAGCATAAACAACACAAACAAAACCGAGTGGCTGAGTACAGACGTGGTGGAGGAGTGTTGGAGGCAAGTGCATTAGTTATTTAAAGAGTGAAAACATTTCTTTTAGCCTATTGTCTTGACGCCTTCAAGCGGCCGACGCCTGCCAGTGACCATGATGATGGCATCTGATGATGGCGATAAAGCAACAAAAAAAAACAACAATTAAAACGAACAAACTCAAAAGAAAATTCCCAAAATCCCAATGTAAACGTGTGTGTGTGTGTGTGTGTGTGTGTGTGTGTGTGTGTGTCTGTGTGTTTGTGCTGCCATGCCCATGCTCAATCCTTTGGGCTTATTCCACTTAGTAGATGCACTCGCCAAGCAAATCGCATTCACCCTTCTCCAGCGGCCTCAACCACAACGGATTATAGTTGGGACAGAGCTTCCGGTGTATGGGTATTTTGATTTGCACAGCCGTAGGTGCCACGCCCTCCCAGCTGCGGTCCGCGAAGCGCCCACCATCCGATTTGTTGCACTGCATGCTAAGCGGCTCCTGGATGTACATCGTATAGAGTTGGTCGACGCGCGGCTGGCTCCACTCGATGCTTCGATAATTCGCCGAACGTGCCCCATTCAGGTGTATGCCGCGCTGGTGCTCCGTGCTGTGGTGCAGAAAGAAAGCGAAAATCTGGTTTAAGTTTGCTTTTTGCATTTTGCATTTTGTGCTGCATGTGCTCTGGGATTAACTGAGAGAGAGAGTGTGAGTGTGAGTGTGTGTGTGTAGATTCAATTTTCGAATCTAATTTCTTGTGATCTGCATGACATCTACATGATCTACATGACATTGTCACAGAACTTCTAAGCACCTTTAGCCTCCGTGTACACATTTCAGAGACGCCTCATTGTGTCAGGCCCTAATCTAATGTAAACTTCGCCTTGATGCTCAAGTGCTTAAAGTTGGCAATTAGCGAACACCTTTTTGGGGAGCGGACAAAGAGCATTTCGCCGTTATGAATGCGCGAAGGAGCTAGCAACAAAAAAAAATGGGAATTCCAAAAACTTTTGCCTTTGATGCACAAGGAGCAGGCGGCGGAGGAAGAAAACCCTAAATGAAAATCCTCAATCCCAGTACCCAACACCCCAGCCACCACAGTCCCATTGCGACGTCGTCTGTCGTCGGTTTTGCTGCGTAGATTAAAAAATATTTCTTCCATTAACGCAGCAAACGCCCCCAGGGATGGATGGATGGATGGCTGGATGGCAGCAGGAATGTGTACGGGCGTCATAATTGTTGAATAAAGGAAGCAGCAAGAGCAAAGAAAAGAGAGAAATCAACAATAAAAATACCAGTCGAGGATGTGCCTGCAAAAAGAACCCCATGGGTTGGGGGTTTTTGGTATTTCAAAGCCTTGGAAAGCCAAAGAAAAACCATGGAAAAAGGTTTGCAATAAATATTTGATATGCAAGGACTGTGGAATGTCCGCGTAGCAGATTGTTTGCCAAAATAAATAAATATAATTGAATGCAAGGAGTGCTTCAAGTAGCTCGTAATAAATGAGAACTTCAGCCATACATTTAGCTGCCATTAATCCTAGACTCAAGCAGTACGTAGAACTCACCGCTTCATGTAGATAAAGTAGTTCTCGAGCGTCTCCTCGGACACGGAACTCTTGCAGACCTCCAGCTTGGTGGCCGGATAGTAGTGGATGTAGTTGACGCACATTTCGTCGCTGATGGAGAAGCCCCCCAGGGCGGTTCTCGTATCGTTCAGGGTGTTGTAGTAGCAAGTGGTCACCAGAGCGTCCCCCTGCAAGGCAAATGTGAGATGGCAGGCAGAAGGCAGTTCGACCTTGAATGCTTACGGGCAGCACACGTGGCTTGTAGTGCAGCGTGCGCATCTCCTGGAAGTGATTCGAGTAGTAGTCGTCACGGTTGACCTCTCGCAACTCCTGCTCGCCGCGGAAGTGACGCGTGAGGACCCGCACGCCGCGCAGGTGCGTGTGCAGCTGGGAGCCAAATATGATGATGCCCGTCGCCGGTAGGGCGGCCTTCGTGCAATCTGCCACGCAGTAGCCGCTCAGTGGAAAGGCCGTCTGGCCCGGCGGTATGGCCATCTTGTCCGTGTACTCCAGCCCCAGTTCCATGACGCCTGCATCGAATTGTCGCAGACTCTTTGACATCTTGATGCGAAAGCCGGAGCTATCAATGAGCCCTGAAACGGTGGCACAGCCCCGAGTATTAATGATTGATATTTATGGAAGAGACACCGGCCATCTCCGCCCACTCACCGGCCTGTTTCTCGGGATTATTGAAGTGCACCTCAAGCCGGACATAGGGATTGTAGCCGGGGCCACCGATGGGCAGGCCAGCCTCTGGCGGATACGTGAATGTGCTGGCGCCCATGGCCCAGAGGGCCATCACCTTTGAGCAGACCTTGGCCTTGGCCGGCAGATTTGTGCAGTCACCGTTATACAGCGGCATCTCCTCATGCTCCCCGGCCTCGCAATGAAATACCTCCATGTGGTGCACAATGCTGGGAGTCTTCACCACGGGCTCGAACTGCACAATGTGATGGCGCTGTTGAACGAACTCATCCAGACGCTGCACGTGGCACCAGTAGGTGGTCTCCTCGCTGGGTATGGGCGCCTTCGAGAGCGTGATCTCCACCATATCCAAATCGCTGGAAAATTATTTCCCATTGGATTCCCGCAATCATTTTTAGATTAAATCGTTAGTTGTGTGTACTCACGTTTCTGGAATGAGTATCTTGTCGGCACGCAGAATTTGCAGCATCTTTATGCCCGCCTCGTGGGGTGACGTCACATTGGGCAGCGCGAACTGATGGTCCTCCAGGGCAAGCTCAGACTCGCCACGCGCCCACACCACATACATGGTGCCCTCCTGTACCGAATGCACACAAATTGGTGAGGTTTCAGGCTGTGTGATGGCAGGGTGCACTACTCACGTGTAGCCGCAAGTCGAGGGGATCGCAAGTGTCGAACTTTCGCTTGAACGCCAGCGTAAACTCGTCCATTTTGAAGACCTCGCAGTCCTGCTGGTAGTCCCTGCGCACCCAGCGCCCATCCGGACTGGTGTACGTGTCGGTGACCGCATTGAAGAAGCCGTTCTGATTCTCAAAGAAGCAAATATCCGCATCGGCGAGGCCGCCCCGTTTCGAGAAGCCCAAATAGAACCAGCGATGCTGCTCGTTGAACGCGTTTTGCAGGTGAAAGAGAACTTCCTGCTTGTACCAGTCCACCATCCAGCTGAGCTTGATCTCCTTGTCATCGAGATAGATCTCGTGCAGCTTCGTGTCCGACAGGCCTGAAAGCAGCGACAAGACATTAAAAGTTATCCCGAAATGGTCGCCCGCCTATTGAGCACAGTGTGACCGTGGCAGTGCACTGCCAGCTGATCGCGCAGATCGCGTTAGGCACAAGCGGGGGTGTCGCCACAACAATTAAATAAAGTGCAAGTAAAGCTAAAATCTGTTCGTGAGGCTGTTCTAATTAAAGATTAAATTCATATCGCTGCTCTCGCGGCTCCTACTATTGCTCTTTGTTATCCGACCTGTGCCGTGGCTACTCTGTTTCCTTTGTGTCATCCCTTTTGCCTGACACTCAGAATTATTGCTGGCCGTTAAGCCGGCTTGGCTGCTGCGGGTAACCAATCCGAGTCCGTATCCGAATACGGATCCGAATCTCCAAGCCCCAACTCAATTTCGGAATGCGGTTTACGCTGCGGCCACTGCGGGGTAGATGGCGCGATAATCAAGTTGCTGTGTACTAATTACCCAAATAAAAGGAAGCCACGCGACTTCAATCTGTTCTGTTCCAAGTTTGCCCCTTGTCTCGCTGC
The DNA here is from genome assembly GCF_008121235.1 of Drosophila subobscura. Taxonomy (NCBI): domain Eukaryota; kingdom Metazoa; phylum Arthropoda; class Insecta; order Diptera; family Drosophilidae; genus Drosophila; species Drosophila subobscura. The sequence goes on along the minus strand of NC_048530.1, from coordinate 18,975,384 downwards.
CACAGATTCTCGGATGCTCAGACAGTGAGTCCTTTGGTTGGCTGACTCGAGGACGAGGGCTCAATCCAGTGCAGTGTGGATTTATGTTGGCAGCAACTCGGACCCGCCGGCCGCACATCAGGCACATCAATTACAGTTACAGGCAACAATCGGCCAGCCAGTGGAGCGGCAGTAACGAGAGATGGCGAGGCGTGGCGAGGCGAGGCGAGGAGTGCAGAGTAGAGGAAAACCCAATAAAATGTCAAATCCAATTGGCAAACACACACAGCCACACACACGCCGAAGGAGATCGAGGACGTAGTCATGGACGTGAAACTGGATGTGGCCTTTGCTGTGGCCATGGACCGCAGTTCGTAAAGTATATCCAACGGTTTGTCAGAAGGAGGCAGCATCGAAAGAGAGAGCGAGTGAGAGCGAGAGCGACAATAAAAACACTCGATTACAATCAAAAGTGACAGGAGGGTCCGTGGTTTTTCAGAGCGGGGTGCTGCTCCGGGCCACGCCGCGTTCTGGGTTCTGGGTTCCCGATGTTCCGTGTTCCGTTTTCCGTATACCGTTTGGATGCGTTGATGAATTTTGCTTTCCTCTCGCTGTCTGGGGGCCAGAGTTCAGTTCAATCAAGTTCAGCGGAAGTAATATGCCCCAAACGAGTCTGCCACCCACACCCCTTCTCCCTCTCACTCTCTCTCTCTCTCTTGTATGTTTGCCACTAAAATTGATTTGTTACTGTACATATGTCTCACTTCACTTTTACAAGCGCGGGCCCCGGGCGCGCACATGCCGATACATCAGAGGCAACCCCATGCACGGAGACCCACAACCGTAACTGTAACCGTAACTGTACCTTTTCCCCTGTCTCTGTCCAGCCACCCCTCTGTGGGTGCTGGCAAAACTTTGGCAATATCGAACAAATCGGTTTCGTTGTTCGGCCTTCAACGTCCCGCAGCAGCCAGCGAGCACTGAGAGAACCCTGAAAAAATGCCATAACTGCCTGATGATCGGAATTGCATTTTGCACAGTCCACAGTCCACTGGCCAGCAATCGGCTGGAGATCTAAGCTCGAGCCGTGACTTCAGTGTATTCTCTTTCATAAGTAACTCCACCCATGCCAGGTCCCATATCCGCTAAATAACTATATTAGAACCAACAATAAATGAGCATCACACACCCAGCGATTTCCCCTAACCATTCAACTAAAGTAATTCAATTTGCTGGGCCTTCATTAGAGGCGTTCTCTAGTTCATTGTGGATTCAGTGGGGAGAACAGCCCGAAATGATTTGATTTCGGATTGATTGAGGCTGCAGCCAGAGCGTTTTTCTTTCCGCTGCTCACATTTTACACTTTCGCTGGATATTTTGTTGTTTGGTAATTTGATTCCTGAACAACAATAACCGGAATGGCTGTGTGTGGGGGGTGTGATGATGCTCGTAAAATTTAATAAACTTGAAGTTTATTGCATTTGCTTGACTCGCTTTGCTTGCTCGCTTCATTCCTAATCGAAAAGTTCCTTTATCTGGCTTGAACTTGAAATTCCATTCTGACGCTCTGCAGGCTCCAGTGTGGCATGCGGCGAAAAGGGGAAGGGCCAGAGCCCACTGGCACATAGTTTGGCGTCGCAACTGAATGAGAACGATGATGATGATGAGAATGAGAATGATAAGGACGGGATGTTGCTTAGGCCAGATGCCAAGGCGCACAGGAATTTTCTTATTATTTACTGCAAGCGAGTCGGAGGAGCATGTCCGATTCCACCGCTCTGCCCGTGGCATCCACTTGGACTGAGGCAACGTCAAACTTCTCCCTCCGCTTTTGGATTGATGTCATTATAATAATGTTATATGCACAAATCGCCCATTGGTTTGTTCCCCCGGGGGAACACTTAGGCTCTGGCCACGTCTTGGGATTTCTTAGATTTCCACTCACCCCCTGCATTCTCCCTCTCTCGATGCAGCCATTTGCTATTCTCATTCCCATTCCCATTTGCCATTCCGATGGCATTCATTCATTCAAATTGACGCAAAGGCATGGCGGGAATGAATCCATCGGCCGGAGGGTACGAGCTTCCTGCCACCACTTAACACTTTATTGAATTCCGTTTTGCTGCTTTTAATTTTACCATTTTTCTTTGCTCGTTGAATAATTTCCATAACGTAACTCTCAGTGGGATAGTTTGTGCCCCCGCAGGGGCTACCTTTAAGTTGGAATGAATGTCACTATCACTTGTTGTCACTGCTCTTATCATTGTCCATGTCCGTGTCCGTGTCCCTGTTCTGGACATTGGCTCATAATATAAATTGACTGTCTCTCTCTCTGGGTCTGTCTGTGCGCTTCTGCTCGTTTGTTGGCCTGTCACTTTGAGTTATGAAACGGCACAGAAAGTGCGCCCTTTGTTCGCTCAGACCTGGTTGCTGCTTGACATGTGGGATGGCAGGGGACAGGTAGCGAATATATTGCATTACGCAGTGGCTCTCCTCGAAGCTCCTCGAAGCGAATCTTTCGGCAGATTTCCTACTGGTGGAGCTCTGCGAACAGCATTAGCATTTCTCACTGCTTGCAGCGAGCTTCCCAACGGGCAGGCAAGAGCACACTGCATTACCAACAATAACATTTTGCATTTCCACACTTTACATTTCCGCAGTACCAAAAAAACAAAAAAACAAAGCAAGAACCACCCAAAACCCCCCGTCTCCCCATTCGCCTTCTCGCACTCACCAAAACCTCAGAAACTCCTTCGACATTTTCTACATGAATTATTGAGTATTTATTGTGTGCACTGCTTACCCAAAGACAGAGACAAAGACACACACACACACACACACACACACACACACACACAGAGACACCCTCCAATAGCAATAACAAATTGGCATTTTGATAGACTTTCTCCCGTGCGTCGCGATGCCACTTTTCACGTTTAGTTTATCATGAGGCTTATTTATGGCAACCACTTTGCGCCCACCTTCCGATGCCAGCCCAACGATGATAATGATGAAGAACAACGATCTCGGGACGGGCTGTCACCAGGGCAGGGCAAAGGGAATGTACACACATGCTGCATGAGGTGGGAGAGAGCAGCCATAACAACTGCCGTGACACATTGAGTAATGACATTCTCGAGTCGATAATCCATTAGGCCCTAAGCTCTATGAATCGTTAATGCCTGCCTAAAGGTGCGGGGCGTTGGGCATTGCAGAGAATGGGTGGCGAAAATCAAGAGAAATGCCCAATTGGAATATCCTGCAGTGAGGCGCATAAAAGTTGATTCGAATAATTTGCAAAAAGAGATCGAAATGTATACAAAAATTAATGGCAAAGAAGAGCAAAATAGAATTATAATTCCAATTGTTTTAATAGCATTAATTGTTCAGCATAATTGCATTTATTTCTATTTAATTAATTTTCCCAAGGCTCGTTGCGCTTTCCACAACGCACAAAAAACCAACAGCCATAATTCCAAAAGGTTTGCCAACGTTTTTTGCGTGTGTTTAATTTTCGATGACTCGTTTTTGGACCAACCTGTGCTCCCCCCCCTAATGTGTGTGGTGTGTGGGTGGAGGCTGTGAGTGCCCCCCAAGGCGACATTTGGCATCCAGCGGAGCGTAGATCTGCTGCATGCTGTCCAGGGCCGTGTCCTGTGCAGCACGTGAACGGGAACGCAGCGCGCAGCAAGTGGCGCAGTCTTTTGCATAAATAACAAAGCCGCCAAATTGCCACGGCCACAGTCCGGCGCCAAATGGCGCCACAACCACAACAAAAAAAAAGGAACTGAAACCCACAAGCTGCGGCGGCGACTGACGCTGCTGCCTCTGATAAATAAATTAAAAGGCACACGCAAAACAGCGGGCACAGGCCGGCCGGCTAGGAGAACCTGAACCTAATAAAGCTGACCACGCAGGACCCGGCACGGATGTGGGATGCGGGTGCGCTGCCACATGGCACATGTGTGGCCACAGCGGGGCAAACCAGCAAACTAAAAAAAGCCAACAAAAAAAAACCGCCAACGCGTGGCCACAGTCAGGCGCAGGCAGGGCGAAGCTGCAAAGCCACAGCCCTAAACAAAATTGAGGAAAATGAAAAAAATGCACAAACTGACCGAAAATCGAGTCAAAACAAAGCCACGAATACTCTTCCACCTACAATAGAAATTGTGTACATTTATGCTTGATCCTTTATCCGCGACAGATCTGCTGTCTCTCAAAGCTGTGCAACTTTTAATCGGAATATCATTTTGAAAACATTTTTGTTTGTTCAATTTATGATTCCCCCATGGCAAAACTACCAAAAAACTCCACTGCTGATAAGCTTAAAAAATATTTAACTACACGTACTGCACACCAAGAGGCATGCCCCTTGAAAGTGCAGCATAAAAATAGAAAAAACAAACAAACGAAAATGTTGAAGCAACTGCAGACGGGCAACGTGGACACGTGGCAAAGACTGGATGTGGATGTGGATGTGAGCGACAGCGACTAAAGGATAGAGCGGTTTTAAGCTCTTGGCTGTGTTTGCATTTGGATATTTGATGCCAGCGCCAAAAAGCGAATGAAAACGCACCCCAAAAGGGGGCCAGACAAAAGTGATCCGCCCTGCGAATGACAGCAGTGGAGTCGAGATACAAGAAATGGCGTCATTGAATTACAAGTATATCGGATTACATGCGCTCTTTGCCATAGATTTAAGAGTGAGACTTTAGACTACGCTGTCATACCTTTGGCAAATAGGCTGGAAGCTTGTTTACTCTGCGCACAATCAATTAAAATTACAAATTGTAACTGCCATAAAACGCGGCACAGAGTTAGCTGCCTGGTGGCTGCAGAGTTTTTTTGGAGTTTATTATTAAAGAAGATAACAGACAGATCAGAAAGGGATTTCAGCAGACTTGCAAAAGTACCAAACAGTCCAAAATGTCTAACTTTAAGCACATTCCTTCAGCCTATCCCAAAACCCTTTTATTAATCTCTGACCAGTTCCTTGTACAGTTCCGCTTTCTGATCTGTAGCCGGATATCGATTTGTTATCGATTACTTATCTAAACACATGCCGGAATGGCCTAAGCAACCACTTTCGCCCGGCTTTTGGCCCGCAAATCTTTGGGCAACTTAATCTGTTTGCTGTGTGTCCACATTCAGTCCCTTTGACGCTACTTGGTCTTGCTTTTTCGGTCCAGAGAATGGTCAGTAAGTGGTGCGGGGGGTGGGTAGGAGTATCTTATCAATGTGCTTGAGCATTAGCATGCGCTTGTGTGTGTGTGTGTGTGTGTGTGTGTGTCTGTGCGTGTTTTTTTGGCTAAATTAGGTTCCATCTTTGGGCAATTTTCCTTTTTGGGCAGTTTTGTTGCCTTTTTTGCACTCTGCTTGCCAACTAATTTACCGTTAGTTATTACTCTATGTGTGTGTATTTGTGTGTCTGTGTGTGTGTGTTTATGAAGAGTGTCTATCTCAGCATGCATATGCCGGCCATTTGTCTGCCACGCCTTGACCATAAATAACACGTCCTTTAGTCCCACACACACACACACACTTGAGGAGGGGTCCAGCTACACGCACACCAAGACAGAGTTGTCACTTATAAATGTGTAGCCATTTCCATTAAGTTGTTGTCATCACTAACATTCCTGTGGGGCTCATTCAGACCAGAGGCAAAGCCAAAGCCAAAGGCAGAGGCAAAGGCACTTGGCCGGAACAAAATACACAGCCAATCCCCCCCGTCCAGCCCATACACTCTTTCCGTTGCAGGTTTGTTAAGTTTTCTACCCACCCAGAGAGACAGAGAGAGAGAGTAACCATTTCGTAATCTGTCGACAGTCGGAGACAAACCATGCGAAAACCCCATGGCATTTGGTTTTGCTACAAATTCAATCAATTTTTGCATTGGACTAATTTATGCCTTCGGGAAGTGTGGGCACACTTATCAACCGGCACTCGAATGAGATTGATTGGATTATTGTGTGGAATTATGCGTGAATCAAGTATTTCGATTCCTTTTATCCTTACTATAAGTTGTTTCATTGCTGCAACCAATTCTTGGCAGAATATTCTTCTAAAGTCAATTTAGTAGAGTCCAACATACATGTCCTGTGCATGACGAGGCACGCATCATCATGCAGCGACTATCGCACATCGTCTCTGACCATTGAACAGTGTTCCCCCATAGATAATTCTTCTAGGGTATTCGAGCATCCATTTCGCGAGCGTGTTTAGCTGAGCAAGAGGTCATGAGAGCAAGCCGCTAGGTAATCTTTGAGCTTAGCGCAGAATGAGTGAGGGCTTGAAAGATGTGGGAGTGGCTGTGAGTGTGAGTGGGAGTGAGTAACCGACTTAATCACAAGCAAACGACGACACAGTCTCGCCTCACGCTGCCGCCCATCTGCAGCTACATCTTGCCTTCTCTTCTGGTTTTGTCTCTGCCTTCTTGTAGACATTCAAATCTGCAGTGTCAGCCATTCATTTGGTTAATGACATTGTGGCGGTTGCTGCGGCAAAAGCCACACACACACACACACACACACACACACACTCATATATGTAAGTGGCAGAGACGTGAGCGGAGGGAGCTGTGCATAATATGTATCTGTGGAGGAGGCAAGAAAGCATCTCCAAGATACTTTTCAACTGACACACAAAGTTTTTGGCTGGCCTACCGCCCGTCAGTCTGTCTTGTTGCTCATGTTGCCGCTTGTCTGTGCCTCACATGGCCCAGTCCTGCTGCTGGTCTGAGGCTTTGGTTGAATTATTTTAGCAGCAACTGTTGTCTCTTGTTTGCTGCTGCTGCTCTCGGTGTGGCTGTGGCTGCGGCTGCGGCTGTGGCCTCTGTGCTAATGCAGCATGCCCATTCACATCCACCGCCTGGATTGTGCCGCACATATTCATCTCCTGTCTCCTGCCTCCTGCTCATTGCCCGCTTGGGAGCTGGCGCAGCAAGTAAATGAAAATGGAATATAAATTAGAACAGGAAAAGAAATAAATGAAAATATACAAACAAAACCGGCAAGATGTATGCAATGTAACTGAATTAAATGAAATTAAATGTACAAAAAGGTAGCGACAACATAACGGACTTGTGCCCTATGATGACTCTGATCTATGGTCTCTGCTGGCAGTCACTTCTCTTTTAATATATTTTTAAAAGCACTGGCAGAGTGGTCGGTACTTGGTACCACATTAGCCTCAAGCATGCCCAGGGACACACACAAACACTTCAACTTGTACAAAGAAATGGCCAATAAAGAAGTTGCTGCCTCTTAATGTGAATATTTTATAGTGCGGAAGCAGCATTTGGCATTCAAAATGATGTCCATTAACCTTATGGACTGCTGTGACTTGTGATTCTTGGGATTATAGAAATGGTTCTATAAGTAAAGCCGCTACAGATATCTCTTAGCACAGTATTTCCCACTATATTTATGTTATCCAGCTGTAAAAGTTGTAAGATGAAACGAATAAGACGCGTAGAATGCGCTCGTATTACACAATTAGTGGCAAAAGTGCAAGAAATATAAGAATTTTCATCACAAATGTTAATTTTGCAAGCATTTTTCACTGATTTAAATCACAATTTCTGCTGCAGAGCTCTTTGAGACTTAAAGTTACTCTGCGGAATTTATTTGTGCTTAAGAATAAATTTATGTTAAAAATATAACAGGATGGAGTGGCGTTCGGGAATAATATTTTGCGTTTGCTTATTGCTAATTTTCGTATCTTAAATGTCTCTGATCGATCTTTAAGCTCAACTTTGCGCAAGTTTAAGCCTTACCAAATATATCTTTTGGCTAGTTAGTACATTGATCTGCCAATTGGAATACCTGAGATTGAGATTGGTATTGAGATTGTAAGCCACGAGAGAACCCTAGAGGGTTCGATACGAGTGGAGTGCCTTGAGAGCTTTAATAATGGCTAAACCTCCGCATAGATTACACAGCCACACACAGACGTGCATATGCTATGGTATTATCGCATATGTGTGTGGCTGGCATGGAGAGGTTTGATTCAATTTGGCTGCAGCGAAGACGCTGACACACTGACACGCCCACAGGACAGCTGCAAATAGTTGCAAATGCAAGCACTATCCGCACCGTTCCCCTACTCTTACTCCCTCGCTCTCTCTCTCTCTCTCTCTCTCTGAGTGTGTGCTTGGAGCACTTTCTAATGAGTTCCAAATGGAAAGTACTCAACGTTGCCCCTACGGTCTCTAGCTCTCCAGCTCTTTCGCTCTCCCATTCACCATACGGCTCTCGATCTGCATTCTACCTCGTGCTCGTGTGTGGGGCATATGCATTAACTCATTCCCTGCTGGGATCAATGCTGATCCATGAGCCTCCATGATGGGCTAACCAATTTACTTACGCTGAACAAAAGGTACCTCTTTGTGCGGTATCTTTTACTCCTATTTTTTATAGCTACTCATACGTGGGAGTAACGGATATCTTTTGGTCGACAACTTTTGGCTTTCTCTCATTTGGTTTTGCATTGAACTTCTGCCGGACTCTTTTGGGGCACTTGGCACTTGATGCATTGCACTCGAACGCTTTTGGCACGCTGATGAGATGGGAATAAGTGTGTGGTGTGTGGTGTGGAGTGTGGAGTGTGGTGCATAGAGCTTGGAGTGTAGAGCACTGAAAGCAGAGTGCACAGTGCACAGAGCAGAGTGCATAGTGCAGAGGTTGATGGCTCACCATTCCGAATGGGCTTCCATTTTAATGTGCGCCACATAGTTGACCCGAATCTGAAATCTGTAAGAGCTTGAGCTCTCTTTCTGCCCGTCCCTCTCCCTCCCCCTTCACATGACAACGAAAAATGGATTTTCAATTTTTCATTTGAAAATTTTACGGCAAACTGGAAACGGAACCGAAAGCAACGCTGTGAAGCATCGCAAGTGCTGCCACTGCCACGCTGCCACGCTGCCATGCTGCTACGCTGCCACACTGCCACTCACTCCTCCAGTCAGTGCCTTTAATGAGTTGCGAAATGCTTGTACAGTGAAGCCCGGCAGCATTTTGTAATTGGCTGCGCGAGCGTCAGAGCTGGTAGCAGGGGGGAGGAAGCTAAAATGAAATTATATACCGCAAGGACGAGCCCAGGATGGGGTTCGGGTTTGGGTTTGGGCTTGGGCTTGGCATGGAGCATGGCAAAGGCAGCTTGGCAACGTCGCACAGGCAAAACTCAATTTAATCGGCCAACGAAAATCAATTTAAAATAGATTTACTTCGCTACACTAATTGGGAGGCGCCACTGCTGGCTGCTAGCTGCTGGCTGACACCAAAGATGGGACAGCGGCGGAACATCAGCAAATATTTGCACCAAAAACTAAGCGAAAATGTATGAAGGAAGTCCGTTAATTAAACACTTTCATCCGTCATAATAAGAGACAACAACAAGAGGGCACTTTGAAGCAAGGAAATTGAGTAAATGGTGGGGCGGTATGGCAAAGGCGATGCCCACTAGTCGAGTGGAGTATTACTTGTGCCTAAAATTTGTCATTAGTGCAGTTTTTCGTACAATTTAGAGAGGCAGAATTGATGCCTCCAGTTGCACTCATAACCCCGCTTGTTCCTACTTGAATAGCTATTCAAATAACTCCTTTTCATGCGTTTATACGTGGAAAACAGCACGAATATACCTCTAGATACCAGAGAGTAGCGAGCAAAGCTCCGGCAGCAACAATAAAAGTTGTTTAGACATAAGTAAATTACTTGGAAGCGCCATTTCGACACTTGGCTGGCGGCGGAAATTCTATAGTCTGTCTACAGACTCTGCGAAAGCATCAGAGAACGAGACAGTGGCTGGGGGGGCCACGCTGCTTTGAAGGATTTAAGTTCCGGGGCGTAAACTGTAAACAAGCAAGGAGCAAGCGGCAGTCGCTGGTTGGGGCAGCGGCAACCAAGTGCCCGCAAATACATTCAAATTTAATTGAAATACAAATTGGCAGCTTTTGTTGCCAATCGTTCGCATAAAGCTTGAGCAGAGACGCAGACGCACAAGCAGTGGAAGAGGCGCAAGCAGTGGCGCAGGGCGGAAGCAGTGGCGGAGGCGGCACAACAAAGCAAATAAACAAAAAGCAAAAGCAAAGAGAAAGGGAAAGGGAACGGGCAAAATCCTGGGTAAATTGTACAAGTGGAAAGCAATTTGAATTGAATCTAAATATTTATGCAGTAGTCAGAGCAACAAAAATGAAAAGTTGATTATAAAAAGATTCGAAGAGGCACGCGGCACAGAAATGGCAGGCTGAAAGCAGTGCCAGCCGCAACTGCTTGACTTTGCATTAACAGTACGGTGTGGAAACTGCACTTTTGCCTGTCGCGTTAAGAGCTTTGGCACAACTGACCATAAAAGTCTCTTTATAGATCCAATTTATCCAAGGAAATTGCTTGGACAGCCAACAATTAGATGTAAAATGTTTTTTGTTATCAAAAATGTGCACTTTTAGGCTTAGGTTTTCTGTGTGCGTTGAATATCCAATATAATTTGCTGTGTCTCTTCTTGGATACACTTGTTTGCACATTTATTTATATATTTGCGAAGAAATTCCCAAATATTGTGAGTACATTTTCGCAAAAACTGCAAAACTGCAGTCAAAAATGCAACAAACTCGTTTATCTACAATATTCAATTAACAAAAAAAGGAAACTTAACTTAAAGCTTCAGGATTCATTAGAAATTATAGCCACAGTACATTCAAATGGCTGTTTCTAAATTCTGCACTTTGTTAGAGTTTCTATCCCACTGTGCATTAGTGGGAATGTAGCCCATTGTACATTTAACAAAGCCTCCTGAGTGGGTACAAAAATCTAACAAACCCTTCGAAAACTCCCAAAATCCAAGTAGGCGATTTGTGGATTTCTAGAAAAATATGTCGCCCTGGGGCTGAGCCATATTTTTCTCAGTCGAACGGAGCTGCTCGTAGGAGCAACATCTAGGAGAGAAAGTGAAAATAAAATTTCGGAACTAAAAGTGAAATAAACGGAAAAAAAAAAACAAACAAAAAAATGTGGAATCTCACCCGCGCGTTAAAAATTCGGTTTAAAAGGTCTCCCAGAGACCTTCGAATTCCGCCGGATAAAGTTAAAAAAAATTAAGAACTCAAACTTAAATTTAAATTTTTTCTTGCGCTCGATCATGTCAAAGACAATTTCCCTTTCGTAGTAATGTTTGCAAATTTTATTCCGGACAGGCTCGACAATAAGCCGTGTGGTCCATGGATCCTTGAAAGTTGAAAATGTTTCTGCGACCAACTCGACTTCGTCGTCGCTAGACTCAGGTAAATTCAAAAAAGTCTCAACTTGTACACGTTCGCCGGAAGCACTGCTAAGTGACAGACGATCATGGGACTACAATACTCTGATTCAGATAATTGTTTTTACCTCATCCTCCTTGATTTTCCGTACTTGAAACAATAACACATTCTATTTCTAGTGTTCGTTCGGCAAACAACTCTTTTTTGAGTTCAAAATTTTCAGTAGCTTTTTTATAATATTCAACATAAACTGAAATACCTGGTCAATGCGGACTCATCATCTGCGACCAACCAATTTCACTGTAGCGATTCGCTGTTTATTTTTTGTTTAAATTATTGTAAATTGTACATATATTTTTTTATTTTTTAAATGCAACTCACGAATAGTTGGGAAACTGTACATCTCCATCGGCCATGTAGTAAGCAAAGCAAAAGAAGTCTTCCAAATTCCAATTGCTAATTTTCAACACTCCAAGTGTAGTCCACGGTTCGGCTATCCTTGCTACACTTCCCGGCAATAAAAAGTTGCAACTCAGGATGCAACTGAAGATGCAACTTTCCCTGACTTACCACCTGCTGAACCGAAATTCAAGCTACAACTTCCCCGGATATGGAATGTCTTGGGCACTTCCCATATTGGACAGTAAGTTGAATTTCATTTGAACTTCTAAACTTTTATGCTGATCGTTAACCTCCTGCAGTCTCATAATAATGTAAACAAAAATATATACGCGTAGAAAAAACAATGTCTAGAAAAAAGGATTGATCCTGACAGTCGGTAAGTAAGTCTCAGCCTCAACCCATGGCCCATGCTGACTTAATGCTGTTTCCTCCCTAGCAGGTTGATGAAAACTTATTGCCTTAGGTTTCAAAATAAATCAAAAATATATCAAAATTTCATTGCTTTATCTGAGGCTAGCGACGACGAAGCCGAGTTTGTCGCAGAAACATTTTCAACTTTTCATGTGGTATCCATGGAGCACACGGGTTATGTCGAGCCTGTCCGGAATAAGATTTGCAAACATTACTACGAAAGCCGTCTTTGCCATCATCAACCGCAAGAAAAAATTTAAATTTAACTATTTAAAATATGTGAACAAATGCAAAAATCCATTTCGGAAAGCAAACTATTTCGCAAATAAAATTCAAAATAACGATGATGAAAATCTTGCTTTTTTTATTGGGTGTAGCTTAAGACATTTATTTCCCAAGTTCCTCTCTTGGAATTACTCAAACCCTTTGGGTAGCTGCTGCTTATTCCACTGGCTGTATCTTGTACCATATTTAATCGTATTAGAGCCAGATGGCTGTGGCCAGCACTGAATGTGCTGCTAATGGTGAAGGAGCCAACCTAAAACTAACCAAAACCCTTCAGGCAACAGCCACGTGCACTCACATGGCCAGACGAGAGGAGAGTATCGTTTGGTTTAAGCTGCATCAAATGATTTGTCCAATTTAAATTTCCAGATATTGTGCTCCCAGCCTGCTTTGAATGTGGGTGTGGCCAGTGTAGGGAGGGGCAAGAAAACATTTCGATTTCGCCTCTAACTGGAGCAAAATTCAAAAGAAAAAGTCGCCCTCGCCCTGGGCCCCGCCTCAACGGCTTTAATCTGCTTGAGCGCACTTCAAGTGGCAAGCCAGCCAGGACGACATCCACACAAAGAGGCGATGCCTGGGGGCTGGCGGAAAGTGCAACAAAAACTGGCGACGCTTAATAAAGCCACACGGAGCGGAAATGAGCGTGTAATGTAAACGGAAATGCGTTGAATGACGCCATATTTGGCTTAGCTGCCAGCCAGGATGTACGAGTATGTTGTAGCATGGGTGGCCGGCGCGAGGGGGATCGCGTGCTCGTATCGACAACGCAATTGAAAATGTTGAGCAGCCCGGCGCCGTCCCACCCCGCATTAATCCCCCCAGAGCCAACAGCGACAAAGTGTTAAATTGTGTTCAAGAAAGAGCGACACGATGCTGGTGGAGAAGAGAATAGAAATCATGGGAATTTCCGCTCTCCACTTATGTCAATTCGGGCTTCAAGCTGCAGGCTGCAAGCACAGTGGAACGAAGGAAAAAACAAAAACAATAAAGTCACGTAACAAATACACCAAAAAAGAGTAAAAGTTATCTTGCAGCCCGTGGGCCACTGTGCACACTGCACTCGAGGGACCCAGTTTTTCTGTGCTGTGCTAAGCTGAGAGTGTCTGTGCCCGTGGAGAGCGAGCCAGCGAGCGAGCGAGACATACATCATTGGTTATTTATTGGTTTCCACTAAATAAATCGAACCGAAATTGGCAAACGTCGCAGAATGGCCATCATTGGGCTCCGCCAGCCTCTCAGCCAGCCCATTCCCAGTGGCACTTCCCATGCACGTACTTCTCACGTAAGCCCGAACATATTAGGGCTGCCACAGTCACTGTCGTCGTTACACGGACACAAGTTCTACCCCCTGCCACCACCCTATGCTCCCAATGTGGGCCAAAAACTTTGACGCTGCTTTCGGGGGGTCAAAGTTTATTATTTATTTAGTCAAGTTTTCACTTTGACACCAAATCCCATAAATACATACATGGCCACAGCAGGTAGCCCAGACCCCATATATCTTCTCATTAGCTGCTTTTGGGGATGACCTGGCATTCTAGTTATCGAATGATTTTCTCGATTGTCGAGCTGTCTTTGGGCGGCCCTTTTTTGTTTTGTTTTATTTGCTTTTGTTTGCTTGGCAAGGCCCAAAAAGGTGTCGGCTTTATTCTGTTATCCGAAAGTGAGCAGCAAATTTGCTGTCAAGGGACTCGCGTGTGACAAGGCAAGAGAAGAAGGCAAGCGAAGGACCTACAATATACCTGACAGCGATGCAAGCGATAAGAAAGGTAATAACTTTTAAAATCGCTTCAGGCTACCCCCCAAAAACGGGGGAGACTAAGGGCAATGACGGTTCAGAGTTCAGAGCTTCTTTTGGGAAATCATTTGCCATTATGCTTAAGCGAGATTAGATAACTGCAGCGTAATATTCAGCATCTTTAATATTGACTCAAAACGGATGTAATGGAAAATTACTCCCAGCCACAGCAGCAAAAGAGAAGCTGAGAATTAATATTAGGTATTCCATAATTAAATATTAAATGTACTTTTGCATTGCAGAGCTGTGGTTTGCATATGCATTTGTTCGTCAAACAAAGGAATGAATTTGCTTCTAACAGATTTTACCATAGTCTCTGCGAGCGTATAAGTGATTTGGTACTTAGCATAGCATACATTTTAGGGCAAATACTCTAGATTACCCCTGGGCCCTGTTTGAGCATCGATTAAAATAAATGATAAACGAAACAATGTTTTCAAAGAGATTGCTGCTAACGCAAACTGATGGGTTGTCTGACATTTAGTAGACTCCATTGTACATGTCTCCATGCCCTGTAATGGCAGAGAAAAAAGGTTGGACTAGCACTAATCTTGAGAGCAAGCAAATGCACTCTGTGCACTCATTATTGAGTGTCGGCTTGGATAGCTGCAATTAGCTCGTTATCAGCTTAGTGTAAGGAAAAAAACACACGTACATTTGAGTATCGGGTATGTTGCCAGTCGACACTTCAAGTGCAGCATTTTCAGTTGTTTTCTTTGCCATTGTTGCGAGAAATCTCAGTACACGTTCTTGTCACCATCACCATCACCGTTCGCCCCGTGCCCCGTGCCCTTTGCCGAACAAGTCCCCCTATTGGTGGGAGTGTCAGCTTAGTGCCAAGCAGTCGCCAAACAACAGTTCCAGCAATAACAGCAGCAGCAGCAGCAGCCAATGCGAGAGAGCAAGCACGAGAGCACTTTGCACACAAAAAAAAAGAGTCCACAAACAATAGCAACAACTAAATCAACACTAAAAGAGAGCACAAGAGCAGCAACAAGAAAAACAGGAGCTAGAGTCAAGCACACAACAACAACAAACAAAGAAAACAGCAGCACCAGAAAGTGGGAGAATGAGAGAGAGAGGGAGAGGGAGAGGGAGAAGAAAGCAAGCAGTTGTGGGACAGCAAGCAGTAGCGGCACTGCAGCTGAGGGACATGCACACACAACCAAAACAATAGGGCAAAGAAATTAGATATAAAATTAAAAGCAACCAAGAAATGCTAGCTGCGAGCTGCGAAGTTTTTGATACCCTGGCACATCAATCTGCATTAAGTGTGTAGATTCCTTTGCCATCTAAGCAGAAGCAGGGCAAATCCACAGGCTTTACAGGCTAAAATCCAAACAAACTAAACCTGACATCTGCCGAACTCATCATGCCCTCTGCAGGTGTAATAACAACATTAGAGTTAAGCTCTAACAAAGGCACACCCTGCGGTGAGAGAAAGACTCCGCGTGGGGTAGCAGCTAAACGCTCGTAAAGCTTTCAATTAAAATTAATAAAAATTTACGCGAATTAAGTAAACACAGAACAGAACAGAACAGACGAGCAGAACAACCAGGTCAGACCGTGTCACAGAACATGGTTGGACACGGGTCAGAGGGCAGGCCAGGTGCAAGTGAATGCAATAAAAACGGAGAAATTTTGCACGTATCAAACCATTAAATAGCGTAGAAGGGTCAAGCGAATATACATACCGAAAGGAATACATACAACCACCAATTCAGATAAGAATTCAAACCACCAAAAACCCATAACTATAAACTGTTTAGATATAAATCTTGTCAAAGCTCCAAGGAGTCGAAACATTGGATGAGAATTCGCTGAAAATACAAGTAATCGTACTTATAATTTGTTAAACACTTACATATCTTTTACTTCCAATATTAAATATTAAAAATATATCACTTCTCCTTTTAAAAACATCTCAAAATCTGTGGTTATAATCTGCTGATTGGTGGACTATAAAGATCAATTTTCAATGCATATTCCACTGTAAACCCAAACCAATCTCTGAGCTGTTCTCTTAATTCTTCGAACAAATTTTGCAAATGGTTTAGCTTCAAGCTAGAAAGCTGTCTATTCCGCTGTCCATTTGTGCTCCAGCCACAAACATACATCTTAATTCTGTCTTGGAAGTTGCCTTTGCGTACCCAAGATTTCAGTCTCTGCGGCAAAAGCTGACAGTCTCGTCAACGGCATAAGAAGGATGCGCAGATATCCGAGTTCGAAATTCGCATTTGGGATGTGGCACAGGGTCGCACACGCACTCGCACCCCGCACCCCACACTCAGCTATCTGTTGCGGTCCCGTGGAGTGCATGGCACATGAAGAACCAAGAGGAGCTGCTTGCCTGGAACTGTCCACTGGATTAAATAAATTGAATTGCTTGGTAAAACATGGCGCCGACCATTAAGCAGGAAACGGGAACTGAAACTGGAGCTGGCACACAGCGAGGGGCAAAGCCCACTTGAGCCCCAGGGCACTCGGGAAACGCAAAAAAAAAACAGGAGAAGAAGAACCGGAGAAGTGATTCTTTTCCGTTTCTCATTCTATTCGGGTTTGGTTAGTTCTTATGAATTTATGAGCTTCCCTCATCGAAGGTAAACAAGTTGAGGGGCCCCAGCACTAATCAGACACTTATTTTGGATTTGGGACTGCCCAACAGTCGTATGGGAAGCAAAGGGCACAAAAGAATGAAAAGGAAGTGAAGAGAAACGAATGAGCAGCACAACAAAAGATGGCAAATTATTTGCCCTTATTCGAATGTTTACGCTTGGCTTTTAAATTTTGTTTTATTGACTGTCTGCAGGGTCTGCATAACATATGTAAGTATTTGGTGGATAAATACGAGTATTGGCCATATAAAATGTTTGTGTTTTTATGATTCATGAATGGACCTTCACGAACGCATTCATTTGGACTTGTTGCCGTCATCGTGTGTGTCTGGCGCGGTCCCCATCGATGGCAAATTGTTACTTGCTTTAACTCATGGCCACATCTTGCTCTGATCACCGATAAAAATACCTTTAATGAGCGCAACAATAAGTGTGCTGCTCCCTCGTGTTTCTCAGTGTTTTTGTTTGCCCTCTTGGCACATCCGCATCCGATCACCTCTAACGACTGCAACTCAATATGCTTATTGCGGTGGCATTCAGATGCTAAGCCCACACACGCACCTGCTGAGTAGTCCGCCGCCAGACGAGAACGAAGGAAGCAGTCAACCAGCCAACGAAGCAGTCAGCCAGTCAGCCAGATAGCCAGATAGCCAGACAGCCAAACAGTCAGTCAGCCTGTCAGCGCACAAATGGCGCCACAAATGTTTTGCCCTTTTTGTCGAATGGAAGGATACATTTGTAACTTCTATTGATTTTTAATGCACGCTTCTGCTGTCCTGTCCTCCCTCGCACGGAGCTCTGCTCCTTTCCCTGCCTTTCCTTTCCGTTCTGCTACGTTCTGTTCGGTTCTGTTGGCTGCCAAGGCGTCGTCCATGCTCAGGACAAGCCAGCAAGCCATGAACTTTATGGGATAGCCACCGAGACCCAGACCCAAACACAGACCATAAACTCAGGCTCCGTCTCGGTCTCCAGCTTACCCCCTTCACAGGGATTGTGGGTGCTGGTGCTGGTGCTGGTGCGGGTGTTCCTGCGAATTGTAATGCTTGTAGCAAGGAAACAAACAAACATGTTACAGTCGATGGCAACTGCCCGCAAATCCGCCATCCCTGGCGATGGCATTTCCATTGCTACACTTGATAACTTAATGCCCCACGCATGCTGCCACACACACTAGACACAGACTCGATTACGCAGCAACAAAACTAAACACACATATGGATGGATGGCTAGATGCAGAGACAGATAGGCAGACAGACAGACAGACGGACGGACGGTGAAGAGGGCAAATAAACTTGTCGAAGATGCGGGAATGCCTCTGCATTTGCGTACAAGAGATGGTCGCGTGAGGCTTGTGCGGATCGTGACTTCACTCTGAGGCAAGATAAATCCATGATGAGAGCCACAAGTGATAGTACCAATATATGATCATTTGAAGCCTCCCCCAGGCCCATCTTAATTCCACAAATAATATCTGAAGTTTCTTGTTCTACTTACGGTTCGAGAAGGCGCTCAGTGGCCGCGTTAGCAGCGTCAGCATTAGCAGCAGCAGCATCACTGGCACCATTGGCGGCGACTGTACTTGTTGCAGTTTGTATTTTTGTTGCTCCTGTCGCGGCTCATGGGCCGGGTGACGGTGACGGTGACGGTGACGTCGACTATCCAGTTGCGGAGACATTTTCAAATGGTTTACTTGTCAAGCTGAGCGGCTCTGGCCTATTGGTAATCGCTTGTTTGTGTCCTCAATCGCCTATCGTGTTTCGCACTGAAATAGCACAAAGTAGCTGCTGTATTTGGGCATTATTGATGGACAAAACCAATTTGTTTGGTTAACAAATCATTGAAGAAAACAGAAACAGAAAACAAAACGCATTCCAAGTACGATTTACATTTAAATCTGACAATCAACAACACAGTTTTAAGTACATAATAAATGTTTACACGTCCATTGTATTGACATGACAAATTTATTTGTCACAATTCGGGGTGTAAAAGAGGAGCGGGGACTGTAGGCGGTAGGCAGTGGTTTAATGGGAAGGACATGAATGGATATGGATACTGCAGCGAGATGGAAAAAGCCAATGGGGAGAGTTACATCAAAGTTTCATTGCCTGCCGTTGCCGTTGGCAAATTTTTCGGCCTCGCCTGCATTAAGAATTTCGTGTGGCATACTTTGCAGCGTCGTCTCGTTTTACGACTTGCCACACCACACCACACACACACACACACACACACCACACACATTCCGCTCTGCTCTCGCAGGCCCGTCAACTTATGCCGAAAAAGTTTTCAACGTGCCAGCAACCGCCGCTACGTGTGACAATGACAGCCGCAAAAACTCACTTTCGAAAGAGAGAGAAAGTCTTCTTTTTTCCCTCAGTGGGTTGCGAGAGAGAGGGAGCTCGAAATTGGGGGTACATTACGGTAGATTTGTCAGGCATAAATTGCATTAATCAGTTGTGCGAAGTTGCAAATTTTGCGGTGAGCAAATTACAATGAAATCACCATTTAATTTCGTTTATCCCCGTACCATCTTTGAATGAAAACTTTGCCAAAAACTCATAATACTTCAAAAGTGGACAATTTGTCGGATCTTTTCAGATAACACAAAGACTTGGCATAACAAATACGTTTTATTAAATTGGTCGTTCAAGTGATTTGTAAAGGGAATGCCAAGAGCACAAGTTCAGATCACTTAAATCTCTACAATCATTAATGAATCGTGCGCAGGAATTTTCTGAGTTGTTTTTAACGCACGAAACTTTTATAAGGAAATATTTTGGGCAACTAAATTAGCTTCAAAACTATATTTATGCTTTTTGCAAGTTTAATGAAATATTCCACCATGTGGAAACTAGCCAAAGATCCTTTTCAATAGCATCCCAAATTATGTATTCAATTGTGGCACACACCAACAATTTTAAGTATTTTTTCTTGGATTTTTTTTGCGACTTTCATCTACAAAGCGTTTTCAAAGAAATACACTCGAATTCCATGCATTTTCGTGAGTTCCTCGCCACAAGCTTGTCGAGCATCATGGAAATACTTGGATCATTTGAAGTACTTTTTGTTTGGGTGTTCCACAAAATGTTTCCTATGTTGAAGTAACTTTTTCACACGAAAGCGCGACCACCATGCCCAACCAATGGCAGAGTTAAATCATTTTCTTAGGGATCGGCAAAGTCCCGCACGCAATCCGACTGCTTGGGGCACGGGTTAAGCATTCCTCGTGGCATTAACTGTATCCACCTACAGCCAGCTGCCCTTGCGGCTGCTTAGACCAAATTGAAAACGAATTAAAATGAAATTTCAAGCGCTTTGTGCCAAAAGTTTTCGCCCTGCCCCACACGAACAAATACTTTTGGAAAGTACTTAAATTTTTCTTCTATAAGAAAAACTTGGATTTTTCTTCTCATTTTGGTTTTGTTTTTGTTCTTTACTTCGGATTGCGTTTTATCTCTGTCATAGAGAATGCAATTTCCTTTCTGATTAATTCGTTGCCAAGAGCAAACACATCGCATATTTTCCGGTGATATTTTGCCACTTTTGAGCCATTTTCCATTGAAGAAAGTTTTGTATAACTCGTGAACTTTAGATGTGTTCAATCGGCCAAAGAATGAAGCGAAATATACATAAAGAAATGGTAAAGGAGAACATTTAATGGCGATTGCCGATCCCAGAAGGAAAAATTTATTTTAGAGAATTCCCGAAGGCTGAAACTTGTTTTCTAAAATGATCTTTTATATACAAATATGAGTCGTTCATTGAGCTCCTTAGTATATTTATTCTAGTCTTGATTTCTGTAGTGTTTGTGTTACATTTTTAAGCAATTTCTGTCCCAGGTGACGCACCGAAACACTCTTCACATGAATGGGAAGCGCAGGTGTCGCTTCTGTGGCATATATTGTAATCATTTTTGATGAGATAATGGTGCTAAATGGGGGCAAATTGTTGCTGATAATGCAGACTTTTATATTGATATCACGAACTGCACTAAATCATTAAATAATTGATTTTATTATGCCATTTCCCTTAACGAGCGACACCCCCTATTTGGGCCCCTATTTGAATAAGGTTTCTACTCCTTTTTTTTGCTCCCCCACTCTATAAAGTGATTCGTGGAAAGGCAATGTGTCGGCTGAAACACCTGAGACCATCAGAACACTAACTGTTTGTGGAGAGATACCAAAAGAAGAGTGAAAGGTAAACGGCGCGCGACTTGCGACGGAAATGCAACACTTTTCCCTTACACATCCGTTTGCAAATTTCTTTGTGTGTTTTGGTTAGTTTTGTTCGTGTAACTTCTACTTCGCTGACGTCTACTTTATGCACTGTTTGAACAACTAGAAAAAAAAGGAGCAAAAAAAGAACGGAAGCAGAGTGTGGGAGTGCTGTGGGGCGGTGGGAACACAGGAATTACCAACATCAACACAAGCACAGAGAAAGCGCTCGCCGGATTTATAATGGCAAAGTAAACAGCTTACGAATCGCGCGCGACTTTTGTCGTTGGTTTTTTTTGTTCGCCTTCTTTCTGCCTTCGCGTTAGTTTTTGTTTTTGCGCGCGCTTTTTCAAACGACGCGTCTGACGGTGAGGAGCGTGTGGTGTGTGTGTGTGAGTGTGTGTGTGAATGGTGTGCGCCTCGGTATCCGCTATGGCAAGAGAATTGTGCGCGTCCTACGCCAGCCGAACGCAGAATGCTGGCGACAGCGGGCCAGGCAACGGCTTTTATACGCGAACATCCGACAGTCCGGAGCTTCGGGGGCTTCTGTTTGGAGCTCGGCTCGGCATTCGTTTAGCATATGTCTGATGCCATCGAGACACAGGCATCATTGGGATGGCGTGCACATCCACGACACGAGGTATGGCCAATCCTTTGGTATCTTTCGAGCAGTGTTCAGCTGGCGCACCCTTCCATTTAATATGACTTTGCCATTTGAGTATTGGGGAGGTGGGTGTGCGAGTGCGAGTGCGAGTGCCAGTGTGAGTGCTGGCATATTTGCTTTATGAATGTGTTTACCCGAAAACTTTAGCGGGCTGAGGGCCGGGGATGCTGCGTGCGAAAGTGCCAACACTCGCATTAATGACAGCAACAACAACACAGCACAACACAGGCAGAGGCAAAGGCGCAGCCACACAGCAATGCCTACAATTTGAATTGTAAGCCAGGCCAACAGCTCAATTAACTGTCCGGGTGTGCACCGCCCCCCCGTGTGCCCTGCGTCTGCGTCTGTGTGTGTGTTTGACTTTCTCGTACGAATAATTTCCATTATTTTGGCAATTACAGGGATATAACGGAGCAATTGCATATGCTTAATATTATTTAACCCGTAAGTGTGCCATGTCTGCCATGTCTTCCAACACCCCTCCCCTGTCAACCCTAACCACATGCAGCACCCTCCCCTTTATGCTTCCCCACCCGCCTCGAACTGCGTGTCAGGTAAATGCAAATATGAAAAATGCATTGCAATGCTTGCATTGTCAGTGGCTCAATTATTCATGCAGCCCAGCAAATGCCTCCTGTACGTGTGTGCATGTGACTGTGTGTGTGTGTGTGTGCAGCTGCATTGGTGTGTGTATGTGTAAAATACTCGTAAAATGAGCAGCAACAGCAACAGCAGGTAATTTACATGTAAACAGGTTAAGGGATAATGTTCGTCACATGTAAATGGATATGTCTGATTAATGGCAAATAAAAGCGCCACAAACATACGCAAGAAGAACATACATATGTACATACATACATATGTACATATGTATACATGTACATACATATGTAAATATGTCATCTACTAGTATTACTGCTAGAGATGAGAGCAGGTCACACATTGCACTCACAGAGGGCATTGCAACAATTAACCTTCCTGCAGTTTATCTTGCAAAATGATTAAATAAATATGCGCCTATATTAGTCCAACAGTATAACTACAGATCTATACTTTAGCGCACTGAAGATTACGAAAACTGTAGTAAATTTGGTGCTATGTGTGCTCGTAGAGTCATCTATGTACATACATATGTATGTATGTATGTGCATATGTATGAATTTCCATCTATCCACACTCAGGCCACTTCACAATTTTTCTCCTATTTTGAGGCGCAGAATGCCAAGAAGTGAATTGTCTAATGGATAAATGTATTTATTGTACCAAAAGTAAGCATTCGTTTTAGGATGATTGATCTGTAAGGCCTCGTGCACAGTATTTGCAATTGAACAGCTTCTCGTCCGTGTGCACTGGCTGGAACAAGGCTGAGCGATTTACTTTGTGTACGCATTTGGCACAAATGCAGCTGGATATTGCAGGATCCAGCTAGAACTCCGCTTGCAATGGCCATTAGCAGCAATTCATTTTACTTTTCAGGTTGAACTCACCGAGATCCCAGTTATCACATTGGGGTTCGCCAATAGTTGTGCATTCTGCTTACTGAAGAGGTTCTTGCCTGCGTGGAAGCAGGTGGTACCCTCACGAACTCGGTTCTCGTTGTTCGGCATTTTAGTTGGTGAACTTGTACACTAGGGAAATACACTTAAATTCAAAGTTGAATGCAAATTACTAATCAGCCGTTCGCGCAGAAGCACATGTAAAATAGGGATGATATGCCACACAAATCGATAGCCCCCACCGATCATATCGATGATTGGAGTGGGAACTAATTGGCGATAGTATCGCAGGTTTTTGAAAATCAAGATTGCTCAGTTGGAAAACAATTGATGTTCGTAACGACTAGTCAAGTGAATGCTTTTGAGTACATCTTGCAGTCTAAGTATTTTCAGTCTCTTGAAAGTGTCCCCTTCCTACTTGCAAAACAAACTGAATAAGAAAAGTAAATAATCTACAGAAGTGATTCAGTACTCAGGAATTGTTTATGTGCTTCTTATGTCTCATCGACTGCGTATTTATTTTGCCAAGAAATGTGCATACATATGTACATATGTATGTGTATACATGAGAATGGAAATTTTCGTTCTGCTAGAACTTTTGAAACTGTAGCCTCAACTCCTAACGGGGTAATCATACGATTTCGGATAAAGCTCACGGCGAGCTTTCACAGAAGATTCGCGCTAGATCCGCGATGCCAGAACCGAACCTGGCTCAAGCTTATCTCTCTTCATGGGAGCTTTCGCGAGCGACTCTCAAAAAGTGTACAAGTACTCCTCTCTCTCTTTCACTCTCTCTCTCTCTCTTATGTTTTCCCTCTTATCTTATTTCTAGGAAAGAAGTTAGCGTAAAAGATGTTCGATGTGATTATACAGTCACAGCTGGTCCACTGCAAGCGGCGGTGAGGGTTTCGGATGAATTAATGTAAACAAACAAAAAAACGAAGTAAATAAAAGCCAATAAAGCAGTTTGTTATATTTTTGCAACTTCTAGTTGGTGATCATCGCGTTTGTTCATCCTTTTTTTGGGTTTGCGACAATAACGACCACAAAATGTAAGTGTGCAAAAATTACTGCAATTAATCAAACAAATAGGCAAGAAAAAAGGGTCTGTTTGCGATAGCGAGTGACGTCACTGTTTAATATATTTTTGCATTTTGTTTTTCTTTTTCTTTTTTGTTAGGGAGGAAAATAAACGGGTGCAGAGAGTCGAGCTGCTGTCCTCCGAGGGCGAGGTCATAATCATTGACAGGGAAGTGGCCAATCGATTTGAGCGACTCAAAGAATTGCTGGGAGCGAATGACTTTCTGTACTTTCCGAATACGCGATCTTTGATTTTGCGAAAGTTGCTGACATGGTCATTCTACCATAAGTATGATCCCGGGCCCAGAAACGATGACGATAGCACTTCGTGGTACACCGAGTTCTTCGCTGTGGATCAGGGCACACTGCTCGAACTGATGGAGGCAGCATGCTTCCTGGACTTACCCAGACTGGTCAATATAGCCCAGGGGCTAAGAATTATTCAATAAGAATTATTATACACATGTGGGGAAACTAATTGCAAGTTCAAAATATAATAATGTTTAACAATTCCAATTTTCAGAACACAAAAACCAAATGGTCCGAAAATAATCATAAGTCTATTTTGTTTATTTTTTGTATTTTTATAGTACCTCTTAAGCAATAAATGTGAATACGAAAATCACACATTTAAGTTCTGCAAACATTTCAGTGCTTCATTTAAAACCAAAATATTTGATTCGAAACATTTTCAAATGTTTGCCAAAATATCGGCTGCAAGATGTGCTCAAAAGCATCCCCTTGACTAGTCGTTACGAACATCAATTGTTTTCCAACTGAGCAATCTTGATTTTCAAAAACCTGCGATACTATCGCCAATTAGTTCCCACTCCAATCATCGATATGATCGGTGGGGGCTATCGATTTGTGTGGTATATCATCCCTATTTTACATGTGCTTCTGCGCGAACGGCTGACTAGTAATTTGCATTCAACTTTGAATTTAAGTGTATTTCCCACGTGTACAAGTTCACCAACTAAAATGCCGAACAACGAGAACCGAGTTCGTGAGGGTACCACCTGCTTCCACGCAGGCAAGAACCTCTTCAGTAAGCAGAATGCACAACTATTGGCGAACCCCAATGTGATAACTGGGATCTCGGTGAGTTCAACCTGAAAAGTAAAATGAATTGCTGCTAATGGCCATTGCAAGCGGAGTTCTAGCTGGATCCTGCACTATCCAGCTGCATTTGTGCCAAATGCGTACACAAAGTAAATCGCTCAGCCTTATTCCGGTAATTCTTTATATCTTCCAGAAAATAAAATCCGAAGTCATAATTAAGGAAGAAATCTCCGATGATGGTGGGGCAGAGCCCAATGCGGGTGCTGACGCTGACGCTGACGCCCTTGATGCACTCGCAAATGAGCTAAGAGGAAAAACTGATTTCACCGAAGCTGATGCCCATGAGACGTCGCAGGTTGCTAATTTACTGACTGCAAGACTGCAGAAGGACCTGGGGTGCACCGACAAGGGGTCTCCAAAGGTCTTGAGCAAGAAATCTACCATCAAAGTCCACTCCATTCGTGGTATCAATATTGATAAATTGACAAACAAGCCTCTGCCAGTGGGGGGGAAAATGCTAATTAACTGCAAGTACGTATCCACAGAACTTCCAAAACCTTCAAGTTTATTCAAAGATCAACAACAATTTCCTCTAGACATTGCGACAAGGTTTTCAGAAAGCCCTGCTTGCTAGCTCGCCATATTACAGCGCACACGGGCGAGAGGCGGTTCGAATGCAAATACTGTGCTCGAGGCTTTACAACTCAATCAAATAGACTTCGTCATGAGAGGTATGTAGTTAAATGGATGAAGATTGGTCTTCACCAATACTAAATTGGTTGTTTCTTTGCAGAGCTCATACACGAAATTGGCCCTATCTCTGCGAATTCTGTGGCATGTCCTTCGCCACGTCTGCTACGCTGAAGCGACATTATCATACTTGCCATTCTAAGGTCTTGAGCAAGAAATCTACCATAAAAGTCCCATCCATTCGCGTTATCAATATTGATAAATTGACAAACAAGCCTCTGCCAGTGGGGGGGAAAAAGCTAATTAACTGCAAGTACGTATCCACAGAACTTCCAAAACCTTCAAGTTTATTCAAAGATCAACAACAATTTCCTCTAGACATTGCGACAAGGTTTTCAGAAAGCCCTGCTTGCTAGCTCGCCATATTACAGCGCACACGGGCGAGAGGCGGTTCGAATGCAAATACTGTGCTCGAGGCTTTACAACTCAATCAAATAAACTTCGTCATGAGAGGTATGTAGTTAAATGGCTGAAGATTGATCTTCACCAATACTAAATTGGTTGTTTCTTTGCAGAACTCATACACGAAATTGGCCCTATCTCTGCGAATTCTGTGGCATGTCTTTCGCCACGTCTGCTACGCTGAAGCGACATTATCATACTTGCCATTCTAAAAGGAATGCTTAATTTTATTCTTAATTTATCCATTAGACAATTCACTTTTTGGCACTCTGCGCCTCCGAAAAGAGAACAATTTTTGATGTTTCTAATAAAAGTGACTCGTGGAACAAATTTGTGGACGAGCTCCTGTGTATATATATTTATTAGTGAGTCTCAGAGGCGATGGTTAAGATCGCACTGCTCCAGCACAGGACCCCACAGGATAGCTGCTCCAAGCTGTATTCGATGGCCCAAAAGGCCGCTCTGCAGGTGTTACAGAAACAGCTTGAAAGTCGTGTACTTGAGCTGTCCTCAGGGCTTACATAGGCTGATGGTACTCCATCCTGATGACACAGAAGGCTTCTTCTCTGCAAGCACAGGAAATAAACCAAGCGATATATCGAGGATATATCAAGCGAGGATATCTGCTCCTCAAAAGCATGGACGAGTTGGTTGAGAAACACAAGGATTTTCGATCATGTGTGAGGCACAGTTCCACTGCCATGAAACTGCTGCTGGTGGAGTCCGATTTCCAAACTTAATCTTAGCTTTTAGCTTGCTCCAAGATCACTTCGTCCAAGTGCCAAAAGTAGAGCAATGCCGCAAAGTAATATCCCAATGATTTGGCAGCTGGCAAAGTAAACCCCTTTCGACTCCAAGAGCTGCACAGGAAAAGTCTGAAAATAAATTCAGAAATGGAATGCAACTTATTATTTAGGTAGAATATTAAATTCCATTAAGAACTTGCTTCTAATTACTATCCCAAATAACAAAGAACTTTCTACTGTCGTGGCACATTCTTTTGTTGCTGCATGGAAACTTTAAATATGCAAAAAGTAAGACAGAAAAACTGAAATGACTTTAATGACTTCACGGAGGGAAAATGTCATCTATTTGCTAACTTGGTGATGAGACGAGAGTGCGAAGTGGACCTTTTGTCGCACTAATTGATATTAAAGTGAGACAATCAATCCAGGACACTAATAAATTAGCGAACTTGACAATAAAGGGGACAATTAATCACTCACAATTGTGGAATTGTGCTGTTGCTTGGGTACCCAAATTGATTTGGTGGGAGGTCAGAGTTGAAACGGGGAAGCGAAACATTCCAGCGTTACACAAAACTTGGGGACTTGCGTAAAGTTGAGTGAAGTTTTCGCTTCATGAATTAATTGAGATTGATCCCGTGCTGCTGTTGGACCACAACACATTATGCAGCATGCGCTCGGCATAGCCACAGCCTGCCTGCCTGGTCCTCGACATCCACGCGGCATACAGGACACACCTGACATTCCATTCCAAGCCCACAGCCCTGCCATTCCTTCGATGCATCGGAATGTGTATTGTATTTGTGTGTGTGTGTGTGTGTTGCTTCACACCCAATTTGAAGAAGAGTCTCTCACTGTGCAACATATTCGATGTCCCTTGTCCGGAGATGTCAGCGAACCAGCCCGGTGGGGTACGCTAAAAATAGAAAATTCAACGAAAATTCCTCACTTAATTGACAAGTCATTTAGTTCAAGTACAAACCCTGCTGCATAGTGTTTTATTCTGCATGAGCTGGCAGAACTTTTCGGGTTCAGTGACAATGGAGCCTCCGACAGACAGCCTCCAGCATCCAGCAGCCAACATCCATCCACCTGTCTTTCAGCCTCGAGGTACATGTCTCGCATTTCACTTTCACAATTTGCCAGCTGGAAGAAGAGAGAAAAAAGCACGAAGAAGCAGGATAAGGATAAAGAATTCATGAAATCCCAAAAACGAAATCCAACAATTGTGAGCTGGTGAGGGGCGAACAATTTGTATTCAAATGATTTGAGAGCTCTCCGGGAAGTAACATCATTAAAAAATCCTTCGTCTTGAGTATCATTTGCCACGGGTACAAATAGTACCCCAGAGGATTCGGTTGAAATGTCAGGCACTGCTCCTGGGGGAACCATTTTGGTGCTTCATTCCAAGGCAATATTTTCCAGAGAGCGCTCACAAATATTGTGCGACACAACAGCAACAGCAGCAGCAGCTGCCAGCAGCTACCATGGTACGAATTGCCATTGCCCCCCTTCAGCCCGCAGGCTGTCAAATTGAAGTTTTCACGGGATATCGATACCTGGCAATCTGCAATCAAGTGCAGTGGGGAGTCAGGAGTCAACCGCCCTTCCGGGGCCTTTTTGGAGTGTGTCCGTAGGGGAAAGTTTTGATGGCACCGCAGCCGCTGCATTTCCATTGACTGGCAGCTCGGTCAGATTGGTTGAGCTGCTGGGATACTGGGATCTGGGATACTGGGATACAACTGCTGCTGGGCCAAATAGCTAACAACATTTTTGCAAGGTAACTTTTTAATTAAAGCTGGAAACGCTTCATCTTGTTCTACGTGGGATGAAGCTACAGCAACAGCTTCTGCCTGCCATCGCCACAATAAAATGCTGCTACAGCAGAAATAACCACAACAGCAGCCAGCCACCCAGCCACCCAGCCAGCCAGCCAGCCAGCCAGTGCCCATCCTCAGTCGTTGCCTCGCTCTATGCGGTTTTTATCTCGATTATTATTTCATGACTCTTTCCCACTCTGTGTGTCTGTCGCTCTGTCTCGCTGTCTCTCTGTCTCCCCCTTTCGCTGTCCCCCGTGCGTTTAGTTGATTTTTGGTGTTATTTTATTATTGTGATTTTTGCATATTATTGTATATAAAAGAGCCAGGCATCAGGAATGGATTGAATTTCTGCAAAAACAATTTCCAATTTATACAAATAAAATCAATTTCATTTCTCATCTCATCTCGCTCTCTCTCTCTTCCTTTCCCCTTCTTTGTCACATCCAGATGCAGTAAGCAATTTTTAATTGATGCAGGCAATGCATGTTGGAAATCGATTTTATAATACATATATAAAAACCATATGCACAAATGGCTAGAGAGCTTATTTTAAAGTAGTGAAGCTAGCACCTAAAATCACATCCCGCTGAGCGATGAGTTGAAATTTAAGGCGCTTCCCGCTTAGATTGACCAATTCAACGGTTTCTATAGGTGGCATTTTCTGTCCTTAAAGCTATGTATGTATATTGCCTCACCTATCTGCTGCACTCACTGTTTATCCTCCTGCTGCTGCAGCTTAAAGGCTGCCATCCTGGCATGAGCAGCCAACTGTCGTGGCACATCAGTAGCCTGAGGGTACGCAGCGTATTGGTTATGCCAGTGAACATATGAAAGGCCCTTGAGAGGATAAACAACAAGTTAATTAATTGCAGTATGTATCCTGATAACTGATACTTGCGTTAATCCAGTCTGACTTGATCGTTGCGTAGAGCTTCAAATATTATCTGTTGCAACTGTGAACCGAGTTAAGCCATTGAAATCGTAAATTAAGTAATTGATTTGCATAAAATACCTTAAGAAACTGTTCGCTATATTCTCCAGCTAACTGCCAATTCCTGCTGTCTATTAAGTGGCTCGCCGAGGCGCTTCCATGGGGTAAACAGAGGCGCAGGCGGAACCCATCGACGAGAAGCGCTGAAACCAAAAGTCGCTGAGGCAGCAGCACTTCCATATGACAAATCAGTCGCTTCTGAAAATATAGAATTGTTCATATAACTCATTAAGATTAATATTAATATTAATATGCCATGTCGCGCAGCTAATAATTATTAACTAGGATTATAAGGCATGTCCATAGCCTGGCACTTTGCTGTTTAAATAACATGAGAAATGAGAATTCCACAAATTGCACATAACACAAAGGTACGACTGCCCATTTGGTTGCGAATTCAACATACTGAATATCCACAAGCCGTGAATGTGCGCGTTTTGGCACTGCGAATTCCAGTACCAAATGGAAGGGTAATGGAACGCTGCAAAAATGTGAATATAAAATGCAGCAACCCTCGAGCGTTGCTGCTGCTGGCAGAAACAGAGAGCAACAACTAGCAGCGAGCTCCGCTCGTTGTAACGGTAAATGCAACTGGAATGCAACAATGTGTCCGTGTACACAGCTTTGGAAGGGACTCAGCGGCGCGCAGGTAGCAGGTAGCGCAGCAGCTAGCCGAACGTGCAAATAACTGGAAGGGTCGCGTTGTGGATATTGTAACGGTTTTTGGCTATGCGTAGAGAATTTTCGGCAAAGAATTCACCGCATGCAATGTATGTACATATGTAATTAGGGGCACTTACATACGTCATTTCATTAATTTCATTAAACATGCAAAATAGAATGCATGCCACAGTAAATTATGTTTCAGCGTCTGTGGAGCGATCGTGCACAGCAAATCCTAGCGATGATCCCGCGCTGCACAGACTCCGTTCAAGCCAAGCCGCCGCTCGCCTTGCACTTTGACTTCCATACATTTCCAATGACAAATCAGCTGCTGTGGCTGCATAAGTGCACGTGTTTGTGCACATTTACACTATTCATTTAGCGTCAAATGCTTAATATTCACTACTCACTAATTGTGCGCCGGCCATACGCAGCTGTATCCACTGGTGATCCACTGAACTGCCACGAAGCTGTGCCACGTGCCACGTGTGATCTCCATTGACATCGCTCACTGTCCTGTCCCACTCAATGTGTGTGCACTCCGTCTGGGTGGACCGTTGAGTTATGAAGGGTCGCAGGTTGCCGGCACAGGCGCTTCGCCTGCTAGCAAAATAATCAAACTGCACAAACAACTCGACCTCATAAATAGTTAAGACACACAAAGAGTACAACCAGAA
This sequence comes from Drosophila subobscura, assembly GCF_008121235.1. Lineage (NCBI taxonomy): Eukaryota > Metazoa > Arthropoda > Insecta > Diptera > Drosophilidae > Drosophila > Drosophila subobscura. Next base: position 18,944,075 of record NC_048530.1, on the reverse strand, counting down.
GGAAGAACCAGAATAAATGCTGTTATTCCTAGTCCAGTGTCCGATGTTGGGCGGCAGGGGGTGAGGCGCAAGGGGGCCGGGCCTCAGGTTGCTCGCACATCGGTGAGTGCTGCTTCTGTGTGCCAGTGTTCCGGATCGCTGCCTCATGCCCCAGCGCCATGTTGTTTCTGCTCTGTGTGTGTCCATTTTTATTGCCCGGCAGCCACATGCGAGTGGATGCTGCAATGGCTGGCTGCTAGCTAGCTGGGTAGCTGGTTAGCTGGGTCGGCTCCAGCCTCTTGTTTGCACAGTCCCAACTAATTGGATTGGCAGTTTCAATTCAACAACGGACAGGCAATTTATTACACATGTGTGTGTCTCTGGCCGGAGTTGCCACCCTGCTCGAAAATGCTGTCAATTCCACCACACCAACAACAGCAGCAACAGCTCGCCGTTGCCCATCGATAACCGATCGACGAGTGGCAGCGCTCCCTTTCTCCCGCTTCCTTTTTGGTTTCTAGTCGAGCAGCGAGTTGTCGTTTTGCGCACAGCCAGCACTTTGATTTGCAATTTGCATAAAGTTTAACTTGAAAGTAATTAAAATGGAGCACTACGATCGCGAGTCAGCCCTAAGAGCACGTCGCAACCAGTTCATACGCGAGAAAATGTTCGGCGAGGCCATGATGGAGGATTCTGTCATATTTCGAGATGCTGTGAGTGCTCCATGCTGTGCTTTTTTTGTTGTTTTTGTTTTTGTGTTGTTGGAGGTTATGTTAATTGCCGCCTTGCATTTGCAGAACGTCTTGAATATATTCTGCGGCGATGGTGGAATTGCCATGCTTGCGATCAAAGCCGGCGCCCGCCACGTGGTGGCCATAGATACGCTCATGAATGCGAATGCAGCTCGTCGCATTGTTCGCAGAAGCGGAATGTCCCATCGCATTACCGTATTTGGTGTGGATGTGCGCAACATGCAGTGGTCGGGCTTCCAGTTTGACATACTACTTTGCGCCTGGATGGAGTAAGTACACTCGAACACCCGCCTATTGACTGCTCCACACTACAGTTCACCTATCATCCCCCTCCCCTCACAGCGACATGGGTGTGTTTCAGGGCAAGCTCGCCGACCTGATTGTGGCACGTGATCGCTTTCTTCGCATAGGCGGCATCATCTATCCCTACATGTTGCGCGTCTCAATTGGCGGCATGGAGGACAGCGAATACTGGGAGGCCACCCGCAAATTGACTAGGGCCACAACGACAACTAGGCACTTGCAGCAGATCGAGATGAAGCGCCCAGTGCTGGGCCACCTGAAGCTTGATCACGTTGTCACGTCTTTCAGGGAGATCCTCCTGTATGACTTGACCAATATCACCTTGGCCGATCTTAATCGCGATAAATCCTTCACCCTAATGGCAGGCAGAGATGCACCCATACACTCCCTCTTCACGATCTTTCAGTCAGTGGTGATGCGCCCAACTGGACCGGTTTGCCTTACCCACTCGCACTTTACACCCAACCATCGTCACACCATTTTCTATCTGGATGTGCAGGTGAACGCCTGCGAGGGATCCATCATCATTGGCAAAATCACGCAGCGCTACAATGAGCGCACACCTCTCCAGAAACTGCAGTTCACCATCGAGTACCAAGGACGCAATGGAAGTTACTCTGGAGGCGGCATTTACCACGTTCGCTAGAGCACCAACCATTCGAATTTACAACAAACAAACTCCCTTTTTTGCACTTTTTTTCCACTTTAGAAATTCGAATTTACAACAAACAAACTCCCTATTTTTTGCACTTTTTTTGACTACTATTAAGCGATTTTCAATTGAACATTTTCAATGTTTCAAGCACACAATTAATCGTTAGAGAAACATTCATTTTATTTGATTATTAAGCTACATTCGTATATTCTTGGTGCATCCGCGAAGGAGCAAAGTTGTTTATTTTGCCAGCATTTACTTAATTAATTTTCATAGAGCGCTTAAGTTTAGCTTGTCAGAACATAAACCATTTAATCCCGAGTACATTTTGAATGCGAACCGAGCCGGGCCGGGCCGGGACGAGTATATACATATTCTAATTAAGTGAAAATTGTGTAAATTGTTTTTGTTGTTGCTGTGGGAGTCGACCGACGCCTCGGATGGCAATTTTGCAAATTAGACCATCCACATGCCCAGCCACCCATTACCGCTAACGAGCAGCATTTGGGTTAGGTCCATCCACTTGTTGGGCCACAGCCGATCCCCTCCCGAGTCGCGACCGTCTGTCTGCACACATTTTGTTAAACAATAAAAATGCAAAAGGAAATTGAAAGCCTCGAGATGGCGGCGGACCCGTGCGAAGTGCCATGCAGTGGAGTGCCGGAAGATGCCGGTCTGAAGCAATGGAGCCATAAAGTTTGTGACTTTGGCAAAACCGTTTGGCTGCTGCCCCGCTGCTGTTGGCAACTTTGTTGCAAAATGTGCAGCAACGTGGGGCGGGGGGAAAAAAGTTGCACAGCAAGAGGACCACGACTCCCGTGGCCATTCGTTTCATCACAAACATTTCGCAACGTCGCTCCATTCGCTTCTTTTTAATGGCCGCCCAAGCCAAGCCAGCGCCTGGCCTGTACACGGATATGGGGCATGGAGCCTGGACCTGGGACCTGTGCCCTTTTGTTGCTTAATTGGCGGCCGGCCGAGAGAGAACCAGCACTGCACTGCACTGGCACAAATTGGCGGGCGAGTTGTGGGTGCTCACGGCTCACATTGATTGCATAAGTCCCTTACATTTTCGCGCCGTGCTGCCACAGGCACAGCTACAGCTACGTCCGTGTGCCATTTGCATTCCGGCATTGTCCTGGGCCAAGTCGTTTGAGCCCCAGCAAAATGACAGAGAGGAAGACATGGAAATGGCATCGTCGTGGGCGTGGGCGTGGGCTGGTGCCGGGGCGGCGCCTGTTCGAGTTGCCCTACGTGTGTGCCATATAACTTGGCCAGCGTCATTGTCATTGTCGCTGTCCATTGTGCACCGACTGCAATACGTAATCACAACAGCAATAACAATGCAGCACAGTGGTCGAAGAGGGCATTGAACTGCCTCAATATTTGCAATGGCATCGATGATTGTTGTTTACGTGGAATGTTCCAGGAATATTCCATGTGCGCAATACACTTACAACTACACCCATGTGCATGCATGTGTGTGTGTGTGTGCATGTGTGCTTACATTTTTTGACAGCTGCCACGTGCCGAGCGAGCGAGACAGAGCGATCGATCGAGCGCCTGTCAGCAGTGGATCCGCAGTGCTGCCAGATCTTCAGCTTGCAATCAATCTGGCGCTTTCCTGCTATATTTTTAGCTGTTTAGCTATTAATAGCTACAAACAGCGGGAATTCCGCCAGTACGCAAATTAATTGCTGTTTTGTGTGTTTTCTGTGATTTTAATAATACCAGGTGGCTGGTTCTACTGTTCAACGGAATTAAGAACGAAAATGACAGCAACAAAACAATGTGGCAAATGTGGCAACGGCGATGCTACCATGGCAGTGGCCATGTGGTCTCGTCAGGCCACATGCCTGGCTGGCACTCTCTCTCTCTCTCTTGAGGTGGTCCCCAGGTCGTGTACCGAGTCCGGGCGCCCATTACAGTTATGTCACATGGCCATGGCTGACTTAATTCATTCATTTAGACGACACTGACAATTGTAGGTGTCCGGGACCAGGTCCAGGTCCAAGTCCGCGCCCTTTCTCATTTTGTTGTTGTCAACGTGAATGACGATGCGACGGCGTTGCAGTGCCAGCAATGCCAGCACACGGCAATGTCCACTGTGCTGAGGCCAGAGTCAGTTGAGGGCCATTATGCCACCGACATTGTCAATGACTGGCGAATTATTATTGCCCAACAGGGGCAGCTGGACGCCAACGAAGGACTCGCCTTGCCTTGCCCTGCCCTGCCTTGCCGTGCCACGTCAATCTATCCGCCACATGACTGGGGGAATCATCCGCTGTGTGTGTCCGTGTGTGTGTGGCTGAGCTCCATCTTGTTGTGACAGTTGGCACCATTTCTGTGTAACGAGGCAGCTGCAGTTGTCGCACTGTCCTCGCTGCCTCTGAGGAAGCCAATCGTTTGGCAGCTAGTCAGTCAATCAGGCGCTTGCAGCTGCTCTGCTTATTGCATTATTATGCATCGCAGTGCTCGTCGAGTCACTAAGTGAATTGGAATTTTGATGGCACATCCCATGTGAGCGCACTAAAGTCATTATTTGCTTTAATTAACATTACTTTTCCAAGCAATTACAATTTATGGAAAATGTTTGAATTTGAATTGCTAATCGGAGACGCGCGCGATTGAGATCAAATCTATCGAGTGCAGGGCTGCATTTTTGTCAGTAATTCATTGGAATTGGAAATATTTAAAAAAAAAAATAATTGTTTGATGCAATATGCTCTGAAAGTCTAGTACTCAGAATAATCAATGTTTATTTAAGGCAAACCGGTCCCAAAAGGAATGCTTTACTTTCATATTTAATTTGAATTTTCAACCGACTTATATGCAAACAAACAGCTGAGCGTGCAGTGTTACCATAGCGCATGCACATCTGGTCTCACTCCGCAGCCAGCGGCATGTGACAAATGCGCTATCGAAAAATGTATCGATATATGTGTAGATGTGGGCGGGATTTCAAATCCAAGACGAAACAGAGTTCACAAGCCAATGCTAGATATTTAATTACCTTTGAAGTCACACGGCTATTGATTGAATATCAAATAACGAATTTATCAAATGAATAAAGTTATTTTAAGCTTTTAAAACCAGCCGCCAAATTGCTTCGATTTCGACTGACCGCGAGATGAACCGCAATCACTGAAACTAAGACACTGGTCACACTGCTGAGCTGAGCGGCAAATTTGAAACTACCAGCAAGCCCAGCAAAATGTTCTCTGTTGGATCCTGTATATAGTATGTATGTATGTATATGGTATGTATATATTTCATATGTATCATACATCATTTCCATTTTATGATTTAGCAACTAAATGGGGAAATCGTTTTCCATTTCAGAAACGTTTAAAGTGTGCGAAATAAATGAAAAAAAAACATTACAAAATAATTTACGCAAAAAGAAATAACAAAATAAATATACAATATGCATATATGTATGTATGTAGTGTATGTATGTATATGTGGGGTATATATTATTGATGCCTTTGCCAGAGTAATTGGAGATTTAATTGCAGAGCTTTTTGTTGTTTTTGTTGAATTGTTTCTTTGTTTTATTACAGATTAATTTTTGATGGACTGCTTAATGTCTACAAATTTTGTTTTGCATAATAAAATTGCTTGCTTGAGAAGTGTTTCGTGTGTGTATGGATGGGGTGGGGCATAGGTTTAGGGTTTGGGCTGCTAGGTTGCTGGGGTGCAGGGTTCAGGGTGTACGGGTGTACGGGGTGGTGGTGGGGGAGTGCTACTGCTCATATCAATATTGTATATATAAATATATAAATAAATTTATAGGAATATGTGTTGATTTACTTTTTACCTTCCTTCCTTTTCCTCGCCCACTCTCTCTCTTGGGGGTATTTCTTCATTCTTCATTCCCTTTTTTATATTTTTTATTTTACTTTAAGCTTTTGACGAATCAAATATATCAATATATATATTTATATATTTATAGTTGTATATATGATGTGCTTGCGTAACCATTATGTAAATGTCTTTTCAAACTTTTGATGATTTTTGTGTGGTTTTTTGATTTTTTGTTTTGCTCTTTCGAGTTTCAAATTTAGTGGCTGATATTTCGGGTGGAACGGAAGGATTCGCGACCAAAGTTTTTCTCTTTTTTCTCTTCTCTTCTCTTCTTTTTTGTTTTGTTTTCTTTACGCTTAAAATTTGTTATTGCTGTTTGTTTTTTTGTTGTTGTTGTTTGTGTATAAAACGTATAAAAAGCTAAATAGATTGTTTAAAAAAAATCCCTCTCTCTATATATATATATGTATATATGTACGTAGATCGTAAATTATCTTCCTTGCACTCGCTCCATTCCCGTTCTCGTTCTCGTTCTCCTTCTCGTTTGAATCCTTTTGCAATCTTTTCCTTTTTTTGGGATCCATTTCTTGTGCGACTTCTTCTTGGACTTTCTTTCGTTCAGCACGTGGGTTTGGAAATGTGATACTGATGTTGCGCCTCCTGAATGGAACACGTCCTCGCGCTCGCTCGCTCTCTCTCCGCTTAGAACTCCCACTGGGTGGCCGAGTCGGTGCCGTCGTCGAGCAACTTGAATGCTCCGTTCTTGGTGGCGCCCAAATATTTGCCCTGCTGCGACCTGCGATTCGAAAGACAAATGACAATTAAAAGCGAACAGCAGCTGGAATGATTGTTGGGCTGACAGACCTTATGCAGATCCTGGTCGGCTCACGCAACTCCAGGAAGAAGCCATCGCTTGGCGCCTCGGCATCCACCGAGATGCTCTCGCCCTCGATGCGCCAATACTTGCCGCTGTGCGCCTTCAAATGAACGAGCCCCTTCTGGGCGCGCTCCACCAGAATGGTCTCGTACGTGGCCTTATTGCACTCGAGCTTGAGGTTGCCGGGCGTGCGATAGCCGACGAATCCCTGCTCGCACTTCAGCACCAAAATGGGCCTGCAACAAATGAGAGCATGAATATGAGTCATTGGTGTGGGGCAGAGTCTTGCTGTTGCTCACCGATTGATCAAGTAAAAGTAGAACTTGGCTATCTCCTCAATGGACTCGGAGGTGGCGAACAGATGGCCCGAACGCTTGGTGGCCAAAAATTTGCCATTGTTGGCCCGGAACGAGAGCGAGCCATCGCCGTGCCAGATCAGCTCGAACAAGGCATCGGCGCAGCGACGATTGCCGGTGGCCTGGATGCCACCGCCTGCGGAGAGGCACCAGTAGCGATCCTGTGTGGTGCGCAGGGCCCAGCGATGCGCCGACCAATCGTACTCCAGCTGGAATGTCTCGTTCTCGCCGACCTCGTCCTGGTTGGCCGTCACATCGACGCCCTGCTTGACGCTCACATAGCGCAAGTTGAGGCCCGCAATGAACGAGGCCTGGGGCAGCGAGTCCTCCAGCGAGAAGAGCTCGTCGCGCGTCACCGTCGAGGAGCGCGACTTGAGCACAGCCTTCGAGCCGATGGGCGACAAGTACTGGCCCTGGCGGTCACGCAATGCCAAATGTCCGCCATGATATTCGGCACTGAACAGGCAATCGTCGTTGCACACAACCTGCAGCTTGCCATTGGCATTCAGATATCTGTGGAGGGGAAATAGAGCATTGATAAGCAGATCCTTTCGGGATTGGGGATTGGGGACTGGGGACTGGGGATCGGCCACTCACTTATTGTTGCACGTGTGCAGGGCATAGCGGCCACCCTCATCGGCACGGAACTCGAGAGTAAAGAGCGTATCCTCGCCCCACGGTATATTGGCATCGACATGGATCTCGTCCTGCGACTCGGACAGATGTGCGAACCGCTTGCGTCCAATCGAGCGCAGATTCACCTGCGGCCGTGCGGCCAAATGGACCGTCCAGAACTCACCGCCACCGGGCGTCTTGGCCGTGCAGACAAGTTTGTCGGGCGTGCCGCCCAGAAAGTAGCCGCGCGATTCGTTCTTCAGCGCCCAACGGCCGCTGCCATCCTCACTGATGCTGATCTGGAAACGGCTGCCCGCATCCCGCTCCTCGCTCTCGCACAGCACATTGCCAAACTGATCGACCGATAGGTACTTGTTCAGATGAGATCGTAAGTAGATAATACCTGTCAATGGATGAGGCAATATTAGTTAGGGAATCCAACAGGGATTGAACACAAAACCGAGTTCGGAGTTTGATCCTGCCAGCAGAGGAACTTTCGCTGGCTTTTCGCTGTCTAAACATTTACTCTTTATGCAGAGATCAACCTCTTGTGGCTTCCAATGGGGAGCTAAGTTCTGGGGGGTCAATCGATGTGATTCGCTTTCCATGTTTAATAACTATTAAGCCATTTGGGCAATCCCCAAACGTGGCAAAAGGAAAGATTTTCAATTTGTTAGGTTGCTATTTTAATGGTTGTTGCTCGCATGAATGCCACAGCCACGGCTGACTTATGGCTCGGCTCTCTGGCATTATAGAAAATCTTTATTAATTGCCACGAACCTGCGGCGGCAGCCACAAAACCAGTTGCATTGCCCACTTTAATTGTAATTGCTGGCCACAGTCACAGTCACAGGCCAAAGCTAAAGCCAAAGCTAAAGCTAAAGCGAAATGCAATTCCAAATCCAATTTCAGGAGCTCCTCTTCTGCCCCTGCTGACTTGATAAATGATGCCAAATTCGTGAGGCGCTTTGTTTTCTTTTGTTGCACGTCAAATTAGTTCAGCAACTGGAATTGTTTCTCCATGTAGCCAATGATTTATGCTGCAAGCCAGCGCAACGGACAACATTCGAAATAATAAGTGTACGGAGCGTGCCGAATTTTGTATACCCTCTGGCTAACCCAAATGCCACACACAAATGCCACTTACTGCGGCCCGATGCTAGTGATTATGGCTAACAAATGATGCAAAGTGTGGCAGCTAATGAGGAGAGCGGCTAGCTAGCTGTGGCAGGTGGCAAATTGTTGCCACTTGGCTGCTTGCTGTAGGAAAAATGACTCCTTGCTGACTTATTTGTTTGTTCGATAGATAAGCGACGCGACTTCCGTGTCGATTGTTATCGATCAGGCAATTATCGATCGATACTCACTTTCACCGGTGTTGGAGGGTTCGAGGGTCCACAGCTGCTTCTTCTTCAGACTGGCTCCATTCGCATTCAACTTGAAGCCAAAAGTCTCGGCAGTCATGTACTTGTGCTGGCCATTGATCAGACCGATGGTCCACCAGCCCTTCTGTTGATTCTGTGATATGATGTCCCCGTTGCTGTGGCCCAGCTCACAGACCTGACCCTGGACCAGGCTCTGGCTGTTCATGGTGCTTATTGGTGCCATGTGGTTAGACCGCCGTCGTCGTCGTCGTCGATGCCTGCAAGGAGACGCGAAGAGCGGAAAACATTGATTATGATATGTTTAATTATGTAAAAACTATACTCCCACCCTCCCCTACCCCCTATCCACTTGATTGATGACCATTTTGGGCACAGAGAGGAGGAATGGACTTTAGAGAGCGAGAGAGAGAGAGACAGGCTTGGCTCCACCGTAAGTTGTGTGCGTGCAAGATTTATGTGTTGTCTTGACTGGCTGTCAGGGGCTCTGTCTGCCATTTCCATGTGTGCTCCATGCATGCCAAATGGGAGGAGGCGACGACGACTGCGACGACTGCCAGTGCAGTCGAGATTTGCCTGCCTTTGCCTGTGCCTGTGTCTGCCATTCATTTCAATGTCGATCCATGCTGCAGTCCAACAGGAAATGCAGATAACATTTGCATTACATGGCGACACATGTCGCTGATCCCCGCTTCAGCACCTCCTACTTCTTCTTCTTCTTCAACGTGCTGTTGCTTCAACTTCTTTTCGTGCTTCAATAAATTCAAAATTGAATTCAAATTCAATCAACAGTCTATCGATAGACGCAATTACACTTACACTTGCATATCGAGAGAGAGAGAGAGAGAGAGAGAGAATACGCAGGTGTTTAGGAAGAAAGGAGATGACACGAGATCGTTGACTGTAAGTGCCTGGAGTGTGGGCCGAAAGGAGATGGCACCACATGACTTGGAGAGTGTCAAGAGACTCACAGGAGTGAGTCGACAAAAGATGCCATCAGATAATAATTGAGAGGAGTGTCTATCACAGGTGAGTGTGTGTGTGTGTGTGTGTGCGAGATGGCACGAGATGATTGCAGAGGTGCAGCAGCAGCAGAAGCAGCAGCACCAAAAGCAACAACTCATTAGCGTGACGCGGCAGCAGCACGCGTGCCTGCTAATCAGAGCTTATGAATCGCCACGGCGGATGAGTCAGCAGCCACAAGCGGCGGCGATAAAGCCACAAAAAGTAACGCTAAACATAAATTAAGAACAGAACAAACGAACAACAACAGCAACAAATACTACTACATACCATAAAAAGATGGCGGCCGAGGCAGGCGCAGGCAATAAATAAAATGAAAGGAGTGGAAAGGAGGGGAGAGGAATGGAGAAAAGGAAGAGCCTAACGAGGTGTGGAACGAGTGTGTGTGTGTGTGTGTGTGTGTGTGCGTTTGTTTGTGTGGGCGGACGAACTGTTCTGTTGGATTTTGCATTCTAATTTCTCAAAAAGGGAGAGATACAAAGCGTGACTGACAACGGCGACGGCGACTCCTCCATTTCTGTTTCCATTTTCTAGGCGTTGGCTCCTGGCATAAAAGCATACAAAATTAATAAACAAAATGGGACGGAATGGACATCCCACGGGGCGTTGGCCCCTACGGAGGCAAATCGCAGATGCCAGATTACCATCAAAAAACGAAATGGTAAGCGAAAACGAAAATGAAAACGAAACAAAATGATTGTCGCATTACGAGTGTCGCCTGCTCGTGTGTCTCTTGCTTCCCCACCCCACACTTTCCACTGTCCACTGCTGCGTCAGCTTTAACCCATCGATGAGCAGGTGCATGGGTCAGCTAACCTCCCAACAGCACCAACCCGTTCCCGACCCAACAACGTTTCATAATTCATTTTCATGTTAAATGCGATTTCGAACATGTTCGCTGGAAAATTAATTGTTAGACACTTAAGAGACGATTTCCACACAAATCACAATTAATTATGCATACAACTCCCTGGGGGCAGGGGGCGGGGTATGTAAAGAGTCAGCACGTCAGCTGTCAACAGAATCAGTTAGGCCCGAGACTGCAGACGTCCTCAAGCAATTAGGAGAGATACTTACTCAAATAGACAAACAGAGTGAGTGAGCGAAAGAGAGAAAGAATGAGCGAAAGAAGGAAAGGCAAAACAAACAGTTAGCCCAGGCACCGTTGCACCAGCAGCAGCAAGCAGTGCCAATTACTGCAAATGGTCTGGCAGGCAAGCGGAACAAATGCAAGCAGTCCGTCCCCGGCAAGATGTCCAATGCTTGGTCAAGAAGCTGTTACTCTGCCGCTGCCGCCGTTGCTTCTTCCTCTGCGCTGCTCTGCTCGCAAATCAATTAAATTACACTATCAATATCAGACTCACACACACACACACACACACACACAAACAAATACGATCATATATGTACGTATATATTTTTATCTCTTTCTTTGCCTCTCTCTCCTCCTTATTTGTGGTGGCATTATTAAAACGCAATCTAATTAAATGAAATTGCACACGCACACACCACTATAGCTGCGACTACATACATACATACATACATGTGCGTGAGATTGTGCTCAGGTATGCACGAGTGTGTGTGGTGTGTGCTTTTAGCAAATTACGAAAATGTAAAATATGATGGAAGCGCTTTATCGCATCCAGCGCACCTTTCACCAAATGCGCCGTCCCCCCCCTTCCACTCTTTCTCCACTCACCACACTGGCGGCAACGTACAACCTGATTTTATTTTGCGTGTGTTTCGCTCTCATGCGTGCGCGCTGCCGTCACTAACACAGACGCGGCGGCTGGCTTCTGGTGGCTTGTTAATGATAACGGTACCCACTGATAAACGCAGTCGCACTCGAAACAATGCGAACACTGATCACTAAGCTCAGAGCTGCAGCTGCAGCTGCAGACGCTCAACTTCTGCTCAAGATTTCGATTCGATTTATTATGATGCTCAACACACAGCTGAAAGTAGTTTACTATTTGCACCTCACAAGTAGACACAGTATGTACACACATACACACAGACACACATACACACACACATATTTACATTTATATGCATGCAGACAAACTTGCGGTTAAATCAGCCGGTGCTCAATGGGACTCAAAAGGTCATGGTTATAATTGAAAATTTCAATTTGGAGACGCAAATAAGAAGCGGTTTATGTTATTTTAGTTTTTCCCTGACCAAAACACAATATGCTTGCGATTTTTTAATATTTAAACCGTTACGCTGCAAGCTTTGGCTGTCTTTTCGTACTAAACAATGTATTGGAAGCCTGGATGTCTGGAAGACTAACAGAGTCAAGGCTGGAAGCCGGGAAGACTGTGGTGGTGGGAGGATTGTTTTGTTTTTGGGCAATTTTAGCGGTGCACGCTGCTGATGTTGCAGCATTTCTACAAAGATTTTCTGTGTCTGATTTTTCAAAACAGCATTGGCAACAACTGTGGAGGATTCAGGGGCACAAGTATGTTGCAACATACGGTATATTTTACTGTAATGCAGCAAATGGAGCAGCACACAACACACACAGGCACACAAAAGCCTCAGCGTTCTAAAAATACACTCACACTAGTGTACAATGGTCTAACAAGACATTAGCCGGAGCCTCCTCTCTCTCTCTCTCACTCTCTACCGTCCGACTTGAAGCTTGAGCGAGCGAGCAACTCCTCTGACAGCAGAATGGAAACATTTTGTGCAAAGTCCACAGTCCACAAGCACCTGCTGTATTTCTGTTCTCTGGTTGCCACTGCAACATCTCTGTTTCTGCGGATTTGCCTAGTGCATTTGTGATACACTTGGGGAGAGAGAGAAGGAAACACCTTGTCAAAAAAAAAAGCGTGGAGCCGTTGGCACACCTTACAGAAAAAGGCCGCTAAATGTTAATTCAAATTATATGCGACACTATTGGCACGCTTGAACCGTAAGGGTATCCAAACTTCGGCAGCCATGGCCTTTATCTTCTTTCTTTCTCGTTTTCTGCTGCTGACGCCGTCACCCCGTCACCAACCCTGCCGCGCGTTCTGCCGCTGCCAACGAACGCACGCGCGCACGCGCTCTCAAGCGTTGCATTGTGTGCATCGTGTTGAAGATTTTTTATGGATGTCAAGAATGCGGCGCAACAGACTGATGATGATGGAGAGATGCCAGAGAGCTGCAGATACTTGAGATGTGGCATAGTGAAATGTGAAATGCAAAGAGCATTTCCCACCTTACTCCGCAACCTCTCTTTGGGACGACAAGGCCTTGTCTCGAGCTCGTTATTTATAAAACATTTTGCGGTCGCACAAATGTAAACAAAAGAAAACAACTTTCTTTGCGGTTTACGGAATTTACATACGAATTTCCATCGTGTGCTGTGGGGGGGCAAATACGGGTAGTAAGCGTAGTATCAAAACTTTAGCGCCCTGTGGAATGAAGTCTGAGAGGAGGCCATGCAGGTTAAGATCGAACATGGCGCTATTACTTGGTCATAACAGATCTCATTCTATGGCAATCGACCACTTGTAACTGCAGCTAATGAAGCCTTAAAAGAGCTGCAACAACTGCTGCAGAAGCAGCTGCAACAGCAGCGGCAAATAGCCACAGAAACCGCACAACTCAATTAAAAATAAAATCAACTGCTTTGCTGTGGCTTTAACTGGCGATCATTTGTCATCCAGTCATCTAGTCATCCATCCAATGGGGCGGGAGTCACCTTTCCAATTGTTTTGTAATTACCCCATCGTCGCCACGGCGGTAGAGAGCTTTTCTTTTGCATTTTAGAAAGCGCCAAAACAAGTGCAGTAATCAATTATTACGCGACCAATTTTCAGTCTGCCGCCAGGGGCGGCCCAGTGGCCAGCCAAAGCGAAACGAAGAGAGGCCGCAGACAGACAAATTCAGAGAAGCGGTGACAAACACCGAAGTCAGCTTTAAAAGTAAAAGTTCGAGCGAGACACACACACACATATGTACACCCACGGAGGAGACAACAAGGGAGATGAGATGATGGGAAAACTAGAGATGGACGCAGGTACAAATATGAGCACGATATCACGATGCTCCAAGACGCTGCTAAAAACTAAAACCTGGCTAAGCTACGTCACTAAGTCGCTCTTTAGGTGTACAATTATTGAATTGTGCCACAGTCGCTCAGCCGAAACACAAGTGACATTGCGTGCTTTTCGTGCTGACATTTTGCCATCTCTAGATCAAGATCTCTAGGGCGACAGCAGAGTGTAAGTTGTTGTTGTTGCTGTTTTGCTTATGCTTTGGAAGTTTGCCAAAAAAAATAACCGTTAGAACTGCGCTGGCTGGCTGTCGTTCGAGAGTATTCGCTGAAAGCTTTGCCTTCTTTTATTTCTGCTATTTGTCATGTAAATGTTGTCTGACGTTGATGAAGATGAGAAGCTGAAGATGAAGCTGGAGCTGGCTGCTGTTCAAACGGAATCCCCACAAATTTTACGATGTAGGCGCGATCGATCGCCGATCGCCGGTCACCGATCCGATCCCAGCCCCCCCTCGTGCAATTTACAGTTGAGCGACGGGCAAAGCAATCAAAAAATAAAAATCAATAATGAAATGATTTCAAATAGAGAAATCAATGAAAGCCACGAAAAAAAGAGACGAAACGAAACGAAAGAAGATGAGGAGACGGAGACAAAACGGTTTCGGGTTTTTCATTCCAATCGGGGATTATGGGGAGGAGGCGAGCTATGGGTGGGTTGGGATAGTCTACAATTAAGTTGATGTTTGGTTTATTGAACGCACCACCACTGCGCCACAATACCGATGATCCGAACCATACAATAACCATCTGCGTATGGGTAGACATAGATACAAATGTATCTCAAGCACTGAAAACAGTTAACGGTCTTCGATCGCCCCGCTCGATCGCTCGCTGTTGTTGTGGCAACACTGAAATTACCGCTGCTCGGAGCAGTGTGCTCTGCTCTTGGCCAAAGCTGGTAAAATGATTTATGCGCCAATTATATGGACGCCGACAGCAGCAAGCAGCAGCAGCAAGCAGCGGCAGCGGCCAGATAGAGCGGGAAAGTCAAATGGGGGAAAATGGTAACCATCCGCACGGTCATGGTGAGTCGTGTGCCCCAACCTCCCCTACCCCCCCCCCTGTACCGCGAATGGCATGCACATTAATAATTTGTTCGCATTTTCAATACATAATAACAATGCGCATAAATATTGTGAGTGGTGGAGTGGACTCCACATTGGAGTCAGGGAAATTGCATAGCAGCTGCCGCGCAGCCGCATAGATTTCTGAAAAGTGCCCACAGGCGCGTAGCGCTCTGGAAAAAAGTAAGAAAAACGTACATAGGAGCATGTTTAGGAGGGGTAGGGTGGAAGAGGCAGGCAGCATTGCTGTCAGATTGAGTTAAGTTAAGCACAAGAGACGAAGCTCCCCTTAAATCATTCGACATTCAATTTAATTCAGAGAACACATCTGACAGTCGGTTCTGAAGCAAACATGGATTGAGCTTTGGGTTCCCATTTCTATTTTGGATTTCTGCTGTACCCCCACCCCTTTTCCATATTCTAGGAGAATTGCACATAATAACCATTCTCAAGAAATTCGTTCCACCAAAGAATGAAGAGAAAAAGTGCACGAAGAGCATTGGCCGATTAAATCGATTGAGTATTAGGAAAATTGGGGTTCATTTGGAGCTGAGAACAGAGCCAAGACCAGCCTCATGCACACAGAGAACTTAAATATCAAAAATGTATAAAAAACACATGGCTTGAAAGAGTGGAACATGAATAAATAGGAAAATAATAACCGAAATATAATTTAAATTTATCTTAAATATATTTTTACTTAAGCCTTTTTTTCTCAGAGTGTATCCAGACTTCTGCCCACTTCCAACGCTCAGTTGTTCCCTCAAATTTTGTAGGATGGAAGGAAAGGAATTCCCCTTGGGCAGAATTCTGCCCATTCCACTCGTAAATTCGTGGCTTCAAAGAGGGAGGATACCCATTCCCAGTTACTCTCCGGAGCAAATTTGCCAGTTGTCTATCGTTTGCGAAAGTACGGCGTAGAGTTGGACGGTAGCGGCTCCCAAGACGATGTCCCAGGCCTGGCCTGGGCCTGTCTTTTATGGCGTTTATGTCTCACTTGACAACCAGCCGGACCAGTTGAATATCAAAAATACCAGAGTGGAGGTGCCACACACTCTGCTGTCCTGTGTCCCGAGGAGTCTCACTTCACCCAAAAGCATCTTTGGCATCTGGTTGCGGTTTGGCTGCTCTGCTGTGGCTGCAACAAGTTTATCAACCGAAACCAGCAATTGTCTGTGTGTGTGGCATGCGCCGCCTGCCTCCTAAATGAGTTTGCAGCAACACCCTCCGCTCACTAAACCCCTCCTCCAACTACAAAGGCCACTTAAAGCGCGCCTCTCGATATCTGTGGAAAAAAAGAGTTTTCCTGCCGCTTCTTTTATTTATATTTTTCTGTGATAATTTCTCAGTTTATTTCCATATACATACTTTATGGCTTGGCCTTTTTATCGGCGGTCGAACGGAAACGTTGATGATGATATGCTCTCCTAAAGAGCATTGAACCCATCACAGTCACCCTCCCAGCACCAGATTGGATGCCTCAATCCATGCCCAGATGAGAGCATATCAATTGTTTGTAGTCAGCCGGCGCCACATATGTACGAGAAGTGCCACAATCTATACCCAATACCCAACTCATTTGCATTGATAATGCATTGATATACAAATTCTCGATAAGTGTAAGTGTGTGTGTGTTTTGGTTGGCAGGAAACGCAGCAGCAACAGCAACAGCCACAGCAGGCATGAATCATAAAACAGCAAGTGAGGGCAGGGCAGGACACAACCGGACTGGGCCTGGTTCTGTTCGTTGAAAGCGAAACCCAGTCAACAACCAAAAAAAAAGGAGCAACGCCTGAACGCCTGTGACTCAGCCACAAATACAAGAAAGGGCGAACATTTAAGTAGAAAAGAGCGATAGGACAACAACACTTGCAAAGCAAACAAAAGAAATGTAAACTCCATTGTTGGATAAATAGAAATATAAATATAAAAGGAATATATTTTCATAGGCGGGATATAAATAGTTTGACTTGATAAACGGCATTCCATATAAATATATCGCACCAGACCGACGCATTATTCACATGAGGGGGGAACCGCTGTGCATAAAGTGCGTTCAAGGACAGGAGACAGCAACAGCAGCAGCAGCAGATGCAACTGACGACAGATATGTACATACATACATACATATGTATATATGTATATAAAATATGTACATATGCTCCCACATATGTACATATGTAAGCAGACAAAGTGGAAGGGATGAGTGCTGACTGAAGACGGGGGTGTACTGCCACCATATGATGGCATATCACACAGCGCTGCACTTACGGGAAAAATGTGAACCACAAAAGCAACAAACATTTTTAGCTGTAAGTCTGGAACAAAGAATAGCAAAATGTTGGTTCAAGCGAAATGTATTTACAATTTAATTATATGTATATAAATCTCGAAACTCGATCCGTAATATATTGACCCCTTTTTGAGCAGATTATTTGCAGTACTGTTGCCATTTTTGCGCTCAGTGTACTTGTCTTGAGCAGACGCTCTCGCAGCAAACAATGGCTTCAGCAGCAGGCAGCGGACAGCAGCAGCAAAATTTTGCGCACAGATTTGGGGTGGAGTGCGGGTTGCATGGCAGCGAGCGAAGGTGGTGGCGAGATGAAGATGGTGGAGGGTGTAGGTGTTGGAACAGGGACGGCTACGGGAGCGGGAGGTGTCATTGACAGTGTACCTGATTTCCGGCGATGCGCAACGGAAGCATTCGATTGCCCCATACCATACCACACCACACTCCTTCACCGCCCCCTGCCACATAAGACGAATCGCCGAGACCCAAAATAAAAAGAATCAAAAGACAGACAGAGACGAAGGCAGAGACAAAGACGGGAAGAGGTAGATAAAGAGACGTGACTCAGTTGTCTGTATATGGCTGCATATTGTATTTGTATATGTGTGTACGGACGTATCGTTCTCCCTCTTTAATGTGCATTCCGCTCCTGGCATACTAATTAATGCCGCCTGCGACCGGCGTAAAATGCAAAATCCTCATTGAAAATTATTGATTTGCCCATTCGATGGGGTGGGGTAGGGCAGGGCTGGGCATGGCAGCAAAGGACAGCGGGTAGGGGCGGGACACGACAGAAGAATGGGCGATGAAGCAGAAACACAAACGCACACAAAACAAAAGGAAAACACCATGGGCCTTTAGGCCTTTTCGAAGGCAGAGGAGGGAGTGTTGGCAGACATATTTTCAGACAGATTTAATTGCATTTTCCCATATTGGCGAATATCGCAAACTGTTTCTATCCCATTTCCCTGCAGGAAGTTCAAAAAATTTGGCAAACTATTTATACTCTTGGAACGATTGTATGGGTACACATAATAGACAAAAAAGGTGGTTCTTATCAGCCATAAAATACTGTTTTTATCAAACTAAAAAAAAAAAAACTACAATTGGTGTGGGTGGAGCAGCTGCACTGTTGAACGCAATTTGTTTTCTATTCAGCATTTCAGTAAGTTTGCGAGTCTCAAAATATAGCCCACTGTGCAGCAGTCGCAGAGGTAAAATGCTGGGGCGTCGGCGTTGGCGTCAGCGTCGCTGCCCGCAGTCGGGGGACGATTCGCTCTGTTCTGTCTAATAAAGCACACGCCCTGCGCGCATCCAGGGACCGATTGACAGGAATAGCGGATACATACACACGCAGCCGAATTTCGTGTGCATAGAACAAAGAAATGAAAACAGGAGAAAACATAAACAAGAGCAACAACAACAGCAACAGCCGCCGCGAAAGAAAAAACTTAAGAAGAAAATAACTGTTATAGAGAGAGGAGAAGGAGGAGAAGAAGCAAGCATAGATTAAGACAACGGTGGGTCGCGGGACAGAAACGGGGCTGGTGGCAAGGTGACTGCGTGTTTATGTCTGTTTATAGTTGGGACTTGAATGATTGAAACGAGTCGAGAGAGCAAGAGAGAGAGAGCCCAGAGAGCACGCAAGGAGAGTTGGAGGAGAGAGACAGAGACAGAAAGAGATAAAGAGGGAGCCAAAAGGCATTGAATGCCAATGTCAAGGCAATTAGCCAGCCAAAAGCCGGTTGGAAAAATAAGCGTGAGGAGGCAGTGGCAGAGCCGCCACAAGACAATGCCACAGCAGCAGCAGCACTAGCACCAGCCACAGCTAAAGCAAGGTGGAGCTTGCCTCTGGGGGAGCCACTAAAGCGTACAAGCAGCAGTGAGCAGAGGGAGGAAACCGTAAAGCGAAGCAGGCGCAAAAAGAGGCGCAGAGAAGCAAACCGACAACTGCCATAGATTTTATGACTTGCAAGAGGCGCAGAGCGGAGCAGAGTAGATCAGGGCAAAGCAGTCCGAGAGACACACTGCTTACTGCCTACTCTGCTTACACCTGGAAATGGAGCAGTCTCGGCAGCGAAGCCTCTGCTGTCTAATTTACACAAGATGTCGACAGGGTGGAGCGGTGTGGAGTGGAGTTGAGCGTGGTGGGGTGTGGTGGGGGAAACACGACTGAGAGAGCGAGAGAGTAGTTTTGGCCATCTTTGGGCATGGCCCGCTGCTGAAAAGGAATTCCACTTACTTTCTTTGTGGCTCCTGGCTGGTCTCCTCCTGGCTGTTGATCTGATGATCTTGATTCCGGCTTAATTACCGACTTGTTACCGATTTGCTTGATTCGATTATCCTTGGGGGGAAAGAGCCGGCACCGCGCGACCTTTTCTATTTTTTGCACTCTCTTTGTCGTTTCTCTTTTTCGGCTGCTTTTTGCCGGTCGGTCTGCTTGCGCGTGTGTGTTCCGTTTGTATGTGTGTGTGGGACTTTTCGTGCGTTCCTGCGTTTGTGTCTGTCTGTCCACACCCTTCTTCTTATTTATTCACTTCCAGGCTGTTGTCTCTACGGATTCGTGAGCTCACACTCGCACAATACAAAAAATCAAGAAAAAAACGTAAACAAATCACAGGCAGCGTTTATTTATTAATTTGCTTTTTCTTCGCAGTGACAGAATTGTCGATGCTGCGTATGTAAGTGTCTGCGCGTTTATGTGCGTGTGTGTTGGTGGTATGGCAGAAGGATTTTCACGATTTCAAATTGACTGAGAGAGAGGGACGCATGCGCGCAACACAATGGAAGCTCCGTATTGGAAACGCTCACGACTTGCTTTGAACTTGAAATGAAACCCGTTGCGAGCCAGTCCATGCTATTTGTAGTGGCCCACCAGGGCTGGCAGTGCTGCGGTTTCCCGCCAGATGGGCGCGCTCTTTGTTAGCAAGCCGATGGGCTGGAAATAGCCATTGACTGCCACAGGCCACCAAAATGTAGGAAGTTTGTACAATACTTAAAGAACTTTCTGCTTATTTTTTGGCATATTGCTGCGCCAATTTTATTGCACTTTTACATTTTGGGAGGGATGCCATTTTACTTATGTATAAACCATAAACACAACAGCCAAAATAACCAAAATGCTAACTCAATAAATAAGCTGAACATAATCCATAAGACACTGAACCAATTAAATGTGGAAGTTTCACTGCCGGCTGATTTCAATATTCTACCGCATGCGACTTTGAAAACAGCTAGATCTCGCGGGAAATAGCCGATTTGGCAACACATGTCGTGTGGCCTATCTGGTAGCAGAGTGCAGCGGCAGAAATGTTAATCTGGCCGATTTTATAGCCAGTCATAACAGCAATGCGCATCACAAAGCCGAGAGAGAGCAGCAGAGAAACAACAAGAGAGAGAGAGAGCATCTTAACCTTAACATACCACTGCTAAGTAACAGTGCAAAGCGACTGTTAACTTTCGCGCGATTTTTGAAATCGTAACGGTGGTTGGACAAAGGAAATGTGCATAACTTAAGTGCATTGCTTTTATATTTTATATTTAATTGCTGGCCGTATCGGGACTTAGAAGGGGGTGGCCGGATGGTGGCTGGTGGCTGATGCTGCTGCTCGTGCTGGCCACCCAAACGACGCGTCTTTGTCGCCACGCAGCTTGGTTTACAGCTAATGCAACGACTGAGGCGAGGCATGCCTCTGGTCCTGCATGCTCTGATAACTCTTGGATGCACTTGGCATTAGAGCCGCTGCTGCTTTTTATTGGATGTTGCACGTTATATTCGGACCTCAACCTCTCAACCATCTGAGCGGAATGGTCTGGTGGTCCACAGTCTCGGATTTCACCGTCAATGCGATTTTGGCGTTGCGAAGGGAGCCGGCAGAGGTGTACCAAATCCTTAAATCAACACATATAAATATTTATAAGGCGAGCCGATTCGTCTTCGTCTCTATATTGTATGTCGAGTACCTGGTAGGCAGTCGGAGTGGGGCGGGGGGCAGCTTCATGCTTATTTTACAGTTGTTAATCACTGAATATTACCGCCGGCTTGCCTTTTTTGTTGTTGTGTTTTGCAGCTTCTCTTCACGGCTCCTTGGCTCTGTGCAATTTTAAGCAAAGTTAATTACGCGCCTCAGATTAATGTTCGCCCACATACCATACCAGCGTGCAGCTGACGATTTTCAAATTAATAACAGATGGCGCCCACTGTGAACGAACTGTGTAATGTGTCAACAGACACTGTAAAAGCAGTGTCGCATGCGTCATTCAAACAGCTGACCGCCAAAGAATATCGATGGGGGCCGCTATCGATTCGAATGCAAATGGAATTGTTGCAAAATTGGGAAAACATTTGAAAACTTAAAGTTTATTTATGATATATTAAAGATGCTGTTCTTTTGCTGTATGCCAACAACAAAAGCAAACCGAAATTGAAAACAAATAAAAAGTGCCTCGATGGGTGGAATGAAAAGAAGTGGAAGTCATATCTATGTACAGCCGTGTAAAAATAGAAAAATAGTTTCGATCTGCCCTACGATTCGTTTGTATGTGACAGCAGCTCTTATCGATAAGTGGGCAGCAGTGTTCCGCAACATAATCACGGAATGAGCAACATTCTGGATACCCTTGGGAAAATCATTTTATAGAATTGAAGAAATAATTTTAGATGTCATTCCGCAATCAATCCAAACTCAAGTCAGTCTCTGTTGTAAAGCTATTTCTACGGAATTTTACAGATTGTTGATAGAATAGAATAGAGTCATTATTCAATGCTTTATGTCAGTTTTTTAAAAGTGAATTTTAACATTATTTAATGAAAATAGAGTATGCAAAATGCCCTAACCACTTGTTGACATGCAACAAGTGGTCAAATGACGTAACGTTACATTCATACTTACGTTTTAGGCTTTATTTGTTTCTGACCTTTTTAGTTTGAACCTCATTTTGTCAACAATCCAATAAAAAAGAGTCCAGAAAACTAGCCAATCTGGTGGAAAATTGATTAATCAATAGGATTAAATTATAGTTTCAGGGTAGAAATCTTCAGCTTGTTAGTAATATTAAAAATAAGATTGAAGTCGATTGAATCGGGAAACTGCATATTCTTACATTGTCAATCCGCATATGCTACATATTAACTACACATTTATGTAATTAGCAACAGAGACACCTAACGAGGAAATGTGTACATTTTTTGACAAGTTTCGCCGTATTTTTCCCATGAACCGCTGGTGGAAGCAGCAGTGTGAAAAAACTCCGCTTTCCACTTTTTTACATTTCTTCTCTTCGACATAGTCGAAAAAGTTGAGATATTTATGTTGGCAAAAGATCATTTATTTAGTGCTGGAATATATTTTGGTATATTTCTGAGGGTCAGACAAAACATTTTTATCGATAACTCCGCGGCCACACTGTTTTTTTTAGTTTATATTTATATTTATTAAAATTCTCGTGTAGTTTAACTCAGTAAATAAAAGAGACTGCCCCCCACCCAAAAGTCTGCACATAGTGAGTTATAGGGACGTGCGTTTACCATAACTAGATTACGTGAGAGTCCGAGTGGAAAAAGGAAACAACAAATTTGACCGTATGATTTCGGATTCTCGTAACAAATCGGAATTTCTTATTGGTGTGTGTGACGCAGTGTATGAGTGTGTGTGGTGTGGTGCGTGAAAAGCGAGCGAGAGGCGCGTGCATTACAATAATTGCACAAACAACAAACCATCAACTAACTAGAGTGAGAGAGAGGGGGGTGGCCGTGGCTTTCTTCGTCGTCGTCGTCGTGGAAGTGGGAGAGAGAGATCAGCAGGAACAACAAAACGCCGAGATTTGTTCCGTTCACCCCCCAAATCAGACTCCCCCGCGCCCAACCACTAACTGTTGTTTGTGTGGCAGGGGTGTTCTTGGGGCATTGAAAATTTCCGCGTTGACAATAGAAAATAAAGTCAAGAGTACGGTTATACTATGAACAAGTGGAACGACTAGACAAATAACAGCAACAAAAATCGAATAGCTGCGAGCGAGGCCGCGGCCAGAACCAATCGAAGGACTGGGCTGGCCAGGACGCACACACACACTCGCACACACAAATATCGACGCCGACAGAAATGGATGTCCTGGAACTGTTGCGTGCGAGTGGCACAAACATGTACGACATATTCTTATCGGATCCCTGGTGGGACTACATCACCCAACAGCTCAAAGTGACGGTAAGTAAGTGCTCTTTCTCTGTCTCTCTTCTTTGTTTGGCCCCCACACCAAAGGGAGTGTATGTATGTATGTGTGCGGGAGAAAAACAAATTTTGATTTGGATAGAGGAAGAGGGTGCTCGCAAAGGGGGGTGTGTAGACGCTCGCGCGCGCATTATTAATCAGCTGCAGCTGGTTCGGTTCGTGTCTGGGCTTATGATAAGCACAAACAAAGATTTCAAGAGCGAGAGGGCGATAGAATTAGAGAGAACTCTCTGCTCACCCTCTCTGAAAGAACAGTAAACGTGTGTGGGTGCATTTGGATCTTGCTTCCTGTTGCTGCTTCTATTTCCCTCTCTTTTCAAGGCACTTCCGTGTTCAGCAGGCTGTTTTCCAGCATTGTAATAAGGGTTTTCGCTGCTCGACTTACATAAATCCCAGTCCCACCACTACAAATGATAGTCAGAAAACCCGCAATGATAATGATAATACCAAATCTGACCCCGAAGACGTCGTCGCCTTGCTGATTAAGTATCAACGGTGGTGCGGGTGCGGGTGCGGATGTGTGTGAATGTCAAGTTTTTGCCTTTTGCCTAATCAGAAGCACGTGCAGTGGGGCGGGGGCGCGCGCGGCAGCACCCAAATCAGTTTTCAATAATTCAATTAACCCCTTGGGGCCGAATCAATTTAGCCGCCTCGTGACTGTAAAGCCAGCCATGTGGCGGTGCTAGCTGTAGTCACAGTCAGCGGTAACTCTTGTTGCCAGGCCAGAGACCAGGGCAGTCAATCAATCTAATCCAATCCAATCCAGCCCCAACAAATGCGACTTTCCATTCAATTCTGGCAAATGCAGCCGGCCCCATTAGATCTGTCTGCGATAGATATCATCCGTTGGTTATTCCACTTGAATTCCAGCAATCTTATCCCATTCCAATAGTCAAAACCGATTCCGACCAATCTCAATGCAATTTCAGAAACGCGATTCTCCCAATCCACTCAAATTTCAGTTATCCACTGGGATACCGAATCCAATCCAGTTCCCGTCTTGCAATCGTAAACATTCCAATCGCAATTGCGATTCCCTGCAATCAGCCTGCATAGATCATATTTGTGTTTATTCCAATTAGAATTCACAGTAAACCTGTTATCGGAATAAGCGCTAAGCCAAACAAAAACAAACAACAGTCGCCCGTCGTCATACTCGGCATTAATAATTGCAGGCAACGGCTACTATTACCGTTTAATCAGACATGCTCTCTCGTATATCATATAAATAAATCATCATGTACTCGGTTGTATAAAAAATGCGGAAACGGTAGACAGTAAAAAGAAAAGAGAGCAAAGCAAAGCAAAGCAATAAGCGACCAAAACAAGTGTCGGCTGGCAAGCAGGCAACAACGCGGCGACATTCAATGTCAAAATTCATTTACAATCAAAGCAACAAGAGCAACAACAACAATTGCGGCGGCCCACGAACGAGTGGAGTAAGAAAAATAGAAACTTAGAGCAAAATGAAGAAGCAAAAAGGTAACGCAGGTCGTTCGGTTTCTTTCACTCTCTCTCTCTCTCAATGTTGTGCGCCCATTCGTGGTGAAATTATACAAGGAGGTGACACCCGCAGCGCGCTCTTATTTCGCAGCTAATTCTTCCCGCGCAATTGCAAATAAAACTGCAAAAACAGCTGGTGACATAGAGAAAGAGAGGGGAATAACCACCCAGCGTTATTACATGATTAGTTTTGCCCAACAAAGTAGGAGAATGCATCACCTTATATTTATAGACGCCTTGGGCCACATGAAAACAGAAAACAGCTGTCAGGTACTGCGCTCCTTGGTTCGATCGGACTCGAAACTAGTTCATAGCTCCGTACATCGAAAATCTCACTTTAAAGTTTAAACGCACCGCAAAAGCCAAGCCAAGTTAAGGAAATTTTATGTTTCCACACATCATATCAAAAATCTATATACAAATTTTACTTCCTTAAACGATTTACTGCAAATAAAAACTCGCGTTAAGAGAACAACAAAATAGAGAGAAGACAAAAAAATTCCTTGTGATATTTGTTGTTGTTTAGTTGTGTAAATCATGGAATGCACTGTAAACGAACTTTTGAGATTATCAGAACCCGTACAGGTAACCCATCTACCCACCTACCATCTATTGGATACCAAAACAAAGAGTCAGCGGCGTCCTTTCCCACATGCAGCTGATCCACCGCCCCCTCTGATTGTTTTCCCATTGTATTTCCACTTGCAGATGTACCTGTACTGCGCCCTTGGCGTGCTTTGCGTCGTGTTCCTTGGCTGGTTCGTGTACTTCAAGTATATAACACGATTGCGGCTGCGCGATGAGATTGCCACCTCGCAGAGTGAGATGACCCTCGCCTCGAGCGGGGATCTGCGCGGACCACGCTTTCGCAAGCGAGACAAGATGCTGTTCTACGGCAGGCGCATGCTGCGCAAGATGAAGAACGTCAGCGGGCAGATGTACAGCAATGGCAAGGGCTACAAGCGGCGAGCGGTGATGCGATTCGCACGCCGCATCCTTCAGCTGCGTCGCGACAATATGCCGCTGGAGGTGCGCACCGTGGAGCCGCCAGCGGAGTACCTGGAGGAGACCATGGAGGGCAGCGATCGAGTGCCCCCAGATGCCCTCTACATGCTGCAGAGCATTCGCATCTTTGGGCACTTCGAGAAGCCAATCTTTCTGCGCTTGTGCAAGCACACCCAGTTGCTGGAGCTGATGGCCGGTGACTATCTGTTCAAGATCACCGACCCGGACGACAGCGTCTACATTGTGCAGTCGGGCCTGATCAATGTGTACATCATGAATGCTGACGGCAGCACGCTCTCCCTCAAGACAGTCCGCAAGGGCGAGTCGGTGACGTCGCTGCTCAGCTTCGTTGATGTCCTCTCTGGTCATCCCAGCTACTACAAGACGGTGACGGCCAAGGCAATGGAGAAATCGGCAGTCATTCGACTGCCCATGGCGGTAAGCCTGTGAACCTCACCCTAAAATTTTCCATAGATTCCACTGACGAGCGCCCTACCGTTTGCAGGCCTTCCAGGAAGTGTTCCAGGACAGTCCGGATGTGATGATCCGTGTGATTCAGGTGATAATGATACGACTGCAGCGTGTGCTGTTTACGGCGCTGCGCAACTACCTCGGCCTCAATGCAGAGCTCGTGCAGAACCACATGCGGTTCAAGGGCAGCAGTCAGGCGCCCACCGGTTGCTGTTCACAAACATCGCGACAGGCCAACGCCACAGGATCGGCATCGGCGACGGCAGCGGCCGCGTCTGTCGTGGGTGCAGCCATAAATACGGCACTGCCAAGGCCATACAGCTCCCTGTCGCGTCACTCACAGGACGAGCAGCACACGCTGTCCAACCCGAATCCGGGCATACCAAATCTAGAGCTGGCTGGCGACACAGTGAACACGCTCTATGGCGACATGAATGGCCTTAGGCTGAATAGCGAATTTTTGTATCACAATCGTGAGTCGGACGGTAATCTGGCCAATCGTCGCGGCTCCACAGCGCATCTGGAACAGCCCGAGGTGGGTCCAGTGCCGTCCATTGATATGCGTCTGGTCCGGGCATCGGCGGTGGAGAGCTTGCGCAAGGAGCTGGGCCTGCCCGAAACGGATGCCCACATCATAGATCCCTTTGTGGAGGTGCAGGAATTTGAGGCGAATGTCACCCTCATCACTGAGGGCAATGCGGATGATGTGTGCGTGTGGTATGTGATGACCGGCACACTGGCCGTCTATCAGGGCAATGCCGATGCGACGCGCGGCAAGCAGGATAAAACGGATATGCTCATCCATCATGTGCATCCCGGGGAGATAGTGGGCGGCCTGGCCATGCTCACGGGCGAGGCCAGTGCGTACACAATTCGTTCGCGTAATAACAGTCGCGTGGCATTCATCAGACGTGCCGCCATATACCAGTAAGAATAAACGCCACCGCCGCCTCTGTGTTCACTTTGGTTAATTTATGTTCAACTTTTGTCTTGTAGAATTATGCGTCAGCGTCCGCGCATTGTGCTGGATCTGGGCAATGGGGTGGTGCGGCGCCTGTCGCCGCTGGTGCGCCAATGCGATTATGCCCTGGACTGGATATTTCTGGAGTCCGGACGGGCGCTCTATCGGCAGGATGAGAGCAGCGACAGCACGTATATTGTGCTCAGTGGACGCATGCGTTCTGTGGTTACGCATCCTGGCGGCAAGAAGGAGATCGCTGGCGAGTACGGCAAGGGTGATCTTGTGGGCATTGTGGAGATGATCACCGAAACGTCGCGCACCACCACAGTGATGGCGGTGCGTGACTCGGAGTTGGCCAAACTCCCGGAGGGTCTCTTCAATGCCATCAAGCTGCGCTACCCGATTGTGGTGACCAAGCTGATCAGCTTCCTTAGCCACCGCTTTCTCGGCTCGATGCAGACGCGCCCCACAGCTGGGGCGCCTGGGGCACCCGTCGAGGCCAATCCCGTCACGCACAAATACTCCACGGTGGCCCTGGTGCCCATCACAGACGATGTGCCGCTGACACCATTCACCTATGAGCTCTACCATTCACTGTGTGCCATCGGTGGGTCATCAGTGCGCACCCAAAATCCCAGTGCTAATTATCTTGCTTTCTTTTTGGCGTGGCAGGTCCTGTCCTGCGTCTAACATCGGACTTGGCGCGCAAGCAGCTGGGTTCGAATATATTCGAGGCGGCGAACGAATACCGACTCACCTCGTGGCTGGCCCAGCAGGAGGATCGCAACATAATCACCCTCTATCAGTGTGACAATGCGCTGAGTCCGTGGACCCAGCGGTGTATGCGCCAAGCGGATGTCGTCCTCATTGTGGGCCTCGGCGATCACTCTCATGCGGTGGGAAAGTTTGAGCGCGAAATCGATCGCCTGGCGTTGCGCACGCAAAAGGAACTGGTTCTGCTCTACTCGGAGGCGACCTCCTCGAAGCCGGCCAATACGCTCAGCTGGCTGAACGCTCGTCCATGGGTGACCAAGCATCATCATGTGCTCTGTGTGAAGCGCATCTTTACGCGCAAAAGTCAATACCGCATCGTGAGTGGGAAGCACACAAATAAATTTGTGATATTAGCTGAACTACTCTCTCTCTCTCTCTCTCGTTTGTTACTCTTTAGAATGATCTCTACAGTCGTGTACTGCTGTCCGAACCGAATATGCATTCCGATTTCTCGCGCCTGGCCCGCTGGCTGACGGGCAATTCGATTGGTCTCGTTTTGGGCGGCGGCGGGGCACGTGGTGCTGCTCATATTGGCATGCTGAAGGCCATACAGGAGGCGGGCATACCAATCGATATGGTCGGAGGCGTCAGTATTGGTGCACTGATGGGTGCACTCTGGTGCTCGGAGCGTAACATTACCACGGTCACACAGAAGGCGCGAGAGTGGTCAAAGGTATGTTGTATGACTTCCCAAACACACACACACAGATTTTATTCAACATTTCTTGTTGTATTTCTTCGTTGCAGAAAATGACCAAATGGTTCCTACAACTCTTGGATCTAACCTATCCCATAACATCGATGTTCTCCGGGCGGGAGTTCAATAAGACCATCCATGATACCTTCGGTGATGTGAATATTGAGGATCTGTGGATACCCTACTTCACCCTCACAACGGATATCACCGCCAGTTGCCATCGCATCCACACCAACGGTGAGTGGGCAGGGCAGACAGTGCACCTGTCTGTCTCTCACGCTCTCTCTTCTTTCTCTCTCTCTGCTTCTCTTTGTTGCTAGTGCTACTTCTTCTACTTAAATGTTGCTTTTATTTTAGTTATCATTTTGCTTATATGCATTTTGTGTTTTTTTTCTGGCTATGTCTATTTCGTATGTAACTCTGTTATTGTTTGTTGCTTTACCTTCGTAGCTGATTGTTCTCTTTATCCCTCTCTCTCTCTCTCTCTCTCTCTCTCTGTCTATCTTTTGTAGTCATAGAGTGCCAAGGTGTACGAACACAACGGTAAGGCTACGTTTACCGTTTGTTCGTATACCTTTTACTTAGAACTGAGAGTGCAAGACGCAGCACACACCCACACCCAAACTCTCACAACCAACACACAAACACACACACACATGTACACGTACACCCAGCCTCATTAATGGCCCTCCCCCCCCCAAATGCAAATTAGAGGCTTTACCCCTCCACCCTCGGTAGGTGTGCAGTTGTAGGTAGACACATTTCACATGGATTCACAGACAGGCATGGACATCCCTTTTAATCATTGTTGTTGTTGTTGCTGTTGTTACCGTTAATGCTGCTACTTATTGGCATGTCTTGTTGTCCGCCGTTTTGTGTGCTAGGGTTGAAAGTTGCCAAAAGCTAATTTTGATGAATATTTGTAGCTTCTATTGCTAGTCTGCTGCTACTACAAAGCCAGCCAGTTCCACGCGCATTCCATCATTCCCCACCACAACATCTCCCACCAAAAAAAAAAAACAAAAACAAATCTTTCGCTCAACGCTGTTTCTCTCTCAATCTATCTCTCTCTCTATTTTTGTTCTCTTCCCACACAAACGCACCTCGAAACACTCATACCTAATCTCATTGCTGGCATGCCGTTAATCAACAACAAACAAACCAAAAACTGCCTTCTTGCCTACAACCAACCACCAACCAACCAACCAACCAACCGTCCAATCAACCAACCAACCAACCAATCAATCAATCAAATGCAGGATCTCTGTGGCGCTATGTACGCTCCTCCATGTCGCTTAGCGGCTACATGCCGCCCCTCTGCGACCCCAAAGATGGGCACCTGCTACTGGATGGCGGCTATGTAAATAACTTGCCAGGTAAATAGCAATTAGAATGCAATTATATCTCAAACCAAACCAAAAAAAAAAAAAAAACTAAACAAAACTAATTGTAAATTACGAACGAATCGTTAATCTATTTTTTTAAATTCTCGATTCTCAATTTAGAGCGTGCGCAGAGTGTTGGATATACATAATAGCCCTACCCCTACCCTAAGCTTTGTCCATGTCCCGCCCATACCCTACCTCTGATAAATATGTGATCTATCCCAAGCTGATGCTGTTCTAGTTGTTCTTGTGTTTTTTTTCTCTTGTGTTTGTGCAATGTTTTTGGAGTTTTTAGCAACAAAATTCGTTGTACTGGCAGCCCTGTTTTTGATTGTCCTCCTCGCATTTATCGATAGTTGCGCGGTGTGCTTAATATAACGGTGAATGCGCACCACCACCACCACTGTCCCTGTTCCTGTTCCTGTCACTCTCATAACACAACATACGAATAATGTACACAAACAAAACAAACAAACACACCTACACAGATGCAGAGTTGAGTGCGCACAAAAGTTCTATCGTATTTTCTTTCTTCTGTTTCCTTCCTTTGATTATGTACAAAAACTAAATTTTGATTTGTGGTATGCGTAAACAATCTTAGTTTCAAATTTATTGACTTGGCGACTCTTTTTCCTTTGTAGTTAGCACAAAGAGTGACATTCTTTGAAATCACCAAACAGCGGCAATTAAATCCTGTCTATCTATTTCTCTCTCTCTCTCTCTCTATATATTTCTCTCTCTCCACCCACACCGAATTACACACTCACAAAAATGTCACCACCTGCGTCCATCCGTGCGTGTCCACCACACAACACACACCCAATGTGCCCGACTGCCACTGTGTTGTTTGTCTGTTGTGTGTGTTTGTGTGTGTGTGTCTGGTGTGCCCGTTCATTCATTTGTTGTCCGGCTGCGGCAGGTCACCTGTGGCGCTACTGCCGTGCCAGCATGTCCATCGCTGGTGTCTTTCCGCCTTTCTGTGATTACCGCGACGGCCATCTCCTCCTCGATGGCTGCTACACAAACAATGTGCCAGGTAAACCAGCATCCCATACACACCTATGTGTCCAACACTCTGCGCCGCAATAGCAACCGCGCATTCCGCGATTCCGTTATTTCAGATGCGTTGTAGCCTGCCCGGCTCGAGCAGCTTGGGTTGGCTGTGGGTGTGTCCCAGTGCTCGAGATGCTCGAGTATCAATGGCTACCATGTACCGCTAGTTGAACATTCTAACGACTAACAAACACATTACCATTTCCATTGCACACACACACAACACACGCACACACACAACTTCTTTTTCGACTGTAGCTGATGTGATGCACAACCTGGGCGCCGCTCACACAATCGCCATCGATGTAGGCTCCCAGGATGATACTGATCTGACCAACTACGGGGACGATCTAAGCGGCTGGTGGCTGCTCTACAAGAAGTGGAATCCTTTCACATCGCCCGTAAAGGTGCCCGATCTGCCCGACATTCAATCGCGGCTTGCCTACGTTTCGTGCGTTCGACAATTGGAGGTGCGTACTCATCCTCTTCCCCCCAAAGCGGATTATAACTGTATTCATTGATTTGCCTTTTCAGGAGGTGAAGAACTCGGATTACTGTGAATACATTCGACCGCCCATCGACAAGTACAAGACCCTGGCGTTTGGCAGCTTCGATGAGATCCGGGACGTGGGCTATGTGTTTGGCAAGAACTACTTTGAGGCTATGGCGAAGGCGGGACGGTTGGGCAGATTCAATCAGTGGTTCAACAAGGAGCCGCCCAGACGCAGCAACCATGCCTCACTCAACGAGTACACGTTCATCGATTTGGCGCAGATCGTGTGCCGGCTGCCGGAGACCTATGGCGTGAACGCGGCGGATCTATTCAGCGAAGACGAAGACTGCGATGGTTACATATCGGAGCCAACCACACTGAACACGGTAGGCCGCACTCTAGAATGTGATTTCTATGGTTAAATTGCAACTAATTCTCTGTCGTTTATTGGATGTAGGATATGCGACGCTATCAGGTACCGCGTGCCGGCAACTCGTTGTCATTTTCTGAGACTGAAATGGACATGGACTCCGATGTGGAGATGGATTTGAAAATGGAGCGCAAAAAGGACAAGTCCACGCAGGCCACACCGCCACTGCAGAGCAAGGCACATATGCTGCGGCGCAAGCACTCGAGGGAAGAGGCTAGACACGAATGGGAAATTAAGCGCGAGCAGAAGCAGGAGCTGGCGCGCGAGCAGGATCTGGAGCGGGAGAAGGAACTGAATCAAAAGGGTCGACTGGTCGAGGCGGATGACAATGGGGAGGAGACAGGCGTACCCGCACAGACCTCGCTGATATACACAGAAGACGACGAGGAGATGGACAGAAGTGAAGTGAATAAAGACAACGAAAGGGATGAGGAGAGTAGGGCAGAGGTCAAGCAGGAAAAGGAGCAGCAAAAGGAGAGCCGAAGCGATGCGAATAACGAAACCAAAAACTAGCTATAGTCAACACAATCAAGGCCATGTCCAAAACAGCAAACAGCAAGCAAACGCCTCCACATGCTGTAAACCACCCAATCAATCTCCAACGAAACAAACCAACAAAAAACAAAACAGAATCGCTTAGACAAGGAATTCGTTAACCTCTAGGTTTTATAGCAACCAAGACTTAGGCTTAGCTTAGCGTACGTGCGTACCAACCAACCTCCTCCCTTCCACTATCCACTGTCCACCATCCCCATTCCGATTCCGATTCCTGTCCCACATCCCTTATTCAAGCCATTTCAATGGAGGCGGCACAACAGGTCCACAATCTTTGTATATAAATAAATATATATATAAATATTTTTACTGAGGCAAAGTGCCCGAATTGTTAACCATTGCGCCAAGTCGCATTTGAAGCTGAAAGCTGAAGCTGATCCCGATCTGTATCCAGATTTGTTTACGGATGCGGATCCCTGTCAATTCAATACTTCTTCACGATAGAGCCGCACACACACACACACTTATTGCCTCTTATTATTTTTCTATAAACAAACAAACATTTATTTGATAATAGGAAGAAAGTTTGTAAATTGCAAGCAAAAATAAATTTAAAACAAAACAAAACAAAACAAAAAGTACAATGCCAATGCCATCAACAAGTCGTCGTCTGTTATTTGGGATTGTGTTGCAGCGTCGGCGTTGCTTCTGTTTCTGTTATTTTTTGCTGTTGTTGTTGTTGTGGCAGGCGTCCGGCCTCATCTTTCAAAGAAAAACAAACCCAACCGTGGGCCTGTGCCTGAGTGCCTTAATGCCTGACTCAGTCGCCGGCTTGCCTCAGTCGCTGATTAAGTCTCGGCCCTAAAGCTGGAGCTGGAGCTGGAGCTGTTGCCGTAGCTGACGCTGCCACCGCTGGCATTTGAAGGCTAAACACAAAAACAAAGAGAGAGAGGAGAGGAGAGTCAGTGTCGGAGCCAGAGAGCGAGCGAGAGTGGGAGTAAGAACGAGAGTGAGTGAGAGAGAGACCAGAAAAGGGTAAGCAGGCAATTCCGATCTGAATTTATTTGTGACCTAAACAAAGTGCGTGACGGAGAGGTGTCGCAACAGGTGATTGATGGTGTTGCAATTTCACAAGAGCATTTCGTCCAGCAGTTCCGCCATGAATCGCGCATCCAACACAAGGTGGTGCTTCCTCACGTGCATCTCAGAGAGTCTCTGCCTCTGCCTCTGCCTCGGTGGCTGTGGCTGTGGCTGGGCCCGGGTATGTGCCTGTGCCTGTGCCTGTGCCTGGGACTGGGCGCACTGTTGGTGGGGGTGGCAAGTGCGCGACAGGAAGTAAACGAAGCCATTCGGGTATGGAGGCTCGGCCTTCGCTCTCCCGCCTGAAGCTGCCTGTTGGTTCCGTGACTGTGACTTTGACCGTGCATGTGCGTGTGCGAGTGCGTGTGCGTGTGTGTGGGTTTGTGGCTGTTGCTGCCGTTGCTCTTCCTGCTTTTGTTGTTGCTGCTGCTGCTGGGGCTGCTGTTGCTGCTGCAGGTGCTCGCTCGTGTGATGAGAGCGCGCCGCTGTCATCGGCAAAGGGTGCATGGGCAACTGGTGGCCCACGACAAGCAGCTCAGGGGGCGGCAGCTCTCCTCTTATATCCCGAATACAGCAGCCATGCCTCAGCTTTCGTTGGCGCGCACGTTTCGGGCCCGACTGAGGTGCAGGCGCGCTCATCCTCTCGCGTGCATCGGCAATGCCGAATGACGTCAAACAGGGCCAGTCGTCGGGTTGGCCGTGTCTGTTCTTGTCATTGCACAGCAGTTCCCCGGAGCGCTTGCCCGTCAGATGCTGCAGCCGTTTGCGGATCCGCTGCCGCTCGACGAGGTTGCGCTGACAAGCCTCCTGCAGGCGCCACATTGTGCTCGGATCCATACCCCAAAAAATATATTGTGTTTCAACTTGAACCGTACGAATTTCCAAAACTTGCCAAAGCTGCCAGATATTTCTCTGTGGTTGTGTTTCTAATCCCGACGGCTCACTATCGTTATCGACGTACAAGCACAAGTTATCGCTTCACCAAGTTGACAGTTACAATTTTGTGACATTTAAAATTTCCCGGAAGTTTGGTGTTTGAATCGTGCAGGCAACAAAACGAGAGCACAGGTATCGCGCTTAGTAAACCCAAAAAACCATCAACAAAATCCCGTTGCACGCACATTCCGGGAGAGCACGCGAAGTGCAAGTGAAGCCAAAGTTCTTCCGATCGACAGTCGCAGGCGCAGTCTGCTCGTTTTTTTTGTTTCTTTTTGTTTTCGTTTTGCATTGCATTTTGAGATTAGAATGTCCAAGAAGAAAATGGGTGGTAAAATGTCGAGCTCGGGCGCATTGGGGCACCAGCACCCAGGTAATCCTTGCTTATACTTGCAGGCAACCAAAGACACACTCACATACGCACCCGCAAAAGCAATCGCAAAAGCACACACACGCACAAGCAGCCAAAGCAACTGCACACACACACACCGAAAATAACGTTAAATAATTTTTCATATGCGCAGATCTCGAACTGGACCCGGAACTATCCCTGCTAATACCCGGATCGACCAATGAAATGAGCTCGCTCATCCATTGCCAGCACATGCACACATACATACACAAAATGACACAGCTGACAAGCGCCAAGCTCCGTTATGTGCCGGATCTAACGGGCATGGCTGTGCCGCCGGGCGCCGAGCGCATGGTGTTCATGAAGCTAACGGTGAAGCAGTATCCGCACGATCCGGCAGCCGTTAAGTTGCTGAAGGAGGAGACGGCTTGCGTGTGCTTCGATCTGCCGATGGATCGCTTTCCCGTCCACGCACCCATCAGCCGGATGACCTTCCTGTCGCCGAAGCTACTGCCGCCGGGCTTCGATGCTGGCGCTGTTTTTGGACCCGGCGTGCTGCCGCGCAAGTACTACCCGATCGGCATGCTGCCGCCGCAGCACAAGGGACCGACACCGGCCCTATTTGTCGGCCGTCGGCCACGACTGCCCACGAATCTGATAATGCCGCTCCCCACCGGCATCGGCAAGCCGTCGGCTGAGACGCAGTTGCGCCTAAAGCGCTGTCAAGTGGCACTGGGCTTTGTGGGCGCCGATGCCAACACCATGGCCATCATGCAGAAATACATCGACAATCCGCTGCCGACGCAGTACAACATTTACGTGCCAGATCTCTCCGACTTGAAGGTGGTGCTGGCCACCCAAGCTGATGCCATGATGACATATGCCATGACCATTATCTCGACGGTGGTGCAGCCACACGCACCGCAAGTATCCAGGGCCGCCATGAACGCACCAGGACCGAAATTCGACCTGCCCGCGGAACTGTTTCCACCCGAAATCATCGCCAGAGAGCCTGTCTTTCTGCCCAAACGTTATCTGCCCAACAACTTTGATGGCGGCTGTGTGTTTGCACCTGGCGCACTGCCATACTCTTGGTTCCAGGGTATCCTGAATCCCCATGAGGCAGCGGTGCAGCACAACTATCTGATTTCGCCGCCCTTGTTCTTTGGCCGCTGGAAGACCAAGCAGCCGAAGCTCGACAGCGCTGTGAATAAGCCAAAACGTCAGGCGAAGACAATGCTCTCGGAACTAGCATTGAAGCGCACCGGCTCGAATGGAACATCACTTGCGATTGCTTCAGGCTCGAAGCCAACAGCAAAGAATGCCAAAGAATCGAGG
The DNA here is from genome assembly GCF_008121235.1 of Drosophila subobscura. Lineage (NCBI taxonomy): Eukaryota > Metazoa > Arthropoda > Insecta > Diptera > Drosophilidae > Drosophila > Drosophila subobscura. The sequence goes on along the minus strand of NC_048530.1, from coordinate 18,907,727 downwards.
CCATCAGTCTCGACTCCAACACGCGTGAGACCTACGAACGACGACAGCGGACTAGTGGATCTCATATTCGGTTTGTATGGCAACGAGAAGGAGATTGCTGTGGGTGAGAAGGGGCTGCGTAAACTGGTCGAGCTGTTAATTCGTAAAAAATCTTTGCGCGATGACTTCGATGTGGACAAAGCCGCCGTTCAGTATCGCGCCATCATGCACACCCGTGCGGATATACGCGATGGCAAGCGTCCAGCATTGGCAGTGCCCGCACCAGTGCAGATCCCACCCGAACTGCAGGCAAGGCTTAATCCGTCTCTTTTGCGTAAGCGGGCTATCCGCTGTCCCTGCTCTCACTGCGGTGAGCGCAAGTAAGACGGAACGGAACGGAATGGAACGGAACACGCACACACGACCATGAAGAAACTATAAAGGAGGGCTCGTCGGTGGCAGAGTTACTCGCTGCTTTTTCTTACTGTCAGTGCTCGTTTGCTTTTCAATGCGGAAGGTTACAGCGAGAGCCCTTTCGCTCGCAGTTTTCACTCGTACAAATTTCCTAATATTGCCGACAAGGCCTCCTTTATAGTTGCTTCATGCACACGACCACCTCTCGACGAAATCAAAAAGCGAATTTCCTTCATTTATATATAATATTTTTTTTTTTTTATTTATTTGTAAGATTTTTAGTTTTCTTCTAAATTTGTTGCTTGTTTCGGGGTTTTCTTTTATGTTGTTCTTTTTTTGCTAAACAGAATGGATACATATTTCGAGTTGCGTGCTTCTTGCGTGCCTATGTGTGCCATGGAATCTCGCGGAGATTCGCTCTTGAGGCCCAAAAAACCGAACCGAAAAGTCTAGATTTACGTAACTACAACTACCACTACAACTACTACTAGAAACAAAAAAAACAAAAAGAAAAAACCTTGTGATTTTATATATTATATATAAATGTATATATGTATTATGTGTATACAGAAAGAAAAAAAAAAAAAAAGATATAGAGATGCATCTATGCATGAACTCCTGTTCCGCCCCCTTTGTCAACATTTACAAAATGATCCTTCGCTTAGTTGTATTTACAATGCGCAACAGACCCAGGAGTACAAATTTTTCGGAGTGTAGGGAACAATAAACAAAAAGAAAACACACAAACAAATGAGTCAACCATTGAGCGGGATGGGGATTGGGGATTGGTTTCGGGGCTTTGAGTGTGGAGTTGGTACTTATTTTGGCACTGATTAAACGAGGCAAACAGAGTCCCAAACAGAGCAACAAAACGACCAGGTAAATACATACATAAATATATTCAGAGTAAGATTACACAAAAAAAATGTTAATTGCTTTTGTGGCCGATACAAAAGTTGATGGAAATAGGAAATAGCAGCGAGCAGCTGCTGCTGAACAAAAATTAAATGAATTTTCGGGCGAGCACGTGGATGCTCTCCTCCAACTCGCTTTACAATAATAATAGCTATAGATTTTATAGTACAATTTGTTGTGTGTTGTTATAGCAGCAGCGCTCTATAATTACTATTAAACAAAATCAATTATACAAAATTGCAGCTGCGCGTATGCCCCCTACACATTTAACGCACAATCTGTGTAAAAACTAATAACAAATATACCGTAACAGCTCCATCGCCCAGCTTTTGCTCCCTCTACATTGTCCAACCATTGCACACACTCTCTCTACACTCTGCACTCTTGCTTATTATTATTATAATTATATATATGCACTCAGCTCTATTTTCTATGCATTTCACAATTCGCTTTTTCATTACGTTTCGTTTACTTTCCATTTGTTACGCATGGTTTGCACACACATACATATACATACATCATTTATAAAGATTTATTTATTTATCAACTATCTCTCATTTATCAATTGTAGTTATCATATTCGTTTTCGTTTTCGTTTTTTACATGCACAAACTCATGAGGCCAAAGTAGACAATTTATTTGCATTACATTTTCGGTTGTGTGTTTTTAAATATTTAAGATATCGCGTTAAGAGACTTAAGACTTAGGGCTTGCCATGGTTAGAACACGAAACATATATGTGTATGTATAGATTTATGGGGCATATATTTTATTCGAATATATAATTAAATATTTTCTTCGATTTTCGCTTTAGAGATTCACATACATACATACATATGTACACATATGTGTAGCTACGTTCCGGTGCTTGCTTGCTTGCTTGTGTGTGTGTGTGTGTGTGTGCTTATCCATTAAACAATTACATTTTACAACATATGTCATTTGCATTGATTAATAATTAATTGCATATATATATATATCATATTTATATATAGATAATATCATTGATTTGCTGCCTGTGCTGCGTGGGGGGGGGGGAGGGTTCTCCATGTGCTGTGCCAGAACGAAACAACGACCAATTAATGTCACGTGCTGCTCGGTCAGCCTATAGTTTCTATGTCCAATATTTATAGATTTATATTAAGAATTGAGTCTGCCTGCACACACTTTTCCCTTGCTCTTCTTCCTCCCTTCACAATTTGAAAACTATCTTAAACGTACGCGGGGGGGAGGGGTAGCCTGGGGTGGGTCAGATCGGTTTTCTGGGGGTTTTGGGTTTGACTGGTGATGGACGACTAGGCGTGGGAGCTGACAGCAAAAACAGGCTTTGGCTTCACCCTGGAACCCCTCGGCATCCTGTAGGCTAAATCTGGCCAACCAGCTCCTGTATGCTGCGCAGTAAATCTTCCATATTTCACAAGAGATCGCGATGAAACACCCAGGTGTGTTTTGTATGAGCAAACTTATGCGAGAGCCACTGCGACTCGAGCAAGTTGAAACGATCCTGGCTCAGATACAACGGTTTGCCGCGCCTAAAAAACAATTGTTTTTTATTTATTATTTAAATAAATGAAGCAGCTGTTGCCAAATCCACTCACTTGAGATCGCGATCCTCCTCATCGAAGTCATCCAAGTAGAGTGATCCCCAGAGGCAAGCGCGGCGACCACGTATGACAATGATGTACGTGGAGGTGACCACCAGAAAGATGCCAATGCCGCCGCCACAGGATAGTGTGTGCTGTGGGAGACACAAAAGCGACAATGAGTGAATGTGCAGGCAGCATTCGAGAGGTGCAGAACTTACCCTAACTGCCTCACAGCAATCATTTTCCGCACAACAGTTTTGCTTAAGGCACACAATCGTCCCGCACAGCAGGCAAATGGAACTTTCCTTTGGAACTTTATAGCAATTGAGGCAGGGTCGCTCATGGTAGTACTGCAACGAGCAAAATCAATTAACAGAATCACAAATGAAGGATTCTGACTGCTGCTTACCGTGAACAAACGCTCGTATTCGCGTGGCAGCTCTAGCAAACGCGGCTGCTGCCACAGCGAATGCTGATTGATCAGCACCAGCTCACGGATGGTGTCCGACGGTGGTCGCACCTCTCGCAGCTGCTTGCACCAGAACTGCGGCAGTGAGTGCTCGGTGCCGGGTATAAAGCACAGGCCCTTGCTGGCATTGAAGCAATCCCAGTCCATGGAATCGGTGACCAGCTCCAGATAGTAGATCAAGCGCACAAATTCCAGGCCCGGCGCTGATATCTCTGGCATCTCGTGGCGATACAAATGCTGGCGCAGCAGCGCCGCAACACGCAGGAATGGCAGGCACAGCGACTGCAGCTGCAGCTCCATTGACTTCAAGTTGACATCGGACATGGTTGCTGCTCCACTGCTGCTGCTGCTATTGCTACTGCTCGTGCTGCTGCTGTTAGTGGCGTGTGCACTGCTGCTGCTCGCTGCCGCTGAGGTGCTGGCTATGCTGTCGCGTCGCAGATTGATCAAGCAATCGGTCTCGGCCAACACCAAGGCCATGGCACGTCCCAGCTGCGCGGCACTCTGCTGCTGATGGCCACTGAAACGGCTCGAGCTGCTGCGGCGACTAAACGATGTGGTGGGCACGGGCGCAGGACCCACGGTGGAGCTAACAATGACAGCAGCTTCCGCTGTTGCCTCCGTTGAGGACTGGCCGCTGCTGCTGCTGCTGCCATATAATGCCAGAATGTAATCACACTCGAGATCCGTCAGCGTGACGCACAGTTGCAGAACAATTTGGTAATACAACAAATTGTACATCACCTTCACCATGCACGTAAAGTAATCTAGAGAGAGATGAGAGATGAGATGTGAGCCACCGTTTCTCGCTGGTAAAACAAAGCGAATTACGTACCCTGATCCAAGTGCAGCGGTGCCAGGAGTATAAACTTTAAGAGCAGCGCAATGGGATCTGCCAGCAGACTGGGTATCAGCTCCTGGCAGTGGGCCGGCAGTGGTTCCGCATCGCTCACGGGCAGGCCCGCCAGCGAGGCCCAGCTGCTCCAGAGCGGCCACTCGACCAGGACACGCACATGCACCGACAACACATGCAACAGTGGCACAATGCAGTCTCGCTTCGGCTTGTAGCGCGTCGCATTCGATGTGCAGAGCGAGCCGCCGCGCTGTATGATCTCCGCCTCCAGATTTGTGCGCGCTATCGATGTCACAAAGATGAACAGCTTGCGGAACGTGATGGAGGCGCACTTCACTTTGCGCTGTGAAATGTTCGTCATCACCTCCATGGCATGGCCCATGGCCTCGGTCAGTTTGGTAGATGGCTGCAGAAATCAAATGATTGAGTGGAGGAAATAAACGATAGATGCTCCTCCTCCCTGCACTTACCGGCATCGTTTCATTCTCCTTGATCAGATCGGAGAGATCGGCGACCAGCTGCTCGAACGGCTGATTGCCCGATCTGACCAAATGCGTGGGCCTGTCCAGCTGCGGACTGAGCGGCAGCACCGAGTTGGACAGCTGCCGACACACCGGGCAGTAGAATTCGCCACGATCCTGCACCGGCTGCCGCTGTGTCGTGTACAGCGTCTTGAGGTACGCCTCCAGGCAACTGAGATGCACATGATGGCCGCACGACTGCACATGGACGCCATTGTCGTAGGCCATGTTGTTGGACAGATACCAGGACTCGTCGCCAAACTTCAAGCTGAGCAGCTCGGTGCGGCGACTGAACTCCGAGGCCAGCCGTGTGCTGCGGGCCAGCCGTTGCTCTTCACCAGCGTCGAGCGGCAGCGGCAGACGCTCGGCAATGCGCCGACGATGGCCCACAATGCCACTCGACTCGACCAGTACGACCAGCCCGATGGGATTCGTTTCAGTGCTGGCCGTGGTGCAATTGCAAATGATGCAATCGTACTCCTTCTCCCGCGGCTGCTCCTCGTACAGATCCTCATCGTCGTCATCCTCCAGGCCGTTGTCCATGTTGCTGGCCGCCGCCGCAGCCGATTGCATGAACTGTTTCTGCTTGTTCGCAAAGTCTTGCATCATCTTTTGCTGACGCTCGCGCGCCTTCTTGCGTCGCTCCTCCTTTTCCTTGCTCTCGCGCGCCCTCGCCTCCGCCTGCTTCTCGCGCTGATTGGGCCAAAGGCGCGCGCGTATCTCATCGATGCTCACCGCGCACAGCTCATCCTTTTTGGCAATCTTGCGCAGCAAATTCCCAATAAAGAAGGGCCCGTCGCCGATCCGCGAAGCGGACACGTGAATGTTCGTGTAGTTCCGTCGCGTCCCACGTCCGTGTCGCTCGGCCAGGGCCGTGCTCTCGGCCGCTGCTGCCGCCGTCGATGTGCTCGCCTCATTGCAGTCCACATCCATGGACTGATCCATCTCTGTGGCTGTGGCCGAACCCAGCTCTGGGCACTCCTCGCCATCGCTTAGCGAAAAGCTGTCCAGTGTGCCGCTCAGCTGGGAGTGCAGCTTCAGCAGCAGCGACAGAATGCTCTCGTCCATGTGGAGGTCATCCTTGTTGCTGCCACCAATGGCTATGTCCACGGATCGCTTGCGCGTCCCAGTGGCGTCGTAGTTCATGCGCCGCCCACTGCCCGTAAAGCTGCCCATGCCGAGTGCATTCGAGGGCACAATGTCCATGTTGCCGCTGCTCGGCACAGCCACCGGCTGGACACGCTGGAACGGCAGCAGCATACCGCTGCCGGTGGGCGTTGTCGGGGAGAACATTTCGCTGGGCGCAGCCAGCGCCGGGGGTCCGGTGCCACCGCCCGCTGCTGCTCCACCAGCCACATGATTGCTCTCGGCCAGCAGCAGGTCGCGCCGTATGGCCACCTCCATGCCGCTCTCTGGCAGCGTTATCTGTTGCATGGGGAAGTGAAAGTCAAGGGCGGCGGGCCCCAGATCCATGGCCGTATCCCTGTCGCGCAGCAGATCATCCTCGTTGCTGTCCTGCCGTATGATGACGCCAGTCTCGGGCACAACGGACAGATCCGGTGGCAGGGCCACCTCCATGCCGGGCATGCGCATGGGCACCAGAGCCTGCGACATGCTTCTGCGTGCCACAGTCATGGCGCCCGGTCCCGGTGCGGCACCTGCTCCCGCGCCTGCTCCCGGTAGACCACCGCCAGCCGCCTCATCGCCATCCGACTCCAGCTGGCCGATCATCCGCATGCCCATCTCTGCGTCCGGATCCACATCGAACTCGAGATCGGAGTAGAACGGATTGGAGCGATAGCCGGAGCCAATCACCTGCGGATCGCGTGACTTCAGCGACAACTTGTTGACCACGTGCCGCAGATTGCAGCTGAGATTGTCCGTGGGATAGCACTGGAAGAGTCGCGGCGGCTCCTGCCTGCCCTGGTTGTATCCATGATGGTATCCCCCAGCGCCACCGCCACCGCCGCTGCACTCCACCATGGCGGCCGCTGCCGCCGGCGGGCTGTCGCTCACATCGCTGCTCGTCTCCACGGCCATTTCGAGGAGAAAGACGGCGAGGGCCAGCAGATGCTCGGAGACATCGCGCGTGTGCACGGCGCGAAAGAAGATCGAGAGGATGGTGGAGTGGAAGACGCGTGAGTTGAGTATGCGGCAGGGATCGGTGAAGGAGCTGGTCGTGGGCAGTGCCTGCGGCAGACGGAATGGCGGCCACAGATTGCCACTGGCTGGCATCTTCTCCTTTGCCTTCACGTAGTTGGTAAAGCGATCCAGCGAGGACTGAAAGTCGCGACGATGCACTGCACGCAGGAGGACGTGCAGCGGATCATAGTACTTCTCCCACACCTCGTCGATGGGCGTGAAGAGGCCCTGCTCGAGATTCTCGGACCCACTGGACGGCGCCTTGTACACCGACAGCTTCTTGAGGAACGTCTCAAAGTTTTTGGTGTGCACATTGCCCGATCGTTCCGGCATCAGCTCGAGCAGCTGGGAGTGTGTCTTGTTCTCGGTGGCCAGCAGGGCGCTGATCTCGATGATGCACTGGGTTGCCTCATCGTTGCCCAGATTCGTGCGACTTGTGACCAGGGTGGCGAGGAATGTGAGGAAGCCCTCCAGCATCGAGGATTGCTCCGCCTTTTGGGGCTGCTTCAGCGGCGCCGTCTCCAGCCACTGGCCCACATCGAACAGCTCGATGGTGTTCTGCAGGAAAAAGTACTGCGGCAGATTGGTGGCGCAGATCTGAAGAAAGAACAGATCCATGTCCGCCATCGAGTTGCAGAAGTTGGCCTGTATGTAGGTCATCGCCTGGCCCTTGATCTGAAGTCCATTTCGCACCCATTTGCCAGCCAAAATTTCATAGAAGAAGCTCTGCAAACAAACCAAAAACAATACAAATATTTAAAAATTGTGTGTTTGAAAATAGCGGAAATATCGCTTAGGACCCCCCTATCGATGACGGTGCTAGCAGCTATCGAAACGAGCTGGAAAGCAACTCTAAACAGCCCAAGTCAAGCATACATACTGCTATCCCATTCACACTTATGCTGCGACCTATGTTGCTGGCAAGCAGAAAGAACTGTAAACTGTAAACCCAAAGAGAAACACACAACAAAGGCGACAGCAACAACGGCACACACACACAAACTGATGCACACACTGCTTAAATGTGAATTAAAAAACTGTCTCGTGCCCGTCTGTATGCGTGTATTTTAATCAATCCAAGTTAGTATCAGGCGCAGCAGCGAGCGCATCTCTGCTGTCTCTGCTTGTGTGCTCTCTGTTATTGTCGTCTCTGGTGGTGTCCGGCATCCCGCATTCGTTTTTCAAATTTCAACGGGTGCAGTCGCGTGCGTGTGTGTCCGTGTCCCGGTGTATAAACAATTTTCGTTTAGTCAATCTCAATATTATAATCTTAAAGCGCACACGCGCCTGAACTGAACCCACACACGCAGCAGCCGCTCAGCCCACACCACACACCTGCCAAAATCAAGATGCGAGCAGCAATGAAACGGTTTATTCCCCTGTTTCTGGCCTTGCTGCTAACACTCCAGCAGCCCGCACCAACGACGGCCGTGATTGAGGATGTGCTGGACATCATACACGTCGTTAAGGAGGTGTCCACGGGCATACTGAAGGCCTGGGACATTGTGCAGGCCTCACCTTTGGGGGCCAACATAGACTTTCCCCTGATGCGCGAAAAGCAGAAAAAGGTGCTGCAGCGCCTGAAAGAGGTCACCCGACAGATAGACCAGACCGAGGAGCAAGTAATACACAGAGGGATAAACCACACATCAGCGTACAGTAACCCAACATCCGAACACTTTCAGCACGCCGAGTATGTGGCCCTGGCCATAGACACGGTGACCAGCCACATGAACCTCAATGCCCCCATGCTGGCCAAGATGAACGACATCGGCGACACGGTCAACCGGATCTCTTCGCGCTACCAGCAGATGCAGAAATACGAGGCCCACAAGGACAAGCTAGAGATGTCCACCCTTGTGACGTTCGCCGAGTGGACAGTCTCCCCGAATGCCCATTCGGTGCACCACCTGATGGACCGTCTGCATCTCACGCTCTTCGGAAGCGAAGAAAAGGCCAACACTACGGGCACCAGCAGCAGCAGCAGCAGCCTGCTCGCCCAGCTGGCAACCAGCTATGAGGTAACTCTTCCTAGACACTGATCATGCACATTTAATGCCCAGGCATCAATCACCAGAGTAGATTCGTTTCCTACGTGAATCATGCGCGTTAGGCTAAGTTGTTTCCCAGAATTGGGCGGGCGTCTGGTCTGGGTACCCTAAACTAAACTCGACTTTCCGGTTGTCTCTTCGTCACGATCTGTATGTGTATTCCGTATTCTCGGGATCCATTCCCTCTTCATTTTTGACTTTCGGCTGGGCAAAAGAAAGTCCGCGATTAGTCATCTTCGGCTTTGTCATAACGGCTTTGCCAAAGCCAAGACAAAGATAAAAGCTCGGAAAGCTCACGCACTTTATTCATTCAATTTGCTGTCCAGAAACTGGCTCGCCAAAATTATTGCAAATTCTCGCCTCGCACCCTCTTTATTCTTTGTGTGTGTGTGTGGGTGTATGTATACGCACAAAGAGGTCAAAGGTCTGGTGTCAACAAAGACTGCACAAACAGAGGCACCAAACAAACATACGACAGAGGGCATTGCAGCAACGCCGCCCCCATGCAGAGCTCTTTGTGTGCACTGCGTCAGAGAGAGAGAGAGATGGATACATTGAGAGAGAAAACGAGCACGCCGAGGGAGAGCTTACGCACTGCAGCACAAGACCTGACCTGAGAGAGCGCAGACCAGAGCACTGCTTGCACCTGAGAGAGCGCACAGCTGTTGTACATGCCAATTAGATGGCGTGACGTCACAAAACCCACTTTCTAGTTATCGACTGGATTATCGCATGTGGTTTGGCACTTTAGAAGCGATCGCAGAAAATATAACAATAGTAGGGTGTAGGGGAAACAAAACCTGCCTCAAATGTAGCGTATGTCAACAGTCTCTTCAACCGAATAAGAACCAAACGATTTTGCTCAATTTTTTTGTGCCACGAAATTATACTGAGATTGCGGACGCTCACCCATACTTGCCCACACCAAGCGCTGTCGATGTATGCGGGTGTGTGTTTGTGTGTTTACGCTTCCCATCGTCTGGCAAGAAAACAAAAAACACCAACAACAATACAAAAAGAGCTTCAGTCAGCGATTTTTAAACGTACACGACCTACCAATACGAGCGCGCGAGCACTCGCAAACGAGCAAGCACACACTCACCACTCGCACACACATGCATTGGGAGCGGAGCCGAGAGCGGAGCGCTTTAAAACAGAAACAGAAAAATTACAGTAACAGAACAACGACAGCACCAGCACTACTCAGAACACACCGAAAAAAGTGAGCGAATTAAAATAAATCGCAAAAAGTGCGAGCACACATTTATCCGATTTGCTTCGCTTTGCTTTGGTTTGGAAACAAATAAAAACACAATTGCAAATGTGCCTGCGCTGTTGCCCACATTCCAGCCTCATCGCCTCACTCAGGCAGCAGCAAACACACAACAAATCCCAGCTATAAAAGCCGAAGCAGCCGTAGTCTTTGTCTTAAAGCGAGACGACTCGACTCCAGTGCCCAGTGCGGAACTGGCCAGAGAGAGATTCGATAGCACCGACTGACCAGCAGGAAATACTGGCAATCAGAGCAACGTCGGAACTGCCTACCACGCCGAGTTTGAGGAAATTGTGTAAACAAGAAGAAAAAAAGTCAAGGAATTCCCCCTATTTGCTGCGGATAAGTGGCTGGCTATCAGCACAGAACCGACGACCGAACCAAGATGGCGGCAGCGGCAGCTGTCCAGGGCCACAGACCCACGGATGTGGTCGTTTTTGTTGTACTGCTAGCCCTGGCCACATTGGGGGGAGTCGTCAGCGAGAAGCGCACACCCATTATGCAGGTGGATGCCTTGCGCACCGAGTACATAAGCCTGGAGCGGGATCTCTGGGATTATCTAAAGAAGACGGCCAACAGTCAGAACAACAAGGAGACGCAGCTGCGCAAGATCTTTGTCTCGCATCGCGACTTCAATGAGAAACCCTTCATGGAGCACACCTTTGCCGTGCAGCGCTATGAGATCCTCAAACACTACGAATGGACGATTCTGGAGCGAGAATTGGAGCACATCAGCCAACTATTTGAAGAGTACAAGGTACAGGGCGATGAAAAAAAACACACACGAGAGAGACGAACAGCTAACCCTTCCTTCTTTGGTACCCCCCAACAGGACACATTGTCGAAGCAGAACAACAATGGCCAGGGCCAGCTGGATGAGCGTGATATTCTCGATTTCGCCCAAACTGTCTTTCACGAGAGTAATACTGCCCGCATCCTGCAGGAGATACATCGCGTGATGGTCCAGCAAACACTCTACTACAGAGCCATGGTGGTTAGTCAGATCAGTCGGACCCCCTCGCTTCATCTCTACACTTAGGTGCCGCTATGTACCACGTACCAAAGTGTCCCGTCCCGTCCGGGTGCACATTCCGATAATTGGCATGTTATTTCAGCAATTTAGCAGCCAGATGTGAGCTGATTAGGTGTTCCCGTTATCGATAGGGGGACGCGCGGCTGCTTAATTGCCTAGCCAAAACAGACGTCAGGGCTGCTGCTGCTCCGGCTGCTTCCGAGTAATTGAATAACCAAAATTAATGTTGGAATTTTCCGAATTTTTTAACAGGCTTCTACAAACGAAATATGCAACACCCAACAGTCGGCGCAACAGTTTGTGTACTCTCTGTATGCGGACATCGCATTGACCGAGCTGAAGGCCTACACCATGATGGAGTTCTCGTGGATGATGCTGCGCGTCTATGGCAAGGGCAATTTCACACAGGAAGCCGAACTGATGCGCACCGACTACGAGCGACGCACGGAGCGTACACTGAAGCTGTTGAAGGATGTGATGACGCGCGCCGATCGCATTGTCTGGCGCTGTGATCCCAAGAAGCATGTGGCTGGCGTTACCTACGACGAGGTGACACGCTTACTGCAGGGCTACATCGAGAACGAGGTGGATCTCAACAACGAGGAGACATGCCGCGAGACCTGCTCCTTCTATCAGTCGACACGCAGCGAAGGCTGCTACAAGGAACTCTACTGCGCCCGTCAGCCCAAGTGCTCGGGCCGACTGTACAACTGCCAGTTTGTCGATTCGGACATGTGGGTGTGCCCCTCGCCGAAGAACAGCACCAGGCGATACGAGTACATCGAGTACGAGAACGGACGGACGCTGGGCCAGCGTGCAAACTGTGTGCGCGGCACAACCAAGGTGGACAGCTGGTGGCGTTACCTTTTCTGGCACTGCAGCTACTGCTTCTGCATGTGCGACGAGCAGGGTCTCAAATCCGATCGTTTCTTCAACCTACGCGAAGCAGTCTCCGATGTGAAGCGCAACAGGTGAGCGAGCAGGCAGGGATCCCAAGGGAAACTCATTTAACTCCACCCCCCCTTTGATATTACTTTCTAGGGTCGTGACTGGACTGCGTTTTGTGAAGAAGAATCGCATTTTCCATCTGCAGATACAGGAGGGAGAGCTCTTGCCGCGCGGCGGCATCAATCACACGACTCTGTCGTGGAAGCCCGTCGAGAATTATAACATCTTTGATCGTGACGTCAAGAAGGGCACCGACTATCACACACTCAGCTATGAGAGTCGCTCCATTGATCTCGACGATGTCGATACGGATGACAACAGCTTTGTGGTCACTGGTGTGCGTTTTCGTGTGGTGGGTGCCCACCTGAATCTGGAGGCCTGCTACAGCGAATTCGATTTCAAGACGGGCCAGCTGCTGCAGCCGGAGGTGAACAGCTATTGGAAATCCAACGACAACACCGATGTCAGCGGTGACAGCAAGACGCGCAGGTGAGCTGTCCACATGACATTCGAATTCTTGACAAGAATCCTAACATCTCTGTCTCTGTCTCTTTTGTGGTGTGCAGGGAGAAAGTAAGCCTTTCGAATGCGGACGTATCCACTCGCACCATTACCTACTCGATACCTCAGTCACGCCACAATCAGTATATTGAGTTCACCAACACGGGCATGGACAAGGATGCGGCTCAGAGTACAGTACCATTTATGGATATACAGGATGTGATATCGAATCCCCCAGTACCACTCTCGGGTATTGGCATCTACTACAAGGGTCGCAACGGCTATGGCGGCTTCCTGGGTCCGAAAATCATCACCTATGACTTTACGCCCCATGTGCAGGTGCCCAAGAACAAATTTTAGATTAACTCTAGCAATTCCGGATCGTTTCTGTTGTAATTCGCATCGATTCGGAGCACATATTTCTATAGCTTTCTTAGTTGTACAACTTCTACCCACACACAACCTACAAAATGCATCCAACTGCAATTAATTTCGTGTAGTTTTTAGTGAGAGAATTCGAAACGGACGCGAGAAGAGAATATAAATTAAATAATATTGGAACTAGCCATAAATAAAAGAGAACAAAAACAAGCCACGAAACAACAAATTTGCTGTGCCTGTCGCTTGCCGAAACATTGTAGATTGTCGTTGGTTACTTGGGACGAGAGACTGCATTTTGTTACTGCATTTTGAGGACCTAATAAGCTGCCTAAGCTGAGAACTCGCAGCGCTTTATAGGGAGACAGCACAAAAAACTCACCTGAACACGCAGCGGATGGATCATCAGTAGCGGCAAGAGGTACGGTCGCGAGGGCAGCACTTCACTCAGGGGAATGCCCATTTTGGTGACCGCCTGACAGACAAAGGCGGCCAGATATCGATGCAGCGGAAAGTGGAATGAGGCCTGCATCATTTCCTCCTGCAAAAACGAGTATCAGCAAAAGTATGTCAGAGCAGAAGAGCAGCGGGAAACGCACCATTGAGAGTCTGGCCTCCATAAAGTAGATCGAATCGAGCCACTCGTGCAGCGTCGTCACACAATAGTTGATTATCTTCTTGGCCAGATGGGCATGGGTGCCGTCCTGCAGATGCGAAATGATTGACCACATGGGATAGGCGCTGGCCTCCAGTTCGCAGGAGAAGGCCGCGTAGTAGCTATTCGGTTCGAATTCGACATGTGAGGCCGTCTCCCGTACATTCACATTCATGCCCTGTAGCATTTGTAGGAACTGAAACCACATGTCGATGAGGTTGTCGTCCCGCAGAAAGACCAAAGCCACCGACTCGTGCGATAGCACATTATTAAAGTCCGAGACAAGCGGCCAATAGCAATGATCCTTCATCACCTGCCGCGTACAATCGATGACAAAATGAAAGTTCTTGCCGGGATCTAAAATCAAAACAAAGTTAGAAGCTACAGTTGCAGCTGATGGATGTGGCTCTTACCGTGCAGCGTATTCTGGATGAGAATCTTGGACATCATTAGCTTCAGGCTTATGATCATGACATGCAACAGCGACAATTCGTTGACCATCTTGAGGGCAAGGCTCTCGTTGGAGAAGAGCTGGACGCTCATGTGTACCACACGGTTGCTCAGCGTATCCGGATCGCGTGACATCTCCAGCACGGACGGAATTCGGCTGTAGTGCATGACAAAGGTGCGGGTCAAGTGCTCCTGGTAAATCGAAAAGAGAAAACCAATCATAAAGCATAAAGGCAAAACATTTTGTAACTCACTTTGTAGTCCTGATCGGGCAGCATGTTGAGCAGAAAGCAGACGAGCGTTTGGGGGAACTCGAACTTGAATGTCCAGAATATGAACTCCTCGAGCAGTGTGGTGTGGACCAGCTTTTCGCAGAGCGCCGGCAGGTCACGGTACTCGTCGGGTGGCTCTGGATTTGGAAACCTATTGACTGCATCCTCGTACTTTTCACGATTCGCCTTGAGGAAGCGGCCGTTGCGTGTGTCCTGGCAGGGTGTCTCCATGAAGTAGGCGTACACCTCGTGATTGATCAGGGTGCGCGTCATCACCTTGCGCATAATCTCGCCCATGTTGTTCAGATCGATCAGCATATTGGCGAACTCCTCGCATGAGTACGAGGTCATTGCGTGCACCTGCAGCGAGGTGTCACTGTGCTCCCGAAAATGCTGCAACAGGCGGAACAGCAGCTTTGGCATTATGGCCTCCGCCACGGCCAACAGATTGTTGGGCACGGGATCACGATTGACGCGATTATTGATGCCATGGTCGCTGCAGAATCCTTCGGCCTTCATCACGGACGTGTCGCCGCAGTCGCAGGCACCGCCAGCCTGCGACAAGAACATGTTAAAGTCATGGTTGGTGTGGTTGCCCTTCTTGAAGCAGTCCCGGCAGATGGACATGCAGGGCGAGATGCCGCAGGTACGGCAACGATACGCCACCACATGGGGCACCCACACAAGGCCGCACTTGGCATGGTTGTCATAGCTGCGCACTGCAAAATAAAAATCAAGATTCGTTTAGTTTTTATTCATTTCATTTCGGGTTTTTTGATGTAAATGTTTGATGATGCGTCAAGGTTGGAGGCTCTGTATGTTTGGCGTTGCCTTTGCCTCTTGCCTTGGCTATTGCCATTGATTTGATAGGGTTCCAAAAATAAATGATGCACTCATTTCGGATTGCTTAGTTAATTTCTTCGCTTGTTGCTCGTTGCGTGACTTGTTGTTGTCTTGAGGCGTTGCGGACCTTGTTCGGTGTGGCTGTGGCTGTGGCTGTCGCCAGCTACGATGAAAAGGTCATGCGGAAGGAAATCAATCGAAAGCAGCAACCAGCAACAACAATAAAAACAATAGCGAACGCAGCGTAAAATTGATTAGCAATTTTCGAAATGGCGATCGATCGATCGTCAGACAAGTTGGCAACTCTCCGCACTAGACACACACATGCACACACAAACATAAACGCACTCTCACTATACCCATCCCGTTCTATTCAAACAAAAGAACTTTTGGACAGAGAGAGGGTTCAGAGAAATCCGAAGCAAAAAACGGGGAAAAGCGCAGTGAAGGTAACGGTGTGACAGGGCGTGAGGCGTTGCGGAGCGGGGCCATGGGAACGGAAAGAAGATGCATACAAAATGCAAGCACTAACAATGAAATAACGGCCAGGCAATTGCTGTACACATGCAAATGCGTGCGAGTGATAAGGATGACACGATGTTGATGACAAGCCGCAAATTGCAGTGGTGGTCTGATAACATTTTGGATTTTCGAAATCGACACAGCAATGCTATGGGACGGATGGACGGTCAGAGTCGGGGAAAGTTATCCCACAAGTGTCTGTATGTGCCGTCTGCATGTACCATTTTACATTTGCAATTGTTTAGATCTCGCAAATGTTCTTCATTTCAAGCCATTAACATTCTCACACACAAACACACATACGCATGTGTTTTAGTAAAACAATTGAAAACAAACACAAAAGGTAGGACTCATTCCAATGCTCTTTCGATGGTGTTTATTAGCCGCACAATGGGAGCAAGAGCAATCGAGACCGCCCCAGCCGAGTGTGATATTTTCTGCAAGGGTAGGGTATTGTAAAATAGAGCAACGCTCCAGCAAAACGGTGACAGAGAGGTGCCAGACCAGATGCCAGATGTGCATGTTCTCTATGTACGTATGTATGTATGTATGTATGTATGTGTGCGTACGGAGGACGGATGCGCCTAGATGCAAACGCTGCCTGCTGCTGCTGCCTGAAACTGCTGCTGCTGCTGATGCTGGGTAAGAATATTACGCAAGGCAAAACTGCACAGGAACAGCTGACACAGAGGCAGCGGGCTGCGGCCACAAGGTGTCAAGCTGCAGTCCCCACTGTGCGTGTTTGGTATGCACACACATACATATATTGCATTGCGTGTGTGCGTGAGCGAGCGAGTGAGCCGACAAGTGGGACAAAAAAAAAAACAAACGAGAAACGATAAAAGCAACCCAGAGTTTGGCGACTTACGCAGCCTGGCACCAAAAATTATAATAATAATAATAAAATTGGCTGCAGCAGCAGCAAATGCAAGAGAGCATTGGCAAATAGATGATTAGTCGGGATTAAATTGGGCTAATTTGTTGCCAGTAGGTGTTCAGCTGTAAGTGCGGGAAGTTTATACATTATGTACATGTATGTTTTGCTGTTGCCATGGTGGTGCACTCTTCACGCTGCCTTGCACCTTGGCTACCTTGCCTGCTGTTCACTCCCTTGCGTGCCCTTTACCATTTACCGCAGACACGGCACCACACACACATACACAGCCATACACATACGCGCTGCAGAGAGCGCAGGTACATATACACATGTACGTGTGGGTAATCCCCTCCCCCCCACTCACACCTTGCTACCACCTCTCAGGGGCAACGGACCGCCGATCAGCTGGCACATGGACGGAACATGAACCAGGGCGCACTTCTCGTTTCATCCTCTCTCTCTGCGAATGAGCACTCACCAATCTTGACAAACTCCTGCGGTGTACGGCCACCAGCGATTAGCCAGCGTATCCACTCGATGTTGTCGGGATTATCGATGGGCGTGCCGGGATTGAAGAGCGTATCCATAATGGAGTCCAGATCGGGTGTGGGACTGCCGCGGCAGCATTCTGTATTGATGAGGGCGGCCACCTCCTTGCGGCTGCGTAGGCTGAACGAGGAGGTGCCAAAGAAAAAGCTCGGTTTGGCACCAGCATCCTCACCGGCTGCTCCTGCTCCTCCCGCTGCTGATGCTCCTGCTGCTCTAGCAGCAGACGAACTCCCGGCTCCAAAGCGTCCACTGCTATTTGAGCTGCTGCTACCACTGGCAGTTGCACTGCCTGCCGCAGAAGCCGCCGCTGTGGCACTCGAGTACTTGTCATGCAACGGCGAACGGGAATTACCAGCTCTGGCTCCTGCGACAGTGGCAGGGGCAGGGCCACTCGCTTCCCCAATTGTGCGGGCAGATGCGGCTCCACCGGCACCGGTTGCACTATCATCCAAACCTATGGATGCATGGCCAGACGGCTGCACATAAACCGATGACAAATCCACATCGGAATCGTCGTCGTCGTCATCATCATCATCGTCATCATCATCGTCTACCATGGGCTGGACCATGGCCCGGGCCCTGTCCCCATCGTCATCCTCCTCATCGATGCTGATATCGGCATTTGACAGGTTGTCATCCTCATCCATACCTGTTCCTGTTTGGGACCACCTTCTGATTCTACGTTGTTTTGTATTTTGGTGACGTCGCGGACGACGTCGCTGCTCTGGGGCGATTCTCTAGGAAACGATGCCCAGAGAGAGAGATCCACGCTGATTCTGATTCTGCTTCAGCTTCTTTGGGCGTCTCGTCTTGCGTCCGTCTTTTCGTTCTGTTCTGTTCGGTCTTTTCTTTTCTTGTCTTTTTTTTTTTGTTTTTTCAAACAAGTTTTTTTTTCTTTGCCGCTCTTCTTCTTCCTATGCTACTGCCTCGTTGAGCAGCAGTCGGTGATTCTTTTTTTTTTTTTTTTTTTTTTGTGTGTGTTTGGCTCGGCTCAAAATTTAGCTATAGAAATCACTTTAGAATTTAGACTTTTAGATGCACGGGGGAATGTAATCCTAAATAGAGATTACGGAGAATTTCACAACACCAAACGAGAACAAAAAATTTTTGACTTTGAGTCACTGCTCATTGCTCACTGGCACGGGGGGATTGCTCAGCTCTCGAGCCGCTTGAACATCTCCGCCTTCTGTGTTCTATGCTCGCTCTCTCTTGACGTTGTTCAGCCGACCTGCTACATCCATCCCGTCCGTCCTGTGAATGGGGACGGAACGGTGCAGTCGCACTCTGGACTCGGTCTCAGACTCGGAACTCGAAATCGGCCTCCGACTCGGACTCGGTCTATGCCTCGGTATCGGATGTGGGGTCTGTTGCGTGGGAGGATTTCGATTTTACGCACTTTTCACACGACCGACAACGACACTATATCCAGGAGGAGTTTTAGTGAATAAGAAATCGACACATATACTTATCAAGCACCAATACACTCACGCACTCTGCTCACAAATATAACCAAATATATTATTCGTGCATTGAACTTGCCAATTACGATTATTTTCTCGTATTATCCATCAATTGGCTGCACTCGTCGGCTGACCCGTGCCTTGGTGCTATCAATTGCGTATTATTGATGTTGCTAAGGTTGCCAAGATAGTGACTTTTTACTGCAAATTTCGATTTGCTCTACGAACCTACACACCACAGGCTGTATAATGGTATATGTATATGAATTTTATCTGCAATGCTATGCGGAGCTGCTGGCCAAATTGCCAGTCACAGTGAGGCGTCGACACGATGACGACAAGAAGAAGAACTGCTCGATAAAAGCAGCAACCTGCCTGCTATCGATGTAAAGGTGCCGATTCCGCGCTAAATACCACCCTGCCATTTGGCCCAGCCAGGTAACCTTACCGGCAATCAAAATGCACCTCTCCTAGCAGTCCCCTCTCCAACAAACAGATTTAAATACCAAGTGCCCGCCCAAAACTCTCCACTGCCGAATTGCACTCACTTTTCAGATTTTCTGTATTTCCTCTACATTATCAGATGTATTCATAGTCATATAAAAAAAATAACGCAGCGCCTTGCTTCTTCTATTCTACCATTTATATGCGACAGGGCCGATACAACGTGTGCGGAACAAGCAATGAACAGACGTTTACAGACGGCGACCACGACGACCGCCCTTCCTGCGGGTGGAATCGGATGGAATTGGTGTGACATCCTCAATGCGACCAATCTTCATCGACGAACGGGCCAGAGCGCGCAGAGCGGACTGGGCACCGGGTCCGGGGGTCTTGGTCTTGTTGCCGCCAGTGGCTCGCAGTTTGATGTGCAAGGCAGTGATCCCAAGGGTCTTGCACTTCTCAGCAACGTCCTAAAAAGAAAAGAAGCTGTTTAGACGGTCATTTCATTTGCATTGTGGCTGCGGATTACCTGAGCGGCCAACATAGCGGCGTAGGGGGAAGCCTCGTCGCGATCAGCCTTGACCTTCATGCCGCCGGTGACGCGGGCAATGGTTTCGCGGCCGGACAAGTCGGTAACGTGCACAAAGGTGTCGTTGAAGCTGGCATAGATGTGGGCCACTCCGAAGACGATCTCGCCATCGCGCACCTGGGGTCCCAGCTGGACCTGCACCTCCTCCTTCTGAACTTTAGCCTTTCTGGGAGCCATTCTGCAGTGTGAGGTCGATCAGCAGCTGTTGGGGAGAAGTAAAATGCGAAACACACAGTTCAGTTGTCTGCCTTCAGGTCGGGTCACTATGCAGCAATGTCACTAGCAAAACAACAACATCAACAATTTGGCACCATAACAAAAATATAACAAAATAATTTGGCGGCATCGGCCCTGCCCAATGGCAATTTGTCAGTTTTAAGTGTAGTTTTGCATAGTCAATCGTTTGCACTAGTTGCTGCATATTGCCGTTTGTTCCGATCAATTCGAAAACCGTGTTATTTTTATTAAAATAAGTGGGAGAGAATCACAAACGAACCAAATGCGTGAACCGGATACGAAAAAAGAAAGCGGCAACTTCACAGCTGATTCGGCGATAGAAATGTCATGGCAGGGCTGCATTTGAGGGCTGCCACTTCTATCGGTGGCTGGCGCAAGATACGGCAGCCCTGCAGCCATGGCCAAATTTGTAAACATTTGCAAAACTGTTAATAAAAACCTATTTTTTACCCAAAATAAAATGCACAAACTTCGCGTAACGCTTACATAAGGTTCTCCAGCTTTATTACAACGTATATATGCATGGCAAATCTTCTTTTACATACGTAAACGCAATATTTTTGTAGTCTCGATACTGAAATACACTCCGTAGAAATCGTACAGCTTAGAGACGGCGACCACGACGACCGCCCTTCCTGCGGGTGGAATCGGATGGAATTGGTGTAACATCCTCAATGCGACCAATCTTCATCGACGAACGGGCCAGAGCGCGCAGAGCGGACTGGGCACCGGGTCCGGGGGTCTTGGTCTTGTTGCCGCCAGTAGCACGCAGTTTGATGTGCAAGGCAGTAATGCCGAGAGTCTTGCACTTCTCAGCCACATCCTGGGAAGACAAACACGCGCTTAGATGTGGCTGGCACTTGAATTAGAATCAAAACTAACCTGAGCAGCCAACATAGCGGCGTAGGGAGAAGCCTCGTCGCGATCAGCCTTGACCTTCATGCCTCCGGTGACGCGGGCAATTGTTTCGCGGCCGGACAAATCGGTAACGTGCACAAAGGTATCGTTGAAGCTGGCATAGATGTGGGCCACTCCGAAGACGATCTCGCCATCGCGCACCTGGGGTCCCAGCTGGACCTGCACCTCCTCCTTCTGAACTTTAGCCTTTCTGGGAGCCATTGTTGAGTTGTTAGTCGATCAGTAGCTGCATGGAAAAAGGAATGCAGATATATGTATAAATGGGTCTGGCACAGATCACAAACAAAACAAAAAAAACAGCACAAGAAAAAAATTGTCAAAGTGCCTTCATGCAGGGCACTTTGGATTGGTATTCCATTAAGGCCGCTAAGCAGGCCGCAACCGGCACAGATTAATTGAGCCTTACACGGCTGTAATATGCAATATTTTATGAAAAATTGGTGGACAAAATATTGAACGAACCACTTGCGTGAACCGGATATCAAAAAAGGAAGCTGTCGTAGCTGTCAGAAATGCAGGGTTGATTTTCAGCCACTTAGGTATGGGCAGATGGCCCGCCCAACATATGGTTGCATTTCACAATCGATCTATCGCAATGCAAATTAATTAGTATATCGATGTGAACCGCAATTCTCTTTCGATATTTTTCATTATCACAAGACACCAAAAAAAACCAAAACAACACAAATAAAGTCTTACCTGGACGTTGGCCTCCCTTGTGGAACTATAATAGAGTAAAAAGAGGATAAGCATCATGTCGTGGGTTGCCGACTACGAGTATACATGGCTGGAGAGGATTTTCATGCGGGCACTTCGGACCTGTGGCCACATACCCAAACACGTCGCCTTCGTTATGGATGGTAATCGTAGATTCGCCCGCTCCCAGCAAATAGATAAGATAGAGGGACACTCGCGTGGCTTCTCGAAGCTGGCGGACTGCCTCCGCTGGTGCCTGGACCTCGGCATACGCGAGGTGACCACGTTCGCCTTCAGCATCGAGAACTTCAAGCGGTCCAGCGAAGAGGTCGAGGGCCTCTTTAACCTGGCTCGGGACAAGTTTGGAAAGCTGCTGAAGGAGACCGACCGCCTGAACCAGCACGGGATTCGTATCCGGGTGATTGGCAACATTGAACTGCTGCCGCTGGACTTGCAGAAACTCGTTGCCACGGCCATGCTGACTACGGAGGACAACGACAAGCTCTTTCTGAACGTGGCCTTTTCTTACACCTCTCGCGACGAGATGACCCAGGCGCTGGAGACGGTGCTGCAGCAGAGCAATAATTCCATCAGCGGGAGTAACATAAGTGAGCGGCTCCTGGAGGAATGTATGTACACGAGGCACTCACCAGCCCCGGATCTGGTCTTTCGCACCTCGGGCGAGACCAGGCTGAGCGACTTCATGATGTGGCAGGTGGGTTGCTGTCATTTGTTTGACTATTGCATCAGCATTCATTGATTCACATTTTCAGCTTAGCGGATCGGTTCTGTACTTCAGCAATGTCCTGTGGCCTCAGATAACCTTCTGGAACTTTTTGGCCAGCATCCTAGCCTATCAGCGGGACAGATACCGGCTGGACAAGTTTAGGCAGGCGGAACATATTCGGAGCGCACAGTTGGCATGGAGCAGTGACTTCCACAGCGAGGGAGTGCAGCAGTTCCTGCACAGCATGGATGAGGATCGACGGAAACTGCTTGTCCGGCTGGCCTCCAGCAAAATGTGTTAGATAATTGTATATAACTATTACTATTAAAAAATATAAAAAAGTTGTTTTTATTTTGAACAACAAGGTTGCCACTGTGCTGCGATAATGTGTGGGAGCAAAGTATCGCCGTCAGGCAGCGGTGGAGTAGGCATCGGCACTATCGATTATCGCAACGATTGTTTCACAACTCAACTTGCTGCTACAAACGCGTTTTTTTTTGTTGTACAAATCTAAAATACACGAATAGAATTAGTTTCGAGCTCATTGTTACCGCCTCTATACGTTTTAGATAGTTTTAATACAAATTTCCTGTGAAAAATTGAAAGTTAATCATAGACCTCGCCACTCCACGGGCGTGAGCGTGACGACGACGGGAGAGTAAAAAAAAAACCGAAGTGGTAACGAGAAAATCGGAAGAAAAAAAAGCATAAAACCAAATACCAATAGAACGCGTACACATACATGCAACAAAAGTCAGCAAGTCGAGTTTAAAAGAGCTGCGAAAATTTCGCAAAGTGCAACCACAGGAAAAAAGGTAAGTCAAATGCATTTCTTGTGTGTGCGGCTGTTCTCGGCCTTTACTCTCTCACTGTGCTCTCGTCTACTTGTATCCCTTTCTCGCTCTGGCCATGCATTTTGCCGTAGCGATGCTGTATTGATTTTTTCTCCGTGGTGGGTGGGTTCGGGATGCGGTCAACCTGAGCCACAGCGAATCAATTTTGGGCAGAGTTCCGTTTCATCCGCTGCATCTTTCTAATCATATTTTGTGCCCTGGCAGGCAGGAATAGGCAAAGAGAGAGAGAGTGGGAGAGAGAGATGGGGGGCACGCAAGAGTGCTGAAAGCTGAACGAACAGTTATAAAAGTGCAAAGTCGCGCTCTCTCTTTAATTCCGTTACGTCTCTCTCTCTGTCTCTCTCGCTGTGCTTCTCCTGCGTGCATGGGTGTGTGGGTGTGTGTGTGTGTGTGCGTGTTCGTGTGTTTATTTTACTTGATACTTCCCCACTCTCCTTTGTCCCGTTTCACTAGCAACAGGAGCAAAGGCGGCATCATTCACAAATCGATCGCAAAAACCGAGCATAACACACAGCCATGTATGCCGGAGCATATGCACCAAACGCTGGCGGCGTACAGCAGCACACAGGAGGCGGCTACTACGGCAACGGGGCCGTGGCCGGAGCTGGCGGCGGCACTGGTCAGCGTCGCGACCGCATTTGCTATCCACGCAACAACTTTCCCGGCGCTGGCAGCGGTGCAGCATCATTGAACGGAGCCGCTGGCGCGGCTGGCAGCATGCACTTTAGCCAGCACTACGGCGTGATGGCCTACGGCATACAGAGCGGCATCAGCATGGGTGGCGGTGCCGCCGGTACCGGAGGCAATCCGTATCGCGGCGCCAACACCGTACAGAATGGCGGTGCCTTTGGCAATGGAGTAGCTGGCGGCGGTGCCGGCTACCAAGGCGGACTGCACGGAAAGAGTCCCAACTACACACAGCGCTACCAGAAGCCGCACAACGGAGGCCTTGGCAACGGCGGTGGCGGCTATCAGGCCGGCGGCTACAATGCCGCTGCCCTGGGCATGCTGTCCAAAGAGGAGCGTGCCGAAATTCAGCGCGAGAAGGCCAAGAATCCGGGCCGCAACCTGGTCAAGCCCAAGTGGGAGCAGCTGCAGCCGTTCCCCAAGAACTTTTACGTCATCCACCCGAATACGCTGAACATGTCGGAGCAGGCCGTAGCCGAGCTGCGCCGCGAGCTGGAGATCACTGTCTCTGGCAACGAGCTGCCCCACCCGGTAGCCAATTTCGAGGAGTGCTCGCTGCCCTCGCACGTCATCGATGAGATGAAGCGTCAGGGCTTCACCAAGCCCACGGCCATCCAGTCCCAGGGCTGGCCCATCGCCCTCAGCGGCCGCGATCTGGTGGGCATTGCCCAGACCGGCTCCGGCAAGACGCTGGCCTACATGCTGCCGGCCATTGTGCACATTGGCAACCAGCCGCCGATACTGCGCGGCGAGGGACCCATCGCCCTGGTGCTGGCACCCACACGGGAGCTGGCCCAGCAGATTCAGTCGGTGGTGCGCGACTACGGCCATCTGTGCAAGCCGGAGATCCGTCACACTTGCATCTTTGGTGGCTCCTCGAAGGTGCCGCAGGCGCGCGACCTGGAGCGCGGCGTCGAAGTTATTATTGCCACGCCGGGCCGGCTGATCGACTTCCTGGAGAACCGGAACACCAATCTGGCCCGCTGCACCTACCTGGTGCTGGACGAGGCCGATCGCATGCTCGACATGGGCTTCGAGCCGCAGATACGCAAGATCATCGAACAGATCCGCCCCGATCGACAGGTGGTCATGTGGTCTGCCACCTGGCCCAAGGAGGTGCAGGCCCTGGCCGGAGATTTCCTCAACGACTACATCCAGATCAACATTGGATCGATGAATCTGTCGGCCAACCACAACATTCGCCAGATCGTCGAGATATGCACAGAGATGGAGAAGCCGCAGCGCATGGTGCGACTGCTCAAGGAGATCGCTCCGACCACCAACAATTCCTCCAACAGTGGCAACAAAATCATCATATTCGTGGAGACCAAGATCAAGGTGAGTTCCAACTGAATCTCCACAGACTTTGAGGCTAACAACGTTTCTGTTTTGCGCAGGTGGAGGACATCTTGCAGATCATCCGCACGGAGGGCTACACCGCCACCTCGATCCATGGGGACAAGACACAGAACGAGCGCGATTCGGTGCTGAAGGATTTCCGCAACGGCAAGTCAAACATATTGATTGCCACTGATGTGGCATCGCGCGGCCTCGATGTCGAGGACTTGCAGTATGTCATCAATTATGATTATCCAAATTCATCGGAGAATTATGTTCATCGCATTGGGCGTACCGGTCGCTGCCAGCAGCTGGGCACCGCCTATACCTTTTTCACGCCCGACAATGCCAAGCAGGCGCGTGAGCTCATCTCTGTGCTGGAGGAGGCGGGACAGACGCCATCGCAGGCGCTGCTCGATCTCGCTCGCTCGATGCCCAGCTCGGGCAATTATCGCGGCAATAAGCGCTGGAACAGCACCGGCAACAGCTCTGGCGGCGGCGGCGGCGGTGCCAGCTACAACAACGGTGTCTATCAGCAGCGTGGAAATCCGCTCAACTATCAGGCCGGCGGTGGGTACAACAATAATCGGGCTGGTGCCGCAACCGGTGGCTATCAGCAGTATGCCGCTGGCGGCAACGGTTACCAGCAGAATGGCATCAGTGGCGGCAACTGGAATCGCATGAACCAGCTGGGACAGGATGGCGGCAATCGCAACGGCAGCACCTACCGCCCGCGCGCGCCCTTCAACAATGGTGGGCCGCGTGCCATTATGGGACATCAGGGCGGTGGCGCTGGTGGTGCCGGAGGTGGCAGCCCACAGCCGCATTTGGGCCAGCAGGGCGGACCCTTCATACAGCAGGCGTATCGCAATCGCGGCCAGTTTGTGCCGCAAAATGCTGCCACCGGAGGCATGCCGCCGCGCTTTCAGCAGTTCCCCAAGCGCGACTACCAGCAGCAGGGTGTGCCCCAGCAGCTCTATCAGCCGCAGCAGCAGCAACAGCAGCAGCAAAAGTCCTCGAAGGATGAGAAATATGCACAGCAGCCGGCGACTGTGGCCACTGCTTCCATGGTGCAGTATACGCCCACCAATTCGCCGCCGATTGCAACAGTGACAGCAGCCGCAGCTGCTGTGGCTGGACGTGCCACCGTGTCCGCTGGCCCGGGTACTGCTTACATGTACGACGCCAATGGTGTGCTGACCACCGCAGCTGCTCCGGGCACCAATCCGTATGCCAATCAGTTCAGCATGCCGGCCACCTACTATACGGCCCAGCATCATCAGTTTACGGCGACCGTGGCCGGTCCGGGACCGGGTCCGGCGGCTACCATCGAGCAGACGGGCCAGCATTAGGGCCACTGCAGCCCATTCACACAACAGCCGTAAGAATGACACTAAGAACAACAACACCAATAACAAATAGCAGCAGCAAAACTAACAACAACAACACAACGGACACAACGGCAACAATTACTGAAGGAAAGGAAAGGGAAAAGAAAAAGAAAAAGAAAACTGCAGGACGAGCACTCGCTTATCGCCGCAACTTCACCCACACACACCACACACATTACACTCGAAACACTCGACAGATGCGAACGTTCGATCGGACATTTTGGTTATATCTTTCATTCTTAGTTCACTCGACAACCAATGCAAGTTCAATGTTGGCAAACAGTTATCATAAAAGATCAGGCAAAAACAAGCATACATAATCGTACATGTGACCACAAATTGTATGGCATGGTGACAATAGTGACAGGAGCCGCTGCTGCAGCCGGACAACAACAAGACAACGTGGTAAGAGAGTGCATCCTGCACCATAACATGTGGTGAAATTACTAACAAGGTGATGTTCTCCGCTAACTTATTCACCACGCTCAAAAAGCAAGCGCTAGAAAGTGATAGAGATAGAAGACGTCGCCTTGTAAGTAATTTCACCCTGCACCATAATACCCCAAATAAATGTCGCATTTATGTAAACGCTGTGATTCCAGGCGATTACCAACAGTAGCAGCAGCAGCAGCAGTCCAGCAATTGGAGCAGCACATTATCATCGCCATCCTTCACCTCGCATGATGAGGTAACGAATCAAAAAAAGATACAAATGCAAGAGTGACAGAACGTTGATAAATATTAGTTATAGTTACCCCCCCACTCCCCACCACACTCGCAATGTTCTTTGAAAGCTTTGAGATGTTCGTTTAAGTAGGTTTTATACTTTTCGGAACGCATAGCAGACGCGAATCTAAAATGAAATCAAAATTTAGTCTCTTCTTTATTAAATGTGTAAAGCAAAATTGAAAGTACACAACACACACACCCAGACAAATACACAAACACACACATACAACCCGTTATGCCGTTAATTACGAGAGTGATGAACATGCATTTTTTTTTTTAACAATTTTTTTCATATTAATGTTTGGAAGGAAACCGACTTGGTTGGTCACGAAAATTAACAATTTTGCATGCCACACACAAAAATATGCAACAAAAACCAACAACAAACACAAAAATTACAACAAAATGAAAACTGAGCGAACAATTCGAAAAAAAATAATGCAAGTTAGTTAGAGACATTTATTGGCCAACACAAAAAAAAAACATCATAAATGAATAAAAGTAACAATAAAATGAATAAAAAGCCAAAAGAAAATAGAATCCGAAACGAATTTTGGCAAAAGTTGAGAACAGGCAGGCGCTGCTTTGGTAAAAAAAAGTATGTAGAAGAACCAAACAAAAAATAATAATAACAAAACACACACGTTCACACAAGCACACATACATGTACACACAGACGCACGCATATTACGGTTATCATTTCGTTTCCGTTTTTATAGGGCATAAAATATGAAGAAGAAAAGAGAAGAAAAAAAATCCATATGCCAATGCTGCCGATTCAAGCTTGATTTAATGAAGATTGCAAAACACACACACAACAACAACAAAAATACTCGTTTTTGTAACGAATTCGATTGCCGAACCCAAACCAATCCCCAATCCCCCACCCCAAGTAATCCCCACACAACATTCGCCCCTAAATTAATGAAGTTTTTTCAAAAGTTCTATGCAAATACTTGACAAAAGCCAAACAAAAATGGTAAAACAAACGACTTAAAAGCAAGAAGAAATTCAAATACAAATTTCAATTTCAACTATTCCAAGTTCCAACGAGTCAAAGAACAGGAACAACAAACAAAAAAAAGAAAAGACTGCCACATTCATCCATAAAAACAGGAAAAGCGAAAACGATGCAAACAAACACAAAATGTATTCGATGCAGAGAGGAGATGTTGTGGGAGAATCGAATGAATATATATTGATAATGATAATACAGTTACAGCCAACATAATGCATATTTCCAGATTATTCCAATTGAATGGTTTTCTGCCTTTTAATCGAGATTTGTATTTGTTTCGATATAAATTTATAATTTTCAATTTTCAATTTTGATTTCGGTTTTCGCGTTCAAATTTGCTCATTTGTTTTTTCTTTTTCTTTCCCGATTTTGATAATAACGCAAAAGATCGAGTTCGAGTTCGAGTTGGAGTTTCGTTGAAGTAGTAGTAAGAGGCGCGATAGCTCCAGTAAGACATAAGAGTTAGCAACGATATCAGGTACATACTTATGTATACATACCACCAGAGTGGGCCTTCAGCAGTTGTCGTCTGTCCAGTAGAATTGCTGGCCTCCCGATCATCATCATCAGCAGAAGCAGCAGCAGCAGCAGCATCCACCATTTAACCTACCATCTACCCACAAATCAGTACAAAAGATGACGGAAACATCATTTCTTTTATTCATTTAGCCGTAGGAAAAGAACAGAAACAAGGGATTATACAACAACAAACACAAACAAGCAAACAAAAGAGAGAAAAAGTGAACATTTTTTTACAAATAGTCAAAGAATCATGTAGATTAAATGATACTCTACATAAACGTATTTATTCGTATATGCATGTGGTGTATATTCGTTAGCCGAACCAAGTTTCCTTGAAACAATTTTCTCATTTTTAGTTCTCTATATACACACGTATGTACGTATGTGCGTATGTACAACGTTTCAGTTTAGTAAATATCAAAAACCAGAGGATGGAATAGGAGAAGAAGGAGAAATTACAATGCCAACCACAAGGATCTCTTTGAAAAAAAAAAAAAAAAAACCCCAAAATGGGAAGGAAAAAACTTTTTTTTTTTTTTTTTTTTTTTTGTGTACAAACAATAGATACTTAGGATGGAAAGATGAATGGATGGGTATATAGGAGAGATTGTTTGGATTGTTAACGAATCAAATTGGTTCCAGTTCATTTCATTTCATTTCGTTTAGTTTCGTTTTTGGGGTACAGCTGTTTTGAGTTCATTTGAAATGGGTTTTCCTACGGGGAGTAAACACTTACACACACACATACATATATAGACAGGGTCCACTAAAATACTATTATTATTATTACATATTATTATTATTGTTTGTATGCAGGGGGATGCCTCGAGGGGTGTATGTTTATGGCAGGTGTAAATGGAGCAGATGGTTTTTTGTTTTGTTTTTAATTTTTTGTGTATTATTTCTTGTTTTTTTTCTTAATTATTATTTTGATGCAACCGAATTGTGATGATGTGATAGACTTATATAAACAAACAAAAATACAAAAAAAGATACCAATTAATAACCAGTTTAAATGCAGTTTAGCAGAGCAAACCGCTGCAGATGAATATGAGAATACGAATATGAATATTAATATGGATATATGTTATGTATTTGTATTATTGTCGTTGTCGCTAAATAGACAATGTCTGATGGCTGATGGCTATGCTATATATATGTATTATGGATGACTTGAGGCATACATTCTTTTTTGAAGAAATAAAACTATAGAGCGCGATATTTGTATTGTATTTATCTATAAGTTGTTGTGTCCACCACACACTGCGAGACGGGGGAAAAACGAAAACAAAGCAAAACAAAACAAAAAATCCAAACAACAAATGACAAACCACAAGCAAACAAACAAACGAAAACAAAAAAAATGGTAAAACACAAAAACACGAAAAAATGAGAAAAAAAAGAGCAAAAGCCGTTGAAACTGATAAAATTTAAGAGAGTTACTAAAACTGAAAACAAACCCCGAAGAAAGCAAGAAAAAAGAGAACAAAAAAGAAAATGAAATGAAAAAGATAACAAAAGCGAATGGAAATTCCCGATATTCACAAAATGTGGATGGGGGGAGTTTTATTTGTTTGTTTGTTGTATTTTCTTTTTGTACGTTTTGGGGTCACACTCTTTCTCCCTTGTCTTGATCGCTCTCTCTCTCTCTCTCTCCCCCTCTGTCTCTGCCTCCGTCTATCTCTCTCTCTCTCTAACTCTCGCACTCTCCCAGTCCTAGTCTCTCACTCTTCTTAATGATTTATGTATATATATGTACAAATACAAGGACGATCGTGAATCGCAGATCCATATATACATACATACATATATTTTTGAAAGTATAGAAATGCAACTTTTGAAAAAAATTCAACCAAAAAGTTAAAAAACGTAACTAGAACCAAAAATAAAAAACAAATCGAGTGCCGCGTCGCGTCGCGTAATCGTTTCGCATGTGTTCAGCTTTGAAAAATAAGAAGCAAAATAAAACAAAAATGAAACACAAAGACAAAACAAAAGCAAGAAACTAAAAGAAAGACACCGTTATTTCGATGGTTTGTTGTACAACACTGTTTTACGTTCGCCAAACGCATAAATCTAAAATCGTTTTGCCACGCTAAACATTTTTTGGTTTTTGCTGTTTTCGTTTTAGTTTTTTTGCGTTTTCGTTGATTTTAGTTTCGATTCCGTTATGCATCTTTTACTTTGTCAACAAAAGAGAATAAAACCAATATATATGTACATATATGCGCATGCACAGGCATGCAAGCCAGAGCCTGCCAGAGCCAGGGCTAAAAAAACAGAAAAAAGGAAGAATAAAAAAAGAAAAAAGTGAATTGCATTTACCGTTACAATGCGGGTGTTGGTCGCCAGCCAGGCAGCGCGCGCGTCTCGCACAAGTGCCAAAAATGCAAATGATAAAAGAGAACGAACGTCAAGAAACTCTCACACAAGCCCACATACAGCAGACGCACACACAACATGCAGACATACATACATAAGTACATACATAAACACCTACAAGCATACTTTTAAGCGCCAAAGTTAGAAGCGAGTGGCTTTTGAGCGTAGTAATTGATCGATTCGCGATTATCAATGGGCGGCGGCAACAGCAGGCAGAACATTGTTGTTTGCCATTGTTGATTTAAGAAATAAATGTTTGATGTTGCAGCAGTAGCAGCAGTGTAAGTTAAACAAACAATGCATGAAAACATACATACATAAATGCATACAATATGAATATTTGTGTTCGGCCACAAATTGAAGCAGAAAGCTAAAGCGTAACCGTCAAAGAGTGGAAAGTAAAAAGAGTAAACCAAAACCCATTGTGATACAGCTGCAAAAGAAACAAAAACAAAAGCAAAAAAAACAAAAAACAAAAACGCGTTAGAACCTTACGACGATAACAAAATGGTTTTATTGTCATTTACATACTTGTAATTTCGATGGCGAATCAAAAATAAAAAAAGGGAGAAACCTACTAAATCGAATCTATTACGAATTCAATCAAAAATACAGCAAGCCAACAATTTATCCAAACTAGTTTAAAAACAAATAACAAAACACACACACACACAAATATTTTGTTTGATTTCGAATGAAGATTGTGTAGCACACACGTGTGCGAATTTTTGCTAAATTTTTTAGTTGTTGCAAAAAAATTGTAGGTAAAAAGTTTGAGGCAAATGCAAATTCTTAGCCATTTTGAGGATGCGTGCATTTAGAAGTTAGCAACCAAAACGAGAAACACATTGAGTACGAGTACTTTCAAAATCGTAATCTTAAGATCATCAGACATCAGACATAACAGACACACACATACACAAAGAACATAAATAATTGGTGGATTGGTGCATCGATTTGCAAATTAAAATATATGAAAAGAGCTGAGCAAACATATTTGAAGTAAATGTTAACAGCATAGAGTTAAGAACGATGAAAAACACACACACACCTACGTATATTTAAACACATTATTATAATAATTATAACAAAAAAGCATATACATATATACACACACGATTTATACATATGTATATGTATGTATACTATGCAATTTAATGCATATTCTAAAAACAGTTGTTTCGCCCGCCTCGCCTTGCCTCGCTTCGAATTCAATTTGGAATATCGCGAGCAGCATACTGGTAGCGGAGTTAAGGAGAAACTAATGAAGGAAATCTAAATTGTAATCAATTTATCTTATGTACTAGTTATTAGGCAACACGTAAACACACACACACACACACACACACACTCGTACCCAGTCCCCAGCCAACGCCTTTACCCTAGCCTCAACACCCATCCCTCCTCGTTCCCATCACCAGTCGACTAATGTTAAACACACAAAAAACCCGTATAAAATGCATCAATATGAATATGTAACGATCATGTTTACAGCAAGCAAAATGGATATCTTCTTTGTAATAAACAAACAAACAACAAAAATCACTTTTAAATTCACAGATTTATTCAATTGTATTTATTGTATGTGGGTGGATATTATTATTATTCATACATAAGTGAAATTAGAGCGGCACACACGAATAATTCACAAGTGATTGCCCGAGACTCTAAGTTGGACTAGGCCTTGTCGTGCGCATGACTGGAAATGTGCCTGCCTCACCTTAACGACGAGTAGCTTCTCACTGAATTGATCAGCCATCTCCACAGCTACTGGAAAAGCTTATCCTCTAATTCTTGTACATCTGGTTCCAGAGGCACGTTATTTATGGCGTTCATGTATGTGCTGTACGCCGCTTGGTCCTTGATCTGTTGCACTGCCTCCTCCTCAGTACGAAAGTTGAATATATCCATAAAGAGACGAACAGTCCACAATTTCAGTAGAGCGTGGATCATTGGCGATGAATGATGCTGTAAATCGAAATGTTATTCAGTTCAATTCAGTTCAGAGTTCATTAGTACA
Source organism: Drosophila subobscura (assembly GCF_008121235.1). Taxonomy (NCBI): domain Eukaryota; kingdom Metazoa; phylum Arthropoda; class Insecta; order Diptera; family Drosophilidae; genus Drosophila; species Drosophila subobscura. The sequence continues at coordinate 18,874,484 of NC_048530.1, read as the reverse complement.
AAGTGTTTCCCATTGCCACTTACAGTGGTGGTGCTAAAAGTATTTTCCAATTTTAGAAACATATTTCCCGTTATGTCTCGCTTGAACATATGAAGCATGATTACACGAGAGAGGCCCATAAAGTGGTCAGTTCTTTGCAGGTGATTATCGTAAAAGAATTGATCCAGCGGCTTTTGTTCGTCGAGAATGTCTTCAATACATCTTTCTCCATTCGACTGTGAGATAAAACAATCAATTAGCTGTTGGCAAGTGCATGAAACTAAAGAGTTATCCAAAGCTTACAGAATTACCACCTTACGCGGAACTCTCTCTAGCGCAGATTGACGCTGTCCCGATGGTGGCTGTGCATCCGAATCGAATGTGTTGGAATTTCTGCGAGTTTATTAAAACGTTAATTTAAGGCACAAATTGATTCTACTTTTAGATAGACTTACTCAGATTCTGGTGTCGAAGAGGGACCGGCACTGCGTACTTTTTCATTTTGGTCGCGAATCATTGCCATTAGTTGGGGGTTTTGTTTTATTCTTACTTGTGGGTTTATGCGGCGGCGTTTGCGCTCCTCGTGGTCGCTGTAAGAAATGTAAGAAATGAGTGCACATCACGTGTGGAGTTTTGTATGTAATTCACACACCTTTCGGTTGTTGAGGCTTCTGGACTGCTGAAGCTGGAGGTGGAGCTGGAGCGCATAGACGTGTAAAGCTGACGGTAATAATTGTATAAATGTGTATCTGTGTGTGTTTAACACACATGTGTGTTTAATGTGTTTAAAACCACGCCTCACAATTTCTGTACATAACGTATGGCCTAAATAAAACAAACGAAACACGTGACAATGGCATCTCATTCGTGGCTCTCATATGAAAAGATTTCGCTGCTGGTGTTGCTATTGCGCGATCGATCGGACACGGCGACACTGCTTGTGCTGACCATTAGACCACTGGGCACCTCGCCAATGGACAGCACTGAGCTGCTTTCATATGCGCTGGAGGTAACCGAGCTCAGCTCATCCCCACTGACGCCAGAGTCCATCGATGCGATTGATGGCGGAGTGACATCTCCCTCGGCGGCTGCCGGCTGTTGCTGCTGCATCTGATTCTTGCTGTTTTCGGTACGGGCACGCTTCTCCTCCAAGCCGATTGTATTGCCGTTGCTGTCAGCTCTGCGCTTGTGTGCAGACCGACGCTCGGCGGTGGGACTCCAGTCGAGGGCATGATGTACGGTTGCACGGACTGTCAGTTGAATGGGCCCACCAACAGAACTATTGCAATCAGGCTGTGAGATATCCACATCCATATCAACATCCATATCCTCAGGCGAGGCACGAGCCGGCGACGGCAGCATGGTTGATTGGCGTTGATCCATGGGCTGCGAGGACAAGCACTCCAGCTCGCTCTCGTAGCGGGCACGTTCGAAATGCAGCTTTTCTTCGTCTTCATTGGCTTCCTGTGCCGACATTTCCACGGCCTGCGCAAGCTGCTTAAGTCCATCATATGGCATTCCTCCCTCATAGACACCAGCGTCTTGGGGCTTGGCTACTAAGCGGCGGTAGGCGCTGCTGCGCAAATCCATTTTGTTTTTTACCTTAAAATAAACACAAAACAAAACAAAAGTGACGCTTCAGGAACTGTATTTTGGCATAACGGCAGTTTGTGCTATGTAAAATCTACCCCATTGCCCTAGAGTAAACCAAATAATTCTGCATCTGACAATTGTATTTTTTGTAGTCAACTGGATGTTGAAATTGCCTAGTAAAATCAGCCAGCAACTAAGTCTAGATGCATAGTTATAGACTCGTATAATACGAGGTAAACCAACCGAAATTTTAGAGAAATTTTGCGTAGAGTCAAATCGTGTGGAGAAAACTACTTTGAAATTTTGGAAGTGCCGCAGGATGTCACAAAAGTTCAGATCAAATCCTGTTGCATTTGGGGGCTTCTTCTTATTCATACTCGTGGGTTTAGGCGGCGTTTGCGCTCCTCGTGGTCGCTGTAAGAAATGTAAGAAATGAGTGCACATCACGTGTGGAGTTTTGTATGTAATTCACACACCTTTCGGTTGGTGAGGCTTCTGGACTGCTGAAGCTGGAGCTGGAGCTGTCCATATCGTCAATATATTCCAGCTGCATATTGAGATACAAATCATCTTTCAATGGGGTCATACCTGGCAAATGATCATGGGAATATGAATCCTCATATTTGGTGGAGTCCACTCGCATTTGGATGCTACCAGTGTGGAATTCCGCATGCAATTTCCGAACAGGCTGCTCCCCCACCATATCGAGCAGGTCCCGCAAGCTACTCTCAATCAAATCCCACTTGGCAGGCGTCACCCAGTGATAGTTATACGATTTCTTGCCAAAGCAGGTGACCGGGCTCGGCGACACTTTGGTGTGGCAGATTATGCATTGCTCATTATACTGCAAGTGAATAGTAAATTATATAAATATCGCAGGTGGGTACTGCACCATATCTACCTTGTTTTGCACAACAAACTGGAATTCACCGCTGGCAGTAAGGGACGTTTTGTTCAACAAATTAGCTATTTTAACAAACACAAACCGGCGTTCGCGGCAAATGTCAGTTGTAGTCAGTGTGACCGCGCATTTATCGATTAAATATACCATCAGACCCTCAAAAAGAATGCGAAATATACCTTCTCATTTTCTAAATTTTTGTAAATATGCCAATGAGTATGACAACAGGAAAGACGTTGCGAAAATTGCGACTGATGTATTAAATAAATAAATTCTTTCATAAATATCTAGGACTAGCGGTATGGATGATAATCAAACCCATATTGAAGCTGACATTCCGTAAGTTGTACCACTGAAAGTAAAGAAACAATGCTTTATATTGACTGAAAATTAGGAATTCGGAGCCGACTATTGAGACGCAAGTGGAGGTAGATGCTTCCAATCTCGTGTTGAACCCGTCGTTCCACATGCAGGGCGTTCCGATGAATGGCGACATGGCTGGTTCAAGCTTAAGTTCATGCATAGGAGACGAATTTAACGATGGTTCCACCACAGACAATTTCGAGGATGTGGGTGCTCCAGACAACAACCAGGCTCTTGCTGTTCCAGGCATACAGATGCACGAAAACCCAGAGCCAAGCTCTTCAAAAAATATCGAACACATCCAATTTTAAAGCTAATTTGCAGCCAACTCGTCGTCGACGCACCGCACCGGCCTACTTCAATGATCCGGAATCAATTGGAGCGCGTGTGGCCAAGCGTGGTAGAGGCAGAACTGCCCCTATTGAATTAGCTACGCCCCTAGACGTAACAAACTTCATTCAGGATGTGGCCGTTCCAGACAACAACGAGGCTCTTGCTGTTCCAGGTATACAGATGCACGAAAACCCACAGCCAAGCTCTTTACAAATATGGAACACATCCAATTTTAAAGCTTATTTGCAGCCAACTCGTCGTCGACGCACCGCATCGGCCTACTTCAATGATCCGGAATCAATTGGAGCGCGTGTGGCCAAGCGTGGTAGAGGCAGAACTGCCCCTATTGAATTAGCTACGCCCCTAGACGTAACAAACTTCATTCAGGATGTGGCCGTTCCAGACAACAACGAGGCTCTTGCTGTTCCAGGCATACAGATGCACGAAAACCCAGAGCCAAGCTCTTCAAAAATATCGAACACATCCAATTTTAAAGCTTATTTGCAGCCAACTCGTCGTCGACGCACCGCTTCGGCCTACTTCAATGATCCGGAATCAATTGGAGCGCGTGTGGCCAAGCGTAGTGGAGGTAGAACTGCCCCTATTGAATTAGCTACGCCCCTAGACGTAACAAACTTCATTCAGGATGTGGCCGTTCCAGACAACAACGAGGCTCTTGCTGTTCCAGGCATACAGATGCACGAAAACCCAGAGCCAAGCTCTTCAAAAATATCGAACACATCCAATTTTAAAGCTTATTTGCAGCCAACTCGTCGTCGACGCACCGCTTCGGCCTACTTCAATGATCCGGAATCAATTGGAGCGCGTGTGGCCAAGCGTAGTGGAGGCAGAACTGCCCCTATTGAATTAGCTACGCCCCTAGACATAACAAACTACATTCAGGAGGTGTCTGCCCTATTGGCGAACGAGCGCGTGACCAAGCAGGACTTTCTGCAGTTTTCCAAAAACTCTATTCGCTCACTGCAAAAAGCCATAGCTAGCTGCAAAAGAGCCTTGAGGGAGGCCCCCAAGTAGTGCTTTCACATTGAGAATTCGGATATAATAATAAACAATAATACATTGTGCGTAAGCCTCAATACTTCGACAAGCGCATGGACGTGTGCATGTACATAAATAATTCCTTAGGCTTAATTGAGGCAGTGCTGCACAAGATCCTTGTTGTCTGCACGCAAGCGCATAGACGTGTAAAGCTGACGGTAATAATTGTATAAATGTGTATCTGTGTGTGTTTAACACACATGTGTGTTTAATGTGTTTAAAACCACGCCTCACAATTTCTGTACATAACGTATGGCCTAAATAAAACAAACGAAACACGTGACAATGGCATCTCATTCGTGGCTCTCATATGAAAAGATTTCGCTGCTGGTGTTGCTATTGCGCGATCGATCGGACACGGCGACACTGCTTGTGCTGACCATTAGACCACTGGGCACCTCGCCAATGGACAGCACTGAGCTGCTTTCATATGCGCTGGAGGTAACCGAGCTCAGCTCATCCCCACTGACGCCAGAGTCCATCGATGCGATTGATGGCGGATTGACATCTCCCTCGGCGGCTGCCGGCTGTTGCTGCTGCATCTGATTCTTGCTGTTTTCGGTACGGGCACGCTTCTCCTCCAAGCCGATTGTATTGCCGTTGCTGTCAGCTCTGCGCTTGTGTGCAGACCGACGCTCGGCGGTGGGACTCCAGTCGAGGGCATGATGTACGGTTGCACGGACTGTCAGTTGAATGGGCCCACCAACAGAACTATTGCAATCAGGCTGTGAGATATCCACATCCATATCAACATCCATATCCTCAGGCGAGGCACGAGCCGGCGACGGCAGCATGGTTGATTGGCGTTGATCCATGGGCTGCGAGGACAAGCACTCCAGCTCGCTCTCGTAGCGGGCACGTTCGAAATGCAGCTTTTCTTCGTCTTCATTGGCTTCCTGTGCCGACATTTCCACGGCCTGCGCAAGCTGCTTAAGTCCATCATATGGCATTCCTCCCTCATAGACACCAGCGTCTTGGGGCTTGGCTACTAAGCGGCGGTAGGCGCTGCTGCGCAAATCCATTTTTTTTTTACCTTAAAATAAACACAAAACAAACAAAAAGTGACGCTTCAGGAACTGTATTTTGGCATAACGGCAGTTTGTGCTATGTAAAATCTACCCCATTGCCCTAGAGTAAAACCAAATAATTCTGCATCTGACAATTGTATTTTTTGTAGTCAACTGGATGTTGAAATTGCCTAGTAAAATCAGCCAGCAACTAAGTCTAGATGCATAGTTATAGACTCGTATAATACGAGGTAAACCAACCGAAATTTTAGAGAAATTTTGCGTAGAGTCAAATCGTGTGGAGAAAACTACTTTGAAATTTTGGAAGTGCCGCAGGATGTCACAAAAGTTCAGATCAAATCCTGTTGCATTTGGGGGCTTCTTCTTATTCATACTCGTGGGTTTAGGCGGCGTTTGCGCTCCTCGTGGTCGCTGTAAGAAATGTAAGAAATGAGTGCACATCACGTGTGGAGTTTTGTATGTAATTCACACACCTTTCGGTTGGTGAGGCTTCTGGACTGCTGAAGCTGGAGCTGGAGCTGTCCATATCGTCAATATATTCCAGCTGCATATTGAGATACAAATCATCTTTCAATGGGGTCATACCTGGCAAATGATCATGGGAATATGAATCCTCATATTTGGTGGAGTCCACTCGCATTTGGATGCTACCAGTGTGGAATTCCGCATGCAATTTCCGAACAGGCTGCTCCCCCACCATATCGAGCAGGTCCCGCAAGCTACTCTCAATCAAATCCCACTTGGCAGGCGTCACCCAGTGATAGTTATACGATTTCTTGCCAAAGCAGGTGACCGGGCTCGGCGACACTTTGGTGTGGCAGATTATGCATTGCTCATTATACTGCAAGTGAATAGTAAATTATATAAATATCGCAGGTGGGTACTGCACCATATCTACCTTGTTTTGCACAACAAACTGGAATTCACCGCTGGCAGTAAGGGACGTTTTGTTCAACAAATTAGCTATTTTAACAAACACAAACCGGCGTTCGCGGCAAATGTCAGTTGTAGTCAGTGTGACCGCGCATTTATCGATTAAATATACCATCAGACCCTCAAAAAGAATGCGAAATATACCTTCTCATTTTCTAAATTTTTTGTAAATATGCCAATGAGTATGACAACAGGAAAGACGTTGCGAAAATTGCGACTGATGTATTAAATAAATAAATTCTTTCATAAATATCTAGGACTAGCGGTATGGATGATAATCAAACCCATATTGAAGCTGACATTCCGTAAGTTGTACCACTGAAAGTAAAGAAACAATGCTTTATATTGACTGAAAATTAGGAATTCGGAGCCGACTATTGAGACGCAAGTGGAGGTAGATGCTTCCAATCTCGTGTTGAACCCGTCGTTCCACATGCAGGGCGTTCCGATGAATGGCGACATGGCTGGTTCAAGCTTAAGTTCATGCATAGGAGACGAATTTAACGATGGTTCCACCACAGACAATTTCGAGGATGTGGGTGCTCCAGACAACAACCAGGCTCTTGCTGTTCCAGGCATACAGATGCACGAAAACCCAGAGCCAAGCTCTTCAAAAATATCGAACACATCCAATTTTAAAGCTAATTTGCAGCCAACTCGTCGTCGACGCACCGCACCGGCCTACTTCAATGATCCGGAATCAATTGGAGCGCGTGTGGCCAAGCGTGGTAGAGGCAGAACTGCCCCTATTGAATTAGCTACGCCCCTAGACGTAACAAACTTCATTCAGGATGTGGCCGTTCCAGACAACAACGAGGCTCTTGCTGTTCCAGGTATACAGATGCACGAAAACCCACAGCCAAGCTCTTTACAAATATGGAACACATCCAATTTTAAAGCTTATTTGCAGCCAACTCGTCGTCGACGCACCGCATCGGCCTACTTCAATGATCCGGAATCAATTGGAGCGCGTGTGGCCAAGCGTGGTAGAGGCAGAACTGCCCCTATTGAATTAGCTACGCCCCTAGACGTAACAAACTTCATTCAGGATGTGGCCGTTCCAGACAACAACGAGGCTCTTGCTGTTCCAGGCATACAGATGCACGAAAACCCAGAGCCAAGCTCTTCAAAAATATCGAACACATCCAATTTTAAAGCTTATTTGCAGCCAACTCGTCGTCGACGCACCGCTTCGGCCTACTTCAATGATCCGGAATCAATTGGAGCGCGTGTGGCCAAGCGTAGTGGAGGTAGAACTGCCCCTATTGAATTAGCTACGCCCCTAGACGTAACAAACTTCATTCAGGATGTGGCCGTTCCAGACAACAACGAGGCTCTTGCTGTTCCAGGCATACAGATGCACGAAAACCCAGAGCCAAGCTCTTCAAAAATATCGAACACATCCAATTTTAAAGCTTATTTGCAGCCAACTCGTCGTCGACGCACCGCTTCGGCCTACTTCAATGATCCGGAATCAATTGGAGCGCGTGTGGCCAAGCGTAGTGGAGGCAGAACTGCCCCTATTGAATTAGCTACGCCCCTAGACATAACAAACTACATACAGGAGGTGTCTGCCCTATTGGCGAACGAGCGCGTGACCAAGCAGGACTTTCTGCAGTTTTCCAAAAACTCTATTCGCTCACTGCAAAAAGCCATAGCTAGCTGCAAAAGAGCCTTGAGGGAGGCCCCCAAGTAGTGCTTTCACATTGAGAATTCGGATATAATAATAAACAATAATACATTGTGCGTAAGCCTCAATGCTTCGACAAGCGCATGGACGTGTGCATGTACATAAATAATTCCTTAGGCTTAATTGAGGCAGTGCTGCACAAGATCCTTGTTGTCTGCACGCAAGCGCATAGACGTGTAAAGCTGACGGTAATAATTGTATAAATGTGTATCTGTGTGTGTTTAACACACATGTGTGTTTAATGTGTTTAAAACCACGCCTCACAATTTCTGTACATAACGTATGGCCTAAATAAAACAAACGAAACACGTGACAATGGCATCTCATTCGTGGCTCTCATATGAAAAGATTTCGCTGCTGGTGTTGCTATTGCGCGATCGATCGGACACGGCGACACTGCTTGTGCTGACCATTAGACCACTGGGCACCTCGCCAATGGACAGCACTGAGCTGCTTTCATATGCGCTGGAGGTAACCGAGCTCAGCTCATCCCCACTGACGCCAGAGTCCATCGATGCGATTGATGGCGGATTGACATCTCCCTCGGCGGCTGCCGGCTGTTGCTGCTGCATCTGATTCTTGCTGTTTTCGGTACGGGCACGCTTCTCCTCCAAGCCGATTGTATTGCCGTTGCTGTCAGCTCTGCGCTTGTGTGCAGACCGACGCTCGGCGGTGGGACTCCAGTCGAGGGCATGATGTACGGTTGCACGGACTGTCAGTTGAATGGGCCCACCAACAGAACTATTGCAATCAGGCTGTGAGATATCCACATCCATATCAACATCCATATCCTCAGGCGAGGCACGAGCCGGCGACGGCAGCATGGTTGATTGGCGTTGATCCATGGGCTGCGAGGACAAGCACTCCAGCTCGCTCTCGTAGCGGGCACGTTCGAAATGCAGCTTTTCTTCGTCTTCATTGGCTTCCTGTGCCGACATTTCCACGGCCTGCGCAAGCTGCTTAAGTCCATCATATGGCATTCCTCCCTCATAGACACCAGCGTCTTGGGGCTTGGCTACTAAGCGGCGGTAGGCGCTGCTGCGCAAATCCATTTTGTTTTTTACCTTAAAATAAACACAAAACAAACAAAAAGTGACGCTTCAGGAACTGTATTTTGGCATAACGGCAGTTTGTGCTATGTAAAATCTACCCCATTGCCCTAGAGTAAACCAAATAATTCTGCATCTGACAATTGTATTTTTGTAGTCAACTGGATGTTGAAATTGCCTAGTAAAATCAGCCAGCAACTAAGTCTAGATGCATAGTTATAGACTCGTATAATACGAGGTAAACCAACCGAAATTTTAGAGAAATTTTGCGTAGAGTCAAATCGTGTGGAGAAAACTACTTTTGAAATTTTGGAAGTGCCGCAGGATGTCACAAAAGTTCAGATCAAATCCTGTTGCATTTGGGGGCTTCTTCTTATTCATACTCGTGGGTTTAGGCGGCGTTTGCGCTCCTCGTGGTCGCTGTAAGAAATGTAAGAAATGAGTGCACATCACGTGTGGAGTTTTGTATGTAATTCACACACCTTTCGGTTGGTGAGGCTTCTGGACTGCTGAAGCTGGAGCTGGAGCTGTCCATATCGTCAATATATTCCAGCTGCATATTGAGATACAAATCATCTTTCAATGGGGTCATACCTGGCAAATGATCATGGGAATATGAATCCTCATATTTGGTGGAGTCCACTCGCATTTGGATGCTACCAGTGTGGAATTCCGCATGCAATTTCCGAACAGGCTGCTCCCCCACCATATCGAGCAGGTCCCGCAAGCTACTCTCAATCAAATCCCACTTGGCAGGCGTCACCCAGTGATAGTTATACGATTTCTTGCCAAAGCAGGTGACCGGGCTCGGCGACACTTTGGTGTGGCAGATTATGCATTGCTCATTATACTGCAAGTGAATAGTAAATTATATAAATATCGCAGGTGGGTACTGCACCATATCTACCTTGTTTTGCACAACAAACTGGAATTCACCGCTGGCAGTAAAGGGACGTTTTGTTCAACAAATTAGCTATTTTAACAAACACAAACCGGCGTTCGCGGCAAATGTCAGTTGTAGTCAGTGTGACCGCGCATTTATCGATTAAATATACCATCAGACCCTCAAAAAGAATGCGAAATATACCTTCTCATTTTCTAAATTTTTTGTAAATATGCCAATGAGTATGACAACAGGAAAGACGTTGCGAAAATTGCGACTGATGTATTAAATAAATAAATTCTTTCATAAATATCTAGGACTAGCGGTATGGATGATAATCAAACCCATATTGAAGCTGACATTCCGTAAGTTGTACCACTGAAAGTAAAGAAACAATGCTTTATATTGACTGAAAATTAGGAATTCGGAGCCGACTATTGAGACGCAAGTGGAGGTAGATGCTTCCAATCTCGTGTTGAACCCGTCGTTCCACATGCAGGGCGTTCCGATGAATGGCGACATGGCTGGTTCAAGCTTAAGTTCATGCATAGGAGACGAATTTAACGATGGTTCCACCACAGACAATTTCGAGGATGTGGGTGCTCCAGACAACAACCAGGCTCTTGCTGTTCCAGGCATACAGATGCACGAAAACCCAGAGCCAAGCTCTTCAAAAATATCGAACACATCCAATTTTAAAGCTAATTTGCAGCCAACTCGTCGTCGACGCACCGCACCGGCCTACTTCAATGATCCGGAATCAATTGGAGCGCGTGTGGCCAAGCGTGGTAGAGGCAGAACTGCCCCTATTGAATTAGCTACGCCCCTAGACGTAACAAACTTCATTCAGGATGTGGCCGTTCCAGACAACAACGAGGCTCTTGCTGTTCCAGGTATACAGATGCACGAAAACCCACAGCCAAGCTCTTTACAAATATGGAACACATCCAATTTTAAAGCTTATTTGCAGCCAACTCGTCGTCGACGCACCGCATCGGCCTACTTCAATGATCCGGAATCAATTGGAGCGCGTGTGGCCAAGCGTGGTAGAGGCAGAACTGCCCCTATTGAATTAGCTACGCCCCTAGACGTAACAAACTTCATTCAGGATGTGGCCGTTCCAGACAACAACGAGGCTCTTGCTGTTCCAGGCATACAGATGCACGAAAACCCAGAGCCAAGCTCTTCAAAAATATCGAACACATCCAATTTTAAAGCTTATTTGCAGCCAACTCGTCGTCGACGCACCGCTTCGGCCTACTTCAATGATCCGGAATCAATTGGAGCGCGTGTGGCCAAGCGTAGTGGAGGTAGAACTGCCCCTATTGAATTAGCTACGCCCCTAGACGTAACAAACTTCATTCAGGATGTGGCCGTTCCAGACAACAACGAGGCTCTTGCTGTTCCAGGCATACAGATGCACGAAAACCCAGAGCCAAGCTCTTCAAAAATATCGAACACATCCAATTTTAAAGCTTATTTGCAGCCAACTCGTCGTCGACGCACCGCTTCGGCCTACTTCAATGATCCGGAATCAATTGGAGCGCGTGTGGCCAAGCGTAGTGGAGGCAGAACTGCCCCTATTGAATTAGCTACGCCCCTAGACATAACAAACTACATTCAGGAGGTGTCTGCCCTATTGGCGAACGAGCGCGTGACCAAGCAGGACTTTCTGCAGTTTTCCAAAAACTCTATTCGCTCACTGCAAAAAGCCATAGCTAGCTGCAAAAGAGCCTTGAGGGAGGCCCCCAAGTAGTGCTTTCACATTGAGAATTCGGATATAATAATAAACAATAATACATTGTGCGTAAGCCTCAATACTTCGACAAGCGCATGGACGTGTGCATGTACATAAATAATTCCTTAGGCTTAATTGAGGCAGTGCTGCACAAGATCCTTGTTGTCTGCACGCAAGCGCATAGACGTGTAAAGCTGACGGTAATAATTGTATAAATGTGTATCTGTGTGTGTTTAACACACATGTGTGTTTAATGTGTTTAAAACCACGCCTCACAATTTCTGTACATAACGTATGGCCTAAATAAAACAAACGAAACACGTGACAATGGCATCTCATTCGTGGCTCTCATATGAAAAGATTTCGCTGCTGGTGTTGCTATTGCGCGATCGATCGGACACGGCGACACTGCTTGTGCTGACCATTAGACCACTGGGCACCTCGCCAATGGACAGCACTGAGCTGCTTTCATATGCGCTGGAGGTAACCGAGCTCAGCTCATCCCCACTGACGCCAGAGTCCATCGATGCGATTGATGGCGGATTGACATCTCCCTCGGCGGCTGCCGGCTGTTGCTGCTGCATCTGATTCTTGCTGTTTTCGGTACGGGCACGCTTCTCCTCCAAGCCGATTGTATTGCCGTTGCTGTCAGCTCTGCGCTTGTGTGCAGACCGACGCTCGGCGGTGGGACTCCAGTCGAGGGCATGATGTACGGTTGCACGGACTGTCAGTTGAATGGGCCCACCAACAGAACTATTGCAATCAGGCTGTGAGATATCCACATCCATATCAACATCCATATCCTCAGGCGAGGCACGAGCCGGCGACGGCAGCATGGTTGATTGGCGTTGATCCATGGGCTGCGAGGACAAGCACTCCAGCTCGCTCTCGTAGCGGGCACGTTCGAAATGCAGCTTTTCTTCGTCTTCATTGGCTTCCTGTGCCGACATTTCCACGGCCTGCGCAAGCTGCTTAAGTCCATCATATGGCATTCCTCCCTCATAGACACCAGCGTCTTGGGGCTTGGCTACTAAGCGGCGGTAGGCGCTGCTGCGCAAATCCATTTTGTTTTTTTACCTTAAAATAAACACAAAACAAACAAAAAGTGACGCTTCAGGAACTGTATTTTGGCATAACGGCAGTTTGTGCTATGTAAAATCTACCCCATTGCCCTAGAGTAAACCAAATAATTCTGCATCTGACAATTGTATTTTTGTAGTCAACTGGATGTTGAAATTGCCTAGTAAAATCAGCCAGCAACTAAGTCTAGATGCATAGTTATAGACTCGTATAATACGAGGTAAACCAACCGAAATTTTAGAGAAATTTTGCGTAGAGTCAAATCGTGTGGAGAAAACTACTTTGAAATTTTGGAAGTGCCGCAGGATGTCACAAAAGTTCAGATCAAATCCTGTTGCATTTGGGGGCTTCTTCTTATTCATACTCGTGGGTTTAGGCGGCGTTTGCGCTCCTCGTGGTCGCTGTAAGAAATGTAAGAAATGAGTGCACATCACGTGTGGAGTTTTGTATGTAATTCACACACCTTTCGGTTGGTGAGGCTTCTGGACTGCTGAAGCTGGAGCTGGAGCTGTCCATATCGTCAATATATTCCAGCTGCATATTGAGATACAAATCATCTTTCAATGGGGTCATACCTGGCAAATGATCATGGGAATATGAATCCTCATATTTGGTGGAGTCCACTCGCATTTGGATGCTACCAGTGTGGAATTCCGCATGCAATTTCCGAACAGGCTGCTCCCCCACCATATCGAGCAGGTCCCGCAAGCTACTCTCAATCAAATCCCACTTGGCAGGCGTCACCCAGTGATAGTTATACGATTTCTTGCCAAAGCAGGTGACCGGGCTCGGCGACACTTTGGTGTGGCAGATTATGCATTGCTCATTATACTGCAAGTGAATAGTAAATTATATAAATATCGCAGGTGGGTACTGCACCATATCTACCTTGTTTTGCACAACAAACTGGAATTCACCGCTGGCAGTAAGGGACGTTTTGTTCAACAAATTAGCTATTTTAACAAACACAAACCGGCGTTCGCGGCAAATGTCAGTTGTAGTCAGTGTGACCGCGCATTTATCGATTAAATATACCATCAGACCCTCAAAAAGAATGCGAAATATACCTTCTCATTTTCTAAATTTTTTGTAAATATGCCAATGAGTATGACAACAGGAAAGACGTTGCGAAAATTGCGACTGATGTATTAAATAAATAAATTCTTTCATAAATATCTAGGACTAGCGGTATGGATGATAATCAAACCCATATTGAAGCTGACATTCCGTAAGTTGTACCACTGAAAGTAAAGAAACAATGCTTTATATTGACTGAAAATTAGGAATTCGGAGCCGACTATTGAGACGCAAGTGGAGGTAGATGCTTCCAATCTCGTGTTGAACCCGTCGTTCCACATGCAGGGCGTTCCGATGAATGGCGACATGGCTGGTTCAAGCTTAAGTTCATGCATAGGAGACGAATTTAACGATGGTTCCACCACAGACAATTTCGAGGATGTGGGTGCTCCAGACAACAACCAGGCTCTTGCTGTTCCAGGCATACAGATGCACGAAAACCCAGAGCCAAGCTCTTCAAAAATATCGAACACATCCAATTTTAAAGCTAATTTGCAGCCAACTCGTCGTCGACGCACCGCACCGGCCTACTTCAATGATCCGGAATCAATTGGAGCGCGTGTGGCCAAGCGTGGTAGAGGCAGAACTGCCCCTATTGAATTAGCTACGCCCCTAGACGTAACAAACTTCATTCAGGATGTGGCCGTTCCAGACAACAACGAGGCTCTTGCTGTTCCAGGTATACAGATGCACGAAAACCCACAGCCAAGCTCTTTACAAATATGGAACACATCCAATTTTAAAGCTTATTTGCAGCCAACTCGTCGTCGACGCACCGCATCGGCCTACTTCAATGATCCGGAATCAATTGGAGCGCGTGTGGCCAAGCGTGGTAGAGGCAGAACTGCCCCTATTGAATTAGCTACGCCCCTAGACGTAACAAACTTCATTCAGGATGTGGCCGTTCCAGACAACAACGAGGCTCTTGCTGTTCCAGGCATACAGATGCACGAAAACCCAGAGCCAAGCTCTTCAAAAATATCGAACACATCCAATTTTAAAGCTTATTTGCAGCCAACTCGTCGTCGACGCACCGCTTCGGCCTACTTCAATGATCCGGAATCAATTGGAGCGCGTGTGGCCAAGCGTAGTGGAGGTAGAACTGCCCCTATTGAATTAGCTACGCCCCTAGACGTAACAAACTTCATTCAGGATGTGGCCGTTCCAGACAACAACGAGGCTCTTGCTGTTCCAGGCATACAGATGCACGAAAACCCAGAGCCAAGCTCTTCAAAAATATCGAACACATCCAATTTTAAAGCTTATTTGCAGCCAACTCGTCGTCGACGCACCGCTTCGGCCTACTTCAATGATCCGGAATCAATTGGAGCGCGTGTGGCCAAGCGTAGTGGAGGCAGAACTGCCCCTATTGAATTAGCTACGCCCCTAGACATAACAAACTACATACAGGAGGTGTCTGCCCTATTGGCGAACGAGCGCGTGACCAAGCAGGACTTTCTGCAGTTTTCCAAAACTCTATTCGCTCACTGCAAAAGCCATAGCTAGCTGCAAAAGAGCCTTGAGGGAGGCCCCAAGTAGTGCTTTCACATTGAGAATTCGGATATAATAATAAACAATAATACATTGTGCGTAAGCCTCAATACTTCGACAAGCGCATGGACGTGTGCATGTACATAAATAATTCCTTAGGCTTAATTGAGGCAGTGCTGCACAAGATCCTTGTTGTCTGCACGCAAGCGCATAGACGTGTAAAGCTGACGGTAATAATTGTATAAATGTGTATCTGTGTGTGTTTAACACACATGTGTGTTTAATGTGTTTAAAACCACGCCTCACAATTTCTGTACATAACGTATGGCCTAAATAAAACAAACGAAACACGTGACAATGGCATCTCATTCGTGGCTCTCATATGAAAAGATTTCGCTGCTGGTGTTGCTATTGCGCGATCGATCGGACACGGCGACACTGCTTGTGCTGACCATTAGACCACTGGGCACCTCGCCAATGGACAGCACTGAGCTGCTTTCATATGCGCTGGAGGTAACCGAGCTCAGCTCATCCCCACTGACGCCAGAGTCCATCGATGCGATTGATGGCGGATTGACATCTCCCTCGGCGGCTGCCGGCTGTTGCTGCTGCATCTGATTCTTGCTGTTTTCGGTACGGGCACGCTTCTCCTCCAAGCCGATTGTATTGCCGTTGCTGTCAGCTCTGCGCTTGTGTGCAGACCGACGCTCGGCGGTGGGACTCCAGTCGAGGGCATGATGTACGGTTGCACGGACTGTCAGTTGAATGGGCCCACCAACAGAACTATTGCAATCAGGCTGTGAGATATCCACATCCATATCAACATCCATATCCTCAGGCGAGGCACGAGCCGGCGACGGCAGCATGGTTGATTGGCGTTGATCCATGGGCTGCGAGGACAAGCACTCCAGCTCGCTCTCGTAGCGGGCACGTTCGAAATGCAGCTTTTCTTCGTCTTCATTGGCTTCCTGTGCCGACATTTCCACGGCCTGCGCAAGCTGCTTAAGTCCATCATATGGCATTCCTCCCTCATAGACACCAGCGTCTTGGGGCTTGGCTACTAAGCGGCGGTAGGCGCTGCTGCGCAAATCCATTTTGTTTTTTTACCTTAAAATAAACACAAAACAAACAAAAAGTGACGCTTCAGGAACTGTATTTTGGCATAACGGCAGTTTGTGCTATGTAAAATCTACCCCATTGCCCTAGAGTAAACCAAATAATTCTGCATCTGACAATTGTATTTTTGTAGTCAACTGGATGTTGAAATGACAACGACTGCTCCCTTCGAACGCTCACAAAAGTACACAGACTGGAAAAGATCGAGAAAGGAGAAAGATAATGGGTAATTCCCATAAAGTTGTCAGTTCCTTTCTTATGATTATCCTCAGAGAATTGATCTAGGCGTCTTTTGTACTTGGCGAATGTATTCAATGCATCTTCTGCCTCCATTTGATCCATTGGTCTGTGAGATAAAACAATCCTGTAGACAAATGCATAATACTACACTGTTACCCAAAACTTACAGAATTTCCACCTTTCGGGAGCTGGCTTATACGTAGAAACATTTTCTTGCGCCATTTCTCCTGCTCCTGCAACTGCAACTGACTGGGTTAGGCGTTTGCTTGAACTTTGTAAGCAAAGTAATGAACGAACGTCAAGAAATGTAGACAATCTTTTGGATAATTAATGCATCAATTGGATAAGACAATAGTTTTTGTGCTGCGAGTCGCAACTAGTTGGAAATATTAAATAGAATGTCAAAGTCGAGGAAAGTGACTTAGTAAGCTTTAGATTTACGGTATATATTGAAAATGTGAAGATATATTTTTGAGGGTCGGGCGGTATATTATTCTATCGATAAATTCGCGGTCACACTGATTCACAAACGACGATCGAAATGGTGTAGAAATATATTTCGTCAAAATTTTAATTATAGATATAATCGTAGAATTCGGAAGTGACGCGCGAGGATGAGCTACGCGGTGCCATCAATGTTTCCCCTGCATCCCAAAATGGACGAGCAAGTGGCTCGGGCATTTACCGCCAACGAGGATGAGGAAGAGCAGCACATTCAGAAGGTCCAGAATGCCTTTCTCTACTATGGGTGAGTTCTGTTGCTGTTAATGCTGTCAATGAAATGGAAATCCGTAGCAACAGGTGTACCGTTGCCTGGCACCGAACACGAGAAGTGGGGCCGGGGCGAAGAAGAGCTGTGACATGTGCAGACAAGTCCGCCACCGGCGCCTCAACAAATAACCGTAGTTTTGCTGCGTGTGGGTGCAAGGTTTGCGCGTGTATGCGCGTTGGTGTGTGCGTAAACGATAAGCGTGTACATATGTACGGGACATGCAGTTTTGTCCGAAAAGTACATATGTACATATGTATGTATGTATGTATGATGCGTACACGCGGCGTCAATGACTGATAATGAAAATCAATTAATTTATCTGCAACTCCCCACGCACAGGCCATATGCATGCCAGCGGCTGAGAAGGACACTGGACTACTTCAACAGCCTGCCAGCCGATGATCAGCGTCTGCTCTCAAAATACCGTGCCCATCTTGACTGCGTGCGCACGTGCATTGATCGCAATCAGGCCGTCATACGACAGATTCTGCGCGAACGTCTCCTCTATCCGGCGGATGGCTCAAGCAGTCCCACATCGGACGCGGACAGCGAGTTTGATGAGCCGCCAGCACACGTGCGACATGGCGACATGGACCAGGTAGCCCAACGAGCACACAGACGCTTTCATTTCCATGCCATACCATCTATCATTCCTCTCTCCACTCTGCTGTTCTATAACTGATTCCGAATTCAAAACAAAATCCTTAAATCTTTCATCTCCTACAACTATCCCGCCCACCCCACCCTGATCCCCGAAACGCCGCAGTATGATTTTGTTCTTGATGATGCTGAAGTTGAACCTCTGAAAATTTTAAAGGCTCAATCGACACTGAAGTTGATTGCGCGCGACTGGAGCACGGACGGGGCACTGGAGCGGGAGCAATCCTACAAGCCGATCATTGACAGCATCAAGGAGTACTATAAGCCCAGCGACTAGTAAGTAATCAATTCATTAAAAGCCATCGCAAACCCATTGTCATTGCTCTCCCTCTCTCTCTCTCTCCTTCTGCACAGCGAGCTGAATGAGATTAAGATTCTGGTGCCGGGTGCTGGCCTGGGGCGGCTTACCTACGAGCTGGCCTGCCTGGGCTACTCGTGCGAGGGCAATGAGTTCTCCTACTTCATGCTGATTGCCTCCAACTTTGTCCTAAATCTGTGAGTATCATTTTGTAGCCTCACAATCGCCAATTGCCTCTACTTCCAATATGCCTTTGCAGCTGTGACTATGAGAACAAGTATGTGCTGTACCCGTGGGTGCATCAGTATGTGAATAATCTGAGGCGTGAGGATCAGGTGGCTGCTGTGCGCTTCCCCGACGTTTGCCCGCTCAAGAATCCACCCAAGGGCAATATCGAGATGGCGGCTGGTGACTTTCTCGAGGTCTACAAGACGCCGCACAGCTACAATTGTGTGGCCACGTGCTTCTTCATTGATTGTGCGAACAATGTCATCGATTTCATACGAACCATCTACAAGTGAGCTGCACAATTCTGCTTGCAGCATTTCACATTCTGATGAAATCATTTTTCGTCTTGCAGAATTCTTGTTCCCGGCGGCATTTGGGTGAATCTCGGGCCCCTGCTCTACCACTACAGCGATGTCAATGGTCAGAATAGCATCGAGCCCACGTACGAGGATCTGTGCATTATAATTGAGAGCGTCGGCTTTGTGATCGAGTGCTCGCGATCGGGCATACGCACCAAGTACGCCCAGAATCCGTCCTCGATGAAGCAGAGCGAGTACCAGAGCTTGTTCTGGGTCTGCCGCAAGCCGGGCCAATACGAGGAGCAGTGCGGCAAAAAGAACACCAAATCGAAGGTATCCAAAGAGCCACATGATCTGATAATGCGCGAGGACAACGACATGGAGGTGCTGGTGAATGCAAATGCAGACACAAATGAGACTGAGACGGAAGCGTACGAGGAGACAGCACAAACGTGATACGGCGGCCAACTAACAATTGGCAATCGAAAAGAATCAATTATCCCCCCTCGAGCACCCCACCAATCAGATGCCATATAGCCAAAACAAGTCACAGATGACCAGAGACAAGACTCGAGACTCGAGACACGAGACACGAGGTTCAAATAAAAGTTTAATGTATTTCTATATATATTTCTCCCTGTCTAATTGGCGTCAAAGTTGCGCCAGTTCTCGGCTCGCCACTGGCAGCGCGCATCCAGATGGCGTCGCTTGATCTCCGCATAAATATTCTCAAAGTGCGGCGTGGCACGGCGCACACTCTCCGCCAGCAGCTCGAACCAAATGGCCTCGCTCAGGTCGTTGTTCTGGCACATGGAGACGCGCGTTGTGCTGAACACCCGCTCGCGAAACTGCCGCACCAGCTCGCCCAGGCAGGCATGGTGGGCGGTCGCCTCGTTGCCACTCACTTCGGGCAGCATGAAGCTGTTCAGGCAGCGTGCATCGCCACGGCCCCGATAGATGTGCAGTCCGGTGTTGCCAAACAGATGGACCAGCTGCTTGTCGAGTCGCTCCCGCTGGCGGGGCTCAAAGTGCTGGCGCTGGGCGCGTGTCCGCACGAACATCACATGTGGCAGGTAGTCGCGAACGTAGCCCTTGCAGGGGAAGCGCGGGCGCAGCCGCAGGGCGGTGTGCAGCAAGTGCAGCTGCTCGAGACTCACTTCGTCGATGGCCAGCAGCAGGATGTGGCAAACGCTGAGCATTTGCGTCATGGGGGCCAGCGAGTGCAGCTCCAGGTAGTCCGCGTCCTTGCCGTTGGCCACCAGCAGCGGCGGCGTGTCCAACAGAATGAAACGCTCCCTGGTGATGAAGAACTGCAGCGCCTCGGTGCGCGGGCGCATAATGCTCTTCTGGCTTTGGCTGGCGCTGGGCTTGCACTTGTGCCGCGTGTGGAATGTGCACTCGTCCGCCTCCTTCGCGAACAGGTGCTGATAGTAGTCGTACTCCAGGGGCCGCTCGGCCGCCAGCAGATTGAGCAACGTGGACTTGCCCACACCCTGGCCACCCAGCACACCTATCACCGTGAAGTCTGTGTTTGTTTTGTGGAAGAGCTTGCGCGCATTGGCGTTGAACACGCCGTTGGAGACTATCAGCGGGGTGGTTCGTGTCATTCGTGGTGGCTGCAGCTCTTGGGCCGGCAGCTGGGCTGCTCCAGAGCCGGAGCCTGAGCTGCTCTTCTCCCGCTCATTGGCTGGTGGGGCACTGGCCAAAGCGGCGCAAACTGATGAGTTGGATGCGGGGGCTGTTGACGGCGGCATGCATCCGGCTGGGCCGGCTGTGGGTTTGCATTTATCGGAGCGGCCATCGCTGCCGCGATTGATGATGAGTGTTTTGGGGAAGCAGGGCAGGTCTTGGTTACTGATACTGCTGCAGGGATCCGAGCCGATGTCCTTTTTGAGTAGTATTTTCGGCTGGACGCTGCGTGGATCCTCGCGACGAGCAATGGTGACCGGCGCTGTCTGTCCCGCTCCCTGCATTGGACGTTGGTCATCTCGCTTCTTGTTCCGGTAGCGCCGGCGGGCCTCAGACATTGTAAATTAAATACTGGATGTTAAAAACTAAAAATTATTTCAAACTTTGCACGTTTGGCGTTGATTAACATCTTCGCAAACAGCTGGTCCAACAATCGACAATCTCAAGCCAGCTGGCGCACTCGAACAGTGTTGGAAAGTGGGACACTATGCGGCCAAGCGGGCATTTACCAGCACCGAGCGCAGGCGTGCACAAGTTTATTTATTTATCATGCCAATTGTTGTTATAACGGGTCTGCCAGCCAGCGGCAAGTCCACGAGGGCTCGCCAGCTACAGGAGCACTTCGCCGGCCTGGGCAAGAAGGTGCATCTGATCAGCGAGAACGAGGCGGTGCCCAAGGCCCTGTTCGAGAAGAACTCCTTCTTCGGGGACTCGCAAAAGGAGAAGGTGGTGCGCAGCGACCTCAAGTCGGAAGCCTTGCGACACCTCAACAAGGAAGATGTTGTCATCCTGGACGCTGGCAACTACATAAAGGGTGAGTGCCTCAAACAACGCGCGATTCGCTATCCTTATCGTTGATTGATTCCCCGCAGGCTATCGCTATGAGTTGTACTGTCTAACAAAGTCGGCGCGTACCACGCAGTGCACGCTCTTCTGCTGCATACCCCAGGAGCAGGCGTGGACATTTAACGCACAGCGCCTGGAGGCGGACGAGCTGCCGGGCGACGGGCAGGCGACACAGCTGCTTAACAACTCGAATGTGCCGTACACCCGCGAGATTTTCGATGCCCTGTGCATGCGCTACGAGGAGCCGAACAGCAATAGCCGCTGGGACAGTCCGCTCACGGTGGCCCTGCCCGAAGACAGGCTCGACGTGGAGGGCATCTACAAGGCGCTGTACGAGACCGCACCGCTGCCGCCCAACCAAAGCACCCAGAACGTAGGTCAACATTAAAAAAATCGATGCAAATCTAACCCGAGTCATTCTCTTTGCCATTCAGCCGCCTCTCTGCGCCACCAACTATCTCTTTGAGCTGGACACCATCATGCAGGCCATCATTAAGGAGATCCTGGGCGCCATCAAGATCAAGGCGTTCGGTCAACTGCGCATCCAGGGCAGCACCAGTCCCGTCAAGGTTACCACCACGATGAACGCCATTCAGCTGAACCGCCTGCGGCAGAAGTTCATCACAAGCAGGTGCCGGGCCTCACAGACGGCAGCCACACCGTTGGCCCAGGTGCCCCAGATGTTTGTGCAGTTCATCAATGCCAACACGATTGGCTGCTAGGCCTGTGATTTCCGTGCTGTTTTTTTTTCCTTTTTGTTCTGTTTCCAATAAAATCTAAAGAAATTTAATACCGTAGAAATTCGAACATACCAAAACGTATGTGATTTTTGAGGTTATGGCAGAACCGCGAATCAGTTGGGACTAGCTGTATATAATTTCATCTGTATTTAAAACAAAGATTTAGTGTTATTTTTCCCATTTATTAAAGCTAAAAAACCTTTACATCTTTATTAGCTGCAAATCAGCAGAAATTCGTTACAAAAATGCAGGATTACAAAAAAGTGGCAAGATATACCGTTACCCGAGACTGGGAACATTTTCTGTGAGAGTTTTTAGATATTTTAATAATATTCTTAAAAAAATATATGGATATCTGTTTTAATATTAAAAATGCATTTATTTTGGCGGAAGTGGCCATATATTTCCCTACCCGAATACCAATTTCAAATCAAACGGTCACTCCAACGCGAAGAAGAAGAGAAAGAGGAACGGAACCGAAAGAGAAGTGTGTAAACATTAATGGCGTTCGATGGCAGGCAGGCAGCAGCAGCGTGAACTTCAAGTGAATGAACTTTTCTCTTATTGTTTTTGTTTTTCCGCATGGTTCACTTACACGGCCCTGCTCACGCACACCACTAAAGCCAGCACTCTCTTAAGAACCAGACTCCTGGGACGCCACAAGCGCTCTCTTAAAAGTGAGTGGTTTCACATAAAAATGGAATGTTGCCATGATAATTCAATTTTTAAATCATTCTGAATTTTTGTTGGGATTAATGGTAAAGTGTAAGCAGTATGTTAGCGTATTTCCATGCGAAGAAAGCACTCACACACAGATACACCGTTGCACGCGCGACTCTCTTTCGACGCTGCTCTTTCGGAAGAGCGAGAGAGCGCAGTATTTTTGCTCAAATAAGACGCAAAAATGAGTGGTGAGCTCTCGTTGCTGCGATCCAAGTGAGCCAAAACGGACCAGCAACATTCCAAGCTACATTCATTGTATATTAACTTTTCGGGTGAGTCGTTCCTGCATGCGCAGTATCTTCCGCGTCCGTTTGGCCTGTTGGTCGCACCCGCTTTTACCTTGCTGGCAGCCCGTTTGCCAGCAACATGTGGCCGAGCAGCACTTTTAAGCACCAGCAACATTTGGAGGCGGGGCGGGTGTTTTTGAAACGGCCTTGCTCGTGAACATGATTAAACATGTCCAAATCGTTCGAAGTCAGCCAGTTTGTCGCACCGCACCGCCGTTTTCCCGGTTCCCGATTCCCACCTCACACTCGCTCACTCTGCGTGTATGCGTGCCTGTGTGTGTGCGTGTGTGTGCTGGCCTCTGTTGTGGGTTAACAGTATTTTTTTTACGTTTTTGTTGATGCCTCTTATGGTTGCATAGTTCTGCAATATATGCAGTAAACCCCCACCCCTCACCCGCTGCAAATGCCACAGATTGGATATACCCCGCCAAAGTGCAGTTTAAGAGTGCAGCAGTGTGTGTGTGTGTGTTCGTGTTAAGCAATAATAATATTAATAATCGAAATACCAGTACAACAGTGGAGATCGTGGAAAGAGAGAGAAAAAGATATTGGGGCATGGCATGCCTCCCGCCTGCCGGCCTCTTGCCTTTTGTTTTGTTTTTGTTTTGTGTGTAATCTCTTTCTACGTTTTTGGGCCAGGACGCAGCCTAATCCTCTCAGCAGCATCGATCGGTGGCCAATGCAATTCCAATTGACATTTGGCTTCTTCGCTGCTGCTGCTGCTTCTGCATCAAAATTAACCGCCTCCAAAAATTAACCGTAATTTTTTTTGTCTTTTTTCCATTCTCTGTGTGTGCGTGTGTCTGCAGCCAACAACAGCAACGAAAGCAACAGCAAAATGCTGAAATAAAAATATATTGTGCAAAAAAGAAGGAAAGAAAATCAACAGCTGCTGGAATCAAACCAAAAGAAAAAGGGTTTTCCCTCCCAAAAATCTCTGATCTGATCTGAAAAGAAAAACGAAAACAAAAAGAGCGAATCCCTTAGAAATATGCAAAATAAAAGAGAAGGGTTCCCCCTCCCCGCCACAAATAAAAGAAGAGTAAACCTCTAAAATACACACAACAAAATTAAAATACGTTTTTAAGTGACAATTTGGTTAGCCCCAAAAAGTGTTTACCCCTTAAAAAAATACAATAATCAAAAGTTCGGAGAAAACTACAACAAAAAGTGCTCTCAAAGAAAGCAGAAAGAAGAGAAAGAAGTGCTTAAAAGAATTACTTCAAAACCTGAAGGAAATCATACGAAAAAAAGAACGTGAAAACATAAGAAAAAAGAATAAAAAGTGCGCCCAAAACATGAAGAAGAAGTGTTAAACGAAAAAGCAGGAATAAGAAAGATGAAAAAGTGTTGTCCAAGGGAAGAAACCTTGGAAAAGTAATATTACTATTAAAAATATACAGAGAGATAGCGAGAGAGCGAGAGAGAGAACTTTCTCTGCAAATGTGTACGCGTGTGACTGCGTTGGGAGGGTAAAACTACAAACTGAAAGTGCTTGGTGGCATGAATATGGATAGCGTGCCACCACCATCATCATCAACATCTTCAGAACAAGCATCAGCATCAGCATTGGCACTGGCATCAACAGCAGCTTCATAGCAACGGATCCACGTATCATCTGAGCAGCAAGCTGGCCATTACAGGAGCCGCTAGCAGGCCATAAAGATGCCACCGCTGCAACGTG
The DNA here is from genome assembly GCF_008121235.1 of Drosophila subobscura. NCBI lineage: Eukaryota > Metazoa > Arthropoda > Insecta > Diptera > Drosophilidae > Drosophila > Drosophila subobscura. The sequence goes on along the minus strand of NC_048530.1, from coordinate 18,849,705 downwards.
AACAATTGATGTAAGTCCACCGATTTCAATTTACATATGTACTTATGGTCCCAAAAGGAGCCTCCCAAGCGGAATCCAAGGTTTTAACTGCAATTTTAATAAACGATAAAAGAAAAGCTTAACTCAAGTATGAAGGGAATTTAAAGCAAACTTTATTTAAATAATTAGATACAATAAAAAGAAGACTTAGAAACAGGAGCAAAGTCAAGCTAATTTCCATTTTCCCTATATGGTTGGGAAATGCATGAATATCCATCAATTTCTTAATGAATTTCTTGAAATCTCTGTAAGAAAGTAAGAAACGTATTTCAAACGAACGATATCCAATAAGAATAAGAATTTATTTACCCAAATGGTCAAAATTATAGAAAGTAGAAGGGTAAAAAACGAGCACTCTATCTGGTTAAATGACGTTTCTAATTCTGCTACCTGTAACTGTCGCAAATATATTTCACTAGAGTAACCCATAGATTCTGGAAGTACTAGATTAAGTAACTTTAAACAAAATTCAACGATAATGCCAAGGAATAGTTCATTACCAATGGCGAGTAACTTAAATTGCTCCTAGCTTAAGGAATTTCCCGTTTGGGGGCTTAAAGTGTTGTAGATTCCCACCAACACGTTTGGGTCATTTCGACAGTTTTATTGAAACATTGACCAACCAATTCCAAAACATTATAACAGTACCTGTACATAATTGCTCCTGTGTGTGTGTCTGTGTGTGTTCATAGACATACGACTGGGTTAAGTTTAAGAGGGCAGGAACCGTGCGCGCTTTTGTTAGTCAGCAGCCCATTCCAACTCAAAAGGAGATGAGGGGGCCCAAAGCACATGTCAAGCCTGGTTCGTTGGCCTGGCCGAGATATCGCATGGGCAGAGGGATGGTGAATGGGGGGGGAGGCCGGGTTCGCCGCTCTCTGTTTATGAATGAAACGCAACGAGGAAGCGCGCGCAAATTCAACAACATGCAGAGAAAGAGCGAGCGGCTGGACAAGATAACCAGGGGGAAAAAGAGAGCGCGCGCCTCATGAACAGTAAAGAGAGTGCACACGCACACAAGCGCAAGGCAAGCAATGCGGAAAGCATTGCTCTCTCTCTTTAGCTGCTGCTGCTGCTGGTCGCTCTCCCCGGTTGGGCTCACTCTGCGCCTTGAGTTCATCGACCTTTGCTATTGAAATTTTTGGGCACCGATACATACGCATACACATGGTTTCATGCACACACACTTATTTACACATTGATAAACAATCGTTGACGTCGACGTCGACGTCGACGCCGTTTCGACGACTGCGATTGAACCGCAGAAAATAACAAAATATGTAGCCAATATAGAAATACCCTTTTTGAGCAACGAGCATACCATAAATTGTTATTTGTGAGTTTTTGCCTAGTTTTAGGGGTTCTGATTTTAATTTTCATGCCTTAAAAAAGGGAGACACAATATTTAAGTGGCAGCTGAAACTAAACTTGGGAGCAAAATCAGCTTTAGAAGGCTCTTCAGGGATGCATTCTTCAAATTCTTCTGCAAATATGCAATATATTACCTCTAGGAGTCAGAGCATAGAGAATATTTTAATCGAATATCTATTAAAGATTGTCAAATAAATGACCAAATATGTTGCCTTGGATGCAGAGTATCAGCAGTGCGGTGAAAGCTCAAGAAATAACTTTATTCCCTTGTTTCTTCTTCCTGATTGCTCTCTCGCTCTCTCTCTCTCTATCTTTCCCTGGCAATGACTTGCTGTGTGTGTGTGTGTGTCTGTGTGGGTGGGTTGGCTAACGCACGATAACAGCGCCTGGAACTCCTCTTGTGACTCCCAAGATATGGCAAATGCTTGTCAAAAAAGGGGGGAAGGGTGCTGGATAGGAAAGGAGGAGGGTCATTGTTTTGCTTTGCTCTCTGCTTCTGGCTCTGGCTCTGCTTCTGCTTTTGATTCTGGCTCTGCTGCTTCTGCCGCTGTTACCAAGTCCCAAAAGAGAGTCTGTATCAGTGTGTTTCTCTGTGTATCAGTGTGCTAGTGTGCGTGAGGCCAATGACCAAAATGTAGTGACAAGGGCGTCAAAGTGCGACAGAGACAGCGAACGACAGATAGAGGGGGAGAGAAGAGAGAGATTCCAAAAAATTGCCGTATTTCGCCATTACACAAGGCACCTAAAAACACGAAACAAAAAAAAAGAAAAGGGAAACGCTTTAATCTTGTTTTATTTTTTGGTTCTTCTGTTTTTGGATGGGCTTTTTTTTTTGCTGTTCTGGTAGGTAGATACATGCATACATTTGTACATATGTACATCTAGTAGAGTCAGGAATCTCAAGAGCAGTCCGACCAACAGCAACAACAACAACAACAAGCAACGACATCATCAAGCAACCACTTTACCATCCATTCCCAGAGACACACAAAAACGTTGAACCTTCAAATTTGGTTTCAATGTCATGTAACCCCCGTTTTACAAGAACACGCACATGCACACGCACAAACACACAGACACATGTCCGTAGGTGTGAGGAGAGAGTGGAAATGGACAGGGAGAAGGTAAGCCGGGCAGGGCACCCAATTATGTATAAAAACGCAGGGAAAACGTGGTAGAAAGGGGTCTCTGTTGTGGCTAGGAGGGGGACGAACGAAGAAATGCCCATGCATATGCAGCCAAGCAAAAATTAACGGCATTCGATGCTTGTGTGTGTGTGTGTGTGTGTGTGTGTGTGTGTGTGTGTGTTGTGATGGTGATTGATGATGTGGTGGCTTGGCTCGGGTCATTGGTGAGAGAAGGCGGGAGCGGCTACCACTCCAACAGATTTTAAACGATTCGTATTTAACCAACGAACTTTACTTAAGAAAAACAAACAAACCCGCCTCGAACCTCCTCTTTGCCTTTGGGTATTTTATTTGATTTCTTATTGTGCTTCCAATTCCTTAGTTACATTTTTGTTTGTGGAATATTCTCTCATTACTTTCCAGTTTCCAGTTTTATTTCATTATGTCCCATGCCAATGGAATTGAACTTCAAGTTCCGTAACCTCGACAAGTCTGTTGCAGTTCCACAAATGGAAATGGAAATGTTAGTGGGAGTGTGCAAAATGCACCTGAGGTGCAACATCTGGCCACGCATTGAAAGCCGCTCGAACTGCTTCAACTCGAACGCAATGCATGCCCATCCATGATCCAACACCATAGCCCATAGATGGTCATTCTTCGCGGAAACGACTACTCTTTACACACTCACGAGTGTCTGCTTACATGAGGCAACAAAAATTGAGACAGAAAGATGGAGATGCTCCAAATATGTAGGCTATAGTGAGAAGTGATGAAAATGGTAGATATCTTATACATACATAAAATGATACAGGCAACCAATCGTTTGTGCTGTAGATCTACAGGATAAAAGGGCATTCTGTCTCTTATCTGTGGATGTTGCTGTTGTTCCCTATAAACTTTTAAGTCGTCTTTTTGCCATTTTTGCCAGAAGAGTTGATGTAGGAAAGAGGTTGTGGGTGGAGTTTTTCCTGCATAATACATATGTAAATCGCGTAGGGTCAGCGCCACGATAAAGTTCTTATGGACTCTTCCTATCACTCACACAACTCTCCTCTCTCTCTCCTGCTAGTCATCGCTATTAATTATGAGCAGCTATCGTATTGAATGGTTTCCTCATACATTTTCTTTCCATTTGTAATGACGAATGCTTACCATCACTCAGCGAACTGATTACAAAACATAATGAAATTATGTGTTTGGTATTCAAGTCTGCAATGTCTTAAATATCCCAACGATTCTTCACTCTTTTGTACCATTTTCCATGGTGTGATATAGAACTTAATATAATAGAATAGTTAGATCTAAATCGCTTACGATCTTTATTATAAATTTCCTTTCCCGACATTCTCTTTTTTCGCCTTTGCTTGCAAAATTCCTTGTGAATGTTTTAGAAACTTACTCCTACTGTTCAGGAAGGTATATATATAGGTAGTATCCATTGAAGTTGGATGGTAATCTCATATCTTACATCCAAGGTGAGGCAATTGAAGCAGAGAAATCTTACCAATCCCATGCACCCAGCTATCGGAATCCATGCATTGACCTGGCTATCGTTTCTCCATGATACTATTACACATCGGAAATCAATAAATGGGCATGCAGATATCGTAGCCGGGAAAAATGTATAAACTGTAGTTTCCCTTTGAAATCAATTCATTCTAAGAATATGCAAAGTCGTTCCACCAGTCTTGCAGTTGCGAAATACTCTCTTCTTTTTTCGTATTCGTTTGGGATCGTGTTCGATCGAGTTTCGATTTAACTTCCGCATGGAATGCACTTTCAATACGGGGAGTTATTCACTTTCCCAGTAGTCGCTGTACAGGCTCATGACTCATCGGCTCCATCGGGTCGCACAATTGGACACCTTTTGTTGCATATGACATTTATGGGTTTGGATTTGCATTCCCCGATCCGATCATTTCAGCCAGGTTTTGCTGAATTTCGCTTGTAAGCAGTCCCGTCCCGCTTTCTTCCGTCTCTCCTGTTTTTTATTTGTGTCTCTTGTCTCGTCGTGCTTTTGCGAATTTGAGACAAAGAAATGGAACAGCGAGAGCCCGATCACGCCTCGGCCTTTGGACTCTGATATGCGCCTCTGATCCGATCCGATCCGATCTGATCTGAGATTCTCCCGCTCCTCAGATAAGACCAGACCAAGGAAAAATGCTGGTACTTGTACGCTTAGAAATGTTAAATCTCTTAGTGGAGTCTACTGGTCTTTCTCTGGTGTTTTTTGTGTCCCTTGCCCGCCCACCGCCATTTCCATTCACCAAGAATTTCTCCAATTTCTCCAGTCTTTGGTTAGTCGAGTGCGGAATACCAAAAGCCATTTGCCACTTCTGTTTGCCCTCTCTGGCGTGGCTGGAGTTGATTAGCTACGCCAACGGGTTGAGCCGGGTCTTCCAGTGAACCTTTAATCATATCTAGAGCAGATAAGATAAGAAAAGTTATGGAGAAAACTTTTAAGTATTGGACTCTTGGACGTTTGGTTTTGTTTGCTTTTGCAGCTGCTTGAAGGGATTGCTCGAATAAAAGGATAAAGAAATAAATAAGTTTGCAAAAGACTATGGAAATCTAGTTGCTAGGGATCGAAGAGGAGAGTTAAAGTGAAACTAACCTAAGCAATCCGTTAAATATTCATTCCATTCCAAATGAGTTCTAGTTCCATGCATTTTGTGGTTATTTCTAGGGTACTCGAATCTTCGTTGTTCAATGTTGCGCACATGAAATTGGGGTTTCTTCTATTACAATAAGTACCACATTTTCATATGTACATTGTATGTGTGAATGTACATATGTACATATACACAAATGTGTGTGTGTTTGCTGTGTTGAGTGTGTGCAGAAATATGTAGGTACAATGTTCGTTCAATGACCTTTTACTTTTACACTATTCCCCCATTATCATTCCGACTAGTTAGGCGCCCCCTCTTTATCCTCTTACTCTTGCCCCTCCCCCTACCTCCTGGTGCAAACCATCCTCTTCCTAGTTGCTCTCTCTCTCTCTCCCTGTCTCTCTGTCTCTTTCGCTCTTTAAACATACATAAATGCTTAAATTAGTCAACGCTGCGAATGATGATGATGATGACAATGACGGGTGCTCCCAAGTCTGCCAAAAAAAATTGCGTAATCCGTTCCCATAATGACGTCAATCGGTGTCGATGAAAGCGGCAAAAAGAATGCTAAAATCAAATGCAAACTGCACAACCCCCCACCCGAGCAACAGCAGGCCATTGCAAATTCAAAACTGAAATATTGTTTGGTTTTATTATTGAAATGTTAATCGTCAAGTTTAAGTTGAAGTTCCTGCTGCTCCATCCAACGATTTTGCTGCTGCTGCTGTTGCCATTCTGGCTCCATCCACACCAACACACGCACAGCAGCAAAACTCTCTTACGCTCACGCACATTCAAGCTTACTCGAAGCGCACACACACACACACACGCTGGCCAGCAGCAGCTCCCTCTAACTCACACACACAGCAGCACACTCAAGCTCACCCAATGAGAGCGAGAAACTGACAGAAGACAGAGAGCGAGAGAGAGCGCAACGAACTACTCTCGAAAGGGCACGTTCGGTGTGAATGACCGCCAACTAACACACATTTGCGAGCGCGCTAAAACAAAAGCAGCGAAAAAAAATAAAGAAAAAACAAAAGCAAAACCCCAAAGGCTGCGCAGCCAGCGTCACACCACATGAGGAAGCAGCGGCAGAGACAGCAACAGCAACAGCAGCAGAGACGGCAACAACAACTTAAAAGTAAAAATACAGCACAGCAGCAGATAGTGGCAGCCAGCGTTACGACGGCACACCCCACACAATTGTCGATTGCGCTTTCGGTGGGTGTGTGAGTCATGTATGGCACACCTGACCCTCCGATTCTTAATCGGATATCTTTAGGATACAATTATGTGGTTATAGAAAATCCATTTCTATATTCCTCAAATAATTTGAAGTTTTATAAATAATAACTTAACAGTCGGGGATCATTGCATTCGCCATGCATGTTTTCGTCAGATTTTGCCATATCTTTCTGTCCGAATTGGTCGGGTACACTGTACGAGTGGCCATGCAGCAACATTTATTTGGGGATTGCCGTTTCCGTGGCCGCTGCTTTTGCTTTTGCATCTGCATCTGCAGCTGCTTGGGCACACACTTTTCGGGGACACTGTGCATTCGGGGAAAGTGTGGTTTGATTAGTAGTGTGCTTTGGATCTGCCTGGCTGGGCCCTGGCGAGCTTTGGCCTCCGCTTATTTATGTATACATTTTGCATGCATTTGGTATACAGACAGTCGGGTCTGTTTGACGTAGATTGGGACTCGGATTGGGCTCTGCTTGGCTTTGGACTCTCTAGTGGAGCATTCGCCGGGTGTGGAGTTGTGTAGAGCGGAGGGCCTATGGCAACTGGTCTGCTCAGTGGCTACTGTTTTGGTCTCGCTATTGCTGAATTACCCTATCAGAGAGTACTATGATTACTGTAACAATGTTCCATAAGCGAAAGGATACATGCGTTACGTACATATGACCCAAATCGGAGATCGGAGTTGTGTTTTATTTTTAAATTTCCTCAAATCGAATGTATTAAAATGTGGTACGATTTTTGTGATCAATTTACTGTTGTAAGTACTCAAAAATGTTATGTTCATTTTAGTTAATCAGAATCTGATCAAAATGGAATAAATAACGGATCTACAAGAGTATGAAATGCTTCGATCTCTCGGATAGATAGATAGTCTTGCTTACTTGTTTTGTTTCTCTGGTCTGGTTGTCTTGTTGTTATTTTATTCTGTTGCAAGAATAAATAAACAAGCAGCGTCAGAGGCTACAGAAGAGCAGCAGCAGCAGCAGCAGCAGTAACACAGCAGCGGCAGTGGCAGCGGCAAAGAGAAACAGAAAAGGAGAATAAAAATAAGAAAAACAGAAACAGAATAAGAAAAAAAAAAAAACGGCAATGTCATTAAACCCTAAACAAGAGCGAAAGCAACAACACAATAACGACGACGTCGACGTCGACGGCGATAGAACATTGACACGAAACCAGAAGCGTTATGAAATACTCGAACGAACGAACGTAAGAGAGTTCCCGAGAGCAACGAACCGGCCGGCCTGGCACACAGATACACAAATACACTCACGCATACAGTGGCGCTCTCAATCTGTGTGGGCGCGCATTGGCTGGTTGGTGGGGCGTCTCTCGCTCTTCAGCTGCTCTGCTGCTTCGCTCTCTCTCTCTTAAGCCGCAATCAAAGCAGATGCAGGTGAACGACCGACCTAGCCATTTGTTTTCCTTTTGTATGGCTGGCTCGCTTCTCTGTGTGTGTGTGTGTCAGATAAGGAAAGAGAGTGAGAGAGTGAGAGAGAGAAAGAGAGTAGCTGAGTGTGAATAGAGAGTGGGTATGTGTGTGTGTGCATTGGGGATCAAGTGAGTCATTTTTTTTTTACGGCTGCTTTTGCTGCCTGGCAATTCCTCTGCCATACCACTCCCCGTGTTTTTCCATACATTTACATACATTGTAAATATGTACATGTGTGTGTGGTAGATATGCCAAAAGGAAATTACTTTTGATTTGATTTCATTTATTTGCCAGCTCCTCTGCTTTCCCTACCCTACCCTTTTCTTACCCTTCTACGGATTCGATTTGCTTGCCCTTCCCTTCTCTGTGTTGGCATTCTTCGGCGGTTTCTGCTTCTGCGCTTCTTCCACCTTTCCACCTTCTGCTGATTTCATCTGGTTCCTTTTCTTCTTGTTCACAGTCCTGCTACAGGTACGTTCCAGTTGTGCTTCGATCTCGATGACGACATCCCCACCATTGCCCCATCCTCATACACTTCCTTGTTGGCCTGGCCCTGGCCCCTGAACCGATCGTTGTCATCACTGCCTCTGGCCGCACCCACAATCTCCGCTACCTGCCGACGGCACAACACATCCACGCACATGCATACATATGTGTGGACATGTATTCTCATCTGTGTGCGTCCGTCGCGCTCTTGCTCTTGAAAACACATTCTTGGATGGCTTTCGCGCTTATCATAGACGACGATGGCGTGTGAAAGCAGGCGGAAAGCGGAATATGCGACACAACAAAGAGATCTTTCTTTTGTCTCTCTCTCACTCCCTCTCTCAGCTGATGTCTGTCTGCAGTTGCTGTCTCTGTTCCGCACGCATGTTGACCTTGACTGTGACTTTCATACAATTTTTTGTCGTTTTTGTTGCTGCTTGCTTGCTCTTGAGCTTTAGCTCTTATTGTTGTTGTTGGTGTTGTTGTTGTGGTTGTACTCTTTGTCCTCGCTCAAGAATTTCATTTTGTTCATAAATAATTACATACACACACATACACACACACATGCATATTCATGTACACACTTGCACGCTCTTGGATTTCTGTATGTAGAGTACTTAACCGACTCCCCGTTAGTCCCCCCGCGGTCTTCTGCCTATCTTTTGGCCATTTTAACGCAAGAATTTCTCTTTGCAATTTTCACCACAAATTTCAGGTTAAAATAAAATGTTAAATGTACTCAGCTCATCATTAACAGTGATTAATGCACACTAAGTTGCAACAGGAAGTTGTTGCCATGGTCAAAATATGAAAATGTGAATACGCAATATTAACTTAAATATGAACATTTATCATAGCGATTCCTTTGCTTAATTTAATATTATGTACACCATTTGGAATAGAGAAAATTATTTCCCATAGCCACGGCACGGGCAACGAACATTCAATCAAATATGAACTTTAATTAATCGGTTTAGCTCCAAAATTCACAGTTAAGAGATTTATCTTGCTTTATTTAGTGCTTTTGTTTTGCTTTTGCAAGTGCTCAGGGGAGTTGGTATTGCAACAGGGAAGCGGTGAGAATAACCGCTCGAATCCTTTCACTAATTACTCTGCGCCCCCATCGAAGACGTTGCTTTGTTTCTTAAAGGTTTGGCTGAAGAAATGGTTATACTGAATCAGGAATATCTCATACTAATGACCTGATACTAACGTTGAAGTGTTAAAGCAAATTGTGGCACATGGGAGATATTTTTGAGCTTTGTAAAAGTCACGAATGTCTACAATTAAGAAATTTAATTACCAGTGATTGCCATTTTATTGCATAGCCTTATTTAATCGAGAATTGAAGGACATTCTGATATGAAGAGGTTCTGATTTTACCAATTTAACTTTAATACCAGAAAAAATTGAGCTGTGGACCTTGTTTCTAGGTTTCTATTCTTTAGTTAAGTTTGATAACGAGTAACTTAAAGAGCAAAGAATTACCAGTGGATCTATTTCTATTAACATGGAAATATTTTAGCTTTTATATGATTTTATATGTCCATACAGTAGCCATTGTAGCCGGAAATATATCAAGCCAAAGTTTAACCATTTTTTGCATGTTTCTTTAATTGCAAAAAGCCCTTTTTGAAGTCTTGAAGTTATATTAAGTACCATCTTTGCGATCTACTCAATCTGGCATAAAAATAACTTTTTTCGATCACAAAGCTAATCATTTTTGGTGGAATATTCGCCGTGTATTAATTATAAAAGGGATCAGACTTCCAATTCCTTATAAATGCTGCTGTGACCGTACATAGTGGTGGTCTAAGGAGTGGCTCCCCATCGATGTCACGTGAGAGTGGGGAAATGGGCAACGAGGAAGCGATCGAGGAAGCTTCGCTGCCACCACTTGCTGAGACGATGATTTGCTAATTGCCCACACACACACACTCGCTCTCTGACAGTTACTCTCGCGCTCTCACTCACTCTCGAACTCGAACATAGATTTCCAAAAGCTCGAAAGTCAAGCAACAAAAAAATGAGTTTTTGTTGCTGTTGTGTGTTGGTGTGTGGCGCTTTCTATCCGAAAGTTCACTGAACTTGCGCCCTCCATACCAAAAGCAAAATAAAACCAACCAAAAAAAAAAGCAAAGAAAAACGATGGTAAAGCGAAATTTGCTAATAAGAAAGAGCGCGTGCGACAGAAAGAGCGAAGAGAGGGCAGCCAGGGTGTGCTAGATAGAGAGAGAGAGAGAGGTGCGGGCCAAAGATAGAGAAAGAGAGAGAGACGGGGGGGCATAACGCCAACGCATTTGTTCAGCGGCGCGCATCAATTTCGAGTTCAATGTCAAACCACAAAAACGACGCCAGCGCCGAAGTCGACGCAGACGTAGACGTAGACGCAGACGCTGCTGCCACACGCATCACAATAGGCCAGGGGTGTTGGTGGGATGGCGGAAGGAAGGTGAATTGCGGGTGGCAAAAGACAGCGGGGCAGGGCAGAAAATCCAGCTGCGGCGTTACAAATTGCCTGGAGGGCGTTAAACTTCACGGTCATGGCTTTTTCCTTCTTCATTCTCCCGCTCTCCCACTCCACACACTAACGCACACACACACACACACACGCGCACAGTCTTCGCTCTCTTTTTCGCTCTTCTATGTGACGCATTGCTGACCGCTACGCACTCTCCCATGCCCCTATGATCGGCCCTCCACCGCCGCCTTTCATCGCTCCCACACAATGAGCCATCGCCCACCCCACCGCTCGCCCGCTCTCTCACACTTTCTTTACTTGCGAAGGCGAATGACCGATAAACGCTGAGCACGCGCCAATCGTGGGGCTATGAGACCGATAAGGCTAGGAAAAACGGGAGAATACGTAGAAGAAGAAGAAGAAGCACATGATTAAGGAATGAACTGTACAAGTGGAAGGAGAAGGAGAGGGAGAACAAGCACTAAACAGCAGAGTAAGGATAAGCATAAGTGAGGAATAGGAATTAGATGAAGAATAACAACAAAAGGAGACGTAAGTAGTGTTATACCATGGGTTATACCTATGCCGGCTAGCAACACATTCCACATTCATGTAGAAAAGCTTTCCCTAAGACACAGCTGTACATTGAGCGTGACTGGCAGCCGGTGGCTTATCTCTAACGAAACCGCTGATTGAAGTGCAAGTTACCTTCCTCTTAACAAATGTACAAAGTACATAAATATTTACATACATTTTTACATACCTTTGCACATATTTATAGTGACTCATTTGATTGTTTTCCATAAAACTTTAATATTTTGAGCTGTTGCAAATAATTTGGTGTACCTTGAAACATATTTATTGTTGCTTTCAATTGTTTTCTCATTAAAGTAAAAATAAACATTCTTACATTCAAATTATATTGAATAAAGTTACCTTTGATTTAAACAAACATGTTTGTGGATGTACATTAATGTGCTTCAATATATTTTTAGTGCGTCACATTTAATGTTGAAGTAAAATAAAGAAACTTTTATTAATTAATTTCATGAGCTTTGCTTGGAACACCTATTCGAGTACGCAAAACTTACCATTTTTGTTATTTTTATGGTCGTTTTCTTTTGAAATTATATCTCCTATAAGAAAGAATATTCTTGAGAAAACCTCTTCAGGTTTTGTCCCGTGCCTTGGGTTTTAGACAAAAAACCTCGAAAAGAAAAAGAGAGAACCTCTGCAGCAACTATAGAGCTAATCGAGGGAATACATTATGTTTTCTTATGGTTATTAAAATATGGAAAAGCTTCAACAAGTCGATATATTCGTACTTTATTTGAGTTGGCTGCATGAACAATATTGTTTGCCTTCTCAGAGACTGTTGTATGGCAAATGGGCAGTCCATCGTTGACGATTCGCTGTGGAACAACTTTCTCCAGCGAATGAACGTTGATGATGACACCTGCAAGTCCTTCCAGGCTCTAAGCTAGTTTGTAAAATGTAAATGGAAGGATGGAAGAGATGGAAGGAAGGATGTTGGATGAGGTGCAGTGGCGCGGAAGGGCAGAGACTGATTAAAGATGGCTGTGGCTGGGGGCGAAAAATGCATATTCGAATGGGATTGTTGTTCCTGCAGCCTGGGTAGGGGTCCAGGGGCCAGAGCGAGTCGGTCGAGCATTCAACCCTAACCTCAGACAATGTTGAACTATGCACAAGCACACACAGGCACACAAACACTGAGGCACAGACAGAAGCACGGACAAAGAGTGCAGCAGAAGCAGCCCTACATTTGCAACACGAACAAAAAAGGAGAAAAAAGCAGCGGCAACAATGCAAACAGCAGGAGCAGCAGCAGCAGCAGCAGCAGCAGCAGCAGCAGCAGCAGCAGGAGGAGGAGGAGAAGAGAGGGCGGATGCGAGACTGCTGGGAATGCCCTGTTGCCACATTACGTCACAAGAGTGCCAAAGATTGTGGAAGGGCTGGCAGGGAGAGCTAGCTGAAAGGCCAACGACCAGCACACATTTGAAGCAGCAGTGTCAGGGGGGAAGGAGGCATTCAGCAGGCAGCAGGCAGCGACCCTTGCCGCAGACACTCAACCGCACCAACACCAGCACGCACTCACACAGCTCCACACACAATGACAAAAGTGTGGAAGAGGGGAAGAGCTCCGGAGCGCCGGCATACATTGGATTCCCTTCGCGGGCGAGCGCGATATAGGGAGAGAGAGCAGGCGAGCGAGCGAGCGAGCGAGAGCGACAATCAGTTCAACAACCTTTGGCGACCCTGAGAAGAGGTCAGCAACCCCTACACTCCGCACACACAGATGAAGTTCTAGGACCTAAAGAGGGACAGGGACAGGGACAGCTAAGCAGGGAGCAAACACAGCACTGAGAGCTCTCCACGCTCTTCGCCTGCCGCGGTCGGCTCTCTCTGTGCCTCTCTCTGCCTCTCTCTTTGACAAAAACAAGCACACGGAAGGGAAGGTGAACACCAGACAGAGATGGAGCGATGAAGCGAATGATAAGAAGAGAAGAAGGGAGGGAGAGCGCCACAGTAGGTGCCTGGGGATAAGTTTGTGTCTTCTTTTTTTTTGTCGGTCGTTGCCCGAAATGTTGGCGTCGCTGTCAGCGTCGCTGTTAGCGTCAGCGTCAGCGTCGGTCGTCCCGTCGTCAGCGCCAACTTTGGGGTCGTTCCTGGTCGTTATCCTATATACCGAGAAAAATCTATTTTTATTTGCATGTGCGCAGGGGCTGCCCACCCCGCCTGCCCCCTGTCTGGTGGCGATGTCGTAGTCGTCGTCGTCGTCATCGTCTCGTGCTCGTGCTGCAGCGAGCCACAAAGGGCAGGTTTGGGGGGCTAGGACCAGAGGGTGCATGGCATGTAAATAGGAAATAGATTGCAAGTGGAGGTGGTAGTGGTAGTGGCAGTGCGGCAGGAAACGGGATGCGGAACAGGAACGGCAGCAGCGCAGCACCGACAACAACAACAAGTGAACCTGCCCTCGGACAACTGTTGTTTGGACCTTATGCACTCGAGAGGGTCGGTCGTGGGGTTAAAGGCCTTGAGAGGACACACTGCACACACACACACACTTCCAGGCACAGTGACAGTCGATGATACGCTCCTTCTCGTACTCGTGCTGGTAGTCTCCGTTCTCAGACCTCAGACAATAAGAAGGATTTTATGCAGGAACCCCCCCGGCGCAGCATTTGATTGGGAACATTGTTTTGTTATAGCTTAAAGCTGTAAGGCTGTACGTTGTGGGGTTCTTTTTACTCCGATTTTACGCGGAATTAGCTGGCAGTTTCCGCACATTTGTTACATATTCCAAGAACTTCTTCTGCCCTTTTTCTTGGGTGAAAATCCACACCTCCAAGCTCTAAGATTTCTCCAAAGTCCAGTCCCACATGGAAATCGAAACTCTTTCTGCAGATCTTGAAATGATTTTTATGAATTAGTTATGTTGGACAGGAGGGAGCATGGACTCGTACTACCGCTGTGCTGGTCTCGTCTCAACTTTTCTTTCCACCTGACGGGGAGAGGCTCAGTCTTGGGCGCTTGCCTTGAAATTTCCCCCATCATTTCCAGATTTTCCCCGTTGATTTCTGTTTTTGTTTTGGTTTTAGTTTCGCCATGCTGCTTGCTCTTGGCGCTCGCGCCATCTCCATCTCTCTCTGTTTCATTCTTAGTTGCCCTGAGTTGCATTTTCTTCCGCATTTCTGAGAGCCAGATTGACTGACGAGCGAGAGCGAGAGAGAGAGAGAGAGAGAGTGCAAACTCCGCAAGAGAGTGGAGTGAAGTTTAGGCGTGGGGAGGGAAGGCAAGTCATGCTGTGGGAGCCATGTTGCAGGTGCTCTTCGGCTAGGATGTGGGCGTGTGGCCATACCGAAGCAAACAACAGCAAAATGATTAAAGTTTAGATCGAAGGCGGCAGGCAGCATTGCATTAGAAATAACCCTTTTCAGTTCTATCGTTATATTATCTGTGGCAAGCGTTTACACTGTGAACAAATATTTTGTTGACTTTCTGTTGCTAAATAAATTTGATAATTACGAGGGCAGGCTCAGGTCTCAGGTTTAAAGGGCTACGCTGACGCCGCAAATCTTTGTTTCAAATTACCCTAAAGTATGCCGGGAAATACTTATCCTCTGAAGCATGTGGAAATATCAATGTTTCCCTTAACATGTTCTCATCAATTCAAGGTTAATAATTGCCTTGGCGCTTTAAAGTTGTTTGGGAAATATTAAAGTTTGTTTAAAAAATTCACACATACTCCTATTTGCCGCGAATAAAAAATATACCTTTAGTATTTAGCAGTAGCTGCAGGGTATCACATGCTGTCGTGTCCATGAAACGTACTTTGTTGACCTTTCTTGTCGCTGTATCTGTGTGTGTATTGCCGCAGTCGGCGTCGCTGCAACATTCGTTGGGGTTAATGGAACCGATTGACACACAAATTGCAAGCACAGGCGGCACACACACCAGCACAGGCAAGAGAGCGCCTAGTCAAAGAGAGCGGCAAGTCAGTGTGCACTCACACAGAGGCACTGCCCTAAGAGAGTCGTTTTCAGAGTAAGAGAGTTTATGGCTCGGCGCTCTCTCTCTCTCTCTCTCTTAGCTTTACTACCGCCACCTATGTTATGTGTGCGCAACTGTAAGTATTGCAGTGGCTCCTCCACTTGCACTCGACGAGAAGCTGTTTGGTCTGACAAAAGCTCGCCGCCACGTAACTGGATGTGTGTTATCGATTTGCCACTCGACAAAAGCTGAAATGTATCATTTTTGTATACTTTATATGTTCCTTCCTTTATGCACATGTTATACAGTAAATAATTATTTATAATATAATGATAATATGTTTAATAAGAAAGCATAAGTTAACGCCACCTGTCGTTCACCGGCAAGGGCCGAACTTGGGTCTCTGGGCGTTACTTTTTGAATATTGCATCTGTTTTTTTTGTCTTACCACAAACCAAACTTAATTTAGCTCTCCCTTTCATTGCAGCAACCAAAAAATTGTGCATTGTCGAAACAGCTTTGCGTTAAGCTTTTATATCATTAACAACCGATCGGAACCAGCCGGGCTCAGATCATCCACCAGCTCAACCTCAACCTCATCCTCGAGTACGAAAGCTCGAGCCAAGGACCGTTTGAAGAGGGGAAACGAGGGGTAAGTTCGCAAAAAAAGCTTTTCGAAACTTTATTTGCCAGCAGCAATCGAACATTTTGGAATGGAATGTTCGAGAAATGGGCCAGAATTAGAAGGAGCGCAGCAATTGTCGCCATGGGCAGAGCATTCTCACCTACAAATGTCTTTAGTTAAGCATTTTTTGATTTTGTAGCTTTAAAAATGGACAGATCACAGGCTCATTTAAGCTGGGGCACAAAATTGTCTGCATTTAATGGATCGTTTTTAGATAAATTCTTACTTACAACAGAACAAAACTCTTTGTGCTCGGAACGGTGTGGGAAAAACTTTGATAACCTCCAACTGCTCGACGTGTAATAAATGGAGAGGCCAGGAGTCGACACTCGCATGAGATGGGAGTTGGGCGTGAATTGTGTGTGTTAGTGGGCGTCGACGTCAGCCCACCCAGTCGGGATGGGATGGTTGGTTGGATGCATTGTGTTCGTGCAGGGAGTGACTTTTATGTAAGGCCACCCCACACTCGAGCGGGGGTCCGTGAGTCCTTCAGTCTGGGAGTCCAACGAACACTGACCTTTAACCTACATACCACCTGACGGATGGGTGGCCGCCTCCCTCCAGCTTCGATCTGTTTCAGGTCTGTAATTTGCTTGCATTTTATTGTTACATGCCATTTGGTTGGGTACCACAGGGGCATACTCGAATTGAGAAGAATTCCTGCTCCTTGATCAGCTTATGTTTCCATATGTTGTAGCGTATGTTGTGGATTTTCCAGCATGTTTTGCAACACGATTGTTAGATGTTTCCACCTTCTTATTTATAAATGTTTGGTAGAAATATTTCATAAGGGAATGGACTAGTTACGGGCAATTCAGGATATTTTATGATGGAATTCCATTGAACCATTTTCTTGAACCTAAATGCTAACTAGGATCCAACGTACATGTGAATGTGTTGTGTTTTATTCTATTGCTCTGCAAAAGATCATAAAAGTGTAATAAATTGTGTATTTATGTATCTTTGAAGTGCATTCTAGACCCGTGCATATCAAGATGATTTTGACCTTTTTTTTATTGATGTGTACCGTTTTGGTAGAGATAGCCATTTGGCCAGACATTCGCAATCAATAATTTGGCGCGTTCCATGCGACGACCATGCCCATGCCTCTAGGCCCATTACGACATCGCTGAATGCAACGGCAACTGCAGCGACGGCCAACTGCAGTCTCTTCACATTCATCGCTGTCGACGCCGGCGTCGTCGTCGTGGTCGCCTTGCCTCGCCCCGCCATATGGAAGCCACTGCAAACAAACATGAAAGCGATCTAGTGGAAGGGGAGGGATGGGTGGTTGGGGGAGGCAGTCGCAACGGCAGCAGTGAAACATGTGTTCCCCGTCAGTCAGGCAGCGTTGCCGCTGCTCTGCGCTTTGCCTTATGCTATTTACATTTCGAAGCTCATTGCCTGCCTGCGACGCAGTTGGCGTCGACGTCGACTTCTAGATGCAGCGACGAGGACACGACCGTGGGGAAAAATCAGCCTTTATGTGAATCGTAAACGTTCAAACAGTTTGTCAATGATTTCCGTCTGCAAAAATATGTACGAAATTATGTTATATAATCTGGTTTTATATATGGTTTTATAACTCGCAAAACTAGTTCAAAAGTTTGAGAATTTTTCTAGCGCGTTTAATGGATGGGATATCATTTTCGCAACGTAGAAATTCAGTTGGGCCCACTGTGCGACGCATTACAGACGCGCGCAGACGAAAGCGAAAGGCCATTGTCCGGAATTTTGTTGACCTACTAAGGCAGAATGTAAAGTACGAGGCGCTTGCTACACTGTCATTGCCGTTGCCGAAGCGACGCACAGTGGCTCGTTTTATAAAGATAAGCTGCAAAAATCCATTTAAAGTTTCTTGGGCAACAAAGTGGACATTTTATTTGTTTATTAATTATGGTTATTGCAGTACCAGGTTTTATATTTAAAAGAGCTTTTGGAAAATAATTGTTGCTGTTACTTGCCTAAGCATAGTTCGCCAGTCTTTGGGTCAGACATACATACAGATGTATGATTGTACATCATAAAAGTGTTGCTCTATTGCAGCTGTTATGGAAAGTTACTTTTCTTTCAAGTAAACAAAAATATTCTGTACAAACTTCAAAGGTTATGAAAAGTTTGAAGTTTTTTGAGAAAACGAGCCACTGTGCGTTGTTGTATGCACGAACGCTGAGCGAAAAGCTTTCGTGGAGCTGAAAGCTGCGCTGTTGTTGGTTGTTTAGGTTGTTTTATGCATTGCGCCGGGGGGCAGACGGGGAGATCAGCCTTAGCTATGAAAGTTCCTCGCTCATTTTTAGACAGACAAAAACATCAACTACAATACGAGTGTATGAGTATCTAATGCCCTGCATTTACAATATCGCCCAAAATTGAAATAGTAGCAGCAGCAGCAGCAGCTACAAGCGTACGTCAGGGGAGCGAGAGCGCAAGAGCAAGAGCGAGCGAGCGAGCTAGCGGCTGCGCAACTTCAAGTCATTCACCTTTTGGCCGATCGATGCGCTCTCTCAATCTTCCGTTGCGCTGCTCTCTCACTAAACAAATGTTCTCTGCTTGCTTTTTGTTGCTGTAAGTTAAGCTTAACCGCTTGCGCGCTCTCTCTCTCTCGCCAAGTCTCTGTCGCTTCCGACTGCGCAGCTGACTTAACGCCCACACCAAAAATGGATGTATACATAGATACCAGGGGATTGGGACAGAGGCAGCGGCAGAGGCAGAGGAGTGGGCGGAATAGAAAACGAAGCAAACACCCATCAAACTTTTTGATCCATGATGTGTACGAGAGAGACGGAAAGAGAGAGAGAGCGCAAATGAGTGATGAATTGTTTTTGTTTTTACTTTCTCCTGGCAAACAGAAACGAAATTATGTACGTTGAAGGCAATTGAAGAACCAACTGTTTTGGGCTATGTAAGTGTATTTGTCCCTGGCGTACACTGAATCGATGTACATATAAGCTTAAGTGAATTTTCACCTATCATCTTTTTGAAAATACAATATGCGAATGCATTTGTTAACTAAAATCAAATGTACATAAATCGGTTACAGGTAGGGCAGACCACCATCCCATTTCGCATCCCATTCGAAGAGTGAATGAACTCGTTATTCGAGGTGCATTCAAAGCTGTTCGGTTCGGTTCTGTTCAGCAATGCATATTCATAGTTTCATGTGAATGATTCATGAGGCTGCATTTAGGCAAACAAACTGCTTCGCTTCGCTCTCTTCCGCCCTCTCACTCGCTCTCTCTCTCGCTCTTGCTCTCTTTCCCACTCTTTTTGCGCTGCTTTCGGTTATGCTCTGTTGCACAGAAAGTTCAATTTATGTGCAGGCAGCCCCCCATTACCCCTCTGCACACCACTATGCGCCGCGTCTGAGGTAACTTTGGCGAGCTTTAACCCAGTTTAAGGTCATTTCTAGTCAAAGACAAACAGCAGCTTGGGCGCGAGAGGTGGCAGGGCATAGAAAGTGCTTGGGGGAACAGTTCATTGCAGTTTGATAAGTGGATAGCATGTGCGAGTAGGAGAGGAAGAGGCGGAGGAGCAGAAACGGGTATGGTTTGGCATGGCAATGCTGCCATTTGGTCATCCTGTTTGGCATTTGTCAAGGACTTTTCAAATAACGGAATTACCATTTCTAGAATCGAATCAGGAAGCGCAAAGCTGGACTCTCTCCCTTGCTCTCCCACTCTCCTATTTATTGCATTATTTCCATGGCCAAATTGAGTACGATTGGTAACCACAATGTTTACACTGCAAGAAAGCATCAAAAATCCTTATATCAACAGATCAGAATGGTGTTTCTCTATTTTCTGTATTATGCACGCATTATTTTCCCAGAAGGACGTCCTTTTGAATGGTCTCGGCTGCATATCCTTCCCCAACTTTGCGATGAATTTCCTGTTTTCTTTTTAAATTTTGCTCAAATTATACCCAAACTGTCTCAGGGCTGTCGGATTTTCTTTTTTTGTAATTGATAATGATATTTATTTCTGATGATATTGGAAATTGGACCACATTTTGGGAGTTCATTGTATAAAGTGTCGAATTGCTCGGGTAAATGGTTTCTGTTCATGTCTTTAGAAACGTATGTGTCCGTTTACTTATAGGATATTTATACAGCGAGTCAACGTCACTCGCCGATATTATCCTCCGCCGCTTTTTGGGATACTGTGGGGTTCCACTGTGGATAACTTTCACTGTTTATTTACGTACATCCATGTGAACATATGTACATATGTATGTAAATGCATACATATGTACGTCTGAGTGTGCGTACATATACGCAATTACATTTGTTTTAACTGTAAATATGAAAAGAAGGTCGCAATTAGCTTGACATTGCCTCGTCTAGAGAACCAATGCCGCCAGAAATTAAAACCGAAAGACAACCGTTACCCAGGCATCAGTATTCCCGTTTACCCATACGCATATCCCTCCACCTGCGCCGGCCCACCTCTTGCCACTACCACTAGCCCCCCTTTGCACGCTTATCAGCTGGCGTTAACGGCGAAGTTTTGTTGCTTTTGCGGTGGCTGTCCGGCAACGACTTCAACGCAGAAGTCGGCGTCGACGCTGGCGTCTGTGATAATGAAACTGAAAATTTCATTGCTAATTGCGTTTAATATTTATAATTGACCCAAATAAATTCTGCGATTGGCTTTGCCAAAACAAAACCAAACAAAGAAAGAAAGCAGAAGTAGAGGGAGAACATGCAAAGCGAGAATAAAATGTGAGAGAGTGCGCGAGGGGGAATGGGGTGGCCTAGACAGACAGAAAGACAGAACGAAAGACGAAGCGTGTCTTGGGCCTGGCTGCCTGGAAGCGTGTCTAGACTCTGCACCGGTCACACAATTACAGCGGGAGGATTTGTTGTTGCGAAGTACCTCACTCGACTGGGGCCACACCCTAGGAAAAAAGGAGGCTTACATTATGTATTACCTTATGTATTTATTGGGTAAACACAGTTGGATCAAAATCCTACATCATGTCCATATGTACATACAATATCATCCTCTAAAAAATTGTATATGAAATATGTATTTACAATAAATTAGCGTACATCATTCCTATGTGCTTACATCACGTCGTTGTTGGATCAGTAACAGTCAATACTCCTTTTTTTTATAGCTAAATGCGATTGCAAAAGGACACTGGAGAAATTCCAGCAACAAAAATTTGATTGGAAATGCATTCCATCAACAGTTAGTTGTTGATCCAGCAGAGTGGAGGCTGTATCTCTGATCCAACGGACTCGATCGCAAATTCAACTCAACTCCGGGCATGTACTGTTACTGCTGCTGTATATTGGATGTCCATTTGTAAGTGCAAGCAGCACAGCCACATCAAAATGAAACTGTTCTAAATATGTGCACGAGAGGGACAGCGACTCAAATGATTCACATACGAGTGCACCTACGTACATACATATGTACATCCATACATATGAATGGGATGTACGTAACTTGAGAGCTGACTGCACGCTCTCACTCTTCCGCCAGACACATTTACAGTTCTGCCTGCCATTGCCTCACCCTCTCGCTCTTGCTCGCAGCGAAAGCAACGAAAACCAAATTAAAAAGAAAAAAAAAAGTGCCAGCAATGATGAAGCGGGGGGAGGAGGGCAAAGAAAGAACAAAAAGTAGGTGAAAGGTCTTCAACCTTTTTGCATGAAAACAAAAATGTTCAAAGCTGTAGCAGCAGCGGAGTGGTGGGGGGAAAGCATTTGCAGTTCTAGCTGAAAACGGAAAAGGAGGGAAGAGGGAAGAGAGAGAGATCGAGATACAAAAGGAGAAAACAAAAGCACAACACAAGCTGCAAGAAAGGCAATAAAATGTGAAGCAAAAACGATAGAGTGGCGAAGGAAGAGCAGGAAAGGAGGAGCAGGTGGTGGGTGAGGTGGTGGTGGGCAAGTGACCGACAGACCAACAGAGCGAGCCACTGCATTCAGCTATTTTTAGCATTACCAGCCACAAAAACACACATTCATATGCGAGTGTGTGTCTGTATGTGCAAACAGGCACAGCCTGGACTTGGACCTATCCCAATGGCCCAACACTGTGGGGCAGGTTCGGTCGAGCGGCGACAAAACAGATGCGCCAAAGTTTTTATTGCAACGCTTTTGCACTTTTATTTTTGCACTGAGAGAGCTTTTGCACAGAGTGAGCAGGGAGAGCGGGAGTGAGAGCGAGCGAGTCAAAGAGAGAACGGCTGTGAGCTTGGACATGGATGCAGCGCGCTCTGTTTCCTACCCGCTCGTTTGCGCTGCTTGTGTTTTTGCTAATGCTTTTCTTTTCTCAACTTTGTCCCTCACCGCGACCCTCAAAAGCTTTTCTCTCAGCCAGACATAGACATTGATTTCGACTGCTGCGCCGCTGACTTGTACGGCGCGGGTGGGTGTGGGACGGGGACGGGGTTACTTTGTTGGGATATATTGAGGTAGGACCGACCGAGCCAGAGCAAAACGCTCAATAGGATGGGGAGGCTCTACAGATGAAAAAGCCGGAAGAGGAATACAGCAAACAATTACAGTAACAGTGAAAGCACTTTTCGCTTACAGCTTGTTGGCACGCTATTTTCTCCAGGTCAGCAAAATGCTTTAGAAATACCTGAACGGAATATTTGTATGACTAAAATTACTAAGCAAGCTTTTACTATAGAAACCAGCGATTAACAGGGACATGGAAGTCACTAAAATTACAGCTAAATAATTGGTTGAAAAATATGCAAAAGATATGTTTAGTTTTACAATTATCAGTTTTGTAAGTTTTAAGATCGAGCTTTTTCTAATTAATCAATTTCGCTTGTTTTTTGCACTGTGTAAGCAGTAAGTGATCCCTGTACTGTAGTCACCATAAAGCAGTGCAACGGTTCCCTTGTGCCCTGGAACTTCCCTCACATTACCGCTACTTTCCCCACTTGCGTTACATAATTATTCATCGTCATCGTCTTCTCCTTCTTCCTTCTCGTTGCAGTCATATTCATTCGAGTGAACAGCCAGACGTCGCCTCCTCCTCGCGGTTTCTTGCATCCTCTGCCGCCTTGGTTCACCCGGTAAGTGTCAAGACTTCGTCGCCGATCGGCAGAAGTAGTTGCCGCCCACTTACGCGGCATCCTCATGCACATGTAAAGTTGTTTTTTTTCGGATGCTGTGGTAGCCCATGAATACCCTTTACTTATTTTGCGGAGAAGATATTCGTTTCGGCTCGGGCACTTGACTTGTGCAGACTATCTTGAGCCCTGCCTGAGGATCAGCAGCAAGTTCGTCCAAATAATCTTTTCTTATGGAGTGCAGCAGCGAGCCTGGTTACATTTGTTACTGTCCCCGCTCAGCTGGTCATACCATCGCTTCCCCATCCCATCCATCCAACCATCGACTGCAATGGCAAAAGCAACTTAAACATCGACTTGACTGCGAAAGGGGCTGGCTGGAGTGAAGAGTGGTGGCGGGTGTCTAGGAGAGAGGGAAAAAGCAACAACCAGAAAAATCCAAAGCCGAAATAGAAGCAATGCAAAAAGAAAAAGGAAAAACAAAATGCCCGTGTGTGTGTGTGTGTGTGTGTGTGTGTGTGCGAGTGAGTGAAAAAACTGTGCCAATGCCCTGACAACGGCACAAGGTGATGATGCAAACTGCAGCCGGCTGCAGTCGGCGTCGACGTTGCCGTCGTCTCGGTCGCTTCGCAGTCGTTGCAGTCGTCTCAGTCAGTCAGGCAGGCAGTGACGCCAATTGCCGTGATGAAAGAGCCAGTGGCACAGTAGTCGAAAAGTGCAAGGGGGGGTAAGGGGTGGCGGTGGTGTGCTGCTGCCGCTGGCTGGCTCTGGTAACGATGCGTTGGCGAACATGCAATGACGTGAATGACATACATACATGTACATATCTATGTATGTATGTATTTATGTACATACATTTGTATGTGTGTATGTATGTATGTATGTAATAAACGACTGGCGCAAGCAGTTGCATGCCAGGGAGAGGGACGTGGGGGCAGAGTGTGTGTGCGCACCAGGAAGGCCGGGCCATGTCGAGGTCGGGCAGAGAAGGGGATCCGTGTGGGTGGGTGTGTAGGGGAAAGGGTGGGTGGTAAGGTGGCACTTGTCCGTTGTTGTTGTTGTTGTTGTTGTTGTTGCTGTAGTTGTACGTGTATGTTGCATGCAAACAAGGAAGTACAACAATTTCACGCTTTGCAATTGAAATTGCAGCCAAAGCCAAGATTGTGCATGACGATGGGGCGAGTGGGAGGGGGAGGGTGAGGCACACGAAGAGAAAGAGAGAGTGTGTGAGACAGAGAGCGAGTGATAGAGTGAGAGAGGGGAGGAGGGCTATTAGGCCCCAACTAAAAGAGGTGGATGGACACACTGGGAAATGTCCACTGGGAAGTTCATTTGGCACCAATCCACTCCACCCCACTCCCGTCCGTGGCAACCTACAACAGTTCCCACAAGCCCTCACTCCACTCCACTTCCTTCTCTTTTCTTAGTTGCGCAGCCCACTCCTGTTTTTCCTCTCCTTCAACATTGACTTATGCAATGGAAAGTGTGGCAAAAAATAACAAAATCGTATGGAGGGGGGCAACTCCTGTAAATGCATTTGACTTTGACGAACAGTGGTACAAGCCGTCTAGTCGGAACTTTTGATTCGTGTACCACAAGTGTACCGACACCAAGGTACTAGGATAATGCTTACAGGCTTAGATTAATTTACCAGCCATCCGGCTATATTCAAATTAACTAATTTATAATCAAAATCATATTCAGGAACACCAATAGCTCTATTATACATACCTCTTCATATGAGAATGTGTACAGGGTGTGTCAGGGCAATCATTTTTGGCAGCAACCTCGAACATTTCAAAGGATTACAAATGTCTTTCCAAAACATTTTTTTTTGAATTAAATAAAGAGTTTCCTGGGAGTTTTCAACCCGATTTGGAAGATAGTTACAGCGTCTTGCCAGTCATTGATTACTGTTTACATACAGTATGTACAACTTATACATAAATTTGTATTTAGAGTTCCGATTTCCCAACTAGCTCGGAATACAATAAAAATCTTAGAAAACTTTCAATTTGAATCGCTGCATGTTCAGGAATATTTAACGCCACGAATACAAAATTCTGTAAAAAGTTATGAAAGTTCCCAGATTCCAAATTTTAGTTTAATTGATTTTGGGGTAATATTACAAATTCCTAGTTTAAGAAAGTGCTCCAACCATTGAGGACTACAACTTAATTTTTGTCGCCTGTAGTCGATTCCTTCAAATCAAAGTCCAAGATAACATTAGAAGGGCTTTTGGAATGTTTTTGGAATCCACACATGTCGCATCTGAAACAAAAACTAATCGATTCGACTAAACCATAACACCACTGAACGTTTTTCGGTTTATCACATTATCACATTCAGTTGATCTTAGCAAAAGGTAACATCAATAGGTAATGGCCAGAGGGTATTTTTTGGTCGTGTCTGTGCCTGATTTGGCCATGCTGCACCTCGCCACCCCTTGCCCGACACCCATCCCAGCGCTTGTCTAGTTCATTTTTTTGTTGCACATTTTCCCGTTTTGTTGTTGCTGTGTTGTTTTATGTGTGTTTCGCTGTTTCGTGTTGGATTTTCTCATGGTCTGCATTTGTGATTCGATTTGACTCGGTTCGTGGCGACTGACTCGCCGCCGCGCCTAACCTCGGTCTGTTGGCTGCCTCGGGGGGGGGGGAGGCAATTGCCAACAGCCGCCATTGACTCGTTGACCGAGCGACTCACTAAGACTCTCACACGCACTGGGCTTCACTGCCTGCCTGCCAGACCGCCCGCCCGCCTGCCTGCATTGGTGTAAGCTTTTTGCTGCTGCCGCTGCTGCGCTGCTGCTTTGTATTGCATTTTTCAGCGAAATCGAAAGTTCAATAAACTTTCACGTAATCGCAAGTAACAAAAAAACGGTGTTCAAATTTGCATGAGGCTGGTTGGGGGTTTGGGGACGTGTTTTATACTGTCCTTTACACTATACTGCAAGAAGTTTACTTCTATAATAATAATATTGTTATTATAATAAAATTATTAAGTATTCAACTTCTCCCTTGCTCTTCAGGGCCGGGGATATGTAACCATTGAAGCTCTTCCTGGCTATTGGCTCTCCTTCTCCCTCTCCATCTGTCCCTCTCTTTGCTTTGCTCATTAGATCTTCAATGGCCTGTGCTGTGGGATAGCTGTTCAAGTCAATCCCACTTTCCCACCACCACCACCACCTCTCTCTCCCTCTTTATCAGCTCTCTTTCGTTGCTGGTCTGGCAAAGAAAGTGAATGGAAAAAGGGCAAGTACAAAACCAGACAGACGGACAACACAAAAAAAGAAAAGAAAAGAAATTACATAAAAGTAACAACGAACTTTTTGCGCATGAACAAATCCCGTAACAAAAGCAACAACAACCGCATGGAATGTCAATCAAGAGTTATAACAACAAAAACAACAACTGCAACTCTGCGAAAACAACACAGCAAAACACAGCAACAACTCTAGTTAGAAGCAATCAAAGGGGAAGAGCCAGAGAGCGAGAGCTAGAGAGAGCTCCAGAGAGAGAGAGTGGGAGAGCAGACGAGATCTCTCACTGAACTTGCATGCGGCTGCTCTGCTTCATGCTCGACACGTTCTGCTCAGTTGCCTAAGCTCGTCGCGCCGTCTCCCTCTTGCTATGGCTTTCACAACACACACACACGATGATTCCCGTTCGCTTTGATGGAGAGACGACTCCACTCTCCCCACTGCGCGCTCTCTTTCCACGCTGTGGGACTGAAATTGGGTCAGCCATTGAACCCGTTGCGACGACGCTGCTGCGGCGCTGGCTTTGCTGGCGTCGATGTTGCTGCCGCTGCCGCTGCTGACGTTCGTTCTGTGTGTGTTCTCTCTCTGTCCCCCGTGGGTGGTTGTCGGGTGGGGGGTCATCTGCTTGCTGCCGCTTCTCCTGCATTTCTTCTGCTTTTTCTTATTTTTTCACTGCAACTGGATAAGTACTGGCAGAGGGCTTACCTGAGCAGCAGCAGCAGCAGCAGATCCAGCATCTCAGCAAACAGCTGCGATCAAGCTATCTCCCTCCCCCACCGAATGGAGCAATCTTAAGGTTATGGTCACTCGTAATGAGCGTCACTCGGCTTTGACCCCAGCCCATTCGCTGTCCCTGCCACTGCCCCCTGCCCAACCAAAAATAGTGTAAACTAAGCTCCAAAAAATGAAAGACGAAAAAAAACCAACAATAAAAAACAAAATAAATGGAAAAATTTCACTTTCACATCAATTACGACGACTGCGGCTCTGTCGGCGCTTTTTTTGTTGTTGTTGTTGTTGTTGTTTTTTTAGTACTGTACTTGAAAAAAAACCCCCAAGTACAGTTATGCACGTACACATACAAATGTACATATGTATGTATGTATGTAAAATGTACGAACGTACATATGTATATATAGCCGTACGGGTGGCGAAGAGTGTTGATTTTTGTGTGTCCAAAATTTGATGCGACATTTGTCACATATTGTACATCGATGGTAGATAGTTCCGGTTTTTTGTAGCTCCCATGATCCCACACTTCTCGAATGATCCCCGCCATCAAGTTTGGGCATTCATTTGATTCCCTTCGAGCAACCTGTCTGCAATTGCAGGCCATGCCACCAATCCGTTGGGATACCTCCTTATCTTTACTTTGAAACGGTTTTTGTTGTTGTTGTTGTTGCCTTTTCGACCATCGTTCGAAGTCAATGAACGTTTAATGGGCAACAAAAACAACCATACGCTACGCCCTTTTGGCAACAGCAACAAAAGCAGCGGCGAACAAACTAACCAAAAACTGGTAGACAAAAGAAATGTCAAGGGAAATGGAAATGGTGATTGGCAGGGGTGGTGTGTGGTGCATGGAGGGGTCAACACAGTCCGCCACCAGACACAGTCTGACGCTCTATGCATACTCTTTCCAGCTTTGGCTACACACAATGGCAATTATGAAGGGAATTATTTTGATTATTTGAGGGGAAAGTTCACCCAGTCTCTACCAGCAGAAGTAGAAGTAAAAGTAGAACGAGGATGTGCCCAGTTGGAGCGGGCTTATCCTAAGTCTCACTTGTCCATGGGTAAGGGCATTCGAGAGTTTTGCTTAAACGGGGGAAACTTGTGTTTTTTTATGACAGCTGTTTTATGACAGCTTTCCTTTGCTCTGCCTTCACACCCTCTTCACCCGCTCACCTTTCCCGTTGGGCGGCGGGCTTGTAAATGTTGCCTGGAGCCAGAGCCAGAGCAAGAGCTCAAGCCAGACCAGAGACCCCCAATAAACAGAAACAGAAAAAAAACAGAAAACAGAAACCGGTTACAGTTACAGTTCAAACATCTTTTGCAGCGTCTCATATTCGGGGGTCAAACCCAGACATGTGCACACACCGACACGTGTGTGTTTGTGTGCGAGTTCAAACATGACTTGCCACACCTTGAAGCTCAGCAGCAGCAGCAGCAGCAGCTCCACCATCTCTTTATCTGCATCTCTTTCCTTCCTTCTTGTCTGGGGCTGCTGCTGCTGTTGCTGCTGCTCTCGCGTCATTCTGTCGCCCTTTATTTTTGTTGTTGCTTTTTTGGGCAGCTTAATTTTTGTGCGTTTCTTTTGCTCTTGTTGTGGCATGTTGCTGCTTCTCTTTCTCCAGAAAGTAAACTTGAACTTGTCCGTTCACTTTTACTCCAGCTCAGTGTGTGTGTCTCTGTGTGTCTCTGTGTGTGAGAGTTAATTGGCAGCCCTCCCCACCGCTCCTCTGCCCAACACTTCTCTGCTCTTCTGGCCCCATCTTGCAGATGCTTCGACTTGATTACTCCATGGATGAGACACTCATCTCTCTGTATTGTATCTGTCTGTCTGCTTGCTTTGCTTTTTTTGGGCCCCCCATCATGGCCGTTGATCATGAAAATTTTCTATTCAAGTTTAGGTGAAATTTTAATGCGTCACACCCGAAACGGAAGAAGCGACGAAGGGACAGCAACAGCGAGAGAGAGAGAGAGAGAGGGAATGATAAGGCCAAGCGAGGAAAGTTTTCTGTTGCTGCTGCACTCTTTCATCCAGAAGGGGAGCTTGGTGTTGCCAATAGCAGGATTTGCATTCTCAGTTTGGCAATGAATTGTCATCACGGAGGGCTATCATTCGTTTAATGCTCAGCATACAGGTGAAGGGCAGGGGGTAAACCTTCCTGGTCCAAGGATAAATATTTTATGATAAATCAAATTTCCAATCAAATCTCTGACCAAATTAATTCCTACCACAGAAGAACATGGACAGAAGCTGTGGAATTTGGAAGCAGTTCAAAAACACCACGCGTAGAGCAGCAATATTTCAGGAACATCATGCACACGGCATGTGTATTGTTTTTCCCAAATCTACGCTGAGAGTTTCTTGCTAAATTCCGTCTGTAATGGCCGCTCTGGCCTGCTCGGCCTGCTATGTTGTGGATTCTCATCATTCACATATGATTATCACCCACGTGGGGGCTACCATTTGCATGTGGATGATGTAGGGCTACCAGCACGGCTGAGCTCTCCTTTGGGGGCTGCCGCCACATGAAGTCTGTATTTGTGGCAATTTCAGTTCTGTTTGCTGATTGCAGCACCAACCCGCCACACCCCCCACCCGCACAAAAAAACTTGGCCAGCCCCTACAACCAATATCTCAACTCTCCCCTCGGCCCGCTCATCGGGATCCTGTCTTCCTGTGTCCTACAACCCCCACGCTTCTGCTCCTGCTCCTGCCACTCTGCTAACTCAAAACAAAACAAAAAAAAAGGAAAAAAAGAGGCATAAAAATGCAGCCCAGCCCGAGCTACTGCACTCCACTCTTAGCCAGCACACGACCACCCACCACCCACAGGCCGTGCACCCCATCCTCCCGCACCCCCGCCTCACAGCAATCTCATGCATGTGGCCAGCGAAAGTTTACTGGGACTATGACCGCTTAGAATGTCTACACAAACACAGGCGCAGGCGAGCCACACACAGACATCTCACATGCACACAAAATGCGTTTCTCTGTGTGCGTGTGTGTGTGCGTGTGTGTGTGTGCGTGTGTGTGTGCAGGAACTTGTGTCTGGAACTTGAAGCACAATTTGTGCAGCTACACATGTGTGTGGCCCCAGCGTTTGGATGCCCCATAGAAGTGTCTGCCAGTTGAATGGCAGTGGCAGTTCGCCCTCCCCCCTCCCCATCCTACGCCCACTCTCTCGCGTCACTCTCTCTCTTGAACCTCCTCTCCCTGTGGCACATGTGTGTGTGTGTGTGTGTGTGTGTGTTTGTGTGTGCTTATCTCCGAGTCGTTGCCTTGAATGTAGGGCAGTAGTCGGCACTCGACAAATGTTGCTGTTGTTGTTGCAGTTGTTGCCGCCGTTGCAGGCGTCGGCAATGCAGACAGAGGGCAATGCATGCATGCCACTGCAGGCCCCCAGCTAGGCCCCAGGCAGAGGCACCACACCACACCACTCCACACCATAGACAAAAAAAAAACAACAAAAAAACACACAAATAAACAAGCAGCGCCAGCACACATGGGCATAGGCATACCCGCGCCAGTGCCAGTGCCAGTGCCATCCCTGGCTCGGGTTGCGCCTCCTTCTGCTCGCACCACCACCCCACTTCAAATCAAATGCATGCATAATGTGCGGCACCTTTTGATACCCTCCCAAAGGCTTCGGTTTGCCCGAAAGCTAAGCGTCTGCGACGACAGCCACTGATCAAAGGATGAAGAGCTGCTTGAAAGTTGGTTTATGAAATATATTTTACGAGTCTTTTGGCTGGATTTAAATCGTTAGCTGCAACTGCAAGTCCCTTTGCGGACTGCCCAGTCTTTGGTGTCAGCAGCGCAGCCGTTGTCTAAGTGCGAACTAATAGCATGCATGGTTAGAAATAATCACATAGATTGCGATTTAATGGAGATTGTGCAAATAATCATGTACCGAGCATGTACAGTGTACTTAGGTAGGTGGCGATTTGAACTGCAGATGTAAATATGTGTACCGGGTCATGGGGAGGTGTCCGTCATTAGAGCCTTAGCTGGAATTTGGAATCCTTGGAATTAGAGTGCCACCAACCAGACAGACTGGACTGGACAGGGAATGCCACAATTTCAGCAGCAATCTTAGCATTTAGATTGCTGAAACTGGTCCACACTCCACGAGTATTTTTTCAAGGGAACCACGAACCACGCGATAAGTTCCGTTGCACCATGCTCGTATTTATTTTTATTTGCTTCTAACATTGAACGGAGCGAGTGATACGAGCGCAAGAACAATGCACACAGATAACTCGTGGAAGCGGGGTAAAAGAGTCACAGATAAAATTGAAGTGCAATGGCGAACAGCGCTCCCCTGTCATGCGAGAACACTGGAAATGCAATTGATTGAGTAATAATCAAATATTCTATGATACATACATATATGGAATAGTTTGCTGTCGATATTGATCTCTAAGAAACCTGGGGAGAGGCTCTCTGTAGGGGAGAGATCTAACGAAGATCTTGAAAGCTTTTGTAAAATCTTTCTATCCATCAATTTTGCTTATCTAATTGCTTATCTCTCGCTCTTGCTCTTGCTGCCTGCCCTTCTGGTTGCGTTTGTTCTGGCTCATCTCCTGCCGCATGCTTGGGCTGAGGTTAAAAATAAAAATTAATGAAAAAAAAATACTTCGAACTCAATCGAGGCCCCATAAATAACAAGGCACCCAAATGGGCAGGAACTTCCACGCCCCATAATAGAGGAAGCAGCAGGCAGCGCAGCGGTCTGAGGCATTGAAGTAGCCAACGGGTACAGTAGACACTCTGTGCAAACGAACAGCACAGGCTGGTTGCCAAGGGATCATTAATTAGAGATTTTATAGCACATGATCCTTAGCCATTGGCGTTAATAGGGATCCTTTCGAGGAGGCTTTCACTGTACCTGCGTATAAAAGAAAGAAAAAACGAAGCAAGAGAGGAGAAAAGTGGAAGAAGAAAAAGAGTCATCGTCGTCGTTGTCGTTGTCGCCGCCTGTGTGTAAATAAGCCATTCAGAATTGGGTTAAAAGTTTATAGAGCAATGCAGTGATTTGTCTCTATATTTGTCTCTCTTTCTCCGCCGCTATCTGCTGTCTCCCTCTGCATATGTGTGTGTGGTGTGTGGTGTGTCTTCATGTCATATCAGAAGTTTTTGGAGTGGTTACATGGGTCTGCGAAGGCTGCGCCAGTTTCTAATGGCAAAGACAAGTCAACGTGCTTCACATGCCACATGCCACCACCACCTGACACCTAACCTGACACCCGCCACCCTTAAAAATGCACTAAATTCACTTCCCGGTGGATCCAACAAACATTTCCATACATATTTACATATTTACATATGTTCGTACATAGTATGTAAGGCAGAAGGTATGCAAATGCAAACAGATGCTCAAAGACAAAGCAAAAGCATGAAAGATGGAAACGGAAATGGAGAGAACTTAGAAGTAATGCGGAAGACAAGGGAAGCGGCAATATTGTGGGTAAACTAACCCAGTTCCTGGCCCAGGACGACAGGAAGAGCAGACCCAAGGAGACAGGTAGAGAGTGGACAGCAAGAAGACAGATGATGGAGTGAATGCAGAGGAGTAAGCAACGAGCAAAGGAAGTACAAGAAAGATGAGCAAGAGAAAAAGAGGAGAGATAATTATGAAGCGACTTAGAGGAAGAAGTAAAAGAATGAGCAGTCGGATTAAGAGGGAGGCTGATGCCAGAAAATGTTACTGTCACTTACAATACACCAAAACACATGCATACATGCATACATACACGTGCACATCCATTGAAAATGCAAGTAATTTTTTGGCAGCAATGAAAGGGAGTGGGAACCAGAGAGAGAAACTGCAACAGCAACAAAAGAATGGCAGAGAGTGGAAAGAAAGCAGCAGCAGCAGCCCCCCAAAGGGAGAACCGCACAACAATAGGAGGCTGATAAAAAAGCAGCGGGATGGATGGATGGTTGGAGGGAAGCAAAAATAAGGCGAAGTAGAACCTAAAAACCAACCAAACTGTGGAAAATAATAACAACGTGCAAATGAAAATCTGAACAACAGAGCGGAGAGGGAGAGAGAGTGTGTGTGTGTGTGTGTGTGTGTGTGTGTGTGTGGTAGCGAGTGCGAGAGAGGCAGCTGACTGACTGGCGAGAGAGCTTCGTCAACAGTGGGTCAAAGACCTGTAGGAGGTCGTTTCAGTCGTTGCAGTGGCAATAGGCAACGTACAATACCATGGCGAGGCAATGTGTTTGTTATTGCTGTTGTTGCTGTTGCTGTTGTTGTTGGCGGCGACGTCGTCGATGGCGGCAGATAGCGTAAGCACAAAACACACACACACAGACACACACACAGACAGAGATAGTGTGATAGAGACAGCAAGGCGCAGCACTATTGAATAACCAGAGACGACGTCAGCAGCGCTGCATTTTGCAGACTGCAGCCAGCGTGTGAGAGATATATCAAAGCAGTTAGATAGAGAGAAGAGAGCGAGAGAGCTTGCTCTCTGTAAAAGCTCATTCGCTGCACTGCTCTCTTCTAATGCACGCCAGCCAGCTGCTGCTGCTGCTGCTGCAGCCTCTGCCTCTGCTGCTGCTTTTGCTGCTGGTTGCTGCTGCTGCTTCTTCTTCTTCCTGCACGAACGACCCAGCGACCGAGCTAGCGAACGAACGAGCGAGAAAAAGCGAAAAACGAAATCAAGAGTGAAATGCAATCGGCTGCACATGCAGGCATTCTAGACTCAAACGAAGGGGGTGGAGGGGGGGGTATATGGCAGTGGTTGTGTTGTTGTGGGGGCATTGTATTGTACGTAAACATGAATTTGATGTATGATATGTGTACCTACATTAACCCCTTCTCTTTCACTCTCGTTGCAGACATGCCAGGCGGAGGAAAGGCAGACACCAGCAGGATCACACAATTCAGGTGAGTGAGTGGTGATCCCGAACTCCCCCATCCCCCCCGCCATGGAAGACTTATGCAACAGCTCAGCCTCAGCAATTTCCAAAATGGTATGAAGTGCACTCCAAGCACTGTGATTGCATGTGCCCCAAGACCCCATGACACCCACAGGTAGTCATTGTGTGAGATACTCTAGCAAAGGGTACAACATATTACGATATAGGAAATGGGATAGAATAGTTACCATATTGAATGGTTGATCGAAAGGGTTGATCAAGCTGCAGGGAGCTAAAAATGTACAAATGATCGGTGGCTCATGGAAACTTTAGCTCAAAGTTACTGCCACTTATTTGTATCCTGATTCCTGTATTAACAATCATTATTCTCCGTATTAGAGGCTTTTGTGTGAGGCTTTTGACTTTGATCAGAATGAAGAAATTAATACCTAAGCCCGGAAATCCTTCAAACGTTCGATTGAGCTTTCTTTTTCCTTTTGCTGCGCAGTTAGTGTAGCCCTTCATTCGGTTTCGTTTGCTTCCTGTGTACCTCTCCTGCGCCTACTTTTTGTGGCTGTTTTTGGCATATCATTTTCCTTTCGCGTTGAATGTTTTATGTGCCACAAGAGCTGGCTGGCTGGCTGGCAAAACTTTTCCGCTTTTCACGTTCAACGACGACGATCGTTACCTGCCCCTGTCCCTGCTCCATCCTACCCCTGCTGCCGTCCACCGTACAGCTGTGTTGTCGCCGTCACTGATGTTGTTTTCCTTGTTTTGCTCTCCCTCTCTGCTGACTCCATTTGCGCAACATTTTGCGGTGCACACACACACACACACACACACAGAGGGAGACAGATAAATAGATACGTATAGTAGAAGGGGTTGGGAGGGGGGGGTGCATCATATGATTTGCAATTTCCATTTGCCGCTGCATGCATTGCTGCATTGGTTGCCTGGTTGCGTAACCCAAAAGTTAATGCCACATAATCATGGCTGAAGTTGCAACAAACTGCGCCGCGCTGCACGGCGGCGGCGGCGGCGGCGGCCGCAATGGGAAATGGGGAAATTGTTGTTGCTGCTGGCTGTTGTCCGGGGTAGTAGGCACAACCATGACACGCCATCTTGCGCCGATCATCGTAGCAGGTTTTCCAGTTTTTCTTTTCTTTTTTTTTGCTCGCTGCCTTTGTTTTTCGTTTTTCTTTTTGTTTTTGCAACGTTTTTCCTGCCACTTTCTCTCTCTGGCGCACGCGACGACGCGACGGGACGATGAAGTAATCGAGCAGCAGCAGCACCCCCCCTGGGTTACCCGGGTGCCTGCCACCGATGCAACGGGGTAGGTTGATCGTCACAAAAGTTGCGGTTGCATTTTGCAGTTGCACTTTTTGTTGTTGCTGTTGTTGTTGTTGTTGCTTTTGTTTTCCTTTTACCGGTGACTTAATTTTTGTTGTGTGTTTGCCTCTTTGCTTTCCATGGAAAACGGGTTTCGCATTTTCCTCCATGCCATGCCAAATGGTAATGATGCTCGTTGTCGTTGTCGCTGATCGCAGCCAGGCGGGGCGGGCTCTTGGCCACTTTTGGTGTGGCCCAAACGGGCATTGCAAGTTGATTACGTCTTCGTGCAACGGCAGCAGCAACGGCAACGGCAACGGCAACGGCGGTTGCAACTGTAGCGCTAGGAGGCAGCAGGACGCTGTTGGCATCGGTGGGTGAGCGGTGTGGGTGTGATGTGGGTGAGCGGTGTGGATGTGTTGTGTGTGCAAGGCCCTAGACCCCTAGCAATGCGATACGTCTCGAATTTCATTAGCAAAAGTCCAGAGACAAGAGCCTGGGGGAGAGAGAGAGGGTGGACAAAGGGGAGAGAT
Organism: Drosophila subobscura; assembly: GCF_008121235.1. Classification (NCBI taxonomy): domain Eukaryota; kingdom Metazoa; phylum Arthropoda; class Insecta; order Diptera; family Drosophilidae; genus Drosophila; species Drosophila subobscura. The sequence goes on along the minus strand of NC_048530.1, from coordinate 18,813,970 downwards.
GATTTAGTATTATTTTTGGTTTAGAAATTCGAAAGGGAAATGTTCTAGTTGGATCAGGCAGCAGCTTAGACATGGACAGGCACAAAACTGATTTGTTTCATCCCGTAAATACTTGCATCAAATATAAGCTTTGACTGCTGTACAAAATAATTGTATCTCAAATGTTTCGATGCAGTTTGTCTCTCACGGATAGCTGCAACAATCTGAAGAGCATTTTTTAGAGCAGTTCCAAGAGCTAAGTGCAGGAAAAGCAAATAATTCCTTAACAAACGATATGAGGATAGATGGATACAGCTACAGGAAGGAATATTTACATAAATATATTGAGGGATCTATGAGGAAGGAGTCTTTGGTTTCCCACTGCATCAACCCCTTCATCAATTTGCAATTTCTAATGAGATTTTAGAATGTTTTCCATGATTCTCCTCCAGGATAATTGCATTCCAAACTCTCGGTGGAATTGGTTTATGTTTTCCTATAGCTTTACACAATTATTTGCAACTGATTGCGCCACAATCGAAGCGGCACGTTTGAGGAAATGCAACCTCAATTGTGCCTCATCTGCCTCACGATCGCGCGCTCTCTCTCTCTCTCTCTCTCTCTCTTTCTGTCTGTGTGTCGCCACCCGGCTTCCCCTGCTGGATCTCGGTAATCGATGCCAGTGGAGGCCGAGGAGGCCGTGAAGGAGCTGCAAGGAGTGCAGCAGCAGCGGGAAAAGTTGTTCGTGGCACTTCCTGCTTGGCCATGCAACCATTTGAAATCGATCATGCCACATGCAACAGTCTCAACTCCTGATCTCCTCCACTCCGCTCCCCTTTGGCTGTGCCTCTGCTGGCTTGTAACGGTAACATTGCCTGCTAACACCATTTTCCTTTTGCTGCTGTTACGTGAGGAAAAACGAAAGTAAAACTCGCAATTTACCGCCGACGATGACTTTGGTGCAACGCGTTGCAATGACGTTGTTGTTGTTGTTGCTGTTGTTGTTGCTCTTGTTGTTGCAATTACAGTTGGCATTGTTAGTTTTCATTTTCACATTATACCCTCACCGGGCAGCTAATCGGCAAAGCACTGAGCCCTTTCCATTGATGGGCAACTTGGTCTCTGTCTGATATCCAGAGGATGCAAATTTCTTTTATTTTTAAAGAACAAATAATTATTGCAGATTGCAGATGGTGCGTAATATTTGTGAGCTTTATTCAATTGCATTAGACAAATAAATTGTCTACCATTTTTCCTGCAATTTAATTCCGTTTTACTGCAATTGATCTTTACAAAATCATGAAATCATTAGGGAACTTTGCTTATCCATGTCAGAATCAATTGAAGGATGAGAAATCGCTCAAGTGGATCGATCGTACGAAATGCATCTGGAGACTAATAAAATTCTTTACATGTAAAGATCTTCGCTTGATCGTTTGAAAGTAACGAAAAAACTGATGGAGATCGTGAAGCTATCAACAGATCTTTGGCAGGAGTTCCTTTTATTAACTCGCTTTAAGATCAGCGATTTAAACCGTAAAATGTAGGATGCAAAATGGTTAATTTTGTACTGTTTGTATCCTGTGGATCCTTGCAGCGATTAGGGATCTTCGAATGTTAAACAAATCTCTGTCTTTGCACTGAAAAGATTCAGCTAGAAGCTTCGCTCAACAGTTTCTCTATGATCTTTTATCCTCACAAATAATGAGCGCACAGCGCGTATCCTTTTGGGAGAGTAGCTCCGATATCGGCTCTGGAAAACTCTACGGTTTTTGGTTTTTCATTTTCATTACGATCGCCGCCTGATCGAATCAGTGAATGGGGAAAAACGGGATTTTCCAGCCGAAAGGCAAGAAAACTGGAATGTGGCACAAGCACACAGAGGAGAATGAGGGGGTTGCCTGCTGGTGTCTCAAAGGAGGGGGCTCTTTGGCTCTTTGGCTGCTTGGTTGCTCGGTTGCTCGGTTGGTTGGTTACACCTCACTCTGTTTCGTGTAGGTAAAGATCGCCGTCGTCGTCTCCGACTTGTTGCCGCTTTTTGTGCTCTGCCCACCGGCAGTTGGCTTGGCTCGGGTTAGGTTAGGCAGTTGTTATGTCATACAAGGAAGCGAATGATGGCCAACAGCATGGATGTGGAGTGGAGTGGAGTGGAGTGGAGTAGAGGGAAGTGAGGAGTCAGGTGGTGGTGCTGCACGCTGCCTGTTTGGGCATTGGGAAATCGTTGGAGCAGCAGCTGGAGATGGAGCTGGGAGCTGGGGACTGAAGACTGGGAGACTGCGAGACTGGGAGACTGCAGAAGAGATTCCAAGACGTGGGCTGTCTTTGCTGTCTTTATCCTCCGCTAGACCCGAACAAGTTTTCCTTTCATCGACAGCATAAACTTCGTCGTGATGTTTATTTTGTTTCTCCTTTTCCCCATTTTCATTTTCATTTTCATTTTGGGATTTGAATTTTCTAGGTTTCCTGCTGCTTTTGGCGTTAGTGGGTAAATGTTACATAATCGCTTCGGGCTCTCGCCTCTCTGTCTCCCGTCGAATGTGAACGAACTTTGCTGCAAGTCGAACCTTTGAAACGAGTCGCAGAGTCTGAAATTGGAAGCTTCCAGAGAGGTTAAAGCTGTGCGTGGGTGCAGGGGCAGGCACTGGTAGGGCTGTAGGATGTGTTTTTTGGTTGACTTTCGGTTTCCCGTTTTATTTCTAATCCGTCTTTTGTCTTTGAGCAACAATTCGGTTTCGGGGAGACCTCTGACCATCCCATATACCGCCCCCACTTTATGCCACTACCCCCTCCCCACCCCACCCCGCGCTGCCCTCCCCCAACGCCCGGCCATACCCTTTTGGCCTGGCCGTGGCTGTGGATAATGGGCAAAAAGCAATTAAAATGTCAAAAGCGTGCACAAAAGGAGAAAGTGGGAAAAAAAGTGCAAAAAAATAAAAATAATAAAAAAAAAATAAAAAAATACAGCAAAAAAATAAAGATTGTTAAGCCATTGTTGTTGCTGTCTTTTTTGTAAGTTTTATTTCATTTTTGTATATATTTTTGTTGCTTGTTGCTGTTGCTTTTGGCACTTTAACAATTACACTTTTGTTGTTGTTGTTGTTTTTTTGTTGCTTTGTAAAATGCGAGACAGGCGAGACCCCAGCAGCAACAAGAGGCAAACGACAAAAAACAAATAAAAAATATAAAAAATTATACGAGTGTCAAAAGTGACCATGGCCATGGGGTGTGGTGTGGTGTTAGGTGTTAGGTGTTAGGTGTTAGGTGTGTGTGTGTGTAGAGGAAGGTAACGGGATCTAGCAGGCGGAAGGGCTTAGGAAATGGGCAAAAGGTGCTTTGGGGAGGTTTTCTATCTATTTCAAGGAAGGATTTCCCCTCGGAGCATTCAATTAAAAATGAAATAGAGATCACTTTTATTTAAACATAAATTTAAAATTAAAAGTTAATTGGATATTACCCATAATTAATAAACTGAAATTTAAATTTGTTTTTAAGTTTTATTTTAAATTTTTTAGTGCTAAAAATCAAGTGAAAAATACTTTCTTTTGGTGCATTTATAAATCTAAGTTGAAATGCGACAATTTCAGGCGCTATTTTTTGGTCTAAGTTAGGTTTAGGGATTCCGTTTTCTTGACATAAAAAGAGGAATAAATATATGCACCTTGATGATCATTGTCATGTGGAAATATGTACGTACATGACACCCAGTGTAATGTGTAATAGCAACAACAAATAGTTAGAGCAACAGCAACAATCACAATATTCACATTTGAGCAACTTTCACTTGGCGCTTGAATTCAAAGCACGACAAATTCAACGACAAACGATCAAAAGCTCATTGTGTGTGAGAAGTTCGTACGCGGAGTGGCAGTGCGAGTGCGAATCAATGCGTGTGGTGTGGGTGTCCGCCCCTCCAACACCCCCGCAAAACACACACAAGAAAAGTAACGAAGAAACAGAGAGAGAGAGAGAGGAGAGTGGAGTAGAGATCGAAACTCCATCGATGCAAACTAAAAGTTGAGCAAATCGAATGGGAATCAAATGCGAATTGAATAATCGAATCGAATAACCGATTCGCTGCTGTGCATAAGACTCTGAATATCGAATTCGTCTAGAATGGGCACTCCAAAGTGTCTTGAATAATTGTAAAGAACTTCTTGCCACGTGCTCACGCAACAAAGCCTCAGGCTGCGCTGCACAAATGTCACATAAGCGAATGGCGAACAGTGAGATTATTCGGCATGAGCGATTGCTCGATTCTGCCTTGAGCTCTTCATGCTGCATGGGCCAATTTGTGTCTGTTTGTGTGTTTGCGTCACACTCCTCCACAGAAGTAAGAAGAAAGCAGAAAATGTCATTCGCATATCGACTGAGGATGAGGATTACATATGTATATAGAGGCGCGTCCTTCCGCCACATGCGTAACGGGGAAACGGCAGAAGGCAGACGGAAAAACTGCGTAATTTCTTGTTGGGCAAAAGAAACAAATATTTTAGAGCCCAAAATTAAAGCAAAATTTAAGTTTAACAAAGAGTAAAATTAGCAAGGAAGCTGGCCAGCAGGAGAGAGATTCAGGACTGGACTTCGTTTCGTTGAAGGAACTCCTCGAGGAAGGAAATGTTCTCTGTCAACTGATGAATGGCATCAGGTGCAGTTTTCCCCAACTCTGTTTAGGCAGGGCAATGCTCGTCCTTGACTACGACAACGCCACAAATGACGTTGCAACGCTTGAATTAATTTTAAGTAGCATAAAAGACAGTCAGGAGGGTGCAAATAATAGCAAATGGCAGACAGAGCAACAGGTTTTAGGTACGCATTTGTAATAAGCATCATTGATGCCAGGCCAATTAGTAAATTTGTAATATAATTCCTTTTGTTTTGTGCAGGAAAAACTGAACCAATTTTGCGTATTTTCCATTAAATTAAATTGATGTTGAGCCTCAAGCCGAATGCTAAAAAAAATACACTCTGTATGTGTGTACATAGTGCACGGCATATCCTTGATTCCCGCTCTTTGCCTAACCCCAAAACGTTGCCTTGAAGTGCGCTTAACTGCAGCCAAGTAAAACAACTTCACTCCACAGCCAGCCATCCCCCCCACAATGCACTCACCGCAAAAGCAAATCAAACAGTACATATTCGAATGTAAATATGTACAAATTTACATATTTTGTACATATGTATGTACACTTGTACATTGTTTCGTTTGTGTTTCCATTTCTTTTGCTAAGTTTGAGTAGGTGTTTCTGTCGCCAGCACATAGAGCGCCTCCTGCAAGTCTCTTCCTGGGATCTTCGTTCCATTCAGAGATCAGTTTTGGGGGCATTCAATTTTGAATGCATTGAAATGGACATTGGGACTGTGGACTGTGGACTGTGGGCTGTGGGCATTCAATGCCAGAGGGTCTCGCCTGTGACACACTTTTAACGTTCTCCACGTAATCCACATACACGGACTTTGATATATAAATACATATATGTTCATACATGTCTGTGTGTATTCGTGTACATATATTTATGCCTGTGTGGGCATACATGTCTGCACATCCATGGAGCCTGTCATGTGCAGCAGGCATTGTGCGCGTATCAATGTCCTTGGAGCGCTCGTGGCCCGCTGTGGTGCATTGAACCCTTTGCTTTCGTGTTGCCTTGGAGCAGACCCAACTAACGGTACAGCGTGGTGTGAGTGCGGGGGGTTGGGTTTTGGGGTATCTTGGCTGGGCGCCTGTGACGGTTGACACGGTTCTGGGACCTGCGCAGTAAACGTCACGGACACGGACATGAACACGGACACGGACATGGACATGGACAGCATTTGGCACGGTGCGGTAGGTCAGTGCTGCTGCTGCTGTTGCTGTTGCTGCTGCTGCCAGAGCGAAAGCTCTGCTCCCTACCCCCATTGTTGATGCTGTTGTTGTTTCTGCTTCTGTTTGGTTCGTTTTTGGTTCGGCTCGGATCGGCTTTTGCGCTGCTCTACGCTGCTCTGCTCTGACCTGACCTACCCCAGTCGAGGCTGGTCGCGAGCAGCGGGCTCGCTGCAGCGTCACGTCACGTCACCTTGCCAGTCCAATCCCCCAGTCCCCCCAGTTCCCCCTCCTCGCCACAGCATGCCACACAGCATTTCCATCCTGCATGCATTTTTCGACTGCTGCTGCTGCTGCTGCTGCTGTGTGTGTGTGTGCTGTGTGTGTGTGTGCGTTTGTTTTGCGCCCAAGTGCAAGTTCAATCTATAAATTTGAACGGATTCTGTGCACGGCCCCGACCCCGAACCCGCCATCTGTCCTCCCTTCAGGCCCCTGCATCTCTCTCTCGCTCTCTCTCTATCGCTCTCTCTGCGGTGTGTCCTTGCCAAATTGCAAAGTTCATACATCAGCGTATACATATGTAAGTCCATGTACATAGCAGCCAGCAGCACACAAAGGCGAAGCCACAACTGACATCTAGCTGGGATTTGCTCTCCCTTTGCCTGCTGGCAAGCGTAATCCAATCGAATGCGAAACGAAATCTGAGCATGACACACACACGCACACACACTGCATGGATCATACGTCATATTTGTGGAGTTGCTGGAGTAGTTGAAAGTTTAAAGTCATTAAAATCCATTCACGCACGGCCAGAGAGAGAGAGTGAGGCAGATTCATGGAGAGTTCATGGCTCACATTGTGGCATTAGGCAGAGCTTAGCAGTTATATTTATACTAAAGTTAAGTGCATATGCTGATGTATGATAGATACATCAAAGAGCCACCAAAGAGCCACAAAAGAGCCACCAAACACCCCATCGAAGTCTCCACAAAGAGCCACCAAAGACCCAGCCAAAGACTCCCCCAAAGTGGCACCAAAGACCTCATCTAAGAGCCATCGAAGAACCACGAAAGACTCCCCCAAAGCGGCAGCAAAGTTCCAGCCCAACTTCATTCAAATGTTAAAAAATGTACAAGGAATCTTTTACATAATTTTGCTAGCCAGTCAGCGGATAGAACAAAAGATGAGTGCAATCAGCGAATTCGACTCATGAAGAGCTGTAAATACATAAAAAATATATTCAAAAGTGTTGAGGAAATAGAAAACGAATCAACAGGTTAACTGGCACTATCCAGAAGAGTTTTGCACCAAGAAAAAGTGTTCAATGTTGGTTGGTTCAATGATTAAGCTTCTTGGCACAATCATTTTGTATGCTATCCCATTCAAGTGTTCAATGTCAGCCACACACAGACAGGCAGCGAGATCAAGATCAAGAATCGAATTGAATTGAATTCTTGTTACCAGATTCTGGCTGGTAGATATTTGTCTGGCCACTTGCCTAGGTCTAGGCCACAGCCACAGGCACAGGCACAGGCATGCCCATGCTCCATGCCAAATAAAGGTACGACCTGCCTTGCCTTTCCCCAACTGTTCCCCCTCTTTCTCTCTCTCTCTCTCTTTGTCAGACTGTCTTAGCCGATCGATTGACGCTCTAGCTGTCTGGCATTCGCTTTATAAATATCAATTTCCCAGCAAAAAGCGACAACAGCAACAGCAACAGCAACAAAAGTTCTGGCTCACGCTGCCTCCTGCCTCTCTGTCTCGCTGCTGCCATTCTGCGTTTCGATGTTAAGTTCAATGTTGAAATTAGCATAAAATACCGTTAATTGCATTAGCATTAGTCTGGCCCGGACTCGTACTCGTACTCGGACTCGGACTCAGACTCAGACTCGCCCCCGTCTCGTCTTGGCTCCCACACCCGCAGACGCCGGTCGAGCGATCAATTGCGTTGTCTCTGCCATGATTACCGTTCAACGATCACCGATCACCGATCCCCAATAGCCAGCCACTCAATCCCTGCCCCCGATCTGTGATCCCCTGCTCCAGCCAGCAGCATTCAACATTCGATTGCACTTTTTACGGCGCATTCTTCGCGCATATGTCACGGAACACACGGCGACAGCAGTTATCCTTGAGCATGTTGCCGCTGCTGCCGCTGCTGCTGCTGCTGCTGCTGCTGCTGTCTCTGTCTTTGCTTTTCCGACATTGCATTGCGCATACGCGCCGTTGGCTGCCAGCTAACAGCACATTTCTCAGTGTTTAACCATAAAAAAGGCAAATACAAATAAATAAGAATAACGCAAAGACTATACAAAAAGAGAGCCGAGCGACTAGAGCTGTGCATGGAGTTACCCTGTAAAAAGAATGCCAATTCAGCTTCAGTTAAATGTAAATCAAATAAGCCTTAAATCTCAAATATTATTACATTTAATTACAGTGACTTTGACATGGTAAAGTTAAGCAAAAAATGAGGTTCTTTGGTGCTTCGTTTTAGCTCTCCAAATTTGTGCTTGTTCTGCACAAAAAGTCTTAACGTTGGATTAGAGATTAGCTGGAGAAAAACTTCTCATTAGTTTAGATCCAATCGCTGATACGCTACATGGGGGATAGTTGGCCATTAACTATCGATCTGCGATAGCCATAAAATCTGATTATTGTTTTGTTTTTGCTGCAAGCTCCGTTGTGCCACAGAACTGGTTGTTCTATTTGTGTGTAGAGCCCAAAAGCTATCAGCGCAGAGTTAGCTTAACATTGACTCGGCTGCCGCTGCCGCTGCTGCCGCTGCTGCTGTTGGGGCGTTTTAGCCCTGACCATAAAATGGTTTTAGAGTAGAGGAGAGGCACACACACAGACACACACACACACACACTGCAGGCAGCGAGAAGATGAATGGCAGATGTGGAGCCAAAAATAAACAACACTTCAATGCATCCACATAAATGTATTACAACATTTTTCTATTCAAAACTAAATGTGAAACACTCGAAAGTAAATACGGAAATGCTGCTAAATACGAAGAATATTTACTTGAATTATTGGATTTATTTAAATGAATTATTTCCATGTACCCGCAAACATTTTAAAGGTAATTTTTCCAGGCATTTTCCTCAGCATGGATATTTGGCAGCAGAATTGTGCAAAGGTTCAAAAAGAAATGGGAAAAATGGGGAGCAAAACTAATGATAAATGGGCAAAGACGAATTGGGCAGGTGAACAGAAACTAACAATTAAAAAATGAATCTTGATTAGCAAAAGAGAGTTCAAGGAATGGGAGGATCCTTCGATGCATGAAGGTTTGGGTGGAGTGCGCAGGCCAGAAGCAAGAAAGAGAAACAGCTGCGGACAGAGAGAGAGAGAGAGAAAGGAGAGTGTAGACCGGAGAGAGTGTCGATCGGTGAGTGGCGGGGCGGCGTGCGTGGAGATAGCCGAGCAAATACAAGTAAAATATTTGACCCAGTTTCCAGGCGCTGCCTCTGTGTTGGTACTTGTGCCTCCGTCCATGTGTCCATGTGTCCATGTGTGTCTGTTTGTTGCTGTAGACTAAATAATTCGTTGCTTGCTGTTGCTGCTGCTCTATCGCCGAAAAATAAGTATTATTAATTCGTGTGTGTGTGCGCACCCTCCACCTCCACTGATCGAGCGTATCAGCTGCGGGCTGGCAATTGATCATCCGCGGCCGTGCAGAGCATTTCCGCTTCGACTTCGCGCCCCCTCTGCACCCCTCTCCCGCTCGCTCTTTCTCTTTCTCTGTTGATGTTTTATGCCGGGTGCGAAGAACATGAACACACACACACACACACACGCACACGCACACACACACGCACACACTCAAGCAACCGGCAAAAGCAAACAAATTTGTTCGTTCACCGAAAAAAACATAAACGAATACAACAACAAATTATTCTTTGTTTAAACTTTGTTGTTTTTGTTGTTGTTGGAAAAAGAACTTGGGGAAAAAAAAGACCGATGACTGCCGATAAGATAAAGCCGCACAACAACAACAAAAATTAGGAAAAAATTAGAAAAAAAATATGGAAGCTAGGAAAGAAATTTTCGGGAAAGAGTTGAGAAAAAACACAACACACACACCGGCACACACTTTTACACGTTTTTTTGTTCTTCTATTTCGAAACGCTGGCGACCTACTTGTTGGCTATGTGTGGGCGTGGACACACGGCGGGGGCGGGTTGTGGTAGTGGGCGGAGGGGTGCGGTGCCGTGTGCTGCTTTCGGCTCTTTTTTTTCTCTCTCTTGTTATTCATTGTTAAAAAAACAAAAAAATGATTGTAAACAAAAATAAACCTTCAACTTGATACGCGTCCAGGGATGTGTTGAAGGTGTCCCCGATAGAGAGAGAGAGAGAGAGAGAGAGAGAGAGAATGTAAATATGTATGTAAATATGTACATTTTATGTACATATGTATGTAGCCAGAGATATCAGCAGGCCAAGCGGCTGTGTGCGTGGAACTATCGTCAAAGCAAGGCGAGGGCACAGTCACAGACACAAAGATACTTGCACCGAAAGATCTCTCAGTGTCTCATACACCTTTCCACAAATTAAGCGGTGCGGACACGGGGGCACGGGGCACAGGGGCGCCGATATATGGGTCAGCAGCAAACATAAATAGTGCTTTGTGGGGTGGCGATTGTGGCCGGCAATGCCTGACGCATGGACAGACGCAAGAAGACCCAAAGAATAGTCCCACCAAAAAGGCGTGCATCGCAATGGAAATGGAAATCAATCGCAGGAAATTGAGTGCATAGATTAGGCATGCTCCTTCCGTTCGATTATTTAGAGTCTATTGGTGGGGAGAGATGGATCACAGATCAGCCAGCAGCACTTCTTGGCTCTAACTATGGCAATTAATTGCTCAGCGTGCAGGTTACAGCTAAGGCTACAATTTTGTGAGTCAAGTCTAAGCTGGTCGCAGCATTAATGGATATTATTTGGAGTGCTTGGAGTTTGCCATCAAATTGTATAAATGCCAGCCAGCTCCATGCAAATGAAGGCTGATGGAATATACTCTGGTTCTACCTTCGGCGATCCAAATGCTTTTGTTATGTTCTTCAATGACTTCTCCAAATGAATATATTCTATTCTTCAATGAATATTGGTGCTTCCCCCTCACTTCCTCCTTCCATTAATCGTTATCTCTGCAATTCCTCCAGGAATTCTCTCTTACCCAGCTCCCAGTCCCTCCACTGCTGTTCCTTTTCCCCCCCATCTGTGCCCCATCCAACGCATTCCCAGCAGCAAACCAAATGTGGAGCAGACATGAATTTTGTCATCCATCCAGCAGCAGTGAAAGAAATGAAAATGAAAAGGAAAATGAAGAGGAAAACCCACACACAATTTCAAGTTCTTGGCCCAGCGCCCGTCGCACATCAACTCTGGGCTGTTGTTGCTGGCTGGGGGCGGGGGGGTGTTGCAGTGGAAAATATTGATGCTCACTCAAAGTGCTGTTGTTGGTCTTGCTGCCCAAAATCGATCCCTGGGCGCTGCCGCTTGCCGCTGCCTGTCATTCATTGTCGACGCAACTGTCAAAATTGACCCAAAAACCAGCCGAAAGAATACAACAAAAAAAGCACAAAAAATGAAGACTAAAATCAAAAAAAGAACAGAAACAAAATGAGAATTTGACAAAAAAAAAGCGCAGCAGCAAAGTAAGGGCTGTGTAGGGTGTGGGGCGGTGCGGTGGAAATTTGATATGTCCGCCTGCAGCACGCCTCCTGCCACCCCGCCGCTGAGCCCTGCTGCTCCGCTGCTCCGCTGTTCCCCTTGTGGGAAATCCGAGATAACGGTGTGCATTTGGTTCCACATAGAAAAAGAACACAAAGAGCAAATAACAGAACAAAACACTTCAGTTGACCGACAAAATGGTCGAACCGAAATGGGAAATTGAAATGGAAGAATGGTCTCTGGGGTCTATGGGGATCTGGAATATCTTTTTTTTTAGTTGCGTATTATGCAACACTGTCAGCACAGAACTAGAACAAACTATTGAACCTATGCATGTACTATGTACAGTGCGTTTCATGGCTTTGTAGGTAACCAAGTGAGAGCTGGCTGCTGATCGCGATCATCAATCGATGACTGGAATGCATAAGGAAAGGATTAAAGCTTAGGGAACTGGCATAAGCATAAGGCTGAGCAATGATCTATGGATGCATAGGAATAAATATTTTACATAGATGGATATCCAGTCGGCAGCTCAATAAACATTTCTGGGATCTACTTGGGGGCTCTACAGCCTGTGAGTTCTTGGCGTAGTCTCAGTTGCTCCCTTGCTGACTCGAAGACCCTTAAATAATTGTGAATATTTGATCAATCGCTAACTTATCGATCTCTTATTCCATTTCAGTTCTAAGAGGGAATGACGCGGGCATTTCTTTTGCAGCGTTGGACTTTCGTTTTATAAGGTAAGTGGCTTGGGTGCAAATGGGTGCCATGGGGTCACGTCACCCTATGGCAACACGAGGTGAGAATTGATACGGACTAGATTTATGGTTAGGTTACACTCTGCACCACCCCCAACCCCCAACCCGCGCACCACTCCACAGGTGTACTGGCGGGCTCTGGTGTGTGTGTGTGTGCGGAGCCTCGCGCCAAGTTCGAGTCGCTGCTGGCGCCCCTACAGATGCACCCGAAAGTTCCTATGTGCATGGATGGATGTGTTTATCGTTGTGCATGTGCAATATATGACTAGCTGGCTGTATGGGTGACCCAGAAACATAATGCCAGTAAGAACAGAAACAAAACAACAGCAGCAGCAACAACAGATTGTCAGCATTTTGCACTTTTCCGTACAGAACTTCACCATATTCTCCCTCCCTACCTCCCTCCCTCCCTGCTTCTCTCCCCCCCCCCCTCTTTCTTCTCGCATTCTCGCGCTTCTCTTCTTTAGTTTTTTTTTGGGCTTCTCATGAACTTTGTCTCTGCTCTGCCCGCAGCTCGCTTTTCTGTTCACTTGACATTCGATTCGGTTTGGTTCGGTTCGGACAAACCAACACAAAATAAATGCATAAAAAAGAACACATAAAACATATGATAATAAAATATAAAGTTTGGTAACAAAACAATCGTTTTGTTGGCCCCAATAATTCGCGTTGTGTTGTGGCCTTTTTCTACCACATTCTGCCGAATGCCAGCGACAACAAGAAATTAACCGCTCCACAGGCCCTACCTCTGGCCTAGTCGCTGTCTTCCTCCATTCGCATCTCTCTCTCGCGCGCTCTCCCTCTCTCCCTCTCCTGCTCTCTCGCGCTGTCCCACTCTTACGTCTGTTGCAATGGTGGCGTATACGTAATCTTGTTGTTTGCTTCAACGTTCAGCCTGCAGTTGGGGTTTTTATGCAAATGGCGTTCAAGGATTTTTGTGTGAAAGTTGTTGAACCTCATGACTGGCAATTAGAGTATATGTAGCTTGTATCTAAACACACACACACACACACATACACGTGCCATGTGTGTGTGTGCAGTTGGAGCTGCAAGTTTGAGTTGTACGCATAGGCCCATGGTTTCCATCTACATATTTTCTATTGTTAATCGAATGCGAATGAGCATGGAATCCACATACATCTTTACCCTGGCCAAAACGTTGCTCTGCTTATTATTTCCTGAATATTTGTAAAACAATTTCATCTCAAGAACAGAAGTTTGTTGCATTTTCTTTGAATTGGTTCCTTGGCCTTGAGGCTTGCATTTTTTGCTTATATTTGTAATGAATTCTGAGTTGTTTTTGATGGCATATTACGCGTACGTTGATTGAGTTGAGTTTTGAAGCTATAGTTTATCCCTGGAAACATAGTTTTGGGCAGAGTTTTGCCTGCTGCCACTGGAGCATGTTTAACGAGAGTAAAAATGATCGGCCGATGGATTTCTTTTCTTACTCCGCTGCTGGGCATATGGTAACCATAACAACTAGTGTTCCCCCCCCCCCCTGCTGTATTTGAGGAGCGCGAAGTCGATTCCTGACAGCAAGAGAAATGCACACAAAAAGTGCACGCAACGCGCGAATGTCAACCAAATAAACAAACAAAAGTGCACCGAGAGTGCTACAAACGCATGTACATAAATACATACATACGTGTACATACATATGTACATATGTCTATGTACAAGTTTATGTATTCGCTCTGTGTGCCTTTTGCTCTGCCATATACTGTTCCAATATCAGCCAAGGATATTCGGCTGCACTAAGTCCACATGACCTTCTAAAGTTGGTTGACTCGGTGGCTGCATGCGTCTGCAACCCCCTGCCCAACCCCAACCCCAACCCCCACCCCTTGTGCTTTTCGGTGGGTGTGGGGACGTCGTGTTAGCTTTTTTGCTGCTTGTTGTTTTTGGTATTTTGGGGGGCGCGTGAAAGGCGGCGGGCGGCATATTTTTTGATTAAGCAACGGCCACTGCAAAAAAAAAAGCAAATTCCAAGGCAAGGCAGGGCGAGGGCGATGGCGCGGGGTAGCCTATGATGCAAGCAGACCCAAAGAGAGAGAGAGAGAGGGAGCGGGAGAGAGCTTAGAGCGCTCGAGAGAGAGAAAGAGAGCGGTGGCGTTGCAGCGCTGCTACTGCCATGTGCACTTGATGCCAGTTAGAAGCCAAGAGCAGCGCAGTTGCAGCAGCAGCAGCAGGCAGCAGCATTAGAGCAGCAGCCACAACAGCAACAACAACAAATGGCAGTAAGGAAAACCCACATTGAGACGTTGTGCAGCAGCAAAACTGACTTCGTTTTCGATTTCTGTTTCTTTTGCTTTTGCCTTTGCTTTTGCTACTTCTGTTGCTGCTGCTGCTGCTGCTGCTCGTATCTCTCGCTCTTTGGCTCGCGCTCTCTTTGAGTCTCTCTGCGTTCTCTCTCTCTCTCTCACTGTCTCTGTGTGTGTGTGCTGCTGCTGTGACAATTTTTGCTTTGCGGCTGTTTTGGTGGCTGCCAGTTGCACATTTCCGTTATATCCGCCAGACCGCCGTGCAAGAAGCAGCCGTCAGCCACAGTCACAGCAGCAGCAGCAGCAACAGCAGCGAGAACTTGCCATAAATGAAAAGTGCACCACACTGCGTATGAGTAACGCTCGAAGGAAATCCCACAAAAATTGTTCAAAATAAAAATAAAAATATAATCCGAAATGTAAAAAAAGAACCAAAAAAACAAAACCAAAGGTACCAAAGCGAGTGGAAGGGGCAGACAGACGGGGAGGGGGTTAACGGAGCACAAGTGCAGCGCTGTCTGCTGTCTGCTGTCCAACGCTGCCAACGCTGGCCGTGCGTCTGCTGCTGCCTCTGCCTCTGCCTGGGCTTTGTTTTGGCCCCAGCCTCGGCAGCAACTTCAGTACGAATTGTGGCTCGAAGGCGCAGCCCCCGCGCGGCAAAAATAAATATACAAAAATTGCCAAAATACGGAACAAAATACGCAAAGAGAGAGACGGAGCGAGAGAGAGAGAGAGAGAGAGAGTAGAGTTGAGCGCGGCATGCATTTTTTTCCAGTGTTCTTAAACGAGAGTGTGCGTGAAGAGATTCAGATACAGCTACAGATCGAGATTCACATCCAGATCGAGTAAAGTGAAGTGACAAGTGACAATCCCCCCAGCCCACACCCCCCCCAAAGGAGCAGCTAACCAACGACGTCGCGCCAGACTCCAGCTGCAGCAATGCCTGGCCCGGCACTGTGGTCCGGTGAGTACCCAAAAATTGCGCACTCTCGCAACGATCTCTTGCTGAGAGCGAGACACACACAGAGAGAGAGAGAGAGAGAGCGAGCGAGCGAGCGACAGACAGAGTGGGAGTAGAGAGAGCGAGAGAGCGAGATGAGATCGCTCTCTGTGGCAGAGCCAAACTGCAAGTTGCATACACGTAAACGTGTATATTTCCGCATGCCATCTCCCTCTGGCTCTCGCTGCTGGTCTCTGCACTGCGATCAGAATCCCAGCCTGCCCTCCTCCCTGGCACCAACGAAACGTACAACTTTCACTTTGGCACCAACCAGCAACACACACACACAGAGAGGGAGAGAGAGAGTGGAAGAGTGGGAGAGGGAGAGACAAGCTTTGAGCCAAAGGCTTCCTGACATTACAACTTACAGCAACAGCAACAGCAACCCCAAAGCCAGGCTAAGCCAAAGCCAAAGCCAAGCCTCTGCTGCGGCTCTGCGACGTCTTGATATGCAGCGACTGCTGCTCCGCTTCTTGCTGTTGTTGTTGTTGTTGCTCATTATAAAGTCGTAAGCCATTTACGTTATGCATTGCGTGCGTGTGTATGTGTGTGTGTGTGTGTGTGTGTGGCAAAATGTCAGTGAGCAATAAGGAAATGAAATGTGCGCCAAACAATTATTGCTGTACTTTTGTTGTTGTTGTTGCTGCTGCTAGCAGAGCAGCATTTGCAATGTGATTTGAAATCGAAAGTGCTTTCGGACAATGGTCAACGAACGTATTGAAAGCAACAAAATAACGAACGACAAGCAACAGCAGCAAGAAAGGGCAAACAAACTGTGGGTGGACGGGATGTCGAAGCAATTGATACACTCGCAGAACCATTGCTGGGAGCCACTGTTGGGATAAGTGAAAATATATTTGCACATTGCTGTTGGATTCTGCTTCCGATTGATTCTTCTGATTGGATTGATGCCGATGGATGCCTCTTGTGTCTGATCTTGCCCATGGCAGTCAGTTTTCTGAACAGTTTCTATTACATTTAGCAGAAATCACATTAAAAGAAACTTCGAAATTTGAGTTTAAAGACTTATCCCATATCAAATTATTGGCTCCAAAAATCAACGAATAATTCCTAGAACCTCCGCAACCAATTGCTGTATCTGATCAACAATATTTGCAATGTATTTTCAAACTTTTATCCATTTGAATTTTGAATTTTAATAGAGCATTCGCAAAAGAGTGCCCAAAGTGAAGCTGAAGCTGGTGTCCAGAGCATAGATTTCGGGGGAGGGGATGGGTGAGTGGGCCACCAATTTCTTTTGTCGTATTTGGCCATTCCATGACATTGGCGATTGTCTCCACCATTCAACGTCCACTGTCCGCCGCTCCACTTGCCATGCCATGCGCTGCGTTGCGCAATCGCCTTGCCATTGCCCATTGTTCAATTATTGTTGCAATTGTTGCTCCTAATACGAATTAACTTTTACCATCCACCCACCCAAAACGCACACTCACACCCAGCACTGCTGCCGCTGGGGATTGTCTTTTGCGGCGTGAACATAGAACTTTCGATCTGAACTCCCTTTTGGGTGGGAGAGAGAGAGTCACACTCCAGAGTTAGAGAGAGCACAGGCAGACGTGAGAGCGAGAGAGAGAGAAAGAGAGAGAGTGTGTGTGCAGAGTGGGAGAGTAGGAAGCAACAATCTATACTAGGCAGCACACTCACTCTCACTCTCCCTCTCCCTCTCGCCAAAGCTTCTCCCGTCTCCCACCTCTGCATCTTCCCTGGCACCCCCTCTACACCCCGCTGCCATCATCCAAAGCGAGTGCAATGGCAGCATGTGGCACAGTTTTGACACAAGGCTGTTGGCGTGGCGGGTTTGGGTTGGGTTGGGTTGGGGGCTATTGGGCTGTTGCAGTGGCAAAATGGGTGAGCATGTGCAAGGGTTGGGGGAAAAAGAAGCTTTTTAGGGGGCAGCCAGAAGCTTTCAGCGAGTGTGCGCTTCCTCCTTAGCGCCCCTCTGCATTCGCCCCTCCCCAGCCAACACACCACCACACGGTTTAGCCGGTCAACGTCCACACAGACACACACACGGACACATATGAATACGTATGCACAAATGTATGTTTGGAGTCGCTGCTTTGCTCAAATTCTAATTTGAATGCAATACTTGGATATGTAAGTGGTGCACAATGCACGGGTAGGGGGTGTGGGTGTGGGTGTGGGTTGGGAGAACTCTTCTCGGTGATAGAATTTCCATGTTCTATGCTGCCCATTTGCCGTTGCAATGAACTCCAGCAGTATAGGTGAGTGCGGGGTGAGTGCGGGCAAGGGGATAGACAAACAAACATGCAACTGTTAGAGCGAGCCCCAAAGCGGGCAAGAGAGAAAGAGAGAGAGAGAGAGAAGGAGACTGGCGCTGACTGACTGCCTGCCTGCCCGAAAGCATAACTATGACGTCGACGTCGTTCGGCTAAGTATGTTCGTATGCTCTCGTCTCTCGTCTCTCGTGTCTCTTGTCTCTGTGCCGCTGCCTATGCCTTTGCTTTTGCCCCTGTGCTGGTGTTGGTGTTGACGTGCGCTTGCTTTTGTTGTATTTGCTCGGTGTGCTTTTTTTTGTTTTACTTTTTGTCTATTGGTTTTCATTTTCGTTTGCAGTCAGCGTCGCTGCTATGCGCTGCTCTGCTCTGCTCTCAGCGCCAGCTGCGCTGCGCTGCCCCTGGCCTATGTCTATGACTGTGCTCCACTCTGTCGCCGCTTCTAATGTCTGTGCCTGCGCTGCGCGCCGATCGCTGGCAGCGACTTCGGTCGAAATAGTTTTGATGGAGCTTGGGGAGTACCGTCAGTGCCAGTGCCAGTGCCAGTGCCGCGATGGGCAGAGAGAAAGGGAGAGAGAGAGCGAGAGCGAGAGAGAGAGCGCGCAAGAGAGATAGAGTGATAGAGTGAGTGTGGGGAGTGAGTGTGGTGTGTGGCGGCAACGTCTACGCCTGCGCTGGCATAGCTTGGCGCTGTTGCTGGTTGCTGGCTGCTGGCTGGCTGGCAGCGGCGACGACGGCGACGACGACGACCGCGACAGTGGCAGTGGCAGCAGCGCTTTTGTGGCTGCTGCTTTCTTTCGCTCGCTTACTCCTTTCATTTCACTTTATTTCGTTCGCATGCACGCACGTTGGCCGCGGAGAGCAACATCCCAACCGAGCAACACTAACAACAAAAACAACAACAACAGCAGCCCAAGCAACAGCAACGGGCTGTCGCTGTCGTCGTTGTCGTCGTCGTCGTCGTCGTTGTCGTTGTTTTCGTCGTCGCAACACACGGAAGAGATTTGCAAGCTTTGACTTAGAGCTTCAACTCCGACTCCGAAATTCAAAACCGACTCCAAACAATCCGACTACGGCTCGGACTTGAACGGTTTACGGCTACGTTCCGTGTTGAAGTTTTTAGTTTCGTTTCGATTTGGCGGCTCAACGGATTGCCCCGGTTACAACGGTTAACGGCTAACGGCTAACGGGACAAACACATGTGCGATTCTGAACTGAACTGATCTCGACGAAAAGTTTAACGATTAACGGTTAACGGAGATCCCCCCCCCCTCGTGCAAGAACGTTTTTTTTTGTTGTTTCTATTGCATAAATGCATAAATGGATATCTATTTTTTTACTGTTTGTAACTGAAACTGAAATTGAAAATTGAGAACTGAAATCGAGAGTTTTTGCTCGTATGTAAAGTATATAGAGGCAAGAGAGTTGAGCCAAGAGTGGTATGTGCCAATAGTCTGACCCACGACCCACGACCCGACCCAAGCCCTGCCCTACACCCACACACATACACACACCCACACACACACCCAAGCAAACACATCCCACAAATCCGATATCCCACATCCCAGTCTCAAACGAAAGTGCGAAACCCATTTCAAGCGGATCCGCTCCGTTCCAAGCCCGCCGCCCATTCGTTCCATTCCATTCCGTTCTGTTTCCATATCTATCGATATCGTTTCCACCCACCTATTCGTTCTTTTTTTTATGAGTGATTTCTTACATTGGCAATGGACGCAGACGAAGAAACGGGCTGAGAACTATGCACCCACCCACCCACACATGCAGCCATATCCCATAACCATTTGTTTTTTTTTGTTTTTGTTGATCTGTGTGTTGTTTTTGATTCAACAATTAACTAACGAAGCATAACGGACAGGGCAGAAGGAGCTGCCAAAACCAAAGTATTCAAAGAGAGAAAATAAACATTTTCCTGCTGCTGTGCAACAACAAAAAATAGTTCAAGTTACATGCAAATCGGATAACGGACATAGGAATAACGGACACCCATTGGTAGGATGAGCACCTGGAAGCAGCACGGAAGCCAGCATGGCCAGAGCAATTGCAACGGTTAATCTGAAACTGCCCACCTAGGATCTAGCATCAAATGAGCGCCAGCAACCAGCCGCTGATCCTCGAGCCGCAGGCCACTGGGCCGGCGACAACTGTTGCTGCTGCTGCTGCTGCAACAGAGGATTGTGGGACACCAGCAGGAGTAGCACTAGCAGCAGCAGCAGCAGCAGGGACGGCAGTCAGCGCAGCCGCAGCTGCAGATGCCCTCGACTCGTGTCTCTGCGTGGCTGGGAGTGGCAGTGGAAGCGGCGAGGTGCGGCTTAATGGTCGTGAGGAGCCAAGGAGCCTGGTGGTCAATGGCAGTCGACATGCTGGACACAAGCACAGCAACAGCAACAGCAACAACAACCACAGCAGCAATAGCAAGAGCAAGAGCAACGTAAACAACAACCACAACCGCAGCAGCGATGAGCACAACAGCGATGGAAGCAGCGACAACAACGACATCGATGAGCCCACCGTCAAGGACGTGCTGCTGGACAACAACAAGCTGATTATCATCAAGACGCCGTTGACCAAGACGCTGCTAAAGAAGTGCACCATTAGCAGCAGCAACAACAGCAACAGCAACGGCACACTGCCCCATGCAACACTAAACAACAGCAGCAGCAACAATAATAATAACAACAGCAACAGTGCCCGCAGCAACAGCAACAGCAACAGTAACAGTAACAGCAACATTAACAGTAACAGCAGTAACAGCGCTGTTAGCAGCGCTGGCGCCAACGACTTGACAGACGCCGCCGCCTGCGTTGATTCCGGTTTGCAAGGCGGAAATAGCAATGAACAAGAAGCGTTTCCGAATGATCATCATCATCACCATTACCACCACCACCATCATCACTACCATCATCATGGCGAGGGCGGCGACAAGGGCAGCGATGGTGCTGCTGCTGCAGCCACCGGTTCGGGTTCTCGTTCTGGCTCGGGCTCGGGCTCGGGCTCGGGCTCTCCATCTCCGGCGGAGCTGTCGTTGGTCAAGACCGAGCAGCAGCAGCCGGATAATGATTTTACGACAGCAACAACAAATATTTTAGCAGCAACAACAACAACAGCAACATCAGTGGCAACAACAGCAACATCAGCAGCAGCAACACCAGCAACAACAACTTCAGCAAATTTGGCGCTAAATGCGTGCCATCCGAGCAAGTGCAACAAGTGCAATTCCCACAATAATAACAGCAACAGCAACAACAATAATAATACAATAAGCAGCAACAACAACAACACCAATAATAGCAGCAGCAACAGCAACAGCAACAACAATAATAACAATAACAATAATAACAACAACAACAACAACAATAATATACATTACAACAATTACAATAATTATTATAAGAAAAAGTCTCGTATGCCGCCCATTTGCCGTTAGTATTGTTTTTCCATATATTGTCTATTCTTTCTTCGTATCATCCACTACCCCTAGCCCTACGCCCACCCACCCTCTCACTCGCCCAACGCCCCCACAGACACAGCCACAACCACAGCCACAGCCACACCCCTTAAGCACAGCCTCCTCCAGCCCATCTAATTCCCTTTACCCTCTACCAACAAATTCTAGTCAAACAACCAAAAAGTATGAAAACAAATACGAAAATTAATACAAATTTCAAACAAATTCAAAAGTGCAAACAAATGTGAACAAATTGGAAAATATTCGACAATTGGCCAACCCAAACCCAAACCCCCACCCCGCACCACCAGTCAAGTCATCCACCAATCCACCACCCTGTTGGAAATGCATTTGTGTTGGACCCTGCCCTGCCCCAAGGTAGCGAGCAGCGAGCAGCGGGCAGCGGCTGTCTAGACTCTAGATGCTTCCCGAACCCGAAGTCACAACAATACCAAAAACAAGAAAAGCAAAAGCAAAAACAAAGATACCAAAACACACACACACAACAAGCAGAGGCCACACACAAATGCAAAAAAAGATAAGAAACAGCAAGAAGAAAAAGCAAAACAAACACAAGAAAATCAAACCAATCGGCAAAGAAGAGAATTTTTTGTTTTTATCCAAATTTGAGAAATTCGAGAAATTGGCAAAGACAAGAACAAACCAAATTACAATGACATCCATAGGTAATTTTGTGACTACAATATATCCTCCCGCACACCAAAACTAACCCGTAGACATGCCCCAACACCCACACAACCCACCCTGGACGCACAGCTGAGAGTTTCTAGAGCTAAAAATGGGGGCAAGAATGATTAAAAATTGAAATTTAAGCGCTAAGCTTTGTGCGTAACTCCCCCATTTTCAGTCTCTCTCTGATACTCTCGGTGTTTCCAGCTGCGACCTAAGCCCGCTTACCCGATTCCTTATGTACAGATTGCTAATACCTATCTAAAATATATAAAATATCAATCAAATATTACTTCAATTGAATGCACATCGAATATATCAAATATTTATCTATTATTCTCTTTGGTGCACAATCGAGGGGTCCATTTGCCATACAAACTTCCCATAAACGAACGGCTAATTTAATTTTTAAGCAATTCAAATTTAAGCTTACTCGATCTGGGTACTTCTCAACTTTCTAACAAATATATTTATAACTTTTCTGGCAAGAGATCAGCACAGAACTGCACACAACATGTACATCTTTGTACACTGGAATGCAGTTTCTGTTGATCTTCAGCTGGAACAGGTACACAACACAAAAGATAGCACCAGGAGGGGGGGTATAGCTATATCTGTTTTCCATGTGCATGTCTCCCCATATACGGACACAATGTATGGACAATTTGTGTTGGCTCCACGCGCCTCTACAGAAACACAGACGAAAGATATACGCAGAGAAGAGAGGAGAAGAGAGGCAGTGGCAGGGGCAGGGGCAGGCGGCACGCATGGTTTTATTGTTTAGAATAATCTTGCGCTTGATAATGAAAATAGGTCAAATTTTAAAAATACACACACAAACGACATTGTAGTCGTTCCCCAGTCATCAGCGTCAGCGTTGTCGGCCAGACGTAAGAGCGTAAAAGAGAGAGAGCAAAGGCGAGAGCGAGAGCGAGAGCGAGAGAACTTCTGCCGAGTGTGTTGCCGATCGATGGCCGAGTGCGCCGATCGTCGACATCGTGTGCGTTTGGGGGCGCATTTGGAGCCAAAGTTCTGAGTGTGCGTGAAGAAATCGCCATTAGATAGATACACACAGGCACACGCACCTAGACCCAGAGAGAGAGAGAGAGAGAGAGAGAGAGAGATACAGAGGGAAATGTCGTTGCTGGGCCAACGCACCAAGTGACCGACGTGACCGAAGCGTGGCGGGAGAGAGTGTCGGCAGCGAGGAGAGAGTGTGCTGCAGGCAGATAGCATAGAACTTCAGCTGCAGAAACGAAAGCTCAAGTGCTCCAGCTCCAACTGGGACTCGCACTTGAGGTCTGCCCCTTGCCGTGAAGTAATTTCGTTCCTCCCTGGCAGCTGAACCAATGAACTGCTAACTGATCCGCAGATCAAATGCCGATCAAACCTAATCGGAATCTTATCCTAACCAGTTCTGCTGCTGCTTTGTCTGATCCGTCACCTGCTTGAGCATCAACTGTTTCGCTTTTTTTTTGTTTTTCTTTTGTATCTGTCCGCTCTGTGGAAGGGAAGTAAATGCAAATTTGTTTTGTTATTTGTTTATATTCCAACAACTTCCGCCACAAATACAAATGCGAACTTATGCATATGCAAACTCGTAAATATGAGTGGGATCTGCATGAGAGATGAGAAATGGATATGCGATGACATTAAATTCCACTGTTTGGAAGAGCTTTTTGCTGTAAATGACATTCAATTGTTCGCAGTTTCCAGCCTCAGGGCTGAACTTCACACAACCCCTACTTGGTTCTACAGTTCCTGAAATAAATAAGGGCATATCCATAGGCATATTTTGGGATACCTTTCTTGGGATTATATTGGCGATTTGTCTCTGCTGGAGGCCGATCACTTGTGAGAAATTTAAGCAGTGTAACATAGATGAAATGCGTTCGAAGCTGTTCCAGTTGGAACTTCAAAGTGTATTCAATAATTTTGTAAAGGGTTTGCTTTCCTTGAAATAACTTGATTTGGGATTTAAACACTTGACTTCAACTTTGTCTTTTATGATAATAATCGTACATAATTCGTTCAAAATATCTTCAATGGTCACAAAATTGCTCGAATTAAGCGAAGTAGCGAAGGAGAGTTTTTAGTGTCGGATATCAATTGAAAGTTGAACCTTATGAATCGAAGAAAGAGAGAAAATCGAAGCTTAAAATATAATTAAATGGAAAGGAGAGCAGCAGATAGACAGTTAAGATGGGAGAATTGTTTTCCACACGTTAATCTTTAGTTATTTTAAGCACAAAATGCACAAAATTAAACTTTGTGCTAATGATAAGTAATGATACAAATCTCTCGAGTCGAATGAATCCTAGTCTAAGTCTAAGGCCTTAGTGTAAGCGTATGTCTGGGATGATTAGTACACCCCCGAGACCGATCTCAGCTTTGAGACTAATTGCAACTAATTGTGTGTCTTCCCTTTGCTCCTTCGAATCGAACAGGAATTATGACACTGAGCCGTGGCCCGTACAGCGAGCTCGATAAAATGAGCCTTTTTCAAGACCTCAAACTCAAACGCCGGAAAATCGATTCGAGATGCAGCAGTGACGGAGAGTCCATTGCGGACACATCGACCTCGTCGCCGGATCTTTTGGCGCCGATGTCACCGAAGCTCTGCGACAGCGGCTCAGGCGGCGTGTTACCCCTGGCACTGCCGCTGCCGCTGCCCCTGCCGCTGCCATTGAGCCTGCCGCTGCCCATGGCCCTGCCCCTGCCACTGCCACTGACCACATCGGCCACGGCCGCATCGGTGGCGGCGGTCTCTGTGTCCCTGGCAGCAGCGGCGGTGGCATCAGCGGGAACGGGCACGGGCACGGGCACGGGATCTGGAGGCGGAGCAACGGCAACATCAACAGCGCCCTCCGTGTCCACATCGATATCAGCGGTGGCCTCCTCCTCCACATCATCGCTGTCATCGACATCCTGCGCCTCCTCCTCGTCCTCTTCGTCATCCTCGCTGTCCACCTCCTGCCCCAGCAGCAGCAGCGGCGGCGGCGGCGGCGGCGGCAGCAACACCATCACCATCACATCCAAGGCCGGCCAGGCAGCCGGCTCCGGAGCAAGTATCAAAAAGGAGCACTCAGAGATTCACTCCTCCAGCAGCGGGAGCAGCAGCGGCAACGCAGTGACGACAGCGGCGGCTGCCTCCTCGGCAATGTCACCACCGCCCACGGAGCATCAGGCGCGCTCCAGCAGTCCGCCCACGTCGGAGGTGGCAGGCACCGCAGTGGCGGCGCCCAGCGGTGGATCGACGAGTGGGGGGACGCGGGCAACGCCAACGCCGCCGCACAACAATGGGGGCGGGGCATCCAGTTCGAGCAACGGCGGCGGCAGCAGTCGCGCCTCACCCGACTCGCTGGAGGAGAAGCCCTCGACGACAACGGGTCAGCGGCCCCATGCCGGACCCACCAACGGTGTCCTCTCATCCTCCGCCACCACCACCACCTCCTCCTCGTCGTCCTGCTCCGCGGTCTCGGCCAGCAGCAAGCAGAGCCCGGGCGAGGTCAATCTGAGCGTGATCCGATCCGTCAAGGAGGAGCGCCTGCTCACCGTCTCCACCAAGATGCTCGCCTTCCACCAGCAGCGGGAGCGTGAGCGGGAGCAGGAGAGCAAGGCGGCAGCGGCAGCGGCAGCAGCGGCGGCGGCAGCAGCGGCCGGGCATGTGACGGTGCTGGTCACTCCGTCGCGCATCAAGTCGGAGCCACCGCCGCCCGGCTCGCCCTCCTCCACCTCCAACACGCAGCGTGAGCGGGAGAGGGAGAGGGAACGAGACAGGGACCGAGACAGAGACAGAGAAAGGGAGCGGGAGCGAGAAAGAGAGCGAGACAGGGATCGAGATCGGGAACGGGAACGGGAATCCTCATCGTCAATCAGCTCCTCCCAGCAGCATTTGAGCCGGGCCAGTCCGCCTCTGGGCGTGGGCCAGCAGCTCTCGCACGTGCCGCTGAGCGGCAGCGGGCACGGGCTGTCCACGGCCATCGTCCAGACGCACCACCTGCACCAGCAACTGACACAGCCGCTGACCCTGCGCAAGAACAGCCCGCCCACGGAGCTGCAACTGGGCCAGAGTCCGCAGCATCTGCTCAGTCAGTCCATGCAGCATCTCACCCAGCAGCAACAGCTCCACCTGCATCATCTACTCGGCCAGCAGCAGCAGCAGCAGCAGCAGCAGCAATCGCCCCACCAGCAACAGCAGCAGCAGCAGCACTCGCCGCACTCCCTGGTGCGCGTGAAGAAGGAACCAAATGCGGGCACACAGTCCGCTCAGCGGCATCTGTCGCCGCACCATCAGCAGCAGTCGCCGCACATGCAACACCACCAACAGCAGCAGCAGCAGCAGCAGCAGCAACAGCAACAGCAGCAGCAACATCACCACCAGCAACAGCAGCAGCAAAGGGAACCGCCACCGCAGGCGTTGGCATTGATGCATCCGGCGTCGCTCTCCCTGCGCCACCCGAATCGGGATGCGGCCATACTCTTCCGGGTGAAGAGCGAGGTGCATCAGCAGGTGTCGGTGGGCTTGCCGCATCTCATGCAGTCCGCGGGCGGAGCAGCAGCAGCGGCGGCGGTGGCCGCCCAACGGATGGTCTGCTTCAGCAATGCGCGCATCAATGGCGTCAAGCCGGAGGTGATTGGCGGACCACTCGGCAATCTGCGTCCCGTTGGTGGCGGCGGCGGCGTCGGCGGAGTGGGTGGCAACGGGGGCTCGGTGCAGTGCCCCTCGCCGCATCCCTCGTCGTCGTCCTCCTCCTCGCAGCTTTCCCCGCAGACGCCATCGCAGACGCCGCCACGCGGCACGCCCACCGTCATCATGGGCGAGAGCTGTGGCGTTCGCACCATGGTCTGGGGCTACGAGCCGCCGCCACCATCCTCCGGCCAAGGAGCAGCACACTCCCATCCGCATCCACATCCGCAGCAGCAGCAGCAGCAGCAGTCGCCCCACCACCAGCAACAGCAGCAACAACAGCAGCAGCATCAACAGCAGCAGCAGCAACAGCAACAGCAGCAGCAGCAGAGCGGCGTGGTCGGGCAGGTGCACTGCCTGCAGTCGGCACTGCCCTCGCCCTCCGCTGGCTCCATCACACCCTCCCACTCGTCCGGCGGCGGTGGATCGGGCAGCGGCTCCCTGACGCCCTCGGGGTCGTCGAGCGCGGGGCCGCAGAACAACGAGGAGGCAGCCCAGCTGCTGCTCTCCCTCGGACAGAGTCGCATCCAGGACATGCGAGCGCGCCCCCATCCCTTCCGCACCCCGCACGCCCTCAATATGGAGCGGCTGTGGGCGGGCGACTACTCGCAGCTGCCGCCCGGCCAACTGCAGGCGCTCAATCTCAGCGCCCAGCAGCAGTGGGGCAGCTCCAACTCGTCGGGCGTGGGCGGAGTGGGTGCGGGCGGTGCCGGCGGCAGAGGCGGTGGCCTCGAAGCGCCCCACGAGCCCACGGACGAGGATGAACAGCCGCTGGTGTGCATGATCTGCGAGGACAAGGCCACCGGCCTGCACTACGGCATCATCACCTGCGAGGGGTGAGTTTTCCTTCAGTCTGTTTAGAAAACTAATCCCTGAACCATCGTCATCCTCCTCCTTCCTTTCCTCCCCACAGCTGCAAGGGCTTCTTCAAGCGCACGGTGCAGAACCGACGCGTCTACACCTGCGTGGCGGATGGCACCTGCGAAATAACCAAAGCACAGCGCAACCGTTGTCAGTATTGTCGATTTAAGAAATGCATTGAGCAGGGCATGGTGCTGCAGGGTGAGTAATTAATGATAAGTGTTATCAAGTCCCCACCCGATCACATCCAAACCAATCAGCGATCTCCGAGAGTGGCTCAGGAATCAAACTAACTTTCAGAAAAGAATATTGAAAGATTGCCCTGGTTGGTGATCTCCCATTGCTGTGTCCTTGATGAATCGTGGCACTACTTACCATGCCAGGTCCAATAAAACCATTGTCCGATGTGCGCCAGAGTCCCAAGCCCAGTCCCTTTCATTTTCATTCATCTTTCCCTTTGCCACTTGTGTAGTTTCGAGCTCAATTGCAACTGCTATTGATTTGGTGTACAAATGTTCCATAAGCGAACGGACACATTACTTTTGTCAATCGATTCGGAACTTGTGTTTCAGCTTGATCTTTGATCTAGATCAGAAGTATTTTAGCCTTTCTCTTACTAATCTCCACCCTCTCTCCCTGCTCTACTCTGTTCTAGCCGTTCGTGAGGATCGCATGCCAGGTGGACGCAACAGCGGCGCCGTCTACAACCTGTACAAGGTCAAATACAAGAAGCACAAGAAGACGAACCAGAAGCAGCAGCAGCAGCAGGCCGCCCAGCAGCAACAGCAACAGCAGCAGCAGCAGCACCAGCAGCAGCAGCAGCAGATGCACTCACCGATCCACCATCATCATCAGCATCAACACCAGCAGCAGCAGCAGCATCATCAGCAGCATCACCACAACCAGCATCAGCAGCAACTGCAGGCGCAGCTCTCGCCCCACCATCTGCTCTCCCCGCAGCAGCAGCAACTGGCAGCCGCTGTGGCAGCAGCCGCGCAGCATCAGCACCAGCAGCAACAGCAGCAGCAGCAGCAGCAGCAGCAGCAACAGCAGCAGCAACAGTCAAAGCTGATGGGCGGTGGTGTGGACATGAAGCCCATGTTCCTGGGTCCCGTGCTCAAATCGGAGCTGCTGCAGTCGCAGCCAATGCACAGCCCGGCCCAGCAGCAGCAGCAGCAATCGTCGCCGCATTTGTCCCTCAGCTCACCCCTGCAGCAGGGGCAGCAGCAGCAGGGACAGGGACAGGGACAGGGTCAGGGTCAGCACCACAACCATCATCAGCATAGCTCTGGGGGCGGTGGTGGAGGTGGAGGTGGAGCGTCGCAGCCATCGCTGCCGCCGCATCTGATGAACGGCACCATACTGAAGACGGCCCTGACCAATCCCAGCGAGATTGTGCATCTGCGCCATCGACTGGACTCGGCGGTGAGCTCGTCGAAGGACAGACAAATCTCGTACGAGCACGCGCTGGCCATGATCCAGACGCTGATCGACTGCGATGCCATGGAGGACATTGCCACGCTGCCGCACTTTAGCGAGTTCCTCGAGGACAAGTCGGAGATCAGCGAGAAGCTGTGCAACATCGGCGACTCCATTGTGCACAAGCTGGTGTCGTGGACGAAGAAGTTGCCGTTCTATCTGGAGATACCCGTGGAGATACACACCAAGCTGCTCACCGACAAGTGGCACGAGATCCTCATCCTCACCACGGCCGCCTATCAGGCGCTGCACGGCAAGCGCTCCAGCCAATCCGGAGCGGGTTCAGCGGCCACCGGAGCATCCGCCAACAATCATGGCAGTCGTCATGGGTCGCCGGCGTCAACGCCGACACCCACGCAGACCTCAATGTCAATGTCCTCGCCCGCCCAGCCGCTGCACAAGGACGATCCGGAATTTGTGAGCGAAGTGAACTCCCATCTGAGCACCCTGCAAACCTGCCTGACCACACTGATGGGCCAGCCCATTGCCATGGAGCAGCTGAAGCTGGACGTGGGCCACATGGTGGACAAGATGACCCAAATCACGATCATGTTCCGGCGCATCAAGCTCAAGATGGAGGAATATGTCTGCCTCAAGGTCTACATTCTCCTGAACAAAGGTACGTGAGCGCGTCTTGATTGCACATCCTCGATATTCGCTTGTTCTCATGCCATCTTATGTGTCCTCTTTGTCCTCCTCAGCAGAAGTGGAACTGGAGAGCATTCAGGAGCGTTATATTCAGGTGCTGCGCTCCTATCTACAGAACTCATCGCCCCAGAACCCACAGGCGCGACTCAGCGAGCTGCTCTCCCACATACCAGAGGTACGTGACAATTCTCCGAGTTGCAATTGCACATTTCCACTCACACTTTCACTCTTATTTGCCCCAATCTGTGTGTCCCCCGTGTAGATCCAGGCTGCCGCCAGTCTGCTGCTCGAGAGCAAAATGTTCTATGTGCCCTTCGTGCTCAATTCGGCGAGCATAAGGTAGCAGATGCTTGAACACGGCCTGCTGCAAACCACCAACCATCTACCAGCACCATCTCCGACTTCACCCGGACCACCAGAAGCGGCGCAGGAGCGGCAGCAGCAGCAGCAGCAACAACAGGAGCAGTCAGCAGGAGCAGGAGCCGGAGCAGCGGCAGTGCGGCGTAGAAGTCGAACGATGCAACAGCCTCAGTTGCGGGATTTGCCCAAGATTAAAATCGAAATCGGGCTACCCAGGGAGCAGCAGCAGCAGCAGCCACAATTGCTGGGCAGGCCAACATCCACATCCACGTCAACGTCCACGTCCACATCCATACTGAAGACATCGCTGCTGAGTGGGGCGGCGGCCACATTGGCCACACTGACGGCGGCTGCCGAGCAGATTGCACGATCATCGGCCACAGCCAATGACACTGCCATGGACTATTCCCACAGCAACAGTAGCAGCAGCAGCAGCAACAACAGTTTAGAAGAGAGCAAAAGACTTGAGCAACAACAACTGCAACAACAACAACAACAACAACCACAACAGCAGCAACAACAACAACAACAGCAACAATATACATCAATTCTACAAACGGCCTTAATGTCACATCGGGCCATGCCAACCGCAGCAACAGGCGCGGAAACGGCAGCAACAACTGCCACAACAGTAGCGACGACGGCATTGATCAAGACCAAGACTATGCACACGTCACCGACACCTGCCCACGTGATGAAAACGGCGGTGACATTGGCCAATCTAAGTGAGATTGCCACAGCACGCCAGCAGAAGCAACAATTGCTGGCGTTGCAGCAACAGCAACAACAGCAGCAACAGCAACAGAAACTGCCCAGAAGGATAATCAATTTTACAAGCAACACTGCCACAAAAGGATTGGGACTGGGATTGGGAATGGGAATTGGATTGGGAGCGGTAACAGGAGCTGGAACGGGCATGGCCAAGCAATTGCCGACAGCAACAGCAGCAACAACGACAGCAGCAACAGCAACAGCAACATTGAGCGTCAAGCTGGGTCAGCATAGTCAGAGCCAAAGTCAGATGGCAAATGGTAAGCAGAAAGAATTGTGAGCTTTGTGGTCCATAACATTGTTGTCCAATACCGTTGCCAGAACGAACAACGTTGCGGCTGCTCAACGGACACGCAGCAGAAGCAGCGGCAGCAGCAGCAGCAGCAGCAGCAGCAGCAACTATTCACACTGCCGACATGCACACACAGACTGATGATGAGCTGCCGATTTTGGACAGTGCCATGCCACAGATAACTGCCACAGCAACTGCAACTGCAACACCATCATCATCAACAACAACAACAACAACAACATCTGCATCGACTTCATTATCATCTCGCGCAGCAATGCAGCAACAACAATGGACTGCCGTGTCGACGACGCCAGCAACAGGAATGATGATGACGACGACGACACAACAATCACAAGCAACATTAGCACCACCAACACCAACACCAAGAACCACAACCACAAGAACAACAACAACAGCAACAACAACAAACACACCAGCACCACAAAACAAAACCAACAGCAACAGCAACAACAACAACAACAATAAGAATTACAACAATAGTAATAATAATAATAATAACAATAATAATAATAGGAATGCCACTGCCACAGCCACAGCCACTGCCACGCCCACACGTGGTACCCAGCGCACGCCCGCGACCTCAGCTTCTGTTACTGTAGTTGTGTTCAAAACAATGTTACCTGATGACTGAATTATTTTAGAATCGTACACGTA
Source organism: Drosophila subobscura (assembly GCF_008121235.1). Taxonomy (NCBI): domain Eukaryota; kingdom Metazoa; phylum Arthropoda; class Insecta; order Diptera; family Drosophilidae; genus Drosophila; species Drosophila subobscura. Next base: position 18,782,300 of record NC_048530.1, on the reverse strand, counting down.
GAGCATGTTTTATTATGATTATGGATTATGATTATCGATTATCGATTATGGATTATGATTATGATTATGAAATACGATTACCACTTATGATTATGCTTATGCTTATATATGCCTACGATTATTCATTAACTATTAGTTGTTAGCTATTATGGATTCATATTCGAATTGATTATGAACGATTATTACTATTACTATAGCTTTTACAACAAAACTGACCATTAACTATTTGCTACATGCATAATGTAGAGCCTAATGTCTGTCTGTCGTATCGTGGTGTTATGGTTGCTGGTCTGGTCTTCTGGTTTCTCTGGAGCCAGCCAACCCGATTATCGATCGATCGATATCCCTGTACTATATCCCGCTCACAAAAGCATACAAAAATCATTGATCCTCATTCACAATCCACACACAATCCACTCAACCCACACACACACACAGAGAAAGAGAGAGAGAATCTTCTAACCTAAAAACATTTTTGTTTTGTTTTTTATTGTTTTGCCCAGAGCAGAGGAAGAAGATGTAGGAGGAGGAGGAGGAGGAGGAGGAGAAGAGAGAGCATTGAGATTGGAAGAAAAAGTGTTAACATCTATGAATAACGAGAGTATAGTAGCGAGTACACACTATGTAACGAGTATGTAATGAAATATTTAATGTTTATGTAGCCACAATGCCACACACAGCTATAGCCGAGCATTTAGGATGCGTGCATATGTCAGATAATAATATTCTTTTTTTTTTTATAATCTATGTAAAGTCTAGAAATATATATATATGTATGTATTGTAAAATGGTGAAGCACCGACAGAAAGCAGAAAGCAGTAAACCGAAAGAAGAACGAGAGCAGGATGAAAGTAGCGAGTGATGAGAGAAACCAACCACATAAAGTATAAATAGTAGAGTCCATGTAGCATAGTGTCCAATCATCCTTGTAGCCGTGGCCGTGCAGTAGAGAAATTATCAATGAGCCGGAGTGGGTGGGTGTTCTCTCCATAGGAGCGCAGGATCCACACAGTACCACACACACACAGACACACACACACACACACAGATTCGTTGACACTTTGGGAGGGAATATAATATGTAATGTTGTTAGTTACCCCTACTGATCCCCAGCCCCACTCCTCTCACATGTTATATACATACATACTAGCTATATATATACATATATATATACTATTATTATATACCACTAATATGTATATGTTTGGGAGTACTACACATACTGCCACACAGCAATTGCAACTTACTTTGACCCTCACACATTTGCCCCGAATATTTATCGTATTGTGTGTGCGTATTGGGGTGGGGAGGGATGGGCGGTGGGGTGGCAGAGACACACACACACACACAATATATATATACATAAATGCGCAGAAAGGAGCACACCCACACACACCACACACACACACACACTATACCTATACCTAAGTTAAGAACGCATAATCACGATTTTACATATAGGATATACCAATGTATGCATATAACAACACACCCACACCCACACACACATACATACATACATACATAAATACATACACATAAATCTAGCTCTAAGTATGCATATTATTTTTTTTTAATATATATACACACACACACACATCCAACCAACACTTATATATGTGCTCGTATATATGTATTTGTATATGCAGAAAATATACATATGTATTGTATATGTATAGATAAACACACATAAATTACGCAAAGAGCATACATACATACATACATACATACGTACGAATGTGTTGAGCTGAAAGAAGAGAAAAAACTAAGGAAACAAAAACGAAAACAAACAAAAAAAACACACAAAGAATGCAAAGAGCAAAGGATATAAATATATATAATTATTTTTTTTTTTAAAGACGATTACGCATTTTGAAATCGTAATCGTGGTGTCGTAAGCAACCCTATTCGCCTATCGCCCATGGCGATATTGATGCCCGGATTGTTATCGATATCGTCGTACTACGTTTTATTTTGTAAATGTATTAATTTTGTTGATTTTTTTGCTGTCTGTATACATTTTTTTAACAACATTTTTGAATAAATGTAATTCTTAAAAAGTTCTTATTTTCTATTTATTTTTTAACTTTTTTTTTTTTTGTATTCCGTAAAGCCCCTACCCCCACCCGTCCACTTGCTACCGCACTGTGTTAGAGATCGACCGAAATTCCCACACGATCGGATTGTACATACTAGAGAGAAGTTATTCCGCTTATACCATGGCGAAGAACCCACAAATTGTAAATTTACATACATATATCCATTATGGATTGGATTGGATTGGAAAAGCACAGCAAGAGAGTGGCCCCATTTTTGTACGACAATACTCGAATGAGTTCAACATTCGTTTGTTTATTTAAGCAATACGATTGCTAGTCAAGGATATATACAAGGGGAGATCTTAAAAATATAATGCTGCTTCCCATGGCAGTTTCACCTCAATCTCAGTCGAACCCCCGCGAACGCCCCAAAAAGTATACACCGAAATATGTCTACAAATTGTCTTTTGCGGCAGATGGGCGTTGTCTTAATCCAGTCGATCCACTTCTCATGCAGCATAATGCTGTATTTTGGGTTTAGTTTATATGATTTGGAACCTGAAACGAAGAGCAAGGAAACATATAGTAGAACAGAGTCTGTTAGAACTGAATTATAGATTATTGTGGCGAAGGCGCTTGGCCATTTGCTTGTATAGATAGTAAAACCATAGATTCCCCCCAGCCCTACACACTCGATCTACCACTCATTAAACACACATAAACATAAAGATAAGAGAACGAGAACGAGAACGAGTACGTGCAAGAGAAACAGATAACGAGAACGAGAACGAGAACGGATAGGGACATCCCAAAACGAAGCAAAAATAAAAAAAAAGCAGGAAACAAAAACAAAGATGAGAATAATGAAGAGAGAGAGAGAGAGATGTTTAGAAAATAAAGAAAAGAAAAAAGAAAATGAAATTAAGAAAGAGTCTGACATCAAATTGCCTTCAAATGTTATTTTTGATTTTTTTTTTGTCCGTAGTAAGGTTTTTTTACAAGCAAATAAAAAACAAACAAAAAGAATGAAAAAAAATCAAATACGAAATACGAAATAGCAAATAGCAAGAATATTTAAATAACGTATACTTACATATACATATACAAACATATATGTGAATTTTCATAAGCGAATTAATAATACGAGAGTTCGTGCGAGAACAAACATCCCCCCCCCCCTCCCAAAAAAAAACCAAAATACGAAAAGAGAGATCTGATGTGCAGATCTGTATGGGATGGTGGGGCGGGGCAGGCGATTAACATTTTTTGTAGAGTGTAAACAGCAAAGGACGTCAGTGGCGGCGATAACGGAAGCTGGGAAGGGAAATTAAAAATAACAACAGCAACAAAATGAGGAAAGTAGATAAAAATAAAGTAAAAACGAAAACCAAAAAAAGAAAAGGGAAAATGAAAATGAAAAATATTTTTGCACAGCGTGTTATCGAATAAGTGTTAGATATAAAAAACAAAAAGCGTAACCGTAAACGAGATTCGAATCAATCAAAGTGTAGACAGGACGGGACGGTACGGTACGGGACAGGACGGGACAGGACACCTTAGCCAGACCAGTCAGCCGTTTCCTCTAACCTTTTGCCATTGTCCATCTCCCCCCCACCCACATGCAAGTCCACGTCCCCTAATGAATAATTAGCGACAAGCGTCAGATGGCGGGTTTGCTACCCCGAAAGTGTCTTTGTAAATACATAAGCAGAACGATCAGAGGAGCAGTGAGAAGAATTCTGTATGCTGGCTCCCCATCTGGCTGCTCGAGAGACATACATAAATACATATGTATAACATTAGTTAGCTAATTTTAACGACACAGAGAAACACCCAGTCCCGGATGGCACCCGAAAAGTAAACATACAGCCAGTTACAGCAGTCAACAGCCGAGGCTTATCTAACCAACTACACACACATACACACACACACACACACATATATAACTGTTGTGCCTACCCCCCACCCACATAAACTACAGACACACTCCACGCCACGCTACACCACACCAAAACTGCACACTCAACAACGTCCCATTCGGACGCAGACCCGTCCCAATTAGACACCTCCCACACCTCCCACAATGGCCCACAACCCGTGTGTTCCGTGATCGATATTCCATGGTCCCAATAGTGTTTAACGACGTGGATGCAATACGAACTTCTTATGGTGCTTAATCTGGATCTTGATCTTGAGGACAAACCCCCAGCCTACAACTCAAATTATGGGACTGATGCAATGAAACAAAAATAATACAAATAAAAACACACAAAAAAAGTAAAACCAAAAATAAAAAAATAAAACCAAGAAATAAATTATAATTATATGCATTATACATACACATAAGTATAGTGCTTGTGTATTGGTATGTAATGGTGTATGAGTGTGTGTGTGCATTCATTTAAGAAAAATGAAACGAAAAGCGAAGCGATAAATGAATTCAATAAATAAATAAAAATCGAAGTAGATCCTTCCATATGCTAAACGGGAGAGAGAGAGTAGTAGGGGTAGGGGCTCTACCAGATGGTGGGTAGATGGTGTTGCTGGATGGAGGAGGCCATTGTTATACTCTTTGAATTTGTGAATACCCAAATTAGAAAATTTCAAAACGAAGCCGAAGCAAAGCAAAGCGAAACACAAAACACAAAACACAACAAAAATGAACCGAAAATTATATATTGTACCGCGTAGTAGATACAATGTACTGTTTTTTTTTGTGTTTGTTAGCTATTTTTTGTGTGTGTGAATTTCTAAGTCTATATAACATATGCGGGGGGAGGATGCGTATCCTTGCCGCTTTTTATATAAGTATACAATATGGGTTTTTGTTTACTTTTGTTTGGATTTGATATGAATGTTAATTGATGGATTGATTGATTGGTTGATTAGTGAACGTTTGATAGTAGATACCAAAATATAATTTGTAACTGAAACATGATGTAATATGCATATAAGCAAACACAAACACAAACAAGGAAAACGAACCGAGAATGATAATGAAAATGAAATGAAAATGTTAGCAAATATAAAAAGAAAAAACAAAAAAACTAAATCGAAGAACTAAGCCCATAATTGAGATTTTTAAAGCACGATTCGAGATCACATATAAATTTAATAAATTACACATGTATTAATAATAATGAAATGATGTATTTACGAATAAAATTAATATTATCACATGAATGATGGATCTCTGCGTTGCTTTTTGGATTTTACTGCCTGCCTGCTTGCTTGCTGGTCGTCTCTTAGCTCGCCCCTCACTCACGTTACTTGAAAAACTCGGACGGAAACTGGGGCTCCATTACGATTGCGAACTGCCGCTTGGCCACAGCAATATCCTCCGGATTTGCTATAAAATCACTGCAAGAGACAGACAGACACGCAGTGTAATAATTGTAATTACATATTTCTATGCTCTGGCCATACCTCTCGTTCGCCAGCGTCACATTGATGCGATCTGTGGAGACGCGTGTGGGTCTGATGGCGCCAAAGAAGTCGGTTATGGGCACCTTGTGTGGGTCACGGCGGTAGAGGTCCTTGCGCACGCCAACAGTCGAAATGCAGACACGCTTGGGGCACACTTGAAGCTGCAACGAGGGAGTAGCAGGGTCTTAGCATGTTGCACGGTAGAATACAGAAACACTTACAAATTCGCCAATGGTGCGCGTGCTGAATGGCTGCACCTTCTCCAGGAACTCCAGCGCATAGTAAGTATAGCGGTCAATCATGTACACACCAATCGATGGATCCACATGATGCTGCAGAGCGGGAGACAATCAACACAGGCATTATATTCACACAGTCATTCTGCTTACCGAGAGCGAGTCCTGGCCCACCAGGCTGCTGGCCACTGCCAGGACATTGGGCGAACTGAACTTCTCGTACAACGAGGCGGCCTGGCAAGTGTCCACCATGAAGAAGAGCTCATTGTAGCTGCAATTGGTGGAAATATGAATTGAAGATTGGTTCAAATATTTAGCATAGGGCGGCAGCACCGTTTCTTCTCCCACATCTGCTGAATGCCGTCGGCCAACTCCTGGCTGGTTATCTCCTCCGAGTCCTGGAACTTCAGGAAACCATCGCCGCCATGGCCGGTGAGGTAGATGAGAACATTGCTGCCGGCATCGGAGAGCAGCTTCTTGGAGCGCGCTGTGCCGTTTTGGGTGCGACCAGTAAGGAGGCGGACAAAGTTCTCCACGGTCACTTCGTAGCCGCGATAATCCACCTCCACGTCGTCGCCGTAGACATTGATGTGCTGGTTGGCGTTGTTGTAGACCTGACCGGGACGCGGATTGCGGGCGTTGCAGGCCATGTCGTCTGCTATCATCAGAATGATCTGCGAGTCGGGAATGCCGAGGCGCTTCACGGAGCGGTAGATGGACAGGACGTTGGCCACATGCCGGTAGTTGAACCAGAACCGGGACGCATCCACCAGGACAGCCCAGTTGTTGGTGTGCGTCGATCTCTGAGTGGCATCCACATAGCCCTCTGGCAGGATGGAGGTATCTTCATTGCTCGCAGAGCCGCCGCCAACGCAGATGCAGAATATACAAACAATAGACACCAGTTTAAGAAACATTTCGTTCATGTTTTAAATAAAATCAGTGAAAACGCAACTGCGAGAAATGTCAAAAATATGCGTCCAAAATCCCCTAACGCGTGTTATCGATAGTCATAACAGAGGTTTAACATAGCTCTGTTGCGCTTAACATGCCCCTTATTTACATTTTCGATCTTTTAGTAAATTAATTGCTAATAATAATAATACCATGCATATATGCCCATATATTATCAGTGCATTTAGCCCAACATACTATTGACCCCCTAAATCAGTCAAACTGATATTTTAACATTTCCCACAAACACTTACGAAAGGGTGGGCAAGAGAGACAAAGAAAGGAAGACATTTGGCAATGGGAAAATTTTCCGCAGCTATTTTAGCCTTCAAACCCTGATTTGACTTAGCTTTTTTGCATAAAACAGTTAAATCACATTAAGGTTGATACATTCCAAGCAATAAATCTGGCATAGGCATGCTGAAAGTAGTAAAAAAAAGCCCAAGAAAATGGCAAATGGCAAATGGCTCTCGGCAATAATTCAATATGGCGTAAAAAAGAATGACACTGCGCCACAAAGAGAAGAGCGATAAAGAGAGGCGAAGAAGAGAGAGAGCGAGGAGAGCGAGAGAGAATATTGGAGTGTGCTGGTGGATATGTACTTATGTACGTGTGGCTGAGTACCCATAAAAGCCTTGTTTGCGTGCTAGTTTTAACTGTTTTTTCGGTTTACTTGTGTTGGTGGGCACCAACACCAATGCCATTGGCTTTCCACAGGGCAAGAAGTAAGGAAAATAATGTAAGACAACCACAAATACTTTGCTTATGAAAACTCTGCGAATTCGCCGCGATCATAGGTGGCTCTCTCTGTTCTTACGATTGCGAGTCTGGTCTGTCCCCCTCTCTGATTCACGTGGGTTTCCATATGTTTGCCTGTGTGCGTTGATTTATGATTGTATGTAGAGTGTATCTTGGTCGATTGTTGTCTGCTCTCAGTCGATTTCGATGAGCTTTGGCTCTGCCGGAAGTTTTCTTTTTATCCATATGTATATCGCCCATTCCGCCTTTCCCTGTCTGACCGCTTATCACTGCTTCTGCCTTCCACTGTACTGTGTACTGTGCTTTGCTTGCCTTGCCTTGCCTTTCATCTATCCATGTAGCTGCGTGGCGTTTTGTCGGCCATTTCGTTTTCCAATTGCCTTTGGCACAACACTCGCACACTCCCGCCTCACAGACAAAGCGAGTGTGAGTCTCTCTGCAAGTAGATGTGTCTCGCGGAGCGTACAAATAATTTCTAGGTGAAATTAATGGGTGGGCGTACTGCAAAAAGCGGAGCAACCTACAGGCGAAAGGCCTTACAGACATATTTTCCACACAGTCCGCACTCTTTATCATCAATTGCTTTTATTTAAACAAATCAAATGGGAAAACAAAAGCGTCTGTACAAAGGATCATCGTTGAAAAGTGATTAAAAATTGAACAAAAGGTAAATCACAGAACCTAGAGTGGGGGGAGTGCCTATCCCAGACAGGATAATCGATCTAAGGGGTGTGTTTGTCGTGGTCAATGTTACTAATTGATGATGTCATTGCCTATAAGCCGGGGGCGGTGAATGCCATCAAGAACTGGCGTGTCCTCCATCGCCGCCATCCTGCCTTGCCTTTCACTTGACCCAGTTCGAGGGAAAGCCATTTTCCACGACTTGTTTGTATGTACAAGTGTATGTATAGTATGTACATAATATGCATGCGGCCAGTAGAGACAAATGACATTGTTAACGCCAGCGGCTCGGCTCGGCTCTCTCTTTCTCCTCATTCGGTGCATAATAACGCGATGCAAAGCTATTGATTTTCCCTTTGCCCTTCATTGGCCGCCAATGGGCGCCGTTTATTTGGCAATTAAGTGTGACTTTAACCTAGTTACAGCCGCTTCACTTCAATCGTCCTATTTTGTCCGATGAATTTAAAACAAGAAGGGGGTGGATATGTTTCAACGGCAACGGACGCAGGACGCCACCTGACACTTGCAGGATTCCCTGTGGTGGGCAGGCGAGTGACGCCTCTTACGCACATGTCTTCGTGCACGCCTTCCGCTGCTGGGATGTTCTTCCACTGGGATGGACAGGACATGAAACAAAAACAGATACCGTGCAAAAGCATCCGAAGTGGATGCTGGGTGGTGATGATCAGAGGGAGGCAGGAATCTGTAAAGGGCACGAGAGCAACAAAACAATTCAAACGTATTGAAAAGTTGGCTTTATTTCGCTACCCAGATGCTGCCCGCTACGATCCGGCCCGAGTCCTTTGCCGACGGAACAAAAGACGAGGCAGCCGTCACGGCGAGATAAGATGAGAGCCAGACGGCGAGAGTGAGAGAGAGGCCAGCAAACATTTGCCAAATAAAACAGACAGCCAGCCGGTAGCATTGTGGTCGACCACTCAATGCCCTACCCTAGCAAGATCATATACGCTCAGAGTGTGCGCTCACACTCATGCATGTATCAACAGGCATGCATATTCATCCCCCGTACACAGAAAAAAAGTGTATCTGGCGGTGGGTGCTGCTCATGGCACAGCCAACTGGCGGCGGCGAGGCGAATAAAAGATTTTCGCCGCCATCGACGGGCCGCCACTCGCTGCACGACGCTCTCTTGCGTGCTCTCTGCTCTGCCTCGTTATTTCGCTTCACACCGTGTTTGCGTTCACAACTCATTCGGTTCGGGTTCTGCATTTTATTTTATTATTATTTTTTTTTGTTTGTTCTGCTCCTGCCTGGGTGCAGTTTCTTCGTAAGTCGGCTCATCACAGGAGTTGGCGCCCTCTCTCGCGCCGACGGGGAATGTCGTCGTCTCATCGATTCAGTGAAAATTAATGCGGAAAATTCGCAAATGGACATCTGAACAGAAAGAGCATTAAGTAGGTAAAGTATTCGCGTTTGCGTTTGCGTTTGTGTTTCGTTTCGTTCGGCTTTCGGGCTCGGTTTCGTTTCGGCTGCCGCTCGGTTTCAATGAAAAAGCAAATGCGAAAAGCAATTCAAAAGTGAAACGAAAGAGACAAGTGAGTGCTGTTCCGTTCGCGCGTCATGCTTGTTGTTGTTGTACCAAAAGAAGAGAACAGATTGAAAAGAAAACAGCAAATTTTGTAAAGTTTGCTTCATTTTTTTTTGGTTTTGTTTTTTTTCGCAACTGTTCTTTGGCGACCCTTAGGTCCGCACAATTTCCACAGTTTTTCATTTAGCCGAACGTGCATGCCTGTCTGTGTGCGTGTGTTGTGTGCGAGAGTGAGTGAGCGAGCGAGCGTGCGAGTGTGGCTCTCTGTTTGTGTGTGTTGTGCGAGAGTTGCCGAGGCGGACGATTGCAACGCTGATGGCAACTCTGTCAATTCTTTAACAACTTTTCCATTTGGTGAAAATTCTTGGGCCAGTTTCCGTTGCCCTGGCCCGGCACGGCCTGGCCTGGCCTGGCCCACGGTGATAGTTTCGCCGCTCTTCGTTTGGCCAGTGTGGCCAGTGTTTACAATTGCCCTGTCAACGTTTTTTGCACACTTCATGTACACGAGAGTGGCTATGCTATGACGGGAATATTCCCGTGGCTTCAGGCTGTGGTGTGCGTGCATTATACATAATAGTGTATACACACATAAATACTTCATCTTCATTTTGTTATTTGCGATTCGCTTTTACTTCCTTTATTCGTCTGTTTTGTTGTCGTTCGGCTTGCCGCTTGCCCCGCTGTCTCCCGCCTCCGTCTTCTTTGATACGTCTCCTCTTCGCTGCCGCTGTCAGTGTCATTTTCCCTTATGCTTGCTTTCCACCATCGTTTCATTGCTCGGCTCTGCAGAGGGTGGTGGCGATGGCTTCAGTTAATAATATGTGTGTGTGAGCGTCAGTATATAAGTATGTGTTTGTGTCATTAAATCCGTGGCTGTGTGGAAATAGAGGCAGATTTCCTCCGCCAAAGCAGTGCAGAATGCAGCCGCAAGCAGCACATACAAAAGATAAAAAAAGTGAAACACCAAAATCAAAGTGAAGGTCGCCTGTCCTCTGAAAAATATCTAGAAACTGTCTTTGGCACTGTTCCCCTTTTGCCTGATTTAAGCCTGTGCCTGTGGCCGTGGCTGTGCCTGTGGCTCTGACTATTATTTGCTTGCGCTAGTCTGGCCACACCAAAATGGCGCCTGTCAGAATGTACTTTGGCTCTGGGGATCAGCTCAGCAGCAGCAACAACAGCAGGATACCAAAGCGATTTGGGGATTACTCAAATGTGCCCATCAATTCCTCAGCTTTGGCTCTTGCTCTTCTTTCAGCCTCAGCCTCAGTCTCAGCTTCTGGTTCGCTTTCCTCACATTCTCCGCTCTCTCTCGCTTAGCTCCGATCCAAACCGATCCGCTCCGCTCCGTTCTCTCGCAACCGCAGTTCCAGCTGCTGCCAAAACTTGTTTTCGACTTTACGACTATGCCAGTGCGATAGTGTGTGGGGGCTGGTGCGGTGCGGTGCGGTGTGGTGGGGGGCTTGGCATTTGCAGGGTATGGAAACTGCAAAGCATGTTTAATGTTCTAGCCACAGAGGCAGGTTGGTCGGTTGGCTGGCTGGCTCCAGCGACAGCTTCGGTTGTGCTTCGGGCTGTCCGCCCGCTGTCGTCGAGCTTCGTTCAGGATCAATCCCGTTGCTGTCACATAACCTCACAAATTACAAATTGGGATATCCAGGCAGTAGCCAAATGAAATGCAATTAACAAACGGATGAGTGAGCGAGAGGGAATCTAAAAAGGAAGATCCACCTCGGGATCCTATCCCATTCTTGTGACCCCCCCAGCCCACATGGCGTATTAGTAATCGGATCCACAATGGACTTATGCTGTGTTTTCTTTTGCGTTTTTCTTTGCAGGAAATCCACATCATCAATCCAAGTCAACCAATGGGACCAACTCACTGTGACTCGAAGTGGACACAATCAGCATCCGATTGCCAGGAGCAGAAGCAACATCATCAGCAGCTACAGTCGCAGCAGCCACTGCAGGAGGAGGCGGAGGAGCTGGCATCATAGGAGCAGCAACGTCTGCAGCAGCTGCGCTAGGTGACGGCGTCTCCGTCACCGGCTCGTCAAGGATGTCGAGCCGCAAGCCAGGAGCCGCAGCCACAACGGGAGCCGCCCCTAAGGCGGAAACCCCAACCGCAGCCGTCCTGGAGGACACTGCGAATACCTCAGCCACTGTGATCCTGCCAGCCAGCAGCGAGGACCAATCTTCAAGCACTGGCGAGGAGCAAGCCACAGCCGGAGCCACAGCCACAGCCGGAGCCACATCCCCCCCTCCCGAGGACAAGGATATTGAGGGGGAAAAAGAGAAAGCGGTAGAGCAGGAGCAGCAGTCCAGCGGGGATGCCAATTCGAATGTGGACCGAGGCCAGTCCTCCCCCGCGACAATAACCGAGGGGGTGGTGGTGGTGGTCCCACCAAAGCCACCCACGCCCACAATTGTCAGCGATGGACTGGCCAGCAAGAGTGTTCGAATCACACGACTCTCGTCGCCGCTTCTGTTGCTTAGCTCTCCCACAACCACCGCCACCGCCACCGCCACGAGGAATCGTGAGGCAAGCGAAGATGGCGAGGAGCCGCCACCGCCACCGTCGCAGTCGTCGGGAAGTCAGAGGAAGAGCTCGGCGGAGCGCTCGGTTGTTGCCCCCGTCATTCGCGGACGCAAGTCCATTAAGGATCTGAAAGAAGCCAAAGAAGCCATCGCCAAGCTCGAGGATGGGCCAGTGCAAGTCAAAGAGGAGGCCATCGATGGCAGCGAACTGGAATCCCTGCCACCAGCAGCAGCAGCAGCCGCAGCCGATGAAAAAGACAAAGATACAAAAGACAAGGAAAAGGAGAAAGAAAAGGACAAGGAAAAGGAGAAAGAAAAGGACAAAGAGCAGCATCCTGCGCCGACTTGCAATCGTGTCACCCGCAAGTCACACGCCCAGGAGCAGGCCAACAACACACGCGTCACTCGCAATCGTCGCCAATCCTCGACGGTGCCCGCCTCCAGCGAACAGCAGCCGCAGCCACTGCCGCCAGCACGCGGCCGCCGACCGAGAAAGTCCCAGGCAGTGGTCCCAACGCCTCTGGAGCCGGCCACCAAGCGCAAGCGCTCCGAGGACGACGTTGAGAGTGCGACAAAGTACAGTAAAGTTGAGGTGAAGGCGCCGCCACCGGATGACGAGATCGACGATGCGGCGGACACTGCCGAAGAGCCACCCAAGGCTGCTGCACTGATCAAGCATGAAGTTTCTGAAAGGGACACAATCTCTCCAGCAACCACACCCTCATCCGCCCCTCCTTCTGCTGCTCCGACACCAACCTCAGGGGGACGACGGGGTCGGGGCAGACCACAGACCAAGAATGCTGGAGGTGCAGCAGGTGCTGCCACATCCACCAGCACGCGTGCCACACGTCTGAGCAAGGCAGGATCGCCGGGTGGACTGGGATTGGGAATGGGAATTGCCGCTGCTGCCGAGCCGCTGATGGCCAAGCGGCGACGGGTGGGCTCCACCACACGGAAGACCGCATCTGCCAGTTCGCTTGCCACCAGTTCGCATGGCGGCGGGGACGAGGACTCCAAGGACAGCATGGCATCGTCCATGGACGACCTGTTGCTGGCTGCCGCCGACATCAAGATGGAGAAGCTGACGCCGGACTTTGATGACAGCCTGCTCCTGCCAGTGGATCCTGTGGTGGGCTTGCTGAAGGACACACAGACACAGGCCATGGAAGATGAGGGCTCCACCACCAGCGGAGGGGGGGCCAACGGTCATTCCTCCGGTCATGCCTCCTGCATTGAACCGCTCACCGTGGACGCCGATCCAGCGGAGGCCGATAAGGATAAGCCGAAGGAGTCGCCCCTGGAGGCGACGGAACTGCCAGAGTCCGAGTCGGAGTCTGCCTCAGGATCGGTCTCCGCATCCGGCGAGGCTGGCAAGGCTGCCTCGCTCAGTCCCGACATGATCAGCGTCAAGTTTTACAAGAAGTTCCTGGCCAACAATCTGGGCATCGAGAAGGACCCAGAGCTAGGGGAGATTGTCCAAATAGCCAGTCACAGCGAAGTGGAAGTCGAAGCTGAAGCCGAGTCGGAGCCTGATCCAGAAGCGGAGGTGGAGACAGAAGCGAAAACTGAAGTGGAGCTGGAGCTGCAGCTAAAGCCAGAGTCCGGAACGGAACCGGAGGCGGACGCGGAAGCCGAGGCCGAGGCAGAAGCGGAAGGCAAATCCGCGTTGGATGATTCCTTGTACTCGAACAGCTCCCTGAAGGCAGGTACACTTCGGCTGGAGGAAAGCACCGAGGAGCGAGGACACACGGATGATGTCGCTGTAAATGGGGATGATGGCCATGCGGTGGACGAGGATGACTTTGACGAATTGGATCACGAGATTATGGAGCAGCTGGCCAGGGTCAAGGCCATGGGTGTTGCCAGTGATCCAGATCCAGTGACTGAAAGTGATTCAGCTAATGCTGATCCGGAAGGATTTGAGGGAAAGAAACTGCCGGCGGTAACAGATGAAGAGCCATCGCTGCCTGTGCCAACGGATGCGGCGGAGGAGCAGCAGGCGGAGCAGGCGGGACACTGTGTCGTGGAGGTGTTGGGGAAATTGACAACAAACGATGCGGACACAGAAATGGAAATGGATGTGGACGTGGATATGGAAGCAGAAGCAGACGCAGAGCCAGAGGATGACTCTGAGCCAGAGAAAGCACAGCAGGAGCTGCCTTTGATGGCGGATCATGAAATGGACAATGATTTTCCAGAGGAGAACAAGGAGAACCTATCGATGTCGAGCACATCGCCCAGGCGATCCAGTCACGAAGGTCTCGACATTCAGCTGACCCTCAAGGATGAGGAGGACGAGGAGAAGCCTTTGGCGGCCATAACAGCCACCGAAACGAAGCCCCATCTGGATGCAGGCGACGACTCCGCAGCTCCTCAGCTCAGCTGCCTAAAGGTCCTCAAGGACCACAAGGAGCAGTCCGAAGAGAAACTCCTGCCCGCGTCTCTGGAATGCACGAGCAATGCCGAGGCCAATGGCCAGCAGGAGATGGGACTCTCTGGCGATGAGAAGGAGCGGCGCGATCAAGAGATTCATCTTCATAATCTTGGCCTGCTCACGCACCAGGCTGCCGAGCAGCGGCGCCAGGACCTGCAGGAGGCTCAGACACGGCAGGCGCAGTACCAGCAACAGCATCCGCAGCCCTATCCAAGCGGAAAACGACGATCTACGGCTGTGGCTGGAGCGGCAGCGGGAGCGGGAGCAGCTGCAGGATCGGGCTTGGGCGGCAGCGCCACTCACGTGGAGTCCAGCGGAACACTGAAGACTGTCATCAAGCTGAATCGAAGCAGCAACGGTGGAGCCGGCGGCAGTGGCGGCGTGCCCACGGGCACTGTCATCCATGGCAGCGGCTCCTCTGGCTCTGGCTCATCCTCCTCCTCGATGGGCAGTGCCACGCGAAAGGCGAGCGCTGCCAGCACAGGGTCAGGCATTGGCTGTGGTGCCCACGGCGTACGCCGTCAATCCCTCAAGATGACATTCCAAAAGGGTCGCGCCCGCGGCCATGGGTCAGCGGATCGATCTGCCGACCAGCATGGCGTCCATGCCGAGGACTCCTACTACACCATCCAGAACGAGGTGAGTGCCTGCCCCAAGAGCATTCCTGAATCTCATCTCTAATTCTCATCCTTTTTTGTGTATTTTGCAGAACGAAGGTGCGACCAAGTCGAATATACCGTCGGGTAATTCTGGCCGAAAGACCAATAACCGTTTCAGTTCGACTAACAACAACAACAACAACCAAAACAACTCGACGATAGCCAAGCACTTGGGTGCGCTCCAGCATAGATCTCTTTTGGGTTGGTTTTCAGCATCACTGCCCTGCCCCGCCCGCCTGCCACCAGTCTGTGTCTCTCTCTCTCTCTCGCTTTAAGGGAATCAAACCGCAGTCCAATACGTTCTCGATCAGTGTTGCCAGTGAGCCACAGTAAAAATCTAAGCAATAAGCGAGTGGGAAAGCAAGTGATGAATGAGAGAGCCAGAAGAGACTCCTTTGTCTGCCTCTTCGTTGCTGAGAAGTGCGGGAAAACAACTAGAATATTTATCATTAGATGGAAGAGAAAGTGCCTTTGGCAACACTGACTTTGATCAGGCTCTAAGTGCATAAAGAAGTTTGATTGATGGATTGATTCCCTGAACTTCATTCGTATCATGCGTTCATCCGTTCATCCGCTCAGGCGACAACTCTCATCTCCGCCATTATCTCATCCAAAACAGACGAACAGTAACACAAACAGTTATGGACACAGCTACATACAAACAGATACATTCAGTTACAGAACAGAAAGACAGAAAATGTGAATTAATGGATGGAATAACCAGGGGTTCTGCTCTCTCCTTTTCTCATTCAGATTCATCGCAATCGGAGGGTCATGGTGGCCATGGAGTGGCGGATCATGGCTTCTATCAAATGGTGAAAAAGGATGAAAAGGAAAAGATATTAATACCAGAGAAGGCATCTTCGTTCAAGTTCCATCCGGGGCGACTGTGCGAGGACCAGTGCTATTATTGCAGCGGCAAGTTCGGGCTGTACGACACGCCCTGCCATGTGGGACAGATCAAGTCGGTGGAGCGACAGCAGAAGATCTTAGCAAGTAGGTGTTAGGATGCCCAACCAATTCCCATTGCCCCACTCCAAGAAAATGCTAACATTTGCCATCTCCCATCTTTTAGATGAGGAAAAGCTGACTGTGGACAACTGCCTGTGCGATGCCTGCTTTCGGCATGTGGATCGTCGCGCCAATGCGGCGCCCTACAACAAGAAGCGTCTCTCGGCACCCGGCCACTTGGAGACGGGTGGCCCTGGCGGCCCTGGTGGCAGTTCCGTTTCTGGCT
The DNA here is from genome assembly GCF_008121235.1 of Drosophila subobscura. Lineage (NCBI taxonomy): Eukaryota > Metazoa > Arthropoda > Insecta > Diptera > Drosophilidae > Drosophila > Drosophila subobscura. Next base: position 18,765,791 of record NC_048530.1, on the reverse strand, counting down.
CAAATATGGACAAGAACTATGCGGGCGATGGTGTGTCCGCCGAAGGTGCCGAATTGGGCCCCTCCACATCGGCGGGCAGTGCGCAGCGTTCGTGCGCCGTGAAGGATTGCTGCGAGACAGCCGGACATCAGTTGCGACGCAAGTGCATACGCAAGAGCGTCAAGAAGTTCCAGCTAAGCTTCGAGATACCCGCCGGCACATCGATCGTCTGGCTGTGCGAGGCCCACTACAACACGTTCATTCAGTTCACCGGCTGTGTCCTGTGCAAGCGGCGGCTGGGCAAGAATCACATGTACAACATAACCACGGTGAGTGGGTGGAACTGCCTGTCTTTATCTTGGTGATTCTCATGCATTGTTCTGTGCTTTCTGCACCTAGCAGGACACCGATCGACTGGAGAAGGCGCTCACGGAAATGGGCATACCCGTTCAGTTGGGCATGGGCACCGCCGTGTGCAAGCTGTGTCGCTACTTTGCCAATCTGCTGATGAAGCCACCCGACAGCACCAAGTCCCAGAAGGCAGAGTTTGTCAAGAACTATCGCAAAAGGTAAGTCCCGAGGCAGCAGAGTTGCGATTATTTATGCCCTAATGCCTTTTGTGTTTCCCTTGCAGGCTGCTCAAGGTGCACAATCTGCAGGATGCCAGCAATGAGGTGTCCGAGGCGGAGGATGAGGCGGTTGAGCAAAATGCACCATCCGCTGCGTCCACAAGTGCAGCCGCCTCCACGCACGAGGATGCCGAGATGCAGCCGCTGGTGGTGGACTTTGACGGTCCCACGGACTCGAATTCGAGCAGCTCCTCCATCACGGCCGCTGCAGGCACGGCAACTGGCACCAGCAAGCAGATATCCAAGCTGCAGGCCATCCTACAGCAGAATCTGCCTGGCGAGCCTCAGGCCAGTGGCAGTGGGAGTGGCAGTGGAGCTGCAAATGGTTCGGCAAACAGTTCGAATGCAGCGAATCCGGACATATCGAATGTGCTGCGCGGCAACCCGAACATCTCGATGCGCGAACTCTTCCACGGCGAGGAGGAGATGGGGCTGCAGTTCAAGGTGCCCTTCGGCTGCAGCAGCAGCCAGCGCACGCCGGAAGGCTGGACGCGCGTGCAGACCTTTCTGCAGTATGACGAGCCGACGCGCCGACTCTGGGAGGAGCTACAGAAGCCGTATGGCAACCAGAGCTCCTTCCTGCGTCATCTTATTCTGCTGGAGAAGTACTATCGCAACGGGGACTTGGTGCTGGGTGCCCATGCCTCATCCAATGCCACCGTCTACACGGAGACCGTGCGCCAGCGTCTAAACTCCTTCGACCATGGCCACTCCTATGCAGGAACTGCAGCGGGAAAGCGGCCCACAGCAGCCGACTCTCCGGGCTCGTTATCGCAGGCAGTTTCGGTCACTGGCAGTGCCCTGGCCACGCCCATCGCCAACTCTAACCAATCTGCAGATCAAGCCGCGCAGGGAGATCCCCTCATTCCGCTGGTGGAGCTGAACGACGACGACGATGAGGACGGCGGCCATGAGGGCCAGCGATCCCCAAAGGAGGATTTGAACTCGCACTTGGAACGCCTCACCAACGTCTCGGTGGACAAGCTGACCAAGCAGCTCAGCTCGAATGCGGTGACCATTATCGCCCGTCCCAAGGACAAGGCAGTGCCGCCGAGCACCGCCGCAGCCGCAGCCACAGGCAGCACAGGAACAGGCACAAGCACAGCCACAGTCACAGCCAAACCAGCCACACTCGCCTCGTCGCCGGCATCGATCTCCTCTGCGTCGTCTGTGTCGTCGTCACCCGAGGGGGGTGAAGGTGGCACCCAGAAGGCGGCAACCTTGTCTCCCGCCCAGTTCAAGAATGCCCCGCCCCTGGTGCCCACCAGCAGCGCCAACAGTCGGAGCATACTGAAGACCAACCTTCTGGGCATCAACAAGTCCGTTGAGATTGTGCCGCTCTCCGCGTCGCTGCCCATCTCCACCAGCCTGACAGCCGCCACATTGATCGCCAGTCACTCGACCGGCACGAAGACTGGCCCAGCTGCCGCCGTCTCGTATTCCGCCCAGGAGAAGCCACACAAGATTCTCGATGTGGCCAACAAGCTGCTTAGCACCCAAAACGAGAGCAAGTCCCAGCAGCAACAGCAGCAGCAGGCGGGCGCACGTCTGGGCGGGGGCCTCCACTCCAAGCTGAAGCCGACCACGCCGATGAGTCTACACCAGCAGCAGCAGCAGCAGCAACAGGCAGCGGCATCCGCATCCGCAGCGTCCACGAAGACGCCAACGGGCCATGTGGTGCAGCTGCTGAACTCACCGCCGGAGTTGATCAGTTTGGCGCGAAGAAGAACGGCCGGTGGGGGGCCCGCAGCTGCAGCAATGGCTCCGGCTGGCTCCAGCTGGATGGGCAATCATCTCAGCAGGCGACTGCAGCTGCAGAAGGCTGGAGCGGCAGGAACGACGGGAACAGTTGCTTCAGCAGGCAGTCGAGGGCCGGCCGCATCGCCGAACGTGGTCATACTGCCGGAAACACTGACCACGCAGGAGCGGCACGAGTGCAAGAGCTGGAAGCCCACACTGATACCGCTGGAGGATCAAACTCATGTGACCAGCAAGTCGCAGGCTCTCTACCAGGCAGCCGATGGCCGACGGCTGCCGGCCCTCGTTCAAGTGCAGTCCAGTGGCAAGCCCTACCTCATCTCCATCTTTGACTACAACCGCATGTGCATACTGCGAAGGGAGAAGCTGCTGCGTGACCAAATGCTCAAGACCAACGCCAAGCCAAAGTCCGGCCAGGCACAGTTGCAATCTCAGTCGCAATCGCAGTCCGGTCAGAATTCAGGCCCTCCCTTGAGTGCCGCTTACTCGAACATGGTCAAGATGGCACAGCAGCAGCAGACCGCACGACAGCAGCTCCAACAGCTGCAGCAGCAGCATCAGAAGCAGCACTCACAGCAGCAGCAGATGCCAACACTCCAGCCGGGAGGTGGAGCTGGCGCTGGTGCTGGTTCTGGAGCTGGAGCCGGAGCCGGAGCGGGGCGACTGGCCCGCCTGGCACCCAAGCCCATGCCGCCGCTGAACATTCCGCAGGTCGCCAGCCAGGGCCATGCCCAACTGAACCTCAATCACAGCCTAGACGGCAGCACCAGCAGCAACAGCGGCGGTAGCAGCTCCTGGCTGTGGAACAACTTCCCCGATCCCAAGCAGTATCTCCTGAATGGCAACGGCGGCGGTACAGGCCCCACCGGCAAGATGCCACACCTCACGCCCAAGCCCTCGACGGTCACTCTGAGCAGCGGCGGCAGCAGCAGCAGCAGCACCAGCCTCAAAACTGGCGGCCCCACCTACACTCTGAAGCAGCAGCAGATGCAGATGCAGCAGCAGAGGCTGATTGACAATGCCATATCGAAGATACCCAAGAGCCTGATTGTCATTCCGCAGGGTGGCGACTCTTCGGGCTCCTCCAAAGAGTGATGGCATGCTGCAGAGTCAGTGCTGCTGGCACGTTGCCACGTTGTACGTTGGCAGTTGTGAAAAGCGAAGACCATACCTAAAAATCAGGAGAGCAAAATCCAGAGAGCAGAAAGAGAAGCAGAAGCATAAAGGAGGAGAAAATCAAGATAGTGTTTAAGACTTACTTACCACTTTTGTGTGTATAAAACGAGATATACGGCTACGAATATGTCTAGACTTAAGTACTACAACTAAATAATTAGGCTGTTTGTTTGCGAACTGAAAAATGTCCCGAGTATCGGAGACATCTCGATCGACTCTAGAGAGAGAGAACTTCACTCGCAGTCGGAGCAAACTGGTGCCAGCAACTGACACACGAAAGCAGATACGAGTTAAGGGCTACCCCTCGTTAGATATGCATATAAGAAATACCTAAACCTATACTCTAATCGTCTCTAGGATATCGTATATATTTTTTTATTAGATTTAAGGAGCACATTCACTTGCGATTCGTGTATTATAGATACCAAAATTGCTAGAGCGCCAAGTGGTTAGACGTAGAAAAGGTGGTAGAGAGATTCCACATAAACACACACTCACACACACACACAATCAACACACACACACACACGCACCCAAGCTAATGTTTAAAATTATAAAGAAAGATCAAAGAAAGATCAATCAAAATCTGCGGCACAAACGCGGCTCATCGTAGTCCCAGCAGAGCTCGGTCTTGCGCTCAATATTCTCGAATCCTGCACACATTATTTGATTCGTACATTTACATTCAAAGTGCATTCAAAGAAATGAAAAAAGTCTGCGTTATTGTGGTTAGCGATTGCTTCGTTTCGTCTGGGCAGATTCCTAATTTATATTCATTTTCAATTTCCATTTACTACACACAAACACACACACACTTGTAGATTTTAAGGTTAATTGTTACACGACTGTACATATGCATACAATATACATACATTTAACATGAGAATGGAAAAATACATAATACAAAAGAAAACAAAACAAAAACCCAAGAAATCAAACACTAAAACAGAAAACATTCAAATTGATCGGTGTCGATTGATGATTCGAAGAATTCTAGTACTATAGATCCCATAAAAAGAGAAGAGGGAGGGCCTGGAGAGGATCGTATCGGATCTCCCCAAATGGAATCGGTTTGACAAATTGAAAAGCTTTCACCACAAATCCATACAAATTTACTAAGAACCCAAACAACAAATAAACAAAACGTATATACATACATATATACAATAGAATATAGAGATGATATCTATATGTGTATGAAGAAGGATAATGAGGAGATATTTTAGTGAGCGGCGAGAATACAAATGTAAAATAGCCTGTTAAGCATAGAGATATATTTATACACTATGAGAAAATTCAATTGTTGTTGTTGAAACATTGAAAATGTACGAGTATTTATAAAGCGAGCAAAGTCTATTGATAATGATATAAAAAAACAAAACAAACAAAACAAAACAAAAAGAAACCAAGGAAACAAAGCCCTGCCCTGCCCTGTCCTGTGGCTGCCCTGCCCAGAAATTAGAACGAAGTTCGCCACATCAGCAGTCCAGGACTCACTCAATTGATTGCCTTTAACGAACTTGGTTATATACAAAAAAAAAAAACAAAACAAAACAAGCATATAGAATTCTATAAGCGAAAGTGTGGGGTGTGCGATGGAGAGAGTGCATGGGTGTGAGATTTTTGTGAGGTTTATATGTTATTATATTGTACGTTGTAGCTGATAAAACAAAACAATAACCATAACCACATTTCGATGATGATCAAACACACACACACACACACATACGACATGCATACACATACACACATATTTATGCAATTATTTTTAAACAAGCAAGCAAGAGAAAAGATCAACGCAATCGTGAAATAAACTCCTCCCATGTCCAGCTAATAATTGCCCAAAAGGTTTTTTTTTTATTCCTTCGCTGCATTAGCCTGCATTCCCAGTGAAATTGTTCGATGGAAAGCATTGTTGGTCGAAACACACACAATATATCACCAAATAAACGCTTTATTCATTCATCGCTCTCTCATCATCATCTTTCTCTCGTATTTGCTTTGCTTTGCTGTTTGTCTGCCTGTGTGTGTGTGCGAGTGTTTTTTTTTTAGTTTTAAATTTTCAAAAGCTGAGATGTGAAAATTGTTCGAGATAATCAAAATTTGAAACGAAAAACCAATCAATCAATCAATCATGCATATATGTATGTTTATGTGAAGAATACGAGTTTAGTTTTTGGGTTTTCTTTTTTGTTGTTGTCGCTGGTTAAAAATAGTTGGCTACAATAAATAATTGTATGAATTATATAGAACAGAATTGTTTTCTTTCTTGTATCTGTTATAATTGAATAACTGTTCTCCTACTCCCCGCTCTGACTACTCTACACTACCGCTAACTCGCTCTGTAGCTATCGCCATCTCTGTCTGTCTGGTGAACTTCAAGGCTGAATGGCATCCATATTGATTCTGCTTCTGCTTCTGCCTTTGCTCGGACTCCCGTTATTTGTATGTTACATATGAGTGCATTTGCATGCATCTAGTGCCATCTCCTTCTGACTACTCTACCCACTTTTCCTTTGGAACTCTTTCCACGCGTGTGTTAGCTTCTCTTTGCTGTCTGTTTCTTTGGCTGCTTGGATCTGGCAGTCATTCGCAGGTGCTTTTTCGTTCACTCTTTTCGTTTTCGTTTCTGTTTTTTTGGTTTTTATGGTATGGATTTTGTTTTTTTATTAACATAAATTTCAAAAAATATTGTTTTTAGAGTTTTTTGTATGGTTTTTGTTTATGTTTTGGACTTGGTTTTTAAATTTATATTTAGATTTTCGACATTCGATGTGCTGATGATGTTTCCATTCTTTTTTTCTTTTTGCTGTTTTACAATTGATAAAGATCCTGCATAAAAATATATATATATATATAAATATTTATATATATGTATATGATATATGTATGTATATAATGTATTGTATGTGTTTTGTTTGTATGTGTGTGGTGTGTGCGGGCTTTTTGGGGGCACGGTCCGCACCCACGCCACATCATCGGTTCGAGACGGAAAGCTATAAATATTCTCTCATGGATAGTACTCTCTCTCTTCTTTCTCTCTCTCTCTCTTCTCTCTCTTTCTCTCTGTGTGTCGCTCTCACTGAAGTTCTTCTGAAGTTACCGTTACGAGTGTAGGTATAATAAATCTATGTTTATTAATATTATTATTATTAGAGTTTAGCATTATTATATGATCTGGCCACGGCTCTCTTCCTGCTCTGCTATGCTCTGCTGGGCTTGGCTTGGCTTGGCTCGGCTTCTACTCCTCTCTCTCTCTCTCTTCTATCCTCCTTTGTATCCTCGTGGGCTGCGTGGGCCGCGGAGCTTACAAATCGGTTTCGCCATAGAGAGCTGTGCTGAAGGACATGTAGTCCAGGGCACCGGGCACACCGTTGGGGCCCTTGTATGGTGGCATGCGCTGGATGCAGTATTCGGCCTGATCTGGGGGCAGCTCGCGGCGCAGTTCGTCGGGCAATATGTATGGCTAAGGGAGGAAGAGCGAGAAAGAAGGGAAAGTTATAAGATTATGCTGAGAGTTAGGGACTGAGTGACTCACCTTATCGGCTGCCAGGATGCGGAAGGAGTCGATGACCTGCTCGGCAGTGTCGGTGTCGGTGCTCTCGCGGGTCATGAAATCGAGGAAGGCATCGAAGTGGACGTAGCCAGTGTTGTTGGGATCGACGACGGCGAGGATGCGCTGGAAGTCCAGGTCGCCCTGTCGGTCTTTGCCGATCGAATAGCCCAGCGAGACGAGGCAGGACTTGAACTCCTCCGGCGTGAGGCGGCCGGTGCGGTTCTTGTCGAAGTGATTGAAGCTGGAGCGGAACTCGTTCAGCTGCTCCTGGCTGATGCCCTTTGAGTCGCGTGTCAGGATCTGGTTCTCCACCTCGTTGATGTTGCGATTGATCGATGTGAGCAGCTGCTCCCAGCCGACACGCAGCGTCTCCATCGTGTAGTTGGTGTAGCGGTTCTCGAATATCATCGACTCCTGCACGGCCTGGTGGATCTTCTCCAGCTCCTCGATGTTCGGCTTGTATGCGTACACAGCCTGTTCGTACTCCTTGAGGCGGTGCAGCTGATCCTCCAGGGAGCCCTGCAGTCCCATGCCTATCGCCGTCACGGCATCCATCTGCCTCTCGATCCAGGGACCGACCACATTGGCCTTCTCGGCGAACTGGCGGCGCAGCATCTCGTTGTTCTGCTGCTTGCGCAGCTCGTTGGCCAGCGTCTGGTCGCGCTGTGGCACCAGCTGGCGGACGTCGCTCCACTTGCGGGTCATGTCGTTGGCGGTCAGGGTCGTGTAGGGATTCTCCAGACCGCCGGGTATCTGGTGCTGCTTCACAATGGACTCCACCTCGCGCACCAGATTCACAATCAGATTGAACTCCTTGTCGGCCTCGCCGAGCGTCGCCTTGAACTGATCGTGCGCCTGGATCAGGCCCTGGATCTCCTCCATGGTGTGCACAATGAACATGTCAACCAGATCCTCGCGTGTCCCGTCCAGCCAGTTGTTGAACGGTGCCGCACGCTTCGCGAACTCCAAATGCAAGATGTCGATCTTCTCCAGAATGCGCTCAGCCTCATCCAGCGCCGTGCGGCGACGCTGAGTAAGGGCACCCAAACGGTCCCACTGGTCGCAGATGCGCTGGCATCTGGCATTCACAGACACGCAGTCATGATACTCCAGGGTGCTGCATGTGGAACAAGACACGCATTGATTATTATCGAACTTGGATAAGCCGAAGGATCAGGGAAGGGATCATGAGAATGCGTGGCTTCAATGGATCAAATGAGCGAATGTGAAAGCGAGTTTGAGTTCGAGTTCGATGGGTGGTGGCTTCTCTACCTAACCTCACACTTTACACGCGGTTTCAACATGTGCGCCCATTGGGCCATTAGGCAGCAGGCGGATTTGGGTACAGATTAGATTTTATGGCACTAGATCGACTAACACTCGACGGCGACTTACTTGAGCTCCTGGGCGATGGCAGCGATCTGTTCAACGCGATCCTGGTGGGCGGCCAGATCGGACTCGAAGGCCTCGTGCTTCTTCTTGAGGGCCTTCAGCTCGTTGAGCTTGCACTGGCGGAAGTCCTGCGACTGCAGCATCTCCTCCTTGCCGCGTGTCCAATCCTCGTGGGCATCGGCCTATGCGAAGTGCCATCCACAGATGAGTATGAATAATAATAAATAATAAGAAAAACGGGCACGTACCTTGTGCTTGAACTTCTGGGCCAAGTGCTCGAGACGCTCGAGGCGCATGGTCTCGGCCAGCAGCCACTCCTCGAATGCCTTCTCGGCCAGCTCGAGGCCCTTCCACGAGTTCGAGATATCGGACACGGTCTTGCCTTCGGTGGGAAGGTAGGCCGGACGATTCGACAGACGCAGCTTCGTCTGCAGGGTGTTGAAATTGGTTTCGAGTTTTGCCTTCTGCTCCACACGCGGTGGCTTGTGCTTGCGTCGGTACGTGCGGTACTCCTCCAGTTTCTTCTGGACTCCAGCCAGCGAGTTGTCCGCCTGGCGGGAGTTCAGCCACGGCATGGTGCGGCGGATCCACTCCAGCAGCTGTTACGCAGAAAGAACAAATGAGCAAAGAACTAGCAGGTAACCCACCACGATGTTCACTTACATCGCTGGCCAGACGCTCGTACTCCTCCATGAGACGCTCATTCTCCTGATTGACCTTGAGTACCTTGCAGATGCGGTTGGCAGCCGTTTCCGCCTGTTGATTTTATGGGATTATTGGGGGTGGGGGGAGAGGATAAACAAAAAGAATTCATTAGAAGGCTTCTGATTGTGGGCGGCTCTGAGTGTGCGTGTGTGTGTGAAGCACGGAACCAACTCAGATTTTTTGTCGAAAGCAGAAACGAGACGAAAACAAACGAAACAAAGGAACAGCAAAATAGCAAAAATCAAAAGCCAGCGACAGTGGCAGCCAAATCTGCATATGCATCGATTTCTGCAGCTTGGAAATGAGTTTGCAGTTGAGATCTGGCTGCCACTGAGCGTTGCGTAACGGAACATGCCCAAGCGAGAGGAGCGATAGCAAACAGAGCAAAACAGAAACGACAAAAAAACAGAAAAGAAGAGAAAGAGAAACGAAAGAGAGCGCGCGCGCGCGTGGACCTAGAAGATTCTTCGGGTGTGTTACCGAAGCTTTGGTTTAGTTCTTTAAGGCAAAACTTGACGTTTAAAAACGTATGAACTAGAAAAATGACTGCTAGTAAAAGTGGAAATGTACTAGATCGGATTGAATAGAAGTACAAGTTGTGATCGGTCCAAGGGGAAAGAGGATGTTTATCAGTGATCAGATATTTGTATATCTTCAACAGATCTTCCGGTATGGACACACAGACAGACATATAAGGGACTTTATCTCTATAAAAATCTGCTCTATTGACATTAAGCATTCTGCAATCTTTCATCTTTCTTTTTCAAAAAAAATACAAAAATAAAAAGATCAAAAACTCTCTCTTTGCAGGAGTAGAAAAAAAGCTAAAGCGGATGTCCTGACAGAGCAAGCCATTCGCATCTATGGATGTTAATATAGGATTATAGGACTAGCGCATTATGTGTAGTATGTAAATATGTATGTAAATGTGTACGGGTTTTGTAAAAGGTATGGATATATCATGGCGAGATCGAACACCCTTCCAGATGGGACACAGAAAAGGCAGGAAGGGGATTATGTACTCTTATGTACACATGTCTTATGTATTACTTATTTAATTCTTGAATTTGTTTTTTGTTTTTTTTTTCTTTTTTTGTGTTCAACAGACCTTTTGGGCGCCACTGAAGCAGTGATAGTACGACGATACATAGGTCATGACCGCACGCTCATCGGGCAGTGCCGTGTTCTGCAAATCTGTATGTGTATGTGTGTGTGTGTGTGTGTGTGTGACATGTGTGTGTGTATTTGATAGGGAATTTGGCATTTGTTGTTGCAGTTGCAGTTGTTGTTGGTTTTGTTGTTGTTGTTAATGGCGTTTGTTGTTTGATGAGCGGAGCGGAGCGGAGAGGCGGGCGGTGCGCGCACACACACAGACAGATACAAAAAAAAAGAGAGAAGAGAGAGAGAGAGAGAAAGCAACAAACAGACAAAATGAGTTAATTCATAATTTGGTGTTAGTCCTTTGGCAGGCATCATCATCAACATCCACATATCGGTTTAGTAACTGGTAAGTCTCATGCCTTCAGCGGACTCTGGTACTCGAGCCACACCGAGCCCCTCTTGTGGCAGGCATGGATCGAGTTCCAGAGCCCATTTTGGATATATTCTATATACAAATAATACGTTTGTTCCACTGCAGCACACTCAAATTTTCCATAAGCGAAAGGAGACATTCTGCGCATTCAACAGGACAAAGTATCAGTGATCAGGGAACAGGTATCACTAATCGTAAGATATTCATCACTGATCAGGGATCAAGTTGTCCTGTAAAACGCGCTCATTCCAAAGCTGAACGTGCTGCCAATGGAACTTTCTATGGATATTTATAGGTTAACTTAACAAAAAGCAGGGTCACACTGCAGCAGCAAAAGAAGAGAGGGGACAGGATCAGCGTAGGGCCGGAGATCTCTCTCGCTTAGCCAATCTTTGGCTTGTCGGATGATTCTGGGGGCAGTTAGTGGGGAATTTGAGTTGCGGTTGCGGATGCAAATGCAGGACAACGAACAATATTCCAGGCAATAGGGAAAAATCATAATTGAACACATATAAAAATTCATATAACGGTAGATATTGTATATGTATATGAAAGCGCAATTTTGAGGCGATATCCCCCGGCTGGCAGAGGAGGGATGTTGCATGGCATCTGCATCGAAACGGGCAACAATATCGCAGAGTATACTTAGAACGAGTAATGAATAGATAGATATATAGAATAATATATCTATCTACATATATATTTATGTGTATCGTGGTGAAGTTTAGTCACATTGTAATTATTCGGGACGTAGGTGTATTGTCTTGTGGGTTCGGGTACATGCGTCACATTTCCAACCTGTTGGGCTCCCTGGAAGGCGTGATAGTAGCAGGAGACGTACGTCATGATGGCACGTTCATCCGGTTTCGGTGTGTTGATCAAATCTGGTTTTTTGTTCAATATATCAATTAATACGACATCACGTCACGACGATATCCCTCACTTATAGCCAACACTAAACATTATTCATATTCAACTTGAGGTCCCCCAAGGCACTAGCCTTAAATGATAATTAAAACGAGACTTGGATCCGACAAACTCACCATCTGGATCCAACATTCTTGGAATATCGAGATACTTCTCAGCAACATCGAAGGCAGTGTTCAGGTTCTCCAATGGATTGTCTTTGGAAAGCTTGGCATAGTCGATCAGATCTGGGCGATGGCGATGGATGAGAGCGCAGAAAGCCAAACCGTCCTGTAAGGAAGAGCATAGATCATGTATTTGATGCATGACGGAATCATGATGGATCCCTTACCTTGAACGACAGATGGAAGTTCTGTACGTTGACGTTCTTGTAGGGAGCCGTCTTGCGCTGGCACCACAACAGCAAACCCTCCTTGGCGGTCATCTCCTCAACGGAGATGTCCTGTATGGCAAAGCGCAAGATGATTGTCCAGATCATGCCGAGGGTCATCTTCAGATTGCCATCGACAATTTCCTCGGCGCCAATCGACACGAGGTGCACACCCTTCGAGGCAATAAAGTCCAGGGCCTTGTTCACATTGGCGATCTTGTGGAAGCGCATCTTGCCGCGATCGGGCTTGGGCAGCGTCTCGCCGGAGATCACCTCCAGCAGCAGCATCAGCTTGAGGCCATTGCGGAAGTCCTCATCTATATTGTCGATGGCGGTGCCAGCTTTGCGCAGATGACTGTTACACCAGGCGGTAAATGTCTATGCAAAGGTTGTATAAAAATAAAAATTGTTGATTACTTCATAATAAATTACTCCCAATGCTCAGATAGAACCTTTGGACAAGGCAGTACAATTTTGGGAGGAATCAAAGAGGAAGCCTTAAATGGTCTCAAGACTAAACACAATCTATTATATGTGCAGCAAATTTTGAATGAAATATTTTCACGTGTGATCCAACAGCGGTTGGCCCACTCTCGCCTAGCCCTTTCCCAGCCATTTAGGGCAATGTCTGCGTCTCAGCGGCTCAGAGCAAAGCGGGTTGCTGTGTTGCTGGGGTTGACGATTCTGATGAGATCTGTCGGCAAGCAACTCCCCAGCCCACACACCACACGCTCCACCTCTCTGCTGCTACACCTGATGTGGGGTCTACTGTCAGTGAGGCTGCTGCTGTTACTGTTTGTTCTTGTTCTTTTCGTTGTTGTTGCTGCTGCAACAGAGGCTGACAGTTGCAGTTATTTTTCACCGAATGGGAACAGACGCCGAAGACGGACAGATCAGCCAAAGAACAAAGAGAAAACAAGAAAAACATACAATACCAATACATGCATACACATGTATGCGCATGCACATGCATATAAAAAGATAAACCAGTTCTTTTTTTGCACACACTTCATTATTTTGGAGCTCTACAGTTCCTCTCTCTGCACTCCCTCTCCCTCACGCTCACCCGCTTTTGTCACTTCCCGCAAGACTCTGCCTCGTTTCACGTGTAAGTTTACAACTGTGCATTGTTATTGCTCTTTGGGCAGAGCGAAAGAGAGTAAGAGAGATGGAGAGCCGAGAGGCAAAGCCGAAGCTTAATTCCCATATGGTAGGGCGATACGCCCACAGAGCACAGAGCAGAGAGCAGAGCAGAGTGCAGTTTATGGGAAAAGTATGTAAATATGGAGACACAACCATACAAAGTGTGACCCCAACAGAACTGAACAAAACAATTGTAAACCGATTTGCAGCAGGAGTAGGAGGAGGAATCAATGGAATGGATGGTGAATGGAATCGGGCGATTGAAAAGGAAATCCCCGTGGTGATAAATGCAGATGCTATAGATGTAGAAGGAGATCCACATACACAATGGGATACCAATGAGAATGGATCACCGCTAGCAGCCAAGAAGACAGCTACACCAGAGAGAGAAATAAAGAGAGGTGGCTGGTGGCTGGGGCTGTGGATATCTAGTAGACTCTATTAGCCATTAGCTTACAGTTATTTTATGTGCGTGAGACAATGGGATGCTGTTCGACTGGTGACTTAGAAGAGAGTCGAGAGAAAGAGAGTCGAGAACAAGAAATGCAACTGTTAATGCAAATCGCTCACCATTCACACACACACAAACACAGAGGCAACGATCAAAACGGTCGGCGGGGACAGATTACACATTACCCCACCTCTTTCTCAACCCACTCAAAGCAAAACAATGTTGAAGAAGGAAGAGAAAAGAAGGAACAAACATTGGATACCCTTGAACTTGGTTTGTGAAGTGAGAGAGCGTGTGACAGCTATTTCCAGCTTATGTATTACATATTAAAATTGGGACCACATTTTAGGGTATACGATATCTGCATGTTGCATGTTTATATGGCAAAATACAAGGCAGTAGGTAAAAAGGACTCCCAGTACAATATTCTTTTGATGGCATTGCCAACATCTGCTCAAAATCATAATACCCCCTGCAAGGGTATAACTAGGCCAACAGCCAGCGCCGCTGTATGCATTTGTGTGTGTGTGTCAGAGTGAAGCTGCCTCTGCCGGCTGCAGTTCGTCGCCAAACAAGTCGCTCAGCAGCAACAAGCGGCTTACCGCTAGTTAGGCTCGTCTTTGACTCTGCACCACGCCACGCTGGTCTCTCAGCCTATGCGACTGCCTCTCTCTCTCTCTGTCGCTATCTCTGCTCTGGCGGCTGGCGCATTCCGCCAACCCGTTTTCAGCGTCGTCTCTGATCAATTACCGTTATCAGGCAGTGGCCTGGCCAGGCCTGGTTTGTCGTGGGCTGCTTGATCGGGGGAGGAGGAAGCTGCATTCAAAGTTGCCTGGCCTGGCCCGGCCGGGTCTGGGTCTGGGTCTGGCCTGGTCTATGATCTTGGCCAGGCGATCGATTGAGCAATCGCGAGCCAAGTCAATGCGCACGCGCCAAAAAAACAAGCAAGCAAATAAAAGAAATTAATACATATACTCGCCCATACATAAATGTGTGTATATATGTGTGCACATACATATGAATGTGGTTGCTTCTTTAATTTAGATGCCTGCCTGCCATCGAGCACAGAGCTTTTGCCAAAAGCTCTCCTTGGCAGCAACGCACTCGCTCTTGCACACCCATTTTTAGCCGAGTGTAATTTGAGCGGCCCCATAGCATGGACTCATTCGCACATGGCGGCCAGTCAGTCGGCAAGTCGGCGGCTGTGGGCCTGTGCCCGTGTCTGTGGTGGTGGTGAGGCAGAAGGGGTGGCAACCCTGTGACTGATCCTACCCACCGCACACCACCCCATAAGCACAGCCACAGCACAGCACGGAACGTAACGGAACGACACGGCACGGCCACTGCCAGGAATGATGAGTCACAAAGCGACCAAGAGAGTGATTCGGAAATCGGAAGGGGAGGGAGAGTAAGACTCATCATCAACACACCGACGAACCAACCAATCACCCAATCAACAAAACCAAACCAAACCAAACCACCCACCCACCTTTTGCCACCTTTTGTTGCGATCAATGTAAACACACAAAACAGAAACGCCACTTTTTTTTTTGTGTTTTGGGGCCTTTCATTTTTTGAAAACAACAAAAACGCTTGCCAGAGGCAGAGGTAGAGAGAGAAAAGGAGAAATAGCAGAAGGTGGTGGAGGAGGAGATGAGGCACTGGCAGTGGCAGCCTAATGACGAATTCTGCTTGGTAATTTACGGTTACGAAATGTCTATGCACACACATTCATGTGTATGTAGATATTTCGAGAGGAGGATCACAGAGAGAGAGTGAGGTGGAGATGGATGCCACGCACACATACTCTCCACTCCCCGTCTATCTCACACACGCACACACAGGTGGAGGTGTGACCATGTCAAGCTCAAGTCATCTGTGGCCTGGCGACCGCCAAAAAAAAAAAAAAAGAATCCTCATATTTTCATTCTCATTTTCATTTTCACCTTAATTTCTTTGGGCAGATATTTGTCATTGCATTTGCGGTTCGTTCGGTTGCTTCGGGCTGTGGGTGGGTGTGTGGTGGTTCGGTGGTCGTTTCTCGTCGAATCTTGTGGAAATCTTGTGCATAGGAATGCCTGCGCCTGGCTATTTTTAATTGTCAATAGCAGCCGTGTCCGTGTCCGTTCCGTTCTGTTCCGTCCGTCTGTCCATGTGTCCGCCTGTCGGTGTCCGTCCGTCCGTTGCTTGTCGACGCCTACCTAGGCAGCCACGGGGCGTCGTGTCAAAAACATAGCCTTGCACTACATTTTGTTAGCAATTTATAGAATTATGCATATAGATACTTACAATATGTATTCTATATGTATGTATCTACATAAATATGTATGCATGTATGTAAATATATGTGTGGGCTGCCCATCTCTTTGGGTTGGAATGCATCTCACAGAAAAAAAACCATCCAATGGAAAGTGCTAGAGAGTGTTGGCAATCAACCTTGGGGCTTCCCGAAGATATGCTCTAACAAATGACAATTTGTTATGTTGTGTACCCGATAGGTAGATATATGGCTAGATATATGTATATGTGTGTATCTCCCTCATCTGCCCCACTCCAGCGTTATCTGCACGGTGGCAATTAGTTGCTGTTCGGCTGCTGTCGTTGCTTCTTCTTCTGCTGCTTGCTTCTCTAATGCTTGGGGTGCTGCTTGCTTCTACTGCTGCTTGCTGCGCTGGCCTACAGGTAACGGTAACAGACGCTTCCGCTGGTAACATACATACATACGGCGACGACGACAAAAAGCAAACAAACAAACGAACGAACGGGATGAAAGAGCACAGCCAGCCAGCCAGCCAGCCAGCCAGCTAGCACTCCACCTCAACAAGAGCATAATTGAATGGGAGGCCTATACATCTAACCTTCGGTTCTGATTGGATTGGGCTGGGTTGGGTTGGGTTTGGTTCGATTCCGGCCAGTGGGTGGGAGATAGCGGGAATGTGGGAATTGGATGTTCAGTTTCAGTTGAGATTCGATTCGATTCGATTCAATGTTCCTATGCTTTTCATAATGATAAACGATCAATTGGGAATGGGAATAGATATACTCGCTATATTTACGGTCGCCTATGCATATACTAGTACAATATGTGTATGTAGTTCCTGAACAGCAACAGCAACAAACTATTTTTGTACTATCTTCAAACATTTCTCGAGCAAGAGCCATGAAAATGAAGCAAGAGAATTCTATTTTTAAATGCGCGCCGAGCTTTTGTGTGTTTTCACAGTTGTTTTTTTTGTTGCTTTCGGCGATTCTCAGTGAAATATTGAAACATAATCGAAAAAAATATAGAACTTGGCCAGAAGCATATATAGCACACATTGTACGTATGTACTTATCTACATATATACGGATACTATATGTTCTATATCTATGCAAATGGTGGACTCTACATATTCATATGTACATACATATGTATATGTATTCTATAGATGGAATGGGGAATATATTGATCCGGCACGGTACGGCACTCACCTTCTTCTGTTGCTTCTCCCACGCAGGATCGAGGAGACCCTCACGCTCCCATTCCTCCTCCTGTTCCATGTAGCCGTCTCCGTACTCCATGGAGAGACCGTTCTCCATCATCATCTTGCTTGTGTCTGGGGTGCTACTGTTCTTCCTGCTCTCGCTGGCACACACTCTTCACTGTCTGCACTGGCACTCTCTCTTGGGGTGTGTGTGTGTGTGCGTGTGTCTTCTGGGCGCTGCTTCTCTCGCTGCTCGGCTGCTGCTGCTGCGGCTGACGTTTGGCTGCTCAGATGATGCTGATCCAGTTGCTGCTGCTGGCAGGGATGGAGAGGAGAGGTGGAGATGGAGATGGAGGTTGGTTCGATTGGATCACTGTACTTGTTTCTCTTTCTGCTCTTAGTTCTTAGTGGGGTATAACAGTCTTTAACTGGTGCAGTTTCCCCAACCTCAGTGTGTGTGTGTATCTACGTTTGTGTGTGTGTGTGCTCTGGCTGATTGATTGATTGATCGATTGATTGGCAGAACGCAACGAAACGAAATGGAGCTAAATCTTCTTCAGCCTACAAATCCTGAAAGTTTCTTATGCACATCAAGCGAAAGCAAAGCCACGAGTGGCTAAGCGTGTATGGGACGGACAGGGACACCGATATGTACATCGCTCGCTTAACGGAAGTTCTAACGGTGGCCGCCGACCGACAGGTGGTTGCTCCATTAGCGCGTGCTCCCGTTTTACCGTTTACCCGATTCCCAATTCTCCTGGAATCGCACAATTGACAGCAAATATTAAAAAAAAATGTATACATACTATGTACAAATACATAGCTATGTACATATGTATATTGTATGCAGAATGGGGAAAAATCGTTGTATAACACGTTAATTTGCTGCTTAATTATTTTTCTTGCTTTATTCGCTTTTCTTTTCTTTGCTTTCGTTTAGCTTTTTTATTTTTTGTAATTTTTTTTTTTGTATTTTCCGCTCGTTTTTCGTATCTCATCGGATCGTATCGGTTAAAAATAGTATGTTTTGAAAAAGTTTTATTTTCGGCGTCAACGTCAACCGCCAGTGCGGGGGGAGGACGGTCGCGGAGGGTGGTGGTGGCCGGGGGGTGTTGGTACATATTTGAAATAATTTTGAGAAATACGCGCTCAACGCAAATTACGAATGCGAATCCGGATCGGAAATCGGAACTAACTGTCATCTGTACTGTATATGCATTTAGTTCGATTCTGTTGGTAGCACATTATCCATTCTGCTGGCCGTTTTGGACAGATCTTTCAACTTTCCATGTACCCATATATCATATAAATATGTATCTTGTTCAGATATGCGTATATATCATATATGTACATGGATAGATTTATTTTTTTGTATATATAACCATCACACACACACACACACACATACACACCAGCGCATGTATTCGTAATACATTCGTTGAAAAGTTTTTCGGTTTTTTTTTTGGGTTTTTATTCCTTTTTTTGCAATTTAATTTTTTTGAATTTTTGTATTTATATTTATTTGTTCAACGAGTACAAAAAAAGATGTATACGAGAAAAAAAACGGTAAAAAAAATATATAACGAAACGAAAAATTTGTGTGCATAAAACCAAACAAAAACAAAAACAACAAAACAATGTGTGGTGGAATGACAATTGGAGGAAGAATATCTACGTGTGTCGCTTGCGAAGAGAAAAGACCCGCTCGCGTTGAAAGCCAACTCAAAACTGATGTCGCGCCAACTGGGGACTGAATATCGTACACACGACCAGCCGCCGACCCACTCTTGGGGCTGGCCACCGCCGCCCGCTGCCGTCGAGGAGCCCATGCAGTCGCAGTCGCAGCAGCGACAGCATCGGATCTCGGATCGGATCGGAGCCGGTTCGGCTCGATTCGGTTTGCGTTTTGCTTTGGGTCGGGTCCGAAGATCGCCGCGCACACGAAGAAAGAGTGTGAGTGGGTGGTGGGTGGGTGACTGGCGGTGGCCAAAAGAAAGTATGAATTCGGCATCCAAGCATCCAAGCACTGGGCAAACGAGGCAGCACACAGCCCCGGTTTAGTCAGTCTTCTTATTTGGGCTGATTAGTGTATTCTTATACAAAATTGAATGTTTCATCGTTTGTTGGAATTATAATTAGAAGCAAAAAGGCGTTTCAAACAAAGAATTGTTTATCTAACGATCTGTTATATAATTTGATCTATTTAAAAATTACAAAAATAGATTCTGGCTAAAAGTAAGCTTACGGAGTACAATTCTTGGTGTAACACGTTCTTATGAGTTCTAAAATAGGCAGAGAGCCTACCATCTTTTAGCAGGTTCAAAAACTTAAAAGTTAGTGTACAGCAATTATTCCCAATTACTTCCCAGAGCGTTTATAAACTTCATTGAAACTTTGAAACTGAAAAAATAACTTTTGATCATGGTTCAGAGCAGGGGTATTTATCAATATCCTGGAAACATGTTTAGCTTGAATGTAATATCACTGCATCAAAGCTGCTAGCTCGTTTAGCCAGTGCTTAGCTTTTTTTTTGCTGCTGCTGCTCTGCTGTCGTCGCTGCTGCTGATGCTGTTGTTGGTGACTGAGTGTGGTATGCGCCAAAGAGACCTCTCAGACAGCGTCTCCCTCTTACTACCTTCCACCCATTCATACATGTGTGTGTGTGTGCGTGTGTGTAAAATTGGTAGGAAAAGTCGTCAGATATTTTTTTTGCATCACTCCGCCTCCCAATGCAGGAGTCACCCTGTGCGAGCGTGTAAATATGCACACACATACGCACATTTCGTACACATGTATGCGACAACAACTTGTTGGCCCCAAACGTTCTGTCTGTCAGCGGGTCTGATCTGTGGGCCCTGCCCCCCGTCCTGGCCCAACCATAAAACGCCCCCGCATAACTACAAAAATAGCCAAATTGTTAATTTCGCTTCGAAAACTCTTTTCCAATGCACACACACACACGCAAACGGAAACACACAAACGCCAAACACACAGAGTGGGAGGGGGGAGACTGTCTTCAACACATGATTTTATTGGCATGCTTTCATGGTTTTTCCGTGCGAAACATTTTATTTTTCATTTCAAATATTTCAATATGTAAAATATCGTACGTATGCATACATACACATGTACATATTGCTGTATTTGTGGAATATTTATGAAATTTATTAAATATGCTCGCAAGCCAGAATGGAAAATAAAGCATCTCAAAATCAAGGATAGCGAACGATTAGCTAAACCAATAAAAACCACCCACAATAAGAGTGGACAGAGCGAGCGCTTGCTTCCCATCTCTCTCCCCATGGCTGCTGCTGCTGCTGCCGATGAGTGAGCTTTCAAAAGCTTTCGCTTTCTTTCTCTATCTCTCTCTCTCGATCTTTCTATATATTGATTTCTTTACGCGAACAGGATCATCTTAAGACATAAACTTTCAAGAGACGGAGATAAATATCTGCACAGGATCGAAACGGAGTGTACAGAGTAGCAGATCAGTCGAATTTATCCCGCTACATATCCGTGCGGAGGACAGCGGAGAGAGCAGAGGATATAACCGAAGAGACGACGACTGGCTGCTATTTTTGGAACATAATGTGCGTCGTCAGCGGCGAATTTTCTTCTTTTTTCGAAAACAATATCTATTCTTAGGCGCTGCTTGTGCGTTAATACCATATTTTTGTAAATACATACTAACATACATTCGCCATGTCCGTCCCATTGTCCCGCTGTCCGTCCGTACGTCCGCTGGCTGTCTGTGGCATGGAAAGGGGTGCAGGGGTGGCGTACGGGGGAGGCCAAAGCAAGAGACATCAATTTTATAAAAATTGACCAAATGCCATGGGAAAAGCGCAGGCGGCTGGGGGAGCGGTATGGACGTGGGTAGGGGAAGGACGTGTCCCACAAAACCAAATCATTGGGTAATAGCACGCAGCCATGGACACATTCATATTCTCATACTATATGCACGAATTTACACAGTGCCAGTCATAGCTAAAGGAAAAGAAAGTTTCCCATACACTAGGATGGATTTGCTTAACATTCGCTTCATTCGAAAATTGAAATGATTAAATCTTAAATCGTTACAGAAACTTCAGAAAATTGTAAGAACATCTTTGGCTTGAAATAAATATCTTTAGATGGAAACTAATTAAGCATCTAAATCTTTTTCCATACATCGCTGCGGCTGCAGCGTGAAAACTATAAAAGCGCTAAAGGAGGCACCTAAAAGCCATTTGTGAATTTCTTAAAAAAGATTTTGTGGATATATTGCAAATTATATACATAGATGTATTTATGATACAGTCTACTTGATTCATAAGTGGATATTCTGTCGCACAGTTTATGTCTAAATCTGTTCAATTGAAATAACAATCGCATTCAAATATTCAAGGGTGCTCCAAACTGAATCGGATTGAATATATGGTTATTTGTTGCCAATGTATACCAGGTAGTCAATACCGGCAATGCTGAAGATCCCACTAAAACATTCTCCTTCTACAGCACTGTCCTACAGTTTTGCCAGGCACTGTACATTGTCGCTCAAACAGCTGGATTAATCAACGATCGACTTGTGAGTGAGTGAAGCAAACGCAAATGAAAGCCTTGTGTTATGCAGGAGTTATATTTTATACAATACATAGGTAGCATATATATATGTATGTATCTGGTTGGGATACGTTTGTTTGTGTGTTGCTCTCGCATGAAATCGTTAACTCTGGTTACAATTATGATAAAAATTAATTACAATTGGTTCAAGAACGGGCATACGGAACACATACTCGTACGTGCACACGTACATAACATACAGAGTGGAGTGGAGAGTATCTGTATATATATTTATGTATATATAGATAATGTATGCATACGTTTGTACATCATAATTATGTCTAGATCTATGTTCGTTTAGCTTTAGCTTTACCTTTAGGTTAACTTTATTCAATTTGATTTTGTGTGTGTGTATTCGCTTTTCGTCTTTGTGTGTGTTGTGTGTTGTGTGTTGTGTGTGTGTGTGTGTAAGTGTGTACTTCTCAAGTTTTGGGATTGGTTTTTCGTTTACTACTTGGCCATAAACGTTGTCGAGGCATCTAATCATCTTAAGGAAAACATTTTCTATGTCAATAATAATAATAATGTTAATAAAAAAAAAAAACAATTACATACACATTTTGCGTAATATTAAGAGGGCGGGGCGTTGGGCGGGGAAGGATCAGGATCAGGAAGGAGAAATGCAAAGAACGCAATCACAATGAAACATTCGCTGGGCAGCATTCGGCCGCTCATTCGTGCTTCAGCGTGAGGCCGGGAGGGGGCTGCGACTCGAGCTGCTCGATGAACAGCTCCTCCAGCGGCCGATCACTGATGATGCGGAAGAAAAACAGATGATCGAGACACTTCAGACTGATGGAGCGCAGCGCGGGCAGGCGCAACAGCAGCTGGGCAAAGCGGCCATCGTCGCCGGGATGCTCGACGCGACAGTGCTCGTCCAGACAGGCGTAGACCTTCTCGCGGCATATCTCGATCTCGGCGCGGTTCTTAATGCCGCGCATGTCCGGGTTGTAGAGGATGATGGCCTTGAGGCAGGCCAACTCGCGGCGGTCCAGGTTGAGGCGCTTCATCTTTACGCTCAGCTCGGAGAGGATGCGATCGAAGATGGTGGAGACGCCCGCCTTGATGGCGCTGTTCCGATGGTAGGAGAAGCTCTGGTTGAGAAACAGCTGCTGTGGCTGCAGCACCGGCGAACGCCGCTCGAAGGCGCTGTCGTGGCCCGTACCGGTGGCCATGGCATCGTCCAGCGACACAATGCTGCACCAGGCCACGTTGGCGATCAGCAGCTCGTTCCAAGCGGCCTTCAGCAGGATCACCTGGTCGTCCAGCGGCAGCTGTGCAAAGTGCGGCATGAGGCGAGCGTACTCCACCATCTGGTAGAGCTGTTTGTTCACCACCTGGCACAGGGCCGACACGGCCCCCTTGTAGTCCGGCTGCACCGTCGAGTTGGGGCCGACGCGCAGGAACGCCAGAGCCCGGTCACCGCTTGCCGCCTCGGCCCGCTGCTCGGCATCCAGCAGTCGTTCGATGGTGAAGTCCCTGGAGACGTTGTTGGCCATGAACTCTTCCGCTCCGTTTCCGCCCGCACTGCCGGCGCTTCCTCCGCCACCGCCAGAGCCGATGTTGCCACCTCCGACAGATCCTCCGCCAGCACTCAGCCTGCCCGCTGCACTGCGGGCGCCGCGCTGTCGCTCCTCTTGCACCGCCTCGCGCTTCATGCCGCAGGACAGACACTTCTGGTAGCGGCAGTACTGGCAGCGGTTCCGCTGGCGCTTGTCGATGATGCAGTTGCGGTTCTCGCGGCACGCGTATGTGAGATCCTTGCGCACCGTGCGCTTGAAGAAGCCTTTGCAGCCCTCACAGCTGTAGACGCCGTAGTGCTTGCCACTGGCCCGATCGCCGCAGATGGAGCACAGGTGCTTGGAGCCGCTCAGCGGATGGTTGGGCGGATACTGCTGCAGGGCGGAGGCGCCGCCCGCGGCCGCCTGTGCCATCTGTCCCTGATTTTCGCTGCTGTTGCCCGATGGCATATCGTGCACCATGGACATGGCCTGCAAAAAGGGACCCGGGCTCTCCGCCTTGGGCGAAAAGCTGCTGTTGTTGCTGTCATTCAGCTGCGAGATGTCCGGCTTGACCTCCTCCTTGATGTGGCCCAGCCGGAAGCCTGCGTCCTGGTCGCAGTTGTCCATTCGACAGCTCTCGGTTCTACCTTCTGTTTACAATTCCGAGTTTCGTTGCTTATGGTTCTGGTTCTCTCCTAATATTTTTGTTTTTGTCGTGTGTGCGTGTTTTGGGTGCTGCTGACGCTGACTTTCCCCTCTCTGCTCTGCTGGTGCTGCTCTCTTCTGCGCTGGTTTCACTTTGTGTCGTCAACGCCAACGCCACCGTGTCTGTGCGGTTGTCTAGGTGGTGCAGCTCTGGTCTGGTGTTGCAGTCGCCGTTCCAGGTGCTGCATTTACATAATCTCGCTCGTGTCGCACTCCGGACGCCAAATCCCGCTTTTGCAGACTCCAAATGCGATTTTCCAACAACAAAGAATGCCAGACTTTCTGACTAATGGATTAAAACCTTTTTTCGCGTCGACATTTTTTCTCAACAAAGGCAATCTCACCACAATGATTGCCCACAACTCACCTCATGGAGATGAGCAGTGTTTTGCGCAAACCCGTGACACAGATCACGAAATATTCTTTACGGTCACGGGTCGCGGCTTGGCTGCAAGTCAAAGTGGAAGACCTTAAATGAAATGCCCACAACTAGGATTCAAATACACATGTACTTGCACAAAGTTATTGCAGCATTTAATTGTATTATATGTTTATTTTTAAATGCGAACCAGACCATAGTCTGCTCTGTACTGTGATTTGACATTCACAGCACTTGCGCATCTCTATGTGTGCGGCCACTGTTGTCAGAGCTGTTACACCGCCCGCAAATGCAAAAATGTGTCCAGCTCATCAAGTATTTGCCCACAAATGTTTGAGAAAATAGCGATTTGAAGGAATACTTCCTGCACTTGTCAACCGAGCAAAAAATTCATATCAAGACCTTGACATTCGCGCGCAGATTGTCAGGCAGTTTGGGTGAGACGACAGCCCTAGCAGCGCAGCGCCATTGCGTTTCTCACCACAGCTACAACAAAAGCAACTCTGCGTCTGTCTGGTTTGCCACTGTTGCAAATAAAAATTTCTGCTGCAATTATGTGAAAAATGCATATGAATGGAGAATGGGCCAATTTCTCCGGTGCCGGCCTCAGCCTCGACCCCAATACCGTGACGAGGCGAGACGAATCGGCGCAAGCGACACACAAATAAAAAGCCAGCAAACAGCAATGCCAACTGCCACTGCCGTCGGATTCAGAGCCGACAGCGAGACTCAAAAGTATTTACTATGGAATAATAGATATGCAAATGCAACTTACTTGCAGCCAGGGCCGCTTGATTTCTTGCTAAACGACGCGCACTTGGGTTTAAATACTTATCGGGGCAATCACAATCGGGGAACGCACACATACACTTGCAAAATTAATTTGTTGCAATTTTTGTAATTGTAATTGAGTCCATCATGATACAAAGAGACGCGGCAATATGCTATTCACACGGAACGCCAAGAAGAAGCACATAAAGTGGCGATTTTTCGCAAAAGAACAGCTGACTGTGCACTCGCTGCAGTCGGCAAGTATTTGGGGGTGCACAGAGTGTTTCCCAGCTGACATCCCGCACGCACTCACGCCCCTGGTCCGTGACCATGAGCGAAACGGGTGAATATCTCCCAAAATGAACGGCAATGAAAACCCGACAACAGTGAATTTTCAGTTAGTTCAAATTACGCGCTCAACGTGCCGGGCGAATGGCAAGCGTAGAACAGTGCTGCAAAACTGGTTCGGCTCACAGCTGTCAATATATTTTTTATCTGCGTTAAATCAGTTTGAGGCTTTGCGAATGTTTTTGCTCGGTGTACGACAGTGCATAGGTGCAACCCAATCCGGTAGACTGATAGATAAGCGAATGTTTTCCCCTCACAAAAGTAGCTTTAATCGGAATCACTTGACATTTCCAGCTTCGACTTTAGATGCGAATTACGCAGCGTTATGGCCTCCATGCGCTCGTTTAAGTACTCTATCTCCTCCCGGTACACGCCCGTTTCGTACAGCAGATTCTCGTACTCCCGCATTATGCCCGAATATTCGCTGTCCGCTGTGCCCCCGCTCTGACCTTGGCTCTGATCTTGGCCGGGCGACGTGGATGGCTCCTCAAAGTCCAAGTAAAGCTGAAAGAACACGGACTCGTCGCTCCGGCAAATGGGGCACGTACTTGACCTGGAATTGAATGAAACGATGATACGCCCCGAGCTGCTGGCCTGTGTCGCACACTTACTCCGATCGCCAGCGCCCCAGGCACTCCTCATGGAATACGTGACCGCAGATGCCAGCCAGGATGTGATCCGTCATTCGATACCGCTCCGAGCAGATCGTGCATATCACACGTTGCTGCACACTCATTCTGGCTCTGGCTCCGGCTCTGCCTAGATCTGAGTGGACTGCTGCCTGTTCGCTCTGGCTGCAACAACTAACTGAGGAGAGTGCAGTCCAGCGGCTGATAAGCGTGCCAGCCGTCCAGCGCCCTTTCCCTGCCATCCTCCCATGCCCAGTCGCAGCACACTTTGTGCGCCGCCCCACAAAAGTGGTAGAGAAATGGTTGAGTGTGCCAAATTGGGTCAACAGCCGTCTGCCTGGTGGTGTACGCCCTGTGGCTTAGATGGAACGCAGATCAAAGAATGTTTGTCAAGTCTCTAAACAAATGAAAACTTATAGAAATCCTTTGATATGGAGTAGAATTTCTGTCTAGAAATTCAAGGAGAGAGGCTCAAGAGTTACTTCATTTACTTTCTTTGTGGTTTATGGTTTCAATCCCAACTTGGCAGAGCTAAACGGGCTTAAAGATGCTGTCCAAAGTGTCTCGCTTACAAGTATTAATCGCATTTATATTTCTATGCATAAATATGTATTTGTTTATGTTTTGTGTATATGGCTAGGTACTCCACATAATTGATATTCGATTGCTTGTCGTTTGCTAGGGGGTTGTACATTTACAGAGGCCTAAGCAGAAATGGAATGTTTCAAACAAAAAGAAGAGTGAAGAGCTCTAGGATTAAAGTTACAAAAAAAATAGATATATAATTGCTAATACTAAACGTGTGACAACGATAAATAGCTAAATGTGTAACTAAAGTTCTATTACAATAATATAGATGTAGGTGGGTGGAGGAGTATGCGTGTAAATGTCTGTTTTGGGTTAAAGGTCTATGATCAAAAAGGAATTTGGATACAAAATATAAGAACTGATGATACGAGCCCAATCTATGTGTGTGTGTGCTTTGTGTATGGCACAAATTTCGCATCCATTAACTATATCTGATCCGATTTATAACAATTACAAATGATATTTGGAATTTAAAGCATTTCGTTAGTCTTTTGGAAATTTCTTTTTATCCATCAGCTTGCCGGTTGGCACTTGGGAGTCCTTGACTCCGTCGTGATCCTCTCTAGCTGGAGCTGGAATGTTGCGTTCGCTATAAGACTGGTTCCTCTTCGGGCTGTCCACGTTCATGTAGATGGGCGTCTTTGGCGTTGTCGTTTGCCTGGAGGAGGATAGCAGCGGCTGTGGTGGCGGCGGTGCCTGCATCTGTGGCGGAGTGTTCGCTGTTGGTGTGGGCGGCAGCTCCTCCTCCTCCAGTATAATGTCGTCCCCCACCATGGTGATGCGACGTATCGATGCCGAGCCGTTCCCCATCGAGCCAATCCCGGGCCGGTAGAGGCCCACGCCGCTGGAACTGGAACTGTGACTGGGGCTGGGGCTGGGACTGATCCCGCTGCTGTTGAAGCCGCTGTTTGTGTAGGAGTGATTGTTCTTCTTGAGCGGCAATCGTTGGCTGCTGATGCTGCTGCCGTTGCTGTGTGTCGCTGTCATCACCGACGGTGGCGGCGGTGCCGGCGCTGGCGACGATGTAACGGACGGAGGAACTGCCATCGGTGGGATCTGTGGCAGTGGCTGCGGCAGTGGCAGATTCGTTGATTTGCTGATCAGATCGGGTGCCCGCGGCGTCAGCTCCAGTGCCTGAACCGGACCCTGTGTGGACGTGGACTGTGGCTGGCTGCCCGACGCTGCCGCTGCCGCTGCCGTTGCCGCAGCCGTTGCCGCTGCCGTTGCTCCTGCCGACATCTGGGAGACGATGGTGCGGCTGTGGTTGTTGCTCAATCCGGTATCTTTCCATTTCTCTGAAACGATTTGAGACCGTGACTTAGTGGAGGCAGTTCCCGGGGTTCGATGAATGGCCTCAGCCGGTACGTACCTGCGGCACTGCTGGCCCCATTGCCCTTGCCAAATGGCAGCAGGAGGCGAGCGGCTGGCTGGCAGAAGACGACCGTCTTGTAGGCCTTGCGGTATTGCTTGTTCATGATCACATAGATGATGGGATTGATGCAGGCGGACAGGTAGAGCATAATGTAGCTGAAGATGTGCAGGCTGGGATGCTCCACATCCTTGTCGGCCACCTTGACAATGGTGATGGGCAGATAGCAGATGACAAAGGACAGAAAAATGGCCAGCACCATTTTGGTGATGCGCCACTCGTTCCGCTTGGCTCGCACCTCCCGCTGATCCTTGACGCGTGTCGGCTGCTGCTTGGCCGCGCCACCTCCCCCCGGCGCTGTTTCGGGCACATCCGTGGAGTAGCTGCTGCTGCTGTCGGAGGAGACACGACAGCCGGCGGCACCTGGCACCTGGCTGGCATTCGCACCATCGCCGGACGGCAGCGAGTTGGCGGTGGCAGCAGCCGCAGCCAACGGCCGCAGATTATTTGGTATGGAATTCTGCTTGGTGGCATGCC
Source organism: Drosophila subobscura (assembly GCF_008121235.1). Lineage (NCBI taxonomy): Eukaryota > Metazoa > Arthropoda > Insecta > Diptera > Drosophilidae > Drosophila > Drosophila subobscura. Next base: position 18,737,277 of record NC_048530.1, on the reverse strand, counting down.
GCTTGAGCCGCTGCTCGGACTTGTGCACCACCCAGAAGATCTTCGCATAGCAGGCGATAATCACCAGGCAGGGTATGACGAAGGCCGTAATGAAGAGCGTCGTCTTGCTGCTGTGTCCATGGCGATCGCTCATAATGGAGCAGGTCTGCAGTCGGGCGTCGTACCCGAAGCGGCCCCAGGCGCCCAGCAGTGTGGGCAGCTGCATGCCGTACGAGAAGAGCCAGCAGGCGGCGATCATGATGGCTATCCAGTGGCGCTTGTAGATCCTGTTGTACAGGCTATGGTGCGTGATCATCACATAGCGATTGATCGTGATCATCGCGATGCACAGCAGCGATACGCCAATGTTTCCGTACTGAATGAAGGGTATGAGCCGGCACAGCACCTCGCCATGCCGCCAAGTGCCCTGGACAAAGCGCAGGCCCTGAAAGGGCAACACCAAGGCACAAAACAGCAAGTCGGCAATGCAAAGACTGCGGGAGAAGGGAAGCGGAGAATACGATTAAGAGGGGACTCTGACTCTGTGCTTGCTGGAGCTACGCACCTGATGATAAACGCTGCGGCCACATTGCGCACCTTGGGGCACTTGAGCAGGGCCACAACCGTCAGCAGATTGCCACAGATGCCCACGATCATGATCAGAAAGGTCATGACTGCGGCAAATGTCAGCAGTGAGTGCGAGAAGCTGCAACAAAAACGAGAAGAAGGGGAGGGAGAATAAGAATCCTTGCGGCTATCGAAAGTGACGCGACCTTCGACACCCTAGCACCGAAGCCCAGCCAAAGGCAAAGCCAAAGCCCTCCGATTATCAACTCCATGGGGCTTCCGCCCAGAAGCACAAGAATCGTTCTCTTTGTTGGCACTCCCCGGGCGGAGTCATCGCAGCGATCGTGTCAACACATCTCGAAGCACTCGACTGGGAATGCGAGCGCGAGTGCGACTTTGGGATGCCCCTTTCCCTGCTGGCGCTCTATGGGCCCCACAACTAGTGTAATGAAGCGCGTAATATTAACGATCTCTTATCGGACCTTTCACACTGCCCCGCCGAGTGCTATAATTACCCATGGCTGGCCCGATAGGGTCGCATCACATAGCACCACTCGAATCGAATCGAAGCCGCTGCACCACTCACCCGCTCTCATCGACATCCGTTGGCGGCGGGGCCATCATCGTTGTCGTTGGCATGTCCATGGGGGAGAAGGCATCACCCAGGCTGGCCGCCGTCTCCTCACTCATTCTCTAGCTGTGGCAGGAAGATACACAGATTGATAGAAAGTCAGGCTGGGAGGGGGTTAACAAGTGGCCGAGTTCAAGATGAATGCCAGCAGTTAGTACCTTCAATTAAATGTAATTCCTATTCTGTTTAGTTCTATTACTATTATCCTGTTTTAGAGCTAACGTCAAGGACTGATCACCGATCGCCACGACCGACAATTTTCAACTGGGAGCGCAGTCGAGGCGATGCTGCCACTTGCGGCCTGTGCGTCGGCGCAGATGCACAACATAGCCCCGGGGCGGGTCACCCTTTTGCTGCTGCTGCTGCTGCTTCTTATTGGGAATGGGACTATGATAAATTAGTGTCAATTAAATAATTTAAAGAGGTCACACTCGTCTCTGTTTCTGCTACTGCTACTGCCACTGCTGCTTCTGGTGTTTCTGATGTTGCTGGCATTTCTGGTGTCTCTCCGGCACTGCCTGGAGCACATCTTGGGGTGCAAAGATCAGCGTCGAACCTTAATTAATTGAGTGCCTTGCCTTTGTGCGTGTGTGTGTGTGTGTAACTGCCTGTGTCATCGCTACGCTGGCTATCCGCTGCTCTAATGTGTGAAGTGGCCCCCTAATGGAGACAAGTGATGAACCCGTCACCAGCGGTGTCCCCTCAGCCTGAGAATGCTGCCTGCACTGCGTATACGCAATCGAGAGATGAATTCACAACCCGCTCACCTGAGTCACACTGAGAGTTATCTGGCTGCTCTCATACGTTTCGATTGGTAGGAGTACTCTCCCACTCCCACTCCCACTCCCACCGCCACTCTCCGTACACTCTCCAGACGATCGGTTTCACTCTCTGCTGGCGTGTTTTTTGCTGTTTGTTTGTATCTGTGTCTGTGCGTGGCGTTATCAGTGGGGGACTGGCGGCTGCTTGTTGTTTATTTTCTGCTCACGTAATCGACAGCGACTTCAAGTGCTTGCTGCAGCTGCGAATCTCCAAAGCGATCCTCCCACTCCACTTCACTCCACTCCACTCCAATTCAATGCAATTCAATGCGTTCGTTCTCCGCTCTCTTGCCCTTTCCACCTATGCTCGGGTTGCGTCAGGTTGTGGGAGCGAGCGAGGTGAGTAATGCTGTTTCGAGCAATGTAAACAGTTTACGGCATTCGAATTCGGTTATTCATAAGCGAGTAAAGTGGCGGTGGCCCTGCTCGTGTTGTTGTTGTTGCTGTTGGGGACGCCACTCGGAGGTGGAGGCTGAGGCTGTTGCTGTTTCAGTTGGTGATTCAAGAGCCGCGCTCTGACGATCATGACTAATACAGTGCGAGTTTCGGCGGCACGCGAGGTGTGCTCTCGTGGGCCCAGCCTGCAGGTAGAAATTGTTGCGCCACACTCAGCATAATCACAGGGAGCACCACCAATAATGACCCGCTAGGGTTATCTCACTCACACGCACTTGGACAGGAACAAACAAACAAACAAAAATAGGAACACAAGAATCAGCAGCGATCGGCAATCCGAATCAAATGTCACTTTAATAGATTACGGCAACAGCAATAAACGGGAATCAAACTCAACTACGAAACTGTAACAGAAACTGAAACCGAAATCGAAATCGAACAAATCCGAGAGCCGACAATATTTACTAACCGTAACGTAACGGACAAATTGTATAGCGCCTGGGCGTTTGCGTTTGCCTAGAACGAGTGCACTTTATCGAGTGTTGTTGGCAGAACGGCCTCCGTCGTTGACGTCGTTGTCGCCGTCGCCGTTGTGATATTGTCAGTTGACAAATGCGCGCCGCTCTCTTGCGCTGCCTCTCTCTCTCTCTCTCTTCTGCGCTTTCGCGCAAGTCGTATTTATGCAGGGTGTGGCAGCCTCTAATTTAGGGTGACCTGTTTTATGTCTCACATACATTCTCTTTCCCATTCACTCGTTTTCTGCTGATAAAGAAATCTACAAAATGTCTATACAAAACGAAAGCAATGTTTAAATATTGTTTTTAGACTCCTAATTGTAGATTTGTAGCTGTTTGTATGACTGCTGATACTGCCCTACCTTATAGCAGCATACCCTGCCTTGGAGCTTTGGCGCTCTTGCAGACAGACAACGTGACAGACAGAGATGGCACGCACAAGAACAAGCATACCAGCCAGGGCAAATGCCGATCGTTGCGGTTGGGGAGGGTTGTGTGTGCGCTTGTGTTTGTGTTTGTGTGATGGGTAATGCCAATAAAAAGTGCTCAATGATTGCCGATCCACGATGAATATGTGCAGATACGCAATGCTTCCCAGAAGCAATTGTGCAGCAGAATGAAGAATTATGTACGAAAGTATGTCCAGCAAATCACGTTTGTATCTATGTATGTATGTATGTATTTATGTACTTATGTACAGATAAAACCATTGATCCTGATAAGGTTCGGGGTCTGTGGAAGGGTCAACGGCAACAGTGGGTAGGGGCGGCTTGTGTCCGTATTCTAATGTTTACACAATTGGACATCGACATCGATATTGGACATCAACGGTTGTCGAAAAGGGAAGACGAAGCGGTTTTTGGTGCCAGCCAGCGATCGCTTTTGTTTGTTGTTTGTTGGGGATTGTGTGAAAAACATGATAGTTTATAGTTATCTAAACATACATACACACACACACATAAATATGTATGTACATACGCTTCAATTTGAAAATAATACATAGTCTTTTTAAGAGAAATAAATATGTTTTCCGTTTTAAGAAACAAAACCACCAAGAAACATATAGAAACATGTACAATATGTATGTACATACATATGTACATGTTTTGTCTATAATAAATATCAGATCTGGTGCAGATTCGATAAACTAGTAGATTTGGTCATTATCTAGGATGCAGCATTTTCAGTTTTCTCTCATCTTCAAAATTGTGTGTGCCACAGATTATCCCTAATATATTCAGAGACTCTTGGCACATCTGCTATTGGGAATCACCGAGTTATGCAAAGTGACTCTTGTGAGCACTTTTGTATCGTGAACTTAAATATGTACATATGTGTACATCTACATATGTACATACATACATACATACATAAAATTCGTTGGTTCGCCTGCATAAAAACAAACAATTATGATGGTCCGTCCAGTCCGTTCGGGGTCAGTTCATCACGTTGCCAAAGAGTTTTCCTCGGAATAGTTCCAAAAACGAAACTCAATTCAATTTTTTCTGCCAAACAAATGGCCCGCACCCGACCCGACCCGACAACTGTTGTGGCAGTGCGGAAGGAGAGGGTGAGGTTGGATGGAGGGTTGTTGCTTTATTAATTGAGACGACTTTCCATCGAAACTGTGACGCGTAAAAGACTTGCTGACGGCGCCTAGCAATGACCCAAGCCCAGAGTGCCTTAATCATTTGTAACGGGTTATGGGGGAGTGGCGTAAAGGTTGGGGTAGCCATGAATCAGCAACATTCTGCTTGACTTTCCAATAAATGTGATTCACAAGATGGCAAAAGGGTAAATGTTCCACATACGGGCCTATGCTACTAAAATCGTGAAAAAAGACCATCAATTGATTGTGGATCAAGAATTTACGTGTATTCTTTTCTTAATTGTGTGTTTAAAGATTCATTTTGGCGGTAAAACTTTGTCGATTTTGTGTTTGTTTTTATAACCGATACTTAAATAGTATCACAGATTCCTGTGAAAACACAATGCTACAAGTCCACTCCAGATATAACGGCTTGCCTTGTTGTGAGAAGAGAGAGGGAGCCAGAAAAATATTTTAAGATTTAGTTACTTGGCGACTGAAAAATGAATTGCGGTTTCATAGCATCCAGATTTCGGCCAGGAAACAGGAAACAGGAAAATTTTCAGACAAAGTACCAGGCGAACAGAAGTCAGCAGAAGGTAACTGGTTTCCATGTTTTTTCACTGTGTCAAAATCTGGATGCTATGAAACCGCAATTCATTTTAGTTACTTGCCGACTGAAAAATGAATTGTGGCTATAATAATGATCCAATCGGATAACAATTTGGTGATCTGATAGATATGGTCCTTCCCTACGAAATGGCGTTTTTAGTTTTCTGTTATCTTCAAAATTGTAGATTTGGGAGGTTTTCGCCCTTTTGCGGGGGCGGAAGGGGGCGGGGCTAATTTTTGAAATACACTGGTTTCAGTGTGAGCATACAGCAGTCTGGTGCCATAATGTGGTGGCTCTAGCTCTTATAGTCTCTGAGAACTAGCCGACAAACAAGACGGACAGACGGACGGATGGACGGACAGACGGACAGACAGACATGGCTCAATCGACTCGGCTGATGCTGATCAAGAATATATATACTTTATGGGGTCGGAAACGTTTCCTTCTGTGCGTTACATACAACCGTTATCCGCACAAATACAATATACCCTATTTACTCTTCGAGTACCGGGTATAATAAAACGAAGTGCAAAAAGTAACATTGAATATAAGAATTTCCAAAGTCGGAAGCGGAAGTTGACAGTGACACAAAGTTGTTCCGGCTAAAAAGAAATGACAGATCAAAGAATTATAAGTTGGCAGGCAATAGAAGTGCAATTGAAAGGTATCAGAATAGTTACACTATAGGCTTTGGATTTTGGCAGTCTTAATTGCCATTTGAAATCTCCATTTTTATCTCAGAATCGCGGCTCTTTCCGCTGAATGAACACGCCTCCAGCCTATCCAGAACTGCATCCATTGGAGCTCTGCAAATGGGGGAAGAAAAGGATTAAACAAAGTGCAGAAATATGCAATATGTATAGCATTGAGCATTGTGCAACGTAGGCAGAGATGACTGTATGCACACAAAAACGTAAGCATTTTGTATGCCTACATTTACATTTTTTGGCATAAGTTGCGTTCTTGTTGCCAGTTCCAGTTGCTAGTGAAAGTTTAGATATCATACAATCATAAATAAATACATACATACAAATGTATGTGCATATATGTATGAACTATGTATGTACATAAATACATATGTACATATGTATGTAGAGCACAAGAACTAAAAAGTTTTCAATTTCTCGAATATGCGTTTAATGGCCCAGGGCTGCGGCACAGCACACGGCAGACATGTCTCGGCCAGGCCGTTATCCCACTTGCCTCGCCCAGCCCTGATTTGAGTACGGCTATTTGGAAATTCCAAAAATGAAGAGAGCAGAGCAGAGCAAGCAACAAGAACCGTTGGAATAGCACGATCTCACCATCCAGAGCGATCGATCGAGCGAACAAGCGAAGGAAAGGAACGGCAAAACGCATACAGAGTGGGCCAGGAGCAAGAGCGGGATGGAGACAACGGGAATAGAAGAATAGGAACAATGTAAACAAAGCGCCCCATTCCACAAAAACCAAATTTCCAAATTACCAAAATTACCCGATGATGAAGTCAATTGTTGTATACAATAAAAATTTGTTGCTGTTCTTTTTGTTTTCCTTTTCGAAAGTTTTTCTAGTTCGACTGCTGCTCCCACCGTCCCCCAGCACCCGCCCTCTGACGCCATCGACTTTGCCTGTTCTTGCGCTTTTTATACTCTTTGCAGAGGGTACTACGAATGGGAATATCCTAACTGACAGTTTGCTTCGATCCTTAGATACGATACATTAAAAATGAAGGTGTAAAATATTTGATATAATATTTTCCGTTTATAAATTACAAAATCTTCATATAAATTCTCTTTGTTGCTTTGTTTTTCTAATACATACATACATATGTACATATAAGATATACATATAACATATATTAATAAAAATTCATTCATTCAACTTTTACAATATACAATTTAGTTCGATTTAGATATACTCGTAATATGGTCCTTAATTTCTTTAAATAAATGTAAATTACATTAAAATTGATCTATTTACACAAAAAAATATTTTTCTGAGTGCCAAAAATACTCAAAAAATAACCTAAAACTGTTCCAAGAGGGTGTTCCAAATAGAAATGTTATTTATATATATTAAAAGCGATCGTAAGTTTGATGGCCGCTGGAAAAGGGTATCTAGCGCGTCGACACTCCGATATTCTGCTTCTCGTTTTGTTTCCAATATTCGCTTGGCCGCGGCCGCCTCTGCGCCCCGCCACAGTTTGCTGCCACCAATACACTTCATACCCAGCCCCAGCCCCAGCCCCATTCCCATCCTCATCCCACCCATCCGTCTCTGGTGCGTCTTTGGTGCTCTGGGGTGTGGGGAGCCGTGGATGTGGAAGTGCGGAGAATTTAGTTTAGTACAAATTCGGCGCAGGAACCGGGCGCGTCACTGTCGAAACGGCCCTAACAGATCAGTGCCGGAGCATGTTCCCTCCCCTCCAGAGCCAGTCCCGCGTCCTGGACAAGGGCCAGGACAGCTACGAGCTGAATGGCAGCGGAATGCTGGATGCTGGCCTGCGCGGTCCAGCGACCGGTCCAGCTGCTGGCAACGAACTCTTCCAGGGCTATTCCGACGAGCTGCTAACCTTCGCCTGGGTGGCCTGCATCGTTTTCATCATTGTGGGCGTTCCCGGCAACCTGCTGACCATTGTGGCACTCTCGCGGGGTCGGCAGACGCGCAACTCGACGGCCATTTTCATCATTAATCTGTCCTGTTCGGATCTGCTGTTTGGCTGCTTCAATCTGCCCCTGGCCGCGTCCACCTTTATGGAGCGGGCCTGGACGCATAGCGATCTGCTGTGCCGGCTCTTCCCAATGCTGCGCTACGGTCTGCTGGCCGTGTCCCTGCTATCCGTTTCGCTGATTACCATCAATCGCTACATCATCATCGCACATCCACGGCAGTATCCCAGGTGATATCGCAGACCCCGCTTATTCTTTGTGTGACTACAATGGAAATTTTGATTCTTTTAGGATCTACCAGCGACGCTACTTGGCTTTGATGGTGGCTGGCACTTGGGTGTTGACCTTCTCCATTATGATACCCACGTGGCGCGGTGTCTGGGGACGCTTTGGGCTGGACACGAGCATTGGCTCGTGCTCGATACTGCACGATCAGTACGATCGTTCGCCCAAGGAGTTCCTCTTCATGGCCGCCTTTATGCTGCCCTGCATCTGCATTGTGATTTGCTATGCTCGCATTTTCCTGCTCGTACGCCAGGCGGCCATACGTGCCGGCACCAGGGTCGGCGAGACGACAACAGCAACGGCATCAGCCGCAGCGGCAGCGGCATCAACCCAGTCCCTGGCCATGCCCAAGACGACGGTGGAGAGTAAGGAAAAGGCGAGCACTTCCAGCTCGGAGGCGGAGCACGGCCTGCGACCGTTTGTGGTGGATGAGTATATCGCATATATCGATGATAATGCCTCCACCGAGAGTCTGCCCATCTCGTACAGCATCGGTAAGCAAAGGCAAAGAGAGCAGCAAAAGGATCAGGAGGATCATCAGCTGCCAGTCGATGCAAATGTGGTGCTCAAAGATCGCGATAAAAACAAGAACCAGAATCAGACACAGACACAGAGCCAGACACAGCTGGAGCAGAGCAAGAACTCCACGTACGTATTCAGACACTCTATGCCTTACCCTCTTGACACATTTAATTCCCTTTTCTGCAGGAAGAATCCCAGTCCCGTTGCCAATCCCATTACCACCTCGCTGCGCACCTCCTTTACACGCTTTAGTCCACGCAAATCCCATTATGTGTCCATGGGTAACACATCGAATGCCTCGTCCATCTACCCCGGACGCATGAGTGTCAAGGATCGACGCCTGCTCAAGATGATATTGGTGATCTTTGTGTGGTTTGTCATCTGCTATCTGCCCATAACGGTGGCCAAGATCTGGAAGAGTGCCACCGAGGTGCATGTGTTCAATATATCCGGCTATCTGCTCATCTATCTGACAACCTGCATCAATCCGCTCATCTATGTGCTGATGAGCTCCGAATATCGACGGGCCTACTGGAATCTGTTGCGCTGCCATGGCACACCCGATCCGCATCAGCATCGAAATAATGCCAATGCCAATGCCAATGCGAATGCGAATGCCAAGAAAAAGTTACAGGAATCGAATCGACAGGTGAAAACATGATTCCTTCCTTCCTTCCAAGTACACACACACACATGCACACACACACACACACACACATACTTATATAAATGTACAATGAACCACAGAAGAAAAAAATATTTGCATTTTATACCAAATGACTTTAATATCTGGTTTTACATTTGAATTCCATGTTTAAGAACAATCGATGTTTTGTGTTTGGTTTTTAGTTTGTTTTGCTTGTCGCTAATTATTGTACCAATACATAGAGATATAAACATATATCCGTATACAGATATACGTATCTATAGCCCCCAATAAATGCTTCGAATAATTGATATATGTAGTTACGTTGTTCATCTCCCAGCAACCCAACAACCCAACAACCCAGCTACCCACCCAGCAGCACCCCAACTCTTGTGGGCAACTTCAATGGCCTTGCAGTGGGCAGCTCGATTCGGGGCTATTCCGAGTGTATACTCGTAGTAAGTATAATCATAAGTAGAGCTATAGCTTAACGCTATTATTATCAATATACCATATACATAATGTATATGTCTGCTGCGTATGCGTACGAAACGTTTTTGGACTACTTATCGACTAGTAACACAACTAAATTATTCTTCCAATATAACGGCAACGGTTTCGGGCTCGTTTCGGCAACGGTTTCGGCTCGCTTTGGGCTCGCTTCATGCTCGTCTCAGGCTCGCTTCGTGCTCGTTTCCAGCTCGCATCGACCTCGTTTTTGAATTGGCTTTCTTCCTTCCAATAAATATAGTTAGAGAAGAGAGAAGACCCCTGCCTGCTCCAGCGAACCAGCGGTCCAGCGATATCTGCTTGTATGTATGTATATCCGTATCTGTATATGTATACGTAGGTGTATATGTATGTATATCATCTATATGTATGTGTTGTATATCGTATATGGATTAAAATAATTCATAATTGCGATTGCGAGCTTAATAAAAGTGTGGCCCTGCTTTCGGACACCATTAGTTCGTTTTCCCATAGTTTCCACATCCTTTCCACATCCTACATCATTTCGCTTCCATTCAGACTGATTCCATATGCTCGGAGATCTCCAAAATGGGACTCTCGCTGAGAGGTTTGACCAGCGTTTGCCAGTTGGGCGTGAACAAGCTGAGCACTGGCGTCGATGTCTATAAGAAAAAAAGAATTGATCAAATCGGTTGAATGATAGAAAATTCTTTGTAGATTATGTGCTTCGGGTTATGCCCACCTGCCGCTGATGACGTTGGAAATTATGTAAAAATTATTCAAGACCATTTCGTTAGAATCGATCGTTCAATCCGAATGTTAATAACTTTATAGGGTAGTCTGGCTTTTTGAGTGAAAACATTTAAGCAATTCGGTTTTAGTTCGATCTTTTAGGAGGAATATTCAGACTTAATGTGCAGGTTATAGGTGGGTCATAGACCAATGAATGTACGTTTGGGTTCATTGCTACTTGAGCTGGCAACAGTTTCAACAGTCAAGTTAGGGATTTGAAATGTGTTTAAGTTACTTGTGGGGACTATGATTATGGTGATTATTATGATAATCATTTTGCATTAGGTAGATATAGGGTTAGGGTTTGATTTGGAAGTGTTATGATCCATGGGAACATGGGGACTGAAAATCACAATCATCCCCTATATGGTTGGGATAATTGTAGCTCCTTAAAAAGTTACTTCAAGTCTTCTGCTGCTTCTAGTTAAAGTCTTAGTCTTAGAGACTCTTCTCCAGTACTTTGGTTAAGCGAAGTATATTTTGCACTTGTTTTTCTTCTGTGCAACTCCCTAAAAGGAACTTTTCTGGTCAATGTTCTACCCAGCTGCCAGATCATTTAGAATCGATTGGGAAATTGAAAGATTTAGCTGAAGGAAGTGGGTTGCTCTATGGCTATATGGCTCTATGCTCTATGGCTCAATGGAAACAATGGGAATTAAAATGAATGACAATCCTTACATGATAGTCTGCCTCGTGGCTGTGCCCGTGTGGCGTTGATGGTTTGCACTTGACCGACGTAGGTGTGCCCGGCGCTGTGGACGGCGGCGCTGAACCCGAACCAGAGCCCGTGGCCGTCATTGAGCCTGGCCCCGAGCACGAGCCCGAGCCTGGGCCAGACGACGATGACGACTCAGACGATTGGCCGGGCGGCTGGCTGATGTAGGAGGTCTTGAGGTTCATCTGGCTGAAGGCATGCGCTCCGGGCATCGTCAGCGAGTGCTGCAGTCGTGGAGTGCCACTCCTGGGGCGATCCAGCATGGCCAGCTCGTACAGCTCCTCGGTGAGGTGCTGCTCCGGCATCGGAGCTGGCGACACATGACCAAGTCCGAGTCCAAGGTTCAGTCCGTGATTCAGGCTATGACCGTGGCCATGGCCGTGGCCGTGGCCGTGATTGAAGTGCGCAGTCTGGTGGTGCTGATGCTGTTGGTGGTGCTGCTGCGCCTGCTGCTGCTGCTGGTGATGGTGGCGTCCAGCTAGCTGTGCCTCCAGAGCATACTGCTTCTGGAAGAGCTGTCGCTTCTGCTGGAGCAGACGATGCTGCAGCAGTTGCTGCTGCAGCGGTGGCTTCTGCATGGGCGACATGGGCACCGCCATGCCCGTCAGCTGGTGCTGATGCGAGTAGAGGCCCGGCGGTGGCGGTGGTGGGGCATAGCAGGCATGACTGTAAATATCACCACCAGCCGACTCCAGGAGCAGCGGCACTGGCACAGGACCACCCGGAGATCCCGGATGGAATAGCCCATGACCAGGATGATGGTGGTGGTGGTGCTGCTGCTGGTGCTGGTGCTGCTGCTGCTGATGGTGGTGGTGGTGCGGCAGTGTCAGCAGTGGGTGATGATGGTGCGACGTCGGCTTGCCTCCAGGCAGCGCATAAAATTGACCATTCGGGAATTGACAGTTGCCCAGGCTGAGCTCATCCAGTCCATAGGGTGGCGCCGAATGTGGATGCGGTAGCGGGTGATGATGCGAATGCGAATGCGAATGTGAATGGGGATGTGTGGCTGCCTCCTGCTGCAGCTGTTGTATCTCCAGCCAGCCATGCCGCTTCACCTGGTCGTAGCGGTAGCTGCCGTAGACGCGGCTGCTGCCCAACAGCGAGCCACCCCCGGAGCTGAGCAGTCCTTGGGCCACCAGTCCATCGCTCGCCCGTCGCCCCTCCCGAAAGTGAATGGGCGAACGTTTGTCCTGAAAGGGACCACCACCCGCACCCGCACCCGCTGGCGGTGGCGGCGGTGTGGGATTCGGTGTGGAGCTGGCGGTCAAACTCAAATTGACGGCACTGGGCATGTGGATGCACGAGTTGTGGCTGCTGTAGAGGGATCGCTCCGAGGAGTGCTCACTGGAGGCGGCTGCCCCGGCGGCGACAGCGACGGCCAGCATGGAGCTCGAGCCCATGCACGAGGGCAGGCTGCCGGAGGGCAGCACAAAGTCCAAGCTATCGTAGGCCCCAGCGCTGCAGTTGCTCTTCGAGGAGCCGCGACTCAGGTTCTGGCTGAGACTCTTCGAGTAGCTGCCAGAGGCGAGCACTCCGCTGGAGCTGCTGCTGCTCGCATAGGAACGCATCCTGGTGGTCTGACTGTGGCCGTGGCCGTTGCCATTGCCATTGCCATTGCCATTGCCGCTGCCGCTGTGTGCCGTGGTGGTGAGGTCGCTGCTCGACTGTGAGCCTTCCTTGGCACCACCCGGAGTGGGCGCCTCGTTGCCCTGATCCGTCTCACAGCCCTCGTCCGTGCTGGAGCTGCCCTGGGCTAGGACCTTTTTCTCAAAGGTTTTCTTGTCGCTGCGCCTGGAAAATGGATGAGCCATGAGCCATGAGCCATGATGGAAGAAAGGGAAAAACACCTGGAGGAACAACTCACCTGTCGCCGTTCAGCTCCTGCCCCGCCTCATGGCCATTGCCATTTGTGCTGGCCACGCCACGCCGCTTGGGCTTCTGTTTGGGCAAAGGAGTGAGAAATGAGAGTGGGCTGACTGTCTGCTACTTACCTCCACGGGCAGCGGACTCTCTTGCAGCGTTTGGAATAGTTTGTTGGCCTCGGCGGACATCTTGTAGCGAAAGCTCTGATTGAGATTGGCGGTGGAGTCGAAGCTACTTGAACTCGACATGACCTTTATTGTCTTTTGGCTGTGATGTTGATTTTGATTCTGATTTTGATCCTCGGCGTGTGCACTGCCCGTGGCTAAGGCCGTGGCAGAGGAGGATGTGGAGCCACTCGCCTTGCAGCCACCGACTGTCGTCTCCTGTCTGACCAGCTCCTCCTTGCCCTCAGCAATGGCCGTGGACTGAAAGATAAAAGGATTAGGAGCTGCCTTAGCTGAACCTTCGCCTCACCTGTTGCAGCAGCTGGCGGCAGTCCTCGGTGCTCTGTTTGATGATGTACTCGCTGATGGTCTGCTGCAGCTGCTTGGATACCAATGGACCCGCCACAGAAGCCACCGCTGGACTGGGCTGTCCGGGCTCCATGAGCTCACGGCAGCGTAGATTGGCCAGTGAGGGATTGTGATTGTGGTTGTCGATGCTCAGCGAAATGGCCAATGGCCGATGACTTCTCGGCGAACTGGAGGTGAGGCTGTGCCGTCCCATGCGCGAGACGGCCGTGGAGGAGGAAATATTAGTGGCAGAGGGCAGAGGCGTGTAGCGCACAGGCAGCACAGGTATGCCGCAGGAGGGTGCATCCTCGCCGCCATTGAGATAGGCGCCAGGAACGTGGGTGGGCAGATTGTGATTGTGATTGTGCAGCTGCAGCTGCATCTGCTTTGAGTAGTAGCCGGGATCCCCAGTGGGCAATGGTCGCTCGCTCATGAGCACAGTCTGATGGCGGCTAAGTCTTTTCTGTGGCTGATCCTTGCCCAGGATCGTCGTAGTGGTGGATATTGTCTTTGATTGTTGCTGCTGCTGCTGCTGCTGTTGCAGGAGTAGAAGCTGCTGCTGCTGCTGCTGCTGCTGTTGATGCTGCTCCAGGCTGAGCGATTGCTTGCTGCTCTTGTAGAGCAAACGGCTGGAGGTGCTGCTGCTGGTGCTGGACACGGAAACGGCACCACAGCCAGCTGGTGCCGGTGGTGGCACTGGCAAGGCACCCTCGGTGGGCCGGGCCTGCTCCTTCTTGTGACTGACGCGATCCTGCAGCAGCAAATAGATGGCCGCCACATGGTCGTAGGTGTTCTTCTTGAGGCTGGCACGCGTCTTGTCCGGCCCGATGCCCACATACTCGGCCATGATGCGGAGTATATCCTCGCTGGGCTCCAGCACCGTCTGGCGATCCACATTCAGGTTGTACTTGGCAATCAGGGCATGCTCCAGCAGCTCCGGGCACATCCAGCGATGATGCTTGATCTGTTCGATGGTGTACCGGCGCGTTGGCTCCAGCACCAGCATGCGACGGATGAGATGTTCGCACTCGGAGCTCATGAAGAAGGGAATGCGAAAGCGGCCCGAGAGCACACGATCCCGCAGGCTCTGCAGCGTGGAGCCATCAAAAGGAAGAGCTCCACAAACGAGCACATAAAGCACAACGCCCAAGCTCTGCAACAGCCAAAGAGGATGAAGATCAGGGACAAAGCTTCCATCGTTTTGCACTCACCCAAATGTCTATCTCGGGTCCCGTGTACTGCTTACCCTCGAACACCTCTGGGGCGGCATAGGGCGGTGAGCCGCACCAGGTGGCCAGCAGCTCGCCGGGCTTGAAGTGATTCGAGAAGCCAAAGTCCGCAATCTTGATGCTCATGCTGCAATCGAGCAGCAGATTCTCGGCCTTCAAATCCCTGTGGACGATGCCCTTCTTGTGGCAGTACTCGACCGCTGAGATGATTTGCCAGAACTTGAAGCGTGCCGCTGACTCGGACATTCTGCCATATTTGGCAATGTAATCTGTGGAAGAGGAAGGCCAAGGGCAATGAAGTGAGTTTGGGCTAAGAGTTGGGACATCTACGCACCAAAGATCTCGCCCTGGCTGGCATACTCTGACACTATGTAGATCATGTTCTTGGTTTCCATGACCTGCAAAAAGGAAAGGAAATGGGTAAGCGGCACGAACTGGAAGGAAGATCTGCGGCCACACCCACCTGATACAGCTTGATGATATGCGGATGCTTCAGACGCTTCATAATCTCCACCTCGCGGTAGACCTTTTGCAGATTGATCTGATCCAGCTGCGACTTGTCAATGATCTTGATGGCCACCTCGTTCTTGGTGATTCGATGACGGGCCAGCTTCACCACGGCAAAGTTGCCCTTGCCAATGGTCCGCTCGATGTCATAGAAGCCCACACGCATTGGCTCCTTGAGCTTGAGCAGCTCCTTGGTATTGGGACTGGAACTGGAGCTGGGAGACGATCCAGAGCTCGGTGCTGGTCCGGGTACCGGTCCCGAGCCCGTTATCGATCCTGGTGCGGGTCCGGGCACATTGCTGCCGCCACTCGCAAAGAGTTTCTGGGCGAGCAGCACATCCTTGCAGGCCACCAGGGCATCTATGGAGGGTGCGGCCATGCCACTGCTGCATCCCTCCAGCAGTGGCGCCTCTTGGTGTGGCTTGGAGGTGGGCTTTGGCTTGGATTCGTTCGACTGCTCCTCCTGCTGGATGATGCTGTTGTGGGACTGGGACTGCGACTGCTCGCCATTCGACTGCTGCTGTTTTGGCTGCTCCTCCTGCTTCTCCTGCGTATCCGTGTCCAGCTCGCTGCGACTGCGACTGCGACTACTGTGACCGCCCGCATCCTCGCCGGCTGTCGCCTCGCACGCACTCATTTTCCCAACTGCGCCACCCTGCCTGCCTGCCTGCTGCTGCTGCTGCTGCTGCTGCTGAAGCCACTCAGACGCGGGCGACTGCGGGACTCCGTCTTCGACTCAGACTCTGACTCAGGTGCTCAGATGGTGAGACAGAGATGGCGCTACAAATGATGCACATGCTCGCACTGCATGCAGAAGCGGCTCTACTGCAGTCGCAACCGTCGGCTGCTGCTGCTGCTGCTGCTGCTACTGCCCAACGCCGCCTGCACCGTCTCCCTCATGGTCTGGTCTCCCAACCTCTGGTCAGGCTGCAAGATGAAGCAAGAGCGAGAGAGAACGAATGCAAAATAGTTCTGATAACAGATTAGCACGTGTGTATGTGTGTGTGTGTGCGTGTGTGCGTGTGTATATGCTTTGCCTTCACCACCCCACCCCCAATCATACCACTGAGAGTGTGTGACGTCGCTCTCACTTCGCTTTGCTGCTGCTGCTGCTCACCACTCACACGCTCTCTCTCCTGCTCTCACTTGCGCTCTCGCTCTCGCCGTCTCTCTTGTGTGGAAAAATCAATAAGCAGCAGCGGCCGCGTCGTAAAAATCTTCTCCTCTGTCGTCGTCTCACGTGGAGGAGGACGAGAGTTGGAGCTGAAGCCCTAAGCTGGAAATGGAGCCTGAAACTGCAGGCTGCAGCCTGACAGTTGCAGCTGAAGGCAAAGCTGATGACTCCGCGAGTTGGCAATTACCGTTGGTTTGTACCGTTTCGTTTTTAGGCTGTCAAGACAACAGTTCGCTGATGTCGGCAGCGACACTGGCAACACACTGGCGGCTACTGGAGACTAAACTTTGGCTTGGAGTTCCGCCTGTCCCGATTAGCTCTGATTGTGCCTGCTTGAAGCGAAGATTAGCGACTCCGGCTCCTAATTTCTTCATTCACATCATTCACACGGCGTGAGAGTTATTGACACTCGCGTGGGGGGGCCACGGCGGTGGTGCTGGAGCTCACAAACATGAGTAACTTTGGTTCCAATCTCCCCGTTGAGCTGCGTCCAACTGTGTCCGATACCGTCGAAAGCTCAATGCGCTTCTGCCGAGGACGACCCCGCGGCGACCCGACCCCCAGCAGCGCAGCGCAGCAGCGCCAAGGGTTGCCATGTGCCATGTACACATTGAGGGTTGCCGGCCGCCACCAGTTAGAACGGATAAAATACCTGGGCCCAAGAAGCCCTGGCCTGGCCGACAGCAAACGTAAACGTAACCTGCCTGCCTGGCAACTCTGCTCCAGCTGGTGGGTGGCCGTGGGACCAATGAGCATGCGCCGTCCTCGACGACCCCCACCACACCACGAGCAGGTCAAAGCGGGCAGCATTTGAATGGCACACACACACTGCGAATCGGGAACATTCCGAAACTGGAATCGAAATATTTCGCAGGTTCGAGTTTCGTCCAAGATTCGCTCATTGAATTCTATTCACAGCCGAGGCATCCTTCAATCCACAAACCGATTTCAAACTCCATAAATTCTGGTCCCTTTCCATGACAGATTCAAGGGAAGCTAATGGTGCCCATGAACATATAGAAGTACAGATGGTGTCTGCACATATTTACATATACGAGTAAATATATATTAATATTCGCCTTTTTATATCTTTTTGGAACAGGCATATACATATATGAAGTATTTTGTACAGTGGAACAAGGCAAAAAGATCCATGCCATATGCCATACAGCTCCATCTCGCTGGCACGCTTGCCATCTCGCTCGTAATCAGGTGACGATGGGAATTGCATTGATTATGGACAGGTGGATCTTGTTCGCCTCGTACCCTAACAAGTTTTACAATTATTATATTGTATATTAGTATATACACACGGAACGATATACGCGCACATACAGACACACACGCCACAATATCATTCGATATACATACATATGTACATGGGACTTTACAAGAACACTCTTAAAAGCTTTAATATTACTCTCGTTGTAACGTCAGATCGAATCTATTTCTCTAACTCGCTGTCGCTGTAGCTGTCGCACTCGTTCTCGTTCGCTCGCTCTCGCTCTTAGGCAAGCGTAGGCAGGTCCTGAAATTCCTCGAAGTTTTACTCCGCAGCGAGTTCCATTTGCTGCCGCTATGGGTGGTGGACTGGTCCGGTGTTCAGGTTCTGATTAGTCATTTGTTGTCCAACTCTTTAGCTTCGTTCTCCCTCTCGCCATCTCCCTCACCGTCGCCATAGCAGCGCCGCTTAAAGTCGCCAAAGAGATCCGGATGCTGCGGCAGGCCACGCTGCTGTGGATGCTCCACGCTGACCGACTGTGTGGTATTCCTGTCGAAGGAGAATGAAGCAGATTTGAGTTATTACTGTGTGACGGAGGAATGTCAGGCAGGCCACTCACCCTGTCTTCGTAAGCACTGTGCAGCCGTGCTCCACCACCATCGTGAGCGAGTACAGGTTGGCCAGGTTGTAGAGGCTGTCGGACTCGCTGATCTCCATGTCGGGCAGCCGGATCTGGGTCTGGCGCGGATCCTGCAGAAAGCGTGCGAGTCGCTCGTTCACGCTTAGCTTAATGCTGAAGCCGGGCCGGTCGCCATTGATGCGACGACAGCCGGCGCGAATTTCGCGCACCTCCTGCACCTGTCCGGGCGGCGAGGAGGAGAGGAATGGGTTCGATGTCTCGCCGGACATCTCGCTCTCGATTTGCTTCACCGCCGGCACTGTGTCCACATTGATGTCCATATCCAGGCAGTGATTCACATCGATGAAGCTCGCAGTGGCATGACGATAGCCACTGGCCCCGCCCTGAATCTCAATGGGCTCCGAAGCGGGTGCGGGCTGAAAGCGGGACAATTCCTGCAATGCATCCGTCAGCCAAGGCGTCTGTGTCTGAGGAGCACTCTCTGCGGCCACAGTGGTCTCCGTGCCCGACATGAGGGTGTCGTCCTCGCCAATCGTATCATCCGAGCGTATCTGCGAGAGCAGTGACTTCTTGGTGAGCTTCCGCTTGGGATCATACTTGCCCCCGGGCCCAAACTCGTTGCCCGGCCAGTCGGTAAGCTCGTCGTCGCCCTCGCGGCCAGTGTCGTGGCGCCTGTGGCCTCCATCCTCGCTGTCCGATGAGGAGCTCAGCGAGCTGGAGCTGAGGAAATCGTACAGCTCGCTGATGTCCATGGATTGCGCTTGCAGCGGCTGCGGCGTCTGGCAGAAGCGGCGTCGGCGATGGGCCTTGGAGGCGCTATTGCTTTTTTGCTGGCGTGGCATCTGTGGCACCTGTGGTACCTTGTCGGGTGTGCTCAGGAGCGACTCGATGTCGGTGACGGGCACTATGGTGTCCATGCTGAAGCTGCCCAGGATGTCGGTGACGGTGAGCACGGAGGCAGCGGGATCTACTGCTGGCTGGGGAGCACTCTGCCGCTCTCCACGGCCCGTTGACGACTTGCTTTTGGACAGTTCCTCCAGCTCCTCCAGCTGCTGCAGCTCCTGCGTGGACTGTCCGGTCTTCGGGGTGTCATCGTCATCGGCATCATCGTCAGCATTGTCAGTCTTTTGTGTTTGTTGGGCCATGCGATTGATTTTCGATAGCAGTCCCTTGTTGAGGGGCAACAGGCGGTCGCTGTGCGGCTTAGAGGTGGAGGAGTAGCTGCGCGGTCGCATCCGCTGGTACTCCTCCATGTGGGTGTAGCGTGGCACGCTGGAAGAGTGCAGCTTGCTGCTGCACCCAATGCCCGAGCCGGTGCCTGGTTCCTGTTCGTGGTAGCGGTCGCGATTCGAGCGCTTTCGCTTTCCGCAGAAAAAGAAATTCGATCGATTGCCGGCATCCGCCTTTAGCAGGCGCTTGCGAATGGTGCCCGTCGATGCCAATGCCAGGCCGCTGCATGCGCCACCGCCACCGCCCAACATTCCCGGCTGCAGTGGTGACTCCGTGCAGCTGTGCGGCGAGGCGCCCGGATGTGAGTCCTTGCTGAATTCAAACTCCATGGACATGCGCTTTATCTTTCGCTTGCGCCGCGAGTTCGGCTTGTAGAAACTACACAGAGAGGGTGGGAGTTGGGGAGGGTTAGCTTACATATTGAGGCACCTCCTGCTCCTCGCTTGCTGCTTACCGTGCTGGACTAAAGTTCGTCTCGTTGAGGGAGTCCGACTCGAGCGCACCTGCCCCCATGCGAACGGCGGCCGCTGCGTTCAGCGTTTTGACTGGTAGGCGGAGCGGCAGCATGGCACCCGCCTTGTCATCCGAGTCGCTTGCCGCCAGCTTAAGGTCTAGTCCGTCTACGTTGGCACTTGGGTGTTGGTGGTGATGATGGTGGTGGTGATGTTGGCCATGGCCGTGTACGTGTCCGTGTCCGTGGCCATGACTGTGCCCGTGGCTATGTCCATGTCCATGTCCATGAGCGTTCGCTGTGTCCGTGGGGCTGCTCGACGAATCCTCTGTGGGCTGTGGCGCACAAGCTGCGGATGGGAGCAGAGATAGGTGTGGCTTCAACAACATGTGGAACAAAATGCGTGTGTGCACTACTTACGCAAATTACCCGTCGATCGGGTTCTGCGACGTGAACCCCACCTACCAACGCCGCACGCCCTGTCCATCAGCGAGGTCTCCTCCAGGGCCAGCGTCAAGTCGTGCGAGAATTGATCCATTTGCGCCGTCTGCAGTTGAGCCTGCAGGCCGTGGTCACACCGTATTCAATTGTGTTTCATTTATATATTATTGCACGTGCGCGGAAACAATAAAAATGCAAACCCAAAAGGCCCAGCAGCCAGCCAGCCAGCGAGTGTGCGATGATGTGATTCCGCGATTTTTATATTCGGCTTTGGATTACTAGCTAGCTAGCACCCTCAGCACGGATCATATAATTTTCAACTACTAATTAACTCATTTCCTAAGAGATTTCCAAATTTTAATTACTCATTTTCAATTGATTTCCTATAAAATAGGGTTTAATTAAAAAAAGAATCGTACAAATTAATTCTGTGCATGGTAACTACACGTTTGCTACAGGTTAACTACATATGTATGTAATTCGCGATGGAGACACCTGTCGAGGAAATGTTTACGTTTCACCGGTAATTTTTTTAACTCAAGTTTTTTCATTTAAGTTTTGCACTAACTCCTGTACTTTCAGGGCATCGCCGAGGAACTCGAAAGTATTGGACCGGAGAGTTGCCCAACTTAAGTCCATTACTTGCGAATATGTCTTAATCCCATGTGGTGTCATGTTTTCAACAAGTTAACTCCTGAACAAAGAACAATGTCTTCTCAAATGATTTGGAATACACATCCAGTGGGGAAAGACCGAGATTTGTATTGGAAAACTCATCACCAAAGCGCAGACTGCGGAGCTGGAACTGTAACCAAATCCAGAGAACCAAATATGTAAAATGTGAAATGTAAAATATCTAAAAGTGCTATCGATACTCACTATCCCATTTCAAGTGAGTACTTTTAAATAACTTAACTATCGAAAATCGCAACTATCGGTAAAAATAGTAAGTCTGGCAACGCTCTGGTTTGTTTACGTTTGTGCGCCCGCCCTTTGCCATTCGATGTTAAATGTTTTATTTACTAAATTATAGAAGACTATAGCTTGCAAACGCAGTCGCTGACTGGAAATGCAACGGAACGCCAGCTGCTGATGTGTCCCCACTCCTGGCCCAATCCTTGGCCAAAAAAGGCCAGCGTCAACAAGTGGAAATCGTTGCATATTTATTCATGTGCATCGTAATTTGTTGCAGACTTCATTCAATGGAAGAACCTGCGAGCTGAATCCGAGCTGGCCTGCTTGACGTACACCCGCTGCTGGGAGAGCACGCTCAGATCTTTGTCCACAATGTCCAGTTTTTGCTCCAGCTGCCGCTTCAGGTTGCGCACACGAAGCGTGGCCGTGGAGAGTGGCAAGCGATTCCACTCGGCGATCAGCAGGCTGCGCAGGCCACGTGCCTCTTCAATCAGTTCTGTGCGCTGGGCCTCTGACAGCAGGATGCGATGCTCCTCCACCTTAACCTTCGGCTCCTGCTGCTGCTCCAGCTGTGGCTGCTGCTGAGCCTCTGGCTCTTCTGACACGCGCTCCACCTCTGTTGATGCAGCAGGGGCAGAAGACAGCTCACTGCACTTGGAGGTTCGGGAGCGTGCGCTGAGCGGATCCTCCTGGTCCACGTCTGTGATTTCTGGTATGGCCGCCTGGCGCACCTGCGGCGATCCCATACGCGACGAGTCGCCCGAGCTAATGGATGAACTCTCGTCCAACTGGTCCAGCTCGGAACCAGCCACAGGTCCGGCAACGCCGCCCAACAGCCGGTGCAGTGTGTACTGACCACCGGCCTGGTGGCCACAGCGTTGCTCGGCCACTCTGCCCAGCTCGAAGTTGGATGTGGTGCGTCGCAGACATCCGCCGGCAATGTGCTTGAGGCCCAGAGTCAGCGGCGGGCTGCATTCATCGCCCTCGCTGTGCGTGGCTCTCGTCTGGCCGTGCTCGCTGCACTTGAGCAGCGCCGCGCTGAGGAACAGCTCGTCGCAAATGTCATCCGTCTGGATTTGCTTCTCCGAGCAGCTTCTGCGAGGTCGCTCCACCAGAGCGCTCTTGCGGCTCACGGCTGCGGGTGCCGTGCGCCTGGCCAGCGAAGCCGCCGTGGGCATCTCGTAGTTGTGGTACTTCAGCGGCGGCCTCACGGACGACTGATGCACACGAGCGGCCAACAGTCGATTCTCGAGCAGAAAGTTCCGCTTGGGAAACATTTTGCGTTAATGGAACAAGAAACTAAAACAATCAAAAGGGAACGATGTGTGTGTATTGCGTACAAAATTGGAAACTGAACACCGAAAAATGTTACAAAATGTCAGGCATGACAGCCAGGACAGCCTGGACAGGCCCCGCGTCAGCGTTTTGTAAATGCCACATGGATGCCCTCACGTGCCTTGAGCACCATCTGTGCCTGCAGCGTCAGCTCGGGTTCGTCCGGGCGCAGTTCCAGCCGAAGCGCAGTCGCTATGCGCACCGTCAGCTGTTTCATCAGCAGAAGCGCGTATCGACGCCCAATGCAGACATGCGGACCGCCCGAGAATGGAATGTAGCTGAAGGAAGCAGCCGTCTCCGGCTGCCGCTCCGTCTGCCGCTCCGTCTGCTGCAGCCAGCGCTCCGGCTGGAAGGCATACGGCTGGGGATAGTAGCTCGCATCGTGTGCCAGGCCGTACATGTTGATCCAGAGCGTGACGCCAGCGCAGTACTTGCGGCCACCGATGACAGTGGCGCGTGTGGTCTGGCGTCCCGTTGTGGGCACAATCGTGTACAGACGCAGCACCTCCTTGAGCAGTGCATCCAGATAGGGCAGCTCATTGAGGGCATCCAAATCCATTGATGCATTCGGCTCTAGCTGCCGCAACTCCTCCTGCAATCGGTGCTGTGCCTCGGGATGCTTGGCCAGTGCGTACAGGACAAAGGACATGGCCGCTGTCGTTGTGTCCACGCCCTGCAAGCGGTACAGAATAATCAGATGGAAGTCCGTGCTGGATGTGGAAAGCGCCTGCCTACCGCAAACACAAAAGTGTTGACCTCGTCGCGTATCTGCTTGCGGCTCAAGGGTTCACCATCGACCTTGGCCAACAGGAGCGTGTCCAGCAGATTGAGCGACTTGCGGGGCACATCCCCCTCCTGCTGGAGCTGTGCGGAGCGTCGCTCAATCAACGAATCCATCAGCGTGTGGATAACCTGAAGCTGCTCGCTCAACTCGCGCCACAGTTGGGTGCGCTTGAAGATCCAGTCGGAGGCCAGCAGGGGATTGATCATGCGCTTGAACAGCAGCTGGCTGCTGCGATGGAAGGCTCTGATGATGGGAGAGTGGGCCACAGACTGCGTCTCCAGCTGCCCACCCATGGAGGTGTCTAAGGGCGTGAAATTGTAAAAGTTGTCTGCACAGCGGGGCACACTCCACTCACCCACGATGGCGTCCAGCAGACAGGCAAAGAGTGGATCTGTTACCTCGAGAAAGGCGCCGCTGGTCGCCTCGAGTCGCTCGATCAGACGATCCGCATGCTTGGCCACGCTGGGGCCAAAGCTGCGCAAAAGGATGGGCCGAAAGGCGGGCGTGAGGAGGCGACGCTGCTGCGTCCAGTGGGAGCCATGGCTTATGAGCAGCCCATTGCCGATGAGCGGCTCCAGCTGGAGAAAGGTCTCGGCCTTGCGCAGTGTGGGATCGTGCAGCGCCTCGCGCGTCTCCTCTGCTGTGTGCAGGAAAACCCACAGCTGCGGCCCCAGCCACAGGCGATAGGTGGCGCCAAAGCGATCGCGTAGCTCTGTAAAGACCAGAAAGATGACTGCAGACCCAAGGCTGCCACTCAGCGGCCAGATCCCAGTACGATGGCTGCTTTGTACTCACATTCGGGCCGCAGCTTGCCCACCATTTGGGCGTTGCCCAGCAGCGGAAAAGCCCAGGGTCCGGGCAGGCTGCTGCCCAGGCGCAGCAACGACCACTTCCGTAGGAGCAACAGCAGTGCCAGGCCCAACAGCAACAGCAACCAAATAGGCATCTCGGCAGTGGGTAATCACTCTCTGGCCGCCTCGCACTGACTGGCTGACTGAACCGGAATAGAATCGAGGGGAAGCCAATATCAATCAGCGATAATCTTCTGCCAGTATTCAATTGGCAATCTGGGTAATACAAGCTCCCCCACATATGTATGTAATCTCTGTGTGTATCTGGGCGCTGCTAACAGAGCAAATATTGCAACTCTTTCGACTGGTCAGATAATGTTACCAGACATTTGTATGTACTTGTGTAGCGTTACTTTGCTTTGGGTTTAATCGGATTAATACATTCAAATGTATATTTGTATCTCCGATTGCTCTTTTGTCTGGCTTTTTCCATCAAGCACCTTCCCATATCTAATCTGGCTTAGCGATTAGCAAAATGCACCTATGCAGCACTGTGTTGGTTAAGCCTAAGCAATAATTTATGGTAAAGTCCATCTCTGCCTCTCAGCAAAAAACGAGAGCAAAAAGAGCACAGAGTTCTGCAGATCTTGCAAGTTGATGTAGGTCCACCAAGGCCTCATCTCTGTTCGCTGGCTGCTAAGTTAGCATGCCTCTGGAAGCACACCATGTTAGCACTTCACTGTTAAGTTAACATGTCTCTGCAACGACAGCAACACATTTATTAGCAGTGAGCTTCACTGCTGCTGCACTTCACTGCTATGTTAACATGTCTCTGTAACGGACTGCGCCAGTAACTTTCCATGACGTCACGTGTTTCACCTTGAATAAGCATTGCAAGATTAAAGGAACAAATAAATAACGCCAGGGCAAGAAACTGCAGCCGGATCATACAATGGTGTGGGGCTCGTCGTGGTGGCATAAAATCCTTAAGACTAGTGTCTTCCAATCACCTTCGATCACAGTTGTTGTAATTCTAATGTCCCCTTTGGACACTGAGCACACAGCAACCCAACCAACACATAAGCTGCAGTCTGTTGGCCCCAACGATGTGAAAGTTAATTAAAAGAACTTGTGATTTTCAGTTCAGCGAAGCGTTGGGGCGTAATAATTGATTTGCCAACCAAGGCTATCAGCAACTAATCAAAATTCTCTGCTGCTGCCAGTGCATGTACCGTCCAAGCCAGGTAAGACACCAACAAAACACACACAAAATTAACAGTTGCATTTTCTTGGTATTTATCTGCTAAGCTCAGACACAAACCCATGCTAACGGGTTGCAAAGTTGGGAGGCTGTAGGGAGCTGTTAGGCAGGTACGCTTGTCGCCAATCAATCGTCTTGAGTTTTCATTTGGCTTAACGCATTCAGCTGCAAAATTGATCAATGGCCACCGCTCACGTGTGGGCTTGCTGTCTCTGTGAACTGCTACGACAGCAGGAGAGGCTCAAAAGATTAATTAAGTATGAAAATAGGCGTACTTGAATTGTCATTTAAACTATATATTTTCCCTGCAGCTTAGGGGCTGCCAGCTGCATCCAAAGATGGTAAACGAGGCAAAACGAAAACTCAACAGAGAAATTAATCAGCGCAAACACGCTCAAGCCCTGAATACTTTTTGCACCGTAAATTTATATTATTTTTCTTTGAGCTGCCGCATTGAAGATCAACAGAGAAAAAGCCTAAAAGCGAGCGGACTTTTCATTGATCTTTCAATGCAGCAGCTTCCCCCGAACACCAATGGCACTCAGACAGCAGCAGCAGCAGCAGCAGCGGCTTATGACATTTGATGAACTTTGTTAAGCCTTTGAAACTCACGGAAAACTCACAATCGTTCTGCTGTCCGCTGCTTTGTGTCTTTGATCCTTTAAGGAAATCTACAACACTCGCTTCGGGCGAGTCCTTTGTGCGGATGGAAATGCAAATTTGAATTTTAATTCGAAATCGAAATTTGAATTGGCCCTTTTGTGTTATCATTGCGCAGCGTGCCGAGTTATTAAATTTTTGTTTTGCTTCTTTTTTTTTTCATTCTTATTTCTATTTTTGGTTTTCCGTTTCTCTGCTGCCGGGTTATTGTGTTTGACTTGGCCTCCTCACTCCCACACTCGCACACCGACACGGCCACTGGCCCCCGGCTGTATTCCCATGCCCAAACCCCATTGGCGGCTCAACTCACCATTTCAATTATCATACGGGGTGCGGGGGTGGTGAATGGGGTGAATGGGAATGGGAATGGGAATGGGGTGGGAGCGTTTTGAATGAAAGCCAGAAAGAATGAAAGAAAAGCCTGCAGCAAAAGCAGAGGCAAAGCGTAGCAGTTACAAGCAAGGAGAATAAACTTCAGGATGCCGAAGCGAAAGGTACACTGCCCTCAGGAACTTCTCGTTACTAATTGCAGGTTCTCGTTGCCGCTTCTCGTTACCAAGTGCAGCTTCTCGTTGCCAATTGCAGCTATCACATTTGAGTAAATCATCAGGATTATACCTATCAAAAAGGGATATCCTTTTGCTACTTAGCCACCAATTGTCCCAATGGCAGTCACAAACCTGCACAAGGGTATAACAAATTGTGAAATGGTCAGGGCAGAGGAGCGTAAAAAGCATGAAGGGTTTTGCTCCTTCTGTTCCCTTTGTCTCCATCATTCCCACTTCCAAGGAGTAATTAGTGTGCATTTCCGTTACACTCCTCTGAGTCCCCCCAGCCACCAGCACCCACCTCGACCAACCTACACTCTGCCTTGCCTTGAGTTGCCTTGAGTTGCCTTGAGTTGCCTTGCTGCCACGGCATGCGTGTGTGTTTGTGCAACATTTGCGTTTCCACTTCGTTTGCGACAATCAAATGTAACAAGGGAGCGCAGAAAACAAGAAACAAGAAAGGATGAAAACAAGAAGAAAAGAAATCAAGTTGAAGCGGAACAGGAAGAGGTGCAGCAGCAGCAGCAGCAGCAGCATCTGGAGAGCCGCCTGCCATTTGCCATAGCACTCACCTGGCTCAAGTACTTTCATCACCAAAGTCGTGGCTCTACCCTGGAACGTGACATTGAATACAGGCAACATTGTCTACACTCTCATTCCATGAGGCAGTGCACCACTGCCACTGCCAGTTCCAGTCCCAGTCCCAGTCCAGCATGCTAATCTCTCTGTAATTAAGACTGTCACTCATTCAGGCATTGCCACCCATCTTGGGGCAGTCTCTGGGCAGGCTTCCTCCCTCACTTACATCCCGCATCAATGTGGAAGAGGCCATATTGAAAATGCCTTCAATTGCAAGTTGCGACTTGTGCTGGTCGTGCGCTTGCATCTCGCATGGAGCACACGGGGTCGAAACTCCAAGTTCCAAGCGCCTAAATGGGATTTGTATCTTCTCCATCGCCGCACGGCAAGGCCACTCGAATGGTAATGGAATGGAATGGAATGGAGAGCCTTGCTTAACGACCACTCACCATGCTGATGCACTTGGGAGATGATTTTATTTAACTCTGCATTGGAAACACTCAACACGAAACGAAATGGGAAAGGCATCGAATGACAATCGGAAGAACTGAACATGGACATGGTAGGATATTCATTTCTAAATATTTACTACAAATCATAATAATACTTAAATAATTCCATATTATTATCTTATTTGTAAAATGTCCACCGATTCTTAGCACTTCAAATACCATAAAGAATCCTTCCAGAATCTAGATTGATGGATTGTTGGACTCCAACTCCAACAAAAGGAAGTCAAATGTTTGCAGCGAAAATAGCCACAGCGATTCGATGTTTTGGGTGCAGAAAATTCTCCTGCCTTGCTTCCACCTTGCCATGGATAATCCCGCACAGCATCAGTATTTCCATAGCCTAAAAAACGAAGTAAGTTAGTCGCAGCCTCGTCAAAATATTTTCATCTCTTTCTTTCTTAATCATTTAATGGCACTTAAAAGACAGAGGCACCCAAGAGAATGGGCTACCAAATTGCGCAGCTTTCATCTCGTTAATTATCACCCAATAAATGTCAAGAAAATAAAATACTCATACTCCCGCTCCCGCTCCCGCTCCGTGACATAATTCGGAATTGTTCGCTGCGTTTCCGTTGGGTGGGGTGGGGCTGGGGGGATTGAGCAAGTGTCTGCTTGCTGCCCATTAAAATGCTTTATGATTGTCTGCCATAAATAACGGGCAAAACATTGGATTAACACGGTCCATTTATAAGTTTCTGCGATTAAGTATTCGAGTGCAGAAGTGTGAGTGTGTGCGTAGTTGTAGGTGGAGACGTAAGGAAATTCGAGATTTATGGGGTCCTATGGGAATGCGTGGGATGTTAGCGTAGGACTTGGACTTGTAGTCCGCACATGCTCCCATACATATGTACATATATGTACATACATATGTACATACATATTTACATACAATATTTATACGAATGCACAAACGATATGCAAGTGTGAATTTCATCTGGCCCCTGAGAATTTATTTACATTTCCATGGCAAATGTAGTGCAACTTTCGGCCCACCGAGACGCTCGTCTCGTCTCGCCTCGTCTCGCCCATCTATCAAAGTCTTAAGTGTTGCTGGGGCGAGTGGGAGGGGGCGAATGGTTTTGTGGCATGTAGTGGAGGCGTCGGAGTCGTTAGAGCAGTGTGTGCGCTTTGGGGCCGGCTGCTGTACGGCGTATTGATGTTCGGCAACTAAAACGTTTTGTTTATGGTTTGTGTCGGCCAACTCTTTTGTGCGATGGAGTGGAGTCTGGAGTCTGCTCCCGTGACACGCGCCATGGCTGGCAGCGTGAGTGAAACTTTCGTCGTGACTACTTATTGGCAGTCACTTTTTCCATATCAAAGTATGGGTGGATTCTCGGTGAATGATTGCTAATGATGACATCCAGTTGAAGAATTTGCTTGGCAGAAAATATGTACAAATCGCAGCTCAATTTTATTTATAATTTAGTTAGGTGCTAAAAAGAGAAGCGCAAGTGTAAGCTTATATGACAGTGCGGTACATATTTATCAAGCATGTATGCTTCTAGTTATCGATAAAACGTAAGAAGTCGTTCACTCGCCCATCCCTAGCTGCGTACATTTATGCCACTGTTTGGCTTTGTCGGCTATTTATGCTATGCACTCACTTCAAATTACACTCTTCAATATACATACATACATAGAATGTGCATACTTCATACAAGTATAAAAATGGTTTGTAGATCTTTTCTAGTCTGACTACTAGGAATGCACAGCTCGGTGCCTCCTTTTCACTTTATTGTTATTGCCAGCCAGCGGTTTGTTGCAATTTTCGAATCTTCATTGGCACTTGCACGGAATGTATATCTATGTACATATATACACTTTTACATACATCGGTGCACAGATCGGGTATACCTAAAGTTCAACTTTATGTTCCTCTTTGAGTTCAATGAAAAGTTACTTTGACTTGCCATTAACCCAAAGTCCCAAAGCAACTGCAATTCAGCACTGAAATTTTACATATTCTTAAGATATAGATCAAAAATAAAGGGCCTATAGGATTTTGATAGAATTATAGAATTATTTGTGCATTCTGACAAGAAAAATATTCTGCCAAAAATGTTTGTATATTGAACTTAACGCCATAGAGCAAATGTGGCACTGACATACAGTTTCGAAACGTACTGCACAGCTGTAAAATGCATGCAAAGTACATACATATGTACATATCTACGCATTCTTATATAGTTTTTCCTGAACAGTCGTAAACCGAACATCCGAAATTCTGCATCTGGCGGAATGCAAGAAAAAAATGCCACTTCTCTCCCCCTGCCATAAAACCATAAAAACTGTTCAGTTCAGCAATTAAACGAGAAAAGAAAATGCAACTTCATTAAAAAAACAGAAGGGCATTAGATGTTTAAGAATTATTGCTTCTACATACCGTACATGCATCCCTATGTACTTATGTATGTAAATATGTATTTATGTATGTACTTTTTATAAATTCCATTGAAAAACTCTTGGACTGTTGGAAGATTTACCACTTACAATACTTATTGTTAATGCAGCAAGTAAATTATTTTCGAGCCTAAAATTTCATGAAATTTTCCAGATTGAAATCATCAAAATTAAAATTTCGAATTGAAAAAAAACTTAAAGCTTTGACCACTGCAACTATTTCGTATAGCTCCGACTTATATTTAGTTTCCATTTACGCTATTTCGGTGGTCGAATTATTTGTAATTTTTGTATGTTTCGGGGGGTCTTACCCTCGAAGTATTTGGTTTCATTGCGTAATTTTCTGTGCAACTTTTGTGCGCTCTGGTTGTGTGTTATGTGTGTGTGTGTGGGTGTATTTATTTCGGCAACTCTATAATTTCCATTCGATTGAATATTTTGTTGCAATTAGCAACGCTGACAGCTGTTGCATGGAGCTCCCCTATATTCGGAATATCGAATATCAAATGCGAATGCTGTCAGGCTGGTAAATGGGAAAATGCGAAGGACGGGGGTTCGACGTAAGAAATACATAAATGCAAGCAATATATGCATGCAAGTATGTACATAAATAATATGTAAAATAAGAGGAAACGGAACCGACCCAGCTTCCATGCAAATAGTCGGAAGTCACCCACGCAGGGGCTTTGGGTAAAGAGTTCCGATGCACAGGAACTATGCACATATGCACGAACAGCTGTGCATTCC
Organism: Drosophila subobscura; assembly: GCF_008121235.1. Lineage (NCBI taxonomy): Eukaryota > Metazoa > Arthropoda > Insecta > Diptera > Drosophilidae > Drosophila > Drosophila subobscura. Next base: position 18,706,284 of record NC_048530.1, on the reverse strand, counting down.
ATTTACATACACACAACAACAACAAAAAATGTAAGCAAGTGCAGCTTGGACCTGTCATGGAGACCTCTGCATAGCGATCTCCCAGTAGGAACTCTAATTCAAGGTAAATTTACTTCCACACACATTTTTCGCGTTTGGGGATCAGCATTAAAACAACAACACACGAAGACTGCTGTCTCTTTCTAGCGCTTGTCTTTCTGCGAGCCGAGAGAGCGTGGACAACCTTGCTCTAACGGAAGATCTCTTTCTAGCGCTTGTCTTTCTGCGAGCCGAGAGAGCGTGGACAACGTAACTTCACCTTGCTCTAACGGAAGATCTCTTTTGCTCAAATTTGCGTTACACTTCCTCTCTCTGCACTGCGGTGCACTGTGGACTCTGTTCGGGTTCCCTGCATGCATGGGCACATATGTATGTATGTATGCAAAAACCAAAGACAGCAGCAACGTGGTTACCCCTTACCCCTCTGCCCCTGCCAAGTTGTGCAGCAGCTGCTACGCTTTGCCCAGACAATTATGTATGTTTTTTTGTTCTTTTTACAGTTTTTTCATGGCTGGCCAGCTCCTCAGAGTTTAAGCAATTGCTGCTGAAGTTAGGATTGACTGGCCAAGGGAATTTTCGTTCCTGATGTACATACAGTACATACAGCGTACATAATACATACATATAAATGTATGTATGTACATATGTATGTACGGAAGTGTGTCTGTGCCTCTGTAAATGTTTGCCTTAGCTGAATGCATCTGCTGGCTGGACAAACGAGTGAGACAGAGAGGGAGAGAGAGAGAGAGAGACAGAGTTTGAGGACAAGGACAATGCCTTTGTGGCACAAATGAAGCAGCAGGCGGAAGGGGCTTTGGGCTTGGGGTGGATCCGTGGCAAATGCGGGCTCCCTCGACGCAGAAAAGTGTGCAGCGAAAAACGAGCTGCAAATACAATCGAGAGAAATGAATTAATGCCGGCAAAGACAGGCCACCGGCCTGGGCTGGGGCTTGTAGTTCTGTGGGGTAAGGGTGGATCGGTCGTCCGTTCACATTCGTGCCTCTGCGAGTTGCCGTCGGATTTGCATGGTGAAAAGTGAAAATTTGCCGCCCATCGATAAGCGGCTTAGGCGGCTGGCTGTCCGTGTGTGTGTGTCTGTCCTGTTTGATAATGAGTATCCGTATCCCTATTGTGCCACTATCCGCAGCTCAACCCACTTATTTTTTCTATGCGCATAAGCCATGGAAACCATATCCCCTCCCTGCATTCCGCTCTGCCATGGCACGCGCGTTTTTCAAGTCAAAAACTTTTTGACAGCAGCCCTCACATGCCACAGCGCAGGCTCCCCGGCCATACCGCAGCATTCGCCGCAAAGTATTCGAAATTAGCACGCAGCCCTGGTAAGCCGCACACACACACACACACACACACAAACGCACACAGATACCCATTCACCTGCCATATAGAAAGTTATTTGGAGGAGGCGGAAAAACCATAAAAGTGAAATGGATGTCAGAGCAGCAGCGTCACAGATTAGCTTCCGGGCAACGACGTGTCAGATACCCTGCCCCATCGATGGCTCCGCATTGAGTCCTGCATGAATGGGCAGCCGAATTGCTGCTGTGAGTCTCAGTTCACTCCTCACTCATTTGTGCAAATCCGAAAGTTTCGTTTGTTTTCTCCACTGCCACAGCGCAGAGCCGTGCCAGAATTGAAAGAGATTCGGGTAGGGTGCGGCGGGGTGGGGTGGGGTGTGGCCACCAGATTATGACACGTTCCTGGTGCATATATTAATGGCGGTCCCAACTCCTGTCGCTGTCGCTGTCGCTGTCACATCAACGTAGCTCCGAACCTAAACCTCAAGGCATCTTGCGGGTTTCTGAGATTTTCTGCGGTCTCCGGGTGGAGAATATTCGTGCCAGAGGTTCACGTGAGAGGGAGGGAGGGAGAGAGAGCTCGGGGCTACTGGGTGCTGTTGGTATGGGGTTTCAGCAAGGCTCTGGCATTGTGCTGGTCAGCAGTCCATTATCTGCTTAGAAGCATTAACTGTGGACTCTCCCTCTGACCGCTAAGCACTCCAACAGCACGCCCCATCGATGGCCGTACATTAATAAACGCAAACTTAAGGTCCCGCCGTACCCTCAACCTGCCATTAAGCTCAGTTTATGTGTGCAGAGCTGATTCAATTAACTCATTCATCGATGAGAGTTTCGTCTCCAAATGCTGGCAATTATTTGTACTGATTTCTGCAAACATTTCGTGAGCAATTCTACGCAAAATCTTTTTGAAGACGTTGCCATGGCGGCGGCATTTACGACAAACAGAATTAAATGCTTCCAACTAAGGGGCAAGGAGTGAAAGGAATGTGCGGCCGAGGGTGCACATGTACAGGGGATCTCTGTCGTCGTATTGCCATACAAAGTCATTTCTTTGCTGTGGCAGCAGCAGCAGCTGCCACCTCCTCCTCCTCCTCCTTTCAGCGATTGCTTCATAAACTGTCTCCAGAACCCCCGTCCATGCTCAAAGCCCCAGCCTGAACTATGGCTACCCCTGCTGGGGTGGTGGCTGTTTGCTTGTTTGTTAAATTGAACAATTTATTTTATTTTTTCTTCTCGCCATTTCGATGCTTGTTGGCCGGGCATCAGGCAGGCAGGCAGGCAGGCAGGCAGGCAGGCAGCAGCTTTCAATGCACAGCGGTGGAGCGACAAAGCTGCTGCAAGGATATCCTGCTGCTCCATGAAAGGACAACACAAGCACAGGTAGAGCTGTGGGCAAATGCCAAGCTCCAGCCTCAGCTGCTCCTGCTGCTCCTGCTGCAACTGCTGCAACTGATGCTCCTGCTGCTGTTCCTCCTGGCCACGTTGAATTGTCAGCTGAAGTAGGATAGTTTAGCATTTGTTTGCGTTCGCTTTTGTTGCAAGTGAATGCGCTAGATTTCACTTGTATTTCATTTGCAAAACAATTTTCCAGCCACCCCACAAAGTGGCAGTGTGTGGTGGCACTCCACCTCCACGTGTCGGAAATATCCTGAACCCAATTAAATAAATCCATTGACAAACAAAGGAAACAAAAAATGTATGACTGCCGTTGGTGACTTTTTCTGCGTGTTTTACGCTCCTCAAATACCCGAAGAACGAAAGGAATGCCAGGAACTGTTGCTGGTTAAAAAAGAAATCTTTAACGCCATACAAATTGCCCCTGACCCCGCCCAAAAAGAGGCGAGGCTGCCAAGTGTTGAAACTCAAATCACGGCGAATAATTTGAAAGAAATTCTTTCCCTCGCTTTGGGAGAATCTTTTTTTGTTGTTAATAAATAATGCGAATTCGCTGCCACAATGCCCCTGCGATTTATGCCGAATTATTGATTGCTTGACACATTTTTCTTGTATAATTATTCGCACTCAAAGCCAACAAAAAGTTGGCCCATCGCTGACCCAGTTGTGGGGCACTTCTGGAATCAGTTGGGCGTTGCCCGCTGTGTCCTGATTAGGCCCGCACAGAGGGCTAATTACCAGCTTGATGGCGGTCATTAGAATCGAGTTGTGGAGTGACTTGGATTGGGGGGCGTGCGCCATGAGGCGTGGCTTCGACAACAATTAGAGCAAGTGCAGCCAAGGGGCACACATGCACCGTGCAACACCATGCAACACCATGCAACAGCTGCTGCTGCTGCTGCTGCTGCTGGTCAAGGGTGCGTGTTGTCACGCCTGAACTCCATTTTGAGGAGAGGAGACCCCACGAAAATGAAGGAGCTCATCAAATAAATCACTCATACGCGATGGGTGTTGAGTGGGTTGGCAGGGGGTGGGGTGGGGCTCCATCTGTACACCAATTCAAGCTACTTGTAATCGCAGGAATCCTGTGCGGCGCCATGTGGCAGATTCCAAGATATATTCTGCGTCAATCTTTATGCTCAGCAGCCGCTGGCGGGGCAGGACTTCAAGCCCATTGGGGGACTTAGCCGTGGCTCAGCTTTCCACTTAACCTTTTTGCGCTCGGCTAAGGCCACGGCTTCGGTTGGCTTTGCTTTTTTGGCTCGTCTCCCCGCGGCCTTGCTCTCCACCGCGGCCTTGCCAACCACGATTCTGTTTGTCGCTTCCTTCTGGCCTTGGAGCTGCTGCTGCGTTTGGGTTGCTCCTTCGACGACTCCATCCTCCACCCTGTCCACCCTGTCCACCCTCTCCACTCTCCTCTCCAGCTTGGCTGCTTCCTCTATTTTCTGAGCTTCTGCATGTTCTCGGATTTTCACTTGGCAATTCAATTGCATGAAAAAGTAGACGATTGGCGACGCTGTCGCTGTCGCTGTCGCTGCCTTTGCCTTTCATTCCCCTCCCCTCCCCACCCCTCCCCTCCCCTCTCTCTACATGCGTTGTTTTTGGTTTTCCTTTCTTTTGGTGTGATATTAATTCTATGGGAAATCCATTTCCAGCATAAACGTGCCCATTGAATCGCATTCTAGCAGCCGTCAAATGCTTGGCGCCAGACTCCTTCTTTTTGTTGTTGTATCCCCCCACTGCTTCGCTTCCTTTCCCTTTGCTCCCGCCGCCTGTGTGCCGACTTCCTTTCATTTTTTGCTCGCACTTCCAACGTGTTCCTCCATGTGGCAGCTTCTTCATTGGCTGCGCTCGCATTGGATTCAATTGGATGCGACTCGTTTCGGACTCTGCCGAAGGATTTGCGGCTCATTCACCAGCGCCTTCCACGCTGGACATGGAACAGTTGGGAAGGAACAGCGGCAGGCAGAGTCCGCGCCAAAGGGGGGAACAATGGCAAGGAACAGAGCGGAGCGCGAGTTTGTGTGAATATTATGAGAATATTCGTTCCAGTTATTAATTGCACTTTTTGACATTTGGCAAGTATTTGAATGCACCTGAAGGAGTGAATATAGCTCAAGGTTCAAGTTTTCTAACAACTTGAATGCTGCTTCCACTTTGGCAGTTTTAATTTCCACAATGAACTTTTCCCTCAATTATTGCGTTCCTCTTCGTACCAACAAGTCCAATGCTGCTTCCACATTTGAATCACTCCATTAACATTGCAAATAAAATCGAAGTTCGTTTTCCACTCGATAAATCGAACAAACGATTAAGTAATCGCTGGACATTTGACAGCAATGAAAGCTTCGGCAATCGTTAATTTCGTTTCATTGAACACTCATTGAGCGTTAGCTTTGGCTCAGGTGTGTGCATACTTGTTTGCCGTACTGTAAGTCTTCATTTCCATGCAAAATGTATGCCAAATTGTCAACTCTCTGGCCGTTGTTTCGATTACAGATCTTTGCGCTTAGCTTGGGATTTGGTCAACATTTGGCTGTGACTTTCGTCTGTGAACTGTTGCCTGTTGACTGATATTCGATATGCACACGATTGTGTGCTGGCACCTTCGATGACAGTTGGCTTGGGCAATAGCCTGCCACACATCCAGCCATCCTGCCATTCATTCACTCTTGCCAACGAGCCGTCATACTGCCACACACCCCAAGCCCAAGCCCAAGCCCAAGCCCAACCCCACCGTGTCGTCGTCATCGTGGGCGCAATTCCCGTTAAACTGTTGAGTGACTTTCAACGATTTTTGGATGCATCGTCAAGTGACGGAAGCTGCCGCCTGCTGGCCCCAAGATAAACTCAAGTCAAGCCAGCTGTGTCTTCCACACTCCACCCCACCCCACCCCACCCTTTGCCCCTTTGCCTTTGTGTGGCATGCCACCAATTGCCATACTAGGGGACCAGCCCTACTTCCCCACCTGTGCCGCAGCCTGTGTGGAAGTCTCTCGAAAAACTTTGCTTGATGAGAGACTGTTGCTGCTGCTCCTTCTGCTGCTGCTGCTCCTGCAACTGCTTATGCGGGCTCAGGCATGAGGCATGCGAGTGAGGGGGTTCCAGGTGGATGGGATGGCTGGATAGGTGCTTCAGTCCCGTCCAGAGTCGTGCAGAAGTTAAGCAAATCGCATATTTTATTCATGTGTTCATTAGGCAGCTACAATGTGCGACCGAAAATGTTTAGAGGAAGCGACAGACGGCAGGCGGCGGGCGGCAGGCGGCGGGAACAGGTGAAGGAGTTGAGCTGATGGCACACACAGGGGCACTGCACAGCACACACAAAATGGGTCGAGGAAGCCACCACCAGGCACTCGTACTTCAAAGGGGAAAACCAAAAAGGATGCAGGGACAGGATTCGGGCACCTACTGCCAATAGAAGTGGTTAGTGGAGAGGAAAATAATCGTAGTGGGTGCTGGGTGGGTGCTCTGTGTGTGCATCAGCATTATATAAGCCAAAAAATGGGAACGCTCTGATAAAGTCACTCCGCAACTGGGTTGCCCCACCACCAGCCCACCATGCCGCCGCCACCTTTCCCCATACGTATCTGTGTGTCCGCATCTCTCCTCTCCTCTCTCTCTCTCCTTAAAGCATAAGGACATAAATTTCTGCTTAAATTATATGACGCGACATGACTCCGACCAACACTCACAGAACGAGTGGCAAAATGGCTGCAGAGCCAAAGAAAAGAATGAAGCGAGAATGTCCGCCGCATAAATAAAACTCTTCATTTGAATGCAGAGCCAACTAGAGGCGAGGCTGCACGTGCAGCTCCCCGCACCCCGCACCCCGCTGCCCGCTGCCCGCTGCCCACTCGCTGGTTATCCTTTTTAGCGTCCTTTGGCTATGCCACTTCCTGTGGCCGGGGCCAAACATGTCGTGACGTGGTCAAATGCATTTACAAGCCGAACGGCAAACAAACGCTGGGCCGGCTTTTGGCCTAAAAACCCGTGGCAACACGAGGATGATAGTTATGGCTACGTACCGGTGGAAAACGACCTGGACCTGGGACCTGGCCGTGGACCTGGCCCTGGACCTGGACCTGTACCTGGCCCTGGACCCGGACAAATGGCTGCAAACTGTTGCCAGGTGGAAAAGTCTCTAATGCCGTGGACCAAAGTTCGGGCTCAGCAAATGAATGTTGTGGGAATGTTTGGGGCAGCTTGGCGCTGGCTTTAATTCCCATTTAATGCGTTCACACGTTACAGAGAACTCAAGGCCATAAAGGATGTATTTGAGAGCGAATTAATATCAAGTTCAACAGAAGAGTTAGGCCTCTTCCATTGCCAATTGATTTGTTGAATTTGCATTGAATGCCTCAGCTCGGCTCCTGCTGCTGGCTGCTTAAATTACACATCGGGTAATTAATAGTTTAGTTCTTTTTCTTTACCAATCAGAGGCGGCAAATGCAAACTCGGACTCGGACACGGACACGGACTCGGCCTCACATTACACAGAACTCTCTCGTTAGCCATCATCAGCATTACATGGTCGGGATTATCCAATGACCGTAATTAAATATCAGCTCTCTGGCGCACCTAATACATTTTCCATTTTGCATTTTGCATTTCATTTCCATTTGCCATTTGTTAATTGTAATTGCAGCAGTTCACATTTCATTATTGTCAAATTTGAGACTCGTGTTTTTGGTTTGCATTTGGATTGGTTTTGGCTTTGGCTTTGGCTTTGGCATTTACGTGTAAAATCGCTTTAAATATAATTTGCTTAATGCTCGGTTGAAGTCGCTGCTTCGGTTTAATTTCATGCCCCAAATTCCGTTTGCTGTGGTTGCTGGCTTGGATTTTGCTTTGATTTGGAATTCATTGATTGAACTCTGATTAATGCTTGGATTTTACTTGAGTTGGGAACTGAACTCTTCGCTGGGTTGGGCTACCATTTCATTTGATGAGCATTTCCTTGTCATTTCGTTGCATTTGCTTTTGTTTTTTTGGGCACTGTTGCCCCCTGTCACCGCTGTTGCTGTTGTTTGCATACATTAAATGCTGCATTTATGCACATCAGTGCGCTTTTGAAATTGTACAAATTGATTAAGAGCGATTCGCATTAAAAGTGTTCAAATTGGATGAGTGCGTTGTTCGATCGTTGCTTGTTGTTGTTGTTACTCTTGTCGCTTGCTGCAGTTGCAGTTGCAGTTGCCGCTGCCGTTGCCGGCTCACATTGCTGATAAATGATGCGAAAATCAATTAAAATAAATTACCATGCTCTGCCATGCCCACAGAGGGCACCAGAGAGAAATTCCAACTGGACCAGCCAATTGCCAGGCAAGCTGTGTACGAATCTGCGTGGTGGCAGCAGTCTTCCCCCCTCCCCCCCTGAGCAGTGCAGTCCTATCGTAATTGTGCGTTTTATTAATTTATCTATGACGATGCATAGAAATGCATATTGTATTTGCTACAATTTTTGGTTTATTGCTGCATAAATTCAGAAATAATTTCGAATAATTTATGGCTTTTTCACCACTGTTTTGCATAACAGATCAACAGTAACAGGGTTTTATTACAAGCAGAACAGGAGAAAAGCGTTAACAGTAAACAGCAAATATGCAGTAACAGAGGAGAAGCAGAACAGCAGAGGCACAGCAGCAACATAAGCAATAACAGCTAATTAACATTAGCAGTGCTGAAACCTAAGAAGGGGAGCAGATAAGCAGTAACAGAGAGGAAGCTGAACAGCAGAGGCAGAACAGCCATAGCAGTGTTAATAAGCAATTAACATTAGCAGTGCTGAAACCTAAGAAGGGGAGCAGGCAAGCAGTAGCAGCAGCTTAACAGTAGACGAGAAGTAACAGCAGAGAAGCAGTTACAGCAAACAGCAGTAACTGCAGATCAATAGCTGACACACTGTAACAGCACACAAGCAGTAACAGCAGAGAAGAGAAGAAACTGCAGTCAGGCGACAAAAGAAGAAGTCGTGGTGCTTAAATGCATGTTTCTCTTACTTTGTAAGTCTACGATTCAATGAAATAACAACTTACATGTCTGCATATCATTCTTTTATGTTACCCTAAATTGGCAATGCTAAATCTTCTTACCAACACGAAAAATCAGCATATTACAATTACCATTTTAATTGTATTATGAACATAATTTGATTTCACTCATTCCGCTGTGTTTCCCCCTCTGCTTCCTTAGTCGCCACGGCAGAGGGAGAACGAGAGATGGGGAGGTGGGGAGACTGGATAGATAGGGGGAAACAAAATGTTGATGGCTGACAAAGATGCTTCGCCGCTCGGCCATGGCGATTATTTATGCATATTTTTCGGATTTGCACATGGAGAATGTACAAAAGGGGATGCGAGGCAGGAGGGGGGGAGGCAGATACGCGCGCGTGCCACAGTGACACAGTGTTGCATTTTGTGCAGTGTTGCATGCTGTTAGGCGTTCAACGGTCAACGTTCCACGCTCCTCGTTCGACATGCATACATTAATATTAAAACCAAAATTACCTGCCCACTCGATCTCCCTTCATCACGCTCACCCGTCTCACCCCACTGCCTCTCCTTCCGTTATGCCCCACATATGTACATATGGCCGTATCGCTTACGCCGTGATTTCTAGACCCTATTTTTGTCGCCGCTTATCCGCTTGCCCAGTGAAATTTAATTATGCAGCACCCGACGAGGAGCAAACAAGTGGCAGGACCTTTGGTTCCGCAGCTCTGCCCAGCAAAATCAGCTATACATATATATCCACCCAATCACCCACACACACACACACACACACAAGTGTGTTTTGGATAACATAATGGGTACACACATACACACATACATACATACATACATACATATATGCATGCACACGCAGCACATTTGGGAGCAGTTCGAGTTGTTCCTGCTCTTCCTGCGGTTTCCCATTGCCATACGTTTTTTTTGTTCAATTTTTGCTGCTTGGCGAATGGCGGAATTGACACGGACACGGACACGGACCCACGCACAGTGGTCGAGGAGAGATTAAGTGGGTTGCATTCGTCAAGTATAATCGACCATGAATGCAATCAACAAGGAAAATGCCACTTGAATGAGGACAACTTGGTGAACCGATCGTTGGTACCATCGATTACGAGATATTGGATGGAGTCACTCAATGGTACAGCCTGCTCCTCCACGTTTGCCAGCTTGCTTTTGGGGCATTGCGTTGATACCTCAGCTGTCATTGAATCTGCTCCGATGATCTTAGGCTGACCTTTTGATCTGGCGCCACTTCCACAATCTTTTCTTGAAGCAAGACAAAGAGGATGAGGCAGAGCAAAACCTAAGCTTGATGGAAACTTTTAGTTAAAATGTTTTGAATTGAAAGCTGGAAAGCTGCTTAATAGAAGAAAATACAATAATTTAGATAATTAAACAATCTGTAGTGCCACATTGAAACAAGAATAAGCTTTGGCATAATTAAATAATTTCTCCTTTTTTACTCTTGGAACCAAAATCGGTAAGTAGTTTTTTTTGCTGTGTTATCCGTAATGCTGCAATTATCATTGTCCATTTCATTATCAATAACGATTGCGATCCTTGGGGTGCATTTCATGTCAGCTTTTTGCCACTGTGCTGATTGTTGTGTTGTTTTGTTTTGCCACCTGCTGTAGTTGTTTCGTGGATATGCATATTTTGCCCATGTTCGACATGTAAAGGGACATGCCGTGTCAGTTTTTTGCGCTTTTATGGGCCAATGATCCCACGCTCTTGCCCTCAAGATGCCCCTGTTGGGCTCCATTAGCGGCCATTGGGATTTGAATGGCCAGTGTGTACCTGTGTGTGTGTGTGTGTGTGTGTGTGTCACGCTTTTACTTTCACATTAATTGGCCCAGCAATGGTGACACTATTGGTAGGTAGAATGAACACAGTGGCGGTGCCCTCCCCTTTGAGCTCCAGCTAAAACGCCCTCCAGTGCATTGAACTATTGAGCGGCAAAAAATGGGCCGAAAAAAACAGTAAAAAATGCCCGAGCAACTGACCTCATGCCTCATGGCAAATTAGCCAAATTGGAGTATACAGAACAGGTACATGAGTGCCACAGAATAAACTAGGACAAGGAGGCGGCTTTCGCTGCTGCCACACCAACCCTTAAGCGCATAAATCTGTGGCATGATGCAACTTCTGACAGCAGTTCGAACACCTCTACTCTCTGGCCACAAATTGTTGCTTAGACAAGAGCCAGGAAACTGGCAGCATTCGGGGCAGCGCTCAATGTGCCAAAGCTGATCAAAATCAGAATCAAAAGCATTCAGAGTACAGAGAGCCTATTATTTAGTGGAAATTAGTGGAAATTAAGAGGCAGCAGCATAGGAGAATTATGATAAGACCGCAGTGGAAGTAGCAAAGCAAAGGAAACCCTTTGTTGTTGTTCTTGTTGTTGCTGTTGCGAGCATTTATTTCTCTGCCGTGGCTGTGCTGCCCTTACGCGTTGCCCATTTGGCGTTTCTGTTGGCCGGAACGTGTGCCCATAAATATTTAAAGGCCAAAAAGTCACGTCTTGAATAATTGTTGAAGTTGTTCGAGTGGGAGGGGAGCGCGAACGGGGATTCCAGGGTGCATGGGTGTATGGGTGTATGGGAGTATGATGTGGCAAGCAGCGTGTGTGGCATGCGGGTAGGTGTACTCATGCTGTTGCTATTTCGAGAACTTTTTCAACTAAGTGCAGCTGTTACTTTCAGCCCTTGCCATGCCTTGCCGGGCCTCGTCTGGTGGTCTTGCTGGCAGCAGCGTCTTGCGTCAACGGGCCGGGTCGGGCACAGCCAAGCCAGGCCCAAGGATTCATTATTATGAACGCAAATTACTCAAACTCCCACAAACACACACGCACAATTAAGTAATATTCATGTTCGTGTGTGAGTGTGTGAGTGTGTGCGTGTGTGTGTGGTGCTGTTAATTTTCATATTAAATCCGTTAAAATGTGCAAATACCCAACAGGCACTCACCGAGCACGGACCCAAAGCGCACGTCGCTGTAGGACCAGAGATGAGAGCGTGAGTCCACCGTGCGTTGGCGTGAGCAGCATGAGAGGCCAAAAAAGTAAAAGAGAAATTGGTCCAACGTCAGAGAGTACGAGTGGGAGTGGGAATTTGAGAAAGAGAGAGTGCAAGAGCGAGGTAAATCCAAGAAGCAGCGCTGAAGCGTGACCTGCAAGTTGGCAGTAGTGGGTGTAAATACCTTATTTACTTATTTACGTTCAAATAACCCATAAGAAACTTCTAAAGTATTAGCACGTGTAAGTTTTGCTCTGAATGCTTTACACTTTATTTAGCGACTGCTCCAGCAGAGAAATGCATCGAGGGAGAGGGAGAGAGCGCTTGCTCAATTCTGCGTTGGAGCGTCAGCGTTGACGTCGCTGCGGTTGTTGCTCTTTGCATCCCCGCGATCATGCTGGAAAGGCGACACCAAAGGAGAGGCAAAGGAGAGTGAGTAATCCGCAATCATTTCTGCAAATCGCAATCTCCTAACACGAAATGGAAATCACACTGCCATCGCTGAGTCGAACCGCACTAAGCAAATCCCCATTCGAAGCGAGGCAAAGTCAAGAAAGGAGCGCGCATGACTCCCGCGAGTGGGGAATTTCAATAAACGAGCATCGTGTAAGTAAAGTTATTAAAGGTTCTTACACAACCCAAACCACCCAATACAATACACACACACACACACACACACACACTACACGAGTAGTTACCCACTTACCTGTGTAGGAACTTATGTACATACACATCGACACATGTACATATGTACATACATTATGCATATTACTTTCTCCTACTTTCCGCAGCTTTTTCGGCTCTTCAAATATGCGATATTTAATGAGGCAGGCACGAGAGTGAGCGTAGTGCGTGGTGTCAGGGGTGGGCAGGCACAGGGGCTCCAGCATCACAGCATATCACATTACAATTGCACACCACATCATCACATCGTATCAATTACCGCATAAGAGGGTCTTATCTGTTATGTAAATGTATCAGAATTCGTTGCCTGTCTCTAAATGGCTAATATTCTATTTCCAAGTGTGCTAATTGGGAATACGGACCATTGTTGACGTGCTACTGACTTCAAGTGCCACAATTTTTGGCGGAACACTAATTATGGAAGTTTTTAGTTGAAGGCAAATTAATTCACGCTAGATTAGAAATTATATATGGGCATGGGGCATGGTAACAGCATAGATCTTATCCGCGATGACGAGAGACGGCATGGGAATAAGTAGCAGAAAACATGCTCAAGGTAGCAAAAAGCATAAACGAAGTATCAAAGAAAATTCAAACAAATACCAAAAAAAAAACCATAAAGTATACCCAAAAATGTACGTTTAGAAATATGCAACAAAACACAAAATGTACATTTTGGAGTAAGCTGAATAACACGTAAATGCAACGCAACAATGTCAAATAAGTTAACCAAAAAATAAACCTATAAATCTTTCAACTTTCCATGGAAATAGCTACAATATATTAGCCCCAGTGCCACTCAACGTACTTTGATGCATTTGCTATCGTGCACTGCTTGCCGGGTGGCGCCTGCCCACTCAACCACTTGCAGATAATTGTCAATTTGGTAACTGAGGCAACCAGCTGCTCGCTGGTGCTCTCCTGTCTGCTCTGACCAGACACGACAACATTTGACAGGCAACAGCGTCAGTGGCGGCGGTAACCGTAACAGTAACATTGTTGCTGCAACGAAGTTGCCTCTAAAAAAGAGCGACAAACGCGTGGCGAAACAAGCCAAGCAAAATTTTTAATAACCTGCCAACTAGCACGTGGTACGTGGCGGTGGTGGTGGTGGTGGTGGTGGTGCTGGTGGTGCTGATGCTGCTCCTGCTGCACACACACATTCTCACCTTAGCTTCGACGGCAGCGACTACTGCCACTCATCCGCGCCCTGACTGTCCGTAAAGGTGGTCATAAAAAGCGAAGCGTAAGAAACATTTTCACATGCCCACAAATTAGTGGCACATTTGGGAGCTCCGGCTCCACTGGTACTATGTGTGCCATGTGGGCTGCTGTCAGACAGCTAGCTTCACGTCCACCAAAGAGCCAACAACTAGCTGGAAAATATTTGAAATGGTCGCCTTTACCCAAGCAGCCAAAAACAATGAGAGAGAGAGAGAGAGAGAGCATAACCTTTGGCTCTGCATCAAGGGAAATGTTGTGGCTGTGAATGCAAAGTGTCACATTGTCAAATTGAGACTTTCATTTGAGCATCAGCAAATTCCTTAGATTTTAATAAAGCTGACTATTTGCTCGCACCATGTGCGAGGTGTTATGAGAGAAGAAAGCAATTTGTTGCAAACAACAAAAACAAAAACAAGGAACATTTTCTCTTACCAATTTGAAGTGAAAGAAACAATTTACTTCTAGTTAAGTTTCCGCAAAAACAATAGTTCTTTGGCTCAGCCGAAAAGTGAACACTTAATAACCGCAAAGCAGAGTATCAAAAGATTACACAGTGGAAAACAGAGTGAACAAATGATGTACGAGTGGAATAAACTCTTGGCCCCCTCCTGACGTTTTCTTTGCATTTATTTGATCTATTCTTGTCTATTGTCGATGGTTGCATTTTACCTTGTTTTTGCTTTCTTGTAATTGTTGCGAAATAATATTCTTTATTATTTCCAACCGAGAATTTTCAGATACAAATGTATGTACAAACGGCTGTAGGCTTGTACATTTGTTCATTTGATTCTTGTGCTCAATATCAATAATCTCCTAAGGTATTTCATCACATGAATTAGAAGTGGAGTGGCATAAATGAATATGTATTTGTATTGCTGCAAAAACAATATGCCATTGTGCATATGGTTGGGCTTGCTCGACTGCAAGGCTACTCAGACTCAGGCATCAAACCTAAGTCTGGCTCTGAGTGCAGAACTATTCGTAGAAATGTTAATTTTGTGTGTTAAAATGGAATTGTATATTACTGGTTAATTCTTTTCCATAAATTCATAATTCATAGATTTAATCTTGGCATTGAATATACTTTTATAAACCTTATTTCCGTGAATAATGTTCCTGCTCCACGTTGCACTCATCGGGCACCCATTTCATGCGCATAAAAATATTCGACACTAGGTGAAACATTTTCAATAATTTGGCTAATTTTTCTACAGCTAATATTTGGTTTCTTCTTGTCAGCCTCTTAACGCTTTCCACCTATTGTAGTGGGCCATTTTTTCACCCACTGCGTGCACTATTTTTGGAATTTCTTTGAGCCATCAAGCTGAGACCATGACTCTGGTACGATGAATCGAGCTGCTATTGCTTTCTGTGGACTAGTAATTAGAGCGAGAAAAATTTGTATTCTTTAATTAAAACCAAAAATTGTAGAGACGTCCATTTGTGGTTGGCAGCAAGCAAAAAAGTATTTCCCAGAATATTTTCTCAAAGGAAATCGGCTTGAAAGACAAAATTAAGTTGAGAAAAATTGCTTACAAAATTAGAGCCAAAACTGGCAAAAATTGTGCAAGAAGCATCAGGAAAATGCACATTTACAACTTTTTTGCTCTGAGGAAACAAACTGCCTACGATGGGGATGTATTGAAGCACTCCTGCAGTCACAGTAACTAAACCAGAAATTAAATATTAAAATGTGCACAAATACTTGGCAATAAATTAATTATGGATATTTTTTAAAGCAACTCCTCAGGCGTTAGTCTTTCCCGATGTGGGAAGCTCCCCTGATGAGACCGAAAAAGCTCTGCGAAGTACTTATGTATGTATGTACATTCGTTACTCTCTACATAAGCGTTATGTGCATATGTATGTACATATGTATGTATAGTTGCCAAGGACATAATATCGGCTGGTGTTGATTCTGGTTCTGGTTTATTATTGTCGTTGTTGATTTTTGTTAAAGGCAAACAATCATTCAAACCATTCTCTCAATCAATAAAGAGCCTCGGGGCCAGTAGCCTCATTCGCTGAAGCTCATTACAAACAATAAGCAAGCCAGAGCAGCAAAAAATATAAACACACACTCTCAAAATAAGCACAGATTCATTAAGTTGCAAATTAAATCATCCCACAAATAGCCACAGAGATGATCCCACCACAGAGGATGTAAGGCCAGCATACATCACGAGAACAATAATGTAAATATGTATGCATGGTTCAACATGTAACAACATGTTCCACATGCTAAAATATGTTTCATAGATACAATTCTGTTAAGGTCTGGGTGCACTTATTCTGCTTGCACTTTGTGTCTGGAGAGCAGTGAGTAGCGGCTGTCTGTCAGACTGCCGCCTGCCTCGCCTAAGCTCACACAATGCGCGACACCGTTTTGCATTATCCAACTGCTCTTCTTCCGCGATTCCCTTTTGATCATCCTCTCACTCTCTCAAAAGCTACAAACACACCACCGCCCCACACTCGGCTGAGACGACTCTCTCCCTCTCTCCCTCTCTCTCTCTCTCTCTCGCTGCCAGTCCTCCCTCGCAGCCAAATGCGAATTGGAGCAACGGTGAATTATAATTTACTGCGTAGTTTCTGTGATTGCTGTTTGCATCTGCATCACCTCTCATGCATATGCAAACACAAATCACTTCACATATTTATTTTACTAAAAACTAAAAACTAGCAACTTGGCATCAATCGTAACATCAATCGTAAGTAAATCATTATTGGGTTTTCAATTTAAATATTATTAAATATTTATTACATATGCATATAAAAGAGCTCAAAGAGTAGATTCACTGTCCGCATCACTTCTCGCTTAGTAAAATCCTCAAAGTTTCGTGTACTGCCCAGCCAGCCAGCACTTTGAACTGCACTTTTGTTGATTTCAGCTGACGTACAATTAACCAAGCAAAGGTTGGTTCTCTTTATTGGCACTGCCCTTTCTCCACGTGCTATTAAATATCAATAAACGGGGTTTGGTCCCGATATCAAATGGTACGCATTATTACAGTCCATTGGCATACCTGGAGTTGGTTCGGGGGGTTTGCTAGTGACAATCGCACATTTTATGGCCTTTGATTGCTTTTGACATTTATTGATTTATTTGTGCAGAGCAGATAGACGTGCGTGCTATCTGTGTATCCGTGCCCGTGCCCGTGTTCGTGTCCGTGTTGGGGGCATCTGGGTGTAAATATATTTATGTATATAAATTGCTGATATGCAATTAAAAATTACATCGGCAGACAGGCAGACATCGCCCATGACAGGTGCCCCAGGTGTGCATCTGTCCCTGTGTGTGTGTGTGTGTGTGTGTGTGTGTAACGGTTTATTCCGCTTCGTTCAACTCTTTAAAATGTTAATGCGAGAGAGAGTGAGAGAGAGAGAGAGAGTGAGTGGGCAGAGTGAGAGTAAGAGTGCGGAATGGTTGCGACGTATCCGTATCCGTTGCATAATTTCATTTCGAAATTCATTCATTCAAGCAACAAAAAAATGCTCGTTGGAGACTCGTTCGCTCCGGAACTCACTCCCTCCATCCTTTGCTCTCCGAGTCCTCTAGACAATAGAAAAACGCTTTGCACATTTTTTGCCGCTTGCTAATTATTTATCAACTCCGAACTTGGTTGCCACATCAATCCATTGTTTTGCAACTCTTTGGGGGAATTCGCTAATTGTTCCATAAATGTATTACGTAGCATATTCAAACAGGAATATATTTGAGCCATGTATAGCCATGGACACTTCTAATCGATGTTTGCTTTCATTTTGAAATGTTCACATT
Organism: Drosophila subobscura; assembly: GCF_008121235.1. Classification (NCBI taxonomy): domain Eukaryota; kingdom Metazoa; phylum Arthropoda; class Insecta; order Diptera; family Drosophilidae; genus Drosophila; species Drosophila subobscura. The sequence continues at coordinate 18,688,817 of NC_048530.1, read as the reverse complement.
CAAAGCGACTCCAGCGTGCAGCATTCTAAGACTACAAAAAAAAATAGATATATATTTTCCCTTTCCCACTCAATCTAGCCTTAATTCTTCTTGTTTTCCACCCTCTAGCCGTAGTAGGTTGTGCGGAGTAGAGCAAAGAACTGATACGACATGCTGATAACCTTCATGAAGGTGTTGAATGAGATGGGCGGAAAGGTCGGTGGTCGTATGGAGGCGGGCTTCTGACTGCGCATAATAATATACTTCAGAATCATCTTGTATTGAGTGCTGCAGGGCAGCCAGTTCTGATTGAAGGCAGCATGACCAATGCGTGAACTCTGTAAGCAGCAAAAAAACGGAGCAACCCATCAATGCTGAAATGAAAAATTCGCTTGATTTTACGCACCGAAGAGATCATTTCATCGCCATAGTAGCACACGACAAAGACCTGCACCAGCGAGGCCGAAAAGAAGATAAAGTAGAGCACGATATCCTCCACATTGGAGGCTGTGATCTGAAAGCCAGCAAAGCAAATCACCAAAGAGGCCGCAATGAAGTTCCACAAAATGGTGAAGCTGAAGATGCTGTTCACCTCCTCGCTGAGACTGCAAAAGAGAACTCGATTGAGCGACATGATTCCATGACTAGTGGACTGAACCCACTCTAGAGCTCGGGCATGGTAGACCACCAGATCCTGCAGATACTTGACATTCTCCTCCTCCGTGTGCTCATCGCCGTCGTAGGCCTCCAGGGTGTCGGCCATGTAGCTAAAGTGCATCGTCAGCTGTGTGATGGTCGTGATGAGCAGCAGATCCACACAGACGTAGGACACTCCAGCCACGTAGGCGCAGTGTGCGAGGCCCCAGTAGGAGAACCAGTAAACGGTGAGATCCGTTTCCGCATCGTACGGGAAGTAGATGTGAAAGCCGTAGTTGCGCTCAAAGATCTCCGAGCCCAGAAAGTAGTACTTAATGGTCGACTTGATGGCCGGATAGAAGCTGAACGACGAGGTGTATGTCATGCACAGGATGGTAAAGAGTGTCATCACCTGATTCATGTGCCGTTGATAGTACTGCACGTTGTACGCCTTCTGCGTTTCCGGTGTGGTGGGAAATATCGCCTTCAGATCGTCCAGCAGCTGGACCAATCGGCCGCGATTCACCGTCAGGCCGAACTGCTTGAAATCGGCCATGAAACTGAAGCCGATGCAGGGCGCCACAGCGGTGGCCTCCAGCAGCGTCGTCGTCGATGTGATGTGCACTATGAAGTAGGCAATCTCACCCACCACATAGGCATTGAAGTTGAGGAAACCCATCACCAGATAGAAGCGCAGCAGATACCGTCGCACGAGATTCTTGTCCCGCTCCGAGTACAGATCCTCGCCGATGGTCTTGTAGAAGGCCATCGGAAATCGTGTGAGATCCTCGAAAGTGCGCAGCTCGCGCTTCTCCTTCTTGCTGCTAAACAACATGACGATGCTTTGGGCACGAGCGCAGCTCCGCCAGAGCTTTTATAGATGCCGCTCGTCCAGGGCTCAGGCTTGGGCATGAAATTCTGATGAGAACGTTGTGCCGGTTGCGAGACCCTTCATAATTACTTAATTGAATTCCGTATAATTGCAGACACCTGCATGGGGTCACCAGTAGGTGCTTGCTGAAATATTTAGCCAGCTGCTCACCCAGGTGGCATTGGCTTCTGGCTTCTGCCACCCGGCTCCAGATTCTTCTCCTCTGCTCCTCTGACCCTGCTTGCTTCTCCTTTCAGTGGTTTCGACTGGGCCCGGCAGGCATGTTACAGGCCACAACAGAATTAATTTAATTTAATGCCAAAAGGATTTCCATTACGGCGAGAACAATGTGCGGCTCACAGCTCCGAAATACAACATCAAAAGACAGCGATACAAATCAAGTGGGTAGCCGTTTGTGAGCCAAATTGTGCCCCTTCCTCTCCCACTGCTCTCCCACTTGGCAGCGATTTGCAGGCTTTGACGTATGCGGTTACCATAACTCCAGTCGGGCGAGTGGTCCTGCTTACGTTTTGCTGTTCAAAAGGTTCTTGGCTACAAACTGCCTCAATTATTCAACTGAAATGCCAACGAAAGCGCATTGACAGGGCTCTTACTTACGTATTTATGGACCCTCAAACACACACGAGTTTAATCAAATATGTCCCCCCCTATGCATGAATATGTAGTTGAACTATTGCCTCTTCAAGCAGTGCCCTTGAGTTCTGCTCAAACTTGCACTTTTGGTGGCTCCTCGCAGATGGATAGCGACAATTGAAGTGAAATTAAGCGAAGCACTTCATAACAGCAGGTCAATGGGGAAGCGACAAGCAGTGTCTGGGTATCCGCTTGAAGATTCCAACGATGCGTACTCGGTAATGGATAAGAGTCGGGTTAAAATATGAGATATAATATATGTAAGTATTGGGTGGTAAGTAAGTGCAAGCTTATATGCTAAGACCACTGCTTGAGAGCTGCGTGATTGGAGCGTGAGTGCAAGCAGCGCGCTAACAGTGCGCTGTTAGCAGGAGCGGTAAGCACCTGTTACCCATACAGCGATACAGCATTAACTTAAGCAGTGCAAATCATGTGCATTCTCCACACTCCGCAATCACAGCAACTCTCGCCCGTCTTTGCTGTCTGGATCTGTCGCTGATCAAACAAATAAAAGCCACAATCCCTATAAAGATGCTGCATCGGTCTATTAGCAATATATGTACGCACTAATTGAACACGTATTCGGATAGTAAACATGCAAACTATATGCAGCAGAGAGACAACAATACAAACAAAAGAAGGAAAAAAGACAGAAAATGTAAATTTGTTTGCCTTACGGTTAGTTTGTGGTTAAAGTTTTCCAATTAAATGCTGCATAAATTACATGCGTAAAATCATTTACGGCAAATTGAAATTAATTTGAATTATATTCACACAAATGTGTGCACAAAACACATCAAATATAAGCTGGAACAATATTTTTGAGGGGAAAAAGGGAAGCGGAGCCACAGCAGCAGCAGCAGCAGCAGCGAGCCACAAAGCCAAGGCAAACAAACATGAGAAGACAGAATGACAGCCAGGAGACAGACGAGGAGTAGTCCAAGGCGACGGAGCGACACACAGACACGGTGTCGCCAGGCACAGTGTTGTCTCCTCGCATGTGCAGGCTCCAGCAAAAATAGCCAAAAGCATTCCGTGGCAATTAGCCGAGCCAACAGGCCCAGGGAGCACCTTTTGCACTGCATAAACCCCGCCCCGCTTATCAGCTGTGAAAACTGATGTGAATGACTTGTGATTATCCACAGCAGAGTGCCGTGCCCAAATGGCAGATGCATGCCCAAAATCTCTGAACATTTGTGAGAAAACAGCCAGAGCTGAGCACTGAACAGCAGCAGAAAAATGCTTCATTGTCTGCACTAATGTATAGATATTTGGGGGCCACTTTATGACTGTCATAATTAGTTTAAAAACAAATAAAAACTATAGAAATACGAGTGTGTGTGTGTGTGTGTGTGTGTGCGTGTGTGGATTTATGGCAGTCATTTCGATGATGTGAGAATGACTTTATTTGTCGTATTTATTGGCTGTGAAAATACATTCATTTCATGCACAAATGTGGATAAATATTTAAATCAGAGATATCGCTGCTCATTGAGCTAATAATTGAGTTAAATATTTGCACATGGAAATCCGAAACAACTTAGTGCGTGGGGGGAGGGGAGGGCGCACAGGACACAGGATCGATGGCTGAGGGCTGAGGGCTGAGGGCTGACAGCCGCCATATGCATTCAATTAAAATGCATTTTCATTTGGAGCGTCAGGACATGTGACTCAATAATGAATGCAAATTAATTGTATTGCCATTTGCACAAACACATCATTATGCTACCAACGCACGTTAGCATCCGAGCCATGCAAAATCATGCAAAAACATGCCATGGAATATTATTGCTGCCCACGAGTGGGGCTCACGAAGCAGGGTGCCAGCAGTGGCCGCAACAGTTGTCCTCTGACATTTTCATATCTTATTTGCACTTAAATGTGATTGGACTTTGGGAGGAACAAATCTAAGCAATAATTAAGCAGTGAGCCACGGAAATGATTTCATTTAGCTTGAAATGAATCGAAGGAGCATGCCATAAATGTACACAACAAAACTCGTTTGCCAATAAGTGGGCGACACTCAAGGGTCTGCTGAACAAGAGAAATGTTGAACCAAACATCGAGTTACACTGCACTAAATGACACACAAAAATACGGAGCTAAAGTAGGGAATTAATAGGAGTTTAATACGGAACTGTAATCCGTTCATAAGACCCGAAATAAACTCATAAACACAAAGCGCAAAGTAAAGTTGGTGCTGCGCCACTTCGGAGCTGTTTGGTGCCTTGCGGCAAACTTTTGCTGCTTTTTTGCACAGATAATTCCGCCTCTGAGCGCATAGAAATATTTAATAATTGTTATCCTGCGACTGCACTGCTTAATTGTTGCTCCATGAACGTGATGCTGTTGTGCGTGTGCAGTGTTAATTGATTTCAAAGCAGAAGACAGCTGAAAAAATGAGGCCGCAAATTCCTAGAACAAAATCTGCTTTGGCACAGTCACAGTGGCTGTGGGAAGGTCACAGCTTGGTTATTGGAAACTTTACACAAATATTCTTTGACAAATTAAGCCGAAAAATGTTGAGAATATGAGCAGCCAAAGCGTAGGCAATGGCCAGAAAATTCTTGTCTCTCTTTAGGCCTCTTTGCAGGCCCCAGGGTTGGGCCAGGGTTGGGCCAGGGTGCAGCTCGAACAAATTCCTATTACAATTTTGAGCTTGAGCTCCATTTCCATCAAAGGCCAAGGCGGCTGCACGGATGCGATAGATCGGATGTAGTTGTAGGTGTGTGTGTGTGTGTGTTGTGTGGCATGCAACATGCCCAAACTCACCCATAAATTCTAGTCGAGCATAGAATTGTGGGAAACACAATGGACTTCCACTTTGTACACGAGCGTGCAGGGTTTGGGGCGAAAGGGTATTCGCTCCTTTTGTGTTCCCAGCAATTACCCAAGGACCCTGCCATTTGCTGTGAACTTTATCAACGAACTCTTTGGCCAGCTTTTGGCATCATGGACACGGCAGCGAGAGATCTCTCTAGGGTTCAAGAGGATTTGGTGTGCGCTTACAGCGCCCAATCGTTTGGGCATTTTCCGTCGAATTTGCCATAAGCCCAAGGCATACAATTTGGCAGAATTTCAAGCTATATTTATGTCACATTTGGGGAAATATTTACGGCCAGTTCAGTGAAGATCTAACGCAGCTATTTGCTGTTCTTGCAGACATTCCTCAGCTCAGAGTTTCAGAACTTCTTCGAGTTCAGTTCACTTGGAACTTTGCAGTGCATCAATATTTCGTGGAGACCATTTGCCTCTCTCTCGCTCTTTTATCCCTTTGATTTTTTTGGGTTTTTTGTAGTCATTTTTTGTTGTTTCTTTGCTCTTCTCCTGCTTGTTACAATATTCAAATTGGCCGGGCAAAGATATGCAAACTCAAAGAAGTCCGCTCGCTCTCTGACACACCTTCGACACAGCTTTGGCCATGGCTGGGCCATGTGGGTCCTGCTGTAGAGGCGCTGCCATCGCTCTCTTTGGCTGCCAAGTCTTTACCGACACTTGCAGCAACTCTTTGGCTTTCAGCCGAGCACTAAAATCTGCCCGCAGTCACAGTTTTGTGTATTTCTTGATGGAAAATTGTCCAAGAACCTTTGGCAGATCGAAGCGGTTACAGTCTATGGCCACAAAGTAGTTGCAGCTCACGGCCTGGGATTTATTATTATTTATTTACGCACGGCTCCTGCTGCGTGAAGCTCTCCTTTCTGTTTTTATTTTTTGTTCAGTGTGTTAATTGGAGAGTGCAAGACGGGCGTAAGTAGTGGGTGTGGCAGCTCTGACCCGGCACTGTTTATCGATACGGAAGCGCAGCAAGCAGCAGGCAGCAAGCAGTAAGCAGCAAGCAGGGCAAAGCAGTTTCGCTAGCGGTAACGGTTACGGTTACGGTTACGGTTACGGTAAACGTGGAAATTTCTTGGAAGGCACCAGAGTGGGACACAATTGGCCATTGATTGCCAATTGATTTGTCGAGTGCTTGGGCGGGGGCTGACCTGTGGGCGTGGCGGGCCGGTAAAGTGTTTCAAAACGTAAAGAACGAAAGTCCCAGTGGATCGTCTGTGTGTCTGCCAAGCCAAGCCTCAAATTTAAACAATTTCACAGCTAACTTATGAGCGTTGTAAACGGAGGCACACGAGGGTGCACGGGGGGGTACATGCTGTAATGGGTGGCGGAGCACGGAGCAGGATCTGTGGAGTGTTGAGGAAGTGGTAGCCGGAGCAGTAGCAGTGGCAGGACCACGCTAGGACTTGCATATTCGTTACATTTACCGCAGAACGAGAACGACTTCGGGAGAGTGAGAGCGAGAGTGAGGTCCCTGGCCTGATGGGCGACTGGCAACCGCATAGCTTATGCAGACGAGACCGAGAACGGAGATGGAGATGGAGATGGTAATAAAGCCCCCGGTCCGGGAGCCGGAGCCGGAGCCAGACGCAGACCGACCATCTGATGGGTGCAACGGAGCCGCAACGGTAACGGGAAGGATATGCCAAAAGAGGTACAGTCCCGTCCCGTTCCCACCGTCCACCCCTCTGTGGGGCAGACAAAGGCACGCAAAAACTTTGTTGCAAAACACTTAGCACACACACAATCACACGCATCCAACATGGATGCAGACACACACACAAGCACAAGCGAATGGTGCAGGAGGCAAATGTGGCCGCGCATTGAACTGCCGCTGGAAACGGCTCGTTCTGAATGAAATTGGTCCGAAGTTTGATGGCAGATCGTTGGGAATTTTAGTGCAAATAATAAAGCTAAAACAATGGCAACTAAAAGGCAACAAAATGCAATTTAAAGAAAAACTTTTAAGAGCATTCTAAGAGCAAGGACAAAGGAACTGCTGCTGGCTGTCCAAGCTTAGATCCTGTTAACGGATCTCCATTAGGATCTCTACCAAAAAGTAAACCCAAAGATGCCCTCAAATGAAAGCCATCAGTTAGCCAAAGGTTGTTGCCTTTTAGCTGCTGAATCTAAGCTACTACGAATGTCCCTTGACATCGCATTGGAAGCGCTTGTCGGGTGGATTCCGCCACACATTTCCCATTGAGTGTGGCCATGCTGTGAAAGTGAGTGTGGCCATGTCGTGTGGCCCTCTGTGTGTGTGTGTGTGTGTGTGCGAGTGTTGTGCATTGTCTGGTTAGTCCTTTCCGCATATATTTGAAAATAAAGTTACGACAAGTTGCACTCAATTTTCAGCATTTACTGTCAGCGCACAGGCACGCCATGCCACGCCATGGCATGCCACACAACGGCGCGGCGTCCAGCCAGGCAGCCATCCAGTCATCCAGTCATCCAGTCATCCAGCCAGGCAGTTATCCAGTCAGGCAGTTGAGAAGTCCACCAAAGTAACAAAAAGACACAGAGCGCAGCCAACCTCCCTCCCTCCCACGGGCGAGAGAGGGAGAACGGGTGCAGGACATGCCACTGTGTGGCAACAAAAACTGTGTCAGGCCCAACGATTGTGGACAGTGGCTAGGACATGGTAAAAACAAAAGCCAAGCAACGCATAAAAACGCTTGAAATGAATACGTGTTGCAGTTGTGGGACTTCCCTCTCCAGTTCCAGCCCTCAGAGCCAAGCCTCAGCCTCTTGCCAGGCATTGCAGCTGGGCCCAGGGGCATATCAACACCCGTGCTGCAGCCCCTGCTCTTGTGGAGCAGAAAGAGTGTTTAGAGTGCGTCTTGGCACAGCTGGGCTCTCGCATTCAATCCGAAGCATTGGTGGAGAGCCATCGGCGAGCCTGCAATGCCCCACAGCCCAAGGGAAAGCTTGAGTCGCGTGAGCTGCGTGAGTCGTGCAGGAAGCAAGCAGAACCCACAGCTCCAGCAGGAGCATCTCCAGTGATTTTTCAGCCATCTTTTGGGCCATTCCAGGCCAGAGGCCAGAGGGCGTGCATGCAGCGGCCTCATTGTTAAGGACTGGACGCCCGCACCGGCGAGATAAGCTCTGCAGGTGGTCGGCGACCGAACTGGACCGGACATCCACTGCTGCATTTGCATACGGAATTTCGCTGTGCGTGTATGTCCGTGAGGTAATGCCAACGTCAACGAGGGAGAATGTAGAACGTGTGGCGTCAACAGCTCAACACCCACACAGAGGGACACACACCAACAGCCACTCATCCACTCAGCCACTCGGCCACTCGGCCACTCATCCAGTGCAGTGGCTGGCAGCGGGGCAATGGGGGAAAATCTCATTTTGAAAAGTGTCACAACATGTCGGGCATCAGGCTGTCAGTGCCGCCGGCAGCTGCAAGTGTATTCAAATTCCAACAAATTAGCTTAGTAAATTAGCTGCTCATAAATTTGCGGCCATAAAAACGGACACAGAGACAGGCACAGAGGCAGACACATTTCAGGCACAAGTGGAGACAGCTCTGGAGACTGCATTTGTCATCGGTTTAGTTACCATTACCAGATCTTGACATGACCAAAACTCTTAATTAAGTCTCTCACATTTCATGTGTGCGGAGACCACTGTGAGTTGTGTTTGGTAACTGCATTTGGGATTACATTGGGCTTACCACCGCTCACTCTGCTGTGCCTTGGCACCTGTCTGTGCTCCTGGCCTCGTTGTCAGCTTCATCCCCAGCCAAGCCATTCGTCACCCAGCGAACCAACTGCCGCGGTTTGCTCTGCATCCGCAAAGATATAGCGGACTCTTCCAGCTCTTAGACGAACATTTCTTCATTGGATTTGGATCAGTATTTATAGCCCGCGTGGCTGCATCAATCAACAAATAACCAAATGCGATTTATAAATATCTGAAAGATACAAAATACATTTGAGTGTGCTGAAAAATCGGCCATAAATTTCACACTGATGTCCAGAGTTGAGCCGAAAAAATGAAGCACTCACATTTGAAACAATTTCGAGTTTCACTCGCTGCTCCGATTGATTTCTTTCAGTTTTTTCGGGCAACAGCGCTAGTCTATACTGGGAAACCATGGCTGAAAGTATTTTGCAATTATAATGAAAACTTTTTACCACTTAGTACATCAATTGGGAACGGTTTCAATTACATTTTACGCCACGACCACTCCTGCTCTGAGGCATATGAATGAAGTGGTTAATAAGATGATTAAGGACAGCCAAAGAACCATCGCTTTCAGGGCAAAATTATCGTTATTTACCAAAGGTGAAAGCGGCACCGGAACTGATGAACATTTCAGCTGATTATTCGGCCTCGAAGCAGTTGGCCCTGCAATGGCCCTGGGGCTAGGCCTACAAATGAGACCCTTGTGACGAGGTAGCATTGACTTTTCAATTAATAATGACATTTCCATAACAGTGGCAATTGAATCAATTGAATACAACTTCATTTTCATAAGTAGCAATGACAAGGCCGCGTGTGGAAGCGGAGCGAACTCTTCGCTTGGTGTCCCTTGAGGGGGAGACCTTCGACACGGATCTCCTCGCTGCCACGACTTCGGGCTACATCAAAGAGTGTCTGCAGGAGAATGGCGACATGCCGGAGGAGGAGCAGGCGGAGCAGCAGACAGCTGTAATTTCGTTGCCCTTTGTGCGGTCTCCCATTTTGAGCAAAATACTGACCTGGGCCCAGCACCACAAGGCGGAGCCAGAGGCGGCTCTGCAGCAGGAATTGTCGGCATGGGATGCCGAGTTTCTCAATATTGACGGGACGACACTCTTGGAGCTGGCGATGATGGCCTACTTTCTGGACATCAAGGGACTGCTGGAGCTGACTGCCGCGGCCGTGGCCAAAGGAATTATGATGGAACATTAAGACAAGGCATTAAATCCAACACTTAATACCACAGCAAGGAGCTAGCTGATAAGTCAGCGGAATCCGCAACAAAAAATTAACAGAGTTGGCCAAATAAAACATATTTAACCCATGCAATAAGAGTTTATATTTTGTGTACCTCTTAAAATAAGGATCGTGTGGGCAAGCAGTCCAAAAGAGTGTTAGTTAACAGAACGCGCTCAGACGACACTAACATAGAGCTGTAGACGGGGGCGAACTAAGGCTGTTAGCGGAAAGCGGCCAGAACTGTTAGCTGAGCGCGGCCACCGACTGTTAGCGGAGATCGGCCACCGGCTGCTAGCAGTAGCACGCTGTTACCCTTTGCTGTTAACAGCGCTGTTGCCCTGTTCTAGCTGCTGCCCTCAACAAATGCTTTTCTTTTTGATTAGCACCCAAACTTAACCATCAATTCGTGTAAACACTTTCTAAGTTCAACACACACATACATATGCTTTATTTTGCAAGGAAATGTTACAAGGAAATTGCCCTATTAAATATCATTATTTGTTGTGTGTTGGCCAAGAGTGTTTTTCTGTTGTTTGTTGTTTGCCCTTTTAATTGGGGAAACGAGCATCGCCTCGCAGCCGCCAGTTGCAGCAACCATGGGCGCCTGGATCTCCAGCGCATTTGGCGGCAAAAGCTGTTGAGGGCGCCACCAGGCGGTTCTTGTAGATGCCAACAGAGCGAAGGCGCGTCTTTACCTCCTTGGCCGCTGGCCAGACCTGGTTCTCTGTCTTTGGGTCGGCCAATTTATCGGCCAGTAGCAGACCAATGGTCAAGATCTGACCGCGAGTGTAAGTGACGTGTGCAGCAGCGCCGTGTCCTTCGGCAATTGGTTCCGGCTTGATCGAAAGCTTGGCGATCTCAGGGCAATTGGCCAGGGACTTGGGCAAGGCCATTGGGCGTTCGTTGTCGCGAGTTTCAGTGCTCGGACCCACACGGTTGTTCAGTCTCTTGTCAATGCTGTTGCCCACTGGCTGATTCATCGTGTTGGACATTCTGCTGAGAGCGTGGCCAAGACTGTTTATTGTGTGGAACTTACTTCAAGCGAATCTCTTACTTGCTTGTTACCCGAACAAAATAATTTCCTTGCACGGAAAAAAAAAACCTGGAAAATTCGAAACGATGTGGTTGGTTTGCTGAGCAATGATCTACTGAACGGAAACAGATTTTGGGCTCGGGCAGCACACAGCCCAATGACAGGAGTCACCAATTCCAGGCTGCTTTGTTGGGGGAAAGAAAAGGAATCTCGGAGCTCAAATGGAGTGAAACAAGCAAAGAAGTTGCCCCAAAGAAGACCCTCAATAAAGTCCAGGAAATAACTTCGTAGGCTTCAATTTGACAACTATTAAAATATATAATTAAAATTTGAATTGGATGGGAATTGGCCTCCAAACTACATGGAGCCGCGTCGTCCTGGGTTGGCGTCGGCACTGGGCGGCGGTCGGCGATTGTTGGACGGGCCGAAGCTGCGAGTCCGCTGGAATCCACCGATCATGCTGAATCCCCGGAAGCCCTCCTGCCGATATGCACGAGCTCCGGGCGCGCCAATCCAACCATTTGTGAAGCCCGGATGCTCGGGGTGGGGGCTGCCTGCACCGTTGAGGGTCGGGGGATGGTGGTAGGCAGAATTAGTCCACTGGTTGCGCTGACGGCCATGGTGGCCGCGAGTGTTGTGGTGGGGTCGTCGTGCCGGCTGTCTCTCGGGTCGCAGCAGCTCCTCCTGGCTGCCACTGGCATCTGGATTGTGGTGGCCCGACCTTGACCTTCGGCGTTGATGGGTGTAGTCCAAGTTGCGGCGCCAGCTGCTGGTTGAGGCCGCTTCAGTTGAAGCTGTGGCCGAGCGAGCGCGCCAGTTGTCAGTCGGTGGCATGTGGCACCCCGAGGTGGCTGCCGGTTGCCCCATCTCCAGTGGCGCCCGCTGTCCGCCGGCGGCCGCACAACGACGCTTTACATAGGAGGACCAGGTCTGAACCAAAGCATAGTTCGGCTGCTCCTGGAACATGGTGTCGTACTCGCAAAAGTCGGAGAAATCATCGTCGTCCGACGAGCCATAGCCATCGAGAGGAATCTCCTCATGGTCAGCTGCGTTCAGGGGAGTTGTGGCAAAGCCATTTGAAGGGGCAGCTCCTTCAGTTGTGGTAGTACCCGCAGCTCCTTCAGTTGTGGATGCGGAAGATGTTGGAGCAGCGGAAGATGTGAAAGCTCCAGATGTTGCAGCAGCAGCTCCCATTTGGACTGCACTTCCACGTGCCTTGCCGCTCCTCTTTGCGGCCTGTTGCGGCCTTGCCCGCCAATTCGCTGGCTGCCTGACGCTTGTGGCCTGCTCCTGGCGACTGATGCGCATAAAGTAGTTCCGCTCGATGGGTGCCAGCACTGCCAAGTCCTCCAGCGGTGCAGGAGTGCTCACTGCGGAGTCGCAAAACAGAGTTTCAATGTGTTCACTGGGCTCAAACATTGCTTACCTTCCGCTGCCGTGGAGCCCTGCCGCTGCTGCTCCTCGGGCTCGTCCTGCCCGTTGTCTGGCACTGGCTTCTTGTCGGGATTCATGTCCTTATGCGTGGCGTGGCGTAAACTAATACAATTTTAACCCATAAACTGATTACTGTGTACGCGTGCGATGTCCGATGTCCGATTGTGAGCAACGAGACACCGAGACCAGCGTCCTGTGATGACTGTGATTCGTGTGAGGCCTCGAATCACAGCTTGAGCCTGCACTGCCTGCCTGCCCTGACTGCTTTTCGAACGTTCAAAATTCAAATTCAATGGAAAACTGAGTGCTCAACACTCATCAAATCAAAGCAATGGCAATGGCAATGGAAATCCTCTGCGCAGGTCATCTGCTTTGAGTAGTTTTTACCAACAAATGAATTTTGAGCAGCTACTGGGACCAACACGAGCGGAAAGTCTCACCTCAAAAAAGTTATCAACCAGCACTGAGGGTGCGCCGGGGGTGGGATGGAGTTTACTTTCTTATGTTTCCTGTTTTAGCAGCATGTCGAGCCTGTGCAGCCTGTGCAGCCTGTGCAAAAAATGCGCTGAGCGAGCAAGCAGCTCGAGTCCACAAGCCGTGCAGCGGAGGGGCGGGCAAGCAGTTAAAATAATTGCAACAAATTTGGAAGTTTTCGCTTGTTATGGCATTCTGCATGCTGCTGCACATAATCCAAAGCAAACAACGAACTGCCGCCGAGAGGCGGTGACAGTTTTCCGCTTCTACGGCGAGGGGCAGCCGTTTTGCCAGCGATTATGAAGGATAGGGAGTGGGGAGGTGGGGAGGTGGGGAGGCGGCAGCCACATAAATGTTTTAAGCTGTTGTGAATTATGGTAATGAATGTCAGCGCAAACTTCCGGATGCCTGGGCACAGACCCTCGAAGCAGACGCCCCGGAGTAGACCCCCGGAGCAGACTAGACGCCCGAAAGCAGAGCCAGGCCCAGACCCAGACCCAGACCCAACCAGACACCCGTGGCACTGTGGCACTATGGCACCCTTTTTTTTGCAGTGTCTTTTGTTTTGACCATCTTTTGTGCTCGGCCACGTGGCCACTCGACATTGGCCCGTGGCAGTGGCAGTGGCTACGGCAGCGGAAATGCAACGTTTGCAGCTGCAAGCGAAAACACACACACACAAACACACAAACACACGCACACACAATTGACAAACCGTTACTCGGGCAGTGCCAACGGTGCTGCACAGTGTTGCAAAGGTCAGCGAAAAAAGTGTGCCAAAATATGGCATCAGTTTTGTACAGAAATTTCAAACTCTAAAGAGTTTCGATACAAGAGTGAAATTTCGCATGGCTGCTGCAGCTTTCGCTTTTGCAAGAACATTTCCGTTGCAGAAAATCTACAGAAAATTAATGCTACAAAAAAAACGAAGACAAATAAGGGCATAAATATTTTTCTGAAGAGAGCAATTTATCTGGTGACTTTTTTTCCATTATTTACTTCACTTAAAACTAGTTTTTGGTTATCAAATAGTTTTGGTTGTTCAGTGCAAAAGCAGTTCAAGTTTTGGCTTTTTGTGACCAGAATAAACCAGAATAAAGCCGTAATTAATTGACTTAAAAGTGCTGCAGCTCCACTGTGCAGTGGCTCAGCTCGGCTCGTTTTGGTTGAAAGCAGAAAGGGAATCTTTAATTTCCTCAATGCGGTTAAGGAGGCCATCAAAGCCTGTGGACTGATTACTGAATGGTTGACCAAGCGAGGGGAGAAAACAGCTGGCGGCAGTGGGTTGGAGGCTGACTCGATGATTGCTGCTCTTGCCCCACAGTTCGGGGAGCTCGCTTGCCCCCAAGACAATGCCACAGGCGCTAAATTCACTTGCCCCTTGATCAAAGGGTGTCCTCTGGGGCAGCAGGACACACCAAAAAAGGAGTGGAGAGAGAGGGAGAGAGGGAAGCACAGGCACACCTGATTTACGGCGTCGCGCATTGCCACTCTTAGCTGTCCATAACAAATTGGACACCAGTTGATAGAGGCGCCAACTTGTCGCAATGCAGGCAGCGTGCCTGCCCCTGTCCGAAGTGCTGCCAACCGCACACAGTCTTCCCCACAGCCATCCATCCCCGAGCCCTTGGCATTCACCACAAACAGAGTTCAGACATCCGTTTGCTCCACGCTCCACGCCCAAGATTGAATGGAAATTACTCAAAGTGGAGTGGAGAAATACTCGATTTAGGCAAATTAATTTGCAGATTTATTTGCTCAGGAGCACAAAACTGAGCATTCTTCTCACAGAAAAAATAAAGCACCTTCAGAGCAATATTTTCCATGGCAGCTATGCAAATACTAAATCACATTGAAAGCATCCAAATACCCAATAGCAAATTTGAACAAAAGGAAATATATGCCGGGGTAAGAGGGTTTTCATTTTTTATATTATTCTGCAAATATTCAAAAGCATTTTTGATCTATAAACTAGCTTCTCGAGAGCTTCCTTTACCTTTTAGGTCTGTAAATTCTGAGCAAGAGGCTGGAGGCTCAACTATGCCCAAAGCAAAACAGAATCATAAGAAACCAAAACAGAAATTAATGTCGAAGAAATAGTTACAGAAAAAACACAGATTCAGCTTGCAGCTGACTTGCGTTAAAGCCTCTAAGGAATCGGAGATTTTGGAGCCTAAAAAGGTGCAACAAATGGCTTAAAATCGTCGAATGATGTTGATTCTCTGCACAAATGTGCCCTAAGTGAACGAACTATTTCAAAACAAATCACACGAGTGCAGAACACTCTCGAAATGTGACCAAAATCAGCGCTCAGCGGCAGCGGTGCCACGTTTAAGAAGCCATTGAAGAAGCTGCTCATTTTCGCTGGCAGTATCTAAAACGGATACAAAATGGCACTGGCAAAACTTTTAATTGGACCAAAAGTAAAACAGATTTTCGCACAACTTCAGAATGGAGCCCCAAGGAGTGGTTGGCAGCAGCAAGCAGAGCGAGAGGAGCGAGAGGAGCAGCAAGTGCAACATTAACAACAGCTGCCCCGAAATAGTGACAAGCTAAGTGCTATGTTTAGTTGATTTGCGACTATTGTGGCACGCGTCCCGCTGCAGACCATCGCCTGGAGCTGCCTGGAGCCATTGCACACTCCGAAATGTAATTCCCTTAATCGATATAATGTCAGATTAACAATGCTCAACATCGGCAATGACAACCGAAAACAGCTACAAACTTTGGTGGCAGCGGCCGGGGGGTGGAGATTGGGCCACAATGCAATTGACACCTCAGTTGGACGCCCACCCCGACACACACACGCACACACAATGGAGTTTGTGGGTGGTGCTGCAGCTGCCTCACTCACTGCCGCATTAGGACACGCACACACACGCACAAAGGCTGATGTTTGATTGAATAAGCTGACAATATATACAAATATAAGGCATAGATGTGCCACGCCCACATATACTTGAAGCGCCTTGCAGTGCCATGTGCTCGTCGCTCCTCGTCTTCGTCTCCGTTGAGTTGCAATTGCAATTGCATTTGCCTGATACGCTTCATTTGGCTGAAGCTGAAATTCGATTAGCCAAAAGTGTTTGTGTCCCGTATGTGCCCTGCCCATGTGTATCCTTGCCCCTGTCTGTTTGCCACGTGTGTGCGAAGAGTCCTGAAGTCTGTCTCCATGCCTGTGTCCACACCACGACGAATGCCAATAACGCAAAGTCCTGGCTTATATTCCTGTCAAAATGGCATGGTTAGGTGTTGACTGGCAACAAAATCAGAGGAGTTGCCCAGCATAGGGAGGAGTAGGGAGTCCGGAGTGGGAGCTGGGAGCTGGCCGTTCGCCATGCAAAAGTTTGCAAATGCCAAAGAACAAACAGCAGCAGCAGCGGCAGCAGCAATAAAAAGAATCGCTATCGTATCGGTATAGAATCAAATCGAATCGAATGAAATGCCATGACTGCTGCAGGAACTTGTTGCATGCAGCCAGGAGACTCT
Organism: Drosophila subobscura; assembly: GCF_008121235.1. Lineage (NCBI taxonomy): Eukaryota > Metazoa > Arthropoda > Insecta > Diptera > Drosophilidae > Drosophila > Drosophila subobscura. Next base: position 18,672,483 of record NC_048530.1, on the reverse strand, counting down.
CACTCCCCTCTCCATCTGTGTGTGTGTGTGGCAAGGTTGCACTGTGGTTTGGTTTTGGCGGATGGATTCTCATGCGCAAATACATTTGACAGCTGCTAGCCGGGGTTAGCAAAAACTGCACTTCCCTCGCCAAAACAGAACCCGGTCTGTCTGCGACTTATGGCTGCATTTGTTGCAACTAATCTGCGTGGCACATTTCAACATTTTAGCGGAAATCTAGTCACATATTCTGTACCTTTGGGCATTTCAATAGCATTCCAATTGTTATCATTCTTCTCCCATTTGTTATGTAACATTTAATGTGTTCCAATAGCGCTGAAGTTTTTCCTTGCATTGCCATTCAATATTCATTAACTTTTCTGTAGTTTTCATTTCAGCTTTATGTCAGTAATGCTGATGGAAATATCTCTGGTTATTCTTCTAGTTCGAAGTCTCTTCCACTCCAGTCACTCGTTCCTCCCTAAGCCGCATATTCCTCACCCACTCGCTGCTTTCTGCAACTCCATTTTCATCACTTTACTTAACCAGCCAAAATTGTGTCCCTTTTTGGCAGTTTCTCCAGCCATTTGCCATTGAAAAGTGCATCCCGAATTCGTTGTCCGTCTCCAATTCGTTGAATCTCCGCACATCCTTTTTCTCGCTGGTTTTTCGCTCCTTTTTGTTGCATACTTTGTGTGATTTTGCAACGAGCTTGTCCGAGTGCCGCTGAGGTGAGGATTGGTTGGGGATTGGTGTGGGGTGGCGGGCACAACACGATGGATGGATTAGAAACGATGGAGAAAGAATGCAGCTGCCCCAGTGCAGAGTTTTGATTTGTTTTTGTTTGTGTTTTCTTTTTTTTTTCGGCTTTCTGTTCCCCTCCCAACCGACTGCATTTCATCTGCATATTGAGCAGCTTTTCCAGTCACCCGTTCCACTTTTTCACCGACAGACAGAGGCAGAGAGAGAGAGAGAGAGAGGGAGAGAGAGGGACACCCAACTGCTGTCCGTTGTTTTCCATCCGTGGTGAGCATAATTTTTTAAGCACATTTCAAATCAATTTGAGTGTTAAGCCATGTCCGACTGACCAATCAGTTGGCCATGTGGAAATTGAATGGATCACAGGTCACAGGGAAAAAATGCGAATGGAAATGGAAATGGCAAAGCGAAGAGGGAGAGGGAGAGTGAGAGTGAGAGGGAGAGGCCATGTTGGAGGATTGGAATGCTCTGTTAATCATTTAACTCAATTAGATATAATTAAGTTGGGCTGCCACTTTTTATGCCCGTTTTGTTTTGTGCATTTTGAATGAAGCTGCCAGCACAACGGCAAACAAAAAAACACCAAGAAATTAAACACATATACATGTATGTATGTGAAGCACTGTACGTCTGAAATATGCGTATAAATATTTCATTATCAATTAATTCCAAATGAAACGTGCTGCTGCTGCTGCTGCTGCTCTTCCTGTGAATTGCATTCAAATTGTAAGTTCTTTTTTTATTGTTTGCTTTAAATTTGATTTCGAAATCAGTTTTGTGCTTTTATTCCGTGTCATTCCATTCAATTTCAGCAATTCCATTCATCTCATTTAAGCTTTATCCCTCTCATTCTTTCATGGCAAATTAACTCATTTATTACATTCCTCTTTCGATCTTCTGTTTCCACTCCATATCGTGATCATTGCCGATACTAGCCCATTTCATTTGTAGTTCAAAGGATTCACATTCCAAAACTGCAACACATTTCTGCTCCACATGAACCGCCATTGCCCCTAGATCCCAGATAAACCCAAAGGACGGACAAGGATTTTCCCCACCTAACAGTGGCCACCCCTTTCCGTCATTATCTATAATTTGCAGAGCACTTTTTATTCGATTTTAGATAAAAGCTACGGCAAATGCATGACTTAGTCAGTAAACAATTGTTTCGAGTGGAATTTACTTGATAATTCGGGTGTTTATCGAGTCATTTCCAAGCTTAAATTATCCGCACCTCTGCACCGTTTATTTCGTAAATATTTGCTTACTGGATTTTGGTAGGGGTATCTCCCATTCCAGACCTATGCCACGTCATTTTCAGGCACCTTTTTCAGTTCTCTAATCCCAGTTGGACTGTGCATAAATTACCAAACAGAAATAATACCATTTCCATGCTCTTGATGGTAATTCATGTTTAATTTAATCAACTTTTTGTTTTGGCCAAATTTTCATTGGCAATCGTCCCGAGTCGTGCCCAAACCCTTTTTACATTGCTTTCTTGCCGCCATTAAATCGTATTCTTAAGCCATTTTGTGGATGGTGGAAATAACACCCAAAGGTAGGCAACTTTTTTTTTGACGACGAAAAAAGTTTTCCATGGATTTCTGAATCTGATTTGCGTGTGTCCAAGTGGAGCCAAGCGGGGAAAAACAAGCAAGCGAATCTCAAACTCAAACTCAAAACACCCACACACACACACACACACATACACTTTCGCTCTTTCTGACAAGTTTGACCGACGCTTCGTTGGTCGTCGGTCGCCTCGCCATCGTTTCAGCCAACTTGTTGCACGATTGCAAACATCCGGCTCACAACAATACGACTGAGACTACGGCTACGGCCACGACCTGTGCGTGGGCGGGGCCACTGGGCCATGGAATTGAGTGCAAAACGTCGTGCTATGTGCATGTTTTTACGAGTGCAATTATGATGGACCTGCAATTGGATGCAAAAGCAGTGTCGCAGGCGTCATTTCAATCAGCAAAACCCAAAGGCATTTTTTTTCCCACAACAATTTCCCCTCCTGCATGCCCTACGACAGTGGGCTCGTGGACTTTAATCACACGATTGTCATGCCAAAACAAATGTGAAGCTAGAAATGGGATTGGTATTTATTAGGTTATATTTTATATGTTTTTAGCTGAAAGCATAATTTATATTTATGCTCCTATTTCTGCACCTTAGCCGACGCACAATTAATGCACCTGAAAACAACAAAATTAAGGACACAGGAAATAATTGTTTTCGACTTTTTCCAAGTCTTTAAGGTCAAAATTTCGTAAAAAATACCTCACAATAATTATAATTTTTGCATTTCAAAGCTTAATGTTTCCCAGACGGTAAGCTGAAGCCACAAAGTGTTTGGATACACTTTATAGATGCATTTATCAGCTTTTTAGAATGACAAAGTGCACTACAACCAGAAGTAAGATGCTTAAACTATGTGCAAAAAGAAGATCTACCAGTGCATATCAATGGTACTACTAAGAGCCGAAGCACACCCACTAGACCCGTAGAAACGATGGTAAGAGAACGGTTTGCTCTCAAAAAATAACGAAAAATCAGTCAAAAAGGATTACATTACCTCAGCTGCCATATCCAATTTGATTATTTCTATATGTGGTCCACATTGAATCTGTAGTCGATCTGCTAGGGCATCAGAACATTCGACAGCCGAAACTTTGTGTTTTTTTGTTTTTTAACCGCACATTTTATCAAAAAAAAGAACCTCCTCCTTTCCCGTGTGTCTGTCGTGTGTGTGTGTGTGTGTGTGTATAATTGTAGTGATGTTAATTAACTGAAATCGCATTAATAAAGTTACTGGAAAATGCGCTTCTTATATGCATCAACACCACCGCAGTGTGCGCGTCAGGGATGAGCTCGTGCCACGATCGTGTTCTTGCTTGCTTTCCACTCGAGAAATACTTACGTCAATGTACATAGAGGATGTACACTTTACATATTTACATACATATGTATGTATGTAGGTAGTTGCAGGCCAATTAAACGTAATTGAATTAATCAAAGTCTTTAACGAAGTCAAGTCCTTTATGGTGGTGCACAGCGACTACCTTTAACGTTAACATTATCGTTAATGTTATTTTTATACTCACGTTTACATTACTTTGCGGTGTTTGATCAATCCATGGCAAAAGACTTTGTGCCCTTACGGTACGGGTATCATAGAATTGCAACCAAATTCAAACATTCTAACATTCCGATGTGAATTAATTTATTGTTTACCTTCGCTTCCAGGGTATATACAATTCGATGGCATGTGCTCAAATGTAGCTTAGTTTATCATTCGGCTTGCACATGTACTCGAGCCCTTTTGATTAGCATTTATATGGGAATGCTGTGCTTATCATGTGATTCAACAGTTGAATGGCAAGGGACTCCACGGCACTCTCACTTCATTCAGTGTACCTTTGTCTCTTTACCTCTCCGTTAATGGTGTTCGCATTACTACACATTTGCCATTTGCTTTCGCGAGTTTACTTTTGAAACATGATGTTTGTATTTACTATTTATCCCAGCACGCTAATGAAGCCTTTTCCTGCTGTTACATGAACATTATTAATCTTTGATTGGTGCCTTGTGCTGTAGCCATTTAATGACCTTCTTTGCACCAGTCACGGATGCTCTCATTTGCATTTGTTAGAATATATTTTGTGCCTGCAATTTGGATTTAAACTTTCAAACTCTCAATGCCTGCTGGACGATCGTGAGTGTCACGCGGCGGCAGTGCACAACATCGATCTATCATCTCTGGTGTCAGCGCCTTCCCCTCCTCAACTCCTCAATTCGTGTGTGGTGTCTGTGTGTGTGCGCCGTGGAGTCGCCGCAGCGCATACAAAGTTTTAATTGGCAGGCGACGAAGTTGACCTGCGACCTCTGGCGTGGGACACGCACACACACACACGCACACACACACACACATGGAGAGTGGAGCGGCGACAACAATTTTTAAGTGCATTTTGAAATGCATGCACATTTTATTTCGCATCTTTCTCTTGCGGGCCTCCCGCTGCTGCTGCTTTTGCACTCATTTGCTGCTCATCCCGAAAGGAGTGGAAAGAGATGGCTATGGCCAGAGGGACAGAGAGGGGGAATGACAGTGAGAGAGATGGCGACGGAGACACGCACACAACTTACAATTGCATTACATTTTGCATACATTTTCGTGACTGCGACTGTGTGTGTGTGTGTGTGTGTGTGTGTGTGTGTGTGTGTGTGTGTGTTTAATTTGAATGCAGGGGAAAAACGCCAAGTTTAATAGCCAAAATGTGTTGTTAACACACTTACAAAACGAATACGAAAATGCCATGGGCAAACAGTCCAAAGCGAGTGGGTGGGGGGGCCAAAAGGCAATAAGAACTTATTTATTTAGCGCGCTCGTACATGCATTTTCCATTAAAGCCCCTTCCTGTATGCAGCCAATTTTTGAGTGCGAACAAAAGTTTGGCGCAAAATTACAAAAATCTTCAAAAGTGCGCATCCGCTAATTAACATGCTCCACCAACCTGTGGAGGAGTGCAAGACCCTATGCAGAAAGTCACTCAATGGCACTCACTTTCATACGCCTTCTAGGGGTAAATATTCTGCACGGGCGATGCTCGAGCGCACCCAAAGGGCAGTTATTCGTCCAAATTGTTAACAATTTTCAAACAACAACAATAATAGGAGTCAATCCTCCACTAATTATCCGCCGCTGCACAGATTTTGCACGACGATCCGTTCGGAAGTGCACCAAGGAGTTGTTGCACACAAAATTCACTCAAAGACCGTTCAAATGTAACCGCCTTCGATGGGGAATCCGCTCAAACTTTGCGCACTCAAACGACGACAGATGGCGCCAGTCGGAGGGCCGTTCGCTTGCTCGCAACACGAGTGCTTATTCGGATAGGCTATGGGACAGTGGAACAAAAGTGATTTGGTTTGAGTGATAATAACATTATTGCATTAAATGATCATCTATGAGACTATATGCTACTTCAGATGTGTCAATATGAACGGATAAGACACAACCATATTCCACATGAACATTTTAGGTTTACATTTTTCAAAATACATAAATATACAATATAAGAAATTTACTCGTTTTGAGAGTTTGTTAATGTTTAAGTATAGCATATAAAATTTCTTCTAACAATATATCGTAAATGATTTACTCATACAACTGCGTATCATACAATTATTCTCCACTGTTTTAATGCTTTCTTTCACCTAGATACAGTAAAATAATAACTGACTGTAAATTCCATTTCATATGCTTATGAAAAAAAGTATTATGGATTTCTTAAGAGAATTATTATGTGATGCCTTTAATTAAAAAACATAAGCACTGCTTTTCACCCTTTGAATTCCGACCATCCCCGCCACAATATCAACAGCTTCAGCTTCAAGTTAGCGCACTGCCAACCACTGTGCGACGCCGTCTGGCATTGCTGTTGCTGCTTGCCGCTGCCGACGTCGCTGTCGCCGTCGCCAGAGCCAAAGCAAGCGCTACTCTTCAGCAGCAGCACAGTTTGTTTTCTGCCAGCGCGCATAACGGTTGTTGCCGTCTACGTCGCATCGTCGCCGTAATTTTCGTCGTCGCTCGTCTCTCGTCGCTTTCGGTTGCTTGCTGCGGCGCGTGTTTCGAAACACCAGGCCAGCCAGAAGCCAGACGAGGAAGAAGTCTAGAGAAGCAAATGGTTAATAAAAGAAACAACATTAAAAGCAGGCGCAAGAGAAGTAAATAAAAGTAGTCCTATCCCTTCCCTCACCCGATTGCACCCTCTCGCTCTATCTGTTTCTCTTGTGTTTCTTCTGGGAATTGTGCAGCGATCGCGCGCGCTGTTGCAGCGATCACTCATTCTCCCTCTCACCCTACAGTTTTGTTACTATTTTTTTGTGTTTCATTCTGTTTTTTTTCAAGTGTGTGTATGTGAGTGAAAACAAGCAAAACAAAAAGCAAAGAAATGCGCCAAAATTAAAACAAAACGAGCGCCTAAAACAAATTTTATAAACAAAAGAAACAAATTTTTGGAATTATTCGAGTTCGAACTTGAGTGTTTCTGTGTGTATGTTTGCGTGTGTGTGCGTTGTTAGTGTGAAAGAATTGCATATGAGAAAAACTGGTTCTTGCAACCAGTCCAAAAAACATAAACCCAAAAGCGAAAAAGGGTTCAAACAAACAGCAAAAGAGCGGCAAGCATTGGCAGAATGAGAGAGTCTGACCAGAAGAGAGTGGAGTGTGGATCGTGAGTGTGTAGCGTCGAAAGAGATAGAGAGAGAGAGACAATTCCAATTAAATTTGTGGCCTGGCTTTGTCCAAGGTGTTTCTTGCCTGAGGTGAGGTTTGTGGCCGATCCCCGAACAATTTTAGCTTTGTGTCACTCTAGCTCTCTCTTACTCTATCTTTGTATGCTCACGCCAAATCGAAATTAGAGACAAATAAATTTTGTTTGGGTGCTCTGCGGCATGCCTCACCTTGCTTAAATACACTTTGGGCTTGGCTTGGCGGCCGTTTGCGAGCGCACTGGTCTCTCGCTCTGACTACAGAGGGTCTTTGGTTTCAAAGCGTGCCCTCTCTCTACCTATGCCTCTCCCTCGCTCTGACTCAGAGCGATCGCGCTCTGTCTTTCCCGCTGCTGCTACCTGTGGCAGGTGTGCCTACGCTTGTGTGTGTGTGTGCGTCTAGGCGAATGACTGCCACAAAGCAAATGAGAAAACTAAAAAAACGTTTACCATGTTTCATGTTTCCATGTTTTTTGGTTAATGTTTGTTCTCTCTCTCTTATTCTCTCTCTATCAGAGTCAACATGAATTAAGAAAAGCGCCAGAATATTAAAAAACAATTAAACTTTAATCAAACAAAACAAAAAGAAACCAAAAACAACAGTCAGAAGCAGGCGAAAAGAATCGACAAAATCGAAGAAAAGCAGCCGAAAGAGAGAGAGCCGAAAATGAAGAGAGACCAGCGGCGATCTTCAGCGTCGTCGCTGCGTCGCCGTCGCCGTCGGTGCGTCAACGAAGCAGGAACACGAATGTGGCTCAAAATGTCGCTGTCGCAGCCGCTGGAATCGTCGCTGCTTCTGCTAGCAGCGCTGCTGCTGCTTCTCAACACGGACAGCTGCTCATGTTACGCGGGTAAGTGCTGTTCTCCCTATTAACTCCGCTTCGTCTGCCCCCCTCTACCTTTTTCGGTTCTCATTTTTCCTTTTCGAGGTTCTTTCGGTTTTAAGAAAAACAAGTACAAAACAAACAGCCGTGGGAATTTCGGAAGCCCAAACGGCGGGCGCATTCATTCGACTCTTTCGATGTCGAATTTCGATGATCGCATGCAATTACGATGTGTGTTTTTAGAGTCTTATCGCAAGTAAAAACCTGTGACAAAGTATGTTTACAGTGGATCTTTGCCGTGTAAAACCCTCTCCAAAACGCTATATAATATTTTGCTCACTTATATTTTAAACATATGTAAACTGATGTACCAAGTTTGAAATTCATCTTAAAATTTCATATTTTGAATCCTTCTCACTTCATAATGTGAGAGCTTCTGCGATAAGGTATTTTGTCGTCTTTCCTTTCTCTGTGTGTGAAAATCTTCAACACTTTTCCACGATCTGCCGGAATTTGTGTTCTCGTTTTTTCTTTTGAAGAATTTCCTACATTATTGTTTTCTACTGTGAAGTGAAAATGGAACTGCCCGTGGCTGTTATGCGAACCATTAAGAAGTAACTGTAAGATGAGAACTTGGGCATCATTTCTGCAAGGTTTTGATTCCCAAAGAGGCACCAGTGTTGACTGTTCCATTCGAGGAAATGCAAGAGAATCTACTGAGGAGAATTCTCATGAAGAGAGAACTCTAGAATATCCGTTTTCCGTTTTTTTCCAACTTCTTTGGGACTGAAAATCCACTCGAGTTGTGAAATTATCTCATTTGAAACATGTGGGAATGCATTTTGTATAATCTCTACCCGTCTGCAACTTTCACTGTGTATTTCTTCGACGAGAAGTACTGCCTTATCGCCTCTGAACAGCACTGTACGTACACGTGTACACGTTGCATGCCCCCAATTGTGTTTGTGCAATATTTGCATACCCTGGAGGCCTGGGACAACCAAATAAAAGCCACAGGCGTACGACTGTATATAATACCCACTAAAATCAAATATTAAATACAAAATCAACAAATTTCCGATTCGAATTTCGCGGGATTCGAATAACCAACCCCCCACAACCAAACGCAACCCAACCCAACACACACCCCAACCCCAACCCTCCACATTTTCACTCATTTGTGGGGCATTTGTTGTTATTGGTGCGGGTGGATTGGACCACAATGGGTCCCTCAGGCTGATTGTTCAGGCTCTGTTTGTGCCGTTTGGAGGCTATTCGGTATTCGGGTCTTTGGTCTCTGGTTTTTGCGGGGGCGTTCCTTGAAGCTTGAAATCGTTGTTCAAATTGTTCAACTCCACAGAAACAGATACTGAAGTTTCCAGAAGTGAGACATTTTCCACGGGTCAAACACAATTAGCAGCAGATTTTGATCATACTTTGGGTGTCCTTCCTTTCGGATGGTCTCTGCATCCGTTCGCTTATGGGACATTTTTTGCAGCGAATCATTTGCATCTTGCGACGTAGAGAAAGAAGCACTTTGCTGATATTGCAATTTCCACTTTTTCTTCTTCATGTTCTGGTGTCAGGTGCATGTCAAACTGTATGCACAAACCCCCCTCTCCCAACACCAAAAAAAGGCAAGAGCCGAGAAGAGAATCGTCTGAAATCTGACAGAAAATGCAAATTGTTTGTCCAGCTGTTTATGCTTTCGTCTCTCATCTGTTCCTACAGTCGCCTATCCTTCTTTCCTTTGGGTTCGTTTTTTTAGTTTCCTTCTTTCAATCGTGTTTTTTTTGGTTCTCCACTTTGCTAAGATATTTGTGGCATCATCTCTCGGGTTACAAGGCAAACAGAAGAAGTGCCGGCCAAAACTGAATCCCAAATAACAACAGATTCCGAAACAGCACTACACCGAAGACAGTTTTATAATTGCCTTCAACTTTTTGCTGCCGCTGTGTTGCATGCACCGACTGCCTATGCCACGGAGACGACTGTCTCTGTCTCCCTGTCTCCCTGTCTGCCTGGCTGTCCAGTCTATTCATTAACTTGTGAAAAATATTTAACAGTGCAGGGAAATCGCATTTCCAACCAAAGACGAAAAAGCAAGACAATTTCAGCCAATCCGAAAATTGTATACCTTTCCCACATATTCCTCCATCTTCATTATAGTTTTCTTCTGCATATGATAACTGATGAATTTCCATCACAATTACATAATTTTATAAATTAGAATTAATTTATTTCCACTAAAAAGCTTTGCTCAAAGAAAGTTAAATGCAGAATATAAGCAAACTACAATCAAATATTGCCTTATTTTCTCTGGAACCTATGAGAATACTAACACAAAAAATATAATTCAAAAACTTAATAATATTAAAGCTGATAATTACACTCAAAAATATCTTATAAATGAACAGATGAAATGACAGACACAAAAAATGCATGGAAACTGCCTGTTGCTGTGGTATTCATGGGGACGGGCTACTCCTGCAGGGCTCCTCTGGTAATACAGAAGTTTGACCAAGTTTATAACACCCTCAACCTCTGCGTAAGGGCATAAAGAAACCCGTAAAACTGTAAAATCCGTCCAAAAAGAAACACGAAATGACTTTTTAAGCTCTTTTTGCGCCGCGTAGCGTAGCGACGGGGGAAGAGCAAAGAGTGAAGGTTAAGGCGACAAAAAAAAAGAAGAGGCAAAGCGAAAACGTTTAAAAAGATTGTCCAAGGGAATTGACTGTGAAAGATACTCGCACAAACTGCTCCAAGTGGGGTACATGGGCCATATATAGAGCATGATGGATGGCTGGTGCGTTTCATAACTGTAATTCACCGAGAAGTGTGCGGTAATATGATATAATGTTTTTTTTTTGGTTTTTGCATTGCATTACGGTGAAAACTTTCGTTTTTTATCTCAATAAATATCATACAAATCTGGAATTATTTTAAATGCATAATTAACCTACGGGAAAATAAATTTCCTGCAATAATGATAGCCCTAATTAACTCGCCAATACGAATCAAATATAAAAACAATAAAAAACTAATTGTTTTCGACATTTCCAGAGTTGAAAAGTTTCAATTTGCAGGAATACAAATACGAACTGAAATCGTTTGTTGATTTTGTCCGATTTCTGCATTTCCTTTTTCATCGGAAAAGAATCCTGCACAGGTTAGACAGTAAAAATCGTTTAGTTTTCATTTCAATTTTCGATTTGCCTGTGCTTTTATTGTGGAACATTTGTATAAGCCAATAAGCGCCTTTGCCTGTGCTTTTATTGTGGAACATTTGTATAAGCCAATAAGCGCCTTTGCCAGTGCACTTTTCAGGTGGGCCAACGTCCACTGTCCCCAGAGAAGGAATCATCAACGGATGAAAGCGTGGCATAAGGGATTCCTCCCAACCGCTGCGGGGGCACATGATTTTTGGTGCATGATTAGTGCCCCATCAGTGGCGCTTCATCCACTCATCCGTTGCTCCACCCTGATGCAGCAATTATTCAAATGCAAAATGACAATCGAATTTGAATTATTTTAAAATCATTTGAACAAAGCACAAAACGAGTGGGGGAGATATAGCCCAAACCCGTTCCAACGGAGAGGATAAGCACCATGGAATACCCTTTGTTTTGTGGTTATTTTTGTGATGGTTTCCCCAGCCAACACACCAGCCCATTCCAGGGTATGGCCACATTTTAGCTTTCGACTAATTAAATGCGAATTTTTTTGTGTGTTGGCTTTTTGTTTGAGGCGGCACCCGAAATGGATCATCGCTGACCGCCGGCGAGCGACCGCATTCGATAAATCACATTTTTCCAGCCGCCGCCACCGATTATTTTGCTGCGTCAAAAATTGATTGACCCACAAAATGGTTGCTGTGCGGCACGGGAGCAGGCGGCACGGCACGCTGCACGCTGCACGGCGACCAGAGCATTATTCTAATTCATTTCTATTGACATTTGTGAGGCGGTAGAATGGGACAATGGGGATTTGCATTTGACAAATATTTTTGTACATACGCAATGGTTAGGCGCCCGAAATACAATGGAAAATGCCACAGAGAAGCAGGCAGACAGCCAGAGAGCTAGCCAGCACACGACACGTTTTTCACCGATGTGGTTGGGCAGGGTTGTATCGGTAGATTTTTTGACATTCCAACATTTGATGAAAAATATCAATAAAAAACCATAATCAAGATTAATAATACAAATCAGAAATTTATATTCATGAGTAAAAATTATTTAATTAATAATTATAAATGGCGAATGTGTGATCTCTTGTTTATTATCGTTGAAAGAGTATACAAATTTGGGCACTTGAACGTTTTTCATGCATGAAAAGTGAAGGAATTGACCGAAAGAGCGGCACAAAGACTGATAAACAGAGAGAGAGAGAGAGAGCAACATAAAAAAAGATGAAAAGAATGGGGGGAATGCTCATAAATAACAACAATAACAGTTATCAACGATCTGTTGACACTCTCCTGCGCGCTCTCCTCCTCCCCAGCACGTCCTCCGCTCAGCCGAAAATTCTGTGGAAAATTCTGGGAATGGGTGGGAAAAATCAACACAAAAGCTGCCCCACAGCCACATTTTCTATAATGCCAAATTACAGCCAATGCAATGGATGGCGGGTTGGTGGGGAGCGGAGTTTGGAGGGACATTGTGTGTGCTTTGACCAGCTAAAGCGGTGTCCCCTGATGTCCTGGCTCGCCCCACTGCAGCCCCAGCAGCCCCCTGTGGAATGCCTGCCCGCTGCCCGCAATGCAGTTTTCCTCTGAATTATTTTTGGGGTTTTTTTTTGGCTTAAACCCATATATGATGGGCTTTTGCTTGGCTTTTCTAAAAATCTATTGGAAGGCCCGCGCCCAGGGTGCTCCCAGCGCGTGTCAATAGCCGCCGAATGCGTCCCGCACAGTTTGAGATTATGCCCAAGGGAAGTGCATTTCAAACCCAGCCCTAACGGTAAGCGAAAGGGGAACTGAAGTGAGCAGCCTTAGAGTGCAGGCTAAAATCTGCAAAATAATGGAGCACTCCACAGGCATGTCCAAGGACTTCTTAAGTCTGAAGATTCTTAAAATGTAGCTAAAGTTTGACTTCTGCTTGTAACTATCTGAAATTGTGATACTATCCCTTCCAAATATATCTTTATAGTAGATTAAATCAGGTTGAAAAAGAAGTCTAACAGACACCTAAGAATCCTTAATTTTGTGGCCGAAATAACTTTCGATATTTAAGTGCATTGCAAACTGCAGCATGAACTTTTTTGTTCCAAATGAACTTCCAACTGCAGCTCGAATTTCGATATCCGAAAGCAGCTCAAACTTCTGACAAAACTGTGGAAGTGCATGCCAAACTGCAGAAAGAAGAGATGGAAAAAAGCAGAAAAAAGAGCAGAGGATCAGTCGCAAATCTTTGGCTTACAGTTTTTTTCGAGCTTCGAGCTTTGACTGTGCCGCGAGGGGTGTGTGCCCCTTTTTGTTCCCCCCAAACTGTGCGTGCCCAATTGCAGTTAATTGCCTCGAACAAATACATACAAGCGCAGGTGCATCCACACAGGTATATGTATGTATGTACATATATGCTGCTGTTTTTTTCTTTCGCTTTGCTTTATTTTTATTTCTGCTTGCCACGCATTTCAATTAGCATTGAAATCCACTTGCCACACAAAAGAAACTTCAAAAGAAGCACAAGAGCAATAAATGCAGTCAGAAATTGTAAAAATCCCAAGCATGCAACCATCCACCCAAACGATTCTCATCAACCTTACCAAAAAATGATTTTTCTTTTCTATAAATTTATAAATATTACAACAACAACAACAGCACATAAAATCATAGTTTCCCCGGTGCCTTTTTTTGTGGTGTTTATTTTTTTTGTTTCGTTTTTAATGAAGCACGTATGAATGCCATTGGCTCTCCGAAGTACAGTCTAAATTGACTAATTGAAATCACAAACTGCACGCTCCCTGCATGCCGCCCCTCCACTACATTTCATTCTTGGTTCCAGAAGAATTTTATTGCCACAAACTTCCAATTTTTGTGTTCAATCTTCAATTAATATGCGAAAGAAGTAGAAACCAAACAAAAACAAAAAAGGAAAAGAAAACTAATGGAAAGAGAATCCGAAAGAAGAGAGAAAATTCTAGTACAAGGGTTTGAGTCAGATACCCTGTAATCAAGGGAGGAATGTGCGGAATGTATAATTATTAATTTAGAAAATATTTCTTAAAATATTTCCAATTTATTATTGAACCAAAGAGAGACTGTGGCCATTCGCTTAGGGGAAATTTGTGGAGCTGCTAATGAAACAGAGATACCCTCTGGAAAGTGTATACTTAATGACTGAATGATGATGATGAACCATGCAAAGGGGGAGAATGCCGATGGACAGAGAGACGGTCTTGGAGGGGGGGGGCTGGTTGTTGTGGTGCCTTGCAGACAGTGCATGTCAAACCGAGGCGCGAGAGCCGAGCCCGACGAATGATTGAGTGTGGATTTTCCACATGCAACAGCGCGGCAGAAGCAAGAGCCACGATCAAGGCCAGGCCAAATGGGTGAGGCCTAGAAGCGGGGAGGGAGGAACGGGGTGAACGTGAGGTGCACATAGGTGATGGTGGGGGGAGGGGGGAAAGAATGAGGGCTGGAGTGGTGGGGCGGCTTATTGCTTACCTTTTGCCTCTTGCTTTTTGCTGTTGGCCATTGATGGCGGGTGGTGGAGGGGCGGGGAACACAAGCATTTGCATAAGCGGCAGAAAACAGCAGCAAGAGCCAAAGCAACAACTCACACAGAAAGCACCTCTTCGGCGACTTGCATACAAAACAAAAGCAGCAAAAAAAGAACCCAAAACCAGTCAAAAGCGCACATCAATGGATACCCTGTAAGCCGGATTTTGTGCGTCATGTACACGACATGCCAGTTGTTTCGCTTGTGCAACTCGAGTAAAAGCTTCTGCCCCAAGGCATACATCTTTAATAACGCTGAAATTGTATAAATTGTTAACCGAAAGAGGCTGCTAGGACAGTGGAGATATTTGGGTGTGACGAATATGCCCTTTGAGTGTGACACACGAGCAGTGGGGAGCGGCTGGCAAGCGGTAGCGGTAGGACCCATCCAGGTGCAAATTGAAGGCACAAACAGAATGAGCGAAAGAGCCGCCTGTCTGCCCGCTGCCCGCTGCCTGCCTGCCTGACTGCCTGCTGGCCTGTGGGATAGTTTGCTCGTTCTTTGTGGGGCCTTTGACTGCTGCGAGGCGCCGACGACGACGTTGCCCGACGAATGCTATCATTAGACATTTCCGGTCTTTGACTGCACTCACACACAGATAGCCACACTCCCTCCCACACACGCACACACACGCACACACATGTGCTGCACACATGCTCTCACGTTTCAAGGGAAGCAGCAGCAGCAACACCAGCAACACCAGCAGCAGGTAGCTGCCACCAAAAGTATGCCTTCTCCGCCAGAAAGCGAGAGAGAGAGAGAGAGAGACAGCGACAGCGAGCAGCAGCCCACAAAATGGGAAATAATCTTTGGATTGCAGTTTCAAGAGGTTTTCTTTTTCGGGAACACACAACAACAGCAACAAATACAAAAGGAAGAAGGAACAACAAAAATAATAACAGTGGGAGAAAAAGTGCAAGGAAAATGCAGAGCATCTGTGGGAGATTTTGTTTCGCAATTAATTGTTGTTTGCAAAGTCTTTAAAAATGCGAAAGAAAACTTTTCAAATGTATTTGCTTTGGCAAGAGAAAATAGCGTTTGAATGGCAGGGGGAGATCTTCGTGTTTCTATCTGTCTAGACTCCAGAGTGTATCACATTCGATAATTGATTGCCATTAATGGCAAATTATCGCATTAATAAGCCCCACTTCTGCTCTTCCTCTCTTTGCCTGTCTTCCTATCTATTCCCAGCCCATCGGCGAAGAGAACCTTTTTCAAACCCTTTTGTTTTGGGTCGAAAGCATTTCATTAGCTATGCGCTCACACGCTCTTATCATTTGTTAGCCTACCTAGTACATACACAACTGTCTTGCACCTTATGAAAATTCCCACACCCCGCATTCAGGAAGTAGGCGGGGGTGTCAGAGCGGTTACTGTACCTATCGCTAATTTTATTATGCACACACATTCCTCCGGGCAGTCCTCCTCTTCGCATTTTACACGCTTTATCATCTTTTGCTGCGACTCGAATCTGGTCACGCCTGCCACCCACCTCCATCCCCTCCACTTTTGACTGGAGTATTTGTTCATTTTTGCCACTACCAACCCACCCCCCCTGCTGCTACCCCGGGGCAGCGCCTTGTTGACGCTTTAAAATATTAAATAGGAACAAAAAAAAGGAGGAAAAAGATAGAGGGGAGGAGAACAGCAGAAAAAACAGGAAACATTACAATTGGGTGCAAAAAACGACCATGAAAGGATAAAAGAAGAAACTGTAGAGTGGGGGCGTGGCTGGAGGATGTAAAGGTGTACTTCTGGATGACTCTATCCGGGCAATGGTCACCCGGTAATCGTATCTTTGAGCGATTCATTTTTGAATATGATTTTGATCACTTTCTATGGTCGTCTTTGGCTGTTGACAAGCTGCCTCCTCCTCCTGTTCTCTTGTGACACCTTCTCCCTGTCGCCGTGGGCGGCTACATCATCTTGCCTCCCTTTTGCGCTCCTTTTTGCCACTTTTCCACTTAATTGCGGCCACTTGATGGCGGCGGTGGTGGTGGTGTGGCGCGCGGGGGTGTGGGGGTGTGGGGCAGGTGTGTGTCTTGCACCTTTCTTTCGCTTACGTTTTATTGCTTTTGTGTTTTATGGCGCCTTGGCGTATGCCATAATTTATTTGAATTTTCATACCTCCTTCGCTTATCCTTGACATCCATCCTCCGCTTTTTGCACCGCCACCATCCATTATCCCCCCCCACCCCGGCACCGCCTTATCCGATGTATATTCCAATTAAGCTGCGACTATAATTTCTCATAATTTGCCAATTTACGCGTGCAAATTTCCCTTAAGATAAACTAACCTAAAACCCCATGGAAATGTTGAGCTAAATAAAGAACGAAAGTTGTGGTCCAAATATATTCATTCCATTGCTCTGTGGCACGTAATCTAAGCGAATGCAATCGAAAATAAATATCTGTTGTTCAAACTTTTAATTAGCGCCACTCGCGGAGTTTCATGTTATCTTTGCTAAATATTTGCTCTGTGGATGGTGATAATGATGCACTCGATCACAGCCTACTCCCATAGATACTTTTTTTTGGACATTCCTTCAGCTCTAAGCCGAATACTGGCGTTCCTTCGACACCTCCATTTTACTTTCGCTTTCCCTGCCACTTCACACAACTTGCATTAATTGCAAAGATAATCTCCGCTCAACTCTGACCAAATCCGCTCTGGCCAACACTCGCTCAGATAATACTAATAGTAGCAGACATAATGAGTCCGTGCGACGGAGCTGAATGGGAGTGGAGGAGACCAAAAGT
Source organism: Drosophila subobscura (assembly GCF_008121235.1). Lineage (NCBI taxonomy): Eukaryota > Metazoa > Arthropoda > Insecta > Diptera > Drosophilidae > Drosophila > Drosophila subobscura. The sequence continues at coordinate 18,655,157 of NC_048530.1, read as the reverse complement.
GGAGCACATGCATAATTTGTGATAATGGTTGCTACCGCAAGCGGCAGACCCCAAGCCCACAATCAACTGCAACAAAAACGAATCAGCAGCGAGCGAGAGAGAGGGAGACAAAAAACTCGAAAATCTTATCGCACACAAAATTGTTGACAAAGAACAGCACAACAAAAAAAAGAATGAAAATGAAAATAAAAATAAAAGTGTTACCTGCTGTTACCTGGCTTTTGTTTGCATTGAATGTGCAACCCCACCAGACACCCACCCAGCCAGCCAGCCAGCCAGCCACCACCCATTGCCCATCAGGGCACCACTCTAATGAGCCTCATGTGTGCTGGCTTTAATGTTTCAACATTGTATTTTATTTATTTTTATTTTTGATATCGCTGGATACCCTCACAGCCAGAGGGGTACGCTGATTAGAACAATTCCTTTGGAGTAATGAAGTGACAAAAGGAAGAAATACCTTTTCAACACACACAAAAATCACAGCACAAGTAAAAAAAGCTATAAAAAAAGATCTAAAAAATATCCATAAAAACTACAAAGTTTGAAAAATCAAATAAAAACCCAAAATAATAGCTGAAAATCGTATAATCATGTAGAAAAAACAAGAATACAACGAATATGTATCCTTTCGCTTATGGGAAACTATTCAAAAGCAACGCAAGAGTATTACCCATTTATATGTATTAATATATAGATATTTTTTGTTCGTTATCGTTTATCAACTGGGGTTTTTGGCTGGTGGCCGCCTGCCATGTTCTCCATGTGCTCTGGTACTCGGCATCGATGATGGATGTTGGCCCGGCGATTAGCTAATAGCCCAACACACAACACACAGAACAGCAATAGCAATAGCAAAAAAAGCAAAACCGAAAGCATAAGCTAATACACAACGGCAAGGTGTTTGCCATGAAACCAAAATGAGAAATGGATGGGGAAATGCTAAATGAGAGCTGGGAGTGGAGAGAGAGAGGGGGCGACAATGCGGTCGAATCGAATCGAATGGGAATCGAATTGAAACGAGTTCCGAGTTCCGAGTTCCAAGCTCCGTACCATTGCAATGGTACCGTACCGGGGGTTTTTGTCAACCAAAAGAATGGTGCTTAACTCATAAAGACCGGTACCCTATGGCCCGGCCCCGCCCCGCCCCGCCCCGCACACAATAAACCACCTCTTTGATGTGCCCCAACTGACTCTACCGCTCTCTTCCCGCATTTCTAACCAGATGCATGCCAATGGCATGATTCATGAATATTGATCTCCCTCTCTGAATCGAGTCTTGTGTTTGTGACTCAGTTCTGCTGTGGTTTGCCTTCGGTGCTGCCTCCTGCCTCGCATATTTCTCTCTTTTCTGGCTGTTGCCATCCAGCCGCTTTTTGGCCAAGTGCATTATGATGGCAAGCGAATGAGTGGTGGTAGGGGCCGAGGAGGGGGCTGTGCGGACACATAAACAAGAAACGGAAATGGCCAAAAGCAGCGGCAGCAGCAACAGCAGCAGCAGCGGCAGCTGAAGTTGAATGTATTCGAAAACTTTTCAAAATGAAATTAGCATCATCATCGTTTTCGTGCTGCGGCGGCCATTGGCGACACCTGGCGGGTGGACAAAGACATTTGCATGAGGCATGTTAATGGGTGAGGGGGGAACGCGTACGGGGAATCTCTTGATGAATCAACCTGGGAGTTTTGTTGATGAATGAATGACCCACTCAATGCCTGATCTATGATCAGCATAATGAAACCTCTCAGCGTCTCTTGTGACACTTCTTCGATCGAGCTTTTACTCCAATTGAAACGGAAATTCCAGTTTCTTTTTGGGAAATTCTGACATCAAAATACTCGCAACACACAAATTCTGATTGCAGCAAACTTGCTTCCACTTTTGTTCGGGGCCTTTTTTCTGGTGGCGCCTCGCTCCCTAGCTCTCCGATGGGAGCACCCCCCCCAACAGTCGCTTTCCCTAATTGGGCTAAGTGGCATAGATTCTTTCAGCCCCTATTTAACCCTCCCCCTCGTGCCGGCACGGTCCCCCCCTGCTAGTCCCTGGCTTTTGTCTGTTCATTGTTCAACTAAATATTTGAGTTATTTGCAGTTTGCGTGCGGGCAAGGCATTTGGCATTCCCATGGAATGTTTTCTAGTCTCCGCCGGAGTCGGAGACGGATTCGGATTCGGTTCCGGAATACGGTCTCTGCCCCCGTGCCATGTCTCATGCAATTGTTGAGATTTTTTCTCTCTCTCAGCTGGCTGACTGTTAGGGGGGAGGCGCTTAAGGGTTGACCGATTGAAAGCTTTGAAAAAGCCAGCAAGAACGCCGAAGGCCGAAGTCGGCGATACCCTTGCGGATCGCTTATGAATGAAATGGAAGAATGAACTCACAAATAAAATAATTAAATTATTTCAATTATTGTAAATAATTTGAACTAAATTTGAGAGAATTGTCTAATATGAAAATGTGTAAATATTTCAGATCGTTGCAAATCTCGTTCTTCTCCGTCTCTGTTCGTTGCAGTCGTGTGTCCATTCGCTTATGCGAACATTTCTACAGCACATTTCGGGTTCCCCTCCGCAACGTCTCATCATAAAGCCCACGCAATGGAAGTGCACACAAAAAAAATGAAGACATTTTTTGTATCAAAGCGGAACAAAACTTTCGTTTTGATGTAATTTTTTTGTGGTCTTCTTTTTGTTTTGTTTTGATTGTTGTTGTTGTTGCTGCTGCAAAGAAGAGGAGCAATGGGTTGAATTGGGGGTGGGCAAGCCATACTTATATAATTATGTGGTAATTATGTTGTTCAGCTCTTTGTCCCAATTGTTGTCCCAATGCATGTCTCTCTGTCTGTCTCTCTGTCGCCTTGTCTGTCTGTTGGTTTGTTTGTTCACCGTTATAATAACAGTCGCCGCAAATTGTATGACAATTGACAAACGAGAGAGTAAGAGAGAGAGAGAGAGAGAGGGGGAGGGCGAGGGCGATGGCTGTGGCAGGAGACAGACATGCCAATCTCTTTTAAATCGAAGTTTAAGTGGTCTCCACCAGTGCCACCACCACCCCCCGTGAAAACCGCCCAAACAAAGAGGCATCTGCTGCCTCGTTCGGTTACAGTTTTGCTACCCCGCATACCAGTGCAACGAAAAGGGTATATTCTTTTGGTGCAAAGGTTGGCAGTGTCAGTCAAAGAAGGATCTACAGATGAAAGGATCACTTAAAATGTTCAATCAATGGGATTTATTTTATATTTCTTAAATACTTATATTATTCCACTTACAGGATATCCCCAGTGCCGTGTATTAATAGCTCTCTCTCTCTCTCTCTCTCGTTCTATCTGGGGAGCATCTTCCTAATTAATTTGACATAAATTTCAGGCAAAATAAAGTGCAAGAAAAGGACAAAACATGTGCATTGTGTCTGAGAGATGCCACACACAGAAAATTCCATGCCACATACCATACCCATACACACACACACTCGCACACACACTGCCAACCAGTTGCACAGTCAGTGGCAAAAGTTTGCGCTCGGCAAATTTGTTTGCTTAAGCTCTTTGTCTGCTCGGGTGCGTATGTGCGTGTGCGTGTGTGCGGGTGTCTGTACTGTGCTGTGCATTCGAGTGGCTCTGCCTTCTGTTTGTTTGGGCCGCCCTGAAAGGACGATTGGGCAATGTAAACTTTTAATTGCATTCACTTTGGCTACCCACACATACACACACACACACAAACGCATAAGTACCTATAGACCTAATTGGGTATACCATTGATCGAAGCGACGCGCCCGGCGTGGGACTTCATTGCTCTGCTTTTCAATAAAGTAAAAGCTCTCCACTCTCATCAGTTGATGGATTAAAAGTTATTCCACAAAATACAAAAAGAAACCAATCAGTGTCTTGCATAAACGAATGTAAATGTATTTTATTTCTATTTGAAATTTCTTAATAATAAGTTGGATTCTTTTTTGGGGCAATTTTGATCTCAAATATTGCCAAAGAATGTGTTGGGTGGTCTCCACAGATCCCCAATATCTGAGGCCCATCAATTTGTTTTAGTTTATACTTTCTGAAAGCAAATAAAAAAGAAATTGTTTCTTTCTTCCTTTGTTCTTCGTTGTTGTATGCAGTTTTTGCATCTACTGTGCTACTGATGCAATTTATCGCTAATTCTTGAACTTGTTCTTTGTGTTTTCTTGTCTTTAATTTGTTCTACTGGTTTTGTTTCCTATCGTTGCATCCTCTGGTCTCTCTCTGTGGGAATCTGTGCCTTGGTTTGTGGGTGAATTGTGGGTAGCTGCTGCTGCTGCTGCTGCTCCAGCTGCGATAGCCTTTCGATTAGATGGATCTGAATGGGTTAACGGAGCCAAAGATGTATTTTTTTGTTCTCTTTCTCTTTGCCCCCCTCTTTGCCCACTGTTTTTGTTTATTTTCCACTTTTCGACTTGATGTTTTTCTGCTTAAATGTTGCAAGCTATAAGGGGGTGACGATGCCTTAGATACCCTTGCAAATTCATGCTGCCGATGATATTATCTTTGGAACAACTTGACGTCTGCAGATAGTTACTCCTTATTGTATTTGTTTACTTATTATGAATGCAAATGTCTGCTGAAAATCATAATGCCTCGTGCCACAAGGGTGCGAGATTCAATGATTTCAACGATTGAGTGGGTGAGTGGTTGGGTGGATGAGTGGATGGGATTGTTGGGTCATCATCATTGGGAAAGCCTCCAGCTCCAGCACCTACTACCATATTCCCACCTACTTTTCTGCATATTTTTTTTTTACATTTGTTAATTTTAATGCCGTAATTTTTGTTTACTTCTGTTGGGCTCTTTCTTTCCCTCTCGATTCCGCACCGCCCCGCCCCGCCACACCTCCCTGTCTGTCTACCTCTTTTATATTCATTTAACGTAATGGGGGAGTCGAGAAAAACCGATGCTGAATTTTACATTTGCTTTTGTTTCTCTTGTTGGCTCTTTTTCGCGCTTTCCTTTTGCCTTTCGATTGTTAATTTCAGTCGCAGCAGAGCGTGACGAAGTGGCAGTGAGAACGGGGAGTGATGGGAGATATTATTATTCGATTGATCCCGAAATCTATATAGATATTTTGCTCATTAAATTCCACTGGAGCTCCCCTTAACAAAGACACTGAGAAAATGGAGTTAATGTATTGGACAGGTCAGGTAGCAATGTGCTGAGAGATGAAGCCCTGAGAAATCTAAAGGAAAGTTACAAACGGAAGCTCGGCAATGCCTTTCTCTCATTTCGAAATGAAAACTAATGAAAATCTATTTACAAGCAGTCCTCCAAAACTTTTCGTTACTTAGACTGGAGCTTTTGTGCCCTGAGCACTTTGCCAGCTATAAATGTACACACATAAATAGCTGCAAAATGTCCTTCAAATCTGAATTTAGCCTTGGAAAGACTTGCCTTAAAGGCTCGCAAATATTTCCAACCCAAATTCCAAAGTCAAAGTTGTACTTTTGTTTTGGGAACTCATTCAGAAAATGTTGCAGAAAGTGAGAAAACAAATTGAATGAGACGAGAGAGTGGGTTCTTACACCTTGAGTTGTTTCCTCACTCTCTCTCTCTCTCTCTCTCTCTGTTTCTCTCTTGCCACTCTGTTGTGTGTAATTATTTTATTTGCTTTCGTTTTCACTCGCTTTCTGCCTTGCAATTTCTTCATTTTATATTATTTTTTGTTGTATTTATATTTGTTTTCCTTTTTTTTTTTTAATTTTTTGTTGCGTTGTTAATGACTTTTGGTTTATTTACGAGTATTTACGAAAATTGTATCACATTTAATTATAATTTTTAATAATTTTTCATTCCTTTCAACTTTTTGGGCTCTGCCACACACTTTCTCACACTCTTCGTTTGCGTTTGTTTGGTACCCCGTGGAGGGAGGGGTATGATTGGTATACAATTGGATTGGTAACAATATTACAGTTTGACATGCCTTAAAATCATAGAAATAGCTCCTGAAATACTTACAACTTATGAGTTTCATTTGGCTTGCCGAGGGTTCTTCGAGGGTATTTATGGCGTCGGTCTCCAATGCTCCTCCCTATGTTGGTCTTTCTTTCTTGTTTCTTTTTGGAGTATGTTTTACTTGGTTTGCTCTGCTTTCCAGTTGCTTTTTGTGGCATTACGCAAATATTTACACCGCATGATGGTTCGCCTTTTGCAGCAGTTACCACACGACCCAAACACCCACTCAAACACTCAAACCCCCCGCTGCGAAAAGTGAATTTTTCAATAATTAACAAATATAATCCATTTAAATTCTTGCTCATGCGATTACATCGTTTTGCTTGAGATCTGGACAAATAAAGGGAAAACTTTAACACTTTACCACTCATATGCGACATTATTTTGAAGGCTTTCCCTTAATCATTGGAAATTCTCTGCTGTCAGCCAGCTTGCGGGTTAGAGCATTTAAGATTCAGTTTAGAGCATGTGCAATCTTCATTCCGGATATGTTGTTTCCTTCCAGCGTCTAAGCTCCTCTTCAAATTTCCGTGTGAAAAGCGGTTTTTGTGTGGGAGCGGCACAGCGTTACACCACAGCGTTACACACATACACATACACATATGTACATACATATGCATATGCAAGCCTATCTCTTCAGCGTTTATGTTGATTTTTATATTCAGTCTCTTTTTCTTATTTTTTAATGGTATTTTCGCTTCATTAAATTTGGTTTTCTTTGAAACAAATGCAACAAAGTAAGCAGCAACATCAACAAAAAAGAGTAGCAAAGAGCAGCAGACGATTGGTGCGCAGAGTTGGGCAGAGAGGAGAAGAGAACGGGCAGAGCTTGAGCAGAGCTGCTCTCTGCTGTCAACGTTGGTTGCCAGCTTCACCGTTTGCTTGAAACTTAAGCACTGGCGGAACGGGACAATTATTTATGCTCAAGAAGTAATCAGCTGATTGAAGACAGCTCTCGTTTATATCAGTTGTCATTAAATGTTTGACATTTATGTACTTATTATTTAATAATATGTTGCTTAAATAAATATTTATTCATGGTGTTATAGAAGCTTACATTATTTTTGACATTTTCTTAATTCTTTTGCCTGCTGACAGAGGTCTGCACTTTGCTGGCGATGCTGCTGTCCCACTGCTGTTCCTCTGCTGCTCCTCTCCCGTTTCTCTGCTGTTTCTCTGTCGCTTTTCTGCTCCTCCTCTGCTCCTCCTCTGCTGACGATGCTGCCGCTATTGCTCCTCTGCTTTTTGTTCTGCATTTCCATTTGTCTACGCTTTGGCTTTGGCTTTGACTTTGGCTGCAGCTGCATTCAGATTCTGATTCTGATTCTGCTTGTGTGTCTCTGCCTTATCTTCTGCTGCAGTTGCGCTTCTGCTGCTGCTTGTGCTGCCTTTTCGTCTCTGTCTGTGGGTCTTCCTTCGTGTGCCTTTTCATCTTTGGGCTGTCCTCTGCTGCACTTCTGCTCTACTTCTGAGTTTGGCCTCTGCCCTGTCGCTTAATTGAGCTTCAATTAAAAATGTCTCGCCTCATTAAATACAAAATACGTTAAATAAAAGCAAAAATAAAGGCAGAACAGCATTGAAACCGATCGACATGTGTCTACCCTTTAGAATAAAAAGAGTGTAGCACTGAGTCTGGCCACAGTCATGCCTCGTTATGACTTTGTAATGTATGTTGCAAGTTTTTGTCAGTCTGTTGGCGATCTTCATCCCCTTCTATGGCTCTGTTTATCGACAATTATCTACTTACTCAGAGCCTCACCTCCCCTCCCCTGTGTAAGTTTTCTCTTAATGGGTGGGAGCCGCATCAAAAGCGAGTTGTTTACTTTGTCATGACTCATTTGCATATAAAAGCTTCGCTCTCTGTATATCTCTGAGAGCGGGAGAGCTGGAGTGGGTCTCGGTGCATGAATGCAGTTATTTATCAAGCGTCCAAGGGGGTGGGGCACACTGAATCATCCGCAGAAGCGAACAACAGATAGAATGGAGAGAGAAAGAGAGTAAAAGAGGTCTATTGGTCAGCCGAAGGTCAGATGAAATATTGGGAATAAAATCTATGCAAGAGACCTACAAAATTTCCATAAGTGAATACAATTTTACAATGTTTTCCTCGATAGATGGAGAGGGAAATATTTTCAATTGCTTTTCATTTGTCTTTATTTACTTTCTATCGTTTTCAATTGATGCTCTGCAAGTATCTTTAATTAGTTTTGATATCTCTTTTGGAATGCATTAAATGAAAGAGTGGAAAATATATGTTGGAATAAATGTAATTGCGATTATTTTACATTTGACTTTCCCTCTCAGTGTTGGGCTCTCTCAAGTGTTAATCACTGAACGCAATTGAACGCAACAGTCGGCGGATCGCTCTGCTGTGACCTCCAACCTTTGGCCCACTTGGGCTGTAATTAGATTGCACACAGTTGTCCCCACCACTCTCTTTGCCCCACACTCCTCCGTCTGTGTCGCGCTCTCTCTCCCTTCCCATGGCCAAATTAAAATAATTCCAGAGAACATAAATGCCAAGTCCTCGCATATAAATCAAATCTTTTACACTCCTCCAACCGCCGCCCTTTTTGGGCTTGTAATTAAAAGATGCACAGCATCCAGAGGCAAAAGCAGAAGCAGCAGGCAGTCGACAGTCGGCGGGTGGGTGGCTGCAGCAGGCAGGGGGGCAGAGAGAGAGATTTTCTTTTTTGGGTGGTAGGTGGTAGGGTGGGGCTGGGTCTGTTCCACACATGTTTGACACAGAAACTCACAGAAAGCTCGTAAAATGCCAGAGCGAGAGAGAGAGAGAGAGAGAGCTAAACAAAAAATACAAAAAAATAGGGAAAGGGAAAGATGTTTCATTTTATGAGTTGAGTTTTTGTAGCAAAGTGTAATGAAGATGAACCATGCAGTGTGGTGTAGTGTACTGTACTGCTTAATGTTTCTATATTTTGTGGGATAATGATTAAGAGTAGAACAAAATCGTATCATAAGTAGAAGACAGAGAAGGTGCATTACTCAGCTACGCTGTGAGAGAGTGCGCGGGGCACTGATCGCAATCAGATTCCACACGTGTAACTATTCTCTCTTCTCAGCACCCTTTTCTCTGGGTGTAGTCTTTGGGCTTTCCAAAGCTGCAAAAAGAGCTATTTGGACAGCCGTGAGATTCGGAAAATGAATTTCCCCAAATCCAAGGAAATGTCAAAAATAAAGTAAATAAAACCACAGCTTAGTGATGCATTTAGGATGGATTGGATGGGTGGTAGATGATGGCAGGGTCAACCAAATGCCGCTGCTGATGTGCCACTATCTCTCGTTATTTCATTTCGCGCGGGTCCCACCCGAAAACCGCTCCTAAAGCGCATCCTAACCTCACAAAAATGCGGGAGGGATTCCTCGTGTGCCCACGGGCACTGTGTCTCTCTCTCTCTCTCTCTTCCTCTGAGTGGAGTGCATGGGTATGCCGTCTCTCTCTCCCTTTGTGCTTGTGTGTGTGTGTGTGCAATGTGGCGGACTTCCTGGTTGGGGGCGCAGGTTTCTCTTTTACTGCTCTTCCTCCGCCCTCTCCTTATGTTTCCTTCCTTTACGCTGTTGTTCTCCTCCCTCTGTTTGTTAATGAAAAAAATGAAGCAGCGACATGAAGACCATCGAAATGGATATACTCTATGCAAAAAAAAAGAAAGGGAAGAGAAAATACTTGAGGAAATTGATGGAACAAGTGGTGATTGCTCCTAAATCCAGACCCTGGATTATCCCAAATTACAGATACTCAAAGAGGATTATTAAAAAACATTCATGAACCCTTTCAACCATTGAATGGAGTTAAATTTACATCAAAGCAGTGGAAAACTGAATGCCCGCTCAAATGCTGCTTAATCTGTCCTTAAATATCTTTTATAGGGTACACATAGTTTCATATGGAAGCGATTGACGCTTAGACACGGAAGCGTCAACAGCGCCGTCTCTGCCGTCTCATCGCCTTCTCAGATTGTTGTTTGTTTGCTCAGGACGCGCCGTCCCGTCCCGTCACGTCCCCCCACGTCCCCCCACGTTCCAGACACATTCTAGTCCCTGGGCCTTGGATCTCTGTCGCCGCTGGTTTGCTTGCTGCTCTCTTGCCGCATTCACGTGGCAAGTTGCAACTATTTTGCAACAATTTTTGCAGCACTCGTTTGTCAAATTATTTGTTGTTCCATTCCTCAGCGTTCTTGCGCTTTTTTTTCTCCTTCTTTCTTCTGTGCCACTTTACGGATTGAACCAAGGGCGGGAGGAGGAGTTTTCCATTGCGACAGATATGTACATGGAGATGTTGTGCTAGAGCTAGAGCGTGTTTTTTCTAGTCAAACTGTATGCCGTCTACCGTCTGCTGTCCATTACCATTTCTATCTACGATTTAGTTTGTGTTTTTGTAGTAATTAAAATGCCAAATGTCCATAAATAGAATATCTAGAAATGGGAATGAAGATGAACCCAGAAACAGAAACAGAAGCAGCAACAGAGACAGAGGCAGAGACAGAAGTAGAAGTGGAAGAAGAAATGGAAGCCCGAGATCCAGACTGGGAATTGAGTGAACAAAAAACACAGACAGCCACACAAGATCTTGTCTTTAATTGATCATAATTCTCTGGAACTGCACTACTCGCCCCATTCCACTCCCTACTCCCCTGGCGCACAGCTGAAGATCCCTCAGAAACAAAACCCGAAATGAAGCGTACGAAATACTACGGAATACTCTCTCTCATACTATTCGTATGCTTAAAAAGAAAAACGCACAAACATTTTGTCTGTTCGTTGGGTTTTGATTCGATGGAATCCAAACAGGAAGTTTGTATTTAAAATAAAAACTAGACGCAGCTCACGAACGCATGGAGGGGTACCCAGGGGACATGAACATGGACACGGGCATGGCTTTACAGGGCCAGAGAGTTTTTACAGACAATTAGCATAAAGAGCGACCGACCTTTGGCTACTGTGTTCTTAACAGGTACAGAAATTTAATGTCTCTAGTAACATCTGATAAGGCTTCATGTTTATGTATCTTTATGTGAGATCTAAAACCGATTCGTGGTATTTGCACTAAACTTTATCGAATGATTGAAGAATAATTTGTGTAAAATTCTTTAGACAAAACTTATAAATAGTTCAAAAAAGAGTCCGAAAAAACATATTAATCAAGGAATTTGAAAAGTCTTCCCGGTATTTGCCTGAAAAATATTGAAGGTAATAGATCAAAGACATTTTTGTCACAAAGATCAACCTGCCTGGATGGATGACAATTCTTTCTAGGCTTTCAGCGTTTACTTTATTAGATGGGAGCACAAACGTTCCCCCCATTTGTCTCTCTTGGGCTTCTGTTTGTTTCTCCCTCCTTCTTCCACCAGTTTTGTGTTTGTTTCTCCCTCTTTCTTCCACTAGTTTTGTGTTTGATTCTTCCTCTGGCTCTGGCCAGCTTTATGTTTGTTTCTCGCTCTTTCTCTTACCATTTGTGTGTTTGTTTCTCCCTCTTTCTCTTAGTATTTCCAGTTCGTATTTGCCTCTCCCCTCTCTCCAACACTCCTACCAGTTTTGTGTGTTTGTTTTGCGCTCGTTTTGTTCGTCTTTAACTTTGTCTTCGGCTCTTGGGTTCTTGAGTTTCTTGGGGCTCTGTGTTTGCTTGGGTATTGTCGTTTTAACGCATTTAAAAGTCATTAGTCGCAGGCCTCCATCGGCATTTGCCTCTCCATATTTGTGGCCCCCCCTCGTCTGCTCCTCCTGCTCTCTGTCTCTCTCTCTTTTTATTCTGTTTTTCCTTCTGTTTGAATATACCCTGCCAAAGGAGGGTGTCTCTGATTTGTATGACTGCTTCGAATGGCATTTATCTGCCACGAAAAGTGCGTGTCTTATAGGGTATCCTTCCATCCTTATGTGTGCCGCACTTGCCTGCTGGCTTGATCAGTTGTGGCCAAGTTGCGGCTCTGCTGGCTCTCTTTATCTATCATGCACTGTCATTAATTGTTGTTTGGTTTGGTCCTTGGCTTATGGTTTGCCCAATCCCCCATCCTTATACCCCCTTCGGCCCTGCGCTGCCACTGCCGCTGCTTCTGCTCTGTGGCCCAGCATAATTATGTCCATTAGCGTGCCGTGCCAGAGGGCACACAGAGGGCCCAGAGTCTGACTCTGAGTCTGATCCGAAGCCAGTGGCAGAGCCCAAGGATGGTCAAGCAAAGCCATTTGGCTCAATTGTCTTAGCACGTTTCCTGGGCCCAGTGCTGGGACTTCCAATGAATTTGTGCAACTCACGCACACTAAATACGTTCACAGATACAGCTGCAAACGGCAGTGCGGCATAAGATATTCCCTCTGTTGGAAGATTTATGCCGCCTCTGCCCTTGTGCGCCTGTTTTAAGAATAAATTCCCTCATATTTGTTTCTTGCTGCTGCTTTGCATAGGCTCCAGCTATTTATATGCCTCAATCGGGAAAGGGGAAACTTTAGGCAAGGGTTCGGCCATAGATTTTCCCTTGCACTTTCCCTTCAACTTTAAACCAGAAAAGAAATCTTTACATTAAGATTATTTTCAGTGAATTCCACAATTTGAGTGACGCTCTGTTCGACGAGCGGGAGTGCGCTTTCAAGTTCAATATTTTGCGAGGAACAAATTCCCCATTTGGCCTTGCACGAATGAAGTTGTTGCTGGGCTTCATTTTGCATACTTTTCAAGATTCCGCGCCAGCAAACCCACCCCACACCACACCACACCACCCCACCCATCGTTTGCCGGTGGCGCCCCTCGCGAATGTTTCGGCAAAATGCAATATCTTCCACACATTTTGAGAGGGTCGCCGCCGCCGCCGCCGCCGCCGCCTCGCTCTCCGGCTCTCTCGATGTCTTCAATTTTTATTTGATTTTATTTATTCCTTTATTTATTTACTCTCGCTCCACTCTCTCCTCGCTGCTTGAATCCATGGCACTCACTGTTTTGTTGTTTGTTTGTTTGCCTCCACTTTGGCTTTTGGCACACGGCACACTGCCGTAGTCTTGCGGAAGGAGCAACAATTTGAAGTCAAATTCCCCGAAAATGGACCCCAAAGCAGGTGTCGACTCTTTGATATCCTTTGCTCTGGCATCTCCATTCTTTCGTTCCATGTAAATATCCTTAACAACTGCTGAATATTCCCACCTAAATTATTAATCTGCGGTGCTGCATTTGTCCGTTTCTGTTTCCATTCTTTACTCCATTGATGCCACTCCCCTTGATGGAGATAGTCCTTAGCTCGGCTCCATTTATTTCACTTAACTATGCTGATAAATCGTCATCATATCTTCGTTGATCATTGCCTGCTTCAGTTGTAATTGTTCCTATTACTCTCGCATAATTTTGGAGCTCATCCCATCATTCCGTCTCGTTTCAGACGTCTCTATATTTGTTCCCCTATTCTGCCGAGGCGCCACACTCGTGTCGTGTCATGTCTGAGCGTTACCCTTGTCAACAATGAAATCGAGTCCCAGTCCCCAGTCCCCAGTCCCCTTTCCCCATTCCCTTCTTCCTTCCCATGCCCAGCCAGCCCCAGTCGCCCACTCGCCTGCATTCCCTTGGCCACCCCTGCATGCCTTCCCCTAGTTCCCATTCCGCATTCCCGTTTCCGAATATGTCTCGTATTTCATTCCGTATTCAGATGGTCAATTTCTTTTAGCCAAACCGGAATGTTTTGACAGCTTCTTCTGCCATGTCCGAACAGCATTCCCGCCCCCTAGACTCTCTGCCCCTGGATGGCTGATTTTCTGGCTCTTGTTTGTTTTTGTTGCTTGCAGTCGGGCGTTTAATTGGGCATATAACGTCGCGACGAGTTCATCGTCATCGGCAGCAAGAAAACATTGTTATTGCCTATGCCACACAGCCATGGTGCGGAGCAGCCGAAAATAAATGCTCGACATTTGCCTAAATCATCTCTGACTGTGACTCCGACCAGCTGCCCCTCACACGTCTTGGGGCACACACAAACGCACACACAAAATGTCGAGTAGTAGTCGCCACTTAAACTCACTTCCACTTCCACTCCTGCCTGCTGGCTGCACCTAAAGTGCGGGGGCACAAAGCACTCCAGTGCTCAGTGCTGCTGGCAGCCAGCCCAGCCCAGCCCAGCTCTCCTCCGATAGCAATCTGCAATAACAATCTCGTATGCTTATTGCCCTAATCCCCATGGCCAAACAATAGCATAACAATACCAGAATCCAACTTAAGCTCAATTCTAATTAATTTCTCCATCTCCATCTCCCTCCCCCCATTGTCTCATTTCAGGTAAGTTTCCTTCAGCATCATTAGCAAGTCCAACTACAGAGCCCACCCACCGCCCCGGATGATGGGAAGCTCTTAGCGTGCGGTTTGTATGGAGTGAAATGAATGTTTTAATGTAATTTAAACTTCTCATCGATTGAAATTCAAGACAACCTGATGATCCGCTGCGAAGTCTTCGTTTAAAACTCAATTAAACCCACTTGATTGCTTACTTACTTACCCGCCCCCACACCTCTGCCACTTATTCGGGTTTATTTTCTGCGTGTGTGTGTGTGTGTGTGTGTGTGCATTTTTCTTTGGTTTCCAGAAGTTTGCACTTTTCCTTTTATGAATGTTTAAACAATTTAACATTTGTACACTTCTCGCAAAAAAATACTGCCACATTTTGGTGTTTGTATTTCCATTTCCATATTCTCTTTCATAACTCCTCCATATAAAACATGTTTGCGGGCAGTTTTGTGGAGGCGGGGCAATGGTTGGATTGTGGGTTGGGTGTTGGTCTGCTCGCATCATGATGAAAAAATCGCGCAGTGGCTCATTTTTTTGTTGTTTGTTGCGTCCCGCTGCTGACACTGTTATCCAGTTCAGCAGCCACAAAGTCAAATTCCTTCATTACGCTTCTGTTTTACAGTTGTTTACTGCATTGTTCGTGTTGCTGTTCGCTGTTCGCTCTTTGCTGCCTTTTCGTATTTTTATGACATTCGGATGGGGGGAAAAAAACGAATCCTTATCCATGGACAGCATGCATAATTGCTCATCCACAGTGGAAGAGGGGAAATTGGTGATATGTGATCATGCCAAAAGGTTGCACAACTCTTTTTGAATTTGGTGGCAATCCAAGCATAAATTCAAATGGGAAGTGGGAGGGCAAATGGGAGGAATGGCTACAAATTAGGGTAGCTAAGGCCTGTCCACCTCCTTAGGGTTAAAATTTGCACTAGAACTACGGAAACAAAGCGAAAAAACTCGAACTAGAATTTATTTTATTGCAAACTATTGAATTTACACAGTGCATGCAAATAGTTGTCCCTTAAATAGTGCCCTGAAAAAGACTCTTTAAATGGCAGTTAACTGAAATTTTATTTGCCGAAGTTCGTCAATGCAACATCTCGCAATCAATCAATTGGAAAAGTGTTGCAGCCACACCACACTGACAGAAAAGTGGCACAAGCACAAAAATAGTGCAAATAAAAATTAGGAAATTTATTTTAATTAATTAAAAAAGAAAGAGAATTTTTGGGTATCTTAAAGTCAGCAGAGTGGAGCGAGAGGCAGCAGGTACGCTTCCTATTTCTCTTCATTCTGTTTACATTTAAGTGCACTTAACCCCATCCATCCATCCATCCATCCATGCCCCTCATTCCCCAATCCCCTGCCCCATCCATTCATGCAGAGATGCTCTGGAAAAGTGAAGTATTTTTCTCTTTTTTGCTGCCGCCTGTCTGCTGGCATTCGGGCGAGATCTGTCCACATTTATTTCTAGCGCATTATTTAAAGTACAAAAATGCATGCAATATAAATTGTATTTAAAATGTTATGGCCTGACATTTTATTGGCACCTTTGCTCGCTCTCCTCCCCCCCTTTTCGCTCTATCACTTTTATGGCTGCTCCTTTCGTCTGGTCATAATTCATTGGGAAATTCGATTTTCTTCCACACACAGGCACAGACACAGACACAGACTGAAGCAGAAACACACGACAATTATTCCATTATAACAAACCATAATTTATTTATTTTTTGACTATTTTTAATTAAGTAATTGATAGATTCTGAAGAGACTCACGCAGGCAGCGAACGAGCGAGACAGAGAGAGAGAGAGAGAGGAAGTCTGAAGAGCCGAAAATCGATGAAATTTAATTAAATATATTTTCCGTTTTCTTGGGCATAAAGTTTTATGAATTCAGGGGGAGCAAAAACCCTTTCGAGATGTTGGCCCTGCTCTTTAACTCGGCTTTTGGGTGGCATGCTCTCGCTCTCGCTCTCGCTCTCTCTTGCGCTTCTTTGTCTCTCTCTCTCTTTGTCGCTCGTGCAACGGTACGTCAAAATGTCAGCCGCGGGACCTAAAATAATCTTTTAATCTGTCTCGCTTTCATTTCCAATTCAAGGACTGCCTAGCAGAGGACTCCTCTCTAGGTCCCTGCACACTCCCTCACCCGCTTGCTCCTTCAACCTGTGCTCTTTGTCAGCCGTTTAATAATCAAACACAATTCACACGCACACAGTGACGGAAAACGTGAAGAAGTAGCGGCAGAGGGGGAGAGAAAGAGAGTCAAATAAAGGGAAGTCGAAGCTTGTTTTGGCCTTTTTGTGTGTTGCCTATTTGGGAGCGTGTTCGGCGACTCCACTCGAAGCAAACAAATAGGGATAGAGGGATAGAGAGAGGAGTGGGAGTTGGAGAGGGTGGTAGGGGGTTCTAGAGGAGAGGCAGCCAAAGGACACCAGAGGGTGGCCGCCACAACACACACAGCCAGAGACAATGCGGCTCAGGCTCTAGTCACGTTCGTGATTCGTGTAATCTACAAAATGAATCGGTTTACATGGAATAATTATTAACAGATTATATCACTGTCTCTGTCGCACTCTCCACTCTCTCCACTCTCTCCCCACGCGCTTTTGTGCTGCTATTTGCTTTTGTTTGTATGTAATTGCCATAAAAGTTGATTAACTCCACGCGTTGATAAGTGAAATCTGGTCACTTGTTTAATTGTCTGGCAGGGTGCGGGCTGTGGGGTGTCACCTACTTCTAATGGGCCACCCACTGGCCTCCCCACTGGCTGCTGAATCACTCTGGCCACTGGTGGGCAGTGATCGCTGCTTGCGCTCTCATTTTCACATCAAAATGTCTCAGCACTAATTACGTTTTACCAGCCATGGCCCCCTCCCCTCTCATGTTCGCGAAACTAAACCAATTTTCAAAGTCAATGTCGCGACATGCCACCCTCGGCCCCCTATTGAGCCACCCTCCCTCCTACCGTAACCCTTTTTCCAACCTAAGCCAAGAATTTTCCCCTCGACCTGGGTGGAAACTTCCTGCCCCAATGTGTGTCTGCGTGTCTGTGTGTGCGTGAGAAGTTTTCATTATATATTCATGGAAGGCAACACAAACATTCACACACTCAACACCCACATGGAAACACCAGCACTAACACACACATTCGCACACACATTCGCACACACATTCGCACACAATTTGCTATTAGACGCTCGTTGAAAAGTTTTCGACTTTTTGGTTCGCACAATTCAATCAACAACAAGAAATGAATTCTAGCATTGCGGAAAGTCGAAGCTTTGGCTACCCTACAATATCAGTGGCTCATGTTGCTGGGTTGAGAAGTTTCCCAATGGTTTTTGGCTTTCTTCCCACCTTTGAGTCGCTGCAGGGAATTTCCCATTGGCATCACACGAGCAGATATGAAAGCCTGTTCCAGTTCCAACTGGTAATTCGCTGTATAAATTTCCCATAAGCAAAAGGCTGCGTTCCAAAAGTCTGGCCACAACGAAACTGCACCTAATTGTGGTAGGGTATATTAATGAATGCAATGGCAACAGAAAGAGGCACTTTCTGGCAAAAAGTAGGGCCCCTCGGCACACTGGTGGAGGAGTAGGAGGAGTAGCAGGCAGGATGGAGGTATTTATAGAAGCTGTATAACTATTCAGACTTGAATTTGTTCCCAACGAGAACCAGAGAGGAAAAGAGACTGGGAGAGGGAGAGTAAGTGGATGGAATCGAGCTATAACAAAAACGTGTTGATTTGCTGAAATGATTTTCATTTTGATTTTCATTGCTTGAACAAAAGTTTCTCCTCGAATGTGGCAAAGTCAATTGTTTTAGCTTCTTCTTGATTATGTTGTTTTTGGGCACAGATTTACTCCCGCCCGCCTCTCCCTCTCTCCTCTCTCCGTTAAACTTCCGTTTAACTGCATCCATGGGAATACCAGCCATACACATCTACATATCCCCCATGCATTGCATTCCAATGGAACGTTTTTCTTGTGAGAGGAATCCATTGGCATTCATAAATGGACATGTGTATGAATCAATGAGCGAATCGTTTTTTTGGTTGAATAATCAATGCAAAATATGAGAATTTCATTCAGTTGCCTTGATTGAAATTTGAGTTTTTTGTTTTCTTATTGCCTGTAGCCGATGCACAATTGATTTTCGCACTAAAATCAATTAAAATCCGTTTAGGACGTGCTTCTTACCCATGCAGTTCGGACTCGTGCCTCATTCCTTTACTTTTTGCGACTCATTAAAAACTAGGAAATTATTTTTACCCAAGGGGTATAAGTATGTCCATCCAGAGATGTAAGAGTGAGGCAGGAGGATGGTATGCTGAAAGTATATTTCGCACATAAAGAGAGTAAGGGATCCTCCCCAAAAAGGTTGAATCGAAAGGTTCCACTGGGTTTCAATTCCTCAATTTGTGAGATCAAATAACTGGATCGTACAGCGCCGCTCCTTCCTATTTTAACTAAAAAAGATCTCAAAACTATCCCAAATCGAATATTTATATCGAGTAACTTTAAAGTACCCCAAAAAGTGGCCCTTGCCTTGCCTGCTCCGCTCTGCTCGTGCATCTGTTGATGTGAGAGACGCAAATAAAAGTGAGAGAACAGAAATTGAAAATGGAAACATTTGTTTGTCAGCATGTGGGGTGGTGGCTCTGGTATCGGAGTATCCTGGGTGTCCCGGAGCTAGATACTGGGGCTATGCGACTGCCGTTGCATCGTCGTCGTAGTCGTCGAACAAACATTTGGTAGGAAATAATTGGAGCTGCTGTTTCGGCAGTCGGACAATGATTAGCTTTTGTGAATGGTTCGCTTTCAGCCAGAGTTCTCGTTGCAAAATGTTCTATATGGCACAATGCCTGACCTGCCTGTCACTACGTTTCCGTGTCCGTGTCCGTATCCGTGTCCGTATCCGTGTCCGTGTCCGTAGCTACCTTCCTGTAGTATTGCATCTGCCTGTGGCACGGCATGCGGCGTCTTCCTGTGAACTCTGTACCTACGGCTACTTTGCCATGGGGCTGCCCTAGCTCTGGCTTGCCATTTGATTGATCAACATATTTTGTGTGTCCTGCCATGGGCCGTGGCAGTGGAGGCGGGGCCGGAGAGGACTAACAATTTTTGGTCAAACGGCAGGAAATCAAAGGAAAATACGCCGAAAGTTGGGCTGAGGGCTGTAACCAATTTATCTTGCGATTTTGTGAGAAGATTCCAACGAATTTTCATAATTTGCTTCTGCCAGCCGAGAATGGAATTTTCAGTCCCAGGCTTTGTCTTTTGCTGGAATTCACTTCATCCACAAGCGGGCAATGCAATCTTTATCCTTGATCCACAGTAGTAATATCTCTTCGAAGAGTCCTTTTCGGTTGCCATTTGATTCTCCTTTGACTAGTAATTAAGCTGGCACTCCCCTGGCACTCGAATATTTTCATCAAAATGTTTTATCAGCAGAATGGGAGATCCTGTGCTGCAATGCTAGAGCGCTGTGATGGATGATTCAGTGAGTTGAATGAGTAACTAAATGAATGAATGGACGGATGCCCGATAAGCGAATGAATAAGTTGTGCAGCTGGTGTGGTTCCCCCGCTCCTGTTTGCACAACTGCATTTATTTTCCTATTTACTTTCCACATTTCTACATTTATTTGCACTACCTCCACGACTGCGACTGTGATTGTGTGATTGTGTGACTGTGTGACTATGACTCTAATCATTTCACTTTCACCTGCTTTTGTGTGTGGTCCGAGTGGAGAGTGGCACTCTCGTTTATTCTTTATTTTTGCATCAGTTTTGCAAATGTTATTCATACTCTTGGCCTTTGCCATTAGTCGCAGCAGCAGCTGCAATGATAAGAAAACTTTTCAATTTCAAAAGGAAAACATTCCGGACTGTAGATTAAAAAACAAACCATGGAAAAATATTGCCATTTTGTTAGAAGCTTTTAATTGCTGTTTCAAGTTGCGTTTTTAGAGATTTTTTTGTTATCAATTACAACTTTTAGCTTAACAAATTAACAACAATTTTAAAATTAATATAAATTAAAGTACTTTTATTTTGAGTTTCTTTTAAAGTGAATTTTCCTTCGGCTGAATTTGTCTTTAATTATTTTAGATGATTTTTTCCAACTCAATTTGTTGTAATATTAACTCAAACTATTTTTGTTTATATTTTGTTTAGTTTTCTCAACTAAATATTCCTCTAAATATTTGGGGAGCCAACATGTCCCTTCAGTTCCATTTGCAGACAAAAACCCCAACCCAGCAGGGAATATATAATTAAATTTCTTGTGAATTTTTGTTCCACTTTAATTAGATAACTTGCTCCAGACCATGGAATTGACCTTGAACGCCGCCATCTCTGCTTTCCTTTAACATGCATTATACAAATCAGAAAAGCCCCCGTCGCTGGCCTCCCTCTGCCATCCCCCACACTCTCTTTTGAGGCCAGAGTATGATGCATTTTGTGCGTTAATTAAAATTAAGAAAGTAATAATAATAAGACAAAAAAACGAGCTGGCATGATGCGAGTCGCTCCATAGCTTATCTCTGCATTGGGGGGCAGACATAGGGGCATCCCCCTGGAAGGGTGCTGGGGAGGGGCAAAGTGGAAATAAAACTTTTGATTCTTGGCTGCTGTCTGGAGAGGCGATAACAACACAAGTTGACTGCACTTTTTATAGTTTTTTTCTTCATTTTTTTTCTGTTTTGAAAGATTAAAGGAATGAAGACGTGATGGGGTGGGGGGAGGGGGGCTGGGCACACTTATTTGGGAATTATAAAACTTTGTCTCCATATGAAATGGGGAAGCTTCTTTTGATGCTGCTGTTCGTCCTCTTACATTTCCATTCCCATTTCCGTTCCTGGTCCTGCTCCTGGTCTTCGCATGTCCTGAAGTTGTCAACAAAGTTTTTTGAGAGGATAACCCCGTTGAACACACCTCTCCCCCTTCATTATCATCGGCATCATCATCATCATCCTCAAGTAAATCCTTCCACACGAAGTCGCCAAAGATTTTAGCCCAATTTTGGTTTCAGCTGCGGGCTTCCAACAAGAAATTCGACTACGCGGATGGGCCCTACCCGCTCTCCCTCCCTTTAAGTGGTGGGCGGAGGAGTAGCAGTAATTGTAGAGGGGCGAGGGGGGAGAGGGGGGGGGGGGGGTAGGGGGGGAGGGCGAGGCTTCTTGACGACTGCCTTGCGACTGATTGAATGTACGGATTGCTCTGATTGCCGCCGTCGACAGACATCAATTCCTCAAACGTAGGGCGGGGCAGCAAGATGGCGGTGCGCGGGGGCATGCCACATGGACATGCACTAAGTGGATGAGCTGAAATGCATCCACTTCAGACAGCGAGAGAGAGAGAGAGGCGGCAGGGAGGGAGCGAACGAGAAACTCCAACAGTAATTGATGTATCGTCAAGGGCCATCATGCCGTGCGTCCATCTCTAGCTGCAGCAAACTTCACCCTAAGCGAACGGCCACATTGGGCGGAGTCCACCCTAAAGCCTACATCTAAGACAACGAAAACATTACACAGAAAGACTTCTCGTTGCCCCACTTTACACGCAGTTTACTTTTGGGTTTAGCTCTGTTATCTGCAGCGCGATAGCGATAAAAGTGAAACGCAAACAATTTCCCATTCCATGGACAAAACCCCCCCACCGCCAACCCTCCCAGTGTTACGATATGTAATGCACATGTGTGTGTGTGCGTGTTGGTTGGCTTTGTTGGCATGACAGAGATTTCGGAAGATAACTGCCAAGAATGGATCGATTGTCGGACATTTCAATTTGAATTACTGTTCCAAATGATTTGTCAATAGGAGTCCCATTCGACATTGGCCAGGGGCTTTGAGTCATGTGCCATGGATGATTGGTTGATTGGTTCTACGATAAGTGTTTTATTCAAGCTTAGTTCCCGCATTGAGCTCTGTTTTGTGATCAGTTTGAAGGTAGAATTTGGATTTTGGATCGATGATTCATGTTCGATAAGTTATTTTTATGGAATGGTAGTCTTCTGGTAGTTCTGGTCGGCGCTTGGACCGGCAAGCGAGCTGCAACTGTGACTGACAGTCGGACCGGCACTCGGACCGGCACTCGGACCGGCACTCGGACTGGCACTCGGACCGGCACTCTGACTGCGAACGTGACTGGCTCCTGGCTGATCCTCTTCACTGACGTTTCGGTAAACTCGATCCTCGTTGTCGCTTTCTGCCGCCTGCCTGCTGTGCATGTCTAAAGTTCGCAGATACTCCGCACCGGCAGTCCCACCAGAGCTACGAGACGGAATGGGTGCATCGGGCATGCGAGCAATGAGAATCGGGTCGTCCCAGAATCCCCTACGCTCCATCTGCCGATTTTCGACGGGTGGCGAGGGTTTCTGGAGGTTCAATCAGCATTAGCACAAAGACTATGATAGAAACTGCCTCTACTTACCAGCGGAAACTTGCGTCTGTAGATCACATAGCCAAGCAATAAGCCAAGCACAAAAGCGATCCCAAGCGCCAGGAAAATGTTGGCGAAATCGGGTTCGGGATCGGGATCATTCACCACGGGAATGACGTCCACCATGCCGATGGCAAAGGGTGGATATAAGAAGCGGATGACCTTAAAGCAGGCCTTGGCTGCCTTATCTTCTGGAAGGGGCTTGAGAGTTTCCCTTATCACCACTGTCCAATGGTCGCCGGGAAGTGGCACAGACACCGCCATTTTGGCGAATATAAAACTAACAAAAGAGACTGCAAATAAATACTAAAATAAATTTTAAAACACTTTTGTGGCACTCTCGATTCGAGACTGTCGGACACACACACGAGAAATGACTGAACAATCAAGGGGCACTCCTCACACTTCAATTAGGAATCCCTTTTTGGATACTTGTTCCAAATCGAAGGTATTTCTGCACTGTTTACTTTGATCAACGATTCTTATGCGATAAACAGAATTATTGCAATCGATTTCTTATCGAAATTCAAACTGTTTTCCCCTCTCGATAGTTCTCAACGTTTTTTGTCCATCTGTCGCTGAACTTTTTCCCCCGTTGAAGAGTTAAATATTTGTTGGTGTTGTGCCAACCGCCCCTCGGGCGGCGTTCGAGTGGAACGAACCATCGGATCAACCCTCGTCTGGGTCGAGTGATAACCTTGCCACGGGGCCTCACCTGGCCTGCTGCTGCTCCTGTTTTGGGGGAGGTGGAGGCGCCTCGCCCGCATCCTGAAATATGAAAATTTAAATTAACAAATAAACGAAATTGGGCCGTGAATTGAGTTAACTTCCGCTGCAGTTGCTCGCTTTCTTTCGGGGTGTATTCCCCCGGGTTCCCGCTGCATGATGCATGTGACTCGTTGCCGTTGCTGTCGCTGCTGGGGCAGCTCTAGAGTTGCCACAACAATTTGGGTTAAAATGATGGCCGATCAAATGAAAGAGCAACAAAGCGAGAGCGGCACAAGGAGCAGTGGAGGCCTGAATATGGGGGGCACAAGAGTCAATATCGCGCAGCAACAAAAGAAGCGAATAAAAGAGCAAAACAAAAAGGCCAAATTCAACAAAATGCACTTCCCTGCACTCGCATCCCCCTCTCTCGCTCACTCTTGGAGTGTGTGTGAGTGTGTGTGTGTGTGTGTGTTGCAGCAACATTTCATTTCATTTCATTTTGTTGTTGTTGCTTTGCTTTGTTTCTCATGCTATCGACACTTGGCGATTTGTTGCAGCGTCCACTCTTGGCTTTTGTCGATTGCGCTCGCCTCGCTCTTTGTGTGTGTGTTCCACTTTTCGAGCACAGAAGGTGCTACCCTGTACGCTGGCAGAGCGTGCAATGGGCGTACACTCAAGCAAAGAGCAAGAAAGAGAGCGAGGGCGAGAGATGGTGATGGTGAAATACGCATCATGTACACGACATGTCCAGTGGTTTCCTCAATTCTTGGGCATTCTCTTTGCAGCATTCGCTTGTGCGTATCGAGTCGCAGCGCATATAATCGAATGAAGCCTTTCGATGGATATTTACGAGTCTTTTTCTTTCACTAAGATCAAAACTTTGGGTGTTGGGAGAGATGAGAACTTGCATGATTCATGGCTGGATTGATTGAATGATTGATTGATTTATTGGCCTGAGATTACAGGTCATCCACACGGCTGCACCTACGGCTGTGTCTCTCATGCAAAAGCGGTCTTTGCTCTTTTGCTTTTCTTAGCCGTTTCTGTTTCGATTTCTGTTGTTAACTGCTGCCACATGTGGGGAAACTGACCCCACCCAGGCGAGGTGCAGAGAGCGAGAGGGAGAGGTGGGGTAAGGATTGGGGCAGCCAAGAGCAGCATGCAAAAAGGCGGAAATAAGCCACTTGAAGTGACCTCAAAAGGTGGAGCACCAGCAGCTAAGAGGGCTGGCAGGAGGAGGATGGTGGTGCAGGGGGGAGAAGGGTGTTCCAACATGTGAGTAATCGTGCGCGCCACTTGCCACACACACACACACACACACACACACACACACAGGTACTTGCACAGTGGCCACCGAAAGTCTCCAACCGATTGTGTTCTCTTTGCCGCTGCTGCTGGAGTGGAGCCGCAGCTGAATGGAGCTGCCACAGCTTGAGTCGCCTTTTGGACTACGTGCCCCCCGCCTCACCCTCTTTGTTGCACACCTGAGCCGCGCCGCTGTGGCACCGGCACCGGCACTGGCACTGGCAGCTGCTCCCGCTGCCGCTTTTCCTCGCTCGCCTCTCTGCTCCATCAGCTCTGAATGAGTTTCCTTCGATTCTTTTGCTTTTGTGGAATAAAATGCTTGAAATATTTCAGAAGCAGGCAGGCAGGCAGTCGGGCTCCAAACCCAAAAGGTTAATACTTTGACGACCAAAAACCAGATTTACTTGTTCTCGCAGAGCGAGCCCCTTCCTCGTGCAGGGGCCCCATGGCCCATGCCCCATGCCACAGCGTGCCTCTGCCTTCACTTATTCCCACTGCCTTTCGTGTACCCTTTGCAGAGCGGGGAATGTGATTGTCACGCAGCGAAGGTGGCCAGTTTTTGGACCAGTTAAATAGTTATGATTTCCCTTACCAACAAAAGATTGTTTTATGTAAATATTTGTTGGGTTCTTTTGGCTTTTCTCTTGCTGCCCGATCTGCGTGCATTTTTTAAAACTTCTTCGCTCTTTTTCTAGTCGCTTCGCTTTGCATTTACTTTTATGGGCAGCGTATGGCTTCCAAAGTGAAAAGCACTCCCCTCCCGACTGCAGTTCTACCAGTAATTGTAGCTGTCTGTTTGTATTCGTGTTCGTGGAGTCGATTGCTGCAATTTACTCTCCCTCTTTGACAGCCCCTTTGCACTCCACTCCAAGCATAACCATTCCAAACACCGAAAATAGAAAAGTAAACAAAACCATTTTTAGACGATTTCATCATCATCAAACATCCAAGATTCATCGGATGCAACAGCTCCAATGCTCATGCCACTGGCCCCACCATAAAAGCAACTTCCACCCGCTCGCATTCCCGATGCTCCCCACTGTGCCCAGCGCCTCGCCCAAAAAAGATTCCCTTTCTTCGGCGTTTGGTAAAATTGTTTATAAATCCAAAGGCAATTGCAATTTGCTTTGATGGGGGGGCGTGTCTGTGGCGGCAGTCGAGCGGCAAGAAGGGTATTCCAGTCCGTGGAGCCTCGAAGTCGCAAATCAGGGCAATCAAGGGGTACCACGGGGGTCCAGCTGGGTTCGATTAAAGTGGAAGCTCGCGATGCGATGCGATGCGATGCTGCGATTGCGATGCGTTTTGTAAATTGGGTTAACGCGAATTACAATTCGAAATCTATCGAGTGTGTGTGGGAAAACTGGCAACTTGCAACTGCAGCTAAGTGATAGGAAAAGCGAAATAAGCAGCGAGGAAAACAAACGGGAAAGCGGGCTTACAGCGTCTTCGAAACGGTTATGCCAAAAAGGCAAGAGGAAATGCTTAAAAAAGAATAGAAAAATGTTTTAGGACTCGACACAGCAAGTCTGTTAAAGCGGTTATGAAACGGTTATTTGGAAGAGTTTTGAATGAAAATTTATGTCAAATATGCTGGGGGAAGAATTGTAAAGCAGACAGCCAGAAACGCAATTCGAAGCGGTATGGAAACGGTTAAAATTTGAAAACTTTTCACTGCGAAACGGTTACGAATCGGTTTAAATATTGATTACTCCCCAAAAAAAGAGCTGGCCAAATGCCAAGAGCTAAACTTATTTATCTTAAGCAAATTGCTTGCATCAATATTTGCCGAACATTCCAGGACTCTCCGGAAGCCAAACCAAACCACTTGAGTATCCTGCAGCACCCAGCTGCCCTCTCCCCTGCCTCCTGCGGGGTCTCTACTGGGTGCTTCCGAGTAGTCTGTGACTGGGCGGGTGCCGAATGTCCAGAGGGGCGTTGTAAAAATAAATTGCTTTGCTCAATTAGCGGTTTCTTCTCGAATTTCTCCACCCGCTATCGCTCCACCCGCTATCGCTCCACCGCCATCGCTCTCCCTCGCCCTCGCCCTCTCCCCCTCTCTCTCTCGCTCTCATCCATTATTGCATTTCTCAATTGCCTCGAGGAGACTCTCGAGTCCCAAACTCTTTTCAATTTGTGGACCCATCATCATCCATCTACCATCTGAAGCGGTGGGCGGGGTCCGTGTCCTGCCGCTGTCCATTTTGCCCCAAATTGATGTAGATCTCCGCTCCCCGCTGCCCGCTGCCCCGCTGCCAGTCGTGCGATTAACCAGGTGACCCGACGCCCTATCAGTCTCTCCCTCTCCCTCTCCATCCTATTCTTATTCTGGTGGTTTTTTTTCCATTTCATTTCGTTTCCGTCTTGACTTGAAATCTGAGTCGGACGAGCGTCTCAAATTGTGAGAGTTAATCGAGCTGTAAATTGTCAGACACACAGCAGCTGGCGGTGGCTCCCTTGGGCTCCCCTCTGCCGCCACCATGCCAATCCCGAGCGCATCTCCAGTGAGTGTTACGCTTCAGCGGTGGCAAACAAAACTTAATTATAATAATCAGGGGGAACCAGAGAAAGAGAACAACTTACATATGACAAGGGCCAGGAGGATGTGAGCGCGCACCCCTAGCGATGGCACTTCGAAAGGCCACACAAACGATACTTGCAGCGAATCGAAAATGCACTCTGCACAGATAATCTCACGATCTGTCTCACGCTGCCATCTCTGGCATTGTTTCAATGTCACGTTATCATGCCCTGCCCTGCCCTGCCCTGCCATGCTCCCGCGCAAGTCTCCCACTCCGCCCTGGGAGCAGTGCGTGTTTGAAGTGCCAGACACTCTTAAGTGGCGAGAACGGGTGGCGGGGTAGTCAGGCGTTGCACGCTCCTCAGACACGGATGATGCTCCTGTTACAGCTGCAGCTGCTGCTGCTGGTGCTGCCAGTGTCAGTGGCTCGAAGGAAATGCGCTAATTATGTTGTTCTTGCCGCACTCAGGCGAACTTCCTTCAGTTGCAGCCACGACCTTGATTGCAACCGAAGAGGACTGAGCCAGCGTAGGAGGAGAGGGCGTAATAAGGAAGCAAAGGGAAGAACAATAGGCAAACTTTTGAGGCCATGAAAATGTCAACAGGAAGAGCAGACGCATCAGACAGGCAGACAGAGAACAGGAACAACAAGTGCACAAGGAGAGGGAGAAGGAAGGAAGGACGGAGGGTCCCTCCCCCCGCCATGATTGTAGCCGAAAACGAAAACTTTCCAAAGAAAAAGGTAAACTTTGAAAGAAATCCAATAATGATGTTAATAACGAATGGTGCCAGGATGATGGCAAAGTTGATCACTTAAGGCTGCCAACACAAGAAAGGAAACACGAGAATATCAACTGGAGCATACAAAATGTATTGGGGGGGGATCACTCACAGGTTGCCAAGTAAATGTTGGAGTGGAGGAGCCGCTCGCTTATGGGAAACTTGCGAAATTAAAACTGTGAAACAAACAGTGCCAAAGGGTTCTGCACTTCCATATAATTTAGACCTGATTAGACTCAATTTTGTGTGCCATCAAAGCGGATGCTAATTTTAGTTTTGGTGCCACCGTCTGCGTCTCCGTCTTTGTCTCTGCCTTTGTCTGGTGCCTTTTTCTGGGCCAAGAAAAGAACATAACAACTGGACAATAAAAGGGCCAGAGCAACATGGGAGAGGTTGAGATAAAAAATCATTTATATGTAACATGCACACGACTCGCAATTCGGAGAAGTTACCCATCCCAAATTGAAGTACTTAAAGCACAAGGCGCAGTGGGGGAGGGCGGTGCAGGGGCTTCCCTTCTTTTTGTTTTTTGTGTGCTGCCAAGTTTCGTGTCCAAGTAGCAACAAGATGGGGCAGGTTGCTCCATGTGTTGCCAACCAACCAGAAGACAACAGCGACAGCTTTGCGAGAGAGAGAGCTTGTCTGGGAAAGGAAAGGAAAGGAAAGAAACTACATAAATAAAGGGACACGAGGAGCTGGGACAGACACGACATGGGAGCAGGAAAGCTCCGGCAAAACGGCAGCGCACAGACAATGACAATTGCTGGAAAATCATATTAAAATAAAAGCGCAATAAACAACAGAGAGAAGACACAGGCAGCAGTGGCAGGCAGCAGGAATACTCCATCTCTCTACACCTGATGGCTGCGGGAGTACGCTTTATTAAGTCGGATCAAAGCAATCATAAATTACCCAAGATTTGGCCAGGAATGAAAATTCGTATGAAAAGAAGCCAAAGGAGAGACTGCACCAAAGGGATTCAACTCCATTTCGTGCCGAAGTCTGATGAGTTTTGTGTAATTCAATTATAAATGATTATAATCAAGGCTTAAATGTGCTGCAAATGTGTGCCCAAAAGCTATTAAGGATGCTCTCAGTGGGTGAAAGAATCTCGAATAAAAATTGCTTCAGGTGCAGTGGCATTTCTGGCAAGTTCAGTGTGGAAATATTTAATTATGCTACCACAACTACCAGGAGGAGTAGTTCTCGCAAACATTTCGTAATAAATTGCATGGGATTGGAGGACCCTTGAGGCGCCTGCCGATGGCATCAGCGAGACACTGCCACGCTTTGTGCTGTGCGGGAAGTACCACAGAAAGCAAAGCAATGAATGAATGAACTTCCTTGTTAGCATAATTTAAAAATATGATCCATATACTCGTGCAGATTGCGTCCTTCATGCTCAAATGATTTCCTCCTCCATCCTCGGCCCACCGTCATGTCGTTCTCTCCTTCTCCATGTTGCTCGTTGTTCTCGTTGTTGTTGTTGTTGTTGTTGATGTTTATGTTTATGTTGATGCTGATGCCGAGAGCTGGTGACGGTGTCGAGCTGTTTTGTTGCCGTTCTGCTTGGCACAAATGCCTTTCCTCTTCTGGCTTTTCTTTAGCGGATTTGCCATGCACTTCTCTTGTTGTGTTGTGTCTTGTCTTGTCTTGTGTTGTGTTGTGCTTGTGTTCCACATATTTTTCCTCCATATTTCTTTCCTTCATCGCCCTGGCTGCTGCTGCTGCTGCAACTCAGGTGCATTGTTGCCCCACCGCCTGTTTATAATGAGCCCGAGAGTGAGAGTCTTGGGCAGCAGCAATGGCAGCAATGGCAGCAGCAGCTGATAAAGAAGCTTGACAGCAAAAGCAGGAGAATGGCCATGCTAAACTCTACTAAAAGAAAATTGCATGCCAACCAAGCACACGAACACCAATGCAGACTGTGAATGTGGAGACCCAAGACCATGAGCAAAAGACGCAAAAAACAGGTTTTCCTGTGCGAATTTTCATCTAAAGATGAAAAATTGTTGGACTCACAAGCGAGGCAGCACAGAGCACAGAGCATGGAGCATGGAGCATGGAGGATGGTGGTGCAGATGGAACTGGTTCAGTGAACATAATGTGGCTAAATGCTTTAGTTTCAAGTGATGCATGCACATGTACATATGGACAGTACATATGTATGTACATATACCCCATCCCGTAGCTGTGAAAATATTTCACTGTCTGGGAAAACTTCACTTTTGTTAATTGTAGCCCGGCAACTGATTATCGCCTCTATGCAAAATGTGTGGGAGTGATAGAGGCCAGGTCACAGGCAGCGGCAGCGGCAGGGGCAACAATTGGAATAAATGTAAAGTATTTTCTAGTGCAAATAAAACGCTCACCTAAGCTAAGATCTAGAAGAGGATTGCCTGCCCCAAGAATAGATCTGAGAAATCGTTAGTTCGCTCGCACATTTTTACCACAATTTAATGATATTTCAACACAATTTATATGGCACAAGGCACCAATGTCCTAGACCTATGTATCTCCCTTTGCCATATAATTCCCATGGTAATACTCTTTTGAAATGGGCTCCCGTTTCAAGGCAAGAAAATCCTTGACCAACAATTGATAAATATTCGATTGTCGCAGTCCATTATGAATCGAGACAACAAACAAGAAGGCAAACATCGTTCGTTGCTTATTTTTATTCCAGATGCAGTTTCAGTTACAGTTCCTTTCTTTGCCCACAAAACGATGTCCGATGGCCGATGGCCATTTGCCTTGGGCTCTCAGCAACAATGCCGGCAACATGCATACACACATACATACGTAGAACTCGTATATTTTTTCTACAACTGGCCGCACCCATCCTCTTGCCTGTCCCCCCTCACCCATCAGACAACGACCACTTTTCTTGGCCATGGCTGTTGTGTCAAATGGCAAACTAAATGCCTTCCAGCGGCATCCATCCAGCAGCAAGCTTGTGCGAAAAAGAACGAAAACATCGTGAAAATCAATAAACTCTGAACTTAAGTTTTTTGAACTTTCTTGTTCGAGCTGCCGGTCCAATTCATTGTCATACAATACCTACACATGTCCATAAATACATATGCACGTGTACGGTATGCGGATTGGACAGGTCTGATGTAATCCCACCTTCATCTTCAGCCGGAGAGATGCGGCACCCAATCGAACTTTATTCACAACTCACTTGAGTCACTTTCTTGGGTCCAAAAATTGTTCTTGGTGGGTGGAAAACTATTCTTCCCAATTTTCTACATTTGTATTATAGGTTTAACTCCATCCTGTGGCTGTCTTTCTACATGTTCTATGATCTTATTTTGAATATATGAATATATATGTATATATCTCTAAGAGCATTCAAACTTCTGCTATAATTTATATACCCACTAAGGGTACTCCTTCAGTTAATTCAGTTTCGAGTTCCATCGAAGACTTTCTACCAGCACATGTACCACACATGTGTGCATAAATATGTGTTCCATGGTCTTGTACTTTCCACCCTTTATCGCCGCTTGGGTGCCAAGAATTTGGGAAATGTCATTTTAATAGTTTCGCCTTCGCTTGCAACATGCGATTGTTATAGCAGTAGTTGTTGCAGTCCTTGCAGCAGAGTTGTCTAGTCACAGTTCTCTTGGTAGTCCCAATTTGGCCATTTGTCGCATTCCAACTTTGCATAGATTCAATGCCCCACAGAGACGGGGGGGAATTCGAATTGGAAGTTTATCTTTGGTCGTTGCTGTTGGGCTTCATTGATTCTCTGCTGCCTTTGGCTGGCGACAATGCCGAGCATTGTCACAAAGTCGCTTGGGATTTTAAATTTTAGCGATTGAATAATGTCTTCAGTTCCATGAACAAATCCCCCCCACTCCCTCCCATTACGTGATTTTACATGGTCGCAATAGATTAAAGATGAAATCACGGAATGAATTTAAGGAATAAATATAGCGCCAGTTTCCTCTGGAACTTGTGATGGGAGAGTGGCCGAGTGAGGGGGGGCAAGCGGAGAGGCAGGACAAGTGATAGGTGCAATTTCTCACGTGACACAAGGGAGAGAGCGAGAAAGAGAAAAAGTGTGATGCGAGGAAAAGGAAAACGCGGATTAGGCAACGGACCGGCGACAGCCATGAAATTTATGAGACGTGTCAACGGCGGCTGTTGGTCAGGACGAGAGAGAGAGAGAGAGAAAGAGCAAACTAAGAGTGAGCAGGGGGGGAAGGGGAGATAAAAAGAGAGAATAGTGGTGGGCAGAGGGTTGGCAGAGGTGTACTGTGGGTAACCTCCGTTTGATAAACGACAAAAACGTCAGCTGGCAACGAAATAAAATTAAATTAAATTAAACGAAGCAGAGAAAGCGCTCCAGAGCCGGGGGGAACCTTCTGTTACTCTCTCGTGGATCTGTTGGTCCCTTTTCGATTAAGTTATTAGACTTGGCATCTAAAGGGTATAGCTACATATACGAGCTTGACTATTAGTTTTAGGTTTTAAAACCTCTTCTTGCATTTCTTTTGTTCCGTTGCCTTCATTGCAGTCGCAATTGTCTTATCTCTTGATCTTCAATTTACCTACGAGCTTTGCCGCTCTCCCGCAATGCACGCGCTCGCGAGTCAGGGCTCTCTCTGTTCGAAGTGCCTACCTGCTTTGCGTTCGCTCTCACGCAGCAACAACAACAAGAAGGCGACCCACACCACTCGGCTCTCAGCAAGCACAAAGCACAAAGCACTGAGAAAGCATAACAAACGGGACTCTGCCTCTACTTTGCGGTGCAGTTTCTTTCTGTTTGTTGATCTGCTGTTATTGTTGCTGTTCATTTTGGCATGTCGGCTGCAGCAGATACCCTACCCACAAACACTTTGTGGAGCTTTGCAAACATTTTGCGTGTTTGTCTGGAAGTGGAGTATAATTAATGGAATAAAGCGTAAGTAGGAGTGGTTATAATTCTTTTATTTTATTATTTACATTCTCTGGGTATGCAGTGACACCCTCTTCTTTTACCCTGACCCGCACTGACCCTCACATCTCCCTATTCCACCACACATGTACGTCCATCCATCTCCCTCTCTTTACGCATATCGTATTATACATCTTCTATCCCGCTCCCTTGCCCGCCAGCACGCTCAAAAGTAATTTAAGGCGTCACATGCGGCTTAAGTGGGATTCAGAGGGGTGTAATTTTGGTGTGTGGAATTTTTGTCTTGTATAAATTATTCGCTTCTTGAGTTTGGAAATCTCCCACAACCCCAGGGGTAAGCCACACCCGCTGTACTCCGCACCTCATTCGAAGTCTATAATTACCGAAAATCCCTCCTCCACCACCGGCATGCCGCCCCTTGCCACGTAATGTGTACTGGTGGTACCCCTGACCCAGACTAAAATAATTTTCATTTTTTTGGGGTGAGAAATTGTATTATTATTGAAAATTTGTTGTCCATTTATCTTTAATTCTAGCTCTCCGAGTGTCTCAATTGTTTTCTCTTACTGCCTCAGCTCTCTCGTTCTCTCATTCGTTGGCTCTCCCTCCAGCTCTCTCTGTCAATCGTATTTTTCATAAGTGTATTTATATATTTGAAGGAAATTTAAATGCCATCATTAACATGAATGTTCGCCCATTTATAGGGGCACAGGGACCAGTCCCCGGCATTGGATGTAGCGAAAGCAAGAGAAAGTTCAACTCGAATAAGTGCCAAAAGAACGAAAAATTAAGGATAAACTTAAAGGAATTTAAATACAATACAATATTTTGTTGATCTCTTTGTAGGCTTTAATGTTCGAGTGCACAGAAATATCATTATTAATTTGGGTAATTTATTGATTGCAGTCATCAGTCGTTGCCTCAACGATACTTAGAATCTGCATTAAAAAAAAACTGTCAGGCACAAGCCAACACTTTTCTACTACTTGTATTTTCGTTGATTTTTAACTTGAGCAAAGTATTTGCTAGCGCTGCATTATGGGTTAAAGAGTAGACCCAAAAGAGAGAGAGAGACAGAGGGGGAGACAGGGCAGGGAGTGGGAGACGTGGAGAGAGCATATCTAAAGCGAAGAAATCAAGTTTGAATTGTTTGTGCGGGTTAAAGTTTGATTGATGTGCCGTGCTCGTCGTGCAGACAACATGAAAATTAGTTGAGAGACTCTCGAAACTTGAATGCAGATGTTGGGGGGTTTGACAGGGGCTTGCCAGTGGGGGGAGAGCACTGTGTTTGTGTGTGGCCTGCAGTGGGATTGATTGACAGCCAAACAAACGAGGCGGGCACTCTGGCAATAAGTTAGTGGAATATAACTTGATCCATGGCGGAGTTATAGCGCTTGGCATTTGCCAGATACTTTTAGCTTCCAACCAACAGATCCAACAGAAGATCGAAATAGAAATTGCAGCTGCAAGATCTTGAGAGGTTTTTCTCTTTGAGTTAACTTTATTCGAATAACTGGAGAAACATTTATGTATGTAGTGGCTACATGAAGTCCCGATCTGTATCTGAAACTTACACTAAATCTCACTGGTAGCCCACTCGAGTCCAGAGTGTAACTGGAACATTAGCTATGGGCCCTTATTATGTGGGCACATCGTATCCTTTGCTGCGCGGGCCCACCCAGGAATTCTGGTCGCCCGCTGCAGCCTCTGCTCCCGCTCCTGCAGCATCAGCCACTTGAAAGGAGCAGGCCAGAGCACGGGCAGGCCAGGCAGGTCGATGCTATCACTATCCCATTTCACACTCGCAGCAGGGGTCCGTGTGTGTGTGTGTTCGCCTGTTTTATCATTAACTTGAGATGCCTCATGAGGAAGTTACTTGGGAATCCGCCTGCCCGGGGTTTCATGTCCTGTCTGCCAGAGAATGAAAGTAGGGAGAGGCAGCTGCAGCGGCAGCGGCAGCGGCAGAGAGGTAGGGGCTAGGCGCAGGCATTGGGCAAACAAATTCATGCAACAAAAGCCCAGCCCAATATGCTGGGGACAAGTGTCGTGGGCTGCCGGAGAGAGGGTTTCACTAAGGAATGAGAAATGAGGTATGAGGCATGAGGCATGCGGCATGCAGCATGCGGCATGAGACTAAGGCTGACACAGTTTCCTGTCTGTCGTCAGTGGCCTGCAGCACTTGAGTGCGTGTTGCAAATTGAGCGCATCACTAAAAACAGCAGCAGCAGCAGCAGCAGCAGCCACAGCAGCAGAGGTAGAGGTAGAGGTAGAGGTAGTCGTGGCAGCATCAGCCTTGCAAGGGGACAGCGACAGCGACAGGGACTGGGGCGCTGTGTTGCAGTTGAGGCAGCAACAAGGTTGTCAGACCTGTAAGTGTCATAGCATATCAAATGTCCCCCCACCGCCCCGCCCCGTATGGATGGATGGGAAGCCGTTGCTGAAGCCATGCAGTACGCGGTCGCTGCGCATGCGCAGAAAATCAACCGCAGAAACCCCAGAGACCAGAGCAAAGCAAATGAAACCAAGAGCAGCAGCAGCAGCAGCAAACATCGCTGACAAGAGCGTGCCAGCCAGCAGCAGCCAACAGCCAACAGCCAACAGCCAACATTCCCCTGAATTTCGTGCTGGCAATTTAACGCCTGCTTTGTTTGACGGTTGGACAGGACACTGGGAAGCAGGGAGCTAGGTGCCAGGGAGGCTTCCCAGTGCGAGTGTGAGTGGGTCACCTGCCAAACCAATGGATGGATGGATGGATGGGTGGTTGCCTGAATGAATAGATGAATGGATGGATGGATGGACGGCCGGTCATCATGGCAACAACGCCTCCGGTGGCTGCCTACGGCTGTAGGCGCCATTGGCTTGAACTGAAACCAAAACAACGGCTCAAAGAGCAGGAACAACAACGAACAGCCAACTGCCAATATCCAACAGGCAGGACGCAGCATACCTCCATTGAGGCATGCACTAATGAATGGGGCAGCCCATTCAGTGGCCGACAATCTACTCCCAAAATGCACATTTAACAGGCACAAGATCAACAATCGGAAAAGGGAATCGGAATGGGATTGGGATTATGACTTGGTATGGGAATATAAATGGAAAATGTTCCCAAGCAACCAGGACTTAGATGGAAGGGAAACGGCAGGTTCAGTTTTTGTTTGCTTTAAAGATAAAACTGCAGCACAAGCTGTGGCACAGCTGAACGTTTTCCCTTATCCTGAATCTAGTATGAATACATAAACGTTTTTATCTAGTAAATATCCTGCATAATTTGGCAATTTCCATCACGATTTAAGGCACATTTGTCCGC
Organism: Drosophila subobscura; assembly: GCF_008121235.1. Taxonomy (NCBI): domain Eukaryota; kingdom Metazoa; phylum Arthropoda; class Insecta; order Diptera; family Drosophilidae; genus Drosophila; species Drosophila subobscura. The sequence goes on along the minus strand of NC_048530.1, from coordinate 18,618,948 downwards.
TGGCAATGAATGCAAATTGTCGCTCCTTTGATAATTGTCAATGTTACACCACATCTGCACCTGTATCTGTATCTGTATCTGTATCTGTATCTGTATCTGTGTAGTATCTGTATCTGTGTGTCTGTGCAGACTTGAATCGAATATTTTATAAAAATAATTTACTCTGCCACTACTATATTCCCGGACCATGCCAGTCCCCTTGGTGTCTGTCCTTGGTGGCCAAAAAGTATAAAATATTGTTCGGCAAAGCGAATTTATAATCCCACAAACGGGTGCCCAAATGTTTGTAATGCTAGTGTGGCAGGGGCAGCCGAATTCTGGCTATTTTCTGGCACCTACTCTATAAGGTTACGTGCACCATGGGAACCAGTTTAGGAATTTAAATTAAACTTGTAAAGTTTTTCCCGTGCACAAGCGAATTCTGCAAAGAGAGTCCCCGAGAATTGCTCGAGGTTCGCTGGTAAACTACTGATGGAAAAGGGTATTGAATATTCAGTTATAAGTCAGGGGATGCCCCCCTGTCTGTTGTTTAATTTTTCAGAGAGAGGAGCTGTTCGGTTTCAGTTTCTGGTTCGATTTGAGTCTGAAAATTAAATAAAAATTCAAACAAAATGAAAACAGGTACACGAATAAAATACTCGCACACATTCATACATGACATGAGATATTTTTTACGCAAATGAAATAATATGCAGAGCAATTGTTATTTTTTGGCCACGTTCTTCAATAAGGTTGCATTTCACGGTGGCCCTGTCCTGCCACACCGTTTTGCTGTTGTTCCGCTAACCAAATTTACTTTGTCCAGAAAACAGGAACAGAAACCATCAATGAACCCCAAACAACAAAAAAAGAACCAAAATCAAAAATAGGAAACGTAAAATGTGAAATGTAAAATGTAAAATGTAAAATGCAACTGCCATCGATCTCTGTTCGAGTACTGCCCTCGTTGGAGAACAGTTTCAGGTTTCCAAAGTGGGTACCAGCCTCGGGTATACATAAATCAAATATTTCCATCTATAAGCCTCTCGGATTTAAGCCAAAAGCCGTTACCAAATCTAGTGTCCCTCCTCCGCAATTGGTCCGTAAAGTATACGTAAAGATATTTACTTTCAAAATATGCAACTCTATGGGTGGGATTGTGGGATCTGTATGGGAATTACCTACGAAAGTGAAATCCCCTTTGGTTATTTTATCGCCAATATGCAGCGGGACTTAATGGCTTGTTTGACTTTCGCATGAATGTACACAGCTTATGGGCGTTACTTGTTATTTACACGGCATGTATTTTGTTTTGGTTTTTTTTTTACAATTTCTGGGAGATCATTTGGGGATTGTGTTTCCATTTCTGCCCCGCGTGTTTTTAATGATTAAAAGCATTCTTTTGATCTGAACCAAATACCTTGCCTCTGCCTAAACTTTGCCTGAAATTGTCACCCGCTGGACAGGCGCGCGGTGGGCAAAGTCATAACAAGAATTACTTAGACCTAAGTTTAACAAATTCCTCAAATGCCTTGAGCCCCCCACCAACATTGACAACTTAAACTAAAAGTGTCCATCAACCTAACCCCCCTCTCTCTCTCTCTCTCTCTCTCTGCATCTTTTTCATTCCAGATGCCAATCCGCAGCAGCAACAGCAGCTGGTCCAGGTCCAGCAGCAGCAACCACAACAACAGCAACAACAGCAACAACAACTTCAGGCGCCACGTTTCACCACGCACCCATCGTCATCGGGGTCGATTGTGAGCGAGGGCAGCACCAAGATCCTACAATGCCATGCTTTGGGTAAGTTCTTTTTTGTTTCTTTCTGCCTTCTGCCTTCTGCCTTCCACCTTCCACCTCCCAGCTGCTGCTGTGGAGTCCTTTTTCCTTGCTAAACATAACACTTGTCCCTCCAAGCGCCCTGACAGCTAAGCCGAATGACGGGGGATCCCCCGGATTCGGAGTTTGGGTCTCTGTGACTTCAACTTCGACTTCGACTCGGACTCGGACTTGGACGCGGGGTCTGGGTTTGAGTCTGCAAGTGGGTCTGGGTCTGGGTCTGGGTCTGGGGGGTGTAAAATGAAACCATAAACGAAAACACTTTTTCTTTCCTTCGTGGAACGGCGCCGGGTGCGCTCTCGCTTTTGAAAGATAATGAAGTAGAAAAACAATAACTTTTATGAGGTTTCCCTCCCCACACACAGCTGGGGCGTGTGTCCGAGCCGTGTCCCGTGTCCAGAGTTTCGAGTCCCGCTCCCAAGCGGCCGCTCGTGTAATCCTTTGAGCGCTTAAGGGCGTTGCCGTTGCCGTTGCCGTTGCCGTTGCCAGGGCAGCTCTGGCAAGAGCTTGGACAATGGCCGCACCGCACTCCAGGTACACGTAATGTTTCCTCCTGGTCTGGCCTCTCTCTTGGGCTTCGTTCTCGTTCACGTCCTTGTCCTGCATTTGACAGTTTCGAGTATCGGTTTCATATTGTGTGTGTGTGTGTGTGTGTGTGTGTCTGTGTGTACAATGGGAACCCATACCCACACTCTGTGTGTTCCACGAAAAAAATGAAATGTTATGAACTTCATTCTAACCATAGCCTTCGGCCTCTGCTGTTTACTGCGCACCCCGCACCCCCACCCAGCACCCTCCCCCGACTCGCCACGCTTCCTGTCTGCCACCCCCACACTCCCCTTTGAAGGCCACGAAGCCTGCAGTATTTTATGGCCAGCAGACTCGCAAAAATTAGTCGTGAAATATGTACTCGGGAACGCCTCTCTCGGCCACTTGGGTGCCTGCTGCGTGGCGTATCTTATTTAAGATGGCAAATTACAGCCAAAGGTAATCGTATCTGCATTTATTTGTTGGTATTTTTCCGGTTAACATTCCGGTAGAAGTAAACCCCAAACATGGCTGATTTAAGGCTGCAGACGCTCTTCGTTTTCCATAAATAACTCGTTTGAGATTACCTTCAAATGTGTCCATGTGTCCAGCTTGTTCCCAGAGCAAAGTGCAGACGTTCACCCACCGTTGTCAGTTGTGCCAAGATTCAGATTCGACTTGGATGCCCGTTGGCTTCTGCGGTGTGTGCCGTCGCGCGAGCGTTTTGATGCACATTTGAGCAATTCAATCTGCCACACACGAATACTTTACAGGGCTCTTTGTGTCCTGTGTGCTTTCTACGAGTGTGTGGCAGGGGGGATCTATGGAATGTCACCCTAGAGCCATACACTTTGCATAAGCGGCAAGCGGCAAGCTGCAGCTACAACAGACGAAAAAGATGAATTGAAACGCCCCAAAGTCGAAGCTTTGGATACACTTCTATGTGCCACAGGTGCAAGGAATATTTGGTTCTGGGACACCGAGAAGTAAGTCTTATATTTTGCATTCTGGGGAGCTAGACATCGAACCGTTAAGATCCCTTCCTTATACCCTCGGAAAGGGTATGCCAAACGTGGCATAGAATGGCACAAAAAAAGCAAACAACTGGGAATCTCTTAAGCTGCTCTTTGGTGTTCATACATCATGATGATGATGAAGATGATGATGATGTAGATGTTGTTGTTGTTGATGGCAGTCGTTCTCGCAGTGGTTGTTGCTTCTGTTGGCGTTGTCACACATGCCGCAACAAGCGTTGACGTTCGCGTTTGCAGTCACTTTGGCGGTTTTAGCTGTCAACACACACCCGGAGAGCCAGCGCTTGAGAGGCAGAAGCTGTGGAGATAGGAATTGGATAGGATGCGTTGGAGCAGGGAACAGCAGGTGACTAACAGCAGCGGCTGTCTATATGGGGAAGTCTTTCTCTTTCTCTTTCTCTTTCTCTTGTTTTCCCCCTTTTCCTTTTTAGTGTTTTAGGTCCGCCGCTGCTGCTGCTGCATGTTTTTTTCGCCTAGTTTTGCCGATGGATTCTCAAGTGAAAACGAGTTTCCCCGCACACTCTGTCTCCGCTGGCAAACGTTTCCTTCGCGACAATCATGAAAACCAAACAAGAATAAGAAAAAAGAGTGAGCGAGCAATGGGGGGGAACACTATGCCAATACCCTGTACGAGCAGCCATTAGACAGAGGCTGTCTTCAGTTTTTCAGCTACTTTCTGCCCCTGTGCACAGTGGCTGCCAAAAACTCACTCCAAGTGCATTCCCACACACACAAAACCGAAGTTTAGGTAACATTTTGAGATCTGAATGGATGATTGGAGTCTGCTAGCCACCGCCCAACGAATATGCCCCACCAGCAGCCACCAAGCGGCACAAAAGCTAAGCAAAATGTGTGTGTGTGCGTGTGTGTGTGTGGAAGGAATTGTTTTCTGGCCAACAAAATGAAATGCGATGTGATGTGGCAGCATTAGAGTGAGTGAGTCAGATGAAGGGACGGGAGCAGTCGGCTGTTTTTTTCTGTTGTTGCTTCGCGCAAATGTAGCGCATTCACTTGCAACAAAGACTCTTTATATAAGGCAACAAGAACAAGAACAACAACAACAACAACAATAACAAGAACAAAAGCCGCCAAAGCTGTTTTCAGCGGCAAATGCACCAGGCAACATAAGAAATGAAAGGAGAGATGGCAGCAGCATTCGCAGAGGGAATGAAAAGAGGAAATCTCGACCAGAAAGATATCCAGTAGCCGTAGTGGAGGTCAACGCTGAGATCTGCCATATCCCATGGCACAGTGACACAGTTTGGATGGAATATCAAGCCACAGACAACAGACAATATTTTTTAGTTCTTCGAATAATTTTACAAATTTTGCCTAAATTCTTGAAACTTTCATAGCTGTTTCGTGGCTCTTGTTCAAACTATTTTGTCCTTTCGTTTATGGGAAATTAATGCAGCTAAACGCCCGAGTAATCAACTTTCTTGCCATTTTCTTCATAGGCTTTTAACCGATGCCAGAGGCATTTCCAATCAAAGATTCAGCTAGATTAAAAAAGTGAGGATATACCCCTGGCTGCGGGGTGTGAGTGGTAAAAGTGCTTGGTCATGGAGGAGGCTGGTGGGGGGGAGATGCTGCAAAGAGTTGGCTTGGAGACACAGTCGGCAGTCGCGTGCGTGGTTACTTACAGCAATTCTCCTCCTTGAGCCCTCAGTCCGCAGCCTCCTTCGAACCTTCTACTGCATCTTCAGCTGCTTGTGCCCTCTCCTTCTGCGTTTTCTGTTTCCCTTCTCCTTCCTCACTTTCCTGACAAACAACAGAAAGTGGAAAGAAAAGAGTAGAAGATGCCGAAAAGGGAAAGGGAAGTGCTGAAAGGAGCCCTGACAAGGGGCGAGGAAGTAAGAAAAAAAGCTGAAAAATTGCAAACTATTGTTTTTGGTGGTGCCAGCTTTTTGTCGCAGTTTTTTGTACTATATGTGTATGGATACCCTACCAGAGGGTATCACGGATTAATGCAAATAACAAAAAAATATATCATTTTCGATCTATTAGGGATTGGCATCGCGTGGAGTGTGGGGCAGCAGATCCTACAGCAATGGTGAACAGATCAAAATAATTTACGAAATATTATCTCTGTCTTTTGTGAATTATTCAGATACATGTGGTACACTGTGTACGTATTATTTAGCATCCAAAGGTACCCAATCGGATGTACCATTTCAAAGTGAAATTTCAATTCAATTTGTTGCCATTTGTCAACTTTAATAACCCTATCAAAAATTGATAGAATAGAAAACGATTAATTTGTAAGGGTACTGAGAACTTTCGAGTATTTGCTGCTGCTGCTCTTCTCTCCTTTGCTCCCACTGTTCGTTGTGATTGCTGTTATTGTTGTTCCCCTTTTGCTTTCTACTTACTTTTAATGCCAATGCTGCTGCTGCTGCTGCCTTCTTCTTCGTTTTCTCTTTTGCTCTGTCTGAAATCCTCTTGTTTACGCTTGCCAGCAGCATCTTATCGAAGGGGGAGGAGTCCAACAGAGGGTTCGACTGCAGCTGCAGAAAGCCAGGGAGGGAGAAGAGGGAGCGAGCTCTTCCATAAACCAAATGCCTATATGCCTACGCCCAAATGCTGAAGTATGCTGAAAGGCTGTGGCTAAATGGTTTTGGAATTCAGAAATGTACAATTTGTGTAAAAAATATACCACAAAAAAAACGGAGAAACAAAAGATTAAGAGACTCTTACTGCACTTTCAGTTCACTGGTTCACTTATCTGCTTTATATCAGAAGTGCACTCGAAAGCCTAACCTTCTAATGAACAGATTGCTCCAATGGTTCCCTATATCCCATATGAAAGTAATCCGCTAACGGCAAGCCTTACTTTCCTTTGGGAATTTACACCCTTGTATGCTGAAGATTCTCAGGGGAAAGTGATTCTCAATGAGATTATTTACCAGCAGAATTTGTGGCTCCATCTAAACGGATATTCCTCTATATAATAATTCGCTTAATTCTACAATCTGGTGCACACTGGCACTCCATTAGAGTGCCCAAAAATTGTTTCAAAGAAGAATATCAATCCGGCAGAGCGGCACACACCACCAGAACACCTTAAGCCGCAACGTGTGGCAGCAAAAATGAAATTGCCTTGACCAAAGCAACCCAATGCTGGGCCAGGCTCGTGTGGTGGACAGTTTCAAAGCAGAAATAGAGCAGGGGGCTGGGGCGAAACGAAGGGCAGACTAACAAAATGTGTAAACAATGGTAAAGGGACAAAAGTTAAATGCATAACAACTACGACGAACAGCAGAAGAGCAGAGCCCAAACAAACTCAAAAAAAGGCGAAGAAAAATAACGAAAGCGAAAAAAGGCTTTTAGGCACTTTTAAAGTTTTGCACCACGCTTCGCTGGGAGAGTGTTGTTGTGCTGTTGCCTGCAACTTGCAACGGCAACAGTACAGCAACAGCAACCCAGTGAACAATCCCGTATAAGCGTGCACCTGGCTGATGGCCTGATGGCCTGATGGCCCGATGGTTGTTCTTGCCTCTTGTTGTTGCTGGTTGTTTGACTGTTTTGGTTGTTTTGTTGGCCTGCTCCAAAAGGCGTCAGCGCATTGCACTGTGCATAATTTAGCGAGCATGTGCCATGACTGCCACAACAACAGCGGCAGGACGGGAACAGAAATAGCAATTGCTCTGAGACATTCAACATAGAAAGGACACTCGTACACCCAGTGGAAAGAGGCACCGAGAATCAATTTGATTTCAATATTTATGCCAAGTTTTTGACACTGAAACTTAAACCTTAATGTGGAAATAATTGATTTAAAATTAGCTCTTAAGTAAAAGAAATATATTTTAGAGCTAAATTAAATATTTATTTAGTTTCCAAGTGTTTTTGCTCTTTACTCTACCATTTTTTCGCTGAGTCTAGCCAAAAATTAAAGATGTGTCAAATGTCTAGCAAACAGCTGGCAAACCAATGAAAAATTAAAAACAATCACAGCTACGAAACTCCAGAGAGGAAAACAAGAAAAAAACATATGTAGCTGCAATTTCATAAAGTTCCTGAGGAGAAAAAGAAAGGAAAAGGAAAGTCTGCACCGCACACAGCACAGGAATGAAAGGATTAGCTGCTTTAAGCCATAATAAAAATCGGAATCACAAACTTAATTACAGTGAAATTGCACTCAAGCTCATACGCCCCTGCTTTTGCCTCTCTGGCTGTCTGTTCCATCAATTCCTTTTCGAGTGGGAGCCACGAGGGAACCCGGATGACCAGATTATGTCAGACTTTCAGCCCGTGAGCCATATACTAGGTCAAAGTCCTCAGTCCGCTCTTCCTTCCGCTTGTTTCTGCGCAAAAGAAAAGCCCCGTGGAAGTTCAAATGACTGTAAATATAACGTATACGCACTGTGTGGGTTGATAGCGGGGGGAATTCAGTGTAGCCGGAGACGGAGACGGAGACGGCTATAGCCGCACAGACTGACGGATTGGCAGAGGGACTTGTGGTGCCCCCGTCCTGATGTGTGTATATATGAGCTCGACAAACACTGATAGCCCCCAGAGTTATGAATAGCGTCGGTCCTGGGCTAAGGAGGTTGAGAGCCAGGTCTGGGTCGGTTCCTGTTCCTGTTTCTGTTCTCATTTTCCCTTCTGCCTCGACTGTGTGTGTCTCTGTCTCCGACGCTGTCTCTGCTCTGCTCTGCTCTGCTCTGCTCTGGTTCTGTGTAAATGCAATTGATTTCGCCTAGCGGTTAGATGCAATCGATGGCTATGCTCTAGCCACAACTCAAACAATTTCCGCAATGCGTGCCCCCAAAAGGGCCACATCAAGATGCGCATCCACATCCCAGATCCCCCAGATCCCCCAGTTCCCCCCGATCCCCCAGATCCAGGGACATTGCCTGGTGCGATGAGTGCAAAATGCAATTTGTAGCACTGCCTTGCCTGTTTATTGAATTTATTTATATGCAGTTGGTGTTGCTTGACTGACTGATTGATTGATTGATTGACTAACCGATTGACTGTCGCACTGTCTCACTGGATGTCTGGCTGGCTGCGCGGCTGATTGAGTGAGTGGCTTTTGGCTGCTGACAAAAACCACAGCCCACAAAACAAGGACTTGTTGCGAGATGAACAATTTCATAGCATACTTTACAGGGCAGAGAAAAAGGATTCGCGCGGGGTGTGCATGGTGTGCGGGGGTGTACGTGCAATGTGTACTCGGTTCCTGTGAATTGAATGGCTGCAAAGTGGATAAAATCTTCAGAATGATTGAATTGAGCCACTTGATAACATTCCCCGGCTACATTGATAAGCGAATCAACGAAATTTGCTTAAACTTTTAGGGCGAGGCAGTGACGTGGGGCGGGGGGACAGATCCCCCTGTCGCGTCAGATGTCTGACTGGGGGTATGGGGAAAACCAGCAGGAATAGGAAATGGAATATTTAGCTCGAAATTCTGTTCTTTGTCAATTCCAGTTTGGGTTTCATTTTGCTTAAAGAAGCGGGCACTTCCCTCTGCCTCCCCTGCCACCCCTGCCCCACCCCTCCCTCGCCTGACACACTATCTGATTGACTTTGGCCGCTTCCCAAGAGAATGTAAATTTCTTCTCTGCGTTTCCCTTTTCCTTGGGTGCGTTCGTACTCGTTTTCCTTCCTTGGGTTTTTCGTTGTTTTTTTGTTCCTTCTTTCCTTTTCTTTTGGGTTTTTCCTTTGCATTTGCTGCTCCTTTTGGAGTGACAGTGACTTTGTATGGCTTTGGCTTAAAGGATTTTTGTCAGTTTAGTTATTAAAAACTCATTACACATACACAAACACACACACACACACACACATGTGTGTTTGCCTATATGTATGCAGGGATGTCTGTAGGTCTGTGTGTGGATGTTGGTGGTGCCATAGAGTCCGTTCAGCTTCTGCTCCTTCTGCTCTTTCTGCCCTTTTGCTTGAGTACCCAGCAATCGTGTTGCAGAAGGGGTATATTTATTACACAATGATGAGTGGAAACTTGTATATTTAATTGCGATTTAAATCGAATAATTTCATATTTATGTGCAAATTTTAGTGGAAACAATTTCCATATTTACAATTTCTACTAACGAAATAAATATTTTAGTATACATTTTCATGCTTAGTGATCTTTAGAGTTTCATTTGCAACAGAGTTTATTTTCTTGCACTTTTTGATAACCTTTTAGTTAGTTTTTATATAAAATTACAGACTAAGATGAGTGATAAGTAATAATCTCCACCTATAGCCAAAGAAACAAAGCTTTAAAAATGCATATAAATAATTCAAAATACAAACGTTGATGCTACTAGATAGATATGTATCTTACGTACATAAATACATAAGTTCATGCATCAATTTACATTTTACATAAAGAACTTTTGAGCTTAAGAACAGATCCAAGCAGCCAGTTGAATTCCACAACTTCAGCCTGTCAACCACCAATTACGGGGTATTCTCCTAATAGGTAGGATCTTCTGTTATGTGCATACCTCTCCCTACGCCACCTCCTCCCTCCTTCGTCTTCGTCTCTGCTTATTGGACTTTCGCTTCGATTTAGCGCTGACACATTTCGCTGGAGAATGTTTGTTTCCCCGTCTGCTGCTTCTCTTCTCTTCTCTCTTACACTTTGCCTGCTGCTTGCTGTTGACTAACGGCACTCTCATGTGTAATGTGTGTGTGTGTGCCTGTGTGTGTGTGTGTGTGTCTGTATTTGCCTTACAATTCCCCAAATTGTAATTTTATAGCAGCGTCATTGCCCAAAATGCTCAAATAGACTTTTGCCTTTTGGTCCGTTTTTTTTTTTGCTTCTTTTTCTTTTTGGGGCCACTTTTTTTCTCTCTTTTTTTTGTGCTGTTGTGCAGCTTCCCTGTGCTCTTGGCTCGTCTTTTTTTATCCTTGGGGCTTTTTCCTTTTTTTTTCGGCTGTTACTGGGCCAACACTTGGGGAAACTTTTGGCTGCTTCTCCATCTTCGTCTCAGTCTGCCTTCTGCCCGCTGCCCGCTGCCTGCTGCCCGACTGCCCTTCTGCCCAGGCTCTCTGCTCTCAGCTTGATGTTGATTCCAGTTTGCTTCCATTTGATTCTTATTCTCGGCCTGTAGTTTCTAGTTTCGCTTCTAACTCGGGCTCAATTCGATTTTGTCTGCAAACTGAATGAAGAGAATTGCATTGCCATTGGCCACGTTTTGGGCCACCATCCATGAGGGTTGGTGGGGGAGCAGGGCGAGAAATACCCTGTAAGTGGTAGGGCCACTCCCATCATCAATTGTAGAACAATTCCCACCTAAAACATCTCTCGAAAGGATACAAAATATTCGACTACATTCGACAGTTATCGTTTCCCGCTGGATTACTGTAATTGAACGGGGTACAGCCCCTCATTTGACCCATTTTGTGAGCCTGCTTAAAGCCTTGCTAACGCGTTGAAAGCAGCACCACAGCCAGCCAGCCAGCCAGCCAGCCAGCCAGCCTCCACCCAAATGGCTTGATGATCCAATCTGTCTGCTGCTCCCGTTTTGTCCTCGCTGCGACCTCTGCTGCAGAATCCTGTTGCATCGTGGAGTCGAGATTTGCACAGTCCAGTCCACAGAGTGTCCAGCACGGGGCAGGGCCAGTTAGGTGGATCTCATATTTTATTCAGGCTTTCATTTAGTTCGGTCAGAGCCCACTCACATGTAATTTTTGTTTAGCCATTCCAATTGCAATTCCATTTCGCAAAAGGGAGATGGACATTCCGTCCAGCCGGCCAGATGGGGAGGGGACAGACGAAACTGATGGGCGGGCGAGTCGTATAAATCAACTTTAATTTAAATGCTTGACTGCCGCACTGCAACGACAACGACGACCCGACATCATCCATTGGATGTCGTTCGCTACCAATTCCCGGACACAGTTCCGGACTCCATCCTGAACCTGTCCCCTGATAGACAACGGAAGTTGCTCCAACAACTGTTGGCCGCGTGTCCGCATCTCTCACTCTTTGTATTTTATTTTATCGCTTTTGCGAAAGTTTTGCGAGAATGGAATTTCCATGGATTTTGCATGGGTGTACGGGGTTGGGCGTTGAAAGAGCTCTCCTCTAACAGCGAGGGGATGGGCGAAAGTGTTGCCTGATCAATGATTAATCACATCAAACCTCACTTTAAAGCTTCAATTAATTTAGTGCAACATTTTGAGTGTTAGTTTCTATTTGATTTGCTGCTGCAATTGTGGATAAAAAGGGAAAGGGGTCTCCCCTTGGTTCAATTGATTTGATTCCATGATATTTATTTATGTTATTTCCCTCTCTCTTGTTGCAGGTTATCCACAGCCGACATATCGCTGGCTGAAGGACGGCCAGCCCGTGGGCGAGTTCTCATCGAGTCAGTTCTATCGTTTCCACAGCACACGGCGCGAGGACGCGGGCAGCTATCAGTGCATTGCCAAGAACGATGCCGGATCCATATTCAGCGAGAAGAGCGACGTTGTAGTGGCCTGTAAGTGTGTGGGCAGGGAGAGGCTGTAAGAGTGGGGTGCAGTGTGTGTGCTTTTGCTTGCAAGTCCATTCTGTTAAGGGTAAGCCAAAGGGCCAGCACATAAGCGCATTAGACATCCATTACATGGAGCACAGAACAGAGATGTAAATGGGCGAGAGGTGAACAAAAAATGGAAGCATTTTGGGCATTAAGTCCGTGCCAAGGAGGAGCCGCAGGAGGAAGTCAATCCAGTAATAACAATGGAATTTGAATTACCAATTATGCCCCTCAGAATACACAACCCCATGCCAGCCGACGAGAGCAGCCCTTGGATGCCGTCACTCCGTTTCATTGGCTTTCAGAATGAATCGACCCTTGCGAGTGTCGATTTTCCAGCTACATTTTCCTAGGTGGGGAGTACACTCACACACACACACACCACACACACACACTTGATGAATGTTTAGCTGCTAATTTTTCTTTAATGCGAACTTAATTACATCAAGAACGAGCGAGAGGGAGAGAGCGAGAGATATATGGGGGATGCTGGGGGTGAAGCCAAGTAACGAACAATTAGACAAGTAAGTGTGAGTGACACTTGAGCTCTGCCATGTGTGTGTGTGTGTGTGTGTGTGTGTTTGTGTGTGAACGGGTGCTTATTACACCCCACTACTTGAACCTAATAAATCGAGCTCTCGGCATGAGACCGACCCACGAGCACTCTCCACTGTTGCTGCTGCTGCTGCTGCTGCTGCTGGCACTCCCCCTTTCGCTCTGGTGACCTTCTTTACGGCTGGTGGACAAAGGGAGAGGAGCATGATGGCGATGGCGATGACGATGATGATGATGATGGCCGCCCATCCGGGCGGTTTTCTTGGGAGTGGCTCTCACTGACAGACTCACGGACCCATTGACTGACTTGACTGCTTGACTCGACGCAGTCGAGCAACGCCTTGAGCACTTAATTAATTGTAGGAGTGCGCTTAAACTGAACTAATAACCTTTAAAGCTCAGAGTGGGGTCGCCACCAGGTCAGAGATGCCAAATGGATAGAGTGGAGTGGGGTGTGTTGGAGTGGGTCTTGTGGATTCACAAGACTTCGACTCCGACGCTGGCGCTGATGATGAGCGAGGTTAAACTGCCTTGGCCGCAGGCCGACTTGCCTTCAATTCAATTAGCGATTGACACCACAGGAAGAAACTCCAGAGAGACAGACTCCAAGCCTCAACAGAGTGCACCTCCAGACCAACACTCAATTCGGTCGGTCGGGCGGGGGCGGTTTCACAGACGTTCACTTCTGGGAAACAATAAAGGGATGGCGGGCAGTGGATTGGGCAGCTATTTCTAATGGGAACTAACTGTGGAAATATTTAAACGAAAATCAAGCAGTAAAATCGATTATATTTCGGAAACTCAAGTCTATCGACTATCGATACATTTGATAGGGATCTTAATGGTATCGATCAATTCGATTAATGAATCGATTTGTTATCAAAATCTAGAGTTTTCGAGCAAGAAACCACTCAAAATCGGACTATCGATGAATGCATCTTATTATCGATAAAATACGATAACTTTTGATCTACACGTTCCATGCGCAGCAGCCAGATGGCACCGTTATACTTAATACTTATCGATTGCTGCGATTATCAGTAAATAAATCGATTAAAAATCGTAAAATAATCGATTTGCCATCAAATTCATTCCTTGCATTGCATAGCCCTGACCTCTAATCTCATCTAATTATATCTTTTGTTGCTTAGACATGGGAATCTTTGAGAACATCACCGAGGGACGCCTAACTGTTGTGAGCGGACATCCGGCCATTTTCGATATGCCAGCGATTGAGTCGGTGCCAACGCCTTCGGTGCTGTGGCAGTCGGCGGTCGGGTCTCTCAACTACGACATCAAGTACGCCTTCACCCAGGCCAATCAGCTGATCATACTGAGCGTGGACGAGAACGATCGGAAGGGCTATCGGGCGCGAGCGATCAACACGCAGCTGGGCAAGGAGGAGATCAGCGCTTTCGTTCATCTCAATGTCAGCGGGGATCCGTATATCGAGGTGGCGCCCGAGATTATTGTACGGCCGCAGGATGTCAAGGTCAAGACCGGCACTGGCGTCCTCGAGCTGCAGTGCATCGCCAATGCCCGTCCACTGCACGAACTGGAGACGATCTGGCTGAAGGACGGCCTGGCCGTGGACACTGCCGGCGTACGGCACACCCTCAACGATCCCTGGAACCGCACCCTGGCCCTGCTGCAGGCCAACAGCTCCCACTCCGGAGAGTACACCTGCCAGGTGCGCCTGCGCAGTGGCGGCTATCCCACGGTCACGGCTTCGGCACGCGTTCAAATCCTCGAGCCGCCCGTCTTCTTCACGCCCATGCGAGCGGAAACTTTCGGCGAATTTGGTGGACAGGTGCAGCTGCCCTGCGATGTGGTGGGCGAGCCCACGCCCCAAGTGGAGTGGTTCCGGAATGCCGAGTCTGTCGATGCGAATGTGCAGAGTGGCAGGTGGGTTGGCCCAGCCAGGAGACCCCAACTTCCAACACCTAATCAATCCCTCTTGCAGATACTCACTGGGCGAGGATAATACGCTGATAATTAAGAAACTAATCCTGGATGATGCTGCCATGTTTCAGTGCCTGGCCAAAAACGAAGCCGGCGAGAATTCAGCCAGCACCTGGCTGCGCGTCAAAAGTAAGTCAAGAGGGGATCCAGGACCCCGTGAAGCAAGCGAATGAAACGTGACTGACTAAACGCTGCCTGCCCACCTCTTTGCATATATTTATAACGCTCTCTTTTCCCGTATATATAATTACCATATGCCCGTTATGCCCTTAATCCCGCCTCCTTTCTGCATTTTGCATTAACCATTTTCGATTAACCATGAATTCAAATATATAGCGGAAGCAGCCAACAGCCGCATCAAGCGCTTGGCCCAGCCACGAATCTTAAGAGTAAGAGCTTCGCATGGTGGTGCGGGAACGGTCGCGGGAACGGGAACGGTCACGGGATCGGGAACGGGAACGGGATCAGGAACTGGTTCCTCCACCTCCTTCAACTCCCATCAACAGGGTAGACGCAAGCAGTTTCGCTTTGGTATGGGCATTAAGCAAAATGCATCAAAAAACACTCATCGCACATCGCACGCACTCGCACGCACTCGCAATCACACTCAGGCACTCATGCACCCACATTAAGCACACGCATGCCACACCCACTATGCACCATGCAACACTCACTCCTTGCACCCACTCTTCCCTGCCTTATGCCTTGTAGAATTTTGATTTTTTTGTTATGGAATTTGTTGGTTTATTATCCTATCTTGTTGTACGTTTTCTTCGGGTTTTCGCCTGTCTGACTGCTGCTTCCTGCTTCCTGCCTGTCTGTCTATCTGTCTGTCTCTGCGTCTGCCTGAGGCTCTACTAAGTCTAAGCTTAAATATTATCTTTAGTTCTCCCATTCTACCCATCTTTTCACCATCTCTTTAACCATCTCTGCTACATTTTCCATTCCTAATTTGTTTGCGCCCTTCGGCTGATGAAGCTTTGTTTTGAGTCAGCTGCAGCTACCACTACTACTTAGCTCCAAAGGGCACTTTGCTCGAGGCTAAAGCAGGGAATTTCATTTGCCCTCACTCCATCTACTCCATCTACTTGTCTGCCCGCTCAAAATTTGTCAAAACGCAAACGAATTTTGTATTCAAGTTGATTACCCGAAACCCCCTTCAACCTTCCGACATCAAACTCATGCTCCTTCCCCTTCTCCCTCTCTCTCTCTGTCTCTTGTCTTTTTTAACATGCTTGCAGAGTTTTAATATCATTCATCCCAAAAGTTTACGAACGCACAGATTGAAGTATAGAAAATTGTTGGTTGCTTTTTTAGTGGCGTAACTTTTTAGTAGATCCAAAGGACAGATTGCAATTTCTTTATAGACGAGAAAACATACAAACATATTATTTGCAGTGCACTAAAAAAGTTACGCAAATGCATACACATTTACATACTTTACATACATTTTTACATACGTAGATGAAAATCTTTACTAATCTAAACTAATTAAATGCTTTAAGTGTGCGTTGATGCTCGAGTAGTAAATGCTGCAAGAGAGACTTAAGAAAAGAAAACAACATGCATGCATGTGCATGACAATGCCTATTGCTGCTTGAGTGACGTTTCGCTGCTGCTGGACTGCATTCAAATTGAAAAAGCGCTGACCAGCGCTGCGCCAAATAAACCAAATAAATATTAAATAAATATCAAATATATATAAAGTAGATATCGTAGATGTAGTATAACAATTTGATAGTTTTATGTTATGAATTGCCATTAAGTGACAGCAGATAATAATGGACAAACTCATTTGGAACTTGGCTGGAACTTATTCAGTGCATTCCTCCTGCTCCGGCTGCCAACCTGCCAGCCCCGTGGTGGCCTGTTGCGCATTTGTTGTGACACCCAAGTACCGTTAAGTGCTTGAGAAATGGCTGCCTTAGGGCTGCCACCCACAGCCAAAGAGCTTCGCACTGTCACACCGAGCCGCCGCACAGCCATCGCACTGGCTCTGGCTGTGGCACAATTTTGCATTTTAATGAATTTCATAATGCGAAAATTAAGACTGACACACACACACACACACATACACTCGGAGTCCTGTCATTCCATCCTTATGGTAGGGTCTGCCAGATATGCTGGTTTCTGTGTGTGTTTCTCCTTTTTTTTTGGGGAGGGGAGCCCGGCTCTTGAGAGACTAATTCATTCATGAGCCTAACCAACAGACTCCGCTGACGTTTTAAATATTTGACACACAGACAGACCGGCAGGCAGACAGACAGACGGAGAGATAACTGAGGGTCCTGGCTCCTGCTGCAGCAATCGTTTTGCTTGAATTATGATGCAGGAGGAGAGGCAGGACAACTACCAGCTTTCATCTAAGACCGGAGAGACATATTGTTTTGCTGGGCTCCCAGAATAAGTTTCCATCTCCCTGTCCTGCTCGTTTGATGGGACTTTAAGCAGAGTTTCTGCTCTGCTCTGCTCTGCTCTGCTCCAGTTAAATTTTGATGGCCAGTTGTTGGAGAGTTGTAGCTGTAGCTGGGTTGAGGCACTCATGTAAATTTTAAATTTCTATGCATATTTTGTTGAGTTATTCTTATGCTGCAGCCTCGCTTCATCCTCTGTCCTTGCTCTGTCCGTTTGCCCGCTGCATTGTATGCGAGTTTAACTAGTTTAAGGATTTTGTCATCCTCGACGGCGGCGACGATGGCGGCTTATTGAAAAACTTTTCAGCTTTCAGCTCCACCATGCAGATAAGATAAGCCAGCCAGCCAGCCAGCCAGCCAGCCAGCCCATGGCCCACTGCCGCATGGCAAGAACCAATCGTTGCGGCTCATTTAATTTTATTTGCCTAGGATAATTCGAGTCAATTTGTTTGTCTGCGCCAACGCACTTTATGAGAGTCGGCCAGCAGCATCCATCCGCCATTTGCCATCATTTAGCTGAGCCAAGTCCCTAATTCTCTGCTTTCAGTCTGCTCCGCCTATAAATCTCCATGCCAAGGGATAAGTTTTATTGCTGGCAAAAGTTTCTTTCTGTTTCGTTGTCTGTCTGTCTGTTTGCATGCACTTCATGGCTCGGAATGGAGCCTACGCCCGGCTGGCTGGGTAATTATATCCATCCACTCCAAAGGGATAATCCATATTAGGATCAGACGCGTATTATGAACACCTTTGGCAGCTAACTTGCAGCCTTCTCGGCGTTGCTCCTGCTCTGCGTTTCCTTCTCTGCGAGGAGTAGCCGCTTCGTGTAGCTACTTGGCCATCGCTTGATTTCATTTGCAATTTCATTCCTTCATTGTTTGTTTCTTCATTTATCTCCAGGTACTTCTCAGCACTTGCTGTTCCTCCTTCTGCTGCTGGTTCTTCCCCTTTCGCCATGGCCACAAGTGTTTAGCATTTGTAGCGCTGATACCCACTGCCCGGCACTGCCTGGCCCGGCGCCCTTGTTGCCATTTTCCGCTTGGAAGGCTACTTGAAGGATAATCCTTGTGCCGGAGCACTTTTCACTTAGACAGATAGGGCGAGAGAGAGACAGAGAGAGAGAGGGAGAGGCAGCTAACGGAGAAGTTGAGTTGCAAAATTATTTTCCAGCTTTCCGCGCACAACGAGCGCGCGGGGGCAAAGGGGTGTGAAAGAAGTGAGAAGTGAGGTGGCGGCGGGGGGATGCAAAAACTGGCTACATTTTAATTGCTCTCCTTCCCTGCCCCATCCCCATCCCCAAATGTTTGTCAAAGTTTTGCTTCGCGCTCTCTCGCTCACTCTCTCTGCCCCACTCTCCCCGTCTCGCCCTTCTTTCTGGCCTCTAGTGCAGCCGCTTTTCACTTCATTTTCGTTAAGTTGGCTCAAATCTTGGCTGCCTCCGCTGCAACTGCTGCGTCTTCTCATTCCGATTTGCACACCGCCCAAAAAAAGTTGCACCTGCCACAGTCGGAGTTTTCCCTCAGTGTTGTTGCTTTCGGTGTGCATTTTCCGGCTGCCTGGGCGGCTCTCCCTCCGCCCCTGCGCCTTCGTCCGCATCAACTCGAGTAACATAATTTCGTAATTTCCCGAAACGCAAAAGTGATTTTAATCGCTGCTTCCTGCCACTTCTAAGGCACTCCGCCCCCTCTCTCACACTCTCACACTCAGCCCCCCACCTCTCCCCCTCTCACCATCTCACTGTGTGTGTTTGTGTGTAATTAGTTGACTTTTGGGGCGTTAGGCGTGGCCGGACATCCGTTGGCTGACGGCTCAATGCGGATTTCGCTGTGGGAATTCGCTTTAAGCCGCGCTGCCACCTGCCACCTGCCAACTGCCAGCAACAGGTGCCACCCGAGGTCATAGCTGCCAGTTCGCCCCCCAAAAATGGTAATGGCAATGCCCATGTACACTGGATGAGTGTGCCGCGCTGCCCCTGGAGGCATGCAAAACCTCTGCTGACGCCAGATGTGAGTGCCTTAAGACAGGACACAGCACCAGGAACTAGAGCTCAAGCTGGAAGAAAAGAGCTTCCGTCTAGCAGAGAGGAGTTCTTCCCTCACCAAAATCAATCTTGCAGTTCGAAACTCATTCAAAGCTCTCTTCTGTGGGCCTCATTTCTGCCCCTATTCGGTCCGATTAGCGCCTGAAAATGGTGTGGAAAATTGTTGGCTAGAAATGTTCGGTGCAAAAGGCGCCCTCAAAGGCAAGTCCCTTTATGCTTATTAAAATGCGAAAAACGAGCCACAACTAAAACGGGGAAAAACTGAAACGAAAAACCATTTAATCGGGCGTGAGGCGGGGTCGAGGCACCGAAGTCCGCCAAGTTTTAGCGCGGACACAAAAGACGTAGGCAAAACGGCAAACGGCGATTCCCATGCAAATGTTGTAACTCCCCCAAGGATGGTGTGGGGCTGTGGGGCTGTGGGCTGTGGGGCTGACCATAGCGCAGACCCACTTCAATGGCCAAGTAATGGCAATTATTGCCATCGCATGCCATGCCCCCAAGACCGACCTCTCCTCTGGTGGCCCCGGCCTGAGTGAGCGTTTTATTATGACTTTAAGTTGATGGCGCGCAACCTCTTTAGTGGGTCAACTTGAAATTAATTACGTTCCAACGTAACGACGCTGGCACGACGGGCAAGAGGTGGCAAATGGCAAGTGGCAATGCCTACATTGGCAAATGGAGAAATGGAGCCAACGGATGGAGCCCCGACAGTACGCAATGTTGAACGTCAAATAAATCAGTCGGCCACAATTATCAGCTCGGTTCCAGTTCAATTTTGTTGGGTTTGGCCTGGCAACTGGGTCCTGGCCCTCGGATATATCATAGATAGCATTCGCATAGATGCAACTAACCATTGCCGTACACTTCACTTGACTTCACTTCGCTTCACTTCACTTTGCTCCGCCCTGGTCCGGTCTCCTCTGCTGGCTGCTCCCTCGACCCCCACAAGTGTGCCACAAATTGTTTCTCCCTTGTAAGGGTCCTCGCTTCTGCTCGTGCCTTTAATATGCGCCTTGCGTGAGCCATAAAAACACTGTGGCTCAAAGGCGGGGTTGCAGCAACAGCAGAGGGACGATCCAGAAGCAGGAGAGGGGGGGAGAGAGAGGAAATTCTTTGAGGTAGAGAGTCAGCTTAAGTACACTTAACACGTTGCTGCCCAGAGGACTTTCCTGGCAATATTTTTCTTAAATTTTGCATTACTTTTTCCCAGGCCTTTTGGCTTTTAATTTTTTGTTTTCATTTTAGTTAACAAAAGGACCAACAAAATCAACCAATTAATAGTCCATTTTGTCTCGTTATTATTTGCTATCAAAAATTCCAATTGTAAACAGCATAATTCAATCAATTTACTGAATTATTTACTTTGCATTTGAAAACATTACATTAAAATCTGAGCAAGTTCATCGCTAATTGGCGCTAATTATTATTTCCCATAGGAAAGATGCAAATGTTTATCCCAACAAACTCTTTTTTACTCTCACTCTCTCGGGTTTCCTCTTAAGAAAATGCCATAAATGCTAACTGCTATCACTAGTCGCTTATTTGGTTCGTTTTTTAATCAAACAAAAATAAGTATAGTCACGGCAGATGCTTAAACACTTACAACATTAATTCCCTGCATTTAATTTATTAATTGACACCTCTCTCTATCGCAGAGCAGCTTAGCAGCTCTCTCTCTCTCTCTATCTTATTTCCTCTTTGTTCACCGCTGGCTTTATGCAGGCAAAACTCGAACCGATGGCGTACAGAAATGCATCAATTGGCCGGAGTATATAAAGCTGTCGCTTGCCGGTTGTCTTTCCGGCTTCAATATCCTTTTATTGGCTTAATGGGCCCTTTAAGTGGATATTAATACAACCCTCAACCGTCACACCCTCAACCCTCCCGTCTATCCATCGTCTTTTGTGGTTTCCCCGGTTGAAGTAACTTTGGAACTCCGTTTGCTGTTTGCGACTCGTATATGTATTCCTGTATATTATTTTAACCCACAGTTAAAGTTGTCCGCATGATGTAACTTTACCCTTGTACCGCCCCTCCATTCCCCACCCCCTCCTTGCCCACTCTATAGTACATATGCATATGGCATTTTTTTGTCCACTGATTTACTGTTCAGCAGAGTTGATGTCTTTATGATTTTTGCAACAATTGCACTGCTTGCTTGCAGCTGCAACATTGTTGCATACCTTGTGGCGCACCACACACACACACACACACACACACACACACAAACGAACATGGACATGGAGAACTTAATATCTTAATGTTGAAAGAAAAATACAGCAAGAGCGCGGAGTAAAACTTTTATTGTAATTTTATGCACTTATTTACATAAGCGTAGTTAACGGGATGGGGGGGTACTGCTTTATCATGGGTTATTATTGCGAATATTATTACTAAGAGAGAGTGGGGTAGAGGGAGAGACGAAGTAGCTGGCTATAGCCTTAATATGGCTTTAACGGCGCGTGGCATTTGGCCATAAGAATGAAAAATTAAGCGACGTGGCGGCGTCATCATCATTGCCATCATTATTATTACTCGCTAGTGGCAGGAGCAGTGTGTATGTGTGTGTGTGTGTGTGTGCCACTCAAAATCCAATAAATAATTTACATTATCCGAAAAAAGAAAAGCAGAAAGCAGAAACAGTGTCAGTGTCTGACCAAAAGAAGAACAAAAGGGAAGGCAAGCAGCAGCAGCAGCGGGCATCGAGCATCGAGCATCGAGCATCATGATTAATTGCCCTGCCTGTAATTCCGTGTAATAATAATTGCAAAAGTCAGCTCTGTGCCAACGAAGGAGCGAAGGATCGAAGTAAGATTGAGCCAATGAAGCGGTTAATCGCTGTAATCAGTGGGAAAGCGAGAAATGTCAAAAAAAAAAAGGCAAGAGAATATTGATATGCGGGAGGGAGGGGCTAAGAAAAGTGCATGGAATGATAGTTAGTGCCACTGCCGAGTGTACATAAGATCTACACAGACTTAGAAAATAATTATAAATACGCCAACTAGTTGTACTTTGTGTTAGACACTTGATTAATACACGTAACGACACCCAAACAAGTTTACTTTTACTCACCCAAAACTACTCAATCAAACTGTGTGCCCGCTGCAGTGGGTTACAAAGGAGCAATGACTTCTAATCTCTAATCCAATTTGATTTTTCATCTTCCTTTGCGTAGCCTCAGCACCGGTGTTTGAGCAGCCGCCCCAGAATGTGACCGCCTTGGATGGGAAGGATGCGACCATTTCATGCCGTGCCATTGGCTCGCCCAATCCGAATGTCACCTGGATCTACAACGGTGAGTGTTTGTGTCATGTGTGCCCAATGCTAATGCTAATTCCATGTTCTATTTCGTATCTCCCGTGTGTCCTGTGCGCTCTTTTTGTATGCCCTCTAACCAATTGATAATCCTAACACACAACGAAAAATGAACAAAAATCAAATCCGCAACCAAAATGCAAATGCCAAATCGTTGAACAATCGCAACCCGTTAACTGTATGCTGTATGCTGTATGCTGTATCCTGTATCCTGTATCATGTGTCCTGTATGTGCACCTGCTAATAACCAACTACTACCACAACAACTACTACTACTACTGCTACTTGTGCTACATCCTGGCCTGTCCTGTCGCCTCACAATCAACGCACAATCAACGCTTAAATCATCATCGGCTAACGGCCATCGGCTAACGGCTAACGGCTATTGGCACTACAGAAACCCAACTGGTGGAGATATCCAGTCGCGTTCAGATACTCGAATCGGGTGATTTACTCATCTCGAACATCCGAGCCACGGACGCGGGCCTCTACATCTGTGTGCGGGCCAACGAGGCGGGCAGCGTCAAGGGTGAGGCCTTGCTGAGCGTGTTAGGTGAGTTAACCGAAAAGCCTCCCACCTACCCCCTCCCAGCTACCCGCCCCCTGCCAGGTATCACCCCCAACGAGTCGCCGAAATTTAATTGCTTGCTGCCTGTGCCCCACCACTCACTCACTCTGTCTGTTAGTTTTAAGTGAGTCTGTTTGGGCCTGAGTCTGGCCCTGGTCTACGTCCGACCGTGTTGAGTGTTTAACGTTTAGTTAACAAGGCACTCCGAGTGTTTTTGTTTCGCTTACCCACTGCACACACACATAGCCCGCAACCCCCTGTAATTGTGTGGCAACCAGCGAAAAGGGTAGCTTGCTTTTTAGCAACAACAGAAAATGCGCACTTTACCCAACGATAGAAGTGATTTATGGCCATAAATTTTAGGTGCTTTTTATGATATAATCGCAGGATAGTAATAGTCATCCGCTAGTCGACTTACTCTATTTGCTGTGCTGGCCTGGCAGTGCATATTTTTTGTTGCTGCATTTTGTGTGGCATTTTCAAGTGATTGCATTCCATGCGTAAGAGTTTGGCTTGTGGCACAGCAATAACAAAAGCCCCACAAATTCCATATAAGCCTCAGCTCTAACTATGGTTTTTGTCTCTCTCTCTCTCTCTCTCTCGCTCTCTCTGGCTGCCACCACGAACATCAATTGTTTGGTGACAGGCCTTTGATGTGGCAAACGCACATCCTGCTCTTCTCGTCTCGTCTCGACTCGACTGTAACTGAAATGTTGTCAGCCGTGTGACCACAAAAGAGATTCAAATTGAGTTTACTTAACGAAAAGTTCTCTTCACCTGCGTGTGGTTGGATGGGTCTACCAACCACCCAAAAATCTCTCTATGCCACACTCTGCCGTAGCTCTTTCCTGTCCATCTGTCTGTCTGACTGCCAATGACATGTGGCAGTAGTTGCTGGCTGCTGCTGTCTGCTGCCTGCATTGACATCGCATCAAATCAACTAAAATGCATGGTCCAATAATAATAATGTATGTCATTGGGTGGCCGGGAGTGGGACAGAGCAAAAGAGCAGCTCCACAGCAACATCATTCACCATTTACCATTCAACATTCGCGATGGCAGCCACTCGTGGCTCGTGGAGCCCTCCATTTGAAGTACACTCCTCCCGAATGGCGGTGCTCCTGGGTGGGAGTCGGGGCAGAGCATCAATTGCTTTTGAAATAATACCAAAATCTGCTCTTGGCCACAGCATGATGCGAACTGAGACTGCCCAGTTAGAATGAGGGCCCGGGCACCGATTCAAATAATTTTTTAAATGCTGTGGCCGCCGCGCTCTCCGCCATTGTGTTGTTTGTGCAATTAAAGTTGATTCGCTGGACTGGGTTGGGCCACACACTGCTCACATACGAGTGCGTGTGTGTGTGTGTGTTTGTTTGTATTTTTTTGGCCATTCGCTAAGCTCTAAAAGGGAACATCAGAGTGCAGCTAATTGGTGAGAGCACGCTGTCGCTCAGCCAAAAACCAGGAGGAGCAGCAGCACCATCAAAATGATGCCAGGTTTTCCGCCACTCAAAGGGAGTGTGTGCTGTGTGTGTGTGTGTGTGTGTGTGTGTGTGTGTGTGTGTGTGTGTGTGTGTGTGTGTGTGTGTGTGTGTGTGTGTGTGTGTGTGTGTGTGTGTGTGTGTTTGGTGTGTGTGATGTTGCATAAAATGCAGCGGTGGTGGCCCAAGTCCGGCAAAAGAAAAAAGAAACGGGGCCACACAGAATAAAACTTCCATTTGCAAGGACCTTTCGCTGGTGCTGCTGCTGGTGCTGCTGCCATTCAGCTCAACCAAGGCTCAGTTTTGGTTGATCCCAGTCAGCTACATATGGGTGGAGTCCCCCCACCAAGCAGCACCAACAATGTCTGGGCCACGGGGCACGTTGAACTTTTGATGCATGCGGGGCCAAGTGACTGAAAAGAGCTAAAAAATAAAGTCCGAAAAAAAAAACAGAAACTAAAGAACGCGCGAGAGAAAACAAGCAGAAAAGAACAGCACCGGGAAGTGAAAGAAACAAAAACATGCATAAAATAAAATAAAATATAAAATCAAAAGAGAAAGCCAAACAGAAAAGGAGAAGCAGAATAAGTCTGAACTGAACTTTGCTAGCGACTGCGTGGATACCTCGTGAAACGCGAATGCCGAAAATGTTGTAGTTGCTCGATGTGGGAGTTATTTGTTGTTCATTTTTGCATGTTGCACCTGCCCCTGCGCTGTAGTTGGAGTCGTTTAACTAACACAAAATAAAAGACAGCGAGGATCAAAGTGAAATCCATGGCTGCTCCTTGGACTTGCGGTTCCAGCAACCCCCTAGCCGGGCATGCCCAAACGGCAGCGGGGCCGCCTGCCACTGTACGGGCATCGTGTGTCAGTCCGTGGGGGGCTTTAAAACTTAATTCCCTGCTTCACCTTGGAGTACGGAAGCAGGGAAAGGGGAAAGGGCGCCGCATAGTCTGTCTGTCTGTCCGTCTGTCCATTTGTAAGTGGGGCGGGACGCTGTCAGGACTTGTCATTGCCACTTGCGGTCGCTCGCTGCAACATTGGCCATCGTCTCGCGGCACTTTTAATCTGCATTGCCGTGTTGTTAATGTTTTCCCGTTTTTCCCATTTGTTCTCTTCTTCTCTCCCTTCTCTGCTGCTCTCTTCCGCCTTTGGTTTTTGCCCGCAGTGCGGACACAAATCATACAGCCGCCAGTGGACACCATCGTGCTGCTGGGCCTGACCGCGACACTGCAGTGCAAGGTGTCCAGCGACCCGAGTGTGCCGTACAACATCGACTGGTACCGCGAGGGCCAAATGGCGCCCATCAGCAACTCGCAGCGAATCGGCGTGCAGGCGGACGGCCAGCTGGAGATCCAGGCGGTGCGGGCCAGCGACGTCGGCAGCTACTCGTGCGTGGTGACGTCGCCGGGCGGCAATGAGACGAGGGCCGCGCGGCTCAGTGTCATCGAGCTGCCCTTTCCGCCCAGCAATGTGCGGGTGGAGCGTCTGCCGGAGCCACAGCAGCGCAGCATCAATGTGTCCTGGACACCCGGATTCGATGGCAACAGTCCAATCTCCAAATTTATTATCCAGCGACGTGAGGTCTCCGAATTGGGTAAGTTTTACTCTTCCTTCTTTTGCGGGTTTCCTATTTTTGGTATTTTAGTTTTGGCTATTGGTTGCGGGTTGCGGGTCGCAGAATGCTCCGATTTCCAATTGGATTTATGATTTATACCCAAACAAAAGAGAACTCGGGGCAGAACAGGTGGAAGGAAGCAGCGTTACATAAAGATAAAGACCGACTCGTTCCGTGAGGCCAGAAAGGAACTTTCAAAGCATTTTCCATAAAAAAAAACAAAACAAAACAAAGAAAACAAAATACATGATTTTGATACATTTATTATGTTCTCTTTCCATCTCCATCTCTCTCTCTCTCTCTCTCTCTCTATCTCTTGTTTCTTCCTATAATTATGTATTTTTATTATATTATATTATTAATGATAACCGTTGGTACATTCGTTGATTAACTAATTTTCAATTGTAATTTGTTGTATTTTGCACTTCGTTTTCATCGTCACACATCATCCACACACACACACACACACACACACACACACACCAACACAACGGATCATGCTGTAAACTTCTATCATTATCCACCACCACAACTCATGCACTAACTCACCACACATCAACATCATATCTCACCACCAATCACCAACTCTTACTCTCACCACTAATCCACCACCTCTTACTCTCACAACTTCTACATGCAACTCCACTCTCTCTCTCTCTATCAATCTCGCTGGAAACTCTCTCACCCCCGACTCCTTCTTCGCCTGTCCTTCCGTCTGTCTGTTGTTCTTCTCTCTTTGTTTGCTTCCCTTCAACACATTAACATCACAGAAAAATTCGTAGGTCCAGTTCCAGATCCTCTGCTCAATTGGATCACCGAACTGAGCAACGTGTCGGCCAACCAGCGCTGGATGCTGCTGGAGAACCTCAAGGCGGCCACCGTCTACCAGTTCCGTGTGAGTGCCGTTAATCGCGTCGGCGAGGGCTCCCCCTCGGAGCCCAGCAATGTCGTTGAGCTGCCCCAAGAAGGTGAGTACGGAATAAGATCTAATCTTTCACTTTGTTTGCTCCCGCTCCCCCATCCAATTTATTTTGTACCATCCTCTGTATTTCGTATTATCGTATTGTGTGTGTCGTCTGTTGCTTTCAATTCATTTTGATTTTTATTAGGGATATATTCTGCTCTTTTTGACTATCTTTGATTTGTTTATCTTTCATATTTGTATTACCAAAGTGCGATATTCTAGCACACAGAATGGTTCGAATATTTCCCCTAAAACCAGTCGAATTCTGTGTAAGCTGAACAGCCCAAGAGCACAGCCATTTGTTTGGTTCTATTTTCCAAATCCTTTTGCGGGGAAACTGTGGAAACTATCCCCCAAATTTGGAAATTTCCTTCTAAAGAGTTGAAAGGATGTGCTCCGATGTTTCACGCTCTATAAATACATGAGTCCCTCTCTGCTAGTTGACAAATCAATAAGAATCAGCAGAGTAGATCGAGTAGAAAACTTAAAAACTTATTAAAACAAAGCAGAAAAAAAATTATAAATAATACCTTGAATCGGCGCGAAAGTAAAGAATGTTTCAAAGCCATTCGTCAGAAGGAAAGACCATATGTCTGATACATGATCACGGAGAGGTTGTCCTGGTAAAAAAGATTGAAGAGCGATTTCATGATGCGCCTATGAATTATTGATCATTTAAATGATAATATCAGGCTATGTGATCGCCGATTAATTGAAGTTGAGATGTCGCATCAAGAGCTTCATAATCCTTAACAATCTCCACAAATATTATTTAGTGGCTGCTTTAGGAACAAGTAATACTGCATAGAGATTAGCAGAGATCTCAGTATTTTGATTTTGTTCGTCTTTGGTTTTTGTTTCTTTTTTTTTCTGTTTATTTATTTTTTGTCGATTGTTAAGCCCAAACTTTGAAATTTGTTTACCCGCCTTTGATTTGATATTAAATCAAATATGAGTGTGCAGACTCCTCGTATACCTTTTAAATGTGTACATAAAATGTTGTTTTGTATACTAGTGTAAAGAACTAATGCTGAAACCCTCCTGTATGTATTGTACTTCTAATTGCTATCGTTGTCGTCAAATCGCAAAACGCCATCGTTGCCCATCGTTTGGGATGATCAAACGCGCGTAGAGTTTCCGCTTTACCGAGGTACATGGTACACACACACACACACCCACAAACACACTCCTACACACTACACCACACAACACAAAGCTAGAACCAACCCACTGGAAGCTGGGCCCGCAGAGCACACACCTGTACACACCTGAACACACCCAAACACTCCTCCAATTGCTCTAGGAAACAGTCCACTGATAGTTCCCTCCTTTGACTCCCATTTCCACAGCTCCATCGGGTCCGCCTGTGGGCTTTGTCGGCTCGGCTCGGTCCATGTCCGAGATCATTACACAGTGGCAGCCGCCGCAGGAGGAGCATCGCAATGGCCAGATCCTGGGCTACATTCTGCGCTATCGACTCTTTGGGTACAACAATGTGCCGTGGAGCTATCAGAACATCACCAACGAGGCGCAGCGCAACTTTCTCATCCAGGAACTGATCACGTGGAAGGACTACATCGTGCAGATTGCGGCCTTCAACAACATGGGCGTGGGCGTCTACACCGAGGGGGCCAAGATCAAGACCAAGGAGGGTGTGCCCGAGGCACCGCCCACCAATGTCAAGGTGACGGCGCTGAACTCGACGGCGGCGCAGATCACGTGGAAGCCGCCGAACCCGCAGCAGATTAACGGCATCAACCAGGGCTACAAGATACAGGCGTGGCAGCGACGGCATGTCGACGGGGAGGAGCGGGACATTGAGCGGCGCATGATGACGGTGCCGCCCAGCCTGATCGATCCGCTGGCCGAGCAGTCGACGGTGCTGGGTGGCCTGGACAAGTTTGCCAAGTTCAATGTGACCGTGCTGTGCTTCACGGATCCCGGCGATGGTGTGGCCAGCCAGATGGTGCCGGTGGAGACGCTGGACGATGTGCCGGACGAGATAACGGCCCTGCACTTTGACGATGTTTCCGATCGATCCGTGAAGGTGTTGTGGGCGCCGCCGCGCTTTGCCAATGGCATCCTCACCGGCTACACGGTGCGCTACCAGGTCAAGGATCATCCCGAGACGATCAAGTTCTTCAACCTGACCGCCGAGGACAACGAACTGACCGTCAATCAGCTGCAGGCGACGACCCACTACTGGTTCGAGGTGTGCGCCTGGACGCGGGTGGGCAGTGGGCCGCCCAAGACGGCGACAATTCAGTCGGGAGTGGAGCCAGTGCTGCCGCATGCACCCACCACGCTGGCCCTGTCCAACATTGAGGCCTTCTCGGTGGTGCTGCAGTTCACGCCCGGCTTCGATGGCAACTCGAGCATCACCAAGTGGAAGGTGGAGGCCCAGACGGCGCGCAACATGACGTGGTTCACGCTCTGCGAGATCAGCGATCCGGATGCGGAGACGCTCACCGTCACCGGCCTGATGCCATTTACACAGTATCGACTGCGTCTGAGCGCCACCAATGTGGTGGGCAGCTCACGGCCCTCGGAGCCCACCAAGGACTTCCAGACGATCCAGGCCAAGCCGATGCACGCGCCCTTCAATGTGACAGTGCGCGCCATGAGTGCGCTGCAGCTGCGCGTGCGCTGGATACCCCTGCAGCAGATGGAATGGTTCGGCAATCCGCGAGGCTACAACGTCACCTACCGCCAAATGGAGCGCACCGGGAAGCCATCGAAGCATCCGCCCCGCTCTGTGATGATTGAGGATCACACGGCCAACTCGCATGTGCTCGAGGGCCTCGAGGAGTGGACACTCTACGAGGTGATCATGAATGCCTGCAACGATGTGGGCTGCTCCCTGGACAGCGGCCTGGCCATGGAGCGCACCCGGGAAGCAGTGCCCAGCTACGGACCGCTGCATGTGGAGGCCAATGCCACATCCTCGACGACGGTGGTGGTGCGCTGGGGCGAGATACCGCCGCACCATCGCAACGGCCAGATCGATGGCTACAAGGTGTACTACGCGGCCACGGAGCGCGGCATGCAGGTGCTGTACAAGACGATACCGAACAACAGCTCCTTCACCACCACCCTCACCGAGCTGCAGAAGTTTGTGGTGTACCACGTCCAGGTGCTGGCCTACACGCGACTCGGCAATGGAGCCCTCAGCACCCCACCCATCCGGGTGCAGACGTTCGAGGATACGCCCGGTTCGCCGTCGAATGTGAGCTTCCCGGATGTGACCTTCTCGATGGCGCGCATCATCTGGGATGTGCCCATGGACCCGAATGGCGAGATCCTGGCCTACCAGGTCACCTACACACTGAATGGCAGCGCCAACTTGAACTACAGCCGCGAGTTTCCGCCCTCGGATCGCACGTTCCGGGCCACCGGACTGATGCCCGAGCGCTACTACAGCTTCAGTGTGACGGCGCAGACACGCCTCGGCTGGGGCAAGACGGCCTCGGTGCTGGTTTACACCACGAACAACAGGGACCGTCCGCAGGCACCGTCCGGGCCGCAGGTGTCGCGCAGTCAGATCCAGGCCCACCAAATCACCTTCAACTGGACACCCGGCCGCGATGGCTTCGCCCCGCTGCGCTACTACACCGTGGAGATGCGGGAGAACGAGGGACGCTGGCAGCCACTGCCCGAGCGCGTCGATCCCACACTCAGCTCGTACACTGCGCTCGGTCTGCGTCCGTACACCACGTACCAGTTCCGCATTCAGGCCACCAACGATCTGGGCCCGTCGGCATTCAGCCGCGAGAGCATTGTGGTGCGCACCCTGCCCGCTGCCCCTGCCGTGGGTGTGGGCGGACTGAAGGTGGTGCCCATTACGACCACCTCGGTGCGGGTGCAGTGGGGAGCCCTGGAGACGGGCATGTGGAACGGAGATGCAGCCACCGGCGGATATCGCATCCTGTACCAGCAGCTGTCGGACTTTGCCCCGGCCCTGCAGTCCACACCCAAGACGGACGTCATGGGCATCAATGAGAACAGCGTGGTGCTGTCCGATCTGCAGCAGGATCGCAACTACGAGATTGTGGTCTTGCCATTCAACTCGCAAGGACCGGGCCCGGCCACACCGCCAACTGCCGTGTACGTGGGCGAAGCGGTGCCCACTGGAGAGCCGCGGGGCGTGGATGCCACAGCCATTTCGAGCACAGAGGTGCGACTGCGCTGGAAGCCGCCGAAGCAGAGCAGCCAAAACGGAGAGATTCTCGGCTACAAAATCTTCTATTTGGTCACTTGGTCGCCGCAGCCCCTGGAGCCGGGCCGCAAATTCGAGGAGGAGATCGAGGTGGTCTCGGCCACTGCCACATCGCACAGCCTGGTCTTCCTCGACAAGTTCACCGAGTATCGCATTCAGTTGTTGGCCTTCAACCCAGCCGGAGATGGCCCCAGATCAGCACCTGTGACTGTCAAGACGATGCCGGGCGTGCCCAGTGCCCCGCTCAATCTGCGCTTCTCGGACATTACCATGCAGAGCCTGGAGGTGACTTGGGATCCGCCCAAGCTGCTCAACGGCGAGATTGTTGGATATCTGGTGACCTACGAGACAACCGAGGAGAACGAAAGTAAGCCCCCCATCGATCGCAGCTCTTGGAACACCTCAGCTAAACCTTTTCCCTCTCCGCCACAGAATTCAGCAAGCAGGTGAAGCAAAAGGTGTCCAATACGACGCTTCGTGTGCAGAATCTAGAGGAGGAGGTCACCTACACCTTCACCGTGCGCGCTCAAACGAATGACTATGGACCGGCGGTGAGTGCGAATGTGACCACGGGTCCCCAGGATGGCTCCCCAGTGGCGCCACGCGATCTCACACTCACCAAGACACTGTCCAGCGTGGAGATACATTGGGTGAATGGACCCTCGGGTCGCGGACCCATATTGGGCTATCTCATCGAGGCCAAGAAGCGAGGTGAGTGGTCCTCAAAGACTATCCATAGCGACTGGTGGCTGTAATTCTGTACATTTTTTTGATCTATTTCTATTCCGATCCCTTCTATTTGATTAAACGTTTGGTGGCTTGGTTCTAAATCCAAAAATGTATTTTATCCATAAACAAACAAAAAAAAAAAAAAAACATAAAAAATGCTTGCGTAGAAAATGGAGAGCCCTCATTTATTTGTAAGTATTGCCATCCAGTAGTTGCTAGAGCCAGACTAATTAACTAACTAAAAATCCATTGATCCCACTGAGCCCGCAATTAGATTTAGTTGACGAGTATTTGTCCCCGTCCACGTTGTATTATTTGCCCCCTACCCGAACTAATACACGTTGCAATTATCCCCGAACTAATCGTAGCAAAAAGCAATACCCTTAACATCTTAACGTCTTAACCCCCCCTCGAAACGCAGCTAATAGACCTCCCTATCTTCGCTTAGACGACTCCCGCTGGACTAAGATTGAGCAGTCCAGAAAGGGAACCATGAAGGAGTTTACCGTCAGCTACCACATCCTGATGCCATCGACAGCGTATTTGTTCCGGGTAATTGCTTACAATAAGTATGGAATCTCGTTCCCTGTTTACTCGAAGGACTCGATACTGACACCCTCGAAGCTGCATCTGGAGTACGGCTATCTGCAGCACAAGCCATTCTATAGGCAGACATGGTTCATGGTCTCCCTAGCGGCCACCTCGATCGTCATCATTGTCATGGTCATTGCGGTGCTCTGTGTGAAGAGCAAGAGCTACAAGTACAAGCGTAAGTCTGGGACTAATCTTGGGTCAGAGAATCTGGGAACTAATCAATCTTTGGCATTTGCTGCTTGCCCTTTTGCAGAGGAGGCACAAAAGACGCTGGAGGAATCGATGGCCATGTCGATTGATGAGCGCCAGGAGCTGGCCTTGGAGCTGTATCGTTCGCGTCACGGCGTCGGCACTGGGACATTGAACAGCGTTGGAACTCTGCGCAGCGGAACCCTGGGAACCCTCGGACGTAAGTCTACCAATCGACACCAGCCGGTGAGTGTGCATTTGGGTAAGAGTCCACCAAGACCCTCGCCCGCATCGGTGGCGTACCACAGCGATGAGGAGAGCCTGAAGTGCTACGACGAGAATCCGGACGACAGCAGTGTTACGGAAAAGCCATCCGAGGTGAGCAGCTCGGAGGCATCCCAGGTATGTCGGCTCTAATTGTGCGAGGCTTTTCGCACTCGCTGAACCAATAGTAACATGGCGCCTCTCTCTCCACACAGCACTCGGAGAGCGAGAACGAGAGCGTGCGCAGCGATCCGCACTCGTTCGTCAATCACTATGCGAACGTGAACGACTCGCTGCGGCAGTCCTGGAAGAAGACCAAGCCGGTGCGCAACTACTCAAGCTACACAGACTCCGAGCCGGAGGGCAGTGCAGTGATGAGCCTCAATGGTGGCCAGATTATTGTCAATAATATGGCCAGATCGAGGGCACCACTGCCCGGCTTCTCGTCATTTGTCTGACAATCAACCGAATTCTAAGATCTATGCCGTGGTAGCAGCAGCACCGTCATCCGGGAGACTTTTGTCTGAACATTGGAAATGGGATAGTGGAAAACGCAAAACAAAAACGGAAAAACGGAAAACGGACGCTGAAGCCAAACCGCAGCTGGAGTTGCAGCGGGAGGAGTTCTAAGGAGTTTGGACACGGAGCTGGCAATCGGACGACCGTCTGCCTGCCTGCAGCTACTGTCTTGCTCTCCGGCTCTCGCTGGTTCTTTGGCCATGCGGCGAGGCGCTGCTACATGGGTATCTAAAGTTATCTATCTGTATGTCCTTAGTTCTAGTTTTTAGTTACGAGAGATCTGAGATTTACCAGCATTTAGTTTTAAAGTGTGTTTGTTCGTTCGTTCGTTCGTTCCTTCGTGTGTATCCCTTATGTCCCCAAGCATGACTACTCCACTCTACTCGCTCTTTAAGTTATTATTTTGTTCGTGTTTGTGTGTTGTATTTATTCTGTTTGTGTGTCCGTTGCCACGTCGCCACCTGGCACTAGCCAAACGCAACTCTTGGCATTTATCGAAGGCGCAGGTCCTGTGATAAAGCGACTCTCGCCCGATTCAATATATTTTTTTTTTAAATGATTTTCATGTGTGTGTTCAGCACGTGGCACGGCGCACCTGTGTGTGGTTGAATGATCGATCTGCTCGCAATCTCATTATGTTTAAACAAAAATCAACAAATCGACAAACCCTCGCTCGAGGGTAAACGTTTTTTTTTTTTTTAAATTAACTTTTTCGAAAGGAATAGCTAGAGAAGTTTTTGTTTTTAGAAGACGGTCACCGATGCAATCGGTCGGCCAGTGCAAATGGGGGTAAAGTTATAGCAAAAGATGACGAGAAGGGGCATGGCAATGCGCATGAGAAACAGGACGAAGGCAAAGGATAAACAAAAATATGCATACGACAACATACAAAAATCATTTCGTGTAAGAAAATATAGAAATATATACATATGTATTTTTTTTTTGGGAGTGAAAGCAAAGGAAGATTAGAAGATTTTATGTGCGGCATGGATGGCGCAGCAAAAGGTGGCAGTTGGCCGGTGGCAGCTCCTCCGATAGGTTTATAGGTACTTACATATAATATATATGTATATGTGTATGTGTGCGTATTCATATAGATATATAGGCCATATTAATGCAATTTTCTTTAGAATATAAGCGACAAACTGCAACCCACACAAAACAAAGCAAAACAAACACAAAGAGCGAAAGCGAAAACGAAAACGAGACACAGAAGTAAAAGGATTCGAAGCAGAAGCAGAATTATTTCTGAACGATAGTTCGAGATCATACATAGATAGCACTAAGTTAAAGTACAGAAATATATACAAACAATATTGTATACTAGCGGGTAAGAGATGATTTTTTTTCCAGCTAAGTTTGAGGCGCAAACGAAGCTTGGGCAAAGCAAAACTCTAGGGTAAAACTCTTGAAATCTTCGATTCCGATCGTAAATTGTAATTGTAATTGTAATTCTAATTGTAATTGTAATTGCGCTAAGCAACAAACAGTTCATATCTAATCGTATGTGTGTGTGTGAATATATGAATATATTAAAGCGGCACGGATAGGCGTGGGGGTATTGTATATCTATATGTATATTTATATTTATATTTATATTTATATTTACATTTACTATATTGTATTTATGTGTACGTACGTATATCTACATACAACTTAAATGACTGATTATATATTTTCCCTCGATTAATTGTACACTTACTTGTATCTCCTCTTTTTGTACTACTAGCCTATGCATTAACTAAGTTTAGACAACAACTTTGGCGCATTTGTCGCATCAAGTGTGTGATGTGAGATGTCAGATCAAAGGTTTTTCCATGCTGAAAACGATTTTTTGAATGTTAATCCTTACTTCAAAGACTCGGTGCACAAGTTCATCTCTAGTTAAGTAAATGTAATTGTAATTGTTGATTGATGTATTGATTGGACCGACGCTGGATGCCTGCGCCCCGCCACGCCGATCAGTGCGGTGCGTAGTGAAGTGGAGCGGAGCGGAGCGGGGCGGCAGCGGTGATGGTGATGGTGGGAGCTCCAGACACGGGCTGGGCTGGACTCCCGGATTAGTTGAAATCGTCGTGCAGCAAGCGCAAAGTATTAGAATATTTATAACGATACCATATAAATGTGTAAATGTACTTGATGAAACTTACGAATAACGACTCAATAAATGAAAGTGAAATTAACCAGGCATCAGATTATAATGACTAATATCTACACTTAACTAAATGTACCAAAGTGCATGTGAATGGAATCGTTTGAATTTATCATTTCATACTCCCTGTTGCTGAGGTGTCCTCATTATTTTACCAGATCTATCAGACAGTTCATGGCCTGTTCCACGCGCAAAGGCAAGGGCTAGGCCGCAGATCAGTGGGGTCCGTTTTGCGTACTGTCTTTGCAAAACAAACGCACTGCTGGCATGTGAATGTGTCCATAACAGAGGTTGGCAGCGTCGCGACGTATGCACTTTGCAGCGCAGTCGGCACGCGCAGCGTAAAAAGTTCGTATGGCCTCGGCCAATGCACATAGAACAGCCGCAGCGGCAGAGAAACATCTTCGGGTTTTCTATGCACAATTGCTGGGCAGACGCAGCGGCAGAGAAGCAAGAAACGTTTTTGACTTCGTGTCTGTTGTCTGTGCACACAAAACTCAGTGCCTAGCCGACCACTGCTCTATACCCAGTAAACCAAATCGGATCGCCGAAAAGAGTCTTGTGGGAGTCGCGTGGGAGAATGCTAGAATATTAAATCAGAAATGTTTTCTGGGTAATGTTATTTGGAAATGCATTTATATTCCTTTTGTCGGTAGAGTTGCCATGCAATTCAAACTTAAGTAAATGAAATAATAAATTTATCTTTTATTTTATATATTTTTGAGGCTCGCAATTTATTATTTGTAGCAATAAATGTGAGAAAAAAAAGAGTTTATCCAATTTTAAATCATAGTTTGTAGATATATAGTAGGTATACATTTATAGCTAGAACTGGCAAATCAGTCGAGGTGTTTCATTAATACTATGGACGAGAGCAGGACATAACCTATGTTGGGGCTAAACGGGGCTGTTCGATGTTGTCTCTTGGGGGTCGGGCTGTGCTTTGGTGACACCTTCATCGTCCTCCATGTCCTCCTCATCGTCACCGGCCTCTGGGTCTGCTTCCATCTCTGCATCCGCATCCATTTCCCCGTCAGCCTGCATCTCATGGCTGTCGATGTGACGCGCCGCCGGATTGGATGTGGACGCACTGCCGACGGCTGCCGGAGCAGCGGAGCTGCTCAAGCTGGGCACGCTGACGGGGCACATGCAGGGCACGAACTGGATGCGTGTGCCACCCACTCCCACTCCCACACCTGGCTCCGCCAAGCCGCCCTGCGGCTGGTAGTTGAAGTAGTCCGGGTACGGGTACTGCGGTCGGGCGTTGTACAGGTTGCTCACCCGCCGGGTGTAGGTCGGATATTCTCCGTAGCGCAGCAGGGAAGACCCAGAGCCCGCGCCCGCGGAGTACGAGGCTCCCTCCGGGGCCTGCGGAGGTGCAGGCGTCGTTGTGCTGCTGGTCGTCGTGGTGGGTGCCGGAGTTGTTGTCGTCGTGGTGGTGGTCGTTGTTGGGGCGGGTGTTGTGGTGCTGGTGGTGCTGCTAGTGGTGCTGGTGGAGCTGCTGGCCGGCGGCGTCACGCCCGTTTTGGCGGCGACATCGTGCCGCCGGGCAGCCGCATAGCTGGTCACCGCATACGGATCGTAGTGCGAACTCGGCGACAGGAGCGGCGTCTGTGCTGCTCCAAAGCCAAAGAAGGGCACGCTGAAGGGTCCCCCAGCCAGCGGCTGGTACGTGTATGTGCGGAAGTAGGTCAGCGGAATCTGCTGCAGCATCTGTGCATTCGGAGACTCCCTGAGAGCAGAGGAGCAGAGAGGTAGCGTTAAGCAGAAAGCGATTTAAGTGCCAGAGAGGGACTCACGTTGTGGTTTTGGGCCACCAGAAGGCATTGGCGGCACCAATCAATCCAGCGAGAATCTGTAAGCAGAGCAAAAATGTAATCATCCATTTGGGTTCTGCCTTTGAGGACTTTGTTCACTTTTTGATTCACTTTTAATCCTTTTTCTTCTTGCACATACCACAAATAAATATTTTTGCCACATTCTGTTCTAGTTAGTTCACTGCACTAGGACGAATCCCGTATCCTTTGGGAGTTTTAGTGTCAAAAAAAAAAAGGGAAACAAAAAAGGAATCGAATTATCGTTGTAACTGCCACTCGAGAGCCACTCGCGTTCGCTGTTGCTTTTGTTCTAAGGCCAGAAAGAGTCGCGACTCGAGCTTTTATAGAGCCAACCAGCGGGGAATGGGAAATGTGAAATGGGAATGGGGATGGGCCTCAGACTCAGCCTCTGCTCGATCTTTGGCTGCTGCCCCACAGCAATGGCAGCAATAGCTGGAACAGCCAGAACATATGTAAAGGGCCGACACCAAGCGGGTTTTCCCTGTGTGTCTGTGGAGTCTGGAGTTGGAGGCACAACTCGTAGAACAACGAGAAAATTAATTGCAGGCCCTGAAGAAGAGCCTCTTCCCGGTGTTGGGCAGAGCGAAAACTAAGCTGGGAAATCAATAATAATAATGAACGTGCGTCCAGCGGGGAGAGCCAGCCACCAACCGCATCATTGACAAAATGATTGAATGAATGATGGATCCAATGCCGCTGGCCTGCGGGCACCGGGGGGCAGGGTAGGGGGCACGGCTCGAAGGGTTTTCTTCGATTGGATCGCTTGAAAGGGCACCGCACCGCACCGCACCGCATCCATTCGATTGGCCATAAAAATTTGTTGATGACTTTTCCCTGCAATCCCCAACACCAGATATTTCCCCCAGCCAGAGGCTGTTGTTTTCCGCCTTGCTTTTTAACACATTGAATTTTTCGGACTTTCTTCAAAGTTCTGGAATTTGGGTCATGCGATGGACAGCCTCTGCCACTGCCCACTGCCCACTGCCTACTGCCACTTGTGGATTGTTTCGCACAGCCCGATGGGTGCGGGGGGTTATGCAACCCCATAGAGATGTTCCATTCTTTTGGGGCCCATCGTTTCGAACGTTTTACGATCAGGAATTTATGACTGCCCTTTATGGCGCGCATGACTGTTCCCATTACCATCTCTAAACAGTCTCCAGGGGAGATCTTTCATTGGGTTCTCTTCCTCCCTCCCTCTCTCTGGGTGTGTGATTTCGTAGAGGCGTTAATGATCATCTGGATCATTGTCATAATTGTTGGGCCAAAGGGTTCTGTTCCGCTTCCATTCACACAAAGACATCTTTGATCTCCCATACAGTCTTTATTTAATACATTTAAAAAACACTCTCGAGCATCTATCGTGGCCTGAATGCATTCTCTATGTACTTGGATGTGTAGTACTTCGTTTGGTTGTCCACGCCCGTGCCTGGCCATCTGTGATGCGGTCCCTTGTAGCTGAGAATCAAACCAGAGAAGATCAGTTGCGAAATGCGTTGGCTGCCGCTCTTTCAAGACTCACCGCGAATTCAGGATGAACCAAGTGCTGGGTGCATGCTCAGAGGAGCTTCTCGCGGATCGATCGATCTTCGGCTGCTCCTCCTCCGCCTGGGACTGTGGCTGCAGGAGCTTGCCCAGCGTGTAGACCGGAAAGGCGTAGTATTCCCGCTTCAGGGCATAGCGGGAGCTCAGCCGCTGTGGAGGTGGGCTGGTGGTGCTGTCCAGCATGTCGGCCTCGGGTCGTTCCAGACTCTCATCGAAGTAGACGATCTGGAAGGGACTGACGCTGCTTGGGCTGGCTGTGGATGTTTCCTGCTGCTCGATCTGCTCCTGCTCTTCCACACTCTCCACCAGCGCATCATCCTCCTCCGCCTGCCAGTCATGCTCTGGCAGCAGTACCTCGTTCTCTTCCTGCTCCTCCTCTGCAGGAGACTCGCCCTCGGTGTCCGAGCTCTGGCGGTGATTGTCTCCAGTGGATCGCCGTAGCACCGTCTGCCATTGGACCACCTCCTGGGGCGAGTGGAAGGCGTTGTACTGCTTGGCCTTCTTCTCCTTCCTCTTCCGTTTCTTTTGGCTGCGCGGCAGCTGCGTCTCGTAGGGCGCTGGCATGGGCGTGGTCGGTGGCAGCTCCGTTGTGGTTGTGCTGGTGCTGGTGCTGGGGGTGATGGCCTCGTGGGCGTAGAAGGGAATGAGCGTGAGGTTGAGCAGCTGCCGTTGGCCGGGCATTCGGAACCGCTCGACAATTGGCTTTGGCCGGAACATGGGCGTCGAGGGGGGATAGAGCACCTGGCCGGGCACCGGCTCCTGCATGGGATACCGCCGAGCGCTCAGCATGGTGTTGAGGATCATCTCGCCCCTGGTGCCATTGTACACGAAGATTGGGTGCTCCGCCCCCGCCAGCACATTGTCACCCGGTCCATTGTCGAAGACGGGCAGCCGCCGGCGCTGCTGGCTCAGCCTGCGATGGTTTCTGCCCCTGCTCCTGCCCGGACTCGTTCTGCGCGGCTGCACATACTGGTGGGGCAGCTGCAGGCGATGCGGCATCATGAACCGTCGCTGTGGCAGCGTACCACGAGTCGCAGCTGGAGCTGGAGCCACAGCGGAACGCTCCTCGTGCCGCACCAGAAAGGTAATGGAGCCCGGCTGGCGATCATTTCGTCGCCATCCCACAGGCCTCCTGGTTGTGGTCGCATAGTCCGAGTCAGCACGCTCCTCCCGCTGCCGCTTCGCCAGCCCATCCTCGAGAATCCACAGGGGGCGCTGCTCCTGCTCCTGCTCCTTCTCTGTGCCCAGGGAGTAGCGTCCCATCGCAGTGCTCCAGCTGAGCAGCTGCAGCAGCCGCAGCAGGGCCAGTGTCCAAGTGGCAATCGCCTCCATTTGAATGGTCGGCCAGGGACTGTCAACCCATGGCTTTATAAGGTGCACAATTGGGTTGGCTTTGGGCCCATTTAGAGTTCCGGTTGGGGTTTGTGGCGCAACTTACTTTCGTTTTGGGCGAAAATCGCACAACTCGTTCTCGACTGGGACTGGCACTGGCACTGGGAGTGGGTCAAGCCACGACTAGCCACTCGACAGTCCA
This sequence comes from Drosophila subobscura, assembly GCF_008121235.1. Taxonomy (NCBI): domain Eukaryota; kingdom Metazoa; phylum Arthropoda; class Insecta; order Diptera; family Drosophilidae; genus Drosophila; species Drosophila subobscura. Next base: position 18,578,593 of record NC_048530.1, on the reverse strand, counting down.
CTCCAATGTGCGTAATGTAGGTCCAAACTGGGTCGAGCAGTTCGAGTTCGTTCTACAATGCTGCAGCTGCCGCAGGACTGCGATCCCTTTGTCATGGATTAGAGATGCTTCTGCGCTGCTCCATGCCCATTCCGAATCATCGGCTGGACAGCTGTCAAAACTGAGATTAATCAAAACACTCTTAACCGATCCCCACTCTCCTTTCCCAGCATTAAATTACCGAAATGGAAGTGGAAACTCTGAGGGATTCTTTGATGATCAGCGCTGCAGCAGACAACCTTCAACCTATTCCCCTATCCTCCCCCCTGCCTCCACTGCTTTGCGCTTTGCGCTCTGCGCTCTCGTTTCTGCCTTGGCCGTGTTTTTTTTCGGTTTTGGGGCAACTTGTTGTTTCTCAGGGCCCGAGCTGGGCAGACAGCCGCAAGTGTGGAACAAGTGGAACGTTCTAACCGAAAAATGGGGTTAATAGCCTTTGACAGACGGACAGACGGACAAACAGACGGACAGACCTCCGGGTGATCGTGAGTTCTCACTTTGAAAGAGCCCATGGGAAGGCCAATAAGGGGAAGATGGCCCATACTGCCCATATACATATGTATGGGGAGGGAAAATGTAGAATGAAAATGGAAAAATGATTTATTAGCCTGTGGCAGCAGCAGCAGCTTTGATCGATCAATCGGCGCTTGCATGGTGCATGCCACATGCAGCGCTTGTAAAACTCGAACTAATTACAGATTGAGGAGAATTCATTTTCGTGGCAGGGCTCCAGAGAAAGAGGAGAGTTCAAGGCTCGATCGGTGTCCATTCAGAGTCGGAATTCCCATTCATGAGCGGGTTCCAGTGGGAGGAGATGGACCAGTGCCAGGTGGACTCGATTGATGGCGTGACTGGACTGACAAGATTATTAGGCCAGGAATTGTGCAGTTCCTGCTCAGCTGTTCCTCGATTAATTTGCTTTTAATGGCGCTCTAATGCGTTTTAAATTCGGCCCCCCAAAGACTGCAGTTGGATTCGCTCTCTCAGCCACAGTCTCTCAGTCTCTCAGTCACTCTTGACGCTTGCCCTGACTTGATGTGGGGTTCTTCAGTTGAAATTCCACACATCCATCCATCCAGCTATCCATCTATGTGTCTATCTATCTATCTGTCCATCCATCCATGTATCTATCAGTCACGCAAACTCGTGCCTATAATTAACAGCCAGAAATATTTGGACAATCATAAAACAGAAACAGAAACAGAAACACACACAGCCAGACAGGCGGACAGACACTGATGGAGGGACAGAGTGAGAGACCAAAGGAAAGGCATCTAAATCATAGAAATAGCTGGAAAGGTTTTCCCTCCCATCTGGCGGCACCAAAAGGTGGGAGCATTTTTGACACCAACAATTTGTTCTATCAATTTTGGTATAGAATGCATTTTATGTAAATGAAAGTTGTCCTCAATCGACTGGCTCCATGGCAGGGCCGATCTCTCTGATTGATGTCCGGCCTGCAGTGGGCCATGAACAATAAACCAATCAAGAGAGTCCCCCAGCTAGATCAACAGATGAGCAGATGCAGATGCCGATGCAGATGCCGATGCCGATGCAGAGATACATCTACGGCCCACGGCTGCAGCTACACTTGCGCCTCTGAGAGATGTGGAAAATGTCAAACGATTTGTTTGTTCATTGTTTCTATCTCTCAGCTTTATGCCTCACTTTCTGTCCATCTATCTGTATTTACATGGGTGAGGAACATCGTTAATGCGATGCACAGATAAGCTATCTAATGGCAATGGCTGCAATGTGGCTCGAGCGCTGCTCTGCTGCTCAGGTGTAAAGATTCTTGTTCGGGTTGGAGGAAGAATTACGTAGCTGCTCGCTGAATGGAAATGTTTTTATTTCGAAGTGTTCTGTGACGGCACTTTGGATGCCACTTGGGTTCTAAGTACACAAGATCTTTGGCCATGTGACAGCTGATAATGGAAGACACCAAAGATACGAGTATCAAATCCAACGTGGAATGCCACAAGGAAATGGATGGAAAGTATTTTGTGTGTGTGGTCTGTCGCTGCATTTAACCTAATATTACACTATAAATCGATCTAAATATGTATCTATTATCTCTACATAATTATCTGCCACTCATTGTGTATCAAATGCTTTAGTTATCTTGCAGATAAGCTATCTGTGTGCTCTGTGTCTAGTACATTCTCGAATGCATCGAATATTGACCGATGTCCCAACTCTACGACTGTTCCGATAATCCATTGCACACCTCAGAGCTTAGGTAGACAGGCTGTCACTTGTTTACCTCTTCTAAGAAGCTTTTGCTTTGCAGCACCTCCATAAGCTACATGCAAATTGTTACCTACGCCCCCACTCTCCAGCACGCAGCCACTACTCTCTCCTCTCCCTGTGTATCGTTCATGTATGGGAGCTTTTTTTTCAGCAATCCGACAGAACCAGAATGAGAGGCAGCAGCAGAATCAGCGGCAGCGGCTGCGAGCTTTTCGCACGATCCCATCGACAAATTCAATTAGCGACAGCGACAGCCCACCCGGCGAGCACTCACTTCCAGCACACGCCACCGCCACTGCCACTGCCGCCGACGGCTCTCTGTTCTCCGTTCTCTATTCTCCGGCGAAAGCTTAGCCCCGACCCCGTTCCAGCACACTTCGCCCACCCCCTTGAACCGACAAATCCGCTGTTGGATTTACCGAATTTCTTTGCTCGGCCGGTGCTCGGCCCCTCTGCCCCGACCGACCGAGCCATCACCTTGCGGTTCGGCAGCGGCAGCGGCAGCTGCTGCTTCGGCGCCGCGCGCAGTGCGAATTACGTTCCCGAAGTGTGCGGCGGCAACTCAGAGCGTTCTACGGTTAATTTACTTAATATTATTTACTATTTGTACCCCGCCACCCTGTCGAGTGCTCTGCCCTCCCCCTTCGATTGTGGCTTTGTTGCACTGCTCCTCTGCCTGGTCGTTGTCGCTTGTATTCGGATATCAAAGTGAGCGCTGAGCCAGCAAACAAAAACACAAACAATTACCTGAAATTCAAAGTTTCAGAAATTCTTTCGTATCTATAAAGAAGTGTGAGCAAAACTGAAAGCAAGAGATGACTACTCAGACGTTGCAGAGACAAGAGATATCGCCGGCGAAGCGCGCCGCGTTCCAGGTGATGGCCGGCGGATCGGCTGGCTTCCTGGAGGTCTGCATCATGCAGCCACTGGATGTGGTCAAGACGCGCATACAAATCCAGGCAACACCGGTCGTCACGGCTGCCGTCACTGAGGTAAGTTTGCCAGTGCCAGCTGTTTTCACAGCTGATGGGCGTACACATTCTTTTGGAAAAGGGCATAGCAAGGTCACGCCCCACCCACCACGCAGCACGCTCCACCGCCAGACCAGTCTAGACTCTCCCGCAAGATAATGCTGCTCTCCTGCTCTCCCTCTCTCTCTCTCTTCTCCGTGTTGACATTCACTCGATGGGCAATTTCATATTTATCAGACCCAAAACCTGCCACGAACAGAACGGAACCGACCATTCCCGAAAGGCCTACGTCGCGCGTCTTATCAGCAGAACATGCCAGACACGCCGAGTCCGGCCCTCTGGTTGAACAGTTGATATGAAAAACCATAAACTTGCGGGCACTGCTGCTGCCTGGTCTCAACGTTAATCAATCGAAACTTTCGATTCCGGCTCAGCATTCGTCGCGTGTCCCTCCCATTAGAAGTTCAAGGCGCCAAAGATCCTAGACTCGAAGATTGGGAGAGATGGAAATGTTTCTTATCTAATCGGAGTAATTATCCATCTTCCGTTAGCTCGTAAAAAACCATTAGATAAACCATTGAGGGTGAGTGTTAGCTAGGGAGCAGGGAAGAGGGCACGCAGCAGGCAGCAACAAATGCAGAAGTTGGACCACTGAATAATGCGAATCGAGGCTGGAAGAGCTCGACAAAAAAACAAAGCAATATCTTTATTTCGAGACGGAATTATACTATCCCCTGCATCAGGCAAACATGTATACATGATGTACGTATGTATTTATGTACATATATTTGTTGAAGAAGAAGATTAAATACAATTTATGGATGCAAATTAAAGCAGAGCAAAGCAAGAAAGAAAAAAGACACGAGGGGAGTGCGAGGAAGGGGGGAGGTGGGAAATTAGCACACGCACAGCGGAAATGTGGGACAATGCACTCGGCATTTTGGTCAAATCTTGTCCAGTCTGTGGCAGCCTTGCGTGCCGTGAGCAAAGAGAGTCTGTTAAGAGAAAGAGCAACATCAAGCCAACACCCCATTCGAATCACTCTCCTCTGCCTGTTGCAGGTCCACTACAATGGCGTCTTTGATTGCTTCTCAAAGATGTACCGGCAGGAGGGTATCAGCTCGTACTGGAAGGGCATCATGCCACCAATCCTGGCGGAGACACCGAAGCGCGCCATCAAGTTTCTGGTGTTTGAACAGACGAAGCCGCTGTTTCAATTCGGATCGCCGACACCCACGCCGCTCACCTACTCGCTGGCTGGCCTGACCGCTGGCACCCTCGAGGCCATTGCCGTGAACCCGTTCGAGGTGGTGAAGGTGGCCCAGCAGGCGGATCGCCAGAAGAAGATGCTCAGCACCTTCGAGGTGGCGCGCGGCATCGTCCAGCGCGATGGTCTCGGCCTGAATGGCCTCAACAAGGGCGTCACCGCCACCATGGGCCGCAACGGAGTGTTCAACATGGTCTACTTTGGGTTCTATCACAGCGTGAAGAATGTGGTGCCCGAGAACGATGACAGCACCCTGGAGTTCCTGCGCAAGGTGGCCATAGGCTTCACGGCCGGCACACTGGCCTGCTTCGTGAACATCCCCTTCGACGTGGCCAAGTCGCGCATCCAGGGCCCCCAGCCAGTGCCCGGTCAGATCAAGTACCGTGGCACCCTCAGCTCCATGTTGACTGTCTACCGGGAGGAGGGCTTCCGCGCCCTCTACAAGGGCCTCGTGCCGAAGATCATGCGCCTGGGACCCGGCGGCGCCATTCTCCTGCTCGTCTTCGAGTACTCTTATGAGTACCTCCTGAAAAACCACTCCTAGTCGCATGCCCAAACACCAGCCAACCAACCTACAGCATAATTCTAAGATCTTTTTTTTTTGCTATATATTTTGATACATATATATTCACACTAGGTACTAAATATTTGATGGATCGAGCAGATCGAGCAGTGGAATGAGGAAGCCTTTTGAACACAGACAGACGTGTGATTTGTTTTGTATTGTCTGTTTTGTGAATAAAGACGAAAAATAATAATTGGGAAGCGGGCAAGTTACGAACTATCAAATGAAGTATATCTTCCAAACAACAGATGGCGTTCACTGACGGTTTCTGTCTTTGGAAAGCCAAAGGAGCTGCATGGTTCGTGTATAAATAAGCTGATGGGACCTGTAGAGGGCGTTAGAACGAAGCTAACGGATAGAAGGCGTGTTTCGTATTCACTACGCTTTTTGAACTGCAGAGGGAACTGCTGGGTTCGTGTCTAAATAAGCTCATGTTATAGGTAGATGGCGACACAGAACGAAACTTACGGCTAGATGGCGGGTTTTACCACCTGGGAAGCCACAAGCGGCATTTTTGAATCCCTCAAAGTGCTATTTCAACCCTGTATTCCGTTTATGTGTGTGTCCATTTATTGAGTAAGCCTGGATATCCCCTCTGGTAAACTATTCATTTTCAACGGAAATCCACGCGAATTAGGTTCGATTTTGAACCGGTTTCACCACCCTGGTTTCGATAACAGCCGCGAAGCCAAGCACCAAGCACCTGCTGCTGCTTCTTGGGCTTCGCTTGCTGGCTGGCTGGTGGTTACATTCACATTACATTGCGTTTCACAGGCATAATCCACCCCCGTGCCAGTTTCGCACTTGATATCGATCCTGGGCACGCGCCATGCGCCATGCGCCCCAGCGAAACAAACGACAACGAGTCGAGTTCGAAGGAGCAGGAGCCGAAGCCGAAGCAGGAGCCCACTGAAGGCAACGAGTTGCTCATGTGGTCGTTGCCACTCGCAGTCGTTTGTGAGCGTTCGCAGCGCAAGGTACTTACAGCTCCAGCTCTCCGAGCCATCAGCTAACTGGGACTGGAACTGAGAGACTGGGACTGCGACTGCGACTGAGACTGTGGGAACACCTCTGCGCTCAGTCCACAGTTCCCAAGCTCCAGCTCCGCTCAATAGCCTGGCTCGGAGAGCAATCGAGAGCGAGAGAGAGTGAAAGAGAGACACGCACACACACTTATCCAGCGAGAGAGAAAGAGAAAGAGAAGGAGAGAGGCGAAGAGAGAAAGAGACAAGAGAAGAATTCGATTACCACCAAATTTTTTGTTGCTGTTGTTCTTGTTTGTGTCGGAACTAAAGAATTGTTGTATACTTTTTTTTTGCTGTTCTTGTTGTTAAAAGTGCGAGTGCCAAAAGCGAAGAGAATCGAAAAGAGAAGAGAAAAGAAACAGAGAAGCCAAGTGCCAAAAATCCCACATACAAAAATCAAGAAACGAAAAGAAAAACTTGAATCGAATTCGATTTGTTGTGCCAATTTGACAGAGAGAAAAAAAAACAAGAAAAAAAGAAGGAAGCTTCCTTTTGCTGCTGACTCCGAGTGAATTTTCCGCCACTGCGCAGGTTCGATGGGAGCGTGGTAGAGTGCCAAAGAAAGAGAGAAAGAAACAAAGCGAGAGAGAGAGAGCGTGTGAGAGACAAAGAGAGAAAGTGCGTGCGCAGTGCACACCGTGTAGACGAGGGGAGTAAATATTTGCGGTCTTGCGTGGGAGCTGGCCCCAAGTAATGGAACAAAACGAAACGAAACGACACGACAAGACACGACACGAACGACATGGAACTAGCCAGGACGAGCGGCTGCAGCTGATATTTTCGAGAGCATTGGGGAAAATTCCGAAACGTTTCTCATGAGAAATTCCATTGGAGAAACTGGGGGGAAAATTAAACAACTAAAATTACAATTGGATGCCTTATAGTTTAGGACTCCTTGCAATGATTTCCAAAGGGAATCCTTAAGTAATTCCACCACATGACAACCAACGAGTACACACACACACACAGACAGACAGACGGGCAGAGGCAGTGAAGAGGCGAGAGCCCTTTCTGCACGCTCTCTCTCTCTCTATTCGTAGTTCGCTCTCTCTGTCTCTTTGTCGCCCCCCAGTCGGGCAGCGCTGCATGCGTTTCCATCTACTACGTTCTACAATCAAATACTACGATGACGACACACACACACACACACACACACACCTAACGCGCAGTTGGATTCCACAGTTGACATTTTCCGTTGCACAGCTTTTGGGGCAGCGCAAGAGGAAAGCCAACGGCGAAGGAAAACTCAATCAGTGAGACACACACACACACAAGGAGAATCAGCAGTGAAAGAAAGAACTTGAGCGCCACAAATCGAAACCAAATCAGAGACCGAACCAAATCGTAACCAAACGAAACGAAACGAAACGAAAAGCACACGAAACAGGGGACTAACGATACGAAAGAAAGAAAGAACCCAAGAAAAGAACGAAGAAAAGAAGAAAAGTTGATTGTTCACTCGTTCATTCGCATGCTAATGAAATTTTCTGTTGTTTTTAATTTCTTGTTGTTGCCGCCGCTGTTGCCTCGTCCTCGTCCTCGTCCTCGTCCTCGTCTACGGTCTGCAGTTGCAGCATAAAGTGCTAAACGAATAAGCCACCAAAGCAAATACTCGTACAATTAAACCGAGCAGCTAGAGAGACAACCGTCCAGAGACAGCCGCATCTGCAGCCAGTGCCGCCGGATTCCCTTGGAGCAGGAGCCGTTCAAGGAGGACACAGACAGAGACACACAAAGACAAAAGACAAAGAGAAGGCGAAAGCGAAAGCAGCCAACGGCAGAGAAAAGTCGAGTCGAGTCGAGTCGAGCCAAAGGCCGAAAAGAGTGCGAACAATGTGCGCCGCGCTGCGTCAACGCAATTTGTGGCTGCGGAGCCTCTGGGCCTTCGCCATGGCCGTAATGGCCATTGGCACTGTTCAGGTGAGTCACCCAGTCAAGCATGCTTGTCCCAGTCCCAGTACCAGTCCCAGTCCCGGACACAGTCCAGGACCCACTCTTAAAAGTCCCTGTTCAGGTCCCGGCCAAAAACGAAAGAGTAAGCCGAAACCGAAACTGAAACTGAAACAGAAACACACAAATCCCAACCACACACACACACACACACACATATAAACGCACACATACACGCACAGAGAGAAAGACAAGGAGACAGATACACAAACACTCGAGCAGCGCGTGAGGAAGGTAGAGGATGGCAGAGGGCACAGGGGGAGACGGGGTAGCCGTGTGTTGTGGCCGTGGGGCTAAGCAGCCGCAAAGTATGCTTCGAAAAATGTGCCATCGCTTAGCAGCGCACCAGCAGCAACCAGAACCAGAGCCAGAACCAGAGCCAGGCAGCAGCCACGCCACTCAATGGGTGGGGTGTGTGGCAGGGCGATGAAGGTACGGCAGCTCTTGCCAAAACTAACCAGTCGCCAGAAGGCGCGAGTGTGCGCAAATATTGGCTTAATTGAACCGTTTTTCTTTCTGTAGTCGCATTCTCGCCTTTCGTGCTCGCCCATGGCCTTTTCTGTGCCGAAATCAGCTTACACAACGGCAGCCCAGACACAGCAGACACACAGCAGCAACACTCACAGCAGTTAGCAGCTGCCCGTCCAACCAATTTGCATATGAACGAGGAGCCCTGCCACACTGTGGACCCTCCAACTAATGATGGCAGTTAAGCAGTTTTGATTTCGGGGAAATTCCCTTTCCTCTCAGCTCTTTTGCCTTTTCTTTTGCTTCGTTTTATTTTTCAAAAGGCAACGGTGAAGACACACACACAAATTGCTCACAATTAGAGAGCGGAGAGCCAGTGCTGGATCCCTTCTTCAATTGATTCCCTTTCTCAGTTGCCAGCTCCCAGCTCCGATGGCGTATTCCCATTCAATTGCTTTCAATTATTAACCCAAACTCAAGGGCTCAGCGTGGCTCCCAGCTCCTCACAGGCACTGAGGGGATAATCCACAAATTGTGAGGTTTCCGCAGAGTTGGGCAACTCAGATTCCAACTTGAATGGCTGAAAGTCTCCTATTGCTTGCCACTGCTTTTTCCTTGCTCTTTGGCTCTTTGGCTCTTTGGCTGCGTATTCATCAATTTCTGGACAGGCGCACACACACACACAGAGCCACCCACAAACACACAAACACACAAACACACACACACACACACACACATGCGTAATACGGAATATTGTTGGCTTAAACTGAAATGCTTTTTCAAATCATTTCAAAACAATTTCAGCTCGTAGGTGGAGACTAACTCCGCCTCCCCTCCACCTTGCTGCTGCTGCTAGTCCTAGTCCTAGTCCTACTCCTGTCCTGTTCTGTTCTGTTGTGTTCTGTTGCCACTGTTCGCTTCTCGACCCACAATCAACGACGTGCCTGGCCTTAACAATTCTCCGTATTTTCTCTCTTAAATAACTCAAAGCAATTTGCCTTGGCAACGGACAGTGAACGGACAGCGGACGGACAGCGGACAACGGACAGCAGATAGCTCTGCTTGCCCCGAACTGAAGCGTTTTGTGTGGGGGGAAAGACAAAGACCTTATCAAATTCATATACATTCAAGCTTAAGTAATGTAAAGAAAGGCAAAAGCAGAAGGTGCAGCCAGCGATAGCGCTGTGAAGCATCCAAATCCTGGCGGAGACCAAAGGGAGACCAGTTAAGCTGCTTTATAGGGGGGGCAGTGGAGTTTTTCTGCTCCTCCTGCTCCTCCTGCTCCTGCTGCTGTGGCTTCTACATTCTGCATTCTGTTTTCGCCTTTACTCCATTCAGGGGCTTGTGTTTTGTATGCAGCCTGCAATTTGTTGTGCCTTCTTTTATGCACTCTGGCTCTGTCGCTCCCCCGCTCTCTCTGGCAGCTCTCTTTCTCTTTCTGTGTCTGTGTGTGTGTTTCTTTCTCTATTTTGTTGGCTGATACTTTAATGCCGCTATTCATGCTAGCATGGCATGTAGTTTGTTGCTGGCTCTGCCTTTGCCCGGCAGTTTATGACTGAAAGTCCAGGTCCAGCCATCGACTGGGTAGCGGGTCACCATACATCTATCTATCTGTCTGTCTCTCCATTCCCATGTTTAGTTCTTCTGGCTTTACCCCCCTCCCCTCTCCCCGACCAGTGGTTACCGCTGGCAGTCACCGTTACCGTCACCGTTATCACTGGCACGCATCGCATCATCGCATGGCATCGCCCGTCATCGTTTTGTGGCTGTCTGTTGGTGGTTGCTTACATCTCGCCCTCGCCCTCGCCCTCGCCCTTGCCCTCCCCCCCTGTCTCTGTCCTTTCTCTACCTTTCTCCACACCTCTCCATGTGCTGCTCGCTCCGTCTCTCCGTCTCTCCGCTCCTCCGCTTTCCTTGTACTTGCAGCTTTTTTGCTTCAGCTTTTTTTCCACTAGCTTTTATTTTTTCTGTTGTATTTTATTCTCTTTTTTTTTTGAAGGACTTCACGTTGGTTCATGGCTGACTCATCCATGCCATGGACAGGCTCTGCTGGGTGGGGGGGACACACAATGTGCAATATGCCCGAGCATCTCCCCAAACACTCGATGCACCCCCGAGCCCTCTTCCCCCCGCTCCCCCCTCTCGTACAAATCGTGGCACAGCGGGGAACACGCAATCGTTGCTGCCAAACAACCCATACAAAGTTCCACTACACATGAGCAATGGGTGCGGGCCATAGCTCTGTCGGGGGGGAGGGCGGAGACATGTAGCGGGGTATGTGCAGCGCACAGGCTACAGGCTGCAGGCTACAGGGTGCAGAGTGCAGAGTGTCGTTGGCCATTTGATTGTCGGCTGGGAACCGGGAACAGTTGGCCAACTTTAGCTGTCCTGAACAAGCCAGCCCCAACCCCAACGCAACTCCCATTCGAGCCCGGCTAGAACCCACCGAACTGCACCGAAGTCAACTGAATTAGTTGGTTCGCTGCTTTGCCGCTTCGCTGGAGTAGTGCAGAGAGGGGAGTGGGTTGTGGGGAGGAGCACATGAGTTATCCTCTCTGTGCGGAAATGATTCATTCGGGAATGCGATCCAGTGCCACCAATGCGGAATTCATTGCCCCACCACCAACCACTGACAAAGTTTTTCGGTGGAATTCGCATTTCGATCCCAGCAACAACAACAGCAACAACAACAACAACAACAACAAAACATTCTCGGTTGCTCGTTTTCCGCATCGCGAAATTCTGTGGCAAGCAGATTCCATCTCTAAGTGCATCAGGCTGGGCCTCCCCTCCACCACAGACCTTGGCTAGGCCACCTGACCAGAGGCGCAACGGTCCTGTAAATTAGTCATCGGAAAATGGCCAATGGCCAATACACTCGTCTCATGATTCGATTCGCATCGAGGTACGAGTATTCTCGGTTGGATGGCCAGCAGTTGGATGCTGGCTGTTGCCTGGAAGCAACACAGATCTGAGGGATAGACATCGCAGGCTGCATGGCTGAAGGATAATTGAATTGTGGAAGTCGCAGGAGTCGCTAGAACGCACTGCAGTCGCCTCGAGTCTCGTGAGGGTTTTTGCACTTGAAGATCTTTAAGCTCTGCGTGTCTGTGGAGCAGCATTTAGTTGGTTTTCTGGATCACAGATCTCCTGGCTATCGTCTGGCATTGCCTGCGACAGTTGTCAGTCGCCAAAGCCTCTGACAGCAGCGTTCATTGGTTTTGGTGTCGTTGTCACTTCACAGCTCTCAATCGCTCCATCACTCATTGTGACGCCACACAGTGTAGCAGTGCAGACAGGTGGAGAGAGACAGCTGCAGCTACAGTTGGAGGTACAGTTAGAGTAACTGTGCAGTGACCCCAACTTCCGTGCAGTTTTTTCCCGCTACCCCACATATCGCGGCCCAAGTTCCCATTTACATTTACATTTCCATTCCCACTTCCATTGCTGTGTGTGTCTGTCCTTTCCCTTTGGCTTCCGCTGGTTTCCTTTGGCTTTTATGAGGCTTGTGGATCCACATGGGCATTGGGTATAAGCTTACCGTTTGTCCCGGCCATAACCTCACACTCTCTGCACCCTCGCCCCTCCTGGCCCATCGTCCCTTTACTGCCCTACCATATCCTGTTACAAAGCATTTACGCTTCAATGATTTTTTTCGATTATGCATTTTGCTCATTTCAACGTTGACAAAGAAAGGCATTGCCCAAGCTCCCCCCTCCCTGCCCACTGACCCCACACCACCACTATCCCCCTGTCCCGCCTGTTCCCCTGGCTTAGGCTAATGTGGCCATTGTCTGTGTGGCTCAGTTGATGTGTCAGAGTTGCCTGAATTAAGGTTAAGTGTGCTGCCTGCCACTGCCACTGCCACTGGCCCTCTCTACCTCTACCTCCCTCCACAATTATTCCCTCTCTCATTCTCGCTCTCACCATACATATTTTATATATATAAATATGTATGAATGTGAATTCCTCTTCAGGACACCTTCAAGAGCATCAGCATCGAATGAGAAGTGGAATCTGGCAGAGGCTTGTGGCTGTGTGGGGGCTGTGTGCAAAACTGAATTCAATGCTAGGCTTCCACGTGGGTCAACAACTCTTATCCGGCCGTCAGAGGCAAGGTGACAACCCTTCAGCGAGCAGGCAACCCTGTGTCCCATGCCCTGTGCCCTATGCCCGCCCCCACCCTGCAAAACTCTGACGATGGCAGCTCCTGATAATGATGATGACGATGACTCACAATCGAGTAAATGAAGCAGAATGAATGACAAACGTAAAAGAAATGAAATGAAATGAAATGAAACCAAATGAAATGAAAGCAGAGGAGGCATCAAATTGTCGCTGGCAGTGTAGGAAGTGAGGCAAAAGTAAAATTAGAATGTACAGAACGGAAAAGAATGTCAAAAGGGGATTCAGGATTCAGGCTAGACTTCGGGGTGGCACACTGCCCGTGCCTAGATCGATATCAGCTGTGCCCCGAATGGATCACTCGATGCCTGACACTCGCTCTCCCTTCTTTGACTCAATGCTGATCGGGTTTCCACACTCTCACCTGCCACTCAATGCTGCAGCAGCCAAAGAGGTGAACGAACAACCCACAAAACCCCACGAAACGAACCAGTGCAGGAGCAGAGTGTGGGGCTGGATTCGATTCTGGGACTCTGGGATTCAGGCCAGGACCTAGCTGGAATATATAAAAAGTGCCACTGCCTCTCCTTTCATGCTGCACGTCTGTGGCAGCGTCGTGCGGCAATGTTTTATACATTTGTATGGCAAACATTTGCGAGAAGCAAAAACTTATCCCGAAAGCAAGAAGAGAGAAAAGCTGAGAGCAACGAAGTGGGTAGAGGGGAGTGTGGGTGTGGGTGTGGGTGTGGTGTGGCAGCGACAACGTGCCGAGCTCGAATTGTGGCAGGTGCTTGAATTTGGCATTTTGTTGACTGAGCCTGAACGACTTTCCTTGTAGTTTAGCTCCAGCATTCAGCCTCCAGGCTCCATCCAGGCTCCAGCATCATCCTCATCCTCATCCTTAGAATCCGCTTGAGCTTCTTGTTCTTAACGTTGTTGTTTCCACAGCCGCATGCATTATTTGTTCGAGTGGCTTCTGGGTTGGTTTCTGGAGTGCCACGGCAGAGGCTGAGGCTGAGGCAGAGGCAGAGGCTCTGGAAGTGTCTGATGTGGCCTACCGCTTCCTCGATGCTCAATAGTTCGTTGCTGATTTCATTTGAGTGGCACGAATGGCAGCTTGCCACATTCCCACCCCCCCCAACGTAGTCACGTGGCTGGGTATCCGCAATCGGATTCTGATTTGGGCCAGAGCTGAGCCCTGATTCGTCGCATACGCGGGGAATAAAGCTTGACTTGACTTGAATCGAGTTGACTTGACTTTTCCACTCGAATTGCTTTGGCAAAGCTTTTCTGGAAATTGAAAATGGCAAGCAGATGGTGGATGGCTGCAGGCAGAGGCTGCAGCACAGGGACACAAAGGTGCGCGGCGGCATCATTATCGATGGTGTCATTAGCAATGAGCATCGAGTGCCGTCACTCAAGGGAGCTACTCGAGGAGGCTTAGTTGCGAATAAATTTCCTCTCTGTGCCTGCTGCATCATGGACTGGGATGGGATGCAAAAGAGTTTTGAAGTGAATTGAAAATGCGTCGAAGGCAGCAGCAGCAGGCAGCAGAAATGACCATCGGATGAACCAAAGGCAGGCACAGCACCGATTAGTGGCCGTAAATGGAAAGCCTTTAAGCCCCAGACTCTGCTGTCCAGCAGCAGCAGCAATCAATTTCATGGACCTACTCGCACGGAGCTCTTAATTCATCACGGAAACCAGCAGCAGCAAAACAATAGACTCGTAATTTTCCAGCCCCTCTGTCTCTCTGCCTCTCTCTTGCAATCGAATTTGCCATCCGCAGAATATTCCATGCTGATGCTGGTCCTTGCCATTTTTAAAATCCGATCAGGTTCACCTCTCGCCCGAGTTTCTAATTGATCACGCATCCCGCCCCAACCAATCAGCAAACAATGAACCCGTAATTTCCCAGCCTCTCCCGCTCCCCGCTCCACCTAACACTTTTTGGGGGTAATCAAATTTGCGATGCGCAGATATGCTTCCCCCATATACACTCGTCCTGCTCCCAGTGTGTGCATCTACATCGACAAACAAGCTGCTAATTACGTGACCCAATTAAATCTAAGCACACACACACACACACACACACACACACACACACACACCCCTGCTCCGGGTTGCCCCTTCTGCAGAGAGTCAGTCTAACATTTTCGTTGGCTTTTTCCAAATGATTTTTTGGTTATTTTTTTCTGTTGGCTTTTCATCTGTGGACTGACAGTCGGCGACAGCAGCAGCTCCAGCTCCAGCTCCAGCAGCAGGCAAAACTCTGCACTGAAATGTTGAAAACACACACACAGACACACACAGACACACACACACACACACAGAGAGAGAAAAAGAAGAGGAGGAGAAGCGAAACCGAAATGTTTATTTGAAATGTGCGCCAGGAAATACATTTTGGAGCTGGGGTGGGGGCGGGAGGCGCTGGGTAGACCAACAACATTTAATTTTGCTGCCTTTTTGTGCGGCACAGAAAATCCAATTTTATTTGCATTTTCATTAACAGCAAATAATAAAACGGAAATATGATTTTTATGCCATTCCCATGCAGCGGAGCTGGGAGCACAGAGCTCGGAGCTCGGAGCTCAGAGCTCAGAGTCCGGACCTGGAGCCGCGCCCGGAGCAGCTGCTGCTCTGTGCCACACTCTCGACCCCCCACAGCACCCTGACCCCTCCCTGGCCACACTTTATGGCTGTGTTCCTGCATAGCCTGTGCCCCATAAGCCGCCCATTTCCAGGCCATTACAACGTGCATTTCCGCTTATTCCGCTTGCTTTTCCTCCTCCTTTCCTGTTGTCGCTGCTGCCTGGATGCTCCTTCTGCTTCTCCTTCTCTTTCCACTTCTGCTGCCGTTTTTTGTTGCTGGGATTGTTGTTGCTGCCGCTGCTGTTGGATGATTATAAGCAATTTGTGCTATAAAATCGCAATATTGCATTTTCGGCTGCGCTTTTTGCGACCTCTTTCCATGCCCAGCAAAGCCCGACCCCACCCAACCCCGACTCTGCCGCTTGCCGCTTGCCACTTTCCATTTTGCACTCTTCTGTCAGCCTCCACGATTGGATTATTATTCAATTGGCAGAGTTTCTCGCATCCATGGATGCGAAATTTGAGCATAATAAGTTTGTATCATTTACCTTTTCGCACAGTCCCAATGTCCGAGCGTTGAATGCAGATGGCAGATGGCAGATGGCATTGGATGACTGAAAGCAGGCAGCAGCTCCAAGTGATCTTCAACTAATACCAGAATTAAGTGCAGTAGAAGAGGCAGAGGAGGAGCAAGTGGAAGAACAGTTTACTGGGTTTCAATCAGCATTCATTCAGCAAGAGTTCAGCGATCATTCAGCAAGCATTCAGTCTAGCATTGAAATCCTCTGAGCTACTCTGAGCACAGACAGGAGCGACCATTCATGCCGTGCCATCACTCATTCGTTCATTCATCTGAGCTGAGTGGCAGTGTCGTAGCATAATTCCCTCAGGTCTTTCGACTGCTACTCTGCCTCTGCCTCTGCCTCTCCGTCTTTCGTTTTTATTTTATTGGCCATCGATGTCCCGGCGAAAGTTGCAGATGGGCAACGAAAAGAACGCAGGAAGAGGGTGAGTGAGGGGGAGGGAGAGTGAAGGAATGGATGGGAGAGCCAAAGATATTGACAGAGGCTAACAATGAAAGCAAATCAAAGGCCAAAACCCTCGAAAATCCGCCGTCAGGCAACTTCAGTTTGACACTTTAATGCATCCCCCCCACGCCCTCTTTTCACTCTCCCCCTCCCAATATCAATCCCCCTCAGCATTCCCTTTTGCAATCGGCGAGCTACTCCTCTGTTCCTCACCATCAGCAGCATCCTTGCCCTGGTCCTGCTCCTGCTCCAGCTCCAGCTCTAGAGCCATTTCCTGGCCCCAACTCCATTTACATCTGCCATTCGTGGTGCCAGTCGTAGTCCGTGTCCTGGCATATTCCCCAAATCCCATTTGGCTATCAGCACGCCGGCAGTTAGACCCACGGATGCGGGGCACGGGGGCAGGGTGCACATTGCTTGTTGTCAACTGACGCCCTCCGATCCAACGGACCATTTGAGGGCCATAAAAGTGGGCTATGCGCCTCATATGGCATAAAGTCTAGGAAGGGCGAATTACAAGGAGGGGCGTGGGGTTGTTGTGCAGCAAATACGGTGGAGAGGGAGACAGGCAGACGGCAGGCAGAGGGGCGCAATATTTGTCACATAAAATGTGCCATTAAATTTAATTTTATTTGCACATTCATTCAAAATATAACAAAATACACACACAAGACACGGACAACCAGGAGAGGAGAGGGGAATCAGGCTTAAGGAATGAGGAGAGAGGAGAGAGGGGAGTGTGCGGTACAGAAATTGATTTGATGTCAGAAATTGGATGTGCGCGTTTGCAGATAATGAAATTCATCCGCACAGACATCACGGCAGGCTGAGGGAAGAAATAAAACACACACAGACATCGCAGACATCGCAGACATCGCAGACCTCTTGGCCATTCATTTGCTTACCCACTCTCTGTGTTAATCAGTCTGTCCGTCAGTCAAGTGTACGTGCAGACAGGTCCAGGTGCCATGTCTTGGCTTGGATTGAAGATTCATTCTGATGCTGATGCTGATGATGATGTGAAATTATGAAACTAAACGCTGGCACTTAGTGACTCACCCGATGGATCTAAGTGGCTGCCCCATAAATGCACATCAAAGGAGTCTGCGAGGAATTCAACAAATTGAACTGCTGAAAGAGATGAGCAGACTGCTGCGTAAATGTGCTGACAGCCAGCCCATCGATTGGGCTGTTTGCTCACAGACCACCAATACCAATAGAGCGTTTGAGTCTCGCACGAGTTTCTATTTGATTTGCGACAATTTTGAGGCTGAATGAAGCATTACTCCATTGACTCCAGGTTCCGTTTGCTGCCTGCTTTTGGTACTGGTCTTTCGGCAGTGGGTGGGTGTGTGCGTGAGAGGTAGGGTCAGAGCCGCGCCATGAATCATCTCCATTTATGCTAAAGCAAGCAATTCGAATGCCGATGCTGATGCCTCCGCCTCCTCCGCTGCCTTTGGTGGCTTTGCTGCTGTGGCATGCAACCGCAGAATGTGATCTCAGCGATGCCGGGCCCTCATTCCAGTGTCGCCTCTTTGCACGCTATTCCATTCTGCGGTTTGGCGGACTTTGTCTGACACGTTCCGCCCGTTGTAACCTCCTCCGTCCTCGCTGGCCTCGTCTCACTTAATAAAATAATGTTGTATGCGCTGCGGTGCATAATAGTCGCCACACGCACACACACACACACACACGCACACCACGCACGTACACACAGGAGAGCAATGCAAGTGTTGTGCTGGTGGCGTCTCTATTAAATTCATCTGCTGCCACGAAATTTCGAACCGGCAACCGCCCCGCCCGCTGATGTGGCAGCCAGCAAGTTAATGGCCAGCAAAGGCACCCCCCACCAGACCCTCCCAGACCCTCCCATGTCAGAGTGTGTGTGTGTGTGTGTGTGTGTGTGTGTTTGGTTGCCTTTGTCACTTGGGTTCTATTAGGCACAAGCAAACATAGACACACACACACAGACACAGACAGGCGGACACATACACATTCACATACAAATTGTGACTTGGTGTACTTTATCGTTTAAATATTTCAAGTGCCATACCCACACACACACACACACACACACACAGACACATCGAGAGAGGGATGGGGAGAGGGCGAAACAAGCTCATCGTGTTGTCTATGCCAAGGCACATTAAGTGCGAGTGTGTGTGTGTGTGCGTGGCACTTGGATGCGACAATAGCCACCAGACGACAACGAGAACCCACTTTGGAACACCCCATACCCATACCCATACCCCCCCTCCACCAGTCACCAGTCACCAGTCACTGCCCCCTCCACGCTCCTCTGGCAAGACAAATTTTTAGTGCTGCAGTCAAAGTAATGACTTTTTAACGTCTCGCATGCGCGCGATCCCTCCTAACTTTTGGCACTGTATGCGTGGCGGCCTCTGTCGGCCACATGTGTTGCCACCGCACAGCAGCGTGGGGGACGGGGTGGGGGGGTGGTCGGTGCTGTAACAGAAGGTAACCATAAAAGTCAATTGCCATTTAAGCGCTGATTTGTGCGCTTTATTGATTAATGTCACACAGATAATGGAAGCCAGCACGAAGCACAGAGAGAACGAGACAGAGAGAGGGAGAGAGAGAGACAGCAGACAATGTCGATACACACTTTATTATCGATAGTTGCTGGCTCGTATCGCATAATCGAATGTCTTCATCGATGCATGTACTCGCATGTAGTCCGGCGGGTGCCTTCCACGCACTTTATGAACCACTCGAGCGGTAAATTTGATGATGTACAACATTTGACCCACAATTCAGGCGGTGTGTGTTCCACCCACAGCAGAACCCACACTCCCCTTCCCTCCTCTCCCATATATTACGCTCACTTTTATTATTAAATTTCTGCGCTTGTGTGTGTGTGTGTGTGTGCGCTTGTGTGTGTGGAGCAACGCTTATGGGTAAACGTGTGTGGCCAGCCAAGCAGAAAACGACTAAAGTGAGTTGAAGGAGACACAACTACAGCCAAGGGGTGGGGGCCAGGAGGAGATTATAAATTTATAAAGAGGGGCGGCAGCAGCAGCAGCCGTAGTTGCCACTGGCGTAGGCATGGCGGGGGTGGACGCAGCTGAAAGGCATTCCCTGCGGTTGTGAATGGGGGCCCAGAAAGAATGTTCCATTGAGTTCCGATTTTGTGTTTAAGGCCACTCAAGGCCACCGCAATTCCCCTCACAGCAAGCGACCACGCCCATGATGGCAGGCAGTGGCAGCAGAGGGAGCTGGGGAGTGCAGGGAAAATGCTTGTATCGTAAATAAATCGGAAACAGAATGAAATAGAGGCGAAAGGCAACTCGACTGCGCACAAAAGTATGCTACAAAATTGTTTAGTTGCCGAACTGTGCATTAATCTGCCCCTGTATCTGTGTGTGTGTGTGTGTAAAGGAGTGGAGAGGATTTGGAAATCTATTGATATTGAGCTGGGCTGCTTCTTCCACTGCCTCCCCCCTTTGCTGGTGTCACATTATGAGCTCGGTGGCGGGGCAAATATTTTATCGCTGAACCGTTACCCCCTGTGTCAGTGTGTGTGTGTGTGTGTGTGTGTGATAAGGGAACCCGGATACGGATGCGGATACGGACAACCGAATGTGTGGTCCGGAGATGGAGTTGAAGGTGGCATTGGAGAAGGGTCCTCGAACTGGTGGCGGGGGTGGGTCACAGATACTGTGATTGAGTGGCGACTGTTCTGCATCTGTTGTGATTTTGCGGTTGACAGTTGAGTTAATTTGCTTTCTCCTTTCGACATTTACACCACACCACACCAACCCTCTCTGCCTCATGCATAAACCCACTCTCAGTGTGTGTGTGTGTGTGTGTGTGTGTGGGTTTAAGTAGCGGCAATCGCTTTTTAATATCCCTTCTCAATGATACGGAAAATTAAGTGGTTAACACTGAATGCCAGACGATGGTTCTCTCTTTTTCCCATTTCCCATTTCCCTGTCATCTATTTGGGCTGATTTTCTGCTTTTCCGCAGCTTTTGTTGCCATCTGTACCCCAGACCAAACCATTTTTAGGGGCTAGGATTCATGTGTGGTTTTGGGATAGGATTAAGAGTTGGCCTGAAGGAGGAGAGTGAAGCGGCATGGGAGGATGCCACCGCTAAGCCCTTTGCCGGATGACTACCGCTGGGTAATCGCTTTGCTGGAGTTGCTTCAGATGTTTGCCCATTTGTTAGATATTTCCACAAAGTAAATTTCACCGTCCAAATATTAAATTAAATCTGAATAAAATAACTTTTGCTTTAGCCCACAAGTATCGATCGATAGCCCATCGACAGCTTATCGTTAGCTCATCGATTGCTCGTTCGTGCAATCGTTAATCGAATGATTACCATCCCTTGACCCACTGTGCACCTCAGAGTTTGTCCTGCCATCGGTCCTGACAACCCCAAGCCACAATCCGACAGCGACCTCAGCCAACAAAACCCAAAACCCAAATCCAAATTCCATACTAAACCTTCGCGCATGCATGGACTTCTCTATGTGTTGTGTGCTTATGTGTGTGTGTGTGTGTGTGTGGCTATGGTGTTGGCAAAATGTTGATGTCGACGTGTTTTTAATTTAAATTTTTGCCTTTTGCCATGCTTCGTTTCGCACGATTCGGCATTTTGTTGCTGCTGCTGCCATTGCCATTGCCTTTGCCTTTTCTTTTGCTGTTTAGTTATTTCGCCTATTTGCATTTATCTTTTGCTCTTTTTCCCCCCTCATGGACAGAGACCCTCCTTCCATTACTCAGCACAGAGCAACTTTCGGCCACAATTTCTCATGTTTATTGTGAATGAAGTGGAAAGTGGGGAAACAGAAGGGTCGCTGGAGAAGGAGAATGAGCAGGAGCTGAATGAGCTAGCTGAAGGTAATATGCATATTGAAGGCAGGATTTCCCGTCTTCTGTTTGCCAGATCCTGGCTTGGGTTCGGGCTTGGGCTTGGGCTTTTGCTTGGGCACTGGGCTTAGAGATTGAGTCTTGGGAGCAGCGTTTTGTCTTGTTTTGTATTCATAATTTAAATGAGTTTTTCCTGCTGAGTTTTTGAATATTAAGTCAATCGGTTTTTGCAGTTAAATGTTTCTGGTGATTGAGTTGGGTATAAAAGGGACGATTCAATGGCCTGGAAGCTGAAGCTGTATCTGAATCTGAATCTGAATCTGATTTTGAATGCGAATCCGAATGCAAATGAGTGCCCGACCTTGCCAGCACTCCCACAGAAAATGTGTGTGTTTGAGTGTGTGTGAGTTCGCTTCCATTGTGCAACACGGTGGCAACAATAACTATTGTCTGTCTCTCAGTGTGTGTACCCATAGGTGGCGGCTGATGGGAGCAGTGGGTGGAATGGAACAGTGTGTGTGCGTGTGGAGCACTGTCAGTGTGCCTTGGGCACAGCGCAACTTTCTCAAGAGTTGCTAATGCTTGAGCTTTATCTGTGCGCTCGCCTTATGAGCCTCCAGGGTTCGCTCTCTCTTTCGTTGCCACTCTATCGCCCACTCACCCACGCACCCACTCTGCCTCTTACTCCATCAAGCTCTCTTTCTCTCTCTGCCTCGCACCCGCAGCTCTCTTTCACTCCGCAATGTTTGTTAAACTTTTGGCCTTGTTGAGGGAAATACCTTTTTGGCAGCCTTTTAGGTGGAACCAAGCCTTGGTCTGCCTTTGGCGCTGGGCCACAGGGGGGTGGCTGGGTGGCTGGGTTGGGCTTGCTTTTGCATTTGGTTTTGGTTTTCGTAGCGTTGCCACCGTTTTTTGTGGTAGGTTCTCGATGCCGGCGGCAGATTTCACCACGCTCATCGCATGTGTCGTGCCGCCCAAGGAGCGTGAGTTGTGGGTGAAGAGTGAGCGGGGTGGCGGGGTGACGGGGGGTGGGTGGCTGGGTGGCGTCGACAACATCGTTTGCTGCGCTCGTCTATTTTACACAAATTATTTTGAATTTATTTCGGTTTACCTGTGTAGCAGCACAGGCAGGTTGCCACCACCCGCTGGCACTCCCACCACCACTCTCCCAGTCCTATTCTCTCTCTCTCTCTCTCTCGTCCACTCTCTCTCCTCCCTGTGCTTGTGTGGAGGATATTTCGTAGTATACTTTTCTGCGCTCGCTGCCAATACCAGACCAAGCACAAGAACCCAATTTCAAGCATTCATTCAAGACGCAAACGGGGCGAGGGAGATGGCTAGCCATAAGCTGTGTGTGTGTGTGTGTGTGCGTAAATGGGCGCTGAGGTGGTCTCGCCCTGAGGCACTTTTGCATAGTGATGACAGAGAAGCCACCCACCCACCCTTCCTTCTTCCTCCTGCCTCCATCCGCCTTCATCCTTCCTGCTGGAAAACGCTTCAAATTCGCTTTGATATCCTTTTAATTTGTTGGGCTACCGCTACAGCTCCGTACTTCCCCCAATCCCGTCGCTCCAGCGAAGTAAACTTTTGTTATTCCTGCCCCTCCAGGAGGGGTTCAATGTCTTAATTAGAACATTGTTTGCCTCAGAAATTTCATTTGAAAGTGGAGCGTAAAGGCGGCAAAGACGAAGGAAACTGGGAGTTTTAGGTAAATTTTCCTTTAGTCTGCCAAATACCGGGGCTGCAACGAAAGCAATCAACAGCAGGAAGAGGTCACAAAATAAAGGATATACGGCCAAACGTTCAATGCAGAATACACAAGACATACATATACATAAACATATTGTACATATACATATGTAAAACAGAATCATAACTATAATTGCGAGGACAAGCAGCGAATTCCCAGAACTGCATTTAGGGCTCCACAGCAATAGAGTTCCATACTCCCCAAGCAGAGACACAACCCCAACCCCAAGCCCATTCCATCCCCATACCCTGCCGTTCCCATCCGATTCGGTTCACTCCCATGTTGACATGGCAGTTCTCAAGCGATTTGAAGCGACGCCGCGTATGTGGAACAAAGTTGTTGAACCCAGGCCCCGGCCAAATTGCCAAAAGAAAGCGGGCAAATACACAGAGTAACAGAAAGGGGGGGTGCCCCACAATATCGATTTTATTTTATTGACACGAAAAATTGCGCCTTGAAATATGCAATGCAAAAGTGGAAAATTCAAGAGGGTATGGCTGAGGGGGAGAAGTGGAGGAGGAGGAGGAGGAGGAGGAGGAGGAACAACAACAGCAGGACAAGATAAGAGTCGTAAAAAACGCACACACAAACACACACACACATAATGGGGGATGGGAGTGGGTGTGTGGATGGATCCATGGGTCCCTGCTTTTGGGTACTTTCTTAACTCAGCAAGGAACTGGAATACGATGGGGAACTGTGGGTTGCTGGATTGCTGGGTTGGTGGTGGAGTGGCGTGGCGTGGCAGTGGCAGCGCAGCGCATTGGGCTGGGTGAGTGGTTAAGGGACAGTGACAGCTTGGGCGCCCATAAGCAAAGCACAGAGAGAGAGAGAGCAGCAAAGCGAGAGAGAGAGAGAGAGAAGACAGGGAGAAGCGCAGAGTGCCTGCTGGGAGTGTGTGCGGGTGAGTGGAAAAACAACTGACGATTATGATGATGACAACAAAAAGAGAGAAGGAGGCAGCGGGCAGACGTGCAAGAAGAAACAGAAACAGAAACAGAGGCAACAACAGAATGCGAAGAAGACGAAACAAAAATCATGGCAGAAGAAGAGGCAGAAGAATCAAAAGCAGCCGCACAATAACAACAAAGGCAAAAAGAAAGTAAAAAAATAAACAAAAAACGGAGCAGAGCAGAGCAGAAAAAGGCACACGAACGTCAGTGACCAAAATGCCAAAATAAATGACACTGCGACAAGAGTAAACTTGCACAGCTCCAGCTCCAGCAGCAAGGAGAGACTGCGGGATGGGTCTTGTGATACCCATTGCCTTTGGATATGCCTACGAACTTCGCTGAAAATATGTTTCAAATATGTGCAACTTAAGACTGAGTCCACCCATGTCCGCACCGACTGTGCCCTCTTCCTTCCCTGTGCCTGCTGCTAAAATCATAATGCCCCACTGCTAAAGGGTATGCGAACAGCATTGGAAATAATTGTACGTGCTGGATTCGCGGCTGTTTTTGTGCTGTTTTTGTTGCTTTGCTGCTTTGGCACTTTTGAGGGTGGGTTGTCCGCCGACCGCCGACCGCCGACATCCATGCCTTCCCCCACCCATTCCCCTCCCCCTCCACTGTTCGCGTTGTTTTTTGAGGATTTTGAAGTAATGCAGACTTTACAGATTACAACAAGAACAATGCCGCAACAAGAATACAAAGCAGGCGCAAAACAAGAACAAGGCGTGGAACAAGAAGACGCAGCAGTTGGCAGCGTGGTGTGGAATGGCGGTGTCTGGTGTGAGGGAGGGGGACAACGACAAAAGCAAAGCCAAAGAAAGCCATTCGAAATGCTTAATGAATGAGCAGAGAGCGCAAGCAGCGAAGAAGCGGAGAGCCGAAGCAGAGATACCAAAGCAGCGACCGAGCAGCGACCCAGCAGAGATCCCAAGCAGAGCGAGAGCCCAAGTCGAGAACAATCAGGGGGGCCCAACAACAGCAGCAGCGTAGAAAAAGAAACACAACAACAAAAAAAGCAAACAAACATAACGAAGAAGAAATATACAAGCAAATTGGAACAAAAGCCGGGGATGACACAAGGCGACAACATTAAGCTGCATGGGCGGGCAGGGCCCGATTGTCAGTCTGGAGAGCAGGATGCAGCAGCTAACACACGAGAAGGTGGTGGCCATGGGCATGAGAATGGGTACGAGAATGCGATTGGGAATGGGGAAGGGGAAGTCACTTCTCAAGGAGCTCTAGGGCTTTTCGCTCCATTTGCTCGATTGGTGTCTGAATTTTCCAAACGAACGAATCAATGCAAATGCCTCATACGAATAAGTAATTAGAATCCATGATCAGTCGAGACATTTCCAGATTAAAGTACACAAATATTGAGAAATATAAAGTGGAATTTTTATGCAAGTAAAAGAAAAATCCTCTCTTATGGGTTCTGCCCCTGCCTGAGGTAGCGACAATTTTCTCAATTGGCATTCTCCCAAAAGCCCCACCTGAACTGCACCTGTGCATAAAATGGGATTGATTATGAGCAGCCCCCCCAAACCTACCATTTCCATGCCCTCCTGCGCCCTCCTGCGCCCTCCTGCACTCCACTGTCTATGAGCAGCTTGAGGGGATTCCCATGGATGTTGGATACTGTAATTTGGTTGCCATTCAGAAGTGTCCAAAAAGCTGAAATTGCATATTTTGCCATTATGAACTTGTTAACGCTCCACTCGCCATCACAAGCAAATAGCTACAGAGAGCCGAACAGAGCCACACACAGAGCCAACATTCTAACTAACTAAACCCACCTCCAGATGCACCCCCACCCCGTTTCCCCTCCACCCCTGCCCCCTTGTCGGGCGTCACTAAAAATTACGTCAATTAAAGTTAATTGTGCTAATTTTAAGCATTTTCCCAGCCACTGCACTGCCCCTGCCTGCACCCCTCTTCCTGGCACGTTTCCACTCCTATTCTGGTTTACTTTTTCATTCCGGCATATTCGTTCTTTTTTTTGTGTTTTTGTGCAGAATATGCACAAATATTTCGTGGGCAGGGAGGAGGTGAGGCCTGAGGTGGGGCAGGGCAGGGCAGCGGGCTTAAGTAAGAAAACAAAATGGCGTCAAGCTGACAAAAGCACCAACAAAGGCGACAGAGAGAGAGAGAGAGAGCGGGAGAGTGGGAAAGCGCAGCTGGAAAAGTTTCTGTTTAGTTTTTTGCTCTGCACGAAAATGAAGCTCGTTTACTTTTATCAAAATGAAGTTTGTTTTTCCTTTGCTGATTGTGCGCATAATGAGGGGGGGAGGGAGAGAGAGGATGGTGCCGGGGGAATGCCGTTGGGGATGGGTGGAGATCATGGCCTGGACCTGCACCGGACAGGACAGAAGGGGAGCAGAGGATACAGGGGATGGCGCCGGGTACTGTGGTGTCAAGAGCAGCGGAACGGAAAACATACAGCAGGAGGGGGACAAATGTTTAAAAAGTTTTGTGACCTTTGTACCAGCAGCAGCAGCAGCAGCAGCAGCAGCAGCAGGAAGAGGAAAGGCGGGAGCAGGCAGCAGCCAGGGAGATGTTTAGTTAGAGGCGGCTGGTGGGCGGTGTGGAGGACCATTCAAAGTTCGTGGACAGAGGTGTGAAAGTTGTCAGGCAACTTCATAAAAAGTAACAATTTTAATTTACTTTATTTTGCACTGCAAACTCCTAATGGCCACTGAGGCATGGAGACTCAGACTTAAACTCAAACGCGAATCGCAAAAGTTCAATCAATTAAATTGAGTATTGGCCAAGATTCAGATGATACCTGCAGAGATATTGGTCCCCTCGTGGTCTGGTCAGATATTTACCGGCGGTTGTGTCAAGTCAGTCGAGACCTCGGACTGCTGCTGCTGCTCTCGGGAGGGAGCTCGACTTCCCCCACTCAACGCTCCGCGCAGTCAAGGACAAAGCCTTGAAGTAAAACTTTTGCCTCGCCCAAAAATCCATTTAGAACCGCAAGAAGCCCCAACGGCCCCGCATCCGCTGCCACATTTTATAATGGCATTGCTCAAGAAAGCAGAAGAAGCAGCAGCAGCAGCAGAGAGGGGGAAGGGTGGTGGTGTGGCGAGGCGCAGGATGAAAGAGGGAAACAGGAAGCTGGAGCCAGAGCCAGAGCCAGAGCCAGAGCCGGAGCCATCGTCAGCGGAAGGACACGAAGAGGATGAAAGAATTACGCCGAAGCATATGAAGAATTTAATTAAAGTTCATTTGCTTGACGCTCCCTTTGCCACAGCTCTGCCCCTCGCTCGCTCGCTCTCTCGCTCTCCCGCTACCCTGCCCCTCCCTCACTGTGCTCTGGCACAGGAAACAGCTCAAAGGAGGCGCCTGTACCCGTGCCAGTGAAGCTCCAGCAAGTTCTGACTCAAGTAATTGCAGATGTCAGACATGCCCCCCACTCTCTGGTGACCTATTAACACGCGCAGGAACGAACCGGGCTGGGGGGCAGGGAGGAGCGTGACTCAATGGAAACGCTTTTGCATATCGATTGCCATCGATTTCCGATACCCCTTCGACTGTACTTTGTGTGTGAAACGAACATGACATCGCACCCAAAGGGACTGTCGACTTCTCCTGGGTTGGATTTGGATTGGGGCTAAAGGCAGCCTCTGCCAGACACTTCAGGATGATCGCTACCTGGACCAGCTGGCGATTTATAAGCTCATCTTCACCCTAGTGTTCCTCCCCTCTTCCAGAGAGAACGATTAATGGCCGTACCCTGTGCACTGCTTATTTTTTCTGCACCCTTCTTTTGTTGCACTTAATTAAAATGTAGCACAGCGTTTGCCGCTTCCGCTTCCGCTTCCGTTTCCGCTTTGCGACGCCATCTTGTTGCACCTCCGACCCGAGTGTCTTCTGTGCTGAGCAAAAGTATTTCGATATCCTGCATCCTGCCGCAGGTATTTATGGCAATGGGGCGGTAGGGAGCGAGTTGCTCCGTGTCCTTGCTGCTGCATGTCGAGGGATCAAGGGAACACTTTCGGGACACTTTTTGCAATAAGTTTAAATTGCTGTTGGGTGTGTGTATGCGTGTGTTGCCAACACCTTGTCGCTGTTAATATCTTCTTTTCTCTCGCTCTCCCTATCTGCCTCTCCCTCCCGCGTTCGGTCGCTCACTTCTGTTTGTAATTTATGCACGTAAGTCACGCCTTGCCTCCACCCGAAACTGCAGTTACGACTGAACACACACACACACACCACACAGAGAGAAAGAGCGAGAATCCGTGGAAAGGAGATAATGAGAAAAGCGTAACAAGAAAGCACAGCAAGCAGGGGGGCACTGGGAAAAGAAAATCGAAATTGCGAGTACGAAAAGCAAAAGAGGAGCACAACAGGAGGAGGAGGAGCAGGCAGGAGTGGAGGGAACACGCTGTGGGGGCTTGTGGAGGAACCAGCTAAAGCGGCAGCTGATTTAATGAACTAGGTGGCTTACAAACCCCAATCCTTGGAGCCCCAACCCTGCCGCCGCAGCAAACCTTTCACCCGCCATTCAATCATGGCATTTATCTGGTGAATGTGCTCCTAAGCTGCCGCGCTGAGTGTGCGTGTGTATGGGTGTGGGACGCTGACTCTTGAGTGTGAGTGTGTGGGAGTGTTCGAGTAGGAGCGGGAGTGTTTGAGTGGCTGCTCCTTCACGGCTCTCCCTCTCTCTGTCTGTAATGAGTGTGCCAAATGCTTCGACGCCTTAATTCGACGCTTATCAATGCAAGACTTTGACCTGGAACTAGTTTTTCTTCCCTCTAGTAGACCACGCTCAAAGGGTAACGATATGTGGGTGCCAGACCCAATCACGAATGTGTCAAAACAACAAATGAAAATCAGTTAGCCTCTGCAAATATCCGAAGTAGATTGAAACTCTTCGTGATCATAAAACAAAGATGCCTAAAGCCTCATCTTCCCGCATCACTCTGTTGCAATTAATGCCCAAATTGTGGCTTAATGGCTTTTGATCGTATACAAATTGGAGCCACGTAAATTCTCGTATGCATGAGCTGCCTTGAGCTGCCTTGAGGTTGTGTCTCTGCACCAGGATCTGCCGCACTGCTGCTAAAGCTAATATCATGACACACACACACACATGCAGGATGCAGGATGCTCGTATAAAGATTGCACTTGATTGTTCTCAGCAGCTCTGGGGCAGGAAAATGAGCACCGAGCGGCGGAGAAGCTGCCACCTGCCACCTGCCACTTGCCACCTGGCGACCTGCCGTCCCAATCTGCTTGAGTTTTCTGCAAGGAAATTCTATTCTCATCCAAAAAGAGCATAAATTATGCACACTGAAATGGCTGTTGTCTGTGCCATTGTTGTAGGTGTTATTGTTGCTGCTCTGCTGGCTCCTCGGTTATTAAATACCGGATAACGAACAGGAAAAGACGAGCAGCACGAGCAGGGGCAGGGCCAGGGCCAGGGGCAGGAGCTGGAGCAGGAGACGCAGCAGGATGTGGGCTGGCAGATGCAGCCAGCCAGGGAGCCAGCTCTGGCTTCAACTTTTCTCCGATGATTAAGTATTCTTTCGTATGGGTTAGATACATAATATCTGAAAATCTTATGCCCTTCCATCCCTTACTGTGAGGTGAGAGTGTTGTGTGCTGTGTGCCTGTGTCTGTGTGCCAACAAATTGAAAAAGCTTTCCATTTGGCTTACGCTCTTGCGATTAAACTGAATGTGAGGAAAGGAGTAAAGATGGTGCGGTGCGGAGGGGGTGTCTTATAAGAGAAGTAGAATTAGTCGCTGTCAGTTGGAGCGTGTCTTAGCAGGGGCCAGGAAAAGTTTTTCCCCCCCTTCTGCCATTCCACTCTCTGGTTGCTTTCTCTGGCAGGCCATTAGCTCCAAGTGTTGTCGAAGTCGCCATCTTGAGGCACGCACGAGGAGTCATCTTCTGGCAGCCCACCCTCCCCTCTCTGGCTGTCCCTTCCTGAGTGTGTTCTGGCTGGCTTTCTGCTCTTCTGCCTGGATATTGCTACATGAGCTTCCAATTTCAATTTGTTGGCAAGACGAGGCCGAAAGTTATGCCAAAAAGTATGCAAGCAGCACACACATGCAAATGCCTCACCCACACACATGCAAATGCACATGGCACCCGTTCGGCGGCATGGGCGTGGCTGACTTTAGGCTGCCGTGTTGCATATTCTGTCCTGTTGTGGGGCCAACGCGCTGCAACGCATCCTCGTGCCCTCGGGCCGAGTCACTTAATTAGTTTTTACAGTTAATTGAATTGCAATGGCTGCCCTACCCGAGAGCATGCAGCCCTGTTGCTCACTCTCTGACCCTCTCTCTCTCTCTGTGGCTGGTGCACGTCCTGCTGGCGTTGCTTCTGTCCACTTAGCTCCCATAATTTGTTGATTAGTTTTTTGTTTTGGCAGCTTTATTGCATTTTGGGCAGACACTTTTACCCCTGCCACACACAAACGCATTACACACACACACACGTGTGTGCTTTGTGGCCAACTGTACTTGGCACACGGCATGGACTCTCCCTCTGTCTGTCTGCCCAGTCAGTGCGCAGCGTGTAGGCGTTTTTGGCTTCGGCTTCGGCTTCGCTGGCTTGTTTACATTTTTTTCATCCTTTTTTCGTTGCATAGTAAAATTAATCATATTTATTATTAAGCGAACGGTTTAAGCCTCTGCAATTTGTGGCCGGGACTATAATGCTGTTAGACAGACATTTTCACGTGGCTGTTCATGTCCGTTCCACGCTCTCCACAGCCATAGCCACCGACCTTCCTGTCATCCGGCTGCTTTCACGCGCATTAATGTTGCGTAATTTTTGTTGATTACTCTGCTGATTCAGCGTTAATTTTGCAGTCAACTTGCGTTGGGTTGCGTTGCGTTTCGTTCCTTTTGGTTGCTATTGGAGAAAAGTGGGCGCACCGCAGAGCCAATGGAAAAATTATCTGATGGGGAAGGACGCTGACTTTTGGGTGATTAATAGAGCATACCGAACAGAACATGCAATGTGCGTAAATCATATTGAACTGGAGGGATTAGGCAAAACCAATCGATTAGTTTTCAATACAAATATTGTCTGCAGTCCATTGGAATGGCTCAAGTTGAAATGTCCAAGAAATTAAATAAAATGCAGTTGAGAAATTGTTCCCAAATGGCAACTGTGTCTCCTCCCAGCTATATCCTGTTCTCGGCTGCACCTTTTCACATTTTGCCTGCCCTGTTTCAGCCTCGTTTTGCTGCTCTAACTCAAGTGTCCACTTGGGTCTCTCTCTCCCTTAATTTGTTATAACTCTTGAGTGTTCTTGGTCTCATTCGTTGCCTACTTTTTGTTGAATTGGCAAAGTTATCGCTTCACATTCAGCCATGACAAATGAGTTTCCAATTGTCATCTGGCGCCATTAAACGCACTCTTACACCGCTCGCACTCAATTAGCTGCATAGGAAAAAAAACTGAACTGAAATTAGATGAAGTGAAATGAAATGAAGGAAACGAGTTGGTGGCTGGTGGGGTGGTGTTTGATCTGCAGTAAATCGACATATAATGAACCAACCCAAGAGCCATTCCAGGACGAGCGAGAGCCAAGCTAACTGAAAGTGGAATGACCCAAATTATCTGGACGGGACAGCAGCCGGAGCCGAACCAAATCATTCAGCAAACTAGGTGCAAGGACGAGACAGAGGCAAAGGCAGAGGCAGAGGCAAAGGCAGCGTGTGGCCCATCCGGAGTAATTTCATTTTGGGGCCAAAAGTTCTATAATTGAAGAGCTCCTGCAGGAGATAGATACGGACATGGATACGCTGAGGGAAGGGGCAGAGGGTAGTGGGGGTCAAAGATCAGGCCAATGGCTATGCAAAATCAATTAGATGTAGGGGGTGGAGCTATACATAGCTGGGGAGGGAAAATGGAAAACTCTATGGGCAAAGCAGTTGCACGACAAAAGTGCAAAAATGGAAATTGAAAATGCCATTGAATCAATGATGAACTGGTGGGCAATCGCTATCCAGCTGAAACTAGTCCAATAGCCGACGACGACCAGGATGCTGTTGGAGATGATGATGATGAAAGTTCCGACTGCCGATGAGCATTCCAGAAGCAGCAGCGGCAGCAGCGCAGCTTATGAGGGAAGCTCCATGCTCTAGTGGCAGGTCCTTGCCTTGGGCAGGCACCTCCCGCAAATGTAATTAAAAGCGCTTTCAAAAGCATCAATTAGTAGTCCACTCACACACACACACACACACACACACACACACACACACACACATGCAACGAGAGACACGACGCATACTGCTTGTCACGTTGCGAAAGTTGAGCTTGAGAAAAATTGTGTTGCATACTTGCAGGCACTTTTCACAAAATTAATTTCAATTTGCATGGCAGTGTGTGCGTGCGTGTGTGCCTGTATGTGTGTGCTCTGTCAAAGCACTTTTCTGACTTACCTGAGGATAGGAGCGGGCGGGAGAGCAGTCGAGCATCTCGAAGAGATGGAGGAAGAAATGAAGAAATTTTTAGGATTTTACTTGCTGCCAACTTTTGTGCTTCCCAAAAAAGTTTCACGTTTTGCGTTTTCCTCTGCTACTGCCTCTTCTTCGCTTATTTCTCAAGTTTCTTATAGCAGTTGAAAGCAGCTTTCGATCTGCATTTGTGTCTGTGTGTGTAGCAAGGAATTTAACACTCACAGACACACATTTGAGGCCAAATGTTGGAGGGCAGAGAGAGGCCAAGGAAAACACAAAATGCCTCATGCCCTCACACTCCTACACATGTCCAGTGGCAGCCACCAACCCTCCTTGGCAGTTGCAGGCAGTTCCCCCTGTGTGCTGAGTCATCAACGAACAAACAACAACAACAACAACGAGCAACGAACAACAATGGCCACATCGCTTTTGACACTCGAAATTGAGCCACAAATAAACGGAAAGAAAAAATGCCAAAAACCAACAAAGAAATATGTGGAAAATGATGCAAAAAAAAAGGAAAACGAAAACGAAAAAAAAGAAGTTAAATGGCAAAAAGCGAAGAAAATGCACAAAAGACAGCAAAACGTAGAAAACTCATAAATAATAGCCAAGCGACACACAAGACTGACTCTCTCTTTTTATACGTATGTATACATGTGTGTGTGTGTGTGTGTGTGTGTGTCAAAGTGTGTGTCTCCTCTGGCTATGGCCAGCCAGCTCCCAAGCAGTCTCACTGCCAGCTCCCAAAGATGGAGCAAACGTTTCCTTCCATTTGCCCAAACTTTGACTTACTTCGAGCGACACGCTACTTAGGCAACACTGCCACCCCCACCCCCACACCCTTGCCCCACACCCCACAACATTCCCGCCTCCTCCTCCTCCTCTCATATTGGCTACAGCACTTGCTTGTGGCTATTTTTCACAATTTGTTTTTTCATATATTTTTTTGTTATTTGGGTTGTTTTTTGGGTTTTTTCTTTTTTTGTAGGACTTGCTACGTGTTTTTTGTGTTGAAGCAGGGCAAGCAGGGTTCCATTTCCCACTCTTTCCTCTGTGGCCCCTTTCCTTTCTTACCTCCTTGCCGCCCCGTCCATTACTTCTGCTTGGCCGTTGGGCCACAAAAAAGAAATTTAACATGCAAAGCATAATTCGTGCAGAAAGGTGGCACAGGGGGCCACCAATGGTCCACTCTACACTTTCCAGCCACAACTCGTGCATACAGTTCGTACAGTGTGTGTCATAGCTGTAAGATAAGCTGCAGCTGGGCTTAGGGTTTCCATTCGAAGTATCGATTGCATTAATTTTCATTTTAGACTTGGAACAGATTTAACTTTTAAAGAAACTTAATTATTATTTATTTATTTATGAACTTGCTCGGAGAAATTACTTCTGATACTCTTGGAAGCTCTTCAGATTACCTCAAAGCTTCCAACCCATGAGGGAGTGTAAAATAATTCCAATCAGAGAAAAAGAGAAAGAGAGAGGGGGAACCACCTCGGAAGCTCTCTGTTGTTGTACATTTCCACCGATCAGAGCATTTTGTAATTCCTCTTTCCCAGCGATGGTAAATGGAAAAGCATTTTTGCGTTTTATTTTGCATTAAAATTCTATTTGTCTCCAACTCACATTAAGCAGGATGCTGGTCGTGGGTAAGACGCAGAAGTTTCGGGCAGGCAAAACGGGCAGGACGAACTTTTTCTACGTGTGTTATTATAACGCAATTTTCTTTTGTTTGCTTCGCTTTGCTGCCGTTTCCGTTTTGCTCCTGCTGCCCCTCTTTCTTCTCGCAAAGTTGCTTTCCACCATTTTTCAACTTTGAAGCTCTCTCTCCCTCTCAAGTGTCCTGTTCTGAGCCTGATTCCCGCTTCCCAGTTACCGCTTTGCCGCTTGCTGCTTGCTGCCTGTCGCCTGTCCCTTTCCTGGGACCTGGCCCGGCCGCTCGGCTGAAATTAAAATATCATAAATTTGAGTTAATTACGGTCGAGTAAACATTAACATAATTGTGTTTCTGTCGTCTCTCTCTGGTCGGCCCCGCTTTCACTTACGGGCTCCTCTCTCGCCTCGTCTCGTCCTGTCGCTGCTCTGCTTCGTTCCGACCATTATAAGTAGCCCCCAAAGTACTTATTGCCTCGTTTGCTTTTCTCTCAGCATTCTACCCCGAGCAGCATTTCCATTTCCATATATTGTACATCTTTAGTTCTCCACTCCAAAATGTTGCAGCATTAAGGGAAGTGGGAATATGAAATGCGGTTTGATCTTTTGTCAATATTCTACTTGCGAGAGTATCCAACAAGAGTGAGGCTTTAGTGCTCTCACTTTTCTGCTGCCTCTACACTTTCTTTTGGCTGCTCTTCGAATGCCGCAACGTGTTCCGTTGCATACTTTTCGGTGCTGGTGCATATTGTTGACATTTTAGTTGTTCAAGCAACGCCGAGCATTTTCCGCTGCAGCAGTTAATCAATGTCCATTTAGTGCCCTAAAGCGGGGGGTTTTCTTTCTTTTTGTTTTGCCCAAAAACCTGTCGCCTGGCCACGCCCCTTTGGGGGAAACATAGGGAGACACACTCATGCGTGCATTTGATTACAATTTGTCGCCCTTTCAACTTGTTCAGCAAACACAACGCGGATGCAGTGGGGGAGTGCAGAGTGGGGAATGGGCTGCCGTGGGGTGTTGCCATGATTGCCATTCAGCAACAACAATTACACCAACGGAAGCAGAAGAAGGCGAAAAAAAAAGAACAGAGACGACAGCTGCAGACGGAAGCAGAAACAGAAGCGCAGCAGGTGGAAGCAGGACTGGCTGGTGCCTGACTGTTGCCTGGCTGTTGCCTGGCTTGTGGGCGCGGCCTGGCTTTACTGTGCTGTCCTGACAACTTGCAGCCGTCGGCTGTTGCACATGCAACACGGCCACCCACCCACTCATCTCCTACTCTTCCATGTTGTTGAATGGGATGTTCGCGTTGCAATATTTCCTTTTGTCGCTTGTCACTTTGTCGGCATCTGTCTGCCCAGTCTGTCTCCCTGTCTCCCCGTCTGTCTGTGAGTCTGCTCTTGGCGGAAGTTGAATACAAATTCTTTGATTTGAACCCAAAGACAGGACGCTGCAGTCATCCAGGATTATTGTGGGGCATCTTTGAAGCAACTACAAAAGGATAAACTGTAACTAATGCCTGCCATCTCGTTTATGCTCTCATATTGGAGCAGCTTTTCCTGTCTGCGAAGCCCAAAACAAGAACCTGCTATTCCGCATAATTGTCGCAGGACACAGCTGCGCTCGCTCTCCCGCTCTCCCTCCCTCTTTTGCTCTATTTCCCTTGGCTTACCCATGCATGGGAAATTATTTTTCACGGTAGCCGCGAAGTCTGCATCTGATTTGGCTGCCAAATGGAGGTCTCACTCGCTCTCTCTTCGTCTTTTTGTGAGTTCCCTCGCGCTTCCCTCTCGATCTACATGCATGTACGAGCTTGCACGTAGCTGTTCCCCCGTTCCCCTCACCCCTTTGTCTTTGTTGCACTCTTCCACCTCTCTGCGGAGTCTATGTGTCCCTTTATTCCTGTCAAATTTGTCATTGTGGCTTTGTTTGCACATTGCGTTGCCATGGTTAGCGACATTATTATTGCCCCACTCAGCACGCCCTCAGGAACACCCTGCCTGCCCAGCTGTAACCCATGCCACACACACAAACACACACACTCTCTCGTTGTTTGTTGTTTGGCATATGCCATTGTTGGTGTTAGTGTAAACAACAGCAGCAGTAACATTGGGGGTTGGGGCGTGTGCAGCGCTGAAGTCCTGGCCCCAGTCCCAAAGCCAAACAAAATCTGCATAAGCAAACACACACACGCACACACACACGCCCA
Source organism: Drosophila subobscura (assembly GCF_008121235.1). Lineage (NCBI taxonomy): Eukaryota > Metazoa > Arthropoda > Insecta > Diptera > Drosophilidae > Drosophila > Drosophila subobscura. Next base: position 18,542,495 of record NC_048530.1, on the reverse strand, counting down.
TAGCCGTGTAGAGGGGCAATGGCCCAAGCATATGCAAGTGTGTGTGTGTGTGCGTGTTGTTTTGGTTTGAATTATTAGATTGCCTGGAAAAATGGCTGCCCATACCCTCAGCACTCACCGTCTCTGGCTCTCTCTCTCCCTCTCTGTTTCTCTCTGCCTTTGCTGTCAGGCGGCAGCTGAGGCAACGGAGCAACGGACAAGCTGACAAAAGCTTCACAACCACATTGGCGCCTTTTTGCCAACTTAATTACTTTTGAAATAGTTGAACGCACAGCAGCAGCAGCAGCTGCACACACACCCAAACACAGAGAGAAACAAATGTGCGAAGCAGTGAAATGGAACAGGGCCAGAGCAGAGCAGAGCCTTCAGGCTGAGCTTGCCCGGCATACGTGTACGGGTTATAATATAATGCATATTTCAGTCTTCAGTCTACAGTCTGCAGTCTGCAGTCTGCATGGCAACCGGAAGTCGGCTTTAATGAAGTTTTACAAGTATCCGTTACTTTCGAAGCATGGAAATGCGTATGTGTGTGTGTGTGGGTGTGTTGCGAGGGTGGGGGGTAGCATGTGCAATGAATATGAATAGCTTCACTTTGTTCGCTTTTTCATTGCTGTTGGTGGCTTGCACGAGCGGGTGCACGTGGGTAGGAACTCTGGGAATTTGCAGGATTTTCCATCAATAACCATGAATATTGATTAGGGCTGGGGGGAAGCGAGCGAGTGCCAACCACCCCACACAGCCCAGCCTTTTGCTCGCTGGCGTTGATGTCGTGTCTCCAAGGCAATCTTTCGTCAGGAAAGCCTCCAGACATGAATGAATGTGCAGCATGCATCAAAGCTAAAGATAGTTTAGGGATACATTTCAGCCCTAATTCCCGCACTCCCCTTATGATAAATGTGCAAGAGAAATAATGAAAGGATTACACCCAAGACTTTCCACCCAACTATAACTTTCTATATTTGTCCTGGCAGTGGAATTAATAATCCCAGTGAGTGAGAGATTACCAACCAATTGTGCAACGTAAATGGGTTTCCCTCGAAATGAAATGTACAATTGGAATACCCATTGTGGGAGTATTAACGCCGGTTCCTAGGGGGAGTTACGTTTTAATTGGACCCACGAAAGGCGTCTCGTATTTTCAGGATATTCACGTGGGTAGATGGCATCATTAGGCTGCCTTGCTCACGGTGTAGCAGCAGCCATCAGCAGGGATTGCATTTCAGCTTTTCAAATCATATTGCCCACTTCGATGCCACGACAGAAATCATCAACATTATCCCTGTAGGTGCGTGAATGATCCAACGAATTCTGCGCATCGCTTGCATCCAGCGCACATCCTAGGAACAATGCAGAAAAGAACTGAACAGAAAAGAACAGAACAAAGGCAAAATCCTGGTCCGGGTAATCTCACTCGCAGCCGAAGCGAGCCTGCTCGCATTTTGATTGTGCCCAGGCCCCCCCGTTCCCCAAAACTGTAACAAAGACCAGGGACTTAAGCCCCTCCCTCGGTCCGGATTTGCAGATTTGCAGGACGCACACAGGGCCAGAGCCAAATAGAAATGAGAAACAGAGAGCGTACTCGGAAATTGAAGCTGTGAATTAAAAGCAAAAGCAAAAGAGCGCAGATCACACAAAACACGCTTATTGTTCCCCCAGTCATAATTGAGAGCTGGAGAGAAGGCTTTGATTGCAATCAGCGTGGGCATTGTCTCAGATCCATGGCGTATTAAACGCCCCTCTGGGCTGATGATGATTCGGACTTGGAGCCTCTTTCGTATGCTCTTATTCTCTCGAATTGTCTGACCATTGTCTCTGGTGATTATCCTTTTCATGGCTAGTGCTAGAGCTAAAGTTTTATTCAAGTTGAAGTAAGAGTGTTGAATGCGAGCAGGCCTCTGGCAGGACATCAATCAATCAATGTATCAATTGATATCGTTATGCATAATTTGCCAGGACATTCATCATCTGCAGGGGAGAGGACGAGCCAGAGGGACGTGGTCTGGTCTGGACTGGCCATGTCATGTGGTAATGAAGCGTTTAAGAACGGCTGGCCCCCTGCCTAATGACAGCCATTAATTGCTCTTTGGCACAACCTCTCTCTGTCGCTCTCTCTCTCTCTCTCTCTTGCTTTCATGTGAGCTCTGCTCTTGTGCCGTTTCTAATCTGCCTCTTCAGCTTTCTACCTCCCTTCCCTCATTGCTTTGCTATTCTCTCTCAGCCTGTCTTGAGCTTGGGGCATCATTTTTTATCGCTCTGTCACGCCTCCCACACACACACAGCGACAGAGAGCGAAAGAGAGAGAGAGGCTGGCTGGGGGTGTTGCCATTGCCTCAGGAATGTGGGATGTGCCTGCACAATGTGGCGTATGATTAATGTTTCTTGCCATGTCTTTGTGTACGGCTCCTTGCCTTGTGTTCTTGCGTGTTTCTTGTTGTCTTGTCTTTTTGCTTTGTTGATACACACACACACGCACACAGCAGTCAGCATCCAGGACACATGTATCCAGCCATTGCTGCTGGCATTGCGTATACGCATTTCGACTGCTGCTTTCATCGATTAAAAATATTAAATCAATTTCCATTGCACTTACTTATCTCTGCATTTCTATTTTGCTCTCTTGCAGGGCGCCTCGCCACGCTGGGAGCCGCAAATAGCTGTACTCTGTGAGGCTGGACAAATCTATCAGCCGCAATATCTGTCCGAAGAGGGACGCTGGGTGACGGACCTCAGCAAGAAGACAACTGGCGCCACATGTTTGCGTGATAAAATGGATTTGCTTGATTACTGCAAGAAGGTAAGTCCCCGCACAGAAGTTGTAGTTGTAGTTGTAGTTGTAGCTGGGGGGAATGGGGGTAATGGTGCATGCCACATAATGCGGTAGTGCCCCACCCCGTACCAAGCCCCATGTTACATTTGATTGAATTGAAGGCAAAAAGCCAAAGAGGAAGCCGCATGAAAAATTTGCAATTTCCATTGCACTTTGCATATGGAAATGTTTCTTTTATTCCTTCATACCGTGCTGGGGATTGCGCATTCGCCATGTGGTCAGCCAGTCGGAGTGGCAAGCCAAGGTATCGGGCGGGGGAAGGCTAACGCTCAACTGAGGATCTAGAATGCAGCAACAGGAGCAGAGGCAGCGGCAGCGGCAGCGGCAGCGGAATATACACATGAAAAAAATAAAATAAAAATGGTTAAAGAAAACCAATAAATCAAAAGCAGCCAGCAATGGTTGCACAGTGGGTAGTGGGGCAGGGGCAGGGACAGCCACTGGGGAGTTCTGAGTGGTTCTGGCTGTATACATATACATATATGTGTGTCTGTGTGTCTGTGTGTGGCATGAACAATTTAATTTGCGCTGCGTTGAAAGCGTTTACATTGAGACAACATTAAACGGCACTTCATTAATTTTCCATTTATTTTCGCTTTTTGCATCTCCTCCAATATGTTGCATGTGTATGTGTGTGTGTATCTCTGTGTATGTGACATCCCTGTCAGCGCTGTCATAAATTGGCATTCCATAGTCAACATTTTGTCCTGCTGTTCCTTCTGCTGCGACTCATTCTCTTTGTCACTCTCCCTCTCCCTCTCCCCATGCCCACAGCCTTTTGCTTTTTTAATTAAATTTCTCTTTTGACTCGCGATGGCTAATGTAACCGAGGATGCTGCTGCTGCTGCCTCTGATGATAATCATGGAGCAGCTTTTGTTGTTTTATCATCATCATCATCATCGTCAAATGTTCAATAAATACTCGTTGTTCATAAATATTTACATCTCATTGGCATGGCTCTGTGTGAGCTGCTCGCTGCGGTTTGCCTTTCAAAATGAAATCAGATCACAGCCAGCAGTTTTCCATCTCTTAATGTGAGTTGTTATTGGCTTTTTGTCAGCTTTAATTCGCTGTAAACTTAAAGACCAAGCAGCCACATCAAAAGCTCATCACGGAACGAGGGAGGAAGCAGCTTAAGGAAAGTCCATGAATCATGTATAAATATTTTCCCATTTGTCAGACATTCGCAGCAGCCAGTCATTAGTCATGGGCTTTAGTTGGGCTTCCCTTTTGGCACACAACTTTCTTCCATGAAATTCTCAATCAGCATGCGTTGGCTTTAGCTTCAATCAAACCTCAATCGTATCCCATTTACAGTTTATTTAACCAGTTTTCGAGGCAGTCATTCGTTAGCCCTCCTAAAATAAATCAACTTACACAAAAAATTGATTTATTCGTTGAACTGAAGCCAAATGGACGAACAGGTGGTAGCTGTGCGTCGTATCAATGCGTGCCGCAACAATTACTATGCCGTCTTGAATGTGTCACAAACAGCCACGGATGGACAGATAAGTCGGGCCTACAGACAATTGTGCCGGGTGGTGCATCCCGACAAAAACAAACACCCCGGCGCCACTGATGCCTTCCAGGCGATAGCCAGCGCCAAAGATGTCTTAATGGACGCCAAGAAACGCCATCATTTTGATCAACAGCTACGACAAGTCATTTTCGGAAACATAAGAGTCCGACGCCAGTTCGGACGCAATGTCGGCCACCACGGCAGACCTTATGGACAACGCTATTTAAACAATCAACGATCGAAGCTTGCAGTTGGCAACCAATTCATCTACGACAACGCTGTTACCATTATCGTGCTGATAGTCGTGCTGATTGTAGTCATCTTTATTTTCAAAATGCCCATGTATAGCCTGAAGAGGACCAGCAAATTCTCAGTCAAGTGTTTGACCACCAACAAGAAGATTCCCTACTTTATAGGACGTTATCTTCAGTGCTTCTCGCGAAATTCCGCCATAGGCAAGAAATGGGAACACGATATTGAAACGAAGTTTATTTCCAAACTAACGGATAAATGCATCTTGGAAGCAAAACTTCTCCGAGAGCGATTCGGGGCTTACTTCCTCAACTCGCAATCATGCGAAATGCTCGAAAATTATGAAAATGCAAATTAGTTTTTACACACTTTGAAGCTACTGCTAAAAAATTGTAGTTTTCGTTATATTTGTTGGTTACTTATGTGTTATAAATTGAGTTAATGTTAGCAGAGCTTGAGGTTATACCTTGCTGATATTTGGAAGGGTAATACTCCCTGATATATGTGGACATATCGATGGGTTATAACTGAATTATGTTGCCAGTACTTCTCAGCCCAAGAGGATGTGTGAATGCTGGAGTGGAAGCTTCCCCTACCCTCAATGATCAAATTATCGAACAAGACACCAACCTTGGCTACTTCATTGTTTGCTCGTTGAAGATTTAATGGCTAACATTTCCAATGCAAGTCAGCACAAATGCAAATCCAGTAGTGCTTCAATGCACACCAGATACTCTTGACATCAGCATCCATTTACACAATTAATTCCCAAGCACTTAACTCGGCCAGGAACCAAAGAACCAAAGAACCAGGCATATGCATTTGCCAATTCGTAAAGAGCAACTTCTTTGGTGCTCAGGTGTCGTAGGTCTGTGAGCTCAAAGGCCATCCAAATGCAGTTACAATGTGGGTAGCCTTTTGGTTTGGTTTTGATTTGGTTTAGGGTTGACTTTGGCTAAGGTTGGGGTTGCTGTTCGGTTTTGCTTTGTGGCCCAATCATCATGGGCAGGCGTCATGACGTCATCTGTATGCAAATAATGAGCACGACGAGCTGTCAAAACTGTCGCATTTGCATCTGATAGTCAAATGGCAGGACTCCGGGTGTGGTCTGGTGTCGGACTCTCACTCTGACTCTGACTGTGGTGCTGGCTCTCTAGATCTGCCTCTCATCCTGCTCCTTGTTCTGATTGTCGCTTGCAGTTGCTGTTGCCACAACATAAATCGAAATTATACAGAAGCACACACACACACTCGCAACTACACTTTCAAAACATATGTGTGTGTGTGTGTGTGTGTTGCATGTAAATGACAAATTTTGTATTGGTTTTTCATTTGCATTTTTGCATTTCGCTTTTTCCTTTCATTTCGATTCATTTGGTATCCACTTTTTGTCCGCGTGTGTCTGTGTCTGTATCTGTATCTGTGTGTGTGTGTGTGTGCGTGTACGTGTGTTGTTTTTTTGTTGGATATTTTATGTAATTTTTGCTCGCGATTTATTCGTTGCTGCTGCTGTTGCCATTCCTCTTCATATTTAATAATTATGGTAATTTATTTATTATTAATGTCGCTGGGGCAATGTTTTTGATGCTGCTCCTGGCCCCCAGGGCGGTCGCCTCTCTCTTTGTCCATGTCATGTCATGCCCACTCGTTACGATATGCAATAACATAGTAATTAAAGACAACAGCCAGTAGCCAGTCGAATCGAATTGTACATTCGATATTTGTTTGGATGTACTCGCAGTGTGCCACCATGTTGTATGCGTCATTCAGACAGAGGATGTGAATGTAGCTGTTGCGTTGAATGTTGGTTGGTTGCTGGATGCGCCCCTGGCTAAGCGACTTGTTCAGTCTTGCCGACCACACACACACATACACAACCCACGCAAACAGCTTCTGATGATGCTGCTGCTGCTGCTGGTGCTGCTGCACGTTGCACGCAATTTTCAACTCGCGCCGCTGCCCCATGAAAAGCCTTCAAAGCTAGGCGCACCACTAACGAAGGTCTGGGCACAGGTCCAGCTGCAGGCCACAGCAAAAGCAAAGTGCGAGTGGCAGGCAGTGAGTTTTTCTCTCCATTAATGTCAAGCATGGGATGGGGCAGTGGCAGTGGCAGTGGCAGCATCAAAGCCTGAACCCCCGCCTCCCCTTAAACATTTGGTCCGGGTAAATTTGGCTATTTGCGTGCAGTTTTTTCACTCACTTAATTCACACACATACAGATCTGGCGTGTGCGAGAGTGAGAGCCAGAAGAGCACTCTACGCGTTCCACTCCACTCGTTTCGCCCACACGCCAGCAAATAAATCAGGCAGCTCCGAAGTATTCAACACTTTTTTTTCTCTGTTTTTTTTTTCTTTTGCGCCACAGCCCCAAAAAATATTTTTGTTGCCCCGGCAGCCCCTGCCCCTGCCACACTCCACACCATTTTTGTTGTTGTTGCTCTACCTTGGCGCTCGACGGGCAAAGAAATTAATTAAAAGCCTTTTATTGTCCTTTTGTCCATCTACTCGTGCCACTCCCCCCCACGGTGGAAGCTGCTGCGCTTTTTGCTGCCTGCCACACACCCCCACACCCCCACACAACCACCGCTGAAGAGTGCTGCACATAACATATTTATGCTGGTATTTATTTTATTCTTTTTAATTTGTTTTTTATTTTTTTTAATTTTTTTTAGCCAGTTTCAGTTCCAGTTTTCATTTTGCATTTGGTTGTTTTTTCTCCCCCACCCAAAATGTTGGTGGCAACTCAAATTTCAACGAATCTCCAATGTCTGCCGCTGGCCGCTGGCCGCTGCCCGCTGCCCGAATTCTCGCATTTTGCTCGCTTACTCTGCAATTCAAATGGAAATTAATTAATTTGCTGCCAGTGGGCCGCCGCCCTGGTTGACGTGGCCCACTGTTTGCCTTGCGGTGTCAGACTTCAAAATGTTGCCAGCTCTGTGTTTATTCGACTGACCCAACGCTCCTCCGCGCCCTGCAATTGGTAGGAAAATCCCCGCTATGTTTGCCTGTTTGGCTTGGCTAATGAGTTAAATTACATGTCCCTTGGAGTGGAGTGGAAAGTGCCACCCGCCCAAGGGATGGTGCTGCGAGTATCAAAAATTGACATTTCTTCCGCATTTCCACTGACAATTTTCGGATGAATTTGTCGAGCAAATTTGGTGCCAAATCTCCGCATTAATAATGATAAATTGAACTTGCTGATTGAATTCAGGACGAGCGGCTGTCCCTCTTCACTCAAACGTGTGGAGAAGCTGGTCTGCATTTTACAGACATAAATTCCCATATAAATTCAATTATCCACAGTCAATGGGGGAGGGGGAGGGGGAGGGTATATGTATGTAGATGCGGGGAGGCGACGCATGCGGAGTCCGGTTGCCTGAAGTGTAAGCTCATTTTGTGGAAAATCTCATTAGGGGCCACTGGGCGAGGGCACCACGCAACCGCGGACCAGAACTTTAATTAGGAAGGCCTTGTAATTGAATATCCCCCGAAAAGCATTTACCCCCTCCCCACCAGAATCAGTCCGCCTCCCCCACACAGCTAAGATGTGCGCTAGTGTGTGTGTGCGTTGCTGTGGCTGTGAAATTCCTTATCAACGAGTCATTAGTCACGGCCTTTGGACTGGCCATTTTCTTGCATTGATTTGGCATCGGGCATCGGGCATCGGACATCCTCCCCGCCTCAACGCCCGCACACTTCAGCGACTCATCTTCCATTGATCGCTCAATTAGCAGGAGTGAGTGCAGTCCCCCTCTTGCTTCTTGGCCAAAGGAGAGTCTCTCCTCGCCTCTCCTCGTCTCGCTTTTGCATGCCAACTATTTGGGCAAATTCGATGCGCTAATTATACGCTGTCAGCGTCTCAATTCAATCCGATTTGAGAGCAAACTCATAGCTTCAATATGTGATACCATTGATATGGGTGTGAGTGGTGAGTGTGTGTGTGTTGTGTGTGTGCATTCATATATGTAGACACGTCGCTTCAAGAGCTGCACAAACAGGACTGCTGCAACAGCGATGACTCAATGGCACTTTGCTTTTGCTTCTGCTTTTGCCGTTGTTGTTGTCGTTGCAGTTGCAGTTGCTGTTGCTGCTGTTGTTGTTGTTTATGCATAGTTGTATGCTGACTGGGTTGGAAATAGTTTGCGGATCATTTAAGCGACAGAGAGTTGGGCGGAGGGGCTGGAGGGGCGCTCCTTGTAATTGCCACTCATCTGAAGTTGCCCGACGCCAAAGCTGACCCCATACTGATGCTGATAACCACACCTGGATGCTGATGCTGATGCTGATATTGATGCAGATGTCGATGACTGATGCTGATGGTGACGTGCGCTGCCTGATGCTTCTACTTATGTGGGTATGGGACTGCCCTGCCCTGCCCTGCTTCTACTCCTCCGTATGGGGGTTTGCTGTTTCTGTTGGTGATGCGGTCGCTGGTTGCGGCTGACAGGTTGAGCCACTCACCGTTAAAGGACACCATCGGCAGCCAGTCAGTGGACTCGTTGGCTTGTTTTTGAACTATATTTATGAGTCAGGGCGAGGGGGAGGCCGTGGCCCCTAATGGCTGTATTGAAATTCAGTGAACAGGCAAAAAGTAGTTTAGTCGCTAAATAGTTTAGCCAACCATTCAGGCCAGGCAGCCCATCTGCCACGAGTGTGTCTCTCTGTGTGTGTGTGTGTGTTTGTATCCAGCTTATGGCTTAATATAGTTAGCCGGGCTTCAGTGCCCATTCGGTCGCTGAGCCAGACACGATGCCCGGACACGGACACGGACACGGACACAAATGGGTCCCGTTTTGGGGCCCAGCTAAGCCGCTCGCTTAAATGCTTTCAAAATTGCAACCACCAAGAGAGGCACATCCTGGCCACTGACAATGGGGTCCCCGTGTACGGAATTGTGTGCTGGAAGCTGAGAGACAACTCCAGCGCTGGGTGGCTGTGGGTGGGCCTGGACCTAATTCAATTGTTTGTTATGTTACACTGGACATTTCGAGTTAAATGCTTGCCCCCCTCCCGCACACATAATGCCCATTAAAGGTGATGTATGTGGTGCGCCCCATTTGGGAATACACCAAGGCCCGAGGCGCGAGGACCGTCAGCTGTGCCACGCAGCAAGGGGAGGATGGTTGCGGCATGCTTTCAGCTTGTCTCTATAACATTAAACACAGTACTAAAGCACATTCGAACATAGTTTGAGCATAGCTCTGGGCTCTAGGCTCTGGGTTACGCCTTAGAGTAGCGCATTAAATCCCACGCACGCATCGTAAGTCGCGCATTCAAAACGAAATCCAATTGTCACGCCGTGTACCCACAACTGTTGCCATGGCACAAGGTACAGTCGCAATTACACGGCATTAGCTCTTAGTGCGTATCAACTTAATTGTGCCATGGGGTTGCAGGTGGGGTGTGGAGCTCTTGTTGGATCTGTGAGGGGCACACGCAATAAAATAGAAGCCAAGCACTGAACTGACCCTTACAGCAGGTGGACAGTGGAGAGTGGCGCAGCGTAACGATTGTCAAAGGGAACCTTAAGCACACATTTGGACACGACAACGCACACACAGACACATATGTGTACACAGCCATGATGGCACCTTAAAATTGTGTTGACTTTTCACCAACGCAAAAACTAAACATAGAAACTTTGAGCTCAATCAAAACCCAAGCATCAAGTCAAGAGGCTTTTGATACACTTGGTCAATGCAGAAAAGATGTGGACACTCGTGAGACCACAGCTCCATGAGCTACTGCTTGAAATATCGAATGAAAATAATGAAAAAATGTCAAGTTTGTGCTCCTGCTTAGAGCCTCCAAATGGGCAGGCAATAGCCACGAAAAATGCGGGACACATCGACACAACTGATCAGAAAAATAAATGTAGACAGAGCTGCCACCCTTTAAAGAAATAAACCAACAAAGAGCAAAGGGGGGAGCAATGGCTGTTACCCCAAACAGTAGCAACATTTAACCTTTTTGGCCCTTTATGGTGTCCCTTCGCCTTTTACTCTCTTTTTCTCTGCACACATGCTGCGGCTACAGGAGCCTGTGTGTGTGTGTGTGTGTAGGTGTACAACTGGGCGTATGGGAAATTATTTTTACAATTTCAATGTCAACATGATGGCGGCACGGAGCAGGCGAGGCGAAGAGCAGGCACGCGCGAAGGCCAAGTGGTCGTAGAGGGGTAGAAGCCGAGAGGGGAGTGCAGAAGGGGTAGCTGGTAGCTGGTTGTAGGTGGGGTGGGGCTTCGGTGCGGTTTGCCTTAGTCATTGAATGGAATGGACAAACTAAAAGAGAGCCTGCGCTGTCGGAGGAGTCAACTAAAAATACGTATACGCAGCGTGGCCACGTTACAAACTTGTTTCACTCGGAAACGGAAGCTTTGACTGGGCTGAGAAACGAAACGAAACGAAACTAAATGAAATGAAGGGGGGAAACGTGTGCTGTGTAGGTGCTGCCAAGGGGCCTGTAGACTGGGGCGTGGCAGTGGGGCTTTCGGCCAAACTTAAATTAAAACAAGCTCAGCGGCCTGTGCAAACAAACGCCACGAGGCATGCCACCACAAGCCCCTTGCCACCAACAACTTCCCGTCACTGCAAAGAAGGCGAACAAAAAAAATGCAAATAGAAAGTTTTTACAAAATGATTTGCCCGAGCACGCACCAGCAGAGGGGGAGAGTGAGTGAGATGCTGATGCTGATGCGGATGGCAACGGCAACGGCAACGGCAACGTGATGCTGCTTGCTGGTGGCCTCATGTCAGTGCCACATTAAAAAATCATTTTCAATAACGCGCTCCACTGCCGAGCGCAGCAGGGCAGGGACTTTCTCATCCTCATCCACATCCGCATCCGCATCGCAATCGCCATCGTCATTGCCCCGTGCACCGTGCCCCTGCCGCCCGTTGCCCCATTGGGGCTCGATTGTTTGCATTTGGCATGCATTGACTGACAAAGCACACATGGGAGCTGGCTCCCACCTCCACCCTCTTATATAAAGATGTTATCCGGTTTCGTGAGGAGGCGCTGTCGAAAACAAAAAGTATTGCCAGTCGCTCTGCTTTTAACTGGATTTGTGGCGCTCACGTGGCATCTTGATCGTATTAGGTAACAAAATAAGTGCAGCGGGGGGGTTTCTTTCCATTTGGAATCAATCAAATGAATAATTCTGCGTTTTGCATAAGAGCCAGCCAGCCAGCCAGCCAGCCAGCTAGCACTCACATCCAGCATTTGGCATGCCAGAAGCTGGCAACCAATTTCTAGCAGCTGCAGGATGCAGAATAAAAGCTGAAGGCCAGCGATTACAATGGCTTGATGTACATGCGAGTATTTGCCATATCGAGATACCCGCCACAACCACCGCCGCTCAAGGATTCTTATGGCACACCCGATGGACAGCAACAATGGTTTGGCAGTGGGATCGCGAGCCGTGTGTCCTGTTTCCATTGCTATTCCCATGTGCCTGCTGTGTGTGTGTTTTGTGAGAGACAAAGCGAAATGTCAAGTTTAATTGTTTGTCTGTCATTAGCGCACACACACACCCACACACACACACACCCACCCACACACATAGTCGTACCAAAGGGAATGTGGTGCAGCGGAGCGTGGATTTCTTTTTTTTTGCGCTCAGTCTCTACTAATTTCATACAATTAAATTTGCTTGGCTCATCCTGCGTGGGTACGTGTGTTTGTGTGTGCTTGTGGGTGGCTAAAACAAAAGAATCAAATGCTGTTACAATAACTTGAGCTGCGTGTATTCGCCGCAAACTCTCTGAAGCGAGCCACTTAAACAGCCTCACGCTCGGTTGAATATGTTTTGATTAAGCCAAGTATAACGAACACATTTGAGCCTGGACGAGGCCAGGACGCACAGAGAGACGTTACATGCTACATGCTACATGCCCATGCCACATGTTCATACTCATGGGTTATACGAAAGTGAGTCTCACTTTCCACAGATGTCGGTTGGGTGTGTGTTGATGTGCTGGTGTGTGGCACGTTTATATACTCCAGCGACCAGGCGACCGGGCCTACTGGGCAACCATCGACCGCTCTGGACAGGCACTGGCACTGGGCCGTGTGAATGACATGACGTCGTCGTTGTGGCCACCAGCGTCCTCCACCTACACCTCCCCCACTGCCACTGCTGCTGTTGCTGATGATGATGTGCGTTTCTTTATTTTTAAAGCCCACTGTTTGTGAAGTAGGTGAGAAGTGGGCGGCGTGTGGCAGGCACTAGGTGCTTGCCTGGGGGGCATGGCTGTGTGGCTGGCACGCACGCAACGCGAGGCTCAACACCCAAATCGAAAACGCAGCTGAAACACTGTGGGTGGATGGATGGGCTGCCCTCGAGCCGAGCCTAACCGAGCCGAGGCACTCGCTGGACTTGTGTTATACTTTCATCGAAATGTTTGTATGCATTTCGAATGGGGTCCAACATGCCCTCGCAAAACGGTTGTAGATTTAACAAGCAATAATAACTGTAATACAGGTAAACTGTTATAAACGCAAATTTTATGTAGTACTAAGAGAGCTGTTATACACAAAGCTGCAGCTCGTTACTGTTATACAACATTTTGTACAATTTTTAACACATCTTTTATACAGAAAACTGTTATACAAAACTCTTAATACACTGTTATACAAAAGTGATATTCAAAACTCGCCTACAAAAATGATATTAAAAACTGTTATACCAAACTGTTATACTACAATTATTTTCCAAAATGTTGTACTAAAATGTGTTACAGCTATGATAGCTGCTAAACAAAACTGGTATCCGCAAACTTTTAATGCATTCAAATATGTATGGGTATGCTGGTATAACAGCCTTTACATCCATTCCACATACATATGTGCATATCTACCAGGGTTTTTATCGTTTAACGGTCTTTCAGCCCTCTCAAATGTGTAATCCCTGGCAGTGCAGGCCCCACCACTGTGCCATTATACATATGTTCCGTACGAGTATGTTCATGCACAGGCGGCATATGGAATGACCACGGCACAAGGCCTTGCCAAGACTTTTTGTATTATGTTTTTTTTTTTGTATCCTGATTTGGGGGCAGGAAAACTGTTGGTGGTGGCGGGAGGTCGGCCACGCGGGAGGCTTCAGAGGAGAGGAGGCCTTTGGGGTTTCGGTTTTCAGTTTGACTTGACATGCATCAGCATCATTATTTTGTGCTTTTAATGTTTTATTTAGCCTGGTTGCCAACAGCAATGTACTGTTCGGAATGCGTGGGGTGGGGAGGGGAGTGGGCGCATATGTGTGGGGATATTTATGTACGCGTATGTGTGGGTGTGGGTGTGGGTGTTGTCTGACCGCCCTGCCTGCCTGTTCTGTGGCAGTTGCAAAGTAAGCGAGTGTTGCCTACGTGCCGTTTGCACTCATTGCTTTCACTCTGCCTCCTGCCTCCTGCCTCCTGCTTCTCCCTCTCTCTCTCTGTTATGTTCCCTCTTTGCCCCTGCTCCTTCTCCATGTGCGCCATTTGCAACGAAGCACTCAAACAACATTTAAAAAGGCCTCATTTTCATGAGCCTCTCTTCGTGTGTGTGTGTGTGCAGTGTATGAGTGTGTGCCACTCGGCACATAATTGTTTGAAACAAATGTAGTGCACACACACACACACACACATGGGTGCACACACAGCGAGAGAGGGAACAGACACAGCCTGTGGAGGGATATTTTATTAGGCCATTCAGTTAGTCAGTCATTTAGTCAGTCAATCAAACGAGAGTCAGGCAATTAAAGTTTTACTGGCCATTGTCGGAAGCCAGAAGCAGTCGCAAAAGTTGTGGCGGGGTGCGCCTCTCGAACAGAGAATCCTTTCAAATAAATAAATGCCCCGCCCCCCACCATGCCACATGCCACATGCCACATGGCACATGGCAACTTGCTTAATAATGCACAGAACGAAGGCGAAGACCAACCTACATTCAGTTATTTAAAATGCTCGAATCGTTATCCCTTTTGCAGGCCTATCCCAATCGAGACATCACCAATATTGTGGAATCGTCGCACTACCAGAAGATCGGTGGCTGGTGCCGCCAGGGTGCCCTGAATGCGGCCAAGTGCAAGGGATCCCATCGCTGGATCAAGCCATTCCGCTGCCTGGGTGAGTACCACGCAAAAAGCCCGTCCATCGGTTGCTACCATCTGATCCACTTGTGCTCTCCACACACAACACACACCATACACGCACCGCACCACAAACATTCCCTCTTCGACGATGATCCCACAACGTTTGGCTTCAGAAGGACCATTCCAATCGGACGCCTTGCTGGTGCCAGAGGGCTGCCTCTTCGATCACATTCACAATGCGTCGCGCTGCTGGCCGTTTGTCAGGTGGAACCAGACGGGCGCCGCTGCCTGCCAGGAGCGTGGCATGCAGATGCGCAGCTTTGCCATGCTGCTGCCCTGCGGCATTTCCCTGTTCTCCGGCGTCGAATTTGTCTGCTGCCCCAAGCACTTCAAGAGTGAGTCGAACCATCCGTGTGTCCCCTACGAACACCAAGTCAAACCACATTTCTTTTGTGCTCTTTTAGCCGATGAGATTCATGTGAAGAAGACCGATCTGCCGGTGATGCCCCCAGCACAGATTAGCAATGCCAACGATGAGCTGAATGCCAACGAGGAGGATGACAGCAACGATTCCAACTACTCGAAGGATGCCAACGATGATGAGCTGGACGACGAGGATGATCTGATGGCCGATGATGAGGAGGACGAGATGGTAGCCGACGAGGCGGCAGCGGCTGGCGGCACTGGTTCAAGCTCTGGCTCGGCTGGTGATGCCAGCAGCGGCTCCCTGGACGACATCAATGCGGAGTATGACAGCGGCGAGGATGGCGACAACTACGAGGAGGATGGGGCCGGCTCCGAGGGGGACAATGACTCGGATAACTGGGACCAAAACGGCAGCTCCAGCGGCGCCAAGCCCGTGGGCCTCAAGGTACCCATTCTCTCCATGGCCGCCTCATCGCCATCGAGTCTGCCTGTGGGCCCCGATGGCCTGCCCGGCAAGGCACCCCTAAAGCCCGACCCAGTCACACGCATTCCCATCTACTCGCCGGCCCAAGCTGCCGCCAAAGATGCGGCAATCAGCAACGTCAATCACATTCAGCGATTGGCTGCCGCAGCCGCTGCTGCCGCTGCCGCTGCTGCTGCCGCTACGTCTGCTGCTGCTGCTGGGGCGCCACCGTCGACGGCACAGCCCACCTCGGATCCGTACTTCACCCACTTTGATCCGCACTACGAGCACCAGAGCTACAAAGTAAGTCAGAAAGTAAGTGTTTATGACGAGGGCGCAGGTTTATTTATCGATGCAACACAAAACGTATTCTAAACAAAGGAAGCCCAACAGCGCCTTGAGGAATCGCATCGCGAGAAGGTCACCCGTGTGATGAAGGACTGGTCCGATCTGGAGGAGAAGTATCAGGACATGCGGCTGGCCGATCCCAAGGCAGCGCAATCCTTTAAGCAGCGCATGACCGCCCGCTTCCAGGTTAGTCATCTTCATGTGACGCACTCATCACCCTCTCTCTCTCTCTATCTCTGTCACTCTCTCAGTCTCTCTATCTCTATCTCACTCACTTGCACCACTTGTACCCCTCTGTCTGTAACTTTGACTGCCTGCTTCTCTCACCCATGACCTCCTGTATCCTCCCCAATCCCTCCAACCCCTCTCTCTCTCTCCCTCTATGTAGATTCGTATATGCTAATATATGTATATATCTGCATCTGCATCTGTATATGTGTGCGTGTATGTGTGCGTGTGCAGCAGTGGCGTCGTTTTGGCAAAGGGATCAATAAGCGCCACCATTGCTGATCGATAGCGGAAAGAAATCGATTGGCAAGACGTTGCTGTGATCTGTATCGATTAATCGACATCGCTGAAGGACTGCCACTGTTGCCCGCAAGCCTTGTGACTTGTATTTAAACCATTTGTAGTATCGTACCCCCTCCCCCACATCTTTGATTATCGTTTCATTTTGTGTTTCTTCCGATCCTGTTTTAACCCATTATCGTATCCATGCATCACGTATCGTATATCGTATATCGCTTTCTACTCTCTCTCTCTCTCTCTCTCTCTTTAAAGTAGTCTCTCTCATTGTGTCTCACATTTAGTTGTGTGTTTTTCATTGTAACTCGCCTGCTTTTCATTTTTCATTTTGCCACTTGTCTCGACACCGCCATCCCGATCCCCGATGGTCGATCCTGGATGCTGGATGGTGGCAGAGCAGCTTGTGGCTTGTGTGTGTCTTTCTTTCTTTCTGTTTTCTGTTCCTTTTATTGTGTATCCATATGTATGGCAAATGGGAGCGAAAGAGGCATCAGATTGTAATCATAACAGCAAAATAACAAATTACCGTAACGATAATGCTAATCTAACAACAAATTACAAATTTAATAACGAGAGCAAACATACAACCGCTACATAGTACAGCAACAAACAACTAATACCTAGTACTTACCTAATACATACTCCAAATACAAATACAAATAACTAAACTCCAAAGTGCTTTTGTAGTTGAACTGATTGATTGGCTTGTACTATACCATACTATACCATACCCACATATAACCAAAAACCCACCCTTAACCGTACTCGTACTACCATAGTCGTACTACCCTTTAATCCGTAATCCATAGTTACCAAAATAGTGCCTACACCCAGACCCAAAGCCCCACGAACTCACAGAACAGAACAGAAGCAAAACTAAACCAAAACCAAACTAAAACCAAACCAAAACTGAACCGTAAACCCGAAAAAGAATTGATCTAATATTCCCTTTTGGCCCGCCTCTTCTTGGGCTCGTATCTGTATCTGCATCGCGCACTTCTCGTCAAATATAATCCCAAAACTGCTGCTTACAGAACACACAGAGCATCCATTCTGCATTCATCTGTGCATATATGAGTATTCCATCCAGGAACAGACATCCATCGACTGCTGACTGCATCAATCATTTGAGGCCTGCACATTGCACTGCACTCTCGCTCTCCCACCTCCCACTCTGTCTCTCTCTCTCTCTCTCTCTCTGTCTATGTCTTTCTCTATGCAGCACCAGTTCTCTGTAGCAGCACCAACCATTCCACGACATTCTACTGGCATTCCCGGCAACACCCCACCAACGCTAATGACAATAATGACCAACCGACACACCACCCCAACACCCAGCCACTCCACTCAGCCCCCACCCAACTGCATCTCACGCAATACGAACGAACCACTGAAAATGTTGAAAGCTAACTGAAAAAAAATACAAACAAAAGAAATCTTAAGAAGCGTTTAAGCGCGATCGACTTATTGTTATCGATCGACGGCAAATTCTCCCATGCTGATAATCTTTCTCTCTTGGTGTGCAATACGTCTTTATATGGGAATGTAATTTTAGACTTCTGTTCAGGCACTCGAGGAAGAAGGCAACGCCGAGAAGCACCAACTGGCCGCCATGCACCAGCAGCGTGTCCTTGCCCACATCAACCAAAGGAAGCGCGAGGCCATGACCTGCTACACCCAGGCCCTTACCGAGCAGCCACCTAACGTGAGTACAGCACACACCAGCTGCAGCTGCCACACATTTATTTGGCAAGGACTCCACTCTACTCCATTAACAAAACAAATCCCATTTTGGAAATCATTTCTTTGCGTTTCTTTGCTTGATCTCCCGGGTAGGCCCATCATGTGGAGAAGTGTCTGCAGAAGCTGCTGCGCGCCCTGCACAAGGATCGAGCCCATGCCCTGGCACACTACCGCCACCTGTTGAACTCTGGGGGACCGGGTGGACTGGAGGCAGCTGCCTCAGAGCGGCCACGCACATTGGAGCGTCTGATCGACATCGATCGGGCTGTTAACCAGTCGATGACCATGCTGAAGCGCTACCCGGAACTGTCGGCCAAGATTGCCCAGCTGATGAATGACTATATACTGGCACTGCGCAGCAAGGACGATATTCCCGGCTCGTCGCTGGGCATGAGCGAGGAGGCAGAGGCGGGCATACTGGACAAGTATCGCATCGAGATTGAGCGCAAGGTGGCCGAGAAGGAGCGCCTGCGTCTGGCCGAGAAGCAGCGAAAGGAGCAGCGTGCCGCCGAGCGTGAGAAGCTGCGCGAGGAGAAGCTACGCATGGAGGCCAAGAAGGTTGACGATATGCTCAAGTCGCAGGCGGCCGAGCAGCAGTCTCAGTCCCCGTCCCAGTCCCAATACCAGTCCTCCTCTCAGTCCCCAGCCCAGTCGCAGGCACAGCAACAGCAGTCGCAGTCGCAGCAGCAGCAGGACAAGAGCATCAACAGCAAGGAGCTGGGCATTGATGGTGGCCTGGTAACCGCCTCCAATCTGAATCTCGACACTACCAAGAGCGAGAAGGACCTGGCGGATGCCGAGTATGCCGAGGCCACTGTCAGGTGAGTTTGACTCTCATTCTCTCAGTGACTCAAAGACTGATCTCTCGCTCTCACCACAGCACCAAGGTGCAGACTGTGTTGCCAACGGTTGACGATGATGCCGTTCAACGGGCGGTGGAGGATGTGGCTGCTGCCGTTGCCCACCAAGAGGCCGAGCCGCAGGTGCAGCACTTCATGACCCACGACCTGGGCCATCGCGAATCGGTATTTGAGCTGCGGCGACAACTCGTGCCGCATCTGCCTAAAGCCTATCCTCTCTCGTTCTCGTTGCAGAGCTTCTCGCTGCGCCGCGAATTCGCGCACGCGCACGCGGCCAAGGAGGGACGCAATGTCTACTTTACTCTCTCCTTTGCCGGCATCGCCCTCATGGCGGCTGTCTTTGTGGGTGTGGCCGTTGCCAAGTGGCGAACATCGCGCTCGCCGCACGCCCAGGGCTTCATTGAGGTGGATCAGGTGCGATCTTGGGTTGAACGGGGAGAAAGTCTTCTCACAACTGATATTTCATCTCTATGTCTCTGTCTCTCTGTAGAACGTGACCACACACCATCCCATCGTACAGGAGGAGAAGATCGTGCCCAATATGCAGATCAATGGGTATGAGAATCCGACCTACAAGTACTTCGAGGTGAAAGAGTAAGCGTCCCCAGCGGCAGCGTTAGAGCAAGCGAGCGCAGGCGAGAGCACGGCACATCAACAGCAAAAAGCAAAGAAGCAAAAACAAAAGCAGCAGCAGCAAAACAACAACAACAACAACAACAATTTCAAAAAAAGAAAAACTTAAACATAATATTAAACACACAAAAAAAAATGAGATGAAGATGAGGCAAATGAAGATGAGGTTTTTTTTTCGTCAAAAGGAGCGCAGTTCCAATAAGAGATAAAAGCAGTTAAGAAAGAGAAAGAACGGAAGGCCGACAATTGGAAGAATCGGAAATGTGGAAGAATCCAATGAATGGTAATGCATCTATATATTAAAATTAAAGCAAAGCAAGCAGAATGGCAAACAAAAATAATATAAAATGCAAGCAATTAAATTTAAGTATTTAAATGTTTAACAAAAATGCAGTAACAACATCCTCCCTCTCTCTCCATCTCAAGCTCTCTCGCTGTCTCTTTCTCTATCACTCACACACACTAACACACACACACACACATACGTACGAGTACACCGACAAACACACACAAGGAAACAGTATTCTGTTGGTTTTCCCCTAGATTTCTGTGTCAAATATTTAAAATGAATAAAGCCCAACGAGGCTGTCGAATGTTTGCGCACACCGAAAGCGGAAAATCAACACACACACACATACACAGACACATATACACTTAAGGATGGAGCTAGAGTTGGAGCAGCAGCAGGACTAGAGTGAAGAGAAGAGCAAAAGCAATGCAAAAATGCAACAACAACAAAAAAACAAGAAGATATTCCTAGTAAATAAATTGTCAAGTCACACACACCCACACCCACAGACTCATGAATACAAATAAATACCCCCCATACTCATACAAACATACATACATACATATGCATACAGTCACTCACAGACAGACACACAGACACATATGTCATGGCTGCTTCGTAGCATACTTTCGAGCATCGCCAAATGCTTGCTAAAAACGGATATCCATATCTCAGCAAACTCTTAACAAATTACGCAAATACTCGTACAATTAAATTCACGCTAAGAGCTGAAAGCATAAACCAATACCCACACACACACACACACACGCATACTGAGACAGACACATGTGAACCTAAGAGCTACCTACGCGTACTAATCCTTACACGAGCATGCATGCACCGTATATGCAGGACTCTCTATAAACACGCTCCCAATAAACACACCCACACACACACACACACACACACATACAGCTATATACATACATACATATACGGCAAGGCAGAGTCAGAGGCAGAGTAAAATCCCACAAATTATATATACACACACCTATATATACATATATATACATGCATATATATATATATATATATATATATATATACAACAATATATTTAAAGCAAAGCAAGAAGAAAAAAATGTCCATAAATGTATTTATGTATCTATACACAAGCAAACCAAACACAGCAACCCAAGAATAATGAATAACGATTGATCCGCTGATCGGCTGAACCGCTGACAAATCGGTAGTCAATCGGTGGTTGGTCATGAATTACGAGTATATATTGTATTGTATGAATCTGCTATATAAAACAGAAAAGCAAAATGCAAACCGCAAAACGCTAAGCTAATTGCAAACACAAAAAAAAAACAAACAAAGAACAAAAAACAAAAGGAGAAACCAAAAGAGAAAGCAAAGATCTTTTAGAACTTTTTCAGCATTTTGTGTGTTAGTCGAAAGAAAGCATTTTTCTCTCTCTCTCTCACGCACTCTTAAGTTACATGTTTCACTCAAAAGCCAGCACAAAACACTCACACACATACACAGACACACACACAGATACAGGGGAGGTGGAGGATGAGAGCCCTTGGATTCGAAGTGCAATCAAAGTGTTTGCATAATTTTCCTTAGCGCCAAATGTCAGCGAAAGAAATCTGATAAGCAAAGCCCGAGGCGGTGTAGCCCCAAATAGAAACGGACCCGGACACAAAGACGGAGACAGAGACAGAGACCCCGGAGACAAGGACAGAGGCGGAGACAGAGACAGAGACAGCGACAAGACCTGGCACCGACTAGAGTGGTCGGAGCCGCACAGATAAACCCATTTCGAAATGGCTAGTTTCATTTCTCAGCTCGATTGCTTGGCAAATATTTGGCCCGCATTGTTCGAGCAGCCAGATTGTTATTCAATTAAATCAAATAATCGAAATTTCCTGCCCAACAGCAGTCGAAGCGCGAATGCTCTTCCCTTTGCCACTTGTGAAATTTGTAACAAAAATTGAGACCGATGCTGAAATTTCAACTGAGTGTGAAACTGAGATTGCTATTGAAACCGAATGATTTGTGACTAAAATTTAAATTGAAACTGTAACTAAAACTTAATTTGTGAATGTAATTATATGTAAAATGGAAATTGGGACTGACGCTGAAATTGAAAAGATAATTTTTAATCTAAACCTAAGACGGAAATTGTAATTGACAAAGATATTGAGGCTGCACATGCTGATTGACACTGAAGTTGTAGTTGAAACTGGATTTAAAATGTAATCAGCACTCATCGATTGATGAATTGCTTTAATTGCTAGTTTAATTCCAATTTCAACTGCAACTCCTGCTTCAATCTTTATTGTAGGTCACAATACCAATTGCAGATTCAGTTTTAGGTTGCAGCGAAAATTGCAATTTAAGTGTTAGGCCGAATTTCCATATATTTCCAATTTTATCATCAATTATGATTTCAATTAACAGTTTAGCATTTTTATTAATGGCAATTTCAGTTTTAATTTTGGCTGCAACTTCAGTTTTATTCTCAATTGAACCAAACACAATCTTCGATAAATGTTTCGATTCAACAACTTGATTCGAGTTTCAATCAAATCCTTTGATTTTTCATACACTAATTAAACCTTCAAGCTCATTTAAATTTCTTTAAACATTTTAAAATCAATTCAATATTCACTTTAAATATGGGACGCATGCCCAGCTACATTTCAAAATGTTCTTCATGTCCAAGGCCCTCCTGCACACTCTCAAACACATAATACCACGCCCTTTATAATGCTTAACGTATTGCAAAAGCAATATATACAAACACACACACACACACACATCTATATATTTCAAGAGAAACCAAAACCAAAAACCGCAAAACCAAAAAATGGCAAATCAACTACACAAAAAAGCGTAAGAGTAAATAAGAGAAAAACTCTAACTAGTCAAAAAAAGCTTGAATATTTTTTAATTTATTCATTAATACAACAAGAACAAGAACAAAATGGAAAATTATACATATATATATATACATATATATATATATATATAAAAAAAAAAAAACAAAACAAAACAAACCACAAAAAATGGCAAAAAAAAAACATAAAAAACAATTGATATTTACACTTAGTGAAGCAAAAAAGTAAAACAAAAAAAGCGGAAAGTAAAATTGAAAGCAAACAAAAAAAACCAAAAAAGAAAAGAAAAAGAAAAACGATGCAAATGTGTAAGAAATAAACCCCGTCCTGCATAAATAAAATTAAATAAAAGAATAAATAAATGGAAACGTAAAGAATATCATAATGCAAAAAAGATTTACACAAAACTTATAAAAAATGCATATGCATATAAGAACAACACAAAAAAAAACAAGGAAAGAAAGAAAGAAAAAGAAACGCAAAGAAAAAGCTGCAACAAAATTACATAAAACAGAAATCGGATGTGTTTTTGTCGTAGTCGTCTCATCATTGAAAATAAAAAACAAATGCAAAACAAACAGACAACAAATGAATGAAAAAGATGAATGAAATTTTCGAGAACCCAAAATGTGGAAGCTGCAAAGGAAAAAAGGCAAAGTAAAATTTGTGTAACTCTCTTTTTGTCCAACTATGATTTTTGCATAACGGATGGCCAGAGAGACGTATAAGAAAATTTAAATATTAAATGTACTCAAAGACAATTGTAATTGCAACAATAATTGTACGCTATATATACTATTATTAATGTGGAAAAGATTTCAGCATTCGGCATTGGTTGGTCCCCTGGTGGTTGCTGGTCCATGGTCTGTCCATGGTCCATGGCTCTTGGTCCCTGATCTTTGATCCTGCTGGATCGGTATTTTTGCGGGGAATCAGATACAGATACACTCACATACAGAGAGAGAGATTGCGATGTGCTCCTGCTCCTGCTTCTACTCGTACTCCCCTTCGGATGCTGGAAATGGAAAATTGTATAATGTTTCACACAAAAAACACAAAGACGAACATGCAACATTCGAACATGCAAAAGGAAACAAACAACAGCAACAACAGCAAGCAAGAAACCCAAAACCAAAACCAAATAAACAACAATTTTCAATGTGTAATCATTTAATGTTTTTGTTTTGAATTTTTGTGTTCTTTTTTCGAAATGTTTTGCATAAATAAAATAAAGTAACAGAAAAACCAACAAATCACCCCCACCCCCATGTCGCTGCTTTAACTGCTTTATGGGGGGGGTGAGGGCAGGAGGAATTGGTAGGTATTTTACCTCCAGATTATATTGATTTATTTAATAATGCCAGCAGCCAGCTGATGGGTCATATATTTCAGTGAAATATCGCCGCGCACCTAATCAATTTTCACCCGTTGCTATTCGGATTAGCATTGATAAGAAGGAAATGGATTCAACAAGAGATTTACTCGTCTAGCATGGTGGGGGATAATCCAGTTGCAATAAGCAGTTGATTGATAGAATGTAAACTAACAATAAACCCATGGAACAGAACTCTAGACCACTGGAATGTACCCAAATTTAAGGCTTTATTGGGTTTATTACAATAAATTAAGGAGAATAATTTGCATGCTGGATTCTTAAGAGCTTCCTCAAAACAAAACCACAAATCGAAGACTTATAATCAAGGTAAAACCCATTCCATGGCTAATCGATGGATCCACTTTTTATCTGCAGCTCCTTTGCTCTGTTTCATCTGTGAAGTTCCCTTAGCTTTAGCCCCCACTGAATTAGCACTGGCTGTGTCGTGGGCCTAGAATGCCAAAGAGTCTAACCAGGTGACCCATGGACAGACAGACAGTCAGACAGAGAGACAGACAAACTTCTAAGCCGCAGCTCTGAGAGAGTGTGTTGAAAGGGGTGGCCACAGTTGGAGACATGTGTACAGGTGTGTAAAGGTAGTGTGTGCTCATTATGAGTTTCCAGCTCGAGTGTGCCTACAAGCCTTTACAATAAATCACTTGAGAACGTATTTGTGAAATCAATGTAAAGCACTTCAGTCTATCAAGTGTCCAAAGCATGAAAATTGACGTACATTTTGATATACGAGCGAAAGAGCTGCTGCTGCTGCTGCTGCTGGCTCCGTTTCGTTGATTTGGATTGGCTGGACTCGGTTTGGTTATTGGAAAACACACACACACACACATACGCACGTGTGTGTGTGGTTGATCGATGTAGAACTTCGCTATGTGGAGCACGGTTGGACAGATAGATAGTGGATCTTTCTTTGAAATAGTTCGAGTGCAGCCCCCGAGCCCCAGTGTCCGTCTCCCTGTGGTTGAAACTTTCCAAAGTGCATTCTGCACATTCTGAAGTGTGTTCTACAAGTGGCGCACACTGTCCCACAGTTCTACGGCAACATGACAAATGACAAACAGACCACTTACCGGCCGTGCACCGTGCAGACAATTGCGCCTCTCTATCGGAACACACACACACACACACACAAACACATACACAGATAGTGTGGCAGATAGTCAGGTGTCTTGGCCGTTTTCTGAACAACTTTGGAATGCACTTGAGCGAATTGGGTGTTGAACATGCGACCAGCGGGTGGAAGAGCATTACAACAAAGGAATCCAAGGTACTCCACCAGTTGTGCAAATTCATATTTGAACTTGGCAGTACTCAGTGGAGGAGATATCTCGATCCTTTCAAATGAATTCTACCCATTGATAATGAGCGGCCATTCAGCTTTTGTTTGGGCAAACGAAGCAGCTCCTTAAGCAGCTCCAAACTGCATTTGAATATGGGTTTCAGTACCATTCAAAAACCTTTAACATTCCCGTTTCGCCTGCCATTATCAATGCGGCTGTCGCGCAACGGATGTGACAAGATGTCTGCGCAGAGATACAGATACATTTCCAGAACCAGAGGCAGAGCCAGCGCCAGGGACAGCGCCAGATCGTCAGATCGAGATCGTAGTGCCCAAAAAGCTTTCGCAAAAAGCAATTAGACAAGGCCAACACCATAGACCACGGGGGCGGTCGATGCCGATCGACCATTCATGGCAGGTCTCTCCATCCCCTGCAGATAAGGGCATAAACAAAATGCGCGCATACGTGGTGTGATAGAGATGGCAACTACAGCAACGACAGGGGGCAGGGACAGCGACAGCGACAGCGACATGGGTTTCTGGCTAGTTGGGGGCCGACCCACTCTCCTGGTGATGGTGTTGGTGGTGGTGGTGGGGTGGCCAGCGATAACAAGCAAAGATTGGAAACGGTAGCCTGCTCTCCCATCTGATAAGCTCACGGAGGAAGCCGAACAGAGGGCCCAGCTCGAAACTAAGTCCAAACATGTTCCTACAACATTAAACAACCGAACGAACGATACCCACATTCAAATTCCACATTGATTAGCCCTGGCCCATGGGCAACCCACCGAAAATAACCAGTTGCATCCCCATCCCAGTCCCCATCCCAATCTTTATCCCCATCCCCCTGACAGCAACATATCAGAGCTGTAATATCTGTTGGAAAAGGTAGCTGGCAGAGCTACCTCGTATGTATGTAGGTTGTTTCCATTATCACGGATACCGTACCCTATCGTCACTGATATCACCAGCTCGTCGCTCGACTCTTGTGCAAACAGAAACCAAAATAAAACAGAAACACGAGCGAGTGCTGAAGGTAGACGATGGACGGAGCCACACGGGAGTTTTATGGCCCAACTCCCGATCGGAGAGCGATATTATATGACAATAAACATACGCGCCACATAATCGCCCATAATAATAATATCGTTTTTTGGGGGCACAAAATTATTATTATTATTATTTTATGATGCGGCTTGAGCTCGAGCTTGGCAGCCATCAGCCATCAGCCAACAGCCAACTCAGGTATCACACCTTGGTCTAGGGGCCGACTGAAACATCAAGTGGAGGTCTTACGAATGCCAATTAAGATATTTATCGTCGAGCACTCGACAACAAATTTATTCATTCAGCCACTGATGGATTGGTCCGAGTGTCTTTTGGCTGTATTGAGTGAGTGTTGCTCCATCACGGACAATACACTCCCACGAATGGTAGCTCAGGGCTTAGCTCAAATATCAATGAAGAGATTAACAGTAAGAAGTAAGAATTCAAAGAATGCAATTCAGAGTTATTAGCAGCGTAGGAATAGCTCAGATTAAGCATATTCTGAAAAAGAGAACTCAGAATCAAAGCTTAAAGGAAATACTTTGGTAATGATAATGCGTGGCTATCGATCTGTCAGAAAGATATGTCCATATATCGCACACAATCAAAGCTTAAAGAAATATAAAGGAAGTTCTTTGAAGCAGGAAGTTTCCATGTATCAAAACTTCAATAATATCGAAAAACATTTAACAAGCTCAAGAGATCCCTCTTGGTGTATTCCTCTTCGCATTCCGATCCCAATCGCTTATACCACTGCACACCACTGTGCACTATGCTTAGCAGCAGCAGCAAATCGGTTCAAACAACAACAAAAAGGGGGGTATACAAGAACAAATATAAGCAAAAACCCCGATTTGGGGCGTTGCGAGCAAAGTATCTCCCTCTCTCGCTCTCGCTCTCGCTCTGTCTCTCTCCGAGTACCTCTCTCTACCGGGCCTGCCAGCGATATCTGCAGGGCACCGCATACACACGGACACACCGGACACGGGCACAAACGCGGACGCGGAATGCTTTATCGCGGTCCCCAGTCCCAGCCCCAGTCCCCAGTCGCTGTAGCTGTCGATGTTCTTGTGTACACTTATTGATATTTGTTTAACTCAGTTATTTCCCTCTCCGGCCGCCGTCCGCTCTCCTGGTGCGTGTTTTGTTTAATACCTATTTGACTTTAATAAGTGATTGTTGTACCATTTAAAGTGTCCCTCGTTGCGCCACTCCAGCTGTCCACAGTGCCAGTGCCAGTGCCAGCTCCAGTCCCAGTGATACTCCCCGTCCCAGTACCAGTGCCAGTGCCAGTGACAGTTTCAGTTCTTCGTCCGTGTGTGTATGTGAGGATCATCGTGCAGCGGCAAGAGCTTCTGGCACCGGGGCTCCTTTCATTAACAGTGCGACATTGTCAGTGGATACCATTCGACGTGGAACCGTTGGATCCGCATCGAACGCATCGAGTGCCGATCGCCAGCTTCGTGTCGCGTCGCGTGTGCTAGAGCGAGAGCGAGAGCGAGACCGAGAGCTTTCACTTGCAGTGCGAGAGCGGGAGAAGGCGCGAGAGCGCATGCGCATCTGCATTGGTAATAGTAACGGACAGAGGGACAGGGGGGACAGGCGAACAGATTGTTTTTGCTGATTGCGAGAGGCAGCGGTTTTTATGGCTTATTGAAATCGGCAAACGGCAGTCAAAAAGCGCGCGCACCGCAGCCCACAACGAGCAGAGAGACCGGCCCCACTCGAGACCCACCGTAACCGTAAACCGTAGAAACCGTTAACCGTAAACCGTAAACAGAAAGAACCGTAAAAACCGTTAAGCGGCGACCGTAAATCCAGACTCTTTCGGCACCGATAGAGCAGGCTAAAATGTAGCTCTCGATCAAGTGCAATTTGAGTAATAATAAATTAAAGTTCGCGCCTCAAAGCCTCAATGGTTGTACGGCGTACACACAAATTATAAAGTGATCGTGCATTAAAAACCGATCGGCCAACACCACCACCACACAGCCATAGCAACCCACTCCAAGCCCCACCCAAGCCCCATCAGCTGTCTGTCATAGCGGAGTGCAATTAATTAACCGTCGCGAGCTTAAAAATTAATTCATTAAATGTGCCACTGACTGTCAGCCAATTGCTTGCAATTATTTCAGAGCAATTTGCATTCGTCTTAATTATTTTTGTTAC
The DNA here is from genome assembly GCF_008121235.1 of Drosophila subobscura. NCBI lineage: Eukaryota > Metazoa > Arthropoda > Insecta > Diptera > Drosophilidae > Drosophila > Drosophila subobscura. The sequence continues at coordinate 18,513,800 of NC_048530.1, read as the reverse complement.
TGTTTCCGTTCGGTTGAGTTGAGTTGAGTTGTGGTTCTGTTACGATTATCCTCCTGGCGGCAGGCAGAGCAGCACGCGAGAGCCCTAACTATAATTATGAGCAATTATAATCCGAATTGCGGTTACTTCGAGGATTGCAGCTACTACACGAACAATGTGTACCAACAGGATTATTGCATGCAGCCGGATTACGAGTACAACAAGCATGTCTACGAGTAAGTAAATCATCCAAAGCACCCGAAGCCACCGAATTGCCCGCCCGCCCCGATCCCGCCATCATCCTTAGCTACAGAGGTTGGGTCGCTCGTCCAATCAGCCCACTCGGGGGCGAGGGATGGAATGATTACATAAATAAATCTGCCGTCGGCAAAAACACTCAGATAAACAAAACCCTGATCATAACATATCTGAATCTTCATGCAAATCACTCGGAGATTTGCTTATTTTTCTGCATTCTGAATCTACTAAAACCAAGCCGACAACTGGCCATAAGTGTGGATCCATTTACAAAAATATTCACCCCAAGATCTAATCAAAATAGTTTTCATTTACATGTTAAGTGATCCTCTCCATCGTTTAAGTATTCTTAGCAATAATCTGAAGATCTCTGAAAGAGTATATTATTACTTGAGGAACATTCATTCATTAAATTTTTATCAGTCAATGGGATCGTTGGCGGCTTTCTGGTGCCGTATCAAGCACTTGATCACGGGAGCAAAGTTTATGGGTTTATTTTTTCATTCACATTTGGCAGGCATCAATGAACAAAGTGAGTTGATAAAAACAAGTAATGACTTGTGGGAAGAACGTACATAAATTGGCAGGCACAACATTAAGATTTCTGAAGATCAATGCGAGACAAAAAAGTCCTAGACGCTATATCCACATAGCGTATATGCCTGTAATGGAGTAAAAACATTTCAATTATAGATTGAAAAGATTACCAAGATACGCCACCTGATCATGGGAAATGCCTTGCACTTGGATCTGCGGCTGATTGCCGATCTGTTGTGGGCTTTTTCCTGGCTGATCTGATCCCTGAGCAAATCCGACCAACAACAGAAGACGAGGGAAGTGTCAAAATATTTCCTGGAAATCGATGAGGCAATTAAAAACAATTTGATTTAAAATCAGCTAAGAAAACACAACCAAAGCCGAGCTAAGAAAACAACAGACACCGACACAGGACACGGACGCTGGACACAGGACACGGACAGAAAGAAGGCGGACAAGCAGAATTTGTGCAGCATTTGGGATCAAAGCAAAACGTATTAACATTTAATGGCATAACATAATGAAATTGTATTGGCTACCGAACCGGATCGAAATGAACTGAGACTCTCCCACCACTCTCCTCTACTCTCACTCTCTCTCTCTCTCTCCCTCGTTCTCTCTCTCTCTCTTTCTGCCCTCTGAACGCATTGATCGTATGCTTAAATCCCTGATTTTCGCACACGGTTAGGCTCGGTTCGACGATGCTCTGCTCTGCTCGGCTCGGCTCGGCTCGTCGTGTGTTGGCCCTAAGCCAATGTTACGGCATTGTGAATGGACTACAGTTAGCCAGGATCCCCGGCTCACTGACTGACTGACTGGATGGCTGGCTGGCTGGCTGGCTGGCTGTACGATAAGCCGAGGCAAAAAGGTGTCAAACGAGACGAGAGAGCATACAAGACCAGAACAGTACAGTACAGGATAGGGTAGGGAGCTGAACATAACAGAACAGAGAACAGATCCGAACCACCAACAATGCGCATTATTTCCACTTTGTCACCTTTCCGTCTGCCCTTGCGAACTGCGGCGGGTTTTTGAAAAACCAAAACACATGTTTAGTGAAATCGTTTGGAAAATCACACAAACAATACTCAGTGCGAGAGGGAGAGAGAGAGAGAGGGCTGCGGAGGCTACACATTTGACAGGCAAAATTTTGGTTTAATTGGGTTTGTCCATAATCGTTGCATCGAACCCTCGGATAATCTGGGATAATGCTGTTTGTGCCAAATAAAACCAATTCCATTTATTTGTACTTTATGTCATGTTCTATACGCTCTCTCCTTATTCATTGATGGATCTGCTCAGTCGCAGTCGCAGTCGCACTCGCAGTTGCAGTCTCAGTCCCAGACCCCGTACCAGTCCCAGTATCTCTGTGCCGGAATTTCCAATCCTACTTCGTGTGCCTCCTTCCCCATATGGTAGCAGGTTGCTTGGGTTTTTCTTACAGTCCTCACAGGTGGTGTCCCTTCAAGCAACAAATTGCTTGTGTGATCGCCGGCGACTGTTGTTTATGGCGAAACTTGTGCCTGCGGCCCACTTGTCTTTGGGCTGCAACTTGAAGGGCACCACCAGAGCAGGGCGCCAGAAGGATATGGACACGCTACACTTGCTTGAGCCAGCCCTGAAATATGTAGTTCGAAAAAATAATTTCATTTGAGCGCAGCTCCCCATCAAAAACAAAGTCGCCCAAGTTGAACGTACTCCAAAAACAACAAAAAAAAACGCGAAAAAAACCAGCGAAAAAACCTACAAAAAAATGTGGAAAGCTTCAAATGCCTGGGAATGTGTGCACATGTCCCCGCGACAACGCAAAAGGCGACATTGGATGAGCCGGGAAGTAAACAAGGCCCAAACCCAAAGAAAAAATTCCAAAGGAAGGCCACCAGCGGGTCGACCCTTGGGATACCCTCGAAGATGGCTCGTTAAGATCTGCGATTGATTTTATGATGCTATAATTGAACCACAAAGAGAAGTCCAATGAGCAGCGCTTCCAACTCTAAGGCCAAATGCTGTCTAAGAATATTTATAACATTTAAAGTCTAAGTTATTTCTTCACAAAATCTATTTCTTCCTACTCTTTGCTGGGTATTCTTTCTGCCCAAACGCCTGGCTGCCTCTAAATGAGTTCAATTTGCGACCCTTACGCTGCGATAATTTGTATTTATGTTTGTTTTTTTTTGTTGTGTATTCTTTTCGATTTGTTCTTTCTCAAACATTAATGCCAAGTCCTGCCCAGGGTTGGACTACATGTAGAGTCCTCAAAGATAAGTTTGAGCTTTGGGAGAAATATCCGTTGAGCTTGTGAAGTGTATTTTTGGTTCAAATGTTGGGCTACTCGCCAGCCCTGGGCTGGACTTGCTTGCTGTCTGACTTTCATGTCTTTTCTGAGGAAACTGTCACCCGCCAAATGGAAGGAAACTTTTTCACCTTTTTTTTGTCTACTGTTTGCCGCTGGGTGGCTTAAACGGTGCTGTCAAAGCGACGGGACGGCCACTTGCCCCCGGCCCCAGTGCCCCCCACCAAAAGGTGGTTCCGGGCGGGACCTGCGTCTTGTGTCTGTCCCTCTGCACGTCAGCCAAATTGTCAGAATCGCAGAAGTTGGTGCGGCAGAAAAAAAAAGAACAAGACCGAAATAAAAATCAGAAATTGATACATTTCACAATTTTGTTGCAGTTGCAGCTCGTTTGGTGCCACGCGTGACTTTGTGACATTTAATGCCAGTTTGTCAGCCAGTTTTAGTCAGTGGCAGGGACTGATTCCGTGCAACGGGGACTCCGATGCGAATGCGAATATAACACAATGAAATTTGCATCCAAGACAGTGGCTCGGGGCTCGACGCGGTCCTTTGATGGGCCTATAATGAAGCATGTGATTGCCTGAAGTATCACGGACGCGCGAGAGAGAGAGAGAGGCAAATGGGGGCGGATCGTGTCTCAAGTTGTTTTTGGCACATTTCTAATGTGACATGAGCTACGGAATCGGGCTGGCAAATGGCATAGACAGATATCTAGATACCTGAGGGGTATGCAGGAGTTTCACTGGACGGTGTCAAACATTTAGGAACATTTATGCAAACATACGAACTGATGTATTTAAGTTCATTTAAATTCTACCAATACATACTATGAAATAATATTAATAATATGATAAGAGTACATACTTTACCTAAAGATGTAATTTGTCGATTTATGTAACAGGAAAAATGACTTACATGAAAATATTTAAATTAAAAAGAGAAGAAGGGCGATTCATGCACATCCACCTATCCACAGATAGAAATGAATTAGTTAAAAGCCCAATAAAATGTAGATTAAGAAATCATACAAATATGAGCTTTATTTCAGTTAAAATAATTTTGTAATGGACAGCTACCGTAGGCATTGTTACAGATACTCTGACTCCTTACCTTACCTTTAGAGAGTTGGATACATTAAATGACATCCCGCAAAATCAGTTACTTTCATGCTTCAGCTATTTAAATTGTAATATGAAACATTTTACATTGAGTTTGCCACACTCCCAATTATGTCCTGCTGCTTGAATGAGAAGAATTACAAAGTTTTCGTTGCAACTTAGAGACCGATCATATGGGATCATTTGTGACCACCGCAAATGGGCAAAGGTGATGTTGGAAAAAAAAGAACGAGAAGAAATTAGAAGACAAAGCACAGGCAAACAATGGCACGGAGGAAGGAGGATAGAGTCGAAATGAGCATTGTGCCCGCTACGCTCCACGCTGAGCCATTCATGAAAAATATTGCAATTGAAGCCCGGCAATTGCCATGGCATTCGAAATAAATTGCAAATGTATCTACCGGCCAGCTCCAGCTGTGAAGGAAGTAGGAAGGAAGTGTGCAGAGGAAGTTGGCCGCATCGCACCGCACCGCATCGCAGTGTGGAATGAATGACCAACTGACCCGGGGAAAAGTGACTGAGCGAGCGACTCAGTGGGACACGGAGCTCAAAAAACGGCAAAGGAATCGGAGAGTCAACCGATCAAAGGTGGAAAACCCATTTGTCAAGCAGCTCCTCGGCGTTGCTCCTTACAGCTGCTGCAGACACTCGTACGTACACAGTGGTGTGATATGTACATGCCTTTTATCCTTTTTTATTAGTCAATGAGCTATTGAATGATCCAACCTCTGCCGAAGAGAGGCAGGCACAGGCAGGGGATGAATCGCAGCACCGAAAGTAGGAAGCAATTTGTCTCGAATTTGTCTGTCTGTCTGGCTCCTTCCTTCCTCGAGCGTTTTGCATTCGAAATGTCTCTGATTTGTCATCTGGCTAAATGATAATGATCCGCTCTAAGCTGATAAACGCCACTGATGAAGGCAACTTCCTTCTGAATCAAATTCCCCATTCAAGACACGCTAATTACTCATAACTTGCAATTGAATTGCTGATGGAATTGCGCATAAATTGCTTCATTTGACTTGATTCTAGGAACCCTTTTTGGCATTCGTAACGCTACATTTCCCACAACTGCTGACATCTTAAGGACTAAACAGGATCGCTGGCTGTCCCATCCTTAAGTAGCCAACGTTGATTTATTCTAAGCTGACTTAAGCAACTGATGGATTGACTTCTGAATGCAAATCGCCCTCATTCGATCATTAGGGATCTTCCTGCCACCCCAAAAACAACAACAAAAAACAACCCAAGTCAAGAATCTATCCCAAAAACGAACCAAACAGATCCCAGCTGTGTTTGCTCAGATATTCACTCGGATGTACATATGTACATCTCCCATCTTGAGGATCCCTTCTGTCCGAACCATGGCAACGCCTTCTTCTTGTGGCCCTCTCCTGCTCTCCCCTACATTTCTGCATAATGGATTTTGCAATGAGGCACATAAATTACCCGGAATCAATATCAAACACAGACAGCGACACAGATCACGCCAGGACAACTGACCAGAGGACAACACCCCGAAAATCAATCAGGAGCAGCTCGAACGCAGCAGCCAGCGGAGCTGAGGAGTGTGGGTAGGGATAGCTGGATGGCTGGACTATAAAGGAGAATGAGGCATTTCCGCTTGCATCCATCCATCTCTCAGCTTCAGCTTGCTCGCTGCATCCTCGGGGGCTGCATTCAAAAGTCAGTTTTTACTTTTTCTTTCTTCTCTTTTTAGTTTTTTGGGTAAATCACTTCCGCGCAACGAATCGGCCAGCCCGAAATTGTCATGGCCGTCAATTGAGAACACGAGCGGGCCAACAGCATACAGATAGAACATAGTGCAGGGCAGGGCAGGGAGGGAGAAAGAAGCTGAAAGATAGGGAGCAGAGAGGGTCAAAATGAAGGGAATAAAGGCAGAAACCGGAAGGTAAATTAAAATGGATGACAATGGGATGAACGGTGCGGTGCGGCAGGAGGGGCTGACATTTTCAAAACGAGCATTGAATGAACGTGAGGCCCGTGAGTGCGTAAGTGAGTGAGTGCGTGAGTGAGTGAGTGAGCGAATGAATGTATGAATGAATGGTTCGAGTGTGTGCATCTGTATGTGTGGCACGCTGCTTTGATCGCTTCTCGAGCCATGACCATGGCTGCGCTCTGGCTTAATTGTATCTCAGCTAAGCAAACACCTTTTGCCAAAAACCTTCTCCCTGCATGGCAAACGAAGCGTTTAATTGGGGTTGTTAGTGCCCCCCGCCCATGTCGCGCGGTTTCTGCCTGCTGAACAGAGCAACAACAGCAACAACAGAAAACATGAAGGCAATAGCAACAGGGATATGGGCAATCGGCGTCTGACATTCAACATACGATATTTTATTGCATTTTGGTGTGGAAAGAGCCGCAGCTAAATGGAAATCAACTGCCGCTGTTAATTGTGTGTATCTGTCGGATACGGATACAATTGGTGGCACTCCTCCGTGGGCCAGGGCCAGGGCCACTGCCAGGTTCAGGACCAGAGCCAAGCCCAATGCATTGTCACACTTCAAATCGAATTGCTGCCAGCTGCCGGCTGACATTTTTTTGAGTTTTCTCTTGAGTTTTGAATAGCGACACGACCCCCAGCGACACGAGGGGCAGGGCACAGCTTTACGGACGGATTAAAAGTATTTTTAGCTGCATTTATGTTGAATTTATGTATAAGGAATTGTTAGGCTGTGAATTAATAATGTTTTTATGTATTTTGATGGCTCCCTCCAAAGACTATTTTCTGCGATCTTCACACTTGACGGTTGTCTCAAACTGTCTCCAGACTGCTCTTTGGTTTAGTGGCTGCCCAAAGCCCTTTTCACTTTAACTTAACTTCATAATTCACATCAAGATGGAACTCATGATTAAATACAATTTATTTCTTGGAATTCTGCAATATTTGTGTCCTTCTCTTACTTCATTTTGAGCCCAACATTTCTTAAGAAATTATTATTCAAATAAATTATACAGCCAAAACTTAATTTACATTAAATTGAAGCATAAAGTTAACTTTCCTTTCAATTTATTAAATACCTGCACACATTTTCCACATTTCTATGTATAATTTCCATCTCATACGTTATCCACGCCCACGACTGCTCAGCCCCCCTCTCGCCATCGCTGATATGTAAATAAATTGAAAACTAATTCAAAAATGCAGCAAAAAGGATGCCTGAAAAGGATTCCGGCAAAAAACAAAAGGGGGGAATGCGACAGCGACAATGGCAGTGAGAGTTTGCCATTTAAGCATTTCAGTACTTAGATCCTAAATGGAAATAAACACACACAAAACAGCAGCAACAACAACAAACGGTTAAAGTAGTTTGAAGTGCAAAATGGGAAAAGCAAGGAGAAACGCAAATAAATACAAAATACAACCAAAAAAAAGCAGAGAAAAAGAAACAATAAAAATAAACGAGTTTTTGTGCGAGAATCGAATTGAATTTGTATGTAATTTGAATGCCAGGGAAGACTACAGGAGATACTCGTACAGATACCAGATACATTTTGCACTACTGTTGTAGTTGTAGTTGTTGTTGTTGCTGTTGCTGTTGCTGTTGTTGCTGTTATTGTTATTGTTCTTGTTGGCGTTGTTGCTGCTGCTACTTAAACTTCCTGCGGAAGCTAAACTATAACAACAGTCGACCGAGGCAGCAGCGCTGCTTGAAAGGTTTTTACTTTGTTAAATGCAACATCATCATTAAGCCCATAACAATGGCCCATCTACCCCCGCCCCACTCCGCACCGTCGCTCCTCACTCCTCACTCCATTACCGTTTCTTTTCCTATGTGGCAGAGAGGAAGGAACAACAACAAAAAAGAAACCCAATTGAAAATGGGCGTGCGCAGGCCCTGGCCGCAGTTACTGCAACAGCAACAGCAACAACAAGAGAACACAGAATATCCCTTTGCCATTGCCAAAATATCCTTCGCACAGAGTGAACTGTGCCGTGAAAATTTCCCTAACATGCGCGCTCTGTGCATAGCCAGCCATCTCGCTCCCACTGCGTGCTGATTGGCCGGGGCCTAGGCCGACGGGCGCGCCCACTTGGCAGAACCGTCGCAACGGTGACGGTGACGCCGACGGCGAGAATGGCTGCGACGCCGACGGCATTACAAGTAAATTTCCCCCACACCCTTACTATATGCTCGTGCATGTAAGAGGGGTGGTAGGGGGGATGGGATTGATGATGGTGTGAACGTCATGAGCGACAATGGAGTGCCACTTCCCTGCTGTAGAGATGTTTGGGGGTGGAGAGGCCTATGTAAAGAGCGACCCTCCACATAGAGATACTTCTATGTGCAGAGGAGATACTTCTGGTATATACTCCAGCACTCTTATGTGTATATTTGCACATATGTATGTACATATGTGTATGTGGATGGGATCCAGGCACGCCATGTGTCTGCCAATGTAGCATTTTCCCTTTTCTTTTGCTCCTTTTCAATTGCTCCACAACTCCCGGCCGTGGCTCCATTTTGGGGGATTGTTCAAGTTAGCTTAATGTTCGTGTTGATTATGTTTTTTCCTATATTTTATTTCGGGCCACTCTTCCTCTTCTGGGTGTGTCCTGGCAGACAGCGAGCGGCAACTTACACATGCGAGCATGTATTGGCATGTGAAGGATCTGAGCTAATCATGGGTTAGCTTATGAAGTCGAAATTCAAATAATTTTTGGCTGCCTCTCTGCCAACACGAAAGGAAAGCTTCATGGAAACAGTTGGAGAACTTTTCCGTGTACATATAAATGTGTCCCAACGTCAAAGTAATATTCGATACGAAACGTGGAAGCGAAGAACTTCAATGGATGATATGTTGATAAGGATTAGACTTTAAGATGCATTAAATGGACTCTCGTGCGCCTTTCTTGTTCGACTGTGGAGATTTTCCATTATAAATTTGTCCAAAAACTTCCATCAAATATTCGACTATGTGTGAGATTGATAACATTATCAGTTCAGTACACCAGGCCGCCAAAACAACATGAAATGGCTACGGCATTTTTGCTACAGTCTACTCAGGCTTTAAGCATTCCAACTTTTAACATCAAGATAAATCCACTATGTATTTTCTATTAACTAGTTCCTGCAGTGAGAATCTAGTCCGCATAGAAATGTAATGAAATGGCTGCAACGCTTCGGTTGTTTATGTTTTTAAGGGTCGCAAATGCTTCCCTTTACTCAATGCAACTTCTACCGTGTTGGGTTTTACATTCTTCTGCAAGGGTTACCACTGAGAGTGTAAGGGCATTTACAATCACAGAGAAATTGAATTGTATCATGCTCTGGCACTACTTTAATTCAGAACATTTTCGGAAACTCTAACAGGAAAGTAAAGTATAATACGTGAATACGCGTTGGTTTCTAATAGAGTTTGAGTGCAAATTGACTAAGAGATTATCAGTGAAACAAAATCGAAACAACCTATTTATATAAGTTGGAATTGTTTGTCAGTTGTTGTAAATATATAAGTTGTATTTAAAATGGCAACTAATGAATGAATGCATGTACATACATATGTACATTCATTGTACATATTTACATAAATATGCAGTCTCTGACATACCGGATTTTGTATTTCCATAAGGTGCAAGTGAATTGCTTTTAAGGTTTGTTCTCTGGCTAGCTATATATAAAGAAACGTTGCATAATTATAGATATGTGCACAATTTACATATGTTTAAGGTTTCACATCTAAAAAAACTGCCCACAACTATGCGAAACATCGTTCGTATGAAGCAACGGGACAAAGATGTTCGTTGTGATGCATTTTGATCTTACAATGCATTAAGTTCTTCTGTTATTCATTGTCTTTTAAATACATAAATAATATGCATTAACGTATTGAAACGTATTGATGGAGCTCGCATTGATCTTAAAGTGCATTTTCCCCACGATCCCTGTACATTTATTAGAAGCTGACATCATGTCTTTTTAAGAACTTTTCTGCCTCATTCTTCCCTATGCAATCTATGATATCATGTCAGGGCTTGACCATAAAATCATGTCCTGTCCCTCACTCCTACAAAACATTCGCACACACTCTCGGCTCTGGGGCTGTCGTAGGTGCGTCGTCGTTGTCCCCGGATCCCGCACTACAGCGACGATAATGATAAACACAATATAATGACGCGGCAATTGTTGACAACATCAAGTGTAGGGCAGAGCCAAGCCAGCATGGACCGGGCCAGGAAGAAGAGATAGTTGGCCGAGAGAGAGCCGAGCATTCTTTAACGCGTAATGTGAATGTGAATGTGAGTGAATGAAAGAGTTTTCCGAGCCACGAAAGGAACTTGTCTGACTGGCTGGGAACCAAGACCTGGGTACCAGTCCTACCTAGAGAGCTTCCCTCTCTTATGCCGCTGCTGCCGCTACTCGAGCTCTACAATGGCTCACACGCACACTAAGAGCACACACACACACTCGCACAGGGACAAGAGAGGCGGCGGCTCAAGTGGGCACTCGTCGGATAGGGCAGAGCAGGGCAGCAACAGCAGCAGCCAGTGGCCCTTGCTGCCAGCGGTGCAAGCGAGACGCACGGACAGACACAAGGATCTCTCTCGCTCTCGCTCTTGGCTTGAGCTCGAGCTGGCTGGTGGTGGGTTCTGCAGTTGTTGCCTTGCCGGTGGTTGAACGAGCCACTCACAATGTGGCTGCTTGTTGTTGTTGGTGTGGGCTTCTTCAGCGCTGTATCCTTGTTGAAAAGGACATGAGAAGCCACTTAGCGTGGCCCAACAACAGGAGAGTGTCTCTCTTCAGGCCCTGGGCTCAGCTCAGCTCGGGCTCGGCTCTACTTGGGTGCTCTGCTTCACTGGTGTTGCCTCACGACTCCATACACACATAAGTCTATGTCTCTGTATGTGCCAAATGGTGGAGGGATGCAGCCCTGGCCATATACCAAAAGACACCCTGCACACACACACACACACACACACACACTTGCACACACAGAGAGACGCAGAGAGAGAGACTCTTCTTTTTTTTGGTACTTTTCTGCCGTTGGCTGGTTGGACTCGTGTCGAGTTCTTGATGTCTCGTTAGTTGTTGATGACACTTCAGTTTGGAATGTTTAGAGTGCGGCTAACAGCGCAGAGCCCGAACGCGACCAAGTGAATCCGTATCCGCATCTGCATCCGCATCCGCATCCTTAGCCGCATCCTTCGTCAGATTGCGCATCCGTGATTAGCCGAATATTTTGATAGCCAAACGGAGGGACCAACATTGATTATGATTACCATTGGATTTTGCTAGCAGGTCCTTGAGTCTCAAGTGCAAAAAGTCTCCCAGTGCATCTCTCTCTCAGTTCGCGTGTGTGTGAGCTTTTTTTTCCCGTGTCCCCGTCACTGACTCCGTGTCCGGGCGTGCCAACAACAGCCACAAAGTGGCGGAGAAACGCAAGAGTCAGTCTCCGGCGCCCGCCGCCCAGCAGCGGCGCAAATCGAACGGATCCCCTGCCCCCACATCGCCACAGCAGCCGCCAGACGGCCGATCGCCCGCCGCTCTGGAGATGACCACTTCGGGCGCCCTGGAGCGTACGCCCTCAAAGCGTAGCCGCGAACGGGAGCGGGATCGCGAGCGGGAGCTAAGCAGCGGCAATAGCAGCGGCTTGGGTAGCGCCGGCAGCCTGCCCGCCTCCCCGCAGAGCGCCATCACCGTTAGTCCCGCCTCGCCGACGACCCCCACAACGCCCAAGCGACCGTTACGCACCTCCACCCCCTCGCTAGATCGCGAGGGCGAACGGGCCAGGGAGCGAGAACGCGAGCGCGACCGAGATCGTGCGGAGCGTGAGCGGGAGCGGGAGCGAGAGCGGGAGCAGGACCGAGAGCGCTCCTCCAAGGTCTTCAGCACAGCCAGCACCACGGTGCCGACGACAACGACGCCCTGCGGCACCGGACTGGCCGCCACCGAGCATCTGCGCATTCCCACAGGAGCGGCGGCCTTCAGTGGCTTTCCCGGCCTCCATGGCATGGGCAGCCTCATGGTGCCCTCGTCGGCGGCCGTGGCTGCTGCAGCGGCTGCCCCCTTTCTACCCTGGTCACCCATACTGCTGCCGCCCTGGAGCCACGCCCTGCTGCCGGCCGCCTTCTATCCGGCGGCACTGCGCAACGCCTTGCCCGGGTAAGCACGATCGGGAGGGAGTGGGAAAGGGGAAAAGCTCGTACTTAAACATGGGATATTTGGAGGGATTATAGATCGTTGGTGGGAACTATGCGGGAGCCACAAATTATCATAAATATCCCTTAACTTTCCTTAAGTTCGATTGGTAAAACAACTTTACTTTTGGGGCAAGAACTCATCTAGAATTTTGCGCTTTATTTGATATGTTGAATGACTTCTAAGCTCTATGGGATTCGCGGCTACAACATTATTCTATCTTCTATCTTTATGCAGAAACTGCATTGCAGATCCATCAATCCTAGAGTTCTGCCTATGAAATCTGTCATACTTCTGTAATCTAACTCTTTCCTCTCCATCTTCCATCTACTACTCTTAGTTCGATCTTTATTTATTGCTCGAAATGAGAGATTTAATTAATTTCAAACCGCTAAAATCGAATATCAAAGTTCCATTTCCACCGCTCGATCTATGCCTTTGCTTTCTGCCTAAGCCTCAGTTTTGCCTTCGCCTAAGCTTCGGCTTCGGCTTCAGCGCATAGTCACACCCCTGAGCGAGCCCCTGCCCTAGTGCCTAGTCCTAGTGCTAGTCCTGGCTAGCTAATGGACTTTGCACACTAATCCAATGAGGCCACTTGCTGGGCCAAATGAGCCAAATCCTGTCGAGAGGAAAACGCGCGAATATGGGACGTATTTCCCCCGTTTTGCTGGTCGCGCAAGTACTCAAGGTCCTCGCATTTGGATCGTAGAATTTACGCCTGGCCCTGGCTTAGAAATTCCCATCCATCCATGAGGACAGTAGGTGAGAGTGGTCAGGGAAACTCCAAGCCAGGGCCAACATGTGTGCAGCACTCGGTGCAGATTCGGACGACAGGTCTTCCCCTGAGCGACGACGACGGTGACGGCGTCACACTGTCTGGCGGAGGGAATTCCCTCTGCACACACAACATGTGTGTCGCCGTCTTTGTCCCACCATCGTGCCGGGCCGGGCCGAGCCGTCTCTGGCGTGGGAATTTTCGAAAAATGCAATGTGGAAAAACCGGAAGCAGCGCGCGAAAAACTTGCGCCAACATGTGGCACGACCTGAGGAGCGACCTGACCCGATCCTATCCCATCCGATCCGATCCGTTCCTATCCGATGCGATCCTGGACAGGTAGATGGCGGGCGATCCCAGCGGTGGTCACTGGTCAGTGGTCAGTGCCTTGCTCTAAAGCAGATTTGTGTTTAATTGTTGATGGTATTAGTGGAAAATCAAATTTTCATTAGCCTCTGGGTCTCGGTCGGGCTTTAACAAGGGAAATGGAAATGGAAATGGAAAAGGAAAAGGAAAGGCCACTGGGACTAGGTGTCAATAATCCAGCGATTTGGCTGCACTTAATCAAAGTTAATTCTTGCTCGAGCATTTTCCACTGAGCTCTCCCTCCACACAGTCTCTCAGACATTTCGCTCGCCCGCTCGCAATCTGCGAAAGTCAGGCCAGCGGCAGGTACATGTGCAGCCCCGACAGGTAGACCCGTCCAGTCTCTGTTCAAGCCACATTCTAAAGCCTTTGTTGGGCCTTCCGGCCATTCATGAATACCGGATGTAGCAGCAATGGGCACGAAACTGCAGTTGAAAGATGACAGAATGACAAGAGCAAGTAGCAAGTAACAAAATTCATTCAAGCCTCAATCGAAACATCAATCGTGGCATTCATTAAGCATTGAACCATTACCATCAATTTCCAACCAACTAACTCGAGTATCCTGCCTCATATTTATGGCCCATTTATTTCCACTTCTTTGCCATTTTTTTCTAATAATTTGTTAACTTTTGCTTGCAGCTTATTTGATGCCAAAGTGCCATCGTCGCAGCGCTCCGGCTTTCACATATCGGACATACTCAATCTGGACGGATCTGATCTGAAGAATGCCGCCGCCGCTGCTGCCGCCGCCGCTGTTGCCCAGCACAGCAGCGAACTGAGCCACGCGGCGGAGGCCAGCAATGGCCATGGACCGGCAACGCTCTCGCCGACGCCCACCAGTGCGGCGGCGCTGGAGGAGCATGGCGCTGGGGCCGGGCACGGCGAGCATCACACCACAGAGCACCACCCACAGCAGCCGCACCACCACCAGCCGCATCCGCAGCATCACCAGCAACAGCATCCGCATCCGCATTCGCAGCACCATCAGCAAACGGTAGCCCCTCCCTTGCCCCTGTCGCACCACCAGAGCAGCGCTGCTGCTGCCGCCGCTGCCAGTGCCGCTGGCGTTGGATCCGATGCCCATGTCGGCGCCCACGCCCATGCCGCCGCCCACCTGCTGGCCAGTCACAATGCGGCGGCCGCCGCTGCAGTTGCCGCCGGGCAATATCTGCCCAAGAACTTCGCTGGCACCTTCGGGGACGAGATGTCCTCCTACCACCACATGGCCCAGACAATGCTCCAACACTCGGGACGCAGTGCGTGGATCAAAGAGAACGAACTATACGGTGAGTTCAGTTGCAAAACTTCAAACTGGGGGAAGCTAGAATTAAAATTAACTAAGCGGGAGAAGATTTCTACAGATCTTAAGCAAGGAAGCATTGGAAAGGGACCATTCGAAGGCTCCGATAGATCTTTCAATCGTTCTTCATCTGTGGCTTGGGCAGCGATAACTTACCAAAAAACGTACCAAATTAACTGAAAAAACCTCTTAAACCCAATTGAAAACATGAGAAACTTATAAGGTACATAAATGCAGATAATGCAATGCAAAACGCAAGACTCTCTCTGGGCAAACATTAGATGACAAAATGGAGACAAATCTCAGAGGAGCATATCAGAATTGAATGTGCCATTCCAGCACTATATTTGGCTTGAAATCCTTGGATAAATCTTCCAAAATAAAGACGAAACCAAGATATATTTTTGACCTACACTTAGACCTGCAAACTTTGCTGGAGAATCGTAGCCACTGGCTCAATCGAACGTTGTAAACATAACCCTCGAGGGTGCGGGAGTGTTGCACCGATTAACTGCACGACTAATAATATTGTTAAATAATTGCCTCGCCAGGGAAGTGGTGCTCACCCATCCACTCGTCCATTCAAGCATTCATGCATCCATCCACCCAGCCACTCAGTCACAGGCATTGGGTCTCGGGTCTCAGTTATCGGGTCGAGGAGGCAGCTGTGTTTGCATATCGAACTCTTCCTCGCACTCGTATGTGGCATGGGCCAGTGCTGTGTTAACCCTCTACTATGTATGGATTCAGGTGCTTGCTGGGAGCGCTCTGCGGAGTGGTGACGAGCCATTTCAGATCCTTTCGCAGTTTTCTATCGTTTGCTTTTTTGTACATTTTTTTGTTCCACTCATGCATTGGATTGAAATTGGGCATGAAAATGGGAAGGGGACTTGGACTTGGGACTGCCCCTGGGGTGCTTTGGGTGGGGTTCTATTATAATCTTGACTAATAGTTTGTATGCGATTCACACTTGAGGATTAACTCTGTTGTTGGCCCAAGGATGGGTGTAGTCAATCGTTCCCGGCTTGGCCCTGCCTGCCAGCCTTTGTCGCTTGTTGTTGTTACGGGCCAAACATTTTCTCTCACTCGTCCTGGCAATTTATGGCACGCACTTCCGCTTCGTCCACGTTCACGTCCCTTTTGTCGATTGCCTCCCCCCACCACCACCACTCCAATCGCTCTTCCTCTTTTTTATTATACCTTTTTTTTGTTGTTTGGCTACAAATTATAATTGCTGCCCGCTTGCCGTTTTTTTCTTCCGCTTTTTCGCTTTTTGTTTTCGTTCCTCTTTTTTTCTGGCTGTCTGCTGTGCTCTGCTCTTTTTTTTTGGGAAACTTCACAGCTGTAGGAAGGAGCGTCGACGAGGAGTCGTTTTGATTATATTAAGTTATTAATTTGTTGAGTTGTCATGGAAGCGGCGCGCAGGGGGGGGCACAGCTATGGGGTAATGGATGAGCATTAGCCGCTGGGCTTTGTTTAGTCAATGGTAGGAATAGTCGTAGGAGGAGGAGCAGGAGCAGGAGCAGGAGTGGATTCTCGAGTCTGGAGTGTGTCCCCTTCTATGATCTCTTCTGGAGCCCTTGCGGTTTGCATGGATCACACCCGATCCCCTCCGAGGGGCAGCCTATCCGCCACGCCCGATAATAAATCAACGTGCAACAAAAGTCACATCAAAAGTGGGCGGTCACCCCATAGAGGGAAATCACTGAAAGAGAGAGAAGGAGAGCGATAGAGTAATGGAAACCGGAAGAGTCTTGCAATGAAATGCCATTGATGTTTTGAGGTTTGCCTTTTGTCCGCCCAACCCAGTGCGAGTCCCAGTCGCAGTCCCAGGACACATTCCGTGGCACACAGCACTCGTAAATGCCTTTTCATTAGCATCCCATTCCAATCGCTTGCATCCCGAAGGTCAGCAGTCAGCAGCAGGAGATCGCACCGTCGAGACCAGGTAGCAGGAGATTTTCCTGTCAATTTTTGCTTGTGTCTCTTGCTGCCTAATTGACATTATTAGACCCGAACCCATGTCGTGGCGGGAGCAGTGGCAGCGGCAGGGGCAGTGGCAGGGGAGGGGAGGGACGGTGCCCGCACATCTGGCCCACCCCAAAGCAAAGATCGACCACAGCCTCATGTCGGGCCGTAATCCAATTGCCAGAGTTTGACTCCTCTTCGGCAAACACACAAAATTTCGCCCGATCATGCCGAGCCGATCCGATCCGATCCATTCCGATAGGGGTGGGTAGCTGCAGAAAGGGTGTGACTTAAGGGGTGTGTCGGGGCATTAATTTATTGGCATTGCTGACAAATTCGTTGTCCATTGGCATTGGGTTTCCTTTTGTTCTGCCATCTCGCTAACCCACAACTCTTGTCTCTCTCTCCCTTTCGCTCTCCCTGCAGGCACACAGCAGCCGGCTAGTCCCGATAGCACATCGCCGGTTACATCGGAGGTCTCCTACACGTACATCGGTTCCAATTGCCAAACCTCGCCCGCCCTCTCCGGCGACTACAAGAACTACAGCCGGTCCGCGGACAGCGATGCCCTGTCCGTGGGCGATGCCATGCACACCATCCATGGGGGCGGCAATTCCGGCGGACCCTCGGCGGCGCATGCCCTGCACAACAACAACAACAATAGCACCAGCAACAACAACAACAACAACAACACTCACAGCCTGAAGCACGACCCCATCAACGGCGGAGGAGCGAGCAGCGGGCATGATGACAGCCTCAACGAGGACGGCATCGAGGAGGACATCGACGATGTGGACGATGCGGATGGCAGCGGTGGCGGCGGCAGTGGCGGCCTCAACAGCGACGGTCTGCCCAACAAGAAGCGGAAGCGCCGCGTGCTCTTCACCAAGGCACAGACCTACGAGCTGGAGCGAAGGTTCCGGCAGCAGCGCTACCTCAGTGCGCCGGAGCGCGAGCATTTGGCCAGCCTCATTCGTCTGACGCCGACCCAGGTGAAGATCTGGTTCCAGAATCATCGCTACAAGACGAAGCGGGCCCAAAACGAGAAGGGCTATGAGCATCCGGGCCTGCTGCATGGTCACGCCACCCACCCGCACCATCCGTCGGCGCTGCCCTCGCCCCGGCGCGTCGCTGTGCCCGTGCTGGTGCGCAACGGCAAGCCGTGCCTCGGCGATGGCTCCAAGCTGGCGCCCGACTGCGTCTCGGTGAGCTCAGCGACGGCCACGGCCATGCAGAATGCGGCCGCTGCCCATCATCTGGTGGCGTTGAACGGGGCCGCCTATCAGCATGCGGCGGCCGCCGCTGCCGCCGGACTCCATGCTCATGCCCATGCCCATGCCCAGGCCCATGCCCATGTCCATCCGCATGCGCATGCGCAGCGCGCCGCCTGGTGGCCCTAATACAGCTAGATGCGGAGCGGCATGGGGAGTGGCATGGGGGTATGGACACTCGAATAGTCGACACTGGAGCTGGGAATTCGAACAAAACTTTGGTGCAATAATGGAGCATGCCGGCTCGCCAGGCCCCACCCCACAACACAAATGAGCAACAGAGCAGCGAATGAAGAGAAAGAGAAGTCAAAGTAAAAGTAGAAGCAGAAGCAGAAGGAGAAGCAGCCAAAAAATATATGTGGAAAAAGTAAAACATAGTCAAAAGTAGAAGCCTCTGTCCATCCTGTAAATAAGTCAGACAAAAAGGCACAAAAAAATACATAAAACACGCAAAAAACAAAAAACAACAAAAAAATTAACTAAGAAGAGTTCGGAGAGCGGATATCATAAGTGTAAAAAAATATAAAAAATTACAAATTATAAATTAGAATTACCTACAAAAGCCCCGTGTAGCTCAAGAGCTCTAGGGCCCAATTTAGTCAATAGAATTTCTAAAGCCCTTTCCCTTCTCTATAACCATTCCCAAAAAAAAACAATATTTACATACCATAATTGATTAATCATATAAACATACTACTTTTTTTTTGCACTAAAGTTGATAATACTTATAAAACTAGATCTAGAGAATTTATTTTTTTTTTTTGTCTTAGTCTTTAGCATTATGAAAAATCCAAATGGAAGCCCGTGTAAATATTATAAAGAAATTAACCTACAAGATGAGTGGGCGGAGGTCTTATAAATATGAGTACATAATGTACACGTACATACATATGTACATCACAGATCGCAATGCAAATAAATCATATGTCTGTACTATATAATACCTAAAGCATTAATTAGTGTTCCATTTTTTTGTGTGTAGCCAGAATTTAGTGATTTTTTTTGTCGTATGAATAGACACTTGTCGTAGCCGATATTTTTTTCCTGCGTGTGCGTGTGTGTGTGTGTGTGTGAGTGTGTGCATAGCGAGTAATGAAAAACAACAAAAAACTCCTTGAATTTATAGCGAGTAATGAGTTCCAAAATGTTAGCAAGGACCCAAGGACAAAGACAAAGCAAAGAAAAACGAACGAATACGGACGGAGACGTAGACAGAGTCCGGCGCAGGTCAAATGTATTTGAGACAGAAGCAAAGCGAAGCAACCAAAACCAAAACTCTGCAACTTACATTTTAGAGATTTAATAAAAACCCATTTACAAACCATTTAAACGAAAAAGTGTTATTTATTTCATTCATTGAGTTGTACGATTTACAGATAGGATTGCTGCATGGCAAGCAACAGTGCCTGAAATATTTTCAATCAGAGAATTGATTCAGAAAGCGTAAAGCACTTGGTAGGTAAAGGTTTTGTGGCCAAATCTAACAACGTCTCGAAAGAACAAAGGAGATTTTTTAATCGGCAGAGAAACTCCATCTTTATGGACATTTTTAGGCAACATTCAGAACTCCCTGCGAGTTGTAGACTCAAATTGAACCCAACAGCAGTAAGTGTTACAAAGTTCACTTACTGATGTGCTGGCACTCCGGAATCTATGCATCATATTGCAACGAGAGCTCAGTCTTTCAATTGAGTGAAAATGGAATCGAGTGGAATGAGTTCTCCCCTCAACTGATCCACTTTTGTGGCATCGTAAATGCCTATCCCTACACACACAGCAACACCCCGGTACTGCTCTATCGTTTGGGGCGTATAAACATGTTGGACACACCATAAATATGGTCTTGATTATGGTAGTTAGCTACCGTTCTGTTCTGCGATTGCAACCGTAATCCATTGAGTTCAATTTCTGTTGATTACGGCACCACAACAATATTCGTGGATAGCGTCGGGTCGCTATAAAGCCGTTAAGCCCGATAAGCAGACCAGACCCCGCTGCCCAGCACTAAGCAATCGGACTTTAGGCTATAATACCCACCATCTATGTGTGGAACATACAATATCTGGAACACTCTGTCTGGTGGCTTGAATTTCGATCCCATTAACAATCGATCATGGGCGTTTCATCACATCGAATGGGTGAAGTAGTCAAAAAGCCGACGGCAAATCAGCCGCCATTATAGGTACATATCTGCCACCACCCCCTGCCCGCGACCAGTGACACATTTGGCAAATAAAGAACTCGAAGTCAAGTAGATGGGGCTGGAGTATCTCATAAAATAATACGAGTGCTATTCTAATAAACGACAAATTGAATTACTCATCAGTGGAATACTCGCACTTGAATTGACTCGACTTGATTCACTGCACTGAAGTGGATGCCACATGGAGCCACTCTCATCAGCAGTCCGAATCGAGTTGATCGCACCCATTATGCGAAACAACAACAACAGATACTGTTTGGCATAATAATTATATTCTTTTCAGGCATTCATAAACATCGAGTGCCACTGCAGAAAGAGCAAACGGACAACGAAATCGAAACACTCATTTACACGGGCTATAAACTTGAACAACTGCAACTGAAGTGCCATAAATGTTGCCACCCCTCCCACCCCTCTCTCTCCGCCCACATACACGAATTATTATACCTTTACGATCGTTGGGTCGTAATGGCTTCATAACACAATGTGTGTGGAGTATTGATAACTGGTTCACACTCGAATATCTAGTAATTGCTGATCTTTTTTTCCCCCTTTTAGTTGGGGGGAGTATGATGTCCTGTGTAGCGCTTGAACGTTACTCCCATAGAAGTACACATAATAAATTGCTGCTACATCGGAGCATCTGTCAAAGCCTTAGATCCCTTTTGCATCTGGCACTTTGGATTCCTATCTAGAACACACCTGCGGGTATAGCACGTATAATTGCTTGGAGCTGCAGAGCTTCTTGTCTCGGTAAGCCTTAAAGTAAATGTTTTACTGGCTATGCCTTGGATTCTATAGCTCGTCTCACCAGCAACCGAATGTTCGACGAAAATACCAAAAAAAAAACACGAAATTGGCAGCACGCTGAAAAAATGCATAGGAATATTCAAAATTCACAGAACACAGTCCTAAATTTATTGTATTTATGTAATTCAATGCACACACGAATCGGGATAGCCTGGGAAACAATCTGTGCTCCAATTTACACTCCCTCGAGTGGCTACCCCAAATCAGAACGCGTAATTAACTATGGCCTACAATCTGGCATACAGACTATATATTTGTGTACATAAGTATATATGCACTTATATATGAACATTTGTGTGTGCCTGTGCAGTCCCTGTCCAGATATTGAAAGCCACCAAAGGCCACTTATCGATTATTTTATTAATTGTAATCTCATTTATTTGCCCTACTCTGCGCTCTCTCTCTCTCTCTGTCTCTGTCCCTGTCTGTGTTTAATTTCTACGTTTATTTTGTGATAAATGTATTATTATTTGATCAGACCACACATACACACTCGTTCGTATACTTTAATCAATTTTTCATTACATACCTCGGACTACGTACGATGTTGTCTGTCTTTATCAATGCCAAATTCGAACGCCAGTGGTGGGGCCAACATTCCGAAATCATCGCTGATCAAGTGCCTTTAAGCACTAGACACGATCGACTGCAGCGACCGGAGACCGTCCCCACAGCTCCTCCACATGTTCAAGTGCTCAAGAACAAGTGCCCCAGGGAATGCAATAGAATGGAATGGGATGCGCCCGAGCTTGTGTTTTCCTTGATCCAATTCGATCTTTGCCTTGTGCCCATTACCTCAATTTCCTTTCTTAAAAAGCAGCCGCACATACACAAAACTGAAAGCCAACTGAAAGATGTCCGTAATGACCCCTGCGTGTATGTATTTTACATTTGATGGTTGCATTTGTTATGCATTTCAACAGAATTCAGCACTCTTACTCGAATTTGTCTTTGGCAGCACTTAATTTTTCCTATTAAAGTTAACATTAATGCGAGTGGAAATAATATTAAAATTGACTAGTCGAATCAGTAGCGACAAGGCCTTTGGCAAAGGTGATTTTAATGATGAAAATTCAGGAAAACTTTTACAGAACTTTTTACAAATTTCTCATATTTTTGATTAAAGTATGGGAACATCAGTTTCAGCGTGGGCTTGTGGAAGTTTTAGCTCCCACTTCAATTTCGTTTTTAGGATGACATGAATAAAAAATGACTTCTTCGACTTCTCTTGAGATGGTACCTCACGAAAAATGAATGTAACATCTCCTGAAGGGAGCAATCAGAACACAAATGTACGCATGCTCATACATATCCATGAAGAACTCTCAGCTAATGCCTTAAAGCTGCCAATTAACATTGTTTTACGAGCCAAAAAGACAGATTTACATTCTGTTTATGTAAATGTTTAAATTTGTACATATTTATGTACCTACATATGTACATGCATATGTACATATGTATCCATGATCTCCCACCATAATCAATCGGAGGATGCATTGTCTGCTGAGCTTTTAGCCCTACTCGAGGCATACTTTTAATGGCACCTGCTCCCCGGTGGACCCCCCTCGAGTTGTGTCCGCACACTGATAAGCTGGCACGTTTGTGCCGCTGACATGACGGTCATGCATGCCTGACCAGCCACTCGTCCGGGGAGGGGAGAAGTTTCGAAGTGGCGCGCAAGAGCTGGACTGAGCAGAGCAGAGCGGATCGGATCGGATCGTAACGAAACGAAACGAAACGATCGACCAAATAACTGTCCTCGCATTTGTGAGACATATCGTTGATATGGCCAGCAGAGGAGAGAGTAAATCGGGAGGAGGAGTGCGGATCGGGTGCGGCAATCAGGCTGGCGTAGCGTGTAAGCGTCGCGGGTTGTCCAACAGTCAGCCGGGTTGGTATGGCTTATCGCTGGTAGGGAGAAGGTGGAAATATTGTTATATTATTTCACGATTGTGCCAACTGTTGGTGGTGCTGCTGCTGCTGCTGCTGCTTCTATGGACTCCGTCAATAACAGTCGTCCCCTGTCCGGCACATCGAAAAGGGAAAAGGGATTTGTCTGTGTTAAAATAAAGGTTTATTGCTTGAAGCTCAGCTCCAAGTGAAGCATAATTAAAGTTCAGATCTGAAATTAATACCACTACAATGGGAAGCATTGCGAATGCAGTTGTCGTGGGCCATTTCTGTGGTTTTTGCTACGATTTTAAGCGCACCGTCATACACTTATATGGAGAACGGGCACGCGGCTTGAAACTCGTAGAAAACTGAACTGAAGAAACTGAACGTCATTCGTGGTTTGGCCATTACACCGATTACTTCTGCACCCAAGATTATATGCCTAGAATGCGTTGAACAAATTCAGGGACTCTATAATATGTTGGATTCACCTCCCGGAGTGTTGGAACAGCCTGAACTCCCACAAATGGACGTCGAAGATGCAGCCGCCGATGGGGTTGCCGTTGGGACCGCCGATGGGGTTGCCGTTGGGACCGCCGATGGGGTTGCCGTTGGGACCGCCGATGGGTCCGCCGATGGGTCCGCCGATGTGTTCGCCGATGGACTCGCCGATTGGTCCGCCGATGTGTTCGCCGATGGGTCCTCCGATGTGTTCGCCGAAGATAATTAACATCACACTGACTGAATCTCCATGTGATTGGAAAGAGTCCCAACTGTGGGTAAGTCGAAGGGTTTAACTGCGAATTTGAACGCCGCTAATGATCTGTTTTGTCTTTTGCAGAAGTCTAGGCTTATTCCACACCCTCCTGGCTCCTTCGCTTAAGCTCACAGCAAATCTTTAATGTGTCGAATCAAATTCGAATACTAACAAAACGTGAATGGGAAGAAATGCAAATATCATACAGTCCATACATAAACAAATACAAAAGCCATAAAATGTGCCATCTTAAATCAGAAACATGTGATGGCAGCATGCAAATGTTGAGCCATAGAATAACATTGCGTACATCCATGAGAAGAAATATTAAATTATTAAAGTAAATATTAAATGAAGGTGACCCCACTAGAATGATGTTAAAATCAACCTTACAGAATGACCCACAATGTTCGCACACAAATTAAACAGATAATTGTATGTTTCAAAT
Organism: Drosophila subobscura; assembly: GCF_008121235.1. Lineage (NCBI taxonomy): Eukaryota > Metazoa > Arthropoda > Insecta > Diptera > Drosophilidae > Drosophila > Drosophila subobscura. Next base: position 18,489,662 of record NC_048530.1, on the reverse strand, counting down.
CAATAGAACTCCTCCAAACAATCATATTAAATAAACCTCTTTATATTTCCCCTCAACTTGCATACTTGTCTTTCCCTAATGATCTTTCCAAGAGGCGTGGATAATTCAAAGATGGGTCTCCGCCAAAGCAAGCGTTGAAGATCTACTTAATGGGCGATGACAATACATCTTGAGAATTTCGAAGTGGCGCGCAAGAGCTGGACTGAGCAGAGCAGAGCGGATCGGATCGGATCGTAACGAAACGAAAAGAAACGATCGACCAAATAACTGTCCTCGCATTTGTGAGACATATCGTTGATATGGCCAGCAGAGGAGAGAGTAAATCGGGAGGAGGAGTGCGGATCGGGTGCGGCAATCAGGCTGGCGTAGCGTGTAAGCGTCGCGGGTTGTCCAACAGTCAGCCGGGTTGGTATGGCTTATCGCTGGTAGGGAGAAGGTGGAAATATTGTTATATTATTTCACGATTGTGCCAACTGTTGGTGGTGCTAGTTCTGGTGCTGCTGCTGCTGCTGCTGCTTCTATGGACTCCGTCAATAACAGTCGTCCCCTGTCCGGCACAGTGTGCGCCTAATCTAGATCATTGAATCGTATTGAAATGTACTCACCGGCCATATACGGGCGGAGTAATCAACATCCTGTCCGATTCGCGATACGCGATACGCCCTCCGGGCTATATGCAAATCATTAATCGACGATTACGGCCTGTACTTGGGTTTTGGATTGCTATTGCTGCTCTACGTACCCCCAGCCATTATTCTTATCCAAGCAGTCAAGCAGCGATTGGTTTATGGCCAGACTACTCGCACTCGAAATCAAACTGGGGCCAGGGGACTGAGAGTGGGGGACTGTTGGCTGAAAATCGCCATGCCAGTGGGTTATGGGCACCAATTATGTACTTCTGGTAATTTGCTTTGCCACTGCTGCCGCCTTTGGAGTGGCTCTATGGGCCTAAAGACACTCATGCACACACACACAATATTCTATGGAAAATCAGAGACACTGTCTATCCGTCTTCCTGAGATTTATTTATCTATTTACGAGTTTTACTTATAATTGCAGCATTGAGTGCGCCGTGGTGGCGTTTTCATTATTTTTGTATTTGTGGAATGATTTCTTAGTACCATAGTACCATGTTTAGCCATGTTGTGGCAACAAATGTTCAATCCTTTTGCAATCCAGAATTGTCCTACCAATTAAATCGTAATCCGAGTAGTCAGATGCGAAAACACGTTTTCTAGCTTTTTGTTACTTTTGTGTTTTCAGTTTAAATTTCAAACTGCCACTGCAGTACACATGCTTACAAAACACAGCTGATTCGTATGCCTGTGTTAGTTACATACGTTCCACGCACAAACGAAATATAAAAGTACAACGGTGGATCATATCTGCTGCAGTGCTGCTTCCAGCTCAGCTGACGCATATGTGTATTTCTTTTCCCATAAGGCCTTCTCTGTCCTTGTAGAGAGTTAGTTAGCATAAAGTCTTAAGTCATCTCGCCAGGATGCAAATTATAGAAAAATAAATTCAAATACATTTATTTCCTACATTGTTCATGTGTTCTCATGACGCATTGGGCGTCACTTGATTTTGTGCAAAAAGTACAATCCATGGCTTTAGGCTTATGTATATCGATAGCTGATATATCAATAATGAATTCCGCTCAATACTTCATGGAAGAAATTTAATATGACTACCAACGCAGAGTGCAATTTAATACTGCTGCGGTGGACGGATATGAATTGTAAGGGCGTATATTTAAGAAAAAAGCAAACAACAAAAACGATCAGCTGTTCGTGGTATTATCGATAGTAGCTGAGCCGACTGTATTTATGACGTAACGATGGTACGGTATGGATCGGACGCGTTCACCAAGACTCAAACCCCGATCGATGGATCGCTGCTCAAGATGTCCCATAATATTTTATGTTTTGACTATTGATTCAACTATTTCTCATTTCGTTAACCAATTTCTGAGCACAAAGAGATCAAAATGCAAAATCAGGTTGGCAGTCCCTCATTAAATATTAACAGGCTGGCAGCGCCATTCAAACGTCAATTTCATTTCTGCAACAAAACGTGTGCGAAAAGGGATTTGTCTGTGTTAAAATAAAGTTTTATTGCTTGAAGCTCAGCTCCAAGTGAAGCATAATTAAAGTTCAGATCTGAAATTAATACCACTACAATGGGAAGCATTGCGAATGCAGTTGTCGTGGGCCATTTCTGTAGTTTTTGCTACGATTTTAAGCGCACCGTCATACACTTATATGGAGAACGGGCACGCGGCTTGAAACTCGTAGAGAAACTGAACGTCATTCGTGGTTTGGCCATTACACCGATTACTTCTGCACCCAAGATTATATGCCTAGAATGCGTTGAACAAATTCAGGGACTCTATAATATGTTGGATTCACCTCCCGGAGTGTTGGGACAGCCTGAACTCCCACAAATGGACGTCGAAGATGCAGCCGCCGATGGGGTTGCCGTTGGGACCGCCGATGGGGTTGCCGTTGGGACCGCCGATGGGGTTGCCGTTGGGGCCGCCGATGGGTTTGCCGTTGGGACCGCCGATGGGTTCGCCGATGGGTCCGCCGATGTGTTCGCCGATGGACTCGCCGATTGGTCCGCCGATGTGTTCGCCGATGGGTCCTCCGATGTGTTCGCCGAAGATAATTAACATCACACTGACTGAATCTCCATGTGATTGGAAAGAGTCCCAACTGTGGGTAAGTCGAAGTCGGTTTAACTGCGAATTTGAACGCAGCTAATGATCCGTTTTGTCTTTTGCAGAAGTCTAAGCTTATTCCACACCCTCCTGGCTCCTTCGCTTACGCTCACAGCAAATCTTTAATGTGTCGAATCAAATTCGAATACTAACAAAACGTGAATGGGAAGAAATGCAAATATCATACAGTCCATATATAAACAAATACAAAAGCCATAAAATGTGCCATCTTAAATCAGAAACATGTGATGGCAGCATGCAAATGTTGAGCCATAGAATAACATTGCGTACATCCATGAGAAGAAATATTAAATTATTAAAGTAAATAGCCCAGTAAGTTCATCCGCATTGTGAAATGAAGGTGACCCCACTAGAATGATGTTAAAATCAACCTTACAGAATGACCCACAATGTTCGCACACAAATTAAACAGATAATTGTATGTTTCAAATCAATAGAACTCCTCCAAACAATCATATTAAATAAACCTCTTTATATTTCCCCTCAACTTACATACTTATCTTTCCCTAATGATCTTTCCATGAGGCGTGGATAATTCAAAGATGGGTCTCCGCCAAAGCAAGCGTTGAAGATCTACTTAATGGGCGATGACAATACATCTTGAGAATTGATTTTCAGAATCGGTTCCATGTCTAGCACGGGCAGCATTCTGGTGCCCAACCCGAACTGTAATAAATGTCCCTGCGCTTTGTTGTTCCCATGAAACAATGGCAGCATCAACCGCCGTGCCAAGTTCGCTTTTCGATAGTAGTCCCATAGTTTTGTTCGTGGCCAAAGCCAAAGTCAGCCGAAGCAACATATTCCGCTATGGTTACGTTGAGTTGCCTGTTCCGAGCTTAGGGAGCTTGTGTGTCCCAGTGGTGGTGCCTCCTTCCACAAAAAAGTCGCAAACGCAATTCTAATTAGCCAATGCCGGGCAATAAACCGCCGGAAAGAAAGTGCCCAGTGGGGCGTCTGTCTGGGGATGGCTGAAGATTGGCTGAATGATGGGTGGTTGAGGCCGTTCCCCCTTTTGTGGGCTCGCTGGCAAATCAAATCAAATTAAGTTGAAACTTGATGGCGCATTTTACAGTTCTGGGCGCGTGTGTGAGGAGTGCGAGACTGCCGCGAGATGGGAGATGGCAAATGGGAAATGGGTGAGGTGGGTGTTCGTTGCGGGAACATTTTTAATAATGTTGTTGCTCATTTCGCGCGCCATCGTCATTATCTGCAAGTAATTTCTCATTTTCATAGTCAATTAAGTCAATCACACGCCCTTTTAGCCACCGCAAGCGTTGGCCCGCCGCCCTCGAGGGGCTGCCGCCGCCCTCGAGGGGCTGCCGCCGCCACTGTGGCATTGGAAACGTTTGGAGAAAAGCCACCAACCACCCTGCCAGGCACAATTAACACGTTGTCGTTGTTTGATTCTCTTGCTACGTCCTATTGTTGCTGCTCTGGGCTGGTGGTGTGTTTCCGTTGTTGTTGCCCTGCCTAGAAATGAGACTGTGCCGCCCACCCGTTGCTCTATGTTGAATACCCTCGCAAAAAAGGGCATGACCGAATATTAGCGGAACAACGAATCGGCTGAGATATCAGGTGAAAGCTGCACAGAGATAATTATTGTAGGTTGTAAGTATTCGATGCAACCCTCTTTCGGGTTGAAAGAGGAGACAAAGTCTGGGCCTGTAGTCGTTGTTGTTGGAGTGAAGCAAAGCGACGACCAAAAGTTACGGTGCCTTGCGAAGCAGCGTGCGAAGCAAAACGAAAAACAGAACTGTAGCAAAAACAAAAACACACGACGCCCAAGAGATGAGCTGCTCTCATTCGTGCTTAGTTTACAGTTACCGCTCCGCAGAGCACATCATTTCATTTTTTGCTATTGCTTTTGCACTTTGCTTTTGCTCACGACAAAACTAAAAGCAGAGCAGAGAACGGTGAATTTACTTGCTTTACTTTGCTAAGCGCTAGAAAGAGATGGCAGTCTTTGATTGTTTTGTTGTTTCTTGCATACGGACAAACGGTGGGTGCGCGAACGAGAAGAAGTAGACACAAAGTAAAGGCTAAATTCGAGACTGAAGTTGAACTCAAGTCGTAGCTAAGGTAAGAGCACCAACTACGTCTTTCTGTAGTGTATTTTCATCGGCGGCCAGGATGCCAGGCGACCTTCGGGCTTTTCTGTTTATTTGTAATGCAATTCGGCAGCGCGTTTATTGCTCAATTTCCATCGACGACGGCGACGACGACGACGACTACGCGCTAAGAATCGCAGGAATAGGAATTACGTATTCATATGGCCTCATAGGGCTCATCGATGGTTGGTTGGATGGGAATGGGCGACGACGGGTGATGTGATGGTTGATGGACGATGACTTGCACAGTGAACCCCCTTGCCCACAGCACCCACTCCAGCGGCACCACCCACCAAACCGAACAGCAACCATAGAATCATCCCCGTGGCAAGGGTATGTGTGGGATGGGGCAATAACTGTAACAATTTCAAGCACTAAAACGACACGTGGCAGCTGCTTTTAAAATTGAATTTCCTGCATGTAATCTTGTACAGAGTCAATTGTTTTTGTGTGGGTGTGTGTGTGTGGGCCCATCCCACAACCTAGATCCCACTCCTCCTCCCGCTTTGCCGTGTTGTTGCACGTGCAGCTTGGCTGAATTTCTATGCCATGGGTGTGTGTGTGTGTGTGTCTGTGTGGTGTTTGTGTGCGCTTTGGCCACACTTTCTTATTTATGAAGATGCGGCCAATATGTTGACGGTTCATCCGTTGACCCACAGCCAAGGGGCTACGTCTACACGGGGTTGGACGTTTACACTTTGGGTGTGAATGAGAGCGGCCTTTTGCCATTCACAGATTGACTTTCTAATGGGCTGTGAAGAATGGCCTGTGGTGGGTTGCGGGCAGAGTGCGGGAGTGGACACGGATATGATGGGCTAACAAGGATAAGCTGGTCTTTGCGGGCACATAAATGGTTAATTATTTAATCGATGCAGAGCGATGAATCAGGTATGAGGTAATGTTTCAGAATGGGACTTGCTTACTCCTCTTCGCAGTGGACTCCGACGAGTTCCCACAGAGTCAGATCCAATTAACATGACAAATAAAGCAAGAATGGGTTCCCCCTGGAATCTCAATTGAAGTCGAAACCCCTAATGGACGCGGACAGATGAAGGCAAACAGAAGTTGCGTGCGGAGTGTTCTGTGGAACGTGTTGCCATTAAAAACATCAATTTAAATATTGCATTACATAATGATTTGCATAAAAGGCGCTCGGCACACACACACACACACACACACCCCTGCACAAATCACAGACAAAAACAATAAAGGGGGAAAAGTCAGCCCCCCCAACCCCATTAAACCAATCAAAAATTTGCACTTTCACATGACCCCGCGCGCGGCCGTCGCTGTTGCTGTCGCTGTCCCTGGTGGTTGCTGTGGTGTCGATCGACTAATTTGAATATGAGCACCAGCCGGGGTGCCATTCTGTGTGCCGTGCTTCCCACGATATCGATATCGATACGTGGCAGTGGGACGGAGTAAACCATTAGCAGGAGCAGACAATAGAGCCAGTCGCGAAGAGTCACCTGTGCGGCGATGGCGGTGGTGGTGGTGGGGAATCCCCCTTTCGATGGTCAAATTCCCTGCAGCACTTGGCAGCACCTTTCACCTTTTTCGATTGCCTTTTATTGCATTATTATTGTTAAATAAACAAAACAAAAGCTACAAACATTTACCCCCCCCCCGATCGAGGCCGTGTAGGAGCACTGGAATAAAGAGAAATCAATCAATGGAAAGGCTTCGCCCGGTGGCAGCAGCAATTAGCTGGGCCACCCTGCGCCAGATCACCCCGAACGGAAGTCCTTAAAAGGGTTTGCCTTGGAGTGTGTCCTGTCCGCCTGTCCACATGTGTGTGTGCCGCCTAATTGCGCGCGGGAGTGGCCCGGAGTCCACCAAAAGGGGTTCGTCGCGTAATTCGAGTAGACACGCTCCAACAGAGCCGCCTCGAGTGGCCCCTGGAGAGGCTGTGGTAGGCCCAAAGAGGGCGAGGCCCTACGCCTAAGCCGACAGGCACCTGTCACCAGATGCCGCGAGGGAAGCGCTTCACGGGGTTGGTTTTATGTGTAATGGAAAAAACATTCATTTAATTAACGCATAAAATCTGTAAGAATATTTAAATGTATTTATTTATTATTGCATTCAGATTTTACGTCGACTTGCTTACATCTATCTACTTTGACTCCAAGTTAAGTCCACAAAAAACTTCCCTTCTTCTGGCACACTGAAAGTGGCATCAAGAAAGAACTTCCGCACACACAATACCAACAAAAAGAACCATACACAATAGCCAGAAGAACCTTGGAGAAGGAGCCAACGAAGTGGTCAGCACATTCACCATTCATAAATCAGAGCCCAGAGCGCAGAGAACACTCTCTGATGGGGGTCGGGTGGCAGCAGCACAACAGAAGCCGGACAATTGACGTCAACAGTAAGTAACAATGATGTCAACTTGTAATTGAATTGATTGACAATATTTTATGTGGAACTAGAGCACGGAGGACCGTGGCAGAGTGGAGCAGCCAGCCAGTGACATCCGGCCCTGGACTGGACCCTTAATGACAAAATTTGTTTAGATTAGCATTAATAGATGGTCGGCAGTGATGGTGGATGGTGGCTACGGCAGGGACTGTGCCGCTGTGTGTGAGTGGGCCATAAAAAACGATAAGAAGATTCAATAAAAATACTTTAAGCGGAAGAACAAGCTTGAATGGCGATAAAAAAGAAGCAAAGAAAACAGGGGAAAACACACACCGAAGATGCGAACGATGAAGAAGGGTCACGGCACGAGCTCCGCCCAGGCGATTTTTGCAAAGGGGCAAGAACAGGACATGGGCAATATGTTGCAGGACACTCAGCCACCCACCCTCTGTGTGCTGGAGCAATGCGCTTTTTAGCTAATGAAATCGTTTGCTAAATGAAACGTGAACAGTCAAATCAAATGAATCTTGGCAGCGCAGGCAAGCCCAGGCAGCCGGGTGGCCGCGCTGCCGGGCAGCGGAAGCGGAAATGTGTCGCCGTTCAGTGGCAGACAAGAAAGTAGAAGCACCACCAATGGGTGGGGGTTACGGCGAAGAGTCATTACAAAATACAAAAATAAAAAACTTTAAAATCACATCTCGAGACTCTCGAGCGGCTGCGGTTACAGAATCCAATTGAAATCCACTTGAAAAGCAAACAAAGTTTGCTCTGAAATGTATATTCGAGTTTTGGATCTGGGATTCGGATTTGGTTTTGATGTGCGGCTAACTGTGTGTGCGCTTCCGCTTCCGCTTCAGTGGTGGAAGCGGGGAGCTGCGGGGCAGCGCGGGAGTAGAGCTGGGCTGTGGTCTGCTGTGGCTCGGCTTGGCTTGGCGATTAATTTGTTGATTTATTCGCAACGGAAGGGTTGCTTAATTCGTGCTGACGGCCTTTTTATTTATTTACGGGAATTCCTGGCCCATTCCACGACCCAACTCGACTCGACTCCTAGCAAAACAAAAGTCTCGCCGGGCCTCGCCGCTTCGGACAGGTTGGATCCGGGTGTTCCCCGTACAAGCTGGAGCTGCAGTTGGGAAAAGGTAAGCTGCGGCCTCATCTTCAGGTTTTTACCATACTTCTTACAAAGAACATGCCTAGAAGTTGCATATGGATAACAAATCGTTTGAATGATATTTTCAAACATTTCAAAAGTAAATCCTGGATGATACCATTAAACGGCGGTTTTTAGATTAAGATTTCGATTTAAATTTAATAAAAAAGCGCCCAAAATGGTAGGGAAAAATCTCTATAAATAAAGAAATAACTTCAAGCATCAATCCTCAATGATCTTCAGCTCCAGCCATGTTGCCACAGCTCTAACTGCATCTTCCCATCCATGCACCCATAAATATATGTATGCCTCAGGGTATCAGCTTAGTCGGTCAATTGTGCTGCCAGTGATGCCTCCTTCTGCTTCAGACACCCAGAAGAGAATTATTTCTAACGGGCCAAAAACTTTATCGTGGATCCTTTCATTTGGATACATTTTTTCCTCCCTCCCTCTCTTTGCCTTTGCCTGCCTTTTGGTTTCTTGTTGCTGTTGCTTTTTGCATATGCACAAAAGTTGTTGTCGGTGGACTCAGCAGCCAATTACTGCACCGAGCAGAGAGGGGGAGAGAGAGAGAGACAGACATAAATATTCCCAGTCAGGACAGGCAGAGTCCTTCGTCCTCCGTCCTCCGTCCTCCGTTCTCCGTCCGTGGTCCTTTTGGGTCTCGCTAGATTTGTATACTTGTTGTCTGGTTATCAACTCGCTTCCGGAACTTAATGGCCTGAATCCTTTTGCTGCCTTGATTTGACTTTCCGTGCACCACAGACACAATCGGGCTTCAGCCTGGGTGCATTGGCCTGTAAGAGCCGCTGCCGCTGCCGTTGCCGTTGGCTAACCCTTGGAATAGTCCAATGAAGTCATCGGGCAAGGCGAGTCCATAAGCAAATTAGCTACAACTTTGGCTGGAAGATTGAGAGCCGCAACTGGGAAACTCTTTTCGAATATTTATCCTGAAAATATATCGAAATTCGGGCCCAAATCTGCACCTCATTTTGCAGCATCCCACAGTGGGCGATAATTATTCTCGTGCCCTCGCTGGATCGTTTGTCTTCTCATACAAAGTATATCATTTTCGGCCAGTTGAGTTATGGCGTTTTACGAGCCAAAGCGAACGGCCAAGCCCGAGCCCAAGAAGGATGAACGCTGCCTGCGCGATGGGCAAAGTCCATCCATAACAATCTTGCGCCGCGAAACCCCAGGCGGGGGTGTCCCTTTGTTTGAGCTGACTTCAGTTTTGCTTTGTTTTTAATGCGCTTTTGATGAAGCCATCATGTCACATTACATCAAACAAACCAAACAAACCAAACAGAGCCAAACAGCAACGGAACACAACCCACGGACTGACTGACTGTAATGGCACGGAACAAAAGGGCGAAAATAAAATCAAATATATCCGACCAGGCAAACAACACACAGATTGAGGTCCTGCGTACGTTCTGGGCTTGTCCTGAGCGCAAGGGTGAGGGCGAGGGTGAGGGTGCGGGTGTTAAGGCAACAACACGGTCCCAGGACGAGCCCAAGGCAGCCCGGATTTTGGGCCATTTAGCCGCAGCAGCTCGAAAATCTCATAAACACTTTGCTCGGCGCACAAATTGAAATCTGGTTAGCAGGGGGGCAGGGGCAGGGGCTGGTTAGCAGAAGGAACGTGGGGGGGTGGTGTGCAGCGGTGTGGGTTTGCTGTAAGCAAACATTGACACGCCATTCAGGGGGAAATCAAAGGACAAAAGGGAGGGGCAGGAGGTGGCCTGGGGGTGGCTTCGTGTGGGCAAGGAAAACATTTAGCCTTGATGCGCATTAGCCGCAGCAACACATTCAGAGCCGCGCGCAACTGATGGACTGACCAACGCCATGGCCAAAAGGATTTCATTCACATTTTTCTCTCGGGGATCTCATAGCTATAGCCACTGCCGAGAGAGAGAGAGAGCAAAGATCAAATAGGTGAACAACAATTCGAATTTCCATGCACAAATAATCCTCCTCTGTGGCACTTTCCACACAATATTGAGTCAAGTGTCTGTGCTCGGCAATTGGCTGGGCAGCAGCAGTAAAAAAATTGAATTGAATTGCATTCAATCCGAGCATAATTTATGGACCCCTTTGGTCAACGACTTGTTCCTGCAAGTTGTTCCAGAACTGGGACTGGAGTTCAACAGGAACTGAGGAGCTCTGAGGATGCGACGACAGTGACAGGCACTCCATTTAGTCTTTTGTGTCCATTGTGACTCTCTGCGAGTTCCACTGGTTGTCCATTTTTCCATTTTTTAGTGTGTACTCGCACTTCCCCTCAAGAAGAACAAACTCAATGAATGGCCCTGCCCGGGGCCCTGTGGCAATGTGTCATGCTTGTTGATTTGTAAGGATCCCCCTCCCCCCGCTGGAATTGTATTGACCGGAAAATCATAAAGCTCTTTGTCCCACACGAAAAAAGAGCGCGACACAGAGAGGAAATCGTATCGAAGAAGCAGTCGCGTCATGGCTGGACATCATTTGATTTTTGGTTTGAGTTTGGGTTTCTGTTCTGAATTGAATGAGACTTGGCTGAGACCGGAAATGTTGCCCCGTGTATTTAATCTGTCTGTCTCTCTGCCGCTCTTCGATTTCCCATTACTCGGTTATAATCCTTTCCCTGCCCTGCCCTGCCCTGTGCTGTGGAAAATTCCATCTCCGATTGTCGCTTCCGCCGCCGCAAAAGTTGCTCGTTCGTTGCTTTCGTCTTTCTCAGCATCGCGGCATCATCATGAGTTTCATCATCGTTATTATTATGGAAAATTGTTTATAAGTTGACGGGCAGTAAACAGGATTCTGCCTGCAGGCAATCGGAAATGCTAAGAACTCAGAGTCCCAGCCAGGGGTATGGCATCCAAAATTACCATTCAACAATCGGAACAGGAAGTTCCCCCCTTCATGTGTGTGTGGTCGGGTTTTGCTTTTCTTTTTGTTGTCTTCTTATTTGGAGCAAGTGAAAAATCGAAGCCAGTTTCCATTTTTCGTAGGAATAATTCAATGGAAATCGAAATTTTGTTGAGTATTTGCTGCACTTTTTGCACTTTATTTTTGCAGAGTAAAATCTGTTAAAAATTTGGTTTAAAAAACATTTGGAAAGTATTTCTTAAGGTAGTTTTTGGGTGAAACTTATCTCTAATATCTCTCGAATATCTCCAATAAATAAACAAAATATACTCGAGGGAATATAATTTAAATCTACAAGTTGCAGGATTGGATTAGAATCCAAATTGTATCCTCTGCCCAGTATAATTTATATGAGAACAACCTTTTCGTGATTATTTCTACATTTTGCATTTACTTTTTAATGAATTCCCAGGCTTCCGATGGTTTTGCAGCTGGGGCAACTTAGAGGTGTTGGGAGGCTTGGAAGCTACTTGATTTGGCAGGGAGCAGCACTGATTAAATCTTGCAACATTTGGTTTCCAGTTGGATTGGCTTCACTTGTTGTTTGCCACGCCGCTTCCATGGCAAATGACCCATAAATGACACGCACACAAAACGACTTCCCTCTGCCGACTTGACCTGACCTGAATGAGCAATGTCCGCCCGAGCCACAATCCATCTGTCCCATGTGCCATATCTCACACCATTCACCATTCACCATTCACCATTCACAACTCATATTCATATTCGCCATCACGTGCGGTGACTGCTGCTCCTCCTGCTGGATCTGGCTGGAAGCATATGGACTGCTCGGGCTTATCCATTTATGAGTGCACATTAACCATTATGATTTATACAAACAAACACACACACACACACACACACACACACACACACACACATGTGTGTTCATGTGCGTGTTGGCCAAGAGACTAAAACCGTGCTTCGGTTGTGGGGTGTGAGGCAAGGACGAGCGTCGTCCGGTAAGTGCCGCTGTGCAGTTGAGTGGAAACTATAGATAATATTTTTATAGTCGCACTGCCTTTGAGCGTATGAAAGGAGCCAACGAATGACTAACTTACCAACCGAATCAATGACTAAATGAGTGAGTGAGCGACGGACTGAGCGAGTGGCAAGAAAGTGGTTGAGTGCTCAATGGAAATCTTTTTGGCATCGCGGACCATCGATCGTGGCACCACCATTTGTGTCTGGAAATCTTTGATCTGTGCACGTTCTACTGCCTGCCCTGTGATTGCACATATCATTCTCATACCAAATTCAATCAAAATCGAATGACTTTTCGCACATCTTTGGGCCTCAAGCCATGATGGATCTGCTGCAAAGGGTATTAAAAGCTTCGGCCCCCAAAATAGTGCCCAAAACCATCTTCCTTGTTGTATATTAAAATGTTTGCCGCATTGAAATGTATTTTTGTCGATTTCTTGATTTATGACAAGTCATTTTTGGGCACCAGGCCAGTCCTGCCGGTCAGCAAATGGTGCGTCAGCGTTTAATTTCATTTGCGCCGGACATGTGCCGGACATTAAGGAGTGCGCCGCCACAGAGACAGCGAGTGCAAGAGATACCAGAAGGAGTACGAGCACTAGTAGACCGGCGGCCTAATTGACAGATACAATTTTGCTGTAGCTTTTGTCCTGCCACAGAGGGAGAGTGTGTGTGTGTGTGTGTGTGTCTGTGTGTGAAACAAGCGCCGCTACTTGAAGGTGCGCCCACGGGCTACGTGTCGTTGCTTCAACCAAAAGGACTAGCAGGCTGATGTGCACTTTCTTTTTGATGCTATTTCGAGCAGCTGACAGAGTCAAGTTAATCCCTACAACTGGCTCGAGGTTCAACACATCCACAAATAATGAGACTGCGAAATTTGATTTAATTTAAGCTAAATCCGATCAACATATCCGGAGGAGTAATGAAGGTTCCCTTTGGAGCTAAACTGTTTCTTTGCCAATCACTATCTGCACTCTTCCACTAAATGGGGATTCTTCTGCCCAGAATGCAGAACATTCAATGCAAAAAAGTAGCCGAAAAGGCGCTTATGTCAATGGATAGAAATCTCTTTTTAAACCCTTTAACATATTGCTTTAAAATATATTCAAATTCCTTTCCTTTTCTTATGTCTCCCAAGCGAGGGCAACACGAAATGATTTATATGAGTCCAAACATTTACATTTTACACCCGCAATGGTAGACAGACTTTTCCATCTGGTGAATACTTTTGGGGTTTCTACTATAAAAAATATATATAAAATTTTATAAATATAAATCAAACTATAAATAAAATGTTGTGTGTGCCAAACACTGACTTGGATCGCCCAAAAAAAGATTAGAGCCGGAGAAGGCTCTGGCGAAGAATCTAAAAATGAAACCTAGCCAAAAATATGCAAAATATAGAGCCCTGAACAACAATTAGAGGAAAATCGACCGTAAGATAAAGGAAAAACTTCCAAAGTATTTTTCATTATATTCCTAAGTCAGTTTGAAATCAATTGTATTATTATTTCAATTACTTTAAGCACGAAAACTGAAGAAATAATTAATATCTGAATTAAAAAAATATGTGATTATGATAAGACCTTCAAGAAATGGAAACTTAGGAATAATCTAATAAAAATATGAATCGAAAAACAGTTTAAAAATTGTTGTGCTTAGGCATAAAAATATGATCTTACAGCATGATCTGAGGCATGCCACACAGTGCAGTGCGTGTCATAGCTGTAGGTTCCGACGTTGCTCTGTCCTGCCTTCTCTCCTCATTAGCCTCGAGTACATCAATCATCGGCTGGTTTTAATTTTAAAATAAAATATAAAAATCGCACGCTGTTAAATCCCTTCTCTGGCCGTTCCACCGCCTACTGCAGCCGCCTCCTGCGGTTCGGGATGGGGCACTTAATTAAATCCTATGCCACACACACACACAGCCACCCCCATTAGCCACCCACCATAAACCATCCTCCGCCTGTCTTCCCATTTACTTCGGCGGGCAACCAACCACGCAGCGAATCCCGCCCACTGCCGGAGCCAGAGGAGCAGCCGCAGCCCTGTGGCGTCATCTCTTTCTGGCATGCTTGAAAATTTCCCTTGAAGAGGGAAATTTTTGCAGCTCCTTCATTGTGCTCAAGGAGCGCCATTTTGACGGTGCTTCTCGGGACTCCTGCTGGGGCTCGGGGGTGGAAAGTGAAATGTGGATGTGGACTTTGACTCCTCCTGGAGTCATGTCCTTCTGCTCATGTGTTGCCCGAGGGGGGAAGCCAGCAGCAGCAAGATTGATCTATTTTAATAACCCAGGCTCAACGCCAAAATGTAAACGGCAAAATAAGATGTTAAATTTTTGAACGAATTTTTAATTTACTCCCACCCCACCAGCCTCCAGAGAAGGGTCTCATCCGAGCTAATCCACCGCAGTCTAAGCTGGCAGCATAATTGGATTTTATTGCAAGCAGAAAAAACGAACAGAGATGAATGAGTTTTCATTGCGCGTTAATCCTTTGCTCTTTATAGTATCATATTTTTGTCGAATGAATCGTTGAGAAAATACAGTTTAGTGATCTGATGTACGAGTAGTAGTTGGAATAAATAAATATAGTAGGTATATGTATGTATATATATATGTACGTATGGTATATGCTAAAGCTAGTCCGGACTCTTTCTCTTGCTGCTCGCCAGTTGTCCATCATCCGCAGCATCAGCATCAGCGTTTGTTGTTTTGTTTCTCCACATTAAAAATTACAGATTACAAAAAAAAAAGCACATACACAGACAGACAGTGGACACTCCAAGACTGAGCAACAAACAGCCCTCGAAGCTGCTTTTAAACATACGAGTATCCATCCTTACACTAACTTCTACGATATCTACGGCTCTGGCGTTCTTCTGTAAAACCGAAAAAACAAACAAATGCATTTTACAGATTACTTAATATTTAATAAACAATTGGTTTTCATGCTGTTGCTGCTGCTGGTTGCTCTTCTTCCGCTTCATTCATTCAGCCACGATTTGTCGACTTACTCATTCATTTTAGTCTACAAATGGTTTAGGGGGAAGGGCCACATAGATATGGACATACAAAATGGATTTTAGAAAAAAAAAACAAAAAAAAAACATACACTAAGGGTGTGGGAACTCTAAAGTTAAAATATTTTCTTCGTGTCGTGTCTGAGCGGCCACACATTGAGGAAATTTCTGATTATAAATATACACAAAAGACGGTAGACGCGAGCTGCGAGACCGATGCCCCTCTAGGTCTCAAAGTATTTGTAGATTGCCGTCACGTAGGACATCACCTGCATCCAGTCGGGTCGCTCCAGCTGGCACATATCGTTGATGTTCTAAAAGGGCATAACGAAAACCAAATTGAGGTCACTGTCACACGCAAACGGTTGGCAGACCGTTGACTCACCAGTGTGGTGCCAATTCCCACTGATTCGGCGGCGGCAAAGGCTAGCGAAAAGTTACGCCGCTTGTTCGCCTGACTGAGCTGATCGTAGGGTATGCGATCCGGCAGATAGGAATGAAGGATCGCACAAAAGGCCAGGCCATCGTTCCACGATGAGCTGAAGTTCGTGATGTCAATGTTGCGGTAGCCCACGGTCTTGTTCTGGCACCACTTGAGCAGTGCATTCCGCTTGGAGCCGCCATTCTTGGCCAGCATATTCAGTGGATCCTTGCGCTCACCTAAAGCAGAGAGAGAGAGAACAGAATGTTAAAGAAGGAAGAGAGCCACTGGCTACGCTTGACCTACCGCTAATAAAGGACTTTGAGACACTGCCAAAGGGCAGACTGGGCGGTTGGCTGCTGCCGCTGCTGCTGGGCGTTGCCGGTGTGGAGGGCTGCGAGGAGTTGGCAGCCGTCACCTGCTGCTGCTGCTGCTGCTGTTGTTGCTCGCGCAGCGGTAATGTGGCTTTGGTAGAGTTAGCTGATCCTCCTCCTCCTCCTCCTCCTCCAGTTCCAGCGTCAGCTGTTGCTGCAGTTGTTCCTACATTTACGTGCAGATTGCTGCTCTGCAGGACGGGCAACCGTAGCTGTGGATGAAAACCCCAAAGATTGATCAGAGAAGCTTCAAACAGAAGCGTCTAAATGTTTGCTTACGCTCTCATGCCAGTCACCGGAGGCGGGCAGAATGATGGGCGTGTTACCCAGCTCGGGCGTGCCACTATTCAGGCTCGAGTTGGAGCTGTAGTTTGACTCTGCCTCATCCGACTTCCCTTGCTAAAAGAACAGATAAAGGAACGAGTTCAGGCGAGTGCACAGCTAGAAAGGGGGAAGATCCCACATACCGCCTTGTTATTCTCGATGCTCTCGATGAGGGTCTTGACGGACAGCCTGGAGTCCTGCCGGCTAAAGCTAAGTTTACTGCGACGCGTGGCCATCTCCAGCTGGACCGTGGACAGCACCGACTGTGGCGTCTCCGACGGCTGCGTTTCTGTACAACGTAATCACAAAGAGAGTTTCAAATCAAAGAGTTAATTGGGAAGTGGAATTGAGCTTTGAGCTTACGCTGCTGGACCGGCTTTGAGCTGGCTGTGAGCTTCTCCAGCTGCTGCTCCAGCAGCCGAATCTTCTCCTTTTGCGTCTTGTTGTCGAGCACGAGCTGCTCGCGAGCGCTTAGCGCCTCAGTCTTGAAGTCATTTGCAACACGCACGGTCATCAGCAGATCCGCCTGGAACTGTTGCCATTCCTCAGCCTCTCGTCGCCGCAGCTGCGTCTCCTTGTCCAGCCGCTGCTCGGTGTCGCTCAGCTTCAGCTTCACATCGCCCAGATGCCGCTGCGTCTCACCGAGCAGCGTCTGCAGCTGGGCCTTGTCCTCGTGGTGGCACTTGGACTGCACCTGCAGCTCGGCCACACGCTCCTCCAGCGCCTGGCAGTCACCGGCCAGCTTGTCCTTGTCCCGCTGCAGCTGCTCCAGCCTGTACTCCAGATGGGAGACGGCGCACTTGGCATTGTTCTTGGCCACCTTGCACTCCTCGCTGAGGCCGGCCAGCTGCTCCCGCAGGCGGCGAAGCTCCGCCTGGCTGCGCGACCACTGATCCTGCAGCTCGGCCACTCGCTCCTCCAGGGCATCCTTCTCGCGGCGGGCCGCGTCCAGTACGTCACTGAGATCGGTCTTGTCGCCGCGCGCCAAGTCCGCCTCCAGTTCCTCGATCTTGGAGCGGGCATTCTCGAGCAGCGTGCTCAGCCTGCTGATCTCAATGGCCCGCTGTGAGATCTCCTCCTTGGCCTGCGAGAACTGCGCCTCGCCCTGCTTGCGCTCCGCCGTGGCCGCGTCCAGCTGCGAGTCGAGCAATGCGATGCGCTCCCGCTGCCGCTGCTGCTCCTGCTGTGCGGCATCGCGGGTCTGCCGCAGCTCGGCCAGCTCCCCGTTCAGCTCCTCCTGCTTGAGCAGCACCGCCTCGCGCTCCTCCTGCGACGTCTGGATGAGATCCAGCAGCTTCTTCTCGCGCTCCGAGGTGCACACCTCCGCCGCCTGCTTGGTGTCGCGCAGCAGCAGCTCCTGCAGCGTGCTGATCTGCGTGCGGGATTCGTTAAGCTTTTCCGTTTGGCGGCAGAGCGACTGGAAGAGCACATCCTTCTCCTCGGCGAGACGTTCGTTTTCCGTTTGGGTGTCGCTGAGCTGCGTTTGCAGATCGGCCAGCTCCTGGAGAGTGGCCTGCAGCTCCTCGTTCGTTGAGTAGTGAGTCTCCTCCATCTGAATGATCTTGTCCTGCAGACAGGCTACTGATATCTCGCTGGACGACGACTGCTTGTCCCAGTCGGGCGTGAGGCAGGGCGTCCCATCATGCGCTTCATTTGCCTGTGCGAAAGGGAGAAATTATGGAATCCATGGAGCAATTTTTCTTTCGTTAAATACTCACACTGGGCAGTGCTATGGAGGCGGGTGCTGAGCTATGCAAACGCTGCGAATCTTGTATAATCTGATGCTTCTCCGCATCCGACAATGGTGAGTTGACAACGTCCCGCAAGCGATTGCGCAAAGATTCATTTTCATATTTTAGATTGCCGATTTCCATTTGTGTTTTCTCCTGTAGGTTCTGTGGAAGCGGAAAGATCAGTTTTGTTTTGACTGGATTGGATTGGATTATATTCAATTCGCTTGAATCTCAGAACTCGACAGGTGAGTCCAAGTTTTGTTGTTGCTGTTGCTGTCGCTGTTGCTGTTGTTCGAACGACGCAAAACCCCAAGCTCTCTTCACTGCATTTTGCTCTGCAATCAATTAAGGAGAGCTCTGACTTTCTGCCTGTCTGTTTATCGTTACTTGTATATCTTATAGAACATATTAAATATCAATAAATATTGGTTTGAGTAACGAAGCGCAACGCCCCCCCGCCGCAGGTACACACCCAACTCGTACCACTCGTACGGCTGGACTGGTGTCCACGGCATTCACGGGTATGTTGGATCCTTAATCGATCTTAGTTATAAATATAAACCTCAGTTTTCCTCCTCCACAATTGCATACGCTTAGGCACAGCTTATGGCTTTACAGGGTATCACTACATCAATCAGCCATGACAACGCATCAGCGACAGACAGCATGAACAACAACAACAACAACAACAACTTGTGGTTAGCTTTCCTCAACCCTTTGCCCTACAACCAACCAATGCCCACCTGCATCTTAACCAGATCGCCCTTCAGTTTGGCCACCTCGCTTTGGTATGGCAGCAGCTCCGTGATGCGTGTCTCCAGCTGCAGTTGCTCGCTTCCCAGACGATCCAGCTGCCGCTGCAGCTCCTGCATTTTGTTGTTAGCCTGAAAGAGGGGGAGGGAGGGCAAGAGAAAGGGTTTCGTTTGGGGCAACGCAATGCTTTATCGATTGGTGTCGCTTACCTCTAGGAGCTGCTGTTGTTGCTGTTCTTTGTTGAATAGTTGTTGCTGATGTTGTTGGTGTTGTTGGTGTTGGTGTTGCTGTTGCTGATAACTGCTGGCTGCCACGGCTGCCACAGCCACGGCGGCTGCTGCAGCCGGAAATCCGCCTGCCGCCGTACTATTGCTGCCACTGTTGTTGCCTCCAGTGTTATTGGTGCCACTGCCACTGCCACTGGCACTGGCACTGGCTGATGTTGCCGATGCTGCTGTGGCTGCTGCTGCTAGTTGTTGATAGAAATCCGCTGCGGCGGCGGCAGCAGCGCCACCATCTTGCAATGCGGCCAATGCGTTGTTGTTGTTAATATTGTTGTTGTTGCCGCTGCTGCTGTTGTTGGTTGCCGCTGATGGTGGCACGGCCGCAATGGAAGTCATTAGTTGTTGGTGTTGTTGGTGTTCCGGTTGTACATTCGCATTTCGGGTCGCTGCTTGTTGTTGTTGGTGCTGAAGTTGCTGTTGTTGTTGCTGTAGTTGCTGCTGTTGTTGTTGTTGTAATACTGGCAGCTGCTTTGGTTGCTTTTGTCCTTTTAACTTTGACTTTTTCAGCGGCAACGTGTTGCTCTGTTGTTGTTGTTGTTGTTGCTGCTGCTGCTGTTGCAGTTGTTGTTGAAGTCGCTGTTGTTGTTGTTGATTGGTTAGCAGCAGCGCATCTTCATCGCCCACATCCACGCCCCTTTCGTAAGTAGCTGCCTCGTGATTGGAATAAAACTTTGTTGTCGTTGTGCCACTCGCAGTTGCAGCTGTTGCCGCGTTATTCAGTTGCTGCTGCTGCTGTTGTTGTTGTTGTTGTTCGTGTGCCGTGTTGAGGGATGTACTCGACTGCGACTTTTGGCGATTGTTGTTGGAATGCTGCTGCTGTTGCTTGTGCGAGGAGTTCGAGGAGTTGGAACTCGAAGTCCCTTGTCCTCTGCGAAACAATGATTTCAGCTTAATCATTTTTGTGATTCTCGTTTGTTGGTGCAAATTTTATTGTATGATTTTAGTTGTTGTAGCAAAACGTAAACCATAAACTCTACGTATGTGGATTTTCCGTGACTTTTTGGGCTTTATTTAACATGTAATTGATCTTTAAGCTCCCCTTTTATGGCATTATTGATACCACATGCTCGAGTCTTCGGCTTTAACTTATCTCAAGCTCACAATTTCGTAGATTGAGCTGCAGTTTTATTAATTTAAACACCACTTGTGGGATCTTAAGCTCCAGTTTTTGGTCCGAGCTGATGTTGAATCTCCCCAATTGTGGAGGGCTGTGATCTTATTGATTTTTCTGGATCTCTTTCGTTTCTTATATCGAGGCACTCGTTTTCGAAATGGTCGTCGTTTATCGTTGTTTATCGTTATCTTTATTGCAATTAGTAGTCGTTTATCGTTGTGTATTGGTATCGTTCTAACTATTATTATTATTATTCATTAATGCATATTTGTCATATGAGTCGCACTGCGTTCGTTTCCTTGCCCTGTTATCACAAATTTATATTTTATCAATTCGATTTGCTTTCTATCTTTCTCTCTCTCTCTCTCTCACCCTCGCTTGCTTCCTCTGGCCACTCTCTCTCTCTCGCTTATGCTCTCTCTCTCAGAAAAAGTGAAATTTCTGCCATATTTGGTGTCGTTTCTTTGGGTAGTGCAAGTTGCCGGCAAAAGACCTTCGCGAACAGATCCAAGCGATGAATGAAAGCAAACGAATGGGGGAAAAGCAAATGCTAATGACAATGCGTGATGTTGCATGCAACATCGGAAAAATATATGCAAACAATAACAACAATATAACTCGTTTGTGTCCGCAGACAATCGCACGGCATTGTGCCAGATAAGCGGCCACAGCGAGAGAGCGCACTCTGTTAGTTAACAGAGCTCTAGCGGCTGTCACTCAAGAGAGGCGGCACGGCACGAACGATCAAATCAGAAACAGTGACTGACGCACAAGCACAGACACACACTCCCCTAAATTAATATGCATCACAGCAACAACAATTTCGATCGGGAGGGGACTTTGAAGTTCAGAAAAGGCCAATCCCACAAAACCGTCTCCCCACCACTAGCTTCCTAGAGAGAGATTATTGCAACGTCAACATTTGAACAGCGCGCACTTGTGCACACACACATATGCACAGTGGTGCCCACAATTATTCACACAGCCTTAACCGGCAAGCCAAGCCATAATGGCAAGATATGGCTTCCAAATATAACCACTACTAAAGCTAGAATTGTTTGCAAATATCAACGAAGGTTGCAAAAGTTGAGCGAATAATTGTGGGAATCACTGTAACAATAGAAGTGTACGAACATGCATATGCACGTACATATGCATGTTTGTATGTAAATAGGCGCCAGTGGGAGCAAAAGCGATCAAGAGATCAGCAGAGGACTCAACTTCCCCTGCCCCTACCCGCTGGGTACAAGGGCCGCACTGTTGTGTTTGTTCATGTGTTATTTTCTCCCCCCCATTGTCATAGGCCGGATTACTCATGGCCCGGCATGACACGACGCGTCTCTCCCCCCCGCCCACGCCCACTACTTCCAATTGAAAGAAACGAGGCTGAATTGTAACATGACATTGACAGCTGACCGCAGTCGGCAGCAGTGCACTTGCAAGCAGCCTGTCGCGGGCCAGTGTTGGTAAACTATCTGCCCATATACATAGAGCTGGCGGCTTATGTGTCTTGGCCATTTATGGCCTCGGAAACAGTCCGGCAACAGAAATCTTTTGTTAATTTGTTGTTTTTTTTGGGACAGCGCATAGCCCACGCGAAACACGCAAATTTGTGTTTATTTCATTTAGGCCTTTAAATTGAAAGGCAAACAGAGACGAACGACATGACATCATGCAAACAGAAACCAAAAAAATAACCGAAATTAAATGTACATTTGAGGGACACTTTTTAATTGCTGATGAACATGAAACCTTATCAGGTGGTGAGGGGTTTATCTAGACCCGCAATTTGTTTGCACTGCGATAATGTTGGATAATTGGCCAGCAAGAAAGTGAAAAAAATCACAGAGCAGTTGGAGTGGAGTCGTTTATCGTTTTAATGTTAATTTGATTATGTGTCGGCGAAGGCAACAGTTGATGGGATGTTGGGCAGGGGGGGTGGTGCACACGCGCGCCCTGATTTCGGCAACACATGTGCGTTGTCCAGCACTGTGCAATGCAACTGCACAGTGGGAGCAAGCGAAACAGGATGTGGAGATCTCTTGGATTGCCCTTCAAGCAACAGTAGAGAGGGAGAGAAAGATAATTGAATGGAGCCACAAACACACACGCACGCAAACACGCAAACGCTGATTTAATTTCTTGCAGCAAATAACTGTAAAGGGGTATTTTTTCTTTATTTTCGCACTCTTTCGCGCTAGCGCAAAGAAAAATAAACCGGAATACGCCAGCAAAACAAAAAAGTCAACTCTTCACACGACACACCAGCACAAAAGGCACACACATATACACGAATCGTATACACGCACGTACGCACATACCCGAGCGGAATAATAGTTACGAATTATTAACTACGGCATCCACATAATGAAATAAAATAAAATAAAAATGAAGAAAGAACAACAAGGCGGAGGCGCAGCGAGAAAGAAATGCACGAGAAATGAGCGACAAAAAAAAATAGAACTGACAACAAAGCGACGCGCGTTTTCTGTTTCTGTTTTTTCTGCAAACAACAACAACAAGTGTCCATCAGTGCTGGAAAACTATCGATATGACTATCGATAGCTGCTTCTAACACCTATCTTCCAACAATATACATGTAATTGTTGTGGCGAAGCCATTCAATTGCCCTATCCAACTTTATTTAACTGCTTTTGAGTATGCGCTACAGTCTGAATTTTAAGATGTGTAGAAATTCTCGAATCAAGCGATATTATTGTTAATCGAATTGCGGAAATCGCCAAGCGCATTCGTCTCGCAACACTATCGTGAGCTGCACGGCGCTAGGTGGCGCTTCGCACGGCGCATGCGTGCCGCGTTGCCCAACACCACAAAGGCGCGCTAGTTTTAAAATTTTGAAACTACACATTTGATCAACTCAATTCACAGCAACTGAAATACTCAATTTATAATTGTCAACGCAGTCAAGCCTCCGCTGGCATTAATAATTGTTTTTAATGTATGGTGTAGAGTTTTCTTTCAAGACCAACCTGGGAGAAACCTGACCGAGTGTCTGCCCTCCATCGCTTTGAAGGTCAAGAGTTTAGCAAGAGCGGAAAGGGTATGCAAAATCTTCGACTTTCCAATGAACGACAAAACATTTCATTCTCTTGTTAATTTTCGCCCGCCACTCTACACATTCTTTGTGGGATTTTCTTGCAGATACTTTTGCCTCTTCTTCTTTGGGCTCTTTCTTCTTTATTCCCTACCTATTCCACCTTCTTTTCTAATTCCCTCTTCTCTTCTTCTCTTTCTTGGGAGCTTATCAAAGAGAAGCAGCAAAACTTAGGAGAGAGAGAGAGAGAGAGAGAGAGAGAGAGAGAAAAAACCGCAAAAGCCACCAAAGCGCGTCGTTCGGTTTTTTGTTTTGCGGTTTTCTGCATTTCTCTTTTTGTTTCTCTTTTATGATTTTTCATTGTTTTCGGAGAGGTTGGTTATGGATCGGGCTGGGGGAGGGTCTCGCTTTCGATGGGGTCTATGACCATACAGAAACGTCACTTATCGTTACAGCTGCTGCTGCCGCGCTCACACCATAATCATGTCTGTGTACCGCTGATAACCGCAGAAGCTGACCATCAGCTAGCCCCCTGCCCCGCGCCGGTATCGCATTACGCTCTGCTAGTGGCCCACCACCTCTATGGATCCAACCTCTATGGCCAGCGAGCATGACATATTCAAAAAAATGCACGTAATCCCAGCACACAGGCACCGACACTCGTATACCCTGTCCATTAGAAATTTCAGCGATTATATCAATAAATATTTGACAGCTCATTGCGAAGTCTCTTTTAAGAAGATCTCAACAGGGAAAACAGGGATACGCACATAGAATACGTGCAATCAAAATGTAAATTTTCTCCTGCAGAGAGGCAGTGAGAGAGGGGCACATGAGTACCGGTACTCATATTCAAAGTTATTCAGCATTAGCCATAACCAGAAGTGCCGGCCACTGGCCTAGCGTGAGCCAGAGCCAGAGCGAGGGGTGGGGTGGGCCAGGGAGGCAGGCCGGCCCCCTCGGGCCATTCACTTGTGTGCGTGTGCGTGGAGTGGGGTTAGGTAAAGTACGGTGCGGCGAGGTGTATTGCTCTGTGAATTTTGTTTCTTTATGAACGGTTACGCTTTGGCGCGCCAAACCAATGCTCGCTACAGCCCAAGCAAAGAGGCATATCGGATGCCAGATGAATGAAGGAAGCAACGGAGCAGAGAATATCGGTAAATGAGAAACAAACGAGCAATGGAGGATGAAGTATAAGATAATCAGCCAATTAATGTGTGCTCCTGTTGAGAAACAAAAAACAAATAAGTTCTGATATGCACGGACATGAAGTTATGTTTAGCAATACGAAGAGCTAAATGCTCTATTAACCTTGGAATGGCATATAAAACGTCGTCGCTTTACACGGAGAGATGGCAAAAGAGATAAAGATGGAGCGAGAGAGAGGGCACCTGTTAATGCAATGCCGAATGAGAGAAAAAACTGTAGCGCACCGGAGCGCTGTCGCAGCGGTCGACGCCTGCGCCGCAGCTGACGCGAACCGTTTTACCGCTCGAATTATGCGCCGCGTAGCTCTCCCTCGTTCAAGCAGTGCGTATGCTTATGTTCCATCGCGCATTGTTCACCGCCCCACCACGACCGCCAGCCATATGCTGGCCGGCTCTTGTTATACCCTTGAAAGAAGTGCGTTGAGGCTTTGACCAAATGTTTGGCGGCCAGGCAGTACTTTCCTATTCATATTCTTCGTCAGGATCAACAGGAGAGAAACAAAATTAGATCCCTATAGCATATGGCTGCCATAGAAACTGTTGTACGAGAAAAGAAACTCGAATTTGATGAAAATTTCCACATTTCTCAACGTTTTGGGAAAGTTTTTCTATAGAACCATGGGAACGATAGGTCTGCGAGGGTATTCAAAGCTTCGGAACCCTAATCTAGTCTTTCTTTCTGGTTTATTGTATAATTTCTTTAGTGCTAGCCCAAGAGCTTTGACTTTGGTTTTTTGATGCATAGAAACGGCCCCGAAATCCGTTTCCTTTCGCTCCTCTAGTGTATAACAATAAATTATTTTTAGAAAACGGTTTCATTTTCGCTTGTCGAAATATAAATTAACTTTTTTTTCTCGGTTATTGTTGGGAGTTTTAGCCATTGTTGTGTGTTGACATGCCGTCGACCATTTCTAAAAGTTGTGTTTCTTTTTTGTAAATACATATTTATGCGCGTTTTCTTCTTGTTGTGGAATTTTAGGTGTTTTCTTTGATGTTTGATGGTTTACGTTTTGCTACGGATGTTACTTTCGGACTTAGAAGCGGCAGAAAGTGGAAGTTTCACTTTCAAAAATGATATAATTAATGCGTTTTTAATCGTTTTCTTGTCGAACAGACAGCAACAACAAATACAAACTGGAACATAATTTTTCTTAGTCTATTTTCGTAGTTTTGCCACTCACCCGTCGCCACCTCCGGGAAATGTGCTGCTGCAGTCGCTCTGATGGAGGAGGTGGAGGATGAGAGAAGAGAAGAACAGCAGCGCAATAATCAATCAAACGGTATTTTCTCGACAGCTTTTGGTTGCTGTCTTCGCTAAGCCGCTCTATCCGTGTGCGTTTTTGTGTGTGTTAGAGAAGCACTTGCACCTTTGACTTTTGGGGGTCGGTTGTAGATGGAGGGGGTGGCTTGGTTCAACTTTAACCGTTGCTCGGCCACTGCGAAATGACTGAAACAGGAGGGAGAGAACACTTTATACATTTGTATGTATGTTTGTATTTCTATATGGGAGATTCGATCATAGGCACATATGCATTTCGAAGCAACGGTAACACACGCACACACATTTCAAACGATTCCTTAAGAAACAGAACAGCTGCAACATAAGCAGCAGTGGCAGCGGCAGCAGAGGCGGGCTTCTCTGTCGGCGTTAATTATATTAGAAATTCGTTAGCGAAGCCTTGTAGCAGTTGTGGCTGCAGCGGCGGCGGCACCTCTAACAACAATGATGAAGAAATGCAACTAATTAGCAATTATTTGCGGCTTTTAACATTTCTTTTATATTTCCACATATTCCAATTAGATGGGGTGAGAGAGGAAAGCAGTGGAGCCGCTGTCTGCAAATGCCATTTGCTGTTGCTTTTCTAATGCAGTCGCCGCCTCTGCCACTGCTGCTGCTACTGCTTGTCCCGTTATTTCACAGACACAGAGACAATCGGAGCAGCAGTGCAGTCGCTGTCATTGCTGATGACCTCCGACAAGAGTGCACTGCTTGCCTGATAATCAATTAATATTCATTTATTTTTTTGTTACAATTAAAAATACGTTTGAAGTTGTACATTTGTATGTGTGCTGTGTGTTGGATGCTGCCGCGACGCGACTGTTGTTGCTGTTGCACTGCCTCTGCTGCTGATTTGTTGTTTTATTTTTAGATAGAGCTGAATTAGCTCCAACCGCACGCACGAATGCACAGTCTCGAGAGATTGTCAGATTGTCAGCCGCAATGCAATCACTTCTTCACAAGCCGAAGGCTCACGGGGCATTATCAATGTTGCTAATATTACGTTTATTGTTGTTATTTTTTGATCCGTCCGCGTCGCGTCGCGCTCCAGTATGACCGCGGATTTGTCGATCAAATATACCGCATGACCCTTAAAAATAAACCGCACTGTCTTCTAATTTTCAAAATATACCTTAAATATACCGCACCCTAAATCACTTTCCTCGCTTTTGATATTCTAATTAATATTACCAGTTAACTAGCCCTCTCAGCACTAAAACTATCATTTTTTGCGATTGATGAATCAATTCTCCACACGATTGGCTAGTTTTCATGAGTTTCTTAAATAGGATTGTATACAAAATAAGGTCCAAGCTAAAAACATATAGTGTACCGTAAATGGTCACCCTGCTTGGCTGGTTCGCGAACGAACAGGCAAAAAATACCTATTCACCAGTAATGGCATATTACTAATTTAAGGCTACATTTACATGATGAAGCACACACATATAGCATGTTTTCAAATGCATTTAGCTTGTTTAAGCTTTAAGAAATTTGTTGCCATTTATTTTGTATTTGCTGCTCTCAAAAAACAAACGGCTGTGTGTATTTTTGGCCATTTTTAGTTTTCTCCGAATCTAGCTGGTTTTTATTGATTCTAACTATCTAGCGGCTCCATCTCTGTATATATACCAACAGAGAATACCACTATTAAACCAGACTTTGCTTTTTGTTTTTATATTTTCTTTGATTGCAACCATCAATTGTTATAACAAAAAAAAAATGATGTTAACTAATTATAGTTTAGATGAATAAATGTCTGCTTTACTCCTTAACTCTATCCACAGTGCTAGAGTCGAATGGTATCTCCTCCACCTTCCTGAAGCCCGAGTAGCGTATGATTTTGCCAGTTCCCTCCACTTTAATGTGCCTGGCTAACTGTTGGGCCGGCGACAAGGCCATTTCCTCCTCCGTCTTGATACCATGGTACTTTGCCCAGTCGTTGCGTCCTGTGTAGACCATGTAGCAGACCAGGCCGAAGGCGTTCCAGGCCAGAATCGCATAGCCAATGCTGAGGCGGCGCTTCCACATTTCGGCACGGTGCTCCGGAATGGGGCTTGTGTTGCGCCGCACCAAGCGCCGTAGCCATTTCATCTCAAAAAGTGCCATAGTTTTGTGTTTATTGGAAACAACAGTTATGTTATGTAAAAGCGCGTTGCGGTGCCGCCGTTGCACAAATCGTAAACAAATGGTGCCCGAACAGCTGTTCGATGCGAGCAGGGTATTCAGGTCAACGCACAAAAGCACACATCTAGTCTTTATGCTGCAGCTCGCTGCACCTGACGGCTCTCACTTGAAAAGATTCCTTGGATGAAAATTCGGCTCTTTAATGCTGTGATAGCAACTGTTAATTAATAGCACAAATTCCAAGCTGGCTCCTGCCGACCAGGTGGCAACCCTCATCTGTCAGCCGTGTCAACGGCGCTTCATGAGCAGGCGAATGTTGTTTTTGTTATAAAAGATAATGTTATTCGGACCCGAACAAACAAAGCAAACACTCGATTTATGCGATTTGGGTTCGAGAAACTAAAACAATTTCCCACAAACCAAGCACACGCCCGTAGTCCAAGCATAGGGAACACAAACGCCATTTGGTGAGTGGAAGGCAAAACCGCCAAGAATTTAATTTCTTACAACGTAATTTATTTAGGCCTTAAAACCGACCAACAACTAATTCAAAGAAGGCCAGCGAGTGGGGATCAAATGCTAGCAACCGATTGGAATCTTGTCCACTACAAGAGCTAGGAGTAACCGGCCACGTCGGGATGCCCACCACACGCAATTCGTCGAAGCAGGCGGCGTCGCCGCAGGACAACAGGCGCATTGCTGGCGGTGGCGGACTGGTGCCAGAGGAGGAGGCAGCCAACATGCCCAACCTGTCCACACTGTCGCTGGACGAGCTGAAGCAGCTGGACAGGGATCCGGAGTTCTTCGACGATTTCATCGAGGAGATGTCTGTGGTGCAACATCTAAACGAGGAGCTGGACTCGATGATGAACCAAGTGGAGAATATATCACGTATGCAATGAACTAAATCCATTCAAGCGACCAACACACAAATCATTTATATCCACACAGGTGAAAATGAGAGCAAGGGCAGCCATCTGGTGGAGCTGAAACGTCGCCTCAGCGATGACTACACTGCCCTGAAAACGCTGGGCGAGAAGTGCGACCAGCTGAATAAGAAGTACTTGAAGAAATCGGAGGAATATGCCCCCCAGCACATACGCGTGAGTGAGCTCTTTTCGTGTATTGTTTTTCCTTTCCAATACGGTTGTGTCTTCGGTCTTATCCCATCCAGGAATTACTCCAAATTGCTGCCTCGAATGCCGACGCCGATTGCGATCGTCATGTGGAGCACTTTCTCAATGGAAAGATCGATGTGCAGACCTTCCTCAATACCTATCAGAGCTCGAAGAAGATCAGCTCGGAGCGCAAGGCCAAGGAGGAGCGACTGGGCACACAGCTGAGCGCCCTGGAGCGTGCCGGTATTTAGCAGCCCTAATAATGATGATAATGATGATGATGATGCTTACAACAACGATGATGAAACGCCGCCAATCAATCAACCCATCTCCAGAATGTACTGTACTAAATGTTATCTCGCAACCTTGCTCCAAACAAACTGGAGGGGTTCCACAAGTCGCAATATCTAGGATCTAAGCAAGGCAACCCCTCTCAAAAAACATTGGAGATCAAAATCAGAGCCGAGTACCCTTCGCTCGCCACAAAAACCGTATAATATCTAGTTGTAGATTTTATACAGATAGACACACACACACATACTTGTAAATCGTTAGGGCCCAATCAGAATGTATGGCTTTATATATTTTATAACTGTAATTTTAGATACGGAACGAACCATGTGTTATGAGTGTCCGCAGTTCAACTCAAGCTTAAACTCAAGCAAATCCCATACCAAAAAAAAAAAAAAAGAGAACCCAATCGAAATGAAATTGCCTGTATTCCCTCCTCCTGTCCACTAGGTTACGTCTGGGTCGCCTTTCCTGCCAACAGTTTTGTTTATCTGTACTACCCCGTATGTATGTATATTTAATAAAAGTTTATGATTTATCTCAAAGCCCGAGAATACACCATGAAATACACATGCCAATTGCTTTCTGTACAGCTTGGTTTATGGCTGTGCCTACAGTTGTTTGTTTATCGAGCAACTTAAACATTTTCATTGATAACTTTAGCTGCAACAGAAATTTAAGGCAACTTCTACCAACAGCAGCAAGGTGATGCCCCAACGCGCTAGTGCGTTTTATTGCACTCAAGCCAGAATGTTTTGGTATGCCAAGTTTAGTTTGGTTTAGAGAGTTTAAAGATAATCTATGAGCTAACCGCAAGCTGTAGCTGACCATAAATAATTAATTTCAGCAAAAAAAACATGCAATTTAGCGAATATTACGGCACATTTGGTGCGAAAAAGTGATCGCAAAAATACCACTTTTGGTATTTCCAGTATCTTTGTCGTTCTCTTGCCCACAAAAACACAAAACAAATAAAGAGCGTGGGACAAGTGGCCTTGCTAATTGTTGAAATGAATTTCTCTGCCTTTCTCGAGTACTCTCACCCGCCACTCTCCGTCACGGAGGCAGTGAATGGAATTGGCCAAGTTGCTGATAAGATCCCAGATAATCATAGTACACTGGGATCGTAAATTCAGTCGTTCAGTAATAAATCAGCACCGAGCACCTTGACTGCAGTTTGCAAAAAGCAAAAAACAAAAAAACAATTTTCGAAACACTGGAAGTAAAGCACACGGAAACGGAAAACAGCTGCAAAATGAGCGAGGAACTTGAGGTTCTGGTATTCGGTTCGGCCATCATAGATTTCATCTGGTAAGAGATTCATGGGCATTGCTGGTCTCCCCGCTGATCGGCATCTTCATTATTATTTTGGGCAGCTACACGCCTCGCCTGCCCAAGGCCGGGGAAACGCTTCACGGACACAAATTCCAGACGGGCTACGGCGGCAAGGGTGCCAACCAGTGTGTGGCAGCCGCCAGGCAGGGCTCCAGGACGGCCATGGTGGCCAAACTGGGCGGCGATACCTTTGGCAGCGACTACCTGCGCCAGCTGCGGGAGGAGAACGTCAATGTGAGCCACGTGCATCAGGTGGCGGGCCAGAGCACGGGCATTGCCCAGATCGCAGTCTCCGATGGTGGCGAGAACAACATCATTATTGTTGTGGGTGCGAACAACGAGCTGGACGCCAATGACGTCTTCCTCGCCAAGGAGCTGTTCTCCGAGGCCAAGGTACTCGTGTGCCAGCTGGAGACGCCCATTGCAGCCACACTGCAGGCGCTGCGCTGCTTCAAGGGTGTGTCCATTGTGAACGCCGCTCCGGCCATGGAGCAAACGCCGCCAGAGCTGTTGCAGCTTTCCAGCATCTTCTGCGTAAACGAGAGCGAAGCCGCCATAATGACGGGCGTGGGCAGCGTGAGCAGCATAAAGTAAGCACTGACCCTCCTCCTTCTGCGTTCCAACTAACAGATTCTGCCTTACAGCGAAGCCAGCAAAGCCTGCAAGCGGCTCATTGAGATGGGTGCCAACACGGTTATTCTCACACTGGGACCACTGGGCGCTGTGTGGGGTGGCAAGGAGGCGCCCGGCAAGTTTCAGCATGTCGCCGCTCCCCAGGTCAGCAATGTGGTGGACACAACGGGCGCGGGAGACGCTTTCATCGGTGCCTTGGCCCACAACCTGGCCCGCTTCCCCGAACGATCGCTCAACGCACACATCGCGGCCGCCTGTGCGGTGGCCTCGCAGTCTGTCCAGCTGCCAGGCACCCAGTCGAGCTTCCCACGCGCCTAGCCCGCCGTTTGCCACAGGAAGCTGTCGCTAGACCCGTGTACTTACGCCCAATAAATCTACAGCTTAAAACCCAATCTCTGTGCCTGTAAATGTGGACGCTCAGCTGTTGGGTCAGCTGTTGCTTTATAGATAAGTAAATAAGATCGCCCCCCATCATCAGGGAACTGCGACAAGAATCGAATGTACTTGCCGCTTGTAAATTCATCAATTGCCGCTGTATTATTTTTGTTGGATTGTGGCGGATTCCGTGGTTTTATCAGTATAGCTGAGGTTCTTAAATGCAGGACTCTGGATGCTCAGATGCTGCATTAGGTTTTGGTCCCGAGCTATTTAAAGGCAGGGTTTTTGCATGACGACCCCGTGGACAGAGGCAGCAATTGGTTTCCAGAATCCACAGGTGCAGAAAAAACTGATATTCGCTCCAAGCTTTTTGCCATAAAATAAAAGGAAATAGGTATGAAAAACACTTGTTGAATTTTTTTGTTGCATTTTTATTTCGATTCTTCACTCCAGCTAATTATATTTTAAACACATATTCAATTAGATTTGTATTTTCCCATTCAGATAAATTTTGTTTCAGTTTTCTTCTGGTTTTAGTTAGGCCCCTGGGGGGTGTGGGGTGTGTGGACAGGCCAACGACTGCCGTCCCCTGTTCGATTGGTCACAGCGATAGTTTTGCGATTAACTTATCGCCCGACCAAGCAGCGGATAACGATTAAATCCGCTGCTCAATCGACAATCGGACGGTAATCGGCGCGTCTTCCGCCTGACTTTAATTTCATTAAATTCTAAACACCTTTCGCTTTTCCATTTCTCCACTTTTGTTTCTTTTTCCTCATTGACTCTTCGATTTTGTCGTTTTTTTTAGCTTTGCATGTACAAATATTGGTATGTATAAGTTAAGTATAGTTGGTTGGGTGGACAGGGGCGAGGCAAAACTCTTCACCGAGTTTTGGGATGTGTGTGGGTGTGGGATGGGGGCGTGGGTTCATGCCTGGGAATTAGTATTTGTGGCTTTTGTTTTTAGTCGCGACTTTCATCAGTAGAAGTAGTTGAGTACATATGTTTTCTTTGTGTGTATATATAGAAGTATGTATACGTTTGTATAAATTTAGAGTTAGTTTCAATGCCACAGCCCCTCCCCAGTTGTGGGGGCATTGTTGTGTCATTATCATCGACGTGGCATCATCTTTCTAAGGGGGCTGAGAGAGAGAGATACACACGATCTATCTATTCGTATGGCGGGACTACTACCAACTATCAACTAGGTATTTTTATAGAATTCTTTGTTTAGCTATTCAATAGACTTAGTCATATGTTTATGGTTATAGTTTTCCATTTATTTTGCTCTCCATTCAATTATTATTGTTACTGCTGCTTATCGGCAAATCAACAAGTGCAAACAATACGCAAATGATGCATTTCGAACTCTACAAAGACACCAACTGACAACCGACCGACGACCCAAAACAAGAGCCTTTACAGCCAGTTAGGGACCTTCGTCTTCCATCACTAGACATTTAGTTATCTTACGCAAAATATATAAATAAATACATGCTCTTCAGTATATACAGAGATTTTTCGACAATTTATACAATTATTCATATTAAAAGTGAGTTTTAAATAAAATAAAAGATTAACGAATTAAAGACACATTAAAATATTTAAAAAAAAAACATATAACTGACAATTTGTATTTACAAAAAAATGTTAAATTGTTAACTAAAACTTAGCAGAGAAAACCCTTACTGGGTGTATAAAACAATTTCTTTGGGTAATAGATTTTAAAATATAAAACAGAATGTTGTGGATATGTAGATAAATCGTGCGTAAGATAACTACACGCCAAGTCATAGGACGGACCATTAAACGCTACTATAAAGGCTGTACGTATCGTTACAGAGTGTCTGTCCACTGGATAAATATGCTAACTACGCTCCATCAAAGAAAGCCAAATGAAGTGAAATTTTAGTTCTGTTCTGTTTAGACTCCAAAAAGCTCCTGCGTAGCGACAAATTCTACGCGAATTTGAGGTCTCATATATGTATATGTTTATGTAGAAAATAAATAATTAATTACAAAGCGCCATCGGCTTTATATATATTTTTTTTTTGGATGGGATTAGGGGTGAGGGCACTGAGAGGCGAATCATTGCCAAGGGGACTCTCCTCTCCCTGTTTTTTGTTTTGTTTTGTTTCTTGGATGTTAGATTGTGGAGAGCTAACATTTTGTTTTACTATATTATATACACATACACGCAAACTACAATATATAGATATATATATAAATATATGTTACATAAATACACACATAAGAAACGTTGATTTGTGTTTTTTTTTTTTTTTATAGTTTATATTTGCATTAGAGGCCCACTACGATTTTGCCGCAGTTCCACATTAGCTGTTCAAGATCTGTTCTTTAAGATCCAATACAATTTGTATTGCCGATAATGTTCCATGTGGGATTTTTTAGTGTGGAACTGCAGCAAATCTTTCGCTGACCTTTTTAATATATTTATGAATATTTTTGTTTTATGTAAATATAATGTTATTTTATATATTTCAGAGTTAGTTTTAGTTACCTTTCATTTAATTTTATTGTTTCTTTTTTTTGTGTTTTAATATTTTGATTTATTTTTTATGTTTTTTTTTAATGTTTTTTTGTTGTTGTGTGTTCTTTTTGTTTCGCTCTTGCTCTCTCTCTAACTCTCTTTCTTGTCGCTAAATAGTTATCATTTTGTTCTAAAAATTGATGCAGTGTACATTGGCTTAGTTTGACTTAGTGGTTGCATATCATTTATGTTTTTGTTTGTTTTTAGAATTTTCCTTATGTGTGGAATTACATATTCATATTCTTTAATATATATATATACTATATATATGCTTAGTAATCCTCCCTGCAACTTGATAAAAATTAAATTTTCTTTTCTAAACGTTTCATTTTTTGTTTTCTTTGTTTTTCTAGATCGATGATAGGGAAGGTATCCAGAGTGTGGGAGGGAGAGACAGTAAGCATTGTCCGTCTATCTCCCTCGCTCTCTCTCGCTATCTTCATCTCTCTCTTTTCCGTAATACAGCCCAAAGTTGTAACATTTCTACTCTTTAACTTATTTATTCGCCTTTCAAATGTCTGTGTGTGTGTTTAGTTTTCTCGGGATTAAACTTTAAATAGTTTCGCGACTTCTTTTTTTTGTTTTGTTGATAATTTTGAATTTTTTAGTTGTTTTTTTTTGTTTGTTGCTTTAGACAAATTTTTTGGTTTTATTTAAAGGTAGATTTATATTTATCTTAAATATCTTAATCGAGTTTAAATGGTTAACGCCTGGCATTCCTAAAAAAAAAAAGACCTCTTCTTCGTATTTCTATGTATCATGTTTTTGTATGCGTATGTGTGTGTGTGTGTGTGTGTGTGTATAATGCATATGCCTATATAGGTGCAATTTTAATGCTACGTTTTATATTAATTTTATTTTATGGTTTTCTTTTATTCTTTTGTGGTTTTTGAGCCGGTTATCATCCGGTTTCCGGTTTACTGGTTCTATTTTCTGTTTTCTTTAATTTTACTCTCGGAAAGGCCTGCTGAGGCACTCTCTCGCAGCTAAACGGCGGCATTTTTCGTAGGTGCTCGATAGTTTTTATGCTTTTTGTTCTGTCTGTGTGTGTGTGTGTGTTTTTTTGTGGTTTTAACATACATTTTCCCCCCCTTCAAGCGGCTTCTTTATGGCTAGCCGTATAGATCTTAACACTAGATATTCATAATTCATTTTTCCTTTTGCTTTGTTTTCTTTTTGCGATTTTCTTTTCAACAATTAAACGCAAAAATTATTCAAGTTCTTAGTTTGTTTTTTCTTTTTGTTTTTCTGCTGTGGTTGTTTTCTTTTTTTGTATCCTATGTACAATCGGTTCCTCGACTTTCCCCTCACTGCTCTCACTGGCGTTTTGACTCTGTCTGTAACTAGTTTGCTCAATCTTACTCGAAGTAATGATAAAATATACTCGTATAAGCTGCAGGCTCGCGCGCGCACATCAAGCAGAGAAACACAAAAAAAAAAGAAAGAATAATATAGATAGATGGTAATAATAATAATAATAATAATAATAGTTAAAATTTGAGTTCGTAAGTGTAATAGTTATAGTAAAACGTTGCGTTTTAAGGAGCCAGAATATTGTTTGTTCAATTAACAAAAAAGCACTTCCAAATGCTGACTGAACATCGCTTCGCATCACCGTTACCAAACTAAATGTTTAATAAATATTCATAGATATATTTTACGTCACCAAATCGGCCTCAAAGATTTCCTATAGAGGGATTCATTTTTCTTTCTTGTTCTATTCACAGCGGTACCAACGGATTGAGAGTTTGTTTTTTCTTCATTTTACTTCTTTTTTTTTTTTGTTCAACAAAATCAACTTTGTTCTCGTTTCGTATTCCCACTTCTTGTCTGTGTCCGTATCCCCGTGTTGCCACCTTCTGCTCAGATCAGAATCAATTAAAAGTTTCTCTAATTCTGTTGCTTTGTCATCGCCGGTACTTATTTTCCCCTCAACTAACTCCTGGATAGTCTCCCACTTGTGGAGCTGTCTTAATAGTTCTGGTTCTTCCATTCGAATGACTTTTTTGTTCATTGTTTTTCTTGGTTTTATTTGACACTCTTGGTGGTGGCTTTTAGTTGCTGCCGCTCGCGGTTTTTATATTCTAATCGATAGTTAATCAATAGTTTGTTACAATAGTTAGCACAAAAAGCGTTTGGTTATAGCATATCCGTAATATATCCGTATATCTGTGTACAATTGATGATGGCCCGTGGCAAACATAAAGTGCAACCTTTGACAGACATGCAATAATACAAACTAATCCCACATTCAATTCATTTCTGTAGTTCTGATCTCCTGCTGCGGAATTGTCGCTTCATCCTAGATCTCCTGTTCGGGCTCGCGATAAAACATTACATGTTTGCTGGTAGAAATCGCATGCCACGCTGCAGAATAAAACATTATTGGATGATGAAAATAAAGAAGTTTCTACTCGTTTCTGGGATTACTCACTGCTTGAAATATAATCTACAATTGGATCTGTTTGGGTTGGCGACGCCGCAACAGACTCGGCCTCTACCTCTGCTTTCACCTCCGCCTCTTCCGCCACGTCTACCTCTGCATCTCGGAGGTCGGCCAGGAAGCTCAGCTCCTCCAAATCCTCGTCGTAGTCCTGTGAGCCCACGTTGTAAGTTGTGTAGACGGGCGCAGTTTTTGTTTTGGCAACTGGGCTCTGATGCTGCTGCTGCAGCTGCTGATTGTGGGACTTGGACGGCTCCAGTTCCTGGGAATTTCTGCGACTGCAACTATTGCTGCGTGCCGCGGCAGCGGCTCGAGCAGCTGCTATAATTGCCGCTTCAATGTCATTGCAGGTTTCCAACTGTTGCATGGAGATGGGAGCATTCGGCAGCGGCTCCTCACTGCTGCTGCTCGCACGACTAAGGAACTGATTGATGTGATCCTTCACGGACGTATCTATGGCGGCACCATAGATGCCACTGTCGCTGGACTGATTCGCCACATAGGCCGCACCCGAGCTATGGGTGTGTCTGGAGCACAAGCCATGCCCCGTCGGTCCGTTGCCGCCCGATGACGAGGATATCGAAACGGATGACGACGAATTGGAATTGGGTGCCGAATCGGATGAAGGCGTTGAGGATGTCGACGAATTAATGATGCTGGATGAGCCCGAGTTTGTCGAAATGGCCGCAGAGTGCGGCGACGACGACTGCACGGCCTCGCCTGAGATCGATAGCATATCCAAACTGACCGAGCTGTTGACCACATCCGAGGCGGCGCCCGAGTCATTCATTATCAGCTGCTGATAGCTGCTGGAGCTCGTATCCGACTGTGTGCCCGCTGGGTTCTCTTCCTCCTTCTTTGCCGCTTTCTCCTCAACAATTTGTTCGGGTTCTGGTGCTGCTTCATCCTCCTCCTGCTCCATATCAATTGGCTGTGGCTTGTCCATCTGTGCGGTGGTTACAGGCTTTGACTGTGGCTGTGGCTTTTCCTGTGCCTTTGATTGTGCCTCTGCCTGTGGCTTTACCTTTGCCCTTGGCTCTGCCTGTAGCTTTGACTGTGACTCTGCTTGCGCCTTCTTCTCGCTCTGCTCCTTGTCCTTATCGTTTCCCTTTTCCTTCTCATCTTTTTTGTCATCGAAGAGCTTCAGTTCATCCTCGTTGAAGTCCCCAAAGATGAACTCATTGTTGAGTCCCTCCTCGCCCGAGTCGCGATCATCGTTGAGTATTATCACCGCCGGTCGACCAGCAATGAGCTCTGGTGCCAGCTTGCTGCTGATGTGTGACATCTTGTGTCCCATCTTCTTGCTACCCTCGGTCTGGGTGGCCGTCGTAGACTTCTGGGCAACTGGCGCTGGCACAAGCACGGCCGCGGACGCCGCCTCGTCGTGACCAAGCTTCATGGACTTTTTGCTGCTGCTGCTGCCGGAGCTGCTGCTGCTGCTGCTCGCGCTGCTGTATGACAAGTCCTTCGACTTGGTCTTGGACTTGGCTGAGGTAGTTGGTAATGATGTGGTTCCCGTCGACTTGTCCACCATTTGCAGCTTGGTTGCGGCAGCAAAGTTGAAAATCGTCGACGCAGCCATGCCCGCAGCCGATCCTGAACCCGAACCCGAACCGGAGCCCGAGGCAGAGGCTGGACAGGCGGCGGCTGTCAGGGAAACATTTGTTGTGCTATGCCTCTTCACAGTCTTCTCCAGCGCTGGATACTGCTGATCGAGATTGCTGCTGTTGAAGCTATAGCTGGCATCGTGCTCCACACTCTTTGACTTTTGCAGCGATGGCTGGGACGAGGACAGGCTGCTGCTGGGTGCGGTCGTGCATGTGGGTGTCAGCTCTGGCGAGGCATCAACATCGCTGGTGCTGCTGGCAGGCGTCGCATTTAGACTCTTCGAGTAGCTAATCGATCCCGCCGACGATGAGTTGTTGCTGGAGCTGGCCACCTGATTGGTGACTGTGCTCCCGCTGGTGCTGCTGCTGCTGCTGATGGCCACCGGAATGGACAGTGCCACTGGCAGCTCTGGGAAATCGGGTTTAATCTTGGATTTGCTACCCTTGCCGCTGCCGCCACCGCCGCCGCCGCCGCTGGGTGGCTTATCAGCAGCTGATTCGGATGGCTCTGGATCGCTGGCATTTGCGCCGCCGCCATTGCCGCTGGCATTCTTTAGGGCCTCCCGCTTGTTGCGTGCTATGTCCGCATAGGAAATGGGAGCTGGTGCCAGTGTCTTTTTCTTCACCTGACGTTGGGTGGCGGCCTGCGCTGCCCGCTCCTTGTTGCTGGCGGTGCCGCTGCCGCTGCCGACGCTGCTGCCGCCACTACTGCCACTGCCGCTGCTGCTGAAGCCGAGGCTCTTCTTCTTGACCGTCTGTATGGGCAGCGAGTGGACCGAATCGAGATCACTGGAATCGGATTTCTCCGAGGGCGGCATCGAGGATGTTGACTTGCGTCGCGAGCTATCCTTCTTGGCCGACCCGGATCCACCATGATGATGATGATGATGGTAATGATGGTGATGATGATGGTGATGCTGCGGCTGCGCCTCCTGATACTGCGGCTGCTGCTGCTGCGCCAACTTGCTGGGATACTGGCCATGATGATTCGAGCCGGAAGCGGTGCTGCTGCTGGCACCGCTGTTGGTGTACGCCGTGTAGTAGTGCGTCCGCTGGGACATCATGTTGGAGGAGGCTGATTTTGTGATCTGCTGCATGCGCTGGAGATTGCCGCCCGCGTGGGCAGCGGCCGCAACGGCTGCATCGTCCATGGTGACGGCTCGCTGCTTCTTTGGTTTCTTCTTCTTGGTCACCACATGGAATTCGGCTGTCTCGGAGAGCACGGTGTTCAGGGCATCCATTTCCGACATGCAGGAGAGGGCCGGCAGGGAGAGCGGCATCGATTCCGCCTCAATGTCGGGCTCAGAGCGTGCCGCAGCCTTGCCCAGGCCGGGCTTGCGGTAGTCCTGATCGCCCAGATACTGCAGCTCCTCGGTGCCCCAGGAGCGGCGCTCGCCCTTTCGCTGCTGGCCAGCGGCTGGTCCACGCACTTGCACCTGGACAGCTGCGGCCTGCTGCTGCTCCTTGCTGCAGTTCTTGCTGATGTCCGCCACGGAGGCAGAGTTGTGCTTGCCACTGCCACTGGCATTGCCACTGTTTGAGTCCTTCTTCTGTGGCATCATCTCGGTGGTGGCCGACTCACGCTTGAGGTCGTCCGCCTCCATTTTCGAGCAGCTGCGCAGCTCCTCCAGCGAGTTGCTCTTCTTCAGCTTTTGGCTCTGCTTCTTGCGCTCCTTCTTCTTCTGCCCGCCGCTGTTGCCATCGTTCTCGATGTACTTGACCAGCTGCTCCACGGACTCCTTGCCGCGATAGCCGGCCACCGACTCGGCATCGACCGTGGTCGTGTTGCGCTCCTGCTGTGATCTCTTCTTTGACTTGGGCTTGGTCGGCTGTGCCCCAGTGCCGGCACCGATGACACTCACAGTACCAGCTCCGGTAGCGGCTCCGGCTGCTGCTCCATTTCCGCCCGATCCATTGCCTACAGTTACCTGCTGTAGCTGGCTATTGAAGGAGGCAGCCACTGCAGCGGCCGCCATGGCCGTGGTGGTTGTGTTGCTGCCAGTTGTGAGCAGCGTGGACACGCTACTCTGACGGGCTGTGGACGACGATGCTGGTGCATTTGCACCCATCGTTGTGGTGATCAAAGCCGTGAACTGATTGGAGCTGCTGCCCCCGCTGCTGCCATTTCCATTTCCATTTCCATTGCTGCTGCTGCTGCCACTGCTGCTGCTGCTGGGCGTGCCATTGGTGCCGTAGCCATCGCTCAGAGCATTCCCATTCTCATCAAGGTTGCGCTTTAAATAAGCAAACGAAAAAGGTGAAAATGATTTTGTTACTGGTTTTTGTTTGGTTCTTTCTTTGGCACTCACCGATGTGGACTTGGCACCCATGGAAACTGGACCCGCGCGGCCGCCCTTCTTGCCGAAAACCTCAGCCGAGGTGGAGGCTCTGCTGCTGGCATGGGATGCCGTTGATGTATCGGCATAGACCGATGAGCAGGCCGTATAGCTGTCGCTCAGCGACACATAGCCGGCATCCACTTTGCGCGTGGGATCCTCCGCACCCCTCTCATACTGTCCACCAGCGGGATATTGCTGCTGCAGCGGTATGTGCTGTTGGTGTAAATGTATGTGGGCCGTGCCGGGTGGCCGAACGCCAACGGGGCCCAAAAACGGCATCGTCTCTCCAATTTGATACTCGCTGCCAGTGGCCGAATCCTTTGAATCAGGCTGCTGCGGGCTGTAGCTTTGCATGATATTATCGAGCGCTTTGGTGCTGAGATACGACATTGACGCATTGGTTGATTGATTGGCGACTTGTTTCTTCTTTTTAATCACTCGATTATCGCCCGCCAGCTAAGGGAAACGAAGGTAAAACGATTAATTAGTAGATTTCTAAATTGGAGAGAGACAACAAGGTAGATCTACACGCTAGCTTAGATTCGGCTAACGCAGTGCAAGCCCAAAACTTTGAGCTGAAGATTTGGCTATAGAGCGAGCGATAAAACGAGCAAAAATTCCAAATCTCTACATTGAGAGAGAAAATGTGTATACCCCCCTCACAGTTATGTTCGACTACCCCCCCGTGAAGTGAATGTGTTCGTTGTGTGATAGTTCCAGCCGTAGATGTAGGCAGAATCCTTACGGAATCCTTCCATTTACGTATAGTTTTTTGCCTCTTACTAATTTCTTATATAGCTATGGTATATGCGTGTTTGTTTGTGTATCACAATACGTAGAATATTCATAAATAATGCCTGGGAAAGGGAGGCGCACTGTACGCACACCCCAACGTCTCTCCCCACAGGACATAGATACGTAATGCATACATACAGAGAGACATATTTATATATGAATGGAATGGAATGGAATGAATGTTGTGTTAGTGTTTATGCGTGTGTGTGGGGTAGACATAACTTGATTAATTCTACATTTCCATTTAGAAACTTTGTCCGCAAGAGACGACATACAGAGGAGGAATATTGATTATTGCGATTACTACAGGTTTATGGTTTACTAATTGGATTATGCTGCTCGCTTACTGGCCAAACCACGCCATTGAAGGGCGGCTGGCGGCCTTACCGCGTCGCATCTTACCGCCTCAAATGGACTTGACCCAAACTGACGCCCATCGGTTTCGATTAGGCTCGCTTTAGCTATATCCCAGAGCGTTTGATCCATACAGACGTCCCACTGATTCATCGTTTCATCGCTTACCTCCAACAGATATTCTTGTTGGATTGGACCAGGACCAGGGCCAGCGCTAGCACTTCCACTTGCACCACCACCCGTCTCATCCTCGTCCATATCGAACTGGGTACCGGCCTCAGCTTCGCCCAGGTGGCTGGGCAGGCTGCTGCAGCTGCCGCTGCCGGTGCTCCTCTTGCCAGCGGCAGCCTGTGATTGGGATGAATCGGCCATGGTCTGTTTCAGTTTGGCATCCATGGACGTGGTGGCTGGCTCAAAGTTGACGCTGCTCGGAAGGCTTCCTCCCTCACGCTGCCGTCCCGACACTGACCAGTTCTTGATCTTCTTCGAGGCAGAGGGTGCGTTTTGGTTGTTGTTGTTGTTGTGCTGCTGCTGCTGCTGCTGGTGGCGACGGTTCGCGCGTCCACTCAGCTGGTAATCACAGTTGAATCGTTGGGTTGTCGCCGATGTGGCTGACGCCGCTGCTGCTGCTGCCGCTGCAGAGGTGGTGGCCGCCCCACTTCGATGAGCCGCCTCGACAAGATCCTGCAAGGAGCCGCCCTGCTTGTGACGCTCCCCCGATCGATTGTTTGTGTGGTGGGTGTTGCTGTTACTGTTGCTGCTGCTGCTAATGCCGGCTGCACCGGATGTGGACGCTGACGTCGCTAGCGTGATTGGGTTGAGTGTGAGGCAGGTTTTGATGGCACGATAAGAGATCTCTTCGTCGTACTCAGCCTTTTTGAGCATTTGCTGCACAAGCGCAAAAGGGATTGGAAGCAAGATTAGAGCTGTGCCAAAGGGGCGTGGATGTGCCCGAGTACTTACCAGAAAGCGCGGGCTTTTGTTTTTCCTGTCGCCAGGATTACGGTACCAATAGGCCTCCTCGAGAAGCTTCTTTAATGACGCATCATCAAGATCATTGAAGTCGCTATCCTCCCAGGCATCGTATTTTGTCTGCAAGATGGATCAAGTGTCTTTAAAGTATAAGGCTTTCAACATTTCGCGACATTGCTAGGAAAAGAAAGTGAACCTGAACACTCACGCACACACATACACACGCTCGCCAACGTCGTGTATAACCTCACTAGGAAGCGGCCTTCAATCCGAACGCATGCCAGGCTCTAGCACTTTGTATACCTTGTTCAATGCACTTTTCCAAGCAATATTCAGATTGTTTTAATTTTAAACACACAAAAAACACATGCGGAATGGTGGGAATACACGAATCAAATAAATGGTATGGGTTTTATTGAAAATAATAGCTGTACAATATGTACATATGAGTGCTGCGGTGTAGTCACGGATGTGGTTTGATTATATATGTATGTACAAATGTTTGGTGTTTATAATTTATATTTTATCGCTTCACAAATTTGAACCAAAGCCACACACAAACTTCGACTGCGAGTGCGACTTCTACGGAATAATTTCTCAAACTAAAATTCTGTCCCTTCCTTATTGTGCGCCTTCTTTGCGGGAAGCACAACACAACACTGCTATAACGGTTAATTTCTCAATTGCGCTCCTCCGTTTTGTGCCATCTTCTTTATGGGTAGGCATTGTATGTAACTATTAGTGTAAATATGAGTGCAAGTGCCCACATATGTAGCTCCAAGCATACATATGTAAATATGTATTTGCAGCAACAGAGGTGATTCTTGTTCGATTAGGGGCAGGATTGCGTAGCAACGTAAAAATGGGTAAAATCAGTTCAGACTTAGCTTGTTTTATTTTTTTATTGCTCACAGGTCGAATAAAACATAAAACATATCCCGCATATTTTCATAATTGAATTTCGTTATCTCTCCGCGGTTTCATCTTTCCAGCTTTGCATGCTGCTCAATATCACAACGGTTAATGTTCCAATTCCGCTCTAGCCATCGATCACCATTCTCTATGTATGCGTGTATGAAAAACAAAAAGCTCTGTGCGTGGATGATACTATCTCCCTCTTGCATGATACCCTTGGATAACTTTTATTTTTTAATAGACAATGACAAACAAACGTTGGCATTTACATTCCAAGATCGGACTACTTTATCTTAAAAATGTATTCTATCACAAAATAAAGGTACAAATGTAGTTGACTTGTCAGGATGCCTGTGGAGGCTGTGTTCGCAGCCTAGTTATGGAAAAGTAAACAAATAAAAGCCCGCGATCAATATAACGACTCGGCAAATATAAAAACGATTCTCGAGTCGAATCATGCATGCGCATTTCTCAATTGAAATTCATTTTTTTTCGTTTATTCTTCATCTCCGCTTTGCTGCGGATCAATTCAGTAACGGTTAATTTCTCCAATTTCGCTTAAGGCACAGCTCGCCGATCGCCCTTGGGTGTGTGTGTGCGTGTCA
The DNA here is from genome assembly GCF_008121235.1 of Drosophila subobscura. Lineage (NCBI taxonomy): Eukaryota > Metazoa > Arthropoda > Insecta > Diptera > Drosophilidae > Drosophila > Drosophila subobscura. The sequence continues at coordinate 18,445,374 of NC_048530.1, read as the reverse complement.
ATTGGCAGTGTGTCAGGCGATACGGTTTTCTCCCTCAACCATTTAGTTTTGTGTGCCTTGCCCTTGGATTATATTCCTTAGAGGTATCAAAGTTAAAAATTAAAATAAGAAAAAAGCTAGCAAAATAGAAGCAAAAAAAAGAACATAGTGTGCGTTACAATCAAATTTTTGGTTTAACAAAATAGTTAGAAACAATTATTACAGGTGCGTGGATATGTTTGTGTGTGGTTAATACTAAATAATTATTTGTGTTGTGATCCCTCACTAGTTGAGTTTATTTACATATACATACATAAGTATATTTATATCGAGAAATCTTTTCCCCAAAACATTGGAAATTATTGAGAGCATTTTAAAGTGATTCAAAATGTTGCATTTATTCAATTTTTGTTTGGCATGCAGCTGGAAAAACATATTTTAAAAAGTGATAATTTGAAATAAAATGATGCGTTCGTAAAAGGGTGGTAAGTAATTATTATTTAAATACATAAGTGTATGTACAAAATAATCAGAAATAAGTGTCAGTAGGATGGTGAGTACTTAGCTTATAATTATTATGTATAATTGATGAACTTAGCATTAGTCTATGATTATCCCATATCCCATGATAATATTACATACATATTTTTAGATGAAATAGTTGCGAAACCAATACCAAAACAAAACAATCAAATAAACGACAGGTGAATGTTGATTATGATGATGATGGAGACTCACCTTTTTATTTTTCTGTCGCTTTCCCACATTCTGATCATCCTGCGTTTTACCCTTCGCTCCACCCCCATACTGCAGGCACCTGCGTGTGGGTCCTTCCAGCTTTGGCGTTTCGTCAAGAAATGAGTAGACCTGTGGCAGGGGGGCACCGGCGGCGGCGGTGGCGGCGGCACCTGGTTCTTCTTGAGTCGTTTTATTACTGGAAGTAACGGTCTGGACCTCTGGCACTGACGCTGTTACCGATGGTATCGGCGTGATGGTTCCCTCACTGCCGCTGACACTACCACTGACACTGGGATTGTTATGGCTATTATTGTTGCTGTTGCTGACACTGTTTGGGGGGGAGTATGACTTTCTCTTATCGCTATCTGCCACTGACTTTGCTGTGGATTTCGCATTTGCAGCTGCAGTTTTTTTCGGTCCACGAACCCCGACACTACCATCGTCACGTCGCACCGTCACACTGTCCAGTGTTGTCAAATTATTTGCCATTGCTTCGAACAGGCCGTCGGATTTGTGTGCGGTCGGAGTTGTCTTTGTTGACGTTGTCGTGGTGGTGCTTTTACTCATGGTGCCAGACGCAATTGATACAATGGGCGTATGAAGTATAATGGATGGTATCTTACTATTGGCCGCAGCGGCCAGGCGCTCTGCAGATCGCTCACCAGAAGCGTTTGCCAATGAGGTTGTGGATGGCTGTGTTGCGGATGATAATGATGATGATGATGTATCTGGTGATGCTGGCTTTTGTTCATTGTTCATCTTTTAGGTGGCATATAACAGGGTGACCAGGTGACGAAACAATCAAATGCCATTAAAAATTCTCCAAATCTGTGGAAGAGCAAAAAATAGGGTGCGATCTGCAGTCTCTGTCTCTCAGGTCGGGGGTCAAGGACAGAGATTTCATTTCACTATCCCCCCATATTCAATATTTTCTTACCTACAAACCCTTGCCAACCGGCATTGGTGTTTTGTCGGTTGGTGTATCTGATGCTACTGGTTGGCTCTGGCTTCTCCTAGGAAGCACACACAGCTGGGCCAGCCGCCTTGCGGACGCCACCGCGTCTGCTAGTTAACGATGCTGTCGCTGCTATTCCCGATTATGGCCTTCCGTTAGTTATTGTCGATTACTAATAATATAGTTTGGGGGCGCTGCCCTTCTATTGCGTATTAGCTTATACTCCTCCCGCTGTTCTGCACTTGTCAAGCCACACACAAAAAAAAATTTATAAACCGAAACTCTCGCTCCACAGCGAACGGCGCCGAACTACGAACTGTTTAAAACACGACCAATTATCCTATTTTTCGCAGACTTCACAATACATTTATTAGTTATTCTGTGTGTAATGTGAGCAATGCGGCCAGGCCAGCTAAATGTGCACCAATTGCACTGGTGCTGCAACAAAATGTTGCAGAGTGTCGGTTGAGCTGGTACCTCCTGCTGTTGTTGTTTGATTGGGTTTATCGGGTGTCACCAAAACGGCTGGTGCGTAGAACTAACACACTGCACAGAAAAAGAATGGGATGGGAAATTTGCATCGTTAATTACTTGGCTTGATAATTCGTCTGCTTGCCATTTAAGGCAGCCTCGTCTTCGTCAGTAGCGTTGCTTCACAATTCGTAAAAAAACTTATTCTCTTTTTTTTTGCCATACAAGCCAACTAGTGTTGTCAAGCTACGGAATGCCAAGTGGCGTTGCCAGTGCAGTGGCTGCGTTTTTTTGGACGAATTCTACTGACGAAGAGTACCGTCCCGGGGCTGCAGGCTTATATTATTTAATTGCTTTTTTATGCGTTATATTTAATAAAGTCAGTCAGTTGTCTGATTATCTGCTGCGTGTTATAGCTTGCGATTTGTTGCGCACGCGAGTTGGCAACCCTGTTGCTGTTGTCAGTGGCAACACCAGCGCAAAACACGTCATTTTGCCACACAGGTTTTTTTTGCAATTGAAAAGGAATGCGCCTTTTTTTCATTAGTATGTATACATATGCATGTTGTCACATATATGATTGGGTCGGGCATGTGAGTGCATTAGCAATGCTTACAATGCACTTTTTTGTTTATCACATTTGTTATTCACTGATACACACGACAGGCGGTGACAGCTGTATAACATTATGCGCACACGCACACACTTACACTTGGGAGCGCAGGTATGCCTACTATCTATGCACTGCTGCTACCACACAGAACTGTGTACATTTTTCTGACCTTCTCTTTGGACATTTACAACTAAAACGACGGACATACGCGGAAAATGCAAATGGCCATCGAGGCAGAGAGGTCGAAATGCACAAATATTTGTTTTTAAATGCAATATACAACTGTTTGTAGCATGCACAACAGGATTTCTTTCGTCGCACAGCACATGAAAAATGTAGAAAAGAACACTACGCTTTTACGCTGTTGCGTTAGCAACACTTTTTTCAACTCTATGCAACACTGAAAGTGTCGGCGGCATCGATATTTATATACTGCTGATGTCACAGCATACCATTCGCAAATATATCACACCATACAAGCGTTTATTGTTTTGGAACTATTATTATTGAATGGAATGTAGCCTTTCAACATTTATATTGATTGTTTAACATTTAAGCTATTTACTGTCCGTCTTTAGGGAAATGTTTTCTTTCTGTGCACAAAACATCCAATATTTGAAATATCGATAGGCTACATCGGTATGTTTGCATTCCTTGGCAACCCTGCGTTTTGCATATTGCAAGTTGATTTGCGTTCTGAATTAATTTCTTAAATTGCACAAAATAAAACGAGTGTATAGCAATATAGCATAGGCAAATGAAAATTAATAACAAGTACGAGTTCGACGACGACGTCGCATCGATATGCGAATCGACGGTAAGCCCTCCCCACATGCCCAACACTTTTGGTGTCTCCTTCGTTCACGGATTGTTCTTCCTTTTTTCAGGCCGCCTTGACCGAGGGCTGCCGCCTGCCGGTGCGTATGCACAAGACGGATGACTGGCCCCTGGCAGAGATCGTCAGCATCAAGGAGCTGGACGGGCGCCGTCAGTTTTATGTCCACTATGTAGACTGTAAGTAGTTGGAAATGTTCTCGAAGCGTGAAGAGGAAAAACTAACCAATCTTGACAGTCAACAAACGCCTGGACGAATGGGTTAACGAGGAGGATCTGTACACCAGAAAGGTGCAGTTTCCGCGTCGCGACGGCTCCCAAACAGGCACCAGCACGGGCGTAACAACTCCGCAGCGCCATCACTCTCTGGCCGGCAGTGTGTCGCGTCCCACTTCGCCCCAGCATCCGGGCATTGGCATCAGCACCGCAGGAGCTGCAGTCAGTGCCAGTGCCAGTGCGGGTGGCGTTGGTGTTGGCGTTGGCATACCCATTGGCGGTAGCGGCAGCAGCAGTGTCACTGGCAGTGGAGGAGCTACCGCTGGGGCTGTGGCCAGCGGCGCCGTTGTGCCTGCAGGTGCCACTGTGGGCGGCGGCGAGTTGGTCAACGGCAACAATGTACTGGCTGCTGCGCTGCAGAAGCGCTTCAATCGCAGGCGCCGCGTGCACGGCAACACGCATGGACACCACATACCGTCGCAACAGCCGCCGCATCCGCAGACACCCAACGCTCAGGCGGCCACGCCGGTGCATGTGACTGGCGATGGCCTGATACCCACAACACCCGTTGAAGATGGCGACGGGTCGCAGGATGGCAAGATTCCCACGCCCAGACAGTCGGGCAGCATGGTCACGCACCAGGACGATGTGGTGACGCGCATGAAGAACGTGGAAATGATCGAGCTGGGACGTCACCGCATCAAGCCGTGGTACTTCTCGCCGTATCCCCAGGAGCTGTGCCAGATGCCCTGCATCTACATCTGCGAGTTCTGCCTGAAGTATTGCAAGAGTCGCAAGTGCCTGGAGCGTCATCTCTCCAAGTGCAATCTGCGGCATCCGCCGGGCAACGAGATCTACCGCAAGCAGACCATCTCCTTCTTCGAGATCGATGGGCGCAAGAACAAGGTGTACGCACAGAATCTCTGCTTGCTGGCCAAGCTGTTCTTGGACCACAAGACGCTCTACTACGACACAGATCCCTTTCTGTTCTACATCATGACGGAGTTCGATTCGCGCGGCTTCCACATTGTCGGCTACTTCTCCAAGGAGAAGGAGAGCACCGAGGACTACAACGTCGCCTGCATACTGACAATGCCGCCATATCAGCGCAAAGGCTATGGCAAGCTGCTCATCGAGTTCAGCTACGAGCTGTCCAAGTTCGAGGGCAAGACAGGCTCGCCCGAGAAGCCGCTCTCCGATCTGGGACTGCTCTCATATCGCTCATATTGGGCGCAGACAATACTGGAGATATTCATCAGTCAAAATCCCAGCACTGAAGGCGAAAAGCCAACCATAACCATCAAGTAGGTGCCACTCAATGTTTCTCTTGTTTCCTTCTTGCTAATCTGCTTTCTCTCCCTCTCTCCAGCGATATTTGCGAGTGCACTTCCATCAAGAAGGAGGACGTGATCTCAACACTGCAGAACCTTAATCTCATCAACTACTACAAGGGGCAGTACATAGTCTGCATCAATCGGGACACCATCGAGCAGCATCATCGCGCCATGGAGAAGCGTAAAATTCGCATCGACTCCAAGTGCCTGCACTGGACACCCAAGGACTGGTCCAAGCGCTCCAAATGGTAATCTCTCTCTCTCTCTCACCCACTCGCCTGTCCAACGCTCGCTTACCTAAACATATTTATAAATTCATTGTAGATGGCCTGCTATTGCTATTAACCCAGCCACAGCGTGGTCGCTTGAGCCGGCAAGCCGCCGCAGGACAGACCTGGCCAGTGCTGGCATGCCCCGAGCCCCGCAAGAGACTAACTGGAAGCCTTGTAGTTCGTAGTTTATAGTTTTATTATTACAATCTGTTGCGCTTTTAATAATGTACAAAGAATCCGTGTATTCCAAATATATTTACGACGACGAATCATCAATCTTGCTCGACTCCCTCGGCGGCAGCTCACTGACCGGATTGTCCAGTGCCTTCAGTGTGGCCGCCTCCAGGCCGTTCTCCACAAACTCCACCGATTCCTGCAGCGACTTGTGGGTTTCCATATTCTCAGCACAATTTCGCTGCTGCTTGCTAAGCAGCGAGCGTGCTCGGTGGTCCGTCTCCAGGTTAACGGTGCATTTCTCAATGGCATTCTGGTCCAGGACTGTGGCTTGTTTGTCACTGGAAATTTTTGACGCCAGTGTTCGCACATCGCTGGAAATATATGCTACCTGGTCGGGCGCTACGCCTTTCTGGGCCGCTATGGCTTTGCCCAGCATAGTGCACTTGGCGACTCTGACCAAGCGGCTGTAGTGGCGCTGATACTCGCACTTGGCTTCCAGCCAGTTGCGCGCAGACTCCTCCACATTGCGTTGCACGATCTTTTTGTCATCGTTGAAACGCTTGAGGGCTTCCAGGTGCATTAGGTACTGTATATCTTCGAGACCATTGTCCGTGGCTACAAAAGATGAGGAGGTTTCCATTTTTCGATGAGGCTTTTTAAAAATGTTTGCAATCTTATCGAAATATTATTTTCGATGACCGCAATGCAAGCGTGAGCTGGTGAAGGAGTGCGAAACCCAATTTAAGTCATATTATAATAAATACTTTAAGCTGGGCATTATTGCAGTGATAAATAATGTTTAGAATGTGGCTGGAGTGCAGATACAGTTTATATTTATTATAATTATTAATTATCGACTACTTTCTGGCAGCGCCATGCCACCTGTGAGCAGTGCTGCCAGACTTCCATCCAACACGTGTTGCCGGCTGTTTCGACCTGTGCGCGCCTGTAAAATAAATATTTCGTTCATTATTTTGCATATACTTGGACCAGCACGTAGAAATTTATTGATAATGGCGCGTGGAAAGAAGCAGAATCCCTTTGCGGCCCGTAAACGTCAAAAACGCGAAAACGTACGCAGCCATTGTTTTCCCTTAAAACTAAAGTTTCTTTTCTGTAATATCTGCAATTTCTGTGTTTCAGGGTCCACAACGCCCCGATCGGCGTTCGGAGCCTTACGAGGAGACCAAACGCGACAATGTCTCGTTCATCAAGTACTATCACCTGCAGAAGATTTGCCCCACAGAGGAGGAGTGGACGCAGTTCCTCGAATCCATTCGCGACAATCTTCCGACCACGTTCCGTGTGACGGGCTTCAAGGGCGAGGCGAAGGCGCTGCTGAACATAATCGAGACGCAGCTCTTCACCGAATATGTGCGCGCGGTGGCGGAGCTGCACCAGAAGCCGCCAGAGCAGGTGGAGCGTCCCCTGTGCCTGCCCTGGTATCCCGACGGCTTGGCCTATCAGCTGCAGCTCACGCGCAAGGACATACGCCGCTCGGAGCCCCTTTGCCGACTGCACAACTTTCTCATTGTGGAGACAACGGCTGGCAGCATCAGTCGTCAGGAGGCCGTCTCCATGATCCCGCCCATTGTGCTGGACGTCAAGCCCACGGACAAGGTGCTGGATATGTGTGCGGCGCCCGGCTCCAAGACGGCGCAGCTCATCGAAGCACTGCACGCCGCGCCCGAGCAGCACAAGATCCCACCCGGCTTTGTCCTGGCCAACGACGTGGACAACAATCGCTGCTACATGCTGGTCCACCAGGCCAAGCGCCTCAACTCGCCCTGCTTGCTGGTGACCAACCACGACAGCAGCGTCTTCCCGAACCTGCTGCAGAGCAACGAGGACGGCACCAAGGCCGTGCTCAAGTTCGACAAGATTCTCTGCGATGTGCCATGCTCCGGGGACGGTACGCTGCGCAAGAATCCCGATATCTGGACCAAGTGGAACCTCGCGCAGGCCTACAACCTTCATGGGATCCAGTACCGCATTGTGCGACGCGGCGCCGAGATGCTCGAGGTGGGTGGCCGCCTGGTCTACTCCACCTGCTCGCTGAACCCCATCGAGAACGAGGCTGTGCTGCAGCGCATTCTCAAGGATGCCGATGGGGCGCTCGAGCTGGTGGATGCCGGTCACCTGGTGCCCGGCCTAAAGTACAATCCCGGCATGACGGACTGGAAACTGGCCACCAAAGAGGTTGACACTGTCTACACAAGCTTCGATGAGGTACCAGAGAGCATGCGCACCATCATCCGTCCAGCCATGTTCCCGCTGCCCGCCGAGGACATGGCCAAGATTAACCTGAACAAGTGCATGCGGATACTGCCGCACCTGCAGGACACCGGCGGCTTCTTTGTGGCCGTCATCGTGAAGCGGCGTCAGCTCAGCTTCGAGAAGAACGATGTGAAGGACTTGGTGGAAAAGCCAGCAGAGGCCGCCGTCGAAGAGCCCCAACTGGACGAGTCCGGGAAGCCCATCGAGGCTAAGAACGTGCCGTGGGGGCCACAGCGGAAGCGTAAACGTCTCCATGGCTACAAGGAGGATCCGTATGTGTTCTTTGGCGAGGAGGATGCCGACTACAATGCCATCAAGGAGTTCTACCAGCTGGACGAGTCGCTCAGCAAGCGCTGTCTGCTCACGCGCTGCGTCACCGAGAAGAAAAAGAACATCTACTACTGCTCGGAGCCCATCCGAAAGCTGGTGGTGAACAACGAGCACAACATTAAGATAATCAACACCGGCGTAAAGACATTTGTACGCTGCGAGAACCGCCACACGGTCCATCCATATCGGCTGGCCCAGGAGGGACTTCAGACCTCAAACGCCTTTATGGGCAGCAGTCGTCGCATCGAGGTGCATCGCGATGACCTGGTGCTTCTGCTCAACTGCACAGATCCAACGAAACCGCCCTCGACCCACGAGCTGAAGCAGGCCACCCAGGACCGCTGCAGTGAGCTTGGTAAGTCCAATGACCCACTTTTATCACTTGCCTCTCTCGTAATCTCTGGTTTCTCTAGGCGTGGGCAGCTGCATCCTAAAGTACGTGGACGAGCAGTTTACCCTGTTTGTGGTTGGATGGCGCGGCACCTCCAGCCTGCGGGCCTATGTCGATCGCGATGAGACCATTCACATCCTCCGTCTGCTTGGCGCCGATCTCAGCAAGTTTGAGGTCAACAAATACGAGGAGGCCAAGAAGGTAGCAGCAGCGGCAGCAGAAGCAGCTGCAACAGCGGCTACCGCTGAAACCATTTCTGGTGCAGAGAAGGAGGCCCCAGCAGCCACACCTATGGAAGCTGAGCAAACGCCAACGGAGAGTTAGTAAAAGTTAATATTCTCCTTGAAAAATGCATTCAATTTTGACTCTCCACCTCCACTGATAGTCTGGAGGGGTTTGTATAATTAACACGAAAAATATATATTTATGTATTCCCATAAAATATGTGCTACTTTTGTATACCCTTTGCGGATATATTTTACTAAGAATAAATGTTGAAAACATCTGCACACCAGCCAAGTACAGTTGCCTCCTACACCGATTATAGTCGATAATTATCGGAAGTGTAAATCATATTTTAAATACTCTGGAAATTGCCTGAGCAAACATTTGTTTTCAATCTGCAAGGGTAAGCACATGGCGAAATAATCGACAGCTTAACGATTGATCAGCGATTACAGTTATTGCCTCCCAGACACAAAAAAAAAAAGAGAATAGACCAGAACATTATTTTGCATACGTTTTTTGTTATAAAATGTTACATTTATGGTTTTAATTTTATTTTTTTTGTTTCCCAGTATAAATATATCATATGTAAAGTATATAAAAAAAAGTTTCATTAAAAAATTACACATACTCTTTATAAAAAATGTTTGCCTTTTTTTTTTTGCATTTCGTTTGTATTTTTTATGCTTTTCTTATATCGCTTTTCCATTTCTAGTTGTTTAGTTTTATACGCTTCATACGTGTTGTGTGGTGTTTTCCATGTCTTTTAAAAAGTATTTCTCATATGTTTCCATTTTTTGTTTTCTTTCTCTTATTGCGTTGCGTTTTTTGAGTAAAGTAATTGGAGTTTTGTTTTTTGTTTTTTTTTCGTGTGTTTTGGAAACAATTATGCACAAATATATGTATGTATATTTATTGGGGGGAAAGGGCGCTTTTTTTTGTTTTTGTTTTTAGACGAACGTTTTTTATGTTTAATGTTTAAATACGTTTGTAGGAATGAGAGAGTGTGTGTTGCCAGCTTTGGCAGCTTTGTTAGTAATACAATTTGCAAAAAAGGAGAAAACAAAAATTACATTCATATCAAAAATAATAATAATAATAAAAAAAAAATAAAAAAACAAAATACTTTTTCAAGCAGGCAGACAATAAGTTAATGAATGTGGTACTACAGCAACAGTCTCACGATCAGTGTTGCAAGCTCTCTCTCTCTCTCTCTCTCTCTTTCTCTCTCTGCCACCATTGTACCAGTGTGCACCAGTGCAGTCGGTTTGCAATGACTGGCAATGCCATTCCGGTAATTGTTCAAGTTATTGTGGAGCTTTTCTGATGGATGGATGGATGGATGGAGGCTGCTTGAGTCTGTGCTTCGTGTTTCTCCTCGTTCTATTACTCGCATGTACGTTAGCCTGAATGTTCGTTTTGATGGTTTTTTAGCAAATGGAAAAGGAAAAAGATATATACGTGAAGAGTGTGTGTGTGTTTGTTTGAGTGTGGTGTTTTTTTTTTGTATGCGCTTGAGAGAGATGCAACGTTATTGGCAATGCTGGATGCGCCTGCCACTTTTGGCTTAGGCCTTCTTCTCGGCCTCGATGACCTCCTTGGTGGGCAGCACGTTCTTCTCGTTGGTCTCGGTGTGCTTCAACTTTTTCGCATCGAAATTCTCGATGCCGGCTATGAATTGATTCTTCTCCTTCTCCTGCTCAATGGCTGCAACCGAGAAAACAACACAGAGAAATAGAGCGCACATTAGTTGCATTCACCATGTATGGGCAATCTGCTGCTTGGCCAGCCAGACAGACAGAAACAACCGCTAGCTATGGCAGCGGCAAGGCCGGTTCAATATCGTTTTATGGCCAACAACAGATGGTGGCTCCAAACAGAGCAGAATATGGCCAGACAGATAGACAGATAGACACTCACCTTCCTTATCGGGCAAGGGGTTCTTCTCGTTGGTCTCGGTGTGCTTCAAGTTGTTCTGATCGAATCCAGTGATGCTCTCGATGATTGATTGCTGGGTCTTCTCGGCAGCCACATCTGTTACAAAAGAGTTGCGTCCTCAGTTTTGGTTTTTCTTTTATGATTATTCAGCCAAACTCACCCTCGGCTGTGGGCAAAATGATCTTCTCCTGGGTGCTGGCATTCTTCAGTTTCTCCGTGTTGAAGCCCTCCAACTGGCTCTTCAAGTTCTCGGCCACCTTGGGCAGATCCTTAAGTGCTGGTGCTGTGGATGCCATCTAAAAAAAAACAACAGTTGCATTTTTTATTGTAAAGTAAACAATTAGCGAGGAAGTTTCAGGAAAGTTTCTGTTACACCTGAACGAAACTGAGTTTAAGCGAGAAAGCAAACAGTGCTTGCACATCTGTATCTTGTGTATCGGCTAATATAATTTCCAATAAATGTTCTATTCTGGCTACTACATCTGTTTCTCTATCGTTGCTTTGTTTGGCGGTGTCTGATTTCAAAGCACAGCTGCAGCATATGGCTGGCCTTTCTTCTCTCTTCTTTTGTGACAATATTTTCTTCGTATAGAAGCGGAAGAGGATATCGATTATGATCAAGTTGGCAGTTGGATAAGGCGGAAGCAAACATTGATAACAAGTTGCTTGCTTGATATTGCGCATTAATAAATAATTCATTTTTCGTAGAATACATTTCTTTGTTTACCGTTGATTTACGTTTGCGATTTCTCGCCACACTGACAGATTGTAATGAAATAGCAAAACAATATATTAATCATGAATTTGTTAACCGATAACCAATGAGTCACGATCCCAGGACGAGGAGGACTACCAGAAGAGCGGGTGGGGGGTTGCGTATCAGGAAACCAGCATGAAAGAGGAGACGGAGTTCAGCGAACCTTTCGTCATCGTCATCAAGCGCGGAGCGAGAGAGAGCGAGAGAGAGAGAGAGAGAGATTAAACTCAAATTCGACTCATGACTGTGGACTGCGGTTCGGGTTCGGTTCTCTTTCGTATTTCTTTTGTTTTATTCTCTGGCCGGCCGCCGTTATCAGGGCGTTACGGAGAACGTTCTTGAAGAATGCTCGCCGTTCGGGGCCGTGGTCGGGGCTGTTAAATTGCATTTTATCACGTTTATTTTTAGTTGCAAAATTCGAGCTAAAGGTCCCCCCCTGGTCCCAGGGTCCCAATGTGCGTGACCCATTCCATGTTCGCTATCAGCATTCTTATTTCCACAAAGAATTTGCTTTGTGCGGCCTTTCATCAATATCGAAATCAAGTCATCAAGTAGTATTGCTTCTGCATCCCGATAATTGAACAGCTGCAAGCGTTACAAGGGCAGCGACCGCACCAAAACCAACAGATCTACATATACATATACACATATGTGAATATGTGCACACATTCATCCATGTTTGTATTGTGCATTTACAGACCATAAATGGTCTTAAAACTGCGCCTAAAGCGGATAGCCAATCATTGTGGATTGACTACAACTAACGGCCTCCTGTGGCAAGTCACCATCACCGTCACATCACCTCACTGCGCCTCACCAAAAGTTCAATCCAACCCACTCCACTCCCCAAAGCTTAGCTCAGCCAAAGTGTATCTATTCAGGGTTTGCCCACATCGTCTCTCCCCCTTTCTACGACAATTGCAAGCAGATGCAATTATTGTCGTAGCGGGCTCCCTCCTCACCTTGCACAAGCACAGTTAAAATCTCTCAAATTGTTTATGCGTAACCATCTGTACATGATTACCAATTGATCATGAACTATTACATGCTGATCGCCCATTGAAATCGTTGGCGACTTGCCTTCGATTAATTGACATCGCATAAACGGGGTTTCGTATTAGTCAGCTCCTTGGCAGGCAGCCAAACAAAGGAGAATCAACATGCAACTCTGCATACATACACACATACAAAATGAGTTGATTGGGAATGGTATGAGGTGGGGAGACGGGGTGGATAGGATGAAGTTTGCCGTGAATCAACTTCCAACTTCGAAATATGGTCGCCCCGCTTAAAGCGACCGATGAATCATCAGCCCGACGTTTGCCGTTGGCATTGCCATTGCCGGCTTTGTCGTTGTCGCCACCAACAACTCTGCTGCTGTGGTTTGCCAGCTCTCATTGCTGTTGTTGTTGCCGGTGCTCTGCCCACACACTCTCTTTTGCTGCTTCTTTCCAGCCGTCTTTTGTCAGCTTTCCACAGCTAACAGCGCTCTTTCCCACTCTCCTTCTTTCTTTCTTTTTCCCTGTTTTTGTTAATTTTATATCTTGTAGTGCTTTTGGGTTTATGACTTTGTTTGCTGATTGGAACTCTTAACGAGGGGGAGCCCGTGGAGGTGGAGTCGGCGCCAAGCAGCCAACAACAAAAAATTAGTTTTGGACACATTTGAAAGCCAAAATGAGTCAAAAGAGTGCTGATGCGTGGCAAAGGCCAGACAGGCGGAGAAGGAAGCGAGAAGAGGGCCCAGCCGAAGTTGAGGCACAGCACCGAGTAGAAGAAGCAGACGGCCAGCAGCAGAGGGCAGAATGAAATTCGAAAAAGGGGAGAAATGAGAAATGACAGACACGTCCGTTTTACACCCTCGCCGGGGCTGCCGGCAGAGTCAGGCCGCCGCAGCCAGCGTCGCCAATTCCTGCGGCACGTACACACAACACACATATGCATGTACATACATACATACATACATATGTACATATGTATATAAATGACAGCGAGGTACAGTGAATTTTAAATATGCACATATGCAGGCCCACTCATCCGTCTGCTACATTTTTCATTTTAAGATGGTTTTTTTTTTGCGATAACAAATTCGAAATTGGTGACAGAATAGCCACTGCATGCGCCGCTGCCACGCCCCACAAACAGAGACACACATGTGCATGTGCATGACTTGCGCGCAAGCCGTAGTTTTCGTGGGGAGGATATTAAGCAGCGTCAAATGCGCCCCGCCCAAAGCAGTAGACACATACAAGCAGACGTATACAAAAATGAAGTTAAAAAAATGCCGGCCGGCTCGCTCAGGTAGGGAGAGGGAGCAAAAGAAAAGCTTTAACCCAACACACACACACACACATAGAAGCAAACGGCGACAAAAGCGCTTCAACAGCTGCGTCTAACAAGAGGCGAGAGGGAGAGAGGGATAGACAAAACCTAACGGGTAAAGCACCACAATAAATATTTATAACAAATCTGAAAAGAACCAGAAGCACTCCTCTCCTGAAGATCCGCCCCTCTCTCACTCCACCTCTTACTCATCATTTCTGCAATCAATGAAGAAGCGCAGTCAACAACAAAAAAAAACCAGTTAAGTGCTTTTCTACTCTCTTCTGCCTTCTGCTTCTTCTTGCAGATTTCTTTTGGCCTGTGTCTGCCACAATGGATGGCGAATTGAAAAGAAATTGCCGGCCAACAATTTAAGGGGAGGCGGACGGTGGGAGTGGATGCGAATTAAAATAAATAAAATTATACGCTCACCTTAAGTTTTTTTTTTTGGTTTGGATTTACAAAAAAAAGATACTGGTGAGGTGTAGTTATCTGGTTGGGGTTGGTTGGGTCTGCTTTATATATATTTATATACACTATGCAAATTCTTTGCACTTGATTTAAGAAATACTCTTTCTTTCAGTTCGGTCGCGGAGCGCACAAGCTAACTGGATGGACGTCAAAACGGACTTAAAGTTGTTCCAATCTGAACGAAAAACTTTAATTGCGCCCCGTCGTCGGTCGTGCTTATCGATAAACTATACCGTGTGAACCTCAGAAATATACCGAAATATACCAAATAATGGATGAAATATACTTCATTTTAAACCGATATACTAGGAATCAATAACATGCTAAGCCCACTTGGGCCCCCTACATTTAAACAAATTACGACTTGCGCTTAAACGCACTAAATATTTCAAGTTCTCCCTATAAATACATCCTGTCTCTTTACTTATACAAAAAATGAGCACGATATACACACTTTCTTCAACTTTCATGATTTGCCTGAGAATTCCGGAGGAATTGAACCATATTCCTCGTTTGTGTTATTCTTTTTAAAATTACTAGCAAGCTAAAGCTCTCATGCGTGAATAGAAAGAGCTACTCTGCTTAAAATCCGTTTTCAAAGCTAATTGTAACAGCCAGATTTAATACTTCATGGTTGTATAGCATCTACCTTCAATAGTTTCAAATCAGTCACTTTCAGCCAGCCTTAAGTTTCATATTATCCAACTAATTGTTGTTAGGCTAAAGATCCGAGTTTTTTACATTTTTAAATGTTTTACGTCACTTATTGCTGCTTTCCGGTTAAATCTTGGAAGGAAAAACTTGCTTGTCGTTAATTTATGTATTTACACATTTAGAGGCATATAAAAAAGACTATACTTTAATAAGGCTTGGCTTGGATCTACGTCATAATACATCTTTATATATACAGTCGAGTGGAGTAGGAGTAACCCTTGTCCGAGGCTTGTGCTACGCGTAATTTGCCGATCGGCATTCATTCCACACGTGCACCATTTCCTCGGGATCGCTGAAGCCGTGCGAGGCAATGACGTTGCTGTAGCTATCGGGCCCGGAGTAGTGGGGTCTGTGGAAGAGGAAGCCGTCGCAGTGGTGCACGGGAATGCTTGCCTTGAGCGCCACAATGCCCAGATAGATGTCATCGAAGCGGAACAGTGGCACTCTTCTGCTCGTCGCGTACATCTCGAGCAGGGCGCTGCGTGAGAGGATGAAGGCACCGGCCGTCACATACGGCGGCCACTTGTCGAACGGATACTCCTCGAGCGAGACATACCACTTGCTGAACTTGTGGCGCAGCGGCGAAGTCTGAAAGACATAGCCGGCAAAGAGACGATCCGGATGATGGGTGTCCCGTCCGCGGCCCAGGAATCGCAGAACATTCTTGATGGACACATAGTAGTCGTCGTCGACGAACATGTAAAAGTCGCTCTGGTTGAAGTGCTCGCTGGCCCAGCGCATGCCCATCATTGTCTTGATGGTGTTGTTGAAGTAGGCATCCACAAAGTCCGCGTGCACAATGTCCCCATGCTCCTTGGCCTCCCGCCGCACATTGTCCATGCTGTCCGACGAGGTGCCCAGCAGAAAGGCGCGACGAATGTGAACGTCGGAGAAGCGCGACTCGTAGCCCCAGGTCTTGCGTATGGCCTGGCGTCGCCGCACATTGCCAATGGCGCTCTTCACCAGCACAGTCAGGCGGGGCGGATCCGTCGTGGCCATGAATGCGGGCATTTGCAGAAATCCGTAGCTGGAAATTCCGGACAAGGCTGGGCCCTCATCGTGCATTGGATAGTAGAAGTGCTGCTCAAAGCTTAGCTCATGGAGATGGGTCAGCAGGCCGCAGAAGTCGATCAGGAATATGATGGGAATTGCCAGCGAACATTTTAGCAGCAATTTATAATGTTTATTTAACATTGAGGATATTAAATACAGTGCGACCGCGGACTTATCGATAAAATATACCGCATGACCCTCAAAAATATACCGAATCCGCAATCAACGATGCCTCGATATATGTGAATGTCAATTGTCAAAGAGGCAGAGAAAATAGTTTACAAATTGGAATTTTTGTTGTTTGGCGCCTGAAAAGAATTTGCTCTGGCAAAATGTCCGAGGAAACAGCAACAGCTCCAGCAGTAGCAGCCCCCACCAAATCCAACCTCACCACAGCCCAGAGATCGCGCATTGAGCGGAATCTGGCCAAGGCCCAGAGGTTGCGGGAGGCAAAACTTGTCTCGTATCCTTACAAGGAGCTCGGCAAGTAGGTTTCTTTTTTGACCATACCATGCGCAGAGCTTACAATCTAATTGATTTCTTTTGCAGCCACCTTGGCGATACTCAGCCAGAGGGAGGGCCCAGTCAGGGTGCCTCGGTGATCAAGGTGCAGGGCACCAAATACATTGACAGTGGCGGTGGCTTCCTGCTGGAACAGCCAGTGTTGCCTGCGGCTGGCGCAACAGCAGGGGCTGGCAAGCCCGAGGATGGAGCAGCGCCCATCATCGAGGATGATGCCATTGCCATACCGGTGGTGTACGAGGAGTGCCTGGAGTGCGGCGAGCCGTTCGCCGACTCTTATCTGTTCACCAATTTCGGGCACTCGGTGTGCGACAAGTGCCGGGACAACGAGGAGCGCCACTCACTAATCACCCGCACAGAGGCTAAGGCCGAGTATCTGCTAAAGGACTGCGACTTTGACAAGCGCGAGCCAAAGTTGCGCTACATTAGCCGCAAGAATCCACACAACGTGCGCTGGGGCGAGATGAAGCTCTACCTGCACTCGCAGGTGCAGAAGCGTGCCATGGAGGTGTGGGGCAGCGAGGAGGAGCTCGTGCGCCAGCACGAGGGTCGCGAAGAGAAGCGCGAGGTGGGCAAGGCCCGCAAGTACAACAAGCAAATGAAGCAACTCCGCATGGAGGTCCGCAGCAGTGTTTATACCAAGAAAACGCATGCCATACACGAGCACGAATTTGGCCCGGACACCTACAACGAGGAGGAGGATGAGTATACGCACACCTGCCTCACCTGTCCCTACACCGAAACCTACGAAAAGATGTAGAGTCACCTAAGAGAGAGAGAGAGAGAGAAACCCATAGTATTCATTTAAAAACCTATTTCGCCATAGCCTGTAAGACCCTTGAAGGGATAACTTCTGATTCTGATTTAAAATTGTATTTGAATGTCTAGTTTTTTGTTTGAAATTGATTTATTAATGAAAGTAAATTATATATTCAGTGCTCAGAGTTCTGGCTGGCTAGTAATATGCATAAAACCGAATAGGAATTTGATTTCCAATCTTGGGCTGCAGCGATTAACCCATTGTTGACCAATGGGTATTTGAAGAGGAAACGAAACTTGCAGACTTTACCGCAGTTCAGGTGAAAAATAGGTGTGCTTTTTTTTGGGTAAGGAGAAATTATGTATCTCAAGGAATTAACTTAATTGTTCACCTGTTTTCATGGTGGCTAATTAGGCAAAGTTCGTTTGTTTCCTTGGTATATTTATGGTATATTCTGCAAATGGGCAGCTAAATCGCGGTATATTACCGACGGTCTGGCCGTGGTATAAGTGATCAATAAATCCGCAGTCACACTGACACCAAGCTGCATAAACAAATTGTCTGCACACACTATTTAAGGTAACTTAGTTTATTCAGTGCAAAGCCATGATGGAGGAACAGTCCGACGATGAGAACGCGGAGCCCGCTCCAAAGAAGATCAAGCGGGAGTGGGTGAAGAGCTACTCCGAGAAGGCCATGGAGATGATGAAAAAAATGGGCTACGAGAACGACAAGGGTTTGGGTAAGAGCAATCAAGGTCGCCTGGAGCCCGTTATAGCCGTTCAGCAGGATGGCCGTCGTGGCTTTGGCCTCAAGCTGGACGCCGCCCACTTGGCCGCCGGGCAATGGGACCCCAGCTGCGAGGAGCTCGAGATGCCCGAGACAGTCAAGTGGCTGACAAATGTGGGCCCCAATGCCAGCCAGTACACGCTCGATCAACTGATGGGCTTCGTCGTCAGGGGTGAACGAAAACGCACTCTGGAAGATGAGAATCGCTACTGTGATCCCGAAGTCCTGCATCACATCCTCAATGCCAAGTCGGCCTTTGACGACCTAAACGACATCGAGAAACGTCGCGCCCGCTCGCGCTGCAATCCATTTGAGACCATACGCAGTTCCATTTTTCTCAATCGAGCGGCCGTTAAAATGGCCAACATCGACTCCATGTGCGACTTCATGTTCACCAACCCCAGAGATCTCGAGGGCCGTGCCCTGGTGGATCCCAAGGACCTGCTCTACTTCACGGACATGTGTGCGGGTGAGTGAGGAATGACCAAACAGTTGGAGCTCCTCTGAATGTTCTCCTCTTTTCGCTTTTGCAGGCCCTGGTGGCTTCTCGGAGTACGTTCTGTTCCGCAAATCGTGGGAGGCCAAGGGATTCGGATTCACGCTGCGCGGTGCCAACGATTTCAAGCTGGAGAAATTCTTTGCCGCCTCACCAGAGTCCTTCGATACCTACTATGGCGTCAAGGACGATGGCAACATATTCGACGACCAGAATCAGGACTCATTGAACGAGTACATACGCTACCATACACCGGAGGGCGTACACTTCGCCATGGCCGACGGCGGATTCTCGGTGGAGGGCGAGGAGAACATACAGGAGATACTGTCGAAGCAGCTGTATCTGTGCCAGTGCCTCACCGCACTCAAGATATTGCGCAAGAACGGGAACTTTGTGTGCAAGCTGTTCGATCTGTTCACACCGTTCAGCGTGGGTCTGATCTACCTGATGTACAAGTGCTTCCATCAAATAGCGATCATCAAGCCAAATAGCAGTCGTCCGGCCAACTCGGAGCGCTACCTCGTCTGCAAGTACAAGCTGGAGGAGACCACTGACGTTATCAACTACATGAACACCATCAACGTTACGCTGAACGAGGAGCGCGAAAGTGTCGACGATATTCTCGAGATCTTCGACGCCAACGAGATCGCTGCGGATGGCGATTTCGTAAGCTATGTGATCGAGTCGAACAATGCCATTGGCAGGAAGCAGATTACGGGCCTGCATAAGCTCTCTGCCTTTGCCCAGAATCCCGAGCTGAAGGAAACACGCCAGTCGGAGGTGCGTCAGCAGTGCCTCAAGATGTGGGCGCTGCCCGATAAGCTGCGCAAGGCGCCGGAGACCAAGCCACCCGATCATCTGCTCAAGGAGCTGCTCCTCGATTGGTCGCAGGATCGCAGGTGGCTCAATATTCAGCCCATTGAGATGAACAGTGTGACGGCCCTCGCCAACTGCGTTCAGAACGTCCGCGACTGGATATTCATGCCCATCGGTCGCGAGGAGACAAACAACAACAGCTGCAGCCTGTTCATGTGCAGGTCGCGCGGCCATCTGCTCCGCTACACGGAGCACAAGAAGTGGGAGCCCGTCGAAACGTCGTTTGAGGTGCAGGCTCGTTCCATATTTTTCGGCCAGATCGTGTCCGAGTTCTATGGCGAGGGGCGCACCATTCAGCGCGTGCCCGCTCTGCA
This sequence comes from Drosophila subobscura, assembly GCF_008121235.1. Lineage (NCBI taxonomy): Eukaryota > Metazoa > Arthropoda > Insecta > Diptera > Drosophilidae > Drosophila > Drosophila subobscura. The sequence goes on along the minus strand of NC_048530.1, from coordinate 18,425,553 downwards.
CATCATCGACGGCATCTGCCTGGGCGGCATCGACATTCGCCGACGTGCGTTATGCGATCGCATCAGCATGTGCGACAAGTACGCGCGCAGCTTGAACAAGCCGTACAAGAAGGAGCGCACCTATGGCCCGCTGCGCAGCAATCCATACTTTCGGCTGCCGGATATGCAGAGCTTCTTTGGCGACATGCGCCAGTATGTGCTGAAGGATAGTTCGAAGCGTTTCGGCTTCTCCCTGGGCGACAACAAGTTCTTTGTGCCCGGCGGCATACTCATGCTGTGCGAACTGACGCCGAACTACATGTCGGCCAAGTCGCGATCCCGCAACCAGATCTACTACTTCAACACCAACAGCCGGGAGTCGTTCTACAAGGATGATGTGCCCAAGTTTAAAAAGGAAGCCGAAATCTTTGGCTCCTTCCGCCAGAACTATATCCGCCGTCTGCTCTGGAAGTGGACGGACCTGCGACAGGTGGAGGAGCATGCCCACGAGGACAATCCAAATCTATTGTTCCGCAGCCAGTTCGTCAAATTTATCGCAGACGAATTGGACAAATTGGGGCCAGCGTAGGCCCCCACCTAGATCTTAAGCTTAACCATATTTTAAGACGAAAAGTGTTTATGTTTACTACTACTACCATATTTTTTTTTTGTTTTTTGCCACCTGCATAGGATTTATCTGGAGGTTTTACAACAGATCCTGTATTTTACTTATACGAATTAAGTATCTGACGAACAGGAGCTGTTCCCAAAAAAATGTAACGTTTGGTTTTCTGATCGTGCAATCAGTGAACGAAATTGTATTAAATTAAGTGTAACTTTGTGTCGGAACGAAATCTCCAGTGATGTTCCACCGAATGGCAATAGATCCTACCAAAAAGCGAAGACAGCCAAGGCCTTGGGATGCCCTTGCCAAAATGTAGCTAGTTTTAATTAATGCGTGTTTATTTTCTTTCCTTGTTTAAATCATTTTGCCCGAATTAAAACAGACCCTGAAAGTGTGTGAAACTCCTATACATATAGTGGAATATTTTTTGGCGAGTTTCTACTCGGATAACTGATAGGAAAAGCAAACAAATCATCTTCAAGTTTTAACTATGAATGTCTATCACAATCGAATTTTGTATAACCCTGGAACCACATGCAGCAGTTCTCTGTATTAATCTTATTTATGAATTATAAATAAACAAATATGCAATCCGCGGCGAGACCCATAAGCTCTGCAGATCTGCTGACACACCAGCGGCTCCGCTGACATAATTGTTGACAGCAACCTCGTTCATTATTTGATCGGCTGCTTTGGCTTCTGTCTAGCATTCAGAGCTCCAGTGGCCAGCCGCTCACTCACCCTTTCTCCCGTTTCTTCCATTGAAGTTTGTAATATTATAGATGTAAATAAATGGAAATAGCCAACAAGAAATACAAAAAAAATAAATATAAAAGCATAAGTAAAGTTTGCTCTCTCGAGTTGAATTAAACAGAAAAAAATGTCCATGGGTTTCTGTGTACTGCTGGCGTGGAAATCCAAAACCAATTGAAAAATCTACGCCCACGCATATTTAAATAAATAAAAGGTTCGATGCCCTCAAAGTACAGCCATGCTTGGGTTTTGTTTGTCCATCAAAAATCAATCAATAAAATAAATTTCGTAAGATTACCATTCTGGCCATAGCTGGAAATAATTTGAATGTTCTTGTTTATATTTTTAAAAGGAAAGAGTATGGGAAGAGCAAGGGCATAGATCGCTCGAATTTCACGACTGTTTGAGGACAAACAAATGGGGAGTGTGCTTATCTGTGGCTATTATTCATCGCTGGTTTTCTGTAGCATCTGCTGACCAGGTCCAATTCATTGATGATGAAAGCAAAACAAAACGAGGAATGCAGACTGGCCGTCGGGGGCCTCTCGTTTTGCAACCGACTCAAGTGTCGCGTGATGCAGTAAACAGTTTGGGGAATTCTTCAGCAGAATTTCTACATATTAATAGTAAAATTGTATGGCATTTTCTTGCCCTTTTTTTGGAAGTTGTCTGTCAGCGGCAGAGTTCGCTGCATCCTTGATGTTGCAGCTTAATTAATCACTCGATAAATGGTGTCCCCTCACTGACACTCTGCTGTTTACAGTTGGAGCCCAAAAGAAGCAAAAAATACTTCTGCAATTCATGCCACACACACACACACACACTCCTCTATAGTGTGAGGCGCTGAGGTGTGAAGAGCTTTGCTCGAATGTCCATCGGACATGCGCCCGTAATTAACGTCCCATTTTGGGTTAGATTATCCATGAATAATTGGGAATGACGATGGTCGCGCCTGTCCCAATCCCTGGCCATGGCAGCTCACAGTTAGGTGCAACCATAATGGATTAGGCTGGAGCATGGAGGAGCAGTGAACACCCCCCCCGTCACCGTTGGGGGTTGCGCAACTGCACCAGATTGATGATGGCCCGGCAAAACTGTACTCTACGAGTGGCGCTACTCCTGCATCCCCGCCACCCCGCCGAGTGAGTGTTTTGGAGACTGAAAACTTTGCTAATTGCTTTTTGGCTACGGCCACGGCTATGGCCATGGCGATGGCGATGGCGATGGCAATGCTGATGACGCCAACGGGTACGTGGGGCAACAGTAACAGCATCCAAAAAATGTTGGACCTATCCATTTGCAGTTGAACTCCCATGTACAGTGGGTCACATAAGTATATGATGCATGTGATAAACGAAGAACAAACGAAACATTGTTAAATATTTTCTTTACAATTACTTAAGCTGCAAATGTGCCAAGAGTTTCTGGATTTATTTTTGATGCTCCTTCAGCCGCTGTCTCTTGTGTCTTGTTGCTTGCACTTGTATTTGTTCGAAATGCCATGGAAAGTTTTAAGAACAAAGCGTGAGAGAATCAATGTGCAGCAGTGTGGCATGTCCAGGCAAGCTGCTTGGGGCAGCATTGTGTTTGTGCTGTGCATTTAATTGTGCTTTTTTGGTTCGGCCTACGAATGCCGAATCAGCAGAGAATTAATTACACACACACACACACACACACACACACACACACAAATGGAGGAACCAGTTGATAGTTTTATAAATTTGCGCACTCTGCCTGCTGCGAGCATCTTCAATTGTCAAAACAAATTTTTGCAACTGTGCCATTCATTTGTTACAGGCTTACAGGCCAACCCCAGAGACCCCAGAGACGACCCCCTACCCATTGACGTAACAGCCGCACGCTCCACTCCACTCCACGCCACGCCACGCCACTCCAATCCACTCCAGAGCAGAGCTGTCGAGACCAACTCCCTGGTGGCCGGCACATGAGACCTCAGTGGGAGTGGAGTCCAGAGTCTTGAGTACGAGAAACTGAACATGGACCCTGGGCGTCTCTGTAGCTGACCGCTGCCCAAATGCAAATGTCATTTTGTGGTCACTCGAATGAATAAACGAAATTAAATGCCAAGAAACAGAAACAGCAAAAAAAAAGGAACAGGAAAAGAGTTTGAATGGCAGCCCAAGCGGAAGTCAGAGCTGGAGCCTGGAGGGGTCGGCCCCTGTCTTCAATAAACCATTTGGGACCACAAATGATTGACACATAACGGAATCAACCTTGAACCCGTGAGTGGTGGGGGGGAATTTCATCTCAAGAAATATTTTTGCCCTCATATGGGGCTTACTTTGGAGCAATTAGCCAATGGAATATTGATTGGAATATACGAAGAATCGTTGCATGCACAATTCCTGGCTTAAACTTCGCATTGGAATGTGCTTTCTGACAGGGAAACTCCGCCCGAAAATACATGGACTGCCTGAAAACTGAAAGAGCTGAGGAAACTTTCCGTCTGTTCTGATCTGTAGCTTAAAATTACTTTTATATATGCAAATGTTTACTTAGAGCAGTCTGAAGTGGTGCAAATAGCATGAATATTTCAAATAAAAGTAGTTGTAATCATCTGAGTATATATTTTTTGATAACAGCTGCATAAATCAGCTTAAAATCAATCAAATGGAATGCATTTTTCGTATTTTTTGCCATTAGTTTATACTCTTTTCTGCCAGAGAACTGCAACTAAAGCAGCTCCTTCCCTTAGATCCGAAATATCTCTGAGCTTATGTTTTATTTGTGAGCCAAGCCAAGTTCTAGGCAGTTCCTTAATCCCTAGCCCTTCCTCCCTCTACCTCTATATTGCTGGGACATGCTCTGCCATTTCGTGCTCCTAATTTGAACACGTTGATTGAGGTCATTGGCGAGCATAAGCATGCGAGTCGCTTTGAATTAAGAGTCCTTTGCCTGACTGGGACATCTTCCACTTCGTGACGACTTGAGCACTTTTAGAGGAGGAGCAGGAGGAGCAGGAGGCACAGTGTGTGGGTTATGGGTGGTGGGTTACAGAGTCCACATTCGATTAGCGGCGAGAAGAAAACTCGATGAGTTTTATTAGTAAATAATGGCAAATCATTTGCCAGTTGACACTTGCTGAATGCTCAAAGGAAGGAGGGGGGTCGAGCTGAAGCAAAAATTGGGGGAGATTGTCAGGGGGAAATGTCAATGGCAGAACGGCAAAGGAGCGGCAAAGCCAAGAAAAGTCCTGCCCGCTGTGGCTCTGCTAATGAGCAACATTAATGAGCGCTATTTTTCATTGAAAGGACAATCAGTGTGACCATGTGTATGTGTATGTGTGTGTGTGTGTGTGGGTGGGTGGACCGATGAGTGGTAGTGGGAGTAATGGCTGAGGCGGATGCTCGCCGCTTCTCAAGTCTCTTGGGTATTTAAGCGTCCAAAATGTAGCAAAGATGGCAATGACAGCAGGTGCTACACACACGCACACACACACACGCACACACACGCACACACACACATGCACATACCGACGCATGTGTGCGGATGTCAGATGCCCATGAAAATTTAATACAATGCCAAAAGAAAGCAAAGAATTTGTAATTAAATTAACCATTTGCTTGCCTCTTTTGCCCATAATTTCAACTTTGTTTTCAATACCCTCTCCCTGTGGGTAGTACGCCTTAAGCTAGCAGATAGATCCCTTAACCATATGAGAGGTACTTGGATGCACTTTGTGTTATAAGTCCGACTGATCCGCAGCAATATCTTGGACATCAAATTGAAACTATAAAATCTGCAAAAGGGCATTCAAAGCTGCCATTTTTGTGTATATTTTATTGTTGTTGTTGTTTTAAATGAAATATTTTTGCTTTGTGCAGTGCGTGTGTGTCTGTGTGTGTGTGCCCTTCCGGGATGTGGCCAGAGTTGAGTGGGTCAGCGGAAACCTCAACAAATTCCACTTACGGCCGGGTAGTCAGTCCCAGACTCAATCAGTTCCTTGTCCAGCTTCAGGTTGTGCTGCTTCAGGTCTCCATTTCCGTGTCTGGGTTGAGGTTCGGTTTTTTCGTTGTGTTGGGCCTCGTTCTGGTTGTATCTGAGGTTCGGGGTCCAGTACGACACTCTGGAGAGAAATGTGAAATGAAAAATCGACTTGCAATTAGCAAACATGAAACATGACTACCTACCCAGCTCATCCTCCCACCACCCTGGCTTTGAGGTACGTATGTGTGTGTGTGTGTGTGCGGTATGAGTGTGTGTACAGACACAGCCTGGTTCCGGGTCCGGGTCCGGGAGCTATGCTTCCAGGAGCTTGGCGGCAGCGTTGTCAGCATGGTTAATAAGTTACTTTCGAGATACTTTATTACTTCCTTGGTGGTGAGCGACAGCTGTGTGTGTGTGTGCCTGTGTGTGTGTGTGTGTGTTAGCTGTACAAAGGGTTGCCCTTACTCCACCCCTATGCCCCACCTCCCCTCTGGCTTTCACTCACTCTCTCTGTATCCATGTCTGTGCGTGAGTGTGTGCAGTTTTTTAATTTATGCGATTTTTGACTGTCGTTGCCCACAGCGTACAAAATGGGTGGAGAGAGAGATTGAGAGGGTGCTGGGAAGGGGGTTGTGTCTATGAGGGGGAGGCAGCAGTGCGTTGTTGCACAGTGACATGCAAAGTAATTAAAACTCATTGAATGGATAACGAATTGGATACAAAATTCTCGAGTGTCAAGAAAATTCCATGAGCATTTAGAGCAGAAATTCGAACGAATTGCTGCGTCAGAGAAGTTCCATTGGGAAAACTTAAAAACCATAAATGAAATAATCAATCTAGATATTTTTTCCCATTTTTTACTACTCAACACAATTTTTCCACTACGCAAAAAAACCAAACAAAAAATAAAATTATTTTTAAGTTTTTTTTTCAGAGGTAGTGTTTTTTTTTCCACATAACTAGAGCATCTTACACCTGGCTGTAATGTTTTTTGCTATTCTGAAAAGCTGATAGCTGCAGCTATAAGTTTTACCTGGACACTTTTTATCCGTACCGTACCGTCTGGTACGTATTAAGCTTTCAAATTTAAAATTAATCATTTTTCCTCGGTATTTGTATCGAGTTTTGTACTTTAATGCAAACAAATACGTTTTTTTGTGCCCATGCAGCGGGCTTTTCTTTATGCTTTGTCGGAATTCTGTTTTTAATTTGTTATGTTTCATGTATCTGCAGTTTTGACGACTGTCGAACCACAGTGTCGCGTTTTGATTGTCTACGCTTGGCGCACAAAAGTAGGCAATAGTTTCGTTTGCTGCACGTTATCAGCGAGGACAGGGTGCCTGCCCCCCATGCACACACACAGACCCACACCCACACACCCGCACACCCGCACGCACACCCTCCGACCAGCAGCGCCTGTTGGTGCCCACAGACTTTCTCGGAGTTCCCCATTTGAGTTTTTCCTTATTTATGCAAATGAAATCAATGCTTGTTGATGTCTGCATGTGTGTGTGTATTTGCTGGTGCATGGTGTGGGTGTGTTTGTGTCAAAAGAATAGAATTTTTCATTTTAAATTACATGCCAACGCATATGTGTGTGTCTGTGTGTGTGCAAAGAAAACTTTTGTTCGTTTGTTGTTGAAGAACTTTTGCATCGAGACTGAACTCAACGCCACTCCACTCCACTCCACTTCACTTCACTCTATTTCGAAGCAAAACCGAACCAATCTGAAACCGTTCTGCACCGAACTCAACTGCTGGAACGCTGTCGAACCACATTAAAGGTAACTATGCAAATATTTTTGCGGCTCACACGAGCAAACACAGAAACCAAAGCTTGACCGGGACCCTGGAACGCGCTACGCAGACCCAGACCCAGACCCAGACCCTGAACCCAGAACACCGAACCCTTTGGCCCTCATTTGGAGGAGGCGTTTTTTCTGTGTACGCTTAAACCCTTTGAGTGCTTAGGTGGTAACCAAAAATATTCCATGCTGGTCAATAGCAAAACTACAGAGCACCCCCCAGCCATCAGATCAAATCCACACATTCAGCCTCTCATTGAAGTTCGTTTTTGGTTCTAATTGTATTTGGTCGTGTTCGCTTTTCGTTTACGTTTTCGTTTTTTTGGCAATCACTTAGTCAACTTTTCACTACTTCCACAACGCTTAGATCTTCCCCTCACACTGAACCCATTTATAGCTCTTTTTCACGCTCAAACCATCTATGGAACTACCTCAAACCCATTTACCTCGAACCCATCTGAATTTCTCTTTCGCACACATAGTTGGGACTCGCTCTATGTGCGGAATGTCTAATGAAGCCACATAAATCAAGTGGCAGCAAACCAGAAAACATTGCAATCCTCACCAATGCCCAATCTCTGTTGCCATGCCCCCATGGGCTTGCCTTCATCCTTCATGGCGGTGGACTGGACTGAGGTCTCTCCTGGTCAGTGCCAGGGCTAATTGAAATTAAAAATGTTGCCAAGAAATAGCTGCAATTTTTTTTGTTTCATTCGATTGCCAGGACAAACCCAACAAAAAAAATAATGTTACCACTGATTTATGCTAATGCACGAGAAAGAGAAAAGGTCAAAAGAATAACTTAAAGTTACTCAAAATGTTGTAATGTTTGTGGTAAATGATTCAAGATCAATAAGGTAACACAGATTTCTCTTTTCAGCATAGCCCTGAAGGTTTTGTAGGGCTGTGATAATTCCGATCTAAATAATTGGAGTCCGCCTCTTCATATATTTTATTTCGATTTCTTTGTGGCGAAGCTTATTTCCGCACCGACTTAACGGAGAGGAGGAACATGTACGAAAATTAAATAAAAGCTAATGGCGATTCCGCCTCTAGGACTGCGGCTTGGACCACTCCACAGAGAGGATCAGGTGATCGTAGCCATGGCCGTTGAGAATTTCGATGGCAGCGGCGGCATCCTGGCGGAACTTGAAGTTAACAAAGGCAAAACCCTTGCAGAGCCCAGTGTTCTTCTCGCGTGCCAGGTACAGCTTGTTGTAGGGTCCGATGTTCTTCACCAGCTCCTCCAGATCGGCCTCGGTCATCGACTCGGGCAGGTTGGAGATTCGCACAGCCGAGCGGTCGCGGTCCCAGGCCTTGCCTTCTACTGCAGAGCCATTGGTCGCGCAGCCGCCCGCCTTTAGGAACGGCGGCACATACTTTCCCGTCTTGGAGGTATCACTGACGGCTGCGGCTGCCGCCGCTGTGGCCTTGCTCTCCATCAAAGTCTTGCTGTCCATGGCAGTTCCCTTGTAGGGGCAGTTCACGGACCAGTGTTCGCCATTGCAGATGCGGCACTTTGCGATCTTTTTGCCCGGCTCCTCCATCTGAGGCTCGTGGGCCTGCTCGAGCTCCTTAGAGCTAAGGAATACCATGTGCACCTCCTCGGAGACCATGGTGGTCTGTGAGCATGGACCGGGCTTGTCCTCTTTGGAGTCCCCGAACTTCAACCAATTGCGACGAAGAGCCACGACCTTGGGCACGGTCTGCTTCTGAATTTTATAGGTGCGGACCACCTTCACTTTCTTGCCTTCCTCATTGAACTTGTACTCGGTGACGTATTTGAAGTTGCCATCAGTGTGCACCTTGGTGGGTGGCAGCCCATCCACGTAATCCGCAGCCACCTCATCGGCCCACGAAGTCTTCATTGATTTCATTTTGGTTTCTAATAAAAACAAAAATTCTATTGCAAAACTTAATTTATATTTTTTGGAACGGAACTGCTTGAAGGCTTCGGATACTTTAGCAAAACATTTTGTTATTTTCCCTGCTCTTTTCTTACCCAAAAAATTTATTTTGAATTCTTGATAGCTTGATAGCTCCCCGATGCTTGACTGGAAACCTAGTGCTGAATATTTAGAGTTATGTTGCGACGATTGCTGCGATGAGAAATATGTAACAAAGTTTTCAATATTGAATAATAATCATCAAATATAGCCTACCCATGCCTATGCCCAACAGATGATAATCAATCTAATATTAAATTTTAAAATAAGTAAACAATTTCGTTGGTTTCTGGCAGAACCTCTTAGTCTTTTATGAAAGCGTCTCTCAGGTTTCTGCCTGGCACCCCCGAATCGATTGATATCCCACCCGAGGAAGCTCATTGGAAACATCCAGCCATCATGTTGTGTATATCCTTTATTTGGTATTCGAATTATTTATTTCTTGTAATATTAAAAAAAAAAATGACAATGATCACATAAAATATTTTTCGCTTGTAAATTACAGAATTTTCTTGTCATACAATACAATATTATATATACTCATATATATATATTACTATATATATTTATTTGTTGTTTTATTTGTATTTATTTTAGTGTAATTATGTTTATCATCATAATTTATGACTTCATTAAGTACAATGCATTTTTGAAGCCTGCTATTTTTCCATACTCTTTTGCTTTCCGTTTTTTTGCTTTTGGTTTTTTGTTTTCTTTTCTTTTCTTTAATTTAATTTAATTGTTTAAAATTCGTCTAAATTACCATTTGGTTTGGGTACCCCTTCCAGCATCTCTCTCGCTCTCTGTGGGGACCTATTTTGCTTCTCTCACCTTCCTTTTCTTTTAGTTATTATAGTTAATGTTATGATTAGACGTAAGACGATACAAAAAAAAGGTGACATTATGTTCAACTACTTTTTTTGTTACTTAAGTTTACACAATTATATTAAATATGCTTTGGGTTTCTCGTTATTCTTCGTTTTTGAATGTATTGCACTGAATTGTAACCTATTTATTTCCATTGATTTTTCCCCAGTATGTTTTCGCTCATTGCGTGGGCGGGGGAGGGGGAGGGGCTCGGTTAATGCCTTTTGCCAATAGCGGCAATTAAAACTTATGATCCTACACAGACAACCACGCATATTTATTTATATATTTATATTTTGTGTGTGTGCATGCTCTTCTACGGAATATTCATGCATTCATTCATGAATGTACACACAGATTTATGCATGTATTCCCTGCTGCCATATACAATTTACTTAGTTTTGGATATTCTCTTGATATTACACACCACACACACTTTTTTCATTACATTTTCAATATTACAGTAATCACAAAAAAAAAAAAATTTAACACGATTACATCCTCTAAACATTAGTATTGAATATAGATTTTCGTTTAAGTTTTTTTTGTATTATGTTTTTTCATTGCCACTTTTGGTGTTTGACTTTTTCCCTAAACTAAACTTACTTTGAGGGAATAGAACTTGGGTTTGCGGTTGGGGTTTCGGGAGGGTGAGGGTGAGGGTGGAAGGGGGTGATTAAATAGTTAAGAACATTATCCATTTTGTATGCAAAAAATTGACCAAGACATCAACACCAAACAAATGCCCTACAGTTAACATATACAATGTACGAGTATGTACGGGTTTTAAACTTCCTACGCCTAAGTTTATTTATGTTTACGTTGCTATAACTTCTAGTTTTTTATTTTCTTTTAGTATTTGATACAGACAAAAAAAAATGTTAATCGTAAATCGTATCTATGATGAATATTATTACACACGTACTTTGCTTTTGCTTTTGCTTCTGCTTTGTTTAGGTTTTAATCTTTTATACAGTTTCTATCAACACGACGAAAGCGTCTAGGATATAGGATGTGCAACAGCTCAATCTAACACTAGGAAAAGAATCTGTCCGCTTTCCAGGAGCATGCGAAATATACGTAGATCTCTAAAGATCCTTGGGCTGGGAGATGCCTCGCGCCACAATTCTTATAGTCTGTTTTGTGTCGGCACTTCTCCACTCTATGCTATAGGTAGATATATGTACACTCACGAACCCTGGACGGGATGGAACATCGGGGCTACCTGCTCGTTTAGATGGGTGTCGGCATCAGTTTGCCGTAGTCCTGGTGCATGCTTGGCTTCACCGAGTTGTAGACAGTGCGCTCGGCGTCATCGGGCAGGGCATAGACATCGGGCGGCACGCAGAGCGACTGCAGCTTGGAGATGTACGAGTCGAAGTGCTCGTGCGGATGCGGGTGCGGATGATGTCCGTGCGGATGTCCGTGCGGATGCGAGTGTGGGTGGGCATAGCTGACGGGATGATGCACGGTGTAGGCATGATGCGGAGGCACCGGCGGTGGACCCGGTGGCGGGCCACCACCGGCACCCGTCCCACCCTGATGACCGTACATTCCGCCACCAATGTTGCCGCTGCTGGCCGTCGGCGGTGGTGGCGGTGGCGGCAGCAATGTGGAGTACGCTGTGGCATGATCGCTGCCACTTCCGGCCACCAGTTGACCCCCGGCACACACACTGTCCAGGCCATGACCCGCCACCACCTGACCGCCGGCTATCGAGGCCGAGACAGACACCGAAGTGGGCGGTGCGGGTGGCGGCGGCAAGCGCACGTGCTCCAGCAGCGTGATCACATTGTTGCGCAAACTCTCGTAGTAGTTGTTTAGGTTGGCATTGGGCGGTGCAACGCCACCGTCCACCGGGGCATGCGACATCATGCCAACGACATTCGTGTTTGGGTTGCTGTTGCCGGAGCCAGGCGTCAGACTGCTGATCGAGTGGCCCAGATCGTTGCTGCCGTTTCCGTTATTGTTGCTGGAGCTGGTTGCGGGACCTGTGCCGGTTCCGCTGGTGGAGCTGACGCTAGCGAAGGGCGATTGTCCGCTGGGTGAAGCCATGGTCACATTGGAGGAGCGCTGCTGCTGCTGATGGCCGCTCAATGGAGAAGCCTCCTGTGGGATGGTAAGAAGAAAGGTTCCGGGCGGTGATTAGAGAGTTGTCTTGCAGCTAACAGTGCTGAGGGGTGGATTGAGACTACAACAGGGATGGCCATAGGGGAAGGTTTTTAATAGTTTCTGCCAATTTTTGAGATCGATTGTGGATGTAAGTATAATTATATCTCTAATTGCCAGAGTTGAGAATATATTGATGGATGCCTTCAAAGTAAATCTGCTTCGCATCGAAGGTTAGGGCTGTTCCCTTCAATTGGAATGTGGTGGCTGGCCACAGCCCACATGTGGAGGGTTGGACTTTTCTACCTCTAAATATTGTACATAAATACATTTTGCACCTCGCTAACTCACACTCCCACTCCCACCCCTACGCAGACCCACTCATGAACCGTTATGTGCACATATGTAACTCTGGCAAATTGAAATTCCAATAAGAGCGCACCAAACACCCACACACGAAGACAAGAACAACAAATAAGGAGTGGGTGACAAGAATGAAGAGCAAGACAGAGGCACAACAACAATAAGAGAAGCAAATAAGAAAAAAACGTCAGAGGACGAATCATCGACGAAGCCGTCACGAGCACAAACGAGAGGGAGAGAGAGAGTGGATAATGTGGGGTGCGGGAAGGCAGGTTCCGTTATATTTTTTTGTTCAGCTTTTCGGAGTTGTTTGAGCTCGCACACAGACGCACATGTACATATGTATGTCCCCACCTTCCCCACTGTGGGGCCAACAAAAGGTTAATGCTGTCTGCCTTGGCCTCTGCCCGTGCTCTGCCCGTGCGCTGCTGCTGCGGCAGCGACACTGCTTGCGCTCTGCTTGTGCTCTGCTTGCTCCGATGCTTTTGTGCTACTGCTTGTAGCTTTACCCTCGCCCACCATGCTTGTTGGCAGCGCCACAGCTTTGACCGTAGCACAGTTATTTGTTGTATTTCTTTTTGTTGCTGCTTTCGTTTTTTTTCTTTGTCCGTTTTAGGAGCAAATCGAATGGTGTTCTGCGATTTGCTGGGTTGCTGCGTGTTGGGTTGGCGCCTCGCCTCTGACGGGCTGCAGCTGCTGCCTGCGCATGACCAGCATCACTCACACCAAAATACATACTGACACACACACACACACACTGTGGTCTAGGGACATGCGTGTGTATGTGTGTGTGTGTGTGTGTATGGGAGCTTGTCGCTTGCGTTTTAGGGGTGTGTCTGTCTCCTGCCACCTCTCCACACTCCTGCTACCTAGTGGAATCTGATTCGCTGCCACAGATGCAGTGCGGATGCAACGTCACCGATTGGTTGGCTGTCACACTCTAACGGCAAGGGAGGGCTCCTGTTGTCAAAAGTGCATTTCGGGTTGAATTTTAAATTGAAAGTTTAAAGTTGATTCCGCGCCGTGGAACTGTAAATAAATCTTGCTGCAAAAATTGATTTCATTTGCTTCTCTCTAACATTGCAGATCTATAGCTCCAGTTCAGACCAGGGTTTAGCTACTAATTTAAGGACATGCAGCAAAAGGACTTGTCACAATAGTTCATCTATCAAGCTGCAATAAATTGTACTTGTTTTGTGCACTTGTGTATTTTATTGTCTGAATATCGCGTTTAAGCGGTTTTTAATAGTTTGTTTTAAGCCAATAAAATATAATAGAAATCGGACCATCCGCCATTAAAGCTTACTCTCCTCATTTTAAGTCAAAAATTGGAGAAAAAGTGAATGGTGAAATGATAAAAGTTGTTACTTTGTTGTAGTACTTGTCTCGACTTCACTGTACATTTGTGCTCATTGTCTCAGCCTTTTGTCGGGTGCTTGGGAGACGTCCTTGAAAAGTGTTAAGACAAAACTCAGGTGCCGATAGACAGTACTTCGGGCAAAACAAGAAGAAAGAAGAACTAACAAAAAAAAAACATTAAAAAAAAACTCGGGGGAAAGAACTCCACTCAAAGTCTCGTTTTGAGCCAAAGTTTGTGCTCGGCAAAAGTCTGGCCGAAACTTTCCGGGGCGGTAAACTTTCCCTATGACCATCATATTATGCTACAGGGTGCACTTAGCCTAGTTAGATTTATGTACTAGTGTTTGGTTGGGTTTGGTTTGGCTTGTGTTTTTTTTTGTTCTCATAATTTGTTGCCGTCAACGAACCTGAGCCTACATACCCGATCGCTGGTGCTCAGCTGCGACTCCATCGCATTGATGTCGGACTTGAGTCGCATCATCTGCGACTCGACTCGGGCGTTCTCTCGCTGCAGCTCGGAGATCTCAGCCTCAAGGGTGTTCAGATCGTCGCTGCCATTGCCCGATGCTGTCGCCGTGCCGCTCTTCTCGTTGTTTCCATTGTTGTTGTTGTTGTTGTTGTTGTTGCTGCTGCTGAGACTGCTGTGGGCACTGTTGCTGCTGCTGGTAACTCCAAGGCCAACATTGACATTGAGTCCAATGCCACCCACGACGCCGCCAACAACACCCCCTGTGCCGCTCATGACAATGTCCAGGCCGCTTCCTCCTGAATGGTGGAGCCGCATAGTTGCAGGGGAGAGAGAACGGTAGGTCAAAGGACACAGTTAGTGGGTGTACACGATAGCGCTCTCTTAGGATCTAGTTTTGTTTTTCTTCTGTTTTTTCTTTGCTTTTACATTCTTGTCTCTGGCATTCCACGGGTTTTCTATGTGCGCGTGTGCTAGCAACTCAATCGGAGCGTGTGTGGGTGTGTCGGTGGGTTGTGGTGGGTGAGTGAGTGGATCATAGAGTGCGTGGGACAGAGCTGAATATAAACTGTGCACGTTGATCGCTGAATGCAGAGAAAACAGACAAAAGGTTACCACTGAAAGTGGAAGAAATTCTGGGAAAGGCTGCCACAGAGTGTGAAAATATTTCCTGTTGAAAACACTGCATTTAGAGCACATTCAAATTATATGAAATTGCACTGCTTGCAGGCAGAGAGAGCGCCTTTCCATGAAACAGAATGGAATGGAACGTTTATGTGAGGCAACGTTCAGTATTCTTGGGCAACTGCTTGCAGCCTAGGACACAAGAATGTACCCTTAAACGAATCTATTTGAAATATTTGTTGATCACAGTTTGTGCCTTAAACATCGAGTGGGTGCCTCGCAGTCTTTAAAGTTCATAGAGTGGCTATGATCTGTGTAGGTGTGTGGTTGTGGCTGTGAGTGGTGACTGGATTGGGATTGGATATGTGTGTTTTTTCATTATATGCATGTAGTTTGTTTGTAGTTATGTATCTTCGTGGCTTACCTTGATCGACAGACTCTCTGGGAATATTTGTATGTACATTTTTGCTGTGGTTTACTTTGAATTTTTGTTCTTTTTGATTTTTGTGTGTTTTGTTTAACAATTTGTGGCTTGTTCGCTTTGCTGTGTGTACATACATATAATGTATATACAACATTTCTCCATATACATTCATTACATGTAATATATAATGTTTTCTTTTTGGTTTGTTTGTTTGGGGGAGGATTTCTGCTTTTGATTTTGTTTGCTGGTGCAATTGCAGTTTCGTTTTTCGTTTTTCGTTTTTTTCATTTGCATTTTTCATTTATTTTTGGTTGGTGGTTGTGGTTTCAGGTTTTCGCTATTTCGGACTGTTTTTGATCAGTTTGATTTTCTATCTACAGTAGATACTCGGCACCGATACAAAATGTTGCGTAATCTAAAAGAAAACGCCAACAAAAACCATGAAACGAAACGAAAAGAAGGAACACAGAATTAAATTAGAATTAAAACTAGGAATTTAAATGGATTTGTTTTCTTCTATTGTTTTCTTTCTCTTTTTGACTTATCTTCTTGTTTGCTTTTTGTTTCTCTTGTTCTTTAGACACACACACACAGACGGCCACACCTCAAAGGATATGCAGCTGTGTGTGTGTGTTTAGAGATATCAACGGGTCGATCGTTCATGTTATGTACCGGGTTTATAGAGGATTCATCTTGGTTGGTTTGTGGAGTGGGGTTTTTTTGTTGTTGTTATGGGGGGAATTTTGGTGTTGGATTGTTGGGGTTTTGTTCATAGCCCGTATCCTCTCCTCTTCAATTTGAAAACGATAAATTTTTAGTTTTGAATTTATAAATCCTATTCTTTTTGTATTTATTCATTTTTTGTTGCATTTTCCGAAACCAAAACCAAAAATAAAGTGTCTCTTCTTTGAATATAAGTACTTGTAACTCATGTTTTTAGCATTACGTTTATCTATTCTTTTTCAATCTTTTGTATTGGTATTCTTTTTCTTGACGTTAGCACACGCACACAAAACTCCAACCGAAAGTTATTTTTCTTTTTTTTTTACTAAAATCTGGCAACAACAGAGAAGAATTTTTGGCACCCTTCTGCAAAGACAATGCTCAGTGGTGATTTTTTCAATTTTAAATATTTTAACATGTTTGGAAAGACATTCTTAGGATTCTTTTTAGGATTTCTTGGTGGAAGCGATGGTTCAGATCACAGGATCTAATTCTAATGGAACTGTCAGCAGAGCTTTGAAGGTAAAATCATCTGATGGTTCTTTGTACAAGAAATTCGAGGCCTATTTGAATTTGTAATGCATTTTTCAACATTTAATTTGGTTGGGTTCGGCCTTATCATTCTCTGTGTGTTTGCAGACTTTATGCAAATGCCATTATGACCCAACCTCTGCCCTGATTGAGTGGAGGTGGGGTGGTATAATGGCAGTGGGCCCAGTTCATAACAGAAAAAAAACGCGCAAGAGAGAGATGCAGAGACAGAGAGAGAAGGAGAGATAGAGAGATATTGAAACTTACCTGTATAACCCTTGGGATAGACCATGGTGACCTCATCGAATTTGGGCTTCTTGATGCCCTGACCGCCCACAGTGGTGCACGCTGCAGAAGCAAAAGATAAGAATAGAAAAGAGAAAAGAGGAAAGAGGAAAGAGGAAAGAACAGATGGGAAAAGCGAGTTTGGGATCATGAAAGCTTCCTGTGTGATCTGTTTAGGGATCTTACCGTCGAACTTCATGGCGGTGGCAGCCGCCACAGCGGCCTTGTGCTGCTCCACAGTGCCACCAGCCTCCAGGACTCTCATCTTGTTCCGATTGGCTATGGGACAACCCGAAGCACTGGAATGCACAGAGAGATCCATTTGTCTTATAGAAAACTATTCGAATATCGAACAGGCAACAGTTGAACTCACCTTCTGTGGGAGAGAAACTTGCCGGTGGAGTGACCTGAGCCATCGCATCCTGGTATGGGACACCTCAGTGGCTCCGAGTCCTGGCCATCGCGCGGCTTGCTCTTGGGCTTATTGGCCCGAGGACAGCCGGAGAGGCTGCGGTGCGATGAGTAGTTGCCGGTCACATGGCCAGAGCCATCACAGCCGGGCGTTGGGCACTTGAGCTCCTGCGAGTGCGACTGCAGATGATTTCGGTCGGAGCGCGAGCAGCCCGTCAATCTGTGGATGGTGCGGAGGTGGATGGAAAAGGGATTACTGCCTGACCCAAAAGTATTAAACCAGGCCAAGAGTGCTCTTGGTCAGATAAGATTGCGCTGTGTATGGGTGGGTGGGATTTCGCCTGTGTGTGTGTGTGTGTGTGTGTGTGTGTGTGTGTGTGGGCTAAGACTTTGTTCTTGAAACTTTCAGTTTTAAAGTTTCATTAAACCATCTGCCATCTGTCTTGGCGTGGGCGGGAGTGGGGTTGTGGGACTAAGACTTGGGACTGGTTTTATGACCGCCCTGCGTCCACTCTCCGCCACTAATCATAAATATTAAAGTCTCTGATTTTCCAGCAAGCTTTAACGACATTTCAGGTGTCGGCACTGGGACACTGTCCGCTTGACCGATGGATGTGAAGTGCACGGCAAAAAATGAGCTTCGGATATTTTCAACACTTTTTTTCTGCATCCTTTTGGCAGGCAAATATTTTTGTTAAGATTTAGCAAACTCTCAAATTTATTTGCAACTCAAAAAGTTGTCCGATGCATATATTTAAAATAGTTTTTGCTTATTTTTTTTAAGTGTAGTAAATTTTGGCAGCGCGTGTTTGTGTCCCATAATTGCATAATTCATTGAGGTGTGCGCCCTGAGGTCCATGCTGACCGCGTACTTACCCGTCCTTGGTCTTGTCGTGCTGCGGTATGTGCTGCGGCGGTGGCATCGAGTAGCAGGTGGCCGGGCTGGGTGAATAGCCGCCGGAAACGGGCGTTGGATAGCCGCCGGGGCCCACCGCCGTGGCATACGGATTGCTGCACTGATACGCGGCTGGACCATAGCCATGATAGCCAGCCGGTGGATAGTCCGATTGCACCACCATGCCGTAACCGGGATGCGGCGAGTATCCTGAAAGCACAAAGGGAAATCAAATTTTATTTTGATTATGATTTATTTATTTATGATTTGATTTTCGCTCATTGTTCACTCACCGCTGGGATCCCTGTACGTCTCGATGTAGTGTGAGCCGCCGCTGTCCGGCGTGGATTCACGGCTGTAGGGCCGCGGTCCACTGATGTGTCCAACCAGTCCGAAGCCCAGGGGTCGCGGCGGTCCACTGAAGTCGACGGGCTCCATTTGGGGGGAACGCGGCGGTCCATTGGGGCCCAGAGCGCCAGGCGCTCCGCTGCCAAAACCCTGGGCATGACCCACGACAAGGCCATCGGCCCCGTACTGGGGACTGGTGATGATGCTGTAATCCCAACTAATGAGTGATCTGGTTGATGCTGTGCTGGAAACTGTCGCGTGCTCTCTGCTTACCTGTGTGGGAGCCGGGTGACACTCAGGTCCAGGGTCTGTCCCTGCGGACTGGGCACCTGGGGGCTGGCTATATTGGGGCTGGCGCCCGGCTGTGGGCTGCCGTTGCCCATGCGCTGGTTGTATTGGTTGTGGGAGGCTGGTGAATTGAAACCGTGCGGACTGGAGGAGGTCACCGATGTGGACCCGGATAGGTCAACCGCTGGCGCTGGCACACCACCCACATTCGGTGTGGGCGAGGAGCTCTGCTTGCCGTGCTGCTGCTGCTGCTGTTGTTGCTGCTGTTGCTGCTGTTGTTGCTGCTGCTGCTGTTGCTGCTGTTGCTGCTGCTGCTGGTGGTGTTGCTGTTGCTGTTGTTGCTGCTGCTGCTGCTGGTTCTGATAGGCGGCTGCGGCGGCTGCCGCCTGAGCAGCGGCCATCTTCACGGACAGATTGATGGCGGAGAAGCCTGGCGGCAGGGGTCCCATGGTAGGATCGTAGTGGTACATGGGCCGCGGATATATCGGCCCCGCACCGCCGCCATTGGCCAGCTGCTCATCGTGCTCGGCCTTGGCCAGCATGAGCTGCTGCTCCTGCAGATACTTTTGCTGCTGCACCTGCAGATCGTCGGCGCTTTGGGGCAGATAGTGATACGCTGCCGCCGCCGCCGCAGCCGAGGCTGAGGCAGCTGCCACGCCCGCCACGGACGCCACCTGACGCTGTCCATTGGGGCAGCAGTTGGGATCGTATCGCTCGAAGCCGCCAGCTCCACTGGACACTGTCACCGCCGACACGGAGTCTACTGTGGCAAAGGCGGGCGCCCCCACCACCGATGCGCTGCTGAGGGAGCTGAGCGAGGTGGGCGGGTGCGGATGTGGATGCGGATGTGGGTGTGGATGCGGATGCGGGTGAGGATGCGCCTCGTAGGCACTCCTCGCCGTTCCCGGCGACAGTTCACTGGCATTCGCTCCACCATTGCTACTCAGCAGCTCACCGCCGACGGCGTAGCGCATCTGCTCATACTGGCGCTCCTCCGCCTGCTGCTGCTGCTGTTGCTGCTGTTGTTGCTGTTGCTGCTGCTGCTGGTGCTCCGTGTGGTAGCTGGCTGAGGGATCGGGGCCATCGTTGCCCTCATTGATAAAGGGTCCGCGCTGCTGGTGCAGCGTATGTTGCTGCTGCTGCTGCTGCTGCTGCTGTTGCTGCTGTTGCTGCTGCTGAACGTGGTGGGCGTGTGGATGGTGGCTCTGTGGATGGGGAGGACTCTGCATGCCCACAAAGCGACTCAGGTGGGGGGCGTGCAGATTGGCATCGCCGCCATTGGAGGTGGTTGTGTTGCCACCACCGCCGACACCGTTAGCTGCCCCACCGCCGCCGGATGCAGTGCGAGCCGTGCCCGGTGTCGTGGATGCGCTGGCCGTCACACTGGATGCGGGGCCGGCGGCATCGTTCGCCAGATATGAGTGCATTGGGCTTTTGTTGTACTCCGATTTGATGCTCGCTACAGGACTGTACTCCGACTTGATAATGGGCATTGTTGTTCCACTCAACTTGCTGTTATTGTTGTTGTTGTTGATGCAACTCGTATTGTTGTTGTTCAGATAGTGACTGGAGGCGATCTTCAGTTTATCCAATGGATGCAGCTCCTTTTCGTGCTTCTCCAAATCCGCTTTAAACGTAAAATCCCACAAAAAAGGAGATGGCCAGAAATTAAGCGAGATAGAGAGAGAGAGCGGGAGAGTGTAGAGAGAGGGAGAGAGATAAAAAGAGAGAGAGACGCGTTAAAAGATCATTCTTCAAGCAATCGAAATCAAGCGGTTTCGAAATGTCAGCTTAGTGGTTCTGTGGTTCTGTCGGTTCCGTGCACTCAATGGCCGCATGGACGCACCTGTTCGATCAACGTTCGAGGAGGGTTCGCTATTCAGACGACGACTGGCTGAGCGACGGACTGCGCGCGGACAGCCGGAGAGGCTGCGATGCACACTGCGGTGCGGCTGAACGTGTCCGCGTCCGTTGCAGCCCGGTGTGGGGCATTTCAGTATCTGTTCGTGCAGGGCCAGCACTGTTCAAGTCAAATTTGGATGTGCAATTTGATTCGAATGCGATTCGGGCCGGGGTTTTCAATTCGTAAGAGTGAATGGGGAAATTAACGATTAACGATCAGCGATATTTTCAACGATTTTCACAACTATCACAACTACAACAGCAACAGGCAGAAGAGAGAGAGGCACACGCAGACAGACAGAGAGAGAGAGAGAGAGAGAGATAAAGAAAGAGAGACAGTCAGGCGTGGAGAAAGACCGACCAAAAGAGGCAGAGAAATGAAGAGAGAGAGAGAGAGAGAGCCATCTAACGGAATATCAAACAGTGCGAACCTAGAGCTTTCGCAAAACAGTCCACAGCCACATGCAACTACACAAACAGGGAGAGATAGAGAAAGATAGAGACTAAGAAGAAGGTGGCAAAGAAGTAGACACTCTAAACAGATTGTAGAAGAAGAAGGAAGAATGGATTCTAATTAAATTCTGGTAAATAGATATGGACAAGGGAGGAAACGTCTGAACAGAAGATGAATGTGATGAAAAACTGAGTGGAACTGAGAAGAATGGTACATTGCGTAGAAATTGCGACGAATCTACGAAAAGTTTAATATAACAAAGCTATTTTTAAAGATAGGCTGCTTGAACATATTTTTTAGGAGAGATTACAACATAAGTGTTATCCAGGAAAATAGTTATGGAACACATTGGTAAAGAATTGCTTTTGCTGAATAAATTCCATTTACAATGTTACAGTTTTTCGCAGACGTTTCTATGGGCTGCCATGGAATTTCAATATAAGTTACCGTGGAGATAAAAGCATTCAAGCAAATGGTTAAGCTGTATGTAAACTCCCTTTAAAATAGAAGATATCTCGAATTAGAAGGTCATCTAATATAGGATAGAAAAACATCACAAAGTGTGCTGAAAACAAAACGAAGAATACAAGCTCTGCAAAAATGGAACTTTAAAGCTCTAAGAACCCCCGCACAAAAACACACACGCTTGATCAATGGAATAGCTTTCAGCTGAGCGATGCAGCAACGTGCAATGGGAGAGCTTTCAGCTCAGCTAGGCAGCAGCGATCTCACTTGCACTTGTGTAATGTGTGGGTTCTTTTTTTTTTTTTTTCGGCGCCGCTTTCAGGTAGCGTGTGCGCGAGAGCTTGCTCTAAGAAATACGGCTCAAAAGAACAGATTTATTTTGCTGGATCTAGGCTATAGCAGAGTATTTGAAGAAGTTGCAGTTTCCACACAAACAGTCACAGAAATGTACACATACAACACATGCTTTTTTTAAGAACTACGGGAAAGTAAAGCTCAGCAAATTCTTCGTTGAAGTATCAGAGAGTGTAAAGAGAGAAGGTGAGAGTGAGTGATAGACAATGTCAGAGAAACAGACAAGTAGAAAGAGGCACAGAAACAGACAGAGAGAGAGTGATAGATGGAGAGGATAGATCATCTACTACGCATAAGAATATCTAAACGGAATGGACAACTTACATTCTGTGGTAACCTTATCGCGCTTCGGACAACCCGATAAACTGCCCAGGCCAAGCATGTTCGAGAAAGAAAGAGAGAGAGAGAGAGAGTGGGAGATAGAAAGAGAAATAGAGATTGATTTCGCATAACGGCACAACACGGGATAAACGGTGCAACGGTACCTGCGATGATGCGAATACAATCCGGTGACATGTCCTTGGCCAGTGCAATGCGGCGTGGGGCATTTGGCGCCATCTACAATTAACCAATTAACAGTAAAAAGTTGAAATCAACGAAGGCGCTGGGGAAAGCGATTGCGATTGAGAGCAAGATGAACCGGAGAGAAGGGAGCGAGTCTGAGTCAGCGTCAGAGACACACAGAGTGAGAGAGAGAGGGACAGGGAGAGACAGGCAGAGAGACAGACGCGAGAGTGTGTAAGTGGCATGGATGGATGGCATGGCTGGCTGGAGCGAGCGGGCGGGCGGGCGAGCGATTTTCTAATTAATTATATGGGAAGCGACAGCGAGAGACAAGTTTGACGTTGTCCAAAACCATACCACTCTACCCACCCACCCCTTTGTAGCCTTTACCTACATATGCTCTACCCATAACAAACCCCACCACCCATCCACCCACCTAAATGTAGTCGCTTTCCATCCTTTCACTGCACGAAAAACCTCTCCAAAAAAGCAACCTTGAAGAAGAAATGCTGGAAAAGCGAACGTACGAATTCTTTTAGCCTAAATAATTAATTAAAATTTGATGGAAAACAGCTTTGCATTATTTACTTTAAAAAGCTCACACACACACTCACACATTAGACAGCCCTAGAGGGGGGTAATGGGTGAGGCTGGGGGGAACGGTACGACAGCTTTCAAAAATCAAACCAGACCGAGAAGCAAACCATGTCGTGCAGACGGAAAAACTTGGCCTTTTTCTAAGCGCGTATTCCTCTCAAGATAACAACCATCATACCTTCACGGTTCATATATGTACATACTTATACTTGTACATATAAGTATGTAAGTATGTATGTATGCATGTACATACTTGTGTGATATATCAGACAGTCGTGTCGGGTGGGTGGACGGGTGGCCTGGTTAATGAAATACTTTTCGAAATATTTTGCTCTTTCCAGGTCTTTGTTGTTGTGTCTATTACGTGGCCGGGCAAAATGTCAAACTGCAGCAGCCAGTGGAGAACACCATCCGGAAAAGGTAAAAACCAACTCGACTCTAATTAGAATTTAATTAAAATCAAGCAGCAGGGGAAGCAGCAGCAAGCAGAGCCATGGAGGGCCAAGTGTTTTGTGCATTAGAATATTTTCAACTAACCAAAAATGTTTGGGGAAAAAGCAGATACGGTAGGAGCTGGGAATAACCAGGAAAGAATGTTAGCCTCGCAGCCCGAAGCAGTTGATACACTTGCTTGCGAGATCTTCAAGATATATTTATAATATATTTCTGCACAGACTTTAGATTAGTGTGTAAAACGTGGGGAACGGAAAAAAAGGAAGGAAACAAGAGAGAAATTAGACAAATGGTAGACAAATGTGTATATAGTCAGACACAATACCCCTAAAGAATGAATATTTTTCAAGAGTTTTTGTTTTAAAGTAACTCTCATATTAATTTGTCAAGCATTTGGTACATCAATCGAATATTTTGAAGCCATAAAATGAACCTATCTTTATGGATTATATCGTTAACTTTCTCTATGCTCTGCTCAAAAAACTGATACACTCTGCCAGGATACAAAAAGAAACTAAAGCATGGAGTGAAGGCTTCATACACACACACACAGGGTGCTCCAGGGTTAAGCCTAATAAGCCACATTAGCGAAAGGCAGCAACAATAATGCCAACAAAATATGGAATATGAGTGCTTGCCACACGCTAATGACTTATTACGTGCCACACACACAAACACACGAACACACACACGAAACTGCCTCTATTTTAGAGCTTTAGAGCCTTCTGTCAACTATTTAAAAAGTCATTCAAATTATATGAATACCAAAGTCAAGCCAAAGAGAGAGACACAGACCCTACATACATTTATGTATATATATTCATGTTCAAGGCGGCGGTCCTCTGCAGCATATTAATGCCAAAACATAATGACAAAATAAATATGCAAAAGTGGTTTTGAAGGAAAACGTGCTCATAATGCTTTATATCTAATCATACACCCTCGTTTGCCCCCCGCACTCCGACCCACCAACAACTGACAGTCTGGTGGAAATTGTACAGCGAAATTAGTAAAAGGCAAAGCTCAAGGCCTTGCCAAGCCAAGGAGGCACTCACTCAGCCAGAAGATGTGTCTGTCTATGTCTACGTCTAGTTCTCAACGAGTGTGTGTGTGTGTGTGTGTGTGTATTGTGGTATAAAGGGTTTACAAGCCATTAGTTGTTGTTGTGTGCCCCCCCATTGTAGCCAACAAAATTGCTGCCCCCTGCCCCACTAGTCATACCTTATTCCCATACTCCATTCCATATCCCATACCCATTCCCACACCCATTCCCGATCCCATTTTCATAACGACAAAATCGCTTAATGTCTTTTGGCTGCCACACTCACACTCTCCACACGCTCGCTCCCATTCCATTCCATCCTCTGCATAGAGAGAGAGAGGAAGCGCATTGAATGAGCTGCAAAAAGGGTTTTATTTTTAGATATGACTGGAAGGGGCAAGAGGGGGAGTTGCTTAGGTGAAAGTCGAGTGCTGTGGCAGCAGTGAAATGTGCAAATAATAACAACAAAAGCCAACATTATAATAATGGTCATAATGTTGCTTATTACGCAAGCAGATTGAGTGTCTCTCTCATACGGAATTTTAATGTCTAAGACGCTGCCATCACAGCATGCCTAATGATTGGCTTTTTATTGAGCCTTTAACCAACCTGAACGTCATTTGGCCAAATTCCTTTTTCCATATTGTGGGAATAACTTTGCTTTACTTTCTAATGAGGGAATGACTCTAGTTCTTCCGAAAAAGAGTAGTCAAAGTCATTGCCGTTCGATAAAGCAAAGAGTTTATAAAATAAAACAATTGTCTGGCTACTACTCGCTGTTTCGATCGAAAGTCTCGCTGGTTATTGGGCGAGTTCTGAACACAGCTGTACTTTCGATGAACTCAAATTGAATGGTTCAATTAGTCTTCTGTGGTTACTCGTAAAATAATGTAAGAGTTGGAGTAACTGCTGGATCTCAGTGCTGCTCTTTGGTACACAGAAAAGACGCCTCTGGCTCATTCTTTGCTGAGTTGATCACAAAAAAGCACAAAAATGTTCTCTTAATTGTGTCTGAGAATAACCACAGATTTATCACCGCTTGAATTAGATCTTTCTCTATATAAATCATCCACAAAACCACACTCACACACGCACTGGGACACTCTCTCTCTTGGTCTCTGTCATCTTTTGGGTAGGGTTTGGGACGGGTTGAGACTGTTTTGGGGGGAAAGGGTTTTTGGGGGCTTTGTTCTGTTTTTGATTTTGCCAATTGAAGTGGTAAACTCAATGCAACAAGAAGTCTCGCTCACATCATCAGCCGAACGATCAGTTGAACCGTAACCGGAGACCAAACCGAACCACCACGAATCACAGTACTGTGATGCTGGAGCACAGTATGCCGGAATTTGATTCACACCAAAATCACAGCCAACTGTAAAATCTCGTTTACTATGCTTACTATGAAGAACTTACCGCGATTCTGGCTGCCCGGCGAGTAGCTGGGCGCCGGCGTCGATGTCGATGTCACTGATGCTGTCGATGTGCCTGCTGTTCCTGCTCCTGATGGCGGACTACTCGTGGATGGGGGTGTGGCAACCAGAGGTACACCGACAACACCTTCCCGGGCAATGTCCTGCATCACTGAGGCTGCCCGACTGCCCACGCCAGCCGGCTGCAGGATCGTATACTGTTTGGCATCCACCTGGGACCCACCATGACCCGTGCCCGTTCCTGGCAATGCGCCTGCCAGCGACTCCTTGGAGTTCTTTGACGGTTTTTCGCCCAGCTGGCTGGCTATGTCAAAGGCAGCGCGTGGTGGCAATGGTGACGGCTCCAGGCTCAATTGCTGCTGCTGCTGTTGACTGGCGGCGGCGGCTGCCGCATAGCCGTAGTAGGCCAATCCGGCGGCGGACTCTGCCGCTGCCGTCGCATTGTAGGCGCTCGACGTGTAGTGTGCATGGGCATGGGCCTGGGCCTGGGCATGGGCGTGGGCAGCGGCCGCATAGTTGCGTTTGATAAAGTCGATGGGCGGCTTGAAGGCCGAGGCGGCCTGGGCATACACATTGCTGGCGGCCTCCTCCAGATCCATGTCCTCTGGTCCACCACCCAGAGCTGTGCCCGTTGCTGTGACTGGAACCAGCTTCTTGCCCCGCTCGCGATCCTCGAGCGTGGCGCCGGCATTGAGGCGGGCCTGGTCATTCTCCTTCTGTCTGTGGAAACGTGGAAACAGGGATACAGTTGCAGTTGTTGTGGGAGTTCTGGGTGCAATGGCCTCATACTTTTGCTTCTCTTCGAACAGGTTCTGGAAGGGCGGTGGATTCTCGTCCTGCTCCTGCAATCTGTACAGATTGGCCCGGGCATCCGGCCAGCTGCCGGACAGACTCTTCAATGCCGCCTGCGTCTCCCGTATGAGTGTCTCATCATCCTGATCAGCATCGGCGGGTCCTGGAGCTGCTGTCATCTTGGTTATGCCGGCTGCTCCCACATTGAGGACGCTCGTCGGCGCAGGACTCTCGGGGCTGTCCGGTATGGGTCCCTGTTTTCGTTTCTTTTGTGGCAATATGTTGTTGTTGTTGCTATTGCAATTGTTGTTGTTATTGAGAGTGGAATCCTCATCGCGACTGCAGCGCTTCCTGCGCTTTATGGCTGTCGTCTCGAGATCACTGCTGGTATTGGTATTGTTGCCACCGCCGTGGTTGTGGCTGTGGCTGTGGTTGTGATTTTGGTTGTTGCTGTTGCTCTCGGCCAAGGGCGTGTCCTTGGTGAGTGGCCGCTTGGACAGCGCCATCTTGCTTGCCCTTCTGCTTTAAGCCAGTTCGCTGATCAGAAGAGATTCAGATTCGTATTTGGGATTTGAATAAAAATTTAGACGATTGATTGTGTTTGATAACGCGATGAAACTTGTGTGTGTAAGCGTGAGCGGCGGCGCCAATCAACATAATTTATCAACATCAGCATCACCTCAGCATCCGTTATCCCAGTAGCTTGAAGATCGCTTTGCCCCGACACCATACCAAACAAAATCGAACAAAATCTGAAGAGTTCTCTGCTAACATACAAAACTCTCTTATGGGGGGATCCCTAATTAAACTAAGTTTATATTTGCTACACATTTGAAACATTAAAAGGCTGCTTGCTTTCAAATACATATTTTTACACATACTCGTAATAATTAACGACCGCAGAACAATTTGCGGACCCTAAAGTTAAGCCTCGTTAATAACAAATGATTTTCTCGGTACTTCCTTGGATTTACATATTGTAAAATATTTATAAAAATTGTTTAATGTTTGCGGAATGAGAAATATTGCCTGAATTCAATGAAGATAGATTCCTGTTTTAATCTTTATCCGTTGAGAGTTCTGCTCTTTCAGATGCAAACACTTCATTGCTTGAGTTACAAAATGTATTAATGAATTATAGTTGAAAGTGCGAAAGATTAATCTTAAATTATTTGCACTTTTGGTCAATATACTAAACAAGTCTATTAATTGTATTCTGCTCCTATTGCGGTTCCAATGTTGCTTAGGTCCCAACTCATAATACACACAAATCCTACGAGGCTATGACCTAAATGCGATCCATCGAATATGAGTAAAACCCTTAAAAAATTCTCGATTGTCGTTTGCTCAATTCCTCTTGTTTTGTTTTGTTTTTTTGTCAATTTATCAAATTCTCAATGTGATTATTCTTGTTGCATTGAATTTCTTGTATATATTTCGCTTTTAGTTTCGGTTTTTTTGGTTTTCATTTTCTGCTTCGTTTGTTTCAATTTCTGTTTATGTTTTTTGGTTTGCTTTTTTTTGGGGCAGGGGCGGGTCAAATATATAGCTAAATAAATGAAGGGGGGTGGTGTTTGTTTTGGGATCTGTTCGGTTCTTTGGCGTTCTGAGAAACTCGAAATGTTTTAAGGGTTACAGAGAGAGACAAAATTGGCTAGGAGATTGATTGATTACAGATTCAAATATATATGAACTTTACCTATTTTGTGAATTCTGTTTCAGTTTCGACTTTGCTTTTCTTTAGTTTGCTTTCAGATTTGTTCGGATTCTGTTTCGATTTTCGATTGAGTTTGTTTGATTTTCGGTTTTTGTGTTTTAATTAATTTTGGAGATTGCAGCCTCGAGCTCGTTTGCATTTAAATTCTTCTTTATTAACACTTTCAGCTTGGACACTTCTGCTAATTCTTTTAAGCTTTATTTGTATTTTTCTCATTAGTTTTGTCTTCGTGTTTGAATCATTCTTCTGGATGGTGAATGCTGCTGTTGCTTTGCTGCTGAACTTGCTGCTGGTTGATATTCGTCTTCATCTTCGTCACATGCACACCTACACACACCTGCAACACACACACACACACACAGACACACAAGCACTTACACACACAAACTGACACCAGGTTCAACACAACAACAAAAAATAAGGAAAAACTACCAGAAATAATTAAAACTAGAAAAAGGAATTATTTGATCATTGGATTTTGGCACTCACTTTGGCTTGGTTACAATTTGTGTGAATTTCTCGACTTGGTCGACACGCCGCTGAGACGACTTCAAGGATTTAAGAGTTCAAAGTTGTGCTTGGCAGCGGAGGATCGGCTGTTGGTGCGTCGCTCAACTTTTCCGGCATCGGCGGCGTATACGCAATTTCAATTAGGCCGCGCACTTTCCACTTTCGGGCAAATTGTTGTTTCCACTATAATTTTCGGTTTACTTTTTGTTCGCTTTTGCTTATTGTTTCACTGCACTGTTGTTTAAAGCGGCTGCTTAGAGGAGGTATGTGGGCGGCTTGGGGGGGTTGGTGGACCGGGAGAAGGGGCTAGTCTATAAGCAGCACGACCTCCGGAAGAGTTGATTTTAGTTTTGCGCGTAGTTTGGAAAAGTTTGTTTTTTTTTGTCGTAACTTTGATGCCGCGCAAAAGTTTGAATGTCTCCGTGGCCCTCCTCACTTCTCTCACTCTCGGTGCTTCTTCGTATTTCTTTGTTTTCTGCGTCTTTCTTTGCTGCTCTCCGTGTCTTTCTCTGCGTTTCTCCGTCTCTGTCCGTTAATTTCTCAAAAAAATGAGGTTGCCCTCTGGGTCTGGGGCCGCTTTTCGCCGCTTGGGCGAGAGAATTGCAATAAAAGTCGTCTGTCTCAGCGAGGCGGCGGTGTAGTCCGGACGTCCAAAACCCGACTGCTGGATGCGTTTTGGGGTAATAAAATTTTACATCGGCAGCAGCGCGACCAGCTCGGTTGGCGTCGACGCTGGCAGAAGCAGCGGTGTTAGCGGAGCGCGGCGGCAGCAACAAGAACAACAACAACAAACAACAAAAAACGACGAACCAACGGAATGGTCGAACGAACGCATCGGAACACTTTGGAGCCTGCCTGCCAGCCTGTCCGGGGGATTCCCAGCTAATCTGCTGCTTCTGCTTTTCCTTTTCCTCTTCCTTTTGCTGCTGCTGCTGCTTCTTCTTAGCGATTGCACTCGGACACAGATACACACACACACACAGACACAACAGACACACCAGCACACACTTCGGCTTCGCCTACAATTCGTTTACGTTGGCGAGGGGGTTGGTTGGTCCACGGTCGGTTCTCGTGTGTGTTTCGGGTCGTGTCGGTTTTTGGTTCCGTGATGTTCCTTTCTATGCTGTTCCGCTTCGTTTTTGTCGTCGCGTAGCGTCGCGTCGCGTACCGTTACTCTCTCTTTTTGTGGCCCAGGAGGAAGGCCGACAACGTGCGTGTCTACCTGTTCTAAGTTCGCTGCCAACTGACAGTTTTCCCAAAGTTGTCGAACTCTTAGAACGCGATGAAAACTGCAGCCAAAAATGTTGTCGAACGTCGACGTCGACGTCGATGTCAGCGTCGCTGTTGCTGTTGCTGTCGCAGTCCAGAGACCGTCAGAAGACGGCAGCGTCAGCGTCGTCGCTCCGAACCAGAGTCGTGTTTTCGGAGTAAAAGCCGAACGGATTTCGTGGGCCCTTTGCCTTTGCGCTGGCCTCCCCCTGTGGCAGAACAGAACCACAGCCGTGGCTGGTAGCACAGTTATATGACAGTTACGGAGTCGGCGCACTGCTGCCAGCTCTGCCCACCCCTTGTGTGTGCTGTGGCTGCGACGTCGACTGAACGTCGACTGGGTTCTCGGGTTCGGTCAGAGAAATGTCTCCGAAAAAATCGCACAGACGTGGCCGGGTTGACGAAGGGCGCAGGGTGATTCCGGCGCATTCCGTCAGCCGCCCGCCACTCGCTGATTTGGCTTTCAATTTTGGGGGAGGGAGGGGGCCTCTCTAATTGTAAATTCCAACAGCGGCGGCAGCAGCAGCAGCTGCAGCGGTGGCAGCAGCAGCGACGGCAGCAGCAGCGGCGTTGGTTGCCCACAAATGACTTTATCCCGTCGTCGACTCAAGTCTAGAGTCCATGGACCATGGTCCGTGGTCCGTGGTCCGCGGTCCGCTGATCCCCGCAGTCATCGCTGGGCGACGATCAAACACAGATCGATCCAGGCCAAGCCGTTGCTCTGGCGCCTCAACCACTAAAATGAGTCCCGCCTTATCGCCTATGAGCAGCGGCCACATCGAGCATACCGCCAAGAGCTAAGAGCAGCCGCACAACTTGACGCAGCCAAAGTGCTTGACGCATTCGCCGGACACACGTACAGGTGGACAGATGTAATGGTACTAGTACCAGTGATTCAGAGCGCATCTACTCTACTCCGGGGCTGAATCAGCTGTCAAACTTGCAACGGTCGATCGATCATCAGCGGCATGAGCCCAGCAGAGCATCATCATGAGTAGTGGATTGGGGAATGCCTCTGGAGGCAGCGATTGACACAGCAACAGATAAACAACGTTGAATCTACTGCTGATTGATGCTACTACTGATTGATGCTACCAGTAATAATATTAATGCTGATATGAGTTCTGATAATGCTGCTGCCGCTGAGTCTGTTGGAATGAATGCTCCATCCTGTGTGTGTGCTTTTTTTTATAGTTCAGTGAATATGATTTCTGGAGGGATACAAAAATGTAGTTGACAGATTTGATACGCTCAGTTTAGTCGAGATCAAGGATGTATAATCGTGGAGAACTATCCTCGAATTACTTCCTGCATGACAAGGAAAGGTTTAGTTGCATACCAACTCTGCGTAAAGTGCAGATTGTCCAAAGATAATAAAATAACCCATTTTCGTGTACACTGAATGTTGCAGCAGCTTTTTTCGATGGATGAAATAATGTATGGCAATTTAATTGCATTAAGCTGACAGGTGTTTCAACAGCTAAGAATATATAAGTAAATATTTCTAGTATGATAAGCCATACTTGCTCTTTTTGAAACACATTTGAACATCATAAATCAAATTATTTTAGCTGGCTGTACCACATAAAATTGTTTTAGTTTTCAGCTATTGAAACATACGAACAGCTTCTCCAATTTATGCACACTATTCCACAACGATAAATGAATTACGTGAGCTAGTCTTGAACTTCTATTAATTTATTTTGAGCCAAGTTTAACAACGCCAAAGTGGGTCGCATTCGACCTTAGAACTTTAAGGTCTGGTTTCACGCTAGACCAACTTATTTTGCACTTAAAAAAGTTTGCTAATTGTTGAGCTACACAATAAATGGAGGAATAACTTTACAAAATCACTAAAAGTATATTTGATCAGAATATTGATTGATTTTTCCAGTGTTTTTTGCAGTAGCTCGAGTAGCTATGATCATGGCTGATCGAAAATGCAAAGTCTTAAGTTTTCGTTTTAAAAATTGATTTGAAAGTAGAGTTCAGTTTTGAACTATTTGAAATACCCTTCGATTCAATTTTAAAGCAACAGAAAGCAGTGTCTTCGATTTTAGATAAAGGTGTAAAGGGTTCATTAAAAAAGAAAGGAGTTCCGAATTAAAACTTTGCTCAAACCGATTTCGTAGAGCTTCTTCGAAACATAGTTCTATGTCCCATTAAAGTCTTCTCTTTAATCATTTAAAAATGTTATATTCAAATGCATAGTTTCAAGTCTGAAGTAAAATGTCTTTCATGCCAACAAGCACAAGTTTGTTGAGATTATTTTTTAAAAATTATGGAACTATGTACATAAGTGAGAAAAATAATTTGAAGTGTTCATATTGAAAACATCAAACATTTTGTCATCTTTAATGTTGTTTTTGAGTACCACAATTTTGTTAGTGATTGGGCAGCGTGCACTTAGGTACTAGAAGCATCTATCAATGATTAAACTTTTATATCGGCTATTCTCTAGTTTGAGCTGAGAAAGCTTCGCTTGACTTCAGTTTCGTCTTACCAATGCATTGGGAGATTCCACAGCGGATAGCGGAAGCTTTCTTGTTCTTTAAACTAACTGCGGGAATGGGAATGGGCTTGGTGCTGAGGGTTTTAATCGTGTTGCTCCCTGGTTCTTTGCTCTGTGTGTGCGCTGGGCCGTAATTAAAATAATTAAATGTAGAAAAAAGTAATCACAAGATTGAAAAGTAATTTACACATGTAGACAAACACCACACACATACACACACACGCACATAGCTACACATACACGAAGGCATGTGCAGCTTATACAAATACAAGCACAAACAAGACCCGCAGGATACGTTCTCCTCTAGTAGAAGCAGAAGAACCAGAAGGTATTGGTTCAAAGAACCAAAAACAGAAAAAAAATCTGAGACAAGACGCGCAGAAAAGGAAGCTGAACACAGAGAAAAAGAATGCTGGAGTGCAGGAAAATTGCCAAGGCAAATGGAAAAGTCAACATGACGACGATGACGATGGATGGGAACGCAGGAACGGGAGCGGGAGCGGGACCAGGAACAGGAACAGGCGGCATAAGCAAAGGGATAAAACTGATGAGAGTCTCCAGGAAATGGCAGCACCAACGCAGTCTCCAGTTGTGGGTGGGGTAAAGGGTGAAGGGTGTGGGGCTGCCAGGGATTAGCAACTACACTTTTGTGTCTTGCGTAAACGCAAAAACGCAAATGATTTCTCTTATTTCGGCGCGGTTTCTGGCAGGGAAGCGAACCAGCGCGGTAACAGCATCAGTCAAAATTTGCGTACAGTCCGGGCACTGGTAAGGGGTTGGGGTCGGGGCTGCGGCAAGGGGTTGAGGCTGCGGCAAGACGTTGGCTGGCAGAAGGCACTGGCTGAGCGGCCACAGACGATGGCGCAAATCTAAGGACAACAAAAATTAAGTGGCAACAAGAAAATAAGTCACTCTTTTGCCTAGACACCACACCCAGCCCCATGGACCCATGGGCGTCTGTCTGTGGTAGCGAAAGAGAGGTGGGGCACACACAGGATAGGCTAAAGGGATAGGCGTGGTTTTGGTAGGCAGACAAGCAGACCTAGCGCTCGGTCCTCGCTGCTCGTCCTGTGCCTGGCTCTGGCTCTGGTTCTGCTTCTGGTCCTGGGCCAAGGCAACGAAATGATTGACAGCGCATAATTAAATTAATTGAGTAATCCACTGGCACTGGCACAGGCACAGGCACAGGCAGTGGGCCCAGCAGGACGCACGGTGGGGGCACGTGGAGGCCCGGTGCGGTGCGGGCTAAAGGGGTTAAATTCCCAAAGGCTGCGGCAGCCAACAATGCACACAAATGTGCCGCCAACGCGGTTGAACCAAACTCTATCTATCTCTCTCTCGGTGTCTTTCTCTCTTACAATCCATCTGCAATGCCCACAAGTATTGGAATCTTGTTGCCATATACGAGTGTGTGCTGGCATAGCTCTAGGAATGCGGCAACTACGATCGCTAGTAGACAGACTGGACTAGGAATAGAGGAGTTTAGGCAACCAGTTTAGGGGTTGCTGGATCATAAACTGAACTCTTTTAAGATACTTTTTGTTGGTAAAATTAGGAATTAAAATATGGCATTGAGCGCTGCTTTTGTGTTGATCTCCCAGCCACGAACGTCGCTCGATTATCGTCTCTAAAACTGATTTTATAGAAGCCCATGAATGGATTTCTGGCCCCCAATGAGTGTGTTTAAACAGAGATCTTATATCTTAATTGCAAACTTTTTTCGATGCCCTCAAAAATGAGTAGCATTTATGTAGCTTGGTTGTTCCTTGCTGTAACCCCCTGTCGCTGCTCCCATTTGGCCTGCGCATCACTAAAGGCATTTTCGCCCCAGCCCCTTCTGCTGCTGCGGATGCTCCTGCTGCTGGCGTCGTCTGCATAATGAGAAACCGCGCCGCGAAATGAGTAAAAACCGAAATTGAAAGAAATAAGCCGGAATGCTATGTGGCATGCCCCGTGCCACCAAGACTACTTCCTCCCCACCACTCAGCCACCCACCCAACTGCCTTCAGCTGTGTGGAAATGTCGTTGAAGCGGAGCAGAGCAGAGCGGAGCATATTCTCACACACATTTTGTGCAGGCCCGCAGCTTGGCTAACACTTTTGCCTTGCGGTTCATCATCTTGGTTGGATCTGGAGTGGGAGTGGGAGTGGGGGTGGGAGTGGGAACTGGCTGGCAGTGGGAGGTGGAGTGCCAGGTTAAGGCGTAGGTGTATAGCCATGGCTTGTGGTTTCCTCTTGATGTGAGCCTTTGTCTTATGATATCGAGTTCCTTGAGTTTTCGTCGTCGTCGACGTCTTCTCCGTTTATACATCATGCCACCACCCCATACAGCAGCAGCACCGTCCCCACCCCCCCCTCAGGGGGAAAGGGTTGAAGCAGCTGTGTGGTGTGCCTTTGTCTTTGTTTGACTCAGCCAGGCGCTTTATTAAAATTAGTAAAAATCGTGAAAAAGGGCTGTGTGGCAGGCGTCAGCCACCAACCAACCAACCATCCAGCCATCCACCCGAGGCAGGCCACCCAACCACCAACTCCTCACTCAATCCAAGGCTGCCACCGCGGCCAGTGACAAGTGCCACAATGGGTGTGCTCCCGAATGGGATGCTGTGGGATGCTGTGCGATTGCCGCGGGCAATTGTTTACGAGAATATCGCAAATTAAGTAGGGCTTAAATTTTACAAGTATTTCGCCTTTAAGAGTTAAGTGCTTTCTGTTTTTTGGCGCTGTGTTATCGCCAGAGAGCCATCCCACCCCACAGCCATGCCGCACCATGGCTAAAGCTTTGTGCGGATTTCGGATTTGATTGCCAGCAATTCGGCCCGGCATCCCGTCTTTGACACCCAACACTTTTGCGTTGACATTCTTTCTTGGATTCCACTCCACTCCGCTCTTCGTACTCGTTTTTGCCACTTGTCAGCGACACTTGAAGGGGTTACTTTTACAGCTATTGCCAGATTATATGAATGGGGAGTTGGCTGGATCAAGTTTTGTGTTGGTTCACTTTCAAGTTAAGAACTACAAATCATAATGAACACAGGACATCTCCGTTTTAAGGTTCATATTCGATGGAAAAGTGTACGCCAAATGGCAGAACACCGTCATTGATGTGCCATATAATAATGAAAAACGTTTCCCCTAGTAAGAATGCAAGGTCCTGTAAATAATCAAACTCTGGACTTGCATAAACATCTCTGAAACTTCACAGACAATTGATACAAATTTTGTTTTGATTCCCAAAAAGTATGCTACAAAATTGTTTACATTTTGTTCATTGAATTCGTTAAGAGTTAATTAAGTGTGTGTGTGTGTGTACATGGCTGATTCGAGGCTAATAATATTTGTGGCCTGTGGCCATAATAATAGAGCCACAAAAGATGCTGCAACCGCAACTGAATGCGGTTCTCCCCGGCTCCAATTTCAGCCACAGCCACAGCCTCCGTTTCGCCCCACCACGCTGACCCTGGGCTTCCTGCGCTTCTTTCAACTCCTTGGCTCCGAAGCCTGGGCTCCATCCAAAAAGTGACTTTTTCATGTACACTTGCAGTGGGTATTCGGCTTTCAATAGGAGCTGAGCCACGCATAAAGAAAAAAATATTGGTGAGAATATTTTGTATATCTAGCAAACATAAAAATAAATGCCGTACATTTGTAAGTATCTGTTCGAAGGTGGCATGGCAACGCTGCAAGTGCAAGGGTATCTTATGCTTCGGTCGCCGTCGTCTAGACTTTCATTCTTTTTAATATTCCGCTGATGCCTGACGCTCCTTCACTTTCTCTTGCCCAAAACTTTGCTGCGACTCTGTAATTACGCGTATAGGATGATGATTAACGCTCACGCAGCAGCAGCAGCAGCAGCAGACGGGCAAACATTCAAGAGAGAGGTGGAGTGGTGCCAAGTGGTGGGGCTGCTGCTGCTGATTTTTGTATTAACTGAAGCAAAGCTAATGAGTCTCCTCTTTGCATGTGGATCTACGAATCTACAACGAATCTGAATTTGAATCCGCAGCTGAATCCAAGTCCAAAGGATTTTTGTGTCGTCCGCTGTGTATTTTCTTTTGCAATTAGTTTGTCGTCCTGACAGCCCTCTGCCTACTGCCTGTGCTATGCTGTTCGTTCTCTCATGCTCTCCTGCTATCCTTTTTGCCTGCCAGACAGCTGAATTATGAAATTAGCAAACGCATTTTTATGGAAATGAAAAGCGGCGAAAAGTTCTCTATACACAAACACTGAGATTCCATAGGCCTGCCGCCATTCGTTTGCCATTCGTCCTGCGGGACTTTTTCAAGGACACGACAACCGAGTGTCGAGCTGGCTTTTTGCAATGTAGTTAAAGCCTTTTGCCACTGCCAAAAACTTTGGCACCCACTCCCCATACCCCCAAACCCCCACCACCCCAAGCCGGCTGGCTTTCCTTGTTCTTCTTGGTTCTTGGCGGCGTTTTAATCAGGCAAAGTGTGAAAGTACGTCGGCAGCGGCAGCGGCAGCGGCAGTGGCACTGGCAGCGTCGGCCAAAAGTTTGTTCTTTATACATATTTTTAATATGCCAAGCGTGGCCAAAAGCAGAAGCAGAAGCTTCTGGTACTGGGTACTGGGAACTGCTACTGTAACTGGGACTGGGTCTCGGAGTTGGAATTGTGTCTGCATCTGTGTCTGGGAACTCTCGTCTCTCAACTTTGGCTCAACTCTGTTCTCTGTTCTCAGTTTTCAGATTTCGATTCAAGTTTGCCACATTCCGCAGTCAGTTCAAGGCTCTTTCTGTTAGCAGCTGGGTTGGGGTTGGGGGCGGAGGCGGAGGCAAGCACTCTTTAATTATTCTCGAATGCGGGGGCCGCCTTCTTAAAGGTGTGCTCGCTCGAAGAGAGCGGGAGAGAGACACGCCGGCTAATTGCATTTTAGAAACTGCTGGCAACACCTAAGCGATTAATGAGTTCAGAGGGGGGTCGATGTGGATGTCGGATGGCTGTGCCCCGCCTGCATCATCAGCATAATAATCGCTTCTGTTAATTGCCACGAACTATGCTGGAGCACTTCCACCATCGAGTGCTTCTCAATTGCTTCTCGATACGCTGTACGCTGTGTCTTTGCCACTACAAAAAAATGCATATCAACATGTTAATTGGCATGCAGAGATTATTGTGGGAGACTCTTTTCGAGGGAATGCAAATAAACAACAATTACTTACTTACTATTTATTCCGTATTTATTCCGTTAAGAAGAAATGCAAATTACAACTTGAGTTATCCCTTCCCGACTTCATTGCTCTCCGCATTATTTCTTTGAGTGTACATTTATGCATACTTATCTGCCATCTAACAAACATCATTCATGCATGAGTCTGCCTGCCTGTGTCTGTGTGTGTGTGTGTGTGTAGGTAATTGTATCTATGTACTTTTAATTGCTGGCAATTAAAACTTAAACACACCTCCGACGAGGGCTGATATTGATGTTGTTGCCTGTTCCTCGGGCTCTTGCGGTGCGTGCCAGGCTTCATTTAGTGCGTTCGCCCGAGCGGTTAAGTCACCAAGGTGCTAAGTGCTAGTAGGCCCAACGATAACCGTGGATTGTGTGGAGTGGAGTGTAGCGGGGTGGTGCTGGAGTAGTGCTGGCAGAGTGGTTGGGCGTGGGCTAACAAGAAAATTGCGTGGCAAACACAAATACAATACGCACTTAAGCGATTTTAGGTGATTGAAAAGCGATAAGCTGCACTCTCTCTCACTGTGATGGTTGTGGACAGGCTCTAAGGGTGTGGGGTTGGGCGAGTGCACAACCACAGACAGTTCCCACGCACCACTCGAAAGGAGGAACACAAATTTTCGGTAGCACTGTCTGCCACAACATACTCATAGAAGTTAAACTGTCATTAATAAGCGGCAAAGCAGCATGCACTGCACCAGAGACCAAAACCAAACCCCAACCAAAGGCAGAGGGAGGGAGGGTGGAGGGCAAGAGAGCGCGTGGGTGGGTGGGCAGCCGCCGAGCAGCGTCCTTGCCGCGCCTCACGCTAATTAAATTCAATTAAACGACAATCAAACAATGTCAAACGGAAGTCAGGCCACGGCACAAATACAAAAAAAAAACGTTAAAAAAATTATATAAAAAACGATTTCCCGAAAATTGTAACAAAAGGCAAGAAAACGAAAAAAAAACCCAACCTGTCCTGGCCAGGCGAGACATGACCAGCCCCTCCCGCTCCCAGTCCATTGCCTCCCACGCAATTGGCCCCGGCCACGCAATGCATGAAAATCGTGGAAAATTGTGAAATGTGAAAAGTGAAAGCTGTAGCATAACATTTGAGTAATTATTTTCATTTCATTCTGCCGCTGATGGAAGGGATGTCGCCCACTTACTCGGGGCATGTGGGCAACGTCAAGAGCTCTGCCTCTCCACCGTCAAGTGGAAGGCTACAAGTAAAGTGAACTTAAGCAGAAATGGCAAGAATTAATGCTCAATTTTTGGGGGATCTGTAGAAGTTTTTTTGCAGTAAAATACGCCAGCTTTGGGATATTTTTCTTGCTACTTTTAAAGGGCCACCAAAACAGACTAAAAATCTTTAAACTTAGCAGCAAGTATGAGCCTCAAACAGCCTCAAAAACTGACAGTAAATATTTTATTTTCAATCTCGACTGCAGCTGCAGAGTTCTACTAGAGAGAGTATCTCCATTGGGGCTTTGATTGGTATTTATTTTCATTTTTTGGTAGCATTTTTTCCATGTTCTTTGTTTTGTTTTGGCTTTCGTTATTCTTTTTTTTTCGGTTTCACTTTTGGACTGACGACTTTTGCTTTTCGGCAACAATTGACACGCGATATAGTCCTGGATCCATACCATACCCTCTTCTGTGAGCTCTGAGCTCTGTTCCCTTTCCCATTACACTTTTATTCTTGCCCTTAACTGAAACTGACAAAACAGATTCCAGAAATTTGGTCGTTTTGCGTTTGAAATGTTAATGATGATGATGGGACGCGGACTCGGACTCGGACTCTGAGTCTGTGGACTGCGGACGAGGGTCCTGTCCGCCTGTTCGCCTGTTCGCCTGCTGGCTGTGCTCGTCCTCTTCAACCTGTTGACAACACTGGCGGAGCTAAGCGAGCGTGTCACATGTCCACAAGTGGAGTGGTCACCCAATGCAGACCCGCAGCTGGGGGAGGAGCCCTGAGCTGGACCTGAAGCTGAAGCTCGAACGGTAGCAGCAGGCAGCCACCCACTGTGGCGGCTCAAGTTGTTGGCTTTGAGGTTGGCTTTAACCCTTTCAGCGCATTTCATTAACGCTTCCTTTTGCCAGCTGCCACATCCGAGCTCACCTTTTTACACGCTCTTCAGCAGGGTACTTTGATTTTGGGAACAGTTTTGGTGCTCCTGCGAATGCAACCAGCCATAAAATTGTGTGTGAAGCGTTTCCTATTTATGCTGTGGTCATTGCTCCTCCACCAACAATGAGTTTGTATATGCAACGATTTTTCGTTTATAATTAAATGAGCATCATTGGCATTGGATGGTTTTCTGAGTGTATTAAAAGCTGCGCATTCCGCAGACAGTCCTTCCATTATGGTTGGTTTTTTTTGTTGTGTTTTCAGTGTGTTTTTCTCTTTTTATTTTCATTTTGGGGTTATTCCGCTTTTTATTACTCCGGCTCATTTTGCATGCAGCGAGCTGAACGGTAATATATATTTTTTAATGCGTCGGTTTACTTGCTGATGAAGTGAATCAAATTGGAGCAGTGGCTGGGACCAGCAGGAGACCCCCAGCCCGGGTCTGTGTAATTGCATTTTTATTACTTGGACCAGGCCCGGCCTCAGTTTCAGTCACGGTCTCGGTCTCAGTCTCAGTCTCAGTCTCAGTCTCAGCTTCAGTTCAAGTTGAGTTTTTCCGCCTCAGACCGCTACCGCTACCGCCACAGCTACCGCGACCGCGACAGTTTGTTGAGTGCCCGTTGCCTGTGTTGTCCCGTTTTATCCGCTGGTCCTCTGGTTAGTCGCAGGAAGTGCTGGAAAAAATGAGAGCCCATGAAAGGGTTGCAACTGCGCGCACAAAATTCATCATCAAAGGTGTAAAAACTTTTAATATGTTTAATTTTCCACCTATTCTTATCAACCCATCAGCGCATCCAACCAGCAATGGGCAGCACGGGAATATAAGGCAAGGGCTGCTAGCTGTAGCCAATAAATAAACTGTTTTTGCTATAAAATAATATGTAGAAAATGCTTAAACCTGCACGATTTCTTCGGCTAAAATTGTGGGAATGTTCTCCAAAGAAAGAATGAACCCCGAAGCACTTCTACGTGCCGATTACCCTTTTTTTAATTGCTCATCTTTCCTTGGGTATTCATAATTCGAGCTGTTGCAAGTCGCCTATGCCGTATATTTATTTTCTTAGCTCACTCCATGGCCGGTGGCAATGGGACTTCTTGGTAAAAGGGAATGGGCCTGACCACGACCACACCCAGATTTAGCTTCATTCCCTGGCCATAAACCTTGCCTTCAAGATGTCCCGGCTGCGGCTCAGGGTCTTTGGCACTTTTGAATAATTTTAACCCAAATAAAAAATGATGTGAATTCCTAATTAGGCACAAAACAGCGGCCCAGGGTCCGGGGCAAGCCAAAGCAGCCGGCAGGCCATGGAAACCCTCGCCACAAGCAAATCAGCGTCGTTTGTTCTCAAGTAAATATATCCACAGAGGTGGGTGGTCACGAGGGAAGGAGAGAGGTTTTCTTGAGCCGAGCGTTATGACGATGGCTAAATGCCACGACTGACTGTCACGGCCACGTGGGAATTGAACGTTTCAAGCTGAAGCTGGGACCAGCACCAGGACCAGGAACAGGACCAAAGCCAGACCAGACTGAGGGACCACTGCCACGGCTGACTAGTTAAAATGCAAGGATTTCTCGGCTCTGTGTGTGTGTTTGGAAGCCCCGCAGCGCCCAAGTGACGTCCGCATTGACAAATTGATATTTGCATTTAAATTGAAAATTTACATTTGCCAGGCGATGACGATGATCGAGAGACTGTGCATAGCCCTTAGTCCTGCTTGTGGTCCTTCCAGGCAGTGCAATCGCCTTGTGGTCACAGTGGTGTAATTCACATTAAATGCCGCATTTTTCTTATTTCTGGCCCATTTCCATATCCTCCGACTGCGGCTCGGCCCGAACATACAATTGGACGTCACTTCATTCGCTTGACATTCGACATTAATACTCGCACCACCCCTCAAAAAATATAAAAAAGGAAAAGCAAAAAAGTGAAGCAACAGGAGTGGGCAAGGGGGTGCTGGAGCTGGACCTCGGAGCAAGGCGGAGGACAGACTCAATTTGCATTATGAAATAACATTTCTTTTCTTTCATTGCCAGGAGAATATCCCTCTGCCAAAGCACTGCTTAGATTCAGGCCCCCCAAGCAGCTGTTCCACTCTCCCCATTCCATTCCATTTCATTCCTGTCTTGGGAGCCAATCTGTGTTTATTACTTTCCGTGGTGTGGGTGGCATGGAGTGGGTAGATTTTGGCAGCTGTGCCGTGGAATGGGTTCATCTTGGGTGAGGCAGCAAGACAGTGAACACTGATGGCATGAGGCTTCACTTCACCTCTGTCGATTCAATCAATCAAAGGTCGTTGCACATGCACGGAAAGGGTCAAATGTCAATCAGTGTGTCGCCTCCACAGAGCTACAGGGTGGGTGTGTTGGCAGGGTTATTTTCCATGTGTAGAGGTGTTTTTCTTGCGCAAGAACAGGACCATCGTAGAGATTGTATGGCGCTTAAACAGAGCTTTGTTTGTGTTAAGGCTGGAAAATGTTTTCTTGCGAGTTTTTCTGCTCGCTAAAATATGTAAAGTAACTGCGCTTTTTACTATTATTCTATTACTATTTTAGCATAGGTTTCCTTATATTTTTGGTCCTCATAAAACTAATTTTATTCTTGCACTTTGGGGAGAAAGATTTATCTTGTGGATACCATAGCACAAGTATTGAGCTTGGAAGCAATCGAAGTGATAAGAAAGATCTCA
Organism: Drosophila subobscura; assembly: GCF_008121235.1. NCBI lineage: Eukaryota > Metazoa > Arthropoda > Insecta > Diptera > Drosophilidae > Drosophila > Drosophila subobscura. The sequence continues at coordinate 18,382,810 of NC_048530.1, read as the reverse complement.
TGGTTTTCCTTTAAACATAAGTTTCATATGGGAATTATCTTGAAGCTTTGTTAATTTCCTGAACCACACTCAAGAATGGATTTGTTTAGAAGCAAAAACACAAATTGATAACATAATTCTTCCTCTACTGTTTTCTCCTTTGACTACTCAGAAAATTTCGATAAATTAATAAAAATGTTCCACTTTGTTTAAACAAATTTGTGTGTTTGTGTGTGTGACGATACTCGTATTATTTATTTGCCAAAGTGGCAGAAACTTCATCTGGAGAAGAGGTTCTGGAGCCGGAGCTGGTTGCTTGATTGGATGTGAATTGCGGAGATGCGGGTGAGGATGGATGTTTTTTGGTTGCTGTTGGGGGGGCTGGCAAAAGGGTTGCCATGCAAAACAAAAGGACCCCGAAAATGCTCATTCGCCCATCTACATATGCGGGTGCCAATATTTGGGACTCGTGTGAGGGCTTTTGCATGGACCTCGGGTGCGGGTGGGTGTGCGGCATGCCTGCGGGTCACGGCATTCGTTAATGGTGATAAAATATGCTCAAATTTGCCAAATATGAAAAGGTAGCAAGACGAACAGACCCCACACAGATGAGAGCTGTTGCATAGGGGGATGGAAGCAGCCGCCCGAGGGTTCTCGTTCGGACAATCTGACTACGGAATCTGGAGTACACATATATTGAAATCAAGTAGCGCAAGAAAGTGCCATAACCGCACCACACTCCCACTCCCATCTCTGGTGAATATTTTGCCACACCCCCTGTTGGCGTTGCGGCAGCAGCAGCCCCTGCCCCTGCCCTCGAGCAGTCTCCCTTCTGGTCCGAATCTCAGCGAAATGAAAATAAATGCGTTGGCTAAAACGAAGCGATTGATTTTAAGCTAGCCCCAACCCACCTCCATCCAGAGGAGTTTCAACAAGAGAATCCGTAATCCCCGCCTCCGCCCACCCCCCGCTGGACGGGTTTCGCCCTTTTGTCTAGCACTGCCGGGGCCAAGGAGCGTAAGGACCGCAAGGACCTTGCCTAGTACAATTTTTTATTCATACGAGCATAAAGAAGCAGCACAAAAAAAAAACACAATAATTTTTTTTTTTTTAAAGCAATAAATTTGTGGGAGTTGTCCGATATTTTGATACCCTTTGATGGCAGATTGATCTTTGGCATGGCAGAGCAGATGAGACAATTTTTATCGCTCCAATTCTCTAATTCATTCAAGAATTTATTTTATTCATATTTTCAGCCGCTTTCTTCTTTGTGCAAAACTTGCCATAAAATCATAAAACCCTGCGAATTTTGTGTGCAAAAAATATATATATGAAAAAAAACAGAAATCATATATTTACTTGTGTAAAAAAAAAGTTGTCTGCCTGCCACAGAGTCCCCGCTCCACTGCCGCGCATTTTCTGTTCTGATTCCGCCTTGGTGGTCGGCTCGGTCCGACCGTCCGTCCGTCCGTCCGTCCACTTGCTGGTCATTCATGTGTGTCAAAATGGCAAACTGAATTTGTATTCAAACATTCAAATGCGGCCACACCCGCACCCACACCCACACCCAGGCTCACTCTTTTCTCCGATGTTCGGCGACGTCGCACATGCGTTAATATTTCCGGGCAGCCATAAAAAAAATTGAATAAAATATATCCAAATAATAGAAAGAAAACATTCACACACACACACACAGACTCTGTATTCATGTGTGCATTGTGGTGTTGCCAAATTGTCACGCATTGAGTTATTTTGTTTGGCTTTGCAACAACTGAAAAAAAATATATCTATATATATTTTTATTTGGGAAAAAAAGGAAGTAGAAAAAACGAGAAATAAAATTTGCATTTCAATTTCTGTAACATCCGTTGTTTGGGCTGCCCCTCATCCGTCCATCACTCGATCGCCACTCGCATTGTTCTGGTTATTTACGAGTCTGTTAAGTGCGTCAACCCTCTCCCACGGGTGGGTGCTGGTCTTGGGCCAGATCTTAGGCCGGGTCCTGGCCAACGACCCAGCAATCCGTGACCGGACATGGCCAGCAATTTGTAGTTGCCAGTCGAGAGCTGGAATTGTGAACAAACAAATTGATGAGATCGTGTGGGGAAAATATGAGGGCACGTCCATCTGTGTGGATAAAAGGATGTTCTGGATGGAATTAACAGATAGATCTATTATCTACAGATAAACTTATATCTATATATTCCTCTTTCCGCCTAATTAAAAATATATTTTGTTTTCTTCCGCTAAATCTTTCTTCCGTTTCAGTATAACAATGTTACATCCGGCCGTAAATGTATCTTTTTTTAGGGTATAATAATGATCCGCTTCCTAGTAGATATTTAGTGGCTTTAATATACATTTCTATGATTTTTCATCAAGGCAAACGGACAGACAGACAGATGGCTATGCAAGCTCGGCTCTTGATGATCATCAAGAATAATTATAACCTCACGAAATAAATCCATGAATGCCCATGTAGCTCCATGTAAATCAAGTAAGTCTGAGAGCCCTGCAAATCATTACAACAACCCGGAAATTTCCATCAAGTCCAGCACATAAATATGTCTTCAATTTGTTCCTTGTGGCTGCCAAAATCGTTGAAGTTCTCTCACTTTATTTACTACTTTATTTTTGCACTCCCCTTCAGTTTATTTGGCCTTTTGTAATTATTTCATTAAGATTTGCTGTGAGCTTCCTCCTTGCTGCTCCTCCGCTCTGCTGCGTTTCAGTCAGATTTAATTGGATTTTTAAATGAGTCGAAATGCTGAAGACCCAATCGTGGGAGGGCTGAGCACAGCTCCGGGCTGAGTCTGGTTTGGTCTGGTCTGGGACTCGTTCTGGCCTGGCCTGGCCTGGCCTGGCATGTCGTCCTGATCGTCCATGTTGCATGCCAATATTAATAACAACAATGGCAATAAAGCCTATTAGAGCCGGCACACATTTGAGCCATTAATGAAATACATTGATTTCTGTGTCGGATCCAGGGAATAGGCATATTGGTGGTGGTGGTGGTGGTCTTGGTGGTGGTGTGGGCAGGCGAAAGGGCGCAAGGGCGAAAGGGGTTTAATGTCAGCGCTACCTTGTCCTAATCAATTCGAAGGCATCGAAGCGACGGGCAAAAGCGTTTTCGGCAATCGCTGTTCGGCGACATGTCCTGTTCCTGTGTTCATGTGCCGCATGTGTCCTGGGCCTCGCGTGTTGTCACGTTATAAAAACCCCACTGATCCACACGGCCCATGGCCCATGGCCCATGGCTGGTGTTCAAATGGCAGCCCTAGGATGTGCTTGGATTGGACTCTCCAACCCCGCTTTTGGTTCCGCTCGTTACCAGAAGCGCCAACTCAGCACGAAATGACTCTGACTATGACTCTGACTCTGAGTAGGTGAACGGGGCCGGGGACGAGTACGAGGACAACGGGTTGTAGCTGTTTGTTGATCCTGGTCGGGGCAGGGCAGGGCAGGGACCCCCTCTTGGCAGGTTATTAATAAATCTTGAACCCTTTCGCGCTTCAGTTGGAATCCACTGGGTTTTCCTTCTGTTTCTGTTTCTGTTACTGTTTCTGTTTCTATTTTGTGTGGGGTGTGCGTGCCTGGGCTTCCTGTTGCGGAAACGGAAACGCATTGCCGACAGAGTTACATACGAGTATAATCGATTAATTCGATATTAGATTGAATTTATGGCTGCCTATCCATAGCCCTATCCATTCTCCCAACCCACTTATTTAGTCACGCCTGCCTGAACATTGAGCGGTGTAATTTTTAGTAGAGTTTTGGGCCATTGCACCTGGCCAGGGCGCGACAATGAACCGAGCCTCCGAACTTTGCGGCCCAGAAGAAAGTTAAAGAACTTTAAGTTTGGGTCTCCTTACCAAAAAACAAACTCAGACAGAGACGGGAAGCGGCGTGAAAGAGAGAGAGAGAGAGAGAGACAGTAGACAGAGAAAGACTGCAAGAAATTAAAGAAAAGTCAAAGTTTTCATCCGAAAAGAACTTTCGCCGTGGTAAAGTTTTGATGCCATAATTGAAAATTTGCGAACTGGCAAACGCTTTAAGCTGGCTTTAAGATCTCGGATCGGTTTATTGGTCTTCGGGTTGAGATGGCATTGGCTTTGGGTTTCCGGCCGGCCTGAATGCTGATTGACTGCAGCCGGAACGGAGCCCGAAGCTGTGGCTATTAATTAATTGGTATGGAAACAAACACAAATATCAATGAGGCGAAAGCAGACGATGACGATGACGATGACGCTGACGAGGTCCAGCTGCAGGCGAATGCAGGCGGGAGCAGGGTCCACTTCCACTTCCACGTTCAGGTCCACGTCCAGGTCCTGTCCAGGAGCTCCTCCTGGCTGCAGTTCAATGGGGGTGGAGACATTGGGTGCGCTTTGATGGATTGCTAAATATAAAAAAAAGAAGAAGGTATTTTATGTAATCGGAGGATGGTATGACGCTGTGCCCCGGAGGGGATGGGGCGTATACATATGTACATATCATACTCACACCACTCGTTGCTGTGTAGGGAACTCTACTCTGTGTGTGTGTATTGTGCGGACTGTGCATTATGTACTGGAGGGGAGGTGGAGCCCCCCACCCAGTGGGGGCAGAAGCAGCAACAGCAGGCGTGGCGTGTCGTGTTGTGCCCTGAACCGCTCATAGGCGCAAGCGTTGGTGCTCCGCTGTCTCGGGGCCGCCTCCCAATGGAAAACTACGAAGGCGTCGCCCAGCGTTTGCTCAAAAGTGGGAAGTCCTTCGGCTCGCAGCCGCAATCCCAGCGCATGCGCCCTCGCGCGGCCCCAATGCCCCTGCTTGGGGGTAGCTCCTGTGTCTCTCGTTTCTGGGGGGAGTCCGAATCGCTTGGCCCCCACCAACACATAAAAAAACTGTTCTACTTAACGGGGCGCTTTCGGAAAGAGCAGCTCAGTGGCAGACGGACCGGCCACGAGCAAATGTCAGTGGGCTTCCCGGCAGCGGCACGGCGAATCGCTCTCTCCCCCTTAGCATTTTCTTTGCTTTACTTTTTTTTCCCAAATATTTCTTGCTATATTTTCTTTTTTTTTTTTTTTGTGTTTTCTAAGGAAATTGAAAAGTAAACAAGTTAGCTGGCTCACACTGCCCCGCGACCCCATCCCCAGCATGAATTAGCCCCCCCCCCCCACTCCCAGAAAGAAGCAAAAAAAAATCAACAAGAACGAAATGAAATGCCAGACTCAAGACCAATTCCGAGCTCCCAACAAGGGGATGAATAATTAGATTTCTCGGCACTTCATCTTTACCACTGCTCTGCGGAGAGTCCCCTGGCTCGGCCTAATTTCATTGTTTTTACAGTTATTTTGAATGATTCCAAGCCCTGCAAAACTCCCCCCTGCCCACTGCCCCCTGCCCCCTGCCCGCGAGTACCTTTCAAGCGGAGACATGGGGCCAACACAGAACCAACGTCAAATGAAATGAACAATTTGCTCGAATTTCTTCCCATTTCCCTTCCCATTTTTCACGTTTTTTTTATCATTTTTTTTTTGGCTTTCCTTGCTTGAGTTTCTTATTAAGTTGAGCGACAGTTGTTTTTATTATTTTTATTGTTTTGTGCCTCCGATCTGCCCCCCTCTGCTCATGTAAATCAAAACTGACTAATGGCATGCGAAAAACAATAAAAACCCTAAATGAAATAATGAGCCAAGGGACTGGGCACTGGCATCTCCTGATCTGGAATTGTAAGCCAAGGGGAGATGGGGAATTGGTGAATATAAGTAAGGAGAGAGCAGGAGACTCTGAGGAGAGCAGGAGAGCTCCCACATAGGGAGTCGGTCCTTTGGTTTCTTCACTTCGATTAGGGGAACATTTTGATGGAGTAGGTCCTGCCCTGCACCCATGGCACTCTCTCTCTACGTCATCATTCTGTTCTGTGCTGTTCTGTTCTGTTCGGTTTTGGTCATCCCCTATGCTGGGGATTGTTAGCACAGCAATTTGCCAATATTTTGCTGTCCAGATAACGGACACTCGAAGGGACACAAAGAAAAGTTCACCCCGTGTCGGTCGGTCGCTCGGTCGGTCGGGTGTGTGTGGATGTGGGTGAGTGGATATAGATGATGCATGGAGACAAGGACAAGCGCCCTTATCTGTCAACGGTTCTCAGGCTGGACACTGGCCACTGGGCACTGGCCACTGGACATGGACTCGGACTTGATTTGGGTGCGGGTTGAAGTCGGATTCGAACTGAGATACGCGGGAGGGAGGGAGCTGGACGCTCTTTTTAATGTGATTATCTTGTAGCGTGCATGTTCATGTCGGACTCGTCTGTGCCGGACTGTCCACTTTTTCATCTGGCATCGCCCTTCGATATTTCTGCGTTGGCTTATCGAACAAATTGACAGGCAACCGGGGGAGGAGACGGGGGAGGGAGTCGGGAAAGACTGTTATTCCAGCATCAGTCGATGATTAAAATGATGATGTCAGAGGCGAAAACAAAACAAAACGGGGTCCACTTTTACGTTCCTCAACGTCTACAGTGGCCAGGGGACAAGTGCCAAAACTCAACTTTTTACTTGACCACTTCAGACTCGAAACGTGGGCCGTGTCCCGTGTCCTGCTGCTGCTGCTGCTGCTGCTGCTGCTGCTGCTGCTGCTGCTGCGTACCCTCTGGAGACACCATTCAAAAGATTTCTCTATATAAGTACATACAGATAGCTAGAGAGCAAGAGAGCAAGAGAGAGTGACACAAAGGGGACAATGGGGCAAATCACGGCTACTGCAATCGAATTGGAAATGCCAGCAAAACGAAGCCAATTCCAATTCGGGTGAGTTGAGAGACTTGACTGGAGGGCGAGCACTTAGGCAATAAATTTATGACATTCATTAGAACGTCAGATTAAGAAATCTCCAGTCTCCAGCTGACGCCACTGCCGGCAGCAGACCCCACAAAAAAGGACAACTAAATCGAAGGAAATCCAAGCTGCTGCTGCATCCCTTAGACTCCTGTGAAGTGGATTTGCCGTCTTGCCGCCAACTTTGCCGCCAAGCAACAGGCTCAAATGGGCACAGGAAACAGCAGGATGAGCTGTGAAAGCTGCAGAAGGAACTGGAGGCCAAGGAGCAGCAAGCGATATTTGCATAACGATCTGGACTATACTCAGGAGGCGAGAGCAGGCTTGATCCAGAAAGATCTTAAGAATGGAATGGAAGGAAGTTGAACTACAGACACAGAAGAGAAGCTAAAGAAGAGGACGAAGAACAAGCTGGAGAAGCAGCTATACAAGAAGCAGTGGAAGGTGAATATTATTTATGTTCTTACAGAGGACTCTGCCAGGATAATAAAGAGGAAGTTCTTGAGGCTCAGAATGTGTGGCATGTTTGAGTATTTTCTTGTAGATAGAATCTAGTCCAGAACGTACTTTCCAATCGCTTTAAGATACCTTCAAGATACCATCAATAAGTACACCTTTAAGATTTTCAGTTAAAGCAGAACTTGAAGCCTTATCTGACTCCGTTCCGATTAGTTCCGATATGAGAGTACCCCCCGGGCTGGAAGGGCAGACAGAACCTTACCAATTGGAGTTTCGTGATATTGAAAGTGACTTTAAAGTCACAGCCACAGCCACAGCTGTGTGCTCCCTGGGCCTCCATGTGCTCTGTCCAGGTGGTTTGAGTGCGTTGCGCGGCTGGGGCTTCATAATTAAGTATGCGGTTAGCGAGCACCACCGATGCCGGACGGGATGGCACTGGCACGGGGACTGCACCGTAGCGGAGTAGTGGATGGGTGGTTGGGTGGATTGGGGGGTTGGGTTGGATGGGTGTACACCGCGTACACAACAACTGTCACCGCTGGGGCCTCTGGCAGTGGCAGTGCCTTTGGGACACGACTCGCGCCAGGATTTATGTGCACGACAAACAAACGACCACCGCAGGACAAGAAAGCGCTTAAGAAGTGCCCTGCAAGGGAAGTGGGTGAAGGGTGGTGGGTGGTGGGTGGCACCGGGGGCTGGGGTTGCGCGCAACAATCCAAACAGCTGCGAAGGAGACAACAACTGCACGACTATCGACCAGCAGAGACCACAGAGAGATACGCAGACCCACCACAGGCCACACCAGTTCCACAGTCCCGCAGTCCCGCAGCCAAGGTTGTTTTGGAAAACCAAGTTATTTAGCCACGGAATCGAATGAAATGTCGCGCTGTGCCCCTGCCCCACCCCACTCTGCTTTATTCTCTGCCTCCCAGCCCGTTGGCGATGCGACGCTGCGTGCAAATCGTTTGCGGTACCCGCTCGACATTTGGGACACATTTACCAAAAACATTTTACGTATTCAGAAGGAAAGTTTTGTTGCTGTTGTTGTTGTTGTTGTTGTTGTTGTTGTTGTTGTTGCTGCCAATGCGGTTGTTGTCGCCGCCTTCGACTGCCCTCACTCTGCCGCCCCTTGTTTGCATTTCGCATTTGGCTTTGCTCTGCGCCAAGTGGCAAGTTGTTGTCTTCATAACGCGCTCCCTGCCTCCCTTCCACCAGCTGTAATGTAGTCTTCTTCCTGGTTTGCCGCTGGCTCTCGCGCATAGCCGTTGAAACCAAAACCAAAAAACAAAAACTTCAACAAGAACCAGAAAAATAAAGAAAGCAACAAGACAAAAAAATGCCACAAAACCTGAAAGAAAGCTGGGCATATCCTTGGCAGATCCTTGGCCGCTATATACTCGTAGAAGCGCGATTTTATGGAGAGTTCTGTCAGAGTGCTGGGGTTATAATTTCTACCACAAAGTGTGACTACGTTTTTTGGGCATTCAAAATTGCCTTTCAATTAAGATTTGGAGTGCTTAAATTTGACCCAAAGTGTAGCTAAATTAGCTGCATTAAATAAGCAAAAAATGTATACAAATTGTAGCGGTGGAGTTGGCTTTCAATTATGCAATATCCGTGCTTAAATTATATAAAACAAACCAGATAAAAACGAAGATTTAGTGTAGGATTACTGAAAATAGAAACCAATCAACGAGCATTGAGAACTGCGCCTCCTTCCGTGTGTTCAGCACAAAACTATGGCTCAAAAATGTCTCTAAACAGCATCTGCCACTTTGTTATTTTTAAAACAAAAGCAACTACCCGAAATACTGCCCCAAATGAATGCTACAGAAATTGAACAAATGACAAGGAAACGTCTCAATTAGCCAGAGAATTGGCTGGCAAGAGATGTCGGGCGCAAGCAGAAAGCGAAATATGTGTGTAGTAAATGATGATGATGATGTTGTTGTTGTTGCTATTATGTAGATTTCTTGATGATGTCTATGTATATGTAGAGAACACGCACACATGTACCGTTAAGCATGTGTGTGTGTAGCGGGGGGTGCGGTGCGGTGCGCTCACAATTCAAAATACATAAATAAAATATACACACAAATACGCGTAACGACCTCATTAGCATAATAACGGTAAGTAATGGAAGAAAAATACCATTAAACAACACTTTATGACTTTCTTTCGCACATACACAGCCAAGTACACACACACACAGGCACACCCAGGCACACACACACTGCCTCAATGTGTGTGTACGTGCGGTATGTGTCTGTAAATCTCAGCCTTAGAGGCTCTCTCGCAGCTCAGCATGTGCGACGCCTAATCAACTGTATTTGGCATTGTATCATCAGTGGAGTAGGAGGAGGAGGAGCAGGAGGAGGAGGAGGCTGTGAACATAAAACTGCTGAGAGAGTATTTTACAATTGATGGGTGACGGGTGACGGGTGGATGCCACTGGGCCTCCACTGTTTGCCCTGATACAGCGTATCATGGAGAGACCAAGCTGAACCAGATGACAGAGACTTTGAGGCTTCAATGTTTGAAGAAGAGACACAAAATCCTTTTAGATTCCCGAGAAACTATTTTCTAATTTTCTATGGCAGCAAATAACAACAGTTTGGGGTAGGACTAGTGATTCTTTACAGGTTTTGGGCAGTTACTGCGAAACTTCACTACAGTCTTAATCAGACAGGTGGCTGGCTGATCTATCAATAAGTGCAATAAGTACTTGTACTAATACTAGTAACAGTCTTTAAGCTATTCCGCATTTTTCCTCTTTGCATTTCTACATTTACTTGTACTTGTTAAGCATTAAAGTCGCTTCCCTAGAACAGCTCTGAAACGCACCAATTTCCACCTTTAATTTACCATTTTCCGTTCAAATCTCTACCAGCAAGTCAACAACAATTTTAAAATTGCTTAATTTCCAATGGAAATTTAACTCTGCGCCTCTTTTTTTTTATGTCTTTATTTGCATATTTTTGTAGGGTTTTTTTCGTGTACTTTTTTTTGGCTCTGGTCTTGTTCTGTTTTCTTAGCGAATTTATGGGATTTGTGCCGTTGGTTCTGAGGGCTGCAATAATATGTTTAAAGTATGTTAAATGATGCTGCGACCTGTCGCAACCCTCTCTCTCACTCCAATGCAACCCTCAAGCCCACTCCGCAGGTCCCTTTAGACAGATAAAAGTCGTGCGCGCCCCCATTCACCCATTCACCCAGTCACCCGTTCACCCGTTCAACCCATACCCCATGCTATTCACTTTTTTGAAGTCGACCCGCTCGCTTGTTTATTTAGGTCTGAGCTAATAAAAAGGCTTACCATCTCAATAAAAGTATTTAACACAAGCGTTTTACTACACTTAAACATTATTTTTTTTCTGTTTCTCTTGCGCTCCTCAACGCTGCCCTTTTTCAAAAAAGAAAACACAAAAACAAAAAAAAAGAAGCCCAAGGATTGTAGGCAGAGTGGTGAGGGAGTGGTAGAGGGAGGGGGAGGGTTTCTTGGCCTTGGTTTTGGTTTCACTTGCTCATCTTTTGCTCGGACTCGGGCTTTGTCTTGGGCCGAGACCGAGACCGAGAGCGACCCCGTCTGGTGGCTGGTTGGGGCAGAGTAAATCCCTTAATCTATGGAAATGCTACGCAATTACCACGACAAGCCCAATGCCATGCCGAGCCATGTGACGCGCTCTGGATGCTGAATGCTGAATTCTGAATCCCGAATGCCTTCGCTGACTGACAGACCCTGACCCTTTCGTCTTTTCGTTTCGTTTCTTTTTTTTACGGTCACAGGAGTGGACGTGGCTTTGGTTGCCTTTCCCCCCCATATATTTCTATCTTCCTTCTTTTTTTTGGGAGTGTTTACACAACCAGTTACAAAGTGCAGAAGCCACCCCGCCACTCGCGGAGCTTTCGGCCATGCTTGGCCCACCACTTAGCCCTTTTCTTAGGTCTCGCTGGGGTTGGACGTGGACCCTCACGTACGGGGGCCGCACAACAAATCAAATTTGCATACCAAGTATTATCGGGTATCACTCGCAGTGGCTGTCGCCGGGCCACTGTCTCGCCTGTCCAACCTGATTGCTGATACATTTGCCCCAACAGAGCGGAGAGGAAAGGATACCGCTCACAGGAAATATTGGCTGCTGGGAAAACCCAATAATCTGGGCGGGGGTTAGTTGCCCTCGACTGTTATTAGCGATGGGCTCTCCATCCATTAGCGCTGCTTGCCACTCGTCTGTTGCAGCGTGCTGCTGTCATACACCGGAGGCTGCGAAAAACTATGCAACAATAATTGCAATTCACGTTAATTATGATTGATTGAGTTCCGGAGCGGAGAAGAGATGCTGTCCATAATTGCGGAACTATGATGAGGCCACATCCCAGCACCCACTACCCGCACCCGCACCCTTGCCCTTATCCTTATCCTCTCTCTCTGCTGTCCGCTGTCAATGTCCAGCGCTAATGATGAACTGGAAATGTGCCGAAAATGTGATTGCCCCCTGTGGTTGGCACCGGCAACACACAACTTCTGCAACTGAAATTGAATTAGAAATGGAAGTCGAAGTCGAAGTCAAAGTCGAGGCCAGAAACAAGGCAGCAAAAATGGGTTGGGGAAATATGAATCCGCACAGGCATTGCCATTGAGCAAATAATTAAATAATAAGCAAAAGTCGAGTCATCCCATTGGCAATGGCAACTCCATTCCCCGAACCCTATTTGAGTCCAAATGAAAGTCGACAGGCAGCCTGTGCGCTTCCACCTGAATGTCCCTCCCAAGCTCAAGCTCAATCTCAATCCAAAGCCCATTCCCATTCAACTCAATCGCTGAAGCACTTGTAATTATGGCTAGAAAATAAATTCCTTGTTGGCCAGGAGGGAGGCCAGAGATAAAGCCAGGGGCGGGGCACCTCAATAACAATAAATCGATTCAAGTGCGAGTAATCGTAATCGGGCAAATGTTATTCAATAATAAAAATAGCACGGGGCACAGAGGGGGTGGGAGAATGGGTACTAGGGATAAACGTTTGTACAACAAAGGAATACTCTCTTAAAGACTTCAACTTATGGCAAAAGGAAAGGCAGCCAAAGCACGGGACTAACCAAGGGAAGGGTAGTCCTAGTATATCCAAATGCCTGTTTCGATTTCAATAAGTAGCAAATCAAGTGCAGGGCCATTTAGGCAGCGCAGCGGAGTAGGCATAAAGCTGGAGCTAAGCAGGAGGCTGGGAAGCAGCACTGTGCCTTGAGCCAGCGCGTAATCCAGCGGAGTAACGAGCCCATTAAAGCCACTCACCTGTGCCGCCGCCCCTCCCAAGCCACTCTCCACAGACAAAGCACGACGACGCGTCGTTTGCCAATTTTGCCATTTTGCGACAGTTTGCCGCCGTCATCAACAAGAGATCAAGTTGCCATTGAACCGACGACCAGAAGGAAGGATGCTGAGGCTGAGGCTGAGGCTGAACCTCAATCTGCAGCTGAAGCAGAAGCTAAAGCTGGAACTGGAACTGGTGCTGCTGCTGCTGCTGCTGAGTCTGAAGCTGTTGCTGATGACGAGACCGAGCACAAGGAGGAGGACTATGACGACGACGACGACGACGATGATGATGATGGTGATGGTGACGCACTCAAACGGAAATCGAATTGAGCAATTGTAAATGTGTGCGTCCTCCCTCCTGTGCCAGCCCTTGGCCCAGCGTTTTTCAATTGCCGCAACATATCAAATGATTTGCTTCCAAATGATTTGATTTGAATTGACTTGAAATCAAGGCGAGCCGCAGTCATTTCCCCTGCCACTCTCTTAATATCCACTTGATTTCTTTTGCTGCTTCACCGTCAACTTTTTGGGGACATATTGTTGCTCATTGTGGCACACTGTTGGCTCGGCGGCTACTCCTGTTGCTGCTGCCTCGGTCCCTTTCCCCGCTTTTTGGTGGCAATTTGAAATTTGTCTAGCGGCAACCACGAACTCAGCTTTCCACAGCCCTTGGAGGTTACCTAATGAATTTCATTTCAATTTGGTAAAACGCCAAACCAATTTGTAAGCTGTGCGTCACACACACACACACACACACCACACACACTAAAGCATGCACACACTTACACTCACAGTTGAGGTGTTGTTTATAGTGTTTGCGGTTAATTAATTCACATTTACACCTGTTGGCGGCATACAGACAGGCAGACTCCTCCGCTCTCAGACTCCCAAACTGCTTCCCCATCCAATCTGCAAGACTGCTGGAACAGTAGCTGCCACGAGGTGGATATTTATTCATTTTCATCTTCTATTCATCTTCGGTTCCATATGCCGCAAATAGCGTTGAATGGAAGCAGCAGCACGCAATTTAACATCAAGGCAAAACAGAGACAATCAGCAGCAGGGAAGGGACAGGAACATCAAATAGGAGTGTAGCTCCTGAGGGCTATTGACTGTGCTTGGAGCACAAATATAATTCAGCACAATAGACAGTGGAGAGGGAAGAGACAGTCAAAGTATGGATAAATATTTTGTAGTTTTTACAATACTTAAATTCATTCCTTCACTCTCCCCTCTTAATCACTCGCACTAACTCCCCTCTTCCCCCATTTGCCAGCTCAAGGCTAATGCCTGCAGGGTTGGGGGGGTGTTGACAGCACACGAGCGAGAGCGAGAAAAAGAGGCGTTGATTAAGTGGGGGCTGCGACGAGTGCTGTAGCGGCGGGGAGGAGTGTGTTCCTGTCAACGTCATTAACCAGAAAAAGAACGTCGCAGGAAGGAACAAAGCGTCCGGGCATGCAGTCCATCCTCCAACCAGCACCAGCAGCAGCACCCTCTCGTCGCACATGTGTGACCCCCATTGAGGTTGACCCAACGCGGTCCTGCCGGCCTGCCTGCCTGCCTGCCTGCCTGCCTGCCACTTCACCTCCATCCTAGGGGCACAAGGCGCAACAGGCGGCGTCAGGCGTTAATTACAAAATAAACTCCTGTGTGTGTCGGATGTGGGGGGGTGGTGCTGGGGGTGGGTTGTCATTATGGCTGCGAATGACCCGCCCAAAGCACACATTTGCGTCGCGTCGCTGACCAGCAGGAAATGCGGGGACAAAATGCAGGAGCCGAGAGCCAAGAGCCAGGAGACAGGAGTGAGGGCTGGAAAACGACTGGGAGGACTGGGAGCCAGCAGCAGGAGAGTCTGGAGCAGCTAGGACGTGCTTCAAAGCGTTCACATATGTCCAGGCAGCATCTATATGGTGGGGGGGAGTGTTGGAAGCTGCCTGCCCAGCGGTTGCCGCCATTTAACGGCGTGATTTACTGCGGTCAACCTCAGCGCGCGACCGAAATCGCCCCGTGCCAGGCACCAGCTCCTCACTCACTCTCTCCCTGTCCCTGTCCCTGTCCCACTCCCTGCTTGTGTTCTTTTGCCACCTGCGGCTGCCCTCAAATGACCAGCCTCGGACCCCCCACCATGGCCACTACCCGCTTTTGGCATAATAATGTTTAATTTGAGGTAAATACGTTTTTTTGTTGCACCCCCCGCTGGGCAGGTCCTTTGCCTGGGAAGCACACCTCTGAGTAGTGCATTAAAATTCAATTCTTTTTGTTTCTTCTCCACACAAAGTTAAGCGCTTGTGCACATGGCAAACTTTGGGCGCCTACAAGCCTTGGATGGTCAGTGAATAACTTGTATAAACAGATACTTGGATGGCAAAATGTTGCCTTTGATTCCAAAATAGAAATTCATAAAAATACCCAAACTGAAGTCGGGCATGGAAATTGAAGCACAAGCTCCGAGCTGCTCAAGATTCTGTGTGTGTGTTTTCAGCGCACTTTCAACCACTGAACATGGTCGCTAATTGAAATTTGTTAAACTTCAACCCAGCGCCAGGCAGCGCCACGGGCCCACCCGCGTGGAGTTAAACCTGTGCAGACATTGTCAGCAATTCCTTTTGTCCACTGCTGTGAAAAGGCTTCAAAAGGCAGAACCCAAAAAAAAAGAGAAAACACACACACACAAACACACACACATAATATAAATACAAAGAATTCCCATGGATGGAGTCGAGACCAGAGCAGACCAGACCGGGGCAGACCGGGGCAGACCGGGGCAGACCATCCAGGATCGCCGAGCAATGCGGAAAAGGAAACGGATGTCGCGTTGGCCAATGTTTCTGTTGCTGTTGCCTGTTTCTGTTTTCGGTAGCTGAATGGAATCCATCAGGGACAACGTACCAGGGAATGCGGCAGAGGGTTTTAGTGGACATCGCAGAAAGGAGGGGGCACTGGGCACTGGGCACTGGCTGATACATGCCACTGAGCTATGCGAACATGTTTATTGTGTGTCCATCTCCTTGTCTGCCCAAGACCAACAATGGCTGGAACGTCGTCGGGGTAAGGGCACAGAACAGCTACAATGCTTGGCTGATGTTTGGATGAATCAGAGATCGAAGCAAATGCAGCTTCATGAATCCCAAGGTGAAGCTGCAAAAGTAACTCCAAAATTCCTCATAAATCCCGCAATCTATAACGACAGAAATCGACAAAGACAATGACAATGATGACAGGTTTCGGTCGCCTTTCATTTTCGTTTCGTTTATTTTAATTTAATTATTTAACAAACGGCAAACGGATAGGGGGCCAGGGCCCTGCAGGGGAGCGGCAACAGCTGAACAAACAAATCAAGTCGTAAACCAATTGTCTCATCACCCAAGGGCTAATACAACACACACACACACACACACACACACATGAGTAACTGCAACTACAACTACAACTATGAGTTGGCTAATGGAGCTAAGGTCGTCCCTGTCGACCGCCTGCAATCGCAATGCTGGCATCAGAAAGGGCAAAGGAGCAAAGGGCCATGGGTAAATCGCGACGCAGACGACAGCGGTAAGAGGGTAGCAGAAAACGCAAAAAAATAAATAAAAGCTGCTACCTTCCACGAAATGAAATCCTAGGCAAATGTGTGGCCTGACTGCCACTTCGTGCCTCGATGTACTTTCCAGGATACACCAAGAGTCGCGTTGACTTTTGCTGCTGGCTGGCATTTCTTGGCCAATTTGGCAAAGTGTTTTGCCCTCATCCTTGCCCCCGCCCCCCCTGCGACATGCAACAGCGGGCTAGAAAACACAGAAAATAAAAAGAGATTCCCAATCGACAGGCGCAATAAAGTCAGTTGTGGCAGTGCCGCTGTCGGTGCCAGGCACTTGCGGCCAGCCGGCAACGTTTTTCGTTTATATTTTTCGTTGCTTTTGTCTCGGGCTCTTTCCGCTTTCGAATATTGTTAATTTGCGGTGGGCGTGGCAGTGATATGCAGGTAATTGGTTTCGCCTTTTTGTTTCTGCCTCGCCAGTTACCTGGGAAACGGACAAGGGCAGGACAGGGGCACGGGGAACGGGGCACCTGCAAGGAAATGCTTTAAGAAATGCTTCTTGCCATAAATCTGACACGCATTCACCCTGCCCCAACCTGCCCCACCCGAATGTGCCCCTTGTTGCAGTCAAAAAATGCAAATGAGTGGCATAAAACTGAGGCAGACCGAGGAGGCAGGGGCAGCAGCAGCCACAGCAACAGCAACAGAAGAAGGCGACAGCAGACGGCAGCAGACAGCAAAGATCCCAAGTGCCTTAATGAAAAGCAACAGCAGCAGCAGCAGCACAGCAAACCCACACACACACACATAGAGAGAGAGAGAGAGAGAGAGAGAGAGAGAGAGAGAGTAGAGACACCTGTGCGTTGGGGGTGGGGATTTTAATGATGGGTGGGGTGGGGGAACCCTGGGACCTTGCGTTGTCGGCGCTAATCCTCATTTAATTTTAAAGTTCGAAGGTGTTGAAGATAATTTTTGCACCACCCACACCAATACCACCACAAACCCACACTGCACTGAGCAAAAATGGAGAGCAAAGTGTTTACTTCTAACATCAAATACTTATATTAAATATTTGTGGCGTTTTTTTTGTCACTTTTCTCATGCAACTGACCCTAAACAACATTTTGTTATAACTTCAATCAGTTTTATGTGTTTTTTTTTAAAGACCAAATGTGAGTAATTAGACTCTGGTAAGTGTCAATTTGTTCGGCTGCAAAAATACAAAATAAGAGTGACTTTCGGTCACTGGCAAATAGTCTTAAAAATATATTTAAGTTGCTTTAATGCATGAGAAGTGCTGATAAAACGATAATTCCCAATGTCTTCCATTTTAAATGGAATATTATTTACAAATCTGCTACAAGTCCTTCCCCCTAGCTTTAAGCCATATAAATTGTGTGCACAAGTTGCTCAAAAGATTTTCCAGTGTATTGCAGTGTGTTCCCCGCTCTCTCCTTCCCGCACTCTCTGTTAGATGCTCACTATATAGTGTCTGTGTATGGCAACCGCAAAAAGCAACGGTGCCCAGGTACACCCGTATCCCATATCCCATTTCCCGTATCCTGGCTGCCTTGGCCCGCATCCCGCATCCCGTACACCGTCTCCCGAGTTCCGTCTCCAGCTTGTGGCTCGGGCACATTTATAGAGTGTTCGCACATAAAAATATTTTATGGCGCTTTCCTCTCGACATCCAGCGCGAAAGGCTAGAAAGGATTGCAGACGCCAACGACGACGACGACGACGATGACGCTGCCAGTGGGTTTTCTTTTGGTCGCATGGTCGGGTCGGGTTGCTGGGGGACTGGGTGACTGGGGGACCCGGGGTGGGGGGTGGCTAAGTGGCGTTACCGTTACCGCACATCGCCAGATAAAATAACGGTGCCAGACATTGTCTTATGAATAAATTGTTATGGAAATCGAATTAATGAACGCTGTGGCGCACAATGGAGGCGACGTCCAACGCTGCGGCTGGTTCAGCTCCTTCAGCAAACGGTACTGTCTGCCGCTGCTGCTGCTGCTGCTGCTGCTGCTCCTTCCTTCTGCCTTTTGCTATCCCGTATGACACCTTTTGCCGCTGCTGCTGCTGTTCCTGCTCCTGCTCTTCCCCGCTCTCTCTCCGTATGTGCCAGAGGTTAATACCTGAGCTTATTTGTCTAACTCTTTCGTTGCGTCGCTCTTCTTGCTCTCTCTCTCTCTCTCTCTCTCTTGCTGCGTAATTTAATTATGCGTTCACTTTGCCAGTCACCCAGCCCCATCCCCAGGCAGCCGCCGTTTACCCTGTGGAGCTGCTGCCGCTGCTGCTGCTGCCCCCAAAGTTCTTATCTCGAATGTTGAGTGTCTGCACCGCAGTGTCTTCTCTCTTCTTTATCAGTGTGCATGTGTGTGTGTGTGTGTGTGCGTGTGTGTGTGTGTGCTCCTTGGTGAGGCATTAAATTGCAGCATTTAATCGAATTTTCTAGTGAAACCCTCAGCCAGAGATCCTTCAGAGAGCTACTCATAAAACTGAGCTTGCAGTTGAGACTTTCCCTCTGTGCCCTCTATGCCTAGGGCCCACTCTGACATCCCCTCATTGGATTGCAATTTCATTTATTATCAAGACGTAATCAATGTCGATGAGAGGTCAGCCGTTCAGGGTGGAGAGCTGAATTAAACGTAGCAACAAATGCACGCACTTTTCCTCTTCAAACTTTAACTAATTACGTGCAGCACTTACCCGGCCAAGGAGGGGAGAAAAGGCAGCAAAGGCAGCAAAGGCAGCAAAGGCAGCAAAGGAAGCAGTGCCAGGACAACCGCAAAGTTGCTGCTGCATTCAAGAGACTGGCTGCCTGGCTGAATGACTGACTGCCTGAATAATGGACTCCTCCACTCTGCTACTCTTCAGTCAGGTGTCAAGAGCAACAAGAGCCCACAAAAGGCGTTAATGTCTTGGGGACAGGATACAAAAACACAGCAAGACAGCAAGACAGCAAAACAGCAAACTTCATTCGCATTCCTTAATTTTTTGCCTCAAAAATTCAGTTAAGCCCTGAAAGAGATGAGAGGAGAGGAGGGAGCGAAACGAGGGGTGGGCTTGAGGCTGCACTCAAAGGCGAAAATGAGCCGAGTCCATGGACCCCTCCCATATCGCTGGAACTTTGCACTTGAGCAGATAAAGGGCTACCCAATGATACTTTGAAATCAAACACGATGACGAGGGAGACGTTGATGAAGATGACGGCGATAAGCAGCAGCGGGCAGTGGGCGGGGGGCAGGGGGCAGGGGGGGGGCAAAGATTCGAATAGAAGACGCACAGAGAGCTGAGGATGAGCGGCGAACGGCGACCTATCTGACACACGGCGTACTCTGCTCTCCGATGGAAATTAAAAAGCGCAAGACGGCGCCTTTTGAAGTTCGTTTCGTGGCACGAGTAATTGTCGCCAGCGATGTTGCCACGGACAACCCAGACAGTGCCGTGTGGATGGTTTGTCCACTGAGCGAACCGGAAACCGAAACTGTGTTAGCCCTCAAACTCTGGCAGAAACTCAATTAAACTTATGGGTCTCTAAAGCAGTAGAGCAAGAGAAGAGCAAGTCCTTTGGGTGGCTAAACCAATGTAAAAGATCCGCAACTAAACGGATAAAAGAGCGGCGCTTCTTCTCCTTCGTAGATATTATTTCAAAGTATATTTAAACCTTCAATTCGTCGATCAGTTTCAGGGCAAAAACAAAACCCGAAAGGATGGGGATTCATCTTCCAAGGCGGAGTCCCTGCTGCACATTTTCCGCCTCAGACGCACTCTTCTCCGCCACCCGAGGGCCATTTCTATTGCCATTCCCAGCACCACTCCCGACCCCATGCGAGCGCGTGTGCTCGGGTTAAAGCTAAATGGCCCGTGGAGCACGGCAGACGCCCCAGCGAAGACGATGGATGTACGGACGATTGGACGGTTGGCTGAACGGATGGATGGATGGATGGATGGATGGATGGATGGATGGCGGCAAAGGGTTCGCTAATGCAATTGATGTGCGGCGCGCCGCCGCCCAATGTCGGCCCGATGTGGGGGCGTGCCAGCGACTGTGGCAGGCGCTTTGAGGCGGCAACCTAATAAAAGGAACGAAAACAACTTGTTTTCCAATTTTACAATTTAACAAGTCGCCATTAGACGACGTCGCCTGCCCCTGCCTGCCCCTGCCTGCCCCTGCCTGCCCGCGAGTCGTTAGTCTTGGCTTCCCGGTTCCCAATCCCCTGCAGCCCCCATCCAGAATCCAGAATCCGCAATCCACAATCCTTTTTTCCCAACCCATGCGAAACCGAAACCGAACCGAAGCAAACCAAACCATCAACAACAACTGGCAAAAGAATTCCAAAGAAAATCGACTGCTATTGGATTCCAGGCTCTCTCTCTCTTGTTCGTTCGTGAATCCAATCCTTTGCTGCCGCCCGTACACCAGCTCAAAAGCTTACCGGAACAGAGAAATAAAATAAAATAGAACAGAAAATAAAATAAAATCAAGCCAAAAGGCAACTACAATAAGAAAAAGAAGCCTGAGCCAGAGCCAGAGGCAGAGCCCCAAACATTTTTCTCGGGCAGAGCGTACAAATTTTTGGAATTGTTCGCTGGAGACTAATAAAATCAACGACGTGGAACTTCAAGCCGTTCCCATGGACCAGGCCGACAGATAGAGAGTGGAGGGAGTGGGTTGAGTGTGGGTGCCAGCCAGAGACAATGAGTCGTCGTTTGGTCGGGCACCGGCGACGTCGTCACAGCCAGGACCAGGACCAGGACCAGAGCCAGGACCAGGACCACAGACAGAAGCAGCACTAGGACCAAGACCATACCAAGACGCAGAGGCCAGGCCAGAGCCAGAGCCAGAGCCAGCCTGAAAGTTATTAAACAGTTAAGCGGCGTCGCACGTCGTCGCGTTTTGGTCGGCCAAGTCTGAGATTTGCTGCCGCACACCGTACACCCAAAGGAGCTCCAGAGCCCCAGCACACCCTCGACCATACCCACCATATACGAGGACACATAGAGGGATTCACGCATCCGGCGAAGAGTTGACTCCCATCCAGCATTTTGGGCATTGTTTGTTGCCAGGTCGAAGACGCAGCCAACGTTGTCTAATTTATATTTAGCAGCGTTACTCGGGCAGAGGAGCGGTTGCCCATCCCAGCCCAGCCCAGTGGTTGCTCGTTGTGTAGGCCTTAATCAGCCCGGCCGCCATTAATAAATCAGAGTCATTAAAAATGCAGCTGCCAGTGAATGGAAAAAAGGCAAGCGAACAGCGTAATAGAAAAAAAGAACACACAAAAACTCAAAGAGAAGATAATTGAAAGCGAGAGTCAGTGCGAAGGCGGAATGCTCTGCTAAAAGGTGGATACGACTCATCCAGCAGGAGTGTTCATTGCTCAGGCACTTTCGAGGGATAAAAGGGAGCAAGGCAATGGCGAGAAGCTGCAAGATCAGTCGTGAGAAGAGTTCGGAACTCGCGAAGAGAAGTAACCAAAAGTGGCAATAAATTGTTACTTTGTATACTGACATTAGGCCATAAAAGAGGTGTGTGGGATCTGACAAGAAACGCCTTTTATGGTATGGCTTCAACTCCTATCAAAAGCTTAAATCTGAGATCAAAATTCTCAGTCTTTTCTCAGAGATTGCATCAAAGATACGAATCTCTGAGGAGACGAGACCAAGCGAGAAGCTAACGAGCAAGTCGTGTGATATTTTGTGAGGCATATCGCGGAGTAAGGGTAAAATACAAATTGGAAATCGAATGAAAAGACACCACGCGCCTTAAGCTGCGGCCGGGCAGGCCCTTGCTGGGCATTCCCAATCCAGGGATACGCGGCATTCGCGGGATTCGTTCATTAAGCAGGCGGACCAGTCCGTCGCTGAATCACACAAAGGGACACTTTACAGCCGAATGAATCTAATTAAAATGTAATTATAAATGTAACCGTTAAGCGGAAGTATCCGCGGGATACCAGCCGGGGTGTCAGTAGCGGCTGGAGCCGCTGCCGCTGCCGTTGCCGTTGCCGCATCAGTGGCAGCATCAGTACCAGCGGATCAGCAACAACAACAAAAATCTTAATAATGAAAAAAAAACGAAAGTAAGGAAAAAAAATATAAAAAATTAGAAGCGACAAGCAGCAAACCCCTTAATCATGACGCCCTAGCGCCCTCGATTTATGCTGAGACATTTTCCCAGTCCTTTTCTCCCCCCCCCAGAGTCCTTTCTTTGCCTGTTTTTCTTTTCTTATTTGCTTTTATTTATTTTTCGCTGCCAAGGACTCTTAAAGTAATCTTTAAGCGTGGTCAACTGTATGCAAAGTAAGGGATACGATACAATGTGCTCTCGGCTCTTCGGGCCGGTGGGCTTGTGTGCAATAAAATAAGTCTTAATGAAATTTAAAACCATTTGAAAGACACTCACCACACGGGACACTGGGCTAACATAGATGTACATATGCACATACATTCATGGGCTGGAAAGTCAGTGGGCGTGGCATGTCTTGAACAAAAGTTTGGAAACGGAGAAATGCCAGCCAGGCAGCCAGGCAGCCAGGCGAACCAGCTGGGCAACAGTCTTCCGTCTTCCGTCTGCGTCTCCGGCTCCAGCTTCAGCTCCAGCTCCAGGATGAGTTCTAGTCTTGGAGTTGGCTCGGAGTTTTTGGGCCGGCCCCAAAACGTTTGACCCGCACACCCTAGACGGTCGCCTTGCAGGTCCTTGGCTGCTGCTGCTGTTGTCCTTACTGTTGTTATTGCAGTAAGCCTGCTCTAAGTGCGTGTCCTGGTCATGTAATCGCATTTCAATTTAAAGTCATTCATTCAGATGCTGGCCAAACAACAGAAGATGGCCGCTCGGTTCGGGTCGCACAAGACTGCCCCAAGATGGAGCAGCACCAGCCAGCAGCCACACACCCAAATACACAAATACCCAAATACCCAAACACCCAGCACTTACACATGAGCTTAAGAAAATTGAAAATTCCATGGCAAATGCATGTGTGGGGTACGTGCATGTGTCCATATGTATGTGGCAGGCATCTTGGAGATGGTAAGCGATGAAACATTTTGGAGCGGGAATATTAAGTAAAATATAATAATAATAACAATTATTATAAAACGTCTTCAAATGTAGCCATACGAGAAACTATGTCAGAAAATTCTCAAACTTGTAAAGAGATTAAAATTGGTGGAAAATTGTAACTTCGATTGGCCGTATCTTCGAGGATCTTCACATGAATCAAAAATCCCATGAAGGGTGGTACATTTTGCTCGAAACTTATCATTTGTTTGTCGCTATCCGCGCTGCAGATTCTGCTGAAAACTTACAAAAGTGCAACAGTCACAGAACTGCGTTTTTTTGAATATAAATACATGATTTTGGGGGTCTCAAAGTGTGCGCTTTTCTCCCATCATAAAGTTATCCATTTGAAGTTCATCTCTAACTCTCAGCTCTCTAGAAATTAATTTGCACTTTCCATGTGTAAGAAATTTCCTTCCTCTATGGCCAGTAACATGTGTAAGAATCTCGACTGTGCTAAATATTTTTGAGAATTACTTGATATCCATTTAACTTAAGTCTAAGTTGCGCATCTCTAAGAATTTCCCTCTCCAACACACACACACTCACATCTGTGGCTCCTGTTGGTTTTGCATGTGCCCATGTGGCTCGCACTCTCTGTGTCTCCGTGTGTGTGTGGCAATAGTTTGACACTTGCAATGCACATAAATTTTGGACACTGTCGCTGCTGCTGCTGCTGCTGCTGCTGACCGACTGCCACCCAGAACTGCTTGGCTCCAGCACACCACCAGCAGCAGCAGCAAGCAGTGGCAGTCGAGGGGAACTGCAGGAGAGTCGTAAAGCGCTTTTAAGCACACAAATTAACCACAGAACATGGACAGCACTGGGCAGCACCCAAGCCAACCTCTGACCCCCTCCCTTCCCCCTCTGGGGGTGGTGGGCATCCATTTTGTTTGTCTATTTCGTTGTTTATTTGTTTTTGTGTGCACTCAAGGATTTCTAAGAACTTTAACTTTGCCAAAACTGTGTGCACCACCCATATGTGTGTGTGTGTGTGTGCTGCTTTGTTCTAGTGTGTGTGTGTGTGTGTGTGTGTGGGCCAAAGATTCATTTGCACTGCCACTGGCTGCTGGAACTTCACATTGCGCAGTGACCATTAACGAATTTTCAACTATGTACATTCCAGTCCCCTGCCCACTGAACACCCCTGCCAAATGCCCCTTGCCCATGCCCGAGGCATGGTGCTGGCAACTGTCCCGCACACGGCACAACTCGCATGACTGCCCCGGCCACAGAGAGAGAGAGAGAGGAACGACCCATCCCATCCCAAGCGATGGGTATGAGTTGAGGACTGAGCTTTGGCTCTCCAATGATCGTTCGAGGAAATTAATATTCCACTTCTGGCACTTACTTACGCTACGTAAAAGCCAACAGCCGCCCCCGTAAGGGATCCTGCAGCCGGCAGTCCTGGCAATTGTTGCTCCTTCAGCTGCTGCAGCTACTGGACAGGCTGAAGGCTGTCCGAAGGCTGAGACCTGCGTCCTGCGTCCTGCGTCTCGGTTTCCAATTAATTTCCTTCTGCAAAAATGCATAATCAGTTCATTAGCAAACGAGAGAAAGAAAACTGAAAAAAAAGAGCCAGAAGAGCGCAAGTAAATTACGCGTTTCCCATGGCGGCGTGGCCACATCAAAGTGACCAGCGCCTCAAACCCGCAAACACACAGCCCCCTCAGCGCCCAGCCCCCAGCCCCGCAGCCCGGTTGGAGTGCATTCCCCAAAATAAGTCCCAGGCACAACGCTGCCACATCTCACAATTAGACGCACAAAGTCAAACGTCAACAAATTATAGCCACATGGGCACACAGCCGCCCCCGCACTACCCCAGCTCCTCTGGGGTTTTCACAAATTAACAAACAAACCATCAAGTGAAAAGGAAAAGCAGCTGCCCTGCAAAAGAAAACCCACAGCGTCCAAAATTTGAGAATGTAAAATACAAACAGTCCGAAAGGACGAAGGAGAGAGCAGCAGCCGAAGACAGACACATGCCAACCACCGAAACGTCTCCAAAACGGCCTCGAAACACCACCCATGCCCAGTCCCAGCCCAACCCAACCCAACCCAACGACGATCCCCCACTGTCCGGCCAAGACATGGGGACTGATTTACATTAATGAACGCCTGAGTGATTCCTCGTTTTTTTGGGTCTCCGGTCCAGGTCCAGCAGCAGCAGCAGCAGCAGAAGCAGCTGTCGACTGAGGGCTTTAATTAATTAAGTTCACATGACCAGAGG
The DNA here is from genome assembly GCF_008121235.1 of Drosophila subobscura. NCBI lineage: Eukaryota > Metazoa > Arthropoda > Insecta > Diptera > Drosophilidae > Drosophila > Drosophila subobscura. Next base: position 18,357,418 of record NC_048530.1, on the reverse strand, counting down.
CGGGTTCGAGATGGGATGAGGAAATGGCTGGCTGCTGGCTGCTGGGTACTTGGGTGCTTCACCAAGAAGTTGTACTTCCTGGCGGTGGTTGCGATCGAAGTGCAATCGATCGATGGCAGGACTTCTCATTTGTCCCTCATTACACGCAAATTACTTTGTTTTATTTCACTTTTCAGCCACCCGAAAAGCCCTCAGAAATGGCAATTTGGAGTCATCAAAAAAGGAGCCAACCATAAAAGAAACGGGGGAGCAAGCAGCAGCGCAGGATGGACACAGAACCGGAGAAGGAGTAGACACAACCCGTTCAAGGGCTGGCCGAACAAATGCCAACTAAATCAGCACCGCAGTGTAGTTATGTAGAGCCCTGTCCAGCGACTGGCGACTGGCCAAATGCCGGACACGGCAAATGCTTCTTTTTTGCAGCCCCAGAGCCGGACACACGCAAAAAATGGACTTGAACTCGGGGGTTCTGGGGTTCTGGGGCTTGGGCTGCCTTTTTTTATTATGCTCAGAAATCACATTAAAAGGCAAACTCAAATATTTTAATCAGATTTTCGCAAAAAGGACAAACACACCCCTTGACCCACGCATGCAAAATCGGTAAAACATCAGCAGTCGGAAGCGGTGCGGATTTTCTTCGGGGACATTCTCATTTTTGCACCCTGTAAAAAACAACAAGCGACTGAATGGAAAGCAACATGCGAGGAAGGTGAGGAAGCTGCTCATGGAATTTTAATTAATTAATTTCTTCGGGGATCTCTGTCAGCGGTAGGATCTCCGCGAGAATCTTCGCTCCGCTCCGTCAGAGGTAGCTTTTGTGCGACTCTCTTGCAATTTCACTCTCTCTCTCTGTAAGCACAATGTGTGTTAATGTGCGTCAACGCGAAGGCCTTGGCCACAGATCTTCATGCCCATTCTGCCCATCCATCGACGGATGAGTTGTCCCAGAGCGGCAAAAGCCGAGAGCCGTCGAAAGGAAATGGCCACAGCTGTTCCATTCATCTATTTGGCTCGTTGTCTCGTTTTGCCCCTTTCTACCCCAGCCCCGCTCTGTGAGTGTGTGTGTGTCTGCTTCCGCTTTGGGGCGTGCCAGGTCCAGCTGCCGAAAAAGTAGCAAAAAAAGGACGCGCGCGCCCAGCACTGTCTGCCACATCCAACCCCTGGATCCAAGGACAGGCACAGGAACTGGGACAGGGACAGGGACAGGGACAGGGACATGACATCCACTTTAAAGCATAAGTTGCGGTTCCAGCGAAACGAAAAACTCATTTTCATCTGATGACTCCTCCATGCCAATGCCTCCGCCTCAGCCTCCGCCTCCGCCTCCTGTGGGCTGGCCACAGACTTTCGGCTAGATTGATATTTACTTTGTTGTAGAATACTTTTTGGGCCAAACCGAGAACTGGACATCCTTGCTCGATGCTCCTCCCTTGTGCCTACTTTAACCTCCCCACCCCTTCGGCCCCACCCCATTGCCCACCAGAGAGTCCTCGAGCCACGACCCACCATCCACCCAGAGAGACAGATAGAGTGCGAGCGGCGAAGTGAAAGCCATGCCACACAGAAACTCTCTAGCGACATTTTCCAACAAATTGACACAATTTTCAAGATGCTTAAACGTGAAAATTGCCAGGCCAAATAAGTGGGAGGGCGGGGACGGTGGCCCATGCTGCCCGTGTGGCAAGTGTCGCCACTCAATGACGCTACACGACACTTGGCGCCTTTGTTTTCACACGCCCCAAAAGGCACTAAAGTGCCATTTTAGGGGGCTCAAGTGGAGATTCCAACCAGCCTCCACCTCAGAGCACCACCCGGCCTCCCCAGTCCAGGCGTACTTCAAAGTTGCAGTCAACTCCGTTGGCGACAAATTAGAATGTAGAATGGACCTCCCCTCTCCACACTCCTGCTCAAATCAGGCTTTGGGGCTGCAGGCACAAATGGGCGTGACAGAGGCTGAGTAAACACTTGAGTGCGAGCGCATCCCTAAACGATGCCAATGCCCGCACCGTGCCGGCCCTGCGCCCACTCTAGCTGGTGCTGCGTTCCCATGACAGCCGTCGTTTAAGGGGGGTTGGGGGGTCACCACCCCTCTTACCACACCACACTCGGGCTTGGGAGCAATTGAAGCGATCAAAGGGCATACATTTATGCAAATTACTTTCACGCCTTTTTAGATATGCAACTCAATTTTTGTTTTGTTTTTTTCCTTTCCTTTTTTCCCTTAAAAATAAAACCGAAACAATGCCTCGCGGTATGCTGCTTATCGCAGGAGTTAGCCGGATATGTGGAGCCGGAGCCGAGATCAACAAGTGAAATTGAACAAATCAAAGTTCAAAATAAAAGCCGAATATGCAGCAGCAAACCAAAACAAATAAAAAGCCTGAGTCGAAGCCAATTTTTCTTGTAGACTTAGCTCCCCAAATAACGAACTTCATTCTTGATTTGTTTAATTATTTTGGGTTTATTTTTAATGTGTCTAAAATTGTGTGTTAAACCTCAATCCTTTAGGCTCTTATCCAGAGGAATCTGAACCTACATAGACTGCAAAAGCTGTGCAACAAATGCTCAAATTTGTTTCCTTCACTAGTTAATTTTATTTTTAAATCGTTCTCTTTTTGGTGCTAGAAGAGAATTGCAAGAATAACCCAACAAAAAACCAGAGCAAAAGTGAATCCGTAATTTGCATACTTTCTCCGGAATATCAACTCAAGCGGAACCCATCTGGCAGGCCCTACTCGTACCGCAGGCCCTTGCCCATATCATTGACAGCGGTTTGGCCGCTCGCTGAAAATATGCTCGATTATGGCCACGGCCAGCCGTGAAATGGCGCGGGCCGCGCCAGCAGCCAGGTGTCGGCAGGCGCCAGCTGACGACGAAGGGGGAGCAGGCCCAGTCAATTAGCCAAATTGTTTTTATGGCCAGCAACGCAACCGAAAGCAAAGCCGGGGCAGATGATTCCTGATAGTCTTGATGGGCAGCGCACTTGCTGAGTGTGGCTGTGGCCCCAGCTGGTCTCCGTTCTGTTACTGATCCGCTGCCGCTGTTGCACCCACATCAAATGGGGGTTCGCGAGCCACGTTTACGTTCACGTTCACGTCCATCCTGCCACAACCCTTGGTAATCCGCCCCCGCTCCAGTCAGCCTCCCCCCCTCCAGAGTTGAGGCGCAAACGTGTGAGAATTTTGCGTAATTGAGTTTCAACTTCAAAGCTCGCTAACCGCATGCACTCGAATGGGGAGCTCGGACCCGGTGCTTCCAGCTTCCAGCTTCCAGCTCCATGTTCCGTTAGCTGATTTGCATATGCGGTCCCACCTTTTCCCGTTGCTTTTTTCTCATGGCTGGCGAAAGGTCAACGCTGCCCTGGGCCTGTTACAGGGTCCTGGGTCCTGGGTCCTGGGACCGGGGACTTGGGACTGGGCCTGGGCATATTTGAGCTGTCAACACCTCCCACCCACACGAATAAGGAAAAGGCTAAAAAATAACCCAATGGGTTGGGGTGTTTAGTGGATAAGTGTGTGTGTGCTAGTGCTAGTGGTGGTGTGGGTTGTGTGCGTGTGTGTGTGTGTGCCAAGTGCGTCAAATTAGAGTGGAGTCCAGCTCGGCTCCGATTTGGCAACGCTTGGGGTTTGGGCCATGGCTAAACACTTAATTTATCAAAAATGTTCACTTGCTATGCTAATGGAAGTGGGAAAGTGGGTGGAGGGGAGTTAGGAGTAGAATCCAAACCAAATATAATCAGGCAAACAATTTTAGATTCAGTTTCCACTTAATTCTTTTCGATTTTTCCCCCAATTCAGTACGAAACATACTAAAGATTATACTTAGTCTCAGTTTATATTAAGCTTTGAGTTAAGCCTTTATGCCGAAAAAGAGAGTAGCAAAAACAAAAGCAAATTTGCATCGGCCGGGAATCGAACCCGAACCGTTGGCTTGGGAAACCAACATTCTACCATTGAACTACCGATGCCTTGTTACATTTGTTTCAACTTACACAAATATAAAGAGTTGCCTGTCATTTGATCAGGGTTTCGCCTTAATCTCTGCGATCCTGCTGTCACATCTTAGCTTTGATATTCATTTATTGCGAGCCTCAGCTAATGATTCAAAAAGGAAGGGTTTGAGCAATATTGATCTTTGGTTCATCTTTGGTTTAAATCCGAACTGGTTTACGCAAAGATCAAAACGAAATGGAAACCCAAATTGAAGTCACAGAGCGACACAATCGATTCCCGAACGTACTCTGTTGTAGCTGCTGCTGCACTCCTATTTCTGTCCCCACTCTCTGACCCCCCGCCAGCTACTTGACTATCTGCTGCACCCCTTTCTTTTTGCAATGCCCAATCTCTGCCCTGTCCCCTGCTGTATGCCATGTCTTTCAGTCTCCTTCGCTCAGTCTCCCCACTCTTGTGGTGTTTTGTCTGGCGGGCAAAGTCATAACTTCACTTATCAACATTAGCTGTTGCCAGCGGGGTGCGGGGCAGGGACGGGCTGTGTGTGGCAGGGGCAACGCTTGAGATATTCATATATTTTAATGCGCTGTTTATATTTTATGAAGGCAAATGAATGCACAAGGAAATGAAGGCACACAACACACAGAGAGAACTGAGCTTCAAATACAAAATGTGGAGAACGGGTCTAGTGCAGGATATGGACGGGGAGGGAGGGTGTAGGAGTGTGGTGTGTGTGTGGGTGTGGGGTACCCAAAAAATTCAACACCAAATGTGTGCGAGTGTGTGTGTGTGTGTGTGAAGTCTTGGCAAAACCAAAAACCCAACCTCGCTTCGAGCTATAGACGAGTTTACAGTTATCAAGGGAAAATTATCATCTGCCATGAATCTCGATAAAATTCATATTCATATGAGAGAGAGCCAGAGCCAGAGCCAGCGCGGCAAGGAGCCACAATGTCCGGGGCCCATGGCATTGTATCTAGCTGGTAGCTAACCACACACACACACACACACACACACACATGCAGGTCCCAAAATGGGATAGCTGTACGTGTGTGTGTGCGGCAAGTGGCGTCCGTGGGTCACAGGAAACAGGGACGATGGGCCCGGCCAGACACACGTTTGCAACAGCAACAGCAACAGGAAAGGGGCACAGAAAAAGGCAACAGCAACAGCAACAGCAACAATTGCTTGATATGGAAAACGGGCTCACAACTAATTTTTGGAAACAAATGACTCTCGTCCTCTGTTAACCCCCGCCCAACCCCAACCCCAACCCCAACCCCTAGAGCCAAGCCAAGCCCGAACCCAACCAAAACACCACCCAACCCACTCCCCTTCCCTCATATTAAAGCTGATTCAGGGCAAAGTTCTGCCAGAAATTGCTTTTAAATTGCTTTCAATATTGACGGGCTCTCTCTGTCGTTGGTTGCTCTGCTCATGGATAATCTCTGGCGATAAGTGAACAACACTGGGGAATTATTCGAATGGTGATTCTTATGGCAAGACAAAGCGTAAGTCGAGTCATCGAGAAGCTGAAAGATTTCTACGCATTTTGCAGAAAAAACGAAGAGACAGCCAACATAATTTTATTCATTTTTTATTAAGATTTCTGTGTGCTGCCAAGCTGTAATTGTTGAGCCAAGTCGCCCACGTGAAATCAATGTTTCCCCCAAGTCAAGACGACAAATCTTTGCTGCATAAAAGATTGCATTTGAGTGGGCAAATATTCGGTAAGATGACAGGCGATCCCTGAAGTCAAATTAAACAGTCTCAGTATTAGCTGAGATTTCTCAGCTCCCAAAGCTCAGTCTGACTGCTGGCAGAGATTTCCGCCACCCAAAGGGGCAGTGGCGATAATTAAGTAATTTCAGATTTCAAATCCTCTGTTTGCCGCATCTTTCCGAGGCCAAAGCACTTAAATATTTACAGTTATGTGTATCTGTAGTTCAAAAGATAAAAGTGCGCGTGCTGCCCTGCTCAGCCTCACTCCTCAAACTCCGCCGCGGTCTTTGCAGAGCAGTCCGGGGTCCGGGGTCCGGGGTCTGGGGTCTGGGGTTGGACCATCAAGTGAACAGCGAGCAGTGGCAGGACAAGGACCACGACTAGTAGCGGGTCGGGGCGTGCGAGTTCATTAGCAGGCAAAGGGTTTAATTACCTTTTCTGTTCATTTAGCGCCACTTGGCTAACGCGCTCTTGAGCAATGCAAACCGAAAACCGACTCAAACAAGAGCTTGGCCGAGGAGACTGAGAATGGGAATGGGACGGGGACGGGGACGGGGAATGGGAACGGGTGGGATGGACCACCTGAGCTGCAGTGCGAGTGCGTCTCCCCGTTCTCTCTCTCAGGCAAACACAACTTTTTCATGTACACAGTTAATTAAAAAAAAAAGCGAGAGAGAGAGAGCGCGCGGCAGAAGAAGCCGGGAAAGTCGTTAAAAAAAATAGAAGCAAAACGAAGGAGCTCAAAAAGCACCAGCAGCGGTCCTCAGCTGGAACACTGGAACTAGAGTGGATGCCGCTGCTTGAGTTCACCTCTCTACCACTCCACCTCTCCTCCTCCCTCTCCTCACAATTAGCGTTAGAGATACACGACAGCGAGTGCTTTAGTGTGTGTATGGGAGAAATATTCGCAGCTAAGGGGAAATTGAGGAAGCCCGGGAACATGAAAGAAATTAGCATCGTGACCGAAACTCCCAGCCTGACCCGTGCCCATGCCCGCACCCGGAGAACCACTTGAAGGCGCACTTATTACACCTGAGCTGCAGCTAAGTATGTTTACAAGATGTTCCGGCTGGGTAGCGGAAGCCCAAATGCTAAGAGAACTCAAACTCAACTCGACATCCGGCCTCCTGGCCTCTTCTGCTCCCCATTCCGCAGCCCCATCATGGTTCTGGGCATTTATTATACCCTTTTGAGCCGAAGGCATAATGATTATGGAATGCATGGCAGTCCGCTCTGAAGAGTGGACACAAACCTGAAGCAGTGCCAGTACCTGTAATTTCTCTAAAGCGTATCTTAGACTTCGTTGCCCAAAGATACTTTCTTCCTGTTGTGCTTTTTTATTATTAAATAAATTTACAGGCAGCCAGGGCCCGAGATGATGATGAGTGCGAACGGAAGGAAGGAGGGAGGAACTCTGCGTAACCCAGTTCGGTCCACTTATAAATCCTTTAACTGTCGCTCGTCGCTCGTCGCTCGTCGCCCGTCGCCCGTCGCCCGTCGCCTCGTGTCCTCTGGCAGTCGAAGAATATAAATTTTACCCAAGGGGGTAATCGACAAAATATATTCGATAAGAAATTTGTATTACCAAAAACACACAACACACAAGATGATGTAATCATCGATTGGGGGGTTGGGTCCGGGCTGGGTCTGCCATTGTATGGGATTTCGGGGCACTGATTGCTACTCCACCACATGGCTCTGGCTCCTGGGCCACCTGCTGTTCCTGCCGCTTTCCGCATTCTGTGTGATGTTGTCACTCGGTGAATTGCTTTGGAGACCTCTAACGTGACTAACGGGCGCCACAAAGGTGTCGTCTGGCGGCGTCTGGGCACAGCCCTGGGACTGCCATTGGCCAGGGGGTATGGATCAGACAGCATCCAATGACAGCAACAGCAACAGCAACAGCTACGACTCCATGCACCGATTGCTTTTTAATCGATTCCATTTACAAATAAATTGCTTCGCATGGTTCGGGTTTGGGTTGGGGTCTCGGCCGTCTTGATTTATCTATTGCCAAATGCAGTTTTTGGCAGCGCCAAAGTAGAATCAGCCACGACCAGCAGATACCCTGCAGGCCAACAAACATATTTTGTATTCCTGTGAACATTGTTTCTTCATTAGGAAGGCATTTTGCCTAGGGCCCCCCGGGCACTGCCTGCTCTGAAGGGTCCCAGTGCTAGTCCAGGGCTAATGCACGATTTTATGGCGGATCGGACGTCATAAAACCCTCAGACAATGAAAGCTGCGAGAGCCGCTGCCTAATGAAGTTTCGCCCGTGTCTAAGATGAGGCAATGGGAAGGAGAATGGGAATGGGAATTTCCTCTCGCTTTTACGACCATGCAACATGTGTCTGCGAATGGTCTTGGAGCGAGAGGGGAGAGAGAGTCAGTAGCTGTATTGATTTTTCTCCTCTTTTTTTCGGTCACCGAAGCTGCCTACTTTTTCGTTACTTTACGATAACGGATCTGGGAATGGAGATGGCGATGGCGATGGCGATGGAAATGGGGAAATGCTAATGGGGTAATGGCTGGGAGGCTGGCTGGATGGGAGGCTGCTTCGCTGGGAGTGTAACGCACTCAGCTCTGATGATGGCGCGGCGGCAGGAAAAAATAACAATAATAATTTGAAAATTATGAAAGCTATAAACGCATAAATTTACTTCGCAGGCGAAGAACCCGTCGGCCATTATATACGACATTTTAATAATTTTCCACACGCCGTTCTCGCCGTTGTCGTCGTCTTGGGCGAACTTTTGCTTTTGCTTTTGCTTTGGCTCTGATTGAGAGGGGTTGCACACACACACACACAACTGATACAGAGATATAGACACACCCATAAAATGCCTACGAGGAGAGCGCAACACTATATAAAAATTCATAATGCAAACATAAATTTTCATTTGAATATTTCGCCGTCTTCTACTTTGTGGCGTGGCGAGGTGGTGGTGGTGGTGGGGGGGCGCAAATCGCTGCCACACAGTCAGACGCGTTCTTGCCACTTGCCCAGAACCCCAGAGCAACACCCACTCCCCCGATGCCTGCCAATATATAGACAAATAAATGTGTGGCGCTGCAATAGGCAGCCGAAAGGCGAAGGCGAAGGCAAAGGCAAAGGCTGCCGCGACGATGAAAATGATTCTTCCTAGTCGAAAAGGCCTGAATGCTGCTGATGCTGATGATGCCACCTTCTGCTGTCTGTGCTCGGTGCTTTCCCCCTTTTTGGGCCATACCCTCCTCCCCCGCCCCGCCGTGCAATCATATTTTTGGTGTTGTAAACATTTTCCAGTCGACATCATATGAATTATGGGGGTCGTACCGCGAAAAGCTTTTATAATCGTGCGCAAATCGCGCAAAGAGCGAAAAACAAAAAACAAAAACAGAAAAAAACGAAAAAAGAGCAACGAGAAGAATGATGTACATGCAGCACATCCCTCCCCATCCTGTACCTTCACCCCATGGAGAACTGCAAATGCCCGAAATATGTTTGCATTCCGCGGTTTGACAAGTTAATGCGAATCTGGCTAAGACCCCCCCCCAGGCACGCGGCTTTAAGTCGGTTCGCACAGAGTCCTGGAACGTAGTGTGGGATGTCTATCGATTGCACAGGCCAGGATAGTTATCAGGATACTTAGGTACATTACTTAGAGGCATGAGGCAGGACGACCCCACTTGATCCCGCTGTAAACTGCGCAGGCAAAGGACTTTCATAATCGCGGCTGGCTGAGTGGGTTCAATGGGTTGAGTGTTGGAAATTGTTTGGGCATTTGAGTTGGGAAATGCAAATGCTTTTGGGTGTTCAATTGATATTTGAGATGAAATATTGCGCTGAAAGCGAGAGCTAAGTATTTTCAATTAATCGGTGAACAAATTTGACCAAATTTCGAGGTTTATAAGTCCAAACATTTGCTGCACTCCTGCCCAAATGCTGCCCAAAATCTCAGGTGCACTGCCTACAAATGAGTAAATAAATCTCTCAACATTCGCCCTTACCGCAGAAAGTCATGCAGAAAGCCAGGCAAAAGTCATTTAGGAGTCATCGCAGCATAAGCTGGCAATTAACATTCATTGGCCTTGGCTCCCGCTCCAGCCACTCCGTTCGACCTTTAATTGACTGCACATACACAGCCCCTGCCCCTGCTCCTGCCCCTGCCCCCTGTTCATGCTCTTTGCATGGCAGCATCGTTGGCCACTCCAGCGTTGACAAATGGGGCGCACGCCCTGTCCCTGGCCCTGGCCCTGGCCCAGTACCAGCGTACAACAAGTGAAATTGATGACTGGCCATCAATTTGCAGGGAGCTGGGAGTCGGGAGTCAGATAGAACACCGACGATGGCGCCGCGCGATAGCCCCGCCTACATGACCTTGCCTAACCAAATGCCAGCCGAACGGGGCATCAACAACATGCCAATAAACGGTCATCCTCTGTCCTTATCCCCATCGAATCCCTGCCAGCCTGGCACGCGGTCAACAGTGGAAAGTCACGTTTGGTACATACTCGTATGTAAAGCTGTTGGGTTGCTGGGGAGCTGAAGGGTTCATCGTTCACTCTCTCTCTCACTCTCTCTCTCTCTCTCTCGGTTCGTGTTGCGGTCATAAAACACGCCACAGAAATTATTAATGGATCTGTACGCCACTGGACTCCATCTCGATGGTTTTTGCGGTTGAATTCTGAGATTGACAGTGGTGCGGTGGATGCCGATGGACCTGGACCCCCAGCTGGGATGCTAGGGGATGGCTGCTAGGGGTGGTCGTGGCTGTGCGCCAGCTGTGATTGATTTCGAATCGTTTTTCAATTGGCAAGCCATTAGACGACCGCACCGCAGAGTGAAGCCAGAGTGGAGTCAGTGTCAGTCCTCCTTCCGATTGGGGTTATTTGGCTATTTGCATTTGACAAATTGTTTGCTTGTAAAGTCAACGATTGGGCAAGGCCAAAACATCCTGTCAATGGGAGGGATTGGGGTGGGCTCTGGCTCTGGCTCTGGCTATAGCTATGGCTATGGGTGTGGGTCTATGTCTAGGTATGGGTTCAAGTCCTGACGTTTCCAGTATGTTTCTATCTGCGTGTGTATTTTGGCAATTGTGGTAATTACTCAAAAGCGAATCTATTTTTCGGGGGGCGAGACGCCGCGGCGCGTTCTCGTAATGTTTTTTGTAAGTTAATATCCTGTTTGTTATTGCCGCGGCCAACGCCATTACACACACATGGATACACACACACACAAGCACACAAACACACAAACACACATGCAAAATGCAGGTCCTGCCTGCCTGATGAATTGATTAAACAATTTTCTACCCTCGACTCGACTGCGTTTTTTCGTTTGTTCTGTTGTACACTTGCCAAGCATTTGGGTAACACAATTTTTGCCAGATGTTTGGCAAAGGCGGCAGAGAGGATTTCTTTTGAATATAGGTACATATATTTATGTATGGCACCTTATTTGTAAAGACGTTTCAAATGGAGATTCCCTTGCTTTTGTTTAAACCCATTCCGCTGCAGATATTTGCGTGCAAAAAAAGTGCTAAAAGAAATTACTCTAGAGGAAAGTTAACTTTTATTTCTGCAATTTCATATATTTGGCAGGGAAATATTTAAACTTTTAGTTGCTGGATAAATTTCAAAGATATTCAATCTAATTAGAGTAAAACATTGTGCCTCTGTTCACACGCAAATTCAGCGTCAAATTTGGACCATTATGCGGATGATGCAACAGCAGAGACCAGTCTTAAGTCTTAGTGGTGTGAGACCCACTCTCTGCTGAACGCAATGCCATTGATTTCATCAAATAATATTCACATTGAATACGACTATAGCTCTAGAAACCGTAAGTGGATCCCCTAGTGTAGCTGCGACGGCGGCTCTCGATTCTCTGCTCTTTTCTTGCCTTTGCTCTGTTGTTGCTGTTTCGCGGCCAGACGACAACATTGTAGACCAAGGCCAGAAACCCGGCAGGTATGTAGAGACAGGAGTGGTGTGGCGGGTGTGGGCTGAGGTGTGTTGCTGGTGCAACTCGAGTGTGGGGTGCACTGGCGCATCGTTGGCATTGGCAACAAATCACTTTAGTTGTGCGTGATAAATTGAGTTGTTGTGTTTTGCGTTAATTGGGACAATTTCCATCGAATCAAGTGAGGGCAGTAAAGAAGACAGCACTACCCCAAGTGCCACACACAAGCACACACATGCCAGCACACACACACACACACACACACACACACACACACACATGTATTATCGCGAGACGTGCCAGAGTCGAAAATTAATATTGTAACAGAAGCTGCGCCTCAATGCAGTGGAGTGAGTGAGTGATGCTTGGGTGGGCGGGGGCTGTTGACCGAAACCAGACGCTGACCGTCATACTAAAAAGGCCGGACAGGGAGTTGGGGGAGGCGGGGCCCCGCGGGGAAGGCAAGTCCTGGCCTGGCCTCGCCTGATGGCTGCCAAAACGGCAACACGGCGCGTGTCAAATGTCAGCCAAAAAAGTCACAGGGAAAAAAACACAACAGGAAAACGTTGAAAGTCCCGCTATGCCGGTCACGTCGCACGTTCAAAATGCCACAGATGTCATCGGTGGCGCAACAAGATGGTGCTGCAGGGGGCAGGGGGCATGGGGCAGCAGCGCTGAAATCTCTGATCTGTTGATGAGATTGTGTCACAGCCGCCAGTCGACGGGAGACGACGAGCGACAGCTTAACTAAGGTTAAGCCATGGGTTACCCATCAGCCCCTAAACATACTACACCAAGTGCCCCACCCACACACACACACACACACACACACATAACACACACACAGACTGAGAGCAGGGAATCCGGGGGTCTGAGTGTCAATGACAAGAGTACTTAAGAGATTTTCACATCGTTACAAAGAGAATTGGGATAGAAATTAAAATTAATGCTTCGAGTTGCGGGCTCTCTCTTTTTTCTGTTTTTGCTGTATTTACTTTATTCCTCCTTTGTTCGCACCACAAAGAGGTTGGCAGCATAAGTAGAATAGCAACAGGGGACAGGAAGTGGCGGCAGAAGCAAGAGCCAGTGTCCTGCGATGGCATCAAAATGTGAATACAAAACAGAAAGATCAATTAATTCGTAAGCTGAGCGGAGATCTTTTTATTCAGTGAGGAGTTACAAGTCACACTGGAAGATTGTGAATTATTCAAGAGGCTGAATGAATATAAATTGTACACCTCTCCGTTCCTGCCACTCTGCCATCCAATTGGAGTCGCCTCTGCTCGCCTTTCCACTTCGTTTCGCTTGTTGCGGGAGTTTCCGTATGGGATTTACGTGCTACCAAAATCTAACCAATTGCCAAATGTTCCACAGACAAGCCGGGGCGAACCGCAATTTCGCAACTGAAAGCTGAAAGCTGAAAGCTGAAGCTCCCCTCCAGCGGCTGTCGAGTTGAAGTTTTTGCAAGCGATCACAACAAAAGCCACAACCACATAATACAGTTTTATTTATATGCCACCGCCAGGTGAGTGGTGGGTGGTGGGTGGGCTCCCAGGTGGGTGGGTTATAAGAGCAGACAACAGGATTAAAAAGCGCTCGAAAAATTGGCAACATGTTTAATAATTATATTTTGTGAATGTGCTTTTTGTTATGCGGATGACGACGATGCGACGACTGCCACAGACGTTCCAGCGGTGTGGCAGATGGGGATTGTATTTACATCCGTGCCGGGCCGTGCTGCCTGGGACGAGAAGACAAGGAAAATATGTTTTTTTGACAAAACACCGAAGCACACATGTTGCCACCTTCCCCTTAACCCACTAGTCAGCAACCACCGTGGTGGTCCTGGCATAAAACAACCGCAGCACCGCAGCAACATTTGACGACGATGACGACGACGACGACGACTCCTCCTGTGTCTCTCCCTCACTCCCACTCTCTATTTACCTCAATGGCTGTCTCTTTCACGCTGACTGACAAGTGCCTTATCATTAAGGTAAGAAGCAGCAAACAGCAGCAGCAGCAGCAGCAGCAGCAGTTGTCATCATCATCATCATCGTCATCGTCAGCTCTGACGCTGGCGTCAACAACCTCGAAATTCGTTGTCCCCGTTGTTGTCTGCTCTGTTGCTCTGCCGCTCCTGTCACAGACGTTGCCAACAAGCTGCCAAACAAAAAAAGTAGAGAATGCAAAAGCCTTGTGCCAGTGGCCGAAGCAGCAGACACCCTTCCAGCTGTGGCAGGTTCTTGTTACATCCCACAAAAGCCAAGGACTTGAAGTTCGTTGCTCAACGTCTAGGAACAATCGTAATACCCTTCCAGCCAAGAGGCATGCAACAGAATCAGAAGCTGGCGCAGCAGCCCAAACACACACACACGGACACACCTGACATGCCTCCTGCGAGAGCAGACACACACACACACACACTCTGGGGCACTTATGCAAAAAAGGTAGAAACAACAATCGACGTGCCACATTGACAATGCCAGACGCGCCGCCGCATGTGTGTGTGTGTGTGTGTGTGATGACTGATGAGCGACATGTGTGGCACAGCCAGCTCTACCACTTCCACTTCCACTCTCAGCTTCAGTTCCAGTTGCAGCTTCTGGCTGGGCTGTATTGGCCATAAGGGTGTCGTTATCGAAAAACCAACATCAAGAAAAACCACGGCCAGCGGCCAAGACGACAATGAGGCAGAGCCAGCGAAAATAAGGAGAAGAGCGGAATACAATTATATAATAAATATAGTTCCACAATTGTCTTCCCCACAGCCAAAGAAATGCAACAAAGATCAGGGAGAAGACAAACAATTTTATTAAGCGAGTCAGAGGATGGAAATTGGGTGGTGAAATGGTTGTAATAGAAGCTGTTGCTGTTGCCAATCAGAGAATAAATGTTTAATCATTTATTTCTGATGCCAATCGGTCAACCCATAAGTATGGACAGTTATTGCATTAGATGCCCGGGAATTAAATAAACTCTAATCTACTTCTGTTCTTGGAACACTCTCACTTCATTGTCGCTGGCCATTTATTCCAGAAGCGAAGTAAGGCATTGAATGTAAGACAGGAAACCTGTTGTAAAAAATTATATTTACTCAGAAGAGTTTAGAAACCATTCACTGAAATTGTATATATTTTTGCAAGCTTAAAATGAAAACAAAACCATTAGTTTAGGTTAATTTAATGAAGCACCACAACGTCTTATTTATGGATGAGTTTTAGTTGCAATTGCTCCCAGAATATTTGAATTCTAAAATTGTGCATTTGTGGAGTTTCTTAGCTGGAAATGAAACCCACATGATGCTCAGTTCCTCGCACTTTCCTTGAATAAAGATCATCGTATGTACTGGCCCACTTTCCGGAGTTTCTGAATCCGTCATTCAATGGCTGGACAGCCTGCCACCAACGCTGCTTTCCCGATAAAATGGTTTACTTTAAAGAGAGTGAGGGCTGCCGACTGGAGAGGGTGGACACAAAGCAACGCTCAAAATTCCACACATGTTTCCACGTTGTTGTTTCTTTTGTCTTTTCATTTGGAGCATTTGGAAGAGTCCTGCGAGCAGGATGGAGTGTAGGAAATGGAGTAGGCAAGAGACAAGAGGGCTATCCACTATCCAAACATATTGTTTGCCTCCATTTGGCCTGGTCCGGCCGGTTATTTGCTTTTCTTTCTGTCTATTTTTGTAGCTTTATTGCCAATAAATCAGAATTTATTTGCAACAACAAACGAATTAAAATGTTCCAATAAATATTTTCAAGAGTTTTATCCCCGCAGCCAGCCATCGATTCCCTTTCCTCTGCGGACAACCATTAAGTGTGTTAGTGTGCGTGCCGATTTGGCCATAAGTTTGGAGACACACGCACACACACACACGCACACACGCACAACCAATACCAATAACAATCGCATGGATATCGCATATTCACTTTGAAGGCGGCTACGTGAGGAGCATTTTTGTGGCACTCTTAACTCTCAATGAATCCTGTCCCCCCCCCCAGTAAAAAGAAACGCTGTCTGTGGGGGTCTAGGTACATACATTGTATGGGAAAATCTATTAAAAAATTATAGGTTAATACGCTTGCGATTTATGTAGCGACGAAGCGGCAGCCCAGCTCCAGCCAAAAACAAATTGTCCACACGTGAGACAATCAAAGTGGCATAAACCAGGCAGGCTAATAAATAGAAAATGGCAACCAGGAACAGATATTCCAGTGCCACTCGATGCCACAGTAAAATCCTTAGCATCGATGATTTGTTGTTGCCGGACGAGCGCAGAGCATTTTCGCCTTAACGGATGCGTCCCCAGAGGCCCATCGATAACTGCACAGCACTGGCAGCGGGTAACAGCAGGTTGCTGGGGAGGGGAGGGGAGGGGAGGATTTGACAAAAATGCGAAAAATCCATTTATGCAGTTCATTCACACACACACACACACACACACACAGGGAAGCGAGTGGAGGAAAATGCAAATTTACTACGAATATGTTGCAGACACACTTTGGGCCACCTCCAGTCAGCCACCAGTCACCGCCATCCCAGCCCAACTAAGCTCGAGCTCGCATTATATTTTCTACTTTATTGTATCGACATTTGCCTCGAGCGCAAAAACTGGTGGATTCCAGACGGAGACAGACTGAAATGCGAGGATGGAGCGGCCCGAGAGGACTGGCAGCGAAATTGCCATTCATAAGTCACGACATCGCAGAAAGTGCTCGACTGAAGGGGTACCTGGCAAATAAATAAGTAAATAATAAACTATAAGCAATCGCAGATGCAACTACACAGCCCAAAGAAGTAGAAACTGAAACCAGAATGAGCTAAAATCAATGGGAAGATTTATGCACAGAGCTAGAAGTCAGGCAGAAGGCCAAATTTTTAAGGAAAGACTTCAAAATTGTTACTACGAACCAATTGCAGATTTCAGCATAATTGCAGTGTGTTAAATATTCATAGAATAAACCTTCGCTTAGCGGCCAGTCCGGCATGCCCGAAGGAGCATAAAGAACCGCACAGTCGATGCTGCTTCAAATCTGGCTCCGACTCTCCGATTGACTGATGGCCACTAATTAACTAAGCCGGGACTAAGGGGGCTCGCTTGGGGTTGGATTGAGGCCTCAATCATGGTTGGCTTGGGTCCGGGTTGGGGTCTGGGGTTGGGGGGTTTGGCTGCCAAACAAATTGCTGACATTGAGCTGACCCCCAGTGCGGGTCAGCAGGGAAGTCGTCGGCATGGCGTGGGAACCACTTGAAAATCAAATCAAGCGTTCAACTGTAAATCACAATAAATAATAAAAAAACGAACAACAACAACAAAAACGAACGAGCGCATGGGCAGGGGCAGGGGCAGGGGCAGAAGCATTCATCCATCGTTTTGCGGGGAATGGTTTACATGAGCGCCCCATCATATTTTTCACATCATTGTGTTTCCGGCAGCGAACTCAATCCTGCTGCTGCCCCGTCTGCCATGCTCTGGGGCTGTTTGTTTGCTCGCCGCTTTTGTCAAATGTCGAGTGAGTCCAGCAGCAGGAGCAGGAGCAGCGGCAGCGAACGAACAAAGGAGAGCGCAGGAGGACACAAAATATGATGCATGAAGTAAAATATGAAGCACCCGTCGTGCACACCCTTCGTATTCATCAGCAAAAATGACTGGGGCCATCCATTTGACGTGTAGGTGTCACGGCAGTAAATATTTCAATCTGTGGAATTTTTGGGGCATCAAAATGGACAATCGGCAGCGTGCAAAATTCGATGTGGAGAAAATTCTAAGATCTTTTCTTGTAGCACCCTCCATCGGGGTATGGCAGTAAAAAATCCGTTTTATAAATATGCGAATGGAGATGCCAATGTTTGGAGGACAATACAAATCCATCGATGGTTGGAAGGAGTCAAAGCGAATGGCAGGGAATGAACAACAGTTTATGACGCGACGCTTACGTAATCTCTCTCTCCCTCTGGCTCCCCTTTTTTCGGTATTCGGAATTCGGAAAAGAACATCAACGGCACACAGACAGACATCAATTCCAGTATTTTTGGCTGGGGTGAGCAAAGAGAAGAGAAATAGATATTGACCAATTGGATATTTGTATGGGGATCCATTCGATACACACTCGCGGCTATTTGCTCGTGTGTGTGTGTGTGTGTGTCCTCTACCCCCCCTCTACCGTAAACCCCCCTCAAATGTAACTCCTTCGACGCCCTTATCAGAATTGCCAAACCGACCAAAAGAATTATTATTGTATTTTGTGTTATTTTTCCAGATTTCTCAACGCCTTCTCCCCTTTCCTGCTCCTTCCCCATCTCCTGCTCTCATTCGTTGCTCCTTTTGCGTTTTTGTTGTTCGGGTGACACATTAGCTGCCAGGGAGGGGTGCTTGGTCGGCAAGCAGGGGGCACACAAACCCCTTATGAGCTTGGTTATGGTTGGCTTACACAATCGCTGCGTAATAAGACGGAAATAATTTGTATTGTTCTGCCACTGTTACTCCTGCTCCTTGCCTTCCTTTGTATACCCCCTTGTTGTTCCACGGCCATCCAAAAACACACACAAACAAAAACATAATCCCTGAAAATATGAGTGTGGAATGCAGAAATGTAGGGGGAATGCTCCACATGGTAGCAGCACGAGCGGGGAATGCCTCACATAGTTTCACACTCAATGAGTTGCATTTGGCTAGTGGAATTTACTGGAATGATATTGTGTGTAGACTCATACAGATTTACATATGTACATAAAACCTTCCGAAAAGTGCTAAAATACACCTTTAAATCGAATTGTAATCATAATTTGGTGGTCCAAGAGATATTTTAACCGTTTTTGTTGCCCAAAAAATCCTTTTAACTTTTAATAAGGAATTTGTTGGCTAAAAACCTTTTACTCTGAGTTTGGAAGTGCTGTTTCATAGCCCACATTATTGCAGTTTTGTGTCATATTTTTAACAAATTTCTGCTTTGATAGCGCATAAATGGAGACCATTTCAATAGTGATCCTACACAGGGAAATACCTTTCCAGAGTGCACGAAGACTCCTCATAATTTAGTTCCTTTTGCCGTTGCAAGATAAAACTGAACGGAAGCCCACTGGTTGTGCCACCGATGCCCTAACCCTAACCAAAAAAAAAAAGGAAGCAAAAAAGAACTTTGCCAATTCATTTGTTTCGCACTAATTAAGCGCTTATCGGCACATACAACTGGATTTCCCGGTGCTCAGACCACAGACCTCAGAGCTCATGAGGCCATGACGGTGTGGCCGGTCCTATTAAAGGGGCAGTCGCACAGAGATCCTACCAAAGTACACACACACATACATACATACACATATATATGCTCGTATATACTCCCTATATGCGAGTGTGTGTGTGTGTGTGTTGATTTTGGGTGAAATTGTGGCAAACAGCACAAAATTTGATTTGCACTTTTTGGAATCCAAGTGTACATGTGTGTGTGCGCGTGTGTGTGTGTGTGTGTTTGAGTGTGAAAATACAAATAGAAGTTGATTGCTTTGTTGATTTGTTTGCGGTTACAGCAAACGCGGCCATGCAAAGGGGGCGGCCAAATGGTAGCAGGATGGAGGATGTGGGGAGTAAGGTGGAAGGGCCACCAGCATGTGAGGCTGATTTTTGGGAGGGACCGTGTTGAGTCGAGGGCGTGGCGAAATGTTAGACGCTTAGTTAGCAGGCCAAAAACGGCAATCAATGCACACATTGATGTTCCAGGGAACACCCCAACCCCCAACCCCGACCCCAACCCCAACTCCAACCCCAACCCCGAACCCACATGGAAGAACCCGTTCCGGCTAACCACGAAGCGTTTTACATATATATAGATTCGCTGCCACACTCACCCCTTCGTGCAACATTTTGTGCCGAAATCGAAAATCTGACGTCCAACTACAATTAGGGTAACACAAACACACACACACACACACACACACACACACACACACACACACTCACACACATTGAACCCAAAACGGTGGCAACCCTTTTTTGGGGGCCCCAGCAACGAAATTATTTATTGAAATTTAATAAATAGTGGGATCAGACAACGAAAATTAGAGTCTGGAAGCCGAAAAAATACGACCTGCTCCTTCACTGTGTGTCTGCAAGTGTATGTGTGTGTGTGCATGTGTGTGCATGTGTAGGTGTGCCAAAAGGGTAGCTAATTTCAAACGATAAGCCTTCGTGGCACGACACTAACCCCCACCATGGCCATAAAGCGCTACAGTTTTTAGTTTGCCCCAAAATGTATGCTACACATTTGCACACATCCAGCAGCGAGCGAACGAGCAGTGGGGGGCAGTGAGTGGGTAGTGGATAGTGGATAGTGGAACGTGGGTGGAACAGGGACGTCGCCACTATTGTTGTTATCTGGCTCTTAGTCTGGCACTGAATCTGGAAGCGCGGAGAGGGGGTGTGGAAAACAGGTTCGGCTGGTCCTGGCCCTGGTCTCGGTCCCGGTACCCGTACCCGGCCCCGGTCTCGGATATTAATGCATCATGGGCATTGTAAAATGTTCGTTAAGCTCTGCCTCTGAGTCGTTGGGTGGGGTGGGATAGTGTTTGGGTTATTTTTGTGGGGCAGGAGGAGGCTACAACAACTACAAGGCGTCTGCTGCCATAAAATTACGACGACGATGGCGACGTCGACGAGGACGAGGACGAGGACGAGGACAAGGACATGGCGACGGTCGCGCTCATGCGGTTTCTGTACAGTTGTGCCCAGACCAGCAGAACCAGGCCCCCAGACAGGGACTGAGGACTGAGGACAGGGACTGAGGACAGGCGCAGGACCCAAAAAGAAGCAGAGCCGAGCAGTGCAAAGCAGTTAGAGGAAAAGCCAAGCATCTCGGAGAGCGTTAGCCAGATTTAGCACCCGGCTAGACTTGACTGGCCCCCCTCCATCCCCTGTCTTGCTCTCCAGGCCGTGCCCAGACCTTTGGCCAAACTGCCATTACAACTACTTATGGCCGTCACTGTTTTAAAATCAAAAGTCGGAACGGAACGGGGCGGAACGAAACGAAACGTAACGTAACAGAATAGAATGGAATAGAATGGGTGCACAGAGCCAGAGGACTGTGCTGTCCTCAGTTCGCTAGGTGCACCCTGTGAAGTTGATTTGCGTTTGGGGTAGATGCAACGAGCATCAAGCATCAACGTCAAGCCTTAACACATTTCTTATTAGACCACAATTAGAAGCAAGTCTCTGCTGTGGATGCTTCTAAGCTATCAATGCCATTAAATGCACAGGATATTCCAACCATTCTAATTATTCCTTCATCAATAGTCTCGTCCGTTACGAGTTGTATCCCCACTTTGCCTCCCTGTGACTTTATGCGGTATCTTTCAGTCGTTGCCTTTCTGGCCAACTACAATCTTAAGCGGAGCGGGTGGTCCAGTCGTTTTGCGTTGGCACAGGGTTGAGTGGGTTGGGAAGGGGCTGCGGGTAGCGGGTAGCGGGAGCTGTAGATGGCCTGATCAGCGCCTGGATTACGGATGCTGCCGCTGCTGGTGGTACTGCCGCTGCTGCTGAGGTTTTATGAAAATAAATTGTGCTTTATGCTCGATTATTACCGTAGACTTATTGGGTTTTGTGAAGCGCTCTAAATGCCTTGCTCTGCGTGCGATTGGGCTTGGGGTATGGGCTAGGGCTTGGGCTTGGGCTTGGGCTTGGGCTTGGGCTTGGGGCTCAGGCTTGGGTTCAGGGCCAGTTCACCTTTCACCATGTGTGTGTGTGGAGTCTGGGAGTGCGCGTGTGCGTGTGCGGTTGAATGTGTTTGACTTGAACCCATCTTTGGCTGCGCTTTTGTAATTGTTAAGATTTGGTTACTTAAATTTATTATTGTTGCTCCGTTGCTGCCCCTGCCAGATGGGGATTTTGGCTCTCGGATGGGGTGTGGAGGGGGAGCGGCACTTTGCGGCAGTTTGAACTTGAATTGAGTTAGTTTATGGGCTCTTGCTCTGGCCCGGGCAATTTGCATTCTACTTTTGCGGCTGCCATCAAATGATTCGTGATTATGAGAAAAGTTACACAGAGTTCCCCAGCCAGAGCACCGTTTTTGGGGGCCGCGGCCACGAGGTCACCCCACTGCCAGACGGGGGCCAGACGGGGGCCAGAGGGGGCCAGAGGCCACGCACATTAACCCAAAAGAAAAACAACAAAATAATTAAGCCTTAACCCCTTTTTGTCCAGTGGTTCATGTGCTGAGAGGTGGGCAGAGTTGGCAGAGTTGGGAGAGAGCTGCGCCGAAGGTATAAAATTAACAACTTCATTGATAGGCGGCAACAAAACGACAGCCAAAGGGCTGCCAAATCAAGTGTTCCTGGTCACTCAGGGATCGGGTTAAGCTCCACACACACACACACACACAAACACATGCTTGGGCTTGGGCTTGGGCTTGGGGGGTTGGATGGTTCAGTGATAATGGTGCGTGACCACGCATGAGAAACGATTTTGTCAGGGACTCGAGCGCGGCGCAACCACCTGACTGACATTTAGGCGAGCTGACGAGTTAATAACCCTTTTTAGCGCGCTCCCCCCTACCCACTCAGCGAAAGGGGCTGACCGCTGCAGGCCACTGTGGCAGTCCCTTCCTAGCTGCGCCGATACAGTGGTTAACGTTGGGCAGAATTGTTAAGAAATTTGAGGGTGCTGCGACTAGAAATTGAAAGAGTTTTTGCTTGCATAGTCACCCTTTGAGGTTGCTTGACTATCTTTTAGATTAACTAAATAATATTTTACACAGCCATCGATCAGCCTGACGCTCTCCAAAGAAGCAACCAATTTTCAGCGGATGTTTGCCTGGTGTAAGACTCACTGTAGCTGACACTCTTTATGGTTCGCTATGCTGATGGTCACTGCCAGTCGCGTGTCCCTTCGCCACGAGGGTTGACTCCTTGGTCAGCGTTTGGGGGCCAGGCCACGGCCACGGCCACTGGCACGAGCTTAAGTGGCTCGAACGCCCTTTAGCATGTGAATTAGAGGAAGGGATTGTCCGCACGGGCAGTGGAGCGGGTCTGCTGGCAGCAAGTTCCAATTAAGTTGCCCAGCTAGCCACTTGGCAGTGGGAGCGTGGACAGCATGGAGGAGTGCAAGTGGAACGTTGGCAGTGGGAATGGGGAGGGGCAACTCTTTTTGGCTTCGGCTTCAGCTTCGGCTTTGGCTTTGGCTCTCTCGCTGCGGCGCATCGGTTAATTGAATCAAGTCACGTGATCGGAATAACAAAACGAGCGATATCGAGAGGCGGCCCTGCCACTCTCTAATTGACAACTGCCGAATGAAGTTCTTTGATGAGGCACTCACTCCCCCACCCCAAATCCTTATCATGTGTGTTTGTTTGTCTTTCTCGAAGTGGCTCTCGAGTGGCCCTGGGTGGGTGTGTGGGGTGCGTGGACTTGGACTTGGACTTGGACCAGACTACGTTTTTAATATTGCATGAAGTGGCAGGAGCGACCGCCTGACCAAAGACGCCGCCCCGTGCCTCGCCCTGCTGTATTTGCATTTTCCTTAAGAGACTTTTGGTCAGCGCCCATCAGCGGACCACACCGCAGAAACCCAGAACCAGACCCAGACCCAGACCCAGGCCCCGTCCAGAGCAAACGTTTCGTCGTCAAAGCGACCGCAGTCGAAGATCTTAAAGAATTTTCTAAGAAGCCGTAGCAAGAGAGAGAGATAGAGGGAAGGGAAGAAGAGCTAAAGGAAAAACCTTCCCCAAAGCACTTCAAAAACTGCAACTTGCGGCCGAACCAATCCCAATTTACACCCCAAACCCGAGCAACGGTCTCCTTCCTCCTTCCCCCTTCCCATTGCCCTTCCTGACTGGCAACTTTCGAGCTAAGAAATCCAAAACCACACGAAAGACTCGACAGATGCAAAGGAGACGATGAACAGAGAGCAGGACCCGGGCATACGTATTTGGTCTTTGGTTTTGGCTTTACTTTTGCTTTGCTTTGCTTTGCTTTGGTTTCTCGAGCTCATCCCGAGCCTCATCTCTCGGCGACCATTTCTCGAACTTCTCGCCCACTCTGTGCCTGCATTTTGCCTTTTGTTTTACTGCGCACCGCCCCGCTCCAACCCGTCTTTACATCTGTGACCAGTTCCTTTCATCATCTATTAGGACCAACACCAACCACACACGGAGTAGGTGGCGGCTGGGGCGGCGATTCCTTTTTGGGATGCCAAAGACATTTTTGGAGGGCAATCTCGGTGTGGTCCGAGATTGACGTGCAAATTGCAAGGATTAAATTTTATTTCAATTTAACAAATTGTAGCCCGGCATGGTGCGAGGTCTCCACAGATGAATCTGCATAGACATGCCATGTGTCCGGGCACACAGAGGAGTGCCAGCTCCACCAATGCGTATCGAACTGGGGAAAATGGATTTCCCTTTGACTGCCAAGATGCTGTATGCTGATGTACCCTTAAGATGTTGCTCCGCCAAGCGGAAGCTTTGTGCCTTGAATTTTTCTCATAAGCAAATAGATGCTGGCATTCAGTGAGTCTGCTCATGTTGATTATCAAATTGAATTCCGCAAACGAATCAAAATTATTATTAATTTTATTTCTTTTTCGCAGTCCCCTGCCCTGCCTGGACTCGCAGCTGTCAGAGTCAGAGCCAGAACCCCGAACAGGAACGACCCCAAGCCCAGCACACAGAATCGACTCAATAAAACTGATTATCGCAAAATTTGCAAATTAAAAATGTGCGCGGAAATGTGAATGCCATTACCCCATGCGGGGTCTAAGGTCGATTTCACGCATATGTGGCCTGATTTGATTTGCACTCTCATAACTTTGGTCCTGCCGCATGCCCGTTCCCCCTGCTGGCAGTTCGTCCTCCAGCAGCCTCATTGTTTGTCGTTATTAAATTTGCCAATTTGCTTTTTTCGCTAAGCGAATTAAAATTCAAACACACCAGCGAGAAGCCTGGAAGCGCGGTGGAAAAAAAATACTGAGTACGAAAACAAAATCGCGGTTAACGATTGCGGGAGGATAAAAGCGAATCAGCCGGCAGAATAGCATGGGAGGAGGGCATGCAAGTCAGTCAACGAATGTGGAATGCTCTGCGGAGGGTAGGAGGAAGAGAGGCATGAAGGAGCATTGAAAGCTGCTGCAAAAGCCACACAAAAGTGCGTACAAATATTGGGCAACAATTACAAGTGAAGCTTTAATCAGTGTGCAAGAAAATTAAGCACAAATCTGTGTTAAGAGGGAAGAGAGACTCTCCCGCAGAAGTGTCTGATCCACATGTTGCCCCAGAGCATGCAGCTACCCAGCCAAATGTAGAGTATATCCAGAGCGAACCCGCGCAACCTGCGATCTGAGGGTGGGTCAGGCAAGTGGCATACGCCGCACCGCTCCGGGACGTATGGCTCTGTGTCTGTGTGTGTGTGTGTGTGTGTGCATGTCAAAATAAACAAGTTTGTGTCACTGCAGAAATGTTCATTTAATTTGCTCTGCGATGACGAGCACACGATGAGGACACACGACAGGCAGGCAGGCAGGCAAGCCACATCCCTGGACCCCATGGAGTCCCTGCACCCCTGCACCCCAACCACAACTGCCTGAAACAGCCAAACGAGGACACATCGCGGTCGCTGAAAAAAAACACGCGAATTTCAACTGCCAAAAGGTACAGCGAAGGTGGGAAGGTGCCCCACTGCCGTGTTCAGACACAGAGTCAGCGCCAGGACCAAGGAGCCGGGAACCCACGACCCAAGCGGAAGTTGCCCAGCGGAAGCGGAACAGCGACTGATGGAGGTGGCAATGGGCGGCCGCGCGGCTACTGAACCTGAAAAGTGGTTAAATTACAAATTATCCACGGCAGCTGGGTACTGGGAAGCTGGAAGCTGGAGGCTGGGGTACAGGGTGCCCTGCCCTGCCCTGCCCTGTCCTGCCGCCTAAGTGGCACTGCCATATTGTTCGGCCAGGAGTTGGACCACGAGACAGGGGACAGGGTCAGAGCTGGGTACTGGGTACCGGGTACCGGGAAGGGTGACGCTACCAGCGCCAGTTGAGAAGTTAAGCACTCGCCGTGGCAGCGCAGGATATGAAGAATTATGCGCGACGGGGGACAAAACCCTGCGAAGGCTTCACACACAAAAAAAGAAGGCAAGAAAAAAACAAAAAATAAAACTTAAAGTCAGCTAAAAATCGACTCCCTGCCTCCTGCTCCCGGACAGTGCCTTGGCCACCCATGGGCCATAAATCAAGAATAGACAGGAGCCGCAGGAGCGCCAGCGGCAGCAGCAGCAGGAGCGGCAGCGGCAGCGGCAGCCTGTTTCCATAATTCAGGGAAAATGAAGGAAAACGAAGAGTGTGGATTGGGCGGAGCGGGGAGAGCGGGGAGCTCGTCCCATGTCCTTGGCACAGGTGCAGCCTTCAATTTACACATGTGAATTAAGGTTTTAAAATGGTTTGACAAAAACGAGCTGGCAAAAGCCAGGAAAAGCCACTCTCCCACCGCCCTCCCCCCATCCAGCCGTAATTCATTGTCATGCCCATGTGGCAGCCGGCCCCAAAAGGCAGCGGGGGGAAGGAAGAGCCTGGCAGAGTGGGCAGTGTGCTGTGTGGCAGGGGGCAAAGGAATGCCCGTGGCAAAGATTAACCAGCCGAGCTGTGCGGCATTACACAACACTGAACGGTGCCGAAGCCCTAACCACAGCCTCTGTACAGCCTTCCCGCTCTCTCGCTCTCTGCGTTGCTTGTAATCGATTTTTGATTGAATATTTCACCCATTCCAGTGTCCCCCCAGTCCTCCTGTCCCTTTCACGTGTGCACGGGCCGTGCCTGATCCTTGGCCCTGCCAACCGGATCGGCCTGTTGTCACACACATGTCGCTCGTTATAAATTTTCCGCCTTTTCAAATATCAATAACTGTAAATATTATGAACACGTTCGCTTATGGGCTTAGCCCATGGCTTTCTTTCTCCAATCCACTCCACTCCCACTCCACACACTCCACCTCCACCTCCACCCACCCCGCACGTTTGCCGTTTTTGCACACTTTCCCCCTGCCGACAGCACTTTGTTTTTGTTTTTTGTTCGCTATTGACTTGCCCCTTTTGCCCTCCCATTCACATTCTGACTGCGTGCTCTGCGCTGGCTGTGGCAATGGGTTGGGAGTGGGTGAGGACTGTGCCTCAATAATTGTTTGATGCAAGGCAGAAAATATATTTAACTTTGTCCATGCCAATGCACACGTCATTAGAATGAAATTTGACTTTGATTTGCTTTATTTTCATGTATTTTTCCTAGAAATAAAATGGTTATCCTTTCCCTTTCCCTTTCCTGTTGGTTATTCCAGCCATGCTAAGCCTTGGCATTCCGCTACTCCAGCTGGTCATCGAGCACTTGTCTTGCTCGACTTCAAAAATGTTGGGAATTTATTTCTAAATCGCACAATCTGAGCCATTGAAGGCCCCCATTTGGTGCTGGCCTCAAAGTTATACGCCCTAAACCACTCCCTGACTGGCTCATATGTGGGACATCCGTGCGACAGGTTGGCTTACGCTTTAAACGCACTTTCCTTTTGGGCCTGGGCCTGTGCCTGTGCCTGGGTCTGGGCTCGTTGTGGTCGCATAAATCCAAATATGATCACTTCATAATTTGACATTGATGGATGAGTGCACGGCGGCAGCTAAACAAAACATAAATAAAAATAAAACCCCATATTCGGGCAGCAGCAGCAGCTAAAAAGGGGTAGACGACACTCAATCATGCACACAGATGGTGGCACACACACAACGACACACATGAGCCGCAGGGGGGGGGGGAGAAAGGTTGGCCCGTCCCAGCCCGTAGACGTCATCGCCATTCACATAACGCTGCTTTGATGGTTGTTTGATTCCTTGTGTGTTTGCAACGATTGATATTTTATCGTTTTTATGGCCTTTGCCTGGCCCACAGCTCCGGGACAGGCCGAGAACCCATCCCGCTCCGGTGTGCAGCGGTGAGCGTGTGTGCCGTGCGTTCCTCAAACCCCTCGGAGCGCTATGTGTGGTTGCTTAATAGATTTTTTATGATCTGTTTTGCTACGAAAAAGAAAGGGTTCAAGACGGAGCCCCAGCCCCGGTCCTGGCCCCCGGGGCTGTATGTGTGACGAGGCCGGAGCCAGAGCCAGAGCCGGAGCCAGAGCTCTGCCTTTATTGATATATTTCGCGTGCATGTAAACAAGCAAATAACATTAATAATCCAAGACTCTCTCGCTCTCTGTCTGTGTGTCTGTGTGTGTCTTGTACCTCCCCTGGCAATGCACATGTGTGTGTGTGCGACAAGTGTTGGTATCAATAATAAAAGCATATTATGATCATAATCAACATCATCATCGGGGCAAAGTAAAGTTAAGTGTAACTGCAGGTCAAACTCGTGCACCCGTTTACCCCTGAAGCAGTCCGCCACCCTCTGCCGCTACCCCTTGCCTCTGCCAGCTGGAAGGCAGCAGAGACACAAGGAGCCCAAGCAGGGCCAAAGGGTTAATGGCAGCACACGACACAGAGAGCGAGGCGAGGCATCGGAAACAATGCAGGTCGCAGGTTGGGGTCTGGGCTCTGGGAGGTCGTAGCCAGTAGCCCTTGAGCCCCATAAATTAACCCTTTTGTTAATTGATACAAATACAATTAATGTGTGCATGTGTGTGTGTGTGTGTGTGTGGCTACCTAACGGTAACGGTAAATAAGCAAACAAGAACAACAGCGAGGGACAACAGCGACATGGGTTAGAGCACCGTGACGACAACAAACGCAGAGAGACAGAGCGAGGAGTGCGGGCGGTGCCGAAGGGGAGTGCACAAGCGCGAGGAGGTATCAGCAGCAGTAGCAGCATTTGATTGCAAGCCTAATTATTGCTTAAAACAATTAACATTTCAATGTGTAATGCAACACAATGGGAACACACACTCACAGCCGCATGTGCCGCATGTGCCGCATGGACAGAAGGTGGAAGGTGGCCACGGGATATGCATAAATGCAACAATACGCTGGGGCCCTGGGTCAGTCGGCGCGTGCAGCTGTTAATGGAGTGTCCACCCACCAGCCCAACAAAAGAAGAGTGAGTGAGAGAGAGAGAGAGAGAGAGCGAGAGCTGCAGGGCAATGTTAACGGTACACAGTTGGGCCGGCGACGCGCACAGTGGTTGAGGCAGAGAGCAAAAGCCCACAAAAAGGTGTGCCAAAGAAACAGCATTGAGGAGTGCACAAACTCCATTAGAGTTTCGGCAGAGAATTAATGAAAATATTCCAAGAGAACATGACCAGCTCCACTGTGCGGCTGGTCCTTGGGCAGGAAGTGCGCCACGGTCAAGCGGTTGTCTTTGCCTCTGCCTCTGCCTCTCGTTTCGCTGTTCGATGTATCATTACGGCGGGCACTTCGCTGCTCCTGGCGGAAGTCGTAATTACCCGTGTACCCTCGCCAGCATAGGGGGGGGAGTGGGTGTGTGTGTAGGGGGGGGACATGTAAATTTCAATGGGTAATGTGCTGGCCCAAAAACGGAAACCTGCCCAACAACGAGTGTAATGTACACGCCAGCATTCCGCATTCTGCTGGACTCTCGGCTGGGTGGCAGTGGGAGGTACGGCGGGGGGGCGTGGCATGTTGACCACTTTGTTTTAATGGGCACTCTTGTGGGTGGGTGGGTGGCTGAATGCTATTATTAAATGTGGCCCTGCATCTTATTATTAAGTGTTCATCGGAGCTCCCTTCTAATTGTTTCGCTCTGCGGTCCGTGCTGCCTGCCACCCCCCGTTCGATGGGCCATCCCGGAATTAATTACACACTGCGAGAAGGTCCAACGGCTGGTAAACCATTAATCTATTAATGCACAGCCCAGCGACTTGGCCAAAAAATAAGCCTGAGAGAAGCGTTCGCTCACGCCGCTGCCTCTGCTTTCTGGGCCAACGCATTTCCGTTTCCGCTTCAATGGCAGCTCAGTTTTGGCCTCCATCCTACATCCCCCACCCCCACCCCCACCGCTACCCCTACCCACTACCCTGCTCAAGTTCGGAACGAATGGCGGTAATGACTTTTCATTCTCGCCCAAGATAACGCCAACGTTTTTGGCTCTTTCGCTTTTTTGGGCTTTCAGTTTTCAGTTTTCAGTTTTCGAAAATAATCAAAGGCAGCGATGGCGGCGGTTGGGGCAAACTCCTCCAGACAGGCAGGCAGTCAGTTAGCTATCGGTTGGGCCCTGGGATGCCTCCTCCGCCCTTCAGCTAAACCTCCGGGTAATGAACGCAATAAACGCAACCGAAAAATTTCAAACTCTCACACGGAGAAACTACGAAGCAGTCGAGAAGCATTGGCAGGATGGGGTGGATGGGTTGCGATAGTGTCCTGGCAGGGAATCGCGGGGCCAGCCATGGGGGCACAGCAAAAGCAGAGCCGAGAGTGCGGACTATTTGCGCCATCAGCGAACGCGCTCGACCAGAAAAAAGGGCCGCGGCCTGGACAGCACAGTGGTGCCAAAATAATGAACACCAAATTCTGATAAAGTGTTGCAAGAATAAATAACAATAATATAATAATAATTCAATAATTGGCCGCTGCTTACAACACTTTTTGGTAGTCAAATCTAAAGCTACAATTTGACAATTAAATTCCTTAGAAATGATTTTCCTTTTGGCTGCCGAACTGCGTCCATTGTCTTTGTTGCTTGGCCCACTATGCCTTGGCAGGGCCTGTGCCTTCGCCAGTTAGTCATAAGCAGGACCCTCCCACACACACACAGAATGAGTGGGAGTGAGATGGAGATGAAGATGAAGCTGAAGCTGAAGATGGAGATGGAGAACGTTTTGTAGTGCGTCTTGTAGCCATTTCCGGGCATTGGGCATTCCGGACTCCGGCGCCGCTGTCTGTTCCAGCAACTACCAACTACCTAACCCTTACCCCTTATCCCTTAACCACTTTCCAACCCCACCCACTCTCGCCGTGCTCTCCCCTCCCTCCCAGCCATCATTGCTGTTGTTTCTGCTGCTGCTGTGTTTTTGCATAGACAGCAAAGACCGTCGACATCGTCGACTAATTAACTGCGATTATTACGGTCATTACGTGGGATTTCCTTTGCGTAAACATCTTGAATTTTGGCGCTCTTTTGGACCACCCCCTACTCCCCCCCCCCTCCCCCACACTCTCTACCCCTTCGTGTCTTTCTCTGTGTCTACGCTGGTTTTTTGGGAGGCGAGGACAAGTCTTGGCTGTGTGTCTCTGGCAGAAGGAGTTATATGCCAACTAATGGCTGTTCCTCCACCCCCTCCAGCCACCGCCAACAGACATTAAAGCAAATTAACCCCCACCCCCCGCCGCCCAAACATTTTCCATTTTCCGTGGCAGCCGCAAAAGTCATTTGTTGTGCAATGTGTTCCATGTGGCTGGCAGTTGAAAAACCAACACAAAAATCAATACACAAAGACCAGAAAAGGGATAACCAAATTAGGAGCCGAACAGCAGGTTCGGGCGACGGGAGGCTTGGGGCAGTACACAAAGACAAAAACTATAATTTGAATAGATTTTTCCACTTGAAAATATAGTAATAAAAGTAAATAAAATATAAAACTTGACACAGCTCATGTTAGCATATAAAAAACTAAATGATTTCACATTGAAGATGAATTTTCGCTGAGTGCAGCTGCGGGAGAAGTGGCAGAAGCGCGCGAAGGAGCAGCTCTCGGGGCATGTACCACTTTTGGTGTCTGATTGGAGAGAGACACGCCAAGGCTAGAAGGCTAATGGTTATGACTGTGGTGGACAAGATGACAGTGGCTTTGGCTCTGGCTTTGGCTTACAGCAATCGGGCAACCCCCAGCCACACCTTTCCCTACCATCAGCAACAGCCGATGTGGTCCTGCAAATGCTGCTGCCAGAGCCCAAAGACATTTTCCAGAGAGAGACTAAAAGGTAGATGTCTACATGCAGCCTTAAGATTACTCAATTAAGTGTGCTTTAGTCTTGGCCAACACACACAAAGTGTTTTGTGCGGGCGGTGTGCCGGGGGTGTGTCTTTTGTGTCCTTTCCCTTGCAGGTTTTGCTTGGTTTTGGATGCAATTTGTTTAGCGTATTTATTTATTTGTTATTTATTTATGGCATCTGCACTTGTTGCAGTTGGATATGCGAGGCATCTGCCAGTTCCTGTCGCTCTTAAGACCTACGCTTCCTGCTGGTAAATTTACACAAATTTAATATCCTCCTTTGAGTACGAATTTAAAGCCATCGCCTGATGGGGAGAGACAGACAAGGCAGAGATATACAAGGTGGTATTCCTTGGTTGCTTCAGCTCAAGCCCAAATGATATGCAATCAATCTATAAAAGTCAAAGTAAGTTTTGCACCCACACTCGGAACGTGCTCGTTGCCTGCCGAAAGTACTTTGTCATTTTTGGCTAGTTTCGGGCTACGGCTACGGCTACGGCTCCGGCTCCGTACCAAATTCAATTAGCCTGAAAACATCTTTAAGCATCGAGAGCAAAAGGACTCAGCTGGGGCAAGGGGCAAGACTTCCAAGCCCATCATCAAGGTAAGCAACTGAAGTATCTCCGGCCTCTGTGCCTCTCTGCCCCGCAACACACACAGACCAGCAGACCAGCAGGCCAGCAGTCCAGCAGACCAGACTCACACTCCAGCAACAAGCTGTGGCAATCCCGGAGTGCAACTGATATGAATTTCCATATTGACAGCCGGCGACGGCTGTCCGTTCTCCGTGGGTTGAAGTCAGGACAGGGACAGGGACGGGGACAGGTCCCAGGGCAGGGCAGGGCAGGAAGTTACCGCATTTGTGGCTGTTCAAATTTTGTGGCCGTTGTTTTATGGCTCTCCCACCCTGCTCCTGCTCCTGCTCCTCCCCCTCCTCTGGCACTGCTCTCGTTTTATTTTTGGGCAGCCCACCACACATTCAATTTTTTAATAAGCTCCGCCGTAGCCGCTGCCCGGAGAAGTACAAAACAAATATTAATAACTTGCAAGGCCCCTGCCGGACCAATGCGAGGGGCAGCCCAACAAAAAAAAAAGAAGAGTCGAAAAAACAAAAACCGAAAATCTCTTTTTGGGACAAGAAACGTGGAAGGAGGCAGCGGCTGCGCCCCTCTGCTCCGCTCTGCTCTACCGATTTTGGGTGTCTGCTGCGGCTTGGAGCACTAAGCAAATATCAATATTTTCTACAAACTGCTGGCTGGAAATTTATTGCGTTGCTGGGGAACGGGATGGGGCTGGGCTGGGCTGGGCCGTGTGCTAACCGAGGACATGCATCATAAAGTGCAGGACACGGGGGCCACAGCCCAAACGAGGTTTTTCTGCTTTGGTCAGTGGAAAAATCAAGTTAAAGCAATTAATTTCCACAAAACAACCAATTAGCTGGCAAAGTTTACCGTAAGTGTCCAAACAGGGGTCAAGGGGGCGGGGTCCTGCCACCCGCGCCACTCCACTGGTGGCCGGAACAAAAGGTTACTTGATTTGACTACTTTGAATGTTTGACACTTTACGGACGGACGCAAAAGAAGGACCAGACACCGGCCACTGGGCACTGGTGTGGCATGGGATGGGTCAGGATGCAAAGACAGACCCGGTGAAGCATCTTGTTTTCCTTGTAGTGTCACAACACATCCTGCTGAAATAATTTACCAGGCACAAGCATCGGAGAGCTCTCTCCTTGAGAGAGAGAGAGCGAGTGGAAAAACTCAAGTTGGTGGTCCGTTTGGACAAGTGTGAACAAGATGTTTTAGGCCGGGCGGACAGCTGGACACCATGTTGACACCAATGGCATCCTGCTGCTGCTCCTGGCTGCTCCTGGACCTCGACTATAGCGACAACTTCAAAGTCACTGAGGATGACGACGACAAGGACGAGGACAACCTGGTTGCACTTTGGTTGTTGTGATTGTTATTGTTGGTTTTAGTTTGTCGTTTTCATTCAGTCATTAAAAACCCTTGTCAAGTCCTGCCAGGACACACACACACACACACACACGCACTCTGGGCATATCCTTGCGAGCCTGACCACAGCAGACGACAGACGGGCAGACACCTGCAAGAAACGATTTTCGTAGTCTACTTTCAGGCGGCATTTAAATTAGCCCAGCCAAAAACTTCTACAGCTTCCCTCCCCCTCCCCCTCCCACTCCCGCTCCCGCTGCTCCACACAGTCCTTGCTCTTAGTCTCATCTGTCCAGCAGCAGCAGCAGCAGCAGCCTAAGCAAACCTCAAGCAAAAACGGAAAATTTGCATTTGGCTTTAAGTGTTTCTCACTCTCTCTCTCTCTCGCTCTTTGTCTCTGTCTCTGCATCCCTTGAGCCAGTTGAAGCTTTAACCCTTTTGGTTAATTGAATTGATGGATTTGCGTCTGGGAACGTGGCCAAATAAGCTTTAAGTTCTTCTTTGCCAGCCGATTAACATACTGTACAGGGGGTAGGGTTTTGCCTGGTGCCTGATGGTGCAGGATGGGCCTAGGGCTGGCGGCTGGGGGCTGGGGGCAGCGACGTTTCCGAAACGTGTGGCACTCGCAGCCAAATTGGGAAGCATTCGAAATTATGAAAAGTAAGCCATAAAATCTTATTTTTACTTCCGCTACTCCAGCACTCCAGCACTCCCACACCCTCCATCCTCCATCCACACCCACACCAAGACGAAAATTTCAATGCCAGGGGGTGCGTCGCTTTTTCCGCATTGCTTGGGGGCGGTGGGGGTTGGATACAATTTTAATTATGGCAACCGTAAGCTTTTGGTTGTAAATATTTGAAAATGCCCGATAACGCCGACGATTTTCATAAATAATACAACCCGCTCGAGCCTCTCGCTGGCCTCGCTCAGGCCCATCCCACCCGTCACTCCATCAGCGTGTGGGACGGGCGGGGGCGGAAGCGGGGGCGGGGGAGGGGACAGCTTGAAGCCGAGTGCCTGCTCCCACGATAAGGGTTATGCGTGTGCCTAGCCAGGCACTGTTTGGCGTTTAAAGACAAAAGGATTGCCTCAATTTGTGGCCCGCTTCGGCTCGACATTTTGCACACACTGAGCGAAAAGCACAGGAGAGGAGTATCCATGTTTCCGGCAATGCCAAAGAAGAGAAGGATTTGGAAATGGTTTGCTCAGTCTGCTACTTCCTTTGCTTTCCATGCTGCTCTTTCAGTGTACGTCTGTTGTCTCCTTACGCTGGGTTCTCCATGCCGCTTCCTTCCGTATCTTTATCTCATCGAGTGCTGAGGCTGTTTGCGTGCCTTCTGATTAGACCGCCAGACGGGGAACCCACACTCAACCCTTCTCCAGTGGCACCACCACCCCACACCCCTTACCACCTTACTCTTTCTTCCCTTGGCTGTTCCCTTGCCGCTAGCCCGCACGAGTACCCGCAGGAACATTAGCGGCATCTCAGCATTTGATAAGCGACAAGGCGAGCATAAGGCAGAACGGGAGACAGTGCTCCCCAAGCCACCCAGCCCCACTCCCCCGCAGCCCACTCTCCTCCCTGACTGCTGGTGGCACGCGTTTGCCGTTACCCCAGAAATCATTTCTTGAAGATGCGCCACGCCACTTGCCTCTCATCTGCCGCCTGTGATCTGTGATTTCTGTATGATTTTTTCCATACCTCCCCCCACCCCTACTCCCGCACCCACTCCCACTCCCACTCCTTCACCACACCCATTTCATTTTCCAGCCCCGACTGACTGATTTACTCCTTTCTTTTTGTCTTTGGCCAACATTCATCATGAATGCCTCGAGCCCGCATCTTAATTTCCCTCGAAAAGCAAACAACACGCACGCCTCACACACACACACGCGCGGTGGGCGGACCACGCCCACACCCTCACGCCAGTCCCCCCCTGTGGCCCCTGTGGCCCCTGTCGCCGGCCTTTCCTCTGGGGAGACTGGGCAGACAGTTTTTGACGAGCACTTCTTAATTTATGATAAGGGTTTTCGGAAAATTGGAAAATGTTCAAATGCTGCCTGCTAAAACCGAAGGATGGGTTGCTGAATGGGTTGCCAAAGAGGAGGGAGGGGTGAATGGGGGGGGGGGTCGGTATGTTTGGTTTTTTCTCAACTCACACACACACACACACACACACCACACACTCGCTCTTTGGGGAAACTCCTTTCGTAATGAGCTGCAAAAGCATTTGAATTATTTTTAACCCCGACGACATTATGCCCTTGAGATCAGCACACACACACACACACATGACACTCCTATTACTCAGCTCCACCTAAACCCGGATTCATACCTCCTCCCCAGTCCCCCATACCCATCACCCCCTCAGCACACATATCGGGCGGTGCTTTGGCGAAATTTGATTTAGGATTTTTAATTTTGTGTGTGCGCTACTCATATTTTTTAATTATGCTGAGTAAAAAGGATTTACAGCACACACGCACACACGCACACACACATGGGCTGGCTTTCGAAAATTAATTAAATTTGCACACATTTGCAGCTGCCCCTTTTTGGGGCACACACACTTTCCGTCACTCTGGCTGCATGGCAATTAAAAAGCTTTTACAGCAATCAAAAGTTCAGAATGTGCGGACGTTTTGGCTGTTGCTTTGAATGACACTTTCTCCCGGAGTCCCCCTCCCTCACATTTTCCCCCACCATTAGCATTATTTCTCCCCCCTCCTCATACACAAGCTGAGACCCTGATAAGACCATCAAGCTGTTTATAGTTTTAAACGCTTTGCCATTTGCATATGCCCGACCGCTCTCAAAGCATTGTGCATTCCTCCCCAAAGTAACACTCAAGCAGGCACATTCCCATGATAAAGAAGTGCCCCAGAGCCAAGAAGCAAGAACCAAGAACCAAAGCAAAGCACTCCATTCTCCACTTTGCTCTCCATTTGACCGCCGGGCATCGTTATAAGTGGGGGATGGAAAGTGGAAGTGGAGCTGAGACAGAGACAGAGACAGAAGCAGAAGCAGAAGCAGGCCCACGAAGGGCAGCGCGACGCGACACAAAAATACACGAGGAATGCACGCTTCAAGCCGAAGTTAAGGATACTCTATCATAGTTTCTATACAATTTATTGGATAACTCATTGAGAACTGAATACTTAAGCAATGAAATCAATATTTATTTTATACACAAGTCGAGTCCAAGCAACAAATATTCCTCTGGCCATCAATTTCAGTGCACTTTATGGCATAATTAATGTTTGAACTCAATCCTTGCAGCGAAAATAAATAAATCTTTCAATATAGAAGAACTTGTCTCATATTTATCCAGTGATTGCAGCAAGTTCCTTCGCCAAGTTCCAGCTTTAAAATCATGCTGCCCTGCGGCAGGGCAACAACAGTTCTGATATCAATGACAGAGCCAGGAAGGATGTGGGTGAGCGAGGGCCCACCCGAAGAGTCTGTGTGGGTGAGTCCGGTCATGTGTCTTGCGCTTAAGCGAATTATGAAGTGACCCAGAGCGCATAAAAATTTATTGCCACGAAATAAAAATCAGCGTAAAAGTCTCTTCGGGCCGGGGCTATGGTTGGTTGAGCAGAGCGGGGGGCGGGCAGCGGGCAGCGGACATGAGAGATGAAATCAGCATGTGAAAAAAGAAAAATCGGTCTGCGGTCCCCCTCATTGGGTTCCGTTTGCTTAAGTTCTCTTATGCCCGCCAGCGGGAACAATGGCAAACAGGGAGGCAGGAGTGGCGGACACCGGCAGGGACAAGAAAGTCCTTTTAATCTTAACACATATCATCATGATAACAATTTGGTCACTTTAAGTGAGGCAAATTTATTTATAAGCCTCCCTCCCTCCCTCCCCACAGCGCTCTCCCTTGCCCACGCACCCACACTCCGGCCAGCATCTGTCCATCTTTATTGTTGTATCTCTATCAAGGACTCGCATTGCCTTTGCTTGCGTTTTTTTCCTACAACCAAACATATACCCTCGCGAAGGGTATTATAGTACTGTGTGCCGCGCAGAGAGGGGAATAATTTTCATATTTGCACATTTAATGGATCAGCATTAAGTATTCATATATTTCGTATAATTATTATACATCTAAATTATGCTTAATATATTGAACTAAATATTAATAACTCCGCGTAAATCGTTGACAAGTTGTTTAGCCTTAAAATAATGAATGATCAAAGTGTACCCACGCTTCCCATTACAGCTCTATAATACATTTGCCATGGAAATAAAGTAACGGTAAGGGCATCTAAAGCTTCGAACACATCGACCGCAACCCATCTCTCACTCTCACTCTCACTCTCTCTTTCGCCCTTTCTTTGCTTTTTCGGTCAAGTTATTTTTGCCATTTTTGTGTGTGTGTGTTCGCCCTTTTCTTGCCGTTGTTTGGTGTTTTAGTAAATTGAAGCAAAATGCGCTTTGATGTCCTTGTTACACGATGTCCACGCACAATCTCCCCTCTATTATTCTCCACCACTCACTCAGTCAGTCAGTCAGTCAGTCAGTCAGTCACTGCCCGCTCGCTTCGCGCTCCTTCTCTGTTGCTCTCATGTCTAATCGTGCTTTATGTACCGTTACGCACTCAACTTTTCCTCTGCGACGACTATTTTTTTATGGCGTGCGCCCGCCCTGGCCACTGGCATCCATTCCCTTTTTGGCAGGAATAGAAATCGTGTCCAGTGATTTTTTTTCTCTCTTTTTATTTTATTAGTATGTAGCACCCCCCGCACACAGACATTGTCTGGGCTGAGCCCTGGGCCCGTGCATGTGTGGATTGCGTGTGCAAATATTTGTAATTTTATTACGCACTCAAGTGCTCATAAATAAACAATTACATCAGTTACGATATCCATTCCATTCCATTCCTCTCCGCTATCCGCCATCATCAGCGTTCTGCGGCTAACAGGTCTTGCCCCTTGCCACCACCCACCCAACCGCATTCCAATTGCCAATTATTTATAGTTATGTTTCCTATTAGTTGCAGCTAATGGCAACGTCACACCCCCCTCTTTATACAAGTACTCGAATACCCGAAGCCAAAATGAGAGCAAGCATTCTTCGGGCTCCTTCATGTTTGTACCCTTTTGCGGAAGGTTTCTGGAGTTTGCGAATAGGAAAGAAAAACCAACGGCCTTAAAAATGCTTAATTCAATTGTGTAGACAACTTTCTCCATCTGTTTACAGTCCCAGATAGTTCCTCACAATGTGCAAATACTTATAGGGAGAAGTCTTCACCACAGGGGAATCTCTTTCGGGGACCATCAGTCGCTTGTCTCTGAGCGCCATGGGGAATATGTGCTTGGTCCTCACCACAGCGGACAACGTCACCTTGTAGTAATTTCACCTTGCTCCCTCACTTATACTTAGTTGGGACGATCAACACCTTCTCTCTGCTTTTACGTCCATCAGTTTAGGGTATTTGCAGCTTCGACCCACAACAGCTGGTTCTTCCTGCTTTTGCTGTTCATATTCTGAGTGACTTTGTCTCGTGTCTTTCCGCTTCTAATCTCGACCATTTTTTGGCACAAAAATGGCTAAAAACGAATTTCGTGTTTTGCATTTCGTTGCTGTCAAGCGGCAAACGGCAAATGGTGTGCTGTGGTGTGGTGTGATGTGCGGGAAATACTCTTTTTGGGATGTTGGCCGTGGGTTGAGTTCTGTCTGCACTGATTCAAAAGGTTTTTAACATGTCTGAGCACGCAACGTAATTTTAGTTTAATTGGGTAATTATGCGCATACAGTGGGAAAGGCTTTCCCATGTGCGTGAGTGGGTGTGAAATGAGACAAAAACACGTGAATCACGTACACAACAAAAGATTGGTTGATGCATGGGTAAAATCTTTCAGAAGTTCAAGGAATAACTCTCAGTGTATGTGGAGTTTAATGGGAACTATTGCTGGAAATATTTAAATACATTTTTGAGGCCTTAAACATGAGCTTATGTGCCGCGCGTGAGTGCGTGGCGTGACCCATTCACGTGGCCATCTCTAGCCCAGCGGATGGCAAGTAGCTAAAAGCAGATACAACATTTTGCCAGTTTGTTTGCTGTGCATGCAAATGCAAGTCTCCAGACAGACGGGAGTGGGGGCGAGAGGTTGCGAGAGGGAAAGTCTTCCCAGCGCAGAGAGACACAGAGAGAGAGAGAGAGAGAGAGATAGTTGAGACCGAGACTGAGACTGAGGCCATAACTAACGGTAAGATGAATCCACTGACACTGTTTGCTCGATTCCAAGTGGAAATGCGAAAGCAGCCGCCAAGAAACAGGTGCACGGCGGGGGTAGGGC
Organism: Drosophila subobscura; assembly: GCF_008121235.1. Taxonomy (NCBI): domain Eukaryota; kingdom Metazoa; phylum Arthropoda; class Insecta; order Diptera; family Drosophilidae; genus Drosophila; species Drosophila subobscura. The sequence continues at coordinate 18,317,645 of NC_048530.1, read as the reverse complement.
CAGGAGCAGGGGCAGGGGCAGGGGCTGGAGGAGCTGTCACAATGTCAGCGGAAACGGAAGTGCATGCAGTTTGAGCTGAGCTCACTGGAGCTGTAGCTGTAGCTGTAGCTGGAGCTGGATTGGTGCTGGTTCGAGGGTTCGAGTGCAGCGGAAGTTGTCGTTTTGGTACAGGAAGCCCACTTCAAAGGCGTTTTCCAGGCATGGGCCTAGGGGTTTGCAGCGCTATGCTTGGCTGACTTTCGCTTTGGCTTGTTAATTTATGTGCAGAGGCGTAGCCCAGCGCGGGGCGGGGGGCACACAGTTAAGTATGCATGCAAACTTTGTTTTGGCTGCGTTTAATTATGGCTCCAGCAGCGGCGTTCCTCCAGTAATCACATCAAGGAAGCGCCTGCCACCCACAAAGCATTCCCGCATTCTCCTCCTCGGCAGATCAACTCTTTAAGAAGAACTCGACAACAAAAAGAACCGAAACACACACAAATTTTGACCCCGAAAATTGGGGCAACAAGTTTGGCCAACAGCTGAGAGCGAAAGAGACCACACTAGCACGCTCTCCCTCTCCCTCGCTGACTCTCTGGCGGCTGTCTCATTTCATTGTTATTATTTGCCGGCGCGAAAGTTTTAATTTTTATTATTAACTACGAAACTTTTGCCGAAAAGGCACAGAACTTAAAAAAGGCGACAGACAGAGGGAGCCGGCAATAGTCTGCCAAGAGTGCGCGAGCGAGTGGGCAACAGTTAGACGTACGCGCGGGCGAGGAGATGAGGGAGGGAGATGAGCCAGCGAGCGAGTGGGATGGTTAGATAGACAGCGGACAGACTTTATGTAAAGGGGTGCACGGTGCTGCTGCTGCTGGGGGGGGACTGCAGGGCTTTTTCGGGTTGGAGAAGCGTCAAAGTTTTAAAGTAAAGTTTTTCGCCGTACACCCTTCCTCCCCCCGTCGCGAACAGCCCCTCCACCGTGCCGCCACGCCTCTATCCTTTAAACGCCCGTAAAGTATAACTTTGTTTTAGGTTTTTGGGGTTTTTGCTCTGCCATATGATTGCTGGGTGCCAGCCCAGCCCAGCCCAGCCGCTTCTTCTTGCCACTTTAATTTGTTCCTGTTCCTGTTCCCACCGCCACCGCCGCCGCCACTGCTGCTGCTGCTGCTGCTGCTCCTGTTCGTGTGCTTCTTGTTATTGTTCCTGTTCTTCTTAGACTTTGCCACAAAACCAAAAATCGGGCAAGGTCAGGGACAAGGCCTCCTCTTCCATTCCGTTCAGTTCCGCTCCCGCCCCCGCCCCCGCTCCCGCTCACTTCGCGCTTCAAGTTTTTGGTTCAGTTTTGGGTTTTGTTTGGTTTTCGGCTCTCAAGTTGAAATTTTCCCGCCTTTGCACGTAGCGGGGAGTGGGGTATCTTAAAGCTAAGTATTTTCATTAAAGTTTTGCTTGGCATTCAATTAAAAGCATTTCCAATTGTTTATTGAACACATGGAAGTTGAAAGGAACGACAGAAATCTGTGCGGATATAGCCAGAAAATTTGAATTTTAGCTTTTAATTTCTGCTTAAGTTGTGTAAATATTTTTGCCTATTTCTCAGATAGCTTTGAGCACAAGTTCACGGCTTGAAAAGTTGGTCTTTTCGGGGGGAAATTCAAGAGCTATGGAGCAGTGCTGACGGTAGCCCTGACCTTTGTGCCGAGCACACGCAGCATTATTTATGCTGCATTTAACTTTGGTTTCCCATTCATGGCTTGACCATTTTTGGGGTGCCACTGTTTTGCGGTTGGAATCCATGTTGGTCAGTCCTGGAGCCCCCAGTGGCTGCTGTGGCACTGTCAGGGGCTTTGTGGAGCACACACACACAAATGAAGTAACACTTACAATGCAAACAGAAGCCGCATTCAAATTCGCATTCCATTTTGGGACTCCACGAGCACGCAGCATGTGGTCAAGGGCAGGAGGGGCGGTCTTAAGGGGTGCGTGGTCACTGGGATGGGTGTGTGTGGGGGGTGGCAGAGTGTCGGTGGAGTTTTCCCTTTTTTCCAGTGACCGAAAATTAAAAAACAGCCTGCAGTTGTGAAATGTTCAGGCGTGAAACCCCCGATTGAGGTTAGGCCTGCTGCCTCCCACTCTTTCTCCCTCTCTCTGCCTCTCTTTCTGTCTGTCTGTTGTCTCACTCTGTCTCTTTCTGTTGAAAAAGCCAAAGTGTAAAGCCACCTCATGAGTCTGGCAAAGCCACTTCACAGACACTCCACTCTATCGACCCTACTCCCCCCTCACACTTTCTTTCTCCTTTTGGCTGGGATTCATTAACATTTTTTCCATTTACGATTTTCACGCGTTTTTTAATGCGTTGCCATTTGAAACGGCTTAAGTCTCATACATATGCAATTTATGCACACACATATACCACTCACACACACAAACACATTGAGTTGCCAATTTGAAATTATTACCGAAGCCAAAGCCCAAAACAATCTCCAGGCAGGTGGTGCCCCATTGTGCTCGTTCTTGTTGTTGTTGTTGTTGTTGTTGCTTTTGTTTTACTTCATTTTTTTGTTGTGTGTTCTCCTTCCACTCCTCCCCACTTCAATTTCTTCATTTACATCTGCTTTCACCTTCTCTGCCCACGCCAGAGAAAGCTGCCAGAAGCCAGAATAAAGAAAACCAAATTACCGCATTCGAAAAATAAATACTTAAGCAAAACGCGGATTAAGTACAGTGGAACAAGAGGACACTTTAAGGGGGCAGAAATATCACCCACAAATGTAGTTTATGAAATTTAAAATTTAAACAATTTTATTGGTAAATAAATACCACAGAAATCTTTTGTTCTTCTTTATGGATTCATTTCGAGATTTTCTCTGTGGGGAAAACACTCCTTAGAATTATTTCAAAATGTGTTAGGAGCTCTATAATTTGTTTTTCTGCCCAGAATACACAACATGGAAATGTTTTGTTAGCAGTTTGTGGGATAAGTATTCAGATTGCTGCAATCTCTGAAGTTCTCTGACCAATCCCACGGTTGAAATATGCAATGTAAGGCAAAAAAATGTAAACAAAATAAAGCAAGAGATTTTTAAACTCTGTTCTAATGTCTCAATCCCTCCCCACTTCAATTTTCTAGTGCGTGTGCGTGTGTGGGCTGGGGTGGGGTGGGGTGCGGCACAAGTGCTGGCGCAGAGTTACTTAAATGCCCGTCTTCGCCTTGCGCTGCACGACTCCACCTCATACTCGCCTGTGCAGGGGCCGCTTATCCCGCTGCCAAATTAATTCAAATTAATTCACTCGCGTCGCAGATGTTTCAGCTCAAATTTTATGCGCGAATTTCGTTTTACACCGAAACCATTTGGCGACCAAGGTGGAATCAGTCTCAATCTGGCCAGAGCTGGAGATGCAGGGAGGGTTTGTGCATTTCCTCTTATGGGGAAGCACTTGTCGATAAAAGTACGAACGCCGTAAGTGTATTCGAGGATTCGAACTACTCACAAATAAATAAGGAAGCCCCCAAGAAGAGTAATGTTTAAAAATTGTAAAAATTTTACTAAGTGGTGCACAAAACTATCCCAAGAAACAGCCTCTTGAGCCCTGTGGCTGCTTAAGCAGCGCCAAAAGCTGTTGGCTCCAACCGCAGAACGACACAACGCCCACACTGCCGCCAAAGGCAGGGCACATCCCTTCATTGGCCCACCATTGTCCTGTGGGGAACACGCCTCGCGTCAACACCAAAATAACTGGAAAACAAAAAAGACGTAGAACAGAAAGGAAGTGAACAAAACAGAACAGAACAGAACAGAACAGTGGGGAAAAAGCCAAAACAAAAGGCGAAGTGAAAAAATGTTCCTTGTGCCCGAAATTGAACTTCAATTTCAATGAATGACGCAACAGCAGAGTGGCACAGAGGCTGAGTGGCTGTGGGGGCTGTGGAGGGGTTGGGGGGTTGGGGGGTAAGGGGTGGTGGTTCGGGTTTTAGTTGGCAAATGCGTTAATTCCATTTTCTTAATTAAATGCACAAACAAAATCACGGAAATGAAAAATAAAATCCAAGTCTTTTACACTCAATGATTTGTTTTCATTAAAACAAGAAATTCTCATTAACAATGGCAATGACAGCGAACAGAAATGGTCTGTGCTGGAGATGTGCTAGGGGGTTGCGGGGGAGCTGCTGTGCGGCGGGGGTACTACACCAAGGGCAGGAAGAGGGTGAAAACCACCGATGGGCGACGACCAAGGCAAAGCTCGGCAAAAGATTCAAGGCGAAGGCAAAGGCAAAGGCGACAACGACGACGGCGACTCTTATTCTGATTCTGATTCTGTCCATTGTCCTGCTTATCGCCTGGGCATTGTGATACTCAGCACTGCTAGGGCAGAAGGGTATATTGAGATTTCTTTCAGACGCGTAACATTATCCTCCCTGCCATATCATTTTTAAACCTTTACCCATTTTTGTATCTCTAAATTTTTAAGTTTTTCCATGGCTTAAAGAGCTTCTTAAATGAGTTAGAGGGTATATGTAAATCGTAGAGCCACTGCTCTTTGTCCGCTGCCACAGCGTCCCTCTCTTCGTGTTGTTGTTGTTGTAGTCAATGGGCGCACTCACAAAACGCGCCACATTTTAATTGCCAGCAATTGTCGTCCCCGTTCTCGCAATCCTTGTCGTTGTCGCAGCTGCTCCTTCGAACTGCTCCGCTAACTTATTATCCTTATACAGCCTGTTGTTGCTTTTGTTGTGCTTGCCATTCCCGGAGCCAGGCGCCGGGCCGCCTCACCCATCTTTCTTTTTTTCGGCGAAAGCGTCAGAATTTATGACATACTTTTCAGCGCAATTGCTGTCGCGATTTACGCGCCCTCTCCCGCTGCCTTAACAGATTTTGGAGAGTATAGGCGAGGGGGCACAAAATGAGTCTGGAAGGGTGGCGTGAATGCTGCAGCCGGGCCGCTAACAATTAGCTTGCTGGCAGCTGCAGAGTCAATCAATAAAATCACAACAAATTCAAACATTTTCCCTAGCATACATTTCGGAACTTCAAACTTGAGAATTTTCAATTGAAAAAAAAACAAAATAATTGCAAATGCAAACGCAAATTGTATATAAATTCTCAGAAAATTTAACGAGAATTGTTCGCTTGCCGTAAACTCATTAAATTCATTAAAATATAAATATTATAAAAATGAACTTTCAGAGCAGTAAACTTGTAACTGTAAAAGCCCTAGAAAAAATGCATTTAGTGGCAAGCGATATAAAATGTTGCACAAATGCAGACAATTAGGTTTTAAGCTGAATCTGTTTGTGCATGGAAAAAGTGCAAAGGTCGAGCAGGTTGGTAGCTAAAACAAGTGAAAAAGTTATGGAAAATATATTTTAATGTTTTAATGATACAATAAACTTAAGCTAAATGCAAGCTTAGACAATGGCGAATCTATTTCCATCTAATTTCAGAGCAAACTCCAAAAAGAGCAAACAAAAATGTACAAAATGCATTTCTAGATGTTTCCTTTTTTCTGTCAGAGCAATGGTTACATATTTACACATTGCTCAATGAATTCAGCTTTACGGATAACACTTTGAGGCGCTGCCGCTCACTTTATTATTGCATTAGTTATGATTTCTCTGCGCTCCCCCTCTGCCTCTCCCCCTAGTGGAGCACATTTTTTGATTGGATTTCCGACTGCAGCATAATCGTCCTGCTGAATACCTTTTAGCCCTTGGTGGATCCTCCAGGCAGGGCCATTGTTTTTCAATTGTCTAATTTTTCAACTTTAATTCTATCTCAATCTGCCCCTCTCTCTCTCTCTCCCTCTCTCGCACTCTCTCATGCATCCCCCTAACGATCCATCTCTCCGCTGGGGCGGCGACTGCAGCCAGTGGCTGGCAAAAAAAGAAAGCATGAAATGAGAGCAGATGAGAGCTAAAAAAGTACCGCTAATCGTACAAAATGGCGGCAAACACACACCAGTGAAGTGGAAGGGGGCTGCAGGGGGGGGGGGGCCGATGAATGCGCTAGGGAGTGAGTGGTGGGGGGCTCAGAGAGCGACAGAGACAAAGAGAGAGAGAGAGCAAGAGCGGACGTAAATTTACTCAACGTCATTTTTTGCTTCCCTCTTGCATTTTCTTATTTTCTCAAAGTTTTTTTGTTCGTTTTTGTTGTTGCTGCTGCTGCTGCTGCTGCTGCCACTGCTGTTCTGTGTGCTGTTGACGTCGCTGCCCTCTGCTGCGGCTGCTTCGTTTTCGATTTTTTCGAGCTTTTCTTTCTGCTCTTCCTCCAGCTGCGGCTGTTGCTGTTGCTTTTTATGCAGTTTCTGCTGTTGCCCTGGCAATGGACCCGCCTTCTTTTGCCGGCTTCACCTATCGTAGCGTCGTCCGTTGCACGAAAGGTCCTGGCCATGCCAGCCACATGCAGCATGCAGCCAAAGAGAGCGAGAGAGAGAGAGAGACACGCACACACAGAGAGAGTGAAGGAAAGTGTGGGGGAGAGAGCGAGCAAGCTTGTTTCTGCGTCTGCCTACACTGAACAGTGTCCTGCTCTCACTCTCTCTCTCTCTCTCTCTGTCTGTCTGTCTCCCTCTCCTGCTGGCCTGCTCTCTCTTTCAGGCGTTTGCCTCTGCGCTGGCTGCATTTTCCGTTAGACAGCCATTCCCTACTCCCTGCCACTCCTCCATTCTGGCCACTCTCCCACTGCTTTGGCTCACGCTCCTAGTGCTCTTTCTTCTTATCCTTTTTCGGATTTCATTTATTGTGTATTTTTTGCATTTCACTCTGCTCCTTTTTGTATGCTTTTGTTTCGCCTTTGCCTGGCCAGGCTTTAAATTTGATTTTCTCTGCAGCATTTAGAGCACACACACACACACGCACGCACACGCTGCATCTCTCACACACACACACACACACACGCACATGCATATGCACATGAGGATGGTATGAAACGTCTCTTGGCTGGGGCTCCCTCTAGGGCTCTGTACACATTTTAAAGATTCCCGTCTTCTATAAATAACGTCTAGGAAGTTGTCCATTGAGGGGAGATGTCCGGCCAACGGAACTGTCCACCCATGAAGCTGTCCCGTACGAGAGCTGACAGCCCAGCCCCCAGTCCCCAGCCCCTGTCCACCCATTAGCTGTCTATCAAGGGACCTGTTCAGCCATAGAGTTAGTACTTGTCCACCCACAGCGCTGTCAATCCCAGACGCTGGCCACTCATTAAGCTTTTCCTGTCCGCTCATGAATCTATGCACCCATGGCGAGCAGCCCGCAAGGACTGTAAATAGAGGAAATTATGTGATAAATATATAAAGAAATCAGCAGATAATTCTAGGCAATAAAGACATTAATATTAATGTAACAATTTATATTCCTAAAATCAATTGGGAAATCCGAATTCTATGAGTAAATTCATTTAATTGAAAATATTTCTTAAGAAATGATTCCACATTATGTGTACATATGTGGAAGGTACATACAAACATATGTAAAAATGTACCTACATACATAATATGTACATATGTACATACATATATGCGTATCTTAATTAAACCTCTAGGCCCCACCCATCTCTAGTGACTATCCCACGGGGCTGCATAAATTATTTGCAACTCATTTCGTAGATGGTTTTTATGAATTGCCGTGCAATTTTTAATGAAATTTATCGCGCTTATCCGGTCGCATTAATCAAAAACCGGGCATTTCGGGCACCGTTATCGCGCGCCGCGACCCCGCAAACAACAGTTATGGCAACGGCAACAGCAAAACAGATTTATAACGAAACAGACTGTTGCTGCTGCTGGGTCTGTGTCTGTCGCTGTCTCTGTCTCTGTCTCTGTTGCGCGCCTTTGACGGAGGTCGCTAATTTCAACCAAATGAATTGGCACATTTTTCACTTTTGGCTCCCACACCTTCCCCTCGCTCTGGGGGAAGTCAAATGAGCAGCGGGAATCTGCCAACGGAATCTGAACCGCAACCTGAACCTGAAAGGACCTGTACCCTGACACATTCCCCCAGCCCCACCACCCAGCCCCCTGTCGACAAAACCAGGCCGACAATGGGAGATGTCGGGGCGTAGTCACTTAATCCATGGCCCGGGCGATAAAAATCTTGAAAATCCAACTTAAGTGTTTGGTAATTTATCTCACTGTTGTGCACCGCTCCTGCCTTTATCTCTCTCCCTCTCTGTGTCTATCTCTGTTCCTCTGTGGAGCATAAGCGCGACATTTTTTTGCGTACAATCGTGCTAGTCCTAGTCGCACTCCTGCTCAACCTCCTGCGCCTGCTTTGACGATTCCTTCAGTCGTCAGTCATCGCACCGCGGGTTGCCACAGCCCAACCACAAATAAACCAGGAAGAGCCACAGCCAACACCCCACACCTCACACCACAAAACTCCCCTCCCAGCGGCCCCGGCGCAACCAGCAGCCACTTCCGGCATCAGCTCGTTGTCAGTCATTTTGGGTTTGGCTTTCGATGAAATGATAAATGATGAAAAATGTTGCCAAAGATTTAAAATTATCCAAGAGCAGAGTCAACAGCAAATCAGCGGAGCAGGAGCTCAACCCAGTCCGGGGTAGCCAGCCTCTCGAAAATGAGCTTGCAAATACAAAGAAATGAGATGAGACGAGACGAGACGAGATGAGATGAGATAATGCCCCCCACTTACGGCCATGCCATGGCACTCCAAATTGGAAGCAGATGAGACTCGAACCATATTTTGTTCAGTGAGAGAAATGGAAAAACTAAAGGACTGAAAAGTATAATCACGGAAAGGTGTGGGCCTCCAAAGTGTGAGAAGGGAAAACATGTCATAGAAAATTTGAGATGAGAAATAGCAAACCAAATGAAACATAAACACAAACAAGGGAGATAAAAACTAGCAAAAGAAATTAACTCATTTCTTCTCTATTTCAAAATAATTTAAGAATTAATTTCCTTTGTGCTAAACTTATTTACGTATCTAGATCGGTAGATAATATGCCAGCTGGGAGATAATACTTTGTTGACTTCAAATAAGTGTGCCCTTTTTTATGGAGAATTAAATTCAGCAGCTTCTTATAGCCTTGGATGAACTTCTACGTATAGAAAGGAAGCTATTTTCTTCCACTACCTTAGCTAAACAAAGATAGTCATTTAACAATTACAAAAAAGCTACCAAAGTATACGTAACAAATCAATGACAGAATGAAGCTTAGTTCCAGCAAGTTGCGAGCTGATTAGTTTCTTTCAATTTGAATAGATTTGTTTCCTTCGAAACTCCTTAAGTTGCTTTCAAAGTTATTGTGAAACTATTTAATGGCACTCTGGCTACTTTCTGGTCTCTCGACTCTGGCCTGACTGATAAATCTTCAGCATCTCATTTTGCATTCATATTTTCATCACTCCCCAACTGAGTTGCACTTTCTGAATGGATTCCTCAGGCTCATTGTTTGCACGCATTTGACGGCGGAGTGGACAGTGGATCGTTGAAGCAACCCTTTCCTGGCTTGGATACCACACCTCTCCGTGCCCTTGTTGTATGATTTCCACAGTTTTTCAATTGAGCAAAAACTGAAGGCGAATCGGGTTGTTCGTATAGTTTTAGCATGATGCCTGTTTGGCTGGCTACCGAAAATGGTCTTGCTGCCCGGTTCTGGTCCTGTCGATTCAGTCGATTTCCACCCCATCTAAGAGCGCCTCAAGGTGCTGGAGGGTTTGGGCATGAGAGGACTCCAAGTTTTAAATAGCCATTAGCGAAAACGCTTATTAAAAATTTACATTTCATTCCACTTTACAGCTGAGCGAGCCGGGAGATGAGACGAGTTGAGTTGAGTTTCGTTTCGTTTCGAGACTGGAAAATTCATTTCAGCTACTACCCCAACCCCTCCACCCACCACAACCCCCTGGACCATACCCCGTTGTCCTATCGCTGTTCTGTCCGCCCACTTCCTGCCGCTGATGGGGTTAGAATTTTCTGTTGCTGGATCTTTAGGTGTTCATGCCAAGTTAATTTAATAATAAAACTGAAATTTAATTCATTTGTGGATAGGCCAGGTCCAGGTTCAGTCTTAGTACCACAAGGGGGCTGGGTGGGTTATGGAAAAGGAGTTTCCCTGAGGGATAGACCCCAACCCAACCCAAGTGCTGGGCTCCCAACGAAATTGGCCTCAGTCTCAGCGTCTTTTCACTCGTTTTTAATATTATTTTCCAGTTATCTGACCTTTTTCTTCTCGCAACGCAACTGTTGGCCAACCTCCACGCCGATCCGGCAACATTTTCCACAGCCAGAGGCCACAGAGAGTAAAAGGAGAGGAGACAGACAGGCAGACAGACAGATGGGGGGGCGGCTTCTTTAATTATGAGCCAAAACAAGCGCTTTAAATGGCCAAAAACTAACATACACAGAGCACAGAGCCGTTGAGCCACCCACAAGGATCTTAGCACTTAGAAGCGCTTGAAAAGGAGGCGGCAGCCCATCAGGAAACGATGGGTTTCTCCCTCCCATCACCTCCCCTACCCCTGTGTGTCCTGTCGTCTTGCATAAATTTCGGGACTGCGAGAGCACTTGCAGCCAAATTGAATTGCGTAAAACTAACCGCCGAATGCGCGCCGCACAATTAAGGTTGAGGTTTTATAGCCGCGCTGTCGATGGGTTGGGGGTGAGCAGGTATGCCCCAATCCCAACCCCTCCCTACCCTACAAGATCTCTCTCTCTCTCTCTGGTTCCGCCGCGACTTTGGCATTTCCCGTTTTGTGGGTTTGGGTTTCTGCGGGTGGCAGCTGTCAGTGCGTTAGTCAGTCGCTGTCAGGTTTTGGTTAGCTGCAGGCAGCAGCCAGCCCCTGCCACCCCTCAATACCCATCACATGCGAAATGAAGCTCCCAATACCCATCTGAAGCTAAATGAGCGCAGCTACAGAGGATATACAAATATGTGTGCCCGGTCACCTTTGCAGTTTGGCAGCAGCGACAGCGACAGCAGCAGCAGCAGCAGCGACAGCTAAATGGGATTTCAAATCCAAGAGCACAAAACATATTCTGCAAAATATGTATTACACATGCCAACGCATGCACAGTTAGCATGGGCAAGAGAACTGGTGAGTGCAAAGTGCAGAAAAACAAGTCTCACTACAGCTACAACAAAGCACATTCGAAGAGTTTGATACTCAGCCTGAACACAACAACACAGCTATAACTGTACCTGCAGCCAACAATAAAGTAAAGAAGTAGAAAGAAACGGAGAACCAACTGAAATGCAACGCAGCTCGTAGGGCGAATTCGCTTCCAGGCGAATTCACGCAACGGCGAGAGAGCGCAAAGCTGAAAGAACAAGCGAGGGCGAAGCTGATCAGCGAAAGAGAGAAGAGACGCCGAAAGAGTCTCAGGTAAAAGCTTATGAAGAGAGAGCAGCTGACTACAAGCGCTCAAATTGGATTTCTTTTACCGTTTATTGGAATTTCATCACTTATTAAACCAATAAATTCAAATTTATGATGAATAGTCACAGAAATGCATAAACGGCTTACCCAAGTCGACTCCCGCTACCCTTTACGGGGCACACTTGCTCTTGACACCCAGCAACAACACGTAGAAACAGCTCCACGACTGTGTGGGTAAGGGAGGGGAGCAAGAAGCAGCTGTACCGGGAATAAAATCAGAATCAGCATCAGGAGCAGGAGCAGCGGGGGAGCATGGCAAACGCTTTTTGGCCGCACAACAAAATTTGATTTGTATTTCTGTGGTTTACCTTTAGCCCCCAGTTCTGCAACTCTCCCTCCTGGCTGCCCAGAGGGACATGAACAAAACTATGGAGAGGTGGAGAGTTGGATGGGAAGGAGGAGAATGGAGTGCCAGGAGTGTCAGTGGCACCTGGGCTTGCCTTCTGTCGTAGATGCTGAGGTTGAAATGTAAAATGCACAGAATGGATTGTGCGGCTAACCGGAACAATTAAGGAATTTTCCCCGGCAACTGTCCTGGTCCTGGTCCTGGTGCTGGTGCTGGTCCTCGCCCTGTTCCCGTCTCGAACCTTGGTCTTGGTCTTGGTCTGTCCCAGGTTGGGCTCACGGAGTTGCAGTTACCAAATTACGAATGCCACATGGACTTGGCTGAATGGATCCCCCTACTCCCCTCCCTCGTAGCTGAGTCCTGCTATCCTCCTCAAAAATGATTAAGTAGATTGCAATGACTAAATTCTGAGCAGGACGACAAGACGATGACACGGCGCAGGACAGGACAGGACCAAGACCAAGACGAAGACGTTGGCAAAGGCGATAAAATGGAAAAACCAAGGGAAAATCAGGAGATGGCGCTACCAGAATATGGCGTGTTGGCTTTTGTTTCTGGCCCCAGCCAAATATGTCTTGCATACGAAATTATCATAAGCCCTGAAAGCTTTCCCACAGCCCCCACTCGTCGATAGCTGAGAAACTCCACGAGCTCCAAGTGCAACAGCAACAACATTGTCACAGAGTGCCTGGGTGGTTCGGGTTCGGGTTTGGGCTCGACTTTGGGTTTTGGTTTTGGTCTTGGTTCTGGTAATGCCGGCGCACTGTTGGGTTGGGGCCACCAGCACTGGGCCATCGCAGCTGGCTACGTGGCCGTGTCTACCTCAACGTTGACGTTGGCACGGAAATAATTGAAAATACGTGTTTGGGTTTTTGCGGACAGCGGCATTTGCTTGACAACAGCAGCGACAGTGGCAGCGACAGTGGCAGCGACAGTGGCAGCGACAGTGGCAGCGACAGTGGCAGCGGCGGCAGCAACAACAAGGAGCCGTCCGGCCGCACGTTCGACCCAACGTTTGGGCCAACTTGGACTTGGCCACATTTCAGTTTGACAAATTTCACTTCAGCCCTGGCCCGGGCATAATAAATTTTGTAATTTCTTCAAATGAATTTTGAAAATCAACAGAATAGTAGCTGCCGGGGGGGGTTGGGGGATTTACCCATTATCGAAATGAGCCAACAATTTGTGACTGCCACTAGTCCAACCCCTATTCGAGCACCAGCCCCAAACCAACCAAGAACTACTCCTCCGCCCTCCATATTAATCATTATTTTCTTGGAAATTGAAACCTTCAATGGAACGGCAGTAGCAATAAATGGAATATCAAGCCGTGGCCTTGGAATAAAATAATGCAGAATTATATTTAATAACTTCGAGTCCGATGTGCCAAGTATTGACCTTTGAAGTAGTCATTTTTACCTGAACTTTAATTTGAAAGTCTGTTGGAACTTGGCAAGGCATGGCCTTGGCTCAGTATGGCACTTATTTCTGGTAATTATTTGAAAAATGTTTGCATACTCATTGGCTATTCCTTGGTCTGTAAAGTAGGAGATTGGAAATATATTCTACAACTGCAGCGATTACTTCGAGCAAGGATCAAGGCCTCCATTCATTAGCTCTTCCTAAATATTTCATTTGAAATCTCTTGAACTCTCATAACGACCTTCCCGTTGAGCAACATTCTTCCACAGCCTTCCCTTAAAGTCCAGCACGAATTTGGCTTAAAGCGCGAGGCCGGCGCTTCGATAGACATTCGATTTACGACAACAATTTTAATTACCACAAATGAGAGGGAGGAAAAACTCTTTTGGCTGGAAATTAGCTGGCAGGGAAAATCAATTAGCTGCCTTCCCAAAAAAAGAACCGAACAAAATCTATACAAAAATAAAAATAGAAAAATAAACAAAGCCAGAGAAGCAGGAGGAGGAGGAGAGAGGCCACAGGATGAGACGAGATGACGGTGGCTGGCTGAGTCGACTCTCGTTCCACTCTTTAAATCAATAAATCATCTGCAAGCAAATTAGTTGGTCGAGGAGGTGTGGGTGGGTGAGTGGGTGAGCGGGTGGATTGAATGCTGGAGTGGGTCAAGAGACCGACCATTAGTCTTGCTTGGACACGGCTCGACCCAAAGTTGTCCTTGCTCCTGCCTTGCCTTGCCTTGCCTTCTCTCTTTCTCAAGTTCTCTCCTCTTTTTTTCGTTCTTCTATTTTTTGCCCGTTGTGTGATTTCCGAGCTAAAACCACGTGATTGGCTTTTAGAGGATATCCAGCCAAGGCCCAAAATCCACTCCCACTCCCAGCTCCCCGGCCCCATCCTCTGCTGTGAGCAAATGAAATCCATTATATTCATGCGCAACAAAAGCCAAAAAGGATGAGTCCGCAGGACGCCGCCGAAGAAGGAAGAAGGACTCAGTTCGTAGGGCCCTGAGCGCTCAGCGCTGGGAGCTGGGAGCTGGGCGCTGGCCGATGTGCTGTTCTGGCGACATAAAAAATTCATTAAAAGTAATAAACTAATTCCATTCGATCCTATTAAAAATCATTTTCGAATTAAGGATATTTGCATATCCTTAATAAAGTTTTACCGGACACAAAGGCACAGAAAGTGGGAGCAGGGTGCAGGGTGCAGAGTGGCGGGGCCGGGACCAGGGCTTTGCCTTTGTGACATTTTACTGGCCATAAGCAGACAAGTGGATGAGCTGTGGATGCCCCACCTGCCCCAGAAACAGCGCCCTGCTCCTGCTCCTGCTCCTGCAGCCGCTCATCAGCAGCACCGTTGGTGGTTGATGCCATGCTGATGAGCCAGGGACAAGAGCCTTGCCAAGGTCCAAGGACCCAGCATTCTGGTTGGGGGAAATCTTGTTTTTATTTGTTTGTTTACCGTCCGCAAAATGAACGTTGGCAGCGGGGGTTGGTGGATGGGGGAATGGGGGGTGTGGATATATATTTAAATTTTATCGCAAGAGGTCCGGAGTGCCTGATTGCCTACGGATTTGCCATACTGAGGACACTTTCGGCTCACAGCTGCCAGGACTCATCAATCAGATGCAGACTAATTACATAATCTCCTCTTGATTATGTTGCCGCACAATTGTTGTTGTTGTTGCCGTTGTTGCTCTTGAGGCAAATGGAACTTGTTGAGTGATGCATAGCGGGACGCAGGACTCAGGACATCAGCATACCCGAGGGTGGCCTAGAGCCGGCGCTCTTTGTTTCTAGAGCTAATCATTGGTGCTCTTTTCGAGTGGCACAAAGAGCTCTCTTTGGAATGGGTTTTGCTATTCGAAATGGGTTTCATAATGGAACACGGCGTGGGACTCGGAGTGGATTTTGGTAATGGATTTGGAATAAACACATTCTTTTGTGAATCGAAATTTAACCGGAACCAAACAGGCTTCGACAATCCAGAGGGTTAATTCAACTAAGCCAAATCAATGCTGTTTTTTTTTTTTTTAAATTATTTTTAAAGTTCCTAAAATATCAGCAAACCAATTGTAACAGCCAAAAAGTACCCAGAAGCATATTCTGTTCGACTTCAAAATAATATTCAAAATAAATCGAAAGTATTTTTTGTTGGTTTTTAAGAATTTGAAAACGATTTGTTTATTTTATATTTTTTATTGCGAGGCAAGCTAACATTTTTGGGCATAACTGCAAATAAACCAAATCTAATAAATGTGGCCATAAATCACTTGAATTCGGTTATCCGAAATTCGATATTTCAATAACAAAATTGATAATTTTTGTTTTTATTTTTGTGCCTAAAAGTTTCACCAACGAAATCCGTATGCAGCATCAAAATATCTAATCTAATCTAATCTAATTATTTTCTCATTCCCCCCACCAAATGGCACATGTTCCTACTGAGTCTCGCGCTCTCTCTCCCTCTTCCCCTCTCGCTGTGTATTCTCATTCGAGAGAAGCTTTTAGTGAGCAAAAGTTGGCGGTGCGGTCGCTGAAGTTGAAGCTGAAAGAGAATCGGTTTATAATGCCTCTGGTGACCTTGATCCGTGCACCAACAAAGTTTCCGCTTTCTTCGTCGCTAACACACAGTTCAGCTCAGTCTTCCTCTCCCTCTCCCTCACTCTCTCTCTGTCTCTCTCGCTATCTTTTGGGAGTTTCTTCTTCTTTTTTCTACGCATTTAATGAGCAACTGCAACAACAACAAAACTTCTGGAATGACCTTGACACTGAAAAGTAGCTGTAAAAGAAAAATCCCAAAGAACTTTGCGTATTGCGCAAGCGGCGACGGCGACAGCGACGGCTGCGGCAGCGGCAGCGGCAGCGGCTATGGCGACTGAGACAGCGACGGCGACGGCCAGCCACTAAACTTTAAGGCGTGCCAAAAACCCCTTCCACGCCTTCGCCTTCGCCATCACCCTCCTCCTCCTCCACCCATACCCATCCTGTGCAAACAACTTGAGTGACTTTCTCAGTGAGAGCGAGTGAGAGCAGGATAGGGAGCCAGAGCGAGAGCTGTGGGGAGAAAGAGAAAGAGAAAGCGGAAACTTTGTTCTAAAGTTGGGTAAGAAAAAATTAAACTTACGCCAGTTTTAAGCAAAATTTTATACAAAATAACAAAAAGTGCCGACAACAGGGAAACGACGGCGACGGTCGTCGAACTTTGACCCCAAGCCAAGTTTACAACCACAAAAGAAGTAACCCCACACAGGGAAGACTTTCTAATGACTTCCCGCCACATACCCTGTGGGCCAGAACAGCTGAGCAGAAAGCGAGGAAGTGATTGAAGCGGCAAGGGGTACGCGGAAGTTACAGGTTACAGGGTAGCCAATGCTACCGAACCTTAAATTATGTTCAATATGTCATCTCCCAGATCAGTGCCGGATCTTCACTCAGTGCAGGGTATTCAGAGGCGTGAATTTCATTGGAACACCTAATAAATATTCTAAAACAACCGCAGGAACAACACTTAGAAAAGTAATAGGCCAAACCCTTCCTGCAACGTCTCTTCCATCCATCTTCTTATCCGCCCCCATGCCACCCCCGTCTCTCTTTGGATTCTTTGCAAGTGGCGGGCGGCAAACTTTGTTTGAGACAAAAGTTTCGTCTGGCCCGCTCGGCAGCGTCTCCCCGCTTCCATCACACTTCATGCCGACACAGCGACCCAACGGAACCGAACCGCATCGAACCGAACTGCAGCCGAACTTCGCTGTGCCTTACTCAACCCAAACGCACAGCTGAGATCAGCTGACTCTGCTTTAGCATCAGCATCAGATCCGTTTCCATTTCGTTCGCTTTAAGGACTTGAGTGTGGCCCGGCCTGGCCTGGCCGTCCTTGTTCCCCACATTACGAGTATTATTAGGCCGAACCGTCGCCAAAGTTCCCAACAAAACAAGAACAACAACAAACTTTTGACAATACCTAATTGCAAACTTTTTGATATCGCGTGAGTTTTGGGGGCGTGGACCGCCCTGCTCCTGCTGCTGCTGCTGCTGCTGATGATGCTCCTGGGGCTGCCACTTTAAAGAGTTGGCCCGACCGCCCGACCGCCCGTTGCGTGTGCGTCGGCTGGAGCTTGGCCTATTTTGTGTTCCATGTGACTTAGACGCTGCCGAGAACAACAACAACAACAGGAACAACAGCTACAAAAATGATAACATTTAGTGCGTCGCAAAAGTTTTCGCACACTTTTTGTTGTTGTTGTTTTACGTTTTTTTTTTTGGTTTCCCTCGAACTTCTTCAGCGGCGACGTCGACGGCGTCGGCAATGGTTTTATAGACCTCCGAAGTTTTTTGTTTGTGTTTTTGAAAAGTTGTTCAATATGCCTCAAACTCGACGCGCCGCACACTCCTCCTCCATGTTAGTTGGCCAAAAGGGAAGGGTGCCCTATGAAGGCTTAAACGGCAGCAAAATCAATACAAGTCGGCGACTTTTTGGGCAAAAAAGTGCGTGAAATAAAAGGGTTATTTCAATACTTAGCAAATGGAGATCTAATGCTAATCGGTTTGCAATGGTTGTTAAGACTTATTTATATTTTATAATTACTCAGCTGACAAAAACTATACTTAAGAAAATCTAGACTTAAGGCGCTAAAAATTGGTGGAAGATCTAAGTACTTCAGAAGGGCATAAAGAGCCATAAAGGCAACGTGAAATTAAATCCTAGTGCTTATTCTTTTTGGCTTATTTGAATCTATTTCTATTTCATGTAGTCTCTGTAGATGGCAGCATCTTGAATTTAAATTCGCAGCCGACTTGAGTTCATATAAAGATACTTCCTGGAGATCAGATTCATCAGATTGCGACACTTATGCTGGCCATATAATATTTTGCAGAGGAGTTCCAGAGGAACCTTAGGGATAGTTATGCATATTTGATCGACATCAGCGGTAACCATTTCAAATGCTCTTCGAAACACACTTCGAATGCTCTCTAAGGTGAGATTTGGAACCAGAGCGTATGAATGGAGCGGAATGAATTATTTAGCATGTGCGGAAAATGAATTTCTTAAAGTTCTCTGGGGAAGCGGAACTTCGGGTGCCATTTGCCGGCTGATCAATCATTTGGTTGCAATTTTACCACACACTCGCAAGCGGAAAGTGTGGACCATAAAAATCAAGAAAAATCGTACACCCCCCGGAAAGCACACACACAACAGGACACACACACTGGAAGTCGCAGGGAAACGCAAAAAGGACTCGCCACTTAGCGGCTAAAGCCTCTCTGACAGCCTGTGGCTTGGCTTATATTTCATTCATGATGCCTCCCCTCCACCGACGCACCGTGCACACCGCTTGACAATTTTCAATAATTTACAAGAGGCCTGCTACAGGGGGGTGGCCACGACGCGTCGTGAGGGGAGATGTCAGCAGTAGCAGACTGAGACTGAGACAGAGACTGAGACTGAGACTGTAAAAAAGAATGACAAATGATCGTGCAAACATTTGGCAAATCCACGATTTCCATAATGAGAGGCCCACGCACAGATACGCCGTGCATGTATGACAGATAAATATTATGGCATAAAACACTTTGGCGGCAGCGAAGGCAGCGGCAACAGCCGCGATGACGAAAACAAGAACGCCACTTGGCGCATTATTTCATGAGGTCGTTACAGTTAACGCTGTCGCTGTCGCTGTCGCCCCCCAACACACACACACACACACACACACACACAATTCACCTCAAAGCTTGCCACCAAATGGACTTACTCCAAGCATATAAATAACAACGGCAGAAGGTCCTCTGCGACTACGCCGAAGAAAGAAGAAAAACGAAGCCAGGCCCAATATTGCACTGGAAGAAAATGTGTGCGCTGGCCAAGGCAGATCTCTGACTTGGATGAAGAGTTTCCCCATGCCAGGCACAGCCCATTGACAGCTCTTCTTGCTGTGTAGCTGGAGCGAGCGTCGCATACTGCGTAAATAATGCCACCTGTGCCATGTGGAGACTGCGTGAGTGAGGCTGGGGGCTTGTGCGCTTGACAAAATTATGACTTCACTTACAAGAAAACATTAAAGTTTAACATTAAATGGCATGTCATTTGGTAGGCAACACGGCAAAACTCCTCGGATGGATGGCAGCTCCTGGAGTCTAGCAACGGCATGTCAGGGGGAAATGGAATCCATGCGGTTTGGCCTCCTCCCTCAGCCGCATGCTTTGTGCGGGCTGCCGCTACACATCATCAAATTTGACTAAATTGCATTTGGAGCTTGGAGTCGAGCTTCGATTGGAAACTATTGGAGGCAGGTGTGGAGGGTGTGTGCATACTGATGATACAGTGAAGGCCACACAAAAATCTATATGGGAATTTCTTAAGTATTAAACACACAAAATTCAAGCGTGGATCAATCTATCGAGCATATTCATATGTGCCGTTCCTCAGCCCAAATCAATAACAGATTCGATTCCATTTCAATCAGATATCCATTTATCTCGGGCCAAAAACTTATCTAATTACGATCCTGGGCAGGGCCTGTCCGTGCTCAAAAGTTTCCACTGTTGCCCCATGAGCATGAAGCTAGTATCTGTGGCCCCGTTGTTGCCATTGTTGCACTAATTGTTTTATGCATGGCAAAACGCCATAAGGTCATAAATACAATAAGTCAAGCAACGGCAAGATATACGAGTATGTACGAGGAAAGAGCTGTGCCGTAGAAGTCCGTGAACAGGATGAGCAGGGGGATGGTAGTATGAGTGTTGGCAGGCAGGCAGCGACATCGGCTAGAGGCAAGGCGCTCATTAGGATAATTGCCTGCAATTAACTAAATTGCCGCCGCATTTGTCGCTCCTCTCCGCTCCGCTCCGCTCCGCTCTGTTCTGTTCTGTTCTGTACCGCGCCACGCGGGCAGGCGGCTTCGCTGACAATCGGGAGGATGGGTGACACTTGGCGCTTACACAAATTATGGCTCATAACTCGCGCATGGGTGGTGTGGTGTGACATCCTCCCCCACCCCCCCAGCACCATTACTAGCAGCTAAAAGCGCTGAGAATCCCAGCAGAATCCTACGGAATCGAAGCGGTTTTTGGGTTGTATGCCACACATTCTCGATGAGACATTTTGCAGCCGCTTTAGTGCGTTTTAATTAGCTGACATCATTTTGATCCAAGGCGGAGAGGTAGCGGCTGTGCCGCCATGTGGCACGTTCTTGGGTCCCTCTGCTCGTCCGTGATTAGATGACCGCTGAATTGGTAATCAATGCCGCCACGCTCGACGGGCTTAATAAAAGCGTACGTGACGCCCAGTACCAGTCGCCGGAGCCCTCAGATTTTTCGCATACTCCTCCTCGGCTGGCAATGGCAATGGATGGACGTGTCTGGTAATGAAATCATTTCCTTTTGCTCTTTTCAACTTTTCACCAGGATTATTATCATCGACCATGGGCTCAGCTCATCTCATCTCAACTCAACTCTGCTCAGCTCAGGCACAGTACACATCAGGATTGCCCTGGCTGAGACCCACCTTAGGCTTCTTGGTGCATGATCGCATTAAGTTCGCTTCGTGTTGCCAGCTGCGTGTGTTTTTCTCTGTTCGTGCTCCACTTGCCGCCGATTGCCGCTGGAATGCCAAATTAGTCTGCTAGTCCCGTTCCCCCAAGCCTCAGCCCACACTCCACCCACCCCTCGTCACAAGCAAGCAGACCAAAAAGGGGAAATGTAATCTAAAAGCCAGGTTGCGAATCGTTTTCCACTTACTTATTGCCTGCCAACAATGATCTCCATACAACAAATGTTTTTTATAACGTATTTTAAAGATTTTGGAAGCGATTGAAAGCTGTTAACTGGGTTCGGGTCGGTGGACACACAAATGTAATTGCGCAGAAAGCAGTTCTAGCTGAGGAAACATAGTGCAAGCAGTACGATAAGCAGTTTATAAACGTTACCTAAAGCATTTCTTCCCAGCAAGCCAGAGATCAAGCAGTGCCACCGGTGTAAACTGCTTGTTCGATTAATTTCCTTTTGAAATTATCATTCAAGCAGTTTTGTTTTATATAATCTGATGAGTTGATCTGTTTAAAAAAAAAAAACACATTTAATTATTCATTTAATTGAATTAGAACTCTATGTGGGGTCTAAGGTGTGGCTTACATTGCTTTAAATTGGATATATGATACTCGTGCACATTAATACATACATTAATGCATTAATTCAAAACTACAATCTGATCTTTTAGTATCAAAATCTACTTTTAAATGCGTTCTACTCCTTGAAGTCTTTAAGCACCACCCACTTTCGGCTCTTTTTAAATGGCAAACATCCCAAGTATTTAACATATTTAAAATAATTAAACAAAGGAAAAAATGAGTTTGTCAAATGGATTATCCAAAGCCGCAGCCTGCTGCAAAATAGTTGTGACAAATTAGTGCAAATATAAACAAGTTTCAAACTTTGATTAAAATAAAATGTCATTTCCATGGCAGCAACATTTTATGCTTCATTTCATTATTCCCATTATGTTATTTGCCCGTTTCTATTTTTTTAGGTACAGCTAAAAATCAACTCAATGGGTGTCTGGGTGCAGCATTACCATCAAAAAATTCTGAAACACAAAAAACATTGGAGAAATGGTGGTCGTGGGGGGGAACAGCTTAAATGTGGCAACGAAAGCGATGTAAAACCCGAAAAACTGAATCGATTTATTTGTTCTATTGGAGGCAGTCTGCCCCCGCCATACACATGGAATATTAGTCCCCAACCACTTCTTCTCCGAGGAAGGTTGGAGGCTTATGTACCACACGCGTGATGTACATAAGAGCGTATCTCGCTGCAGTGGGTGGAGCCTCCGAATGGCCATGAGGCCATATGTGTGTGTGTGTATTGCTGTGTGTGTTTGTGTGGGGGCGGAGGGCGTCAATGATGTGTCCAATCAGAAGCAAGGCACACATATACGAATACATATAAAGCGGCACCCACACACGCACCCAAAGTGAAAGCAGAATCGGGACATCGGAGATGCCCGCATGAGTGGGCGGCTGGGTGCGCTCCTTTCTCTCTCTCATCGTTCGGTGTTTGGGTATCCGTTTATATGTATGTATGTATATGTGTGTGAATGACAATGCCAACAACACAGCCACACACATACACAGGGGAAAAAAAGAAAGCAGTGAAAAAGAAAGCAGTGGAAAAGAAGAAGGTAGCCGAGGTCCTCCAAAAGGATGGCGGTGTACGCTCGGGCGGTGGTAGGAGTGCGAACAAGGAATATTAGGGAAGGAGCGACGAAGCTGGACTCAGTCAGCCAGAAATCAACAAAAGCGAGTGGGGAACAACGCAGGAGGGGGCGACAAAACGCAAAAGAAACGAAAAATTGCTAAGCATCTGGAAAAACCAACAAGCGAATGTGGATATTCGTAATGCTGATGGAAATGGCGGAGAAGATGCAGCACGGAAAATGGCACGGAACACGAGCCACGGCACAGGCAGCGGAGATGCAAACGGGAGACAGAACAGATGACGACGAGAGTACAACAAAAAACGTTCATGCACGAGGCGCAGAGTCAGATCTGCATGTGGGTGGGTGGAATGGAATGGATCCTACTTGTCTGGCAACTTGCGAGTGAAGTGCTGCAAAAAAACTTGAACTGATTGGCTCCTCAGGCGGGCTGGATGCTGAGAATGCCACTTAAAAAAAAAATGCAACATACCTACCCAATATCTATCCATACATATGTATATGAATATGTATAACAGTCACGCATTTTAACATAGTTAAAGTATAGTTGAAACAGGTGCCACGATTATGTATCCATCTTCCTGATATCAGACATCTATCAGACCGCTGAAATAATTGAGAGCCCTTTCCATTTACTCATTTTTCTTTATTTCTATCTTTGTTTTATTAACCTATCCATCGTTTAATGCTTAAATTATTCAACTATTTCTATGACTAATTCAAGATTCAACAAAAATCAAATAAATGAAAGTAAAATATGTTTTTGTTAACCGATTGTATATTCTACAGAACTCGCTTGGGCTTAAACTGGTAATTATGAAGCAAAACAAAACAAATAATTCATTTTGCAATTGTTTTTATTATCTTAACATAATCTTAAGCTAGATACCTTTCCTCCCTTACCAACATTTTATTGTTCCTTCTGCATTTTCAGAGTCTCATTCACATTTTATAGAGGCTAATACGTTCATTGACCATTATTTATTTCAATTGTCAAACATTTTTGGCTTTCAGCACCCAATAAAAGGCGAACCAGAGTTACTCGTATGTGTTGCTGGAATAGCCAATGAATAACTGAACCAACACAGCAGCAGCGTTCACCAGTGTGCCCTGTACAGGACATTACGACATCATTTAGCGGAAAGAGCCATTCAAAAGTATCTCTCCAAGCTGTCCAAATGGCACGCACAGGTATGCTTAAGCTCCGCGACGCGTCGTTTCTGCACAAACCCCAACACAAGAGCGTGCGAAATTTCGAAGGTGGCTGCATATTTTTTGGGTAAGGTATAGCCATAGTGGGTGTATCGGTTGCCACAGGAAGTTTGACAAAAGTTCAGCTGCGATTTATGTTTTTATCTATTTAATTATTATTTATTCGGCACGAAACATAATTCATACAAAAATAACTTTAAAGGTTTCAAGATCGAACTAACTTTTGCTATTTGTGTTGAAACTTTCAGTGAGTTTCTCTTGGAAAGGTCATCCACAGTTCGCCATGACTGACACACACCTAGCCATATGCCGTTATTTTTTTGTATTCTGTGCTCTGTCTCTTCCATCTGCAATGAAGGGTGCGAACTTTGTCACTCCGTTAACGTCAAGGCCATGAATACATCAGCGCGTCCCAGTGGCGAGGCGGGGCGGGGCTTGGGCTCCAGGAATGACTGGATTCGAATTGGAGAGTTGTTCTTGCAACTGAAGTTGGGGACGGGATGGGCTGGGAATTATGGTTGGGCGCTGCGATTGGAGATTGGGAATCGGGTGTTGAATGAATGGTCGACAAGTGTACTCGTACGCGTTTCCATCTCCATGTTTACCAGCATTTGAACCCGAAAAATATTTCACACCTATGCGCACACCCACGTACAAATACAGACAAATAGAACAGGTATGCTGAGTGTGTGTGTGTGTGGATTGCTCGTTTGGCTGTCACTTTGCACTGGCACTTTACCGTTCGAAGCGCTCGTTGAAATTCATTATGGCAAGCGGCAGCAGCGCCGCAGCAGCGGTTGTCAGGCAAAGGAAGAGCTCTGCCACTGTGGGGACAGCGAGAGAGAAGAGAAAAGAGATTGTCGGTGCTGGGAGAGGAGAGGACAGCGGCAGACAAAAGGCGGCGTGACAAACGTGGCGTAACTTAACGGAAGACAACCGACACCAGGCAGGCAGAGAACGAACGAACGAGCGAGCCAGAAAGAGTGTGAGAGTGAGAGTGAGAGAGCGGCAGCCTCCGGGGAATGACTGAGTAGCAAAGAAGAGCTTGCACTTTGTGGCCGAAGCTGCAGATACTCCTGCGGATCCATAAAAATGTTACTTAAAATTCTTACCGATATCTAAAACAAATGCAGAAGCATCTGTAGCATTAGAAGCTTAAATTTTTCCATCGAATCAGTGATCAAGTCTGTACATATTTACACTGCAAACATCTCGACTTTCTCAATCATTATGCCGTCTGTGAGGGTATAATACTACAGAAAGCAGTCCTAGAATATGTCCTGGGGTATGACTGAAACGGACAGAGACAGCGCAGAGCCCGAGCCCGATCCAGAGCCAGAGTCAGACATGCGGATGGAGCGTATGGGAAACGAACTGACGAGGAGGACTCCACTCCACTCCACTCCTCTGCGCCATTCAACGCCGTGTCTAAATGTCGACGACAGGCCATTTTCTATAACTTATCTGATTTTAATTGCTTCAAACATGTGCGTGCCACATCATTGTCCTCCTATCTATCTCTACACTCTGTCCCTGTGTCCCTGTGTGTGTGTCGGCCATCCTTTTTGCCGCTGTCAACATTATTTCACGTTACCAGAGCGCTGCCAGAGCAAAAACGGGGACCAGGCGGATGGAGAGAACAGCGAATAGTCGCCAAACGCTCACGTTGTCGTCGTCGTCGTCGTCACTCCAGACAAGTTGATGACCTCCAACTCCCATACCCACTGGGGTCCCCCCATCGCAGGAGTCTCTCAAGCTCAAGCTCATGTGAGTTTGTTTATCTCGCCCGAGCTGGAGCTGGAGCTGGAGCTCGAAGCTTCTGGCTTCTTTTTATGAGCTTTGTCGGGCTTTGATGTTAATTACCCTGTAACAACCGACGTCTTTCTCTGCCCGTGCCCGTGCCCGTGCCTCTGTCCTCTGTGCTGCCCTCCCCCGTCACACTCCCCGCTCCTTTGTTCCACCCACACTCCCCCGCCCACACCCGCTGGCTTTGGTAAACAAAACAGTGGTCCCTTTTCCTCACCCCCCAAAATGTCCCTCTATATCTGAGTGTGTGTGTGTGTGCGGTACTCGGTGGCCGAGATTATCTCCAAGGACCTATAAATCCAGTCATTAAAGTCAAAGTCACAAGACGCTGCCACTGCCACTGCCACTGCCAGTGCCTTATCAGCTCTAGCCTTGGATTGGGAGCTGGGCACTGGAGGGGGAGTGGAAGCTGGAGGGGGATATCTCTTGAGCTGTCCCCTTGGTCTGCGTTCTTTGGTTTTATAATAAAATTAAGTAAAATTCTTGAACCACCGCGCACCACACACGCAGCGAAATGTCTGTGCAAATCAGACGGGATGCCGGGCGGGGGGAATATCCTGCTGCTGCGGCTGTGTCCTTTGTGGCTCTACTTCTGAGGAGTTTTCAGGCGGAGTCTTTATTGTTGCTATATGCGCCATATGGCTGCCCCCCACCTGTTCGTTATTACTTGGGGCTTCTGTTTCAACTTTAAAGACAAATTTGAATGTTTTAAAATATGCTTTCACGCAGCTTCAATAAAGTTGTCATATGGCCTCAAAGAGGAGCTCTAAAAATATGCAATAAATATATAAAGGAATGGAATACTCATCAGAGTTTGTCCACGATCAATACGATCCATCAGAGTTTTCATTCAAAGTTTATGTACATTTTCTTGTACCCAACCCAAGAAACCCACACACACACACACACATGTGTACACTGCATGCCATAAGTCTGCCCACCTACCACTTATGTACGTTCAAATCTTGTTATTTCCGCTGTAAGTCCTATGCAATCTCGGCCTCAAATCAGGACACTCCACTCCACTTAACCCAGCGTTGAGCCACCCCGGCCGCTGTCCGCTGTCCGCTGTCCGCCTCGACGGACTCTATTAAAAATGCTCACAAATGCGCTTAGACTCTGAAATAAATCTCCATACGTAAGATGACAGCTCGGTGGGAATGGTGGGCTGTGGCATGGGCTGGGGGGAGTGGCTGCTGGGCATTGGGACGCGCTTTCTAGATGCCTATTCCGATGCCGGGCAGCAGATCTGGCTGTCACTTAAAAGCCATAAATAACTCATGTCCCGCTACGCTCATTTCGATTGCTGTCGATAGCCATCGATGCCGGCCGAGAGATTTCCTTGGACCCCTTGGTCAGCGCCAGCTGGCGCCACTCGCATGGCTTCCAAGGGAAAGAGAAGTGGAATGAAATGGAGTGGGCATAAATAGAGCAGGAAATCGTGAGGAGTGAAGCTATTGTTTTTTATTTAGCTTTAACTTTAATTTCGGGGTGTGCGGGGATGGCAGCTCACTCGTTCAGCAGCTCCACTGCCAGTGGCAGTGCCAGTTGTGATTTCACTAATTTGTCGTCGTGTTGACTGTCAAATTGGATGCCATGCCATGTGTGGGTGTCATTAATGTCAACCCCCATGGATGCGCGAGGGGGGAGATTCGGGCAGACAGACACAGAGACGACTCATTAATGCCACTCATCAAAACTATAACGAATGTTGAAGGGTCGCAGGAGCCCAGCCCCCCGTCGAATTGGCAGCAGCAGGCGGACGCAACATCCAAAGACACATGAATATCCTGACACTATAAATTTGGGTTACCCTAACCAAGCTGAACCCATCCTCCACGCAGACAAACACACAGCCAAACACACAGGACAGACAGACAGCCAGATAGAAGAACACAAAACGGAGACAGTGGAAATGTGTTTTTGTGTTGATGACGCTGATGATGGCATTTGTCGCCGTTCTCTGGCCGCTTCCATTACTGTTTCATCCACGTCTACATACTCAGCCTCATCCTTATCCCAATTCTCATCCTCTTACGCCCCCATGCCACCATATACTCGTAGGCATTTTGCTATTTTCGCGTAAATTGCTGCTAATTTTGTTTATCGCAGGACAATTATCCAACTGAACGAACTGACAAATGAGCCGCACACTTGTCCCCAAACCCAAACCCAAACCCAAAACCCAAGCACACATACACCTACACATACTCATGCACGGGCGAAGGACATGTGTCCTTTGTTCTGTCCGCAAGGTACAAGGCGCGTTTGGTGTGAGGAGATAATCGGAGACTTTAGCACAAATATCGACACATTTGCCACGCCGCCGAAGCTGAACTGCATCCTTGGCTTGGACCAAATGACAAATTTGATAACGGGAGTACAAAATAGTGGCTGCAATATTTAATAATATTAACGAATATCACATTTAATTAAATAACTCATAATAACGAACAACAGTTAAGATTCTGATCTGCTTTGCAATGCGTTTAAAAATGAAGAGCTGCTCTCTCTCTCAGTGCACTGCTTTGCAATGCGTTTAAATATGCAGAGCTGCTCTCTCTCTCACTGCACTGCTTTGCAATGCTAGTATGCAAATATGAAGAGCTGCTCTCTCTCTCACTGCACTGCTTTCGCACAAGAAGTGCTTGCAGATAGCGGCACAAGCAAGCAGTGATAAATATACAGATTGCTGTGCAAAAGCCATCGCTGCATTGAGCTCTTTGAAGTCGGGCAACTGCATAGTTAGCAACGATTTCCTTTAAAGCTGTTGAATTTCAATCTGGACACACTTTATGGATGGCCCTGGCCCTGGCCTAGGTCCTGGACCCAGCTCAGCCACACGTTCGCTTCTTTATCCAATTATGAATTTTTGTCATTACGCGCCATGGCAATGGCAATTGCTCCTTCCGTACGTATCCCCAGCCCCACATCTTCATCATCGGGCCGGGCCCCATCCCCTTGCTTTGGCCATCGCATTACCATTCACCTTCTCACTCCCAACCCCCTGCCCGTCGCTGTCTCTTGCTCCTCTGCGGCGACAAAAAACGAACGCAGAAATCTCATTATGATTTCATTTCGTTCAAATGAAGCTCTCGTGCTGGGGCTGTGTCCGCATCCGTGCCAGTGCCAGTGTCGGTGTCGGTGTCCTTGCCCAGCTGCCAGCGGGTGGCAGTCGTAGATGCTAGGTGGCTCTGCCGCGGCATTGGCATTGGTCTCATGTGTTTGCCCGCTACAAGCCACCGCTGCCACCTTCACTGTTGTCCAGCAATTGCCGCTATGGGGCATTATTGCATCCAAAACCAAAAGGAACAGCAATAAGAAACGAAGGATAGCAGTGTCGACCGAAGCTTTTCATATCCTAGCAGGATATTCATTCTTTAATGGCATCTACATAACATTTGTGATCCCATTTTAGCTGAATGTTACCAACTGTTTGACATAATCATAAGACTCCATTCTGAGGGTATAAGAGAACTTGACTCTGCGGCTATTCCTGTTCCTGCAGATACTTCTCCCACTACTGCCGTCCCACTGCCGCGGCTGCCGTGGACAACGGATAAGGCGATAAATTTATTTTAAAATAAAATTTACTTCCCCACTGTTGACTGCGTCTTCCCAGTGGCCGGGCTGGGCTGGGCTTGCCTGGCCTGGCCTGGCCTGTAATACCCCCCAGTTGTTCCTGCTGTTTAATTTTGTTTGCGTCGCCGAGATCCTGTTTAAATATGTATTTTTTTTATATTCTTTAGCTCTGTCCTGATGTCCTTCTGTTGTCCCCATTGTTGCTGTTGTACCTTCTGCTTACCTTAACGGCAAAAAAATATTGTTGTGTCCTGCCGTATTTAAATTAAAATGTTATTTATGTCAGCTGTTTGATTTCTTAACTTCTCCCGCCCCCCCCAAACACACCACCATCCACGCTGGAAGGGACGATTCATGGGACACAGGGCATTATTTTTTTTCCGTTTCTTCGTTTTCTTTTCTTTTCTTTTCCTTAGCTTTGCTCTGCTTTCCTTCAGTTCTTTTGTTGTATTAGAAGTCGAAGCATAAGCGGCTTAGTTAGTGTTAAACGGCTGGTAGCGATACGTACACTGCTTGAGGGCCAGCAATCGCAGGCCACGTGGAATGGGAGGGAGGGAGGGCCGCTATCCATTTATACAATTTAAGTCGGAACATGCATGCATACTCACACAATTGTGTGACATCTTTTCTGGGTAAATATTGAGTCTGGCCATTAATTCAAGTTCCTCTTTTGCACAGAAAAATCTCCATCCTAGTGCAAATTGATATTTGCATTTGCTTCGCTTTAATTACATGCCATAAAAAATATCTGCTGGCATTAACTGTTGATTCAATGGCATTCTAGTAGAAAATTCTTGCTAAATCAAACCAAATTGCGACTCATAAACAACAATTTAATGGCATTCCCCACCACTGCTTAGCACTGCTTGCCAATGGCGTTCCGCAAGGGCAGCCCCACGACCCCAGGGTACACCGCTCTGGAATAGGCCTTATGGCAATTGTGCACTTGATTGTTAGCGCCTTGTTGGGCAACCAACAGGCCGGAGTATCCCAGACCGCATTGCCTGCCATATGGCTAACAATGTTGTTATTGTTGGCAAATGGTAAAGCCGGGCATTCGGATGCACTGGCCCGGAAGCCGCAGCCGGCAATCGGGAGAGCGACTTGAGAATGCACTTGACTTGAAATGAAAGAATCAGGCAAGAGCACGGCGCAAAAAAATTGTGCATAAAGAAATAAGAGGGAGCCACCCGCACACACACACACACACACACACACACAAACAGAGCGAACAAAAAGTTTGCTCTCATTGTTTGGCAAAGAGATGTGCAAATTGTTCTTCTATGCGCTACTCTCTCTCTCTCTCTCTCTCTCTCAGTTTGCACACACTTGCGGTAAAGGTTCTATGATTATGCCGAGATGTTTGCAAGGCAAAAAAACATCAGATTATTAATTTCGGCTGGCATTATCACACATTTTTCATGGAAACAATCTGACGCAAGCAAATTGGAATATTTCAATCGAATTTAATAACCTGTGGTTTCGCTTGCCTCTCTGTGGCTCAGACAAAACCACAAAGCTTTGTGAGGTGAATTTGTTGTCTATTTTAATGACTTTAATGCCAGCGTGCATGGATGTGTGTTGCATTCGATTTGCATTAAATCGTGAGGAATAACTAAATTTGCGTTAGAGGCTGCAGGCAACAGGCAGCAGCTACAGTGAGACGCGACTAACTGTTTCTGTCTGTTCTCGGTAATTTTATTAACTACACATCTGTTTACCAGAGCAAGAGAGAGAGTGGTGGAGCGTGAGAGAGAGAGAGAGTGGGGAGTGAGAGTGTGGGTGTGAGTGAGTGTATCAGCGAGAGTGTGGGCCTGAGAGTGAGTGTATCAGCGAAAGTGGTGTGGGAGGGGGACGGCGCAGCATCAGCTGCCACAACTAATTAGCAGGGGCCCACATGCATAGGCAAACTGCGTTAATGGAGTGCGTAATGGGTTAATTTCGGCCTGGCAATTCTCTTTCGCTCTCTTGCGCTCTCCCGCATTATCCCTCCACACTGCCCTGCCGTCTGTCAATGTTTGCACTTTTGTTTAGCCTGAGCCGCCGCAGCGCGGGTGGCTAGTGTGCGGGGGTGGATGGACGAGGGCGGCAGCCATAACGTGGAACGTGTCGACGTCACATCCAGTGATGGAGGCGGAGGAAGTGACAGTGGTAGTGGCGGTGCCGATGGCGTGGCAGTGGCAGTGCCAGCAACGAAGTCACAGATCCTCTGCGTTGACGACAAGTTAATCACATCGTGTCCAATCAGGCGAGCTAATCCCTCTGACAGGCTGCGCCGCTGCCGCTGCTGCGCTTCGCTCTTAGCTTTGATATTTTCTCTTCCACACTCTGCCCACTCTCTAACGGTACAGGGTACCATGGCTTAGGTACTGCTTGTATTATCATATGTATGCAGGAATTTGTGTGGTGTGTTTGTGCGTGCGTGTGTGTGTGCGAGCCATCCAACCCTCGGTGTGAGGGTATCAAAACTTCGACAAAAAGGGAGGATAAGAGAATGCCTGTCCTCTGATTATTATTACTATTATGGATGTAAACCGCGCAACATCTGCTGCATATCAATTTGTGGCCTCCATCCGAGCGCTTAACCTGATCCATGTCAGGTCGCCTCTTCCGAAAAACCCAACAGCCACCAACAGCCCGGCCCGGCCCACTGTTGGCTGGGCCAAAGTTTTTTGGGTTATTGGGCTTAGGCGGCTAAGCCCCGTTCCGGACATTGGCAATTTGCATTTCCCGATTCGACATCATCGACATTTCCTAGTGGCCAATTATCGCTTAAGCTCTACGCTCTGCGCTTTGCGCTGCGCTGCTCTGCACTCCAGCCACACGTTTTCCATGGGCCTTTAAAGCTTTGGGCGCTGGGGCTGTCACAGGGGTAACGGAATGGACAATCCCTGAGCCTGTTTAAAAATTCGTTGAAATTCCATTGGCAAAAGTGCCGGATCCCCTTGGTTCCGTCCGCAAGTTGCAAAGTCAAAGCAAAGTGGAAAAATACGAGAAAAGGCTGGGAAAATATGCAGTAACCGCGAAATTGAAATTTTGGCTTCGCCTGCCGCGGCGGCGGCGGCAGCGGCTTCTTTGCATTGTTGTTTGCTCCCCGGCGTAACTTGGGATGGGATGGGATGGGATGGCTCACCACCTGATCCTAAGTAAATACGGGGACAGGCCACGCCAGGCAGCCAAAGGGACACCCAGATATCCATGCATGTGGGTGTATATGGATGTAGTTACACTCCAACAAAAGAAATATCATTCATTTCAGCTGAAACTTCAACTTTGCATATCTGATATTTGGAATTATTGACACATTTTTTATGCAATATAAAAAAAGTTTATTAAAACTTGCGATTTTTATAAATTTAATATAAATATTTTTTTATTTATTAATTTATAAATGAGAGCTCTGAGAATTATTCGTCAAAGAATTATGAAGCATTTGCAGGGCAGGGCTATTGGTTCTACTCATTGTTTCATTTAATTTCTCTCAGTGTATTTATTCGTAGGGTTTTTTTATGCCTCGCGAGTTCGCTTTTCTTTTTAATTAAATGAAACCGGAGGAATTGACCCAAAACGCAGAATAAATAAATACTTTAGCGAGAGGATGAGGCTGTGGTGGGGTTGGAGCTGAGGCTGGAAGCTGGAGGTGGAGCTGGAGATGGGTTTGTCCTTCTAAGCATCTGCTGTTCCATGTTCGCCTCTTGTTTTTGTTAATAATTATTTCACTTTTTTCCCCCCCTGCCGACCAGTTCAAGGCGAAGGAGGTGGAAAGAATTCAAAAGATGCCGCATAGCCATTGTTTACTGTAGAAACAAACCCAAAAAATGGCAACAAAAAAACATAGAACCAAAAAAAAATGCCGAAAAAAATATAACAGAAACAACAATAAATATTTCACCTTCAATAAATCATTTTTCATTCCGCTGTTGGGTATCAAACACGACCCCCCACACACCTGGCCCCTCGCTGTTGCAATAAAAAGGGTTTCGTGTCAGCCCCCAAAGTGTTTTTGGCTTTTGTGTATTTGGAAATTCAAACAAATTTAAATCGAAAATATATGTTTAAATAAAAACACACAAAAGTACCAAAAAATCGTTGGGGTTTCGCTTTTTTTGAGTTGAATAATTCCAAGTAAACCGAACGTGGCGGCGGAGCAAGTGTGTATGTAAATGACTGTTTTGCTCGCAGTTTTGCTTTCTGGTTTTAATCATTTATAGATAAATAGAATGTGTACTTGTTAGAGCTGTACGAAATTAATCAGACATTTAGAACACACAGAAAAACAGCTCCGACCAGCATCTGTTCGTCAATTTCTATGCAAACTAGTAGCAACATTTTTAGCATTCTTCCACTATTAGAATGATCGATAAAAAAGTAGTTTTCACACGTGGGAGAAACTAGTTCTTTTTGTTATCAATAAAGCATATACAGTAGAGCCCATATGGAAACCATTTACAACCCATTTGTAATTTCGAAACTCAATTTAAATGCAATTACATTTATCTTCTACAATGACAATGTTTTGGTTTGTTTTGAACGTAACCAAATTTGAGCCACATCATTTGTCCTCAGTGGGATCTGGCTGAGAGTGTAATTAATTAAGCTCTTGAACCGCTTGGGATGTGTCACCTTTTGCAGTGTTTCAAAGGCACCTGCCTGACCATCATATTCATGTGTGTACGGATGTAAGGCTATGACTTGTGTACATTTGAATGTGCATCTGCATAGGTCGTACTCGTCTCGTAGTTGCTTCGTTACACACACATAACTTTTGGTTGGACATTGGAGAAGTTTCTGGTTGGTTGTTTGTTTGGCCGGCTGATAAATTGCCACTCAAGTGGATTAAAAATGTTTGCAGCCGAATAAATCTGTGGCCTCGACCTGGACATTTTTCATGCAGTGATGCTGTGGCAGTGGCGCAGTGCATTGGATGCCTTCGGTGGTCTGTCTGGGCCGTGTCCTCCGGTCGCATATTAGTTAAACTTGCAAAAAAGTAATCCCAAGTCAAGTTATGACAGAGAACAAAAAAATAAACGTTCCACCCAGCCACAGCCACAGTCCCAGCCCCGAAGAGTAACACAAATGAAAGGTTCAGGTTCAGGCGTTTCGCTCTATTGGAATTCCCCCTGGCTCTGTCTCTCTCTCTCTCTCTCTCTCTCTCTCTCCGCGTACTTTATGGCAGTTTTTGGGGACTCATCAGCGACTCGAAGCAACTTCAAAGGGCCTCCAGATGTAGCGCTTATTAGCTCGTCGGCATTTTTGGGCATGCAAAGGCATTTTTGAAGAGCGCTCATCTCATCTCTGGAGTCCGTAGTCCGGACTCTGCCTGGGTTCAGGTCAGTTCGGATCGGTTCAGGTGGGGTCTTCACTTTCATATGCCCCCACACACAACGTTTTCATTTTGTTTTACAACTTTCAAGTTTTTCGGTTTTCGTGTGTCTCGTTTCGTTTCGTTTCGTTTTTTTCGCTTCGCTCTTTTCGAATCGAGGGGGAGGGGGCTCCAAAATATTTTTCATGCATACATAAGTATGCTCGGGCACATTCATAAAATTCGGATTAACATATTACTTAATCGGTGAGGCTCTCGCCAGCAGCATTGCCCACTCCTGCTCGCACGAACGCTGTAAAAGACCTTGGCCCAATGGAATACCAGTCCGCCATCCTAGGCGTCGGGCGGTTGGTCGACTCCAAGGCCAATGGCAGTCAGATCGATTCCAGTTCGACCCGCACGCAAGTGGATATCTGTTCGGATATTCTGAATTATCTCTGTCTGCTGTCTATCTGTTTATAAATATCTTTCAATAAATGATAGTTGTAGCCTCATTCTGCAGGGGGGTGCGCTGAGCGGTGTGTGCGGTGTTCTGTGTTCGGCGTTAATTTTTGGCTTGTCATTTGCGGGTCCAGCACTACGAAGTTGCAAATAAAAATGATTAAATATCGGCACCGTGGTGCCAGTGCTGCCAAAATGCGCCAAAAGATTCCGTGCAGAAATAAAACGTCGCGGATGTTCCCCTAAAAGAGAGAATAATTTAGCAAATTATCATATTAAAGCAAAGCAATTAAAGCTGCGGTACCTCGCGCCTCGATCCACTGTGCCCGATCCAAGTACAGCTTGATTTGGCCAAAAATTTGCGCACTGTTTTAAAACGAAGCCCAAAATTAATGTCGATGCTTGATGCTGGTGGCGAGCCCAGCCGATGCTGAGTGGCAAAAAGCGACACCGCGCGACACCGAGACATCGAGACATCGAGGCACACACAACAACAAAATACAAGAATTAATGATGTCGAGAGGGAGAGAGACAAGGTAAGGTAAGGTAAGACACAAATTTTGGTAAACAAGTTCGGCGCACGAGTTGGGTTGGCGAACAATAGCAAAGCCAAGTCGGACTCGGATGCTGAGGCTGAGGCTGATGATGTTGTAATCTTAAAACTGGCAGCGTCGTGCGGCAGGCAAATCAGTTTCAATTCAAGAGCCAACGCAATGGCAATCGTCGGCACGCGGACCTTGCTGCTGCTCTTGATCCACTGCAGCTGGAGTGGGGCACGTAATTCGCAGAGCCTGCACGTGCGCCTGCCGCACGGCGGCTGGCTGATCGGCCGCCACCTGACCACGCACAATGGCCGCCACATGAGAGCCTTCATGGGCGTGCCGTATGCGGTGCCGCCGTTGGGCGACCTGCGCTTCCAGGCACCCCTGGCCGAGCCTGGCTGGGAGGGCGAGCGGCTGGCGGTGAAGGATGCGCCCATTTGCATGCAGCGGGATCCCTTCCGGCGCGACATGCAAATCGAGGGATCCGAGGACTGTCTCTATCTGAATGTGTACACGCCGGAGAACACGATCGACGCGACGAACAGCTCGCTGCCCGTGATGGTCTGGTTCCATGGCGGCGGCTGGCAGTGCGGCGCAGGAGTTAGCAGCTTCTACGGGCCGGACTTTCTGCTGGACCACGACGTTGTCCTGGTGTCCGCCAACTTTCGTCTGGGGCCGCTGGGCTTCCTCAGCACAGAGACGCTCGACTGTCCGGGCAACAATGGGCTCAAGGATCAGCTGGAGGTGCTGCGCTGGGTGCGCACCAACATCGCCTCCTTTGGCGGCAATCCGCGCAGCGTGACCGTCTTCGGAGAGAGCGCGGGCGGAGCGAGCGTCACCTATCACATGCTGTCGGAGAAGTCGCGCGGCCTGCTACATCGCGGCATTGCCCAGTCCGGCACCTACTTCAATCCCTGGGCCCAGCCCGCGCACAAGGGTGTGGCCGCCAGGCGAGCCACTAAGCTCGCCGAGCTGGTGGGCTGCGGCTCCGCCGGAGAGTGGGCATCCAAGCTGAAGTGTCTGCGCCAGAAGCCAGCCGAGGACATTGTCGCCTCGCTGTACGAAATGTTTGTAAGTACATTGCATAGAATCCTTCAAAGGATTGGGGGCAGCTCACCTGTCGATGGTTTTGGTGTAGGTCTGGGACTTTGATCCCATGATACCCTTTCCCCCGGTGATAGAGCCCGAGCATGAGGAGGCATTCTTGACGGTGCCGCCGCGTCAGGCGCTGAAGCCGCATGGACTGGAGCTGCCGCTGCTGGTGGGCGCCACCGCTGAGGAGGGGCTGCTGAAGACGGCGGCCTTGCTCAATCTGCCCCAGCTGATGGACGACTTCAAGGCGCAGTTCGAGCAGGTGCTGCCCGTGGTGCTGAACTACGATCATCACGAGAATGCCGTGCAGCAGCAGATAACGAAGCGCATCGAGGACTTTTACTTCAAGGCGGGCCACGACTACGACAAGTCCAACCATCAGAACCTGACCGATGTGAGTGGTGCATCTGCAAGAGGAGTAAATCCATGAATTTCCATCTCCATCTCTCGCCCGTGCAGCTTATTTCGGATGGCTGGTTCGTGGCTGGCATCGATGAGTATTTGCGTCTGCGCCTGTCCCAGAGTGGCGGCCCCACGTATGTGTACCTGTTCGATCACAAGGGAGCCGCCAGCTTCTCGGAGATCTTCAAGGGAGAGCGCAATGAGTTCTACGGCGCCTGCCACGCTGAGGAGCTGCAGTATCTGTTTCCCATTGGCCGTGAGCTGTTCGTGAGTGCGGTGCCCACACGCCAGGATCTGGAGCTGCGCGAACTTATGCTGAACATCTGGGTCAGCTTCGCCCGAACGGGGTAAGTTAGGCCGCAATCATCTAATGGCATTTTCTAATGCATTTTCCATATCCACAGCAATCCAAATCCAACGAATGCCTCATTAAACCTGCCCATATGGCAGCCTTCGTCCAGTTATCCGGTGGAGTTTGTTCGTCTGGGCAGCAAAGCTGATGACGCAGCCGCTGAGTCGCTTTTCCGCATTGAGGCGGAGCTGATGCAGCAGCGCGTCAATTTTTGGCGCGACCTGCAGCCGCATGTGCCCGCCACACTTCGACACAATGAGCTATAATCCAATGAGTCTATCTTTATACATACTTACATTATTCGTGTTATTATATATATCGGTGCATGGGCGCCCACTGCAAGTAAAAGAAGAAAAGAAATGTTGAAATTACAATTATTACCATTGAAAAATCCACTTTTCTAACATAACGGCGCATGGATGCTGCCAGAGTCGTGAAGCTCCCACATGCCAGATGTGGCAATTATGATACAGGCCTTATGTAGTGCTGCCATATCATTGAAAAATGGTTAAACGGTTAAATAAACAAATACAAAGCTATGTATTTGAATATAAATAGAATGCGCAGAAACACATAAAACAGATGGTAAATTAAATTCATTATTGTTGTTACTTCTTCCGTTTCAAGCGCACTGGTCGTACCATAAACAAACGAAGAGAAAATAGATAAATTAACAGTTATTTATGCCCGAAATAGAAATATCGATAGTCAGCTGCTCGGTGCTCGAGGAATGTACAAATGTACACATGTAAATTTGTGTATATAAGGGATTGTACATACACTAGCATGAACATGGGCATACAGAAAGTGAGGAAATACCCATAGCATTTGAATTTCATTAGATTACTCATAACTGACATCGTCCAAAGTCTGCGGCGGCCATCGCAAAGAAGGAGCTGCTATCTGTATCTGATTGCCACAGCGTGAACGGAACATACTTTCAATTTCCGTCAGATACGAGAAGCATTTGCGGGCAAACGCAATTAGAAATACCACGTGAACTGACGTACCGCCGACCCCCTAGGTCG
Source organism: Drosophila subobscura (assembly GCF_008121235.1). Lineage (NCBI taxonomy): Eukaryota > Metazoa > Arthropoda > Insecta > Diptera > Drosophilidae > Drosophila > Drosophila subobscura. Next base: position 18,279,517 of record NC_048530.1, on the reverse strand, counting down.
TCGCTGCTAAAACACAGATTGAATCGCGGCGCGGAATAAACCAAAGCCCAGCCACTCTCACCTGATAACAAATTGGTCAAATAATCAACAGCGGAACCGCGTAACCAGCAGTAGCAGGGCGTAATAGTTTCCAGCCAGTCACGCCGCAGATGCACGGGTTAATGGATTTTCAGTTTACGCCTCTCCACTGAATAACACAACGCCAAAGCCACAGCCACAGACCCGAGCGATAAGGAGAAACAGAATCTCAAGCCAAACGGTTTCCCCAGTAGATTGCCAGCTATGTCTGCGAACGGTGGCAGCGCTGAGACGACGGGCGCCAGCAAGCCCATCGACATCCAGGTACGGGTGCCCACGCACGAGCGCCTCATGTCCATCGACAAGGGCATGGCGCCGTCCTCGCCAACGCTGCCAAGCCCCACGATACGGCGGAATAAAAGCGACGGCAAACTAATGGCCCAGGACATCAAGGAGGCACGTGTGCGTGTCATCTACACGGGCGGCACCATTGGCATGATGCGAAACGAACGAAATGGTAAGCATCTGCACTGTGCTCTCTGCACTCGCCCAACTTCATTTCTGTTGCCATTTCAGTGCTGGCGCCCATACCCAATGCCCTGGTGCGCAGCATTCGCAAGTATCCGAACATCCACGACGAGGAGTACGCGCTGCGACGCTTTGGCGCCTCAGCATCGATGGCGCCGCTTGTCCTGCCCTTTGTCCAGGGTGTGGACAGAAGGGTCCTGTACCAGGTGACCGAATATACGCCGCTGCTGGACAGCAGCAACATGACGATGAATGACTGGGCGCGCATTGCCAACGATATACAGGTGGGTGGGCATCAGCGCTTCCTTAAGAACTAAATTAATCGAGCAACTGAATGTCAATGGCAGCAATCGTACGAGTTCTTTGACGGCTTCGTGGTGCTGCATGGCACCGACACGCTCTCATACACCGCCTCAGCGCTGTCCTTTATGCTGGAGAATCTGGGCAAGACGGTGATCATCACGGGCTCACAGATCCCGATCTTTGAGACGCGCACCGACGGCAAGGACAACTTCACATCCGCACTGATCATCGCCGGCAACTATATCATACCGGAGGTGTGCATCTTCTTTGGCCACAAACTGATGCGCGGCAATCGCACGGTGAAGGTCAGCTCCAATTCGCTGGACGCTTTCGATTCCCCCAATGTGCCGCCGCTGGCAAGGATTGGCATCGATGTGAATGTGGACTATCGCCTGATCTTTCGGCCCTGCAGCATCGAACGCTTCTGCGTGCACCTGAATCTCGACGAGAATGTGGGCCTGCTGCGAATCTTTCCGAGCATTTCGCTCTCCACATTCCGCGCCTTCCTGGCGCCCCCCATCCGTGGTGTGGTGCTGCAATCGTTCGGCTCTGGCAACATACCCTCGAATCGCCGCGACCTCATCGATGAGCTGCAGGCGGCCGCCGATCGTGGCGTAATCATCATCAACTGCACCCAGTGTCCCAACGGTTCGGTGGCGGAGATCTACGACACCGGCAAGGTGCTGTGCGATCTGGGCGTCATTCCTGGCTATGACATGACCCCCGAAGCGGCCCTATCCAAGCTGGCCTATGTCATTGGCAAGGAGGAGTGGTCGCTGGATGTCAAGAAGCAGGTGAGCAACGCAAGCGATTCGCTTCCGCTTAGGACTATCCCATAAAGTGTTTAATCTGCGTTCCAGATGATGCAGTCGAATCTTCGCGGCGAACTGACCTCGGTGACGGCACCCAAGATGGAGGACTACGATTTGGTGGATGCTGTGGCGCGCTCTCTGCACTTGTCCTCGCCCCAGGAGCTGGACCAGCTGGGCGCCACCCTCTTCCCGGCCATGATCAATGCCGCCGTCGCCGAGGGAGACCTGAAGAAGATCAACAACCTGAAGGCATACGGCGCCGATCTGTCCGGCACCAATCACGACCAACGGACGGCCCTGCACTTGGCCTGTCAGCTGGGCAACGTCGAGATCGTCAAGTATCTGCTGCACAACGGTGTCTCGGTCCACATACGCGATCGCTACGATCGCACGCCACTGCTGGAGGCCGTCTCCACGGACAGCCACGAGATCATCCAACTGCTCATCAATTGTGGCGCCCACCTGACCGGCTCCTCACGGGCCGTCGGCGAGCAGCTGTGCGCGGCCGCTGCCCGCGGCTCCCTGATGCGCCTCAAGTCGTATCAGTATGCGGGCGCCGATCTCTCGCAGCCGGATCCATCGGGACGCACGGCGCTGCATGTGGCCGCCCTGCACGGTTTCCCCGAGGTGGTGGAGTACGTCCTGCCCTACTTCGAGAGTGCCAGCGAGAAGGACTTGCTCGGTCTGAGCGCCTTGGACTATGCGGAGCGTGGCGGCCATACAGCCCTTGTGGACATGCTGAAAGCGGCTCTATGTGCAGCATAGCTATGTGCAGCATAGAAATTCTCCATTGTTTCTTTACTCAAGCCACCGTTACTTAAGTGCTTGCCTCGTGCAGCATCTGTGCAATATTGTGTCTAGTCTGGTTTGGTTGGTTCCTCTTAGCGTAAGAGTTAATAATTGTTGTTATCAGAAGTGTGTAAATTAATTATATAAATGATTGTTAACAGAAAAAGAGGTGCAGATTTTACTCCTTTCCTTGAACAGAAAACTACCGAAAAAAGCGAACGTATCATATTTTCATAGCATACTTTCGGGTGCTGAGTTCATGTTAGGAGCATTGTTCCTATGTCGAAGCTTAATTGTTCCTAAAAAGTCGAAGATCTTTACTTGGAGAAACTACTTTGGTGTTGAAAGTGTTCCCAGCCGCTTAAAGTGTACGTTTTACCACCATCCTTTACTAATTTACTTGTATTAGTGTGACACGCCCTGCCTGCTTTGACTCATGCTTTGCCACTGCTATCTCGCTCCTTTTCAAATCGATGTTCAAGAGTGCACGAGAAAGAGAGAGAGAGAGAGAGAGAGGGATGTCCATAGGTGGGAATCATAGCTAGTTGTTTGATGTATTTTTTTTGGTTTTATTTAAATTTATTTCAAATGATATTTGATGTTTAATTAACAATGTTTCATTTTTTTTTTCCTTTGAGAAAAAAACACTTAGGTTCTTAAGATTTCATGTTTTAAGTATTATAGTTTTTGTTTTGTTTTTCTTTTTTGTGTAACACCCCCGGTTTGTTTTTCTTGCTGCTTGGAACTTCTTCCTGCTTTTGTTTGTTTTAACCATTATCTTTCTGTCGCGCTGTCGGGGGGATGTGTGTTCGGTATGATTTCCATTAAATAATTCAATTGAAAGTAAGACAGGGCGGTTGGTAGAGGGAAGGGTGGGGGTTGGTGTTTGGTACAACAACTGTTGAATGCTGATCTCAAAATCCGTTGCCACATTTTATTATTTGATTTTCATATATCATTTTATATATATATATATATATATCTATATATATGTATATAGATTGTATTTTTTCTTTTTTTTTTTTTGCTACAGCTGACATCAAGTACATTTTGCTTATGATTTGCCTTTTTCTCATTTTCTTTTTGTGTGTGTTCGTATGTATGTGTGTGTGTTTGTGTGTTTTCTCCTCGTTTGTTATGTTGTCATTTTCATTTTCGTTTCTTTTATCTTTATATTTATTTATAGGTTTTTTTTTTTTTTTTTTTTTTTTTTTTTCTGTATTTCTAGTTTAAACATTTAAATACGATTTCCACATGCCTATGAAAATACAGCGCTCATACACGCATGTGTATATGCTCGTATGTATGTATTTATATATATATATATAAATCTATATACCCTTTCAATGCTTTGCAAAAAGTTAAACAAAATTAAAAAAAAAAAACAGCCAAAAACAATCGCAATGAATAATAAGGAAATATATGTATGCTCAAAAACAAATCAAAGAGAGATTGCTCCTCGTTCTCTTTAGCTTCGTTTTGTTTTTACATGCCTAAGAGGGTTGGTGGGGGCGAACAAAGAGTCTTATGTGAGGTGTATGGGGAAGGGGCGGTGCGAAATATAATAAACCATATCAAAATGTTGTGTTTTTGTGTGTGCTGTTGTCAAATGTTTATAAAAAGTTGATTGATTTTTGCTATAGCTCTCCTACCCTCACATCATCCTACAGATCTTCTGCATCGGCAGATACAATTTCAAAGCTTACGACTTATCCATATCCATATCCATACCCATAGTACATTTGTATGTAGTTTCTGGAATTGCTTTAATTTAACTTCAGACATATTCCATTTATAATATGTGATACATATAGACCGCAAGTGTTTGCTCATATATTTGATAGATTTTCTTGCATTTAATTTTCTGAATTGTGAATTGTTTGTGTTTTCAAATTATGTATGGGGGTGGGGATGGTTCTTCCAATTTAGCTACTCAGTTGAGAGTGGGTTGGTTGGCTGGTTGCTTCTGCTTACATAAATTCTCCGCATCAAATCTATATATTTAAGTATCCAAACATACGTACATACATATATATTTATATAGCAATACACTTGTGGGTTTTAATGTGAATGTGTGGGACTTTGTAGGATTGTAGGTTGAACCATTCAAATGACTAAAAACGAAACTACTTAAATGCAAAAATGCCAGCCGAAAAATATAACTTATGGGTTCCTTATACATTTTCTTGTTATATAATTCCCTTTTAATGTATATGTGCTAATGGTTGGGATGGGAGCGATGGATGGTGACAGGGGGAGAGAGAGACAGTGATGGATAGTGGGTGAAGCAAACTGTCCTTTATAGAGAGCGGCGGTGGCCTGGCAGAGCAGTTTTTGTTTTTTCGTTTTTGTTTTGTTTTCGTGACTTTCTTTTATTATTTATATGATTTTTCAAAGCGCTTTTTTTGACTTTTTGTAATGCATTTTGCTCGTGCTTTTCCTTAGGTATGCTTCTTCTTAGTTTTTGCTTTAACAATTACATTTATCCAAGTTTTCTCAAAGCCAATAACAAACTCAATTAAACATAAAACTGAAATCGGGTTGCTTCCATTAACAATGTTGGGTTTGCTCTTGCTTTTTGTCGAAATTTTGGTTTCTAATATATAAGTTTTAGTTTTTAAAAAATAAATGTCTGATTGAAGAATAAAAGAAAGAAAATAAGAGATACGAGTTTCCAATACTCTAGACGTTAAAAAATAGTTATCGTAAGGAATATAGTAATATTAGCCCAAAAAAAAAAATATTTGAAAAAATGCAATGGAAAATCTGAGCAATGCACTTTTTGGATTAAACTGGTTTGTGTAGTTGTTGTTTTTGAATCATTTTAAGAATTAATAGCTTCATCTGCGAAGCTTATTTACTTTCTGTTCGAGCGCAGCTCCTTTCTCTTCTCTCTCCTCAAGAGTTTCCTTTGCTTCCTCTTCTGCTGCTTCTCCTGCTGATGGTTGTTGTATCGCCTATTCCGTTTGCTTCTGCTGTTTGCTGTCGCTTCTGCGTACGTTCGTTGTTATTGCTGCTATTGCGTCTTGTTGCGGTTTGATGGTGCTGCTGTTCTCTTTCGTGTTTTGTTTTTGTTTTGTGTTTTGTTTTCTGTAGTTCTGTAGTTGTTAGTGATTCTGCTGCATGTTGGATAATTTATGGCATTCAGAGCAAGAATTTGCCCAGTAAGAGGCCCAGGATGGCCGCAGCAATGGCAATTGCAATATAAAAGACCGGAATCTGTTTCTCAGCCAGCACTGGGGCATAGGGCTCGTTCTGTTGCTTGAGGTTCGCTGAGCTCCGGTAGCGTGTGATTTGATCCTGCAATCAGAAAAAGATTGTAATCATAAAGGCCATTTCAAGGATGAGCCAGGGCGGTGAACCCACCTTCAAGTATAGATTCTCTTTTCGTAGTTCACTGTTGGTATCCATCAGCGCCTTCATCTTTTCGGACGAGTCCACATGCTCAGTGGCATCGGGCGAATTTGAGGCCTATGAAGTACGTTTGTTTTATTGTTGAGTATTCTTTGGGGTTTGCTACGAAACTCACCTTCTCATTGCTAGACAACTTCGTCTCTGACTTAATGCCCTCGGCGATGACGGAACTGACATTGGTACCCGCATTGCCACCGCCGGCGCTGCCGGCTCCACCGCCCACGGCTCCGCCGCTAGTGTTCTCTGCATTTGCCTCGGTACTGGGCATCTCGAATACGCATTTCAGCTTGGCATCCATCAGCTGCTGCGGCTCCAGCTCCTTCCACTGCAGAGAATGATATCGATGAAGATGCGAGTGTAAATGGGGTAATTGTTCGCAAACTACTTACCAATTTATTCAAATCGGTCAGGTCAGCATCCATCGGGGCGAGGACGCTTTGCACCATGAACTTGTGCTTGTTTTTCTCCTGCTGATCGTACATGAAGGGCTGCAGGCAGACTGTGGGATAGTTGGTGAGATTGTGATTAGATTGGATTCCAGACAGTCCAAATATAGTACTTACTCTCCACCTGGGTCGAGCGAAGAGGCAGGATCTTGCCAATGTTTGGACGTACACAGTAGCGCTTTGGTGCTGTTGTCTTGATCTTGAAGACCAGTGGCAAAGCCGCGTTATTGCTTAGGGTCATGATTGTGACGACGGACCGATTGAAGGGACCTGCAAAAAGAAAAGTGAAAACATTCGATTAGCAATCAATCGAATTAACAGACATACCACCCACTTCTCTTACCCAACCCCCTCCCACACCACCTCATGCCAAGCAACAACTGATTTGTGTCACGTCACGCCCATTGCGTCATTAGGCAAAGTTGGCAGCACCAAAAACGAAGGCAAGTTCAAATTAATTGAATTAAAAGCAGAAGCAAATAACAAAAAAAAAAACCAATAGCTCGAAGCAGTGCAAGGGAGAGCAGCTAAAAGGAGCCGAATCTTGAATACCCTCCCAAGCCATATTGGCGGTGAAAACTGAAGCAATACCCAATAAAACTTCGGAAAGGATTGGATATGCTCCGACAAGATAATTCACATGGCAAATTCCATTACAGTTGCGATCCACGCTTGGGATTCTGCAATGGGTAGACCGTGCAAAAACAACAGAAAAGCAGTGTAACGGATTCCTTTTACTGCTTGCGTGTTCTCCCAATACGCGTGTTCGCTTTGTGTGTGTGTGTTCATGAAGGAAATTTCATTAGACAAAGTCGCGTCATACATGTGCTTCGCCCCCCTCCACCACAGCCCCCTCAACACTTTCCGCTAGTCAACGATCAAAGGAGGAGGTAGGGCGGAGGACAAGAATGGGGCTAAGGCAGGGCTGACATAGGCACACACACACACCTACAATGTTTGTGCACAGTGAAACAAAACAAAAGTAAATGGATATTGCACGAGCGAAATAAAAAATAACTCTTATTCTTTCTCTGCCCTAATCACATCAACACTAGTGTTCTTTACACACATTTGTTTTGTGCTTTTCCAATTAGTAGCAATCGAGTAAATGCATTGCCACCGCCCACTGTGCGAGCTCTCTAGGCTCTGTCATATGGGATTATTGTTGTTGCTGCAACTGCTGCTGCTGTTGCCTTCTGGCCAAAATTCAAAAAGACAAAAAATTAAAAATCAAACAACAACGGCCCATGACAAGTTTTTGCGTATAAAAATAAAATTTTAGCCAAAAACGCAAGGAGAGAGAGACAGACGGCGAGAAAGGTCGGAGAGCGCGAAAGAATAGCGAGAGTAAGAAAACAACGCTAGCCAGCTGCCGGCAACAAGAGCACATCAGTGGAGAATGAAAGAGAGACGGCAGCATTGTCAGAGACGGGCGGGCGGGACGGTACAGGACAGGACAGAAGGAGATGGATGAAAACATGGTGAAACAGCCGCACACCACACGTAGACCTAAAAAAATGTCAAAAATGCCCAACAAAAACAACGGAAATTATTGATAAGCTGCAAAAGAAAGCAGCGCCAAGTGACAAGGAAAGTGAGACAAAGACAGAGACGGAGGTAAAGAGCACCAAAGCGAGACGCAATCACACATCAAGCGCCGTGTGTGTGTGGTGTGTGCTGTTGGTGTTAGTGTGCGTGCGAACTTTGCAGTTTGCTCCAGGCCCTTTTGACCCAACAAAATGAACGAATTTTGCAATAAATTGGAATTCGAAATTGCAATGGTTAAATGTTTAAATGATTGGTGCTGCCGTCGATGCGTCGTCGCCCATATTGGTCGATACATGAACAACATACATATGTATGCATGTATGTAGTAGCAATGGGTGTGCGCGAGTGTGGTTGAGCCAACATGCAAAATGGCCTTTCCCATCTCACACGCTCACACGATGAACGGATGGGGAGAGGAGAGGGAGAGAGAGACAAACAATAACAAATTGCTAAAGAATCTAGATAGTTTCACTTTTTAATTGTTGCCAAAATGCCCCATAAAAATAATAATGAAAAAACACTCACCCACAAAACGCAACTCATGCTCCGGATCAATGGTCAACGGAAGCTCGAAGTTTGGTTTGCTCATGGCTGCTGTTTGTATGGACTCCACTGTTGAAAAATTGCAACTTCTTGTCTGCCTTTCGGTATTTTTCGTTAATTCTTTTGTGCGTTTTTGCGCGCTGCTTGTCCTGGTTTTGCCTTCACCTTGTTGTCGTTGTAGTTGTAGTGGTGGCTGTTAAGGGAATGCGAATGCACACGAAATTGTATTACACACTCACTCAAACACACACACTAGCTCAGCAGAGACACGCAGCACGTAAAAGTTGCTGAATTTCGCTTACGGTTATTGTTCTTCTTGCGTTTCTTCCCGGGCTGCTAATATCTTCCGAGCTAAACCTTTTTATGCTACTTTTATAACCTAATGTCCCGATAGTTATATTTTTCTCTTTTTGACTTTTCACAAGCTGCGCGTCGCTCGTTTGTCGCTGCCTGCTCCGTCCGATTTGTCAGAGAGCGAGGCCAGGCGAAATATCGGTAAATTTATGCGACCACACACACACTCTCGCATACGGTTAGAATATAAAGAAAATACCAAACACAATATTCCGTGTTGTTGCGTACAAAAAAAAACGACGATCAACGTGGATTTCCTGCCTCGTGCAATGCAATTTTCAGTACAGTTAAACGTAGCACTTTCACTCTGGCTTGGCTATTTCACGCACTTCGTTAGTTTTTTCGTCGAAACTAGTAAAATTTTCATATGCAAATGCAAAGGCAAAAAAATTCAGTCAGCAGAAAAACGCCCGTCGAACGCATGCGTCACCTTAGAGTTCTAGGCCGACCGGCAGAATTGTTAAGCAACGCCGTTGACCGGCAAAATGTAGAAGCAACGCCGTTAAATTCAGCGTTGCCATACGGCTGCGTTCCATGCAACTCTGCGTAATGCTGATTTTTGTCGTTCAAAAATACCATCTTAACCGATTTTATCGTACAAAATATAATTTCAAATTGTTTTATTATTAACCGCATTGAAAAAGCATTTTTATTTATTAGCATGTATCAAATTATTTTATTTGTAGGAACAATGCAAGCTCCTGACGGCATATTTATGGCGGTAAACTCATCGCGCTTTGAGAATTTGGCGGTTAAATTTGTGGAATAATTGTTTAATCAGGCGAATTTTCCTTTAAACATGTAACGAGGTTAGATTGTGTTTTCATTTGATCATTTGTTTAATACTAAAATATTTCCATATGCATTCATATGGCATGGAAGTCCTCTAAGTGCGGGGACTGTCTTATGTTTGATGGCGGAATTTTTATATATTTTTATATACAAAAAAAGGTCGAATGTGTGTGTGTCGAATGCTTAAAAGATTAATGTTAAAATTAACGCGACTTTGGCGATTTCAAATCGACGCTTAAAGCTGAATCAAACTGGCAGCCCTGTGCCTTCTTTCTTCTCTCTCCATTTCTTACTCCACGTCCGGAATGGTCTAGGAAGCATTATGAATACGCTCCAAGCCCTCTAAATTTTTCGCCACGAGCATATTTAGGATCGTCTGGGCGGTTATTTCTGTGTGATCAAAGCGGCATTTTCTCGGCGCCAAGGCAACAATTTCACGTATATGGTCAGCCAGGCGATCGGACCTCGCTGGCTTCGACTGCTCCAAGTAGCGCATGAAGGCGTACAAGTAGTTGCGGAAGAAGAACTTGTAGGCAGCTGTAGCCTGGGGAGCGTTGCACAAGTCGATTTGACGCGAGATCTCCGCCATGAGGGCGTGATCGGTTTTGTTTTCAATCGACTTGAAAAAGAGATTCGTCGCCTCTGAGGCGCTCGACTGCATTATGCGCACCAGGAACTTGACAGCAAAGTTGCGATCCGTCGACAAGATATTTGTTATCTTCCAGCGCTCGCTCTGCACCGAAGTCTCCACCAGGGCCAACATCTTCTCGATGAGCTCTGCAGGGAAATAAATAAAGTAAGAACAAAAGTGTTGGCAGAGATGCAGAGTTTGGCACTCACCAGGATCGCCGCTGAGGATGGTTGGGGAATTATTTTTATAATATTTGACAGCAAGGTCGAGGACATCAACGCGGTTTTGGTCGAAGGTGGATAGAGTCCAGCGCAGGGCGTCTATGGTCTTGATCAGCTGCGACAGCACGGGCCAACTGTTCCTGCGCCATTTGGTGAGATTTTCATGCATTTCCACATAGGTTTTGGCCACCTGCAAGCTGTCTGGCGACGCTTTAGCCTCAGTCATTTCCTCAACTTGCTCCTTGCCGTTCGTTTTGATGTATTCATCGGCCGAATCGATGTTTACAAGGGTCTGCAGGATGATCTCGACGAGATGAATGTGATTCGTTTCGGTAAACTTGGCCAGTCCGGCGGCCAGGGCCTCCAGATATCCGGCTTGGGCTGCCTGCAGCTGCTCGGCACTGTACGGCATGGCGCCCGGCTGAAGGTTCAGGCTGTAGTTGCACAAACCCTCGTTGATCCGCTCACGGAAGCTGCTGCTTGAGGGCGTGTGCACGCCTGTCTTCATGCCGTTCAGTATCAACGGATAGGCGTACAGGGAGAGCAGAAAGTCTGTGGCATTCGGACGTGTCAGCATGTAGTCGTCCTTGAAGAGGCTGGCGGTCGTGCTCTTCATGTAGTTCATGGCGTGGGGGGCCAGCTGGCAGGCAAGGTTCCAGAATATGTCCATGAAACGGGAATGCGACATGGCCAGCTCGGCCAGTGACTGCCAGGCCATCTGTGAGTCTTCGTAGCAAATGTCCAGAAACTCCGAGAAGTTCGCACTCTCAGGCTGGTTGTCCAGTCGGTTGAAGAACAGAACGCGACGCGGGTTGGAGGCCCGATTGAAAAATGAGAACGCACCGCTCAGCCCCAGCTCATCGCGTAGCTGCAGAATCTTTTGCTTAACTTCCACGCTGGATCGTACGTAGATGATCTGCACGACCTGACGCAGCACGGCATTGTACTCGCTTCTCAGTTGTTTTTTTGCTGCAAGACTCAGGGTCTCGTCGTCTGCCTCCTCGGCCAGAAATGCTGCAATATGCTTGAAGATCAGGACGATGTGATCGTAGCCCAGGAACTTCACATGCTTCGTCATGGTGTCCACGCACTCTTCGCTCACAAAGCAAATGGGACGCTGAAAGAGTTCCTCCAGTCCGGCCAAGGTCTGCGCCTCGCTTATCTCACCGTTGTCGCCGTCAAGGAAGCACAACAACTCGCGCAAACTGAGTTCTGAGAGGCGTTTCTTGAACGACTTGGCCGCTGCGGCGAAGGCCTTCAGTTGTCCGCAAATCAAGTGATCGGCCAGCTCTGGCTTGTTCTTGTTGACAAGGGTCAGGACACCCGCTGACTGGCAGCAGATGACCTCCTGGTAGCTGTAGAGCATCTGGTGGGAGGCAATCTCCAGCCAGCTCATGAATGTGTCCACGGTAACCAGCTGTAGGACACGCTGCAGCGCGTCCATCAGAATCGTGGCATAACGATTCTCCAATTGCTCTGCATTCTCCGGCTTTGGGGTGCTTGTTTCATCGCAGTCCATGAACCGATACATGGCCCAGTGTTGTGGCTTCTCAGTGGGCGGCTGGAGCACAGCGAGCAGCACATCGATCAGCTGGTTCATGGCCAGTGCTAGGTAACGCTTGCGCGGAGTCGGAAACAGTGCGCGCAAGCGATCGGTGCTGTCCAGCAGATGACGCTGCAGCAGATTGGCTGTTTGGTCCAGCAGCTCGTTGGCATTTTCCAGTTTGTAAAGAGTCATGGCCTGGCGTGCGGACATGAGGAAGCCCGTGATTAGCGGCAGGGAATCGAAATGGTTGGAGACCAACTTGGTGACGTTTTCGTTTAGATAATCGTAGTACTGGCTGGCTATGCAGCTCTGTCCGTAGGCCAGGAACTCGTTCAGCGGCTGCTGCAGACCGCATTTCAGGGCAATGGCAATGGCCACGACTGCCGACATGGGTGGTGTCAGGCCCACCAAATGGACGCAGTCCGTATTGTAACGATCCTTCTTCAAGCACTCTGTGGTGTTGAGTATTAGCAGGGCCAGGACACCGCGCAAATCGTTCATGGCCTCAGCGCCAGTCGGCTCGGTGACCATTTCGTCTTGAGTTTTTCATGTGGCCGTTGCGCCACGAGATTGTGCTCCAGCAGCACTTTGGTTACCACATTGCAGATCTCGGCAATGTGCTCGTCATCGCCTGTTTATATGAGGAGCCATTTTAAATATATTTGTTGCCTGTTTACCGCTATGTTTTAGTAGCTTAGACTTACCGCTTAAATACACAAATGTGTTGAGCTTCTTTGAATCACTGTTGTAGCGCTTGAGTGTGTCGCCCAACTGGGCAAACACCTCGCAATTGTCCAGCGGAGACACTTTCATTTTCCGAATCTTTGTGCCAAGCTTAAAAACAATTAAATTTAAACGCAAACTTCGGACAAGACGAAAACTGAAATGTGCGTTTTGATCGGATTTATGCGATGTCTAGCGCCGATATCCGTAATATCGATATAACGTCTAGAAATAATTGATGGTTAAATTTTATATTTGGCTGTTACCACGAATATGTGCACAATAACTGATAGCTGAACATAAATATTTATTTTATTGGGCTAAAACGAGACGCATTATTCAAAACTTTAGTATGGAATAATATTGAATGATAGTCGAGTGCCAGCGTTGCCACCTAGCTGTGGTCGGGTGAAGCCGACCAGCTATTAATGCGCTCTTAAATGGTTTTAACAAACATTAGCTGTTATTTAATTTAAACCATGTAGACCTGTGCTTAGTTAAAGGTGCGACTGCATAATGTCAACCCGATGGAATCTGTAAATGTCGCAGTTTGGCGGGCTACAGCGATCAGCTGTCCGCCGCATCGATTAGTGGCCGCCTATCGGCCGGCTGCAGCAAGAAGCAAACGCAAATTTGGTCTCGAAAGGGCCAAGGCGAGCGCAAAACGAAGCAAACGTGTGAAACGGGTCAAGCGAAAGTGGGCCAAGACCATGCAATAGGCAAACTAGTGAGAAGCCGCACACTGCCAAGACTACAGCAAGGAGACAGCGGAGGATAGTCATCATGGAGTTGCGTGAGCTGCGCGCCAGCACCAGCGCCTCGGCCGGCACCACCAGCAGCAGCAGCGGCAGTAGCAACAGCAACAGTGGCATCGGTGGAATCACTGGTGGCAGCGGCGGAGGCGTCGAGCTGGGTGGCATCTGTATTGGGAGCGCCGGCGGTGGTGGCGTCCAGCGTATGCCAACCAAGGCGGATCTGTTCATGGAGCAGTTGAATGCCACAAATGCCAAAAAGGTGGCCCTACTCCTAGTCCTGGGCTTCATACTCTACCACGGCCTGCTCAATTGGAACTACGGTGGGTGCTCCCCTCTCGCTCTCTCTCTCTCTCTATGTCTCTGTGTTTTCGTATCGATTTGTCCTGTTGAAAGTTATAATTGAATTTGCCCATTAACAGGCAGCGACTCCTGCCAGTGGCTGCTGTCGAAGGGCCGCTTCAAGGGCGACAACGAATGGCAGCCGTACGGGTGCATGGTGCACAAATACTCCCTCACGTGAGTGGCAATTCAAAATTGTGAATTCAATTAACATTTTTACCCCACCCCCCCACATTCCCACAATTATCATAGATAACTCTTTCTATCTCTATCTCTCTTCCCATGCGAATGACTCACCCACTGACTGGCCCACCCACCCACGGAACGCTATGCCATGCCACGCCTTGCCACTATCTGCCGCACTGACAGCGATACGCGGCGATGCCTGCGCTACCTGGCCTTCTTCGACAACAAAAACAACTTCGTGTTCATTGGGGACGAGAGCGTGCGCCTGCTGTACGAGCGGTTCATCGAGCAGCTGCGCCAGCTGCCGCTGTCCTCCGACGAGGACAACAACGGATCATCGCGGGCCCACGACGACAGTGCAGCGGTGCGGTTCGAGGACAACAAGCTGCACATGCTGGCCCAGTACATCAGGGCCGAGGAGGTCAGTCCATCGCTCATCGATCGCCTGTACAGGCTGGAGGCCGAGAAGCAGCTGTCCTCCGTCTATGTGGTGGGGCTGACCTACTCGGGCCTGCTCGGCGGCAACATAACCGAGGAGGTGCTGCGACAGTACAGCGCAAATCTCACCCTGCTGGTGGCCCCCTTTCACCGACTGGTGGCTCAGACATCGCGTGTGCTCTGGAAACTGGCTGATCGCGTGGACGAAGAGAAGCTGCCGGCCGCCTGGAAGCTGCTGCTCAATGAGGACATCGATCGGCTGAATCATGTGGCCCGCAACGTCTTTCGCTACACGGAGGCCACCGTCTGGGAGTCGGCCTGGCACATTGCCAACGGTCTGCTGGACGCCGCCATCGACGGCCATCAGCTGTGTGCCCACGGCCAGCGGCTGGAGGTGCAGCTGCTGTGGAACATGTACTGCAACGACTACATGAACTACAACGATGGCACCTGCTGCAGCAGCTCAGAGCCCCACACCACGCTGCAGATTGTTGCCTACGCCCTGTTCGGCGTCTGCATAACGCTCGTCTGCGGCATGTGCCTGCGTCGCTGGCTGCTCCACCTGCGTGGCCACACGCTCTACGTGCCACTGCAGCAGCATCAGCCAAACAGCGGAGGAAGAGGCGGCGGCGGCGGCGGCGGCGGCGGCGGCGGCGGCGGCGGCGGCGGCGGCGGCGGCGGCGGTCCCACCCATGCCCTGTCCGCACTGATCACGGACTATGGCACACCGATGGTGGCGCTGTCGCTGCTCGGCCTAATCATGGCCTACTTCTACCTGTGCGACCGCACAAACTTCTTCATGAAGGAGAACAAATACTACTCGGAGTTCAGCTTCTGGATACCCGTGGGCTACGTGTTTGCACTGGGTCTGTTCTTCACGGAGGACTCGCGCTTCACCAAGGTCCTCAACAGAGACCAAACAGACGAGCTGCGCGGCTGGATATTGCTGGTGGTGCTGATCTACTACATGACGGGCGCGCAGCGTGTGCTGCCCATTCACATGCACATCAAGCTGCTCATCTCGGGCTACTTCTTCCTCACCGGCTACACGCACTTCACACACCTCTGGCAGACGGGGGGCAGTGGCTCGCTGTTTGTCCGCTTCTTCCAGGCCATGTTCCGTGTGAACTTCCTCAGCGTGCTGCTCTGCTTCTGCATGAACCGTCCGTATCAGTTCTACTACTTTGTGCCGCTCCTCTCCTTCTGGCTGTGCATCGTGTACTTTGTGCTGTCGCTGCCGCCGAGGATATCGTCCGCGTCGGTGGACTCCAATCCGCTGCACTATCTCTATCTGGTGTGCAAATGCATCGGCTGCCTGGGCGTCATCACGGTGCTGTTCATGTCCGAAGTCTTCTTCGAGCGCATCTTTGTGACGCGTCCGTGGAAGGCGCTGTTCGTCACCACCGACGACGATCTGCACGAGTGGTGGCACCAGTGGAAGCTGGACCGGTACACGGTCACCTTTGGCATGATGTACGCCGCCTGTTTCCACATTGCCCAGAAATACAATGTCTTCGATGACAACAACCATGGCAATATGTTTGCGCGTCGCACCTCCATCTCGGTGACGCTGCTGGCCCTCCTGGGTGTCGGCATCTACACGTCCTTCTCGTTCCTGTGCCGCAATGTGCAGAACTGCGAGGAGATCCACTCGTACATCCTCTTCATACCCATTGTCGGGTATGTGGTGCTGCGCAACATTTCGGGCATACTGCGCACCCGATACTCCAGCTTCTTTGCCTGGTTCGGGCGCATCTCGCTGGAGCTGTTTGTCTGCCAGTATCACATCTGGCTAGCCGCCGACCGCCACGGAGTGCTCGTGCTGCTGCCGGGCTTCCCCACGCTCAACATGATCATCACCTCGTTCATCTTTGTCTGCGTCTCGCATGAGGTGCACCGCCTGACGCATATCCTGCTGCCCTACGCCGTGCCCAATGACTGGCGTCTCGTAATGCGCAATTTTGTCATCTTTCTCATTGTGCTGATCCCTGTGGCCCGGTCCGATGGCATGTTCTGAGCACAATTTAATTGTCGCCAGCTCATGTCCCACACACAATCTGGGGGGATACGGAGTATGTTTGTAGAGCGTGCCATTGCTGTAAGCCAATTGTAGGTTAAACTTCAACTTTATCCTTCGTGCAATATCCTTCACGACACTTGATTATTTACTTCTTGCTCTCTTTTCCACTTTTCTACTTTTCTTTCTATTGATTAGCTTTTTTTACTCAATTTGCTCAAAGACTGATCTTAATTCAATTCAAAATTAAACTGCAAAATGATTTGCTAGCTAAATTCAAACTGTTCAATCGCTGGAAACTGAACGTGCAATTGTCTTATAGTTGTGAAACGCAATATTTACATGCATATAAATTATATAAATATTTAGATAACGTGCAAAAAGGTATACAAAACATTTACACACATTTATTGATATATTTTATGCATATGTATACCATCTAGAATTAACTTAGCCTTATGTACAATTTGCACAAATTACTTAACATTTCACCACTCAGACAAACACACACACACACACACACACACACACACACACGAAGCGGCAACCAAATGTTTGTATAGCGCCAGAAAATAAAGCATTGAAAATACAAGTATTGTATGTGATTGTAGCAATGCCATTAGCTGATAATGCAACTGAGTCCACTAAGCCCACATTGATGGGCTTCAGTGATAAATACTTTGGCTAATAAACTTAATCAAGCATAATATGATAAGCAAGTAATTGCATAACCTGTCAGCGTTTATGCTACTCTTTCGTTTCTACTTAATGCACAAGTCATAATCTCCTCAGTGGGTATCCAACAGTTGGGTTGAACCATTAGTACCTGATGGCGCGCAGGGGAGCAGAAGGAGAGGGTGTCTCCATGGGATGTGATTTACAATTTGTGTATAACTACAATCTTAATTTTTTCGCGAGTCTTCTATAAATGATCGCTGCTGCAAGCGATCCTTCAAAAGCTCCTAACTCGAAAACTGTGCATCGAAAAGTACTGTACATAGTGGCGTCGGTGTCGTGTGCACCCACGCACCCCCATTGAGAGTGTGGTGAAAAGCAGGGATGCTTTCTTGTCCCATCCGAGCACAAGAAAGCTTTCTTGCGCACCTTTCACAAGCGTTTCAGCGGTTGGTCTCGGTCACGGCTTTGGGTCCTATCAATAAAGGCTGCCAAGGCTAGCCTAAACGCAAGTCGAAGCTTTTAGGCTCTCGTTCTTTATATTTATAGCTTGAGTTATCTATGTAATAAATGTAGCTTTAAGCATTGCACTTTAACTTTACAATGCAACATTTCTGCTGTTTCCAGAAAAAGCTCCGAAAAAGTTCAAGTCTGCTGCCGTTTTGGCAAACTATCAGAATATAATCATACCGTTAGATTGCGGCGGGGTGAAGAATTTCAGCTTTGATACCGTTTCATACTGTCACTTGTTGCTTGTTTTGATGCACAATTTTGCATGATACAGCGAAGCGCTCAAAAGTATTTAAATCGAAAGGCCCTTCCAAAAGAGTGGTGAATATTTTTGATACTGTGCATTGATCGTGTTTTAATGGCCTCATGGTGGTGAAGTGTTCAAAACGATGGTGACTTCTTGAAGCATGACATAAAAGTGCTGAGAGAAAGAAGAGAAGCGCATCGCAAAAACTATCTTGCAAAAAATCCCAGATAGAGCTTCTTCCGATGAAGGAGACCGAGAATTCAGCTTCCTGTGTTCTGAAATAATGCCAAACAACTTGAATTCGAACCATATAGTAGCTTTTTGTTAAACAAATTTTAACTGGAAAACAGTTCATCAACAAGTGGTGGCTTCGTTGTCTTATGCACCCACACACCCGCACCAGAAGTGTGGTGAAAAACGGTCGTGCATGCTTGTCCAATCCGAGCACACGGAAGCTTCCCTGCCCACCTTCAAAGCCAGCAGCTGAAAGTTCTGCGACTCGGTCGCCTCGGTCCCTCCTTCGGGTCCTATAAATACCGACTTCCGCGTCCCACTAGCTTCAGTTAGCGCCCGAAAGTACATCGAAACGGTTGGTTGGCATCGCACTGTCCCCCAGGAACCCCCAAAGTGGCAGCAACAGGAACAACACACCCGAAGAGCGGAAAGAAGTCCGACGGCTAAGCCAATGTTTGAATGAACGCAATGAGCTGCTGAAGTGAAGTTTTCCCGCGATTATTTGCTGCCACTCTGGGCTCTACGGTTACTTCCTGTAATTCTGATTATTATTTTTCTGTGCCACTATAGAGTGCTGTGCTGTGCCATTAAATCGTTTGCAGATTTGTGGAACTAATACTTCAGGCAAGTGTTAGAAAACTTAAGTGTCAAAATGTGCGTGTCTTTTGTAATCGAATTACTGGTTTTTCTTCTTGTATTTTTTTTTAATGTTTTTACAGTGAAAACCAAAGTTATAAAAACGAAAACTTTGAAATGCTAATTCAAATCATCAAAATGTTCAAATCGAACTTCAGCGGATACAGCTATCGAAATTTTAAATCCTCCATTTAGTTTAAATAAACAAAAATTGGAAATGAAAATTTTTCTGTTATTACTATTAATTTATTTCTTTATTGTACACAATTTGTTTCGTTTCCCATCAACTGGAAAGCGCACCGAGCCAGTGAAATTAACTCTATTGGTGTGTAAGCCAAACACTTATCCCAACACTCCCATTAATTGCATCAAAGGTGAGTGCGATTGAGATTTGTCTCGCTCTAATTTAGTTGCTTAAAGTGCTTTTTTTTTGGGTTCTATTTGAAAATAAATATTCTTACATGCAAGATGAGTCGTGCTAGTAAGTCCGTCTGTTCTGTGAAATATATTTTGGAATCGCGCATCTTTTTCATCCATCTGTGGATGTTTGTCCTTTGATTATTGCTAAATGTTGCGAAATAAAGAGGCATCTCGCATTGAAACCATTTAAATCCGCGAGTATTGCATTACTTTATCTGGTCCAAGAACAGAACTGACAGAACAAACGCTGCCTGTATTGGGCTTTCTCTACGAGAAATGCTAGATGAGCAGAAATTTGATTTCGAGCATTTAACAGCCGTGAAATTTCAAAGCTAAACTGACAACTGAAAAGTCGTGGACATCTGCAATTTCAAATTAAATAAGCTTAAGCTGAGGCGGAAATATTGCCACCCTAAAATGTTATGAAGAGTTCGATTAGCTCGTCAAAGTCTCTCCGCTTGTGTACAATTTCCTTTAGCTTCGCTTGGAAGAACACCAACCAATTATTATATTTAGAACGATTCACGTGCGCGGCCACATTGTTGAGACGCAAAGGACTGTGTTTCTGACAGCTGCAGACTTTTCCAATATTCTTGAAGCTATTTAAAAATTGCATTTTGCTAGATGCGTTCGTTCCTTTTGCTTCCTTTTCTCTTTGATCTGCGTTGAACTTCAAAATTCCTAAACATTTATTGAGCGCGGTGCTTGGTTAGTTTTTCAAATGAAAATAGACCTAAAATGAATAAATTAAATGCAACTTTTTCCCATGAATGTTTTAGAATTTGGTGTTCCAATTTAGTTTACCAAAATATACCAAATGCGACCGCAAATAAGTTTTTGGACCCACGACCATAAAATGTTTGGTCCGATTTTGGCGCGCAAAACATTTTTGTTGTCAACAAGTGGCTTCGGTTACTCGGGAAAACTACCCACACATTCTACCCCGAAAGTGTGGTCAGAAGCATGGGTGCATGCCTGTCCAATCCGAGCACACGAAAGCTTCCTTGCTCACCCACCTCGAAAGCCCCTTGAAAGCTATCGGCTGAAAGCTTTGCGGCATCCTTCGTTAGAGCTTCGGCGCGTGGCTCCTATAAATATCGACTCTCCTGGCTCACAAGCTTCAGTTAGCGCCTGAACGTACTTCGAAACGGTTGGTTGGCAGCGCACAGTCCCCCAAAAACCCCAAAGTGGCAGCAACAGGAACAACACATTACCAGAAAGCGCTCCAACGGCTAAGCCGCTGTTTGAATGAATGAAAGTGTTCCCGCGCATATTTGCTGCCACTCTGGAGACCACGGTTAAATTCAGTATTTCTTATTCTTTGTTATTTTTTTGGTGTGTGCAGAGTGCAGTGCCGTGCCAACGCATCGTTTCGAGACTACTTATATTTGCAGATCTGTGAAAGTAGTACGTCAGGCGAGTGCAAAGTGTTTGTGTCTGTGGAATCTAACTACTTTTTTCCTCCTTTTTTTTACTGTTATTCCAGTCAAAGCCAAAGTTATAAAAAAGAAAGTATCGATAAAGCTAACTCAAAAGAAAAAACATCAAAGCTAAGAATTTGGAGTGAATGCTGAAACAAAAAATAAAACAAAACTGATTTGGTAATTGATCCAGAAATTTGAATTTGAATTTGAATTTGGACTTGAAGTTGAAAACCAACCTTTTCGAATTGAAACAACTGGAGAAGACGACCATTTCCATTGGAAATATCAACCACTGGTGAGTGTGACAGAGATTTTGACCATCAGTTTCTGTTGTAAGATTGATTGATGTTACGATTTCAAGTAGTTGATGTTTTTCATTGTTACTTTTCTCTTTACAATTATAGTTTTTAATCGGCAAACAAAATATTAGTTTTGATTAATTCACAGAGGTTCAAATAGACCCAGCAGCAGAAGTTTAAAGCTGGCCAGGCGATTATTTCGTGTCGCAGTTTTCTAAAACCTTTTACTGCGCATTAATTATTTCACAAGTGGCTGTTCGAGTATCTTTCAGATTCATTCTGGAACAGTCCTTAGTGCTTAGCTCTGCTTCGGGTCCCAGCCAACCCGCAACTCCTTCACTGATTTTTACATTTTCCATTTAATTTGTGGTCTAATAAGCTGAATTCGCCAGAACTGGCTAAGGTGAGGTGCAGATATCCCCTTACCACCTTCGCCTCTGAGGCATGTCCTTGAGTGTCTAGCAGCTAATTAGAATAGTGTTGACGACTCTTCTTGGACCGGGCTGCCGCTTGTTTTGATTGTGCCAGACAGTCGCTCAGACAACGCTCGTCTTGACACACAATTTGGAATTTTTCTGCATAGTTTAACAGAAGCAACCACGCTAAGAAACATAGTTTTTAACATACATACATTTATACATGCATATGTACATAACTCAACCAAATTCGTATTAGTTTTAATTCATTTTTTAGCATTTACTTTTAAGAAACCATTTTTTGTTTGTTTTTCAAATAAATAAATAGAATTTTGTGTTAGTTTTTGGTTGTCTGCAGGTGTTGATTTTCGAATTGTTGTACCAATCTCTAGTTGGATTTTGCAGTCAACTTGGATTCTCACTCTAATCAGTTCTTAGAGAACTTTCCTCTTTTATGAAAACTATTTCATCATCTAAATAAATCTAGATACAGTTTATTACCAAAACTAGTTTGTAGTCTACAATTTACCATATAATTTGATTCTAGCTAGTCTTTAAAAATATGTTTCGAAGGTTAGAGATCTACTTTTCAAGTACTATTTGAGTTTTGTAGTCCTAGTTGTTGATTTTATAATATTATAATTATAATATTTAGTTGGTTAATAATTTGTCTTCCACTTCGCGTCTATTTCACTGTCACTTTTGAAAACATTCATAAAAAATAGCAAAGGTACAGAATTTAAGGGCAGAATCTGCAGGCTGGGCTACTATTTTGTTTGCTTCCGACTGGGTTTAGTTTTTTTTCCACAATCTGCATCGCATTCTCGAGGAGTACAATTTTTAAGAATATAAACCAAATGTTATTACATCCTTTTAGTATTAGCTTTTAGCTTTTTTGCTCTTTGTATTCGAGCTAGGCCCACCATTAGGTAGATATTTTCTCAATCTAGACGGATTTTCATGCAGATTACAGATTACAGAATGTTACACAATATTACTTTATTTGTATAATTTATCATAGTTTTCTTTTATATTACTATTACTTTTTTGTGTGCATCAATTTAGGATACATTTTGGATTATGCTGTGAGCCTTGCAGTACCTGTTGAATTTTAACCGAATGCAATAAATGGCAATATATTTTCTTGTTTTGTTTTAACTTTAATATTTCAGCGCTGGCGGCTGTACAAACATGAAATATCAAACAGTAATTTTTTGCACTTTTATCATAGATATGCATTTTCGCTCAATGAATTTTGGTTTCATTTTTTAATTTTGTCGTTTTTGCATGCTGGTTGCAATATAAGCTGACAGTCAAAAGGTACGCAAATAAATATATTGCTGCTTGGTTTTTTTTTTCCTGTTATTTGATGTGACTTATTTGCTCTGCCGTTAATAATGTAAGCTGCTACTGCATTGATTTCACCGCCATATGAGGCTGGGCAGCCTTTACAGTGCCCAATCTCCAGCTCGGTTCTACTCACATTTCAGCTCCCATTCTGTTAATTTTTTCCGCCACATTTCATTTTGTAATGAAAGTTCTTCGCGTTTGGCATTTTCCGTTTGACGTTTGAAAAGAGTAAACTGTCATTGGTTTTTCATCTGCACCATCAGAGCCTGAGGCGAAGCCTCAGACCAAAGCAGTGAAAATGCGCAGCAGGCAGACGAGGCAATCGTCGTCTGCCCTCGCGGAGGTTCCACCTGCTCGCTTTATTGGTTGCTTCGGACTGTGCTTTTGGTTGCAAATTGAATGCTTCCTTCATGCTATGCGCCTTATGCATCATACCGTATTGATTCTTTTAGAACAGTCTCCATAATTTACCTATGACTTAGCTATTTACCCCCTATTTACTCTGCCTCTCGGCCAAGCTCATATCCAAAGAATTTCCGCATCGTATACTCGGATGCCAGAACATGTCCTACGGTAAAGCCTTCGGCTTTACACATCGACCCCGGCACCATCGGCACTTTTTGCGTGCAGGCCTCTTTTGGTGCACGGCTCATAGCAGGATGCGTAGCTTGCAACGGTCGAGAAATGTAATGAGAAATGAGCGATTTGGCCACAGGTGAAGCACGCGTGGCAGAACCAGTGCTGCGTGGAGTATTGCCAGCCATAAACCCTGAAGGTTCGCTTGGGGCTGTTGTGCTCTTTGGCCAACGTTGCGCGGTCCGTGGAACGGGGCCACGGTGTGGGTGGCTCATAAAACCGAATGATAAATCGCTCAATCAGGCTGAACTTTATTAAAAGTCTATCGATAACGATTCTAATTGATAGTTGAACTGATTATGGCACGTATTTATGCTTAAAATATATGACTCAGTCCTATCTATAGATAGCCCTCAATGATGATTGAAGCTTCTCCATTGGGAAACCAATTCTTTTCATAGTTTATCAGATTTTTACCTTACCATTTAGGGTATTAAAAAAGGCCCACATCTTCCCATCCCCTAGTGTCCACTTAACCAGAGTTTTCCCAACCAAAAATGTGATACAAATTAGTCACTTACATAACATAAACATAAATCTCTTTGAGCTAGTTTTGTAATATTATTATACTCAAGTTCCAGAATTTATTATTCAACTTGTAGACTATATCAAATGGTTAAAATATAACCAACATTATCCATTAATCGTTTAACCACAAATAGTCAGAGATTTTAACATTTGATCAGTAGTTCACGGGCCATAAAGTGATGAAAACTTTGTTTCTTTTTAATTAATTAGTTTGACTTTACACACGACTTCGATTAAGCAAAAATATAAAGAAATTCTTTATAACAATTTAAAAGGCAACAGAAGAACAAAGTGAAACCACAAATGAGTTCAATTTTGTAGAAGTGAGTGAAAATTAAAAGAAAATTTGGAGAATTTACTGTTTTTTGTGTAAGCAAGGAAAAATATATTGGCGAATATTTGGCCAAAGAGTGTTAATTTTCGTTTCCTGGGCCAAATTAAAATTAGTCACCTTCGCATGAGAGGCCACTGAGCCACAGAAATATGCTCCTCTGGGCACCGTGCTGAGCGGCATCTCCGTTGCTGTCCATCAACTGTGGGTGCTTCTGTTCTGCCAACTGCCACTTGCCAACTGCCTTGCATGTCTGTCTGTTTGGCTACATTTTTTCTTGTTCCAAAATTTGCGTCGGAAAATTCATTCTTCTTTTCTACGAAAAGTCAGGGAAATTTTGATGAGGGGCTTGTGGGTGTGCGGCACAAACACACACACACACACACATATGTACATGTTATATTTTCTAAGCATGGGCCTCTCTGAGGGTGCACCACCACCAACAAATGTAATTTTCTAATTTTGCTTAATTTAATTTCTTGAGCCAGGGCTCGAGCCAGAGCTCGGTTTGAGCAATGCTCAAATGCCAAATGTTGCTTCTGCGTGTGCGTAGAGCTCCATTTCTGTGTGGTACCATACGAGAAATAAATCAAAATAAAACATGAAGTAAAGGCTAGCTGCAGGGGGCGCGACTTCAAGCACCCTTGCAGCTTTCTAAGTTGGATAGATTTCCCTTTTTTTCAAGCAAGTGAAGGACTTGAAATTCTAAATAAACATCTCAGAGTATCTACAAAGCCGTTCACATGTGACTTATCGTGGGCTCCTACTGCCACTTATTTATGATATGCTAAGCAGAGTCGCTGTATAAGCATAAGGGTATTATGACGGCAAGCAAACGACTTAGTCACTCCCCACCGCGCCACCAAACGTTCGCCGGAAATAAGGCAGAAAAATGAAATAAGATAAATGAGCCAATTTGACTTTTGCGTGCGTGCTTCGCCCCGCCGGTTTCCACCCAACTCACCTGCTTTTCTTTTACTTTTTGTTCTCTGCCTGTT
This sequence comes from Drosophila subobscura, assembly GCF_008121235.1. Taxonomy (NCBI): domain Eukaryota; kingdom Metazoa; phylum Arthropoda; class Insecta; order Diptera; family Drosophilidae; genus Drosophila; species Drosophila subobscura. The sequence continues at coordinate 18,254,410 of NC_048530.1, read as the reverse complement.
TCTGTCTGCTTCGCGTCTAGCATTTTCCCTGTGTGTGCAAAGCCTAGCCATATGCATTCCAGTCAAGCGGCACAGTGATTCGGTGAATTTTGTGTGTCAATAAGCGCCAGCGAGTCTTTTGTACGCTGCGAGATCGTGGGAATCTGGCAATATTTTGGTTAGAAAATAATTGAAGTGGCAACATGGATTAGAACAAATAATCTGTGGGATATTTTCATCGTTTTCGGTCGGTTTCGCCCACTCTCTCTCTCTCTTTTCGAGTGCTCTCCAATTTGTTTGGCTCTCGGTTCGCTGTATAATTTCTAATTCCCTGTCTATTCTCCACACGCTCCCTTTCCATCAGCCCATTCTCCTTTTTTTCCGCCTGCTGTGACGCTTTGGTTCACACGAATTCTGATGCGTGTACTGCTTTTTGTTCTTCCTGCCTGCCTGCCTGCATGCCTGCCTGTCTGTGCGGGCACGTTCATGTGTGCCCTTGTGGAGCATCTTCTTCTCCGCGCTCCCTTTCAATGAAACCTTTGGCGCTCTCTTACTGTGGCAGGCAGGCGGTAGGTACCGCCAACTAGCCCAGAGTGCTGCTGCTGCTGCTGCTGCTGTGAAAAGAACAAAGCAGAAATAAGAAAAAATTCAACGTGAGTCGACTGAAAAAGCCATTAAGGCGTCAAAGTCAATGCACTCGAGCGCTGGCGGTGGACAGATGGCTGGAAGGGCAAAATGGTTACAGGAAGTAGCATATCGAAGGTGGCGCAACAGTGGACAGTGGGCGGAGGGTCCAGGGGCTAGCTCTGGGTGATTTATTGACATTCGAAGTGACTTTCAGCGCGTGACGCGGCCTCTGTTTTTGGGCACAACCAGCAAGCGCGGGAAAGTATCCTACAAAATGTTTTAAATTTATATTTTCCTATCCTACACCAGGTTTCCCCACTGTCCGGTGCTGCTCCCATGTAATACATGCTCCTCCTCAATTTTGCTCATTTTCCTGCTCTTGTTATGTCCCCCGTTATTGTTTCTATTTTGCTCCTGTGTTAGTCTTGCCTTCTGGTATTGCTCCTTCCATTCCTTCAGTGATTCAGTCTGGTATTCCTCATGATTGTCTGTGTAACATCTCATGATATTTACGACTGATATCCTTCTGCTGGTTTTCTTCTCATCATTTTCCGTAAAGTTCTTCTGGAATTCCTCCTATGATGATCCTATGTCTATCGATTCTCAATGAATTATTCAGCAGCTGTTAGCAGTGTGCCTGGCGGGGCACTGCATTACCCACTTACGTTTTACCCTGTCTACGTTTTGGCCATTTTCCGCTTGTGCGGATCGCCATTTGCCGTTGCCATTGCCGTTGCCGTTGCCGTTGTCACTGTGGCGCTGTTTCTGCTGCTGTCGCATTTGCGGTCGCTGCTGCCCCTCTGGTTATTGGGCTCCATAATTAATCGAGGGGGCAACGAGGGGCCTATAATTAATAAGCCCAATCAACACGCATGCGATCCAATGTTGGATTCGATTAAATTGGGCTTAATTGAAAATGATTCTAATCGGCCATTCCTGCCGCCATACCGCTGCCTCGGTGCCCAAATGGAGTCTCACCCACATAAACCGTTAACCATTCACTGTATTGTCTTCTTCTTTTGCATGCAGTGACCTTCTCCCCTCAATGACTGGCTTCAGCTCGTTGTTTGCGAACTTTTAGCAGCTAAACGCTTTACGTTTGTGCAAACAAAACAAATCCATTTGCCCGGAATCAATCTGCTGTTGTAATGCAATTTGCATACAATGTATGATGCGATTTCCCATTAGCTTGTTGCAGCGTCGCGACAGCAGGTTGTGTGTAAAATAAATATATAAATATACTCGCGCCTCCGTGGGAGGCCCTCACGCCGCAACGAAACCAATTCTAACATTCGTATTACTGTGCCAAAAAAAAGAATCCTGCACTGCCTGAAATAGTTGAACGTTTAACTGAGGTAACAAGCAATGCATTAAATGCAGTTTTTTTTAATAGGGTAGTCCATTCCAATTGCAGGCAATAAATCAATCAAATTTTAATGAGAGACCACTTCCACAGGCTCCAATTGATGCAGGCCCAATGGCATGAGAGCAGAAAAAGATTTTGCACTTAGCTTGGCACTTTGTACTTGTTGCACATTTCTGTGTTAATTCGACGAGAGCTCTTAACACTCATTGTCTGTTATACATAGAACAATTCGAAGCAAGCTTAGCTTCAAGATTTATTTAGAAGCGGCCCGAAGAGGTGTCAAAAGCCCACTGCTTCTGCATAAGCAGCAGGCTGGACTCAATCAACGTAAGTACCTGATGTTTTTCCACTGCTTTCTGCTGCCTCCCACGCGCTGCGTCTCCAACTACAAATTGACCTGCTTGTTAGCTAAATGAAAGACCTGCATTTTTTCAACACCAATTTTCGCACCTGACAGCGGAAAACGGTCGAAATCAGAGTCGGTTTCCAGTTAAATTGACAATGATTGGTGCGAGCGGGCAGCAATTTTTATAGCTTAATCTCTGGCACAACTAGTAGCTTCCTGTTGCATTATTAATCCAGTCTGTGTCTTGAATTTGACCAGCTGCCACTCTGAGACACTCTGCTCTGGTTAAACAGTGGCTTTTGTTATGTTTTGATTCAAATTCGATTCGTAAATACATAATTTGCACAAATTGCGAGCTAGTTACTTAGGATGACAGTTGACCGTCGGCTCATTGGCAAATATTTATTCGATGAAAAGGAAGCCACGCAAGCAGGTGCTGGGGTAAACAATGGTCCTGTATGATTCGAGCACTTTCTCTTACTTGGAATTTTTTATACAAACGAGAATCTTACGACCTTTCATAGGGTTCTTAATTCGTTTCGATAGAATTTCTACACCTGAAGATATATCGACACAAAGTGGAATTTCAAACACAAATCAAAGATTTCACGCTGCATTAATCAATGAGACACGTTTCAGGTGAAAGTGTCAAGACATTTGCAGGGCTTTGAAAAAGAGTTGACAGGAAAGTGCAGAGCGTAAAGTGAGTGAAAAGAGCGAATAGAAAGAACTGGAAAAGTGTTGTGATGGGAGGACTTGAGTATTCAGTGAGCACAATGCATTTAATCTTTGTTGTCAGCTCAAAATGAGACACAAGCACACCCTTGAGTTCATTAATTGAGAACTCAGTTGCCTCTTAGCTGAGATAATATAGAAAAATGCAATGAGCTGCCGTTTAGTAGTTGTATTTTTTTTTTTCATTGGAAAATTGAAAAAGTAATTTAATTTGAATGAGCTTACCACATGGTTACCTTAGAAACGATCGCATTCCACGCTGGACCTGCCACCCAGAAGCACCACGAGCATCCACACTTTGTTTACCCATCCGCAGCCCAGGCCCAGTCTGGGAAGGCATCCGGACAGGCAGCCTTGCTAGTCCTGCAACTCCAACAAATAATATGAACGAGTCGGGCTGCGAGCCGCGAGGCGAAGCAAAGCTACGGCTAAAGTGCAACGGGGCTCTGGCTCTGGTTCTGGCTGTTGTTGCTGTTCCCTTTCCCTATCCCTATCCCTATCTGTTTCTCGTTCCCGTTACCGTTCCCGGTATGCAAATGATATTGCAAATTCCAGTTGGCTGGAAAAGTTGAGGCAGAGTTGGTTGTGGATGTGGCTGTGGCTGTGGCTGTGCGGCTGTGTGGCGATGGCGATGGGAACGGGAAAGGGGAGTACAAATGAAGTGGCACGCCAGTCTGACAGTCGCTTGAATTATTTTCGTCTAGCATCGCAACGACAGCCCCCGGTCATGCCAGCTGACTTGCTTCATCACAACTGAAGTGTGGACTCTATTTGGCGCACTCCACCGTGCGACATTAATTTTAATTAAAAATATTTCGCCATTGACACATTTGTCTAACAAAACATTGCGACGACGGCTTGTGCATACAAAGCCTGTGCATATACACTGCTTATACTGCTTGACAACTTTACTGCTTGACTGGTGTGCTCTTAAAGCTCAGCTGCAGCTCTGTGCCGCTAAACACTGCTTCGTGTGTGCGCACAATTAGCATCTCGGGCGAGACTGCTTGCATCTTTTTCTCCAACAGCAATAAAGGAACGGTGAACTTGTTGCTCCTTTTCCCCAGTGGCTGGCTTATCGACCAATGAATTGTTTTGGATCTGTCCAGGCGTCGATCACAAGTGGTTTTTTTGCCAAACATTTATATTTGTATTGGACTTGTAAGCTTATACATCGCATACGTAGCTCTTCTCTGCTCTCTAATTTCTGTTTCATTCGACTCGGACTGTTTCTGAGTATTCTGTGCCATGCCAGAGCGCAACAGTTGTACCGCTTCGGCAGAGTCCACATACACGTGGCTCCTGTTGGCTTGTGGTTTTGCTGCTCCCTAATTTCTAATCGAATACTGGGAAAATTTTGGCCACTTGTGCACTGTAACACGAAACAGAATTCAACATTTTCCCAGAATTGGATGGAGAATGGAGAGTATCCTGTATGGAGAGTTTTCTCGTATTTTCTGTGTGCATTTTTGCAGTGTGTCCCATTAAAGCGGTGGGTCTCCCGTTTTTTCTGGGTGCCTTAGGGGCCTTACCGCCTGGGCGGAAAGAGGAATTTGCTGGAAGGACAAAGCCGACAATACGGGCGTCAAGGCGTTAAGGCGTAAAGGCTGAAATGCTGAAATTAAATCAACAATTGATTGTGATTGTGGTAAATGTAAAGGAGATTGGTTCGTCGCAGACAGGAATTGTGGTGCACACCACTAAAGTATTGGAGTCAATGGGTGGTGGTCGCAGCGGGAAGCAGAAGTGTCAAAGGCACAATGGAACTCTCTGATGGCAAAAGGCACTGGCGATATATCTGACAATAGGGGCTGGGTGGGGAGGCGAGGCGAGGCGAGGCGAGGCGAGGCGAGGCGAGCACTGCGGTTGCAATCGCACAGGCGAACGGAGCCGAACGGGACATCACAATTATTCCTGGCGAAGCCATTCAAGCCCAATGGCCAGCCATCTCTCTCCCACAGCCACAGCCACATCCACTTCCACATCCACAGCCTCATCCTCCACCCGCCCGCGGAGCAAATGCTGCATGCATGTGTCCAATTACAATTAGACGCATCTTATTGGACACCCGCCTGCCCCACTACCCACCGACTCGTTCTCGGCCTCGCTCCCGGTCTCCATATCGCGACTATTGGCTCTTGAAGCATCAATTATTATTGGGAATGAGGCCCAATTAGCGTCTGATTAATTATCGCCCACGGTGGAGCGGGACGGTGCTGGGTGCGGCTACAGATACGCGTGCGGGAACGGGTACGAAGTCGCGAGCAAAGGTGTTTGCATGGAGATGCTTTTACAGTTGAGCAGGTGGATCGCTACAGAGATATTATATTCAAGAACTCCCCCATGCGCACATGCCAAGGGCCATCCAATGCCAATGTGTGTGATGGTGCATGATAAATTAACCCCCCCACCACCCGCCCCACCCTTCAATTACAACAAAAACTCCGAGTCCAGCTCAAAAGTGGGACATGAAAGGTCCGAATTCCGCTGCACGAACATGACAGCGGTGGCTTTTAAGTCGCTTTTCTATTTATGAAGCGCTCTGCCACCTTTGTTTAGATGGAGCTTAATCTGAGCTTAACTATTCGCCTGTTGAATGCAGGTCCTGTGCCCACTGGCACACCACTCCTTTGGCGCTGAAAAATGGCACCCTTTGACTTTTAATGCGCATCATTTGCAGTCCCCTTTATTGGCTTTGTTCATTCTCCCCTTCCAAATATGATCTAATTAGGAAGAGAAATGCGCTTCCTACGCGAATCTGATTAAGCCTTAATATCAGCACAGAATGCAACACATGCACGAGTGTGTATGGGGTACGACTTATGTGTGGCATGAAACGGAATGAAAAATACTGACTTCAAAGCTGCTTTTATTGGGGTGCGTATGCCACAAAAAGGGTGCCGTGCAGCTCCCCACTGCAGTGGGCTGTGTCATTTGTGGGTTATCCAATGCAAATGCAAAAACTAGTCATTTCGCTGACATTCTCATGTCCAGCAATTCGAACACATCTGTGGGCTTGTTGTTGGTAAATGACTGGCAAGTTTTTGGGCCAAAAAAAAATGTTTACGCAGAATAGTTTGCACATTGCATCGTTTCGATTACGGAAAAGTGTTCTTGTTTTCATGTAAAATAATTGCAGCATCGAACAAATAAATCTTCATTGAAAATATTTTTCAGCTTTAAGCATGGCAAAAACCTTGAGGTACATTTTAAATGGCTGATCATAATTAACTTCATGATTAACAAAATTGCAGAGTCTGCCCAAGTTTAGCTGATGGGATTTTGATTTCTAATTCAAATCGACTTTTGGACTGCTTCAGCAGCACACTCGATATGCTGCTGAAGGTCCTGCTGCTGCGGCATGTGTGGTGGCGCATGCTCTTTAACATATAGATATTTTTTAGTTTTTACAAAAATTCACGAGGCTTCCTGCTCTGCTCATCAGATTACGGGTTTTTCTGCAAGCAGTTTTTGCTTGAAACTGCTTTGATTTGCTTCGCCAGTTCAGCCCAAAGTTTTCCTTTTGTTGCAATTATTGCAATTATTTTTGCACAATTTAATTTGTTTGCATGCTCGTTAGCTCTTAAGGCCAGCCACTGCTCCAAGGATCGGGGATCTAAGAAGCAACAGCTTCTGTTTCTGTTTCTGCAGCTGTAGCTGCAGCAGCAGCAGCAGCTGCTGAAGGGTCCTAAGAGATGAGACTTAAATGGGAAGAGGGATTTAAGTCAAACGCTTTTGTTCACAGCTCCAAAGACTGTTGTCGCCCATGTTCTTTCTGTTTCTCCCAACTCCCGTTGCGTCTGTGCGTTCTCCTTGACAGTGCCCGAACAATGACGGGAATAATGCGAGCTGCAGCTGGCTTTATGCGAACTGCTTGCTGTTCTCCTTTTTTTCCCATGCGTTTATGCCAGCCACCCACGCCCTGCTTTACCAGCCTTAGCTGTTATTTGTCCACTTTTAAAGCCAGTTGTATACACAGCATTTAGCTATGAAAGTCAACAAAATAAATCACAAGATTATGTTTATAATTCGTAATTAAGTCAGAGGCGTCAAGAGTAGTTTTTGGATCGGGTTTCCCTCTCTCGGCGGTCCCCTTTCATTGTATTCATCGCATTTTATTCACTTTTCTTGACCCTTAATGTCTCTCTGCTGCCCCTCACATCGTTTCACTTTCACTTTTGCCATCTCATGTGTTTTAAAATTGTACAAATCTTATATCAGGCGTCTTTCTATTCGTGTCTGTCCCCTACTGTGTTTTTGTTTGTACTTTTTCGTTTCCTACTTTACATTTCTTGGTGTTTTTGATGTATTTTCTGTGTTTGATGTATTCGATGTTGTTGTTTGGTGGCAAGTCCAAATGCCACTTCAGTTGCCCCGCCCCCCACTTGCCTTTTGCCCTTGCCCGAAAAAGTCTGGCCCTCGGCCCTGCCCCGTCTTGGATTTGGGTCAATGTGGCATAAACTATCAGCATCGCCAGCGCCGTCGGCGAGCGGGCGACCATGCCGTGACCCATGCAAACAATCACGGAACCAGCAAAGGAAACGGTAACGGAAACGGAAAGTGAAGTGTTCCCAGAGGAAAGATAACCGAAAGCAACTATCCATCAACATGTTGTGTCTCTAGTGCTGTGTGCATACAAAAGTGTTCTCAAGTGTTGTGAAATTCAGCAAAAAATTGAAGCGGATATTTGAACAAAAACGAAAGACATTAAAAACGGAAGGCATCGAGAGTTGATTGACAAAACTTGACACTCACACACACACACACACACACACATTTGTGTGTATATGAATTGGCGGAATTCTACACATAATTATCTAAATTCCTTTAACGCCAGAACGCCGCTCTTCTGTTTCCTGTGGAATGTCCTCCATCTGCTTAGTTGGGTTTGCGTTTGGTTTGCTAATTAAAAAGGTCCACAAATGAAATGATGTTGGGACAACTGGATGTGGAGTGGGATGCGCTAACACACATGTGTGTGTGTGTGTGTGTATACATTTCATGGCATTTTTCATCCTCTTGACTAGGTGCAGGAGTGGAGCAGCAGCAGGAGCAGGCGAAGCGGCTGCCCTTGTTTTGCGGCACCACTCTTCCGAGGGCACTAAACGCTTAAAACGCTTAGCAAAAGCCAGACAAACAGGTCCCCCACCCACCCCCACCCCGCTTACCAACTGTCAGCTGCTAGCCATCTCTACACACCTCCTCGCTGCCCCGACCAACCTCCTCTCCTCTTCAGTGTGTCCGCAACTTTTTAATAAGCTTGAAGCTAGCGGAGAGTCTGGGGCAGCAGGTCTCCACTTGACATGGTTGAAACTTGGGGCTGACGAACGATGAAAGAATACACACACACGCACACGCACACACACACACACACACATAGAAAGAGAGAGAGAGAGGGAGAGAGACTTCCGCTAGGGTCCCACTAATTGTTAGAGGGGCGCGGATGTTGGGGCCCGGTCCCCGTGGCCATAGAAACTGTTCCTCTCCTCCCACCCGCCTCGTTGGCAAATGGGCAAATTAGCACTGAGGGGCATCACTATGGAAATTAAAGTGTTGTGCCACATCGCAAAGATGATCGGCTGATACTCACAGCTCAGCCAAGAACCCTAACAAGCCTTTTTGCCACATTGGACGCGCGGTTGCTCCAGCAAGTCGGGTCAACAGCCACAGCCTGACCTTTGGCTTCCGGAATTCAGTGGAACTGTCGCCTGTCTAGACTACACTCGGCCACGCCCACTCGGCTAACCACACATCCAAACCATATGCATAGATATATTCACATACGTAAAAGTCGGAAGTTAGAGGGCAGTCGCAAATCCCTCCTCCATGGGTGGTGCGGGGTAAGCGGATGTAAGCCGAAAGCCAAAGCTGATTTGGTGTCATTACTCTTGCGACACTTTGCACAGTTTTCCCACTAACTGCCCCCCAACCCTTCATTTGTTGCAGGATTTTCCCCAGCAACGCAACAGTTTGTCGCCTTTGTCGCCATTTACTTTTTTCCATCCTTCTATCCGCTGTGAATTCATTAACCCTTTTCCCCAGAAATCTCTTGCTATATTTTTCCTCGCTCAACATGCTGCATTTTTTCATAGTCTAATTACTTAGTAATCCCCCCCGCTGCATTGCCAACTAGCTGAAACATCCTCCGCCTTATTCCTGTTTTTATTGTTCAGGTTTTTGCTTTGGCATTCCTTTCGCTACCTCATTTAATTATCATATAAACATGTTACTCATCTCACATCCTTTGCACCTCATTTTACATTCGCCTCTCTTCACTTTTCTCTCATATAAATGTTTTCTTTTGCATATCAACATCAACTTGATCCCAAGTAGTCGTACAATATGTGCATTAGATCCCTCTTTTTCTTACTCTTTCGCTCTCTCCTTATATCTGTCTATCTGTCTATCTACTCTCTTTTATATCTTTAAATCTTAGATAGATAAGTTGTCGAGTTACTGATAACTTTATTGGCTGCACTTCAATTCAAATCAATTAAATTTGAATTCATAATTTGGATGAATTGTATCCATTCACATCCTAACAGTTTCTCCTCTGCATGTCCCTCATTACTGACAACAATTTCCCTTTCGTCTTTGATTTCCGCTCTTAAATTTCTGTCTGCCATTTCCCCAAAAAATAGCCAGTTAAAGGGTGCCAAATGAGTTTTCTAATCTGGTGTGGTGCGTTTTAATTCTGTTTGAATTTTCGTCCATTTGCATAGAGAAAGCGAATTATATAGGTACATACAAAGGTCTAGACTCTAAAGGTATGTGCCAGTATTGTACGATGTGTGCCCTAGTGTGACACTTAAACAGGACGGACGTCCTCCAGCCCCTGCCTTTAGCTTTCAAAGTGTCGAGCGCTCTAGTAACTTTACGAGTTTGTTTGCCTGTTTGCCTGAAATACAGGACTGCGGCGGATGCTGAACGGTGTCGCCCCCGCGAATGCACGAATGGTTGGGATCCCTTTATAATTCAGTTTTTGTTCTTATGTATTTATGGGTGGCAGCTATGCTTGCAATTCGACTTAAACTAATAGAGAATTTTGCGAGTTTCAGGAATTGCATCTAAGAGTTTTAGAGATCGAAAAATCAAAGTGTGTGTCATTTTTGTTGTATTCCTCCTGGTAAATTAAAGCGTAGACACAAAAAATAGACATTGGCAACTATTAGGGGACTTTTTGCCTTAACAACCTGGACACATTATTGCATTTTTGCAATCAATTGGACTGGTTCCAGTGTTATTATTACACACATTGTATGCACATGGACATATGTACATTCCGTTAAACATAATAATTATTTCATTTGATACTCTGATAGCTTTTTAACACTTACTATATTCGATTGTACATATTGTACATATATTGTACATACAAACATATATTACCATACTTGCATACATATTTTGGCTCTAGAGCTGAGAGTTTCTGAGTTCCATATTAAGCATATTGAGCTGCCAAGTACAAGTTGTTGGACACTGCTGACACTGCTTGAGGTTCGAGCTGAGGTTGCTTGAGGTTCGAGCTGCAAGTACTAGGAATTTGAGCACTGCTCACACTGCTTGAGGTTCGAGCTGCAAGTCGTAGGTTCGAGCTGCTGTTGCCAGTCCGAGTAAATTGTAGATACTCGTAATAAAAGCTAACATTTTCAATATTTCCGTTCTTTTCAGACATTTGTAGATGATAGCACACACACATACTCATACACAGATACACCTTACTAACTTTCTTTCTAACGTAATCCGAATGCCCTCGCATTCCCTTCGCCATCCTCCCTCTAATGACTTTGATGCGTGTTCTCTTCTTGCATGTCACTCGTACTTGGCTTGGGTCTGTGTCTGCGGCTGTGGCAGACAGTCGCCGTGGGGTCACGTGCCTCTGCTAAAACATATTTCCCGCAAACAAAAATAACAAATATAGGAGCAAAAAGAAGTCAGGAAGAAGGCAGAAAGAGAACAGCAGTGAATAAGAAACAAACAGAAAGAAAGCGAACAAGAAATCGAACACGAGCACGAAAACGAAGGCGTATAAAAAGGGGTGATCGCCATGGATGCCCAGCTGGATGCGCGTGTCCAGTTTCCGGCCTCGTTTCCGGATACATTCAAGAACGTCTTCGACTTGATGAACGAAGATGAGGATCATGCGGGGCTCTTTGTCCACATGCTAGAGGATAAGGTAGCCCAAGTTCACACAGAAGCCACTGACCGGTCCTACGACGGACCCGGCCCCGGCCCCTGCCCCTGCCCCTGCTGGCTAACTCCTCCCCTGCCCACGGCGACTCAGTGCACGATTAAAGCGAATCAGTTACTCACATGGCGACCCGGCCTCCGGCCTGCCCCTCCAACTTTCCTCTCTCTTTCAGATAATACCCATACCGCGTCCCACACCCAGAAAGATGCACCCGCAGCGCGGACGCTGCGGTGGCAGCCAACGGAGTAGCAGCGTCAGTGGCCGCGATGAAATCTACGAGCGCAGCTACCGCCACCACCTGCAGCAGCAGCAACAGCAACAGCAGCAGCAGCAGCAGGATGAGCAGTATCAGCATCGGCAGCATCTGCAGCAATTGCAGAATTTGGAGCGCGGTCGCCGCGCCAGCATCAGCAGCGGAGTAGAATTCTACCGCGAATCGAGCGATATTACTGAACCTTCGGTTAACTATCCCTACATGTCCGCCGGACGCGTGCACATGTTCCGCTCGGCCCATGAGCGGAACGCTCAGCACCATAATAATCCAGGCCAGAGTCAACTCGGCCACGGACCCATGGTGCTGAACCCAAATGTAAGTTCCAGCTCAAGTGGTTCGCTCAGGCAACTGGCGTCGGGTACAGGCGGCGACCAGTGGATAATTCAAGCACAGCCGGGTGCCCCGCTTCAGGTAAATGTCATGGTTTATTTACCTCCTGTATGGGGCCCTTCTCCTGCCAACCACAACTGCCCAGCACCGTCGAGCCGATCTTCAATCGATTCACATCGTAATTCACAGTTAGAAGTCAGCGGACCCGCAAGCGGATATTGCCCCGAACTCCCGGTGCTCGTGCCGCCACGGCCGGCAGCTAGCCGTCGGCAGCTGCCAGTGAATGGAGCCAGCGATGTGGCCGAAGCCGTCGAAGCCTTGGAGCGAATGGAGCTGCACGAAGAGCAGGACAAAAGAAGCTGCTTTGAGCGGTCCTTTGATTGCGGTAAGTGTTTGATCGAATGCATAGGGGATGAAGCCTTGTCAGCTTGGGGTTTACTTTGATTTAGTGTTGCACAACGAACAAGGGCTTTTCCAGTGTTGCCAGAGTACAACGGCATACCGGCGGCAAGTGTAGAAAAGTGTTCACAGTCAATGAATAGAAAATAAACTGCACACACATACCATTTCATAGCCCCATTAAGTTAGCCAAGTTAGCGACAAATAATCATCCACACTCTATGGTATTACATCCCAGACCCCTGTTCCCCTGCACAAACAGACTTCTGACACTCTGCTCTATTGTGTGCCTCAATAATACTCGCAAAGCCGCACACCCACAGAGATGCCCATCAGCCAGCCAGCCAGCCAGGCAGCAGAGCGGTTCCACTTGGGGGCTCCTGAGTACGGGGCTTGATTAGGGCTCTAGTCGCCAGTAAGTGACCGCACACCTCCCAGTCGCACCGCCACGGGGTGTGTGTGGATGTGAGTAGTCGGAGTGCAGGCTGCACTGGCATTGGTGGTGGTCAGCTGGCAGACTGCGCGTAATTAAGACTCCGTCTTGTGCTTGTTCATGCACTGAACAAAGCATCTCCATTCACACTGTCTCCTCTGGGCTACTCCGCATTGTGTCTATATGTAAATGTGTGTACGGTGCACACATCAGACGCCTCCACTGACAAGGCCGATGGTATCGTGTTCGAATTACAACTAATCTACAGTTAAGCAACAAGTGCCAACATATACTTGAATGCTGTCAGATGTATGGTTGAGCCTAGAACCAAAAACAAACCAAACAACGTTCGTTTTCTCTGCATTAAAGCTGCCAAAGCCGTCGGTGCATTAACAAAGAAGATTCTCTGTAGTTTTTCCACTTAGGTTCATTTTTAGAGCTGTTGAAAGGGAAGGACTCCCATTGCTCCAATGGCTTGATTAATGCGAATATCCAGCTGTCCAGAGACTGCATGAAACATATCATTAATCACGAGAGACATGGCCGCAGGGCGGCTGACTAGGAGAGCTCTTTGCCAGAACCGTTCAAGGTTGAAACTCAAATGTAACCGAAAAAGTTGTCCCACAGGCAACCTGCATTAAAATCCCACTTGATTGACACTGCCGCAGGCCATTGTTAGATCCGATTAAAGTCATTCCATTTTATTATTAGTTTCTGCGAATTAAGTTCTATATTCTGCTCGATAGAATCGAAACTGATGCAGGATTTGGATCACCTTAGTTGAGGGGCATATCACCATAATATCATCTGCAGCCCCATGCCACAATTGTTTTACTTTGTTTGCACATATCAAAGGGAGAATAACTTGGGCCTCCCTGTTGTAAGATTTAAATGTAGAAGCAAGAACACACACGCCCACTGGCACGCAAGTGAAAAGCTCTGAAGGATACCCTTGCGGAGTGTAAATATTTTAATCTATTTTGAACAATGGTTTGGCTCATTGCGAAGACACAGCTCCGATTGCTTAAAGTACACATAATTCCGAAGCTTTTCGTTGAATTTAAATAGCAATATTTAAGGATATGTCGAGCAGAAAAAAGTCTTCGAGAGATTAATGCCATAAATGAACAATAAAATGAATGCTTTGGCAAGTCATTTGCCAATCGATCTGCAGGGGTATTAGCTTCTTGATTTTGTTAATTCCTAATTTGACTGTGCATTGGGGGAGAAATATGTATATTTGGCGAGAGACGCACACAGAGAGACACTGAGTTTGCTGGATGGCCCAGGTGGGATGCACCTGCCAATGAACGCCAACCTAAACTAAGACGCTTTCGTCTCTGTACGGGTCCCTCTGGTAAAGACTACGCCCGGTAGCATGCCCAATCTTAGTTGCGGTTTGTCTCTGTCCGCCAGCCTTCTCATGGATATCTATGTGTGTCTGCGCAGATGTCGAGTGCGCAAACGCAAGTGAGTGCGCAAGTGCGACAGACAGCTATGACGTGCCAACACCACCGTCGCCCCCTAAAAATTCGAACAGCAGCGACCGTATGTTCATAGCTATTAGCTCTTCAGCACCCTGAACGTGAATATTTCATGCACTATGCTCTGTATGCCCCCCAGGGAATTCCGCACTGTTTGAGACGGAGCGTGCCGTGGGGGCACAGCCCCATAGGCTGTTGCCTACACCTCCGGTCCACAGCAGACGCGAAAGCGTCCATCGGAATCCGCCCGTCGGACAGGCGTGGGTCCAGCAGGAGGAGAATTCGGTGCACAGCGAGAACCTAATCCGATTTGCGCCACCGATGAACCTGGTGCCTGTGGGGCCCGTCCAGGAGTGGAACGAGCACCTGAGGAATTTCGCCGATCGGCCACCGCAGTACGAAGAGTACATTTTTGCTGCCCAGCATCCAGGCGGCAGTCGGGTAAGTGGGGTAACTGCCAGTCGATTCGAGGGCAGGCCAACCAAATGGACAGCAAATTGGACGAAAGAGCTAGACTGTGAGTACAGTGTGGTCCGGAGTTTGATGGCAGAGGTCGAAGGTATTCGATAACTCACTCGCAACACGATACTCATGATTCACTCACTCACAATAAACACAATTCTGCGACCGACTCTCTCCGACTGTCAATGCTTATACTCATTTTTCCACAACTTATTTCCACAACTGACATAATTGATAATACTTTATAACTATAAGGAGGCGATGGCGGAGCAGCCACCTATACGCACTGCAGTCAAATCTTTGTCTCTGTCATACTCTTGTGCCCACAGCAAGACGTTCGTCGAGCCTCCGGTGCTGAGTCAAGCATCCATCACCCGACGCGGCTCTATGGCCAACAGGAGGTTCATCCACTGCGCTTGCACAGCGTCGAGCCAAGGTAACCGCTTTAAGTGCTCTGCTTTGGGGGGGGAGATGCAACAGAACTAATGCACTGATTAAACGCAGTTTACCATGGAAAAGTTCCACAGAGTATTACCTGGCCACGCTGATCGGCTTCTATCCCTTGCAGAGAGCACTTGGAAGCATCCAGAGTGTTGACCATACAGCAAGCAATGCGCGGAGCCGTTTCGCCGCAATATGGGACCGTTGGTGCACACCCAGAGCCCCCATACAGCGACCCGAGATCCACCAGTCTCAGGTTCGTGGTCAACGAAATGTCCAACGGAGGGGAGGACAATTGTTCGGCAGCACCTGTATGCAACACACCGAAGCGCGTACGTCAGGTGCACTTGGAGCGGGAGCCACCCGTGGGCGAGGCATCGCCGATGCGAGGACAACGGCACAGCACCGCTGGCACCTCGGCGATGTCCGCACTCAGCAGCCGCTTGGCGCCAAGGCAGCGGAGGAGGACATCCAGCATGCCGGCCGAGTGCCGCAGGGTGAGTATGTAGGTAAGGATTGCACCAATTATCTGCGAAAAACCAATACAAAACAAATCACACCAAATTATTCGATTCGAGCGCTGACAGTTGACCATCAAGCAGTGCATTGAGTTTAAAGGAAGGCTGTTCAATGAAGCAGTCCAATTCGTTAAGTAAGTGTCATACGCGTATGAGAACAGTTTTGCATGGGTCAGCTAAAGCAGTTAAATGAAGCAGTCTCTGCTGCTTGCTTATCTTAAGTACACACAACCTTTACACCTAATAAAGCATAACCCGAAGAAGTTTTTGAATAAAGCAGAGAAGAAGTTTTTGTGTCCCGCCAGCGAAGAAGCACTTCGGGGCAACTTATTGGCAAACACTTCGAGGAGGTCTTTAATCCGTGTTCACGTTCCGTGCCTGGTCATGCCATGCCCATGGACACCATAAAACACATTCGTACAAATGTACACACATACAACTGTATATGCGGCGAGTGTTTTCGGCGTGGAACGTGTCGCATGCCAGTTTCGGCGAGAATTCCAGGTTTACACGCCGGGCAAAGTTCTTTCGGGTCGCCTGTGGGGCAGAGCCTTGCTTGTTTGCCCATGCAAAGGAGGCGTAAAAGTGTGAAAAGGATCTGCGACTGCCTTCGACAGTTTCCCTTTTCCGTCGCACACTTGACAATTCTTCTCCATTAAACGCTTCCCATTCGCAACGGCGTCCCGGGGCTCTGGGACGTGCCTGCCATTGATTCCGTTTGAAGGTTTCGCCTGACTCCGCTTTAATTGCCAGTTGCACGTTGCAACTTGCAAGTTGAAAGCTGCACGCCGCAACCAGACGACATACACTTCAGCCACATAGTACGCACAGACATACAATATATGTACATATGTATGTACATCACATGATGCGCCGCAATGAAATCAATTTCGAGACTCTTGCTGTCGAATCCGAAAAGTTTTCCACATAGAAATGATGAAAAACTTTGCCTCCAAAGAGACACACACACAGTGGAAGAGTGCGAGCGAGAAGGTGGCAGGGCTTGGGTCAATGCTCCCGGCTGCTCCAGTTGCTCTACATTCCGCCGGCTGCGTTTTCCCATGTGGCAGGACTGCACGTTGCACAATTTGCACTCGAGTAATTTCACAAAACTAATTACATTAGCTGTAGCGCCTACGAAAGTGCAGGCACGAGCTAAGGACAGGTAACCGAGAGGCAAGTTAATGCCACTAAGACAGCTAAATAGCAGGAGATATTTGGCTCTGTAGCCCAACAAATGTTCCCGATAAGCTGGCACTAAGCGCAACTATTCTTGCGCCGTTCCTCAAATCAGCTGAGACTTGAGCAGGCAATGACCCAGCAGGCGCTGGATAAGAAACAGCCAACAAAGAGCAATGTATCTCATGTCCATTCATGCTGAATGGTGAAAACTTGCGGCCAAACATGCTCCTGCCTCCACACATATGTATTTACACATATTTATAAATATCCTTGAATACATGTGTGTAATCCCTTGCTGCCAAGTCTTTTTCGCCTGTTTTTGGCTGCTTTTCTCTTACCATTGAGCACATTTTGCTGATGAGATGACTGCTAATGGGTTTCGTTAACTGGCTCATGTTCCCCGAGCAGCGAGCCCCTAGACTCCAGCTTCAGCCACAGCTTCAGCTTCTGCCTGGTTGCCATGTGAACGCTGGCAGGAATCCCCTGGAGGCTGATGTACGAGCTAAAGCAGTGCAAAAGCTGACCAGGAACATTCACAGGCACAGCATAATGTTTTTTGTGTGCTATTTAAGGATAGGTTTCGTTTAGCCTCTTTCTATAATGCTCTAATTAGAAAAATCTTGCCAAAATATATAGAAACAGATTCCGTCAGAGTCAACAGCCAGCGTGAGGTCGCTTAATTGAAACACTTTTGACCACAGATGGGCATCGTTTGTAGAACGTTCGAACAAATGATGACTGTTCTGTGTTGAGAGTGTGTGATTTGTTCCTTTAAGTATTTGAATGTGTTAGTCACTTCTTCTGCCGTCTCTCTCGTCCCCTCCACCATATCTTCCATCACTGCCATCACTCCCAT
Organism: Drosophila subobscura; assembly: GCF_008121235.1. Lineage (NCBI taxonomy): Eukaryota > Metazoa > Arthropoda > Insecta > Diptera > Drosophilidae > Drosophila > Drosophila subobscura. The sequence continues at coordinate 18,236,787 of NC_048530.1, read as the reverse complement.
CGCTTCCATCTCTCTTGTCCTCTGCCTTTCCCAGCCACCACATGCGGAGATGCGCCAGGCGGTGAAACACGCAGAAGATCAGGGCGTGGAGTACTACCGCCTGCGCAGTTTCAGCATCACCTCGAATGGGGTGTGCAATTTGGGGGACTCCCTGCGGTAAGTTTCGAGTGTTTTCCAGAGTTTCGATGTTGTCTAAACCATCCTTGTCCTCTTTCCAAATAACTCGCAGAAGCCGCAGGTCACGCTCTAACAACTCAGTGACATCGGGGATTACCTCTTACAGCGGCAATCGACACAACAACAGGTGAGTACGGTGGCAAGTAGTGCATTGCACAGAATTATATGTAACTGCATGTAAATCAAGCAGTGACTATTTCATGGCAAGCAGTTTAAAAAGCAGTTGGTGCACGGCAAGTAGTGCGTGGGCAAGGGGTTCAGTTCAATGGCAAACAATGAGAGAGCGCAATCAATTGTTTACAAACGGCAATAAAACCTTCACACAAATGGCGTCGCCAGTACTCGCATTTAAAACGAATTTTCATGCACAAAAATGTCTGCTGTTAAGGTCCAGGTCACAGGGGGGGTTGGAAAAAAATGTTGGAGATGACAATGGTCAGGTTGGCCGGGACGAGTGACAATTATTCCCAGAACATTGTCAAATAAGAGTGCCTGTTTTACCTCTTTTACCTGTTGTTGGTTGTGGGTTTTCCATATTTTAAATATATATATTTATTTTGTGGTATTTACAAGCCAATCATTTTTTTTCTGTCCGAAACTATAAAGAAACACATCGGGAAATATCATCGATGGGACAACATCCGGAGAGCCGCCCACCTTCAAGATTGCCATGCTCGGCAGTCCTTCGGTGGGGAAGTCTGCCCTATCGTTCCAATTCACGACATCGGACTATATTTGCGCCTACGACCTAAGCCTGGGTAAGTGCAATGCTTGCCACATAGAAACTTTGAAACAACTTGTTGAATCGTATTCGCGGCATCCTCGCGTGCTCCGTCTGTCTCTTATGCTTCTGCGTCACATTCAATTATTGAAATCCTTAACTACGCCATGAGTTAAGTCCCTCGCCTCATGGCTCATCACCAACAGATCGGTCTATGCAGCCAGGAGCGTGGAGTACTTGTTCTCCTTTGGTTAGAGCTTCTTAAAAAACCATTCTAGTTTTAAATGGAAATTAAAATATTCTTTCCGAGATTACTTGCTGCCTTATTGCCGCTGTGGTGGTGAATCGGAAATGTTTTTCTTGGGAAGTTTGTTGCTGCAGGCACCACTTTAGCAGACTTACGGGGGTGGCATGATAAGCGATGAATCATTTCGGAAGTCAGAGCAGAAACTGCTGCACTCTGCGCCCCTCCAAGCAGCCTTGAAAAATCCACCGATTTTCAAGCTGCATCTGGATCTCTTCAGTGTCGCCTGCTGATAAAAGGACAAACCAATAAGAGAGCCTGGACGGCATTCTTGTGAAATGCACAAAGCCCTTGCTCGACAGCTGCTCCCTTTACCTGGCCGATGTTAAATAGCTTGGCTTGCATTTAATTAGAGTCGGAAATTAGGTCTCAAATTCGGCTGCCTTTGTGTTGAGGCTGTGGCTATAATAATAATTGGACTTGCTGCATTCTGGCAAAAGCCTTCCGTCGTCCGACGGCTCAAATTGCATTTGCATTTGAAAATTAATTAAATGCGGAGTCAAGCTTAAGCTCCACAGTTCATTCGGAGTCCTGGCTGCTGGTAAAGTTATCCCAAAAACTTAATTTTACTTCACAGGCAACCGAAGTAATTTGTGCTACATGTTGCACTTTATGTGTGGAAGGAATGGGTGGGGCATGTATGGCGAACACAAATCTGCAGACGTGCTGCGGGCACTATGGAAACGGCAGTGGACATCAAACGCACGCCTCCAATCCGCCTCCAGTCGGCCACTCCTGCTGTCCCTTTCTGTCCCGGCCTCTCCTGTCTGCTCTCCGTCTGCTCTCTCCGACTGATGTGTGTTCCGCGTGCAGCAGCATGTCTCGCTCTTCTCTCGCCACTCTCCACCCTTCTCCATTATTCTCCTCCATTCTCCTTTATTGTTATGTTTTTGCAAAGCCTTTGAACCAAAGGCTGTCCACGAGGAGGACCTGTGCTCAGTACGAGCATCCCCCCGCCTGCTGCAGGGTGTGTGCGGAATTCGGTTGCATTTCCAGCCCACACAGAGACGACACAAATAATATGATTTCACATGTTAATTAACAAGGCAAACTTTGACATGCTCGGACGCAACCGTGTCACATTTCTACGGACAGTCTATTAGCCGCATTAGTCGCATTAGCCGTATTGGCAGGAGCTGAAAATAGTTAGAGGACTTCTGGCTGCTGCTGCTGGCTCATCAAATAACTCAAATAATTGCACCGTAACTCTCAACTTAATTCGAATGACACAAATGAACAGCTCGGCACCGGCTCAAAGCTAAGATTTAAAGCAGTTGCATTTTGATGTAATTTTCTTTATTTATTCATCAAATTTCAGGGGCAAGCGCTTCCTATTTGAGTATTTTATTGTATCTAAATATATTCCTGAGCTTGTTCCATACCAAATTTTGCTGAGATAATCTTTCCACCTTCCCTAACTTTCGCACACATCTGACTCGAATCTCGCTGTCTCCTTTTTTGATTTTCCCGCAGAAATGGAATATGGACAGAAGACGGTTTCTGTATTGCTGGATGACGTGGAATCGGACATTGAAGTTGTGGATCATCCCGCCTGCGAGATGTCCGTAAGTATTATTTTAATCATCAAACATTTAGCATTAAAAGACAAAGAGCAAATCCTCTACCGTGCTCGCTCCTTCAGTTATTCTCTAGCCAAACATGCACTCGTTCTTCTCTGTGTCCGTGTCGATAAACTTTCAAGAATGATCCAAAAATCTCCGAAAGAATCGATGGTTTGCTCTTTGATATTCTCTTTACTCATTAGAAATAAGTCCCAAGCCTGAATGGACTCATTCGTTCCCATTTTGGGTATTGGCCAAAAGTGCATTCGAATGTTTTCAATGGTTTCCAAAACGCTCCACCAACACTTCTGTGGCTCATCTGTTCTCCTCCTCTCTGTCTGTCGGTGTCCTGTCCCGTTTAGACGGAGGCTTTTTGCGCCACATACAATATCGATCTGTTTGTGGTCGTGTACTCGGTGTTGGATGTCTACTCGTTCCGGAATGCGGAGCGCGTGTTGCATTATTTGCGGGACAATGACATGCTGCTCAGCCGCGGCGCCATTTTGGTGGGGAATAAGGCGGACCTGGAACGTCATCGCAGTGTGCCGCAAGAGAGTGAGTTGCCGCCCATTCCCTTCCCTTCTGCTGGCATTTTCTATTCTTCCCCTAAATTTCAGTCGGCCACAAAGTGGCCACGGAAATTCCCTGCAAGTTCATCGAGACATCGGCGGCGCTGTGCCACAATGTGAACGAGCTGCTGGTGGGCGTTGTGGCCCAGGCGAAACTCAATCCGCAGCGCCTGAGCATGCTCTCGCCGGGCGAGCTGGAGCGCGTGAATATGCAGAGCAGCATCCAGAACCACAGACGCATGCACCTGGAGCGCCAACTGTACCAGCGCCGCAGTGACTTCGCGCTGGGTCCTGACCCCGACGACGACTCCAATCGTCCGCCCATCAGTCTAAAGGATATTCTGAATGTGGGCGAGAGTGATCGGGAGGACACTCCCAACGAAAGCGAGGCCCAGCGGCGACACCGTTTCCTCACCCAGTTCGAGCTGCTGGCGGCCGACATTCGGGCCAACAACCAGCCGGCGCGACCCTTATCCATCAGCCCATTCAGCAAGCGACGCTCCATCGCAGGCTGTGCCACCTCAGGCACGACCTGCACGGGACTGCAGCGCCTGGCCATGGACGATTCGCAACTGGGTGGCCATCCGCACCGCATCTCGTCGCGCTCGGACTTCAGGAAGCACCTGTTCCACTTCAATTGCCAGGGCAGGGTCAAGAAGATGACGGCCCGGACCAAGGTGTTTGTTTTTCGTCGCTGCTGCGACTGAAGGCGTCCAACTGGCTGAGGCGTCGCACCTCCTCCAGCTGCACCGATCTCTTTGCGATTTGAATGGAGTGTTAGACGAGTTTCTAGAAAGTAGTGGGGATGGGGGGTTTTATACGGAACGGGGGCTTTAAGGTAACGAATAGACTGATTTTAAACCAAACAAAAAAAGGAAAGGGAACAGTGCAGTGCAAAGGAAAAATGAAAACAAACCCAAAAAAACTAAAAATATATTTGCCATTTCGGTTGTTTCCACACACAAAACACACGCCGCGATTATCCTTCTACCAGCGAATGAATTTTCGGGTTCCATGTACCTAAAATACGCGGACAATCACAGGGTAACCGAAATTTAAGTACAAACTTGACAACTGTGGGAGGAAACACCCCGATAATGGCACTAATGACTGGCACGACCAGCTTATACCGGACATGACAACAAGCAAAAATAACAAGAGCAACAGCCATGAAAAGCAAAAGCACAAAGGCTGCACTTGATTTTGGCTGTTGTTGGTAGACCTCACAGGATCAGCCACGACAAAAGTCCAAGCGAAATTGACTAAAAGAAAACCAACCATGTCCAAAAGCAAATTACTAAACATTTTAACGTCTTACAACACTGAAGGCACAGTAATGTAGGAACAGGCGGCATAATAGTTAGCAAAAGGAATAACCAGAACAATAAGGCAAAAATAGCAGAAAGAACAGCAAAAACTTGACAAGAATTGGCAAAAGCAACTCAGTTAATGTGTCAATTTTTTGCGTGTTGAAAACAATTTTAAGAGCATTAAAAAATACAAATATATTTGATTGATCAGGGCAGAGACCAAGCCACGTTTAAGCAATGAGTCCAAAACCCAACAAATGAACAGAAACAATAGCGAAAACTATGACCAGCAAATGCAGAACGGACAGCAAAGGAAATGCAGAAAGATTTTCTTGTGAACATTTGTTCACGTTCTTGTTAAAATTAAATAATTAATATAATCCCCATGTAAGCATACATCAGAAACCAAAAATTGGAAAGCTAAACTAGATAATGGCAAAGAGCATAGCAGCAGGTTTTATTGTTGATGCCGGAAAACCCACAAACACACATCAGATACTCACGTAGGCACAACAAACACAAACACAAACACAGAAACAGAGCTCAAGAATGGACATAGAATTGGCCTTAACCAAAGGAAAACGGTTGAATTTTTTTTGTATAGAAACTAAGAATACAATTTGCTATCCACATACATAAATTTGCTTCTTAAAATACTCAAATTATACAAGTAGCAATGCAGTTTAACCGAGCAAAGAACACACACAAAACAAATGTTTGTGAATTTATCAATGTCTATAAATATCAGTGCGAAAATTCGTAAAAAAATCTCTTTACACTTAAACAAGAATGCAAAAAAAAAAAGAAACCAAATCAATGAGCAGGAAGGACATTTAGAGTGCTGTTCGTTTGAATATCCATAAAGTCCAGAGGAGAAGAAGTCATCAAACGCAATGTGAATTCGGAACAGGTGAGTGAACAGTCTGTGGACTTAATGTACCTACTAGGGCCCACATCTCTATTTCGACAGGAGCGCTGTTGAAACGGCTGTGGAATAGACGATGAGACACCAATATCATTGGCTCGGAGAGTTGGCAGCTCGTTGGCTATATCAAATATCCAATAATTTACAAACTTATCCTCTAAATGTATTCGGTGTTGTGATAAAAAGAAAACAATTACAGGTGATCAAGTATACAGTACTTTTGATCTTACTTCTTAAGCTCAATCGCCGCATCCACGCACATCGCAGACACAGGACAAATACAGATTATGCCAAACACAAGTCAAATATCTAAGGAAATGAATCAATCACAACTGGCACCTAGACAGAACTAGATCTCAGACTTTCTTTTGAGTTTTTTGGCACAAGTGAATATTGCAATGGGCCCAGAGAGAGTCCCAAAGTGCACTCAGCAGAATTAGATTTGATTTTTAAATGAAAATATATGTATAATTATTATTATTTTAGTTAAAAAATTAGTTTCGTTTACTCGTTAACTATTTACCAAAAGCTAAATTAAGCCTTCGAGATTGTGTCCTTTTTGGTTGCAATTTGCCATGTAGAATAATGTCAAGCAAGCTGAGGGAGTGCCGTGGCCAAAAAAATACTGAAAGGGTATAAAGCACGCAACAGCAAATGACAGGGAAATGCGAGAGCAACGATGAAGAACAAAGTCTACGCATTGTTCTGTGGGCTCAGAACGGAGCGGAAAGTCAACACAAGGATTGCTGGGAAAACAAGAAAGAACTTAAACAAATTGAATATGAATGCACAGAGACGCACAACCTGCGAGTACATCAAACATCGCTCATGTGTGAAACTGGAATGTGCCATGGCAGCGGAGCAGACCGGACCAGACAAGCTAGACAAAGACTAGATGGAAACGTGACCATCTCCCTGTCAAATGAGCAAGGTGGCTCCAGAGACGGGGTAGATGCATGCTGTGGGGTAGGCTCCCAACTAATAGTTGCCACAAAAAACGGCAAAATGGAGACGAGAAAATGAATGGCCTTGAGCAATATGAAGATACAAAATGTACAGACTGCAGTTCGTTTATGGCAAGCGGTTTCCATCAACGAGTAACGAGTAGCCGATCAACGAGTGAGCTAAATTCAGCGCTTTCCGCTAGTAAACCAATATGGCAGATGTATGTATGGTTAGGATTTGACGGAAAGGATATCATATACACTAGCTAGTGAATAACTACCCAGACCAGACCCACATAAAGACCCGTCACAACTACTGACTGATCTAAGGGCTTTCGAATTTAAGACACGCTTCCTCAATGACACCTCACGCATCCCTCATCATGTTGTACTCCTATTGGGGAACAAGAAAGAGAGAGAGATAGAGAGAGGCAGAGAGAGAAAGATCGAGAGTGACAGCAGAGAGAAGATAGATATTTATCTACCCATTTACCCATTTAGACCTTATATATTTGTGTACTTATATATCAATATACTCGTATTCTCGATGTACCACTAAATGTATACCATTATGTACTTTACAATGTTTGCGGCAGTTTGTGCTTTTTGTGAGAAACTATACAATATTTGTAACAAATGTATGCTGAACCAAACTATACACAAATTTCGGATTACAACTGAATAGAATTTTAAGAGCAAGGACTACGATATCAGATGTTTGTGAGTGAAATATGCGAACGGATCTAAATTAAATTTCGGGAACTCTTCCCCCCCACACCCCAGAGAAGGTTTTTTCTTTATATATTTGTTATAGACTCCGTTCAAAGTCAATTTAAATGGAAAAGAAACAGACTTTTCTAAAAGTTTCAAGCTTTTTTTATGTTATTAAAAAAATTCAAGTGATTTGATTACCAAAGACGAATAAAAATATCAAAATTGTAACCAAATTTAGAAGAAAAGACAAGCAAAGAACAAAATAGTTTCTCGTGAGTTCCGGGAAATTATATTAACATTAAGAGAACCAAGCGGAAGGACACAAATTCCCATTGGTTTCATCATTTTGGAGCAATAATGTTATGCCGCTTGGTGGAGTAGATCACATCCTCACACTTTTATAAGGTGTGGTGGTTTTTTGGTAATCAAATCATTAGCAAGCCCACAAATTTATCTCTACATCTCTATTGCAAAAGTGCAAAGTGGCACAAAGAATTAGTTTAGAGGAAAGGCTTCCTCATAGGTCTCGCTCCTTTTTTGTAATTATCTTTTGTTAAGGGGTTGCTCAAGTAAATGTAAGAATTGCGTTCGTCCAACCAGTTTTTAATCTAAATAACCATAAATATTTAATCATTGTTTGTTAATGTTTAAATAAAAAATTGTTAGGCTTAGATGCTTAAGCCAATTGTGTTTTATAACCAGGAGGACGAAGGCATTCTGTTGAAATTGATTGCCCAAAAGCTCCAACAAGTGGGCTTGGAGAATGAAGAAAGCTGTTTAGGCGGCCAAATGCAGGGGCATTTATGTACGAGTATGTACATTTGTGTGTTGGGAGGGCAATACGTGCATAGAAGCCATATCGATTGGTTGTTTTGGTCAAAACCGCAACTTGCGTTCACATTAACTAATTGAATATATTCCACAGAGGGGCACAGCGACTGCAACTGCCACTGCAACCAGCGGCATTTATGCCCACAATTGTTTTGTGTGTGTAAATCTTATTAAATTTGACTGACAGTGCGGTGGAGCAGAGCAACCAACTCATTCGATTTGACAGCTAAATTATAATTATCAGTGGGTGCCGGCAATCGGAATTGGACATCTGTCCTAAACAGGCAACAAAAACCCACAGCGAGATCGAAAGGCCATAAGTGATTCAGCAGTAATTAAGAGCAAAGGTCCCACCCCAGATGGGCACACAAGGTAGAGCCCATAGACTGCATTCAAATGCAGCCAAAAAGAGCAACAGAAGCAGAGCTGGCGGCAAGGAAGAGCAGCAACTTCAGTGTCAAGGGATCAAAGGAGTAATTTTCGACTTTTATTCGTTAAAAATGTAAATAAATTAATTATAAATTTACGACAGAACAAAAAAAGCAGCACCACTTGCGTCTCAAACGAATAAATAGGAAATAAATAAATTAATTTTGTGCAGCAAGCGCGTTGGACGAGACCCTTAACAGATAGAATATACTTAATCCTAGCACCGGCCAGCCCCAATCCGACTCGGACTCAGGCTCAGACTTCGACTTCGACTTCAACTTCGACTCTGGCTCCAGCTCTGGTACCAGTCCCAGTTCCGGATCCGAGGGTACAAGGTATTTACAGTGTCCTCCCGCCGGCCCCAGTTGTGCTCAGTTGAAGAAGTCGAGGATGCCGTTGAGCAGTTCGTAGGCAAAGCCGGACTCCTCGCTGGCCCCTGCGGACACAGCCTTCTTCTTCTTGTTCTTTTTCGCCTTCTTCGACTTCTTCGCCTTGGCCGTTGTGGAGTCGGCGGTGGTGTCGGCTGGCGCGGGCGTTACTGCGGCAACGACCTCCTCCACAGCATCCTCTGCCGCGGCTGCCGGCGAGGGGGCCGCAGCGGTAGCGCCTGCCTCGTCCTTGCTCTGTACCAGATCGGTGGTTGTCTGCGCCTCACGCGTCTCATCAGCAGCCGGGGTGATGGCTGCCGCAGCAGCTGCCGCTGGCTTCTTCACGGGCTTGTCATCGTCGTCGTCGTCCAGCTCGTCCAGGAGACCGGCCAGACTGAAGCCGCCGTAGTCCGCTTCCTCGGGCGCCTCAGCATCATCGTCCTCGGTGTAGTCCTCGGTATCGTCATCATCGTCCGTGTCCGCCTCTGTATCGGTGTCGGCGTCGTAGTCATCCTCCTCGTCCTCGTCATCGTCACCACCAGCTGAAAGGGAGAGCAGCAGAAGGATTAACATTAGTCATACTGTGGCTGTTGGGACTGGGACTGGGACTGGGACTAGGGGGTAAGGCTTACCGGCAAAGCCAAAGATGTCGTCATCGTCGTCGTCGTCATCGTCGCCACTGGGTTTGGCAGGCAGGGGCTCAGCCTCGGCCACCCGGAGTCCGTCCTTGCCGAACTTAAAGCAGGAAACGCGCAGCTGTGCCTCCACCTCATCGTCCGCACGCAGCTCAAAGGCCAGGCAGGCCTTGAAGTTGTCCTTAGCCCGGCCCAGACCATAGACGCGGCCGCAGAACTGATTGTAGCCGCCGGGCAGGCCCACGCAGATGGGGCGCGCCTTCTTGCTGGAGATGCGACGCGAGGCGAGGGTGATGTCGCCGTACTTCAGGGAGACGCTCATCTCGTCGTTGCCCAGATAGGCGATCTTGGCGCAGCCCTGGCCGCTGGGCAGCAGTGGCAAGCCAATCTTGCGGCAGCAGTCGCAGTGGGTCTCTGAGCACTTGCAGTACCGATTGATTGGGTTCTTGTCCTCCGTGACTGGCTTCACCGTGGTCACCTTGGGTGCCACTGTGGTCACAACGGCGGGAACAGCAGCGGCGGGAGCAGCAGCGGCGGCGGCGGCGGCAGCGGGTGCAGGAGCTGCAACCGCATCCACAACCGCATTGGCAGCTTCGGCTGGCAAAGCTTCCACATCCCCGCTGGAGATCTCATTGGCGCTCTCATCAACTAGCGAGGTGGAGGCGGCGGCGATTTCATCGGCAGCATCCTCGACATCATCCGCCTTGGGTGGTTCCGATTCTGGGGGTGCCACATTTGGGTCAATCTCCTCGGGCGGCAGATCCAGCTGCTTGAAGTTCTCGGAGATCTTGTCGGTGCGCCTGAACACGGTCTTGGCGTCCAGCGAGACGATTGCGGCGCTGGCCACCAGCAGCAGCAGCATGATGTTCCTGTAGCTTCTCATTGTCAAGCTGCAAGCGGAAAAAAAGTTAATGATCAGCGGATTGCGAGTCAAGATCTCAGTGAAGTCGCTCGAAATCGAGTGTTAAAATTTCTCCGCATTCCTCCTTTGCCTCTTTCTCGACAGATATTTTTGCAAACGAAATGAATTTAAATAAATATTGACATAATTTCTTTCACTTTTTCAGTTTCCCCCCAGCAGCAGCAGCTTCTTCTTCTTTCTGTCGTGCCCAGCTCCACCTCCACGAAGCGATGCGATGCGACGGTTTCCAAAACTTGGACAAAAGCCGTGTAAACAAATTACGAGTAAGAGCGAGGGCCTTCTAGCGGTCCGTCAATGGAAGTCAATGGTACACAAAACCAACAAAAACAAAAAACGAGAGTGAAATCTCTCTGAATGGGTCTCCACCAATAGTTATTTAATTGACGAATGGGGTTAGGCCTCATTAGAATAGCACGGTGTGGTGGGGGACACTGCTTTAACGGCACTGCTTTTGAGCGAACAGGTTCGAAGCGAAGTTCCAACTCCAACTACAACTCCAACCAAGCTCAAGCTCGCCTTGTGGAGAGGGGCCTGGGCTGGGGAGTCACCGCTGGGCAAAGTGAAATTTCTGCTATTGACTCATTTACCCCCTCAAGTGCTTCGCTGCGGATAGCGGGAAGTGGTGGTGGGGAGGGCAGGGAAGATGTGCGCAGCGCCTCAAGATGTCCGAATCAATTAGCGGCTTTTAACTGGAGCTCGGAGCCGGAGAAATGAAGAAGGCCCAAGAAGCTGCTGCCTGCCACCGAAATATTTAAATGTGGAATATGCATGAGTGTGCCCGTAACGGTTGAAGCATCGAAACTATGATATATCATGATAATTCTATGCCCAACAATCACAAGTGATATCTTCATCTACATTTAAATGGATGTACATAAGTGTGTAAATATGCATGTAGTCCCCCTATATCTTCTCCTTACATAATTTCGAACTCTTTCACTTTGTTCCACTTTCATTTTTGTCTTCCACTGCTTTTTGCCTCACTCTTCTGCTTATCAGTCGGTCCATTCCATTGATGACCTTCCCGCATGCTCAGAGGCAACAGATGGCTAGATAATTTTGCCACAACTGGCGGGCTAGAAAGCAGGTTGTGACCTAACATGCCCAAAGTTCAGCCCAAGTCCGACTTGGGGGTCGGATTATTGGAGCTAAAATACCATTAAAAAATGTTCCCCAATGCTACTGCTGTGGAACTGGCATTAACCGTAAGTATAACCGTAACCCGTGCTTCCCACTGGCTCCATACTGGTTGGATGGGGTTGGGTTGGGTTGGGTTGGAATGGGTTTGGTTGGAGTGGGTGGAAGCTGATTGCCTAAAAGCTGATAATTTATCGGAATTTCTTAGCTGTATCTTGGCATTTCCAATTTATGAAATTTGATATTTTGTATATATCCAAAAATATTTTGTATAAACATAATATGAATTTCTCATGTGTGGATTTTTCTTGAAAGTGTCCCAGCCTCGGACTTAATATATTTTTGGTATTTTGGTCTGCAAAGCAGAGCCCGGAAGGTTATTACAATTTATAATTAACTTCTATTAATTGTTGCATAGCGATGCAGACACATTTCTGTCATAATAATTGAAAGATGCATCATGAGAGTATGAATTACAGTGCAGTACATACACAAACACGCACACACACACATACACATGTGTACAGGGTAATAATTTCACTCGGGTTTGAGCTTGGGTCTGGGCCACAGGTGACGCAGAAATTCCAATACGTAACCGGACCGTCTTCATTTGCATTTCACATTTGGAACTAAAATCGAAATTACAACAACAAAAATATCCAAAAAACAAGCACAATGCACACATACATGCACACTCATATGCATGACTCCACGTGTGTCCAACTAGTTATCTCTTTCGCTCTCTCTCTCAAACTCCCCCCTCGAACGCGTTGCCCCATCTCACGGATCGAGTTTTTGTTTTTTTGTCTTTTTTTTTTTTGTTTTTGGCTTGCCCAAGACAGACGCATATTTTCTAATTTTGTCAATAAATTATAACGGTTGTGAAAAGTTATTAGCATTAATTAATTATTAAACGCATAGGAAAATAGAAAGTGAGTTCGGTTTTTGAGTCTTTTTTTTTGTTTCCGTTGTTGAGTTTATTTGAAAATTATCATAACACAATCTGCGCGGGCCAGGCGACTGATACGATCCAGCTAAGAGTGAGGTGAAGATGGTGATGGCCCATTGAAACCGAAATTGAACTGTTAATTATTCGGCTTCGGAAGCGAAAGTGTTCAGCTCCCCCAAATCTTCCCCGCAAGCGATTTGGCAGGGTCGAGTCACTGCTGCAAAAATTCCAAACAAATTTCTTTTCTTCATCTGCAGAGGCAACTGGCCATCCCATCTGCGTGTAATCCGCAAGGCGTGGACCGGACCCGAGATTACCAAACGCTCTCGCGAGCTGCGATTATGCTAAGCAGCAGTTCATCAGACTTTAACATCCTTTCATGGTTTATATAACCCAACAGACAACAGACAACACCATATTCACATCGAGCTCGTAACAGTGGCATATTTTGCATAATTTTGTGCCTTCTGCTCTTTGGCTGCTGTGGCGTTGAATTTTTCTGCTTGATTTGTTTCTCTTCTCTGTGTGTGCTTGTATGAACATGTTTGTATGTGCCTTTGCCACTTTCTTCTGACGCCTCCGACATTGATTTGTGAGGTCTACGTGTGGGTGAAATCGCTGGGGCAACAGCAACAAGTTGGGAGGAAGAAATCAAAGTTACCATAATAATGATGACCATAATGTGGAGACCCCATGCCAAAATTAAGGTTAAGTTCTTTAATGCAGCCAACGGAGAAATTTTGTTGTTTGCTTGCCATCTGCGTGGGCCTCGACCACGAATGGGTCAGTGGGGAGCGGGTAACGGTCAGCGCACAACGGCCAGTGTGCGAGTGTGGGCCGCATTTCCGGTCAAGGCTGACCCGATGGACCAGAAAATTAACCTTCTCAAGCGATTCTCCCAACGCAACAGCATTGGTGAACTTTGAAAGCTACCGTGGACTCTTCTGGAGCTTGCGCGTGCGTGCGTGCGTTTGGGAAAGCCAACAGAAAAAGAGATCACTTGGGTGCGAGAGATCAGTGGGTGGACGATCTGCTTCTACTGGTCGTGTCGGATCGTGAAAATCTTCTTGGCCAATTGCCCAACCATTGAACAGTTCCACTTTGCAGTGGGTCACCAAAGTCCCCTCCGCTGGGCACACAAACTTTGCCCGCTAAGTGGTGAGGAGAGCAGAGCAAGGCAGAGCAGAGCGGAATGCGATGGGATGATGGTAGAAAGTAAAACGAAGAATGTAAGCGCTTCGGTCTCGTCTGGTTTTCTTTTGTTTTGCCAAATTCAAATAAGTTGATGACGGGCCCGAAGAACAACGAAACAGAAGCACAAACAGAAGCGGATAACAAACGTCGTAGATGGTTAGGTTATGTTGCGGAGGGAGGGAGGGAGGGAGGGTAAGAAACACCTCAGCCAGAGACAGAGAGCCGCAGCCAGTGCCAGAGCCAAACTGGTTGACACAATTTCACGGCGACTTTTACGTGCAATTGCCTTGGCATGGTCAGGCATTGGCTGCGCTGTGGCTTTTCCTGGTCTTCAACTGCGACTTCAGTCATCATCTTTGGCCAAGTTAAGTGCCGCCGAGCCGAGCCGAGCGAGCGTGCGTTCTACAACTGCTGTCTGCGACCGCATTTCTCATTTGTCAGTCAAACAAAAACAACAACAACAACAGCAACTAAATTCGAACTGAGGTGAAACAGATGGCCCAAAGTTTACTGTACAGTGGCTTCCACCCAATTTTGTTTGGTCATACGTACAAGTGTGCTTTCCTGGCGGTACGGACACTCCACTCGTTTGGGGATGCGCTCTGAAAGCACCCAACTGCAGCGGCCACAGAACAATCAATCAACCAAAGGCACTTGAACAAAAAAAAAACGTTTGAGTTTGACACTCCGTGTAACGGCAAATCGCAGAGGGAGCGACAGCAGAGAAAAAAAACGGTTTGTAACTTGGCGCGCGCCTGTCTGTGTGTAAGCTGGGCTAGGTAGGAGCTTTTCTGGCTTGTGGGGAAGCAAGCTCGGAGCTTTTAAAGACTCAACTGAACGTTCGAAGACGCGAAACACAACTGCGACGAGTCGAAGGCATCGAGCCGAGTTATTGGCGATTCCAGCGGCTGAACCGAACCGGGTGCGAACCCACAGCTGATCGAGCCAGCCCAAATAGATGCTTTCTTTTCCCATCGAACGTGTTGGCTGTGGCACCTGTTCTACACCAAACCAGAGCCTAACGGTACCACACTCCGTAGGCCTCCACGATGCATGGGCACGTACAACGGACTGCTCGCTCAGCCAGCGAACATGTTCGTCTGGCTCATACGATCACCTCTCGCAATTAACCCCCGCTTCGAACTCTTGTCCACTGGTAATTTGTGCCACTTGGCCAATGCGGCAGCGCTCTTCCTCTTCCTCATCCATATACTCCTCACAGTGATGGATTACGTGTGCTATTTCTTTGTCTGGGCCTAGAAATCCCCCGACGATGACGCACACAGCACAAAGGAGACACACCAAGGACCGCACCCTCTGCACGAATGAACCTTGAAGTGGCCAAGGAACTCTGCTCTGTCCACGAGACAAAGAAGATTCTCGAGGCCCCAGCTAGACGTGATTGAGCGCCCCAACTGAACTGACAGAGCAGCATATCTGAAAAATCAGTGGAGTTGCATCTTATTTCTGCTAAAAATGGATTTAGTACAGAGTCTGATCTCATTTCATATGTCTACACATAACAATAAATTGAATTAATTAATGAGGTTGCATGTTGCACGGTGCAAGCACTCCTGTTTATTAGCATAGTTGACCCTCCATGGCTCCATTGGTAAGTAATTTCTTTCCAATAAAAAGCTATACATAGAATACATTCTTAGATACTCAAGTCTCTGAACAATTTTTGCATTTTACTTTGCATTGTTAGAGCGAAAATATATATAATAAAGAAATAATAATAAAATCAACTATGCACTAATTTTCCAAATTTTAAAACAATTTTAAAAGTACGTCTACAACTTAAAATGTAAGAAATTTCCATTCAGCGGCTTCCAGACTTTCTAGAACTAATGCTTTTGCCTCTAAAGTCACTCGTTTTTATTGGATTTGGCTACATAATGTAATTGTTTTATTTTAACTTTATTAAAATTCTGTTACTCAATAGCTGCCCAGTCACTGCCACGCGGTTTACGTTTGGTACTACATATTTAATTCATAACATTATGCCCTACCCAGGCGGAGTTCACAAATTTCCCATTTCGGCCTACTAATAAAAATGTTATATTAATTTCCATATGCCCGCATAAAACTTCTAGTAGGCCGTTTTTTCACGTATAAGTAATATGTCGGAACATTACCTTGACAAACCCATTTTACCTTGACCCAACCGGTAATCAACAACAAAAACATATTTTTTTCTGGCTCCCTAAAAATATTTCAAAGATGAATAAACTGGAAATCTCTGGTAAGTGAACAATAATTATTATTAAACCGACGTATAATCCGCAATGAATCTCTTTTGGCCAAAGAGATGGACGATTTGTCGTCGACGTCGACTCGCAGCAGTGACGACATGGTGGAGGTGTACGAGAACGTGACTCGCATCGTCTGGGTGGACCCTAAACAGCCATCTGCATCCGGGAAGATGTTGGTCAACATATTTGTTGAAAATTCTAAAAAAATAACTCAAAAGAAACTTAAAGCTAAAGCTAATTGGCAACGTCTGTGTCACGGGATTTACCATCGAAAACTGAACACCGGCGACGACCCGGCACTGAACACGAAAACTGGAAACGAGGCCCTGGCATCAAAGGATTCGAAATGCTGTGGAGATGCGGGATCTTCAAAGAATTCCAAGACGATTGCTGCAAATGTGGCACGCCAAACGCATGAGGGAGTCTAAGTGTGTGTGCTGAGGGGGGAGCATAGTTGCATTGGCCAAAAAGTTCTTTTCTAAATTGCTAAAAGAGCGTACTAAATATTTCGAACACTGTGCCAAACAGAAATCTTTCGATGCAAATACAAACCAATACTTAATATTATACATTAATAATTGCTACTTATTGCTGGGTATGGGACAAGGAATAGACAGAGAGAAACGTTTGAGGGAATGTTTGAAAACATGTTTTAATAATTGATTTATATCATTCACATATGTAGGTTTTTGTTTGTTTGTTGGTTTGCTGTAAATGTAAGCATTTCTATATAGTAGATAACATATGTATGGTATGGTGCTGATGCTCTCCTTACCCAATGCTTTGCTATTCATTTTGTGTTTTGTGTGTTTCGATAATTATAAATATGTGTGAGGCACACGAGAAGACAACGCTCTTAAGTTGCCTCCTGCGTACATACATACTTATATATATAGATATAAATATCTGCCGTGGGATGGAGGATACTTATGGAAGCAGAAAAATGCTCAATTCAACTAAAAACCCAAGAGAAAAAGAACTTATCGGGGGAGCGACAATAATACTCGTAACAAAACTACATATACATACATAAAGTTTGCACAAAGACACAATATTAATATACATTAAACAATTGATAACAAGGGATTGGTGGAGAACCAAAAACAAAAAAAAATACAGACATATCTTGAAGGGCAGGAGGAAAAAAAAAACGAGTAATAATTATTTGAATGCCGACTGGGAGGGGGCGGCTGATTGGCTTAGAAGATTGGTATGTAGTTGTCGATTTTGGCGCGATGCTTCTGGGCCACGCACTCGGCAATCCAGACAATGTTGCGGCACTCCTGCTCCTTGAGCTTAAGGTACGCGTAGAAGACGCCAAAGTGGAACTGTTGCAAGAAGGCGTACACGTTCAGCTTGACCTCGTGCTCGAAGAACTTATCCTCGAGTGTCTTGTCGCCGGGATTGTTGCCGGAGCCGTCGAAGAGAGCGGCGTATTCCGCATAGTACTCGGCCACGGTCTTCACTTGCTCGTAGTCGTCGGCACGGGCCAGCGCGGCCAAGCCATCGGGGTACATCTTGCCGCAGTTGGGATACAGCTTGGCGCGATCGTCCTTGGACAGCTCGGTGCCGAATGAGTTGATCGTGATGATAATGGCACGGCGATCGGCCTCAAACTGCAAGCATACGAAAAGAAACCAGCTATGGAATGAAGGAGAGACACCAAGGGGAGACCGGGGCACTTACCGCCAAGATCTCGCACATGACATCTGCGGTGGCACCTCCCATGTTCTTGCAGAAGTTGTAGAAGGCCTCCAGGTAGGCTTTGTACAGCGTGTTGCGGATGATTTCGATGTTCATCTCGTCGAGATCCTGCTCGGAAATGCAGTCGACAAAGAACGGGGCGAGCGGCGTGTCCACCAGCACAGCGTTGTACAGCTCAGCGGGCGTCGATGCCACATGGATGGCCTCCATCTGCTCAAAGCTGCCCAGCGGATGGCACTTGGGTATCAGCTCCGAAATGGGCCGCTGGTGCAGCGTGCCCGTAATGAGCAGAATGATGTTGTCGATCATATAGCCATAGGTGATGAAGTCCAGGAAGTTGGACAGCGGCTCCACAGCATGGTTGCGCATATGCTGGAACTCAATGACCAGCTTCTCCCGCAGCTTGTCATCGATCACGGACACGGACAGCGGTGAGGGCTCGTTGGCCAGAAAGCTGCCGTAGTCGGTGCCCTGCAGATGCAGTTTCAGATCTAAAATTGAATCAGAAGTGCGAATGCATTTGAATTTCGTGGAAAATGTCTAAAATATTATTAACAAATCACAAGACAAGCTTACACACACACCCACATTCATTCACATTCATTCGTGCACATGCATGTATGTATGTATACATACAGTGCTGCTGCTGCTGATATCAGCCACGGCCGCACGGTCACATGACAAAGCGGGCGTACGGGTATGGACGGGACGGGTGCGTTGTATGTATGGTGGCGACCAGCCAGCTAGCCAGCCCACTTACTCACCTTCCAAGGTTTCGCACTGCACCAGATTCAAGTAATCCGCCTGCTTCAGGATGCCACACTTGAAGCCACGGCACAGGCCCTCCAGATAGCCATTGTCGATGTTGAACATGAATCCTGAGCTGTCCATAGTTGCAAACTTACAAATCAACACACAAAGCAAAAAAAAGCACACGACACGCGCACTGTTACTGTAATTGGGGGGAGTTGACTGAAAGTCTGGACTCGGGCTGCGGGCTGCGAATCTGGCTCGATTGAATTCCGCGAAATGTGTAAGAAAGCAACGGTGCTGTGATGAAAATTCAACCTATTTTCTTTTCCAAATCGATCCAAGTCATATGATTTTTTTTCACGATAGGGCTCAGTGTGACCGCTGCAGCATGACCTCTAAAAATATACCGAAACATGCATTCTCATTTCCAAACATACCGTAAATATACCAGTTGATCAATTATTTGCAGACATTTTGATATTCTATTTCATATTATCAGAAAGTAATTAGTCTCTGATTTAAGTACACTTAAAAATTATGTTGCAAAACTAATTTGAATAATTATTTCTAGGGAATCAATTAATAAGGCAAGGCGAGGTTAATTTTTAAACACCCACTCAAAGGGTTAATCGTTCTCTACCCATGATTGGGAACCATATGTCTAGATTTTTATGGTGATTTTAATATTACTAGCTGGCGAGGACCCGCAGCACTGGAAATATAATATTTTCTGATTAGTGAAACGATTTTCTACAAAGTTGTGTGACTAAACGAGTCACAAATGTGATTTCTTAAACAATAAGGCATAAACCAAAAAGTAGAAATTAAATGCAACTACACACGTTCTACATTTCGCAACACGCGTTTTATCGGATTCAACTACAGGTGGCGCTGCCACTAGTTGACTATTTCAACGACAGGTGTCCACAAAGTCAAATTCCATGCTTAATTAAGTATCTTTAATTTGGACAGACAGAAAAATAGTTGATTTTGTCAATATATAAATATGAATTTAATTAGGTGTAGGTTTAGGTACAAATATTATAAGGATGCCCATTGGTTGACTTTATTTAATATTATTGCCTGAACTCAACGTCGCAACGCCTCCTGCTCGTCGTAGGGTATGTAAAAGTAGGCAATTGCCATAAAGATGAGCATATCGGCGAACATGAGGCCAGCAAAGAGGAAAAACTCGCTGGCCTGCGAATCAAAGAACTGCAGCTCCGCGACAACCACAACGATGACATTGCCAAAGGCGACTGTCAGCAGCCAGCAGGCCTGCAGCACGGACTTCATGCTGGGCGGGGACTGGGAGTAGGAGAACTCCAGTCCGGTGACTGAGAACATCACCTCGCCGAGTGTCATCACCACATATTGCGGCACCAGCCACAGCATGCTCATCGAGTTGGGCTCCGTGACTTCAAACATGCGCGAGACAAAGGCGCCCTGGCTCTGGGCCACGACCAGGGCGTAGACACCGCCCGCCCGCAGGCTGACATCGGCCAACGGCTGCTCCCCCACCTGCACGTCATACTCGCCAGTAACCAGCTCGTAGAGATCATGGTTGCGTGCGGGCATGTCCAGCACGACGTTGCCACTGCTCGTCTCGGTCCACACCACACGTGTGGTGGCCAGCAAATTGGCCAGCGTCCGCACAAAGGACTGCGAACGGTTGGACTTTTGCACCTCATCCACGTACCAGTGTTTGGTAATGGCGTGCGCCGGACGCAGAAAGAGCGTGTGCGCCGTCGCCTCATACAGCTCCTGGGTGCCAGCCTGCAGTTCGATGCAGCCTGTGAAACGCATGGTCGGATTTCGGATGGTCTTTGAATGTAAGTTAATGTAATTCACCTGTTGTGAGGCTCTCGATGGTGTAGGTGAGCGTGAAGGTGCCGTTGCTGGTGGCAACGCTGCCCGAATAGTACATGTCCAGGCCCTGCAGCGTGAAGCTTTCGCGTGCGCGCAGATTCGTGCTGATGCGATAGGAGCACTCGGGTATGCCGCTGAACACACGAAGCTGTGTGTTCCCGCTGCTTGGTATGTTCGGGTAGGTTTGCTGACAGTTCATGGCGGCGGGGGGGGAGGGAGGAAGATAAACCGTTCAATGTGTGGAGAGAGTTCTTTTCTCTCTGTTCTCTTTGTTTCTTTTGATTTTCTCTTACTCAAATGCGTTGCAGAGAGGACAAACACAAGACAAAACACACAGAACAGCAAAAGAAAAGCAAAGAGACAGGGGAAGCGGCTTACTAATTGTTTTTGTTTCTTCTTTTTATTAGATTAACTAAACTGAAATGTTTCTTGTTTTATATGCAACAACAGTCTGCCGATAAGGAGCGACCAGAGCTTCACTTACACTTAGATTGGAAATGTAATCGTAGGGATCGGACATATACACATAAAATATTTATAATACACAACACGGGAGCAGCGGCAGCCGCAGGAGCAGGTGGGAGAGAGCAGTGTTAGCCTCTACTCATTGATGTCCTTGCCCTTGTTCTCGACACCCTCTTCGAGTGGCTGTATCTCGGTCTTGGCATCGCCCGTCAGTGGCTGCACTTCCTCTTTCTTATTGGGATCATTCGGCTGATAGTAGTACGCCATCACCATGAACACCAGCATGTCCACGAACATGAGGCCGGCAAACAGGAAGAACTCGCTTGCCTGTGAATCGAACAGCGCCGCCTCGGCAATGATCACAACGATGACATTGCCAAAGGCTACGGTTAGCAGCCAGCAGGCCTGCAGCACAGACTTCATGCTGGGCGGGGCCTGGGCATAGGAGAACTCCAGTCCCGTGACGGAGAACATCACCTCGCCGAGTGTCATGACCACATACTGCGGTATCAGCCAGAGAATGTTCATGGAGTTGGGTTCCGTGACCTCAATCAGCTGGTAGTCGTAGCCCCCTTGGGCATTCTCCTTGACCAGCAGCGTGTAGACACCGCCCGAATGGACATCGACGGAGCCCACCCGCACGCCATCGATGAGCACATCGTACTTGGCGGAGTAGACCCGTGTGAGGAGCGTCTCGTTGGCATACTGCTCGTAGGCGATGTCCCCCTTGTCGGCATTCTTCCACACGATCGTGCTCTGGGGCGGCACATTGGCAATGGTCCGCACGAGGGGATGGCTCTCGGAGGGCTTGTCCACAAAGTCCTCCTGCCAGTAGGTGTTCTGTGTGGCATTCAACGGGTTGACGAACAGCGACCAGGCCTTCTTTTGGGTCAGCAGTTGGCTGCCCACGTTGGACAGTTGGCAGTTGGGGTCCGAGCTGCTGATCTGATACTCAAGATTCCACGTGTTCGCCACGTACAGGTCCTTGTTGGTGTAGACACCAAACTGGGGCACCTCGAAGCTCTCGGCACCGACCAGGTTGCTGCTGAATGTCAGGGGGCAGTTCTCCGTGTTGAAGACCCGCAGCTGGATGTTCTGGCTGTAGGGTAGGTCGGGATAGGTTTTCTAGCAGCCACAACGAAGCGTGCAACGAAAGAGAAGAGTGTAGAGAGAGCGAGAGAGCGGTGAGGGGCAGGAGTTTGAGGTGCAGGTGCAAGTGCAGGTGCAGGTGCAGGTGCAGTGACAACGATCGGGGATCGTACTTACCTCCAAGTTGAGCTCCACAATGCCAGAGATAATGAAGGCGATGCCGGCCAGGATGCCGCCCATGGTTAGCTTCTGCAGCGGCCGACGAATGCCGATGAGGCTGAGCGCCGGATAGAAGGCCACATCGTAGAGGGGTATAAAGACGAGAATGAGCAGCGGGTTGAGCACCTGCAGCTGATCGGGCTTGATGTCCCAGGAGCCCATGTCGCCGTCCATGCGCGTGGCCTGGAAGGTCCAGCGGGAGCCCTGCTGATCGAACAGTGCCCAGAACACGGGCAGCGGCAGATACAGGAACAGGACGCGCATCAGCACCTTGACATCGTCGATCAGCTGTCGCTCGTACTTCTTGTCCGCATAGTCCAGCCAGTGCTCGCGCGGATTGGTCTTCTTCTCCTTGCACTTCGTGGTGATCGCAGTCCAGATGGTGCTCGAGACCAGCACCACCATATTACCCGCCGGCGGCTTCATCTTGTACAGCGATCGTCCCAGCACAAAGATCACCACCGAAATGATCATGAGGATGGCGGGCACACCGAAGGCCAGAGGATAGCAATTGATGTCATCGAAGCAGGAGACATCTTCGCGCAGGATCGGCGTCACCGTCGTCGAGATCAGCGAGCCAGCATTGATCGAGAAGTAGAAGAGCGAGAAGAACGAGGTGATCTGCTTGACCTGCTCCGGCACCTTGAACTGATCACCGCCAAAGGCTGACACGCACGGCTTAATGCCGCCCGAGCCCAGGGCGATGAGGGCCAGTCCGAGCATCGTGAATGTCTCCACGGGCAGATTGAGCGGCCCAATGGCGCCCAGGGTGAGCAGCACCGATCCGCAGATGTACACCATCGACAGGTACAATATCGTCTTGAACTTGCCCAGCCAGGAGTCCGAGACGATGGCTCCAAACACGCACAGGAAGTACACGAACATGGTGAACACGTGGAAGACCACGGTGGCTGTGTCCTCCGCGTAGCCCAGCTGACGACTCAAATACAGCACAAGGACAGCTGCAAAGAGGTGGGAAAGGGACATTAGTTTGTGTGCTGAGTCCTTGATCCTTGACCCTTTGTGTGGCAAACTCACTTCGCATTCCGTAGTAGTTGAAGCGCTCGCAGAACTCATTGCTGATGATGAAGAACACGGACTTGGGATACGGAAGTTTCTGTTGGATGGAAAGAGCGAGGAATTGGATGGGTAAGCCCCGACTGACAGAAGTACTCAACTCACCTTCTGTTGTCCCTCGGCCTCGGCAACGTTGCTGAAGTCCTTGTCCTCCTTCCACTCCTTGCCATTCTGCTCCGGCTGTGGTTCGGGCAACTTTTGGGTCTCCACCGGCAGCAGCGCCTTGCCATTGGTCTCGGCCTTGGACTCGGCGGCTGGCTCCTCGACTGTGGCTGCAGTTGCCTCTGCAGTTTCCTCCAGCGGTGCAACGCTTGGGGCAGACTCCGTTGTGGGTGCTGCAAGGGCTACAGGCGCTGCCTCGCTGGGCTCAGCGGCTGGCAGTATTTCTGTGGAGCAGCAAAAGGAAGAATTAGTTAAGGAAAAACAATCGACAAGGAGGAAAGCGAGGCCCACCAAGCAGCGGCACAATCTCCGCTGCAGATTCCATTTTGCAATTGTCTGCCTTGGCCAGCGAATCTCAACTGATGCGAGAGACTCGGCCGCATTTCACCAGAATGGGCCAAGACAGCCTTGTACTTGACAGCCACAACCCAATCCAGATAACAGATCCGACAGTTCTTAATTTGGAGTGCGTCCACCCCGGTTAGCGTGTGAATTCTTTGCTGGCTCGGCATAAATCTCAACGCATTAGATGCAGGGCCCATAAAAGCCACAGCGACAGAGACACTGTCCACAGCCGTGGCAGATAACGCCTCTGAGATAGCTCTCTCCCACCGTGTGACGCTACAGTTGATCCCCGCATGTTGTTGAGATTTGATGGGCAGCTGCACCCCAAGCCCCATAGCCCACTCGGAGCCAGCCAGGAAGCGTCTGGCAGCCAACGCATGCCCTTAAGTGTGAGAGTGTTTTGGCTTGGCAAGAAGGAAATGTGTGCATGAATTTGCTCATCGATCGATGGGCTAATCCACTCCCAGCCCAGGCACAGCGATCGATGCTTTATCAGCCTTTACGACTGCCATTAGATCGAAGCAGCAGCAGCAGCAGTGGCCATCACATGGCAGCAATAAAAAGCCCCTTGGCAAGCAATCCATTAACATAAAATTACTTATCGCTTAGTCCGTTGCGGTGGATAATGTTTGAAGTCGCTCGGGCACGCATGCCAATCATGCCAGCGAGTCAGAGTCAGAGTCAGAGCCAGAGCCAATTCATTCATGCAGAGTGCGAGTACTTTGGATGTGTGTCAATGCCGGAAGGGTAGAGCCAGGCACAGAGGGACTGCAAATTGCACTCTTAGAGGTCAGAGCGGCTGTTCTGATTATGAATGGGAGAGCCCAAAGGGTTACGCTAGAAAGTGGCACAAGTTCTGGGTAATTTGTGGGCTACTTATCTGGAAAATAATTCAAGTGTTTCCTTAACGGGGAAAAAGGTTATCAGCACAGCACATAGCACAAAGCGGATGCAATTAGTCCCCGAGCCCATGGGATGGTACAACAAAAACGCTCTCAGGGCGCACGTACGCAGGAAGCGTTGATCGAATCGGAAGGATGACATTGCCCCAGTGGAATGGAATGACGAGGCACTGCGCATCAGGGTAAGTTGCTGCTTTTATCGCTATCGCTGCTGTTATCGCATCGGCTATTGTTGGCGGCTGTAAATTTGAGCAGCGACACCGAATGGAAAGAGCTGCGTACAATCCAGAGAGCCATGGAGCCATGCGGCTATAGAACCCACTCTTATCCACTTGTGTGTCATGTATCGAGCGATTCCAACTGATTTACAAGCGATTAGGCAGCGTCAGCTGCGGCCTGCCCGCCCTCCCCTTTGCGAGTGCCAATCTTGTGCGCTATCTATCCCATTTTAATTACAATGTTGAAGTGTTTCTCAGCTTGCTCTTTCTCGGAATGTGATTGAAGCTGGTTGTGGGTTGTGGGGTGTGGCCTGTGGGGTGTAGGCTGTGGGGTGTGGGGTTGGTATCGCTTAGATATGGAAGCCAATATTCGGTAGCGAAACGCTGATTGGCTTGTTCCTCTGCGACATACAATTAGCGCCAGAGTCCAGATAGATTCTGCGCTGACTGAGCAGCTTGCATGACACAATCTTTGGTCGAAAGCTGCAACAGAAATGTCACAAAACAATGCCACAAAGTTCCAGCATCCAGTGGAGCTAAACGATCTTCGTGCATTACACAGCCCGGCCCCGGCGATTTGTCAGCAATTGTTTGGGTCGGCTCGCACCGGGGGAATACCAAAGCAAAAGCAAAAATCACAGAGAGTTGTGGTAACATTCAGGGGCTCAGAGTCATAGATTCAAGGCACACACCCGCCTCAACGTTTATGAATATGCAAATGACGCTGCTGAAGCGATTTGTAGACCTGGCATTGAAATGCAAGCGCAATAAGCCGAAACACAACTATCGGACTGAATATAATTATACATGGAATGCACACATTTGTGGATACTTATTTACTACGCACCAAACGGGGTTGTGGCAATGCCAAATGGGGGAGCGGCAGTGTGCCGATTGACCAATTTTGGCAACTCTCTTTGGGCCAAGTCGAGCCGCTGGATCGAAGCAGGGGGGGACGGACTTGGGCTACCCTTATCGGCATGTCTAGATTTGTGGGGCAGAGGCACGAGTTCTGGGTAAAGGCTCTTCAGCCTGTCTCCCTGCAGCTTTGCAGCCACTAATGCCGATTCGAGTGTTGACAGATAAATGAATTTATACCACGAGTACGAGTGCGAGTACGAGTGCGAGTACGAGTGTGCACAGGTAATCTTTATAGCGCTGCTCGTTACTCAACGGCCTACATATGGGCCCACAGGTGGGTGCGGGGGCTTCTTGGCTCTGATAGGGGAATGCTGGCAAACACTTTCTCAGCGTAATTTCTGGGGTTATTCAGGTAGCTGCCGATTCGAATTTATGCTAAAGATTGGGAGTATTTCCACAAAACTAACACTTCAATTTGATTGTTTCATCGCAGTCAACCCCGTCCAATAATTTCCAACTCAATGAAATCTTGACCAAAAAACGTGTACCCCCTGCACCCACTTCAATCGTAGCTCGTATAATTGCGAGTGTACATCTATAATTATGAACAATTATAGAATAATTATAGAAACAAAAAACAATACCATTTTCCTTATCCGTCATGTTGGTGCTGCTGATGCTGGAATGTCGCTGGGGTTTTGCTTTGCATCCGTTTCGCGTCACTTGAAATCGAATAGAAATACTTTTATTTATTTACTTATGTTTATATTTATAATGTAAGTTCGCGCTTTCTTTTCTGATTCAATCAAGAACACGAAGAAAAGAGCAAGCCGAGCAGAGACGTGTTGTCATAAAAAAAAAATATCTGTGACATCCTTTGCCCGAAATATTTCAGAGTTCAATTAGCACACAAAGCGGTCAGAAAGTGCAAAAATAATATACAACAAAAAAAAACGTGCATAAATTGTATTTTTTTGTACAACAAGAAAGTGTTTTTTATTTTTATTTTATGTGCTGCCTGGTCTGGTTTTGTTTTGTCTTTTGTCTGTTTGGGTTTACGTATTGTAGGGTTACATTTCTCGTATTGCCCGCACTGTAACTCACATTAAAACATTGAGCTAAATATATGTACAACAACAAAAAATAAAACAGAATGAAGCACAAACAAAAAGCTGCAGTTCGGTCGGTCCGGCAGCGACGATCAACAGACTCTGACTGATGTCGACTGCTTGCAAGCTTTGCTAAGAAGCCGTTAACTGTTGCGCTGCTTGCTTCTGAGCTCTGCTCTGCTCTGCTCTGCTCACTGCTCGCTGCGACTGCGCGCGTGCTGCGGCTGTCACTGCCACTGGCACTGCCACTGTCGACGTCGACGTCGCTGGCGTGCTGGAAGGATGACAAAACTGCGTTAACTGCGATAAGCCTAATCGTTGTGTTATCGACAGTCTGTTGCAAGTACGACTATTTACGGCCCCCGCTCTTGTGTGTCCCCATAGTGAATGAAGAGGTAGATGGATGGTATTCGCTATGCCCGTCTGCTATTTATGGCCCGTCTCTCATCGCTGTCAGAGCGGTTCCACAACAGCAATGACAATGACAACGCCAGATCATACATAAGTATGTACATACATACATATATGTACATATGTACATACATCTCGATTGCCCTGCCAGTAACTTATCTCAGTGCCACGCCTCGTCTGTTTCAAACTACTCGAAGGTGGGCGGACGGTGGGAGTCAGTCAAGTCATTAACTAAATATTTTCGTCTCTCCAACAGCCAAAGCGGGGGAGAGGATAAAGAGAGAATGAGTTTTGGGGCGAGGAGAGAGAAAGAGAGAGCTCAGGGATGGCCGCCCAGACTCTGCGACTCAGAGCGAATCTATATTTGATTGTTCAAAAAAGGCAGAGTTATATCAATATTAATATCATTTGGATCTATAAATAGCCTTTGAATAAACTCGTTAATCGTACTCATTGTGTCAGTGCACACAATTATTAAACTACGCATTTTTGGAGGTAGACAACTGGACCATGGCAGTTCAAACATTATCACAGACAGAAACATCTGAAGGATCTCTACTCTGCCGATGCTGCTTCGAGGGGATTAAGCGCATTCACGCAGCTACATAAGGGCACTCAAATCAATTTGATTTCGATTTAGTTCAGAGCAGAGCAGGAGACGCTTACGCAGATCGATTGGCATCTAATCGGGGGCCCCGACTCGTGTCGGTTTTGTTTTATGAACTGAACTTAATCGCCGAGCCGATAGCTGCAAATAGTATTTATGGTTCGCTATCATTATAGCCATGCCCAGAAACAAGTATAAACATCTATTGGCTATTGGCTATACTCGTACTCGTACTCGTACTGGTACCCGAATGGCCCAAAAGTCATTCATTGTGCGATGTTGGTGTTGTTTTTGCTGTTATTGTCACTGTGTTACTGTTATTGTTATTGCTATTTGATTCGTCGGCAAGGGGCCGGGGGTTTGGCTGGGCGATAAGTGTACTTTCAGTTGTTGTTTTGCTTCTTGCTTCTTGCTTTCGTTTTTACGATTGTCATTTGGCCTGGCCTGGCCTGGCCCGGCACCGCTCCGCTCCGCCCCGATCGGCTTGAGATTGCATTGTGATGGTGTATGGTCTATGGCCCATGGTATGCAATGCGCCCGATTGAGTAACACTTAATTAAAGCCATTAAGAGTATGCGCCATACGAACGAATACGTTATGTGTATCAGTCGATCTGGTTGCGTGTCGATAGCCATCACTTGAATAGTTTCGCTGTGGAATGTTTGCAAGGCTCAATGGGAATGTTGTGGCATGCGACAACTGCGACAAATCGATCTGCTGCTATGCAATCCAATCCTGCTCTGTGCCCTTGAACGACACCAGAACTTAGGGCTGTGCCAACAAACAGTTTATGTGCTAAGAAGTGAGTAGCCTTAGTGGCTGTCTTATCGGTCGATCGGTCAGGTGACGATTAGATCGTATCGGATAGTGGTGCGATTAGCCCCCAGTCCACGCTTTCCGCTGAACCACTTGGGTAACCGGGCCATAAATGTCAAGCGAAAGCCAACTGTCGAGATTGGAGAGCCTCCACAGATGCAGATACAGATACAGATACTGATACACTCGTAGATGAAGATATTGAAGATGAATCAAACAATCGCTAAGGGCAAAACTGTCTCAAGTGGAGGAGTTGCATTGCTCGACCCCGTCATCGATCGATATCGAATCCCCGCAGCTGATATCAACTGTTTGCTCAATGAATTGAATTTTTGTACCATTCTACCTGATTGTGTGAGAAGGCCGTGTGTCTGCTGTCATAAATATCAGAGAGCTGTTCAATTTATCACTATGAAGAAGGGGACCTACAAAAGACAGGCGTCTAGCACTTCGTCGGAGTCCCCGTCCCCGTCCCAGTCCCAGTCCCGCTCCGGGTACCAGTCCACGACGTATACCTTTCAGACTTCTAATCTGGAGTTTATGCTAAACGACTTTGGATACAGCAAGGGTGAGTCCTCCACCTGAGACATTTCTCCACTCCATAATTTGTTTCGCTTTCATTCCTCCAACAGTGCTCAAGCCGAGCCGCCATTTGCCCTTTATGACGGGGAATAGATATGCAACGGATACCACGGACCACTCCAAGAGCGCTCTCTCGACTGAGGTGAGTCTGCGGGGTGGCAGCATTAGTCCCGTTGCACTGCACTAGCATCGACAGAACAGTCGTGGCCGAACTGTACGCTTCCCTACACAGCTCGCAGAATCGATTCGCGCGAAAAACAGCAATCTTGAAACAATAACTAATGCGCATCGTAAATGTTTATGGCCGGGGTAGATTTATGGCTGCCTGGGAAAGTCCCAACCAATGTTAGTCAAAGCCGTAAAGAAAACCAAACGAAGATAGCAGCCACCTAGGCGCACATGGCATCCTTAGATAGTAGATGGTTTAGATTAGTGTATTCCAGATGGTGGACCCTGACAACAGAGAGTGAGCCCAAGGAAAACGGTAATCGGTCAACATATCCGCACCAGCTGCACCCACCCAGAGCAGTGGGAGAGAGAGAGTGAGAATCAGAATCAGGGGTACACTTACAGCTTCGTTGATCAGCATTGAACTTGACTGCAAAAGCTCTCTGTGGGTGTAGTGGGTCGTTCACATACGGCCGGTGTGTAAATGAAGCTTGACGTCAGCTGCAGCGCTGCGTCGCAGCTGCACTAAGCTCGAAGCACAAGCATAATCCATTGAGCGAGCGCAAGAGAGAGAGAGGGTGAGCGATCTGCTGCGAGAGCAAAGCCAGTGTCAAAATCTCCGTTAATTGAGTCAACGTTGCTGCTGCGGCTGCTGCTCTCTATCTCTCTCCCTCCGTGCAAGCTGTTTATCTAAAAATTTAATTTGATTTTTGTTCTTGTTCGTCTTGTTTTTTGGCTACCGACTGCGCTGCTGCTATCCACTGTCCGCTGTCCACTATTCCCTCTCCACCGTTGTCTTTCTGCGCTTTAAAAGCGCAGCTTACACGGGGGCAGCGCATCATTTATCGTTTGGCAAGTGTGCTGTTCGTTTACGGCATCAACGTGGCCCGACCCCAGGCCCAGAATCAGCATCTCGCCACCCCTCTGCTCCCCCGCACCACTCACTGTGATCGTATTGTTACCTAGCGACCAACCCGTCTTAATTGCACCTGTGTCGCCGATTGTTAATTGTTGTCCGAAAAAAATCATTGAACGTGCGTGAATTTTCGGGCATTTGATAAAATTCCAAAAGACTCTTTAACTCTGTTTCTGTACCCGTTTCTGTGAGTGCCGTTATGTGCACAGTCCCTTTTTTGTAATGGAGAACAATAATGCGAGTGAAGTAAGAGCGGAGGATGGTGGCAACTGCAAAACAGCCAAGGAGAAAAAGAAACTGGATGAGAGTGGGGTGAGTGGAGTGCCGTTACAGTGTGTAGGGAATGCAAAGTGAAGCAAAGAGAGTGCAGCAAACAGAATGCAGAAAAGTCGAATGCCTTGAAAGAAATGAAATGATGAAATGCAAGAAAGACGAAACAGTGAAGAGAAGAGGAAATAGATGCATGACAAAAACCGTAAAGTTTGTTTCCGATTGCAAGTAATTTGTTCACACAAATAATTGCACACGCAAATGCGCATTTAATATAAAAACAGGCTGAGATTTACTGTCACTTAACAAACATCACCTCCAACCAAAATAACTTGAGGAAGGGTATACAAAGAATTGATGCCAAGAACAGCGAAGAGAGAGCGGGAGAACAGAGTGAGAGCAAAGGGAGAGCAAAAGCATGTACACTTACATACATATATGTACATATGTACATACGAACTTATTATCACTTTCAATAGTCAATTGAGAAAGTGCGCTATATGCACGTTTTATGCAGTCGAACATGCATACAAGATGTACATGTTTATATATATGTATGTACTTATGTAATGGTAATGTAATTTGCGAGCACGACTACTTTATCTATAGAAACAGCAGCAGATTCCATTGACTTTGACTTTTCTGCCTTCTGCCTCCAAGGTCTGACGAGCTCTGTGGGTGCTCTTCTTGCAGCAGCGACAGCGACCGCAGTCGACCTTGACTGGCCGCGAAAATGTGTGTCAATCGAATCGAGATCCTTTTATTACCCGCAAATTGATTGAATCAATTACGAAGTGCGTAAATCAAAACAAGAATCAAAGAGATGGATTCTCTACAGCACTATCGACGTCGGAATACCCTCGCATGTACCAGCAGCTAGGAAATATCCAAATTTGCAGTTCACCTTTTCACAGGCATGGAATGCGGGCTCTTCATAGAGCTAAGTCTCAGTTTTTGTAGGTGCATAGGGTAACCCATGCTTGGTTGAGTCTTCGGTACTCCAAGAACAATCATACCCATGTACATAGCAGGGTATCAATGAGGTTGACCCACTTTTGTAGCTTCGCAGCCACGCGAATTCATTTTCCACCAGCACCCAGACCCAGACCCAGCCCCGTTGCACCTGTAGCTTAGTGTAAACAAAACTCAGACAATCGCTTGTAAGTGTCGATAAGCTTCTCTCCACTCATTCCATTGTAATCCGCTGGAACAATGATCTCAGCATCGTCTGCCTGCACTACCCTAGCACATATGTAGCTTCTTGTTCTCTTTATTGTTTGTTAATTTATTTGCTCAACTCAACGTCTAACAACTGCTGGCTGCTGCTGGAGAGAGTGGAGGACTGGAGGGCAGAGGCGCCCGGCAAATCGAACTTTAAAGCTCGAGGCCAGCATCAGCTCATTCTTAGTTCGATTCCAAACGCTATTGCCGGCACACGGCCAACAAGCAGCTGTTAGCAGAAGCCATCCACAACTCCGACTCTGACTGACGATCGTTACATAAAGTTTGTTATGGCATTTATTACACCTGCAGTTGGCATAGAGAATTGCAAATCAGCCAAGGTGAGTGCGGAGCAGATGTACCCAGAGAGTGGGAGAGCGCCAGCGACCGTGGTGGCAGCAGAATTCTTAATCCGTCAATCAATGGACCATCCAGGCCCAGCCCCAGCCCCAGCCCCAGGCACAGCCACAGCCCCATGGGCCAAAGTAAGAAAAATAAAACCCGTTCGCACACCGTTGCTCACCTTGGCCAAGAGACGCGGCAAAACGAAAACCAAAACATAATCGAAAGCCAAACGAAACCGAAATGGCTAGCGAAAACGAGACAACTCAAAAGCCGTATTACCATGAGAATAAACATAGAAAAGCCATCACAAGAGACACGCCGCTGTCGCTGCATCCAGCCCCATCTGGCCGACACCGAAATACCCTAGCAGGAAGGGCTAATGGAAGTGCCACAAATCCATCCATCCATCAATGCTGCCTGCAATTTTAAGAGTTTCAAAGTGATTTTGTGCATTATTTTTACTCATCTGAAGTTCAACCCATGCCGTGGCCTTTGTAGGGAGTTTCTACCAGCTGGCAAAGTGGAAAGGCTAAAATTCCAATAGCTGATTAGAAAGTTTGAAGGGCTTTGACAACCAGAAACAATAAATGCCGCAGCACCCATTGGCATTCAGGCAGAACTAGAAAATTTCTTTAAGTTACAGGGTAACACTCGTGTCTGTTTGTGTGTGTGCTTTTGTGTGTGTACTTGGAACCCAACAATTTGCCAAGTCAGCGAGTGAGGGGAAACTTTCTTATCGATAAGAAAAGGTTTCTGCAGCAGTTGACAAGAGATAGGGCTGGGGATCTGATAAAGAAAATATGACTCGCAATTTTGATTGAGATTGTTTTTTGTTTACTTCTCTTAGCAGGAACTCGTACCGTATCCCAAGTCGGTGGCCTTTATCATCAGCAATGAGTTCTGCGAACGCTTCAACTATTATGGCATGCGCAGTGAGTATTCCCTCAAGGACTTCCTTCTGATCTGTTCCAAATCCTTGTCTACTTGCAGCCATTCTGGTGCTGTATCTCACCAACAAGCTGGGCTACAACGAGGAGACCTCGACGGTGCTCTTCCACGTCTTCACCATGCTGGTGTATATCTTTCCACTGATTGGAGCTCTCATTGCCGATGGCTGGCTGGGCAAGTACAAGACGATTCTGTATCTTTCATTGGTATACAGTCTTGGCGCCTTGATAGTGTCCTTTGGCGCCATTCCGCTGAGCGTCATGCCCACCAAGTGAGTGCTGTGAGTGTCCAGCAAATGCAGCTACAATTATCGAATCCTTTCTTTCAGAGCTGTGACCATTGTGGGCCTCATACTGATCGCCATGGGTACGGGCGGCATAAAGCCGTGCGTGTCGGCCTTTGGCGGTGATCAGTTCGTGTTGCCCCAGCAGGCCGTGCAGCTGGCAAAGTTCTTTTCACTTTTCTACTTTGCGATCAATGCGGGCTCCATGATCTCGACGACAGTGACGCCCATTCTGCGGGCGGATGTCCACTGCTTTGGGGAGAACGATTGCTTCTCGCTGGCCTTTGGCATTCCGGCCATACTCATGCTCGTCTCTGTGGTCATCTTTGTGGCAGGGAAGCGGCGCTATCAAATTAATGCGCCCACCGGCAACATGATCTTCGGCGTCTCGCAGTGCCTCAGGGATGCGTTCAAGGGTTGGCTCAAGCTGCGCAAGACCGCGCCGATGCCCAGCTTCCTGGACTACGCCCGACCCACGGTGGGCGCCAAGATGGTGCACGAGACCAAGAGTCTGGGCAAGATACTCATCCTTTATCTGCCCTTCCCCATATTCTGGGCACTGTTCGACCAGCAGGGCTCCCGCTGGACCTTCCAGGCCACGCGCATGGATGGCCAGGTGCTGGGCTACCAGATCAAGCCCGATCAGATGCAAGTGGTCAATCCGCTGCTCATTCTCGCCTTCATACCGCTCTTCGACTACCTGATCTATCCGCTGCTGGCCAAGTGCGGGCTGCGTCGACCGCTGCAGAAGCTCACTGTGGGCCTGCTGCTGGCCGCCCTGGGCTTCTTCCTGTCCGCTGGCCTCGAAATGAGGATGGAACAGGCTGTCAGTGGCGCAGTGCCCAACGATCCGCACACCGCCCACCTGCGACTGTACAATGGAATGCCCTGCCGCTACGAGTTCCTCAGCAATGTGAGCCCCAGGACGGCAGCACAAGACGCATCATTGCGGAGCATCGATCCCTTGGACATGTGGTCCGATCTGTCGCTGATCGTTCGGGAGCCCGCAGAGTTCACCTTCACGGCCCATGATCCGGCAGGCAAATGCGCCAAGATTCAAGGCCAGCTGCATCTGCGTCCGGGCAAGGCGACCAGCTACTTCCTGGCCGACAACGAGCTGCACGAGTTCCATGATGGCCTGGACAGTGTGCCCAACATCAACAGTCCCCCCATGCTCCGTGCGCTGATCAACACGCCAAAGGGCGAGGGCCCCATCCTGCTCAAGGGACCGGGAGACATTCGCCAGCCGCTCCCGCTGGACAATCGCAATCTATCGCAGCTGCATCGAGTCGTCGTTGGCCATGGCGAGGTAGACATCAATGGGAAGCGGGCAGCCAGCTTTCAGCCCCAAAACGGTGGACTCTACAGCCTGCTGGTGAACGGCGATGCAGCGAACGGATATGTGAGTAATTTATAATCTTTTATAAGTTTTTCATATCTATGCAAATGTTTCGCAGGATTACAAACTGGTGGAGGTGGTGGCGCCGAGTGCGGTGTCCATACTGTGGCAGTTGCCGCAAATTGTTGCCATGACGGCGGCAGAGATTATGTTCTCGGTGACGGGGCTGGAGTTCTCATTCACCCAAGCGCCGAAGAGCATGAAGAGCGTGCTGCAGGCCTGCTGGCTGCTGTCGGTGGCAGTGGGCAACATGATCGTTGTGCTTATCGCAGAGTTCAAGCTGGCCAGTTCGCAGTCGGGCGAGTTTGCGCTCTTCGCCTGCCTCATGCTGGTGGATATGGTGCTGTTCCTTTGGCTGGCCCGCAGCTATCAGTACAAGGACCAAACGCAGGAAGCCGAGAGCGACGACGAGCCCGAAAAGTCCGTGGGCAAGCCACAAACCTCCGACATCACGACGTACAAGAAGGAAGCGAGTCCGCGGCGTGTGGGTGGCATGTATGATGAGGCGGGTTATGGCTCCTATCGCAACAATGCCTACGATAATGATTTCTCGGAAGTCTGAGCCTGCCCGGCACTCGGCCTGATCCTGATACTGATACTTAATCAACAATCATCCTCAGCGAATCCTCAATCGAATTTAGTCTTAGTCGCTCTTGTATTTATTTATTTTACCTTTTTTTTGTATGTTATTTTTAGTCTACTTTAGCTGCCGTACGCTTTTATCCTGTACTTTCGGTGCATTTGTGCCACTTGTTTTTGTATATGTATAAAAATATTTACACTCCGATTTGAATTTGAATTTTAGCTTAATGGGAGATGATCTTATCCGATTCCAAAATGCAGTACTCCTATCAGAATCCGCTTGACACGTGGCCAAGACTACTAGGCTTCACCTTCACAAATAATGGGTTGCTTTTGGAAGGTCGTGAAAATACTAACTAATTATCAGGTCCTTCCAAATTTGATATTTTTTCGTCTGAGAAGACTACATGGATGCAGAAATGTAGCTGTTGTGCTTTACGAACCGGGTTAAGAGGTGGCTTCTTCTTAGTTTTTAGTCTTTTTATATGTTTCGCTTTCAAAATGACACGCCGCATTGTTGTTGGATTGGCTTTAACATCACATTTGTCTCGCTTTTCCTATTATAATTCGCCTCTCTGCTGCTGCAGAGCGGCCTTTATATTTCTCCCAAATGTATTTCTACTCACAAGTTTAAAATGGACTTTGTGGAGTTTTCCTCGAGTAGATCCGAGTCATCCAACAATTCTTTAAGCTCCTGTTGCTCTGGTCTACCGCTGGTTATGCGCATTTTTTGTATAATTGTATCGCCAGCTTCCAGTCTTTCCATTTCTGTAATAGAAAATGGTCAATGATATTTCCTAGTTTGGTTTTAAATCTACTAACATTCCGCCAATCACTTGCAGAGGGCCCAAAGCATTTAGCTGGAGTGTCAAGTCCTCACAAGCTGCGCAAAGTTTCAGGCAATGTTCGGGTGCCCCTTGAACATAAGAACAAAATTTATAACAATTACCTTAAGTATTCTGATTCTGCATTAAGGACTTACTTTGTACAAAATAATAAAACCAGTCATATGTACAAATGTCTGAGCAGCTTAAGGAGACATAAACCACAATAAAAGTAGCACAAGCAGAAAAGCAGCCAAGCGCTCACCTTAGACAACAAATAAACAAATTGTTTAATTTACAAATTGAAAATTAATGTAATACATATGGATGCTTACCCCCAAGCGACAGCCAGTCATGGGTTCATTCAATAAGTGACTGAAGATGCGACCGTACCGTAGTCGCCGCCAATTGGCACTCTTCTGGAGCCGCCAGCCATACCCAAAGGTAAGCAGCAAGCCACAGGCGAGCACCCGCATATCGATGGGAACGTGGCGGCGCATACTGGCCAGGAACACAGATGAGTTCTGTCGCAATACGACTATACATGGCCTGAAGTATATCAATAATGGGAAATTACGCAAAAGCGACAGGTAAATAACACAAAACACACATGTGTGAGCACATGGCTACAGAGGATTAAGGCACTTCATACCTTTTCAGATTGTTTTTTGGTGTTGCAATGCTGGCTGTTGTCTCAATGGCCGCCTACCTCATACAGGATGCCTTCGACAAGTGGAACACCACACCGGTGATAGTGGGCATTGATCCGGAGCTCACGTACATCACAAATGAGCCATTTCCGGCCGTCACAATTTGCAATCTAAACCAGGCCTTGGCCAGCAGGGTCGCGACCCTGGCCACTGACTCGGCCGCTTATGCGATGCTGCAGGTGTTATGCCGTCGCAGGGTGGATGTTCAGCGGGTCACAGAGGATCGGGCCAACTGGGAAGAGTTCATAATGAATGTATGCATATGTTATTTAGATTTGTATCAATTTTTTAACGGAATGTCTCACGCACAGATATCGCAGCCATGCCAATCGATGGTCATCGGTTGTCGCTTCGGCGCCGACGATTATGAATGTGCGAGAATGTTTTATCCAATTGTCACCGATGAGGGCCTGTGCTGTGTTTTTAACATGCTGCATCCACGCTTCATGTACAAAAGCAGGTAACGTTGCATTTCTTTCGATTTTGGTAAGCAAAACTCAGCACTTAAACACATTCTACTCGTTGTTGGTGTCCAACTTTTTGCAGCCAGTCCATCAACTGGCTGTGTGGGCGCTCTTATCGATAGCTGATTATCGATGAGGCGCGTGCATGTCATTGTTGTTTAATAAATTATTTAGCACGTACAAATAAATTGTGAATTATACCACTAAACAATAAACACTTAACAACAAGTAACACAAGCACAGCCCTGCACTAAACTATGCACTTAATATGTTTTTAAGTCCAGGGCAACCCTGTTAGGTTAAATATCGACTAGGCGCGATAGCTTATTATTTAATTTATTAAAAACCAATTGTATTATAGACCAATGCCAATTAATAGGTTGTTTTTAAATAGCTCAGACTGACATAAACATAATTAAATATACTTTTGGCTCGATAGACGCTCAAACGCACTGTCGATAATGACCTAGCGGGTTTGAAAGAGGCGCGAAAATTTGAGTATTTGGTATTTTCATTGAAATTAAATGTGCTAACGCATTATTGTACTTCAAAGAAAATGAATATTCCACAAGAAACTGGTCAAAAACCCCCAATACAGCCTGGATATCTTGTTTATGTTGTTCTTCTTGCAGCGCTTCATTTTCCCAACGAAATATGACCTTACCCAAAGACTTTCAGGCTGTCAATTGGCATGCGGAGCTGGGTTACAGGCGGGGCCAGTATCCAGGCAGTCTGCTGTATCCGCGCCCAGCCCAAGGCACAGGCGAGTCCCTGGGACTGTCTCTGACGCTGGACGTACAGGCCGATGCCTACTACTGCTCATCATCAAGCAGCATTGGCTTCAAGGTCGCCCTGCACAGTCCCAACGAGTCGCCCAATGTGCGCGAGACGGGCGTCCTGCTGGCACCCGGCATGGAGACGAAACTTCGCATAGATCCGGCCAAAATTCGCACAGAAAATCATCTGCGACGCGTGCACCGCAAGTACAGGCGATGTCTGTTCCGCAACGAGCTGAAGCTGCGTTGGTTTGCCCATTATACGCAGCGCAACTGCGCCGCCGAATGCCTGTCGAGGCTGCTGCTGCTTCACTGTGGCTGTGTCTCCTTCTACATGCCGCGCCTGCACCGCAACGACAGCATCTGCTCGGTGGGGCAGCGGAAGTGCGTGGAGCGGATACGCTTGGGCACGATTGAGGCAATGGAGTCTTGCCTCGACGAGTGCCTGCCCAGCTGCTTCGATCTGACCTTCAACACGATCACCTACTCGACGAAGATCTCGCACGACGGCTTCGACGTGACCAACCCGAATGTCAGTCTCAACTTCACCGATGCCTACGTGGAGCGCAGCATTGCGGTGGTCAACATGTACTTTAAGGACCAGACATATCGGGCCAGCAAGCAGACAGAGTTCATTGGCTTCTCGGACTTTTTGTGTGCGTAATTGCCAGCGACCCCAAGGGAACTACTTTTAAATTTCTTTTTTATATCTTCCAGCTAATGTTGGTGGTCTCATGGGCCTGTTCCTGGGCTTCAGCTTCCTCTCCATAGCCGAGTGTGTGTACTTTGCCTTGATACGACCCTGTCGCACCTGCTCCGAGCTGAGGCAACAGCAGCCGACAACAGCGGCGATTCATGCACGGGCAAACAGAGTTTTTGGTGCTGGAAATATCAATTATATTTCACCATCCAAATGGTTTCAAACCGAGTTGGCTCGTCCCAGAGGGCTCAACTACAACTACAATCGTCATCCCGCTTAGGATTAAACATTAAAATTAGTTTCTAGACTAGATCAAAGTGCTTGGTGACAGTGTCATTCTTGGCCAGCGCCAAAGTCTTGGTGTTCTCGTAACTCAGCATATACTGCTTGGCCTTGCTCTTCAATAGATCGTCAAAGATCTGCAAGAGAAAAGCAAACGCAAATTAATTAATCAATTGCAACTCCCAAACTCCCATTCTTCGCTGCTTACCCGACTGTCCTCTACATCGAGCAGTGGTCCCAGATCAAACTCCATAATGGGCAGGGGATTGTTGATGAACGTCGCTGCATTGGCCACCTCGGGTATGGCGTTCTTTTGCAGGAAATGCAACTCCCAGAGCGAGCTATTGAGCGCCTCCGTCTTGACTGGATCCTTTTCCTTTTCATTGTAGGGATCCGTGACCTGTTCGGCCAGCGGATCGCCGCGAATTAGCTTCTGTAGGCCGGTGTGGCGTAGCAAAAGGTTGCAGATGAAACGTATCATGATCACGGCATCCTTGGGTGGGCTTTTCAGGGCCAGACGTGCGAAGCGCTTGACA
Organism: Drosophila subobscura; assembly: GCF_008121235.1. NCBI lineage: Eukaryota > Metazoa > Arthropoda > Insecta > Diptera > Drosophilidae > Drosophila > Drosophila subobscura. The sequence continues at coordinate 18,197,228 of NC_048530.1, read as the reverse complement.
AATGCCGCCACCAGATTCTCCGGCAAATGTGTGGAGGTAAGGAAAATGTCGGCCAAGTAGAACAAGCGCGACTTGTACTTGTTGCTGAAAACGCGAGCGTGGAACATTTGGTAAAGCTTCTCGTAGACATCCGGATAGGTGATGTTCTGCTTTTGCATCAGCACAAAGATGCCCTGCAGAGCCAGCAGGGCAATGGGTCCATCTGCAAAGGGACACATTGAATGCATGAAAATGTATGAAATATTTGTTTGTATTTTGCGCAGACAAACCATATTCGTGCAGTGAGTTCATGAGGAAGTCGGTCACTCCGATGGGATCCTCCATGTGGGGCAGAATGCGCTCCAGCAGCACCACCAGCACCATGCGATGCAGATCCTCGTCTATGCCGTTGCTGGATGCGATTATGCCACGCCAAATTTTGTTCAACTTCTTGCGAGCCTTCTCGTAGGTGAAGCTGCGATGCGACTTGTTCGTGTCCACGTGATATTTTTGGGCAGAGAGCACCGCTTTGCCCAAGTCCAATTGGTTGACCAGCGACAGATAGTTCATCGCTTTGATGGTGTCATGCTGGTAGTCGCCGGTGGGTGCCAGTTCGAGGGCGAACTTGATGGCCAAGTTGAGTACATCGAGGCACTTGGTGTACTTGCCGAACTCCTTCAGTACAATGGTTCGCTCTGGGCCGTTGATTAGAATTTCGAGAATGCTCTTTAGCTTGCCGATGGGCCAGTCTCCCTCCACGACGGGACTTTCAGCCTCGCCCTTGATCAGGGACATGCACACCTTCAGGGCCATCTGTGTCTCCACCTGGGACGACGAGCCAATACGCTCGAGCAGCAGAGACCAAGTCTCTGTGTACAGGGAATCCCATTGAAGCGCCTGCGGCTCAAGGGACTCGCGTTTCAGCAAATTCGTGAAGATTACTTCCAGGACGGCCATCAAATCGTACTGGTCAATATTGGCCGGTTTCTGCTTCTGCAAGGACATGGTATTTGCATGGTTTTAGCTTCGGTTTCACTTAGTACTTTGAGTTTATGCTGAGACTTACCAAGTTTAGGATGAATTTGGCGAGTGGCGTCGGATCAAAAGGGCTGGCATTCAGCATTGCATTGGCCTGCAGGCGCATCCTACGCGTGTTCTGCTCTGTTAAGCTGGAGCCTTCAAATGAGGCGCGACGTTTCATTTTTGAGGCTATTTAATCTATGCTCAATGCTTAATTTAAATTATTTAAAAAAGTCACGTCGAAGAACCACATGAGGCCGTGGTTTGGGATGCAGTGTGACCGCCGCGGATTTATCGATCAAATATACCGCCTGACCCTCAGAAGTATATCAAAATATACCTTCTCATTTTTACAATATACCGTATTCGCATTCCTCGATTTTGATATTCTCAATGGAATTTTTGTACTTGGTAACTATGCATTTGTTGCATATCAACAACGTACTTCTTGAGTGTGAAATTTGGCATAAATAATAATGGATTAATCATTATATTGCATTTATGAATAATGGGACCAATCAATTGGAGATCCGGCCGGCAATTGCATTTTCTGGAATATCGCTTTATTAGATTACGGTCACACTACGTAGCATCGGCATCGTTCCCGCTAAATTTAGGTTTTGAGTTTTTTTAAGCAACTGTTTATTGTAGTGGATTACAGCAAATTTGTGTTAATTGGACAACTTTTAATTTCAATATCGTGAATGGCAAGTTCAGCGTGAGTTTGCCGCCTAAAAATGTAATAATTGGGTATTGAAACACCAATATCTGTGTTCATTCATAAGGGTTATCGACTCATGGCTGTTTTTACACTCAATTGAGTAAGTGCTCAACGTATTTTCACTTCGCTTTCGGTTTTCGGATTCGGCTTTGTTTACAAATATTTTGGTTCTCGTGTGCCTGTTGCGTGTAACATTATCTGCCACATTTCGGTTGCTTCTCTGTGACATTGAGTCGCTGCTCTGGCCACTCTGACTAATAACACTACCCGACACAGATTTGGGGCTTTAAACGTGCTCTATGATAATTTTCTTTTCTTAAGCCTCTTAAGGCACTTTCATTTGAAAAATGTATGTTTTCAGCTTAAGTTATTTTAAAACATCTCATTTTATTTATCTAAATAAAGCAGAATCTAACAAATTTTAGCCACATAGTTCCTGGTGTGATTCTAATATCTGAAAAGTTGTAATTTCTGGACATTTATTTTGCACCAAAAATGCTTAATTTTGTAAGTTTAATTTTTAATTGTGAAATTTGACCTTCAGTCATCAAGTGACATTAATTTGAAGAAGCATATGAAGCGTTTACATGCCACGAATAACTAGGGGACTCCCATTCTTCGTTTTATTGCAAACAAAATAGCAAAGCTGCGAGGGTAATAAAACAAATGTTTTTAAATAATAAAACACTGCTTCCAATTTCAGAGCCGCCAATGCACTCAAATGATCGGTTCTAATTTCTGGAAACTTCCAACTTGTGAGGTTCTGCTGTGCAAGATCGCTGCAGCGAAACTGAGGCGGTTATCGGGACTGTCACAAATGTATGTACGAATTAAAACTACGAGAAAAGTATTTACATGTACTCTAGTTCTTGTAATCTTTTTAATAGAATATATTTATTATGTTATGATTCCAATTCCAACATATTTCGAATGTGTTCACGTACACTAGATTCACCCCAAGCTAAACTGAATCCAAATAGTTTCAACATATTTCATCACATTGGATCTGGAAAGGGTATGCATGTGTTAACACCACCAAAACTATCCCTTCGGTAGTGTGTTTTGTTTTATTTTGTTTGGCATTTAATATAATGTTAATCGAGTTGGACAGCCGAATAATAGAACGAAGATTTATTATCGCTAAAAGGCAGAGCCAATTGGCGCAGCAGCAACAATTCTAGGGGCAAATTTCAGTTGACAAATCGCATTCATGAAGAGTAATTGTGAAATCAAATGGCAGACTGAACTGCCTTTTGCCTGCTGTCCGCTGCCTTCTGCTGTTCCGTAAATTGATCAAAATTAAAACTAAAACTTTCTAAAATATGAAAGAGTTTAGTTTCTAGTTCTTTGGATGTCTGTGGCGCAATGAGTGGTTTTTTGGCCAACAAATTTGAGTTACTCCCACGCGGCGCCACAAGACATCGGCGCACGAGCCTCGCTTCGGGCCCCTCTGTGTCCTGTTCGGCATCTGTTTTGGTTTTTCCACTTGGCGACGGTTTCGATACGGAAGGCGCGCAGTTCGCTTGCGAATGTCCTACGCGACGGTTGTGCGGCGGACAAGAAACCGATTCCGAAACTGAGAGCGGGAACCACAGACCTGTTTGAGTGTCACATTAATTCTCAAATTCTAAAAACAAAAACTACACAAAACTCAAGAAATATAACGTTTTTTTCGCATTTTTTTACTGTGTTTGAAGAGCTTTTTAGGAAGCCAAAAATCTCGATTAAAACTTAAAAACATCAACCAAAAAGCAGCAATTGAAACCGCTTGAAATATAATATTTTTTGTGCGCTAATTAAATTGATGCTCAACTCAAAACAATTATACGGAATTTGTGGCGTTTTTTCGACGTAATATTCCGGATGGTCCCACAATCGGATCAGGTGAGTGCAAGATGCTTCCAGCCGGAAATTAAATAATGAGATGCCGCAGAAGGTACCGAAAAGAATTCTAGCCGGCAATTGAATTAAAACACGACTTGAATATAGAACTCCACCCAACAGCGCCCACGGCTGCGGTGTGGCCTTGGCGACTTCTGGTCCTTACTTTACGCAAAAGAGTCATTTAATTAGGGTCGCCCCCGCGCTTATCCGAAATGCACACCCACACACTTCCGAAGCGGACCCTCTGGCGCCACCCAGTTCCTAAACGGTTTAAATTTAAGGTACAAAACGGTTGCTCCTCTTTGAGCGTTGAGCGTTGAGCAGTGAGCATCTTGTTGTGGGCAGCCTTTTGTTCTCCGCTTGATTGATGAACCCCAAGGCGATAGCCATGGTTGAACACACAACCGAACAGCACAGTTCAGTATGGGATACGGACGGGTTGGCAGTGATGCCATAAGAGCTCCCTCGGGCACCCAATCAATTGCAGACGTAGATCAAATGATTGTGAAGTTAATGAGCGTTAAAATTCAAGTGCATTTCGGAGTGAATTTTGCAGAATTTAATACGGAATATAAATGTGAGAAACGTGAAAGATCTGCAGCGAGTCCAACGCTGGTAGATTCGGGAAGATTCTAATGGAAAAACGTCCTTAAAATTATGGAAATAATTATGGCATTTTGCGCTGTGCATTTCGCATGTAATTGAGTTACGTTTGGCAATTACCGGTTTAATCCAGGGGTTAAATGCGAGTATCCCCTTTGCGGCTTGCTCTATCATTTCGTTAGTCGCGACTAATCCTCGGGATATCTGCCACAAGTTGCTCACGCGATCTGCGGCCAGGGGCCACGGGCGACGGGCGACAGGCGACAGACGTCAGACGACATCCGACATGCATTTAAATTCAATTTCCATTCGCCGCCCAATTTACACATTTAATGTGTGTAATTTGCAGCTAAATTTAATTGGCCTAATTAGGTGCGACATGGCCGTAAATGTAACGTGCTAAGGGGATCGAGGCAGGGGCAGGGGCAGGGGCAGAGGCAGCACCGCCGCTCGAGTTGCTCCGTTAAGTGATTCTCGGAGTACAAGGAGGAGCTGCCATCAAGCAAACCAAAGCGTCGGTGAAGTCAAGCGAAATGAAGTGAAATAATTGCTCCTTTCAACTGTCAAATTGCGGATGGCTTGGCCCCGGCTTGGCTCTCTCTCTCTCTCTCTCTCTTTAAATGTTTGGCTAATTGCAGCACATCCTGTACAATGTCCTGCTCCAAAGCCTCCACAAGACAATCCATAATAAAAGAAGTTGGATATAAGGCTCCAACAAAAGTATTAAATATTAATAAACAAACCTAAGCTTAGATATTAAAACGTGAAATTGCTTTTTGAATGTTGAAATTTGCTTTCTTGAACCGCCTTAAACCCCTATGGAAGGCGCTTTTATTACTTTCACAAATATTTAATATATTTCTTTTATATATTTTGAAACTATTTAACCAAAAATAGCGCATGCAAATATACTTTATAAATGTGTGCTCTTTGCTGTTGCAAACTTTTGATTGCAATTATAGTCCCCCACAGCTGCGAGAGGGTATAGAACAAGCAACAAGCAACAACAACAAAAAAGGGCTGAAAAAGCGGAGCGAAAGATTTCTCTTGTGAATTCTTTTTAAAGCCCCCGAATACGAAGGAATTGTGTAGAAGTTTTCCATAATATTTTAACAAGAATTTAACGCTGCAGGCAAGGACAAGGCAGCACACGAGTGGGTTGTCCCTGCCACAGTGGCACAGTGCCACAGTGCCTCCTCCACAAACATTGTCTGCAGCGCCCTCTGCTCCCGCTCTCCCTCTCTCTGTGTCATAGAAGAAGCCAGCAAGAGCAAGATATGGCATTAAAAATGAAAAACCAACTCAAAATTCTCTGTCTCGTAAATGGGAACGCAGCGGCAGTAAAAATGCCAAAGCGCATAGTCATAAGGCAAAAGTAGGTGGATGCGCAGATGGACAGGAAGAGAAGGATGGGCTGGGGGGCCGGGCTTGGGTGGCTGGAAACTTTGCTCCTTTTTCTTTGGTTCTTTTTTTGCCACGAGGCATGTCTAGGTCCAGCCTAGGTCCGACTCCAGCTGCTGCTCAGCTGAGGCATGCAAAATGAACCATAAAGTGCAGTCAGGAGTCAGTCAAGATGTTTGGGTGCCGACCCCATCAAAGTTACAAAGCTTCAACCTTCCCAGCCCTCTTGCAGTGCCACTGATAAGCACTTGACTCGAACGCTTTGTACCAGTTGGCAGAGGGGCTGGGCGGGGGGTGCCACAATGCCGCAACATTCCCGCTTTGTTGCACGCAAAGCTCTCTCCTGCTGCCGCTGCATACCTTAAAGGCGCCAGTTTGCAAGCTTGGATGGAAGGAGAGGGAGCAGCTCCTACTCTTGTGATGAAAAGTATTCGGAAATTAAGGCACCGCAACTGGCTTTGGGTATTTGTTGCTTGTATTAACTGACTTTGAGCCCTGAACTGGCCAGCATACTGACAGCGGTCGAACTTGCAGTTTCTTATACACAAGAAGGCAGAGAGAGAGAGTCTGAAGCTGGGATTCAACAGAGTGAAATTTGTTCTAGAATAATTACAAATTGTACAAATGTCTCAACAGTTTCTAGAGCACAGAGATCGATGGTAGGGTGCACGGGTATGTCACTCCATTATGTGGCTAAACGTTTATGAATAGCTTAGGATTGATTAACTTCAATTGGGAACTGCATTCCAGCTAATGACTGTGCCCACATTGGGGGCTAATCGTGCGGCTTTTACTCGTACTCGTATTTGTTATTCCTCGGATACTCTTGGGTGTAAGCTGTCTGCAAGTGTAGACCACTCCATAAATAGCTAGAAATTATCATGAACATTTTAGAATGCTCTCATGAATAGTGCATAAATGTCTATTAATAGTGCATAGAAATGAATGCATAATGAGTGCATCAATGAATAACCAAAGCGTTCTCAGTTCCTCATGAATAGTTCGTAAATAAATGTGTGGAACCCTCTTTTCAATATGCCTCGAAACAAGCGGTAACTGAAATGGCAAACGCTTCATCAATCGCTTCACTAAATCATCAGCTGAAAATCATAATTCAAACTGTTGGCTCACCGAGGGAACTACGCCCCATTCCCATGGGATTGTTTTACGAGCGCTTCGCTCGGTCATGAATCTGCCTAATCAGTGGGGCAATAATGTTGCTCGTAGTACTTGAAATTCAAGCAAATGAAATGCAGCCACCAATAAATGCTCTGGCTCCATAAAGCTTAGGAATCACTCGTACACCACAGCCAAATGCAAATGTTATTGTGCTACTGTTGCTCCTGCAGGTTATCCTGCCGCTTTTGTGGGCCTCTGCCTGCCCGCCTGCCCTCCTGCCTGCCTCCTTCACCTCATGTGGCAGCCTATCCGGTGCCCCCAAACCACTCATAAGCTCACTTTACACCAACACAGAGACAGACACAAAGCAAGATAAACACGCTTACAAATTTTTGCTGTAGCTTCTTCCACCACACCACACCCAACCACCCAAGCAACCCACACAGAGAGTGTTGCAGAGCGACAGCAACCGAGCAACCGAGCGACCGAGCAACCGACACGCGAGTATCATGAAAAATGTATAAAGCGTTGCCAGAGGGTGCCATCACTCTGCGCACCATACCAACGTGTCCTGCCAGTCAGTTCCTCTTGGCCTGGTGTGTAAATTTAATTGATTGACATCGCTTAAGCGGGAGGGCAACAACCACAGCGCCACAGCACCACAGCACCACAATGCCACAAAAACACAAGAGGCAAACGACACTGCTATACCCCGGCCACCATTTTGGGTATCTGAAGAAAATCTTTCTTGATTAATAGAAAACAAAAATCATGTTGCTCTCTCACTGAGTTTGGAGGAGTCTAAAGACTCTCTACCAAAACAACATACCCTCTTTGTGATCGAATACAGGGCATCAAAAAAGAGAAGAAATTCCGTGTAAACAAATGATTTGTGAATTGCCTGCCAAGCAAAAATGATAATCGAACGTGACTCGAAGAGCGCTGTGGGGCGGTGCACGAAACGAACATCTTAATTTGATTTCAATGCAAATATCTGTCAAAAATGAAAACGTTTTTATTTGTTGTTATGCCGAAGAAGTAATGCCACGCATGATCCCAGGATTAGTTGACATTTGAACGTCGAGTGGCTACTGCTTGTGGCAGGGGAAAGCCAAAGAAAAAACGCAAATTAAATAAAATATGAGCAATGGAGGGGAATATTTTGAGGAATTATTATTGTTAATCAACAAAAGAATTTTTAGGCACAACAAGAAAACATTTTGAAATACGTTTAGAAATTCCATAAACTGCAATTTTTTTAAAGATTCTCTAATGAACTATTCAGGAATGATAACTGAACTTTATTGAAGAGAAATTCCATTGAAAAAGTCTTCGAGAATATGCCTTCATGGGCTGTTCAGCTGCTCTCTTGGCCCACCACCCACCCAAAAGAATTTAGCACTAAAATACATAGTTGGGATTAGCATTTTCTCGTGGCTAAATGGTGAAATATGAAATTTCACGCCAGAAAAACACGCGCCCGACTTACATGTAGAGAGGAATAATAGAGGAAGGGACTTTTCGAGAATGCCCTACTCACAATTAGTTAATTAAGTTAAATTCTTGGCGCGCTCTTCTGTTTGCTGTTGCTACATTTGGCGGCATCTTGGCTGTTCCATCAGGGTTATCAAGATGAAAGCGACATCTTTCCCAGAAGCAAATGAAAATGGAGACGCTGGAGAGGCCGCCTCGGCTGTGTGGGAATGGGTAAGAGACAAACGTGGGCCACGCAATATTACTTTGAAGTTCTCAGCCACATACAGAAAAATACATCTGTGGTGGTGGCTCGCTTCGTGCCTCTTGCTGCCTGTTGTCGTTGTGTTTTGGTGGCTTTCGGCGATTGCTGTTGCATGCTAATCTAGTGAAATACAGCCTCAGGTTGAGTGTCAGACCCACTCCCTCCCATGCGAGAACTCCAACAGCCGACAGCCGACAACCGACAGCCAACAAACTCTGACTCCTTGTGCGCATTTGTAAATAATTGATTAATAAATTACAAACAGTTTCTCCGTCTTTGAATCGTCGTCTCACACATGCTTCTGGTTGTTTGGTTTGGTGGCTTAACTTTGGCGATTGTGTAATTAAAGCTTAATGGCTTCGCGGATAGAGGGATGGGTTGGAGTCTGAGCGGAGTTTAAGTAATTGCCAGAATGCCTACTTTCGGGCGAGCCTGAATATTGTTGAACTTTGTGCGTACATTTATTTACATATCCAATTTAATATTCACACAGCTCAGTTTCAAGTTCACAAACAACGCATTTGAATTCGAATCTAAATTTATTCATTTGAATGCCACAGACTCAGAGGCTCGGGCTCACAAATTATTATTGCAATGCACTTCAGCTCTTTGCCACTTCCCAATCAAAGCATTATTGATCCTTCATTCCAGAAACTTATTTCCCATAATATTTAAATTTCAATTGCAATTCGAAAATCCGTTCGAACTGCAACACTTTCAATCTCGAGCCATTGCCAATGCAAATTCAATTCAAATCCAATTCATTCCACTTCCAAACTCATTCCAATTAGCTGCAATTCATTCTAATTTCAAAACACATCCCCACTGGCAGTCCGCTGGCAGTCCGCTGGCAGTCCACCTCCAACACACTCGCCCGAGGGCCTTGCCTTCTACTTGGACCACTCGGTCAGAGCTCCACAGAAGCAGCAAGGCCTGCTGGGGAGTTGGATCGAAAATATAGTTTCCTCTGCGTTGCGTTGCTTCTGTTTGTCCAAAGCGAAATTGCGCACATTCATTTCCGGAATTCTAAGAATTTTCTGTGGGCAGCAGCGCCCGTAGAGACACGCCGGAGACGACCCCGAAAACACGGAGACAAATTGAGCCGACGGCCGGGAATTTGTTGGGGGGCGCGAGCAGGATGTACGATGGATGTTCACGATGTGTAGTTAGCCACTTGTGTACTTAATGAACTTGGCGGCTCCCCTGAGCTGCTTCATTTTCAAAGCTAGAAGCGACTTTCTTATGAAGGTCCTTTCTTAGTGGCGGAAGGTCCTGTACAAGTACACCAAAATACTGATGACTGACAATTTTTCATTTGTAAAATGTTGAAATAGTTTGAAATATTCTTCCACCATTTGCTTTCAGTCTTAATACAATTATGACAAGGCACTTGAGCAATTGCAACATTCTCAAGTGTTGGTTGCTCCTTCGTGGAGCCTACCAGGAATCTGCCTTTAAGCACTGCTGCTGCTGCAGCTGCTGCTGCATTATGAAGATGACTCCCTCGCACATGATTAAGCATGATTCAAGTTAAGCCTGAGCATGTGGAGGGTGTGCGGTGAGCCCTCGTTTGCTTATTACAATTTATGATCAATGTTCGCTCCCAGCCCACAACTTTAACCTGAACTTGAAGCTATCCATGTACTATCATCATGAGCCTGTTGCCCCCCGCTGCCACCAGCCACCAACCACCCGCTTCATTGGTGCGGCTAAAAAGTTTTACAACTTTTGCCAAATTATAATTTTTCGTACTCTCTGTGTGTGTGTGTGTGTGTCTCAGCCTCTGTGGCTGGGGATGGAGTTCCTTTTGCCTTTTCCCTTTTCCCTTTTTCCCTTTTCCCTTGCCCTGTCACGAGGGCAAGTAATAAAAGTTGTGCGCCCAAAAGTATGCAATGTGCATGTTACAGTAGTCAATGCCAAACATGTCTGTGCGTGTTCGGTGAGCGCGTAGGGGTACATGTGAGGGTGTGCCTGTGTGTGTGTGTGTGTGTGCGCTTGTGTGACGAGTCAAATGTCACAAAGGATTGCTGGTTGCTTGAGCAACAACAAGATGGGGCTTGGGGGCCAGTGAAGTGAAGCTTGAGAGCGGGAGGGGGCGCGCAGATCGGAGAATGTTGGAGCAGAACAAAAGAAATGTGAAAATATGCCAGCGGGTTAAGTAGAAGGGGAATCCGAGAACAGTGAACAGTGAACAGTGAACAGAGAGCGGGGCAGCAACAGTAGCAGTGGGCGTGGTGCCGGCATTAAATTATGAAGTCAACAATGCATGTGTCTCGTGTGTGTGGGGGGGGCATGGGATGGCACTGCCACGTAATTGTGGGTGTGTCTAACAGGCAAAGAACTTGCTGGGTTAGCGAGGCAAATGTGAGCATTCCCCAAATGGATATCTGGGAAATAATAACACAAACCCGTGAGACAGGGAAAAGTGATATCCAATCCAGCATCAGCTTGGGGCTAGATTCTCGTTCCAAGCAAATAGTTTTGTCAGCGAAATGCAAGCGAAATCGTTTCACAGAATACTCGTGCCGCAGCAATAGTGTGCTGAGGACTCCATTCCCATGTGGGTGGACATAACTTCTGCTTAAATACTAAGTAGTTCTGCCCATGGAAAAGATTAATTTGATTTTATTAATGAAATCATTAGTGGCAAAGGTAAACGAGCAACAGCAACAACAACAGCAACAAAAAGGGAAAGTTCCACTCGGAAAAGCCCCTGTTACCGCTCCTGCTCCTGCACCTGCTCCTGCGCCGTCTCCTGTTCTGTCTGCGGCTCTGGGGTTGCGGTTAATGTAGCATGTGAATGGTCGTAACTTTCCCTTATAATATTCTTTCCTTTGCCCAGTTTTCGTGTTACCTTTCTGTTTTGTTTTGCCCATTTTTGAGGCCCACATTGGGCAGGGGACTGCGCCATGCCAGTCGCTCATTTCATTCATTTCATTTCATTGTTGGCAGTGTGTCCAGTGTCCAGTGTCTAGGGTCCGCATGTGTTGACCATTGAGAGCGGCAACGGCAAACATACATATGTACATATGTGGAGCCCAGTCTGGAAACGACAACGGATGTGGTCATTCACACAAATTAAATATTTGCTTACGCTGTTGTAAGTGAAGCGTCATCCGGTCGACCTCAACGACATCTCCAACACGGACAGCTCCTGCTCTCCTACTCTGACCCTTCCCCCTGCCATCCTTTGCCACTTCCCCATTATTTATTCTGGTTTGAATTAATTGAAGCAAATTTCATGTCTTACCTTGGAGCACACCCATCTATCCATCTAGCCATAGACCCGGCAAGCTCGAGCGAATGAAAGTAGATAAAAGACAGCTGACAACATTTGTACCTCTCTCTCTCTCTCTCTCTCCGCCTCTCCCTGTGTGTGTGCTGTCTTTTGATGGACTTGCTGTAAAGGATTCTGTGGGGATTTTCCAACTTGCTATTGAACATTTTTTGGAGCTTAGATTGCCTGGCATTGAATTTGTTTCGCTATAGAAAATCCGATTGGTATCTCTCTGGTTAACATTTGCAAGGGGAAGCTGCACACAATCTGCACTAAGCTAATTCCATTCGAAATGTCCATGGGAATGGTAAGGAGACAAACCGATCGAATATCAGTTATTTAACTACAATTAATTTAGGAGAGAAAAGTAGATCTGTAGCCAAAAACTGATTGACACCAGTGCTGCGTTCTGTATCATTTTCCAGACTCATTTCCCCTTTAGTTCGAAAACTTTTCACATTCCAAAGACATCACTTGACTCGTTCAGTTTCATTTGCTGTTTGATTTCGCGAGTATTCGATTGGGTTTGCATTTCCATTTCCCGCCAACCGATTAAACTTTGATCCCAGCGGTTGAGAAGTTTTCTATTTCTATTTCCATTTCTGGTTTTTTCTCTGCTGTTTGCTGCCTGCGCCTTTCTTCATTGAATCGAGTCCAAGGGCCTGTCGGCTAAACATTTAAATAGATTTCTTTTGCTTGCTTTCCTTTCAAATTTGCTTCCTGCTTTCGTCATTGAGTGGAGCCGCAAGAGTCCATCGTTTTGCCATTGACAATTGACAAAATGTCTCTGTGGGTGTGTAAAGGAAAGGTCATGCTCCAGTTCCTTTTTTACTGCTGAAAAGGCTTATGGAGCAACCAAATAGATTGAAGCTCAAACAGCAGCAGAATACCCTTAACCCTGCCGCACCTTTCGCTGTGCTAAATCCTCTCAAAGAATGAATCTGCAAGAGGGTATTTGCCGCTTCGGCTAAGGCTCCTGCACATTCGCTACGTATGTATATGTGTCCTGTGTTTACTTTACACTCTTCTGTGTGTATTTGCTTGCCGAGTTACCTATGTACTCCACGGATATGTATATGCATGTGGGGGATGTGTCTATAACCACATAGGCATTGAAGCACACCTAAGCACACACACACTCCCGCACTACCGCACTCCCGCACTGACACACGCCAACACTCAGCCGGAACACACTCACACACGCCGCGGATACAAATCAAATGTGGCAAAGGCTGTTTGCTGTGCCATGGACTGGGATATTGAGACGCGTTGAGGCGCTAAACGTGCTGGCTAAATGTTTGCCGGAGAGCCCACACATCCTGGGAGATGGATACTGGCACCAACAACGAAAACCAAAAAAAGCAACTGTAACGGTAGCGGCAACGGCAACGGCAACGGTAAACGAGGCGTTGCCAGCTTTATCTGACGCCAGACGCTGTCACCGCGAAAGCCTCCCCTTCAAGGCTGATTGCGTCGATACTCGATCCAGTCGCCTCCGCCATCTCACTTCCTCTGAGACAATAACCGATGCTAATGTATTATACGTGTCAATGTGGCCCCGGCATTTGACTGATATCTGTCTGCACTCCTCCCCCCGCACGGCCCGCTCACGTTCCGGTAGCTCCGGTAGCTCCGGTAGCGGTATATAGGAAGAGAAATGTCCCTGTCGATTTCTGACAAATAGCATTCGTCGTCGTCGTCCTTGCACAATGGGAATACTTATTGCAGAAGCCAACAAGTTGCAGGAGCTGACCCCGGGGGGGGACTTCCCTGAGGAAGATTCACAGCCATCGATTAATCAAGGGCCATCGATCGCTGTGAGCGCCAGTGGACGGGATTCCATTTGATGAAAAGACAAATGGCCAACAGCTTCGATTGGATTCTTCGGGGTGACCTGAATCCATTGACATTCAATCGATTCTGCTAATGGATCAATTCTCGCTCGCTCGCTGATTGCGCGGTCATTTTGTATTCAATATTTGCATAGATGAAACTTATGTGGCTAATGGGGAACTCCTTTATTAGATTACCCATTCCCAGGCCTAAGGCCATGCCAAAGATCAGCTGAGCATGTTTATTCCATAATAAAACAGTAAGTGACAAGTGTAGCTCCTTCTTTGGCTGGTTATGCTTCCATTTACCCCACTGTGCGCACGTACGATTACTCCTAGGCAAGTGCCCCCGCCACACGTCGCGTCGCTTCTGTTTGTTCCCATCAATTTGCTTATTTTTTGCAGACGCCTACCTACTAAGCCTAAGTAAGAGATAAACACATACACAGAGGAGGAGCGGGGGAGAGATGGCGAGATGTTGATAGAAGAAGACAGACGACAGACGACAGACATTGATATATGGATATGGATATGGATATGGACACCTACTGGAGGCTGGCAAGCATTTTATGCTTTTCTTCCTCTCTCATCCAGTAAACATTTAAATTGAATCAAGTTGCGCTCTCTTTCTCTCTCTCTTAAGCCATAAAGTCCTAATGAACCCGTTCCGGATATATAAGTGACACATTTCCTGCCAGCTTTCCTTGCTGCGCCTTTCCTTCTTTGGCATCTCACAGCTTCCGTTTCCCCCGGCTCTCTGCTTGATGCAATTTTCATAAAGTTGCCAAAACTTGGTTTTGCCTTTTCTTTATGCCCGTTTCATGTACATTCTTTTCTCTTTGCGGGAGTATAAAAAGCAAAAGTTTAAACAGTTTACAGCTTACAGCTTACAGCTGGCCCCAGAGGCCACTCGATGGGGATGGGAATGGGGATGGGGATGGGCGGGTGGCGGAGATTGGTGCGGTGCCTGGGGGTGACAACAATTTATTTGGCCAACGCCCCCACAACAGCGTGCGAGGAAGAAGGAAAGAAAATCCAGTCAACAGTTGAGAGGATGTTTGGTCACATCAAGCATACGCAGTGCGACCCACAGACCCACCGACCCACCGACCGATCGCCCCTCTCCGAATGTCAAAAATTAAACGAAGCAATAAATTATGCCCCTGTCAATGTGCGGGCAGCAACGGCTAAGAGAGAGGGAGAGAGAGAGAGTGCTTGTGTGCTTAAATATCCCTTTATAAATGTACATAAATATATGCAGATTTCCTGAATCTCTTTTCGGCCACACGTTCAAAAGGGTTTCCCGGGCATGAGCTCGGTTGCCCGGCTGCCCTAGCCCAACCCTTGACAAATCTGAGACGGACTTAGCTCGTCCTGGTTCAATAAACAGATTAATTCAGGGCTGTAAAGCCTCAGCAATCAATCCTGCCCACAGTTTAGGAATATTCCTTATGGGTTACAAATGTTTAAAACTATTTTTGTTCTTCCTACAAGGGTATAAGGGTATTGGATCTTCATTGTCATGAGTCTTAGGCTTTTGGCACTGATTTCCTCTTTTTGAGTTTATTTCCACAGATTTAAAAATATCTTTGCTGCTCCGAAGAAACTTTTGATAGTTCTGAATGTCGAAAGTTTTAATCCTTTTGAAGCAACACATTTTTCTGCACCATTTGTTTGTGGTAATTGGTTCAGAGATTTGCGAGTGAATGAGAACAATTAGAAAGAGGCAACGGATTGGTGCAAAAGTTGCACACTTCGGTGGTTAAAAGTAAAAATATTTCGACATGGAAAGTTGTTCCGTTCCCATTTGACGGAATGCTCAAGCACAGCCACTTCGGGAGGCAACGCAACGGAGTCATCAAGCGAGCAATTGTTGTTGAGAGAGAAATAGTTGGTTTCCGATCATTTGCAGTGTTTCCATATTTCCCTGCCCTCTCATGTGTGTGTGTCTCCGTACGCTGAGTGTTTGTCTTTATGTTAATGTCTTCATTTTGGAGCTGACTCATCCGGGCAGCCAGTCGGCCAGCCGCCATTCCTGCTGCTCCACGCAATTCGAAACATAACTCCGCCTGGTTTTAATGCGCACATTTATTCCATTTGCCTCCAGCGGCTGCCTCCTCGCTGTAACTTCTGCCTTGTTTTTTCAGAGTCTCATTTTTATTTTGTCGTGTATTAAGTTAATTAATGCGAGGCATAAGCCCCCGCTTTTGCCATTTAGCTCGTCCTTCTCGTCGCCCTTCGTCAAGTCAATCACATGATAACAGCAGCAGCAGCAGCAGCAGCAGCAGCAGCAAAAACAACACGAGAATTTCGAATGTTGTCCCAACTTTATCTTATTGTTCTTTTTTTTTGGTTTTTGTTTTAATTAATTTTGAGAGGGATTTGTGCGGCTTATGAACTTTAAATATTTAACTTAATTTGGTGTGCGGGTCCTCAAAACAAAACAAAACAAAAACAAACAAAAACAAACAAAAACATGAAAGAACAGAAAAAGTTTCAGGCCAAAGAACTAATACGGAAAATGTCAAAAATGTCAGGTGCGATTCAAGGGCTCAGAGTGCACAAATTCGATTTGCACAAGAGATAGTTTGATTGGGAGTCAAAACAATATCTATTGGGTCTTGTGGACAAAGATGCTGGCCAGAGGCAGTTACGGGCTTGATGATCTGATGATGATGGTGTTCCCTGCACAATGGTGTCTCAGACGAGTGTGTGGAACACTCGATAATATTCGATGTTCGGATCGTTGGTGGGATGCCACTTCTGCAGGCTCTTGTATCAAATGTGAGTGCCTCCTTCAAATGGCATCGAAAAAGCATTTCCATGGCAAATGGATGATTATTCCGAGCTGTTCCCACTTTGCATTCGGTTGCCCCCACAACGCCACAACACCACAACACCACACACACTGTGCCACACAGCGCCATGCAGTGACAGTGAATGTATGCTGGCCCACATATTAAAATGCTGTTCCTGCCACTCAATAAGGGCAGAGCAACAGTGGCGAGGAGACCAGCAAAAATATGCAAAGACAAAAGTCGCAGGGCACTGCCTGGGCGTACTCGTAGGACCACCAGGGCAGGGCGCCAGGAAATGTCTTGGCCAAGGGAGAGATGGAGATGGAGATGGAAATGGAGATTTAGATAAGGAAGCTCGAGAGCGAAAGAGAGAGAGAAAAGAAACAATAACAAAATGTAAACAAATCACAATAAATAACAAATAGGCATTCGGTCCTTGTTTTTTTTATGCCTTGCACTTGACATATTTCCCTCCAGTCTTCAGCCTCCAGCCTCCAGCCTCCATGTGTGTGTGTGTGGTGGGCGTGGCTGTGAGATTCTTTCAATTATATTGACAGCGGGAAAAGTTTCCAGCATTCCCCTCCACGAGCATATTTGTTTTTCTTTGTGCATAAATTTGAAATCATAGAAAAGTTGGCATTTCTTTTCTCCGCGTGTCTTGCCACAAGATTTTGCTACAACTCTGTGGAGGAGGGAAGCAGCGCTGGTTGTGACATGTGTGAATTGGCTGGGCGTGGCAAATGCTTAATTCAATACGCATCAACAAATAATTTATGAATTTTTATCGAATTTGTGAACAGAAAAACACACGGAATCATAAATTATCCTTCATCAAATCGAATAGAAAGCAATTTGCAGCAGGCACACGCTCACCCACACGCTGCCGTCTTGCAGCTCCGATGTGGCTCCTCGATGTTGTATTTGTGGCATTGATGGATGCCACAAGACAAATGATTCCAGCAACTGCAAACAAAATGATCGAGAGCCTTCATAGCTCTAGATGGAATGCCGTGAAATAAATGCCTCGCAAGCCTTCATTTCTTTTTCGCACTGCACTTGCGTGAGTTGAAGACCGACAGAAAACTTCCCATTGTATTCATGTCATTTATTTTTGTCATTATTCATTTAGGGATCCAATTCAATTGATGATATTGTTTAGTTGTTGTAGGGGTAGGGGAATTAATGGGTCTTCGCCTTGAATTTCGTGACGGCAAACCGGGCACCTATTGCTGAAGTGGAGAGACATAAATATGCACTCCCGGCAGAAAACGTGGCCACATTCGCGAATGGCCGTAGGATTATTGCAGGCATCGAGACATATTTTGCAGCGCGAAACCGCTTCAAACAGATCTTCCCCTTCCTCCGGCGGTGGGGTAGGTGGAGCTGGCAAAAGGGCCACAAATGTGCTTAGTCCTGCAAGAGCTGCCCATGATCGCGGGCAAATATGCTTCGCTTACCATTGAACAGATATTGAGGCATTTTAGCAGCTTTTTTACGCAACAATTCTCTATTGAAACTGCACAATTATTTTGTTAGCAGCAAGCCGAATGACATATAGCGAGTATGACCTTACTTCAGAAAAAATTCGGTCACATTGCGACATCTTCTATTGATACGATTATTTTGGATGGCTAGGAAAGTGGCGTGCATTATTTTATACGATATTTGCACATTTATTGGATACTTTTGAAAGGGTGAAACTAGTTCCAAACTATTCTCTCTAGTCTCAATTTCATTGTGTTTAAACTGATTAAAATGACGACTAAGTGATACAGCGGGTGGGCAGGGGGGCAGCAGGAACCCCATTTCTTGGGGTTAACAACTTTGTCCGCAAAGCTTGGCTCCAGCGAGCATAAAGTCGTTCAATGAGGTCAGGGTCGGGACATCGTAAATCCTTCAATACTGGTTGCCATGAGAGTGGGTTGAAGCTGAGACAGCGAGAGGAGAGGAGAGGAGAGGAGAGGTCGAGCCAGTTGATTAATTCTGCATTTTATTTGGCATTTTTATGAGCAACAGAAAGAGAGAGAGAGAGAGAGAGAGAGAGAGAGAGAGAGAGTGAGAGCGAGAGTTGCCAATCCCAGTTGCGATTTTGTTTGCTTTGGTTTCGGATTTCGCATACAGTCGCTCCCCCTCTTCTAGCGTCCTTGGGCCTATCAAATAACCACAAGAAGGTTGGCATTTGGGCGGGTGAGCGGGTGGCGGTTGGCGGGGCCAAAAGCGATATTTTATTTCACCATTAATCGTAAAAAAAATTGCTCATTTTATTGCTTTGAAAGTGTTCTCCGGGTGCCAGTCACCGCCACCCGAACTCCGCACCAGATAGATCCCTTTTTTCTGCGCCACGTGAAAGTTTGCATGTGGCCCTTATTTTTTGTATACGCAATGTTTGAAGAGTTGTTGCACTTAGTGTAACAGCAGGAGACATCACATCAGCTCACTTGTGGGTACCGCAGGCAGATGTCGAGTAATAATTATTTTAAGTTCTCAAAGTCGCCAACAGATTGACATTGAAACAAACATTCAAATGTACTGCAGCAAATTCTAGAAAAATAACAAATGGTTAGATTAGAGTGTAACTTATAGTCGGTATATTGTATGATTATATTTTATTTTATTTTGGTTATTTTTCTGGCTGTTTTCCTTGTTCTCCTTGTTCTCGTTGTAAAGCGGAGCCAAGCGTGAAAGTGAGGGGCAATGGTTTGGGGGAGCAATCGCACCTGGAAGAGGACACAAAGCAAACACCGCCAGGTGGCATGTTGTCTCTGCGGATGGATGCAGGGGAGTTGCCAAAATGTTTCACATATAAATCGTTGTGTTCCTGGAATGTGTATACTGTCTGTGCGATATTCTACAGGCCTTGGCCAGCGTCTCTGACTTTGACGGATGAGTGACACGGAAATACACGCATGTCGTGCAGATTGGCGATTGATATTCCATTCTCCTCCATCAATTTCGGTTCAAGTTGAACGCATTGGTTTTCTCGATTGAAGTTGAAGTTTCTTTGGTTTCCAT
Source organism: Drosophila subobscura (assembly GCF_008121235.1). NCBI lineage: Eukaryota > Metazoa > Arthropoda > Insecta > Diptera > Drosophilidae > Drosophila > Drosophila subobscura. The sequence goes on along the minus strand of NC_048530.1, from coordinate 18,177,844 downwards.
CTCCATTTCCACATCCATGTGACACTTCTGGGCAAACATTTGAGGGACTGAGTGACCGACCAAATTGGGCAACAAACTTGTTTATGCATTCAATTACCGCACAATGATTACAGGCGGTTCGGATGGGGCGCGGTCCGACTAGAAGTTACGTTGAGAAATTGAGGAAATTGAGAAATTACTTTAAAAAGCAAACACAACCGACAACAACAACGAAATGAAGACAATTTCGCCGTTTTGTTTTCTTTTCTCGCGTTTGGCTTCCCCTTAAATGTTAGCATTATTTTTTGTTCTTTCTGTTTGCCCCAACAGTTTTCTACTAGCAGCCGGACGTGAAATGAACCTAAACAAATTTGATGGTGAGGTTTTTTTCCGGGAAATATGAGTGAGCATGGATCCACGCCCAGTCCGCCCAGACCACCCAGAGTGGAGTGCTTTGCAGCCGCATTTGTTACTCATTTAAAGACATTCTTCGTCTTCATTTTCATCTTCGTCTTCGTCTTTGTTTCGGGGCTCGTCGTCCTTCGTTTCTGGTTGCTGTTGGATTTTCACTTTTGCTATTTGCTTTGGACTGCAAAATGAACGTCGAAAGCGGGGGCCAAAAGTTGCAAATCTTTAAATGAATTTAATATGCCCAAAAGTATAAAATGAAAAGAAAACGACGAGTATTCGTGGCTGTGCCAGGGGATGCCCCTGCTGGTCGATTGGCTGGTTGCCAGCCTCCATCATAGCCGTCGTCATCGTCGGCGTCGTCATCACTCCCCATCGTCGTTTGGGCGGGTCGACGTATATGATTTCTTGATTATGTTTATTAATATGTGGATATAATAACTTCTACCATACCCACCCGCAGCTGTTGTATGGCGTCGCCCCGACGCCAGATACCAAAAGCCAGAGAAAGAGTTCGAGGATGAGGCTTCAGCATAGGCTTTGGGGGCTCCCTTTTTATTATTTTGGAACGCAGTTCCGCGGTTGCTTTGAGCCCTTTTCACAGGGATACACCTTCAACCCCATAACTGCTTGTGTGCTGGAAGGAGGACTGGAAATTCGAAAACCCATGATGGAAGTTTGTAAGCGAGGCAGAACTTTGGAGTACGCTTTTGGAAAGCCAACAAATCTGCACAATTAATCCTCGAACAAACGCAATTAACATTCCAATAACTATTAGTTATCCTTTGTGTATTATGTATTTCACATTTCAATGCTTTTGCATCCATTGTACGACATTCCAGGGGCAACATTGCTGTGAAAATGCTTCAGAAATGATGTGTGGACATGGACGATTGATGCCATGAATATTTCATTGGAATTGCCTTTTCATAATTCGTTAACTCTTGACAATAATCTAATCTATCCCTCTGTCTAGCGCTGTGCTCTCTCTCTCTCTCTCTCTCTCTGTCTGGTTTCACTATGGATGCTCAGTGATGTGAAAGTTTTTCAGCATAAGGCGACGACGATGATGACGACTTGAGTCCTCATCATTGGCTTCATTGTAGCCAGAATTTAAAGGTTCAAAGCGTAACTGGCTGTTAAATACTCTCAATGGCAGTGGCATAAAGATATATGCAGCTGTTAGAGAGAGAGCAAGAGGATGGATGCTTGGATGGATGGATGTGGGCAATGGAAGAGGAGCTTAATGCCCGGTCGCTTATTCTGACTGCACTTTGTCAATGGCCCTGGACGCTGTATCCAGTTACGCTGGCAAACGCGGGTGGGGGTGAACTTTTTTGGCAAGGACAACAGTGGAATATCCTTCCTTCCTCTCTTCCATTTGACCAGCTGCAAACGGAAAATTGGCACTCTTCACGTCGATGCTGCGAAAGTGAGTTTTCTGTTTCGTTGTGCCACTTTTTAATTGGTAAAATGAACTAAAAATGGACCACTAAGTGGTTGGAAAGTGCAGCGGAAAGCGAGTCTGCAGAGAGGAAGGAGCTTACGAGTACGCGTTTGTGGTTGAATTATAGAGAAGGATGTGCGCTGTCCATGTCCCTGTCCTTGTCCTTGTCGCTCGTCTTAAATTACCTGCTTACCCCTTTGTGCGTGTCCTTCAGGGTTTCCATTCGGTTTCGTGTAACGAAAGCCTTGAAATAATTATACCATTGGTTGCGCTCCCTCGCTCTTACTTCCCTGGCACACCCCACCCCCCTTTATCGCGCTCTCTCGACGTCCCCCTGCTCTGGCATGTCTCCATTACAGCTTAGCCAACGCTTGGGTTAATCCGCTTAGCAAATTATCCAGCATAATTTGACATTTCGGTTTCGGTTTCGGTTTCGTTTACTTCTCAAGAATTACGATAGAGTGCGAGTAGTGGCCCTGCCGGCCACTGGGATACGCTTTCTGTCGACATCTTTAAGATTGCCAGATGCCAACGCTTAAGAGTGGATTCCCCACTCTTCTGCCTGTTGCATAAATTATTACATATACAACATACCCCTGGGAATGCCAAGTACCAAAAATAAAACAGAAGACGAGTGGAAACTGAGCCCCGACCGGATTTCCCCCCAAAAAGTATTCGGAGTGGCAACATTTAAAGAATTAATAAAGCCATTTTGTTCCCTCTCTCTCTCTCTCTCTCTCTCTCTCGCTCTGTGTCTTTTCCCGCTCGCGTGCTCTTTTTTTGTTTACTTATTTGGTCGCGTCCTGCCCATTCCTTTTGATGGCGACAAAGCCTCTTTGCCGTGTGTCTGTCTGCGTGTTCCATCTGCGCTGTTCATTTTGTTGGCTGAGTTCTATGGGGAATACTGGGGAGTGCCATAATGGAATCGACTGGCGCATAGGCTGCCGAATGAAGTTGTTGTACAAATGTCCCATAAGCAAACGGACATCATTTTTCAAATGTTTTTCCTTTACTCGAAGAATTTCATTGGTGCAAACCAAATGCAGGGCACTTCAGAGTCCTTTACCTTACTACCATATGCATCTGCCGTTTGCCGTTGCCGTTGCCGTTTGCTGCCAGGCTAAGTAGCTTTTAGCCCACACACACACACACACACACAAGGAGAACAGGGGAAAATCGAGAGGAAAAACGAGGCATACAAAAATGCTAGACTAGAGATAGTACTTTTTGCGTCTCTATACACCCTCTCTCTGCGCCTCTCCGCCACTCCGCCAGCGACTCTGCCTCTGTGGATGTTGTTGTTGATTGTAGCCTAATGTGCTTGTATTTACTTAAACGCACAAACGACTTTCTGTTGGTTCAGGACCACTCCCGGCCCCGAGCCTGCCATTGTCCTGCTAGAGCGTCACATTAGCGCCCACTTCACTCTGACTCGCTCTCGCTCTGGCTCGCTGATGAGCAGCAAATTGAATTTTATTGACTTGATTCGTGTCCCGCTCCAGCGATTCATTTTCTGACCATTCCTCTACGTCCATCTCCTTCTCTCTTTGAGGCTTTGTGTTTGTGTGGGTGTGCGGGTGTGTGGGGGTGCGGGGGTGTGTGTGTGTGTGTGCACAATAAATTGATTTCTGATTATCATTGCATAATAAAATGGCTAAATCCGTGAGGCCCACACGGCAAGAGCCTTGCCCAAGAATGATAAAAGAAAGTCTAGATTTTGTGTCGCATCGAAGCAGCAAATACTCTTCCACAGTTCACATTTCTGCCGCACCTCAAGACATCTGAGAATATCTCCTCTATCGTACTGAGTGGACACAAAAATCCTGAAGATATCGGCATGCCCCGGCGCACAAAGAGCATCCAAATTGAATGAAGAAAAATGAAAACGAAGAAGCCAAAGACGCGCTCGTCGGAGGAGCGAGCGTAGACAGAAGTTTTAATGAAGCGTATTAAAATTTAATTAAATAACAATTTGCACAAATGTAAATAAACATGGCGCTGCTTATGTAAAGCGCGTTCAAGGAGAGCGTCCTCCAGGAGCCAGGAGCCAGAGCCCGAAGCTGGAGCTGGAGCTGGAGCAGCAGGACATTCATCCTGCTTCTTGGGCAACGCCCAGTGCGGCGAACTTTGGTCATTAAATTAAGTGCACGAGACGACGCGACCGAAGATGAACAGATCGAGGGGTGAAACAGCAAGCGTCGAGCGTCGACCAGGAACAACCAGGGCAAGGGCCACCCGTACAGCTGTGGCAACAGGACACCCTGAATGAGAATTGTGAGATGTGGCTGTGGCTGTGGCTGAGGCTGAGGTGGTCCCACCGCGTGACTGGTAGACATTCGGAATTGCACAGCCAGGTGCTGCTGGTGCTGCTGCTGCGAGGGCGGCTCTCCCAGTTTGCCACAATCTTTGGCAAGTTCTACGAAACAATTTTTGGCTCACGTTTCATGTGAGAGCAAGAAATGGAAAGCAAATGTCACGGCTAGCTTCTGGCGATTCTTCTGAATATCGTTCCAATTTCTCTTTTGATTATATTTCTTCAATTTCCTTGGGCTGCCATGAGTTATATCACTACGATATTTTTGTTCCATTCAAGAGTCTTATTTAATGTGTTGCAAAAATATGGAATAATATTCCAGAAAGTTCCTGGAATAAGAGCATGGATGGATGGATACATATCTGAATGATTCGGGCGAACCGTTGAGGCCTTAATTATTCCGGCACGCCTCGCCGCTGCGTCTCGGAAGTGCTGGGGCTTAATGTCGCCCCTACGAGTATTTCTGCCGGCAGTTAATGTGATTTTTAATTTCGCATACATTTTGTCATACACCAACAGGCATTGGGGAAGCAGCTTCAAAGGGTCGCCAGAAGTGCCTGTCCCTTCATCCGCATCATCCGCATCGCCCGCGCCGCCTGTCTGCTGCGTTGTTTCACCATCGGATCGCATCACTCATACGCAACGTTGAGCGCGTGGCAATTTTTTTCCTCTCTCTGTCCTTTGCCCTCTTTGTGGGTTCCCTTGTGGGTGTGTGTGTGTGTCTGTGGGTGTGTGTGTGTGTGTCTGTGGGTGTGGCAGGTACGGTCTTAATTGAATTTGCTTTTTTCCAGTCGCGTTGGCCAGGCAACGCCATAGCTACACCACCCACACAAACACATGCACAAACACCAACACACACACACATATTATGCCCATGCCATGGTCGGGCCAGGGCCTACATGAGACGGCAACATTTCACATATGTGCGACCAACACGACCAAAACTCTTCCTGCTAAATGCGAAATTTAATAAATTTTATTTAATTTTCTTGGCTTATGCAAAAATGTTGCCGCTATTTGGCTCTAAGCCACCCAAGCCATCCCACCCAACCTTCAATCGTTTTCCGCCTGCCCGATTTTCCACGGCGACGATGAGTGTATCGGTGTGTGTGTGTGTGTGTGTGAAAAGCAGAGGAAAACAGATTTCAAGCAAATACGTTTTTTGCTCTTCATCATTTTGCTCGAGCAGAAAGATCTCGAGTAGAACTGGAAGCGGCTTAAAACACAAACACAAAACACAACAAAAAACGCCACAAAATGAATGAAATAAAGAAGCATTCGATATATTTTCATTCAACCGCTCAAGGTGCATTTTGTTGGGGTGAAAAAATACAAAAGAGTTTGCAGTTTGCAACACCCATTGATGGTGCGATCGATGTATGCAATGGAATGTCTTCAGCTAATTATCTGCTATGGAATGCCATGCTGCAGCCCAACAAGTCAAGCGACAGTTCTACAATAACCCAATTTTTATACAGGATATCAGCAAAGAGAAACCAATTTACGATTCCTAAGCTGTTCGCAATCAAAAGAGAATTTTTGTCGATTTCATTCCTTTTTTTTGGGATACATAAAACTTGGGCCAAGGGCAAATTTAAAGCGGCTTGTGGTCAACATTTTTTGATGGGACTCTGTCCAAGACTCTCGTTAATACCCTTTGCCACAAACTCGTATATTTATGCGAGTACTTATAAAATAAATACGAATTTGGTGCATGCTTTGGTATAATTTGTCACGACATTTTCGTGGCAAGTAGTAAGGCAGAGTGTGGCTTTCTGTTACGCTAATTTCATATGCAGTCTCGGAGTTCATGATTAATAGCCAACGAAAATGCCAATTTAATGCGTATAACTTTTACGACGGCTTTCTCCTCAGCAGCCAACACCTCTGCCATCACTGGCAGCCCCAGGCAGTGTGCCGTGTACTCGAGGGGCGAGGGAGCACCTACAAGTGGGAAAAGTTTTTGGAAATGGTTCGCACAGAGAAGCGCACAGTGTCGGTAATCTGTATCTTATTGCTCCTCTGCTCGTGCCATGGCAACGCCGTGGCCGTGGCTGTGGCTGTGGCTCTATCTTTTCCCACATAAATAAGTGTTATATTCCCACGAAATTTGAGGGTTTACTTTCCTGTTTCAATTATTTCTCTTTAATTTGGAGTTTAACGATACGATTTAGGATCCTTTCTTTACTAGTTTGTCTGCAAATGTTGTCAAATATTCAATTATTAAGCTAATCAAATGCATGAAGTCTTAAAGTAAGTTGCCTCTTTGTGTTTTCCAAACAAATGCAAACTTAATATTGCCAATCTACACTTTGGCTGCTCCGCCGAGGGCAGTGTGGTAGAAATGAAATTAATAACTTGTCAGACTGTTATAAAAAATGTCTAAAAAATGCAATGAAAGTGAAGTTTGTGCATAATTTGCTTACACGCAAAGAACCCTCAAGGGGCAAGCCTTAGAAGGGATTCGAATCTATTTGCATGCAGTTTACTCTTCCAAAAGCTAACTCGAACGACGAACTCGATGATTTCTTCTAGCATTTCGATCACATCTACCATCTCCCAAGCCTCTTTAATAAATAAACAATTCCCGTTTCCCCTTTACCTTCAGTGTGTCAAAGGGTATTCGATGATTCGGTACACGAAGCAAACGTTTTTGGTTTTGTTTTTTGGCTGTTGTTGCATGTGCCACAAAGTCAGCGCCGTTCTGCCAGCTTGCAACGCCGGCACTGGCACTTCCCGTTGCGTTTTAGCTGCAGCCAAGGAACATGCACCTTGGCTTAGCCACGACAAATTGATGGTTCCCACTGGGTCGGCCCCCATCCAAGCCCGAAACTACGGGGGCTGCTGCTCCCGCGGCTGCGAGTCGAAAATTGCCAGCACTTAAGTAAATTTATGAAAATATGCAATGTGCGGAGCGGAGCGGAGCGTGTGGCAGGCAAAGTGTACTGCAGTCGGCAGGCGGCAGTCTGGCAATTCTCCAGAGCTGAGAATGAAAATGCTAATGCAGTTGCACCACAGCGGCAGAGCATCTGCTACAAATGGCCAGGTGCGTAGCAGCAGAAGCTCCACATGGTCAAGCGAATAGATTCCATTGCAGCAAGGCAGGCACCAATGTGGCACACGCTCTTGAAGGAGAGCAAATTGAATGGCAAATAAATCAGTGGAAATTATCCAAACGGTTACGGAAGCAACAGCTCGAAGCAAACTCAAAGGTCCACAAGTAGTCCTTCCGCAGAGTGCCTTGGTCTTGTCTCGCTATCATCACTGTACCGTGGACGACCCTCTTTGGGTGCCTCTTGAACTTCTGGGTCCATCGGATGAATCATTTAAAAGGCTCATACTTTTTGCTGCCCGTTTGACGTTTAACTTGCGGCGTTGGTGGCCTCCATTTAGGCCAGAAAACGAAAACATTTTCACTCACAAAACTGCACTTAAGCTGATGCCTCGCTCGCATGCTGTTTTAATTAGCTGCTGCCGCTTAAGGAGACCAGGAAAGATGATGATGATGATGGGGAAAGAGGGTGGCCACGCTGACAGCAGCCGGTGTAAAGTGTCTGTCTGCGTGTCCGCCTGTTTGCCTGCCTCCTGTCTGGCCGACGCCCTCTTCCACTCTTTCACTCTCTCTCTCTCTCTGCCTTTCGTTCACGCACTCAAGTCAGTTTAGCGTGTTGACTGCCAAAGCAGCTGTTCTGGCGCTGTGCTGCTGGGTGTAAAAGTTCAGCTGAACAAGTGATGCACAGAGCGGCAGAGCGACAGAGAGCAAGAGAAGAGACTCAAGCCACTCAACGAGTGAGTCGCGCTTAAAAGCATTGCCATGGCTTTGCTTTGCTACCCTGCCAAGCGAAGAGCATTTTGTGGAACTGACTCCGGTCCGGTACTTTGCTTCTCTCTGCTTCTCCCAACAGAGGGCATGCCTCAGTCGTTGCTTTGCATTTGAGTTCTAGTTTATGCTGCCATGCTGGGTTTTTCCCTTGGTACTTTGTGTTTTTTGCTTTGCTTCTTTTTGCATGTCACTCAAGCAGGCTGGCGACTGGCTTGGGTCTGCAGTCGCCCACCGACCAGCGAGACCGTCACCTCCATCCACCATGACCATGACGTGCCTTGCGTGTCCTGTGACCGAAAAGCATTTCCCGTTGGCAAGCGTGTGTATTATCGTTAATTAAATTTATGAGCAAGCTGTGACAGAGCAAACAGAGAGCGAGGAACTACTCCGTTCAACCGAATATCATATTGGAAATCGCAAAATCTTTCGCAAATGTTTTACAACACAGAACTCGATTATTTGTGCAGCTTCAATTGAATACAATTTCCACAATGATTGGCACTAACATGTTTGAATATGCAAATACGCGGAATTTGTTTGCATTTTGAATGCTTCGTTCTGGGAATTACTGAAACACTTCCACGGCAACTGCCACGTTTCGTTGGCCATTGTCTTCTTTTTCGCCTTTATCCTAATGAGTTTTTGCGTGGCAATTAATTTTCGACTCGTGAAAAATGGCATAAAGTGCGAAATGTGAGGGGGCAGAGAAAAGGGAAAGGGAAAGGGAAGGGGAAACACACACTCGTGGAGTGGCAGCAGAGAAACAATTCATCATGGGAGAGCGAATGGGACGCAGATGTAATCGCATTTTAACGTTCTGCCCAACATAATGCCATTATTATTATTATTATTATCATTATGATTCCGAAATGAAGTCGGCGTGGATGTTGGCAGGGTCTCGAAAACTTTTCCTAATGGCTTTGGAGTTGGCTTCGCTTCTCGCTGTCTTTTCTGGCTAATTCGCAGACAGAGCGGCCCATAGGCTGGGGAGGACATACTTTCACTTCAATATTTTACAACTAATTAGGGATAATTACCAGCCATTGCCCAAAAGGATTCCCCACACCACGCAGGGCATGGCGACAAGTTGAAAGTTCGGTTATTACACCCCCCCTACCGCCACCGCCACTGCCACCATCACTTCTTGCGGCTAGCCGCCACGACTTTAGTCGGCAACATCGTTATCTTTTGGCTTAGGCCATGTAATGAACACGAGCCAGCAACATTAGCACTAATGAAGGAGCCAGGAAGATGCCGCTGCTCCTAAAAGCTTTTGCCACAGCCATCGAACCCTTTGTCACTTGATATGCCACAGACCCACCGGCTGGCTAATCCAATCGACAGACAGCAGATCCAAGCGAAGTGCTGGAACACCGCGATCGGGTTGTCTTCGATCGAGTGTTTGAGTCAATTTATATTTATTTCGAACCCAACTCTGTTTCGAAGAGCCCAAGGACAAAGCCTTCTTCCACTGCTGACTGCTGACTGGCAAATTGATGTGCCAGTCGTCTCTTCCATCCAATTGAGTTGTTTGTTTGAACTTTGAACGGGAACGTGAACGTGAACGTGAACAATTTCCATTGTCCTGTGTCAATGGCCTCCGTTCGCGTTACCGAACACCACACTGGCTCTGGCTCTGGCTCTGGCTCCGCCCACTTGCCTCCTTGACGTGCCCCCCGCTGTGGCAACAGCCAAATCACTTGCAATTTGACTAGACGATGTCGCGACAATTTGTTGTTTTTGGTTCCTCTTTGCTTCTTTTTTTGTTCCTTTTCTTTGTGTTGGTAACAAATTTCCACTGCTGCGTGCGGGTCACTTGCTTGAAATTGTTTTAAACTTTCTTTTCATGGTTTTTTCTCCCTGCTTTTAAGCAGGGGAAATCAGAGGCACGACATGGTATGTGCCACACTTGAGCTGGGACACAAAATCTGCCCCACACCTTCATAAAGAAGATCCATAATCGACAGGGCCATGATCTACTAATTATTGAATATTTTGACTCCGTTTAGCAGGTATCCCTTAGTCGTAAGATCCACTTGCTTCAGAGTCCCTTTGCCGACACCTGGCAGCTTTCATATTTATTTATTTGTGTGAAAAATGGCATCGGGCTCTGGGGCCTAGCAAACTGCGCGTGAAAGTGCCAAGGGCCAACGGAGTGGAGTTGGGTGTTTGTGAGGCTTCCGCGGGTGCCACGGGGACCAGGGACCAGGGACCAGTGAGCCTGGGGAACCGGAGAACCTGCTTAACTTAAGCCAACTTTATCAACTTAATTTATACAAAAAAAAAACAAAAAAATGATTATATTTTTCATAATTTTGTGTTGCTGGCGCCTTGCTCTTTTGTGTTTTCTTTCTTTGCGTTTGCTTGGATGTTTTCCTTGCTGTTTGCTGTTTCATATTTCATTTTCCATTCGCCATTTCTACATTCGATCCCCGCTCGTCGCGGTGCTCCACTTGATTCCATTATGGGCCGCGGAAAGTTTTTGCCAGCTGCCTGCCCGCCTGCCAGCCTGCCAGTTCTTTGGCTGGTTGTGTCCTTGCGGGGCAGAAATTGTATTTGAAACTTTTTGAAAAGTGGCAAATGCTCTTTGTCAGTGCCCAGAAACCTCTGTCTCTCACCTAGGTCCAGAGTGGGGTCGCTGCCTGGCATAGGCACGTGCCATAAGCCATTTGTCAACAAGAAAAACTGATTGGATTCAATGACTAAGTGCGGTATCCTCCGTCCTCCCTCCGTCTCCTTCTCCGTCTCCGCTCCCCAATTCCCTGTCTAGTTTTGTACCATCTTCTGGAGGGAGGAAACGCTTAAAAGCAAAATGTAATCACACTTGGTTAACGTTGGCGTTGAGCCAATTTGCCTGTAAGTAGAACAGTCGGCGGCACCAGCACCGGGATAATGTAGGGCCGCCGTGTGGCTGGACCTGGCTGGGTGGAGAGAGGTGAAGGTGAGTCGTGGTGGGAAAGCATCTCAATAATAATTGCATAGCCCCAAGAATTGTTTGGAGAAACTTTGCCAATTAACGTGGAAAATGCCTTTTTCCTTTGCTCCGATCCGCTCCGCTCCGCCTTGGGACAAAAAACCGGATGGGAATCCTTTTTCGGCCATTACAAACCCACAGACACGGAGTAAGTAGTGCGATGCCCAGCCGGCTCTGCTCTCTGCTCATTGTGTTTGGCCCCCTTTGGCTGAGGCTCCTCGTCGTTCTCGTTTTGCTGGCAAACATTGCCAAAAATAATTTGCTTGGACTTGCAGCTGTGCGAAAAGTTCATCATTTCGGTCTTTGTCTTGGTGTTTGCATTCCTTCCAGCAAGATTCCCACTTTAATTAGCTTTCTCTTCGGCTGAGTTTGAGGCAAGGACACGAAACGAGATGAAACGAATCATCCGCTGGCAAAACGGGATGATAAATAGCTTCAATATTAAGTCCGTCGATAGTCGATGGCCAATCCAGTCAGTTTCGAACGGTTTTGGTATGGATTATAAATGAGCTCTGAACCGCTGCACAAACTCGAACTCGATGCAAAGATTTGCCCATGGTTTGACCAACTGTTCCAGGAACTGGGCATTCGGTATTCAAACATTTGCACACAACACAGCCAATGGACAGTATCGACTCATAATGCCATCTAATGAGATACTCAAATGCAAGCCAGCTTCCACAATGCGGTGTGCCAGCCTTTACACTAAGTAGCAAACGGGCCACCTCATATGTAAGTAGATGTAGATGTGGGGACCACTAGGAGGTGCGCTGCAGCCACACTCGGACTTCGTCTTGGGCATGGCAGGATGGCAGGATAGTTGGCATGGGGACTCTGCGCACACGTGATGCAACAGTGAGCACTCAGGCCATGAATCTGTTATGGTAACAACATTTGAATTTGCTGCCAAGTGCGATTTGTGTTTTGTTTAGTGTGTGCCCTGGCAGAGCGGGTATACTGATTGCAGCTTAAGCTGTAACTCCAAAGAGGGTCATAGTCTGCCACATATTCAGTCTAGTTTCAGTCACCCAAATGATGCAGGGTAGAGGACAGACGGTGTGCCATTGTCCACGCACTTTGCCGGCAAAACGGTGCTCAGTAAACAAGTGAAAAACATTTCCATTTAGCACACACACACACACACACACACAGGCAGACACATGCAGAAGCGGAAAACACACTCAGACAGAGAGAGAGAGGGAGAGGGAGAGGGACAGACACTCTCACTGTGCGTTGTATTTGTATTTGCCATGTTTTTAATCCACTTGAAGGCACTTAAGGCAGATCACTGCCAAGCGTAAATGTGCCAACTGTGGGAGCACTAGGACTAGGACCTGCCTGGGACTGGCACTGGCACTGGCCCTGGCACTGGGCATGGGGCTGGGTGCCTATCAAATTGTACAAGCTTAGATAACTACAGCAGCGCTGCCACCCGCCATGAGAGTGAGTGCTTTCAGCTTGTTCAAACTCATAATTCCGATAAAAAAACGAGCGAAGGAAACTATAGGAACAGCAACAGAAACGATACGCAGCACCGGCGACACCTAAAGTGGGGGAGCAACGCAGGGAAATACTCCACAAAAAGATGGACAAAAGTCTGAATTCACACATATGCTGGAATGGGAGCTATGAATATAAAACAATGTATCATTCGTAAAATGCACGTGCGAGTGTGTCTGTGTGTGGTGTGTGCACACCATAATAACAGTAATAACAACTAAAACAATGTCAAGTGGCTCGCAGACTCAGCGACCCTGTAAACGGAAACTTCTCAGCGACGAGGCAATGGGAGAATGTTGCCATTTGAACGGAACATTACGGAGAGTGAGACGTGGCAGTGGGCACAAACAAGAACTGATGGCTGGGCCACAGCTTTTCAGCTGGCTCTGCAGCCGCACTTCGCTTTGCTGCACCGACTGTCTGTAGCCTGGTTGACCGAATTGTTGTCCCAACAGCTCACAAAGTAAGCGACGACTGACCTTGACGGCCACAATGCAATGTGGAATGTACACAATGTTCGACGGAGTCCAAGGCAAAGCCCTGTGCAGGAATTCTGCCTCTGCAGCTTAAGCAACTTTGTCGTGGATATTCCTTGAACTTCGCACTTCAAGTTCAAGCCCGTACAGTCCATTGGCTTGGCTCACAAGTCGTTGAACATTGCTCAAGCAGAAGAAGCGAAGGGAGCTATCAAGGGGGGTAAAAGTGGCAATAAAACAATTTGCACTCGAGGCGCAGCAGGTTTTATTTGCCTCGTCTTCTGTCTCTTGCCGAGCTGCTGAAAAATCAAACACAAATGAAAGGAAAACTCGCCTGTCAGGCTAATTTGTTACAACAAAACTGAGGTGAGCCGGACGGGCCCTCCCTCCCGCTCTCTCTCTCTCCCTGCAGCACTCCTTCACAGCTGAGCGAATGCATTGCCTGGCCCCTGCCCTTGGCGATTTGTTCGCCGGCAGTTTCGGGTTGGAGTGGGGTCTGTGAGTCTGTTGTGGCTTGTACAACAGGCAACAAGGTGTTCCATCTGGTTGCGTGTGGCACACGAGGCTGTGTTTGTGCTGCACGGGGATATACATATATTTAATGGCAACTTTGCTGCTGTGTCATTCGGGCAACTTTGTCCTCGCCTTGTCTTGCGCTTTGGCCAAAAACTTGTTTCATTTTCCACATACTTGGACGTGTGTGTGTCTCGTGTCTCGTATCTCGTTTCACGGCGCACGAAGCATGACACCGCCACCCCCATCATCATCATCAATCCCTACCGCGCTTCCCTGCATCTCCTACTAAATATGTAGAGAGAGCGCCAACAAAATATTTAGCTGTCAACAGTTCTTTGGATTCTGGCTTCGGTCTTGATTTCGGTTTCGGTCTCTGTTTCTGTTTCAGTTGCTGTCTCTTTTTCAGCTGCCAAAACAAAGTGTCTGGCAAATATTTGTCTCGAATTATTGCGCATTTCGATCATTGACAGGGCAGTGGCAGCGCTTGCCACGACACCAACTGGCACGTAGCTCAATCAACGAGTCTGCCAGTCGATTGCCAGAGCCAAACCAAAGCCAATCTCTGTTCAATTATAGACTCACCTGCCAACTGCAGCTCCCCTGCAGCTGCCCAGCTATTATTATTAATTGTATTTTGTTGAGCATAAGAACAGACGTGATCTACACTTGATTCTGGGCTTGGGCTGCTCCCCAGGGTCTGGAAGTCATTCAAAGTTAATTCTTCTACTGGCAGAAAGGCCATGGAGGTCAGACATATTTATTTTATATTATTTTATTCTATTTTTACGATCAATCGATCCCATTCCTACCATATAATGATTCAGTTTTTCTTATAAAATATTTATTTGCATTTAAGGGTAAGCTTTTTCTGTGAAAATTAAGAGTTTCTGCTTGTATCTGCTGTCAAAATGTTGAATCAATTGCCCCAGCCAATAGTTTTCTTTGTTTATTGAAAGCTTAGCTAACTGTGAGCAAAATCCACCAAGGATAGTCTTAAAGTCTCTTTTTTTCATTGATTACAACAGAATCTCCAGCCGAAAGCCTGCACGTAGAACCCTGAAAAGTTTGTCTAGATTTGGGCTTTAATTTTAAATGAAATTCTCAATTTGTTTTGTAATTTGATTCAATTAGTTGTCGTGCCAATATGTGTGTGTGCGTGTGTGTATGGGTGTGGATGGATGGCTGCTTGTTAAACTTACATAAGCCCCACGGGCTTCAGTTGTTGCAGCTTCCGTTTCTCCCCTCCTTTCTGTTATTTTCTCTCCGTCTTCTCGTTGTGCAGCTTAAGCGGCCCATAACATGTGTGCGGGCTGCTGTCTGTGTGCTGGTGTGTGCTGGTGTGTGTCTGTGTTAGTTAAAAGCTTTACGTGGATTATGTTTTTATGGCGCCTGGTCAGGAGTGAAAATCCCGGCCAACTATTTCAGGTCACTTGTGTCCCTGTCCCGCTATTGGAAAATATTTGTGTGCCAGCCAGGGCGCCGCCTTTCAATGCACTTGGGACACATCAAATATGCCAAGAAGTCGTTGCCGTGTTGTCCCTCAGAATTAAAGACCAAATTAGGTTTGCTGATCCAAAAATGTGATTACGCACCGCACAGAAAGTTATTGCTCAGACTTTTTGGTCAAGGACAAGCTCCTTAATCGGCCCCCATCTCAAAGTGCAGCTGTCACTCGGGGGGGTGGAGTCTCCCCCTGTTCCCCCCTTTGACCAAGAGCAAATATTCATTAGAAATGCAAGCAGTTTTGCCTCCAGTATGTGGCAGTTTTGTTGTGTTTATTGGCAGCCAATTTACCATCAAAACGAAGTAATCAAAAATGCTTGCCACAGGTTTATTTTGCAATGCAGATGCGGATTAAAAAATAAACCACAAACAATATTTGGTTTTCTTTTTCTACAGTCCGCATTCTATTTGGCAGGAGTTCAGCAATTCTATTTTAGGGCTTAGGTCTCTTGGTTTAAGCATTTCTCATTTATGTAGTTGATGGCGGAGTGTAATTCTTTCCCATTCCCATTCCCATTCCCTCTTCAGTGTGTCAAAGAGTCAGCCAATTACATTTTCGCAGCTGCACAGACACTCGACACTCACGATATCTTGTCTAACTAACCTAAAAAAATAAATACAAACTGACATTTCGCCCTCCTTTGCACACTCCCTCTTTGGCCTTGAATGTCCAGAAGTTATTTGCAAAAAACTTTTGCTGCTGCTGCTGCTGCTGCTGCTCTGTTCTTTATGCCTTTTACACATTCAGATTTGAATCGTCCCTCCATGGAATTTGACCAAATAAACGTATATTCATGCACTGACAGTCAACCATTCCCATTGGCCCCCAACAAGTTTGTGAAATTGCAACTGTTTGCATGGATGAACCAAAAGTTTTGCATCTCCATTCTGCATTTTGTAAGAGAAAAATCTCCATACAATGCGGGATGACTAACTGAGGCTCCAGCTTCAGCTGCTAGATTAGGGATCATCTGGGTGAAAGGGTTAACCGGGTTCATTGTTTTTCTGCCTAATTAGATTTCACATTTTCGAGAACAGCAATGCTGGCTGCGATGCCCTGCCCAAACGAGCTGATAATTGGGTTTATAGACTCTGGGCTACAATGTGTGAATGAAAGTTAAGCGAAACCGGATACTGAACCCGAATGGCAGCAGCACGCTGGCCACAAATTGATGCTGTGGCACTGGGCTAAAGTACTAAGAATAACCAAAACTTGGGTTGGCCGTCTCGCAGTCTGTTTTCGTTGTTACACCAGCCAGGGGGTACAGTCACGGTGGTTATGTGTGACGGAAAACTTGTGCAGTACTTTCCACCATCATTTCTATATTCATTCGCAGTTGTCTACAAAATTTACAAGCAATTATCTTTCAGGAGGAGCTTTCACAAAGATCTTTTTGTATAATTTTCGCACCAGTGTGCCCTCCCCCCCGGGACTAATGAGTCCAAAGTGCCGGCGCTGCTCACACTGTTGGTGCTGTGCTATCGACATCGCCTGCTGTGATAGCTTCTCAGGGCTTTCCCTTACCCGTCATCGTTTTTCCGGCCATTTTCGTTGGCTTTCGGCTTTCGGCAACAGCGAGGGCTCGCTGGATGGGTGGCTGAGCCGCTTATGTCCGGGTGGTGTGCGTGCGTGTGTGTGTGTGTGTGTGGCAGAAAGGGGTCATAATTCATTTCCACATAATTTGACTTGCACACGCGCAACGGTGGCAGAGAATGAATGACTGAATGACTGCCGTGGCAGATGGGGTATTAAGTGAGAGGAGGCAATGAGGCGCTGCTAAGGCGCAGAGTTGTGCCTGCCTCGGAGCCTTGCCACAGACAGCTGTCACTTAACTCGCTCGGCTGCTGAACACTACGTCGAAGTGGCAGGCTGCAGATCCATTTTGGTCGAGGCACGGCAGGCCCCGAAGCGGCAGCAAAAGGTGCCTGCAAAATGTTAAAAGCTTTTCGCCTTCAATAAATGTTTGCACGCTTTTCTCTTCATATTATTTTTGCATTGTTTTTTACTTCAGTTTTCTGTTTGCGTTTCAAGCAAGTCCGAGGCAAAAGTGGCATCAACTTCATTGTCTCTCCATTCGCAGTGCAATGAAAATATAAACAATCAATTCAAATCAATTGAAGCAACGAATGGAATGCCCAGCTATCAGGCCATAGCTCGGGATACCCTTTTTCTCAGCTATTTATTTCAATTATCTTCGGGGTCAGGGAACATTTGATCGCCTTTTTCTCTGCCAACTTTCCAATTAAATGCTGTGCGTGCCCTCATAGAAAAACGAAGATATGTAAATGAAAACACTGAGCAGTCCGAGGGTGCAGCAAGAGAAGCAGGGGGACAGTAGCAGTTGCAGTGACTGAGATGGCCGTCACTGAAAGTGTCTGGAGAGAAAGTGACTGAACAATTCGGTCTCCATTGTCCCCAGTCTGCAGTCTCTAGTCCCTAGTCCCTAGTCCCTTGGTCTTGGAGTCTCAATGCACTCAATAAAGTGCATTACTTCATGAGACACAGACACACAGCGAAGGGTGAAGAGGATGAAGAGAGGCATAAATATTTTGCAACTTTGCCCTTGCTTGCTCGTCGCACAAAACTTCAATGAACGAAAGCCATGAAAAAATATGTGACCGACAGGAGAACATTAAGTTTATGTGCATTTGCATTTGCATCGCTACTCCACCTCCACCTCCACACCAGCCCCTTCGTGCTGTCGTGACACTGCATTAAGGATAATGTTGATCATCAATTTGTTCGGGGTTTGGTGCCGGGGAACGCACCTGAATAATGAGCCACTGAGTCGAGCGACTGATGGCACTGTTGCATGCCTGCCGTGGGTCACAAAAGCTGGGAATTTGTGCATGAAGAAATATTAATGGAACGATTTTCGAATGGGGCACGGCAGTGCCAGGATAACGCGATTCTTTATGGGCCGCCAAAGAGCATATTGGACATTTTTCGAGTGCTTTTACTGGTGTGCAGAAAGCAACATTAACATTTCTCGATCGTTAGCCTATGGGTGGATCTGTAGGATGTGGAACGAATCTCTGGCTACACCTTCCACGAACGAGGCATACAATTAAAGTGTGCCTTTTCCATTCGATTCGATGTGTCACTCCCTCACTGCCTGTATCATTTATTCAGCATCGAGCAGAAGGCTGAACGACTGAAATCAACAAGTTCAAATTAACGTACACTTTTTTATATATTTCTCCGAGTTTTCGATATTATTTTGGGACGATGAACGTGAACAGTGACTGGGACTGGGACTGGGACTCAGTCAACGATTGCGCCCACTTCAATTTCTGGCGCGACTTTCGTGAAGTCTTTGCCGGGGAAGGCATTGGGCTATTGAAACTGGTGAACAGTGCCGCAGATGCCTGGCAGGGTCTAACGCCCAACCAGAAGAAACAGTTCGAGAAGGTGAGAAGCATCGAGCAGCACATTTTCCTTGGCTTTGAACGGGCTTATTCCGTGTCTTCCTGCCAACAGAAAGAGTACGTGGCAGAGCGTGAAGCTGAGTTGAAGCGTGTGAGGAGCGGTGAGTCTGTGTCTGCGGTGTTGGAGCAGAGGAGGAACGCTTTCCGCCAGCTGGCCCTGAGCGGACAGGCCAAGTACGAGGCAGAGTTCAAGAAGGTCAACCTGAAATGGGACAAGACAGAGTGTGGGGCAGACGGGGCCCAATGCAAGGGGCACGATGCGCCGCTCTTCAATTTTAGATCCTGTTTTAGCGGCGTCTTCAAACTGTTCTTTGGCAAGTGTCGGCCAATCCAAAAGGGCCGCAATAATTAATTTAAATTAAATAGTTATTTGTTAATGAAATTTGAGGTTTTTTTTATTGGGGGCTGTGTTTTTGGCTGGGGCAGAGCATAAAGCTTGAAAAATCAGCTGGCCAAATTCCTGGCATATACTTTTTCCATTCCGTATGTAAACTTGTCCTTCTTCTTGAACAATGCATTAGAAGGAGAAACATTTTTGTTGATTTACTAACAATCTTCTTGGCCCGCATCACGCTGCTGCCCTTTTTTCGGGGGCCCATCGATCAAGGACCCAATCGTTCCATCAGTCAGTCTGTGCCTCGAACGCAGTCCATTCCACCCGGTGAATACATTTGCAGGGCTTTTGTTCGCAACATTAGTCAAAATGTTCCCCTAAACATGGCTTCAATTGTACAACTGCCGCTGACAGCGGTTGAGGCGGAGTGCATTTACCCGTGATGGAATTCTGCTTGGGCCAGAAAGCACACAAAACTTGTATTAATCATGGGATGCGAGTAAGGACAAGCTGGCGCCTTGGATGCCCTTGCATGTCCCCAACCTTCTTTATGCAAAACTTATCAAAATGGCATTGAAATGTAATGGAAAACCAAGTGGGTCTGGAGACCATCCTGGGTGCCCATCGTACCTCATTTTGCCAGTGACTCGCGACTCGCGACTCTGCCCTACTTTTGGGTCGGGACCCAGGGTTTGAACCTTAACCCATTCAAGTGGAGCCACTGCCACTCTAGCCCCTGGACTTCGTACATCTTCAGGCTACTGGCTCCCGGCTCTGGACCGCTTTGAGCTCCTTTCTCTGAACGCCTTCGTGCCCCTGGCTCTGAACGCCTTCGTACTCGACGTACGTCTCCTGGTTTTGGAGCTCTTGCGGCTCCCTGTCCAGCTCATTAATCTTAGTTAGCCATTGCCTGGGTAAGCCAAAGCCAAAGCCAAAGCCACACCAGCACCCCAGCACCCTCGCAATGCCGCACCGACAGCCCTCTCCTGACCAAAAACCTTCCGCTCTGGCGCTCTTAACCCCTTGGCCACTTCATCATCACTCGAGACTTTCACACAACTTTACACAATTTTAATTCATTTTAATTTGTTGCTTGTTTATCTTTGTGACTGAGCTTTGGCTTCAAACAGCGCCAACCCCTTGCCCCCCGCCCGCTCTTATTCGCAACCTTGTAAAGGACTTTCACTCACTCACTTCCCCTTTCTCTTTCGCCCTTTCGCCCTTTCGACAGGCATCCTTCACGCTTTAAGTTGGTTTTAAGTAGCCGTAAGCCTTCCCTTTTCGTCAAGCACTTTACGACTCTCCTCCGACAATCGCAATGCTAATGACAGACATGTAGAACGGAGCGGACAAATGGCTCTGGAGGTTGGGGGTAAGGTTACTCATCAAAGCAAACCCCCGATAAATCAGTGGCAAAGAGACTTTGTTGGTATCAATAAATAAATGTATTTCCTCGCAAGAGAAGGCGAAAGCCACCTCAAATATCTTGCGATTCAAATGGTCAAACCGAACTACAAGAAATAATCGAAGTTATGGCGGGGATGGGGCCAGAGTGGAAATATTTAAGTAATTGATATTATGGTTAGTGGCAGGCACGTGTCGGCTGCGAGTTCCTCATCAATCAAGCCATCGAAGTGGCTAATCAGTTGAAGCTGGCCCAAAGTCAAAGAGTCCCTCAACCATCCCCAGTCCCAGTCCCCGCCCCAGCGGGCAGCAGAACGTCCCAAATATTTTCTAGTTCATTCAACTCAATCCATTTGAATGGGAATCCTTGTGTTAATCGTGTGTGAAGGACTATTTTTGGTAGAGAAAACTATTAGGTAACGCAATTCAGTGTTTTTTCTCTCCTCTCTCCTCTCTCCTCTCTCTCGCTTGTACTTTATGCCGGGAATAACTTTATCATTAAATTGGATACGAAAATCGCCTTTATCCAATCACAATCCCACCCACACCATTGCCTGGCGATATTTTTGCGCTGCCTTTGCTTTTTATACTTTTGGCAATTTTCCAGCTTGGCTTTTTGTTGTTGTTTTCCGTTGAGTCGTTTGTTCATTTGCAGGGCTTATCATTTGTTTGGGGAATCGGGAGCAAGCCCACAGACAGGGGGAACAAGTGGAAGGTGGAAGAAGGCTGGTGCAATATTTTTTGTGTAATTATTTGTGGTCTTCTTTTTGGTCACAAGAAGTCCTCCCAAATCTAACCTCATCCTTGGACGTTTCTTTTATCTTAACGAAAAAAATTGGCCCCGCTTCCTTCCTTTCGACTTGTTTTGTGCATTTGGTAATATTTTCTATTTTTGAGACTTTTCCGCTTTTGTTTTTACGACCATCCAGCCAAAGACCAGCACTGGATCAGCCCTAGGTCCAAGGGGTATGCACGACTGCTCGAAAAATGGGAAAGATATACGAGTAAATGGTGAGAGGAAATGCCAAGCCCCAATTGAAGTGAACCCATCTA
The DNA here is from genome assembly GCF_008121235.1 of Drosophila subobscura. Taxonomy (NCBI): domain Eukaryota; kingdom Metazoa; phylum Arthropoda; class Insecta; order Diptera; family Drosophilidae; genus Drosophila; species Drosophila subobscura. Next base: position 18,156,684 of record NC_048530.1, on the reverse strand, counting down.
ATCGTTGGCTACTTGCTTGGATATTTCATGAACTGCTATCGCTGGAAGAGCATCAAACAGGTCGACTAATACTCGTACTCGTTCCAGTACCATCCCGTCATCGTTTGCGGGGCATTAGCGCCACACACGAGTGTGTGTGGGGAGTCTGTGCTGGGTCTGGTCGTGGTGCTGCTGCTGGTACGAGTGTGTGTCCTTTGCCTTTTGTTTCTGCGAGTATCCGTTCAGTTTAGTATTTGTATTTTATGGTTATGCTCGCATATTGAAAGCCATAAAAATGGGCAAAAGAAACTAAAACGGAATGGAGAGATTGCCCCACGCTGTTGGCTTTTGTCGGGGCAATTTACATTTCGTTTTCGTTTAGTTTTGCTCGGCGACAAATTAAGCTCAGTGGGTGGCGGTTCGGTTCGGTTCGTCTGTGGGTGAGCAATATTAATCCAACAGTCGATTCATATTCAATTGAAGCCCTTTTCCCCATCGATTGCTCATTTGCCTTTGGTCCGGATTTTCGCACTTCCCCCGGCAAACCCCATGGGGCTCTGCGATTCAGCTCCAACTCATTTATTCACACGCTCCCCGTTCCCGTTCCCATCCCGTTCCCATTTCCGTGCCCTTGCCCAGCCGATTTTGTTCCCCGTCTCGCGTTGAGTGGCTCAAGTGGCACTTGGAGCAAAAAAGGCGAATCGAAATGAAATGAGAGTGGATCAGAACGGTGGCCCACGGAAGGGGCTAAGTGTCATCCACTTAACAGAGACAGGGGCGAGACAGTGACACATGCGGCTGGCACTCCACTGCGACACAACTTTTGGCCATTTCCAGCTGCCCCCGGCTGAACGAAGTCCAGCACTGTCATAGAATTCGGCTTGATTATTCCAATATACATATATGGATGCGAGTATATGTAGACATTCGACTGATTCGATTAGTGCGGGACTCTGTGCGAAATGTGTGCGCATAAAAAATAATGAAACAAGCGGTAAAGGATGTTGGGGAAGCTGCCTTTCTGGTGACTTCAGCAGAAATATGACTGTGGCATTGTTTGGCTACCTTTCGTCTCGTGCCGGATTAAGGTTAAGTGAGATTACAGTTGGGCTTCATTGAAAGAGATTCCCATTAGCAGGTTATGTCGATAAAGTACACGATGACCCACTTATAGTATGCCAACAATCAGCTCGAAATTATGGATATTGCCAGCGAGTGACTTCGAGATATTTTATCAATATTTATTGTAATAGAAATATTGGTTTATTTTCTGCATAAAGATAATATTTGGGGCGTTGATATTTCCTTGGAATAGACTTCGTCTAAGGTCTTGTCAACGCTGTAGAAAATCTTCGGCACTGCACAGACATTTTGCTCTTCCTCAACCCTCGACCTTTTACCGCTTCTGTTGGCCAAGTTTCTTTGCCGAAAAAATGTGTATATCCAATTGCATTTTGTCACTTTCGTCAGACGCAAATATTTTGTTAAATATATTGAAAGCTTCAACACAGAGCCCCCCTCCCACCCCCGAAAAATGGGTAAGTGTTTGAGCACCAGTGGGTGTTGTAGTGCGAAACAAGGAAGGAAGACGGCCTGGAATGTACGAGTATAAGGACGGGGAGGGTCTAAAAGCGATATCTATACGAGCAACTTCCAAGTGAGCAAACAGAGCCAGGGCAATTTTAATAAAGTCCGGACAGAAGCCAAGAGCTGGCTGCCGGCGTGGGCATGATGGAGAGAGGATGGATGGAGGGATGATGCTGATGGTGACTGGCATCCAACTTTGGGTGGGGAATATGCATATATTCGAGTGGAGCCGAGTGGGTGTCATGTCTGCGTGTGTGTGTGTGTGTGTGCGTGTGTCAGCTGCCACGCCCCTGCATTGTAGCTGCCCCAATCATGTGGCATTCATTATATTGTCCTGCTCCGTTTCCGCCTCGGAGCCGCACTCGTACGTGTCCTCATATCTCACAGCTGCCACATTTTATTCCAACAATCAGAAACGAGAAGCGCCTCGCAGCAGCGAGTCTCTGAATACTCTGCTTGCTTTTTAATAGAAATTTGTGCCACTTTAGTATTCTGATGCAGATAGTCTCCGCGTGCTGATCTACCTAGGGAATAAGCGTGAGTTCTGTTGACAGAAAAACGAAGCCTTCTTTCTGTAATTTGTACGCCTCAAAGACTCCGCAGTGCTTACCCTCAGCGAGGGTAAAGTAAGTCGTTGTCCCCGCCTAGTACTTGTCCGAGTGGAAAGTGCACATCATCCTTGTGCTGCACACACACACACACACACACACACACACACATCTCCTATTTTTTCTTTGGCTATTTGTTCTAGGCCGTGGCAAACTTTCGCCCATTTCGTTTCGTTTTGTTTGAGTGGCTCTTGGCCGAGGCATGGGAGCGGGGGAGGCGGAACGTTTGCAAAGGGGAAACATTATGAATTTGCCGCCTAATTGAAGTAACTACTTAGCAGCCACACCCACGGTGACGCCCACTGGCGCACATGGCAAATTGCCATTTCATTTGCATCTGCTGATGGCATTTTGCGGTTGCATCCAACTACTATGTTGCCTTCTCAGCCAGTCTGACTCTGTCTCTCTCTCTCTCTCTCACGCTTTGAGCTTCTCTCTGTCCTGCCGTCTATTCTAATGAGCTGCACAAGCGTTGCCATGGCCACAAAATGTGGCAGAATGCTGGCTGGGGCCATAGAAGATTGTTGGCCCCCCGCCCACATCCGCACCCACACAGCCAGAACCAGCAGCAGAGCCAGGAACCAGCCAGGACCGCAACAACGGTTAATTGTGGCTTAGTTGCGCTTAATTCCCTTTCAATCTTTTGAGTTGGCAACACTTGAAGCACCCCAACACACACACACACACACACACACACTCATCCCAAGGCAAAAGCATTTTCGCATTTCATAACAATATTTGTTATTATTATTGCAACATTTTAATGGGCATACTCGTAACACCCACCCACCACCCACCACCCACCTCCCACCACACATGAGTGCTGCTATTCTTGGAAGGCAAAACTATGATCAGCTTTCAGGCTGAAGATTTGTCCGACCATTTGCCACGAATGCTTCCATTTATCCGTGGAGCTCGACAAGCTACAAGACATTTTCACATCTTACAAGTGGAAGCAGTGGGCGCTGAGAAGGATGGCAAAGGCTTAGGCATACGCGTGCAAGTTATTTTGGAATGATTTAATTATAAACTCTCATAAATACGAAGAAGAAAATCATGCGAAAAGGAAGAGATTTACTTTCTTATTTGTATTAAACACATTGAGAGTTGTGCCAATGGATTTACTCGGATATTTTTATTCATTTCTTGTTGCGTATTTTTAGCTGAATGAAGAGAGCAATAATTATGAGGCGGTTAATGGCGAAAACTGCATTCACAAGCGAATCAAATGGCTGCTGTCATGGCCGTCAATAAAACATAAGCGAAAAACAACATAAACCATAAGGCAAGAACAAAAGCCAAAGCAAAACGAATGTCAATCATGTGCTTCGGGTAAAAAAGAGCATCATAAAAAGCAAACAAAGACCGACGCACAAAAGCACAGAAATTTGAATGGGGTTGGGGGACCATAACCCAAGGACAAGCAGAAGCACACGAACGGGAAGAAGAATGGAGATAAGCCGAAGAGGGGCCAACAGGGTTTTATGCCGAAAATCATAAAAACGAAAACGAATAATACCCAATATTAAATTTGCCAGTTAATTGCAAATCCTTGCTCGTTGCATTCAGTACTCGTAATATAAAAGCACAAACGCAAAACTTGTCTGAATATATTTTCGAAGAGTGAGATAGATATAGACAGAGCTGTTCTTTAAGCAATAACTAAACGTTCTTCTAAGATTTTCTGCACATCTTACATACGTGTTCTGCCAATTCAGCTGATTTTACAGCAAACTCCTCTTCTTTGCTGTACTGCTGTTATGCTTGTCCACTGTTGATCCGCTGCTAATGCCCCTCTGCTGTTTCTGCTATCTGCTGTTGATCTGCTGCTAATGCGCTTCTGCTGTTACTGCCACCTGCTGTTCGGCTGTTATGCTTGGGGTTACTGTTGACCTGCTGCTAATGTCGTTCTGCTGTAACTGCTCTCTGCTGTTACAGCTTCTCTGCTGTTAATCTGCTGCTAATGTCGTTCTGCTGTTTCTGTTATCTGCTGTTCTGCTGTTGATCTGCTGCTAATGCCGTTCTGCTGTTACTGCTGTCTGCTGTTGTGCTGATGCATTACACCTGCTACGCTACCTCTATATTTTGCTGGAAATTTTCAAAAATTATTTCATTCAATTGGATTCAAATGGTTTGATAAGCATGCAAATTTGTTTCTACACAGGCACCCATACATACTCATGTAAATATGTATACCCATCAGCAACAAGCCCCATTATTCATTCAGAGTCCCTTAATTGCGGCCCTTCAGCGCTGCCCCACCTCTGCCACAGTGTTTCGGATAGTGCGGTGGGTGAGGTTTCTGCACAGGCATCAATTTTGATTGCCGCTTGTTCCCTGCAATTAAATGGTTATTAATTTTTCACCGAATTCATCAGCGATCTAGTAAATGTTTATGTTTAGGGCGGAGCTCTCTCCCCATGAATCTATCATTTATGAATAATTGGAGTTTGTTTGATGTTTGATTACAGGCTTGTGCCAGCCTTTAAGATGAGTGCCAGTAAATGAAGCAGCGCGAAACGTTCCTGAAATCGGAATTTTCGCATTAGAGACTTAGAGGTAATAAAATCTGAACTTATTTAGTGCGTGCAGCATACTGAAGCAGTTCCACCCACCCATCCGTGCAGCCGATCCATTTCCATTGTTACTTCAGACAAGAGCAGGATGGAGGCCTTTGTCACAGGCTTCTGAGATTGACAACCGAGTGTGGGCTACACGCAGCCGTTGGCAGAAATTCCGACAGGCATTTTACGAGCTCCCGCGCTACCTTTGCAAGGGTGTAAAACTTTGAACATGAAATGACATGCCGATTAAATTAATGTGCCCCCCGGTAGGCAGCAACCAGAAGGCGGCAGGCGACAGGCGACAGACGACAGACGACAGCGTTCGAGTAGGCAGCGCACAACTGACACCGTTCCGTCTTGGCTAATAAAGCGACAATGGGGGCCCATGAAAAATATCATAAAAATACACAAACTTTAATCCCTCTCAAGCTCCCAGTTGTAACTGTACCTTGTGCATGCCAAAGGGGCCATTGACACCTGCGACCTGTCAGGAAAGGAGAGAGACGGCCAGCGAGTGCAAAACAGACGCCGCATGGTGGCATCATTAGCCGGCGGTGCGGCACAGGACACCATGTGCACCATATAATCACAATAAATGACAATGGCCGATCCAGACCCTCCCCATACCCCCCGTCCCCCCCGATACCACAACTGTAACATGAATACGAGCGAGCACATGCCCCGTCGCATTGCGGGTGTCGGGCGTAAGCAGATATTTCTATTTAATCATGCTCCAATGGCGTGACCCACCCACCCACTGGTACACCGAAGCCTGTCGAAGGGTCAAGGTCAAAGTGGGTACGGAAATTCACTGAGATTGAATGGAAATGAAGGGGCACGAAGGTATTCAAGTGAGACTTGAGCCTTAGACTCTTCAGTTTAATGCAAGATTGTCAAGATTTGATGACTACACCGAATGGATTTGCACGTAAAATGAAATATGAACCACGAAAGAGCTGAGCTCTGTTAACACACGAGTTTGAGTGCGATAACAAGCGGCTGGCAAACGCGCAAACAAAACCGGAAAACCAGAAAACCCTCAAATCGGAAATATCAAACAAAAAATTACACTGCGCCAAGCCACAAAAATTGCAATCAGCACGGGGAATGGGAATTCAATGTGAAAATAGCACCCGAAACAGCACTCGTGCAGCCTGCTCAGAGGGGAGTCTACCATTTCCCACAATTTGTAGTGGTTGGGTTGTTTGGCCCTGGCTTTTTCATATTTTCGTTTCCCACTAAAGGCAGCTGGCAGGCACACTGCACTCCGCACAAATGAGCCAAGAAGCGTGCAAATAGTTTGGCAGTTGAGCGAGCGGCAGTAGGTTCTTTGGCAGAGCCACAGCCACAGCCACAGCCACGGGTGGAGCCACCACAATGTTGCCACATTAATGTCAACATTAAAACCGAAATTACATTTGGCTGATTTTCACTCCGCCGCAAATGCCAGTCTCGCACAAACACGTGAGTGGTGGCCAGGTGGCAGCGTATGCCGAAAGAAATTAAAAACAAATTTCAAACAAATTAAAAATGATATCCCTATTAAGTGAGGGATACTTGGCCATCAGTTAAGGTAGCTACATCTATGTGATATGTAAATGCATTGGTAGAAATAGGCTAAAAGGCGAGAGTACTGTCCGGTCGAGACACTCAGCCGTTGATCCCCAAGCAAATCTTTGCAATAATCACTTATTAAGTTGCACAATCTGTCTTTCTGCGTTCCAGTATACCCTTCTGCGACTACGATTAATGCGTAGAAGGATGCTTCACTGCTTACTCGTGCCACCTACTCGCACATAGATAAGTCCTTGCATGGGTTTCTTCCCACTACTTATTCCCACTGTGGGCGTGCGCGTGTTTAGTTGACTTTGTGGCCGCGAAGAAAAGCGTTTTATAAACGTACAAACGAGCATGTGGAGTGCCGGAGTCACTCATCATTGTACCGCGTTCGTCCACACAGTACACCCACTCGCTGTCCAGACACACACAATAAATCCAATGCCCCATCCAGGCACCGAGCTTGTCAGTCTCGGATTACAGGATAGAAATAGCAGGCACACCCAACAGAGGGCGGTGGTGGAGGGTGCGGAATAAATGCAGAAAGATGAGAGTAGCGCAGAGCACAGATATTTATAGGTGGGCAAGGACTGAAGGCGCAGTTCAAAGGTCAAATGATGTGCGGCTGGTGTTCTGTTCCAAAGCTGCTCGTTCTGGCACTCGGCACGATTACGCTCTCTAATGCGATTACAGTGAGTTTAAGCTGCTTGTTTGGACACGGGAATATGCATTTCAAAGTGTACCCAAAGAGTAACCAAAGTGTACCCAGATTGTAACCAAAGTGTACCCAAAGTGTGGGCAGCAGCGCTCTGTACCGTAATTTCATAATTTTATTTTTATAGCAAGGAAGGCCACGCTTGTGAGCTCTTATTTATTGGTCTGCTTGATGTGTGTGCACATTACAGATGAAACTAAAACAGATTGAAAGCATTGCACAAGTTTCCCACAGGCTCTGCTGCCTCTGTCCCACACTTGCAGAGAGAAAAGCGAAGCTCTGCCAAACCAATTAGGCCGCAAATTCCAGCCGCGTGCTTTGAAAACTGCTTGCACCGCAGAACGCTCTTTAATCCAACGACTTCCTACACAGATTTGTGTACTGCATAATTCTGCGGATATAAAAATAAACCAAGCGAAGGCGGACACTGCCACAGCTACTGCCACTGCCAGTGCCACTGTCATGGCCGCAACTCGGACAAGTTTTGTGTTCGCAGAAATTCCTTGTTGTCGTGTCGACATTTTCGCTTAATTAAAAACTCAATTCCGTTCACACAGATGCACATAGTACCTAATACATATATGTGTGTGTGTGTGTATTTGTGTGTGTGTATTTGTGTACATTCCTCAAGAGTGTGGGCAGCGGGGGAGCTGCTGTATCGCTGTGCGTTGCTTGAATTCCCCAATCAAAACCAAAACCGTTCTCTCTCTCTCTCTCTCTCTCTGGCTTACAGATAAAAGAATTTGCGCCAAAACCAAAACCAAAATAAACTTGAACACCAAAGGGACCCAAAGCAGACCCAACCATCGGGGGGAATGGGGAGCCCTGTCTGCTCCCAAGAGCTGGATGCTGCGAATATGACAACAGCTGTTGCAGCCACAAATACATACATAAATATGTAGATATTTATATATGTACATATGTACATACATATGTACAGTGCCGTTGTCCATTTACACGTTTGCTTTTATTTAATGAAATTTCAACACAAAAAATTGCTCTGCAACTGGCGACAAGTGGCCGAAGCGGCGTCGAAGCGGAAGTAGGCTGCGGAAGGGGGCTAGCGGAAAGCCATTAGCAGACTGCGGACAGACATGGAAGGAGTTATGGTGTCGGGCGGGAGGGAGGGAGGTGGGCGGCGAACAGGAAGAGGAGGTAAACATTTAGTTCCTCCTTTTAAATATGCAAATGGATACTCGAAACTATTTTATTATTCACACGAGACATGCGTCTACACACATTCAGCCCTCGCCCATCCTGTGCGTCCGCGCGCCCACTTCCCGGAAGACAAGTTTCCTCTTCCACTTGCTCCTTATTTTTGTTGTTTTTCTTTTTTGGGCATACACTCCTTCTCGCACAGGCTCTTTAGTGTTATGTGCTGTTTACGATGTCGTAAAATGAGGAAGAGAAGGAAAAATCCAGCGACGTGGAGGGGAAACGGAAGGAATGGGCAAGCAAGAAAAGTGCGGGGGAAAGGCACGGGGGAATACCCAACGTTGAATATGATTTTTATAGAACAACTGCTGAGCGAGCGACCATCGTAATATCATAGGATTTTCCTTACTCAATTTGTGTCCGAAATTTGTACAAGAATTATTCGATATTCCTTCCATAATTTCTGTAAACCTGGTGGAGCAGATCAAGTGAACTCCTACGAGTATAACAACGTCAGGTCTCTGTGATCCCCGAGCCATTCAGTTCTCGGCAAACGGCCGGCTGCCTCTGTCAGGTGGAATGCGCCGTGGCGGCTGTCTACAATTCCAACATATGCCTGGGTATTGTTGCCAAGGATGGAGTTCTTCTAGCCGCTGAGTGTCGCAACAGTCGACTGATCGGCAGCTGGCCATCGGAAAAGATGTTTCGCTTGGCCAATAATGTGGCGTGCAGCTGGACGGGTCGCGAGGCCGATGCCACGAGCTGATTGATGCTTCCAATATAACTTCGGCGAGACGATTCCATGTGAGAGACTTGTGGCCGAAACATGCACCATCACGCAGTCGTACATCCAGTGCGGCGGCAGGCGGCCCTTTGGCGTTTCCGTTCTGTTCATGGGCTGGGACGAAGTCTACGGCTATCAGCTCTACGCTTCCAGTCCCAGTGGCAGCTACAAGGGCCATCTGGCCATCTGGCCACTGCCACTGGCCAGCACTTTCAGGCAGCCAAATCTCTGCTGGAGCAGGAGCTAGCTGCCAAAGCATCCATCCATCTGGAAAGGGCCAACCACACCCCGGGCACTGCTACTCTCATGCCGAACAATTTCGAAATGTGCAGCTTGCAGCGCAGCAATCATGACAGCATCTACACTGTTTTGGATGTGTCCGAAATGGAAAAGCTGATCGATAAGTATAAGAAAGAGCAGCCAGCAGCCAGGCGGATGTAGAACAGGCACAGCTAGAAACACAGATACAGAGATACACAGACACAGATTGCATTACAAGAAAGAGAGAAGCATATTGTTTATGTACATTTTTATGTTTGTTTGTTAATGGCAGAAACAGCCACACAAAGCGTACTCGTGTGGCCCATAAATGCACCAAGAATTGTTAATAAAATATCATTAACATGCCTTTTTATTTATTATTATAATTAACTGTAATAATAGACGTGGAAATAATGTTAAAATTAATGAAGCGCAGCAACCAAATTCTCTTTATCTGCGCGATGTACAACAGAGATGAAAAATTCATTTACAGCTCCCAATTCTCTTTCTAGCATTTTCTCAAGCGGTTTTTCTGTCAAATGCTTTGAATAATAGTAGCCTTTGAAACGGACACAGTACAGCTGGGAGTATTTCTAGTTAGAAATTATTGAAATACAAATAAAATCAGCTGCAACCTTTGAGTGAGTATTTCCGTTTGTTTGCGTAAAATTGATTTCTGTTTGAATGCCCCAAAGACTAGAGCTAATGGCATACTGGTACAGTGTCGGCTTAGCGGCCCTGATATATTACCTCTGCCTATGGATCTACCACCGACCCTTGACCATTGACAAACCCGTGCTGCCGTCGGTGTTGGTGCTAATGACCGTTATGGATCTGCTTGCCTGCAAGGTTCACGTGGGCGAGGAATTGACGCAATCTCACGAGCCCGTCAAGCTCCTCTACGAAGTGTCTTTTAGTATCTTCTATCTGGACATGGGCATGCGTGATTTCTGGCACTCACTGGAAACCAAAATTATTGTACTAATTAAGCAAACACTGACCGGATCCGGCCTCGTCTCGGAGGGGAATTTTGTGAGCTACAAACAGTATTGGATTGGCAGCCTCACGCTGCCGCTGTCTCTGCTGATATTGCTACTGGCTGGAAAGACGACGAAACACTTGCAACTGATAATGAATGCCGCCACCAAGCTACTAGGCAGCAAAGCAAAGGTCCCCCCCGCAACCCAAGAAGGAGAAGACTTTGAAGAATAAAAACCCATCGCCGTGCTGCCAAAATGGCAATTTAAAGTGCTTGTTAGGCATCGTCATTGTTATCGTAGATGCGGCACCACCCAATAAACAGCTTACAGAGAGTGGAACTGTCTTTTATTTGGACTTATCACACACATCACGTGTCACAGCGGAGATGGAAAGCAACTTGCCCCCGAACACAATCCAATTGCAGCGCAAATAAGGATAAGCGAACCTCGTGGATGGGCTCCAGATTTCTGCGCTTTTAAATGTTTACCCAACAGGGAGGGAGCGGCAGAGAACAGCCAACCAACGTCTGGCAGTGAATAGAATGGAACGGTTGTTCCTTAACCCACACACACTCACACGCATACTCGTGCAGAGAGACAGAGAGACAGACAGACAGATTCGAACAACGAAATTCCGTGGGAACATCATCGACAACAAGCTTAGCGCCTCCGCCCCCGCCTCCGCCTCCCCCCTGTCTGACCCCTGCAGGCACAAAGAAACAGAAGCAGAGCGGAGCTGCCAACCCCTCTGCAGACGCGCACTAAGAACCGTAACCGTAAACGAACCCGTCTCAAATCATGTCAACTTAGGGCACCACGGCACGGCCACATGCGCCTGCATGTTGTGTGCCAATACCCTTACAGGGGGTAGCGCTCCTCAAGCAACAAGGAGACCCAAGTTTAGCTGATAATCAGAATCAAAATATATAAAAATACTTAAAAAGTTATGTGTAGATCTGCACTTGATAAATCTCAGCCGATGTCCTGCGGAGAGCTGCAAAGGGTGCCCACAGCTTCGGTGGCTGTTTGTTTCTTTTGCCCATCCCTTGTCCAACTCTTTGGCAACCAGCTCGCATATTTGCACAGGAAACGGAAAACGGAAAACGGAAACTGTTCTGCTCTGCTCTGTTCTGTTCTTTTCTGTCCCATACACTTTGGTCTATTTTTGCTCTTTTGGTTCTGGGCTCGCTGCCTGGACATTTGTGTCCTACTTGTGTCGCCATCGAGCTGCGGAAATTATTTGCCTTCTTATTTGCCCGGTCAAAGGTCGCGGCATCTCTTTGAAACTCGCATTTTCTATTTCCCCTTTTTTTTCCACCCCACATGGCAAATTTTCTTTTCAATCACTGGCCAGACATGCCGTCCCTTTTCCCTTTTGCCACAAACTACGCTGCTACAATTTCCATTCCATTCATTTATTACTTCAGCTTCGTTCTCTTCGAACGGCTATTTATGGTAAATGGATAAATACCTAGGCTCCGGGCCACTGATTTATGAAATTCCCCACATTTTGTGTGCGGGTGGAAGGCGTTCAAAAAAAAGAAGAGATAAACTTAATGGAAATATTTGATCAAATGATTAATCTGAAGTATATTAAAATGTATGTAAATTGACTCGCAGCTATTTTCGCATGGCAGGAATTTTACTTGTGGAAAGCAAAGGAAACTCTCTGATCAATGTGGAAGCATTTTGAATGGTACTCTGTGGGCAGGCGAGGAGTTTTTATATTCATTGATGAATCACATTCGAAATCTCGACTTGTTTTTCACTTGTCTCTTTAAGAGCGGATTGTGACCCAAACTTTTGTGTGGTTTCATTTCAGTTTTTGCTCAACTGTAGCTGAAAACAAAAAGGAAATCAAAGTAAAGAAACGATTCGGGAATGCTTCATATGGGGAGCGTCTGCCTCCTGCTGACTCCAGCCTCCAGCCTCCAGCCTGCTGCGATTCGTTTGGTTCTTTTTATTGATGACACAAATGGGTCATTGGTTTCATGCTCCACTCCACGCCGTGTTATCTCTCTCAACTTGTTTCGTTTTGGGCGGCGAATGTTTTTGTGGCCAGCGTTTTCTGTGGGGTGTTGTTGGTCATTGCAGGGCCATAATGATAACGTGTCCTGTGACCCACACATTGACACTCAGGGCACACAGGGACACGGAAGTGGAAGTGGAAGTGGGAAAAAAATTAAACATTAAATGCGCCAGCCAAGAAATGTCGGAAATAAGATAAGGCCAAAGATGGCAAACCGAACCCAGCAGCAAATAAAACCACAAATCCCATTGATCTATAAAAAAATACACCAAAATGCGAGTACATATAAAGTGAGATATATTTATGTATTGTACGAGTATATATGGGTGGCAGTTGGCTGCTGTTCTGCTGCTTATTAAAAAGCTTTCAGCCGAGACCCCAAAAACAAAAGAAAGCCAAACGCTGTCTGTCGGATGTCGATGTGGATGTCGGTGTTGGGGGAAGGCGTTGCTGGAAGCTGCTAGGCGAATGCTTCTTCTCCTGTAATTTTCCAATGAAAGGAAGTGTGAAATTGTGCCGTTATTCATTATATACATATGTACAATGCACACACACACACACACACACACACACACACACACTTAACCGCATAGAGTTGGCCAACTGGCCTAGTCCACGAAGGGGGCTCTGGCCCGTTTCTGGTTCGTCTCGGTTTACCTCGCTTCGGTTATTGTAAAATTGAAATTGAAAACAAACACACACAGTCCCGTACCCGCACACTCGCGGCACTGTGGTTTAAAATATATTTTCCATTTAGTAATTTGTTATTTAAACATTTCTAGAAGGATTATTTGAAGCACTTGTAGCATCAAATATTGAATCCCTCCATTGACCAGGTTTCTAAAATTAAAATTACAATTTAAGTTTGTCTTTCAGCAGTTATTTGATTCTCTGCTCTCTATTCTTTGTTCGCCACTGTGCTGGGCATAACACTGAGCCAAAAAGACAGATGAGCCTGAGAGCTACCGACGACACTAAGGGGTGGTGTGGCTTTCAGAGGGGACTGGGACTGGGACTGGGTCTGGGTCTGGAAGCTGCTGGTTGGATTGTGGTGATGAGGGGGAGGCTGTACAGGATGTGGACGCCAGGATACGCATTGTACCCGGAGGTTGCCAAGAGTAGAGCGCCCCTGGCCGACTTTTGACTTTTGTTTTTACAGCTGCTCTGTGTATGTGCGTGCGTGCGTGTGTGTGTGTGTGTGTGTCCCCTACACATTCCCTAGCCTTTTTGCCCATCCCTCACCCAACCCACCTCTCGCCCACTCTTGTCAGCGATGGTCGCTCCTCTAGCGTGCTCGGAAATTTATGTGCGTTGACAAGTTGAGAGCACGCGGCCCACGGAACTGAGGTGAGAAGGCACTCAGCTGGAGGCAGCCAGCCAGCCAGCGCCCCTGCTGTGTGGTGCCACTCCCTGCAGGGCCTAATCACGTAGCAGAACTGTGCCACACCCCATGTAGTGCCACAACAACACACACAGAGAGCAGCCACAGCACAAGGACAATCAGTTGCCTGCCAAACTGGCGGAGCTGTGACTTGGCAAATAGTTTTCGATTTCATATTTCAAATATTTTCAAGTTCAAATCAAGTTTTCGTGGCGCAAAAAGGGAAAACGGAAACTCGAGCGAGGGTAGCAGACGAATTCCCAGGGGGGGGAAGAGAGCGGCGGTGGTCGAGGGGTATATATAGATAATAATATCAAATGGGATTGAAAATTTCCAGCTAAAGAAACTTTGGGCTAACCGAAAAGTTGTTAGCACTTTGCCCCACTTCAGCTGGTAATCATAAGTGAAATCGCCTTCGATGGCAGATTACCTCTTTTAGCACTCTTTTCCCCTCAATCCAATACACTCCGCCCCAACGTTCGTCGCGCTTATTGGACTACATGTCGTATGCGTATGCGTATGCGTATACTTAATTTTAATATGCATGAAGCTGAAAAGTTTCTGAATCTGCTAAATGCTGATAGCAGTAGGGTGGCGGCAGACTTGAGGTTGAGGCAAGCCAAAAACTTTCCCATTTTGTGGGCGACATCAACTGTGGCCACAGAACTGCTGTGGCGCCAAAAAAAAACAGAAATTGCATTTGCAAGAATATGAAACGTCTGAGAGGCAGGGGAAGCAGGAAAATGGTGTGGCAGACTAGCGAAATTCACAGGGGAAAGGGGAGCTCCATGGGGGAAGAGCTGTGGGACGAAAAGGATAAGGCAGCAAGCAGGAAGCAGGAAGCAAGGCAGATGGAAAAACCACAAGAAAGCCTCCACTGGTCCCCTTATCCCCTTATCGCTTCTCTCGCTGGCCACTCGCTCAAAGAACTAACCGCCAAACCGCTGCCAGCAGAGCTCAGACCCTGATGTGCATACTTACCAAAGACTTTGGTCAGTTCTCGTTGAGTTGGCGTTTGATTTGTAACAGCCTTTAAGTGGGTGGACACAAAAGAAAAAAGAACAAAAAAGATATGCAGGGTATGGCTGATATTTCAACAGATGCCGAAGACAATCTCCCAACGATATCGGATTGCTAAGACTATTAAAGTACACCCAAAATGTATATCTTATTTCGTATTCCATCCAAACCTGTTCCCTCTTCGATTCAATACACTCTCGTCCTCGACAAGTACCGTGTATAAATCGAACTTTTCCAATATGTAGACCAACAATGAATGGCCCACACCACAGCCCTGCTGCCCTCCCGCTTTGTGCCCCCCCACCCGCAACTCTCAACAGGTAACCGCAAAACTGTCAGCAGACATACAACTTTTGTAGCCCCCCCACCCGCTCACCCAACACATTTGGACATTTCCGCCCCCCACTTAGTTGTCGTATGAAGTTTTTGTTCGTGTCGTTCCCGTTCCCGTTCCCTGCGCAATTGATTGAGTGTTTAGAGCGCCATCTAGCGTTTAACTGCAAGTCAATAGCCGATGGCCTGTGGACGGGACGGTCGGTCGGTCGGTCGGTCGCCCAACTTTCGCGTGTGGGCGAGGGCAGCTTTCTGCTGATTCTCACTTTTATTTTTGGTTTGGATTTCATTTTGTTTTGGCATTTTCTTGTTTTTGACACTTTGGCTGACAGATGGCCACAAAAATAAAATGGCTTTGACGGGGGAATGGCCCGATAGCCGTAATCGAATGTTTGCAGACACATTTCACATCAAGAATCGACGGGTCTAGGGATATACGCGTATATCAATAAGAAACAATGTTTATAGGAACAAAGATCAATGAATTGGATACGAATTATATCTGACATTAAACAGCGCATTTGATAAGGAGACAGTCCAATCCCTTTTTGACTTTGAGAATAAATTCTTGCTCTTCAAATCGTTTAACACAGAACTTTCTGCGAACTTTTTCTGCATAAAGTTAAAGCCATTTACGCAGCTCCAACTGGAATATAAGTTAGGATTTCTTATTCGCTGAAATGACTCTTACAATTGTGGAAAAATTGTCAAAGCTGGTCCCGTCACCTGCGCACCAGAAAATGAATACTGCTGGGATAAAGATTAGGGAATACATTGGGACTCGAGCAATCTCCATTGTGATGGAATTTTATAATCAAAACTCCTTGCACGTTTTCGCCTTTTGGACACACATTTCGCCTTTGCCTTTGCCTTCTCTGGCTCCATTTTCCTTTATTTTTTTTTTGGTCACTCTGAACTTTGCTTTTCGTGGTCCATTGTTCGGCCTGAAGCAAGGCAGCCAACGTGGGGGCAGAGGAGGCAAAGCCAAATTAAAATGCAAGCCAAAACCTAAGCTGCATGTGATGCCATGCAGGACATGCCTGACAAATGCCAGACAGCAAAACGAGAGAGAAGAAAAGAAAAAAAGGCAGGGAGACGGTCAGACAGACAGCTAGACAGGACACTCCATGGGAGCAGTGAGATGGCGATGACGCAGAATAGCAGGACGGCAGGATAGCAGGAGCCAGCCAGCATACAAAATCAAACAAGTTTTTCGATTGCACTTTGAAATGCATTAAAACAGGCCACGAAAGCCCCTCCCTCACACTTTTATTGACTGATGCAGATGCTCGCACCAGGAATTCCCACATCAGGCCCACATCACACTCGACCATTAGACTAAGGCCTTGGGGCATACGATGGGGTGTGTGTGTCCAGTCAGCGAAAGAGCTAAAAATTGATTTGGCAAATGGAAAATAAGAGGGCCAAAGTATGGGTTTGAGTGCGAGCACAAGCAATTTCCACACGATTTCAAATGTGGGCAAATATTTCTGGATAAACATTTATTTTAAACGAATTTGATTTCGAAGCCAACGCAGCCAAACAGCCGAAAGAATGCAGCCAATGGATATGAAAGCCTCTATTGATTTTTGAAGCAAACCAACAAGTTTGCAATTCACACATGAAATATTTAAAACAAATCCACACCTTCATGCAAGTATTTGCAATTAGTTCTTTGAGTATTCCAAGTTCATCAGAATTCGAAATGAAGCTGCAAAAATGTTCAACTTTAAGTGGAGATCTGCATCAACTTGATGGCATCCTGGCGGGGCATCGTGGCATTCGATTAACCGAAATGCATCCAATGGAAATGCAGCCCCAGTGGGACTCAATATGAATAAGCCCAATAAATAGCCCGGAGTAGAAGATGGCTGACCAAGCGATACTCGTAAGTGCAAAAACGGAAAATCTGTGGAAATCATCAAGTCCACTCCACTCCACCCGCATCCGAGGAGCTTGCTGCCCATAACCATTCATCCTGCCACTCACGCACGACTGAGCACACACGACTGAGGCCAGGACGAGGACGAGCACCAGCAACTCTAACAGAAACTTTGATTTCTGTGCGGGCTGCCTGCCCCTGCTCTCCTGCTCTCCTGCGCTCCTGATGTCCCTCTGCGCACAACTTTTGCGGATTCTGTTTGCCAGTGAAAGTGACTTTTCCTCGTGATGCCTTGAGGGACGACACGTTCCCAATGTGGCCGACTTCTTTTTTTTGGACCACATCAAGTGCTTAACTTGGTTGATACAGCCGAACCACCCATTGGCAACACGCGTCCTTCTGATTGATCAGAGCTAGACACAGGCAGTGGATTGTGATTGTGTGTGTGGCACAATGGGCGTTTCACAATGCAGACATTACAGACTAAGAGACTTAATTCTACGAGTACTAATATGGCATTATCCTAATGCTTTTTCATACCTTTTTCACTACCTTCTCCTGCTCCCGTCTCTTCTCCCATCAGGATCTTCTCCCCATGATTATTCTCACAAATATCTGGCACAGTCCCAGCGAAAGACGGGCACAAAGTTAAGAGCTGTAAGGACTCTTTATCACAACAATTGGGCAAAGTGCTCGGCGAATTTGTGCACTTTAATGGCGGCCATCGCCCATGGTGGCCGCTCATATGGCTGCTCCTGCTCCTCCTCCTGCTGCTGGCATTATGACGGACTAAACTGCGGGGGATGAGCCTTTGGTTAGTTGGTGTTTCTGCTGCGCTTTAACCAATTAGGAAATTACTTGTGTAAAGTGTTTGCCACAACAGCAGCAGCCGCGCGGCAGCAGCAGCAGCAGAACAAACACAAATACAAATACGAACTTTTGCCAGGGGACTGAGAGGGGGAGAAAGTTTTGGGCCTCGAGCTTAAAGTCTATAGATTGCTGGCAGCGATCATTAGATATGTTGGGGCACAACCTTCAGTTACTGCCTGAAATCAATGAAAGTCCTTACAACTTTTCAAGCCCTTCAAAAAAAAAACAAAACAAACCGAAACCCAACGGATCTTCAAACTATTGAATGCCGAATGCAATTGCTCATTTGCTCGTAACCGTTCGGAATATGAGAGATTTAAGGACTATTTGTGTAGTTCATGGAAGCTGAAACACTTTGAATATTGGCAATTAATTCTGCATTTATTGGTACATAAATGGAATGAAGTCTAACGACAGCCCAGAACTTGAGATTCCTCCACCTCCAGCCCAAAATGTTGTAGTTCTTTTTTTATTTATTAATTTTTCATAAAACCAAAGCGAAAACTTTCGGCCAACTGTAATTAAAAGTAAATTTCGTAAGCATATAATCGCACAATGCTGCCTTTCTCCTCAGGTTTTTGGCCTGGGTGGGGGCACAACTTTTTAATCAAATATGTGTCAACGCGGATTTATGAAACTAATTGACTTTAAAGGCGACTACTGCTGCCGCACCTCTCCTGCAGTCTCCGCCCGGTGGTCTCTGTGTGCCTGCCACAAACCAAACCGAGACCTTGCACCCCTGGGCCCGTGCCCGTGCCCGTGCCCGCTTCCCGCTCGACTAGAGAGAATTAATTAAAAAACTTAATCTGCTTTGGTTATGGCAACAAATTGCCAAACGGTCGACTGTCGACGGTCGTCAGACGTCGGGTTGTTGGTTTTCTTCGTCGGTTGATTGGGTTTTGATTTAGGTTCTCCAATATCCATCTTTTGCTGGCTTTAAAAATGGCCATGAAATTGGCAGAGAGGTTGGAAGCAAGAACAAAGTATACAAGAAATGATTTAGTTCCGATTTTTTTCCTGATTTTTCTGCTGGCAATAAATTATGTTGATAATTCGACGGTGCTCAGCCAATCAACCAATCAATCAATGGCGAAAGGGAAACCCAAATAAAATGCGATTTATAAATGACGAAAATTGCGATTATTCTTGTAATTTTTTTGGAATTTATTCACATTTTCAATGAATTTAGCGGTGACAATCTCTCATTTCAGCTATCAATGACGCCGGACTTTAATTACATTTTTGTGGCTTTTTGGCGTTGCACTCTGTCCATGCCATAGGCAATTTGTTTGAAGGACCCTTTAGACGGGCGACTGGCAAATGGCACATAAAGCGTCAGTCAAATGTGCCGTTGTGTGGGACGGATGGATGACTGAGTTCCTGTTCCAATTAAATGCGACCCATAATATCGATATTAAGCATACGCCATGCCGTGATGGTCGTCCACCTACACCGCTGCCGAAGCGGTGTGCCAGCTTCTCCTTTGTGCCATCCCACCATACACGACATTTGCTTTTAGCTGTTTGCCGCTTGCTGTTTGCTGTTTGCTGTTCGCCACTGCCATTGCTGGCAATGCAAATATTTCAATGGCATATTCATTTCATACAAGCTGCAAACGGCATTCGTTCTAATGGACGTGGATGTGAATGTGGGTGGACAGATGCTGAATGTGGGCGTGCATACGAGTACACGCTCCTCGAACAAAGCTTCCTGGCACCATGGCAGCATGGCTTCTGGTTACGCAGTTGATCAGCGAGTAATAATCGATTTATTGCATTGATTACTCCACACAATTACGAGGTTGAACAACTAATTGGACAATTACTCGAACAGCTTGAAGGCAGCAGTGCACACAGATTATTATTGGTTTTACTTTCCGCTCTTGCAGTTGAAAAGGGTTATTGTTATGCTGCCGACACATACGAGTACTCTTACATGGATAAATATTTACAAGACTGTTCGATTGTTCCACTTTTATGAGCTGTAAATGCTTTGATTTCTTTCTATGCTTCCCCTGCTCCTGCCTCGTGTGCACTTTATAATCAAAGCGCTTGCCGCATCGCATCGTTCTCTATTGCATTCCTCTCTTTAATGGACTAACCGCATTTGCCATCAGCAAACAACACACACAAATTCATACTCACTCATCCTCCCGCAATTACCCACGCACCCACACACCCACACACACACACACACACACACTCACCCACTCACTCATTCACACTCGCGTGCACTCAACCACACACAGACACAGACATCCCATCTGCCATAGAGCTGGGAAAGGTTTTTGCGTTGCTCATACGCCGCATTGGCAGCGACGGCAACTTTAAAGACATGTTGACTCTTGTTCTGGTTGTACCCTGATGTAAAGGGTATTATGCTTACCAAATAATTTGGAAATGTTTTTTAGCTCTTAGAGAGCTCAAATGTGCAGGCTGGACCACTTCTACGATCACATTAGCACATTTTATTACATAAATTATTGATTATGCCTATAAATAGAACCCTGCCAGAGGTTTGTTCCATTATCTGCCGCAGTAATAAGCGAACTTAAAGGGTATCTAGTGCTGCGTTTCTGGCTTAGTTTCGTTTTATTGTTTGCTATTTATTTTTCAATATTTCGTTTCGCTTCTGGTGGCTGTTCCTTTCGTTCGTTCGTTGGTTTCTTTTTTTTTTGTGTTGAGTTTATTAATTATTAATATTTAATTTAGAACAGATGCTGCCTGCTTATTGGCGGCTACAGCTAGGCATCTAATTTGATGATGGAATTTGCTGCTTCTGCTGTTGTTTCAGTTGCTCTGTTGCCTTTGGCTCTTTCTGTTGCCTGTTGCCTATTTGCTGCTGCCTTTAGTTCAGTTCCTGGTGTGCGTGCCTTATGGTGTTCCAGCTTCCATGGCTCTGGCGTGGGGCTGTGCTTCTGCTCTGCTGCTTTTATGATTCGCACTCAGGCCATAAAAACGCAATTAGATTGAACGGCAGCGTTCATAAAAGCCACATGAGCGGCAAAGTCGAGCCCAGGACCCCGGGCTACCCCGGGCTACCCCGGTCTGCTCACGCTAAAAGCCCACCCAGCCCCAGCCCCAGCCGCAGCGCACTCCTAATTGAAATAAATGAAATAATCAGCTCACCGCTGCCAACAATAGGGTTGTCATGGCCCACAATTGATTGACGTGGAGGGGGGAGGGGGGCAGGGCTGAGTGGAATTGCTTTAGGAAATACGAGCGAGATACGCCCATGGATCCCAAAGGCAATTTGCATTTGTGGCTCTAAATTCTGGATTCCAGACTCTGGGGCATTGTGTTGCATGTGTTGCAGCGCATTTGCAGTGAGGCAGTGCTGCTACGAAGCTCTTTTTTTGGTGCACACAATTCTGCGTATACGTAATCTCGCCATCTGACTGACTGATTCACTGTCTGGCTTTGGGTTGGTGTGTGTGTGTGTGAGTGTGTGAGTGTGAATGATGGCGAATCACTGCACTGCACTGGTGCACAGCCAGCTGAAAAGCTTAAGCTGTCATGAATAGACTCAAAGACATAATTGAACATGCGAAGTGATGGGCATTAAGTGGATTTGCTGTCGACTCACCAATCACCAATCACCAATCTCCAATCTCGATATCCCAATTCGTTTTTGTGCTTCGAATCGGATTAGCTATGCACATCCATGACGACTCACAGCTGCAATCAAAGTCAGCGCGACAGCCGCATACAAATTGACTGACTAATTGCAGCGGATTGTCACTGGAAGGACGCAGACGAGATACAGATCTGTGCACTGCAGTGGCCATAAATGATTTATGAATCGATTAAATGAAGTGGCTTCGAACGCTTGCAGTCGTTGGCTTATAAGTAATTAATTTTCAATGGTTTTAAAACCACTTGTGAAGCAGTCAAAGGTCGAAATACGTGTGGAATATCTGGTGGGTTGTGGCATAAAATAACACAAATATATTTGTAAGTTTTAAGCTAGACTTGGGAATCTTTCCGCACTTTTCAGCCATGAATCAGATAATCCCAGTGCCCCAAAAACGGACTGTTTCCCAGTGCGACATTGTTGTGCCCTGCAGAGCGGCCTTTCGCCGCGGCACTGAACAACTAACAAATTCAATTTCATGGCCGGTTTGCCCTCGTGACACTTCCACACAGACACAGACAGAGACAGAGGGAGAAAGTGGAGCCACAGACACAGGAAGAGCCACTGAAACGAGGATTGCCGGATGGACGCTCTTCTGGAGCTCTTTTATTCGCCTCTTAATCCATAAACAGTTTGCCGCAGAGCGAAATGCGCCCGGAGCAGCCGTAAATCAAAACAGCTTAAAATTCTCAACATAAATCGTTGAGCGTCTGCCCTCACCCTCACCCTCACACATTCCCATTATCTCCGCTCCATGCTCCACTCCGGCATGCAATGGCTCCTCCTTGCCGATTTGATTTAAAAGACTTCAACATTAAATACCGTTTACCAGTCCATAATTCCAGCTTGAGTACACACTCATTTTGGACAGCGTTAAGCAAATGAATATTATGAATGGCCAGTGGCAAAAACACTGCGGATTAATTACTGCGGTTTTGGATTTAATTAAAGCAATAATTCAGCTTGTCACTCGGCCAGAAAAGGCCAATTTGTTGCATGCGCAAACAGAAATCATACAAAATTCGAGCCTCCAGATATCATCTGCATAATTTATGTTTGTCTTTCTGTCTGTCTGCCAAATCCTATGCATACAGTCAGGGCCCAAGTCACGCCTCCAATTTTCTGCTGCAAATACCAATTTGATGCTAATGCCTTGCTCCACTTTTTCTTCTCCAAATTTATTCCGCCAACGAATCGTCTATGCTGAGTCGTCGTCAATCGTCTTCTTACTGAGTCACTATGCCATTTGTAGGGAGAGAACATTTCTGTACTTTTTCTATGGAATTTTGTTATGGCCATTATTCGGGGAATACAAAATTCACTATCAAATATGAAAACATTTCATTGATCTGCAAGTTCTGATGTCTTTTGAGTTCAGAGTTGAGTTCCGTTTGCAGTTTATTGTATGAAATAACATCCAGAAATGCGTACCCAATTATGCGATGCCTTTCGCTGTCGCCATCTACATCAAATCATTGCGTTCTTCATCAGCAGCAGCATATATGTGTGTACCACCCAATGATGGTGTTATTTTTTGCTGTTGCTTGTTTGCTGGCCGCCTAATAATATGTTAATTGACAGCTTAAGCCAACTGTCAGCCCTTGGTGCGTGCCATTTCAGACACGACATGACAGCCCATATGTCTCCTCGATTAGTTCGTCCTGTCTGTCCCGTCCTGCAGGCCCTCCAGCAATTCGAGTGTAATGGCTCAATGGCAGCAACATGGCATGAGTTGGATCCTAACATGTGTACATATTTATGTATCCTTCGTTGGCTAATTGATGCACACAGCACGTGGCGTAATGTCTATATGTGTACTTTTTTTTCCTTCTGCTTTTTTTTTGTGTGTGTTGGCACAGCCCTGAGTTTCCGACATTGCCCTGATTTCGACATCAATGTTATTTATTAAGGTATGCAAATGTGATGAATGTTTGCCAAGGTCCACTCTCGCTCTCTCCCACAGCCATCCATTCGCCTCTACCCCGCTCTGTCATGCCCCGAATGCGCCCATTCGTGTAATGGAATTAAATTATTTTTTGCATAATTTTTACATGACTATGCAGATGATAGGCCCTGGAACAGTGGAACGAAAAGAAGGCTTGGCTCTGTTTTTCCACAGAGTAATTCGAACACACTTCACGCCAACGATGTAACTTTGATGTACTTAAAAAATGCACGTTTCGATTTACCCATTTAAGTTTTTATTGTCCCTTCCGTCACTCAATTAGCGAATCATTGGAGTCCTTTTTTTCCCCTGGTCAACCATGGTAGGCCACACTTTATTTTCATTTAGTTGAGCGAGCACAAAATACAATCCGCCCAGAATACTCCCATGCGCTGGCTGGCCAGAACCGGCTGTCCATCCACTGCGAGTATCTGACTTGTGCCCACAGCACACACACACACACACACACACAGATCTACGCATACATATTTATCATATCACTATCCTCAATGTGTCTCTCTTTCAGGACGCCCTACAATGGAAATGCCCATCATGAGGTAGGCGTGGCTGTGGGAGTGCTACAACTGTGAAAATGTTGCAAAAACATGATGAAATATATGCACCCGCAAAAAGTGAAATTCCACTGAAGAACGGAACGGAGAAGACCAATTAAAATTCTCTACGAAAAGCACACGCACACAACTACCAATACGAGGTTTGATTGAGTCTAGATCTATACATATTATCGTGCTATATAGTGGGAGAGGCATCAAAATGGGCAAGAGCCTGGCCGTGGCCCTATTGTTGGGCGCCCTAATTAGCAGTTGGCCTTTGGCCAGTGAGGGGGCCACAAGCAACAATATGAACAACATGAACAACTATGAAAACAGCACCATCAACAACAGCAACAACAACTATGGCAACAACTCGAGTAATTATCCATTCACAAACGACCAACATGCGAATGATTCGATGGACTATGATCCGGATAGCTGGCCCTTGGAGCGCATTGTATCCACCATAGTGCCCGTCTTTTTTGGCATTATTGGCTTCGCCGGACTCCTCGGCAATGGCCTCGTCATACTGGGTAAGTCTCGCTAACCAAACTCAACTCGTACGCATCGTAAAAACGCATGCCACAGCGGCAGCAAGAAGAGAATGAAAAAGTGCTCCAGCCACCAACAGTTGTTTCATTAGCGACCTCTGGTGGCTGGCCCCCCTGGCAAATTATGCGTAATAATTGCAAATGAAAATGGAGCCTGCCTTGCCAAAAGCCATAAAAAAAGTTGCGCATTCGAGCGAAAGCTAATTGATTTTTTATGTCCTGCAGAGTGTGCAAACACGAGGGCAAGAGCAAGGGCATTGTCTGATGGCCCGATGCGATCATTAAGATTACAATTCTGCAAATATTGCAAAAGTTTACAAGGCAAACAGTGCCATATACTTGTCAATATGTGCATAAATATGTTGTGCAAAAATGTGCCTAGAAAGAGATCCAGGGGGTAATAAATATGAGATGATAACAGGAACATAAATCGCAGCTGAAGTCGCTCATTTTCGATAGGTTCTCTCAGCTGTATCAATCCAATTGAGTTATTTCGCTTTAATTTATACGAAAATAGTGCTCTCTGCAGTGAGTATTATCAGCACTTCATTAGTCAGTTTATTCGGTTGGTTGCTTAGGGTCTCCGCCGAAGCTGCAGCCTTGCGAATGAATCATTTTGCTGCGCCAAAAAGTAGGCAATGAAAAAATGTTCCACATCTCTTACGCTCGGAAGCGGGCACTCAAATGAGGCTTAGTTAAGGGGTTTCTTACCTCAAACTCTCGACTGAAATGTTCATGTACACACGTGCATGTGCGTGTGTGTGTGTGTGTGTGTGTGTGTGCTCTATCACTGAATCTCAACGGGCGAACTCATTTTGCATGGCATTTTTGTTGTTTCTCTTTTTTGCTTTTACTTTCTTGTGGTGCAACCTTGGTGTTAGAATCTCAGACACCATCTCACCTTAGCTTGAATGAGTGAGTGTGTATGTGCATGTGGAAGTGCTCGGCTGAGTGTGTGTGTGCCACACCCACTTTGCTTTTCTCCGGTTCGCTTTTTGCTAAGCCTCAACAACAAAGGCAAAAAAAGGGAAACAAGCTCAAACAGCAATTCGAGAAGCTAAAAATAAGACAACAACCGAAAAAGTTACAGCGCTGCTTAGACCCCATTGTGACTAGAAAAATACTCTACAATTATAGGACATAATCCAGTTTTATAACAGCAAAAATGCACATTTTTGTATCATTTTAATTGTGAAAGTAATTTAATTTTGTTGAGACACTTTCCCCCTAAGAAACAACATGCTCTTGAGCTCGAAAACGAAAGGGGTATCAAGAGTCAGCAGCTGCAAGTGTAACGGTAACGGTAAAAGCAGAGCCATGACGTCAAGCACTGACACTTTTCTCTCTCACCTTCTTCAAGTCTTGCTCTTGAGCTCATCACACAAAAAGGTGGAAATTAAAGGAATCCGAGGCGGTGGCAACTTGAACAAATATTTAAAATGAAAGCGAATTTAATTTTGGTCTTCGTGGAATGCTTAATAAATACAGTGCGTTTCATGGCTTTAAATGAAGAGACCTGGCCTTCGTCACGGGTAGACGAGAGGCAAATGAGAACGTGAACGAGGACGATGAGCAACTTTCTCGCTAAAGTGCAAGAAATGGTCAGGTATTGGATAACGAACCAAGCCAGGCCACACGCCCACTCAGGCGCGGGTAACGAACTAAAAAAGCACCACACTGCCCCCCTTTCGCAGAGGGAGAAAAGTTTTATTAAAGTCGCAAGTGGTATCTTATTGCCACCTTGCCACACCCATCACCCATCACCCCACTCTCCCTCTGCCTCGCTCTCTCTCTCTCTGTGTTTTTATGTATGCAGCGCCTCTTCTCTCTTTGGATACGGCTGCTGCTGCTGCTGCTGCCTGTATGTGTGCAAAGCCACTTTGTCAGCTGCGTTGTCGGCATTATGATAAATGATTTGTAAATGAACGTGTGGATTTTATGGCAAATTATGAAAGCAAAAATTAGAGACACTTCACGGCAGGGAACTGCGCAGCACTACGCAAAGTCAACTTCTTAGGCAACTTCTTCCAGCGAGAGCCACAAAAAATCTTGGCAGAAATGTCACGACCAGCAGCGGGATACCCTGGCAAAATATTTGTGCTTAATATCCGAATATATACAAGCTAAAATGTGTTCGCTTTGTGTGGCGATATTTAACCATGAAATTATATATTGAAATAATCTTGAATTATTGGTGTAAAAAGTGCACACTCTAAGCTTTTCTTGGGCATCATTCATTTCGATATGAACTCTTGGCTTTACCCAACAGAGCCCTTAAGCCAACACACTCTTGCTCGTACTTCAGCACTGGCGCACCCACAAGATTTAGCTGCCGTCACGTGTGTGTGTGTGTGTGTTGGTGTGTGTGGAGTGCAAGTGTGTGTATTTGTGGCTTATGGAAAGATAATTTGTCAAAATGCCATTACGCACGGCCAGGCGATGGCTGAAAGAGGCAGCAGGTTACAGCATCAGAGCATCATTATCAGCGGAGGTGTCTGTGTGCTCAAGCGCTGCCCCAGGAGCTGTGCATTTTATCTGCATTTTATGGCAGGCTAAGTCAATTTTCATATGCTAGCCACACACACACCACACACGTCACTGGAGGCTCTCTCGCAGGCCGAAGTTTTGATAGATGAGAGGCCGCACTGCTGTCACCTTGGGGGACTTATGAGCAGAGAGCTCTAAAGTATTAAATTTGAAATTTAAATATTGTTTTTGCGTACGGTGTGCCACAGAGAAATAAAAGGGAAACCCCTCAAGCCCGAAACTATTTGTGAATTGTGATTTGTGATATGAATCGCATTTGGTTTGGGGGTAATCTGACAGGCAATTCACCAAAACTCAAACACGAGGGCAGTGCAGAACGGAGTATCTATCGTATATACATATATTTATATGTATTTGCCAAATGTATGCATAAGTTCTGCCGAACCCACACACACACACACACACACACACAACAACTCTGACACAACTGTCAACAGCAATTTGTGTAAATTTAGCAGAAGCAACAACCACGAAACATACACACAGAACAGACAACAGACAACAGAGAACACAAAACACAAAACACAGTGCGAAATCAGAGTATCACCCGATGGTCCGTCCGTCCGTCTGTCCGTCCGTCCGTCCGTCCGCTCCCGCACTGCTGCGTGGGGTGTACGATTAATTATAATTTATGCTTTCCGAACACGAGGCGAGAATAGTCGGACCACATTGTCACTTCAATTTGCATTAGCCTTTGTCAACACACAGCACAGAGCACACAGCACACAGCACACAGTTCGCTTTGACAGCAGCGCCATGGATATAAGTATTTTTGAGCAGCAAAAGCAGACTGGAGCTGGGCAGCTGGACAGCAACAGCAGCAGCAAAATTCTGTTATAAAATTGTAATTGGCCCGACGAGCACGAACGTGACTCAGTCCCCAGGCATAATCCTTTACCCCGCTCTCTCTCTCTCTCTCTCTCTCTCGCTCCACTCTTATTTTTTTTTTTCCCCCACTTTTAGTGTTTGTGTGTCGTCTGCTCCCTCAACAAGGCTGACAAATTTGATTTGGATGGTGGCAGAAAAAACAACAAAAAAAAGAAGCGAAAGCAAAATCCTAACCAAAAACATGTTTCACATTCGACACAGCTCTCACACTTTGAGCCTCTCCCTTTCTCCCTATCTGCCTTTTTGTTTCGTTTCATTCTTTCTATCCTTTTGGACAGATGGAACCACAAAATCAACTTAAATGAAAGTGTAATACAATTTGGTTGAGGGTAGCACGATAGAAAATCCCATAGCCATGACCATGATGTAGGCATGGGCCAGGCAGCTTTCACACCTGTGTTTTGCTGCCACGGATCGAATATCCGGCATTTGAAGGCCATGGCATTGACACGAGCCGTAAAGTGTGTGCACTTTTGTTATTGTTATTATGGCGATTCGCTGCGAAGCTGCTGTGTGCATTTCCCCGTTTCAGTATCCGTATCCGTATCCGTGTCCCATTCGCATGTACGCAAGCATAGCCATGGCCCGTGGCACTTTCCGACTGGTTAAGTGTAAACAATTTGATTCGGGCTTGCTGTCACTTGATTAGAAATCCCAAATTGCATTATTTTCTATCCATGGCAAGTGGTTTCTGGTTACTACGAGTGCGAGCATGTGGCATGAAATGGCATGCAGCTTTTGTCTGCTCTTTTCGAGGAATTGAATGCGTGGAAAGTATTTGTTAATAATGAAATTATCGAGAAAGCAAATTATCAAATGCCATTACTTGTACAAATTACTGCCTCAAATTTAAGTCAGAATTTAGTTGGAAAAAATCATTACAATTCTCCCATGAGCAGTCCAAATAAGTGAAGTAATTTGAAGGAATTTTAAGGCACTTTAAGTGGCTTGCACTTAGTGCATAATGAAATCACACTGTCCGATTATTTAAGCACGACTCATTAGGAAGCTTCTCTGCTCTGCTCTGCTCTGCTTTGCTCCTTTTGTGACTCAACATTTTAATTGCATCGAAATTTATTCCCAATTAAAATTTTGCGAGTAACAAAGTCTCGAAGTTCTGTTATCTTCGGCAGTGCCTCTGTTTTATGATCCAATTAAAGTCTGTGTGTGTGTGTGTGCTTTTGCATTGAGCCTGCCGGGGCTTAGGCCTTGCCTCTGCTTGGGCCAGATCCATTAAGTGCATAAATGATGAGGCCAGAACGCAGGATATGCAGGAATATTATGGGGCGGCCTGCAGTCAGCAAGGGGCAAGCAAGTACAGTTGTCGCTCCCTTGCAAAGGCAATTAATTTAAATTTTCATAAGGAAACACGCACACAGAGAGAGAGGCACACACACACAGACGTAGACAAAGAGAGAGAGAGAGCGAGAGAGAGAGGGAGGGCGGGACATCCTGTTTTGTCACATAAATATCCGGTTACAAATAGAACGACAAAACCTGTCCCTGTGTCTGTCCCTTTTCTTGGCTGCTCTCTGCCATCTCGAGAGCTGTTGGAACCGGACAAGACAATGATGCGGCGCTGTTATCCCACCCGTCATCGTGAGTTCGGGGCTTGGTCGCTTCATTTGCCAGCCTATACAAATAAATGTTTAATGCCAGACAAGACAACAGCTTCGCCCAACAGCCCAAAGGAACTTTAGACAAAACGGAAGACGTAGGAGAAGCCGAAACAAAATGGAAGAAGCACAAAAGACTTTATTTGGGACTGACGTAGCTGAGGGCACAATGTATGCGATTGGGCAACGATTTGTTTGCCCTTCTGTGGCTGAAGTCTTCCAAAATAAAGAACACAGAAATGCGATGTACATGAAGGTACTTAAATGTTGTGTCAAGCCACGGACGAACATATCAATTGGGCGCAGATCCACTTGCCTGTCATGGGAAACTCAATAATGAAAGCCACAGCACTCCATTTCACGCGACTGAAGCCAACAATCGTGTCTCTTCGGGCTCCCAAAAAGTGCTTAGGTTTCGGTTATTTTACAATACATTTTCGAGTTTTTTAATTGGGGTTTTGCATCAGGCCTGCAAACTACACTTTCAATTCTTCAAATTGTTTTACATTGATTTGTTATTGAGTCTCAATGGAGTTTCAATTGCAGGAGCAGAGCAAGTGTCAAGCTGCAATCAATTCGGACTTGCCCACTGTGACAGTTGATGATTAACCATCCAAGTGGACATGTACACAACTCACAACGCTGCCTACATGGCATTTACCTTTGTGTTTCTGCATAGATTTCTCTCGAACCATGCTATTGGCTTGCATTTGCCGCAACATCAGAATCAAAGTCAACATATTCAAAGCATTCAAACATTGCCATCAACATCAGAATCAACTCCAGCATCATCAGCATAAGCAGCATTATGATTGGGGAACAAATGTGATTCAATCAGACAGGCATTCGCCTGAGCATTCGGTTGATCAGAATTCTTTCTCCTCCCCTTGAAAGTTTTGCCTAGAAATGTGTCGCCTTCGTGTCGGCGAGGCTCCATTGCAGTGTTTGATTATTGATGGGATTTGCATCGAGCAGCTGACAAACAAACACAGAACAAAACAAAACAGAACAAAAATCGACGGCCACTTGCCAGTTGGGGCCCCGAAACCAAGGCCAAGCGAGGCATGTGGCAGAGTTTAGGTGGGCGAATGGAGGCTGTGCACCTGGCCATGAAGGCGGCAGGCGATATGGCCATATGGCCATCATGGACGCAGATGTGTTGACACGAGTGCGCCACAAGTGTGTGCGGACGGTGTGGACACGGAGGGGCAAGTGGAGGCGCACACACACAAAAGAGTCGGCAAATAAAAAGATGTTCCCGAAATGGGTAAGCCATTGATGCGAAAACGCTAAGCGCAGAAAGTTTCCACTGGCAATTCCCAGCTGGTTTCGGCTGGTTGGAATAATAAGCTAAGAACCATCCCAAGGATTGTGATTGAAACTTGGTGGAAATTGTTTTCGGGAATATCATGCATCATGCTGATGCTCATCACCATCATCGGGGGGAGCGCAGAGCAGAATGTTGTCTGGCATTTTATACCTGCTTGACAGCCTTTGTTCTTACTTCGAGGCGGTGGCTCGTGTCCCAACCGCCTCTCCTCCCGGTTCGGGGCTTGAATGGAATGTTCTACACATGTATTCTGTGGGTGCTGTCTGTCTATGTGTGTGCGAGTGTGGGTGTGCGTGTGCGTGTGGGTGTGGGTGCGGAACGCAACCCGACAGACATTGCATTGAAAAGTAAAACAATAAAATTGTACATGGCCCATAAAAAAGCATAAATATGACGAATGTACAAGGAGCACGGACAGAGACAGTTGCAGATGCAAAGAGATAGAAAGAGAGACAGAGAGAGAGACACGCACAATTGCCTTTTGTGTGTTGGGTGTGTGGCCCATTTGGGTATTGTTTGGAGTCTGTCTCTCTGTTTGTGTTGCCTGCTTTTAGGCGCTGTACTCAATGCTGGTTGTAAATTTTATCACTATCAACGCTGGATAATAAATTTGTACGCCTTGTGGATTTGTGTGTAAATTTGCCCAACGCACACACACACACGCACACACACACACAGGAATATATGGTGGCCATATGCTGCTTAAATGCCGTTTTCATAGCACACTTTTGTGCGCACGTTTTAACGGGCATTCACAGACCCAGAACCAAATTTGAAGCCCAAAACTCAGCTGTGCCCAGCAGAACACTAAAGTCGATGTTCCATTGAAAGGATAGTGAACGGAAAATTAAAGCATTTGAGTGCTTTTCCACTTGTTGACGGGGAAAAACTCTTTAACTTCGCGTCAAAGTTGAAATTTCCCACAAGCAGCTGAGAAATGTGCAGGAAAACGTTTGCAATTTATGGCCATTCATCCAAATGAAAACTTTATGTGCTAGATATTTTAATGACAGCATAAGTAATGGCCCAAATTCATAATAACTTACCATTAGCCGTGGATTTATTTAGAACTTTGCGCCAAAAGGTAGCAGCACTGCTGGCTAAGGATTACTTTAAGTGAAGTTGGATACAGAATGCATTTGCATAATAAATCAAAGCGGTGCGGCCCAGCGGCACACTTGAAGTGCATCAATAACAAGCTCCACACACGCTCATTTGGGGAAAGGGATTCAGACATTAGGCGGACATTAAAGTTCAATAAAAGTGAATTTATATGCCCGAGCTGCGAGTGAGTAGGAAATCCTGTCTAGGACATACACGCCTGAGTGTTGCCTGATTATTTGCTTATTCGTATCCATGGCTCCCTGGCCTGCACTTCCCCTTCCCCTTGGCATTAAATAACAAGCGTTTTTTGCGCTTGAAAAAGTTTGCGCCAGCCTTGGCTCTTTCGTGGGTCCCATAAATTATGCTACACTTTATTATTTTGTAAAATGCCAGCCCGACAAGAGGACAGAAGAGACGACGAGCCGAGCCCCAAAAAACGAGCACCACAAAAAAGAATGTCAGACGTTTTTTCCTTTAATGGCGGGGAAAAAGTTAATGCCCCAACATAGATCCCAGACTCGTAACCGGACGCCAGCAGAGACCCTTTTTTTGCTGCTGCTGCTGCTGCTGCTGTTGGCACTGCTGCCGCTCTTGCTTTTGTGTGTCAACATCGCGCCCACAAAAAATTGGTTGGCCACAAGGGTTGCACACTGTAGCCGTGTGGGTGTCTGCTCGTGTCCTCTTCTGTTAATTGATAATGCCCAAGCCAGAAACTTGGCCACGCTCAAAACCATAATGCCAACAAAAGTGGCACAAAAGAAGAAGGGAAGAGCTTCATGCACCATTTGAGGCCTAGCACAGCTGCAGCTGCAGGCATTGCCAGGCAGCTCCGAAGACTCTGCCTTCAGACTTCTCCATTGCACTGATGCAAAACTGGTGTGCCAGAAATGTGCTGCACATAAAATACGTATCTTTAGAGGCAAAGTCAAGTGCCAAAAGTATTTGGAGGCAGGCAACAAACACCGAGTGGAGGAGGAGGAGTAAATCAGCCTTAGAAGGGGGCTACAGCGGATGGGCTTACGGATGGACTTACCTAATGGCTGGCACACAGCTGCTACCCACTGGGACACACATCCCTACATACATTGTACATACATTCGAGTGCTCGTGCATGCGCCTCGTGCAACCCAAATATCTCTGTATATATTTTGCTGCCAGGTTTATTTATTGCCTTTGTGGTGGCTTGCTCTTGCGGTGCCTGCCCGGCCTTTGTTGTCATTACTATTGATTCCTATTCACTTTTTGTGTATTCCCATTGCTCCACTCCCCTCCTACCTGCTGCTGCTGCTGCTGCTGCTTATTTTGTGGTTTACTTTGCTGCTTCGCTTCAGTTGCTGTGCTGTGTGTACCTGGGGCACATTCTGCGCTAAATATATATTTGAAAAGGAAATTGATTTGCGGTCAAAAGCATTCGCCTCGCCTCGCCTCGCCTTGCTGCCGCGACACATTTCCCTCCCATTTGCTTTGACTTTTCCACTTGTGGGTGCCGGGGCCCCTCTGCTGCGACCTTTTGCACCACCGCCCGCCCGCCACCGGTTGATTGTTGCCTTTTTGACATTACTTTGCTGCCGGCCTCGTGCCCCACATCAATCCATTGGGCGGGTAACGAACGTCTCATTTTCATCTCCATCTTCAGCTGCTCTTTGGCACTGCACCGCACCGCCACTGAGGTAAGGGGCCAACAACTTTTGTTACAGTTCAACGCCGTTGACCCTCTTCTGTGTTCTCCCCATCTAGTTCTCTCTTTTGAGCATCTTCCGATGCCGCCTTTGTCACGCTTCTTTTGTACAGCAGAAACATAAATTGCCAGCTAATTGCAAGTGGCTCCTACAAGCAGAAAGCACTGAGTGGGCCACACACACACACACACACTCACACAGAGATGAAACGAGAGAGAGAGAGAGAGAGAGAGCAAGAGAAAGACAGAAAAGAGCGGCAGATAGAGAGCGTGCAAAGTCACAGCACAAAGAACTAACAAGGCGTCCACGCTTTAGTCCATCTTCCGACTATAAAATACCCACCAGTCCGGCTCCAGCTTTTGGTTTTTTATTAACTAAACGCAAATTAGTTTATAAGACTCGTTGAATTCGTTGCAAAGAAATGAAAATGCAGTTCCATTGGGCAGCCCAGCAGCGAATATACCCCATGTGCTACCCTTGGCCCACCGGTTATGAAAAGCGAGTGCAGAAAGCGACCAAAAAAGAAACAACACAAAATAAATGGTAACAATGCTTCCCTTCCACAGCTGCCACACCGCCCCCGCAGCATGCCACACACATCGCGGGGGTCGGGCTCGTTCCACGGTCTGCGCTGTTCATGCTGCCTTTTGTCCGCGTAATTGCTCGAAAGGAGAATCTTCGCGGGCAAAGCGTGGGAGGGGCGAGAGCGAGCGAATAAAAAGTATGGATAGACGCTGGACAGTTGCCATGGCAGCGAGATGCTGCACATTCGCAAAAATGATTAATTACAGCACAAAGCTACATGCTTTAAGAATTGTAGAAACTTTTCCCATGCGAGACAAGCTCTGACCGCTGTGGGGGGAATGTATTTATTTGAGAGGCTGCGGCACTCGAAAGCTGCGTGCTACAAAAGCTAGCAGTCAGTTCTCGGGGGTGCTGCCATAAATGCCAGTGCTTAGAAATGTACCACCAATTAATCACACAACCAACTCGTTTCCGCACGTAACCTTTTGGCGTCTCTCTTGCAGTTGTGGTTGCCAACCAGCAGATGCGCTCGACCACCAATCTGCTGATTATCAACCTGGCCGTCTCGGATATCCTGTTCGTCATCTTCTGCGTGCCATTCACGGCCACCGACTACGTGCTGCCCGAGTGGCCATTTGGCAATATGTGGTGCAAGTTTGTCCAGTACATGATTGTGGTCACATGCCACTGCAGGTGGGTACCAAGCAACCAACCAGCCAGCAGCCAGCAGCCAGCAACCAGCAACTGCACCCACATGTAACTTATGTAACTTATGCCTAACCCCGTTTGCCGTTTGCCGTTTCCCGTTGCCGTTGCAGTGTGTACACATTGGTGCTGATGTCCTTTGATCGCTTCCTGGCCGTTGTGCATCCAGTGACGAGCATGTCGCTGCGCACCGAGCGAAATGCCACGCTGTAAGTTCATTTAACCCAACCAGTACTCCACCCTCCACCCTCCAGCCATCCTCCAGCTCATTCCGCACTCCGGCCACACGGCCCCACATCATCTAGATGCTGGAGTAATTGCATCAATTTGTTCTGGCCTCGTAATTAGCTTGCTCTGCCTACAGCTCCCGGGCCCTGGCCTCTAACCTTTTGCACTGGCAGCCTGCCTCCGCCTCCGCCTCTGCCTCCGCCCCTGCCCATTGTCTGTCACTCATTGTTACATGAATATGCCCAGGGGCAGAGCAGGCTTGAATCACTCAACCGTGTCACATACACCTGACACTTTTAAGGGGATTTCCAACTCTCAGGCCTCAGCATGAGGGGCAGATGGGAGCTTCAATCTGCCGATCTACGAAGAACATTCATTCATTTGTACTCCCAACTATTTGCCTTTCCCTTTTAGCGCCATCATGTGTGCCTGGATAACGATTGTGACGACTGCGATTCCCGTGGCTCTGTCGCATTCGGTTCGCAACTATCAGTATCGCGGCAACGTCGGCACCGCCTGCGTCTTCTCCACGGAGGAGGAGGTCTGGAGTCTCGTTGGCTTTCAGGTAAGTACCTCCAAGCCCCTCCAGGCGCGGAGCAGATC
This sequence comes from Drosophila subobscura, assembly GCF_008121235.1. Taxonomy (NCBI): domain Eukaryota; kingdom Metazoa; phylum Arthropoda; class Insecta; order Diptera; family Drosophilidae; genus Drosophila; species Drosophila subobscura. The sequence continues at coordinate 18,121,071 of NC_048530.1, read as the reverse complement.
GCTTGTTGTCGAAATCAAGTCATAGTTTGCCAAGTGCTCGCCCGGCAAGAGTGCAATTTATTTGCGACTTAGCACACAGTCCCGCAGCCACTCCCCAGTCGCAGCGACAGCTTGTCAGCACAACCGACAGGAGCAAGGAGCCCAACCATCAGGGCCACATGTCGCTGCACAGTGGAGCAGTGCACTCCTCCTTGGTCAGAGTCCTTCCCCAGTCCTCAATCGGGTGTCGTCACTCTCACACATTGCCGCACTGAAGCCCTCCTCCCTCCAGCGCGAAGCGAACCCTCAGTCTCGTATTTTGCAATTATTTTCCGCAGCTTTTGGGGCAGTAGTACGATTCCATCATCATTATGCTGGGACCACTCGGCGTCTGGCTCCCCCCACGCATAGATCAGAGTTATCCGAAATGCTTCTTCCGCTTGGCTGAGCTGCTCATATTTATTTTTCCCTTTTTGGGAGCGTTTCATGTTCCGTTCGCCATGTTTATTACTCGAACTTTTGTGCATTAATCAATTCAGCACTCGTCCCAGTCCCAGTCCCAGTTCCACTTCCACTCACTCTCCCTCCCCCCCTCAAGGGCACGCCCCTGTGCTGTTGTCTGGCGTGTCAGCGTGTCGGAGCAATTCCATGCCGGAAGGATGTTACACAGGAAGCCGCAGTTGTTTGGCAGCAGAAGGAGCAGAAGCAGAAGCAGAAGCAGCGCAGAGACCAGAGCCGAGAGCTGCGAGTCAGAAGCGACGAATGAGCTTTGTCTGACTGATTCACTGACTTCACTCCACTTCTCTCCACTCTCCACTCTCCGCTCTCCGCTCTCCACTCTGCAGTGACTCTCCCACAGCTAATATGCACTCGTCAGGCTGCTCGCCCAAAATGTCACCTCGCCAGCTGCCACCTTCTCCGCTTCGAATCATTTTCCTGGAAATGTCACGAATACGGAACGGTACGGGGATACGGCTACGGATACGGATACCCCCACTCGTGACTGTGCATATAAATCGCAATTGGTTGGGAAAACACGAGCAGGATGTGGGGGCTTTCCCACTCGAAGGAAGCCACATTCGGATACGCTATTAAGCAGCTCATTGGAGAATCGAAACTGCAGTTTGCTTTTTGATTTGTTGTCCCATCAATGTCAGGGTCAATGCGGAGTCGCTTGGAACTTTGCATGTCTGTGTGTGTCTGTGTGTGTGCGTGTCAGAGCTTGTCCTTGTCTGGTAATAAAATACAAAATGGATCAAACTTGGGCCACGCATCAGTCACACGAAGAACGAAACTAACGACCGAATTGTTGTCATCGTAAAGATCCCATAAAAATAAAACAAACCGTGTCTTGGGGTGAGGTGGGTAGACGAGTGGTGGAAAAACAAGATAACACCGAAAAAGGAATAGAAATGGCTAAAGCGAAAGAAACAAAACTCTGCCGAAAAATACAAATAAACACACACACGCATGAGTGTATGGGTGTCGTGACCGTTAAGTTGTTGGCGAAAAGTTTTGGCCAAAGGCGAACTTTTGATGTGTCAACTCTAACCTAGAACCTTGATTGGAGGCGAACGCTTTCGAACAAGTTCAGATTTACATTTTGCAACCCGAAGCAAATGCAACGAAACGGTGGCTAAGGATGAGACGGTAAACACAACCATACCCACAAACATTGGACATTGGACACTGGCCAGTTATGAGTTTTGTTTTAGTTCAGTTAGAAAAGTGTTATACAAGGCCGAAGACCAATTATGACTTAATAATTAAGTTATAGCTTCGCCTGGTGGACTGCCCCGTAAGTCGCTGCCAACTCAATTATGGTTCAAAGTTTGCAATTAGCTTATGGGTTTATTCCATCCCATTCGCAAGATCAAAAGATATATGTATGGTCTGCACATGCACACAAATTACAGTAGAATCAAATCAATAATCATATTGTCTTTGGTTCGTCGGTCGTTGGTGAGTTGATTAATTTCGCCGAGTGCCCGGCGGAGGCGCTGTTTATGGCTAACATCCCGGGCACACTTTTTCGGTGCCACGCTAAAATATGAGCAATTTATGAGTAGCTGCACCCTGCCAAAAAAAACCATTTAATTTATGGCACACACTTTAGTTTATGGATTTTTATTGGGATTCGCATAAAGTTTAAAGGCCGAAAAAAAGTTTTCTGCCTCAGTTTTAGTAACTTTTATTTCCCATCCCCCTTTTCTCCGATTGTGTTGTAAAACTTCATGGCCAAATATCCATTGTGTGTGTGTGTGTGTGTGTGTGTGTGTATCGCTTCAGGAAATATTTGTACATATTTGTAACTCTCTGTCTATTGCCTAAGTGGCCAGCCATAAAATGAAGTTTTATGCGACGCTTGTCAAAGTTTATAGGCTCCTCAACTCCACATCCCAAGAAGATATCTGGATGCGTGTGTTCATCTGCTTGTCTCGGTTCATTGACGCTCCAAGCGTCTGGCATTGGAATTGCGAAGAAAGTGGCAAAAGAAAATCAATTTTGGAAATGTTTGCTAATGATTTGCTCAGTCAATGAGTTTCCCTTTTGTTTCGCTTTTAAGTGTCGATTTAGCCCCCTGTCTGGTTTCGTTTTGGCTGACAAGTTTTCCACTTTAAAAGTTTAAAGAGCAAAAGGAAATAAATTATAAGGAAAAAGTGAGCCAATGATCGCATCAAAAGTTTCATAACTATCAGCTGAGCGGCATCAGCGCTGCAAAAGCTCTCACGGCAGTCAGCTTTGCACACTTATCGCTGCTCGACCAGCCACAGGCCATCGCTGAGCGCGCAATAAGAAGCCGTTAGATAACGGTGGGACACATCAGGCACATATTAGGTTGGGTGAGGGGCGCATAAGTCCCATTGTCTCGGATGAATGTGTCCATAAATTGCAGCATTTGCGGGAGTGCGCGTCAGCGACAGTCGCCCCCCGGCGAGATTTCATTAACATTATTGTACCGACCTGACTGGCATTGCAAACGATTTCCTTTGCAATTTACACTTTAATTAATGCATCAGCAACACCCGTGCCAAAAATGAAACTCAAAGCAAAAACATACAGAGAGACTGTCGCTGACTGACAGGAGGAAGCACTAAGAATCGGAGGGCATCATTAAGCCCAGAGCAGACCGGCTACCAGCCCAGATGTGTCAGTGGGAATTATGTCAGTGCTCGGGAATGGCCTTGTTGTCGTTGTCGTTGTCGTTGTCGTTGTCGATAACAAACGACATGTTCATTGGCCATGGGCCACGGGTAGGTAGGTAATCGTAATCCCAACAAAGTGATTTCGATTCCATAGCTGTCAGGCATTACCCACCAGTCCCGCTCCCGCTCCCGCACCCACGCCAGTGCTCTCTGTCACTCTCTGCATATGAATGAATGCGTCTCGTAGCGCAGAGCAGGAGTCCGTGAACAGTGGTGACAGCAGGTGATGGCGTGGCAGCGTGGCGGCGATTATTAACAATTGCACACAATAATCCCCCACACTTTGACTCTGACTCTCCCTCTCCCCTCTCTCTCTCTCTCTCTCTTTTGCTGTTCTTTCTGCTGTTCGTTTTCCGTTTCATTACCTTCCACCTCCACCTCCTGCGGCTGCTGCTGCTGCTGTTTCGAATTTGCTTTCATTTCGTGGCTTTCGCAATTTATCCGAATATATATTTTATTTTCGACTTGCACCTTTGTGCACATTGCCCGAGCGTGGAGTGTGTTTTATTGTATTCATTGGCTGCCGTCGGACCCTTAAATCATTTACACTCGGCTGAAAGCGGCCCCGAACCACTCGAAAACTTGAGGCGCCACCAAATGAATTGAATGCCGCGCCGCGCGGCTGAAGGCTCTCATCCGAAAGAAGCCGCGCTGCCCGCGGCAGCTGATTGGAAATCGTTTACGGATGCACAGAACCAACAAATGCCAATGCTCTCGCCTGCCATTTGGGGCATGGAATAAGAATAAGCGCACGAAAGGCTCACAGTTCGATCCACCTTGCTCCGTTGAATGTGCAATGAAAAGTGGTGAGAGGAGAAAGTCTCCCGGTACGCAATAGTTGGCTGCAGCTAGGAGGCATGTCCCATTGATTTATTGCCCCTTCAACTCCCGATTGATGACTGCTTAACAATCGTCTCGTATAACGCGAATCCGTTAAGAATTCACTGCCGATCGTAACAGAGTTATTATTCGGGGATTATGCATCCACAGACTCCTCCATGGAGTCATGCGTGGGAGCTGCCCCCCAGCATTATGTCCATTCAACAGAACCATTCGGCATAGTTATTCATGGCCCACAATCTCACAAAATGAATATCCGACACAGACATGCATCCTCCTGCCATTCGTTTTCGTCTGGCAGCTGGTGGCAGGCAGGCGGCTGCAATGTGTGTCTGGTACTCATTTCTGGCATGGTATCTGGGCAGCATTGCGGCTCAGCGCTTGCCACAATTCCAATGCAAAAAAGTAACAAAAAGCGAAACAAAACAAAACAAAAGCCGCTGACAGGGCAGAGGCAAGAACCTTCGACCAGAGACAGACACAAAACCAAACAAAAAATAATAATAACAATAACAAAACGCAAAGGGTTAAACGATGAGCGGGAGAGGCTGCGGAATATTTTGATGTATTTTCTAGTTAATGAATCTTGTGGCCGCGATGCACAAATGATTGAAAATTATAGCTTTGAAGTGTGGGAAGTGGAGAGAGAAACCTCCGTTGGTTCCTGCTCCAAAAGATGCTCCAAATTGAAGCATAAAAGTGGCAGATTTGAGCGATTATCATTTATTGAATGCTTTAGTGCATAAATTCAAATGTAAATCATTCATCGCTAAGCGGCAGCCATCAAACATTTGCCAAACTCCCAGCTCAAATCTCCTGAACGCAAAACTTTCCCCATGCCCTGCCCTGCCCTGCCCTGCCCTACGCTTATTCTATCTCTTGACCAAGGCAGTGTGGCCCAGGGAGCAGCCCCTAATTGTGTTCATTGGGTTTCAACTTTGACCATTGTGGACCGACCGCAGTGGGGCTGTGGGGCAAAATGCAATTAAAACTAATGCCAAATCTGTGTCGGGACCAGGGCGACTGCCAGCCAAGACGGACCATAAACATGTTTACCACTTCTTGTTGCAGGTTTCCTTCTTCCTGTCTTCGTACGTGGCACCCTTGACGCTGATTTGCTTCCTCTATATGGGCATGCTGGCGCGCCTCTGGAAGAGTGCTCCAGGCTGCAAGCCATCCGCCGAGTCACGGTGAGTAGACGCTCCGCAACCAAACAAAAAATGTATTTCCACACGGACATCGAGCCTCAGACACGACGGGAAATGTGCTGCCCTGCCCGTTCTGTGTTTTGCACGCACCTGCGACCAAGGCTGCGCACCATGATGAAGGCCTTCTTATTATTCCTGCGGGCAGGGAGGCGGCTCCCGTGAGCTTTTGCCTCATACATTTGTAAGTGTCCTGCAGCGTGGGTTCAACGGCACATGAGCCGGCTCCGCCTGAGCGATACTTCCCCAGAGGAGACAGCGGCCAGGCATGAGTGGCCCCAGCTCCATGTAATAATAGCAAAAGCAAATGAAAAGGCATTGAGGGAGAGGCTTTTGCTCAAGTTGCGACAATTTTCATCAGAGTTAAGGCTGAATATACGAAGGTGCAGCGGGAAGACCATAAACGTGAATTTCCAAAGAGTTTTGCAAATTTGAAATTGATTTTTCAATCGTGGCCAAAGCTACTTTGCGGATGGTCGCCCACTCATTATAAATTTTAATTAAATGCATGCATAAAAACACAATTTTAAAGTCATATTGAGCAGCGAAAATGCATTGCCACAAATGCATGCAACGTGATCGGGCGGGCGGGGGTCACCAGCCAGCCATCAATTTCGAGCGAAACTTTCCAGCAATTCCCCACCAAACAAGCAGTTCAAGCTCGAAAACTTCGAGTTCGACACGAACTTGCGGGTGTTTTTCGACAAGAACGTGGCCTGAACTTGTGCCAAGTTTGTTTTTATCATAAATGAAATAATATTAAATGACGGCCAGACAGAAAAGTTGCAAGCATAAAACAGTTACTTAATTATCGAACGGAAATTCAAGAAAGAAGTCACGTAAATACTCGCAAAGAGCTTATCAAATTCAATTGAAAACTGCAGTTGCTGCAGCGCTCCGCTAAATGTTTAAACCAAAATGAAAGTCGCACTTGGCACGAAAAGTTCATAAATCAAAAAGAGCCAAGCGCATGCAATGCGAAATTCACCGAACTAAACGGTGCCATAATTTATGCCCAATATCTGCCATGCACCTACCCAATGCCACCACCCCACTAACTCCACCCGTTAATGTATTTGCAGCAAGGGCAAGCGACGCGTCACACGAATGGTAGTGGTTGTCGTTTTGGCATTCGCCATATGCTGGCTGCCCATCCATGTAAGTAGATACTCAAATATCCATTCAGATACAAAGTACTTAATGCACATAATACACTTAGTAGTTCCAAGCGGATCAATCTGATCAACCATAAATAATAAAGGGAAATACTTCCACACGTCATTTAATTCAAATTATCAGCCATGCCGCATGTTATAATTAGTGTTATACAGTGTTATACAGACATAACAACACTCTTCATTCTTATACTTCAAACATAGCAGTTATTGACACACAAAACTTGGAGTCACTTTAAGTTCTTTAAATGATTCAAAGTGCTTGAAATGTGTGCAGAGCAACAGCTGCTGCTCGAATGTGCTGGCAAACAGTAAGCAAGATACTTGGATAGTGGCGATAAATTGACATTTGTGATTCAGCCACTACACCCCATGCCAAACGCCATTCGAGAACATCCTCGAGCACAATTTATTTGCTGAAATGTTTAATAAGCCAGGGCCAAAGCTGGCGGCAGCTGCTGCTGCTGGCTGTTGTTGCTGCCTCTTGGTTGCTCGCTGCTGGCACACTCTCTCCTTTAGCTTGCGACAGAGCGACAGACAGACGGACAGCATTCAAAGTGTTTGCACAAAATCAATGTGCTCACAAATTACAAATGAAATTACAATTACACACACACACACACACACACACACACAATCCGACACAGAGGACACACTCGAGGCAAGATGTGCAAATTGCATTTATCAGTGCCAACATACGGATTTCTCCAATGATAACTTCCTTCTCTCCTTTACAACGAAAAACGAAAAACGAAACACAAACAAAGGTCATACTGGTTTTAAAGGCACTGGACATGTACGGCGGCAGCCACTTGTCGGTCATCATTCAGATCATTTCGCACGTGGTGGCCTACACCAACTCCTGCATCAACCCGATACTCTACGCCTTTCTCTCCGACAACTTCCGCAAGGCATTCCGCAAGGTAGGACAACAGCTCACTCCTCTTTCTGTGGCTACTAATGGCTACTTTGTGGCTTTTTGTTTACTTCCAGGTGGTCTGGTGTGGCAGCCCACCGCCGCTTTTGACCAATCAACAAGTGACCAAGACCACGCGCACTGCAACCGGCAACGGAACGTCCAATATTGAAATGCTCTAAGCGGGTGAGTAACTACATCAACCATAACTAATGCTATAACTCTACCATTTCGGCTGACATATTTCCACCGAAAGTGTGTGCAAATAAATTGGAATATATATTAAAGCAGTTTTGCCATAAGTATAATATAAAAGCATTTCCAGGGAAATTCTGTAGTAGCATTTTTAGGATATCATTTGCACAGAAGTTTGTTCATCAACCACGACCAACTGGTCGTATGGCTGTGTTGCCCATTTGTTTTAGCACAGTTTGTGGCAAAAAGGTAAAAGCTGGTCCACATTTTTGTTCAAATTCCAGAGCATTGTGCATCCGAAATGTTTGCAGAGTTTGCAAAGCAATTAAAATAGCTCACGAAAATTGCATAATACGCGTGACTTTTGACACATTTTCTGTGTTCTTTTTTCCATATTTTGCAGCTCCGAAGATAAACAAAAATGCATTGATGGCCGGCCATGTTTTTGACGATAGAAATGGTCAACCAAAGAAATGGAAATTTGAATTTAAATTAAACACAAACACAACACAAATAAATATGGAATACAAAAATGATTCTGCGAACGCGGCGCATCCAAGGTTTACGCAACAACTGATGTCCCAGAGGAGAATTTAATTGTCCTTGTTACCTAATCAGACTTATTATTGTTTTCTTATGGTAGCATTTGGGTACTCAAATGTGTTTCAGTTCTGTGAATATGTTCATTGGTAATTGCTTTCAAGCATATTCGTTTAATCCGTAATTAAGACGCTGTGTACATTTTTTGTCCTAAGTCCTAAGAACATAAGTAGAAAAATAAGAAAAATGCAAAACATTTGATAAAAAGAAACTTACAATTCAATTGTTCCAAATGAGATTTACACAACATTGAAGACAACACAGGAAAAGCATCAACAATTGGCGGAAAGAACTGCTGATTGATGGCAAAAAACAAATGAAATGAATGCAAAATAGGATTTAAGTGCAAGGCCATGCAAATGGGGAATTCCTGCGAATTGGCCAACTGTACGTTCTGTTTGCTCTCTCTCTCTCTCTCTCTCTGTGCATGAGTGTCATTTGGCCATTAAGCGTTTAATAGCAGAAATTTATAATTAGCAAAAAGTTCGAATGGAATTGCACGGACAGAGCTGCATCCGTCGAGCGGCAGCTGAACACTTTTGAAACCTAATTGTTTTGTATGCCATAACTGCAACCGCACCATAACATGTTACATTTAAGGAGTAGCACCAGGAATAACTGAAGTAACTCGTGGTTAAGATGGAACCCACATGAACACTTGCATAGTAATTTGAGGATATATTTGTAAGTGGATGTTTGAGCAAAGCGCAGAGCGACACACAAAGCGCTGATTGAAATTCTCTAATACTCTCAGAGCTCAGTGGCAAATGAAACGCATTCATGATGTGTGTAGATATGTGTTTAATCCTTTCATCGAGTCTTTGTGCTAACTGAATCGTTCAGCCGCGGAATTCCCCAGCGGGGATTGCCACGAGGGATAAGCGCACGAGGAAGCCAATTGGTTGCGATGTGGGTTTGTGCTTCATTTAGAAATCATTGAGGCACCACTTGCAGGCTACTCGCAGAGAGTACCCGTGCAGTCGGTCCAAAGCTTGAAACCAAATCCCTCGCAAATTAGATTATTGTGGAGGGACGACATGTTCGACCAAGTTTCTGCTACGCCATTAGTTAATCATGTAAACGGCAGACTATTGATGCCATTGAACCATATTTATATTTGACTACTAAGTAAGATGCAAAGGGGAGAAGGAGAAAGTATTTGAATATTATTTTTGTTGAATTCCTTAATTTATGTTGCGTTGCTTCGGCCGTGCCGAATTCAAATTGTAGCCTCAAATTGATGGATGAACATGCAAATGGCAGCACCCATTCATGGGCATAATTGTGTTTGTGTGTTGTGCTTGGAGCTATCCTTTGTGTGTGTCTGTTAAATGCATATGCTATGTGTATATGCCTTCATATACATGTATGTATATGTCCTACTGCATTCCTAGCACAGTTGTGGAATTGAAAATATTTGAATTTAGAACAAAAAGGGGACAAAACCAACACTTTTGGCCAACCATTTGAGAAACCAAATACACTAAACGACAACAAAAAGCTAAACTAAATTGTAGATCTTAAGCAGATGATGGAAAGGTGTGTTTTTTTGTTGTTGCCCGCTTGCCTAGGGTAGGGTATTCATTAGCCGCCCAGAGCGAACATAAAACATAAGCAAATCCCTTATAATATTTGCATTATTTTCCAACGTTCTGCAAAACCAAACACAAATTAGCTAATGTAAGTTGATGAATAACAAACCAAAGATAAGATATTGTATTCGTATATGAATGTATATGTACAATAACATTTGTTTCATTGTGTTAAATAAAATTGATGAATCTGTGTACGCCGCTCAACTCATTATTTGCGCCAACGGGGATGCCTCGGGGATTCAGTTGGCTCGTTCAGGTCCAGGGGATCTGGCAAAGCAGACAACAATATTTAATGCTAATCGTCCTTTCTTTAGTTAATGGTTTATACTTATTCCGCTTCGGAGGATCCTCACTTTGTGTGTCAATTGGATGCATCTGATGCTCGATTCTGGATTCAACCGTGAGCTCCAAAGCGGTCGCACAGTTCCTGTTTCATTAGCTCTTTCCCATCAAAATATATAATAAAAAACCTCAAATTTCATTAACAAATAACTATTTAATTTAAATGAATTATTGCGGCCCATTTGGATTTGGCCGACACTTGCCAAAGAACAGTTTGAAGACGCCGCTAAAACAGGATCTAAAATTGAACAGCGGCGCATCGTGCCCCTTGCATTGGGCCCCGTCTGCCCCAAACTCTGTCTTGTCCCATTTCAGGTTGACCTTCTTGAACTCTGCCTCGTACTTGGCCTGTCCGCTCAGGGCCAGCTGGCGGAAAGCGTTCCTCCTCTGCTCCAACACCGCAGACACAGACTCACCGCTCCTCACACGCTTCAACTCAGCTTCACGCTCTGCCACGTACTCTTTCTGTTGGCAGGAAGACACGGAATAAGCCAGTTCAAAGCCAAGGAAAATGTGCTGCTCGATGCTTCTCACCTTCTCGAACTGTTTCTTCTGGTTGGGCGTTAGACCCTGCCAGGCATCTGCGGCACTGTTCACCAGTTTCAATAGCCCAATGCCTTCCCCGGCAAAGACTTCACGAAAGTCGCGCCAGAAATTGAAGTGGGCGCAATCGTTGACTGAGTTCCAGTTCACGTTCATCGTCCCAAAATAATATCGAAAACTCGGAGAAATATATAAAAAAGTGTACGTTAATTTGAACTTGTTGATTTCAGTCGTTCAGCCTTCTGCTCGATGCTGAATAAATGATACAGGCAGTGAGGGAGTGACACATCGAATCGAGTGGAAAAGGCACACTTTAATTGTATGCCTCGTTCGTGGAAGGTGTAGCCAGAGATTCGTTCCACATCACACAGATCCACCCATAGGCTAACGATCGAGAAATGTTAATGTTGCTTTCTGCACACCAGTAAAAACACTCGAAAAATGTCCAATATGCTCTTTGGCGGCCCATAAAGAATCGCGTTATCCTGGCACTGCCGTGCCCCATTCGGAAATCGTTCCATTAATGTTTCTTCATGCACAAATTCCCAGTTTTTGTGACCCACGGCAGGCATGCAACAGTGCCATCAGTCGCTCGACTCAGTGGCTCATTATTCAGGTGCGTTCCCCGGCACCAAGCCCCGAACAAATTGATGATCAACATTATCCTCAATGCAGTGTCACGACAGCACGAAGGGGCTGGTGTGGAGGTGGAGGTGGAGTAGCGATGCAAATGCAAAGGCAAATGCAAATGCATATAAACTTAATGTTCTCCTGTCGGTCACATATTTTCTCATGGCTTTCGTTCATTGAAGTTTTGTGCGACGAGCAAGCAAGGGCAAAGTTGCAAAATATTTATGCCTCTCTTCATCCGCTTTACCCTTCGCTGTGTGTCTGTGTGTGTGCGTGTCTCATGAAGTAATGCACTTTATTGAGTGCATTGAGACTCCAAGACCAAGGGACTAGGGACTAGAGACTAGAGACTGCAGACTGGGGACAATGGAGACCGAATTGTTCAGTCACTTTCTCTCCAGACACTTTCAGTGATGGCCATCTCAGTCACTGCAACTGCTACTGTCTCCCTGCTTCTCTTGCTGCACCCTCGGACTGCTCAGTGTTTTCATTTACATATCTTTGTTTTTTCTATGAGGGCACCGCCGGCCTTTAATTGGAAAGTTAGCAGAGCAAGTGACCAGCAACAGCACAACCTGAAAGCGTAATTCCAACTCTGAAATTTAATACCTTTCTTGAAGCCGTTGTCCTCAACGGGTAGCGCTAACAGGGAGCGGTAATAGCGCTCGGTAACATGGTGCAATAACAGCACACGGTAACATGATCCGCTAACAGCGTTCGGTAACATGGTGCAATAACAGCGTTCGGTAACATGATCCGCTAACAGCGTTAGGTAACATGGTGCGCTTACAGCACACTGTAACATCGTGCGCTAACAGAGGCCATTAACAGCGCTCGGTAACATAGCAGTAAATCAGAGCTGCTGCTGCCCTGAACAAACAGCAAAATATATTTAAAAGAAATGGAAACCTTAATAGATTTATTTTTCGTCCAACTTAAAGGATACTTACTTATGTTACATATGTATGTACACATTTCTCGCCTGTTTTTTCTCTCACGTTTACTCCAGATAGTAAAAAGCTGCCGAACCTTTTTTGTTATCTTAAAGCGAAGCTAAAGCTAAGTCCTGCGTTTATATTTATTTTGCATTTGTACAACACCACAGACTCTAAGTAGAAAAGCCGCTTTTGCCGCTGCCCTTTGCCCGCTTGAGCCGAACGTCGTGCCTGGGTTCGATTCCCGGTGTAGAGCATGCGTTGAATATTAGTTTTAGATTCTAACTTAACCTGCTTCCAACTCAGGGCATGATTAGATATAAAATAAAGAAAGTTCGGTCTTTGGAAGCTACCAACTTTTTGTTAAATATTTTATAATTATAGATCAATGGTAAAATTGTACAAGAGAAGTTGAGTCAGAAGTAGATCCTTCAGCGGTATGAGCAGCTAAAGAAAAGTAGAATGAATATCGAACACTTGATGAAAGCTGTAAAATAAAACAGTGTTTGGATTATTTGTTCCATATTTCCTGCAGTACAAATATTTCAACTTAATATGGAAATTTATACAAATTAGTCTGAGATTAGAAGCGGCAGTTTGGTATCTTAGAAAGAGAGAAAATGTGCGAGGAGCTACAGAAAAAGTTTCGTAAGCGCGAGAAATTGTGCTGATGGTGCGCCACCTGATAATTCCCAACTCTTTTTTTCCAAGTCTAGTTCTGCATGTTGGACCGTTGCAACAATTTCAAAGCACTTCCATGAGCCGGATGAAACATTGTGCCCTTGAAATCTACAAATTAAATGTGCACCAAAATGAATGTTTTGAATTTGCAGAGTTTTCCTTATTGCAAACACACCACTGAGCACTTGCAAAAAATAAATAGAACCAAATTAGCAACAAAGAACATGTGAGAAGGCGTCTTTAAATGTTAACCACCAACCAACCAACCACTGGCAAAGTCAACCAAGAACTGAGCCGACAAAATGAAGGCGTGGAAGGTACAAATGGGTGCGAAGGCAGCGTACGAGTGGGTGGGAGTTGCTGCATAAATTGGGACAACATGTGTAAACAGTGACATTATTTAGCTAAGCAATTGTCCCTCCTCGCTCTCTCTCTCTCTCTCGCTCTGCGTGTGTGTGTGACAACAGTGGCTTGCAGCAAGTAAAACGAGAAAAGGCCAAAGGTCAGATATGATAAAACATAGAAAATATTCAACAAATTTCAACAAATAAAATATTCCTGCTTATAGAAATATGATGGATGACCAAAGATGAATCAATTGTTGCTTATCAGCTGCAACCACTGTGCCTGCAGATTGTGTGGGTTGTGTTGAAATTCGTGCAAATATTGGACAATTTATGCGAATTTCGAAATGAGAACACGAGTCGAGTGCTGGACAGTACACCGATTTTTATGAGGCAAACAAAAATCAAGTGAGGAGAGAGAGAGCAAGCAACAAGCGTAAGTTGTTCGATTTTATGTTGTTTTGTTAACACCCTGGCAGCATCAGCATCAGCATCAGCATCAGAATCCACAGCAGTAGAAGCAACAGGTAACAGGAGCAGAGCAGAGCAGGGCATGGGTCTGACTTTGGGGCCATACCGGACCACAAATAAACAAGGCAATAAGCGGCACAGGCCACACGCAATTGCTGCCGTTGCTCTTCATTATACATACGAGGATGTACATTTGTATGTACATGCGAGCGTTACCTGTGTGCGTGTGGATGTGGATGTGGATGCAACCCCTCTTCTTGGCTCATTACTTCAAATAAGCTCGAATAGCATCCGCGGTGTCAGTCCATTTAATTATGCAGACGCCCGACAGTTGGCCGCCTCCGCCGCCGCCGCCTTGACCGTCTCCGGTTATATTTCAAAACCGGAACGCACACCGGCCAAACGCTTCAGTTGCCACACGGCCATCGTGTGAGCCGCACACACAGCACAGAGATAACCAGAGGCAGCAACCAGCACAAGGATTCTGCCCATCATTATGGGCCAACCACTGACTGGCGTTGGTCCCAGCAACTGGACGCTGTGCGGCGCCGTACTGCTCTTCATTCTGCAGCTATTCCAAACCTCCGATGCACTGCATCACACCGAGGAGGGGCTCGAGTTGCTCTTTCGTGAACGGTGAGTAGATTCCGTACATCAAAATTAAAGATCTGTGAAGAAAGGCAGAGAGTTCCAAGAGATATTTCGTGTTGTGGTTGCTGCCTGTACGCGTTGAAGACTCTTTCTTGAATATAATGGAACTATTTCCGATGGCAAACAGAAAACTCTCAAAAGTTTAATCATAATTCAATTCTAAATATATTTTATTCCAATCGTTTGGGCTGAGGCAAAGGTTACATGAGGTTTGTGTACAGTTTCTGCCAAATTGAACCAGAAGCAAGTTGCTAGACTCTAGAGTCCAGAGTAAGACTAGCAACCGAATACACTGCAAATAGTTAATGCGTTTATATTGTATATTTTCAGCTCACAATCGGACTGGGAGAATGTGTGGCATCAGGAGACGCATTCCCGTTGCCGGGACAAGCTCATCCGTCAGCTGTACTGGGCCTGCGAGAAGGACATCTATCGTCTGACGCGACGCAATCGCAAGCGGACGGGCAACGATGAGGCCTGGCTCAAGCAGAGCTCCGCCACGAAACGTGAGTCCAAAGATGAGCCCTGGAGCCGGCCAAGTCCTTCACTGCAAATACTTTCAGCGGGAACGCCACCATCGACTTGGCTGCATGTCAACTATGCCAATATGTTCCTGAGGACACGTCGCTCCAACGCTCCATCGATCACCAATGAATGCTGCACCAAGGCTGGCTGCACCTGGGAGGAGTATGCCGAATATTGTCCCTCCAACAAGCGGCGCAATCATTATTGATTTCCCCCACAGATACTATGGTATATATGTGCTTTCCTTTTGTTGTATCCTTTGCCGTTGCTGTTTTTGTTGTGGTTCTTGTTGTTGTGGCTGTGGCTGTTGCTGTTGCTGTTGCTGGTGTCATTGTGTCGTTTTGGGTGTGCGTAAAGCGTAAATAAATAAAGTTTATGGATCGTCAAGGTTCACAATAAAAAGAGAAGAATAAATAACTCCTACTAAGTTGATCTAGATTTCTATACATGCTACGAGTATATAAGTTGTATGTATATATGTATGTATGTATGTATATGCTCGGTATATATGTATATGTATCTGGTATAGCTATTGGTTTTACAATTTGGTTTCTACATTTGATCCGCATTGGAAAGTTCTAAGACTCTTTGAGTGACGTTCTTTCTTTTCCTATTTCACTTTTTGGGATTACATCAAACAATGAGAGAGAGAGAGAGCTAAAACGATTAATTACGTTTAAGTTATGCAAAAAAATAACAAATAAAATTCCCAAAATGCAAACCAGCTCCGCAAACTATAATTATTCGCACTCTAAATTTGCAAACATAATTCCCAAAAATGTTCAATTTAAAATTAAATTACAATTCCACCGTGTGATGACCTGCAGGGATCTGTTCGGCAATGCTGCAGGGAATTTCTTCACGAAATCCAACCTAATCTATTTGAGACAGAACGCGAAAAAGAGCGCAGCAGAACGAAGTATTTCCTGGTGCATAGTTTTCACTTCAAACTTCAACAATGTCTGCTCCCTTCTATCTCTCTCTCTCTCTCTCTCTCGCCCTGTCGATGTCTTCAAGTGTTGCAAAAAAAACCTTTTAGTATAATATCACTTAGTCAAAATCCCCTAGCCTCCCTAGCCTCCGCAGCCCATCAACATGCTGTGGCCTCTCCATCGTCATCATTTTCCTTGCGACTCTTGACCGGGCCTTGGCCTGTGGTGCCACTGTGTGATGGACGCGGACGCTTCGAGGCCTGGCCCTGATCGTAGTGGCTGTCCAGCATATCCAGTAGCGACAGCTGTCGCATTTTAGCACCAGCTGGTGGCGAGCCTCCACCTGCTGCTGCTACTGCAACTGTGACTGCTGCTGCTGCCACGGATGCTGCTGCTCCTGCTCCTGCGCCTGTTCCTGCTCCTGCTCCTGCCAGGCTGCTCTCGACGCTGGGCGTTGCCTCCAGGCTGGCGGCCATCATCATGGCATTCGCCTCTTCATCGTCGGAGAGCAGAAGGGCGGCCGGCGAGCATGTCGAGTCGTCAAGCGAGCTAAACAGATCTGGACTTTGTTCCTTACTGGCGCTGATCAGCTTCTTGTTCGGCTTTGGAGTCGAACCCGATGATGATGGCGGCGTCTTTTTCTTCAGCTCATCCCGTATAAAGTCATAGAGGTTCGGCATGGGGGCTGGCTGGCTCGATGACAATGAGTTGGTGCGTAGACTGTCGTCGAAACGGCGCAGCACGGTCCATAGCTGACGCACGGTGGTGCCCTCTCTGCGGAACAGTTGCCACATCTCGTGCAGCTCGTCGCGCAGCCGAACGTTGCCGAAGGTGTAGTAGGCCAGTGGGCGGCGCAAAGTGGCACAAACCATCAGCTGCAGCAGCGACTTGAGACGAGCATCGCCGCCAAAGGCACCGCAGCCCCAGTTGCCGGTGGCCACGCCCGGTGGCTCGCTGGACAGCGCGTGCATGAATCCGCTGTGGGCCTTGTTCAGTTCCCGCTCCACTAGATCTTCCCAATACTGATGTCTGGCATGGGCAAACTGCAGCGCATCGATGGCCACAATCGCCGTCTGGCGGCGTCTGGAACTGTCGCGCGGCGTTAGATCCTCGTGATTGCCGGACCAGGCGAAGGTGCTGGCATAGCCGGTGTAATTGCTATAGCGCTCCGCACCCAGCACCATCAGCGCCTCAGTGGGACGAAGGGACTCCGTGAAGAGTTTGCTTACCAGCAGTTCCGGGCAAATGACAAAGCGAATCTCCTCCTGCACACAGCCATGACCGAGCACGCCGCCGCCCAAATACTTGTTGGCAAAGTCCACCTGCAGCAGGCCCACGCCCTGATCCTCAATCGTGCCAGCCGCATTCACGTGCAACGGCACGTCGCCCAATGGTTTTGTCACTTCATTCCAAATCGTCGTTTGGTCCGGCTCGATGCTGCGACGCAGAAATGTCACACAGCCGGTGGGCACATTGCTGCCGTCCCGTTCCGTGGGGCAGACGCGACGGAAATAGTGCATAATGCACTTGAGCTTCTCCAGCACTGCCGCGCCCGAGGATTGATAGAGCCTGTGGGGGGTTGGGGAGGGTTGAGCATTTGAGGCTAAGGCCACTGAGTCCACTCACCTATTGAAGTTGATGTCGGGGAAGGTGCTGTACTCCGATTTGGGCTTGAGGGTGTTGCGGCGCGGATAGGTACACAGAAAGGCATTGGCCAGCAGGCACGAGATCTGCTGCTGGGTGAGCGTGATCGTGCCGTTCGTATGCTGTTTGAGCAGTGGCAGGGAGGCCTGCACGATGTCGGGCAGACGCAGGGCCAGACGGATGATGCGTGGCAGGAGATCCTCGAAGAACACCTTCGTCTCGCTCTCGTCCAGCTCCTCCTCGAGCAGCTGGTGCAACGCACGAAAGTTCCACTTGCCCTTGTACGTTGTGTTGTAGGAGAGTATCGCATCCTGGAGCTGCTCGCTGCTGGCAATCGGCTGCAGCAGTGCCCGCTCGATCATCTCCCAGCGGGAACCGATCGTTGTGCTGCCATCGCCATTCTCGCGTGGATATTTGCTCTCCGGTGCGCAGGGCAGACGCACATGGTCCGAGTCCCATTTGCCGGCGCCCTTGAATGGACGGGGCGGCACCTCGATCGACTCGCGTATGGGATGCTTGTGCATCACGCGGTGCAAGCTATTGGGTGAAACGGCACCCATATGCTCCAGCTGGAAAAGCGGTAGCCCGCGGTGTATGTCCTCAATGGGCACGCCTCGCCAAGTCTGCTCCGGCGATGGTGGACCCGACATCGAGCCTGTACCTATTGCGAATCAGATTCATTCATTAGCCATGTGTTCATGTGTCTGTCCGCCTGCTCACTCACCATTTGCCGATTCTTTCTCCACTTTGTTCACTTTCTCCACTTTGGGCGGCGAATCGCCGGCTGGTTCTGCTGCCATGCCGGTCTTGGCCTCCGCGCCAGGGCTGCCGACAGCCGCCTCCTCCATGTCCAACTCCATGCCCACCGTCAACGCCGCAATTCCCCTGCAATTGAGTGCAGACTCCAGAAATAATTTATGAAATGAACGCAAAATTTTGACGAGCTGTGTGTTTCCTGTGTTTTCTGTTTATTGTGTTCTTTTTTTGGTGAATTTGGTTTTGACATCAAAATGATGAAGCTGTCATATTCCTCGGTTTTCATGTTCTGTACAATATTACTAGCTAACTAGGGCTTTCAGCACTAAACATATAATTATATCCGATGGATGAATGCATTTACTACAATGTATCTTCTTTTTGGGACTCATTTTCTTTTTGAATATCCGTAGAATAAGGTTTCAGCAAAAAAGGTTTGCTGTGGTTACATGGCAACTACACGCTAACTACACATTTGCCGCAGATTATCTACGTTTTCATGTAATCATCGACAGAGACACCCGACGAGGAAAAAGTGATGTAGCGTAAACGGTCACCCTGAAGACCACATTCCCGCCCACAAAGTGCCCGTTTATGGCATGTTTGTGCAAATCGTGGTTTGGAGGCATGTTAAGAGAGGCATAGAAAATTAAACCCATTCAAATTAAAATCCACCCCACTACAACAAATTGTAAATCTTAACATTTCAATATTGTTGTGTGGTAAGAAGAATTTTTTAATTTTTTATTTTGAAACAAAGTGTGACCACATGTCGGGAATAATCACGCGCTAAATTATTAAAACTACTACAAGTTTCAGGGCTATCAAGTTGCACATTTTTTTTGTTGAAAAAACTGAATTATATTAATAAACTTCGCTGGGAATTATCTAACAGTAAGTCTTAATCAATTGAAGGAATGACTTGCCACAATGTTTAGTAAAAAAAAGTGACATCAAATTAAATACTCATTTTAAAAATATCTTTGGCGCGTAAAGATTGCTTATTCCGTTCCAGGGTGAATGGCAAATTGGCAAACATGTCAGTTTAAGGTAAAGTCATTAAATATTTTTGAGAGCACCTTTGAATATCACATTTTTCTATTCATTTATGGAAATAGGGTATACACATGCCCATACTGTACCATAACTACAGAAACATGCAACTAATTGTCAAATACGTAGCAATACATTCCCACTCAAGTAACGTTTTATGCTATTTTTGTTGGTTGACCTGTTTAGATTTAAACTTAATTTGTAAGCACTCCAGCAAAAGGAAGTCGTGAAAACTAGCCAATCTTGTGGAGAATTGATTGATAAATCGGATATAATTATAGTTTTAGCGCGGAGACTCCTAACTAGCTAGTAATATAAAATATAACATAAAAATCGTGGAAAATTATTTTAGAATTACGGTATATTTACAGTATATTTTGAAAACGCAATGGTATATTTCCGAGGGTCTGTCGGTATGTCTTATCGATAATTTAAGCTCAGTGGCCATCAAAAATAAACAATTATTTTCTTGTTTTTTTTTTACTTTTCCCGAAACCAAAACTCGCGTCTGAAATCCTAAAATTTTAATAAATGCTGATCTATAGCTCGAGGAAAATCGTCAGTCGATAAGTATGTGCTAATTCGTCTTACAAAATAATGTTTTCATTTTTGCGGTGTTCAAGTTGAAAGAGAAAAATACTGTAAAGTGCATATTTATATGTGTGTGTTTGTGCATGCAGAGGTGCATATGTATGTGTGTACATATTGAATATACAATTGAAAGCCCCAAAAACAGGTAAATTGTTAGGTATTGTGGATAATTGCATGGGTTTCTTGTGAACAAAATTTTCCCAAAAAGCTTGCCACATCTCCCCATTCGTTGACGTCAGTGGCGGCAGAAACGCCGCTTTATTTACTTCCCCTTCCACCACCGCCACTCTCTTATGTTCTCCGAATGTCTGTCGTTCACCTCTCTCTCCCGTCCCTCAGCCCACTTATGGTCCATTCTTAAGCGCTGGAGCCTACGTGTAAGCGGTGGTGGCTGCTCTCTTAGCATCGCATACACGTGCAAGCCGCCGGGAGAGCGGCGACAACTAGCCAGAGCGTTTTTATATAAGGTGGGGCGTTTCAAGAGCGCACTCTGGATTTAGCTATCTATGCAAATTACACTGGAAGTCCTCTTACCTCGTCTATTTTCAAGTTTTTTATAACATGTACACATAAGATGACACTCTAGTCATGGGAATAGCATTACTTCACCTGATAATATGCACCTTCTACTAGCGCTGCCGCCAGAGAGAGATTGAGAGAGCGAGCGTGGGAGAGAGACTTGTTTGTTTGTTTTGACGCAGAAGCAGCGCCAAAATCAACGCCAGCGTCGCTGCTGCTGCTGCTTAAAAAACAAAATACTGCAAAACAACAAAATCAAAATAAAAAATATTTAATTGAATGTACTTTTCCAAAAGTTCAACAGACTTTTATCTGCCACAAGCTAATGTTCTAATCAGCACTTGCGCAGTTCTCTCCTCTCCCTCTTCCTATGATTCTATTTTTGCTGAAGTTTCTTCCACCAAGTTCTTAACCATGGTACAATAAATGGAAGGGAAGCTGTCTGGGAGAGCCGAGCAAACCTGATTTAGTTGCATTTACCACACACTGAAAGAGAGAGAGAGAGTCGTTTTGCAACCCACAACTAGCCTTGCCTTTTGAGGTGTTTACTTTGCGTCTGCCAGAGCTTCTAGTCGTACCTTATATTTAATATACCTTCCAATTGCCCCTGCTGCTGCATTCCCCTCTTCTGGCTCACTCGTTTCGCTTACCTGTGGCCTAGCGCGTAAACAAATGAAAGCAGCAAAAGGGGCAGCAGAAACAGTTATCACTCAAAGAATTCTACAAATTAGTATGTGTGCCAGGGTGAGTGTGCCCCTCTCTCTCGCTCTTTATCACTCTCTCTGAATGTTTAGCCTTCAAATATACGTATTTGTTGCCTTGACCATAACCTAGAAATACACTAAAGCGTTCGTTCGTTCTCTTTCTCTTTCTGAAAGCCTTTTGCGTCAGCTGCCAAAACAGGTAGAGGAGGGTGGTGTGGGGGCGAGGGTGAGGGTCTGTGCATTGCATAGATATAGAAAGCAGCGAAAGAAAACCGCCCCGAAAATGCGAAATGTTAGTAAACTTATTCAAGGTCACCCCTCAAGTATGAACTAATACTAATCAACGGCAATCAGTGGCAGCGGCAGAAGCAGCAGCAACGCCAACATCAGCTGCGACAGCGACTGCACTTTTGCGTCGCTGCTGCCTTCCTATGAATCAATTTTAAAAATTCAAGTTTTGCAGGGTATAAATTAAAATATGAAATTTCTGATGGTATCCACATACTACATACATATGTATGTATGTAGAAATGTATCCACAGTGTGGATAGGGAGCATCTGATAGTCGTAATACTCGCCACTCGACCTCTCACTTGCTCGAATTATTGGTGGGAGTCTATGGGGAGTGGTTGATCATGTGATCTCCATATGTTGTTGGGCGAGAGCCGGAGTCCCGATAGGGATCCATGGATGGATGGCTCGGCTCTTCTTCCATCAGTTGCCTCTGAAAAAACAAAACTATTTATAGCTGCTTGATGGATCTTCTCTTCCTGTCGCTCAACCTCCCCACTCTACACTCCTCTCTCTCTCTTATGCACTCTGTCTACTGTACCGCCGCACTACACACGCTCTCCTCTCTGTGCCGTCGGGCTCTCCCGCGCTCCCCACTCTTATGTGCTTTTGTTCAATTGTGTGCAATAATACGACAACAACAAAACGATAAATGAAATTGTTTTTGGCTTTTGCTTTTTGGTTTTACTTGTTTGTTGCTTTTGCTTTTTGTCAACGCGACTTGGCTCACGTTGGCTCGCGAAACAAAGAAGATGAAGGCAGCAGCAGCGACGAAGCACAGCCGCAAAAGGAGAACAAAAGTGTGCAATTAATTATTATACCCTTCGGGCAGTGGAGGTATACTGGTTCTGATCAAATGTTTTTTCCACAATACCAACAAGAAGGGACAAGAATTTGCATCTCCAGACACAACATTTTCGTAGTGGTACAGAGGTTCTTCGAACTTTAATCAATATCGGAACAGTGTATCATACAGTGGAAAAGGAATCGTCATTCTGCCGAAGGGTATCCCTTCTCAAAAGTACATATTGTCATATGTACATATGTATATACATATGTATGAGTGGTAGAGAGAGAATGGGAAACAGTGAGCTTTGACCACGTGTTGATAGGGCGGGTCGGGTCGCTAAACCCGTCGGCTCATATCCAACCCCCCCTTCCTTTCCTGCACTATCTCACTCCCTCCTCACCACCTCCTCACCACCTCCCTGTTTCTGCGGCCTATCCATTTTTATTTAGCAAAAACGAAAAACAAAAAGTTTTTGCCTGCGCGCATGACCTTGAAATTTTCTATAAGAAGCAAAACATCTGACTGCGACGCTGACGCAGGCAGCGACAGCGGCATCGATTGCAGTGCGAAATTAAATGAAAAAAACGCAGAGAATTGCCTTTGGTTCGAAAGCTGTTGTTACCCATTGATGACATTTTAAACTATAAATCTGAATAGAAAAACAGTTCAAATAATTAATTGTTTAATTATTTATTTGATGCGAACTTTTCTATGGCTATCCTGATATTAAACAATAAAAGAGAGGGAATACGCACTGAAAACAAAAACTTAAAGAGAGGATCAAGAGTAAATGTGCACAATTTATGATGCCATAGAAGTTCTTTTTGTCGGTCTGATGTACCCAGCTTAAGGTTAAAAATAAGGGTTCAAGGGAAGTTGCTCTTTGGAACAACAAAAATATTTAATATAAAGCTTGTCTTCACCACCCAAAGGGGTGCCCCCCTTAAGCCTAAACTCTCAACCGATTGGAGGATTGCCATGCAAACAGATACCTGGCGACACTTAATAGGTATTTTCACTTGTCTATTGTACTTTGGGAATAGATAAATGTACTAGACGTAATGGTTAATTCAAAGAAAATACAAAAATGCCATATATTTTATGAATGTACATATGTATGTATTGTATGTACATATGTACATACGATACATTTGGCCATTTATCGCGTCTCTGCACACATTATTATCTACTTCCTGGGGGCCACATAGCGGCAATGCGAGAACACCCGAAAATCGAACAAAGACAAACATCCAAAACTTGTTGTTTTTTCCAAGGGAGAGAGAGATAAAATTAAAGATAGAGAGAGAGCCAACACGCATTAAAAACGAATTAATTTTTGCAACAACAATATAACTTAATGTGGAAATAATTGTAATTGTTTTTTTTTTTCATTTTCTCGTGTATTTTTTGTTGTATCAAGGCTGTTTTTATTTTATATTTTGTTTGTTTCTATTTTTCTCTTCCATTTGTTATATAATCCGCGGCAGTAGGTTTTTATTACAATTCTTTTAATTTTTATTTTATTTTTTGTTGATGCCCAGGCATTTACTGATTGGCGCCATCTGTTGGCCGGCGGCGTGATCATGTCTTTGGATTTCACTTTCGAAGTCCACCCACATGTGTGCACGCACTCCCACTACCGCATAACGGTAGTGTTAAATACCCTGCCAGTGGAACGTATTTGGGGTTGCTTGATGAGGTCTGTCAGTGTCGAACATAATCTTGATCTATAATTATGGAGTTTAATCTAGGTAGGTAGAAATCTACCTCAATAAATATCTTTGTTTTAAAGTGCAGGAATCCCTGAAACCGGATACGATTTTATAAAATCTGAAATCTAGAATGTCTGTAAAATCATTTTTAAAATTTTCCACAATTATTAAACCATACAATCAATGCATAAAGTCATTTAATTAAATCTTATTACTGTCATTGGGTACAGATAAACCAATTTGAAACCTTTACAGAATTTTATGTTTATACTGTGCTGTAAAATTTATCGTATGGGGAATAGATTCTTTATCTTCAGTTTCTTTCAACAGAAACTACTTGAATTGTACAAACCATTTGTGTTAGCGTATCTAATATTTCGTTTTGACTATGGCTTTTCCTTGTGTGGTATATTTATTTTGATTGCGACGCATGTGTTTTGTTTTTGTCTTTGTTGGTTTTATTTTTGCAATGTTTTTTTTCTTCGTGTTTTTGTTGTTTTTTAATTGTCTTTACACATTTATTGGGGTTAAGGTCTTCTTGACTTGCCATCACCTCTTTTGGCCTTTTTGCTGTTGTTGTTGTTTCTCACTTTTGTTTTTATTTTCTTGCATATTTATTTTTTGCACACATTTTATTCATCTTGTGATATATGTTGTACATACATATGTACTTTATACATAGATACATATGTACATATATGTATGTGCATATATCTGTATCCTATATTCATTTAAAATTGTTTAATTTTATTTTTCGAAAACGTGCAAAATGCAAAAAGCGATTTCTCTTTTGCTTCGTTTTTGTTGTTAAATGGGGGCGTGAGCACTGCCAAAAAAAATTCAAAATTAATAATAACAAATTTCTTTTGAACTTTTTGAATGTTGTTGCAAGGTGTCAGCCATTTTGCATTATCAACTAACGGTAAGTGCCTGAAGCATATTAAAAGTGAATGGAACAACCAGCATGTGTCGCGCGTCATGCGGCTGCTCCCCACAGTCGGTTGCGTCTAACAAATTGTAGCTTGGAGTCGCCTTACCTCTATTTGAATTAACTTTGTATGAACGATTTTAGTGTCCGTGGAGATCATTAAAGGCATCCAATTTTGAGAGTTAGACCCTCCCTCGTAATTCTCTCTGCACCAGTCTCGTGTCTCCTTTTCAATTATAATGCTGTTGTTCCCGTCAGCGTCTTAGTGTCAAATTGGTTGTACGACCTTTGGATGGGATCCAGCCATTTTTTCCAATCCCATTGCCCATCAAGGTGCTGCCAACTTGTTTTTTGTGCACACACACACACACACATTCCAACCATGATAACCTAAACCTGGGGCTGCACCTGCACCTTCACCTGCACCTGCACCTGCACCCCCACCTTCAACATCGTCGTACGAGACGATGTATGCGGCTGTCGGATTATTACTCACTTTGGGGTCTTATCAGTCTCAGTCTTACTTTTAGTTAGTCAACACTCAAGCAGCTCCCTTCGACCCACCACTACGCCCCACTCTACCCCCTGCTATAGAGAACAACAAGTGCCATTCAGTCTGTTGCGGGCAAAGTGACAAATCCGCACACCCTGTCCCGTCGTCAACGGCATAAAGCCCAGTCATAGCAAAAGTCTGTTAGAAATTTGGTGACGTCAGCCCGAAACAAGAACTTGTGATGAAATTGTTACAATAAAGAAAGTCAGGGGAAGCGGTACTCGAAGTTAATGGAAGTCAGGAGAAGACTTCGAAAGACTTACAAAGAAATTTAGTGTGTTTTTATATTAGCAGAAAATTCAAGAATCTGCAATGCATAAAGTATTAATTTTTGTGTAAATGAACTTTCCCTTTTGGATATCTGCAAATTCTTCCAAATTTTCCCACACATTAGTACACAAAAAATTAAATACAAAATACCCAAGAAAATAATAAATAATTATTTTTGTCACATTTTCAATGTCAACGTTTTCAAAAAATTTTCATTTTGTCCAACGAAACGAATATTTTTGTTTTCTTCGATTTAAGTACCCTGTTACCCTGTTGGTCGTGGCGTAACCAAAAAGTGGTATAAAGGTATCCATTTGATAATAGTTAATGTGCGCTGTTCAGACATCCTAGAAAGACTATCAAATGTCCACAGTTTTCATGATGATGTAAGGATCAGGCTATAATTGTATCATTTGGGTGAGGTGCTTATCTCGGTTTCAGACCAACACCGCTTAGAGGGCATCTGATAGTCGTTATGTGCGATGATATCTAGCCTATTTGTTTTTGCTGCACTTTTAATTTGTTTTTCGGTTTTTGTTCGATTTGCGTCACCAAAAAAAAAAATATACATATATAAATTGAAATATTTTGGTAGGGGATGTGCTGTATGGGCGTGGCGGTGTGAAAAACTTTTTATTTTTCTTTCTGTTTGTTTGTTTTGTTGCTTAAGTTTTTCAATTTATTATACAATTATTTTCCGTGTGTGTGCGTGCGCCTTTTGTTGTTGCTCTTTTGTGTGTACACTGTGTGCTGTTTCGTGGAGAGGTAGAGAGACAGGGATAGGGTGGTAGCAGTGGGTGGGACAGACAGAGGGGCGATTCACATTGCACATTGTCGGCGTCAGCAGTGGCAGCGGCAGCGGCAGAGGCAGAAGCGTTTGCGGCAAGAGCGCACATGGCAGTATGCCTGTGAATGTATGGATGCGTGTGTGTGTGTGCGTTTCTGTCCGTGTCTGACATCAGCGACAACAATAACAAAGCAACGTGCGCCCCAAAAGCGAAAAAATAAAAATAAGAAAGAAAGAAACGGCAACAAAATCGGCAGCAAACCAGTAAACACGTCAGCCGCGCAACAAAAGAGAATGTGAGTCAAAGAGTGTCAGAGAGGGGTTGGAGCCACAAAAGGAACAAGGGAAAGAAAGAGAGAGAGCAAAAACAATTCAAAGAGAGGCAGAGAGCAACGAAAACCGGCTGACTGGCAGGCGGATAAACAGGATAAGATGAAGATTATGAAGAGAAAGGACCGGACTTCGAGAATGAGAGGCACATAATCAAAAGAGTGCAATAAATGACGTTGCTGGCAAGAGCGGCTTATAACGGAGAGAGAGGGGAGAACGAATAATAACAGCAAAATATGAAGAGTTTCGGCCATGAAGCAAAGAGAATGGAGCTTCACATGATGATTGATGGCTTGCAAAGACTGTGACAGACAGTGACAGAGTGGCAGCGGGGGGAAGAGAGCGTAAGTGTGAGTAGTTTGCGTGGCAGGCAGCAAACTGAAATGCTGACACGTGAGCTTTTCCAAAGACAGTGAAAGAGAGCGGGAGCGGGAGTGGGAGGGAGAGCTCACGCAAACAAGTTGCTCTGCGAGAGAGACGCGACACGGAACAAAACAAGTTGCGCTCAGTGAGTCAATAGCAGTGTGGGAGTGAGACAGAGCTGTTTGTATTTTTTTGCATTTGCAATGACAACACCCCAAACGACACGCTCTCTAGAGCTGCTCCGCTCTCGCTCTTAGTCTTTGTTTGTTGATGAAATGTTATTGTGGCGTCGCGTGATTGCTGCGCTGCCCAAATAGCGGTAAAGGGGAGCAGGCTGAACGAACTCGAGACAAAAGATAACACGCACACCACACACACACGCACAAGCCCGCTCTCTTTTCCGCTCTCTTCTGCTCTCTCGCTGGAGTGTGTGTGCGCGTGTCTGTGTGTCACCTTATTATTGTAGGTCATAAATGCATTCACATGACTGCACTGACAATCGCGAGCTCTCTCTCGCGCTCGCTCTCTCCAAAGCGAGAGAGAGTGTACTACGTGTACATTGAATGCGCTACGATTCGGCCTTACGCGACTTGCGAAGAGCAGGGCAGGCAGCGCTAGAACGGGATGGAGATGGATGAATCACTTGTACGGTAAATGATGAGACATGGAATGGAGACAATGTTGGAATGGGTTATGTGTTGTTATGCACATTTATCTTATGCAACAGTTTTAGTTTAAACTTTAAAGCGACTGACGACTGTAATCTATCTGTTATGGAAGTTAGTTTTACGATCATTTCCAAGGAAAAGCACCACTGTACACCTGTTTTCATTCATTCTTTGTATGAAATTTCAAAGTTGACTCAAGAACAAGCCTCTGGGCAGTAGCAGTGCTCAGCCGAACGTAGTGGAACCCTCATTGGCAGTAGGGTATTTCAGCAAGTCGAGCAAGTCTGGCAAAAATGTCTATGCTTGGGTTTCCTCTGCTGCTCTGCCCCGTCTGTTTTGCTTTTTAACCCTGCTGTTGCTGTCATAATCATAGCGGAGGCTTTGCAATTCTCTCTCTCGCTGAAAACAGCGCTTGCGGAGAGTCACACTTTTGTTTTGCCTGGAAAAATGTTTGTTTTTGCTTTCCATGATACTTTGCCTCTCTAAGATGAGAGAAGAATTTTCTTATTTGTCTCTCGCTCTCTCTGGCTCTGTTTGTCACCCACAACAACAGCTTGGGTACCGCACTCATTTAGAGGGCACTCAATACACTCTGGCTCTGCCACAGAGATGGAGTACGTGTTCTACAAGATGAAGAAAAGAGCATCCACAGAGTGAGATAACTATAAAAAACGTGACGTATGCGCAATATGCAACGGTTAAGAGAAGCAGTGAGAGAGAGGGACAAAGCAAAGAGAGAACTCACTGCATTTTGGCTCTCTTTATTATGTTTGCTTCTTGTTGTTTTTGCAATGTGATTTGCTATTCCGTCTCTTTCGAGTTAATTAATTTTCATTTTCCGCTTGATCATTGTCAATGTCTTTCTCTTGTTGCCTTTTTGCCTATCTCTTACTCTCTCTTTCTTCTTGCCGCAGCCCTAATTTTCCACTTTTTTAATGTTTTTACCATTTCCTTAAATTTCTTCATATCCTAGATATGAAACAAACACAAAACAAAGAACTGCATTTCCTGTGCACTTAGCCAAAAGGCTAATTCAAACTGATAAAGTCAAATTCCTTCTAGGAATTGTCCCTTAACGACAGACCATTGGTTGAGTTTCAGCAAGACCAAAACGATCTTTGTTTCAAAAACAATCTCAATGATGCTTTTAATTTGTTGGCTTATTCTTTTTCAATATTTTTTATTAGCTTTAAAATGTATTTTTGTAGATTAATGGGAGTTTCTCATAATAGATTGGAAAGATTCCTTAGACGGTCAGCAATCTGAGGGCCTTCATCTCCTGCTTGAGATTTCAATTAAATTTCCTTGGGTGTGAATAAAAACATTATATTTTTCTTAACATTTGTTTCCACAGCTTGTTGTTCTTGTTTTTCTTGTTTCTGCGGGCTCTTCTTGTTCTTATTCACCTTAGTGGACCAACTGCAGCAAAGTAAACAAGAAGCTGGAGAACAAGAGGGAAACAAACGCACCAAAAAGATTCAACCAACTAAAACAAAAACAAAATAAAACAAAAAATGCGGAGAAGAGGAGCAAACAACACAAAAAATGAACTCAGAAAAGTGGCAAACTGGTTGAACGTGCCAAATTCCAATTAGTTGGGGCACTTGAGTGGCTCCCCAACTGTCCTTACCACTCGCCGTACTCTGCTGCCCCATTCTCCATTCCCCTTCCCGCTCTCTATCTCTCTCACTTTGGGAGCAGCGCCCTTGGGCGAAAGACAAACTGTATGAAAAAGTCATGTTTACTGTAAACTTTTTTCACTTTTGCAGTAGCCTTCTTTTAATGCCCCTTGAGAGCAGGGTGGATTTACGACCGTGCCTAGTTGAAGAATCATCAAAATTCAACAAGAAATCACGAGCTGAAATGTTTTGGATGTGGAGATATCATAACCGTTATAGAATTTAAAATATAAACATCATTTAGTACATTTTCATGTTTAAAAATTGCAAATGAAAAATGTGCAAGGGTATCCGAAGGGCTTAAGTCTCCCAAAAGCCTGCGAGTCCTTTCTTTCCTCTTCCTTTCGTCTTTGTTTTTGCTACTGCCTCTTCATCTTGTCCATTCTCTGGCTGTTCTTATATTTCTTGCAGCACTTCAATCTTATGGTTTTTGTTTTGTTGTTGTTTGCGATGAAGAAGTCGAACTTTTGCTGCCGCTTTGAGCTTTGCTTCTGCTTCTGTGTCTGTTTCTGTCGTTGCTGCCACAGCACTTCTGTCGCTGCCTCTTCCTGCCTATTCGCCGTTTCTGCTGACCATGAAACGTCTGCCAGGAGACGGACGGACAAGCAAGCCACTAACAGAAGGAAACAGAAAACGGAGGCCGCCGTAGTCAGAGAGAGAGAGAGCAGTCAGTAATCAGCATAAGACCATTTTTCTCAATGGCCACGATGCAGGGCATATTTCGTAGGGCATTCGAAGGTAAGGGCAGTTGTTGGAATGGTTTCCAAAACCCATAAAGTATACATAGTAAATTCGATATCTTAACCATGGTTGAGCGTCACTCATCTTTATTTATTGCCTTTGCTCTCTCTCTCTGTGGGGCTGACATACCTTTTCATATTGTACCTTGCGGACAAGTGTCTCCTTTTTTGTTGTTCCTCTGTGCTTCGGATCTGCTGGCTCTGCCTTCATCCACTCTTATCAATGCAACAACAACCAGAACAAGAGCCAGCATGCACATTTTGATTTGTTGTTTTTTTCTTTGCTGATTATGCTGCCTACGCAGTAGAAGATGACGTGAGGGGGAGGGGGTGAAATCAAATAAAAACGAAACCAAACGTACGCCCACAAGAGGCGGCCGCCCTCATTCAGCCCTGCTCTCTTTATCTCTTCCAGCAACACCGCTCCCCCTGCCCATGCCCCTGCTCCACACTCTCCTGCTGTTCTTGATAAGTGTTTTGCATTCGCTTTTGTTTCGCTCTGTGGTGTGTGTGTGTGTGTGTGTGTGTGGGACATCAGCTGAAACCGTTTGCATGCGCCAATTGGGAAAGTAGACTTTTCAAATACCCTACACTGGCAGACACACAAGGCCTTTGGGTTAACGTTGCCCTCCACAAATGATTGTGAAATACATTAGCTGATGGACACGTGATGATTGCTCTGTCGTATCGCACAGCGCAGTGCCAATGGCAGTTGCAGCAGAATTTCGAAAGTGAAAAGTTCAAACAGCACAAAGTGCAAGGCTCACTCATGCACTCCGTCTGTCTCTCTCTCTCTCTCTGTCTCTGTCTCTGTCTCTGTTTGCCACTTTGGAAATTTGTTTGCTGCTAATTAGAGTGCAGCCACACTGATTACACAGGCAGACAGACAGACACACACACAGTCAAAGGGCGGGGGGGCACACCTTGCCGAATGCCCGAACGCGATTGAGACGACAGCCATGCAGGCGGCAGCGGCGTTGATAACCAAGTTAGACAGTGGGAGGGAGAAGGCGAGAGAACTCTACACGTCACAACAGAACAGAAGAGAAGAAGGCAGAGAAAAAAAAATGGAGCAAAGTCAGGAGAGAAAAATGTTCAAACGAAGCTTTAAATACTCTTCTCAGATTCGTTTCTGTCTGGATTTTCATTCCACTGTCAAACCGGGACATTATTTAGCATTATTTTCACCATTTTGATTAAAAAAGCTAAGAGTTGCCCTAACGACGGAGACGGACCCAGAGAGAGAGAGAGAGAGAGAGAGACAGATGGGTTCCAAGCAAGTTGGGAAGTCACCTGCTGTAGAGGGAGAGGCGTCTTCAAAGTGTCTTGCACCCCACACAGCCCCTCATGTTTGTTGTTACTGTAAACAGCATCATCAAAATCCTGCGTCAGCAAGCGACGTCAACATCAGCGTCGATGGCGGTGTCAGCGTTGGGCTCAGTGGGTGCCGCCGGCCGACGCCGCTGCTGCATTTGACACTTGAGCGCCTTTGTCATTCGGGTTAGAGTGCAATGAGAATGAGCGGGAGAGAGAGAAGCGTAGCGTGCTGCCGTGTTGGTTTCAATTTTCTTATTTTTTTTTGCATTTTATGAGCAAACACTCAACTTGATTGATTTATGCATGCTAGCGGCACACAGCAGCAGCAGCAGCAGCAGAAGCAGTCGCAGTCGCAGCCAAAGGGAGAGAGTGCAAGAAGCAGAGAAAGAGTGAGAGTAGGAGAAGCTGAACGAGTGGAACAGAGACGTAGAACCATCAGAGGCACAGAGGGGGGAGCATCAGCAGAGGTTTGGATAAAAGAGAGAGAGAGAGAGAGAGTGGTGTGGCCACGTCAGCCAGCAGGAGGGAGCGAAAACCAGCGTCAGCAGGATGCCCACCCCGAAAGAGAGTGGAGGGGCAGGAGCAGCAGACGTAAACTCTACCTTCTACAACCATTGCTAAGGGTATGATGACGAAGAGATCAACAGAAAATTCGATCTATAATTAATAAATAAATAAATAGAAAAATACATATGGACAAAAGATCATTCTATGCCAGAAAAATGTATTACATTTTTATTTAAGGGTATTCAAATCTTCGTTTCTTGAATCCTTGAATGCAATTAAGCTTCCCACTCACAACATTCCTGCCCACCGGCATTACGCTGCGGAATGTCATGTGTAATCGATAGCCAGTTCCAGCTATCGATAATAAGCAATAAACAGAAAGCAGCAGCAATAAGTGGGAAATGAAGAGAAGCAAATAAATAATATTAGACCTTTAAAACATTTCGAAATTCTATTTTGCAACCAATTTAACATTGCTAAATTATTGCTGAAATCGATTTATTTATCGATGATTATGCAAATCATATTACACTATTTGTTGTCTTGCCGAATCCGCAGCACACACGTCATCAGGCAGACGTCGAAACATCAGCGTTGCAATTGCAGTTCTCTCTCATGCATATGTTTCTCTTTTTCTCTATTCCTCCTTCCCGCTTTATCGCTCATATTCGCTCTCTTTCTATCTCTCTTTTGACTGTCTGTCAGATTGCTTTGAGCGCGTGCTGATTGCATTTATGTCAACGTTCGTTTTCAATGTTAAAAGTCGGGCCCCAGACTTTTTCGGTGGGGTGCTTGGGGGGTCTGAAAAGAGGGTGCTCGCCTAATAGAGGGCGGGGGGGTCGCTCGAGTGCAGGGTGACGATGGGTTGCTTGCGTTGTAAGGGGAGCGTGAGCGAGAAAACTGCAAAACCCGAAACGAAACGAAAATTATGCATGAAAACTGGCATACAAGTTGAGTCTACGTGTTTGTTATTGCTGGCTGGTTTCTCTCTATATGCAACAAACATGCCCCAAACACGCACGCATAGGCATGGGCTGATTGCATTCTGTGTGTGTTTGCCTCTGTATTCTGCATATGTGTGAGCAATGTACATACATCCACACATATGTACATATGTATATGGAAAATGCAGCCGCAACGACAAAACACAATGCAAATGGCGGAAAGGCCGATTGCATGCCGAGGCGGCACAGTGGGCCGCAATCAGTGATAATGCTGCATAACCAGCATTGCTCCCTCATTGATGCTCATACAAAAAAGTATGTTCTGATCAAAGCTAGTCTTGTATAAATGTCTCCAAAGTCTCATTTTTGTGTGTTAAATGTTAAAAATTTTACAGTGGATTGTTGCTGCTTCAAAATGGTAAAATTTTCCAAGGTAACTGATAAAGAATGAATGCAATCCAACGAAGAGAATTCAAGGCACATCAACAGGCTCCGTAAAAATGTAAAAGAAAAACAAGACAAAAGGCAAGGCCTCTTACGCATGATACCCACACACAGTGGATTAAAGCAGCTGTCTGAGCCATCATAAAAATATTCCAGCAATGTCCACCCCCTAAATTGAATTTTATGAAAATTACCTTAAACTTGGCAAACACAAAAATTGTCCCTCCAAATGCACTTGAATGCCGAATGATTTCCATAATTGACGCTACTCATTTTTGCGCCACTGTGCGGCCATATCGCGGTGCCCCGCATAGGCGCAGTATAGACGTCGCGTTGAGGCGGCAGCAGCAGCAACAACAATCAGACATTGATGATGGGGCGAGCCCATATAATCAAAAGCAAGAGACTCAGATTCAGAGTCAGGGCTTAGTGGCTGGGCGGTGGCAATCAGTCGGCCAGTCAGTCCGTCAGTCTGTCCATCAAGCTATGTGTGTACATATGTACATATATGGTTGGTGGAAAACGAATTCGAGGTGAGAGGGTGTGTGGGGGACATTGGCTAATGAGTTGACCTGTCAAGTTCATGCAAAATTCACTTCAAGCGAGTTGAATGCATTGCATTCAATTGAAATTGCATTGAAGGAGGCATTCCAATAGGCCAGATTATGATACAGCCCCAGGTCACTCATCCCATTCAAAACCATTCGAGATTCAACGAGAATTGAGGAAGAAATTACAAGCACAAATTGTAGCCAAAAGCAGAGACCTTCAACTTATACTTGAAGATTGTGGATGTAGATGTGTACACTGCATTCTTATCATACCGAAAACCTTAAGACTTTGTTTGTTGTTTGTATCGATATTTGTCAGATGCTTGTGTGGGATATATGTATGTATCCACTTGTGCTCATGGTTATATCTGATATCTTTCTGATATGAAGTGCTTTATGATTAAGTCATCCAATCCCTCTGATTTTCCCTTTTCACTCCTTGATTGCTTGGCACGGTTACGAGGCTGGACAGATCTTCACTCCCCTCCCCAAGTGTCTACAAGTTGTACGCCAAATTTAAATATATTTCTGCTTAAAACTCACGAAGAAGCACTTGCTGCTGTGCATATCGTTTGACGGACACAAAAAATCACAAAAAAAGGGTTTACATTTTGGTTTTGTTTTAATTTACTGGCTTGTCCAGGATTTGCAGGGTTTCTGTCCCCATTTGGAGAATACTTTTTGGCTTCAGCAATTTCAATTTTTCGTTTTCCGTTTGTGGTTGAAGGTACGAGAGGTGCTGAAGGAGAGATAGTGAGAAGAGAGAGGGGAAGTGGCGTACTTCCGTCCAGTGGTGCACTTAACAGCCGGTGCCAAAAGGGTTAAAGGCTCGACACTCCACTCCACTTCGCTCCACTAGAGAGCAGTAGCCTCCAGGGTTGTCAAAGTGTTTGGTTACTCTTGCTTTCTGTTTGTTCCCATTTCATAAATATTTCAGTGGGTGGGAGTGGGACTCATCTTTCTCTGCAAATAACCCCATTATTTCATTTTCATTTTCAGCTCTCTGGTAGCAGGAAACCTGTAAACAAGAAACACTCAAACTGAAGACGACTCGACGGCTCTCACTTGCATTTTGTTTTCGTTTTGCTTCCCCAATTTGTGTTTACCCCACCGGTTCAATGCGGCTGGGTAAGTCAATAAGTATCTAAATACGAAAGGGTTAAATTTATAAAAATATTATTAATTATTACCATATTCCTGTTACTATAATTTAAAAAAATGTTTAGAGTCGAATTTCTGAAAAATTTTATATATTTCTAAATATTAACCAGAGATTTTGTGGAAGGTTAATTGTAGAGAACAATAATAAAGAAAAACTTTGCTTCAACAATTGAAAAAAAAATACGGAACAAAATTGATAAATTTTCGCTTTGGGTTGGGAAATTTAGTTAATTGATATTGTTAGTCCGACTTTGCGGAAGAATCGATCCTTATAGATAAGTACTCGCAACTCGAGGGGAAAATAAATCGGTATGGCTCCTTGAAATTTGTGGTGTTTGTTGGTGATCTGAAATTCTCGCTCTACATTTTTTTTGTAGGGTATTTATAAGCATTGCCCTTCCACTTTTCCCTTTCGTTTTGCTTTTTTTCGCCAATCAAAATTCCATGGAAAGCCAGAAGTTTGAAACACTTGCACATGTGCTATTATATATTTTTTGTGGGATTTTTTGTTGCGTTGCACTGCATTTGTCGGGTTTTTTCGAGCTTATCGAGACGGCGAAAAAACAAGTCTGAAGGGAATGAAGGGGCTGAATTACTCAT
The DNA here is from genome assembly GCF_008121235.1 of Drosophila subobscura. Classification (NCBI taxonomy): domain Eukaryota; kingdom Metazoa; phylum Arthropoda; class Insecta; order Diptera; family Drosophilidae; genus Drosophila; species Drosophila subobscura. The sequence goes on along the minus strand of NC_048530.1, from coordinate 18,085,404 downwards.
ACGCCCTGTTATGCAGCTGCCGCCTGTTCACTTTTTGTTTTTGCTGGACTCTATTTACTCTCAGTGGCTCATTGTAGTTCATTGTTTTTGGCACGCATTTCTTTCAGATTTCGGTTGCTAACTGAAGTTCGTTTTTTGTTTTGTTTTTGGTTTGCTTTTTTCCGTTGTGTAAATCGATACGTGAACGTGTAAGACGGAGCGGATGATTGAGAAATGTCTACATAAACACTGGGGAATGTTGACGGCTCTCATTACCCATTGAATCGGTAGAGATTGCATATTCTAGAAAGTAATGGTAAACGATCTTAGAACTGGGTCCTTCAATTCGATAACAAATATTCGCCCTTGAGTGAACATCTCCATTTACTCACAAATTTTTTACTTTTTCAACATACAGTTGTGTTCAATGAAATAGTAGTGCCGTGCCACACAATTTTCACAACTATTTTTGAGACCCTTCCAGTCTTTCGAATTGAACAAGTGATACCTTTTTGGAAAGCCTGAAAAGTACACATTAGAACCCAGAAAGAATCCTGGAACATTTGCATTCCATCTGCTTGTTTTACATGACTTAAGAAAAATACCTATAAAAAATGCTGTTCAATAAAATAGTAGTGTTTATTTTAGAAAATTTAAAAAAACAACGAAACTGGAATTAGTGCATATGTTTCATGTTCTATATGTTTCTTGAGGTTTAATATGTAGTTTTTAATCAAATTTGTTTTCACTATGGCCTTACGCCCACCTGTCATTTGTAAATAAGGTACTGCCCAAGCTTAAATAAGATCTGAGACTATAATTCTTAAACACCTTGGCAAAACTGTGCTCTGGTTGACGGATTTGTAATAGTAATAACACATTTCACATTTTACAATAAGATTTCGTTGGGATTTTTGGTCTAGAGACTGAGCAAGACATGGAAAAGTGTCGACCTCTTCGGATAAAATTCCATTCCTAGCGAGCTTTCTTGCGTGTTTCAGATCATTATCTTGATGACAGATCCTTTTGATAGGCATTTTTCAATAGTAATATTACTGTATTGTATTAAAAAGTATGTTGGCACACACCACTTTATGAAATACGTCAGTATAAGGCTAGGAAGTAAGAGTTTATATGGGCTGTAGCCCATAAGGGTCAACCCAACATGCCCAATGTTGTTTTTTTCAAGAATTTGGGCAGTTATCAGATATCTGTGAACACAAAACATATTCTTTTGAGTCTTCCTTACCATATAAAACAACTTTACACTCATCTGTCAAAAGTATTTTTCGGACTGTGACACGGCCCAGTCCACATGCCTCATGTCCTCATTTTTCAAAACATGAGTCGTGTACCCATGTGCTTTTATTCTCAAACGCGTAGCTTCCGGGGACCTCTTGCAACTAAATAATGTGTAATCAGTCGTGTATTAACTATCAAAACACTTTCAGAGCGATATAAAATTGTTTTCATAACTTTTGAGGATATTGAAGACCTTGGTCTTGCCTTCAACCATCTTCGATATTCTACTAAAAGACAATTTTTTCGCAAAAAAATCATTTTTCAGGGTGCTTCTTTTAGTTTAAACTATTTAATATAACAGTAAAAGCACATTCAAATTAGTTTTGAATTTCATTATACCTCCTGATTTTAGTTTTTAGTCGAATTCTAAAGTCTCCCATATTGGACCGTTCATTGATTACTTCTACGCTCCAAAAACAAAAGTACCGCTATATTCAAACATTTCTTTCATCAAAATATTCAATATATAAACTAAGCTTACTGATGGTAACTTTTTTGAATTGATTAAATTTGTTTTTTAATTTTTTTTTAATACTTGCACCCAGCACTACTATTTTATTGAACAGCAGTTTTCATGGGTATTTTTCTAAAGTCATGTAAAACAAGAAGATGGAATGCAAATGTTCCAGGATTCTTTCTGGGTTCTAATGTGAACATTTCAGGCTTTCAAAAAGGTATCACTTCTTCAATTCGAAAGACTGGAAGGGTCTCAAAAATAGTTGTGAAAATTGTGTGGCACGGCACTACTATTTCATTGAACACAACTGTATGTATGTGCATATGTATATTCATAAATATTTATGTCTGATGGCTTGGGAAAAATAAACACCGTCTGGCCGAAAGCCAATCCGAATTTGAGCATGAAGCTAGAAACAAAAGGGAAAGAGGGACATACAAATGTTTGTACCGTCGAATGTCATCCAAAAATAGGTTTACAAATTATGGCAGCAGCACTGGAGGGGGGTGCAGAACATTCAGCTGTAGCCTTAATTATTCCAATTAGCCCTCAAATTGCTGGCAAATGCTAATAAATAGCTTTCATAATGCAATTTCTAATTGCAATGTCATATGGTTCCAGAGTGGGGGCTGCAATGGCTTCCCTGCCCCTTCACCACCCTTCATAATGCAACCCTTTGGAGCCAGGATACAGCAGACGCACTCGCTCTCTTGTTTTGGGTACTCTCTCTCAGCCGCTCTTTTGGGTGATGTTCAACATGTTGCGGCAACAAATTGTTGCACAGTCGGGTGGACACACCGGTGCTGAGCTGCCGCCGGTTTCTTTCCATTTCAACACGCTGCGTTCCAAAAATAAGCTCTCTCCTTTCCTGAAATTCTTTCTCTATCCCTCTCTTGCTAGTACCTTGCCCCCTGTCCTGCTCCTTCCGCCGATAAGCTCTGCTCTCATGAAGCTCTCATGGAGAACTCTCTTCTCGCATTTTTGCTCTCTCGCTCTTTGGTTTGCCAATGGCGTTCGTACTGGATCGTAAGATATTCTACTTTGGCTCTAAGTCCTAATCGAAATTTGTTCAGCTTTCTTTTGCTTCTCTGATTAACCATTTTTGCTACAGTTACTTCCTCGCTCTCTCTTTCTCTCTTCTCGCTGGCTCTCCTTTTGCTTCCTGCCTCTCCTCGCTGTCATATCCATTCTCGCACCTGCGCTGTATTTTTGCGACGCATTTTACTTTTGCTGCCTGCTGTTTCACATGCTCATTCGTCATCCTCTCTCTCTCTCTCCCTCTGTCTCTCTCTCAACGCAGCCTGTTTCGGTTTTAAGTTCCAGCAACGGGACACAAACAGAGAGTGGGGAAGCCTTGTTTGTTTTTGTTTTTCTCTCACCCGGTTTTCAGCTAGCTACCAAAGCCGCTCTCTCTTTCTCGCTCTTTGTCTCTGTTTTACTTTGTCGCCCACGCCACTTTCCTTCTTGTTTGTGTTGATTCTTGTTTGGGGTTTGATGTTTGTGTGTTAATATCGAACTACAATTACAGTTGGGAGTCCTCTCTCTCTCTCTCTTTACAGCATTTACTGCATGTCTGTGATTGTTGTTGGCATGATTTTTGCTTGATTTCCGCTTTGCATGCCGTCATGCACTTTGAACTTTTTTGCCCTTCTCCTTTTGTGAGATTCTCCCTCTTACAACGCACCTGACCCCCTCCTACCCTTCCATCCCACCTCCTGCCACGACTTGTGCTCTTCGTCTTCTGCTTGAATGTTTGTTGCTTTTGGATTTTTGCTTTACTTATTACATGTTTTCGCCTGCCTCTCACAGTCATCGAGGTGCTTCAGACACGCGGCCAGAGAGTAAACAAGTTTTAGGACTTTCTTGTCCTAGTCCACGTCCACGTTCCTCACATACAACTTCCCAGCTAGCGTAATCGAATATTTGCTGTTGATTTTGGTGCAATATGTGCATACTTACATACATACATATGTACATAAATGCATACATGCATACATATGTAAGTATGAATACAAGTTGTGACGCGTACGAAGCGTCTCACACGTTCCTCCTCGTTTGTCATGGTAAAATGATTGGTATTAATTTTCCAACCTCTTCTATTGTAACCGAGTAATCGAAATTAGTATTATCTTTGGTTGTTACCGGTAGATATGCATACATAAAATATATTTAAGCTTTAAAATAATTGTAACAATTAACAAAATATAAGCAAAACAAAAACAATAACTATCCGTGTTAACCGCTCTTACTGACATTCAGTCAGCTTCATCTTGTCGATATCTTTGCGCCACAGGGATTCCGGTCCCCCACTAGTTGCATCCACACTTTGGTTTGCGGGTGGTGGGGCAGGGCTTTGGTGTTGGGAGGCAGGGCCATTTGATGGGCAACCAACAGGGCTTTGGGGTGGGCTCGCATTTTTTGGTGGTGGTCTTTTTCGGTCTCTTTGTGGTCGTCTTTTTTGTGGTGGTTTTGCATTTTTTGGTGGTGGTTTTGGATCTTTTTGTGGTTTTGACTCTTTTGGTGGTTTTGATTCTTTTCGTGGTAGTTTTGCATTTTTTAGTTGTGGTGCATTCTGTAGTGGGCGTTTTGCAAGGTTCATCAGTGGTCGTGACACAGGCTGTAGTAGTCGGCGCACAGGTAGATGTCGTCTCCGTGCAACCACACGGTGGCTTCGTAGTGGTGCAGGCTGTAGTGCTTAAAGTGGTGCAGGGTCTAGTGGTCGTTGTGGGAGGCTTTGTGGTCGTTACACATTCTGTAGTGGTGGTGCAGCGTGTGGTGGTAGGCGCACAGGTAGATGTCGTCTCCGTGCAACCACACGGTGGCTTCGTAGTGGTGCAGGCTTTAGTGGTCGTGGTGGGAGGCTTTGTGGTCGTGACACATGGTTTGGTAGTGGTGCAACGTGTTGTGGTAGGCGCACAGGTAGATGTCGTCTCCGTGGAACCACATGGTGGCTTCGTAGTGGTGCAGGCTTTAGTGCTTGTAGTGGTGCAGGGTCTAGTGGTCGTGGTGGGAGGCTTTGTGGTCGTTACACATTCTGTAGTGGTGGTGCAGCGTGTGGTGGTAGGCGCACAGGTAGATGTCGTCTCCGTGCAACCACACGGTGGCTTCGTAGTGGTGCAGGCTTTAGTGGTCGTGGTGGGAGGCTTTGTGGTCGTGACACATGGTTTGGTAGTGGTGCAACGTGTTGTGGTAGGCGCACAGGTAGATGTCGTCTCCGTGGAACCACATGGTGGCTTCGTAGTGGTGCAGGCTTTAGTGCTTGTAGTGGTGCAGGGTCTAGTGGTCGTGGTGGGAGGCTTTGTGGTCGTTACACATTCTGTAGTGGTGGTGCAGCGTGTGGTGGTAGGCGCACAGGTAGATGTCGTCTCCGTGCAACCACACGGTGGCTTCGTAGTGGTGCAGGCTGTAGTGGTGCAGTCTGTTGTGGTGCAGGCTTTAGTGGTCGTGGTGGGAGGCTTTGTGGTCGTGACACATGGTTTGGTAGTGGTGCAACGTGTTGTGGTAGGCGCACAGGTAGATGTCGTCTCCGTGGAACCACATGGTGGCTTCGTAGTGGTGCAGGCTGTAGTGCTTAAAGTGGTGCAGGGTCTAGTGGTCGTGGTGGGAGGCTTTGTGGTCGTTACACATTCTGTAGTGGTGGTGCAGCGTGTGGTGGTAGGCGCACAGGTAGATGTCGTCTCCGTGCAACCACACGGTGGCTTCGTAGTGGTGCAGGCTGTAGTGGTGCAGTCTGTTGTGGTGCAGGCTTTAGTGGTCGTGGTGGGAGGCTTTGTGGTCGTGACACATGGTTTGGTAGTGGTGCAACGTGTTGTGGTAGGCGCACAGGTAGATGTCGTCTCCGTGGAACCACACGGTGGCTTCGTAGTGGTGCAGGCTGTAGTGGTGCAGGCTTTAGTAGTGGTAGTGGTGCAGGGTCTAGTCGTCGTGGTGGGAGGCTTTGTGGTCGTGACACATGGTTTGGTAGTGGTGCAACGTGTTGTGGTAGGCGCACAGGTAGATGTCGTCTCCGTGGAACCACATGGTGGCTTCGTAGTGGTGCAGGCGTTAGTGGTTGTAGTGGTGCAGGGTCTAGTGGTCGTGGTGGGAGGCTTTGTGGTCGTGACACATGGTTTGGTAGTGGTGCAACGTGTTGTGGTAGGCGCACAGGTAGATGTCGTCTCCGTGGAACCACACGGTGGCTTCGTAGTGGTGCAGGCTGTAGTGGTGCAGGCTTTAGTAGTGGTAGTGGTGCAGGGTCTAGTCGTCGTGGTGGGAGGCTTTGTGGTCGTTACACATTCTGTAGTGGTGGTGCAGCGTGTGGTGGTAGGCGCACAGGTAGATGTCGTCTCCGTGCAACCACACGGTGGCTTCGTAGTGGTGCAGTCTGTAGTGGTGCAGACTGTAGTGGTGCAGGCTGTAGTGGTGCAGGCTATAGTGGTCGTGGTGGAAGGTTTAGTTGTCGTGACACATTCTGTGGTGGTCGGCTCACAGGTGGGTGTCGTATCCGTGCAACCACACTCTGGGGGTGTTTCGGTGCAGGCTTCGGTGGTCGTGGTGCATGTTTCGGTGGTCGTGGAGCAAGGTTCATCGGTAGTGACACATTCTGTGGTGGTCGGATCACAGGGGGATGTCGTCTCCGTGCAACCACACTCTGGCGGTGTTTCAGTGCAGGCTTCAGTGGTCGTGGTCGTGGTTCTCCTGATAATACGAGCCGAGGCGACGTTCGCGCACTTTATAATCAGTAAGTTCGCTGCAAGTTAAGAAATGGCAAATGATTACGGTGGTTAGGTGGACGGCCTTTCGGTGGTGCCACCAATTACCAATTAGTATTCCAACGAAGAACTTCATGTTGGTCGCTGCTGCTGGGAACTAGACCAGTTACTGGAACGACGGAGCCTGCAAATGTGGTTGGGACTTCGCTGGGTGGTGCGAAGCCATTAACTGATGCCTTCTTCGATGGTCCCGTAGCCTTTATATATCTGACACCTGACACGTGTCCTGGCCAGAAGTTGGTTTAAGCAAACACAGCCCCCACCACAGACACCACAAGCTTGGAAGGTAATTGCACCCCAAAAAAAAAAGAAACAAATAACCCCCGCATCCCATACGATCCGATTCGATCCGATCCGCCTGTGGATTAATAATAGACACTGTCTGGCCCTTGGAGTTTGTTGAAGTTCAAGGTGAAGCTTATCCATACACGTGTTGTACATACATTTGTATGTACCTATGTACATACATACATTATGTATAACATTTAAGATTCTGCAAATAGCTAAATTGTTGTATGTAATATCCAATATATGACACTCCCATGAGCTCCCATGAGGGCTATTCCGATTATATTAACTAATTGAATAAGGTTTTAGGGGGTTGTCAGGTACCTTCATGTACAATCCGCGAATTCCACCGAAATATCGTACGAGGTTTTGCAATTGCCAGACATCCCCATCCGATAGATTGTTTGAATTTCGATTCGTCTTAGTGGCGGATGCAGTTATTTAAAATTGTAAATTTTGACCTAGAAACGCGTAACAAAGGTAGCACCGGGTTGTCTGGGGGAAGCGGAGTGGGGCAAATACCAGAGAAAGATAGAGAGAGACAAAAAAAAAGAAAAACAAAAATAAGTCCAATGAACCCTGCGACGATGGCTACATTGTTGCTGGCATTCTCCACTCGACCACCTCCTCAGCCGCCCCCTACCGTTACTTTTACCCACCCTCTGACCAATCTTCTGTGTCCCTTTTCGTACCTCCTTCATTCAGAAGAACCTCAGTACCATATTCTCTAAAACGTAGAGCAAAATGGAATGCAAGAGAGGAATTATGAAAACAAACATTTTTCTGCGGCTCAGCAGCTTCTGCATCTCTTACTCCACTTATTCTCTCTCACCCTTCACACTCCCTCTCTCTCTCTCTCTCTTTCGTACTGTCTCTCTATTTTGCTTCTTGGGAGCAGCACGCTGCAAAGTTTTGCCCAGGGCTGAAGCAGCACTGCTACCGCTGCCGCTGTCAACGCTGGCCGCGCTGCCGCTGCAGCGAGTCCATGCATGTCCAAACAAGTTCCGTTCCACACAAATGCCAGCACGTTTCGAAATTGCCGCTGCCGCAACGCATACACTGAAGTCGACGTCGACGCATCATAACAATAACAAAAGCCAATAGGAGAGGAGGGAAGAGCACAGAGGCAGGGCAGAAATGCAAGAGCAAGCAAAACATTTTGGAGGCAAGGTACATTGAATAAAAGGTACCACTTCCTGCAGGCATATCTACTCTTCCCTCAGAGTTCCTCATCCCTGAATTTATACACCTTTCGTGCAGCACACGCAAGAAACAGTGCATAGACAGCATCAAGTAACAACAACTTACAGCGGAAAAGAACGCTCGGCTCAGGCTAAAGAGAGTGAGTGTGAGAAAGAGAGTGAGTGGTGAGCTTGGTTCGCTTTGGATGGGGTGGGTGAGTGGAGAGGAAGAGAGGAAGCAGTAAAGCTGATGTGTAATGAAACAATGACGCAGCAGAACCATCATCACCAGCATAAGAACCAGAAACAACAGCAAAAGAGAGAGATAGAGACTCAGCATCTTAGGGAAGCTAACCAAGATGAATGTCGGTTTTTAGGGTGGTCCTCAAACCTCGATCCTTCGATGAATGAGATTATTAAAAACTATTATATCCCAACACACACACAGAAACACTTGTAACAATTCCAAATACCAATACCATGGTGGTGTTATCTGTCAAGATTACCGCTCCTGTAATCCACCGGGCTAATAGAATCGTGGAGTGCAGCTTGCTGGAATGACCCTTTATATAATTGAATTGAAAGCAATAGTTCGCATTGGAATTGCTAGGGCCCCACAAAAGAGATTTATTCAAGTTCTAGCTAATCAGCACCTCCCACACACACAAACATGCATACAAATTCACCACCGCATCAGTATACTGTAGTTGCTCCCGAGTGGACCTCATCGAAAGAAAATAAACTGCAATGGGTATTCCCCTGTCTGTCTTCCCTGCACTTATTGGGGGTCCGCCCTAATGTTCTTTGGCTCTGTCCCATACAATTACACAGCGTTGGCTGCTTGTTTGCTGCTGCTGCCTCTGCCCCCGCTCGCAGTTACTACCCATTGCTGTTGTTCTTCCTGTTTCGCTATGCACAAGCGCAAGAGGAAAAGCAACAAACAGAGACGTACACATACACATTCATACCTCCATACATACAAGCCAGCACGCAACGCGTCACGTGCGCTCTTTCCAAGGTATGTTTTTAATAATAGGTAAGGTGGCAGCCTCGTTCCTATTCCAGATCTCTTGTGGTATGCTCTTGCAAATTACTGTATTCTTATGATTACTTGAATCGCCCAAGTTTTTGTAAAAAGAAACAAAAAGGGGCTGCTCTCCTTACAGATGCCTTACCTTCAGTTTAATTTACCCTGGCTCTCTCAGTTCACATTCTCTGTCTGTCTCTCCCTCTCTCTGTCATACGTTCACTGCACTGTGTGTGCGCCTTTGTTGTTTTTGCGAATGCTGCTGCTGCTGCTGCCACTGGCCTGCGTCGACGACGACAGCAGCAGCAGCGCAGCCAAAGTTAAAGCCATTCCCGAGCTGCGGCAGCATTTAGTTTGCTTCTGTCATTGCATTTGTGCGGGTAACAAACAACAAGCAAAAGAACGAAAGAGGAAGCATTAGAAACATACATAAAACATCAGAAAGAACGAAGAAATCTAGCCAACAAGAAAAAGCTCATATGTGGAATATAATCAACAGAAAGGACCCCAGCAACGCGGACGCAGACACAGAAACAACAAAAAGAAATAACCATGAGAAAACAATAACAAAAATCAGCAGAAAATAATCTTTACCAAGAACAACAGAAACCTTCTTCGGTTTTGCATTGACATTTAGTTTTTTTTTGGTTTTGGTATATTTTTTTATATCAGTGTGCAAATGAGAGAAGAACAACAACCAAAGCAGTTCTAACAACAAAAGTGCTTCAACAATTCTAACGGTAAATAACAAAAAAAGGCCCAAAAAAACAGTTCCAAAGTGCGAAAAGTTAAGCATTGTGTGTGTTTTTGTGTGTGGCTTTTCTCTCCCTTTTTTCTTTGATTTAGCATTTTGCTGGTCTGCAAGAGAGAGAGTGGGTGAGAGAGAAAGAGGGAGAGAAAGACCAGTTGGTCAGCTTTATTGCTTGATGTTTTTGGGCTTTTGTTTTTAGCATGTGCCCTTTTTCTACGTTGCAGAGGGTGGTGTGAGAGGTTTGCTGTGTTGTGGCGGGGTGGGGTGCGGTTCTCTCTCAAGCATCTGCTGACAGAACACACAAATACAAAAACTCTCGCAAGCACAGCATTTATAGTGGAGCGCGTGCTTTTTCTGCGGTCTCTCTGCCTACGCTTTTTCGCCTGCACACAACACACACATGCGGAGACAGACACCCGCAGGCTGCGTTCTCTTTGAAGCTCTCTCTCTCTCTCCCACTCTTTCGCTGGTTCTCCCAAGGCTTACGTGCTGCAAGGTGAGGCAGTAAATACGCTCTTCAAGTTTGTAACTCTCTCACCTACACTCACACACACACACACACACATATAAAAGTTACTGTATCTCATAGAGCGACTCTCTTGGTTTTTTACACCTTGGCTTTGTATCTTTTTTGTACGGCACTATTCGCTGCCGTTGCCGCTTTTCTACTTTACTGCCAGCCGCTTTGGCAGCTTGTCAACGCTTTCATTTGACGTTGTTTAGCCGTACCGTGCGCGTCGTCGTCCACTGTCGTCGTCGCCGTCGCTGTCGCTGCCGCCGTTTGTCGTCTCGTCGCAGACGACGTCACAGTCTAAAAAGTTGCGTCAGTTTAGCCAAAACACTCAAACTAAAAAAAAATAAAACAAAAAAACAACAGACACATCAAAAGACTAACTTTTGCGGGATTATTTTTTTACAAGTGCTTGAAAAATACTTTTAACAAAAAGTAGGTGAAAAATGGATATGATATGTTTATACAAATGTAATGCACATAAAAATGTACCCTGTACCAAAAAGGAAACCAAAAAAATAACTAGATTTGGAAACAATTCAAATAAAAATGCAATTGAATAATAAGATGTCCAGCCATCGGCGGCTTTCGGTGTTATTTTACTCCATCCAATGATTTCCTCTCTTTGCCATCCGTTTACTCTCTTAATCTCCCTACGTCTCTCTCTTTTTTTGTGTGCGTTAGCTTTTCTAGTTCTCCTTTATTTTAGTTGAAATAATTTTCAAAAGTTTCAAACAAAACACAAAATCCCTAGAATTTTGTTTGATTGAAAAATTAGTCAGATAGATACTGCCAAACAGATTCACACATTCGCGTATGTATGTACATATGTACATTTGTATGCGTGTACATCGGAGATTTTTCCTCTTTCGTTTTTGGCTATTTTTATACGAAATTTTATTTTTTTGCACGCTCCATCACTCTTCATTTCGAAATTAGCAACAATAACACGGAACACGGTGGGAGAAAGAAATGCAAAAGAAAGTGCGTGCTGTGTGCTGTCTGACAGGGTAAGAGAGGGAAATAGAGAGCCAGCTGAAGCTCTCTCTCTCTCTTTCTCTCTCTCTCCTGGGGAAGCTTACACAACAAACAAAAAAAAAACAGAATCAGTCGTTTTTGCATTGCTTTTGGTTGAATTTTGTGTTGTGCTTTCTGCTTTCCCCTTTATTTCCTTATTTTCTTTCATTGCTGATTTGCTTCCTTCTTTGTTTCTTTTTGTTCCTTCTTATTGTCGTTTCTCTTGTGTTTCTTTTTACGTTGCTTCCTTTTAAAATTCACTTTCTTCTCGGAAATGTTTTGAGACGAGAGCTTTTATTTGTTAGTGTTTCTCAAGTGCATTTTGTGGATTAAAAGAATAGTTTTCTGAATACTTTGGCAAAAAAACGTCAGTCCTTGCTCGAATGACCCTTCAGAGGCTTCGAAACGATGGAGCTTTTCTACCTGTATTCTCCTTAAATGTTCACAAAAAAAGATTAAATTTCTGAGGGCAGATCTCTTATCGCTTGTGATCTGGTCGTCTGATGTTCTAAAGGAAGTTTCTCATATTACAATGCCCTTTCTCTCGCTTTCGCATTCTCTCTTCCTCGGGTTTCTCTAGTCAACCGCAAAATGTCCCCTCAATTTGTGTCTTATAATTTTCAGGGACTTTTGACAACTCCTTTCTGGATTTTATTTAAATTTGTTTTACCTACATATTTTAACATTTACCGTTTTGAGTTACTCCCCTGATAGTTCTCTCTTCATTTTTTGACTTTTGATTTCTCAGCTCGGGTGCACTTTATATGATTATTAGGATTGTGTGTGTGTCATGAGGCCTAGCAAGCCAGCCAGTCAGTCAGCCAACGCCATCACCATCCCTGTTCATGTTCTTGTCCTGTCCTGGTCTCCTCCGCCCCACCTTTCTCTTTTACATATTTTTCTTTCACACGCTGATTCCGGCGATTCCTTCAATTCAACGTGTATATGTATAAGAAAGCCTGACAATGGGCCATAAAGTATTTCAGAAATATACTTTGTATGCCGAAAAGGACGACCCTTAACCTCGGGGTTGATTTCACTCCCCCCTGCCCTGTCCGGCCCCTGGTTCGTGCTGTTGTTGTTCTTGGGGTCGATTTCGGGTTTACTCCTCAGGTACTAGAAAAAAAGTCCTTGGGCTCAGTTCGGTTCTGAGGAGGTGCACTCCATCTTTCTCCCTTCTTCAGATAGGTAAATTAACGTTTCACAGGAATTAAAGTTATTCTCGGTTTCTCATTGACGTGTTGGTTGGGGGTGAGGCAAATTATTGCAAATTGTTCTTCCTCTGATCCATTTAAAGCGATTTTTCATTTGCATATTTAATAGAATATTGCCACGCGCCACAGTAGGGCAGTCCCCCCGTAGCTCTGTGGCTCTTTCTCAATGAGCATGTCACCCTGTTGTACATGTAAATATGTATGTGCAGGGGGATGGAGACGTGTAGGCGGTGGGTGGGTGTCGTACATTTAATGTCAAGGCAGCAGCCCCCAAGGAGCATCCCATATCACCCACTCGACAGACGATAAAAAAAGCTTCTCGAAGCTCTTTCTCTCCCTTTACGTCGCTCGCTTGTTTTCTGCTGAAGTAACTGCTGTTATGGGTCTCTTAAGAGAGCGGCTGGCAAGAAAATACGCCGGCTGCAATGGCACTAGCACTAACACCCTCTTTGCCTATTTCTCTCTCTCTTTTTCACTCCACGCAGTCCTTCGAAAACAAACGGGATGCGACCCTTGACCTTTTGTATGAATTATGACAGAAATAAAACAACAACAATGTATTTCGCCGCTCAGTTGAATGCCCCACACACATACACATACAGCCAACAGGACAGCTGACATGGGGAATTTGTGCGTCGACTGCGCGCACGCGCCAATGCTCCCTTTTCTCTTCCACATTTTCCATTGATTAGACGACAACCAACGCGACGGCCACAGCACTGCGCGGCTGCAACTTGTTGTGTTGGTGTGGGACTTCGACTTCGCCCTCTATTCCACTCTCATTCGTTTGCTTTTTGTTGCCGCCACGCAGCTGTGCACAATTAGCGCAAACGCAACAGCTGCTCGCGGCTGCATTTTACAGTTCCTCTGCTTTAGCTGGTGCAGGCGACAAATGTGTCTGAGATGATTTCGAGATGGTACCCGTTACCCAATAAATTGATGTACATACATACATATGTATATATGTACATATGTAACTTTCGAAAAAATGGGATATAACAACTTCATTTCTGCAGGCGACAAATGTGTCTAGTTAGTAAACATTATACGGGATTTGCTTGGATTCGATTTGCTTAAGGTGGTGCCAACAGGCGACTAAAGCTTTAAAGATAAGAAGCATAAACTCAATCTATTGTCGCCTTGCGCTCTCTTTGTTCTGTGGCCTCTCTCTCTCTCTCTCTGCATTGTTTGTAAATAAGTTAACTAAAATATCAACTAAAAAACAAATGTTGTTTCTCTGCTCATTACAGCCCAAACAGCAACCACAGGCACACAGCAACAACGTTAAACCACAAATTTATTATTGCAACAACAACAACAAAAGGAAGGAAAACTGCAACCCACACTAGCAAAAAAAAACAACCAACAACAACAGTAACCACCGAAGCCGAACCACAACTCAGAATTGCAGCAACTACAACTACAGCTCAGCTCTCTTTCGCTCTCTTTGAACAACATACAACTGTAAACGTGTCGTTATCGCGACTTTAAGCTGTGCCTGGCTGTGCCTCTCTCGATCGCTCGCTAAACTAAATTGCTCTGTGTGTGCGTCGTAATCGTCATCGCGTTGTGTTGCGTGCGTGCGTGTTCCTGTGTGTGTGCGTCTTCGTGTGTTCTTGTGTGTGTGTATCACCAAAGCGAAGGTGTGCGTGGCGCCTGGGTGTGTGAGAGTACGAGTAAGAGTACGAGAGTGCGTATTGAGACGCGTCGTCGGCTATGTCAGGGGGCATAGATGCGCTAATAAAAGCGGTGCTCTACCTTGAGCAGAATGAGAAGCCCACGCAGGCGGGAGGAGGTGGAGGTGCTGCTGGAATAGGCTTAGTGCCACAGCCGATACCGCTGCACTGCATCAATGGGAATGTCGGTTATCGGAGCAGCAAGAGCATCGGTATTCCCACTAATAACAATAGCGCGAGTCAGCACAATAGAAATACTACGGGGAGTAACGGCATCATTGGCAGCATTGCCACAGCAGCAGCAGCATCATCGTCATCATCGTTGTCGGGTTCCGTGTATGCAAACGGAAATAGTAACGGTAACGGCCACCACACCAGCAGCAGCAGTAGCTGTGGCAGCAACAGCAACAGTCCACGCAGTCAATTGGTGGCCGGAGCTCGAGCTGGCCATGATTACGAGTACGTTGGCAGCGTCAGCGTCGTTGCACCCCCCGCCACTGCAGCCCATGGACAATTGGAGGCGTCATCGCTGCGCCACAGCGAAGGTCGCAGCATTATCTCGGGTAAGTTGTAACGCGCTCTTTCTCTCTCTCTCTCTCGCTCTCTTTTGATGTACATACATATTTATGTACGTATGTAACTGTCCCAACCCAATTGTTATCGTCATCATAACTCCTATCATCATCCAAAATAATCTAAGGGGAATCTATGAGAATACTCTACCAGCTACAAAATATTTCCTCCCCCTGCTCTTCCTACGAATCTGCCCGCTGCAGCAATCCCTCGTCTAACCCCCCATCCATTCCGCTCTACTCTTCCTCCCACAAACGAAACTGTTGATGTTGCTCTACTGCTCTCTCTCTCTCTCTCTGTCGACTCTGCCAGCTCTCTTTTTTTCGCTGCATTTAAACTTGTTTTGACCTTGTTTTGCGTCGTCGTCGTCGCTGGCGTCTTCTCTTGTCCGCCCTGCACTTTGCGTGGGCGCGCACTGTACCCCAAAAAGGCAGCTCTTTCTCACTCACACACTCACTCGCAGGTTGCAAGCGTGGCAGCAGCAGCAGCAGCAGCAGTCGCAGCAGGTACTGTTATATTTATAGCGCGCGATGTTTGCTAAGCGGCCAACGTCAGCCGCGACAGCGTTGGCGTCAGCGTCAGCTGCGCAGTCAATTTGGCATGTGCTAAATTGTCATGATGGTGCTGCTGCTGTTGCGATCGCTGCGCTGTTGCCTTGACTAAGATAAGAGGGAGGTTGTGGGGGGGTGCAGCAGCGTCAAAAAATATATGCATACATACATATACACACCTACATTTGTATTCATGTACATATTTTTATTTTTGTTGTTTTTCGCTTCGTTTTTTTTCATTTGCCTTTTGCTGTGCTCATTTGGTTTTTTCGTTTTGCCTCTTCTTCTCGTTTCTATTTTGTCATGCGCTTTTGCCTGTTTTCGTATTTTTTCGCACGTACGCTTTGTACTTGTTGCTGTTGTTGTTGTTTGGGGTCACGTCATGGCTCGCATCGTTCGCCTCTCTCTCTCTCTCTCTTTGACAAATTAGTCATACTAGCCCCCAAACTAATGACAGCTCATAACAAAAGAGATATAGTGAGTACGAGAGAGAGAGAGTAGAGCGGCAGTGTTTATGCAAGCGAAGGAGCAGCCCACGTGAGCGTTGGCATGCTCTTGCTCCCTCCCACCCCTCTTCACATTCTTTCTCTCACACTCTCGCTCTCTCGCTGCCTGCATTGAGTTGTGTCTTTGCAAACAAACAACATGCTAAGCTCTCCCACTCTCTCCTCTTTATGCTGTGTCTCCCTCTCTCATTTGCTGGAGCTCTCTTTTTCTTATTTTGATTCCGAGCTCTTCTCTCTTTGGGCTCCTCTCTCTTACTCTCTTGCGTTGGTGGTGTAAAGCAAAGTCAATGAACTTTGTACGCATTTATGTTTTGGTATTGCTTTTTCGTGCCCATTTCATGTTATTACTTTTTTTGCCTTTCTTTTATGTTTTTTTTGTATTTTATGTTTGTTTTCTTCACACTTACAAATTTGTTGGTTGTTGTTGCGTATGCTTTTGTTGCATGTAATATTTAGACAGCCGTCTTTTTTTCTTTAACCACCTCCCACCACCTCTCGAATCCCTTTGCTCTCTTTCTCTTCTCTTGATTCCTATTCTGTTTTTTTTTTGATGCTGCTGTGGCTTTTGAACCACTGCCTTTTCCTGGTTTTTGTATTTGCTTTGTATTTAGCTGTACGTGTGTCTTTGTTGCTTTTGTTTCGCCATCAGCTGGAGCTTCGAAAAAACAATTGGTGGGTGTGTTGGGGGTGCGGTGCTTTGGAGATGTGTAAGACTGGGTGCAGGAGAAATGCAAGATTATGCAAGCAGAATTAATCTAGGGGGGAAGTGTATGGCTCTGGCCTGTCAAATTTAACTGGAAATGTCTATTTTTAAACGTGATTCTTGCGCTCGTGCAGAAATAAGGAAGTGGGACCCAGGGGCTCAGGGCCGCTCGATGATTAATCTCTGGAGAAGGAAAAGTAGGAGCGGTGTAGGATGTGTGTGCATGCAAGGTGTAGTTAGATGCAAGGTGAGGAGCATTCATTCCTCTCAATCCATTAAATCCTTGATAAATGGGAACTGAAAACAACAAGAGCTACCCAAACACTTCCAACTACACCAACAGAAAACTCAACAACAAGTTTCATCGTTTGCATTGCCAAACTCTCAAGATCTTAATGGATACAACGTCATTATCGTCATGGTAATAATTGTATATTATCCATATCCATTATCCATATACATACATGTATGTAAATGTACATACATATGTATGTATCTATGTGTGGTATATCTGTGCGTTCTCTCTATTGGTGTGGTGTGTGGATGTGTGCGTGCAAGTGTTGATAACATTGCCCCAAGTGCTGCTGTTGCAGCCACGTGCGCTTTCATCACGTGGCACACACAAGCGGCAATTGCAAAAGCCCGGCGGCAGCGGCAGCAGCAACATGAACAAACAAACAAAAAAAAACAGGTGTGGATAGGGGCGAATGTGTGTGTTCGACGTAGAAAAGGGCTGATAAGGTGGTGCAAATGGAGGTGGAGGAATGGTCTGAAACTGATGGCAGGGGCATGGAAAACATGTGCATATATGTATGTACATATGTATGTATGAGAACAGAGAGCGAAACAGATGTGGATAGTGGGGTAAGAGAACGAGCGGAATGCATACAATCGTTTGTGGGTTGACTGGGGAATGGATTAAGAATCCCTTAAGAATGGAATGAATGAATGCCTATAGCCGATGAGGCGAGTTTTTCGAATAATTGTCTATCTCCTTATGACTAGTAAAGGTGAACTAATTAATCGGTTGGCTTAAACATTTTTTATCCTTCTAGCTTAGCTTCGCATAGAAAGAACTTTACTTTGGGTTTGCAATCACTTTAGCCGTTCGCTTATGGGAAATTGTTGTGCACTGTTTGAATACGGACAAATGTCTTGCAGTTGAATGGGTACACTTGTTCATCTCTTAGTTGGTTTCCTTTTGCCTCAATATTTATATTATAATATTTATTATTTGTATTATATTCAATCTCTGTTTTGTGGTTGCGACCCGTCAAAATGGACACGTGTCACCCGTGCACCCATGCGCCTGTACCCCAATCTTCCATCATCCAAGCTCCCTATCCTATTCCACTGCCAGGGAAACCGCATAATGAGAAGGGACAGGGGGGAGACTAATCAATCATTAATAATGCATTGTACACCACTCGTAATACACAAAATGTTGTAGTTCTGTGGTTGTCGCTGTTTGCTGTGGTTTGTTGTAGTATTACTGTGTGCTCTGATGGGAAAAACGCAGTGAAATTTCCGAAAAGGAATTGTAATTAATTCATTCACCCACTCAAACACACACACACACACGCACACGTACGCATAATCATCAAATAGGTTACCTCTGCCGAAGGACCTCATTAAACATTTATTGTGGCCTCCTTGATTGTTGACTTCTGTTTCGGTTTTCTGTTTTCTGTTTATTTCCATTTATTTGTTGCTTCTGTTGTCCGACTATTTTGTGCATTTCTTGAAATTTATTTATGTATTGGTTTGCTTTCATTTGTTTTTGTTTAATTGTTAATTCCCTGTTTGTGGCTTGTATTCCCTTTGGCTATAAAACAAGTAAAAAATACACATCTTCAATTGCTAAAAAGTTTTCTTTAACTTAATCCACAAATAAGGATCTTTAGGATTTCTGTAGAAAGAAAAAATAATCATTACATTGGAGTATAGACTCCCAGAACACTTTTCGCTCTGTTTGCTATTTTTAAGTTATTTTGCCACTTGTCCCCCACTTCATTTCTCTTTCATTTCACACATTCGAGATAAATCCATTCCATCAGTTTTTTGGTTGTTTTGTAATTACCTTATTATTACCTTATCGTATTAAAACCTTTTTCTCATTATGATTTTTATTTTGATTTTTTTTTTTCGTTTTCTCCCTATGTTTGGTCTTTGGTTTTCGGATCACATTTTTAGAGGATGAAAATTCCTCGTCCAACGCCAGCAACTCCTACTCCCAACAACAACAACTGCAGCAGCAGCAGCAGCAGCAACAACTAATTGCAACATCAATAGCAGCAGGCAGAGCTGCAGCAGTGGCTGTGGCAGCGGCAGCAAGAGGCAGCAGCCCCGCCTCCAACACTGCAACGTCTCCCCTCAAATCTCCCACCTCCAACGCCACTTCAGCCGCCGCTGCCGCCGCCTCCGTTACTTCTTTCATACTGCGGGCGAATGCCAATGGTAGTGCCCCAACCTTCATCCATCAGGCTGCCAAGCACAAGCTGAGCAACGGCAATGCCAACGGCAACGGCAACGGCAATGGCAATGGCAATTCGAATGGTAGCAGTGGCAGTGGCAGTGCCAGTAGTGGTGGATCAGAGATTCCGCGCAAATATCTGCTGGTTTCGGATGGCAAGGGCACCGTTTACCCGGCGCCAGACAGCGGCTCTAACTCCGCCTCCGCAGCTCCAGGAGCAGGAGCCTCCTCGGCTTCTGCCTCGGCCTTTCTGCTGGGTGCCAGCCATGGGGTAGGCAGTGCCGGGCGCCTGTCTGATTTGCAAAATGCCATTTGGCAGGAGAGTCAGCGGCACCATCCGCACCACCATCACCAGCAGCAAAAGCAGGTCCTGGGGAAGTCAGGGATACCACTCACCCCGCCACCGATGTCCACACGCAAAGTGGCCGACTCGAATGCCCGTATACGTTCGTACTCACTCTCCTCCCATAAATTTCCAGCGCCCGCTCAGGGCGACAGCCACCAGCAGCAGCACCAGCACCCACTTGGCTACATGAACGGCGGACGGGTGGTGGGTGGAGCGGCGGGCGCCAGCAGCTCCTACCGCCAGTTAATCAATGTTCAGGCAGCAGCGAGTGCGGCAGCAGCTGCCGCCGCAGCAGCGTCAATGGCCAGCAGCTCCTCTGTCTCGACGTCGGCGCCAGCGGTGGGATCTCAACTAAGCCACGGCGGCCGCAGGCGCACGACCAGCTCCAACAGCAACGGGTGAGTGCATGCCACAAGAGAGATTTCTGTACGATTACTAATGAATTTTGCAATCCCTAAATAGAGCTGGCAATCGGGAAGTGCACAACAAGCTAGAGAAGAATCGTCGGGCACAGCTGAAGGAGTGCTACGATCAGCTGAAGAGGGAACTACCCATGGGTGACGAGGATCGCAAGAAGACCTCCAATTTGATAATACTCGATACAGCCCACAAATATGTCAAGGTGAGTGGCACAACACATCACATCCACTTAATGATTGAATTGATTTAACAATCTCTTTTGGTTTTGCATCTATTAGGAATTGACGAAGCGGGGTCGCGAACAGGAGGCGGAGGTGGAGCGTCTGGCCAAGCAGAAGATTGAGCTGCAGAAGCGATTGAATAGTTTGAGAAGGGACACGGACCAGCAGAGCATTCCACTGAATGAAAAAGGTACACAAATTGCGAGCAAATCCAATTCGAAATCTGATTTGCATTGCATATTGCGAGATGTAGATCAAAGTTAGCATATGCTTGGAGGTTCTTTCGACCTTCAACGTGTTGTGCAATCCTCTCACGCTCTCTCTCTCTCTCTCTCTCTCTATTTGTTTCTATCTCTTTTAGCCGTTTGCCTGGCGGCCGGCTCATCAGCATCCGCTACATCCAGTGGACGCAGCGGAACAACAATACTGTTTGATGCCACAACAGCCTCTGTCTGTGCAACTGGGGTAAAAACATGCCGCCGCCCCCTTAAGGCGATCGAGAATCTATATCTCTGTCCCTCTTTCTTTCATGCAACATGCAACATTAGCTAACAACTGTGATAAGCAAAACGAATGCAACAACCACAACAGCAGCAACCGCCGCAGCAGCAGCAACAGCAGGAGCTGCAGTAGGAGCTGGAACAGGAGCAGGAGCAGGAACCATCTCCAAGCACATCTCCTCTTCCAGCGGTAAGGCTGTGGCTGTCGCACCTTCTGGCACCCACTTGATCTCCGGTAATGGAAATGGGAATGGAACCGCAACCGCAACCGGAACAGCCATCATGACAATTAAGAACGGCAGCATTTTGGCCATCTCACCTACGGCCATTCTGCAGCAGCATCATCACTCCCAGCACAGCAGTCCAGCGGGCAGTCCCACGAGTGTGACAATGGGTGCAACCACAACTCGTGGATCGCCCACACCATCGACACCGTCGCCATCGCCCAGCTCCTCATCGAGCGGTGTCTCGTCGTCGGCCTCTTTCATGAGCTCCTCATCATCATCGTCATCCTCCTCCTCATCTTCGTCGTCGTCGTCCAGCTCATCGTCAAGCTCCTCATCGTCGCCCACACAGACGACGACCGCGCATCTATTGGGATCGCGCAGCGTTGGCCTCAAGTACCATGGGGCCGCAGGCGGCCCTGGAACCGCACTGAATGGAGGCGCCACCATAGTGGCAACCGCAGTGCCATCAGCTGCGGGATCAGCGAATGGTAAGTGAATCTGTGAAACGTTTAATGTTCTCTAATCTTTATTTGTCCACTGCTAATTTCCATCAGGTTTCCATCAGTCGGAAAAGGATCGTAATTACAATTTCTTGACGCTCAGTGCTGGCACAACGGCGCAGTAATTTGTGGAGGAAGAAGCAACAGCCAACAAACCAACAATTACAACAACTAAAACAATAAAAACAACAACAACAGCAACAACAACTGAATTGTGTGCAACAGCTCCCACCTTAAAAAAAAAGTAACAACACCTACAAAAACAATGAGAACATACGATGAAACCAATGAAAGAGCAAATGATGATTGTTCTTCAAGAATCTTCTACATTTCTTTCTCAACAACAGCAACACCACTTGGCACAAACACACACACACGTATAAAATTTCAACAACAGCAAACAATTACATTTGTTGTGACAACAACAACAAACAGTTCCGCCCAACATTTAGCATCGATTTTGAAAATCATTGAGTAAAAGAGAACGAAGAAACATAGAGGGAGATAGAGCGAAGTTATTTTTCAATAGATGATTTTACACAAAAACAAGCGACAGTAGAACGAACACAGTGGGGAAACACACACACACACACACTCAAGCAACACCATGTGCAACAATAATCAAAAACGCGGCACAACATGTGCAACAATAATCAACAACAACCAGACCAAACATATGAAGCAATAACAGCAGATCAACAATAAAAAGATACACCAACATCAAGAGCAACAAAAAAATCAACAACAACAGAAAAACAACAATAAAAGAACATCAGCAAAATGATTAGCAACTAAAAATAAAAGCAGCAATAGAAAGCATTAGCCAAGAGCTAACAAAAAAAAACACGAACAACAATCAACAGCAGCAGCAACTTTACCAGCTACAACTTTTACACCAGCGGCAACATTATCATCAACAATTTCAACAACAGCAATAACATCAGAAACTTTAATAATATGAAACCTAACAACAGGCAGCATTTCAACACACACACACACACGCACACACACACAAAATATGCAAAAGAAAGCAACATCATTTATATAATTGTATACATACATATTTAAATAAATAATTAAATCTAATGTACTACTTTATAGCCTAGTAAAGATCTAGATCTATCTGAACAAAAACACCAACCAACAACAACTAAGAGTAGCACATTTAATTGTAAACGAAAAGGTATAAGAAATTGTAAACCAAATGCGCTGTTGTAACAGAAACCACCAATGGGTAACGCTTTATAAATATACACATACATTTATATATATTGTATACTATATATGTATATGTATACCTACAACTAGAGGGGAAAGAAGGGCGATAAATCACACAACAAAATATTATTACTTATAGTGATTAAAATATAAACGAAAACAAGTTTCCAAAAGATGCAACATATAACGGTAAGGTATATACATAGATCTATATACTATCTAGAGAAAAACAAAAAGAAAATCATTTTGTAGTCTCTACTTTTGACCAAAAATCAAGAAAAATGTACGCGTACTTTTGTATGGCCTAACAAGGATTACTTTTTTACTACCGCAAAGTGGCATTCAACTATTGTGTGAGAATTCTGTATTTTTCAAACATTTGTTTTCTTCTCCTTCTTGAGTGTCTAGAAACAAAGCAAAAATCAAATCAAATCAAATCAATAGAATTACAACAAAGTAGAGAGAGAGTATTTTGTGTGTATGTTATATCTGCGTGTGCAAATACATTTAACCATAGAATTTATTGCATAGCCCCCTTCCGCCCCATATATGTATGCGTGTGTAGAAAAATCCATAACGAAAGATGTGTGTGTGTGTGTGTGTAGTACCCATTTGAATTAGATATTAGAGCATCGTAGCAGGTGAAATCAAGGTGAGACAAACACTGACATCGTCGTAGACATTGTGTGTAGCTAAATGTGTAATAGTGCAATAAGCTAAGGACCCTCCACTCCAATAAGTATATATCATGTCCCATATATTTATCCATCCCCATCCCAATTTCAATCCAAAGTTTAATATACTATATATTTTGTACAATTTTCCGTTTGTTTTCTACACGATTTTCGAAAGACGAATGCATATGAGAAGACATGGAAAGGGTTAGCACAGTGTATGTGCGTCGTCGAATCACAAGTCGAAAATAGTAACGAACATTTTACGGTAGTAAAAATTAAAACAAATAATGCCACCATACCCACAACAAAAATTTGATAAAGAAAAAAAAACAGTTTTAAAAGCTTATAAAAAATATTTATAAAAAAATAAAAATTATAAAAAAACAAAATAGAAAATAGGCAACAACAAAAACAATTATTGATTTAAGCAAAACAAACAAACACAAAATGCCCTAGACAAAAATATGTAAAACTATAAACAAATAGAAAAACCAACAACTAAATGTTATATTTTGGAGCATTTTTTTCAACGTGTATGTGTTAGAACATACATATATGTATGTATGTATGTATACCTAGAGACAAGGACAAAACAGATGGAGGGCGAATTGATAAAAGTATTAGCAAAAGATATGTCCTGAAACAATAACGAAGAGAGAGACAGCCACCAAAAGAAAGAGAGGGAACTCCTCCTGAATTTGATGTTTTTTGTATGTATCGGCAATGAATATGAAACTATATATCATCTATATATGAATATGTATTTATGTATGGATATACATATACACACGAACTAGAGGGGAAAGAGAGATATGGAAAGTAGCAACGAGAGCGAGAAGCAAAACTTTTTCAACATTTTGTAAATACCATTTTGAAATACACAAAAAGTCAGATTTTTCTTTTTCACTTAACAATAAAAATAGAAAACAAGAAGTGGGCAAACAGTAACAAAAATATATTTCATTTTTTATACAGACGTTCCCACACAAAAACCAACCATAAAAGCTTAAAAACCGAAATCTAACAAACGTATGGAATATTGCAAAAATATAAATGTATATGTATGTATGTGTATGGATTGTCTGTGTAAATGTTTTTGAATGTTAATTGTAAAATGTTTTAGTTATTTTGTAAGCTGAAAGAGGAACTGCGCCCCTGGATATAGTTCTACGATATACAATATATAGACTCCTGTTTCATTGATTTCTGTTACTAATCATAAATGCAAATGTATAAAGAATAATAAAAAATAGAATTTCCACCTTTTGAGGAATTAACCCTAAATCATAATTAGTTGTTTAGTTTTCTTTTTTAATTTATGGACTTTTTCATTTAAAAATTGGAAATTAGTTTTTGAAAATTTTTTTTTTTTTAATATATTTGCTAAGTATTATTTTTTAAGTAGCCAAGTAATAATTGAAACCCAATAATATTTTGTGTAATTCGTACTAACTAAAAAACTATACAAAAATACAAAAAACAAAACAGCAACAAAACGATTTCATTGTAGAATCTTTAAGCCTAACTTAATTAACTATTAATTTCTTTAAAAATTGTTTCTTTAAGTTGAAAATCATCGGGAGTATTGCAAACTTATAATCCATAAACAAACAAACAAGAAAAAACACCAACAAATGAGACAAAACAACAAAAGCAAGAAAAAAATTATAAACAATTTAAAACAACAAAAACAAAACCAGAAGTAAACGAGAGAAAACCTTTTTAGCTGTAAATGTATCTTGTAAAATTATTTTTAAACAAACTGCATAAAAAAACAAAAACAAAATTAAATAAGTCATGAATCAACTGCAATGGATATAAAAAAGTATATATGAAGAATGGATATATATATATTATATATAAATGTAAATGTGTAAAGAAAACAGAAAATGCGAAAAAAAAATAAAATTAAAAACAAACAGATTTCACAGCAAAAACATGGAACATGTGTTTTACAAATTGGGGAGGATTTCCACCACATGGGCGGTCGAGACATGAGATGGAAAAAAGTGAAATATTACTGGCGCGACTATACATACATATATTTAAATGTACATAAATATGCATCGAAATGTGTATACAATGGAAGCCCAAGGAATGTGAGTTAGTACACCACTGAGAAGAGATCCATGACACAACATCTAAAACAGAAAAGTAACAGCTTTTATACGCGGTACTCAGTCAGTAGATCTGTAGATTCGGTGCCGGAAACTGTTGATCAAACTGATTTAACGCTAATATTTTCATCAGTGACGTAGTTAAGGTTAAAATGTAGCTGATGCTGATAGATGTGGTTTGACCTTAATGCCATAGCACGTCCTTAATTCGTCTAATATGGACTTATCCCGTATATTTGTTTCCATTGTGATCTGACTCACTTTTTCAGCCCCTGCAGTATAGATTTTACATCACATCAAAGGAATGGATATGCCTGATGCCCATTGAAATTGTTTGGTGTGTTCCAAGTATTGTATTTTGTTCCATTCATTTGCGTTTGATATTTTTGTGGGTACCTACTATTAGACAGAGGATAATGATTGTTTAATTGAAAGTAAAACTATGTTTTGGTGGTTTTTGTTGTTGTTTGGTTTTTATTTCTCATATTTTTCGGTTTATTTTTGAGTCAAGCTAAACGTACGCTCCTGCAATCGCAATTTTTAACTCTCGTAATAATAATTTATGTATATATAATATTCATATAAAAAAAATGCGTTTTCTTGCTGAATTTTATTTTGGATATACATGTATTTGTATGTATTCGTGTATGCGTGTGAGCGAGTGTTCGTTTGAGAATGAAAAAGAGTGAAATGTTTGTTTATGTCCGTGTTTGTGGGATTAGCAACTAATTTTCACAAAGTTGACAAAAAGAATAAAAGTGTCGAAGTAGGTGTAGGTGCTGGGCGAGAGTTGGAGGTGGGGGAGAGAGAGATAGAGGAAGGAAAATGCTTGATACAAAAGTTGAACCATCCATCAATTGATTGCATACATAACTTATATATTTAATAATAATAATTATCATAATAATAATAGCTTAAACATTACAATACAGAATGCAGTTTTACAAAAGTAAACAAGCAAATCAATTGGGAGAAATTGCCATATTTAAATAGTTATAATATATATATGTGTGTATATATATTGGATGTATTTCAGCGTTACAATACAAAAGAAGAAAAGAAACAAAACACTGTTCAAGGAAAATCTCTCAAGCTTGTCAAAAACTAATTGTTTCTCTACTTTTCTCTGGGGTTTTTGCATTTGCTTTTTGTTTTTATGTATATCTATTCCTTTTTGTTGTTTGCCTTCCGTTTAGAAAATTACAAAAATTGCCTTAAAAATTTGTTTTGTTTCATTTCGTTTTAATATTAAATAAAGGGAACGTTTATTTCCGTTTCTATTTTTTGTTTTAGCAATTTAGGAGTTCCTTCATTTAGGTTTAGGTTTTTTTGTTGTTTAAACTCTTATTTTTGTTGTATATTTAAATATATATATATAGAAGTATTCATAAAAAGCTTTTCTGTAAGGTTTCTTGTTTGTTTTGTATGTGTGTTTGCATTTCGCTATTTAAATTAAAAATGATTACAAAAAAAAAAGATATTTATAGTTTTTAATGAATTGCATTAATTGGTTTTTAGGTTTCTAAGATTGATTACATTTAATAAGTTTACGCTTTAGGCATGTGTTTTTCAATGTATTTGCAACAAAAGAGCAACAAAGACGAAACACAATTGTTCAAATTGAAGAGA
The DNA here is from genome assembly GCF_008121235.1 of Drosophila subobscura. NCBI lineage: Eukaryota > Metazoa > Arthropoda > Insecta > Diptera > Drosophilidae > Drosophila > Drosophila subobscura. The sequence goes on along the minus strand of NC_048530.1, from coordinate 18,058,589 downwards.
ACTTAACCAAGAGTTAAGTGACAAAATTGTCGTGGCGGCTGGATGTTGGGAAAATTATTAACCTTTTCTTTTGCCTACAAAATATATTGTTTATGTATATTACAATGCAGTTTGTTGCTTGGATTAAGCTTTTTGCGTGTTTTCGTTTGGTGCGGAAAATTATTTTTTGATATTTTCTTGTTTTTGTTTTGTTTTTTCGTGTGTGTTTGTGTTCTCTAAGTTAATTTATTATTAACAAAACGTTCTGTTCTTTGCTGAAGGTTTTATCTATGCGGCCGTTGTAGTTGTTGTTGTTGTTGCTGCTGCATTTGTTGTGGTTGTTGTTGCAGTTGTTCATCATGTGGTAGTTGTTGTTTGTTTGGTTGTTTCATCTCCCTACAGCAATTGGCAGCAATGAGAATTGGGCTTCGGCGGCTGTTTCACGTCCGTCTGACGTTGCTTTTTACGTGATGAAATATCCCTGATTAGATCATAAAATACCTACATCAAAGGAGTACATAAAAAATACATTAATATCATTGAACTATTTTTATATTTCAGTTGTGGGGTACAATTTCTTCTCTATAGTTACATATAAATTTTGAAAAGTTTGCTAAACGAAACAAAATTATAGAGAAAACCGAAAGCAATTTTTACAGGAGTAAAAACGGAGGGAGCATAGAAAAAGTAGGAAAAGTCTCACCAAAAGGATTGAAACTTTGAATAACTTTTTCATTGCTCCTCTCTAGGCAGGTACAGTGTGTTTCATAAGCATTGTACACACTTCATACCAGAAAAAGATAGTTCATCAAAGTAAGAAGAGTACCAAGAAACCGAATTAAATAAAATCTAAATAAATTCCAGGCACAAAATTTAAAAATAAATAAAATAAAGTGTATACATTTGTCTTTCTTTTGAAAAGATTTTGTATAAGTATGTGTGTGGATGTTTGTCGGTGTATGTATGTACATGTATGTGTGTGTGTGTGTGTGTGTTAGATCTTATAAAAAATCTTAAATCCTATAAGCTCTGACAAAAGAGAAAACAAACGTCGGACCATTTAATATATTAGAACCTGCTCGAAATGTCAAGAAAATCCCTCAAGGCCATGGAAACAGAAGAACAACAAAAAATGAAGTTTAAGGATCCAGTTTATATCCCCAACCCATCTTCCATGTAAATGTAAGTAGTGCTTGAAAATGCAAAACTGTTGCAAAGCCTTTAGGCCAAACAAAATTCAGTGTTGAAAAGAGCTTTTATGCTGTCAGTTAGTTGTGTGGTGTAGTAGTAGTAGTAGTGTTGGCAAACCAAATATCATAATTAAATGAAATCTTAAGTAAGTTAAATATATTGCAAACAAATATCAAAGAGAATCCATCAAAAGTAACGGGGGGTTAAATGTTAGTAAAAATATAGAAGAGTGCTTAAAGCCAAAAGCAAACAGCAAACAAGCTAAATTTTGGGAAAGATTCAAGCTCAGAGTTAACCAAAAAGTTATGGGGAAAGGGGGTATTACAACTCTAGGGGTTATTGTATTACATATTGGATATATTATATGTTGTACTGTGTTTGGGTTTTTGGGTATTTTATGTAAATTTTTGTTGGAAAGTATTGGAAATTGTTGGTTGTATGCACCTAATGCCTAAAGTAGGGTACACTTAAGTCTCCGCTTCTTGCATCTATCTTTAGCACGCCCGCTCGTGGCTTTCGAATCTTCGGTTTTTCGTGACCTTATCTCGCGCATCAAATCAAAAAATACCTGCAATTGTGGATTTAATTGGGAATTAAGTCATATAAAGAATCATAGTGAGAGAGTTAGCATCATCAGAAATCAGCTTTACAATTCGTATTCAAACTTATACTTTATACAAAAAAAAAAGAAGAAAAAAGGTAACACCAATACACAAACACACACGAACATCATCTACGGCTTGTGTGAAGGCGCAAGAGCGAAAGAGCAAGAGGGAAATGCATTGGGCATTCTTTGCCTTACTAAATTCATATATTGAAATAATTAAAATCAAAAGTCGAGCAAAAACGAAAAGCGGCAACGACATTGAAAGCTTGGCAGCAGGAATGTTCCCTTTGGGGTGTTAAGCTTTAGTCTTATCTGTGTTTGCGTATTGCTGTGTTTGTGTGTGTGTGTGTGTGTGTGTGTGAGAAGAGATCTTTGGAGTAATGGAAGAACGAATCGTGGCACAAGTACCGGAATCCTTAAACGATCTGTTACTGTTTCTATATTGTATGTAAACTTAATTAATAATAGTAATAGCTACTGATAATACCTAAATCTGTAGCTTGCATGTGCATTCCATACGCATAACAAAACAAATTCCCCATTCCTATCAAACTTCCTGAATTGTAGCTGCTATCAGAACGCCCCTACAACCACAACGCTACTACAAATATTACAAATTCTCTGCTATCACTCACAAAATGTTTGACGGCCATAAAGAAAGATTATACTCGTAGTGAGAACTTGAATGAATCACATTTCCCTTAAAATATCATCTGTCAGCTGTCTGATAATTATGCTTCACTTAGGAAATTTACTAAAAGAAAGAATTGTACAACTTCGTTCATGGATTGTGTTGCGTTTTGCATTTGAGATAATCTTAAATTGCTCTCTAAGTGAGTTCCGACGATTGTCATACGCGTACTCAAACTCACAGATAAGACTGTAAATGAGTGTGCAATATTTACTTGGACCTAATGATACGTAGAGTGTGTATTTCCTTTGCTAACTATTTTACTTTCATGGTACAATCTACCCACTTCATTCTTGAGTTTCTAACGAAAAAACTGTAGGTATAAAAAGAGACTTTGTTTCAAAGTAAATTCATCTCAAACTAGATGTCCCTAGAGTAAGTATTCCCATTTATTATTGTGAAAGACACTGGACCAAGAAGGATTAAGGAAAAGGTGCCACTCGATGATCATCACAGACATAAGAGAGCTCTAAGATCTATACTAGTTCTTAATTCAAAGCTTAATTCAAATCTATTGTCAAATGTATCAGTAGATCCCTTAGCCGCTCAATGCGAGAGGGTTGTAATTGTGTCCTTTACTCAAACAAAGGGCCAACAAATAAATTAAACATCGAAAATAATGTGTTTAAAAATACTTAAAACTTAAATTAACTTCAAAACACTTTTGCTCTCTTTGTACAAGTTTTTGTTGCTAGCCAATTAAATGCGAAAGAGTATTCGTATTTCTTTTTTTGTGTGTCTAAGGTGTCGCATTTGTTGTGTGGTTTCCACTCTAAGGCAATGGCGAGTGCAAGTGTATCTGTGTGTCTGGGTAGGCTGTGGGGCCTCCTGGAGGAGGCATTGCCCTCACCTTGTCAACATTCTCGCGCGTCTTGGCCGAGGTCTCTACGTAGGGCACCGCCCACTGTTGGGCCCTCAATTGGCACTCGCTCAGCGGCACCTTTCGCTTGTCATTCAAATCGCATTTGTTGCCCACCAGCAGGAACGGTATGCTCTCGTCATTCTTCACCCGCAATATCTGTTCTCTGAAAAAGAGTTAAAGAAGAGGGACAGGAATAAAGAGAGCCATTAGTGATACGTACACATATACAGGTAGATAGATATGGATAGGCTTATCGTGGGGCCCAATGGCAATGTTTTTTGCAGGTGAGTCAGTGCGTGGCGTGGCGTGTGTCACTCTACTTCACTACGCGACAGACACACGCACCTACATATACATAGATGCTATACATTCTACCCTTCTGTTTGCTATTTGTATGGAGGCATAAATATTTGCAACCGGTCACCCGGTAACCCCTTGTACATATGTATGTGTGGCAGGTCGCACCCTTTAAACAATTCTCATAATATTCTCCCTAATGCGTTCTGTTGTTTCCTACTGAATGTTTTAAAAGAACTCAATTAGGTCAAATGGGAATGGGAATGGAAATGGAAATGTCTGAGAGCAGAGCTAAAGGCACTTTGCAAGGGTGCTTGCTAGATGGTGTCATAGCAAGAGGTTTCAATTGAGTATTGAGTGGTGGTGCAGACTTTCGAGAGTTGTTTCCCCAAGTTTCGTTTGACAAAAAGATAAAAAGGTGGCTTGAAAGATTGTGTTTTTCGAGCTGCTTTTGGAGGAATATTTATCTAATATTCTATAATCTAAGAAGATCACTGAATGAAGTGATCACTAACAGTACACCTTGGATCAGAGGCACTTCTCCTATGTTTCCTAATCATGAATAATCCTTTAGATTATCTGTTGATAAATAAATTCGATACAAGCGCCTAAAGGCGGTTATTACAATCTTTAGAAGAATAAAAAAAGAAAACAATCAAAATGAATACGCATCTGTAAGACACGTTGAGTCTTTTATTCAAACCTCCAGCATCCCTCTCTGGATGGTGTAGTCGCATGAATAAAGATGCCACTGCCACTACAACCTGATGCTACCCCTCCCCCGTTGTTAGAGCAGACACTCAGGTGCTTGTGTGACTAATTAGCAGCAATACAGCAAAAACAAAAAAAAAAAACACAAGGAATGTAGAGATTGCTGTCTGTGAAAATGAAAACCGCTAGCGACGACACTTGGTGTCATCTCTCCCTCTGTCTCTGTCTCTGTCTCCGTCTCTGTCTTGACACACTCACCTGAATTCCTGGGTTGCCTGGAAGCTCTCATCGTCTGTGATTGAGAAGACACAGAGGAAACCCTCGCCGCTGCGAAAATAATTATCTCTGATGGCGGCATAGTCCTCCTGCCCAGCCGTATCCAGTATATCTATTTGTACTTCCTCACCATCCAGCACAACCTAAACAGCGGTAGAGAGAGCGAGTATAAATCTGCAGCAGAGTTCCATTCATGCGTTGGGCTTACCTTTTTCCTATAACTATCGGCCTTGGTGGGCTCATAGTCCTCAACGAATTCGTCGTACATAAACTGCAGTGTGAGGGCGGATTTGCCAACACCGCCGCTGCCCACCATAATGACCTTATGGAGCGCCGGTCCAACTGTTGGCTTCTTGCTCATGGTGGCGGGATGTACTGGATCTCTCTCTCACGCTCTCTCACACACAATCACTCCTTCTGCAAAAGGGAAATAAATGTTCGGTTTAGTTTTAGGTTTCTTTTTTGGCCACCTGGCCACCTACATTCAAATGTTTCGACTCGAAAGGAATATAAATATTTGTATCTTAAAAATGTGAATTTTATTCCCAAGGCAAAATATATTCTACAGATTCTCGATAGCATTCATACAAAGATTTCAATCAACGTAGGTCAACACTTTCTGTCACACTTGTGGCTGATATGGAGCTTAATTGCATGCACAGCCATTCACCTATGGTACATTTTCACAGCGAATATCTGAAATATCTCTATATTCCACACCCATTTCCCTTTTCGAGTTATAGAACCCATAGATGGGGCACGAATGCAATCTGTTGCCTTGCCTGTCTTCGACTTGCACTCCTCATCATTCTGTGCGCCGTTTTTGCGTTCTGTTAACCTTTTGCTACTGTGTGCAGTGCTCTACACTTTGGCTTGTAGTTTTCTTTTATGTTTCCCTGTCGTTTCATTTGGTTTTCTTTCTTGGCTTTGGCTTATGTAAGAAAGTCGCCATCAACTACTCGCCGACCTGCCAATTGCTGTTTTCTTTGGCACTTGTACTCGCATTTTGTATACCCTTTCATGACGGCGCATCAATCCCACAAGATGGTTGAAATTCTAAAGATTTATGGAAGGAAATATGGTACATAAAAAAGGAGCAACACTAATGGATTTATGATCTAAAAAATCATAAAATCTATCCCAATTGATAGAGAAATGTGTCTCATATTTCATATTTATCATGCGCGAATTTTGCAGTCCAACTATCCTTTGGGAGTGGGTGCCTTTTCCAGGGTATTCTTTGATTCGGTTTTGCCAAACTCAACAGCTGTCGACCCATCTATGGCTTGTTGTTTCTTGTTTTCTTTTGTTGCCATTTGCTCGGCTAGCAAATGAAGCATAAAATAAAAAGTTCAATGAACCACATTTACACATGCCAAACGGCACAGGGCATGGGACATGGGGAACGGGGGCCAAACAGGAAGGCAGTGCAGACCTAGCCAAAATTCCACTCGTTTGTGCAATAAATACCCTTTTTGGAGAAATGTGGTGAAAACCCCCATTGAGTGATTTTGCATTCTTTTATGGCTGACAATGATGGAGACGGGATTGTTCGATCTCCCGGGAAGAGTATCAAAAGCATCGGTTTATGTACAATTGAAATGTGAACCTCTATTGTGTATTGTTGCGCTTGTTTGTTGCCGTTTGCAATTAGCCTTTTGTGCCCCAAACAACAATAGATCTCCAGTCTCTCCAGAATAGCACCCTGCCACCCCTCCTCATGCTACGGACAGCCATTGTCTGCGTCATCGATTGAGCCATAAATTGGTTGCCATTTGCAAAAATTACGCATTGAAGGAACATTTTACAAAGCAAAGACGGTCAGGCAGACCAGAGACCAGAGCCAATCAGTTGGCCAATTGGCGTTTGGCCAAATGTACCACACAGTTCGAGAGTTCAAAAATATGGAACACACAAATAATAATATCGAAAACTAAATCTAAGCGCTTTAAATAATTCACAAACACCCCCCGTGCAATTCGAGATTCAACCGCAGCCTTCGTTGTCGCAATGTGGAATATCAATTACGGCAATCGAATGACACAGGTACAGTTGTGTTGTCCAACCGCATTAACCAACACTGCAAGCGATATTGAGCCCAAATGTTACAGAAGATGACACACAGATGACTTACAGAAGATGTCATTTGCAGGTCATTTGTAGGTACAGTCATGTCCAAACACTGGTACTCAACCCATCTGTATCTTGAGTAGAAAAGGATTTTCATAGTATTTCTCAAACTACAATACCAAAATCTACCAGAAATCCCCAAAGAGTAGATACTTTTCCTGCTGTTGAGTCTCTCAATTTGCTTGGCAAAACTCCTAGAGTGACTTTGGGGGTATGGCAATAAGCAACAAGTAGCTTGAGAGTATGAGTAATCGGCGCAAAAGCTGGCATGTCAATCAATTCGTTGCAAGACTCGAGACGCCATACAGTAAACAACAACGATACGGATACGATAAAAACGTGTGTATTCCCACGCCCAAGTTTTCCAGGCAGGCAGGCAGGCAATTGAATTATCCACAAGAAGTAAAAACTTAAAATAAAACAGGAAAAACAGCAACAACAGCGAAACAACAAACGTGTTCAAATTGCAAAATGTTACTCATACGCAATGGTGTAGAAAAACTGGTGAGAAAGCTTCAGAGCTATAGAAAGCGAGACAGGCAACGCCTATGGAGAGGATACCCTACCTGTAGCTTTGGAAAGCATAAAGTGATTTGAAAAATATAAAATATCTATGGGATACCATTATCTTTGTGCAAACTTATTTCAGTGTGGCTGTGACATAAATCCAGTTTCTTCAAATCCATTAGCCGTTCGCTTAGCCGAAATTTGTACAGTGAATCAAAGTAATTTACAACGCAAACATTTTACCAAGCAAGTACAGGTATTTATGTACAAATACTAGTATTTATTTATAACTGAAATGCCATTTTTTTGTTGTTCCAAGAGATTGCCGCTAAACAAGATACGAAATGGCGCACCGGCTATGAGAAACCAACAATCGGAGACAATAATTACAATGCTTATGTTTTTTTTTGTTGCTTAACATTTTCTTTTTGGTTTAATTTACTTCTTGTATTTTGCTTCTTTCTGCCTTCCGCCATTAGTTCTGATTGAATTCTAGCTTCTGCTGCTCTGTCGCTTACTTTCAGCCAAATACTGAATTTTGCTGATTAGATTATTATTTGGCTATTCCATTTTTTTCTTATGGGCCAAGGTTAGGCAATATTTTCGCATACACAAAAACCACAATCGTTAAAAGAATTTAATTGTTATAATAAAAAAGAAGAAAGCACAAGCAAAGCAACAAAAAAAAGAGCAATCTAGAAAATAAAAGAAAAACTAAACTACACAGAAAAAAGTACAAAGCGAAAGAAGAGATCTCTGTCTGTCCGTCCGTCCGTCTGTCTGTGTGTGATGGGTGTGTGTGTATTCCATATACAAATCGAAAACCGAAATTGAAATCGTTATAAACAAATGAACGAAACGAAACGAGAATTTCGAGAAAACATTTACCCCATGTATTTTGAGGAAAATTCGTTTTGTTACCGTTCCAAAAACCCCAAACAATGCGGCACCAGGGAAAACACACACTTTTCGTCTACATATGCATGCCGAATGACGTAAGCGCCTAAACAAATTAATTTCGCTTCTTAACTTTCCAGTTGGAACAAACATTTATAAACCAAGGGAAACTTGCGTTTTCACAACACTTTAGGGCGTCTTTCAAATGAGGCTTAGGCCTTTTCATACCTTCAAAAATAAATGCTCGCAGACAATCATTAATTGGTTTGCATATTTACTTTAAATCTTCAATTATTTGTGTATGTCATTCATGGCAATCATCTCTTAAGTTTGTCCTTCCATCAACTTGAACCTTTTTCATCGTTTTACTATTCTGTTTGGCATTTCACCAGAAAGGCAAGGAATACCTTTTCATTCACTGTATAAAGTTTCGAAAGGCAAGTGGCCAAGTTCGCGATTGATTCCAAGATATAATTGTAATGCAACTTTAGTTTTAAAATGTTCAATTTTTAGACAGAAAATATACAACTAACCATTCGAAGTGGTATGACTTTTGGGAGCAGGAATTTCGAATGTTCTGCCGCTGGACACGCTGTTCTTTCATTCCGAAATTCGTTCTTGGGCGCATCATAAAAACACTTTAATCGTAATCTTGCAATACTTAAACGAAAAATTATTGCTCTTAAATGTTTCACTCACACACAAACGGGGAATTTCATTTTCGTATGGCTAATAATTTAGTATGAATTAAGCCCAAGCCAAATAATCATTTCACCCATATTTATTTGCTCTCAATTGATTTTTTACAGAGCTCTTTCCCACTCGCTGCGATCGAAACAACGATTACGAGATTGAATTGATCAAGTTTTTCGCAATTGAAGGCAATTTCCATGCCGTTAACTAAATTCTATTTTGTTTGGGATATTTTTAAAAATCTCCAACACTCCACATTGAGGGGGGGCGGGGGGAGGCCCACAGCCTCCGTCCGGTTTGTGTTTATTACTCATTCGCATGGGGGTCGTTTTGTAGTTGAATTCCCATTTGTTCCCCATTCGATTTCCATTTGAGTTTCCCCTCCGCCAACGAGTATACAAATGTATTGTTGGTGGTTGTTGCAAATGACGTCATTGTGTCTGCGTTTAGTTTTTTTTTTTTGTTAGTTCCTTTGGGTAGCATTTTCCATGCCTTCTTTCATGGCCTTCTTCTTGTTGTTGTGTGTTCCAGGGCTACGTTTTGTGGGTGGTCACTGAAGCGTGATGTGGCATGTGCAACTCCGTTTGGAGAATCCAAGAGTCTAGGGTTTAATGTTAAAGGTGCACGAAAGTCGTCGTCGTCGTCCACACAGAGTTTACCGCTATTACAAGTTCCCACAGAAGGTGCCTAACCCGCTCTCCAGCTCTCCAGCTCTCCCTCTCGTGTGCTCTTTGACATTAATCTCTTTGCCGTGCTCCAGTATTACGCCGCCATTAGTGGAGTCGCACTAATGAACTCTTGCAGACCCTCGGGAAGGGTGTATCCAAGTTCGCGATACATTTATCATAATGCAGGGTATTCCGCGTGCCTCTAAAATTGACTGGCTGTCTCAGATGTTTTCCTGTATGCTTTTAAGCATAAGCTTAAGACGTTGCAGTGCTTCAACATTTAACATTTCTCATGAGCAAGCTGATAAATTCATGTAAATCATATTTCAGGCCTTTCTTTGAGTGCTTGGGGTTTTGCTAGAAGTCAGTTGGAGTTCCCCCAACAACGAGAATCTTTCGGTACATATTTTAAACCTTTGTTATCTTTACCTTTAAATCGGCTCTGATTCTGTGTTTTAGTTTTAACAGTTCTAAGAAATTTTCCTGAGTTCTGTTGGACATCTACTAACTAGATTTTAGTTGGCAATTACTGTGTCAACCAGAAGGTTAGCCTATTTGACTATTGGGTTTATCTTTTAGAAAATTACTTAAGTTTTGTTCCCTTATAATTTATAAATTAGTTCCCATAAATTCCCCCTGGTTAGGATCTGGTGATCTGTTGATGGATCTGTTTCTTTGGCATCTCTCCCTGTCGATCTTTCGGATGTCTGCTTTGGATCTTTCTTTTGTTTGCTATGCTGGTGGGGTTGTTGTTGTTGTTTGTGGCCTAACAGTTTTTCCCATCTTTCAGCATTGCGTGTGCCCGTGGTGCCGTGCCGCCGTAAATTCATGTCAGAGTTCCATGTATCCGTCTTCTGTCTTCTTTTCTTCTATCTTCTCTCTCTCAGTCTTCTGCATAGTTTGCTTTGCTTTGGATTTTCGCTAGTTTCATTTCGAAGCCTAACTGTTAAATTAATGCATTTATTTTTAGTTTATTTCAGTTTACTTAAGGCGGTTGTTTCTTGTTGGTTGGTTGACTGCCCCCCACCGCCGCCGCCAACATTCTACCTGACGTCTGCGGCCTCCTGCCATCGTTTTGTGGTTTGTTGGCTATAACCTTGAAGCTATTTTGTGGCCAATAAAGTTACAGTTAGTGCAAACGGGAAAGAGATATTACATACATATGTATAAGAGCAGTATACATATGTACATACATCATTTTCATACACATATTTACTGGAAACCACTTTGTATATTTACGAACCGCACACAGGTCTCTGGCAATTGTTTATAATACTCATAGTACTCGTGTACCATATTCTTGTTTATGGGGGGAATCAATGAAACAATTTAATGGCTGAAATATAAGAGAGAGAGAGAGAGAGATATTCTAAGGGCATCCCAAACTCTAGTATTGCAATACTTAATACTCTGCAAGGCATTACCGATTCTGCTATATCGATAGATGCATATGCAATAAATAGTACTTCAGGAATATATGTATACTTTACGAGTACTTTCAGCAAGTTCTCTATGAGTTTTCCTACAGATATTTTTTAGAGATTCTCTTTGATCCTGTACTTAAATTCTATGCTAATGAGCACCACCCGTACAAAAAACATTCCCTATTTGCAATTTGTCAAATGCCACACACCCTTGTGGCCCCATTGAATGATTGTGTGTTTTCTGCTCGTTTTTTTCACCGTTTGCCAAATGCCAAGTTTTTTTGTGTGTCTCTCCTCTGCCTCTTCTGCGATTTATTCCGCTGCGCCATTTGCAATCTTTACAGTTGCAATAGCGGCAGAGAAGAGTCGCATCGCCCTCTTGTGCTGCGCTGCGTCTTTTTTGCATTCTCCATAGAGCAAAAAAAGAAATGTAAGAGAAGAAAGAGCGAGAGAGAGGCAGAAGCAGTGGCAGCGACAGAGGCGTGATTTTGTTAAACTTCCGCACAAGATTAAGTTCAATAAACCAACGACACATTTGTGTGAGAGAGAGGGAGAGAAATTGGATGACAATTACGTGACGGGTAAAAGAGAGGGGAACCTGCACTGGAGACAGTTACAGTTTTACGCACAGACGACATATTTTAATGCATAAATATGTTCATTCTCTCTCGCGCTATTTTTCTTTATGGTACCCTAAAAAAAAAGAGTGTATTATGACAAGGCGAGTGCGTTGTGCTGAAGCTCAGAGCCACTATGAGATCGTTGCGGTGGCATACTTAGGGTATGCAATGCCTCGACCCCCGTTCAAAGGCCAAACATTCCTTCTTGTCATCAACTTCTTTTGCTTATGTTGTTGGGCGCTGTGTGAGAATTTGTTTGGCTTTTCTTTTTGAGTGGCATCATTTAATGCAGGTCTTGCTTTGGAGACAGAGCGGCTCACAGTTGCGGACAAAATATTAGTTGCACTACACATGATAGTTGGCATTTATAACTACATTCTTTGGGCATCATTTTTATATATTTAATTGAAATCAGCTTGCCCCTTCATATAGCCACTATAATTCCGAACGCTGCTGTAAGTGCAAGGAGCATGTGCTTTTTTTCAGCTTACAAAGATGCCGTTGAATTGAACAGCCTTTGGATCAATGCACTTTGGCGACCAAAGAGCATACCAAAACGGAATGCAAATAAATAATCTATTATTGAATAGGGGAAAACACACACGCGCGCACACGTGAAACCCAAAAGAGGAATGCGTATTGACTAATCGGATCGACTAGGGTATACTCTCTCCAAGCCAAAGATGTGAATAAAATACAACTTTATAATATTAACTTTCAACCATAGCATTATATACCAAGTGTACCAACCATCTGGTGGTATTGAAATGTTCAAAGTAATTCGGTTTTGTGACTCACATATTTCAAAGGCGAGCGAAGGCATGCGTCAAAGCCTCTGGTAGTACCCCTGCCCACCGCTCCGTCTATTACGCTGCTGCGCAGTCGCGTGTGACGCCGCTTTCAATGTCAAGTGGTGAATCGGCGGCACCGATAAAGCACGAAACCTTTTCCAGAAGCTCTTCTAATCCTACACAATGTTGCATGTACAAACATACGAATGTTTTCAATGTTATTCGCTTCTGAGATTGGTATCCATTTCCCTGACTTTGAGAAAGTGTTTCGCATTTGAGACAACTTGTTCATTTGTTGTACATTTTACTTCTGCCAGATGTTGTGCACACAACTTTCTTTGGACAAGAAAGAGCACGTCAATTGCAGAAAAAAAACTTGTGCGTAGAATCATGCACGGGGAACAAGTTTGATTTGCCATACCGATAAAGCCTAGGCTCCAAGCGAAATAACAACTGAATTCACACCGAAAAGAGGCATACAAAAAACCGAGCACAATGCGTGGGAAGTGTTTTCTAAGGTAAGATGAGGTGGGGAGGAAATGAGTGGGGAGTGAGCGCAACCATAATTAAAACCTAGGCAGAGTCAACCTGTGATAAAAGATCTTTCAAACGCGATAAAAAATAAAAACCAAACAACAAAAGCTTCGCAGAGACCTGGTGTTGAGAACCTATGCGAAAACCTGTATCCAAAGTTGGAGTAATGGAATGCCAGAGATGATGTAACTACTATTCACAACAGTTGAAAACTTGTCGGAATTTCAATGGAATAATATCCATGGTTCGATAGAGCATACAACATCTAGAGTTCAATCTATTTGATCTAGAAAGCTGAACCTAAGACAAATATTTCAGTCCAAATAGACTTTACCTAAATCTTAAAATGGTTGTTCTCTCTACTCTTCTTCGCTGCGTTGTTTCCCTTGACGGAACAACTCCAATTAAATACGAAATTAGAGCAAATCACAGCTTGATGGCTATAAATTAGGCCAAGTTGTTAGGTTGCTGGTTTGCTCTGGGGTTCTTTTGGCAGCAGCATAGCAAATGGCTCTCAAGAGCTCATTTGGCGACACAGAACAAAAAAAGATATTCGAAAAAACAACAAAACAAAAAATAAACTGTGCCACTGTGCGGCGATCATCGTGAGATCCGTCTGTGCATCATAATGATGATTCAGTATTCGGGTTTGCTGTTTCTATGGTTATTATTGTTAATCAATTCCATATACAACGACATTAAAAGACGGCAAAAAAGAGTCTCCCAATCAACGCTAAGAAATATCCATTAATAGGAGCAGGTTTTATGCATACAATGAAACTAGCTTTAAACTCTTGATGATTCTGAAGCACTATTTCCATTTCGCAGGTGGATCAGAAGATCCTCTATCTCCATATTTACATATATTCTTATGTATGTGGAGTCCCAGTGGAGTCCTTTAATTAAAAGTTGTTACAACAATACGCGAGTCTAATACACAAGTATACATACATACATATATGTATGTACATATGTACATACATATGTACATTAATTTATTAAGCCTTAAGCCTTAAGCTTTCTTGCAATCAAAAAAAAAGCATCAAAATGCGCAAACATAAAATCCAGAAAAAATTAAAAATCGATAAACTCAATAACGTTTTTGGGAGCCTGCCTTTGCGTCAGTCTGGGTCACCTCACTTACTACTCTCTGTTTCTTCCTCTTTCTCTTTTTGGCACTGTCTCTTGCTCCGTCTTTGCTGTCATCGTTCCAGCAGCAACGGTGCTCGTGTGTGTTTGGTTTTTGGGGTTTTGGGGGGAATTTAGAACGCATTATTCGCATAATTCCCATTCTCCCTCCATTCGCTTTGCGCTGAAAGCTTTCTGACGCCCCTTGGTAACCGACCAAACAACAATTAGTAGAATCAAAAGAGGAGGATGAGGCACGAATGAGTGTTTAGTGTGTGACACACAAAAAACAATGTTGTCTCTGAGGATCGTTAACGGTGAGTCAGATGTGAGAGAGAGCACCTAACAAATTGATAGATTGTAATTGAACTTGAACTTGAAAGAGAGGGGGAGGGAGAGGCTAAAAAAGCTTAATTGAAAACTGTAAAACTTAGATCTGAAACTCATTTTTAGCATACATACATACATATGTATGTATGTAAGTATGTGTGTTTGTGTGTCACGTTCTGTGTGGCTGGCTGCATTATCTACATATTTTGCATGCAGCTGTTCCGTAACGTAACGTAACGAAACGAAAAAGTGTATTTAAAGGTGAAGATAGAAGCGTTATGAAGATGAAAAATAAGCAAGAACCGTGATAAAGTTTATGCTCATGATGATGATCAAAACGCTAATGTCAAAGTCTGTTGCTGATTAGCGAGGGAATCAGAAAATTGGCACGTCCCAAAGCGCCATAGGAGATGGCGTGGGGGTAAGAGAACCATCTATGGAAGCAAAAAGACAGAATGGCGAGGGGAACCTACACATGCGGGAAAAGAAGCAGACGTGTCAATTAAGAAATTTCGTTAGAGAAATATCACAAATGCGACAGCTTTAGTTTGGACAATTGTTCCTAGTCCCTTCCTCATTGACTCCCAAAGACCACATCCACGTTATTTTTGGCATCCTTCTACAAAAAGTAACATCCAAAACATTACAAAACATAAAACTGTATTTAAAGGGGGCTAAAGCATGCGCCAAAGCGCAAAATGCGGGCGGCACCTTTCACACCCCCTCCCGCAGGAAATGAGAGCTGCAGACGAAAAGTCAAGAGCCACAGAGGCAAAGAGCGGGTGAGTGACTGCGTGTGTGTGTGTGTGTGTGCGTATGTCAGTAAGAGAATAAGGTCAAGCGGGGTGCGGCAGCAGAGGCAGCGAATATTTCCGCTGATAAAAGCCCTCTCTCCCTATTTATTTTTTGAATGAAAGAATAGCCTCTTATTCTCCCCTTTTCGATCACTCTCTCTCTCTCTTTATATCATTGAGTGAACAATAAGCGAATATCATTTTTGATTTAAATATTCAGCAATGGCAAGAAAGAGGGAACGAACCAGAGAGAGAGTGGGAAATTGTGCAGAGAAATTTCACTTTTTTTGCTATGCATTCCGCTATACATTTTGGGCTTGGCTTTTTATTATATTTTTGCCTTTTGCTTTGCACGCATATACTCACACGCACACACATCCACATTTACACATGAGCATCTAAAGCCAGACAGAGGGGGGAAAGGTATGTTAGATCAAGGTGAGGCTTTTCCGAGACACATTTGTTTTGTGTGCCACCTTCCGTCGTGCTGTGTGTGGTGTCCTGCACGCACTAACAAAATATAAAAGGGGAAAAGCGTGAGAATGCGTTTTGGAAATGCCTCACCTCGCACTAATACACTTTGATCAAGGCTTTCTCTGCAGGCGACTGCGGCGCTGCCTTTTTGGCGGTTTATACAAGAATTTTGTTTGTCAAACACTTTACTACTGCAATGTCGGGATAGCCATATGGCTATTAATCAATTAAATCCATCACATACACAAGCAAACGGCATAAATGGTTAGTGTAATTTTTGTGTTTGCAAAAAAAAAACACAAAAAAAGTTTTTACAATGTGCTGAAAATAATTAATACACACACACATACAGATCTATAAAAATGCGTTTATCAGGAACTTTAAATAAGACAAAAATATGCGTAATCACTTGTTTTTGGTGTTTTATTTTTCTGTTTTTTGTAACTGCGCCGCCTAGGTGCTGCGGCGGCTGCTGCTTTTTGCTCTCACTCTTGCACGTACTTCTCTTTGGATTCCTCGCTGCCCTTCTGCTGTTACTTGTATATGTGTTTTGTAAACTGCACTTTTGATCTTCAACAGGATCACAAACCGTTTCTAAGCGCAAAAAAAATACGGATGATAGGATTTTACCACAATAAGTTATATATTTTTCCACGCGCCGCGCACTTGCGCCGACGAACGAATTTTGTTTGGAATAGTGTGACCGCGGAATTATTGATGAATTATACCGCACAGCCCTCAAAAATATACCGAACTATAACTAAGCATTTTAAAAATATTCCGCAGTCTTAAATCAAATTCTTCGATTTTGATGTTATATTTGATATTACTATCTTGCAAATACTTTTAACACTGAAACACTTATTTAATACGATTGAAGAATCTCCGCTTCAGGATTAGGTCAGCAATTACTCTCCCGGACCCATTTTTGCGCATCATATATGAGCACAAAAATACCCCACAAATATACAAAAACAGAATACGTTCACACGCTCACGATAACGCCATTCTTCTTGTGGTCCAGCTGAGAATTATATTTATTTATTGGTTAGATTAGATTATTTGGGACAGTGCAACCGCGGAAATATGGATAAGATATACCTCATGACCCTCAAAAATATACCGAAATATAGCTTCTCTATTTTCAAATACACCGCTTTTGATATTATATTTAATCTAATAAGCTCTCAGCACTAAAACTATAGTATAATCCGATTTGTGGTCCCGTTCTCCACAAAATCGGCCAACTTTAACGACTTATCAGAACGGTGATACAAAAAATATCATAAAACGTAACGTAAGTTGAAATGCAATGTTACGCCATTTGACCCTTGAGATTAATGCATACCAGAGATTGACTAGTTCCACCACTAACCAAATAGTATAATAGATATCCAGCTTTGAAGAAGCAAAACGTCACTGCTAAATGTGCGCTTGGAGTCCCAGGCCTCTGCCTGGAGTCCCGGCTACAAGTATTAGTGCGTGTAGAACACGCAGCAGAAACCCAAGCTACATGGGTATTAGTGCTTGTAGAGCGCGCAGCTAGAAGCTACATTTGTATAAGTTCGTGTAGCCAATGATTTTGTAGCGCTCCAAACCGGTTTTGTCTTCATTCACACGGACACTGCAAGCAATGTATGTGTTGGTGCGTTGACTTGCTGAACTGTGATGGAACGAAAATTCGTTTTGATGATTTGATTTTGTTTTCGGGGCTTGGCGTATGAACCTAACCTGCCGCAACATGTGCAGAATGAGGGGTGGGGGTTGGTGGCCAGACCCTTGGGGGTTGGAAAAAATAAATATACCAATAAAAGTTTTTATTGTATTTGAATGCTGTAATTGTTTTAAATGCAGATTTTATACTTCTTTATTCAAAATTGTATGCATATTATAGAAACGCCGTCGCTTCTCGACTTCGTTGCTGCCGTATTATCAAAATTGTTACCAAATCCATCTTTTACAGACAAATCATTTCAGATAAATATAAACACATACATATACATATATGTATGTATATATGCATATACATGTGTATATATGTATATGTATGTACCTAAAACTTTTCAACTGCTGTTCTCGTCGTCGTGTCTGTTCTCGACTTCATGTGCGCTTTAATTGTTAGCGCTTGAAACCTTTTCATTTTTTATACCCGGTACTCGAAGAGTAAATAGGGTATATTGTATTTGTGCAGATAACGGTTGTATGTAACGCACAGAAGGAAACGTTTCCGACCCCATAAAGTATATATATTCTTGATCAGCATCAATAGCCGAGTCTCTGTCTGTCTGTCTGTCCGTCTGTCCGTCCTGATGAGCGCCTAGTACTCAGAGACTATAAGAGCTAGAGCCACCAAATTTTGCATCCAGACTTCTGTATGCTCACACTGTTACAAGTGTATTTCAAAAATGAGCCACGCCCCCTTCCGCCTCCGCAAAACGGCGAAAACCTTCCAAATCTACAATTTTGAAGATAGCAGAAAACTAAAAACGCCATTCCGTAGGGAATGACCATATCTATCAGATCACCAAATTGGGATCCGATTGGATCATTATTATGGCCACAATGGAGAAATTAATTTTCAGTGGCCAAACCCACCCCGTCCCGCAGCATTCACACTCTGCTTCGCGCAAGCAAATCTGACTGACAGATGGATGGATGCCCCGGCTGCTGCTGTTCACTTTTGCTTCTGCGAGTTATACGAGCTGTGGCAAAAACCCTTCGATATCCAATAAATCCCTGCGCTTTATTCCTTTGTTCTCCATGGCTGAAACGAGTCGTAACCGAGGCTCCAGTTCTCGGCAGTTCCATTCACATTCACATAACCGTCCCACTAGATCTAGCGTTTTTCAATTGCCATATGCGGGATAATTGATAAAAGAGCGGGTAGCGGGAGTTATAGTTATGTTCCAAGATATTTTTGCGTTATTTTAACTTTTTTCAGACATCTGCCATCTTCCGGTATTTTTATGCTTTACTTAAGTACTTTGTGGTATTGTTTCCATTTAAACGGCAAAAAGAAGATCGATAAGCCAAAAGAACTTTCAATTGAATATTAAATTGAGATCTAGTGGGAAAATAGCTAAATTGGCCACACTGGCTCAAAAACCAATGAAAGTGAGCGAGATGCATGTACGCGACCTGCTGACGACTAACGTTAGGGACGTAAATACATACATGCACGCACATGTGCATACATACATATGTACATGCATAGGTAGATAGATAAATGCCCAAAATGGCGGATTTCTTACTTTGTATTGTAATTATAAAATCTGCTTCCCCCTGGCAGGGGAGTGCAAATGTTGCAAAAAAAAAACAGCAACAATTAGCTGCCTATTAATTCTGTGCAATTTGCATTGGAAATTTGCTAACCATTTTTAGCCGCAGTTCTTGCTGCTTCGTCATCCCTGTTATAGTTACTGTTTGGTCAAATGGTTTGGTGACTGGCGTCACCTTTTCGGGTCAGCTTAATATAAATATAATTATGCATGCATATTTAATTACATATGTAGGTTCTCATTCAATCATACCTACATACATATGTATACCTTTTCAAGA
The DNA here is from genome assembly GCF_008121235.1 of Drosophila subobscura. Lineage (NCBI taxonomy): Eukaryota > Metazoa > Arthropoda > Insecta > Diptera > Drosophilidae > Drosophila > Drosophila subobscura. The sequence goes on along the minus strand of NC_048530.1, from coordinate 18,039,427 downwards.
ATGAATTTAGCCGTCTATCTGCGAGAGGGGAAAAGAATGCGATAGTTTCGCAACCGATCAGAAAAAGCTTTAGGCCTTCTCGCATAGTGGCCATATCCATATTATTTATGGTTAAATTATAGTTTATTTATGTGTAGTTAATTTATAGGTTATTTATAGTTTATTTGTATGTAATTATGCATGTATCTACACACTCAAATTAATTTTTAAATGTTTAAAACAATTTGAAAGCTCCCGCAACATGTTAACCACATTGACATGGCTTTCAGCGCCATCTGTTGGTAGTGACATTAACTCTACTCCACATATTGCGTTTCTACATGATTTTGACACGCAATTGTGCGCTTAACATGACACAAAATGTGCCTGTTAGCGCAAACAGCAAAGCAAAATGCCGCACAGCTGAGCGTATTTTTTAGCACATTTAATTCGCGCGTGTGGGCATTAGTGTTAGTGTGGTGTGTGTGTGTTAGCTTCTGGCTAAATAAATTCATTTTTTTTTACTGTGACACAAAATAAATTACAATACGTTTACTCGAATAACTATTGCAGTGGTAATACCGACTAAGCGGCTAATCCACGTTGGCTTCTCGTACGAACCGCCGCGCCCCTTGTCCCAGTGCGTGCCCTCCTCCCGGCCCCCATCAGCAACATATCGCTGTCGACGCACAAGTTGCAAAAGCAAAGGAAAACTTAACCTCGCAAAAAAGAAAATCCAAGCGAAAGAAAGACACTGAAACGAAAAGGCAAACAGCAGTGAGTGTCGGCTAAAGAGCAAGCGAGAGGGCTGTATATGCACATGTAGTATATTTAAGTTGTGCGCTTTTCTGTGTGCGTGCGGTTTATTTTACTGTTTGTTTCTGTTGTTGATTCCCTCCCTCCCTCCCCCCACCAAACACCTCGTACATGCATACACACATATGTCATTGTTGTAGTACTCAAAACGTTGATACGCCACTGACCCTCTCGCCCGGCCTCAAACAACCATTTGTACCGTTCCCCTCCCGCCCTCTTCTCGTGCCATCATAAAGCCCTACAAATTGACTGAAATTAGCAACAACAAAAACAACAAGCAATCCGAAATTGTGAACAAATGAAAAAGTCAACAACAAAAACAAAAGGCTAATGAATATTATATAGGAAATATGTAATTTTTGATAAATGCAAAATCAACAAACATTTTTTTGTGGAAAAGCACACAAAATTGAAAAAAGTACGACCAACAAACAACCGCAAGAGCAATGCAAATTGGACAAAGTAAAAAAAACTGCCGCAAAAGCAATACTTTTTTGATAAAGAGCAATACAAATTTGATAAAAAGTCAGCTGCAAAAAGCAATAAATATGAGAGAGAGAAAACGGCCACAAAAGCAATAAAAATAAGAGAGAAATAACCAGCTGCAAAAGCAACAAAAAGTTAATATGAGAAAAAAGCAAAAATAGGGGAATAAAAAGCAGTCGCAACAACAAATTGGAAGCAGCAGCACAAAGCAAACCAGAAAGTAAGAAGAAACAAAGACAACACAACAGAAAAGCAGAAAAAATACCGGTGCAAAAAGCAATCCACAAATGGTACGTACATATGTACTAGCTTGATTGTGTGTGTGTGTTACGATCCACATAAGGGTATCTGCTCGTGTGTGTGTTCCCGATTATGCGAGTAAGTCGGTTTGTGTGTGTGTGTTTTTGGACATCATCTGCCCGCACAAGGTGTATTAGTTTAGGGTAAGGTGCTCACACAGCTTTGGATGGCCGATGTGGAAGAATCAAATAGGAATCTAATAAACAATTTCGTTTTGAGGGATGTCAGCACTGGGGCCATGTGCGAGACGCACTCCGTAGAAGCATTTCCTTCAATTATTGCACTTTGTACCCGGCTGTGTGTGAGTGTGTGTGTGTGTAAGTGAAAAGGCTGCTGCTGGCGTTGCTGATTGCCGCCTAGAGGCGTGGCCGGCGCGTACGATTGTGGGTCTAGTTTTGGTTCGCATATCTTTTTTTGCACTTTTCTTTTGAGTTGGCCATTCGTCCGCGATGAAGCCGATCACAAAAGCTTCATTCGTGGTCTGAAAGACGAATAGCAAGCAGAGAGTGATAGCTGATGAGGGAAAAGATGGAGAGGGCGTGTAAGAAGAAGAAGCAGCAACAACAACTTATTGGACACTCAGCTTGCGCACAAATTTAACCCTAGTGTGGTCCGATTTAACCTCAGATGGCACCCAATCAATCCATTTGAAACCCATTAAAGAACAATTTTCATATTTTAGGCAAGGGTATGACAAGAGTCTGGCGCCTAGCCAGTTGGTAGGCAAATCAAAATATTGCCAAAAGCTAATGTTGATCAAATTGTATTTCGATTATTTAGATGTTTAAGATACACTATCTGCATAGACTTATGAAAACAGAACGTTGTGGCTTTCAATAAGTAATCGATTACTCTCAAATTGTAATCAAATGAAAAAAGACTTGAATTTTGAATACAAAGTAATAGACAAATCATCGTCCTACAAATAATTCTATAAATTTAAAAATCAAAGACTTTTCGATAAGGTAATTGTAAAAGATAAGACAGTAATAGTCGGGACAGTGCGTTGCATACACATAAAAACTTATTTGAGGAAATTCCATTGTACAATTATAATTCGTTTTTAAAATCCGTAAATATTTTTTTTCAGATGAATTTCAAACTTGACAGATCATGGCGCTGACAAAACTTGTGGCATTTTTTGCCGACAAATGCAAAAACTATGAAGGCCATCCACAAAATGTTAATTATGTTAACACTAAAACATATTAAAATGTGTTAAGCAGACCGGAAAAATCCTACCGAATGGGAGAAAGACTCGAAGAATTGAAATCAATTGCAAACTAAATCCGCATTCGAATCAGAAATAATAATCATAAAATGGAACATTTTCAAACGTCACTGAATCCAAGGAAACAGGAGCTACTCGAAGCGCGCTTTATTGGCATTCGGGTGAGTGCGTTTACTATTTAAATATTTAGTTGAAAATTGTTACCAAACTGTGAACCAACCTAGAATCAGAAATGAGAAACGCTTTGTTCTGAAATGTGCTCATATACTTTTTTTTTTTACCGAAAATTCATAGAAAATCAATTTGTTTTGTAAGTTTTAGAAAATGTAACATTTTTATTTTTTATTTTGACCATCAGGATAATTAATGTGTTCATTAAAATGGCCCTACTACCGCATGTAAATTCGCTTCTAGTCAGTATGAAAAGCCTTAGACCATAGACCCAATCTCGATGGAAAAACCTTATCCATCTTCCTTTGGCATTGGTTCCAGCCATTGGGTGTCCACTGGCCCGGCACTCCGCCCATCGATGGGTTAATGGCAAACGGTTATTGCACTTTGAAACTGTAGTCAGTGGCAGAGGCAGAGGCAGAGCCAGAAACGGGGCCGATGTCTGAACAACAGGCAACTTTAAACTTTTGTTGTGTTGAAGATGCACCATGCAGATGATGTTGCAGTTGCAGACGCTTTTCCCCCATAGATAGACAAAGAGAGATGTAGAGAGAGCGAGGGAGAGCAAGCGCTGAATGAAAATGTAGAAAAATGTATGCGAAAATAAATTAGCGTATAAAAGAAAAGGCAATGTAAAAGAGAGAGGGGAATGCAAAAGAAAAGAAAAAAACAAATAAAAGCAGCTAAAAACAGTGAGGGAGGGGAATATGAAAAGCAAAGCAATGCTTTAAAAAAAAACAATGAAAGAGAGAGGGGAATATGTACATATGTACATATGTATGTACATACATGAAATACATAAACATCTATGTATGTACATAAGTACACACAATATGTAAAAGAAAAGCTAGCTGGATGCCCAATGGAGCTGCCAACTCGAGTTACAGAGGCAACAAAAAATATTATGTACATACATACATACATATGTGTATGTATACATACGTATACACACATATGTACATACATATTTACATAAGCACATCAGTGTCAGTGGTCTCTATAAATTAATCCAACCAGTTGGAACGTTTTTTGTCAATGCATAGTCTCTCCAACTTATGGTTTATTTCAATTATAGTTCAACTTTAGAAGAAAGCCAAGCCAATCATTTTTCATTCTCCTTTTGCTGCATATTTAGAAGAGTAGATCATTAGAAATATAATGTTAGATGGGTCAAGGAACTGTTCCCATCTCTCGTAGATGGACATCTACTCTCTACAGCTGTTTCTCTCTTTCTCTGAAGTGGACAACCACTTGGCCATCTCTTTTAAGCGGACATCTACGCTGGCATTGTTGTCCGCGGTGGTGTCCCTAGGTTTTCGCTTTAGATGGATTTTGCTGCAAATACGAGTGCACCAATATGTGGTAGTGCCTCTGCCCTCCATCCATCGCCACGGCCTCCGCTCTTCTGCCAGCACCTCTTTGGGGTACTTAACCTTTGCCCCCCCCGCTCGCATACACTGGCTTCCATGATACTGCCATTTGGTGTTGTGTTAGTTGTTGTTGTTGTCAACATCTCGTCTCGTTTTGTGGGTTGAGGCATGTGGCAATCTCCCTGCCCCCTGGCTGTACACACTCAAACACACACACACTCAACACATATACAATACATAAATGGAAAAAGAAGGAGAGAGCGGTAGAGAGAGAGTACATAAGGCAGAGGCCTACACATAGACATTTTGCTGTACAATCAACACCCCCTCCTGCCACCCAGCCCAACCCACACGCAGCTTAGCCCATACAAGCCTCCCGCTCCGCCTATATGGATTTTGCATCGCAGTTCCCTTCCAGCAAACCATTTCCCACATCTTTTTTGGGTAGATTGCTCCGATTCTGTGCTGCCGCGATGTCTCTTCACATTTATACACATATGTACATATGAGTGTATCTGTGTGTGTGAATGTATGCATGAATTTAATGAAATTAACGAACAAAAAATGACAGCTGATAAGCATAAATAGGCGCAAGCACTGGCAGAAGCCAATGGGGAATAATTAGACCAAAAAAGAAAGAAATCCCAGTAGATACATATGCACGTATGTAGGAATATAAATGTCCAAAAACTTATAATAACCTGGCAACGTCATTCATCATTTATAAAGCAGGCTTTACTGCAGAGCCCGGCCCCTGCTGCGCCACCCCAAACAGCCACTGTTAAACGCTGCTGACAACAGTCTCGCTGACATGCTCTGTTAAAGTTAACATAGAGTCCACTCAACTTTTGGAGTTTACAGAGAAGCTGCACTCTTGATAAAGTTTACAGTCATAATCTACAGCTCCTCTGCGCTCTTTCTCTTTAACAGTTTTCGCTCTCCTGTTAACGTTACCAGCCATTCTCACCTGCTGTTATTGACTAGCTGTTATGCTGCTGCCGCTGTTAGATGCTTTTCCTACAGCTTGCTGCTGATTTCTGGGCGCCGGATACAAGCGTTTAAAAATTGTTTCACTCAATTTGCAAATTAACGCAAATTTCGGAGCAAATATTGCTGATGCGGCCAGGTTGCGATGTCGGTGCGCACGCCGTTGTTGCCAATCTCGATGCTAATTCGAGACAGAGCCACCGCCGGCGTCAGTCGTCAGTCAAATATGATGTATGTGCACATAACCTAACATTTAATTGGCCGAACGCCTCCGCCGCTGCTGCCCCCATTGACACAACCATATCAGAGGTAACAGCCGCAGCCGGCGCTTCCGCATGGTATTAACAGTGACGTTGTAGCCGGCTAAATGCGGAACAACAGCGACAGAGTCATGCACGTGTGGATGGGACTACGCTACTCTCTCTGGTTCTCTTTTAGCTGCTTTCCCATAAAACTGCTTGCTGTGGGAACTGCTTGCTCTCTCAGTTGCTTGTCCTTTTGGGGAGACTTGCAAAAACTGCTTGCTCCACTGTCAGCTTTTGCATTACGGCTCTGCTTGCTTGTTCCTCTGTAAGTTTTCCCATTTGAGCTCTCTCTCTCTCTCTCTCTCTCTGTTCGTTTCTTAGGAGCCTGTTCTCTCTTAACTGCTTGCTAACGTGTAAATGGCTTGCTCACTCACATTCCCTCGCTCTCTCTTGCACTGTTAATGTAGTCGTAGGTCGCGTCACTCACTGCCTGTCTCTTTGCGTTGCTCTGCTTGTTTACACGCGTGTCAAATTTCCCGGCCTGCTGCCAATTCGCCACAAAAATCGAATTTATTATTTATACGCGTAATTTGCGAGAACTGCGTGTTGCGATTGGATTCAGTGGTGGGCGTATAACGCCAGTGACAGCTTTCCAGTGTTGCGAAAGTAATAATTATTGGTTAAAATTGCTGTAATTACGGGTAAACATTTACAAACTAATTGGGAGTGACGGTTGTTCATTTTTTGTTATTTGCTTTTGGGTTCGTGTATCGTCCTTAGGCTCTCTTCTGAAGTGTGCTTGACTCTCTTTCGGTCTCCCTCTCTATCTCTCTATCGCTGTTTGTGTCTCTGTCTCTCTTTATCGATGTCTGTCTGAATTTTCCTCTAAATCTTTCGTATCTATCCATCTTTCTCTACTTCTTGCTTGTTTTGCCGGCTTCTTTGGCCTCTGTTTTGTTTCTCTGTCTTGTTTCTCTGCTGTTCTGCCTTTCGACCCGATTAATTAGTTTATTTTGATTATTCTTGCGGCTTGTTGTTGTGGCAACTCTTGTTTTTTCTCCAATGACCAAGAGAGAAACAAACGAACATAAATATCTACATAGATACACACATAACAAAGCAAAAATCATATCCTTAAATAACTCGGCTTAAAAACCCCTCAAAATGTATCTTAAACACACAAAAAAAAACCCCAAAAAAAAAACCGTGGAAGGAAACATTGCAACGTGTGAAAGAGGCAAGCAGAGGCAGAAGCCACAAACGAAGCTGCGCCTCGAATCGGCGGCAGTTGTAAAACGTTCGTTGTTGGATTCGGCGGTCGGGCCATCGTTGTCTCGTGTCCTGGTGCGTGATTTTCCCTTTCCCGCCGTCCCGATCCGTCCAAAAAGCCACCAATTTCCCCCACACCGCAGCAATCAAACAACAGCAACACTGGTGGCAAGATGCCGCTGCAGTCGACAAAACAATTTCGAGCCAGAAGGCGCGTACGGACGCCTCGAAAAGTAGCCATACGAAAAAGGATGAGATGAGGAGCGGAAAGAGAAAAGAGGAGATGAAAAGAATGGGAAGGGGGAAAAAAGAAGGAAGAAATTAAATATAACGGATTAAAGGAGGAAGAATTTGAGTTTAAGAAGGTTTAAGGTACAGGAAAAAGTAAAGAATTGGGAAGAACGAAACACTGAGAGGAACGGGGAAGAGGAACGAAAAAAGGAGAAAGCTTAAAAACAACTTAACTCGAAATTAGCACATTATTACGAAATAGTAAGCAAAAAAAAGGCATAGAACAATGAAGAGCCGAAGTAGAAGAACGAAAAAAAGGGAATTTAATAGGAAAAAGAAGACCAGAAACCATACAGAAGAATCTAAAAAAGATGGCTAATTGATGAAGAATACGATCCAAGAACAAAAGTTCAAAGAAACGAGCGAAAAGAAAAGGAAGAAAGGAGAGAGAGGATACGAATAATAAGTAGAGAAAACAACAGAAATGGAAATGGGCAGCAGCAGAAGAACAACTGAAAGCGGAATGTAAAGCAGAAGAAGAGAGGTGCAGCAATAGGAAAAGCAAAGGAAATAATAATAGGGAAAAACTAAAAACACAATAGAAGATGTTTAAAGAGCAAAGAAAAGGAAGAGCCGAAGACGAGGACTGAAACACGAATTGCGATTGCAATTTTGTTTCTCCCCTCCTTTTTTGTTTGTTTTGTTTTTGTTGTAGTTTTTCCTCCGTTGATTGCCACGCTTCAATGGACGTTATTTTTTTTATGTTTTCAGTTCGCAATCGTCGTCCAGCGTCGTCGTGTTGCATATTCGCGGTGTTCCCATCATTATTGTTGCTGTAGTTGCAACTTGCAGTTGCACCAGCTATTGTTGGGAGGAAGACAGAGAGAGAGAGAGACGGAGAGAGAGAGAGCGAGAGAGAGACAGAGAGAGAGAGAGAGAGACAGAGAGAGAGAGTGAGAGCCATGCGACAGAGTTGTGTTTGCAGTACCGTTAAACTACCAAAGCAGGGAACGAGGGACACGTGTATTCCAATATTCTTTTCTGAATTCCTTTTTTTTCGGTGTAATTATTTTTTAAAAGTGAAGTGCAAAATCCAACAACAACATACGAACCACAGCAACAACGAAGAGAGCGATAGAAAACTCAGAGAGTGTGTGTGTGGATAAAGAGAGGAAAAAAAACCTGAACCTGAAATAAAACACAAAACCAAAAAGGGAAGACAAAAAAAAAACAGCAGCGTTTGCCGGCTGTGTGTGTCCGCCGCCTCGCCTCCAACCGAGACGCCACCATCCATTGGGGCCCGAGGCAACGACGAACGGCAGCAGCAAACCACGAAGAAGCAGGCGAAGAGCAGAAGGAAGGAGAGAAGGCAAACACGAGGCAACAACGATGCCCGTGGTAAAGCAGCGGAAAATGAGCCGCTTTAAGGTTAGTGTTCAGCGCCACAACAACAAAAAGAAGCAAGCCCAATGGTCTCTCTCGAGTGAGAGAGAAGACAGATAGAGGGAGAGGAAAACAGTGTGGAAAAGTGGGAGATGAGATGAAAATAAAAGACATGGCCGCCAGATGCCGGAAGATGGCGTGGAAGATGAGGCTGCGTCCGAGGGGAAAATGGAAAACCCAAGAGAAAGTGACGATAAATGGGATAATAGTTGCGAAAGAGAGAAAAATGAAAATGGGTTGAGAGATGAAACAAGGACAGGAAAGAAAAATGAAATGAAAACTGATTAAATATGTTGTATGTATGGTTAAAAGGAGGAAGCACGAAAAGGAAGGGACATTCGAGGGAGAGAAAGATGCTGAAAGTGACTGTGGGAAAGAGCAAGCAGAAAGGAAGAGCAAGAAGCGATAATTGCAAATGAAAGAAGTGTAAAGAAGATAACGCAGAAAGGGGATACGAGAAATGTGGCTAAGGGAAGAGAAAGCTAAAAGTGTCCCAAAATAAAGTGCAGGATAGCTTAAACTAATTACGAAGGAATTTATCTTCTGTGAAGATTGGTTGCAAGGATAAACAATTGATCATCTTAAGGGGGAACTTTGCTTAGGCCTGCATTTCCGCTTCATTAATTGCAGACTGTACCTCCATGTCACGTGTGTCCTTCGTAGGTGTCACCGTTCCTCTGACTCTCTAGCCCCGAACCCAATCCTCAAATAATTGAGCATTGAGTACACATACTCACATATGCATGACCGCATTTGAGTAACTTATTTGCCCATGCCTTTCGGTAACCCCGATATTCTTAAGGGTACATAATAAACACATGCGCGACATCGAGGACATATTCCATAAAGGACACGAATAATAGATCCTTTTTTGCATAATAAATGAATTCAGGGAATTTCAAATTCCAAACTGAGAGTGCAACTGTGTGTCCTCTATGACCAGATAGATTGAGATTGGAACAGTCCCTCACCAAACCTGATAATTTGTATTTTGTTCTGCTAGAAAGTCTCGTGCATTTGTGTTAACCGAATCACACTAATGTTTCCTTCCCTGTAATTAAAGTATCGAAACACTAGAGCTGGAGAGTCCATAATTAAGTCATCCATCAATCGATCAATCATCGATTTGACCTGCAATCGCATGTTCGAAAAATTTGCGATTGAACTTGATGGAATATGCCGACGCGGCGGCTTATTCGTTCGATGCTCCGAAAACAGGTTCCAAAATGAGTAAGATGAGGGGACAACCATGTTGAAAGAAAGATGCTGATGAGGTGGAACCCAGGCAAAGAATAGCAACCAGAGCAACCATCAAAAGAAAGGCCAGAAGAGGAGCAAACAGCAGAAGAAAATTCAGTACAGAAGAAAATAGCAAAAGAAGCAAAACGAGCAACTAGAAAACCTAATTTCCCCACTCTCCTACTACCTCTCTGCTCTTGTGCACAAAGAACTCATCATTGAAATGGGCGTTGAAATGCCCTTTCCTTAATGGTATATTCAAATATATTCTTAAAGGTTGCTTCTAGTCTGCTCCAAACCAGGGAAATCCTAAAAGTTGTAACAATAAACAATTACCACCGATGGGGGAAACCTATGAAACCTGTTAAGAGCCTAAATTTCCACTGTTTGCTTGTTAGGAATTGAATTTAGTGCTCTGAGCTTTGTTCTTTAGGTTTATTTAATGTTCAAATGTATTTCATTTAGTTTAAGTGCAAAGACTTGCATATAATTAGAGCAAATACTATTATTACGTTAAGTTTATTTTGTATTACAAATAGCCAAAGCGATGAAAACTATTGTCTCATACACTTTTGAACATTTTCCCATTGCGATTGATATTTTTTGTATCCCGATACACAGATCATATCCGATTACACAATTATCCTCTATATCGATCACATTTGCATGTACAAATATATGCCTTTTATGTTTGGCTTAATACAAGTCAAAACTAGTGTACCCTTGCTATGATTAGAGGGTCTCAAGAAAAAGTAAAAAAGTGGGAGAAAAAAATTCGCAAGTTCGTTGAACTTGCCGTGAAAATTATATGCCGCCGCCAGCTCACGAAGACGACAAAAATACACACACACACACACACACACACACAGCCACAAAGCGATGAAGAAGAAACCGAAGAAGTAGTAGCGTAGAGGAGAGAAAAAAAGCACAAAATAAAACTAGTCATGCGTCGCTGCTGACTTCGACGTCGACAGTAGCCGGCCACCTCTGCTGCTGCTGCTGCTGCTGCTGCTGACGCCGCTGTCGCCCCTCTGCTGCTGCATAGATTTTGCGACCTGACCTAAAATGCAAAAATGTTAACGACTTGACTGCTTGACTCTCTGTTACTTAACAGCCAGACTGACGGCAAATGTTAGGCAATGTCTAACAGAAAGCGATTGCAGAGCAAGCAAGTGAAGGAAGGGCCTGAGTGAGAGAGAGTGAGAAGGGGATAGAAGGGGATGCTTGGGGATAAGAGAGACAGGAGCTCAGCTGTTTAAGAGCGTTATTTAAAATATAAGTAAAATAGAAAACTTGTAGAAAATAATGTAGAAAAAGATTGGAAAAATTAATTTCAAAGAGAAAGACAAAAATAAAATAAACACAGAAAAATTAAATAAAATATAAAAATAAAATAAAAGAAAAAAGGTAGAAAAAGATTTAAATGTGAAGAAAAATGTGGAAGATTTTGATTTGTTCATTGCAATTTCATTCAATTTCCCCTCATATCCTTTAATTACGGGAAATTGTTGATGCCCTTTTCAGAACTATCACTTTCTGTTCTGGTTTTGGTTTTGGTTTATTTTTTTGTGTTTTCATTTGAAAAATGATTTCATTAAAAGCGATTTATGGCCAAAATGTCAGTGATTTCAGTTAAGCCCGTGGGCTTTAAGGTTTTCCACTCGTACCGATGGTTCTATGAGCTTGGCATGTATTTCCGCTTATGTACATTTATTGCGTAACGAATTTTCAGCCAGACCCAGCCTATGCTCTTCTGCCAGTGTTGGCAAATGTAATCAGAACAATTTCTTTTCTAAAAATGTATGCGGCTGAAATTTGTTTTACAAGAGGGGAAGTAGGAGGGGGCTCTTTAAGGGTAAGGTATGGCCCACAAAGGGCGACGACAACTGCGGCTCAGTGGCGCCCCCTAGAGAACCAATGTCCCCGTGTGTGTGTTCCTTTTTTTTCGATGCCTTTTCTCGCTTATAATATACTTTTTTGCCCCTCTTTTTCTTGCTGATACAAAAGAGACAAGCGGATAGAGGAGATGGGGTTGCTAGGGGTGTTGGGTGTGAGTGTGGGTTGGCTGGGCAAGGGGTAGGGGCCGGAGGAGATGTTATGTGGCGCCATCTGTTGTATGAGTTGACATCAAAACGAATATGGAATTTTCAATATTTACAGTTGCTTTTGTTGTTAATGTATGCAACACATACATACAGACACAGACAGTGGGTGGGGGGAAAAGCTTGTCCTTCCTGCACCCCACCCTCTTGCACCAACCACGCACCCACCCACCTACCCGCCCCCATGAGAGACGCCTCCTTTGTGCTTATGTAAGCACTTTCAGCATGTTTCGCTTTTATATACTTTGAGTGGGCGTTGGACGACGACGACGACGACAACGCGTTGGTTCAACTCCGCCCCCATCCCATTTCCTGGCGCGCACACACACACATAGACCCCTCCGTTCCATTTTCCCCCACCCACCCCACCACCCCGCCACATCTTTGTTATCCTTCTGCCTCTCTAGCCACCACTATCTCTGCTGATTCTGATTCTGCTGCTGCCTGTCTCTTCTCTGTTTTCTCATTTCTCGTTTCTCGTTTCGCTTTTCGTAATTTATTTAACTGTTTTCCCACGCGAATTGCATGTTGCATCCGCTAGGTGGCGCCAGCTGCATCGCCTATGTGGTACCAACAAAACTATTACAACGAGACGATTTCCACACCAATTTTGGCATGAAATTTGAAATATTTCAAAGCACTTTCATACGCAATTCATATTCGCGGGGAAAAATCCAACTATTCCCATTTTTGCGCTAAAAATTTAGTATTTATTCAGTGCACATAGAGAAAAAATTGGATTTTTATGGATTTTTGATGTTTTGTTTAAATTTGAATTTATTTTTGAAAGTGTAATTTAATTCGATTAAGCTTCAAAATGCTGAGAACTTGCAAACGCGACCTCTGTTGGCTCCTGCCCGAGAATCACACGGCACGCCCACTACTCCTTCAGAGACCGCACGGGCATGTGGCATGGATAATAATTAATATTACGCATACGCCGTGTGTTTAACAATTGTTTCAAAGTGCCAGAGAACGAGGAGAATGGAAGCAGAATGCAAGAGCAGAAGCATTGGAAACAATTAGCGAGGAGGGAGGGGCGTGGGGCTGACCAACAAATATTATACAATGTACAAACAGATGTACATACATACATATGTATACATATATGTACATAGGTATGTACATATGTTTGTGCACACAAAATTATGTATTATAATAATATGCTCCTGTTGTACACCAGGCGTATGCGCATTTCCCTCATATATTATTCACCACAAATTAAGTATACGCAAAGGCAAAAAAGCAACAACAAAAACCCGGTACAATGCTGAAGATTGGAAAGAAAAAAAGCAACAAAAACGATGTAAGGGGGAGCATAGCTGCACCCATTTACCATATACAAATTTAACATGGGTATGTAAACGATTAAAACCAATGCATATAAGAACACATTGATAGCATACATATGTATATAGAAAGGGAGGCCCTTGATTCGAGAGAAAAACCTAAAGGAATTGTTCAAGAACTCAGAAGTTTACCTTTATTATAAGGCTGATACAAAGCTTTCGAAGGTTTCATTGAATTTTTGGTTCCCAAATAGACTTTATATTTTCTTTTAAACTTTAAACATTTATTAAGTGTTTGGAAATGCCTATCCATCATTATTTGCATATCACTTTATGGCTACAAATATTTGGAACTGCTTTCCAAGTGCTGGATAGTAGTAGGATCGTAGACATGAACGCATCATGCAGCACTTCCCCTCAGTCGCGTATTTATTCCATACAAATATAAATTTGTATTAAGCACTGATGTTCAGTTGGACGAAGGAACGATGTCAGGCCTTGCTGCCCGTCTTGAGACGCACAAGCGAATGCTGCAAAGGAGACTGCTCGGGAATTGTGGACTACAGTTTTGGATTGAAAAATATTCCACTCATCGCTGCTAGAAGTTATTCCCTGTGGGTTTTACATTTTATTTCATTTATTTATTTGACCTTTTTTTTTGGCTTACATTGTGGTCCGAAAACTGACAACCAATGCCCGTTTAGAACCACTGACAGCACTAATTTGATGTACCAAACACGATGCGATGCACACACATTTACATACATAGGCCGATGGTATATGCTACTACCATATAGGCGATGGGACAGGGGCAGGGTGGACCAAACGCATGTAGAACTAATATAATATGCGTTAAGTATGTGCAGCGCTTAACACCAATGCTGGGTGTGTGTGCTTGTGTGTATAATGGAAATGGCTCGTTGGCCAGCGTATTATACATATTTATATAATTGCATTTTGTTTGCCCTCAAAGGATATACATAATTACATACTGAATGTGCACCCGACGTACATTTATAACAGTGGAGAGCGTGGGGCGTTTCAGAATAGCTTGAGGAATGAAATTCATTCAGCTCAGTGCTTTAAATCGATTATAAATCAGCGGCTCAAAACGATTGCTTGTCATTTATGGACACCCTCGCCCTTTCGCTTTACAATTGATTAAAACTAGAAAATTGTTAGCATATTTTATGAATGCGATTGCGAGTGTTTAGCGACCCATTAACGATGTCATTTGCGCTTTTTTCTGTAGTCCTGCAAACACTTGCAACTCATTCCGTTGGGCGCTCTGGGCTGCATGCAGTACATCCTTCTGCGTGTGCATACATACATCATGCAACTAGAAGGGGTTCTAGTGGAGTCAGCGTATGTATGTGCTGTGCGTTGATGTTTGTCCAACATTTGCACAATCCCTGGCACGGGCGCATGGCATGTGGCACAACCCCACACACACACACACACACACACACACAAGAAAAACACATGAAATACAGGGGAGAATCGGGAACTCGGATTCGGATACCCGGGTATTCCGGATCACATGAGGATTATAGTTTTGCACGGATTTGGTTGGGCTGCGTGGCAATTGAAAATTAGCGGATTAAGCAGAGGCCTTATCGGGGCCTCACTGTGTGTGTGTGTGTGTGTGTGTGTGTGTGTGTGTGTGTGGGGTCTGTGGTGCGGCTGCTGCTGTTGGGGTTTCTGTTAAATGCATTTTTGTGGTGTGGGTTGGCCTGGCAGTAAATCTTAGGTGAAAGGGAATGCCATAAATACATGGATGGGTATAGGTATACAGTGCATAAACTGTTATACGCAAAAACTTAGGTGTGTGCACACTGCTATAATTGTTATACGCATTTTGTACGTCAAGCCGTTTTCTTTGTAATTCCTGGAACTGTTGAGCTATATTTGGGCCGAATATGTCGCTGGTTTTCCCACCCCGCACCACTGCATACGTCAATGCGCTCTTTGGCTAGCATATGGAACTGGGGTTGGGGTTTGAAGGTTTTTTGGCACTGCGTTTTGTGTTCGGCTTTCCACGAAACTTTGGCTGGTTTCTCGCTGTTTTCTCTGCACGGTTTGAGCCTCTTTCTCCTTACCCATTCGGAACCACCAATCTTTTATCAGCCCAGAAATAGACGCACAAAAAAGAGCAAATTTCATTTGGCTTTCGGTGTCATCGCTAATGTGCATCGCCAGCTGCAGATGGTACTATCGCTAGTGACGAGAGTTTGTTGACGAGTAACGAGTACCGAGAGGGAAATCTCTTCAGAATGGTATTAATCGATAACTCCATCAAATCTCATCAATTTTCCTTTAAAGAAATGGCCATAAATTTTTTAAGGGCCACCGCTTACACCCCAGCATTAACGCGTGCGTTTCTGTCGTTGAATCTTGGATGGTATGTGTCACGTGTCCATCTCCAATTCCTGCTGGATGCTGTAGTATCTGTGTGTGTGGTGCAGCTGTGTGTGGGTGCGTTTGTGGGTGGATGCATGGCAACGCAATTCGCATTTTGGGTTGCCTCCAGTTGCAGCCAAAAGCAACAGCAACAGCCAAAGCCACAGCCACAGCAGAGTCATCATCATCTGCCAAACACACAAGAACACAAGCGAGTGAGTGAGAGTGAGAGAAAGAGGGAGAGGAAGAGAGGAAGAGCGAGAGCTGCTGCGCTTAGAGATGGGGCTGGATCTGGAGCAGGATGTGGATGTGGATGTGGAGGTCGGTTTTTAGGTGGGGTCCCAGGTCCCAGGTCCAGCCATTGCCAGGGCACTTTGCACATAGTTTTCCACACACTCTGCCGCCACTCTGCACCTCGTGCAGACTCTCTCTCTCTCTCTCTCTCTCTCACCCTCTCTCCGTGTCTCTGTTGCACTCCCCCGGGTTCGCGGTTGTGTGGATGCAGATGCAGATACAGAGGCAATGGCAGTGGCAGTCACAGTGCCTCAGCTCCAGATATACAGATACAGATGCGAATACCGATACATATGTAGCTGCATTTTAGATACATACACACACATATATATATGTATATGTATAGCATATTTATGCTGCTATGCTATGTGCATCCATCGGACTATATACAACACACGCATCCATGTATGTATGCACTTTTGTACATATCCGAACAAGTGCAAAGCTTTACCCCTCCCAGCCGCTTTTCATGCTTGTTGTGCCTCTCAATTTGATTTCCTTCTTTCACTTTTTATCCCGGCTCCTAGAGCTTTTGCTTATTTTCTCTTTTTGAGGCAACCTAATAGGTGCTTAAGCATGGTGGCTACGCTCCTTTGAGCGAATATAACAAGCAATTCAACAGGGGGGGAAGCAATTATTACGCACGAATTTCATCCCTTTTAGAGATTAAAAATCAAATGTGGACTCTACTTTCTTTTAGATTACTTCTTAGTAATTTTTACCAGTGCTTCTACTCTAATGCGACTCGATCTTACTTCTAGGCTTCACCTCTCGTCCCACAACTTTGCCCAACCTCAAACTTGCACTTCTGTTTTTCGGCTTGCCTTTCTTAATGGCAGCCCATAAGAATGCTGACCAAACA
Organism: Drosophila subobscura; assembly: GCF_008121235.1. Lineage (NCBI taxonomy): Eukaryota > Metazoa > Arthropoda > Insecta > Diptera > Drosophilidae > Drosophila > Drosophila subobscura. Next base: position 18,022,713 of record NC_048530.1, on the reverse strand, counting down.
ACTTGGGATTTCCGACATCTTTTAATAGCTTTTAATTACAAAAAAGAAATAAAATAAAGAGTCCAAAGTTCATCCTGCATCCACCTTCTTCAGCATTCTTCTATTCACCTGAGATTTTAGCTTGTGCAAAAGTTTTTCCCTCGAGTCTCGACAGTTTTTTTCCTGCTCCTTTTTGTCCCCGGAGTAGTATAAGTTTTTAATGTTGTGGATCCCTGCAACCTTTTTCCACTTTTTGTCTACCTTTCAGAAGGAACAGAAAGTTCTCTCTGCATTTCTCGGTACTGTAGCTCCTTGCCTTTCTCCCTTCAAATATTAAACAGAAATTAAGAATATTTTTTAGAATTTGTTTTGTTTTTGTGGTTGGGTTGAAGAGTTTATTGCAAAATTTCGAAGCTATCCATGGAAACTATCGCCTTGGAGGAGTTACCCTCAACTTGTTATATTTATGAGACATTTGGAGACAATCCTTGGCAGATCGTTTTTCTAGTTTCTTAGGGTATTGTTTTGCTGTAAAAATAAAATGTTACCCAGCACTGTTTCTGGTATTGTTTTGTTCGTTTTCTAGCACTGCTTTTTTTCCCGCTGATGTTCCCTAAAATCGTTGGTGTTTGAGTTGAGAGCTTTCAACTTGCTGTAACATCTGTTGTATGGGAGGGATGTGTACCCTTTATTTTTACTCCAATGATTGTTCAGGTGGATCAGGTACTGTCTCTGGAGTGTGTCCTCTATGGGAGAGCCTTCCCTGCATTGCAATGCGTGGCTGCACCTTAACCTCGTCTTTGAATGCCTTTTCTCTCTCTCTCTCTCTCTCTCTACACTTTTGCTCCTTTGTGCTGTGCTCTTTCTCTTTTTGCATGCCTTCCCTTCTCTACCCACCTTTCTCTTGGCCTTTGTCTCTTCTCCTTTCTCTTGGGCTCTGCTGCCTCTTCACTTTCATCGTTTCGTCGTGTGTGTTTTTCAGTTTTTCTTTATTTTTACACACACTCGACGTCAACATTTGCATACCCTCGTCCTCGCACTCACCCTACACCCCCTCTTACCTCTCTCTCTCTCTCTCTCTCACTCTCTCTTTGTGTCTTTTCTCCTTTTCTCTCTGTCTCATTCCTCTGTGTGTGTGTGCGTCTGGGACTGGCAAGCAAATTAAAAATTCAATTTTGTTGTGCAACTTTTGCACTTTGCAATGCTCTGCCGCTGCCGCTGCCACTGCCACTGCCACTGCCCCTAGCCCAGGCTGTGTACCACCCACTCCACCTTCTCTATTTGTTGTTGTTGTTGTTGTTGTTGTTGCTGTTGCGTGCAATATGTTATTAGAGAATGGCAAACCCCCCACCCCAATTCTTCTTTTCAACCTCTATTTTCCCTTTTTTTAATGCAGTTTTTGCTGTTGTTTTCTGGCTGTTGTGTGCGTGCCAGGACACGCCTACAATATTTCCTTTTTTGTTCTCGTTTTCCTTTGTGCGCTTTAGGACGCCACTTTTCCACAGCAGAAGAGTGGCTCCCAGGGGAGGTGACTTTACAGCGGGGGGCATATGAGGAAATTGATCGAGCAGAAATCGAATCACCAAAGGGTATATTAAGTTCGTATAATATTTGGCTGTATCTGTGCCTCGTTTCCTGCTCCCCTCGCTCTCTCTTGTTGCAAATATATTTCAATCCATATTTAGCGGATAATTGTTAATTAATTAAATCCAATTAAATAAATACCAAAAGTCTGCACACTGACAGATGTCAACCTGCCGACTGTTTGCCCCTCTTTGTGCCCCCCTCGCTGTGTGCACTTGCCACTGGTGTGCACTGTACTCTATTCACCACTTACAACATTCACTGTACCTTTTTGTGGCCCCATTATAACCAATTTTGTGCTGCATTTAGTTGTCGACTGTTTGACTGTCGACGATTGTTGCTGTTGGTTGTTGCTGTTGGGTTTTGTGCTCGGTGCTCGGGCCTCGTCGCTGTGTGGTGTTTGCCCGGCTTTGTCGTCGTTTTGGCTTTGCAACGTTTTGTTGTTGCGTCGGTCAGTTTTTGGTTGCCACATGGAGTTGGAGTTGGAGATGGAGATGTGGCAGCAGCAGCAGCAGCAACAGCAACAACTTAAATTGCGCACTTTGCGTTGCGATTTTCAACATCTCCAACAGTGGCCTGATGCTGCCTGCTGCCTGCTGCCCGCTGCTGCTGCTGTCGACGAAGACCAGAGACGACGACGACGACAACGACAACATCGTCGCTGGTTTTGTGCCCCCGTGTGGCCCCCGTGCCTCTGCCTAGGTTCACATTCTCATTACAGTTCATTCACCCAAAAGATACGGCTTTATGTATCTATTAGTTATGTATGTGCTTCAGCCTTCAGTTCAGTTAAGTTGTTGTTGCTGCCTGCCGCCTGCCGCCTGCTGCAGCTCTAAAGCTTGCCCCATCGACAGCAGAGCTGCCCCAGCAGCAGCAGCAGCAGCATTTGCGGCAACAGCCTCTCCTGCCTGCCTGCCTGCCTGCCTGCATTTTCAGCCAAGTTTTGATTTGTGTTTTGTTGTAGATACACAAACAGAGGCAGAATATCCATCCAGAGGTGGAGCAAGAGGTAGATGCAGCAGCAGCAGGAGGAGAAAGAGGAGGTATTGGTACAGGCAGAGGGCAGAGGCAGGGGCAGGGGCAGGGGCAGATGCAAAGGCTTTGGTGAGGTAGAGGCAGAAAGTTGTGTGGCAGTGGCAGTGGCAGCTACTAATGCAGATACAGATACAGATACAGATACATTCCTCTTGACCATCTGTCGTCGTTGTTTTCCTCACACTCTCCATGTTCCCCATTCCCTCTGCTCTTCTCTAGTCACCAATTTTTTTGTGCTCTTCTCTGCTTTCCATTCTCTCTGCTCTTCTCTGCACTCCATATTCCACTCTCTTCAATTTATATCTTAGACAACAGCCAAAGCATTTCAGACAGATGTACAAATTATATCCAAAATGATCCAAAAATGGGTCGAAACCTTCGAACCGAAGCACTGATAACAATTTGTAGGAAATAGGAAGCATTTTTGACATCTTTCAAATGAAAGTTTTACTCTGGCATTGTGTACTTTTTATGCGCATTTATTTTTCTAACAATTGTCTAATTATTTCTCTCTTGTTTTTTGCAGGTGAGTTAACTGACAGTTTACATCAAATATCGAATTGAATATTTGTATTTTATGGGTAAGAAATTTCGATATTATTCTGCAAATGTTTCGAGGTTTTATTTGACAACTTTCTGTCTTCGTATTGTCCCTGACCCAAGTCTATATCCCACCGAGTTCCCATGGAGTTCGTTATTTTCCAGTGTTTCAAATCGTTTTATTTAGCAGTTTTTGCTCGTTATCGAGTCTTCCCTGATGCCTGGGGTTTTCAGGTGTTTTCTTTTTAATCTTAGATCCTCTTTAAAACCCTTTTTCTTTCTCCATTTCGACACTCCATAAGCTGTCCTCCAATATTTAGTCTGGCGGTACCCTTTGCCAGTATTTCTTCACAGCTTTTCGATTTTTCTATATCCCTTTCGGGACAGTCTTTCGGTTACTCTTTTGGTTTCCCATTTGGTATCTTTGTTTCTCTCTTTTTGTATCTGTATCCCTTGACTGCTTTCGGTTCCCAGTTCTATGGAAAAATTCGCGAAAATTTCGCCCAATCGTAGTTGTTGTTGCTGTTGTCATTGCTTTTGGTCTTTCCTGGTTGCTACTAACGATGGAGCCCCGGGAAAATGGGCGAGAAAAACTAAGCGGGAAAGCGGCGCAAAAGAAGAACAGAGAAGAAAAAAAAGCTGCGGATGCCTTTTCCCTTGACCCTCTGCTGCCACCTCCTCTCAATTCCTGCTCGCCTGTTGGCGATTTTGTGATGTGGCGGGGCTTAGGTTTTCCAATGTGCAACATGCAGCCGCCACAGCAGCAGCAGCAGCAGCAGCATTGGCGCGAGCAAGAGCGAGAGGAGTAGCTCTAGCTCCTGGTGCTGCCATTTCCAGTGTGTATTTAGCAAAATGTTTTGTTGCTGTAGTTTAGCTTTCGCCCCCCATTTTCCAGGAAGTGGGTGGCATACGCAGTGACTGCCGAAAACGTTGCAGTCAACGCTGCTGCTGCAACTGCAGCATCAAACAACAGAAATGTATACTTACAACGATAATAGGCTACACAGGAATATACAAATATAGCAAACAGCAGCAAAATAATACACCACACCAACAAAACGTGCTTAAAACTTAAATAAAAATGACACAACACAACAACACAACAAAGATTAAAGTTGAAAACACTACATCAACAACAACAACAACAACAACAACAACAATAGCAACAGTTATTAGCAGAGGAAAAATATAGTCACACAAAATATATTCAACAACAGCGACAAAACACCACCACTGCCATAATTTAAAAGGTTCAACAACAGCTACAATATGTACAACAAATGCTACACCAACATCTGAAACTTCACCAACAGCTATACCAACCAAAAAAAAGGCTTTAAACAGAACCAAAAACAATGACAGAAGTTTCAACAACAACTACAGCAACATTTCATGCTACACCAACAAAGGGCCAATAGTGCAAAGAAGCCCTTTGGTTTTTGTGTCCATTACCCACATTACCCACACAGAGAAAAAGCTCACACACAGACTCTTATAAGTCCTATCCCATTCTCCTCTCTCAATTTTCTCTCACTCTCTCTCTGTGGAAATGCAGATGATGATTAGGCCTCACCCTGAAGCAACCCCGTGTGACACTTTGATTTGTGACACAACCATAATGCAGCAGCATCCCATATCAAAGTCTATTTGCCTTTTATTTGCTATTTACATACGTTAATTATGAGCCTATTCCAACACTCCCAATTGGATAAATTTGCTAAAAGTAGGAAGAAGAATTAAGTTGGGATTGGGATAAATTAATGATGGAACATGCGGAATGTGTGCCTCTTAGATGAATAGAAAACTCCCTTATGTTGAAAAATACTCCTCAAAATAAATCTAAAGCCAAAAAAAGGAACCTGCAGCGCCTGCCACCTATCATCACCTCAAATACCATTACATACCTGCTAAACAATCATTTCAGACAATGATAAATACAAATACTTGAAAGTTACTTTTAAACAAAATAATTACACTGCATGCACAGCAATTGCAGCACAAATTTGAACTTACAATTAACCTTTTCCAGCTGAACACCTTCCATCAATCTATGGTCCGGTAATCGTATTATGTGTTAATAGTTTCCTTTTTGGCATTTCAAACGTAAATTGCCATTCAATTCAATTAAATGGCTGCCATTGTATGGCAATTAAATTAAGAATTTTGTGGAACAATTAAATGCCAGAATATTCGTATTTGCTAGCACACAAAATAATTCAAGAAATTATCAGCAAAATGGGAGAAGTGTTAAACATTTCAATGGGAATTGCTAAGGCATATTGGTTTTTGTTTCTTGTGCATTTTCTTTGTGTGGTTGTATTCTTCTTCTTTTATTTGTTTTGTAAACAATTTTTCAATTTCTAGTTTCATCTGCAGCTGTGCCGTGCCTTGCCCCTTGCCTTTCCTTTCCTTAATCTTTAACCTTTCAAGTCTTCAAAATGTACTCTCGGTTTCTATAATTTTCTTTCAAGTTTTCTAGTTCCCTCCCCCATATAACTGACTCTCTCTCTTTGCCTTTCTCTCTTCTATTGCATGTTTCGGTTAGCTCCCTAAATCCATCGTCCTCTCTGCAGTAACCCCTTCCAAGACCAAGCGGAAGCGGAAACAGGAACCCAGTCTGTAGCATTTTTTTTGTATGCACGGGCAATGCACATACATATGCAAATATTTCCCATATACCATATATCAATATGGTACATAGCGAATGGTAGTCGGGTAGTCTCCCACAGCGACTTCGTTATTAACAAAAAAAAACAACAAAAAAACCAGTAGCTCCGAAGCATTTCTCTCTCTCTCTCGTCCTCATCGTTGTCGTTGTCGTTGTCGTCATGGCCGCGGCACCGCATCGTGTTAATGGTTTGGCGGCTGCCTGCCGAATATTTTCCACGAATTTCGGAGGGGCAGGCTGGCCCCCAGTGCCTCTGATTGAGGAGCTGCAAAGGCGGGGAGCTGTTCCCTGACTGCTCCTTGAGAGGTTCCTACTGGGCTTCTGTGTGTGTGTGTGTGTGTGTGTGTGTGAGTGTGAGTGCAGCGCGCGCGCATCCTGCACTTATGCAAGTCACGCATCCCAATCCACACACACACACACACACACACACACACACACACATGAGTGTGTGTGCATAGAGAACATTGCCCAATTCCAAAATGTTCCATTTCGGGTTGCCATAACAATCCTTCTGCTTCGTCTTTTGCATGTGCCCGGCGTGTGTGTGTGTGTGTGTTGGTGTGTGTCGGGCTCTGAATTATGATTTTTGGTTAGCAAAATGTTAGGACACGTGCCACGCCTACATACCTAACTACCCTACCCCACCGCCAACACCACGCAAAGTTCACCCTCCTCGCTCTCTCTCTCTCTCTCTCTCTGCCTGTCTCTGTCTCGCTCTGAGGCAGGATGGCGGCCATCAAACAATTATGGATACTTCACTTATTAGCCGGCACTCTGCACTCTGGCACTTTTGGGGCGCCTACAGAGAGGCCATTAAGGCCAGCCCCCTCCGCTGCCATATTCCAAATATCACAAATCCCGAAAAGGATCTCAAGCTCAACACGCACTCAATTCCAACAGCCCAGCAGCCCTTTTGGCTGGAAAATAATCGCTCAGATTATACCTGACTTTAAGAGCGAGAAGGGCAGAACCGAACCACCTGGAGAATTTAGGCGGAAACACAGAGGATGGCGAATTCTTGTGAACTTATCTGAACTCTCAGTGTGGGTGTTTGGTGGTGTTTGTGCAACTGCAAGTGAGTGATGGCAGAGGGCATTGAGTGATTATGTGACTTGGACCCACCCACCCACATGTTTACGTGAGCGATTACCCAATGCCACACAGAAAGAGAGAGGTGCAAATGCACTCGGCATGTACATAGGCTGCAGATGCGTAAGAGATTGGAAAACAATTCAAATATCAAGTTTAAAGATGATTTTGTTGGCACAACATTGAAGATGATAAAAGTCCTACGTTGGAATATGTCTTGCAGCTGTAAATCGATAGATCTCATGCGATTCTTAAAGCTTCTTTGCTCTTTTCTTGACCACTTGCCCATTTCCATTGTTAATTTTCAGCACTAATAAGTGCGTGGGTTCAGCCCCAACTACTTGCTAAAGGGTTTCACACTTAATTCCTTCCTTCCTTCAAACACACACACACACACACATTCAGCGCTCACTTCCCGTTGCTCTCCTCTCTCGAATCTCCATCGCCTGATGCCATAAACTTCACTTTTGTGTGCAACGAAAATGGAACATTTCTATAGCCTACTTATCGGCGCCGGCACAGGTGCTCCTTTCCGGTCTGGTCTCTGTTGTTCCTTGGGCCAATTTCTGAAATGCCAAAACTCCATTTCTACCAACAATTGTCTTTGGCATGGACCAAAGCTGACGCCGAAATCGAAGCCGCTTTGAGCCCCCAGGAGCCAAGTGTCCTGGGAAGGAGTTACGATTAAGGGAAGGGCCCTTTTGATTTGTGTGTGAAATTGGTATTGGTTTTGTGTATGGTGTCCATTCCTTTGTTTTAAATTTTGGTAATATTTCCCTTTGCCTGCTCCCTTCCCGTTTACTTTTATCCTCTCCTCTTCGACACTTCATTAGCACCCCCTTCCAGGACTCTTGTCTCTGTCTCTCCCTCTGTCTCGAGCAGTGTGCACTCCACTTTCTGTTTTCTTGTTGCCAGCTCTTTTCACTATTTATTTCTCTTTCCCACTTGCTGGCTGGGATTGCATTGTCAGCTGGCTGTTGCATCAACACCCCATCAACGTGCCACAGCCTGTGCCTGTAGGCTCTTCCACACACGCACACAAAAATGGGCGAAACTTTCCAGTTTTCCTTCTCCGTGCGTTTGTGTGTGTGTGTGGTTTCCTGCATGATCCTGCCGATGCGTTTATTAAATGTACATCAAGCTGAAAAATGTAGAGGCCGAAGGACGGACGGGTCCGGACACCACCTCACCACAGTGCACCGCACCAGCTCGTTGGCTGCGCTTCGTTCACGTCCTCGTCCTCGTCGGGGGCTTTCGGAGTCGTTCTCAGGGTTCGCCTCGTCCTCGTCGTTGTCGCTCGTTGTCACGAGCCAACAATTTTGTGCTGATTCTATTTTGTCCATAACTCAACCAGCGACCGAATCCATCCAGTCTCTCTCTGTCTTGCTCTCCCGCTCTGACTTTACCTCTGCTTCTCTGGGAGTGTGTGTGCCCATCTCTTTCTAGCTCATCACATGTTCAGACCATCTCTCTCTAGTCGTGCACCCATCCAGCAGCCCAGCAGCCGCGTATTCCGATACCCAAATGCCACTTAAAGTTTGGTTCCGCTTCTCGTAGTATTCGGTTGTGAGTGCCAAACCCCTCCTCTCATCTCACTCGCCACATCTCAGCTCTCGTGACATGCAAAGGGAAATGTGGAGAAACCCAAGTGAAAATGCAAACGAAAAGTAACCTCAAACTTGGGAGCCCCAGAAGCAAGGACAAGTCAAGCCCTCAAGGATTGTTAGCCTGCTTAGCAAATGCTTTAAGGCTTTCGGCAAAAAAAAAGAACGAGATAGAGAGAAAACGAGAACGAGAACGAGAACAGAGAGAGCGAGCGCGAGAGAGAAGCATGATGATGCCCGAAATCTGCTGATAAATATATTAATTACCAACAAAATGAAGAACAAAAGAAAATTACTTTTACTTTGTCCGCCCACAAGATAGGTGGCCTTAGTATATGTCCAGTATAAGAGTGTGCATTTAGTATAAGTGTTACCCGTAAAAGTGGAGTTCTGTTTTGTGTCTGTGTGCGCTCCGTCGTCTCTCCATAGATAGATGATTGAATGTGGAATGTGCAACAAGTGGAAACGAGAGAGAGAGAGAGAGCTCTTCGAAGCTTGTTTGAGCTCTTGATTAGGCGCCAGGCAATTCCTCGAACAACTTTGATTTGCACTAACAATTACCCATAAGCGAACTGACATCTCTTTCAAGAATCGGTCACAGCTTGGTTGAAAATTAAATTATTTTAAAAATGACAAAAACTTATTCTAATTCTTTGAATTTTATAATCTAATAAGACATTATTTTTGGCATACTAAAAATACTGGAAATATCCATTAAAATGTACTCCCAACTCCATATTAATCTACAAGTTACTTTATTAAGTATTTCTGGTACGAAAGTTCCCAATCAGAGACCTATGTACATGTACATATGTATGTATGTATCTGCTGAGAGCGACCGCTGACCCTAAAATGTTTGCTTGCAACATCCAACATTTTAGGTTGCAACATGCCACACCAACCCCAACTGCGTTCGAATGGGATTTGTTGCTTTTTCCACGTTTTTGTTGGTCCCCTAACTGTGTCAGAGCGCTGGCTCTGGAGTCTGGGGTCTAGACGAGAACCAGTTGAAGATGACAAGAAGATGGGAATAGAGGCAGCAGGCAAAAGCGTTAGGATTCTGAATGCTTTGCACAGAAAATGAGCTTTGATGGTTGGAAGGCAGCAGCACTTGAAAACTTAATTTTAGTGTTTTTTTTAGTTAAAACTTAATTATCGTATTTTTCGAGATGGAAAGATTTCCGGATACTACCAAAATACATGCACCTTTATATGTACATAAATATGTACATATCTTTAATCAAGTATCATCTTGTCAGATATTGTATCAATGAACCCTCTTGAATGGAAATGATCCTTGGTCAGTTTCGCTGGAGTATTAAATATCTGCGCGAGTGTGGCTTAGGGAAAGCTCTGGGCTGCTGCAAAATAAAATAATATTAAACGCTTGCAAAGTCGAATTTTGAAGTTCGAATTTTCCGCACACTAGAACCTGATTTTCGCAGAGGGAAAAAAAAATGTAAACGAAAAGTGGAATTGGTATTAAACATAACGAGACCAGAGTCTCGCCGTCCAAGGCGGTTGTCAAAGTCCTTTCCATCTCTCGTTAGGTCCTCCACACCACACCCCCACACAACTCTCTTTGCCCTCTCGCGTGTATCGCCTTTGGTTTCTCTTTAGAGTCCTCGCCTGCCCACCCCTCTCTCCCCCCGCTAGAGGAAACTATTTTGCGTGGCGCTGTGTCGCTTGTTCGCTGTCTGTCTCTCTGTTTGCCCTCTCTTTCTGTCGGCTGTCTGTTGTGTGTCTCTCTCTCTGGGTGTGTGTTTGTGTGTGTGCTTTTTTTTGCGCTGCTGCTTTCCTTCTTTCTATTGCTGCTTTTCGACCAGCGTCAACGCAGGCAGCGCAGCTGCTGCTCTGCGCCTGCACACACACACACATACAGATACAGACGAGCGCACTAACACACACGAAGAGTCTTTCATGTATTTACTACATTCCTCAGTACTTGAAGCGCCTCCGGAAGTGATGGTTTTCATCTGGTGCGGCGCGCATTTCGTAGCATAAGCCAGCAGCTGGTCCGTCCCCCTCTTTGCGGCGTCGACGCTTTTTCTTTCCCCTAGCCCCTGCCCAGCACACACACAACCAATTGTGTGCAAATAAAACAAAGAAATAGTCAAAACAAAGCAGTAGAGTAGAAACAAATAAAAAATTAACGCTACTTTCGGGAGCGCACAAGCACTTGTGCTATGTTGCTATGTGAGTGTGAAGAGTGATTACAAACACATAAAGAAGAAGACGAAGAAGAAGTGGGAAGTGGGAAGAGGAGCATATGAAGAAGAAGAAGCATCCGTAGAAACAGAAATAAAGAAGAAACATTGGTGGCGTGTGTGTGGAAAAGGAAAAATGCGCACCAAAAGGAACGTCAGCGATTTGGGCCTCTTGCATCGCACTTGCATTGTCGGCGGAAAATCGGTGAGCATGAAAAATCCCCACAGAAAGAAAAACCCAAATCAAATTTACATTCAATAAACACGAAATTCCCCCTCTCTCTGTGTCTCTTGACAACAACAGCAACCACACATGCGCGCCAGAGAGAGAGCTTTACTCTCGCTCTTTTTCTCCCTGGTCTCGCTCTCCCTATCGCCCCACTGCTCGTCAATCGCATACACTCGCTGGTTTTAGTGAGCGACTTTTTGTTGGTTTGTAAGCCGCTTGGTTTTTCATATTCTGGGCGCCTGTTACTTTCTGTAGACTGCAGCGTCATTGCAGCGAAAACATCGGGTTGCCGTATTTAGTACTGTATTTGCTGGGGTTTGTTCTTCTCTTTAAATACCGATTCCGTATGAAATTGCACGAGCAAAAGGCCCCAACAGCAGCGAACTTTAAAAAAAACTTGCTGGCTGCTGGCTATGGCTTCCCCAACCCTCCACACACCGCAAAACACATCGCATATTTAAAAGATTGCCCAGCACCACAGGCTGAATGAGCGTCGTCGCCGAAAGAGAGCGAACGAGCCCACACAAGAGAGCGAAAGAGTGTGTGTGCGAACGTGTGAGGTATTGCGGTTGTTTATTGTTTTTACTGGCCGCTGGGGGGCGCTAATTTGCTTGACGGCGGCGACAAGCTTAATGTGAGGTGGGAAACAGTACAGTGGAAATTGTCTCGAATGTACAAACCAAAAATTTTCAAACATACAAATTGACTTCTCCATAAATCTTCATCAACTTTAATACTGTTTCTTAACATTAATGTCCAATATTTCAATATAAATTGAATAGAAGATCGGATTTTTATATATTTATGTTATTTTAAGTTTTGTATATGTGGTCTCTGATCCTCTTCTTGCACTCCACATCGAGTGAACACTGTTTTCGTTTTTTCCATATGATTTATGGATACGAGACTGCTACGACAACTACCATCAAATGTTGACAAATATGCCATATGTATGCGTGTGCATATATATATTTTTTTTGGCAAGCCAATTAACATGATTTATACAATTATTCCAAATACATACATACAGTACATATATGTATGTATGTACATATTCGCTTTGTATTCATTTCCTCCACCCACCTCTTAAACATTCAATTATCATAGTTCTTTGGGTGATCCATATCGCGCTCGCTCTCTCACATGATTTGTTTTGGAATTAATACCAACAAATTTGCAGGGTATTTTGTTGGGTTTGCTCTTTTTTATTCTCTTTGCGTTTGCTTATCTCTTTTTGTCCTGTCCCCCCCTTGTCACTGTTGCTATTGCTGATTTCTTTTACTCGTTATCTGAGTCCGTCTGGGGCCGCCTGTGCATTCTGGCGCTCATGGTTTGCCTGCTCGCCTTTCCTCGGCACCCAGCACTTGGCATACGCGTCGTACAACAAATTTTGTGCAAATTTTGCTCATAAACCTGGTGTAGGTAAATATCTGAATATCGGGTGTATTCCACTCTATACGGATTAGTCCCAAAGAGGGACCTCAGCATTTAAAGAGTTTAATTTTCAGTTCAGGTATTATTTTATTATCATCAGAAGAGCAGCTTACTTCTAACGGCAACTGTAAAGCTTACAGCAGCCAGAGAGCGGTTGAGAATGGCGGAGTGAGAGAGAGAGAGAGACAACTAAATTATAACAGTTTCTGCTTGTGTGTTCGTGTGTAGAGTTGTGCAAGCGGCGTGGGAGTGAGAGAGTGAGTCAATATGTCTCTCTGGGTTGTCAAATGACTTCTAGAAAAGTTGAGGATAGTTAATTAACAAAGCGGCTGGTTTTTTTTTTTCAATAGATTGAGCAGTTTCTTACTATATAATTGCATTAACTTTCTTAAGCTAAAAGATAAAATAAAAAAAATGTAATTAGAAATAATTTGAAAAATGTGATTATCCTAACTAATTTGGTTAAATGCCACCTATTATAATGTATTAGTTTTAGAGGTCGTGTGCTCATGCCTAACAGTTGAGCATTTTTTGAACACTTTTGACAACCCTACCCTCAATGCAAAAATATTCGCTCTGCTCAGTCACTCCTCTCTCGTTCTCGCTCGCTCTGTGGCCCACATACATTTTGGTCGGTCCGTCGGCTCTCTGCCGAGACTCCATTCGAGGCAACGCAACGCAACGCGACGCGACGCTTTGCGGCGAGACTCTCTTGCTGCGCCGCCTGTTTCCCTGTTAAATTGGCGGTTACACGCGCGCGTCAGGTACACGGATGCACCGCACACAAAGCGCAGACGACGGCACACGCATCGGATTGACGCTGTCGCGGCATTCTGTTTCCTATTTTCCCTAAACGGGTGGTTGTTTGGCTGGGTATCTGGTCGAATGGTTGTACGGTCGGGTCGGTCACTCCGTTCGGGTCCCAGGTCTCTGGGATATGGTCTGGTGCCGTGTTCCGTTGATTTGCTGTTTGCTGCTTATCAGGCGACTCATCGATTTTTTTTTGAGCTGGTGTTCTCTCTCTCGCTGAGTGACCATCCATGCTTACACTCTCTCTGCTTTGGCTCATTTCGCTTCCACTCCGTTCGCTTGCCTCTCTTTGTGTTGTGCTACGTTTGTCTACTTTTATATGTATGTATGTGCTGTGTGTTTGCGTTTGCCTGCACTCTGCTCTCCCATTCTGCTGTGTGTGTTTGCCTGCTCTGCCACTGTGTTGTTCATTGTTCTGGCTCGACTCTCCCTCCCTGATTCGTTTAGCTTGTTCTCTCGCGTTTGTTGCCATGCCTGCTCGCTCACGCTCGTGATTTCTTTGCCTCTTTGCTTGCTCGCTCTTCCTCCCTTTCTCACACAAGTTGATGCTGCTGCTTGCTTGCTGTTTCTTCCGTTCGCTGCCGACTGCTCTGCTGGCAATTGCTGTGCGCCTGTTCTTTCCCTCGAATATCGAATCTCGATTTCGACGAGATTTTGTTACTACAGACAGTCCCGTGTCCATCCACAACTCCACAGCTCCGCCACTGGTTTCTCTCTCTCTCTATCGCTCTGTCCCTCTGGTGTGTACATTTGAAATTATTTATTTATTATATAGATTACAAATTCCTCGTTGCCCCAAGGAAAAGTGGTTTCACAAAAAATACATATGTATAATAAAGAGAGAAACGGAAAACACCGACTGACTCGGTCGGTTTACCCGGGTGTGGAATTCTGTCATGGTCTGGGACTCCAATCGTCGTCGTAGTCGTAGTCGTCGGTCGACGCACTCACTCACCTTCACCACAAAAACCTCACCACGGAGACGACGACGACGACATATGTTGACCGTCGTCTCTCTCTCACTCACTCATTTGCCATATTTAATTCTATTTAAATGAAAATGAACTGAAACCGATTACAATCCCCTCCCCGCTTTCCGTGCCGAAACACCACCACTAGTCGATCCGACCAGACCCGGGCCAGACCCAGACCCCGGCCAGACGTGCCAAGCGTCGCGCCATGCAGCCAGCAAGCAACTGAATTGATAACAACACCCGATCCGACCCGACGAACGACTCCGCCAGCGACTACGACGACGCCTGCGACGGCAACGAACCCCAACATTTCGCCAACGACAGCGGCAGAGACAGAAGCAGAGGCTGGGGCCAGCGCCACTCAACAGTCAAGTGCTTTGCTTGCCTCAGCCAAAGCAGCGTGTGAAATATTTCTCAGCGAAATAGGAGAAAAAAAGACGAGAAGGAAATGTTTCTTATGTTAGTCGCTAAACAGATACCCTATCCTGTTAAAATTTAATTGAGATGTGTGGGACACCACCCTTACGGAAATATCCCAAGTAACAGATGAGGGATTTAGAAATATAGTCTACTACCTCTAGTTACAGATGAAAATATACATTACGAACCTTTCTCTTAGTCTTTGAAAACGAAAATGAACAATGCCTCCCTCCATTGCAGGGTATTCAAAAAACACACAAGAAAAATCAGCAACAAAACGAAAAGTAAAACCGACATCGACAACAACAAAATTGCAAAGCTCTCTATGTGCGCGCGCCCCCCAAAGCACAAGGCGAAAAGCGTTGAATGAATTCTCAAACAGCAACACCGAACACCAGCACGCACACACATACACTCCAAAGATATACAGACAGTGGAAGCCTCTCACACAAATCCGAAACCAGAACACATGATTAGCCTAGTAAAACGAGGCATTGTCGGGCGGGTGGTCGCAGAGTGTCAGCTCGGGAGAGGGTGGGTGCAATGCGGTGCAAAGCTTTTGGGACGGGAGTTGTGCTCTCAACAGAAAAAACGGCAACAGCAACGATAGGCACACTCTAGAACAGTGGGACAAGAGCGGAAAACGAGTAACTCAAAAATAATAATTTGAGTTCCATTAGCAACAAAGTTAATGTTGTTTTTTAATTCATACGACCAATTGAGTGATAAAAATCATTTCAACGATACAAATAATTTAAAAACGGAGTTGTCCGGCTTTCTGGAATTAAAAGATATCGAACTACATACGCCACTCAAGCTGCAATCAAACTTCAATCTGATGCCGCAAGGGATTTTCCATCCGTAAAAGATACATATATCTTGTTTCTGTTAATTATTAGGTACTTGATATTTTCACAAACATTCGTAATGACATGTCTGACTTATTATGTATTGCCCCAATAAGTATGCTAATCCATTGGCCAATTTTACCCACTGTGCGAGGTTGCCCTCTCACCCATTCCTTCTGTGGGAGCTTGTGTGTGTGTGTGAGTTTCGTGTGAGCAATTGAAAGAAGCGAAAAAAAACCGGTTGCAATGTTTACCGACATTTTCCGCTACGTTGGAAGAGCGCACGCAAAGCAAGAGAGTGATTTTCTGTGTGCGAAAAAGAGAGAGCAATAACTGGCGAGGAAGGTCGTCGTCGTCGTTTTCGTTGTCGTTGGGCATGCCGAACAAGTGCTCGTGTCGTCGTTTGCCCCGACGTCGTCAGGCCATAACCGGAAGGTCGCCTTTACCACAACATTTATTATGGAAAATCGCGTAATCACTGTCGTATCACATTTTTTTTTGTTACTTGCTTCGCTCTCTCAGTCCCGTCCCTGTTGGGTTCGTTCGTTCGTTCCCGTACGGTTCCGTTCCGTTCGGCTCGTTCTGTTCTTCCACCATCACCTCTCTTTTCCCTCTCCTTGACTCTTGTGTCTGGTTTGGTTATATTTTTAGCAGCAGACGACTTCAAACTTGTTGCAAGTTGTTTCTGCCTGTTGGCGTGTGTTTGATGTGCGAACTCTGTGCAAACTTTATGGTTTGGTTTTTTTCTTTTGGTTTTTTTTCTGTATTTGTTATTCCTTGGCTTTTTCTACATGTTCTTCTTCTTGTGCCCACTGTTTCTTGTTTTTTGTTCTATATTAAAGCTCTCTTCTTACTTTTTTGGCACATTTTGCTATGTTCGTGGCTGATTAAATGGAAAGAAAAATGCTGCCATCATTCCAATTGAATGAGACTTCCTCTAACTCTCTCTCTCCCTTGGCCTTTTTTTTCTTGCTCTTTGGGTTTGCTGCTAATTTTTTTGGGGGAAGCTTTTTTTGTTGTTTGGTTGTTGTGTTGCTTTTTCTAATAAGTAGCGGAGCTTTACCTTTCCGTGGGGGCTATGGTGGGGAGAGGATACCGCATTGGAGGGCCGAAATTGTTCGCGCACACCTACACACACTGACGCAGACACCAGTTCCAGTTCCATGGAAGCCGCCGCCGCCGACGTAAGCTAACGGCATATTCCAATGCAATTTTATTCAATGCAGAGGCGTGGGCATGTGGGGGAGGCATAGCCCATGGGCGTGGGTGTGTGTGTATGTATGTGGGGGGATAGGGATAGGTAGAGAATGGGCTGATGGCGGTTGGGTTCTGTTCTGGATCTGTTGAGGCCATGGTCGTGTGGACGTGGGGCCCCCACTGTCGCGCGGCCATGGGCGTAGCTGCAGTTTTGGTGGTGGTTGCTTCGCCTGGAAATACCGCTAGCTTATATATGTACATCATTTTCTTTCGTTCATTTTTTTTCACTGGAAAAGTGCTAGGATTTTTCTACTTGCGTTGCATTCCGACCACCCGCCACCCCCTGGAATGTGTGTGTGTGTATTGGAAGGCTGTGCTCTGAGGCCGGCCAACTTCAGTTGCATGCTGCATGCGTGGACAGTGCCTCCCCCCTCCTCGGCACACCAAAAGAAGAGCCGGAACCGAACCCGAACCCGACACGGCCCAGCCGTTGCGACCACCACAGAGTCGAAGTCCCAGAGTCCCCCCATACTGACCCGTAATCGTATGTTTATGCCGATTCCAGGGCTCGTAATGTTAGTAGCCCCCATGGGATTTCTTGTTTCCCCCCATTGGGCATTTGATGATTTGCAAAGTGGATTTTGTGTATTTGACGATTGTTCGACTTGGAACTACTGCCGCTGGTACTGTGGTGCTAGTGCCATGCAGTTCTCTCCTACTCGTTATTGTTGGATATATTGCGAAAACTGGTTTACTGTTGGCCGACTGCAGTCTTCCCCTCTCCCTCTCGCAACCCAGCAAAAGCTCTCCATTGCTGTCTGTATGTGTGTGTGTGTGTGTGTGTGTAACCCTTTTAAGCGTGGATTGCTCTTTGCACTTCCTTGCATTGCATTGCCCAATAATACATAAATATGTACATATGTACATACATACATACATATGTACATATGCACTTTGCCTTGTTTTATTTTAGTTTTTTCGGTTTTCTTTTGTTTTCGTTCTCAGTCCGCTTTTTGGTTCAATATTTTTTGTCGTTCATCCTTCTTCCACCTTTCTCTATCGTTCATTCATTATGAAGACTTTTTGGTGTCTCAGCTTGTGTTTTAAATCGATTGGAGTCTATAAGTGGGCTTATTGATTATGCGTGTATGTATGTAAATCTCAGTGACTCGAATGTTCCCCTTGGGTCCGTTACTTTATGGGAACTTTTTAAAAAATTTGTGACTTAGGGTAAGGTACAGTGCGTAATCTTCTATAGACTGATGAACATTTAAAGATTGCATTCACTGTATATACATACATATGTACATATATGTATGTATATTATGTACATACATACATACGTTGAGGAGGTGTCTTATTGCACCAATTATAATTAGCAACGAAAATGGCCAGAAATTGCAGCCCTCCTCCCTTTTGGGTGCAGATGGGGCGCCAAATGATATTTGGCGAACAGTTGAGAAGCGCTCTACTAACACTCTTGCATGTTTTATGCACAGAAACAAGACACAGATGTATCCGTTCGTTGTATGGATGTGGTGTGCGGTGTATGCGTGTTGAGTACTGTACACAAGTTTTGCAGTCAGAGTCCATTTTGCTACACTTAAAGTGCGCCCCGTTGTAGCAGCCAACAGCCAACATCTTTGTTGTTGTATGTGCGTGTGGCATGTGGAATATTATGCGCCGCGCGCATACACACACACACACACACACAACACAGACACACACGTAGAGAGAATCCCCCAATCCAATCCACAAAACGACGCATGCCGCGCAATGCGATTGCGACTTCGTCGTCGTTGTCGTTGTCGTCGTCTCGTGGTTGTCGTTGTCGGCCACTTCATCATCGACAAGCAGCAGCAGCAGCAGCAGCCAGCAGTCAGAGCCGCCGCCGCCGCCGATGTGTTGCCAGTTGCCAAGCAGGCAGTTGGCTAAAACAAAGCAGAGCTGCTGGCTCACTGCCCGAACCCGAACCTGGACCTGGCCCTGGACCCAGACCCGGACCCGGACTCCCCCCCCACAGCAGCAGCAATGGCAGCAGCAGGACTCGCTGCTTCCACCATTTCTCTCTGTCTCTGTGGACCTGATGCTGCCGCTGCTGCTGCTGCTGTTGCTGCCCAATAATACAACAGCGGCAACGCCAATGACAGCCCAAAGTGCTCTTGTTGTTGCTTGTTGCAAGGAGAGTACCCTCGAGAATGTGCCACCAATTTGGTTGCCAGTGTTGGCCTGCCTACTGCCTGGTGGCATGATGGTCCAAATCGTTGCATATTTGATAGCATTACGTTGACTGGCTGCTGGCACACTATTTATCGAGTATTTATTGTTGGACTTTACAGAATGTGGGGGAATCTTTTAGGTGAATTAGCAGCTTTTAATATTTATGTAGATGTCTCTGGCAGGCGATGCATTTTAGAATAGATTGTTCTTATACTTATTTATCGATCACTTTTTATCGCTTGTGTCCTTTTGCTTATGGAATATTTTGACAGTGAGTCAAAATCTAAGCTCATGTAGTGTAAGAACAGGACTTGCTCGTGTCCCTTTGGGATCCTATATTTAACAGGTAATTCGTAACTTCGATTCTCTCGTTGCTCCTGGTGCGCTGATGCTGATGCTGATGCTCTCTCATACACACATTCCTTTGGCTGCTGCAGGCGCAAGTGTTGCCACCTTCTTCTTCTCATTTGCCTAGTGAATGCTTGCTGACTGCCACACGGTTGAAGAGAGTGTGTGGATGCTGCGATGGATTGGTGGAGGGGGTGGGGTGGCTTGGCGCTTGATGATGGTTAGTCCTGTGTGTGCGTGTGTGTGTGTGTGTGTGTTTATGTGCCTGTGTGTTTGGTACTGTGGTGGGCTAAGGTGTGTTAGTGGGTATGTCATGGTGCATGGGGCATGGGGGGGGTAACCACGATGAGGCCGCGAACCTCTGACGACGACGAAAAACTCACTGAAAAACGATGCGAAATGGTTTGGGCAATGATGAAGCATGGGTAGCGGGTGCCAATGGATGGGGAGGCTCTACGTTGGCGGAATAAAAAGTGCAAAAGGAAAACCCAACAGCAACAACAGCAACAACAACAAACAAAAAGTGTGTTCGTGGCGCGGTGTGGGGCGAGGCGGGCGGCTACGCATTTGGAAGTTTTTAGCTAAGTTGGCAAGGCTGCTGCCTGCCTGCCTGCTGGATGATGATGGTGCTGCTACTGCTGCAAGCAGTTGTTTGTGTGTGTGCGTGTACCCCCCACACACACATACACACAAATATATATATATATTCAACCCATTTCGTGTCATACCACCACCCCCCAACCCCCTCTTTGGCACACTGTGTCTCTCTTTCTCTCTCTCTCTCTCTCTCTATCTGGGTTGTTGTTGTGTTTGCCGTTTTCTTTGGGCTGCTGCTGTTGCGTCGCTGCTGCTGCGTTGGCTCTGCTGCTGCCCATGTGCCTCTGCTGCTACTGACGCGCTGTTGCTCTTTGCATTCGTTCGTGCAGCGGCAGCGCAGCGACGACCAGCATCAATTCAGTTTCAGTTTCAGTCGCAATTCAAACGCCATCAAAATCAAAACGGTAACACACGAAAAAGCATAACAAAAGCACAGCCCAAAAGCCCAAAGCACAGGCAGGCAGGCGGCACACGGGCCAACGGGCACACACAACAAATGCAACAATCCAATCAATGGCTTCATTAAATGCAATAACAAAAACATTCCTAGAAAACACAACACGAACCGAAAATCAAAACGAATGGAAAAACAAAATATAACAGAAATGCGCGAATTAATGATAATGATGATGCAAATTCTTATAAATGTTTTTTTTAATGTGAACTAAAAAAAACACACAAAAAGAATAAGTAAAAGAGATGCCAAAGTGCAAGTGCTAAGGAGAATTAAATTACTGGTGTAATGTGCAATTTGTTTAAACAATTCATATTTTCAACAACAAAAACAAAAAGTAAACAACAGTTCAAGAGAGTAGCAGAGAGAGAGAGAGAGAGCGAGAGAGTGCATGCTAAAAGTGCAACAAAACGGGAAAAAGGAGACCCAGAACTAGAGCCAGAGAGAGACAGCGACAGACAGCGACTGCGAATATTTTATTTGTTGCTTTTTTTTGTCTGTGTGTGCGTGTTTGTATGTGAAATAGAAATAGGCAAACAAAAATCATAAAAGCAAAACAAAAGCTGGAAAAATTATACATAGGAGCAGCAGCTAACGGGAGAGTGTGAGAGAGAGAGAGAGAGGAGAGCGGGTGCAGCAACGACTGGAAACCAACAAATTTCTGTGCCAAATTGTTGGTCTTGCCTTTTTCCAGAACATCTGATCGGAAGACAACTTGAATGAAAGAAACTAGTGGACTTACAAACTTGCATACAATATATGGAAAACAACATTATAAATAAATCTCTTTCGGGCTCCTGTGTCTACCCACACACACACACACACACACATTTCCGATTCCCCTCGATTCAAGATTCTTCCCACTCACAAATTATTTTACCCCTTTCGTAAGAGGATTCTCTCTCTTCCCTTCCACACACATAAGCTCCCTTTACCGTAAGAGGATTCTCCTGCCCACACAAACATCTGTACGAGGATTCTCCTACCCACACACATAATACCCCTTTTCTAGCAAGAATTTTCCATTGGTTCATACAGGTGTTCCGTTTCCCATTATGTTCCAGCATCGATTCCCGCCTGGAATAATCTTGGAAATTTGAACTCTCCTGTTGCATCTTTCCACATGATGTTCCCATTTGTCACTTGAGAATCATTTCTCACCAATTAAGCCTTTCAAAAAGCATCTGTAAACCACATTACTAACGAAATTAATTGTTTAAACAAAAAACCAAAAAGGAGGCGACTTCTTTTTATATTTTTAATTATTTATTTAATACTGTCTAAGGATTAACTGACTTAAACTCAAATTCAAAAATTAATAAATTATATTTCAAATACAAGTACACAAAACAATTTAAAATTGGTTATGAGTAGAAGAAAAAATGTCATTTGCTTGGTATACCTGTTGGATGGAGAAAGCATTTAATAATTCACCTACAATATTACACAGTTAATGATACTTATTAGTTGTTTGTATATTTTCTGCATTTCGTCTGAATTTGTTTCCCATCCAACTGCAACCTGTTTGCAGGATGATGCTCTCAGGAGCAGAATTATAAGAATTTCGTTCATTTTAGTACTACAAATTTCTTAGAATTTGTTCGCAAGAAAATAGTATCAATTGTGAATTGTTATTGTCCCCCCATCGAAGGCATCTGTTCCTATCGCTCTTGGTTTACCATTGGTCCTTATTTTTATTTTTTCAATTTTTCCTAAAACCAGCGATGGAATTTTCCTAACCCCCATCCGGACCTAAGCTTTTTCCTGGGAAAAAACTTTCCCTGCCGTCGGAAGGAAATTAAAATAAATTAAAATAAAATACAAATAGCGAAAGAGAACCCTTTTTTTTGTCAACGCATCATCGGAGGACGAAAAAAATGTGAGAAAATGTATACAGAAAAATATACAAGAAAATGTTAGAGGGGGGCAGCGGTGAAAAATAGCTGTGCAAAAATACATAGAAAAGCGAGAAAAATGGTTGTCCAACACCCTAGAAATATTTTGGCTTGGCGCTCATGAAATGTTGCTCAAAGCTTTGCTTTTGACGCCGTTTTCGGGGGTCTTATCTATCTCTTTTTTTTTGCGATTCTCTTTATGGTCTCCTCTTTCTTCCACCGTTTTTTCGCTCTCTGTTTTGTGTATCTTCTGTGTGTGTTGTGCAGCAGCCAGCTAAAATTGTTTATTTCTCGAGAGTTGTGTATGGAAATGTATCTGTATCTCTAGCGGTTGGTGTGTATGTACTATGTACATACGTACATATGCATCTATGTATGTGTATCTCATCAGCAAGTATATGAATGTATGTATCTGTAAGCATGTCTCGTACAAATCACGTATTTTGTTGTAGATAACGGTTCCAGCGATCGTCTCGCAGCGCTCTCAGTATCTGGTGGATACATACATAAATTGATATCAATTAACGTGGCCCAAATCAGAAGTGATTGTGGGCCCTTATTGCATGCGCTGGTATCATCTAATGAATCTTCCAAAAGTTTGAATCAAAGTCACATGCGAAAATTCAGCACAGAAGAAAGCCCATCGGCCATTCCAGAGAACTCAACATTCCAATGGAGCAACAGAACAGAAACAGTCCGTCAGCGTTTTAGGCAGTGCTGCCAACATTTCATAGCTAGATTTGTCCATCTTTGTAAATTTAATAAGCGAATCCACATTGAAATATTAATCTAGCCTGAAATTAGCTAAAATGGCAGCAGTGCCTGTAGGCCAGAGTCAGTTTTGCCATTCAAAGGTACAGTGGATACTGGCTTGAGACTGTGCACTAAAACCAAAAGTCTTCTTAACTCCCGATTAAGGCTTGGAGATCACTAAAATCGGGAACCTAATACATATGCAGTCTATAATTGTTGCCTTCGTTTACAAATGCATGAATTCCCATATGAATTCGAGAAACTTCATGCGAACAGGGACCACTGTAGAGAGGCGGTCGCCGCTGTTGGTGTTTTTTGCTGATGGAATGGAATGGAACCAACGAGTGTTGCCTCCACTCTTCCACTGTGTTGCTGTTGTATTTGTCATGGGGGTCTGCCGCTGCTGCGGCTGCTTTTGCTGTTGTATCTCTGCTGCAGATGCCTTTTTTTTCTTTCTTATTAGAATTAATAGACAAAACTCCAGCAGATACACAAACACAGACACAGATGCAGATACCCGCAGTCAGAGGCGTTGAGGAACCGTTGAGGTGGATGATGGGGGGGAATTTGAACTAAATTCAATGCTCAGTCGCCCGCTGCCTCTGCCCCGCACTCTGCTGCCCCTTTTCATACTCTGTCTCTGACTTTTGTCTCTCTTTTCCATTTTTTGTTGTTTGTATTTTTGCTTCTCTTTGTTGTTGTTTGTTTCGTTGCCGCTGGCGCGGCTCTTCGAAGCATTTTGCACTCGAACTCCGAGCTCGAATTCGATTTCGGACTCGACTCCGAACGCAAAATGAGCGAGAAACTAACAGAAAAAGGTGTGTAAGATGACCAGGGGTAGGCGGTGGTTGTATCACGGGGGAATAGGCAGTTGACACTCTGTTTAATCGACCGACCGATGGACATCGGAAAAAAATAAACCAAACCAAAACCGAAAAATCTGCCGTAGCTCCCGTATGTGACTTTGTGATACGCTGTTGTATGTTAATATATAGATTTACCCACACACACAGGCACAGATAGGATACATGCAAACACATATACATATGTACATATGTTAAAGCACGCAGAACGATTGGCGTATGTATACCATACATAATTTTTGTGTTATTGAAGCTTCCGAAAGGCACATCCCCCATACCCATACACAAACCCAAATATGTAAAAAAAACTACACTCTGATACAACAATGGGAGCACACAACTTGTGGGATACTCTTACTAAATTACTTTGAATCAGGGCGATCAGAATTTAATATTTGATTTCTTTATGCGTTTGTTGGCTATTGATGCTTAAGCTTTATAGAC
The DNA here is from genome assembly GCF_008121235.1 of Drosophila subobscura. Classification (NCBI taxonomy): domain Eukaryota; kingdom Metazoa; phylum Arthropoda; class Insecta; order Diptera; family Drosophilidae; genus Drosophila; species Drosophila subobscura. The sequence goes on along the minus strand of NC_048530.1, from coordinate 17,998,521 downwards.
CTACTCTCATCTCAGACTTGCCTAAGCTGAGGTCGAATTCCATACGAGAATTTTCCTCTTTAACTCTTGGATTTGTTCTAGCCTCAATCATGCAATTTAAGCTTATTTATTTATGAGTGGATCAGTGGATTATGAGCTTTTGGTATTTATAGAAGATATCTGGTATTTTTTTGATTACTTATTTCTGAGAGTTTACCTTTTCTAGTTGTTTGTTTTTATGGTTTTTTTTTTTTTTTGATATGTGTGCTCTGGTATTTTATCCAGTATTTTTATCATTAAATATAAGGATAGTAATTAGCTGTCGGAAAGTACATAAATCCAATTTGGGACCCAGAAAACCATTTAAATGCAAATATTTTTCAGAGTTCATTGAACTCGCGTTGTACCTTAAGTCGGTTGGTAGAAAATCTCAGGATCTGTTAGGAGTTTTCCACCACGTGAGAGATGTCGCCAACTTTGGAGACAGCTTCCATGGCATGTGTGTGAGTGTGTGTGTATGTACCTACAACATGTACAAAGTGGGCAACCTCTTTATGGGTGAACTTCTGTTAAAGTTTTGCTGTCATCGTTTCATAGCTTATCGGTTGTGTGGCCGGCCTACCTCTGCCTGCCTGCCTGCTGCTGCTGCTGTGTGCTTGCTTATTCTCCTTCTTTTCTGCTTGGTACAGTGGCAAAATATGACTTGAACCGGTTCAATGTTGGAGCTTTGACTCTCGCTCTCTCTCCCGCTCCTCCTCATGCTGGTCGCTTGTTTAGATACAGATACACATTATGTACAGAAGTCGATTGTTGTTGTTGCTGGAACTCTGAGATACGGGAACTTGGAGATACATACAAACGAACAGACAGACAGACAGACAGAGACCCAAGTCGAAGAGTCGTTTTGAGACGCTTCTGGATGCCTACAGTTGTACCATTTCATTATATGTATGTACATATGTATGCATGTATATATGTACATACATTTGTATATAGGAGCCAGTACATGCATACATACAACATTCTTTTTTTTTGCTGTACGTTTATCATATTATTATAGCGAAAAGCACACAAAAAAAGTTTTTCTTTTGGGTTTCTTTTCAGTTTTTGCTTTCGTCGCTTGCTTCGCTTTCGACTCTTGCTCACCCACTCTTTTTCTCTCTTCCTCTCTGCCATTCTCTTCCACTTCCCATTATGCATCATTTATTCATGCACTCATTTGCACATGCTCTCCCACTGCCCTTACGATGCCCCCTTCCCCGCCCCCTCCACCATTATTTTCTCACAATTTGACATTACACATTCAGTCGTCAGGCGGCTGGCTCTCTGTTTTCTGCTTGTTTTCTGTTGTTTTCCCTCTTTAATTTGAAAAAATAAAATACAATTTTTTGATGGGGGAGAGAGAAACCGAGAAACAGAAACAGGCACCAGCAGCAGCAGCAGCAGCAGCAGGAAAACAAAAATTAAGGGAAAAACAGACTACTTTTCGTGGGGGTTGGACCCTCAAGAGGGTTGTTGGTAATTCGTTGTTAATTGTTTGCACGGCACGATGTTTTTTTCTGTGCGAAAACGAATGAAATGAAAAGAAACGAACCGAATATGGTTGTCTTATCCAACTCGAAAATTCAAGCAGAAGAATATTTTATACCCTGGCATTCGATAGAATGTTCCTGGAATGTAATTTCTAGCACATAATTCTACTCTAATTCACTTTATTCATTCCACAGAAACCCCGTACAAATATAGAACACTTGTACATGGCACCCAAAAATATTTCCGAAAATAAACCCAAAAATAATATTTAAATTTCAGTGTTTTTTTTTAAGATTTATGTTTTGTCAAAGAATTTTTGGTCAGAAGATTGAATCATTCCACGCGACATTTGCTGAGTCAGCAAGAGAAGAGACCTCGACAATTTGAGAGTGTCAGACATCAGACAAATATGTGAATGAGACACGGCAGTAGAGAGTCTCGAGATCTCGAGAGAATAGCCGAAAGATCGAGAAATGAGAAAAGCGGAATTCATCATCATTATGGGGGTTAGTTGTGACTCACATTCGATTCAGGCATTTAATATTAATTCAATAATTTGCCACTTAGGCTTTGTGATGTCACCTCACGCAGTATTCGATTAGAGGTTATTAAAAGGACTTTATTGTTAGGCAATTTTTGTAATAATCAAAAAATTGAAGAGCCTAGAGCCTAGAGCCTGCAACCTAGAACCCATTATTTTGGACATTGGCTAGGAGACATTTTGGCTCACGTAATCACTTGTTGTAGTGCTAGCTCCCCAACGACAGTGGCTCCAACTCCCAGCTTTTGAACACACTACTCGCGACTAACTCCCTGCTTTTGAACCTTCTCTCAACTAGAACTTGTATTTCTGTTTGTTGGTCTTCTCCTGACCTATGGCCACTCTCTCTCCGTAACATCTCTTTTCGAGTAAGCCCAAATATTGCAATTTCTTTTTGCCAGACAGCCACAACAACAGCAAGGGCAAGAGAGTACTTACACAGCAACAGCAAGAGAGAGAGAGAGAGAGAGAGCAGAAAAAGCAACAGAAACAGAAGGAGAGGTGCATGAAGAAGTAGATGGCAAAAGAAGGCGCTGGCAAAAGGCAATGGTTTTGCTTTGTCGGAGGGGTGAGGTGAATGGAATTGAGAACAACAGTTATGCTAGAATTTTTGTTATTGCTTTGTGCTACACTTTTGCTCTTGCATATGCGTGTTCCTTTCAGTGTTTGTATGTATGTGTATGTGCGTTGCTGCTTATATACTCCTCATGCTCGCCCTCCCCGTTCCATCGTGTTTACTGTTTTCTTACCCTTTGATGAAGAAAGGAAGTATGATAATTTGCAACAGATGTTGGTAACATCCCAATTTAAGCACTTCGTTAGGACCCAATAGTGTATATTTATTCACACCAGCCTAATGATTATATCATAAGGCTTGAATAGGTAAAGTGTTAGTTTTATACATATGGTATCATTCGACTTCAATCATTACTCAAAGACCTTGCTCACAGAAAAGGGTATGTAATGCTTCGAGTCACCTGAAGCAAGTCTTCCTTTCTGGCTTTATATTTCTTCGTGCACCCTATGAACGGTTCTCTTGTTGCTGTGGCCCTGTTGTTGTAGTTGTTTCTGCCTTTCAATGCCTTTTTTGCGTATTTCTCTTTATTATATATGTACAAACATACATACATATATTTTGTGTGTGCGTCTGTGTATAGGAGTATGAGTGCAGTTGGTATGTTTGTATGTGCGTTGCGCTGCCAGCAGCTGCTGCTGTCGGCCTCTGCTGTCGGCGTTTGCTCTGCGCTGCTGCTGCCCCTCAGTCGTTCTGACAAAGCAGTGCGACGCGACGGAACGCAAGCTATAAATAAATTATTATTATACATGTGTATTAATTAATCCATTTTTATTAATAATCAATCTAATAATAATATAAAATCAAATTGCTGTGAGTGGTTTTGTTCTGTTTCGTTTTTTTTTTAATATTTTGTTTATGTTTTTGTGGACATCAAATGGAAAAAATCACTCAATACACTGTAACTGTTCTACAGCCGCCAGTTATACGTAGTACATATAACAGTAGTGGCTCCCGGCAAGCAGCTGGCACAGCGTTTTTTTTTTCGGTGTGTTGTTTTTGTTTTTTCGTCGACTACTCTGCGCCTCCTCTTCGCCGCCGCCGTCGTCAACAACTTCAACGTCGCTGCGGTCGTTGATACAAAAAGTTTTTTTTACCTTGAGCTCATTTCAAGTTTACTTAAAAAAAATACCATTATATGGCAGAAAAAAACTACAAACTAAATAAATAAACAAAATATTCCGAGCAAAATATTAAACAAAATAAAATATAACAGGAAGAGTTCTAAACAATTGCAAAAATGCAAAACCAATAAACCAAACTACAAAAGAAATATTCGCAACCGAAAGGATTTATTATTTACATGTGTCAAAATACAAAAATAAAATTACACTTCATATGTTATTCAGCGACACTCTTTGAGATAACAAATTGGAAATAATAAATAAATAGTCTCCCGGTAAATTGTTGTAAAAAAAGGGCCTTACGTGAAACATATTTTTTTAAGTTTGTGTGGTGATTAAATGAATTATAAGTGAATGCAGATTGGATTGCAAGAGTTTTCGAATAGAGAGGTTATAATTGCAGATGGGATCTAAACTGGAAATTGTGAAATAAATTGTAAATTGAACAACGAAAAGTGTGCACTTTTAACAAATCTTTTTTATGTGTGTGTGTGATATTTTGTTTGTAATGCATTTTTAATGATTTCAATATGCAGGCATCAAGAAGAAAAGGCTAACAAAAATCAAAGTCAAAAATCGTATTAAATATATATATTTTCGTGGATATATGTATGTATAGTAGATAGATATTATCATCAGATATACAAATATATGTGTGTGGATCAGAGTTCTACATGTGTGCAATGCAAAATTGGCAATTGCAGGCGTCGAGCTATCAACAACATTATCACCATCAACAACAACACCAACAACAACAGCAACACCAGCAGCATCAGCATCATCAGCTACAACAGCAGCTGCTGCTCCAACAACAACAACAACAGCAGACACAGCAACTACAGCAACAGCAACAGCAGCAACAACAATTGCAACAGCAACAGCAGCAGCAGCAGCAGCAACAACAATTGCTAATGCCACAACAGCAACAATTACAACACTTGCAATTGTGCAATAACTATATAATCAACACGACATTCAACAACAATAGCAACAGTTGCCAAAATAGTTATCATAGTTACAGTTATCATAACAACAATAACAACAATAGCACCAAAAACACCATCAATCATAATAACAATAATAGCAACCAGCAGCTGCTACAGCAGCAACAACAACAACAACAACAGCAGCCGCAGCCGCAACAGCAACAACTATTGGCCAACAACAACAATCTAGACGATGATGTTTATTATTTGTTTTATAAAGAATTTTATGTAAGTGTTTATGTTGCTTGTGGAATGCCCACCCACCATATGATATGTAAATCTCTTGGTGAAACATTTTGGTCGAGCAAAAATCGCTCTCCATCATTTTGGGCTGTATTTTGCATAGTCTTTGGTGTCCCAGTATTTTCTGTTGTGCTACGCGAATATTTTTGATAGGATCATTGTATTTTTGTGATACTTTTTCTACCAAAAAACTATGTCGATATTGTCTAGTGTTTATCGGTGGTATTCTAGGATTTTTATGGGATTGGGGCAAATAATATGTTTTCTATATGAACGCTGATAGAGGTATACAGGTAGAGGTAGAGGTTGTATACCTCTTATCAGTTCTTATCAGCCTTTGGGCGATGTACACATGTATCTATGCATCTCTTTCGAAATTTGTCTGTAGTGCAACGGAAATATCTACATATTCGTAAATGTGTATCATAATAATGAAATACTTAGCCATTATGACTCATGCCCAACCGACAACCCTCTATCTTTCTCTATGGTAACCCCTAAATCGAAAAATGTTCGAAATGTCTTTATGTTCGATCAGGCGAAACCAAAAAGGGCACCCAAACATCCATCCATCTCTCATTCTCCTGCATGTGCCCCCTGTAAATATATACTCATACAATGATATACATTTTTGCCAAAAAAAATAGATTTATTTTCAATGTCAATGTCGTGTGCCCATAGATAATGTGATATATAAAGGGGGGGGATACGGGTTCTATATACATACACGCCGTAGATATGTACATTGAACAATCCCATATATCATTTATTGTTGCACTTTTCCGCTCGCTCTCTCTACATAATATAGAAAATGAGTGAGAAAATGTGGCATAATTATTAAACGTCAAGGTGAGGGACCGACGGGGTGTGCTCCGATATTTTTCGTATGATTCACAAACAGAATACGAGTATTTTGTATATTCTTTTCAGTCATCAAGAAGCTGCTTTCAGTCTGTACGGAATATTTAATGAGGTTACGAAAATGTTGAATAATATCTACACTACATTTACTGCAAAAATGTTGCCATTTTCATTTGGCTAATCATTTCAAAAATATTTGTTCAAAGTATACGAATATTCATTCACCTTTGATCGCATTTGATCGGTACCGCATGACGCGCGACATTTAATCTCTTCAGTTTTAGATTTTAAACTTTAGAATGAAGAGAAATCTTTGGTTTTTTTGGGGCTTTGGGGCCACGGGCCTGATGTTTGTATCTCTGTAACTGTGGTGCGGCTTCAACGGGGGTTGATTGTCCAGCCACGTGGACCTTGGAACACAAAAAATTGTTGGAAATGCGCAGCAGTTGATTGAGTAAGCACATTGGTGTAGGGGTAGGAGGAGGAAAACCTTGGGCCCAACATGGCCGCAGGAAAAAATTGTATTCATATTAAATGCGTAATTAAAGAAGATGGAGGGAGAGAGACTGACTGAGAGAAAAGAGAGCAAGACTCTATTGAAAAATAAATTGAGTCCCTTTTTTGCGTTTAGGGAGGGTTGAAGTTTTTGCAAACGAAAACTGAATTTCGCTCAATCCAATTACCTTCGAGTATCATTAATGCAATGCTTGTAAAAAAAAAGCAAGCACACATAATCACAGATACAGATAAGCAGCTACACAGATAGACACACACAATTAAATATGTAGGTGGGGTGGGTGGGTGTAGTAGATAGAGGGTCTCGTCTCGTATCTAGATACAGAATTTCCGTTTTGGCTCTTGTTGAATTTCCATAATGTTCCATGACGTTTCCAGCGATTTCAGCAACGATTTTGTTGCGGTTGTGTATGCCACAAACTACATATGTACATATGTACATATGTATATGTACATATCTATCTCATTCCCTATGCCGTACCGTCCCCTCTCCTCTTTTTGTGCCACTCTCTCGCTGTTTCTCTTTCGCTGCTCATTTTGGTATAATTTGTAGACTGTAACCAGAAGCAGGTGGTACTACACTACACCATTCGGCGTCGTGTCTCTCCGATTGGAATCCAAAATTCATTGAATGCTCTTTACCGCCTGAGGCACTGAAGGGTACTTCAATTTCCTGCGATATGTGTCGGGTAACCGGATGCGTCAATGAATGTTTAAATATGTCTAGCAAAATGTACCAAAAATCAATCAATCTTCCCCAGCTCTTTCACAGATACTTAACTAATATTTTTCTTATATTTTGTTTGGGCTAATTGTGTGCAAGGTCTTTTGCATCCAGCAAAGGCCACTTACGGTTTTAAGCCTATTCGAGAGGTTTTTGCTTTTCACTCGTGCGGCGTGGGAGAGATACCGAACTGCTCTACTCTTACTCTATTTGATCTCATCCACTCACTAACGTCCATTTGCCATAGAGTTTGAGATATATTCGGACACACATGTAGATACACGAGGCAATGCAGATATGTACATAAACCCATACACACACACAGGGGAACACACACACTGGAAACCCACAAAATAATTTTATTTTATTCGTCCTTAAATTTTGTTTGGGTGGAAGAAGAGTGGCCTAGCCCCAAGGCATTTATTGAGAGAAGGTGAGCAGGAGAGTCTCTCTGTCCCTACCCCACAGAGTGGTGTACCCTTTGTTTAACAAAAAGAAAAAAAGAAAGAAGCAATGTGGAAAAAAACCCTTCTGCATACACACACACACAGACGCGAAGGCATAGAGAGAGCGAGAAAGAAAGAGAACGGCGAAAGCAACGCCTCTGCGGCAGTTAGCGCCTACGACGACGACAACAACGGGGAGCAATAACAACAACAACAGCAACACACGCGTCATAAACCCACCCCTACCCCTTAACATAGCCTACCCCCTACACCATTGGTACTATAAGCAGCAGCAGTTACTCAATGCGTCATTCCACACAGAGCGTGGGAGGGAGATAGATGGTGGGTGGGTGGATTGGCTGGTGGAGTGAGAATGGGCGAGACAAACAGAGAGCAAAATGCTCCTAGTGAAGCAGAAAATGTCCCATTTATATACCACCGATATGGAAGTGGACCTAGGACCTGGGACCTGGACCCTGGGATTCACCCCCCACCATTCATCTGTGCCGCAAATTGCCGCCGCTCTCACACCTCCTCCAACGCTCGGTGACTCCTCCAGGCCTTTTGTGGCAGTCTCTCCGGGTTCCACCCCCTCCATCATCAGATTCAGTTGCAGCTGCAGTTTCATCTTCATTATGCATGTGTACATACAAATGTACATACATTCATATGTATGCATGCACATGCATACATTCATACATATGCATACCCCTTGCTACAAAAAGCATTATGATTTCCAACAGCTGCTTGCACTTGTAGAGAAAGAAGTAGAATCCGGACTCCCCACAAAAGCACTAATGAAACTTTAGCTCTCCCGAATTGTCTTTGCCAGATCGAATCACTCTATCAAAAATATATTTTCAAAAGAAATTATTGTATGATTCGAACGACTACCATTAAAATCAAATACAAATATCATACACGTTGCATATTCTAGGGTATCCAGAGGATTTGGTCTATCCATTGGATGTTTGTTAGATGCAATTTCAAGCCTAATTTTCAGGCGTCAGCTTTCAGCTTTTGGCCTCATATTCTCCACCAGCTTCAATTACAGTGTTGTATTCGGCCTCCTTCAGTTTCCGAATTAGCTACGAAAATGGGTACTAGCTTTAGTGTCAGAGTTGCATTTCCTTTTATCATGGTTTCCACTACGTTGCTTGAGGTCCAGTGGATATGTGGTATGAAAACAGAATGGAAAGCCGAGCGGAACTGATAGACTTAACTGTAAGAAGAGAAAACGTGGAAACCTACTACTGTAGATGTCTTTAAAATTCAGGATACTTTCTTAGAAATCGAAGCTAAAGTTCTCCACATTATAAAAACAGTTCTTCTAAATATTTAAAAGTTTTCTTAGAAACTGTCTCTTAGATAATATTGCTTGCAGTCTCATTCTCTATTCTCCATTCTCCGTTGCCCATTCCCCCTTCTCTATTCCCCCTCCCATTTTCAAACTGTTTGTTTATTGCGTAATATTTTTTCTTTGGCGCTTTACACTCTTAAATGCGTCTTATTCATACAATTTGTGAACTAAAGAAAACTGCGTAATTTGCGAGTTTTACATCAAACATGTTTGATGCGGTTTTAATGCGTTCCACCTATGCCGCAGGAGAGAGAGCGACAAGGAAAAGAATATTTTAATAGAATCCCAAAGAGAGGGAGAGGGGAGTTGTACTGTGGGTAGGTGGTAGAGCCACGAAATTACCTTTTGGCCATATTTTACATACAACTACACCTACAAGTACATATGTATGTATGTATGTATGTACATACATATTTAATTCCTGTACATTAACAAAATTGTGCAATGTGCAGGGAGGCAGCAGCGCAGCAGCAGAGACGCAGCAGCAGCCAGGCAACTCAATCACGACTTTGCCTGCTGGTGCCTTGCTTTTGTTGTTTTTGCATCGAACGACTCTCGTCCGTCGTCTGGTTCGAGTCGTTTCTCTATGTGTTTTGTGCGAGAGCAAGAGGTGATGATGGTGGTGGAGCAGAGGAGCCAGAGCCAGAGCAAGAGCAAGGAGCAACCAACTACTAACGGACATGTCTGACGCACATGCGTGTGCCTGCGCGCGCTGCCTGCATTGACTTCGTAAGCGTCAGCGTCAGCCGTGTCGGCAGCAGCTGCAGTTTTGGTTGCTATTTGCTATATGGGCATGGCATGGCTCCTGCTTGAGCACCTTTCGCGGCTGCAGCAGCAGCCAACGAACATGCTCAGGCATTCACTCGTACTCGCTCTTGCACACACACACCCTCGAGAACGGGCAGCAGCTGCTGGCAGCGGCAGAGCATAACAGGAATAAGAAAAAAAATGAGAGCTTTCAAGAGACAGCAGGCAGGCAGGCGCCCACCCGACAAATTAGTCAATTACCAAATGATTGAAAGGTGACAAGACGAATTAAATAAAGGGCCAGAGGAAGTTTACATGCTAATTGCCTTTATTGAGAGAATTTACGTAGGAAATGTTTGCCATTTGATAACTTTTACAAATTGAAAAGAGATTTTAACAATTTAAAAATACCACAAAGTAGCAACATGTTAACAGGACATTTTGGAAAATCCTTTGCTAATTGGAAACTCATAAGCTTCATATGTACATATGTATGTCTTCATGTATGAAAGTTCTTAGTTTTTCGTTTAATATTTCCACAATGTATGAAAAATGCCCCAAGATTAAGGCTTTGAATTTGAATTTAAAATTATGGAAAAATTAAATTGAAATAGAGAAAAAACCGAACCTAATGTACATTCGCATGGAATTTCGGCTTAAAGGTTATTCAAATAATTGATCTTGAATGCTGATTTCTTATATCGATATAACCCGAATACGTATGTATCTTTCTAGCAATTAGGATTCCATTTCCATTCCCTTATCCAGCCACAACCGCTGCCGTAACGAGGGGAGTAACATTAAGAATCTGTTTGGCTTGTCAGGTGGTTGTTTTTGTGTGGTGGACGACTGGACTGGGGAACTCTGTTTTGTCTCCTTTTATGCGAATGTTGTTGTCGTCTTAACTACTTCTTGCTCTTGTTTCTTCTTCATCTTATGATTCTGCCTGCTGGCTGGCTGGCTTCTTCCTCTGGTTTGCGTGGTGTCTCGCGAGCTTTCCTTCAAAAATAAAAGGAGACAAAAGACTATACGGATGGAAGAGGACGGCATTGACGATGGCCGGGACGGGGAAGAGGAAGGCAAAGTAGTTGTACAGTTGAGCCATGGAGGAGAGTGGAGAGTACACGCGAATGTGAGAGTATTGCGAGTGTGTATGTGTGTATGCATGTACATTATGTAAATAAGCATATGTCTCTAAGTAGGTATGTCTTCGGACGCCCATTGCCGCCCCCCTCACAGCAAACAGCAACAACAACCCCGATAGACGTTGATGATGGCGACAACGACAACGATTCCACCGGTCTCTTTATTCTTACTTACTTCTTGCTTTACTTTTTGGTTTTCTTTCTCGCCTTTTGATACCCTCTTAGGTTGAAGTGTTGCATGGACATAACAGTACATACAATTCGAAAGAAATTCTATCCATGCGAACATGGGTTCTTAATTAAAATTTTAAAAATAATCCTCAGGTGCGTGGGTATCCCATAGTCGCATATAGAGTCGTCTCTAGAAGTATTATCAATTCAGTCTTCATAATAGGAGGAGGTATACCCATTGTCGTTGCGCTGCTTGTCGTTTTACAGCTTCTGTTTCTGCGACGTCAACATTTTGTTCATCTACTTGGTCTTCTTTTACTACTTTCTGTCGCTTCTTCTTTGGCTACTTTCTGCCTGTTTTCTGTGTGCATGAGAGTGGAGTATTAACGTGCTGCCCATTTCGTTTAACTATCCTTCTTTTTCGCATTTCCTTATCTGCTGGACTCCTTACCAAAGTAGCCCCTATATGGCCTTTTCTTTTTCTCGTGAGTCTTTTGCGAACTTTTTCCAGTAGTTTTGAGCGCCTCCAGCAGTCCCTCGTGGAGCTGTTATCCATCGCTATCCATGGTTTGCCTACTGCTTAACTTCTTGCACTGCTTTCTAGATGCATACACCTGCTTTACTTTGTGTACTTTCTCTCCTTCTAGTACCACGTGGCATTCCATTCTATTAGCAATATTGTGGTGCCATCTATGGATCTTTTACCACCATTCTCTTCTGGCCACACTCTCGTTGAATAGTCGTTCCAGTTTTCCCCTGGAAAGCAAGCAGCGAACAATTGGGAAATGGTGACTGGTTCCACCATTCCATGCCATTGTGGAGGCACTCTCGAATGATAATCCAATTAAATAACAACAGTTATAGATCTGAATACATACTCGTATGTGAATGTGTGCACACCAGACATCTAATGTGTATCTGTATCTACCTTAGGCGGCATACATCTATTTGTGAGTGTATCTGTATCTACAGGCACATACATATGTGAGAGTATCTGTATCTATTTACAGTCTAAGTGCATTTATAAATCAAATAATCTATGTGCTGACGTCCGTGCTCGTTCGTTCTGCTCCCAACTTCATTTCTCACTCCGCCTTCTCCTCTGACCGACCCCCGACCCTTCTCTGGCCCCATCGTACTCATCATTCCAACCATCCATTCAATATATTCCCCCATCCACCTCCCCTCTCTTCTAATGACGTCAGCGTAATCGCAGAGGCAGCGAATATAACACAAAAAATAACAAACAAAATGCAAAAGGAAAAAGCACACACAAATAAACAGTTCATAATGGAACGAATGGCAAAAGCAAAGAATGAAGCCACGCCATCAACAACAACAAAAATATGTGTCGATAGCAAATTTCAAAGACAAACCCAAAAACCAATTACAGTGGTCGCTCGACAGAGAAAACAAAACACATAAGAACTTTCGAGACAAAGGAAAAGTGAAGAAAGTGAAGTGGATAACCATTATCCTTTCACTTAGGGAATCTTGTACAGTAAATTCCAACGTATATTTTCTGGTTTGCTTAAAGTGGCTTTTAAGCATTTTGACTTTTTATTAAAAGGATAACCTTTCAGTTATGGGAATTTTGTAATCAAGAACTAAAGCTAGTCCCATACATTTGTACAAATAAGCGTAAAACTTTGATGCATTTTGCGCATCTGCATCTGTGTTTAAAAAATGGCCACGTGAGTAATTTTGACCACCATAAGACGCAATATGAACGGTGGGAAAGGTCATGCATATAATAGAACGCAACTCGCTTAAAGATCCCCATTACATATAGAGGAGTAGGAACAAATGTAGATATAGAAGGCATGAACCAGTATTAATGTACGAGAATACACACAAGATAATGTCAGAGGCACACAGTTATTAGTTTTGAACGGATGCGCATCGTCATCGTGAGACAACACACAAATTTTCATTCACAATAAACTACCAGAAGTAAATGGGATTTTTTTGTAACTCTTGTCGGATTCGGGCACTACTTCTTATCCGCTTTCTCTCTCTCTGTCTTGGGTTCTCCCTCAACTTATCCCCCCCCATCTGGTTTTGCTTTGCTTTTTACTTGTGTTTTCCGTTGCCTTATCAGCGTTTTTGTGTTTTGTTTTGCTTGTTTTCCTTCTATTTATTAATATGGCTTATAGTACTTATTGTACTTGCAATTAATTTCTATTTTTAAAATTATAAAACAATGTCAGAGGTTGTCGCCGTCGCCGTCGCTCTCTCTCTATCTGTATTGCTCTCCGAATAAATTCAGTTCTTAAAATTAGCTTTGATTGAAATACAAAAAGGGAAAAAACGAAAAAATAGGTCACAAATTTAATTGAAATTATAGAACATTTTGTTCGAGTCAGAGATTCAATCGAAAGTGAAAAGAAATCGCATTCCCGCATTGTCTGCGATTGTATCTACATCTTTTATTTATTTATGTATCTGTCTCTGGCTCTGTATCTATGGCGTTTGCATTCAAATCCAAAGAAATCGCTGACAACTTGCGAGAAAGGCTGACAATTGTGTGGAATTGGAATTGCAATTGCAACTGAAAACTGAAAACTGAACTCGAAAAAAAAAACAAACTGAACTGAAACTGGTTTCCCTTCCCCAATCCGCATTGTCTATAGATTCCAGTTGAGAAGGGGGCAGAGAGTGACAGACACAAATACATACACCGATACATTCAGACGCATACTCGTTTATAAAATGCAGTTCAATGAATCGAACTTTTCATTTATTGAGATCTAAAAACTTGTAAGTAGAAACATAAACAGAAAGACAGACAAGGCACTTTGCCACTCCACTCTGCAACAATGTTTTCATTCAACGTTAACGCGTGAATGCCACTTACATCCGTCAAGCAGTGTAAATGCATTAACTGATTTGGCTTATCCCTGACACAAATGTGGCCCCAACAGAACGTTTCGATATATTATTAATCAATGGATCATCAGGATACAATATATTTTCTGCCTTTCGTTCATGTTTATCCTCGTAGGTTTCCCAATCAAATTAATTTATAACATTTTGATATTTTATGAACATTTTCATACATTAATTTCCCATGTGTTTCCGTTTCGTTGTAGTTTTCAATTTAATTTAGACTTTTTTTTGTTCTTTTTCTCGTTTCTTGTTCACATTTTCTTTGAATTTTTATTTCAAACGCCTTGCACGCAATCCTCTCTATCAAATAAGATACGATATGTACATAGTTTGTGTATAGTGAAGATGAATATAGTGAAACCTCCTCCATTTTCCCCTTAAACTCTCTCTTCATTCATCTTCCCTTCTCGCTGTTTCACTGCTTTACCTTCGTTTCTATCTCTCTTTCTCTGCGTGTTTTGTACATACATTAAAAAAATTCTGAGAGCACTGAATAGATTCTGACATTTCTCTATGCCAAAACTCGGTTGCATACGCTGTGAGGTGAAGTTTGCTAAAATCCTTTCGCTTAGGGGAATTTTTATGTTGCGTTCACTCCAAGACATGCAAGTATCCTTCAATATTCAGTTGTGAACAAGTGCAACATGAGGAAATCAAGATAATGAGGTAGAAATAAAGGCGTTGAGGATATTTATAAGAAGGTTTGTACTCTTTAGAGATGTTTTACCCATGGAATTGGTTTTGAAATAAATCCATAGAAATAATCCTGGATACTTCTAATTCCCTAACTGCGTTCTTTTTCTAATTCCTCCTAAACTAAGTGTATTCTCTCTTCGGTGTTTTGTGCTCAATTTTGGTTTCTTTTTGTTCTTTTTCTGTCTCTTTGTTGTTGTATTTCGTTTGGTTTTATTTCGTTTTTCTCGCATTTTGCACTTGAACGACTTTCAATTGAAATTTGTATTTATGTAATCGGAGGCATGTGTTTACGAATATATGCACATACTATATACATAAAGTATATTATATACAAGAGCGCCTCTTCATGCCCCTCATCCTATTTTCTTTTTGATTTGTGTGCGCTTTTGCTCTGTTCGCTTGGCCCATAAACAAAGCAATTTACATGCAAACACACTCTACTCCACTCTACTCTGGCACACAACAATCCACACAATGCAGTTGCCTCTCTGTACAGATTGTTGCCTGCTGCTGCTGCAATTCAATGACCGATCAGATCAGCCCAACAACGATTGAGAATTGAAATATCAAGCGACTGATCAAAAGCAAAACTTTTTGAAAAAACATTGATAAACCAGAAAGTTCATTCATTCAATGGAATCTATAGAGAGGAGAATTCTACCTACAGTGCAAGTCCAATCCAAAGAGATTTCCATCCGAAATGCAACTATTGCTAACAAAAATATAAAGACTGATCTTTCAGTCGCTTGAAACATAGTTCTGTCACTGTGTTATCTTTTCTATTAATTTGTGATTTTCCAAAGAGGCTCAATAGATTTGCTCTGTTTCCCTGTCGCGCGTCATGCGGCACTGCCCTTCGGTCGCCTGGGATTATAATTGTCATTCAGCATACTTCAATAATTGAATTCAAACCAAAATCGATACCTAAACTAATTATTTATATTTCTCTTTTGTATTTCTAGGTAAGTTTTCATGGGTTTACAACAAATATAAGTACTTAATGGATTGCAAAGTTTGTTTAGTAAGTAACTTAGAATTATGGCAAGTCTGGAATTGGAAGAAGGAAAGCCCTAACCCAGCTCAACTGCTGCTGCTCATTTATTTCTCATCGGAGAAGCGTATAAGTACACTCTTTCCCTATCATTCCCCTGCATTCATTTGGGGCCTCTTTTTAAACCTAGACAAATTCCTGCCTGCCCAACTTGTTTTGGAAAAAGTTTCATTCAATTGCAAGTGAATTACGGATGACAAAAGTGGTTCACTCTACCCGCTCTACATGGTTCGTTTCTATATATTTAATTCCAGTTATAAGAGTACTCTTTGGTGCCCGTCTAGCACAGCACTCCACATAAATATACCAGAGATACATATGCAAATGGATTGTACAATTTACATATATTAGATACGACGACATACGATTGGAGAGATAGTTGGATATTGTGTGTCTGTCGTACTCATTGATGGAAGGGAGGTGCTTTGCCCACTCGTTTTGACTAATTTATGTTTTTGGGGAGTATAATTCGTAATGTGTAATCAAGGGCTCGTGTTAAATGTGTGTTGTGTGGGTGATAATCAAGTGCTCGGGTTAACTATGGGGCAAAGGTTAACATTTTGTGACAGCACAAAGTCGATGAGACTCCCCAACCGACAGTGAGCCGAAACGTAACTCGAGTATCGCTTTTATTCTCGCTTTTGTTGAAATTTCAAAATGCATTTTGCACTCATCTCTCGAAATGAAATAAAATACAATAATTGTTGGGCAAACAAAATTATAGAAGAGGAGGAGCTCAGCCCAGTCCAGTCCGGTCCGGTCCAGTCCGGTCCGGGGCCTCTTAACCTTTTACCCCCACGATAATATTTGGTTACAGGCAAAGCATTTTGCTGAATGCTGCGTACAGAAAATAATTGAATAATTGTGAGTTTCGTGTTGGTGTGAACCTTAAGGCCAACGTTGAACAAATATTTAGCAGTTTGCTCGGACGAATGCCATCGAATAATCCAGTAATTAGTGAAGGAATTCACACTGGCTGAAGCTCTGCACTTCAACAGGTTTGAAGCTTGAAGCTCCCTCGTTAAAAAATAATAATAATAATTGAATCTAATGGAAAATGGAAAAGGATTGTGTTGTGTGTCAATTATTCCATTTTGCTTGACTCTCTGTGTGCATTTAGCAAATATTTATTGACAGCTCAAATGCCAATTGATTCGAACTGATTCCTTGATTCGCTCTTGAGGTGCGTGAACCGAGAGCGATCAAATTTTGCATTTTGGACAGTTATCCCACAGAGCAGCACTGATATTTCCTGTTTCAACAAAGCAAAATGCATTTCCTGAGCATATTAAATCGATATTTATGCGGACCAAACACTAAGCCAAAATGGTTTACAGCACAAGTTAGCTGGAGGTAGAGGGCGGGCAGCGGACACAGCCGAAAGGATAGGAAACATGATAATACAAAATCCCCAATAAAATGTCAAAAAAAAGGCAGCAAAATCATTTTACGATTTCCATCCACCATCCACTTTGCGTGCTCCTTTTTTTTTTTGAGTGGGAATTTCGCAGGGCGTTGGTGGGGCAAGCAGCTTGTTGTCTGTCGTGGGCGTGGCATTGACTATAACTAAATACAGGAGAAAAAAAACCGCAGGAAATTCGTGTGGTTGTTCCTTGAAACATTATTTTGTGTGTCCCTTTGGCTCTTTTTCTGTTGCTTCTTCTCCTTCTTGTGCAGGGATTGAAATGTTTCTACGCTTTGTTTGTTGTTTTCCATTTTGAATGTCATTTCTTTTATATTCTTCGGTTGCCATTTGTGGCATTTTTCCAGCGTTTCTCCTTTGCTTTTCATTCATTTTTTTACTATAAATATTGGAATATCTTTGGGGGAGAGCATTTAAGTACAGTGAAACATTTATTTGTGGGACAGCTGATGCCTGGCCTTCGTCTGTGATCGTTGTGGCGAGTCCGCACTGTTTTTATTGACATTTACAGATGTTACGCTTTTCGCTTACATAATATTGTGGCACACACAGAGGGAGACACACACACACACACGCACACACACGCACACACACGCACACGCACACATGCTCATTAATTATTTGACAGGGTGACCCGGGTCGAAAGCGAAAGACAAGACAGAAAGAGGAGCAACGAATGGGCGGGAGTGGGCACCCAGCCCACCCACGGGTGCGCTGCCCAAGCGGAAAGATGGACCAAAAAGGAGGAGGTGGAGGGGAAGGAGCGGCACCTGCCCAACAGCAGAATGCAAGGGTGGGGGTGGAGGCGAAAAAGAAAATGAGGAGACGGATGAGGTGAAAGGGATGGCAAGAGGTGAAGGACAACAAGGAGGAGGTGGCAATGGAGGAGCAGAAGGAGGGGAATAGCTGGGGGAAGGGTAGAAGAAGAGGAGGGTGAAGCAGCAGTGGGAGAAGTTAACTCGCGGAGAAGCTGGTGGCACAGGAGAATGGAAGATGTGGAACAGCCACTGTGGGAGAGTGGGAGGAGCAGGTGGGCGGCGGTGGGGTGGGTGTGGGGCTAATGCAGCGCTTCTCCTTCCTCTCGCCGCATCTGCCAGGATGTGGAAGAGCTGCTTCCGATTTCCGACTGGCAATGCAATAAGTACTCTCCCTCTCTCTCTCTCTCTCTCTCTCTCTCTCTCTCTCGCTCTTATTCTTGCTCTTCCTCTCCTTCTGCCTATCTGTGTGTCGCCCTCATTTCCTTAGCAAAAGGATGCCCAAGGAAATGGCAGGAAAACCCTGAACGAGAAAAATATTAAGTAGAGGAAAGCAGAACAGAAAGAGAAGCCGCAACAGCATATGGCAGGGGCGATGGCGAGGGGGGAGGATTATTAGATTATTGGAAAAGTGCGAAATAGCTGGGCGAAAATTTAACGCAATTTTTAGTGGATTTTCAGTCAGATATTTAATAAAAATTCCCTTGAAATTAGGAGAAAATAGTAGGAAATTTCGAGGGATGGTATACCACACCCTCCCTGCCCCCAAGTGGCCTCCAACCATGCACCAGGCAGCCGCCTGTGTGCCCATCTTTTTCTGCCCCTCCATCTCTTTCTCTCTCTTGCTCTTGCTCCCACCACCTCACTGTCTCCACCCGACAGTAGTCATTGGCTATGTAAACTCAATCAGTTTTTTTGCTGCTTTTTATGTTGTTTTCACGACACACAACAAAGGCGATTCCACAGACAGTGGATGAAAATGAGGGAAAATCGAATGCCAGAAAAGGCACGAAGCGCGCCGTTGCTTGTGAGTCCTGTCGAGTGGACTCCTCGTGGGGACATGCCTTCACTGTATGTTTTATTTTGTATTTCTTAAGCTGCTGCAGATGGTGCTGCCCGCCACCCCACCCTACCCGCTCCTATCTCTTCCTTTGCTGCCTCTGGCATGGAGTTGTCATTGTTGTCATCGCCATCTCATTGCTGGTATACCCTCGCATTTGCAATGAACGTTGGCCACTTGTGCACAAGCGAAGAGTGCACAAGAGAATGCCCATGAATGTAGAAACAAAGTACACTTGGACGCGACTCAATAATTATCACTGAGCAAGTTTTTGGTAAAATCTATAATAAATGGAATACAAATCTTGTGCGGTTCAAATAAAGAGTATTTCACAGTCGAGTGGAACATTTTCTGCTGCCTCTCGCTCTCTCTCCCGCTCCCGCTCCCTCGTTGCCCGTCTCGCTGTGCGCTGCCCTCGAGTGGCGTTTGCTCTTATTTGCTGCTGATGTGAACGAGTCGCTGTGTACATATTTACCGTTACGTGTTTGGCTTTGTTTCTCTTTGTGCGGATAGAGTGCAAAATTATGCACGCGTTGTGCTGCTTCTGCTCGTACCAGAGAAACACAATCGGGAGACCAGGAGACCCTTTTTGTCGCTCTCTACGCTCTCTACGCTCTCTCTCTCGTTGCTATGATTACTATTAATATTATTTTGTTGCTGCAGTGTGAAAAATGCGTGTTTTAATTGGTTTTAATTACTGAAATATATTCCTCCTTGGGGCTTCCCCTGCAGCTATGCGTTTCAGCTGCAGCCTGAGGCCTTCTGCCACCTCTCATCCTGTCCGCATCGGCACCTCCTTGCACACCTCTTGCACACCTCTTGCGCTTAATTGGAAATGAGTTTCATTTTGGTTTCCCTTGACGTATACTTAATAAGAAGCACATACGCCGCAAACGTCAGAATAAGCGGGAAAGAGCGGGAAAGAGCGGGAGAGAAAAGGTGGCAGCAGCAAGGGAACAATGCAAGGATATGCGTGTGTGTGTGTGTGTGCGTGTGTGCGTGTGTGTGTGTGGTTGCCAGGGATGGATGCCTGCAAAGGAGTGATTGCTGATGGTCGGAATGGATGGATGGATGGATGGATGGATGCTTCTCTCTGTGTGGTTATGCCGGGCTTTAAGTCGCAACATAACTGCAAAATGTCTCTGTCTGTTTGTGTCGAAAGTGTGTCCTGTCCCCCTACCGCGCCTTCCCTCTGCGGCTACCTTCCGTTTCTGTGCTGCGGTGGGCGTGGCTGCACAGTTGCTCTATTAACTTGCCTCGCTTCCGCTCTCTCGCTCTCTCTCTCTCTCTCACTCCTTCTTGTTTCGCTTCGTTCCGTTTCTTTGCTCCTCTCTCTCTACTTTCTGCTCGTATTTTGTTGTTAAATTTCAACAAATTCTTGCACCCTTCGTGGCTTTCCTTTCACTTTAATCGCGTGCCCAGCCGGGCGATGTGTTTCTCATAACTCGAGGCCATGCGTATGAGGCTTGCCTGTGGACACACACACACGCACACACACAGGAGTGTGTGGGTGGAAAACAAGTTGCACTTTCTGCTCTTCTTCCAGAAGAGAATATGAAGAAGAATGTAGGGAAAGCGAAGCAAAGGAAGAAGAAAGAAGCGAGACAACAGACAAATTGTTGAACCAACGAACGAATTCTGAGTCGAAAAAGAGGAAAAATCCTCTTAAATCCGAAGCGAAGTAGTAAGTGGAAATGGAAGTGGAGGAGTATGCGGAGAGTGTAGAAGTAGATGCAGAGTGGGTTGCAGAGTGGTGCGAGGGGAAAGGAAAACGGAACCAGAGCTAAAGAGAGTAGAAAATGGATGGAAGGTTGCAAGAATGGAAGGAGGAATAAGCAACCACAGTTAAAGAAGTGCTGGGGCAGGGGCAAAGGCAGCCTGCTTGGTGAGGGGAGCTGGGGGGGGATTCCGAGAGATGAGGCCAAAATGCGCGACCATAAAATCCGACAGAAACACGACAACAACGACGACAAGTGGAGCTCGAGGGAGAAGCAGGCAGGCAGGCAGGATGTGGACGTGTCCAAAAACTTCCTCTACCCCCCGTACCCTCCTCCATCCCTTTTTCGGTTCAAGCCACGCGTCTGCGTGTGTCGTCCTTTGTCCTGTGTGCAAAGTTTTCACTCGATTTTTATATGTTTTCCACCACAACAATCTCCCCCCACTCCCCCACACTGCACTCCAGCTTTTCCTGCACTGCACACGATTGTTCAGATACCCTGTAATGGTTGTGTCTGCCAATTGGAGGGTACTCTATAGTCGAACAAAGTCCAAATCTAGGCACTGGCAAACGAATTTGGAGCCATCTGCCTACTCCCCGACTCATTTTGCTCCTTCTGTGTCTTCTTTCATCCGACTTTCTGCTGCGTCCTCCTGCTCTTTCGCCATTCTCTGCTCTTCTGGTTTCTTCTTTCTGCTTGCTGGCTGGCTATATCCCAGGCCATCCCATAGCCTCGTCTCGCGAATGTTTCCTTTGTTCTTCATTTCTTTCATTCTTAATTACTTTCTTTCCTTCCATCTTCTCTTTCTGCTGCTCCTTTACTTCTTGCTCTGCTTTTTCCTTCTCCTCTTTCTCTCCCTTTTCCTTCTCCTCTTGCTCTGCCTTTTCCTTCTCCTCTTTCTCTGCTTTTCTTTCCACTTTTACCCGAATTCATCGTGCTGTTTTTGGGTAAACTTTAAATTATTTAACATTCCAAAAACTCCCGCACCCTTCCACCCGCTCCACCATCAACCCTGCCGCCCCCCTCTCTTTTGGGTGTGGTGAATTACAAGTGTCGATGCTTGCGTGGGTGGTGAGGCGAAGGCCCATGGGAGGACTGAGTGTGTGTGTGTGTGTCTGCTGAAATCAAAGCCAGAGGCAGAGCCAGGCCATAGCCAGAGTTGAGTTAGTTTTTCATTCCATTCAGGTGTTGAGGCAGAGGCTCGAATGCCGAAAAGTGGTGGAAGAGACGGGGCATGGGCAGAGCAGAGCGGAGAGTGAGTGTGATAGACACACACACACACACACACACATTTGGAAGTCACTTTTTTGTAGCCTATTTTGCAGCGCACAAAATTGCAACTGAAAACTTTAACCCCACCACACACACATGTGAGAGCAAGAGGCAGATACAGTGGGGAAGGGAGAGGGGAGACGGCATGTCTGTGAAGTAAATTTAATTTAATTAAAAGTAAAAGCTCTCTCCGTGCCCCCCCAGACACGGCAGATAAATGAAAAGAGCAGACAGAACATTTCTCTCCTATTTTGTTTGCTTTTATTTTAAGTTACATAGATTTTAAATTAAAATTTAAACTTGCCAAAAAATCTCTTGACTAATTCCCTTTCTTCTCTTCTCTCTTCTCTCTTCTCTTCCTCCATGTGCGCCTTCGCTCTCTGCATCTTTCCCTCTTCCTTCTTGGTTCTTTCTTGCAGGTAAGGAAATGAATGTTTTTTTGTATGTGTGTTACTTTTGATGGATATAGCAAAGCGATGTATCTGTCCTATGTGAGTATTACGAGAATACCAAAGCACCCAACCACCCAACCACCCACAAAACTACTCAAACAAAAATCAAATCAAATAACCTAAAGAAAAACATCCATTCAATGCGGACAAATCGAAGCACTCTGCACCCACAAATCCTAGCGTAGACGTAGAAAATATTAAACTTCCCGAAAACCAAAAGATAATCCACAAATCTCCTTCTATATGTTCTGTATGCTGTTGGGGAAAAATCTCACAGCTCTACAAAATCGATTTGAATTCAACAAGAGGCAGGCGCAGGCAGGCAGGCTGTGGGCTGGGCTGCTGCTGCTGCTGCTGGGCTTTTGCATTTTTGGTAGCTGGAAAATGTTGTAACACGAATACAGACGCACACACAATCGCGGACACACCCACACGCACACACACACACATAGTCACATATACACAGAAAAGCGCGTTGGAAAATGTCATCGGTTGACGTACAGCAGCAGCATTTTGCACCACAGCCTTGATGTTGCTGTTGCTGTTGCTGTTGTTGGTTTGGTTTTTGAAACACTTCTCTAGGCCATGTCCGCCATTTTGTCAGAGCAGAGCAGAGCAGAGCCACCCACACACACACACAACACCCCCACCCCCACCCCCACCGCACTCTTCAACTCTTAACCAACTAGTTGGAGCCACCCAGAAGCCAACCTGCCGCTCCCACTTTGCCACTTTTGGGTTTGCCCGGTTGCTAGCCAATAAGTTTGTGACTTCCGCCAAATAGCGCGAGGCACGCATACAGTTAGAGGATATACACACACACACACAGAGATAGATACACAGATACAGATGCAGATACAAATATGCCTAAACAAATGCAGAGATAGAAACAGTAAAGGCTCTTGGGAGCATGGAAAGTGTCGCATGCTATACCCCACTCAAGCAGGAAGCCTCTCGAACAGCTTGAAGATTTTGAAGTCTAGATATAGTAAAACGATACATGAGGATACATCGATGAATAGATGAATAAGTGATAGATGTGTAGATGGATAGGTAAAGATTTTGCCTGGAGCCCGTGGTAGGATCTCTACCTTGATGGTGCGAAAAACTGCGAACAATTTTTTGATATCCATAAACCACAGAAGGAGGAGGAAGTAGAGATGAAGGAGAATACTGAGAAGAAGCTGTATGGGAAGAGACACCAAGTGTTAAGCCGTAAAACAGCTGTTTTTGAATTTGATTGCAACGTTACTCAACACTGCCAAAAAAAAGATGCACACAGAGGCGGAGGCTTCCACTGTAAAGTATGTGTCTGTATGCACCTGCATGCATTGGGTGGGGGTTTCATTGGGGGTGGAGAATATGTAGGTGCTGAAGGTGCTCTGGAGCCAACAACGCCCCTTGCCGTGCAGCTTTCACTCCGCCATTTTGAAATTGATACACAGCCAAAAAGCAGGACACGATGATGGAAGAGAGTGAAGGACGAAGGAAGCGAAATGGGCAGGGGTCGAGGGTAAGTGTGTGTGTGTGTGTGTGTGTGTGTGTGTGGGTGGGTGGTGCAGCAGGTGCAAGGCACACACGCACACGCATACACGCAGAATGCAATTGGCACGCACGCACACACACACACACACACACACACACAAACGAATGGAAATCTCTTGCTCTCTCGCTCTCAGCCACTCGCAGCTCTCCCCCACACGCACACAGAGCCCCACACACACACACACACACATTCGTAACAAACTTTCCATATTTCCAGTCAAATTTGAAATATTTGCTTTGTAGACCTCTCACCCTCACCCTCATCCTCACACCCCACCGCTACCCCACCGACCAACCGCCTCCTCGGCTCTGCTGCTTCTGCTCTGCTCTGCTTTCAATCTCTGCTGATGCGCTGTTGCTTTCATTCGTTAACTCTTGTTTCACTGCTTGCCCCGGACACTGCTTGAATATTACCAAAACTGAACAACTCCCTCCAGCCGCCCCCCCCGCCCACTACCAATGTGCGCTGTGTGCGCTGCTTGCTCCTCTGCCTAGCCTCTGGACAGGCGCTGTTAATCCTCTGCTTTGCCAATGTTGCCGCTGCCCTGCCTCTGCCCAGCTCTCCCTGCCCAGCTCTCGGTCTCCGCCGCAGCGCTGCTTGCATTCAGATTGAACGACGCACGTGCAATGGCTGCTGGCTACTGCTTGCTGCCTGCTGTTTCTGTTCGCCTGGTACTTCCTCCGGGTGTTTCGTCTGCTTTGCTTTTTCACGAAATTACACTGCACTGAGTTGCTTTTCTGCCGCAGCCCTGCTTATTTTTCCACTCTTGCACACTGCTTGGGTGCCCGTGCCCTGCTTCACTGCTGTGTCATTTGTGTGCTGCTTGGATACCCTGCTTCATTGGCATTTCTGTGCTGCTTGGATGTTGCCTGTTCTGCTGACATTTCTGCTTGCTGCTTGGGAAAGCAGGATACACCTTGCCACGGGGGTGGGTGGGTTCTGACAGTTGTTTAACTCATTTTGATACTGTGGCTGTGCAAGTGCAAAGTAGAAATGCGAGTTACAGAATTTGATAACAACTGAAAATTCATCAAGCATACGCCTTGTGGTTTTTAGAATGGAAACTGCTTGAATGACGTTTTCTCTGCTGATTTTGCAAAATTTTCCATCGCTTCGATATCCATATTTGATTTGATTTGAAAGAATTGTTTATAGGTGACAGACGAAGAGCTATTCGTTCGTTTATTCAGGCTCTGTAATGTGATTCGTGGTTTGGTTTCTTGCTGTTCCTTTTTTTATTATTATTCAGAGCTTCGCGTTCTCGCATTAACTGTTTATTGAACAGGGGGACAGCTCTCGTTTATGTTAATGTAAAGACGAAATTGCTGACATAAAGCCAGACGGGGGAATAATAATGCACTTACCGCAGGGTAGGGCTAGGCTCGCCATTTAAACAATAAACATTTCGCTTCTCGATATGTTGATGTACTCGTGTGTCACACAAATATTATTAATACTTGGCGGCTGACGGTCGACGCTGACTCCGATAAATATGTTCGTGCCTCTGGATTGAAATTTCAATAACAAATTCCTAGAAAAAAGACGTGGGGAATATTTGTTTAAATAAAAAATAAACTTGCAATTCCTTCACTATATCCTTCTCATACTGTTGCCTGCCTTCTCCTTTGATTACTCTCTTCACTTTCGACACAAGTTTGCTTCTGCTCGCCGCTGTTTTCACCTCTCCTCGCCACTCTCTCTCCGCAGCTCAGTTGCCCAGTTTCTCTTATTGCATTGTTTGCTCCAATTAAATCTTATCTAAACAATTTTAAGTACAAATTATTTCAATGGCTACAACAAAACAAAAACAAAAAAAAGAACAGCAAACGAAAAAAGAAATCACAAAGCGAGAGAAAGAAAGGAAAGAAGACAACAACAACAACAAAAGCTCAACAGCGAGGCAAAGTTGTGAGGGCGAGGGCGAGGGCAATGTGCTAAAGCCAAAAGCTATACAAAAAAAAGTATATAGAATCGTATCTAGTATACATGTACATATATGTATATAAATGTATATACTAGTTACATAAAACAGAGACAGAGGTGGGAATAAAGGCAGGGGCAAAGGCAAAGGCAACAACAAAAATGGGAATCAAAATCAATAACTCAATAGGCAATAAAAGCAATAAGCAGAAAGAAACGAAACGAAACGAAACAAAAAAATGCAAAGCGAAGCAAAAATTGATCAATAAATATGAGTAAGTGTGTGCCATATACAATAAATATGTACTTGTGCATGATATACCCACAAACGCCCACAACCACCCACCCACTATATATTTATGTACTTGTGCTGTACAACGATTAACAAGCAAACGAGTTGGGTTTCAATTTTTAAACCAAAGAGCCAAACAGGCAGGAATTGCGCCCTGCTTGCCCTGCTTTCTGTCATTCCGATGTCAACGTTTATCGAAGCAGAGTTGACGATAAAAATGGGGATTCTTCTATGACGCGGACCACTGCAAAATTATTAAGATTTCTGCACGAATTTCAACGGTAAGGGAAGCGTTCAAGATCTCAACTCTAGTGGGTAATTGTCAGTTATCTGTGAAACTTAATTGGGAAGTAAATTGGGTACCACACTTCATGGATCGCGAGTGATTTCAAACACCCCAAGTCGGCCGGCCTGTTCGCTCTCTTTCCCATTTCACTGGGCGCCATTTCCTCTGCAGCTCTTCTTATCTTTACTCACACATAATATGTACATATGTATGCATGTACATTATGTACAATCCATTTACGCTTGCCGTTGATAAGAAGAAAACTTAACTCATAGACATTCCATTCCATAGAACACACAACTATTTATTCGCCCCACCGACCACCAACTCTTGACAATCTATAAATAAACCAATTGTTGACTGCATTTTTTCTTTTTTCTTAAACATACGTATGTACATACATACAATACATACATACATATGTGTGTATGTACATAGTATTTTTTCATTGCTTTATATATTATTTATACAAAATTCCATTCGCTTTAGACATCATCGTGCCAAAGTACAACAATTCTCTCTAGCATGTAGAACGGAGGAGTATCGTTTTGTGGGGGTGGAAAGATCTGTAGGAATTTTTGTTTTGATATCAGTAGTGCACGTAGGCATGAATACGGTTCACTTTGTAGTGTCTAAAATATAGACTTCAATTGATTTTATAGCCATCCTACCTAAAAAAAACAGCTGCTTGTCGGTCATCGGTGATTCAATTTCACAGCACCATCGATTATCGATTACAATACAGTTACGGCTGTTTTCAAGCCGAAAACCCCCCGCCCTGTTTTCCTTCTGTAAAGCAGTGGCTTGACCTTCACATGCAGCGTTGATTCCATCTTGATAGCAGTGTGGTATGTTTTTTCGGAAATGCAAATGATTCTTCTGGCAAGCAGTGGTTTCATCTCATTTTACGCCAGCATTCCGGAAAGCAGTTGACTCCTCTTTAGTGTAATTATTTGGCAAGCAGTGGATTCTTCTCGAAGTTAGAGTTTGGGCGCAGTAGATCCTTCTAGAAGACGCGAAGATGGAATTTTGTAATTTGGGAATTTGGGAATAAAAAAAAGAATTTCTTAACCACCTCCAGATGCGGCAATATTTTGTTTTGCCGTCTCGTTTGTCCGGCATACTTTTTGTTTTCTTGGCTATTCTTTTAGATATCTTTCTCTGCTTCTTACTGCTTCTTTTTCTCCGCTTTGCTTTGTGTACAACATTTTGATAAACAGAAAAGCAACTCGAAGACGTCGATTACCTCATACGACAGACTTTTTCAGTGTTGACACAGCAACAAACATGGCAGAAGAACAAGAACAAAACAAATTCAAAATGTGCGCTGCCACGCCCCTTCCTGGCTAGACGCCCCCACTCGAAAGTTTTATCAGTTGCTAAGCTTTCGTTTTACTCCCCTGCCAGCCCACGCACTGCTTTCTTCTTCCTCCACTAGTACCGTGCTCTTCCTCTCTTTGTACCCAAAGCAGTAGTACTCCTCCCTCCGCCCCACCAACCTTCCCCTTTCCATCATCTCTTTCTCCACATTCGTTTGTCCTCCTTCTGTTATCTTTTTGTGGCCTTCTTCCGCGAAATTTGATTTTTTTTCTTACATATTTTCCCGTGCTTTCTATTTCCTTTCGTTCTGCTGTTTCTAATTCCTTTCCATTCTCCTCTTCTGGTTCTCCTTCGCCCAGTTCTTGTGTTCTTTCTTCTAACACATGTTTTGTCGTTCCTTCGTTCCTTCTACGTTCATTGAAATTTTCTTCTATCCCTTCCATTCCTTATATTCCTATTCTATTCTTCGTTGTCCTTCTTTAAACGTTTTTTTTCCGCATGTCCACAATCTTCGCTGTGGCTCTTCTGTGCCTCCACCTCACCATGTCTCTTCCCTCTCTTTTTCCTTCCCTTTTGATAGCACTTCTTTCATATTCTCCACTCTATTCCTCATATTCTCCTATTCTTCTCCTTTTGTGTGTTCTTTTATTCTTCTTCTTGTTATTCTTTCTTCTTCACCGTGCAATTCCAACATCCCCCTTTCTTCACAATTCTTTAGCTTTTCCCTGTGTACATTTTCTGCCCGCCTCCCCCCTCTCCGTTCCAGTGCATATGTGACCAAGTCCATGTCCATGTCTCTCAGCTTTTGTGTGCTTGTGCCTTTTATTTTGTATATTTAGTGTGTGTGTGTGTGTGTTTGTGTGTGCTGCTGCTTCGCCACTGCTTATTCTTCTTCTTCCTCCTCTGCTGCCGCTGCTTTGCGCCTTGCTTTGCGCGGCGCTTTAGCTCTACTCATGCCCCTTCCACGGCCTCTCCCTCCTCCTCTGCTGACTGGCCTGGCCTCTCTGCCTGTGCTGTGTGTGCTTGCTGTTTGCTGTTCCCTCTGCCTGGCTGGTCTCTGGTTTGCGCTTACTCACAATCAAATCTCACGCCGCATTTTTAGTCTCAATAATAACTGAAACGAAAAACACGCGCAGCCAAAACGAAGCGCAAACCAAATAAAATACAACAAGAAAAAAAAACCCCACCGTAAAACGTCAGTTTGCCTTATATATTTTTTGTTATTTCTTTCGTTTCCATTTTATTTTTTTTTTGTGTTTGCGGTGTGTGTGAGATATGTTAGGTTGTGTGTGTGTGTGCTCATTGTTTTTGCTCAAATAGTAAATTAAACTGTTTTCAAATTGTGTCCATCACATTGTGAGAGAAAGAGCGAGGCAAATGAAAAGGCAGAGAGCGAAAGCCGGAGAGCAATGGAGCGAGTGTTGATTTTTTTTCTTTTTGGGTCCCACTCACTCGCTGCGTTTTGTGTTGTCGTGGGTCGTCGTCGTCGTTGTTGCCGCCACCCGTCGTTCGTCGTTTGTCGGGTCGGTCGTCGCGTCGTCAGTTAGTGAGTGGGTCGTGTGCCAAAAGTGTATAGATTGCAGGGTGAGGCCTTCCACAGAGTGGTGCCCTCTCACGATACATAGGCACGAGAGGAGAGTAGAGCTAGTAAATTCAGGACACAAAATTATAACTGGGAATATGCTGGAATGCTTCACCTTGTTTTAAATACACCTTGGATCAAGCTCTCTCTCGCTCTATGGCTGGCTCTCTGGCCTGGGCTGTTGTTGTTAGTGCAGCATAATTAGACGCTGTCTCGCTTCTCCCTCCTCCTTCACCACACGCTTCTCTGTGGCATTCGCATGTTGGATACTCTCTCGACTGCCGCCCCCCTCTTTCACCTTGCTCGCCCGATGCTGCCTACCGACCGATACGACCCGTCCTCTCTTCCTTCCACCATCTCCACATAATCTCGCTCTCTTTTTCGTGCGTAACTTTGTGCTTTGTGCACTGCAGTCGACGGGGCTCTCTCTGTTTTTTCGCCATTGTGTTTTGTTTTAATATTCGCGGTATGTTAATTTGTTGTTTCGCTTACGTTCTCGATGCTTTTGTACGCTCACTCGTCGTTATCGCCTTCCCCTTCTGCCCCTCCGCCAACGTTCAATGGCCATCGCCGCCGACGCGTTCGTTATCAAAAAGGCAACAGAAAATAAAATAAAAACAAAAGGCCAACGACAAACAAAGACAAACCGATAAACGTCAACGTCAAACGTCGTCGTCGTCGTCGTCGATTTCGTCGATGCCGCATATTTAAAGCATCTGTTTTAAATTTGTTGGTTTTTTTTTTTAGCTCTCTTTCGTTTCTTTCGTGTTAATAGCACCTACCATACCTCCCCCCCTCTGTCCGCTTATACGCTCTTCAGTCTGGTGCAAAAATACAATTTAATTAAATCATTTTTATTATGATTTTGTGATGGCAAATAATTTTTAATTAAAATGGAATGCAAAAGAAGAAACTCAATTCAAAGAAAATGTCAATTGCATTTCTCTTCTACAGTAGACACTAGAAAAGTGAAAAACATCGACCCATGGCTAAAGTTGTGTTTGCAAATCGTGTGGCAACTCCAGTTCAATCTTTTTGCAACACTGCACATCGATTAAGTGCACAAAATGTGGCCGATAAATCCAATCCGTCAACAGAGTGCGGAGTGTGGAGAGATACTATTGTTGTTTGGATAATCACAAATGTAGAAATGTACATACATACATATGTATGTATGTACATACATATGTGAAAAGATCAAAAGTGCAAAAAGAAACTGAAATTTTTTGCCAAACGCGCAACTTTTCGATGAAATCTCGGAATGCGATCTCATTCATGGAATCACTTTTAAATGACATCTCTAGAGACAATAAGGATTGTTTTTTATTAAATTGAAAGCTCTGAACAAAAATATCAATAACTGAAAATATATAGGGACTATGCATGTGTCTGGGTTTTACTTTAAAGCGATTATAAGATTTTCCATCTTAGCCTTTTGAGAAACAAAAATATGTGTGGATTAATGGCAGAATTATGCCACTGTTAGTTTTCGATATATTTTGTAAACATTCAGTGCAAGTGTGCAAGTTGAGGTTTGTTTTATAATAGAGGATATGCGATAGATACAAATGTAGTGAGTAATATGGATTCATCTTATGGAAAACTACTGGATGGGTGGAAATTTCAGTAATTTTCTTTTAGAAAAATATCAGACACATTCTTTTTTTTGTTTATATTATCTGCTGACTAAAGCAGATATTCGTTTGGATTTCTGATGGCTAGTATTTAACATCTTCTTCGATAACATTATTATTATTATATAGATTTTGCTACTCGTATTTTTTGTCTGTTCCTGCGGTTTGTTTGTTGTTTCATGCTTTTGCCACTTCTCATCTCATCTACCTCTGTTTCTCTATTTTGCTTTTTTTTGTGGGTTGTTTTTTTTTGCTGATTGCTTTTGCTGTCGAGGCGATGGCGACAACAGCTAAACAATTTACAATTATATATGTACATACATATACATACATATGTACATATGTATATACGGCGTACGCTCTATGTGTACGGTATATAGGGTACACACGTGTGAATGTATTTGTTGATTGAGTCAACTTGACGACGGCGGACTACGACACAGCACGAGAGACAGCTCTATTGAGCCAGCCCCCCATCCCCCCATCTATACACACGCGCCGCCCAAAAACAAGAAAAAAACCAACAACTTTTGTTTTATACTCTGAATCTCTTTATTTGCCTTTTGCCTTTGTCCCTCTGCCTTCCCCTACCCACTACCGCCGAGTATGTGTTTTTTTTTTTTTTTTTGTTATGCTGTTGATTACGTCAGCTGACATTCGGGAAAGCATATGTACCAAAAAAAAAAAACTAAATTAAAATCTATGTATGCTAAAAAAGAGTGTATTTTACATTTATGTGTGTGTTTGTGAGTGTAGAAATCCACCTAATCATTTGGTTTTTTGTTGTTGTGTGCGGCTCTCGGCTTTCGGGTGAAAGTTGCACAAATCAAATGGAAAAATCAACGCAAAGCGCAAACAGCAGATAGCCAGAAAAAAAATACACGAAATACAAAATACAAATAAAAGTGCAGCACAAAAAAAAAACTCTCAACTAAAATCTCAAGAGGAAAAAGAGGCCACAGACAGAGACAGTGAGAGAGAGAGAAAGACAGATACAGTGCAGAGATCGAAAGAGAGAGAGAAGAAACAACTCTACAAACGAGTGAAAATTTGTGTTTCGAGTTAATTGATTTTGTATATTGTTGTTTGAAAATTGAAAATATGCAAAAGTGAGTATAGAGCGAGAAGCTCCCATTGAAATCTCACAAATGAATACACACACAGATGTACTTTCTATATAACCCACACATACAAATGTACATATCCCGTATACATACATACATATATCATCACGTCATTCATCGCTTTGCGCATACCCTCCTGATACGCTCCTCCTCTACGGGTATGTGTACATGTGTGTGCCATCCCCAACCATCGACTTGTGCGACTTGTGCTGTGCCCCGCGCGGCCGTATATTGGCACGTAATTTTATTTTCGTCTTGAATTTCATTCCGTTTCATTTCGCTTAATTGATTTGCTTCATTTGCATATGGTGTCCAAAAGTGGAATTTATGCAGCCTTTTTGGTGTGCTCTCCTGGCCTTGAGGCCACTTTACACTGACCACCGCCTTGAAACGCATCAAAGCCACCAACCAGCAGCGGAGCATCTCTGTAATGGCCATCGGATTCCAACTCTCACTCCTTCTTCATTCACAAATAAACGGGGTGGGAGGAGTCGTAGCTTCTCGTTTAAGTTTCACGCGTGACTGTGACGGAACCATGAGGGAAAAGCAATCAATTGCAATTAGCTTTCATTTTGTGATGAGATGTTCAAACAGTCACAGTCTTCATATTATCCGAAAGCCCTAATGTTTTATTCCTTCTTTGCTTAGCATCTCTGATACATTTAAGTGTAAATGCCTTTCGCCTTATCAAAGCCATAGATGCAGTCACACCCAGTCATTCCTTTGTTCGCCTCATCAGCTCTGATGCAGTTTAGTGTAGCCATAAAGCCCTCTCAAAGCCATAATCTAGTTGGGAAAATACAGTGCAGTTTTAAGCCTTATATAGGGAGGCATAGTGTGCTAGTCTGCTTTATTTCTCTGTGCTTCTTTTTTCCTGCATATCTCATCCTGCTTTGTCCTGGTGTCTTGTCTCTGTCTCTCTCTTTCGCATACACATAATTATGACCATTTTTGGACAGCGCGTACCTCTGCCCTCTCTGGCAGCAACAGCAGCTATAATTAAACAACACTCGAACAAATTAATACGAGGCCAGCGGGTTTTATTGTATATTTTTTCGATTACTTTGTTTTTCTCTGTTCATAATACAGTGTATCAATAGGGTTTTCGAACTGCCTCCTTGACTGAATTTAAAATTACACAGACCCAGACCACTTCCCGATCTCCTTTAATTCCTTTTAAATCTATTTTAATTTTTATAATCTAGCAAATTAATTAATTAGCAGTTTGAATTTCATGTTGCGCGTCTGAAGACATAATTAAAGCACTGTATGTGTGTGTGTGTGTGTGTGTGTATGCGTGTGAGACAAAAAAGAACTGTTAACATTTAGCTATTTATTGGTTGGTGTGCTGGGAGGTGGCACACCGCCGTTCTATGCAAATGCTTTCACCGCTATTGCTGCTGCGTCGCTGCTGGCTGTCACTGTAACTGCTTCTGATGTTGCTGTAAATGTTGCGCGGCTGCCACTACTGAGCGCCTATTAACAGCAGTGAAAATCCCAGCCAGCGACTCTGTCGTCAACAACAACGAACACAAAATGTGCAAGCTTTCTAATGCAGTCGGCATAAGCAGCGGCAGAAGCACTCCAAGTTAGTCAGCATAGGCATCAGATCAGTCCGAGCAGCAAACAGCAGCAGCAGCCGCCAGTCATCAGAGCAGCGCTACAAGCAGAGGGACAGCAGCAGCAACAGCGGCCGCAGCGTCAGTGCAGTGTGGCGGCCTTGCCAACAAGAACAAATGAGAAACATCAAGAAGACAGTGGCAGAGGCAGAGGCAGCGTCAGTGACAGCAGCAGCAGTCAGTTCGGGAGGGGTAGAGAGGCGGCATTCTAGTGCAGACAGTGGCGGGTGTCGTTTCGCGGTGACGGCGGCGGAGGCTATACACAAAAGTTTACTCGGTTAACACACACACACAAATCTATATGAAAAAAAAGAATACATACATATGTATGTAGAAATGTATGTATTGCATATAAACGTACAAAAGCAGAGACGACGGGGTCGCGCGTACGTCGACAACAGCAGCAGCAGCGACAGTGGCTTCGTATTTTTGTTGTTGCTGTTGCTTTTGTGTGTGTTGTAGATTTTTCGCCAATTTTACCTTGTCGCCGCTCTCTATCACGAAACAGTGTCGAACTTAAAGAGCGAGCAACGTGACGTGTCGTTGTTGTGTGTCGCTCGACGTCGGACAATTTTTCGCCAACTTCCTACTAAAATAAAAAAATCGAAAAAGCAGCAAAAGCAAGAGCCAAACCAAGCAGCTGAAGCAAGTGCAAAAGTAGCCGCAAAACCAAAGGCAAAGCCAAAACCAAAAACAAGTGCAAAAGCAAAAGCAGCAGCAAAGACAAGTTTTTTTTCTCTGTTCATGTTCATGTGTTTGTGTATGTGTCCCAAAACGTGCAAAAGTAAAGTGTGCTGTGCAAAAATACAGCGAGAATACTAAACAAAAAGCAGACGGCACGAAATAACCAAAGTGCCAGAGAGAGCGCCAGAGAGCACATCAACGAACCTGCTCTCTCGCCCTGCTGCTTGCTCGCGAGAGGGAGAGCAGAGCGCCACACACTGAAAATACTCTCTCAAACAAGAACGGGCAGCGCAGCTGATTTTTGCCGGCAACTGTGTCAGCTGTTCCTTTCCTCCCTCCCTCCCTCTGCCCATGGCTCTACATACGTTTGGTTAGGAGAGGATGCAGTGCGGGGGCATAATGGACAGGTTTTTGCTGTTATGCCGCTCTTGAAACGCATCTATGGAGCGATTATCGCTCTAACTCTTGGCATTCCACGAACGAGAAGACTAATAGAAGAACCGCAACACTAAAAAGGAGTCTAAAGAAGCAGAAGCAGTGAACGAAATAAAGCAAGCAGCAACATCATGTTGGCCTCTGCCACAACCACAACGCCCTCAGCAACGGCCGCAGCGAATGCAACGGCAACAGCAGCAGCAGCCGCTGCCGCCGCACGTAAACGCAGTCGCAGCGCCAGCAATGGCAGCAAACGCAACACCGGCGGCGGTCGCAAATTAACTAAGAGCGTGAGTGTTTAGTTATTTTTTTTCCCCTCTCTCTTTATTTTCTTGGCTCTCTGTGCTGCCACTTCTCCCTCTCTCTCTCTCTTTTTGTGACGCTGTCCGCTCTCTTACTCTCTGTTTACATTGCGCGCGCCTGCACGTGCTGTGGTGCTGGCGCTGCCGCCGCTGTCGTTCTGCTGATTTGTGGCGACGTTGGCATCGGTTTCTGTGCGCCCATCATTCGCTGCTCTTAACAGCACACAAATTGGGGCACAATTTCTGTTAACCCATTACAAGCGACGCGAGACTCTGTCTGTGAGCTGTTGATTAACCCTCAACTAAAGCCCAAAGAGAAATCGTAATTCCGTTGGAATAATTTTTATATTTGAATGCAGAAACAAAAAAAAATAGCCTAAATTTTCAACATCAGCAGCAGCAAAAGAGTCTTGTGGAAAAGCAGCGCAGCCGTAGTTTGTGGATAAGCAGCAGCAGCGCAGCAATGAACCGTTTAGTTTAGCCTGCGTTCATTCATTTTCACCCCTCCGCGTGCACAACTGAGCCAGCTCGTGCGACCGACCGACCATTCGGCTCGCTCATCGGGTTCGTTTGTCGTCGCTGTCGGAAGGGGCTAAAAATAAAACGGTATGTGTGTATGCGAGTTTTTTTTTTTTTGTGGCAAAAGGCAATGAAAACGAAAATTTGCGTGACGTCTCTCGACCTTGACTCATCGACGTGAACTTAAACATGGTAGAATTATTCAGAGGGTACGACCATACCGCCTCTCGATGGCCTAAGTTAGTGTATCCCACCCTTCTCTCTCGGTCGCTCTCTACGTCACAATGTACATGCATGTAACATGTGAGCGCAGGGTATGGCTCTTTTAGGTGGGGTAACATCACATCATTGGGGCAAATGATTGCATAATAATGGTACTGGATATGAAACTCCAACAGAAGGCCGCTCGGCGAGTTGGCCATACCTTGAATACTTCTACCATGTGTTGAAACATGTTTGTGGTGTTGCCAGATGTGGAGTTTGATACCGTGCTTCGGTGTTCGGTTGGGTTTTGTTGGTGTCTTGGTTCGACGGCAGTTTGAAGTCAACGTCTTTAGGGGATAACCAGTTTTTACACACACACTAACACACAGAAGTTGCAGATGCAGTGTGTTGCAAGTGTGTTATCAACTAATTTTGGCAAAGCAAAAAAAAAGGAAACAGGTTCGCTTGTAGCACCAGCAGCACCTCCCTCCCCTATTCCTCCGGGAGAGAAAAAGAGAGAGAGAGCGAAACGCTGCAGACTTTTTTTTCTGCAGCATTGGAATGCATCTCTGCCTCTCTCTTTCTCCCAAGCCCTCTCTTTTTGTAGCACTTGCAATAAGAAATGCATGCGTAATGCCACACCCTCGCACACCCACCTTACCCTCACTCCTCTCTTATGCACCAGTGCCCGCACTCGGCCCCCTTCCCTCAAACACTCTTTTTCAAGCTTCACCCACATCGTACTCCATGGGCACTCGCTCTTCGCTTCTCAATTTTGTTTCTCTTTTTCGCATGCTTTGGCATTCTCCCAGCTCAATCTCCATTTCCACCTCCCATTCATCTCCTTTTCCCGCTCTCACCCACTCGAGAGGCTGCTGCAACATAATCATCATCATAGATTTATCTCATTCACGCGCACGTGAGACGCGGAGACGTCGAAGCTAAGCGAGACAAGAGCCCGCCAAGGCCCAAAAATTAAGTCGTTGTCGTTTGTCGTCTGCCCTGTCCCTGCCCTGTTGCCCCTCTCCCTAGCGTTGTCCTCGCCCACACTCTTTGCTCTAGCTGGCTCTCCGATTCCCTCACTCACTATCTTTTATACTCTGCTCCCATTTCCCCCTTTTTCCACCTCTCCTTAGGCTGGTATCCCATTCCCCCCGCTTCATACGCGTTACGGCTTGTTATACCCTTTGCCCAAGGGAAGGTATTATAATTTCAAGCAGACGCTTGCCGTGCAGAAAGAGAAGCTCTTCAGCCTTACCTTTGTTTATTGGTCATCGTGTTACGCAAAATATACATTAAACTTTGGTTTTGCCTAGATAAACACAGCAGCTTGTTTGGTTAAGCCACATAAACAGCTGTTCAGCAAAAATATTTAAAGCGCTAATAGGACCAGTAGCAACAGATTAATATTGGAATCTCATCGAATTTTATGTGGGAATAATTGTATCTAAGCTTTTTAAAAGATCGCAAGGAAAGTGCCTTTATTACGGAGGTCAAACCAAATATTAGCTTTGAACACAACAAAAAAATGTAGCATGCAAATATTGTAATTCAAATTGAATTAAATATATTTGTATAACAGTGAAACTATTGTACACTTATAAATTATCATCATGAAACAAATAAACACAAACTTCTTTAAAAGGGTGTACAAATAATTGTGGTGCCCCGAGCGTATTGAAACTGATTCTTCTTCCACCCCCCACAATTTCAAATGGAATTCT
This sequence comes from Drosophila subobscura, assembly GCF_008121235.1. Taxonomy (NCBI): domain Eukaryota; kingdom Metazoa; phylum Arthropoda; class Insecta; order Diptera; family Drosophilidae; genus Drosophila; species Drosophila subobscura. The sequence goes on along the minus strand of NC_048530.1, from coordinate 17,961,064 downwards.
TTTTGATTTCTTGTTGTTTTTGCACTGCTAGCCGCGCTGTCGGCGTAAACGTTAGCGTCAGCTTCAGTGTCGATGCTCTGCTCGCGAATTGACAAAGACGCCGGCTGGCCTGGGCCTGGCTGGCAGCTCTGCTAGCAGTACGCAGCTGCTGCTGCTTTTTGGAAGTCGGACAGAGGAAAAAGGAGAAGCAGCCGCAGCCCCAGCAGCAGCAGCAGTGACGCGACGTCGCCATGCGACGCAGCGCAGCGGGAAGCAGCAACTACAAATACGAATAGTTGTTGTAGTTTGCTTTCGCTGTTGTTTTTGGTTGGGCGCGCGCGCGGAAGTCGCAGCGAAAATATTTATCAAAAGCGTCAGAGCAACAAGAAGAAGAAGAAGCAGGAGAGAAAGAGCGAAGCGACAAGAAGAAGAAGCCACCAGTGGCAGTGTCAGAAGAGCGAAACGAAACGAAGCAACGGCGGCAGCGGTTGTCAATCGGATTAATTTTTATTGTACTTTTCTTTAGGTGCCTGCCTGTTTTTTTTTTAAGTCGTCGGTTATTTGCAAATGAGCGAAAAGTGCTCGTGTACGTACTCTTGCTCGTGCTCCGTGTAGTTTGCCTTCGGCTCAGCTCGTTTTCGGCCTCGCTCTCTCACACTTCTACGTTCGTTTGTTGCCTAACAACAAAAACTGCTCTTTTGCTCTTCCTCTCCCGTTCGGTTTGTTTGCCAGATTATTGCTCTTTCCCTCTTGTTCTCCCTACTGTTGTTGGACTCACTGCTCTCTCTCTCCGTCTCTTCATCGCTTATGCTCTCCCGTTGGTTTCTTATTTTGTGACACAAAGAGAGCGATGGAGCAAAATAAGCGACTCGAAGAGCGGGAATGCAATACTTTACATAAAAACACCTCTCGCTCCCTCTTTGCAGTTGTCGCGTATCACTCTGGCAAATAGCAAAAAAAGGAAAAAGAAAAAATATACTCCCGAGACTCGCGTCGAGACATCATCCGTCGTCGTCGCCATCGTCATCGTTCCGTTCCGTTGTATTTTTTGTTTCCCTTCTGTTCCCGTGTTCCCGAGTGTCTATGTGTATGTGTGTGTGCGCCGGATTTTATTGCTCTCGCTCTTTTGTCTTGTTCGTTCCCTTTTCACCTTCTTTCCATCGGCTTGCCCGTGCCGTTCCGTGCCGCGCCGCTCGGTCCACTGTGTCTCTGTCGTCACCGTCACCGTCCCCCCGACTGTGCTACAAATACGCGTATAACAATTTTATGTGTGGTGCAAAAATAAAGAAAAAGTGAAACAAATGAAAATTATACACACTCGCTGAGCGTGGTGCATAGATTTATATGTGAATAAAACATAAACTAAATGAGCGTCGTGCCATATAGTCGTTGTGGTGGGGCGTGGGGAATCGGTATCGGAATCGAGAGAGAGTGCGAAGAAAAGGGAAAAAAGAGTGCATAAAGAAACGACGAGTGTGGAAGAAGAGGAAGAAACGGCAATAAATGTGATCAAATTGTAATAGAATGTGAAAATATATAAGCACATACACATCCATACTCACACACAGAGCCACGTATGTGTGTGCAGAAAAATATGCGGCGTTTAAAAAAGGTGAACGGCATTTTGTGGTTGCCTCTAAAACAAAAAACAAAAACCAACGAAAGAAAAACAGAAACAAAAATAAAAAGAGAGAGAAGAGTGTGTGCTTGAGAGAATTAAAAGAGAGAGAGCAATTAAATGTGTTTAAACAAATGCAAAAAGCAGTGGAAGCAGCAAAAAATTACGGAAGAAATATTTTAATTACATGAAAATTTTTTTGTATTGTGCTGCTGGTAGCCATTTTTTCATTTTTCTCGACTTTAGTTTCCATACATCTAATTTTCGCTTCGTTTTCGTTTCATGGATTTGTATGTGTCATAGTGTATGTGTGTGAGAGAGTGTGTGGTTTTCATTGTCTTTGCGCCTTTGCTTTTGATAAAACATTACACGGGCGCACACGAACGCACGCACACAAACGAACATTCATATACAAACACGAACAGACGGTAACACTGACACTCATACCATTATGACCATCATACATTGCATTGCGCTCTCTCTCCCTGCCCTCGCATGCCGCCTCACAAAAACACACGCTTTCTCGCTCATTCGCTCACTTTATTTTGCACATTTTCCTTTGGGCTGCTGCTGCTGCGGGTTGCCACCCTGTTGGGGATTCAGTGTGGTGGCAGCGCTCTCTCTCCGCGAACCAGCAGATCAAAACAAAAACCCGCAGCCTGAATGCTGGTGTAGTGTTGTAAAGCGCTGGCTGCCAGGGAGCGTGAGTGCGAGAGTGCGAATGCGAGTTTGGATCTCATCTCCATCATCTCCCCTCTCTATCGATAGGCACAAAGAAAATGAAAGATTTCGATCGATTGTGCAAATTATTTGTACTATAATTAAGTCTTTTACTTGTGATTGTTGTTGTGGTTATTGTTATTGTTGCCTTTTCGATTTTGAATGTTATACTAATCAGCGCATCCCTCTCTCTAATCTTATTGCAGATGTCCGCTGGCGCGCAATTGCAGATGGCCCCACAGAACACTTCGACCCTAAGCCATCATCATCCCAACCAGCAGCCGCAGCAGCCCCAACAGCAGCTGCAGCAGCAGCCCCCACAACAACAGCAGCAGCAGGCTCCCCCACAGCAACAGCAGCAGCAGCAGCAACATTTTGCCAATCATCACAGCTCGCAACAGCAGCAGACGCAACAGGAGCAACAGAATCCCCAGCAGCAGCAGATACTGTCACAGCCACACCTGCAGATCCTCCAGAAGCATCCGCATCAATTGCTGCCCCCACACCAACTGCACCCGCAACAGCAACAACAGCAGCAGCAGCAGCATTTCCACCAGCAATCCCTGAGTCTTCACCAGCAGCACCAGCAACAACAGCAGGTGGCAGCGGTAGCAGCGGCTGGGGGCAGCAGCAATCCCGACTCGAATATGAGCACTGGCTCCTCGCACAGCGAGAAGGATGTCAACGATATTCTGGGCGGAGCAGGAGCCGCAGCAGCAGCGGCAGCAGCAGCAGCAGCAGCGGCGGCGGGCATCGGTCTGTCCGTGCAGCAGTGCTCCAGTTTTCAACCGACTCTCGGGATGCAGCACTCGAACAACGGAGGCGTTGGCGTTGGCGTTGGAGGGGCCAATGATATGTACATAACGACGGCGTCGGCGACCACCACCACCACACCGGTGAAGCCGCGCACGCCTGCCGAGCGGAAGCGCAAACGAAAGATGCCACACAATGCGGAAGATGCGAGTGGTGCGGGTGGTGGCGGCTCGGGCGGAGCCGTGAACAACAGCAGCGGGCTGGGGGGAAGCCTAAAGGGCAAGTCCCTGCCCTTTCGTGATATGTCCAAGGTGACCATGAGCCTCGGTCTGGGCGACCGCCTCAGTGGGACGAGCGTCCCAGGCGGCTCCGGTGGCGCTGGAGGCATCTCCAGTGGTGCCGGTGGCGTCGGTGTCGGTGGTGGCAGCTCCAGCTCTGGCACAGGAGCGGGCGGCAAGAGTGCGCGCCTGATGCTCACCGGCGGCGACAACAAGAAGATCAACGACTACTTCAACAAGCAGCAGTCGGGCGTTGGAGTGGGTGTGGGCGTGGGCGTTGGTGTGGGAGTGGGCGTTGGAGCGGGAGGTAATTCTGCGGCATTACGCGGCACCCACACTGGCAGCAAGTCACCCTCATCCGCCCAGCAGCAGCAGCAGCAGCAGACCACCCAACAGCAGCAGCAGCAACAGCAGCAGCCGACTGTGTCTGTTGCCTCGGGAGGAGTGCCCGCCTCCAGTGTCCAGGTGCAGGTGCAGACCAGCCAGGTGCAAACGAGCAGCGCATACTCCCTGTATCCCGCTAGTCCACAAACGCAGGTGGCGCCCAGCCAAGTGCAGCAGCAGCAACAGCAGTCCGGAGCTGACTTCCACTATGTCAACTCCAGCAAGCAGCAGCAGCAGCAGCGCCAGCAGCAGCAGCAGCCACAGACTTCCAATCAAATGGTTCCTCCGCATGTGGTCGTCGGCCTGGGGCACGCCCTCAGTCTGGCCTCCATTCAGCCGCCCCTCATCCAGACGCAATCGCAGTCGGCCCAAACCCAACAGCAGCAGCAGCAACAGCTCGGGCCACCCGCCACATCGACGGCCAGCGGCCCAGGCGGAGTGGCCGTTGTGGCCTCACATCCCCACCAGCTTAGCTCTCTGGGCGTTGGCGGCATGGGTGTGGGCGTGAGTGTTGGTGTTGGCGTGGGTCCGCCCTTGCCACCGCCACCGCCAATGCCCGCCACGATCACGTACAGCAAGGCGACACAGACGGAGGTGTCGCTGCACGAGCTGCAGGAGCGGGAGGCCGAGCATGAGTCGGGGAAGGTGAAGCTGGACGAGATGACAAGACTGTCGGATGAGCAGAAGTGCCAGATACTGGGTAACCAGAAGACGATCGACCAGCACAAGTCGCACATTGCCAAGTGCATCGATGTCGTGAAGAAGCTGCTCAAGGAGAAGAGCAGCATCGAGAAGAAGGAGGCGCGCCAGAAGTGCATGCAGAATCGCCTGAGGCTGGGACAGTTTGTTACACAGCGAGTGGGCGCCACATTCCAGGTGAGTATTCCCCGCCAGAGAGCATAGTTCTTGAATCCTCTAATGCTCTCCTTTTTTTGTCTCCCTTGTTGTCCTGCAGGAGAACTGGACGGACGGTTATGCGTTCCAGGAGTTGAGCCGACGGCAGGAGGAAATCACCGCTGAGCGCGAGGAGATCGATCGCCAGAAGAAACAGCTGATGAAGAAGCGTCCGGCGGAGTCCGGACGCAAGCGGAACAACCAGAACAGCAACCAGAACAACCAGCAGCAGAATTCCAATTCCAATGATTCCTCCCAGCTAACCGGCGGCGGCGGCGGTGGCCCCGGCGGCAGTGATCGCCTTGGTGGTGGTGGCGGTGGTGCCGCTGGCAGCGTTGACAGCGGCTTGGGTGGCCAAAATTCTGGCGCTCTTGGCGGTGGCGCCGGTGGTGGCGGCGGTGTCGGCGGTGGTGGCGGCGGTGGCGGCGGAGGTGGCAGCGGACGCGGCCTCTCACGCTCCAATTCCACGCAGGCCAATCAGGCCCAGCTCCTGCACAATGGCGGTGGCGGCTCTGGCGGCAATGTGGGCGCCAATAGTGGCGTGGGCGATCGCCTGTCAGACCGTGGCGGCGGAGGCGGCCTGGGAGGCAACGACAGCGGCAGCTGCTCCGATTCGGGCACGTTCCTCAAGCCCGATCCCGTCTCGGGGGCATACACAGCGCAGGAGTACTACGAATACGATGAGATCCTCAAGCTGCGACAAAACGCCCTCAAGAAGGAGGATGCCGATCTGCAGCTGGAGATGGAGAAGCTCGAGCGGGAGCGTAACCTTCACATACGTGAACTAAAGCGGATACTCAATGAGGATCAGGTAAGCAGCGGGATGGTGATGCCCATCAAGTTTCGGTTCTCTATAACGAGTCTCTTTATCTGTGTGCTTTGCAGTCCCGCTTCAACAATCATCCCGTGCTGAATGATCGATATCTGCTGTTGATGTTGCTGGGCAAGGGCGGCTTCTCCGAGGTGCACAAGGCCTTCGACCTCAAGGAGCAACGCTATGTCGCATGTAAGGTGCACCAATTAAACAAGGATTGGAAGGAGGATAAGAAAGCTAATTATATCAAGTGAGTAGTGGAGAGTGAGTGGCAAGGCGCGGCAAGCAAAAGAAAAGAAAACAGAACAGAGCAGAAGAGCAGAGCAGGCAGCAAAATCAAAAAATAATCTCTAAGATATCATTATAAATAATTATAGAAGGATAGTGCAGTGATGTTCGATCCCCAGCCCCCGTTCCATTTTCCTCGAATATTAGTCGTGGCATTCCATATTTTCTGTATGCACGCGTCATGCGGCAGCGCCCCTTGGTTTATTGCTTTGGAAGCAGGGCTTCGGCTTCTGGTTCCTGCTCCTGCTCCTATCCAGCTTTCATCAAAAGGGGCAATGCACATTCTTAAAGCACGAAATCATATAAATCGATCCATTATCAAGGTCCCAGAAATATGGAAAATTTGTATCCAGAGCATACGAATGGGCTTAGGGATAAGTGAAGGAAGAAAGAGGTTTCCGGTTTCATTGTTTAAGATATTTCCATTTGGAACTTGCACTGAACTTGCCCCGATATACGTAATTGTTTATCCAAAACGATATACTGTACATCTGTGTACGCATTGAAAATGAGTTTATAGAATGTTTCATCAGTGTGGTTGAAATTAGAGGCAAAGGACCATTTCCAGGAGGAGTGATGTTCTTGTCAAAAGATATTTTCGAAAGGGTAAACGAACGTTGAGACTTCCCATAAGTGAAAGGGACATAGGGGAATGAATGGAGCAACAGAAATTGAGTGGTGGAAAGGGGGAACCGGGCCATTTACAACCAAATACTAATGTGTCTCTCGTAATGTTCTGTTAATCCCCCATTAGACACGCCTTGCGGGAATACAACATTCACAAGGCATTGGATCATCCGCGCGTCGTGAAGCTCTATGATGTGTTTGAGATTGATGCGAATTCGTTTTGCACCGTACTCGAGTATTGCGATGGCCATGATCTAGACTTTTATCTGAAGCAACATAAGACTATACCCGAGCGTGAAGCACGCTCGATAATAATGCAGGTGAGTTGCAGTGTGTTTTTTTGGAGGAGGAGGAGGAGTATTGCATCTTGCGTGTCTTGTAGGTTGTATCTGCACTCAAGTATCTGAATGAGATTAAGCCACCGGTTATCCATTACGATCTGAAGCCTGGCAATATACTGCTGACGGAGGGCAATGTCTGTGGCGAGATCAAGATCACCGATTTTGGCCTCTCCAAGGTGATGGATGATGAGAACTATAATCCAGATCATGGCATGGATCTAACCTCCCAGGGAGCGGGCACATATTGGTAAGTAATCTCTCCCATTACTCCCTTTGTTGTCTTTTAATGGACTCGAATACTCATTTGTATTTGTATCTTGTGACTCTGTTAGGTATCTGCCACCCGAATGTTTTGTTGTGGGCAAAAATCCACCAAAAATCTCATCGAAAGTGGATGTATGGAGTGTCGGTGTGATATTCTATCAGTGTCTGTATGGCAAGAAGCCCTTCGGTCATAATCAATCGCAGGCCACAATCCTAGAGGAGAATACCATACTGAAAGCCACCGAAGTGCAGTTCTCCAATAAGCCAACCGTTTCGAACGAGGCAAAGGTAATTATAGAATGGTTTTTTGCTGAAGCTTAACATTTAAAATAACATCTTCTGCCTCTCGTTGCACAGAGCTTCATACGTGGCTGTTTGGCATATCGTAAGGAGGATCGCATGGATGTGTTTGCATTGGCCAGGCATGAGTATATCCAGCCACCGATACCGAAGCACGGTAGGGGCTCACTCAATCAACAGCAGCAGGCACAGCAGCAGCAACAGCAGCAGCAGCAACAACAGCAGCAGCAGTCATCGACATCGCAGGCCAATTCAACCGGCCAGACATCGTTCTCAGCCCACATGTTTGGAAATATGAATCAGTCCAGCTCATCCTAGCTGCCAACTAAACGCAATTCCAATTCATAATTCGCCGCCGCCGCCGCAGCAGCAGCAGCAGCAGCCGCCACAGCCACAGCCACAGCCGCACAACAGCAACAGCAACAGCAGCAGCAGCAGCAGCAGCAACAGTTGCAACAGCTGCAACTGCAAAAGCAGCAGCAGCAGCAGCAGAATCAACAGCAACAGCAGCCGCAGTCACTTGCAGCACTAGCACCAGTACTACCAGTAGCGAATACATTACAGCTGCAATTACAGCAACAGCAGCAGCAGCAGCAGCATCATCATCACCATCATCATCATCATCATCACAGCCACCACAGCCACCATCATAGCAACTATCTCCACAATCAGCATCAGCTCCACCATCAACAACAACTCCAACAACAGCAACATCAACAACAACCCCAACAACATCATCAGCTACTGAACTGTAGCAGCAGCAACTATGCGGCTTCGCTGCTCGATGCGGCGGCATATTGCTACGAGACTGTGATGGATGCAGGCGGCGGCCACTATACCACAAACACAAAGCAAACGCTGCCGGCGGGCATGTCAGCAGTGGTGGCCAATGCCACATGCACCTCCACATCGATGACAACGGGCATGGGCCTGGGACTGGGATTGATGAGTACAACAACATGTACGGGTACGGGCACGAATACGGGTACAAGTACGGGCATGGGTACAAGTACCGGCGCTGAGGCGACATCACCGCGCGCCTATCAGGGCAAATATAAGCGATGGCAGCAGCAGCAGTTGCAGCAGCAGGCCCAGTTGCAGCAGCAACAACAGATGCTGCTGCTGCAGCAAGAGCTGCTGTAAAGAGGAACAGACCGACAGACAGACAGACAGGAAAGAAGGAGAGGATTGGATGGGAGAGGCTGCTGCTTGTGCCGTCATGTCACACTGCCAATGCAATGCTTTGTTGTTGCTGCTGCGATGGAGAAATTACGACTATTCAAAACAAAACAGTAAACGGAAGAAGGAACGACAGGAACAGCAACAGAAGGAGAAGGGTTCATCCTTCCCAAAAATATTTCCAGAGAGTCGCAAAAAAAAAAAAAAAAAAAAAAAAAAAACAACTGCAAAATGCAAAAGCAAAAACAAAACAAAACAAAAAACTTAATATAAAGAAACTATATATAAATATACATATATATATATATATCTACATATATATATATAGATATATTAAATGTGATAAACAAGCGTAAAGCAAAAAACAAAAGAAAGGGAAAGAAAGAAAGCAGCAAGAACCGACAAAAGCGAGAGAGCAGAGCAGAGCAGTGCAGAAAACAACAGAAAAGAAGGAGAAAGCGAAGCAGAGCAAAGCAAAGTCTTGGCTAGAAACCACAGGAAAGCAGTAAAAGGAGTAGATGGGGAGAGCACAGTAACAGAGCAGAGCAGAGCAAAAAATGAGAGAGGATAAGTAAGGAAAATAGGAGACGATGAAGGATTCGAGAAAGAGAGAGAGAGAGAGAGACAAGCATAGTGCTTGCGAGGAAGATTGTTTATAAAGGCTGCTATAAACACACTTTTTTTTTGTTAACTATAAAATACCAATCAGAATAATTACTATATAATTATAATAAACAAAAAAGCTAATAATAAATGTAAATTAGTAAGTAGGGTGGCATCAAAAATATACACAAACACACACAGAGAGACGAGAAGAGTGTAGAAGTCAAACGATTCCCAAGAGATGGCACAACAGGAGAAACGAGCAAGAAGAAAGAGGGTTGACAATTTTTTCTTTGTATTACAAAATAGTAACAATACATGATACACAAATCCAAAAAAACAAAAAAGAACTCCAACCCCCCAATAAAGAAAAGAAAATAGATAATTAGCATAAGCCCACAGTATCGAAGAAGAGAGGAGAGAAGATAATAGAATACCAGAAAAAAAGGAAAGGAGACAGACAGAGACAAGTGATTGCATTGTTTTTTGGGTTTTGTTTGTTTGTTCTACCATCAAACATTATCACATAACACGAACAGACACAGCACACCGACAGACAGACAGACGGACAGACAGACAGACGGACATCGCAGACTGTTTATTTTGATGCCTTAACTTTAACTTTTAAAGCCATAATTGAATCCTTATTTTAACATCTCTATAACTCAAACTCTTTTACCTTAATTAATGATTTTAACTATCCAAATTGTGGATGAGATATATAGGGGGTGTTTTCCTTACCTTCGAGAATTGGAATCATCCCTATAAATCATATTCTCGTTTGTTTTGTATCAAAATCCGAAATGAATTTGATTTAATCGAGCGAATGCCACACCCACTACACGCCTCAAAAAACCAAAATGCATCCCCATATACATATTGTATATAGATATCCTACTCTCTAAAAAATAACAAACTTAGACAGAATCCGAATCGAGTGCAATTCCAAAATTTTCAAAAGAGCCAGCATAAAATAATATACAGAGGGGACCCCATTTTATTATTTATTTCAGGTTTGGGAATTTAAAAAGGGCCACAGAAAGAGGAAAAATGGGAAATCGCAGAAAAGTAGGTGAGAGAGAGAGAGAAAGCAGAAGCCACGGTAGACAGATGATGTTGGGGGAATACCAGAAATAAATTAAGAAATTAATAAAAATCCAGAAAAGTGTGAACACGATCCGAAGTAAAATGATACTTCTAATTAAATCATAAACTAATGTAATAGTTTTTATTAAACAATTATAAATATGATTACAAACAAATTATATATATATATATATAAATGTTTTTTTTTTTAATTTTAAACCATATTTGTAATGCACTATGCGTAAAATTGTATTAAATATTAATATCCAAGGCATATTAATAGAATTATAATATATATATAAAAGAAAGAAAAAATTATATAAAAACAGCAAAAAAACAAAAACAAAAACTACCAAGCTAAATGTTTCAATAATATATAGATCTATATGTATGTAAAACCGATATGAAATCTGCCTAAAGCCAGAGCAAAAAAAATAACAATATTTCCCCATACTCTTTGAGTGTAGGGTATATAAAAACCACACACAAAAACACCAGAGAAAACTAGAAAGAAGCTCTGCAAAATCGAGAGAAAGCAATCCTTTCTTTCCACGAAGAGATATGCGATCCTTGGGAAAGTACATTTTTTTTGTTTGGCCTAAAGCAACGAAGGGCAAAATAAAGGAAGAAATAGAGGACGATTTCAAAGAGAAGCGGAGCTGAAAGAGAAATTAGTTTTTAGAGCGCTAAAGTGAATATGAAATATTGTGTGAAAAGAGAAGGGTAGGATAGCAGGGAGGACAGAAGAGAAAGTAGAAGGCAGAATATGTAGAAGCAACAAAAACTCCCTAAAAAAGTATCAAAAAATGAATTGTAAATATTTATATAAATAATTTATGCCTAATTAAAATTAAAACTTAAAAAAAAGGAACCCCGCAAAAAAAAAACACAAAATATGTAGAACAAAAAGTTCTATAGAGAAGGTGGAGATAAAGAGAGAAAGAGAGAAGAAGCTGCAAAGCAAAAACCAGAAATACCATTTCAGACCCGATTTGTATATGTTATGTACGTACTTTCCTTTAATTTTAGCCAATCAATCAGTTTGTAAGTCTTTTTTTTTGTTGCCCTAAATGCGATAATGATACGATATGATGACTACTATATAATGGCCGATTTGTTTCCGATTGTGTACGTGAACGTTGGCATTAGCTTTTAGCTGATGATTGATGATTGATGACTGCAACTGCATGCGTGTGAGTGTTGATTTTATTTGTAGAGAGAGGATGTGACGTGAGAATCAGATCAGAGGAGGCGGATGATGAGCAGGGGCAGGAGAAGGAGCTTGTGGAGTGGGAGAGAGCGCGAATCTATCTATATAATATATTTGTAAAATGCACATTTTTAAATTATAAATGATACATATTTAAAATGGACTATTATTATTATTATTATGATTATTATTGCATATGGCGTACCATTATCATTATTTTTTATTACCACGGATCGACTCTCGACGGGCTTCGATGCCGATCAAACCGTTCGATGCCCAGAACACAGCCAATCCACACACACACAAACACACAAACACACACAACCAACAAAAGGAAGAAGCAAAAAGAGAAACCAGAACCAGAGAAACAAAATAAACAAGCAAAATGTTTGAAAAAAATATAACCGTAAAGCAGATGTTTTTTTTTGATTTCCTTTCCCTCCCCCACTAGTTTTGAGATTTTTGTTTTTTGCTTCGGACAGACAGAGAAAAAGGCATAAGCTTAAACAAATTAAATACCTACTAAGTGTTTAAATAGTACTAAACGAATCAAAATAAATATACTTAAAGCAAGAGCAAAGACAAAGCGAAGGAAAGGAAAGGATGGGCGGTAGCAGAAGGAAGGGAACAAGGAAAGTGGATGGCACGAAGGATGAAGAATGAAGGCGGCAGAAGCAGTATGTATCACTGGAGGAGAACAGAAAACCAATTGAATTATTTGTTGAGTAATTTATTAAATAACAATTATAATAATTAAATAAAAACAACTTAAATTGAACGGAAAGAGAAACGGAAAACAAAAGAGCAGAGAAACGTGAAAAGCAAAAAACAAAAACCGAACATACATACATATACATATATGTGTACATATATACATATATATATATATTATATATATATATATAAACAAATTATTTAATAGTTATGCTAAAAAATTATTTAAACGAAAAAGGGTGGAGGCAGACACACGAAAGGAGGAAGAATGCATTCAGAACAGGAACCCCTCCCCAAAAAGCAACCGCCACCGCCTCTGCTCCCAGTTCCCTGCTTCCGGCTCCCATTCAACCAGAAAATCCTTATCCCACTCTCCCCCAAACGACTCCACCACCACCGCCACACCACACCCATGGGAATCGAAGGAAACTCGATGGAAAAAGAGAGGGAGGGCAAGCATAAGAGAGCACGTAGAGAGCAACTGAGACAGAGAGATAGAGAGTGGATGTGGAAGTGGAAGATACTAAATCAATAAGTAAAACATAAAGAAAGTAATTAATAAATTAATTCCCCAACAAAAGAGAAAAGATACGAAAACAAAAGAGAACAAAAAGCAAAAACCGAAAAACAATAAAAAACAAAAGACGAAACATTGAAAATAAAAAAATACTAAAATGATTGCGAAATTCTTAGTGGTGGTTGGGCAGGGGGAAGGTAGTGATTTATTGAGTATTTTGTTTTTTAAATTAAATTAACCTGGAATGAAACGTTGGTTCCGTTGGAACCATTGCTGCAACCAGTTTGAGTGGCGATACATGGCGAGCCAGTTACTCCGAATAACTGGAACCAGTGTTAGCAGTGGCAGTAGCCAAAATTGATGAGTCATTTGGTTCATCGCTCCGCTCCATACTCGTTTGCGACCATATCGATAGATCAACCATCGGGCTGGCTGTTCAACTATTGCTTGACATCGATAGACGTTAAAATTGAGAATTGAAAATACTAATATCGTTCATATAGTTGATATTTTACGGTATATTTTGAAAATTAAAAAGTATATTTTGGTATATCTACGAGGCCCTGACCGCATATTTTATCGATAACTCCGCTGTCATACTGAGCAGCAGAAGCAGAAAAAAAAAGTAAATCGTAAAATTCTTGGGAAAATAAGTGCTTGAAAAAATATAAATAAAATAAGAAAAATGGCATCACCGATGGAAAAGGATGACCTCGTGAAGTTGAAGAGCTTCATTGAGTTCGTGGACTCGAATCCTACGGTGCTGAATGTGCCTCAGCTTAAATTTGTCAAGGATTTTATTGAGAAGTTTGGCGGCCAGGTGCCGGCTGGCGACTTCAAGATGCCAGACGCCGCTGCAGGCGGGTAAGTTGTGCTTCCCCCGCCCACCCCTCTCGCACATGTTCGCACTTTTTGCACATACATTTTTGTTGTTGCTTATCGAAATTTCCAGAAAATGCCCATTCGGCGGCGATGCCGGTGCCAAATCGAAACCGGCCGGTGCTGGTGTCTCGACCCCCGACTCCGAGGGAGTCAGCATCGATTCGGATGCTAGCGAAAATGACGAGTCTGCAGCGGAGTCCGAGTCCGATGTTGAGCTGGATATGGAAGGTGCGCAGCCATTCCAGGCAAATGTCGAATGTCAAAATTTGGCACAGTATTTTTTTTGCAGAGTCACGTGACCTGCCAGCTTGCATTCTCTCTAACCCAATTCCCTCTCACACTTTCCGCAGGCGTTATACAGCCAGACCTTGACCCGGCCCAGCCCATGGGCGACTCTGCCAAAGAGGTCACCGAGGAGGAGATGGACCAGGCCGGTGATGTGCGCGGCGAGGCCGCCAAGGCCTACGGTGAACAAAAGTTCGAGGAGGCCATCGGTCTCTACACCAAGGCCATTGAGCTGAATCCAGGCAATGCCCTCTACTATGCAAAGCGCGGCCAGGCTTTCCTCAAGCTGAAGAAGCCCAATGCCTGCATCCGTGACTGCGATAAGGCCCTTGAGCTGAACTGCGACTCGGCGGCCGCCCACAAGTTCCGTGGTCGCGCCCATCGCCTTTTGGGCCAGTTCGAGGAGGCCGCCAAGGATCTACGCCAGGCTTGCAAGCTGGACTTTGACGAGGAGACCGATGAGTGGCTGCGCGAGGTCACCCCAAATGCAAAGAAGATCGAGCAGCATCGTGTCAAGCAGGAGCGCAAGCAGGCCGAGCGCAAAGTCAAGGATCGTCTGCGTGCCCAGAATAAGGCACGCAAAGAGCAGGAGAAACAGAAGGCCTCGGCTGGTTCGACAGGCGGTTTTCCAGGCGGAGCTGCTGGTGGCTTCCCTGGCGGTTTTCCCGGAGGTTTCCCCGGTGGTTTCCCCGACATGGGCGGCGCTGGGGGCATGCCCGGCGGCATGCCCGGCGGTCCTAAAATGGCCGAGATGCTGGGCCTAATGAAGGACCCTGAGGTGGCTGCCGCCATGCAGGACATTCTCGCTAATCCGGCCAACATTTCCAAGTATGTGTCCAACCCGAAGATCTTAAACTTGATGAAGCAGTTGTTCCCGGGCGGCGACCCAACCGGAGCTGGTCCCTTTGGCCCAGGAGCCGCCTTTGGCCAGGAGAAAGAGGAAAAAGACACGCCCAGTGATAGCAGCGAGCCGAAGACCAAGAAGGATTCGGCGGACTTTGTCGACGATGGCCTCGACTAAGCGCAAAGGTCAGTTTTGGAGCAGGAGCAGCGGCAGCAGGGGAATGTGTTGTAGCGGCCAAAACAGAAACAGAAACAGAAATATCGAAAAACAACATGAAAGGAAGGAAGACACGCATATATGTACACACACACAGCAAAATACATAGAAGACACACACATATACACATACAATCACACACCAGCACACCACACACGAGTCAGAGCAGGATGGCAACACATGAGAAATGCCAAGCCGCTAGCGCTGCCCTTTCGCGCTGGCTGGCTCTGCTCGCTCGGAGTTTAATTTTGTTTTGATACAAGTTTTTCTTATGCCATACCGCCATACCTAAAGAATGAACAGGGCGAATAGATTGCTTTCCCCTATTGACAACAACACAACAACAACAACAACAAGACCAACAACACATTCTTTAAAGGAACAACAAGAAAGCAAAAAAACTGTCGATCGATCTAGTTCAACTAATGCTCGATAGGAAGAAGTCCAAAACGAAAGCAATTACATATAATATAAATTAGCCTTAATTATTGCTCCCACACACGACACACACACACAGCAACAGCCAGAGCAGCAGAAGGTGAAAATGAACAAAGGAATAAACAAAAACATAAACAAAAACAAAAACAAACAAACGGATGTAGGACGAAACAAGATTTGTTAGACAAAATTGTACTGAAAGTAGGATTTGATCAATAATTGAACTAAGCAAATGCATTTAGCATACAATACACCAACACCACCACCACAAGCACTCATACAACCACCCACCACATCGGAATGCGCCCACATTCAGTCACTCATAAAAAACACACTCATACATATGCAAAAACACATTCAATACATCATATACATGCGCCTATTCACATGTCAAACATTCATCAGCGAGATCAATGGAAATAAAACATTTGAGAACCAAAAAAGAAAGCTTTCAATTTCCTTAACGGCTGGACTAATGTCCATGGTAACCTACTGAGGGGCCCATCCTATCTACATCTATCTATGTATGCATTTGCTAGATTACTCATTTAATTGTTCTCTCTGTATTGCAGATTTTGGCTACCGCCCTCCCTCATGATAAGTGCTACTAGGCGGTGGGGCCAGTGGGTGTCGCATCGTCAACGCGTTTTCCTTGAACTAGCGCCGCAGGCAATGCATTACTCATAGCGCACACACACACACACACACACCACAGTACATCTCTTGTTGCTCTCACTCGCTTTGCTTCAGAGCCTTCACCTACTCTCACTGACACGGCCACTCTCTCCGTCACCCACTCTCTCACTCTCATTGGCAATCGGGCAACGCTGACTCAGAATGCTCGTACATATGAAAATAATAGGTGCAATTGTCCGCTCAACTCCTCTCTCTCTCTCTCTCTGCGTGGAGTGGGGGGAGCATTAAGGAACAGTTACAATGTGAAGTGCGTGTCGGGGGCGCGTTTAAGGCCGACAAATGCATTGAAAACCATAACTACTACTTATTGGGAATGCTGGCCCCGGCCCCGGAGGACAGGCAAATAGACAGACTCGCCAGCGGCAAACGGTGAGCGTTCGACGATTACACGACGATGACATCATGACGTCAGCGCGTCAGCGATAGACAGGCAGCCAGTCAATGCGGTCGACGCCTTCCAACTTGTTGTGCTTTCAAGACGAATACCCTGTAGTTGTGAAAGGCGTGATGTATGTATGTGCGGCTCGCTCAGGTGAGATTTCCCACGTGGAATTTGAACAGAAATGCCTGGAATGTAACCCAAAGGAAGTTAAAATGTGGTAGTTAAAAGAGGTTAAAGGTAAGAATGATTCAGGGGCTAGGCTACATTTTCTTAATCATGTACAAATAATATGTACACATGTACATACTGGGCAACGTCCAGTCGAGTCGCCGTTGCCACTTTAGCCTTCTGCTTGATTTTGTTTTCATTCGAACACGACGCAGCCGGCGTTGGCTGCGACGCTCTGCGACTGGCACTGGGGCTGCTCGCTTGCTGGCAAAAAAGCGAAACGCTTTTTCAGTTTCGTTTTCAACGTGCGCGCGCCAACACATAGCCCGAGAATAAATTGGAAATTTCGAAAAGCCCCCGCAGAACAGCGAGTATCCAAAAAGTAAGAGTAAGATCCCCCAATAAGTATTTATGTATACCCAGATATATCCATCCATCGAAAGATATAGATGTGTATATGGTCGGGCATATGCGAGTGGAGTGAAGTATATTTTCGGGGAAACATTTGAAAAATGCGCGGCAATTTCTGGGGCGTAGCCTCCACCCCTCCCGGACTCAGTTAAATTGAAATTACTTTGTTGTTTTTTTTACGATTATTTTGTTGTTTGCCATAAAACTGCATCATGGTGTGGAGCTTCTGTGTGTCCGATGATATCATTTACCGAATCGGAATACCATGAGTACGATTCTGCGCTTCGGTGCAGCGCCGCTGCCACTCCTGTTATCAGCAAACAATACCCCCTCCACACCCACAAAACAACCATCCACAAACTGATTGACAGTTATCGCCAAATCGATAGCAGCAGCAGCCACCGTTAGTCGGCGCAAACAATTTGAAGATATTTCCGGAAAACGCAAATAACTTAAAGTGGCAGTGGCAGTGGCTGATATTTGGGCAACTCATTTGTTAGGCACGACCGACAACTTGTTGCTGTTGTTGCATGCATAATTTGGACATGATATCATAGGCCCCAATTCGTGCGCGTTACCAGCCGTTCTCATGCCGTTCTGCCCGCCGTCCCTTTTGATTTCGTTTGCCAAGCGGAAATCCGTTGGTGCCCTAATCAACATGCTCCCAACATTCGAGCATTCTTCTTTATGGTTTTTGGGCTAAATGTTTTGAAATGGACACGGCCACACCCCTTGACCATTCCATGCCATAATATACCATCCCCACCAGCCGCATTCCCTCTGCGAATTGGCGCATTGATTAATGCGATTAGCATCTCATCTGGTCTCATCATGGCCGGTTCTGGTTCTGGGCCCCCCCGTCAGACCAGTCTGTACTGTAAGTTATTGCGTCACTCGATCTCGATGCGATGGCGTCACCGTCCCTGCCTTGATTAATGCGTCGCGGATTGTCGCTTTGCGAGCTTGAGGAAGGTCTGTAATCAACCTTCTCATCCAACCCCAACCCAAATGAAATTTGAGTCATTCGAAACACACATCCCAACGAATAGAGAAACTCTGCTGTTCGATTCCCTATCGACTATTTGGGTATTCTGGGAAGAGTAAACCCACCTTGTATCCCACACTCGTCCATCTCCTTCTTTGCCCCTCAGGCACTCGACTGGGGTTGTGTGTGTATGTGGTGTCCCAATTTCTAGGAGCTTTTTCTCAGTTTTCCCAACGAACAAAAGGCAGCAGACCATACAGTTTATGACGTCACCCATCGGAAAATACATAAACACTGTTGTACATACATACATACATATGTGCAATATCCACGGTGTCCACTCCCACTAGACCGAAATATAAAGTAGATGCCCGCACCCTGTGCACAAATCCCCTTAAAACTGGCGGCGGATAAGGAGAGCGAGGAGGAGGAGGAGAAGAAGGAGAAGGAGAGTGTGTATGGTTGTTGTCTGTGTGTCAAGTAAATACATTTTCTCCGATTCTCCCCACTGGCGATGTTTCAATAACGCTTTTGGCGCTTTCGCCGAGGCCGGCATTGAAAATTATTTTAAAATTAGACAAAGACCAGAAAAAAAATAACAAAATCCAAAAAGAAAACAACAACAAATGTATGGCCAAAAATATACAAAAAAACACCCACACCCACACACATGCAAAAACAAACCAAAATATTCTGAAACTGTGCAGATCGATGGGCGTGGCAAGGGCGCTCGATCTGTAACAGCTGCCCATACAAACTGGCCATGTAAATGTGGGAAAAATCTTGTCTAATTAATGATTGGGAATAAGCATTTTCCGAATTGTAAATTATATTTTTACCGATAAATACTTATGTGTATGCAATATTTCCAGACCCCGCCTTATAACCGATACCCCCCGTAAAAACCACCGAGAGAAATCAACGCCAAGATGTCGCACTCAGTGACCATTACACGTACCACCACCAGCACCACCAATACCTCGTACATCGTGCTCAACACGGGCTACCTGAAGTCCTTTCCGGGAATTCTCAAGCTCTTTGAGCTGGTAAGTTATCCACTTCGAAGCACAGCTCATCGGATTGAGTGTCTAATGAGCCACTGTCTGTCCTGTCTTTCAACAGATCATTGGCGCTGCTATTGTGGGCATTCTGGCCTACAACTATCAGGGATACCGCAGCTACTTTTACTCTGGACAGCAGGATCTGTTCCACTTTCTGATGGCCACCACGTTTATGATAGGGACGTTCTGCTTACTGCTCGCCTGCCTCACCTCCCTCAGCACGGGGGGCATCATCGCCAAGACGATTTACGTGAGTGCTGCCAAGTCCCTGCATTGATCTTTGCCATGTTTTCATTGGGCTCGTGTTGTTTGCATTATTGCAGGAGCTGATCTACCACAGTGTCGCCGCCATCCTGATCCTGGCCTCCTCCATCTGCCTGTTGATTCGCCTGCGCGACGTCAAGCATGACGGCTACATGGTGGCCGCTATCCTGGGACTGGTCAATGCCGTTCTATACTTCATCAGTGCCTTCCTGGCACATCGGTCCTACCGCGGCATCTAAGTGCCATCAGCGAGCACTCCGCCCGCAGTCCCACTACCGCACCAACTCATAAATCGCCTTCAGCGAGTGTTCAAGTAGTAATCGAATCTGTAATCTCGAAGCATTTGTACGGCGTCGCCGCTTCCCACATGCCATATATACGAGTCCGTGTAGTATCCTTCCATAGAAAAGGAGACGCCGATAGAGGAGGAGAGAGATAGATAGAGGCAGGAGCGAGAGCGCGAACGAGAGAAGGATTCTTTGTTGTACTGTGAAATGTTTTTTGGCGCTAGTTACACTTACTTTTACTTACATATATGTATGTACATATATGTATACATATATATAACTTTTTTTGTCTCACTTTCTTTTATACCAAACAACTTGTCATTTATTGTATTCGAATAAAGATGTGTGTCTATATTTTTTATACCCGGTACTCGAAGAGTAAATAGGGTATATTGTATTTGTGCGGATAACGGTTGTATGTAACGCACAGAAGGAAACGTTTCCGACCCCATAAAGTATATACATATATTCTTGATCAGCATCAATAGCCGAGTCGATTGAGCCATGTCTGTCTGTCCGTCTGTCCGTCCGTCCGTCTGTCCGTCCGTCTGTCCGTCCGTCTGTCCGTCTTGTTTGTCGGCTAGTTCTCAGAGACTATAAGAGCTAGAGCCACCAAATTTTTGGCACCAGACTGCTGTATGCTCACACTGAAACCAGTGTATTTCAAAAATGAGCCCCGCCCTCTTCCGCCCCCGCAAAAGGGCGAAAACCTCCCAAGTCTACAATTTTGAATTCCGTAGGGAATGACCATATCTATCAGATCACCAAATTGGGATTGGATCATTATTATAGCCACAATTATTACTGGTGATCTATGCGAGCTATTTTTCAAAATTTTCTATGTTATCACTTAATAAACATGTCTCTCTTAATAATTTACATACATTGGCCCATTGCGTGGGCGCTGACTTGGCCATGGGCGCAGGCATAGCTGTGAAGTTCAAGGAGGTCTACGGCAAGGTCGATGAGCTGCGTGCCCAGAAGGCGGCCAGCGGTGATGTGGCTGTGCTCAAGGATAATGATCGCTACTTTTACTATCTGGTGACGAAGCTACAAAGCTGGGGAAAACCAACATACGAGTCGCTGCAGTCATCTCTGGAGCAGATGCGCGAACACATGGTGAGTGGCTTGCGCTAACTTTTAGATCAATTCTTTGCTTATGCATTTCGAACCTTTTCGCAGCGCAAGAACATCGTTAAGCAGTTGGCCATACCGCGCATCGGTTGCGGTATTGATGGCTTGGAATGGGACAAAGTCAGCGGCGTTCTGGAGTACGTGTTCGGGCAGGAGCAGCTGGAGATTGTCGTCTACAACTTTGTGCCTCCACCAAGCAATTAAGAATCAATTCTAGGCGAAGATATCAAATAAAAGAAGTATACATATACATACATATACCTAACATAAATTGTATTTATTATGGGAATGGGAAATATGTGCAATTGAGTCCTTAATCCTTGATGTCCTTGAAGCGAGAGAGATTGAAAAGGATCGGGGAAGTTGTCCTGATTACGAAAAGGTGTGGCACATTCTGATCGGCCCACAAATATAGGAGAAAAGAAGAAAAAAAAACTGTTCTGTCGTTGTTCTCAAAATTTGTTGTAAAAAAAAAAAGATGTTTTTGTTATTGTTGTACAACAAACACTTTCTTGTAGTGAACCAACCACGTAGTTAGCACAGTGGCGCCACCGTGATTATTACGGCCATTTATGGAACTAAAATATCGTAGTTCGAGAGTTGGCCGCTCTGTGTTGGGGCGCCACTGTGAAATTTTGAAATTGGTCCACTGACATGGCCGAAAACAGGAAAATTTTCAGACAAAGTACCAGGCGAACAGAAGTCAGCAGAAGGTAACTGGTTTCCATGTTTTTCACTGTGTCAAAATCTGGATGCTATGAAACCGCAATTCATTTTAGTTACTTGGCGACCTGTGTTGGGCGACCTGTGTTGGAAACCAGTTACCTTCTACTGACTTCTGTTCGCCTGGTACTTGGTCTGAAAATTTTCCAGTTTTCGGCCATTTCAGTGAAGCAATTTCAAAAGTTCACAGTGGCGTCCCAACACAGATCGGCCAATTCTCGAAATACGTTATTTTAGTTCCAGAAATGACCGTCTTCATCGCGTGGGCGCCACTGAGCAAAGAGGTGACTGTCAAAATTTGACAAAAATAACAGGAGAGATTTGTTTTGTTGTTTTCTCCTTTATTTGTAGTCCGTCCAGGATGTGCCACGCCCCCTCGTGATCGGCACAATGTCCTGGATCCTTTGCGACCAGTTCGGGTGCAAGGACATTAAGGATAATGCCATTTTCACGTTGTTTTTTCTTTTTAATCTCTACAAGGCTATAGCTCAGCTGTTTCCTGTCGAAAAAGGACATGTCACGCCTCCTCGGGATCGGGAAAATGTCCCGGATCACTTCGTGTGCTAGGACATTAAGGATAATGCCATTTGAATATTGTTTTTCTATATAATCCCCCTCAACGCTATAACTCGACTGTTTCCTGTCGGATCAGGACATGGCATGCCTCCTGGTGAAGGTACGAGTCTCCTGTATCGCTTGAGTCCATCAAGGACCACAAGGACTGCAGGATATGGCTGTCCTACGCTATTTTGTAATTGGGAACTTTTCAGCCTGAAAGTATGCTATACTTTTGAGAACAAAAGCAGCCCCCAAAAGATACTTCAGTTTATTGGCCTCTGCCCCTGACACGTCTCTGCCGCTGCCTCTGCCACGACTCTGCCCTGACTCTGCAGTGTGTGTTTCTAGGGGAGGGTGGCGAGCTAAAGGAGCGTGTTGGCGTGAGTAGTGTTGTTGATGTAGATGACAGATGAAGAAAAAATGTAAAATTTGACAAATAACCGCTAAGTTGCAGATGTAGTACTGAGTGCCGGGTATAAAAGTTGTGACGCGTAAGAAGCGTCTCACACGTCTCTTCTCGTTTTTTCTACAAATCACGCCCCATAAACTACTCACATATGTATGTATATCTGGTAGTCAATGAGTTATGGAAAATATTCTATACGCACAGAGGAAGCGTTTGCAACCAATCATGACCGATATAACCATGTCTGTCTGTCCGTCTGTCTTGATTTGCGCCCAGTTCACAGAGACTAGATTAGAGCTAGCCCCACAGCAGCTGGAGGCCACAAGGTGTTGTCTCGGACTCAGGATTCGCGCCTATGTCATACCCTCGCATGTGTGCTGGCAGGTCGGGAAAATTGCATTGAAGAGCCACCGAAAAAAACTCTACAGCTTCAGCTTTGTACTCACAGGTGCAAATGGGCATGCAAGATCTTCTGCAGAAGCTTTTAAAAATCAAATCAAGGATATTTTACCCATGCATATAAAGGTATCATTATCCGTACGCTACCCGGAAATAAAAATGCACATCAATGTTGTTTATTTTTTTTGAATATTTTTAATACATTTTCTTTGTTTGTTGCATGCATAAATATGTAACTCGTATAATATTGTTGTTGTTAATACACTGAGAAAGCAATTGATGTTTCGTTTTGCTGATAAATATGCCATCTATATACGTATACGATGTTGCCCGGTGTAAATCGGGGGGTAAATACAATATTTGTTGTGTGTGTTTGTAGATATTTATGTAAATATATTTCGCGTATACGCGTATATTGATGTATGTAGATGTTTTACTATGCATATAGGGTGGTGCGTTAGCGCACATATACATATGTACATATGTGTGTGATATCAAAAAAGGTTCCATAATTTCATTATGCCTGACTTACATACCATCATATATCCAAAGATATTCACCAAAAAAAAAAAACAAAAAAAACAAAAATCATGCAGGATTCAACGGATTCAATTTCGATTCTCGTTTGGTTTTGTTTCTTTTCTTCAGATGAATATGTTTTTATTAAACACACAAGAATATTCTTTTTGTTTCATATGTATATGTAGGTATTGTATATAAGTATATATGTATATGTAAATCGTATATAAGTATTGTATATGTGTTGTATATATTTAAGATATTTCTCCCCTTTCTGTTTTCTGTTTTCTGTTTCTGTTGTATATTATTACCAAGTGCCTTAGTTGAAAAAAAAAATCATTTGTTTTTTACTTGTTCAATTTGTTTTTGTTTTGTTTGTTGTAAACGTTTACAAATATTCGTGGACACATAGAGTTATATAAATTGTTGCCGTTTCTGTGGTTCGTGTGCACACCCAATGCATATAAGAAGAGTATCTGCCCCATAACCCCATAGTGGAGGGGGGGACTAAGATCTAATTTCGTTATGAAACTGTGTAAGGAAATGCTTCAACAAAACTACGACACTGACGACAAGAGGACAAAAGCACAGTACACAGTGCGCTACACAACAATATAGAGTATAATATGATCCAAAAAAAAAAACACCACTAATTAACTCTCACCGAGGGAGAGTCCTCCCGCCTTGCGCCAGTTCAAAAAGTTCAGTTCCAAAAAACACTCTCAGCCATCATCTCCTATAGCACGGTTCTCTATCGTTCACACAATCCGGGGCCAGTCTATACTCATATGTGTCGTATATCATACATATATGTATATCGTATAGAAACTTACGTCTCGTTTGCGTTTCATCATTTTTAAGTTTTCTTTTCAAGCTACTACCTTAACAACAAATTGTTTGTACAGACAACATTTCTCATTTCCCTTAGCTTGTTGGCTTTGCCGCTCCCTTCTTAGCCTAGATCTGTAGATCTGTAGATCGTAGATATACATATGTATGTGTGTGTGTGTGTATGGGTTTATGTATTTGTAATTGTATATATTCCTTAGCACTCTATATAGTGGCTATATAACATGTAGATCTTAAACGACTAACGACAAAAAAAAAACACGCGTGTATATTTGGATATTCAGAGTTATATACTAAATATATGTATATAAAAACTAAAAACTAAAAAAAAAAACACATTCGTATGGCTACTTTAGAGTTTAAAGAGAATAAGCGAGAGAAGGAAACCAAAAGGATAATGCAGATAATGGGTGGAGGGTGAGATTGTGGGGGATGGGGTTTGTTCAGAAGGATTCGCTATATTTGCAATAAATATATTCGATATTGGTTGGGGGGAATCCCCAAAGCTTCAGGGGGGAGACCCACGAAAACAACTCTACTACACAAGTAATATGTGGCCGCGGACTTTGTGCCTCTAATATTGGCCTAAATTGTACACCAAAACTGGTTAGTTAGCGGTTATGTGTTTATGGGTTTATTTGTATGGTTGTGGTCGCAGGACTCTGTCCCGTTCCATTCCATGCTGCTGCTGCTGCTGTTGCTCCACTTTAAAACTCCTTCAAGCTGCCGCCCCGCTTTAGCTTCGTGAGGCGCTTCAGGCTGAAGCTCAGTATGCCACCGGATCCACCGCCCGTGCTGGTGCTGGGACGTAGGAGATTCCCCTCATTGCCGGCACTGCGATCACGCTGCATAAACGATCCGCGGAAGCGGACTCGCCCGCGTCCCCGCCGCTGCTGCTGCTGCTGCTGCTGTTGCTGCTGCTCACCCACGCGGCGCCACAGCTCCGTGAGGGGCGGATGGTGCTGGTGGGGCTGCTGCTGTAGGGTGCAGCAGCACACCAACTCCTGATTTTATAATTTCTTCTCCCACACCACTATATGGGCATCGTTGGAGTTGGCCGTCAGCGATGGACTCGACGGCGAGGAGCCCCCACCGCCGCCCCCATTACCGGAGCCGCTCGGTCCACAGCCGGAGCCAGAGGCGTCATTCTTGCCACCACTGCCACCCTTGTGGCTGGGCGATGCGTTCGGGCTCTGCCACAAGTGCCGCCAATAGCCGCGTCCCCCCATCAGGGTGATCACGGTGCGTGGCCCATCGGCGCTCTGCTGCTGCTGCTGCTTCGTATTTTGCTTCTGCTTGCGCTTCAGTGTGGCCACGGCAGCCGCTGGCTTGTCCGATGACTGTCCAGCTCCTGCAGAAGTTCCAGCTCCAGCTCCAGCTCCAGCTCCCAAGGTG
Organism: Drosophila subobscura; assembly: GCF_008121235.1. Lineage (NCBI taxonomy): Eukaryota > Metazoa > Arthropoda > Insecta > Diptera > Drosophilidae > Drosophila > Drosophila subobscura. The sequence continues at coordinate 17,935,593 of NC_048530.1, read as the reverse complement.
TTCTCCGATTTGTTGGGAGTGCTGTGCTGTGCCTGGGACTGCTGCTGCTGCTGCTGCTGATGGTGATGAATGTCGGCGGTGGTCATGAGACCGTTCTCGGAAATGTTGCCCAGATCGCTGCCAGTGCCGGAAGTCTTGTGGCTGGCGCTGCTGCTGTTGCGGGACACCGAACGGCCGCCAAAGAGCCGAATGCCCATGCTCTCCTCGCTGCCCGACGACGTGTACAGGCTGGAGGACTTGGAGTCCACGGACCAGTTGGATAGATCGAGGGAGCGCGGCCTCGAGGCCTTCATGCGCAGACGCCGGTCCAGGGTGCACACCTTGCCGGGTATGGCCGCCAGTTCGGGGTCGGAGCGACGCATTCCCTCGTACATCATGTCCATGAGATTGCCCTGCGTCCCCTCCTCGGCATCGTAGTCCTCCTTCACGAAAATCAGCTTGCCATACAGTCCGTACACATCGCAGTAGCCCTGCTCCCCGCCGTGCTGGGAGCCCGAGGCCGAACCTCCACCAGCGCTTCCCGAAGCGCCCGATGCACCGCCTCCGGCTGCTCCGCCGGTCGAGCCATGTCCCCTGGGTAGAGTCTTGGACATTCTGGCATCCTGGGCGGCGCCCAAATCGCGGAATCGCTTGCGATGGAAAGCCGGCGAATTGGCCAGCGAGGCCCGGATCTTGGCCGTGAAGCTCTGGTCCAGCGATCCCTGCTTGTCCAGCTTGGAGCTGCGCGGCGAGGAGGCAGCCGAGGGAGCGGCCGAGTCGCCTCCGCATCCGCCGCCGCCACCGGCAGTCTCCGTGCTCAGGTCTCGGATCATTATGGAGCCCGAGGGAACCGAGGAGCTGTCCGCGGACTTGTTTAGGTCGCGCCGCAGCACGACAGAGCAATCGTCGATCTCCAGCTTCGGATCGGCATCGATGGCCGGCAGCTGGAGGTCATCGCCCATGCTGGGCACCGTTGTCGGCACAGTGAGGCCGGTGGGCGGCGGCTTGTAGGTGGGATACACCTTCGGGATGAGCGGCAGCAAGAAGGTGATCGGCCCAAAGTGCGCGTGGCACGACATGTTGATGCCGCCGCTGATGATGGGCACACCCTCGAGGCGGGGCAGCGGAATGGTGACGGCAATGCCCACATTGGTGCCCACCCACAGGAGGCCCTTGCAGGCCATCAGAGCGGTCACATAGACAGAGGTGTTGTTCAGCGGCTGCTCCTTCCGGCCATCGTGGCGCAGCACGCTGGACGCTATGTTGATGTCCTGCAAATGCTTGAACGTCTCCGTGTGGTAGAGGCAGAGCACGGTGGAGTTCTTCAGCGAGATCCACAGACCGATGCCCGAGTGGGCCATCAGATTCACCTCCTGGGTGGCGCCGTGCTGCACCTCGAAGCTGCGCTGCAGCTCCCCATTGAGGGCGTTCAGCACGTACACCCGGTTCGAGCACGAGGCGTAGATGTTCATGTTGATCGGCAGCAGACTGGGCACGGGGAAACCCGTCTCGCCCAGCGCAATCAGCTGCGGCTCGCGCATCTGCCAGACCCCGTCGAAGGCGCGCCGATAGATCAAGACGCTGGCATTCGAGAGGGCCACATAGATGGCATCGAAATGGTACAGAATTCGCTTCACAGCGCCCGGCACTGCGTAGCTGCCGAGCTGCTCCTCCTGCTCCGGATTGCGGGCCGAGTAGATCAACAGCTTGCGGCTGTCGGTGCCCATCCAAATGAGATCGCCCAGCAGGCTGGCCGATGGCTCCTCGCGCTGCATCTTCCACTGGTCCAGCCCCTTGATGAACTCCAGTGCCGACACTTGTGTCTCCTGCAGGTCGAAGGCACCCGCCTCCCGCAAGTTGCCCGCCTGCTGCGGATGCTGGGCAAAGATGGTGACATGCGAGGAGGTGCCATCGCTGCTGCACATCCACAGATAGTTCAGCTGCTTGTGCCGCCGTCGCGCATTGCCGCTCTGCTTTGTGTCGTTGGCAATGCTGTAGTAGCATCCACAGCGCACCTGCAGAAAAGATAGTGGATAACATGGGTAAATTCAGATTCCCTTGGGTTCTCTTTGGGCTACACACCTCGGATTGATGCTGTGACTTGAAGATGGGCATTGCCTTGACAAAGAGCGGCATCTTGCGCGACTGCTTCTGCTGTATAGCCTCCTGTAGCTGCAGTTGTTCGGGTGTGTGATGCGGCACCTGGCGATCGGCGGACTGCAGGGCCGGATGGCCCGGCTGGGAGCCGCTACGCTCCCAGGCGGGAGAGTTGTTCGGATCGAGGGCCAGCTGGGCCAGACGCAGCTCCGTGATCCACTCCTTCTTGACGTGCGGACTCTGTGTCTGGAATGTGAAGGTCTCCTCCTTGCCGGACTTGTGGCGTCCGACCACCTGCAGACAGCACGAGTCCACCCAGGCCATTTCCTCGTCCTTGCGCTGAATGGAGCCCTGTATGGCATTCAGCACGGTGCGTGTCGTGTTCGCATTCAGATCCTTGTAGCTGCCTTTGAGGCTACCCACCAGATCGTGGATGCGCGAGATCACCTCGTAGTCGTACATCAGAGTGCTCATCTCGCTGCAGAGGTTGTCGGCACCGCTGGTGAGGGCCGCTGCCGGCGAGCTGCTGTCCGCTCCGCCATAGCCCGGTAGCGTGCCATGGGCATAGGGGCTGCCAGTGGCACCGCCAGTGCTGCTGTTCGACTTGAGACTGCCCCCGCGATTGAGACCTGCGAAAAGCAAACAGCAAAAAGCAAACAGCAAGGAGTTAAGGATTCGAGGATTAGCGACACAGAGAATGTACGTGGATGTACGAGTAGTCACCTGCTGTGAGAATACGCGACAGCGTGGCCGACGTGCTGTTGTCCACGATCTCGACATCGTTGACGGGGAACATCCACTTGAAGGTGAGCTTCTCGGTGGCCCCGAAGTCGTGCGACTGCTTGGGGGCGACGGACACGCAGATGACCTTGTCGTTGAGCAGCAGCAGCCGTCGCTGCTTGCACTTGACCATCAGGCCGGCCTGGTTGAACTCCATGTGGGTGACATTGTCCTCGCGCAGAAGGTAGCGCGGACGTGGACCGCCGCCGTCGGTGACGCTGACGCTGCTGAGGGCCCGCGTGTTGAAGGTGCCCGAGATGTGGCCGAGCATCTCCTTGAAGGCCTGATACTGCTCCGCCTCGCGCTTGCTCTCGTTCAGCAGTTCGGCGAGCAGCTCCAGCTGGGAGAGGGCCAGCTGCAGGGACATGCGATCGTGATGGCCCTGCGGCGTGTACTTGAGCAGATCCTGCAGGAACAATATGAACTGGGGAAAGCGCTGCACGGGCTTCACCATCAGCCCAAAGAACGACAGGCGATCGTGGGCGCTGATCTGCTTCACCTTGAAGAAGTCGGCCAGCGCGGACTTGCGCTTCTCCTCCATCTTGGCCAGCTCCATGGCCGCCGAGAAGTTGTTGATGAAGCCCGAGTAGATCTCCAGCAGCTGCGGCTTGCCAAAGGCGCTCACAAAGCAATCCCCAATCTTCTCGTCCCTGTCCCAGTTGCGCACGCACTCAGCCAGCGAGATGCGGAACAGCTTGTGCGAGTGCAGTATGTCCGGCAGGCAATGGAACAGAGTGGCGATCTTCACTGGATTCAGAACGGGTGGATTGCACTCCTCCAAGGGTTTCTTGTAATCCTAAACCCCAGCGAGAGAGAGAGAGAGAGAGCGATTCATTCGCATTAGTTATCGCGGATCTACAGAGGAGAGTAATTATATTTCGGTTTTACCAAAAGCTAACTCCATGGGGGATCTTGAGTTCAAGGATCTGCTCTTGATTTGTGATTTGTGATTTTGTGAGTTTTGATTTTGTGATTTTGTGTGGCTTTTTGGGGTCTGTCTGTCTGTTTGTCTTTTCTTATGTTTGGGTCTAATTTTGCAACTACTCTTTGGGCGTGTGGCGTGTGTGTGTGTGTGTGTGTGTGTGTGAGTGTGTGGGTGTTAGGTGTTAGGTGTAGTGTTAGTGGAGAATGTTTTTGTGTTAGTTATGAAGATTAGTTTAGTGGCGAAGATTCATGGCATGGGAACAGGATGGATGGCATGTAAAGAGATCAAATGATTTGACATGAGATTAATGATTAATTGCAGGTGCTACAGAGGTTACGATAGGGGGTTGGGGCGGGGACTACGACTACTATGATTAATATGGGTGGCATGCACTGCATGGGTCTCGATCAGCGGTGGGCCATGGCAATGGCCTTGCTACGTTCCCGTGCATTCGCTTCTGCAGCATTCACTTGTGCGTCACGAGTCCAAGCATCAGTGTGCGCCTCGTCTTGTGTGTAGCAAGGACCTGCCCACCGCTGCCTGAACGGACTTCTCCGTGCCTTGCTTTACACTTCATATCCGGCAAGTGGAAACCCCATTCGAAGTCAGATCTAATCAGTATCCCATTCCCACAAGCTTCCCAACTCTAACAGTCAGTCCAGTCATAACAATTCATCCACTACGAGCACAAGTAGCTCAATTCCTGTAGTAGTTTTTGTCTCTGTAATTCGCAATACTCCACTATGGCTGATCAAGCAGAGGAGCAACTGATTGCCGATGCCTTTGGGCAGGTCAAGGTACTGGTGGAGGCTGGCGAACAGGAGGGTTATCTGCAGATACAGCCCTCGGAGGTGCACAAGTTCTGGGTGACCAGCTGCGACGATGCTCTGGTCGAGAGGTTCTCTAGGGCGGATCCGCAGGAGGTCAGCAAGTGGGCCAAGGCCACACCCTTGGGGCCACTTATCAATCACATTCGGCCGCAGGACGAGCAGCAGTTGGGCAAAATCCAAACAGATCCGATCACGGGCGAGCGCCACATGCTGGTGCCCATCGAAGTCAACCTTTTGATCGATTGCGAAAAGATCTGCAACTTGATGGGTGGGAAAATCGACGAAAAGCTGCTCGAGCAGCAGGCAATTGAGGTGGAGGTGGAGGTGCTGCTGGGCGGAGATCAGAAGGAGCATCCGCTGGAGGCAGCCATCAAAGACACATCACAGAAGAACCCCAAGAAGGTGTCTCAAAAGAAGAGCCTCAAGGAGCGGCTGGCAAAGAAGAGCCAGCAGAAGCAGCTTCCAGAGGAGATGACTCCACAGGAAGAGCCTCAAGAGCAGTCCTCAACTGAGTCTCAGGTGATGGACGAATACACGGCGCTGGTCGTTGTGCCTCCAATCAATTTCTCCTTAAAGGAGTGCTTTGTCCGAGGGGCAGCACATTCTTCCAAGCAACAGGAAGAAGTGGCGCAAGTCTAGTCGCAGTTCTCACTCTCACACAAAACTATTTCGGACCGAAAACAAAAACCAGAAGACAGCAGAATGGCCTGGAGAACGACGACTAAGAGAGAGCTTTAAACCATTTTGTTGTCCTCTGATTTTCGACTACAAATTACAAAAGTTAACATTTACACTGTCCGTTGTCTATGCCTCGAGTAAATGCGTTCTACTGTTATCCTGTGGATCCCCTTCGACAGCGTGGTACTCACATTGACTAGACGCTGGAGGGTAGCCACATACGAGTTCTCGCTGTGCACGATGGCCGCCACAATGTGTCGCCGCTTGAGCTGCTGCTGCGAGAGTCCGGCCGGTGCCGGTGGCAGCATCGGTACAATGAGACGGCCGTGAGCGGTACGGGCATTGCCCCCCCCGTTGGCTGCCACTGCCCGACTGCCGCTCGGTGTCAGCATCATGTCCATGTCGAAGCGGTTGCTGGCCACTGCCGCAGCGGATCCCTCATCATCTTCATTCTGAAAACAGAGCCACAAATGGCAGAGACTCCTCTTAGTATCTCGTTTCGCTTGCTTGTTGGGCTGTGGGCTTACCTCTGGTACGCCGGGCATCATCTTGCTGGCTCCCAATGTGGCAAGCTTGCCGGGCGAGGCGCTGTCCAGCGCTGCTCCTGCCACTATTTTCGGCGATCCTGCCAAGGTGGTGGTGCCAGCCGCCGATGCCGTTGCCGTTGCCGTTGCTGCCGCATCGGGCGTATCGAAGCTGGATGCCGTCGACTGGCGCACATCGTACTGGTGCGTGGAGCCGCGTCGTATCGAGAACCAGCGAGAGAGACGTCCGCCTGGGGACTCGCCGGGAGTCGTGAGGTCCTCGCGCTGCGATGACGACGATGAGCCGCCTGTGGCTGGCATCGTGCAGGCGCTGGCCCTGCGCATAATCATGTTGCTGTCCGTGGATGGGGCTGGGGTTTGTCCAGAGCCACTAGAAGTGCCGGCTGATGCAGTGCCTGAACCGGAACCGGAACCGGAAGCGGGTCCTGTGCCGGTGCCGGCCGTGCGCCATTTGTCAAAGGACAAATGCTGCTTGGCCTTGTTGAAGGTGGAACGCAATTGCGAATTGCGTTGGTTGTTGGCGCTTAAAGAACTCACGCTGCTGCTGGTCTGCTCCTCCTCGGTTAATACCTCCTCGTCGGAGTGGCTAGCGGTTGGTGCTTCCCTCTCCCTCTCCCTCTCCCTCTCTCTGTCTCGACTCGGCGATTTGTTGTCTCGCTCGCTGCTGGTGCTGCTGCAGGCGCCGCTGCTGCGCACGACCGCCCCAACGCCAACGCCAACACCAACGGCAGCCTGGCCACCGTTGGCGCTGAAGCTTCCGCCGGCAATTGTGGGGGCGCCGCTGTCCTGGCTGCCGCTAGGACTGCCTTTAAGACTGAGATTGTTGCAGGATCGCTGCTCTCGCTGCTGCTGCTGCTGCTGCTGCTCTCGTTGCTCTCGCTGCTCGGCAATGCGTCGACTGAAGGCGCTATGCAGCTGCGCTGTGGTGATGCTGGCGTTGTGCCCCGGATTGATCGACGACGGCGAGTGGATAAACGAAGACGTCTGCTGCTGCTGCTGCTGCTGCTGCTGCTGGTGTTGCTGATCGTCCAAGGTGTCCTCCCATGAGCCAGAGTTTATGCGATGCTCATCTGAAAGATACAAAAGAACAGCCGAAAAGCGTTGTGAATGATTGATGGGAAAGACTGGAGTCGGTTGGAGTGGTTTGGTCGGTGGTTCGCTGCCATTCAATGGCCAATTATTGTACGTTTTGTAAGTGAGTTAATTGTGTGGTGGGCCACAATTGTGGGCCAATATGCAGATGAAGTTGGCCAACAGGAATTGGCCATGGCCATGTCTGGTCGTGGCAGCCATGCCGTGGCCTGCCGCCAGCGGCGTGGGATTCGCCGTGATCAAAGTGCAAAAGCCGCGCGCCAAAGTTCTGGCCAACACTCGAACACTGCGACTGCGAGTCCGAATGAGTGTCTGGCCTGTTCTTTGCTGCTCTGCAGAGTGTGGGCTAACTGTCAAGTGGTGGCCATGGGGCAACCTCCCACACAACTCCACCCGACCAGCAGCAGCAGCAGCAGCAGCAGCAGCAGCATTAGAATTAGAGGCCAGCCCCACAGGCAGAACGGAATACTCTTTCTTCAGTGGGGTTATATCATAGATTCAGGCATAAATCGAAGCGCACAGAGCGGAGCCATGTGCTTCCTAGGGTATCGAATCATTCGAAGTGGCACATTCTGTCATATGCCCAAAGAAAGACAACGGGCCATGTGGCACAAAGACCGCTGTAAGACAAAAACGTTGGGCCATGGCAATCCGAATTCTAATTCTGATTCCGATTGCGATTCCAGATCGAAACCGATTCAGAGACACAACCAAAACATGTGCCCGCTCCTGCTGACCATTAATCACGTGGCTGGGACGGACGCATGGACCGGCACTTGGAGCAGCACTCTCTGGCTCTTTTCGGTGATAATTGCATATTTTTTGCTGGCTTTGGCCTCCCCATGGCACTCTTTCAAATACTTTGTGTGTGTCCTCAAAAGGAGGGAGAAAATTGTATAAATATTTTGCGCAAATTGTGAAAACATCTTCAAATTACATTAAATATACGACCAAACATTTTGCTGGTGGCTGGTGGCTGGTTGAGGGAGGCGGCAAGGGCAAAATTCGCTTTTACAAAATTGAGTTTGTGTAACTTTTCTCTTTTGTATCGAAGGAGGCTCGACGGGCAGGCAAAAGTCCTGAAAGTTCCACCGAAGAGCGGGAAGGAGAGCATTTGGGGCGGAGGGGGCTGGGCATCGTTTAAGTTGATTGCCGGCAACATACGAACGTATATTTGTGCATACACTTTGATTAACATAATCTCCAAATGCGAGTGTACACGCCACACGCCACCACTACGCAGAGCTTTTATAATTAATCTTGAATAACTTTCGAGTCGGGAGAGGGAGAAATGGCATTATGCCCACAGCCAGCCACATCTTTTGCGGCGACCTTAACGATAATCTTCACGCACTGATCGAAAAAAGCAGAAAACACTCGCAGGAATTCCTTAGCTTAGTACGTGAGAGATTCCATTAAGTGTTTGCCCCAAATACCGATCCCACTCTACGAATACGAATATCCTATCTGCATAGATTTTCTTCGTTTGTTTTGGGGGATTTTGTTACGACACATCACGTATACGCACTGCAATCCGTACACCATGCTGCCCCGTGTGTGCTGTGTTGTGTGTGTTTCGCTCATTAATTATCATCATGAAAATGTGTGTGTGTGTGTGTGTGTGTGTGCAACAGTTAGCGGAAACCACATGGCACGCAAAAAGATATCCACCGCTGCACCACCACTCCTTTTTTGCATAATGGAAAATGATTTTAGCGAGCCGAACAGAAAATTAATCATACGCCATACACGAGGCAGCAAACAGCCCGCGGGGGAGTCGCCAACTCTGCCAACTCTGCCAACATCTTCCCGTCGCCATCTTCCCATCTTTCCATCTTTCCATCTCTAGCGACTCGCAACTCGCGACTCGCGAGATTCTCTCGCATGCAACAGTTTTCGTGCGCTTTTTTGCATAACTATTGCTTTGCGGCCTATTGGTCCATCAGTCAGTCAAGCAGTCAGCCAGGCAGCTAGTCATTTGGTTAGTCATTCAGTCAATCATTCATTCCATTCGATGCCATTTCATTTTGGTCCCGCATTTCTGCCAATTGCCGCGAGTGATTAATGAGCCACTCATTAATGCCGAGTGCCGAATGGCGAATGCCGAGTGCCGAATGGCGAATGGCGAATGCAGAACAACAGACAAGAGATCTCTGCGAGTGCCGAATGCTAATGCTAATGCTCCCCTACCCTTCCCTGCCCTGCCCGCCCGGCAGCACACATTGAAATTATACAAATTATATACCCGAGTACACTGTACATACGTTCTTTATTGTTTTGCCAACTCATTTCACGCCCACAGGTCGGCCAGCAAAGGCAGAACAGGGCCAGAGAGAGAGACCCACAGAGCGCCAAAGCCAAAGCCAAAGCCATAGACAGATCCAAAGCTGCCGCCAGAGACAGCGACAACAACGACAAAGACAAAGACAAAGACAAAGAGTTGCTTGGATCGTGGATCTTGGGGTTTGCGGGTCTCGGGTCCATTGCTAATTGAAATGACAAATGCAAAAAGCCATGGAGGAGGTACGAGCCCACAGATGGAAAATTGAATACCCTCTCAAAGGAGAGTCTGGCAGCAATACAACCGATATTCTATGGAAAGGTGATGCATTAAAAGTCGATCCATCCACTGGGCGGAGGAGCAGCAGCAGAGGAAAATAAATAAATTACCTGTTGGCTTACGAGAACTCAAAGGTCAAAGGTTTTGGCATTTCCGTATAGTAATTAAGAGACAATCAGCTAAGGAAGCTCTGGCCCAATTAAGACTCGGATTCATTATTCATTTTCGGATGCCATGCGCAAATCTGTTTAACATCTAACATGCGACACTCGGAATGCTCTTTTCTGCATGCCACACACACGAGGCATTACACTCGTAAATATTTCACTGGGAAATGCAATCCGAATGCAGGCAAGAAAACTAAAACTAGTAGAACCGAACAAGTTCCTCGGGGAAGTCAATCTCGAGACCCAGAAGAAAACAACGTGAAACGTGAATTGAGGGAGAGGTTGCACTTGCCAAAAACATATCTTCAAATTGTCTAGGACTGTGGGTACATCCAAAATCAACTCAAGGTTGGGATTGGGATTGGGATTGCAATGCTCCCTGTGCCCTGTTCTGTTTCTGGTTGCTTCATCTTTCACACGTGTGCGTTTCTGTCTCTCTAATAAGTGTGGAAATTGCTTTCTATTTGCAGTTTTGATGCCACACATGCCTACAGCAGCAGCTGAAGGTAGGTAGGTGCCAGGAAGAGGTGTCCTGGCATCAAAGTCAAAGTCAAAGTCAAAGTCAAGCGCGTGCCTTTTGTCATAAACTAATTATTATAATGCAAATCACACACGTAGCAAGCAGCAACAGCAGCAGCAACGGAAGTAAGGGAAAAGCGCGTGGCAGTGGCAGTGCCAGTGGCAATCCTTCTGCATATTCATGATGGCTGGGTGGGGGGACGTAGAAGAAGTCAACTAAAGTCAGGCAGGAGCCAATCAAATTGGGAGTCACTTTGCAATGAGTTCTACCCATTCACAGAACCACAATCCATCGCGATTCGCATCCATTCGCAGTTCATTTCAAGTGTAGTAAATGCGTTTGGGTTTCTCGGTTCGAATTGATTCGAATAATTCGAATACGAAAGGATTCACTCAATCAAACAGGATGGAAGTTTCCTCCTCAAAAGTACAGTTGTGCTTGTACTGCAACTTATCGACTACCAATCGAAATCAATTGAAGAACTCTTCGCATTTGTTTTCTTTGCGAATATTTGTGGTTCACCTGCGAGCTGCGACTGAAAACGAGCGAGAAAAACTCGCTCTCTTCGTGAACTTCTTTCTGCACCCAGCTTCCCCCTCTGCAATTCTCCTTCCCTGTGTCTCTGCGAATGCCTTTGAATGTGTCTGCCACCCATTGCATTGCGTGTCAAAGTGAAAAACTGTGCCAAAAAAAAAGAAGCCACAGAGAAAATGCAATTGGGGGAATGGGAATGAGAGTCTCGCAGAGATTCGAGTCCAAAATTAATGACAACGAAATTAGGCAGAAAAAAAGAGAGTTGGACACAAGAGAGAGAGAGAGTCGGAGAGAGAGAGAGATAGAAAGAGAGAGCTGCAGCTGCAGTGATAAAATTCTGCAATTTTACGACTTTATTAATAAAATTGAAAACTGTTCGGCCTGTTAACGGTGATCATCGGCAGCCTCAGAGATAGAGATAGAATAAGAGAGAGAGAGAGAGAGAGTGCGTTGCTGGGGTGGTGGTGGGGGCCAAGCAATTACATTTTTGTTCAATTTGCCAGGGAGCCAGCGAAAAATTGGGTTAAAATGCCACAGAGTCTGTCTGTCTGCCTGTCTGTCCTGAACGATCGGGCGGCCAAATGTTCGTTTTTGGCCAAATGATTTTTCGTTTGTTGACTCAATCAATGAATCAATGGCGGGGCGGCAGGGTGGGGAGCGGATAAGGTGAGTGGTGGCGGTGCCACAGCCAACAGCAGCAGCTGCCACAGACAGTCAGTTTACCCAGAGATTTGCACTTAATTATGCCCGAGCCAAACCCAACCCACCCCGCCCCACAGATGGACTCGGAAGCCAAATCGTATTTCTCGTCTATTTCTCGTCTATTTCTCGTGTGTTTCTCGTGTTTCTCTTTGCTGTTGTGTGAAAAGTCAGTTCGTCCATCTGTGTGTGTGTGCTGTAAGTATTTTATTTGTATTTTGTTCCTATTTCGCTTTCGTATTCTATTTATTGCGCCTTCAGGCTCCCCCAAGCAAATTGCTTTTTAAGTTCTCCTCCAACGAACATCGAAAACAGCAAAAGAGAGAAAATAATAAAAGAAAAACAAAAAACTTGCCAAAGATCAAATCAAAGATGTATCCACAAATAAAATGAAAAACCTCACAACCTGCGGACGGGAAAGGTGTTAATGTGAGAAAAACGCAAAAGCAACAGTCGGGGGTCAGAGGTGGATGCATGGACAAATGGGAAGGTGTTGGCGATGGGGAAGAGGATGCTTGGGGGGGGCACAGCATTGGTTGCCATGAAAAGTTGAGTGACTAAAAAGTTGATGAAGAAGATTGCCTGGAATATAGAGAGCGAGAGAACGGGCAAAATGTGTGCTCTGATGACCGGCAGGAACCAAAAAGGGGTTCTGCAGCAAAAAGCCGCTTAGTGGGAAAGAGCTTTCAGAACGAATGAATTTTACCTGGCAGCAACATGGAAATTTACTGAAAATTAACTGGAAGTTTGCTCTCTTTGCAGCACTTTGAATGGCGTTCAAGGAACCGACAACTGCTGCTCCTGCTGCTCCTTTTCCCGCTAAAGCTGGATTAAATTGTGGTTTTTTTTTGATACTTCCCATTGCCATTCCGTTGAGAGTTTAACAAAGTTCTGATTCAAAATTCTGCCACCTGATAGATATAATGATTCTGAGCGATTCTGCATTCAGGGATTACTCTTGGCTTTGTATTTTTCTTGGTGTTTATCACTCACACACACAGTATCCATCCCCTCTCCCCTGTGTCTTACCGAATGGATACGGGGTGGCGCATCTGCCTTCTGGTTCCATTGTGAGATTTTGGAGGTGAACCGAACCGAAACGAAACGAATCGAACAGAACCAGACAAGGACCAGACCAGGGACCGACTGCCTTGACCGTAAACAAGTGTTGAGGCAATCGTCCAAACGGCATTCCTTCCGTTTTGTTTCAACATTTTTGTGCACCGCCCGGCCTGGCTCCCCCCCACCGTCTTCGTTCGTTTTGTTCGTTTGTTCGTTTGTCCGATTCCGTTCATCAATAGTTAAGGCATTTGGATTATAGAAATTCGATTGCAAATTGCCCCCAGGATGACCTTGTTAATGTCAAGCGGCACACGCCCCCTAGATAATCTACAACTCTGTCGCCCAGCCCCAGCCCCAGCCCCAGTGCCAGCCCTTTTCCCTCTCCCTCTCCCAATCTAAACTCTTTGTTTCAGTCTCGAGGTCTGTCTCAATGTCTCTCTGTCCCTCTGTCCCCCTGTGTTTGTCTCTGTTTGTCAGTCGTCGCGAACTAGTTTTCCCATTTTCCGGAGGGGGCCGAAAGGTGCAGCTGTGTGGCAGGTAGAGCTGCCACAAAGTTAGTCAGTCAGTGGTACAGATATTCATTGTCCCACATGAATTATTTAAGCGCTGCAACGCTGATTGGATACCTTGGCATAGCCATGTGAAAAACGCCAGATCCAAATTAAACACAACGCCACGCAGTGCCACAGAGTGCCATACAGTGCCGCAGAAGAGCGCGTGGCATATAATTTTTCCTTGCACCTCCCTGCAGCCCTGCACTTTTCGTTGTTCTCTCGTTTTTCCTTTCTTTCAATTGCAACTTTGGCTTCGAGTGGGTCTGCGCTTTGAGGTATGCCAAGGGGGGGGCATGGCGCATGGGGAATGCCGCGCATTGGTGTGGGTTCCCGCTCGCTCCTCATTCCCATTCGGCTACTCTGGTTCTATTCATGCGAATGCACAACACCGACCACCAATCCAGCCCAGAAACACCGGGAAAGACGCCATGGCGAGGAGAGGAGCCGCCACCTCCAATGGACTTCAAGTCAACTCGAAGTCAACTCAAACTCAATTGCTTTGGCAGCTTGACGCAGGGCGCTTCTCTGTGCACTTGACGACTGCCCCTGTCCCCTGTGCTCCCTGCCGTCCTTCGGGATGCCTTCGTCCATGCAAAATGCTACAAAATATTCCCCGTCCCCGTCCCAGTCTCAGTCCCTGCTCCCCCTTGTGTGTGGTGTGCAGCAGTCTTTACTCTTCTGTTGCCTATTTTGAGGCATTTCCTTGCAGGCCGCTTTGAAAAAGGAAACCCGTCTCGTCTCGTCATTGTGTGATGGCTTTTTATTTTCCCGCAAACGTCCGAAAGGCATATCCTCCTCCTCCCCATTACTCGAGTGCACGATTTACTTGTGGGGTATATCGGTTGATCACAAGTTGATATTTCTATTCTCTTCCGAACCATTCACTTGTGCATCTCGAGTCGAGCAACGAGGCGGGAGAATATTTCCAGAATATTATTTCTTCTTTTCTATTCACTGGGTATCTTTCGGTTGCTTCTGTTTGCTCTCTCTGCTACAACAATTTTCCTTCCTTAGGCATACAACGCGAGAAGCAGAAACGTTGGGGAAACATTGCCACAGATGCCGATGTCGATGCCTCGATGTGGCTGCCAGCCTGCCTGCCAGCCTGCCTCTGCCCGTTTGGCGCTGCAGATGGAGGGCACATGCCTTTGACTATTTTTAGCGGCCGCTGAGCTGAAAACAATGCTGCTGCTGCTGCTGCTGCTGCTGGCGAGTTACTTCAAGTGGCCCACACCCCAGTGGCACCAGCGAAAATATATTCCCAGTAGCAAGAGCAACATCATCCAGGTCCTTGGCAGTTCCACTGCCAGTTTCAGGCGCCTGTCCTTGGCCATGGCCATTAGAGTTTCAGTTCGTGGCTTAATTACATTGGCCAATAACTGTGGGGGCCTGCAGTCTGCACAAAGTGTCAGCGCAAAACGCCGAATCCACACGCAAATTCTCCCCAAAAGGGGAGGAGCCAGTAGGCAGGAGGTTGCAGGACGCAGCATGCTTTGTTTTGGCATTTTGAAAAGCTCTGAGAGCGCACTCGGAAATTAAATTCTCACCCATGGATTGCACGACGCGCTGCAGAAAAACCTGTGCGGGAGGGCATGGCGGGGACTGACGTGGTTGGCAAGGGAAACCTGGTGGCATGATGCCATGACATGAGCTGCTTTGCTGTTTCCTGCCTTAATGAACTGCACGCAGGAGCAGCTCGACAAAAAAATGCATGGCCATTGGTTTCGCTTGGCTTTTGTGAAGGGATCCCCGCGTGTTCTTGCTACGCATTGGTTCAGCTGTTCTTTGCTTTCAATTTTCTCTTTGGTCTAGTTCAAATCTCCAGGTTGCTCTTTGCTTTTTGGTTTCCTTTCAGCAGCCGAAGATCGTTGGGAACTCGTTAATTAATCTACTTTGCTACAGTGGGGAGAATTCAGCCTGTTTCTCCATTTTCCTTTCCTCTCCTTTAGTTCTTTCCATGCATGGCTTTTCCCGCTTTTCTACCAATTAATTTCTGCTATAGTCTCAAATTTCACAATCATTTTGTTGTTAACTCTCAGCCCAAACTCTGACCCACCAGCGAATGTTGCAAGGATGACCCGCACGCGTTTCACTAATTAAAACGCAAATATCAAATTTCGACTTTCAATTAGCGTCGCGAAAAGTGTGGAATTCGCCTTCCAATTAACAATTTTTATAGATTTTCTTGAAACTTAAATCATGGCGAATTATGGATGGAATATTTACCCCCTCGATATGGATTCTTGTGAAATGCGTTTTATCACATTTCTTCCAGGAAGGAATTCTCGTATCCTGCTTCCCGCCATGTGCTGTTGCTCATTTTCGGCAGAGACCATAAAGCAATATCAATTTCTGCGCTTTTAATTAAGTTTTCTAAGAAATTATCCAACCAATTTTCCAATAATTTTCATCGGCACACAGAATTTGTCCACGCTTAACGTTAAATCGGAACTAATCTCCTCTCTTGTCTATTCTGGAAAATTCTGCCCCATATTCTGCTGCGCTTCGGGGAAATTTCTGCCGCATTTTCACTCTCCAGGAAAGTGTTCCTTGCGTGAATGTATTTTTATGTTTTCTCTCTCTCTCCTGGGAAGCTCCCTGCGCACATTTTTCTGTCCTGGAAGATTGTGCTTCCCATTTTGTAATCCTAATTGGTAACATCAGCTAAGCGCAGTTGCACCCTCGGGAGGCATGGCCCTGGCCTTGGTATTGAATTAATTTGCTGGATTAACAGATTTGTTGGACAGCTGTCTGTCAGAGCGGAGCGTCGTGTTGCACAAGTGTTGCAACATAATTGCAAAAGAGCGAGCGAGTGCCACAGGCAAATACTCGTAAAGTTTCTGTTTCTGTTTCTGCTTCTGCTTCGGTGTAAGCTTCAGTTTCAGTTTCAGTTTCCGCTACAGCTTTGCCTCAATTTCATTTCGGTTTTTTCTCTTGCCTCTTTATGGCGGTGCTGCATTTGGGCCTTCTTTTATTTATTTATGATATTTACAAACGGCAAACACCACAGCCAATCATCTCGCCCTCTCTCTTCTCCCCCCTCTCTCTCCGTGGCAGCTTATCTTTATCTTTGTATTTTCGTACACATGTGTGACATGGTTTCACTTTCATTGGAGTGGGGATGCCCCTCCGTCGCTTATCAGTGGAACAAGTTTTCTGTTCCACTGGCGGCATTTTACTGCCGCCGACAAAGTCGCGTAAGCGCAGTGGCCCATAACCCATGGATACAATTTTATTTTGGCTTTGGTGCAGTCTCCGCAATTGAGTCGTACCTCGCACCACACTGTCTTGCTGGCCGGGGCATGAGGCATTCAGCTTTCGGGATTCGGCAATTGCAATTTGCATAAATTGTTGTCGCTTCAGCACTCGTTTGGCAGCTGTCGTCACTCGCGTTCCAGGCGCCAATTTGTGGACAATTTCTGGCTCGAAATATAAACATTTTATGCATCAGCAGCAAAAACTCGAGAAAGAAAACCAAAACGGAAAAAGGTGAAAGGCTAGTCGTAGAAGAGTCGAATCTGCTGATACGTTTCGATGCACTTTTCGATGATACTACTTCCTATACCCTTCGATAGTGATATTTACATCTAAAAATTAAACGAACTTTGCACTCTAGACCCATCTTTGGGTGATGGCAATGTTCATTTCCATGGCAAACCCCTTAAAAATAGCCCAATGCCCGCTGAAACGAAAGGGCGCAATGCATTACCAGTGCAGATTGCCTTCTGTTGCAGCATTGTTGGCCATGGAAGTGCGGCGCTATAATTATGAACACAACAGCAACATAATTTATGGGGCAGCTGACGACGGATGGGATGATGATGACGATGATGATGAGCAAACCAGACCAGCGAAAATACCGAACCAAAAGCCAAAATCGCCAAACCAATATATGGCTTTAATAAAATAATAATAAGCAATATCAATAATTGATCGTAAATGTTGGACCGTCAGTGCTGTCGCTATGCGGCAAGGAATGCCACAAGTGGCAGCTGAAAGTTGAATGCATCACAACACATCACAGGCACAGGCACAGCCACTGCCAGAGGCCGGCCCGGACCGGGCATCAATTTGCAGATGGCCATTGGCCAAGAATGCGCCACAAGTTCAAAGTGAAAGTCGTGTGGCACATACAGGTGGCCAGCCCGCGCACCCCTCATGCACCGCACACACAAAAACAAAAAAGGGCACGACCAGTGCCACTGCCACTGCCACTGCCACAGCCACTGGTGCTGCATTTGCATTAATCTGTGATCTGTGACTCACTTCTAAGGCAATCTTCTCGCCAGCGAAAGTTTCACACAGCGAGAGAAAAACCCGCAAAAGATAAATCAAAATGGGAATGCCCTTCGATGGCATGAGTAAATCCTTTAATGAATTCTTTTTCACAATTATTTATTTAACGTTTCAACGAATAATCGTGTGAACCGCATCGTAAGGTGCGATATTTTCATAAATAAATCACTTAAATGCGTTTTCAAATTGAAGACCTTGTGGCTCCGATGTCTCCACTCCCGCATTGTACTCCGCTGTACAAATGTCCCATAGACAAACGGCTTAGGTGATTAATTTCTAGATCCGCTTTTAATGCACATTCGACAACTACTTCTGTAAACGTTTCCCACTTAAAAAGCGTTTCGAATGATGTCATCAAACGCTCCACAATTATTATTGCTTCCTTCATCGTTTGATTTGCATCTCGCTGTCTCTGATGGATTATTTTTATCAGATTTTTGCTGTTTGTTTTGTTCCTCGGTTCGGCTTCAATTCAATTTGAACTTCCAGCTCTGTAAGCGGACACCCATCGGAAGCTGGGTCTTTGATCTATCTTTATCTCTGTCTTAGCTCCGCATTTTCTTTCGGTTTCTGTTTTTTGCCAGAGAGTGCGTGAGGGCGTCTTGCGACTTCCCCGTTTGTTGTTGCTTGTCGGTTGATTATATAATGAAGTAACAGGAGGGAGGACTGGAGCCTATGGAGGCAACAAACGGATCATAGAAGCAAAGCATCATCGACAACATGATGCACATTTGCAGCCATTGAATTTCCCATCCCTCCCATCGTAGCCGGGTGGTGGCTAAGGTTGAGCCTCTACTCTGCGGTTAGTGCCTCCCATTTCCATTTCCATTCCCATTCCCATTCCCATTCCAGTCCCCTCCGATGGAGATGCGATGCGAGAGACACGCAGTCTGTTTGTATCCCCCAGGGCCCCCACATCTTTCTCCTTCTGCCAATGCCCTTTACACGGCTCCCGCTCCTCCCAACGTCTTGGCCATGTCTATGTCATCTTTGTTTGCGCTTTTGACTGTTTTGTTTGATTTCTGGCTAGTGGAAATGGCAGTTGCTTATTTGCAACCATATGGGGCACACACATACAAGCAATCTTGTGCATAATTTCCATCTGTTGGAAAGTGGCAGCCTCCCTTTAAACCTGATATTAAATTTCACATGTCTGCTGAGGCTTTAACTTTAGCTTAAACTTCAACTTCCATTTCCATTTCCATCTCCATACCTTACTCGTATTTCTCGCGCATTGTGATACTATTTTTTGATTTGAATTTCAATTTCCTAACTCGAAAAGTGCGTTCCCCTCTCTGCTTGGAACTTCCTCGTGTGCTCCCTCGTATCCAGTAGCCAGCTGCTAGCTGCTTCGATCGATGCGATCAGAGGCTCAATGGCCAGGTCTACGTCTGTGTCTGTGCGGCTACCTCGTTTCTCTTAATTAGCAAATCGTTCTTCGTCTCTTCCAGCAGGCAGGCAACCAACACGTTTCCGCCTCAAGGGGCAGAATGACATGACCAGACACAAATATCAAGAATCTAAATCGAATAAAAGCTCCACAATCGCATCGAAGCGGGGGACAATCGGCTAAGAATTACTGCCATAAATATTGTTTTTCCATTTATTTTATATGTATTTTTATTGTACGTATTTCTGCTGTTGTTGTTGTTGTTGTTGTTGTTGTTGTACTCGTATTGTTTGTTGTGTATTTTGGCAACAGGTTAAGCCACAAGCAAAAAGCGTCAAGAGTCAAAGCGCAAACCCGTTTACGATCTATTAAAAGATGTCGAGTAACTGCCGAAAGAGTAAATGAACAGCAACAAAATGATTGCTAATATTCATTAATGGCTTTTTAGGGGGTGTGTGGCGGGGTGGAGGGGTGGAGGGAGGCGACACACTGCGACACATTTGACTGAATCTTTGTTGGAGAGTTTGTCCGTGTGACGTTAATGTTCCACCGATGGATGGTGAATACCCCGTGCATCATTTTGCATGTGGTATATTGGGCAGACAGAGAGAGGGGGGGAGAGAGAGATATCTATAAGATATGTAAATTATTTAACAAAAAGAATAGCCGCACAAGAGCGGGCGTGGGACCGTGAGTGGCACTGCCGCAAGCAGTCGTCTAAGTATTAGAAACTATTACAAAATATATGAACACATTTCTAATCGTATTTGAGGAGATGACAAAGTTTACTTGGACAAATAGCCTTTCCTCAGGCCCTTCCCCTCACGCTTCTAATCTCTTTCTCCTCAGCTGACAGCATTTTCAGTTTGACGACTTTGCGCTGACTGAACGCTGAACACTAGCAATAAAGTTTAATTTTGTATGATTGATTCTTTGTGCATGTTGGGGGTTTGGGGTGCTTGGCGACATGTGGCTGCCGTTTTGCCAGCGCCGGCGGCGGCAATCAAAAGATTGCAACACGCACAAAACCAGCCGCAGATACAGCCACAGCGATGACGACGACGATGATGATGATGATGATGATGACGATGAGTTTGTCTATGACGATGGCACGCACAGGCGACAAACTTGACCTTAATTCGCCTATCGCCCGCCGCCCCATCGACTTGTTCACTTCACTGGCTCGTCGTGTGGGGGCTGGCTGGCTGTCTGCCTGTCTGCTGCTGTTGGCCAAAACAAAACAAAGAAATAGCAAAACAAAGCAAAGAAATGCATAGAAATGTCACAGCAATCGAACTCGT
Organism: Drosophila subobscura; assembly: GCF_008121235.1. Taxonomy (NCBI): domain Eukaryota; kingdom Metazoa; phylum Arthropoda; class Insecta; order Diptera; family Drosophilidae; genus Drosophila; species Drosophila subobscura. Next base: position 17,915,584 of record NC_048530.1, on the reverse strand, counting down.
AGTCAGATAAAGGGTGCCGCTCGCTTATGGTAACATTCTCATAGACTAAAAGATTTCTTACATTTAATTACTGCATTTTTGTGTAACATTTTATCCTGCCTACAGTATCTGCCGGCACACAGAAAACAATGAAGAAATGGCCACATTAGTGGGCCACTTAACCTTTGTGGCCTTTCCAACAGCCACAGACACCTGCGACGGTGTGCCTACTCCTTCAGAGGCTGCTGCTGCTGCTGCTTGAACTGTCAGCCAACGTCAACATTTTGTCTTGAGACAATTTTGATATATAATTTTGTAACAAGAATTTCATTTGGCGATAAAAACATAAACAAATAGACACAAAAGCCAAGCGAGTGGCGCCACCAATAGACACACACAGAAAACAGACAAAAACGAAATGGAACGCAGAGTAAAGTCGAGTAAAGAATGGGCCGAAGCAACAGCAACAATGGAATGTATCTAGATTTAGTGCTCATGTGCAGAGCATCTTGCATCTGCAAGATAAAATATACAGCAAAGTGTACAATGGCTGCAGATTTATGTGCGGAAGATTCGAATCCTAACGAGTACCCACACATGAATTTGTTCAACACCGCAGATGAATATCGATCTGTTGATCCATGATTTATGCTCATAATTACCGAAATCAGGCATTCAATTTATTGTTGATAGATAAATAAGCGAAATTTGCAATGAACCGATAACGAATATTTGATATTTATTGAATGCAAGTGAGTCTGCATTTGTATTCCCCCTTTCGAAATAAATTGTAGGCCATTATATTTAATAGAAAACATCAGAGGAAAACAGAGATTTGATAATGTCTACAACAAGATTGTATCTCAGCTATTTACTTATTTGTTTCTGCAAATGCTTATGCATCTTTCCATCTATCTTTGCATCTATCTATTTATATGCCAATCCATATGCATTGCAGTCTTACAACATGTGCACCAATCGGTAGGTCCATAATCCACAACAACAGCACACAGTGCCACTGCCATTCAAAAGGTGTCTTTCAAAACCCAATCAATTATTGGTGTGTGGAATCACGTCTTTAAAGTTTAAACGGTGCTTGGCTACGCACTGAACAACAACAAAAAACAAACATGAAAGCCATGCGATGATCCCCAAATGTGGAGCTCGGGGACCTGCGCTGTGGCGATTATCCACGGCTGCTGCCGCCGGGGAGGGCAAACAACAATTCAATGCAATTACTTAACATTCATAAGCCAACTCTCTACCAGAAACCAGAGAGAGAGAGAGGCGAGAGGAGAGGGGACTACAACAAGTTGCAGCAGCAACCGTTTACTTTTCTCATTTCAATCTGGTTGTTGACTTTGAAAGTTGCCGCCACTCGGGACGATGGTAGACGAGAAACCCGCGAGGTGAAGGTGCAGTTGGAGGTGCACGTTCGGGGCAAGCCATTTCACCCAACATGTCAAATGCAACAATGCAGCATCAGCAACAACAACAGCAACAGCAACAACAAATCGATTAACATTAATCGACTACGACTCTTCTCTCGCTGCAGGTGCGTGAGTTGATTGAACAATAAAATTCCAATTGACATTGATCACAAATCGAATTGCATCAAATTGAGTTGAATGGAATCGAATCGAGTCGACTGAGTGAGTGAGTGCATGAGTGAATGAATGACTGAATGGAGTGCCTCTCCTTTCAACATCATTGGCCAGGGCAAATAGCAAATGAAGTCCCTCGATGGTTACTCGTGCACTCTTCGACGAGAGGTTGCACCATTCCCGCAGCGGCTCCAAATATTAAAGGGCAACAAAAACTTTGCCAAATGGACGAGCAAAATGTGTGAAGTGCACTCGAAGAAATATATTACTGGGGTTGAGTTGATTATTCCTTCAATCAGTCATACTTCAGCCATAAGGCCTTCGGCAAGAGATCCAACGAATATTTCCTATCCTGCGAGTACTTCTCAGTGGAAAATCCTTCACGGAGTGTGACTCCATCGAGTCTTCGTCCTACGAGTACTCTTCCTACGAAAAATGTTCCATTGTACTATTGTTTCAATAATATTTCATCTTCCATTCTCCTACATTTTCAATTCTCGCAGTGTACCTGCGCTGCACCCATTTCTCCACCCTTTTGCACACTGGGAGCTAATTGATTCGGTAAACGATTCGAGACTGCTGCTTTGCGTCGCCACAATCCAACGGGATTGTGTCTCTCTCTCACACACACACACACACACACCACACACACACAAGATGTTTAGCATAATTTTCCAACTTTTCTTGCAATTGGCTCGAAAAAACTTGTCGAATCGATGCGCTAAATGAGCAAACAAACTGTTTTAACGGCACGGGGGGTATGGGTCGCATCTGAAGTTTTGGGTTTCTCTGGTCATCAGTAGTGTGTGTGTGTGTGTGTGTGTGTGGGGGAATAACTTCATTAGCCACTTGCATGAACCGCATGAGCCCGGCCGCCTGTTGGCCGCCTTTGTGGGTAGGAAGGTTCATGAAATATGCAAATGCGACATTTTCCACATCATATCCGATCCGATACGATCCCATTCGAGCCTCCTCCTTCGACTTCTCCGTTTGGAAGCGATCTGCTTACATAAAAAGATCATGACATAATTAACCAGAAACAGAGAGAGGGAGAAGCGCGTAGGAGGGGCTCCGTTCGAATGGGGTGTGGTGGAACGACTAAAGGCAGGCGAAACTTCAACAAGTTGTAATCATGTCAATTTCATGGCCCAAATGTGTAGCTACTTTTCTCTCCCCATGGGGGGGCACTGTGGCACACGAATTAACATAAAATATGTGTAAAAGTGAACGCATATTTCCAGAGGTTAAAGCCATGTTCCAGGCCTCCAATCTCTCGACTAAAATCGAAAAACACAACACCAAAAACTACAACTACTCGCAAATGTGGAGCCGAACAAGAAGAGTCTGTTGAATGTCAATGCAGTGGAATGTCTTTCATCTACTTGAAGAGATGGTCCGTCTAAAAATATCACAAAAAAGAAAACTAATTAGATTGAGGGCCCGCCCTCAGGCACAGGCATAGCCACAGCCTTTATCTGGGCCAGGACCTTTAGCCTGGGGACCACAGCAGTCCACAAGGGGGAGGGACCTGTGATAGTCAATGTCAGTCAGTGTCAAAAGCAGAGCCAGAGCCAGAGCCACCGCCACAGCCACAGGAGCCGTCCCAGTCTGCTTAGCCATGTAAATGGTATAAATATTTGAGTTTGAGCTTGGCATCAGGCGAGAGGGCAGCGACTGAGATTGACAGCGGTACCTAGAACCAAAAACAGGACCTGGACCAGGATTGACACAGAGAGATAGAGAGAGATTCCCGGTAGCCAGTCGTTTGACAGTCGCCTGACACAGGCACACGACAGCCTTAGGTCGCAATGAATCAGTAACAGATTTACTGAGAGAGAGCGCAGAAGATTTTGGACAAGTTACACACGAGTGTCGGCCTCAGGGAGTGGAATATTTGGTACTTCTATTGTGCGAGTAGTTCTGAAAACATTTAAAGACAAAATGAAGTAAGGGATTCCTTGCCAGGAGGTACTTTTTGTACAGTTTTCCCAAAATGAAACAAGGCAACATGCATGTCATGTGCCTGACGAGGTTTATTGCGGCTCGCGTCGAGAGTTTGTCTGTGACCCATCGCAGCTTTAAATCCATTGCAATGGCCAACAAACATGATTCCACAATCATCCCAAATTCCGATCTCATTCCCCCATTTTCCCCTGTCCCCCTGGCAAACCCATTGCCCATCGGAGTGGCGAAACCCTTTGGGCTAATTAGTCTCATTATAAGTCAATTTCTCAGCGATTTAACTCAAACTAATTTCCACTTGGGCCTAAAACAGAGACAGAGACAGAGACTTCCAAGACAGCTGAGTGGATGGGGCGGTGGGGCACCGACGAGAGGTTGCCGCTGCCGCTTCCGCTGCTGCTCCTGCAGCCTGTAAAATGTAAAATAATTTCAAATTATGCTCAATATAGAAATTGTATTCCACCCTCCAAAAAAAGAGAGCAGGAGAGTCTGCGGGGAAACTGTTTGTAATTTTAGAAAATGTTGTTCTCCCTCGCCGCGGGCTACCGCCGCCGCATCTCATCCCTGGGGAAAACCAGAGCAAAACACACAAAAAGTAAGTAAGAGGAAATTATTACAGCAAAAAAAATAATAATATTAAAGGAAAAAACCTGTGGCGCTAAAAGGGGAATCCCTTAAGCCTAGGAGGAGTTAACCCTGTGGCGGAGGAGGAGTGGAAAAAAAGGTAAATTTAGCTAGGAAATTGGATCCTCGGCTCATGCCCGTCAGGAGTCCACAACTGTCGTGTAATCAGCGAAGGTTCTCCGGTAGGTTCTCTCCTGGCACTGTGTTTTGTTCGGAGTTCTGTCTGGTTTCTTCTCTTGTGACAGGCGTGGCTCGTAATTGAATTTCTCCTCCTCCTCCTCCTCCCCCGCCTTCACACATTCCTCCCCACTCCAGGCCTTCGCTCGTGACTAGGCGACTGGACTCGCACGAGGGGACAAGCAGCAATTAAAACATTGCGCCAAACGCACCCACCGAAATTTGTTATTCTTGGAAACGTTTTCTCTCCCACTCTCCCCCCGACTCTCTAAATATTCATGGAACATTCGAGTGGATGGGGAGCCACTGAAATTATGGAGCAGGTAATGGTAAATATTAATGCAGTAATACAGCCATGAAAATTCTTCTCCAAAGGATTTGCAAATATGTTTTTACATATGAACATCTCACTCTCACGCATAAAACATTTGTTTTAATATCAAGCTCAATGTTTGGAGAAATTCCAAGTTGTAAAACAAAGCAAAAGAGCAAAAATAAAACAAAACAAAACGAGAAAAAAGAACCCAAAAGCCAAATAGACCATGACAATGTTGTCTCAATGTTGTAAAGGAAAAACAAGCGTTCTTTTTTCCCCTCCCCTCTCCTCTCCTCACCAAACTCTCTTCTGTTCTGTTCTGTTCTTTTTGTTTTGTTTTGTTTTGTTTTTTGGGTGTGTTTCATTCTAGTCGAAAGCCAAAGCCAAAGCCAAACTGAACCCAACCCCAAACAGAACCGAGCCCCATCCCCCCGACATCCACAGACAGAGAAGCACACACGACTTTGGGTTAGAGTTAACTAAAAACCTATACATGAACTGCCGTCCCCCAACTCCCCGCCACATGCAAATGCGTGTAAACAGCAAGAGAGAGAGAGAGAGAGAGAGACACAGGGGTTTGTTCTGCTGAAGAAGAAGGTCTTTAATGTGTGTCACAGAGCGCGCAGAGAATGTCTGCCATGGCAACGAACGCCAGCAGTCAGCAGAGACCTGGGGCTATGGGCTATGGGCTTCGGGTTCTCTTCTTTTTCGACGGGCGGGAAATATCAGTTTTCAAATGCGCAAACATTTAAACGTGCCAAACGACAAACGCAACGTGGCCTAATGGGAAGTGGTGCTAGGTACGAGTGCGATGAGTACACGTTGAAAGCTGGCTAACAGAGTGCATGGATGGCAGGCATGGGGAGTGGGGAGTGGGGAATGGGGCATGGGACATTGGGCAGGTGCGTGCTGTAACACATACCTTTTTGGGGCTTGGTTGCAACAAGTGACACGAGTGGACAGCCAGACAGACAGACAGACAGAACAGACAGACTGTTGACACACGTTGCAGTTTGGCTTAATTAAGATAACCCTCGTGTGTTTGCCCAACAACAATCCAATCCATTGGATTAGCGTGTCGCTGGCTGCGTGTGGCGCCAACTGTGGCAACTGTGGCTACGTTTGCTCAGGCGGAGATCCACTAAAATCGGGGCCCCTCAAATATTGAGAGAAACCGAGAGATCTAATGGGGAAAGTGCGGGAAGAGAGATAAATACATAGGCAGGCAGCATGTAGATCAACCGAAAGAAACACCTGAGGGTGGAGCAGATGTTCCTGCGCATTACGCACTACGATTATGCATAATCGAAATTATAGATTATTATTATAATTTCCTTTATTCTTACAGCTATTCTGTACATCGGCAAGTGTACGGAAAGTGTCCATTGCAATGGGTTCATCTTTTGAGTGTTTGTTGTGTTTGTTGTAGGCTCGTTTCAGGGCCAACAAAATATCGCCCAAATGTTATGACAAACAATAGACATTCGTGGGTAAGTATCTCTGGGCATAGGAATACTTTTAGACGGACAGACTTTGGTTCTACGCATTCCACACTTGCCACACTCAAAAATTACATCCATCTTGACACTTGAACATTTCGTGATCCTTTGCTTCAACGAAGAACAATCTGTTCGGATCTCCAAGGCAGTTTTTCTACTTTCGGGCTATCGACTGGGCACAATTGGACTCACCTGCGAATGAAACAAGAAGAAAAAGGATAATTTGATTAGTTTTAGAGTGAATTCGAAGATCAATTCTAAAGGTTAAGCACTCGATTATCCTTAGCCCTGAAAGCCAAAAAGGCTGACAGGCAGTCAACCTGCCAATTATGGCACACCATCAGACACAAGCCCACACTTTTTAGAGCGACGCCCACGGATGGATGAATGAATGGATGGGAGGCATTGAAATCAATAAAGAGATGAAACGAAACCAAAAATAAAACAAATCAAATAAAATGAAAGCGAAATTTTTCTTCTTTTGTTCGGTTGGTTTTTTTTTTTTGGTTAATAAGATTAATTTGCAGTCGTCATCGGAGTCGGAGTCGGAGTTGTTGCCTAAGGCGCTTAAAGCTCAAATATCTTACGCTTTTCCTCTACTCATAGGCCCAGGCCCAGGCACAGGCCCATGAGCAAGCGGAGGCCCTCCGAGACGTGGGCGACATGCAAATTGAATGAATGAATGAATGGCAAAGATGTGGATGTGGATGGTCTGCCGTTGTTGCAAGTCTTGAAACATATGTCATATGTCCAGAGGTTTAAACAATTTTCGGTGGATATTTTGCATATACAGTGCGTTTCACAACTAACATACACGCAGAGAAAAGTTTCACAGTAACTTAAAATGCAAGTAAAAACTTTTTTTTACCATTTGTACCCATTTGCTGAAAGTATTTGCTGCTCTTTTTCTCTAAGTGTTAAGTCAAACTCAAATATATTCGCTGTCTCCCCTGCCATGACACGCACTGTACAAGCATGGACCCATTGAACATCAGGTTAACATTTGGCTATAAATAACCCATAACCCGAACCACTAACCAGCCAACAACAAAATTAATGACTCTTGAGCGCGTTGACAAATTGCATTTCGTATTGGACTTTAGTTTCGTTTGCCGGACAACATTTCTTACAACTCCACTTTGCTCCCCTCCATTCGATTGTTGTTCAAGAAATCTTTAAAAACGAAACGAAAAGCAAACGCCAAAATACAATAATAATAATGAATAAATAAATATTTTATTTATTTGTGAGCGACTCCCACGGTTGTGAGAGGGAGTCCAAGCGTCTCAAGAACGTCGGAGCTGACGCCCCCGACATTGACATTGAGAGAGAAGCACAGATCCACAGATACGACAAATTAATTGCGAAACATGCGCAAGTAAAACGAATGTAAACTTGACATTCAATGAGCAACATCTATAGACATACTCGTACGAATGTAGATATCGATTGGGATCTTGTTCCCGACTTTGGCAATTGAACTCAATTTTAGATATTGATTGATCGTTGATCGGCGCTTAATTGTTTGCAAAACTCATTCAGTGCAGTGCAGTGCAGTGCAGTTCAGGAAATGCCTTGTAAATGGCAGTGGAAAATTGCAGCCAAGGAAACGTTTCCTTTCAGAAGTTGATTCTGCTCTGCTTTCTCTGGTTACAATCATAATAATTATATTTATTTGGCTTAGGTTAAAGTATAATTCCCAAAGCTTATCTAATTGTTTCCACATTTACAGAAGAAAAATATACAACGTCGCCTGGTGGAAAAGTATCTCACGGAAATATTCTACCCCTCAATGGGGGATATTGGGAGATGGAAGTAATTAATAAATAAATTGTATCCCATTCTTTTGTGTCCATATTTGCTATCTTTTAGCAGCATCTGTCGCCATAGCTCCCCCTTACAGATACAGAGCTGGAAGCAGTTTGCGAGCATTTATAACAATTACACCACGATTCCGATTCCAATGTTAAAGGCAGGGCCGCAGGGGCGTGCCGGCAACAGACTTAACGATGCCAAAGACAATATTCAAATTAAATTCTAATTTAGTAGCTACTAAAGGTCGCCACAGCAGCAGCAGCAGCAGCAGCAGAGGAGGAGCAGCGGAGGAAGCCCCAAAGTTGAAAGTGAATTTTAAGCGTTTTCGGTTTATTTCACACAGACGACAGACAGTCGCAGCCGCCGCCGCTGCGACAAGCAAAGTCCGATGCTAGCAGCGCGCAGCGCCAGCCACAGCGACAGAAAATTAAACGCTCATTAGCATATTCAAAGTCAGAACACGATGGATGGGCATGGAAGATGTTAGCGAGGGGTGGGGATCCCAAAAGGAAGCAAGGCAGAGCCGCACGCACGCACGTATCCGCAGGAAAAGGAAAAACGAAAAGGTGAGGTCAGTATTTCTGGGAATAACTTCTTCAGTTGTAGAGTCTAGATTAGAGTCTGCTGCGCTACTTGCTGATTCGCAGTGCAAAAGCTAAGCCCATAAATCAATACTTATTATCAGAATCGATTAATTGCTTCTTCCACCCTATAGAAATGCATCTTGCGCCACTCGGAACAGAATACAGAGAGCGGCAGAGTGGGTGAGCGGAAGAGTGGGAGAGCGAAAGAGTGGGAGAGCGGTACTCAGGCAGGAAGTCGGTTCCGTTGACGGTGAAGCAGAGCCGCACATAGAGAGAGAGAGAAGCAGAAGCAGAAGCAAGAGAAGGAGTAGAAGACGCAGAGAACAAAACATCGAAGCCGAAGCTTAAGCCTAAGCCTAAGCGTGAAAGTGAGATGGATGATCTGTGCGCGAGTGAGATGGAGTCAGAGGTGAGGTCGGTTGGGTGGATCCAGGCGGTAAAATAAATGTAATTTGCTTTACCTGCCGCCTCAACTCTCTCCACTCCACACTCTTCCCTTTCCGCTTCCCTTTCTCTCACTCTCTGAAGTTCCCCTGAAGTTTCCCACCATTCCTTATGGAATTTCTCTCGACAGGATGAACTCGAAGACAGAATGAACCGCAGCGCAGAACAGAGGAGGAGGAGGAGGACACACTCTCACTCTCTTCCACTCTGTGTCGAGTGCTTTGCGGGCCCCATTGCGTGTCATTCAATTTACATTAATTTAGTTGATGTTATACTCGCGGCCGGCACCAGCCCAAGAGGTGGCAGGGGGGCGGGTTTTGTGGCGCACAGCAGAGTGAAGAGATAGTTGAGAGGGAGAGTGGCTGTGCGTGTGGGTGTGGGTGTGGGTGTGTAGGGAGCCTGGGGGATGCGTGATTGCGTCACAAGCAATTTGATTAGCCAAAGCAGAGCAGAGCAAAGCAGACAGGCTGGCAATAGCAAGCAGCTCTTCCTACACAGACAGTTTGTCAATCAGCTCTCACTCTCACATCCATCAACAGCTCAATCCAAAGGATAAGAATAGATTTGGCACAACTTTAGCTGAGAGCGGAGGCCGCAGTTGTCATTTGTTGCCTTGCTTTCAATCAATAAAATGTTTTTATCCAGAGTTGATTGAATGATCAATTTCGCCGTTCAAGTAGTGGCAATGATCGCTGTTTTTGGTGACACAAGTTGGCAGCTCCTTTATCATTTATGGAGCATTTGGCAGTCCCTTTTCCCAGTCAGCGACTGGAAGGGTCAATGGCTGTAACCCTGGCCCTCTCATGCCCTTTTTTGCTCGTCTTCATTTATATCAGAATCAGCAAAATAAATAACTAAAAACTAAATTCTGCGAAAGCAAAACAAACAACAACACAAAACGGGGGGGATAAGTACAAAAGAACTGGGAAGATAAAAGGGGGAGATAGATGGAGGAAGGAGTGGTGGTTCAACAGAACTCCACAACCGAGTTCCATAGAATTTATCAGCATTTTGTTGGGACGAGATCGCTGGTTCGTATCGGATTGGATGGGATCGGTGGTTGGTTGGTCGGTGGTGGGATCCCGCGCTGATTTCGTCAATGAAGTGAGTCACACGGCAAACTAACGGTTAAGCGAACGAAGAAGCAAAAGTGTGAGAAAAAGAGTGGAAATAATGCAGTAAACAAAAATAAGCAAAAAGCAACAGCAGAAATAAACAAATGAGTGCCGAATGTTGGGTACAGCAGAAAAATAAGAAAACAGAAGAGCGGGGGAGAGACACAAAGACAAATTGATAACTTTAATCGCAACATCTACCGCTGATCGTTGATAGCACTTCCTGTACGAGTACCTCCAATTGTTGATCTATTTAATATTTAATTATTCTGCAGTTGCCCGTTTGAGCCACCTTCCTGATGCCCGTAAAATATGTATATAAAAATAACAGAACTCTTCCTCTATAACCAGTTCAACTTAAGAACAGCTTTAACCCATTTGTCTGCACTACGAACGTCACTTGCCTCTACAATTGTTTTGGTTTTTGTTGTTGTTAAGGTTAATGTTAATTTTGTTTGTTTGTTGTTGCTTGTTGTGTTTCTTTGTCGCTTGAGAGAGCCCAGCGAATATTATATGTATGTATGTATGTGTATATTTGAGTCAAGGACGTGACTTTTATAGCAAGTTTGCCCTTCGGCGAGTCGGTGGCTCAGCGGCTCAGTGGCTCATGCACGCAGTTGGAGTTCACTTTGAAGAAAACTTTGGCGATGATGTTGCTCCCCCCCCACCCGGCCTCTCCTGATGTTTGTTTACCAGAGAGATACTCGTACTCGCACTCGTAAGTCCAATAATTGACACAACCGAGCGCGAACTCTCCATTAAATCCATTCAAGTTCAAGTCAAAGAAGCAGCCTGAGGCAGAAGTTGAAATTGAAACCGAAACCGAAACAGCAACAGAAACAGAAACCCAAAGGCGAAGCGAAACTCCAAACCATTGTCACAGTTTTTGCACCTGTGTGGCACCACATGGAGTGACTGGAATGGATTGGAGTGGACTCCCCATCGAGTTTTGAGATCTTGTGGGTTCGTTGATTGCGAATCAAATGTTTGTTCCAATTTCAGTTCGGGCGTTTGGGTTTGGTCTTCAATTGTTTTTGGCTGGGTTTTCATTCACTCTTTTCCAGTGCAATTTATTCCACATTCCGGACTTTTTGAGGGCAAAGCTGAACGGGTGCAGCAGCAGCCAATCATTTTGGGGCCACTGGAGTCGGTCGATTGTTGCAAAGGGCGTGTGTTGTGTGTTGTGTGTTGTGGGTGAAGGTTGTTGCTTTTGCCGCACAATCAACAGCGAAACGGAACTCCGCTTCAAAGGATGTTCGCGAACTGCACAAAAACGGGGAAAAAAAAACAAACACTAACCAAGCGTGTCCACCACTTGACCCCTCCACCTCTCCCACTGCCACTCTCTGTACCTTTCCCCTTCGTGACCAATTATATGCAGATTTTTCCGCGCTTCGGGCCAAAAACATTCTCAATTACACGAAACCCCTTACCCAAAAAACGCCCAGAGAATCCTACCAAACGAACAATGTCGAGCGCAGAACTTGGACAATAAATTGGTGGGGATAGCCAATGGAACACTGGGGATCTCTCTGCCTGCCTCAGTGTTTTTCTTCCCGTTGTTAGTTGTGAAAACTCCACTCTCCCTCTATCTGGCACTGGGTGGCAGTGGCAGACACTAATTAGCAGAGATCTTTTGAAATTGTTCGCTCCATTCAGAAAGTCGATCAATCATCCGAGTCCAAAGTTGGCTACAAAGAAAAGAAAGGCAAAAGTTTCCCAGTTGCGTGGCAGCGTCAGATAGTGATTTGTTAGTAGATCTAATTAAGATCTTGGCCATAAAATATAGTTGAATTATCTAACCAGAGCCACGCGCACACACAAAAAGAAAGGGCCAGTTAAAATGGAGCACAATTTGTTAAAAATATGTAAAGGCAAACGCAACCAACTTCAAACCGTACAGAAAAGAAAATGTAGAAATGTAAAAATGGCACGGCTCCTTGTGCAGTGGACCACACATTTGTTAACAACAATTAGACAGCCTTCAGACAACATTTAAATCCTCCGCTGAGTAATAAAGTTCATCCAGAATGGGCTAAATATTATTTGATAATTTGTGCATATATTTCTGCCTTTTAGGCCAAATATTATTTGCAATTCCTGGAGCCAACACAACTATTTTTGTGGCTTTGTAGACAATGTTTGATTGCTGACGTTTCACTTTGCTGCCACCCACATCGTAGATGCCCATCTGGTGAAATGGACATCTGGGATTCCTTTCACGCCACCCAATGGCAGCCACGTTTGATTGAGCAGCCTCTGGATCCCGTCACGGCAACCAGAAGCTTCGAAAGTTGTGAAAATATAAACAATAACAATATAAAGTAAAGCAAGTATTTAATTATTATTTAATGAGCATTCCAAATAATTAAATTCACAATAAACATGCTCCTGCGAAATCTGTACAACCGAAAGACGAATTCGCTTCGACAGAGAGAGAGACAGATAGGGAGAGAGAGACACGTAAGAAGTGAACAGAAATAAACACATCGATGCTGATAAGAACATTTCGAGAGACTGTTTCAAGTTTCGTACGTCTGTCTGCCTATAGACACCACACATTTTCAGACGGAAATAAAAACAGTACGAAAACAAAGGGTACACACATTCGTATGTCTATTTTCTTCCTTAGCTCCTACTGCGCCAAGAGACCTTCAAGCGCTCATGGATCGTGGGGATCTTCGATTCCGTTTCCGAAACATTAGCCAAAGCACTTTGTCAGGCGATGAGGAGAAATACCGCCGAGACATTAGTCCCTGACCAGCAGCCTCCTGCGTTCCCAAGAACAAAACAAAAACACAAATACAAATAATAATAATTGTGAGACAATGAGAAAAAAAGCCAAAATGAAGGCAAGACAAGGAAGGCAAGAACTTAATACGCTTTAAATGAGTCGCAAAACTGTCATTAAGTTGAGTGTCAAATGGGTTATCTTCCGACCGATGTGTGTCTGTCTGGGGGCGAGGAATCGAGGAACCAAGCGAGAGCTGGCGCAGGCCAACGCAGAGTTCACAGAGAAGATCCCCTCAGACCGCAAAGATCGCTTCGAGCTATGAGTGTACACTGTACATACACATGTACAAAGTCACCCAGCAAGAACTTAAAAAGGGAAACACACACATAGAAACAGATACAGATACAGATACAGATACTCATATGTTTCGCTCTTCTGTGCTCTGCTCTGCTCAACGTTCAAGGTTAATTGTGCAATAATTTATGAAATTTTATGAAATGGCAAATGCGACAAAAACAAAGACAGAGTCAGAGGCAGAGGCAGAGGCAGAGCCAGAGCTACAGCCACAGTCAGAGAAGTGAAGCAAATTAACATACAGCTGGAGCGCTTGTCCATATATAGAACCGACTCAGATACGGATACACAGATGTGCAGATATTAAGATACACATCTGTAGATGGTGGAACAAATCATAGATTAAAATGTATATAATGCTTGAGTTTTTCGTATGGGCAACAATTTAGTCAAGAGCCCGGCAATCGTTATTCCGGCAATTTATAAAAACACTTTGGCCCCACACAAGCCCACAACGCACGTACAATGCGGCAGTAAAATTATTACGAGAGAGTTTGTAGTGCAAGCATGTACAGTGCGTACCAATGGGTGTAAGGCAAGATAACATTCGATTGCGATTATGCCTGATACAAAGAAACAATTAACGAAATCATCTATAAATCTTTTATTTCGAGGGAATTTGAAGTGTTTGAACATTGAATCGATATCCGTTTATTTTCTTAATGCAAACTGCTTTCAATTTAGGATAAAATTTGACATAAATCGAATGTTTACCGTTAGCTTTGGTGGCTACATAAACAACATAAATAATTGTGTACAATTATGTGAGCTTGTAAGATTCTGTTCGACAAATTGATGATTTATGGAAATATCTACAGATAATTATTCCATGTGATGCCATTCATCGAAAAGTATTTTATTGCATGCCAGTGCCTACAGCTGTGTATCGCACTGTCCAGCAAAAGAATCAACAGCCAGTCCACGTGTGGGGGGCACCTCTTTTGGGGGCAAGTTCAAGCCAATTAAAGTCACTTTTCGATTGCAACAGACACAAATCGCCAAAGCAGCGCCATGCAAAACGAATACCCGAAAATGATACGAAAAATCATGGATGGAAATAAACATAAACAATAAATATACAAGCACGAGGAAGAAACAATAACACAAATGGGAATGGCATATGGGAAAAAGTCTGGGAATTGGGGGGAATATTGTGCACAATTTATAAACAATTTATGCACACATTTAATGGGTAATCATCACAATTTTGCACCATTTAAAAAGCTATGAAAGCCAACGAAAGTTGAGAGGCAGAAGAGTAAAGAACATTTGGACTTCCGGGAATCGCACGAAGTCGAATCAGCAAGAAAAGAGATGGCTATCTAGCCAGACAGAGAGAGAGAGAGAGAGAGAGAGAGAGAGAGCAAAAACTGCCACAAAACAAAGTTTTGCTTTTTTTGCTATTAAAGGTTGAAGGCAACACACACAGAAAATGAACATAAATGTGAGGTTTTTAAACGTATTTTTCTTATTTTTGTTTGCATTAAATGATATTAATTTTTCATTTACTGGGAGAGAAAGAACAGGGGCGGCAGGCGACAGCGATAGGATGCGGCGTCTCTGTGGGTGGTGTTTTTTGGGGTAATTTTTCTTCCGAGTGGATGCTGTGGCCTGTGGCGTGGGAAGCCGCCGAATGCCCAATTAAGTTTTGACGAGCAGAGAACAAGCGAGGCGACACTCGACGCGCGAGAGTTCAAGAAACCGGCGACAGCTGACGGGCAAAATGAATTTTTCGTTGGCAGCCAGACCTCCCCATCCATTTGGCACAGTGCACTGCAGTGGTGCGAAAATAATGTACAACAATTCCAATAATTGTATATTGGATATTTGATAGCTTATTAGCACTCGTCGAATCAATGCGACAACTATTGAGGATTTTAGAGAATTTATTTATGTGTGTGTACGGAGGGAGAGCGTTCAGCCTTCCATCAAGGCGACACATTCTCTGAAGGGGCCTTCAGACTTTCTACATTCCTCCAAGGCAACATTCTTTGACGATTTATTTTCTCGTTCCACTGTGGCAGTTGGCTCTTGTCATGTCCGCTGCGTTTATTTGACAAATTATGAACACGTTTTGTGTGTGGGGCTCCTCGGCTCTTCTTCGATTGTGGGGCATCGAACCATTCGTCTATTGATAAGATCGATTGACGATTGCCAAATGGTCGATGCCCGATGCCCGATGGCCGATGACGACATAGAGACAGCGACACAGCGAAAGAGTGACAGAGAGGTAGAGGTAGTACGAGTGCGACCTTCGGCCCGAGTTTCGCTGTTGATGGTGGTATTTCTTTTCATTTTTTGACGGAGTTGAGGGTCAAAGTTGATTGAACTTCTAGAGATTGCACAACAACTAACGTAGGAACGGAGTTCGGTGCAGCCGCAGCCGCTGCCGCAACAGTTGCCCATTGAATGGAATCGAATCCATTGTATCTATGAAATGAAATGATAAAAGTGAAAGGCAATTTGTGAACTAATATTCGACCGACACGAGTGAGAGGGTGGGGTCACCAAAATCAAACATCAAAATAATATACAAAAATATGCAAGCGGGGGTTACACGTTGCAGAGGCTCAGGGCTCAGGGCTCCGGTCAGAGGTCCCGTCAGTCAGACTCTCATCTCTGCGGGGCTGACGTCATGCAGGCAGCCTGCAGTCTCCCACCTCTTCTGGTGTTGCTGCTGCTGCTTCTGATGCACATCTCTAGCCAGATGGATGAGTCAGCCGCGCGTCAGCGGATGAGAGAGAGATTTCAATTTGTTGTTTTGGTATTTGGCAAGTTCTTTGCAGGCCCCTGGCGGCAATAAATGGCCAAAAGCAGCAGAAACAGAAACAGCGACAGCAACAAAAGCAAAAATAACAAGAAATTAAGGCTATTCGGCATTGGGGTGCTCCAAACGAATGCTTAATACCCTTTGATGTATAACTTGAATACTCTTAAAGATAATTTACAGTTCGATGACTCTAACAGGAAGAAATTTATTGCACGACTCTTAAACATTACTTTTAGTTCGCTAATGAATAAATCTGGATAAATAAATATAAGTTGTCTCCAACTGATCAACATCCCAATAGGCTTCTCCCCTCAAAGGGCATCAAAATGAAAAGAAAGAACAAAACAAAACGAGCAACAACAAAAAAAGACGGAAGAAACCCAGCAAATCTTTCGTGCATGTGGATGTGAGTCATCTCTTTGTATATTCGCACTTATCGTATGGCGCAGAAGAGGGACTGCAGACTGCAGTTAGGCAAACGCGAAAAGAGAGAGAGAAAGAGTGACGAGAGGGTCTGTTCTACCGTATCTTGTGACTCACACAACGCGGCGAGCAACCCGCCGTCACAGGAGGAACACTTTTGAAGATTAATGGGGGAAATCTCGATCTGCATTGCCATCTCTCCTTCGGACAGTGGTTCCTCTCTTTCGTTCTTAGCATAACCGTTAGCCCGAACACTTACCCGAGAGCCCGAGATCGAAAGATCAAGATTATTGGCACAAAATAAGGGAATGGTATGGACTCCAGTGTGGAGTCTGCCTTGTACCACTGAATGCTGGATGAATGGATGGTTGGATGGATGGGGATTACTCACCTGCAATGGGATAAAGAGAAGATACAAATTAGCAAAAACAATAAAAATTGGAATACGACGAGAAACACACCAAAATAAGTAACAGTCCAAGAAAAAAGTAAAAGCGCAACAAGTTGCGTGTGGGCGTGGCGTTGCTGCAGGGAGCAGAGAGAGAGAGAGGCGCAGAGAAAAGAAAAGAAAAGTGAAAAGCTCAGCAAACAAGAGAGACACACAGGGAGAAAGACACACTGGCACGGGGTGGCTCGGGCTGGCCCGGGGCGGGGGACGCACCGCACAGACAGAGACGTAAGGAAACTTGTAGTTGGAACCAAAGTTAATAACTTAGACCCAAATGAAAGTGAAAAGGGCAAATAAAAGTAAAAATAGAAATGCAAATGGGGAAATGGGAAATGTTTAACTGTGGAAATGGTTAACTGGGGAAACGGCGAAACGGCACAATGGGCAAATGGGAAATGCGGGAAATTGGGAGGGAAATTGGTTAACGAAATGAGGCCAGGCGAGGGCAGACAGACTAAATTACAAATCAATAAACAAATACAAGGCCGGTGGAGGAGGGGATTAGGAGTACGAATTACTTCTACTATAAAACAGTGCGTTTCAAAATCGCAGTCACACATTCATGCGGAGGAGGATGGTCTGTTTTTGTGTGTTTGACATGTGAAATGGATATCTACATCTAGATGGCTCGATAAATTAGTTGATAAATGTACATCTGCATTTGATCGATGGTGGTAAAGAGGAGTTTATAATTTTAAATGTTTTCATACAAATATTTAAAAAGAGAATTCAAAATAAAGTAGCAAGTGAATTCGTTATGCTGAAATGGCTTAATATAATCGTAGATCGTGCTATTCATTTATGGCATTTATAGCAACATCACAAACTCCCGACCACCCATGCAAATGTGCATCAATCTCCGAATTTTACGGTCATTATTTGAGGTTCAATGGGTTTTATGCTCTTGCCTAATACTTTTGTGACACACTGTAACAAGACTCGGCAAATTGCCCTACACTCCCCCATCTACACATCGACCATCTGAAGCTCTGCCCCTTGCCATATTCCCTTCAACCGTCTGCTGCTCCTTGCTGTTTCGATTTTGGTTTATGTGACGCAGAGACATGTAAAAATAGTTGTCAAGTTCTCGCCCACTTTGATGGACTGGCGGATGAACTTGAGGAGAGCAAAGATTTTCTTTCGTCTGCAGACGGAACATGGAACATGGAATGCGGACAAACTTCTACAGAGCATCAGGGAGAAGAGGAGAGCAGGCTGGCAGGATGGATATGAAAGAAAATGTTGAGCCAACAATTTCCATCAGCCATGTGTCAGCCACTCATCGGCGTCCAAAGTTCCCCAAGCGGATGGATGGTGATGACAATCCCAGGAGCAGCAGGCAGCAGCTGACGTTGAAGGAAGGAAAGGAATAATATTCCTCCCATACCCGACGACAGTCAAATGGCAAACGGCAAAACAGGCAAAATCCAAAGAGTTTTGACGCTGACAATGCGCGCATAATAAAAATAATCATAATACAAATAGAAGGTTGTGTCCCCACCAACACGAAGGAACAAGCAGGGGGGAAGTGGAGCGGAGAGAGAGAGAGAAAATGGATGTGAAGAATACGTGAATAGAATTCGTCATCATCTACCCAATGGAGATGATGCAACGTAAATGGCAGCCATGGAACCAGTTTTGGTAACACAAAAAGAAAAAACTCTGAAAAAGAGCAACAAATGTTGAGGCTTAAGAGGAACCACATGCCCCAAGGAATCCTGAGAAAAGTCAAGTCTATGCATCGGAATAGCATCTAGAAGCGAATATGGAACGTCTCTACTAATGCAAAACGGTAAGAGGAGACAGTCGAAGGAACAAATCCAAGAACCTAATCGAAACCACTTCGTTCCGTTCGCTCCAATTGCCAATTCTTTGGGTTGTATCATCCATCGCCTGATCCATCCATCATTCAGGCAGACGAAAGATCAACGTTTAAAGCCAATTCTTGGGCAATTTCCTCATTGGAAGCTTAATGAGCGATGAGCTCTTGAGCTGCCTTTCTTGATAACAAGTCCACCAACACAAGACCTAGACCCCGACCCCCTTTTGTGGCACCCACAATCATCAGTGCTGCCATCTGAGGGCGCGTGCAAATGAATGCCCCCCTCTGTGCCCCCCTCTCGCTCAGTGGATTTTCTCTGTGGGGTAATCAGAGATGTCGGCTAACTGTGAAGTGAACTCAACTGAAGTAAAGTGAATAACTTATCAATTTGTTAATTAATTCTTGGCATTTTCATTGCCCTCTTTTTCCATTTTTCCAAGTTGCCGGTTGCCGGCTGCCTACCGCCGACCGCCGACTGCCGACTGCCGGCCTGCCGGTTGCTTTTTCTTTTTGTGTTGCTGTGTTGCTGTAGCAACTGCAACTGCAACAGCCGCTGACGCTCCGTTTCTTGTGTTTCATATCAAAGACTGCTGCAATGGCAGCAGTGGTGCAGCCATCGAGGCTTTTGTCAGATGCAAAGGGAAAACCAAATGGAAAACTGCGTTCCAGCTGCATGGCTTTGATACGGGGATCTCTCGACGACAGCTGCAAACCGGCGATTACGAATTTATTTTGCGACGCAATGCGAGAGTCGGCGTCAGCAGCGGCAGGCGATACTTTCAGACTCTTCTTAGCGGGTCGGTCGGTTGTCAAGTGAAAAGAAAAAAAGCAACCAGCAGCAACAAGCTGCAACAACAACAGAAATCACTTAATTGTCCGCCGTTTTGCATTTAACAATTTGCGCGCTTTTGTTTTTCACATTTTTCTGTACTCTGTGCATTAAAACGCGTATAAAAAGTGCTGCCACCCAAGTGGCACCAGAAAACAAAAGCAAAAGCAAAAGCACAGGCGAAGGCGAAGGCGAAGCGGAGCAACAGCACACAGAGGCAATGTTGAGAGGCCAATTAATGAGAGCGAAACATCTGTAAATGATTGACTGACTGACTGACTGAGTGACTCAAGTAGCCCTGACAACTCCCGCGACAAATGATGAAGCAGCAGACTTGACTTGACTTGATGCTTGATGCACGTAGATTGAGGTTTTGTTTTTGGGATGAGTGCACATCATACTGCATTTAGCTAATATTTTAATGGAAATATTGTTATTTGAATCCAATATTATTATAGAATTTTCATAGTACTATCGCTCATTCCAGGATAGATAAAACCCGAGCTGAATGACGCTCAATGACAAATCGAATGCCTGCGTCGACAGCTCTGAATCTCAAACATAATGACTACCGCCAAGGAATGACTGTACGGCACTGACGAATCCATCAATTAGCCATATGCATAGGGAAACATTACGCGTGATGGTGAGGGTGGGAGGCAAATCTATCAGCGAATGCAATTGTCAATTAAACTGCGAGATGCCCGTAATTAACGTCAAATGAACAGAGTCCGCGGAGGCGAGCGCCAGAGTGTAGTGTTCCCTGGTGTATTATACGCTTGTAATTGAGAGTATAATAAGCCACCGCATTGCTCTCTTCAATCACATAATCCGAATGTAATTAACGCGATTTAGAATCTACATATATCATTATCATCCATTTTTGTCGCTATCTGGTATTGAAATTGATGTTTTTCCTTTCAATTTGATTATTTTCCATCCATTCTTGGACAAAAGGATGGCTTCTGGCTGAGAGCCAACAAACAACTTGTATCATTTCCTGTCCCATTTCAATATGCTCCATTCATCTGAGCATCTGTTGCTGCACACAATGGAGGCATCAACAGTTGTTGTGGGGCACAGGTACAGTTGTGCACATGCCAATCAATGCGGGTACAGTTGTGCCTGCTGCCTGCTGCCAATCGCCAATCAGTGGTAACTCAATCGAAACGCAGAGAAATGGTGGCTAATGAGCATAGCGGGTGCAGAGGATAACACTTTGTCCTCTATTGTCACATGCCACATGCCTCTTGTTGATGTTGTCGCTGGTGTCACATTGATAATGAACCGTGTGTGTGCATGCTTATATTTGATAAATGCATGGCCTCTTATCACGAATCATTACAAAACCATTACAAAAAGGGCAGCAGCACCAGAGAGCGGGGTGCACTGTCTGTTGTTCACTTTTGCACTGCTAAATCTCTCTCTCCTCTCTCTCCCTCGTTGTTCATAGTTGGTTCTGCAAAAGTTTGTCCCAATTAGAGGCCGTCTAACAAAAAGGGTGTGCCAGGGCATCCATCCATCCGCATCTAGAATTTCCCCCCCCTACGACTTTTCGCATAGTTGGGTGCAAAAAACATTGTCAATATAAATTAAGATTAAATATCTGAAAATCGCCAAGCATTTGACAGGTTTTGTTCTTGTTCTGCCTGCTGTAGGAGCAGCCTTTTCCCCTCCCATCCAGGCATCCATCCATCGCCCATTCGCATTACTAAATATTCCCTCTAGCCCATTGTTTGCTATTGCTCTGTTGATGCGTGTCAAAGCTCGTTCCACTTTTCCACACACACACAGCTCTCTCGTTCCGATTTCCCGGCATTAGCATGATAAATGATATCAGCAGCAGCAGAGCAGCAGCAGGGGCTATCGGGTGCCGAACCCTCTGTTCCCGTTTTGTGTGTTTTCTGTTTGCGTTCTTTCGTTTTGGGTTTTGGCTTTTATTGTACTGTTGTACTCCAACTCCTACTCGCAGCAGTAGTAGTAGTACTAGTTCTTTCAATCCATAGAGAGAGAGAGAGAGAGAGAGAGAGATTGTTAGACAGATTTTCCTTGTGCGTCATGCGGCAGCACCTATCGGTTGTTGGTTTCTGCTTTAACGGGAATAATTATAGTTATCCCAAGAGGAGGAATGTACCAGGAGGACAGGTACTTATTATTGGATATCTATTACGATTATATGTCCATATTTCGTATCTATTTCCACATATCTTTATTGCCACCTCCTTCGTATCTCTTATCGTATATTAAGCTACTCCTCATTTCTATACCTCTTTGAATGTGGGATAAATTTCCGCATTTCGATTTAAGTTTGCTTCCTAAACAAATAATTCTGGCTAGGGTCATGGGTCGTTAGGTCATTGAAGGGTTAGGTTAGAAATGCTCAACTTTGAGGTTAACTTCCACTTTGGAGGTTATGTTTGCCCAGGTATCATCCGAAGTTTGAGAAAAGGTCGCATTAGGCAAATTTTTGTTGTGTGTTTAACGAACATTTATGCAAATCGTTTGAACAACGCCTAAAAATAAATATTAAAAAATATTCAATTAGTTAGAAAATAGATTTTTCCCTCTAATAAACCAAAAATTTATGTAAACGATGAAGGAAGTAGAAGCGGAATAGGGAGATAAACATATACACAAAACATAATGATAATGAGGAAGGCGTGGCCTGGGGAGGGGGTTGGTGTGGCCAAAGGTCAGCCGCAAATAAATCTCCAAAGTCCAGTGGCAGCTCCCATTCCACTGCAATTCGTTTCCATTCGTTTCCATTCAATTGAATTCGTTTCAATCAACAAGAAATCAAGAAACAAATAAAGTTCAAGGGCATTTACAGCAGAAGACGAGGCGAAATAAAAGAATACCAAATGATAGACGAAAAACGGCGGGACAAGGCCATCCATCCATTGCCCAAACACAAAAAACGTATAAATCAATAAAGAGATTTCGTATTAAATATTGATTGAAAAGTTTGTTTCGGAAATCGCACCAAAGTGACACGGGCGCTCAACACCCCTCGCCACCGCCACCGCCACCTTACCAAAGAGTGTGCGATACAGTGGAGGAATAAACAACGTATCGAAAATTGATTTACCAAAAAAACACACTCACTTCTATACCCATTAATTGTAGAGTAGAGACAGGCAGAGTTTTCCATCGAATGACACGCGAGAACGTGGGAATGAACTGCTAAAAATAATTAACTTATCCCAAAATAAACAAAATAAACAATTGGATGGATAATCAATTGGAACGAGAGAGTTCTTAGTTCTTCCTTAATTCTTCTCTGCGCTCTCCCTCTCTCCTCTACAGTAGGGTACCACTGTCGAGTCACTCCCCAAAGCTTTTCCCTTGTTTTCTCAATTGGGTTGAACTTGAACTAGAGACAAATTAGGAGAAGAAAAGCGGCAAGAGCGGAAACCGAAAAACAAAAAAGGGGAAAACGGAAATGGAGCCAAGAATGTGGCATCGATGGGCGTGGGTGGGAGGCGTGTCAATTGAGTCGATTACTGTCCAACTCATTTGGCAGCCAATTAAGAGGAAATCCCTTAGTTAGTCTCTGTCTCAAATGTACAATCAAGAAGACAATGAAGACGAAAACAGAAGCAGGAGCAGGCGCAAGAGCCTAAGGAGAAGATTAATGAAGGGGCTGAGGCATGAAACTCTAGAGCCTCGAATGGAATATAGCAAGAGGCAGAGAGTGGCAGGAGAGAGGAATCGGGAAATCGGAAAAACAACACAAATAAATCTATTTTCAAAATGGGAAACCACAAAAATATACTGGGCGCAAGTGAAAGATTGTATGTCAGACCTTGAAGCAATTAATTGATGTTATCGAAACATATCGATAGATAATCGAGAGCATTAACTCACAGCAATTTATACTTTTTCATTAATCTTGAGTAAATTATTCCTAAATCAGCTTTAGGCAGTTAATGTGAGTAATAATTGTTTTCGATAAATAATCGATGGAGTAATAATTGTTTTCGATAAATAATCGATAGCACACTTTGTGAATATTTCCTTGGAAACTTTACACTTTACCTTTAAAAGCGAGATTATGGCTTACAGAGACTTGTTGCCCCTTCCAAGAATCAGTGGAAATGTGACGCGCAACAGATTGCAACGTGTGCAACAAGGTGCAGGAAGCAGAGGCGCACTTATTGGCCTTTTGGTCTCCCGCTTCAGGAAACACACGCTTATTGGCCGCCGTGGTCTCCCTCCAGGAAAGCGTAATGAAAATTCCAAGTAAGCCGCACAGAGGAAGAGACCACCAATATACAGGGAATTTTGCTGTTGCTGCTGTCCTTTTCGATGCTGGGCCATAATTTCAGCTCGAATTGACACGAGAATTCCACACAATTTCGTTGCCACACAAACGAGGTTCACCAGAACAACAAAACGCCAGAGCCAGCGGTCCCCCGAGGTCTCTGCAATCGCATTCGCGCTTTGACATATATATTTCCAAGAAGCACAACACTGAGACGCACACAGTGGGTTGTGGGCACAGGCTGTGCGGTGTAAGAGGTGGTGTCTGAGGAGGTGTAACCAAGCCAACCTATTAGCCCACTATATATGCCTCATCAGAATCGACCATCATTAGCATTGGGCCGGGAATGTAATTAATGTCTTCCCATCGCCAACGCCACCGCAGCGTAGGGGCAGGGTGGAGAGAGTGCGGGAGAGGTAACAGGTTGCCAGAACAGACCTAAAATCGAATAGAACGAACTGCAGAAACAGCAGGGAGAATGGCAGGGTAGGAGTTGCAGATGGAGATGGTGATGGTGGCCCCCCTAACGGTAGTAGTTCTTGGCAGTAGCTCCCTTTGTCGGCACACACACACACACACACACACACACATATTCTGGGGGCACACTGGGGGCCGCAACACTGGCCCCAACTAATTGGTTACATGGGAAACATGCCTCATGCCCCACAACGATGATGATGATGAAGCGCCGAAGCTGTGGCTGTGGCTGTAGCTGTAGGAGGAGTAGGAGGATGTGGGGATGCATTCATCACAGCACAATTCGCATTTCACACCACATCAAATACGAGTGCTATTCAAGTACATTTTAGATTCAGCATCGATTACCCCTGACCCAAATGTAATTCCACAAATCAAAATTCTATTTTCGTAACTAAAATTCAAATGCGAAAATTTGTGGAAAATGTGAGAGAGATTTTGAAGAAGATTTTGATAGATAAGGAACCTGTTGGAGAGAGAGAGAGAAAGTATTCACTGAGGAGCAGAACTAAAAATCCTTCAAGATTATTGTCAAAGATTCTTTTTCGTTAAGAGTGTTTAAGTGTTTGAGTGTTTTATGTTTATTTTATCACAAAACCCGTGGCATATTAATCAGATTGTCTTGTGTACAAAACTTTTCGATCGATGACTGTTAGTGTTAAAATTTGTTTAACATTTCATCGACTCTCGCTGGGGTAATCTCTGGGGGAAATCTCTCCTTCTCCTCGCAACCACAAAAACTGATCGTCGCACACATTTGTCAAACATTCCGTCAAACATTTGGCCTTTGCGCCTGCGCCTTCGACTGGGGGCGCCGAGTCGCATGATTGATGATGCAAAAAGTTCACAGGCCTCCCCCAAAAAAATTAACAACAAAAAAATACCAAATGAAAATGAAATGAAAAACGAGACTTTCAATAAGGAGGGAGAAGGGTGAGAGGCAGAGTGTCAACGAGTTTCGGAATTTATTATATGTCTGGGACTGTTTTCGTACTCGTATATGGAGTGCACTTAACGCCGTTTCCTTGTTGACTAATGGTTTTGTTGTTGGGTCCAGTTCACCATTAACCCATCGACCAACTGACTTTTAGCCGAGAAAACAAAACCAAAAGCGAAAATCAACATCAACAAATATAAGAACAAGATTCCGGAGATATCATTCGACTATGCGAATGCCCAACAATACAGTTTCTGGCCGCAAAAATTACAGAGAAAATATAATTGATTGTTTTCCATATGAAGAGACAAGAGACGGCATGTCTTAACGGCATATTTTAGCCACCAACCCAATGTACAATATGCCCCCATTCGTGCAGGGTATGCACCTCATACAGAACTGAACATTTGTCGTACGTACGTGTTTGCCCAGTTGGTGGGTTACCCTGCTGCCCCCAGTTGCCCTTCTGTCCCTGGTGTGTCTCCCTCAGACAACATGCAAAATCACGTAGCGAGCGAGAGAGCGAGCGAGAAACTGTCATAAAATCTGAGATAAAAATCTTTCGAAAATGCAAACCGAGTCGAGGAGAGATGGAGTTGGAGATGGAGCGATGCTTGATGGTTGATGGAGCCCAGCGTCTCTTGAGCCTGAAGCTGAATCTATATCTGAATCTGAGGGGCTCTAAGCTCTGGCCAAAAACACATTCCGTCACCAGAGGAGGGCAGCGGGTACGGTACGAGTAGCACTGAGAAGATTTACGTACTGTTTTGTGTGTGTTTGTGGCGGCTATAAAAAAAAATAGTAGAAAACAATTTATAAACAAAGTGGCGGCGCAACTTGGAAGCTGCCACCAGACAAGACCTGGCCCGTACTCTTTACTTTTTATTATTTTCTTTATATTTTTTATGTGCGAAACATGCAAAAATTTCAGCTCTACCAGCAGCGGCAGCAGCAGCAGCAGCAGCAGGAAGGTGAAGTGCGAGTGCGAGAGTGGGGTACAAAATTAAGTGAATTACATTTGAGCGGCGGCAACAGCTGGTCAAGAGTTCAACCAACTCTTGGGGCACAGTCCTACACCTCCGCCTCTTCCACCCTTCCATTCTGCCATGGGCTTAGGAATCGGAATACGGAGAGAGAAATGTCGACCAAATATTCTCTCTGGCTCTGTCTCTGTCTCTCTGTTCGCTGACATAATGGAAATTTATGTGGGAGGCTAACCCATGGGGATGATCCCCACAAAAAGGTCAACGCTTGTCGTTCTGGTTCTGGTCCGTTATTTTGGTTCTGGAATTATCATTTATCGACCGATAGATCTAGGAAAGTGGCTATTTATCGATACATTTTCGATAAGAATCAATGGACAATCGCCTGAGTTTGTGCTTTTGATGGCTTTTGAAGTTCCCACAGATTTTCCACACACACAGCACAAAAAATCTTTCCACAATTATTGCTCTCAGGGGGATTGACATTCTCTCTGTAGAGTGTTGTGGGTGTGGAATGAAGAGTGGGAGAGCGTCAGACATTGTCACTTCCCCATTGTGGGATCGAAATCCCCGCTTCGGCTCCCATGCTACACCCTTGGCTGTGATGTTGATTTACGATTTAGGGCCCTGGACTCGACTCAACAGGCTTCCAAATAGCAGCAGCAACAGCAGCAGCGGCGCCACCAGAGAGGCACAGACACAACACACATTCTAATGGAGGGAACACACACACACACACACAGTCCTGACCCTTGCCCTTGCCACACTGCCACTACTGTGTGGAACTTGTGGAACAATTGAACGTGGGAATTGAGGAGCTTCCACAGCTTTTCTATCCCCCCAACGTCATCATCATCATCATCTTTTGTGTGTGGCAGGCAGGCAGGCAGGCAGCAGGCAGCAGGCAGAGGCAGCATCTTCCATCGTAAATTACAATTTGTTGGCCAATTTTTGTCCGATCTGAGCCAAAAGATTTATCGGCCAAATGACATTAAATTCAAGTCTTCTTTCGAGGAGGCCTGAGAACGTTTTTTCTTTTATTTAATTTGATTTGATTTTGATTAAAGCGAATATCGAACGTTTATCGGACGAGCAGCAAAACAATATTTGATCCCCTTGGGACGGGCACTCGGGGGCCAACGCGGGTTCAAAGCTTTTAACAGCCATAACAGTAAAATAATTGACAAGCAATTACAAAACACTGTTGGGGGTTTTACACCGAAACATTTTTCCCGCTTCAAGTCCCATGCATTTATGATATTTCGATATATATTTATGACCCGCCCGCATGGAAGTTTAACTTCTGTTTAAATATAACATTAACTTAAACATCCACCGCACACGGATAAATTTCTAGTTTAACGAACCACAAGTGGTCGCTGGTGGCTTCGTCTGCAAGTGTGTGTTTGTGGGGGAGGAAAAACAAAAGCTAAATTATAGAAAACAAAAAAATTAAGGGAGAGCTAACGAACTTCGGTGTACCCTTCAGGGAGAAAGATACAAGAAATATATAGAAAGCCGATCAGCCAGAAAGCCAGATGTAGATGAACTCCCAGTTGATGCGGCACATTGCTGATCGGACTCGTGATACACAAGCGAATTCTGCAAGAGGGAATGCCCGAGAGAGTCCAAGAACCCAAGCCAGATAAATGGATGTCAATTGCAGCAAAGCACCACCGATCGATGCTCTGCAGGAAGAGTACATTTTTCGTATAAGCCAAAACTCTTCATCAGTGTAATAATACCCTTCGGAATGACTGAATACGGACGGAGTGTAGTGGTGGAGACAGCAGTAAAATCAAATAAAACTAAATTAGTTGTGAGAACAAAATTGTGTGTGTCCCTCCACCACCCCCACTGTGACTCTCTCCAGCTGCTGCTGCTGCTGCTGCAACACCCGCATTCGAATTCGCATTCAAGGGTCGTGCCACACAAACACACGCACCACTCCGGCGAGGAGAGAGTATGATAGGGATAGGAATAGGAATAGGAATAGGGAGTAGCATTTTCCATCAATTAAACGTGACAGCAGCATGAGCCCATTACACGCTCATCAAAACACTTAACACAAACACACACGAGAGGGAGAGATAGAGAGAGAGAGAGAACACACATTATGCAGCAGGCAGTGGGGGGCAGTGTGTGGCAGAGTGGGTGGCGGCACGTTGCATTTACAATTTCAGTACAGTTGTTGACCTTTTCGAAGGGCTAACTGACCACGAGCTTAGCTTAGTTCTGGGTTCAATCAGTAGTTACATTTCTATGGGAACTTTCGTGTGCACACAGCGAAGGCAACATAAATGTTCTCTAGTGGAAATGGCATTTAAAGATTTTATTCATCGATTAGTTGATAGTTTTGATCTTCTTCCCATTAATATATTACGAAACAATCCATTTAGATAATTATAATTACCAGCAAAAAGGAAACGGGCAGTGAATATGAGGGAAAACAAGGTTCCCCAAGCCGATTGGCTTGTCCCATACTATTTTCTACTCTTTGAAACAGATTTCCTTCTGCTTTTTGCAAATCCTTTGCCTTGCGGGCCAAACTTTTCTCTCTGTCAGCTTCGGAATATAATCCCCGGTACTTGAAAAGAACTTTGTGCCCTTTGCACGCAAGCGATTAATGCGGCGAGCAACAGAGAGAGAGAGAGAGAGAGAGAGAGGGAGAGAGAGCCCAGAGACCAGAGCGCTTTCCCCGCTTTTCCGTGACACGCTTTTCGTAGGCTTATCTGGCACGCGCGACTGCCCCAACAAAAGTGCAGTAGTTCAAGTGGCATTCAGGCGTTCAAAGTTCTCTAAGTATATTCGATGGGAATGCGGAATGTACTCATAGCATGAATGGGGCAGGGGAATGGAGTGGAGTCGAGGGGAATGAACCTGAATCAACATTGTTCAGAGCATTTGATTATCTTCCAATTAACTGAATGATTGAGAGATTAACGGCAAAAGTAATTAAAATGAGCAATAGCCTCGCGAGAATTCGAATTATTTCTCAGCTGTCCAATGGCAAAGTAGTTCGAAAATAATGATTTAAATGGCGACACTTGTGGATCCAAATATTAAAAGTACCAGTAAAACCAATAAATATTTTTATTAATTAATTTAATCAATGATTAACTAGCACTCAACAGCTGCACATTCATGCTTGCATTTTAAATATTCTGAAAATGGTCAGTCAAACGTGAATGTTTAATGATTCGTGAATGGCTGAATTTGTTCTACGAAAGGAAACTGTGTCATAAATCGGGTATGTTTGTGGACGAAACAGAACAGAAACAAGTTGAAGTGCACCTGTCGTTGGCTGTTTGAACACCTGCATTTTCCTTATAAATTGAATCCACTTTTTAACTTTACGCAAAATTCCATTGAAGATGAACAAAACTTTCGGAAAATTCCATACATTAGTGGATCTTTCAATTATCTTTTTTCTTCCTCTCTCTCTTTATCTTTGGGCCACAGAAATTAACTTTGAAGACAATTTTCTCAAAGAAACAACAAAAACAAGAACCAGCGACAACACCAATTTGTTGTGTGTGTTTTTTGTTAATGCATTTCTACACGCAAATGAAATCGAAACCTAAAAATCGGTTTAAAAGAGAGGCCGGGACACAGACAAAAGAAAATACATAGAAACAGAGAAACGAAATGCACTGGCCATATGGATGGATGGGGCGTGCCGTGCCGCCAGAAAGGGGAGCACAAAGCCGCACACATGTTGCCACACAGGATTTTCGAGAAATGCGAGGGAAAATTGAAAATTGTCAAAAAGCGAAACAACAACAGCGGCAACCGAGAAAATAGATGCCAACAACAGGAAAAGCAATGAAAAGGCAGGCAACAGTGACGACGACAGCGTGAACGAAAAAGAAAACGAATTAATCAATGTTAACTGCATCTAGAGGTGGCAGCAGCAGGGAAGAGGCAACAGGGGCACAGGAAAGTCACCAAGAGTGTCGCATCGAAAGGGATCGAAGATGGGGGGGACAAAATGGAACGGGACGGGACAGGGCGAAGCACAGCCAGCCCGACATGCGCTTCAATTTCATTTGTTGCGCTTCAATTTCAAAACAAAACCAAACAACCGACGCAATCTATACCTATTCTTTATTTGCCACAAGTCGTAATTATATTTTTTAGAATGATTCGGCATTTGCCAGATTTTTGCAGCTGCTCTGCCTTTAAATCAAACGCAAAGTATTTCGGATTCCGGCCTTTGATTCCTGATTTTCTAATTTTCTGCATAGTCCCAACAAACCTTGCTGCAATGTACAGCATACCCTTGGACTTTGCAAGCGAAAATCAACTTTCGTTTTTCTAATTTTTTTTCCTAGTTAAAATCATTAAAACAGACACAAGAAAGAAATAATCAGTCATCTTTCTGCGTTTGCTTTAATTTCATTTTCTTTGCTTTTCCACAACGTACAGTGGGACATAAAGCATATAGCATGTGTGCGTGTGTGTGGCCCACTGTGCGGGGGGATGGGGGGTTTGTTTGTTTCACTTTCTCTAAGAGGGAGGTGGATCAGATTGGATCGGTTCGGATCAATTGATTTTAAATCTTCTTTTAAATTCTGACGCAACTTTCTTCCTCTCCCTCTAGTACACTGCGCTATTTTGTTTAGGTTTTCTATTTATGTGTGTGTTTTTTTTGTTTTTCTTCAACTGCTTCCCTTTTTCTTTCGTTTTCGGAAATAACTCAATTTGTTGTCAAGCCGCCTGTCAAACGTGTGTGTCCCGTGTCATGTGCGGTCTCTTTCACTCTTTCGCATAGAGACAAAAGGAGAGCAGTGTGCAGTGCAGTGCGTGTTTGTGTGTTCTCTCTTCCTGTTTATGCATTTCTCTTCGAATCCAACAAATGCCAAACATGTGTGGCCGATGGATGTGCGACATATTGAGCAGATTCCACGGAAACGTCAGCAGGCCAGCCCCTGCTATGTGCGGGAGGGAGAAAGGGCAGATATGTACATACATACATATGTACATATGCATATGTATGTAGGTAACGTCAAGAGGCAGCGTAGGGGGTTATTTTAACTGCACATTTCCTGCATTTTATTTGATTAAAGCTCAAAGAGAGACAGAACGATCATCAAACAGAGATCGATCGATCATGAGAAGGGGGGCGCTCCAACCCCAACCCGAAAAAGCCAGACGCAAGCCGAACTTCAACCTCCAACCGCGACAACAACGAATGAAATTGCAATACAAAGAGAGCAAAGAGCAAGAGAGCAGGGGCGGAAGAGTGGAACTGCGGAAGAGAGTGCGCGCGGATCAATTTGCCGGAGGACAGAAATTTAAGGCGGCACAGCACGAAGAGAGTGCACTTGATACGCTCTGAGGCTGTGTAGTTGAAACGGGGGTTTTCAAACGAATTTGTACTCTTTTTTTTTTGCATACATATTTTTTTTGGATCTCTGGCCTACGGCATTTTTCGGTTTGCCCTTTGTCAGAAGGTGCAGGGTCAGGGCAGTGCCGGGGTGTACGGAGGGGATCACAGTGGAGGGCAATTGCAGTTTGATATGTGGCCCCACACACACACACACACACACACACGTAAACAAAGAGGTTGATTTCTTTATCGCTTCTCTTTACCTTCTCTCCTCACCACACTCCTCTCCCATCATACAATTACTGCTTTTTCCGTTCTGCTTCGTTCTCTCTTCTTTCTTTGAGAATAGTTCCAGGAATCGAGAGAACAAAAAAACCAAAAATGTAAATGCAACTGCGTGTTGAATTCTTAAATTTTTATTTTTTGGGGTTTTAAAGAGAGTGGGAGGGGAGTGGTAGAGGCCGGGTCGGAGACAGAGCACAGGAAAAATTACAACAATAAATATGCATTGCTGCGGGCGGTGGAGGCAAGTCAGGGATCGGTTGTTTTAAGAGCCACCAGCAGCAGGAAACAACTTCGCCCAACCCTCTCGCTTGCAATGGCTCATAAATTAAGAGAAGCACAGATCAGGAGCAGAAGAGCAATTATCCATACCATGAAAAAGCAGAAGAAGAGACAGACATTAATTGCTCACGCACACCAGCACTAAGCTGACTGTCAAACAAATACATACATGCACACACACATTAGTCAGAGTTCGATCTCTATTTTCCCCCCTCTCGAAAAAGTCCACAAAGACCGTATGCCACTTAAATGATACACTAAGCCTGTATGACATTAAGGATAGAACTCGTAGCCTGTATGTCACTCACATTAGATTTTAAGCCTGTATGACACTCGTATTAAATCACAAGCCTTTACGGTAGCACCGCCCAACATGCGGTATGTAGTATTGCATCTATGAAGATGTGTGAGAGTAGCATCAGTTTTGAGGCATGAATTACATTATATGATTCATAATTACACTCACATGCTGCTTAATGCAATTGGATTTCGAAAATAAAAATATTTTTTGGCCTGATTTCGTTTATGATTACGAGCAAGAATAACTTATAATCGAAGTATATGATTGTATTAGCGGCCAGCATGTATAAGTGTCTGTGCGAAAATGTCAGTATGAGCGGGAGAATTATGATACTGAGATTTCCCATATAGGTAGACGCATAGAGAGCACATATTTATACAGCAATTTAATTGTTTATTGTTTTGCAACAAAATTGGGAGTCGATGCTCCCAAATTTTCATGTCCAATCCAAAACACACACATAAAAAAACCACACACAAAAAAGGTTCACAATCATTTAAAAACAACACTTTTTGCCATGAAATCGGTATGTTGTTCAGGTGTCGAGTGTGTATATTAAATGATATAAAAGTACATACAGTGATTTCGTTCAGTTATCAAGCACAGTTTGATCTTCAACTGTGAACTGTGGGCTCCAACTGTGAGGATTAATATGGATTAATCTGAAAAGCATTAAAACATTTTGATACTGTATGTTCAATGTACATATAAGCAGTATCATTGGTGGCACATTTAACTCATTTCCGAAATAATTTCCCAACAGTGGTTCTATCTTGAGTGTCATACAGATTCTGCCCAAACAAAAAGACAAGCAGCAGGAACGCAATACGCTACGGTACCAACACACACAAGTGTTTGGCTTTGTCCTATGGGGAAATGTTATACAGACTTAAACCACCGCTGCATCGAATGCAGCATGCGCAATTCTCTTTGTAATCGTTTACCTTCTTGTTCTCTTTCCTCGTTTACCGATGGATGATGGTTTGGTTTGTTCTTTCAGTTGTTCTTGTCGTTCTTTTGGCGATTCGTTTGTGTTTTCTTCTATTCTATTCTCCACTAAACTCACACACATTCACTATGTTCGTATTTTCTCTTGCGTCTCTTTTCTGTTTCTGTTGATCGTTTTGTGGTTTTGGAGTCACTGCACTTTTGTTTTGCTCTTTCCTTCTTTCATTCGTTTTTTTTTTGCTATGACAGCTGTTGCTTCTGCTTCTGCTTTATGCTGCACTTTAGATCTTGGATGCAAAAAACGTTTATTTCGTGAAAGGTTCTCTGGGGTGGGCACGTTTATCAAAAAAACTCTCCAGTTTGGGACACTTGTTTCGACACGCACGTCTCAGAATTCCGAAATGTTGATATTCGGTATTCTGTATGTTTTCTGTTTTGTGTGTGGCACTTGTTGCTTCTGCCGCCCGGCCTGGATTGGGGGGACAAGCGGCCAAAATTCTTGGCAAATATAGCACACGCGGCAACACTGTCTGCTGCTGTAGTTCGCAAAACAAAAAAAAAGTGCAACAATTATTCACAAATTTGCAGTTTTCTTTCTGTTTCGGGTTGCATTTGGAACACTAAACGAACGGCAAACGCCAAACGGTGAACGGTAAAAAAAATAATGAACTCCCTCCACTGCTTGGATCAACGGCAAACGACGAAATTATAAAAATTTATATTTTTTTATTTAAGTTATCAATATGGATATTTCGATGGGATGTATCAGCGAACTTTTTTGATTTACGAAAAAATCCGACACTAGTTGTTTCCTTTTCCGCGGCCAAGATTTCATTCATGTTCGGGGGCGGCAAGGCCGATTCATTCAAATGCGCCCGCCTTCAAATGTTGCTCGTCGATATGTGGCTGAAACACATGTTGCAGGCAAGGTACAAGAAAGGTGTGGACCACAAGTAAAATGGCTAACAAAATACAGCGCATGCAAGAAAGAATCAACCCCATTGCTGAATATACTGCGACGGCTTGCTCATATTTGCGGTTCAAGTATGAGTGGTGTGTTTTCATTCATTCATGAATAAACTGACTAGACATTTTAGAGTGCATTTTGAGTGTGTTTGCATTTTCAAGAGCTAAACGGCTCATTTTTTGCGTGCTGTCAGAGAGCGTTGCTGCCAAGCATGCTGCTGGCTGTCCGTACTCATGTTGCTTAATACCGGTTTGATTGCTATTTGTTGGTCAAATGTTGCTTGAAAACATCTCAAGAGAATGTGAAAACAGGTATGGATCACGAAATAATATGCCCATCAACATGAACTTCCATCAAGCTAACCTCACCTTGTTCTCCCTGCATGCACTGCTATTCTTACGCTCAAATGGGAGAGCGCTCTCTCGCTCTCTCTTTCTTTACAGTGAACGCCAGAAAATGTACGTCTCTCCATGATACGGTGGATGCCGAACCATATGTCATATGTTCATGTATCATGTATGTATGTGCTATTTACTAGAATTATTATGCATCTGCCGGTACAAAATTTTCCTTTTTTTATATTTTGCTCCACTGTAGCGCAATTTATGAATGAAGAATCGGTTCAACGGGATATTCCAGAAGATGCGCCAATTTCCTTATCTGGTCGCACTCTTGTATGATGCACTGTCCATCCTCCCCACTTCGCTACCACTCTCCCCCTAAACCCCTCATCCCATTGCACTATTTGCAGTAAGACGCACCCGCATATCGCAGCAGAAGCACTGCAACGGTCGCGTCTGCGCAAAACCACAACAGAGAGAGAGAGAGAGAGTAAAAGAGAGAAGGAGAAGGGATGGGCAAGTAAGGAGGGATTGTTATAGGGAGATGGCGTTAGCTGATTGAGAACAATAGGCAGGCGGCAGCGGCACCGGAAATTACTGCATCTGTTGTTTTGTTGTACTGTTTCTGCTTCTGCTTTTGCCTCCTCTTCTTCTTCTGCTTCGTATTCCTCTTCATTCTCTACTTCTTTTGCTACTCCCCCGCTCTTGTTTCTGAAGTTGCACTTGAATTGGTTTTCGTTTGCCTTTGCCTGTGTCCCGATCGCAGTTTCCCCTCTACACCCCTCTACACCCCTTGCTACCCAGTGCTCTCGTGCTCCCCTTTTCACTGCTTATTTTCAATTGCAGTATTGCCTACGCCGGCGCAGTGCACAGAGGCGTCGACAGAGGCAGGCAAAATCAAGTGCAAAGTGCAAAAGCAGCAACAGTTGCGTACACGTACAGTCGTGTCGTTAAATGTTTGCCTGTGTGTGTGTGTGTGGTGGGTGGCCAGTGCCAGTAAATGCTCCCACGCAAACAGTAGCCGGCTGCATTATGGTTCCCCCTGGTGCTCTTCTGCGCATGTTTGCCAAAAATTTTGCCGCTAGGTTGGTGCCGCTAGGTGTGGCTGCCGGTGTGCTGCTGGTGTGCTGCCGGTGCTGCAGCTGCTGAGCGCCTATCAAAAGCCGGTGAGAGCTCTGTCTCTTTCTAGGGCGAAAGTTTGCCCAGTGATAACACTTGATTAGAGATATGGAGTGACGTTTGGGGAGGGGGCTGTCACCATGAATGCACCTGCATTGTGCCAAAGACCAAGAGAAAATACTTGTAGGCCAGGCCCCATATCCTCAGATAAATATGTGTTTAGCAAGAAGTGAAGTTCCTGGTGCTGCTGCGAGGGGAGAGAGACCCACCTGTTGGGAAGAGAGTGACACTGACGGAAGCAGAGCAGAAGCAGAAGCAGTAGCCGACTCAGCAGAGATGCACCGAGAGAGAGAGACAGACACGCTCTTGTCTTTGCTTTGTTCATTCATGTAATTCGAATTTTATGTGCCAGAGGGAGAAAGAAGATAACGCCAATGTTGCTGCTGCTGCAGCAGCAGCATTTCTTCTACTTTTTGTAACTGCTTGCTTAAAATTAAAGATAATTATGATTACCAACAGACACAGCAGAGGTGGCGGAGGGAGAAGAAGTACATTCAAACTGCCAAGCAGTAGAAATCATTCATGCAGGCATCATGCTGTATATGCCTGTGTCTGTGTCTGCGTTTGTGGTGCCTTTGAGATACGCATCGGGCATACGCAGCGAGCCAAAGAACAGGGACGGAACAGAGACAGAGACAGCTTCAGTTCACAAATGATTACGATAAAAAAAGAACGAAAAGGAACAACAAAAAACAAAGCCACAAAGAACATCATGGGAACAGGTAAAAAAAACATCCATCTCTATGTTTTCAGCCCATTGTACTTTACGCACAACATAAAACAAAATTCAAATAAAAAGGGAAAGTTTATCAGCTAAGGGGATACCCTCTAATGCAAAAATTATCCCATGTATATTAGGAACAAATATAAATCAGAACACAAATAATGTTAAAGATCATATGACATTCGTAACGTGACACTCTTCATGGTGGTAGTAATACTCGTATACTAAACATGTGTTTAATACATATATTTATACCACACCCCATATGTGTAGGTACATGTTTCAAGTAACGTTGGCTAAAATATGTTTACCCGAGAACTGAACTGAATGCCCAAGCGCATATACCCCCCATTTGCTCGAATTTTTTCAGAGGGCCACAGGCAACAGGCAGCAGATGAAAAGGAAGAGTGAGAGAAAGAGAGAGAGAGATAAAAGGAGGCATAGACAGGCTCTTGGCTCACATGCTGATGAACTGGCGCTGATAGCGCGACCCTCACCAGACGCACCAACAGGATACACTGGGAGAAAAGAGTGCCTTAAACGATGGAGTTCATAAACTAAATTCGAAATGTGCCTTTAAGGTGTATCTTTTTTTTGTTCTCCCGGTGTATTTGCGCACTCACAGATACTTACTCACACATACACATGCAGACAGCGCCACAGGCGCAATAATGAAATTTTTCGGCTGGTGGAAGAAATTAAGACAAATCAAACAGGTTTCTCCGGGCCCTGCGCCTCTCTCTCTCTCTCTGGCAGAGCGCTTCAAAAGCAGCGCCGCATAAACCCTAAAAAAAACCAAAAAGGAAACACCAGAGGGAACGCGAGGGGGGCTACAACGTGTGGTATAGGGCCAAGAGGTGGTACTATGACGCAGGTAGGACACAGGCGGCGGCTCTCGTAAGGAAAATGATTTCGTAATTAGAAAATTAACAAGTCATTTTCTTCATTGAGGAGGGAATGAACAGCACAGCACCGAACAGAACAAAACAGAACAGAGAGCGTGTGAAAATGCGTGAAAAAGAAGACTTGCTGGTAGGGTTGCACAACCCCCATCGTTAGCCCTCGAAACCCCTAACGACAGCTACCCCTAAAACACTTTTCCGGGAGAACCGCAAGCGATGATAAATCAAAAGCATAAACAAAAACAATGAAAACAATCGGAATGACAGAACGCTGAAAACCAACTGGATAACACTCGAAATGCGTCATAATCTTGCCATTCCACAAGGATACCCACTGCCTAGGCCCTAGGGACACACAGAGAAGGGAGCGAGAGGCAGTGGGGGCAAGGAGCGTGCTAGGGACCTCCAATGCACACTGTGTGTGTTTGCTGACACTTTTGAGCTCTGGCTGTCAATTGGTTCCATTCCGTTGCGATTCAAATCACTGCGCAACGATAAGTATAAGCGTCCGGGGTAAACAGGAAAACACACAGAAAATCAAATCAGTCGACAGTCAGACAGTTTACAGATAGTTGGGTGTACGCATTGGGACTATGAGGATACCTCTTGTATCTACTAAAAGAATGCAATAAGTATACCCAGGGATTCATGGGATATAAACGCAACTAACACTAAAACGAATGCAATGTGAGGACAATGACACATGGTGTGACCCATGGCCGATGCACATTGTTGTGGCATGGATATGCCAACATGTCAAGATGGTGGATCGAATCAAGTGGCATTGTGGGCGTGAATTAGTTTGTAGATTAAGTAAACAAAGAATTAAATAAAGAAATATTTATGAGCACTTGTTGAAGTATCAAATTCTGCTCAGACTTCGGACTGCAGCGATTCTCAGACATTTATGGTTGACCCCTTTTTGGTGGTTCGGTTGTGGTCTCTGCCATTTCTCATAAATTACTTTCGATCTTTCCACAAACAAAAAAAAGAGAAATAAATAAATACAAACAAATTGTAAGAGAAGCGAAACATCAAAGCAGAAGATTCCTTTCGGTTGTGATTAATGATCCGCACCACATCAGCTGTCAATTGGCCATCAAATGGGCCCCCAAAAAACCGAAAAACAGATGAAAAAACTAACAAAAAAAACAAGAACCAGCCCACTTGTCAACCCATTTCAGTG
Source organism: Drosophila subobscura (assembly GCF_008121235.1). NCBI lineage: Eukaryota > Metazoa > Arthropoda > Insecta > Diptera > Drosophilidae > Drosophila > Drosophila subobscura. The sequence goes on along the minus strand of NC_048530.1, from coordinate 17,876,980 downwards.
TGGTCTCCGCAGTCGCAGTCTTGTGCCATAAATATGCATTAATGTTTCGGTGCAGCCAAAGACTCACGAAAACTCACGCCCAGAAATGTTCTTCTTTGGATCCACTCTGGCCCCCGGGGTCCACGGAGTCCACTGAGTCCACTCTTTTGTGTACATACATAAAACATGACAAAGGGAACAAGAGTCGAGTCCAGGATGAACACACACACAACACACACATACACTCTCTGTCCTTTCCAGACACAAGACACACCAGAGAGCCCTAAGCCCGGAGCCCTGAACCCAACGCGGTGTCCAAGGCTATGGTCAAAGGTTTATGCGGGCGCTCCGATTACGATCCAAATACATTTCTCTCCCTTTCAACGCAGCCATCAAGTGGGGCCATAAAAAATGCTTCTAGCATAAAACTTTAAATTAATTTCAGATGGAAGATGAAGGCAAAACGAATGCTGGGAAGGCGCTGCGGCTCGGTTCGGCAGATGTCACCTTACATTTCGAATCGAACGCTAATTAAAAACCCATGAAAACTGTGATCGAAATGATGGGTAGGCAGTCGGGAAACAGAGGGAACGCGGCTCATTATAAACGCGGTCAAGCAAGATATGATTTTCTCTCTTTCTACTTTTCGGGCTGAAAAAACGGGAGGAGGCGCCTTGTCATAATTATAGCCGCCACTTTGGTTCGAATGATTGAAGTGCTGCCTGCCGCATTGGGATCTGAGCATTTGCATAATGAAGTCGTCGGGGTCACCACTTAAGCTCCACTTGACGACGCCACACACAGCAAGCGGTGCAACGATGCAGCGATGCAGCGTGCCCCAAAAGTTCTTAAGGCTCTTCCCCCCCACAAAAGACAAAAATTAAACCCATTCCCGTTCTTTTCGGGGAATTTCTATGCCCGAATGGATGGATAGGGCTGGGTAGCTCTTTTGATATTCCCCATATCTGGGCCTTACTACTACCATTGTTATTACTATTACTCGTGGTATTCAAAAATTCGTCTCGAGAATGTTTATGTTGGTGGGTAGAATTGATTTGGTTTTATGCATTTTTAACGGAGTTTTTCCCAGAAACGCATTTCGTTTCATTTCTGTTTTTACAATCCAATAAATGGTCCAGGAGTGGGGGGCTAATGAAAGTGTTATAAATATGTATGGATCGATTGGGCGGTAGGTGGGCAATCGATTCGACTGGTAGAAGCTTTCCAAGTCGTGACGGAAAGTGAAAATCTTCGTTAAGCTTCGATTATGGAGCATGTTTCGGGTTTCGTTTGGAGACCCGAGAGCAGACCTTGGCCCACAGTCGAGTTTGATCAATGAAATATACTGCACATACAGTGCGTTTCGGGTGTGTCAGTTAAGGCAACTCAAGATCTTCATGATCCACCATCTCACAGCCTGAGAACGCACTGTTCCTGCCTCGTGTATCGATCGAGTGTGTACAGATATCTGATGATGATGCTGGCAACAGGAAATTGAATGCAATTATAGTGCCCGAATGTGCATCGAAGAAGGAAAAACCGCGCTCATCCCCAGCCACCAACCAACCACTCGACCAAAAATGAGTTCGCAGTGCACTTAGCGGTATGCCAGCAGGGGGAACAGAATGGAATGGAACGGAATGCGTATGCGTATGTATGCCCCATTCATAAGTTCTTGAAATCGAAATGCATTTTGTTGTTGTTGTTTTTTTCGTTTTTCTTAATGAAATTTTGTTGTTTTGCTTGGCAGGGAATGGGGCAGGCACCATTTGTTTGTTTGCCCAACACTTCCCGAGCAGAACCCCAACAGAATCGAGCCGCACAGAGGCAGGCCACTGAGCGCGAGGAAAATGCAATACGAATTCCATTGGATATGGATATGGATCGCCATCTAATTCAATTAAGATCGATCCATAGACAATCTCAAAGCTCTAACTGGCGCCGCCGCATCGATGGCTGCACACAGACACACACATTCGATGTGGCTGCCTCTTAATTCCTTTTAATTATCATTAATAAAAAATAAACTTTGCTGCAAGTTCAGCAAAGGGACTAATCTTTGTGGGCATCGTAGCAGTAACAGAACCAAGTGATTTCAATTCAAAAACAAAATAAACCTCTGAAACTCCTTGCGCTCCATATAAAAATGCGCGTAGTTTCCTAGAGCTTCAAAGTCTGCTTCCACTTATGATCTCTCTCCCCTCTGCTGGGGCTTTCCAACGTTTTCTTGTAGGTGTTAATTCTTGATGGACACAGGCCACAGCACAGTACCTTCATTAGCGACTCTGCCACAGCCGCAGCCGCAGCCACAGCCGTCGCCTCCTTCTTCTCCTCGCTGCTCGGATTGCCTATTTTGCTGGCATTGTCCTCAACACGACTCTCTGTTTCACACCTTTTTCGACGAGAGCAGTGCGATCGGGAGCGCGTAGAGTGGAGGAACCCAAACCCAAACCCAAAGACGAACCAGAGACCCAACGACAATGACAACAAATGAAATCCATACATAATCATAATACATAATACATAATACATAATAATGAGCACAATGAATAGTGTGGGGATGCATAGGGGAGTAGATAGAAGGGTGGGGAGAGTGGACCTGAACTGCCATCCTCCATCCACTCCACTCCACTCTTTGGCTGTGTGTTGAGGGCATTCATATTCTAATAGGCCACTTAAGATGCATAAGCGAAAAGAACCCCAATGGCCCAGACAATGGCCCAGACAATGAGCATCAAGTACGGCGCAGAGGGGGGAGCAGGAGACCCTGGAGGTGGAGTTGGAATAGGAGTGGGAGTACTCCCAAGTAGGAGCACAAGTTGGAGGCTGCTGCTGCTCCCAGCAGGAGCGGGAGGTAACCCAAATATTTTCCACATTAAGACCTAAGTAGCTTTGCTCATTAAGATAACAGAAAACAAATTCAAATCAAAAATAAAAGAAAGAGAAAGAGAAAAAAAAGAGTATCGACTTTGAATTGCTTCTGGTTCGATGCACTTTCTGGATTATGTAATGCCATCCAAATGTCTGTCCATTACCCATTACCCATTACCCATTCCCGATCCCAAGTCCCCCGATTGTAAGGTGTGCATTGTGAACTAATTTCTATATGGGTCACAACGCCACTTCTGCCCCAGACAACACAATACAGAAATGAAGGAGCGATGGCAGGCTGCAGCGAGCAGGGAGCAGGGAACACACATCTTTATGGATGGGAGCATCTGATCAATATCAAACGAAGCCAGGCCAGAAAAACCATTAAAATCGATTGCAAAATCATCAGTGTGCTCCAGCGGGAAGAATCGGGAATGGAAATGGAAATGGAAATGTGCGGAGTTGCAGTTGCAGATGCTGAGCGAAGGCATGGGATGAGGGGAATGGATGCCGCCTGCTTGCCGCTCAACCCAAAAAAGTGTTGCAATCTGTTAAATGATATACGAAGTGGTTACCTCAATACATGAATTGAGAGGCACAAAAGCGAGTGGGGAGTGGGCATTTGTTATGGGAATAGGGAATACAATCGGGAGACTAAAACTGAAAGCATTAGAGCCAACAGTTGGCCATACAAATGGAATCAAAGTATCGCTGGGGGCATATAAGATTTGCCAAATCAATTATAGGTAATGTTTCCATCAATAACTCGAAAGTGCGTAGAATAAGTTCTGCAAAAATGTGACTGGAAGTTTATCCCGTTGCGATATTATTTGCTTTTCCTCTGTGCCTGTCTCTGTTCTGAATTTATTTATATTTATGCAAAAGGAAAGTTTTGCCATTGCCTGTCATGGGCAATCCAAGCGATTTGCAAAGTCCTTGCCACGCAATCCACTTCCGAGACTCTTCGCTCTCTCTCTTTCTGGCGGCAACCTGTTGAGGCCTGACCATTTGAATGTCAAACGGCCTTAAGCCGTGCCAGCAAGGAGAATGGGGGCTAGGATGCGATGCAAATTTTCCATTCGATTGTTTGTGGCACGTGGCTGCGGCAAGTCTGGACGGAGACGAGCGGCAAAGACACTCAAATGCGCATCGTTCACGTGCGCCTTGTGGGTCCCCGGACACACAAGCAAATCATTCTCCACTCTCCCCATGGCTGGCCCCATTTGGAGCTACTACTTCAAGGCGAGGCACACGCAGGCAAACAGCTTAAGCAGCAGCAGGCCACGCCCACACACACAGACATATTCGAGCCAGCCAATTATCCTTTGCTTCCTGGGAACAGACACAAGCCTGCAAATACCCTAGGAATATACTTGAAAATACTCAACATACTAAATATACTGATTATACTTAATGCTAAAATACTAAATATACTGAATATAAAAAAATTGATTGAAATAATTAATTTACAAAATATTCGAAAAGTTATAAAAATTTTAAATATATTACTGAATATACGAAACATACCAAAAAAACTGAATGTACTGCATTTATTGCACATGCTGAACCTACGGAACATACTAAATATACTGAATATTTTCAATATTTTGAATATATTCAGTTAACTGACAAATAATTGAAATCCCTTGCAGCGATGGCAACTTGGAAGCAAACTAAGAAAAAGCCAAAAATAGCCACAGTCGAAATTCGATTCAATTAAAATCTCGTGTTTCATTTAAAGCACGCTCCTCCCGGCTGGAGTCCAGGCGTGGGAGTAGCCGAATGATGCAGGGGTAGTGGGGCAAGTCGGGGCAAGGCAAGAACTTGTGGCATAATAAGAATAGTAGAATAAGCAACCACAAATTGCTCTTTTACGCAACGAATCGACAACAAAGAGGGAGGCCAGTGGGCAGCCTCAGCACAGGGATATGGACAGCACCCACACGTTGCAAGGACACGTTCCGCTTACAGATGCTCCCAAAATCAGATCAAATGACGCACTATGAATGCTGCGTTTAATTGAAACTCAATAATAAGTGCGCACATACTTACACAAATTAAATTAGCAAGAAGACTATTTATAGATGGTGGGTGGCCATGGGCCCACAAGGAGTCACAGATGCTCCTTTGCTCAATCTTGAACTGCTGCCATGGACCGCAGAGTTCCCGCCATATCTAATACTCGTATTTATGCCTTCAGCAAAGCAAACTGTTTCAGCTGTGATCCCAACATTCACTCCATGGAATGGGAGATGGGAGGGAAAACTGTGTACATGCGAGTATATCTGTAATGTGTTGACAGTTTCTGGGCGCAGGGATTAACAGTGTATCCAGGATAAAAATACTCGTAATAATTACACATGGCAAAAGAGAAAAGAAAACGCAACAAGCGACAAGTCAACAGCAAGCGGCAGCCTCTCGATCCCATTCCTATTCTACTCAGAGACTCTTTGGATTTCATGGATATAGAATACCTCTGCTATATATAAACGGAATGAGTGCTCACGCACTCGAGTGCGAATGCTTCATCCACATGAAGCTGCAACTGCAACTGCAACAGCGACAGCGACAGGGACGCCTGCATTTGGCATTTGTTGCTGTGGCACTGGCACTGCCACTTGGCACTGGCAGTGACCGACCCGCAGACCAGATTTCTTCTCATTTTCTTCTCTCGTTGCTGCTTCAGAAAAGTTCAATGTGCCCCCTGACAGACCCCATCTCAGGCCCTGCCCCTCCCCTATGGCACACCAGTGCACCCTTTGTGGCGGCGGGACTGTTCAGTTCCGCATAGTTATGCCTTGATTACCAATTGTATGCCCCTACTCGGTGAGTGTGTGCGCCACCTCGGTCGCATCGGTTGGCATGGCACACGCTAAAACATTCATACTGCGACGACATCTATCCATTAGTCGCTACAAACAACAATTGGAAATCTCAGGGCAAACCTTGTTGAGAGTCTCTAGGAATCGAAACCTTTTGCACCACAACTTTCGCTCACTGCTCAGCCACACTGGGAGAGAGAGAGAGATCAAGCCCAAATGAGCTTTAGCTTGTCCTCAGTCTTCCCCTGAAGTGGCCTACATCTAAGGGGCATCTGTTGGTCGATTCCCTGCCGCACAGAATTTGTATCACTTCTGTCGTTCTGTTGCGTTGTTTGTTTGGTGTCACAGCAGCAGGTTGGCTCTCTCTCTCTCTCGTTCTCTCTCTGGCGGATTATCATCCGTCGTTGAGTTGAGGCTTTGTGGTCTGGATGATATTCCCTGACTTCTGGCAGGCTGTTGCATGGCGGCTGGGGGCTGGGGGCTGGGGGCTAGGTAGGTGCCACATACAATTGTTGGTCGACACGCCTTGAGGTAATTATGTAAATTACCTATCAACAACCTAAGCAACAACTGCAACAACTGCAACCGACAACAACCGACGACCGACGACGACAACTTATCAACTTTTGCTTTGGTTTTTGCTTTTGTATATGGGCCCTGGGGCGCTAACAAGGGGGCGGGGCCACACAGAGGAGGCGGCAGGAGGAGGCTGTATCGAAAATTTAGATAAATCTCACTCTGGGGCAGCAAAGAAAAACGAGAGAAAAAAGGCAAAACGAAATTATGACTATGCATCGTTCATGTCCGTCGAGTGTATCGGACATTCAAATCGCCAAATTGGCAAAACATTTTCTTTGCCAAAGGCAACAGCAGCAGAAAGGGGCGGCTGGCGGGGCGGGGGTTGCAGGCGCGAAGGGAAGGTCGCGGAAAAACTAAAAACGGAAAATGCACAAAAATATACATCCATAGATACACATTGATCGGTAGAGAGACAGAGACAGAGAGAGAGAGGGAGAGAGTGAGGCAGACAGACAGACAATATCCAAAAAGTAAAATTTTTTGTTTAAAAATGTTGTGTAAATTCCTTAAATCTGGAAAAATCTATAAACAAAATATAATTCGAACAAGCTGCAAATTGCTGTATTTTCATTCAAGTGGATCTCAAAATGAGAGCCAGAGAGAGAGAATGAAGTGTGAGTAGGAGGAATGCATGAAAGTAATTAAAATTGCCACCAAAATGTCTCTCAGACACGCGAGCGATCATCGACCAAGCTGAGGATGAATCCATTGACCAACTTTTGTTCTCTGTCTATGCCCTCCCCCCTATCCATCTCTCTTTCAGTCTTTTTTTATCAGTTCATCTTGCTCTCGTTTCTCTTCTTTTCTTTTCTTTTCTTTTCCTTGCTGCCCCTCTTTTATTCATCTTCTTTGCCTTCTCTGTGCTGGCTCTTTAATCTGCCACCAAACGAGGCGTGAAATTGTTCATGTTAGCTAATTGATCCTGACGGTCAACGGACAGTCACACACAGTCCCAGACCGTCCCGCACCGCAGCCTTACACGTCCATTGATCGGTTTGATCCGCAGGCTACACTGATCGCAGCAAGTATGTTGCCTTGGAGGCTCCCACTTACACACGGGATATGTGCCCATCGATTATTCTCTGCGATGCATGGAATATTCCATGACCGAGGTGTGCTGCCGCATGACGCGCTCAAGCAAACTGCTGGCACACATTTAAAATGTTACTTTAGTACTGCGCTAAGAACTTCTAACTTGCATCCTCTGTCTCTCCTCCAGCGGCTGATTCTATTTCATGAATTACTTCCTAGCTAATGCCCACTCTGCGGGATTACATGAACTATTACAACTGCTTGAGAGCTGTGTGTCGACGTCCACTCTTCAGCGTGTTGTAGCTGCCAATGAGGCTCCCCATCCAACCATGCCAAATGTGAGATTGGAAGTTACTGCTTTAGGGGAGAGTCCCATTCCATTCCCTTCCTTCCCAGTGCAGTGTTTACCCTGCGGCTTGTGCCATGCCACCAGCTGTCATATGCGATACATGCTGACCATCTACATACGAGCATTTGTATACTCTAATAATCGTACTCTCTCTCCCGGTCTAAATTGCTGACAATTAGCGTGCAGGACGGATGCGGTGGGATTTGGATTTGGATTCGCAAGTAGGGCGATGGATGGATGCCCGTGGCAGCTGCTGTTGCAATTCTGAAAATCTGTTTCTGCTTGTTACCATTTTCCCTTGTAAACAATGACAATGCCGTTTGGGTGTCTGTGGCTGCAGCAGGCGGCAGGCGGCAGGCGGTGCCTGGCGCAAGGTTAAGTTTGTTGTTGCCACGTTTAAGGTTGCACTCCAGCAATGAAATGTTTTGGGTGCGGGCGGTACAATAATAATGACTCGATGGGCAGTTGGGGAAGTAGGGAAATGGGTAGGGGTGCCCGTGCCTAACACCTTTTGGAGGGACCACCCGTGAACGAAAGGGGCAGGCACAAAAATCACCGTCGTGTGTGGTGTGGATGCCACACATTGAGGTAAGGCGCGGCACTGCACGGCACGGCGCGGTGCGGTGCGGAGCGGTGCCATCCATTCAAGTGGCACCGACAGCCAGCGTAAAAGGAGACAATTAATTTCATCGTTCGATTGAAAACACAAATCTTAAGCAGGAAAACGCTTGAAACTTGAGTTGCAACTCGCGCCCAAAGATTTGTGCTTGTGTGGCAGGCGGGGCACATGTGCGTACCTTCAGGAAAAGTCTTCGTGGCAAAGCTGTAAATGCTCTTGAGAATCAATATGACACATGTGTGTCGTGTGATATGTGAAGCTCAAGGAAGGCGCTGACGCTCTCTGCTCTCTGCTCGCAGATCGCAGATCGCTTTCATTTTCAATTCCATTTTAATCCCAAAGACCATCAGGAGTTCCTCCCATCTGCGACTCTATCCAACCAGACAAATGCTCCCATAAATTACAACAATCCTCTGCCCTACCCCCGAATAGAAAAACTTACACAGATTGCCATCGCGGGGATCGTTAAGTGAATTATTATTTATGGCCCATTGAGGCTACCAATATCGATGTTTACCGTAGTGATATCAATATTTACCAACTGCCTTTCTGGGGGTGTGTGTATTGTGTGTTGTTTATCCTATCGAATTCCACAAACTTCCAGTCCATTGAGCCATTTCGTTAAACCGCAAGATCAGCCACCAGCTCGCAGCTCGCTCTCTCCCTCGCTCTGGCCATATGGCACTCACAGATTTTTACCGCTTTACCCTTTTGACTTTCGAGCAGCCTTCCCATCCCTTCTCTTTCTCTCTCTCTCTCTCTCTGCCATGCAGATGCAACAACCCCCCTGTGTGTGTGTGTGGGATTTCGGAAGTCCTGCAATAAAATAATGTTCGTGTAAGCCAGTGTGCGCGTGCTCTCAATTATTTGCAAGCGATTGTCAACGCGTTTGCCCAGCCAGGCAGTCGTCTATCCATTCGTATGGGTCTAGCCATAGCCACAGGGGATGCGATGGGCCTCTAGGGGGTAGAGCAAAAAGTGGCCCAAAATGTATTACGTAGTTCGTACAAAAATCTACCCCCACCTGGCGGGTTTACTAGCCATTCTAGTCGAGATCTAGAGCCTCTCTTGAAGCTGGAATCGTTGCATCGCCTTCGGCTATCGATTTCAGTTTGATTGCCAATCGCAGCTTATCGCATTCCTAGAGCCTCCACCAATTTTCGAGTGGACTTTCCGTTGAATTCCACCGAATTCTAGCGCTCTCAAGTTTATTGTTGTGTGCCATGCCATTCAGCTGCAAACTTCTTTCACATACAGAGAAGACCAACAGAATAGATGTGCACCTGTGTGGCCTGCACTTTGTGCAGCTTTCGGGGGTTTGTGGAGATTCCAGGAACTTTTCTGATATTACATTTTCCTGCCGTTAATTACGTTCTATTCCTGGCATCAGCAGGCGGCGGCGGTGGCGGTGAACTTCAGAACAATCGAAGCAATAATCCATCCTTCAGGACAAAAGCTCCAGCCCAGCGTCCCTCACCTGTGTGTCCATGCCCCCCACACACATTTTTGGTTGGGAAATGCAAATCGCATTTCATGCAAACTGATTTTGCCTTTCATTCGGGCTCTTCATGGCCCCTTAAAGTAAGTATTCTCGTGGGCAGAGCACGAGAGTGCGAGAGAGGCTTTGTGGGTCTTAAGCCCCTGGCCTCAGCTGTACGAGCCTTGCAGACTCGCAGGCAGGCTTTAAGAGCCGTTTCCAAAAATTAATTCGCCTTGTTTTTTCGGGCGCTGTCTCTGTCTCTGATGCATGCCGCAATTTCGTATGCCACGCATTTGGGTTTAATTCTTCGGACACTTGACATGGCACCAGAAAAGCACCAAAAAAGCTGCAAAAATACGATTTTTTCGGGTTACAAATGGCAGCCATTAAGCACGTTAAGCCCTGGCTATGTGCAATCAATTTGGGAGACTTTAAATCTCTTGCTTCATAGGAAGCAACAAAATCTCTGTGGACTTTCAGGAGAAGCCTCTGTGAAGTGGTGACAGACGTCGCCATTGATGGACCAATCATTCTGAGACCTTTTCCATAGCTTAATTCTTTGTTGCATCTCAATATTCTGACCGCTGACTACTGTCTGAAGGGGATTCTGCAATTCTCCTCATGGTTGAGTGATGCAACATAAATTCCTGATGTATTTTAGAGGCAACGACTCACAGCGCGAAGAACTCACAGCTCGAATTATATCGAACAGAAATACTGCCCCACTCACGTGTCGTAATCACTCACCAAACGGCAGGCGACAAACGACAGACGAGCGACATGCCAGACTGCCAGACTGCTAGACGACATAAACAGGCTAAGCAGCTGCCCCGAATGGACTCTCCAGACTCTAGAGAGTGCGGGGGGCAGGAGCTTTCAGGAACAGCCCAAAAAAAACACACACACACAGAACATAAGAGAACGGAGCAGAGCATAACCCTTACTCAACGCCGAACACAACCCCCCAAAGAGCCGCGAGGAGATTGTTTTCGAGTGTTCGAGACACGTCCCTCCACACCCGCCTCTCCAGGCGGCATTCATCGCTAAAAAAAGATCGTGTTACAAGGCGTGCTTTTGACGCGTTTCAATCTCATAATGAACAAAGAAAAAAGCAATAATAAAATGTGCAAAATCACAGAAGGAAGCACAGAGCCGGCCAGAGCCGCTCCTGAGTGGAGGTTATGTGAATGTGAATGGAACTGCCGAGAACTGGAGCCTCGGTTACGACTCGTTTCAGCCATGGAGAACAAAGGAATAAAGCGCAGGGTTTTATTGGATATCGAAGGGTTTTCGCCACAGCTCGCATAACTCGCAGAAGCAAAAGTGAACAGCAGCAGCCGGGGCATCCATCCATCCGTCAGTCAGCCATTGATCGATTTGCTTGGAAACTAATTAAAAAATTCGACACATAAACAAATCAAATTGCATTTACGAGTATGTTTTGCATGTGCCTCGGGCTTCCTTTTTTTTGGCAAAAGTAAAATTACTTTGTAGATTTTCTTAACCTTTTGAGGTGGCCACAAGATGAGGCCACCAGCAAATGAAAAGTCAGGCACTTTCGTGCCGTGATAAACATTAAAGACCTTACGGATTGCCCTACAAATATTGCGAATTTTAACATTTCTCAGCACTTAAATGGCAAACAACTTGAAGCCTTCGTTTTTCGTTTATTTTGCGTACAATTTTGCAGTGTTTTTTTTTGCACAATTTAAATTTGTTCGCTGTTTGCTTTCAGCTCGGTTGTAGTTGGGTTTTCTGCGCTACTCACATCCCTTGACCAGACCATTTCTTCCTTCCCTTCGAAGTACGGAAAACAATCGAAAAGCAAAACGAGGAGCTGTAGGTCAAGGATTACGTTGGTCGAAGCATTAGGTACCCTGCAATAGTTTGAGTAAATTCGAGTCTGATGCAAACCAAGAAACTTGGAAGGACTGAAGATTGGGGCAAAGAGTACAAAGAATATTTGTGCAGAATTCCAAGTCTTTCGTTTCGCACAAATGGTCATGCTCTAGCTGCTCTGGAGGGTACATACACATTTATGTACATTTGCGTGGCAATATTAAAGGCAACCCCAAATTGTGGAGGTGGCAGCAACTGCAGTCGGCCGCAAGCCGTACCAGTGGCTGGCTGGCTGCTCCTGTGGCTGGCTGGCTGGCTGGCTGCTCCTCTTGTTGTTGCATTTTCTGCTGTCGCTGCTGTTGCTGCTGCTGCTGCTGCTGCTACAGTTGTTAATTCATGGAAATTTATGTTTAATGACGACAAAAAGCAACAAAAGCTGCACCTAGCAGCAGCAGCAGCAGCAGCCTCCCAACTGTCTGCAAAACTCCGAGGCAAATTGTGGCGGTGGCGGTGGCGGTGGCGGCTACGCTTTTCGGCTTCTCATTAAAAGTGAATTTGCCTGCCACCAGAACTGACCAACTGAGCCACTAGACTGTGTTAAATAAGCACCAAAGTGGCACCGCGTTTGCCGGTTGTCGTTGTCGTTGTCGTTGTTGGACGTTTGTCGCCGTCGCGTCGTCTGAGAATGCGGGCGGAAGAGTGCGTGGGCACCACGCGACACCACCACCACCACCACCACAACGACCACCAAAATAAACAACTACAAAATAAACCCGAAACCGAAAGTGCAACTTGCCACAAAAATTGGATTTCGCCCAGGCTTCAGCAGCAGCAGCAGCAGCAGCAACAACAAATAAAAAAAACAACACACAAATTGCAAAGAGCTTTATGACACCTGGCATGCAATTACATGGACATTCCATTCTTGTTCCCCCGCACGACAATCTGGCGGCAGTCCGCAAATCCCGCCATCAATTATGCAACACGAGTACCTGACACACACACACACACGCACGCACACACACACACACACACTGGCGATAGATGGCTGAATGAATGGATTTATGTAGATGTTTTTTATCCGATTTGATTCGATTTTATTATTTGTTAATTTGTTGTTTCGGTTGATTTTTGTGGGTTGCCGCCATCCGGTTGGACTGTAGCCAGACACTGCAAATCAGTCAGTGTTCTAGGCGTTTAATAGCCTGATTAATACACATACTTGTTGGAGGTACTGTGCTCAGGATTCGGCTTAATAGCGGATGCATATCGTAAGGATATCGTAAGCGTCCAAATCGAATTGCAACGCAAATAAATTCGACTGAATTCGTGGTCTCATTTGCCCGAAGAGAGGGAATTCAAACCTTATATTTCATATTAGAAATTATCCTCACACGTTAAGTGTTTGAAGCTGACTCTAACTTGTATATTTGCATACGTTTTTTTGAGTTTTCTTCCTTGATTATTCGCGATTTGGTTATTATTTTTACGCGCACATCCCCTCGAAATAATAATTAAATATTCCATAAATTCAAAAGCGTATTTGATGGCTTTTTGTATTCTTTCCTTTGCTCTTTGTTTTCTCTGTTTGTTCATTCGTGCATCCCCTGCCGATATGCATCAAACGCGACCAAGGCCAAAGGGTTAAGACTCATTGATTAGCCCAACAACAAAAGGAGTGCGCACTGCGATCATTCGACATGATATGATCTGAGGGCTACCCTTCTGGAACCACTGTTTCCTCCGCCCTAACCGATGACAATGAAAAAGGGGAAGCGGGAATACAACACAGAGAGATACAATCGCTTTGCTGTAGGAGCAAATCGTTATGTAAACCATAATCTATTTTAATCTTAGAACTCACGAAAATTAGCAAAGATCCCAGGTTATGGGATGGGCTAATTTTTGCCAGCGATTTTCAGTGCTCTCTGATAAGAGTTTTCAAATATTTCCTCTGAAAATATGCTAAAATATTGGTTCATCTTTCTTGTCTAGATTGAACGCTGATTCCCCACTAATTTAATAGCAGATTTAGTCAGCGCAGTGTCCTTTCCACGACCAGTGTGTGGAGGGAAGGAAACTCACTTGCGATTCGATCTTTAAGTCCGCTTGGCTGCTCTCAGCCTTTGTCTTATTCCTGGGCAACAAAGTAAGGAACCTCAGAAGATCTTCGGTTGCGAGCTGCTTGGAGGAGATCTGAAGAGCACTTCTAAGCAGGAAACGATATTTTTGGTTGTGTGGTTTCTGCCTGATGCCTGATGCCTGCTGATGCTGATGCTGCGGTTTGTCGTTTGTGATTCTGAGATGTTGTCTGGAGCATGTCTATCATCCTCGCCTCGCTCGTCTGTCCAACATTGTCTGCTTCCGGCTCACAGCTCTAGGCCACGCCCAGGCTCAACGCTTGGCCACATAAATCATGTTGTTGACCAGCGGGCCAACGGCAGCAGCAGCCCACTGTCATCGCCACAGCAACAGCCACAACAGCCACAACAGCCGCAGCAGAATGCGTGCCAAAAACGTTTTGTGCCACAAAATGCTGGCCATACGCTTTTTGGTTAGCGAGATACACTCATACGCTCTTTTTGCCATTATTTCTGTTGCGATTTCAAGTCAATCCAGTTGCTGACAGTCGAACATAAAAACTTAATTAAGCGACAGGGAGGCAGCGGGCAGTGGCAGTGGCAGTGGCGGACGGAGCACTCGGCACTACATTTGGATACAAGTACACTTGTTTGCCCCAGATTGCTGTGCCGCTGTGCCGCTGTGCGCGGCTTCTAAATCAAATCACATTATTTTTTTTTGGCTTTTGCTGAGGCGAAAGTAATGCGGCTGGGTCAACGGTGCGTATGCGCGATGCGGCTAACCTGACTGGCTCTCAGCCAACTGAAGTGTGGGGCAGCCAAGAAAGGGAGCGAGCTGCAGCAGTTGGGGGAGTAGGTGCCAAACAGACACACAATCTCAGGCGACTGATCAGTGGCATGCAACACAACCGACAAAAGACAAAAGACAAACGACAGACCAGAGGGAAGAGGGAAGAGGCACATCTCGCTTGAACTTTTCTCTCTCTCGTATTTTGCATCACGTAAAGTGGAGCAATGATCCGATGTGGCGTAAAGTGGGGGGCTGGCCAGTAGAGTGGGATGTGTGTGTGTTTGTGTGTGTGCGCGCAACAATTGGCCAACTATTTTGGTGGTGACTTTAATTGGCTTCAGCACAAAAAGATACACACGAAGCCCCGAAACAAAACGAAAGGAAACGGACGCTGTAGATGCATTTGGGATTCATTTTATTTTGGAATTTAGGATACCGAATCAATAGTGAAAAGTGCAAAGAGTGCCTTAAAATATGTCAAAAAAGACAGCGGCCACACAGCTGAGTAAAATATAAATGATTCCATACTCAAACCAGTAGCAAACAGCTTCCTGTATATTTAGTGTATTAATGAAGTTGATAACTTTGTTTGTTCCCGTTTCCCAAAAGCTTCCATCTACAATAGGAAATGTTCCAATGGTTCCTGTTCCAATTCACAGAAGCCACAGGAATCTGTCAATAATCGTTTCCATTTTTTATATACTCTTAGAAATATTTGATTAATATTTAACTTAATATTTGATGGCTCGATAAATCATAGAAAATAAATCGATAATTTATTAATCTATCAAATGGCAAATATTGAAATTAAATCAGACAAAGACAACTTAGTCTTGCCTCACTGTACCCGTAGACAAGTACGAGCAGCCAAAGCATGCATGAGAGGCGATTGAGCCCCGAATGGTTGCGGCCTAATGGTGTCAACACCGAAAACCAATTGGCAAAATGTAGATCTCAAAGGAGTTTGAGCGCGCAGGCGCTGCGGCCTTCGCTCTCAAAGGAGGCTCACAAATTTATGGCTTTCAATTGGCATTGACAGCGATAATTGGCCGCGTGTGCCGCCACGAAGCTAGCTAAGCCAAGCCGCCGCCATATGTACATATATTGTGTGTATATTTCGGCCATTAATCATCTTGGCCATGGCCTACAAAATGGATGTGCAGAAACAGAAGCAGAACCGAAGCAACGGACAACACGGTTCCACTTTCCTTTCAACGACAACGCAAACTTTGCTCAATTTATAGATTGAAAGACAGGGAACAAGACACTCGCAAAACACTCTTCATGTTCAAATTGATAGGACAAATAATTGTAGTTCTATCCACCAAGCAAACCAAGGGAAAATGCACTCTCTCTCTCGCATTTACAGGACACAATAAAATATTTATTGTGCGTTTTTGTCGGTGTGGGAGATAATTATAGGGTGGCAGCAACACAATTATAGTTCGATCGAAGGGAAGGGAAAAGGAGCTGTTCGAAAATAATTGTAGGTCACATAAATGCAGGCAAAAATCAATGAAAAAGGCAATCGACACGAATAATTCCTCCAATTCGATGGGGCAAGAATATCCTGAGAACTTCCTCGTAAAACCCATTTTAATTGGTAAAGTTGATACTCAGATTCATTCAATCATTCAGATAAAACGGTGATAATTAAGAGGAAACGTAAATTGCATTTCGAATTGTTCTTCCTTAGAAAAGGAAACGCTTTCGCTTGAAATGGGATACAATGTGAGAATATTTTCAAGGGTAAAGTTGGAATAAAGAAATTATTTTGAATTGGGAAAATACAGAGTATTTATTCAAGAATTTTTAAGTGAATGAAAAGCATCTGTGAGTAGAAATAAATCCGTGGAAATGAAGGGATTAATTTTAATTAGAGAGCAACTCATTATGGATGAAAATTTTAAAATTGCCTTCGTCTACCCACTCAGAAAGAGATTACTTAACTCCGTGTGCTCCTCGCACTTTTGGAGAGTTTTCAGAATTCAAAACGAACTCGAGGCTCAGACCGCACATGCTCGTAAAACTTTTTCATGCAGAACAAACCCACAAAAACTGAACACGAGCCTGAAAGCTCTGCACTCTACACTCAAAAACATATTCGCGGAAGCGCGAATTTCGTACGGCAATTAAGAGAACTTTTCCTACAATAAGAACGAGTGTGTGGTGTGGTGTGTGGCATTAGTTGTAAACATTTCGTGTGTTGAGGAGTGGATAATACGACTTACGATAATTAGTTATGTTTTGGCCAAAGAATCATTCAATTTGCAAGTGCAGAACGAGTGCTCAAAGGTGGTTCAAGGTAATCCCAGTTCAAAATATGCCACTAAACGTACAAGAACTATTCATAATTGCCATATATTGAAATAAAATTATATAATATTTAAAAAGTGTTTTGACACTCGCCTGTCCCTGAGACCATTTGCCCTCTAAGAGTGCTTTTCTTTGGTCCATTCAGAAAGTTTGCTCTCGTCGAAAATGTATACAAAATTATTCTATATATTCCGTGAACTGTATTTCCATTGGCAAACCCCTTAACAAAGTGAATCTGTAAGCCTTGAGGCACCTAATCGGCGGAAAGTGTTTCCATATCTCAATGGACATTAACCGATGGAACTTTTTCGGTCACTTGTTTATTTTTGGGTTTGTTGTTGTTGTTGCTGTTGCTGTTGCAGTGAGTACAACAGTACGTATGAGCATTGTTTTGGGTGGCTGTTTGTTATAATTTCAGATAAGTTTTAGATCGACGATTGTCGGTTGTTACATTGTTTGCTGGCTGGCTGGCTGCTGGCTGCTGGCTGCTTTTGTGGTTTGTTATTATGCAAATTTTGGCCAACAAATGCCACGAAAAAGCAACAAAAAACACACACAACGCTGCCGTTGCTGTTCCTTCTCTTTTTGTGTGTTGTTTTTGTTGGTTTGAATTTTAATTAATGTTGCGCATACGCTGTGTATACCCTGCAACTCCCATGCCTCATCCCCATCCCATTCGATCCCATCCCGAGGTGTGTTCGAAGCTGCTGCCGAGCAAAAAGTATGCCAAGTAAATACAGTTTTTCAAAAATTAAATAATGAGCACATTTGCTCTTGCCTTTGCCTTTGCTTTTGCTTTTGGGTTGTGTTTTTGTTTTTCCTCTTCTTCGACTGCTTGTTTTTAGATGCAGGCAGAGTCTAAACACTTTCACTAAGCAGCAGCACAGACAGACAAAAAACCCAATCCACCAAAGGCTACACGAATTTCGTGTCGTACATGACAAACTCCCAGCTCCCTCTACGTCGCTGTCGCTGTCTCTGGCCCAAAGGGGGCTGGCTAAAGGGGGGCTAAAGAGTTGCCCTGTATTGCAGGAATGTAGGGGGAGTTGTTGTGCCGACGATGGAGATGGTACACGGATTCAGAGACAGCGACGTGGTGACTGCAGAAATGGAAGTGGAAGTGGGAGGACAACAACAAACGGGCTCAAAATTGTTGATGCGAATGGCTCATCTGATGCCTGGCCAAGTGCCACAAAGCACACCAGGAAAAGGGTATTTTCCCTACCAATAAAGTTGTTTAAAATAATCTAAAATATTCCAAAGATATTTTAACATCGTTGGCACAACAACATCTGGCACTTACACAACAAATAATACTTTCAGTCCACGCGCCAGCTGTGCAATTAACGCAAAAGTATGGCTCTGATTCTAGTGCATTTTAAACTTAATATTTGGCAAAACATTTGTTCTTAAATTGCTGAAAATACCCAGTAGTATATCGCCAAAGGTCGAATAGGTTGAATAATCAAGGAAAATCCATTCAATTGGGAAACCTCCAACTAGCCTCTGCAATGCAATAAAAACTGAAGAGGCATCAAAATGTAACAACTTTAAGAGGTAACTCGAAGTGCTCGATAATTATCGATGCATCTCTGCAACAAGCAATGATGTGGGTAAACTATACTTAAAATGAAGTGAAGAAAATGAATATAGTGCGAGGAGAGCAGCAGAGTATCAGCAGATGATGCTGAAGGAGTAAGCAAAGACACCATCGAGTGCTTTGAGAGAGTTAATTGCCACTGGTACTGGAATGATGATTGGGGGGACTGAGCACTGAGCACTGCGCGCTGAGGGGACTGGGGACGGAGGAGACTCTGTGGCGAGTGGGACTCTGTGGCGACATTGATTAACGAGTGCTTAGTTAGAGCGGCACTCAGACACGCGCTGCTAATGCCACAATGCCACCAGACACATATTTGAGGATCCAGCAATGATACAACAGTCGACAACCGACAACCGACACCCAACAATCATCAGCGATGGACCACAGCAGCAGCAGCAAAAGTCAACAGCAATTGCGACAAAAGCTGCAAAATGCTCGCCACAACAAAAGTGCAATAATAATTCTCTTACTCTCCCTCTCTCTCTGTCTCTCCTCACCCTATTTTATGCGCTTTTGGTTTTCTCTTTCGCATTTTTATGATGAATAATTGAATGGGCTTCTAGGAACTAATTTCAAGAGAAGAAAGGAGAGAAAAGTACAAAAAAAAGAGCAGAGCGCGAGGCCCTGGAACTACATTTGTACATATTTCGAATTGTTTGTATTCTATTTTTTTTGCCTCATAAATGTGTGTGGAAGCGTGTGTGTGAAGGGGTATATTGGGACACATTGGATCAATTTATAATACAAAATGAATAAAACTATAAATATAATGATGGGATGAATAAATAAACAAAATAGCTTAGATGAAAAGTATTACTGCTGCCTCTTAGTGGTGCGTCGAAATATTTATAGGGTAGCTCTTGGGCGACTACAGTCTTGTTTTGCAGTTTTTTGGCTGTGCTCTCCAGGCAGGCATCTGTATAAATACTTTGAAGTGCTGTTTTTTAATTGCAAACCCACGTACCACCCCCCCACCTGATGATTAATTTTTGGACAGCCAGAACAAGGCAGCGCAAAAGGGAGAAGCATGGAGAGAGAGAGAGTAACAGAGAGGGAAGGGCAGGGCAGGGAGGGAATGGGAATGGGAGGTACTAGATCAACGACAATAAAGAGCTTTGACAGCTTTAAGTATACGCATTTATTTCGAATTTATTTCAAGTTAGTCTGTTGCACTCTGTCGCTGCTCTGCTCTGTCGCTGCTCTGCTCTGTCGCTGCTCTGTGTCTGTGTCGATGATCGAGAAATGTAGAATGGAGGTAAGCATCTACATATTGTACATTCGCATTCTATGTGGAAACACACAGATGCACACAATGTGCGTGCCACTGGGCATTGACCCAGCCAACTCTGCTGCTAAAATGTTTCCAGAGTACGCATCTCTGCTTGAACCAATGTCAGATGGAGGTGGCTGCTGCTGCTGCTGCTGCTGCTCCTGCTCTATGATGATTTCTTGCTCTTGAACTCGTGCTGTGGCTGTGTGTTTTGCTTTTAGTTTAGCTGCAAGTGCAACAATTGTGGCTTATGTTTTTGACATTCAAAGGTGGACTTTCCCTGCTCTCTTATTTAATTAATTGCTATATTAATTATTAGTATTGAATGTGTCTGCTGCTGGCATGCTGATCCGTTCTTTCTGTTGCTGTTCGAGGAAGGTTTCCTTTTGGTACCCTTAAGAGTACTTTGACACCTAATCTATCGCTCTAGATACTTTTTTACTCCCCCTATGGCACCATTATATGTGGCTTCAGATGTCTCTAGAGAGCCACCAAATACGTAATTAATACCCATATGGCTACTCGCCTCTTTCCTGTATTCTGTTTACATTTATTTATGCATCAACTTTGCCCTTTTCCCATAGATTTAATCTAAACAAAAAATAATATAATATAAATATAAATAGATTGAAATTCGTGTATTTTTGTCCCGTCTCGGTGCCCGTCAAGAGCAACTACAAATCATGCTACTAGTGAGTCACTCCAATCCAATAGCAAATTACGCACAAAAATAGCTTCAACAACAATTTGGCAAGACACAAAAATTGTGGCAAGCGGGCAGGTTAGACCTAGGTATGGCGGGGCACGGGGGAGGTGGATATGGAATGAATCACCTGGCCAACAGCTGGTCCAGAGCACTGCAATTCCCCGTTCCGTAATGCACTCTTTTGGTGTGTTTTATAGTCGAAATATAAGAAGCAATAGTTTGGTGTACGTTTACCCACATTTTAGAAGGACAACTCCTGTGGCATGCTGGTGGGGCAGACCCAGATGGCTGTGGCGCCTCAGCGATTGCTGGTGCTGCTGCTGTTGCGGCGTATGCTGCTGATCCAGGGCGGATTTAATCAATTGAAATGCCATTCTCTCGCTCGCTCTCTCGCTCTCTCTCTCTTGCAGTCTGTCTGTGATGTGTCTCTTCTAGTCATGGATCATCGGGAGGTCGATTGCATCACTTTTACCCGCTCTCGTCTCACAGCTAATTATAGCCCGACGACGCAAAGACGCACATTAATAATTTGGATGGAATTTTTAAACAAATCGCTCGCTGATTAACTCAACAGTTTCGGCCGGGGCATTATTTATAAATCAATACAGCCGACTGCGAGTACAAATCAAGTGTCAACGCCTCCCCTCAAAGCTGGAAGCTGGAAGCTGGAAGCTGGAAGCTGTAGCTGAAGCGAAGGGAATCACCCAATCACAATCACAATTTCTGAGTGTCTTTTTTTGTTAGTTATGTTTTGTGGAGTAATCACAAGATACACACACAGCTACAGAAGATACTCTCAGGCAGAGTGCACGGACACAGGTGATTTAGCAATCAATTAAATAATATTTTTCATCCACTTGCACTTGCACGAAGCACCAAACAAAATTGTCAAAGGAATTAAAGTTTGTGTTTTGTTTTGCTTGTGGGAACCGGCGAGCGCGCGCGACTCGAAAGCAACTGGGGAGCGAATGGCACACAACAAAAAAAGGCATGCGGCATGCCCGACAAGATCGATTCTACTGAAAACCACATCCACAACGAATGCCGAGCGTGAATGTGAATTTGAATGGAGCCCCCCGAGCTCGAGTCAGAGCCAGAGCCAGAGCCAGTCAGCCAGTGAGTCCGCGAGCAGCGAAAAATACAACCGAGCAAACCGAATGCGAGGGTTCGTCCAAGCACTGGGCAAAAGAAAAAGCAAAAGCAAAAGCAAAAGCCACACAGCAGAGCAGAGCAGAGCACAGCACAGCCACCAGAGCATGTGCCACACAAAAATCATGGATCGTTGGGTTGGCTGCCAGTGCCGCCTGCCTCCCTGACCGCCTCCCTTCCCGCGAGTGAGCTGCTGATAAAAATAAAAAAAGAACAAACTGCTGCTATGCCAATGGGGATCCGTCCGGGGGGGCCAGGCAGGCAGCATGCGATAAGATGGTACGGGAAAATGAAAAATGTGCTCCAGTTGCCTCCCTCCAGTGCGAGCAGCTGGCGGCATCTGTGGGGCATGGCCTGGCCATGGAGCATTGCCCTGCGATCAAGCAGCAGCGACATCTGTGAGACACACAAGATAAACTAAGCATGGCAGTGGCGACATCTGCCGCTTTCGGGTTGAACGTGCAGACACCAAATGCCACTAAGCGGTCAAGAGCTTCCCTAAAGCAACCAACAGATGGCGCTGTTGGCAATATGATAAGCTAATGCATTTCCATACGTATTTCTGCATAAAAATTAGGCTCTAAGTAACCAAAAATAAAGATTAAGTATTGCTGACAGCACTGGGGAATAAAGTGAAAGGCCTAAAACGGATGGGGTCATTGCTTTGGAGCGCTCTAAACAGCAGCACCACCTGTAGGTGGGTAGCAGCAGTAGTGCTTAACAACAGATGGAATAGATGGCGCTAGTTGCCCTCCACATCTAGAGGGTGCTGAGTCTCGGCTCGATTGATTCAAATGTTGTTGTGCACTCACCTTGCAGACCCGCATCATTGATGCTCGATGTGGACGTGGAGAATCCGGGCAGCTTGCGCCAGCCCTTGCGGTTCCAGAAGCTGCGCGCCTTCGACTCCGTTGCCGTTGCCACTGGCGTCATGAGCTGTACACCCGTTCGATGATTCAAGTTGAGATGATGATTTGGTCCTGGATCCTCGGCAGCCCGGATGCGGGCGCAGCTGAGTATGCGACGGCCGCAGGAGGCGCGCGTGAGGAAGGTGCTGCCGCTGCCGCTGCCGCTGCCCACGCCCATGCCCGCCTCATCGTAGACAGTGGCTGCCCGCTGAAAGGATCGACAGCTCTGTGTGGCCATCGTGGACATGGTGGCGGAGGCTGTGGGCGTCTGGCGGGCGCACTTGATGTGCTGCGTTTTGGTGAGGCGCAGACTGCCGATATAGCTGGCGCCGCTGCTGCCGCTGAAGCCACTGTCCAGGTCGCAGGCGGTGCCCGTGCCCCCCGAGGTGGTGGCTGCCGCCGGAGCCGTCTTGAGCGTGGCCAGCAGCAGCTGCTCCACGCCGCCGCTGCCAGTGTCGCTGCTATCACAGATGTTGTCCGCCGATGTGGAGGCGAGTCGCGCCAGCATCATTGACGGCTGTCCGCTGGCCGCCGTCACGCAGACAGTGGGCTTGGGGGGCGTGCCACTGTCTGTTGTGGCACTGCCATTGCCACTGCCACTGCCACTGCCAGTGCCAGTGCCTTCCCCCGTGCCACTGGGCTGCTGCGACACTTTGGGCGGACTCTCCGGCATGAGCATGGCCTCCACGCTGAGATTCAGCTCGCCCAGAATCTTGTGGTGGCGACTCTGCACCCGACGCTGCTCCTCCTCCACCAGCGTCTGATTGAGCGAACCCGCCGAATGGGAGCCCACCGCGCCCCTCAGCTGATGCTGATGCTGCTGCTGCTGCTGCTGGTGGGTCGATGGCTTTGGGGTGATTGACGAGGAGGACTGCAGGGCGGCCGCATTGATCTCCTCGTAGAAGTTCTCGCTCTGTCCCAGGCCCAGACGGGAGGCGGTGGCCAGCTTGTGGTAGCGCGTCTGGTAGGACTGCAGGGTGGCCGGCGAGACGAGCTGCTTGTTCTTCTTGCCCTTGGACAGCAGGGCGCGAATGGAGTTGGGCGGCGGCGGCTCGCTGGACGAGGAGGAGCTGGAGCAGGAGGAGTTGGTGGATGTCCCAGCCGTTGCCGCAGACGCTGCTGACGCTGAGCCGGCACCGCCCTTGGTGGCTGCCGCCGCGCCCTCCGGCCGGGGCACATTCGAATGGCGCATGGCAGCTCCCGGCTCATAGTACGCGTAGGAGTAGTCATGGTGGACATGGTGCTGCAGTGGGTGCTGCTGCTGCTGGTGGTGCTGCTGCTGCTGCTGCTGGTGGTGCGTGTGGATCCTGCCGAGTGTCTTGCTCTGGCGCGCCGCCAGCTGTTTGAGGTGGTGCGGCGAGGTCTCCTGTTCGTTGCAGATCTCAATGGCATCCGGATCGGGATCCGGATAGCGGGGCAGCAGCTGTCTTCTGCCTCCGTTCCGCTCCAGCAGCAGCGAGGTGGACACTCCGCCAGTTGCCGCCGAGGAGGCTGCTGCTGCTGCAACTGCTGCTGCTGCTGCTGGCGGCGGGTAGTCCGGTGGCGGTGGAAACTGCAGGCAGTGCTTAGCCACACCCACCCCGTGAATCCCCTCCAGCTGCTGTTGTTGCTGTTGCTGGAGCTTTTGCTGCTGCTTGAGTCGCTGCAGCTGCGTCTGCTGCTGCGTGTAATAGTTCTGATTGGCGGGATGCTGATGCTTCATCTTCGAGTGGACCAGCACCTTGCCCAGGTGATGGCTGTGTCCTCCAACCACTCCCACTCCCACTCCTGCTCCCACTCCCACACCCACTCCCACACCCACTGGCGCTCCCACACCCGCACTCCCGCTGGTGGCATTCACAGGGCTGGCAGTGATGATGCCCGTCGTCGGACCCGCGCTGGAGTTGCCGCTGTTGTTGCGTCTGCTTCCCAGGCCCAGGCTCTCCATGGCACATGGTTGACTCCTACTCCTCGCACTGCTTCGATCTGAAAAGGAAAAGAGCGCAAAAGTATTATAACTCATTGTGGGATCACGCGAATCTTCCATGCTAACATTTTCTGAAGTGTTCAATTCTGTGACAACTGACAGAGAAATAACAGACAGAGTAGCTCTACAGCCTAGTGGATTCTAAGAGCGCTGTTACAGCGAGTTAACAGAGCGCGCTAACAGTGTGCTGTTATAGGTGCAGCCTGTCTGCTGCTTTTAACACTTGGTCGGAGGGTTACAGTGCGCTGCAGCTGGGCTGTTAGTGGAGAAGCAGTAACAGGCTGTTAAACTGGGCTGCTAACAGCTGGCTGCCATGTGACAGCTCAATAAACATCTTCATTAGTGTTTACAGATTAGGCATCTCTCTGAGTCAAATAATCACAAAATGGCAAACAAGAGACCTTATACGTAGATATGTCTACTGTTATCTTTTCTGTCGAATCTATGTGGGATGCCAGAGAGAGCAGCAGACCAGCAGACCAGCAGTAGAGTTAACAGAGAAAGTAACAGAGACGAAGTGACTGTCAAGAGGAGAGAACCAGCCACAACGATCGCCATGCCATGACAACATGAGCGCCATTACTTAAAGTTCATTCAAGTTAAGTAAATACTGTGGCAGTACTGATCCCTTTCTCTGTCAGATATTTGTTTAGTTTAGTTTTAATAATTACTGCTACTTAATTACTGCTACTCTGGCGGCGCGCCAGAGCAAGACACTCGGCAGGATCCACACGCACCACCAGCAGCAGCAGCAGCAGCATCCACTGCAGCACCATGTCCACCATGACTACTCCTACGCGTACTATGAGCCGGGAGCTGCCATGCGCCATGACTTTTATCAGGAGACAAGGAATTTTAATAGACATAGTTGTACACCTGCAGAAGGGGCACCCCTGTCTCTCTTCCCCTCTTCATGGAGTTGTATGTTGAACAGGAAAAACAAATAGGAGCAGCTGCCACAGCGAGCCAGCGAGCCAGCCAGCCAGTCGTTGGATGGATGGATGTTTGGGTGGTTGGGGGTTTGGGGCCTTCCCGGAACTTTGACCGCTTGGCGGCACGCTCGAGTGCGGCAAGTAAATGCCGCATTCAGCGCCACGGCTTTCAGCATGCCACACACAATCCACACATGTCGCTGTGATTAATTGCCGCTAATTCAACAAAGTTCCTGGACTCTGACTCTGACTCCGACTCCGACTCCGACTATGCTCCTGGCTTTGACTCTGCCATGGCCAAAGGGTTTTTTCTCTACTTTTTGCTAAGGTTTAACTGAGCATTAATTTAATTGAAAAATAAAGCAGAAACAAGAAATACGTCTGGCTGGCTGATCCAAAGAATCACGCAGGAGTGCCGAGTACCCTTACCCTGAAAGCATTTCATGATGGATGAACAGAAAGTCAGATTTTTGTGCTCTTGCTCGTATGGGTACACAGTGGAGTGCATCCCAGCCATAATACTGCACTTGGATCCATTTCATTGATGATTCATTCGGGTGCAAGGAATGATTACAGCACTGGACTGAAACTCTATGATACATGCAGCGAACTAACTTCATCTGATCGCATTCTGTAGATTCCTTTCACATATGTAAGCGGAACATTCCTCCTGGAATGTGTTGGCCGCTTTTGTACCCGTGTTCTCATCATAATTTCAGCTACTTAACTGCCGTCTAAGCCGCCACGAAGTCGGGCTGTGGCAGATGATATTTTCAGTGGTTTGGCAAGATTATTGTTCAGATAAAGGACAGAGGGAGATGGGTAGGAGGCTAGGCATGAAGTCAGCCTTCAGCCCGCGAAACAAATAAGAAGATGATTTTCAAAGGAATTATTATTAAAGAATTGAAATCACTTCTAAAGTATGATTATGGGTTTAAAAAGTCTCACTATTTGTTATTGTTTCAATGGTATTTTCGTGGAGTACTTTTACACATTTTGTTAAACATTTTATCACACACTTCGCTTGAATTTTCAAACACAAATCGTAATCAAATCAGCTCCGAAAAGCAGTCTACTCCAGAAACTTCAACAGCTTTGAACACACATACCAAACAGAATTCAGTACGAAACGATCAACAGTAGAGACAACTCCAAAACTATAAACTACAAACTAAAACTACAAAGCAGCTCCCCGCACGTAAAGAAAAACACAAGTAAAATTTAATTTTAATTCATAATATTTGATGAATCCCCGTCAATGACTTTGTTTTCAACCGTTTCTACTTTGGACAGGTCGAACGCTGAACTGGTGGAGATGGACAATCCAGCAGTTGCCAATATGCTGGTCCAAGCCGAAAAGGTCCTGACAGTGGTGCAGGAGCACCGCACCACTCTACAGTTGGGAGCAGCTGGCTTGCTCTTTATGGTCGTGATAATGTTGCTGATGAATGTGCTCAAGAAACCTGTGCCTGGCCCTGTGGCTCGACCCACCCAGGCACCGATGGCAGATGTTCCGCCAGAGACTCCTCCCAAGAACCTGACCACCCAGCACCGATACAATCTCAGAAACACTCCAGCCCGTCGTTCCCGGGCATGTTACTGATATTCTGATATCAAAAAGATTTCAAAATTTCTAAATTTCACAATTTCAAGATTGAACCAACAATAAATTAAAAACCTTTTGGTGATTTGGAATACTTTTGAGTGCGTTTCGTTGAAGAGTTGAAGAGAAAATAAGTATTCCGAGTTGAAAAGAGAAAGAGCGCGGAGAGAGTTGGATTAAGATGATCATTCAAACAGAACAGGTTTCGTTTTGCCCGTGAATTATTATTGGCCAAGTGCAAGGCTTCATTCCACCTCCGCGCAGGCTTAACTGCACAGCATAAGCACATCCGTAAAGCTTTGGCTGCCTAGGAATAGTATCCATCGGTAGATGGGAGACCTAGTTATGCCGGTGCCGGCATATGCCATATGCTCGCTGATGCATGCAGTTCACCCAAAGAAGCTCCTTCACGGGGTAGAGAATATATGTAATAAAGTTGACGATGATAATGGCAGCGAAGGTTTGGCTCGCTAACATAGGTAGCCGAAAGACAGAGACGAAAAATGCAATTGGTAATTTGAGTAGATCTCAGTCGGGCTCTCCCTCTCTCTCTCGCTGTTCGCGGCGGAGTAGGTGTAACCCGAGACGGAGGCTAAGAACTGGGCAACTGGACACGAACGATCACGTTTGGCACACAGCAGGTCCCCAAATTAGCGTCTAAATTTAGCTACTCAACAAATTGAATTGAGCTCTCCAGCAGAGAGGGGCGCCCTCTCTCTCTTGCGCTCTCTCTCTTTGAGCTTCTTCTTTGTGCTTCTGGAATTTTTAAAGCTCTCTGCGTGTGCAATTGAATCTGCAGCAGGGGAGATTAGGGTTTGGGTGGGGACCACTGGGGAAACATCAAAAACCCCTAACGCATGGAGCATTGTCAACAGCCGGAGATACAACCAGCGGCAGGCGCAGCAAGAACTGAGTGGGCGTCGAGCAGGGAGCAGGGGTGCAAGGGTAAGGCAGTGCGTCGGTATAGCAGTGCAGGGAGAAGGGAGAAGGGGAGATCGGAAAGGGACCCAAAGGTACAAGATTGAAAATACCGGGGAGCGTAGCACTCGAAACCTTGGGCACAGCACCCTTGAGGCTCTCCCTGGGCTCCCCTGGGTCGTGGGGAGACCCTCTTGAGCTACCCCGTGCAGAGGGAAAACCGCTTCCTACCTCCGTCGGGATCCTAGGGTAAACTTTCTGCTCTGTTCTGTTCTGTTCTGTTGCCTTAAACAACATCCTTCCCATATGTGTACCCGCACGTGGAACACTCGTATGTGCGTAAGCGTCCTGCCCCTTTCGTTGGTTAGTTTGCTTGCTTTTGTTGTCTCTCTACGCTCTGTTTTTCCTCTGCTGTTTCACAATTTGAAGACCTACCCAACAGTGCACGTGGAGAGCAAAGGGCATGCCGTTTTGTTGCGCAGGTTTGCTCCCGATGGGTGCTGCCGCATGACGCGCAGCATGTTCCCCATACTAGGTAGGCTGCAGTTTAAACTTCAGAAACAAAAGGGAAACATCGCCCGATTGATACATCACAAAGTATTCTGACTGCACGGCGTTCAGACATATTTCAAAACAAATCGAAATCAAATAAATAAATATATTCAAGGTAAGTAAGAAGTAACCTCCATTATGCGCTAATATTGGACTGTTTGCTAGTAGTTTTAGCTGTAGAAGTTGCAGTTGTGGCAGTGGCAACAACCTAAAGTAAAGCTTCAATTTATATATTTGCAACTCTAATGATTAAAGGGCATCCCTCAAGTCGTGCTTGTTGTGTTTCCCGATTGTTTGTGTCTCTGTTTTTTCATAATTTTCCCTGCCATGCCCCGAGGGCACATTTTCCATGCAGCGTGCTGAAAGGAAAGTGAAGTGAAGTTGCCGCATGGTTGAGGGTGTGGCATGTGAGGCAATGATGCAGCAATGAGGAAGAGTGGAAAATCCATCAAGCATCTTCCCAGCCCCCGACGATGGATGCGTGGCGGAAGTCTTTCTTTGCTTTGCTTCCTTTGCTCACTCTTAAGTTTCTTTTCATGCCTCTCCCTGCTCTCCTTATCTCCTGCTGCCTCGTGTCCTCCCTGCCAGTGTTTTGCGCTCACTCTCTCAAGTGACTTTCGCTGATTGATTGGGTGGCGGTGTTGCTGCTGGCTGGTGGCTGTGGTGACCCCGATGGGGCACTTAATTAGAGACACACGCACGCACCGCACACCGCACACCGCACACAACACACAGGGAGAAGGACAAGCGGAGCAACTGCAACTGCAACAAGAAAAAAATTGTGCAGCTGCAAGAGAACTTTAATGGGGTAAACAGAAGGAAGGCCATTCCTACTCTCCACACTCCATGTCCCATGCTGCATGCCCCAATGCCAGCCTCGAGTGTCGAGTGGCTGCGTGGCTCCATGGCTGCATGGCTGCATGGCGCGTGTGCAACAGAAGCTGCAGCAGAAACAGCAGCCACAACAGCAACGCATTGCGATAATTATATGCTGAAATGCTGAGGCGGGGAGGCAGTAACAGCCCCAGGCAGGCAGCACACAAAGTGTTGCATGTTCTTCTATCATATTTACAATTTATGTGTCGCCAATTCACTCAGCCTCCGAGACACCCAACTCCCCGAACTCCATTTGCAACAGTCGCAGATCGCCGGAGTCCCTGTGCCCTCGTCCAGATCCATCCAACCATCGGATGATGCACGAGTGCGAACAAGTAATTAGAAAACATATCTCGAATTTTGTATTCGCCTCTTCCGTTCGTGCAACTCCAGAGAGTGGCTGTGGCTGCAGCTGCTTCCCCATTTCCCATTCCCCATTCCCTATTCCCCATTCCACATTCAGAGATTCTTTAGCGTCTACTCCTTTGGTGTTGCTCTGGGAGATGCCTTCTCAGAATTTCCCTTCAAGTTTCCCCAACTAATCTGAAATTATCTCTCTTGCAGTTTCACTTTAAAAGAGATTCTCCAGGGGCTGCTGGCTGGATTTTATTTGCAGTTTTCAGAGCTCTCCAAACACTCAGAGTTGAACCAATTAAGAACCGTGTCCCAGTCCTGCATATATCCTGCTGCAACCCTTCAATGCAAATGTGTGTGTGTCCGAGTGGCTGTTCCCCTTGTTTTCCTTGTATTTTCTTTAAGGATTCTACTGGATCTGCTTCTGGTTATTCGCCTTGTTGTCACTCGCTTTCGTTGATTGTTCGGCTGGGTGCATTGACTTGGCCGTGTCCGTGTCCGTGTCCTGCCTCTGCTCCTTTCTGCGCATTGTCAACAAGTGCGAGTGAAGCGGACGTTCCACAGTGAAAGGACGCACCGAAATGCACCACCACCGAGGAGTGTGTGTGTGTGGACATGGGGCAGATCCACGCTAGTTTCCCCAGCTGCATCTTTATATCCTTCAACAGAATATTTGCCTGCAGTTTAACCCCCCCTGTTTTCCGCATTCTTGTTTCATTTCTTTGCCAGCAAGAAAGTAAAATGAAAACATCAGGAAGGGTGCAGTGCAGTGGAGTGGAGTTTGTTTTCTGTTGTCCGCTTAGATACTGCAGCGGGGATAAAGGTGGAACCATGATGTGCGCTATCTCCCATCCATCCTATGCATATCCTCTCCCCATTCAGCCAAGCCCCCTGCCCTGCCCTGCCCTGCAATGCCCTGCCCCTCTCTCCTGATAAGCTTCATTGGATGTGCTGCATGTTCATGGCTTTTCCTGCTTTCCCACACACAGCCCGGCTAGCCGGCTTCTTTTGGGCCTCGTCTCTGGATTCTGGTATCCAGGTCTCTGGCGGCATTCTCTCTTGCTGCCTTCATGCTAAAGTGTCGTTTTCATTTGTGAACATTTTGTCAATTTCTACGCTTTCACTTTTCACACACGAACTCAAACACACACTCTTAGACTCACTTTTCTATCCACTTTGTCCCCCAGCCACACAGCGTTGGCTTTGTCTTTGGCGTTCGATTTTCAAGCGTTGACTTTTGTATTTTTGGAGCGAAATTTAAGAACAGAAATCCCCCAAAATCGTCGAAGGGTTTCCAGGTGAGTAGAGCAACATTTGCATACAAATCTCTGCAGCTTCAGTGATAAGTATTCCCTTCCATTTAGTAAAGCATCAATCATGCCTGTGCAAGCTAAGAATATTCTACGACTTCTTCGCCAGACTCTCGGCAGTCTCATGAAGCTCTTGCGTCGTGGCGGCTGCCAGGGAGAACCCGATCGCCATTATTATGTCTCATTCAAGGCTCAGAAGGATGACGAGCAACTGTATCGCTCCAGCGCGTGCTTCAGCCTGGATGGCTTCGATAGCGATGAAAGCGAAGACATAGAACACTTCAGCATTGTCAATAGTCAGACACGCAATCCATTTTAAACGAACAGCAACAAGACACACGGGACAAAGGGGACGAAGGGCGGGGTGGGGTGGTTACAATTAAATTATTTTCCATGTTATTATGTTTCGTTGATCGGAAATACCAATTGGTTTTATTTAAATTTGGGGTTTGGGTCTTTCAGGCTCTTAAAGTCCAAGTGCAACTCGCAGGCTGTTTTCCTGGCCCTGCTCTGAGTGGAAACCTTACCCCTAAGCCAATTAGTAATTAAAAACCCAGGAAAAACTTCCATTTAATGAGTCTCTTATGTATCTTAAGGATCTTGTTGGTGTTGTGGGCTGGGGCTGGCTCCTTGCTTCTTTTCTGTTTCTTTTTTGCATAAGCCAACCTGGAACTGAGGGTCAAAGATCTCTCTCGCTGTCTGTTTTCCCATGTTTTCTCCAACTCTCGAATGTATTTACACTTGACGGCAAATTATGCAAAAGAAAATCCAAAGTCACCCCAGGAGATTCTCAGGAGCAGGACTTGAAGATGCTGCTCGGATTTATGCCCGTGCGGCTCCCCCATATAATATTTTTTTTTGTGTTAAAAGCAAACTACATCCCGGGTACACATGCTCCACATAATTACATGGATGGATGGATGGATGGATGGTTGGTTGGTGCACCCAGGAGGCATCAGTAGGCAGCATTCCAGTTGCATTGTTTCGACTCCCCTCGGAACAGAACAATGCCACATGCCACATGCCTCATGCATCTAGCATTGGGCATGGGTCACCTTTTTTTATGTTTTTATTCCTGCCACCAGGATGGGCTTGGGGCTTGGGGCTTGGGGGCGTCTCCATCTTCTTTATTTTGTGCACTCAAGCGCCTTTTACTTTGTGCATAATTTCTTAAGCCTCTGCACAGGGGTGGGGAGTGGTGGCAGGTGCCGGGTTGAGTCACAAGGTCACTGGCCCTTGCCACACTGTGGCTTAGCACACACAAAGGCCTCATCCTGATCCCACCCACTGGTCAATCCAATGCAATTCATTAATGATTTTTTGTGTGTCCCTTAAAGGAAATGAAATGAAAGATTGATTCTGCAGAGTCCCCAAACCCAAACCCAAGCCCAAACCCAAACCCACGTCCAGTCAGTCTGCAATCCTTTTGCCTGACAGTGAGGAGCATCTCCATGTCCGCCTGCTCCCTCCTGCCTGTTTGTGTGTTCCATTAAGAGTAGCTCTTGGGCATGAATGAATGTCATCATCATCGTCATCGCCATCAACCCCACTCCCGCATTACCATGGGTACAAGTGGAGGGTGGGAGGGCGGCTCACATGGGAGAATGCCAAACCCAATCCCCGGTGAGTGCGGAGCAGAAGGAGGAGGCGGTGGAGGTGGAGGCTAGGGTGAAAGTAAAAATTACACTTGCAACGCGCGCGTGTGGCAGCAAACCCCAAAGCACCAGCCAACAGATTCTTTTTTTTTTTTGTTGCATGCAGCAGCAGCAAACGTCAAAGGCAAAACAACAGCAACAGCGACAGCGACAGAGAGTGAGAGAGAGAGAGAGAGAGAGAGAGCAAGAGAGAGACGTTTGTGGTGCTCATATCCCGGGGTCCTGGGCTCTGACTGACAGGGGAGATATTCCTGGGAAGAGCGAGAGAGTTCGTTAAACCTTTAAGCATCGAAGTTTTCATTTCTTCACACAAAAAGCAGCAGCAGCAGCAGCAGCAGCAGCAGCAAGCCAGGAGCCCCAGAACGAACTACAAACGGAATGGAAAGGGGAATTCGGGATTCGTCTTTGGGTTTGGGGTTTGGGGTTTGGGTTTTGGCGCGAATCCTTCCCTGGCCTGTGCCCGGGGCAGGTCGCGACTCGCTCGCTCGCTCTCGCTCTCTGGCAGAGATACTTTGATGCCAAGTGGCGACTCCAGCTTACCAGCAACCAGCAACCAGCTCCACATCTCTCTGGGTAACACTCCAAAACTTAGTGGCGCTGACAAAGCTCACACGGAATGCTCGCACACCATTCCATGGGGTGGCAGGCGTTGACAAGAGTCAATGACTGTTTGGCGGATTGTCGCATAGGTTGGGGGGGGGGACTGTGGAGTGGGTTCCAGGGTTGAATCAACCCAAAAGTGCGTTGCGTTAAAATTTAATTAACAAGCGTCAAACCACACGGACACGGACACGTCACGCACTTTTCTATGAGGCCATCCATCCATCCAGCCAGCCATGCCCCCACGAGACACTTGACACCTTGAACCACCAATTGATGTGCCAACGGAGATTATTTGGGGAAGGGAGGAAAAAGTGGGAAACAATGCTCCTTGGCCCCTGCTGCACCTGTTGTCTGTTGTGCCACTGATTCCCTATCTCGGATCACACACGAAAACCCCAAGGTTAACTGATCCTCAGCGATCTTCGCTGTTGTGCCTGCTAATTGAGGCTTGTAAGAGTGTTTGCCAGACAGCAAAACAGCCAGAAAGCAAGACAGCAAAAAGGTTAGATTGCCACCTTGCCCAAGCGCTTCACCAGAGATCTTGCCACAGAGATCACACGCTATCGATCTCTGCCACGAGGCTGGAAGGTGCTGCCACGGTAGCTGGCGTGTAACTGGGCAGCCTGACAGCATTTTACTTTCTCTCCGGCTCATGCGATCGCTCTAGCAATGATCTTCATTCCCCCATTCCCAGTGTGGGGGCCTGACACATCAGAAATTCTCGCAGGAGGAGTCTTCAGTACATTGTCCGCTAATTGATTTTGCTGCTTAAGTTTACAACGCGTAAATTTCTTGGTGAAATGTAACCGAAACTGAACACCCATGTCAGCTGGAGGCTCCAACTGTGAGTTGTGCCTGACCTCGAATGTCCTCTGTCCGCTGTCCACTGTCCGCTGCCCAGTGTCCGCTGTCCGCTGTCTCAGTGTTCACGTGTCCGCGGCTTGATGGTAATCGGCTTATGACTGCCTGGTTTCATTGTGGTCTGTGGACTGTGGGGCTCTGGGCTTTGGGTTTTTGTTTTTGTAAATGATATGCGTGTCCAGTGGCAAAAAGTGACAGCGCTAATGGGCAGAGGATGCACTGGCCAAGGCAGAGACTGAGACTGAGACTAAGGCCATGCCATGCCACGCATAGCTAAGCTCCATCTGCTCCTCCGCTTCCCTCGTTGGCTGATGAGACCGAGACTGAGGCTGAGGCTGAGGCAGAAGCTGCAGCTGAAACTGAAGCTGATGATGATGCGCTCAATCAGATGCGCTCAATAAACTTTGCAGCTACTTGGCATTGTTCGAATGCCAAACTGCAGTCTGGGGAGTTACGCTGCCGGAGCACCGGAATCCCTCACTAAGTGGCCAAAGTGTGTCGTCGTCGGGAGTCGGCGGTCGGGCTGTTGGAGTGTCCTCTCTGCTGCACGTCCCACAAGTTGTTTGTCGGTTGATTGCTGTTATGTGCTGGTATGCAACGCTTAACACGCCAAGTCAATTAAATGTTCGCTTCCGCAACTCTTGGCCTGAAAGGAAAGTGTAGCAAGCGGCTGGCTGCCAGCAGTTGAAACTGATGCCTCTCAGCTCCTCTATAGAGAGGAATGGGACTGGGCCTGGGACTGGGAATGGGAATGGCCAGCAGCAACAAATGCAGCTCATGTTTGATGTATCGCACATCCCAGTGTGGATGTGGACGCGTGGACACATGGACGTAGGATGTAGCTGGGCTTGGGCTTGGGCTTGGGCTTCGGGTTGGGGTCTTTAAGGAGCCTGTGGGATGGAAACTGGGTCTGTGGACGGACACTGGGCAAAGTGTCGATGAAGTGTTTATGGCAAAACAGCAAACATCAAAAGAGATTCCAATGGGCTCGAAACAGGTGAAGGGGAAAGCGGCTCGGAGCAGGGCAGGAATCTTTTTTCTTCAGCAGAGATTTCTTCAATAAACCTCTGGAAATTCCTCTACAAATAAATGTTAAATATTCCTTAAATTATTAACCAAAATCTCTATTGAATGGATTTTACATTCCGCTAAGCACCACCGAAAAAATGTTTGAATAAATGCTGCAACATTGAGGCGCATAAATGAAATTGTGGCCATTTCCATAATCATTTTGTGATTTGAAGCTAATGCGACTGTGGCTGCTGCTGCTGCTGCTGCTGCCAGGCACTCCTGGCACACTCATTCCCCAGCTACATGGAGTGGCATCCTCCAAGATGGGGCAATGACTCGACAATTGCCGCACTGCATTGGGGCAGACATCATTCAATTCGCGCCGCGTCATCGTTTGCATCCATTTGTGCAGAGCGCTGGCTGCCGTTAGATGCAGTTGCCGCTTGAGCCTTAGCCAAAGTTGAAGTCATCGCTGTGGCATTAACAATTAATGTGCCACAGCGGGCTACTGCTGCTCCACTTTGGCAGCCATGCCTCTGCCACAGCCACCCAATCTCTCCTGCGACTGTTCCTCCCCCCCTGCTCCGCTGAAGACGTTCATTGAAAACGTTTAAGGCGGCGGGTAAATTAAAGTAATTGCGCATACGCCGCGTTAGACGCTGGCTGGCATGACAATGGCAAATTGCTTGCCATATGACAAAATGAGGCACGTCACCTCCTTCCCGCACTCCCAACTTCCAACTCCCCTCACGCATCTTCCATCTCCCATATGCCTTCAGTCATCTCTCTGCCATCTCCCGGGAGCAGCGAAAGAAAGCAAAGAGCATCTTTCCATCCATATCCCAGCTGTCATTTTGGTTAAGTAAGCTTCGGGTACGACGACTGCTGAAGAGATTAGTCGAACAAGTTCTCTGGTCGTACTTTGGAGCCTCTAAAGGGACAGCCGGGAAGTCACCAAAGCACATAAAAGTGGAAGCAAATCGTTTCTTACGAGCTGTAAGAATGGAAAAGACAAATAATTGAATAGCAAGCAATCAGAGAAAAGGAAAAAGTATCCAAGCAAGTTGAAGAAATATCACAGAAGCAGCCACGATCAGCGATTCCCAACTAACAGCTGGAGCAGCTGTAGACCAGTAAAAGCTGTGGAAAGCCCAGAAGATAGAACAACCTTTGCAGGAAACAACACAAAAATATTGCCAAAGAAATACAAGTCAAAAATCAATGAATTTTCCCATAGATCGCATACAAAATGGCATGCCACACCTCCGCCGTTGCGAGTGGATTTTCCCACAATACAATTTACACACAAAATATAAAATCCTTTATTGTATTTGCAACAAATGCGCGATGCCTCGCGTCGCCCCTCGGTGCCTCCCGGTGTGCTGTGTGTGTGTGTGTGTGTGTGCCACTCCACTCCGCCTGTGGCATACATAAATTAGCCGGCACTAAAGCGAGTCAATTTCGTTGCACATTATGGCTCAAATTATCAATGCCCATAAAGTATTTCCTCTCTCTCTCGCTCGGTGTCTCTCTGGGAGTGAGGAGTGGGGAGCAGGGAGCAGGGAGACCATGGCCATGGCTGTGGTTCCCCACCACACAAAATGCGTTCATCACGTTTCCTCTTTTGCTTTTCTCCGCCGTTTAGTACGATATAAATTTGCGCGCAAAAACGAAATAAAACAGTTCCCCGGATACTGAGAGAGCGAAGGAGACAGAACTAGAAAAGCGTGGGAGTGGGAGAAGTTGCTGAGACGCCCACAAATGCTAACAAGAGAGAGAGAAAGAGAGAGAGAGAGAGAGAGAGAGAGAGGAGAGAGAGTGGGCATGGAGACAGCGTCTGTCTTCTGAGAGATTTTGTTTCGGTCGCTTCACGCTTCGAACTTTTCACCAAAACTTCACTTTGCCCCATCCTCTCTCTCTCTCTCGCTCTCTCTCTCTCTCGGGGCTGCAAGATCTCTCCGCTTGTTGTCTCTCGTCTCGGGTCCATTACACCGTTATAAATAAATGCACGTATTGCCATTACATTTCATTGTTCAACAGCCAACAGCTGCCAGCGTGCCCCAAGCCACACCAATCCTCCCCCTGCCCCTCTCAAGCCTCATTCTGCTGCTCCTCCTCCTCCTCCTACTCGATGTGGCATCCCCATCCTGTTGCCTAAATGGCGTTAAATATGGCATTGATGATCATTATCGTGAACCGAACGAATCCGCATCCCGTTTTTCTCTCTACCTCTTTCTGTTCGAGGCTATTCGCGTTATTAGCACAGTCCAAAAACCGATGAACGCTGCCGCACGACGCGCGATATGTTCCCCTCGAAATACTCTGTACATGAGGCTTCAGCACTAATAAATTAAAGCTGATAGGCAAACATTTTGATCAAAGTATTCCTTGGAATGTTTCCACCCAAGAGGAAGGCTTCCAGGGTATTCGTTGCTTCGTTTCGTCACAGTGCCAGCACCTCTCCTGTTTCGCTTGTGTTTTCCATCGGTTTCCGTCTTGTTGCTTGTGTCTTTTGCTGTTGCTGTTGTTGTTTCTGTTGGGTGTAATCCAATAGCCCCATCACGTCCCTCCACCATGTTGAGGTGTTAAAAATGTTTCTCCTCTTTTTTTGGGATCTCTTTTCTTTCTTTTATTTGTGGGGCACCCAGGCACAGGGGCGCTAATGAAGTGAAGAGGCGGCGGCGGCACAATTCAAATCTGACCGAAAGGCGAGAGGAACAGCAGAAATATTAAAGAACGTTTCTCGTCACGAATTAATATTTGGCCATTCCTGCCGCACCCACCCAGCAGCCAACTCCTTCGCACTCAGTGCCCATGCCCCCCGTGTCCTCTCTCTCGCTTGGAGATCTTTTGCGCCTCCTCCTTGTTGTGGTTTGGCAGTCATCTAATGAATGCCTCCAACGCCTGCCTGCCTGCCTGCCTGCCTGCCTGCCTGCCGGCCTGCTGTTGCTGTTGCTGTTGCGGCTGCTGCTTCATTCCCGATATCGGCAACGCCTACCCCAAGACTCATTTATAATTTTACGCGAATTGCCAAAGAGAGATCCCCATGGCACATCCTCATTCTCATCCACATCCACATCCTACCATGCTGCCATTGCGGTGTTGCAGTCGCCTCGCCAGTTCATGATCGTGCTGCACGTTTCGTGGCATTATTTACGGATATACACATACAGACAGCCAGACAGACAGACATCGATACATACACATTCCCCTCCGTCTCCACAGTTGACTAACAAGTTGCCGATTGGCCTGCTCCTGCTCCTGCTCCTGCTCCTGTTCCCCAGTCCCATTCCATCCAATTCCATGCCCATTTCATTGCTGGTTGTTCTTGCACATTAACTCCTTTGCCAATAATCATAATAATTTACGACCACCCAACAGCGACTGCTCTCTGCTCTGTGCTCTCTCTGCCAAGTGGAGTGTAGCAACTGGAGTGGAGTGGAGGATCCAAGTCGAAACATTTTGTAAGCATTTTGTTGCCGTGTGCAGGGTGCAGGGTGCAGGGGCATTGGGCGTGGTTCATCTGCATCTGCCTGCATGGAGGAGCAAAACGCAGACACATCTATAAATGAATTCACAGTAAATTTAATCGCTGATCACTGAATTGTGTTACCTGCCACACGACTCCACTTTACTTCACTCCACTCCCCACCACTCCGTTTCCAAAGATCGGCTGAGATGTACAACAAATGTAGCAAGCAGAGGGAATGCTTATTGGTGGATCCTCAGATCCAAACATGAGTTTTAACTTGTGAATCTTTGGATGATTGGCTTGTACCCCCAGCAGACACTCTACTTCGATTTCTTTCGATTTTTCTTGAACCATTTGGGGCATATTTTTCGGCTTATCTTTCAATCATCAATCAGCACTAATGAAGGCCTCACAATCAGCCAAGTCTATGCCTGACTCCACCTGATAATTGGATCGACTCTCAGACTCTCAGCCCAAGCGTGATCTAGACGAGTGGCACTCATGCCGCGCAGCCGGAAACTAAAGCAAAACTTTTGGCCACAACTTTTAGTTTTTGTGCACTCGATCGACATGGTCTAGACAGCGAGAGAAGAGTTTGAATGCGGAGCAAATAAATATACGAGTGAACGAGTATATAACTTTTCTGATTGATGCTGGCTTTCTGAGTGGTTTTTGGGTTTGGCAGAACTTTTTCACATATTCGTAATCGTTTGAATGCTGCTGATTCCTAGCTTTGTTTTGTGGCGAGCTTTTTCCAATTGCCATTTTCCGTTTTCCATTTTGCATTTTCCATTTTGGTATTTGTTTAATTGTGCATAATTAATTGATTTATAAGCTCTTCGGCGGCCCCAGAGAGCATTGTTTGCACATAGCCCCCGGACACAGTCTGTCCGTCAGTCGGTGTTGTTTATTTGTTGTTGCTGTCTGCGCACAACCGCAAAATTTATTTCAATTTGCGGTTAACAGTGGGGAATACGCACACCCAAAGCGCCAGTCACCTGCCGACTGACTGACCCCTGCCACAAAGGGCCACTCCGCATCTCCTTCTCATTTGTTTGTGCGGTTAGTTTTTTTTTTTATCCGTAGTTAATACAATTATATATGCAATACGTTGCATGCCCCCTCTGCTAAGCAACAATAACGGATGGAAGTTTAATTTTGGCCCAAAGATTGAAGAAAAAATAAAACAAGGAAACAGGAGAACCATTTCCAGGCAGCAGCAGTTTTGTATCTTTTTTGGCAGACTCCCAAAGCACAGAAATTTTATGGACTGTCCACACTCCATGCCGATCCACTCCACCCGTCTGTCTGTCTGTCTGTCAGCAGGAAAGCAAGTGCCGCCGGGACTTGGTTATTTCCTCTTTTTTCGGTAGAGTGCGAAAATAATATTTAAGTACTCTCCCGACAAAGAGAGGGAGAAAACAATGAACACTGGGTATATCCAGTAATTCCTGACAGATTTGGAAATAAAAATATATTGCAATGGTAAACGATTATTTTTGCTACTCGCTGCAGGGCTCAACCCAAAAGAGAGTTCGTCCCACTGCTTGTATGTTTCTGTTCCTCATTGTTGTCAGCGTCACAGCTCTCTCACAGAGTAGCTTAGCAGCAGAGGCTCTCTTTTCTGTCTCTTTTCACCGCCAGCTCTTTCCAGTAAGCTTCAAAATTGTTTTTTCTTTCTATTAAGCTGATGTTCATTCGTTTTAGCATATGGCACTGATTTCTCTGTAAAGCCCTGTGGCAACGGCCACTATTTTTAACGACCAAAGGACTAACATATGTTGCTTT
Organism: Drosophila subobscura; assembly: GCF_008121235.1. Lineage (NCBI taxonomy): Eukaryota > Metazoa > Arthropoda > Insecta > Diptera > Drosophilidae > Drosophila > Drosophila subobscura. Next base: position 17,836,686 of record NC_048530.1, on the reverse strand, counting down.
CTGTATGGTTAATAGGCTTAGTTGTTTTAGTTGCTTTTCCCCCAGTCGAAACAATGGACAAATGATGATAGTTGCAGGGCAGTTTTTCTGCAGTCAGCCCCCGGGGGTAGGGCATGGGCAAACAGCAGCATCCCAGCGACTCCGCCCACAGGGAACGAGTCAACAAACCAAATTGCCAGAGTGTATGAAAAGTGTTGACAAACACGCTGATGAGTGGACAGTGAAGCAGACACTGGGAGAGGCATGGGAAAGAGGCAGGCAGCCGGGCAGCCGGGCAGCCTGGCAAAAAGTAGGGACAGGACACAAACGCAACAATAAAAGAAAAATCAAACAAATGCATGGAGGGAAGCGAAGAGAAGAAACACAAAACGAAGCGATTACATAAATTCATTAAAATTAAAATGTTTGCAAAATGGAAGTCAGACAAACAGCAGCCGCAAACAAGCCAACAGCAGAGAGGGAGAGAGACAGGACACAGGACATACTAGACACAGGACATGACAGCACTGGACACACGACAGACAGTCCATCCAAACATTGTGGGGCTGTATGTACGAGCATGTGTACAACTATGGTGGAGTGGATGCGGGAGCCAACCGTTCACATGGCACATCGCGTATGCCAGATGTCAGTTTTCCGGAGACGAAATGGAACGTGTGTGCCCAAGGAGACGCGACTGGCAAGCAAACTTTACCTCGCTCTCTCACATCCTCTCTCTTAGCCAAAAATAAGAATATCAAAACTAACGACCTCGACTTTTAGATACCTAGTAGATAATTGTCAAATGCTCAAAGGAGAGACAAATCTTTTGAAACATTAGCTTTGGAGGCTTAATTAGAGTTCTCTCGCTACTAGTTACACACTACTCGCTCCTCGTTACTTATTGCTGAAGCTACTCTCTACTCTCTGATTGATACAAGAGTCCAATACATTTAGGAGAGGTAAAAATTACAATTTATAGATAGAATTTGACATAAGAAACGCATGAATGACGATCCATAAGAAAATCTTACATTTGTACCAGTGCAACCTTTGATAGCAAGCAAAACCAGCGAAAGAATTACAGGGCAGGTCAGTGCAGATTCAGATTGGGAATGGGAATTGGAATGAGTATGAAGTTTGAGAATAGAGTCCATTGCGGAGGTTAATCAAACACATACCGGCAATCATTCCGAATGCTGATTGTCTGCTGTGCTGTGCTGCTGCTCGGGGGATAAATCTGCGTACGAGTCTCGAAGGATAAACCTCTGTCCCTGTCTCTGGTTCTGGTTCCGGGTCTGACGCTGACACTGAGACTGAGACTGAGGCAAGCAAAAGAGTCGAGTCGCTAACCCAGTCGCTCCAGTCGGTCTGTCATTCTGTCGCTCACTTTGGCCAGTCATTCAAGCTGAGCTCAGGAGCTGAGGAGCTGCCGCAGTTTCTGTTGCTGTTGCTGCTGCTTTTGCTGTTGCATGATGATAATGCAGCATGACAATGCTAGGCCCATTCCCCTGACCCCTCTTTCTCTCTCCTCTCATGTATTGGCAACAATAAAACACTGTGAATGACAGACAGAGGAGTTCACAAGTTCAAATGCAGACTTGGCTTAGACAACGGTCCAGCCAACAGACAGTCCAAGTGCTACGAGTGTCCAATACGAGAAAGGATGTGATGTATGCACTGAAGGAAAATAAAAGCCAACTACTTGCGAATATTTTTTCACTTTGCACCATAGAATTGGGAGTATATAAGATATACATAATTTTGAGATCTGTAGAAATATTTTGGTAGGTGATTCGGCTGCATATGGACTTGAGACTTGAGACTGTGTACATTATCGACATCATATTATAATCGTAAATTACGATTACCTACGATTTAAGGTCGTAGGTTCTTGTGCCTCTACTCTTGTTTAATATTTTCAGTGTATGAAAAAGGTTCGAATGACTACCAGTACGAGTACGGGTACGTGGGCCAAATTGCACTGCCATTTACAGCAGAGGCCCAAGCAGCAACAACAACTGCATCAGCAGCAGCAGCAGCAGCAGAAGACTTCTTTTCAAAACCCTCATCCTTGTCCCCACCCACCTCTCCCCAGTACGCTTCATTCGCACAAAATGCTGCGTATAAAATGCGCATAAATAAAACGGTTGGTAGCCCACAGCCGAGCGGCAACAAAAAAAAAACACCAAGAAGAGATGAAAAAGAAGCAACAAAATCGAAGAGAAATATAAGAGAAACAAAAAAGAGTCTTCAGGAATTTACAGCCACACACATGGCGAAGCAACGAATGCCCTAACCACATCGTGAGAAGCTAATGCCGAAGTGCGCACCAAACTAAGAAGAGAGAGCCGCCCCCCCAGAGCTCTCTCTCTCTACCTCGAAACGCATACAGAACGAGATAATGGTGAGCGCTCTCAGGTCTGCCTCGTGGGATGTGCATGTGTGCATGCTTGGAGCAGATTCAAATGTACCTTCCACGCTGTAAAGGGTATCGCGAAACGAGAACGAGGCTTAAGCCTAAACGGTACTTTTTCAAAATACTCTCAAGGCAGAAGACGACGATGGAGCTACAACAACAACAAGAACAACAACACAGCAGAAAAGAAATGAGAAACGAACGGATAAAAAATGCCTTCGAAGCGCTGCGCATGCGTGGAGCGGAGCTTAAATGCTTTTGGCATACGTCAAGTGCCAGGCGAGCGTTGCCGTTGCCGTTGCTCTCTCTGTCTTTGTCTGTCTGTTCCTGTCTGTCTCCTCTATACCTGTCCCTGTCTCCTGTCCGTGGCCGTGTCCATGTCCGCGTCGGCGTCCGTGTCTGGGATGTGGCCCGTGAGCTGAAGTGACGTCTCGTTTTCGTTGTTGGCTGTTTCTGCTTCTGCTTCTGCTTATGCTGCAGACCCTAACCCTTTCCCTCTCTCAGCTTCTTGTCCTCCTGCCACAAAATGTCATTCGTTGCGCCCGTTGCACGCATTCCTGCAGCTATACCGCCACCGCCGCACCTACCCAATCCTGGGGGCATGCATCCTCAAGCCGATTGCCATTGGCATTTCGCATTTTTCGTTGCGTTTCGTTTTCTGGATCTCTTTTTCTTTTTTCCTTGTGCCGTCGGCTGCTGCTGCTGCTGCTGGCATTCGGTTTCAATTAGAAATTCATGATTCCGTGTGCCCCGTGTGCCCGTAACGGGCTCTGATGAGGCTACCCTGATGCTTTATTTTCCGAAGGGGGCATTAGAGCCTTTTTGCCCACAAATCGAAATCGCACCTACCACCTGATTGATATTTTGGGGAGTGGTCCAATTGAAATTTACAAGTATCTCCGGCTGCCGCGACTGTTGGACTGTACCTCCACGTTGACATCATTATAAAGTTTAATTTCGTGTCCGTTAGGATGCGTTCCCTGTGCTGTGTTCCCTCGGGGGATTATATCTGTGGTGTGTGTGAGTGTGTGTGTGTTCAGGGGGGATACCCATATAAACATTCGATAAGAGGAATCCTATGGGAGCCATACGATTTAATTTGTCCCTTGGGGCAATCTTTCACCTCAACTTTAAATTAATTTCTAGAATATTTAATGTTCCCGGAATCCAACAGGAAGCAGACTTAAGCTAAAGTTTAAGAAAAACCAAAAGCAACTGTCCTTCCTTTCTTTGTTCCTTTTGAAGTATTGATTCTAGGATCTCTACTCCCTCTTTTTGTTTGCAATTAATAGCAAAATAGCAAAATGTGAAACATCCTGCAGCCTGCCAACAAGCTACCATCAAAACCGCTTCTATGTCTGCCTGCTACTGCAGCACTTGCATCATTCTGTTGCATGTGGCAAATTGCATTTAATTAACACACACACACACACACACACACAGACAGACAGACAGACTCTTTGGCCTGTCAACGGACGCCATCAGCCATTATCATTGGCATTCAGATTCTCATCAGCGTTTTGCATTTGAAATGAAGTCATTACAATGACGAGGCCGCTCTCCACTCTCCACTCTGCATCCACACTCTCTCCTCTCACTTGATTCATGCATTGCCTCACATGCTGAGCGACATAGTCGAGGAGACGACGACGCGGCATTCCATTCGTAATATAATGCTGATAATTTCATTAAACAAAACACTGACAGTCCCTCAATCCAGCTATTTCCATTGCAGTCCGCGTCTTAATTCTCATTTAATTCTTCAATTTTTATGCAAGACAACAAAAAATTATAGCGACGTGGACGTTGCATTTTTTCCTTACGAAAAAGACCATGTAAAGCTCAAAGATTTATATTCCCCAGAGCTTATCCAATGTTTTAACTAACTCAAAAGCCTTGCAAACAATTACCAGAAACATTGAAATGGTATTCAAATAGAAAAGGCAGCAATAAAGTTAAGTTCAAATAGCAGAAAACAAAATCTGGGAATTGAAGGCAATATATTATTTTTCTGGTAAAAAGCGCACTCTATTTTTAGAGTGGGAAATATTAGAAGATAGTAGAACATAAATAGATATTTATCTGCCAATAACTCTGTATATTAAACGTGGAGGGTATCCCTCTAGTGGTAATCAGAATCAGCAACTGAATCTGAATCTGCATCTGCATCATATCTGTATCTGTATCTGTAGCTGTATCTGCATCTGTGTTGTCCGTACTCATTTAATGCTGATGAAGTGGAAATGAGATCTGACTTGCAGCTCCTTTTACTGTTACCCCCGGCCCCCTTTGGCCAACCCATTCCCAATCCCTTGTTAATTTGTCGCGCATTTTTTATGGCGGAAATTGTTGATTAATTTTGTGCCTTTTTTTCTCTCTTAGGAGGATTAGGAGGCTGCGGAATGAAGGGAGGGGACGTGGGGATCCTCGTTAGAGTGCCTCCACAATGTTGTTTCTTGGCATTTATTTTATGGCCAGAAGAACAGTAGAACAGGCGCATAAAAAGCCAGAGGAAAAACAATTTAAATAGTACAAATTGATAATTATTCCATGGTTGTGGCTTAAGAGATGGAGAGGATGAGGGAGAACGTGAATCTGAGATTGGCCAATAAACAAAGTTTGGGGGGGAGGCGTAGAGAGACGTGAGTCGTCCGGGTCCCCTGCAAAGCCATGACCAAGAGGGACTTAGTGCTGCCGCAATAAAAAGTCCCATTGAAGTCAACTCAAGTGCAAAAGTCAATGAAACTTTTATTACCAACATGCCACACGCACCCAACCAACAGTGCAGAGGGGGCGGCGATGCAGTGCGGTATTTAGGGGGCGCCACAAAAGAAGTGCAACAAACGACTTTTGTTCCAGGCAAAAGTTGCGTAAAGAAAAAAAAGAGAAAACAGCGGGGGGAAAAGGCTCAGCAGCCTCAGTGCTGGGGGTCGCATCCCCACTCCACGTGGAATTTCAACTCGGAAAACTCGGGAAATAAAACTCTTTTGCGATTAACCCAAAGGGCCCACAGAGAGGCCTACACCTACCCCCAAAGGCTCCTCCAACGAGCTGCCTCTTGCTCGCTTTTATTGAACTGTGTTCCGTGTGGCACTGGCAGGAAGAGCGAAAAGAAAGAAATTTCCGGAGCGCAGCAGCGACATGGGGCGTGGAATAGGCCATAGAATATCTAGGATTCAATTTATATTGAAGGATGAATGCTTCAGATTTTAGAGCGAAATTCGATCTACATATGATGACTGATGACAGTGGGAATGTATCTAATGGGTGGGGTCTTCTCGATCTTAAATATTTGAGGAATTTAAAACCTCTTATTCAGCCACCCGCTGATGGATTAATTAATTAAATTTTATTTTACGACGAATTCAGTAAGAATATTTGTAGTTTTGGTGTCCCCTCCACTCTCGACTGTCCACTCCATTAGTTTGCAATAAAAACCCTTGACTTTATACGACAATTCGTTAGTCCACACAGAATGGCACATAAAAGGACAGAGCTATAAAACTTACCAGAAATTAATAAGTTTTGTCTCCCGTTGGGAGTTGCAGTCGAAGTTTTGCGTTAGAATCCTCGCAGCACACAGCTGGATGGGTGGCTGGTGGTTCGTTCAACTCGTTCTTTGGCTCCTGATCCACTTCCAAGGGATTGGCAATGTCAATGGCACAAAATATATAATTTAATTGCGTAATTAAGCGCCGACTGGAGTCATAGACTACCAACATAATTCCGAGCTCAAATCGATTGCTTCAGACTGCACATCCTCTCGGGGATATAACCCGTGGACACCCATGGGTAGTGGTTGCTTCTGTCTCTCTCTCTTTTTGAGTTTTGTTATTGTTGTTGTTGTTTTAATGCTCAGTGGGAGCCTCAGTCTCCCTTTCTCTTTATTTTTTAAACTTTTTGTAGCACTGCATTTGGTGTTTCTCCTGTTTTGAAATTATTTCTAAGTTTTAAATGAGCTTTAAATACGAATTTTGGTTTTAATTGGCATCACAATTAATTGCATATTTACTATATAGAACTTTTTATACCCTTGCAGATGGAAAAACCTGGTTTTTTAAGAGAATTACGTCTAACTCAGTCAAGATATTGTTTAATATTTGAACTTAATTAAATATGGATACATTTTTGCGAAGTATTTTAGTAGATGATTTATTAGGGATTCAATTTTAAACAAAAATATTGCCTTTTATCGTTGCCAAAAGGTGTTGAATTATTTTAAAATATTTGATTTATTGTTTAAATTTAGATTCTATACACACACAATTCTGTTTACAAAGGCTTCTTTGGTGTGATATAAATTTAATCAAATCAAATTAAAAAGGGGAAAACTATCAAACATAAAAAATGTATTCCATTTCGATCTGCAAAAGGTTTTAACAGCTTCGGGGTTTCTGTGTTTTATTGTGGCACCGGATAATTGTAATATTTTAAACAATTGTTCACCTATTTGTTGTTGTTGTTGTTTATTATTTGCTGTAAAGAAAAGAAGGAACATCGAAATTAATTAACATATTAAGAGATCAATTACAACAATATAGTGACCATAAATAGAGAGTTGCAAAAAGTATATTCAAGGGTATCCAAAGCTTCGACCAGAGCAAAAAGCATGGAAATGGCAATTGATTTGTGGAGTCTGCGAATGGGCGAGATGGGGCCGATATGAGGGCAGGGAGTGGGGATGCACCGCGAAACACTTAAAGGCCACTTAAGAGCCATGGACATCTAACCCCTTCCCCACTGCACCGACTTTGCACTGCCTTTTGCTTTTAACTTTTATCAACATTGTAATTTCAGCTTGCTCCTCATCTGAGCTCTCCCTCTCTCTCTCTCTCTCTCATGCTCATATTCTCCAAGCTAGAAAGCAGACGAAGGAAGAAGTCTGTGCGGGATAAGTTCTGTCTTACTTAGACTTAGGGATACCCTTTCAGGTGATCCTTTATATTGTTTTCCTTTTTCTTGGTTTAATATCTTTGAAGAATTGAACAAATAGCAACAAATCGGAATCACATGGGAATAGAAGGGAATTATAAACCCAGTCCGCATACGCTTTAGTTTAGATTCTTCTGCCTGTGGAGTTCCTTCCATATGCCCTTCCAATCAACGAAGCTAACTGTGGATTCCTACAGAGTGAAAGAAAATCAGAGGCTTGCGAGTGAGTGTGGGTGGAACGTGGAACGTGGAACGGTACGCAATGGAATAGAACGGAGGGCTGAGAGAGCAAGAGAGCTTACTCGTAAGATGAAATAAAAAGCGGCAGAAAATAACGATGTTGAAATCACTTAGCTTACAAAATGCAATAATATGTACAGCTCTTCCTGCTCTTCCTCTGCGGCACACTCCGCAACAGTGCAACATTAGTAGCGTTTACAGAGTCTTTTGTTGCTGTGTTGCCTTGCTAGTTCTTCCACATCCCCGTGCCCCTTGGACTGCCACTGCCGCAGCCACTTCCTCTTCGTCTTGTGCCTCCCATACCCCCCGTGCAGCTTGCTCTATCTGGGTCTTTTGGTATGAAAAAAGCCAAAGGGCATGTGTACAAGATATGCAAAATACGGGGTAAAAGCAGGGAGAGCGTAGCTACTACATGAGGACACAGAGAGAGAGCGCTGCAGAGTGTGAGAGCGGGCGGGGGAGCGCGAGCTTTCGAATTGGGAGGGAGAGCAAATTGAAAGCCAAAGCGGATTGCCATTACTTAGAGGCGCGTTGCAAGCGCTTCATTGAGCGGGAATTTCGAGTACTGGTGCCAACGATGCGGGGGGAGCTGACAGGGTAATAGGCAATTCGAGCAAAAGAAAAAAAAATAAAATTGAAAGCCGAAGTTTCATGGCGAACTGTAACACCATTGGGGGGATACCCTGCTAGTTGCCAAAAACATTTTTAGAGGAAAGATAATAGGATCTTTTGGCATTTAATATGACAGGCTTGGATTCCTTTATAATAAATTAACGAGAATTCTAGCCGAAAATGTGCAAGTCTACAATTTCGCACTGCATTCATTTTCTACGAAATATCACAACAAATTCCCTCCACACGATGTGTTCTTCCCCAATGTAGAGCATTTTCCCAGTCCATGTCTTGTGTTGCAGTGTCAGTGTGGCATGCAATATAGCAAGATGCCCACCCCTCCCCCTTGTACATCGACCCCCCCAAATGTCTCCTAGACTTCCACGAACTTTGCGTTGTGCAAAAAGTCAAATGCGCTTATAACACTACAAAATACAAAAGCCGCAGAGTCTCGCATTCGCTTGTTGCAAGTTCGAAGTTGCAGCCAGCCAGCCAGCCACAGTGGCAGTGGCAAGGGGCAAGGGACAGGCTGCAAGCGGCAGTCGGCAGTCGGCAGTCGGCACTGGGGAACTGAGACTGAGGCTCAGGTTTTGGGGTTAGAGTTGGCCAGGCAAAGACAGCAATGGCGACAGTTGCACTGCAGCGGTACAGGCGGCGGAGGGACAGAGACAGAGAAAGAGACAGCGACAGCGACAGCGACAGACATGGCTTACAATTGCAAGGCGACTAATTGGTTTACTTATGGCCTTTATTCCACTGACTCCGCGTGCCCCTGCTCCGCTGCCGCTGCCGCTGCCGCTCCGTTGCAGCCACCGCTCGCCGCATGCAACACTTTTTGAGCTCCCATAATTGTGCGACGGGGGAACACCTTCACGGTGCTGCCTGCGACTCAATTTGCCGGTCGCAACGATTCTCTTTTTTTCGTCTTTTTTCCTTCTCTTTTTTGGCCACACACACACACACACACACAGAGCCAGGATAGTTAACAATCAATTATGGTGCGGTCTGGTATGCCGTCTGGGGTGGGGTGCCACAGGGTGGTCAGTTTTTGGGGACTGGAACACCCTGCAATCGCTGAGTCCATCAATGAGGATTATAGGTATATTTGGGTATTAAAGAACCCATAAACAATGTGTAGATATTTTAACCAAAATAAAGAGAACTTTAATGCAGCATTCAGTGGGTATCCCCCGCTTCGTAACCGATTAACGCTGCCCCTCAATTATTATCCCACGAAACTTGTGGCATTATACGGCGATTGAGAGAGAGTTTTCGGGGTCCCTTGAGTCGCTGTTTGCTTAGACTGTTCCGGAGCGGGGGGTTTCGCCGTTAAGCGATTGCCTTTTGCCTTTGAGCGGGAGCAGGCCGCTGATGAAATTCCTGATTCCTGCCACTGCCACAAGCAGGCAGCAACAACAAATGATTACTTATTTAAAAACTCCATTAGAACACGTTCATTTACAAGAGGGAAGACCAGCGGACGAGGAGGCGATTGCCAACGACGACGACGACGACGAGGACGACGTCCGTGGCCAAGAAGGATGAGGAAGATGAGGCTAAAGAAAGGGTTATAGGACCATACAGTGCGTCTCCATAACTGCAAGTGAGCTTAGGCAATGGAGTTGACATTTATGGTACAAGTTTTTGAGTTTAGCGAGTGGAGGTGATGGCGAGTGGAGTTTACAGCGAGCAAAAATGGGTAAATTACATGACAATCGCGAAATAAAAGTCGTTTCTTATTGGTTTTCCGCTGCTGCATTTCCACAGCGTATAAATGTGTGGCACTCAAAGTTGTGCCTGTACTTATACGTTCGGTATGCACTGTATGCAACGTTGAGGCTAACTCATTTCTCATTTTCCCATTAACTTGGGCAAATACTATGTCATCATCAAACAAGCCCAAAGACCAAACGCCGGACGATGCCTGTTGGACGGGCTGGCGCGCACAGGGGGCTGGGGGGGGGGGGATGGAGCTAAAGGGCCGTTGCCATTGCCAAAGAGCTGCCAGGAAGCAGCTTCAAACTCAATTTAGTTAAATTTTCTTTCCCATATAACTCGTAGATTTTTTTTTGTTGTTGGCAAAATTAATTTTTCGTTTTGGGGCCATGAAGCTGAAGCGACTTCATGCCCAGGCAATTAGCTGGCAGAAAGAGAGAGAGAGAGAGAGAGAGACCCACAGGAGGATTCACTCAAATCAAAGACCAAAAGTATCGTAACTATCATACGATTCGATGGTATATACGATAGAGAGTCAGAGGAGAGAGAAAGCGAGGGGAAAATGCTGTCGGATATGAATTGGGATACGTGGAAATGCATTGGGGTTGATGTGGGTGTCTTATCCGCTGAAGTTTCGATTTCCAATTGATACCCTGTATTTTAAAGAATTCAAAGAGCTTATCTTATCCGTATTGATGGCTACAACTTTGAAGACGGTTAACAGCTCTACTCGATATCATATCTTCTCGCTATCAGCTCTACTCGGCATCAGCTCTCATAGCTTCTTATTTATTGGAGACTAAAGCCCTAAGTACCTTGCCCATCGCCACTTCCTGCTTATTTGGTGTGTCAAAATCTGTATGGACTGGAGGGTATCCTTTAGTCGAACTATGTGCGCATTTATGAGCAGCGTTTTCTGCTTCAGCATTTTCTATTTGGTGATTTGGTGGGCAGCAGGACAGCAGCGGCAGCAGCACAAGGGGCTCTGGAGGCTTGTTGGTGGGAAGGGAGGCCAAACAGCTTTAGACACTTTAACACATTCCACTGGGAATGAATACCCACACACATACACACACACACACACACACACACACACGTATCACAAGCTAGAAGAAGATACACAGACACAGACAGACACTTTGGGGAGACTTCAGCATCGACATTGACTCCGTCTTGGACTCCGTCTTGGACTCGGACTTGGATGGGGACTTGGACTGCGACTGCGACTGGGATAAAAAGGTTGAACAGCCAAGAGAGAAACATTTAGACGACTTTCCAAGACCGGTTTTTTGGCTCTATGAACTCGCTCCACGCCTCGTACTAACTAGAACTTGTGGCCAAAATAAAAAGGCACTAGCACTGGTACTGGCACTGGCACCGCACTGCAAAATGGTCAGCTTTTGTTGGCCAGTAGCACTTGGCCATCGGCCCCATCGGCCCATCCCCATCCCCATCCCCATCATCCTTCTGCACCTTTCGTTTATACGAGAATTACTTTGCTTAATAAGTGAAATCAAACTCCAGACTTTTTTTGTGCGGTTTCTTGTCGGTTTTTTTTTTTTTGGTAACAAGAACTGACACCAAATGCCAGAAGATCCAGTAAACAGAAACCAAGTGCCAAGCCTTTTCATACTCTAACGAAAGGAACTTGAACTTGTAAGATCTTTTGGGTAACCATGGAAAGTGTCTGGTAAGACGAAAACTCTTTGGTGACATGATAACGAGAAGATCTGATAGCGAGAAGCGTTACTAGCGAGAACATATAATAGTAAATTCCTCACAAAACTTTAGTTGCTCAAATAAGCTACACAGCAATTTATTTTTTGCATGTTCCACACAGGAACGAAAAGTAACTGCAGAGTACTTGAAGATTCGGGCCGACTTAAGCCAAACAATTTCTTTGTTTTTTAGCCCAGCTGCTGTTGAGTCCTCTACGTTTCTGCTCATCGCCTTGCCCCCTTGCTGCGGCAGCCAGTCCTCCTCCTTCGCCTTTTCCATATGCCACATGCCGCATGATTACAGGAGACGACAATGGACGACATTGACGTTGACTTTGACGGCGTTGGCGGCCACTAACAAACTCCAGTGTGTGTCGCCGCCTCCTTCTGCTCCTCCTTAGTGCCACTGCTGGCTGCCAAAACATTTCGACGGTTTAGCATTTGGATTTTAGCCGCCTTTTTTTCTGTTGTTGTTGGTGTTGTTATACCCCCGATTCGCTCTGTAACACTGGACTGGACTCTTTTTTGTGTGGCTGTTTGTGTTGTTTTTTTGCGTGGTAGCGGGCGTCGGCTTTGGCTTCAGCTTTAGCTTCAGCTTCAGCTTCGGCGGCTGGGTCCTTTGATGATCGATCGCTTTGTGGGGCAATCAGAGGCTGCCACTCTTGCTTGTCGCCTCCTGCGTTCTGGCACAAAAAAGTCAAACGTAAACTAATTAAAAGTCTTGAGGCTCGTTTGCTAATTGAAAGGTTAAGTGTGTGTTGACCTGCTTCAGGATTTCAGGCGGACTACTGCACTGCACAAACTCAGAAAGTGGAAACTTTTCTCCTGGCTCTGATTTGTGGGTTGAACAAGCGATACAAACTTACTTTCCTACCATCTCTTACCATGGAATTCCTATTCAAAGAAAGATGTATGGGTAGGCTTGAGGCCTGTCATAAGTGGAAAGTCTCACGAATGAAGTTTGTGTGACATAAAAAGAGTGAGAGGTTTATCCTTTCTGTAGATCTAACCTGATTCAGCGAGCGTGTTGATAGCGAGAAGAGATACATAGCGAGAGGTAATGTTAGCGAGAGGCCCTGGCTATTGATATCGATTGAGCGCACTTATCGATCGATGTCACTTCAGATTACTCTAATCCCAACTAGAATGCCCGCGAAGTGCTCTCTCTATGCTCAACGGACAACGCCCCAACGCCTGCCGCACTGTCTGAGCATTGTGTGTTTTCTTTTGCTTATTCGCTGAAAAGTACTGTACAGTACAGAAGTTCCTTCGTCTTAATTAGAAGGCATCCATTCTGTATTGTGACAGACACATTGGATTCTGGCTGCCCTAATGGCCAGGGGCTTAGACAAAAGGACACACCACACCGCTGACAGACAGAGGAGTCGCGACGTACATTGGGCCAATTGCAAGCCAACACAGACAAAAGAGTGGCGCCACCGCGCGCGGTCAGAGTCAAGTTATTGTTAATATACAGTATACATATAGACAGTAGGATTCCTTAGCTATTTCCATGGTCGTAGGACAAGCTGCTCGCTAGAAACACAAACACAGAAGTGCCAGCAGGCAACGAGGATTCACTATTCTGACAGTTATTATTCTATGACAACACTCAAAGGGAGCGAAGCCAGGAGGCAAGAGAGGAAGCATGCCACAAAAAGAGAATTTATATATATAAAATATGGAGTTATGGGGTTAAAAGTTACGACATTTGACAGAGAAAGACAGAATTTCGAGTGCTATTTTGAGATTAAGATGAATGTCCATAAGGAATCTCGTCAGTCATTCCGTGTACGATCGTATCTCTGTATTTTTGAGTTCTTAATTCTCCGGGAAGACTACTCAGAGATTGTAATATATCTTTTATGGTAAAGGATATCATTTCCTTCTGCCAGTCACACACCCGTCACAGGGTACGTACGTAACACTCCTTCACGAGTATTTTGGGCACAAAGGCCAAAAACTGTCGTTGAACATTTTTTGGGTGTATTTTTAAGGGGATTTCTTGTTGGTTTTTCGGTGGTTTTATTTTTGTTGGCTTTCGGCTTTGATAGTCTGCGGTGACATGCCCTAATTTTTGTGGAATTGCATTGCAGCGCGCGCGGCGTGCCAGCTGCCACGTGACCGCACGTCCTGTGGATGGCTACGCCCTCCCCACCAGCCCGCCAACAATGTACCCCGCTGCCACCCAGGAAATTGGTAGTGCACTTACATTAAGTCACTCTGCTGCAACTGCGCTCTCTGGGCCGGACACGTTCCGACGTTGCGACGATCAAACAGCATTTTGTGCAAATTAGCTTCTGCTCTGGGCTCTTGCCACTGCCTCTGCGTGGCGTCTCTCTCTCTCTCTCTCTCTCTCTCTCTGCAGCGTGCAGGAATGGACCGAAAATACAAATGAGAAATACGAAAAAAAAAAAATTCAATTAACTCGAAACTAGTTTTTGGCACTAAAACAAAAATCAGGAAAAAAAGAACCGCATGCACACACAACACACACACACGCACACACACACACGCGCGCGCGGATTCGTATTCGGATTCGGATTTGGAGAGAGAAACTGAAAATGCATTTGCTCTCAAGGGTACTGCGGGGGGTATGGCTGGGTGGGAGTTGGGTGGTAGGCACAAAATTAAAATGTAATATTTCACTTTATGTTGTTGCTGCTGCTGTAGTTGTTGTGGCTGTTGCTGTTGCAGAACTGGAAAGAACATTCACTCTTTAGTTGTTTTTCGTTTTTGTTTGTCGCCCCGAAGATCGGAAGACACGAAGAACCAGCGCCGGTTCGGGCTCGGGTCGGTTGGCTCTAAGCCTGGCTCTGCCAGCTCCTCAACAGAGCGCGAACCGAAATCGAAATCGAAAACGAAGCGCGAGCGCGAGTGCGAGCGAAACCAAAACGAAACGAAACGAAACGAACGTGGGACTGCAGCACAACTTTGATTCGGCTTTTTCGCATTCATGCGGCGGCGGGCAAGATACGTCCTCACGCGACCAGCACACAAATTCAACTGGCAGAGGCGAAACCAGCGATGCCAGGCAGCACCAGAACCAGCGCCAGCACAAACTGCGGCTGCATGCAACTGCGGCTCATGCATGCACTGAGAGAAATATGGAAACCAACTGCAGCTGGCGCACATTACAAACAAATTTAATCGCCTCTTTTGGCGAATAATAAGGTTATCTTTTTTTAATGTATTCAAGCCATGCTACGATCGTTGGTTAGTTTTATAATTTTGCAATTAATAAAAACCAGAGGAAGAGGCTGCACTTAGAAGCTTTAACCCTAAGACCTTATGTATGAGTGAAAATTGAATCTGTGTGGAATGTGTGATCAAAGCTCATATCTTTTCCTATCTTGCATCCAAGACAGAACGTTTGTATTGGATCATAAAGCTGAGCGAAATGTTCACAGAGAATATACATATAAAAATTTTAGTTATATTGTAAACTTTTCTGATTTCTTCTTCTGTAACTGTGACACTTTCTAACGCTATTTCTCTCAGTGCCTTCCTATGCGTTTGTGCATGCATGTTTGTGTGTGTGCGAATAGAGTGCAGAAGGAACAAGAACAAGCAGCAAGCTGAGGCTGATGCTGAGGCTGAGTCTGACAAACAAACGAACGAGCGAACAAACAAACAAACAACATGAACAGCGCTTACAGGAGGAGGCATCAAGCAGCAGCAGGCAGTCCGTCAGCTCGTCCAACCAGACTAGCTAGCGACGCGCGCGTTCAACTCTCTTCAGCAAACATCAGCCGAGCGGTAGGAGCGACATAGAGAGAGAGTTTCGGCCTGTTACGTATACGCAACATAATATAAAATTTAAACCAGCATTAGGCACAGCGAAAGGGAGACAGGTGCGGATCGGTAGCAAGGAAAATCAGATAAAGAACCTTAAAGATACATTTGGCTAAGAACCCTTCCACTTTACACATACTCGTGGTACAAATGTATTTGATGGCGCCCATTTGCCCGATTCGCATTGAATGCGTCACTGCACTTTTAGCATTTTTGCGCGTGCAGGTTCTAGCATGGGACCGGACCGGAGCAGAGCGGAGCAGAGATGTGCCAACGTTACGTTACAACCAACTGCAACCCCATCACAGGCAGGGCACAGTGGGCGAAATATCCAATCTGTCAAAATAATAGATTGCTGTTAAACCAGGTGGCACCATGTGCAGGCTATTCGTACCCACAACATTAATTATTTATTCTTGGCTCAAGTGCAGTCAGAGAAATAAATTAAATGAGTTGCACTGTGAAAATAACTTTGTTTCGTGCAAATAACTGAATTACCACCACTACTACTGCTTTTTAATCCATTAATTGCTAGCAGACAATTTGGTTAAGCAAATTGAATTTGCATAACGCAGATCATGTTACAGCAGCAGCTCAACATTTGCTTACATCTCCCACTGTGCAGCGAGCGGGCGACTGTAACGTGACTGAGAGAGTGCACCACTCATGAGCAGCACTCTACTCTCTTTCCGTGCGACGGTGTGTGAGAGCGGGCTGCAGCTGGCAGTGAGCTTCATACTTTATTACTGGTTTCCAGCTTAATAAAATATGTGGAGCGTCGACGTCGGCAGCTTGATTTACTTTTAATCCAGCAAGGAGATGGTGCAGCGCCTGGAGTGGCTGCAGGGGAAGACTTCGCCAGCAGCAGCAACAGTAGCAGCGGGTGACTTTCTTCTGCCAGCTGTTTCGGCTGCTTCTCTCCACGAGGAGTGGCTCTCTCCACCAGCTGTTGCTTATGCCTAAGCGCCAGCGTGCCTGTGCCAGGGTGCACACTACCACAAGGTACGGTTACCCTAGTGGGGGAAGTACTAAAGAGAGAGAGGGAGTGCGGTTGAGAGAGGCTGCCTATGGTGACCCGCACCTTGCACAGAAGTAGAATATGCTGTGCATCGCCACAAAAGGAGTTTGTGTGCTTTGTGAGAGAGGGGGGTAGGAGAGTGTGCGGTGGGATGTCTTGTAGTTTATTGCAATTTCTTATTAATAAGCGCCTTTTATGTGGAGCCGGGAGCAGGCGTTAGTGCCATCATCCCAGGGGCGACATTAACGTTAATAATAGTAAAATGTGTAATTGCATAGAACGAGAATGCAGTGGCTGCCGCTCGGCAGTGGCCATTCGGCTCCTCTGTGCACACTGCAGCTGTAGCTGCAGCACCTTCTTGGTCCGCTGTCCAGACCGGGGACCAGTCCCCACAGTCCAGTGCCAAGTCATCGCCCAGGCCTTTCCCTCCCCTCCTTCGTTACTCTCCTTCTCTCTTTCTGTCTACTTCTCTGGCTCGACGCTTCTGCCAGAGGTGTAAATCATTTTCTAATCGCAGCAAACAGATCACATGCACACGCATCAACAAGCACAGACACGCACACACACTGCCAGGGACGGGACAGAGAGAGAGAGAGAGAGAGAGAGAGAGAGAGAGAGACGCAGACGCAGGCGAGAGACAGACCAAACAGTTGGACACTCGAGTGGACGACTCTTGACTTTTGTTTCTTATACCCTGACACAGAGAGAGGATAGCCAGAAATGGATCAGAATTATGCACACAAAGAATAGAAGGAAAGTTTCAGCGAGCTAATAAAATGAAAATTAAATATGAATGTACATATTATGTACATATGTAAATATGTACAAGAATGTAGTACACATTGCAATCGTCTTTTTCCCCGATCAGCTATGGCTATTGGCATTACATTTGAATATCCCACCGGAACAATGACTCTGCGAGGTTATCAAGGGTTCCGGTATCCCGGAAGCAGGTCTTCCTTTCTTGTTTTTGGCATTGCATTTAGTTTATGTTTATGTTGCAGGACTCAACTTTCAGTGCGGGTCACAGCCAAAAAGACAATGTTGTATGTGGAGGAAGTGCAGAACGGGATTTACTTCGGGTGTGGGTGTGGGTGTGGGCGTCGAACGGGGGAGTCGAATGCAATCAAAGTGCCCCACCGGAAGCAAAGCACTTGCCACTCTGTCATCTGCAACAAAGGGAAATGGAATATGTAGGTCCTGGCATCTCTCTGTTGCTGCTGATATTCGGTTCGGAACAAAAATACTTGTGCATTGCGCTTGAAAGATTTAATTCAATAAATTCATCGAATGTTTTGTGGTCTGCGCTCCTGCTGCTGCTGCTCCTGCTCCTGCTGCTGGCATATCCCAATCGAAGTTGCACGGAACAAATTCTAGAAAAATATTACTCACAAGTCCCGTCCTTCTGCTCGGAGCCAGCGACATCGGAGTGCGGATGGAGAGTCTGAGGCGGAAAAGTTAACGCGAATTAAAAACTTTGCTCATTCTTCTTCGGGTATTTTGTGTCTTAATTTCTACATTATCCTCGCAATCTTAATTAAGCTGCCTGTCAGGACACGCCCACAGTAAGCCCAGTACGCCTCCTGTTTGCTGGTCCTGCTGCTGCTGCTCATTTGTTTGCCGCCATTTTGCTCCATGCTGTTGTTGTTCATGTTCTGCTTCGGCCCATGCATTTATTTTTTAATTTTTGTTTGTCCCAAGTCAGTCCGCATCCGGTTCCGCCTGTGGCACATTGCGTATCCGCGTGAAAAACTAGCGCCAACGCAGCGCCGCAGCAGCCGCCTTCTGCCGCATTGTCCTTGCCGCAAGTCACAAGTTCATTTGCTTTTGGCCTCGCTGTTGGGACATTCCAACGAGCGGGTAACACCACTTCATTCTGGGGTACATTAATGCTACGATCTATGAAGAACCCAAGTTGAATTTTTCTTTTATTCATGCTATTTGCAATAGTAATCTCCTCACTTTAGGCCGCTGAAAATTTCAATTAGTTACCTGTTTGAAATGGTTTTTTTCTTTCGCAAGTTTTCGAATCCAATCAACTGAGTTTTGGTCAATATCATTAAGACTTTATAACACTTTTATGGGCCATTTTAAAAATGCAAATTAAAAAGCAAATACACATCGGCACAAGCCGTCAAAGCTGATTGGTGGCTTCTCTGGTTCTGTGACCAAGTACACAGAACCGAATGTGGAATGCGGAATGCGGTAGAATAGAGAGTCCACACAGCACAGTTCATCAAAAGAGGCACTCTACACGATGGCCACATCATGAAACGATGGAAAGACAGGAGAAAACTCCAGCCAATTTTATGTGATATTTCCTAACAAAATATTTTGGTATGCCTCATGGAAGATTGTCCTTAACTCGCTTCAAATTTTAGCCACCTTTTGCCTACTTTAAGCTAAGAGAATCGCAATTGTAGTTCACATATTTAATGCAGTCATTTGCATTTTTATTGTAATGCTGCTTTCACTTTTGACATTAGCTCTTCGATTTTATGCTTAATTTGAATTAAATTATTCGCCGGACTTTATCGCAGTCCTTGACGAGTATATTCTAGCTTCTGCACTGCATCTTCGCACTCCAATTTTTGTATATCCTGAGATGAGTCGCTTTCCCAACAGAGTTTTTAGAATTTGGTGAGAGTTTTAAAGCGCATTTTGTGGATAATATTTTTATAGGAATTTTTAAATATGTATTCCGCATCTCCACGCGTAAGTAAGTACATCCAGATAGTAAGATCTGCAAGGGTATCCAAGTTCCAGTGTAGCCCAGAGGCATTCTCTTGCACTCTTTTTTTTCTCTCTTGTTTCAATTAACTTTTCTAAATTTATTTATGCATGCGCCTAAGTATACATAAATATACATATATTCACGTGTATGTGTGTGTTGAGGGCGTGCCGTGTGTGGGCGTTGAGGGCGTGTGTGTTTGCATCGTCAACATTCCCGTTAACAGGCCGTAATTGTTTTTACTTTTTGTTTGGTTTTCTTTTCTTTTGGTTTTTTGTTCGGTGTTTTGCCTCCATTTTCGCGTTTTGCATTTAAAGTCAGAGTTGGCTTGCTAGTTGCTAATCCCCGTCCCGCCCCACATCCGCTGGTCGCGTGGGGCGATCGCTGCATCTTAATCCCTGTGAGTGGCCGCGCCCGCCCCTCAACAAAGAATTCGCTGCCGCTACCTTTAACAAACTATCCGGCGGTTTCATTCACAGAAATATGCAAAATGCCAAGAGAGGGGGCGGGTGTTGGGTTGAGTGGAATGCCAGTGTAGAATCACCTCTCCCCTCCCCTACTCTCCTCACCGCACCGCACCGCACTGCTTGCTCTGCTTTGGCTTTTGCTTTCCCACTGCTTTGCCTCCTGCCAGACATCTCTGCGCGTACTACGCGGCTTACAACTGCAATTACAACTACAACCGCCGCCACCCACCCGCACACTCCCTCCACCTGTTGGCAGCCGTTACTCTCTCTCTCTCTCTCTTACTCTCTTTGTCTCTCCGTCTCTTTCGCTGGTCTGCCTCTCTGTGCTGCATCTCTTTCTACAGCATGGTGATGGCTGGGGAATTAACAATGAGCCGGCAACGATGTTAACTGAAAAATGCTTTTCGCTTTTGCTCAACTGTGGCTGAATGCCGGGGAATTTGGTTGGTGGGGGCGGAGGGCTTGGGGCTTGGGTTGGCTCGCTGTGGTTGGGTTCTGCGGGTTGGGCCTGGAGGGTGGCACAGCGTCCACAGTGCACTGAACTCCGCCGCTAAGTATGCAACACTGAAGACTGAAGTTTAATTGGGAGAAAAATCCATCTCCATGGCAACATTACTCTGGCAGCTGAAACAATTTCAATGTTTTTCTTAGCTAAACACACAAACATGCATAAATATGCGTAAATTATTGTTGTGCTTTATTGGTAGGTTGGTTATTTATTTGATTTACTTTTTATATGATATATTTAGGTATAAGCAAAAAAAAACTCTAATTAAAATTCACTTTCCATTGGGAGTTCTACTTCTAATTCCCTTCTGTTATTTAAAGAACAAAATTCTTTTACTGTTGCAGTATTCTCGTAGCTCAAGGCATATACTGTGCCTGATCGGAGTCTTTCCATGACTTCATCGTATTGGATCCGTACCCATGATCGGGCAATACTTTGGGCGTGCGATATAAATTTTTTGTGTTATTATAAAAGTTCTAAAAACAACGGAGAAAAAGCACATAATAAAAACTAAACATTTGCACTTATTGCAGTTTTGTCACCAACCTTTTCATGTTTTCGCTGGACTCCGCCGCCAGGCTCTCCAGCGGCAGGCTTCACCAGCAACACTGCCGACGAGGGGGCGGCGCCAACCCTCAGCGTTGAGTGCGACTTGAGCCTCAGCTGGAGATCAATCGATGGAGGTGGCTCCTTGCGAATACGCTCCTCGATCTCATACAGCTCTTGCTGTAACACACAGAGAGAAGCAGAGTGCATCAGAGAGAGAGAGAGTGGAGGAGCAGAAGCTCGAGGGAAACTTACGCGATTCTTGTAGACCATGCAGCAGGCGCGCAGCGTAAAATAGTAAATAATCTCGACGCCAGAAAGCAGCGAGAAGCCAAGAAAGAGACTGGCAATGCCGCCAAAGGACACCAGCAGATCCACCCAGCCGAAGAGCACTTCGCGCTTGTAGCGAATAATGGGCCAAGTGAGGAACTCCACCAGCACACCCGTGCTCTCGGGTCGATCCACACTGGCAGAGAGAGAGAGTGAGAGAGAGAGGGTGGATCATTAGATGGCAAAGTAGAATAATCCACAGGTGAGCAGCTAACATTTTGATGAGTTTGTCAATGTTGAACACCGTCTTGGAGCAGCTAAGCTCGCACTGCAGACAGTCCTTAATGTTGGTTATGTTCGCCTTGAACTCATCGAGGCAATCGAAATCCTTCACCATGCACATGGGTACGTTGTCTGCAATGAAAGGAAAGACCTATTATGGCTGCAACTTGAATGGGTTTCGGTGCACACTTATGGGCTTGTAGAAGGGCGGATTGCATTTGCAGAGCTTGATGGCCTTGTTCATGCGGCACTGCTTCATGCAGGAGGAGAAGGTGTAGGCCTCCGGGAAGTAGTTCAGCTTCACCTCATCGCTGAAGATGCACTTGCGCTGCCCAATGGATAGCTGCCGGGCATCGTCTGTGGTGTAGGTGTTCTTCTTGGAGATGCGCACCTCCACCAGCTGGCTCTCCGACCAGTCGATCTGTGCATTGAAGTCGGAGCCAAAGTACTCTTCGTTCGAAAAGATGAAAATCTGTCAATGAAATCGTTGATTAATCAATCCTTTATCCTCGGGCTCACCACCCTACCCTACCCTAGAGGTGCTGTTGGGCACAAAGAAGAGCGCCCACTTTTTGTCCGTCTCGTACAGATCGTGCGGTGCTCCCGTCTTTATGCTAAAACACACACAAATTATGGAAGTTAGGAAGTAAATCGATTGGGTGCTGCAACTGGGACTTACTCCTCGGCGGCTGTGGACTTGAAGCGACTGTTGAAGGCATAGCAGAAGCCATGCTCCGTATAGATGGGCTCAAAGTGATCACAGCAGGGTATGTCCTCGTCGCGATACTTGCACGACACAAAGGTACTCTCGCAGCTGATGTGACCCTCGAAGGCCCACTGCCTGACGGTGTGCTCCTCCAGCTGATCCTTGGGTATGGACTCTGACAGCAGCTTGGCGTCGCGAATATTACCAAAATTGAGCGATGTGAGCAGCTCCAAGAATGGGGCAAACATCTGGGCACGTGCATCATCATAGTTGCTGTTGTGGCACACATTTATATTTATGGCTTGGATGCTTTGCAATTAAAATACGAATACTCACGCCAAACTCTTGTAGACCGCTGCATAGGATTTTTCGTGATCGAAGGCCGCCTCTGGGCACACAACTGTGGTGGGAAAGACAACGTTCTGGTTGTGAAAGTCGGTGTCCAGGCCGGTGATGGTTGGATTCGTTTGGAACTTCTCCCACAGACTCATAATGATGACCAGGGCGGTGACAGCACCAATTGAGGTGAAGCAAAACCACATGAACTTCTCACCAATGGGACGCCCCGTCTCGGCTATGTAGCGCACGCCGTGGAGCGTTGAATTCTGGAAAAACTCCTTCGTCTGATAGATGAGACTGCGGCGAAAGATGACCAGTGTCTCGAGGGCTCGTTGCCGCCGTGTCGTCTCGTGGACGTGTTTCTCTTGCCGCATTTTCGTTTCAGAAACATTGCTGGCCCCGGTCGAGGCCACAGTCAATGGTCCACAATGGTAAATTCAAAATACTGACCAAAAGCAGACGGCTCTGGCTCGTGTCGGTTTGCCTGAAGGACTAAACTAAGGACAAATCGCACACACACCCAGCACGGGGATCGATGCGTGGGTCATTAGTGGCTGCGTGCGAATAGAAGGCTGGGTCCGGACTGGATTGGCCGTGGGAGGGTGTCCGCTAAAAGCCTTTCATTGTTTATGCACCTGTCCGGGTTGCATGACGCTGATTGAACCACCGAAATGGGACAGTGTAATCGTGACTGACCCATCTAGATTGACTTACCCTATGCCCTTATACCCTACCCAGTGCGTTTCTATAACTATTTCAAGGGTAATGTTTGCTTATTTTTATTAAAACAAATACAATTCTGCGCATCATTTAGATAGATATATTTATGTGATTTCTAGCAGACAGTTCCTGAAAATAGATGAACAATATAAAAAATGGAAAGGTAAAAAAACTTTAGCTGAGGATTCAACCACTCAATATAGTTGGAAAACATTCCGAAAGAGTTCGGGAATACTCGTGCCATGGGAATCCATACCAATAAATCCGATATTTAGAATATATGAAAAAAAAGTCCAGTCATCTAAATTTTAAGTCCTAAAATTAAAAGCGTATTTCTTACTTCGGTTAGCTTTTTCCGTTGTTTTTTTCTACGTAATGCTTTGGTTTAGATGGTGCTTGGTCTAGGCTTTGTGTGTCCATGGCTGGTGGGTCAGTCAGTCCTGTGGCAGAGTGCAGCTGCCTTGGATGTATGGGCTGGTCGGATGGTCGCAGCTAATTGGTCGAACGTAGCTGAAGTAGGTCCGAATCGGCTGTCTGAGCAGCTTCCGGCGCCGCCTTGCACTCCACTCCACCACTCGCCAGGATGCACAAGACGAAGGAACTTCACAAGTTTTGTGTGAACTTCTGACACGGCCGGCCCCAGCCAGGCTCTGGCTCTCAGCTATCGCCGGCCATCGGTGGTGCGCTCTTTGTTTCGCTCCAGCCAACACATGAAGTGTTCTCAAGTTACACAAAGAGCACAAGAGCGGAGCAAAAAGAGCGGGCTGGACTGCACTGGATCCATCCAAAGACCAGCTCAAACCCAAAACAACAACCCAAAAAAAAACAACAAAAAATATCCCCAAAACCCGAACCGAATCCAAGCTGAACAAAAGAACTGCCGAATTGAGTTGACCCTGATGGCGGTGGCCAGATAAAAGTGAAGCAGCAACGGCAGCAGCAGCAGGAGCCTTCATCCGACTGGCGCCAGTCGGCAGGGCAGGGCAGGGCCCTTCACAGCTTCCCCTGGCGCTCCCCCTCGTTCTTACAGAAAACCTTAACGGTCAGCGGGGCCCCTTAGCATAAATTACGTTTAGCTTGGGAGAAAAAAAAAGCCAAGGATCCCAGTCGGATCACTGCACCTGCCGGCGCAAAGAGAAAGGCAGCCAAAAGTTTATTCTAGGACCTCTCCTAGGATCGAAACTCGATCGCGACCCACTTATGGTTCCCACTGTCCCGCCCCCTTCCACAACGTTCTCCTCACAATTTGTTTTTGAATATCTGCTCTCTCCCTCGTCTCGTTTCGTTTCGGTTTCGGTTTCTTATCGGCGATCATTTGTCAAAGGCCTCTGCCTGCCATTGAAAAGTTGCCCGACCACTGAGCGAAACGAACGGCAATTGAAACAAATTTGTTGGTGCCTGGCCTGGCCTGGCCTGGCCTGGCCCGGCCCCTTCGCCACAGTGGTTCACCCCTTTGCCCAGCCCCCTTGGCGCCTCCAATCCACTCTTCAGATTCAGTTGACAAATGCAGAGGATGAACCAAAAAAAAAGGCTACTTCAACGAAAGAAAAGGGCCCGACGGGAAGATACCCTCCGGCATAAGTCCTACCTGCCAAAGCCAATTTCAATGGCGTGTCAATGGGGTACTGGGTGCTAGAACCAATCCACCCTCGATTATTCACGATCAATGAGCATTAACGCTGCCATCGTTGGGAGCACACTCTCATAAATAAGAAATTGAGAGTAAGTAAGCGAGACTCGCGAGGATGAGTTCGAGAAGGAAACACACACTGGAGGGGTGGGCAGGCAGAACAGAATCTATGGCTGAGGGTATGCCAGGCTTCGATAAAAGTTTTTCCTTTTCATATACCCTTGCAGAAAGTCACTTTATTTTTAGAAGAAAGCCAAAATAGCGGAATGCGAGCATTCATAATAAAGAAACTCAAAATGATCAATGTCACATCGCTATAAGCATTGTTGCGATCTTTTTAAAAGGGTATTAAGTGCTTCGGCTACTTCCAGAGCTTTTGCTTTACTTTCTGGTTTCAGTTTCTCGTTTTGCATTGCGCACCAAGATCGATCGGTGGCGAAGAATGTTCCTTTGAGGCTGGTCTCCATGTCCGCTACGTGCCTGTTCCGCTCTCCGTCCGACCGTCTATCCGACTGCCCGTTTATTTGTCTGTGTGTTCTCGTGTGTGATTAATGGTAATTGCTTTCATGGCTCTTTTTTATATCCATTACTCGTCAAGCACAAGCGGGTATATTCCACGACACTCACATATTTCGGGTGGCAAATTAAAGGATTTCCGACTTGCCAAAAATATATAAATATGAAAAGACTATCTAAATAGGTTCTTCTCAAGCAACGCTATGTTATGAAGTAATGTTCAGACTTGCATTAAAGTTTCTTGGGAAAACCATGATTTAGATCTCGGATTTCTCTGACATTTTAACGGGGTATTTTTAAGGTGTACCACTGGACACAATAACCATTACGAAATTGTTTCCACATTTAATGCTTGCAACAATTTGTTGCACTAATATCGCTTTTAGCTGCCATCAGCTCTCTTTCGCTTGTCCTGTTCTCCTTCTCCGTCTTTTGGGAGAGCATTTTGGAAAGTTGGAGAGCGAAAGTTTCCTCTCAGACCACAATATTAAGCCCATATGGTGCCAATATACAGTGAATAACTTAAGTATTCATTTGAGAGTACAACGAAAGAAGCATATTTGATCCCATAAGGAACTAGCCACGTACTCATTTCTATTTTATTGAATAATCTGATATTCTGCTGTTACTCCCTCATTTTGTTCATGTACTCCACGCCCTTGGCGGCGGACTGCTTGAGCGCTTCGACGGCCACCTTCACCTGCTTCTTCTCGCTTTCGTTCATCTTGGGCAGGCCGTGGTTCTTCTTGATGCCTTTCCTGCCGAATGTGAGTGGGGTGGAGAAGAAGGGGGCGTCGGTTACGTCGGACTGGACGTAGGCGCACTCGGGCGCACAGGACTTGCCCTTGAGGCCTCGCATCAGGGCGTTGGTGAAGCGGGCGGCCGCGTAGGCCATCGATAGGGTGGCGGAGCCCTTACCGGCCTTGGCCTTGACCACCTCATCGCCGCCTGTCTGGATGCGTTTCACGATCGATGCGATGCACTTCTTGTCCCCCTTGAAGCGTGGCTGGCACTGCGAGAAGATGGGTACGATGGTGGTGCCGGCATGGCCTCCCACCACGGGTATCCTGATCTCATACGGATGGACGTCCATGTGCTCCCCAATGAACTTTTCGGCCCGCACCACATCCAACGTGGTCACTCCAAAGAGCCGCTTGGGGTCGTAGCTGCCAGCTTGCTTCATCGCCTCCGCCGCAACGACCACAACCGCGTTCACTGGGTTGGTGATGATCCCCACCAAAGCTTTTGGCGCATAATGGGACACTAGGCAAGCGGCCCTTGCCACTATGGGGGCATTTGTGTCGAACAGGAAGTCCCGTGTCTGGCCGGGCTTGCGCGGCATCCCAGCGGTAATCATCACGATGTGTGACCCCTTGATAGCCCTCTTCATCCCGTCCTCTCCGAAGTAGGGCTTCACCTTGCACACCGTGGAGATGTGCGACAGGTCCTTGCCGAAGCCCTTGGTGGCCTCGAGGTCGTGCAGGGCCAGCTGCGTCACCAGTTTGTTGGTCATCAGCAGCAGGGCCAGTGGCTGGCCAATGCCGCCGGCTGCTCCTATCACCGCCACCCGGAACTGGCGCTGGAGGGACAGAATCGATGGATTAAATCATTTTTGACGATGAAGTGTCTTACCGTCTGTGTCTGTGTCTGCATTTGGTTTTTGGTCGCTTGACAGAGTTGCCAAAAGAGGCGGCACTTGGGCAAATTTGTTGAATTTAGCTGGTTCCTAAACATGCTGATGCTGATAAATAAGAGCCGAAAATTTTTGAATTAAAATAATTACTATTTTTACAATTTTGAATATGTTCCTATGGATTTTTATTTTTGACAAAACGGCTTACTCAGACTCATGACAGAGCTTCGAAATCCGGAAAAAAGTAGCACCAGCCGCAAACCCGCCAGATGATCAGCTCCAAACCGAAGCTTTCGCAGCTGCAGCAGCAGAGACAAAAGCCAACCCCGGGAGACAGTAACATGAGCAGAACAACGGAACACAGACGAAAGAGAGAGAGAGAGAGCGAGAGATATAACAGAACATTCGAGAACTGTGCTCAGCCACCCACCACAACAACACACATAGATCAGCAGAGAGCAGGTAGTCGTCGCAACGAAAGAGAGTCAAACCTCGAGAGAAGTCCCGTTGTCCCGAAGCTGACTGCAAACGCCGATTTTGGCATGGGAGCGACATTGGCAGTTAGCAAGGTCGCAGCCAGAATTTCTCGAAAAGGGAGATGTCAGAATTTGCAAGTAAAGTGGAACAAATATCCAACCACGAAAGTTTGCATTGTAACAGGTATATTTAATAATTATAATAGATTGTTGTGTTTTTTTGTTGCCCGTCTGGCAGGTTGCCCAGCTTCTATGGGAGCAGCCCTTCTAATCTTCTATCTTCTTCAAGCTAGACTCCTTGGCCATCAGATTGAAGAGCAAAGCGTCAACGGTTTCCGTGCAGCCCAGCGCCAACTTCTCGAGATCCCCCATGGATACGCCCATGTCCAGTTTGCGTAGGACGCGATGATTGAAGATTTGCCAGTTCAAAAAGTTCAGCGGCAAGCTAAGGCACGGCGAGTAGCTGGTGAGATCTTCAAGTCCTGGCTGGATTTGGTTAAACATCCTTGCCACTTGCAGTGCGTCGCAAAGCTGCTCGGCATTGCGATAAGTTAACTGGATGCCGTTGCGTTGCAGCCAACGATCCAAGACCACGCGCTCCTCAGCGCTCAAATTTCGAATGTTGGCCATTTTTTCACGCTTTGTATTTGCAGTAACAAAGGAAGTGAATTGAATTTTTTCTGAATTTTTGTAACTTTAGCCAGTCGTTTCCTAATGTGGCTTATCACTTTGTTTGATTTAAAACCAAAAGCCACCTTGATGTAGAAAAAAAAGTAGCCAAAAAGCAACTGCCGTTAGAGTCGGCATCGATCTGAATGCCCACCAGCAGATGAGTCAATAGCTGCAGTTGAGTGTGGAGTTGGACCCCAAGGTGTTCGGCTGGATTGGGTTAGTAGATTGCGTTGATGTCCTTCCTGCCAGCGATCTCCGCCGGCCGAATGTTTGAATTCGCGGAAGGCGAGACACAAAGTGGCAAGTGTGTGTGTGGCATGTTCGAAAAGCGTCTGGTCCCCGATCCGCAAGTCATTGAACACCAGCGAGTGTAAAAATCATTTGTGCGGCACCGAACTGAATGTCCATCAGCAGAGTAGCGAGCAGCTGCGAATGGGAATGGAGTCAGAGGGCCGAAATATCATCAATTTGCATTGAGAACTCACTTGCAAAATGTTTCTGCATCCGTGAAATGTACGGTAGAACATCTCCTCGAACCCCAGATGGATGTTTGCCAGCGCTTTGTGGGGATTCCTGCAAATATTTATTCTCAACTCCGATTAATCATCAATATAGAATGACTTACTGGCAAAGACCATGTTCCTCTAATCGAGCACGACTGTAAAATGAATGAATGAAAAACATTTGTTCATGGTTAGGATAGGAAAGAGTGAATCGGAGCACAAACCAAGTGTATCCATCCAGGGTAGGGTGTACTGGCCCGTCACTCGCTACCCTCTGAAAGCTGTCCAGCTGGGTGCCGCCGAAATGACTCCTGCACTCGCTGTGGGTCAACGACTCTGGACATCGAGATTCATTTGCTTTTCGCGAACGCCGTGCACACGCCAGTGTGAACATTCGACATGTGGACGTCGAATGGTAACAGATAGACGCAACTTCTTCCTAGACTTCAACTCCATTCCCATCACCAGTTATTCGACGGTCTTCTCATAGTTATCCAGGGGGATGCCGCAGCAAAGATTCGTGCCACGAAATTATTTGCTGGTTTACATTTAAAATTTTGATTTGTTAAATTTGTCACTGAAGTTTGCCCGTTCCCGGCTCTAACGGCAGTTGCTTTTTGGCTACTTTTTTTTCTACATCAAGGTGGCTTTTGGTTTTAAATCAAACAAAGTGATAAGCCAGTGATAAGGAAACCGTTGACGCTTTGCTCTTCAATCTGATGGCCAAGGAGTCTAGCTTGGTTGACACTATCGGAAAGTGACATTTACTCCATGTACTTGACACCCTTAGAGATGGACTTCTTGAGGGCGTCAACGGCTACCTTCAGCTGCTGCTTTTCGCGTTCATCCAACTCGGGCAGGCCATGGTTTTTCGCAATGCCCTTGGGACCGAAGGTGAGTGGAGTGGAGAGGAACGGGGAGTCGGTGGCGTCGGACTCCACGTAGGCGCACTCGGGCGGTCCCGGCTCGCCCTTGAGGCCTCGCATCAGGGCGTTGGTGAAGCGGGCGGCCGCGTAGGCCATCGATAGGGTGGCGGAGCCCTTACCGGCCTTGGCCTTGACCACCTCATCGCCGCCTGTCTGGATGCGTTTCACGATCGACTCGAGGCACTCCTTGTCACCCTCGAAGGGCGGCTGGCACTGCGAGAAGATGGGTACGATGGTGGTGCCGGCGTGTCCGCCGATCACGGGTATCCGCACCTTTCTTGGATGGATTTCCATATGGTCCCCAATGAACTTCTCGGCCCGCACCACATCCAGCGTGGTTACCCCAAAGAGACGCCTAGGGTCATACCTGCCACACTTCTTCATTGCCTCCGCCGCAACGGCCACCACAGCGTTCACTGGGTTGGTGATGATTCCCACCAGCGCATGGGACGAATGCTCGGACACCAGGGCAGCAGCCTTCGCCACTATGGGGGCATTGGTGTCGAACAGGAAGTCCCGGGTCTGGCCCGGCTTGCGCGGCATTCCCGCGGTAATCATCACGATGTCGGCACCCTTGATGGCCGTTTTCATCTGGTCTGATCCGAAGTACGCCTTCACCTGACAGCCTGAGTCCATGTGCGACAGGTCCTTGCGGAACCCCGTGGTAGGCTCGATGTCGTGCACGGCCAGCTCTGTCACCAGCTTGTTGGTCATCAGCAGCAGAGCCAGTGGCTGGCCAATGCCGCCGGCTGCTCCTATAAGTGCCACTTTGAACTGGCGCTGCAGGTACAGATTAATTAATAGACAAACTTACCCGCTTTGACCATCAACCATTAACACTTACCGTCTGCATGTGGCTTGGGGTCGCTTGGTAGAGTCGCCAGCAGTCACGGCACTGAGCCATAACTGCGGCCTTGCCCTTTCTCCGGAGCATGCTGAATGCTGATGTTTCGGAATTATTTTTCTAGATGCTTTTCAGGAGCTATAATTTAGAATGTTTTTTTTTTTTTTTAATTTAATCGCTGAGTCCGCATAGACCAGGTACAAATTTTGCTAAAAATTTTGAACTCAAAAAAGAGATGTTTGCCGAACGAACACTAGAAATAGACTGCTGGAATATGTTTCGAATGTGGCTTGTGACTAACTAGCTGACAGAAACGGCCTGCTTTGTTCTCTAATGCTGATAAATAAAAGCCAAAAAGTTGTGACTAGAAATAACGAAAAAGGGCCTACTCAGCAATCTACTTGAACCTATGTATGTACGTACATATTCGCATGTACATATGTATGTACATACATACATATGTAGGTACACAAGTGTACATATATACAGCATCATAGCCCGAGCACATACCATAGACGCATAATTGCTGATCCATGCATTTCGATCGCACTCCCTCCCAGACTGTAATCAATGCCAAATACACACGCTCAGAAGTACGAGCACAAATGCAATCTTACGCTCTTCGTAGGCTCCATGAGCGAACTCTACTCCCCACTCTCTTGAGGAGGTGAGCTTTGATTCAACTGACTTTGAGCTCTCCGAATCAACACTCTCAATTATGAGAATCAATGGCATAGACGTAACATTCAACTCCGCAGCAAGGGCAGCGTAGGAACAGGCTGTCTGTTCTTGGAAGTTTGTCATAAATTATATTACAAGAAAAAGGAGAAATAAGTCTGAAGAAGTTGAATATATTCTGGCTGTGGTTGTGTTGAACATACAATTAATATCAATAAAGTTTTAAAATGGCCGAAAAACCGATCGAAGTTGTGAAGAGAAATCCGAGACCCCATCGTGGGGGTCAGGGTACTTTTATAAAAAAGAGGATTTCGAAAATCAAGTGGCTCCTACGTGGAAACATCGATCCGCCAATAACATTGGAAAAAGCTAATCAATTAACCAAGGAACTCCAAGAGCTGGAAGAGAAATTATATTTGAGAAAAGCAAAGGCAAACGCACAACCTGCGGCTCCACAAACAGGCAGACCCATACAAAATTTATGCAAACCAACACCAACACCAAAACCCCAATCCAAACCCCAGCACAAACCCCAAGAGGCCAGGACCCCAGGAAATATGAAGGTGATCCCTTTAAACGACGAGGAAAAACCAACAACCAGCCGCGCCGCCAGAATCACCTCACGAAACAAATAAAACCAGCGCGAAAATCGGCAGAACATCAGGCGGGCCATCAATGACAGCAGCACCAGAAAGATCTGCTTAGAGGAGAGTGTGAGCGATGGTCCTCTATGGTATCTACATTTTTGAATTATTTTGCACACAAATTCTTAGAATTAATTGAATTTTTTCACAATCCAAAAAAATCCTGCGCGAAAATCGGCAGAACATCAGGCAGGCCATCAATGACAGCAGCACCCGAAAAGATCTGCTTAGAGGAGAGTTTGAGCGACTAAGCGGTGCCTGAACTGGCCATAGAATCCATATCTATATTTTTGAAATATTTTGCACACAAATTCGTATGTTTAATGGCATTTCATTGATGCATTTGATGTCCCTCTAAATGGGTTAAATTTCTATCAAATATGATTTATACAATTATTCAAGCACTTTTGCATGTGACGAAAAAGTCCATGGATTAATAAACGTTTCAAAATATATTCCATTAGCAATGGATCTGGGCTATTTTTCTAGATGATTGATTGTGTTAGAATTGGTGGCAGAACTTTGAGCATGAGTCATCTTTCAAATGGAAGACATGTACATAGCAAGGGATAAAGGAAATTAACCTTATCAAATATAAAAAGTTCATACATTTAATTTAATTATCATTTTCTTAAACTAATTTCAATCCATTTGGAAAATAATTTCGCGATTTGTTTTCTTTGACCTTTAAATTGGAAACTTCTTCGAAATGTTTATATAAAAGGAACCAACCCAACGAAAACGGAGCTATTGATGGCCTTTGGACACGCTTATAGATAAAGGTAAGAAATATTCAAACTAAATTGTAGATATTTTAT
This sequence comes from Drosophila subobscura, assembly GCF_008121235.1. Lineage (NCBI taxonomy): Eukaryota > Metazoa > Arthropoda > Insecta > Diptera > Drosophilidae > Drosophila > Drosophila subobscura. The sequence continues at coordinate 17,804,348 of NC_048530.1, read as the reverse complement.
CAATTTGTATTTCAGGATCAGGTCTGGTTTGAGACACGAATACTGTTGATTATTTAGTTTATGTTTAAATTATTTGTTTGTTTCTTCACAGTAATGTACATTTCGAGCGTTCACTTTTGCATTTTATTTCTGTAGACATTTAGACGGGTATAAAAAAAATATATATATTTAATACGATAATTAATTCAACGTAGCTTACACTTACAAACACGATCTTTCGATTTATTGATATTTGATTATATTTATATTTATATACTATATGTGTATGTGGGACGACTGAACGAACGAACGAACGAACGAACGAACGAACGAGCGTCTCTGCACAACATGAACAAAATTGTAGAATGGGCTGGGCTGTGTGCAGTGTATCAAAAGGATATCGCAATATCCTTAATCACTGCTGTCGTCCAGGGTCAGCGTTGCCCGGCTTGACGGCAGTCGCCCACCATTTACATTGACGAGCGGCGAATCATCCTCGGGGGTCGGCCGCACTTCGCGATACTTGCTGAACAGGCCGCGCACTTTGTTGATTGGCGTATGGAATGACTGCGACACGGTTGCCGCTGCAGCCGCTGCAAATGCTGGCACTGGGGAGGCAGCTGGTGCGGCAGCTACTGGCTGGCTCACTGGTTTCTGAATTGGTTCACTGACAGCCGCCAGGCCATTCGATGGTGGCGCTGACACCACATTGAGTTTGGGTGTGGAAAACAGGCGTTTCGGTTGGATCGAGCTTTGGCTGAGCGTTGGCTTCGTAGGCGATGGGAAACTGCGTGCATAAAAAGTAACAAAACAAGACAAAACAACTTTTGTGAGAGCGCAAACTCAGAATAAGGGACAGAGATGACTTACAGATCCATTTCAGCTGCGGGATAGTTCTCCATGACCGTTTTCCAGGCATGCACATGCGGCAGTGTTTCCTTCTCCACATCCACATGGAAGATGGCATTCAGGACATCCAAATCGCGCTTGGTTGGCTCCTTGCTGCAAGCGTTTTTTCGGTTATTATTCGATATTATTATGGTGATTTCATGTTTATAGTTTACCCAAAGATAAACAGCTCGTAGCGCGCCTCCAGAGAGATGGATGCACGCGGTGACATGTGCTGGTCCGGCGTATGGAACTGCTCTTCATCCTCGCTACTGCTAACCTGCTGCTCCGGCCACACGTCAGTGGCATCGTACTGCAAGGTGGCCATACAATTTGAGCAAAAGTTAGTTTCAATTATGGGCTTCCACTTACAAAGCAATTCTCATCACTGCTATCCTCATCATCGTCGTTGTCGACATTTCGCCATGCCCCGTCCTGGACTTTGGCACGCAAAACATTGGCAGCTGCTGCCACTGTGGCTGTGGGAGAACCGGGTGCTGGTGAATCCTGAACCTCGGCTGCTGCACGCTTCATCGATTCCGTGCGCTTTCGTCGACTGGTCTTTCGACTGAGATTCGCATCCCAAATGCAGGCGCAAGACTCTTCCGCTTGCCAGGCGAACAAGCAACGAACCTCCGTCTTGAGGGCATCGGGCAGCTGAACGGCATGGTCGGGGGCCTCTTCGAGCATCAGCAGGAGGCTGGCACAGACGCAGCCCAGATGCCCGCGCCGCTCATCATGCAGCTGAAGGAGACGACGCAGCATCTGGCGCAGCTGGAGACGTATGGCCACGTTGACCTCCTGCGAATGGTCCACATAGCTAGCCACCAGATGGGCAATGCGGGAGTGAACCTTGGTGAAGTCTACGATGTTGAATCGCGCATCGTCCTTGAAGCTAACAATCAGCGATTTCAGTCTTTTAAGCTCGCAGAGTAGGGTGTCATTGATGGAGACCATGTTGCCAATGTTGTTGATGAGTGTCTTGGTGATGCGCTTGGCGAACACCTGCAGGGACTTCTCCACGCATGTATAGGGCGTCATCACCTGGGTGGTGGTACCGGCATCGGCACCGGCACCGGCACTGGCACCGCCAGCAGCAGCCGGCGACGCCACAGCCTTGCCCACGCGATGCTTTTGCAGCTGCTGCTGTTGATCGCCTGTGACCATATCCAGATACTGGATAAAACTCCACGCCTGATCGGATTTCTCGGCGATCTCGGCCTGTTCGGCCTTTTTCTGCAGATAGCCCTCCAGTCGCTCCAGGCCAACCGGTGTGGAGATGTCCACGAACGAGTCGAGAAAGTCCCAGTATTCGCGCCACTCGAGATGCTCCTGGCGTGCCAGCTGTCGGCCCACCACCTCCAGGCCCTTCTCAATGTCCGAGTTCTTAATGTGACGCTCGCGGAAGCTATCGTTCATCTGCGACACGTTCATGCTCTTGTTCATGCTGATGCTCATGTCCCGCATGCTCGCATCGATCTCCAGCACGCTGTCATCGAGACAGAACGAGGATTCGACTTGACCGCGATATGCCATAAATAAATCCGGCTTCATCTGACGTATCGGTGTGCCTGGCAGCTCCATTGATCCACCCATTCGCTTGATCAAACAGTTGTTGTTATTATTGTTGTTGTTCACGCAATCCTTGCCATCGAGCAGCAAGGGTTTTGGCGAGCTGGTGGTCACTCCTTTTGGACTAAAGAGCGTACGTCGTCCCGCAGGTGAGGATGCCAGAGGCGACGAGCTACCTGCTCCGCCGCCATTGCCATTCAAGCTGCGATTAAAGATTGACTTGGTGGGCGTCACCTTCACGGGCGATGCAAAGGGCGAGATGGCCAACGGCGACATATTATTAGAGCCAATGCGTGGCGGTGTCTTCCAGCGACGATAGAAATGCATGGCCCTTTCCCGCGACATGGGTCCCGCCAATGCGCTGATGGTCAAGTCCGTGGTGAGGCCCTCGTGCTCGTTTGTCTTTTGCTGCAAGTTCTAAATGGTTACATAAAGGGTGAGAGATTAATGTTTTGCCTTAAATACATTTCCTCTACGACTCACCGGCGGTTTATTGGGCGTAAAGGGTTGGCCCACCTGTGGCGGCACCTCATTGGCCGCGGATCTCAGCACAGGCACATAGTGCGGATTGCCCAAGAGTAGCACCAACTTCTGGAAAACCTCGGGCGCGGCATGCGGTGCACGCAAGCAAATGATCTGTGTGACAGAGACAGAGATTAGAGAGATTGTAAAAGGGATTCTACTTTGCTTTGCCACACAGAAAACGACTCACATCTTTGGGCTCCTTGCCCTCAAAGTTGGCCAACGATTTGCATTGTGGATACGAAATGAGAACTTCAACGACGGCCACATGTCCATTCTTGACCGCAAAATGTAGGGGCGTCTCACCGCGCGCCTTGTCGGGCATATTCAAGTAGTAGTCGAGCAGATTGTCATTGAGGGTGGCGCACATCTCCCCGTTGGCCTTCTTGCCGGCATATTGAAGTGTGAACTCGCGATCGGTGATGATCTTGAGGAGAGTTTCGGCGACACGCGCCTGATTGACCTGCGCACAAATGTGCATGGCGTTGTAGCGACAGCCCTCCTTCAGGCTGGTGGGTGTGTCCCCATTGCTGATTAGAAATCGGGGATTCTCCCACACAATGCGCTGCACTCGCTCGATGTTACCAGTCTCAATCTGTTTACGGAACTCGACAAGCTCCTGCTTGCTGGGTGCCCGGAATGGTGGACGCTCACCGGTGCTGCTGCTGCTGCTGCTAGTTCCTGCCTCATGCTTGGCCCCAGTCCCAGGCCCAGTCCCACTGCTGTTGCTGTTACTGTGGCTGTTTGTGGTAGTGCTGCCATTGATGGATACATTGGCGGCACTTTTGTTGCTGCTAATATTGATGCTGATGCTGGGCAGCGACGCTATGGGTGGAGTCACAACGAGCCGACTCGACATGGAGGCAGCCAGGCTGCTGATGCTGCTGATGGCGGTGGGCGAGGTTGAGTACGGACCGTCTGTCGATCCCGATGACGACGGCTTAAAATTGTTGCTCATCGCTAGTGGCTCTGTGGAAGGAAAAACGCGTTAGATTAGCCACACAACAATCTTTCTCTGTCTGCGCACTTACTGCTCACTGGCTTGGCCTTGCCAAAACGCTTCAAAGATTCGATGCTCTCGAAGCCAAACTGCACGTAACTTTCTGCCTGCTCGCGATTGGGGAACTCACGCAGTCGTGCCTCCTTGTAGTGTCGCAGCACATCCAGTGCCTTGGATTTGTCGGTAAAGATCAGCCACAAAGGCGAGTCGGCTGTGGGTGGTGTTGACATCAGAATCAAAGAGGTTGGTTATATTATTAATAAATTGAGCTACCAACAGCAGCAGACGCTACACTGGTCGCGACTAGTCACGCCATTCGAATGGCAGAGAATAACGAAATGTGGGAAATGGCAAGGCGACAAATGACGAATGAGTGGAATGATTGCCAGATGAGGCGCGAAATGTGGTAAGCAAAACAAAATCAAATGCTCGGAGGGAGCAACAACCACAACAAAAGCAGACAGACGGATGGCATGGGAGAGGTCGCCGCGCTATTGGGGTGCGTGTGACGCAGTTATTGGCACCAGTGCCGGCAACATTGCCCTGCCCTGCCTTTTGGCAGACGGGCAAATTACGCCGAATTGGTTGTTCATTTGTCATCTGTTTTGCCATATTTCAGACGTTTCCCCCAACGATTCTACAGAACTACAGATTCCTGCTTACTTTTCTGATCGAACAAGCAACAAGTCAAGCTTTTAATGCATTAGAATTTCTTTCTTTATGATTTAAATAGTAATTTATAGTATCAAGGCGATTTATAGCCTACCCTAAGATTGATTTCACACGAGAAATGCACCATCAAAGAAAGAGATAGCAAGAGAACAGTGTTGGAAACAAAACACAAAAGGTAATTTTTACCAAGAACAGAGCTGTCATCTAATACAAAATTAAAGATCGATGGAATATAGCACAGAACAGATTGCACTTAAGATATCCATTTAAATTAAAAGTCGAAATTAAGGCAGCCAAAGCGAATAAATACTAAGAGGGTATTACAATTTCGGCATACCGTTTATGCTATGTTTTGCATTCTTTTTGCCTTCTTTTGTTTCTTTTTGGTGGGCAACGACACTTTAACTGAATTTTGTTGCTCTTTTTTTTGTTGTCGTTGGTTGGGGCAAACAAACAGTGACAGAGACAGGGACAGGGACAGGGAGCACAATTGTTCCGGGGAAGAATTCGACACATTAGCTGGGGATATATAAATATTGGATCCGGGGCATACGCATACGCATACGCACCACAGGCTGGTTTATTTTTTGTTGGCTAGCAGCACTCTCTGTGCAGCTGGCTTTATAAATAACACTCGAAAAGTGAAGAATATTTTGTAAGGTGAAAAGCGCAATGCTAAAGGCAACAATAAATGTGCGACGTGGTGGGTGGCAGTCAGGTCAAGGTCCTGTTGATGGGAGCGGAGGTGGTGTGGGTCTTTCCAGGCCCAGAGTTAATCGCGAGTAAACGCATTTAATTGGATTAGGCGAAGGAAGAGAGAAAAGTAACATCGCGACGGAGGGGTAGATGCAGTTGGAAAGGGGTGTGGGATCGCCGTGTAATTGCATTTTGCGTCGTTTTGTTTGACGGTTTATTGCCATGTAGGGGCGATACGATATGGATGGAGGGAATCGACTGTGCGAGCGAAACAGCTGCGAAAACCTCGAGAATTTCTTGGGATCGCTCTCGCACACACACATACACAAGCACTTAGTCATGGATGTGTGCACACACCGCGCGCGCGCTCTTTGGAAGCAACAAGCGTATAACCGTAAAACAAAAAACAAACACAAAAAAATGAAACGGTAACCGAAACCGAAGCAAATAACAACGCACTTACGTGGATATTCGGGATCCTCATAGCTGTCCGCATTGGGATAATCTGCTGCTGCTGTGACTGTCGTGTTGTTGTTGGTGGCCGACGACGACGACGACTCTGGGACTGGCTTGATATTCACCGCCGCTATGGAGCCCGCACACTGGGCCGCGGTGCCCTCGAAGCCAGCCTTGGACGGCGGAATGTAGACGCCAAAGTAGGACATCTGTAATGTTGGGGTAGCACCGGCTGCCGATGATGCTGCGGGGGAGACGAGACACATACAGGGCCTATACAGAAACACACACACACACAGGCACAGTTTATCTGAATTGCAGTAAACCACGGCACAATACCAGTGCGGCAGCAACAGACGCAAAAAAATGACGCGATGTGCGGATTTCGGTAAATTTCGCCATTTTAGAGCGGAACAACTGGTTACAGAAGTTGCCAACAAACGGCGGCTTTCGGATAACCCGGGGGCCATTGAGCAGATCTTACCTTTTACAGGATTATCGAGGGCAATTTGTAAAATTGCATTCAATTGTTTGGCGTCTCGTTTTGCTATTTTTTGATGTTTGGAACGGAGTTTAAAGGCAGTGTGACCGCTCTCCGCTATCGATAAAATATGCCGCCTGGCACTCAAAACAGTGCCTTTTAATTTTGAACATATACCGTAAATATACCGTATATCGACTTATACATATGTGGTTTTGCAATTGCCAAAGAATGTTGTCAAAATTAGCAATGTATCATGTGATATTTCACATAATTGTTGAAATGATTTGAACCTCTTTGAACTAGCGATATATACTCGAATTCAAAAATATCGATATTTTCATGGAAAGACTTTACTTTTATATATGTAGCTCCAAAATTTAGTTTCAGGGAATGATGAAATTGATTAAATAGAAGCGCACTGCATTGGTTGCTCCTCCATGAATATGTTTTTTACATGTAGCAAATATGTCGTGACAGTGTAGTTACCATGTAAGAGATTACACTTTTTCACCTCTTTTATTTAATGCTCATTTCATAAACCGTACAATAAAAGGACACCTTAAGATGAGCCTGATTGTGTACAATTAATTCATCAATCGGATTAAATTACATGTTCAGTGCTGAAAGTCCCAACTAGCTTGTTATATCCAATCGAATATCAAAATTGAGGAATTCAACTTTCATCGGTATATTTGCGGTATATCTTCAAACTGCGACGGTAGATTTAGTGTGTTTTTGAGGGTCAGGCGGATATATTTGATCGAAAACTCAGCGGTCACACTGCACAGAACCGCCCGTTACGCCGTGAGTCGAGTCGCCTTAATACCGTTCGTGCCACAGCAAGGTGGAGCTGAGTGTTATTTTTTTTGCGTGTGTTTTTTGCGTGCTCTTGTGGTTTGATAGTGTCGCGCGCGTCTGGTGTGCAATATTGTTTAGACACGAACAGCCGAAATCAACTGCTGCTGAGCCACAAAGTGAGTTCCATTTCGAAAATGAATCGCATTTGAAAGTGATGTAACTTGTTCCCTGGCATCCTTGGGCAACCGAAAATATAAGGACCCTCGGACCCTCGGCTCTTGGCTGCTTGTGGTGGCTAGCGGGCCGGGTCGCCTTTTACCTAATTAACTCTGGCTGTAGGCGGTTTCTGTTACTGCCTTGGTATCCAAGGGCTACAGGGATACAGATACAAAAACACAAAAATACAGATACAGCCAAGGGTGTGTTTTCCCCTCGTTTCCGAGCGTGCTCGTGCGTGCCTGTGCGCGTGTTTGAACCTGTCATCTCTGCCTGCTGCTAAAAATCAATAAAGCAAAAGTCAAACAACAACGCAGGAGAGAAATGGAAATGGGATGTGGATGGGGATGGGAATGTTGGCTGCTGCTGCTGCAGGTCCTTGCTCCAGGTGCTCCATGGAGAGGCTACTCGATACACCCCGCGCAGTGGCTGATTGCAGCTTTACAGCTGCTCGTTATAAACGACCGCTAAGCGAGAGAGCAAACACATGCACACACACACACACATGCACACGAGCATGCACATTCATGGCAAAGGCAAAGCCAAAGCCACAGCCAAAGCGAGGCTTTTGCCAATTAGAAGCAAGGCAACCAGCCCAGCCCAGCTCAACCCATTCAGCGTCTCTCTCGCTGGGGTGCTAAATGATCGATTTGCTCTTGCCACTTGCCACTTGCCACTAAAAATGGAGCTTAAACTATGAATATGGAACAATCGCAATGAACAATCATAAGCGATTAAATTTGATCTACAGCTGGCAGGCAGTTTTCTTTACAGTTAGCTGCCTTTCTTAACTGGATTGCCAATTGCCTGGTTGCCTGGTTGGCTGTGTGTGCCTGTGTGTGCCTGTGTGATGTGCCTGGGTGCCTCGTATATTAAATCATTTACACTTTGCCAACTGCCATGCACTGATTCTGATGCTTCCATGTATTGTTTATTGCATCCCCCCCCCCCCTCTCTCTCTCTCTCTCACCCTCTTTGTCTGGAGTGGCTCTGACTAAGCAGCAGTAGTTATCTTTTATCGGTCGTTATGGCTGTTGCTGTTACTATTATCTTATCGGTCGGGAATAGTACTTGTAGACAGCGGTAGGACAACTCTTTCTCTCTCTCTCCCGATCTATTGATGAATTGTCGTGGGGGGAGGTCTCTGACTCACGGTCGGAGTATTAAATGAATTTCAAGTCCAAGTGCAGCCTCAATTGTCTCATTATCATTTTTGCTGTTGTTGCAGTATCTTTGTATCTGTATCTGTATCTGTGTAGCTGAAATTGGAAATGCGAATGGAAATGAAAATGGACATGGGACATGGCAGGGCCAGCTGCTACCTGACGCACTTCCCCCCTGCCGACCAACCAACACTTCATCTGTGTCTCTGTCTCTGTTCTATAGTCTTGGAAGTCGTTAAACCAGTTTATGACTGGACGAACGGGCATAGGGGCCACACGCCAAGTAGAATCAACAGAGAGACTCTGAATCAGCTGCTCAGCTCCTCCGCTCTGCTCTGCTCTGCTCTGCTCGGCTCCATAGGCCTCTGTGTAGGCTCTACTGCAGCTACTGTTGTTTCAGTTAAAGGTTTACCCTGTTCTTGTAAAGAATCGAAGATCGTGCTGGGTTGGTGGGTTGGTTTGTTGCATACCAAAAAAACAAACATTCAGAATAGGGAAAAGGTTTGGGAATTAATTATTAAATAAAGAAAAATGCAATTTTGAGCATGGAACTATTAATTTTACTAAATGTTATTAATTATTAATTTATGGCCATGATCTATTACCAGAAATACTTTAAACAGAAACTCTTAAAAATGTTCTTTTAATTGATTTCGATCTTAAATTTGTTCTTTTTATATTTTATTATTACTTGTTTATTTATATTTTCTCCATAATTTATTATTTTTAATGTCTTTTTCATTTTTCTTTGGCATTTTATTGATCTTTGGACTATTCTGATTTAAATGATGGGCATCCCTTAGCCGCTTCATAAACTGTGCATAATCTGCGCTTATTTATTCTGTTATTGTTTTTGCCATTGTTAAAGTAATGTGGTGCAAAGAGGGCGGAGTGGAAGGTGTACAATGAATGTGTCTATGGCTCTGTGTCGTTTATTGGTGGAAGCGTGCCTGCCCGTGTGGCACGACGACTTCCTCATAATGTGCGCCTTTTCTGGCCAAAATCAGTTGTAGAAACCCATTAAAAAAGTTCACAAAATTCCAGTAACGAAAGAAAGAGAGAGATGGGGGAGAATCACAATGAAATCATCGCAGCTTTCTGCTGAACAGATGTGTCATCTGCCATGCGGCAGCAGCGTCGCGACGTCTAATTCTAAGCCTCCAACAAATTGTTGTGTGTGAAACGAAACCACAAAACAAAAAACTTTATTCAATTTAGGCCAATGTCAATGCCTGGCCAGAAAACCGATTATTAGGGGGGAGGAGTGGCTCGGCTCAGCACTTAAATATTTAAACAATACAAAAAACGCGTGCGAAGGGTGAATGATGAACGATGAACGATTGAACGATTGAACGTACAGCATGAATGGATCATTCACGGAGTCAAGTGGATTGATTGCCAGCGGCGAGGATGGAAGCTGCAGACCGCAGACTGAAGCCTCAAGAGTGGTTCCGTTTCACGTCCAAGGGAAGGGCAGGGCACTGTTGCTTGGAGGGGGGGTGTGCACTTGGCACTCAACAGCTGTTGTGCCTGCGCCCCATCCACACATTTACAGTTGTTGACTGTGTTTGCATTTGTGTTTGCTTCCTTGTTTCATCTCTCGTTGTGGCTTTGAACTGACTTTGAACTTGACTTTGAATATTTTTGTGGAGCTTTTGAAGATCGTGTCTGATCATGTCCGATCGTGTCTGATCGAGCCGCTGTCGCCTTTTGACCTTCCACTGCAGCCTGTTGATTGTTGATTGTGGATTGTGGATTGTGGATGGGCAGCTCCTAGTAAGACCTTCCATGCATAATTCACCCGTTGACCCAAATGCAACTGCCGCACACACACACACAATGGAGATGCCACAAATATCGTACTTTGTGCTGCACAGCAAAAACAACTTAAAAATTCAACGAAAAATTTCAATGATTGCAAATGCAGAAACAACAAAAGCAACAACCAGCAACAACAACAACAACAATACGATCAACATTAACAATAGTTTAGTTTATTGAACGCACAATGGGAATGTGTAAATGGGTGATGGCGGTGGGGAAGGGGAGGGAGCATGCGAAAATTGTTTAACCAAATGAAATGCCTGCGAAATTGTGTCAGCCACAAAGCACACAAAAGCCAGAAATTGAAAATTTATGAATCTCCCAAGCAATATTAACACCAAGAAAACAATGCCAAATGCTTGCTTAGGCATTGAGGGGGGGTGATAAACATAAACAGGAACAGAAAAGAGCTCGATCTGCAGTCTCTGCAGAACTGAAAAGTTGCATCCTTCGACATATTTTCGGTGAAGAATTAGCAGCTAATCAACAATCGAAATGGAATGATTTCTTTCTTATTTACTTAACCATTTAATATGAATACAAACATGATATTTGCCTCTCTGATTTACACTTGCTGCAGACTGTAAAAAATATATCAAAAATGCTTTACCTTAGAACTTGAAACGTAAAGGAATTCCAGACTCAAAAAGCATTCCAACTGCTTGAAATTGAATACTTTAATCACAGGCTGCTTCTTTTTGGACGGGAGATTATATGTAATTATATGTGCATATATGTATGTAGTTCTCTGTAATAAAACACACACTCCAATAATTAAGTTAAAAACAAATAATAACAACAATTCAAGCACTTTTTGTGTATTCTCTGACACTCTCAGGGCAGCAGAATCAAACTTTTTCGACTCGTAAAATGAGTCCGGAATTAGCGGCATCTCTCAAACCTTTTACTCACATCCCGCCTTTTCCCCTGTCCAGCGGAAAGACAATGTCACTGCCAGACAGTCGCAGGCTCTGATGATGATTCGTTTGGATGCGTTTTCCTCTGGCCATGACAATGACAATGTCTGGGAAGGATGACTCGTCTTGGGTCGTCTGGTGAAAACAGATGCCAAAAACAAAAATATATTTACAGTCTATGGGTATATAATTATCGTTATGGGAAAGAGGCGCCTTGGCTGTGGCCAGATGCCGCTGCAACTGCCGTTGCAAGTTGCGGTTGCAGTTGCAGTTGCAGTTTCATTTTTTCCACTTAAACAATTTCCATGAACGTCAAGTTATTAAATTTTTGTTGGACGGTTTTCTTTGATTTTTGCTTTGTTTTGTGTGCCCTTTGTTGGATTGTGGATTGTGGATTTTGTGTTGGCACATCGGGAGGCACAATGGAGCATGTGGGGGGCAGACACTTGATGTCTTCACCTGGTGGCAGTGGTGGCGGTGGGGGGAGTCTGGCGCTATTGTTAATGTTATTGATTGGATTGGTTATGCATAAATTACACGCTTTGTCACCTGCGTCTCGCAATGCCTCGATGTGGTGCGGAGGGGCATCCAGAGATTCCATTACCAATTTATGGTAAGCCGTTTATTTTTCTTTTTTTTGTGCTGTAATTTAAAATGCAATTCCCATCCATCGATTGAGTCTAAGCTGCTGTGGGTGTAGGCTGCATTTAGTATAGTTTTTGTTTTGTTTTTATTGTGTGATGTCATGGCCCCCCAAGCCATCCCTTGATGGGGGGATTATACAACAGCTGGAGCTGCTATTCGCATGCAAAAATGCAACAATCATGGAAAAATCCAGAGGGGAAATAATTAGCTTACATTTTCCACTCAGGCAGCATTTAATGAGGCCGCCCCTCTGGGCACTGGGCTCTGGATCTATGCTTTGTCTGACCCCCCGATGGCCTCTCCCTCTCTCTCTCTCTCTTCCACTTTTGCTCTATTGCGCTGCGTTGTGTAATTTGTTGTTAAACTGTCAATTGAATCGACGCTACTCATACGACCCGTTGTTCGAGCGGATGTTTAGCTCTGCGTGTGTCCCAGTCCACAGTCACTTCGCTACACAAGGAAACAATTTCAAACCTTTCCAAAGCAAAAGCACAACAAAATGATACTCTTACCTTTCCATGATCTACATAACCAATTGATTAATTGCTTTTCCAGACTTTCAACTGATTTTGAAATTACATTTTCGATTGAATTTCAATTTGTTAAAGTACAGAAAAATGTGTTGCAGTAAGAAGTCATCTTGTAACTCATTAATTCATTTGAAAAAAATAGAAACAGCAGATTAAAATCTCGGGAAATAGTTTAGCTTCAAATTCTAGTACTTTTTACTTTACATTTTAATAATCTAATGAGCAAATTCAAATGTTGAATAATGGAAAAATGCAAGAGTTCGCCACAAATTGTGCCATGCAAATTGTACTTTCACTTTCCAAATAGTTTATATATTTCTGTCTGATTCCGTTAAAGGATTACTTTTGTTTGTCTGCTGCAACTCAGCTGCCAAGATATATTCATTGGATATTTATGTACAGTTTCTTTGAGTTTTGTTTTCTGTATTATTTTCGATTGAGGCTGATCTACCGCAGGAATATGTAACATATGTATTTATGTACATATCTGTGCCCTCCATCGTTTGATCTTTATTTTCTTTTCGTTGTTGTCATACGAAATGCCCTGGAAGCATGCCAAAAGAAATGAAGAAAATAAAACTCTTTTGGAAAATGCTCACTGGCGCACGCACAGACCCAGGGCACGTGGGCAGGGCAGAGTGGAGAGGGGCCTCACATCATAATCAATCTGGAAATGATATCTACTCGTAATCGTACTTTTTTGAATGTTATTTTTTGTTGTGGCTGTTGTTGTCTTATGTAAAAGTGCGTTTCGTTATTTCGGAAAAGCGGAACGCGTGCAAAAAGTGTCGCTTGAGTGACTTTTCTTCTTTCTTAAACGAAGCCCAAGCATTTTTCCACATTTTCTCCAGCAGTCCAGTCTCCCTGCTCCACCCCCCCACTCTGTCGCTTTTCTTTGGTTCTGTGTGGCTGGGGACCTTGAAATGAAAGCATATCCTTGACTGGGTTATAAATAGCATGGACGAGCCCCTCAAAGCACGAAAACTAAACGAAAGGCAAGAGAAATGCATAAACCAAAGAGCTGAAGGCAGGCGACAGGCGGCGAAAAAGCTTTTATTCATTTGCTCTAAGGAAATCGAAGCCTAGGAAACAGAAATCAAAGAAACTCTGGAAAAATCTCACAACGTAAAGGGGTTCGCAAATGCATAGAAAGGTTTAATATTCTTGAAGTAATTATTTATGAATTTGCAGGCCATAATATACATGCATAAATAAATGTTTGAACTTTAAAGGAAGTGCAACGTTCCTTTGGTTGCATGCTTTTAACTTTTCCTGCATTCATTCCCCTCCCTGCCTCCTCATATCCGCATAGGAAACGCAAACAGGAACTGAGATACGATACGATACTCGTATTTATGTATCTTTCATCTAATGAACGGGTTGGGTTGCTGCTGCTGCTGCTGCCTGCTGCCTGCTGCTTGATGCTTCTTCGGTGTTTGGTCTGCCATTCCCCATTCCCCATCCACCCAATTATCCATGTTTATAATCATGTAACGCATTATGATTCCCCGCCACATGAGATGGCAAATTGATTAATCACACAATTAGCTGTACAATAATTAATTACAAGGAGCCGCACAGCAGACAGACAGCCAGAGAGAGAGAGAGGGGGGGAAGGCAGCGTCGAACCCAGTGTGCACCCATTATGTCACCCCCCCACAGTGGCCAATCGAATTTCGCTCACAAAAGGAGTGAATACACTCACGAGTGGTGTGCCCTCTGTGTGCGCTATTCAAAAGCGTAGTACGATTATTATATTGTTATTATTAGTTTTTAATTTTTTTTGTATTTCTTTTATTGTGTGTTTGGGAAAGTGACGCCGCCTGCTGGCTGCTGGCTGCCGGCTGGCTGCTGCTGTCTAAGTAGTGCAATTAACCAAAAAACTCGAAAGTAAAAGTGTGCCCCCTCCGTTGTTGCTGTGGGGGGGATGCGGATACGTAGCCATTGTCTGCCCCAAAACTGTGGCAAATGGAAAGGGTTTTCCATAATCATTTGAATGTATCCACGGGCTGTATATTTTCCCATCAAAAATGCATCAATAACCAGACAACAATGGCACGTCCTGGGAAGTGGAATTTTATTTGTATTTATTTTGCAATATTCCTCCAAAAGATAACAAATAAATGTACATACAGCAGATTCATATTTATGACTTTTTAAGCAGCTTCCTAATCATTTTTGTTGCTCACAATGTTGACCCTTTACTCAAGTCTGCTTGATGGCAATATTTGCTTTTATTATTATTTGTTTAATGACACAATTTTGCATGTTTTGCCCTTCCCCTCTACTCAATTTGTTGAGCCATTTCCTTGCGATCAAAGCGGCAAATGAGAGCTTCAGAGCTGATTGAAGATGCCTTTGAGATAACTACAATCTGCTGACCCCGCTCTTCTAACTGATTCACTGCAAAAATGTCCCCTAAGTGAATGGACACATTTGTTGAGCAAAACAAACAAAACGAGAAGACAAATTCCGTGTGCAGGCATTGAGTCTTTCATGATTGCCTCTCTGGGAAATGCTTCAGTGAAAATACAGCTGGCAGCTCTTCTCTTTCGAATGGAATCAACAGAATCTACGGCTCTACACTGCTTGGATTCTTCTCCTCTCTGACGTCAATGTCTTTTGTTCTCCATGGCGAGACACCATTGCCATGTGAACGTGATATATTGTAGAACTCTCGACTGGGGAGCTCTGTCGGGTACAAAAGTATTTGCATAATGAGGAAGAGAGCTGGAATGGGCATGGGTGTAGGGTATGGGACAGACGGTCAGTAGAGGGAGGGAATGGCTAACAAATTATGCAATTTCCTGTCATGCTCCAAACACTTAATTATGGTTATTAAAAATTTACCAAATATTCGTAGTTGTTGTTTCTTCTTTGCCTTATTTCGTGTGATCATTTGCACATAGCTTAAGCTTAAGTCGCGGCTTAGCTTCAGCTTTAAGTTAACTTAACTGGCATCCCCCCAATGGCACCTTGCCAGCTGCCAAGCCATCGGGGCATACATATTGGGCATATCATTATGGATGATGATGATTTGGATTCGGATTTGGATTTGGCGTGCCAGACGCAAAGTATTTTGCAAATGCGCCAAACAAGTTGAATGAACGAAGTTGCAGCGATGTCTCTGGTTGGCGATCTCTCTCGCACTCTCTCTCTCTCTATCTCTCTTTCTGGCTGGGGGTTTTTTGACCATGAGGTCAAAATAGATGACAAACCGAAACGCCATGGGAAATGGTCGAGTAAAATGTTGAGGAAGCTGAAGCTGTTGTGAAGCTCAGGAGGGGAGAGATCTGCTGATGGTTAATGACTTCATTTGTCAGCTTCAAATTGATTTGGCAAATCACTCAAGTGTCTGTTATGTTAGTGGTCAAATACAGTGCGTTTCAGCACTGTAAATCACAAGAATGTGCATGGAAATGTAGCAATTAATCAATGGTCAGAATGGGTAATATAGGAAAATAATTTAAAAAAAAAAATATACAAAAAAAATTCCAACATAAAATATAGAAAGAGAATATAAATAAAACAGTTATTAATACAAATAAACAATTAAATAACTGATAAAACAAGATAAATAAGTAACAAAATTCAAAATTAATTGAAGAAAATAATTACCTAATGCATAAACATAAAGTAAATCTTAAAACAAACATTTAAAATAATATTCTACTAATTAAAAAAGAATCAATTTATTTCCATACCACAAGCGATGGCAGCCTAATATTTTATTCAACATTTAAATAGCTAAAACATTAATTAATTTTGTGAGTAATTAATATTTCAAAAGCTATTTTTGGTGAGGGAAAATTGCATTGGCAAGTGGCGTGTTCTGGTCAGAATAATCGGAACGAGCCCCCAGCTCCTGACCACCGATGACGTTCTGTTCGGGTGTGGGGGGAGGGGCGCTTATCAAACATCGCGGGGCATTAGAATTGGAAATGAAATTGGGGCCAGTGCTAATCGGCAGAGAGCTCCCACGGCTGACCTCAATAGGCCCCATGGGCCAGCCCACTCTGCCACGCGGGGCACGTACCATAGAAATGGAAAAAGAAGCAAAAAACAGAACAAGAAGCGCCGCGGTAAAAAAAAACACACGCTAACAGAAATTTAAGTTTGTCACTTTCTTTGTCAGTGAAAAGGCAAAACACGAACGCCGCTTACGAGTACGAGTACGAGTACGAGTATTGGGTGCGGCCTTCAATATTCTGTGATTTATATATGGAAAAAAATATACATATAGGGCTGGCTGTAAAGAGAAGTTCTGTTGTTACACTCGAGCACGTTCTTATATCTCGTATGTCTCTCTCTGGCCCTCTCTGTTTCTCGGTGAACCAAATTACAATTAATTGCTGCCCCTCCAACTGATGAGGTTGCATAAGAAACCCAACCCAACCCAACCCAGAGTGATCACAGACTGATCGGAGATAAAACGCCATGCAAGAGTGCGAGAGTAATCGTCGCTCGACTCAGCTCAGTGAATTATAATCATAATTATTTATAATAATTTTATAATTAGCCAAAAGGCCCTAGCCCGAACTTGATTAAACCAAAAACCCATGGCAGCAGCCACATCGTTGCCCCTCAAATGCTGTAACCGAAACCTTTTTCGGTGTTGGTTTGTCGGGGGGGGAATTTGAATCTGAATCTGAATCTTTGAAGCGGCCTGAAGCCAGGTTCAGCCAGCCGCAGCCGCAGCCGCAGTGGAGCGCAGCAGCGACCAAGACCAAGCAGCGGGCCATGTCCCATCAAAATAAAGCTCTTTTTGGTTTCAAGTTCTAAAGATCCAAGGGCTGAAGATCCAAGCCAAGAAGCAGTAAGAAACTTCCCCAGTTGGCAACGTTTTACAAGCGAGAGAACAGCCTCTGTCTGTCCTTTTTTTAAACTTTAAACACTAAACATTAAAAGCAAAAGACATTTTTAATTGGTCTACAAATAATTGTTGGGTCACAGCATTCCATAATTATTATTATAACTATTATACTATATTGAAATATTGTCTCAGTTATTGTTTAATTCTTCTGCAAATACTCTAATTGAATATCTTCAACTATTTTATCTTTCAGCTTAAAACGTTGAACCGAACGAGCAACTATCAGCCACTGAGTGTATCCATTGAGTGGCCAAGAAAAGGGGGAAACCCCCGAGAGAGAGCATAAAGAGAGGAGAAAAAGTAGGAAGAACACCGCAACCTAAAGCTGTAAGTACCACATCCACAGGGTTAGGGGAAAAGCGAAAAAGATGTATGGAAATCATAGTTTTGGCTTTTGGGATGGGAATGAGATTTCGGAATTTGTGCGGCCATATCCGGTTGCAATTGTAAACTGCGAATTGCAGCTTCCATCCACATGCCACATACACACATACCGAACAATGCAACAGCAACCGCCACTAACAATAGGAAAAACAGAAGAATAAAAAAACACACAAAAGTACAAATATGAAAAGAGACCCCAAAAGATGTATACATAGATGTACATATGTACAAATGTATGTAAGATAAATGTACTTACATACATCTGCCATGTGGGGTCTTGTGGCATATGGAAATCTGCGGATTTTATGCGGCATTCATCATTGTTGGGGGAGTTGTGGGGTCTTGTCTGGTTCGGAAATATTGCGTAAATGTATGATATATGCGAAAATGATTGTTTTGGGCTAAGATCGGATCAGTTGAAACGATGACGAAACGATGATCAACGGTCGGACCTTGGGGAGGAGTCTGCGAATTTTTCCCTACAGCGTGGATAAGTTTATTCGGTAGATACACAACACAAAAAAATATTATTATGTGTATTAACATTTATTTGATTTATATTGTTTTAAATTTTCCTCATTAAGATGAGAAACCATTTTGCAAAGTTTGAATCTATTGTTTTCCCGCCACTCTATGCGCACTTTGAGATCACAAATTGTCTTTCAAACAATGCTATTTCAGGCGCTCCATTTTTGTTGTTTAACACTGGCAAAACAAAAAGGATGCCGGCCTAAGTTAGTTAATTGTTTGAACAAGGTTTCACAGCAGGATTAATGCTAGTAATTCTGTGTTGGTGTTAAGCATTTAAGCTGCAAGAGGCCAGAATTTGAATTGCAAACAGCAAAAAATCGAATTGGAATGCAAGGATGGGACACGATTCGATACGCATCCGCAAGGTGTGCATCAATCGTTCATAACTATCGGTACTCTGCGGTAAAACTATTCCTATCGCATCGATACTATATCGTGTTGAAACACGCGTCATTCGAGTGTCAAAGTTTTGTATTACAATAAGTAAAACTGATTCTAAAGAAACATTTAAGCACAAAATAGAGACGAAACATTTGAGCACACAAATAGAGAAGGAACTCAGCACCAAAAGTGGTTACTCCTGGCGCCAACTCCTGCCCCAGTACTGTGTAGGTCGAAGGCAAAATGAACAGAGACAAACGTGCGGCGCAGCCGAGCACGCGCCACCAAAGCGAAAACTTTCAACGCGATAGCCGCTGCATGGGCGATCGTGTGCGCCGGGATGATGTCTGGCGTAACTATTCTGGGAAAGACAACAGCAACAGCAACGAAAACATGGACTGCAGCAAGTACAACAACAAGAGAAGCTACAACAACAACAACAGCTACAACAGCAAGCCCTACCGTGTCTCAAATGGATCTGTGAGCGACCATCGCTATGACAATCGCCATCGCTTTCCACCCAGGGAGCCACGAAACGCATCGCGACAGTTCCAAGAGCAGCAGCCACAGCCCAGATCCAAGCGCGGAGGTATTTGGCGCCCAAAGTCCGACGATGGACGAAGCTGCGACAACAACAACGACAGCAAGCCCTACCGTGGCTCAAATGGATGTGTGAGCGACTATCGCCATGACAATCGCCATCTGCAGCCACAGCCCAGATCCAAGCGCAGCGATTTTTGGCGCCCAAAGTCCGCAGATGAACGCCACGGACAGAGACAGGAATGGGCACTGAAACAAGAGCAAAATCTAGGACCGGGAAAGAGAGAGGGAGTGCAACAGGGAGGGCGGCAGGTTCATTCGTTGGAGATGCTGCAGCAACAGTCGGCCCTGGCACAGGCACTGCTGCCACATTGGGTGCGCATGAAGGACATGATGTGGATGAGTGCCCTCCGCAAGAACGACACAAAGGAGGTCAGCACCACAACTGAAGCAGGAATGGCCGCAAATAAGCACAAGAAGCCTTCTGGTCCGCCACCAAAGCCCGTGACCACGCTGGCGGCTCGTGTGATCTCCAGGGATGGACCCTTTGGTCCATCGTCCACCATTGAGCTGGTGCCGGCCATGGGCAGCAACGGTGGCACACCGCTGGGCTCCTGCTGTGTGAATTTGGTCTTTGAGAGCTTCGGCATGATTGGCATCACGCCAAATCAAGAGAATCCCGAGGCCTACGACATTAAGCGAACGGACAATTATCAGCTGACAGCGGAGCAGAAGCTGCGGCTGCGCAATGCCATTGAACGGTCGGAGGATGGGCAGGTGCTGGCTGCCCTCGCTTTGGCTATCCAGCAGATACGCACAGAGATCGACCAGAAGTCACCGTTGATGTTGGAGATGTCGCCAGACCGCAGTCCAAGGCATTCTCCAGGCCGCCAAGAGGTCAAGCCGCAGCAGCTGCAGCAGATACAAAAGGAGGCGGCCGTCTTTGATCCTGCTGTGTGGACATGGCGCACACCGACACCAACTTCGCCCGTTTCCGAGGGCAACGATTCGGACCTCGATTCGTGGGACAAGACACGCACCTTTGCCACCAAGTCCAACATCACTTCGAATGCCGAAGGTGGCCGCAAGTCATGGAAATCGTCGAGCAATGCAGGCGATCGCTCCGAGTCTGACTTTCCGGCCACTCGGAGCTCCACAACCGACTTTAGTCAGCCGCCATTCGGACGCAAAAAAATGTAAAAAACTTCACAGATTCCCTCCCCAAGGGGCCGTCCCCTGGGAATGTCTTCCCCTGGGCATCAAAATATCCAGAAATTTATTCAGCAAAAAGTCTCACAAAAAAATTGTAAGTGTTGCCCCCAAAGGATGCCGTTTCCTTGCCTGCGTTCGGGCAAGCAATTGCATTTGTTATGCGAATTTAATTTCACTTTTTCATCCGCAGAAAAAAGTGAAATGTGCGAAAAGGGGCAGACACAGACACACACTGAAAAGAGAGGCTTACAAACCAAAAAAAAGGCTTGTCAGCGCTCGCCAATTGTTTGGCAGCAGCTAAAAACGTTTTCGTTTTCGAACATTACCGAACCACAGAGACACAGAAATACAGAAACTAAGCTGCGAATAAAAGAAACGGCAGACGCTCCACTCCACGCCGCGCCACTCCACTGAAGGGAGTGCGTGAGTGCGGTGGAAATTGTGGGCATTCCCAGTGCATTTAAATGATTAAACTGAACACAAATAATAAAATGTCCGACAAAGCACATGCTGATTTTGGCAGTAAGCTATACAAATAATGAATCATTTATTGAGCTTTGCTCTCAATAATTCATTTCAATGAACAACAATTGTTATGGTTAACATTCCGCTAACAAAAAAGAACTAAAATACCCTCGAGGGAATTTACACGCGTGCAGAATATATTTAATAGCTACAAAGTGTTTATTTATAAGTGTTTAAAATGATTACTTACAACTAATTAAACATCTGATAAAGCTCTGTCCAATGTTGGCATAATAGAACTATAACTAAAATACCCTCCAGCTACGAAAGATTTTTCCATTTTCTATTTTTTTTAGTGTTTAAAAATGATTAGATACAACCAACTAAAAATCTGATAAAGAACGTGCCAACTTTGGCAGTAAATTATACAAATAATGAAACATTTATTGAGCTTTAGATTCAATAAATAATTGCAAAAATAGCAATAGATATATTCCGCAAAAAAAAAATAACTAAAATACCCTCGAGGGAATTTACACGCGCGCAGAATATATTTAATAGCTACAAAAATGTTTGGCAGGTATATATTATGGCTAAGTATTATTACAAGAATCTATTGCACTTTGAATGTGAATGAATTCTGTACATAAAAATAAGAAAAATGTAGACAGAGTGGCTGGGCACTCCATTGGCATTTCTGTTCCATTTCAAAGAACTTGCAGCCGTCTATTGCCAACAGTTTGTAATTTACTGAGGCGATAACTGGGGAGTCCGTAAGATGTCCGTAACTTGAACAGCCTGTGACGCTGCCAAAGAATAAAATGTTAACAAGAACTTAAGACGGTTTCAATATCTTAACTATAAATAGATACAACTTGCTTCAGTTGGCAAGCCATGAACTAGCTTCCGATACTGTAGTCTTGATCCACTTTTGAGTGGAGGCCTCTTGGCACGTTGCAAATGAAATTTCACTCATGTGAGCAGGGCAGGGCAGGGCAGGGCACACACTCTGTCCTACCACCTGGCATTACTCTCAATTTGCATTTGCACAAAATGAAGTGATTTGTTGGGATGAAAAGTGAATAGACAACAAAGAAAAGTCTCTGTCCAAATAGAAATCATGGAAAGCAGAAAAAAGAAAGACAGCCACCTGCCATTGTCTTTATTATTTAGGCATTTCGTTTATTTAAACTCGAAATTCGCTGTGTAAACTCTGGATCAGGCATCGCTTGTATCTTGCGACATCTCCATGTTCTCCTCCAAGGAAGAGACGACCTGAATGTAGCCGTGAAAGAATATTTGAACATCGACAACGGGCGGGATAACGTCCTCACAATGCTTAACGCGGACAATGTCTTGCTTTCCGGCCCAATACTCCGAGAACTGCAAGAGGAATCTGTAAAGGTGCTCCATGGACTCTTTTGCGGCACACTCACCATTGTGTTGTAGCTCTCGACGAGTTTCGCGCAGTCTCTCAGGATGAAGGTCAATGGGTAGCCCGGATCATTGTCGATCCGCATGCGATAGATGCCATGCAGCAGTTCTCCTGTCAGCAGGGCACCCTTCACCACATAGAACTCGCGCAGCTGCGGATTTTGACGAACCATGTCGAGCACCTGTTCGTTGGTCACATTGGGGCAACGGTCCAGGCCAATGTAACGCTGCACCTGCGGCAAGTCGAGGCCTTCAATGGCAACGTTCCGAAAGTCGCAATTGCCCAGAACGAGATTACGAACGTGGGTGCAACGGCCCATGGCCATGGCCGCGAGGCTTTGTGCGCCCAATTCCAGCCAGGTGCAGTCGATTTGAATGATCTCAATGGCCTCGGACTTCAGTCCGAAGATTGTGTGCAGACACTCGACGGTCAGGCCGCTCTTCCGGCCGATATGCGACAACTCGATCAGATTTTGATGGGGGCAGCCGACGAGGAGTTCGCGTTGAATGGCAAACATGCTGACGGGCACCGAGATGCCTTCAATGATGGGACTCTCGACCACGCCGCTCAGATCGAGTGGCGTTTCGGAATCGGCCATGATGTACAGTTTCTTCAGAAGGCGGCAGCGCTGGAGGACGCCCGTCATGGCGCTCTGCGAGATGGTGCCATAGAGGGCCAGCAGCTCCAGATGCTTGAAGCGTTCGATAAAGTGCACCTGAATGTTGCAGAATATGTGAAGACGCCGCAGATTCACCATCAGCTTGGGCAGCGAGTGCAAGGGCCATTCGGGGTAGGCCCCGCTGCCGCAGTTATGCGGAATGTCGCCCTCGGCGCCTGTGCCGGGGTCCTTGGGCTGAAAAATCAGGTGACACTCCTCCACAGAGTCCAGCGTGGGAATGCCGACACTCTCCAGGGCCTGCAGGATATGCTGCAGATGTTCCACATCAAAGTACAGAGTCTTCAGCTCCTCCTTCATGGCACTCAGAGACACCAACTGCTCCTTGGCGCGGCGCAGGTCCGGCGCGAGGCAGCGAAAATCCACGAGCTTGGCATCCGCGTGCCACAGCTGGGAGCAGACGGAGGGCAGCTGCTCGTGGTTCTGCGAGACCATCTTCTGATCACCATTGTCCAATGGTTGTCCATCGTTGATGATCACCATAGACTCAAAGTGCTGCTGCCACGCACAGAACAATGGGGCACGTCTGTTTGCACGTCCCCTGGCCAGACCGCGCGAACGCCTGCCAGAGTCCGACGGAGTCTCATCCTCATCAGGGCCCAGCTTGGTGTCGGGACTGAAATGCACGCGTCGCTCTGGCTTCGAGGCGGAATCTGTGGAGGCTCCCACAGGACCAGACTCCTGTCCATCAGCCATTTCAAAGAAAAAAAAGAGTTTAAACCAGAAATGAAAACGTATTTTAGAAATTAAAAAATATTTTGCGTGTCGTGAGTTTAGTTTTGCTTTTGGATTTGATTTCAGGCTAATATTTGGGAATTTTTGTTTGTCCGAAGTTCCGTTCAGTTGAAAATTGGAAGCAATACTGAGAATAAGAATATCTCTGGGCGTATCTACGAATATCTGGGAATATCTATGGCTCCTATGATGCCTGTGCTTTGGTGCCAGCTGCCAGTTGCCAGTGTTCGAAAAGGGCTAGTAGAAAGTGAGCGTGAACTTTCCCATCAATGCATGGTGGCTTGCATCTAATTATTGCAACTCTAGCTCTGAGCGCTGGGTCGCTCCTCGGCGACGCCTTTTCAAATTTTGCTTTTGTCGCTTGCACTTGAAGGTTGCCTCTGCCTCTGCCTCAGCCACTGCACGTGCCCCTGCTGCCACTCGTTATCGCTTCACTCTCTCTCTGCACTGCTGCGGCGGCGGGGTATGCCACATTTTGAGAGACTTTCTGGCACAGGATTGGAACCATTAACTGCTGACTCCTTTCCGTTTGTTCTTTCAGAAATAATAACAATAATTCAATATTTATGTACCGAAACATCGTTGCACCAGGCAAACGTTTACCAACACTAATTTACAGTATTTGCAAACGTTATCGCTTGTCTTTGCTAACCGTTGGATATTTGAAATTAAATATTTCTAGGCCATGCCTTAAGCTAGTTAGACGCGAAAGTGTATAACCTCAGTCTGTGTGCTCCAAGATCTCACGTCGTACCTTCTTTGGCTGTGTGCCTATCTGTGTGTGTGTGTGTGTGTGTGTGTGTGTGTGTGTGTGTGTGTGTGTGTGTGTGTGCTTTTGTGGCTTGTGTTAATTGCAGTGTGGCGACCGACGGCGGCACTTGCTCCAGTTTTATGGGGCACATGAAAGTGCATTTGGTTTCTGTTTCTGTTGTTTTTCATTTTTTAATTTGTTTCTTTTACATTTTTGTTGTGCTTATGAAATGCTTTGCATACTGCAGGGCCCACCGCAACATACAGCCTTGAGTCCAATTTCATGACTGAATATTTGCCCCAGGAGATTGCATTTGCAAGATACAACCACAGATATGTGTGTGTGTGTGTGTGTGTATGTGTGTGTGTGCTTCTCATTATCCCCCCAGCTGTGTGTAAATTGTTTAACGATGCTGATGCGATTTACATGCCCCACAGAGAACATCTCCCTCTGGGTGGGTTTATTTATTTTGGGAGGGGGTCTTTCGTTATGGTTCGCAGAACTTTTGCCAGAGGCTGTGGCTCGAGCTCCGACTGCGGCTCCAACTGTGCCTGGAGCTGGTGTCTGCCTGCCTGCCTGCCTGGCTCTCTTTACCTTTTTGGCGGGCATTAAACAATTGTTTGGGCTTTTGCTTTATGGCCCACTCGAATTACCATAAAAAAATGAAACATACAAGCATAAAGCATAAAGCCGATGGCAAAGCCAGGCAAGCGGGCAAATTATTGCCACTGTGTGTTTGACCTTTAACGCCTCATGCTACCCATACGATTATGTGTGTGTGCCCTCCTCCCTCCTCTCTGTCTGTCTGTCTGACAAGTACTCAAAGGCGTATACGTAATATTTAGCAGGGCTTAGCGGGGCACCTGCTCTGGGATCTGGGCTCTGAGCTCTGAGCTCTGGCTCTGGTGCCCTGCCTTACCATCTTATCAGCTGTTGTAATCGAACAAGACTCCACTCCACCCCGCCATTAACCCAAATAAATGGGAAACAAAATGAGATAAAACGTTTAACCGAAAATTCTCATTCTCTTTTTGGTTTTTTTTGCGTTGCGTTGTTGTTTTTGTTTTTGTTTTTAGCACAAACAAATTAGGACGGGCTTGGAAGCTCTTTGTCTGTTTGTTGTTTATGTTTGTGTGTGTGTGTGTGTGTGTGTGTGTTTCCATGGCTTTACGGAATCGCCAAAAGTCTGGTGGCAAACCGACAAACTACAAGTAAATTGTATTTTCACAGCCGCCCGCCCCGACACCCAAATTGGAATGCTAATTTCTTGACTACCCCACAAAATCTTCACACACAATGCGCGGGGTATATACGCTGAGCGAAAGCCAAAGATTGTGCATAGTTTCGCCATTAAAATTCAATTAAAAATGGAAGATTTCTTACTGCCTTTTTCCTTGCAATTAAATAACAAATTGTGCGAAAATTAAATTAAATTTAAATGCAAGTAAATTGGAATTTATAACTAAGGGAATTTCATATAAAAATCAATGAATCAATTTTTAGTTAATTCAATTTATAAATGAGATAATTCTGTAAATAGTTCGGAGAGGCATTTTGTTAATGTTTTCAGAGACTTTCAAGTGCCACTCAAATCATTCTTTCCATTCCATGCCATCTGCTGCTTGCGGGGTATCCCTCAGTCGCATCTACCATCTGGCCACTGGTTTTTTCTTACATTTTTATTTGTTTTTTTGCGTACTGCTTTTGTTGGCCAGAACAAAAGCGGCAAAACAATTAAGCCCCAGAGAGAGAGGATGGCATCTGAGCCGTGCCAGATGCAGCGGGCATGGAGGCACTGGAGTGGGAGATGGCCATTCAAGACAGTTACAATCTTTTTTAGCATGGCCCGAAATGTGTGGGCCGCAAGATCGCCCCCAAAAATGGCATGGAAATTATAATCCAAAAGAAGATGCCACCAACGGGAAGGAAGTCGTCGACCTTCGGCTGTGTTCGGCTTGGGCTGCAGGGGATCCCTGCGGGGTGCTCTCAGCTGCGAACCCCAAAAATGGAAGCGGCAACGGCAATTCCTTTTGCGTGTCCCCTGCTCCGCCGGTACGGATTCAAACTCGTTTTTCTCAGAATGTAAACCAAATAAACCGAAAAAAGAAAAGCAATTTCGATGACTTCATCGGATATTGGGGCATATTTTATGGGGAATTCGTGGAGTACACTCGGCCACACATTGTCAGCCCGTGTCCCATCCGATGACTCATGCTCTCTCTCTCTCTCTCTCTCTCTCTGTTTAACTCTCTTTGCATTTCCTGGGACGATCAACAGTCGTCGCAAGATCACAGAACGGATCGCATCATGACTTTCTATTGGTGGTCACATTGGTTCTGGATAACCTGCCTCAGCGGTAAGTGTTAAATTCAATTGAAATTCCGCTTCAACTATGGCTTTAAATGTGCTTTGATCCGCTTGCAGTTCAATTGCTGTCCAGCCATGTCCACACATATCCCAGAAGCCAGCAGGAGGCGACGCAGCCAGTGGTGCGGCAGACCACGAAACTCTACCAGACAACAGTCAGCCAGACTTGGTCAACGGCCACACAGAGCAACATCATGGACCTGACCAACAAGCCAACAACAGCAGCAGCGGCTGCTGTGACGCCTGTGTATGCGGGGGAAGATGAGGATGAGAGTGAGAGTGAAAATGAGGATCAGGAGGAGGAGGAACAGCATGAAGATCTGCTGCTAAATGATGGAGAGGCAGCGCAGGAGGAGGAGCAACAGGCGGCAGGGACAGATGCCGTTGAAGTGGAGCAGACTGTGGCTCAGTACGAGTTCAAGCGTTCGGCGGATTTTACCTCCGAGCAGCTAAACAACTTTACGAATTTTAGCAGTAGCACAAGGTAAGCGAATCAAGGAGAATCTGCTTCTGGCTGCTTCTAATCTTTTCTTTGGCAGTACAAACGCCAGCAGCAACAGCAGCAGCAACAGCAGCAGCAGCAGCACTTTGAAGCCTGCTTTAAACAGCAGCAGCAGCAGCAGTCCAGCCACAACAACCACAACGACAGCAGCCAGCACATCCTCCACACTAGACACATCCTCCGCCGCCACAACAGCGGCCACAACAGCCCCAGAGGCATCCACTACTGGTGTGGCAATGGCAGTTGGTGTCGCCGCTGTCACAGTCACAACACCGTTGACATCATCGGCCACACCCTCAACACCGAAAATCAACACGGAATGGCTGTCCGACGAGCTGCTGGAGCATGGCGAGAAGGCGCCCTTCACGCTGGAGAATGCCAACAAGGAGGAGGAGCTGCGTCGCGCCGAGAGCGAGCATCGTTCGCGCAAGTCGAAGGTGCTGTCCGCTGAATATAAGCACATCAATCGGTACATTAACTTCTCCAGCGACACCAAGAGTCTGCTGACGCGCTCGGCCTCGGCGGCGCCCAGTGTGGCCGATGGCTATGACGGGGCCAACGATGAGGGTAACATTTCATCCGAGGCGCTGGCCATACAGGTGAGGCCATACAGAGGCACAGCCTTTTGCAGATCATTTCTCAAACTTATCCCTAATCCCTAGCGCACATATTTCCTGGATGCAGGCGCCATTTCGGCCATTTGTTTTACGGTCTTTGGCATCTGCTGCACGGTGGGCACCATTGGCATTGTGCTCTACCGTCGGCGGTTCCTGAACAAGCCGCAGGCGCTGAGCGAGCCCGACTCCAGTGTCTATATCGATGATAGCACCATGCGGGTGAGTGTAAGGATTCGTTGACCAATAAGCTGTCATTCCAATTGGTGTGCAAGCTTCATGCTCTCCCTCTCTCTCTCTCAATTGCAGGACAACTCCGACGAGATGTACAGCCTGGACAATGACTCGTTTCTCAACTCGCTGGAGGCGATGACAATACAAAACTACTGGACGGACACGGTCAAACATACAAAGCTTTAATTTTCCACCCGCTCCCTTCCGACCGTTTATTGGTTTCTCTTCCTCGCCCCCGTCCCACGTTTTCTGTTTGTTTTTGTTTTTTTTTGTACCCTCTCTGTGGTGGCATTCCTTTGGATGCGCATCCCTCTAACCACATCATTAAGCATTAAGTAGCGTAAGCCTCTAAGCGGGCCCACTCGGGGCTGGGTGTGTAATTGTATTTACTAATGTTAGGCACAACCAAAACGAGCAACTAGTTTAAGTCAACAAACTACCAAAATTATGTTTAAACAACAACAAAACCTAGAACCTAAGTGCGCAAAGCAAAGGACGTTTTTTTTGTTGATCTTTAAATGATCATCCAACTGTCCCCTTCCTGCTCTCTATGTACCCACACTCCTACTCCCACTCCTACTCGTATCTATTAGTTAATTATTTTAATATCTATTTATACTTATTGTTGTCTACCCCTCCACACACACACACACACACATCTTATGTTTCAAACATACACACACACACACACACGCACGTACATATGTAACTTTGTTAAGTTAATGTCCAACAATTAAAACGCAATCATTCCTTCCAGTTTAGCGTATAGTGCAAGAACTTAATATGTAATTATTGTATTAAAACTGAGACAAGCATATACAGCAAATCAACTTAAACAAAACAATTGTTTCATTATACATAGTTATTTATAGTAGTAGTAACAAAAAACCCCAAAAAAACACCAAAAAACATTTACAGAAACCTGTTTACTGCCACACAAACAACAACAACAAGAACAAGAACAACAACAACAAGAACAAATCCTTGTCAATTTTTGCTCATCGAATTTGTATGTATACACAAACCCCTCAACAAGAATGTTGCAAATCTGAAACTGAATCTAAAATCACAGACACGGTACATAAAATCGATTAAACTTTAAATGCTAAAACATTTCAACTGCAGTTTTGAATTTGCCGCCCAAGTGCCAGTGCTGCCAGTTTGACCATTCTCATGGATGCGTTACACCACTCAACAAAATCGAACTCGGCGCTCGAAAAATACTGAACAAAAAATACTAAAATTAAAAAAATTCTAAACTATTTATGTTGGTTGACCTTTTTAGTTTTAGACTTTGGAAACATTCTAAGAAAAGGAAGTCGTGAAAACCAGACAATCTTGTGAATAATTGATTGATACATCGGATAAAATTAAAGTTTTGGCGCTGGGACTCTTAACTAGCTAGTAATATCAAATAGAACATCAAAATCGAGGAATATGATTTAAGACTACGGTATATTCACGGTATATTTTGAAGATGCAATGATATATTTTGGTATATCTACGAGGCCTTGATGGTAAATTTTATATATAATTTCGCGGTCACACTGCACTCAGGATAAAGCATAAACAATTTCACGTTTCACGTTCTACGAAATCGCGTTGAATCTCGGCAAGCTGGAGAAGTGGAAGAGAACACGTAATTCCACTAAGAAGATGGACCCGCGCCACCGCAGTCCTGGTGGCGGCCCAGCAGCACCAGGCGGAGAGGGAGCCAACAAGTCGCCTGCTGGCAGTGCGGGCGCTGCTGCGGGTGCAACGGCTGCATCGTCGCCCCCAGTTGATAAGTCAACGATTCTGGAAGGTAATTCGCGATAAACAAAGTGTTGTGAGAATCTCCAGCATGACACACACTTGTGAGCTGGGCACTGGGCGTTTTTTCCTGTTGCTATTGCTCTTTCCACTGTGCCTTGGATTGAATGTTGATTTGGTTGATGGGGGGGTGTACAGTACCCGTACCCCACCCTACCCCTTTGTCCAGGGCTATAAATACAACTACGCAGTATCTGGGGCGCCAGGACAGCTCAGGACAAACAAACACACACGCACAGGCACAGGTGGACTACTTTTGGTGTTTATTTTTAGGGGTGTACAACCAGCAGTGCTGCAGGGGGGGTGGGGGAGAAAATAACTGTGTTATCTGCGTGGATAGGTATGTGTGTGCGTGTGTGTGCCCAACCGACCTGTTGACTGCCTGCCCCACCCCCTCTGCCTTGCTCTGATGAAATTGGAGCAGTGGAAGCCATAGAGAAGCATCTCCATAACCTTTGGAGCCAACAACAACAACATTATTTCACAATAACACCCACAAAATGTATTCGTATTCCGCTGCTGCTGCTGTGATTCACTCGAGCGAGTGCATGTGTGTACATGTGTACGTGCATGTGTGTTTGTGTGCGTGGAACACACGACTTTGAACCAAATAGAATTCCCCGTTGCCCTTTTTCTCTCTTTCTTTGTATCTAAACATATTCTGTCTCTTTCCCGCCCGGATCGCAGGTGTGCTTCACAATATATTCGATGGACTGACGGACAAAGACGAGCAGGTGCGTGGCGCCATGCAGCAGGCGATAGTCAAGATATTGGAAACGCATCCGGAGCGTGCCACCGACATCCTCAGCGAGTATCGCGCAGCTCATCCAAAGATGAACGACCACACAGTCTCAATGCTCTTGGAGTGAGTAGAGTAATCCTGCCTTACGCCTGCAGATCCATGCAATAATCCAATCCCAATTTGTATCCCCCCCTTGCTGCAGCTGTGTGCGAAACGTGGTGGTGACGGATATCCCACTGCCGCGTGCGGCAAGCCAGAAGCTGATTGCCTTGGCCCTGCAGGAGCTGACACGGAGTGCGGATCATGTGCCGCTCATTCAGAATCCCGCCCAGCGCATTCTGGTGGCCATTGGCAGGAGCGGACACGAGGGCTGCTCCCTCGTAATGGAGGCCTTGCAGGCCCAGACCGGCGGCCCTGAGGGTGTGCCGCACTTTATGCTCATGCAGTGCCTGGGCCTGTTGGCCACAGAGAATCCGGCCGGCGTGGTGCCACACATCAAAACGATTCTGTCGCGCTGTCTGCCGCATCTGGGCGGCATCAGGCAGGATCACATTAAGCAGGCGCATGCCTATGCCATTGGCCGCTTCAGCGAGGCCGTGCTCGAGGAGGAGCAGCAGACCAAGGCAGGGGATGACCAACAGATGGCCATTAGCTGCTCCACAGAGATAAGCGTCGCCTACGATGTGCTCTTCAATCAGTGGCTGCACTCGCGGGAGCCCAAAGTGTGCGTTGAGATCCTCCAGGCGCTGTCCAGCATGTACCCGCTGCTGCCACGGGATCGCATTCAGGACCAGGCAGCCCGTCTGGTCCCGCAGATCTTGGCCCTGTACAGGCGCAGCGTGGACCGCAATGCGGTGACACAGTTCCTGTGCTCGGTGCTCAAGACGAACCTCTCGCTGCACGCCCAGGTGCTGGACGGGATTGTAGATCCACTCGTCTCGCATCTGTTTGATCTGGTGTGCGTCTATCCCGACTACGAGAAGCCGCAGACGGTGAAGGGACACTACGAGGTGCTGCGCTGCTTCCATCTGCTGGCTGGCCATCCCGCATACGCGGCCAAGATCATGGACACGCTGCTCATCCATCTGCGGAACAACAGCGAGCGTGAGCGGATCAAGTCGCTGCTCATTCTCACCCACTTCCTGAACACCTGCGCCGGGCACATAGAGAGCCGCCTGCCAGCCACCATCGAGTGCCTCAAGCAGCTCATTCTCAGCGAGCGCAGCGTCAAGATGAAGCTCACACTCCTCAAGACGATCGTCGCCTTGGCCCAGAAGTCACACATCCGGGACAAGGAGTTCGTGTGGTTCGTGGTGCGGCACAGCTGCCGCTACGGCAAGCTCAACCAGGAGCACGGCACCGCCGAGGAGCACGCCAATCTGGCGCTCAGCTGCGAGAACACACTCTTCATGCTGGCCTCCACGGTGGGCACCCTCGACGAGCTGCTGAAGCGCGAGCTGCTCAACTATCTCGTCCTGCTGGACTACACCGACATCTGCGGCAACCTGGCCAAGTGTCTGGCCAGCCTCTTTGCCAAGTCGCCACACATCGAGTACGACATTGCCGCCGACGAGCTGCCACCTGCCGCCGAAGCAGCTGCAACGGAAGGGGCTCCGGCTCCCACTTCCACTTCGGGAGCGACAGCAGCCGCTGGCGACGATCGATCGGTGGTGAAGCGAGGAAAAGTGATGGTGCCGGGCGCAGAGTCAATATATGCCCGGTGCCTGGCGCTGCTGGGCAACCAGCAGTGCATCAAGCGCTGCTCGAATATCCTCAGCTTTCTGCGCTACTATCATCCGCAGCTGAACCCAGCGCTGGACAAGCTGTGGGAGCGCCGCATACCGGACCTGCTGCTGCACATCAACAAGGAGAGCGCGTACCGCCAGCAGCTGCACGACTTTGTGCTGGAGACGAACGAGTTCCTGACCGGCCTCGATGAGCAGTTTGCCCAGCGGCTGGCCAACAAGCTCGCGGATCAGATGTATCTCTATCCCATGACGCTGCCGCACTCCGAGTGGCAGCTGCCGGACGTGAGTGCCGAGCGGGGCATGCTGCTGCAGGCGGTGGCCCTCACCCTGCTGCAAGTGACGGACGTGGCGTGCATCCACACGAAGATCGATCTGATTGTGACCACCGCCAGGCAGGAGCGTCTCGACAAGCACGTGAAGCATGCCGACTATGAGCGCAGGATAGAGCCTTGTGCGCGCGCTCTTGGCTATATATCGCGCCAGCATTTGGGACATTTGATCAAGAAGCTGTCGGAGCTGGCCCAGGTGGGTGGCCGCAAGCATTCCACGGGCTTCTTCAGCAATCTGCACTTCATCAAGGACACGCACAAGGAGCTGGAGAACTACAAGAGCAATCTGCTGGTGGTGAAGGCCTTCGGCCGCATCATGGACGAGGCCGATCCGCTGCAGTCGCTGCAGCATCTCGACGACGACACCATGCTCAGCTTCCTCATGCAGCAGCTGGCCGTGCACAAGGATCAGACCATCATGTCGGCCATCCTCCAGACGCTGCTCAGCATCTGCAATCAGTTGATCGTCACCAAGGAGCAGCTGCCGGCCCCGCTCAAGTATCGCAAGCAGATCATGGAGACGGTCTTCAGCATACCCATCGAGGCGCCCTTCCACGACCTGCCCCTGCTGCCCACCATCCTCAAGCTGGGCACGGACTTCATACGCATAGGCGGTCCCGACACCGAGGAGTGCGTGGACGGTGGCGTCATATTCGAGATTGCCTGCAAGAACTTCTTCAGCTGTGCCCAGCAGCTCAAGATGAAGTTCGACTCGCAGGAGGAGGACGAGCGCAACAGTTTCCTTGCGAAGCATCTGAACGAATCGCTGCCGCAGCTGAACTCCCTCGTGCGCGCCATCGTCGAGCTGGACGCCTCGCCGGCCACGCTGGATCTCATCATTGGCATCCTCGAGAGCTGGACACGCGACAGAAACTCGGAGGTGCGCATCTGTGCCAGTCACGTCTTCAACAACACACTCGACGTCTACATCAAGTCGATGCGGATCGGCTGCGAGGCGCCCTCGAAGTTCAACCAGACGGGCCAGATGCTGGGCAAGATTGTGCCCCGCTGCATCGACTCGAATGGTACGGTGCGGCAGGTGTCGGTGGAGATACTGCAGAAGACGCTGGAGATCGCCTGCATCTACGAGACGCTGACCATAGCCAGCATCGACAGCAGCGCCGACTGGCTGAAGGAGATCGAGTCCATCAAGGAGCACATCATCACGGACGAGCCGAAGCAGATCTACGACCTGGCCGGCGACATAGCCAAGGTCATAGCCCAGCGCATCTCCAGCTTCCAGTATCTGCAGTTCTGGTGAGTCCAATCCAAATCCCAGTCGCTGCTGTTTGCTCACTCTCGATCCCATAGCAAGACGCTGCTGCTGTCACTGAGGGACCCAGAGCAGAGCTCCACCATCGGGGCCAGCGTTGTGTTGAAGTTTTTCATACAGCAGAAGGGCTCCGAGCTCTTTCACGCCATTCCCGATCTCGTCAAGGACAGCCTGGTGGCCCTGCAACTGTGCGAGGTGCCGCGCGCCAAGTCGGGCGTGCTCAAGGCTCTGGTGGCGCTCACAAAGCATCATCCCAAGCTGGTCTGCGCGGAGATGCTCAGCCAGCCGCTGCCCTACGACGCCCACATGGTGGAGTACTGGCATCTGGTGTGCAGCGATGCCGAACTCACGGGCCTCATGCTGGACAATTTCCTGCAGCTGCTCAGCGGCGCTAGCCTGCAGGAGGGAACGCAGGAATCGACGCTGGAGCGACAGCGTTTGGCCAGCGTTCAGCCATTTGCCATATTCTGTGCCCTGCACGAGATGCTGCCCTGCAAGGACATCAAAGGGGTGAGTGGCAGGACAGTCAGAGGAGCCAGCCTTTATTTCATCCTTGCCTTTACTTCCCTTGCAGCAACTGGAGCTGCGGTTCGCGGATATGTTCAGCATGCTGCTGACCTCGCTGAGCAGCTACACCAACGTGGCAGCACCGAATCAGCCGCCGGCCAGCACCAGCAGCCCCGGCCAGGCGCAGACGAGCAAGTCAAAGTTCGGCTTTGTGCCCAACAAGGAACTCATCAAGCTGAATCCCTGCCAGATAGCCCTGGAGACGTTCCAGGTACGTGTCTGGAATCTCTTTTTTGTGGTAATTTAAAGGCAAAACTTTCCTTTGGCTTAGGCTTTTCTCACCAATCTGGAGATGGAACAGATCGCCAATGTGCTGACCGTGAACAATCTGGCGAGCAGCGCGGACTGGCATAGCTACATCGAGCTGCTGACACCCATGGCTGTGGGCTTGGGCCATCAGCTGCAGCTGGGCAGTCCACAGATGCGACAGCTGGTGAATTCGTTGAGCAAATATGTGGCCTCGCCCCACGATGGGCAGCGTGTGGCTGCTGTTGGGCTCTTCTCGCGCCTGGTGCCACTGAAGCCGGGCGGTGAGCTGGCCGGTTGTGTCATGATGCACCTGGGTGCAGCGTTGAGCGATCCGAATGCGGTGGTGCGCGGTTTGAGCATCCAGGGAATGGGCTTTGTGGGCCAGTTGGGGGAGCACGAAGCACCGAGGTACGAGGAGGCAGCCATTGCTGCACTGCTAAAGGGCGTGGACGATCCCGTGGGCGATTGTCTGATCAACATACCGCTGGAGAGCATGCGTGGTCTGTCGAGCATCCTGAAGGCGCTGCCCAACAGCCGTGTGGAGTCCTTCCATGTCTCGTTGGCCATACGCATCCGTCCGTTCTTCGGCAACTACTCACTGGAGATGCGCGAGGCGGCGATCATACTGTTCGGCGATCTGTGCGAGGGCAAGCGCGACGATGGCAGCGTCTCGCCCAGCAGCTCATCCATGGAGGCGCTGCGAGAGCAGCTGATCGCCAATCTGTTTCCACTGCTGCTGCATCTCAGCGAGAGCGAAGCGGCCATAGTCAGTGCCTGTCGTGGCACCCTACAGCGTGTCTGTCGCCTCCTGAACGCCCCCCAGGTCATGGAGATGGCCCAGCAGCAATTGGGCGAGGAAAATGGCCATCAACTCAGCTACAGCAGCTTCGTCGTGGATTTTGTTAAATTGATTGTGAGTGGAATGCCCTTTCGTTGCTCTTTCTTTTTCTAAATCTCTTGTGTTGCGCAGGCTCTGGAGCTGACTGAACACATTCAAGACTTCATCGACTCGTGCATGCCCAAGCTGCGCAGTCAGTGGCCAGAGGTGCGCGGAAGCGCTGCCATTGTGATTGGTAAGTGGAGGCAGACCGCAGACCCTCATGACCCCAGTAACAACATTCTCCTGCAGGCATTCTTCACAATTTTCTGAGCGAACGCAATGTCCAAACGGAGGCGGTGGCCAGCAAGATGTCTGTGCTGCTCAAGGACGAGCAGGCGGCTGTGCGCATACGGGCGGCCACTGCCCTGGGCTACTTCTTCGGCGACATCTAGAGGGACCAAAACTGGTTATTTATTGTGCCACTCGCGCATGTGGATATAAAATTGATATTTATATGTGTATCCATTGAATGTTTATATTATGAATTAGTATTTCTCAAGTGTGATCCCGACTGCGCCACAAATTCCCGGCGTAGCCTCAATAATTGTTTATGTTGTTTCCGACTTGCAACCCATTATGTTTTATAATTATGTGTACATGTTATGTTATTCAATCGAAAATCACGTTATATAATTGCTATATATTACATAAATATATAAACCTACAATATATGCCATATACGAGTGTGTATATAATCAATGTTCATGTGCAAGTTGCAACTACCAAGATCGTTCGACTGTGTGGGATCACTCGACCGACGCGGCCACCCTTGGCCAGCCAAGCAGGGAACGTTGTGCGTCATAGCTGACCAGAGATTTGAGCGCCACTCAGGCAACATCTTTGTGTCCAGTTCAATGAAGCGGTGTGCGATAGAACACAGATTGAAGGGAGGCAGAGATATGTATGTACATGCATTGCCCGACCATTGATTCAAGTTGCATTCCCACTTGTTTTATCTTTTCAGACTTTATTCACTAACAAAGAAATGCAAAACTTAAGAGTAGACACCAACCCATCCCAATGCCCTCGCTTTGTTCACAATCAATCAAAGGCATAGTATTGAATGCGTCCAGAGGACCACGCAATGGTTAGCACAGTTTGGTCGTCGTCGTTGTACAGCGGCTGGAAGCAAACGAAACTGGGATACTCTGCCGCCGTCTCGCCACTGAGGTAAAAGGCAGCCGAAATTTGCAGATCGTATTTGGTGATGAAGGTGCGAAAGATGGAAATGTGATTGGTGGACTTGAAGGTGATCACCACATAGTTGCCGCGCGGATCCCAGGCCAGCTGCTGCACTGGTCCACCGATTAGCGATTTATTCTCGTCTGTGCTGCAAGCATTTAGATCCGCTATGGGCAGCACCTCCTTCTCGTCCTTGGTCGCTAGAGGGGGGAAAAGTTGATTTAGATATAATTTTCGAAGTGATTTTGCAGCATTGTTGGCAGCATTATACAGGCGGTCTGGAAGCTTAAGCAGCCGCCAACCTGTTGCTAACTTATTTACTCTTGGGCAGCCGCTGTTGGTCACAATCTGTCCATGACTCTGGGACAAACCATTGGACCAGGCTGCCCTTAATTTTATTGCATTTTCATTAACTTACATTTCAGCATAGTTTGCCGGACAAACTGCAGACGATAGAGGATCGGCTCGGTTGTGCTGACAAAGAGCAGAAAGCGTCCGCAGGGCGACCAGCAGGCAGATTGGACATGTCCGACGTTGCCCACCGTCCAGCGCTCTGTAGACCAATGGTTGTGGCAATTCCACACACGAAATACTCGATCAACGGTGCCAGCAAAGAGCCAATCGTTGCCCGGCGACCACTTGAGCAGGGACCCAGGTGGGCCCAGGCGCTTGAGCGCCTCCATTCGTGCACTGTCCGGCTGCCAGATGATGATCGAGCGATCACCAATGGAAGCGGTGGCCAATAGATTTCCCTCCTTGTTCCACTGCATAGAGGTGATGGGTAGGTTGGCAGGACTGCAAAACAAATTAATTAATCAAAATCAATGCTGATTGAATTATGCACTTACTGCTTAAAGGTCTGGCTGGGCGCATTGGTACGTCCCAGAATCATGGTGTTGTCCACTACCCAGAAGCAGAGACCCTGACGGCAGCCAATCACAATTTCCGTGGCACTCAGGGGACGCCAGGCCATGCACGTTATTTGTGTCTGCGTTGCGCTCTACGGTGGATTAGATTAAAAGTTTACGGTTGAGAGTTTCGCATGTGAAGCGACTGGCATTTACCTTCAGGACGGTGGTCGCTGCATTTGTGTTCTTGGTGTAGATGCGGACCACATCGTCGATGCCAGCTACGGCCAGCTTGAAGATGTGACAGTTCCATGCCATGAAGCGCACATCGCTGTCGGTCCAGTCCCTGGTCTCCACAAACTCGGCAATGCGATCTGCACTCACATCTTGTGCGTGCGGAAACACTTTTAGCTTGAGCGTCGTGGCGATGCCCAGCAGCTGGGATATGTAGTCACCGGTTCGGCCTAGCCATGGAGCCTGTTCGCGGGTCGTTTCACTGCGTGTCTCGGCCAGCGACTCCCAGAAGCCACCTTCAAAGAAGGTGCGTATGATGCGTTTCAGCACACCTTCATTTACCGGCACAAAACCCTGACCGCCGTAGAAACGCTGCGCCGATGAATTGTGTAGCTCGCTCTTCAGATGTATCCTGGGGTAGCTGCTTAGTTCAGTAGTATAATTGGGACGGAACGACGGATCCGCTAGGGCGGAAAACGGCGGGCATTGTTTCAAATTGCTTAGTCCTGCCATTTACTTTCAATATTAAATGCACGCCAACCAAAATAATAAAAGTGCGGCAAAACTAAACGATGCATCGCACTATTCCAAGCTATCGATACCATTCATGGTGTCATCGATGATTGTTTTGCAGCCCTGGTGTTGTGAAATTAGAGTTGGAAAGTAGTTAATTTTTCAGTCATGTCAGAAAAGAAGGATAAGAAATACAAGAAAAGCGTAAGAAAAATAAATTGAATGTATAAACAGTAAATAACAAGCCATTCCGCACCTGCAGCGGGAGGAAATCCGCAGGGAAATTGCCCGTGAGTTCGATTTGCCCGAACGCAAATCCAAGATAGCCACAATACTGAAGCAGGAGGACCAGGCATACTGCATATGTCGCACCTCCGACTGCTCCCGGTTCATGATGTAGGTTGAATGACAGTTGCATGCAATACCCAAGAAAGATTTGGTAAATTGAGAATCTTTTTCCAATCTGCAGCGGCTGCGATGGCTGTGAGGAATGGTACCACGGCGACTGCATTGGCATCACGGAGAAGGAGGCCAAACACATCAAGCAATACTTCTGCTGTCGCTGCAAGCAGGATAACCCAGAACTGCAGACAATATTCCGACTGGTGGCCACCGAGCGGGCAGCCGCTTCCAACGCCGCCTCCACCAGCGGCTCCCACACACACGGAGCGGGTCCGCCCCCATTGCCTGCCGCTCCACCTGCCGCATCCCAGCCCAAACGAAAGCACAGCAATGCCAAAGAGCCCAAGGCAGGAAAGCGTTGCGGCACTTGTGAAGGATGTCGGCGCCCCAATTGCAATCAATGCAATGCCTGCCGAATTCGGGTGGGACACAAGCCACGCTGCATCTATCGCACATGTGTCGCCCAGGCGGCCGCCGGGTCCGAGCCGCAGGCATCCGGGCCCTCAAGGAAACGCGAAAAGGCCTCGGCCAAGGATCGCAAGACAAAGGTCGGGAATCGTGTGGCCAGTCCCGAAGTGTTCCTCAATCCCGAGCTAGAGGGAACGCGTCAGTGCCACGGCCCAGGCTGCTGCTGCCAGGCACGTCCCCAGAGCAAGTACTGCAGCGACAAGTGCGGCTTTAATCTGGCGACCAGCCGCATATTCCAGGTACTCATACCCATCATCACTCCTGTCCTGACACAGAATCAACTTTTATCCATAATTTTCATTGACAGGTACTGCCGCAGCGTCTGCAGGAATGGAACCTAACGCCCTGCCGTGCAGCAGAGGATAATCGCACGCTGCTTGAGACCATCCGGGATAAGCAATCGATGGTCCGCTTCGCTCTCGCCGAGCTCGAGAAGCGCTCCGACGAACTCAACATGGTGGTGGAGCGGGCCAAGCACAGTGTCATTGAAAAACAGACCGCGAACGACAACGGGGACGTGGAGGATGAGCAGAGCATGTACTGCATCACCTGCGGCCACGAAATCCACTCGCGCACCGCCATCAAACACATGGAAAAGTGCTTCAACAAATACGAATCTCAGGCCAGCTTTGGCAGCATTTTCCAGACCCGCATGGAGGGCAACAACATGTTCTGCGACTTTTACAATCCGGCCAGCAAGACCTACTGCAAGCGACTGCGCGTCCTGTGCCCCGAGCACAGCAAGGACCCGAAAGTGAATGACACCGATGTCTGCGGCGCTCCACTCGTCGTCAATGTCTTCGAGCCCACCGGACAGTTCTGTCGTGCACCGAAGAAGAGCTGCTTCAAGCACTATGCCTGGGAGAAGATCCGGCGGGCCGAGATCGATCTGGAGCGCGTCCGGCAGTGGCTCAAAATGGACGATCTGATGGAGCAGGAGCGCGGCTATCGGCAGCAGCTCAGCTCTCGTGCCAATCTGCTTGGCCTCATGCTACACTCCACCTACAACCATGAGGTAATTGACGAGATGGTCCGCAAGCAGAACGAGCAACTGGCCGAGTTCGAGAAGCAGCAGCAACAGCAGCAGCGTCGTCAGCAGCAGCATCATCAGAAGGAGAAGCACCACAAGCACCAAGAGCACCAGGCACAGACACAAACACAGCCAAAGCAGCTGCCAGCACAATCCCAAAATCCTCAGCGACAGCCACTGCAACAACAGCAGCGACAGCAGCAGCAGCAGCAACAGCAGCAGCAACAGCAACAATTACAAACGGAGCAAAGAGCAAAGGCTGCAACCATCTACCAGCAAGGTAGATGCTAGAGATTCCCATTCAGCAACTTAAGTTCACTTTTCCTTCACCATCACCCTGGGCAACTACACATTCGACACTTGCCGCCGGCTTTTGGCTCTGGATGGAGATTATTTTCTTTCTCTGGAGTGGAAGAAGCATAAACCGCCCAGAGGTTGCTATGCGTCCGGACAAGGGCCCGCCCATGTTTGTTATTGAAAACTAAGCATCAAAATATGCTTTTATTGATAGCAACAACCATGTGTAGTACCATAACAACCATGGGTTGGCACACTTCAAAATATCATTCACGCCACGCGGCTCTTTCTAGGCTCTTTATATTTTTTGTAATTGTTTTATAAATTTTTAGACTACATTTTTGTTAGATCGTGGGCATCATCCATGTGTTAATTCCTCAACCAAGAAATAAATTGTGAATTGATTAATCTTACCCAAAATTTGTAATTACCAAGCAAAACCAATGCCATTGTGCATATGTTGAGTGAGCTGCAGGGTAAATGATTATATCCCGCTCCTGCGGGACAACCGCCTTGGGCTGGGCAACCAATGGAAACGAAGGGAAAGTAAAAGCACCGAAAACTATTGAATCCAGGGAGGCCGTGCGAGAGTCGTATACGGACATGGCTTGAGTATCCATTTGAAAATGTTCGACAAGAAAAACAGTAGCAGCAGTAGGCTTGGAGTTTGCTGGGAGCTGGGACTGAGAAATTTGACGTTTGGAGCAAATACAATTCGGAATTCAACTACTTCACACACTGAACGGGACACACAAAAATATATTCACCATTTTCTGTAGTCAATTCAATTATATATTTTTTATTGGTAAATTTGAAGCC
The DNA here is from genome assembly GCF_008121235.1 of Drosophila subobscura. NCBI lineage: Eukaryota > Metazoa > Arthropoda > Insecta > Diptera > Drosophilidae > Drosophila > Drosophila subobscura. Next base: position 17,762,893 of record NC_048530.1, on the reverse strand, counting down.
CCACGTGCAAGCCACAGCCTGCAGGCGATTCGCGACATCGACTGTATCAAGAAACGAATTATATTTTATATTCCAAGACAACTGCTACTGAGAAATTGAAAGATGCGTTTGGCCCGCAAGTGAATCCAAAAGTCAATCAAGCCGATTGCCCGCGTGCGCTGTCTGAAGAGCAAAAGCCAGCGAGGGGAGAGAGTGAGTTCAGGGCAAAGATAGTCCCCTCTAGGATCCCCAAATTGTGTTTTGTTTTCATTTTCATTTTATCTTGTATTACTATTTTTTGCAAAGAGCGACACAAAAACATCGGTGAGTAGAATTCGATATCAATTTCATGATTTTTTTAGACATTTCTGCTGCTGCCCGTGCATGTCCCGTGCCATCTGCCTGCCCGTTAAGCAAATTCATTTTCCAAAGAGTCTGTATAAGGAGTTGCCTTTAAACTACTTGTAAATATTTACATATGTAAATACTCGCATGACATGCTCGAGGGCACTTGAGCGTCCGTCTGTCCGTCTGCCCATTGGAGTCATTGCTAGGACAATTCCGGCGTTCGCTTTCCCTGATCGATCCAACAATAATTCAGTTTCAATCAAAATTGTTTCACGAAGATGTATTAGTTTTTCCCATTTTGCCCACTTACATTTCTTTTTTTGTTGGTCTTTCTTTATTCTTTTGTGGGGTATGACCTACCAAGGGGATACCCTACCATGAGTTTTGTCAGTTCCTGAAAGAAAGTTTAAGAATAATTTTAGCATTAAAAGTGGCACCAATATGGACATATTATAGATGCTAGTTGCTATTTAAGTTGGAAAAAAGATATAGGAAGGGAGATATATGTACATACCCTATGCTAAGGGGTATTCCAAGGGATATTCTTCATATCTGAAGCCTCTACTCATATGCAGCTCTAATGGCAACGATCTGCAAGTGTGTCAAAAGCTTCGACAACCGTATCCATACCATTCCTTCTTCTAGAGCTTCGTTTTCATACATATAAAAATGTATTTATGTATGTAAATATGTATGTACATGCATACATATATGTAGATGTACTTGACTCAAATGCCGTGTGCATATGAGAGAGACATCCATGACAAACACGCGAACCGCCTCCTTTGGTCTAGGGCCGATTCCCCTCCCGTAGCCACTTGGGAACTACTCAAAGTCACAGCAACAATTGAGAGCAGCAGCAGGAGACCAAATGGAACTGCTATAGAGTTAACCAACCAACAAACCAATTGATTTGTGGGTCTGGGCTTTCCAGGAGCAGCAGCAGCAGCAGCAACATTCGTGAGCATTGGGTCCAATGGCAACCAAAACGGAGGTTTTATCCAACTATGAACTGGATACAAGCGTGACGGAAATCTTCGATGTGCGAAAGGTAAGATCTAACGTAAATTCCACAGACTTATCCTCTAATTCTCCACCCTCCCGTGGCAGGCATTGGGCAAGGGCGCCTATGGCATTGTGTGGAGAGCCGTTGACAAGCGGAAAAAGGATACAGTGGCGCTGAAGAAGATCTTCGATGCATTTCGAGACACAACCGATGCTCAGCGCACCTATCGGGAGGTTGTCTTCCTGCGCGCCTTTCGCCACCATCCGAATATCATTCGCCTCTTGGGTATCTACAGGGCCACCAACGATATGGACTTTTATTTGGTGTTTGAGCACATGGAGAGCGATTTGCATTTTGTCATCAGGAAGGGCGACATTCTGAAGGATATCCATCGGCAGTTTGTCATGTATCAGCTGGTGAATGCCATGAAGTATGTGCACTCGGGCAATGTCATCCACAGAGACCTGAAGCCCAGCAACATACTAATTGACAGCAAGTGCAGGTGAGTCGGATCGAGGGATAACAATCGAATTCTAAGACTTTTCCTTTTCAGACTAAAGGTTGGGGACTTTGGATTGGCTCGCACGATTGTGGCAAAGCCCAGCAGCAGCAACAGCAACAGCAACATCGGCGACGGTGACGCCAATGGCAACCAGGAGACAACCGAGAATGACGGCGTGATGTCGGACTACGTCGCCACGCGCTGGTATCGTGCCCCCGAGATACTCGTGGGCTGTCGCAAGTACAACAAAACCTCAAAGAATTCCACAAGTAAAACCTCAGCTTAATGTTTACTTCTTGCAGGTACACCAAGGCCGTGGATATGTGGAGTCTGGGCTGTGTCCTGGGCGAGATGATAACCCAGCAGGCGATCTTTCAAGGCACCAGCACCCTCAATCAGGTTCGACTCGACTCTTAGTGTTTCCAGGCACCTTTTCTACTTTTTCCTTTGCCAAAATAGATGGAGAGAATATTGTCTGCCCTGCCGAATGTGACACAGCGCGAGATCGACAACATTGGCACGAGATTCGGGACATCGCTGCTCAGCAGAACGATTCGCCGCGATTACCAACACTCGCTGAATGCCATGTTTCGGGGCAGTAGCTCCAATGAAATTGACTTTGCCACCTCCCTGCTGATGCTCGATCCGAAGGATCGGTTGTCGGCCAACAAGGCGCTGAAGCATCCATTTGTCAGCTCCTTCCGTTGCCCCTCGGCAGAGTTGGAAATGCGTTTGAATGTGAAGCCGCCGCTGCGCGATGATTTCCGCTTTGAGTTGAACGACTATCGCAACGGCCTGTACTCGATGATATCGACGGAGTTGACAACCTCACATCGCGGCAGCCGTTCCCATCATTCCAGTGCTAGACGCGATCTGCCCATCGGTGTGCGCATCAGGTGAGTGCGAAACGCTTCCAAAGACAAGCCTCCACTTGCACTTGCTGCATGCCTACTGTTTCCCTCCTCCCAGTTCCGAGACCACTCTGCGAAAGAAGATTGAACTGGAGCCAAATGCACTCGCGCTTAACAGTATGGATCCCCCGCTGCAGAAGCATTCCCACTCCCACACCCAAGAGAAGATTCAGACGCAGGTACATGCGCTGGACCACAAGCACAATCCTCAGCATTGTGGAAGTAAGCGGCAGCCCCGCTCACCGCCAACCCTACCCATCCCGAAATCAGAAGGAGTGCGAACCTCGCACAAGGGCCATCGAACGCATTCGCGTGTAACGCCAAAACTCGAGTGGGGCGAACGTCCAGTGGCGGTAACGACGCCACGAATGGCAGCACAGGCACAGTTAAAGGAAAGAATCGAAGCGCACGCTCGAGCCTTTCTCGAGGGACGCAACGCGGGCAACAAGAAGACGCAAGGCATCGAGCTGGGTCCAAGTCAAACTGACTGGGTGGACAAGTTGAATCCCACAATCATCCCTGAAACTCTGGAGGCAAAAAAGGCTCGGGCCAAGGAGCGTAGCGCCAAGCAAAAGGCCAAAGCGGAGGCCAGAGCGGTGGCCAAAGCGGAGGCCAGAGCGGTGGCCAAAGCGGAGGCCAAAGCGGAGGCCCAAGCGCAGGCCAGAGCGGAGGCCAAAGCGGTGGCCAAAGCGGAGGCCAAAGCGGAGGCCAAAGTGGAGGCCAAAGCGGAGCCGAAAATAGTTCCAGCGATTGCCACGCAGGAGTCCATCATCCAGAAGGAATCGAAGAGCGTTAAGGAACCAGTGCAGAACCAGAACCAGATACAGAAGAAAATGATGGAGCGTGAGGAAGTGTTGCTGGATGCAAACAGTCGCTCGGAGGCCAAAGCGGTGGTCAATGCGGTGGCCAAAGCGAAGGCCAAGGCGCAGGCCAAAGCGAAGGCCAAAGCGGAGGCCAAAGCGGAGGCCAAAGCGGAGGCCAAAGCGGAGCCGAAAATAGTGCCAGCCATTTCCACGCAGGAACCCATCATCCAGAAGGAATCGCAACGCGTAGAGGAACCGGTGCAGAAGCAGAACCAAATACAGTGGAAAGTGATGAAGCGTGAGGAAGAGTTGCAGGATGCAAACAGTCGCTCGGAGGCCAAAGCGAAGGCCAAAGCGGAGCCGAAAAGAGTGCCAGCCATTGCCACGCAAGAGCCCATCATCCAGAAGGAATCGCAACGCGTAGAGGAACCGGTGCAGAATCAGAACCAGCACCCGGACCAGAAGAAAGTGACGAAGCGTGAGGAAGAGTTGCTGGATGCAAACAGTCGCTCGGACGTGACACAGCCCAGAGCTCAGAAAAGCCTGCTGCTGCAGGCATTGCTGCGGCAGAAGCAGCGCCGAATGGCATCGCAGTCCGTCGAACTGGATGCCAGAGTGCACGCGAATCTGGACACGCTCCAGGCCCAGCGGCAGAAGATGCAAAAGAAGATTATCAAGTATGCGGCCGATACCGGACTGACGTTCATCACGGACACTTCCAAGCGCAACGCCTGGGATGACTCTGACGACTCGTCGTCGACAAGTTCCCATTCGTCAGACTCTGAGCATTATTTTATGCGACAACCACGCAAATCCTTGGTGCCAAAGCCGCAATTTAAATGCCATCTTTACACAAAGCAGCATGGAAATCGTATTATGGATCTCCACGAATCAACGGCCACGTCCAACACGCTCAAGAAGCAGCAACAGCAGCAGCAGCATTCGGATGATGTCTTTGATGAATCGGAAAGAAAACCACAGGTGGACAATGCGAAAGATTTAATGGTGGAGAAGTACCGGAAGAGCCATGGCAAATCGTTCAACGAACTGGACAACACTAGAACTACACCTGGCAAACAGCAAACAGACCTGAAAGTGGACACAACAGCGGCGCTGTTTTCGACCCAAAACAAACTCAAGGAGCCGCGTCGAAGGAAGAACATTTCCGGTGCCTACTGCCAGCCACTGCAACAGCGACACGACATCCAGGAGGTGGCTCGGATCAATGCCAATCACGACTAAATGTTCAATTACCAGTTGTTGTTTTCTGTTTTGAGTTATATATTTTCTATTTATAAATGCAAATTGTTCGATCGACGACAATAATTTAACACATTTGATTCTTGTTATAAGAGCGATTAAATTGGCAGATTTCGCAGCCTATCGAGCATCTATCTGCATATTTGTGTATAGTATTTATTGATATCTTCTATCGCTATAGCAAATTGAACACAATAAAGCTCTATATAGGATTTGGTTAATGCATAAACGAGTACAAAGAGACCACGTCCACGACACGTGACTGTGAGACTACCAAGTAGATAGTTTCTCCTCTTTCTAGAGTCTTTTCGTAATGTCTGCTTTGAAGATTTAAATTTAAAAGTGTGTAAACATAATGCAGAAGGGTTTAGGCTTTGGCCAACAACTTGTATCTCTGCTGAGACTAACAAAAAATGTACTTGGAATCATTCGTTTACAAGAGCCATTAGCTGATTTCCTGTTTTAAGTTTACCTCACTCGCGTCCATCATAGATAGACTTAGTAATTACTTTAGTTAGTTGCTAGTATTATAGTTACGTACAGCACGCACGAGATGTATGTTAGAGCGCTGCTGCGAAATACGTATATGTAGATCTGATTAAACATAAGCTCTTCCTCCATGTGTTCAATGTAAATTCAAAGCCAAATTGGGGCTGCAACTCGCACACGAACTTCATGCACTTAGATCGTAAATGTATAATTAGAATTAGGATTTATATAAATACACATGCACTTAAGTAAGTATTACAAGGATTAGTCAAATTTGTCTATAGATCAATTTGTGGATCTGTTTTTTGCATTTTTGTATGCATATAAAAGATTGTAGTTTTTGGTTTTTCTATTTTTTGTTAATTTGCCTTTCTATTTTTTGTTTGCGAGGCCCCCATCTACCCCCGTTCCCGGACCCTAGCTGGAAGACCCCAACGATTGTTTTGCATTTTGGTTTTTTTTCGATTCAAGCGAACGATGGAAGGTGCTGTGGAGGAGTCGGTCCCAAGTGGCTCTGCGAGTCTGCATTGGAACCAATTCCGCGCATATAGCAGGCAGCAAGCAGCAGGTGCAGTTTGTTTTTGGGTCGCTTGTAGACTGCTGCTGCTTAGGATTTGCGCTTCTGCTCCAGCTGCTGCTGCGGCAGTTCCTCCTGGAGCTGCAGAATGTGCTCCAGCGGCTGCGGCTTGCCATCCTTGTCAATGAGAGCGGGCTTGACGATGCCACCCTGGCGGAGCTGCTCGATGAGATTGACCAGCTGCAGTGCTTCGCTCTCCTTCTGCTCGTCGGTCATGTCATCGAGCGGATTGTGCCTGGATTTGGGCTCCACACAGCCGAGCACAGGATTAATGCCCTGCTGCTGCTTCTTGTATTCCTCGGTGTCACTGTCCTCGCTGTCCGAGGAGTAGTCGGTGCCCTCTACGCGACGGCAGTCGAGGATCCCACGCTTGGCAAACAGCCCAGCCGCATTGCCATATCCCGTGTACTTGATCATCCGACCAACGTCCTCTTTGCAGAGGACAAACAGCAGCTCAGCGGCGAGGTCGCGCAGTATCATGGCGGGCAGCGTGAGGAAGCGGCAGAGGTGATTGCGCAGCTCCTGGCCAATCTCCGGACGCTGGGTGACATCGCGCAGTGGCGGCAGAATCTCCTGCCTCAGATAGTGGCGCATCACGCGATCGCTGCGGGAGCACTTCACGAGAACGGTCAGCACCGGCGAGAGCAGCTCATGGGAACTGGCCTCGGCCTCCTGCTGAGCCAATGCCTGCCGCAGATAGTTAAGGAGCACGGACAAGCAGCGCACATTGCGCTTCTCGAAGCAGAGATCACAGCATTTGGGCGCCTTTGCCGCACCCGCACCATCACCCGCCACCGACTTGGGTTGCTCCTCGGCATTGCTGCACTTGAGGGTCAGCTCGATGAGGCAGCTGCTGGAGATGTTGGTCAGCAGATTGATGGCATGCGTGACCACCGAGCGCTCCTTGTCGGTGGCCATTTTGCCAAAACGAAGCAGAAGCTCCCGCAGCACGCCGGTCAGATGCAAGCTCTGGATTTCGTATTCGTTGGGACTCTTGTCCGGGGCACTGGTCACATTGAACATCACCTTGAGCAGCTCGCAGATGATGTTGAGCTGCTCCTCGCTGCAGCTGGGCTCGGCCAGCTTGTCGTCCAGCCATTTGGTCATGTAGGTGAGGCCGTTGAGATCGATTTGGAGGCGCGTGCGTGCCGCTGGCTCCAGAGCTGTCAGCAGAAACAGCAACTTCATGTCGTAGTACTCGAGGGCGCAGGGATGACGCATCGAGGAGGCCACCCGCTTAAGGATGGCGTCCAGGCAGTGTTGGCGCAGGCACTGACGACGACAGTCCGCACTCTGGTACACCAAATTGCACAAGCACTTCAGGGCTTCGGCTATAATGTCCGACTGCGCCGTGCTGGGCTGCTCCTGCTGCTGGCCCTCCTCCTGCTGCTTGAGCTCGTCGGGGGTGGCTGGCAGCTTGAGGGCGCTGGCCTCGACGCGGGCCAGCCTGAGCAGCTGGCTGACCTCATGCTCGATGTAGTTGGTTTGCAGACTAAACTCGTCGCGGGTCAAAATCCTCACCGTGTTGAGGCACTGGGTGTGCAGGTGACCCAGCTGCGCGTCATCCAAGATGCCGAAGATGGCCAGCCACAGCTCATGCCACTGGTTGTCCGAGTGGAAGCTGTCAAAGACCAGGAGATCCGCGTGCTGCACAGTACATACGAAGTTTGTTTGATTTTACCATGGAATGAATGGAACAGATGAGCATGGGCCACCATATTGTTGGTATCCTACCTTTTTGTTGAACTCATTCAGTATGCCTGGGATGTGGTCAGCTTCCCTGCCCTCTAGCCGTTTCAGATGCTCCGCGTCCATGCTACCTACTCCGCTTTGTGCGTTTTCAATTAACGCTAATTGGATTTTAAGCAAATTTCAATTCTATGACAAATGAGAGACAGAGAGGGAGAGTATAAAAAACAGAGAGGAATATGGCCGGGAGAGAGCGCAGAGTTGCCAGCATTAGATATCGATACGGTCAGAGGTGGTTGCGGTGGTCCGCAACGGACTATCGATATTAAATACCGCAAATAGATGGCGTGAAATAAGCAGTTGAGTTTTCAAACAAGCAGCTTCCGTTTAAATAAGGTATACGATTGATTTATTACAAAAAATAAATATTCAGTTTATACATTTATGCATAGTGTATGTTTTGTGTAAAAATATAGGTATATGTATGTGTGTAAATATAAAATAATACGTAATATTTGAAATTCTCTTCCTTGCTTTTTTTCTGTTTCCGTAGCAGTGATTTGCTTAAATGTTTATAGTATTTCAGCTTTCTTTGCTTTACATATTATAGTAGTCGACAAACTCGACGGATCTAGGACGCCTATAGCAGATTGGATCCAATCTCACTGGCTTCCACTTCTTCTTTTTCTACAAAATACACGCGCACGTTTAATGCAGTCGAGAAACGAGGAAAACGTTCGGAAATGGGAAAAGAAAGAAATAAAAACATAATAAACAAATTAGAAATAAATGCTTGCTTATAGACACATATACATATGTAGTAGGAGTAGTAGTAGTACATTGCTAATCGATGCCAATGAAGATGCAAAATGTAACTCAAATCAATCAAAACTGGTTTCAAAATGCCATTACATACATATGTACTGCTCTTACCAACTAAAACTTACTTATCTTTGCTTACTTATCTTCTTTGTATAAACTCAAAAGGAATATGGTAGCGTGGCGTACACTTCACATGCAAATGAGCCGTTAATTGGATTTGGAATGTTCGGAATTTTGGCTGGGCACAGTCTTCTTTAGCAATTAATACACTGGGTCACTGGAATGAGTGGTATGGTGGAATGGAATGGAGTCGAATACACGGTGCGGTGCGTGTGTGTGATGGATGTGTCTGTCTGTCACCTCGATTTGAGAGCGTGCGAGCGAGTGAGCAAGCATGCTGGCGGGGGACAGTGTGCAGGGGAGCAGAATACCGTAAGCATACGACCAAATGGAATGAATGAGATGCGAATGTAACTACGATAGATAGAAAAAAAACTAATATTCATCAAGCCTCGCCGCATGCAAATCTTACACTTTATGAGATTTTTCTTGGATTTCGTTGGTATGCTCGAGAATCACGAGGAAAGTAGCAGCCAAGCCTGTGGCTTCAATGCAAAAAGTAGGAACTGGGAGAGGGTGGATACGCGGGAATGCCATGCCAACGGGTGCCAGGGGATCAATGCCAGAACACATAGAGGGGCGAGAGGCGACGCGAGCGTAAGCGGAGCTTGGTCGGGCTGCAGTGCTTGCCGTTACAGAGGGAATGGAAATCTTCGGGAGCCGAAGCTTCATGTATCCTTGCAGATTACTACTAGTTTAGTTTAATTGAATTCAAGAGAATCAACCAAATGCACATTGAGCTTGGGCTTTCTATACTGCAAGAATATTATGGGTATGAACATCCTCAAGAACGGCGGCAACCAACAGCCACGAGCAGCTCAGAACGACAACGAAAACGACAACGAGAACAACAACTACAGTAGAAACAAATGTGGAATTGGAAGGGTTAAACTAAACTGTAGCACTGGGGGGCGGCTGCTGTGCCGCCGGCGGTATGACATTGGGTATGGCCACGACGCAGGCACCGGCCCGGGCAAATGCCATGGGGGTCAGCTCGTTCCAACCGTTGCGAACTGGATCGTATTCCTCAACGCTCTTCAGCGCATGATTGCCATCGTAGCCGCCAACGACAATCAGTCGATCACCAAGCAGGGCACAACCAATTGCATCTCTTCCCAAGGCCAGTGAGCAAATCTAAGAGCGGAGGATAACGTTAACTTTTAGGTGCGAACCCCAGGGATGCCCCTGGATACTTACCAGTGTCCATGTATCGGTTGCTGGATCATAGCGTTCCACAGTTTCAGTGCGACAGACCATGGGGTTGCTGGCGGGGCAATCGTGCCCACCCAATGCATAAAGGAAACCGTTTGCCACCGTCACCTGAAACCAACAAAAAATGTACGTAAATCAGTTAATAAGTTTCATACGAATTCGGTAGTCCGTGTGCTTCCCGGACGACTTACGCCCACACCACCGCGACGACGATTCATGGGCGCCAGCAGGCTCCATTTGTTCGTGTGCGGATCGTAGCATTCGATGGAGCGATGGCAGACGGAACCATCACGTCCGCCCACCGCATAAAGGCGGCCACTCAGCACCGCCACGCCTGCAGTGGAACGCATTGAGGACATGGGCGAGACATAGCTCCAGGTACGAGCTATGGGATCCCACCTAAGACACAGACAAATCAATCAATCAAAGCGGATGTCCAACAATTGGGTTCAACTTACCGCTCAACTGTGTTTAGGTAGCTCCAGCCATCATGCCCGCCGACAGCATAGAGCGGACCCTCGAGCACAGCCACACCCAGACCGTGGCGTGGCGTGGCCATGGGATTCAACGGGACCCAGGACATTGTGTTCAGGTCGAGGCTCTCCACAGTGTTGAGGGTCTTCAGGCCATCACGTCCGCCCACCAAGATCAGTTTGTCTTCCATGACAGCGGCCCCGAACTGTAGGCGACGTCCAGTCATGTGCTTAAACGGAGTCCACTTGTCCAGGCGGGGGCAGTAGCTTTCGATGCTGATCGCTCCCTTGTGGGCATCCATGCCGCCGACAGCTAGGAGTCGGCCAACGGTTGACTTTCTGGGTGTAGTGCGCTCGGTGGCGATGCGGGAACGACGCTCGGGCATTAGGTGCCACTTGAAGGCTTCCATGACCAGCTGCTGGCACTCGTTGGCATTGCAAACGTTCTCCACGTGGTCCATGATGAAGGCCGGCTGGAGCAGCGGCAACCGGACGAGGGCCAGCAGCTCGGGAATGTGCTGCTCCCGGTTGGGGGAGTCGTGCCGCACCCATGACATGAGGCTGTGAAAGACGTCCTGTTCGGAGGGCACATTGAGATCATCGCTGCACAGCAGCTTGCCCAGCTGGTCGGCGTTCAGTTGGAAGAACTCCTGGTTCTGGCACACCTGCATGAAGTACTGGCACGTGTAGGACTGGGCCAATCGCAGCAATGTCGTGCAGCTCTGCTGCTCGGCGAAGAAAGCGAATCCCAGACAGTTGGAGGGGTGCAGCTGCCTCGCGAGGAAGTTGCAGCAAGCAGTGACCACCGATGTGAGCTGCAGCAGGCAGGCCGTCGCCAGCAGTGTCTCCACGGTGTCCTCGCGCAGCTCGATGAAGCCCGTGTAGCAGTATTGAACCAGCAGATTCAGTGCGTCCCCTGGCACCTCGCCGAGCGTCACCTCCTGCTCCTTGGTCTCGCGCAGTGAGCCCGTGAACATTGCCGAGAAGTAGGCACTGGAAGCTGATAGCACCAGGCGATGGGCGGGCACTCTGAAGAACAGCAACAAAAACAGAAACATCAAAACTATGATTAAAGATGTATGGGAGAAGATGTGTATAAAGGTGAATGGTGTGCGGGAAACGGCTTAAGGAATCTTGAATCTTCTTGATCTCCATCTAAAGATCATCACTGGAATCATTTCAAAGCATAAATACATACACATGCAAATATGTATCTAACGATCTGCAAGGCTCGGCAAGAGAGCTTTGAATGGGCTTCGCCGTATGCATTTGTACCGCACTGTATGCATCCGAGTTCCTTCCCCTTTCTTTTCTACGATCGGAGGGTTTTCATGAGGAAAAACCGGTTGAATGCACAAAGCATCAAAGGAAGCATAAAACAGAGCTGCAAATGTACATACAAACATATGTATGCATTTATTTTTGTGCACATTTTTCTGCACAGATCATCGCACTATAAATCTTGATGGGAAATCGAGAAATCTATACGTATCTTTCCATATCTTCCACTATCTTTGCCGCCATTACCATTGTTCCGTTCCCCTCTCTCACGAATAAAAACGAAACAGATTGCGGAACTGCATTCGCCTCTCTCCATCTCTTTCACTCGCTTGATCACTTGTCGGCCCGTTTGCGTTTGCTCAACTCTCAGCCGCTCAGTTGACTAGTACCAGCTCCTCCTCAGCTCTCGTGCAGCAGACGCAATTAGTGCGACGCGTTCGGTGTGTGTGTATGAGTGTTTACTGTTGGAATCGCGTTGGGGACAGCGGCAGCGACAGCGCAGAAAACAGACAAAGAACCCCAAGTGAACTGAGCCGAAGTGAAGGTCAGTTGCAGGAGGGGAAGTGCCGGGGGAATCAAGAGTGCGAGAGAGCAAGAGAGAGAAAGAAGCACACGCTGGAGAATTGCTAATGAATCGCACAACGGGGATGGGTGGATGTGGATACGGAGAGGCGAAGGCAAGGCACGGAACGGCAAGGCAATTGGAAGGGGCCCAACTTTCCAATTTGAATTCCTTTGTCTTTCGTTTTCGACTCACCGCTTCCCATCGATCCCAGCGATTAGGGTGACATCGCACAGCTGCTGGCTGTCCACGTACAGCTGCATCCGCTTAAGGATGTTGTCGGCATGATCCCGGCAACGGAAGAACTCGTCCTGGCTGCCGGCGGAGTTCAGGCTGCCCAGGCTGTAGTCCCGGGAGAGGGACTCCAGTGTGCTGTCGGCCAGCATGGATATGTGTCCCGATGTGGAGGCAGTGGAATCCCGGCTGGGACTCTCCTTTTGATTAGCTGCTGACATGATGCTGGATGCTTGAATTTGGTTTTCCTTTCCTTCGACTATGTTCCACAGATTCTCCCCTGCGTCAAATGCAGTTGCAGTTGCAGTTACCGTTTCCGTTGCTGCTGCTGCGGAACGTCTGCATTGGAGCTCTGTCTTGAACCTACTGTCGCGTCGCTTGTTGTTGTTATGGAGCGTGGTCGATCGGCTTGTTGCTCCAACTATAATTTGCGTCGCGTAGCGTTGCGTTTGCGTTGCTGCCGTCGCCGTTGCCGTTGCCGTTGCAACAAAGAACTCTTGTTTCAATTTGCCTGTGTTTGTGCTGCTGCCGCTCTCTCCCTCACCCATTCAATCACCCACATGGCTTCTGTGTTGACTGCGTCTCGATGTGGTCGCTGCCTCTCCTCTTTCATTGGCAATTGCAATTAGTCAGGAGGGTACGGGTGCGGGCTCTGGCACTGGCACTGGCCAAAACTGCGTGCTGGATCCGCAACTGTGCAAAAAATGCTTATCAGCAGAATGTACGTGTATCTGTTTATATACAATGCAGGCAACACAGCTGTTTCTGCTACTTTATTTATTTTTCCCGACTAGAGATGGGCGATACTTGCGATATCGGTATCCGTCGATAGCTAAGTACAACCGGTTGGAATTTGAAATCCAATCAAAATTTGGGAATTGGAAACTAATTTCAACTTTTACAAATACATTTTAAATGATAGAAGTAACTATTGAATTTGACAGGAATCCTAAACATTATTAGTTTCGAAGGATTCGCCAGGATATGAATGTACTTGTCGTGCTCATGGGCTGTGGCCAAATGTGAAGCTTTTTGCAAAAATTATTGTTTATCTACCGCTCAGTTAAAAAATCCAGAAAACATTGCTTAGATTCTTATTATTCATATTAATCCTGAGTATCATAATCATCGGGCCGGTCCGCTCTTCTTTGAACAGGGGTACACTATTGTTAAAGGCCTATGACAGGAATTTGTTAAAGATGGACAAGATCCTTTGTCTTTTCGCCACATTTGGCCAATGGGTGTTGAAAGCCTTCCAATGAAAGCTGTAAAGCACAAGCCCTCTTTTTACTATTTTTGAAGCCTGCTGGGGAGCAGAAAATAAAGTTTAAGCTCGGAAAATGGTTTGGCGATGGCGCACATTGACAGTTTCCCAACACCCAACGGCTCAACTCGTTCTGGAACAACGTTTCTGTTTTTTTCATGGTTTAACTTTGATTTTATATTTTCGATTTTATAATTAGTTTGTTTTTGCAGTTGTATATTGTTTCCTCCTTTTTTTGCGGAGCAATGAAACATGAAGTTTCTTTGTAAAAGAGCAAAATAGAAACACACAGAGAAATCGGAAGGATTCAAAAGAAATGGAAATATATAACATATGTATACGATGTATATCGATCTATATATATGTTTTGTTTTGTATATGATACAACAGTATAGTACTTAGCTACATACAAATAGATAACATGTATGTGTTTTGTTTGTGCGTTAGTGAGAGCGGCACGGCGGGTGAGAGGGCCTATGGTGAATGGTGAATGGAGAGCGCAAAAACGCACAACGGAATGCAACATTTAGTTGGGCGAAGTATTGCGTTTTGGTGTCGACGGCGGCAGATCCATTGTCTTACACACCCATCCTGATATATCCACCTCCTCCACCTCCGCCTTGCGTATCCACGGATGACTCTTCACAGCGACAGAAAAAGAAGAAAAGATTTCGATCGAAATGATATTTGCGCAGCGGAATTGCACTATTTTGTGTTTACATACCAGCAAAGTCTTGAGATCGGCCCGCTCGTCGGGCTGCTTCTTGAGGCAGATGTCGACAAAGTCCTTGAACTCGCTAGAGAATATCTTATGCTCCAGCTTGGGCGGCGGTTCGTTCACTATATAGTCGAGCAGCTCGAAGATGGCCATCGCCCTTGGCTCATCCACGGGCTGATTGCTATCCTCGCTTTTGTCCGCAAAGATCGACTCTAAGGTGGCGTCATTTGGCGGCGGTATCGGATACATGCCGATGGCCATCTCCACCAGCGACAGTCCCAACGACCAAATGTCCGACTGCACCGAGTAATGAGTGCCCTGCAGGCGCTCCGGCTGCAAAAGAAAAGTACAGGAAAGTGGCAAAGAACATTTTGGCAAGGGACACTCACTGACATGTAGCTGCGCGTGCCCACAAACGAGTTGGCCATTGAGTCAATCAGCTGGCCAGACACTCCGAAATCACAGATCTTTATCTCTCCGCTGCTATTGACCAGGATGTTGCTCGGCTTCACATCCCGGTGGATGATAGCATGCTTGTCCCGCAGATAGCTGAGGCCCTTCAGAACGGCGAGCGTAATGCGTCCCAGAATCGATTCGGGTATTCGCCCGGCCCGCTTCAGTATGAGATCGAGCGACCCGCCGTCCATGTACTCCATGCATATGCTAATCTCACCATCGCTGTAGAAGGCGCCGTAGAAGCCGACAATGTGTGGGAAGTTGCACTCATGCAGGACCTTCAGTTCGCGCAAGATTTGCTTCTTGATGGCCGGCTTCACCTCCAGATGAATCAGTTTCCTCGCCATTATCAGGTTTGTGTGCGTGTGTCGGACTTTCATGACAACGCCGCCGTTCCCGGAGCCCAGTTCGCCCAGCTTCTCCAGGTCCTCGTCGGAGAGTTCGCCAATCTTCTCCTTCTGGCTGAGGAACACCTTTATCCTCTTGCGCTCCGTGTCGTCCATGTCCAGGCCCTCTAGAGTCTCAGTTAATGCATCAATGCTCGTTTTTGGCTTTCCCAGCAAGCTGTGTGTTCTTTAATTTAACTTTTTAATGAATTTTTGCAGAACAAAAAACGAAAAGAAGAGCTAGGAGAGAGGGGTGGATGGGGATGCAATGGAGGGCAAAGGGGTAAGGGGTTGAGGGTGAATGCAAGGCCAGGGTGTATACTCATACAAGGTAATCTCCAAGTCCCTCTTTTCGAGTGGCATAATCGCATTCAGTTGCATTTGTGTACGGCATGTGGTGTTGCTGCATGCACGACAGAGAGCGAGAAAGAGCGACTCGTGCCACCTGGAGGGAGTGGGACCTTACCTTGCATAAGCTTACTCTGTGCCATCCCTAAAATATCCTTGTCTCTTTTCCACCCACATTGCAGTGGGTGACTTCGTGCTTTCGGGCGTAGGTGTATGTAGGTGTGGGTGTGTGTGCGATATGTTTAAAATGACAACGACATCGCCAACAACAGCAGCAGAAGCGCACACCCACCCACCCATCCTCATACGCCATTTCAAAACAGACCCGGCCAACTGTTCATACCCAGCACCCACTACGGGTAGATTAGTCGCTTATTTCGAACACTAAAAACACACGACCTTTACTGGAAGTGCGCTGCCATTTGTTGGCCAAAATGCGACATGGTGAAGTTCCATGCTAAATCCCTTGAGACAACACCTTAGCGCAAAAATTACCTAACATCCGCGTACTGAGTGCTGGGAATACGGTATGAAGTAGTCGAGCATGGGCTGGCCACTGTTGACAAATGAAAACCAGGCGATTTGTGCGAGAAATGTTGGGAATTAGAATTAATTAGATATAAATGTCATATTTACTCTGTGCCCGATGGTGTCTTAAATGGTGGCGTTGGGGCCACTTGTGCGGCTGCAACAGTTGCCTCCGTGTTAACCGGCGGCAGCACCAGGTTCAGCTTGTTCTTCGACATCTCGGCCAAAATGCAAAAAACACACGCACAATACCAACAATACGAATGCGCTGGCAGCAGCGTCGGCGTTTTGCGGATGGCGCGGGGCGGTGACGAGGCTAGGGCCGGGCCAGCTGCGAACGTCAATCCGGCAAAATTGTATAACCAAAAGAAGTGCGGTGCGTGTACTCCAGCCGCTATGCAAAGGACAAAAAAAAAGTGCAGTTTTTTTTTTGCTTGTCTGCAAATTCGCCGACACGGCTATTTTTTTTTACTTTTTGACGCTGCGCGAGCGAGTAACGTTGGTTCCCAATGAGTAGTGGCGATACTGATATCGATGGTGTGCGGGAAACTATCGGTAGCACGAAATGCATACCAGTGTGCAAATTCCCTTAATTGTTTCAATAGTTGCTGTTTCCAGTTAAAAATATGATTAAAAAAGCCCACTTAAGCTCATGGATACACAAGGATTTTTTGTTCGTCTGTTTAATCCGCTTATCGATATGCGGTACGTGTTGCTTCCGCATATCGATATAGCCAATACCACAGTTATTCCTATTCCGCTCATGTCCCACAGCTGATGGTACAATCAAAAATCCAAAATCATCAAAAATTGTATTGTTGTGCAAAATTTCAAAAGCTATAATTCGAACCCAATATTTTGGGTGCCGTTGCATGCGGTGCAGAACATGATAGAGAAGTGCAAATGATCTGCTGGAGGAGCAGCTGGATAGTGCGATGCAGCTAGATCAAAAGATGGAGGACGAGCAGCATGAGCAAAGCTCGTCGCAGGAACGCTTTGAGTTCAGCCACCAAGCCATGGCCCCTGAGCTAATAAACGTGGCCAACCAGGACTGTGATGCACTGGCAAAGCTGGCCTACAATCTCTACAAGCTGTCCAATGATGACCACATAGTCATTGATCGGTGAGTAAATAAATTCCTTTAATTTTGCACAACTTTGCGTAACTTGCGTTCGTCCATTGCCAGCAAGCGAAACGAAGTGATACGCACAGATGCCGTGACCAGTCAGATGACCATCTACCGCTGCCTGGATCCCATAGGCATGGGAATGCGCCCAGCGGAGATAAAACACATTCCTCTCAAAGTTGGTCGCCCACCGAAACGCATTCAGACTACACAGGCAGCTGCTGTGCCTCTTCCACAGGTGCCGGCAGTGCCGACTGAGGGTACGCATCGTACGCGTTCCGGTCGCCTTGTGCGTCCTTCAATGCCGCAAACAGCGCCAGTTCCCACTGGCATTGCCTCAGAGCCAACGTCCGCCCAGCTTTTGGAGGCATTGGTGGCTGACCTACGGGACAAGGACTATTACGCTCCGATGCCAGCCCCAAAGATCTCGCCCGTCAAGACTGCCGTCACCCAACGATCTGTGCCCAAGAATGCCATTTGCCCGGGCTGCAACAAAATCTTCCTTGGTCGCCGCATGCAGCGTCATTTTGTCAAGTTTCCCGAGCACATGCCACGCCCATCAGAGCAGTCGCAGCACCCGTTGCAGAATCAGCCAACTCAAGCCGCCTCCCAGCCCCCTCAGCCGTCATTGTTCGGTCTTCTGACCACCCAACTGCAGCGCCACTCGCACCTCAGCGAGGAGCAGCGAGCCGATCTCTTCCTGCACGAGTTGAACGATTTTGTGGCGCAACTGCAGCTGCGGAGCACACGCCTCATACGCAACACCTCCGGCCTGCACTTTGTAAACGCGCGCATTGCCCGCGTCCTGGGCATACCCGAGGGCCAGTATGCCTTGGACATGTCAGCGATGGAGTCGGCACAGGCACCCACACCGGAGCCCGAGCAGCTGTTGCACGCGGGGCCAGTTGTTGGCGGTGGGCGTAACCTGGTCGACTACACCGGACTCAGCATGTCGCTGGATGATACGCTCACCGATGAGGCAGCCCAGCGGCTGAATCTGTCAGCGGGCGGCAAACTCCTGCCACCCTCCGAGGAGAGCCTGCTGCGAAATGTGAGCGATCTGATGCAGCCCCCA
Organism: Drosophila subobscura; assembly: GCF_008121235.1. Lineage (NCBI taxonomy): Eukaryota > Metazoa > Arthropoda > Insecta > Diptera > Drosophilidae > Drosophila > Drosophila subobscura. The sequence continues at coordinate 17,744,724 of NC_048530.1, read as the reverse complement.
GTGGCCGGTGCACCTCCCACCTTGGGACATGGCTATGATCATGCCAGCGACAATGCCGTGGAGGCGCTAAGCATGAAGGAGACACCCAATGCGGCAGCCATTCTAGATCTCAAAGTGGACTTTTTCCAATTCAATCCGAATTAGTTGGCTCTTTTGGCTGCTATATTTTGTCCCACCCAGCCCCACCCAACCCTCTACTCTTTAGAGTATTTTAATGAATAAGAAGCAACAGATTTGAATCTAATGCAAGTCCTCCAATCCTAGGCTAGAGTCACGCGAAGTTACTTGAAATTATTTATGAAGTTTCCAACATTAAACGATTCCCCAATGAATATGTAAACTTGAACTTTAAATGGATCCTACGCAGAGTACTCAATGCAGCTGTAAATGTGGATTTATATATATATTTTCCTGTGCAAACAACACAGAAACCATCGGGAAATGCAGGTGGGTGTTGGCTTTGATTTTCGACCTTTGGTGATTTTGAATTTCGACTTTTTGGTTAGCAAACATTTGCATTTTCTGGTTGCCTTGCCCGGCACATTCAATTTGGCAGTTAAGGCTGCCAAATGGTCAACGCAATCGTCGCTGTTTGCCCACAGCCAATATGATTAGCACTGATGACCGGGAATGGAAATTGAAATTGCAAGTGCAAGTGCCAGCTCCTGACCCACAACTATAAATGCACTGCGGCGACGGCCCTGCCTGGTTAGTGGCATCATGAAGTCAGCATTGACGGACAGCAGGCGCCGCCTCAGTTCCTCCTCCACCCAAGATGAGGACGATGATGAGACCATGTGCAGCAGAGCTGCCGTCAAGCGGAGCATTGTCTACTATCTCAAAAACAGCACACTGCACGGGCTCAAGTACATTGCCGAGGAGAGCATTACCATTCCCGAGCGGTAAGTTACCAGTTGTCAGTTTTCGTTGCATTTTTCGATCAATATTTGTAGCGTTTTCTTTGGCATTGCCTTTGTGCTGGTGGTGATCCTGTCGGGTTTCTTTATATCGAACGTGTACGTCAAGTGGAGCGCCTCGCCCATCATTATCTCGACGAGCGCCAAGCAGAAGCTGACCAGCAACATGCCCTTCCCGGCCATCACCATCTGCAACCTGAACCAGGCGCTGCTCAGCCGCGTGCAGCGCATCTCCCGCTCCAGCAGCAACTACTCGCTGCTGATGGGACTCTGCGATCAGGGCGGTGATCTGACCATCTCCTACATCGGCACCTGGAAGTACTTCAAGGCCATCCTGGTGGAGGTGGCCCAGCCGTGCGACGAGATGCTGCTCTACTGCAGCTTCGGCTCCCGCCAGGAGCAGTGCTCCATGCTCTTCAATTCGATCCTCACCGACGACGGCCTCTGCTGCAACTTCAATGCCCTCGATCCCTCGTATCTGATACGGAACTACAGCGACGATGTGCGTCTGGAGCCGCCGCAGCAGAACGGCCGCTACGAGGCCATCGACTGGACGGCGGAGCGTGGCTATGCCAAGAAGCTGCCCGAGTTCTTCTATCCCCGCACCTCGGGCGGCACCGGCATTCGCATGGGCCTCACTGTGGTGCTGAATGCCTCGATAGCGGAGTATTACTGCACCAAGTCCATGAGCGTGGGCTTCAAGGTGCTCGTCCACAATCCCGCCGAGCTGCCGAAGGTCAGCAACTACGGCCTCATCGTGACGGCGGGCAGGGAGGCGCGCATACCCATTGAGCCCGTGTACGAGGATGCTCTGCCCACGATCAGATCGATCAAGAAGTCGGTTCGTCGCTGCCTCTTCTCGGACGAGAATGATTTGGCCTACTATCGCACCTACTCCCGCAAGAACTGCGAGCTGGAGTGCGAGGCGAAGCTGCTGCTGCGCGAATGCAACTGCGTCCTCTACTATCTGCCGCGGATCGATCCGGCGGCACGGGTCTGTGGGCCGAACGACAACATCTGCACGAATCGCGTGCAAACGGAGATCGAGTCCTCGCTGACGAATCTCTCCTGCGAGAGCTGCTGGCCCGGCTGCTTCGAGCTGACCTACAAGGCCACCTTGTCCACCTCGTCCATCGTGTCGGATCCGCGCTTCCAGTCCGGCGAGAATCTGCCCGAGTACATCTTCAAGGGCGAGCACAGCAATGCCAGCGAGCTCTCCATACTTCACTTTTACTACATGACCAACACCTTTCGCAGCACCACCAAATCCGAGATGTTTGGCTTCACCGAATTCCTCTGTGAGTGTGAAAGAATCTCCGTTCCATGTCCACAAATTGCCATACCAAATTTTACTGCCAATTCCCAGCAAACACTGGCGGTCTGCTGGGCCTCTTTATGGGCTTTAGCATTTTCTCGGTGATCGAAATTGTCTACTACATCACGGTGCGTCCTTACTGTGCATCCCGCACGCTGCACCAACGCCGCCGACGTCGCCTCGAGCAACTCCGCTGGCTGACGCCCATTCGGGCTCCTGGCAAGCAGCTGCAGCGACGCTTACGCCGACGCCGCCTGCTGCCACCTGTCTACAGCAAGCCGAAGCATAATCTCTGGCAGACGTTGCAAGTGCGACCGGCGGACACTGGGTCGGAGCCGCCCGCCTATCCCTACCTGGACTGAGGATGGGTTCCTTGAGTATTGATTCGTGGGCAATAAATAAACCAAAGGCAATGACTGGGCCAACGAACGGGGTGGGCGTGATTTGGGGCATGTGTGGTGATTGTTGGTTGCACCGGAAGCACAGACTGCGCCCACAACAATTCCAAATAGTTATCCGATAATGGCGCTAATCGACACGCGACGCTCATTTTAATTGATACTTTGCTCGCGGTCCGTTTGCTGTCATTACAGAGACAAGGAAAGTCGCTCGATTGGTGCCGACAATGGGATTGAGGAGACATTGAATATAGCTGCCAGAACTCCCCAATCTTTTGGCTATTTTCAAGCTGCGTCTAGGGTATCCAATTTTCGTATTTGGCGAAAGACAATTCTGGTATCATCGGGCAATTCCATTGGCATTTTGGAATTTCGCTTCTAACGAATTTCAAACATGAAACATGACTAAAAATATTCCGGCCAAAAGCTTGCCACTGATGTCACTCTCTCTCGCTCTCGCCATGTCTCTGCCATGTCTCGTATCTGTGGGATAGATTTTTACGAGCTGCCTGGTAGGAGATTTTCCAACACAACTCAAATGAGGGTGTTCTGTCCTCCCTCTCATCAGTTTTGTTGGCGCGTCAATGTCAAGTGGGGCAAGTGTGGGTTTCTGCGACTTCTTCACTTCACATCTCACATAGCCCTAAGTACATAAGTGCCTCTTCCTCCAGTTCTTCCTCCCACCGCATGCCATGTGGCAGTGGCAGCATAGGCATAGGCATAGGCATAGGAATTCTGAGGGGCACACACAGGGCCATCCCCATTGCCTCTTCCCTGCTGCGCTTTATTACACGGCCAGCTGGAATATCTCACATAGCGCGCTCCAATGTTTCCTCTATTTTTTCCGTTTTTTTCCGTTTTTTGATTTTCAATTTTGGATTTCTGTTTTTCTGGGGCGTGGTGGCAGCCTCCGATAGAGTGTAAACAAACAAGTGCCGGGTACTACAAGTAGATCTTGCCAGGGCCGTCGGCAAAAAAGGGGAGTGAGAAGGCGATGACCTGTGCCCCAAGTATCCTCGGCAACAATCAAATGGTTGGATCATATATGTACCACAGATACCATAGAAATAAAAGCAAGTACTTCTTACACACATTTCTTGTAGCTTTCCTTCGATATTCAACCGAAACTGCTGCTCTCTGTACTCTCTGTACTATTCCCTTGTGCTATTTTCTATCTGCCAGTCCATATAATCAATGTCTGTGGCCATATATTATTATCTGTCTGTCTGTCTGTCGGCCAGCCCATTTGACTTTCATTGCCCCGTAGTTGCTTTGCTCATAGATTCCTCCGGTTTTATGGATTCGTTGGTCTGTGATTCATTCGAACCAGAAAAAGCAAGCCAACGGCGTGACTGGACCGCACCGGCAACATGTGCTGCCATTGCCGAGCAATTGATGGCCCACACGTACATGGTGCACACGACAACTTCTCTGAGTTTAAGGGTTACTATTTCTTCCTTTCCTGTACCTTGTAGAGTTTTTTCAAAGATGAAAACGGGTTTTAACTGAATATTTTAAGATAATTCCTTTGGCTTTTTTAAATGATGTAAACTGTGTAGAAGTTTTTCATTGCATTACATCTTACATTACAGTTCTCAGTTGCATCTGCTTGGACGACATCAAGCCGAGGCCCTTCTTCCGCCTAAGCGACTGAGGGGTGCTGCCGCATGACGCGCGAAGCAGTCGCTGGAGAGACATGTACATACGTAGGTGTTAGACTAAAATTCGAGGAAAATTAGAGGCAAAATTAGGACAAAATATAATTGAAGCAAAGTAAGGCACCCAAAATTCAATTTCCATTCCTCATTGTTTAATTTATTCTTATTGTTTATTGTTATTTAATTAAAAACCGACCGAAGGGCGCACCCATAAAAACATTAAAAAGACTCACCTGCCTTACATAACCATACCGCACTGTATGGTACGCGTAGTACTCATGTACGTACAATGTTTATGCAGAGGAACAGCCATAATAGACGAGCCGCAGCAACAATTGGCCATCCCACGTGGTGGATTTGGATATTTGTAGATTTGGATGTGGATGTGGATGTGGCTATGGCTATGAGGTGGCATCGCATCTCATTCCATGGCATTTTCGTTTCTTATGGGAGCAGCAACAGCAGCAGCAGCAGCGTCATCCTCTGCCACAACCGGCGACGTCGCTGCTGCTGCGCGGCTGCTGCGGTGTGTGAACGGGCAGGCATCCTCGGCGGTAACTGAGAATTCAGTCAGCAAACGAACGTCGCGAATGCCGCCGAAGCTCTTGCAGAAGTCTCTCAAGGCATGCGCAACATCTGAAACCGCAACGAACCCAGCCAAGTGTCCAGCCAAGTGAAGCCTCAGTGCCCAGCCAAATCCAAGCCAAGCCGAGTTCAACTCTCATCTTCCCCATTCATCAATGGAATAGTTTACAATTTTGTTATATTTTTTGTTGTGTTTGCATTGGCATAAACAATTTTAAATACGTTTGTGCGTCTGTCACAGCATTGGAGGTGTCGCGGCTGACAGCTTAGAAGAGCGGAAGCAAGAGAGGAAGTATAAGATAGAAAGAGAAAAGAAAGAGCAAGTTGCAAAATGCATTCCACGGCATGCGGCGTTGGAGCCTCGGCCACAAATCTATCCACACTGCAATCGTAAGTTCAGTAGAATTAATATTAAAATGAATAAATCAACCATTTTTGTAGTTACAAATTGTTACAAAAAAGGCGTAAAAATGTTAAAGAAATATAAAGAATATCCACAGATGGAAAAAAGAATTCAAAATTATGAAGGTTCGTTCCAGTGGATTCAGCTTATTTCTTGGGTATTCAGACATCAGTTAAGTCTTTAACTAGATTTTTATAGAGAATATCGAGAGCTATTTGAAAGAGACTTGCAAGAGAAGGTCAAGTAAGGTCTCGATTAGATGGAATTTGTTCATCATTTAACAAATAATTATCCAACTACAGCAAACCTATGTACATATGTACAGTCTATGTACCTGTGTATTTGTTTGCTCTTTTTAGAGCCGTCGACTATCTGGTCTCTTGTTATAGCTAACCAAAATCACAATTCAAACCGAAAATGTTTACATCTGCGGCGCAACAAAAAAGAAAAAGAAAACAACAAAAAAACTAGAAAAGAATTCCGCTCAAACGGATTCAAGCTAATCAAAGATTGAAATTGTTTCAATATTGTTTACATTTACATATTGTATGTATGAATGTACATCCGATTAGATAGGTGTATACATGGTTAAAAATAGTAGAAACGTAGAGAGAGCAATTTTTGGGATGATTTTTTTATACCCGGTACTCGAAGAGTAAATAGGGTATATTGTATTTGTGCGGATAACGGTTGTATGTAACGCACAGAAGGAAATGTTTCCGACCCCATAAAGTATATATATTCTTGATCAGCATCAATAGCCGAGTCGATTGAGCCATGTCTGTCTGTCCGTCTGTCCGTCCGTCCGTCTGTCCGTCTTGTTTGTCGGCTAGTTCTCAGAGACTATAAAAGCTAGAGCCACCAAATTTCGGCACCAGACTGCTGTATGCTCACACTGAAACCAGTGTATTTCAAAAATGAGCCCCGCCCCCTTCCGCCCATGCAAAAGGTCGAAAACCTCCCAAATCTACAATTGAAGATAACAGAAAACTAAAAACGCCATTCCGTAGGGAATGACCATATCTATCAGATCACCAAATTGAGATCCGATTGGATCATTATTATAGCCACAATGAAGAAATAAATTTTCAGTGGCCAAACCCACCCCGTCGGGAGGGAGGGTGGCGAGCTAAAGGAGCGTGTTGGCGTGAGTAGTGTTGTTGATGTAGATGACAGATGAAGAAAAAATGTAAAATTTGACAAATAACCGCTAAGTTGCAGATGTAGTACTGAGTGCCGGGTATAAAAGTTGTGACGCGTAAGAAGCGTCTCACACGTCCCTTCTCGTTTATTTTCGTTTTGGTGTTTTTTCAAACTTAAAGTTTTTGTCGATTTCAATGGACCGCAAAACAATCCATCAAAGATGAAAAAGGAAATGCAAAGAACAGAAAAATCAACAAGGAACATTTTTGTTTTTTGGGTGTATTTTGGTCGAGAAGGGGGTTTGGGTGGAAGCGGATGGGAGAATGGTGCGGTTAAATGGGGTTGGAGGGGTCCCATACTGTGCTGTAAAGTAGCTCACAAGAAGCCGAACAATGTAAACAAATGACTGCACTGCCCCTGCTCTAGAGCGTACCGTACCAAAAATCCCCTTCCAACACTGTCAGCATCCCCCCCTTTTCCGTTTCTTCCATCCATAATGTGTGTCAGACAGTCTGAAAATAGTTGCAGGATGATTGAGGGCGGGAGCATGGCCTGGCTTACTGTACATATACAAATGTACATATTTATGTATATGTATATGTACATATGTATGTATGTACATATGTAATGAGCAATGAGGGAGCAAGCAGGGTGTAAAGATTTTGCAGGGGGCATGCCACATGAAAGTGCAACAGCACTTGAATAAAATGAACAACCCAACAGCGTGAACATGAAGAGGAAAACATTTCCTCAACCAATTAATGAGTATGCTAAGTGCAACCACACCCCCACCGGCACAACACAGTTGCAGATAGAATTGATGCTGGCAAGGGAAAGGGGATTAGTGGCAAGTGGCTGATCAAGTAGACCACAATTATGCACGTTGAGGAGCAGCCCAAGGGCATTCGGTAAATGATGTTGTCATCACGTCGGTGTGGCAGTGGAAGTGGAATCCGACATCGGCCAACGCACCAAAATGTATTGATAAATGTCTTTTTCCTGCGACTCAACGACTGCTGCTGCTCGATTGTCTGCTTGCTGCATTCACACCTATGAAAAATTAAACAACATTTAAATAAAACCAAAAACGATTCGATTGGGTTCGGCTCAGAGCCATTGATGGGCAGTGGCTTAAGATTCCACCTACATAATTAAATACATATTTACATTTGTATGTATGTACAGTAAACGCTCGATGGACAGTTCCAAACCAAAAGTGCTACAGTGGGTGATTGGGCTCAAATAGTCTAAGTATTCTTGGCTTCTTTTAGGTATTTAGTCTCTTTACTTAACGCACTACTCCACTCAGCGCGTTGTACCTACAGTCCAGTCCATTGCGTTCCATTCCATTTCATTTCATTCAACTTCCAGCGTATTTCGATCTTCAACAGTGGCCGACCGCCCACACACTCATACCATACACGCATGGACAGTGGCAACAGAGATTTAGTATGGAAATCCATTCGGCTCTTGGTGATGCACAGTGCACAGTGGAATAAGCCGGCCAAAGAGTGCCAAACGACTTCGGCCGTCATTTCTCGTGATGTATGAGCCGTAATTAGCCCATTGTCATGCTGATGGATTGTGATACCGCCCACCTATCTACATACATAAATACATCTATATGAATGAGTACATGTACATATGATGTATCCGAGTTCGTGTCAAGCACACTGCTCACTGCATCGCTCGCTCTATGTACCTCCCTTGTGCTCCGTTCCCTTGCCTGAGTGGCTCCTAACTGTACCACAACTGCTGATAATTTGTACAATTTGTTGACACACATTTCAATTTTTGCGTTTGTCGTCGTTTGTGGCTGGAAAATTGCATGCTTTTCCCCTTGCGGGCGCCAGCACGCCATCTGTTTGGACATGCATCCACGATCATCCTCCTCCGTCTACACACAAACATATGCAGTGTGTGCGTGTGTGTGCGTGTGTCTGCTCTGCTGTTGAAATCTGCGTCTTATCGGACCCGGCACTAGCAAAATGTCAAACTGCAGCGGAAATCTTCGTCCCTCCACACGCATGTACGCAGCGGATGTGTGGAGACACTGGCGATGATGCGATGAATGCGATGACCAGCGAAATATGCAAAAGCAAACATAAGACCTGCCCACTTGCTTGCATAAACACAAACACAAACACGGGCCTGCAACATTGCACCTGTTCCAGGGATTTGCGAATTTCCAGAAACTTCCATAAACAATCGTGGTATGAGTGAGACGGCGGGAAGGACACAGAACAGATGGGAACACAGTGATATATTAAAGAGGAACTAGACAAAGGAATTACAGTGGTATTTCCAGCAATCGACAAGGACGCTGCAGAGCAGTTCTACACAGACTCTTTATCTCCGTTGTATTATGGTTAAATGTCTCGTAATGCAATGTGTTCACTGTGTGTGGTGCATTTTCCGGTTGTGGCGGATCTAGTGTAGCAATCAACGATGGATTGTGTTGGTCACTTCGATGATGTCATGGAGTTGTCTGTCATGTTCCTATTCCTACCACGTTATCATTTTCGTACCGATTTGTTCTTGTTTGTTTCGCTGGGCGCCTGCCTCCCTCTCTCTCACACACGACCACACTCCCACACCCACACTCTGTGTGCGTTCACTTTTGTGTGTCACTGTCAACAAATTGCTTTTAATGGCCTGCCGGCGGGTGGGTGGTTGGTTGGTTGGTTGCTTTTCCTCCGCCTAAAACGACAATCACGCCTCCAAAGTGACAATCGGGGGAGAGCTCAATGCGTTCCCCATTGCGTCCCCATCCCATCCCATGCCGTCCATCGGGGTCGCCTAATTTTCGTGATTTCCGCACGCCAGCAACAATTTGCAGTGCAGCATAGAAGCAACAGTAAAACAACAGCAGCACTAGCAGCAGCAGCAGCAACAGCAGCAACAGCAACAGCAAAAACCCAACAGCAGCGACGCAACGACGCAGCGACCATGAAGAAACTATATAAGGAGGTCTCGTCGTCAAAAATTATGGAAACGTGCGAGTGAACGGGCTCTCGCTGTAAGTATGAGGGCAACGACAATGGAGTGTGCTGATTAAGCATTTGAAGGCAATGTGAATAAACATAATAATTGTTTCATAATTTAATTTTTAATAGTTTGCTACATGATAGTAGTCTTTGTTTTAAAAAAATAAACATTTAAAAAAAAATTGGATGACAAATTTTGTCCGCAACTGAAAATTAGGACAACCGACGAGTAACTCTGCCACCGACGATACCTCCCTATATAGTTTCTTCATGGCAGCGACGAAGCGACGAAGTTGCCCACTCGGCTAGACGAATCGCAGAGGCTGCCTCGGCCTCGGCCGCGGCCGCGAACCCATCCCGTTCTTAATTCAGTTGACCAGACGACGTCGACGCGACACGCGACTAAATCAGCATAATAAACGGCTAATAAATAAATATAATTGGGGAACATAGAAGAGTTATAGTTATAGCAGATACACATATGTACATATAGCCATTGATGTATACATATATATGTACATCTCGAGGAGAATGCGAGTGATTTTCACGCGTCTACAATAAATAGTGCGCTGTGCAAGAAACGCGCGCGTTTTTGAAAACCGCACCAAAACCGCGCATAAAACCAAACAAAAATCCACTGAAAAGGTGACAAAAAACCACAATATATACAAAATAACCAATTTTTTTATTACATTTTTTGTTGTTCTTGTTGTTGTGCGTGTGCGTATCAGGCCAGGAAATTTCAATTGCAACAAATAAAAGCAAAAAGAAAAAGAAACGGAAACATAAAAAAAGGTTTTATTTCTGATGTATGTATGAACAGATGTACATACATACATGTTGATTCTTGGGCCGGCATCCGTCGCCAGGTTCGCCCACCTGAAACGAGAAAAATTAAAAGAAGGCAATGCATCGATTTTGATACACTTGCGACAGATTGTTGCCAATGTTGCCATGTCACCAATGTACACAAATATTTACATACATATTTGTATGATATGTTCATGGGATACTTCGCTAATGGAGCCTTTCAGCTATAATATTTGTAGAATTTGTTGTCATTTCTGTGGTAGCATTGAGGATGAAGTAATCCGTATTTGAGATAATATTTTACTCCGAAGAATTGGAATATTTGATGTGAAAGAATTATATTCCTTGGCCTCATTGGCAAAAATCATAGTACTCTCTGGAAAGGGTATAAAAACGTTGGCGACACCAGCAGTGTCAGTGGAACCAACAAGTCCAAGTCCAAGTCTAGGGCAACCATCCTCTCCGGTTCGCACTGCTCTGCTCTGCTCTGCCGGCTGCTGGCTGCTGGCTGTGTGCTTTGTGTGCTTTTCGTTTCATTTCAAAATTATTAAGCATATTTATAAATAACCAAAATAAAACAGAAAATCAGCAGCGGCAGCAGTGGCAGTGGCAGCAGCAACAAAGAGTCGAGAAAACGGCAGAATGAAAACCAAATAAATGCCAGACGCCAATAATGCCGCCAAATGCGTGGAGCGGGCACACTTGTTGAGATGCATTCATTACTGCTGCTCGATGTTGATTTTTGCTGTTTCTGAAGGCCATCCAAGAGAGTGTCTGGCCAAGAAAAAGAAGGAGAGGATACAAAAGAGACGAGGAGAGCGAGAAAGAGGGAGAGACCGGGTGACAGACAGTTCTTCTAGCTGCTAATTTGTCAATATCTTAAATATTTTCGTATATGCTTTGTTTCATAAATTAAAAACAAAATTAAAACGAAAGTGGGAAGTCCAATAAAAAGTGGAATAAGCGAATGGAGAGACAGAGAGATCTTGAAAATCAAAAACTGGTAATTCTGAGTTACCTTCAATTGGTTTTGTTTCAGAAATGAGTCGAGGGATTACTTTTACTTGGCAAACTTCCAGAAAATACTTTCCCTCCCACTCCCACACATGTATTTATGTACATCGAATGTACATGCTTAATTTATGAAATTAAATAGCTATTTGATTCCGTCTAATTCCAATTGTCGAGTTTAGAAGTTTTGGATAAAAGTTCAAAAGTTAATTATAGATTAGAGAATTTCTTTTGTCCAAAATATAATGGCATAAAACTGCGATTAAAATTATTGATCTATTCTCTTTTATTTTGTGTCTGGATATTGTAAAAGTTGCAATTCAACACCTACTCTATGGCCATAACAGCTGTACATACTACGAGTATGTAAATATGTACATTGTATGTATGCCCATAATCTTCTATAAAATTACGCTATTTTATTTTTATTCTTCTTGACGATTTTGACAATCTAAAGCTTGATGAGAATTCATTTCCAAAGCCAAACCAACAAAAAATGTAACTCAATACTAATATTTTAAGTTAATTCTCTCGCAGCTAAAGAAATACACACATACATATGTACATAAATACATACATACATACACATGTACATACATACATTTGTGTATATGTACATAAACATTTCATTTGTGAAGCGAAACATTCTACTTTAATCCCGTGAGGTAATTCAATCAGTGCCACATCTAAATTTGAATACTTCTTGAATTTTATTTGTTGCCACAAGACACAGCAGGGGAAATATAAAGGGAAGGGGGGAACACGTGCATGAAGAAACAGAATTTGAGATTATTTCTGACTTGTCATTTATCCTTTCCTAACAAGATTTGAAAGTTTTCTTCAGGTTTTGCTCTGAAGTAGAGATGAAATGTAGAGATGAACAGTGACCTTCAATTGTGTGATCCACCCATCCCTTCCTTCGGGTGTGCTCGGAACGGGAAGCGGCGGGTGGCGACCATTCTTTGATCCCGCGAGATGCTGTAGATGACACGCTTCAGCACCTCCTCCTCGTACTCCCATCCCCATACCATCCCAGCCTGTCCATTCAGAGCAAGTGCAGTCTTTATCTAGCTCAATTCTAAGAAGCTCTCTCAATTGCTTCACAGATCTTGAATGTGACAGACTCTGACTGGGGCTTGGGGCTGAGGCTGCGGCTGCGACTGTGCCTGGGGCTGGGGCCACTTAGTCTAACAGTAATGGATGCTAAACGCTGTTTCGTTTTGGGAAGCCATTGAGGCTGCTGTCGAGGCTGCTGATTGCTGACAAGTTAATCAACAGCAGCAGCAGCAGCAGTAGCAGCAACAGCATAAGGCATCTCTCCGCAGCTCCCTCAGCCTGGATTTCCATTCATACATCCCATTCCATCCATACATTTATGTGTATACTTGAGCAGATATAATACCCGACACTGTCTATGGCCATGCCAGCTAATCTGTACTCCCTCCCCCCATTCACTCTCTCTCTGTCTATCGACAATACCCATAGATACTCATATGCACCCGCATGTCTGTCTGTCGTGAACCACAATACTTATCTGTGGAGAAACGGCCCTGAACTTTGGGCGAGATCAATTTGCACTGTCACGAATGGGATTGGATTGGAAATGCGAAATGTGTCAAAATAGTAGTACTCGGCCGCACAAATAATATCAACTCAGGCAAGCAAACAACAACAACAATGAGCGGCGACACGCTATGGCCAATGCCATTGGCATCTCTGGGCTGCTCTGGCTTCTAAATGCCAGATCATTGTTTGATGTATTCCATGGGAATACGTATTCTCATGCTGGCTGCCATGCACCCTCCTTATCTCTTGGAAGATTTCTGGGCACCCAGCGTCATAAATTGCTTCGACTCTTTTGGTTAATTGTTCTAAAGATAAGCTTTAGATAGTGCAATGCAAGACCCAATCCGAATCCGAACTGCACTCTCATATCAGCTGAATGTTGTTGTTTTATTGGAAATCTCTTGTTCCTTTTTTCATCTTATCATTTTGTGTAGTTTGAGTTTGAGTTGCGCAGGATGGTGGCCTGAGGATTGGTTGCATTCATAGCCCCATGCTGTGCATGTTGCACAAATAGTTCGGAGCTGACTCATCCGTGAAGCTGAATGACAAATGGGGACACTCTCTGTTGATGTCTTTCAGTGCACAGCACTCGGTACATATTTAACTTTTGGCCAGTTTTCGCCCAAAGCAAACATTAACATTTTTATGCATTGCAATTTGAAAATGGAAGTGGGTCGCCTATAGAGCCCACTCCACCCATGTCTTTGGTTCGGTAGATTGATCATCATTCGGACCTGACTTTTATGTACATACATAAGTACACATCCCCGCACCACCCTTCCCCCCACCCAATCCCTTCCGTCTACACACCAAATTTGATTTATTTGCGCTCGTCTTCGTGCATTTTAATTGTGTTTGTTGTCAAATTGTTGTTGATTTAATTGCCCGATCTAAAATGCAAATGGAATTTATTTGTTGTATTTTCCATGCCCGATCGACCGTGATCTATGGCTATGGCTGTGGCCCCTTGGCGCCTCTTCCTCCATCCGCCACTTGACTTGGTAATTGAAGGCTCTTTTATGGCATAATTATTTCGAAATTCGGAAATTGAAGTCTAGCTTGGCTAGTCGTAGCCAGTGGCTTTCTCTCAAAACGATTTCTTTATTTGTATGTATAAGTATTTCACGCACTGTACCAGATGACCTCTGTCACTGGCTGCCCCATGCAGGCTGCAGTCTGATAAGCAGTCGGCAAAGATGACAGTAAGTCCACGAGGCAGTCATTCATTCTTCAACAAAATGTTCTTAAAGATATCTGCAATACACAGAGAGAAACTGTACATGTTATGTACATGTGTAAACTCGATGAATATTCACTCATCGTCGGACTGTAGTTCGTGCCCATAAATGCCGGACTGTAACTTCTTTTCTTTATATATTTTAAGTTGAATTTTTTGAAATTTAAAACTAATCATTAAGCGACTCACGTACAGCTAATAGTAATGACAATCAATTCCGATTTTCAATCGGTTGTCATTCCGAATTTGTCTTTGGGGGGCGCTGCGCATGCGCCAAAAACTGACATCCGTCCACACGGATCAGACAACTGAAAGAAGCAGCAAAAAGGGCGGTCGAAATAAAAGGTGAAGCAAAAAATATAAATGAAAGATGAAAGTTTGAGGAATCTACAGACAAAGGGGAAACTTTTGAACGGGGAAAAAATTGTATTTAAGCTCTGAATGACTAGAACACTTCCCCGTAATTATAATAAGTACAATCAAAGGAAGAAGAGTGAAAGAAATATTTACTGTCGCTTGCGGAAACCTGTCCTTTATCGGATATTTGAGTGCATAAATAAATATATTACTGGAAACGAGCATCCCCAGCAAAAAGGAAACTTGCTAAAACAAAAGTTGTGCAATTGACTGACATTCGACATGGCATCGCTACTCAGTTGTGGCTTCCTTCGCTTGTCTACTACTGATGTGAGGTCATGGGGGGAGCTTGGCGTAGTTTAGTGGGTGGATCGTAAACCTAAATTGCATTCCCCGCGCCACATAATTGTTGCCTTGCTTGCTGGCTCATGCGTCTACGGCGAGCTGCAATTAAACGAGAATGAAATGAAATTAAATGCAGGTGACCTAAAAATGCAACAAATGCCTGCCAAGTGCCAAGTGCCATGCCAGCCCGTGGCATGCAACAAAAGCTATGTAAGTCTCAAAATATGATGATGCCTTTGGAAAGGGTGCGGTGCCCCAGTGCCAAGTAGAATTAGAATTATTTCAAACTTCCTCGTTTATTTGCCTTGAAGAAGGGATTTGCCTGCAGCCTTAGATCATCATTTTGCGGCTTCGAGTGATCTATTTGGCTGCAGCACCCTGTATTTTGTGTGTTTTACCGGCAAGTGTCGTCATTATTGCGAATTGCGAGTAACAATTAAATCGTGGCCGCAGGTCAGGTCCGGAGGTCCGTTTGATGGCTTATCCATAGCTGCGGCAATTAACCCAAATTTCTGGGTGCAATGACCACCCATTGTGGTGCACCACGAGCCACCACAAGACCACGCAAGGCTGCAATCACAACATTCAATTATGGTTATGGCCGAAACAACAAATGAAAAGCGCAGGAAAAGTGCATTAAAGGCGATTGCGGCCTGCCCTCCGCCTCCGCCTCTGCCTCTGCCTCAGCCTCTGTTTCTGCTTTTTCTCCTTCTCTGTTTCTGTTTTCTGTTTTTTGCTGTGCTGCCAGCTGCGACGCTGCGACGCTGACGTGTGTCTGACCCATTTTCAAAGCGGCACGCCCACCCCCACACAGGCATGCACGCACACAACTACACGTCCACATACATGTGTATACACTTATATGTATAGACCACATCCTGCCATCAAAGTTGCCGATGACGACAGGGCTGTCCTCGTTGTCGTCGTCGCTGCTGCTGTCGATTGTTGAAGAGTTTGAAAACAGTTTGCGGGAAGGCATGGTGGTGTGTGGGTGTTGGGTGTTGGGGATTTTGTTTTCAACTGATGGAGGATGGCTGGCTGGCTGCTGGCGAACATGAAAGTTTGATTTCAGTTTGCTTTGTGGCCTGCTGGCGAAAACTGTTGCATACCTACAGGCGCTCGCAGACATTAACTGTTGCTCTCTCGCTCTCTCTCTCTCTCTCTGCAGCAGTGCAGCTGCAACAGGAACAACCGCAAGTGGACCGGGGGCAACAGCAGATGCCCACAAAATGGTGCACCACAGCAACGAAGATGCCATGAACAAGATTCCACTGAAGTCGGCCAGCGGCCTGGACTCCGATGAGGAGAAGAATGGCGGCGAACTGATGCAGGATACAGCCGCAGCTGAGGAAGCGAGACGTGAAAAGATGTGAGTGCAAGTTCCCTCTGTGTGTGTGTGTGTATTTATGTGTGTTCCTTGTTGCAGGCGTGCCAAACTGCTCGCCTGGATGAAGAAGCTGACCATTGTGCTCATCTGCTTCATTGGCATTGCCCTCATCAGCTACGTCATCATCAGCCTCTGCTTCAGTGGTGAGTACCGATCGTGTGGGTTGTGGGGTGGGGCAGCAGGATCGAGGCAATCACACACCCAGCTAACAAGTCACTCACCCAAAAGGCAAACTAAACCACACACAAACCCACAGACAGACCAGAGACAGACAGACGGACGGACAGACAGACGGACACTTATCGTTATCGTATCGTTATCGTTATCGTTGCTTTCTCTGCATGCTCCGATCCATTCTAACCAAGCACCAGGCATTTAATCAAGCTCAAAATAATTTCTTCTATTGTGGCACCAAAAAGTATTCACATGAACAAAAAACCAAAACGTAAAACTTTACACCCTAACCTCACCTAACTACAACTACAACTACAACTGCAACTGCAACAACGAAGACTGGCCAAAATCGACGCCATATAGAAACAGCACAACAACAGCAACAACAACAGCAACAGCAACAACAGCTGCAACATTTGTTGCAACAAGCACAGAGGCAACAGCGACAGCAGAGGCAACATTTGAATTTGCAAGTAGCACGGCAACACCAGCACCAGCACCAGCACCAGCACCAGCAACTACAACAATTAGCACAACAACAACAACAACAGCACTACAACAACCACCAACAACAACTGCAACTGCAACAACAACAACAATTGCAACAACAACAGAAAGCCACAAGACACTTAACAGATTTACTTTAACAGATGAGCAGCCGCAGGAGCAGCAGCAGGACACCGACCAGCCAACACCCATTGGCAATCTCAATCTACTCGATGATGGATCGATGGGCGCCGCCACCACCCCTGCTGGGGATGCCGACACGCTGCCCAATGTGGCCGCCTCAACGTCAGCGACAGCGGCCACGCCCACACAGTTTGCGGATCAGGTTGCCATCGATATTGGCGAGAATTTCAGCTCCATTTTGGGTGTCTACCAGAAGGCAGCCGTGAGCTCGGACAATCTCGAGTGCAGCAAGATTGGCAGGTGAGTGAATGGACATGGACATCAGTCTCCAATCTTCAATCTCATTGACTCATCCTCCCCTCCTCAGCGACATACTCTCACGGAATGGCAGCGCTGTGGATGCGGCCATTGCCGCTCTCCTGTGCAACGGTCTGCTGACGCTGCAGAGCATGGGCATCGGCGGTGGCTTCCTGATGAACGTTTACAGCCGCCAGGAGCGCCACGCCACTTCCATTGATGCCCGCGAGGTGGCGCCCTACGCCGCTGAGCCGGACATTTTCGACAAGAGTCCGGAGCTGTCGTTCAGGGGACCCCTGAGCATTGCGGTGCCCGGCGAGGTAATGGGCTACCATGAGGCGCACACCAGATTTGGCCAGCTGCCCTGGGCGGACCTTGTGGCGCCATCGCTGAAGCTGTGCGAGGCTGGCTATCACGTGTCCAAGCACATGGCGCGGGCACTCAAAATCGTTTGGCCACTCATCAAGGATCAGGAGCACTACAAGTGAGTATCCCACGCCTTAACATCGTGTTTGGTGCTCAAATCCATTTACTTTCCATTCAGAATTTATGCCAACAAGGAGACTGGCCTGCCGCATGCCTCGGGCACTGTCGTGAAGCCACCGAAGCAGCTCTGCGAGTCGTACAAGCTGCTGGCCGAGAACGGACCACTGGACATGTACAACGGCACCTTGGCCAAGCTGCTCGTGGAGGATCTGTCGGAGCTGGGCAGCATCATAACCGGCGACGATCTGCAGTACTATTCCGCCGATGTCGTCCACTCGATAACCATGGAGCTGGGCGAGGACACGCTGTATGTGGTGCCGCCCGTCAGCTCGGGCTCTGTGGTGGCCCATGCGCTGAGCATCCTGCAGGGCTACAACTTCACAAGCGAGGACTTGGCCAGCGAGGACCTGCGTGCCCGCACCCTTCATCGGTTTGCCGAGGCCCTCAAGTTCGGGTTTGCCCATCGCTCGGAGCTGGGCGATCTGCACTTTATCGATGTGCGGGAGCTGGTCAGCAAGCTGAATAGTCCGGAGTATGGGGCACAGAATCGCGCCAAGATCAACGACAGTCACGTGCTGGAGGGTCCGGCGGCCTACGGCGCTCAGTTCGGCGCCAATGCGGATCCCGATGGCACTGCCAACTTGGTGGTTCTGGCACCCAACGGGGATGCCGTGTCCGTGACCAGCTCGGTGAATTCTTAGTGAGTTCGATGGGGTTTCCTCTATCCCTTCTTGTTTGTATCTCCTTCTCGTTTGCAGCTTTGGCTCGTCGCTGATTGGACCGCGGACTGGCATCGTGCTGAACAACGGCATGAACGACTTTGCGGTGGAGAACAACTTGTACGGACTGCCCGTCTCGCAGGCGAACACCATAGCGCCCCACAAGCGGCCGATGTCCTCGCAGTCGCCAGTGCTGCTGGCCGACAGGGCGGGCGACATTCGTCTGGCCATTGGGGCGGCCGGCGGCGCTCGGATCATTCCCGCTGTGGTCGAGGTGGCGGCACGCGTCCTGTGGTTCGGACAGGACCTGAAGACGGCGATAGATGCACCGCGCGTGTACCACCAGCTCATGCCCGATGTCCTGGAGTACGAGAAGAGCGGCTTCTCCGACTCGCTGCTGCAGCTGCTGTCCAAGCGGGGACACGTCCTCAAGCTGATCACCAACGACCTGTCATCGGTGGTCACGGCCATAGCGAGAAATGCCACGGCTGTCTATGCCAATGCCGACTATCGCAAGCGTGGCGGTGTTGCTGGTTTTTAGATGTCAACACCACACCCCCCCTCTATTCCTCCCCCCCTCTACCACTCGCACACATCCTTCCAACACATTCACACACACCGCATTGAGATTAGATAAGCAAAGAGCAAGAGCAATTGATCGAGGATGGATGGATTGATGGATTGATGGATTGACGGATGGATGGGGCTCAGCATCAGGATGAGAATCAAGAACAGGATCAGCCGCAGGAGCAGCGCATCAAGTGAACAAGTATTTAAGCTAGCTATGTCTTTTTTTACATACTATGTTAATCGTACGTTATATAAATTTATATGCTACTACCTAACTACTACCTTATACAATAAACAAAACAACACAAAACACACAATTGCCACTCCCTTCGCACCTCTGCACCTCTCGAGCACTGCCGCTCAGCGTGGTGGCATCCTCAACAGGAGGAGCTGCAGCAGCTGGAGTCGGAGCTGGAGCTGGATGAGCAGCCAAAGACAGTGGAAATCTCAACCCAAAACAACTTTATTTTGTACACACAAAGCAGCTAGTGCCTTACAAGTTAATTTACAAACTAACCTGCTTGAGGCTTGAGCAACCTCAGCTTTTGCTTGGTTTCAACTCAAAATATGTTGCTGAAACTATTGCTAGTTCTCATTGGTTATTTCTGCACAGAAGTGGCGACGAATTCATCCAATCTTCAGGTGTTTGTTAACCGCTACAATGCTTACGGAAGAGCAAATATAATTACAACATTGGAGACGGTGCAACTGGCGTGGTTCACCACCAAGGTGGTCATGAACAAGTGGATTCTGGTTGATTATTTTCAGACAAACGCGAGCGAGCGCCAAGGGGCATTGGCCTGGTATCGGACAACCAACCTGCAGCAAACACTCAACTTTTATGGCGTGAAGATAGAAAAGAATCTAACCTACACCAGGGGATACTTTCATGTGTCGAAAACGAAGTTCTTCTCGAGCGGGTTCTATCTGATTGATGCGGCAATCACAACGGAGGGCATCTACTCGAGTGAGCAGAAAGCGACGACCTATACGGTCGTTAAACTTATCCAGGAGAACGCTTGTGAGCCCAAATTTGATATTCCCAACTGTCACGACTCCAATCGGCCCCTGTACTATGAAACATCCAAGGAAATTGTCATACGAGCCAACTTCTCACGCTTCTGCCCCATGGATTCATACATACAATACCATTGGACGCTGCACGATAGCACCGATTCGAGTAAGCAGCGATTTTCTTGGGCAACATAAACATCGATAAACCTTGGGTGTTTATTCACAGAACTGTTGCAATTCTTGGGTGCCACATTGAGGCCAGAAATAAAACTATCCCGACACCGTCTGACCGTGCGTCAACAATCGCCGCTGAGTCGCATAGTTTTGGTACGAATGAATGCGAAAATTGTGGGACGCAGGATACCACTTGTGGCACGGGTAATTATGAATCCACCAACAAAATGTTTTCCAATTCACGATTGCTGTATTCATCTTTAGTGTTATCTTTCGTTGGCGTCGCAACGACTATTTCCGGTTATTCGTGGTGGAAATTATCGAAAAGTTTTCCGTGGCAAAACAATATCAATAAGCGGCAGCCTCAGCAGAGATCTCTCACTATCCCGCTCGGGACCGCAGCACCTAATGTACCAATGGTCGTGTAAGCCCAAACTGAAGGAGCTTAAAAAAGTGTGTAAAAAGAATATGGGAACGAGTAAGAGATTTGATTTGACGCTACAAAAAGAGATAAATGATATTCCGATTGTGTGTGTGCTCCGCAGGACATCGCATTGTTATCCCTGCATATAGTCAACCGAATAACCAGACGCTGCGCGTGAAGCTGCTAATTCGCTCCGCATTCGATCCCATTCGGACCGCCACTTCGCGGCAGAAGTTGGACTTTTCCATTTCGCCGCATCTGATCAACGTGGAGGTGGCATGTGTCAAGAACTGTGACGAGGACAAGTACAATCCGGGGAAGCCGATTCACGTGCGGGGCAAGTGCGAGGGCATTGGCAACAAGAACATCACCAAATGGGAGTGGCGCGTGGGCGATAAGCCAGTGAAGGCGCACGCGAATCGGCTGGTGTACACTGATATAGATGCCAAGAAGTCTAGCCTCAGCATCCATCTGCATGTGGAGGCTGCGCATCTGTATAATCCCAAATACAACTATTACGGACAAGACTGGATCTATTTGGAGAGGAATACTGGCCCCGAGAACACGAAATGCACGATAAAACCATCCGAGGGTCTGCCCTACGAGACACTCTTTCTGATCCAGTGCCAGAGGAGTAAGGCACGCTTCATGCCACTGCGCTATGGTGTGGAGGCCAACAATGTTCTGATTGTGGACTGGCAGTCAAATCGGGAGATATTGCTGCGACTTGTTCCCGCACGTAAAGTAACTGTAAAGGTGTGTACCGTACAGCAGGGCAGCAGGGGTGGTCGGCACACAGCACTCACACGTTTGTATGCATTTGTGCACAGGCCATACTCAGCACGTGAGTAACGGGATCGTCGCTGTGCATTCAGATTTCAGAGCATTCCACAGAGGGAGGGAGTGAGAGGGGGTAGGCACGCAGCCACACACGGACAGCAGGCACTTCTGCACTTCTTTCATTCTTCTTTCACTCTTCACTTCTCCAACAGAGACGAAGCACAAAAACGTTTCTTGCTTCTCTGCCGCTGCGCCAGCCGATTGCAAGTTGTTTTTCTGCCGCTGCGCTGCGGTTGTTCGCTCTGCATAGGCCAAAGCTCCACGAAGCTTTTAAGCTGTGCGTGTGCCGACTGCGCTGCCCGAAATGCTTGTCGCATGCAAAGTGCATACGACGCTGCCAACCTCCGATGTACAGCAATTGAAGCTTTAATTCTCCTGTCTCTGTCCCACAGATATGCGATAAGCTCGATGTTTGTGAAAGTGTTGAGCTTAAAGTACGGATCAGAAAAGAGTCACCTGAAAGCGGTAAGCCTGCCATTCTGATGCAGAATATGGCAAGAGCGCGTCACTTTCTGCAGTATGCCGACTGGCAAAAGGCGTATCCACTGCTGAGTCTGATATCCAAGCTGATACATACCAAGGAAATGCTGGTAACTTTCACGGAAACACTCTCCGTGCATGTGCCCCAGTCCACCGTGGAGCTGACGCAATTGGTGCGACTCACCAAGCACGTGGTGGGCGCCATCGAGCCCCTGGATGACATGAAAGCTGTGGTGCTGGCACGAATGTTCAACAGAATCACCGCCACATACAAGGTGATAGTCGAGGGCAATGATCTGACGCTGCTGGACGAGCACTTTGACCTGATGACCGACGACATGTGCGACATGCTGGACACCATCAACGCCGAGTGGGAGTACATACCGAAGGCGCACTGCCTCTCGGAGTCGGAGTCGTGCATAAACATCAATCACTTTGGCAAGCGCCTGGAACAGCTGTCGTCCCTGCGGCCACTCCTCGAGCACGTGGACAGCTGGATGTACACCCACTGGAAGCTGAGCAATTGCCTGATTTACATGGGCATGGAGACGGCGCGCCGTCTGCACCCGCGCGAGGGTCCAAGAATAATTGATAGAGACAGCTTCAACATCCGCATGGAGAGCTTCGATCTGGACTACGAGCACAGCCTCAAACTAGAGTCCGGAGACTCCATGCACACGCTGGCCTTCTCGCGGAATCTGCTGCGGGAACTGCGCCGCAAGCTGCGCCACAATGAAGTTCTCATATCCGTGCGCAGCCACAAGGTCAGCCAGTACTGGTTCTACCCCAAGAAGCGGTCGCGCACACAGGAGCTGGTGGTGAACGCCTTTACAACGAGTGCCATGTTTCAGCCCACCGAGCAGCTTTCGGAGCCACTCACATTCTTCTCGAGGCTGGAGACCATTCCGTTTACTGACAATCCCAGGGGAGAGGTAAAACATCCGCGAACAGAGCCACTTGACCTCATTGGTGGCCCCGAAGAGGAGGCTCATGCTGTCATCCATGACAATGTGTACACCCCATTCGAGGTGCGAATGTATCGCACCGAGATTTACGCCCAATCCGTGCTCAAGGTGACATTTATCCGGGCGCAAATCGGCTTCAACGTGCTGATACGCATGACAAATGTGCCCAAACTCGAGGACATGGACACTAGTGGCGCCACCTGCCAGGTGAAGTATGGAGTTTCGCAGAGAACAAATTTCTTACTAAGAAATCGGTGCACTGAGGCGCGCTCGGCATTCATTTATCTGCGTGCCTCGAACCCGGCTGAGCCCTGGGATACCTTTGACCAGAACGGTGCCTTCTTCTCGTTCGCCACCGAGATCCATCTCTGCCGCGCCTGGAACTCATCGGGCACCGAGCACAGCTGGAGCAAGCTGCCCTGCATGCCCGACATGGTCAAGAGCACAAACTCGGGCGTCCACTGCCGCTGCAATGTCATCGGGGACTTCGATGTGGACGCCATGCCCATCATCACAGTGCCGGTGAACATCAAATGCCACTTGGATCGGCCAGTGGTGACGCGCCACTACGACATGCTGGTGCTGTACACGCTGCTCACCGTCCTGACCGTCCTCTACATCATTATTCACATGCGCAAAATACGCAACTGGGACAAGCGGCTGTATGTGATGAACTATGCGACGGGGCAGCTGTGCCACCGCGGCGATATGGTCTTCCGGCTCACATTCGGTGGCAGATGCAACGCCGGCTCCTCGGCCAACATTATTATTTCGCTGAAGTCAGACCAAGGGCTTGTGCAGTTGATTGTGTTCCAGGATCCACAGTGCAAGACATTCCAGCGCAACAGCACCATCTCGTTTCGGGTGCAGCGTGAGCTGGTGCAGCCGCCCGCGGAGCTGTCCGTCGGGCACGATCACACGGGAATATATCCACACTTTTTCTGTCGCAGCGTTGTGCTCACGGATATGGCCACGGACATGACACAAACCTTCCTGCTGCACAGATGGCTGCGGGGCTTTCCGAGCACCAAGTACGAAACGGCTCCGGTGTTTTACCACTCGAAGACCACCGAAAAGGACATATACCCGCGGCGCGCACGTTTCTCGCACATAATGGAAACCTGCATGGGGGCTTGGTATCTCTTTCAGCCCGTTATCGGTCCCTGGCGCCTCGGCACGCACTGCTCCTCCTTCTGCCGCTGGGAGCGCTCGTGCATGTTCATAGTCAAGGTGTTCGTCACGATCTGCATTATGGTTCAGTATTTTGGCCCATCCTATGTGGCCCTGTCGTGCGATCCCAGTCCCAAAAAATATCACGACCTGGGCTCCGTAATGTGGACATCGCTGATATGTTGCCTGATCAGTTGCTTCGTGCAGGCGGCGATGGAGAAAACAATCCTCTGCATTGGTGCCTATGATTATATTTAGCCAAATAAACAAATAAAAACAGACAAACAAACATTGCTGTGAGAAAACTGTTATAGTTATTTGTATTATTATTATTTAAAGCTAATTCCTTGCCAAATCCAAATCCACACTTCGTACGAAACATACACAAAACCTCAGTCTGATATTTACTCATTTATAAGAAGAGCTTAGTGCAGTGGAACCATGCCTCCAACTGACAAGAAGAAGAAATTTATAAGATTAAAAAAAACCAAGAAGGATATTCAATCATACAAAAAGGATGTGGAAACTGATTTACACAAAATAACATTGGAGGAGCTTTTGGAGCGCATGAGAACTAATCCATCCACGGTAGGCATGGGCATGGGCAGGGGCAGGGACAGGGGCAGGGACAGGGGCAGGGACAGGGACAGGGACAGGGTTTCTTTTGAAATGCTCATTTACTGCTCATCCTGCACAGGGTTTATCCAAAACGGAAGCGGCCATTCGACTGGAAGCAGATGGCCCAAATATGCTAACACCAGCCGCAGGGACGCCGCAGTATGTGATATTCCTGAAGAATATGTTTGGCGGCTTTGCCATACTTCTGTGGGCTGGATCTTTCCTGTGTTTCATTGGATATTTGATACAAGTGCAAACACAAGATGATCCGAACGATGACAACCTGTTTCTTGGCTTGGCATTAGCTTTATTGGTGATCGTCACGGGCCTGTTTTCATATTTCCAGGTAAATTATATGGGATTTTCAGTTGAAGATTGCACATGCACAAGCATAAGAGCTCCGCACGGCCCTCGTGAGAGCAAGCGTGAGACCGCTCTCAGAGCGCAGTCGCAGAACGCTTACAGAACGAACAGGCAGCGTTACAGCCTGTTGGCGGGGAACAGCTGTTACTCTGGCCTGTTATTCTTGGCTGTTACTCCGCACTGTTACTCTGGGCTGTTAACAGCGCTGTTGCCCCTGTGCTGGGGAAATCGAGGCACTACTTACAGTGCACTGTAGACGGTAGCGTTAACAGAGCTGTTAACAGCACTGCTGTGCTGAATAAATCGAAATCTGAAGGAGAGACAATGAATGTACAGTTAACATAGACAGTAACATAACCATTTACACACCCTTACACACACTGTACACACATAAATCTCGATCTTTATGTTACATTTCCCACCTTCAGGTGCACAAGTCAACGGCCATTATGGATTCATTCAAGAATATGGTTCCCCAGTATGCGACAGTTATTCGAGATAGTGAAATTCTGACCGTAGTCGCGGAGGAGCTGGTCAAAGGCGACATTGTCGAAGTGAAGTTCGGGGATCGAGTGCCCGCGGACATTCGCGTCCTGGAATCGCATGGCCTGAAAGTGGACAACTCCTCGCTGACGGGGGAGTCGGAGCCACAGGTCAGATCGCCCGAATTTACGCACGAGAATCCGCTGGAGACGCGAAATCTGGCCTTCTTCTCGACCAACGTGCTCGAGGGCACCTGCCGCGGTGTTGTCATCAGCACCGGCGATAACACCGTGATGGGTCGCATAGCCAACCTGGCGGCTGGCCTGGACGAAGTACAGTCACCGATATCGCGGGAAATAGAGCACTTCATTCGATTCATCACAATTCTGGCATGCCTGTTGGGCTTCACGTTCTTTGTGATTGCAATGATCCTGGGCTATACGTTCATAGACGCCGTGGTCTTTCTCATTGGCATCATTGTGGCCAATGTGCCGGAGGGGCTGCTCGTCACAGTCACCGTCTGCCTGACGCTCACGGCCAAGCGAATGGCATCCAAGAACTGCCTGGTGAAGAACCTGGAGGCCGTCGAGACCCTGGGCTCCACATCGACCATCTGCTCGGACAAGACGGGCACCCTGACGCAGAATCGCATGACGGTGGCTCACCTGTGGTATGATCGCCTCATCATAGAGTCGGACACCACGGAGCACTTTCGTGGCTCAAAGTTCAACAAGGACGATCCCTCCTTCAACGCGCTGCTGCTGTGCTCGACCCTCTGCAACTCGGCCGACTTCAAGGGGGGCCAAGAGGACATGCCCGTGATCCGAAAGGACGTTAATGGCAATGCCTCGGAGGCGGCCCTACTCAAGTTTGCGGAGACCGTCTACGGCGGTGTGGGACCAGTTCGTCGCAAGCATGCCAAAATCACCGAAATACCCTTCAACTCCACCGAAAAATATCAAGTCTCCGTGCACGGCTACGACTCGAATGAGGCGCACTTTATTGTGGAAATGAAGGGTGCACCCGAACGCATATTGGATCGCTGCGAGACGATTGTGATGGACGGGAAGACGATTCGGCTGACGCAAGAGCTGCGGGATGAGTTCGAGGAGGCCTACATGGACATGGGCGGCATGGGCGAGCGTGTGCTGGGATTTGCTGACCTCATGCTGCCGAAGGACGCGTATCCGCTGACCTACGAGTTCAGCACAGAGCCGCCCAACTTTCCGCTGGAGAATCTGCGCTTCCTGGGGCTAATCTCCATGATAGATCCACCGCGGGCGGCCGTGCCCGACGCCGTCGCCAAGTGCCGTTCGGCGGGTGTGCGCGTGATAATGGTAACTGGCGATCATCCCATCACGGCCAAGGCCATAGCGCGGAATGTGGGCATCATAACCAAGCCCACGGCCGAGGACATTGCCCAGCAACGTGGCGTGGATATCCGCGAGGTGGATCCCCGCCAAGCCACTGCCATTGTGGTGCACGGCGGCGAGCTGCGCGAAATGAAAGCGGAGGAAATCGATTCGGTCATTTACTACCACACCGAGATTGTCTTTGCCCGCACCTCGCCCCAGCAGAAGCTCATCATCGTGGAGGCGTGTCAGCGCCGTGGCGAGATTGTGGCCGTCACGGGCGACGGCGTCAACGACTCGCCGGCCCTGAAGCGGGCCGACATTGGTGTGGCCATGGGCATCGCAGGCTCCGATGTGTCGAAGCAGGCGGCCGACATGATTTTGCTGGACGACAACTTTGCCTCCATTGTGGTGGCCATTGAGGAGGGTCGCCTCATATTCGACAACCTGAAAAAGTCAATTGCCTACACTTTGACCTCCAATCTGCCCGAAATTGTGCCCTTCCTGTTGTTCGTGTTAATCGACATTCCCCTGGCACTGGGCACCATTGCCATTCTGTGCATCGACATCGGCACCGACATGCTGCCGGCCATATCCCTGGCCTATGAGAAGGCCGAATCGGACATCATGTCACGTGTGCCCAGGGATCCCTTCGAAGATCGATTGGTGAACAAAAAGTTCGTGTTCAAGTGCAAAATGTCTATTTGTGTCAATTAATTGCATTTGCTTCGATTGCAGACTCATTTTTATGGCGTATCTGCAGATCGGAGTCATTCAAACCGTTGCCTGTTTTTTCACATTCTTTGCCATAATGGCGGAGCACGGATTTCCGCCGTCTTCGCTGATTGGAGTGCGGCAGAGGTGGGACTCCAAGGATGTGGATGATCTGGCAGACAAATACGGACAAGAATGGGTAAAGAATTTACCTCAATTTTAACTGCAAATTTTGATTTATTTTACTCTATTTTAGACCTTTAGGGAGCGCAAGGAGCTCGAGTACACAGCCAGCACGGGATTTTTCGTCTCAATTGTCGTGACTCAGTGGTGCGACTTGATTATCTGCAAAACGCGACGAAATTCCATCATACATCAGGGCATGGGCAATCATGTGCTCAATTTTGCACTGGTTCTGGAAACGGTCATCGCCTGTGCCCTGTGCTACCTGCCAGGCATGAAGAAAGCATTGCGAATGTACCCCGTCAAGTGAGTGTCGCCACTAGCCATGTATTAGTTAACACACTTACGCACTTGTCGAACTACTTTTAGATTTATCTGGTGGACTTATGGCATACCCTTTGGTGTGCTCATTATTGTATTCGATGAGAGTCGCCGCTATCTCATGCGCCGATCCCCCGGCGGCTGGGTGGAGCAGGAGACATATTATTAGCTATTGATGTTCATTAACAAATACAGTAATACTTAAATACAGTATTAGAGGGTCCTTAACTCACTACAGTTTCCGGCTCCCAGCAGTTCGAGGGCCAGAAGTACAGCGTCGGAAATCTGTACAAATCGAATTATGTTTTGTGGATTTGGACCACAAAGCTGGACTAGCACGCTTCTGTAATCCATTTAAAGCATTTTGTGCATATTGTGTCTTGTTTATTTGCATATTTGTTTAGCTGGAAAAGGGCGAAGGAAGGGTTTGCGAAGCTTTGCCACTCGGCTGGCGTTTGATTCGCTCACTCACTGACTCACTGACTGCTTGCCTCAATTTAGGTAGTTTACACGGATGTTTCTATTTTATTTTATATTTATATTTATAGTTTTATACAGAGGTGGGTGGAAAACCAAACGGAAAGGCAAGCTGAGGAGAACGTACACCTACCGCTCTCAATATTCTAGCAGAGTACAAGGACAAGATGCCAATGAAGTTGTTGGTTATGGGTTTTATTTGCTGGTTTCCTTTTTAGTTTGACTATTTGTGGTTGGTATCAAGAATGGATTCAAGCTTCTACTGCTGACACACAGACGCACATCGAGATGTAGTTAGCATGTGTACATACATACATATATGTACATATGTTGTACATTATGTACTATGTATATTGGTATATCCATAGGTTTATTTATTACTTTCATTGTTTAAGTTTTAGACACCATTTACAAACATACAGCTGACACCACTACAGATGGGAATCCATTATAATTAACATTTAATTCTGATTTAGTTACATTACACAGATAATTTCTAAATGGTTTTGGCCCAAAAGTGGACAACGCCTTCTCCCTCTCTATTCCTCTGGCATGTGCGTACAATTTGTGTGCAAATTACATCCGTTACATAAGTTACATACATACATAAATACATACGTAAATACATACATGTATGTATGCACGAATATTTCATTTAAGTAGTTTTAGTATTCTGCCTATAGTTTACTTGCTTCCATTTGGCTTAATTCTAGCTCTAATTGCTACTCCAAAATGTACGGAGAGTTTCCCCAAACCTCAGCATGATGTTGGTGTAAATACATACATACATATGTACATACATATTTCATACATGTGTACACATGTACATACATACGAGTGGATGTGTGGGTTGGATTATGGCTCAGGGCTTATCCCCGCTGTTCAATCTAATAGGACAGAGTGAGAGGGAGAGACAGATGGAGTGAGAGAGTTTGGGCTGGATCGTACCTGCCTTCCCCATTATTGTAAAGCTCTCTTTTGGCTAAATTCCCATCAGCTATCACACCTTTGACCCGCCATCTACCCCAACATTGTTCTCATATTCTCTTTGGACTTCTCCATTCTCTCTCACACTGTCGCTCATTCCTGCCATCCAACGTCAAGATCAAGGTCAAGTTCATTCCAAACATTCATTCAAAATTAAATTCCTTTCTCCTGTACGAACGCATGTAAAAAACAAATAAAACAGCGAATAAAATCTTAACTATCCTTTGTCTTCGTGCTACCTTCTTAGCGATATGTGAGTTGTGAGTTGAGTGCGCTTGCACGGGCAGAAACATAGCCCAGAGCAATGATAATGCTGCTGCCTGCCACACGGTACATTTTCCACACTATCTCACACGAAACTCCCACCCATCGGCGGAAAATGTGACCTGCAACAGTTCTTGTAAGGAACTCGAAAAGGAAAGCTGACTGCCTGGGGTCTGTGGTTGACTCTAGTTTCTTCTCTCTTTGGCTAACTCTACGAGTATGTTCAAGTTGAAGGTTAATTTTCGATTGATTTCCATTTTAAGCTAATTCCTTATGCGATTATAGTTCTTAGACTCGCTTAAATGTTGTTCTCCCTAGGGTACCCCCTTCTGCGACATCTGATTATTTTTATGCTTTTTTTTTGTGGTTACAGTTTGACAATTAGTTTGTATTTTGGTTTAGGTTTTAATACTCTTGTTTTCTTTACGTTAAGATTGCATTTTTTGCTCGTATTCGTATTTCGTAGTTCTACTCTGGTTTTTTCTTTGGTGTTTTCGGTTACATTTGACAATTGCTTGTTGCTGGTTTTTGCTTGTTTTCGGTTTTCGGGTTTCGGTTTTCGGTATGGTGTTTCTTTCTCTTAAGGTTTCTTCACTAATCTCATGTACTGCATAATTGTTGTACAATTGTTGTATGTTTAATTATATGCGTATCATGTAAACGAGAATAAGGTCTCGGCGGTTTTTGGTGTTGGCTTTCCTTCACTTCCGTATTTCATTTAAAATTGTTTTTTTTTTTTTTGCATTTGTTTACCTCATTTTTCAACATTCTCTGGCAGTTTCTTTTTCATCTTAAGTGGTGTTTTCGTCGAGAAAGAAAGAGACAGGGTCACAGAGGGTAATCGGAGCGGAGCGGAGGGGGGTGGGACACAGAGAAAGAGAGAGAGAGAGAGAGAGATAAGAGGTGAAGGAATGAGAAAGTGGGAAGGGAGCTTGGATATTGAAGGGGAAGCAGAACGAAGCCCCTTTCAAGGTCACGATGGGCACGTCGAGGTAACTTATACGTATAACAAATACTTATACAAAATCTCCATAAACGAGAACACGCGACACAGTGGCAAGTAATAAATAAGTAACATCGTTTAAGGACACACACAAACAAATACAGAGTACCTGAATCCGAGTATGCATCAAGTTCCTTTCCCCCTTTTACTCCATCTTCGCATCTTCCCATCTTCCATTTCAGCTATAAGATAAACATCTCCACATTCCGATTCGATCGAACATCTCACTCAACCGGCACGAGTGGCAGACCGAGCACGGAGTGTGACTGGGAGTGACACACTCAACGCTTCACACCAAACAGATTCGGTATGGACTTGATCTTCTTTCGCGAACAGTTCAAGTAGTCCTTGTACATGTCGGAGCGCAGGTAGCGCGAGTACGAGTCGCTCTTCATCAGGTGGTAGACATGCGAGGCGGCCACATCGAAGCACCAGCGATTGGGGCCGTTGGGCGAGTTGACAGCCTCCCGGGCCAGCTCCACGGACTTTGAATCAACATTCACCGGGCACGGGGCGTCTGGAGCGAGAAACTCCTGCCAGATCTTGTGTATGGCCTCCTTGATCTCCGACTGCGGCAATGCCTTCATCTCTTGCACCGATTCCCAGAACCTGACCACAAAAGGTGCAAATTAGTTTGCAGTTTACATATTTCAGTCTTTCACCCACTTGAGATTCTCTCCGCTGTACTCCTTCTCCAGGAACTTGGTGAACTGATCACGTCCGATGGCATCGTTCAGCAGCTCCCGCAGACTGAAGGCCCAGCGCTTGACGCGGCGAACAGGAACTTCTTTGCTGTATAGACATAAATGTTGATTGATTCAATGAATGAATGAAATAATGAAGGAATGAATATTGATAGGTTTGTGCGTGGATTCAGTTACCTATTCTTCTCCGTGTCCCACATCTCTGTGCTGTCTGTTTGCCAGGGATTGGGCAGCTCGGGAGAGGTTATAAAGTAATCGAACTCATTGTACTGATCGTAGTAGGCAACCAAACTGCGAACCACACAAATTCTGTATTAAACGAGCTGGGAAATGTGGGCCAGCACTTACGCCTCGGCCGCCTTGGACACTTTGATTGTGCGCCGCTCGAGCTTCTGCTTCCGCAGGGCAATGATCCGAGACAGCTGCTCGACGGGATTCTTGGCCACGGAGGCGCCAGAGGAGCCAGTCCCATGGCTGGAGCCGCCGCGTCGATAGGCCTTCTTGATGTCGATCTCCGTTGTGTTCACGCAACCCGGCATGGGGCGGTGCACGTCCCAAAAGGCCCGTTCCTGTGAGTCCAGCACCTTGCGCTCCAGCTTGTCCCGCTTCTTGGCCACTTTGCTCTGGGACTCGGCCTGTTGGGCGAAAGCGAAGCATACAGATGGTAGAGGGTTGAGGTTGGGGCTCAGCTCCTGCTCGATACTTACCTGCATAAAGATAAACTCCCATTTGCGAGAGAACATCTTCTGCAGCTTGGCCAGGTTCTCGGCCTCGTAGTCGGCCAACTCGAGGCGCGTTTTATTCTGCATCGTGCGCTTGCAGAGGTACACCGCATAGTCCGTGTTCTCCGGCTCCCAGCAGTTCGAGGGCCAAAAGTAGGGCGTCTGAAATCTGCAAAAATCACAAGGCGAATAAGTATGAATCCTGCCGAAACGCATGCTGTGGAACCTGTAGAAGGTGCCGTCGTTCTTCACTGTCAGCGCATGATCGTCAATGGGGAAGATGTAGCCGTGCGAGCTCAGCAGGTGGGCAAAGTGCAGGGCCTCCGTCACGTCCTCCACATCGAAGTTCTTCAGTATCCAGGCCACAAGATCCGCCCCCGTGAACACCGAGGGCACCTTGCTCATGAACGCCTTCACAGTGCGCACGGCCACGCCGGTCGACTCCGCCTGCATCTTCTCAATGATGGCCTCCATCTACAGTGTCAAAATGTTATTAGATTGAATATCGAACAAATGAATGAATTCAATTCATATTTTATCTGTATCCCCACCTTTTTGTATACGAGTATGTTGGGTGCATCTTCGTTCTTGTTACTCCGCTGGTGCTGCGACGACGACTGCACGACCACCGCTGACGGCGCCGCCTGCTGCTGCTGCTGCGACGATGACGACGACGACGAAGACTGCTGATGATGATGATGATGGTGATGATTGCTGCTGACTGTCAGCAGTCCGCTGGACTTGCTGGCGGAGCTGCCGCTGACCCCCGCCGAGGTTGTGGTGTCGCGGACATTCACCGTCTTGGCCGAGGGGGGTGGCGTGGCAGCTGCCACCGAGGTGACCACTCCTGCTGCCCCACCGTTGACCGTTGCTCCTGCTGCTGTGCTGGCGACTGCCACCACCACCTCCTCGATGTTGGCATTGCTGTTGCCATTTGCCAGAGCTTCGGGTGCAGGAGTGGGAACTGAAGTTTGAGTTGTAGCTGCGGCTGGAGCAACAGCAGGAACCGGAACTGGTGGCAATGTTGCAGCTGCTGGGACGCTGCACTCTGTTGTTACTGCTACTGCTACTCCTGCTGCGGCTGTGGCTGGTGGGGATTTTGGAAGTGGACTTGTGCTCTCCGCGGCTGGCTGTTTTTCGGCGCTGCTCATGGCCAGAGTGGCATTGGTTGCTTGTGTTTTGTCTGCCTCCGAGTTCATTGTTACCATTGTACAACCAGCCTCAAGTCCTGGACTCGGCGAAGCTAAAGCTATTTATAATCGCTGTGATGCGTGGGAGCCGGTTCGGGTCGCGTAGGTGTTCAAGCAGGAGGGGCGATGGAGGGGCCCCTGTGCTATTTTGGCCTCCTCGTTGTGTGCGTGTCCTCTCCGTATCCGTATCCGTATACGTGTGTGTGTGTGTGTGTGTGTGTGTGTGTGTGTGTTAGTGAAGGGACAAGGCGATCTTTTTAGTTGCGGAGGCGCTCCTTGACGAAGAAGTTCCACAAGTTCACCTGCTGCTGCCGCTGATGCTGCCGATGCTGCCGGTCATTGCCTCGTTTTGCTTTCCATCTTAACGAGGTTTTCCCTGCGCCTTGTGCGAGGCTTCAGTTTTCTTCGTCGCTGACTCCGCTTCACCGCTTCTCTGCTCCCTTCCTCCCCACTATGTGCAGGAATTTTCTGGAGTTACGGCAAGGCCCAGGTCCAAGCACACACACGCACACACACACGCACGCACGCACACGAACATACACCTCCTCCGAATGGGGGGCTCCGACTTGGGTTTTATTATATTTTAGAGGCTTCAATTGCAACTAGAATAACCTAGTATTACTTAGCAGTTTTATTTCCAATTTACTGGGGACGACTCGCACTTCTGGGTTGAACTTCTGCCGTTTTCTGCTCTGCTGCTGCTGCTGCTTCATTTGCTGTTTGCTGTTGCTCCGTTATCCCGCTCTCGTTTTCACTTGCAAAATCTCTCTTTCGCTCGCTGCTCGCTGCGAAGCTCTCCCACACGCACACACGCACCCACGCTCTCGCATTCTCTCTTACTTCTTACTCTCTCTCAGCATGTAGTTTGGCTTTCGGCCTGTAATCATTTTACGGCCCAAAGTCAATTCAAGTGCCTGTGTAGGTCCTCGTCGAGGGGGGGGTGGGTGTCATTCGTGCCATCCTGATAGAACGGTTCCTCATCGATTTTTGTTCAAGCCTCCCCCATTTAAACTGCTCAGTGGCTCATGGCTCTCTCACCTTTCCATTGCGCATGCACCGGACTTGTTTACATCGCTCAGCTGTTAGGGTTGCCAGATGGCCGCAAATGGCACATGAACAGTTGAAGTTATAAATTTCAATTCGATTCGCTTTATTTCAATAATAAGATTTATTTGACTACAATTAACAAAAAAAAAGGACATACATCTAGCTGTGTAATTATTAATATATGGTATATTCGTACGATTATGTATCATTTTTATTAGTTGCATAGCGTGATTACTGCAGCGCTGCTATTAACTTACTGTGACCTTAGTTGTTATGGCTTTTATACAAAATTTCGCATTGATTTTGGAAACATTCAAAGGAAAACAATAAATAGTACATATATATGGTATATGGTAGAGCATGTGTGTGGGTGTGTGTGTGAACAGAAAATTAAGGCTAGGCAAAGGAAAATCAAACAATGACGTCCATTATCCTTTTCATTCTCCACTAAACTAAGTTTTGTGTAACGCACGAATAACGGCCACCGATTATTTTGCATACACTTCATCGTTATGTACATAGGTTTACGAATATATATATTGCATATTGTTATACATATGTCTATATAACACATTTTTATATATAGATAGTATTTATTAAGTTTCGCTAAAAGCCTTGAAGCACACATCCAGTTTGGATGGATCACTGGGTCCACCACTCCACTCCAAACATCGTTCACAAATGAGCCGAGTGAACATGACGACAGGCCTCAAGTTATAATTTATCTTAAATGACCAGCTCTACATAATATAATTATTTATAATTGGTAGAAAAGAACTCGGGGAAGCAGTGTAAAAAGTTACAAAGGAAAGAAATCAATTTAATTCATACAGATCCCAATTTCTATTTGTGCATCTCCCCCAATGAGAGAGCCTCATCCGGGTGTGCTGTTGTGGTTGCAGTGGAAGGAATATCTGTTCCCTACTTATCCATGTGCCACAGAAATACTTTGGTCGGAATGGAGAACTTTGAATACTTGCAAAAGAAGCGAAAATGAGGCATGAGGCAGCATCACCCACCATCAGCAATACTCCAATTGAATTTTTGGGACATGCTAGGCCTAGTTGTGGATCACATTTTGACATTACGCTTATCAATGACATAGAAACCATCTTCTTCTCCATCTTCTACTGCTGCTGCTGCTGCTGCTGTTGCTCCGTAAACTGGGAACGCGGCTGTCGCGCAGGCTTCTCTCGCTCCGACCAGAGCGGACCACCTTGACCCTGGCCACTCTGGGCCTGGTAGGACAGGGGCGGTGGCTGTGGCGGTGGCGCTGCCAACTGAGCCTGTGGCACTAGCTCCGCCTGGGAGTTGAACTGGTTGTTGGTGTTGTAGTTGACCAAAATGTCACCGGCCAGGCTGTGGCCAATGTTGACGGCCCTGTCCGGATAGGACTGCGCCTGGGGATGCACCTGAATGGGCTGCGACTGCTGCTGGCTCTGCTGTGTATGCTGGGGAGGATTCAGAGGCTTGCTGCGCCAGTGCTTGTGCTGGGCCACGGGCACCAGACGGTACAGAGGCTCGCCGGCCGGGGCACTTGGATAGCTGGGCACAAAGTAAGGCGGATAAGGGTGAAGGTGTGGATGCGGATGAGGATGCTGATGAGGATGCTGATGCTTGCCGCCTTGTCGCACGCGCTTGAACTGCGGCGGCGGACGCTGCCAGAATTGCAATGCGCCTGTCTGCACAGGTGCAGGTGGTCGCAGGTGGACTCCTCCCCTGACCTGATCGTCCACGTAGTGTGGTCCTGGCCCTGGAGTGCTGAAGATTTGGGGCTCGTAGATCTGCTGCTGCTGCTGTTGCTGCTGTTGCTGCTGCTGCTTGCCCACTCTCAGCTGTCGCTCGGGTAGATAGGAGTCCTCCGTGGAGTCCAACTGCAGCTGTTGCTGCTGTTGCTGCTGAAGCTGCTGCTGTTGCTGCTGCTTTCCCACTCTCAGCTGTCGCTGGCGCGACGAAGTAGGCTGATATACGATGGCCTTGAAGGCATTTTGATCCTGCTCATCCGCACTGTAGTTCACCATGGGCAGGAAGGGCTGCTTGTCAAAGTCTGGCGGATGGAAGCGGCCCGATCCAGTGGCTGCTCCTGTGGCTGTTGCCGGCGCTGCCGATATGAGATTGCTCCTCAGCAGCTGGCCCAGAGCGGCGTCGTACTCCGCACTCAGCTGGAGCTGGGCGTTGCGCGGCTTTGGAGTGATGTTCACGACATCCGTGACACCGTTGGTCGGACTGGCCGATGCCTTGTAGTGCAGATGATGGTGCAGGTGATGGCGCTTCGGTGGCTTGGTGGGCAGGAAGTCCTCGATGACATTGGACTTGATGGAGCCCGGCTGTCGCTTCGCTTCGAAGTACTCGTAGTAGATGGGATTCGACTTGGACAGCGGCGGATCCGCCTCCTGGGACTTGCCCTCCGTGGAGCTGGGCACGAACACCAGCTGTGCCTGGGGCCGGGGCGTGTAGTTGATGGGATAGATGGGTATGGGCACCGCCACGGGCACCGGCACCCGCTCAACGTACTTGGGAGCAGAGTGGTGGTGTTGCTGCTGCTGCTGCTGCTGCTGCTGCTGTTGTTGGTGCTGGCGAGGGGGAGGCGGCAGGTAGCTGATGGCATTATACTTGGGCTTGTACGATGTCCTAAGCGGCAGCGGGGACGTTGCTGGACGTGGTGTGGTGGTGCTGGTGGTGCTGCTGGTAGTTGTAGTCGTTGTGCTGCTCGTGGTGGCGCTGCTGCTGCTTGTTGTGTGGTGTGGTCTGCGAGTGGTGGTGCCGGCTGAGTGGCTGTCCAGGCGGCTAAAGTGATCCGGCGGCGGCGGCAGGACGATGCCAGGTACCAGCGGACCCGGCGGCACCGGATTCGAGTAATTGCTTTTGTACACAAAGCTATAGGCCGGCGGATAGTAGAGCGAGGGATCGTCCTCGTCAAAGTCGCTGCCATTGACAGGAAGGGCCGCCGCATTGCCCGGCAGCGAGCCATTCCCGTGCAGCCCGTTGATCAGCCAGGGACCCAGCAGCGGGGGCGTGGATCTCAGCAGGCCATTGCCCGGGGTCGTCTCGTTGGGGTAGAGCAGCCACGGGGCATAGGGTGCCGGATAGACGTAGGGAGGCGCTGCGGCAGCTGCCTTAGACGCTGTTGCCGCTCCCGCCCGGGCAGCAGGATGCGACGCGTGGGCCGGGGCGGGAGCGTGGCCCGAGTCGGGCGTCTGCTTGGACGTGTCAGCGGATAGCGTTGCATTGCCAGGCGGCGAATGGAGGATCTCGAGTTGATTATCTCGGATAAGCTGCAGCGGCCCGTGCGGCTCGAGCTGCACGGGAAAGGGAGGCGGCACCGCTGGATTAGCCGGCAGCTTGATTTGCCGCGGGGGCGCATCATAGTCGTCGATGGCCGGCCATTGGCCGCCGCCCTCATCCTCATCCTCATTGAGGCTGCCGCCCTTAATCACGAGCAGATGGTCCTCGGCCAGCCAGATGTCCTGCTCGTTGAGGCCCCCGTAGTTGCGTTCGTTGTCCAGCGGCACCTCCGAGTTGCGTGCATAGCTGAGCACCCCCGGCCGCTTGGGTATGCGCCGGAAGAGCTCCTTCTCGATCAGCCCGTACTTGCCATCCCGCACCTGGTCGGCCAGCGTCTTTTTGGCGTCCTCCTTGAACGGCTTCTTCGAAGGTGCCTCCGCCTCCTTCCCCGATCCCGCACTCAGCCGCAGTATCCCGTTGTCCCAGTTGTCAAAGCTGTCATCTTCAGCCTCATTCAGCAAGGCCTCGTCATCGTCGTTGTCATCGTTGACATAAGGTGCAGCTGATGCTGCCGATGGTTGTGGCGATGGTGATGGCTTGGCCAGACGATAGCTGCTGCTTGCCTTGCCCTTGCCCTTGCCCCGCAACACTGACGGTTGCCTTGACGTGGCTGTTGCTGTTGCTGTTGCTGTCGCTGTGGATCTGGCTGTCGTTGTCGTTGTTGGCTGGTACGTGGAGGCCGAGTGCGAGCTGTTGGCACTCACCGCCGACACCTCGTAGGTGGAATGTCCCTGTGCATTTTGTATGTGTCCAGCCACCAATCTGTGGATCATGCGCGGCCTGTCAACGGAATAGAAATGGGAGAAAAATGTATTGCATGGAATTAAAACAATGAAGGATACCCCCAAATAATAATTGATAAATACCCGTGGAAAATAAATCATTCATTAATCATTAATCGAGTTCAACGTCATCTAAAATAGTTTATTCATGGTGGATCAGCCTAACGTAAAGCCACATTAATTTTGTATTATTTTGCACTGCCCACAGACTCCACAGTGTGCTTAAGCACGACATTTACCGTTCTTTCGTTTATCTATCCCGCATTCTTCGTTACTGCACTTCTCTAGCGCTCTTCCCATCTTTCTTCCATCCCCCTTCCATCGCTGGCGACAAAAACTTTTTGGGGGCGTTTTACCGGCGAGCTACCTGCGAGCCAAGGCGACGCTCTTCGTTGTGGACAGCACCAGTAATTATTCACCACGCACAGAGAGACAAGCGCTAGAAAGAGATAGCGATACCCGAAAGAGACTCCCCTGTGGTGAAGAACTGTTCTATCACCCTCCTTCTATCGCTTCTTTCGTTCTCTCCCGCTTGCATTACATACATACATACATGTACATATGTATGTACATTTGAATATCAATTCAGACTCACGTTTTTAATGCGCCGCCGCCGCTGCGGGAAGCCAAACTGGATGTTGATGTGAAATTTGAAGATATGTAGGCGAAATGGTCAGCAGGAAGGGCGGAGTGGGTGGGCAGAGCTTGCGGCAGAGGCTGGCCCCAACTGCGGCTGATACTGTTGCTGTTGCTGCCTCCGAATTCGCTGCTCAGCGCAGGCGTGTCGCGGGGCTGACGAGCGCCTCGCACGCTTCCCCTTTCCCGCAGAGGCCGCGCAGGAGGAGCGACTGTTGCCGGAGCAGCAGTTGTCGTTGTGGTAGAGAAGCGGCGACGCTGCTGCTCCTGCTGATGCAGCTTCTTCTCTGCAGTTTGTGTCACCGGCGTGGTGGTGGTGGTGGTGCTGGTGCTGCTGCGGCTGAGATTCCGACTGCGACTGCGACTGGATAGCAACGGGATCTCAATCGATTGCGTGGTGGGTGGACGGCGCTGTCGGGGCGCCCGCAGCGTTGGCACTTCGGTGCTTGTCGTGGATGCTGCCGACTCTCCCTCTCGTTCGCCTCCTCTCACCTCTGCCGACACTCCTCTGCTCCGCTGCCGCGTTGCTGCTGTTGCCGCTGAGGCAGTCACCGTTGTCATCATCGCCGCCGCCAGTACAGTTATCACTATCAAGTGCAAGGTTAACGATGCCATCTGCAGTCGAAAAGAAACAAAGTTTTTCATTATTATCAAGTCAAACTGCTAAATGCTACCAATATATGCAATGGTTCAAGATCCATAAAACAAACACTAAGGCATGCAGGGGATACTCGATGACACAGCAAGCAGCACGGAAATTATATTGAGGATTAATGGTGTAGATCCCATTTGATATTCCCTCCATATTCCCCCTCCAACTGTGTGTCCCACTGTCTACAGTTCTTAGTTGTTTAATTTCTAAAATTCCCATGACCTGTCCATTCAAACACTAACTTATGGACTTACTCGCATGTAGTACGAGTATGTGGCTATATTTTTGGGCAAAAGTCGTTCAGCTCGGCTTTCCGCTTTCACGGAACGGATTTCTCCGGCGGCACTCTTACCCGACCCGACTGCACTTGTCATTAGCAGCTCCCACATTTCCGACACTCGACTACAGCACACATGGGAACACCTATGGGAACACCTTTGGGAACACCTATGGCCACGCCCACCTGACTGTTTTCTGCCCATTGTTGATGGCGGGAAAGTTGCCTTGCCGCAAAAAGTCGGCCAAAGTCTCTGCTCAGTTTTGTGATCTGACATTTGGCCTCCACGGCAAGTGTCTCTGTCGCTCCATCACCGACTTTTGTCGCGTACACATTAGGTGTTCCATTTAGAGATCTAAAAGAACTCGGACTTTGGTGGACACCCATCATTGAACCAATCCAATCGAATCCAATCCAATCCAATCCAATTGAATTCCAGCTCGGCCGGCCCGTCACTCGATGCTCCAAAAACGGCGAAAGCGAAATCAAGGACAAAACTTTGAACAATTCGAATCATAAATAATAAATAAATAATAAATAACATTCTACTTTTGTTTTCATTGACTGTCTGCGGGTATTACTCATACGCGCCGTGGCTAATTGGCCAAAAGCGGGCAAGCGCGCGACAGGTTGAAGACTTTTTCCCCCCAGTTATTTTTTGTGTTTTTTGTTTTGACTCATTTTGTGATATATTTGTATTGTATTTGTTGCTTTTAGAGCGTTGGAGGCGCCCACAAGTGCAGGCGCCAAGCTCTAAATGCCTGTTGTTGGGCGCAGTTGCCAAACCCGAAAAGACAACTGAAACCGAAACCGAAACCGAAGCCAAAGCCAGCAATAGCAGCGCAAAGTGCAATAACAATGGCAATAGCAACAACAAAAACTAGAAACCAAAAACAGCAACAAATATAAACAATCAAATGGAACGTGATTCGAAACCGAAACCCAAACCCAAACCCAAACCCAAAACCCAAACCGAGACCAAAACTAAAACTAAAACTGGACCTGGAGTTGGCTCGCGACGTGGAGAGGAATGCTGCGGGTCTGGCTTGTATCGTGTGCCTGTCCAGTGCGCTCCAATTTTTGCCTTTATGTTACTTTTATTTTATTCCATAGAACGAGCAGCAACAGCAGCAAGAAACAAAAAATTCGGCGGCAGCAGCCAAATTGTTGTTTGGTAATCAAAAAAGAAGTTAAAACAAAAAGCTGCCCAGAAGAAACGAAAAA
This sequence comes from Drosophila subobscura, assembly GCF_008121235.1. Taxonomy (NCBI): domain Eukaryota; kingdom Metazoa; phylum Arthropoda; class Insecta; order Diptera; family Drosophilidae; genus Drosophila; species Drosophila subobscura. The sequence continues at coordinate 17,703,378 of NC_048530.1, read as the reverse complement.
CAAAAAGTACATACATAAGTAGGAGAGCAAACATTTTTTTGTTGACGAGACAACGACATTTGATTGCTCTGGAAATCAGATTCGAATCAATGCGGGCATTCCAATGGGGTTTTACCTCCAACTAATAGTCTAAAAATTGTACATTTTCAATCCACTTATTGCTAGAATTTGAGTATTTAAAGTAAGTCGGGAGGAACTCTATATATTTTTTTATTTGATTAATTCATCCACGTAGTTGATGTGCCGCTGCAGTTGCTCGTTTTTGGTGTAGAGCAACATAAACAGTAAATAATGAAAACTGTTTGCGTGCGCTGCTGCGGTCGCTGCCTAACGGTGCCTATAGTGAGGTGCCCACTCCCCCATTCCACCATTCCCAACACAGTCCACACAATCCCCTCTGCTGGAAGGCGGTCAAACAGCGTCGCCATCAGAGATTCGTCATAGAGCGACCACGTTCCAGGCCAAGCCTTGCAGTTGCCGCCGGCAACTTGCAGCCATTCCCATACCCTGGCTAAGGGTAATTCAACTACTTGCCAACGGGGCTTCCACTCTTAATGAATATATTTAGCATTAACAGTTGGATTTATGGAGCACGGGATAGGTCTTCGAGCGGAAGGAAGTGTTCTCTTTGATGGTGGAAAAATGCATCAATTAATTCCCATATGTCGCCAGGGTATTTGCTGTCGTTACGCCCAAGCATTCGTACGCCTTTCGATATATGTATGTAAGTATTTTAGTTGCTTTTTGTTTTTAGTTAATTTTTTTTTGGCTTTGCATTTTGAATGAAAGGCAACGTCAGCCAAGGCAGCAGCCAGCAGCGGCTGTGCTGTCTCTGGCTATTGGCAATAAATAATTCTTTGTTGTTGCTGCTGCGCCTGTTGGCTTGCCTAAATTTAATTAGTTTATTTGAAAGCAGTTTGGGGCGATGGTGTCATAGATTAAGTTGGACTCAATTCATTTTCCTCTTCATAGTCTCCCTCCGCCAATGGTTGGCCGGTGCTCTGCCTTGTCTTTGGCCAATACGAACTAATTGTTCTTTGTTGTCTCCCCCCAAATGATTGGCGTCTAGGATTGTCCGATACACTCGTAGTTTACCAGCCCACAAATTTATTTCCGCAACACACTTTCAAGCAATTGCGAGACCAATTGAGAACTGAATTGGTGGCACACAAAAATGCCTGCAAACTCCATGAATGGAGAATGTCATCGCAATGGACCAGAGAAATCGGTAGAACAGTTACAGTTACCCTCCCCCTCGGTACGAGAAGTTAATACTCGCTTTGCTCTAATTAATCGATGCGAGAAGAACAATGGAAGTAGCAGAGCAAGTCCATGACAATGAGCCACGAACATCAAACTTCAATGAAACAAAACAGAAACCCACCAGCAATACGTAACATTTCATTAAGTATTCATTTTTCTGAATTATGATGGTTTTTGGGTGGGATTTAGAGCAGATAGAGAAATTCCCTGTCTATTATTGTTATTATGAAATGGTCCAGTTACGAAATGTTGTACATAACTAGCAAAGCGAATTCGAGGGAAGGTTAATCGCCGAAGCGACCGGCGTGATTGATACGAATGGAAAGGGTGCCAGCCAGGCCCAGTCCCAATTTTATGAGCCAGATTTATGGACTATGAGGGCTGCAGTTGAAAACAGAGTAAAAAGCGAAGCATTCAAGTAGTACTAAGTACTTGTGTAGTAAAGCCAAAGAAGTGGAAAATCCTTCCAAGACTATTTCCATAAATGTATGTAAATTATGGACTGGCGGGAGAGACCCAAATAAGTCATTTGGCTAAGCAAAAACCAGTCATTTATAGCCATTATTCGGACATTAAAATATCCGTTCAAAGCATATTTGCCATATTTTTACAGTAGATAATATTTAAATATTTATGGGAATTTCTTTGCAGGAATAAACTCAGTCTGCTGTGTACTATTAGTTAGCCATTCCTCTGCTAGTGCCGCAGCATGGAGACAGTGCACCAGGAGGCGTCACTGTGGGGGTGAACTACGCTGCGGTGGCCCACTCCCCCACGCCCCTCCAGCTGCTGGGACATGCGCCGCAGGTTGGTTTGTGGCTCAATCGGTGACGCGGTTACTCGGTTACTCTGTTTGCATACCACACAAAAAAATACACTCGAGTCTGCTCGGGTATTTGCCGCCAAAGAGCCGAGTGAATTTTTCGGCTTAATATCTGTGGCGGTATCGGGTGTTGCCGTACCTTTCGTGGCTGCCCGCAATGGTCTGGAATTTTAAATAAATTCGTTTTACTTGCAGTTGTGCAACATGCGACTTGACTTTACTTCACACTCTGACACTGTGTCGGTGACTTTGGACAACTTTTACCGAATATTTATGCTCAAAATATGAATGCAATGAAGAAGTGGACACAAAAACGCAACACAACAGCTGCAATTACAATTTTTTAACACGCCAAAGAGAAGTAGAACAATCCGTAAAAGTATTTACAAGATTTAATATTTAAATCGAACATTCGGGGAAATTATAGCTCGATATCGAATCCAATCAATGCATTTCTATGGCACACACAGAGTAAAAAGATCTCTCAGCTTAGCCAATTAAGCCAACAAATCTAGGGTAAGCCTAGATGCCACTTTTGGCCTGTAGATGAAAAGCTTTGCGTAAGTTTTCAGCAGTTTTTTGCACCTACTCGTGCTCATGCTCATGCTTATATTTGTTTTTGCTATTCTCTGCTTATGTTTATTGGCCACTAAAAGGAATATCAGGCCAGGCAACGTTCCATCTCTACGTGTACGAGTGCAAGTGCCTGTAAGTACTTGTGCATTATTTCATTCTGTGATTCCATCGAGTCTGGGTGTCTGGTGTGAAAGCGAGAGTGAGTCCGTGCTACGACGACGGCGACGAGTGTTCCGTAAAGTTATGCTCGACGCGTAACTGGGCCAGTAGAAACAACAAAAGCAAAAGCACCAGCAAAAACAACAGCAACAGCAACGCGAGAAACGTTTACAAAATATTCATTGATTCAAAATGTGGAATTTGTGGGGTTTATTGCTTCCCATTTTGTTGCCTTTGCTCATGGAGGTTTTTCTTGTTGTTTCTTGCCTTTTTCTGGTGCTTTTGGTACTCGCTTGATCGATCGGGCTCTGTCTGGCCGGGAGTGATGTAATTTGTAGGGAGCCACGATAACTCTATTTTATTTTATACAACACACGAGTGTGGTGCTATGCATTTTCCACTTCCCCCCCTGTCCGTACCACACAAAATCTTTCACTAACAAGCGCCGCAATGCCTCGCATGCGCAATATGGTTCAGGTCTCTGGTTAATTTCAACTTCAGTCAGGCTCAAATATTAAAGCAGAAGCTCGGTGGCAACTTGTGGCATTGCTTGGGCATCGGAACTTGGCAGGAAGCCCATCAAAAACCTGCAGCTGAGGGACAACGAGCAGAAAATCAGAGAGGAACGCGGTTCGAGCCATAAAAATCACTCTGGGAGGGGAGCACTGAGGGCAACTGGGCGTGGGAAGCGTGCACCAAAGTCAAAGCCAAATCCAAAGCCAAACAACTTTATTATGCAAATTGGCAGCGCCTGGCCAGAATGCTAGCTCCTCGCCTTGCTCGGGTCTCGGGTCATGATTGTGCCCTAATGACAAGCTACTTAGCCGGACAGCCAGCCAGCCAGCCAGCCAGCCAGCCAGCCAGCTTTCAGCTTGTTCAATTTGAAGGAAAGGTCTTCGAGACAAAGGGCGACACTCACCCGCCTGGGGTTTGATGGGAACAGCTTCAACCCAGCGATGAGGAATAGTTGGGTGAGGCATGGCACATGGAACTCTGTTCAAGAACTCAAAGAAAAGCATTCTGCAAGTATGCCAGCCAATCCCATTTTACTCTATAAATAATATTCCATGTTCCGTGACGGGTCTTTCATCCATTTTTCGCACTGCATTGGCTTCCTGCTTAGATCTTATCGGGTCTGTGTGTCGTACGAGGCATGGGACATATGACATGGTTCTATGGTTAGATCGGGACCGATTAATTAGCCTTTAGATCATGCTGCAGGGGGCGTTCCGTGGTGGGTGTAGCTGGCTTTCGTAATTGGAAATTGACTACATTTCATATGCCAATCGCCTTCAGGCGAGAGAGTGTTGACAGTGCTGGCAACTGGTAACCAGTTGAGCCGGGAACGGCAACGGGAACGTGAGCTAAACACATTCTTCAGGTGGTATCAGTGACAATTAGAGAGCAAATTATGCCAACCAAATGGGCGACGTGCAAAGTCAAGACTCACAGCGCACAGCAGGAGGGCCCCCAAGCTCTTACTGGGCGTGGTCCAATTCCATCCGATCCCAACCAATCCGATCGAAACTCAGACTCGAAGCACTCCATTGCATAAGTATGCCTGGATCAATTTTCCTCTGCCTGTGCCAGCGACTGACAATTATAATTATAGATTATCAGTGCGCCACGAAAGAAAATTCAATTGAGAGCCAAAATTTTGATTTTCCCCTGTTGGGATCGGCCTCGCAGCTGGGTGGGTGGTCGCAGCAAGCCGGCAAGCCCGTGCAAATATGTCACTTGGCTGCCAAAACCAAATAAATGAACACCGATAAATGGCTCTGTGGCTGCTTCTTCTCATTGCGGCACGGTAGTCAAAAGGTGTCAATCAATGCCGCCGCTCGCTACTCGTTTTGTGGCTTCAAAGAAAACTAATTCCAGAATGAATCCAACTGAGATTCTCTTCGGTGCACCCCAATCCCCCCTTCGTTGCATTTGCCAATGTTAATGCATTTCCGTTTCCGCAGGCAGACTGCTTTTTTCTTTGGGAAGTTCGTTTGCCACTCACCTTTGGGTCTTGGAATATCACAGAAAGGTTTTTTCGCATACGAAAATGGAGACACTTGTGTGCGTTCTGCTTGTGTTTGGTTGTTGTTGTTCTTCTCTTGTTTGTTTCTTGTTTTTAGTGTGAACCAAAAAAATGCAGCAATTTTCCAGCTAGTTTGCCTTTTGTGTCCGCTGCTGCTGCTGCTGCTGCTGCGGCTGCGGCTGTTGGTCTGATCTTGTTCCACTTTGATCTGGTGGTCATATAACCGCTTAATAGAGTTCTACTTTGTTTTGCTTTTATTGTCTCGTGATGCTGAGTTTGTTTTTATGATTCTTGCAAATTAGTTTCCGCTGTTGCTTGCAGTGTTGGTTGCTGATGCCATTCCTGTTGTTGCTGGACATGTTTCCGATGGCAGCGGCGGCAACAACAACATGACGCAGCGTTTCAATCAGCTGCAAGAAATAACCAAAAGAAAACAATAATAATTACAGCAATCTCTGCGTTTGTGTTTGTGTTGCTTGTTGTTTCTATTCTTATTTATTATCGCATACTTATGCTTAAGCCAGATCATGGCTCAATCCAATTAAATGTTGCTTAATGATTTCCGAGGTTTGCAATCAGCTCGAAAAAGCGATACCTGCAAAGGGCAGCTACAGATGCCTCTGCGGCCACTGAATAAAGCACACAATTTACCTCTTCATTGGGCGTTTAATTACGTTGGGCCTGAAGTTAATTTTCCCCCTCCACAAGCAAAGTTTCAATTGAATTTCGGAACCGCGCAGAGACTGAGAAAGAAGGCGAAAGGCGGAAGCAGACCGATTCCGCGGACTTTCTTGGCGCTGCTGCTGTGGCTGTGCCTGCGGCTGGGGCAGAGTGCAGTCGAGTCGATAAAACACCTGGGAGATTGTCACAATCCGTTTGGATGAATGTCCAGCATTTTGATGCTGCTCACACTCACACTCACACTCACACTCGCAACAGCCGCTGCCTTCCGTTCCATTTCATTGCGCTTCACCCATCCCATACCATCCCATGCCATTCTCGTACTCCACGTTCATTCCCCTTCCCTTCTGTTGCGGACGGACACAGACTTAATTGCAGCATACGGAAAATAAATGAAAAATAGCCAACTGTCTTTTTGTTGTTGTTTGTTTATTTGTTAACTGTTTGCTCTGCTCAGTACATCAAAATTACATTAGGCCGCATAAGCACGAATGTATGTCAGCTGTGCGAGTGTAACGACCTATATATTAAGTCGACTGCCAGTCAACTAATGCTCACTACAGCTGACTGTGATGTGTTAATTAGTCAAATGTTGGTCAACACTTGGCCTGGCCTGGCCTGGCTTGGCTTGGCTTACTTTGTGTGACTTTGGGAATGCATTTCGAATGGGCTGCACCGCGAGTACGTGTGATAAATCCCAGCTTCATAAATACTTCTCAATGAGCGAATCAATCAGCAACAACAGAATCTCTCCTATGCTATCTGCTCTCTTTCGGTAACCATTCGTCCCTAGATTGCCATCTCTTTCTAGCGCTTGTGTCTCCGAAAGCTGAGAGAGCGAGGTGAAAAAGCGGTTGGTGCTCACCACAGCGGTCGAAGCTCACCTTGCAGTAAATGGAGAGAAATTGAACGGTTATTTTGCTCATGTTTCCTCTTCTGCATGTCGTTCTTTTACATACAAATAATAATGATTCAATAACAACAACAGCAACAGCAACAGCAACCGGATACCAAATCACAGCGTCCAACTCGAGACTGAAGCTGGAACAGAGTAAATGTTTTGCAATTTCCCTAAGATTTCCATGTGTCTGCCTGTCTGTCTGTCCCCCTGTCTGTCTGGGCTGTCGGTCGGTCTGTGTGGCATGTTGCAACTGGCAGACTGGCAAACTGGCAACCGGCAAACGGCAGCCGGCCAAGAGACAAGAGGAAACTGTGCGTGTGCCACGATCTTTGCTCCATGTGGTTCCTCAATTAAACGGTACTTGAATCTACAATTTTATTTCTCCCTCTCATTCACTCTTCTCCTCTCTTCCCACTTCCCCCCCATCACACTCGACACAAACTTTGAGCTCCAATAAATTAAGGTAAAGCAAGAGCCTCTTAATTGATGTTGGGGCTTAATCGTCAAGCGTCTCACTGCCTCCGATAGAGGTGTTGATGATGTTCATCATGAGCAACAAAACAACAACAAAAACAAACAGCCAACAGCCAACAGCAGCACCTGATTTACGAGTTCCGTTCACAGAGGCTGGCTGCCGCCCGCAGTGGATGCCACTCGACTCGACTCGACGCGACTCATTTGCTGCACTCATCGAACCCATTCATGGCGAGACGAGCTACAGACAGACACACAGGCAGACAGACAGACGCTGGCCCCACTGCCAGCTCTACCTGTAGCAGCAGCAGCAGCAGCAATAATTGTTTTTTTATTGTTTAATCACCGACGCCTGGCTCTTTGATTTGTGCCGTTTTTTCTTCATGCATAATAGAGATGTAAATGTAGATGTAGATGTGGTCCACCTGCAAGCGGAAGGCCCAACAATCTGTGATTCCAATCGGAATCCCAACATGATTCGGCATTAAACTTGTTTAACTGCCAGAGCACTCCACATACTCGTACATATGTACCGGGCAGGGCACTCCGCTCCCTACTTACAAGCTCACATTTACCTTTACATTTCCGAACGGTGCGTGATCTTGACTTCAAGGTCAATTTCTCTCGCTTCAGCTTACCAGTTTGCTGCTACATTTGCTACAGGAGGAAACCCGAATGGGTGCACAAGCTGCAGGAACAAGAAGACTTACATATTAGCTGTGCATTCAGAAACTCTCTTTTAATCGTGGCAGACTGACACGGCTTTGTGGATCAGTTCCATTATTCCTATTGATCCTTGATTAATGATAGATAAGCCATTGCAATTGTGACTGGCTTGCTGCAAGCGAGCAGCAATTGAATCCCACAGAGACACTTGCCGTGGAGGCCAAATGTCAGATCACAAAACTGAGCAGAGACTTTGGCCGACTTTTTGCGGCAAGGCAACTTTCCCGCCATCAACAATGGGCAGAAAACAGTCAGGTGGGCGTGGCCATAGGTGTTCCCAAAGGTGTTCCCAAAGGTGTTCCCATGTGTGCTGTAGTCGAGTGTCTGAAAAGTGGGAGCTGCTAATGACAAGTGCAGTCGGGTCGGGTAAGAGTGCCGCCGGAGAAATCCGTTCCGTGAAAGCGGAAAGCCGAGCTGAACGACTTTTGCCCAAAAATATAGCCACATACTCGTACTACATGCGAGTAAGTACAAATGTTAGTACTCGAATGGACAGGTCATGGGAATTTTAGAAATTAAACAGCTAAGAACTGTCGACAGTGGGACTGTGAGAGCCATACACACACAGTTGGAGGGGGAATATCGAATGGGATCTCCTTAGATTGGAGAATTGTTCAAATATTTACTTGATGGCTTGCTAGATTTTTGCATAGATACGAATCCTGTGGATGTGCGCCATTGACACCCTTCTGAAATTGTGAAAGGAACTAATGACAGAACATGAAATTCGTTTGGTTTGCAAAAAATACTTTTTCGCTTGGGTTTGTCGGGCTGTGGGGCTGGGTGGCTGCCCACACAAACATGGCCAAACGCACTAACGGCAACGCAGATCATGGGACAGGGGACAGGGGACATGGGACAGGGGACATGGGACATGATCATTATGCAGATTTATGACTTCAACACTTGAAACTGATAGTGTGACCCACGGCTCCCGCGGATCTCTTTGCGGCAGCCCCTCACTCGATTTGTTGTTAACAAAGTTGTTTGTTTATGAGGCGTTTTGGCTTGAATTATGACTGGAAATTAACAACAATTTAGCGGCTGAGACTTGTCGCCAGCTCCAATAATAATTAACAGCGACACTTGCACTCGGATATACGCGTACTCCTACTCGTAGTACCAAATGGATAGTACTTAGTACATGGCCAATATACATATATATTAGCCAATAAGCTGGCATGTGTTTCCCATATCTATGTGGGTCTCTTGCGGCTGGTGCCAGTGGGCGTCTCAAATTGGCTTTAATTCATCATTTTGTCATCGTAGTCAAGTCGAATTAAATTCAATTTGAACCAGCCAAGTGGTCGTCTGGTCCAGTCTCACGCTCAGTCAAGTTTTCTCCGTTATGGAAAAACAATAATTAAACTATTACGAAATCTGGCCTCAACTCGCACCGATTGCTCAGCGCTCTAATTGCTTTTAATATTTAATTTTCATATTCTATGCTCGTAAAATTTGCGAATAATTTTGGCGTTTAATTGCCGCCTGCAATGTAGTAATCAGATCACAAATTGTGGATCATGGAGCGTGGCAGAGAGGAGTCTTAGCAGAGAGTTTGGCTGGGTCTTCCTTGGCAAATGGCAGCTGGCAAAATGCTTAGAATATTTGTTGAACAAATGTTCCACTTATCCGGAGCAAGGATTGGTATGCAAAGATCATTCTAAGGCCCAAAATAGTTGCTTAAATTGCACTCCCATTCAGTCTCCCAGCATGCAGCAGTCACAGATTGCGTGAGCCAGTTTTCCTGTCCATGCTGGTGTCTTTGCTCTGTGTGCCTCGCATCTGTGTCGACTGTAATTAAGTTTCAGTATCGAGAAATGTGACCAGCCCCGCAGCTAGGCCAAGAATCAAGAATCAAGCCTCTGCCCCACACTCTGCCACCCTGGCACTCTGTTCGAACCGCTTTGCAGTTGTCGTTCGTCTGGTTTATTGCACTTTTGGCAGCCAATATTTATTAACCATAATTATCGGCTGCCGCTTTTGCTGTCGCTGTCTGTTCTACACACCGTACACACAATTTTGGGCACGGCTTCCGGGCCATGCAGCGGGCAACATGCAAATGACTCGCCCGCCAAGGCCTGGCCCAACTGTGCTCCCAGTCGACTCGCATTGATGGATGCAATGGGATGTGACTGCATTATGGCAATGGCCATTAAACTGCCAGCTCATCTTTCACCAGTCAAATCACCAAATGAAAGACCTGAAAGATCCGCACCATCCATCTTTCTCCGTCGCTTATGGATCGTGAAAAGCGGCGCGGAAATTATGATGCGCTTTTCCACCGGCTGCCATTGAATGTGGCAAAGGTACCAAAGTGAATGTCTGCTGCAACAGTAGCAACTTAATGTCAGTTTGTTAGTGGCAGGTGGCCAGGCAGCAGCTTGGCTCCATCTTTTGGCCGGAAGCAACGACAAATTTGCACTAAATGGTGCCGCGGCACGCGCATCATCAGCAACAACAGCAGCAACAGCAGCAACAACAGCAACAACAGCAGCAACAGCAACAACAACGCAATCATCGAGGTGGCGGCGGCATTCAACTGATTCATTTTCATTTTCGGTGATTATGTTGATTGTTTTTTTGTTGCTTTTTTGCTTTTTTCGCTACTCCCCTTTCGTGTTTTCATTATTTTTTTGCAAGTTAAAAAGTGTTCAGCCGAAGCTGCGAAAAATGCAAAAGTTGCAGCGAAAAAGGAAAGAAATTTCTATGTTTTTTGGGCCAATACCTGGTAAGGCCTCGCCGTAGATCTATTTGGCAATAAGTAGCTGCCAAAATGATGTATTCCGATTCCGATTCCGATTCCGAAGGCAAAGTGCGACTCCATATGTCAATGGCTTCTGTGGGTTCTCACAGTTGCCACACATTGTTTTTATTACAGTCGGTTGTCGGTGGCAATTAACTGCGATTTAATTATGAGTCAAAGAGAGGCCGAGCCCCGAGAGACTGAGCCCGAGACCGAGCCCGAGACCGAGCCCGAGCCTTTGCCCAGTGTAAATATTTATTTGTGTTATTTGCTTCTTTGGAATTAAATGCAAATGAAGAGAGCAAAGCAGAAATATCTCAAATTGCTGCACTGTTGCGCATGCGTGTGACTTGATTACAGCAACAAAATGTTGACAAAGACTTTTATTGGCAGGTAACAAATAGCAGCAACAGCAACAGCACCAGCAACATGGCAACTGGCAAACAGCAGGCAGCAGAAATATGAAAATTACAGCGCCGCAAAGCAGCAGAAATAAAAGGAAAATGCACCGAATGCTCACGCATACCGAACAAATTATAGAGGGGCCAAAAACCCGACCAGAGGCGATATAACTGTGCAACGAGGTGGCTTGTAGCGGGCAGACAAACGGGTGTACGACTTATTCCAACTTGCAACATCGGGGCACCACATTATGACATTTGTCATCGGTACGGTACGAGTAGAAGAGTGTACAAAATTGACACAAACAATAATCATCACTGAAGAATACTCCCCAATTGTTTAAACATTTGTAAAACGTTTCCTTTTCAATATATTTCATATTTAACTTGAATACCTTTACTTTTCCAGCCAGCGAGACCCTCAAAAAGAATCACAAGCCAAAAAAAACCAAAGAAAAAAAGGTTTACCCAAAAATTAGCTAAACATTTTCATTGTCAACGACAATGCGGGTATTTATCGCATTTAATTGGGATTATAATTTGTCTCTTTGCAGCTGGGACAGACCACAGGCCAGAGACGGCAATTAAGCCGACGATTAACAATAATTTCGATGTGAAACACTTTAAAACGCCATAAAATGGACTCGCGAGTATGAGACACATGCCGGACAATGTTGGAATCGCAGCTGGTGAGGGGAGGAACGGATATAGGAGCAGGCAGCGAAGGGGATTAGGAGGGGGAGTGTTGCGATTGAGAGAACGCAGAAAATGTGCCACATACGGTCATGGCACGGCAGCCACCAGCAGCCACCAGCAGCCACGCAGCTAAGGCCCAAAAGTGGTCAAGAAGCGTGATTCCAATTTGAGCAATAGAAAAATGTTTGTACACATGTACACATGCACACAGGATGCAATCAATGTCAGAAATGGAATCGCATTCGGCATTCGGCATTCTACATTTGAGCTTTATTATACCTCCTCTAGAATCCGCGGAATAATTGAAGGCAACTGAAGGCAATTGATTGCACAGGAAGCGCATAAATTGAGCCTCGAATCGAATGCAATTCGAGTTGACAATTCCCAGAAACAAGAGCAGCAGCCGCTCGACTTCTGTTCACTTATGACAGCTTCATTGTGGCAGAACAAAAGCCAAAAAGAAACAGCAAGCAACTACAGATGGAGATCTTATCGTTTGACGTGCGACAAGTTGACCGATTGATGGGACCACCAGACATCGCAGGCCGCAGGCCGCAGGCCGTGTGTCCGGCTGCGTTCGAGCTAATGTTATCGCTGGCGATCGCCACGATTTGGACACTTTACACCAGAGACAGGGACCCGTGACATGTAGATCCATAAATTGAACATTGACAGACAGCAACAAATGGCAGGCAGGACAACGAACATCGATATGTACATGTGTACATTTTCATGAATCTCTGCTTCCATTCGCCGAAGTTCTTTGCTGACTAATTGGAGACCGTTAAAGGGTACAGTGTCCGAGGCCCACCCCCATGGAGATTTACATTAACAGATTGCCCGACAGCGGGGAGCGTTGAACACTCGCATTCGACTTTAATGGGCTGAGCAGTGCGCTCCAGATTCGATTGCGATTGCGAATGCATGTGCAAATATGTATGTACATGTACATGTACATATATGTATACATATTTATGTACATATGTACAAATATTTATGCTTATTGTAACCTTGAGTGCGTAGCCAAACCCGTTGTGACCGAACGGGACCGAACGGAATGGGACGGAACGGAACGCAACGCAACGGAACGCAACGGAACGGGACGGGCATTATCTATCCTTGGGCGCAGATTTTCCGAGACATGTCTGCTGGGGCCATAATTGGGCTTTAATTCATGCCACACGAAAATCAAGCGGATAAACGCAACTAAATCCACTGAACTCGAACCGAATCGAAGTCGAAGCCAAAAAAAATGAAAAAATAATTTGAAAGTTTTTATGTAAATTCTAGTAAAGGGAAGTGATTAATTTTCAATGTACGTACACACACACACACACACGCACGCACACACACACCATATGTGGAGGCTTGGAGTGGCACACACGGCAAGGCACATATCATATCGCTTCGGATTGCCGCACGGCGTTAACAACACAATTAATACCCGTTTTAGCATGCGCTGTCGCTGCTGCTGTCGCTGCTGCTGTCGCTGCTGCTGTCGCTGCTGCTGTCGCTGGCTCTGGCCAATTGAATTGGCCTAATGACTGCAACGAATTTGACAGCAGCCTCCAGGCCACAGAGCATAAATCCAAACACTAGAGACACATTTGGAGCTGTCGATGCAGCTAATCCTCCATTGCGCAGATTGTTCATTCCGAACAACAACAAAAATATGTGAAAGGGCTGTGGCCATAGCCCGTGGATCGCATACACAAATGTGTTTGTTTGTACGTGTGCCCATACCCACACCCTACCCCGATATGCAAATCTCTGCTTTGCACACACACCACACACCACACACAACACACACACATGGGCAGAGACTACAAATCATTGAGTCACGCCAATGAAATGTACATAAATATGGGCAAATGCAAAGCAAACAAAAGAGGGGACACAAATGTTTGAACACCCAAATGGAATGAACCATCAACGGACAAGTCCCGCAGTCGGCTATTCCCTGATCTCCCGCCCTAGGATAGGTATTCAAAGTGCAATTCATCAGCCGGCAATAAGCATAAGGCCGTAAAACTACCAACTGACTTAATGGAGTCGTTTGAGCGACAAAATTGCCCGCGTCCAGCCTCCCGCCCCACCTTGGCCGTTAATTTTCCCCTTGATTTGGCCACGCCTCTGTCGCTGTCGCTGTCTTTGTCTTAGTGCCTGCCACTGCCACTGCCTTTGCCTTTGCCTTTGCCATATTTGCATCGAGCAGTGCACAAGACACAAAACCAAAAAAGAATGCTAAAGTTCGTTTCTTAAGTCTTTCGTTTGGCCGCGCTAAAATTGCGCAAAAGCACAACACAAAGTTGGGGGAACAAAATAAAATAAAGCTCCTGAAATCCCCCTGAAATCGTCTGGCTAGACTCTTACTTTTATGCGCCAGTTCGTGCCACAGCGGGCAGCACTGCCACAACGGCGAAGACAGCGAAAAAAGTTGCCGGGGCAAGTAAATTATTTTTGCCGAGCCTGGGGATAATTGTTCGTTCGGCTATCTCAAATATGTTTCTTAGTTTTACCTTCTTGCCGCTTGCCCCTTGCCGCTTGCCCCTTGCCATGTAATACAAAAGTTCCCTCTCACCCACCGCCGCAAGTGCTGCTCCAATTTAAAATAGCAAACAAGACAACAACAAAAAAGAAAGAAAAACCAATCCCAATATCGAAACAAAATCAAAACTAAGACCAAATATCTGGCAAACATTTTTGGTTTCTCGGTAATTATTGGTGTTTTTTTTTTGTCGGCCATCGACAATTGTGCGGGCAGCTGTGGAGTGGGCGTGTCCGATTAAGCCTTAGAATGCGGCAGAGAAAGCCGCGCACAGACAGCCCCCGGTCGCAGGCCCACAGAAATATCGAATGGGATTCAGTGAGGCAAGCAAATTGGTGCCAAGGTTGCCCCGAGACAACAAATAGAGTCCAAAGCCATAATTAGATCAAAAGTCATAATTTTTCTCGGTTGCTTTTTCGCGTCTCTCTCTCTCTCTCTCTCTCTCTGTCTCTATCGTTTGTTGCTCGTCGTAATTGTTGCAATTGTTGTAACAACAAACAAGCAATTGCCACAAAAGGTGCCTGAAAACATACAAAAAGCCGACAGCAGAAAGAGCCCAAACTTTGGAGCCCGCGGAGCACGGGCTGGCATGGGGGATATCGGATGGGGGATTTCATTTTGTCAAGCTACTCCAACGGTGTCTGCCAGTCTGGGGCAGACCTCAAGTACAATTTTTGTTGTGTGCTGCTGTGTAGGGCGATCGGTCAGACGGCAAGCTTGTGCCCAATTTCAATTTCAGTTCCAATTCCATTGCGCCATTTCCCGTTGCTTTTCCCGCACCCAACAGCGCGCCACAAACTTTTAATTATAAACGTTCTTGAAAATGTTCAGCAAAATCTTATCAACAGGGAGCGGGGAGATCGCTGGTCGAGGTGGAAGTTCAGGGCATTGGTATTGGCAACGGGTTAGGTCAGGTCATGGTTCGCGAAGGCGTCAACTATCCACTCACAAAGTGATTGCAACCCGATCGATTTGCTCAGATAAAGCAAACGGCAAACAGCACAAAGGCAAACGGAGATTGGAAAGTGAAAGACAAACACAGAGTGGATTCGATTCGATGCGGTTCTGGGCTGGGTCTCTGTGGTCAAAAGGTGAGCATCGTGGAGGATCGTGGGCCCCTGCCCTGAAATCATCTTCCCCCCAGGCACCACATTCACACTCATTCCGTTGCATTGTCCTATTTGAATGTTGTTGGTTATAAACTGCCATGGACTCCATTGACGCAGCTGAAATTGCTTTTAATTTCCACCCATTTTGGTGGCACTTACATCGCAGACAGACGAGCTTCAGGGTGCTCCAATAAATACAGAACTTAACGCATTTGCTGGTTAGAGCTTGGGCAGCGCTTGTCCCTGGCTTGGCCTTGTCCCATTGATACCATCGATGCCATCGATCAGTGAAGTTGGCATGTTCGGAGCTCTTCTATCATTTGTGCTGTGACACCAGCGAAACGAGGCAGCGACTCTCCGCCCACCCTGCACCGCCAAGCTCAGAACTGAGAGCCAAGAACGGAGGATCGATCGGGCCGAACTGCGGGCAAATAGAGCATAGCCATGCCGAATGTTTGGCCAACTGTGTCTGCGCACAACAATTTGAAAGTAATACACATGCTCGTGGATACCTGAGATGGACAGGCCAAATGATTGGATGTGTTGCATCACAGCAGCAACGCCCCACGATCATGCCCGATGCCGCATGCCTCATGCAGCACGTCCTCGACGCTGGCAACTTTTGGAGAGTTCTCGCATAGCTGACCCACGCGGTTAGCCATTGCTTTTTGCATTTGCTTTTGCTATTTGTTGTTGTATGTGGCTCGAGGTCTTGACATTGTACCTTGAGCATTGTCATGATTTTCTGTTGCATTTGTTGCTGCTGCTGCTGCTGCTGCTCGACTGGGGATTGTTGTTGCTCCGTTGGGGATTGCCTCGGCTGCTGCTGCTGCTGCTGCTGCTGCTGCTGTTACTGTCATCAGTAAATGTAAATGAAAAGCTGCCAAAGCAAATCAAAAGCAAATTGTTGCGCCGATTCGAAGGCACGGCCATCCAGCATCGAACGTCTCCACACCCAGTGGGCGTTCCACATGCGAGAGACCCAGATCCAATCCAAACCAATCCGATCCGATCCGATCCGATCTTGTTGCTCTCGGCGGTGGCGCTGGCGCTGGCGGTGGCGGTTGCTCCAGATTGTCTGACTCATGATGTGCAAGGAGAAGGAGAACCTCTCTCTGTGTCTGTCTGTGTGTGTGGCTCCCCCTCATGGCTGATCGAAGCAGCTCGTGGCAGGGTTTATGTGGAAAACAAAAGCCAAGACTCGCTGCACTGCGGTGCGGTGTAAAATGCAATTGCAAAACACTGCCAGCACCACACTGCACCACTGCACCACTGCGCTGACTGGAATTGATAAACCAAATAACGCGCTTGAGTGGTTCGCTCGTGGTTGTCAGTGTGGATGGTTGCCACCGCTGCTGCTGCTGCTGCTGCTGTTGCGCCATGGAAATTCTTGCCAAGGTTCATTTGGCTCCTTGCTTTAATTAGACTTTTGCCCATTGAATGTTTTACTTTTCGAGTTCTCTGTGCCTTTTTTTCTTGTTTGCCTTTCTGCCGAAAAAGCCAATTCGTTACTGCCCGCACAGCGGTGCGGAGTGTGCCTTTGATGTTGCCCCCAAACTGGGTGCGAGCCATAAGCCTCTCGCCCTCTGATGATGCGCCGATGAGTGTGGGCGGATGTGCAAATAATTAGCATTGAAAATTGTCGCTACTCTCGCAAATTGCATAACCAACTAATTCAAATGTAAGAAGCTGTAGGAAGAGTGCTGGCAGAACGGGAAAAATGTTCAAACAAGTGAGACTTTGATCGCTCAAATGGAGAGGCCACGGGAAGAAGTTTCTGGGATCAATTTACTCGGTGAGGATTACAGATTGATCACAGATTCCATTGGTGGAACTCCTTGGATCATTATTTGTTTGATTTGTTACAAGCTGCTGCCATAAGAGGACCCAAACTGTTGGTTCCTAAAGGGTTTTGGTCACAGTCTTTTAACTTTTATCTTTCTGGTTGTTTCTTCTTGCTTTGCGTTTGCCATCGGTCGAGTCTGTTGCGGTACTTTGTCATGTTGCAGTGGCATTTCGGTGATGTGCGCACTCCACACTGATGTGGCTCCTTCGGCGGCGGTGGCATGTGGGCGAAGCTGCAACGAGCATGCGCAGATGCAGTGACAGACAAGCAGAGAGCGAACGGACCACTGCCAAAAGATAAACATGGCCAAGGTGTCCGATGCTTGCGGCTTGCGGCTTGAGGCTTGAGGCTTGAGGCTTTCGGCATAATTATGTACAAGAAGCTGTCGGCGGGCAGGCCAGGCAAAAGAAGCAACTAAAGGGGCAGACAGCCAGAGACAGCATCAGTGCCGGAGTGCCGGAGTGCCGGAGTACCGGAGTGGCCGCCTGTGAGCGTAGGCAATAGTGCAAGAAAACAGTTTGCAATAACTTTTCGCTTACAAATTTGCCAAACAATGCAGATCGCTGGGCACGAATTTGCAGTTGGAGTCGCCACCGGTCGAGAGTTTCCTCTGTGGCTTGTGGTCTCGGTGTGCCGCATTGATGGAACTTTTTCCCCCCTCTGTCTGTGTGTGTGTGTGTGTGTGTGTGTTGTGTCCAAACGGAGTGAGGGGCAATTATGGCTGCCCTGGGACTTGGTCTCGACTCGTGCCACGCGTCCGCATTTACAAGACTAGCAAATTATGTATGTGCACCTCTACCTACATATGTATACTGCCTGCCTGTCTGTCTATCTATCCGTGCCCCGTGCCCCGTTCCCCCTGCAACAGTAAAGCAACGAAATAGTGATGCGGCAGCAGAGATGCTGTAGAGTGCCACGCTCTCCATAGCGAGATTCTACTGTATTGCATATGCAGATGCCATAAAAAGCCAGAAAGGGTTCGCTGATCTCCTCACCGAAATGGAACAACACTTTTTTCGGGGGAAGCCGCGCGGCTGCTGCTGCTGCTGCTGCTGCTGCCACAGAGTTGAAAAAAGTTTGCAAACATTTAGCGGGGCTGACGATTTAGTTTCGGTTTTTGTTTTGTTTTTGTTTTGTAGTGGCAGGTTCACAGCAAACACGGCAAACAGAACTGAAGAGAGAGAGAGAGAGAGAGAGAGAGAGAGGTAACGGTAATGGTAACGGGAACGGGAAACTGTCCAAGTTATCCAGTTATCCATGCGCCTCACGCAGTCGCCGCAAAGCCTCAAAGCAGTCGAAACGAGAGCAAAAGTTAGCCACTGCTTCGGTTTTTCTTTCTTTTTAGTTTTTCAGCTTAGCGCAGCGACCGTTGTCTATGATTGTCCCCATGCCCCACTCCAAGTCCACTCCACTCCACGCTACTCCAGTTCAGTTCAGTTCAGTTCGGTTCAGTTCAGTCGTTCCCGTGTGTCCACGTACCAACATTGGCCTAATGTTGCACATTGTATGCCGCGCTGATCTTGTTTATTATGCAAGAAAGCTGCCAAAGTGAGCTGCCCCAGCGACACACAGATAAACGAAATGTACGAGAGCCAAAGCCAACCAGAAACAACAAAAGGGGGTAACACAGCACACAGCACACAGAAACTGCAGAAAACTACAAAAAACTACAGAAAACTGCCGCAACAATCACAGAAAGTAAATTTACGAAAAATTGCAATTGAACAAAACAGCAGACCGAATAATCTGCATGGTAGTTAGAAAAGAAATGGGATACTCTCCTGAGACATCCGAAGGCTAAGAAAATATATAAGAAAATGTGTACGTAACAGGGGAGAAAAAGGATACAACCAAGAATGTTAGAATTAAACAAAGGAACCATCGAGAACCAAACGAGACGGCCATAACGAGAATATGATCAGGGATGAAGGGAGTATCTATGTATGTATGTGTATTTAACCTTGCACGGTCATCCGTGTTTGATGCACACTTGACTTGACTGACTGACTACTGCATTTTGAAGAGATTTGCTGCATGCCCTTTCAGACTTCAACTAAAATGCCATTTGCAGTAGCATTTCTTTCTGCGGCCATATCAAATATGACATTTCTTTTGGGTTGGCTCGAAGTGTGAGCCGGGTAAAGCCCCAAAGTGCTGTTCATCACTTTCACCCAGCACATGGAACTCTGTCCATATAAAGTGGCTAATTTGTTGGTTGATGTCCGACTGCACCCTAAACCATCATCATCATCAACGTTATTCATTTAATATGCACACGTTAACTTGCACACTTTTTAACATATGTACATATGTACATACATATGTACATACATCTTAATACATGCATACGTACATATGTACATGCACATGCACTCCCTGATGCATTAATCGACTGATTAAGTTCTTGATTAGAAAAAAAATGTTTCCTTTTTTCGTTGACAGCATTGTGTGGCTCGTGCCAAGTACCGTTATACATATGTATGTATGTATGTACCGATGTACCATTTCTACCGTTATATCAGCATAGCTTCTATTCTGAATTCAGCAACAGTTCGACAGTATTTTGGTTGTTCCGTTTACCCGTGTTCCCCGCCTGAGAAAGATTTTGGCAGCATTTCCACAACATCGATCACGGCTGCTGCTTGGGGTGCTCAGTTTTGCGCTCAAACATGAGCTAGGCTTAGCTCTCCTGGTTTCCCCAAAGAGAGCGGTGCCTGCCGCCTCCGCCTCTCTCGCGATCACTCGGGTCTGCGAGAGCAGCAGAGAGCAGCTGCAGGGTATTGCACATGCAAGTCTCTAATACCCTATTTCATACATATGTGCCTTATATCCAGTTACATTTCAAATGTGTCACCAAATGAGAACTAAATAAACATAATTTAATACACACTTCTAGTGGGATAAATTGAAAATTATATAAATATTTGGTGAAATATCAGCAACCTTAGAGTGCCTTGCCAGCTGGCGAAACCGAAACTCAGCTCGAGCTCAAGCTGATAAACGTGGAACGAGGCGGAATGTGGAACAGCTGAGTGAGGGTGTCTGTCTGTCCCGACGACGGCTGGGAGTACCAGGCACAGGCACAGGCAGCAGTCGGCCGAGAAGTGGGTGGTGCAGCGCGTAGGCCTGAATGTTAATGCAATTTGCTTTTTGTGTGTTTGCGCATATGAAATCGACCCCAGCCTCAGCCCCAGCACCAGCCCAAGCAGATCATATCGAATAGGCACTGCATGAATGAGGAGTGGAGCCACACACTGCCAAGCATCGACTGACGACAGACGCTGTTCTTTGCTGACATATGGAACTGGGTCGGGTCAAAAGGTAAGTGATTTCAAAGCTGTTGTTCAGCCCGAGTCGGAGTCCGAGTCCAAGTCGAGCCTAGGGTCGTAGTCGATGTCGGAGTCGGAGGCCAGAGCCATGGCTCGGACCCTTTTCTCTTTCACGTAAAGCTTCACTTTTTATAGGCCAAGTTGGTCAACTGACCAGGGACTTAATCACTGAGTGGTGGTTGAAAATTTGCTTCTACTCTACGCTAATCTAATTCCACTTCTACCTCTTCTATCATCGTCTACTTCAAGACATGCACTTCAGCAGAAAGTTCTAACCAAGAATGGACTTATATTCTTTTTTCTTTGTTGTTTTCTTTGTTCAACTTTTAATTCGCACACGTGCCTTGGCCTTGCCTCGATTCGGCAATGCATTGAGCCAGAAAATCATCCTCGAGTCCAACCGGACTTCCTTCAACGACTCGCCACAGAAAAGTGGCCATCCAACCAGCTGTGGGCTTTCATGGGCAAGGTCGTCTGTCGGTTCGGAGTGAGCATCGGATGACCGTCTAGATGGTTGCGGTTCAGTGGGATCGGAAGTGTTTTACTGTTTCGCCCAACCCAGCACCAGCGCACGGCCCGCGGACCAGCGTTGCAGAACTGCATCAAAGTGATCGCAGGGAAGATCTACTTTAGGTTGGATGTTTATATACATAAATACCATAAGTAAAGCAATGGTGGAAGCAGGTCAGTCGCTTATTAAATTTCAGTTTGCCAGCCTTTTTATGGCTTGATCATCTAATGTTTATCAGTGATCAGAGATGTACATATTTCAACGCAATAATGTGTATAATTAAACCAAAATAAATCAGCTTACCTCAATCTCCAGATGCCCCACGGCCCCTCAGCTTATTCCTCCACCACTCCCAGTGCGAGTCTACAACAGAACAGGTTCAATTTCGAATCTTTCTTTGTGATTATTATTATTATTATTATTTGTGTTTTGTTTTGTTTTTTACACTTGCAAGGGGCGAAAAATATTCTTTTGGACTGCACAATAAGCAAATGATTTAATTTGCATACAAGAAATGTGTTTCTTTTTATTATTTTTTGTATTTTTGGTTTTATTATTCCCGTCTGGGTGCGGCAACAACAAAAACAGGAGCAAGTATTCCCGAATTCACAAAGAAAAAGCACCGAGCAATTAGCAAAACCAATAAAAAAAATAATTGAAAAAAAGGGTAACTGTTCTGAAAGCAAAATCGTTGTGTTTTTAACAACAATTCAATTCAATTCAATTCATTGAAAACATGACCAAGTCATGACGATCAGTCGATGGATGATGGCTCCTGGCAAAAATCAAAATTCACTGAACACCAGACGCATCGTAATCGTGGTCCCAAACAAACATAGACGAGTGCATATGTTTGATAACTTTAATTTGTAGCTGCACGGCACCGCACTTCACACCCGTTCAGCTTCGTTCAGTCAGCCGCACTTTTCTGTGTTGCTGTTTCGCTGTTTTGCTGTGTAGTAGCTCCTCTGTTTGAGGGAGGTCGTCAGCTCTGACCGAAAGCTCAACACTGATTGGCGAGGCAAGCGCCAGCCGCACGATAAAACCCAAGCGAAACGTTCGTGTTCCGTTCGTTCAGACTGTCTGCTGGAACGACTGGGAGCGAGTGGAACAGGGCAAGATCGGGACGTGATGGAAACGAGACTGGCTGCCTGCCTGGGTTGGGATGGGATGGTAAGGCAGGGGACAGCGACGGGGAAGGGAAGGTGTGCCTAAAATATGCTAATAATAGGCCTCTGAAATATTAGGCTCTGAATTGGCTCAGTGGGTGTTGGAAGCCAGTGTAAGAGTCTGTGATTTTGGCCAAAACGAGTGTGTCTGTGCGGCGTACATCAAGATTGTGGGCTCTGTGTGCATAATTACTTTAAGAAATGTTTAAAAGGAGATCTTTAAATATTATTATGAAAAAGGTATTTCGAAAAACTGAAAGGAAAGTATACAAGAAGAGGCTCAACGTAGATATTTATTCCTTATTCGTAAAATTCATCTAAACTTTTACAGTAATTTAAAGGACCAAATTCAAAAGCCATTCTTTTCTTACCAATATTCTCCAATTCTGTGACTACCTCAATATTTCCATCTGATTTTTCTATAAAGATTATTCCCAACGATAGGTGCAAAGACGGAAGTTGTAAAGAAGAGAACAAAAAAAAAACACAAAGCAAAGGCAAAGGCAAAGCCACAGAAAAGGTAAATCGAACCAATAATCGAAACCATTAGACAAAGGAAAACACTAGAGTAATGCCTGCAATGACTCCGACTACAATAAGTAACGAGAAATAATACTGGTCCGATCGAATCTAATTGGAAGAGCGGGTGGTGCGGTGGTGCGGTGGTGCGGAGACGCGGGGGTGTGCAGTGGTGTGCTGAGTGTGTCCGTTGGGTGCGGCGCCAACGCTAAACATAACGGCACAATTATAATCGACTTCAGATATGTACATGCATATGTCTGTCTGTCTGTATGTATGTATGAACGAACGGTAACAGTTCGCATATGTACATATATTATAATTTTACAGTTTATTTTTTTCCTATCTTTTTTGCCACATTCTCCAAGGACAAACAACATTTTAGTGAGCGACGACGTCGCCGGCGGCTAACAGCACAGCACCACCTAAGCCCAAGATTGATCTACAAAACTTTAGCGCTGAGCCGAGTTTTTCGCGTTGCCAACTTTCCTTTTTCTATCTATGTGTATGTATGTATGTATGTATGTGTGTGTGAGTGTGTGCAAAGTGTGCGGGCGCGCATTAAAACAAAAACAGATACTAAAAACAAAAAGAAATAAAGGAAAAAAATCGACCAAAGCCAAAGCTCTACGACAAAAAGGTGTGGCAACCTCGGCAACGTTCTGTTTTCCTGTGTGTGTGTAGAGGAGTTACAGTTACATTAACAGCTTACAGTTTACAGTTACAGTTACACTTGCATTCACAATTTCAAAAGCCCCCCAGCCGAAAAATGGCATAAATAACAAAATTGTTTAGCTATTCAGCAGCTTAGCCTAGCTAGAAAAACAAAACTTCAAAAACAAAAACAAAAGCAAAAAGCAACAAAAAAAAAATAAAAGCAAATTAGATGAAGAAAATTTGGAGTCTGATCAGCGAAGTTTTGATACCCTTCACGTCCAGGACGTGTAGCTACTATCGATTTCAATCATTAACTAAATATCATTCTCTGTCTAACTGCCGATTTAGTGAAGAAACATTTTTCTCAGTTTCAAGAAAGATCCAATGGGAATATCATACGACTCCATTAACCTGTCTATTTTGGGTGATAATTGCATACCAATCCTGAATTTATTGTTGTTTGAGTAGTACATTTTAGTTGGAAATTAAATGCAAGTATTTGTAATTCGTGGAGTATTACCACTTAAGCCTTTCTGTGTGCAATCAAGTAAACTGTAAACTGTGAAATGTTTCCCAAAAACTTTAAAGATTATAGAGGTATGGCTCAGCCTTACCCCTTTTCAGAGAAGTTCAAGTATACGGAAATATATCCATGCAGAACAGATTTTAAATTAGAATTGAAGGAAGCGGATTAAATACAATTACTGCTGCGCAATGATACAATTCCTCCTTCATGCTCTTCGCACTTGGAACCAACTCCACCACGCCCTTAAGGCCATCAGTGGCAAAACTAATCGCAGATGCAACATTTTTCATATTCTATAAAAGATTATTCCAACTGAAGCTATTACTCTGATGAGGAGGAAGAACTGTTGGAGAGTTATTTTATACCATCACATATGGGAGCGGAGCTATATTTAAACAATTTCTAGAAAAAGTTTTGAAATATTTTTTTACCGGAAAATGGGAATTTTCAACGAGAGCGCAGAGTGTTCGAAGAAAATCATTTATGTGGAAATGCATTCATTTGCTTTGAAATGTATTCAAAGTTTTGGTGACAATTCTCTTTTTGGATGTGAGTGGAACTGCCGAATTGTAATCGAAATCAAATTGGGGCGTTCTTTTGGTGTTGGCTTGGGCTTTGCGCAACACAAACAAAATTTATGGCCCGCCACTTACCCAGCAGCAAGGTCAGAACACTTCGAAGTGGCTGCCGCTGTTGGGTTTGGTGTTGCTCCAGCCCGGAGCCGGAGTCGGAATCGGAGTCGGAGTCGGAGCCGGGAGTGGAGCCAACAGGTCGAAGAAGCAGGAGCCATGAGTCAGCGACGGCAACTGGATTTTGACTTTGATTTGTTGCACCTTTACGAAAATATAAATCAGCCAGCAATTGCACATTCCCAAGGCCGCCGAAACCGCAACAAAAGGAAACACTTTGCGCCACGGCAAATGGGACTGGGACTGGGACTGGCACTGGTACTTGGACCTAACCCTAACCCAGGCCGCCCAACCAAGCGAACAGCCGAAGCGCCGAGCAACCGCAACAAAGGTCAAGTCAAGTGAAATTTTTGCACCAAGACAAGGGACAAACATGCTCGTAGTCGTAGACGTAGTCGTAAATGAGAAAGCAAGAAATGGAAAGAAGAAAACCGAGTGGCAAATAAAATTATGTCAAAATTTGAATTAGCAGCTGGGAAAAAGAGCAGGGCAGAGCAGACAAGACAATGGTGGTGCATAAATTAATGTTGCTATCAGCTTGCAGCTGCGGAAAAGTGCACCCAGCATCATCTGCAGGGTTTTCACTTTCGTGTTTGCCAATGTTGTGGCGATGGCGATGGCGATGGCTGTGGTTGAGTGTCGGTGGTTGAGTGTTGTGGTGGCAATGGAAAATGGAAATGGTGCGCCCATGAAGATGAAGTGGCGAGAATTGTTTCTGTCAAAGATAGAGAGATAAGGCAGTTGACAGAAGCTGTGCCACAAGGCGAATGAATGATTTCCCTTTCTCTGCGGTTTTGCCCTTGGCGTGCGGTGGAAAAGCTTTCTCATCCGGCGAGACAGCGCTGAAGAATGGGGCAAAATTGCAAATGCAATCATTTGCAACAGTGAAAATTGGTTTCTATTTTCATTTCACATTTTCCTTTTGTCGAATGTGTGCCATGCGCATGTACAACATACATAGTTTCAGCTGGTTTGCATTTCGAGTCTCCCGCCAACTTGTACATCCACACAAGAGTGACATCATTTATCGATAGGTAAAACAGCTGTTTTTGCACGAATGATGTTACATTTGTTCGGCAGGTGTCGCTCTGTCGCCAATGACCTAAGCAAATGTAGTTAATGTGTAGTTACCGTGTAGTTAGCTTTTAAATTTGCATTTATGGAATACAAGCAGAATGTTTATGTTCTATGTATGTAAATATTTTGATCTTTATTATAAACGAAAGTCATGAAAAGTAGTCAATCTGGCTAAGAACTGTTTCAGAAATCGTATAAAATTATTGTTTTAGCGCTGAGAGTCTTAACTAGCTTGTAATATTTATTAAATATCAAAATCATGCATAATTATTTCAGATTTTCGGTATATTTACGGTATATTTTGGTATATTTCTGATGATCATGCAGCATATGTTATCGATAAGTTCGCGGGCATGGAGTAAAAACAAAAAAACTTTATTTTATACTATAAGTAGGCTGTGTCAGCCAAAGCCAACACCAAAAGAAAGCCCCAATTTGATTTCGATTTCAATAAGCAAAATGAGCAACCCGTTGGCCCCCGTCTATTATAGTGAGGAGACAGTCCGACGTTTCCTCAACTGGTCGCTGGTGATCGAGGCCGTTGAGTCGGCACTACAGGCAGTCGTGGCCATGTCGGGCCATACGCCCAATGAGCCGTTTGTGAACCAGCCCGTGAGGAGCTTCACCTCAAGCAGCGAGCCGGGCCAGGTGTTGCTGACGATGCCCGCCTTTGTGGGCAACTACAAACTGACCTCGGCTGGCAGTGGCGGCGACGCCGCCAACATTCCACGCTCGACACTGGCCTGCAAGCTGGTCACCTCGTTCAGCTCCAATCCCCACCGCGAGCCGCCGCTGCCCAGCATCAATGCAAACATCCTGCTGTTCAGCCTGGAGACCGGGGAGCTGACCACCATCATGGCTGGCACGGACATAACCACCTGGCGCACAGTGGCCGCCTCCCTGGTGGCCACCAGGCACCTCTACTTTCGTCGCTTTGGGCCGCGAGCCGAGCGTGAGCGCGAGATAACTGTGGCCATCATTGGGTGCGGAGTACAGGGCCAAATGCATGCATCGGCCTTTTGTTCCCAGTTCAAGGTGAAGCAATTGAATCTCTACAATCGCACCATCGCCAAGGCCCAGCGGCTGTCCGAGCAGTTGCAGCAGACGCCTGGGTTCGGCAGCCAGACCAAAATTACTGTATGCAACTCTCCAGGGGAGGCTGTGCAGGGCTCAGATGTCATTTGCGTTGCCACCTACTCAAAGGTGCCGCTGGTCCATGCAGCAGATCTGCGCCCAGATGGATGTGTGCATATTAATGGTGAGTCCAAGCATTCCAAGCATTCGCCTCCATCCATTCCGTTTGTACCTCTTTGCAGCTGTGGGCGCTGGGGAAATTCACTACTCCGAGGTGGCGGATAACGTTTACGGTCTGGCCCAGATCTATGTGGATAGCTATGCCAATGCCCAAAGCGAGTTGATTGGCCTGGCCGCGCCCATTACCGCCGAGCTGGGATCGGTCATCAAGCATGGCACATACCCGGCAGAGTCAGCAGTGACCATTTTCCAGTCCATGGGTGCGTAGAGTCGAGTACAGTGCGTGGAATATCCGTAAAACTCTCTCCAACTACTTTGCAGGAATGGCCTCAGAGGATGCTTGTGTGGCGCAGGCCGTGCAGGATGCAATTCTCTCCCGCGGCAGACTGCCAAACTTGTGATAAATCAAAGGACAGAGCGGGGCGGGAGTTGACTTATGTTGAGGCATTTATGGCAACTAATAAATATTTCATGTATACATATAAAAATCAATTGGAAACGTAACAATCTGTGTGTGTGTGTGTGTGTGTGTGTGTGTTGAATGCATTTTGCTTGGCATCATCATTTAAGTTTACTTCCAAATCACAGTAACATTTGTGTCCTTCTCGATGTCCCGCTCGATGGTGCAGGGCGAGAGGCCCGTCTTGCAGCAGATCTCATCGAAGCTGATGAGGCCGGTGTACATCTTTTGGCGCCCGGACGGCACCGAGCCGGTGAACACCGGATACTTGTGGATGCACCGAATGAACTTGTGCTGCAGCCCAAAGATGACCATTTTGCGCTCATCGATGTTGTGGTGCTGCGGACAGAGGCGCTGGCAGATGGCACGCAGCGTCACGCCGTGCGTCATCGAAGCATAGAACTGGAAGATGCGCTGCACGCTGGGCAGCGTTTTGTCCGGCTTGAGGGCCACGTACTTGCGACACGCGTTGCTCAACGGCGCACTCTGGATGAGGTGCTTCAGGTTCTGCGTCATGTACACATTGCTGTACTTGAGAATGGGCAGCAGCTGCACCACGCCGTAGTACACCAGATTCTGTATGCACGACTTGACCAGATCCGTTTCCACATCCGCCTCCGCCGCGATGCGCGCCACATGATTGATGCCATTGATGTACGGCAATATCTAAATAAGAGCGAGATGGAGATAGAGATTCAGTTATGCATTCCCTGCCTTACCTGCTGCGTGGTAAGGTCCCAGTTCTCAAGCGGCGTGTCGCGCAAATTGGCCAGCAGCAAAGGCACCATGTGATCCTTGACGGGCGGCGGGTCCGGCTTGTGCATCACAATCTTTAGGTAAATTGTATTGTCGCCCTCGACAATGGTGGCCACCTTGCGCTCGTTCAGGTCCCTGAGCACGGTCTCGAAGATGTTCTGCAGGCGGCGCTTGTCGTCCTCGCGCGACAGAAAGCACGACTCCTCCTCCATCATGATAAGGTACTCCGACAGCTTCTTTACCACGGGCTCGTATTGCACGGACCGGGCCCGCGAGTCGCAGACGAAGCACAGATTGAACAGAAAGGCATTGCGGGCGTACTTCTGCTGGTCCTGTATGCCCACGGGGTAGCCCACAATCTTTACGTCCATCGCATTCACGGTGAGGATGCAGCGCTGCAGGTGCTGCTTTGGTATGATGTACACGTTGATGGCATCGAAGACATCCTTGGAGATGTAGTTGTCAGGCACCTGCGGGGCCATCAAGGACAAGGGTTACACGACAGCTGGCAGAGGCTAACATTGAACGTACTC
Organism: Drosophila subobscura; assembly: GCF_008121235.1. NCBI lineage: Eukaryota > Metazoa > Arthropoda > Insecta > Diptera > Drosophilidae > Drosophila > Drosophila subobscura. The sequence goes on along the minus strand of NC_048530.1, from coordinate 17,674,923 downwards.
ACTTGGCAGCTTATCTTGCAGCCCGCTGTGGCATGGAACTCGCTCAGAAATATGCACCGTATCTTGCCCTCTGTGCTGCCGCCACTGCTCGTGCCAGCAGCGTCATTTTTGTGGGAGTGCATCTTACACCTTCACCGCTATCTCTTCATTTTTTGTTGGCAAAGAATTGTTAATAACAATTAAATATATCTGACCCTCAGAAATATACCGAAATAAGCAGAACATACCGCAAATATACCGCTGCGGTGTGCTGCGAAGCGCGTGTTCGCCGGCCAGTGTTGCAAAGCACTTCACAGAAACGTCTCGACTGAAATTGGGTGTATAGTTTTTATTTATCAAAATTAAGCAAAATGACAAACGAAAACGTCAGCGTGAGTACAAATGTCGCCGAACGCCTCAAGCTGGGCGTCCGGGAAGGCGTCACCTATCCCATTGTGATGAAGTACTGCGGCCACTGCACCATGCCCATCGAGGTAGGAACGAGTGAAATATTAGGCCGGCTGGGCGCTGCAATTTAATTCGTTGATGCTTACAGTACTGCGAATACTATCCGGAATATGAGAAGTGCAAGGAGTGGCTGGAGCGCAACATGCCCGATGACTTCGAGCGGCTCAAGATCGAGGAGGAGCAGGCAGCTGCCGACGGCACAGACGATGACAAGAAGCGCCAGAAGCGCGGCGGCAAGGGACTGCTGCGTGTCAAGAAGAAGGAGGATGTCCCCAAGCGCATCTGTGTGTCCCGAGCAGCCCGCGGCAAAAAGAAGTCTGTGACTGTTGTCACCGGCTTGAGCACCTTTGGTCAGTCCCTTTCCGAACTTTCCCCTTTCTTTTCTTCATTCTCTCATGTTGTTTTCTTTGCAATTGCTTACAGACATTGATCTGAAAGTGGCTGCGAAATTCTTCGGCACCAAGTTCGCTTGCGGTTCGTCGGTCACTGGCGACGATGAGATCGTCATTCAGGGCGATGTCAAGGACGAGCTCTTTGACGTCATACCCGACAAGTGGGCAGAAATCGATGAGGATGTCATCGAGGACCTGGGCGATCAGAAGCGCTAGGCGCCAACACCAACTCCACGTCGTTTCACCAACAAGCAACAAGCAGCACATAAATATTATTGTCTTCTTTTATACGCTACAATAAAATATTAAACGTTAAAGCCCTTAAATGCTATTTGTTCGCCTCATCCGGCTTCTCCTTCTCTGGCTCTGTTTGCCCTTCCGTTTGTGGTGCTGCCGGCGGCTGGGACTGCTTCTGCTCCGGCCTTTTGCTCTCTTTGGCTGCAGACTGTGGCTGGGCTTGGGCAGGCTGTGGCGTTGGTTCCACTCCGTAAAAGTGTTTGTACGTAAGTTGGATGATTTTCTCGTTCTCCTCGTCCGTCAACGGAGATTTGTTGTCATCAATCAGCTGCAATTAGAGCGATAAGCGTGGGTGCAAACAGCTCAAATTTCAACCCGAAGCTTACTAGTTGTGTGTGCAGCGGACTGGTGGGCGGATCGTTGACCATTTGGAGCACTTCGTGGGACTTCAGGCGATAGTTGGACAGGTCTTTCGCGTAGCTTATGATGCCCTCACGGGTCTGAGTCTTGCACGGCGACTCTTCCAGATATTGCAGGGCCTGCAAGAGCAACGCCACGAGCTCTCAGCTGTTGCACATTAATGAATAAACATCAACTATACACACCTCGTAGGTTACTGTGGCCAGATTTCGCATGCCGAACTTCTTTTTGGTGCTTTTGATTTTCTGCAGCACCTGCATCACCTCCATGTTCGTCAGATAAGAGTATGTGGCATTGACACTAAGAGAGTTATATGGTTAAATGGATTCATATTCAATTTGAATGATTATTCTCACGTTTCCATCGGTCGGTTATTATTCGGGCACCCTCAAAATGTAAACATGGAACGCTCGAACTAGTTCCTATGGCACGAACGATCCAACGTATCGCGTTTGCAAACACTACTTTTTACGTGTTATGTAAGTGTGAACGTATATTTTTTTTGTATATTTCTGGTATTTCTGTGCTCAAATTGAGCCGCAAAAATGAGTAGGGAGAGGAGAGAGTTTAAAATCAAAGAAATCGGTTAATTAGTTAATTAGTTTAATCTATATCCGGTGTTCCTTAGCAAAAGAAGGGAGTAACAACAATATATGTATAAGCCGGAGTCTAGCCCCGATTATGTTGTAAAGATATAAAACTGCCCCCCAAGGAAAGCTCAGGTTTAGTCGGTATATTTGATCAATAAATCCGCAGTCACACTGCTGCACGCGCCTTTTTTATGAAATACATTTACAAAATTCTTTAAAAGTTCAGGACCAGCAGGCCTTTTTCTTTAAGTGATCACTGCCATTTAAGTGTTTTCAAAGTGTTCAAGTTGACGTAAAACGAAACTAAAATAGACAAAGTGGAACATTGTGAAAGTTTATTTCCATCAAAATAGACATTATATTTATGCAAGATCAAGTGCATATTTAATAAGAACGTTGTTTAGCCTGGAGCTACACATAATAAACTTAATTATTATCGTCTGTAGAATTAAGCGTCGTCATGTCTGTGAATAAAGAAGAGATCTTTGCAGAAGTAACCACTGAGGTGCGGGCGCTAATCATTAGTGGGGGCAAGCCACCAGTTCCCCTAGACGACGTTCTCAGAGACTATAAAGATGTCGTGGGAGAGCCGCTGCCATTCCGCCGGTTGGGCTATCAGAGCGCCCAGGCGATGCTGGAGGATACCAAGAACTTCAATTTTCAGAATTACGGAGGCACGGTCTACATCACCGCCAAGTACAGCGAAAAATCGGATCACATTGTGTGTATGGTGCGGAATCAGAAGAGCTCCAAACCTAAATCCAAAGCACGCTCAAGGCCACCGCCACCGCCACAGCCACAGCCACAGCCACGCTCTTTCAAAGCCGCTCCAGCCAGCTATCATCAACAGAGGTCCCAGCAGCTGAATAACAATAACCAATATCAGCAGCATCTTCAGCAAAGGAAACAATTAGAGCTCCAACAGCAGCAGCAGCAGCAACAGCAAAAGAATCAGCTCCAACAGAAGCAGCAACAGCAAAGGAATCAGCTGCAACCACTACAGCAACAGCAGCAGCAGCAGCAAAGGAAACAAGTTGAACTCCAACAGCAGCAGCAGCAAAGGAATCAGCTGCAACTCCAACAGCAGCAGCAACTGCAACAGCAAAGGAATCAACTTCAAGAAAAGGAACAGCAGATTCAGGAGCTGCAGGAGGCGTTAAATTACTATGACAAGCAGAGAGAGGAGCAGCAACGGCAGCTGGCAGAGATCAGGGAGCAGGACGAGAGAAAACTCAGGGAGCAGGAAGAGTCCATGAGGAAGCTGCAGCTAGATCAAGAGCTGCTCAGACGCAAGGCCGAAGCCAAAGAGAGGCTGGAGAACTCTGCGCTGAAAATCGTGCCTTTAAGACCAAGCAACGAGCAGCTGCTGCAGCACAAGGAAAAGGATATCCCTTCGATAGAAGTCCTGCACGTTAAACCCGACATGAATGGCCATCGCAATGGTCATGGCAGGGCCATGGCGGGAAAGCCACCACAACGGCCCATACTGGGCAACGGTGCGCCACAGCGTGGCGGTGGACCAGTGGCTGCCTTTGATGCGAGCAAAAATCGGGGACTGCAACAGCGAACCTCTGTGAACGATAGACTGAAGAAACAACAGCAGCAGGTGCAGCCAGCGGTCACTCCTGCAGCCACAGCACCAACCAATCCAGCGCCAATGCCTGTTCCAGCGCCAATGACTCCGCCTGCTACGCCAAAAGCTCCCACGCCAAAGGCCGATCACAGAGCCGTGCGCAAGTCTCCGAAATCCCAGAATACAAACAAATTTGTGTTCAAATCGGATGCGGCACTAGACCCGATCGCCGCGCTGAAGGCTTACTGCGAATTCAAAGAGTTGGAGGAGCCCAAATATCGTTCGACGTTCAACAGTCGGCCGAATCTGATCTGCTCGGTGAGTGTGGGCGCCTTTGTCTACAGCAGCTACCCCCAGGAGTTTGCTGACGAATTGACAGCCCGCAAGGCGACGGCGTGGATTGCCATTCAAAAGATTCAGGAGTCAGAGTCACGACAGCCGCTCACCATTTGCACGCTGACGGATCACGAGTTCATTGACGGCCTGTACCGGGAGCTGCGGCAGTATCCCAATGGCATATTGGGCCACAAGCTGGAGGAGTGGTATGAGCGAACGTTCAGCCATCATCTGCCCAGCCACTGGCACGATCTGGTTGTGGAATCGAGCAAGATTCGCATGGAGAAAACCATCTCGTCGCTCATTCTGCTGGCCAACGAACATTGTGCTGCCTCTCCGCGAAGAGCAGCGCCCCAGCGGCACGAAATACCCGAGCTTCGGCTGCCGTGGATGAGCGAGTCGGAGCACAGCTTGGAGCGCCATCACGGCTGGAGCTTGTACATCACGCACTGTGACTCCACGAAGCAGATCTGGGCTCGCCTCATCGATCAGATATCCAGCCTGGAGGAGCTGACGGTGCACCTGAACAGGCATGTGGCGGTGCGCACACCGATAACGGATCCCCACGAGCAGGACATGTATCTGGTGGAGGTCGCCGAGGGCTGGAGTCGCGTGCGCGTGCTCTCCGTGGACGCCAAGCAGCGCACCTGCCGCTGCCACTTTGTGGACATCGGGGACGTTGCCTCGTTTGAGTTTGAAGATCTTGTTGCCTGTCCGCCGAGGTTCCTGGTGCTGCCCGCCCAAGCCATCTGCCTGGGCATGTACGCGCTGGAGAAGTTCGAGGGTCATCCGCACGCTCAGGCTGTGCTGCTTAAGCAGCTCGCTGGCCAGCGGGTCGTCGCTCGCATCCTCACCACCGAGAAGCAATTCAGCGAACTGGGCGGCTGTGCCCAAGGCGTCTGGAAGGATGAAATGCGCAGCGCCTGCCTCGTGGGCACACTGTACGACACCTCGACGGCGGATGACATACACCTCAACGATCTGGTGGCCAATGAAATCAGCCTGAACACACCAGCGCCCATACTGAGTCCGGACCAGAAGTCCAACCCAGTGCTCATCTCTCACATCAACGAGGGCGGCGACCTCACGGTGCTGCTGCGCAACGAGGATCTGCGGTTTGTGGAGCGCAGCATTGCCACCACAGTGGCTGAAATCGGGGAGCAGCATCGCGTGACGCTGTCGGATCTGCTGCGCGATCGACTCGTGTTTGTCTGCGACGAGTCGGTGGAGGGACTGAAGCAGTGGTATCGCGGCATGCTCACCGCCAAGCCAAAGAACGCCGATGAGGAGACCTTCGATGTTTACTACGTGGACGATGGACGCCTGCGCAAGACGCACATTTCGAACATTTATCGACTGGAGGCCAACAATCTCGCGCTGGCTGGGTACCCGCTGCTGGCGCTGCGCGTGCGCCTGCACGACGTGCCCGATATTGTCGGGGATATGCTGGGACGCCTGCGTGGACTAATGCCGCCACGCAGCGAGGCTATACTCAAGGTGATGCAGGGAGCAGGCAGTGACCAGCTGCCCATGGTGAATGTTTATGTGCGCGGCCAGGATGCCAATGCCATGTACATGTGCGTGAACAGCGCCATACAAATGGAGTTTGAAATGCAAAGCTGCCCTAAAAACTAAACACAAACCATAACATATCTGTTCTGAACTGTTGCCCTCTCATTTCAATGCCAAAATAATGCCATTCTCTATTAGTGCTTTCGATAAGCTGGAAATGAAATGATAACGCTAACCGCTAACCGCTAACCACCCAACCAACCCCCCACCACCACCATTCACCGATCAATAAGTAAATGTTAGCAAAATAAATGCATCAACATCATCGATTATTGTAAGAAAACCTAACTAACGCTCTAAGAACGACTCCATTTCGCATCTTTGTATATAAAGAACCTAAAATATATACTCGATTTCGTACCATCATAAAATAAAAAATAAAAAAACAAAAGGAGCCACTCCGAGCTTATTATAATATTTCCCTTTGTGCAATTTTAGGGAAAACAATACAATTTCTTATCCTCTTTTGTTCCGCGCGATATTTTTCAAAAATGTTCATGATGTCTGTTAACATACATGTGTCTCTACATATTACATACATTTACATACTGAAGAAAAAGCTCCCTCGCTTCCAGAAGGGGTGACTTTTAATGAAAAATTCAATTAAAAATTTGTAAAATTTAAGGTCATAAGGTATACAATCAAAAAAAAACGGAGTATTTGTAATAAGCCAAACTGACTCTTCAATCGGATTAATTTATTGTTCCTGTGTTAAAACTCTTTGTAAGATAGTAATATCAATTAGAACATAAAACTCCAGGAAAGCGATTTAGTATTGACGGTATATTTGCGGTATATTTTTAAAATGCGACGGTGTATTACGGTATGACCGTATATTTCGGTATGTTACCGAGGGTCAGCCGGTGTATCCCACCGACAAATCCGCAGCCACACTTTCACTTCACGAATTTTCGTTCAAGCACGCGGCATCGCCAGTGGGAAGTCTGATTCTGCAAAAGAAGTTTTTATTCTGTGACTTTTGTAAGAAGTTAATCAACTAAAGGTATTGTGCTATTTTTTTTATATTATCACATTGAAAACGCTGCAAGCTGGCGAAAAAGAGCTGTGGAGGAGTAGGGACAGTGCCTGGTGTCCCATAAAGAACTCTCGTACCGCCATTGATTTTTTTCACTTCACCTTGCGCTACATTTTTAGTTATGTAATTGTGCTAATTCTTTTTTTTATTGTGTTGGTGTTGGTTCAATTAATTTGTACATATACTATAACGAGTAAATGATGTTTGCTGCACGAAAAAAATCTTCATGAAAACGCCGCAAAGCGGTGCTTATATAACCATAAAATAAAAATTGCAAATTTTGCGGCAGCGCTGAAAAGTGGTGAGGGTCTCCAAGTCGATTGGAAGATTGAGTTAAATATGTCCGGGAGCAATACAAAATTGAGCTAAAGTTTATTTTATATAATTCAGAGTTTTTCAAGCCACGCTGGATCATTTTTCATACAGTTGGGGTTTTTTTTGCAGCCACGCTGGAACTGCCAACTTATGCAATTTCGGTGAGTTGGCAGTGCGGCGGCACACGCACACACTTGCACTTGCTGCGACCCATAGACGTTTGTGTGTGTGAGAGTCTTGTAGTTGAAAAATGTAATACTTTTCAAACAAATTGAGGTGAAAAATCCCTACGATATGCATATTTTATTGTCTCACAAGTGTTGGAAATTGCTTGTTCTATTGCCCTCGCTCCCAGACACACACCAGAGCCGCAAGTGAATTCCATGTGCTAATAGCTCTGTCTCGTTCACTCTTGTGCTTGCTAATGCCTTGCGCGTGCAGGCGCTTAGTATGTGTGTGACTGCTGCTGTGTGTATTTGCAAAGGAAGATGTAACTGTATTGTTCTTTTCGTTTGTGGTTTCTCTCCCTTCTCTTCTTCTCTGACCCGCTTTCTTCAATATAAAGAAATTGCCCAAAAGTACAAAGTTCTCTTGCCATTTTACACCAAAAAAGAACCGGTTTCTCTTGGGGCTCTCTATTGTGACGTCAACAAAAGTCACGAAAGCGTAATTTTTAAGTACTATAAGTCTCTTCGTTTTGCGCCATTTCTTATGTGTGTGCATTTCAGTGTGGCCGTTGACGCCATTTCTCTGACACATGCCGCTTAGGTCAGCAATTCGCATGTTTATTATAAGTATTCATATACATCATCTCAATTTCTTGATAACTCGGTTATCCAACTCCCTCACTTTATCGGAATCTGTTTCCGAGGCGGCACATAGAATAAACAGAGGAAATTCAGACCTTTGGCATGTTTGTGTTTAGTCTGGGCGTGATATCCGAGCCCAAGTCCGACTCTGAGTCGCCTTTTTGAGAAGGGGAAAATTTTTGCTGATCCACGCAGAGGCAGCAGCTGCAGCTGATACATACACATCTGAGACTGCGTAAACTTGGCCGCTAGATATGTTTAATGGTACAACTCCGCTGCACTTTACGACGGGCAGCTTGCCAAATGTTCTTCTTTTTTGTTGCTTGTTACGGCCTCTTTTTTTATGTAATGTCTATGATAAGGGGATGGGAGACCTTGAAAGTGTTGCTGTGCCGACTTATATAAATAACTGTATTTAGTGGTGCTGTTTATCTAATCGCTTCACGCATTTTTGTTCCGTCTGATCGAGTGAGGGAGACGGGGAAACAGCAAGCCGATATTAGAATGAGCGAGTGAGGGAGAAGGGAAATAGCAAAGAGAGAGCTGCAGACATACATACATACATACGTCAAAAAGTCAAGTCACATGCTGCGTCGCAGCTGACGCGGACGTCGACGCTTTCGGTTCGGCGCGTTGCCAACTGAGTGAAATTCTCTTGTACTTTTTGGTTTTGGCAAGCATTGTGCCAATGCAAAAGCACAAGAACCTCGAAAGGGGTAAATGAAAAACAATTGGCCAAATATTTACGTACATACATATGTGTACATGTGCATTTGGATCATCTTCTTGGCCTAAAAAGAAAGTGTTCTTGCCACTTCCTTGGTTCCATTTTGTCCCAAAATGAATGGGAGGCGCTGTTATGCAACATGGCATTGAATTCTTTATGGTGACGGAGACTGATAACACGGCGACAACGATCCCGTTCCGTCTCTCTTTTTTTTGGTCTGTGAGAGCACACGTGCAAAAGTTGTTGCCAACTGAGTTTGGAGTGTGGGAGCACAAGCACCGCTCTCTCTCTCTCTCTCTCTCTCTATGGCTCTGAAGTCGCTCACAAACCAACTGTCATCTGTTGCTGTCCAAGGTGATTAAAATAAGGTGAAGCATTGCCAAGGAGCTCTCTTTCGGTTGTTTCCTATTTTCAGAGAGAGAGAGAGAAACTTTGGCTGTCAAAATCGCCAGCTCGGTACACGGCGCAGAGAGACCTTACCTCATCTAAATACACCTTGGTGGTCTCTGCTGGCAGAGCGAGTGGGAGCAAGAGCGAGCGCACCGCCCATCGGGGTTGAACTTGGCGGAGCTCTGCTGGCGTCTTCGGCCGCTGCTCTGCTTTGCTGTGGGGAGCAGCGCAGGCTTGCTGGCTGACAGAGACGCACCTTACTGCCACAAGCAATTCAGTTGCCGTCCGGTGCAGAACTTTGATTCGAAGGAATAAGGATAAATCATATATTTTTTTTTGTGCTGTGATATAAAACAAACAAATTGTACGTATAGCAAATGCAATTTCAAAAGCAAATATAACTGCAATTAGCTAAATAATAATAATAATATGAATAGCATCGAATCAAATCGAAACCAATCGAAACGCGTGTGTGCCTTTTTTAATTTGATTCTCCAGCAAAGAATTTTCCCTGCGGTTACATAAACCGCTTGAAAGCTATTGTGTTCTAGTTTCCTTTTTTTTCTTTTTGTTACTGGTGTTCTTATGCAATCAACAAGACAGGATCAACCATGGCCCAAAGCACTTGAAAATGCTAGCCAGCTTCAAGTTCCCACGTGCAAAGCAAGCAGCATACTTCTCTTTGGCCAGTTTTCCCAAATTTTTCCAGCTGAAACTATTACATCACGAGTGCGCGTGAGTGCTTGGGCTCTCTTTGAACTTGGCAGAAAAGCTCTAGTGCCTTGTTCTCTCTCGCGGCTAATGTCAAAACCGATTAGATAACACAAGGCAACGTTGCTTTTACAGTTGTTTGCTGTCGCGAAGAGAGCAGCCGAAATGTCAAGAGCATGAGCGTGCTCGTGCCTTGTGCTCACGCTCTCTTTCAAATGTGTTACATAAGTCCATCATCTGGCTTTCGTCCATGAGACTAGACTATGCTAATTTAATTTAGCTAACATCAAATGGCACTAGAACACTAGCTCGCGCTCTCTCTCTCGCAGTGCCGCAAACTGTCTGCTCCTCTTTGTACACTTGAAATTCTAAATTTATCAAAGAGAAACAGAAACACAGAAGCGCTTCAATGCCAAAATCGGTGCATATATCTATATGCATGTAGCTAGTAGTAGCACTCACACACCCATGAACTTTTCTTCTTATAATTATGCAATCCAAACATTGCCAAAAGGCTGCAAAATGGAACACCGCAAAACTGAAACTAAAATGTGATAAATGGAACACGAAATTACTGTTCTGAATCTTTATATTTTATTTACAAAGAAAGGTTTATGGCCTGCCACGTAACAGTTTTTTTCTCCCCTGTTTGAAACGGAGAATCAAAGTTTAAACTGTAACCGGTTAGAACTGGAAGCGGCTGGAAAGCTTGCTGCATAGCAATTTACTCGGCATTTGCCTCAATTGAAATTACGAGGAACGATTCGTGTTGGTTTCGATTTGTGAACGGGGGGGCATAAACACCACGCTTAACATAACCACAACCATAATCCATTCTTGAATCAAAAGCATTCAAAACAGGCGACAAACATCATACATTTACTCGTAACGAACCCCAAGCATAACCCTTCCTACTAACCCCTATCAAATGGCAGCACCAACATTTGTATCTTAATCGTATTTTTTTTACTTCTAATTGTCCATATTGTATATTATTTGGTGCTTTGACATTTTATATACTCATTTATGTAAACTATGTATTGGTTTTTGGTCTAATTTGTATTATGTATCATTATCATTGAACATTTTCGCGTTTGTTGCAAGTGTTTTTACCTACTATTTTCGTTGGAATTGTATATATGTTTGTATAGTGCTATATAAGTGATATTATTTTGTGTGTTGTTATCCCGTTACTTTTGGGCTATTATTTTGTGTGGCTTTTTGCAAATGTGTAATTAAGTGAATTGTGAAAATATCATACGCGCCATACCCACCCCATTTCGCACACATACCATAACATATCGCACTGCATTATGTAACGGCTCCTGGGGAGCGGCTCCATCGGAAACACATTTCGGGCGCTTGGATATGCATAAGAGGAGAGGCAAAGAAGTCGTCAGCCGATTGGGAGAGAGACAGAGAGTCGAACGAAACTAATGATTGCTCGCGGGCAAAATTGAAATGTGTGTATTACAGCAAAATGGGCAAGGATTTCGATGCTATGGGATTCGTCAAGGACTTCGCTGCCGGAGGTATCTCCGCAGCCGTCTCAAAGACTGCCGTCGCTCCCATCGAGCGTGTGAAGCTGCTTCTGCAGGTTCAGCACATCTCGAAACAAATCAGCCCCGATAAGCAATACAAGGGTATGGTTGATTGCTTTATCCGCATTCCAAAGGAACAGGGTTTCAGCTCGTTCTGGCGTGGTAACTTGGCCAATGTCATCAGATACTTCCCAACCCAGGCCCTGAACTTTGCCTTCAAGGACAAGTACAAGCAGGTAAGCAAACAGACAACGAAGAGAATCGAAGAGAAAAAGAGTTGCAGTTCTAACACACACAATTCCGATATTCCTCGCACCAATAGGTCTTCCTGGGTGGTGTTGACAAGAACACCCAGTTCTGGCGTTACTTCATGGGTAACCTGGCCTCCGGCGGTGCTGCTGGTGCCACCTCTCTGTGCTTTGTCTATCCCTTGGACTTTGCCCGTACTCGGTAAGTGACTTACTATATGCAAAAAATGCAAAATTCAATAGTCATGCTTGACATTAACGAATGTTTTCACTCCAATTTCAAACACACAGCTTGGCTGCTGATACTGGCAAGGGTGGACAGCGTGAATTCACCGGTCTGGGCAACTGCTTGACCAAGATCTTCAAGAGTGACGGCCTCGTTGGATTGTACCGCGGCTTCGGTGTGTCTGTGCAGGGTATCATCATCTACCGTGCCGCATACTTCGGCTTCTACGATACCGCTCGCGGCATGTTGCCCGACCCCAAGAACACACCCATCTACATCAGCTGGGCCATCGCCCAGTGTGTGACAACCGTCGCTGGTATTGTGTCCTATCCATTCGATACCGTGCGTCGTCGCATGATGATGCAGTCTGGTCGCAAGGCCACCGAGATCATCTACAAGAACACAATTCACTGCTGGGGCACCATCGCCAAGCAGGAAGGTACTGGTGCCTTCTTCAAGGGCGCCTTCTCCAACGTTCTCAGAGGCACTGGCGGTGCTTTCGTGCTTGTGTTGTACGATGAGATCAAGAAGGTCTTGTAAATTAAATTATTAAATTATTCAACCAACAAAATACAACAACAAACAACATACAAACAAAACAACAACAACAAACAAAACACTACCAGCTAATTATATTAGATAAACTGAACAGAGAAGAGAACAGAGTTTGATCTGCAAAACAACATCTAGCCAGAACACCGGCAAGCAGTAACCCTTTTCCTTCCTGCCCCTCGCCACCCCCCACCCCAAAATATAATTACGAAATTATATGATATAGAATAACTGGGATAAAATAATTGATAATTGAACGATGGCCAGAATCAATAGAACACCAACAGCAGCAACAACAACAGCAGAAGCAGAAGCAACAACATCGGCTGGAGAGGAGGAAGAGGCTGTGAGGTAAAGCACACGAGACACACTCACACACACACACAAGCGTTCACGTGTGTGGACGGACGAACGAACGAATCAATTAGCGACAATATTGAATAGTATTGTGTTAAGTTTTGTGGGTTAGGTTATAGTCTATCTTGTATCCAGTGTCCTGTTTCCCGCATCGATTGTGTGCGTGGACGTGAATCGTGTTTTGCCGAGCCAGCCGCCATCTCTCGAGCCACAAACCAGAATGTTGGCAATAGCGAGGGCACCATACCAAGAATCGTACCGAACACCAGTAGCTGATTCTTTCGCCTCCTGCTAGCCAGCAACAAACAACAAACTCAACTTAGGTTGGTTTATAAAATATATAAAAATTGATAAAAATAGAATGTTGAATGTGTTTTACTTACGTCACTACGGGTGAGGGCATCCTTCTCCATCATCGTGGGATTACCCCTCGCCATGGATATGTAACGTACCGGTATTTTTCAGGTCTTCGTAATGGTTTGATATAACCTCAACCCTTGCTTTTCCATTGTTGGGAGGGCTATTCTTCTAAACGCAGTTTCTTAACGTTGGTGGGGCTTTGGACTGGACCCCTTTGTTGGACTCATTTCCTTCGGTTTAAAGGATCGCTCCCTTCCTGCGATTAAGTCAGAAATGGACCCATTTTGGTGTGACCAGCTCATTGCAAACGTACTGAGCATGCGCAGTGTGGTCATACCTCAGATCTGCGCGCTTTTCAAAATTGAAATTGGTCGTTTCTACTTGGTTGCTACTAAATTTATCGTATTTTGTACTCTCTCTCCTTTGATGGGGCGAGGCCTTGCTTGATGTTTGGTTTTTGTCGTATTTTCGGTTTCCTGTTTTAACTTCAACCAAAGTCAACGTAGGCCATGGGGGGTAATGCATTTGATATTTCAGTTGAGTTTTAGTGCTGAACGGGGGCCGATGTCTAAATCAGATTCAAAATTTTCGGCAAATTTCGATTTTTTTCGGTATTGCATCAAAATTATTAATACAAAATTTCCAACCTTTTCACCACAATCCAACGCTAAATTAGTTCTGAAATTCGATCTAGAAGCAAAGCAAATTTAGATATCCAAAATGGGTGACGAAGGCGGCGGCGGCGGTGGTGGTAAGGACTTGAAGGGCTTCATGATGGACTTCATGATGGGCGGCGTGTCAGCGGCCATTGCCAAGACGGCGGTGGCGCCCATTGAGCGCGTGAAGCTGATTCTTCAGGTGCAGGAGGTATCCAAGCAGATAGCGCAGGATCAGCGCTACAAGGGCATCATTGACTGCTTCATACGCATACCCAAGGAGCAGGGCTTCTCGTCCCTCTGGCGCGGCAACCTGGCCAACGTAATACGTTACTTTCCCACTCAAGCCCTCAACTTTGCCTTCAAGGATGTGTACAAATCGGTATGAAGATCAATACCCTGCAGTGAAATTTAGTTCAAAGAAAATTCTTCACCCTCCCCCCAAATCCACAGGTTTTCCTCGGCGGTGTGGACAAGCACAAGCAGTTCTGGCGTCATTTCATGGGAAATCTAGCTTCTGGCGGTGCTGCAGGTGCCACCTCGTTGTGCTTTGTTTATCCATTGGACTTTGCCCGAACTCGGTGAGTACTGGGAGCGCAGCTCGTTACCTAGACAGTATTTTGATCTCCATCTTTCCATCCACAGTCTGGCTGCTGATGTGGGCAAGGGCGGTAGCCGTGAATTCAATGGCCTCATCGATTGCCTGGTTAAGGTGGTGAAGACGGATGGCCCCGTCGGACTGTATCGCGGCTTCGTTGTGTCCGTGCAGGGCATCATCATTTATCGTGCATCGTACTTTGGCTTCTATGACACGTGCCGCGACTTCTTGCCCAATCCGAGGAGCACACCCTTCTATGTGAGCTGGGCCATTGCCCAGGTGGTCACCACTATCGCTGGCATTGCCTCGTATCCCTTCGACACGGTGCGCCGTCGCATGATGATGCAGTCTGGCCTCAAGAAGTCCGAGATGGTGTACAAGAATACCGCCCACTGCTGGATGATGATTGCCAAGCAGGAGGGCATGGCCGCCTTCTTCAAAGGCGCCCTGTCGAACGTCATTCGCGGCACAGGCGGCGCCTTGGTGCTCGCCATCTACGACGAGTTCAAAAAGTACTTCTAGACACCTGCACCAAAGTGCTTGTCTCGGAGCCCCCCAAAATATATCAGGAACTAGCCACACATAATACCATCCACCTGGTTGCAGCCAGGATGCCTTAGTTGGAGATGCCACACAGCGGCTCTCCCCAACACAACCATTCCAATGGATTCCCAATCACAAATTAGACTAGTTCTTAGATTATAAACTGAAACAGAAATATAAGTAGACTTATACTGAAATGTGCGGCTGTGGGTTGGGTGTGCATTCATGTGGGCATTGCAGACCTAAAAGGTAATGCACGGAAGCTGGAATGAATATTACTGCAGAGGAGAGCAGAAACCAAACAGTACCAAGCTGTTCTATGGCGGGTTGTGGTGTTACACAAGAGACAGAGGTAGCGCAGAGGCACAATGGAGGGAAGAGAGAATTTGGGTGTTACCTATGTTGAAATGCTGAGAGTATTACCACAGCTAAAGCCTTGCAAAATTCAAGTAGGAAACTCCACCAGAGACACAGACGGATTTTCTTGACAAAAAAAAATACATATAATTTATTGAACTTATTAATTCTTTTGCGCTATCGTGTGTGTGTGTGTCTAGTTTAGTAAATGTGTGTGTGTGTGCGTGTGTGTGTATGGGTGTGTGTGCGTTTCAACCTAATGTTAGCATCATCAGCATTAAAGTTAAACATTCAAATAACACCACACGCAAATTAGGTGGGTGGAGGCTGATCCCGCCCTGCGCTGCGCTGCCTCTTCTCCATGTACAACATAAATCATAAACATACAAAAATTGCATTCACAAAACAAAAAGAAAGGAAAACAAACAGAGATAGACGAAACTGCACTTATTCTGTTAACATTTAATAATTATTCTACGCTAGATTTCATCCATGCGGCGCGACTCGGCTCGGCTCGGTTCATCGTTCCTGCTCGCTGCTGCTGCTGCTGCTGCTGCTTGCATCCAGACTAATGGGTAGCTCCCGATCTGTGGGCCAGGAACAGGAAGTACGTGCCCGCCGCATAAGCCAAGAAGTTGAAGAGCCCAAAGACGCCGGCGGCCGTGTTGGAGCCGCTGCCCTTCTCCCCGGACTCTGACCATCTGGCCAGCTGAACAATGAAGCCAATAAAGTACAGCAGCGTCAGTACGGCAGTGGTGATCAGCTCCTGCGGATGAGAAATTTGTTAGATTTTCGCTACAATTTAATGCGTGGCAACAACTCACCGAGAATATCCAGTTGACGGCCACATTGAGGGCCTCGCGTATGCCCAGGAAATAGGCGGCAATCAGCAGGATCGTGATGATGAACGAGATGACGATGACGAACATGAAGAACGAGGTGGCCGAGTTTAGTGGCGGCGCGGCCAGGGCCATGCAAATAATGCCCAGCACCTGCAAGTGGATTGGAAACAACAAGAATATAACATTCATAAATGGTACACGATGATCATGAATCATGGGCATCATGATCATGATCTCCAATTGACTGAGAGCCATGGCCATGATGTCACCCTTAATTGAGCACAAAATATCAAACGAATACCACGGACGAACAAGCGATCGCTGTGGCAAAGTTCTCTTGTTTTATATTTCATTTTTCATATGTAATTAAGCAAGTCTTCAGCAGACTTTTTCAATGACTTTGTCAGCCTGCTGCAGTGGTGACATGACATGCACCAATGGACACGTTTGTCCGACACTCCACAGCACTCACATTTGCCCCCACATTGACTTGTTTTTCGGGCAATTAAAAAGTAATAAGCATTTGGCGACAAACAGGTGCCACAGCAGTCCCAGTGCCCTCTCTCCCTCTCTCCCTCTCTCTCTCTCTGGGTGTGTGTGTGTGCTGCCTGCTTTTGGCTAAAACAAAAGGCGACTGTAAAAAAGTGAAAGCTGAAAGTTGTTCGCCGGGGCCGGGCCAAAAGCGACGACAACGACGACTTGCTGTTTGCTGCTTGTGTTGCTTTTGCTTTTGTTTTTGCTTTTATCTCTGCCCTTGTGTATTACTATCTTGCAGCAAAAATTAACCAACAGAGACACAAACAGGGCTGAGAGCCAGAGCAGATGCGGCTTGCGGCTTGTTGGCTGTGAGAAATCAAAGGTTGATTGAAACATCAGCGATTTGTAGATCTTTGATTGCAGCAACAAAACCAAAACATGGCCACAAACAACAATCAATGTTGAGAGAGATATTCAGAGAGTTACCCCCCCACCATCTTTTTGCAAGTCAACAACCATCTCTGATATGAATAGCTCTCTATGCTATGCTCTATGCTCTCTTGTTGAGGTTGAATTGTGTGCCAGAAACATTCCACGTAACTCTTTGCTAAAGAATAGTTTTGCTCAAATCTGATTGACTTGTCTGCGGCAAGGGTACTTAAAGCTGCGGCTTGTTTTTTGTTTTCCGTTGACACACAAATTTGCGTCACGTTTTGCATATTTCTTGATGAAAGAAATGTGAAAATCTAGCCGGAAAGTATTTAAATTTTATTTCTTTTAAAAACATAATTTATGTGCAGCTTTGGGCGTGTTGTGGAAATCAGTCGTATAAATGCGACAAGTATAGATTTGGTTAGCTATACATATACATACATACATACATATGTACATAGTAGATGTATATGTGTGCACATAAGTGGATGTTGGTCTTAGCTAATATATGTAGTTTCGGTGTATAAAAATATACACAAATGTTTGATATATCTGCTGCATATATGTATGCACATATGTACATATTTATGTATTTTTATGCGTAATGGTCCCACGGTCCAGGCCAGAAGAGCCGCCCAGCGCATGGGGCACTCTATACACGAGTTCCTTCTCTCTCTCGTACAGTTGCGTTTAAAATTAAAAATATTATAATGTGTATACCAATAGTAGATACATAATTGATGATCAATTGTAGATATACTTTAATAGATATTCTTCTGCTATTCAATTAACATGCAGATGGTTCTAAATGTCATATTTGCATACCAAACTCGCTGACTACTTCTTGTGCCTATTAGTTTTGGTTATGTTACTATGTAAAATATATCAATGCTATGTCTGATTGAGTGGGTTTGTTCCCTCTTTCCAGTAATGGGCAATTTGCTTTGTGAAGCATGAAGACAGGCAGCGCCTTGATCGTCGTTAAGTAGAGTAAAAAGCATGGGCTATGCTCATTGCTCATCGTTTTTCATTTATTTACATATGTACATATGTATGTATGTACATAAGTTCGTGTGTGTGTGCCTGGGCCTGATCAATGACATGAGACGCGCCACTGAAATGGATCTAGTTCTTGGCCTCCGCCTTCGCCTTCAGTCAGAGCAACGATTCAATGGCTGGCTGAAGCCAAACAAATTGCCAACACAATCGTTGATACATTTGTACATATGTACAGGATAATGATAGTACATAAAATAATATCTGACATCTACTTTGCATTCTACAAATCTTGAAAGATGAGCTCATTGCAGTCCGCGCTTCGTGCACTTAGTCACCCGACAATTATTACTTAACAATTATATGGGCAAATCGGCATACAGAACGACTACGGGGTGATCAGTGCAGTCCGTTTCATAAATATATTGCTAGAGGAAACTGTAAACTGCAAAGTTGCACACCAGTTGCAGGCGGAGAACCAACAATTCAGACTACATTCTGTGAATGCTTTTGTGATTCTTGATTGAATTCTATGCGGCGTGAAGACGTTTCTTTGGCTGCCTTAATCTACCTGCAACGCACCTTTGCTGGAGACTGCTTTAACGATCTGTCACCATTTCCTCCTGCTCACTTACACCCCCACAAAACAAACGAAACGAAACCAAACACAAAACGAGCCCCGCGACCCGGGGCTGCGCCTCAAGGTGAAGGGAAGTCTCCTATCCCTTTCTAGCGCTTGTCTCCCTGAGCGTGGTGAATAAGTTATGGGTCCTCCCCACAGCGGACAACGTCACCTTGTTAGTAAATTCACCCCTCCGCCCCGCTAGTACGAAAATCTGACACCAAATGTGTGTCATGATTTCCGCTTTTGGGAGGGTAGAGAACACGCCAAAAAAAAGCAGCAACAAAAGCCATAATAACGTGCTACAACAATGTTGTGCCAAGTATATGTATGGATGGACCCACAGCTTCCAAAATATGTATCAAAAATATACATATCTTACGTAATGTCTATTATTATTGTTCAGCAAATAAACAAAAATGAAGCACTACAAATTAATCATAATAAATCGTGCCAATGCAATGTCTAAGAAATGTTTCAAAGATTGAATGTGAAAGGAACATGCTCTTAAAGTAAATATGTAAATATGTACATTTATGTACATAAGTATGTACATACATAGTGAAAATGCATGGGAGATGTGTCCAAAATGCTAATGGCTCGGCACGGCCAATCTTATCTGGCAAGCGAACAATAAATAGATGTACTTGGCACATAGCTTTACTGATAGATAGGCCTAAATGTGTGAAAGAGTTCTGGGGGGTTTCTGAGGGTCTGGTCTGGTCTGTGCTTGGGCTTGGGTCCATGGGTCGTGTGAGTAATTTTCGGTCAGGTGTCACAGGCATCGACAGGCAGTCGTAACGGCTTAATCTGCACACAGGTGTGCAAATGGGCGGCCTCATTATCGCTGTCTCCCTGATAACAATGCATATGAGTAATGGCCGATTAACCATTAGCCAATGACTCACCTCTGGCTAACCAATGGCTATGTATATAGAACATATATGGTTGGTAGCTCGATGGTTTGATGTTGACTTTAAATGGGGCACAAACAAATGCAGGGGCAGCGGCATATTCGTGCAGACTATCGGCGTTCTATCAGTGAAAGGCTCACGATAAGATTACTTGTTTAAAATCAAATGAAAAATCCCATTTGACAGAAACAAAAGCAGAAAGCAAAGACAAAAACAAAACCAAAAGTTCACCAAAAAAAAAAGATGGTTGGTAACGCAATCGCCATTGAAACTACCATACATACAGATGTACATATGTATGTGTGCACATAGATCGTTTCGTTTCAGAATAATTGGATCCGTCAGTCTGTGGTGGGCACATGGGTCAGATTCCTTTACATACTCGTGGATGACTTTTTGCCGAGCCTGTACCTCGTTACTCGTCGTCCCGCATGCGAGAGCGAGTCAGGTACTGGGAATTGACGCGAGTCGGTTCGGGGTCGTCGCTTGCAGAAAATCAATAAACAGCACTTAATAAACGACAGCTTATAGCGATGGTAATCATATCAGCAATTTAACCCACGCACCTCCTGCACCACCTCCTGTCCTCCTCGAACCCAACTAAACCTAAACTCCTATTGATTTTTCTACAACAACTGACGACGAGTGGTGCTGGGCTGGTGGGCTGACGACGAGTTAATAATGCATTTTTCATGTGTGCGCAAAAACAGTTGTCATCACACAAACACACACACACACACACACACAGAGAGAGACCGCTAAAAGCCAAATACCCAAATAGCTCATCAATTCATCAATTATTTATGCGGATTCAAAGCTTTTGTTTTGGTAGAAAGAAATATTCCAGGGGCCAGTGCCATACTTATAAATGATGCAAGTTCGATTGGTAAATACTTTCCGAAACAAATTGGGCAATTTCAAGTTCATTTTCTAAAAATTGCAAGCAATCAGGAGGAATGCCAAATGAGTTTTGGGTTCGAGAGAACCCAAAGGAGCAAACAAATATCCACATATCAAAATCAATAATATTGTGTGGTCTTTGGAGCAGCGGCAAGTACTGCAATCGCTGTAAGGTGTACTCTGAAACAGAGACACAACAGCGGGGCAACCCAAGCAACCAACATTCATGATCTTTGTCTGTTGTTGTGTTGGCGTTCAATGGCCAACAACTTGCTGTGGGCAGATCGGTCAGCCCACACGGCAAAATATTTGTTCCCATTACACCAGAGAGCAGTGCGAGAGCTCGTCTCATGTTTCTCGCTCGCTCGTTTCTTTCGGTTGTGGGAAAATTCAAATTTCAAAATTTCAATCGAAATATTCTGCAGTAATCGAAGCGAAACGAAATCCATTCCAGACATTGCATAAGTACGAATTGGTGGGGTGGCGGCATACATGTCAGAGCAACTATTGACCACATGCCCCATGGCTCACATGTTGTCTGCTCTTTCTCTGGGCTTTGTTGTGATTTCCTCATATCTTATCCGTCGTAGGTCTAATGAGATCCTCACGTTGCACTGGTAGGCACAGTGAAAGCGAGCAGCGAGTTCTCAGCTTTGTAATTAATTCTGGAATTATTAATGTGTGCTCGCTCCTGAGTGGTCTCACTGTATGGCTGGCAATGTGTCCATGCTTATTTGTACATAACTTTTGATAAAGGTTTACAAAATAGATAAAACTGTGCAGCTATGTAGCCCAGGTGTTTGCCGATAAACACCTCTCGAATGCAAGAGTCCATCTTGATGCTCGAATACTTACAAGTTCCACAATCTTTATGATGCCCGGCAGGCTGCGGAAATAGTCAATGTTGAGGCGTATGGCGCTCCAGAAGCCACCATCGGACGATGGTCCGCCGGGTGGACCATTTGTTGTTGTTGTTGTTGTGCGCTCAACATTGACCACGGTCTCGACCATTTTTATTTTTTGCTTTTTATTTAGTTATTGGTTCGATTGGGAAAATAACTTTGAAAAAAACACTATGTCGCGCAGAACAAAAAATATTTGTGAGAGATTTTGTGGAGCTCGGTCGTTTCCCCTCCCTCTAGTTGCACATAAAAGATCGATCGGTGTGGGTATAACTCGCACTCGCAGTATATATGACACCCTCGCGCGACTGATTTTTAAATATATACCGTCAATCGGTGCGTTTGTGTGTGTGTGTTTAGTATCTGATTAGCAGAAAGGCACAAAAGATCGGGGAATGCGATGCGTTGCTGTGGCCACGGCGGACGAGACGCGTTTGACTGCGCTACGAGTGTCGTGTCGGTGTCGCTGTTGCTGTCGCAAGGCGTCGCGACTGGTGACCGCGACCGCGAAGCTTATTGCCTGCGTTGCTGCGCTGCCGCTGTCGCTGCTTGTTAACTACCTGCAGCATAACGGTTAACACAGCCAAGGTGTACACATACAAAAGGTGGTGTGCACGGCATACACGCTCCAATCGTTCATTTCTTACAATTCGTTAAACACAAAACAATTTCTTAACAGCAAATAGAATACATTTGTTTTATTTATTTGCATTCTGGCAACGGGCAGCGTTTACTTTGAGAGCTTTATCCCAACAGTTATACGGTACATCTGAGAGCTTGTTGTCGTGAGAGCGCTCTTTGCCACGCCCCACCTTATGAGCACCTTGGGTTAAATGAGCGAACTGGGCTAACACGCGCTCTCTCTCTCTCTCTCTGCTCGACCGCATGCACCCCGCCCCCGCAAGCAAAATAGTTGCGCTTGCGCTTTGAATTCAATGTACATTGCAATTTTCTGCGCCTGTCCGACGGCACAGTCAGCTATCTCCCTCTCTTTCTGATTCGCCAAAGTGCCAAAGTTCTTGCTGTTACTGTCTCTGTCACTCCGGACGGCCACCCACTGCCCACGGCTGCTGTTTTCCACCAAATGCATATCGATGGATGATTTCGTTTGTGTGGAACATTTTTGGTTAGGTTTTATTTTGGGGTGCAAATGCCAATGAAATGTTTTACGATGTATGATACAAATTGAATTTTATACGAGTAAATAACTTAAATTTTGGTGTTCACCCAGGGCAAGAGCGTGCTGGGAAGCCGCACAAAGGAAAGCCCCAAACATCGCCACAGAAATTATAGCCCGTGAGAGCTTTCCTTTGACTGCCACTCTACTTTTTTTTGGATAATTTTTGAATATTTTAAAAATGTTCATCAATTCTGGCATGTGTAGAGACACTTCCGTTGCCCCGGGCTGCATATCGTATACAATTTTGGTTCGGCTGCACAATTCCGTACAATTAAGGGGTACAATTAACTTATCAAATAACTCTGATGCCTGGCAAACAAAGGGGTAGGCTCCGCGATCCTCGATCCTCGATCAATTCCAATTAAGTGTATTGGAACAAATCATTTTTAAAACAATTAAAATACGCGTAAAACGTATGTAAAAACAACAATTAGCGATGCGAATGTTTCGAGCGTGTCTTGGGTTGACGGCACTGGGAAGGACTAGATAACAAATACGGTGCAGGATTGCAAATAAACTGGAGACACATCGACACACTCTCTGCAAATGGGGTGCTCAATGGGTGGCAGTGGGCCCACACGTCTACAACAATTACAATTTGACCACAGGAGTATTTTAGAGTGGCGGACACTCGTAAAAAAAAACTAAAAACAAAAACAAAGTACAAAATTCATTCAATCAGCACTCAGCGTCGCGGGGAAGGAGGAACCACTGCCACTATCGCTGCTGCTGCTGCTCCTGCTGGCTCACTTGTCTCCAGCTCGACCAGCAGCGGTGTTGGCACTGTCTCAACATCTGGTTGAGGTTGAGGCAGTGCCGCCTGTTTCTGCTCTTTCCCCTTTTCCTGCTCCTGTCGTGGGGGTGGTTCAGTTGTTACTGCTGCTGCTGCTGGTTCTGGTGTGAATTCTGTTACAGGGGAAGGCGGCGCTAAGGCAACTTCGTCTGGTGTGTACTCGGCTTTCGATGTAACATCGAGCAGTGGCTCAGTAGGTGGCTGCGTCGAAGCAGGGCTGTTGGCTTTCAGTTCGTTCTGGCTGGGCTCCACAGTCAAGCATGACGCCGATGATGACGATGAGCTGCTGATGGCTGCAAGGGCGGCTATAGCTGACGCTGAGGTGGAGGCAATGTTGTCATCGCTTGTCAATGTGGCAATCGGCTTAAGGAGATTGCCCAGATCTCGCTTTCGTTCGCGTTCCCGATCGCGCTCCCGCGCAAACTCCTTTTCCTTCTCCTTCTCCTTCAGATAGCTCTTGTCCTGCGAGGGGCACTCGAGATGGACGCAGTGGAATATCTGTATTTGGGACTAGTCATGAGTTGATTCGTGGCACTGGCCAAGCCAACGGACAGACAATTGCTTACCTCATTCGCTGTATTCCTGGTGCCCACAATCCGTATGAACACAACGGGCCGGGGCGTAAAGTGAAAGTTCTGCCAGGAGCGCACCTTGTCGTTGCGCCGGTCCACCACAATTTGCCAGTCGCGACGATTCGTCGAGGTCTCAATGTAGAAGCTGTAGGTGCGATCGTCGCAGTCCCACAGCAGCAGACGCATCGATCCCACGTGATAGGGCTGCCCCAGGCGTACAACGATATCGCCGCTGCCCAGCTGATGGCAGGTATACCCCGAGTCCCAGTCATAGCGCACGTAATCCCCGTTGATCAGCGCATTGCGTGTGCGACTGACACCATCCGTGACAATGGCGCTCAGATCGACAGTGGCCACATTCCGCTGCGGTGCCACAAAGTGACCGACCAAAGCGGGCACATTGCTCGTGTGCATGGCCTCCAGTCCTACCACATGAAACACCTGTGGAAAGAGAGAAGGAAAGGATCGATAAGTCAGGGAGAATCCTTTGCTGGCCACTTGCTTACCCGATTGACGGTGTTCTGTGTGCCCACGAGCCGAATGTAGCGCACGGCACGTGCCGGAAAGTATAGATACTGCCAGGAGCGGCAATGGAACTCGCTGTAGTCGACGACGCACTCCCAGTGCATCATGTCGCCAGAGACTTCCACGTAGTAAGAGTACGCCCGACTGTCCCTATCCCACAGCAGCATGCGGATGTGATTTATCATGAATGTGGTGCCCAGTTCGACGACAATGCCGGCATCGTTCTCCGTGATCGAGTGCCGCGTGTAGCCGTTCTCCATGTCATAGTCGGTGACATCTCCATCGAGCAGGGCCGACCGGCAATCGCCCTGAATGCAATGCGAGTCGTGCTTCTCCGTGGCCACATTCTCATCGGGAAAGAGGGCGGCCCGGTAGGGCAGCGACTTTGAGGTGCTTCTCTCCTGCAGGGCATCGAGTATTTTGTCCGGCTCAAGTATGGTGGAGGGTCGCACCACCTGCAGCAGATCCTCGAGATTCATCAGTGGCAGACGGACGAACGAGACGACCGACTTGATGTCGACATTCGGATTGTAGCGGCTCCACTTCCAAACGGCCTGAAAGATGTGCACTTCGGCAGCAAAAAATGAGTCCCGCCGCAGCACTTCCTCTAGAGATTCCTGCAAAGATTGACAAAGGGATTATCATGTGCTGGCCCATCTTGTGACCCTCCCCCACCTGGGGCACGCACCTTGGAGAGCATTTTGAATGAGTCGTGCTGCAGGAGTTCGCGTGCATTGCGATCCATAAACGCCAGACACACATTGGTCAGCTCGTCCAGGTTGTAGAGGCGCGCCGCATCCAGTATCATGCACACATTGCTGAGTGCCAAGTACTGGCGCAGATATTTGGATATGGCCATCTCCAGATCCTGGAAGCCATACTGATTGGCCATGCCGAGAACATCGATCACGGCATCCTCGTCCAGGGTAGACAGCAGCAGCGTGCCCGAGTATATGTACCTCAGCAGCACTTTGAACGGATCCAGCGACACCTCCAGCGTGATGCGTCGCTGTGTCGTCTCGGACATGCCGCCGTAGAGCAGGGCGCGGAAGTACTCGCTGCGCGCTGCCAGGATGACGCGATGGGCCGGCAGTAGCTGCTCCTCGACCACAAACTCCACGTCCGAGTAGTGTTCGTTCATGCAGAGGCGTGCCATGTCCGCTGAGAAGCGGTCGCACAGATCGATTTCATCGGTGTACTCCTGCTCGGGTTTGTTACTCTTGCCGGTGGAGGAGGACGATCTATGCATCTTGTGGTGTCCCTGGCTGCTCATATCCGTCGCTGGGCGCCTATCTGTGGGCCAAAGTCTTTTGATGTGTGTGTGTGTGGGTCTGTTTGTGTGTGTGTTGTATAACTGCACGAGTGTGAGTGGAAGAATGAACTGTTAACAAATGACGCCGCACGACAATTTCTCGAATGACCGCAAGTGTCAGCCGTACATGTTGCTACGATTGACCGCCTACTCTCTACTCACCCCCGTATTATTGGCTTTTTGCTACGTAGATTACGTAGATTGTATGCCGTGTACCCGTTTTTAGGCGAAAACAATACTTTTTTAGTGTATTTTAATGGAATTTAGAGATCAGTGTGACCGCGGCATTATCGATCAAATATACCGTCAGTTCCTCAAAAATATACCAAAATATACCTCCTCATTTTAAAAATATACCGTAGTCTTAAATCATATTCCTCGATTTTGATGTTCTAATTTATTTTACTAGCTTGCAAAGACTTTTAAAACTGAAACAATCATTAAATCCGGTTGAAGAATCAATTTGGCTTATTATAAATACTCCTTTTCATTGGATCGTATACATTATGACCTTATATTTACAAATTTGTATTTGAATTATTCATCCGATGGTCAGGGAAATTCTCTCCTGCGCTAAGCGGTCAGGGAAATTCTCATCAAAAATATCGATATGTTAACGCTCCCACAGAAATACGCGCATTTATTTGAAATAAATTCTTTTCTTTCTTTTCCTTATAATATAAAACATTAATATCCTTTATAATCACACTATTTTTTGTCGTCATCACTAAGCCACTGCGCATAATTTTAAGATGCATATTTCAGATCGTGTAAGGCCAAGAACGTTAGGAAACGTTAACTTTCGCTTATTTAATAATAAATGAAATTGTATAGTATTTCCACTCTTCACAAACATTTTTATTGAGCTATTTTGTTTTAATAATCTTTTTAAAATAAGTCCTTAATTGTAACCAGTTTTGTAGAAAATTGATTCATCAAACGTATAAAACTATATGTTCAGTGCTGAGTGCTTTAAATTTTAAAGCGAAGATCAAAATATTCAAAATATATTGCTTTTATTTGCAAATTTACGATATGTTTTGAAAATGAGTAGGTATATTTCTGAGGGTCAGAAGGTATTTTTTGGCCCAAAGTACTCATAATTGCGGGCTACATTCGAGCACGAGGCGGTATACTTCGGTATTTTTGGCAAATTTAGGAAGTTTCTCACTGGGAAAAATATCTTACAATTTTACCAAAAATTGCCAATTCACAATAGACCGACAAACAATTCACAATGGGACTGCTTTTTGTTTTTGTTGTTTCCCAATTTCGTTCTCTGGCTCTCTGTTTTCCACCGTCATCCGCGCGCGTATTTGTTTTTAACCGTGTAGCGGAGCCGGCGCTTTGATTTTTTTTAAGATATTTTTTTTTCGAAGATTTTGCCGCAAATTGATGTAAATTTACGCGCACTCGCGGTGTATCGAAAATGCCGAGATTAGCGGCAAAATGCAAAATGTAAAGGGCGGCCATAATAAACAGTGCAAAAGAAGTGCGTGCCAGCAGCAGCAGCGGTAATAACATAAGCAAGCGAGTGGAGAGTGCCAAAAAAAAGAGGTAGCACTTGTTGGAGTTCGGCTCGTAGAAACCGCAAAGAAGCAACAAGTGGGCCCCCAAATACTGTGCAACGAGTGAGAGAGAGAGTGGTAGAGAGAAAATGTGCATATGACCATTCCATTGGTTCCTGAACACCAATTTCTCCTCCCTGTCGCTTCCCATCATCCCCGATCATCATCATCATCGCCAGACCCCCACATCCACATTCAAGTTCAAGTGCAGAGTCTTTGAAACATGCGTAGACCAGTCGCCGCGTTGAGCCGCAATCATTACTTCGTCATTGGGCTGCTGCTGGGGCTCGTGCTGAGCTGCTACATACCGCAGGACATTTGGGAGTTGGTCCAGCAGGAGGAGTGCCCCCAGGAGGCCGCCGAGAACCTGCTGATCGAACGCTTTGGCCAGGACTTTGAGCCACATCTGAATCTGATCAACAAGCCGCTGGCGGCCAAAAAGCCGGTAAGTTCCGAATTCCTCCAACTTTGAATTTGGAATGCGGTTATTCCGCTGCCCAAAAAATGCAAGTATTCGCGCTCAGCCCATGACTCGTCGTCGTCGTCGTCGTCGTTGCCGTCGTGTGCACATGTCTCATGTATCAGGGAGTCCACTGATAGCAATTTATTGACCTTCTTGCTTATCGCGCGTTCGCTACACAGCCCAACATCGACCATGTTTTTGGCAAAGAGCAAGAGAAATAGTTGTCAATCAAGTTGTCAACCCTTTAAGCGGTATAACTCAGAGCAAGAAGCGTAAACTATACTCGCTAGGACATATCACATGTCACTCTCTTGAAACTTGACACAAATGCTCTTCTTATTTGAAGTCAGCGAGCATAGAATCATTGAAATTAGAAGAGCCTTGTGGAATCTTAATCCTGTTGCACAGTGTTCCTTTCCCCTTCTGGCATGACTGCCGTTATTTGGTGAGAGCGTGTGTCGGCGTCAACGTCAGCAGCGGCTCATGTAGACGTCACTTTTTTATTTTTTGGCTTAAAACTATTCCCTTATCGATACCGAAGACACACACATACGCATACACTTTGCACCTCAATGAATAAGATGCAGGGTGTGCATGTGTCAGGGTAGGGCATTGCGGCCTAGCCGATTTGGGCGCTCTCGCTCTTTGTCTGCACGCAATGCACACGTGAGTGTGCGAGAGAGAGAGAGAGTGCTGCCAAAGAAGACTTCACCTGGTTCCAAGCACACTTTGGCTGCATATCAGATATTGGTGTGAATTAAAGAGAGAGCGAGGCTCCAGGCCCAACGCTGTTTACAGTTTGGCATGCACTGAAACCGAACCACAAAATAAATTCCAGACGATCGCGCGGTCTCATAAATTTCATTTACATAAATAAACTCATTAAATATTATGCCTTTAAGTAAATAAATGTTAACTCGATCCATCGTACGATTGTGCTTATGAGTGTGTGTGTGCAAAAATCGAAAGCAGCGAAAGATTTATTGAATTAAATAAAGTACGCGAAAATGCGAGAACAAGAAGGTTCCACATTCAGGTGTGTGCAGAGGCTGCCAATACCCTGGAATTTACTTAATGGCGATGTCTGCCCAAGTATTCGTATAGCAGTTTCATCCACTTGTTGGTATTAGTTCACTACTCAACATACATATATACCCTGTCTACGCCAGGGTATCTCCCATGAAGAACTCGAAATCGATTAAATATTTTCCACCTCATGTTCAGCATATTACGAGTACATTGTTTCTGTTGTTCCTTTTTTGTGGATATGCCAACGTTTGCGTTTCGTTCAACGTGCAATCAAAAGGTGTTGTGCGAAGAAGTTTAATAATTTATTGCACGTTGTATTTTTTTTTGTTATGTGTGCGACAAAGGAAAACTGGAACTGCTTTCATGCTGCCATTTTAGGGGGGGTTTGGGGCAAATAAATGTGACATTAATGTGTCGCTGAGGATGTCAAACATTTTTCAATGGCTGTTGCGTGTGGAATACATAAATTGTCTGTTTGTCTGTCTGTCTGTCTGTTGATTTTGTTGTTAGATTTCCCTGAAATTCGAATAAAGATGCAGATCATCCATTCCCTCATGCCAGAGTCCTTCTGGGAAAAGTTGATGCTATGATTTATTTGAAGCTTTTAACTGAATCAATTCTGAATGGAAGTTCTTCCGATTGCAACAATTTGGTCTTTAATTATACCCTTAAATATCGTCATACAACTGCGAAACGCACTGTATCCTGCCTCCTTCCGCACCAACCAAAAATCGCTGCTTGGACTCGAATCATGATTTGCATAACCCGCGTTGCGGATCGTTTTTTCAAGTCTTTTATTTATTTTAGTTGGAGGGTGAAGGGTGGTGGGGGGGTGCTGCGGCATGAAAAATGCTTACTTGTGTTTCTTTACGATTATAATGACCATTTTACGAGTCGCACATGGAGGTCTCAAGAGTCACTTTTTTTATGTACATATTTTTTGTTTAAATTGTTTGTTATGTGCGTAATGTGTCTGTGTAATTATGTGTGTGTGTGTGTGTGTGTGTGTGCCGATTGTCCATTGAGACGGAAGGTTGGGATGGTTTGATGGCTAGCTGATCGGAGGGCTGGACAGACAGTGAGCAGCCAGAGATAGATAATGTTTAAATAATTAAAACTCTACCTTGGTGGGTCGAGTGGGAGGAGCAGGAGGTTTGCATACAATATGTACATACATACATATACCCTGTAATGAAAAAAGAGCACGTGAATATTGTTCCAAAGAAGTTCTTCAGTTGAAATCTGTTATTTAAATATTATTTAGATTTTTCAAACGAATTTTCTTACATCAGACATACAAATTCAATTCAATACTTATTAATAAATATGCATAAATAAATAATAATTGATAAAATATTAAAGATTTAACTGTTTAATTATACAGAAATGGTTAGCAAATAAATCATTGAAAACCTATGTACAATTAATCTGAGAACAATATGCATGTTTGTGCATGATTTTGCCATGAGATGGGCTTTCGTTAATGCTAAAATATCTGTGCAAATGGCACAGAACATCTAACTAGAGTCGTAATACCGTTTCCTTTGAAGTGTATAACAAGATTATAGTCGGACAAAAGTCGTTTTCGTTTTCGCTTTTCGCTTTTTTCCACTCACTTAATAAAAGAGACAATAACTGCGTTTACCCGCCGCAAATAGAGAGATCTGAGAGTTAAGTATTACCCGTAGTACGAGTGTACTTTATACATATCAAGATATATGTATAACTATCCATATAATGGTGCCACAAATGTGTAAGAGAGTCGAGTGGGGTACACACACACACACACAAAAAGACAAACAGACAGACAGACAGACGGGGGCTAAGTGGCTAAGCAGCGACACACAGACAGACAGACAGACAGACATTTAAGTGAAATCAGAGACGAACGCAGGGGAAATAACGCAGCACTTTGAACTCCAAAGAAAAAACGAAGACGCTGCCCCAGAGTGTCTGATCGATGTGCAAGATCAATGGATCAGCAGATCAGAGAGAGAGAGAGAGAGAGAGAGAGATCTTGGCACCTGTCTATCCTGTTTGACCCACATTAGCCCTGACAGATTCTGTTTGAGTTTTCCTTTTCGTTTCAAAACAACATTTTTTGGAGTTTCGTTAAATTTTAAATTCAAGTTAGAGCATGGCAATGGGTTTCCGATTCTGTTGGCGGCGCCACATGGCCATGATAATGCGTCAAAATTTCGCCAAATGCTGCGAGAGGAAGCTGAACGATCAGATCAACATGGAGCTCAAAGCCTGCCATCAGTATTTGGCAATGGTAAGAGAGAGACATCAGAGATTAGAGAGTAGAGATTAAAGATATTATCAACCGATAGGCCTACCATTGCGATCGTGCCGATGTCAGCTCTCCGGGCGTCCACAAGTTCTTTCTGCAGGCCAGCACGGAGGAGCGTGAGCATGCGGAGAAGATCATGAAGTACATGAACAAGCGGGGCGGCCTCATACGCCTGAGTGCCGTGCCCGAGCCCATACCCTGCTTCGAGGACACACTGGCCGCCCTGAAGTATGCCCTGGAAATGGAGCTGGAGGTCAATCAGCATCTGCTCGATGTGCATGCGCTGGCGGGGCAGCAGAACGATCCGAATCTGTGCGACTTCATTGAGGCCAACTTCCTGCAGGAGCAGGTCGATGGCCAAAAGGTGCTCGCCGACTACATACGCCAACTGGAGCGGGCCCAGTCCGATCTGGGGGAGTATCTGTTCGACAAGTACATCACCGCCGCGGGCATGCATCCACCCAGCGTTGATCCCAAAGGACACTGAACCCTGCGGGCAGCCCAGCCGCTTTCGCATTTCCAAAAATTTCTCTTCTGGCTTTATAGTAATAAAGACTTTTGCGACTTATCAGCCGCTGAAGCAGCCAGCAGCAGCAGCAGCAGCCAGAGGCAGCAGCAGCAGTATTAAGTCTATAAATAAACCCGCTTATCAAGTGTAGGTACAACAATACGCACAGCACCGCACCGTCTGATTGGCAACACTGAAGATTCTTTTTTTTTTTTTTGGTTTTTTTGTAATTGAAAAACCTCGAACCCGTTCCCCCCAGAGAGAGTGTGAGATTTGAATTCGCATTTCTTCAATGCCATGACGTAGGAAATGAAACAAATACTCGTGTGTACTCCTCGTGGCATAATGAATCAACTGCTGATCGTTTAAGGGTGCTACGAGGCAGGGTCTGCAGCTATTATTGGAGCATGAATAAGCGAAGATTGGCGAAGATTTTGCACACGAAAAGGCCACAAAAATGCTGAAGAAGCAATCCTGAAGATTGTATCAATGATCAGCGGTTAACGATTTTATTGGGTAATATTTAATCACTGCAGGCACACACGACAGACGACAGAGGAGTGCTGCTGCATGACGTGGAGACACATAAAACGAAGCTTCATCATCCAAGCTTCATGAGCCAAGAGCCACAAATTATGGCAAAAAGACTGAGATGGAAAGATCATTAAAGGTGTCTGTTCATTAATCAGAGATCGATTAATCTGCCAGATCATTGATCAGCCGCAAACAAAGGCTGAAAGAGGTTTGCATAGGGAAATGAATGTGAATCTCTAGATCCATAATGATCACTGAATCCCCCACGAAATCAACTGACATCTTTGAGATCAAGATGCGACTCCCCAGGAGTTTTACTTGTGTTCGTATTTTTGATACAGAAATCTCACACAGAATCCCCCCAGTTGAGCGAGCGAATGAGAGTCGTTTGTGGAACTATTGGGTCTACGGCTCAATTGAAAAGCGCGTCGCATTTCCGGCTTAAGGCCGTATCCACATCCACATTGATGGAGTCTCGGGTCGGGCTGGGCTGGTCTGGTCTGGTCTGGGCTGTGTGTCCCCAATAAATTGTTGTCATAAGCGCTAGACAAAGCCTCGCCTGGCCTGCCCGGCATCCCCGGCTGCCCTCTCCCATTGCCGGGCGTTGGACGCTGTCGCTGAGAGTCGTCGTGTCCGTCGTGGTCGTCTGGCGCACTTGTCCCAATTAAGATTTTTGTCCAATCCAATACAATTTTCATTCCATCTGCAGCTCGTCTGAGACACCGCTGAGAGCTGAGATTGAGACACAGCTGCGGCCAGACACACGCTTCTGAGGAGCTAGACATACGTATGTACATACATCTATTTAAGATCTATCTATGAAGATCTATTTAAATCCGTAAAGATCTAAGAAGCTCAAGAAATCATTGCAAATGGGAAAATTGCTTTATTGTTGATCGATTTTTGCAGCGAGGGGGAGAGCGTGAGCCACAGTCAACGAAGATCCATTCACTTATGCGAAACTTACACGTCATTAATGTGTGCCTACTTATCTCCGCTCTTAACGCATTTGAGTCATGGGCTAAACTTGAACTTCGGATGCGATAAATGTAGAGCCTTCTTACCGTCGGCATTGGGTGTAATAAATATTGAGATAACCTTTTCTTTTTCTGTTGTTTTCTAACTCGTATATGTATATGGCAACTACTTGAGTTATGTCGCTGTGTTTGTGTTGTGTGTTTGCCTTGGAAAGCAAATGCTGAATGGTAGGGGGAGGTCTGGGAAAACTTTGGCCCCTTTGCATCTCTTGGAATTGAATTCTGCTGCTGAAATATTTGCAATGAATGAATCTGTATCGCAATGGCATTGACTCTGACTAAATTGATTCATTAACTGCCGGATAATCGAATAATAAATTGTACTGAATTATTCATTGGCTGAATGCCATTACAATTCGTCTCAGATTTGCTCATTTGTCCTAAAAGAATTTCAATTGTGATTTATTGCACTCCGTAAAAGCTTCCCCCTTTGCCTCTATAAATATTTGTAGCCATAAGCCAGATGAAAGTCTTCAACTTTTAGGCTTCTCTTTGCCCATTTCTGATGCAAAGTGTCGCCCCAGTAGCAAAGTTGCACTCGAACTCGCACTCGTTAGTGGCACCAATTAGCAGTTATTATTACAAGGGGGGGGAGGAGGTATCAGTTGGGTACTGGAAATCAATTCTCCAATCCAATCCGTAAGTCACATTAAGTCAGTTAGCAGGGGCCGGGGGGGTCAGTCTCCATGCTTTAATTACCGCCGATTTAGCCCAAGGTGAATTTACCGACAAGGTGACGCTGGCTTATTCACCACGCTCAGGGAGACCGCGCAAGAGATTGCACTGTGGTGAAGACGTCCCCAATTCACCTTGATCCCCAGCGTGTCTTGGCTGAGGGGGATTGGGAAATTTCGCCGTGGAGAAGGCACCATAACTGCACACCCGATGGCAGTTTCTGTTCATTCTTCAATTCCTACATTTCTTACTCTCATATTGCCCAGAGTCTCCCCAGTGGCATTCCAATTGATTTCCTTGTAAAAGGCGCCACCAACTCACACACACACACACACACACAGATTGTCAGTTGATTGTCCCCCTTCCGCACCATTCCCCATTCGCTGCCACACCGATCCGATCCCTAAGTAAACAAAATATAAACCATATCATTGTTTAATTAAATTTGTGAAAATGGAAATTGAAATTGAAATTGCTGTTCTGTTGGTTGCCCCCCCTCCAACCCCTGCCAGCGACTTCGTTCTTGTTTTATTTTTTATTTCATGGTTTATGGATGACGTTGTCACCAGCTGCCGCTGCCGCTGCTGCTGCTGCTGCTGCTGCTCCCGCTGCCGTTTCTGTTTCAGTCGCTGCTTCTGCTGATAAGAGCCGTTGCCTTTCCCATCCATCGATAAGGTTCTTCTCCTCTGCCTTTGCCTCCACCTTTACCGTAGTATCGGTTTCAGTTTCTTCAATAAATTTTGTGTTTGTTTTAACTCTTTATTGTTGTAGTTGTTGTTGTTGTCTCTATCCACACCACTTCCGTTGTTTGGTTACGTCACAAGGCTGTTTGCGGGTTTTATCTCTTGGAAAATTGCCCACGTGCCCCAGCGGGCAGCGGCTTCCAAAATTTCCCACCCAAAATTGCCAAATATATTCTCTGGAAGAAATACTTTGTGCGAATTCTTGTGAAATCTTGGCAAACAAAATGTTTCTTTCGAATGTCTCAACAAGGGGAATTTATGGGTTCCTAGGGATATTTTGTGCGTAGAATTTCCTTGAAGTCTGCGGGGATCAAGGTGAATTTTAGTTCAGCTTGCAAGGGATATTCTTTGCAGTTGTGGAAATGCACGCCAAGTGGGGAATTTTATTTCTCCTAATATTTCGGGGGATTTTCCTTCCATGGGGAAACGTTAAATATTTTATATGGAACATCATTTGATTAAAAACTAAAGCCAAAAACATGCAAAATTATGGATGGACATTGTGGACGTTCCATTCAGGTGAACAAACCTTTTAGTGAATCAGATTTAGGTGTGTGTTTTGGCCTTGTTATGCAAATGGAAATTGTTAAAAGCCCAAAAGTAAATAAACGGGCGGGGGAATGGATTGGTTCGGTTCGGTTCGGTTCGGTTCGTCGAATTCCCATGCATCATTCATATTTAGAAAAGCATTTTTATTTACCCAACAAAAAAACACAAATCCAATCCACAAAGCACAGAAAATCTCGGCAGCAGCAGCCACAGGCGAAATATTACTCTTTGCGGCAATTCTGCGGTTTGTTGGTGTTATTTTTACCCGTGGTTTACCTTTCCCGACCGAATATTTACACACGAGAATTTGATGATTGGCAAATGTGCGTGAATTCATTACCACTCCACCAGCCCCTACTTCCCTCTTACCCACTCTCTCTCTCTCCCTCGCTGGCTTTCTTTGCCTCTCTTCGAATATGAGCACAAGGTCGATCCACAATCGCACACCACACCACAGCACTCCCCCCCCAACCGCACCGTCACCCCTCCAGAGTCCATGGCTGGCTGGATCTGGCTGGCGGCAATTAAAGCATGGAGACTGACCCCCCATTAATGTGACTTACTGCGCGGCTTACTGCATAGAAGATTGCGAATCGGATTGGATTGGATTGGAGAATAGATTTCCAACTGATCCCTGCCTCCCCCCTGGTAATCATAACTAATAGCTAATTGCTGCCACTAACGAGTGCGAGTGCGAGTGCAACTTTGCTACTGGGGCGACACTTTACATCAGAACGGGAGAGGAGAACCCTAAAAGTTGCCACTGACGCGTGCCAACAGCTTGTTATGAATTTTCGAATGAAACTTGGAAAGAGTTGGAATTTATTTGCCGCTTAAAACGTGAAAAATGCAGTGAAAATGCAGCTGGAAGTGCATCCATCATCCAACCGAACAAAAGAAAGAAAAGCGAGTGAAAACCGCCGCAACACCATGGACGGAAATCAAAGTCAGTTGTCAGAGATCAGGATCCAAAAAAAAAACTGGTGCTAGTAATCGGATATTGAAAGGTTCAATCAGTTGCTTGCTTATCCCTCTAAAGGTCTCATTTTCTATGTCAAATTCTTGTTTTTGCTCTGTTCTAGCTCTCAATTGGATAGCTCTGAAGTTCTCTTTTTACGAGTGGCCACTGTAACAGGTATTAATCGATTGGTGACCCTGGGCCGGCGGGTCTGTTGTGTTTGGTCGGCCGCTGCTTTACGATGCCATAAACCTGAGCACTCGAGCTGCTCTGCTGCTCTACTGCTTGTTTGCCATTTATTAAAACTCTATTGAGAATGATTTTTAATTAGCCATAATATTCCTGTAAGCTAAACGGCAACGGCAACACCCTCCCCGGCGGGCGCGCAGCAGCAGCACTCATTAGCAGCCCGCCTCCACGTCCCGATGCTCCAACCCATCCCCTGGTCAAACATTTGCCTGAGGCCTGCCTGTGGTCCAAAGTGCTTGCACAACTGTTGTTTGCCTAACGAGGCGGTGGCCCCCCGACCTTCGATGCGGTGGCTGAGGCAGAGGCAGAGACACACGAAGCCAAAAGGGGGCCGGGCACCTAGAGATGTAGCAACCTTGCGTGCAGCTCTTTGGGTTAATGAGTGGCCAAGACTTGCATTTGGAAATTATGGGTTACTCGGAGTGCAATCTCATGCAAAGTGCCTCTAAAAATGATATGTTAGACGCCCAACTGTGGGCCAAAAGGTTACGCAAAAAAAATCTATAAGCGAAACGATACCTAAAGGTATGCGACATGATCTTACAATAATAAATAAATCCATGATATGTGTCTGGATAATATGAGACGCATTCTGCGAGGCTTTTGTTGACAATTGTTCTTATCGGGGCATTTCGCGGGAGTCTTTTTTGCACACAATCTTATAATAACAAACATTATAAATGAGTGCAGCATATGAAAATTTAACCAGATAAAGCCCCGTGCATCCTTTTACTTTTGCGAACTTTGTTTGTTATTTAATAAATTAATCATTAACGATGCAGGATGGAGGATGGAGGATGGGTAGAGAGATCTTGCATTTGTTTGCAATTTTGAAGAGTTCTGGAATCGAATAACATGACTTCGCTCTCCCTCTCTCTATCTATCTTTGTGTGAAAAATGTGTTTTAAATCTATGGGCCCTGACATTAAGTATTTCTTGGAAACGGAAACGGTTTGATTTGTACGAGTTTGTGGCAAAAGATAATGGATAAATGGTTCCCCGGGGGAACTCCTCCACTTTTGAACAGTCATCGGAGGTCGTAAAAAAATTATAAAGAAATATTAAAACCACTTTGAGTGGGCAAGGGATAGGACAGACAGAGGAAGCACTTGATCGACGGACATCAGGGGCTTAACTTACACAAAAATACTCGCTCGCTGAAGTACATAATATTCCCTCCCTAAGTACATACGCGTGCGCCCCGATAGATCTTAATTGGACGAGAGATATGAGACATACCCTTAAGGCACACGTGGGTGGGTGTCTGCTGTCTGTAGCTATAAATAAACGAGTTAGACGAGGGCTATCCCGCAACATGGGTTCTGGAAATGTGAAAAGCAGGAAAATGTTCCAGTAAATGCTGCCTGTGGACAGAGTCACGTACAAAGAATTTGTATTTCTAGATCCAAGAGTCACATAACTCCCCACTTAAGATCAATTTGAAGTATTCTTCTTTCAGGCATCCATCATCTAATTATAAAGTTATCCAAGAGCTGTACGTGCCATGGGGG
This sequence comes from Drosophila subobscura, assembly GCF_008121235.1. Classification (NCBI taxonomy): domain Eukaryota; kingdom Metazoa; phylum Arthropoda; class Insecta; order Diptera; family Drosophilidae; genus Drosophila; species Drosophila subobscura. The sequence continues at coordinate 17,637,346 of NC_048530.1, read as the reverse complement.
GAAGTCTTTCCTAAAGTCTAATTTTAAAGTTATTTAGCAGCACAAGAATTGGCATTAATCGGGGAACTGCATTCGAAATTGATTCAAAGATTACTTCGTTACGTTTTTCTCCTTCCATTATAATTAATATTTAATTTTTTTTTTTTTTGTGTAGGTTAAAAATGTGATACGTCCGCGTTACTACTCCTCGGAGCTGGGGATCCGCGAAAAGCTCTTCATCGGTGTGATGACCTCCCAGGAGCACATCAATAGCTTTGCCACCGCCTTCAATCGCACCACCGCCCATCTGGTGAACAAGATCAAGTTCTTCATCTACGCGGACAGCGTGAAGACCAACTACAAGCTGAAGAATATCGTGGGCTTCGCGGACACGCACGAGAACCGGCGGCCCTTTCACGTGATCAAGTACATTGCGGACAACTATCTGGAGGAGTACGATTACTTTCTGCTCGTGCCGGACAATGTCTATGTGGACGCCCGCAAGCTGAATGCCCTGCTCTATCACATGAGCATCACCTTTGACCTGTATATGGGCGGCACACGCATCGGCGTCGATCCACCGTCCAACGAAGGTCGTCCCTCCAACGAGGGGGGCGAGGATTTGGCCGGCGCCGCCGCCGCTCCTGTGGATGGCAGCTCCGGTGCCAGCGATCGCAACTACTGTTCACTGGAGGCGGGCATTCTGCTCAGCAGCAGTGTCATACGCAAGATGCGGAATAACCTCGATCGCTGCGTCCGCATTGGAATCACCGGCGATCACAGCGTCAATATCGGGAGGTGCGTGAAGTATGCCAGCCATGTGCCAGGCTGCCAGGAGACCTTTCAGGTGAGCAGGTCTTTCCAAATTTCGTTTGCAAATATCCATTCTATGGCCGTCGAAGACACAAAAATCCGAATAATTTCGCAATTTCACAGTTTGAAAGCCATTGCTCGCACAGCTGTTTCATTTGTTTCTCGTAGCTTGAGCGAGAGAGCGTGAGAGAGGAGAGGGCTCGAATTCAGCTTCTTGTTAATTTCGTGTGTCGTGTCTTTACACGCTGCTTCCCTACATGCCGTTTTTATTCTATTTATTTAAACAATTTGCCGTTGACTAAAAAGGCACTCACACACACAGGCATACGGGCACGACACGGAGAGACAGTCAGACAGACATTTGGATCTCGATTTGTGCTTGAAAAAAAATCAGTTCATTGATATAACACACACGCACACGCATGCAGAACAGTGTGACCCTGAAAAGGCAAAGAATATGAAAAAGAGCAAAGCACACAGAGGCAGAGAGAAAGAGAGATCCCCATTCGTGTGTGAGATGTGAAGATGCGTAAAGAGAAGATGAAATTAAGAAGAAGCAGCAAAGTCAAAAGAATTCCATGTCGAAGCTGTTCATACCCTTTTGCCGAAAAATTTCCATGTCAAATAGATAATTTCACTTAACTCGAATTTTGTTCAAAATAAGGCAGAGATTTAATCTCAATATTAAATTTATTTTCTGCTTTTCAAAGCTCAACCGAAAATAAAAATACTCTCCATCTGCAAAGGGTATCAAAAATTAAAGAAGAAACATAAAGCAGAGATCCATGTTCTTGCTGCTGCTGCTGTGCCTGTGCCGGTTGCTGTTTCTGCCTGATGCCTGATGCTTATGCGGCGTGGAAGACAGCAGCAGCAGCGACAGCAACAGCAGCGATCAGTGCCCCAAAAGGCGAGACCAACACGATCAGTGCCCCAAAGGGGTGGCGCGGGGGCAGGCAAGAGCAAGAGCAACGCAGTTGATGGACAACAGTTTATTTAATTTCCAAGCAGCAACAAAAGAATTTCCAAGCAGTCCAATATTCGTAAGTGGGTAAATGAAATGCGAGCAAGACTGTCATTAGACGAACGGACACATACGGACGGTTGGATAGGAAGTCGGCAGTGAGAGAGTGGGAGAGCGTACAATTGAAATGCAGGCTGACAGTTTGAGAGCAATTGGTAATGGTGGATCTTAGAAATCTGAATTCATAGACACATTTACAGTAATTTTAATAACTGCAATGCATATGCACAGACATTATCTATCCACCAGAAATGTTTGCAAAAAGTTATCCTAACTGGTTTGTCCAAAGTGTCACAATTCAGGTGTTAAATAATTGTTTGTGCAAATAAATGTGGAGGCCAAGTGTACGTACACACTCTGGATCTATTGGGCGGTGGGCTTTTTGTGTGCCTTAGTCATTATCATTTCTGATTTCTGATTACTTTGCTATTTTCTGCGAATACGCAATTGCTTTTTTAGCATAAACAGGGCGCCCAAATATCGTGTTGTCGAGTTTCTCATGCTCTTTGGGGTTCTGTACGATTGGTTTGTTTAAATTTTGTTTGGGTTATTTATGTGGCAGACCAGGCATCAGATATGGCTGAAGCATTTAATACCCTTGCAGATGCAAGGGCAGATATGTATATGTATGTACATGTTATATGCATCCATACATTCAGTATGTAAATATGTACATATATCTCTATGTATGTATGTACACATGATATGTATTTTCATATTTAATTTCTACGCTCGAACGTGCTTTCTTCACCCCATTGCCAACATCTGTTTGAAAGAATCATACTACCCGAAAGGGTATCAAAGCGCATGGTAACGGCAGCATGGCATGATTTATGGTTAGCTTCTGCATGCGTGTGGGAGCAGCATTTCCATGAAAATGCGTTGATGTTTGTTTGTTTGTTCGTATGTATATTTGCACCCTTCTTTCGCTTAATTAACTTGCCTAAGATGTTTATTTAACGGCAGCTTCAAACGGTTCGCTGCAATGGATTTGTCTCGCCCCGATCTCATCATCCTCTATCTTTCCCCTCGTGTCCTCGTTTGTTTGACGCTCTCTTCTCCTTGCCATCTTTCATCTCTTTTTGACTCTCCTCACTCTTAACTCTAACCATTGATAGTTGCCACTCTCCCAACTCCGATTGTCACACTCATCACCATGCAAGTCTTTGTTTGCTTAATGCTCCTCTCTCCATTGCCATGCCCTTGAGTAGGCGCTGTCAAGTTAACCGTTTCAAATGCGAGCAAGAAAGTGGAAATTCGCAAAGGAGTGTGAAGAGCCGGTGCAAGGTGTCTCTTTGTAGGGTGGGTACATGTTCGTTCGCCTTTTTTACTCTCTTTTGGCATGCGACGACACACAAAATTAAACGAAAGTGCGTTCGCACTGAGAGGCACTGCATGCAAATGATGCACCACATAGAAATACACCTTGGAGGCGCAAAGAATGCCAGAGGCAGATCCCGATCCCGATCCAGTGACAGATCTTCTTTCCATCGCTGCCGTTCCATTAGTATGGCAATGCTAATTTAATTATGCTGCGAGCAGTCTGCAGCTTTTATGGTTCGTAAAGGCGTAATGAGAAGGAAGTAGCGATTGCCTTTCCGTCCACTCTCCACTCTCTTTTCCGCTCCATCTCTCTCTCTCGCTGTGAGTGTGTTGGATCCAACGCCGCCGCCAGACAATTTTAAATTTGCCTTCCTCTGACTAACCTTGCACACTTGCAACCCACTTCCTCCTTTTGCAGGGCATGCGGCAGTATAGCTACGCCCTGAATGCGCCGGGCCGCCAGCGACGAGACTTCAGTGACCTGGCCAAGGAGCAAGCGTTCCGGAACGCCAGCACCGTGTATCCCGTGCAGACTCCAGAGGACTTTTACCGCCTGCACGCCTACTACTCCAAGGTAAGTCGGTGCCTTGCCACGGGAAATGCCTTACTAATCGAAATCTGTTTTTTGTTGCGACAGCACCACCTGGAGATGGTGCAGGAGCGGGGCTATGCCCTGGAGCAGAAGTCCTATCGCATTGCCAACGGCAGCATCTCCAACAAGATACTCGAAATCCGCTGGCCGCTGGGCGTGCCGCCGCCCAGTGCGCCAGAAACACGCCACGACATCCTCATCTGGCAGATGCTTAACGAGACGCACAGCTATCTGCCCAACGGCAACGTGGAGCATGCCGTGGCGCCGCTCACCCGCATCGAGGCCCTCGACTTTGCCAAGGTGTTGGAGATCGCCCAGCAGTATGCGGCCCTTAAGCATCCCGGCCTCAGTTACCACAGCCTGCACACTGCCTACCGCAAGTTCGATGCGACTCGTGGCATGGACTACCAGCTGCACCTCAATCTGCAGGAAGGATCGGGCCGGCGTCGGCGAGTCTTGCTCAAGAGTTTCGAGGTGGTCAAGCCGCTGGGCCGTGTCGAGGTGGTGCCCTCGCCCTATGTGACGGAGAGCACACGGATCGCGATTCTGGTGCCGGCATTCGAGCACCAGGTGCCGGACGCCCTGGAATTTGTGGCACAGTATGAGCGCCTTTGCATGCAAAACCAGGACAACACATTCCTCCTCCTGGTGAGTCCTGATGCCCTGCACGAGTAGGATTATGCCAGCTAATCGCTCTCCCACAGATCTTCCTGTACCGCCTGGACTCGCCCAGCAAGGGCGAGGAGGATCCCTTCAAGGGCTTAAAAACGCTGGCCCTGGACCTCTCCTCAAAGTACAAGACAGATGGCTCCCGCATTGCCTGGGTGTCCATACGGCTGCCCGAGCAGCTGAGTGAGCCCGTCAGTGCCGAGGACTGGATGCTCCACGGCTCCATGTACGGACCGAGGCAGCTGCTCAGCCTCGTGGTGGCGGACCTGGCCCTGCCCAAGCTCGGCCTCGAGTCCCTGGTGCTCCTGGCCACGCCGGGCATGTCCTTCAAGGCGGACTTTCTCAATCGCGTGCGCATGAACACCATCCAGGGCTTCCAGGTGTACGCGCCCATCGGCTTCCAGATGTATCCCTGCCGCTGGGCGCAGTTCTGCAAGGAGTGCGAAGCGTGTGACGTGGCCCAGAGCAGCGGCTACTTCGATCGCCACAATCACGATGTGATCGCCTTCTACAGTCGCGACTATGTGCAAGGTGAGTGCAAGGCAGGCTCCACACCCACACGGGAACGCATTACTTGATGCTCTGCTCTCCCTTTTAGCGCGCAAGCTGCTGCATCCACAAGGGCTGCCCATCATACGCAGTGACCTGGACATCGATCAGCTGCTGGAGCCGGCGCCCCAGTCCCAGTCCCGGCCCGAGGGCGTCGAGAGCATACTGGACATGTTCGTGGCCGCCCAGCACTCGGTGCACATACTGCGCGGCGTCGAGCCAAATTTGCGCTTCGGCCTGGATGTGCGCAACCATTTGGGGCGCGGCGGCATGCTGCCGGAGCAGCTGCCCGAGCTTTGCGGGCGGGAGCAGTGCATCCATTTGGCGTCGCGCAAGCAGATCGGTGATGCCATCATACGCTACGAGGACAAAAGTATTCTCCACAAATAGCATGGTCCACAGTGCCAGTGCCAGTGCCAGCTCCTGCCTGTTATATCATCAGTTCCTTTTTAAAATATTTCCGTGAATGAACGAGTGAATGAATGATTGATTGATTGATCGATTGCATGACCAAGTGCATGGGTGGGTGTATGAATGTGTGAATGAATTTCAAGTAGATCTAGATACAGGACTTATACAAACTCTTATACTCGCATTTTATGCCTCCCTCCAAGGCTGAACTGGCAAGCAATCCTCCCACTCCCACGGTCACCACTCCCTACCCGTACTCGTGTATAAGCCCTGTAGCACAGACCTATCTCAACCCACTATAGTGTTTAGACCTTAGGCAATTCCTGTTGTTGCTCGCTTTCAAAGTGCAACTTTAAATGCTCAAAATGGCACACAATTTGTTATATGTAATATACGATAGACATCCTTATAAATGGGACAAATGGGTTGTGTGTGCACACACACATTAAGAGCTGCCAAAACAATTGCCACATGTTCCAAAAGAGAGAGCCAACAACAATCGATTTTCGCATGTAAATATTTAGCATATATTTATCTGTATATTAACGTGAACGTGAAGAATTCCTGGACGAATCCATTGACTATTAGCTAGAAATTGTAAGTGTTATACGTGTCTGTATAATAGTGGTTTAAGTGAAACTGAAAATGAAATGTCTGCCCCCCGACTTGCCTTTAGCTCACGCTCTCTCTCGCTCTCGCTCTCTCATTAAGTAACGTGTCTATTCGCTTATGGGAATGTATGTAGCACTGTCCCACTGTTATATTCATATATATATTTTGGCCTCGCATTTGCCACCTCCTTCCCTTACCTTCCCTGTCCGGCCATCGCTTTGATCATCGAATAAGAAGTCTGCTGCCAGTCCACAATTCTTATGTGAGTGTTTTTTTTTAATGTTGTTGTGAGAAACATTTAATTTATTGCAAAACGTTGACTACGGGACGAGCCACCATCTTGTATAGTTATTAGTCATATGTAGATTATGATACTAGTTGTACGTAGGAATTGTTGGTATTTTGCAGAGTAATACAATGTGTAATTGTAAAACAATAATCTTTTGTTTGCTTTTATTCCTGGCTCAGCAGAAAACTGAGATCGGCCAGGGGCTGCAGCTCCCTGGATCCTCCATCGCTGTCATGAATGAGAAGGAGAGCGATTCAGGCTGAGGGTTTCTTGTGGCATTATACTTACGATTGGAACAGCTTGGCACTGCGTGACCCCAGCAGAGTGGCCTTGCTGCCCTCGACACGCACACTGGTGCCCTCCCTGAGGCCCAGTACTGGACGCGAGTGGTAGGCAACAAACTCCGAGATACGCTCGTCCCGCGTCTCGCCCTTGTGCTCGCTATTGGGGTCCGTTTCCAGATAGTGCGGATTGATGTTGAATGGCACAAGGGCCAGGGCCTCGAAGCTGGGCGGATGGGCCACGGGCATGTCATTCGTGGTGTGAATGGATCGGGTGGCCACATTGGTGCCCGCACTGCTGCCCACATAGGGCACGCCGCGCTGCAGCACCTGCTCCCGTATGGGCTCCAGCAGCTGCAGCTGGTAGAGGGTGCGCAGCAGCACAAAGGTATTGCCGCCGCCCACAAATATGGCCTGGGCATCGCGCAGAGCCTGTCCGCGGTCATTCTTGGTGTGCAGTCCCTCGACAGCGTAGCCCCACGGTGCAATCGCATCCCGCACGAGCGCCGTGTACTTGTCGTGATCCCTCAGGGCATACGGCACAAAGAGCACCGTCTTCACGTGGCAGCTGAAAGAGAGCGAGATGTTTTTTCTTGTTGTTGTCTGGTCTGTGCTATTGTTTACGCCTTGAAGAGATCCTCCAGCTGGGCGCGTGCATGCTCCAGATATCCGTGGCCGTGCACTCGCGACGAGGAGAGTAGCAGCAAATTTCGTGCGCTCATATTGGCTTTCGGTTGCGTTGTGGTACTGCCGGCCGCAATCTTATCGCTGCCCGCAGATTAGCAAAGTTTTATGACCCCCCCAAGCGGATAACAGTAAATCGAAGTGTTTGTTGCTTTTCAGATGGAACAAAAGCGCTGAAGACAATACAAATAATATTTAGAAAAGTGCATCCCTAGCTGTATATCGATAGCAGCTGAGGGAGCATGCGATCGATTGCAGTTGCTGTTATTCAACGGAAATAAGAGAGAGAAAGCTCTCACACACACACCCAAAAACATTGTAGTTATATTTCATGTTGCATCAAAATGTATACACGAAAAATGTCTTAAATATATCGGAGATTAAAGTATGATTAATTAAGATGAGGAAATTAACAAGTACATCCTGACATGGGGGGTTAGAAAACGGAAGGCCTTGCTACAAACAAGAAATGCTTCCATATGTTCCATATGGGCTATCGGGGGGAAGACAAGCAAATCGGTCTTGAAGCACACAATATACCTTAGCTACCATGCCAGATATTTCTTCCTAGGGAAAACTTTCTACAGCAAGTACAGCAACCATAAAGTTACAAAAGATATCGGAAGACATGTCGGGGGAGGCAAAGACCGCATTCCGATTGCAGGGATCTCTCGATCTTGTTGCAAAATGAAAAAGGGTTTATAGAGACATCGGCTTCGGCATGCCGAAGCTGGCTTCCTAGCACAATTTTATTTGTAGGTTATCTCCAAGGGAGGAACCATTCAGAGCCAGTAATACAATTGATTGTTTTAGAGCCAGCGCATTCGTTGTTAAGGTAAATGTAAATGTAAATGTTAATTAATTGCTTGATTGATTGATTGCTGGGGCATGGGGCATGGGGCAGGGCATACATTGTATATCGTACATCGTACATCTCGAATTAATTGAATTCTTGCCGCTCTGCGCGCGCTCTCTTCTCTCACACACTCTCACTCTCTTGTACATTTAGATCGTTATCGTTATACATTATTAAAAAAATCAACAAGTAATTACAGGAGATGTTTAAACATTAATTAGCTATAATCCGCGTATGGCTTATATGTTAGACAACTACCATTATTACGTCTGCACTCGCAATCCTCCCAGTTCCAGTTCCAGTCCCACTCCCACTTTACTCCCTGAAAGTTTTCCATGGCTCTCTCTCTCTCTCTTGCTTTCACTTTCTTTTGGATAACTCTTAGTAGTAGTACAAATTGATTAATATATAGTGTGGTGTATACATATACATATAAGATATAGATTTAGCAGCAACAGCAACTAACTAACTAACAGCGCCTGATAGCTGGTAGCTGACAGCTGACGGGAGGCACGGTTTGGCTTTGAGCGTAGTGCTAAATAGGCATTGTTGGAGCGTAGAGCGGGCGGTATGTGGGTGGGCGGGGCGGCTAGGACGGCCCGTAAAGTATTTCGTCGTCGTTTCGGCTTCGGCTTCTGCTCGTTTGCTTTTGCTTTTGGTTTTCACTTACAAACTAGAATTATATAATGTTTTCCATGTGGGCTGCTGGTTTTTGCTTTTCTGCTTTTCATTTTTTTGTTTTGATTTTTCGTTTCTTTGTAGTTCCAGAGACACAACACGCACACACAACACACACACACACAAACACACAAAACACACAAAACACACGCATACACACACACACACATGTACGAAATGCATGCTAGAAAGAAGACGGCGGCAATTTACACGGGAAGAGACTCTACTGCGGGTATGTGGGGGCTTCTACTTCTGCGGCTTCAGTTGCTGCTGCTGCTGCTCGTCGGGCAAATCCAGTATCCTGGCAACAAACTCAGAAATGTCCGTATTGCGCTGCAGATGCTCGACAATGAAGCTGTGCTTCAGCAGCTGCTCGTAGTTGGGCCTCGCCATATACTCCTTCTGCAGGCTGGTGGCAATGAAGTCTTCGAATTCAGGCGAGAATGTACCCGCCGGCAGCCTGGGTGGATCATCCTCAACCACCTGCAAAACCCCAATTACCGATTATCAATTACCAATTACAGCGAGATTGAAGACAGTCTTCAGGGCAGGGATTTACCTGTCGCAATTGCTCGAAAGGCGTCCGCCAATTGTCGTACGGATAGCGGCCGGTGGCCATTTCAATCATGCTTATGCCCAGCGACCACACGTCGGAGCGTATGTCGTACTGTGCTGGATTACCTTGTGGATCGATGCGTTCGGGTGCCATGTACGGCTTGCAGCCGGCATCAATGGTCTTGGCAATGGAGTCCACCAGATAGCCTGATATCGGGTGAGATTCGAATAGAAAAAAACATAATGCCAGAGAGCTAGCTGTCTGCTTACCAGAGATGCCAAAGTCACAGATCTTCACCTGGCCGGCGCGATTGATCAGTATGTTCGATGGCTTCACATCCCTGTGGATGACCTTCAGTTGGGCGTGCAAATAATGGAGAGCACTGACCACGCTCATTGCAATCTGTTGTGAGTAGAGAAAAGACCGGGGGGCGCGGTGAGAAAAGAACGCACAGCACTGCACCGCACCACTTATGTACCTTTCCCAGCACACTCTCCTCCATGCGCAGTTCATGCTTGAAGACCTTCGGATAGAATTTGTCCAGGCTGGTGCTCATCACCTCCATGCAAATCCAGACATCGCCCTCGCGATACATCGCCCCATAGAAGTGCACCGTGTAGGGGCAGTCGCTGGAGCGCATCGATATGTCCAGGTCCATGACCAGACGATGCTGCTCCCGTATGTTGACGGTCATCGGTATACGCTTCACCGCCAGCACTGTGTCCGTCTGGCGATGGCGCATCTTCTCCACAATGCCATAGGCGCCCCGTCCCAGATCACAGATTCGCTCCAGGCTGTCGGCATCTATGTCGAAGGTCTGGTCGCCGATCTGGATGGTGGCGCGTGAGTCCAAGTTCCGTGGCGGGACACTGCAAAAGGCAAAAGTCAGAAGTGAATTTCATGGATTATACCAGGGGTTACGGGGTTACGGGCTACGGCTTCTGTGCACTTACAGAGCTTGTTCCGGCTCGCGGTGGATACTGATGGGTTGGGGGCGCGGACGTGGTCGTGACATTGCGGCTGCGGTCTCTCTTCGGTTCTACGTGTGTGTGTGTGTGTTGTTGTTGTTGCACTTTTCCGCAAAGATTTTCCCCCTTGCTATTGCACGGATATCAGTGTGCGTGTGACCGTGTGCTTGTGTGCGTGCGTTTGTGGCGAAGGAGGGAGGGGGATTTGGATTTGGATGCGAATTTGTGGGCTTTTCTGGAGTTTGGGAGTCGGCGACGACGACGACGGCGCGGCGGCGGCGGCAGTGGCTGCTGCTTCTCTGCTTCTGCTGTCTGCTATTTTTACCACATTTGGTCAAAATAACCTGATCCGTGTTCGTGGAAAGGCACGTTCGCTGCGCGTCTGAATTGAATGCAAACTCTGTGAAAATGCCGCGCTGTGGTTTGACTTTGTGGCCGCGCTTTTCCGTTTTGCACTTTTCCTGTTTTTCTCGCGCTACTCTGCGATTTTCTTACTTTTCCTCGCGTATTCCTCGTCCTCGTCAAAAACAATTAGCGATGTTAGATATATATTGGTACACAATATATCGATAAATAGATTTTGTTGATGGTGCTTTTTTATATGCAGGTGCCAGAAAATATGAGCAATATTGTCGAATGTATTATCAACGCAAAAATATCTCTGTGTTCTGGGCAATTCGACTCTATTTTTCTGTTGATTCGAGTTATTCTTTGGCTTCAACTTCCAGCTTATCGATTTACAAAAAAAATATCGCTACTCTAATGCGATATGCGGCAATAGAATTCGCCAAAATACAATCATACCCTAACTTAATGTAATGGCAGGGTGGCTTCTCCTATTGTTGACCACTTTACTCAAAGTTATTTCCTGTTTTCTTACCTATACCAAACACCTAGAATATCTACCATTGTGGGACATTCAGTTGCAGGTATCTCAGTAAGGGTATTAAAGCGATATGTTGTTTCGTTACCTTCTTGATCACGAAAGAGAGGAGAGTGTGCTTAGGGTTGTCAGCATGGTTGTTTATTTGTATAACGATTTTCAAATCCACTTATCGATAGTTGGATTTTCAGTATTTCACTGCAGAAACGCACTAGCGTATTGTCGCATTACGCTTTAGCCCATTTCTGGCCACTCTGTTATCGTTGTTGCTGCTCAGCCAGTTCGTCGTTTTATAGATTTTAGATACGATTCCAAGCAATAAATCAAGCAAATAAGGTGTAATAATAGTGCGAATGTGACCGCTGCCCGCGGCAAATCATAATCGGTAAATAACGCACCGTTGTGATTCCTCGCGACAAAAACCCTTAAACGTCGTCGCCGTCGTGTGCCAATCGAAAAAAAAGAAAAAAATCGCGAGCTGCTGTTGTTGTTGTTGTGTAGTGCTGTGTGAGTGAGTGCGTGCCTCGCTCTCTCTGTCTCTCTCTCTTTCTCGCCGCTGTCGCTGTTTTCTTTTTGTGAATTTTGTTTTTGTTTCGGCAACAACAGTTAATTATTTGTGCAAAAGCGCGTGTGCACCGCCCCCACCCCTCGACCAAAAATATAGTGAAAGAGTGGGAAAGGCAGAATACAGGAAAAAGCCCAAGAGACACTCACACTCGCGCGCGCGCTTAGTGTGTGCGTGTGTGTGTGTGTTCTGCAGACCGCCGCCGCCACCGCTGCCGCTCCAGTACGAAAAATCGAAGACCCCAGGACCTGCTCCGCTCATCCGCCGCCACCGCTCTCGTGCTGATAAAAGAGAAGAGAGCGGGAAGAGAAGAGCATCCCGAAAAGAACCGTAACAATGTCCTCCATCGAATTCGAGACGATTGGCAGTCGACTGCAGTCGCTGGAGGCTGCCTTGCAGGCGCAGAACGAATCCCATGAACAAATTGTCTTATCGAGGCCGCGCGGCGGCAGCAGCGGCGTCAGCGGAGGCTCCTCATCGCTGGCGCGTGTCCAACCAGCACCGGCAGCTGCCCCCTCACCGGCTACCATTGCCGCCACCTCCACCACAGTTGGGCCGCATATCAGCATAGCCTCTCGACCCGCGCCACCAGTTCCTCAGCCAGCGGGCGTCTATGGCGGCACCTTTATACCGCCCACCAACAGGAGTCCGCGTCCCACACCGAACCTGCCGCTGTGTAAGTATCTTTGGTTCAGAGGGGAGTAAGGGTAGGAGTCTCAATAAGCTGTGTGCCTGCGTGTGAGTGCATGTTTGTGTTCTGATAAGAAATATTGCTTGTTTCTTCTTATAAGCAGTTGATTTGCCCCTGTTGACAAAGGGGGCATATGCTATCGATTCCGGGACTGCATAACGGGACTGTGTCCTCACCCTCCTGTCTATCTCCTCCTCCTCTCATGGCGTTTGACGATTGCATAGATAAGAGGTGTCTGGGGCGGTCGGTCGCTCGACTGGCCGGGCCCCAAGAGCGAAAACCAAAAGCAAAGCAAAACTTGTTTTCGGTAAACACACACACAAACACACGCAAGACTGCATATACTTATGTGCCAATGTACATATGTTCGGTATCTTATTCCATATATAGCAAAACAAAAAAAACACTTGCTGTTTGTCCGTCCAGCTACAGCCATCCCATCCCTCAGTGACACCCACCACCCCCCATCCATGCGTTATCCTCCCTCACCGCATTCGTATTGGATTTTCATCAGCCCATGCTTTCTGTGTGTGTACATATGTGTTCTCTCCTTCGTTGCTTGCTCGTTCACTCTTTCTCTCTCTGTGAATAGGTATGTTATTGGTTATTTTTTTGGCATTTCCGGAGTAAATTTCATGATACGCCGAGCCGCTCTGCTCTCTCGTTTCTTCTTTCCCTCTCCACTCCTCTCCCTTCCTTCACAATAGTCGACCACAGTCGATTGTTATGGATTTCATGTGTGTCGCCTCTTTCGTTTACACATAACGGTATTTGTTTATGCCCTGCTTTTGTTGCTTCTTGTTATTGCTAATTGTTGTTTCACTTTGAATTGTCTTTGTCATTGGATAAGGGAGTAAGTGGCGGGAAGAAGCTACTAGAACTCTTCCGCTCTCGCTCACACCTCACACAAAGCCAACTGTGGCTCCTCGCGCTGTCTCTCGCTTTGTTAGCGTGGCTGGCGACCCCTGCTCTCTCTTCCACCCACCCTCTCTCAGATCATTACTTTGAAACTCGTAAATGGGAGATCGTTAAAGGCGCACAGTGGAACAATTTCGATGTAAACTGGAATTTGGAGTAGCTAAATTCCGTCGTCATGGAAAGCTTCTCTCCCGTGAATTTACATATGTAATATGTCTCATGTACATAGGAAAAATAAAAGAACATTTTCTTTACGTTCGATGCCGTTAATGTATCGCCCTTCCAACACTAGTTGCTCAACGTCTTGATAGTGTTTTTATAATTTATGAGCTTGTAAACTAATTATTGTAGTATTTCATATTGATGGAGGTTGAACCGTGGTTATCAAAGCGTTTTGTCCTCTCCAGGGTCTCCACAAATAAGAAATAACTCCAAAATAATTGTGCGGCGAATGAGAAGTTACACCCACCGTGCGAAATAGTAGTTCGCTTGACTTTAAAACAGTTTCTTAAGTTTGTATTTGATTGTGTGCGTGCGTGTGTGTTTGTGTATGTTTATTTAGGGATTATTTGTGTTTACAGTTTGAGGGAACTGTTGTTTTTTTTTGCCATTGTTGTTATTGGCATTGGGAAGTACATTATTATTATCGTAGTCTCCCAATCGAACATTCGAATGGAGAGCTTTGTTGTCGATAAGAAACGTTGTCGTATGAAGGATTTCCCATAGACGGATGTGCTTTGTGGACATATTTACTTTGTATTTGTGCGTTAATTTGTTGCCATAAGCGAGACACATTCATGTCTACTGTCGACAGGAGATCTTCCTATTTGTTGCACCCCATAAACTATTATTTAATATAAATCTTTTACATCACTTTTATTTTTTTGCAGCCGACGCTGGCTTGTATCGGCGACCTATGATCCTGTCGCTGCCAACACAATTGCATCCTTCGGAAACGGAGACGGACAAGAAGCTAAAGATCATTATGGCCCAGACGGGCAAGCTGAACATAAACGGGCGGCAGTACCCGACGGACATCCACGATCTGCAGCACCTGGGCGATCTGGGGAATGGGACCAGCGGCAATGTGGTGAAGATGCTTCATGTCTCCAGCGATACAGTCATTGCCGTGAAGCAGATGCGGCGCACGGGCAATGCGGAGGAGAACAAGCGCATCCTGATGGATCTGGATGTGGTGCTCAAGTCTCACGACTGCAAATACATTGTCAAGTGCCTCGGTTGCTTCGTGCGCGACCCGGACGTGTGGATCTGCATGGAACTGATGTCGATGTGCTTCGACAAGCTGCTCAAACTCTCCAAGAAGCCGGTGCCGGAATGCATTCTCGGCAAGGTCACAGTGGCGGTAAGTGGGCGGCTGGCTCTACTTTTTGACTGATTTCCCCCTAATTGATCACCCGATTCCACACCCCACAGACGGTCAACGCCCTGTCGTATCTGAAGGACAAGCACGGGGTTATCCATCGGGACGTGAAGCCCTCGAACATACTGATCGACGAGCGTGGCAACATCAAGCTCTGCGACTTTGGGATCAGCGGTCGTCTGGTGGACTCCAAGGCCAACACGCGCTCGGCTGGCTGTGCGGCGTACATGGCGGTGGGTATACTGGCCGGGCCGGGCCGAGCACTGTGCGTACTTATTGATATTCCTTTATTGCTTCCTTTTAGCCGGAGCGCATTGATCCAAAGAAACCAAAGTATGACATACGCGCCGATGTCTGGTCGCTGGGCATTACGCTCGTCGAGCTAGCCACTGCGCGATCCCCCTACGAAGGCTGCAACACGGACTTTGAGGTGCTCACCAAGGTACTGGACTCGGAGCCACCCTGCCTGCCGAGCGGCGAGGGCTTCAATTTTAGTCATGAGTTCCACGATTTTGTCATCAAGTGGTGCGTGCCCTTGGTTCTCTTTTTTAAGCAACAAAATTTAAAAAAAAGTTTCGTTGCAGCCTCACAAAGAACCATCAGGATCGACCCAAGTATCCGGAGCTCCTGGTGCAGCCATTCATAAGGAACTATGAAATAGCCAAAGTAGATGTTCCAAATTGGTTTCAGATGGTCATGGAGTCGGCCGGCAAGCGGCTGCGCGTCAATGGCGATCCCACGCTGAAGAGGTGAGGAGACCGGGTAGCCCCCTCTTGAAAACACGAAAAAACAAACCCCACAGTTCCCCCAAAAAATACAACCACAAAAATATGTACAATCCGCGGACGATGAGGTTGTTCTGTATAGATCTCTCTCTGTCTCTTTCTGTGTCTCTGTTGAGCGTAATCTGCGCGTATCTTTTCCGTTTCCGTTTTCTGTTTTCTGTGCTTGTTCAGTCCGTATCTGGGAAGCATTCGATCCTGCTAGAAGGTAGGAGAAAGGATCAACAGTACCTAAGCGCAGGACAAACTACTGCCTAACACAAAAAATCTAAATATTTAACTTTTAAATTCTAATTTCTAATGCTAGCAACTAAATTCCAATTGCTTGTTTCCTTTACTTTTCGTTTTAATCAATTAAACCACACCACAAAGACTACAAAGTCTCGTTTTTAGTTCATCTCCAGGCTAAGGAACTTTCCTCTTTTCGCTCCTCCTACTTATCGCTCTCTCCTTTGTTGTTTATGATTTTGGCATGTTTTCTTTGAGACACCTCTCTTCGTTTCTCACACCCTACACAAAATAGCAATTATCGCAATAAAGAATTTGTTCTTCTAGAATCCTAGAGCCTAGAGGCATAGCAAGAATGTTTTTTTTCTCCAAACTTTCAACTAAAATCTATGAATATGTTTTATGATCTGCTCTGCGTTTTCGGACAAAAGATATAGGTATTAAATATAAAGTACAATAAAACAAAGTTTTTAAATCTATTCAGATAAAAATCTTTGAAATCGGATAATTATTTTTAGTTTCAAATAATATGAAAAAATCTCGAAACGCACTGTAGAACGGGTGTCCGATATCAAAATGGTTGTGTTAAGCTTTGGAAAGTGCATGCCCCACTGGGGTACCCGTACCCATTACTTCACTGTAAAGTCTGTCCTATGCATACCCTATATCTATCCGTCTATGCTCCAACTGGTACTAGATCTACCTATGTACATGCATACAATATTAGTAATACTCTGCCCAGTAGAATCAGACCAAAAAATAACCTTAGAACCTTATTACGAAATATTTACAAACTTTTATTTGTTCCTTCCAATTGTTGTGATACTATTTTACGTTTAATTGTTGAAGAATCTCATTTTAAAGTGTGTGTGTGCGCAGTGTTTTTATTTTCCTTTTTTTACCATCTTTTTATTACCATTTTTTGTAGGTTACCTAATTCCTAATACCATTTCTAAAATACAAAATTAAACAAACAAAAAAACAAAAAAAAAAACCAATACCAATACAAATACAAATATAAAAACAAAGCAATTGAAAATGAGAAAATAATGCGATAACTATAACGACAAATTATAAAAGAAAATAAAATCGAAAATGCAGAAGACAACCAAGCAACCCATAAAGAAAGCCAAACATTAAAAACCCAAACCACATAAACCACCCAAAAAGCAAAACAGCATCCATAGTATATATAAAATACTATATATATATGTATAAAGAACTGGCAAGCAAGCAATCAATACCGATACCAATACCAATCTATATGCAGATATAAACCTATACTTATATATATATTTACTATATATTATGATAATACCAAGAACATAACTACTCAAGACCATACAAAAAACTCCTCCCCAATCAAAAGTAAAATTCAGTAAGTACGATGAGTTTATTATTACCATTATTAGCCGTCTAGTTATAGTTTTCATTTGCTGTATATATCCTGTATGTATCCATCCATTCCACTCTGTATCATTATATCATAAGCTTGACTAACATTTCATTAACCAACGAATACCCTTGCAGCTACAAATTTAATCTCAGGCTTCTGAGCAATAAAGTTGATCAGGTGCAGCACATAATACCATTTGCCGTAGGAATCCTCACCGACACCTAATCATAATTGGTTTATCAAAGATCTAATTCTTAAATCTAATGGAACAAAATGCCTATCGTGCATCTGCATATCATTTTTTGAACAATCATGGGAACGCTTTGGTTTCAAAGGCAATTCGAACTGCTGGGGTATCTGAAGCTTCGGCTAGACCGATGTTTGCCCTCCATTATATTATTTGATTGGAGATTTGTTGATTTCTTGGACTTGTTTATTTGCATGTCGCTCGCATGACTTTTGCCTGGCTTTCATTAACTTTTCAGTTTCGGTTTCGGTTTTGATTTGAATTGTTTTCTATTTTTGTTTTAATTTATCAAAAGTTTCCACAAAGCTCATGCTACATGCACATCAAAGAAGGTAATTTCGATTTGTTGAATAGTGCTTAATTTTGTGTCGTACAATATTTGGGATCTGCTGCACCACGCTCCATATTCGCTTTCCCTTTCAATTTCGATCATGTAAATATGCAAAAAGTATTGTACATATGTAAAGTCAAGCAGCAAGCAGTTATCCTGCCGATGCTGTAACGAGTTGGCATCTCTATGCCTGTCTACCTGTGTACCTGTCTGGCAGCTTCCCAGTCTGGCATCCCGCTATTGCTCACTCGCTGTAGCTATTTCTCTCTCTCGCTGGCTCCATCATTCTCTCGCTTGAATTCTGTTCCACACAAGCATACACACACACATACACAGAAATTGTATATACAAACACATACACACCCACACACACACACACACCAAGAATCATTTCTATATGTATACCTAAATGTATGTTTTATGTGTTGCTGTGAATACATATATGTTTGTACATATTTATGTACATATAAGTATATGCGTCCCATCCTTACCATCCACTCCACTCCACTCCACACCCCTCCACTCCACTCCAACTCCTCCCATTCCTCCAACTGAGTGTTTTCCTCTCATTTATTGATCGATTTCCCAAATCGACATGGATATTGTGTTACCCATGACTTCAACGATTAATATGAATTCTATGATAATTGCAGACCAACCGCAACAACAAAAACACCAGCAGCAACAGCGGCAACATCTGGAAGCGGTGCAGCAGGAGGGCCTGGATCGGGAGTAGCAGCTGTCGCATCAGGATCGGCAGCCTCAACCAAATACGGCAGAGCGGCAATAACGTACCAAGCGTCGGCGAGCACCACGAATCCACAGAAGACAATAAAACCCACGCAGATACCCAGCTACCAGCAACCACAGGCGCAGCAGCAACAGAAGTCGCAGTATTTCATACAATCAGCCACACAACTACCTCAAACAACAACAACAACGATAGGAGCAACAACAGGAGCAGGAACAGCCATAGGCACAGGCACAGGCACAAATTGCTTCGGCCACAGTGGTGGGAGCAGGAGCGGCAGCAGCAGTGCCAGCCCAATGTCGCCGGCCAGTGGGATAAGTGCCAGCCCATTGTCGCCGCCCAGTGGTGGTGGTGGTATCAGTGCCAGCCCACTGTCGCCGCCTGGCGGTATCAGCGACATCAACAAACTCTATCGCAAGTCGCCCTTTATGCAGCGGAAGCTGAGCAACGGAAACCCTCATCATTATCAGCAGCAGCAGCACTACAAATACAACGATGAGAGCCCCAAGAAGGAGTCGATGTTCAGCAGCATTGGTGGGTATAGTCTAAGTCTGGAGTCTAAGCAGTAAGCGAATTAGTCTGGGCTTTGCCAAAGAACATCAAAGAATAGTCTAATCGCAGGGAGACTCGTTCCTTATCTTATCTGTTCCTCATTCTCTTGCGTTTTGTACTTGCAGGCCAATCGATTCTACGCAATCTGACGACATCGCCCTTTAGCCAAAAGAAACACCATGGAACATCGTCAGCGTCAGCATCGACGACACCAACTGCAACACCAACAGCAGCAGCAACAAAATCAACAGGAACTACAACACTGCCGCACAACAACCAAACAACCACAACAACCACAACAACAACAACAACCATGGATATAACGGTAGCAGCAATGGCAACAACAGCGCCAGCGACAGCACCCAGCACGCCACATTGGCGGCTGCCAGCGGATAATCCCTTAGCCTACGACAGCTGTGATAGTAGTAGTAATGTGAATGTGAATTTGAATGCAAACACCCTGACCCTGGGCCTATCCTCACCCTCCCCATCGCTGCAGCGCAGGCCATTTCCCACAGAGATACAAACACAGGCGGCAGTGGCAGTGGCAGCCCCAACAGGATCGCCGGTAACTTTGCAGCTCAACTGCCAACTACAGCAGCAGCAACAACCACAGCGTCTGCAATCTGGGAATCAAAGCCCCATAGGTAATATTTGATAAGAGAATTTTTAATCGAATCTGTGGATAAATCTCTAGCTCTCCCTTTGTCGTTTCAGTGCTGCAACGTTTCTACCATCAGCAGAACCAGCTTCGGGAGAAGGAGGCCGCCGAGCGGTACCAGCAGCAGCGGCAGCAGCAGCCAGTCGGCGGTACCAGCACGAACCCATTCCACAGCAACTACGTGCCGCCACCGCCCTCGACGCACTCCACATCTAGTCAGTCGTCCACGCAGTCAACGTGCTCGCAGATTGCAGCTCCCCTCGCCAGCCAATCGCCACCCGGAATCGCGACGACTGCGGCTGTGGCGGCGGCCGGACACTTTGGGGTGGGCAGTGCGGAGCAGCTGCAATACCAGCCGCTGCCCCTAACGACGGCGGAGGCGGCCACCAGTCCCAGATCGCAAGATCAGCCCCTGTACCAGCAGCAGCAGCAGCCGCAGCAGCCGCATCCACAGATGGAGTATGTCGGTGGAGGAGGAGGAGGCGTAGGCGGTGGCGGATCGATGGTGGCCAGCAAGTTGAGTAAGCTTTATGCTCGCCGACAACTTTTGGGCCAGAGCTCGAGCAGTGGGGCGAGCAGCAGCAGCCTGGACGGGAAGGAGCAACACGATGCGGGTGAGTGATGCGCCACCGCCTCATATCTTCATCTTTTGGCTGCCGCTTTTGGGTTTGCTTTGAGCTTGAGCTTTGGGGGAAAATCTTTTCGATTGCATTTACATTTTCGTTTCGTCCTTTCTCTCTTTGTTTATTTTTTCTCCACACGCGCACTGCACCTCCATGCACCACAACACCGCACACAAAACGCACGCCATAATCATTGCACTGCCTCCCACAAATCAATCAATCCATCAATCAATCAAACAACCATCAATCATCGTTGCATCAGGCTGGTTCAACACACTCGCCGGCGCCATGAAGCGACAGTTTGCCACCTATGTTAAAACTCAATTGAATTCCACAGCCACGTCACCGGTGGCCAGCATGGGTGAGCCACAGCCACAGTTACAGCTACACCACCACAACCAAAACCCGAACCAGAACCAGTACCAGTACCAGCACCAGCACCAGCAGCAACAACCTATGGAGTCCATGTCGAGTCCAGTGCAGCCACAGATGCAGATGCAGTCGCAGGTACAGCCGCCAGCCTACAGGAGTGTCGTAAACAATGGCGGCGGTGGCGGCAAGGCCTACTATTATCGCACCCTCTCAGCGGCCAGCAGCAGCAGCAACACCAGCCAGAGCACATCTCCCACCACAGAGCCGCTGGGCAGCAGCGCTGGCTTTCTGCGGCGTTATGGCAGCGGTGGTGCAGGTGGTCCTGGTGGCGTCGGCGGTGGCAGCATAAGCACACCGCCCAGTCCGCACATTCTGGCCGGTCTAGATCGCAGGCATCGGAGTCCGGATCCGCCGCCGCGCTACAATCGCGGCCAGTCACCGTTGCTGCTGCGCAAGAATCTGCTAGAGCTGAGCGGACAGCCGCCGGGCTCCCCCCTGCTCCACAGACGGTGCGTATTTTCCTGTCGATTGTTGGCCTGCTCTAAGCCGTGTTAATGCTATTCTCTTCCCTTTTAGATATGTGTCGGCATCGCCGCCGTTGCCGCCACCGCGACGCGGCTCTGAGAGCGTTCCGGGATCACCGCAGCACTTCCGCACCCGCATCCACTACACCCCCGAGCCGCAGAGACGCATCTATCGCACCATAGATCAATGAGTGGCGCTGCAAATCATGGTCATGTGATGCTGGTATGGCTTCGATGACGATGCCGGCGGCGCCGGTGATGCCTCCGCTGCCTCCGTTCTCGATGCATCAATGGGGGACCAGGCACCAATGTCGATGCCTACACCTCGAGGCAACTTGAACACCGCCACAACGGTGGGGGGAATGAGAGGAGCGGGTCGCAGGGCATACTCGGCGAGCGGCTCGTATGCCAGCTTGTATGCGGATGCGGATACGGATACGAATGCGGATGGGAATGGGGATGCATGGCCAGGAGCTCCAGTGGCTCCAGCAACAGCAAAAAGCAGCAGAAATGGTAACCGATGGATGGATAAGGCGCCGTGGACATGTGATTGAGACAGACAGACGGAGACGGGCAAAGCAAACGAAAGTGTTCAAAAGTCTTATACGTATAAGTGTTTGGCCTCAGCGAAAATCTTCTTCATCTTCAAAGACCCTAGCTCTAATTTATTCTAATCTCCTTCCTTTTGTATTCTCTTTCCTTTTTGTTTACATTACTATCCTTGTTTAGAATCGAAATCAAAAGATATATATAGACAATTATATCGACCTATATCCGAGTCTTATGCATATATAGAAATTCCTTTGCGCAATAGTTGAAAGCAATAATGTTTGTACATTGAGATATGTATCCGTATATCCAGCTACCTATCTATATGCCACGCCCCTTTCAATGTTAAACGTTCACATTATACAACTATATACACAGATATATACAAGCATATACCTATTATATACATGATTATAGTATGTATTCCATATAGGAAGTCAAGAGCAATTTCGATTTGTACGAAGAATGTATACACCCAGAAAATAAGAAAAAACTAAAAACAAAACAAAAAAGAAGCAATCCCTAGGAGGGACTCTACCCTCTGTAAATATTTGTAGTCCATTTAACATGTTCCTTAACCAGACCAGACTCATACGCATACCTTTCTGCCCCTCACCCTCGTGTTGTATCGAAATCTAATCACAGCAGCAACCCAACATCAAAGTGCATAACTTATTAGCCACAACTATCAACCAACTAGCTAAATAGACGCCCAATCAAAATTGGAGAACTTCAGTTGATTTGTATTGTATAGTAGAGAAGAGCCTTGTATATAGACAGAAAGTAGAATGTAGCAGAAGTAGGAGATGTGGCATGATGAGCTTGATGTGTTTGCAAATTCGTTTTAGATTATTTTTAAATATTTGTTCATTCAACCGCAAAACAGATGGGGGAAATCCAAGCACATAACATGGGAAGCAAAAAATATTATAACCGACTACTGTAACGATTATGATAATGCAGCAAGTGTTTTATTTATTATATACGAGTACGAGTATGTACGATTATGTACGAGCATTCGGCAACAAGCTACAATTCATGAAACGATCTGTTTTCGACTGATTTATGTGTTAAAGTTTAAGCTTTGGTACCGAGTATGTCTAGGCCTATCCATATATTGTAATAATGTAATGCGAGAAGTATCTGTGGGTGTGCGTGCATACCCCCCATACCCCCCATCAAATGATCCAAAGGTGTATACGCGCTCACCCATCCATACTGTACTCTCTCTATGGCACACACACCAGTCTGTCTATGCGAGATGTGTACATACATACGTGTACGTGTACGTTTTTAGTTTTTATGCCCATATTGTATATTGTAAAAACATTCAACTGAAAAACAAATAAACCATCAAACCGAACATTTTCAACTCTTATGATAATCCTTCAACCCTAACCCAAGACGAACTGCAAGCTTAGATGGAGTGTGATGTCATTGGTCCACCATTCCCGGCATTCCATCGATGGCACGTTTCAGCGGTTTAAAGCAAAAGATTGAATGATTTGTAACTTTTAAAAGACATTTTTGGAATTTTGCAACCGGAACTACAATGGCTTTTTGTATGGTTTCTTCTGCTGGAGTCACAGGACTGATAGTTGTTTGTAGAACCCCGCAAAAACTATGAACGAATAGTCAGTCAATTGAATGATCAGACTAACTTTGGATGTTGTCTGTCCGGTTTTACTTGTATTTGCTCGAGTTGTATAGCTTTGGCTTGGAGTAAAGTCGAATCTCCTCATCCACAATGGCCAGTTCCTTGTCAAGTTCGGCTCTGCGGTTGCGCACGCACAGACTCTGCGATGTGATGAGACTGATGAGACCATCGTAGCGCTTCTGTGCGCTGTTTTAATGGTCATCACGAGCCTGCTCCGTGAGCAGACATTCCGGATCCTTTGCATCGGCCAGGTCCTTGGCCGTGGCCCTTTCGCGCTTCTCCTTGCTTCATCTCGTGCTGTTGACAAGAGCAAAGCTCAGTCAGTGGGGAGGGGATACACAATTTACAATGTACTCCCAGTTTTCAGTTTTTGGATCATCATTCAGCTGCTATCGTCTTCGCTATATTTATACCGATTGCTCCGTTTGTAGTTGCCGTTGTACTCACCCATCATGGATGACCCATCAAAACTGCATCAAAAAGAGCACAAAAACATGGCACATTAATACATATATTACTAAAGGGATTTCTACTTACCACGAATACTGAAATACTGAAATTTTTTTTGTTTTGCAGTCAGTCGAGCTGCGTCGTTGAATGTTTTGAGTTTTGTACGCTCGATGACAACTTTCAAATTGTGATCGAATATTAAAAACGCACTCGTGTTTTTAGTAACGTAAAGTCAGGCTACTTGTATGGTTTATAAGTTGAAAGTGTTATATTTTGACTTTATTTGGAATAAAAAATATATATTGTAGCAGGTTATTTGTTTTAAGCATTATATCTTTTGAATAAGCGCGCGTTGGTATCGTCCACGACACCGATACATCGAGTGGAGATACCAATAGGTTAAGTAGATCACTAAGAACTATCGATGAGCGGGTCATCGGGATTGCGGGAGGAAGGGGACACTTCGATTGTACTCATCTTGCGGACCGGTCGCATACAAAAGGAATTAAAAAAAGAAGAACTATTAAATAATAATCTGAGGGTGTGCCTATTTCTTAATTCACCAAGGGCCGCCTACAAATTCAGAAGTGGAATGCATGCATTGCATTCTATTTCTAGTGTTCGTTCGGCAATATTCAACACAAAACTGAAGTACCTGGTCAATGCGGACTCATCTCTGCGACCAACCAATTTCGCTGTAGCGATTAAATATAAACAAAAAAATAAATAAAATATCATTCATTGACATCGGCTAAACAACGTCGACTACCATCAGAGATGTCGGATTTGGTTGGAGCAGGAGAATATTCAGCGGCGCAACTGCGCGAGTGGCTTGGATCCCTAGAATTGCCAAAAAACGGAACCAAAGCAGCCATGGCAGCCCGACTAAACGAAGTCCCGGTAGAGAAACGCGGACAGGGGCCACCAGCAGCAGACATGAGCGAGAGCGAGACGGAAGAAGAGTCGGTTCAGAACATTCCAGTCTCCCCAGAAAAAAATCTAACGGTGAGGTCATGGAAGAGACCGATAAGGCGACGCCGGCTGGCGTGCCAGGCAGCAACGACTCGACGAATATAGAGTAGTCAAGTGTACCAGTGGAGTACGAGTAGGAGCGCAGACTCAGACTCTTTGTTCTTACATCATACATAAATGAGTCATGCAACGACGATACGATGTCGTGTGCGTGTGTAAATATGTGAATTTTAGAGGACGTGTTCATATTTCTCACTCAAAATGCTTTCCAATTTGCCCATTGAGATAATTGATCAAATATTCAATTACCTGAATTTGAAAGACCGACTGAATATGGCTCAAGTCAGCGAACATCTTGGATCTGCATATGCATACCAAGCTCGCGTAAAACACAAGAAGCTCGATTGCTCCAGATGCTATGTTCTTACATCATACATAAATGAGTCATGCAACGACGATACGATGTCGTGTGCGTGTGAAAATATGTGAAAATTAGAGAACGTGTTCATATTTCTCACTCAAAATGCTGACCAATTTGCCCATTGAGATAATGGATCAAATATTCAATTACCTGAATTTGAAAGACCGACGAACATCTTGGATCTTTATATGCATACCAAGCTCGCGTAAAACACATGAAGCTCGATTGCTCCAGATGCTATGTTCTTACTTCATACATAAATGAGTCATGCAACGACGATACGATGTCGTGTGCGTGTGAAAATATGTGAAAATTAGAGAACGTGTTCATATTTCTCACTCAAAATGCTGACCAATTTACCCATTGAGATAATGGATAAAATATTCGATTACCTGAATTTGAAAGACCAACTGAATTTGGCTCAAGTCAGCGAACATCTTGGATCTGCATATGCATACCAAGCTCGCGTAAAACACAAGAAGCTCGATTGCTCCAGATGCTATGTTCTTACATCATACATAAATGAGTCATGCAACGACGATACGATGTCGTGTGCGTGTGTAAATATGTGAAAATTAGAGAACGTGTTCATATTTCTCACTCAAAATGCTTTACAATTTGCCCATTGAGATAATGGATAAAATATTCGATTACCTGATTTTGAAAGACCGACTGAATATGGCTCAAGTCAGCGAACATCTTGGATCTGCATATGCATACCAAGCTCGCGTAAAACACAAGAAGCTCGATTGCTCCAGATGCTATGTTCTTACATCATATGTACATAAATGAGTCATGCAACGACGATACGATGTCGTGTGCGTGTGTAAATATGTGAAAATTAGAGAACGTGTTCATATTTCTCACTCAAAATGCTGACCAATTTGCCCATTGAGATAATGGATCAAATATTCAATTACCTGAATTTGAAAGACCGACTGAATATGGCTCAAGTCAGCGAACATCTTGGATCTGCATATGCATACCAAGCTCGCGTAAAACACAAGAAGCTCGATTGCTCCAGATTTTCAGTCGACGATCTTCGAGTAATGCTGCCACTATGCGGGCACACAGTTACGTCTTAGAAGCTGTAGAGGGATTTCAACAGTCAAGGATACCGTACAAAGGAGTATGGGCAGTAGCGAACATGAAACCACGGTTGGAAAAAGGCAGCGAGGCAGACGTCACAGGGGAACAAAGCAAAGAAAATGATGGTGAAGCATTAACGTAGAACACTAAGTTTAAAATGTACTCAGCCGTAACAAATAAGTCAAACAACAAGGTTAGGAGTTCACGAGCACTCCGGTCAGGATGGCCGAATTGTAGCAGGTTATTTGTTTTAAGCATTATATCTTTTGTTATTTTCTTTGTATCGGAATTCCATTAGCAGCATTAGCAGACACTAAAAGCCCTACACGTTTGTCCTACTTGAAGACTTAAGGCGACTTACTTTGAGGTGTTTGATTGCATGGCCAAGCCCATTGTAAATTAATTGATAACTGGAATAAATGGAACAATCATTACCTACGAGAGGAATAGGTATTGGTATTGGAAGGTAGATAGTTGGCCTCTAGGAGGGAGTTGTAATACAAAGAGAAGTTGATCAGCAGCTGGTCAACAGTGCACTGTTGTAAAAGAGGAACCTTCAGCAGTTGACTTCTTTGAATTCGAGGATCAAGTGGAAAGAAAACGCAAATTCGCGACATTTCGTGAACTCATCAAAAATTACGAATACGAAACGAAGCCGTCACAACTACTTCAAGAACCTACCGAAAGAGCTCAAGGAGGAGGGCTGCAGCTACGAGGGAATATTTATAGACTTTGAGAGCAATATCTACGGGCACATAATTGATTTTATGAGCGATATGCTCGTTTAGGGTTGGTTACTGAAGAGCAAACTGATCATACATGTCTACCTGAAGAACTAGTCATCTACTATTAATATAATATATGTAGTTTTATTAATATTTTATATTCCTGCACTTTTACAATCCCATCCTGTTATAATCTATTAAACCACACAACATTTTAAACTCCGCGCCCAGCTGCTAGTTGCGGAACTAGCTAAGTTTCTGCATTAGCCAGCACTTAGCGCTTCGAATTAAAGTTTTTAATTGGGCCAAACTATTGGGCGATTCAGCATACAGCAAACGTGATATTTGAAGTGATTTGCAATGACAATAAACGCAACTTTCTGCTGCGTGTTGAGTACATCGCTGATCTGCTTTAAAATATGAAAATTTAAATTAAAATACCCAACACGCCTAATGGTAATTTGAAAGTACATATCCGTGAATAAGGCTCCGATTGAATCATTTTCATAGCCAGAATGACGAAATTCATGTCCTGTGCCTACCCCCCACCCCTACTGAAGGGATGTTTTTTCTTGCTCATTCCTCACTCTACCACATGCCTCGCGCAATGTTCGGCCATGTTCCCCCTCCTGAAGCGATTTTTTTTCTTGCTCATTCCTCACTCTACCACATGCCTCGCGCAATGTTCGGCCATGTTCCCCCTCCTGAAGCGATTTTTTGTCTTGCTCATTCCTCACTCTACCACATGCCTCGCGCAATGTTCGAACGTGAGGAATGTGGCTGGTAAAACAGCGTGTTGGGGTGAGAAGTGATGTGGATGACAGAAGTTCAAACTGTTGTGAAGGTGCATGTGTCTATAAAAGTAGATGTTGCTACTTCTAAAGCTGAAAAGAAAATGACGAGTAGCCTGCCGGCAGCGCAGAGGCAGAGTAGCCATAACTTGCAGCGACTTTTCCGTTGTACGAATTAGAATGGGACGGCAACAGCCGCATTCGCTGCACGTGCTATCATTCGTCTTATTCATGGTAGAATTACTACTAGGTAACGTCGTCAGCTGAGTGCAGGCCCATAAGCTTATTCACCACGCTCTCTCAGCTCTCAGAGAGGCAAGCTATCTCTCTCTAGCAGATAGCAAACGTTTTACGTTCTGCACTCTTCGTTTTTATTGTTTCTGCTGACAGCAAAGAAAAGATGTTCGATAATAAATGAGCTAAATAATGGAGCTAAAATACTTCCATGCAAAGTTTTGGATCGGCACAGCAAACAATATTTTGCAGACATTTTCATTTCTAAAAATAAAAAATACATCCAAAATAAAAAAGTACTTGCATGTACAGTACTTAATTTCATTGTCTTCCGCTTACGCCTTCATTCGTAAGCAATGAAGAAAAAGAAGAAGAAGACAATGAAAAAATTCGTGCGCTACACAACCTCTTTCGTCGACGTTTGGCAAACGACTGACAAGATTTACCGGCCTCGAATGAGAAGCACTGTGGTGAATCCGTCACCTTGTTACTAATTTCACCATGGTCTTATTCTTCGTTTACCTATACACAGCAACAACAAATATAAGGCAATGGCTGCCACAGCTGCCAAATTTTTTAGCTATTTTCCTCTAAGTTAATTTACAGCTAGTTTTGGTCGTTTTTAAAGTTTCATATGTTTATCATTATATTTCTGGTGTTCATTCGGCAAACAACTCTTTTTTGAGTTCAAAATTTTCAGCAACAATTTTTTTTTTCTAATATTCAACATAAAGAACCTGGTCAATGCGGACTCATCGTATGCGACCAACCAATTTCGCCGTAGCAATTAAATAACAAAACAATATGTAGACAAATAAATTTATATTATCAGGAAAACTGAATATTTAAAATAAATATTTGGACATGTTCTGCTACATTTTTTATTACTTGCACCGCAAAAAGTAGTTATTTTTCATCTCAAAAATTGACAGCACTGATGACTGCTTAAATGTTCAGGAAAAACGGTTTTTTCGAATGATAAAAACGTTCAGTTCGCCAAGCTTGCCTGTTATGTATTACATATGTACATATGTATATACATAGAAACATATGTACATACATAGACACATACATATGTACATACATAGACACATATGTACATACATACATATGTATGTAAGTAGATATGCCTGTCTGTCCGTCTTGTTTGACGCCTGTTTTGCAGATAATATTTGTTTGTGCATGTGGACAAGCAGTCATCAAATGAATCAAGTTTATTTGAAAATTTTGACCACCTCCTTCCACACCCAGAAAGAGCGAAAATCAGCTATGTACATGCACAATTTTTAAGATACATACATACATACATAGGTGCCGTAACTGACGGCCACACCTCACAGATCCGCAAATAAGGCTCCGCTTGCGAGCTCTGATCAAAAGCCACGCGGTAGACGAAAGTGTGCATCGCAACGCATGATACATATGTACATACATACATACATACATATGTCGTAGATATGTATGTGTGTCGTGGGTATGTGCGTAAACTATGCTGTCAGCTATTCCATGTTTCTTTTGTTCGCATGGCTGCTGACAGCGATGTTTGAGAGCGAGAGGGAGACTCGCCTCTGCCGAGTGTGGCGGTGGTATGTTGGTGGCCCCTGAGAGAGAGACAGGGAGGGTGATCTGGTCCCTCTGAGAGAGAGAGGAAGACCAAAAGGGAATAGCAAAAGTAGAGAGAGAGCAATTGGGTGGATTGGATCATGAAGTAATTATGTATATATATATATATATATATATTTATGTATATTTATATACATAGTTACTTCATGGATTGGATAACAATGGAGTGTGCTGATCAACACTTTGATGGCATGAGGCTTAAAATTGCCCATTGCAAGAAAAGGAGTTGAAGTTTTCTTTTTATACCCGGTACTTGAAGAGTAAATAGGGTATATTGTATTTGTGCGGATAACGGTTGTATGTAACGCACAGAAGGAAACGTTTCCGACCCCATAAAGTATATATATTCTTGATCAGCATCAATAGCCGAGTCGATTGAGCCATGTCTGTCTGTCCGTCTGTCCGTCCGTCCGTCCGTCTGTCCGTCTTGTTTGTCGGCTAGTTCTCAGAGACTATAAGAGCTAGAGCCACCAAATGTTGGCACCAGACTGCTGTATGCTCACACTGAAACCAGTGTATTTCAAAAATGAGCCCCGCCCCCTTCCGCCCCCGCAAAACGGCGAAAACCTCCCAAATCTTTGAATTTTGAAGATAACAGAAAACTAGAAACGCCATTCCGTAGGGAATGACCATATCTATCAGATCACCAATTGGGATCCGATTGGATCATTATTATAGCCACAATGATTACTGGTGATCTATGCGCGCTATTTTTCAAATTTTTCAATGTTATCACTTAATAAACATGTCTCTCTTAATAATTTACATACATTTACATACTGTAGACAAAGTCTCGCACTCGCTGGCCCATTGCGTGGGCGCTGACTTGGCCATGGGCGCAGGCATAGCTGTGAAGTTCAAGGAGGTCTACGGCAAGGTCGATGAGCTGCGTGCCCAGAAGGCGGCCATCGGTGATGTGGCTGTGCTCAAGGATAATGATCGCTACATTTACTATCTGGTGACGAAGCCACAAAGCTGGGGAAAACCAACATACGAGTCGCTGCAGTCATCTCTGGAGCAGATGCGCGAACACATGGTGAGTGGCTTGCGCTAACTTTTAGATCAATTCTTTGCTTATGCATTTCGAACCTTTTCGCAGCGCAAGAACCATACCGCGCATCGGTTGCGAAGAAGATATCAAATAAAAGAAGTATACATATACATACATATACCTAACATCAATTGTATCTATTATGGGAATGGGAAATATGTGCAATTGAATCCTTAATCCTTGATGTCCTTGAAGCGAGAGAGATTGAAAAGGATCGGGGAAGTTGTCCTGATTACGAAAAGGTGTGGCACATTCTGATCGGCCCACAAATATAGGAGAAAAGAAGAAAACAAAACTGTTCTGTCGTTGTTCTCAAAATTTGTTGTAAAAAAAAAAACGTACATTAAAAGATGTTTTTGTTATTGTTGTACAACAAACACTTTCTTGTAGTGAACCAACCACGCCAACGCCAAGTAACTAAAATGAATTGCGGTTTAATAGCGTCCAGCGTCTGTTGGTCTGAAAATTTTCCAGTTTTCGTCCATTTCAGTGAAACAATTTCAAAAGTTCACAGTGGCGTTCCAACACAGATCGGCCAATTCTCGAACTACGTTATTTTAGTTCCAGAAATGACCGTCTTCATCGCGTGGGCGCCACTGTGCAAAGAGGTGACTGTCAAAATTTGACAAAAATAGCAGGAGAGATTTGTTTTGTTGTTTTCTCCTTTATTTGTAGTCCGTCCAGGATGTGCCACGCCCCCTCGTGATCGGCACAATGTCCTGGATCCTTTGCGACCAGTTCGGGTGCAAGGACATTAAGGATAATGCCATTTTCACGTTTTTTTTTGGTTTTTAATCTCTACAAGGCTATAGCTCAGCAGTTTCCTGTCGAAAAAGGACATGTCACGCCTCCTCAGGATCGGGAAAATGTCCCGGATCACTTCGGGTGCTAGGACATTAAGGATAATGCCATTTGAATATTGTTTTTCTATATAATCCCCTTCAACGCTATAACTCGGCTGTTTCCTGTCGGATCAGGACATGGCATGCCTCCTGGCGAAGGTACGAGTCTCCTGTATCGCTTGAGTCCATCAAGGACCACAAGGACTGCAGGATATGGCTGTCCTACGCTATTTTGTAATTGGGAACTTTTCAGCCTGAAAGTATGCTATACTTTTGAGAACAAAAGCAGCCCCCAAAAGATACTTCAGTTTATTGGCCTCTGCCCCTGACACGTCTCTGCCGCTGCCTCTGCCGCGACTCTGCAGTGTGTGTCTATAGGGGAGGGTGGCGAGCTAAAGGAGCGTGTTGGCGTGAGTAGTGTTGTTGATGTAGATGACAGATGAAGAGAAAATGTAAAATTTGACAAATAACCGCTAAGTTGCAGATGTAGTACTGAGTGCCGGGTATAAAAGTTGTGACGCGTAAGAAGCGTCTCACACGTCCCTTCTCGTTTATTTTGATTTTTAATGATTTACTACATGAAAGTAGTCTGTTGTAGTTACAATTGTTTTTTAATAAATATTTGTTTTCTTAGGCTCTTGATTCTAAAATAAAGTGCAACTTTCTTGCTGCAATAATAAAATATATTGTGCGTAGGGAAGGGTTAACATATGCGAACAACAATTTGTCCGCGCCCTTCCGCGTCGACAAGCAAACTGACTTAACTCTTAGGAAATAACACGACGAACGCAGCCGGCGACGGGCCCTCCTTATATAATTTCTTCATGCGCCTCAAACAGCCAAAGTACAAGCAGAGGAACTCCCCTGCCCTCAGCCCACGACACATATATCTTACTCACTCTCGCATAATACAGTCATGAAAGCACGAAAAAAGGAGGACAACAAATCAGGCAGTCCCAATTCCCCGTCCCCCCGCCATAAGTAAAAACGTTTATTTTTTTGCACTGAAAAAATTAATCAAAACAAATCATCGAATCTCACGAGTCTCACAGTAAAAACCAATAAGCACACAATTTGATGTATAATTTTTTTTACATTTTTATTATTTTTCTGTAGTTAAGTTGCGTGTTTTTATGTTTTGCATGGCTCTGGCAATTACAACATTTAGTAAGCTTCTGCATAATTCTGCAATTCAATTGAGTTTTGTGTTTTCTTATTTAACAAACATTTTTTTTGAGATTTTTCTGTAGTGTAATTTTGTTTTGCGCTTCGTAGATCCGAAGATCGTTCATAGGTCTGTTTTCAGATCAGCTCAAAAAGAGTCGTGGCTTTGCACGGAGTTTTCTTTTTGGGTTTGTTTTTGTTTTTTTGTTTTTTTTTTTGGTTTTGTTTTGCTATCAAAAGTGTGCCGCGGGGAAGCCTGGCCTTCCCTGTTCAACTTTTGTACATGTGTAGGCCACAATGGTCAGTGGTCAGTACAGTTTGGGTTTGGACAGACCAGGCTGAATCCCGGCAAGTCCGAGATTTTGGGGGCCGTGACAGTAGTTGGGAGTAGTTTCGGTTAGTTACAGCACGGCACAAAAAACACTTAGAAACGCCTCTGGCTCCAAATAATGTACATATGTATGCATGTATGTATTGTAAATATATTTTATGTACATATGTATGTATGTATATATTTTTTGTGTTTTATTGGTTTTTGGTTTTTGCGATGCATTTTTGCTACTCGCTTGACTTTTCTTTCCGGTTTGCTCTTCAGCTTTCTGTGGGAAATGGTAAATGGTAGGTAAATACATCAATACATTCAGTTCAAACAGTTATTTTGACTCGATAAGACTCGATAGACAGTTAAAATACAGCTATGCATGTTTCCATTGTATTGATTTTGGTTGCTATTTATTGTACATACTTCTGTATGTATTTATCTGTAGAGGCTAATCACACATAAAACACAAAAAAAAAGAACCCACAAAAAAACGCCAACAACTGTTGCATTTGTATGTATATACATATGTACATATGTATGTATGTATGTATATGGTTAATCTGAGTGGACTGTTCGTCGTCTGGGGTCTCTCATTCACAAGGCCATCGTTCTACCATAGGGCTCTATTTCCATAAAATCGTGATTTTTGTTTTGGGTTGGAAATGAACCTTTGCTTCGTTCGAAAAGATCCATTCCTAGGCATTATATGCTACCCATTGTCTTTCCCAACCTCCGCCAGTGCTTAGTCGTTCTCAGTTGATGTACATATGTACATATGTAAGAATTTATTTCGGTCTCTGGGTATCCCACATTATCAGATAAATGTCTCATCGTTACTACAAAAAAAATAATTTGATTTTACCCCTTACAGTGTTCCGTTTTTATCTGCGTCAAAGGTCATTTGATAAAAGTCCGTCACAAATAAGAGGACCTCTGTGTGTAGGTTTTGGAATTTATAGAAATCCAACAATACGTTCAAAAATTCGTTTTGTTCTCTGTTCATTTCGGTTGTCGCGTTACCAATCCCGTACGTTCCGTTCTGTCCTTTCGGATCAATGTTCTATTCTACTGCTCTGACTATTTTGATATATGTACATACAGATATACTATCACACATATGTATGTACATACACAAGAATCTATTTGTATATAGTATGGGTATTTGTTGTATCTGCTTCGATTATAACTATTTGTTCACATTGAAAGCGTTTAATTGAGGTTTCCTCTTTGCTGTTGTGGTTTCTCGCTCAGTGTTTTTGTGTGTGTATTTTTCGCTTAGGATTGAAAAAGAGTTTTCCTCTTATTTATTTATCTTATTTTCCCAGTGTTGTTTCAGGCATTCTTTTCATTTGTTTCATTGGTTTTAACAAGTAGTAAGTAGTTGTGTAGATATTGAATTTTGATATATGCGACTTTGAACATTTATGTGAAACCCTTTCGGAAATGCTGCCGTTTACATTTAGTTTTCTCTTTTGTTTAGAATTTGCTTTGCTTTACCGACTTACCGGCCACAAACTGTACATTTGTTTATGTATTTTGCCAAGTTGTCTTAATTGAAGTTGTTCTGTTTTGGGACTGGGTTTATGCTTTTTTTTTTCGGTAAGTAGTCCTCAAGTGAACTGTTTGGAGTGTGTCAGGCATTAACCCTAAATCCATGAAATATACATTGAGCGTACAATTATCTGAGAGACCAACACGGAACGAGGTTTTTGGGTTAACATTTTGTCTTGAGAATCTTATCTATGGGCTCCTCATTCGGATGTTTCTATATCCTATCTATGTATGTATTTATGTCTGTTTCTTTGAATTGTCCTTTGATGCTCTGCTTTAAAGGTTCGCTTCTTTGTGTGTTTTGTTTTGTTTTGGGTTTCGATAGATCTTCGTATTGTATGTATGGAGATATAAAATTTGTTTGTGGGTTTTTACAGAGGGCTTTGGGCTTTTTTTATCTCTTACACATGCATGTATGTATATGTATGGGCTGTAGGTTACTTCTTAGTATTTGAGTGTATTCTACAGGATAATTGTGCAACTTGGAGCCTTATTAGAAAACCTTCTTTGGTTTTTTGTTTTTGAGTGTGTGTTTCGGTACATTCTAGCGCTCTTTGCTGTAGCAATACCAAGATTTTGTGCGGGTTCATTTGAGGATGTTGTTTTCCCGGAGGGATCAGTAGGCAAGGCTGTGGCTATGGAGGGGCGCAGCCAAGTCGGGGAAGGGCGGTTGTGGTTGGTCCTATGCTAAAAACTGGTTTGATATTGATATGACAGACAACATTTAATACTGCTTACGGCTAGAAGTATTGGCTGCAAAACTCGATCCTAACCTAAGGGACATTTGCATATTTACTCGATCAAAATGCAAACCAAATGCCCCAAGCTAACATTCACTTTGAGATCCAAAAGCTGATATTTTGAGCCACTGGCGAACATCAATCCATTAAGCAATTAAGCAACGTTTTCGATATTCCTAGACGTCCCAAAAGGTACATTCAATCATTAATTCTGTTTGTGAACATTGAGCGAACATCAATCAAGCAAAAAGACTAGAGATAATATTCTTAGCTATGCCTAGGCATCGTAGGGATCGTAGGCAACAACGTTTTAGACATTATGCAACTTTGTGGATCTTCTGTGCAATGGCATTCAAGGATGCATGCATTAAATCCAATCCAAAATCCTATAAATATACATACAATATACAGCTGCTGCTATTTGTGCCACTTTTTGTTGACACTTCAATTATCGCTTATAGCTTCGGAAGGCATCAAACATGGAGATGCCATTCATTTTCCGCGTTTTCGGGAAAATTCGAATTCGAATTTCATGCGTGAAAATCATTCACGTTCCAAGGTAAATTATTTTCACAAATACATAACATAACAACATTTATAAGATTTATGTTTTCGCCCTGCCTTCCTCCCTTTTTGTCAACAAAACAAAAATCCTGGCCACGCCCCCATGGTGTCTGTTGTATCCCTTAGGGGGAAGTTCTACAAATATTTGTTCTGTTTTCTCTGTTTTGTAACTTGCATCTGCAAGAGTTTTGTTTCAATGTTTTCAAGGTTCTATTGACTCTCATACAATTGTTAAAGAGTTTTTAGTTTTTTTTTTGTCTCTTGTGTTGTAGTGTGCTTATTTTTTACTCTGGTTTTCTCAAGTGTTTCCTCAGCCCATCCTCCTATGTACATATGTATATTCGAGTTGGTTTTTGGGGTGTTTGGTTTTGGGTTTTATGCCAGCGCTAATATCTAGAGATGCCTAGGCTTATGCTGGGTAGTGGTATGCGGTTTCTGGTTTCTGGTTATCGTAGTACATACCTACATGCTCTATAAGTTGTAATCGTTATGTACAATGGGTCATGTTGTTGGTTAGGTACATACACATATCCTTTAAATTACTCTGTGTATATGTATTTATATCATTTGTTTATAGTAAGTATAAGTTGCATGCCATGTACAGCAAAGGGCATGCCGAGATGTTCTTAGGGTACTATATTGTATCTCTCGTTTCCAAACACGGTTGGGTAGGTAGAACACATCGTGAGTAGTAACTACATTCAGAATGTTCTTCAACCAAAAAGACACACAAAAAAAGACCTATGCTCTCGTACTATTTGTCAGAATCGTACGATTCGTTTGCTTTACAGTTTGGTTAATCCTATTGGTTGGGCAAGAGGAGTTTTGCATACCCATCTCCATCTTACAATGCTTAATTTTCTAAGGGTTAACATTTAAATTCTCTTTTTTTTGTGGGGATTTTGTCTTTTGGGATATACATAGGGGTCTTAGTGGGGGGTTTTCTTTGCTTACATTCTCCACTACAGCGGAATCTCAAAAATTGTCCAGAAATTAGAAGTGATTCTAATTTGTGAGACTCTGCTGTAATATTATTGATACAAAAAAAAATTCTTTATCATCTGTTTTTGTTTGGTTACATTTTTGGTTTTTTCTTTTTCTTACAAGATTTTTTTAAGTCTTTGTTTTACATCAGTAAGCGTCTCTTTATTGTTTTTTTTTGTTTTTTTTTTTGGTTTCTTCTTCTTTTTTTTCTTTATTGTTTTAATCCGATTTTCGCATCGAAACTTTCTGCATTTGTTCGTCTGCTTATCGGTCTTAATTTTTTTTTTTTTTTTTTTAACCTTTTTTGATCAAAAATCGAATGCCATTTGGGGGGGATATACACTAGATATAGTACCAGCCTGGGAGTGGGGTGGGTTGGGGTTGGGGTGTGTATTGCCACTCTGTTCAATCAACGAATCCTTTCCTTTCCACAAATCCCACAAACAATCATATTGGAGTGCTCAAGGGCCCGCCCCTCAAGTCGTTTTGCGCGGGGTGAATGTAAGAGTTAACAATGTCAGTTTCGATTTGGATGGGCTCAGGCGCTGCTTAGCGGTGGGTTTAGACACAAACACACATGCAAACACTTGCACACTTATAGATACACACACATACACACGAGCACACGCTTCGATAGAGATTATTTTGGTTAATAGCGCCGACCACTTGAACTGCTGCCACTGGGACAGGCACCATCGCCGCTGCTCCCGCTGGCCCCATCGGCCGCCCACCGCTTGCGGCGTGCCTCCTTGGCCGCCTGCATTTGGGCCGCCACTCGGCTGGTGCTCGGGCCCATGTTGAAGCTGGCATAGAGCTCCACCTCCTCGTCGGTGGCGTCGCGCTGCTGCGACTGCTGCTGCTGCATATCGAGGGCGGCGGCCAGGGAGGCCATGGCATAGGCGCGCACATCGTTGGGCGGGTAGACTGCTGAGGCAGAGTGGGGCATGGTGATGGCACCGCCACTGGCGCCACTGGCGCCACCCATGGTGGCATCCATGTTCGTTGTGGCGGTGCTGGTGGTGGCTGCGATGGTGGCACCGAGCGTTGGCTGCTGGTCCAAATCGAAGCTCACATTCTTACTATCTCATCCACCCCGGTGGACTTGCACGGTGGCCTCGGCGGACTCCTGCTGCCGCAGCTGCTGGCGGTAGGCGTCCAGCTCGGGCATGCGGTACGTGCCCAGATTCACCTGCACCATCAGCGTCTCCATGATGCGCTCGTTCTTCATAGACTTGGAGGGCAGAACGACGGTGAGCAGCTCGCTGGGCGAGATGCGGCACAGATTGAGATCGCGCGTCAGCCGCTCCATGATGCACTCGAACTCGAACTGTGTGTCTTTGTTGGGATGGTTCTTCAGCTTGGCCACCTTGTGCTGGGCCCACGCCAGCATCGCCTCGAACTTGCGTATCTCGGGCGTCTGCAGCTCCCTGCACATTATCATCTGCACCATCGACTCGGACAGATGCAAGAACTCCGGGCACTTGAACAGCGCATGCGCCTTGCTCTCCACAAACGACAGAATCATGTTGACCAGCTCCGAGGCGGATGTGTACCGCCAGTAGTAGTTCTCCAGCGAGATGAGCATCGGGCAGACAACCTCGATGCGCAGGAATTGCTTGCAGTGGTGAAAGCACGCCTGCAGCAGCTCCGGCAGATCGTAGTGCTCCGCGGCACACAGCAGTCCTACAAAGTCCAACATTAGTCTGCATCCATCTGGCATGACATCCCAAATGACTCACCCGGTATGGACACACACGTCAGCGGACACGTGCCCGTGTGCAGATAGTCGAGCAGCACACGGAACGTATCCGGATCGAATTCGATGATGTTAAACTCCGTCTGTGCGAGCTTGGCCCGGTCCACCTTTTGGGCATCGGCGCACACGGAGAGCCGGGGCACAGCCAGCTGATTGTTGCCCGGCTTATCCTTGTCCTTGTCCTTGCTGTCCCTATCTGCACTCGACGCAAAACGCGGGATTTATCGATTTTGGGGGGATTTTTGTTTTGGTTGTGGTTGTGGTTCGGTATCGGTATCGGTATTGGTATCGGTTTTGGTATCGGTCCGAGAATCGATTGAAAATCAAAGTTTGCAAATCATACAAAAATAATCGAACCGAATTCCATGGAGCGATTTGGTTGTTTGGTGGGCGGGGTGGCGGTCATCATGAACAAATAATAACGAAAATTAAAAATATTTGTTTTAAATCGGATTAAGGCGTGGGCGTGGGCGTGGGCGAGAGTGGTGAGGCGTTTTGGCGAGTCACGTGAGATGAGAGAGATGACAAAATTTTGTTTGTTGTTTAATTTGAATTCAATTTGTTTGTTGATTTTAATTTTCATTTTGTTTCGTTGAATTAAATGAAAGTAAATATAAAAAACGATTTAGACACAGAGCAAGAGCGAGAGAGAGAGAGAGAGAGAGAGCAAAAACAAGTTGAAAGTTGGCCAATTTTGGTAGCAAGTTTCAGGTGCAAGCAAGTAAATAAATCAATTCATTTTGTGCACAATTACAGCAGAGTAAAATGAAGAAAAGTGTTTTCAAAAAGAGATAACGAATTAAGTTGAATAAATGAAGCAAAAAAGGAGATTCGTGTGTGGGTGTGTGTGCAAAAGTACAAAAGAATATTCCGAAAAGTTTGTGCAGAAATGAGCTCAGGCAAAAATAAATGCAAGACGATTGATTCATGGTTAATGTCAGATTATGTTTATGGATTGAATACACAGCAGGAACACGTGACACGAGTGCAGTAAGGATTAGCCAATTATAGAGAGAATGCAAAAAAAAAAACCAAACGAGTTACGTCCAAAAATATTTGAGGCAACGAAAACGGAAATTATTCGGCATTTTGTACAGTCGATTTTGAAGGACATTTGAGGAGAACAGTAGAACGTCCAGGAGTTCCATTTTGGGGGAGGTGTACAGATATTGGTTGAAGATATTTTGTGTGTTGTGCGACGTGCGTATTCGTATTTGGGGATGCAATTTCGCAGATCACAAAAGAGTATTTTACAGAGAGTTTTGTTTCGGGTTGTACGTGGTGGATATTACGAAGAACGCAGAACGAGGATACGCAAAACAGTGTGTGTATATGACAAAAAGAGAGAGAGAGATATCGAGAGAGACAGAGAGCGGAGAACAAACAGGGGACGTGGAGGAAAAAGAAAGGAAAAAAGAAAGAAAAAAAAGACACGCATCGATATTGTTGCATTGCATTGAATGAGAACCCTTACTCGAACAATCTGTCGACGATATCCACTTCTTTTTGTCATCGGGATTCAGCTGATTCGAGTTCTTGTTGCGTATGGAACGACCCCAGCCAGCCGTAATGGTGCCCAGGCGGGAGAAGGCACGCTTCACCATCGGCGACGATGGCACACTCTTCGGTCGTATCGAGTCCGAGTCCGGCACCGTCAGATAATTGTTGCTCTTCGGCTTTTGGTTCTGTGGCGAGACCAGCGACGGGGCTGGGCGGGCGAAGATCTCGGCGACGGGTATCTGCGGTGAGCCGAAGCCCGTCTGGATGCCGTAGAGCATCTCCTGAAAACAGGCTTGCAATCAGTTCCGCAATGGGGAACCAAAATGTAAGGATGCTCTCACCTGAAAGACGCGACTGCGCACGCCCAGTATGGCCCGGACGCCAATGAAGCGGGCCTTCTGCTTGGATTGACCCACCAGGAAGACGACATCGAACAGATGCGAGTTGCTCAGGCACGATGGCTCCTCGTTCAGGAACACTCGCGTGAAGTCCTTGGCCAGTTGATCGTAGTCCTCGAACTGATCCCGCACCGAGTCCAGCAGCGGTGACGATGGTCGCATGTGACCTGTTCATGGGAGAGGGTGAAAAAGCGAGGAGCGAATTACATGTTAATCCTTCCCAAATGGGCAGCCCTTAAGTCAAAGAGGTCTTTTCGGACTCTCTTTCGGTTCAGCATAAATAAGTTTTCTTGGTGCATTGCTGCAATCTGTTAGTTGGTTTAGTTGGGAGTCAGTTTGGGTTCAGTTTAGGTTCAGTTTGGGGGCTACTTGCAGGTTATTTGCTTGGAATTGCTTCATTTTCATGCGTCTCATGCGGTGTTCTTTTGGGAAGGACACCCAAAGCACTACGAGGTGTATTATATGTTAGATTGTTGTGGGTTCAATCCCCAGATTGAATAGCCAGCCCCCAGCCCCAGTCGAGATTATCAATCATGCTACATTCGGCGCTCCCAGACGCTGCTGCATGCTGCTCCGCTGCTGTTCCTGCAGATCTATTTCCTACAGACATTGGGGCCACCGTGTGGCACTGCCCCTTGTTTGTGCTAACTAAAAGATCAAGCATTCAGCGGAACTTATTGTGGCAATAATGTGGGCATAAATACGGTAGTTAAAGTATATCAAAAATGGTTAAGAATATAAGGTAGTGAATATATACGCATAGAATATATGTATTTATATAGGTAAAATATATGTTAGTGGTATATGGCAGAGGCAAGTGGCTGCAAGCTTATAGGAAATTCTATCCCTAGCATTAGCATTTCTACGATTAAAAAAGTAAGTGATTAAAATTCTTGTGTTTCATCAAGTGAAGCTAAATTAAGTTAAATTAAACATTTATTATTTATGTTCATAGACATTTTTGATTGCAAATAAGTGATTCCGTTCCATAAGGCATAACTTACTCTCGATTGCTCTCGAGAGTTTTTGTGTTATTTGTTTGGTGATTTTTCATGAAGATCTGTGGAGTGTAACGGAGCATCAAAGTAGCATCTGTGCATATGTTGATATTACCTCTCCCTGCCCTATTCTATGCTATCCACTGTTCGGTTTGATACCCTTTAAATGTGTGTAACCAACAAGCAGGCAGGACAGGCATCTCTAATCCGATTGAATGTCGTGCGGCAGCAGCTGCCATATGGAAATCTTGCCATGAACTAGATAGCGCCGAAGGCAGGCACCATTTCCAACCCCTTTAATACTTTCACTATCCCTATCACAGCCGCCCACAACCCTACGCCCTATCCTCGACCTAGCCGAGTCCCAAACATATGTATGTGTGTGTGTGTGTTTGTGTATGTGTGGGGGCGGCTTTTATTGTATTTTGATTGGAATTTATATGTGCCAGAGGTGCCTGTGGAGAAGCTGCGGTCTTGGGTCTTGGGTCTGGGGGCTGAATGCCTGTGGCGCCTGCAGGTGATTGCAAGTAATTGCAATCGAATAGAAAATACTCGTAAACAATCGAATAATTACAGCTGTGACAAAGATGGATTCCGTTGCGTGTACCGTGCTCAGTCCCTCTCGTCCAACTCCAATAACAAAGCGACAGAGATGTTATCCTGGCCCGCATATGCATATATACATACATATGTATGTACATACATAATTGAGTTATTTTTGATCAGCTAGAGAGAGAGCGAGAGAGAGTCGCACACAGAGAGAATCAAATGTGGAAGTCAGATATGCCCATCCTGTGGATCTGTAGTTCTGCAACTCTCTTCAGTTTTCGCTCTTTATTCTGCACTTTGCACTCTTCATTCTGAACTCTTTCTCGCTCTCTCTCCCCTTTTGGATTGAAGAATAGATCAATTGAACAGATTACCAGTACACAGCTCTTTGGGGCCAACGTTTGTGGTTTCAATTTGTTTTG
This sequence comes from Drosophila subobscura, assembly GCF_008121235.1. Lineage (NCBI taxonomy): Eukaryota > Metazoa > Arthropoda > Insecta > Diptera > Drosophilidae > Drosophila > Drosophila subobscura. The sequence goes on along the minus strand of NC_048530.1, from coordinate 17,594,808 downwards.
GTTATTTGGTTTGTTTGTTTTGTCTATTTGGTTTTTGATTTTCGAGGCTTTTTTGAGGCTTTGCTTCTCGGGTAGACTTTCGTCGTGGTCATAAGAAATTCCAGAATTTCAATTTCCGAATCAATTTCTTGAAAAGTGAGCGCATTTTCGCTGCAAGAAGATAGGTTCTTTCATGTTGGCAAAGCCTACAATATTCAACCAGCTTTTCGAAACACAACAAGCTTTGTCTATTGTTTTTTTATTTGTCTTGGACACACATCCAAACGGAAAATCGTTGAACAATTACCATGGAATTTTTTGTAGTTTCAAATGCGTATGATGACTAAACATTCCAAGCATGAGCTATGTTGGATGAGATGCATGATGAATGGAATACCACAGATTACTATGTACATACATATGTACATATGTATACGTTTTTTGTGATTGCTTCTTCATTCTCTGCCATACTTAGCACGTTCATAACGGATCTTCACTTTGCATTTACCTCGCAGAGAATTGCACAGAGAGAGAGTAAGCGCGAGAGAGAGAGAGCTTTCTTTGGCACATTTGCACCTAGTCTGTTGTTTAGCTTTAGGTAAAAGGTGGGTGCGCAGGTACTCACATTTATTAGTGCGTTTGTACGCACAGACAAGAGAGACAGCAGACACGAAGTCAAAAACGTTTCTTGCTTCTCTGCTGCTGCGCGCAGCCGAGAAATTGTGCATGGGGCCATACGAAGCTGTTTCTCTGCCTCTGCGACGGCTCTCTGTGCATAGGCCGCCGAAGCAACATGAAGCTTTTACGCTCTGCCTGTGCCGACTGCGCTGCCGTAGCTATTTCTCTGCCCATAGCATATGACGCTACCAGCCTAAAGCATGCAAAGATAAGCTTCCAAAGAAGAGAGTATTTCTAGAATCTCACACTTTAGCTTTTGCTTTTTCTCTCAGTGGCGTAGAGAGTGCAGACAGCCAGAGCGGAGGCGCTCCTCCCAGATGGTATATAATCAATAATTTGCATAATTTTAATATGCATAGTTGGGAGTGCTGCGTGGGCTGTGCTCCGACGGGGATCACTTCCATTTCCATGGATTGTGGGTGCGGAGTGCTCTGTGAAATCGTGTTCAAACGAGTGGCTCTGTGTGGGTGTGTGTGCGGTGCGGTGCGGGAGGGTGATAAGCAGGCAGCGGTAAGTGTGTGTGTGAATGAATAAATCAAATTAGATTTGTGTTGTCTAATGCAACAAATAGCAACACATAAATAACGAGATATCTAAACAAATCACAACAACAACAGCAACAGCAACAACGACAAACGGAAGCGGAACAAAAAAACAGAGATAGGCAAAAACACCAACAACAGCGACAACAACAGCAATGAACAACGAACAACAACAACAACAAACAACGAACAACAAACAGCCGCCTTGGAGAAGGGGAAATGTGTGGAAACAAAAGATTTTCTCGGGGCTGATAAAATAATACAAACATGAACAATATTTCTTAGCCGGACAGCACAGGACACACGAATAAAACGAGCAGCGAACTAGACAGCCAACTAGCGACTAGGAGGCTACCCTACATAAATACGAGTAATAAAAGATGTACATAACATACAAGTATGTAAATGCATAAACATGAATTTAGCTACTTCTTTGGGGACCGAGCTTAACCCGAGTGCCAAAATACCCAACGAACCAACCCAAAAGGTAAGCAGGCAGCAAGTCAGTGATGTGGGAGGGGACTAAGGGACAAGCAGATTGTTGTCTATGCCAGCAGCGAGGAGTGGGGAGGAGGAACGGGAAGTTGAGTGGACCAGCCGCAGCCCCCAGCCCTTGCCCGTGAGTAGTGTCAGACATGAGGCTGAAACGCTTCGAGCGCAGCCAACACACACACACCCGGATGTGTTAATGGCGGAAGCGGAAGTGTCAGTGTGTCCCTGTGTGTCTTTGTGTGTGTGTGTGTGTGTGTGTGTGTGTGTGAAATGATGGCACAGACAGGCAAGACAAAGCGATTAATCAAACATACTCGCAGTCGCAATTCGCACAGGAAGAACTGTGTCACACCACGAGGCGAAGCAGCTGCAAATGCTTCGGCATTGGCGGGACTGGGGGTGGTTGGGGGTTGCTTTTCTGCTCCTTTCTTTTTGGGGGTTCCCCAGTAATGCTGCGCAATTTGTTCTCACGATTTGCATATAAATCTCTTTAAAGTCTGGCCCAAAAATGTGAACTCAACACAGTTACAAAAGAGAGTCTGGGACTTGGCACTTGGGCAGAAAATGTGTTCAAAAAGAAGCAAAGAAAATGTAGAATTTAAGACGAGTACTAAGGATGTAGAATGACGATGAGAGATAGGAGAAACAGCAAAGCCCCAAGGATCAATGTTAGATCCTTCGATCGGAATCGGGGGAAGTGAGGCTGTAAGACATGCCTGAAGAGTTTGTGGTGAAGCCAGGGCGGTGCTTGTATGGTCTGGTGTGGTTTGTTGTGGTGTGTTGTGGTGTGGGGGTGTGAAACACATACTATGCCTCACACAGAGGTGCAGCATGGCGCAACACGATGTGTGTGTGAGTGACGACGTTGAGTGTTGCAGTTGCTGTTGTTGGTATAGTTGTTGTTGTTGTTGCAGTTGTTGGTGTAGCTGTTGGTGTTGTTGTTGTTGTTGTTGTGTCTCTGCATTGCTGCTGTTTGTTGTTGTTGTTGTTGTGTGTTGTCTGTGTGCCATTGTCTGCCCCCAGCCCTTTGAGGCGCCCGTTTCCTCGGCCTTGCAATAGCAACAATTGTTGTAGGTTTGTTGCAGTTGTTGTTGTTGTTGTTGTTCATTATGTGTATTGTTGTCTAAGACGCGAGCATGCAACATTTTGAAATACTCATCCTCACCAATCGGTCGCCAGGAGCCGCGACGATACGGCTTTGGTATCTGACCAGTTTCCGCATGATTCGATAAATTCATCACCAGATCCTCGAGCATCTGCGACCGTGTACGCTCCTGCATCCGAGCAAACTTTGGTGCCGAGTACGAGGCCCGCTCACCATTCACAATCTTCGTGAGCAGCCACTCCCTGCAGTCGCATATGAAGTGGTTTAGCTTAAGGTTAGTGTGGATTGCGTCTATCACACTCACCGGAACATGGGCCCCTTCTCGAAGACGGACTGCTCCCAGAGATACGGCTTGTAGGCGCCCACCTCGTCGCGCGTCACCACGGAGACCTCATAGCGCGTCGGCTTGTGCTTGATGCGTGCCGAAACGCGTACCTAAGAATGAATTGGATTGGATTGGCTTTTAGCAAATGAGTGGAATGGCGCAATTGGCCCACTCACCAGTATGAATGTGTGCAGAAAGTGACTCTTGATGCAGGCCGGACTGAAGCGTGTGTTGTCCGCCTCGAGGAACACCACGCAGACAATATCGTTGCCAATGTGTCGCTTACGCTGTAACTTTTGTGGATCGTGTTTCTCGTACGGTAGCAGCGTGGAAACGTGAAACATGATCTCAATGTTGCGCCAGTTTGTATAAACAGAGAAGAGCCCTAAAGGAGATGGATAGACAGAGTGTGTGGGATTATTATTCAAGTATAATTCCAAGCGTAACACTATCAATGAATCAAACACTCGGTGGTTGTGTCATAGAACAGAGGATCGGCAAAATATGACTACGAATACATGTACGTAAGTGGGTCATGCAATTTCAAGCCATGTTTCATCGATCCACATTCAAGTCAGTCCTTGATCACTTTTCTAGTATGCACAACACTTCGCAACACTGGAGAAGTTGATGTGAGCGATCCCCCGCTGCGATTCTCTGTTGCGATTGCTGGAGCAGCCCGAGGACTTTGTCTTTGTCTTACCAGTGAGATCATGGACCGTGTCGAGGCCACCTTTGTACTTGTCAAAGCCGCGCAAGCGCACTCGATCGCCGAGCAGTGTGAGGAACTCATCGAAGAGCGGTGAATTTTCATTATTGTCCAGTATTTGCTCTTCGGTATATTGATCCTCCTTGACGAATATGACGCCAACTTTCAGCTCGGATTTGATGAAAACCTAAAGCACAAGCGCAGGCAAAGACTAAAGATTGGAGATGTCAAATAATATCATGGAGCGTGAGCCCTTACCTGATCCAACTTCAATAACTCCTCCGGTGTGTCTGGTAGTTGTCCCAATGTTAGTGGCGGATTTAAATTCACTTCTTTGCCCAAGGAACGAACAACCTCCTCGCGATTATATCTGTCAGGAGAGTAAACAGTTGATCCCTGGGGGTGCTTGAATTGAAATCTATATCCTACCGATCGGCAAAGACGCAGGAGGCTGGTATTAATCCGTGTACCGTGTAGGAGCCGGCACGCACCAGAATGCGAAACTGATCGCGTCCGTTGAGCGTCTCCTGCTTGATGGACAGTATGACGGGGCCAAGATCCTCGTCGCTGGTGAAGTAATTCCAGTGCTCAGTGCCATAGAAATACTTTTCGTACGTCTCTTGCTCCACGGAAATGAGCTCGAAGGCGCCCTGCTGATCCCATTGCTCCTCAATGGTTGTCTTTTTGCGTGGACTGTGCGAGGAAAGTTTCAGTTTTCATTTCTGATTAGACAACTGATGAACCCCGAACCCCAAACCCAGCTTACCTTGGTGTGGCCTCCGAGTCCTCATCGTCCTCGTAGAGATCGCTGCATTCACGCTCCAAGTACGCATCGCTGGCACTGCCCGCCCTAATGTCCTCATGCTCGGAGTCGCTCTCATCCCAAATGGTGTGTGGCGTGGGCATTGAGATCTTCTGGCGCGAACACTCGATCCAATAGCCGGGCGTGGGCATCAAATTGTGCGGATATTCCTCGCAGAACTCATCTGAAAGTGATGATTCAATGATTAACCACAAAAAAAACAAAACAGAAAAGAACCCCATGAATAGTTGATCAGGGACGAAGCTCTGATTAAATTGCATTCATTGCTAAACTTTGCCCAGACCCCACAATACCTCCCCCTTTGCCGAGGCAAACTTTCGCTTCAAGTTGGCTTTTGCTTTTGTGGCCGCGGAGCAGAGCGTCAATTCCTTTTGGCTCTAAACAAAATCATTTAGTTCAATTCAATTAAAATGCAAATACCGTCAAACGCGGCTCGTCTGTCATGGCAGGATGGGCCAGGGGCAGGGAGTGGGGAGTGGAGAGTGGGGGAAAACTTTGCCAGGCTGATTGAGTTGGAAATTCGATGCGCTGCGGTGCGGTGCGTGAGTCAATAATGTGCCTGCCACGACTCCAGCCTGCCACAAAATGATGGCCTCCCTGACGCTGCTGCTGCTGCTGCGGCATGCTGTGCGTCTCGGTCTGGCCATAAAACGTTGCCCGTCTTTTACGCAACTATGATCTAATTAAGGAGAGCAGCAACACCGTTGCCGTTCCCGTTGCCATTCCCATCACATGTGCCACACATTTTATGCCGCAAGTTGTACCCTGACAGCCAGTCAGGCTGCTGCATGTTTTTTTTTGCGGTTCTCCCAGTCAGACACTGGGCCATAAAATGTTGCTGCTGCTGCTGCTGCTCCAGGGTCTGTTCCTGCTGGCCAATTCAAATTTGAATAACTCGCAGCGTGCGCCCCGCTAAGTAGGCTATGAAATTCGCTTGCTCTCGCGCTGCGGTCGTGCTCAGGACATACACACACACACAGTGGAAGTGAAAGGGGAAGTGAAAGGGCAGCTGCGGCACAGCCTCAACTTTGGTTTGGAAATTTTACGATTAGATCAACTACAATTACAGTTACTCCAGAATGGGGGCATCCTGGGCCAAAGTCGCCAAAGCGGACTACAGGATGTGCCAACAAAAAGGGTATAGAAAAATCGTGTAAGCTTCGCTTCAACACCCAATTGGGTGGACGCCTCCTCCTTGCCTGTGTGCTGCGTGCTGCGTGCGTGTGGCGCCTCGGGTTGTGCAATAGATTTGATTTGGTTTAAGGCCCAGTTAGGGTCTCGCAACCTCACAACCTCGCACATCCCAGGCGGCCCACATTTTGTGTTCATTTGGATTTACGCAGCCGTCTTGTGGCTTATCTAATTTGGCGGTTGCCAGCCTCACATTTCTTGAGCCAGCCTCCAGCCTGCCCTTTACAATAAATAACCCAAAGTCCGCAACGTTTTTCATTCGCTCCTCCTAGGCAGCGTTTTTTCTCCACCTCTCTCGGTGCAGCTGCTGCTCTTGTGTTGCAGCATGCAACACAAAACGTTGCACAAATTAATGGGCCATCGTTTGTTGCGCTGCAAAACTACGCGAGGCAACGAATGGGCCAAGAAGCAGGCAGCCAGCAACAGAGGAAGGAACACCGGCAGGACTGGCAGCAGGGCTCAGGACAGCAATCAAATGGATGCTCCTCCACATAGTCTGGTGCTCGTTGAAGTGCTGAATTTATAGGGTAATCCGGCTGCCAAAGGATATAGGATGTGGCATAAATATCTACTAGAAATGCAAGTCGAAAGCAACGAGAAAACTGCGGAGAATTTTGCTGGAATAGAAAGCTGAGAGAAAAATGAAGAAGCTGACATTTCCGATGAGGAACTACCTCCAGCTGCAGCTCTCAGTGGCTGTAGTGGAGATCCTGCAGAAGGACACACACAACACAAAGCAGCCTTGAGCACATTTTTTTGGAAGGAAACACAACTTAAAATGAACATCCAGTTGGCACTCTCGCCGCATTCTGACAGTCACAAAAATTATTTCAAAATTCCAAAAACACACAGAAACACACACGGACAGGCACACGGACAGACACTTACACACGGACAGACACAAGCTGAGTTGAGCGGATGATGGAGGCACAACAAACATCAACCTTTGTGTCGATGCGTTCCATCAAAACAATGTCCAAGTTCGAGTTCGAGTTGGAGTCCGAGTCCGAGTCCGGGCCATCGGATCTGGATGCGGATCAGTTTTATGGCTGGCAGCTGCTCTTCTACTCGATACGTCGCAGTCTGCGCAAGAAGGCGGATCTGCTGCTGGCCCTGGCCCACTTTCTGATGACGAAGCAATACCATCTGCGGAGCGTGGACCCAGAGCGTGGACGGACACCCATCCGCATGGGTGGCAGCGAACTGCTGCCGGAGCACTGGAATCGCGATGCGCCCAACTATCGGCTGCACTACGTGGACGAGCTGGAGCGGCAGTATGTGCTGCTGGCTCGACTGACGCACCAGGATCTGGTGCTCAATCTGCAGAACTGGACCAGCAAGCGCATGTCCATCACATGCCTGCAGCCGGAGCATCTTGTGCAGTGTCTGCACGGGCCCGCACTCGGTCAGTGTATACCCAATGCCCAGCAGGTGATGCATCATTTGCGTGTCTATCTGGTGAATCCCGTGGTGAGGGGCCAGCGCGTTGCCCAGCACCAGTGTCGGCTCTCGGCAAGTGGCAGCTCCATGGACATGAGGAGTGTGGAGTGAGGCAGTTTCAGTTTCAGTTACAGAGATACAGATACAAATCCATAGCTTTAAGGCGAGTCCAGCGAGAGAGAGGTTGAGAGAGAGTAAAGCAAATCCCCCCCAGCACTTTTGTATAATTGCCACAATGGTCTGCCACTGGCTGAGGAGTAGAGGTAGCGAGAAGTGCAAACATTTACAATGCAACGCCAGCGACTGCGACTGCCTCTGCGACTACGAATCGAAATGCTGTTGCTGCCCCGCAGTGTTGCACGGTTGCGGATAGCGGTTGCACACATTTTATGGCCAATATTTGTGGCGCAATATTTGTGGCAAAACATCTCCCAACGATTGCCAATCAAATCAATCATTTCGCCTTGGAAATGCAATACGAAAATTGCCAATTCTTTTCTTTTTTTGTAGGTTTTTTGTTTGTTTGCTTTTTGGTTTTTTTGTCTTTTGCTTAATCCATTTAACGTTTTTTCTTATGCATTTGCCGTGAGCTAATCTGGTGGGATGCCAGAGTCACAGCAGCCAGCAGGCAGCCAACCATCCGCTTGGCTTTCCATTCATTTGTTAACGCATTCAGCTGGCCACAAGGATATCCGCTTACACAACGCACCAGCCAGGACATGGCCATGGTTCTGGCTTTCGTCTCTGCCTCTGCCTCTGTCTCTCTACTCTTGCTTCGCTTTTGCTTCTGTTTCTGTTTCTGCCTTTATATCTGCTTCTCGTTCCGCTGGTTTGACAGTTTGCCACCGACACTGCCTCTGCCTCTGCCTGTGCCTCTGCCTGTGCCTGTGCCTCTGCCCCCATGGACAACAATGCACTTTGAGGGCACATGACGGTGCGGGATTGGTTGCTACATTTAAATGGCAGCAAGCCGGCAACCATCAACCATCAGCCATCAAGGACCAAAAGGACCACAAGGGGCGGCTGCCCTGCGCTCAACTTTTCAAGCAACTCATCTGGTTTCGCCTTTTTTTATGTTTTTTGATGCGCCATGGAAATCCATTAGCGTAGCAGGCTGGCTGCCGTTCCTACGCTCCCGCGATGACAAATCCTTCAAGGATCACGCAACATTGCATTAGCATAAAGTGCCGGGCGGGCCGGGGGCGAGCACCACAATGGCCTGACATTTTGGCAAATGACTGCCAGGCATAATGGCCGTAGATCAACCTAAGGGGCAGGCATAAATAATAAACACATAAGAGCTGTGGAAATACATTTAAATATGAATAAAGAGCGGAACTTTCCATTGGAAATTTCCCATTTGAATCCACACAGCAAGCAGGAATCGTTACTCGTTACTCGCTACACGTTTGCTGCCTTCTAATAAGTAGTTCCTAATTTTTGTAGGCTATCTAATGAATGATTGCCAGAGCTATTTCCAGTCTTTAAGTGAACTCTGGAGAGCAGATTCTAGATCTAGATCTTGCCCCATCTGCCTGACACTTTGCCTCGTGGCCTGGCCCCGTGTCAAGTAGCCAGATACTCGCACTTGACATTTTGTTGTTTGTTGGTTTGGTTTTATCTGGCTCAGATTTTAACGCATTTCCTGCCTTTTGGGTTGTCCTGCCTAAATGGAGACTACTTTCGGTGCCATTAATGATGTCAATGGCGACAATAAGGACGGCGCGGCACGGAGAGACAATGAAGCTGGAGCCATGGGTCAAGCAAGTCAAGAGGGCGCCCGCGGGCCACTTGTAACTTTATACGCTGAAGGGACGCCTCCGCCAGCCTCCTTCTTCCAGTTCCCCCCAGCTTGCCACTGTCTCCCCTCGATTTGTTGTCCTCACTATTGGCCTATTGGTTTATTTGCATTCTCTATCGATTGCTTATTAATTGTTGCCTGCCGAATGGCAAATGGGCAAATGGGAAATCGGTTGTGCTGCTAAGTGGAAATTGCTTTTCACTTTCTTCACTTTACAGTACTATGATTTCATCTGCAGGGAGAGGGAAAGGGAGCCCTGCCATTTGCAGAAACATTTCCTTATTCTTTGCTGTTATCAATGTTGAACGGCGGAGGCCACAAAAGCAAAAGCAAAAGCCCGAGCCGAATAACAATGGATGTAGAAAAGGAATAGCGAGAGAGAGCGAGCTGAAGAGTGAAAGAAAATAAACACGGAACGGGGCACAATCGAGGCGAAAGCGAAAGAACAAAAGTTTAAGTAAAAGCAAACCAATTTTACCGCTCAAAGCGACAAATGCCAGGAATAGGAACAGGGAACAGGGGACAGGGCAAAAACAAATCTAGCTGGGGAGGAGGTACAGTTCTAGCCACTACGTACATTAAATACTCTAACTGCGGCTTCGTTTTCTAGCTGTTTAGCTGCCAAACTGCTTTCAAGTTGCAAATTGCAAATTGCAAATTAGTTTCCAGCGTTGCATGTGGAGCCGGGGCCATGGATGCAACAAAAATGCGCGTATGCAAATACCAAACGCGATTTCAGTCGTTTCCAATGGTCCGCGTTCCCGTTTGTTTGTTACACTAAGACACACAGCTAGTAAATGTTGCAAATAAATTAAAATAAATCGCAGAAAATGAAAATCGCTTGCCACAGAGATTTGGGGTCACTGAGAGAGAATTCACAGAGTGCATAAGAAATGAAATGATTGTCAAACTCAAAGCATTTACAGCAGCGATGACAGTGGGCCACGTGTAAAAAACGTGTAAAGCTCTTCCATTTGTATGTCAAAATAAAAACAAAATCTGCACAGAGTGCATCACGAGTCGCATTGTTGTCAGTGCAGTGCCACAAGCAACGACTTGCAGCGTGACGACTGCAGTTCCCTGCCCCGTGTGTCGAGTGTGAAAGTGTGCAAGTGTGTGTGCGTGTGTGCGAGAGTGTGTGTGTGTGTGTGAGTCGTTGATCTACGCCTCGTGCGCTGCATTTGCTTCTGCCACTTCACTTTCACTTTGACTTTCACTTGCACTTGCACTTCCGTTTCCGCTGCCGCTGCCGGTTACGTTTCCGGTGTTTGCCAAATCGAATTTCACTTCTCGTCGATGCTTGTGGAAACGCCCCACACTCACTGTAAGAAGTAACACCAAGCTGCTGCCAACAAAAAAGCTTTGGCCATTACAATTTACAGCGAGCGATGGGGTCCAGGGTTCGAATGGGTGGCGTATGCGTAATATTTCGCTGCCCATGTATGCGTGTGCTTGTGTTTGTGTGTGTTTGGTGGATTTTCCCTATAGCTCTGTCGGTTGCTGCTGCTGCCCCTCAGTTTTAGAAGTCAACGGAAACAAATTTTAAAACGATTAAAATCTCTGTCCGCCGCCGAAGACCCCAAGAAGCCCCAAAAACCTGAAGCGTAAGCACAAAATTTCCTTATTAATAATTTAGTAAGCAAAAAAAAAAAAAAGAGACTCAAACACAGAGAAAGTACAAAATGAAAGAAAGCAAAAAGATGGGCATTAAAATTCATTAAAGCGCAAATATCAAATAACAGAAAGCGGATAAGAGATAATAAAGAAGGCAGGAAAAAGGCAGGAATTTCCACCATCCCCTAACCCAACTCCGACTGCGGGTCGCGTGCCGCTCGACCCAACGACAAGGGGTTACCTGCCAGGAGCCAGGCAGAGAGAGAGAGAGAGAGAGAGATGGCAGCGATAAGGCAGCCTCCTGGGCGGGCAGCAGGCCCGCAAATGGGCAGCCAGCTTCTGGCCGGGTCCGTCATGCATTTGCATAAAAGTCAAGCTAATTTTTGGCACCCTGTTTGCGTTTAATCAAAAAATGAAGACCAGAAATGTAAAATGTGAAAACTACGAGCCAGGGCTTGCCCCATGCCACATATTTGGCGTGTCAGCAACATGGGAATAGAGGCGGGTAAAGGTGGTTAGCAATTAAGGCCCAGGGTTCGTGGATTGTAAATTATAATTGATCCCCCGAGCGGGGATAGAGTCAAGAAGAACAACTTGAAGCGAAAAGGAGTGTAAAGGAGCGCAACTTGTTCTTGTATTTGTTTTAGTTTTCAAACCCCTTTGAACTTTGTGTTATTGTCAAAAAGAAAAACACTTTCAAGCACACGTGAGGAGCCGCAGCTATTTACTATTTAATATTACTTTGTATTTCACACGTTTCAAATGCACTTGGAACACTCTTTAATGGCACATTGTCAGGCTCTCAAAATAGTAGACATTCAGGCAAAGAAATGCTCGTCTAACTGTTAGAAAGTTCTTTGCTACCGAATACTCCACTGAACCCTCTTCTAAATACTCTTCCGAATACTCTTTCCTCTTTGCAAATTGTTGTTTGACCGAAATATCGAATCCGTGGGATCCGTGGGCGAGTGGCAGAATTATTACTAAGGGAATTTAGTTTATTGGTGCGGAGTGTAGCGGAGAAAATTGGAAATTCATGTTGACAAGTGGCTGTGGCGCTGCCAGCGGTCCTATTACGTGATGTAAATTTCAATGCTTCGAACTACGAGTAAGCCGCACAGCCGCACAGCCGCAAGTAACGAAAAGCGGATACCCTGCACACATGAGGAACACCCTGAAACGACATGCCACAGCGCCCCATATGCCCCATGCTGCCGAATCCTGGCTGTGGCGTACACAAAGCTTCACAGGATTATTGAAATATATTTTCCCTTTGCTTTTCTCATGGCTCAGCAATTAGGGTTTATTGCCTTTAAAGTGCTGCTCCTGCTGCTGCCCGTTTTAGTACGTTCGTTTCGATGTTGACTCTGACTTGACAATGCTTGGGCACACACTCGAGCAAAGTGGCATTCAACACGATGGGTCGAAAGCCCTCGTCATCATCATCATCATCATCAGTGGGAGGAGAAAGTAGTAGAAAGAGTCCATGCCCCCAGCCAGCAGCCAGCAGCCACCAGAAGCTGTTGCAGCTGCACTTTCGTTAATCAAGTTGCAAATTGGCCAATAAGCCGCAAAGGGTCGACAGGACACGTCCTTAAAATCCATTCGGTGTAAGCGGCAAAAATGAAAATTGCAGTAGGCTGTACACCGTAAACAGTACTCCCTGGAAATAAAAATATATTCTCTATAAGGAAACTCTGGGACTATCTATGCAGGGAAATTTATGTCAGTGTTAAGCCTTTCGGTTGATCAAACAGAACAGAAAAAATTTTACAATCAACAACAATGGATAAGCATACAAAGACTCGTCCCAAGGGGAATCATATCAAAATGAATTCACTATTTAACGAATTCTTTAGCATCCTGGAGCGTACACCGTTGCCGGCGGAGGCCTTCGACATGGGCACGCGGGAGCATCGCCTTGCCATGTTGTGGCTGAACAAACTCAGTATGATGCAGTGCAATACGGAGCTCGAGGGAGACACACGCATTGCCTACATGAGCCAACTGAGCAGATGCATCAGAAAGCAGCGACTGGATGGCATATTCCAGCAGGTGCCTCCGGCTAAGCTCAAGTTGATGGAGCTTCGGGACAGACCCAAGACAGAACAGACTAAGCCAAGACTGCAGGCATCCGATACGATGCGAAAGTCTGCCAAGCAGTCGTTGGGCGGACAACAACATTCCATGGGGAATGCCAAGGATCTGGGTATTCAGACTGGGAAAGGATTTCAACATTTGCACGAGCTGCCGCCCCACAAGATGGAACGATCTATGGGCGATCAGCACACCCTGGAGGATGCCATGGAAGGGATTCACTTTATCGATTCCGCTATGTCTTCGCATTCAACTGCAGGATCATGCGCGGCTCATTTCCCTAGGGATATTATGGATGGCAGGCGTGAAGGCATTACATTCTTCGACCCAAAGCTATCTCCGCCATCTCAAAGCGGGCAATCCATTTGCAGCAGGGTGCCCGCAGAGGCTGTTCCTCATCAATGCAGCGAGGATGCATCCAAATTTCACAACGAAACGCAGAAGGTTATGAAACAAAGTTTACTTGGATGTCAGTTAATTTTAGGATCGACAAAAGTTGGACATTGTCGGGGAACGTACAATCCGAAGGCATCTCCAATGGAGCAATCTGGACAATCGATGGGCTGCCCGCAAGAGAAAGCCAAAGGGAACAAGACAAAACTGACGCTTCAGAATTCGGCATGTCCGGTCAAAGGCGACAAGGAAACTCATGGATGGGATTCTATGGGATGTGCTATTGGCAAGTCCATGCCAAAGACGATGGATACACGTGAAAAGTGCCACAAAAAGACAAAAGGATCTAAGAAACACAAAAATGCGGCATCGGCTGCTGCTCAGCAGGGAGACATCTGCAGCAAGATTGATGCACATAAATTCGAATGGCCGGGACCAAGCGATGCCGGACACTATCTGGTCGATTCCATGGGACGCGCCATTGGCAAGTCCCAGCGTCAGAGTGGATCTCAGAAAAAGAGTGTCGACAATAAGGAGGACTCTGTGTCGAAGGACATTGGATGTTGTTCCGAGACCCCGACCGCACATATTGACCAATTTGAGAGTGAAAATCAGTCCACATGTAGTGGAGGATCCAACTATTACACTCCACGTTCTAGCTTTGAGGAAATCGCTGATATCCCACCACCACGACTGCGAGCGAAAGGCCAAAAGGGGCACCCAAATAATTGACTGGTGACCAGATGCACACTTTGACGACCGTCCAACGCGGGTTGAGCGGTGGTAGAGGATTACGTTCTGGAGGAGTTTTTAAGCTGAAACTGAAACTAAAGAAAATAATACACGGCGGGAATGCTCTGGGAGAGCATGGAAAATGATCTGCTCTCTCTTTTTTTTGCGCAGTGCAGAATGCATCAGTTTTCGTTGTTAAAATTGTTGATTGTACAGTACAGATGTAATAATAAAAGTTGTAAGTGATTTTCTGTGGAAGGAACTCTTGGGGTGGGATACAGAAAAGAAATCCAAAAGAAGTTGTACTTTTACGCTTACTGTTCAATTTATTGTTGGACGAACACGTAAGCACGTAAGCTTAGCTCACGAAAGCTCACGTGCCGATTTGACCATTCCCCAATGCAAGCGAGAGAGAGAGACAGCGCGACAGATCGAGAGAGCGAAAGAAGAATGAGAGCAAGAAGCGTGATATGTGAACAGAGCATGCGTATGTACAGTACGAGTGATTGCAGAGGTGCAGACCAGAACAGGCGAGAGAGCGAGGCTGCGAGTAAAGCGTGAGAGAGCGATTGAGAGACACATTAACCGTTGCATAGGCTGCTGCCGTGCATGTGCTTATGCATACATAAATGAATATGTTTGCAGGTAGCAGACAATTAAGTACAGTGGGCAGTGCAACTCAAAGTCAAGTCAAATATTTGGCAGCGTAGCCAAATAAATATAATCAAATCTCATCTAAGCCATACTCTAACTCTAACGATCATTTAACCATTACTGCTGTTTGCATCATTTCATCCACTGTGTAACGTAAACTTGGAGTTTATTGAAAGATAAATCTTGAAAAGAGAATCCATTCAAAGCATCATTCAAGTAAATACGAGTATTGCCTGCAAATTCGTGATTTTGCAAACGACAAAAACTGTGAGAGATTCTTTCTTCTTTTCTTTGGTTTAACTTTTTGTTGTTGTGGGAGCTTGGTAAAGAGCTGATGTATGTACTTTTAAATATATGTATGTACATACACATTAATGTATGTATTGTAGTTGTAGTTGTAGTACAGGTAACCACGTGGACGACTGCGTGTTTTGTGTACTTTTGATGTTGAGATTCGTCTCATCGCAGGTGGAATTCGGGATTGTTGTCTCTGACAATCGGGCGTGGGATCCGCTTCCACCATTCCCTTACCACTCTACGAGGAATTGCGAGGCGAGATAATGTCTGTGAGTTGTCATGGTTGTCGTCTGGCACGTCTTCGGCCTTTCCACCTTCTGCCCTTGGGCATCATAATCACTTTGCAACCTAATGCCAACACACATATTCCATACATCCTGTTTCTGGCAGCAAAGGTTGGGTTTTTTTTTTTGGTGTGTCAATTTGCTCCTTAGTTCCGAATCCTGAGGAGGAGGCGTGGCTTGGCTGGGAGTTTGTGCGTGTTGAAAACTTTTGCAAGGCAGCTGTCGCGGTTTTTGCTCTCCCTGTCCTGGCCTGGCCTGGCCAGGCAAAATGAAGTGCTAAATTATGCTAAATGTGCGACAAAATGTGATTTGAGAGCAGATCAGGTGGCCCTTGGCGCCTGTACTCAGATCTCCCCATACCCTACCCCTCTCACTGTATCTCTGTATCTCTGTCCCTGTGAAAGCTCGTGAAAAAGGGTTCTTCTTGAAAAGCTGGGACTGCAATCGCGTCATCATTGAAAGGATATGTCACCCCTCGTCTTGGATTATTCTTTATATATCCATGTCCAGAACAGACCATCAGCCATCGCATGAAAACAAATTACTTTCGAGCGAGTAAGCTCGCAGATGGGCTGTAGAAGCAGGGCCCGGGGTGAGGACTCTCTTTCTGAATGAATTTTGCGTGCGTCATTGCTTCAATTACAGCAACAGCAACCAGGGAACAGGGAACAGGGAAAAAACGGAAACGGCAAAATACACTCGTATCAACAGCAATGAGCAACAGATTTTTGTGATTTCTCTAAGAGCAATTCGAAACCCATTCCCATACTTCCACGATGATATGCGAATTATGAATGGTATGGGCTAGAACTAGACCCGGGACCACCCATTCCCAGTGAGGCGCTGCAATCGGAAATTGAAAGCTTCCGTCGCGAATGAGCAGCGATGGAAGCAACCACAAACTTTTACACAATGTAAACATATGTACATACATATGTACATCCATATATGTAGGTACATACATAAATATGTATAAAGCGAAAGCGAAATCAAAGATATTCCATTTTCCTTCCTTCTTTTAGCATACACGTCTAGAAAACGCTGAGAAAATGTTTAAATGAAAAAACCGCAGTTAAATATTTTTGAAAATATAAATAAATCTTACAAATAACAAAATTTTGCAAATGAAAAATATAAGAAATTTAAAACGAACATTTTGGCACCATTCACCACGAAATTGTGAATGTTAATTTGAATGTGAATATGAATGTTAATGAAGCTCGCTCTCGTTCGGAATGAGCAATTACATAAATACATATTTACAACATGTATGTACTTACATACATATGTACATATTTATGTACAATTACTGTCGTATTTCGCATACCCAAGAGTCGAATGCCCATGGAATTGTAATTGGAATTGCAAATGGTGAAAAATATCTGCATACTCGTCCAATATGCATTGAATTTCAGTCATTGAATGCAGTATGGATACTGAGAAATGGACTCCAACAACACAATTATTGCATATTCATTTACAGTAACGAAATTAATCGCTTTTTTTCCAAGGTTTGGATGAACTTGCGGGTAATTTGGTGTCAAGGGGAAAACACATTCATCATTGGGCACTTTTCGACCTCATTCATCGCACCCATTTCCAATGATTATGGCATCATATGGGTGCTATTTCGCTCAGTGTATGTATATATGTAGGTATGCTTGTGTGCGCCTACTCCACCCTAATCCGGCTCGTCGTACCACCCCCCAGCCCAGGGACTAAGTGAATGAAAACGAAACTTTAATTGAAACGAACGTTTGGTGTGCGTTTTCGGGTTAAGTGATTGATTATGTCTTGTTTGTCAGACACGGACTATGCGAGTGCGAGTAGTAGTGCTGCATATACATAAACTATACATAAATACATACATATGTACATACATATGTAGTGTGTATGTATGTGCATAGATATCTATGTATCCAAGGAAGTGCTCGCACACAAGGAAGTGCTCTGCCTGTTGGCTTTCCCTGGCTGTTACTGGCAGCGACCCGGGGTATACGGTGTTTGTAGACACAGAAGAAATACTTTTCGGCTCCTTGAGGGATACAAAAACAGAGCCTAAAGTTCGAGTAGTTCTCTTGAAGAATCCCAATATGTATCGAACTTCTCCACCGATTGCCTCGAAGATCGATTCCACGTACATTCTGCAACTATTTGTTGTGTGGTGTAGCGGGTATCTTTTGGTCGTTATGTCGTTTATGGCGCACCTCCCTGTTATTGTTGTGTTGTTTCTGGGGCGTGGCAGCGCACACATACGTGAGAAATTGGAAGGGCAACGTGACAGACACTGTACGAATGCCTTTACATACATATCCACACATATACATATTTATGTACACACATAAATACATACATAGGTGGGACAGTGGGCGACGCGCCCAAGAGGGGTTGTGCGTAATGGGGAGTAAGGGCTGGCCGCAGAACTTTGACAATGCCAGCGGCAGCGGCGGCTACAATTCATTCAGAAAAAGGAAAGAAAGAAAAAACGAAATCGTCGCCCACAATAAAAGCGAACCGCGCGCGAAATCGAATCAATAATTTAATGCAGGTGCTGCTGCTGCTGCTGCTGCTGCCTCCGGATCTGGCAGCTCCTTATTCCCTTTCCAAGCATTCGACCGCAGGCACTGAGGCACAACCCCCGGTCGTGTCGGGTCGGGTCGGGTTGGGTCTGTCGGCAACTGCTTTTGTCATTTTGTCATTCTGTCGGTTTTGGGCATTGGCAAGTTAACGCCACGTCGACACACGGCCTCTGACTGCGACTCTGACTCTGGCTCTGACGTATATAATAATGTCTCAGCCATGGACTTGGCTTGTTTGCCGCTTGTTAGGAGGCGCAAAAGTGTCAGAAGGAGCAGCAGCAGTTGGAGCAGTATGAGCCACTTTTCTCGATATGTGTGTGTGTGTGTGGCTTAATCTGAATGAAAACTTTTGCCAGTAGAGCCAATAGCTTGGAAAAGACTAGCCAATGAAATATAATACGTGTATCCTGCGTAATTGAAACGATATTCTCGAGCACGTTGTGTACAGGCTGAGTATTTTGGTTGCTTTTGCTGCTGGAACGGTAGCCAGAGCCATAAATCGGTTATTCATTTCCCAAGCTTGGAATAAGAGATTAAGAGTACAAATTGAATGGACAAAATGCAATTACATTTTCGGTTTCTAAACACAAAACATGGTACAAATAAAATAGCTTAATTTGATTGAAGTTTAAAAAGCAATTAATAATTATTAAACGCATCATTTGCTCAGGATATTCACGCTGCCAGCAACCTAATTGTTTTCTTAGGAAAAGTACACTGGAAAAGTTCCCATTTGTCGCAAAGTGTAATAATTAAATTATGTTGAAATGCTGAAAAATTTCTAAGCTTCAACGTTAATATTTCCACACTTGAAGACACTTCAATTTCCTCTCTATGGGCAAAATAAATGATTGAAAAATATTTTAATCTCAATAAAAATATAACAAAACCAGGCACTTTTTTTCTGTACATTTCAATAATTTAATGTCCTAAAAGTGTACCGGAACTCGAACGAGGTACGAGATACATATATGGCCCACATTGGTTGCCCTACAGAAAACAGGCAAGTCGAGCTCGTATCTCTCGGCACTGATCTGCTCTCTTCTATTAGTTGTTGAAACTTCGCTTCAGAAATTTCTAATTTTCCAAAGTGTGTTTTCCCTCGCTATCTTATCTCTTGTGAATGCTCGACTATTAGTTTGTTATCTGTCAGCAGGTAAAAGAGCATAGAGGGGAGAGCCGGCAACGCTTAAGTTCTATGCCGAGTGGAGCATCGCGCCAGAAGCCTATTGGATGGGCTCCAGAATGGTGTTCAAGCTGCTGCGCGCCTGGCGTACGCCGCTCATCTGTGTGGCTGGGACGCTGGCCCTGCTCCTAGTCATTCAGCAGCTGCTCGTCGCCAGCTCGTTGATGGTCAGCCCCAAGTCCCTGGCGGGTCACCCCTCACAGGAGAAGCAGTTGAAGAGAGAGACTGCTGTACCCAAAGTGCATGTCGCTGTGGACTCCCCTGTGGACTCCCCTGTGGACTCCCCTGTGGACTCCCCTGTGGACTCCCCTGTGGACTCCCCTGTGGACTCGCCGGTGGTGGTGGCCACGGATCTGGAGGCTATCCTTCGCGAGAACGGAAAGCATCACTGGGCACAAGGGTCACGACGCAGCCACCAGTGTGCGCCGTTTCCGCGCTACGAGGACTTTGTGTTCAAGAACCCGGACTTCCAGTGGGTGGTGGCGGGCAATCTGAGCTACTTCCTCTTTGGCGCCTACTACGACTGCAGGCCGGCGGCGCCCGAGGTGATGGTGCTGGCGATGGTGACCACCGTCAAGGGGCCTCATCCGGAGGCCCACTGCCAGCTGTGGTACGCGGACGGTGGCCAGCCGGATCTGGTGCCCGTCAGCAGCACCAAGGTGGGCTGGTACGATGTCTGGGGCAATGTGGCCGGCGTTGCCTACCCCACCATGCTCAGCTGTGTGGTGCCAGAGCCCGACATTCGTGTGCCGCAGTTGGTGTCGCTGGTCTTCGGCAGCCCTTGCGCCCCAGCACGGAACGCGCTCGTCGTGGTCAATGCCGAAGTGTCGCAGCGACCACGGCCACCGCCCAGCACCCAGCAGCGACTGCGCACCGGCGTCTGTGTCAAGTTTCTTGACTTCCCGGATCGCGACATGTCCGCCCGGATGGTGGAGTGGCTGGAGCTGCTGCGACTGCTGGGCGTCGAGCGGGTGGTGGCCTACGACATCGGGCAGCTCACCGCCAACACATCGCACACCCTGGCCCACTACTCGCAGGTGGACGGGCTGCTGCAGCTGCGGCAGCATCGCCTGCTGGCTGAGCTGCCAGAGCACTGGGGCCTGCGCTCGCGCCTCACCGAGGTGCTCATGTACAACGACTGCCTGTACCGGAACATGTACGAGTTCGACTACTTGGGTGTGTTCGATGTGGACGAGGTCATCATGCCGCTGGGCGAGCTGCAGAGCTACCAGCTGCTGCTGCAGGAGCTGCAGCGATTCGACGTGAACTGCACTGAGCGCACGAGCTTCTGCTTCCGGAATGTGTACTTCCCCGAGGAGCTGGCGGCGGATCCGGCGCTGCCTCAGCACTTCTACATGCTGTCGCATGTGACACGTGTGGCCGAGCATTTGGATGCCAACTCGGCCATCAAGTGCCTGCACAGTCCGCTGTATGTGACCCTCACACACAATCACTTTCCCCTGCACTGGCGCGAGTCATGCGGCCCCATGGATGTGCCCGTGCACTTCGGCCAGATGCAGCACTACCGTCACGTGGATGATCTGGCAACGCTCACGCGTCCCACTCCGGTGCGGGATGATAATATCCTGCGCTTCAGGGAACAGCTGCTGCGTAACTCCCTCGACATTCATCGCCGACTTGGCTGGACATAGGAGCCGGTGGCAGGGCACTCGCATATTGATTATATTTTAATTGCTTTTCGTATATTTAAGAGGCTTACATTTGTGTGTCGAGCTACGTGCTTCGCCCTGCCCTGCCATGCCCTGACCTGAGCTGACCTGTCTGTGTGCCGTGTAACCACGTGCCACGTGCCACCAGAGTGGGTGGTGTGGAGGTGTGGAGGTGCTGCCACGTCAGCAGTCCAATAATTGCTTATTGGCATTGTGCGACAAAAGTTGTGGTGAAAAGGCTGGCCCCCCATCTCGGACCCCATCAATCAGAGGATTAGCAACATGCAAAAATGTTCAATGGGGAACCGAAGAAGCCACACAAAATGCATCCAAGGAGCAACCCAAACAAAAACAAAAATCAAATTCGAACTCAAATTCAAATTCATTTTTGATTTTTGCCTTTTTGCCAAGGGGAGAGGCCCGACAATTGATGCCAAATTACTTGGCACATTCCGAGCTGGAAAACTTTTCATTTTGTGTAAGCAAAGAAATTGAATTTCCCAGTCCTGCTGCTAGGATACGGATACCCACCATCCCCCAGCGCCCAGTGGTGCCTCCGCAGTGGTGCACCTTTGACAAATGCGAACAAACAAAATCAGGAATTTATGAAAGCTGCTGCTGAGAGCTCGGTTTCTGGCCCTGCTGTTGGTTCTGGCTCTGCTTTGAAACGGAGGAATGGAAATCTAGCTGGTGGCCCGGGCAGTGGCAGTGGCAGTGGCTGTGGCTGCAGTAGCCCTGCCCTCACTTTTTCATTAGAGTTGAGTGAAGCTCATAAAGATTAAAGTGCGAGCTGTGATGCAATTTTCATTGTTTTACCCCCCATTGAAAATGTACGTGGAGCGTCCATGCGTGGCGTGGCGTGGCGTGGCAATGGCAATGGCAAACGGGATCGTGATTATGGCTGGGATTATTCACTTGGGCATTACGAGTACTCGCAAATGAATGCAAGCAAGCATCTCTGGCAGTTTCCCGCACAGCTTTAAAGGACTCCTTCGCTGTCTCACAGTGAGTGGCATCCTTGAGCATCTTCTGGTCATTCCTTGCCTTCTGCTTAGCTTTTAAAGTTGTGTGGTGTTGCAATTTGAGTGGCATTTTGTGGTATAACTTTTTGGCCAAGTGCCGCAAGCGTTGCAGGGGACAAGAACCCTCGGCTAGCCGCCAGGTAACTCTTCCGCAAGACTTTGTGGTCTCTCCCATTCTTAATTAAAAGTATTGGAGCCAAAGCAGGAGCAAAAACTTGAGTCAAAAGTTAAGGCAAAAAACTGTACAAGTCATAAGAGAAATCCCTGAGAAATCTGCACAACACTCCAATCCCAGTGAGTGTATGGGGAAATTTCATTTGCCAACTGCAACGAGCAGAGATTTTTTTCACTTCTTTTTTGCTTTTTTGCTTTTTTGCAGCTGCTTAAGCTCCTGGGAACTGGTTGCTGCTCCTTTGCCTTTTGTTTAATTAATTGTCTCTGGGCAAACAAAGTAGGGCCAAGGTGGGGCTGACTGGTTGGCTGTTGGCCTTAATGGATAGCTCTATGCATCCACGAAATCCACGCAACACTAACCCAGAAATTGAAATCATTTTTCACCAAACAAAATGAGAGACAAAATGCGTGCCAGGACATATTAAAATATTAAAATTGGCAAACAAAGAGATGGCCTAGCCCCGCGACACGAATACTCGTGGATACAATGGAGAGTGGAGTGGGAGTGGAGACGTGGCACGTGGCACGGGGCACGGGGAACCAAAAACCGAGCTGACAAATGAACGTTAAAAGTGCGCGACAATTTTTGTCTGCCTCTTCTTTTTTGCTGCTTTTCATGGAGGGGCTTTTGAATTTATTATGGCACAAATGACAATCGGGGCTGGGGTTTACAGTACAAAATGGCAAAGTGACAAATTGATGGCTGCCTGGGACGGGGGCCACCACAACCCCCCATGACTGGTAGCCTATCTATTCTTGGGCAATATTCTCAAACAATTATCCCGCTAATAATGCATATTAAAATGTAAATGTCTCGGCAGGTACACGGTATGCCAAATTTATGACCAGTCGAGATGACAGAGTCCTGAATAAGGCATTGGCGGCACGGGCCCCGGGCGCTGGTGGGAAATTAAGCCCTCAGATTATTGGCAGCGAGAGCGGTGCCCAAATTAATGTGTCTGCATTTCAACAGAGCTGTAAAAATCATGATAGGAAGTAGGAGAACAAGTTAGCTCCAGTTTTTATGAATGTCTCATATTGCTGATAAATGCTGTCATAATTATGAAGTGCCAGGCAGTATGCTGGCAAAGAAGTTAGGGACCAATCGCACTTACTTAAGTGCAGCTGCTGAAGACGAACTTGATAAGTTCTCAAAAAGAATAGATTAAAGCAGAGCGCAAAGCAAGAACGCCAAAGAGCGCGCACAGATGAGAGCAGAGCACCACCAAGCAGATCGGCAAGAGAGAGAGAGACAGAGAAAGAGAGAGAGAGCCGCCGCGAGAGTGGAAATACGCTACCTGAAAGCGGACCCGAATCAGCATGCGGCTACAAAAACAAACATGCTTGATCGATGGCAGAGCTTTAAGCTCAGCTAGGCAGCAATGTGGGTGCAGTGTGTTTGTGTTTGTTTCGGCTGCGCGAGCACCAAAGCTTGTGATGCAAAACTGTATATTCGAGCTCTTGCTGAATTTGTGTTTGCATTTCAGCAACATTCAAACTTAGCTTGTCGCTAACAAACAACAAAAAGCCATATATGTACTTGTTAGTCTTAATTGCACCTTAATCGCTGCCATTGCCACAGCATAAGCTCTGCCAATTAAATGCATCATAATTATTATCGTGTGTAACAAATAATGTAAATTAATACCGTATTGATTTTGAATTCGTTTTTTTGGTTTTTTTTTGTAACAAAATAACAAATGAGAGGATAATTCTCGCTTTTAATTTGAATTCAGAGTTAATTTAATGTTCAATTTTTGCAGCGCAGTTTTTGTGCCTCATTCTGAGGGCATCATCTACGCATTATCCGACGGCAAGCCTTTGTCCTTTGGCAGGGATATCCTGGAATTGCCTGGCATCCGCTAATGGCCCAACTTGGCAGCATCTTCGTGGCAGTCACGCGCCCATTTCTGGGGCAATAATTCGTGAGGAGCGGAGGAGAGCAGCGACCCCGTGAACGCCGTGACTTTTTAACTTGGACATGGACTTTGTCTCGGTCTTGGGCAGCGCCTTTGGTCCTTTTATGGCCTCTGTATATATTATTTCATAAATTTAATTGTCACGTACACGCACACACACACGGGGGGAGCATCTTTGGGCTCTCTCGCATTTATTTGGGAATACGGCGCCATAATACGTGTTTATAACTCGACTGCGCGATTCCGGCCATAAACGTGTTCAATGTACGCCTACGTGGGGAACGTACATACAAATGTACATATGCCGCTATACTTCTGAGACGCTAAATGATTTATTTACTGTATTTATTTAATCTATTTTATGGCCGCCGAGAGCCCTTTTTCGGGCTTCAGGCAGCAGCTTTAAGGGAACTTGATATCTGTACGAGTCGGTGGATATGCATCTGTGCATCAGGTTATGGCTAGAGTTTTGTGCGTTTGCTTCCGTCAAGCCTTGAGTTTGCTTGAAATAATGTTAAGAATGATCAGGGGGAAGCAAAAGTTTGCACAATGTTCACGTACAGTCATCCCTCTCGTGTACACAACAACTGTGCGCCTGTCGTTGCTAAGCAGCACTTGCACTTGAATGTGACACGCATCAAATCACTTTTAGCCGAGTGCACTTAATGTCGCTTCGAATGCCGCTCCCATTAATACGGGATGAGGCGTGTGTGTGTCTTGGGTCTGTGCCTGTGCCGGGCTTTGCAGCAGTCAGTCTTTGACAGCCGCTCAACTGAGCTAAGGTCAAATAGTTGTATGGAAATCAGAGCTTGTCAGCTGCAAGTCACATAGCAATAAGCCCGTAAAAGTCAGTCAACTGCAATGCCAGTGCAGGGAGAGTTGTCATGCAGATCTCTGGTAATACTGCCATCAAATGGTTTGTACTCACGCTGCTGCTGCTGCTGCTCTACACTTTGCTTCCGAAATGCTTCCCGTGAGTCGGCACTCACTCTGGGTCTCGCACTCCCATCAATTATGGAAGAGTGCGCTTTCGCTCGTTCATCAGCGAGTTGACCGAGTTAATTGCGTTATTTTGGACTACCAGCAGCTTCACTTAGCGATAATCAATTTGGCCAACACAGCCCAGAGCCCAACCTTTAGCCGAGCACAGCGCGCTGTGGTGTGTTGCCTCAGCCCTTTACTGCCTCGGCTGACACAGTCGAGGCCGCCTTCGTGTACATTTCGGCACATTGTAATTAAAACGGACGCCAAACGGAATTGAGCGTTAAGCGCGGCCCACATGACCCTCCGAGAATGTCTGCCCGCCCGCCAAAAGTTTCGCAATAAAAATCCCGTTAATAAACTTTGCATTTCAACGCACACGCACACACACATACATACATATGTATGTATGTACATACGTACATACATATGGGAATTTGGCACACTGACTGACTGATAAATAATGTTAAGAAATGCTCATGGCCTCTCTCTGCGTTCAGCATTTCGCTTTTTTTTGTTCTTCTTTCTTTCTTTCATTTTTGTTTTTGTTTTTGTTTCTTTTCTTCATTTTTTTGTTGTTTTGTTTTTGGTTCTGTTGTTGTGATTTTAATTAGATCGTTTGGCGAATGCGGAAAATAAGTAGAAGAGGAAGAAGCGCAGAGAAAGTGAAATGAAAACCGAATTGAAAGTTTATGTCAGCGACTATATCTCTCTCTCTCTCTCTCTCTAACTTAGTGTGTGCTTTTGTGTGTGTGTGTGTGTGTGTGTCTGCGTAACCCGAACGTCAAATATGTTTGAAGAACTTTATTATGCAAAATGCCAAACATTCTCCAACTTGTAGACGTGGCTCTGTCCTGCTCCGCATCTGTTCAGCTCTGTTATGTCCCGTTCCGTTCCGTTCTCTCCGCTTCTCCTCTGTCCTCTTTCTTATTCCTTATTCCTTCTCACACACTCCACTCTCCACTCTCTTCTCTCTCCTCTTTGCTGCCTAACTCTTTAAGTGCGTGTGTGTAGATTTCTGTGCGCGCAAATCTCATTTGAATTATAATGACGACGCCGCCAGCTCGGATACGCGCGCACACACACACCCACACACCCACACACATATGCACTCTCTCACTCGCACTCACCCACATGCACACAATAAAAACAAAACAAAAAAAGGCCGAAGCAAAGTTGAAAAG
Source organism: Drosophila subobscura (assembly GCF_008121235.1). Taxonomy (NCBI): domain Eukaryota; kingdom Metazoa; phylum Arthropoda; class Insecta; order Diptera; family Drosophilidae; genus Drosophila; species Drosophila subobscura. The sequence continues at coordinate 17,568,937 of NC_048530.1, read as the reverse complement.
AGTTTCGCCATGTGATCGAGTCATAAGTACCCTGTAGAGGCCCAAAACTCCAAAATAAAACATCAAATTTTTGCACTTGCCACAAAATCTGGGCATCATTTCCAAATTTGTGAATAATCATTTTGGAGTGCCATAAAAGCTCTCATTTGTGTAATAAAATATGTTAGACAATCTGCAGCTAATGGCCAAAGAAACCCCCAACGAATATGCCCCAATAGAGTGCCTTTGTGCGGGTTATTCGGGAGCGGGGCACAGGACCAAGTGTTGCTCCACGCAAAAGTCTCATCGCATGGCAGTGTCAGTGCGCCGTGGCAGCGCCGCTTTTGGGCTCTAATAAAATGTGCGCCTACATACCTGAACATGCCTGCGGAGGCAATGGGAATATCAACGTCGTGGAGCTCTTGCGTCGCGCCACCGCACAGCCGAGCGATTGGGGCTTGAAGCTACGCAGCTGCTGCATAAAATCGGAGCACTCCATTAGGGCCACGTCTGCGAAATGCAGGTCGCACAGGATCTGGTTCTGTAGGGGAAAATGAGGAAAAAGTGAAAGCAGGAGACAGATGCGGTAGAGCACTTTGCTCATCGCTAAATGATTTATTTGTGAGTTCATTTGGCTGCGATGAGATGTGTGTAATGTGAATTTTGATTAAGCCACTTGCCACATGCAGTGTGACTGGCTGTGGCTGTGTCTGTGGCTGTGGCAGCCGTGCATCATTTGCCACATAATGAGTTCACTTTTATGGCGAGCCCGAAATGAGCAACTGCATGCGAGATGAGATGAGATGAGATGAAATGGGGAAAGATGAAGTGTGGGAGCGTGGGAGCGTGGGAGTGTGACTGTGTACGTACCTTGAACCTCCTGGCGCGCTTCTGGTTGGGTCCTGTGAGATTCAAGCCGCACGAGTTGCACCGCAGACACTCCTCATGGTAGTGGTTGTTGTCGTACAGCGGCGATGGCTCTGTAATGGCATCGAAATGGCAAATAGATCAAAACAGGAACATTCCAGCCGCAAATGCATTTCCACAAATCAATCAAATATGCCGTTACCGTTACCGATATGAATGCGAATACCAATGGGGAATGCTGATGGGGCATGGGGAAACCGAAACCGAAACCTCACACACACACACGAACAATGTTAGTCAGCGGCAAAATTTCAAAGCAAATATTGCCATTAATTTGCATATACATAACCCAAATATGCAGGAAGGATGGTTGGATGGATGGATGGATGGATGGATGGATGGATGGATGGATGGATGATATGGATGCCTGGGGAAATCCGGCTGGAGTATGCGGCTACGTCCGACACACACAATAGACTGCTGGAGCGACTCAATTACAAACGGAAATGAGTTTCTAATACAAGCAAATTGCAAAAGGATATCGCTGCCAGCCCACCACAAAGAGCGAGCGAGAGAGTGGCACAAAATTGTTGCTTGTTGAGTTGATGAATGGGCAAAAGATGCCTCAACCTCATGCCTCATGTATGCCCTTACCACAACAAAGCAGAGAAAGATCGAGTCTCAGTCCGAGAGTTTTTGCTTTGGCTACCCACAAAAACAAATACAAATATTGGGAATAGTCCCAGTTGAACGGGTAAATGAATTGATTAAATTCAACAATTTCTTGGCGCACATTTGAGGACTTGTTTCAAATCCAAAGAGCATTCAAACTTTGCTGTGCCCCACATTTTTGTGTGCTGGTCAGGGCAGTGGCAATCAAGTGACTGCCACCATAATGAGCATGTGTGCTCCGCGGGCTCTGCCCCTTTTTGGGGTAGCGAGCGGAAATCATAATTAAATGAATCAGGCAACCGGAACATCCATACATTATGAGAGCCGGCCAGCTGGCTGCGCCAAGCGACACCCGGGATCAGCGTCGGAAAATCTATTTACATGTCATGGCACGGCATGGCGATGTCATGTCGGAGCCAGCGTTGACCCAAAACTTGCTTGGCTGGTGATCCTTCTTCCCGCTCTCTCCCTCACTCGGCTGCACGCTGGGCGTATGCGCAATACATTTTATTGCGTACTTCGAGGATAGATACATACATATGTACATAGGTAAATCTCTCAGCCTTTTGTGGCTTATTTTGAGTCTCTTTTTTAAGTGTTTTGCCCCTACATATGTCCAGCTGCCAGGCATGCCGGCAGGCCTTGACCAGAGCCAGCCATTTTCCAAGGAATTCCACTCCATTCGAACCGTTTCTGGTCGAAACTTTGCGCATATTTTTGCATTAATGAACTCGACTGGGAGAGAGACTCTGACATGGCATTCCGCACCTAATTGGTCTGCCGGCACCAGCCGGCGAACTAAGCAACAAACTAATGCAATGAATGTCCACCCGGAGATACTAGAAGGGGCCACAAATGTGTGCTATGCATGGCCATAAAGTGCACCGAATTGCATTGTCATGTGCAGTGCTGAGAGACTGAAATGCGCAACAGGAATGCCAGCAGAAAAGTACTCGAAAGCAATGTCATGTCATGTCCAGCCAGCCAGCCAGCCAGCCAGTCAGCCAGCCAGCCAGCATGGAGTTCACTTCAGCTGCAAGCTGGCAATGGCAGGGGCACGGTGGCGGGGCAACAACTGTTCTAATTTAATGGACCATCATCATATTTACGCTGCTGGCGGAGCTGCCAGAAGCTGCAACCAAAATTTGACTAATTGAAAGACGACAAAATGTTGGTCGCTTGCTGCGGCATGCCACGGGGAGGGAGGGCGCGGGGAAAGAGAGCAATAACTGCGCGTAGGCAGCTGCACCTTTGGCTATAATTTTGTTTCTCTTTGTAGTCTCGCTCGGCAGACAGAAAGATCTCTGGTCAAGGGTTGAGGAGCCACAGCTGCTCCTTATAGCATCAGCAGATCTCTCTCCCCCTTTCCCCCTCTCTATCTCTCCCTCTCTCTGTGCAACTCTGTGTTCCCTCCAATTTGCTTTTATGACAGCTGCCGCCGCAGGGCAACCTTGCATCTGCGCTCTGGAGAAGGGAGAAATTCCTGACTTTGATAAATTACCAACTAATGACCCAAAAGAATTGAAAACTTCAGGTTTTTAGTGCAGAAATCAAGCGTTAAGTTTTTGCCTTCGCCTGCCTCCTGCCTCTCGGGGGTTTCTTTTCGTGAAGCTAGTCCAAAACAATGGCTGCTTAATGGCTCGTGTTAGGCACTCTCGAGTTGGGTGGCTGGGTGGCTGGGGCTGGGGCTGGGGGCGTGCCAATTGTCAGACAATGGCAGGCCAGCAGACACTTGCCACTGAAATGTTGGAGCAGGCCCAGAAGTGACTCCAAATGCAATTTGTTTAGCAGAGATCAAGTGGTGCTGGGCGGTTGGGGGTGCTTTGGGGTGGGGTGCACTAACTTAATTGAGCGTAAATAATATTGGATGCCACGCCGAAACGAGGAGGATGCTGGAGGGCAACCAACCAGGCAGCCAGGCAGCCAGGCAACCCGGCAACGTGCCCTTTCAATGCACTTTCATTAAAATTATAGAGTGGAAGAGTGGTAACAGCAAAGGGGGGAGAGGGGGTGCACTAGCTTAGGGGTTGCATGAGCCCCTGCCCCTGCCCCTGCCTCTGCCCCTGCCGGTGCATTGCCCCAAGAGAAATTCTGCTTTGAAGCAGGTCAACCCTTTGACGCAACTGTACCTGTAATTGTACCTCTCCACAAACAGCTGCCACACAACATTTTCAAAACGCGTATTACCCATAATGAGTAGCGGGGATTGATTCCCTTTTCCGCCTTGTGGCACTTTTGCTTAATGAGAAATGCAATTACTCTTTGGGGTGGAACCTTTTGCTGCAACTGTACCACTGTACTGTGCAAGGGGGGAACTAGCCTCAGCTGCTTTCAACTATGATTTCTCAGGGACTTTCAAGGTCTGCTGACAATGCCCCAAAGGCGGGGTTGCACTGCCAGTCGAGTGGCCATTATAAATGGTCAACTTTATCCACAGACAAGGATCTTAAGTAAGCTGAAACCAGCGCCCCATCCCCATCCCCATACACGCCCACAGCACTGCCTGTTTGTCAGTTGTTTGGTGACTGTTGGACTGTTGTTCAATTATCGCTGACAGTAAGCTGTCATTAGCCCGGCGGATAAGAGCCGGGACTCGAGGCCACAGCCTGTCGCGACTGGCGACTGGACGGACAGCCGTCAGTTTTGTCGTTTGTCCTCCTTCCACTCCTCTTCCACTCCGCTGCTGATTAGTGCAGTGCAATTAAATTGAAGCATATCATTTACGCAAATTGCTGTCCACAGCAACAGCCAGTTGTCCAGTTGGCCAGTTGGCCAGTTGGCGACCCCAAAGTGCATGTCCTTTTATGACGGGCAGCGTGGGTCATGTGGGTCACAGGCCAACGAGTCGAACACCACTGACAGGGTGGCCAAGCAGAGTCATCGGCCCCGCCTTGGGTGTATTGTACGTGAGTATTTATGGGTCAACAGGGACCATAATCGACCCCAAACATACACACAGCCAAACCCTTGGTGCGCTTGGCTGCAGTGCCCTGCTGATGGTTGAATGACACGATAGCAAAAGGGCTGACCAAGGGGTCCAAAGCATGACTCCCGAATCATGAAAGTTTGCGGCATTGCATGACAGCAATCAGACATTAAATATGCTTCATCCTGCGCTGCTCCAAGCGCGCTGCTCAGGGTGGACTTGGGAGGACCCTGGACTTGCATTATTCCATTACGACGACACGCTCAGACGTCAAACAACAAATTAATTTAAAAAAAATGTAATGCAAAAAATAATTGTTTTTTAATTAAAAAAATAAAAAATAAAACAAAATACAGCCAAAAGAGAGAAACTAAATCCAAATATGAAAATAGAAACCTAACCTCTTAAAAAAAGCTTAAAAACAATTAACAATACAAAAATGCTAAAAAAAAGGAACTAAACCCCAAAAAGTAAATAAAACCCTTTCTTTATAAAACAAATTGCAAAAAAAAAGCGGCAAAAACTTAAAATAAAATTAAAACTAAAAAACTAACAAAATTATAAACTCAAAATGTAAATAAAAACCTCACTGGCAAAGAGAGCGAGCGCGAAAATAATAGAAGACATGAGGGGCATGCCACATAAATTGCAAAGTCGGCACGTAAAATGTTTCGACTTTTGCTGGGGCAACGTGAGGCGCGCATAATGCGGCTTTTAATGGAATTAACGTGCGCAAAAATGTTTCGCTGCCGCCGACTAAATGCTCCATAAGCCAGTGGGCAACCATGCCCATAAATTCTCCTCACATGTGCAGGCAAACAAAATGTATTTCTGGGGCTACCATTCGACAGTAGACGACGGCAAATGGATTTAGGGCTCAGTGGACGCACGGCAGGAGCTGTGATTAATTTTTGGGGGGAGCACCGCAAATTTGATTTATAAACAGGAGACGCGGCAGCCACGCACTTGTTGCATGACTGAGAAAATAAGAGAAAAAGCGGAGGAGTAGCAGCACCAGGGAGGAAAAAGGAGAAGTGTAAATGCGATTGCACATCGAACGGTTTGAGTGCTGCGAGAGCTGTGAAATGGTTTCCAATTAAAGTGAAATTCTCCATCAAGTACTTATCAATATGAAGCCCCTAGCCTGGGAGAGTCCCTTCAATGGGAAATCGACATGAAGCAAGTTGCAAGTTGAATCCCCCGAACACGAATTAGACCCTGGCTAAACTTTCGCACCCCAGACGCCACTTAAGTGTCAGGAAGAGGGAGAGAATTGTGTGAATCTATTGCAGAAGCGAGGACCTGCCGGCCCACACCCCACAGCTGCTGCTCTAAGCCAGGCAATTTGCATAAAGAACTTTTGTTTGCCCAAAGAATACATATTATTAAAAAGAAAGTAGAAAGTGGAAAGTGTGGGTGTGTGGGTGTGTGGGGTTGTCGGTTCACATGTAGATTTTCTGGCCACATAAAAGGATGTGCCACAGGGGCAGCCCAGGATGGGCCAAGCACGAAAGTGCAACAAAAGTTAATTCAGTTTTCCAAATGGTTTCGAGCGTGCAACTTTTTTTGATACCCACACATGAGCAGGGGATGGGGGTTAAGGGTGTGCGTGTGTAAAATCTTTCTTACATATTTAGTTTTTGCGTGCCGCAACGAAGACGCACCGAAAATTGATCAAAAACTTTTCTGTTGCCCGAAAAAAGGAATTTTGTGTGCTCCTTCTTTGTCTTCTATTTTTCTTTTCTAACATTTTGTTTCAGTTTGGAATACCCTGTGGCCGCTGTGTTTGGTTAGAAGCTACGATTTTCCAGCTGGTCTTGTCTCAGGGTATTCCTCAGTCGCAACTTATCTTCTTTATAAATTTTTTTGTTTCTTCCAATATGCATTCGTGGCAGGCATTCAGGCACTTGCGTGTCGAGTCTATTAGCAGCGCTCCTCCCACACCTGAGCAGCAGCAGCATCAGCATGGAGTCAAGGTGAGTCAGGGCTTTGATCCTGTTCGTGGTACCTGGTCCGGGACATTTAATGGCCAACAATCTCTGCCATTCACTCACATCCTCGCTCAATCAATGTCAGCTGTAAGGCCCCACGCCCCCACACAGCCAAGTGTCCTGTCCCCTTGTCCTGCTCCTCATGTCTCATGTCTCCCCTGTAATGCTGTGCGTGTCCGTGTCCCTGTCCGTGTGTGCGTGTGTGCGTGTGTAGGCAACTTTTGCCCCCATTCTGTTGGCTGTCTTCGTCTTCGTTTTCGTTTTCGTCATGCTGCTGCCAGCCTCCATCCTGTCTCTGTCCCCGTCACTTTCCCTGTCTTTGTGCTCGTTCTCGTCCTTGCTCTCTGCGTCTGCGTCTGCGTCTGCCCTTCCCTGTTGTAGTTAAATCATTTGGAATTTTATTGAGTAAACTGTTTTGTAATTATTTTCATCTGATGCCACGTCATGCTCATCCTTCGTGTCCCAGTCACAGACTCCCGTCACAGTGCCAGCTACAGTCCCTATCCCTTTCCCTTTCCCTTTTCCTTTGCCTGTTCCTTTGCCAGTCCTTGTTCCCCAGGCTCTAGTATCTACTCCCCACTTGCCACTCCTCGCCCTGCTGCCCCACCGCCCTCTGCCGGTGTCAGAATCGTTTGTCTGCTCCAATTAGCAAAGCGACAACATGTTGCGGTCCTTTCTGGCCACATTTTTTGTGTCCCCGCACACCTATTATACCCCCCACCCCATCGGGCCCTTCCCAGATTTGCTGACAGGCTTCGGCCCCACCCCGCCATCGATTCGACGCTGGAAATTTGGTTGTTGTTTTAGCTCTGAAAATGTTTTAGTTGGAAAATCAAAAATGTTCTCGCACGTAATCAGCCATGAAGGCAGAGCTGCGGGCCAAAGAGCTGTGAAGCTTCCTGGGTTTTATTTAATCTCTCCATCAACCCCTCAAAAGTCAGATTAGTTTCTACGCAAAATATCTCAAAACATTTCCATAAGGAAAGCCAATAGTTTGTCGCGTTTTTTGTTGCAACTTTTAGACTGTTGATCCCCCAAAATCCCCCAATCCCCCAGCGAATGCCTCAAAGAAAGCGAAAGCCTCCAACTTCCATCAAGAAATGGATTTTGGTAAGTGATGATGATGAAGCCATTGCCTTGCTGCTCTGCAAAACACTGCAGAAAATACCCAAAAATGAGTCCAAATATATTCTGTAATCGCGTGATCCTGATCCGCACTGTTAGCCCCCATTCTTCTGCGTACAAAGGGGCAAAGGCAAAGGCAAAGGCAACGGGAGTGCCCATGCCCATGCCGCCTCAAGGGCGATCGAAGAGCGACTTTCCTACGACTGGGACACAAGCGTACACGCACACGAACACACACACACACACACAGTAAGTGAGAGACACACACAACACACACACAGCTGCTTGCTCTGGCTAATGGTTCAGGTGATTTTCTATTGTCCTCGCTGTTGTTCCCGCTGGACGGCATGTTTAATCCAAATTACTAAAATACACAGACAGAACTTTTGTTTGCCCAGCTACACACACATGTGTCTGTGTGGGTGTGTGTGTGTGTGTGTGTGTTTGCTGTATTTTAATGAATCTACGAGTCGAACCGTGCGGCGGCGTTGGCGTTAATTGAGCCAAAGTCAAACATTCAGTCTGGTCTTGGCCGAAACTAACCCACCAACCAGTGGACCCACCCACCCACAGGACAGCACTCGGCACTCGGCACTCAGCACTGTCAGTCAGCCCCCCTTGCCCAGTCCACACACCCCGTTCCATTACTTCAATTAGTGCGAGGTTTTTCCGTATTCTTTTCTTTTATTTTCTTTGCTTTTCTTCGTTGTCGTTGCTTTTGGCTTGACTTTTCCTTTGCGTGCTGTGCAAGTTGTGTGTTAATTTGATTTTATGGAAATAGCCGCAAGGAGAATGCCGTGGAAATTACACACAGCGATTGCATGTGAACACAGACAGACAGACAGCTGGACAGACAGAGATTTACGAGCGGGTTATATGATATATGTGGGATATGGCAGACCAATTATACCACCGTTTTGCGCATTATATTTCAAATCCAATTATCAATCAGTTATTTATGGGGTTTCGCATGGCAATTGGAGTTATTATGTCTTGATTCCATTTCATTTGTGTGCTGCGGTAATTGAGACAACTTTGGCACGGAAAGTCCCAGCACTCCTTGGCATAATTTCAGCGAAACTGCCACGCAATGTGATATTTATGGGTTCATTTCTTTTGGTATTTTGATCTGTCACTCGCCCAATTATCGTCTGAGCTCTGCAGCAATTGTAGAGAGTTGTACTTCTAATAAGATATACTGATTTTGTCGTGTTTTAAGGACCATCCAGTGCAATCTGCTGCGAAGTGACGTACAACGGTGCGTATGATTCACGGCCAGCAATTTGTTTACATGAAACAGTCAGTCCTTGGCCAATGGACAATCAACCATCTTGTTTTTGGCAAATAAACGCGAGCCATTACCACGGAAACTAAACTGCTGTCTCAATATTATTATTATTATTATTATTATCATTTCTATGGCATTTGGCCTCAACCCAAGACCCAAATTCTGGCCAGCCCCTGGCCCTGGCCCTGTTCCTGTGTTTTGTCCTGCTGTTGTCTTCAGTTTATGTGCTTCTTGTTATTTTTGGCCACTTTTTATGCGACACTCAAGCTGCCTTCTCCTCCTTTCGCTCCTTTCGCTCCCCGCCCGTATTCCGTTTGCTTGTCAAATATCTGAACGGCCCCACCGAGAGGCTAAGGAAGGTGACAGCTGTTAATGGCATTAGACATTTGTGCGGCTGCCACGCCTCCCGCTGCTGCTGCTGGCATTCAGTCAGGTAAGGTCCATCATCAATGGTTTGACTGAAACAACAACCGAATGTGACATATTGATACCCTCGAAGGGACATAAGGTAGAGACGTCATTCAGCGAGAATATTCTCCATTTTATTTGCCTGCGATTTCTGTTTATGGCCGCCGCTGCTGCTGCTGCTGCTGCTGTTGGCGTCACAGCAATTTGCATTTTATGACCAGAAATGATTTGAAAACTTTCGAACCTGCCAGCCAGCTGCTGCTAATTCATTCGACAACGAACTCTTTTATGAGCTGCACAAGGGTAAGAGAGAGGAGAGAGAGAGGGAGCCAGGGACGACGATAGGTCAGTCCAATCCTCCATCAGCTGCTACACTCATTCACTCAGCAATCAATCAATCGGAAAAAAACATGCATAAATATTTGGCGATGGTACAAATAAATTGGAGACTTTGGCTTTAGCTCATCTTAGGCGTCCTTTTTGGGGACTCAAGCTTCAAAACTTAGCAGTTGCATTTGCTGGGAAATGCCATTGGGGATTAGAAAACATTTGGATATGCTTTGGCAACATTTTGTCAATTGTCGAGCACTAATCAGTGAGCCACTTGCTGTTCAAACGATCCTGTTCATAAAAGTGTTTCCCCTTTTGGTTTGAGGAAATTCATTTGTCTCTTCTGGCCATAAATTAACATTAATTTCGTGCCACAACATGTGCCCCCCACTTTCATTTGTGTATCGTAAAAATGCAATTATAAAAATGAATGTTATCTGCCTGGTGGCTTCCTATTCTGCGTGTCTTCTGCGTTCGTCCTTTATCGTTGTGTTTCGTTGTCAGTTGGCATTCCCGTATTTTCGTTTGGCTAATGGATTGTTTGTCCGAATTAGTCGGAGTAATCCATCTTCGAATGGACAGCTTTGACTTAAAGGAGTCGAATGGGCAGGCGCCACAGCAGACACAATGTCCAAGGTATTCATATTTTTCCCAAAGTTAACTCCCCTCCCAGTGCTGATAGGGGGCAGCTTGATCTGGTCTCTAATTACTAGATTTTGCGGCAAGTACTGCTACGCCCCACACTCAGTTTTAGACAGCGGGGAAATCCTCTGCCATTCACTCCCAATTAGCCCTGACTCTGACTCTGCCAGACACTTTCTGTGGCTGTCTGTCTGTCTGTCTGGCAACAGGTTCAATCAACATGTTCCATCTCTCACTGTGCCTGCCCCTAGCTACCGCCATGTCCATTGACGCAACTTGGCAACCGCGAAAAGGATACTTGTTGCACCAGGCAGCCATGCACGTAACTGGGTCTGGGTCTGGGTCTGGGTCTGGGTCTCTGCTGCTCATGTTTGGGCTTGTCATTGTTGGGTGTCATACAGGACTCCATTCGCAGCTCATTCATAACAGTCAAGAGAGCGGGATGTAAAGAGAGAGAGAGAGAGAGAGAGCAGGAGGACATTGACATTGCACTTTCATTCATTAAAGTTTCTGTGCGTTGTGCGTTGGATGGGAGATGAACTCGTACCCACGCATGTCATGGAATGGTTATGGAATGGAATAATTTATATACAAACCGCTGCGACTACATTTGCTGCTGCTGCTGGCACTGCTGCTCGACGGCTGGCGACGGCCGCTGCGCAGCGACGCAACGCCGTCGCTGCCAACGTCAACGTACTGGGCCACGTCGCTGCCGGTTGCTCTCTCACGGAGAAGCTGCACTCGAGCTGGCGCTCAAACAGCAGCCTAAAACCAGCCAAAAAAAAGCAAAATTCACAACAAAATTTCACTACACACACCGCAAAAAAAATGTGTAAAAATATGTTTGTATTGTATATACACGCACACAGTGGCACACGGAACACACACACGCACACACACACAGACGGGCTGTGGAGCGAGCGAACGACCAGGCGATAAGAGCGCGAACAGCGAGGCGGAGCGGAGCGGAGTGGGCCAGAGAGCGGCTGCAGCAACAAAGTTTTTATTTGTATTTACAGTTTACGATGGGCAAACTCTGACGGGGAAAAGGGGAGAACTGGCCTGTGGCGTGGATGCCGGCACGGACTCGAACTCGGAACGCGAGGAACTCGAACGGAGTGCGGGTGTGCGGACTCTCTCTGCCTGGTGCTTGTGGCACGTTTGCGTCTTCAACAGCAACTGATGGCAGAACAGGAAAAGGAACGGAGAACGGATAACGGAATGGCCAGGCGCCGCCATTGACATGGCATCCCTCTCTGTCTCTCTGTCTCTCTCTCCGCCCTGCTGAGCCCCTCCTTGACCGAGTAACGTTGCCCGCACACAGATTGGCAGCACCGCGCGACGCAGACAAACAGCTGTTGGGGCTGCCACGCCAGCTGCTGGAAGCTGACACCAAAGCTTTTGTTAAAGTCGAGCTTTTGGCCACCAGTTCATCCACCAGCTGGCAGGACGCGCACACGCAGGACACTCGCAAACGAAACGCGGCACTTTTTGAATATAGGAAATGGGAAATGGGAAATGTGCAATGGGAAACTTCGCTGGGGACTTACCCGTCTGTGTGCTGGAGTCAAAAAAAGTGCTGGTGGTCTCCACGGTCATGGTGCCGATGGTGCCGTCAATGATTTGTGCCGATGAATCGCGACGTCCGCGATAGCTATCGGAAGAGGGCGAAAGAGATAGTCAGTCAATGGATAGCAGATGGGAATGAATGGGAAATACCCACCGACAGACATCGTCGCTCTGGGAGCTCTGGCGCCGAAAGTTGCGGCAGCGGATCATCTCCTCCGTGGTGGACTGACGCCGAAAGCCGCGAGCAATGAGAATCTCCTCCGTGGTGGACTGGCGCCGGATGGCGGGTCGCTGGTTCTGCTCCACCGTCGGCAGCGGCGGTGGACGCGAGCAGGGACTGGGGTCCCGCGACGAGCCGCAGCTGTTGGACTCGGGCGAGTGGCGGGCCGCCGAGCTGCTCTGGCGGCGCAGCGTGTGCCGTCGCGGGCTGCCGTCTCGCTCGTGTGTGCGGTCGGGCGAGAGATGGGTGCGCGAGTCGCGACGACCGCCGCGCGAGGCGCTGTCCGGGGAGAGCGAGTCGCGGCGCGAGGCTCGTCGCTCGCAGTCCTCGGGCGGATCCGGGCTGAGGGCCGGCTGGGAGCCGCGTCGACTGCCGCCGGGCAGGACGCTCTCGTCGAAGGCCGTGGCCTGCCGCTGCAGGCGGTTCATGCGCGGCGCGCGCTCCGGGCTGTGGCCCGCCTTCGAGTCGCGCCGATTGACGCGGCCGCACTGCGTGGTGGAGTCGCGGCGACTCTTGGGTGCCGTCGGGCTGGTGGCCGGCGGCGTCACCGAGCTGGTGATGATGGTGGGCGGCGGCAGGGCCTGGCACGCGGAGTCGACCTGCTGATGGTACTGGATTAGTGGCACGGAGACGGAGTCGGAGTGACAGGAGCCGGCGGAGCTGGTGGAGGGGCGCTGCTCCTGCCGGAAGTTGGGGAATTCCGGGGCGGCGAGCGAGTCCCGCTTCTTGGTCACCTGGTACTTGGGTGGCGGTGGCGGCGTTGTCACGCGGCCGGCGACATTGCTGTCCCGCCGGCTGCTCGACAGGTAGCTCTCCCCGGATCCGCGGCGCGAAGCCTGCGTTCCCAGGCAAAAGCGAGGAGTGCGGGATGGAGAGAGAGAGAGAGAGAGAGAAGAGTGGCATGCTTCGGGTTAAGGTCAAAGGTTAATTGGCAGTGTGGAAGGATTTGTCGAAGTGAATTGAATGAATGTCTGTCAGTCCCGTCAAGCTTAGAGTTCTTCAAAAACTACAAAATGCTGAAAGGACATCAGTCTGCGGATGTCCTCAGTGGATTCTGTCTAGAAACAACATACAAAAAGTACAGTCAATTCAAAAGTGGATGCCAAATGGCAGTGGCACAGGAGTACAGGAGTGCCAGCTGTCAGCAAAATGTACCCTAAAGAAGTACAGTCACGTCAAAGGAGTGCATGAATAGCTCCATCTCTTTCAGATTCATGCAACTATTGTCTGCCCTATCCAATCAGAGGAGGGGCAGCTGGCTGGCAATTCTAGAGGGGAAGTACAGTCACGTCGGTATAGTCATATCCTTCCAGCTTTGTTACGCTGCAGGTCAAAGGGTGCTAATTGAGAGTGGCCGCAACTCACGCTCTTAGTAGTAGTTTCGACGACAACCACATTCACGGATATGTGGCTCGGCGGCTGTTCCTCAACTGCGGCGCTCTCGCGCCTGTTCCAGTGCTTGACGAACTCGGCCGTGTTCGAATCGCGCCGGGACCTGATGCTGCGTATGCCGGAATCGGCGCTCGACTCGCGACGCTTGCGTGGGGCAATGTACGTGATATTGCCGCCACTCGAGCTGCAACCAGCCCCAGCACCACCAGCACCAGTGCTCGCATCTGTCGTCGATGTCCGCCAGGGCAGGCTGCGGGCGAGATCGGCCAGAGTTTCGCGCCGATTCAACTGTGCCTTGTTGTTGCGCGCCTGCTGCTGGGCCTGCTGCTGCTGCTGCTGTTGGGTCTGCTGCTTGGTGCCGCCGCTCCACTCGCGCAGAATGTCAGTAAGCTGGGCCAAGGAGCTGCGCCTCCGCCGCTGCAGACCTGGCGGTGGCGAAGTGCTCGGCGGGGTAGTGATCTGGGCGGCGGAGTCGCGACGTCCGCCTAAACGTTGCCGGATCGTTGACTCCTCCAGCTGCCAAATGACAAGAGGGATTAGTAGTCTGATGGGCCACCATTGTGGGATTCTGTCCCCACTCACCTGTTCGCGGACGAGGTCGTCCCAGCCGTTGCCACCTGACCACACCAGCCCCACCTGGTGGGACATGATGGGCAGGTTGCACACAAAGCACACCGCTGTCATAGTCCTGCAACGAGACGAGCACACACTCAGCACGCAATGCACACATGTTGCTACACGGATATCTAGTTTAGGCGGATGCAGTTAGTGGGTGGATATGTGTGGGTGAATAAGTGCAGATCCTCCTTGGCCACAGGATGGATGTGGGTGTAGATGGATAGGCAGGATAGTTGGTTAGTTGGTGGTGCAGTAGAGATCGGAGCGGTGCGGAGTGAAGTGGAGCGGCGGCAGCCAAGCAAAAGGATGCGCCGTGTGATGCGCTTGTGGAGGGGGTTGCAGCTGGACTGACTTGACCAGCAGAAGCAACAGCTGAAAGCTGTCTCGGTGTCTAGCCGTGAGCTTCAGCTATGCTATAAATAAATGCTCCAGCTCCAAGCTCAGCCCTCAAGGTTGACAGCTCAAAGTTCAAGTTGAAGGCTGAGCGCTGAGAGCTGAAAGCTTTCAAGCTGAACGCGCTCCGCTGCAAGCTCACGCGTTAAGCTTTTAGCTTTGGGCGCTGTCAGCGGAGAGCTTTCGTTTATTTTATTTACAAAGTCACATGCAATGCAGGTAAAGGTAGAGGAAAAGGAAAAGGTGAAGCTGAGTGTGCGGCATGCTTAGGAGAGCGAGCTTAGGCAGAGCTTTATCAAAAGTGCCACGGCTGTGCGCTGTGCTGTGTGCTGTGTGGTGAGTTTGGGTGTGTTAGTTATAGCAGAGGAGGTGGGAAAGAGGAGACTGGAAAAGTGGCAAGCCAAAAGCATGAAGCAAGTTTATAGTTGGTGCAGTCTAGCGTTAGCGTTAGATGGAGGATAGCAAGTGGATAGCAAATGGATAGAGTGAATCTTGTTTTTGTTTGTTGTAGTTTTGTTTTCTTGCTGTGAGGAAGAATGTTGCTAACTTCTTGCGGATGGCCACGCAGCCGCTGCTGCTGGGCTGATCCATGGACCTGTAATGCCGAAGTTTTGACATGGCGCATGGCGTTATGTGTCTGCAGCTGCAGATCCTTTGCAAGTCAACGATATCCTTGGGCTTGGCTGGTTACTCCTTCTCGTCTCTCAGCTGCTCGTCTTCTAGTGGCGTTTGCGATAGATTTTTCTTTTGCTTTTTAGTTTTGTTTTTATTTTTTCAAGTCAATAAATTGATTTGCTCTTTTTTATTGCATATCTCTCTGCAGGGGTTGAGCAGCACTTAAGATTCGCTTTGCAACACTGCAAGTATGTTTGCCTCCGCTTTGCAACACTGTAAATATGCTTGAGGGGTTTTGCACTTGGAAAGTTTACTTTGTCATCGCAACGGAAGGGGTTTCGTTTTTTAGGTTTGTTGCTTTGTTTTTGGGGGCCGGGCCGTATGTGCTGTGAGTTGTACAATTAACACTAAAAAGTTACTGGTATTTAACGGTATTCAACTGTATTCAATTGTATTTAACGGTATTCAACTGGATTCAACTGTAATTTGTAACTGTAAGTTTGGCTTTTGTAAGTTGATTTGGTGGTTGATCGGATTGTTAATTGGTTTTTGGTTACTTAATGGGGCTGTGGGTTGGGGGGGATTTGTTGGTTTTTTGCTACACACAGAGACACAGAGAAACACTGAAAAAAATTGAAGAAAAGAATATTGGTTTTTGTTTTTGGTCAAATTGGAGAAACATTAATGGGATCCATAATGGGTAGATACTCGTACTGGGACTCTATCTCGATACAAAGGGGATTTTTTAATCTATCAAATAGTGGGCTAAGGGTAGAGGGTTATTCTACTGCTCATACATATGGCCTATAATAATATATTTTACATCATTTAATATACGTAAATATTCTAAGGAACTTCAACAAAAGATTTCAATCAAACATGCGAAAAATAATTGAAAATGATTTGAAATAAATTATAACTCTTATGGGGAATACTTATTCCAGCATCATTTATGAGCATATTACTTTACCCAAGTCAAACGTTTTCTTTTTCCCAGAAATGTCTCTTTAAATGTGTTTCCGTGTAATTGTTTGCAAGGAAAGAATTCGCCTTTAACCACTCACACAAAATATACGCCTGTTTTCCCCCCTCTGAGCACTTTCGAGTGAATGCCAGGAAATATCTGAGAATTCCTGTTCAGCTTGTTAATAATGCAGAAACAATTCAATTTAATTTTGAGAACGAACAGACCGACAAATTGTTTGCCCAATAAGTCGCAGTGGGACGAGGAGGCTGGAGAGTGGAGCCTTCTTGTTGTATTTATCTATGGGAGTGGCTGCCCCACCAGGGAATGGTCAGCAGGGAGTAGTATGTAGATGTAGATGTAGAGTCCACTCCAAGGATAATCACATATGAGTATGGACTGCGGGCTGGCATATCCTGCGAAGCCAATCGAAATGAAGCAACCAACTTTATTTGGCCGCAAGTTAATGGCCATAAACTTAATAACTGGTAGACCAGCGCCAGTCCTCGCTCTGTCTCTCTCTCTGGGAGGACATAGACACGGCCGGAAGTTGTCAAGTGGGTGCCAGAGTGAAGTTCCATGAAAGTTGTTGCTCAAAGTGGGTCTGGGTCTGGGTCTGCTCTGTCGGTCAATGAAATACTTTGCCAAAGTAGTTCCAAGCACCAAAGTTTGTTTCATCCTCCAGCTACACATCCTCTCCTGCTCCTGCGTCTTCCATTATTTTTTTCTCTTAGGTTTTTCTTCCTTTTTGTTATGGGAATTCAAGGGCGGCCATGCATTGGCTTGTGCCATAATAATATTCGCAAAATATGCGCACATATAACTTGCAAGGCACTCTTTGGGGAATCCTGTAGTCGGAAATGACTGATAATCGGTGCTAATTTTCTCTGTATATCTGGGAGAGCACAACTCAGACTGCAGTCTGGCAGGAAGTTCAGAAGGCAGCTACAGCAGCCGCTTAATCAATTTCAAGTGCAGCCCGAGCAGCAGCAGAATCATCGTCAACATCATGAACATCATCATCATTATCTTTATCATTGTCGGGCACCTGGCCCAGACTCTTCGGTTGAGCTCGAGTGGGCGAGCGTCGAGCGCCGAGCAGTTGATTGACAGCTGTCAATTTGCGTTGCCTGTGAAGTGTGTGCCATGAACAATTTTCAACTCAATTTTCCCACTTTTCTATTCCTATCTTCTCTGCTTTTTTTGTTGCTGCTGGCTTTTCCGTCCAGCTTCTGTTTCTAAGCTGTAGCAGCTGCACATGGACATGGACTGAGGCGGGAGTGGGAGCCCGAGCGGTGCACATGGACGAGTGCTGTGGGCCATGTCGGGGTCCACACAGAATCAGAATCAGAATCAGAAACAGAAACAGAGGCAGTCACCACTTACCATCCCGCACAATGTGTTGTCCAACACTGGCACTTCGATAGAGCCCATAATTCGATGCTTAACTGCCTGTC
Source organism: Drosophila subobscura (assembly GCF_008121235.1). Classification (NCBI taxonomy): domain Eukaryota; kingdom Metazoa; phylum Arthropoda; class Insecta; order Diptera; family Drosophilidae; genus Drosophila; species Drosophila subobscura. The sequence continues at coordinate 17,551,481 of NC_048530.1, read as the reverse complement.
TGTCAACTCCGCAAAGAGCTGCTCAGTCCAATGCAATTGTTTATGAACTTTATGAAAGCTGCCTGCAGCCCTCAGCCTTTGATATTTTTTTTCTTAGCAATAGGAGCGAGCATATTCCACTTTAAACTTAACATTTAAGCCAGAAAGAGTCTCGGAAGAGCTGCCAACTCTTGTGTAAAGTTTACGCTTTTTGGATATATATTTGCACAGCCGTTTCTTGATTTCATTTATTAATTGCAGCAACTAATAGAATTTAGCTTTGACACTGAAGCTCCAACATGGAAGCTTCACATGTAAATGAAACAGAATGAAACCGAGGGGAGCTGATAACTTGCTGACTTGCATTTAAATATGCTTACAGCCAAAGCTAAACGATACAATCAAATCGTTGATGATACCAAATCCATCAGCTCCATTAATCTGCATTATCTTTAAGAACTCATTTGGCTCTCTGGCTCTCTGGCTTCCTCTGCCTCTGCCCCAGCCGCGAGAGGTGCCAGCTCGATTGCTAAAGAAATTGTTTCTTGCCTTGTTGTCCTTCAGTTCCACTTTGTTCCACCGCAAAATGAAACAATTTAGTTAAATGCTCAACATTTTACGCTTGCTTTTGCCTCGGTGCGGTGCTGTGCGGTGCGGTGCGGTTGCGGTTCTGGCTCTGCTCTTAGCAATAAAATGCAATTCGTTATAATAAAAAAGAGCGTAGCAGAAACAGAAACAGAAACAGATGAAGCCAGAACAGTTTTTGGCCAGTTTGCACCTGCCGGACAGACAGACTCCTCTGCGTGCTCTAGTCACGCCTTGCGGCCCCTTGCTTGGGGCTCTCCTGATGTCTCCAGTCGTCGTCGTCGTCGTCCTTGTACTCTTAAGTGACTTTTCATGTTGTGAATGGTGAGCTGGAACTGCTGCTGCTGTGTGGTGGGGTGTTGGTCGTTGTGCTGGGCTGCTATTTAGTTAATTTTAGAGCGCCTGTCTCCAGCCCCCGCTGAAATATTACTTGGGCTTTTGGCCAACAGTTTCCTTTTGATGTAATTGCCGTGCCACAACCGTTCGGCTGGGCATGGCAGAGGGCGGTTGCTGGGGCAGCTGTGGGTGCGGCTATTCATTGATTAACTGCCAAGGCTCACTGGAGACGACGCAGGAAGACAGACAGACAGACAGGCGGATGGGCGGATGGGCGGATGGGCGGATGGGCTCACAGGCTCAACGCTGACTGGACGGCTCTTGGGGCTATTTTCATTTAACATTTTCATTTTCATCTTTATTTTCATTTTTCGTTTACGTTTTCTTAATTTTTCTTCTTTGCCCAGAAATTTGTCTTCTTGCTGTTGTTGCTGTTGTTGTTGTTGTCATCTTGGGTTTCGTTTTGGCATTCAAAGTTGGAATACCTGAAAATGCTTGGTAAATTAGATCAAAGGACCAGAAAGTACGTGCCGGCATTTACCCACCCCACCCGACCCCAGACGCAGGTCCTTCGTGGCTGCTGCTGCTGCCACCCTCCCTCTCTCTCTCGCTCTCTCTCTCTCTTTCTTTCTGTGTGTGTGTCACAGGAAAGTACTTGGAAAGTCGGATTAAGTAATTTGCGCGTGCCACTTTCAATTTCTCTGTGTGTGTGTGTGTGTGTGTGTGTGTGTGCACCCAGCACCGCTTAAGTTGAGGGCAGCAACGAGCGAAAGTTGGCCAAGCATTTTTTGCTTTTGTGTCGCGTTGCCCCTTTGCTTTCCTTTTGGCGTTTCCTTTGCCTTCTTTCATTCTGAAGTGGCTTGAACGCAGCGAAAGGTTGTTGGCTGGCGGCTGAGAAGCCAGACCAAAGCATTTGAATAAATATATAATTAAAGTTCCATTTTTCCACGCACACACGAGATCGAACATCGAACACACACACACATACAATGAGCATCATTTCCGTAGCTGAAGTCGTTGAGGTTCCGGCGGCGTTTGATCAAAAGTTGTAGCATACTTTTCAGCGGACAACGCCGCGCACGGCCATTATGCAAATGCGAGCGAAAAGGTGCTGGCAAAACACTTAAGCCGTTTTGCCCAACTGGCTCAAAGCACACACACACACACAGCCCAAGTAGAAGACACAGATAGAAGGAGAGGAGAGGGAACTAGAGAGAGAGGGAGAGAGCGAGAAAGCAAAGTGTGTGCCAGTGCCTGGCATTGTTGGCGAGCGAAGGAAATCTAATTTCCTTGCGTTGCCACGATGTTGACAATGAAGAAGTCTCCTTTGTCCTGTCCCTGTCCCATATCCGCAACCATCCACAGAGCCCACAACTTTTTTCGTCCGCTTCTGCTCGGTCTAGGCATGCATAATTCAAATGGACAGCAAAGCAAAACAGCGCAGAGCAGAGTACAGGCCAGACCCATGCCTGATGATGGGCCATGCATATTTGATTACTTATCCCCCCCATGGCCCCAGCCCAAGACCCAAAACTGAAGAGCAGCTTCAGATCGAGCCTCAAAGTTGTCTCATTGGGAGCACATTTTGCGCTGCACTTGCTTGATTTATGGTGTGGTTGGTTCACTTCATTCCAATTGCAACTCTTTTGAGTCATTTTGTGCGAGAGTGTGGCAGAGCATTATTTGGTGCACATTTAATTGGCTCAAATTAAAGATAAAACAATTCAAAATGCAACACAATTATCCAACAATTTAGAAGGGAAAGGTGGGATAATTATAGTAGTGTGGGGCCTGCGACTTGTTTTGCTTTACGCTGCCGCTCTCCCCCATGACAATCGAACGCGCATTTGGAATGTGTGGCAGAGACTGACGTGGACGCTTTTGGCTCTTCATGGTCTGTGCTCCACGCAGTTCGTCGAGCGCTTTCGTGTTGGTTCTCTGCTGCTTGATTATCATCTTGACATTGGCCTCGATCAATGCCCGCAGTCGCTTCAGATATTTGAGCCAGGCTTTTGGCAGCCGGATGCTTATTTTTCGCTGCAACGCAGTCGAACTGATGTACTTGCACAGTGGCTGCTCCACTTCGGTGTAGACATCGTTCTCTTCTACGTAGCAACGATCCGCCAGTGTGGCATTGGCCAGGCACTGGCACTCGACGCAGTTGTAGGCACCGCCAGTTAAAAGTATTAGAAAGTGCGCAAAAATGCAAGCGAACTGGGGGGAGAGTATTTAGGGCCACGGTCCCAAGAGATGTTTGCACAGCCATTAGATCTTGGCACTTACCATCACGCGCAAGAGCCTCATTTTTCGGTTTTATTTCAATTATTTTTGGTCGCAAATCAAGACGCGTTGTCGTCAGTCGGAATGTTAGACTTTGCAGTGACAATTGAGACATTTGTGGCATTGGCTACTTGGATTGCTTCCTGCCCAAAAATCTAGCCAATTTGAGTGTTGAGCAGCGCTGCCAACTCCTTGCCTTTAAATCAATTTGTGAGCTCAACAAAATCGAATGAAATATTTGCCACAACAACTGAAAGTTAATGAGTTCCAGCCGATTAAGCCTGGATACATTTTCGGGCAAGTGATTCAGCATTCAAGTTGAATCAATAATTTCTGGGGGTGGGGGCAGGCGGATATGAAAATCATTTTGTTGAATTTTTGATAAGGGTTTCGGTCGGGTCGGGCGGGCCCTTCAAAGTCTCCGTGAAGTCTCCACTTGGAGTGCCGTGAGCTTCCTGCAGCATGAGCAACAGTTTCCAAGTGCGGCACAAGGACATGGTTTGAGTACACACTTGGTCCAGGGGGGAGGGAGGAGCGAGTGACGGTCCAGTCAAGTGCTGGCAAAGTGCAAAGCCAACAGCAAAGAGCGATGTCAAAAATAGTGCTCAAAGCAGCTTCTGGGCTCGGGGTTGGGTAGACGGCAAAAGGGGTGAGACATCCACCTAAAAACCCGGAACGAACCGCATCGTTTGCTCGTTTATTTGCCAACAAGTCTAAAATGAAATTAATTATAGTTACGCACAGTTTCCATGACCCACAAGGGCTGCCTGCCTGTATCTATCTCTCTCCCTCCCCCGAGTCCCGCATGTTCTCTCTCTTTTTTTCGGGGGAGCTTTTGATAAATGGCAAGTCAACTATCGCCCAGCATCAAGAACAGCAGCGGGAACAAATAACAGGCGACCCAGACCTCGAAACTGGCCCCGAAAAGAGTAAGCAAATGAGGCAGCAGCAGGAGGAGGAGCAGCAACAAGCTGTTGATTACTACACTGAGAGAAAGTCTTCGAGCCAGAGGGCGACTGGTAGTTGCAGGTTGCATGTGGACATCAAAGAGCATTCTTGGACACCAATTCAATTTATTCAATTTCAAGTGTAATTTGGGGCTGCCCGCTCTTGCGGAGTGGCCTGTAAATGGCCCCGGATGTTCGCTGTCTCTGCGCCCTGTCCGACCCTGAACTTTTTAATTAATGCCTGCAAGTGCGTGAACATTGAGCATTGGCAGGGCTCCGCGGCACACTCACGAGCCTGCCCGAAAAAGAATGTGCAGAAGCCGCAGAAAGCACAACAAGATGGAGGCGAAGACGCTGGAGAGCGAGGGGAGAGTGCAAAAGGGGACAGGCAGAGGCAGAGGCAGCGCTCGGTGCGGCTTTTGTTTACATTTTATGTAAGAAAAATTTTACGAGCTACGAAATTTGCTCAGCCAGAGACAAGAGCAAACAAAAGCTGAAGAGAATGTGAAAGTCAGAAAGGGAAAGGAAAAGGCAGAGGGGGAGAGGATGAGCTTGAGGGGGGAGAGTTGAAGCGAAAGAGAGGAACTGTGGGCTGGGGAGTGGCGCATAAAATAAATACAAATTGATAGAATGTTCTGGAGAGTCCTCTCTGTGTGTGTGTTTCGGGGATACAAACTCCCCAATGGCAAATGGCACCCCTGACCCTGTCCTGAAATCGCAATTATCGCTTAAGAGGAATTATTTAAGCGGTTAATCTGGCGACTTTGCACTCGTGGATTTCTGTTGATGTTTCATGGCAACTCGTAAATATTTCATTATAGCAGAATAAAGTCAATATTCGTTGGCTGGTTGGCTGGGTTGGGTGGATGGAAACGCCCGAGCCTCAGGCTCAAAATTATTCAATTTGTCTGCACATTTTTCTGTAATTCAAATGGCAAATAAAGCTAAGCAAAAGCCACATTCAATGCTCTACTCAATTGGGAAGATCTCCCCTGATAATAGCGATGTTTAAAGTTGTAAAATGAGTACAAAAATTAGGCATTCGAATCGCTGATTGGGCATTGATGTCCCAAGTCAAATGTGGAGCAGGAATCTCCTGGCAGGCCAAAGCCAAGGCATGTCTGATCCTCAAAGGCCACTCCAACATCCCGCTGCCCCTTGTGGAGTGCAATATTTTTTATGACGCTTGTAAATCTTCAAAACGCGCTTGAAAAATGGCCCAAAGTGGGATGCCATCTAACGGGATTTTAAAGAGCAGTGAATTATATGCAAAGGACAGGCAGGTGCCACGGGGTTGCCAGGGGGTGCCCCGATCCGTCAGGTAAGCAAAAAAGGAAGAGAAAGGAAAGGAGAAAGGAGAAAAGAGAAAGGCAAATCGCATGCCTATGCAACGTTCCATTCTGTTTTATGGTTCATAAACTTTCGCTCCTTTGGTGAGTGCTTTTTGCCCTTTTTTTTATGGGGGGCCAACAACGTTGAATAAAAAACTGATTTGTTTTTTGCCTTCATCGTTTGATGTTGTTTGCCGTGCCCTGCGTGCTGCGTGCCGCTCCCCGTGGCAGCTTCCAGCTGCCAGTTTGCTGGTTGCTGATTTGTGCCATTTGTTGCCACCAAAATGTGGCTGTCTGTCTCTGTCTCTCGGGCTCTTGCTGCCGCCTTCCCTTGCCCCTGCTTGTGTGTGGATAACATATGGCACTCACTTCAATATAATCAACATCATCATCTCGCTGACGAGTTGTTAATGATGAACATAATGATGACAAAGGAGAGAGCGGAACGGCACACACCGAAACCGTATTCCAGGTATTTTGGTATTCCGGCATCCTGGTGCTCCTGCCGCTGCTTCAGCTGATGAGAAACGCTTTGGGCCAACAAAGTTGTTAACATAAAATGGCTCACTGCACAGATACATACGCACATACATGCGCATACATCCACAATTTGTCTCGGCTGAGGGTGTGTGTGTGGGTGTGTGTGCCTCACCTTTAATAGTCCGCATCTGTCATTGCAATCGTTTCCAGGCACAGAGCACAGGGCAAGGGGAGGGGCATAAAGCATGGCAGCATTGGGCATGGGGCATGGGGCATTTTGGCATCCCCCATCAATTTTCCAACCATCAAATCTCGTATTGATCGACGGCACAAAACTCCAAACTTGCACACAAAACGTGAAAATCGGCAAAGGAAAGCACACACACACACACACACACACACACACACACGGAGAGGGAGCAACAACGAAGTGGAAAATGTGAAAATTTCATTAGATTTTGCATTTGAAGAAGGTAAAAATCACAACAAGTTGGAGCGGGAGCTGGAGCTGGAGCTGCTTGTCCCTTCCCTGGATTTTCTCCGACTTTCGCTGGGACCTTCACTTGAACTGGCACGGGGTGGGGTGGGGGATGGGAGATGGGAAATGTTTCTGGAGCTGGGACTTTTTCTGGGTAAACTTTTCATGTTTTCCCCTGGATTTTCTGCTGCCTGAGTTTAGGTTTTCCATGCCGGCTAGCCGCGGGCCATGGATGATTTTGATTTTGATGCTGCTGCCTGCTGTTGTTGATGTTTTTCCCTCCCGTTCTTGTGGGTTACCTTCCGGTGCTCTGCGGCGTATGAGCAATGTAAACAACTCAGCCACACGCCCGACCCGCGCAGAAAGATACAGCTGGAGAGCTGTCTGCCCTTTGCCAACCTGCCAGGAACCTTTGCATGTGGATACATCTGTCCATGGGGGCTGATCCAATTCGCACAAGCAACGCCCGAGCTCAGATCTCAGATCTCGAGAGAGAGAAAGAGAGAGAGAGGGAGAATTAGGCGGTTAATCAATTATCTAATGGTCAAATCGGATGTGTTCAGTGCAATTCGAGCAAATGCATTTGCAGTGATTACCCGCTTCAAGTGGGCGGCACCCAGCACTCGCCTAGCGTGTGGCTCCTCGTAGGTGGTCGCCTGATGCTGAAGTGCTTACAAGAATTGCTCAACTATTAAGCAAAGTAGGGCCCCAAGCAGGGGAGCACAGCAGCAGATACACACAAACACACACACAATTTGTATGGGAAATACATGAGTCAATGTTGGGCTGGGACCGGCAAGGACAGGAGAGTAAAAAAAAAAGGAAAAAGGTTCAACTTGTTGCAACAACTTTTCGCTAGACAAAAACGGACACCCGCACCCCGCACACCTGTGGACATGGCGCACAGGATATGTTTTATGGGCAGCGATAAATGTTATTAACTTTGCTGGGCAAAACTTTCGTAATTGAACGGCCCGGCTGGGCCTTGGCGCTGCTGAATTAGTTGGCTACAAGTCCGCCGAGAATTGTGCCACACCCGGATAAACGTATATAAATAAATACATATACATATGTAGCTATACATATGTCCGTAGGTGTGCGATATACTCTGCCATTGGGTTGTGCATTTAACACAAAGTTTGACTGCCAAATTTGGAAGAAATTGCAGCCCAGTAAGCTGAGCGAAATATGTCTAACTTTTTGCCATTCATTTGTTATCCAGCATCCTTGAGTAGTTTTGTATTTTTGCTCACGAGACACCAACACCGACTAGACTTATGAATTAACTGTTTAAGGGAAGCTTTTAGCGGCAGTTTAGTTCGAAATTTGCACCACGAGAATGGACAACTCCGACTCCGATGTGGAGGAGCAGCAGCAGGAGCAGGAACCGAAGCAGCATGACCCTGAGAAACAGTTGATCATAGACGAAGATGAAGATGAAGAGGCCAGCAGCCTGGTAAGCCTCAGTCTAAAGTGCAGCCACAGTGGCTGGAGGACCTGCTTCGATTTTGGTTTGGATTCACCGCAGCTGTGGCAGCACGGCCTTCGTCCGCCGTCGGGCATGTGGCGTGTGGGCGACATGGGCCGGCTGCAGGAGCACCTGGACGAGAATCTGCTGGGCGTGGACGCCACGTGGATGCTGTTCCGGGCGGCCGTGATGAGCGGTCGCTGCATCAATATGCTGAAAGCTCCTGCGCCTGCTGGGAGAGCTCCCTCTGCGGTGCCGTCCTCCAGGCCGTGGCAGTCTGCGAGCGGCGATGCGGCAAGGTTCAGGTGCGCTACCTCCTCATGTTCGATGGCTCTCAGTCGGAGGTGTTCCATATGTTCCTCGGTACCGGTCACCCAGTGGACCAGCAGCAGCAGCAGCAGCCCCAACATGAGCACCAGAATATTTGGACCATGCTGCTGAGCACGGCGCTCATGGAGGCTCACCCCATTGCTGGGCTGGTGGCGGTGTCTCTGCGCTCCATCTGCAACCAGCAGCGCAACTCAATGGTATCCTGTCAACATGTCGTGTAACTGACTGCCTCGAGGCATACACCGATACACCACACACCGATACATACAAATACGAATATGAATGAGATTAAAGCCACATTTGCTTATTGACATGGATGGCAGGCAACTCTGGCTGCTCTGCCCTCTTGCCTCGGGGATTCCCTGGGCTTTGTCTGTCCGGCGAGGCGTAAATGGGCACTGAAGTGCGTTGAGCATTTTGTGGTTCGTCTCTTACTCCTCCTCCTCCTCTGTGGCACATCGACACAATCGACTGGGTCTCGATGACCTCGTTGCTGGCCCTGGCGCTGGAGCTGGCGCTGATTAACGCTCTCCCAATTCCCTGAATTGCTCGCAGTGTTGGGCAACGCTGGCTGGGGCGGAGGCGGGCTTGTCCTGGAATTTCATCGATTGATGAACCTCTCTAGCAGGACGGGGCTTTATGGCTGCCAGTTAAGGCTAATGAATTTGTGGCTTGGCTACCTCGGTTTTCCTCTGATGAACTTCCCTTACGCCAGTGCTGCATAAAACCTTGCAGTGTTGGGCAGCGTTGGAATGCGGAAATGTGGGTTAACCATGCGGACAGTGGTTTTTCAGCGCTGCAATTAAATTGCATCAAATCATGTCTGCAAATGGATGCTCGATTGATTCTGGTGAAATTTTCCAGATTTTCCAATGAAACTTTTGAGCTGCTTTTCCTTGGGTTGCAACAAAGAAAAAAGCATATTTTTCTAAGCATTGGAAGAGCTCTTGAATGGGTCTAAGTCGGTTACAGTTCCAGTGAAATTTTGGTTAACAAACTGCAGATTTCAGCTGCTTTCTCGTGTATGGCCGCATGGCCTTGAGGCAACATTTGGAGAGCTGCTCCCTGCTCCCCCTCTCGTTAGGGAATTGAGATTGAGGCTGCTCGAGATATGAGCCGAAGAAAGGCTTTCATTTCGTTCATATTTATTATGAATGCGTCTTTAATATGCGCAAGGCAATCGTGTGTACAAATAATGTACAAAACAGGCAGATAAACACGCACCGCCCCCGCCCAGACCCACTGGCTGAGAGCGAGAGCGAGAGAACATTCCGGCAAGTGGTCACGGAAATGGAAGCGAAATAAATCTTGAGCTCGTCTCCCTATTGTGTCCCCGTATCCCTCCCCTCATCATCCACCAATCTACATATATGCAGAGCTGTTCACACTCAATTGGCAGTTACAGTTACCCCGCGCGATGTTCAAGCTGTTTCTGCTGTTTGTCTTTCTCACTCCCCGCGTCCCCCTTGCAACTGTTTATTTTATTTTATTCCGTTTTATTCGCGTACTTTTTGCTGCTGCTGCTGCTGCCTGCCCGCCTGCGTGTGTCTGTCTCTGCTTTTGTTTTGTTTTGCTTTGCCTTCACATTGAAATTCCGTTTCGTGGCAGTGTAAACGGGGTACATGCAAATCGGGACTTATAAGAGTCGAACTGATTGGGCAATTCAGCTCAGAAATATTGCTCCTGGGGCTGAGCATTTTGTCTGCACTTGCTGCACACTGGACTGTTCCCTTCCCTCATCTCGTTACATTTATTATTAATGCGATTCATGGCCCCGTTTATCCACTTGTTGCCATTGTAATTGACTGTCAGCTAATTAATCCCCTCGGTCGTTGAGAGCTTAAAGTTGAAAGTGACTTTGGCAGTCGACTTGGGTGCTTGGGCTCTGGGCTCTGGGTTCTGGCTCTTTTTTCTTTGCCTTTCCCCTTTTTCTTTTTTGTTACGCATTTGCAATTTTATTTATTTATTTTTAGCTGCGAAGATTTATGCAAATTGATTTGCGAGTCTATTAAATTTGCATATTTATCAATTTGCTGTGCGTGGCTCAGTTTCAATTTGGTTTCTTTTATGCGGCTGCGGGTGCGGGTGCGGGTGCGGGTGTGTCTTTGTTGGCTTTTGTTTTGTTTTGTTTGTCTTTGGCAACATATTATAATTATATTCTCAGCTAGAGTCGATTTGCATAGAACTGAGCTTTCAGCATGCTCCGAGCTGATCCATTCCGAAGACCCGAAGACATCCATCCAGCTATGCCCCGACACCGACGTCGACACCGACACCAACGCCGACAACGACACCGCACTGGCTAATTAATAAAGATGCAATCCAATTAGCGGGCAGGGCAACATCAAAGGACACCCGAACCCAGGGACAGAGACAGAGACACGCCGGGCACACGCCTGACGGAGCGATCAAATATTAAATAGGCGCAAAAACTAAACCAACTGCGACAGCACTCACCATAAGGAAATTATCATTATGATAATTAAAATCTATGGCTAATTGTAATGCGGCAGGGACTGGGAGTGGAGCCCGAGGCCCCTTTGGGACACCGATATCTACATATACTGTGGTCGGCCTGGCGCATGTCCATCCATCAGCTGCCATCGCGATGGAGCGGAGGTGACTGCTTGTTAGAGGCAAATAAATCTGCTGCCCATCAGCGGTGTGTTGGGGAAAAATAAAATATTTTCGTTGCGACGTGGCAACCGCAGCCGAAACACCACCAAAACACCACCAGCCACCAGCCATCATCACTGCCACTGGCCACAGTTTAGCTGCTAATGGCATTTGGGGAGGCTGCAGCTGAAGCTAGGATAATTATGAGTCCAAGGGCATAAAACGAAACTAAGAACTTGCAATCCATATAATTTCCCGATAAATATTTATGTGGCAACGAAGCCAGAGCTTAGACCTTCCATCCCCCCACATACATAACAAGAAGAACGAACACTTTATGGGATCAAAAATATTCCTGAATGGCCGCTATGGGGCAAAGAGAATCAAAGAAAATAGTTGAGCCTTGCGTTGCACATGAAAATGGAATTTACCATGGAAATTTCTCACAAAGGAACCGGAGTAGTCAAGTAGATATTTTTTGATGAATTTCTGAGGCTTGGCTCTTCTTACGCACACAAGTATTCAGTTATTTGTGCAGGGCCAAGCTTTCATTTATTTTCTTTTGAGTGCAATTACATGGAAAAATGCGTTTAATAAATATTCCAAACTATAATTGGAAGTTGCCAAAGAAAAGGATTATTTTGCAAGCTATTCTCGGAATTTCTAGCATGGCATATTAGTATAAAGTGGCTTTCATTTCCTTACGCTACTTGCACATATTTATGCGATTCAACAATTTACAGATTTATTAAATTGCTTAAAGAATTTGCTCAGCTCAGCGTCTGGAAAAGGCTCGTGGTCACCCTGGGCACAATTTAGTTGGAACGGTAAAGCGAAAGTTGGGGTGTAACTTTGAGCGACGATCAGCAGCAGGCCGGCCACCTGCAGGTAGCAGATGCGAGCGAGAGAGAGAGAGAGCGATTGAAAGAGAGCGCTGGAGCAGGTCGCGGCTGCTGCTTTGCTGTGCTTTTAAGCCAGAGAGCGCGAGGGAGGTGCATGAACGAAGAAGGCGGGATAGAGAGACGAAAGAACGGCCGCTGACGCGCGTAAGCAAGTGCCAACTATGCACAGTGGCTACATTTCACATCTCTCTGCCCATGTGGCACATTTAACATTTAATTAAGTAAGTTTGTTATGTACATATCCTCAGATTTATTCATTCGGGTTTGATTGATCTGATTCACTCGCAACTAAGCAGAAAGTTTTTACACAGGTATGCATATATGTACATACATATGTATGTTTACATATGTACATATGTATGTACCATGTACATCTTCAATCAACTTCTTTTGTAGCTGATGAATATTTAATGACACATTTCCCACGGTGCCTGCTGCTACTCGTGTACATATGTACCTACTGGCGCTACCTCGTCCTCTGTCTTGTGGCAGTCGCGTAATAGTTTTTGTGCCAAGTTTGCCAGTTCTCTGTGTGCCATCTGTCCCGGGATACATTATCATGGATTAATGCGACGCTCGGAAAAAAGGGGGAAATGCAAAATTTAGAGGGATCATGTTGGAGCTGCGCTACTTTGTTACGTCTCGCACTTTCGCTGATTTTGCGCTTCGCTGTCGGGTGCGTGAATGTGTGTATCAGTGTGCCTGTGTGTGTTTCTGTCACTGGGTGTGTGTGTGTGTGTGCTTCCTCTGCGTGTACAATGAATGCAATTTGAGCGCTCGTAAAGCAGGAAGCACCATGCCCAGCATTCAGCAGCAACAGCGCTTTTTTAATGTCCGTCCACGCTAAGGGCAACATTTTCTTTTACGAGCAGTTCTCTGTTTTCCATTCCATTCCATTCCATCTCCCATCTCCCTACCTCTCTACCGCCCTACCCATCTAGCGGTGGGCTTATCTGCATCTGCACAGCAACCAAAGGAAGTGGAGGGGAAACTACAAGTTTTCCACCATCAGAGCAGGCCCGAACCAGACCAGACCAGACCAACATCTCGGCAACAGCACCATTAAAATGCATTCATATGCGATCCGCATGGGTTCTCCATTGTTTGACAGCTGTCAACTGACAAATCTTCTTCTCTCTCACTCGCACTCTAACTCTCTTTTTTGTCTCTCTGCCGCTGATGCTGCTGCTCTTCAGGGACTCAGTGAAATGGCCAGTGGGGCACGCACTTGGCTGCCACTTCACCGAGAATCGCCATTGAAATCGTCGCGTCGCTCCTGGCTCCTGGCTCCTGACTCTCTCTCTCTCTCTCTGTCCACTTGAACGTGTTCGCGGTGGGTGGCTGTGCCAGCAGTGCGGAGCAAGGATTACCCCCCGCTAGTGCCATTGGACAGGGAACTATGGGAGACCCTCCCGCTGAGCAATCCATTTAAAGCGAGGAAAACGAAAAGTGGTTGAAAACGTCTGTGCTTTTTGCCCCACGAAGTTGAGTGGAAATCAGGGATCGATATGCTAGAGTTTCAGCTTAAATTTAGTTAAGGATTAAAACCAATATTCAATTAAGTAATTCCATGCAGGCGAGGGCAGGGGCATGGTGTGAGAATGGGATGGAAAGCGTACAAAATTGATTACTTAATGGATTGCTTTAATATCGAATAACATTAACGAGTCAGGTGTGGGAGGTGTGGGAGGTGTGGAGGTGTGGGAGTGCGGAGTGCTGCCGGAACCAGTCAATTAAGACCACTTAATCCTTGAAAAAGTGCAGCAGAAAAGAGGGAAAACTGGGCAGTGCTCTAGCCCAGCAGAGATGCCAACCCGTTCGATATGCTCTTCCTCTGGTGGCATTTGCCATCCCAAATGTAGCAGCAGCATTAGGTTAAGCTCTCGTTAGGGGTATGCCACTACGGTATTTCCTACTCTCGTTGCCAACTGGAAAGCAGTTGGATATGATGGCATTCTCCTTTTCAAAAGCAGTTATCGACTGGACATGCCTTTCGAGGCACTGGCATCCTGGCAAAAGCGCTTCGATGTGGCACGCTCAGAGGCATTTTGGATGCCACAACCAAGCTGCGACCAGGATGGCGCTCCTTTGTCGGACGCTGGCCAATTAAAGGCAGTTTCCTGTCCTGCTTAAAGGGTCCCCTTTAAGCAGCAGCAGCGTCGTCGCCATGGCAGGAAAAAGCCGAGTAAACAACAACAATTATAAAGAGCGCAACGGGCAATGGAAGCTCGGATAGGGAGAGAGAAAGAGAGAGAGAGAGAGAGAGAGGGGGAGGAGAAAATAACAAACAAACAGGAAGCGGCGAAATGAACAAATCAGTCGAAACGGAAGGAAATGCTTAAACGATATGAAAATCCCGTTTTGCTGACAAGCTGTGGAAATATTAAATATTATTGCCGCTGCCGCCAGTAGCTGCGGCTTCTCCCACACACTCTTCACACTTCCACTCTCTTCCTGGCCAAAGGATCTGCCCGAGACGGTTATGTCCCCAATGGGCACAAAGCAAAAGTGTTGTCTCCTGACAATCGAATGGAACGACGATACATAAAACACACAGCGAACTATTCCTGGTTGAATATTCCATGCCCTGAAAGAGTATTGAAATGTGCTGAAAGAACTCGTCCGAGAGTGCACCAAACAATTTCAGGGCAAAAATGTTGGAAACATTAAAAATCACATTCAAAATATTCAGCTACAATTTGTCAGGTTTTTAGGTGCATTTTGCCTCAGTCAAGACATTAATTAAAATGCTTTAACAATAATTTCAAAGCGGCAAAGCGCATTCCAGTCTCGCAACGAGATTCGAAATGATTCGACTTGGAGCGAGTAATGAGTCTCGGAATGATTTGACTGGGCAGAGCATTGGCCATTCGTTGCTCCGTTTAATGTTGTTAGCAACAGTTTTTATTTTGTATTTTTAGTATGGCAGCTGGTCGTGTTGGGCGCCAACGATGGGTTAACGATGCCCCGCCCACCGTCCGCGTCCGTGACGATGTCCTTGCCTTCGTCTCTGGCGCGTATTGTTTATGCTTCGGTTGCTGTTGTTGTTTCTCCTTCTGTTTCTGCTTCTGCTTCTGCCTCTTTTCTTTTCTTTCCTGTATTTCTGGTTCAGTTTTTAATAACGTGCGTCTCCAGCAGTCAGCAGTTGGCAGTCAGCGGACTCATCAAATTTTATGTTCGCACTCAAACACTCACGTGCCCCAACAGAGCGGTGTCCTGTTCTGTTGGAGCAATTAACAGTGGCCCAACAGTGGGTTTTATGTGCTAGTATTTTTGGCAGAAAGCAATTCGAGTGCCACCTTTTGTTTTTATGGTTATATGATTTATATTGCTGTGCGAATGTCTGTTTAATTAATTCGCAAAATGTTTACAATTGATGGGCCACAAATGCCTGTCCGTCTGTCTGTCTGTTGGTCTGTCCGTTCGTCTGTCCGTTCGTCTCTCCGTTTGTCCGTTTGTTGTGGCACACAAATGCGTTTATCAATTAGTCGCAAATTAAAGGCTTCCCTGGCCACACACTTGATTGTCGTTTCGTTTCGCTGCTGGAAAACATTTTCACCCCCTGCTTTGGGGTGACCTTTATTTCAACTTAACGCCATTAATGTTAATGTTGGTCTGTTGGGGCACATTTTCCAGCTTATTAACTCGGCCATTTGCACTGCTTTTTCGCTTTCGTTTTCAGTTTCGCTTTCGCTTTGCCTTTCGACTCTGATTCTTTCGCTGTATCGTTTGCTTCTTCTTTTGCTCTGGTTTTCGCTCTCTCTTTCGCTCTCTCTGCTTGGAATTTCTCGCTAACAAAATCCAAACTAAACTTCATTTCAGATTTTTCACATGAAACTTTGCTGCTTCTCGTATTTGCCCTCTCTCTCTCTCTCTCTCTCTTTTGCTTGATGATATCAAATTTTATTTCCACATTCGCTTCCTCTTTAATGTTAATTTCTGTTGGGGAAATTTCCCCCATGAAACTATGTCCGTTTCCCGGCAGCAGTCCCAGTCCCAGCTCCCAGTCCCAGCTCCCTGCCCAGCCCTACAGGCGTCAAGTTGCCAACGATGTTTGCTCTTCCGCCCACTCTACATTTCCCCAACGCCCCGAATCCCCCGCTGCCCCACTTGCCACACCCCCACTGCCTTTTTTGTGCGGTATTACATTTTGTTACTATACATAAATTGAACATTTTGCCGCAATGCCGCACACATTTTGCCTGTTGCTCCAACAGAAACACAGCAACAGAAACGGCAACAGCGCCGAGCTAGGGAAATGCTGGGGGGAGGAGCGGCTGGTGGCGATGGGATGAACAGATGGCAAGCCACTCGACACACAGACAAGGACGATGTAATAAAGTTAGAGGCTGTCAGGGCGGTGTGCCACAAAAGAAATGCGGTTAGCGGGTAGGCAGGAAAACGCAGCCACGAACATGTCATTGTCAAGGACTCACTCTCTCACTCTCTCTCTCGCTTGCTTGGAACTCAAAAATATATGCCGCACAATTCAAAAATATGTATATGCATGGTGGGGAGGGGGTAAACTGAGGGAAGCAATCAATATAGAAGTAGCTGCCTCGTAATGCTCATAAATAAATGAACGCCACTCAAGCAATGCACTCCCCGCCCGAATAAGTAGGCAACGAAAAGTTTAAAGCAAAAACAAGTACATAAATGCATGTACGTATGTATGTACATATGTAAATAGACGAATATGATGAAGATGATGATTACTGCTGTTGCTGTATTGAAAAGGGTGAAGCAATTAGTAGCAGCTCCTCCGCGGCATCAAGTGGGACATCAATTGCGGCACTCTCAGTTGCAAAGAGTGGATTCAGTGGAGAATTCCCACTCTAAGATCAACGCTACTCTCAGCTGTGGCAGAATTTATGTGGCACTTTTCGTGGCAGATCCATGGGGAGACGTCTACTCGAATTGGATTTTGGTGGAATAAAAATAGTTGCAGTAGATTTTCCCTTTACAAAACTCAAAGCTCTTCAGCTTCGTTTTATTTTAGAACAAATTTCCATGCGTAATAGTTCTTCCTTTCTCAATATTCCCATCAGATTACGAACTGCCCGCCCAGAACGTGGGTATGCTTTAACCAATTAGTTGGTTAAGGTTTTTTATTCCGTCATTTTTATTTCAGCAGAATGGGAAAATGCAAAAATGTAAACGAAATCCGTACTTGAAGCGGCTTAAGTGTTTGCCGCATAACTTTCCGCTTATCATCAGTGCCACTGCCACATCCACACCCACTGGCACTGCCACTGCCACACCCACTTCCCGATCCTATTCCGTTTCGTAATTAGTAGACCTCCAGAGATGGGCTAAAGGCGAGTCGTGGGGCGGGGTGTGGCTAGCTAAGGCACACATTTAAATGCCATTTAAGCCACATTGAGGCCGCAGTCCAGGCCTCTGGCTTTGGTCCCTGTCCATCCGCCTGTCCCTCTGCCTCTGCCTGTCCCTGTCCCTGTGCGTAACCATCATCCGGTTGAGGCAATTAATTATGTATAAAAATATTCTTTGGCATACTTTTTGGCGCACGGCAATTAAAAACGACGCAAAATCTGAAAGCTCAACAACTCAAACCCAAAAACCAATACTGCCGCCTGCCTGCCTGCCTGCCTGCCTGCCTGCCTGCCGTATTTGTTTTTACTTGAATAATTTTTCCATTTTTGTTTCCCATTCCCCTTCGTTCTTACCCCCCCTCTCTTCGTCCTGCCTTTGCAGATTTCTAATTACGACAGCCTCTTGGCCGGGGCTTTTGTGGGCTTTCGCCAGAAGTTGTTTGAGACGCGGCTTAATTATGTCTCCCCATCACCATCATCATCATTCCCGGGGCACCATCATCATCATCTTCATCCCCCAAACAAATGCTGCAAAAATTGTGAAACAAATTGAAATTTGATAGAAATATTTATGTACAACGCTCGCCGCTTTCATGGGGGGTGTGGGGAGGGTCGTTGAAAGCACCCTGCAGGCTCTCACTCAGCTCTGTGTTTGTACAGCGTGTGCCCTAAGCTCGAGCGTAAACAAAAATTTCAAATTGTATACCAAAAATGCTGCGTGTCAGGTGAGCAGAGCTAGAGGTGGAGAGGTATAGAGGTATAGAGCTCTGCCCTAAACCGAAACCCATAGCTACGGTCCGGCATGGACACCCGCCGAGTGTGTGGCAGCTTTAAAAATTCATGGACCCATTCCCCATGTGAAATTTTGTTGGCAAACAATTCAATTAGCTGCCCAGCACTGTGAGTTGCATTTTAATTTCAGACTTAATTACATATTTATTTGTATATACATTTATATATACATATATATATATATTTTCTGTGCAGTTCATTGCGAGATACTGTCGGGGCTGGGGCTGGGCGGGGACAGTCTCCATTAGGATTAGAATTTTGTGCCAGGGCTTAGCTTAAGTAGTTCCACGTTAGTAGTTAACTAAGACGAACTTTTTGCCAATAGACGTGGGGAGAGGTGCCGCAGCCTCCTGGTGGAGTGGGCTGAAGGGGGGTGCAGGGTCTTAAGACCGCATTTCGTGTGCAAATGCTTTTGCGGTGTAAATTAGCAAAAGCAGAACGCAAACAGCGGCGACATCAGCAAAATGAAAGCCGTGCGCACTGCTACTTATCGTCGTTTACCAACACTAAAGTTAAATTCATTTGCCACTCCAACGTTGTGCAACACTGCCAAGCGCAAGCAACTGTACGCGTTGCCCGAAATCACTTCCATTCGCACAAACTTCAGCCAAACAAAGCGAAAGTGATTCTCAAAGTTTGGAATAATTTTAGAGGGTTTTTGTGGTGCAGGGCGAAGGGAGGGGGTCCAAAAAGTTCCATCCGCAAATGTTTACCAATACTAAAGTGGAAATTGAAGTGGTGAGTGGTGGCTTGAAGAGAAAAGTGGTGGTTGGCAAGAGACAGAGAGAGAGAGAGGGAGAGGGAGCGATGTTGAGTGAGTGAATTTTGCGTTGTTTGTTCTCCTTTGGCTTCTCCCTTTGCCAGGTAAAAGATATCCCGAAAAAAACGTTAGTTTTCATTTTGTGTTCTGCTCAGTTGTGGTTAACCCTCGGCAAGTTTGGCCAACATTTTTATCGCTCAACTTACAGCTAAGCACGAGGTTTACCAACACTGTGAGCAGCATATGGCTCGCAGGCGAGATTCATGGAAAACAAAACGAAACAAAACAAAGGGAAAACCCAATGAAATCTTCAACTGCCTGGGATTAGACCCTCGTCTTGTATTTTCTGAATATTCAGTTTGGTTCTATCTCTCTGCCCTCGCTGCCATCTCATCTGCCATTCCCTGATTTTTTTGTTGTTTCTTGTTTTCGTTTTGTCGTTTTTTATTCTGTTTTTTTTTGTGGTTTCTGTTGGCCAAACAGACTTTGAAACTGACGGCAAAACGTAAAACTTTCAACGTCAAATTGTTCAAATACATGTCTCTCGTATGTGTGTGTGTGCGTGTGTGTGTGTAGTAGAGGCATCTCATCTGTGTCTGCGGTCGCCTTGGGCACTTGGGCGAAAGCAGGTGAAAAGAAATGGCAGGCCAGCCAGAAAGTTGGACCCGGCTGAAAGTTTTTCAATTTGTTTATGCATCCCCAGCATAGAGATGAGTGAATTATTGCATTAGAATTATGAGTGTATCCCTCCCACTCCCACCACACCTCCCACTCCACCTCCCATGTACACTTTCATTTCCATCTCCATCTGTGAACGTTGGTCAAATAATGTTTGAAATATTCAGGGGCTCCTGCTGTAAATTTGGATAAATGATTTTCCTTCAAATTTCCATCTTTCTCGTCGCTTTTTTCTGTGCTGCCAAGGAAATTGAGGAAATTGTATAAAACAATATTGATGTTGATGTTGGTGGCGATGGATAAATAATTAATTTATTACCGCCTGGTGGCCACCGAAACAGGAAGGAGCAACAACAAAAATATTACAAATATTATAACTGTAGAGTTGCAAGTGCGAATGTGTGTGGGTGGGTGTGTGCCCGAAGTCGCTTCATTTCGCTTTGAAAAAATTATGAAGTGACAGCCAGGCGATGATATTTCATTTACTTTGTATTGCCTGCCCCAAGGGTATGGGCGGGGAGGGGTGGGACTGCGACTGCGGCTGCGGCTGCTGCGGAAATGAGAAATTCGAAAAGGGAAGCTGCTCTTGTTTCGCCATCGTCATCGGCCACTGACAATGATGGAGGAAGATTGATGCCTTTGGCTCTGGCCCAAATTGAATGCCACACGCACACGCACGCAACCCAGAACCCACGCACACACACACACACACACACACACACGCGTGTATCTGCATTACATGTACCCACTCCTGCCTCAGGGCTGGCCTACCTACTGTCATTTGAGTGGAGCAAATTGTTGCATACTTTTTGGAGCATAGCCTCCTCGGCAACATGATGGATACCCATCCATGCCCAGCACCTGGGCACAGTAATTAAGCGATTCATCCCAAAAACTGTGTGCAAAACGTCCTAATCCCAATCGAAATCTACAGAATGCCGAAGTTGGATGCTGTCTGTCCCATGCCAGAACCATGCCACAATGATGGCCCATCTTCTGCCACAGCCACAGGGCATCTCTTAGTCGCTATGACGCACTCCCACACTTCCCTTCCCTCATCTCCGTTTCTTTGTTTTTGCTGTTGCTGTTGTTAAATGTTCTTTTAATCAGTGCGAATGTTGCCACCAAACTGTGGGGGGACACACAATGTGCGTAACAAGGAAATGCAATTATGGCGCACACACACAACAACAACAACAGCAAAAAAGAAAACAAAGCAAAAAAATAAAATGGAAAGCAATCAATGGCAAGCGCTTGTGGGTAGCCCCTGGATACCCGCCACCACTAACAGCACTTTGGCGCCCAAAATATTAATCACTTCAATGTCGGGAATCAATAATTAAAACGTAGAGCACACACATCACAGGACAGCATCGAAATCGAACCCGAAATGGATGCGGAGGCGGATGCGGAAACGGCAAATAAGGAGGCGAAGGAGCAGCAGTACGGGGAGGAGGTGGAGGTGGAGCAGGAGTATGAGCAGCAGCAGCAGGAGTGGGAGCACAGCAAAAGCTGAGTGAAACCAGAGCAAACATCTGACGCAGTCAAACAGACATATCAAGTATACGCGTCGTGTGCCGTGCAGAGAGAAAGAGAGAGAGAGACAGAGGAGAGACAGACAGACTTGCTGCTGGTGCTGCTGCTGCTGCAGGTGCAAAAAAGTTATTAATGGTTTTTGGGCGGCTTACACGATTTGTGCCGTTATTAAAATTGCACCGCCTTTGTGGGTCGCCCGCCACCGCCCCCGCCCCACTTACACCGCCGCCGCTGCTCTCCGCTGAAAGGATGAGCTCCCCACGTCAGCATATGACGAATGCAAAGGCTGCTGCAAACACAAACACATGTACACACATGTATGCGTGTGTGTGTGCTGAGGCAAACTTAACTTTTCCCTTTGAAAGCGAACTGCACGGGCAAAATACTTTGGCGGGTAAAAAAAAACGCAACGCAACGCAGCGAAGCGGATCGGAGTGCCGGCCGCAGCCAACAAGTTCATAATTAATATTTTTTCCCCACCGCCTGGCCGCTGCTGCGAGTGAATGATATTTGGTTCGATTTTCAGCTGCAATCATTGCACATGGCAGTTGGCAGTGGGTGACGAGCCCACAGGGGCTGCACGGCGTATATTCTGACCATCCTGACACAAATCGAAATAATGTGCTGCCATTATGGCATGTAAATTAACACAAAGTAGACTCCTACTGGAAAGGGTTATCAATATGCCTGTGGGCTATTTCTATGTGTTCTTCGGCTTGTCAAAGTTTTAATTATTACTGAAAATGATTGAAATTCCAAATTAAAATGGTTTTAAATATTTGTACACGGAATGTGGCATCAAAATTAATGGAATTTTCTATGGGGAATCGTAGAATGTCTGCATACAAATTCTATTCCCAGTTTTGCATAATTTTTACAACTGTTTAAGGCTTAAACTTCACATAAGTAAAAAAATCACTAAACAAATAATCGATAAGCATGCAAAATCATAAAAAAATAGTTCCACTACTGTAATATATCTGTTGTATATTTAGTATGCGTCTAACAGTACTCTAATATTTGATAATCTCTTACAATATTTACGGGCATCTACTTACTTGAGCTTAATCATGCAGAGATCGCCATCCATGGCCCAGTTAATTGTTCTTTCGGCCATCATGTGAGCATCGGATGTGCGCCTTGGCTCTGAGACAAAGGAATTGCTGCAAAAAGAAAAGAAATCATTTTGGTCTTGAAATAATATTTGCAAAAATGTCACAAATAAAGTAGCAGCCATGGCAGCTACGTGCACAAATCAATTCCGTTTAAATTTGCATTAATTTCTGTACTGCCAGCCCCATGGAATGCATGCCTCATGTGGCCACAACTGTATGCAAAGCAAAACAATATTCCACCACACAAATATGTAACTGCGGTATTTGCCATAAGACTATCCATCTGTCCGTCTGTACATACATACATATATCTGTTCCAGCGTGATACACTTGGGAGTGTCTCCTGCAATAGTCAGTCTGTATGGGTGTCTCTGTGTGACTGGTTCTTCCGGTTGCCAGCCCGTAGCCCGTACCCTTGTCAGGGTCAACACATTTTTCACACGAAACACAATAATTTGGTCTGCTCTTGGGGCTTCTTGCCAGTCTGTGTATTCAATTTTAAGGCCATTTCCATGCAATGCTGCCTGCTCTAATGATTGTTTCTATATCTGCTGATTTATGTTTCGATTTTTCTACTCAACTATTTCACTCGAAGAATGTTTCTTCAACAATAACTAATTGAGTTATGCCCGTGGCTTGTGTGCAATTTCGACATTTATGTTTTGGAATTCTCTGGCTGTCTGGAGCGGCTGTTTGTTCAACGAATTTATCCAAGACGAAGAATTCTACGCATTGCAGGGCTCAATTAATTTGCTCGCTGCATCCTGGCATTCAGTTCTAAATTTTAGTCAATTTATTTCCCATTATTTATGGCTTCAACCTCATTGAAAATCCTTTATGGTAAATTGAAGTGAAATAAAGCCAAGATTAAGACTTTTGCTTGTCATATTTTTAACGCGAGGACAAAGCCAAAGAGGGTGTCTCAAAATCTCTTAAAGTCAAAGTTAATAAGTTGCCCAAAAAACACACCACACACCACACACACACACACACTCCCTGCCAAAGAGGGAAACCAAAATATGTAAACTCATGTCATAATTGAATTTTCATTTTGGAACTCAAAGCCGCGCCCGAAGCCAACGGCTGAGAATAATTAAAATGAAATGCGAAATAAAAAACTAATTTTGTCACCCGAATGGAGACGAACAATGTGTGTGGGCTGGAGCACAGAAGGGAGAGAGCTGCCAGCTTATGTCCTAAGCCAGGGGGGAGGTATCTGCATGGGGAAACTCTTATTGAAAACTCATTAAAAAGTTGTAAAAATAAAACAGTTCCCTGCCCCCCCGGCAGCTGCTTAAAAACTCATCAGAATCAGATTCGGTTTCCGTTTCGGTTTCCGATTCAGATTCAACTCCTTGGCCTTGATTACTCAATCAAAATTGTAGACGTTAGCTCGGAGAGTTTTTGGAATATTGTCAGGAGAGAGGGTGAGAGAGAGTGAGGGATGCCGCCAAAGGGACGATCGCATGGCAAGGGCCATCTGAAGGGCGTGGAGTCCCCGGATATGCTCTCGGCCGATGGCAGTGCATTCGATTTGGGCAAACCACCAGCACATCCGCTTGATGATCCGAGTGTGCTTACCATTGGCATCATGGCAGATACCGTAGGAACAACGTGCATCCACAGTGCGCAATCATTTTCACTCTGCTCCTTCCCTCCGGCAGGAGGTAACGCTGGGATTTCTGCTCGCTGGCATTGGCTTTCATCGGGATAATCACTACAATTACCTAATGACGGATGATGGTGGGTAGAGTCAGAGTCCCTTGCCCTTGCCCCTAGACCACATTCTTCTCTTCTCTTTCCAGACATGCCCCTGGAGGAGATCGAGACGTTCTTCGAGCAACTGTACCGAATGCACAACCTTGGCATCATCATACTCGACTTTCCCACACACAAACGCCTCAAGTCGGTGCTGGACAAGTGCAAGAATATGCTGCCCGTGATTGTGGTGGTGCCCAGCAAGGCCACTCTGGGGCCCTATCAGGAGTGGAAGGGCCGCAAGCATATCCGCGAACAGGATCTCTAAGTCTTTCTCTTTGACTTTTCTTCACAACAAATGGAATAAAGTA
The DNA here is from genome assembly GCF_008121235.1 of Drosophila subobscura. Lineage (NCBI taxonomy): Eukaryota > Metazoa > Arthropoda > Insecta > Diptera > Drosophilidae > Drosophila > Drosophila subobscura. The sequence goes on along the minus strand of NC_048530.1, from coordinate 17,527,466 downwards.
TAGAAATTTGATGGCAACTTGTTGGCCTCTCAATTAAGTGCTAAGCGAGGCAGAAAGCGGGAAGCTTTCAATTACAATTGGAACTTTAAAGCTTTGTGTGCTTACCATTTTGTGCGGTACTGTACATACTTTGCTGGCAAATTAATTACAATTGGAATTACAACTCCAATACAATTACAATTACTTTCGCCTTTTTCTCTATTTGCTCGAGCATTCCCCAACCAAAATTCGATTGCATTCGACGGCACTGGCAGGCACTGGCACTGGCAAATGGTAAATTGGCAAATGGTTTTGACATGTCCGCAGAGCAATTACAAAGTGAATGGTTTTTTGGTTGTGTTGCCGAAACTTTTCCGCCCATGAACACACCTCAGACTCACTCGCCCCACTGCCGTGTGCCCTGCCCTGCCCTGCCCTGCCGCCTGTCAATGTCAGGCGGGAGCATGTTGAAGTTCAAAGCCGCCGCAGTTTGTGGGGGGCAAAACAATGAAGCGACACGAAAATGTGAAGCTACACGCAAAGATGCGAAGCGGGAATCCCAAGTGCTGATTCCTCTCCAGGTGTAGGCTAAACAGCGGCAGTGGTCGAGGTGATGTCCTCTGACCGCCCGAAAATGGACTACCAACTGCCGGTTAATCGAGACATTTTGTTGTTGTTTTGCGCCTGATTAGGTTCTGTGGCCATTTAATTGAATCGTTGGGCAGTCAAGCAGCTGGAAGGACCCGACAGCACAGAGTCTGCTGGCTGATGCCGATGGCGATTCCGTTCGTAATTTATGTGCATATTTGAACTGAGAACTACTCGTAGTAAAATAAAGATGAGACCAAATCAATGTCACACATGACGCTGAGGTGTAGACTGTCCGACTGGCCGACTGGCCGACTGGCCGACTGTCGATTGCCGAAATGTCAGCAATTAATTGTGTTCGAAGCGCTCGACTGAATTAGCGTGGAGTCCCCGGAGAGCCGACAACTGCCAGACCCACATCGATATTGACAGACTCTCCTCACCCACACGACTCTCTCTGCCTCTCCCTCTCTCTCTCTCTCTCTCTCACTCTCTTCCAACAAGATTTTGTCTGTCTTTTGCTTTGATTTTATCGTCGTGCGAAAATCAAAGCCCACCCAAAGCTTTGAAGCGCTCTTCAGTGTCGGAGTGACAACTGTGGGACGGGGGCAAGAGCAAGGCAGCAGCAAGACACGAGTGGCAAGTGGAGCCCAGGGATAAGAGCAGGCAGGGCCACGGGACAGGCGTAAATTTAATTACACTTATGCTTATGGCCCAAGTTTTGTACGCCAGTCAAGTCGTCTGCTCTACTGCCAAAAGTAGGTTCTTGCCAACAAAAGAAGGAAACTTTTTCCAGCTCGCAGGTGACAGACAAGTTGGGCAAAAGTTTGGAATTTATCTGTGCATTAAAAGCAACTCGAATAAGGAAATGCTGACAACTCAATCGGGAGACGCAAACAAAGACGAGCAAGTATGAAAATGTTTTCGCTGCAACGCTGTTGAATGTGTCCCAAACATCATATTAGCTTACATCGTAGGAATTCTTATACTTCAATTGCTAAGTTCTTTAGCTAAGTTTATTTCTTCAAGCCTGTAAATCACCCTCCCAATTCCTATGAGGAGCCATAGCCGCGCCGTCAAGTATTGTGCCTATGCGCAGGTAGAAGACAACATTTCGGACCCCACGAGACATGAACGAACATGCACAAGCTTGCGCGGGAGAAGCAGAGGAATAGCCGACTGTGCTTATTTTTATGGCAGACCCAGCGCAGCGACAGATCAGCGCAGGAAGAATGCAACGTAAATTACACAAACAATCTCTGACCCATCGCGGCGTGAGCGAACATGCATGGGAGAAGCAGAGGAGCAAAGCGCAGGGAAGGATCAGCGCAGGTAGAATTGTACTGTAAATTACAAAAACAACTTCTGACCCATCGCGGCGTGAGCGAACATGCATGGGAGAAGCAGAGGAGCAAAGCGCAGGGACAGATCAGCGCAGGTAGAATTGCAACGTAAATAACAAAAACAACTTCTGACCCATCGAGACTGGGGAGAGAGCTTGCGTGGCTTGCATGGGAGAAGCTGAATAGCGGATTAGCCGCCCCACAAGTGCACGTGTATGTACATATGTACAATGTATGTACATATGTATGTACATATGTTTGATGTTTATTTGCCTTTGTCAGTGCGGTTCGGGCTGCGTTTGCATAAATTATAATGATAGAATATTGATTAAATGCAATTAATGCACAAATATTTCCAGTAAGTAACGAAAATCCATGGTAAATTAATGGAGAATCTCATGTCTCTCGAAACATTTTCAGTGTTACGATTAAGCCAAAGCCTTGAATATTTCTAGAATATTTCTGTGGGTGTACGTTGAATATTTTGTAATTTCCATTTCCATTTCCATGACTCATTTTCATTACTTTTTGGCATTTGGCAAACCTTTTGGTTTCTCATCGGTGCGTATGATGGGGCATCCACCGCATCGCACTGTTGCTTCCCCCACTCCCTCTCGGTCTTTCTCTGTTTCTGTTTCTGATTCTGTTGCTTCTCTCAGTTTTGCTTGATTTCTTGCTGGCTCTCCTGTTGCATAAAGGTTCCACCTCCGGCGGCAAGGCTCTCTGATAATGCAACACAAAGCTTCAACTTCAATTTCAGACAACAAAAGCCCCTGACAAGCAAACAAAGCAACATCCAGCCAACGCCAACAGACTGTGTGAGACACAGAGAGATAGGGAGAAGAAAGAGAGACAACACAGAGAGAGAGAGTGAGGGAGAGATAGATACAGTGGGAGCACAAACAATTACAGCCTTGAAATGTATTCCTGAGGAGTGATGACTACTCAGCCATACATATTTATGTATCATTGGGTGTTTGGGCTTTTACATACATTATAAAGTGAAGTATATGCACAAATGTGTGTATATAAATGTACATATGTATACAAGCTTAGAAATATATATGCACACAGTTGCTTCCAAATAAAAAATGTGCTATACTTTTTGTCGATATATGCATGTATGTGCTATCCCTGGTGCTCTGATTGCCCTGTTACATAAATACATACATGTGTACATATGTACTTATGTATAACCTATGTACATATATAATACATATCTGCGGCTAGTAGCTTCCATGCAAAATAGCATTTAAGAGGGTATTAAATGCTTTGGTCTCTCTTTTTTCCATTTCCCTTTATTTTGTTTGGCTTTTCACAAGCAGAAACTAAACAAAAAATTTGGTTTTTGCTTTTTTTGCGGCGCTGATGCAAAAACTATTGCAAATTTAATATCTAGCGGCACACACAAACACTCAGAGAGAAAGGGAATGAAAAAGTTGGATGTGGGAGGATGTGGATAATGGTGTGTCGATGGCAGTGAAGGTAACGTTGCTGTAGGGGTTGGCATGGGGGTTTGGGTGCTGCGTATTGGGGCGAGTTTCTTTTTTGGGGTTGCTCATCAGCTTTGGGCTTAGGGCTACATCCACGGCTCAGTCGCAGTCCCCGTAGCAGGTCCCCAGTCTCACTCGATTTCCCGGGAAATTGAAAAGCTCACACACACACACACACACACATATCTAAGCAACACTCACATATAGGGTGGTGCTATGGTGTAGGGGGGGAGGTTACAGTGGGGTGGCATTGATATGAATACGGCTTAAGTGGCTGGTATTGTTTTTACATTAAAATATCATTAATTTTGATGCGCGATTGTTTGTTGTTGCTACCTCCCAGCCTCCCAGCATCACCCTCATCGTTTTCATAAGAGCAGCCTCGGCAGCAGCGCGCCATAAGTGTATGTATGGAGCCATTAACACGGCGCAGGGCGTGAAATGCGAGCAGGCATCACATGGAACCGGAGACTGGATGAGAGAGAGCGGAAAGATGGGGCATGCGGATAGCAGCAGGACAGTGCATAATGACTGGCAATAAAATAAAAACCTAAATATAGCAAAAATTGAATTGATTATCGAGTTACCAGAAGGTTGGAGCTGGGAGCTGGAGTTGAAATTTGTTGCCGATCGATTGATGGCATCAAATAAAATTATCGATTTAATTTACGCAGCTCTGGAGCCATATGGGGAGTGAATTTTGAGTAAATTTTATATTCAAATCTGCATATTCCCTTCGCTCTCCCCCGGCTGATGCCACAAGCAGTTCGAGCTGCGAAAAGCTAAGCGGCCTAGGATCCCCTTAGCCAGCATCGGTTCCAGCCATTTCAAGCCGTTTCAAACGAAAAAAGGAGCAGCAGAAAAGAGTTAAGTTGAGGCTTTAAGTAGCACACACACTCGCACAACAAAGGCCATGAATTCTGGCTGAACGAGCGTGGCAACAGCCCTCGACCCAAAAAAAAAATGAAAAGAAAAAATAAGTTGTTAATATTTTTCCGATTTGTTTTTTTGCCTTTTCTATACTTTTTATACCCGGTACTCGAAGAGTAAATAGGGTATATTGTATTTGTGCACATAACGGTTGTATGTAACGCACAGAAGGAAACGTTTCCGACCCCATAAAGTATATATATTCTTGATCAGCATCAATAGCCGAGTCTCTGTCTGTCTGTCTGTCTGTCCGTCTGTCCGTCTGTCCGTCTGTCCGTCCTGATGAGCGCCTAGTACTCAGAGACTATAAGAGCTAGAGCCACAAAATTTTGCATCCAGACTTCTGTATGCTCACACTGTTACAAGTGTATTTCAAAATGAGCCACGCCCCTTCCGCCTCCGCAAAGGGCGAAAACCTCCCAAATCTACAATTTTGAAGATAGCAGAAAACTAAAAACGCCATTCCGTAGGGAATGACCATATCTATCAGATCACCAAATTGGGATACGATTGGATCATTATTATAGCCACAATGAAGAAATTAATTTGCAGTAGCCAAAACCACCCCGTCCCGCAGCATTCACAATCTGCTTCGCGCTGTTTATGGCCTGGCCCCTTACACGTCACTGCCTCTGCCTCTGCCGCTGCCTCTGCCGCTTCCTCTGCCGCTGACTCTGCCGCGACTCTGCAGTGTGTGTCTATAGGGGAGGGTGGCGAGCTAAAGGAGCGTGTTGGCGTGAGTAGTGTTGTTGATGTAGATGACAGATGAAGAAAAAATGTAAAATTGGACAAATAACCGCTAAAGTGCAGATGTAGTACTGAGTGCCGGGTATAAAAGTTGTGACGCGTAAGAAGCGTCTCACACGTCCCTTCTCGTTGTATTAAGTGTGTGTGTGTGTGTGTGTGGGTGTGTGTGAGTGTGTGTGTGTGCTGCCTAAGCTGCCAATAATGGCACACACACACAGACACACAACACACACACAATTGGCTCCATGGCTGAGTACCTGGATACAGTGTCATGGCTCTGCCGCTGCTCCTCCCTTCCGCTGCTGCCTCTCGCCCTGGTTGCTGCCTGGCTTATGCGCTTGGTTGCCTTGCCACACACACACACACACACACACACACATATGCCGCTTCCCTGTCAATGTTTGCATTAAAATTTGCCTCTCGTCTGACAGCCCCCACAGGTGGCACATCCCGTGGTGTTAGGGGGGGGGGCACCACACATCCACCCAGCCACACCGATACACTCGCTGCGTGGCGTTTTGGACATACCTCTCCCTGCGTAGGGCATCTGCAAGGTACCTGTCTTTATTCGTCCATTCTCCCTGCCTGTCTGCTGCTTCCGTGCAGAACTTGCTCTCCTTATCTTCCCAATTGATCGGACTACTGCCATGGGGATGAACATGGACTGACCGACTGGCATTAAGCGCAAAGAAGAACGAAAGAACGAAGGGTATCCGAATACCCGAGATTCTTCTGCTTTCCTCCCTTAATGCCTGTCCTTCTCGGTGGTGCTGGTGCTGGGCAGTTGCTCAGTCAGCGTTCGGGTACCTGTGGCTTTTTTTCGTTGACGCGATTTTCAGCCTGAATTGCAGCGAATTGAATCAGCGAGGGGAGCGGGTAGCGGGTAGCGGGCACCGTTCTCCGATCAATCTCTGGCCCTTCCACCCACAGTGTTCTGAGTGCTGCAACGTCCCCCATGGCTCCTGAGTGTTTTTGGGTTCGCTAAAGTGACGCAATTTGTGTGTGTGCGGCCTTCACCGTGTCCACGTCTCGGCTCTCCTCAACAAAGTGCCATCCACTCTGCCACTTGTATGTTGACCTTTTAATTAGCGACCCCAAAACTGCCTTTTCAGCCACAGGCTAAGCAGACACACAGCCACACGCACGGCCCCAAGAAGAGGAGCAACAGGAAATCGATCGACTAATCGCATTGCATTCAGCCTCAGAATGGTGCCGCACACAAAGCCAATAATCGGCAGACAAACGTTTGTCAAATTGCAAAAATCCAACAATAAATAAGCTCAAAATATTGGGAGGAGGACTGCAATGAGTTTTGCATGCTAAGAGGCAAGAAACTGACTCCGAATCTGCAGCGTGAATAGCCACAAAATAATATGAAAATGGAAGATGTGAAAAGAAAAGAAGTGCCAAATTAAGAGCACAATTTGGGGTATAGTGAGTCTGACATTCTCTTGGATTTCGAGTTCTAATTGCACTCACATCAGAGAGCTGCAAGGAATTCCAGCCTTGGTTGATGATTTTAACACACAAATGAATGAATGAAATTGAAGAACTTTATGCATGGAATAATGCATTTATTTATGCAGCAAAAAAAACCCTTCCCTGCCTCTGTGTGCAGTTTGTAAATGAAATTCCTTCTAATGCGAATGCACAAAAGTGTGTTTAAGCTGCGAATTTAATATTGGGGCTGCCGGGCCATGGCAATCATGTTAGTTGTTGGCAGTGTGAAGGTTGCAGACCAAAAATACAAAATTTAGAATGTCTGGACAAAAATTGTATTAAGATTTTTTTTTGGGAACAGTCTTCTTATTTTATCGCAAAAATATTGAACCTTCCCCACTGTACATGCATTCCATAGAGAGCCCAAATGCAAGATCAGAAGCTTTTATCTTGAAAAGCTCTCTCTTTCGAAATTGCACGTGCGAGCGCCGTTCACATGTGAGCTTTTCTCTCCGCAAGCATAGCTTACGGCTAGCCCTTCGAGAACCTTCTTAGCTCTCTCATACCCAGCTTTTGGAGGGGTAAAATAGTTAGGCTAAGTGCATGCTGCACAGAACAAAAAGTGCATTCAAAGTTGGAAGACTTAATTAATGTGCGTACAGAACATATAAAAAGAAAAACGTGGTGAAAATTCTGCAAAACCATAAAAGGGAACATAAACCCAATAAAAACCATTTGAAAAGTGTGTTGTGGCTGCAAAGAACAAAACAAAAACCAAACCCTGGATAAGGTACGCAAAGAAAATGAAAAAGTGACCTTATTACATAATTTCACGTATGTACTGTACATACATAGGTTATGATCCACGTGTGGCAGAAAATTGCTGACCTGGCCTGACCACCCTCAAGGAGGGGGGGTCCGCTTCATGACGATCATCAGTCCTTCTTCTTGGTGCCACCGGACCTTGCCTGCAGGCATAGAAACGGATGGACTTGGCGATCGGGACCGAGCCGTTTATATACATATATCTCACGCGCAATTAAGCCGCTCAACAACAACGACAATATAAAACCATCTAAAATATTATATCACCGCGCCTTGTGTAAAGAAAATGTTGGTGCTTGCACATGTAGGGTGTGGAAAAATTAGCTCAGCGGTCATTGCCCTTGCGGCTGACCATACACCTATGCACACTTAACTAGACCCACCTGACCGTATGTCACCTATTCTCTCCTTTTCTCAGGTTATTAAAATTGTTCGATGCCGACATTCTAAAAGCCACTTAAGGGAAGAAAAATAAATCACAAAATCTAGAAAAGAAAATTTAATGAAAAATTATGGATCGAAGAAAAAAAATAGAAAAGAAAATTGTTTAATAATATTAAATATTCCTAGACGTTAACTTAGAAATAGAAGAAAAAAAAAATGAAATTTATGCCTAGTTAAGAATAGATTTTTAAAAGGTGCATCATCGGTCTCATTGTGTCCATGGAAGGGTATTGGTAAAATACCTCTTCATAACGCTTCTTGTTATTTTGCATATTTCTACATTTCTTTAACAGTTTTATTGCAAACGTGAAATTGGGCCCAACGACACCAGCAGCTGTTTAAAAGTCTGTAAGTAGACACACATATATACACATACACTCCGGGTCAGGAGAATAGCGTCTACACAGTGAGACATGCATGCTTAACCATATATAAAATGAATTATTATTAACTACAATCACTACAATTATGCCACTTAATTCCTTTAATTAATTCATTCTTACTTTATATTTTGATTATATTATTTTTATTCATATTTGATCATTCTCTTGAATTCCTATGTCTTAACTTAGTCCCACCTATATATACACATGCAGTAAAAATAGTTTTAAGGGTTAGGGTAGAAATAATGGGGGTTACAAACAACATGAAGTCATACCAGTCAAAGTAAAATTATAACGATTAACATGCATTTCTAATCTGATTTTTGGGAGGGGTTCCTAAGGCACCTAGCGCAGCAGCAGAAGGTTTTGGGTAGAACCATAATGGCATATTCTTATGTTATTCTACATGGAGGGTGGGTCAAGAGGGAAGAGCACAACCACCTTGCTCTTCACAGTAGGTAGTGGACCTTAAGTTCCGTCCGGGTTTGTAATTCCGATCCCAGTTCCCGTAAATCTGTCTACGATTTTGTTAGGTGACGGAGTTCGTTTTCGCAGCACAACACCCACCCCATTTTCCCTGAGCCTAGCCGGCCAACCTTTAGTAGACAGAGAGTGCTGACGAGACGACACTTCCCGTGTCCGTTACATAACAAATGGCGCCCAACGTGGGGCCCAAATGGTCCGTATCTACCAACGTGGGGCCCGAATGGCCGTACCTACCAACTATATATTCTATGGTTATAGGTTCCCCACGTTTTCCCCAATAACCTTCCCAATCCCTTCCGCAACCCAATATTGATCCAAATTTTAAAGTAGTTCAGTTTTTGTGTTATATATCCAGCTCGGAACAGCTGGGAATCTGATCATTGTCGGACCCAGACCAGTGGATATATTGCATAGAAGAAGATCACAGTAGACTTCATTATATCATTTCATCAGGATACTAGGAACGATAGTTCTGAGTAAATTGGTTCTATACCTAGTAGCGAAGATGAATGACCTTTATTCTCTCGGGATTAATTGAGACTTGTTCAGACTGGAAAATTCGGTCCTGTTCCCTTTTTTCTCGAAAGGATCAACAACAAAATTTTGTTTTCTTTCTTTCTGCTTACGGACTTAAGGTTATAACAACCGAAGACATTCCTTCTGCTGTGCTGGTGCCTGATAGGAGACCCGCACAATCATTGCCCATATTTTCGAATTTAGAATCAAAAAAAAAAAAAAAAAAAATCGTTCATAGTCTTAAAGACTATATCGTTTTTCCTTAATCATAATTTGTTACAATGGCGGTAAGGCGAAGTATTGACAATATAAATGTTAATCTCGGCGAGGTAGTCGTACACTGCACTATATGCAATGATACCAGCCAGGACACCGACATTGTAGAAACCCATTGCAAACACAAATACCACAGGTCGTGTTTATCGGATTGGTTGACATCCAATGAGACATGCCCGATTTGTAGGCAGCTGTGTTCGCTACCGTTGCGTTCACAATCTCAATCGAATTTACAGAGTGGGGAAAATGCCGCGGCGAATTTGTCGTACACCGGAGCAATTCCGAAAAATCGTCCTAAAACAAGGTCACAGGTACGAAATACCCCAAAAGCCTCAAGTGCACGACCTAACCCTCGACCAGGACCTGGCCAGACTAGACGTGTGCCGGAATCCAATGTTCTTTCCGAAGGAAATATCCAACGACTTATTTCAGAGTCCATGACTAAATTTCAGGAAAATATGACCGCAGTTATTTCAGAGAAAATAACAACGGAGTTGAGGAATCTGAACCTGACAAATGTTTCTAGGAACTTCAGGGATGAGCCCCAGCTGGAATGGGAGAGTGATATTGCTCCATCCTTCCCTCGAATGAGCAGCGCTAGTAATCTTCGTAACAATAGTTACAGGCCACGCCCATCTAGTGCTCGTGCGAATTTCACAGACATTCCTAGTGAACATCCTGATAAGATCTCAAATATCATTTCCAAGTGGCGTATAAAATTCAGTGGATCTTCCAAAGATATTCCCATCGAAGATTTTATTTATAGAGTGAATTGTCTTACCAATAATTGTTTAAATGGAAACTTTACCTTACTGGCGCAGTTTGCCAGTCTCTTATTTACTGATTCAGCCTTGTCATTTTACTGGCGTGTTCATAGGACCACGAATAACCTTGACTGGTATGAGTTATGCAGCCGGTTGCAAGAGAGATACCAGGATCAACGTTCGGATCGAGAGATCAAAGCAGCCATGCGTAGGCGTAAACAGGGTAGTAATGAAAGCTTTGACGATTTTCTAGATGCGATGCTATCTATCGCAGACTCTTCACGAGAGCCTATGCAGGATGGTGACGTCACCATAGAGGTTCGCGAGAATTTAAAGTCGGAACTTAAGCTCGACTTGCTTCATATCGAAACTCCAGATTTGGCAACCTTACGCAAGGAGTGTCACAAGCACGAGGAATTCTTTCGAAATCTGAAGTCAAAGCCTTTTTCGCGACACGAAGTAGTGAATAGCAAGAGGTTTGTGAACTCCATAAGTCATGACGAAGAAGCTGAAGATAATTCCGAAAAAGAAGGGGACTCCCTTGACGAAGTTTATGCACTCCGATCTTCCGATTTTAGTAAATGCTGGAATTGCGAAGAACAGGGCCACAAATACCAGGAATGCCTAAAACCTCGTCGTATTTTCTGTTATGGTTGTGGTGTACCTGATACGTACAAGCCCAACTGTGCAAAGTGTAAATCGACTACGGAAAACGTATCCCAGGATGTCCGTCGGTTAACAAGACGCGACATCCGACGTTAGTCTCGGATGTTCAACATATACATCTTATTACCGGACGTGAACTTAAACCAGACATATCCAAATCATCCTCAGACATACCAATCCCTCCACATTTCAGACCATACCATGTTAGACTTCGAGAATATCAGAAGCGTAGAGCCGAAATTTTTATCCCAAACCTCCTTTAGCGGTGTTGTCTCGTTCAGCGGAACGAATGCGCGAATTTTGGAAGCGAAAAAGAAGCCTACGTCACGTCACGGTTTCCTCGGTCGTTCACAAAGCGAGCGATATTCGTCCTTTTACTCAAGTTGAGATACTCGGTGAGAGCTACCTTGCGCTATTAGATAGCGGAGCCAATAAAAGCGTCATCGGAGGAAAATTAGCCGATAAAATTCTCTCGAAGAATCTTCTGACAAAAAAAATAAAAGGCGTTGTTCGTACTGCTGACGGTCAGACTCAGATGGTAGCTGGTTTTATTAAAGTTCCTCTGAATTACAATTCAATACACTCGGACTTTGAATTTCTAATAGTTTCATCTATCCAACAGGATATAATATGTGGAATGGACTTTGGAAAAGATTTGGCATTTCTATCGTTCCATCATCATCATGGACAATAAGCGAATTATCATTTCAATCCGAGCACGAGTTGCTCAAGTTAGCCTTGTCGATTTTCAAAAAGAAGCAGTTACAGCACGTGATCGAATTGTTTCCGTCATTTGAAAAGAATGGACTAGGGTTAACAACCCTAATAGAGCACCACATTGATACGGCTAACAGCAAGCCAGTTAAGCAAAGATTTTACCCTTTGTCTCCAGCAAAGGAGACCCCTTTATGCGCAGAGATCGATCGCATGTTGAGTATGGACGTTATTGAAGAAGCTCCGAGCTCCCCGTGGTCATCTCCTGTCACACTGCACATCAAACCTGGTAAGGTGCGACTTTGTTTAGATGCCCGCAAACTCAACGCAGTTACAGTCAGAGATGCGTATCCAATTCCAATCATGGATGGCTTGTTAAGTAGGTTGCCGCCGGTTCACTGTATTTCAAAGATAGACCTTAAGGATGCCTTCTGGCAGATTAGATTAGACCAAGAATCTCGTGCGAAAACAGCTTTCACAGTACCAAATAGGCCGCTTTATCAGTTTAAAAGAATGCCGTTTGGATTGACAAACGCGCCACACACGATGAGTCGGTTGATGGACATTGTAATTCCGTATCAACTCAAATCTCATGTGTTGGTATATCTTGATGACTTATTGGTGCTTTTCAAGCAATTTTGAAGACCACTTGCTACATTTATCGGAAGTTGCTCTTCAATTACACAGGGCCGGACTGACAATAAACGTGCAGAAGAGTCAGTTCTGTCTGAAACGGGTGGACTACCTTGGGTATCTTGTGGGTGACGGGACGCTTCAAGTTAATTCAGAGAAAGTACGAGCCGTGGATGAATTCCCGATACCGAAGACTCAAAAGCAACTAAGGAGATTTCTAGGAATGACTGGGTGGTATCAACGTTTTATTCCCAACTACTCTTCTGTTATCTTTTCTCTCACTGAACTACTCCGTGGAAAGTCGTATGAATGGAATGAAAAGGCACAAGCAGCGTTTGATGATATCAAGTGTAAATTATGCTCAGCTCCATTTTTAATTCATCCTAATTACGATAAGCCTTTTGTAGTTCAATGCGATGCATCTCTTCATGGGGTAGGTGCAGTTTTAGCCCAATGTGACGACTCAGGTTGCGAGCGTCCGATAGCTTACATGTCCAAGAAGCTGAACAAGGCTCAGCGAAACTACACGGTAACGGAACTCGAATGCTTGGCGGTAGTACTGGCCATAAAAAAATTCCGCATGTACATCGATGGTCATCCCTTCAAGGTTGTTACGGATCATGCAAGCCTCCGTTGGCTTATGAACCAGTCAGATCTCAGCGGTAGATTAGCCAGATGGGCAATAAAATTACAAGGTTACTCGTTCGAAATCGAGCATAGGAAAGGAAGCGAAAATGTAGTGGCTGACGCTTTGTCTCGTTCATTCGAAGGTGTTACGGAAGTAGCGGTTTTGGAATGCGAAGTGTTACCGGAAATCGATTTAAAGTCGGATGCGTTTCAGTCGCCGGAGTATCGATCACTCAGAGAGAAAGTCGTGCTCTCCAAACTCCCAGATTTTCAAGTAATCGACGATTACATATATTATCGTACAGGGTTTTCCGTGTTGGATTCTGACCAAGCCGATGAGTCTTGGAAATTATTTGTTCCCGAAGCCTTGAGACAGGGCGTAATTAAAGCTGCGCATGACCAACCTTCCTCTGCACATTGTGGGATTGCCAAATGCCTCGACCAAATAGGGCAACGATTTTACTGGCCAAAAATGGTAATAGACGTCCGCGATTATATTTCCGCATGTGATGTATGCCAGACCACAAAACATCCCACACGCTCTCTCAAACCTCCTATGGGCGCTAGAGTAGTTAGCGAACGTCCCTTTCAACGGTTGTACGTTGATTTTATTGGTCCCTTTCCTCGAAGCAGAAAGGGCAATATAGGAATATTTATCATCCTGGATCACTTCTCAAAATTTACCTTCTTAAAGGCGGTCAAGAAATTTACTTCCAAGATAGTGATTGACCTATTGAGGGAAGAGATATTTTCATGTTATGGAGTGCCGGAAGTGCTAGTGAGCGATAACGGTACGCAGTTTAAAAGTAGTGATTTTTCTAAATTCCTTTTGAAGTACGGTGTTCAGCACTTATGTACAGGGGCGTATGCTCCACAGTCGAATGCCGCGGAAAGGGTTAACAGATCGATTAATGCCGCGCTCAGAGCGTACGTTCGTACTGACCATCGTGAATGGGATGTGTTCCTTAGTAGCATAAACTGTTCGTTGAGAAAATCAATACACCAATCAGTTGGTATGGCACCTTATTTCGTGGTCTTTGGTCAGCACATGATTTCACATGGCCAAGATTACAAAATGTTGCGAGAAGTCGAATTACTCAACGAGGGCGAGGGAAAATTGTCAAGAGCTGACGAATTTCAGAAGATTCGCTCAAACATCGAGAAACACCTGACAAAAGCTTACGAGAGAAATCAACGCACTTACGATCTGAGATCCAAGCCTCGTTCGTTTGAGGTAGGTCAAGAAGTAATAAAGAGAAATTTTTCTTTGAGTAGCGCGGCCAATAACGTTAACGCTAAACTAGCTCCAGTTGGAGTGAAGGCTCGCGTAAAGCAGAATTGGCCAACTGATTTATCTACTGGAAGACTTGAACGGTAAAGAGCTGGGGAAATTTCACATTAAGGATATTTGGTAGCTAGAAACAATAGTCTGCACCCTTCCTTGTTGTTGTTCAGTTTTATCTTGGGTCAAAACCCTAAGATAAAATCTGGCGGGGGGGTGTGAAGGTTGCAGACCAAAAATACAAAATTTAGAATGTCTGGACAAAAATTGTATTAAGATTTTTTTTGGGAACAGTCTTCTTATTTTATCGCAAAAATATTGAACCTTCCCCACTGTACATGCATTCCATAGAGAGCCCAAATGCAAGATCAGAAGCTTTTATCTTGAAAAGCTCTCTCTTTCGAAATTGCACGTGCGAGCGCCGTTCACATGTGAGCTTTTCTCTCCGCAAGCATAGCTTACGGCTAGCCCTTCGAGAACCTTCTTAGCTCTCTCATACCCAGCTTTTGGAGGGGTAAAATAGTTAGGCTAAGTGCATGCTGCACAGAACAAAAAGTGCATTCAAAGTTGGAAGACTTAATTAATGTGCGTACAGAACATATAAAAAGAAAAACGTGGTGAAAATTCTGCAAACCATAAAAGGGAACATAAACCCAATAAAACCATTTGAAAAGTGTTGTGGCTGCAAAGAACAAAACAAAAACCAAACCCTGGATAAGGTACGCAAAGAAAATGAAAAAGTGACCTTATTACATAATTTCACGTATGTACTGTACATACATAGGTTATGATCCACGTGTGGCAGAAAATTGCTGACCTGGCCTGACCACCCTCAAGGAGGGGGGGTCCGCTTCATGACGATCATCAGTCCTTCTTCTTGGTGCCACCGGACCTTGCCTGCAGGCATAGAAACGGATGGACTTGGCGATCGGGACCGAGCCGTTTATATACATATATCTCACGCGCAATTAAGCCGCTCAACAACAACGACAATATAAAACCATCTAAAATATTATATCACCGCGCCTTGTGTAAAGAAAATGTTGGTGCTTGCACATGTAGGGTGTGGAAAAATTAGCTCAGCGGTCATTGCCCTTGCGGCTGACCATACACCTATGCACACTTAACTAGACCCCACCTGACCGTATGTCACCTATTCTCTCCTTTTCTCAGGTTATTAAAATTGTTCGATGCCGACATTCTAAAAGCCACTTAAGGGAAGAAAAATAAATCACAAAATCTAGAAAAAGAAAATTTAATGAAAAATTATGGATCGAAGAAAAAAAAAAATAAAAAGAAAATTGTTTAATAATATTAAATATTCCTAGACGTTAACTTAGAAATAGAAGAAGAAAAAAAAAAATGAAATTTATGCCTAGTTAAGAATAGATTTTAAAAGGTGCATCATCGGTCTCATTGTGTCCATGGAAGGGTATTGGTAAAATACCTCTTCATAACGCTTCTTGTTATTTTGCATATTTCTACATTTCTTTAACAGTTTTTATTGCAAACGTGAAATTGGGCCCAACGACACCAGCAGCTGTTTAAAAGTCTGTAAGTAGACACACATATATACACATACACTCCGGGTCAGGAGAATAGCGTCTACACAGTGAGACATGCATGCTTAACCATATATATAAAATGAATTATTATTAACTACAATCACTACAATTATGCCACTTAATTCCTTTAATTAATTCATTCTTACTTTATATTTTGATTATATTATTTTTATTCATATTTGATCATTCTCTTGAATTCCTATGTCTTAACTTAGTCCCACCTATATATACACATGCAGTAAAAATAGTTTTAAGGGTTAGGGTAGAAATAATGGGGGTTACAAACAACATGAAGTCATACCAGTCAAAGTAAAATTATAACGATTAACATGCATTTCTAATCTGATTTTTGGGAGGGGTTCCTAAGGCACCTAGCGCAGCAGCAGAAGGTTTTGGGTAGAACCATAATGGCATATTCTTATGTTATTCTACATGGAGGGTGGGTCAAGAGGGAAGAGCACAACCACCTTGCTCTTCACAGTAGGTAGTGGACCTTAAGTTCCGTCCGGGTTTGTAATTCCGATCCCAGTTCCCGTAAATCTGTCTACGATTTTGTTAGGTGACGGAGTTCGTTTTCGCAGCACAACACCCACCCCATTTTCCCTGAGCCTAGCCGGCCAACCTTTAGTAGACAGAGAGTGCTGACGAGACGACACTTCCCGTGTCCGTTACAGCAGCAGCTAAAACTATTTGCAATTCGCTGCTTTGACACATTTTTGTGGATTTCATTCTGGGCGAACACACGCTGAAAATATGGTTATGGCTGCCCAATGTACATGCATGTGGGTGGGGGGATTGGGTTATGGAAATTGATGAATACAAAGGGAAAAAATGTGAACTACAGTTTCAGTTTTGCATTTGAGTTTTCTGTGTGTGTGTTTTGCTGTCAGTGTCAGTGCTGCTGCCTGGCTGCCTGGCTGCCTGGATGAGTGGCTGCCTTTCTGGCCGGCTGACTGGCTGACTGGCTTCTGGTATTTGCATAACATTTCCAGGCAATGGCAAAAGTTGTGACAGCAATATGAAGGGTCGGGTGCAAGGGTCGCTCGGTCTGGTTCTGGGATCGAGTGCCAACGATAACGAGAAATAAAGTGGTCTGCTCCCTGCACCCTGTACCACAGGCAACAGGCAACAGGCAATAGAAACAGCAGCAGCATCAGACAAGAGCAACAGTAACAAGATAACGTGCAACAGGAGACACTTGTTCAGTTCAAAAATTAGAAATCCTTCGAAGGAAACTGCCACTTGCAGGCTTAGAGCATTTCTTTCCCCTTTGGCTGGCCATTTCCTTGGCTCTTTTCTCTCTCTCTCTCTCACTCTGTGAGCAAAGCTTTCCGCCCCACCACCCGTGGCTTGAAAAAGCAAAAAACGCCACAGAAAAACACCGCCTGCAAAAATGTTTGAAATCAAAATATTTTGTCAGAAGAGTCGAGGCCGCTGCCGCCGCTTCTGCTGCTGCTGCTGCTGCTGGCCGGCATGGAATATATGTCAACGATGGCTGGCATGTAGCGAGCCACCGAGTGGAGTTGCATGCCACGAATTCATAATAAAGAAAAATGTGTGTAGGCAGAGCATCGATTTACCCCAGGCCCACGCCCACACCCAGTCCCAGCACCAGCCCCAGCCCCAGCCTCAGCCCCAGTTCATTCCGCGCTCCACTGACAATGAAATACTCGACATATTTCAGTGGGGAGGCAACATTTTGCATTAACAAAATATTGCAAATATTTTTGAGCATTTTATATAGAGATGTACGCGGCTGGGTCCCATGATCTGTAGAGTTGAACAAAAATGTTGTGCAGAGCAGAGCAGAGCAGATGGGCCGCTGTGTGGCTCGCATTGAGCTGCCACTGTCAATGCCCCATCCTGTGGCATTTACTTATCACCCGAGCCCACATATGGCCCGCTTTGTCCGCTGCCCCCTGCCGCTGTGTCCTTGTTGTCCGTTGTCCGTTGTCCAGATTGAAATCGAGTCCAGCATCCGGCGACCGCCCGTGCAGCTCGTGCAACCCATTTTGATTGGAATTCCAGCTGATTCTGATTTCTGATGCCATCTCCTTCCATTGGATCGGCCAGCATGGGATCCTATTCATTCACTGCCATGCAGCAATAAAGATTCCAATCACAAACTGCACTGAGAGAAACTCAGCGCAAAATATTTCATGCCACATTTTTGGAGATTTTTTGACTTTGTGCACATCAAAGTGTGCTCAGTGCAAGCAGCTGCCCCCGAGGCCCATTAATTTGTGGACAGGTGCAGCGCCAGCTCCCATATTTGCACACACACATCAAATGGAATGTTTTCGTCCTTTGACATGTGACCCTGCTGCCTGTTGCCTGTTGCCTGCTGCTGTCTGCCGGCTGCTGTCTGCTCGTGTCGCAGCTGTTTTGAACTCCATTTTGTAATTATCTCAAGTGCCAACCACAGAGAAGGCAACACAACTAAATTACCATTCAAACATCACACACACACACACACACACACACACACAGAAGGATACACACATGAGAACACACACAGTAGCAGCCGCCCCACACGGACACTAATGCAATATTGTCAGAAAACTTGCATGGCGCCTGTGCTGGGGAGGGGGCTGCTGTGTTGCTCCCTTCTGAATGGCACCCATCTGCTAATGGATGGGTCCTATCAGCAGGGCAGGCTACAACCATGCCACAACCATGATGCTGGGGACTGGGACTCGTTGGAGTCGCTGGATTCGTTGGATTCCCATGTCACCTTCACTTTCACTTCGCTCGCTCTGCGCCCTGCAGGGCCCTCCCGCTCTCTGGCTCTGATGTATATATTCCCAGTGTGTGTGTTTTTTATACAGTTTTCGAGTTTTTCCTTTCGTTGTTTATGAGGCAAATGCGTTCGCTTCTCGCTGCAGCTTTTGCCCTGCTCATTGGACTCGGACTGGACGCGATTTGCAATTAGTGCGGTCCAGAGGCCAGTCGTGAAGTGTCGCCTGCTGCGGGACATTATTAAGCAGCGATTGATGCTGACCTTGCCAGGCCGCAGGACTCGCAGCGAGCAAAGGGTAGGCCGTCGCCCATTGTGTGTGCAGGTGTGACGCGTGCGTGTGTGTGTGTGCCGAGATCCCTTACAATTCTTGACATGCATTCAAGTTGGAAATTCTATGGCGCACACTTGAATACACCATTTGTGTGCAGCGAAGGCGGCAGCAGGTGGCAGGTGGCAGGCGGCAGGGGCATGCTATGTGTGGCACACCTGCAACGTGCCTTTGGCGCCTTGGGCCTTTTGTGCTGTGAGGTTGCAGCCAGTTCGACTCTCGAATTGTGTTAATTTCTGTGGTTGTGGTTTTGGCCAGAGGATTGCCCAAAGTGCACACACACACACACACAGGCACACACAGGCACAGGCACAGGCACACCCATACATTCAAATATTTCTCACTGCCGTCTGCAATCTGTTGGCATCCGTGCAGCCCCCCACAAACACTGGAATGGAATAACTTAACATACGTACAGGACACACACGCTCCCCACTCCACACTCCACACCCCACACCCCAATCTCCCATCCCCTCCCCTCTCCATTGCTGTAGAGCACTCGGCGTTTCCCATGGCGTTTATTTTCAGCATCAAATCGATTGAGTTCTAACGCTTGAGTGCATTTTTAAGCTTGTTTTGTGCGGCCCGGCTCGTTGCCCCATTTATTTATATGTACACCCAACCAGCCAGGCGGGGGATTGGGATCAGCTATCAATATTTTTGTGTCGAATCGAAGCTCTAAGGAGTTGAGGAGGAGCCTTGGGCTTTGGGCTATCGATTGATCGCTTATGGCTGCTTCTTACAGAGTATTTTACAAGGTTAATGTGCACACAAGTAAATCAATTTACAAGCACAAATAATGCTAATGGCTCTCGCTTGGGATCCTTTGCGATTGTGTCCAGCCGTCATTTTCTTGGGCAAAAGTAGAAAGGAGCAGAAAGAAGAGCAAGCATTGTGCTGCCACAAAAGCGTCCTCCTTGGGGCCATAAGCGGCCACAAATGCTGCTCTGGTACAGCAGCGAACTTACTGCTCGCACCACAGAAAAAACACAACAATAATAATTCTGCTGTTTCTGGAATTTCTTTTCCGGGAATTGGCAAAGCCGCAGGAGTGCAAAGCTGCAGCCCGTCTGCAGTGCAAAGTCAGTGGAAAACTAAGCCACAATTAACCATAAATGTTTTTGTCATTCATTCAGTCTGCGACGTCTGCGATGTCTCTGCTGTGCTGATTCCATGGAAAAACCACAACATGGAATGGCAAACACAAGTACACACAGCCGCTGCACGTCCACAAAAATACACTTTGGCATGCAGTGGGGCAGACGGAAAAGCAGTAGAGCAAGCAGGTGAAGCAGCGGGGAAAGCAGTGCAGCAGGTGGGCGAAGCAGTGGGGAAAGCAGTGCAGCAGGCAGCAGACGGGCACAGCGGCGGCAGCTGATCGCATTCGGAAGCCAAGATAAAGTCCATGTGGAGCAGCACCAAGCAGGAACCAGGGGGCACCAAGGCCACTGAGGCAGCTGTTTATTTTGTAGTTTCTGCATACTGTATATGTGTATGTGTGTGGTGTGTGTGTGTGTGTGTGTGTGTGTTCCCCCAGGTTTCTGGTCGCCCAACGACATTCGCCTCAATTTGGCTGAATTAAGTCTTAAAGCGTAATTGAGTGAACATTTTCATTGAACCATAAGTGTAGGTCTGTAGGTAGCTCCACATTCGAGTGTACACACACACACACACACACAGGTGTAATGGATACCTCAACGAGGGAGAGAGAGAGAGTGAGGGAGAGGAAGAGGGAGCATCGGGCAATGGCACGCATCGCTGGAGCGGAAGGAAGGGACTGTGTAAATCAACTTGTCGCGTCCGCTCCTCGTCCCTTGCTGTCGCTGTCGGAAGCTCTTCCATGTACCGGAAATGTGGCAGCCATTGATCGTGTGTGTGTGTGTGTGTGTGTGTGTGTGCATGCGCTGGAGTGTCTAAGCCATTCTGTTGGAGTGTCTTGCCACTTATCGATGAAAGTTAACAAGCAAACAAGGACAGGGACAGGGACAGAGACAGGGACAGGGACGAAAGTGAAACTGAAAGTGTAAGGACTCTGCCCCGAAGATAGTCCGAACAAAGAAGAAATGCCGAGCGGTGCAGAGCGGGTGGGCAGCAATCTTCATGCAACGATTACGCTTACGCCAGTCCATGCGGCAGGCATGGGAATGGCAAATGTGCGGACACGCATGCCCCCACAGGCGGCTGCGCCTGGACCATGGGTCCGAAATGCAAATGTTGTGCTCCCACGATACGGGGCGAAGGCATAAATTCCCCAATGTCTGGCCAACGCACGTACACGTACAAGCAACAGTTATCCTTAAGCTCGAAGCAGGATAGTACCGCCCCCCCGTGCCTCTCACGCTCCTTTGCACATTTGCAGCTAAATCACGTACTCGGTAAATGTGCTACTAATGAGCGTAAGAGGATGCACGGCAAAGGAGCGGGGCTGCGGCCGATGCTGGTTCTGGTTCGGCTTTAGGTTCGAGCTGGAGCTCGAGCTGGAGCTGGGGCTGGGGCTTCGGGCCAGCGGCAGTCAACGGACAGCAGCCGGCATCAAGCAGACTAATGCCTCTGATTTTACAAATGATTGTCGAGGCGCACACCCAGCACACTCTCAATTGACTTGTCGTCCCCGCGCGCGACTGTACCCACACACACACACACACACGCACAATCACAGTCGATTCAATCATTTTGAGCGTGTAGCTCCCACACTCCTCGCTGTGTGTATGTGTGTGTGTGTGTGGGTGGGTGTTAGCAGTTGCTAAAAATAGCTGCTCATTTGGGATATGCTCGGGATGTGTGGGCTTGGGTTCGCTGGGCGAAGTTTTCAGCTATGGCTGTGGCGCCCAAAAGTAGGCAATGGCCACATCCAACAGTTACAAACACTCCCGCCCCGACTTGTGCACAGTAAGTACAGTGCGTTTCACAAATCAACAGACATTACGAGAGAGCGGGCCAAAAAAGTACCAAGAAGTACTTCAAATACATGGAATTATCTCTCAGTTAGACTTAATGTTAGATGGAGAATTGTTGCTTAAATGGTCTTAAATTCTGGTAGCAAAATGTGCACTGTGTAATAAATTGTGTATTCAATTTATATCTTATAAAAAGAAAGGAGAAGTAGTCCCTGGACATGATAACAGTCTCGCTTATAACTCTGAGATGCACTGTGCCAGCTGTCGGTGTCTGGAACTTGTCGCAACTTGAACTTGAATGCGAATTCGATTGGCTTTGGGTACTTACCTGTTTCTGCAGGTGGAACATTGTGGGACAAGCCAGGGGCCAGGGGGAAAGGGGGAGAGGCAAACTTTATAAACAAATTCTGAACTATCGGAGGCTGCCGATTAGTTGCTGACTTTTTCAACTGTGTCAAAGCCAAGGCAAAAGTCAAAGTGTGCTCAAAAGTCAAAAGGGACAGGCAAAAGTCGGCAGTGAAAACTAAGAAGTGCCAGACACGGAATCCGTAAAGGAACTTTTCAAACTAAACCAACAATTATTTCGAATTTTGTCTAGATGCACATATTCTGTGTTAATTATTTGCACATTTGTCAACTTTCTTGCTTTCATTTGCAAATAAAATAAAGCAAAAGTTCTCCGCATACTTTCTGCTGCCATTTCTGTGGCAACATTTCAGCTCAGTTTTTGCTAATGAATTTAATTAGGCGCATGCTCACGTGGTCCTTTGAAACGGTTGCCTCTTTTTTCTACACTTTGTTGGCGGCTTAAAAATAGCTCAGAGAATCGAAGTTTTCATTTGGTCTCAAGCGAAGCAAAAGCCACTATGGGAGTCTAGTTTTATGTGCCTGGGAATGCGCACTTAAGGGGAATAAATAAATAATCTACAATATTGATGATGAGCTGGCTGTTGTATGAGTTTGTTTTATATGTCTTTTGATAAAATGTCGTCGCTGCCCCAATCTCTTTCATCAATCGGACATCAAACACTTTGAGGATTTGGGGCGGAACTAATGCTGGCAATGTGTCGTTTGGCTAATTGGAAAATGGTTCAAGTTGCTTTCAGTGGCTGCTGATCTTTGCTGTCCCCTTGCCTATTTGCCTTTTTGCCTATTTGCTGAAATTGGTTTTACCAGTGGCTTCCCCTTCAATATTGCCGCACCGGGGATTTGTGGCAGAGCCATAACGAAATATATATGTGCAGCAATTCCGTTCATATTGTAATTTAATATGAAATGGACAGATTGGTCAGCTCTACACTTCGAATTTGCATAACAATTGCAGTTTAATTGAGAACGGACAGACATCTGACCCAGAACTTGCCACATTAATCGCCACGAACAATTGCCGGATTTCGATTTTGATTTCGATTTCCATATGCGGTCAGCACAACACAATTTGTTGCTTAAATTACTCTCCGATTGAGTGGCCAAAGGGGATAATAATACGAATAATAATAAATATAATAACAATCATTGAGGAATACTCACAGTTAGTTTGGGTTCCGTTCTTCGGCTTTTTATTTGCCACCGACTCCTGCAGTGGATTATCGGCTGCTATTTCGTTATCGCTGATATGTCTGGTATATTCTTTGAATCTCTTAGTGTCCGCTAGAGGTTTTCGTGTGTAGCGCAATAACATTTAAATATCTGCATAGATCTACGCATCTCTGGGTTGTATATGGTATAATGTATAATGTATCTGCTATCTCTTTGTGTGTTTACTTTATGTAATGTTTCAGGGCTATCTGGCTGTTGTACTTCAGGTTCAGATTCAGGTTTGAGTTTCAGGTAATCGTTGGGGTTCGTCGAACTATTTGGCAATTATTTGTGCTCCACGGCAGGCGAACAAACAAACAACAAAAAAAGGGACGGAGCAAACAACAAACTTTGACTATCGATCACTTGACACTTTTTGGGTTAAACACTTTCAAAAAAAAGTACGCTGACTTGTTGCACGCTCTCGTGTGGCACATATGGCAAATGGCGATTGGCGATTGGCAATTGGCGTTGGATTATGGGAGCGGGTATGGGCCGGAAAGTGGATTTGGGGGGTGGGGTCTCCTCCGGCTGCTCCTCCTCCTGTGACTCCTGCTCTTTTGGGCTCTGCCTTCCTTCCTGGTTCGGGTGGCAGCCGCTGCCGACTGTTGCGCCTGTTCCAACAATTTCCTGTCCTGTTGCTGTCTGCTTCTGCTCTCTTCCGTTTCCTGTTGCTGTTGCTGGCGCTGTTGCTGCTGTTGCGTGCCACACAACCTTCGGGCTTGGATGTTGAACAGCATCTGTTGCTTGGCTCCTTGGCCAACTAACGAGGCAGCCTCGTGTCTGTCACCTCTTCGGCTGCGCTGCTCTGCTCTGCGCTGCTCTGCTTTTGCGCTGCTTTTGCGCTGCTTTTGCGCTGCTGTTGCGCTGCTCGTCCTCGCTCGTCCCCGAAACAACAAGTGGAAAGTGTGTAACTGTAACAACGACCATGACGACGACGCCAGCTGCGGCAGAGTGGCAGCAGCAACATGTAGGAAGCAACAGCAACAGCAACAGGGACAACAGCAACAGGCTTATGTACGGGCAGGCCAGGTGATTCGACGGGGTAGCAAATAAATACATTTACGAGTTTCCATATACATATATATTTTTTGGAGCTTGTGTGTGTGTGTGTGTGTGTGTGTGTGTGTTGGTTCAGGGATGCTCAGGGGTAGAGCTGCCAGCCAGCCATTCGCATTCCTCAGCACCTGCTGAGCAGGGGCAGGCAGCATTGCCGCTGCTGTTGCATGAACTCGATACCGATTGTTGTTGCAGCAGTTGCCGCCGCTTATGTTATGTGTATGTGTGGGTGTCTAGCCAATGATAAGCCTTCTCAAAACTGAATGGAATCTCATAATGAACGTGGAGGTGGCCTCCCCTCCTCACAGCCTCCCACTAGCCCCACCAATTAAGTGGCATCAAATGATTTGCCTGCGCGTGTCTCACACATTTCTATGGAATCCTTTCACTCAAGAAAGGAGCACATTATCCGCCCAAAGCAGCTTTCCCTCTAGGCATTAGGTGCACATGCAGCCGGGCATTCCTTTGTGCTGATTTTACGCGTTTCTTCTATGCAAATTGTCGACTTTTCCTCACATTTTTAACTCATTTTAATAAGCTTTTCTATATTTATACGCACATGTATGCTGGCTTGGTAGATATTCCATTAGTAACCAAAAGTAGGAATCACTCTGAGGTGTTTCAACTTCCTGCACACTTTCTCATCTCAAGAGACTTTTTTTGTGAGCATAAAAACCATCAAATTAATTACACAATTCTATTAAAATATGTTTAAAGAAACGGTTGAAAATTATATCACATTTTTTCTTTTTTCTTTTATATTTTTTATAATTTTAATTGTTTGAATCTTAATGTGGAATTCTGGGTTGGGTTCTTATTTCGGCACAACTCCAATTTGCGAGAAAAAGGAAGGTCCTTGGTTGTGCTTTAGACATAAAACAATTTTTGGCACTAAATTAAATCGTAAGTATAGAAAATATAACGAGAAACAAAACTGAATAAGCTGAAAGCTCCAGCTGCTGGCACATTACCGACTTAGCTCGTTTTTCCACCTGGCAATGTATAAATAAATAAATATAGAAATAAATAAACTGTCCCAAGTATCTGCATGTTGCCCAAGGTGCTGAGTTCTTCTAGATGAATTGTTACAAATATAGATAGAAATGTTATCCTGCGGCTTCAATAAGTTCAATAAATAAATATTTTAGAGAGCGGACAGCACTAATAAGGCAGAAGCTAATTGCACAAATAATTTGATGCCAAAAAGGGGGATGAAGGATAATCTCTTGGCAGGAGCACATTCATGGAGTCGCTCAGGACTCCTTCCTTTGCTGCAGTCTGCTATGAAATTTTGTGCGCTGGCACTTGGCAGACTCAAGCACATTTCAATATGTATTTATGAATGGCCTTGGCCATGGCCATCTCACCTGCAAGGCTGCACTCCTTCTGCACTCCAACAGAAGCGAAGCGGATTGATGTACATGCATATAAATATCTATATATCCATCTGCTATCTGCCATCTGCCATCTGCTATATATATTGCAGCTCCAATGAGAAGCCTAATTAATGGGTCTGAAGGCCAGACAAGTCAAGCCGAGACCACCCCCGGTGCCAGGGTGTTCGGCGACAGTGTCCTGCCATTGGCCAAAGTCCAGTCCAAAGCCTGGCCTTTGTTTCGAGTGCGAGGTTGCGATTTGTATGTATTAATTGTGACGGGGATGGGGATGAGGATGAGGATGGGTATGCAGCTCTGCCGCTGCATGTGCAACGCCTACGCCAGTGGCTTACCTGTCGTGTGGTGGCGCCGACTCTGGCGCTGGCGCTGTCGCTGGCGTCGTAGCTGTCACGTGCGCTGGCGCTGTTCGTACGCGGCGTATGCGCAATTTGCACCGGGGCCACGGGCCACGCGGCCACGGGGCCACGGGGCCAACAGGTGAGCCGCAGCCTGTGGCCATCCCGCTCGCACTTTGGGCATATTCAGCGCATGCCCCAGACGGCAAGGCGTCCAGTGTCTGAGGAGAAGCATCATCTCCGACGGGGATTGGTCCGACGCATTCAGCGTTTTGCGGTTCGCGTGGGAGTCGCGCCGCTGGTTGGCCCCAGCGTGGGAGATGCGTGGGGAAGTGCCTACAGCTCCTGCACCTTGCTGCTCTTCCTGTTGCTGCTGCTGCTGCTGCTACAAATCATTGAGTTAGCTACTCGCAAAGCACGATGCGCAATCTGCAGCGCAGAGGGTTGCTCGCAGCGATCCCAGGCCCAAATGAAGTTTAAGAAGTGGCAAATAATCCTTTCACAATACGCCTTTCTCGTGAGCCAATTAGGAGGCGATTGACAACAAATTCCAGCTGCTACACGTGTGCACCAGCAATCCCACAGCTGCTGCCAGCATTTTGTGGATGCGCTGCCATGGCAATGTTTTTACGCTTTTTAATAACTTTCATGCTGGGCCGGCCAGCCGATGCCTGTTGCCATGGCGAAAGCACATAAAATTTAACATAATACCAGCTCATCCCGCCTCACGCACTCGCGCAGCCCGGGGTCGAGCAAAAGTCATAAATTACCTCACGGTAAAGGGCCACTGGGCACTGGCTGTGGGTGCGTATACGTTACCCTTGCACGACTCCAACACACATTGCACGCAATGTTATCTCGTGCTGCAATTCCTTTCAATTAGGAGTAAGCAACCTCGAATTCCAGCTACTAATTGAGCAACTTAGTGGTGGAAGTAGGGGAATAAAGTAAAGGGAGGAGCAACAGAAGAAACTAAAGGCAGGACAGCAGCAAAATCCGAGAAATTAATTCAATTTAAATTTGTTGCTCTTAGTTTAGGGAAACCATTTGCGAAACACACAAATAAAAGCAACTTAAGCCACACATTTGATATGCTTTTGGTTGCCTTTCAATTGCAGTATTTATTTCTAAATCTTCTCTTGTTTTGGAGCTCTCTGCCCGATCGTTTTTAAAGCAACTAAATACTCGCATCCCTAAGCCTAATTTGTGCTGTCATCGTACTTCAATGCGTTCCGTAGAGTGCCACACCACTACACACAGATGCACACTCGTGGGCTCTGCGTACTTTGCCTTCCATCGAATGGCACCAGATGCAGATGTAATTCATTTTTCAACTTTTTCCACCACAAATTTCTGTTTTCGCTTTCGTTTTTGTATATTTTCCTCTTTCTTTTTGCACATTTTGCGACCAGAACGGGTAAACACAAAACGTTTTTATCTGCGGTACGTGCGAGTGCAGCGGATTAAATGCGGTGCAGGTGGCAAGGTGGCAGGGTGGCAGGGTTGCTGCGAAGTGGCTCGTCTTTTATGTTGCAAAAACATGATGCGAAATGCGTTGTAAAAACAAAACAATTTGCCACAAGCCAGCAGGGAAAAGTTTCATACAAATTACAAACTGAATTCCACGCTTGCTCTCTCCCTCGCTCTTGGGGGACTCTGTCCTGTGTGGGAGCAGTGCAGGGCAGAGCAGAAATCGTGTGTTTGCCCATAAATGAAGCACTGCATTTATTTGATCAGAGCAAATTGGTGGGGGCTTTAGCCTAAAAACCGGTTACAGCACGTCCGGTGGACAGGTATCAAAAGCTTAAAGAGGAGCAGGAGGAGCCCTGGGCCTACTGCAGCTTCAAGTTGGCCGCCGAAGCTGATGGAACCTGATGGACTGTCCGTACACATTTTCATTACAAAATTCGACCACGTCGCTGCAGAATTTCATTTCATTTTTCAATATTTAAATGAAATTTTCCATTTGCAATTTAATTAAAACTCAAACTAAATTTGCGTCAAAAATGCGACCTCGCTGTCTCTCCTCCTCCTCTCTCTCTCTCGCTGTCTCTCCTCCTCCTCTCTCTCTCTCTGTTCATGCGTAGCATTTTGAAGCTCATTAACAATGTGTCATTTATTTCTGTTCTGTTGTTATTATTAATTAATGGCGTATTCTCTTGGCTTGCATTTCACGTTGGAAAATATTTTACTGATTGCCCGCGACACGCATGGGCATAATATTTCGTGCCACTTTTGCTGTGTGTCTGCATTTGCATATCCAAATCACATTAAATATTATTTCCCATCTGCCACTCGAGCATGGAGTTGGAGGGTGGAGGCTTTTGGGAGTTCCTTTGCTTGGGAAGGGAACGAAAAACGGCCTTCAGAGGGCATATAGAATTCGGTTTGTTCGGACACAACCGGTGGGCTGTGTGTGTTTGGTTGAGTTTTGTGGCTGCTTGTGTTCAATGTCAATTGGAAATGAACAATGAACAATGAACAATGAAACCGAATGCTGCTCTTTTGAGACTGTTGCACAGCCGGAGGAGTGAGGAGTGCGGTGTGGGCCTGGGCCTGTTGCATCAGTCTACCGTGGACATCCACCCCCCGGGAAGGCAAATAATTAACTATGGCCATAATAGGATACCGTTGTGCACGCCCACCCAAAAGTCCATGATAAAAGCCTCTCCTCTCCCCTGGTTTTCGGGGGTAATTACAAGCGTCCAGTACACATGCAGACGGTGTCCTGTTGCCTGTCGCTGCACATCCCCACGCACAAATATTCCTCAAGTATCCAAATGTTTACGCTAAAATCTCTCACTTGTGGCAGCTTTTGAATGGAGTTTAATGGCAGCTCAGGGTCCGGCCAACCGTGTGAGCAGAGTGTGTGTGTGTGTGTGTGTGTGTGGGTGAATCTATTGAGCTCGCAACGGAAGTGACAAGAAAGAAGCACACACAAAACAGGCACACACACACACAGAGCCACACCTACATACATACACATATGCATCGGTGGGTGGTGGGGGCAGAGAGCAAACCACGGTCAGCGCTTCACCAGAAGGCCCTAATTGGACACTCTTTGGCCAGGACGAGAGGCAGCAGCAGCAGCAGCAGCAGCAGCAGCAGCAACATGGCCGCAGAACAACAGAAGCAGAACCACGTTGATGGTCATAATTAATTGGATTTGGCAAACAATTTGTACAGTTTCATTTTCAGGCTAAACTAACTTAGTTTGCTGCAAAAACTTTATCAGAAAGAGAGCACCGAGACGAGCCGGACAAACAGGACACACAGGAAAACAGCAAACAGACTGACAGGACAGCCAGGACAGGCAGACAGACAGGACAGACAGGACAGACATATAGACAGACAGGACAATGGATGCATTTAGCTGGAAATTGTTTTATGAACACACGAAAAACTAATGCTAATTTTGGCACAACAAGGATCGCCGGAAGCAGAAGCTGTCCAGCTGGATGGGAGCATGATTGAGCGGGGATTGTGGCAAGTATTTGGAAGCGCATCTTTTGCTGTTTATTTGTTGACATGCAAAACAGAGGAAGTATCTCTCAGTCAGATAATTCTCTCGCACTCGTTCGTGCAGTGCCAGTGCAGCCTTGAGTGGGGATTAATTTTTGCGGCATGGCAACCAAAGCAGAGACGACCAGAGACTTGTTGCAACCAGAAAGCAGCAAGCAGCAAGCAGCTTATACTAATGGCATTAAGTCGCAAATTGCTTGCAACAAATGACACTTAAGCCCGGGCCCAAGGCGCACGTTTTAATTGGTTTGAGCCGGAGCATTCATGTTGCAATTAATTGCCATTGCAGACGAATTGAAAAGGGGACTCCCAGCAGATGCTTTCGGGGCTTTTCCATATTATTTCTCATTTTATTTTTGTGTGTTTGTTTTTTACTTGCCACTGTCCTCAGTGTTGGCAAGCGCCCACCTGGGGATTTGCTGTGAGTGCCCGACCCACGCGCAGCAGTGTGGCAGGCAGTGCGGGGGGGAGTATGTGTGGTTCCAGCATAATGAACCTGCCAGTAATGCGCAGCCTTCCCCCCCCAGCTCCCAGCTCCCAGCTCTCAGCTTCCATGTTGCAGCTGCGTAAGTTCTCGCATTTCACTTTGCTGCACAACGCCTACAAGTGGAAGCGAAGGCGCGGCCTCAGCATGCACCCAGAGAGGGTTTGGGTGGGAATTACTCCCCCCATTAGCGAGGCAACAGCTTTATCTGTTGGCAAACTACTCACAGCAGATTGTCGACTCTGGTGGGCAGCGGCTGGCGGCTGGCACTCACCTGTCACTCTCCACAGCACAAAAGCAAAATGGAGAAATGGAAAAATGGAGAAGTGGAAAAATGGATGAAATCATAAAGAGAGGCAGCGAATTGGAGGCCGAGCTAATCGCAGCGCTGCGCGTAGCATCGCGGTGTCCAGGGAACGGCCAGTGGCCCGAGTTGGCTGAGTTGCACAAATGCCGGGTCAAGGTGGAGCGGCCACAAAGGCAAGCCACAAGCAACTTACAGAGTCTTAAACAGTTGCCACAGAGTGGCTTCTATTTTCCCTGACTCTAGCATATGCCTGGGATGCGAATTACCGGAGAGAAAGTCGCACAAGGGAAACACGGCCAAATGCCAAAAATAATAATAAACTGAAATGCCATTCGATGGCTTAATTTATTTCAAATGCCAAGGCCGAGTTCGCACCACCAACAAGACAGTCAATTAAAATATTTGTTTGATTAAGTCAACAATTGATGGCTGTCGATATGCTTTTTGGCATTGTACTCCTTGCTCAATGCCGATCGCAATTCAATAAATGAAAATAGTTGCGCCACAAAAATGCCTTCGAACAAAAAGCACTGACACAGACACAGACACAGACACAGACATTTTCCAGATCCAAATTTTAATTTATTGCAATTTATTTATATTTGTATTCGAGCTTAACGCGATTAAAGAGTTGCTTTACCCTCTTCCCTGGGAATTTGGTTGGTTTATTTAATGGAAATAAAGCAAAGTGCCATCAGCAAGACAGATTTAACACTCCAATTTCGAACTTACATGGCAGACGCACTGCATTAGCGATGCTTTTAATTATAAATTAGTTTTTATTGTAAGTAATTCAAGTGGCATGAGTCTGCAGCGGATGAGATCCTTCCAGGGCAGGCCTTACTGTTATTTTTGAACATTCATTTAAAGCATTTAACTGCCGCGACTTCTGCGGGAAAGCTTACGCTGAGGTGTGGCAATGCTCACATGAGTCTTATGCCGCAGCAGCAACAATAAAGGACGCGACAATAAAGAAAGAGAAATACAATAAAAAAAAATATGTGAATAAATTGTTACTCCTCGTTGTCGCTGCGACTGTGACTGTGGCTGTGCGCCTTCCCCGCCCAACTTGAAGGTTGAAGCGCACACACACGACACAGGACACGGGACACAGGACACGGGACACAGGACGTACACACATTGTGGCATTTTAAGCGGAAAATATGCCGCACTTCCGGTTCGTTGTGGTTGTTGTTTGTTGTATTTCATGGGGCATGGGGCATGGGGCACACATACAGGCGGAGTGAGGACATGGTCCGGAGTCGAGTCGAGTTGACTTGGTTACCGTTATAAGACAGACGCCAAGATGGCTGGCAAAGCAACTGGAACAGCAGGAAGGCAGGCAGCCAGGCAGCCAGGCTTCACCTCTCCCGCTCTCTCTCGCTCTCTCTCTCTGGCTCTGTCTTTGCCTCTGGCTCTGCCTCTGTCTTTGCCTCTGCATCTTCCTCTGTACTTTGTGTGGGTGTGTAAATTTACTGCCATTATATATATAGATTATAATGCCTGCGTGAAGGCAGCGCTGAATGCCAAACAAAGTGTTGACAGAGACCAATGCAAGTGCTGAGTCCGGATGAAGGTAACAAGGAGGAGGAGCGGGGCAAAAACCCATCATCCACACACACACACACACGCACACACATTAAATTACACTAAACAAATACGCTTTTGTTTTACATTTAATTGCCCAAAACGCAGCTGTGACTTTGCCTGATGGAATGGAATCTGATCGTGTTGGCTGCAGCACAAATTTCTAACGCAAAAAGGAAAAATATTCAAAGGGAAAGCAGTTGATGGAACAGAAGAACGAACGAAGAACGAAGTTTAAGTCTTTTGAGAGTCTCCTTTGTGCATTTTGTGGTACATCAATCCCTGATTATAATAGAAATAAATGACAGCTTGGAATATGCGAGCTTCAGTCTGCTGCTGCACTCAGTTCTGCCACCATAACAAATCAATTTGTAGAATCAATACAATGCCCGTGACGTGCATAACTATTATCTATCTATAGATGGATGGATGGATATATTTCATTGGAATTCGTGGCACTAAATAATAAATGAGCTTAGTGAAGACAATTGTGCGGTGACCGCAATTGGATTAATTGTGGAATGAATTGAATCTCGCGCGGACACCATGCACGGCTGTCCCCTGGAATCGTTGTGCATTCACATACACAAGCACACACACACTCACACACAAGTTTTAGCGGTACATACATATACATATGCACAAGAGAGAGAGAGAGAGAGAGCTGTTGGCATCCCAAACCACTGTTATTTACTCGCCGCTCGGTTATTTAGGGCTCTTTAATTGGATCTGGTGTTTAGAGCACTGAAAAGGGTTCGGGGTTACAAAGGTATTTGGTGTTTGGTCGGGCAACAGGCCCCCATTAGAAGAGGTGACCGCAGCAGCAGCAGCAGCAGCAGCAGGAGCGGGAGCAGGGAAAGAGCTTGAGAAACGGCCAGGGTTAGCGGCAGATTCGAAACGAATCGAAATGGTACGAGTAGACCCAGACAAACAAAAGGCCAGTGGCGTTCATTATCATTTACCACAATCCAAGCGACACGACACAACACGACATGGACAAGGGAAAACTTTCAAAAGAAAATGGCAACAGCAAGCAGAGGCGGCAGCAGCAGCAGCAGCATCAGCAGTAGACGGTGAAGGCCGGGCCAGGGCAGGGCAGGGCAGGGCAGGATAGTCATGGACTTAGGACCAAGGAGTCTCAGGCTTGGCCAAAGTTTTGGTGTGAAATTAAAATTGGAATTAAAAGCACAATAAAGGCAGCTTTCCAGCTGGACATGGACAGGGAAAGGGAGAGGGAGAGGAATTGGCAGCAAAGCAGACTGTCAGGCAGCAGCCAGCCAGCCAGCCAGACAGCAGGATGTAGAGACAGAAAGACACTGGCAGGAGTTGCACAGTCTGGAGTGGTGGGTGGAGGCTGCAAGGGTCTCAGTGAGAAATGATTTATGGCTGTTTGCCATGCCTGCCGCCTGGCTGCCCCTCTTGACAGCCAGCCTGCCTGCCTATTCCGGGTCCTAGTGCTGGTCCGTGTCTGGTAGGGCACGGTGCTGACTCTGGCTCTGGCTCTGGCTGCGCTCTCCGACTGTTGCCCTATGCAAATTGTTTAGTCTGAGTCTTGAGTCTGACAAAACGATGAAGTTTTCATTAGAAGACCATTAGAAACTTGCTTTGACCGCTCGACCAACTAGCATCTCTCTGAGTCCTACGCAAATGAATACAAAAACACACAAACGATGCACTTGATCGATTGGCAGCTGGGCAGTTGGATTCATGGGAACAGCGACCAAAGCGGAGCTCACGAATCTCTACTCCAACGGTTCAATTTACTGTACAATTTATTTATTGTAAGCTAGCGAAATGCGCGGCGCGATTTTAGGGTTGAATGAAGATCAGCGCAAGACTCTCTTTCAGTGGCGCTCTCTCGCTCTCTTCTGCTACCTGCCAAAGTCATCCACCGTCGGAGCTGTAGGTGGCCGAAGTAAGCGAGACAAGGCGATGCAAAGAGAGCGTTGGAGCAGCTCGAGTCTGCTGCCAAGTCGAGCACGAACGTTGGTGAGAGCGGGAGCGCGAGTGCCAGAACGAAGAAGGTGGGATAGATAGACGAAAGAGCGGCCGCTGCAGCACTGAAGCATATGCTAGAGTAAGCTTTACATATGTATTTATATAGATATGTACGCACGTACATATGTATAGTGAGCAGTGCAAATAGCGAACAATCAGAAGTACAAATTGACGCTAGGCTATAATATAAACATTTAACTTCTGAATGTCGGACTGGGAAGCTCGACAGTAGATACCTTTCCAATTACCCAACAATATAGAAACATCCGTTTATATTTTCGGTTTCCACATTCCAATAAAGTGAAATATCACTTAAAAGTTGTTTTTTCTCTTTGCAAGCACTTTTCCCGGCGGCATTGCGAGGCGCTTCAATTAAAAGCTGACAAATGTCGAAAGCCGCAAACAACATTGGGGCACTAGTGCACTACGTGACGAATAATTTAAAACATTAAAATCTTGTTTAAGCTCTGTCGGTATGAGCCTAATTCCACCACATAGGCATGCAAATCCTGAAATATGGAATGCTCAGAGTCTTGTGGTTGGTGGCAGCATTCCCATTGAAGAATTTGCTGCTCATCCAAAGATATGTACATATGTATGTACATGGCCATAGAAATATGTACATATGTATGTACATATGACAGCTGCCCTTGGCCAGGGAGCCGGGGGCAGGGTTGCCTTTCAACTGCGAATCTCCGCCGCACAGTTTCAGATGTGGCAAAGTTTTCGAATGTCAACAAAAAGCGAGGCTATTTTCGGGGCAAGTTTATTGCTTTGCCGTTATTGAAAATGAACAGAGCAGAGAGTCCGGCCCGGTCCTGCCCGCTTTTTGGCTCGGTCCGTTGGCTCGGCAGCCCTTTGCCAAACTCTCAGCGCACACGTTCGTAGAAAGTAATCTGCATATATGTACATATGTACATATGTATGTGCGGACCAGAGCATACAATTTATTAAACTCTCTTCACACGCATACCCATATACTTACGCTTATGTACATATGTATTGGTGCAAACAACGATAGAGAACGGCGGCACAGACAAGATGACGGTAGCTAAAAATGGGCGACGCACAAACAAACAAAAGTTTTCCCATACCCTTTCGAGGCAGGCGGGTTAATCGTCTTGCAGGTGCCACCGTGTCTCCTTCAGCACAATGAAGTGGGAGCAGACTCAAAGGTTGCCGAGTTGCTGTCAGAACAAAGCAAATGAAATGGAAAAATGTACGTCTCTAATCAAAGGACTTCAAAATTAATTAAACGAAAAGTGTGAAAAAAGGAGAAAAACATCAAAAATGCTCCCGCAAACTCCCTTTGGACCTGAGCACAACACTCAATGGAAAACAATACTGAAAAAGGTCGAAGATATAGCGGCACGCCCCCGCCCCCCATGGACGTGGACGTGCACACAACGGGGGGCAACTGGAAGGGGAATAAGCACCGAATACACTGTGCAAAAATCACTCACCCAGAAGACAACAGCTCATGGAAATTATAAAAATCACCTTGGGCAGAGCTTGCTTGTTGGTTCTCCATTCAGAGAGTATTTATGCATTTTTCCGAGTGTCAGCTGGCCAACACATTAAAAAGAAGTCGGGCAACAAAACACCTTGGAAAAAAGTCGGTTTCACATTAATTCGTATTTAATCAAATCAAATAAAGAGACAAAGTTCAGCAGAAATGCTGAAATGCAATCAAAGAGCATCTGCTTATTCGTTGGCTTACTCCTTCCTGTTTGCTTTTCCGCATTCATTTTTACTTTCTCTTTGGGCTGGCTGGCAGGCAGGCAGGCAGTCGCTCTCAAAGGAAAAGTGGGTAAGGCACACAGAACAAACAATAAGTAAACAAACAAGCTGCAAAAATGTCACACATTCATCATACGTTGTATTGTGAGTGGATATGGACCAGACCTGCTCCCAGCCAGCCAGCCAGCCAGCCAGCCAGCCAGCCAGCCAGCCAGCCAGTGGTCAGGGCCGGGTCTACCTCTGAGTCTGGACGAGGTTCAGGTCCAGGGATAGGAAATGGTAGAGCAAAAATGCTATAAGGGACAGGGACTGGGAGCAGGGAAAATCTCGCGCGTTGGCCATGGCAAGCCGCATATTGTTGTGTCCACATGGACACAGAAGCAGAGCTGAGTTGAGCTCCAGCATCGGGTCAAAGTTGGTCTCTGTCCTCGCCACTGTTGGAAGCTGGGCGGGTACGCCCACCGCCCACTGCCCACGCCCACATCCAACAGCAGTAGCAGCAGCAGCAGAGGTGCGGTTGCAAAACTATGGAAAAAGTGCAAAAAGGTCAGTAAATTAATGTGCAGAACGGGCGCTGGATAAACTTTGAATGTGACATCCTCCACATGTGTGTCCTTTCCTCACTACCCCCACACCCACACCTCTTTCCCAGAGTATGTAAAAAGCTGTGTGTGTGTGTGTGTGTGTGTGTGGGGGCGTGTTAAAGTAAAACCGCCCCCCAGGTTGGCCCTGAGCAGGCTGGACATCGAGTGAACAATTTTGCTTTGAGTAACGGCCTCACTCACACAGAACAAAACAAACAGCACACAACACACACACACACAACACACACACACACAGAAAATATAGATACAGTTTATAAATATATTATGTACATATGTGCATTATCCTGCTTTCCTTCACAACATCAACATCAACGATAAACAACAGCAAAAAACAAGAAATAAAAGCCAGCTTCCAGGGCAGCTGCAGATGGTCATCCGATTTTGATGATATTTATGCAATTATTGTGGCATTCTAATCAACTGATATGGATATGAATGGATATTTTTGGCAGCAATGAATCGTTTATATGGTCATTAGATGTCGATGAGCACTGATCTTTGCTGTCTCGCAAAGTCCTGGTACTGGAACTGAGGCTAAAATATGCACCAAAAAGGGTTAGCAAAGAAGGCTCCAAGACGGAAACCGGAGATGGATTTGCATTTATTTTCCAATTTCAGGGGCTCGGGATAATAATAAACTTCTCCCCTGCTAAATTAGATGTTAAATTCTCAACTAATAAATCAATATTTAAATAATTCAAACCAATTGCTGCGTCTACACCCCCAAAATGAGGGGGCTAAGAAATTGCTGCTGCTGCTGCTGCGTGGTGGCGAGTCGCGGAAGGGGGTGTGCTGCTGGTGGGTGGTTGCCAACCCCAATGATGATCGATTACCTGCTTTTCCTTGCGGGGGTTGTTCAAACAATGGCCGAGATGGGCCCGATTGCCGTCTGTTGTGCGCCAGGGACATGATTATTAATATGATGTGCGGTTTACAGGCTAACGGCAAAGGAAGACCACAGAAAGCGTCAAGCGACAAGCAACGAACAATGAACAATACCCACTATATACTAGACACATAAACATATGTACATTCGCCATAAAGTATGTGTGTAATGGCTTTAAAATTCGTGTTCTGAGCGTACCGAAAATGTGTGTGATATTAGTACAGAAAAGTCAGTGAAAAGCGAGTGAAATGGGGAAAACCTAGCTGGCGGCTCCTCTCTGCTATCCTTTGCGACTCCTGAACGATGAAGCCATCGATGGCGAGGACCTCAATCCCTCTGCCAAATGCGTCACGGCATTGTCTGTGCTGCTTCCAATTAATTATACCCCGTTTGTCATAATTGTCAGCTTATGATGCATTTGGAATGCATTGAATTTATTCATTCCATTCATATTTCACTCTTTCAGCACTAATTTATAGTAATAAGCATACATATAAATGAAATAATTGAGTTGGAAATTTGTCTGTCATCCCTTCGCTCAGATTTCAATCAATTGCCTTGGCCTAAGTTGCTTACCCAGCCTCAATAAGATCTTAAGTTTAAACAAAAGACTGCCCTTCCCAGCTTAATTACGCCTGTGGCCACAGGCCTCAAGAGCCGCAAGACAAGTGATTGAAATTAGTTAAACATTTACGAGAATGTGCAAATATCCATGTGCTGAATTTTGATTGTTGCTGTCCGCCTAATTGGCCCTGGCCAGACTCAAACTTAAAGCAAACTAAATTGCTGCTAACTCAATTAGAAATGTGATACAACCTGTCGGGAGATGTTGGTTTTTCATCCTGATTGATTGGCAGGGATAAAATAGTGCAAAATACTTTTAATATAATTAAACAATTTGTGTACACTTGCAGTTAACAGCGCACACACCATCCGAATATTGAGAAAAGGAATCGAATCCATAATTATTGCAGCTTTGAAGGAACACAAATCGTGGAATAACTATAAATGGGCAGCTTCTCACCACAGAGTAGCTTGCCAAAGCCCTTCATCGGTGACATGAACAGCTTCAAAGTTCAATAAAGCTGGCAGGATTAAGCTTCAAGCTCAGTGCTTTAGAGTTTTGAAGGCTTTTTAGAGATTTACTTAGGTCCTTGACCTATTTTCAAAACCAATGTTATGCTTTCAGGCAGCAGTCGCAGCAACACGTTCGAGCATGTTCTCAGGTAACGAAAGATGTAAAGGCAAAATAAGTGACATATGTATAAGAGTCAGCGCTCCACAGATTATTGCAAGATTATACACACATTGAGAAGAAAGTGCTGGTTGAGATGAGAGCTTGTGCCCCCAGCTGTGGCACAGCTAAGGTCTCTTATCGCTGGCCGCGTGGGTGGAGGCAGCGGCCGCAGCAAAAATGCACCTCAGCTGCGATAAGTGCGGCGACGGTGGAAAAATGCAGAACAAATCAGCACGTGGCCGATAGCCGCGAGAGCTTTAGAGCAGAGCTTCACACAGACAAACAGACACGAAGCCAAAAAACGTTTCTTGCTTCTCTGCCGCTGCGCACTGACGCTCAATTGTGAATGGGCCACGCGAAGTTGCTTCTCTGCCGCTGCGACGCTTCTCAGTGCATAGGCCGCCGAAGCCACCCGAAGCTTTTACACTCTGCGCATGCCGACTGCGCTTCTCGGGAGCTCTGCTATAAAGCCATCGACGCTTCAGAGAAAGTGCACAGTCGATCGATCCGAGATGCAGCAACATCAGAAGCGTAAAGCCATTTATCGAATTGTGGCCTTGGGCATCCTGTTGCTGGCCCTAAACCTCAAGGCTGTGGCGGCGAGCAGGCCTTTTTCACTTGGCAATTGGCGCTTTAATGATCTCCACTACTCCAGTGCCCAGTATGCGAAGATATTGGCGGATTCCGGCATTGGCCACGACCAGGATCCCACAGAGAAGGGTGCGAGAGCGGGTGAGGGTGGTGGGCGTTCCCTGCAGATCCAGTATGTCGACTACCAGCCGCAGTGCGCTTCGGGTGGTGTTCCCGTCTGCGCCACGAATGGCACGGATCACTTCTATTTCGAGAACGATTGCCGCTTGGAGGCGCACAACATGAAGATGCTGTTCCAGTACGGCACTGAGCTGGAGCCCACGGAGCTGGAGCGATGCCAGCCCACATGCAGGAGCATGAAGTGCACGAAGGTCCAGCGGCCAGTCTGTGCCGTGGCCGAGATGGGAGCAGAGGGCAGCGGCGCTCAGACACCCACAACTTTTCCCAACGAGTGCGAGGTGCGACAGCACGAGTGCCAGAGCAGACAAGGTGGGTGGAAGAAAATGGGATCAAGGCCCGCGGCAAGCTAAGACTAATGTTTCACCCATGTGCCATCCATAGCAATGCGTATCCTGCACGCCGGACCCTGCCCTGCACCCACAACCAAGGGCAGGCGCAAGAAGAAGTCGCGCCGCAACAAGGGCAAGCGGCCAGCTACCGCAACCGCAACAGGCAGCACAGGTCGTCCCAAAGTGTATGTGATGCTGGCCGAGCCATCGTCAAAGACAAGCACCACGACTACCACGACGACGACGGAGACGCCACAGATGATGCCGATCGCCAGCAGCACGGTTTCTCCACTTCGATTCCGTCAGATGATGAACTCTGGAAATCCGATGGTGTCCGTATCGCGAGCCATGGATGCCTACAGTGTCTACAACATAGACGATGTGGGCCACGACTATGGCGAGATCACCGACTCGACGCTCTCAATGTTTGTGCCCGGTGTGGGCCGGGTTACCGATGCTTATCCCACTACCACAACGACGACCACAACACCAAAGACTGGAATTCTAAAGCCCATGCCAATGGCAGTCATCAGCACCACGACAGCTGCCCCAATGGTCTGGACGAGCAGCACCAGCAGCACCACCTCCACATCCACAGAGATGCCATGGATGAGTACCGAAACTAGCAGCTCAGCAGCAACCACAGAGACTGCCGATAGCCAGGGTGAAGACTCAACCACCGCTATATCTGCAGCGGATAAAACTGAGCCACTTTGAGAGCTGAGAAAACTGATTGACTTTTATATTTAATATTTATTCCGAATATTTGTGGATCTAAGAGAATAAGAATTGCTCAAAATAATAATTTGCTTGCATTCAATTCGGGTATCTGTGCACACGGAAATTGGATCGGAAGTTCGATCCATAAACTCAAACTACAACCCTGCGGCCCTGAAATTGAAAGAGTTGCCACGCACTCTGGCTAAAAAGCAACCCTGCAGCCCTGAAATTTAAGGAGTTGCCACGTGCTGTAAAGTCATTGAATGACAAACATTTTCATTTATGCTATTCAGTGGCATAGTATGCGCTGAAAATAACCTCAACACTGTCTAAATATCATTCCGAAGTAAAGATATTTTCAGCATCACACGGAACGTAATAATTTCCCAACCCAATATTCGCAGCGAATTACAACAAACCAAACGATTCAAAAACATATCAAAATGGTGAGCATATCGAACCTTCAATATCTGCTGTAAATAATCTGCTTTTATCTTGGACCTCCTAGCACGCTTTCGTCCTTGGATTTCTTTTGATGCTACTCGCTGGTGAAGCAACATCGTCCGCCTCTGCATCTGTCCACTGCCGGTGCTTGGCTGTCGTGAATGTGGACAAGTGCTATATCGAGGAATTGTTTATTTGCCACACAAATCACGCTGCAAATCCGAAAGACGAAGAGTATGGACTGACAGACTCCAACGATATGTGGACCCTCACATGGCGCAGGCGCCGCCATCTGCTGCATCGTGCCAATATGTTAAGGGACCTGAAATGGGGAATCCATCTCAGCAACATGGATATCATGTATGAAGAGCAGTTGATCGAGAAATTACTCGAATTGGCTTGCGTTCTGCACTACAAAAATCGGCCCGTTAAGTATCTGATGGTGGCAGTGGCTGAACAACTTATTGCATCGTTGCACCCGTCAGACGCCATACGATTTGTCGGCTATATATCCTCAGATATCCGCGAGCAGGGGCCTCCCTCCTCCATCCAATGGCACTGCCCGTACCTGACCTATATAGAGCAAGAATTTCTCAACATGCCCCAATTGCCACAGGAGGAACTGCCTGAAAGCAAAATACGGATTCTTATATATTAATTTTAATTATAAGCTCCCGGTGCTCCCACTAATATTATCAAAGACGTCAATTGATAACTCGGTGGGAAAGTAAAACCCCCAACAGATCTTGTAAAAAATAGCACAGTGGATAGGGAACACAACGACATATGTATTGCATGTATGATTTCTTGATTGTTGTTACAAAATGTATAATCAATAAACTAATAAAACGGATTATCTAATTCAGTTCTTTGAGGCTATGCAAAGCACTCGATTAGTTGTTATTTATGTTAAATATAATCACATTGCCTTGGCTGCCAGTGTTGTACACCCGAATATGCTGCTTGTTTTCGCCATCTTTTCCAGACACATAATCCACGATGGTATTATTCGGAGCGTTTCCGGATGACACTGACAGCCCCGTTGCCGTCGAATTCGATGCCTGCGGAGGGTTCTGCCCAACATCTACAGCCACCGCATTTACCCTAAACACTGAGGCAGAGGTTGTCTTCGGGGCATCGGTAGTGCTATTACTTGGCGTGGTTTTATATGATGGATAGGACTGGTTCCTTGGAGTAGTAAGAGTGGAGCTGGGCTCCACAGATGTGGCTTCCGTCACTGCGGCTGTAGAGCTGGGCCTGGGCGTGCTTTCCTCCACTGCAACATCTTGATCAGTCTCTGCCACAGCATTTACGCTTAGAGATTTGAGTGCTGTCTTGACCGTAGTGGATGCCTCTTCTGTGGTAACAGTCGGGCTGTAGGAAGGTGAATAGGAAGGATATGATGAAGAAGGCGAATAGGATGGATAAGTCTGATAGCTAGAAGGTGCCTCTGTAGAGCTGGCTTCAGTTGTTGGATCCGGGGATGCAACATCCTCTTCAGTTTGGGCCACTGCATTTACACTTAGAGATTTGAGAGCTGACTTGACCGTAGTGGATGCCTCCTCTGTGGTAGCTGTCGGGCTATAGGCGGTAGAGTCGGTATACGATTTAGAGGCCGAGTAGGACGGATAAGTCTCATATTTTGAAGGTGCAGCTGTAGAGCTTTCTTCAGTGGTTGGATTCGGTGTGGTTTCTGTAACGTCTTCTTCAGTCTCTGTCACAGCATTTACGCTTAGGGATTTCAAAGCTGTCTTGACAGTAGTGGAGGCTTCCTCTGTTGTCTCAGTAGCAGTCGGGCCATAAGAGGGATATGCTGAAGATGGTGAATAATACGGATAGGATGGTGAGGCCGAGTAGGACGGATAAGTCTCATATGTTGAAGGAGCAACTGTAGAGCTTTCTTCCGTTGTTGAATTCGGTGTAGTTTCGGTAACATCCTCTTCAGTTTCTGCCACTGCATTTACGCTTAGAGATTTCAAAGCTGTCTTGACAGTAGTGGAGGCTTCCTCTGTTGTCTCAGTAGCTGTCGGGCTATAGGAGGGATATGCTGAAGAGCCTGAATAGGAAGGATAAGATGGTGAGGCTGAGTAGGAAGGATAAGTCTCATATGTTGAAGGAGCAACTGTAGAGCTTTCTTCCGTTGTTGAATTCGGTGTAGTTTCGGTAACATCCTCTTCAGTCTCTGCCACTGCATTTACGCTTAGAGATTTCAAAGCTGTCTTGACAGTAGTGGAGGCTTCCTCTGTTGTCTCAGTAGCTGTCGGGCTATACGAGGGATATGCTGAAGAGCCTGAATAGGAAGGATAAGATGGTGAGGCTGAGTAGGACGCATAAGTCTCATATGTTGAAGGAGCAATTGTAGAGCTTTCTTCCGTTGTTGAATTCGGTGTAGTTTCGGTAACATCCTCTTCAGTCTCTGTCACTGCATTTACGCTTAGAGATTTCAAAGCTGTCTTGACAGTAGTGGAGGCTTCCTCTGTTGTCTCAGTAGCTGTCGGGCTATAGGAGGGATATGCTGAAGAGCCTGAATAGGAAGGATAAGATGGTGAGGCTGAGTAGGAAGGATAAGTCTCATATGTTGAAGGAGCAACTGTAGAGCTTTCTTCCGTTGTTGAATTCGGTGTAGTTTCGGTAACATCCTCTTCAGTCTCTGCCACTGCATTTACGCTTAGAGATTTCAAAG
Source organism: Drosophila subobscura (assembly GCF_008121235.1). Taxonomy (NCBI): domain Eukaryota; kingdom Metazoa; phylum Arthropoda; class Insecta; order Diptera; family Drosophilidae; genus Drosophila; species Drosophila subobscura. The sequence continues at coordinate 17,484,118 of NC_048530.1, read as the reverse complement.
CAGTCTTGACAGTAGTGGAGGCTTCCTCGGTGGTCTCAGTAGAAGTCGTGGTAGATTGTGTCGAAGGTCGTGCAGTTGTTGTAGCGTGCTCTGGAGATGCAGTCGTGTTGTATACTGGATAGGCTGGATATGTCTCGTGGCTCGTTGAGGATGCTGTAGAGGTGGGCTCTGTTGACGATTCGTCCTCTATTGCAATGGCATTGATATTTATAGACCGTCCCTTGGGCTTGACAGTGGTGGATGCCTTTTCTGTTGTGGAGGTCGGACTGTAATATGGATACGGCTGGTACTGTGTCGGGGTGGCTGTGGAACTGGTTTCCGTTGATGTTTCTGTAGTCTCCGGAGTAGTTTCATTATCAATGGCCACGGCATTAACGCTTAAAACTCTCGCAGATCTTTGTGTGGAAATCAGAGACCCGGTTGTCGCCTCAGTGGTTTCTGCTTCCTGGGTAGTTGTCTCTGGCGCTTGTGTAGTCGTTGCATAGGCCTTTGGGGAGGTCTGCTTCATTTCGTACTCGGTGGGCAGGTTGTCCCATGAAATCTCGTATGGCTCGTACGCTGCCGCCTTGTACGGCGGTGGCGGGGACACAATCGACGTTTGTGGCCTCCTCAATCTCTGTGGTCGATAGGAGCCGTAGGATCCGTAATAGGGCGAAGGCTGGAGGGCGTGCATGGCGTAGGGATTATAGGTCCGTGCGCGTGGCGAGTACAGACCTGGCAGTCTGCTGTCACAAGTGCCGGGATGCATCATCTTCCATCCTGCATGGAAGACACAAATGATTATAATTCCCAGCCTCAGTAGCCCGAGTACTTACGATGATCCGTTCGGCAGGTGACCAGCAGCAGCTCGCAGTAGTTCCTGAAGGTGCGTCTGGAGGAGCGGAATGTCGCGCAGACTGGACTGTATTCCTCGTTGCAGATCTCCGGACAGTCCTCCATCTCGTCGCACCTATCCTCGTAGATGATCTGCCATGCTACGCCCGTCTGGCGGCTGAAGCGATCCACTTCGCAGGGGCTGGGGAAGGTCGCTGGCTGGGCGCCCGGGGCCACGGCACAGACCACACTCTCCTCTCCGGTGGGTGGACAGGGCGTAATGTCGTAGCGCGGCGGGGCAAAGTAGTAGGGTGCCGCGTAGTAGGGCGCCGCGTAGTCGGAGTAGGGCGCCGCGTAGTCCCATCCACGGGCGATGGTGGCGAGCAGGCACAGGCCCAGACCCAGACCGAATCGACTCAAGGCTGTTGTCATTTTGCGAACGATTTACTGTTGACTATGCTGTGACCTTGCCCAGGCTGAGCTTTTATACCAGCCACCACAAACACCATCCCCGAAGTCCGCAGCCCGATCGGGCAGAGCGTCATCAATGCTCTCATACCATTGCAATGTCTACGTGTCAGTGGCTCTATTTGGGGGCTATTATACAGCTAAACTTTGCAGCTACTCATAATTATTATTGCGCTACATTATGCATATCAATGGCCAGACTGCTGGCTCTTGGTTCTTTTAGCTTTCATTCTCTTTCCCTCTCGCGGTCTCTCTCTCTCTTTGTTGGCTATTTTTCTTCTGGTTAATTCATTATGAAATTGCAGTTCGGCTATCAGTGCTGCGGCGTGGCCTTGAGTCATGTGAAAATTTGTGTGAAATTTTCTGTGAATTAAAACTGACTTCAATGCAAGCACTTAAGTGGTGCGGGTGAGGTGAGCACCACAGCGCAGGTGAATTGGGATTATTATTACAACTTAACAGATGTCTGGGGAGCGTATCTCGGGGCTGCTCGTGAACTTGAACTGAAACCAAAGTAGATACGCAAATGCATTCCCAATTTGCACTTCACGTGCTTGGATTTTTAATTGCCAAAATATCACGTTAACACGATACTAAATCAGTTTCATGTAGTAGCTGTGTTTTTTTCACAGGCTTCTGTGGAAACGTGACACACGCCCAAAGCTGGAATTCACAAATGCATAATCATTATTTGCTTGCAAGTGTAGTCTAAATTTATTGTTCAGCTATAGATTGTTGAGTATGTTAGTTCATGAATTTCATCGGGTTTGAATAACTCTGGTGGATGAATGATACATAAAGTAGGCCGGGGGATTGGTTCTAGGGGTTGTGGCTGAAGCGCTTAAAAGTGCATTGGCGACTCCAGCAGTGGTTGTGCTGTCCGCATCCGCGCAACCAGTAAACTGAAATAGCACCGTTGATCCCCTGGTTACGTCCAGGGTGTACGATTCAGTGCAAGTGCTTCCTACAGCTGCCAGGTCGGAGAGGACTAAGCGCAAGACTCTCCCGTTGGGCCCTGTAATCTGTATGATCACTGGATCCACCTATGGATTAAATTGCATTAAATTGCGGGATATTAGGGGGTCAACTGTATCCCTAAACTTACGGCAGAGTTGGGTTCTGTGGTGGTACTCGTCGTAGAAGCATCGGTTGTTGTTGTTGTTGAAGGATCATTAGTTGTGGTCGTCGTAGGAGCTTCTGCAGTTGTTGTTGGAGGAACAATGGTGGTAGTCGTCGTAGGAGCTTCGGTGGTTGTTGTCGTAGAGGGCTCATTGGTGGTGGTCGTCGTCGAAGCTTCGGATGTTGTTGTTGTTGAGGGATCATTGGTGGTAGTCGTCGTGGAAGCTTCGGTGGTTGTTGTTGTTGAAGGATCATTAGTTGTACTCGTCGTAGGAGTTTCGGTAGTTGTTGTTGTTGAAGGATCATTAGTTGTGGTCGTCGTAGAAGCTTCGGTAGTTGTTGTTGTTGAAGGATCATCGGTGGTACTAGTTGTCGAAGCTTCGGTAGTTGTTGTTGAAAGATCATTAGTTGTTGTCGTCGTGGAAATTTCTGTAGTTGTTGTAGTTGAGGCGTCGTTTGTGGTACTCGACGTAGGCGCTTCAGTAGTTGTTGTTGTTGAAGGATTATTAGTTGTAGTCGTCGTGGAAGCTTCGGTGGTTGTTGTTGTTGAAGGATCATTAGTTGTGCTCATTGTGGAAGCTTCTGCAGTTGTTGTTGTTGAAGGAACAATGGTGGTAGTCGTCGTAGGAGCTTCGGTACTTGATGTTGTTGAGGGATCATTGGTGGTAGCCGTCGTGGAAGCTTCGGTGGTTGTTGTTGTGGAAGGATCATTGGTAGTACTTGTTGTCGAAGCTTCGGTAGTTGTTGTTGTAGAGAGATCACCAGTGGTACTCGTCTTGGAAGCTTCGGTGGTTGTTGTTGTTGAAGGATCATTGGTGGTACTGGTCGTAGCAGCTTCGGTAGTTGTTGTCGTTGAAGGATCATTAGTTGTACTTGTCGTAGGAGCTAGGGTGGTTGTTGAAGCCTCATTGGTGGTACTCGTTGTAGAAGCTTCAGTAGTTGTTGTTGTAGTTGGATCGTTTGTTGTACTCGTCGTTGAAGCTTCGGTAGTTGTTGTAGTTGAAGGAGCATTGGTGCTACTCGTAGTTGGAGCTTTAGTGGTTGTTGTTGGGTAATAGTAGGTCACAGGACGCTTGCTCGTGTGGGGCGCCGGATACGAATAGATTTTGCTGTCAGCAAGGGGCCCGGTAGGAGACATGGGAGGCTTAAAAAGCCAGTATGGCAAAGCTGGCGAAGAATATCCACTGAAAGCAAAAGCATTCCCAGACTGAGCGATGGCTTGGGCTCCGATTTGGGGCCGGGTCATGGGAATGCAGGGAACGTGCGGGGAATAGCCTGGAAGGTGCGTCTCTGCTGCTGGTTGCGGTCTGTAGTAGTAGTCCACATCTCTAGGGGGTTGCTGGCAGTAGATCGAGTCCACTTCGACAAATTCTGTGCAAGAAAGGAAAGATGTTCACTCACTTGCGGAGGACTTGGCAGTCAAGGATTTACCTGCATGGCCAGCAAAGACAAGTCTCAGATTGTAGTCGTTCAGGCGGCAGATATTGGCGAAGCTGGCGTACCGATACCCATTGGAGGCGCACACACGGCCCCCGCAGTGTCCGTAGTCATACTGCCGGTTGGCTATCGGCTGGTGATGGTACTGTTGATGTCTTCCCGGAAAGTACCCCTCCGAGTAGCCCTGCGAGAGGGTCAGAGCTGGCAGCACCAAGGCAAAGCAGGCAATGGCAGACATCATTGTGAATATTCTGTTTGTCACTGATGCGGTTAACCGACACTCTGCCGACTATTTATACCGCCAGCTTCTTTTCCACTCGGCCCGAATCTTCTTTTTTTTACAGCCACAACAGCAACGGCTGCAGACAGCGGCCGGCTATCGGCAAACATACGTGCCCAAAATGCGCTTTCAATTGTAAACTTAGCGCCACAAGCCTAAGTCTCGTCTCCGATTCGCCGGTTCTCCAGTCTCCATTCTCGGTTTCCCTGTCAGTCACTCAGATACAGCCAGGTGCGTCCCAACGCAGATCAAAACAGGAAATTTGCGTACGCAAAAAAAAGTTCATGATTAAAGATACTTTTTTTGTTTGAAAGCGAACTGTTTTTTGCGGCACTTGCAAAAATGTGACTGCTTGTATTTCTTTTATTGGTTGTTCCGCTTCGGAGAGCTTTCTTGCGATTCGGAAAAAGCTGCTTGATGTTTTCATTTTCACACGCCACCAAACAACAGAGCTGCCAATAGGAGAACTTTTCTACACAGTTCTAGAAGCACTGCGCAATGTTATAAAGCAGTGCACTTTTGCGGTATTCTGTTGCCAATGCAGCAAGCAGTTCCCACACGCTGCAGAGTTCACAAGCATTGAACATAACGGAAAGCAGTGCACAGCTGGCAACGCTCACAATATGGAAAGGAGCCACCGGCATCCTTCAGGGTGCTTCACTTCCCAGCTGGTTGCTGGCCTGCACGGTCGCCAATGCTATTTGCTCGTTTGCTATTTTTGTGTGTTTTAGTTTTGGCGCGCCAAATTCGGGAGGCATCGTAAATCGGGAAGCAGACACAAGCGGACACATGCACATGGCCCCCCGGATCTGAGGTAAACAGATTTCAGTAAATAGTGATTTATACATATATAATTGCGAACGTCATTGAATCAATGTTGCCTTATTTGCCGTCTGTCGTGTGTGTGTGTAAGGCTTCGCTGTGTATATTTCGCTTGTTCTGAGATGAGACTGAGAGATGAGACTCTTCGCTGCCAAACACTCCAGGCGGCATCGAGTGGATCCGATGCCAAATGCGGGTTGTCACACACAGATGTCTGACACACAGACTCACATTAAATTTGTGTTTACTTTTTGGGCTCCAATGTACACAAATCGTCGATGCATTGGATATGATTTATTCAGGCAACCCATAAATGCGAGCGTGTGCCTTTTTCTTAATGCCCGCCCCTAAGCATTTCCCTGCGTGTCTGTATTTGCCCATGTAAAAGGAGAGGATTTATCAATCTGGTCAGCTCTTCTGCCCCAAAGCTCTGCAATCTCTCTAAAATCTTTACATTAATCTGTTTTCCTTTCTCTTTTTGCGCTTCCGCAGCGCTGGCTGTTTACTTTGCGGCATTTGCCAGTTCTTTCTTTCGTATAAGTAGCATCATGGATATTATATTCTTTTACACTCTATGCTTTTATATATTATATTTATCTTGTGGACATTCTCGCAGAATTTGCCACATCCGCGGCATCTGGCATTCCCTTTGCTGCGCTTACCATTTCCTCTTGTGGCATACCCGCGGCACCAACTACCGCAACTCCACTGCTTGCTTTTGTGGCTACTGCTTATCTCGCTCCTGCTTACTGCTGCTTACTTCTGCTTACTGCTGCTTGCTCCTGCTGCTGTTGTTTGTTCATTTTATACTGCGGTTTGTGTTTCAATTAGCAGCTGCCTCCGGCACGAGGACGACTCTGCGAAACGCGTTTGCTGGTGTGTGGCATGTGCCTATGCTGGATTCAGATTGAGGAACAGCCCAGCCAGCAAAGCTACAGCCAGACACACGTTAGAAGGAAGGCAACGCCCCAACCCAGACAATGACTGTGAGGAAACTGCAACGGCAGCCACTCCGCCCCAAAGCGGGCAATAAATTATGCACATGCCATTGCCAGCTGATTTATAAGAAAGCTTCGACTGTTCCCACCCCATGCCACATATTATGGAGCTCTCTCTCTCTCTCTTTTTGGGGCATCGTTTTCGGTGCTCCGGACCTACATCATGCACGTACAGGCCAGTCATTTCGGCAGCTCTTCTGACAGCTGGAACAACAACATTGCTCATTAGTCAGTGGTCCCATCCTTAAGCAACTTTAGCCACAAACACATATGATACATATGTACATATGTATCGTATCTTCGTACATGACAAGTGACAGTAAAAGAGTCTCCTCCTGATATGTGACAGTTCCACCGCAAATACATTGATGACAAGCGCTTCATCAAAGGGCTTACACATGTCCTCTACGCCTCCCCCCAAAAAGTGCACCCACCATCGGTGTCCACACATTGACGGACAGAGCAATCAAGAGTGCTCCGCCCCCACCCCGACCCAGGCATTGCGAATTTAACCCCAGAGCCAAAGAGCATGGCTGAAACGTGTTGCCGTTTATCTTTAATCTGTTGCTGAAAGTGGCTTTCAGTCAGAAATAGTTTTCCCCAGAATATTTCACTCATCCTTATCGTACATTTCCCGAATTAGAATTTACCTAAACCCAACTGCCGTCAGCTTTTCCCTCTAATTCGAACTAAAACACAGACTCACATATGGCTTCAGGCTCAGTTATTCTTAGTCAAGGATTATGTTTATTGTGGAAGAGACACGATCCTTGATTTATAGTCTGCGCAGCTCTTAAATTTCGGGAAATGTTTTTTATTATCCTTCCGTTTAACAGTTTCTTATAGCGGAAACCCTTTCCTGCATAGGAATTTCCTTAGGAGTTTTGGGTTCAACCGCAATTTCATAGAACAGCTCTTAAAGTTTTCTATTATCTCTTGTCCGCTGTCTGTTGTCCGCTGTCTTCTCTCCAAGTGACCGCCAAGTGCGTGTAACTAATGAGGCGACTGTCTGTGCCTCTGTTTTGGTGTGGGGGCCACCAAATGGTGTCTCAAGTGTCGCCGTTTGCTTGTTTTTTCCCCCACTTTTACAGCATAATTTGGTGGAGCAGTGGCTGGCTTTATGATTCAAATTGAAGTTACTTGTCCCACCCGCCACTAAAACATGTTCGTGCTGACATTGAGCTGCGCATTTTATTGTATCCGACTTTTGGGAGCATATTAAATTTTTATGCCCGACCCGCAGAAAAACAGCAACAATTCGGAAAGCAACGAAACAGAAAATAGGAAGAGGGCAACCGAAAAAAACACACACAAAAATTACATGGAAATTGGATTCCATTTGGGTGCACCCTCCGATGTTCCCACACTGTGGGGTCCGTCGGTCGGTCGGTGGGTCACTGCGCTGCCAGTGTTGCCATTGCTGTTTCTCCGCTGATGCTTCTCCTTTGTGCTGTTCGAGTGTCCTTTGCTGGTCGCCGGCACGAATTAAGTATATGTACAGAGAGAGAGAAATTCGTAATTGAGCGCTTTATGTATTTTTAATTTATTTTGCCAGCGACGCTCCCTCAGCTGTCAGCGCGACGTTTGATTAATTTTGCAAACATGTTTACGGCACCCACTCTCGCTCGCTCTCTCTCTCTCTCTCTATAATATTTTTTATGATAATTCCCATACTGAAAGCACTCAAAATTGATGGCCATATTCATGGCCATAAGTTCTGATAATTGATTGAGAGCCAAGAGCAAGTTTTTTGTTACTTATTGCCCGATGTGGATCACGGAACAAACCAATTGAAAGCACTGCTGCTCCTCAATTTATTATAAATAATATTCACACGTTCACATCCATATATCATGGCCATGGAAAAACAAACATTTTTGAATTAAAAACCCAAACGAAAACTAAGAAAATAAATACGCACAATACACAAGAGCAAAGCTGCTGAAGACGATTCATAAAGTGCAGTTTTTATGGCTGTAAATGACGCACTTTGTAGTTGCAATAAACATTGGACATTCGTCGGTCCATTAAGGCAGTGAAGAGTGCCAAAGACTGATCCTCCCTTTGCCAACGAATTAGCCTCTTCGGGTGATAAGGTTTCCCCACTAATTGAAATTGATGAATATCGGATGTGAAAGGCACGAGGCTCCTTCGACTTTTTGCAATTAACTTTACATAATTTGTGTGTGTGCAGACACCGAAACCCGAATGCCCACTCAAATTGAAGGCAGTTAATCATTCGGTTCGATTATTCGATTGCTCTACGGCTAATTGGATTGCCCGTTTCCCGTTGTGGCTTCCGTTCAGGCAGCATCTTCGCCGTGGAACATTCTCGCGGCCAAGTTCAGGTTCAGGTGCGAAACGAGCATGAATAAATCCCATAAAAATAACACAACACAACGCCACACAACACATTGTTCTTGTCCGTTGAATGCGATTTTGATTTCGCGGTATAAATGGTAAACAGTCAATCCCAATGGATTAGCCGCCGCCGCGCCGCGTACGCGTGTTTTCGATTGATATGTACATAGAAAAAATAATATAAATATGCGAGTATGTGCGTTAAGGGCGGCAAGTGGGTAGTCGAGGGGAATGGCTAATGTTATAAGCCGATTTCACGGTCATAAATATCAATTCGGGCCACACAGCAACAGGGAACAAAAAAGCGCTTTAAAAGAGCGCCTCAAAAAAAAAAACAAAAATCAAAGGCATCCAAAATCTCACTCGAGTGGTGCAGGCGGTGCTCGGGCATTTGATTTATGTGGGCGTGGCATCCAAGCAAAATATTTGCTCAGATCTAAGCCACCACAAATCTGGTTCCACTTGAAATTTATTAAAAATCTGCGTAAGTCAAGACAGACAGGGCGACCCCCTGGGCACTGGGGCCTGTGTCCTGCTCCCGCTCCTGGGTCCATTTTCAGCTCCGCCAACGGTTTAGCCTCGATTTTGATTTATTCGAGCTGCCACAGCGTGTCAATAATTGGCTTAGAAAGTTGAGGCACAGACTGGCATCTGACTGCGACGACCATCTACCATCTGGTGTCAGCTATCGCCCGGGGGCTGTGGTGCGGGGCCATGCAGCTGTCTTTCACGTTTCAGCGTCTCGCATTCTGTTTACGAGAAGGTGTAACAAAAACGGGGTATGCTCGACTGAACAAACACAAACAAACACGATGACTATGAATAAATTGATATATTTAATGAATTATGTAAGCAAGAGACAGAGTTGCTGGCAGAAAAACAGATGGAAAAAAATGTTGCACATTTTTAGTTAAAGTTCTTGGCAGAAAACTTGCCTGAAATCGCATTAATGGGTACCGCACCGTTCAGCATGCTCCACTTGTTGCTCTTTGTTTCCCTCCTCCATTCATTGTTTACACCAGCATTGCCGTGGGGAGGGTGGGAAGTGCAAGAGAATCGCGCCAGACCGGGCTGGGCACGCAAAAAGTGTTCATTCAATTGTTCGGCGAAATCAGCAACTTTTCAGCCCTCCCCCCTTACCGCGCGCCCGCAAACTGTTGTGGGAAGCGCAACAAGAAAATGCAAAACAAATAAAAGTTAAAATATAAAGCAAATGAAAGCAAATCAAATGAAATTTCTTAAATTATTGTACATGAAATATGCAAAAGTTTTGGCATTCTAGAAGGCGGAAAGCAGAGACATTTGAGCCCAGTTCAGTCCGAAAAAATGCCAGAGAAACTCTTGGATATGTATTTGTATAATGATAATGATAGAAAGCTTTGGCCCAGGGGGAAGATAACTCTTGAATTGGGGGCACTTTCGGCAGCAGTGGATCATCCACATCCTTGTTGGAACAACCATCATCGAAATAACTGAAGATGCCAGAAACTTGCAGTTCAAACAGCGAAATAAATCATGGCCAAAGCATGGATGAAACTCCAGCCAAAATTTAATCAAAATTCATGCATCAATTCCTTGAATAAATTCACCGAAATTCACCATTCCTGCTGCTCAAAGAGTACTCAGAATAGGAGGCCCTTTGGTGGGCCTTTGGGTTTGCGGCCGCGGCAACAAAATGTTTCCCGAAATTGCACCTCAAATTAAATGTTTATTATTTAATTAAACAGATTTCCACATTAAACTTTTTTCCACTTGAAGCGAAACAACAAAAAGCAAACAATAAAAGAACCAGGGAAAAAAAACTTGATGTTTCTGTAGGCCAAAAATCGGAGCCAGGTTAAAACAATTTGAATATAAATGGCTATTTTGGCGGAGGTGCCCAAGGGGGTGGGGGCGTGGCTGTTGTTGTTTGCCTTTGTTGTCACTGCTGTTTGCAGATGCAAAGTGTTGCCAGGGGCATTTGTTAATTTCCGCTTCCGCTCGGAACGGGCAAGTAGGACACGCTCTAGTAGGACACACGAAGGCCGCCAACGCCGCAGCCACCGCCATTGTTTGCGCGCATTTTGCCTGATTTTTTGTTGCTGTAGCTCTAAGCTTTTAATGCCGTTTTATTGTTAAAAGATAAGCGGACACAAAAGCGCGCAAACTGCTTACAAAATATAAAGCCCAGAGCCCGAAAAATTCGATTGAAGGCAGAGCGAACACACCTGCTCTCTGCTGGAAAATGTGCGTTGATGGAACTCCACCAAACCGATTTTCCCTTTCAATTGGCACGCACTTCTCCGACGCCAGATGACTTTGGTTTTGTTTATGGGTTTCTGTTACTGCTGATAGTTTTATTACACAAAAATTGAACTCGCTGCACACACACTCAGCGGATCGGATCGGATCGGGTCGGATTTGGAATTATTTGAAAGTACTTTTGGATCTATAACTTGATTGCTGCGCTCTGTTCCACTTAGGTTGTTGTCACAGTCCTGCAGCCACTCAAAGTGGTCGTCACTCCATTGAGGAGCACGGTCAGGCTGGTAAAGGCGTCGGGACAGGTGTCGATTGTGCCAGGCGTCACGGTGGTCGTGGTGGTAACTCCGCCACTGACCTCCGTTATCACAATATCACCCTGAAAGCGGTGCAAGCGTTAGAGAAGCGTTGGGCAAATGTCAGTGTGGAGTCAGGCTTTGACACTTACGGATGGAGCAGCGGTGGTGGATTCCGTGGTGGCGGCAGAGGTTGAATCGGTGGTTGAAACAGAGGTTGAATCGGTGGTTGAAACAGAGGTTGAATCCGTGGTTGAATCCGTGGTTGAATCCGTGGTTGAATCCGTGGTTGTGGTTGCATCAGTGGCAGCAGAGGTTGTGGTTACTTCAGTGGATGCTGCGGTGGATGCTGCAGTGGTGGAATCTGTAGGTGCCGCCGTCGAGACGGACGTTGGCGCCGCTGAGGTTGTGGCTACAGTGGGATATTTAGGCGGATATCTGGGCGGATACCTAGGGGGATATTTGGGGGCTGCCTTGGTCGTTGTGGAGCCGCCAGCCGGTGCCGCAGTGGTTGCAGAATACGCACCGCCATAGGGCTTGTACGCGGGACGGGGAGGGGAAGGAACGGGATACGGGCCGGGCGCCTCAGCGCTTGCTTTGGCGCCATAGGGGCCATGGGCCGCAGCGTAGGCGTACGATTGGGAGCCCGAGCCGGCACCCGAGTAGTGGCTGGCTGGCTGCGAAGGAGCACCACCACGCAGATAGTAGGGGGACGGGGCAAGAGCAGCGTACGAGGAGCAGTAGATGGGATCGGTTTGCGTCAGTTCTAAGAGAGAGAGAGAGAGAGAGAGAGAGAGTGAGACGAGTCCTGGCCGAGAGCAACACGTGCAGGACTCACCGGGACTGCCGCCGAAGAGCAGCTTGAGGTTGTGCGAGTCCAGGCGGCACTTGCTGGAGAAGCGCTGGTACTGGCGGCCATCCGTGGCGCACACGGGACTGCCGCCGGGCGGGCAGATGGCGTCGTAGTCGCTGTCCGTGAACACATAGTCCAGCTGCGTCTCCGCCGAGCCCCCGCCATACGACAGATCCCCATAGAGATCGTATTGGGCCTGGACCTGGGCCACGGCCACGAGGACACTTGTCACGCTGAGCAACAGCTGGAGCTTGGAGTGGAACATGGTGTTTGGGAGAGAACTGATGTCTATGCTGGCAGCGCTTATGCCTTTTATGGCCAAAGCCAAACCCAAACCCGAACTCAGTCCCAAAGCCAATGCCCGATAGTTGCCCGGACTGTTGCTGGGACGGCGCTACGTGCCTGCCTTGTCAGCCCCGGACCCCGGACCATGATTATGCTCTTTACATCACCTTCCGCCGCTTAACTCTCCAACTACCATCCCGCACTTATCGCCACGAAACGTGCGCTCAGAGTGCGACACGCTGCCCAGTTACCGCACACAGAAACTCCGCTGCTTGCTTGGGTTTTTTATTCTTTAAACTCTCGCACTCGCACTCGCACTTTAAGCGCCGATCGCCTGAGCTGCAACACCGTTATGATAACTGCAGCACTGCTTGTCTTGTGTTTATTTGGAGATTGAACTGCTTTAAAACGTTCTTTGCTTCGCGCTGTCCTCACTGCTTTCACTGCTTTGCTTTGGCGCTATGATTTGAAAACATAAAAAATAAAACTGCATCTCTCTTAGTACAAATATAATGAGTCTTGTTTAAGGGCACAAGCGCAACTAGTTATTAGATTCAGAGACAAATTCGTGGTCGGTGATCAGGAGCGAGGCCATGCCGGCGGCATTCGTGACGGCCGAGCGCACCACCTTGGTGGGATCCATTATGCCCTGCACGGACATGCTGCAATACCTTCCGGACACCACATCGAAGCCAAAGTCCTCACTCATGCGGTATTCCTCCACAACACGTGCAACCTCGTTGCCATCGATGTTACAATTCTGAGCAATGGTCCAGCAGGGCATGCGCAGTGCCCGGCGCACGGCCCTCACACCTAGTCGCTGGGAAGCCGCAGGCAGTTGACATGAGTTGTGGCAGAGTAACAAAACTAGTCGTAGCCAGCTTACCTGATCTTCATTATCGACCATCAAGCTATCGAGAGGCTTCATGCACCGGATCAGGGCAGTGCCGCCGCCCGGCACGAGTCCTCCCTCGACGGCAGCGCGCGTTCTCATGACGGCGTCGGTGATGAGTTTCTTCTTCTGATTTTTGTCCGCCTCGCTCGAGCCGCCGACCAAGAAGACTACGCTGGTCCGCTCTGGCGCTGGCCCAGTGGCCTGCTCAGCGGCATAGACCTGCGACAGCAGCGTGTCCACTGCGGGGATGGTCACCCATCTGCCCAGATGGCAGCTGCGCGATGGTTCAGGCTCTGGTTCATTCCCATCCTGTGTATAGTTCTGCGGAAAACGCAGCTCCACGTGGGCCGTGCTCGTGGTCTTTATGGCGATCTCTCCTTCCAGTCCAGCTCTTTTGATGGCCTGGTAGATGAGGCCACCAATGGGCCGATCCCCCTGCGCCGATGTGATGGCCACGCTAAGCAGCCGCATAGATGGTACATGGATGGGTCGTGCCATGGCATTAAGTTGATAAATGACCTCGTCCACGGCTGCCATGAGGCCGACACGAATTTGCTTGGGATCGGCGCCCCTCGATATGTATTCATTGCTTTCATCTATAAGAGCTCGGCCCAGAATTGCGGCAGTGGTCATGCCGCCAGCCTGCTGGTGCACGCCGCTCAATATATCCTGAACCAGCTGGCTGCCAATCATATCGAGTTTTTTCAGCAATGAACTGGCCACCGACTGCTCTTCATCGAGTGGCTGTGGTCGGGCGCTGGTCAAGCAGCGCCTTACAATCGGCAGACGACGGCCAAGCAGCATCGAAAGTTGTTTATTATGTTGCATTTTTGCTATTGTCTTCATTTGTTGCTCAAATAAAATTGGTTATTCGGTGTGATGAGTTCTAGCAATTTGTTACTATGGGATTTATTTGTTTGTACATTAAACAAGAGGCTGCCTACTGCCTCACAAGCAAACGAATGACAAAAAGGGCCAGGCAAGGGATTTACATACGTGAAAAGTACATAAATACTCGTACGTCCAGCTGCTAATTGGAAATGCATTTTAGATAAGGTTTCCCCAATACGTTCGTTGCAATGTAACAAAGAACTATTTATAATTTATATGCCCAAAACCCATGGGATAAGGGATGAAATATTTAACACAGGACACAGGCAAAGTTCGCCAAAACAAACTGCGGCATAAATGAACATCTAAATCGCATAAGTGGCTCTAGCTGAATGTGAGCACGACAATGGGAAATGTGAGATGCACGACAAATCATCATACTCGTACCGTACCTTTCCGTTTAAATGTCTTAAGTAAACGCTGCCCGTCCCTCCCAGCACGAGTGGCAATTTGTTTGTCACTGCTCCACAGCTCCACAGCCGACCGCAACTGTCCACGCCCTGTTTGGCGTACTTCCAACTGTTAGACGCCCACAACAGACATATTGCCGAGCAATTTGGTGTCACAGCAAGGAAGTGCGCTGCCTGGCAAGCAGGCGAATGCCAACTTGTTGCTCGGAGTCGTTCCCATCAAACCCACAACCACTGCTTGGCCTTGCGCACCAAGCAGTGTGAGAGCGGGCAACACAGAGAGAAAAGAAGCAGTGCAAATCAACGCTCTATCAAGAGTGATGCCATGAACCTTTAGCTCGATTTAGTTACTGCAATCATAGATAAATGCTCCAAGTGGATTCCGCCAGCCATCAGCCATGAAGCGCTGCTCGCCGTGGATGATTTCCAAATTGATCTCTTCCACTTCTTGAGGCTTTCACTGCAAGCAGTAATAATCGTGCAAAGCAGGGGCCAAAAAATGTGGCATTGGATAGTGCATATATTAAAGGCATTTCTGCATAAGAAGATTTCATCTTCCAAGAGCACACATCCGCAGTGTAGGCACACGACAGATACGGCAGTGCCAGTGCCTTGCCGGTGCCTGCCCGGTAGGGGTCGGGACCGGGTGGGCCGTGTCGGGTGTATGTCGACTCGTGTCGGGTCATGTCGCCGCTCCTCGCGGGATGCTTGCCGTTCCGTGCCGTGCCTCTTGCTTGGTCACTTGCCACTGGAGCTCCCTGCCGCACGGTCGGCATCTGGTAAGAGCGGAGCGGAACGCGGCGGCATCGCAGAGAGATAACAGTTCACTTATTTGTGCGGCTTTTTCTTCCGTTTTATTTATTTATAAAAGTTTTTTGTGGTTTGTTCTTTGCACGCTACGTGCGATAGACGGGCCACGAAAGTTTTGTTTGATTAAATGAAGCCAGCAGGTGGCCGCAGATCAAGTGGAAATATTCAAATGGATCTGATGTTTCCATAGACGAAACCGTCATGTAAGTGATCTCTCAGCACACCTGTCCATCCATCCTCTCTATCTGTTAATTGTGATGAAGTGAAAATGAACTAAGACTCTTGCTTTTTGTGGGGTAATTGACAAGCAAATATTTGTAGAATTCGCCAGCTCATAATTCGCAGCAGGAGACGCAAGAAAACATATTCCAAAAACATGCATCGAATATTCGCTTCGTACTTGATACAAATAAATAATTGGTTGGCATTTGCCCATTCGGAAAAGTTCTCCTTGGGGCACAAACACACACAGAGTGATGGCCGGGAAATGAGTGCAATAATTTGCAAGGTTAGCAACTTTTCCGGCCAGCAGCAAATCAGCGTTAAATCCGTACAGATCGGAGGCCAGCGAGCGTAAATAATTGCATTTGGGGCTGCCATTTATTGTATTGTAATTGGTGCCAAAAAAAACATAATAAAATATTAGTCAATGCTGCAACATTAGGAGCCGTCTGTCTGTGTGCCTGATGGCATTTTCGCTTCCGTTTTTTCGGGTCTGCAGGGAGGGGTGGGGTGGGGTGGGGAGTCAGCATCATTAACCGCATTGACGGCAAACGCTAGACAAAACACAATTCATCATCAATATTCAGCATGTGTACACATAATTATTCCTTCAGCCCCAATGCCACCGACCACTGCCATCGATTGTTGGCCATTTTGTATCAGTTTCAGGCGGGAGAGACTCTGTGGCACTGTGGGGGTACAGGCTGCTGAGCCTGTCCTTTGCTTCTTTACTGTTGTACTCGTAGCGTACTGGCCCTGTTGTTGACAATAAATTTCCATTTCATGCATAATTTATGCCGGCAAACGTTTTCCAATTATTGTCTTTTATCGAAGGCTTCTGAAGGCTACTGAAATATTTCCCAAAAGCAACTATGAGAACTGCTAATGGGCATCTCCAGAGAGAGAAGTTCCTCAATTATTGGCAAAGGAGCCAAGAACAGACATTCCAGCATGCATTCAACTGAGTTCTTAGCGGAATTTCATGGTCAAAGGATTTATTTAAAACATAGGAAATTTAAATAGAAAGAAGTGAGATTCTGCTTCAGTATTTGCTGTGCAATTTGCAATTTTCTGGCATAAGCTCCGAATTGTGCGCCATGGCAATATAAGTCCCAATTATGAAGAAGTCAATTCAAAGCTGCTGCCCTGGACCTGGCAAATGCAATGAATTCAATTTAACTTGGGACACAGCGGACACAAGACACAGAGGACACGGGACACATGGCGAAAGGCTTGCGACTACAGAACGCAATTAATGCTCATTAAGGCAGGACCTGTGGGAGGACATTCTCCTTGGTTACCCTCACGCAGGTGATTGTATGGCAGATGGCCGCCCCACCGACCAGCGCTAATTGCTGTTGCAGCCCATAAAGACTGACACCTGCAACATGAGGCAACATGACAACTTGCCTCCTGTTGCTCTCTGCTTGGGTTTGCGCCTGAAAACTGTCCAACAAACTGTAATAAATTAAGTCCTCAAATTTAAGTTTTTGTTTTGTTTTTTGTTTGTGTGCCTCAGATTTGTCCTCAGCCACATTCGGGTGTGCACTCCACGAGACACTGCCACAGGGAACTGGGACCTGGGATACCAAATGAATCTGAATCTGAATCTGACTCTGCAGCTGTCGTGGGTGGGTTTGCTGTTGCTGTTGCCGTTGCCGTTGCCGTTGCTGGGGCTTCTGCTAAAACTCAATCAAGCGAAATGAGTTTTGATTAAAAATATAACCGAGTTAGGCCAGAACTTTGCTCATCCCACACACACACACACATATGTATCTCCATGTAGGTATGTGTGTGCATCTCTCCCCCCACGGCATTGCCGCGAAACAACTTTTACCGAGCGATGTGCAGTGCATTTTCAATCGTTTTTTGCCCTGTGGCATTTGCTTTGTGACTAAATGCAATTAAGCTCCTTTAAATGCTGGCATTAATTAGACAATAAACTGATTTATAACACACATGGAGGGGCATGGGAGTGCTCTGAGGACGATGCAATCAAAGTTCCATTCAAGGTTGTTGCTGTCACGCTTCGATGGTCGTTCGCTGGGGGGTCAGCTGTGGTCGGGACACACACACACACGCAATTTCCACACTCTCAGCTTATATGTACATCTGTTTCTGTCTCTGTTTCTGTATCTGTGGCTCAACTCTTTGAAGCTTAACCAAATTACCACGGCACACACGAATGGGCAGCCAGTAGCCAGCTCAAAGCAATCTGCCTCTTTGAGATATGACGACAGTTTCCCAGCTGGAGGCAGCAGCCCCCTCATCGACAGCAGGGCAGCAGCAGGCAGAGCCACAGCCCCAGCCCCAGCCCCAGGATAATCTGCGAATATTTTTAAAGCATTTGTATGCCGAGTGCGTCTATCGCTACCAGAACGACACATACGAGGATGGGGACGAGGACCCAGCGGTACTGGCAACAGGTTAGACACACACACACTCGTACATACGAGTGATGTACGTGATTCCCCATGGCAGTGATTCCCCCCAACTCAACTCAAATCAACAATCATCCTTTCATGCCGCAGACTATGAGGTGGAGGTGCCGCAGAACTTTAGTCCTGTGCCGCGATATCTGGAGAATGCCGTCCTCAATGAGGGCAGCATTGATATGCAGAGTGTGAACGAGGCATCGGCAGCTAATAATGAACTCTATGCCACCATCCTGACTGCCACAATGTCTACGCAGCTGGTGGAAGAGGAGCAGCAGCAGGGACAGCAGCAACAGAAGCAGGCAAATCTCAGCAACGGCAGCGGCAGCGGCAGCCTCTTTTGTCCACTGAACTTCGATGGATATCTGTGCTGGCCCCGAACCCCAGCCGGCACCGTTTTGAGTCAATATTGCCCCGATTTCGTAGAGGGTTTCAATAGCAAATTTCTGGCCCACAAGACGTGAGTTAAATGCCCAAAAAATATGCCCACTTCCACTCTGCTGAGCTATCGATCTGTTATTCGAGTGTTAAATATACTTTCGATCGATTCACAGCTGCCTGGAGAACGGCACTTGGTTTCGGCATCCGGTTAGCAACCTCACCTGGTCCAACTACACCAACTGTGTGGACTACGAGGACTTGGAGGTGAGTTGTCTGCCCAGCTACCAGGAGCAGCATTAATGCTGACCAATCGCTAATTGCAGTTTCGTCAGTTCATCAATGAGTTGTATGTGAAGGGTTATGCCCTCTCCCTGCTGGCTCTACTCATCTCTATTATCATATTTCTGGGCTTCAAGTAAGTGAAGTGTGGCCTCTGCCATTGACTGACAACTGAGTGACTCTGTCCCTTGCAGATCGCTGCGCTGCACTCGCATTCGCATTCATGTCCATCTCTTTGCCTCGCTGGCCTGCACTTGTGTGTCCTGGATCCTCTGGTATCGCCTGGTTGTGGAACGGCCCGAACTCATAGCCGAAAGTCCGGTAAGTTCCAGCCACAAAGACTCAAGCCCTCCACACAAATCATTTGCCTTTCAGCTCTGGTGCATCGGTCTCCATCTTGTGGTGCATTACTTCATGCTGGTCAACTACTTCTGGATGTTCTGTGAGGGTTTACATCTGCACTTGGTTCTCGTTGTGGTGAGTCATGCTTGCTTCTCCTTCTCCTTGGCTCCTTCCTTGTGCATTCACATGCAAATCCTCATAATTTCCAGCAACTTTTGCATACTTCATGAGCATTTGCTGTGAATGGTAAATGTGATTTGCTGCTGCTTGCAACTTGTTTTGTCCTTAATTTGTGTGAACAGCAAGTCGCAACTGCAAGCAACCTGCTCTCTTCTCCCTGCTATTTCCCTGTGTTGTGTCTTTGCCAGGTCTTTGTCAAGGACACCATTGTTATGCGCTGGTTCAAAATCATCAGCTGGCTCTGCCCGCTTCATGTGGCGCTGCTCTATGGCACGGCCAGGCACTACAGCAGCACCGACAATGAACAGTGAGTGACTCTTACCTAACCAATGTACAGTCCTGCTGTATCCTTACCCAATCCACAAGGTTTTCCTCACATCATCTCTGTTTGCCCCTTTGCAGCTGCTGGATCAATGACAGCCTCTTTCTGTGGATCTTCTCGGTGCCCATAACTCTCTCTCTGCTGGCCAGCTTCAGTATGTCGAAAAGCATTATAATTATATTTCAATGCCAATCCAAATATCTTTGCAGTCTTTCTCATCAATGTGTTGCGTGTGATTGTGAGAAAGTTGCACCCACAGTCGGCCCAGCCTGCGCCTTTGGCCATACGCAAGGCCGTGCGGGCCACCATCATTCTGGTGCCGCTCTTCGGGCTGCAGCACTTTCTGCTGCCCTATCGCCCCGATGCCGGCACACAACTGGATCGCTTCTATCAGCTGCTCTCTGTCGTTCTGGTCAGCCTGCAGGGCTTTGTCGTCTCGTTTCTGTTCTGCTTCGCCAATCACGATGTCACGTTCGCCATGCGGACGCTTCTCAATAAATGGGTGCCCACTCTGGTGGCTGCACCGCCGGCAGGGAGTAATACTGGACAATTGGCCACAACCACGCCCAGTCGTGAGCTGGGCGTCTAAGGTGTATCGCATCAGCAACAGCATACCCAGAGTCCGCATCCAGCCGAACAACTCGGACATAATGGCAGAGCAAAGATTTTGAGGGAGACTTATCCATCGATCTGTCGCTTCCTTGAAGATCTTTCTGTGGCTAAGCTCCAAAAGATCCTCCAACCGCATTTATTGTTTCACCTCAAAGACTCTCTCACATTTAGTTGGTCCTGAATATAGCTGGGAAATAATTTAAATAACCGAATTCAAGCAGCATTATCAGTGGAAATATTTGACGACTACAAATTATTCGGGCAGCAAGCGGCAAGCAGTACCCGGACCAAGGCAGCAAGCAGTGCCCGGACCTAGGCAGCATGCAGTGCCCGACCAATACGATTTTAAATCCTACAAAATTATGCATAATACCGATCCAAAGAGGATGAAGCCTCTAAAATACACACATACATATGTACGTACTCGAGTGTACCTAAAGGAATAAAATATCTTTTTTTTTCGCTCTATCTCATAATCATAATGATAAAATATATATATGTATATGTATGTATGTTATGTCAATGTAGTTCAGTCAGATATATTGTATTCACTTTGAATCACTCTAACGTAGTGAATAAACCAGATTAACCAGCAGCGGAAATGTCCTTTAAAAATGTCCAGGCTTGGGAGGGCGTAAAAAAAACTCTATTTTTGGTAATTTGTTTGTTTTTTTTTTTCGTTCAATTTTATTTCATTTTTTTGTTATCGTTTTGTCATATTTTTATTTTGTATACCATTGCTTGCCGGCTTTTTGGTTTTTCTTTTTTTGTTTCATTTTTGTTTTTTTGGATTTTTTTGTTTGTTTGTTTATGAAAGAGCAAAAGAGCGTTTGAACAAAAACTAAGACATACAATAAAATACAAATGGAATAATAATTATACATACATTCATATAATTTATACGTACGAGTACGAGTATAGTAAAATTTACGTTCCTTCTTCCTTGCTTACGATTTCGATTTCGATTTGGTTTTTGGTTTTCTTTTGCCATTTATAAGTTATATAATAATATGCATCTAAATTTTTGTGTCACCTCGGCATCCTTCACATTGTGTAAGTGTGTGTATGTGTGTGTGTGTGTGAGCTATGTCTATGGCATGTGACTATCCATAGACTATATCCATCCTTAGACATTTCATATGTAAATACGATGAGTGAGAACTTTAGCTGTTGCTCCTGTTTGGGGCTTAGAATGTGTTTTTGATTGGTGATTGCTGATTGTTGATTGCTGATGTAGGAGGAGGAGGTGATGTACAAATAAGTCTCAAGTCCTACTCGATGGCTACGAATCCAATACAGAAATGTGTGTTTAATGAAGCATAAATATAGATACGTAAAGTAGGATAAGTACATGGATATGCGGTATGCGGTTAACTAATTGGGTAAGTATAATAAATCTGTGCTGGCCTCCGATCTGCACAAAAGTATATTGTATGTATATGTATGTACGATACGATACGATACGCTATAGACAATCATAATTAGCACACACAATAAAATAGACAATAAATCATTTAGAGTTGAAGTTTAGTTCTGTTTTGGGTTTTTCATAGTTTTTTTTTTGGTTTTTTTGTGGCTGTTTCTGTTGCATACACATATGTATGTACATATGTTCTATATATGGGCGTTTGCTTATATATGTGTATAACGGTTACCAATTTCTCTTATGCACACAAATTGATTGAAATATTTTGTTTTCTTTCTCGGTTTGGTTTTGTTCATTAGTTTAAGTTAAATCTATATATTCTTTGGGCGCGTTCCGTTGACTGGCGGCTACGTATATTTTTAATTTTATTCCTGTTTCTTATTTTCTCAACTTTTATGCTCAAATTTGATGCAAGTTGTTCAACATTTTTCTATTCTGTTCACTATTTGGGTTTACATTGTAAGCAGCTCTATTGCTTGCGAGGAGTGCCCATTTACTGCTTGCACTGCTTGTGTGCACTGCACGGGCAGTACACTGCTTGGACTGCTTGGCTACAGTTTACCGTGTGGTTTTGCCTTTGGCGGGCATTTATTTCTGTTTCTGAATTTTGTATTTTCGCTTTGCTTTTGGCCTGTCCGCTTCCTCTTGATTTGATCTGTGATTTCCCCGCAGCAAACGCATTTCTTATCGACTAAATTAAACGTTTTCTATTCGCTAATCTGCATGCAATTTTGTCACTATGAAAATGAACAATATACATACATACATACATAAGTACATACTTTCTCTTTCTGCTCCATTTAGCTTAGACTTTTAGATTGTATCGATGACATCGCCTTACGTGACTAGATTTTAGTGTATATCAATACAAATGTTGGAAGTTGATGGTTTGCTTAGCTTCGGGAGGCGTTGGTAATTGTGTTGTTTTTCCTTTATTATTTCTGGTTTCTGTATCTGATATTCTTTGAAATTTTGCAGCTTCTCCAACTCTCGGACTTTGTGTTTTTGCCTGGGAGCGTATCTATGTATTTCTCTGGCCATATTATTAGACATTTACATAGGTAAGTATGTGTGTAGATATATGTATGTATATATAATATGTATGTGTATATTTTCATATAGATTCATAAATATTAATTTGTTGTATTTAACTTTTAAATGCATTTCATGCTTAGTTGATGATTTTCATTGTTGGGTTCGGTTTTAGGTATGCCTTTTTGCCGTTTCTTTTTCGCTCTATTGTAATTGTAGTCAAACACAAACATCTATGTGTGTGTGTATGTGTGTGTTTGTGCGTATGTGTGTGTGTTTTATAATGGAACCAATAAACGATACTAATATTCGATAGTTAATAAATGTTTAGGTAAATGGTATAGAAAGCACTTATGCGTGCAAACTCTGTGAATGAATGTGACCCGAGTCGCTGAGCTCCGATTTGTACAACTTCCGTTCCGTTCACGTTCAATGTTTCACGTTTAAGTCGTGTCGCGTCCGGTTACACGTCCATGTCCGGGTCCGAGCTACATCAGTATCTGACACGTGCCACATTTTAATATTGCTTTTGTGAATGACACACACTCACACCCGCAGGAGCCCTTTGGGTGGGGACTGCTGCTGCGATGCGGCGGTTAATAGTAAGTATTTTTGTATACTTATGGCCCTTATTCGCTTATCTCTTGAGTAATCCACGTTGCTTACACTGCTGAGTATTGAGTAGTTAGTATTAGGAGACTAGTCACCGGCTGAGATGAATAGACGAATCGGGGAATCGATGGGTAACCCCGAAGCTGCACCAAATCTTGAACGTTGATCTGCGCCCTGAGCTCAGAGCTTCTGTGTTTGGCGTTAGGGGATTTCGATTCCTGGTCATCTCATGTATCTCATCTATTTATTTCGGTTTCGTTATCGGTTTCATTACCCGTTTCTCGTTTGTCATTGAAGCAGTTCGGTTTTTGTGTTTTCCTCCTTTTTTTAAAGGTATTTTTTTAATGTATTTCACATTGTCCTTTGCGCGTATTTCTCTGACATGTATTCCGTACTATTTTGCAAATCTTTTTTAGTCCTTCTCGCTAAACTCCCGCTCTGTGTATATGTATATACACACACATCTATATATCAATATATATATTTCAATAAATTTTACTATAAATCTTTGTTTAAAAAATTTTACATCGTTTATATTTAAAAATTTGGTGTTTTCAATTTGCGCTCGCAGCTCCCACAACATTTTGCTCTGCTGGAGCGGTTATTGGTTATCTCTTTTTCCCCTCAATTTCTTAAATACTCTAAGTATTATTTTATGACTTATTATTTTGTAGGTTTTTAAGTATGCTTATCCTTAGGGGCGCCTTGCCATGTAGATGTGGCCTTGCCTTCTGGGCACCAGATACGAGTACACCCAAAAAGTGTGTTTCCTTTCTCTCTTTTTTTTTTTGTAATCTTTTTGCGTTTTCGATTTCGATTTGTTGATTTGGTTGTTTTTGTTCTGTTTGTTTTTGTTGCTCTACTAATGCTACTGACACACACATTGATTGTAAGTAGACACTACTGAATGATCATTAGGGCTGAGAGGGGAATAAAACTAGGACATAGAAGTGGAAAATCGAATTACGCAAGGGCAACTAGGTGGCTCTCTTTGTTCAAATATACAATGAATATAAATACAATGTATTGCATTTATGTATGTACATAGGTATGTACTTATCTATGATGTACAGATACTGTATATGATTGTAGATATATGTATGTATGGGATGCATGTATGTATGTTATGGATGTATGTATGTATGCGTACGATATAAAAACCAGTTAAAACTTAATCATACTTTTATAGATCGTTGAAACTTAGTTCGAGTATTTCGAGTATCATTTGTATAAATGCGAGTGCTGTTGTTGTTGTTTGTTGTTTCTTGTTGTTGTTGTTGTTGTTTTTTTTGTAGTTTCTATGGTTGTATGTGGATGTGTTACCGCATTTCGCTTGGCCTTCGTTTGCCAAACCCTCTCAGAGTGTTACTCCACTCCGATCACAAGTCACCTGCGGCGTTGCCAATTTTGTGTGATGTTGTTTTTTTTTTGGTTTTTGGTTTTTGGATGGAAAAAAAGAAAACAAATGGTTGTGTTTTTGGTTTTTTGTGGTTTTTTTTTCGCTTTTCTCATTTTTTTGCATAGTTTTTGGAATAAGTCACACATTTATTCAATAATAAATATATATTTTTAGTGGTAGTTCGCCTTGCATTTTTGCATTTTATTTTTTTTGTATTTGGTTTTGTGTTAGTTTTGTTTCGTTTTGTTGTTGTTGCTGTTGTTGTTGGTTTTGTTTGTTTTAGTTTAGTTTTTGTTTTTGGTTTCGCTTTGGTGGCATTCAATAAGTTATAATAATTATAAAAATGGAATAATAAGTAGGCATAATAATATATAATAATGAATACAATATAATAGGTTTTCTTGGTTTCGTTTACTTTGATTTGCACTTGACGAATACGAATATTGAATATACTTTGCTTGCTCCTCCGCTTAGACGACGAAAAAAGGGTCTTTAAATCTGGCTAGATATATGTATGTATGTTTGTATGTATGTATGTATCTTCTATATAATAATGTGTGTGTGTGTGTGTGTTTGTGTTATTGGGTGTTCTTGTTACGTTTGGAGACATTTTCTCTCGCGGCATTCGTGTTGGTTTCGCTTCATGTTCGTTTCGTGTTCGTGTTCGTGTTTCGAGTGTCGAGTGTCCGAAATCAATGCGAAATAATTCGAATAAGTTTGTGAATACATCATATCGTGTGGTGGAACTAGAATTAATCGTAAGATAAACCTGGCAAAACGAACGCAAAATACAATACAATACAATATAATATATCTATGCATATCCATTATAATAAGTATAATAAGTAATTAGGTAAGCTGAGAGAAATATGAGAGTGTGTGTGAGTTATTTGGATTTTTGTTTTTGTTTTTGTTTTTTTTTTTTGTTAGTTCGCTTAAATCAGTAGACATTAAGTAAATCATTTGGTTAGCTCGTTAAATATACGGTTTAATTGAATATAATCAAATTGAATTACATATCGATAAGGTAAAAAAAAGAATAGTTTCTATATATTGCGACTTGGATCATCATTTTCTTGATTCATATATTTTTTTTCGTTTTTTTTTTGCTTTCTTTTATTTTTTTGTAGTTTTTTTGTGGTTTTATTTTCTTTTGTTTTGTTTTCTTTATTTGCTCAATGCAATGTTGCCAATCTTCATTGCCTCCCATATTAATTTTGTCAATTTATAGACATTTGTTGTTGTCTTGTTTTTCTTTTCCTAAAGGTTCTGTCTCGCTCTCTTCGTTAGTTGCTGCTCGGTTTCGGTTTGCCTCATTTAAGCTTTGTTTTTTTGTGTTCTTTGTGTTGTTCAGTTTTATGCTTTGGTTAATCGAATTAAATTATATAGTTTCGAGTATTTCGAGTGCATGCATATCGAGTGTACTTTAATCGGTATCCACTCGACACGCACACGAACTCACAAAATCAAATAAATTTTCACTAAGTTTTTCATTAGAATTACAATCATAATAATTTCGTTTAGCATACAAAATCAAATCATAGATGAATCTCCTCCTCTTCCTCACACTCCCTTCCATCATGATCATGATTTTGATTTATGTTTAGCTTTGTCTTTTGTCTTTATCTTTTATCTTTATCATTATCTTAGTAAATGTGTGAATTTTGACTACAACTTGTCGACGCGTCGCGACGTTGGCAAATCAAACACCTTCGATCTTACGGAAAGTCTCGGGTCTCCGGGTAGTGTCAAATCATAGAGTATTGATGGTAAGAGAGAGGGCTATGCTTAGGCCTAGACACTAGTTCAGTTTCGCTTAAGTTGTTTTAGTTTTGTTAGTCTTAAAGCTGACCTGGAGCACACGGTTGCCCAGGGTGTAGCCATTGAGTGACTGGATGGCCACCACAGCCTCGTCGTAGTTGGTCATTGTGACGAAGCCGAATCCCTTGCACTTGCTGGTCTGCAGGTCCCGGATCACCTTCACCGACTGCACGGCCCCGAATGGCCCAAACAGCTGCCACAGCACATTCTCCTCGGTCTCAGGTGCCAAATTGTAGACGAATATGCACCATCCGGATCCGGTCATTGCGTTGCCGGGCAATATCGAGTTGGCCAACAGATCACCGGCCAATGGCGAGTACCTAAAGTTTGATCGCAACGATTTTGATGGGGAAACAATAGATGAAAGTTCGATTAGTAATCTGAATTTGTGGCTATGTGTACAAAAAATCTTAGCTTAAGTCGGGGAAACCCTCCACGAATAAAACTAGAATATGCGCTAGACTCAGTTAGGATTTGATTCTTTGAAATTGATACATGCCTCGAGAGTGTGTATGCCACACTGCGAGAGCATCATTACACTCTGCTTCGGTTACATATACATATGTAATTTGTAATGTCTAAACCAGAGGCCAGCTCCAGAAAAAGAGCCCAGCTCGTGCAGTCGGCACACGCAGAGCTTAAAAGCTTCGGCGGGCTATGCAGAGGGAACCGCCGCAGCGGCAGAGAAACAACTTCGTTTGGCCCCATGCACAATTTCTCGGCTGCGCGCAGCGGCAGAGAAGCAAGAAACGTTTTTGACTTCGAGTTTGTTTTCTGTCCCTGATTGAAAGCTAAGCAGCCGCCGGACCACGCAACCAGAGGGCAAAGCTGCCAAAAAAAAAAAGCTTTCTCTCTCTCGCTTACAGTTCCTCTTTGGAACTCGCTGAGAGGTAAATGCATGGTAAAGATCCGTTAGTCAAGTGCGGAAGAGAAGCAAGAAATGCTTTTGACTTTTATCTGTTTTAGGTGCATACAAACGCCCTGAGACAGGGCACATAAACAGACGCACAAAGAATATTCTGACATGCAAACGAAAGCAAAGCGAAACAGGAAAGCATAAAGAAAACAGCTAAACACAGATAGACCAGATAAAGTTTGTACACAAACACACAAACGAACACATGGATGCTAAGACACTTATAGAACAAAAAAACTAAGTATCTTCTTCGGTTACACTCTTTACTTAAGCTAACAAAATCCAAATAAGAATGCATTATGGAAATATTTACATATGTACATATGTACAAATGTATGTATTTATGTATTTATGTATGTGTGATGGTGTGAAATGAAGAAGATCATACATAAATAATTCACCTTCGTAGGCCCCTGTTAACCGCTAACATGGGACACTTTCCAATGCTAAAAATGATGACAAAAATGTGTTGACCCAAATAGACAAGGAAAGAAAGAAGGAAAGAAAGAAAGAAACGTTGAACCGAAATGACACATAAGGTAGGTAATAAAATATAATAATATAATATATAAACAAACTTTTTTCTTTCTTTTGTTTCAACTCAACTCGCAAACTCAACATAGAAACGAAGAATTCATTTGGGTGGTAATCGTTTTTGGGTTTTGAAATGAAATTATTAAAGCCCGCAGCCACCATCACACACAATCAGACACTGCCTGTAGCACACCCTATTATCCTATTAGCCTATTCTAGGTGCAGGCTCGGCTCTACATTCGATTGGTACAGGGTATAGGGTATAGATACTGGGTACACACCTGATGCGACCAGCGTTTGGTAGGGCGCCGGCCAGGCGTCGTGTGGCCGCTGCCGCCTGTGGCGTCAAGTAGGCGGTCAGTGGCGGTGCAATCTGTGCCTTGGCGCTGTTGCTCGGATTGTTGGCAAACTTCACGGTAATCGGCTCGGCATAGCCCTTGGGTGTCTTGCCATTCAGCTCTTGTATGGCCCGTTCGGCTTCGTTGCGTTGATCGAAGCGTATAAAACCGACGCCCTTCGATAGACCTTCGATAATAAATAATCCAGTTAATAATTGCCATGGACTACTCCCAAATACTTAGTCTTACCGGAAATATTATCACAGAGTATACGAGATGTAATTATCTTGCCGAACGATGCGAACATCCCCTCCAAGTCTGGTTGTGATAGATTCTTCGGAAGACCCGATACATATAAATTAGCACCCTTTATTGATTCTGAACTTGGACGGGCGTATGATACTTTAATAACTTTGTTCTGCAAACGCAAACCGTTCAGGGTGTTCACAGCCTTCTCAGCATCCTCGGCACGCACATAGTTGACAAAGCCATAGCCCAGGCTTTGACCTACAAACACGAATCAGTGAATAATCCAGTTACACATGTACTCGAATATGATTCCTTACCTTGCTGGAGTGCCGGATTGAGCGCTGTCAACGA
The DNA here is from genome assembly GCF_008121235.1 of Drosophila subobscura. Classification (NCBI taxonomy): domain Eukaryota; kingdom Metazoa; phylum Arthropoda; class Insecta; order Diptera; family Drosophilidae; genus Drosophila; species Drosophila subobscura. Next base: position 17,455,688 of record NC_048530.1, on the reverse strand, counting down.
TGCTGGCAAGACTGCAGGAGCGAAAGGGCGGAACGAAATGGAAAGAAATTAGCAAATACTTTAACGCTGGTAGCTGCTATATAAACTCAAAGAAATATACAAGAAAGGGATCTAATACAGGTACAGAAAACCAGTACATATGTATATGCATCTACAGGAGGGGCAGCCAAAAGACCGCAAAAACAATCGATGAACTCAACAACATAATTAGCGAACGAATATTTGAATATTAATTTGTATTGTAGAATAATTGGTTGAATATTTACCCAAATTACCTGAGACTTTATCACGCACCAGTTTGCAACTCTCGAGCTCACCGATGCTCGAGAAGAGTGATCGCATCTCCTCTTGCGTCATTGTCTGTGGCAGATAGTTGACGATCAAATTGGTGCGCGACTCATCATTGCTGCCATCCACGGAGCCATTGGCGCTGCCGTTCTTCACGATATCCATGGCGTTGGTCATTTTGCTTTTGCTTTTGCTTTTGCTTTCGGTTTTGTTAGTTTTTTCCTTAGTTTCTTTTTGTTTTGTTTATTGGTTGATTTGTTGCTTGTTAAATGGTTGCTGTCGTTCGCTTAGTAATTAATCTCACTGCTTGGTTTTTGTTAACGCTTACGAATTATGCTCTTACTTCTTTGCTTTATTTCTATTTTTATGTTTTGTTTCGTTTCTTGTTTAAGTTTAGTTTCGACTGCGCTTTGCACAAGTCCCGTGAAGTTGTTTAGCCGCACAAGTGGTTTGTTTTTAGTTCGGTTGTGTGGGTTTTTAGATCAACTACGATCGCGAAAAAAAAACACGTCCTCCTTTTTTTAGTTTTTGTTTTTTAGTTATCTTCTACAGCGTTCTGTGTCTAAAACCTTTAAAATTGTATTTATGTCTTGAATGTTTTTTTGCTTATGTTTTTTGTTTTAAGTTAAAAGAGTAAATTTTGCTAAATGTTTTGCTTTCGCCGAGTGTTTGTTTTTGAGAATTGTATGTTGCTTTTTTTGGCTTTCTTTTCGGTTTTGGATTTTCTGTTTATTTTTGTATAAAATTGCAAAAATGCAAAAAGATAGCAACTATTATATTATTTATTATTATTATTATACGTTTTTACTAAATTTGCGCTGGTTGGTTGTTGCTGTTGTTGTTGTTGTTGTTGGAACTTAGCTTTCGTTTTCAAATAAATACATACACACATATATCGTGTATGGTTAGTTGTATTTGTATTAGCTGCTATCCTCCTTGAATATGATTATTCGTTTATGCTTTTGTTAAGTTAATAGTAGTTGGTTTTATTTGGTGGTGTTTGGTTTAAGCTTTCCTCCTCTCTCTTATTCCGGTTTCAATCTGCTCTTTTCAGATTATTTCTGCTTGCTGCAGTTTTAAAAACTTCTTACTTCCAAGTATCGTCCTTCAATATCTTGCTTGCTCTTCTTGCGCCCTGATAAATGATGGCTGTTCGATTGCTCTCTTGCTTTTACTCAATCTGCAAAGTAGAATTGAAGGTAGATATTTTGTAAGTTAAGTAGAGCAGTGAATGCTTTAAAGTAAATTCAATAAAAGTTGATTGATGCCTACAGCGGAGCAGTTGTACCATTCAGATAATTCCATTTCAAAGCTAAAAAACTATTCGAAAATAAAGAACTTTGCTCTCCACGGACTCAAATCAGTGGGCAAGTGATAAGCGACTTTTAAGCGAGTTTCACACACGACATTGCTTCCCTCTTCTTGCACCCAGAGACAGAGAGGGAGAGTGAGAGTGAGAGAGAGCGATTGACACTTACTGGCACTGTCAAAGACAGGAGGACGACCGTGAGTGCGCGCTGTCACCACCACCATTGGCAATGCCAGTGACATTACCTAGGAGTGTCATATACCCACATCCCCCAGCCACCCTCTTCTTGCATAATGGCAGGACGACAAGGGTAAGTCAAAGCTGAAATCTGTTTATCAAACAACAATGGTACATAAATGGGTATGGGTTATGTGATTCGGGAGTTTGTTTGTGTCGCTTTATCTTTTTTCTTTTTTTTTCTTTTTTGTCAGCACAAAATGCTCGCCTAATGGTTCGGAATTTAATTAAATCGCTTTTGCGACCTGTGGGAGAGTTCTTTGTGTGTGTGTGTTGCCATAAAGGTGCACACACACAAGAAATAAATATATGTATAAATATGTACATTCAGCGACTATAAGGCGGGGCTGATATGATATCTAAAGATGCCAACTCGGCATTAATATTCGTAGGATTTAATGCTGCCAAGAATACATTTTGAGGAACAGCTTGAAGAAGTGTTTGTATTGTTTGTGGGAACTATTCTCCATCCCCCTGGACTAAGCTGTAGCTAAAATATTATTTTAGCTAGCTTCAACGATTTTGAATCCTGGTCCGTTTTCTTTTTTAAAGAAAACCCATGACGATTCAATGCAAATATTTCCCGTCTTTGCAGCGAGTGCGTTGTCATAGTCGTCTAGGACTACTTTTCCACCCATTCAGTGTCAATAATTGTTCCAATTGGAATGGTTTTTGGGGGTTGAAAACCCGAGAAAGAGAGCGAGAGAGAGAGTGGGCCCCGGGACTTCCTAGTTCCTGCCAGATCCTGGCTGTCTGGCTAAGCGCGCGCGTGTTTCTGCACTGGAAAATAGGGTAAAAACCTGACGTGAAAAACAAACAACAAACGAGCGGGCAAGTCCTGTCCCAGTCACAGTCACAGTCCCAGTGCCAGTCCCAGTGCCTGTCCCAGTCCACGGCCATGTCCTGCCCTGTCTTTGGGGTCGTTGAACTCTGACTGCATTTGTGCCTGTGGCTTTGGGTTTTCTAGTTTTTCCCATTTATGCATGTGTCGCTGTATGTGTGTGTCTTTTCCACTTTCCCACTCTTTAGTGTTTGCTCATTTTTTTGTTGTTTTTTTGTTTTTTGGACAGCCAGAGGCTTGGGCTGCGGTTACTAAACTGCCACCAACAGCTGTTCAAAAGCCAGGACCCGCGCGCACGTTCATTGAACCCCTGCGAAAACAGGGCAGCGACTTGAAAGGCTTTGAAATGTCAAACAAACCTCAAAAGGCAGCATGCAAAAAGGTGAAGATGCAGGCGGTGCAAGAGCTGGCAGCCAAGCGGAAGGATGAACGGGTAAATATTTGCCACAAAAGGCGCCTCAAAACAAAAGGAAGTGCAATGCAAAAAAACAACAGCAAAAAATGAAGGGGAATCACACCCACAAAGACAGACCCAGAGAGAGAGAGAGGCAGAGAGCAGGCAGAGAGGAAGGGAAACATGGTTTAATTGCACAGCATGGCGTGATGCAGCATAATACAGACAGGGGCTGGCTCCCTCCAGGACCCCCTTGTGCGTGTGTGTGTGTGTGTGTGTGTGTCTGGGTGTTTGGGTGTGTGTAAGGAAGAACCCAAGAGCGAAAAATGTGTAATTGACACTTTTACGCCGATATCTGTGACCTCATTCGAGAATGTGTGTCGCTGGTGCTGGAGAGCCTTAGAGGCGGCCCTTGAGGTGGGTCAGGGCATGTCCTGAGGGTCACCAGCAGGGCGGGCGAAGGCTGGCAACAGAGGCAGGAATAGGGAACAGAGACAGAGAGGGTTTCAGCTTGAATGGCAGCAGACCATGAGCTGATTTTTCGCCATTTAAATGCAATTGAAATCTGCATAAATCATTGCATTGTGAATTATTTTATGGACATTTTTAGTAATTTTTATTGGTAGTTCCATGGCCATAACTCAACTGTTATCAATCGCATAAGGCATAGCCATCAGATAGTATACTCCCTGGGCGGGGCAGTGTTTGGCTTATTTCTATAAGTATTCCCCATGAAACACTGAGCCTCAGCTTGTGCTTGAACCACAGACCCTGTACACTTGGGCAAGCTCAAAGGCGTTGCAATAGGGAACAAAAAACAAATAAATAAATGTCATGGAAATTTTCAACTGCTTTATCGATTGCTGGTGCCAGCAAGAAGCGCCGCAGCCACGACTGCTGCTCCCACTATGAGTATAACTATACTTATAGCCCATAACCATGGGGATATACATATGTATGAATGTAGATAAACATAGCATGACTTTCGGATGTGAAGGATGTTGATTAGATCATTCGGCTATTACTCGTACTTACATGCTGGCGAGCCGAGACGGGGCATTGTGGGTGCGAGGTGCCGGCTGGGAGGAAATACTGTCATACAGCTGCTCGATGGCGGGGAGGAAGGACTCTGGACTATAATTTCTATTGATTGCACAGAGAAACAAGAAACTTTCTCAAAGTCTCGCGTCGACTCGTTGGCTCTCGTTCTCTTCCAAGTCTAGCACTCTCTCTCTCTCTCTCTCTCTCTCGCTCTGTCTCTGTCTATGTAACTGCGCCTGTCTGTCTCCCTTGCACGCTCCTTTGTCCAATGTGTTAAAGATTTATTATATCTCGATTGTTTCTTACTGTTTTATTCGCGTAATTGCACGAGACCGCACTTTCAGCTCACACACTCGAACAAAAAGTGACGAAAAAAAAGGTCGGGGTATCCTCTTTGGCTTACACGAGTTTCCTTCAAACTAATAGATTGACTAGGGGCTATCAAAGTATCTTTGGTTCCAAAATATTGCACGACGATTGTAGAACAGAATCAAACAAGAAACTAGCCTTCCGAGTGGGTGGGGGGGAGGAGGAAGGAGATTGCACAGATATTGCTGTTGGGATTTGGTTTTTTGGTTGCTAGTTTGCTAGTTTTTGGTTGGTTGCTTTTGCAGTTGTAGTTGCAGTTGCAGTTGCAGTTGTAGTTTTAGTTGGATGAAAAACCGAGAACACAACTAATTCGTAACTGAATGTACATAAGTGTATATATAGAATGTATATACATATACAACAACACAAAAACCGGTGCAAGAGGAGTCAAAAAATTATAAATGAATGTTCTCGAACGAGAAACACAACCGAATGGAATCAAAACCGAACGAAAGCAACGAACGAACACGTACGACTGAACCGACTGAAAGGCAGACCCACAGCCAGGACTCGAAGGACGGCCAGGCCATCAGGAGCAGAGCTAAACGCTAAACGGCAGGCAGGAGAGCAGGAGAGCAGGCGCCTTCTCTCTTCATCCTTTCATCGTGGCGCCCCATAACACAGCACTGGCGCGATAGAGACAGGACGAAACAAACAGAAAGAGAGAGAGAGAGAGAGGGAGAAGGAGCAGCCACCACCAAGAGTGCACTGCGCCGCACTGGCAGCACCTCTTTTTCGCTCGCTCTCTCTCTCTCTCTGTCTATATCTATGCAGAACTCTGCCGGCCGGCAGTACACACCCTTTTTGGATCGAGAGAGAGCGCCTGTCTTTCTGTGTGAGAGAGGGCAAAAGGAGAGTGGGAGCTAGAGAAAGATGCGGACAAGTAGGTGGAGGGCTGCGAGAGCTTGACTCTTTGCGAATGATGCAAATGTGACACTCCAGGGAGCAGTAGCTCTCTCTCTCTCTCTCTCTCTCTCTCTCTCTTTAGCCACTGAAAGCAGATCCTTAAGCTGCATATATAAGAGCCGACGTGGAGCTCCCCGGAACATATGTTGCTCCCGCTCAAGTATTTTTCAATAATATAATTTATATTTAGTCTTAATATAGATTAAGCTTTTTGGCGTCAACCTTCGCCATTAATGGATGTTTGGGGGGAAAACTTTGAAGAAGAAAAAAGGACGTTTTCCCCGAAACACAAACCGCTTGCTGGGCTTTCCATTTTCTTTGGCATAGAGATATGTGAGAGAGAGAGAAACATGTGAGAGTTGCAATGACAGTGATAGAGGGAGATGCCGGCAGCCGGTTGTCACGGACTTGGGGGAGGCAGAGAGAAAGAGAGCGAGAGAGAGAGCGCATCAGCAGGGAAGCTGCGAGAGCAGGCATTGCGAGAGGAGCACCTTGCAGGAAAGGAATATTAATCAAGAATGCATACACACACACACACACACACACGCTTTTGAGCTCTCTCTCTCTCTCTCTCACTTACTGGCAGTTTCCGTGTTATAAATGATGAAAGTTCTACGCTTCGCTTGACAACACCATGGGTGTGAGTGGGGTGGGTGGGAAGAGGCAGTGGGCAGGGGGCAGCGCTCCCCTGCTGCTGCTTGTGGATGCTGGGGGGGTTGGCTGAGCGTCATGTGCATGCCCCTCGAGTGGCAACCGTTTGCTGCCTTTCGTTCCCTTTTTTTTTATTCCTTTTCTAAGGACTCTCGGTTTATTTTGCCACTCTGCTGCTCGCTGTGGCTGCTCGGGTTCTTTGGGCTTCTTTGCGCTTACATTCTTTGCTACTCGTTTATTTTTTTATACCATGCCATACGATGGGCTCTCTTGAAGATAATTCCGTTTATCCTTTGACCCAATTCGTTTAATTTGATGCTGTTGCGGCTGCTGGTGCCTGTTTCTGTTTCTTTTTCTTTTGAGTGCTGCCCCGCCTGCCGTGCCGTGCCGTGCCGAGCCGCAGCTAAACGTTTGCTCACTGGGGAAAAGCGCTCTAGTGGGTTGGGTGGCATTTAGGGCGTGGCTCTGTGGATTGCCACATGAAACTTTCCCAGCGATCTAACGAAATGAACCCTCAGGCGATCTCCAACCCCTTGCCATATTATTCGTATTGTACAAATATGGCCATATGTCTTCCAGGTTTTTGGACAACAATTTTCAATTTCTCTACACGGCTCCCCCACCCCACTGCGCTCGGACATGTGTCAAAATGTTTTAAAACTTTGCGACATGCGCCCGCAGCCAACAGCCAAACCAGACGAACCCGTTTTCCCAGCAAAGAGAAAGCTAACCCTTTTTCCCGTTGCAAAAAAAAATATATAAAACAGAAACAAAAACAAAAACACAAACACAAGCAGAACCAATCAATTTGCATTTCTCTTTTCAGTCGTTTTCCACGAGAGTTCTAACCACCATATCAGCTTTCCACCACCACCAAATCCGCTGTCGATCCGCTGGAAGATCGCTGCTCAGAAGCTGCAGCTGTCGTCGCTGCCAATGTGGCTGGCAGGGGGAGATCTTAAGCTTCGATTTATGGGACTTGCGACTTATTAACACGCAGCACGCTCTGTCAGTGATTTTTGCACGGCTAGAAATTCGCACATCGTGTGATGCGCGGCACAGCGAAGCGCAGTGGTGTGTCTCAAGGGGGGTCGGAGGGGTTAGATCAGAGGCCAGCAGCGTCGTATGTTATGTGCACTGAAAAAGTTCCCAGGCAGCGCAGTCGGCACACGCACAGCTAAAAAGCTTCGGGTGGCTTCGGCGGCCTGTGCATAGAGAACCGCCGCAGCGGCAGAGAAACAGCTTCGTATGGCCCCATGCACAATTGAACGGCTACCGCAGCGGCAGAGCAGCAAGAAACGTTTTTGGACTTCATGTCTGTTGTCTGTGCGGGCAAACGCACTGCTAGCGTGTGAGTTTCTACCTGCTGATCCCTGATTTAAAGCCCAACAACAGCTACACCCCAAAACCAGAGAGCAAAAGTGCCAAAGAAAGCTCACACTCTCTCTCTCTCTCTCTCTCGCTTACTGTTCTTCTGAGCAACTCTCTGAAAGGTAAATGCATAGTGAAGATCCGTTAGTCACGTGCGACAGAGAAGCAAGAAATGCTTTTGACTTCGTTTCTGTTGTCTGTGCAAACAAATGCACAAAAACATGTGACTGTTCACCTTGTCTCTTCCATCCAGCGAACAGAAACTCCATTAATTTCCATATGGCTGTTCGATGCCTTAATCCCTGCCTTATCCTCTATATGTGCCGTATTATTGCATGTAACCCTGGTGCTGAGCCCAGGGGGGCTGTGGGACGATGCCACTGTCGATAATTAATTTGCACCCCGATTGTGAGTGTGGTGCGTGAGGCGAATTCGCTACAAATGATCAGCATTGTGTTGCATGCAGCCTCGTTATGGGTTCAATGCTCCCTGCACCACGCACTGCGTTTCAGATTCGATTTCAGATTCAGCTTCAGATTGCAGCTCCCTCAGGTAGAGTTTTAGTTACGATTACCGGCTGGCTAGCTGGTTGGGTCCAAGCAACTCCAAGCAACGGCCACCCTGGGTCATTAGCGTGCCACATGTGCGCGTGGCCTGTGCCAGGTATGTACATACTTATGTATGGCCATAAGGGTTGCCGCTTAAATGAGACGTTACCAACACACCGGCCTGACCGAGCGACCACTCTGGCTGTGGCTCTGACTGTGACGCTGGCTGTGGCTTCGGCTCCAGCGTTGCCCTGCTCATAATTGGACAAATGTCCTGCCTTTTCCTTAATTAATGCATCTAACGGAGTGAAATAAATGTGTGGTGTGTGTCTGCTCTAAGCCCATAATGGTGAATCAAATGTAACTCTTTGTACACGCTTTGCTGTATTACATCTTCAGATGGTGAGCAAACCCTCTATCGTATCTCTATCGCCAGACACATTCACACCTCTTCGTTCTTGCATGTTTGGAGCTTGCTCTTTGGCCGCAAGGACCGGCAGCCATTAATTCTAATATCTACTCATAATAAACTGAATTTTCATTCATAATCCGATTTGTTATGTATACTTACACACACGTACATATGTATGTACATATGTATGTACATCTACATTGTATATGCTCCGAGGAATGTCTGTGGGTGTGTGTGTTTTGTGTGGCTGGACCGCTTTTTGTCACCTGACCAAAAAAAAAAAAAAAAGTGATAAAAAAAAGCGCAGCAGGAGCCCATCATACAAGCACCAGCCAGCCAGCAGCCACCATATCTAATGCCACCTGCAGATCTCTCTCTAGCCTCCACACCACTCTCCTACTCACTCTCCCTCTCTCTATCGCACTGCAAGTGTGGGTGCGTCTGTGTAGGATATTGAACTCTGACACAATGCTATGTACACGTACAATTCGCATGTGCCACATGGGGAGAGCGCTATCACAGCTGCCGGCCGGTGGCCAAGTTGGATACATGGTGGGGGGTCTGTCTCCACTTCCTGGAACTCCAAGCTCTCGCTCTCTCGCGCTCCGCTCTCTCTCTCTCTATTTCTGTGTCTGTATTTGTGGGGCGTTGTTTTGATTTTCATAGATTGCGCAATTTTCATCCAAAAAAAAACAACAGCAGGAAGCAAATTCAAAATGTGAGAGAGCAAACTCTGTCTACTGCGCATGCAGCACGCGGCTGTATATGTGCTTGGCTTTGTCTGTGTGTGCGTTGCTAATGGGTGGGGGGTGGCAGGTGGAGTGGCGGTGTCCTGCGCACAATGCGCGGAAATTGAATTTGCGGCGAAAGACTCTGAAAAGAAACAGCAAAATAAGGACAAAAGTGGCACTCGCTCGATGGTCGCCAGAGGTAATACCCTTAAGGTTGTTGGCAGTAGTAACTTATGTACGAATGTACATCACTTGATGTAAAGACATCTCTGCAAATTCTATGAAAGCTTCAGACACTTGCCAAATTGCTTCACTTCTCATTTAGTTTTCAAGGAAAATTGCAAGAATTTTGTTTGCTAATTTGAGTAATATCTTGATGGGATTTATGTAGATTTTTCATTATCAGATCTGACACCCCGAATGGCGGGCGGGCTGAGCCTAAATCGAGTGACGATCTCGTCCGGGTGGTGGAAAAAGGCTACAAAGATTTCGATCGAAATTATAGCACCCCGTTTAGGCAGGGTATAGGGCAAGGCTTCTTCATGGCTGCCTGCCGGTTGGATGTACACGTGTGCGCCTATGTATGTGTGTGTGTTGTGTGTGTGTGTGTGTGTGCTTGTGTGTCCAAAACATAACGACCGGCTTTTGCTTTTGCTTTGTTATTTCGTTAGCACATCAAATGGTTCTTGACATTCTCTTTCTATCTTTTTTTTCTGTTTTTGCCATCTTCATATTTTCTCATAAATTACAACAGATACGTGTATCTGTGTGTGTGTGTGTTTTGGGGATTGTGTATGTTCACATACCATAACAAATGGCATTAGTGTGTACATAAAATACCTGACAACACGGAAGGACACCACCAACATGGGTAGACAGCCTCAGAACAGCACAGAACAGAACAGCAAAATCAGCCAACAAAAAAACACATTTAATTGTCCAGGCAGACATTAACTGGTAGATCAGTGGAGAGAGAGAGAGAGTGAGGGTGTGAGTGGGGGGCTCACAGGACAGACATGACACAAAGAGTAAGAGAGAGAGAGAGAGAGAGAGGATGGGCGGCCAGTCGGGGGATGCCCGGCATTAATGAAACAAAAGCAAGCGAAATTAAAGCTTAATTTACATAATTGAGACTGATAACGAGTCACCAGCACCCTACCCTGCTGGACACGACACAGATTATACCCTCTACATATGCATGTAGCAACTCTCCTGTCTACCATTTCTCCACCTAGATCTCTTGGCAAAATTCTAGTAAATATCTGCAGCAGGGTGGGTGTTAAGCCAGGGTGTCTCGTGCTTGGAAAAACTTCTTGCCAAAGATATATTTTTTTGAACATGAATTTTGAATTTTCCGGAACCACCCTTTCGCATAGCAAACTTTCACCCGCACCCCCCACCAACAGTTGAAGCTCAAAAACTCAGACTCAAACCCCGAGAAGGTTTTTTTTGCTTCTTGTATTGGGGGATGCTCGATGCTTGGCAACTTTAAAATTGGTTTTCAACTCGAAGCGCGGACAGAGCTGAGAGTAAACTTTTCTAATTAATTGCTTAGCACTTCATCTGTTTTGGAAACTTGTTTCTTGTTTCCACTGATCCCGAACCCCCTATTCTGCGCTGTCCCTAGCCGTGTCTAGGAGTTGGTGGATGGTGGAAAGCACTGATGGATGGCTGGCTGTAATGTATATAGAAATGGCAGGGGACTGGACTGGCTTCCAAATGGAATGTTTTGTTTTGTGTTTCCCCCCAGTTGATGCAGTTTATTTGTTATATTTTTTGTATGTTCGGGCTCCCGAAGCGTCTGTGCGTCCTGCAAGCTCGTACCGCCTCGTACCATCGCCTTTTTGCCGTAATCCTACCCCGTTTTGGCTGCAGCCGGATGCTGTCCATTTCAATTATCGTACGTCAGACCCTCTGGAGTGGTGCTTGAATTTTGAATTTTGTACAACCATTGTAGAAAAACTCTTTTGTCGCTATGTGCCGGCCTGTTGTTGCCTGTTGTCAGTTTGTACATTTTTTGATGATCCCAAAAAGAAAACCACAACGGCAGCAGCATCAGTTCTGGATTTAGAACTCATGACAATGCTCTACGGGAAAAAGTACAAGAAGAAACGACACTTCAATCTACAATTGGTTCCTGCTCCTTTTAATTCAAATATCTACTTAAATGTCGAAGAGAAACCGCTTTGCCGTGCTCACCATGGACATCTTCTGCAGCTCTTCGAGCACTTCGCCTGTTCCCTGTCACTGTAGCGCATTGCTGGCAGCTCTGCTGGCCGAAACTTTTTGCTGGATTTGAAATATTTGTTTATGGATTTCCATGTGGTTGGGCTGTGGAGCGGTGCTTTCTGTATGTTTTGTTGTGTGAGTGTTTTTTTCGGTGGTCTGGTGGTGGTTCGACGTCCTCTGCTGATGCTGCACTTTGGCTAGCCGCGAGGCAGTCGCTGGTCAGCGTTGGTGGTGGTGGTGGTGCTGCTGCTGCTGCTCCTGGCAGTCATCGGTGGTGCCCTTTTCGGTGGTGGAAACTTTTGCTTACGCACGGGAGTACGGGGGGGCCAAAGTGCACTTCAATTGCATTAATTAAAGAATAGCAAAAAACGGATGGCAAATAAACTTTTCTTTATCCCTTAGCATACTTTTGAGGGGTCTGGGAATATTTACATACACTTTATGTACCCGCACATACATATGCATGTACATACATACATATTTACATATTCTTTCTATGTTTTTGTGGCTGCAGCTTAACCAACACTGAATGTTAGAAATGCTAAAAGTAACAGATATACTTTCATTATACAACACTGCCCTCAATTGAATTTCCAGCAATTCGCTCGGAGAATTATTGCACATCAATTTAACATTTAATTCTATTTAAATATAATTTTTGTTCACGCTTTTCGGCGCCTCCATAAACTGCCTCTGATAACACGCAAACTTTTCTTTATTATCCAGCACTGGCACTGGCACTGGCACTTCCATATGGATCACGCTCTTGGTTTTCCTTGCACATACACATTTAATCTGTGCCATTTTGCCGAGAATGCATTTCGCTTTTCTCCGACTTTTCCTGGCCAATTTCAATACTTTTGATATGCGAAAGTTGCGGGGAAGAGGAGTGGATGGGGTGGTGGGGTGGTGGGGTGGGGAGGGGAGGGATACATGTTGAAAGCGCAGCGCATGCGTCATATTGATTTTAGCGATGCCGATTGCCGCATCCGGCTCAAAAACTTCAAAGGGAAGCCGCCTCCAATTTGCCAAAATGCAATACCAGAGGAAAACTTTCACCCCATCGACACATAGACACATAGACACACACACACACACCCAGGAAAGGATACTTTTGGTGTAATTTCCTTTAACTTTCGACTGGGCCAAATGGCCCACGAAATTGAATGTGGTCAGTGCGAAGGACATGGCCCACAAGGCTCGTGGAAGCCTCAGAAAAGCACCCAAAGGACAACTCAAAACCCGAATCCCCCACCCAACACACAAAACTTAATTACCGAACAAGTGTGTGCCGTTTCTGTACCCAATCAATCGCATTCAAAGCCATTCAAAATGTCACTGGGAACTAGGCTATAATTCACCCAAAAATAATTCCCCATTCAACGAGAGACAAAAGCTTTTAGAGCTTAGTCCATGAGCCCATTGGATGCCCAATTGAATTCCATTCTTTGCGAGTTGCAAAAACTGTATTTTGGCTACGGAAAATGCAATGGCGGGCAACCACTGGACAAGAGGTGAGACTGAGCCTTGAGTACGGGAGGGGGCTCCGGCTCAGGAAATCAAATCGTCAGCAAGGAAGGAAGGAAAATTCCAGACGGCAAAGGCCACACAAGCAGCAGCAGGAGGAGAGGGTAACGGAGGAGTGGCTGGAGCACAACTCTTTGGGAAATTCAATTTCTGAGTGCTGAAAGCCTTAATTTTGTTTGCTCGCCAACTCGCCTGGCAAAAAGTTTTCTAATAGAATTGAAATCCACTTCTCAGCCATGGAGAAGCGAACCAGCGAGGCCTGGGCGTGGCCCTGGAAACGCGTTTTAATTTGCAGAATCCGCAAAAAGCAAGGCGAAAGATGGAAACTGAAAAGAAAAAAACTTGTCTCAAGATTTCCCCCAAGCCAGAACGAATGCTGAATGGATATCCCAAATGGGTCTCCCATTGTGTGGGATTTTCCCAACAGAGCAGGATGGCACGTAATTTCCTATAGCAGCTTTTCAACGAGTAACTGTAAATCTGTTGCCATGCAGCCTGCACTCTATACGAAGGAGAATTGCAGCAAAAGTGCAGAAATTTAGCTGTTTAAAAAGTCTTGAATAGTTCAACGGATGAATTATTTATTTACGCATTTTCAAGCATCAAACACATGTTCTAGAATGTGTTGGAACAGTCTATAGGCATTTCCTGATCTCCTAAAATGATGAGATGGTAAATATGTTTGCAGACTGAACAGAACATCAGAGATCTTGTCATAGCACAGGCTGACATCTGAGTAAGCCCTACTGAAATCTATTTAAACCGATTAATACCGATTAAAACCGATTAAAAGTACTGATTGATGCCTCTAGACTCTCTGTCGATGATGGCCCATCAGGGCTAAAGATTGGGCTGAAAATTGGGCAAAAGTTTGAGCTGAAGGTTGGACTAAAGATTGGACTGCAGATTGGGCTAAAGGTAGGTCTGATGATTGGGCTGATGATTGTGCTCTGCTGGTTTGGGCTCTGATGGGCTGCAAACTTGAGCACCACTGCCGAAAGTTCTGTGAGCATTTACATGACAGCAAAATGCTGCTCAGACAAAGAGACAGAGGGAGAGCGAGAAGGAGAAGCAGAAGGAGAGCTGTGGATGGTGCAAGAGACAACAGACAGCAGACGGCAGACAGCGAGGAGGAAGAGCGAGTGAGTGAGGCTGCATTTTCAATTATACGATGCATGTACATACATACATATGTATGTACATGTTATATACGTATTTAAATATATATTATGTATAGCATGTAGATATTGAATGCATTGCATGTACCGTGTTCTTGGCGTAGTTGCTGCTGCTGCTGATTGCATAATAATCTCCTCCACCACCACCAGCCATCAACATCATCATCCTTCCTCAGTGCTGCTCAGAAATTTCTCACTCCCACTCCACTCTCTCTGTCTCTGTCTCTCTCTCACTGTCCCGCTGTCTGTCTGTTTGTTTGTCTCTTTCGCTGCCTGTATGTTTGTCTCTTTCACTGGCTGGGCATCGAATTCTGAGTGAATTCTCTGAATGTTGGATTTAAATAATTGATTTTGTTGTACATTTATTGGGATGTACATGTGCTTATGTATGAGTAACAATTTCGTTACACTTTACATCTACTACCACTGCCACGTCCTGCCACCTTCGCTCAGCCCCCGTTCATTGCCCCTTTTTAGCGTTTTAGTCGTTCTATTTGAGGACTTGCAGCATCTGCCACATCGTGTCTCAGAGCTCAAATTCGGATTAGAACCACTCACAGCTGGCATGATCATTTGTGTATTTTTGGATATCAAATATAAGATATTCAACAATTTTGTAGAGCATAATTAAATGTCTAATTCGAACTATATGCCACTTGAATTTATCATAAAAGTGCAGCTTAGATGACAGACAACAGATCGTGTGTGATCGATGCACCAGGAACAAAGAAAATCATATTAAGACCCATTGAACTTCCCCACTTTATCCCTCATGAGAGATATTTATGGGTACACATGCTCTATATTTAATAAGCCCATCAAAACTGATCATATAAGCCCACAAACACGTATAATTAGTTACTATTAGAACCCACAACCTTCACCTAAAAATATACATATATAATCATTGCTTTAGGGTGGTGTATTTCTGGACTTATAAACCCTAACAACCCGCCGTGGTAGTCACTGTTTTCGTTGAATTATTCACTGCGACTATGCGCCGTAAAATTCTGCCAACTTGGCTTGTGCTTTTACTACTCTGTCTATCTATTTCCCAGGCAAAGTAACGCCATTAAATATGCAATTCTAATATTAGAAACGCAGACCTGCGTTTTGATTTTGATTTGATTTGATTGTACATCATTTCGTAGACAATTTGCGATGGGCGCATCATCATCGTCGCAGTCAAAGTGGATAGAAATTCTAGATTAATTTGTGCCAATTTAAAAATCGATGAAATTGCTGCGAAATCGTTGCACAGGAGTCGAGCGTCGGCGGAGGAGTCCAGCCAGTCCAAGACCCCTCCACAATTTGCATTGGATTGTGGCTGAGTGGGAGTGCCGCCAGACAATGCAATGGGCAGGAGAGAGAGAGTGGCAGGACTTATAGAAAGAGAAAGAGTGAACAAGAGAGACAGAGAGCTGGCTGTAGCTGTGGATGTGGGTTGGGGGCCTCAACAATGCAATCAACGAACACAATTAATACACAAATTGCCAGTCGAATAATTCGATTGGAAAATCCCCGGCAACAACAACAACAACAGAAAAAAGATGCGGAAAATTGCAATTGAAAATTCCTGATATTGTCGTTTTATACATGTACATTTAATTGCATTCCTACGTAAGTATTTTTTGTGCACAGCATTTCAATGGAATATTTGAAAAATTGTTACACAGAAATGATAACTTTGGTAATGGCATTTTTAAACTGTCTCTCTTGGTCTAAAATAATTTTTGCAAGCAATTAAATTATATATTTGAATATAGATTTAGGAAAATACTTAGTTATACAATAAGCAACTGTTTTCTGAGACAGAAATCAAATAAAAATGTAGCGACAACCCAACCAAGTTTCGTTTGCATTTAAGAAATGTTTAGATATATTTCTTAGCCTGGCACTCACCTCATAGGTCGTTGTCCTTAACTGATATTTTTTGAGTTTTATAAAATATCACTTTACAGCTGATCTAATGCTCCTTCCTCATGCTCTCTCGTGCCCGCTTGCTCTCACGCCTCACGCGGCCTGTCTTAAGTTTTTCTTGTTCAGAATAAATTCTTGCAGCTCGACGTTGGATTAGGTTTTAGTTGTTGTTTTCTGGTTTTTTTGTTCTATTCATTAATTTGGCATATACTTTGTTAACCGATTTTTGAGGTCAGAGGCTCTCTGCTCTGCTCTCTGCAATAAAATATTTATTTTCGTTTCGTCGCTTCTTCTTCGAGATCGTTGGAAGTCCGTTTTTTTCTTGTTGTTGTTCTTGTTCGTATAAATATTTATTTCTTTAAGAAATTCAAGTCTTTTTTTAACGTTTTCTTTGCTCTTGCTGTTTATTCATGTAAATATGTATAATTTTTATAATATTTTTATATATTCCAATAAAAAAAACCCAGTTTTTAATCGTGTTTAATATTTAGTTAAGTTATTATTTATCATTATTTTGGTGTTGTTTGTTGCGTTTTGATTTCGTTTTTTATTTCTTGTTGTGAGTGTTTTCGGGAGCTTTCGCTGCGCACCGCACTGCCCGCTCGCCAAAATTCTATAAATTCAGTATAAAACCTTGTGGTACATAGGGTTCGGGTTCGGGTTCGGGTTCGGTTTCTGACTCTTATATTCTACCTACATACACATATCGTGTGCAGACACACTTTATATATATATTTCTAGCTAGACGCACTTGTAACCAACAAAGAAAAAATATGTATGAAAATCTAGCGCGAAAACTTAGTTTTTGTTGTATTTATAATTGTATTTCGCACTATTAATTTAGTTATTATTATTTGCTATTATTTATGAATATATTTAGTATTGTAGTATATTTAATTCTCGAATTTGGTTTGTGGGTGAATTGCTTTTGGTCTCTTTCTCAGTCGATAACACAAAACGAAATGGTACAGTGGAAAAGTCTGATGAAGATCAAGATCGTATGTATGTAGATAACTCTTTGTTGGTAATTTGTATTTTTGTATTTCTCAATGAATTGTTTTGGCTGCCAGCAGACTTTCGTGTGCGCTCCGAACCGTGGCTGAAACGAGAGGAAAAACAGGAAACGGAAACGATGGGAAAAGTGCAGCGATAAGATATCTATTTATCCCCAAGAGCATCGGGAATACTTCTGGCAGGGCCCAGTCGTAATTAGGTCGCTGGGCCACACCCATTCCCGTACGTACGCACACAGCTGCACACACACACACTTATGTAGCAGCAAGATCTCTCTTACTCACTCCACTCACACTCACACACTTGTACAAAAATGGAGCAAAAAAATGGATCAAAAACTGCCACAAAACAAGAACTGTCTGAATGGATCTCCGCATGGGTTGGCACCTACAGCAGAAGCCCGGCTCTCTCGTCGTTTCTCCGTGGGATTGCCGTGGGGCTGCCTTTCCTTTTGTGGATTTTACTCTGTGTGTTGGATTGCAGCGGCTGACCGATATTCGATATTCGATACTCGATAGTTGCCTGTGTGTACTACGGAAACAAGGAGGAAATCATATAGCGACGCAAATGATAAATTATATGAGTAGAATAATACAAAACGCGCTTAAAAAAGAACCGCGTTTGCTGGATACGCCGAAGACTGCTTGACTCGTACTGAACCCACGGAGTGAGAGGACCCGTAGAGTGCCGGCACTGGCCTACCATTCAGCAGCAGCAGCGGCAGCAGCAGCAGCGACAGCGGCAGCAGCAGCAGGCGTTAACGTATCCCGTGTTGAGACTTTCCAGCCAAAAACCAGCAACGAACGAGGAGTCGCAACGAATGGACACCCCGTGGCAGAAGCAGCAGCTACACGAAAGAGAAGTTTTGTGTAAAATAAAATAAAATAAAATATCTAAATTATTAAATATACAAATAGAACATCCCTTGCAAACTCTCGCAAATATTAAAGCTTAAATTAAAAATTAAAATCAGTTGACAATCGTTGAGGCACAAGTGAGCCCAGCACGCCCACCCTGTACAGGGTGTAGCAGCCGGCACGAAGAAGCTTTCGGGACAGCTTTCGTTTCGGTTCGTTTCGGTTTGGTTTGGCTTGGCTTGGTGCCGACTCGGCAGCAACTCTACAAGCGGGAAACTCTCCAACGAGTCCGTGCACTGGGGCCGGCCCCATGCCATGCGGGGGCGGGGTACATTCGAAATCATTTGGAAATGCATTTACAGGACTTAATGCGGCGTGGGTGGAGCATGGGCGTGGGAGTGGCAAAGGCACTGGGAATGTATGCCACGCGTTATCCCCATGTAATCTCAGTGGCTGCGGCCCTCGAAGCACCCAAACAAAAAAGGAAAAGCAAAAAGGAACAGCGCCCCACACAATACGAAAGAGAAACCAAAAGCGATTTGGAAATTTGTGTGCAAATGTTTGCACTGGGCTTCTGTGCATTCGCATTTGAAATTAATTGGAAAGTCTTTGTCTCTGGAATGCAGACAGGATGCAGGATGCGGGTGGACAAGTGTTTGCACAACCATTGAAGAAAGCCTTTGGTACGGCAAAACGAACACCATTTTCGGCCAACTTTTGTCTAAGAATAATTAAAGTAGTTCCACGGAAATATTCTGTAAATAATTATAATTATTTAGAGCGTATTTTTGGTTCGTACATTTTCTCTCTCTGTCGCTTCCCTTGGCATTGCAGCTGGCAGTGCCTATCGGTAATGAGAGCTCGCTCCTTGCTGCGCATCAATCTTCGTGGCCATCAATTTGTGGCACAGATTAAGTGGGGACGCGGACACTTAAGCTTGAGTCCTGCACCTGCACCGGCGTCAGCATCAGCACCATCCATGGCCCTGCTCGCCACCGCCACAGCCACAGCCAGCGCCGGAGTGCTCGTGCCTGCAAGTCAATTGCAATTAGTGAGCTTAACCAACATTCGGGTCAACTCGGAGCCATTTCAATTAATTAAAATAAATAATGCAATTATGTGTGCGCGGCACAGCAGAACCGCTGAACCGCTTCAAGCAGCAGCCCACGCCCACGCCCACGCCCACATCCTGCCATGTCCCTATTCCAATTTCAATTCCAATTGCAAACGCAGTGCCAGTGCCAGTGCCTGCGACTGTGCCTGTGCCCGCATACAAATGTTTGCATTATCCAAGCAAAATCCTGAACTGGATACATAATGCCCGCCTGCAGTGCTCCAAGATATACGAGTGGGGATATACCCTGCCGCTGCCGCTGCCGCTGCTGCTGCTGCTGCTGCTGAAGGGCGGATGCAGTTGCGCAAGGCTCTGGGCTCAGAGCTGTTGAAAGCTCTGACGCGCCTTCAAAGCTCACAGCGGCTTAGGGGCGCTGGCTGGTTCCGTGGAGACTTGCCAGCACCCAGCCCCTTGTAGAGCTTGTCTCCCAGTGTGGGATAAATGGAGCCATTTCGGGTGCGTGGGCCAAAAATTGTGTCAAGATGGGGCGCGGTACATGCTCCACCCCAGAAATGAGCACAGGACGTTGCCCACGTAACCGCTGCGCACCAATAGAGACATTGATCCGAAAACTGGCCAAAATGCTTGAAGATGCGTTAAAGCTGAAAGGACTGGGCAGGGCATGCGGTCTATTGGCATCATCCAGTCACGTACTCGAGTCGCACGAGTTATGCCAAGTTCTACGAGAGTCAACATTGGAGTCTACGTAACTGAGTGCAGCACGGAGGTGGGGGCTTGGGGCGTGTGGCCCACCCGCTGCGCGTTTGTGCCTCAAGCTGTGAAATGCATAAAGGAAGCAAACGCCAAAAGAAAAGTGAATTGAAAAGCCCCACCTTGGCCATAAGCCCCGCCATTAAATCAACTCATTTTTGGCTTTAATTAGCGTTTAGCGTTTCGGGAAAACCCCTTAAGGAAATGCTAGAAAAGAATACGAAAAAAAGTTTGTAGACTTGCGTGAATATATTTAATTACTCATTCTTTAAATATGCATTGTCGGCCACCCAAAATTTGTTTTAAAAAAAGATCCACTTACACAGATGTGCCTTGAATATTGCCAATTCGTGGCAAAATCTTCGATTCATCATTTTTGCACTTCTCGGTTCAGGGAAAATGTTGCACAAGCTTTAGCAGAATAATTGATTAAACAATTAATTTAATTACATTTTAAAACATATTTGAGAGAGTGTTTGAAAGACTTCAAGCCAGAGATCGAGGGCTCTGCATTCGTATCGTACAAAAGATCAGCGAACTTCGAATTTTGCACTTATGTTGAGAGAGTTTTTTAGAGTTTTTAAAAGATTTCCAACCAGAGATAGAAATTAATTATTACTCAATCTAATAATTACATAATTGCTGTTTTATTTATGGTTTAAAATACAAAAAAAGGGGCAAATAAAATGTCTTCAAATGTCTTCGCTCATTGTGGGCGTGGGATATTCAATCGTATCGTATGACAGACCGCAGCGGGAGTCGGTGGTCGGTGGTCGGGCCTCTGTCTTTGACAGGGGCATCGCGACATGAGCGACCTTCAACAGGTGCGCTCGCTCAGCCAATTAGCATATGCACTTCGAGGCAGGCAGTAGCCAGACCACTCCATCAGCCAGCATGCAGCTCACTCTGTGGCAAGGACAGGGCCAAACATCCTCACTCAAGAGGCGTTTTAACGCTTCAAATGCATTACGAGCACGCCTCGAAGGGGGTTCAAAGGAGACATATGCTTGTGTGTGGGCTTGAAGGGTTGTCGAAGCAGTGCTTGGGGTTGAGGCTACGGGAGGTGGCACTGTAATTGCTTTAAGAGGCAACAAAAAAGGAATCACACAAGTCGCTGCACACCAGCTAATTCCATGCTACCCCCCACCCATCAAAATAAGAGAGCGACAGAGAGACAGAGAGGGAGAGAGAGGGAGAGCAAAGAGCCACAGAACTTTGAACAGCCATCGGAGTGACTTCCGCTTCCGGTTGCCGCACTCCGTCCGCTTACTTAAATGCTAATCAGCTGAATGGAAAATCAGTTCATCTAAATGCCGTCCCCCCCTCAACATCGATTGAGTATCTACATATGTACATGCATATGTACATATATGTACGTGGAAGTACATTTTTATGTACAATCTGTATGTAGTCATGAGTGTCAAACGATAGCCAACGATCTTTCAATTTGTTATCGATCAGTAAAACGATCGATCAAGTGCTTATCGCACACTTGACGATTATTGATCGGAATGCAACGGCAAATGCGACTCTGCATTAAAAAAGAAACAGGGAAAATTGAATAAAAATTACTAAGAAAATCCATGAGAGTCTGAACTTTGGCTAACGAAAGTTTGTTTCATTTTACATATACATATGTAGCTATGACACGCACTGTACGTATGTAAATAGATATTTATGCAGGCATTTGGCTGTTCTTTTAATTTGTGAAGTATTCGAGGATTTCACACATTTGCAACCCCCGAAATACAGGTGGAAATCCATACATTTGTTCATACATACATACATATGTACATACATATCTACATACATATGTACAATTGTGATGCTGATGTATGGCCCCCAGCGTAATGTCAACTATGCAGCATGCCCCAGACACACACACGCACACCCACCCACCCACGAACCCAATTGTACATAGGAAGCACACACGCATTCATATAAGTACATATTTACATACATACATACATATGTACATATGCATATGTAAATGCGCCCACACGGCGAGGACTGCAGATGTGCAGCTTCTCGCTCTCTCTCCCTCTCGCCCATTCTTATATGTATATTTGGCAGCCATGCTATTCGCACTGTAGGTGTGGCCACATATGTATGTGTACATACATACATACATATGTGCATACATATGTACATATCTCTGTTTATAAAAGAACAAATCTAACGATGCGTTATGGGAATATTTGCATTCGAAATTGAGAAATTTTCGCTCTCTATAAATGTGCGTGCGTATCCACAGATTCATTGTCATGTTGTATATGTACATATGTATTTATGTCTGTACATACATATGTATGTACGTGCATCACATACCAATGGGAAAGTGCCTACAGGGTGCCACTGCAACAGTCACAAAAGTGGCAAAGTGAAAGTGAAAGCACAGGTTGAGGCTATAATCTTCTGATTCTGATTTCATCTTTCAATCTTTGCCCAAAACGTGCTTTGGGTGTCCAGCAATCTTCGACCGACAATCTCTCAATATTTGCAGAGTTTCTTGCGAATATCTCACCCTGTGCCAGCGTCAGGCTTGAGCTTGGGCTTGGGCATGGGCTTTTTCATCGGCATCGGCATGGCAGGGACCTATACAAATAATTCTCACATTTCTCGAACAAATAAGCCAAGCGCACGAAGCTCAGTAAAAGCATGCTCGAAACAACAACAACAACAGCAGCACAAAGAGAGCGAGAAAGGCAACCGAAAACAGCAGAAAACGAGAAGCCCTCGGAGGCATTGAAAATGCTTCTTGAATGTATCACACACACAGACACACACAGGCAGACATACAAACAAGGATACACCCAAAAACGCATGACCAAAAATTCATTCAACCAGCGAAGCGTAAAACCAAATCCCCCGACCCGAACTCCAGCCCAAGCCCACACCCCACACCCCAAAAGCTACAACCCCCAACTACAGCCAAAGCGAAGCATTCAGCTTTCACCTCGTGTTCCGGGAGGGGTGTGTGGGGCATGTGGAATATGTGACTGGCAGTTGCCATATGGATTGAATATGTTTGCCATGCAGAAATATGCTTAAAGTGCACACGGAGAGCGACATGAAATGAGCGCCGCAATTGGCAAAGAGTGCCACAAAGTTTCGTACCCCTGCGCTGATTCAAGCGACGATTCCAGGGAGGTGAACAAGGCACAAAGCTATCAATTGTAACTATCATTAAACCGAAACAATTTCCTTGGCGTACATTTAGGATTTAGGGATTTAATTATGCTAATTTCGCTGTAACAAATTGATTCTTCCCATTCGGAATAATTATTCTTGCCGAATCAGCTGCAGAAATTCAACTAAAATGAAAGCCCAAATGTCCAGGCAGCGTCTCCCGAGACATATCTATGTATGGTTCAGCAGCTGATTGATTTACATTTACAATTTTCTGGACGCTCTGCAAAATCATGGAATGAAGCTAAGCGCATGGTTTTTTTTGTGTTTGTTTTGTTTTGGTATTGTTTTCGTACCTCTAAATATGTGTCTAATTTATTATAAATATACATACAGTCGCCAAAAATGTTAAAAGAAGTCAATACGCAGCCCAGGCAGACCCAGACCCAGACTCAGACCCAAAACATGCACAAATCTCAAGAGGATCCTGGGAAGAACATCTGCTGCCGGGCATGCCGGGCACTTTCAATGTGGCAAAGACTGGAATGGAATTTAGTGTGTCTGGTTACCGGGCAGCACTGCCTTGGCGGCCGCCTGGGTAACGGCCTTAAGGACAGACGGTGCTGTGGGCAGTGGCATAGTGGCCACCGGTGAGTCGGGCGGATTGTGGAAAAAGTACAGCATAAAGCCGGCAGCCAGCACAACGTGAGCACTGAGGATGCCAATGATGAGGAACAGCGAGAACTGGGAGTTGCGCAGCGCCGGCGTCAGTACGGCAATCAGCACGGTGCCCGACAACAGGGCAGCGGTAATCACGAGCAGCCACTGCAGCAGAGAGATCTGCAAAGAAAGCAAAGCAATAAAAGAGGAATCCCCACAGGGAGCGCAAGCACTTACATTAATCACCCAGAGAATGGAGACGGGTATGTAGATGGCCAGGCTGTAGCCGTAGATGCACATCAGGGACAGCAGTGTGGGTGTGTAGGTGGCCTGCAGAGTGTAGCGGATAGCGCCAGAAAGAAAGAGATGGATGATGAATATCAAAGAATGTGAATTAGAGCGGGATGGAGGATGGTGCACTTACGCTATCCGTTTCAACGGCATCCGCCTCATTGACGGGCTTCAGGCTGTACTTGAAGAGGGCCCACAGTATGGCCGGCAAGATATTGGCATACAGAAAGATGCAAGTGGCCGCGTACGAGACCAAATGGAAGTTGTAGTGCCAGTGGTAGCCATCGCTGGCATGATGCAAGTAGCTGGCTATGTTGCCGCTAATGGCAATCGAGAAGATCTGCAAAGAAAATTGCATTTAAATTTCAGCTTCTTCTGCTGCTGCTGATGCTCCATCTTACCAGTGTGACGGTTATCCAGAAGGGGCCATAGAGATCGGGATTTTCGCCAATGTTCATGCGTAGATAATTGCCAGATGCCCGCTTGGGTATCATCGAGTTGGCAATGCGCTCCAGCACCATGTAGGTGTCCACGTTGAAGAACTGCTGATAGTACTCGATGGTAAGAAAGGAGAGGCGTGCGCCGCCAGTGCCGCCGCCGCCGCTGCCAGATCCATCTAGGGCCGCGTTCTGCGCATTGTTGGCGCCACCACCTGCCATGGCCTGTGCGGAAGTGCTCATGTCGTAGATGAGATCGGCCAGAGGATCACCGCGTTGACGTTGTGCACTGCTATGGCCGCCAGCTCCGCCAAATCCACTGCCAATGCCACCTCCGCCGCCGCCTGATGCATGCGTTGGCGAGTTCACATTGATTTGCGCTGGTGCGCCGCTGTTAGTTGCGCTTGTGCTGCTATAGTCGCGAAACTGTAGCAAATCGTCGGCAGTCGGTGTCTCCATATCGCTGGATGCACTACGAAATTCAGTTTTATGTAAATATTACACGTATTTTCCACTGCGATGTTGTCCGTCCTGTTCCAGGTATCGATAATTTTCACCCAGTTGGCAGTTCACGTTAAGTGCTGGCAGCCCTATCAGCTGCTGGTTGTTAGTCACTCAGTGATGAGAGTTTGGCTGGGGTCGTTATTGGCTGTTTATTTTTACTCGGTACTGGGAAATATTTTTAACAAAATGATTCAATAACGGATATATATGCTTACCATATTTCAATACCATAATAATGTACCCCGTCAATGCATATTTTTTCCTAATCTACAACAAAATTGAGTTATTTAGCTCGATTTTCCGCTGGTCACGTAGCGCATTTAGCCTTTTGTCGCTGTTATTGTTGCCATTTAGCCATTTGACGCAGCTATGGCTGTCATCACTCATAGAGCAACATGCAGCTACTCAACACTGAGGCCAAAACGCAACACTGCCCAACACTTTTTTGCTTCAGCAAAAGAATCGCAGAAGTTTCCATCCAGATTTGACGAAATTGTTTACTAAATTGATAAACTCAGTGGAAAAAGCCAAACAGTGCACGCTCCGAGCGCCAGCTTTGAACGTACTCCGGACACGCACGCTGCACAAACATTAAAATGCCAGTGAAAAATGGTGACTCCGATGGGGAAGGGGACGTCTCTGGGGCAGAGTCGGAGCGCTCCAACTCCAGCCAGGGCCGTGACTCCTCCGACGAGGAGGAGAACAACGAATGCGACTCCGATGACTCCTCCGAGATGGACGTCTGTGAAATCGAGCGCATTCGAGCCGAACACATTGAGGATATGCGTAAGAATCAGTTTCCCCCCACCACCACCACCAGTGGCAGCCATCCAACCCCTCCTCCATGATTCCCTGCCTAACGATGCATTTCCTACATCCACAGTGAGTCTGGAGCGGCAGTTCAACACGCTGCGCGAGCAATATTACTTTGAGCGCATCGCCTGGATCGAGAGCCAGCTGTCGGAGGTGCGTTCCGGCCGTTCCGAGGAGTATGTGCATCCCCAGAGGGACCTCGACAAGGTCTACCGCACCCGCATCGAGGTGGCCGATGTGCTGCGGAGATTTCGCCTGCAGAATATCGAACACAAGTTCCTGTCCGAGGAGCAGGCCTGCGTCCAGCATCTGGAGGTACGATCAATAAATCATATTTTCCCGCCAAAAATTTCACTAACCAAATCTCGACCCCACCACCCATCAATTCCCTATGCCGATGTAGAGCGAGAAGCATATGGTGGGAGAGAACCTACGAGAGGAGCTGGAGGAGCGGATACGACGCCTGGAAGAGGATCGCCACAACGTAGACATCTCGTGGGCCGACTGGGGCACGGACAAGCGGCAGAGCAAGGTGCGTGGGCCGGGGCGAAAGAAGGCCGTCACCGTCACTGGTCCCTATGTGGTGTACATGCTGCGTGAGGAGGACATCATGGAGGACTGGACGATCATCAGGAAGGCGCTAAAGCGCACCTCCACCACCAGTACAACGGGTGCGGGCCCCGCGCAAGGGGGTCCAGTCCCACCCACATCGGGTACGAGCGCACTGGCTGGTCCCACTGTCGGCATAGGAATGAGCATGGGCATGGGCATGGGCCTCTCCGCCCTCAGTGGCGGGGTACCGGCAATGGCCGCTGGCAGTGTATAGCGGTGGGGAACTGCTGCCTGCGCCCCCATGCGTACCTGACGGTGGCAGAGGCAGCAGCAGCTGCAGCGGCAGAAGCAACAGCAGAGCTTCTCCCGACTCGGATCGACACCCCCATCCACACCGCCACTCTCCTCATCCCGTTATTCCGCCTTCTCCCACTGTGGTGAGCCATGACTAAACGGTAAAAGGTTGATGGTTGGTAAACTGGAGTCTGGAGTCGTCGTCGTCTCGTGTCGTGTCCCACTCGGTTCCAAGCCCCACATTAAATCCTCCTAAATAGCTAGATGTAGTTTAAGGCACAGTTCGCACTCTCAATGTAAATTTCCACTGCAACCAAGCCAATCCCCTCGATGTAATTTATGCCTAAACATTTAAGCAAAATAAATTAACTGCAATTATTGTGTGTAAAATGTGTCTGCAGATTTTCTAACTGTAAGTCCCAACCGCAATGGAACGCCTTCGAATGTCCATTATCCAACACTGCATTGGGTTTATTACTAAATTTGCTCAAATCATTTCAATCAGAAGCCCTTGGCCTTGAGATGCTCACGCAGGACATCTACATAGTCGCCGTGGATGTGTATCTGCCCGCTGAGCTCGTTGACGCGCGTGGCACAGAGCTTGCCATTGCGCGCCTGCTCCACCACTGCACGCAGATCCTTCTCCAGAGCCCAGATGTCGCCTTGGACGCGACGCACCACCGTGATGCGACGCTGGCCACGGAAACGTGTGTGTAGGTACACGGGCACCATGTGATTCTTGGTGCGTGCCACAAAATAGCCGCTCTCCGAGCCATCCGACTTCTGTGGCTGCCACCCGGATGGGTAGTCCGTCTTCGCCACCGGCCGTGGCACAGTCTGGGGCGGCAACAGGCGTTCCACGAACTTCCAGACAGCCGCACTCTCGACGGGCTCGACCTCGGGGTACTGTTCCAGGCTCTGCACCTCCTTGGACGAGCGGAAGCTGGACAGCCGTGCGGGTTGCGTGTGCAGGGAACGTGTGAGCTGAAGCAATAGTGAAATGGCAATGAGTTGTTTAGATGCAGCTCAATGGTGGTCACTCACCTGGGCAAGTCTGTGGCAGAGGCCGCTGCCCAACAGGAGTTTCGTGCTAGCAGCCATGGTTTTTATACAACAAATTAACGTGAAAAACAACAGCTACGGGGGTTACATATGCGGTCCGACATGCAGCAGTGTTGGAAGGTATCGATAGCGATAGAGTATCGATACATCGATAGAGAGAGCGGCTGGAGCCAACATGAAAAATTCGTTAATATACAAACAGAATTGAATAGACACTTGTCGAGCTAACTGCCAACCAACAAGCAGCAGCTGCAGCATTTTGCAAGCTTCGCATGGGTATTAAAACATTTGAATACCAAATACTAATTTCGATGTATCGATCGGAGCAAGAAATGAGTTCTCATGCATTTTTGATGCACTAACAGCACTTGTTACTGATTGGAGCAGCGATTAGCTCTCCGCACAGTGGGAACGACAGCACATGGCGCTGCATCAATAATGATTACATTTTGTCTATCTTTCTCTCTCTCTCTCTCGCCTTCTCTCTGTTTACATAGCATGCAACAAATGCAGCCTGTGACGTCATCGCCGAAGCTTTTATCGCTTTTTGTCAACACCAACACCAGCACCAGTGCAACGTGGGCCACTTTACACACACACAACGTTGCAGCTGGCGCCCGCTGCTGCGTTTGATTTTTGCCACCACACAGCCCCCCAGCACCCAGCCCCACTTGCCCCCTCGCTCAGCGCTTATACAATTTTTATTGCATTGCAGCTGTTGGCTCATTGTTGCTTTTGCAAAAACACACAGCATAAAATGTGTGCACTGCAGCTTTTTTGCAGCTCCCCCCTCCCCACAATCAGCTTTTCACGCTCAGTTTTCGTTGCGCTTTCGATGCGACCAGTTGTCGCCTCGCCGCCTCACTTGCTGCTCCTTTGCCCCACCACTTGCCGATTTTCGCGGATATTGCAGATTGCAATTTGGCGCGCGCGAAACTCTGTCCGTTATACTGTGCGTTCCACTGTGCATCAGCAGCAGCAGAGTGCGTCTTACTGTGTGTGGGTGTGATGTGATGTGCTTGGCCGCGGGAGATAACGGTGCCAGGACAGTGTTGTAAAGCTGTAAAATATGGCCCGCAAGGACGATCCCGTTTTCAATGTGAAATTCGTGCAGCTCGTGGAGAGCCAAGCCTGTCTATGGAACTACACGCATCCCGGCTACAGCAAGAAGGAGGAGGTGCAGCGCGCCTGGCAGCATGTGGCCAATGAAATCAAGGACACAGGTACGACGGGGGGAGGACACCACCACCTGACTGATAATTGCTGATCATTTCATTTCAACTCTAATCAAATTTCATTTTCATTTTAGCGTTTGTTTTTTTTTGTTTGTTTGTTGGTTTCAATTGCGTGCTCATTTGCCTCTTGTTCGTGTGCGACTATAAGTGTATGTGTGTGTGTGTGTGATGCAAGCTTTTTGTGCTGTATCAGTGTGAGTACGCTGCGATTTCAATGCAGCTTGTGTGCCTGTGTAGATGTGGGTGTGTGTGTGTCACTGTGTCGCACAGCGTTTGCATGCAATTAGTTGTTGCTTTTTCATCTCGGGTCCGCCACCAACGGCGACAATTGCTGCACACGGCGCATACCCTACAGCAGCTGATCAACAGTAACTGTTCTTTTGCTCACGTGTTTCTTCTCTCTCTCTTCTCTCCTCTCCCACAGTACGCAATTGCCGCGAGCGCTGGCGCACCATTCGGAGCAGCTTCCTACGCTCCCTGAAGCTGGCCCGCACACAGACGGGACGCGGCAAGCGCAAATACTACCTGTCCAAATATCTGCAGTTTCTGATACCCTACACAAAGTCGCGCTCCTGCCACAAGCAGGTGGCAGTGGCGGCCGGTCCGACCACAGCG
Source organism: Drosophila subobscura (assembly GCF_008121235.1). Taxonomy (NCBI): domain Eukaryota; kingdom Metazoa; phylum Arthropoda; class Insecta; order Diptera; family Drosophilidae; genus Drosophila; species Drosophila subobscura. The sequence continues at coordinate 17,426,448 of NC_048530.1, read as the reverse complement.
GGCATGGTGCTGCGCAAGCCCAGCACCTCGACGGCAGCCACCTTTCTGGCCGGAGTGGGTCACCTGCGCATGGTGGCCGGGCAGGTGTCCGAGGAGGAGGAGGAGGCCAAAGAGAGCGTGGAGAGCGAGGGCGAGACGCACATGCCGCTCGATGTTCAGGTTTCGGAGGAGGAGGACAAGGACCATCGTGCCACGCACTCGCCCACATCCTGCTTGCCCCTGCGACTGCAGTCGATCAAGGTGGAGCAGCAGCAGCCGCCGCAGCAGCATTCGCCCACCCAGCCACAAACCCAACAGAGCGACAAAATTGTCGCCCATCAGTCGTCGTTGGTGACGCTGCCAGCCACAATGGCCGCCGCCCTGGGGCACCATCATAACTTGGACAACTGGACGGAGTTGGCGCACTGGTTCAAGGGCAGTGGCCACCACCATCACAGCAGCAACAACAACAACAACAGCAGCAGTGGGGTGCTGTCGCACCACAAACTGTCGACGCCACCGCCACAACCAGCAACGGTGGCCACCCCCGCACCGACCCTGCCCACACCAGCCCCAGCAGCAGCAGCAGCGGCAATAGGACCTTCGGGAGCACCTGGACCCGATGCGGACTACTCCTTTTTGGTTAGTCTGCATCCCTACCTGAAGGAGATGAGCGGCAAGCAAAATCGACGCTTTCGCCAAAAGGTTGTCGGCCTCATCGACAATGTCCTGGACAACGTTGACGTGTAATGCGGAGGGAGGCTTTGCTCTACTCTGCAGGAGCAACACCAATAGTGCCCATTTGTTATGTGTATGTGTATAGCTAGCGTATACTTTCATTGGCTTTATTTATCACGGAGAACATAAGCAACCATTTGTTATATTTAATATAAATCCTGTAATTCATGCAAATAAAAATATTTTTGAACACCACACTTGAGTGCGCGCCAACGGTGCTGCTACACGTTGTCGATTACTGACCTTATCGCTTAGTGCTGGTGAAGTGTAGGTTTTCTATTACAATTTCGTGATTTCATAACAAGCTTTAATCGCTCTGTAAGTTGTAAAGGCTTTTTATTTATATTTTTAGAATAGCAAGATCAAACGATAGAGAATATACAGCACTATACAGCACATACATCGATACTTTCAGTGGCCAGCATATCGTACATGCTTTTTCTAACATCTGCTAGGTGGCCTTTTCAGTTGACACGTTATTTTGTAAGCATTCCAATAACAGAAAGTCACGAAAACTAGCCAACCTTGTGAACATTTGATTGATAAATTGGATAAAACTATAGTTTTGAGGCTAAGAATACTAGCTTGCTGCTATTATTAAATGGAACATAAAAATCGAAAAATATGTACGGTATATTCTTAAAATGAGAAGGTATATTTTGGTATATTGCTGAGGGTTGTTCGGTTTATTCTATCGATATCTTAGCGGTCACAATGAACAGCTGTCCCGCCGTGAACGTTTTAGCTTTATTGGACTTTATTTATTGCTCACAATCATTAGCATTAACAATGTTGGTTGTTGTAGATGGTTAGATCAGGTCGACACACAGCGGAAGAGTCAGCGAGTTAAATGTGAAAGTAAGCTATCCATTCATCCATGCACGTGTAACTGTCATCGAGTGTGTGTGTGCGTGTGTGTCCCCGCTTGGTCGCTTCCAGGGTGCGATTTTTGTGGTTTTTGTGATGTAATTTGGCCCGAAGATAACGCAAATCAGTTGTGTGATTGGGGTTTGTGTTTTGTGGCAACTGTGCGACACTTGTCTGATTATTTACACACTCACACACAATATATTATGTAAGGCACGACCGCACACACAGACACACACACGAAATTTCAATGGCGCGGACTTGGATCTGGAAACGGGGAGAAAGTTGGTGCTGGCTTGCATTCTAATTGGTTCCCGATTTCAGAGTGACAGCAGCAGCAGCAAGCAGTCGCATTCTAAACCAGCAACCGGGCAGCAGATCGCCCAGCGAGTGGATGCTACGACGCACAGCCTGGCTGAGACGCATCTATTGTACCGCCACCGCCGCCGCCGCATACGGAAACCGTGCGGAACGCGCCCCATCCAGCGCCGTCATGAGTAAATTCTGCTGCACTGCCACCACCACCACGACGATCGTAACACCCGTTCCGCGCCACAACAGTGTACTGACCCTAAACGGGGGCAAGAGCATGGCCACCGGGCGTACTCCCTCCGAGGTGCTGTCGCCGCCGATCCACCTCGCGGTCACACCGGAGACACTGGCGCGCATCGAGCAGCGCCAGCAGACGGCCTTTGACTTCTTCGACGAGACACTGCAGCTGTACGGCGTGGAGCAGCTGATATTCTGCTTCAACGGCGGCAAGGACTGCACCGTGCTGCTGGATCTGCTGATGCGCTATTGCCGCCAGCAGGGCATCAGCAGCCGCGACATACCCATGCTGTATATCAAGTCGGACGATGCCTTTGCGGAGATCGACGAGTTTGTGGCGCGCTGCGTGCAGCACTACGACGTCCAACTGATCGAGTACGAGGAGTCGCTGAAGGAGGCTCTCACCCACATGTCGGCGGATATGCCCCGCATCAAGGCCGTATTTGTGGGCAGCCGCAACACGGATCCCTACTGCGAGCACCTGGCACCCATGCAGGTACGTCTGCCCACAGTCCCCTGTGTGTTTTATGTTGCTAAATCTCTTCCTCTCTTACGACTGCAGCCCACGGACAATGGTTGGCCGCCGATGATGCGACTGAATCCGCTGCTGGAGTGGTCCTACCATGACGTCTGGCACTACATTCACATGAACAGCGTGGCATACTGCCCGCTGTATGATCGGGGCTATACCTCCATTGGCTACAGGTCCAATACGGTGCCCAATCCGCATTTGAAACGCCTCGACTCCAGCGACTTTCGTCCTGCCTGGGAGCTGGCGGATCCCACGCTGGAGCGGGCAGGGCGCGTGGCGCGCAAGCAGTAGGGACTTTCTGCCTGTCTACTCTTTAAAATTAGTTAGTCACAAACTGTACATATACATATATTTGGGTGTTTTGGATGCATCGGACCTATTGACGATCTACAAATATAAATTAATTTTTTTTGTATACCACTCAAATGGATAACTGTAAACGTAAATTGTGTGGCGCCATGCAGCGATGGTGTTTTAGTGTTGCAAAATGTCCGCTGCGCTGCGTGAATTTCACAATATTTTGCTGTTTTTCATATTGATTTTTTGAGGTCAGTGCAGGGTCACTTGTTGCCATGTTGTGTTAACAAGTTGTAGCCAGCATTTAGTGTGTATTTATTAGCGGAAAACCTTTATTGTGCGAAATATCGATAACATCCGAGCCATTTGCCGGTTAAACGGTGATGCCAACTTGCTTGCCAACAGCTGCTTGCGCGTTTCTTCAACTTATTTTTGTTCCGCTTATTTGTTTACGTAACTGCCACAAAAGAAGGCCACAAATTGCAGCAACAACATCTCTGCCATCACCTCAAGTGTCGCCCACATACACAACGCACCATCGGCGACCACAGTGTCGTCATTTGTGTGGGATAAACCGGAATAAAGTGTAGAAGCAGCGGACTAAGCGGAGGGGGGCAGAATGTCGCGGGGCGCCCAAGATCTGATCGGGGTGCTGCGGGGCCTGCAAATGGTGGCGGAGGCGTGCGGCCGCGAACATCTGGCGCTGACGAAGCATCTGTGGAGCAATTCGAGCGTGCGCGAGCTGCTGGCCGAGAATGTGACTCAGACGCGACAGACGGTACGTCGAGCAGGTGAGCAGCCCGCCGACGAGCTCAAGAAAGTGCAACAGGTGCTGCAGGAGACAACCGAACGGGGCTACGTGGTGGCCAGAGGCATCTGCTCGCTCCTCGAAACGAAACTCTCGATGATGCCCCAACTGCCGGGCGCAACAGCTGCCCCCCAGGGCCAGGAGCAACGCTCAGCGCCGCCGCTGGCTGGTGGAGGGACGTCAGGCGCACAGGCGGACTTGGATGCCGCCAATCTGGACATATCCTCCATAACGCTCGAGGAGTTCGAGGACATTCTCTCCAAGCGCAACAAGAACCGACAGGTCAGCCTTCGCACGCCCACAACCCAGAGCAAACAGGTGCCCATCGTCCAGGCAGCAGCGGCAGCTGCAGTGGCGCCGCCTGCTCGTCCAGCCGAAGGCATCCTCGAAAGGGACACCCAGTATGTGGACAGTGTGCTGCGCTTTGTGGCGAATCCCTCCACGCCGCCCAATCCCAAGCTGGACACGTCGCGGCGCGGCGAGGACATCGATGTGCCCGAGCTGAGCAAGGTGGCCAAGCAGCGGCGCGTGCCAGCCTCGCGCATTGGCAGGATGGCATCCTTTGGGGGATTGTTCGCCGGCCTGGGCATTGGGACGATCAACGAGCTGACAAAGGGCGCCCTGGGCATGGGCGGCTCCAAGACGATGCGCGAGGCGCTGCTCAGTCCGGCGAATGCCGAGCGGATCGTGGACACGCTGTGCAAGGTGCGCGGTGCGGCGCTGAAGATCGGCCAGATACTGAGCATTCAGGACTCGAGCGTGGTGTCGCCGCAGCTGGCGAAGGCGTTCGAGAGGGTGCGCCAGGCGGCCGACTACATGCCCGACTGGCAGGTGGAGCGCGTCATGAACACGCAGCTGGGCCCCGACTGGCGTCAGCGCCTGACCAGCTTCGAGGACAAACCCTTTGCGGCCGCCTCCATTGGGCAGGTGCATCGCGCCACCCTCACCGATGGCATGCAGGTGGCCATCAAGATCCAGTACCCAGGCGTCGCCCAGAGCATCGAGAGCGACATCGACAACCTGGTGGGCATGCTCAAGGTGTGGGATGTCTTCCCCCAGGGCTTCTTCATCGACAATGTGGTGCGTGTGGCGAAGCGCGAGCTGCAGTGGGAGGTTGACTACGAGCGCGAGGCGGAATACACCGAGAAGTTCCGCCAAATGATTTCCCCCTATCCGGAGTACTATGTGCCGCGTGTGGTGCGCGATTTGACCACCTCCAGTGTCCTAACCACAGAGCTGATACCCGGAGTGCCGCTCGACAAGTGCTTCGACCTCAGGTGAGAGTGCGGAGTGGGCGGAGTGTGCGGCGAATCCTTTGCTAATTCTTGACCTTTTATGTTTGACAGCTACGAGCATCGCGCGCACATTGCCGCCTCCGTGCTGAAGCTCTGCCTGCGGGAGCTCTTCGAGATTGAGTGCATGCAAACGGATCCGAATTGGTCGAACTTTCTGTACGATGCGCCCAGCCGCCGCCTGATGCTCATCGACTTCGGATCGACGCGCTTCTACAAGCACGAATTCATTCGCAACTATCGCCAGGTGATCATCAGTGCGGCGGAGAACAATCGCCAGGGTGTGCTGGACATGTCGCGGGAGATGGGCTTCCTCACCGGCTACGAGACGAAGCAGATGGAGCAGGCCCATGTCGATGCTGTGATGATACTCGGCGAGATCTTCCGCTACGACGGGGACTTCGATTTTGGCAAACAGAACACCACCGAGCGGCTGGCCGCCCTTGTGCCCACCATGGTGGCCCATCGCCTGTGCCCGCCGCCCGAGGAGATATACTCCATACACAGGAAGCTGTCGGGCATCTTTCTGCTGTGCGCCCGCCTCAATGTCCGCCTGAATTGTCTGCCCTTCTATCGGGAGATTATTCTTGGCAAATTCAAGGACTAGCCAGCAGAACACAGGTTTCGGTATTCGGTATTCTGTCGTTAAATGTTTTTGTTTCCCAGTACTAAGTGCTCTTAAAAATCCCAATATATATCTGTAGACCTTGCTTAGCTTCCAATGCGAACAAGTTTTTTCGTTTCTTTGGGAACATCATTCAAATATCGCGCGTCAACCGGTTCGCTCTTAGAACCACTGACGGATCAGCAGTGCTGTCAGCCTGGCCGTTTTTCTGTGCTTAGAGTTATTTTTTGAGGGTAAAAAAAGTGAAGATTGCAAAGTACAAAGTACAAACTCCAGATGCGTTCCATAAACATCTATGATTCAGTTTTGAGTATATCTCAAAGAAAGCAACTGCCTCTTCGCACACCAGATTGGTTGACTCTCCTTAACACAGATTTATTTATCAATTTTTTGTTGATTGGTTTGGTGTTAATTCAACAAAGAACATGTGTTTTAGCAGTATTGATTTCCAGGCGCTCAATTGATGTCCAAATTCAGGTGCTGGGAAAACATATATTTGTAAATGAAAATCTGTTTTGAATGTGGAATAATAAAAAAGAAATAACAAACAACAGCTTACCCCTCGTTTATCTACCATCAATTTTTTTTCAGACTTTAAGCGTTTTCCTATTAATTTGAAAACAGCTGATCAGAAATCTCAATTTTGCAACGCAGCATTGAGTAATACACGCTCTTGTGCGATATTCTTTACTTGATCGTGAGAGCGAGTCCAGGGTATGTGCACGCGTAGAGGTGAGGCTTGTGGCTCGCATTGCAATGCAGCGGTGCGTTTTACCCCTTTGTCCATACCTTTTTTCGCAAGATCAATATTCGCTCTCACTCCTCATTTTTGCGTTGCAAGAATGAGCCTCTCTCAAAACTCCACTCAATCGCTTTACGCAGTTTATGCGCTCTAATCTAGCTTTGTACTGTTCTAGCTTTTTACAAAGACTTACTTAGCTTTTTTTTGGCAACACGGCCGGTTAACGAAAGGTGTTGGCGGTTGGCGCGCGTTTCTGTTCTTAACCGCATTCAGAAAAGTAGTTCCGTTATATTCGTATTGATGGCCAAACAAAAGCGAAATACATCTAAAATTTAGATATATAAATACACAAAATATATTTAACGGTTTGTGAGCAACATCCCTACGGTACATCCAAAAGTTCTAATAATTGTCGTCGCTTGCATTCGCGACTTGATGCGACAATCGATCTATTCCGATCCAATCGGTTTCCATATAACAGTATTCCCGCACAGTGGGCCACAGCAGCAGCAGCAGCGGGAGTGCTAGAGAAGTAAATTTAATTGGAATTCCTCCTCTTCCCGCTCTTTGCAAACATTTTATTGCTGCGCGCGTTTACTGAGCGTTTCACGGTGCGTGTCTTGCGCGCTTCGAGCGGATCCTGCGCGTTTCCTGTGCGTTTATTGCTGCGGGGTAGTCGCGCGCGTGTTTTGCCTTCGACGCGACTGCAGTCAGCGGATGTCAACGTCTCTGGCTTGCATTTAGTGCATTTTTTTGTTTCATTTTTTTTTAATATTCGTGAGAGTGCAGTGACAACCACAACAACAACAACAAACGACAAAAGAGAGTGAGTGAGTGGGTGGGAGTTCATGTTTAATAAAAGTTAATTGAAACAACAAAAGCAACAACTCGAAAAACAGATCAACAGCGGCAGCGGCAGAGCAGAAGCAGAAGCAGAGAAAAGAGCGAGCGGATAGATAGCATCTCTGATGATTGACGAAAAGTAAGTACGAAACAGAGTTGCGTTTTCATGAAGCAAGAAGGAGTGGGAGAGAGCGAAAGAGAGTGCGTATGAGCGTGCGTTTACTGTGTGTTTGATGTGCAGTTATCTAAGGGAAGAATAGCAGGCAGTGAGAGTAAGAGAGTGCGAGTGCGAGAGTACTTATCAGCAGGAGAATCTGCTTTGGAATCTATTAAATAATTATCCATTAACCAACAGCAATCCAAGCAATCAGTCGAATAAGAATCAGCCTTTTCCCTCCATAGAATGTATCCTGCTGAAGTGCTTTTCCTTCGTGTCACAGAACTCAAAGGGTTCAATGCTATCGATGTCCCCCACTCGTATCTTGATAGTTCAATATACTTGCACAGCTTATTTATTCAGCTCGAGTGACTGTCAGTTTTATGATATTATTTATATTATTTCGAGAATCAGCTGAAGAATAAGCAGTACTATCCGCAGCAGTGGCAGACTTTTCGGTCGTCTTGCGTTTATCAATGAAAGAATGCGGCAATGGAAGATCTCTCTGCCAATCGCAGAAAGATAATCTAATAAAAGTCGGAAACCCTACGGAAAACATAGGAGAATTGTAAGAAAAATATTCCTTAGCTTTCAACTGATTTGTATCCAAGAAAGAGAAACAACTTAGCAAGTTGATTAATATCAAATATGGTAGAGCAGCTCGGGGAATGTTAAATATATTTGTTATTGTTGTTTTTCGTGTACTATCGCGTAGCGGAGCACGTTGGAAAAGTCTTAATAATACTACAACAATAATTATGCACGAGTGTGCATGAGTATGAATAAAAGTGTTTCAAATTTATACTCGCATGTACAATAAATCGAGCAGATACAGCTACAGCTACAGCTATAGATATGTACATACATACATATGCTGAGAAATGCCACAGACACTGCCGCAGTGCCGCTGCCAGCTGGTGGCACTGCCTTGTGTCCAGGCCCTAGGCCCCAATTCCCAATTCCCCAACCCTCCTCCCGCGTGATACTTCAGACCGCAGTCGCAGTTGAAGAAACCTTTTGATAATCATATCACGGAGTCCTACTGATAATTCGCATTGTATTTGCTCGCTCTCTCTCTCTCTCTCTCTTACACTCTCTCTCTATGTTGCTCTCTCCGCAACACTGCTTTATCAGCACACACACACACACACACGCACGCACGCACGCTCTCTGCCGCTCTCGTTTGGGACTCTCTCTTTGGGCATCCACTTGTGCTCTCTTTCTGAACACTAAAAAATGAATAATAATTGTTTATTAAATTTAGAATGGAGGTGGAGCCACCTCCTCCCCCCCATCGGATTGCATTTTGTTGTCAGCTTTTCTCGCTGTCAGTTAATCTCAGAGCAGATCTAGAAGCATATATTTACCACGATCAAGCGATGTGCAACAATTATTCTCTCTACACATTCAGTCTCTCAGAGCCAGCAGCATCCCCTGCTCGGCACATTCCATCGATGATGAAGAAAAATGAAATGAAAATTAAGCGCTGCGCCAGCTAATCATTCGACTAGGCGGATACCCATTAGACGGGCATTGAAATAAACAATAAGAATATGAAGAATGAAGTCCGATTGCCTTCGGTTTCTTGGGGTATTTGAATCTGTCGAACTGGGCAGCTACCCTGGAAAGCAGTGGGTACGAAAATGATTTGAAACTATTGTGTAATTTACATTAACGAGCGGATGTCGTTGGCTTCTACTATATAATGAACCAATTACCCAGTTTGTCTCTTGATTCGATTGCTCTGCAGGGGCAACGGCAGCAACGAGTACCAGTCCAGTGGCACTACGACTGTCTGTCCACTGTCCACTGTCGCAGAAGCAGTCGCAGATACATCCATCCATCTCTGTAGATATGTACATATGTATGCACATACATATGTAGATACTTTTGTATCTGCTGTTGAACGAGAACGAGATTTGGCTGTTGGTTGCTGTTTGCGACTGTGATTGTTGGGCTCTTCCGATTCCAAATTCCACTTCCAATTCCATTTCATTCATGCTGGAAGACACCCACTTGAATGATTATGAGGCACTGTGGCACTGCACAGATGTGTGCCTCTGTCTCAGTCGCTGCCTCTCTCGCCGCGAGATACATATTTGGCCATCATCAAGTGCCGCTTCCGCCTCTGCCGGTCTGCCGGTCACCCACGTGCCAAACGCTTCAAATATTTCACATTTTTTATGCCCTCCCCCGTCGTGGATCTGTCAGCCAGTTTCTACGCAAAATGTCATCACATGATCACAGCAAAGCAAACTTGAATGAAAGGAATGATCGAAAAGCATCACCAAATGCCATGAAAAGATTTCAGAGAGTTGACCGCATCTTTGTTTGGAGAGAGCAACCGACCATCCATAGAAGTCTCGCATCAATATTTATCGATTGACACAAAAGTGATCAGCATCACCAACAAAATCAATCGATAATGTTTCTTAGAACTCTTCCGATTTGCTGTGCTTCTCAGAACTAGGAAAGAAAACCCTTGAAAACTTTTCCATGCCATTCCAAGTGCTGACTTAAGATGAAATATTCCATTCAGCCAGCAAACAAATCTTTGTTTATTTGTTTATTTTAGGTTTCAAGTCGATCTGGGGATGGTGGCTGGTGGCTGGTGATACCGGTGCCAGGGGGCACTCACATTCGGGAAATAATACTCGTAAATCGTTCATCGATTATGCATGTGGCGCTGAGATCTGTAATTTGGAGGGGGTTGGGGTTGGGGTTGGGGTCCCCCTTGGGGACACAAATGTGCATAATTGGCAATTTTCAATTGAAATCTTGTGCCTCTGGCCACACCCTTCTGCAGTGCGGAGTATAATTTATGATTGGAAAAACTATCACAGCAATTTCTGCATTTTCTTGAGGCAGTCTCGGGGCGCCTCTGCCTTCTGCATATTCATGAGGCACAACCAGTACTTCCATCCCATCCCATCCCATCTATCCATCAGGCAGGCTGCCTGCCTGGCCGCCTGGCCGCCTGGCCACTGCGATCTACTTTGGTTGTCGATCTTTGTAATTTTTTAATAACACTTAACAAACGCCTTGGACTTGGCATGTAAATTGTTGATAAATTATGTTTTTAATAGCAGCTCGCTGCCATTGTTGCTGTTGCTGTTGCTGTTGCTGCGGTCGGATAGCTGGCGCCAGAGATACAAAAACAAATATATATATAAATATTATGCATATAAACTAACTATTTGAATGACAAAACAGACGCACAGATACCTCGTAAAATGGCAGAGAAGGGGTTGCTTGATGCCTTCAAGTCCGTAAATAGTTTTGGAATTGGAAACGTAAGAAAGTTGATTCATTGATTCATAGATACCCATTGTGGTTTCAGTGCTGGCACGATGATTGATTGTCTTAATTTGATAATTTGATAGATCGTTAGGCCGTGAGTTTATTGCACTTAAAGATTAAATGTGGGATCATAGATTCAGCTTGTGCAGAATGAGTTCTTGCATATTTTCTATGAGCATGAATGACGTATCAAGTGGTTTTCCGTGTCGCAATGAACCCTGGGAAATGGCATGAGGCGGAGCCACCTTCCGCAATCCCTTGAACCATGGCAAAGCTCCTCGATAGATAGGCCCCAGGGCTTTTCCACCTTCATCATTTGATAGCCTTGCCCCCCACACACACACACACACACACACACACACTCCCATAGATAGATATATTTGTATATGAATATATATCTGCCGATGTGTTCCGATAAATGGTAAATACAAATTCATTTTCTGTTTGCATTTCCCCTCCGCACAAAGCAAAAGCAAAGCCAAACAAACAAAAGAAAAAGCAAAACGCAAAAAGAGCCACAAAGAAAACAAAACAAAAGCAGCAACAAATGGAGCATTCTCTCGAAAATATTACTTAGTAATACTAATAACGATAAATTGTTGTATTTTATTTTGCGCGGTTCTTCCAGCCGATTCACTCCGCAGATATTTGGGTTTATCTTTTGTTCGTTTCTTATTTGAGATATTTTGGATTTTTTTATTATTGTTTTATGTTTTGTTAATTGCCAAAAATGTACGCGCATAAACACTGCGGTGTTGTTGGGTGTTCCTTTCAATATTTTTCGAATACTACGAGTGCCAAATATTTGCCAAATAAATTGTGTTCTTCAATAAACAAAAAGATTGAGGAGAATACTCGCATCTTGGTGGATTGATTGCCACGGAATCCACTTGAATCATTCGGATCTCAATAATCTCTGAATAGACACATTTTTCGAATTATTTTTGAACGATCTTGAAGCACAAATTTCTGTTTAAAGTTGGAAAAAAGGATTTGTAGATTGTTGTAGATGGAAGCAACCCTTGATTTAGGATCTTCTGTAGAGTATGTGCACGGAGGAAAATCCTCCTAGGAATCTGAGAACCTGATTGCCACACTCGCATACTCGTAATTGACTGGCATTAACCTGTGGCTCTGTGTGTGTGTGTGTGTGTGTGTGTGTGCAGCAGATGCACAGATGTGGCAGCAATCCACATACCATGGCTCTGGCTCTGGTCCGGTGCTGGTCCGGGTCTGGTCTGGTCTGGTCTCTGATCCTCCTACCAGATGGAACGTGAACTTGAGAGCATTGTGCGATGCGCTCATATATTTTTGCAGTGGAAATGGGGGAAACTTGTTTTTAGAGTGAGCCTCGGACTGTGGACTCCCCCCACTCGATATGGAGTTGCAGTTGCAGTTGCAGTTGGCAGAGCTGAGATGTTGGCGCATTCTTGCTACGGCGTCATCGTCATCATCATCGATGATGATTACTTTATGTTGATAATTATGCTGATGACGCTGGCATGGCACAAGCCAGCCTGCCCGATGATGATGATGATCAAGATTTGCCTTGGAAATTATAACGCAATGCCTGAAGCTGTTGTGCCGGTTGTGTGTGCCTCACACAGTCCCAGTCGCAGTCCCAGTCGCAGTCGCAGTCACAGTCGCAGTCGCAGTCGGTGTGCTGTCTCTGGGTTCCGTTCTACAGACGACCTTAAGCGGGGCAGGGCAGAGCAGGGCAGTGCCGGGCGACAGAGCAACAGAACCGGGCATCGGCCAAGTTGGGGGACTGGAGCAAACCACTTTTTTTGTGTGTTTTTTGTTTGTTTTCTCAGAGCGCAGCTCCATATTATGTGGTGTGGTGTGGTGTGGTGTGTGGTGGAAGTGGACTTGGGTATGTGGATGTGGGACCTGTTGCCGCATAGTTTTTGGTACATATATTTATTTTCCTTTTGCCCCCACACACACACACACACACACACACACACACACACGCGAGTTTTACAACCGGTTCGTCGGTCTGTTGCTATTTTTGTGTGGCGGCGGCTCTGCTCAAGCCTCTCTCTCCCTCTCTCTTGCTCTCTTTCTCTCTTTCTAGTGCAGCAGTCCACCTCCCCACACCGCACTCCCCTCTTCGCACTCCACAAAACGCTTACATCAAATGACAATTAATTAATATTTACACAGTCTCTAAAATTGCTCATAAAATTCTGGAATTCTGGAATTCAATGGAAATGGAAATGGAAATGGAATCGTAGCCCAGCGGCGGCGGCTGTGTGACTCTTCTTGTGATTACCGCCTTACCCGTATCAGTGCTACGTAATGAAAAATAACACACACAATAACAAGAGCACAAGAAAACCGCGTACAATTTATTGATAAGCACTCAAAACAGCTACGATTCGAGCAGCTGGTATAATCTAAGAAAAAGACACAGAGACAGACAGCCAGAGAGAGGGAGAGAGTGGGAGAGGGGCTACTATGTAATGGCTGGAGCTTGAGAGAACAATTTGATATGTTCTTGAAATAATAAACCAGCGACTGCCGGCAGAGGTCATTCGAGGAGACAGAAGTCTTGCAGCAGAGAACGCTGAAATGATGACTGGAGCAGTGGGGAAGGATCCAACATGAGCTCACTGGAAGATCAATGAATGAATGGACCACTGAATTAGGCATTTTACAACAGCACAACATTGGGGCAGCGCGCTGATCCATGAGGCAGATTCATGATCGCTTGAAGTCATTAAACTGGCAGTGGGAAAAACAAACCATTAGATAGAAGACTTCCAGCGGATATCCAGCAACATGTCCCTAATGATTCTGTTTGTTTCTTTGCCTTGAGGCAATCTATTTGTTGGTAGAATAAGCCAAGATCTCGCGGATTGCTTGAACTTTGGCACCAAGCGGTGGACGGTGGACGGTGGACGGGTGGACTTTGCTCGCAACGCCTTCTGCTGCGTATGCGAATGCGACAAACAAGTCTCGGCACTCGCCAAAGAGCGCTCCAAAGGCAAACAGAGAGAGGAGAGTGCAAGTGCAATATGCACGTGCCGCAAATCAACAGAGAGAGAGAGAGAGAGAGAGAGAGAGAGAGAGAGGGAATAACTATGTACGGAGCGTGAAATGATCATTGACAGAGATCGGTAAATATAAACAAATATATGCAGCAGAACGGAGCTCGGTCTTGGCCCTACAATATTTCGCTGCCACAGGCGGCTTTAACCGCCCAAAACTGCCCCACACCGGGGGGCTGCAAGCACGCACAAAAATATTTACAGAGAGCGTAAAAAAAGAAGAAAGAATTAGGCTCGCATTATGTGAGTATTATCAACGTAACGCTTCGATTGACTGTCAAAAAGTTGCTTCTAAATTTAGACTATTGCCCCCCTTTGCCAGCCCCCTTGCCGCAACCCACCGCGGCTCTAACAGAGCCCCTCCCACCAAATGTCATAGACCTCCCAATGCCCGATAAGAGAGAAAGAAGAGAGAGACAGAGCGAGAGAGAGAGAGAGAGAGAAGAGAGCGGGGTGTCGCAAAGCTCGAAGCTAACGGAGCGGCTAACGTTTTATCAAACACAAACACAGAACTTGGTCTAGTATTTGCGAATCAAATTTGAGCCAGAGATATCACTTGTGTGTCCACAGTGAATAAGAGATCTGCGTCGTACACTGGCACGATCTTTGCTTAAGTGTCAATTATCTAGGGATATCTGTGGATGTTTGCACTACGGCAATGTCTAGCCTGCAATGGATGCCTGCCAAGCAGCAATAATTCTGTTTCAGCGATCAATTTGAATCTTCGAGCTCTGCAGTTGCATTGTTTATGATTTGTTTCATTGATTTTGTTTATCATTAAATGGAAAACAAAAACAAACACAATGCTTCTGGTTTCATATTATCAAGATATCACACCTGAAACTGGAACTTCCGCCAGCTAATTGCTGGAATCCCAGGTCTCTGTTTTCGGTTACGGTTTTCGTTTCTCGTTTCTCGGTTTTCGTTTTCTGTTCTGTTCTTCGAATGTACTTGGCTAGACGACAAATGAGAGTACGATATATGTAGATACATTTGTATGGCACCATTGGTAACGCTCACCCGAGCCCGTACCCCCCACCGGGAATAACAAACGAGGGTGCAAATATTTGCCAAGTGTCACGAATCGTTGGGATTGAGATGGATGGCTCTATCTACCCCGTGTGTGTCGTCTTTCCGTACGCTCTGTGGAAATTCTAGTGGAAAATGTGGACAGGAATTGTTTTGGATTTCCAATCGATCGCATTCCAATGGTTCTGAATAAGAAACCCAATTGGTGGTCGCTACTTTGTGTCTCCCCCCTGCCAGTGGATGGAGCGACACGATCTCCTCTCCAACGATCGCTCATGATTGAGCAGCAGCGATCTCACAACCAATTAGCGCTCCATAAATCGATCGGACAAAACGATTTTGACGCCGGGCGGAACCCAGAAGTCCAAACTGTGAGATGGATCACGTTATGGCGATCATTAATAGCGCGGGAGTGGGAGCAGCGGGCAAGGGAGTGTCCGCTGTGATGGTGGGGGGTGCTGGAATGGCAGCCAGTCTAACACCTCTGCGGCTGCTTAATCATTTCGGGCCGTGTTTTTGTCAACGATGCCAAGAGGTGGCCGGGGGGGAGCAGTAAACAGAAACAGAAACTGAAATCGAAATCGAAATAAATTAAATAAATAAACGTTCCGTCGCTACATGACTGGCATTTAAGCCGAATTCTTGTCTGCTTTTTACTGCCTTTTGTTTTTTTGCTCATTTGGTTTTTGTTTTGTTTTTTGACGCAGGCGTAAAGTCGCGTGCCGCTTCCCGCGGGGGTGTGGGTGGGTGCCGCTGGGGGGGAGAACTGTCGCAGCATGTAGAACCCGAAGGGTGAGTTGAGTTGAGTTTGAGTTTGGAGGCTTTAAAATGCGCGACTCGATGCCCGGGCCAAGCGCCTTGGCATTAATTTTATCACAGGCAAAAAAAGGCAAATGAAAACGAAATCGGAACACGATCAGTGAGAAAAACAACAAACAAAATCGGTAAATTTAGCAAATTTGTTGCTTGATTTCATTATTCCCCTTTGCATTGGCCAGCAGCTGGATGGCAATATTTGCGAATTCATGGGAAAACTCAGCAGGAAATCTGATCTGCTGTGACAGAAGCCCCCTTTGCTTCACTGCTGGTAAAGCCCCCAAATTGTTGCAAGTTAAACCCATTGTTATCTGGCCGTGGACACACGATAAAGTGGCAATCCCCAGCCCAGTTCTCCCTTGCAGCCTTGCGGCCTTGTAGCTTGGGGTTTCCGTATGACCTTGCACGTGTCCAGGACTCGTCCAGGCACTGCCTGGCACTTACAATGTCAGCTCCTGGGCTGCTACATACAGCCTCCCACGTCTCAACATGTTCTGCGGCCTGCGGTTTGGCTGCTGCGCGAGGCTGCCGCCGCGCTGCTGCTGCTGCTGCCCGGAAACGGCTCCAGCTCCATTTGCGGGTACCAGGGACAGGCACAGGGCCAGCGCCAGGGCCAATAGGACAGCCAAGGCCAAGGATCTGCCGTGTGTGTGGGCTGCGCACACTCGCACGTGTCTGTGTGTGTGCGTGTGTGTGCGTGTGTGTGCGCGTGTGTGTGGGTTGCAACAGTGACAAGCACTGTAATTTCGGATTTGCATTACGGATGCTGGGCTTTGTTTTTCGCTCATTGGAATGCAAGAGCCGCAAAACGCTACGCAAACGAGAACTTAATTAATCCCAAAATGTGTGCAGTCCTGTGTCCAGGTTGGCTGGCTTTGGGCAGAGCAAACCCTAACCAGGGATAACCCAATCCACGGTAGGCTTCTCCCTCGCTCCGCTCCGCTTATCGCAACTTCAGTTTTCAGCGCACTTTCCTTTCCACTTTTGCCTAACCTTAGGTAATCTTTTCTAATCTATATGCCCTTCGTTTTACCGTCATTCAAAGTTAACTTTTTCCTTTTTTTTGCTCCACATTTATGTAGGGGAATGGGCAATGGGGAATGATGTGTATCTATCTCTCAGTGCAAAAGCTACGGGTATCTTATCGTAGCGTTGGCGATTAAGTGTGAATTATAACAGTGTTTAGATCACTGTAGAGAGATTCGAAAGAGATCTCACATCGCGCATTCGTAAATTTCAATGCTGTTCAAGGAGAGACTCCTGTGCACATCAAAAACATTGAGGCAGATATGTAGATACAATACCTGTCCGTGCACACACTCACACGCACACTGAGAGCCACAGCAGTTAACAATTGAAAATGGAAATACTCGTAGATAAGAACATTTTTAATTACGCCCCGGCATCGATGCCGCTGCCCACCCGCCAGCACCCGACCCGACCGACCCGCTGCCCCGTTTGCCATTGCCAGTTGTGCTGCCGCTGCTGTCGCTGCTGCTGCCTCATTATATTCACCAAACGAATGGCCACAATTCCAAATGGCTTTTTTTTGCATTTTTATTTCCCCCCCAGTAGTACTCCGCGTGAAGCGGAGTCTATGCTGTCCACAGAGGGCAGAAACAGGCACTGTAAATGAAATGTTTTCAATGCCAGAAACAAAAGATTTTACTAACATTTTGAGACTTTAAATAATTGATTGGAATACACATTTAAATGAGTGTAAATAAAAATAAGTACATTCAAGTTTTGGAAATAAAAGAAATAAATTGAAATTTTAAATTGTTTATTTGATTTATTTAAAATTTGAATTAAAACTATTTCGCACACAAATCCAGTAAAATAATAATAAATATTTCGTTTTATTTACGCATAAAACATGAAACTCATTCCAAAAGACTTTTAAGTAATTTTTCATTTGATTTAAATACGAAGGAGCCTCCTTTTGTCACGGAAATGTTTTGCTTTAGTTTAACTGGGAAACCAAAAGGAGAAAATGCATAAATATTGCAGATTATATTTCAGCAATCTTTTGTTACCTAAAACTCAGATTTTCTAGAGCCAAGCAAACCCAAGAGAACTAAACAAGTAAATAAACACAAATAGAATCCATCAATAACAAAGCAAAAGTGTCGCATGGCTCACTTCCCAAGGAATGCTTCGGCTCCGATCCAATCCAAATAAACGGAATGGGAAAGCCCGTGCAAGGGGCATAACCCTTGTCGATAGGCAGCTCCCTCCATTGTTTCATTCTCATTTAGGGGTTTAGTTTTTGTTTTTTTTTTGTGCGCTGTTTTTGTGTCGTTTTATCTACTGGCCGGCAGGGCAGTGCGGGGGAAAGTGCTCAACTGTTGGTCTACTTACTGACTCATACGAGCGAGAGCACTCGAGTAATCGACGTATCGTATACCTACTCGGGAATTATACATAGAGGCCCGCACAAGGTTTGCATCCCCGCGCCAGCACCCGCAGCCGCAGCCGCAGCCGCACTCGTACCCAAAACCGTCACCGTGCCGTGCCAGCCCCCATATCGATGTGCGATAATAAAGCTGTTAACATATTGTTTACACTCTCGATTTGATGTAACAATTAATCAAATAGAATTGATTCTATTTGCACAATCATTTCGAATCGTTTCGTTTCGTTTCGCTTATTGTCTTCGCTTTTCTAATGACTAAATTCATTTCCTTTCAGATAACTCGTGCGGATGAATGGACACTAAATAAGGTGAGTCCTGGCTTGCAAATATGTGAATCAATGCCTCCGTCTCGCTTGTCTCGTTTTTATATTCATAATTCCCATTATCTGCCCGCTCATCTCTCACTGTCAGAGAGGGTGGCGGCGGCCGGTCGGGTGACTTATTCAAAACACGAAAAAACGCCGTTAAGGCGCCTCAGACACGGCCAACGGCAGTGGCAATGCCATTGATCAATGGGCACATCAGGGTGCATTAGCACATACATAACACACCTCCAGCTGCCAGTCTGGATCAAAACAGTTGGTCTTACTTACTTACCATATGGATTAGGGCCGTAACTTAATTAATTACTCTGTCAGCAAGCGATTATGGACAGCACAGAGTTTCAGGAGGTGGCGCTATATAAACGGCGTTCCTTACTTTTTGATAGCTATGAATTCTTATGATTGATTCAGTTAATTCGGAGAACACTTGATGCTGGATCGTTGGAGCCCATTTCAGATGAATCAAAAGGCTTCTAGATAGCTTCTAGTTCCACGGCCTAGGCTTTCCCTCCAACAAAACCCGCTGGCAGTTCCTGTGGCTCAGGGCGCATCCTTGAGCTGCGTTTGGCTCCAGAAATGATCCAACGGTTCCAACAATTGATTGCATCCAACTGCATTAGAATAGTTCTAAATTGAAAACCCTTTTTGCTGGGCTGATTCCTTTCTGGCCATCATTCATTGTTAAATGCAAAACTTGTTGGCTGTCCAACGAGGTGGTGAAAATCCTTTTAATGTTTGTTTCGCTCTTGGGGCAACACTGACGGCCGAACTGAGGGAAAAGTTGCAAGTTTCTTTTTTGTTTTGGTATTTAATCATTTGTCAGCGCATTGCAACGAACTTTTGCCATTGTTGTCCTCTGTCCCCTGTCCCCTCTGGCTGCCTTGCCCTGTCTGTTGCATTGTTGTCATTGTGTGGAGTTGCGTGTTCATTGACGTCACAGCCACCCACCAGCCCCTTGGCGCGAGGGGCAGGCAGGCAGACAGGCAAGCAAGCTTGTTGCATGTTGCACGCACACTCACACACACACACACACACACACACCCGCCCGCATTTTGTGTCCAGCACTCAAGTAAGCAGGTCAGCGGTTCTTGCGGTTTAACTCACTTCGAGCGCAAGAAAAGCAACAAACCAGCCGCTGCACCTCCCACCTCCCGCCTCCCACAGGCACAACAGCAACACCCAGCCGCACTCTCATTCCAGCAGAACCCCCAAAACTCGGTCAGCCTGCGGTTTTTCTTCAAGTTTCGCTCCGCGTCACCAGCGTGTCTCTGGGCACAAATCGAGAGACGAGCGAGCGAGCAGTCGAGCAGTCGAGCAGCCGAGCGACCGACCATTGCATAATGCGCACATTTTTCGTTAGTTGAAAATTGAAATTGATTTTTATGAGAGTTCCGTTGTGCTCCACTCTCCACTCTCCACTCTCCACGCTCCACACTCCATTCTGCTTGGTTCCACTTAATTCAGGTGATGGCCACAACCAGCAGACATTCGTGTGCGAGGGCGGCCAGTTGAGTAGCTGATGGAATCAACCTCAAGCATGTGCAGAAGCTACAACAGGCCCAACACAGAGAGTGGGAGAGAGAGAGAGAGAGAGATGTAGAATTATTTATTAATATCTTTGATTGCGAATACTCTTCGAACACCTCTTGCAATGCTCTTGTTTCTGGCACCCCCGAAGCCCAGAAATCAATTTCAATTAACCAAATACATATGCAGAAGTACACACACCCACACACACCCACACACTCAAGTGAACAAACAAACAAACAAACAAACAAATAAATAAATAACTCGCAAGCGAAGCTGAAGCTGCAGTTGGTCGTCCTGTTCCTGGCCCTGTTCTGGATACCCTGCACTCTGGCAGCCATCAAATATTCCCATAAATATGACAGCAAATTTGAATCTGAAAGTAAACTTTAACCTTGCCACGGACAGCCACTAAAGTTGATTAATTCGCTTTAATCGTGCAGCGGGATGATCCTTCGTAAATATATCATTTATATAGCTCCTTGGTGTCGGGGTTTTCCTTTCTTTTTCTTCTTTTTTGGTATCTTTCATCGGAGTATCAAGCAATTGGAAATTTCCTTAATTTATTCTCCCCCCTTGTGCTTGTGCACCCCCACAGAGAACGTCTCTCCTGCCGCTTATTGATATTAAAAGGGCTCGTTCCCCCACCCAGCACAGTCCCCAGTCCCCAGTCCCCCGTGTGGTGTGGCCTGGTGGCTTGTTGACTTGCTCCGCTAATAATTGCAAAGACCGCGCGAGGAAAGGCAAACAAATTTACAAAACTGCCAGCACCCAAGTCGGGCCATCCATCCATCCATCCGTCCGTCCGTCCGTCCGTCCAGTCTGCCCCTCAAGCGGCACCCCTACCCACCAGCCACTGTCCACCGGCAGTGGGAAAGTGGAAAAAGTCTGGCAGATAGCGCCTCAGTCGACGGCCCCGGGAAAAGTCACGTTTTGCATTTTGGTTTCGGTTTTGTTCAGAACCTGAACGACGTGGCGTCGCGTCGCTTGAATCTTACTTTCATGTTTGTCCCCCCAGCGCCACACTGCTCCCGAGATTCGCTGTAAATGACAGATGATGATGGGCCGGGTATATAAGTTGGCAAATAAATCAAAGACCCAAGCTCCATTCCGGCTTGAGGACTCGATTTGCGTGCTGCGGCTGTGGCAGGACTGAAGGACTACACAAAATCAAAGCAGCAGTAAAACAGTTTCGATTTTATATTGCAGTTTAAATGTGTTTCATTTAGGCTTACCTTTTTGTGGAAGGGAAGTACCTGACGAATTTTCAACGAATATTTGAAGACCCTTATACACTCGCAGAAAATGGGGCAGCATGCTTAAAATATTAACAGAATGTTTAAAGCATATTTCAGAAATATTTACTCAAAGAATAAAATTCATTTAATAAATTAAACAATAAAAATGGAAGTCACTTAACAAAAAATCCAAATCTCAGTGCTCAAATCTGTAATTTAAATAAATGTCGCTTTAAAGGTTTTTTCAACATTTTCTTTATTCAATTTCCACTCTCGTAATCAAGTTTCTTTCATTAAAACATTTTTTAGTCCAAGTATAAATACGTTTAAAATGCAGGCCTTTATTTTGGAATTCTTTTTCTGATATCCCAAAAATCTAGGGTGTTTCAATGGTCGCATACCCCGAAGACAGACTGTGCACTTCCTGCTCTTTCCAGCGCTCTCTCACTTTCTGCCTTGTTTATCTTTGGGAGATGTTTGGCGTGCAAGAAATTCCTTTTTTTCGCGTTGATTTTCGCAAAGTACTCGTATACTATTGTGTGTGTGCCACGCGAGTGGCGAATTGATATTCATGCCTCAGTGGCAAAGCTCCCTTTGCCCACTGTCCCCGAGTGCCAACATTGCGTATGCGCATTTCCTCACTCACAGAAGATGCAATTTGATTGCGGATTGAGAGCACAGATTGGAGCGTGTGTGTGGTGCACCTCAAAATGTTTTGACTTTTGCCTGACCCACAACCTACACATACTGCGCCCAGTGTCCAAGTGTTGGGCCATGCGCCACATTCCATGCAACGAGTGCACTTGCAACCGATAGTCCCTCAGGACTGCAATAAGTCCGGAGTCAAAGAGCGACGTTCGTTGGAATTTGGACATTCGGGCCCTTTTATGCAAGACAGTGTAACGAATCTTTTGGAATCCTCTGAATGCCAAAGGATACTTGTCAGCTTGCACAAAAACAAACAGGATACCGGCTCGGTGCTCCTGCTTCTAATGAGCATTTCTGATGAAATTCCACTCCGCCAAAGGGTTTGCCAGCACGTTTATTACATATTCTGTTTACATTTGTCCGTAAAAGACAAAATTTACAATCTGTTGAATTTATTTTTGCCTATTTTCGCCATGAAATTCGATTAAGGATGTTGTTTCGTGTCCTTGAAATGGTTGCAATGATTAAATTGCGTATATTCGAGATAACAAATCAAATCAAGCTGCAGGCCTACAATAATTGTATTTTATTATCACACATATACAAAACACATTTCCATTCCATTTCAAATAAAGAGTTTATTTGTTGTCTATAATCGCATTAAAAAATGTGCACAGCAGCACACAAAACTATTTGCATTTTTCAGCAATTTATGTGCCGTCAAAAGTCAATGTTAATATTGAAAATGTAAACAGGCTGAGGATTTGTTCTTCAATTTACATATAAATGTAAATATTTACATCTAATTGCCATCAAATCTGAGCCACGTATTTCTTTTGTATTTGATTGGAGCTTCAACAATACAATTTGGACGGCAAAAGGAGGTGCTTCAAACTAAATAAGTTTACTCGGAGTAAAAAGTGTTTGCAACTGGAGGCATTCACACGTGGTGGCTGTTGAGGGCATGGGGGAATTCCCCGCACACACACACACACACACATACACACACACACACACACTCTAAGCTGTAAGCGAAAAGGCACATTTTTTGGGCCACAAGACGCGGTTCGTTCGTTCGTTCGGCCTGATGAAAATATTATGCCAACAACAATGACAGCATTAATTGCCGACACAATTGAGGCCACGCCGCAACCCAAATACATGGATATATGTAGGTACATACATATACATATGTACATATGTATGTTCCACTATATAGGGGTGTCATATGTATGCGCATATCCCAACTAATTCAGTCACATTCAGGCAACAGAAGAGCCGTGACGCAGTTGGGTTAATTCTGGCTGCTTGTCACAGGACATGCAAAAAGGTATTTTAATACATGTCAATGTTGCCTGGGGAGTGGGGAGTGGGCAGTGGGAAGATGGGTACCTATGTATGGATGTGTCTCTCTTTGTGTGTGTTTTCTGGTCCATGTTTGTTAATTGAGTTTCTGCCATCAAAGATTTGCTTTGTTGTGGTTCTGACAGTGAATATTTTGAAACCTTTTTTAGCCACTCCCCTGCCCCTCCCCCATTAAAAAAGCAACACCCAATTGTTGAAATATAAGCGAAAAGCAACGCTCTCTCTCTCTGTATCTATGTCTATCGTTGAATGGCCTCCAGGCACCAGGCACCAGGAAAGTGCTGCCTGCATTTGTGTGCCATGGAAATGAAAATGAAAATGAAAACTTGTGTGTGAATAACTTTAATTGTTTTCCACTGCATGAAGTTTATTTCTCTATTTCTCCATTACTCTAACTCGTTCTCGTTCTCGTTATTCTCCTTCACCGTTGAGTTGCATTAAAAAGTTGCACACTTTTTTCAGATTATTTCGTGCAACACTCGTGACTCATTCCCGCCTGCTGCAGTGCCTTGCCCCCCTGTAGATGTGTAAATGAGCAGAATGGAATTCGACTCCTTCTACTCTGTTGTGTTTGTCTGTTAATTGTTTAATTTTTAAGCTGAATTTCAGCATTTTGGTGCACACTTTCGGAGCTGCAGCTGCTGGGGGGCACTGCTAATGAAGCGAGAGATATTTTGTGGTTCGTTAGAGTCCATGTTTACGACAAGCTGAGAAGCTAGATAGATATAACTGCCAGGACTCGGTTGCTGCACAGGAAATTTCGCATGCGGTGGAGACCACAAAAGAGTTTTCCATGTGGCATATTCTGTTGGAGAAGGTGCATCGCATCTCTGCTGCAACCTGAAGCTGCCACAATTTCTGTTGCCGAACGGAGGCGGTGAAGGATTCGCTTCTCAGGCTTGCGGCACAACAAAAGTGTCTCCTGCAGGAGGAGTTTTAAGACAATATATTTAAATTCTGTCTCTCTTCTGTCGCATCTGTTCCTTAAACATACTCCAGTTTTGCTCAGAATGAATATTATGTTGCTGCTTTTGCTTTTGCTTTGACATGGGTAAAACATTTGGCCAAGTCAAACATTTTGTGCTGGAGTTTAAAGTTCAATGTGCCCCGTGCCCTGAGAAGGAACCCTTTTTTATATGCAAGGAGGGACACACAAACACACACACACACTGGCCCTGTTTTCCATTTCCTTTTACTCTTTTTTTTAGTGGTTTTTTCTTGTTTTGTTTTGTTTTTGGCTTGCCTCGCTTTCACTTTATTGCCCTCGCCAGTGAGCCATATATTGCGTCTATCTAAGCCAGGCCAGAACACACACACACACACACACACACACACACATACAGGCAACCAGTCAGCCCATCCACCACCCAGCACTCGGTGGAAACACTCACATGTAATGCATTTTTAAATTTGCATGCGACTCCCGACTCCCGCTCACCTGTCGCCCCTGTTGTCGCTGGCTTCAACAATGGCAGCTGTTAGTGTCTAACTAGTTAGTTAGTGCCACATTGAAGATGGTTGCCGCACGCGACTCGCCTGCCAAACAGTGGACTGCACACGGGGCACACACGTCACACGGGCACCCGCCCGCTGCAAGTCCACTGATGGCCACATCCTCTCTGTGCTCCATTCTCCAGCCATAATGCGCAGCAGCCTCCAGGTCCTTCGTCTTCTCGGGTTCAAGTCGATGCCGGGCGGGGGCTGGGGCACACTCTTTCGGGAAAGCGACATTATGCATATCAAAAAAAGGAGAGGGACAGCAAGACATGGAGCTGAATGCCACCACGAACGGGGCAGAAGGCAGAAGGCAGAAACCTTTGCCTTTGCCTTTGTCTGCTGCTTTATGCATCTGCTGTCAGTTGCATCCACTCTCTGGGTGTGTTGGGAGTGGGAGTTCGTTGCACTGTCCCAAAAGCAAGCTCAGCAGGCAGTTGTACTTTTTTTTTAAATTTTTTAATGACTATTTTTTAATTTTTGGTTGTTTCTTGTGGTTTTATGTCTGCAAAAAAATGTCTTTTACATTTTTCTAGCTTCAGTTAAACTCTTTAATTGCTGCTTAATGTTTAACCCGAACATTTGTCTATTTTGTCTGCAATTTTCATTTAATTTTTGACTGCATTTTTGTTTCTTGCAGTGTGGCTTTGCCCTGTGGTCCCTTGGGGTTGGGGTTGGGTTTTGGCTTGGTGTTTTTTTTGTGTTCTCTTCGTGTTGTTGTTGTTGCCAGCGATTGCATTTGTTACAGGCATTCGTGGGGGGTAGGGGTAGGGTCGTAGAGGCAGCAACAACATTGCACTTTGACTTTAACGCTGTTGCATTTTACTAGGTCAAAAGCAACGTCACCGCGTGCCAAAGGTTGTGTCCCTTTCTCTAGCTCTTTCGCTCTCTCTCTCTCTCTCTCGCTCTCTCTCTACCTGCTCGCCATCTCTTTCGCTCGTTATGCATGTGTTTTTGTGTGGTGTCAAACATAAATATGGTGCAAAAGGTGAAACTGTTGCTGGCAAGTGCCTGCTCACAGCTCCAGCTCCAGCTACGGTTACTGGCTGCTGCTTCTGCTGGCTCCTTGCTAACTGCCAGGCATAAATCGGTTGTCTGTGTGTGTGTGTGCTATAGCGTGCTAAATTTCAGACACACACACACACACACACACGTGGCATGTGGCATGTGGCAACCAAATAGCTAACTATTTCTAATTGGAGGTCGTTGCGGTGCTTGTCTTCGCTGGCCCCCCCGTAGCCCCCGACCGCCCCACCGACTTGTTGACTGCTGACTCCCAGCATTAAGACTGCAATTTCCAAAAAGCAAACTGAAGGAATTTCGGCAAGAGCGTTGCGCCAAAAATACGCATAGAGTTCTCCCCTAAGCTAGTCCTTGGATAGTCCTTCAAGAGCTCTGTTGAGCCTCTCACAAGGTGCTTCGATGCAACCGGAAATAAATGTATTTATGCCCAGATTGTGAATATTTTTTAAGAGTGTTCTTGGCACAAATTAAATTCCGCAGTGAGCAAATAACATTTGAATATAATTATGAATAGAATTAATTGCAGCTTGGTAACTTTAATGAATTAATTGACTCGCACTATATTTTATTTATATGATTATTGATTCAAGTTCCTCCTCGAACTCTGCCAAAAATCTCACATAATTGGTTCAATCTTGGCCCAGAAATTTCCGTAATTTAACGCCAGACTCTGTCTCAAACTTGATTAAACGAATAGAAATTGTTTTGGAATTTTGCAAGCCAAAGTGCTGGGCATTCTCTCTTCTGAAGTCTTTTGTTGTCTGCATTCGCAGGACTGAATGTAGTGCACAGCTCTTGGGTAGTAATGCGTAGAACCGCCCAGAAACTATGAACTAACAGCCAGTCCATGGCATGCAGGGACTTTCCTCATACGGACTTTACTTGTATTTGGTTGAGTTGTATAGCTTTGGCTTGGAGTAAACTCGAATCTGCTCATCCACGATGGCCAGCTCCTTGTCTATTTCGGCTCTGCGGCTGCGCACCCACAGACTCTGCGATGTGATGGGCATGCGATTCAATTCACTGATGAGACCATCGCAGCGCTGCTGTGCGCTCTTCAAATCGCCAACACGAGCCTGCTCCGTGAGCATACATTCCGGACCCGGTTCGCACTGCTCCTCGTCCTTTTCCAGAAAGCGAGGCAAACGCACCTCGTCGCGAACTGTTGACAAGAATAGAGATCGATTGGTCATTCCCCTCGGGTGCAGAATACTCACAGTTTCCAGCGTGTTTGCAGGAACTTTGCTGTGGCTGCTGTTCCTCGTCTTCGCTGTAATCACAGCGATTGCTCAGGGATGCCCCATCAAAGCTGCACCTAGAAGAGCACAAAAACACGCAACACTTACAAATTAATCCACTTGATTCCTATTGATATTTCTGCTTACTTTCTTAGTGCATTTGTCAGGTATAGCTCGTCGCTGATGTCTTCCGTTTGCGTGGCAGTGTTTGTGGCACTGTTGCGCCGTGTGCCGCACGAATTGCAGTCCGACGACTGTGCTGCCTCCTCCGAGTGGTCGTAGTACACCGGAGCGCGTTGCTCCTGGCGGCCAACACGTTGGCCCGACTCTGCAGCGCCCACACCCAATTGTTGATGCGAACACGAGTTGAGGCGGTTACGGACTAGACTGCTCTCGCGGGTATTTTGTTGGGGCCTGCCGCCAGCTTTCCATTCGCCTATCTCGGTGCCGGCACGGCGCATGGGTGGCATCCACCTGGGACGCACTGGCTCTCTGGCAGCCAGCTTTTCCGCTGTTGTCTGCTCCAGCGAGCGAAGACTCTTTTTATTTTCGCTGAGAAAGTTGCGACTCGGGGGAGCTTGCTCCACTGGAAAATTGCCAGTCATTCGGGGCTTAGGGCGCGACATTATCGCGATGAACTACGGCGCGGCACTATCTATAAGTATTTGTAAATATTTAATGTTTTCGTGTTTCGCAGTCCGTCGAGCTGCGTCGCTGAATGTTGTGATTGTAGATGTTGCTCCAACTTTGATCGTATATCAAAAGCATACCTCGATGGGGCAATTCTTGGTTTGGCTTAAATCTTTTGGAAAGTGCTGCCCAATTTTGTTGTAATGTTTTTACTGCATTTAGAGCTATTTACTGACCATGCGAAATACTATAAAAAACATTTATTCATGCAAATTCGCGCACTTAAGTATTTTTGGGAATTCCTGGCTCACTGGCAGGCATTTTTCGGAAGCCCTAAGTATGGCCTTATGCATAACATAATTTATTGATGCTGGCCAACAATTTGCGCCAATCCTTTGCCTGGCCATGTGATGCTCGAAACAAAAGCCACGAATATGCCATTCAGACAATTTGAATGCAACAGCTGCGAGTAGTTTTTGGCAACTGGTGCCACAAGTGGAGTGCATAATTAGGATGCTCTTTCGCCTGTGGGGGATGTGCAGGAAGTGCAGGCGGCGCCAAGGCCTTTGTGGCAGTGGCAAGGGGCAGCTGAATCGGCAACAAGTGGCCTGCCTCTATTCATTCATTGCGCATATGAATTATGATTCATGGACCCCCCGGATCCCGTTCACGTTTCTCCCGCCCGAAAATTGGTATTCCATTTGGATTTTTGGAGCAGCTGCCAGAAAGGCCAAGGGCCAGCGTGAATTGTGTTTGAATCGGTGAGGCAGGAGGGCAGCACACACACACACACACACACCTGTTGTTGAGGGCTTTGTGGTTCTGATGTTGCATTTGCATCCTTCAATTCATCGACTGACAGCGACTCATCTCCGTTTTTGCGGAGATCCAAGGCCGTTGCGAGGTAAATGTTGCAGACAGTGTCCTGCCCCCCGCCGAGGCATGTTTGCGGTTGTGGATTTGGCATTGGCATTGGCATTGGCATTGGCGTTGGTTAATTTACTTGGCCGTCGCTCAATTACTGGCAAACTCTTTGGTTTTGTTTTTAATGCAGTGGCGGCTTTTGCTGCTGTTGTTGTCGTTGCTGCGGTTGATGATTTTATTTGTTTATTTCTGGCACTGCCTCCGCTCCACTTAATCGAATCGAAAATGCACTCATGGGAAATTCAACAATTTCCGGCGACTAACTTAATTAAACTGCCATTAAAGTTGCCAGGCGAAGCCATGTACATGCCACGTGCAGGACGGCAGTGCCAGGGCCATTGTCGCGGCATCCGTGTGTCCATCGATAACGAGTCAAAGTCAAAGGCCGAAATATATATATGAATGTTTATAAAGAGAGAGAGAGAGAGAGGGCGAGAGAGGGAGAGATCGAGGTGTGGCGGGGTCAAAGTTGTACCGGCTGACGTGTGGCTGGATGCACTTAGCCTTGTCATTGGCCAGATTCCACTCTGCCCCCACCAAAGGTCGCAAGGCAAAGGCCAGAAGGCAGCTTGCAGACTGCAGCCGGATACTCGCTTATTAGATTTGCCTAATGGAAACTGACAGACACACACAGGACACGCTAAGGACATGCTTGGACACTCCAGCTAAAATTAGTTGACAGCCAAATGCGATCGATCGAAACAATGTTTGCTAAATGTTTGTAGACTTTGCTTGCGTCAATCCGCTGGCATTTCCTTCAGATATGTTGCCAGACTACAATGGGATCTCTGCAGATCTGTGCAGACACAAGTTGCGGCCCCCAGCAACCCACAACAGCCAGAGGAGCGCCTTAGGAGCTGCAGAGAATGAAAAAGCTGAGTGACGATGTGTCAGCCATCATTTGTCATACGTGCGAGGAGTACGATTCGTATGTGTGTGTGTGTGTGTGTGTGTGCTGAAAGGATGACATGATAAAATGGCCGCTTAGGCACTGTCAGCAGGCGCAACCCGACCCCCCAGCCCGCCCTGCCCTTCCTCCTGCATGTGCGTGTGTGCGTGTGTGTGTGTGTGTGTCTGTGATGCTGACTGACAAATGAGACAGTGACGAGCCGCACAGCACGGCTGTCATGTAAATGTCTTCATTTTTGCATGTTAATAGAGTGGAGTCCGAGGCGAAGTAGGAGTGGAGGCGGGTCCAGAATTGACTGCAAATATTCTAGAGCTCCGACATGACTCCCCCTCTGTATCGATGTCCATCAATCATATGCAAATAAACGATTTAAGCCAGCGCTGCTCTAATTGACATTTGAGCAGCAGCGAGGGAGATGGAGAGGAACAGAGACAGAGACAGAGCCAGGGAACAGGGCCAGAGACACGGACAGTGAAATAGAGACGGAAGATTGCATTTTTTACATACATTAAACGTTTCGTGTGTGTGCCTGTGCCTGTGTGTGTGTGTGTGTGTGTGTGTGTGCTTGTGTGTGCTGTATCAACATTCAGTCAATCAATTGACTTGTTAATTGTTTGGCATTGCCATCAATTTCATTTACAAACTCTAATTACATTCCATTAAATTTGCGTGTGTTTTGGTTGTGTTTGCGTTTATTTGGTCGCCTCTCAATAATTGAAATGCCCTTTGATAATTATTTGATACCACTCGATAGTGTGGGTTGAAGCCTCCGTTTAACATCGTTTGCAATTAATCAAATATTTGGGGAAGAGTATAGATAGAGCCAACAGAAGATAAGGACGAGCCGTGGCTTAGGATTTGGCATTTGGAACCTAATGCTGTTGCTGTGGATATCTTTCTGCGCTTCAGCAACTCCTAGAGATCATAGACCCTCGCATAGTTTTCCTTTGCCAAAAGGGTCGTGGTTTTCGGTTTACATATGACAAATCTCACGCTCCAAAATGGTTCCGTTTACAGTTCCTAGGCCCTGCCATCGCCTTCTCCTTGGTGGCTACTCCAAAACTATTCGGAACTGTACTACGCGAGTGTTTCAGTTGATGTTTGTGTTGTTTTGATTATTATTTGAACAGTTCGTTCAGTCCAGATCGTTCAGTCAACTTGAGTCTAATTATTATTTGCCATTATTGACTTTGATTTGATTCGATTCGATTTGATTTGATTGATTTATCGCTGCTTTTGCACCAGGCCCCACCAGAAGCTACCGCAGGTTCAGGGAGCGAGCGACCCTAAGAGACCGATAAGAGACCCCGCCCGGGACCTAGGAGAGGACAGCGAGCGGGCGGTCGCGGTCGCGGTGTGTGTGCCCCTTAAGTTTTGTATTTTGCTCGCTCTCGATTCGATTGCATGCGCCGATAAGCCGCAAGATTGACAATTGACGCGATTGACACACTCCACCAATCATCGCGGCTCGTCTCCCGCTTATTACCTTGTGTCCCGCCTGCTCATCTTCTGCATGTTCCTGCTTGTCCCACTGCTTGTCTCCTGCTTGCCCCACTGCTTGCTCCTGCTTGTCCGCCTGCTCGTCTCCTGCTTGCCCCACTGCTTGCCCTGCTGGCCCTGCTAGCCACTGCTTGTACCTGCTCGTCTCTATCTTCCGTTTGGTATCTGTTTTCCAAAGTTTTCGTCACATTTTGTTGTTGCCACTTTGAAGTAATGTCGATGTGGGCTGCTGCTGTTGTTGCTACCGTTTCGATAATAGCTTTGATGGAGTGCCCGACCATCAAGACATTTATTGATGACACAGCTCGCAGCTACTTACACGCAGATACTTAGTCGCAGCTACTTGCTCGCAGCTACTACTTGGCCGCAGCACCACTCTAGCGCTGTTTTCCATGGAAAAATCTACAGGAATCTTCAACTGCAACTGCAGCACATTCGAAATGTTTCGTTTTCATCCATTTTAAGTTTAAATTTTGCGCAACAAAACGTGAAACTTGAGCTAATTGCTGTCTCATTTACGAACACATGCCGTCTATCCATCCATCTACCTGACTCTCTAGTCGTATCTGCCCATCCACAGCTTCCCTTCTCCATTCTCCATTCTCCACTCATTTGCGCTTCCTCTGTTACATCCGTTTCCGCTTTATTGACATTTGCTAGAGCAAATATTTGGCATGCGACGGCATGAGGCAAGGTGTCGACCGCAAGACACTTGCCGACTGCCACATGAGGCAGTGCGCCACGACCCGATTGTTGCCCCTTAACAGATCGTTTCAACATTAAACATTCGACTAAATATTTATGCATTCATTTCTGCATAATGTTGAACATTGCCAAAGATTCTCTTAGTGCGGCAGAAGGATCACTAATCATCACGAAGCTACCGCTGGATATCCTTTAGGACATGGCATGCTGTGGCGCTGTGTTGAATGTGTTAAGTATTTGGCAAATACACACACACACACACCCACACACACACACCCACACACACACACCCACACACACACCACAGGAGCAGCAAGGACCCCACTCAATGGAGATTAGAGGGGTACTCTTTTACGGTTTCATAATCCGAGAGGGAAACGCTTCAAGTTGTAACTAGACCGCGATATTTCATGGAACCCAGCACCGCCCCTGGACCAATGTCGGTCCTGCGCCAACACCCCACCCTCGCACCCTCCCCTGCATAGTTGCGTGGTTGGATACTCTCCTACCTTGCCATGGATGGGGGTGTGTGTGTGTGTGGTGGTAGGGATACAGGATACTATGGGGGGGTTCCAACGGCTTGTCGCCTTTGGGGGAAATGCCATTTGACATTTTTGCCGCCGACTTTCCTCTCCGTTTGTTCTCACTCCACACCTCACTCTCCCCGCCACACACCTCCTCTGCCCGCTCCTGCCCCGCGTGTGATGCTGCTGTGATTTGCCTTTTTGTCACATTAAATCTTGTTTATGACGCTTAAGAACTTTATTTCCGCTCGATTAAATTGCCATAATGGCAGACTGCCTCGCGCTCTCTCACTCCGCTCTTTGCTCCCCTTTTTTTCCGTTGTTTGTTCTCACTTTTGAATTGTTTTTACCTTTACCTTTTTTATTTTGCTCTTCTTTTTTTTGGTTTTTTGCTGTGGTTTTTTTGGGCATACTTTTCGTCACCTCTTGGGCTGGGCAAAAAGTGCGAAAAAGACGGCGGCAGGTAGAGGTCGGCAGCCGACGGAAGGATACTTGGGATACCTTGGATCTTTGGCGCTTTATGCTGCATACCCTTCGAGCATATACCCCGGCTACAGGGTACACAACAACAGCAACAACAAAAAACCATCTGCCAGCTCGCATTAACTTCAATTGACTGTAATGAGCCATCGGGCGGTGTCTGTCCTACATTTTGGCAACTGTTGCCGCTCCTGCTGCTCCTGGCCATGCGCTCCATTGCTCCATTGGCTGCAATTCGTCCATACAATTGTAGTTTGCATTTTTCAGTGGCACCCCCAAAAAATGCAGAATGGCATTTTATCTCACCCCAAAAATGCACTCTGCTGTTGCACATTTCAAATGTGTGTGTGTGTCCGTCTGTTTTGCAATCTTGTTACTGTTTCCCCTGCTGCTCCTGCGGCTGCTGCTGCTGCTATTGTCTAGCTGTGGCTGCTGCTAAATGCATCGATTTGGATTTCCATTCTTGCTGCTGCTGCGATGCTTCCTTCGACTGCTTGCTGCAATTTCCGCCTCAATCATAATCAGTTTGTGTCTGGTGTGTGGAGGCAAATTGTGTGGTCTGGTCATGTTTTAATTAAACGAAATTGCTTGTATCCCATTGATGGCTTAGTGCGGCTCACACACATGTCCACTCCCTCTCTCTGATCTGAACAAGAGAGCTCGAAGAACACACGGAAGTAGAACCGAATTTGGCCTGTTCCAGGCAACTCCACGAACAAAATTATCGAATTGGGAAAGTGCAATCAATGCTGCTGCAGCTGCTAGGATGTTCCCTAAGAAACATATTTTATTGACTGCACGTTGAATGCGTTGCATGCCACCATTGCAATGCCATTTTCAGGGATCAACTATTAACGACAAAAAGCCAAACAAATTTGTTTTTCAAAGTAATTTGATTGCAGAAGGACGAGCTGGAACAATGGCAAAATGGCAATGATTATTTATGCGAAAGTCAAAGTTCAAAACGAACTTCTCTAATTGGAAGCGAAATTATAGCATTGGGGAAATCCTGCAAATTTCCATGGAAAAGTGCAATGTCTAAGACACACTAAACGTGTGTGCGTGAATATCTCTTACTTGGAAAATGCCAAATTAAACAAATTGAGCGAGAAATGTCGTCCAGTAATATGCCACAGACAATTTTGCAATAAAAGTCTGCAGAAAAACAAAGAACCAAAGTGGAAATAATTCGCATTGAACTATTATTAATTTACTGCTTAAAGAAAACCTCCCACGGCTGTTATTTTGTTTAGTTTTTGGGCCAAAAAATAACATGGCACGTTTAACAAAGAAAATAAAAATTAACCATGCCCCGAAGGGGCAACACACAAATTTTGAAGTAATTTGCAGATACAAATGCTTGAACTTGTGCTGTTGAGTTTACTGCTCCTTCTCCCTTATGCATTATCTCATCGAATCTTATTTTATTTGATTTAAACACTTTTCTCTGACGTTTCTCTCTCTTTTTGCAGGTGAGCCCAACGAAAAATTGTTCTAAACGATGCCTAAGCAACAAAGAAACAAACAAAAGAAGAGCCTTTGTAGCTGTGAGTGTATGTATGTATATTCATAATTTATGCAGACAAAGTGGGGGAGTTGCCTGTGCCGATAAGATAAACACCCGCCCTCAGTACAGGGGGCAGCGCAGCGTTCTCTCTCTCGCTCTCTCTCTCTCTCTCTGCTGTTGTGTGCTTGGGCATTGTTGTAATGCCATAACAATCAAGTGAAATTACGCTAAATGACACGCTCATTACGGGCCACTGGTACTTGGCCAGGGAGTGTGGGTGGTGCCTCGAATTCGGGAAGCAACAAAGCAAAAATCATTGCCTACTTATGAGCGCCTCCATGAAAATGGAAAGAGAGAGAGAGAGAGAGAGTTGCAGAGGTGGAGAGAGTGATGGTGCGGGGATGTGAGGACCCCCATTTATTATTTAAATAAAAACATACAAATAAGCGCTTGAAAAACGCTTTATAACACTTTTTTTCGCACACACACAGCGACACAGCGTATTTGCATGTAAAAATGTTCATTATGCTGTCAAATGAACAATAAATGTCAATGCTTTTTACAATATTCACCCACTGCCAGAGCCAGCACCAAGTTTAGCTCCATCTCCATTCCCATTCCCAGCTCCTACTCCATTCCCAGCTCCTACTCCAGCTTCATCTCCTACTCCAGCTCAATCTCCAGTTTCAGTTTCAGCTTTGGCTTCATTTTCCCCTCTTCAGAAGCAGCAGCAGCAGCTCCTTTGCCTTTGTTAAGCAGTGAGTAGAAAATCCGAAACGAGACGAGAGCGGCGCAAACAAAAAAGCGAATGAAAAGCAAAATGAGAAGAAAGAAAATCTGTCACAAGGCTTTAAACGTTTTATTGGCTTTTCAAAATTGGCTAAAGGCCAAAGGAATATTCATGTACATGAAGCGTGGCGCACAGGGAGAGAGGGCGGAGTGGAGTGGTGTGGAGTGGAGCTAACAGTAGACATTTTATATATTAAGCAAAATATGCCACGGTACGGGGACATACCGGACAGGACCAACTTTGCTTTTGACCAGAAGCTTTTGAAGTTTTTTTCGCACCAAACTGGCTTTGACTACGGCTCCTGGGTGTTGGCTGCTGGCTGCTGGCTCCTAAGTCCTCAGTCTTGAGTTTTGGTCGCTGTCCTCCGTGCTGGCTTCTACTTCCAGCACTGCTGAAGCGTTCCTGTTCCAGCTCCTTCACGGTTCTGCTGCTGGGGAAAAAGTGAAAGTAAAGTGTAATTAGGTTTGTTTTGCGTGGCTGTCTGCAAATGAAATGCCTGCCCCACGCTCTGAGGAGCCACAGCAGCAGCAGGGCCAAGCGGATGATGTTGATTATTATTGGGACAGCTCCTCGAACACTGCTCCCGCCTCTCTCCCGCTTATTCTTCTCTCTGTCTCTGCACCCCCACAAATTTAAATCAAACATTACCAAAAATCTTGAATAATAAAGCAAAAGCAGAGCCAGTGCCAGGAGCCAGTAGCCAGCAGCCAGTTTGCTTGCAGGAAGGAAGACTGGCCGAAGCAGAGTATTTATTTTAATTGGGCAACAGCAAAAGAAAGAGTTTTAAAGAGCCGGAAATGTACATTTATATTTTGAATTTACTCACAGATCGAGAGATCCTAGCAGTCGTTGCAGCAAACCTATCATAGGGTAATGCCTGCTCTGCTTCCTTGGGAAAAAAAAACACAAACATTCGCTGTGAATCATCATTCAGCGGTGAATGACATTTGATTGAATCCCCATGAGCGCCCCCGAGTCATGCCACCACCCCCAATGGCTTGTCGTTCCAACTGTCCGGTGACTTGTCGACTGTTATCGGCCATAAATAAGCGGCCCAAAGTGTTTAGCACTCATTGCGCCTCCCGATACCATCAAAGGGTATTAAAGTCCAAAGACAAAGGCAAAATGCCGCCCACCGACCAGCCCAACAACCAATTCAAGGGGTGAGCAGACGAACAAAGCCTTTGGCTTTCATTCAAGAACAAGTGTCAGTCCGTCAGTCAGTCCATCAGTCAGTCAGTCTATCTCTCAGTTAATATTGAGTGAGCATATAATCTGTTAATAAGTATTTTATATGCCAAAATAATTTGATTTGCATGTCGGGGCTGCGTCGGAGGAGCTCCTCCACTGGGGATGCTTGAATTTTCCGTCGTTAAGCGACAGCCAAAAAGTGGGGAGACTGGGGAGAGTGGGGCCCGGGGACAGGGGTGGATGGTGTCGGAGTTCCATGTAATTAACACGAAGACCAAAATTTATGGCATGGATAACAATTTTCTTATACACACACATAAATTTGTGTGCCCGTCGCGGAAGATACTTAACCCAAACTCTATTACCTTGTGATATAATTTTCCATGATTAAAATAAAGCTAAAATGAAACGAGACGAAACGAAACGAAACGTGGAAAGGACTTTCAAGCAGCGTGTGCAAATAATAAATAAAAATGCGAGTCTAAATTGATTTTGAAGAGATTTTTAAGGGCTATTCTCTTTGTGTGTTAAAAATTGTTCTTGCGGAAACAACTTGAAGTGAATTATCGTAAGGCTGGCCAGTGTTGCCAGGCGATACAGACATGACTTGAGCTAATTTTATTGCTTTATTAACCAGGAAGGACCACAGGACACACAGAGCACAGAACACAGCCACTGGCCATGTGTGGGCTCAGCTATTTCCGACGAAAGCCTACCCCAAGCCAGCCAGCCAGCCAGCCAGCCACCCGCCAGGATTGTCATCTGCATGTTGACCCAACTTACGGGCTTCCATACCTTGCTGAATGATGGAACCCTGACTGACTGAGTGACTCACTGACTGTCTGACTGAGTGACTGACCGAGTGAGTGACTAACTCAACTGGATACTTAAGGCAATGGCAAACATTAGCATAAAGCTGGGGCTATCATTTCTAAGTGCGTCGTCGGACGAATGCTCGTAGGGCAAGCCCCTTGTGGTTGTTCTTGTCTAGTGTTTCGCTGCCGCTTTTCCCATTCGACACTCGTGAGTTTTTCTTTTTCCCCCTCGTCAGCTGGGAAGAGCAAAACGTGTCGTCCTCCTCAGCGTCAAATCACAGGTGTGCAACAATGCCCCAGCAACAGCAACAGCAACGGCAATAACGTACCGCAAAAGACAGACTTTACCCACACACTTTACCCGGCAAGCGCAGGCGCTGAGAGCAGAGGAGCTGAGGCTGAAAGCTTTCTTCCCTTCGTGCTTTGCTTTGCCCCTCCAACTAAACCGAGCCGAAATGCTTGTTATTTTTTTTTTTCTTGATTTTCTTATCCTCAGCATTTACATTTTTTCTCCTGCTGCTTTTGTGCCTCTTGCTGTTTTATGCATTCAATTTCCTTGTGCTGAAAAGCACAGGAGAGCTTCACTCAGCCGAGCCACGAAGCTTTCGCTCAGGCAAACGCACGCTCCTGTCGCCTGTCGTGTGCTTCGTGTGCTGCTCGGCTGCTCGGCTGCGTCCTTCGTTCGCTGTTATACGGCCTGCAGCTGTGGATTTTGAAAACGCTCGGCTCGGTCAGTTGTTGCTTCACTTCAGTTCTGTTCAGTTCGATCCCATCCAGAGGGCTGTGCAGAGGGGTTGGTGCCTTTGCCCACAGTGTTGCTCTTTCAGAAAAAGTGTTTTCGAACTGTGCCACAAAGGACTTGTTGCCATCTCTGTGTGTGTGTTTGTGTTGGTGTGTGTGTGGATGTTTTTGTTTGTAAGCCTCATTTCAACAAAACTTAACTTATAGCTGCATTTTTGGCAATTGAAATTCCTTTTTAATTTGCTCAAAATATTACATTTTCATTCGATTTTTGTGTAATTTTTGTATAAATTCCATGCGGGCTGTTGCTGCATTTACTTCCAACTCCGAGCTATTTTCGAATGCTGTTATTTTCAGTTTTGAACGTGTTTGAAAACTGTTATACCGTAGTACAGTATAACAGTGGAAATCAGCGCTAATTCAAGTGGAAGTTGATGAGCCAAAAGGAGGAACGGTTTGAGGCCCAATGTCAAATGTTTTTTTACATTTATTTCAATTCTTTTGAGTATTTTGAAACACTTTAAAATACTTTCAGAATTTTCAAACTGTGCACATTTTGTTGGAAGCTCACAAAGCACGAAGCTTTTATCGCACAGTTACGCTCAATTGTGAGAATGAGGAGTTCGGCACACTCGGGAAGCTCCTCGGCTGTTGGCTCGGCTGGTGGCTTCGTCCTCGGCTCTGGGGCAGCCTTATTCGGGGTATGACAACTCACTTTGGCTTCTGAACTCGTTCAGTTCAAATTTACCAGCGGATTTGTGCGGATTACAGCAACTATTCACCCACACACATACACTCGCCCATCTATCGCAGAGGGAATCGCTTACGCACACACACACACCCACACACACACATACCGCACCAGCCAAAAAAAACCCACTCACCAGCACACACACACACACACTTACAGAGATAGGAAGTGGCATAAAGAAATCGAAAGCAAACAAAACAAAAGCGTCGGCAAAGCAAAAAACAAAAAAGAAATAAGAAAAAACTAAAAAAAAATATAATGTTTTCAAGATGATAGACACATCAAATGATTAAGAATCTGAATCTGAA
Organism: Drosophila subobscura; assembly: GCF_008121235.1. NCBI lineage: Eukaryota > Metazoa > Arthropoda > Insecta > Diptera > Drosophilidae > Drosophila > Drosophila subobscura. The sequence continues at coordinate 17,387,773 of NC_048530.1, read as the reverse complement.
TGAATGAATGCGGGTGAAATCCGTGAGACAATAAACCGAACTGTACCGAATCGAACCGAAATACCCAACCGAAATCGAAATCTTTGATTGTAGTTTTTTTTTTCAAATTATTTTCTGGTGCAACCACACAGTGCCACAGGATGGTGTAAGAGCCAAGTAGAGCGATTTACTAGGGCGAGAACCACAGCGAAAGCAAAGTGACTCCAAGAGCCACGCTCAAAGAATATCAGTTCCGATCCCGGCAACGAATCGCCAACGGCAATTATCAGAGCAGCGAAGCCCCCAAGGAAACTCCCCGCAAGCAGCAGAAACCAGCAGCAAACATCAGGCAAGTGATTCCGAGATCTCTGAATGAATTGTGTGTTCACTTTTCGATTATTTTAAGAGTAAATATTTCTGATCCTGACTCTGACATTCCTGTCCCCCTTTTGTGCCTGTCATGGGTAGTGCATCCCTATCATCGGCTCTCGAATTTGTATTGTCTTTTTGACACCCTGTTTCAGTTTTGGGGTTTTTTGTTTTGCTCCGCTTTGTGGGGTGCCTCTTTTGTTTTTGGGGGTCAAAGGCGAACAACAGAAATTAACAGAAAGGCAAAGGGGACAGAGAAATAGGCAGGGAAATGGGCGCGCGGCACATTTCAGTGGCAAACGAGAACGAGAACCCGTCAAGTGCTGCGGCACTTTAGTCCTGTGTGCTGTAACTAGAGCTACCAGAGGGTTAGCGATACACTAGAGGAAGGCTCCAGAGTGAGGAGAAACGAACCGGCCTGAAATATTTGATGTACACATTTCATAATTTCGAGAAAAGGAAATTTCAATTTCCATCTTTCTTGATCTTCAAAAAACATTTCTATAATATTTTACTGCCGCTGTGTTACTGCAGCTCGAGCAAAATGGTAAAGTATTCACGAAAACTTGGTTTTAAATGAAAAAGAAAATTAATCTATTATAACTGCGCCCCTGCCACCTGCCTGACACACTCCCCGCTCTCCGCTGCAGCAATTGTCCTGCATGGGTGGACGGAGCATGAAGTGCAATGCATGCAATGAAAGAAATGCTCTGTGATTATGTTCTTAAATTCATGGCAGCAAGCCAGCCAAATGGGACACTCGCCTTGAGGTATGCAGCGAGAACCTGCTGCTTGCTGTGTGTATGTGTGTGTGTGTGTGTGTGTGTGTGTGTGTGGCTGGTGTGTGTCTGCTTTTGGCCTCTGTGTGCTATTAAAGCTCTCAAGCTGTGCATTAAAATACACATCATCATTATGCACATTTTATACTCCACAATCGATGGGTGTAGCAGTCCTCTGGGAGGTCTCTTGTTACGCAAAAAGCAAAAGCTGTGATCAACTAGCTAATTATTCTTTATACATATCTGTGCTTAGTGCGGGGTATCCCAATGGTCGAGCGGCACTTGCTTCGTTTTCTCCAATTGCTTTGCTCTGCACGTTTTTTTTTGTTTTTTTTTTGGGGTCAGCGCTGTCAAGAGCAGTCCGAGAGGAAGGGAAGGTAAGGACACGGCTTGGCCACCAAATAATCAGAGCAAGTCCCCATCGACTCTTGGTGGGGAAGGTGGTGTCGTGGTGCAGGGGTATGTGTGGTGCACCAGCGACAAGCCTTTGACAGGCATGTCATTTAATGTGCGCCTAAGTGTAGGCTATAAATTTGTTATATGCATTTTAACGCATTTGAAGTTATGATTTACTCTGGCAGTGACACGTCGTCTATGCCCACATCCACACACAGACTGACACACACACATGTGCATACAATTTTCATTTGTGTAATGAAAATGAAAATGAAAATGGAAATGCATATGCGGAAGGGGCTGCGCAGGGGACAGACGGGGTTCTGACCGACTGACTTGAGGGATGTCCGGGCTGTGTCTATGGGGTGTGTATGATGTCCATGACTATGTGTGTGTGTGTGTATGTATGTGTGCGCTCTACTCGTATTTAGGCTGCGTCTTGGTTTTTGCCTTATTTTCATTTGCATATCCGTTAGCCCTTTTTTGTTCTCCTTTTTTTGGGTGAGCTTTCCGGCTCTCTGTCCTCTGTGGTATGCTCAATTTATTGGAAAGAAATGTCGATTTGCTGCGAAACGATGGCCCCGAAGCGACAATCGACAAACGTCAAAAACGACAATTGCGACGGCCCAGATATGTCAGAATAAAATTTAAATTGCTGCCAACTCCGATGCCTTTTTGGTGCATAAAACACTTTTCTATAATTTCAATTATCCCCAAATACAGCCACAGGGAGAATACCTGCAAAATCATCCTCAACATTTACCATTCAAGCACTCCTTGCAGCGACAGAGGTAAATCGTCTCAGTTCTGCATTCAAATCGATTAAATACAACGAATAATACGGCACGGAAATCACAATTCCGCGAGCGTATCCATTACCATCGATCCATCCATCGGGGATGCTGGATCCTCTTTTGCTGTAATCCAAAACCAAATTCCCACTGAAAAATGCATTGTCCGCCCTCGGCACAACCTTCCCTGGCAGCTTTAAGTGCTGCAGGAGCCCAAGCCATGAATGGAAAAGCATTCGGAAAGCAGGCTTAAAAAGGTTTACACTTCACAAAAAGATTGAAGATTGAACGAAGGAATGGAGGGATACCTAGTCCTTGGCTATCATCCCAAGCGGAAGGCTGGGAGATGCGGTTTATTGTGATAGACAATCAGCTCTCAATTATGATGGATGGAAAATAGGAATTTTAGAGCTTCAGCTCTGGAACGGAGTGCGTTGAGTGTTGCAAAACATTTTCCCCTTTTCAGTGTGCAGTAACACAAGCGAACAGCTGCTGGAAAGCCGCTGGAAACTATTTGAAATTGCTGTGGCTGATTAGATGTTTTGGTGTTTGGTTTCGTGTTTGGTGTCTCCTCCCGACCCGATCCATGGTTCAGCTCTGTGTCACTCCACCGCCAGTGGCAGCTGCGGCAATGTTTAAGCCAAAAGCAGTTAAAACACTAAGCGATGTGGCCAACAAGACACCAAGGAGGTGGTTGTGGAGGTAGCTGCCCAGGAGAAGGACAATGGAAGAGCTGGCGCCAGCAGTTGCAGCCATAAAAAGGCGGATCGCAGCACGCAGGACGCACCACGCGCCATGTTGTTGCCCGTTTGTTGGCTGACAATCGCAACGACGCGACGCGGCATAGTCGGAGGTCGAGGCGCCACCAGAACAGAACACAACAGAAAGCAGAACAGAACAAGCTGTAATTGAATTTCTGTTGACAGATTTTAGCGCACAATATCCTGCAGCGAAACTGCCGCAAAAGGGCGACGAAACACGTTGAAAAAATAAATAAAACAAAACAAAACAATGCAAAGCGAAGCGCAAAAGCTGCAGCAGCTCAAAACAAATGGAAGTTGTGGAAATATTGGATGAATTAATACCGATGAATTGTAGATATATTTGTGCCATCTCTGGGCAGAGTTTGTTGTTTACCAACTCTAAAACGCGCTTACCGATAATAATTGATCATTTCAAAGTAAATAAGCAAATGACTAGCCAAAAGTTAAAGCACTCACAACCTTTGCGAATTCAACTTAGCCGGGAGAGACTTTTTAGCAAAGTTTTTGCTAATTTAATGAGATGACTGCCCATTGAAGGTCGTATAATTCCAAGCACTTTTGTATCTGTCATTTGCTGGAAGTCTGCATTCGGCTATTGGGATCTATATCTCCGGTTTCATAAACGGGACGCATAAAAGCATTCGATCGGCTTCAATGATAGTTCTGGTCCCGGAAAATGAGCGAAAGATGAGAGTGGGAATGTGTAACCACAAGGTGGTGGTCCGCGTGTACTTTAGCGCCTATAAATTTGTATGCATAAATATTAAAATGAAAGCGAGAAGGGTCGGGATTGGGACCAGGGACCAGGGCCCGGTACGCTGTGATGTGTGGTTTCAAATGTTCTTGAAAATTCCACTTTACTACTGTGTCAAGCTCATAAAATTATGGAAATTTTCTTGCCCTTTTCCGGGCATTATCATTTAGAGAGCAGAATAAAAATGTCCACCACGGGGATAGGAATAGAGATTCGGTTAGGGACAGCACAGGACAGGAGTCGCAGGCGTAGGCGAAGTAGGAGTCTGAGCATGACCAAAAGAATTGAGTGACTTTGCTGGGCATTCAATGTAATGGCATTTGCTGGGTGTCAATTTTCCCAGGCACTAAAAACCACCGAGTGGTTGGCCGGAATCTACTGGTATGTGTGTGTGCGGGTTTTTCTTCCCCTCTCCTTTTTTTGTTCGCACCTGTCTAAAGTTGCGGCTTGGGAAAGTTTCCAAATTTTCCGGCCAGCAGACAAAGGCAGCTGTCAATCAAAAGTTTTGCATTTGTTTCTATGCTGCGGCTCGCTTCGATACGGTGCCATGTCTGCTGCCCAGTCTGCCAGTCTGACAGCTGTTAGGCCAGGTAGGATGAGGGACCGAGACACCCAGTCACCGAGGGCGTTCAATCGCTTTGTCATAAAGTTTGATCGTTTTGAATGCATATGCCTGTCAAGCGTGAATTTTTCTTGCACAGCGATACGCTGATAATAAATGACAGAACCAATAAGCAACAACAGAAAATAAAAAAGTAACTGAAATATCCATCGAAAGCGAAGCAACAGTCCAAAGTTTTCGCCCCACAAAAGGATGCTGCGATGGAAGGAAGAAACTTTCCAATGGACCCTGGATCGCTGTGGCAATGAGCTGAAGAGCGTAAAATGCTTTAATTGCAATTAAAATTTGACTTAAATTGGATGAACGTCAGTCCATGGAACCAGTCATGGAACCAGGGAAAAAACGTAGAAAATAAAAAGCAGCAGCGCCAACCATTTATGAAAGTAAAATAGTTACATCCATGTGGACAGTCCCCTACACATTTGAGGAATAATTTCTGAAGTTTTCCCGTTGCCTTTGACTTTGCTTCCTATCTGTGGCACACACATAGCCACAGATACACACCAGTGGCAAGTGGCAAGTGGCAAGAGGAAGTGGAAGGCAAAGACCCGCTCTTCGAGTTAATTAAATGCATCAAAAAACACAACCAAAAAAACACACAACAGAAATGAGGAAAATGCAAATATTCTTGACAAAAAAAAAGAGTGTAAATGTATGTATGGATGTGTGTGCCACATGTGCCTGTGTGTGCCTGTGTATGCCTGTGTGTGTGTGCGTATCTGAGGCGTCATGCAAACATTAATTTGTTGATAGATTGCGCACAAGAAAAGAAGAGAGGAAAAACGTTGAAAATATGTAGGTTAAAAGCTCTCAGACGAAACCATAAGTTTTGCTACAGCAAAAAAAGGGGAACAAAAATGTTGAAAATGTATTCGAAATGTTTGGAATTTAGTCGCCTGCTGGATACGCTACAGCCACGGCCCAAGGATGCCGCCAGCGATATTTTCCCCCGCAGGAAACTTTCCTTACCTTACCCTCATGTCTGCCTTTTTGGGGTGTCTCCCTCATGTCTTCCTTTTGGGGTTATGTCTGTCTGTTTTTTGTTTGTTTTTTGTTGTGTTTTTGTTTTTATAATGCGCGAAATTAGCAAAATAATAAAAATGGCGCAAAACAAGGTCGCGCATAAATAATGAGAAAACAGCGCAAGTTGTGCGCTTCGCTGGGTGCTCCTCCATGTGGTGCTCCACTGCAAGTGCTCCTAGAGAGAGAAAGAGAGAGAGGAGAGAGCGGAGAGAGAAAGCGATGGGTCTAGGGGGGTGTAGACTGTGGGGATAGTATAGATTGTTCCGAGCGTTCCTATGTATGTCAATTGTAGATTAGGCCCGGCCCGACCCCTCCACAACACCACTACCCCTCCACCCACCTACTTTGACTTGGTTTTTGTTTGTTTTTCGTTGTTTGTTCGTTTGTTGTCTATTGTTCGGCGTGTTTGAATGTTTGTCTGGGGTCGCATTGTGCCTCAATTAACCGTCATTAGAGCGAAGGTTTTTGTGCCGCTTCTTTGGATATTCTTTCAGCAGGGCAGATTCATGTGCAGATTTGATAAGCAAATGAACTTTCGCCACAACTTCTTAATTAATAATTTATACAGAAACACAAAAGAGCTTCCAGGGATTTATTTGTGTATTTATTTAATTCAGAAATGATCAAAAATGCATCGCCCATCATGCAATGATTACTTTTGCAATAAAATCGATGGGATTTGAGCAAATACAATTATTTAAACCAAGCACAGCATATTTAATGTTATTAATTAATTATTTAGACCCGGCTCCTGCCACTGCCACTGCCACTGCCACTGCCACTGCCCGTTGGCAAATGGCATTGCATACTCAGTGGCGCTCTACCCCTACCAACTGCTAAGTGGCCAAACCCGTTGCAACTCCGCACTCACTCCGTTGCGTTCTGCTTCGTTCCGTTTATGGATATTGCACCAAGGGATATAAAATATGTCTTAATGCTAATAACATTTTCATATTTTACGCTGAAAGCATTTTGCACAGCAAAAAAAAGCAACGATTGAGGGGCAGGTAGCATAAGAGCGAGTGAGGGAGAGAGAGGGCGGGAGGGAGAGCCATAGATAGAGAGAGGTCTTTATATTTGAAATGTCATTAGCCGTATATGGCGGCAGCCATGTTTTTGCCATGTTTAGCCATTTTAGCCATTTGGTAAATAACGCACGGAACGTCATGCAAATGTTGAAACCACAATTTGCATTTTGCATTTTGCATTTTTGCCAGGGCTGTCAACGTTCAAGGAACCCAAAAGAGAACACACCACGAACCACGAGACCCCCGCTCCCCACTCGGACTAGTGGGTGGGGCATTGTTTATGCGTGGTGGCGCGGCGAGGGGGGGTTGGCGTGGGTAATGCAAAGAAAAATCCAATGTATGCTCCTTCGCATATGGTGTCTCTATCTAGCTGCAAGTAGTCGTATCCATTTCCACACAGCTAGAATCCAGCACTCAGAAATGTACATACATAAAGATACGCTTGTATATGGCAAGTGTAAGACAATTTTACGCTGTGCTTGTGTGTGTCCTGCATGCAACTGATTTCTTATGCACAGCTGCATCGAGGAGTGCATTAAAGTTCCCATGCAACAAAACATAGCTACAGAGAGGGAGAGAGAGGCCGCGCATAATGGCATTTATTGTGGAGTAGAGCTCTCCCCCCTTTCCCTTCTTCTCTCCACATATCTGTACATATTTGCTGTTCAGTTATTAAACACCTTGCCCAAAAGAAATGCTCCAATTATCAGCCATAAATCCAAGCCCCGCGGCCTCCTTGGGCTCGCTTTCATTTTGCCTTGCAGCTTGCCTTTAAATTCCTTGCAAAAACACTCCGCATCCTCCGTACACTTTCCTGCAAACATTTACTTGGAGTTCGTTGTTGTTTTCGTTGCTCTCTGCCATTGTTCTCAATTTCCTAGCCAAGTTTGTGGACTACTTAAAATGCAGATGCGAGAAATATAATAATATTTTCCGTTTATTTTTGAAAGCTTTTCTTGGAAATACTTTTCCATTGTTCGTTCGGTGCTGCTTCCATTCCCACCCTCCGCTTGTTGAGGTTAATTGTATATTGCATTACGTTCCTAGAGATTCATTTGGCATTAGGGGGGAAACATTCATAATTGTTGGAAGCAGTTAAGCAGCTTCTAATGGCTTCTGCCCATTCATTCTCATCCGATTGCTCGGAGTCGAGTCTCGTCTCGCCGGCAGATTCCCGAGTTTAATTTTCAGCTGCAACATTTCTATGGGGATAAATATTTGCATATTTTTCTGTCCAATGAACCGAAAGAACACCACCACTTAACCTTCTTCGAATTGTGTGGGAATTATCAACGGCTGCTGTTGCTGCTGCAACACATTCTAGGACTTGGTTCAAGGGTACGAGCGGCCTGCCCTGTTACACAAGGATTAGTCATCCTTTGGCATTCTCCCTCATTACGATTGCAGTCGACTTAAGACGTGTTCGAACCCGTTTTGTTGCCATATTTGAGCCATCTCATGATGGTTTCCCTTGCTGAACAATTAGCACTTGACCCACAGAGACCCAGACACACACCCAAATCAATTACGAGTGTCTCTGTACATACTTATGTGTTGGACACTCCGTATCTATGTCCGCCTTCATCTTGTCCAAATAAACAATCAATGTTCATTATTTATGAATGTTTTGTTTGCCTTAGCATTTTACTTGCTTTTGGGTAGCCTTTGGAGTGCCTCTGGGTTTGTTTCCTTTATTTCTTTCTTCATTTTGTTTTCACACTACTAAACGTATGTCCGGAGGGGACCGGAATCGAGCTCAGCCGAAAGTGAAAGGATTGGCCGGCGCCAAAAACCTTTTGGGGGAGCTTAGCAACAGTGCCAAAACGAAAGCACGGGCCAAGCCAAATTGTTTGAGTGGAATTTCCTGCACAGTCTCCAGGCCTGAAGTGATGAATTTTTATTGGTAGAAATTCCTGCACTTTGTACAATAATTTTCTGCTCTTTGTTCTTTGTGCACGTCCCAATTTCGGTGTGACTTCATTCAATTTTTGCTTTCATTGCGAATGCGATTGAAAACATTCTAATTGAATTCCCCTGCCTGTGTGTACGCTCCATTATGCATTCATGCTGTGTGTGTGCAGTGCGTGGCAGGACAATTGAATTCACAAACAAAATGCATTTTCGAGTGCCACCCACAAAGTTTGCACGCAGTGACAGATGCTCGCGTTATGGTTCTATAATTGCCAATGCCATGTGCCATATGTATCTGTATCTGTATCTGTATCTGTATCTATACATCTGTATCTGTATTAATTTAATTAATTTTATAATAGCCAATAAACCAGAGTCAATAATATTTATTTGTTTCGTTTCGTTTCATTTCATTTCGTTTAATGAGTTTTATAGTTAAACAAAACCAAAAAATGCGGGTGTACATCCACGTTTGCGCATTGTAAATGTTATTTTTGGAGAGTTTCATCCAGGACTAGTGCCTAAGGAGACTATCAATTTTAAATTTATGTTCTTGTGAACTGCAAGCACTAAAATCCATCAAAACAAGTGCCATCCCCATGTCCGTTGAGCATAAAATAATTGCAGCAATCGCTTTTTGTGGGTGTTGTGTGTGTTGTGCGTGTTGTGTGTGTGTCCCAGCCAGAAATTGCTGCCACAAATTGTGTTATGTCTTGTTCTATTTCATTAACAAAGTTGCGGGTTAATTGCTGGACACACCAACTTCTGGTTGTGTGTGTGCGGGCAGGGGCCAACTGGCAGTGACGAAAGTTAATCGAACTTTCAATGGAATGATGGATGCGGGGGAAAAAACTAATTTCGAAACAATAAAATAAGTTTGGACAGCGTCGCGCACACAAGCGATAATCATTAGCTGAGGTGCAGCCCTACCCTGCGCCACCCTTCTCCCTTCCTCCCTCCCTTGCTTTTCTTTAATTTGCAATTTCTGATGCAACCGAAATCCGGATGGATCCCAACCCAAGCCCCACCAGTCGTCCGCCTTCTTGCAACATTAAGCAGCACACGGAGATGTTCCCTCGCAGCTCACAGCTCGCTGCTGGCTGCTCGTTTAAGCCGGAATGCAAATTGACTTGTTTCCGTTTCTCTCTCTCTCTCTCTCTCTGGGCCGCTCTCTAGCTCTTTCTTTTCTTCTTTGCCATTCCCCATCCCGTTCCGTCCTGTGCCATCTATTATGTAGATGGCGTAGAACAAAGAATGAGGCACCTTCCTTGGTGTACTCCTTCCTCCTCCGGCTGCCTGTACGCCTGTTCGTCTCGTTTCGTGGTTATTCCCAGCTCCTGCTCCACCCATCGCCCACTGGCAGCTCAGTTTCTGCTTTTGTTTATACCCTTTCCAAGTGGCATAACGACAGTTGTTAAGCCTGCCAAACTGTGCAAAAATCCATAACTTTACAGGGTATCAGCCACAGCGAACCTGCATTGCACATTTATTTTTGTGCTTTCTTTTCGTTTTTGTTCAGCATTTGGCTTAAGTTTTGCAATTTTGAGCTAATTCCAGCGACGAAGCCGCGTGAGCTTTGTTCCCCCCCACGACCCGTTCCGTGTATTTTTTATCGTTCATTTTGAGCTTTATCCTACCCCCCAGCCCAGCCTGCGGCACTGCACGAAGCGAAGCTAGATTTATGCCCCGTTCCGCCAGCTGCCAGTCCCATTCCCAGTTCCACTTCCACTTCCAGTGTCCGCCCCCCCTCCACTAAGCGGAGGTGCAGTGCAATCTTAATCCATCCACGCACCCAGGCAACAAAATAGAATGAGAACCGAAAGGGCACAGGATGGGAATGGGCGGCATAGTGGAACGGGTGGGGGGAGCTGCTGCCAATGGGAATGAAATGGAAATGGAATAGAATGTAACGGAAAGCGAGAACAGAACGTTTGCCTCTCGATGGAGATTTATGGGCGTTTCACTCAAATTACAATGAAGGGCCTGAAGGCCGCAAGCTGAGGCCAGCTGATCCACCAGCACCACCCACCCCCACCCCGACGAGGCGTGCTAAGAAATTCAATTTAAATTACTTTTTAATGTGACCCGCACGCACACCCCTAGAGCACCCACATCGGCTGGGACACACACACAGAGAGAGAGAGAGAGAGACAAGAAGAAGCTCCCCAAAGGGCGTCAAGACGCTGGCGCTGGGTTAGGAAAATTGCCAAGGAAAATTGCCTTTAATTGGGGTCAAACACCGACGGCGAATGACCCAACCAAAGCATATGGGCACCAGCCCGGTGGACAGTGCGTTGCGAAGCTGTAATGCCACCTGTTGCAGTCTGTTTAATTGGACTCGCTGCTGTGGGTTGCTGGCTGCATTTTCTATGAGTGAATTATTCCAGAACTGTCTCACGATTTAGCTGGAAAAACTGCAGAAGGAGAAATCTTTCTGCCCTTGAAGATGGTTCCAGCATAGTTTTGGCATTAATTCAGTTCCACTTTTATTGGATGAGCGAGAGAGAGAGAGCAAGAGACAGAGTTGCCGCTTAAGCGAGGACACCACTTCGAAGCACTTCAATTGGGCGGCCGCCTCCAACGGACCAAAGTCAATTAGGCGAGAAACAGGCCATGAGAGGAGCCAAAGCGAGGAAGCCAAACTTTGTGTGGGCAACAATTTTGATTAGGTTGCGTAAAAACTAACAATGCTCGGACATAATATTGCTGAGCTGAGCTGAGCTGGATGGGAACGGGGCAGGGACAGGGGCAGAGACAATGTGCGGCAATTAAGCAATGAAATATGCAACAAGCCAATTATGCGGACACTAAATGGCCAGGCAGCTGCTGGGCCTGACGGCCTGCCTCTCTGCTCAGATCAATCAGCCAAGACTCAGCCAGGTAAGTCGCCGAAACACAAACATGGACAAGGACAAGGACACGGACACGGCAATGGCTGCTGCTCTGCTGCTGCTTCTTGCAAAAAGTTTTCGTACAAGTTGTTTGGCTTTCGGGTAAGGTCACGCCGCATTAATTTTAGATGCCATTGCCGCGAGTTTGCAAGTTTTTAGCGCCTTGCCACATAAGACGTTAAGTAGGAGAGCAAAAGAACAGGCAATGAGGGAGAGAGTACTGCTTCCAATGTGGTTAAGATCAGCAAAAAGGATACACAAAAGTTGTTTTCCTAGAACATCACAATTTGCTAGACCAAATGTGGGGCTTCCGCTTGCCCTTGCCGCCAGCAGCCACAGCAAGTTCCTTGCAAATCCTGCAAGTTCTTTCTTTATATAGCAAATTGCATTGTTACCCCATCCGGGCTGGGTAACAGGCTCTCAGAGAATCTGCTTATCGGCTTATGGGTCGTCTGACTGGTTATTGAAAGCACTCCCAAGCTGCTCGCATTCAACCGCTTTGGCCACAGTGAAAAATGTTCAATGATTTCCCCAAAGGTTGTTTGTGGCTCTCTCACAACAGCTCGAAGCAAAGTTTGAGCAGCAAATCCCAAAAGGATGTCTTACATAATTGCAAGCAGCACAAAATGGAACTCAAAGTTGCTTCCTGCACTTCCTTGACAGACTTGTATCAATGTGTACGCAGGGCCAGCGATTATCTTCGATCTGGCAACTGCTGCGCCCAGATGTAGATAGCGTCAGCGCCAGTCGGCGTCGTCGTCGTCGTCGTCTATGAATGAAACCTTAAATGAGAAGCCTTAAAAGAAATTAAAGCCCCTGGAGTTGCAAAAAGCTCTTCGAATGTGCTGTGTGGGGTTCTGCTTCCGCAGTCTGTGGATTCGCACCATGAAGTTCAAGGACCTCCCAGTGACTAAAAATATAAAGAACAATATTATGCAGCAGCGGAGAGAGAGAGAGAAAGAGAGAGGGCGGAGCGGGAGAAGGAAGATGGGTACTGTAACAAAGGAACATTTAATAGACCTAACGACGCCATCATAATGAGTAGCTATGGCAAAAGCACACGGAGCACAGAGAGCACACAGAGGGCCGTGCTGCATGTGTCTATGTCTGTGTAGCAGCCATTTTTATTTCTATAGCACGCATACGCCCCGTGTGTGTACAGCCAGAATGGGCTGGCGCTGGGGCTGCGGCTGGGGTAGAGGGGCAAAGCCACACATCATTGTCGTAGTCATCGTGGTCCTCGTCCTCGTCTTCGTTGCTGTTGTGGCATCGCGTGAGTACCTCAAATGCTATAAATTTATTTTTGTGGGCCCCGACAGAAATAAAGAATGAACTTCGATTACATTTGGCGGGTGTTTGTCCTGGTCCTGCCCCTGCAACAGGTTGCCACCCGCAAACCCCATTCGACTGCCTGTCTGTAGCGTTTCCATTTTGATATCATTTTGCTTCATTTGTTGGCTAATGAAAACCTACACGAAACTTGCAGCGCAAAACTCTTTCAATGGGGTTTTTTTTGGGCTTGGCCAGGGAATCGTTAAACATTTTTTAGAGCATTGCCAGCTTCGGCTTGCTGCTTTTGCCGCTTTAATTATACCCGGTACTCGAAGAGTAAATAGGGTATATTGTATTTGTGCGGATAACGGTTGTATGTAACGCACAGAAGGAAACGTTTCCGACCCCATAAAGTATATATATTCTTGATCAGCATCAATAGCCGAGTCGATTGAGCCATGTCTGTCTGTCCGTCTGTCCGTCTGTCCGTCTGTCCGTCCGTCCGTCTTGTTTGTCGGCTAGTTCTCAGAGACTATAAGAGCTAGAGCCACCAAATTTTGGCACCAGACTGCTGTATGCTCACACTGAAACCAGTGTATTTCAAAAATGAGCCCCGCCCCCTTCCGCCCCCGCAAAAGGGCGAAAACCTCCCAAATCTACAATTTTGAAGATAACAGAAAACTAAAAACGCCATTCAGTAGGGAATGACCATATCTATCAGATCACCAAATTGGGATCCGATTGGATCATTATTATAGCCACAATGAAGAAATTAGTTTGCAGTGGCCAAACCCACCCCGTCCCGCAGCATTCACACTCTGCTTCGCGTTGTTTATGGCCTGGCCCCTGACACGTCACTGCCTCTGCCTCTGCCGCTGCCTCTGCCGCTGACTCTGCCGCGACTCTGCAGTGTGTGTTTCTAGGGGAGGGTGGCGAGCTAAAGGAGCGTGTTGGTGTGAGTAGTGTTGTTGATGTAGATGACAGATGAAGAAAAAATGTAAAACTGGACAAATAACCGCTAAAGTGCAGATGTAGTACTGAGTGCCGGGTATAAAAGTTGTGACGCGTAAGAAGCGTCTCACACGTCCCTTCTCGTTTTGCTTAGCTTGGCGTTTTTTCTGTGTCCTTTCTTTATCCTTTGTTCTGGGCTCTGCGCGCGCTCATCGTTGTCGTTGTCGTTGTCATTTCCCCCTTGCTTGTCATTTGCTGCAATTTAACAGTTGATATTTCTCGTTAACGGTAATGTTCAGCAGCTTGCTGCTATAACTACCCCTAAGCAGTGCAATCCCCAACGCCCCTCCACAATGTGAGGCCAAAGCAATTCCCACTTTGGCCTTAACTTTGATCAAAGAAAAGCAACAAAAAAAAGGAACAAAAAACTTTTGTCTACCGCAAGTAAAATGTGAATCCATTCGTACATTGAACTGTGTGGAATTTTCAGCTCCCCTGCACCCCACTCTCTCTCTCTCTCTCTCTCTCTCTGTCTCTTTGTGCGCCATTTTCAACCCTTTCTTTCTGCCGTTATCGAGCTCAAAATTTATTGTTCCGCAGCTTACTTCCGTGCAAGCGATTTGCGATCGATTCATTAGACACTGCCACGCCTCTTTTGGCGCTAGATCAACTGGCCAACTGGCAGTACAAAGCTTGATTGTGTGAAGTCCATTAGATTGAGGTGAGCTAATCCATTAATCCCATTTAAAATGCCAAGAGCCAACCACCCGCAGCCCAAGTGCTGTTTAATGTGCTTTAAGGTACGAGACATCAGGACTATCCGTGTCCCTCTTCCTGCTGCTGCTGTTGCTGCACAGCTAAAGCTCATTCCCGATGATTTATTGAGTGCTCCAGTCTGCCATTACACTCCACTCCACTCGCATTCACATTCACATTCATATTCACATTCTCCAGCATTAAGTATACGCCGCAGCGGCAGCGGCAGCGGTTGTGACCAGAGCAACAATTGCATATTGTACTTAATATGATGAATACTCTGCTCGTGTGCTGCACATAATGAGAGAGAGGGAGGAAGCAACATTCACTCAGTCAGTCAGTCACAACAACAAAACACAAGTGAAGCCAATCAAACAGTCAGCGGTTGTCAATTAAACTTAATTATGTTGAACAGACAGAGACCAGAGACTGCTGCAAGATGCTGGACAAAAACAGCAGCAGCAGCAGCAGTCTCACTCTGTGTTGTGCCACTGCCCCCGTCCAGACACACGACACACAAAATTCTTGAGAGAGAGAGAGAAATCTTTAACAAAACTAATTGAAGGCGCTGCAAAAATAAATAAGGGTTTTTGGCTCATCTGAAGTATCAGCAAAATATCTGTTAAGAACTGATAATTACAAATAGTTTACATTTAATTTATTGCAAATACAAATGCATGTGAATCTCTCTCTCTGTTGCTGTTACTCCTCGCTCTCCCAGCTCCTCAGACTCCACTGCTTTCTGTGGCTTTCCCCACATTAATTATTTCCCTTAACTACAACCAAAATAAAAATAATCTACCATTTGCCCTAGTCTGCCCTCTTGCCGCTTTGCCTCCTACATCATAATAATAAGCCATACAATTTCCAAGAACCAATCGACGTCGCCACCTTTTGGCGTTTTTCCCATGCAATTGCAAATTACGAGGGCCTCGATAATCTCTAACACAATATTTATGTATTAATATTGCGGTAGGGCTGCCACCTCCTCTAATAGTCCCAATTTCGAGTTGCCTCGGTGTGCGTGGGGCAGTGTCCTGCCCCAACAATAAGTTGCTTGGGCCAATTATCCTACTGTCTGTCCCAGGCCAGGAGACCCCTTTGGGATCTCAATCGTAGACGCAGGCAAGGACTGCAGACCCCATCATTGAGTGTGGACGGGGTGCGTGGGGCGTGGGGCGTGGGGGGCCGGCAGAAACGCATTTCGCTCCGCACACAGCGCGACGAGTGCATGAATAATAAACGAAACACAAACACACACAAAACACACTGAAGTCCTTGCCACATACGTATGCCACATATGCATTTTACATGCGATTGGCCACTAAATAAATAAATTGATTTTATTTTCGGCCTTAATTGAGGCACACAAAAGCACACAGAGACAAAACAGACAAAACATTCCAAATATGTGTATCTATATTTTTGATTTATTTAGCCCACTGCCCCTCCCCCACCCATATTCTGCTGCCATTCCTTCTGCCACGATAATTGGCATAATTGTATCTGTAAATTAATTTACCTCAAAGCCTCAGTGCCCGCAAAAATAACGCCACATAATAAATACATTTTGCATTTTGCAACTGTCGCATGGCAATTTATTTTGCAATTACTGCATGGCCGTGTCCATTATACAACACTGGCAATCGGGCAGCTGGCGGAACTACCATTAACACTTGCAATTCTAAGTTTGGATAGACAAGGGACACTCTTGGTGGGGCTTGACTGGGGTTTAATTTTGTTTTATTTGTGTCTCTTTTGATCACATTTTGTTTTTTATTTTCTTATGTTGTTTTGCTCATTTACAAAACTTCGAAATCCAATTAATCGGACTCGGAATCGCTGGCGCCCGAGCTATTGTCGCAGTAGTTCTCAGCTGACAACTCTTCCGGTCCTTGGCCAATTCTTTCAACGTGTCCTGCGCGCAGCTGCTGCTCAACCTCTATTAGCTGCTGTTTCAGGAACAGATAGCGCTCGTAGATATCCAAGGGTTCGTCCAGTCGTGGAAAGCGTAGCAATGCTTCCAGCTCCAATCCTTGCAACATCAGACGAACCATAATCTCGCACGTTTGTTGCCTATCCTGAAAGGGAAAGGAGAGAGAAAGTATGAGGGGCCAGGGTGCCAAACTTTAGTTGGCCTTCTCTCCCACCTCCAAGTACTTGAAATGCAGCGAAGGACTGCGCCGTCGGTAAAAACTCAGCTTTGCATTCAGTCGACAATAGTAGCGTACACAGAGACGCATTTGCACCGCCATTCGAAAGCGTAGCATCTGCAGCAATATGTAGCTAAATATGAAGACTAACAAGCTACCAACTGCGATTCGAATGCGATCAATTAGAACCGAAGCGTTGACTGCATTGCGTAGACGATTTCCAATAAATTCCTCCATTTCTTGCCCGTTTAATTTGGAAATATTTCACTTGCAATATTAACTCTACACTCTCTACTCTCTAGTTGATTTGACACGGCAAACTGCTTGTAATGTCGTTTATCCCAACGCCTACTTTGTTGCTCACTTGCAGGTGAGACGAAAATTGGAGTGCTGGAGTCAAAGGGAGTTGGCTCTGAAGCACTGACACACACACAAAAGTATGAATCATAAAGGTATATCCTAACCGCAGGCAGGAATGAGACAGGAACCACAATCAGCCCCAGTTTCAGCAGCAGCCCAAGCCCATGCCTCAGTCCTTGCCCAGACCAAGTCTCAGCCCAAGCCCAACAGCCAATCCTCAGCTTCCAGTTAGCTGCCTTGCGGCTGCTTCAGCTTCTCCTTGAACTGAGGTTTATTGTTACAAGCATTTTTATGAGCTGCTGCAGCTGCTGGGAACACAGCCACCATCCGCCACAGACAGCAAAGTGATTCAGAGAAAAAAGTTCATAAACAAAACTAAACGCTTGGAACGACATCATACCAACATGTAGCCATCGAGGACATCCACTCGCAGAT
The DNA here is from genome assembly GCF_008121235.1 of Drosophila subobscura. Lineage (NCBI taxonomy): Eukaryota > Metazoa > Arthropoda > Insecta > Diptera > Drosophilidae > Drosophila > Drosophila subobscura. The sequence goes on along the minus strand of NC_048530.1, from coordinate 17,370,539 downwards.
GGTTTCAAGTGTGAGCTGTCACATTGCTTAACCCTCTGCAAGTATCCACAATTCAGCACTGAAATGCTCGCCCTTTTTAAGGCAATAATTATTTAGATTTCAATGCAAATCGTGGCAGCACTGTGCCACTCAGTGGCTGCGATGCAGCGATTGTTTGAAAGGAACACTTTAATAGTGAATATCTCGCATACGCAAGAGCCTACTAGCAGCAATGGTTGAGTACTTGTTGGGGGTCTTTAAGCTGCTTTCTGTGGGGCACAGGACTTTGATTTAGACTTGCACACAGACACGGCACACACAGAGACAGAGACACAGAGACAGAGAGACTCACGTGGATTTTTCGAGTCGAAATTATATTTCATTTTTATGAACGCCCAACGCGTTTCGGTGGAAACCCTTTTTGCCTGGCCTTTTTGCGCTGCTCTTCTTGCTTTTTATGATTGTCTTGAGGATTTTCGTTTTACATTTGTATGAATTTTTAATATGCCCGAGAAATAAAACAACAATTGTGGGACTAAGAAGCCAGACAAGACATAAATATCAAACAGCCAAAAGCGAAAAGGAATCAGAATGAGAGGCCAGAGAGCGAGACAGAGAGGGAAAAGCGAAGAAGCAGGGAAGGCAGCCAACAAAATATATATAAATGTATAAAAAGATAAAAAGGAAAATATCAACCAAAAATAAAACCTTAAGGACATTGTAATATTAATTCAAACGGACATGTACAAAAGTCAAAAGGAAGATGTACATATGCGAGACACACACACACACACACACTTAAAACGCTCTTAAGGCCTTGGTTTTCTGTTATTTTTTATGCCTTTTGTGGCTTAAATGCCACGCCACTCCACACTCCTCACCGATGCCCAGGCCAGAGAGAGATTATCAATTCGGCTGCTTTGCCAGTATTCAAAAATCTATGCAGCTTCAACAGAGAAATCTTTTTGGGAAATTTTTGAAATTAAATCTCACCAAATGGAAGGTCTCTAACCCCTACGCACCACCCACAAGAATAAGGGAAAAATTATGCTCACAAAAGATTGTGCAAATGCCAAGGAAAATTCCTTTATTATTAGCCAAATAAAATGCATATTTAATTGCTTGCTGTATGTACATGCGAGCATTTTTGTTGTACTTCTCATTAAATCTGCGAACTCGAAAAGTAAGCGAATTTTAATTGCCACCCTGCCACAATGCTGCCATGGCAGCATTCGGAGTCTGATATGCCGCGTGGTGGCAGGTCGCTGGAGTCTGCTGTGACGCACTTTGGTTCAAAGTGTTTCGTTTTTTCGTGACTTGAGATATAATTACGATGCCTTAGATATTTCTTAGATATTCTCTGGAGTAAAAACCCTCTGAAATTCAATTCTTTATATTTTGTACATCATTTTCCACACCCTTGCACAGCCACACACAGAGGCATAGAGGCTTCGGGGCCCAGCCCATGTGTGTAATAGGAATAAACATTTCCCCAGACGCAACAACTGACCTAACTCAAGGGCCTTGGACAGATAGCTGCTGCTCCTTCTGCTGTTTTTTTGCCAGAATCGGTACCAAAAATCACTGGGAATTTCCATCGCAGTTTTCTACCTAAAAGCGTATGCCTTATTTTGGTTGAATAATCAATCAATCATTTAATAATCAAATTAAATTAAAAACACAATTAATCCGATCAGAAAGCGAAGGGAAGTCATGCATCCATCAGCGAACACTAAATCAAAGCTAATAAAACAAGGAGCTGCTGCTTCCTGCATCATAATTATACAAAATGTGTCATAATAACGAATTACCAGCTACTTGTGGGTGCATTCATTCAATAAAAATCATTTCAAATGTGCATTTAAAACGCATTTCATTGCATTTCAATTACAACAATTATGTAATCCGATCAGAAAATGAAGTCAAATCATGCATCGCCGCGCACGGAGCCCGCCGATTGGCTCTTTTTATGAATTTTCGATGTAATTTGTTTTGCATTTAATTAAGATTGACGTATTATGATTGAAAGAATCCTCCGCCAACTCCTTCTCTGCTGTGGCATTGCATTTTCTGCTTCAATTGATTCGAAATGTCAAAGAGTCATACACAAAAATATATTCGCACGCATTTTCTTGTGTGGATGGATAGGCACAATTAATGCGATTATCTTCAAATAAATGGCATTCAAATGAGCTGGCAATCAGCTCTCCAATGAGCACAAAAGGAACTGATGCATCAAGCAAACCAGAGAAAAAATGTGCTGCAAATGTGCAGGGGGATATTCAAGAGGCAATTTTAACTTTGTTTTGTTCTCCTCTCCCAGCCCAGCGCCGTCTCCGTGTCCTGTCACTGCATTTTTCACAGCAATTTTGTGGTACATTTTAGGGGCACAGCAGCAGGTCCCTGCCATTGCACTGAGAGTCCATCCATCCATAGCCTGCTGCGCTTTTAGCATTGCATCTGGCGGCTCCCCGAACTTTGAAAGTGAAAAAGTGGAAAATCACTTCACTCTCAGGGTCATGTCCAACGTCCAGCACCCGCAGCGGGCGAAGCTGTAGCTCCTGGCCTGGAGTATACTATAACTTTTAGTGTGTGCATTGAGTGTGTTGTGTGTGGCTGGCTCTTTTTTGTTTGGCTGCTGCTTCGGAATTGGTTTTCCATGTATAGCACATTAGGGGCAGGGACGGCTCACAATTTGCCTGTGGGGCGCCCGTTTAGTCGGCCGTCAGTTCATCAATCAGTCAATCAGGCAAGCTGCCAGGGCAGCCAGGCAGTCATTCAGTTTTCATGTCTGTTATTACAGGGACAACATAAAAACTTGTACGCACACAGAATCACCAAAGTAACATGAAAAATCGTTTACTTTTGGCTACATCTATGGAAGAATGCTGGCTGTCAAGGGTGTCCAAGCTGTCTCGCTCTCTCTCTCTTTCTCTCTCTCTCTTTCTCTCTCTCTCTCTCTTGTTGTGTGTTAGTGTGGTGTACTCACAGTAGGAATTTATTTCACTCGCCGCCTACGCAAAAAACTGTAAAACAATCAAAAGAACATAATTGAATTGCACAACTTTTGCCCCAAACTTTTGTCATTTATATGTATGTATCATGTATCATACATATTTATGTATACATATTTTACCAGCACTCTCTCTCTCTCTCTCTCTCTCACACACTCTCTATATTCTTTTTCAAACATAACGCATCAAAAATTTGGTTTTCGGGGAACGGCACCCGCAGCCGGAAACCCCCCACGAGTGAGTGCATCGACAAACGTTTCTCGTCTCCACGTTTTTGTTTTCTCGTCTGATTTTCCACAACTTTCATTTGTTTTGAGTTGTTGCTTTGCATTGTTTTGTTTTTATTTATTTTTTCAACGTGTTTCGTCGCCCTTTTGCGGCAGTTTCGCTGCAGGATATTGTGCGCTAAAATCTGTCAACAGAAATTCAATTACAGCTTGTTCTGTTCTGCTTTCTGTTGTGTTCTGTTCTGGTGGCGCCTCGACCTCCGACTATGCCGCGTCGCGTCGTTGCGATTGTCAGCCAACAAACGGGCAACAACATGGCGCGTGGTGCGTCCTGCGTCCTGCGTGCTGCGATCCGCCTTTTTATGGCTGCAACTGCTGGCGCCAGCTCTTCCATTGTCCTTCTCTTGGGCAGCTACCTCCACAACCACCTCCAGCGTGTGTCTTGTTGGCCACATCGCTTAGTGTTTTAACTGCTTTTGGCTTAAACATTGCCGCAGCTGCCACTGGCGGTGGAGTGACACAGAGCTGAACCATGGATCGGGTCGGGAGGAGACACCAAACACAAACCAAACACCAAAACATCTAATCAGCCACAGCAATTTCAAATAGTTTCCAGCGGCTTTCCAGCAGCTGTTCGCTTGTGTTGCTGCACACTGAAAAGGGGAAAATGTTTTGCAACACTCAACGCACTCCGTTCCAGAGCTGAAGCTCTTATACTCCTATTTTCCATCCATCATAATTGAGAACTGATTGTCTAGTCACAATAAACCGCATCTCCCAGCCTTCCGCTTGGGAAGATAGCCAAGGGCTAGGTATCCCTCCATTCCTTCGTTCCATCCTAAATCTTTTTGCTGTGAAGTGTAGACCTTTTTAAGCCTGCTTTCCGAATGCTTTCCCATTCATGGCTTTGGCTCCTGCAGCACTTAAAGCTGCCAGGGAAGGTTGTGCCGAGGGCGGACAATGCATTTTTCAGTGGGAATTTGGTTTTGGATTACAGCAAAAGAGGATCCAGCATCCCCGATGGATGGATCGATGGTAATGGATACGCTCACGGAATTGTGATTTCCGTGCCGCATTATTCGTTGTATTTAATCGATTTGATTGCAGTTCTAAGAGGGCTATGGCCGTGCCTTGGCTCACTCAATGGTCATTACAATGACAGAGTAGAGGACAGATGATAGATACTTTAGCTAAATCTCATATGTAAGCAAGCAAAAGGAACGAATCGAAGGATTCCTGCGAAGGCTGCTCCCATTGAAGGCTGCTCCCATGGATGCTCCCTGGGTCCTGGCGCAGACAATTAGGTTGATGCCAGATCCCCGTCCCCGGGTATGCTGCCGATTGATTGATGGCGCAATGGAGTGGAGCAGGGGGGCAAAGGCGTTTTGTCTGTTCAATGAAAAGTTAAATTAATAATTGAATTTGAGCCTCCGTTTGAGTTTGTGCTTAAAGTTGGCCATTGAGTTTCAGCTCACACTTTGGCCACGGGACTCACCTTGCCCGCTGTGGCAAGGGAATGGCAGAGGGGATGGCTGTGGCTGCGGCACAGTCCAAAGTTTTTAATCATCTATGCAAATTTGTTTTTGTCTTAATTTAGATGCCGCTCAGAGGCAAGTATTGAGCTCAACTTGGCAGTTTAATTGGCATTTCCCCATTTTATGTGAATTGTGCAAATAAATTTGTGGGGCGATTTGTATGTGTACCCACCGTGTCACCGTGTCGTTGCCATTTTTCGCCTGAAAATGGCCGACATATTGATATTGATATTGATTTTCCTTTGGCCACTTCGTTGTGCTCGCTTATCAAATATAAAATTTAATACACACACACAAACATGAGCACTGTGCACACGTCCTGCAGGATGCCACCGCCATTTATTTTGTCTCGGCATAAAGCATTTTCATTTGAATTGTCATCTCGGGCAGGGCTCGAGTGCGCTGGTTTAATTTTAATTTTATTTATGCATTTGTCTGAGAGCAAATCAAACGAAAGCCAATCCCCTTCCCTACCGCGTTCTCATGCGGCGATCATCTGAATGTCTGTCCTGCAATTCAAAATTGGTTTGTGCGGCAGTTGCAAGTGCCACCCACACACACACTGAGGCTGCAGCTGTCACTTGTTCTTATCCCGACATGGATATGTACATTTGACGTGGACTCCTGCCACCTTACTCCTCCTTACCTCACACGTCTGTTAATTGAAATGCGCTGCCTGGCGGTGTGACGGGACATTGTGGCCGGCAGCTTTACGTGGACAGTGGCTATATGTAAAGCCCAAAGACATTTCATTAGACCCATTTACTGTCATCTGCAGGGCTACATTTACATGCATGCATATGCATGTGTGGATGCGGTGTGTGTGTGTGTGTGTGTGTGTGTATGCGCAGGTGTGCAATTCCTCGAGGAATTCATTTATTCCCCTGCATAGTTGTACCGTGATCTATGTGCACTTTGTTAAACATTTTACGCTTCATTTTGGCTGCGACCAACAATCAGTGTTGCATAACAGCAGCGAAACAGCGTGGCGAGACAGCTGTTGGTGTTGTTAAGTGTCGCCTCTTTACAACTGACCGTTTGAGCGCCAAGTTCTTTGCTCAAAATAATATAAACTCTTATTGCTGGATTGTTTTAAATGCCTCCAGTTCGAAGAATTGTGATTCGAGAACTTGATCACCGATCCATTATGGATGGCAGCGATCGGGCTTGGACGCCCCTGCAAATCATCTCCGTCCACCGCCGCCAGTATAGAATTGCAAGCTGCGTTCGTAGACATATCAAATCGGAGCATTTCTTCCATAAAAAAGAGATATTTATTATTTCAATAATTTGTTCACGTTCTTCCTCTTCTGCCTATTCTTATCGATAATTTAGCTTTTGATATGAGCAAAACGCAATGGATCGGGCATTGTCTTCCAGCTGCTGCAAATATTGAAACTGAAATAGTGTTTTCCTCACAGTATACATACGGAAAACTTGTCACTACTGGCGGCCTATTTATACCCGGTACTCGAAGAGTAAATAGGGTATATTGTATTTGTGCACATAACGGTTGTATGTAACGCACAGAAGGAAACGTTTCCGACCCCATAAAGTATATATATTCTTGATCAGCATCAATAGCCGAGTCGATTGAGCCATGTCTGTCTGTCCGTCTGTCCGTCTGTCCGTCTGTCCGTCCGTCCGTCTTGTTTGTCGGCTAGTTCTCAGAGACTATAAGAGCTAGAGCCACCAAATTTTGGCACCAGACTGCTGTATGCTCACACTGAAACCAGTGTATTTCAAAAATGAGCCCCGCCCCCTTCCGCCCCCGCAAAAGAGCGAAAACCTCCCAAATCTACAATTTTGAAGATAACAGAAAACTAAAAACGCCATTCCGTAGGGAATGACCATATCTATCAGATCACCAAATTGGGATCCAATTGGATCATTATTATAGCCACAATAGAGAAATTAATTTTCAGTGGCCAAACCCACCCCGTCCCGCAGCATTCACACTCTGCTTCGCGCTGTTTATGGCCTGGCCCCTGACACGTCACTGCCTCTGCCTCTGCCGCTGCCGCTGCCTCTGCCCTAACTCTGCAGTGTGTGTTTCTAGGGGAGAGTGGCGAGCTAAAGGAGCGTGTTGGCGTGAGTAGTGTTGTTGATGTAGATGACAGATGAAGAATAAATGTAAAATTTGACAAATAACCGCTAAGTTGCAGATGTAGTACTGAGTGCCGGGTATAAAAGTTGTGACGCGTAAGAAGCGTCTCACACGTCCCTTCTCGTTATTTGTTCTTTTTTGCCAGAAAAATCACATGTTCTGAGGGTCTGTGGGATATGGAACAAAAAGCCACACAGAAATATGCCACAATAGACTTGTCGGTCATCATGGTGAGTAATTTTTGGGTGTGACTTTGTCCTACCTTCCATTCTCCACCCATCTGGCCCCACAGCTGGCAATCCTCTCGTTGCTCTTGTTGATCGAACTCGCGGGCAGAGTACTCGCCCACGCAAACCTGCACGCAGACTGAGCGAGTGATTTTTAGTGCTGAAGTGCAGAAAGTGGCGAGAAGGAGGGAAAATGCACAGTGGAAGGGCAGCTTGAGGTGGCATCTAAATCGGGAATTTTTCGAGCCAATTAAAATGTAATGAAAGCAAACGATTAACAATTTTTAATAGCGCCCATTGATTGATGTTTCTTTGAGCTACACTTAGACAGTCCACATTTAATTGCCTTCTCTTGCCACAAAATATCAAACGGAATTAGTTACAATTGCTGCATGCATCAATGTGGCAATATGAGATACAAAAAAATCCTTTGATTTGATACCCCAGGATTTGGGGTAATTAAATCCTGCCCGAAGGTCCCACACACACAACAAAAAATTGTTTCCTTAATGCGTTGACAACTCTCCTTTGGCAGCTGCATTCAGTTTGCAGCTGCTAATTGGCTTATAAGTACTCAGACTCCCACTCCAAAGCTACGCAGTCCAGTCCCGCCCCCATATAACCTTCACTTGACTGACTTTCATGCCAAGCAGCGCCAACAAAAAAGGGGAAGAAAGAAGTAGAGAAAAAAAACAAAAATATTTGCCACAGTCGCGGTTGTGGCTGTCATTTTTAATGAGTTCTTCCCTCCCCATTTGCTCCATCATTATGCGTGTGTGTGTGGGTGTGTGTGGGTGTCCTTTTATGCCATAAACTCGTAGCAACATTCGTCTCTTATTTCATTTTGCAATTAGAGCAACTTTTTGCTGCAAAACAATCAACTTGATTGAGGGCTCGATGATTGAAAGCAGTCCAAATATTCCGACACGTTATGCTCTCTCACATCTGGGGATAGAGGAACGGTGGGGAAGGGGCTGAGGATAGGGCTAGGGCTAGGGCTAGGGAGGTGGTGTGTCTGAATGGCTGTGTGGCCGGAGTGGCTCTGTGGTTACGACCATGGCTGTGGCCCTTTATGGCTTGCATTATGCCTAAACAATAATGCAAATTGCCAGAAGCCCTTAGCCCATTCACCCACGAAGCCACACACTGGCGCTCAACACACACCCACACCCACACACACACACACGCACACACGCACACACACACACACATGTAAAGATAGAAGGCAACACGCAATTTGTGTACATTTGCATCTGTGCGTAACCTTTTGTGTCTGTGTGTGTGTGTGGGTGTGGGTGTGTGTGTTAGCCAGTCGGCTGTTGGCTGTAACTATGTTGTAACTGTTAACTGTCAAATTGGCTGACAGAGCACCCAGTACCAGTCCCAGTCTCAGTCTCAGTCCCAGGCACCATCAAAGCCGTTTGAACAGGGGGTTTCTCGGTGTGGGTGTGGGTAGTGGCAGGACACGCAGGACGGCAAACAAATAGTTTGCTTTTTGTTGACTTTGACTTGCTTTTTGGCCCAAGATGCTGCGTATGTGTGTGCGTGTGTGTGTTGCGGCTTGTTTGCCTGTGTTTGTGACTTTTGATTAGGCCGAGTCTCTCACTCTGTTTGCCTGTCGGTCGGTCAGGCAGCCAGCAACGTCCTTGGCAAATATGCTTCAACCCAATCCGTTCCCCTCCTTGATTTTCGGGCCATTGTCCGTTGCCGCAGCTCCGACAGCTTTTCAGTTTTGCAACTTTCGTTACGTCCGCAAGGCCCCTTGGGTCTTCGGTTTTTAGATCTCAATCTGAATCGGGGTCCGAGTCTCTGTCTACTGCCTGCTGGCACTCTTGCACTTGGCTTTGGGTTTTTGCCATTTTTCGAGTGTGTGTCGCACTCACTTCCGGCACACGTACACACACACACACACACACACACTTGCTGTCTGCTTGTGTCTGTCTGTTGCTCTGGCCGACAAATATTGTCTTTATTCTCTGGGCTGCTCGATTTTGTTGCCCAACTGCCACGCTCGATGGTTATTTTTATGCCTTTTCCCCCGCATTTCATTTCAGTTCGCTGCTTGGCCTTTTGCATACCCTGTAATGCAGCAGCATTGGGCACTAGCTGAAGCAAAAACTGCACCGGCGGGAACTATGGAATGTCGCAGGGGACTGCTCCAGGGGCCAGTGCCCCTCCCGGGCATCCCTAGTGTATTCCAGGGTATCTTTGTGGTTCCCACTTGTCGTCGCATTTGGCCTGCTCTTGTGGACATTTCATTTGACTCGCAGTTATCATCATTTGTTTTTGGGGGCCGCTGCTGACAGCACCTACCCAGGGAGAGCTCACAGCCCGGCACCCTGGACCTGCACAGGACAGGTTGTGTGTGTCTCTCTGTGTGTGGCTCGGTGTGTCTTGATTATTGGTTTACGCACACACATGCGAACTGCTTACCTGCTTACCTGTCATCTCCGGCTATCTGTCTTTCACGCTCTGCCAGTTACCAGCTACCCGTAGGAGCAGCTCCGCCTCTCCCTCGGGGCGGCTTTTGATTAATTTTGCTTTTATCTAATTGAAAGTTTTACCAGCGTAGGATTTACCTGAATTAGTTGTAATTGCAACAGAGAAGTGTTCCCCCGCCGAAGGGGATTTGCTGGCCACCAAAATACTCACCAAACACAGGTGCACCCGACTCCTGCCTCTTGGCTCGTGGCTCCCGTGGGAGTTGTTGCATTCATGCCTCCAGCTGCTAATTGGCTTGGGGAGTGCTGCTCATTAGGCGGTGTCCGAACTGGATGCCAATCCCACACGGTCTGGCATGGCATTCACGACTGACATTCATCCCACGCACACACACAAGAGAGACAGAGAGAGAGAGAGAGAGAGAGAGAGAGAGAGGGAGAAAGAGAGAGTCCTTTATTTCCATATTGGGGTGTGAGTGCCACATGTGTCCCTGCATAGAAGAAGAAGTTGTTGTTGTTGTTTGCTAAACTTATTTATAGATTGGCCTACAGAGAGGGCGTACCTCCTCCCTCCCACCCCCACCGCCCCTGCATCGACACATGCCAACAAGCCTGGCCGTCCAAGCTTAATAACAATTTTCCCTGACGTCACACCCACTCGAAATGCCCCACCCACAGCCGTGTAGCCCCTACCCGCGCACGGCAAAGCCCCCGCCCAGTAAGCTGGACCACAGTAATTTGCATATTGAAAGCCACGAATTGCTTTTGTGAGCCGATTTCCACACAGAATACAAAACCGCAGGAGCTACTCGTACGCCAAGCCTTTTGCCACCCACACAGGTGAGGAAAACTGTCGCAGAAATGTGCGCAAAATGGGCAGGCGAGGAAGCAGAAGAGCGCAAACAAGCCGTGAGACAGGCTAAGGGAAAAGGACAGCTTGGAAGACAGTGACAGAGAGGGAGGGAGAGGGAGAGGGAGAGAGAGTGAGAGGGGGAGAACGTTGCCTTTGATTTATCACCATAATAATCGCAAAAGAATCCTTGTGGGTAACATTATTTACAACTATGTTGTCCCGTGGAATGATGAATGATACGCACAACCAACGGGAGAAGGTAACCCAGCGACACGGGCCACACGCGCTGAATACATTAGATGTGGGCGGGAGGAGCGGGGGCTGGGGCCGCAGGATACACAGGAAGGACTGCGCGTGGCGAGGAGAGACACCCAGCAGACTCGAGCATATCTTTGGCTGAAGAATAAGGCAAACGGCAATACCCAAATGCTCTTCCCTGCCCTTTCCTGCTCTCCGCTCTCAGCTCATATCTAATCCAATTTTTGCACTCAAAGTTCTATGCGGAATGTCCGTCTGTTCGGCGGCTCAATCCGCCTCTTCTCTGCCACACATAAGTGTAATCTCTCGAATAATAGAACTCAAAGACCATCAGCATCATCGTTGTCCTCAGCATTGCATTAGGGGCAACGGAACTGAAATTAAAAACACAATGGGAAACGCACGGACACCAAAGTGATAGACACGAACACACTCTAACGTCGGGCACGAGACACGAGACACGGGGACACACAAGCGGAAAATCGGAAAATCACTTGCTTAAGTAAGTTCTCGCCGCCGCGTGTTGTTCCGTGTTCGCTGTGCTCCAGCCCATAACCACCGACACCCCCGACATCGCAACCACTCGCCCAGCCACTTGGCTAACCCAATCCTACAGCCAGTGGCCACGCATGCCTCTCCTGTTCCACACTCCTCTGCAGCTACATCCTTCCTGCCCTCAGCTCTTGTGTTTATTCTCATACGCTCTGTTGGCCGGGTTTTCCCCTGCTCCTACCCTCTCCCTATCTCCCTCTCTCCCTCTCTCTCTGTGTCATGTCTCATGTCTCTTGGCTTGTTTGCGCTTAGTTTGATTGAACGCTTGTAAGTATGTGACTGTTGTGTATCGCTGTGTGTGTGTGTGTGTGTGTGGGATTTCATAAAATCAAAGGATCAGACAACGCGTCTGTCTATCCATACTGCCTGCCTGGCTGACTGCCTCACTGCCTGCCTGCTCCAAAAATGTTATGTTTGCTCTCCTCTGCCGCTTGCTAACAGGAAACATCTCTGCAAATTGAAGTATTCAATCAATTGGATTATGAAAATATCATCTTGAATTATTTAGCTGCAAGGCAGCAGCAGCAGCAGGCTAAATGTGTTGAGTATGTTTAATTAGGTTTTGCTTGGATGTTGGGGCTCAGACCTCCGTAGAGTGTGCCAAAAGCAGCTGAGGGGAGAGTGGAGAGAGGAGAAAGGGGTGTGGAAGTGCAGCCATTGTCCATTATTTAGGGCTGTTAAGCGATATTCGTGATGAAATTGAATATTTTGCTATGTGCCTGGCAGCCCGGCAGGGCACTTCTCCATCTCCAGCTCCTCCTGCTGCTCCTGCTGCTCCCGCTCCTTGCGTTACGCACACTCGTGCCTGGCATATTTTGCTATTTTAAGCCAATGCAACACACACACATCGAAGCACACTGCAGCCAGGCAGCGAAATGGAGTTGGAGTCAGAGCTGGAGAGGCAGAGCTGCCGGACTGGCACTGGCAGAGAGTCAGAGTCAGAGCTGGAGCTGGAGCTGTGGCCATTTGCCAGAGGGGAGCAGCAGGGCAGTGCAAGAGCAAATAAAACGTTGCCAGCCACACGCCATTTTCATGTTGCATCCTGCCATTACAGCTACACACACACACACACAGCTGCAGAGAGAGAGAGAGAGGCAGGGAGAGAGAGGCAAATGTCTGTGGAGCCACAGAGCCAGAGCCCGCATGCCCAACTGCTCGTTTATTCAACAACATAAACATTGTTGTGCACATAAATTTATACAAAGTTCTAGTTTACATACCGCTGTATGTGTGTGTGTGTGTGTGTGTGTGTGTGTGTACCCATACATAGCCACTCGCAATGGGGCGGTAACTAGAAGGAGGGCTCTTTGTGGGGAGCGCCGGACTCGCAGCTACATAGAAGGGCTGGCAGCAGGCAACAGGGAGCAGTGCCAGTGCCAGTGCCAGTGGCAGGCGCAGGGGTTACGGCCGGGGCAAGCTGGCACAGTTAGCGAACCGAATCGATATTCATATCAACCGCAAAATGTGTGTCGCTGCTGCTGTCCCACTCGTCGGCTGCGTTTTTTGTTCTTCTTTTACTCTGTTCTTTGAATACCCTGTACGCGCCACACACCCTGTTTGCCACACGGCACCCTGTACACAGCAGTGCAGCAAATACACAAAATTCACACTTAATCACTGCAGCCAATCAGAGCTGAAGGGAGCATCCATTGAGGGGTATAACAGCGTCGAAATGTTGACTAATATCCCAGCTGCCAGCTTGTAGGCTGCTGTGCTGACCGAAAGTAGGCTGCACATTTGGAGACATTTCAAGCAACTGCAGGACACGGCGAGGGACAGGTGCAGGGACATGCCGCTGGTCTGCCGCCATTCGCCAGATGCCATTTGCTCGCAATTTGTTCGATGACTAGCAGCATTTTCTTACCCTTAGCCTTACCCTTTTCCGTTTGGTCGAGGCCCAATCAAGCGAGGGCTAATTATTATACCAAGAATTGCTTAAGTTACTGGATGCTAATCAGCCGCATTCGATGCATCCTCGATGCAGCTCCTCGTTGCTGCAACGATTAACGTTTGTGGCAGGTAATTACATATAATGTGTAATGTTATCTGCTCGAAATTGTGCAATTAATGCTGCAATTTCCAAGGCAGGAGACAACTAAAGCTGCCATTTAAGTTACTTATCAAAGTGTCTTGGCTTTTGTAATTTGTTCTTCGCTTGAATATTATTTTATGACATGCCGCAACAGCTCCACTTTCCCACACACTTGCCCACTTTCCCGCTTTCCCTTTTTCCCATTGTGGCCTGCGGGTCGTCGGGTCAGCAGACTGGGAGGGCGGACAAAATGGGGCCAAAGTTTTTGGGAGGCCTGCCAACCCGCCAACCCGCCAACCCGTAGCTTATTAAAAACATTTCATTTCGGCTTGCAGTCGCGCGGTAAATAAATAAAATTCAAACAACAGAAAAGACAGAAAAACAGCAGCGAGGCAGCGAGGCAGCGAAATGGAGCAGCCGACACCCAAAAAATGCTCAACAGTTGGCCAAACCCCGAACCCAATTCGATGGAAAGCGGGCAGGGGGCTGTGGGCTGTGGGCTGTGGGTGCTGTATGGGGCGTGGCATGTGGCGGTGTGGGTGCTGAGTGCGAGTGCTTTTTGGGCACAAGGCCGGCCGCCGTTCCGTGGCGGTTTTTCCTCTGTTTGCGTTTTGCGTTTTGTCAGCCATGACAGCGGTGGCAATTGCGCCACCTGCGGCTTCATATTGACACTCCTATGCGAGTGTACGAGTGTGTGTGTGTGTGTGTGTGTGCCAGAGAGTGTGTTTGTGTGTGTGTTGCGAGTTGGGTGCAGCTGTATGTCCGTTCGTTTCTCCCTCTCTTGTTTGTTTATGAGCCCTTAATCAAATTGCGCCATAATTAGATGCAGCAAAGTTGAAATCTTTTGGACACTTTTGGACAAATCCCCACACTCCGCATACTCCATTGCCGCCCAACTCCACACTTCTCCTTTGCCATGGCTCTGGCCTCGAATCCTTCCTTTTGCCTCGAATCCTTCGAACGAATACGCCAGCGCTGGCTGTTCGCAATGCGTTCAGAATATTCAAGTGAAAAGAAATGAAAACCAAATTAAGAATTTATTCGCACAGCACAGGCCGAGCCAATAAAAGATGTTCAATTAGAGAGGGAGAGGCAGAGGGCGGACAGGACAGGTCTGAACACCAACTCTAGAGACAACAAATATTCAGTCCCCAGTCCTGGCCATTGATTACACATTTTGCAGCTTTAGCCAAACCATTTAGCGTGGGAAAATGTTTGAGTTTTGCTCCCTTCTGCCATCTGCCGTGTGCCGTGTGCCGTGTGGCATCCTGGTCTGGTGTCCGAAAATCAGTTAAGTTGCTGCATTCCATAAGCATCACGGGCTACCGGGGAATGCGCCCGCCTAAGCCACCTCTCGTCGAGGCTAGTGCAGTGCCGTCGAGCAGTCCAGGAATCTTTGCAACGGAGGAGCTGCCTGCTGCCACTGCCACTGCCACTGGTATGTTGCAGTCTCTCTCTTTTGTCTGTGTGCCGCACATTGTGCAAGTTGCACACGAGTTGCTGCCAGACAAACAAAGGAGACAGATAAACTGATTGACAGATGAACGTGAAGGGAGAGACGGCGAGGGAGACACAGACAGAGAGAGGAGCAGTGCCACAGTGGTGCACTTAAGCGAGCTCCTGGATCCATCTACTGGCAGCAGGATAGTGGGTGGATGGGCAGAGGGTGGTTGGTGGTGGTGGTGGTGGGAAGGGTACAGGCACTGTTTGACATTTGCTGTCATTGTCAACGTCGTCGACAGTTGTTGCCCACTGCCGGTCTGCCATCTCTGGTGCTGCTGCTGCTGCTGCTGCTGCTGACCGCCTGCCACATGCCACAGCTTTGTGCAATTGCCCCAACCCCCCCTACCACCAACAGCAACATCAGCAGCGCCACAAACCCAACCACCATTCGGGGCAACGCCTTTGTCTCTGTGGTTAGGCGCACGTCTGCTTATTGAGGATTCGTACACTGTACACTCCACACTGTACACTCCACTGTGTTCCCTCTGTATCTGGGAAGATGGTAACCAAGAACCAACGATCAACAGCCACACCCACACACATTTACTGCACATTTCAATCGATTGTCACAACACACGGCGAAGGCGGAGGCGGAGGCGGACCATCCATCGACTGACCCCAACCAGCAGTAAAAATATTTCATAAAATATTTACACTGCTCTTGCAGGCTGTGGCTGTGGCTGTAGCTCCATCTGCATCGATGTCTGTATTCGCATCTGTCTCGGGTTCTTGCTCTCTCTCTCTATTGCATTTATCCAATAATAATGACATTTTCTTTGTTTATACGTTTATCCCTTGTGCTCCTGCCAGTGCAATTGCCTCCATTAGTCTTTCCTCCACTGAATATTCGTTGAAAAACAAATCAAAATTATGGCCATGGTCTGGCTGTGCTCATGCTTGGACCATGAAATCGATCATAAATATTGCCGCAACTAAACCCTTTTCTTTGACTGAGTGGAATGCAATTTGAGGCTTCTTTTTGATGCCTACAAAATGCAACTTGTTTGCTGGCTTGCAGTATGTTGGTTTGGGTTCTAGATATTAATTAGGAATCGAATGTAATCTCATAAATAATTCTCATTTACCTCTTTTCGCTTGTTCCAGATTTGATAGCGGCAAGCGGCAAACGGAATTGTTGCCAAAGCGGAAACGGAAGTGACGCCACACCACACGAAAATCGCAGCCAGGCCCACCGACCGGTGACGGGAGACGGGATACCGGAGAGGGAGAGGGAGAGACCAGGGAGAGGCCATCTGGAAAGGGAGTGAGGAGTGTGGAGGCGTGTAACTGGCGAAGCAGACAAACAGTTGAATAATGCAAATTAAAATACAATAAAATGTAAAACACAACAGCAACAAGCTGGTGGAAGGAAAGCAAGGAAACAGCTAGCCGAGCTAGGAGTCACGCAAGTGGAGAGAGTGGAGTGGAGAGTGTGTGGAGAGTGTGTGCGGGGTGTTGTATGCCCCGAAAAATGCGCGTGGCGGCAACTTTTCCACTGAATTGATTTGAAAGAGCGGCAGGCCGGTAGGCAGTGCGTATACGCAATACGCGATACGTCTCGAAGCGCGCGAATTTGCATAACTTTGCTGCCGTGGCATGAAAAAACATTCAAAAACAAATTGCAAGTAACAAAAGAAAGCGGCCATAAAAAGGCGCCAGCCTCATAAAAAAAATACAGCAAGCCGGAAAGCAGCAAAGGAAAAGGAAAAGGAAAGGAGAGCAGTGCCAGCTCAAAATTAATTTATGCAGCAGGCAGCAGCAAGCACCAAATCAAATACAAATACGGCGGCAACAACAGCAGCACAAAATTAATAACAATTAAAGCAAAAGGAGAGCTGCGAGAGCTGGGAGAGCTGGGAGAGAGCCGCGCGGCTAAAAAGAGTCTAAAAGAGTCACAAAAGCGCAAGGGAAACGCGAGGGTTGCCTATAAATGTACCAGGACAGCGGCTGCAGCAGCAGTAGCAGTCGACGTGGCAGCACCAGTGCAGCAGCGGCAGCAACAACAACAGCAGGGGCTGCAGCAACAACAACATCAACAGCAGCAGCAGCAACAACAAGCAGCAGCGACGAGGAAACCCTCGAGACACTCACGATTATAACCACAACCATAACCGAAACGGAAATCAATGCGGCTGCCAGCACGGCAACGGCGACAGCGACAACCACAACAACCACAACTGTCATAGCCACAACGACGGCAGCGGCAACAACAGTGGCAGCAGCAGCAGCAGCAGCAACAGCGACAGTTGCCACCAGCGACATCGAGGACAGCAGCTTGGCGGGCAGCGAGGAGAGCGCGGAGTGCCTCGAGTACATTGAAATCGATTGCCAAACAGCTCAGGGATCGTCCGGCAACAGCAGCAGCAGCAGCACAAGCAGCAGCAGTGCCAGTGCCAGTGGCAATGCCGTGCTGCCACGCGGCAACAATCAGCAGCTACAACAGCAGCGCCAACAGTCAGCCGCCGCCGCCGCCGCGCTAAACGCCGATGTGCGGCTGCTGCGGAAGATCGGCTATATAGCATCGCGTGTCCGTGGTCTGTCCAAGTTCTACGGCGACTTTCATCTGGTGAATCCGTACAGCGCTCGTCGCCAGCGCCGTCAACTGCAGGAGATTCTCCTGAAGCACTCGATCTTCGATCCGGGCAAAGAGCGCGAGCGCGCGTTGCTCTTGGCCGCTGCCGCAGTGGCCGTTGGGGCAGCAGCAGCTGTCCAACAGCCAGCGGCACCCTCACTGCTGCCGGGCAATAGTAGCAGCAGCAGCATCGAGGCGGCCAGCAGTCACAGTCACAGTCGTAGTCGCAGTCGCAGCAGCGACCTGGAGGAGGAGGAGGAGCCGCCCGAGGAGGAGTCACCCGAAGAGCAGCCAGAGCTAGCAGCAGCAGCAGCAGCAACAGCAACAGCAACAACAACCACCACAACAACCACAACAACCACAGTGCGGCGCAAGTCATCGAGCAGCTCGACATTGAGTGGCGGCACAGCAGCCAGCGTCTCCGGTTCCGTGTCGATTTCGGCCTCTGCCTCACAGTCGTTGGCCTCCAACAGCACGCCCATTAATCTGCTGGAGGAGCTGCTTATACAGTTCTACGAGGATCAGGACCAGCATCGCTGCAAGCTGACCGTCATCAGGCATCATCAGCGCGGCGCCTGCCACTCCCCGGACACCACCAACAACAACTGCAACAACATCTCCAACAACAACAACACCAACACAGCCAATACCAATACCAATACCAGCACCGGCCTGGCCCTCACCATGTCCACGTCCATGTCGAACATGCCAGTCAGCAGTGCGGAGAACCAGCCGCCGCCCGGCGGCAGCTCCAGCAGCCAGGCCGTCGCAGCAGCCGCCTCCTACTTGCAGCCCACCAGCAGCATGCCCGACGGCAGCGACAACCCACGGCGACGCCGTGCCAGCGACTGCTCGGCGGTGCAGGCCGCCCAGGCGGCTCTCCACTGCATCACGCTGAAGAACAACAACTGCGCCCAGGCCACGGGGAAGCTGCCGTTCCATCGGGGCAGCTGTGGTGCCGCCGGTGAGCATCTGCTGGCAGCCAATTCGATTGCCAATCGTGCCACCATCATCCTAAGCAAATCCTGCAGCAACGTGGACGGCGATGCCCATGGCCTGGGCATGGGCATGGGAATGGGCATGGGCATGGGCATGGGAATCGGTGTGGGCGTTGGCGTTGGCATGGGCGTCGGGGTCACCAATCAGCTGCGTGCCAGTGCCACGGACATTGAGTCGAATAATGCGCTGAATGGGGCACAGAGCACAGCCCTTGCCACAAACAATGGCAACAATGGCAATGGCAATGGCAACAACGAGTACAGCATCCTACAGCTGAACAACACGATCATTCAGTGTCACTTCAACGATGATGATTTTCGCGCTCTGGTCAAGGATCTTAAGCGCAAGGTCGAGTACACCGAGCGCATGAATTGGTTATGTAAGTAAAATATTCAACACTCAATAAACATTTCCAATAGCTCATAGATTTGTTCCCCCTGATTGTGTGACACACACGAACGCAAAGTCGAATCAAATCAAAATGAAATCAATCCAAACCTTTCCATGCCGAAAGCGTTACTTCATTTGAATTCCCATTAGCTGCACATATTCGTAGTTCCAAAATAAACATTCGATGGATGCCAACATTCGAGTGCAAAAATTAGAAACCTTTTTTTGGGGCTTCATGCGTTTGTGTATGAAATTATTTCGTTGGATTGCTGCCCATCAAATGAAGGGAGAACTCTCATCTCATCTCTCAGCTGAAGGTCCGCGCGGATTGTGTACCCTGCTCCTGGCTCCTGGCTCCTGGCCCCTTGCCCCTGCTGTGTGTGTGTGTAATCGCCTCAAATGAGGCATGAACAACAGCAAATGGATGCATGAATGGCTGATGATTCGAGAGAGCGTAGCTACAGCAGCAGCTACAATGCAGCAAATGCAGCACAAAATGTTACATTTTCTGTTGCTATTTTCTAGATTTTTGTGTGCGTCACTGCATGGGTGTGGGAAATATTATTTATTCAATTCTGTGCAAACCAAATGAATATCATATGAAGCAGGCATTCCATTCCACGCCATGCCACAGGAGCACAGAAGGACCGAGATTAGAAATTTGATTAGTTTTTCCTGCCCTAGCTGAATTCAGGATAACGATAAATAAAAGCGAATAAAAGCGAATATCCGAAGGACCGTAAGTAAAATAAATTCGCAAACAAAATGGCAAACGACTCACAGAGTTGAAGTTGCTCAAGAACTACGTCTGAGTAGTGTCCAGCTCTGTCCAGCTCTGTCCTGCCTGTCCTGCCCGTCCTTGTGGGGAATAGGAGCTTCAAGGACGTGCCGCAAATATAATAAAAAAAAGTAACGAGCAACGCCTAGGACCATGCCAAGCCATGTCGAGCCATGCAACTTCTTCAGCTCATCAAAAGTTTTTTATTTTTGACTTTCTGGTTCACTCAGCTTCAGCTTCAGCTCTGGTTGGCGCTGGGAGGAGTCTGTTCCGATTGCTTCGACGCTTTTGGACTTTTATGGCAATACGCCCTTTATGTGTACCGTGTGTCCGTGTACGTCCTGCCAAGGACAGGACAGACAGACAGAGAGGACAGGAGGACAGTCAACTACAAGAGCGATCACAACTTTGTTGAATGGCATTAAAAAGTTGTCTTTGTATCGACGCCATCTCTCTCTCTCTCTTTGATTCTCTCTTTTTTGATTTCTTCCTTTCCGCCTTCCGCTTGTAACCATCCCCTGCCCCAGCCTGTTCCCTGGCATCTTGCACTTCGCTTAGCATAAGCAGTCGCCTGCTTTCTGGCATTTTTCCACACTGTCGCATTTGAAGCATTTCAATTAAATTTCTGTGCCCTGCCCGCCGCCAAACAATGTGTTGTCGAGTTATCCAGCCAGAGCCAGTCAGTCAGAGCATTCGGGCTGCCTGCTGATTGCCTTCCATTCAATTGCTTGCTAGGATTCCTGATGCTCCATTGCTGATGTTACTTCACAGATTTTCTCTTTAGTCTGCCGAGCAGTTTACGTGCCCTCACCTGATTGCTCCTTGGTGTCTGTGTGTGTGTGTGTGTGTGGTGTGTGTTTCTGCTGTGTTCATTCTGGCCATTATCTGGGGATTACAATTTGCCAATATCCGCTGGCTCGACTAATTCCCGCGTTCCGTTTGGCATATTTGATGGCTGTGGCCCTGCTGGACAACATCGAATCCGACACTTTACAACACTAAGTAACCGTTTTACAGCGTTCACAAGCACTGGCAGCAGCGAGATTTGATTTGTATTTATTTTTCTTTTATTTGTTGGCCACTTTTTGGAGTCTTTTGATTGGACTTGAGCTTGTTGCTTGGGCAACTTTCCTCAGGGTCTCTTTTTCGTTCCTTTTTCTCGTAAATCACAAATACTCACAGAGACAGTCGAAAGTCGCTGAGGGCGGAGTGGTGGAGTGGTGGGGGTGCCGTGCAGTGCGGTGCGGTGTCAAAGGCCAAAAAACATAAATTGCCAAAGCATTTGAAAAAGAGCCACAAAACCAAATGCCAAATGGCCATAAATTCAAAAACCTAAATGGCTTTGGCAAGAGAGAGAAAGAGAGAGAGAGAAGCCACAGACGAACAAATGGGAAGGAACCAGGAAGAGAAAGAGAATAAGAGAATAAGCGAACATAATACAAATGACATAAATATAACAAGAGTCAAGAAATATGTGCGGAAATCTACTCAAGACAGCCGCAAAAAAAGAGAGAAAAACAAAAAAAAAAGATTGAAGAGAGCCAGCAACGAGCGACCGACCATATCAGACGTATCGGAGTCGAAAGGCACTTAGGGCTCGGGATAAACGACAAAAGGGACGCACGAGAGAGATGTGACAAAAGGCAAATGGGGAATGGGCAGGGGCTTGGGCTTGGACTTGGGCTTGGGCTTGGGGGAAGTGCTGAATGCTGGCAATCCAGCAAAAATCTAATAATACTAAAATACTTTATTGTTCAGTTAACAATTCAATTGTTTCACTTAACAAGAAGAGAGACAGATCCGGGAGGCAGACACAGTCCAATAGGGAGTATAGAATATATATATCTATAGAATGTTGGTATATATACATAGATAGATATGTGCACATCTTCAGCTGTGTATGGCTGTAGGTAGAGGGTGGAGTTATAAAAAGTAAGCTGCCACAAACGTGTACATTAAGTGATAAAGTGTTTGGCAAATCAAAACGAACTACTGGCCAAGGAAGGACAAAGCGAACAGTCCGAAGTCCCAGTCTCAGTGTACATATAGCCCTGTGGCTGTCCCTATCCCTGTCTCAGTCGCTGCTTCTCTCCATCCAGTGAAAGGACCAACAGCAGCAAGCATTTCCGTGTGGGTTTTAAGGGCTCTGCAGGATAAAATCGAATCCAAAACCCGATGATGTGCACTTCTCGACCACTGCCGTGCACTTCATCTCCTCCACCAACGAGCACGCATATACAGAGACATTTTTGCGAAATGTTTTTAATTTTCATCAAAGAAATGGCTTCATCTCTGTCCCACTCTCTGCTGCGCTTCGAGTGTCCTCTGAGGGCAACAAATATTTATCAACTATTCTCAGTGGATAAAATGTCACAGGGAGAATGGAGAATGGAAACTGGAATGTCGCAATCGCAAACGAGAGAGACACAATGAAAGAATTTACGTACAACATTTTCATTTCATTTTTTCTTTACTTCAGCTTCAGCTTAAGTTTCAGTTTCAAACTCTCTTCATTTGCATTGCATTCCACTTGCATAGCGTTGCTCAGTTCGGTTTTTGTGGCACGCTGCTGCACGTTGCACGTTGCACGTTGCACTCTCTCATCCACTCTCTATATGCTAATGAGCAGAGGTCGCAGCCCTAATTGAAATTTTTGTGCCACGGCAAAACAAATTTTGTGGCGCCCTGAAATGTGTTCCTTTTTTTGTATACTATTTTTTGTGTGTGTTTTGTTTTGTTTTGTTGTTTCTCGAGTCATTAATTATAATATTCCGCTTGTCGTCGTTGTCGTCAAGCGGGGAGTGGAACAGCGGGATAGTGGGAGAGCGGCACAGCGAGGGAGCGAAACAGCGGGAGAGCGGAATGGCGGGAGTGCGGAACAGTGGGAGAGCGGAACAGCGAAGCAGCGTGCGGGCTTTGTGGCAAGGTAAAGTTCGGTGGGTGAGAGGGAGGCCGGGCACGCTTATTGCCAAATTAAAATGCACGCAAGAAGACAACTTTTTCGGGTCAAAGAGGGGAAGCCATGCCATTCCAGGCCAGGCCAGGCCAGGCCATGTCGTGTAAGTCTCAAAAGAAAACAGCGACAAGTAGAAGGAGGTGCCACAAAGAGAGAGAGAGAGAGAGGGCGTGGGTGAGGGTGAGAAGAAGACAGAGGTGAGTGGTGAATGGTGAATGGTGAGTGGAGCTGTGGAAGTGAAGTGGCGCAGCAGGAAAGTTTGGTTTGTGGCGGTTGCAGCAGCTGCTGGCAGTGCACTTCGTGTCAAAGTGTGCACACAGCATGTGGCCAAAAATGAAGCAGGAGGAGTAGCAGCCGAGACAGAGCCATCAGCAACATGCACCCCAATGAGTGTCTTGTAGCTGACAGATACTCGTACCGTACCCACAAAACTCCACTTGACACGGGGGATGGGGGATGGAATTGGAGAATTTTATTAAAACGCTGTCAAGCGGCAGACGAAAATAAGCAGCGGGAAGATAACTAAAAGTTATATGATATCAGCACAAGCAGCTCTTTTCTGCCAGCCAGTCTGCTGACCCCAAAAAGGAGGCTGCACTTTTGAGTTGAATCTAATGGGTAGTCGGTTGGGTTGGAGGATCCTTTATTTTATGTATCCACCATCATGAAGTGCATCTCTCAGCCTACTGCAGAGCGTAGCCCGACCCACTTTAGCAGCAAAACCTTTTTGAGTAGACTTCAAATCAAGCGAAAACCAAAACCAAGAGATGGCACTGCACTTGAGCTGCTATAAATAAATATTTATGGCGTTGGATGATTCTCATTTATAATGCCAAAATGCTGTTCATTCTTCTCTTTTTTCGGGGTTATTTAAAACAATATTTGGAGATATTTCTCAGCTCATCTCTGCCTGTCTGGCATCACTGACAGGAGCAGCAGAAGCAGAAGCAGAACAGAAGCAGCCATCTGCTGGCTGCAAGCCAAGTTCTGGCTACACTTGCAACACGGTTATGTGGGTTGACAAGAGAGTGCCACAGGGGGGATGGGGATGGGAATACGCATCGCTCGCTCTTTAGGCAGGCAGACAAGCGAACAACTTGTCTAAACTCGAATGGAAAGCGGCAACCGGAAAAGGAACAGGAAGAGGAACGGGAAGAGGAACCGAGGACCGGAAACAGAAACAGAACCCGAAAAACAGCAGCGAACAAGGCGAATAAAAAAAAACACACGCAAAGTTTGTTGTCGTTTCTTGTTTTTTATTTTTCGGCAGCCAATGCCGAAGTTCTGTTGCATTATTTGTGTGTGTTGCACGATTCATTGACGTTGCAAGAACACAGACACGACAGACACTCCTGGAGGACAGGACAGGACAGGACAGGAGCTCCTCTGCTGTCCGCTGTCTCCTGTCTCCTGTCTGACTTGTCTATTAAGCGCATTAGCTCTGACGCTCTGCCAACGTCTGCTCTGCTCTTCCTTTGCTCTAGCACACTGTTCCTGTCTCTCTCGCTCTCTCCTGTCTCTGTCTCGCCGCTGTAGCATTGCTGACAGATTGACAGACAAGTCGGATGAGATTATTGGAAGTAACAAGCTTGCAGATGCCGCAGCGGGCGGTGTGGAGGCAATCAGGCAGATGATGACAGCAAATATCATAATGGAAGCAATCCACCGACACCTCCCCGCCAGCCCCCTGACTGACTTTTTAAATGCCATCAATCATGTTTCAATTTGTTTCAATTTCGAGCTCAGCAAATCGTTCTAATCTCATTTGGCTGCAAAGTGCAATCGAAAGTCGTTTAGCAGCAGCAACAAAAGTTTGAGAAGTCAAATCAGGATTACAATTACAAATTGCCGATTCAATAAACATAATCAAGGATATTTCTAAGGATTTTCCAAATATTTTAATTACATTTTTGCATGACAAAAGGAGCAGAGACATTGCCCCTGCCAAATCAGAAGCTATGGGCAGCATGGGAGATGTTGGATAAATGAAACAATGACTGAAACAAACCCTCTCTCTGTCTTTTATCTTATGTTACCTTCTCTTGTCTTCCTTCTCAAATCGAAGTTCTTTGGCTACAAAGTGAAGTACCAGGACCTGAGGCTGCACTCTGGTGCCCGTTCTGGGCCTGGGCTCGGCGGTTTCCGTTTCCGTTTGCTTTGGTTTCTGTTTCTGTTTCTTTGACCCACTTAAGGGCGAGCGTGTCAAATGAATACATATGCAAGCATAGCAGCATATGTGGTTTGTGTGTGTGTATGTGTGCCCTTGTATAAGCAATCGTTTTAATGAGCAATAAAGTGTTGCATACTTAAGAGGGCAAGCGTGGGAATTTCGGCGGCTGCGACGTCAGCCACAAGCAGCACAAGAAAAATGGAACAAAAGACAACAAATATGACAGGAAAAACTAGAGCACATATACGCCTACATATATGTACACCCACACACCCACACACACACCACCCACATAGTGGTAAAATCAAGGGTCTTTGTGCGCTTCAAGCTCTAAAACTTGACACAGCCAACAACAAAGTATCCTTTCAGCGCAGAGAAAAGCTACAGCTAAAGAGGGAGAGAAAAGCCCAAAGAGAGAGAGAGGCAGGCAGACAAGGAGAACGATATAATTCTTTGTGCCTAAAAATGAGGAATTGTTTGACTTTTGACAAACAGGAATTTCAGTCGAATCACTTGTGAAAAATGAGGAAACTTTCTCCGACAAACCCACTGAGGCTGAGTTCTGTAAGAAAAGATACCTATAAAGCAGTGGCAAGCAGCATTTGGGGCAAGGCTTTGCCAAAACAGGAACAGGTTGAGCAACATCCCATTCTGGTCCATAATTTTCCAAGTAAAAGCCGAGTATGCCAATTTTCAGATAGAATTTCTGGAGCAGGAATTTTGCACCTGGAACTGGACAACCTGCAGCAAGCACAGTTTTTGCATTAATTCTAGCTAACGTCTTGTCCTTTGTGCAACAGGAGCTTCCTTTTGCCTGTGATGGCAACTCTGACGCCTCTCCACTTCGAGCCGGACAACGTAACTTCGTTTTGCTCTATCATTTAGTTGCAACTAAATGCTTGCCACACACACAAACACACACACACACAGCTGGCTTGTGTTTTCCCCCAACTAAAGTGCTCACTTTTCATTCAAATGATTTAGTTGATGTGGATGTAGGGGATGTACATAGATGTAGCTGTGGAGATTTTCGCTAGATTAGTGCGCAATTTCATATTTAAAGAGCAATTAAAAGTTTTGTCACTCTTCCGCCACAGTCTCGCAGTCAGGTCTGGTCTGCTCCGCACTGAATTTTAGTAGAAACATGTGTGCGTGTGTGTGTGTTTTAATTATACTACTCTCAAAGTCAATTTCACTTTTAATGACAGTTTCAATAGCGTTTCTGCTGCTGCTGCCGCTGCTGATGGTTCTGGTTCCTGGTTCCTGGTTTTGGGTTTTGCTTGCAATTTCACTTTTATTTCATCATAATCATGTTTCCATGTTTATATTTGACATGTTTCGCAACAAAAATTCACCATTACAGTGGCAGTTTCAGTTGCATAATTTGCTGCAATAACCCACACATTTGCGATCCTACATCCTGCAGCTGCTACGATAAGTTTCCCTTTAAGTTAATCATTTTTCTTGTATTTTCTAAAAGGTTCTACCAATCTGTAATTTATCAAACCATCAGCGTTTTATCAGCGCTTATTTATGTTTGTTTTTTTCTATGCTGCAATGTTTAAATTTGTTATGTTGATCCCTTTTGTTGTTGTAATCCCTTTAATTTATATTTTAAAACGCAACCCAGATAAAAAATGGAAACATATTTGGATGGACAAATAGTTTTTTAAATGAATTTATATCATCGAACATTTAATTTTGTATTTATTTATTACACAATTATTTCATGCTCTTGGCCAGCGCTAAAAGTTTACATTTATTTACATATTTCACCTGTTGAGGGGGCAGAGCTCCTGCCGAGTATCCTCTCGCTGAGCAATCGATTGGTGGGCAGTGCGCGGGGCGGGTAGAGGCCCCCAAAATGTCAGTTATTTTTAATATTTTTGTTGGCCATAATATGCGTAAAGTGAGTATTTATGTTATGTGCACACACTTCTCTGCCATGCACACAAACACACATACACTCAGCATATTCCTGCCTCCGAGAGGGTGCTGTGTCATCCTTGGGATTCTTTTTCCAGCTCCATCCTCCAGCTCCGCCGCTCACCTGCCACATTTCTCATGGCTCATACGCCAACAATTTTATTTATTATCATTTCGTTTTTTTTGTATGTTTTTTCTGCTTTTTGTTTTATTCATAAACACACATCCACACACACACACACACACACACACACACACTCGTGTTTTGTATGATGTCTGATGTATTGTTGCTGCTGCTGTAATTTATTTGTGTTGTTTATTTTATACCAATTTAATGTGCAACTACATAAAGCCTCCCCCTGATTCGCCCCATGTGTATGTTTGGACTAAAATATTTGACATGTAGTCACGTTCAGGGACCAGGACACGCCCGATACTCCCGGACACATACGTAAGCCGTAAGATGAAGCAGCAAACAAAACAGAAAACACAAAAAAACAAACAACAACGAGATGGAAATAAAGATATTTTGGGTCATATTTTTCTGGGACACTTTGAAGCTTAAAGTCAGGCGTTTCGGAGTCGCCTCAGAGTCGATTCAAAACTAACTAAATATATATTTATTATTCAACCACAAATACGTACAGGTGGACGTGTTTTTTCCCCGTGTTTCTTGTGGGTTTTCTCATCAAAATGGAACGCGCCCGAAGATCTGCTGTCTTCCCAGCATGTGGATGGTCCACTTTGCGGTGCTGTGCATTTTTTTTTCTTTTTGTGTGGCATTTTATTTTAATTACCAGTCTGTGGGGATGTCCTGGCAACGAATCGTCGCTGCTCGAGTCTTGCCACCTTGCCACAGGCCACAGGTGAATGGGAAATGGAATATACACAAAAAAAAGAAGGAAATCTAAAACATATAAAATGAAAGCTAAGCAGCGACAGCGGCAGTGGCAGCGGCAGAAGCAATAAAGCAAAGCCGCAATAAAAGTTGAAATTTTTCATCTGGGTTTCCCCAGTTTCCCCGCCCCACCCTCCGTAGTTGCCTAGGCAAATGTAAATAATTAAAAGCACACGACGATTGCATTCCATTCCATTCATATTTTTGCAGGACACAGCCACACCCCAAGCACAGAAAAAAAAAAAAAAAAAAAAAGGATAAAGCAAAAAACGAAACGAAAGCATTTGCTGACAAGAATTCTTACATTGATATCAATCAAAAGGGAAATGGATTAGGCGGTGGGGCTGGGATGTGAGCAGGGGGCAAGTGCAAATTTGCATATTTTTGCGATGAAACTTTTCCGGCAGCTGCCAATTGCCAGTTTTTGCCATTTCCCATTTCCCACTTCCCATTTGCCTTTTTACCTTTTGTCTCGGGTCCCAGGCATACACGAGCGAGACCCCAAACGCAGTTACCGTTAGACACTTTGAAGATGTCAACGGCAAAAATTGTTTGCGGTTTCAGGGTAGGACTCCGCAGCTTCAGCCTCAGCCTCAGTCTCATCCTGTGGCCGCGAATGGTTTTGAATTTCAATTTTGCTCGCTCGCGCGACCTGCACCACTCCGCGTCTCGGCTCGTCTCGTCTGGTCTCGCAGCCAATAAAATCGTTTTAGTATATTAATTAAAAGCTCTGGGTAAATACAGCACCTCAGCAGCGTGGCCCCGCCGACAACATGAACGCGGCTCGCAGCTGTCGCGGACAGCAAATTGGATGGCGTCCCGCACGGCGAATGGCTCCGCAAATTATTCAAGCCAGATGCAGAAGTGGCAAGAGGTACAGCAAGAAGATTTAATAGATAAAGGTGGCAGAGACAGAGGGGCAGAGACAGAGGGGCAGAGACAGAGGGGCAGACAATAGCAAAAGGAGTGGGAAAGTAGAAAAGTAGGAAGGAAGAAGCACCATTCAATGGCAGCACCATTTGAAGACAGTTCTCTGGCCAGAGAGCTTTATTGGAAAAAAGAGACCACCTGAGTGGGTGAGACAAAAGGAAACCAGTTAAAGGCATACACACAGATGCAGTAGAGAGAAAAAAAGAGATAGAAATGGTAAATAACAGCAAGAAAAATAAAGATTCAAATAGTGCCATCACTTATCTACACAAAGGACAATGCGACAAATACACAAAACGAAAAGACAAATCAAAAACAGAACAGAGATTCACATTCACATTCAGATTCAGTGTCAGTGTCAGTGGCTGAAGAGCGAAGAGGCAGAGAAGAAACCTTAATTGGAGTAAAGAAATAACCCGAGGGAAGGAATAGAGAGAGAGAGAACCCAAGGATGACAGCCAGATGACAGTCTCCAATTCATTTATCCACACAATATTCGCATAAATATTAGAAACAATAGAGAATATAGAAAATATGTGCTGGAGCATTCCTTAAGGTTTCCCCACATTCCTTTTACTACAATCCATGGCTTAAATTCGCAAACAAATTAAGCATATTCCACTCTCAATTTCACTAATATACCCCCGATTTTAGATCGTTTCTCTTTCGTACTTCCCCAGTGATCTATTTGATTAGCTTTCCATCACAAAAAGAAGACAAAATCACACACAAAAACCCAAAAATGTGCCAAAAAAAGGGACAGTCAACATGAGTCATGAGTTTCACCCAATGGCACGTGCACCCTAAAAGTACAAATCAGGGCAGAAGCTCCTTCCTGAAATACGTTGAAATACGAGCGCTGAGATGACATTTTCTTGGCTTTCATTTCATTTGTAAAGTTGCTTAATTGGACGGAGTGGAGTCCACCCCTTGCCCCTTTGTTTTGTGCGGCTTCTAATGTTAATCATATTCGCATAAACAGTTGGAAATTCCAAGTTTAAGTTGGTAAGAGGCGGAGGGAATGGGAGTGGGCGGAGGCGGGGGGAACCAAGCAGCAAATAACCGCAGGGGCAAAAAGCGAGCGAAAAACGATGAGAAATCAAATTTTATTTTGTGCTCTGATTTTTTGCTGTTGACTCTTTGCAGGTATTTGTGCCAGCGGCGGTACCTATATACATACATATATATGTAGATGTGTGTGCATGTATGTGTGCTTTTGTTTGTCTGTGTGTATTGTACGTTTTTTTCCAATTTATATATGTGCCAGCAACAGAGATGTGAAAAACCCAAGCTCGTTCTCCTTCGTGGCTTATGTTTTTTTTTTTCATTTTATTCTTTTTTTTTAATTTACTGCTAGCTGGGGCAAGTCGCCTGCAGGCAAGTCAATACGTTGCCAATTACCATATACACAAACACACACACACACACACACCAACATACACTAAGGTAGAGGCAGGCAGCCATATGCAAATGTCCGTAAGACCATCATCGGCTGTGGGGAGAAACGCGTGAACCAAATTCACGGATGGAATATGCTGCAAGTCAACAGCTTTAAGCCTGACAGTTCGCGAATATATCGTACGTATGTCATGGACATATCGTTCATATTTTCCACATTTTATTCACATCCATTTGTTGCTCAGATTCGTGGCACGAAAGTGAAACCCCTTCTTCTTTGTCTCACCCTCTACACGTTTTCTATGGCAATTACTGAACTGAACTGGCAATCACTGGCTGTATCCGTTCTATGTCTAGCTATCCACAGATATGTACACGTTCTAGCTCCTCCTTCGGTTGTCTTTTTTCATTAACTGCTGACGAAGGATTTAGCAGCAGTCAGTCTCTGTGTCTGGGTCTGCCTCTCGTTTGGGCACACAAATTACAGCCAACGAGCCAACAAATAGACATAAGTTTGGGGCCCACAAATAATAATAATAATGCTGCACACACGAAGCTCATATGTGTGTGTGTGTGTGTTTGTGTGTGTATTGATTGCTGCCGGAAGGACATTGCAAAACATTGCGATAAAAATCCATTTAGATGCGCAAATAAGCAAAAATCAACACGAAAATTGACTTTGATGAGCAGACGAGACGAGCCTGAGCCAAGGCTAAGGACAAGACGCTGACAATGAGGCCTATTCCCCAGGCTAGCCCCTCCCCTTTTCCATTACATCAGCTATTGCCTCCTCGCGTGTGTTGTAGGGGAAAAAATGTTCGCTAATTTCTTGTGTCACGCTGCGAATGCCATAAATGCCGCCACACAATTGAATGGCCTCCGGGGGAACAAAAATATATTTAATAAAACAATTGAAGCTGCAGGCAGGGTGGGCAGCGAGGAGCGGGGAGCGGGGACCGGGGCTGACACTAGGGTAGCGAAGTTTTGACAGCTGTCAAAATCTTGAGTGTGGCGCAACAGTCTGCCATGGCACTGGCCCCTGGCCCGTGTACCGCACATAATTCATTTATTGACAGTTGAAGCAATTAAATTGGGTTGCCCTCCCCCCAGACCTCCCCCTCAGCTGTCTTCCCACCTCATGTACGGCCCGTCATACATTTCATTTGTGCATTCAATTTGATTACCCACAAAAATGCCTCGAAGTGTAAGTGAGCTGGGTGCAGAGGCCTAAACGTCTTCATCAATGCCAGAAGATATTTTCCAGGAGTTGCCAGCAGTATCTACTCAGTGGCAGCAAAGGAAACACTTCGTTAAATTATTAGAATTAAAATGAAGCATAAAAGTGCCTCATGAGTATGATTTGTCCTTTGGGTATGCCAGGCTGAGGCGTTTGCCAGTGTGGAGCCTCGACAACTGCCTTTTTGCCAAGCTTTTAATTTGGCAGCAAGGAGACACCCATAAAGGGCAATGCTGGCCTGCTGGCCGACTGCCTGCCTGCCTGGATGTGGCACTAAACTCATTTAAACTCAAGCACAAAGCGTTTAATCCCACTAAATGTATAAAACAAGCTAAAGGCACAAAGGAAGAGTGTGGGAGCAGGGTCTGCCCTGTGTGAGTGGGTGCACATATCAATCAGTGTTTGTCCGCATACGGCACTGACAGTCGTTTCCTGCCTGCCACCACCGTACAGGCAGAATTTAATCAGTTTTAATGCACTTCATCATGAACTTGATGGAGAGGGCACAGAGCACAGAGCATCTCAGTCTTAAGCTCAGTCTCAATCCCATTGTCCCAGGCAGTCCTTGGCCTGCTTCCCCGCTGCATGTGTGTGTGTGGGTGTGTGTATGTGTGTGTGTTTCTGTGAGCCGAAAAGTAAATAATGACAACTACATGTAAAATGTATTAGCCCACGAAAGAGCACATTGACACAAGTCAATTGAATATTTACGAAAAGTCAAAAACGAAAGCGAATCAGGAATGGCAGCGGCAGCGTGGGAGGAGCAGGCTTCAGGGAACATTTAAATTACAAAATATTCTGCTCCTCGAGAGGAGTAACCATGGAATCAGCGAAGAGAGTCGAGCATCAGAGGGCGTGAGGGAGAGAGGGAGGGAGAGTCAGAGTGCTGGCTGCTAGAAGGCAAGAGCAGAAAGCAGCAAACAGCTGGCAAAAGTTGTGGAAATGGAAAACATATTTTAGGCGCTGCCAAATCAATCGAAAAACCGCATGAAAATCCCTCACGAGAAGTGCCCCTGAGCCCTCCTGCCACACTAATTCCAAATCGAATGCGTTGCGATGTTTTGCTCTTTTGCTGCAAATAAATCAGTGTACATAGACGGAGATATATACATAGGTATGTACTGTACGTGTATATATGTATGTATTTATGTACACGGGGCAAATGGTTGGACAGCTTATGGGTCATGGGAATGGGTATTGTGGGCCAAAGACAAGTTTCAATTAGGAGCAGCCGCAAAACGCACAGGAAGCCAGGTACAGGGAGGAGAGATGTATGGTAGAGGGTTGGAAGGGGCTAGGACTTCGACATAGAGGCAGAATGAAATTGCCAATCGCTGTTGGTTGATTCGTTTTCTCCTTTTTTTTTGCCTCCCACCAAGCACCCTCGATTTTACTCTACTCTCCCATGTTTGATTCAGCTGCGCCTACTGCGGGACACTCGTCCATCGGTTTGGACCTCAGCTGGCTTAGCTGTGTGCGTGTGCCAGAGCTGGCACCCCCGACTGTTACTTGTGCTTCATGCTGCACTTTAAATCACCGTGAAAGTTGCATTCATTTGAGGTGCAAGTGCTGCTGTCACCGCTGGAATCGCATGCAACGCTCCACGTGGCGTATGCGTAATGTGACAAACGCTGCTTATGTGCCTGCCGGCAAAAGCCCCAAAGGCCGATGGCACGC
This sequence comes from Drosophila subobscura, assembly GCF_008121235.1. Taxonomy (NCBI): domain Eukaryota; kingdom Metazoa; phylum Arthropoda; class Insecta; order Diptera; family Drosophilidae; genus Drosophila; species Drosophila subobscura. The sequence goes on along the minus strand of NC_048530.1, from coordinate 17,337,880 downwards.
AAACCAAATCCCTCGCCCCGCCACCCGCCAACACGCCACATAAGACCCGAAACGCACACACAAAAAATGGGAGAGGGAGAGCCATGCATGGCGGGGCACAAAAAAACACAAATACAAAATAAATAAATACAAATTCAAATGCGATGTATAAATAGCCAAGGGTCAACAAATTCAAACCCATTCCAGGGGAGCCAAAGAGCCAGGGAGCCAGTGAGCCAGGGTGCCAGGCAGGGAGCCATCACGAGGGCGCTGACGATGACGATGATGAGGGACATTGGTGGGTTGGTTGCTTGGCTTGGGCTGTGTTGGCATTTATTGGGATCATCGGATTGTGGGGAACACAGTAACAAGCGAGCGGCAGAGGCAGAACCAACAACAACACCAACATCAGATATTAATTACACGTCAACGGAGGTCAATTAAAAATTTTGTATGGCAGATTAAATGGGTGACAAGGGGTCAGGTCAAGGCAGGGCAAGGCGACAGCAAAAAGGGCAAGGGATACGCTGACCATAAAATGGAAGCAACCCAAGGAAAGGGCAGGGCAGCGCAGGCTAGAAACTGGCTAGAAGATGGCAGGGCAAAAGGATTGCTTGATTGCTGGCAATTTATTGGGTCAATTGAGAAGCGTTTAAATTCGAATGGGGATCAGATGAGCCATTTAAGTGAAAGACAGATTAAAGAGGATTATAGATGGATCGATTATGGCTTACAGTTGAATCGACAAATGAAATATGCACACATTTAGTTGCCTTTAGTTATGCACTTCCACTTCGTGGCCTGAGCCTTTTTTCGTTAATTATTTCACACTCGAGAGTGGGAGGGAGTAGACGCTCGTCATTAATCTCTGCCGTTGAAGCGCTCCCACTTTTTATTTGCAGCTTTGTGCTAATCTTGTGTCCTGCACTGTCGACGTGTCGCATTGTGGCCAAAATTTGTCATTTGTTGTGTGTGTTTAACGTGCATATTGAATGCGGGCTCCTGCTCCCACTCAGGGCTCCTTCTCAGTCCCTCAGAGTACCAGGGACTGCCGCTATAAAAATGAGTCTTGCAAAACACGTACAGAGGAGAGGACACACGCCTACACTCCGCCCACTGCTCCAGAGCAGCAGGCAGCAGGCAAACAGCGACAGCGACAGCAGCGCGAGAGAGGAATAGCAAAGAGAAAACATGGTGTTAAATAATTAATTACAATCCATTAATTAATTAGACAACGCAACGGGGGTCATTAGGCTAAGCAGCAGCACGAAAGGGGGGCCAAAGGACACTGGGACAGGACAACGAAAAGGAAAAAGCAGCAACCGCACAACAACAAAAACACAAAAAAAAAAAGAACATTTGATACGACAGCTTGTACACATAATGCGACCATAATCAACATCCGCGTGCCTCTGTTTGCCCCTTTTTTTGTTACTTGTTTGCCCTTTTTTTGTTGTATGTGAAATTGCGTTGCCTCTCATATTTTATTGCATATTGCTAGGCGTGAAATTATGCTCCCACCCCACCATACAGTTGCATAATTAATGGTCAAGTCCGAGGGCTGTCCCCGTGGGTCGCATTGATTTATAGAAGCGCCTCCTTGTAGGCATTCCATCCCCCCTTGACCATACCATTTCCGAGTTGAATTTATGGCCAAACATTCGGAATTCAACGGCAAATGCCTAACTAGTTTGATATGAATCTCGGGAGGGTGAGTAATACTCAACCACTTGTTGCCTTCAAGACGATTAACGGCCCCAGAAAGGGGCACAAAGAGTGGGCTATTCAGTTTGAAAATTACAGCTATTATGCCAGTTTCTTGGTGCCTTATCAAATTGAATATTTATAACATATTTTCCCCCGTCATTCTGTGTATTTTTTGGTGCACTTTCTTCCATCTGCGCTGAGCTGAAAGATCTGCCTGCCGCTACTACACTCTGCATTCTACACTCTACACTCCAACACTCAAGACTCCACACTTTCCACTCTATTCTCTGTGGCAGTTTGTGGTTAATGTTTGCCATAAAATTCCATTCAATTTGCCTCAGCCAATGCCAAGAAGAAAACAAAGTGTGAGCCATGGGAAAACTTTTGTGCCTAAGAAAACAAAAGAGCAGCCAAAGAGTGCAGTAAACTTTTGTGCTTTGCGGAGCGAAGGAAAAACAATTGAATTATTGGCCATGAGAATGTGCGTCACTTGACCAAACTGCATGCAACATGTCCGTTGCCCCACCCCAACCCCTTCCTGGGCACATGGCAGATGGCGGTCCCAGCAGTCCGCAGGCACAAACTTGTCCAGTCTGATAAATGGCCGTCCAGAGGTGGACTGGAAGATGGAGCTGAAGCTGGTGCTTGGGGTGTGGGAGATCTGTGTGGATGCAGCGGTATCTATGAGGTGTGCCACACCTGCAACTCGTTTTCAGTTTGCAATATTTGCAGCTCGTCTCCACACACACACACACACACACACAGGCAAAATATTGAGAAATATGTCCAGGCGCCTCTTCAGTTTTGTGGTTGCCTTTTTGTCTACGAAATTGGCAACCCTAGGCCCAGCCAGCCACACGATTACTTTGATTGCTAATCAACTGCAAAATTTGTGTGTCATCCTTGAGCTGTGGTCCTCTGCCAACGAAAGGTGGGGCTACTCTGTGGTCCTGTGTGCTGGGTCCTGTGGCAAGCATCAATTTTTGTCGGTTTTCATATGCAATTTTGCAATCAATCATCGATTTGCTGCTGCCATTCCACTTCTCTTTCTGTACCATCTACCGGAAGCAAAGGAAATGCAACCGCAACATAATTGACAGACAATTTTTTGCATCTGCGACTGTCGTCATCGTCGTCATCGTCGTGGCGTTTTGAGGCAACAAAAAGGGAACGGATGAAATGCCACACATGAAGAAAATCGAATGACATTTTCAAATGTATTTCGCCATCCGATGCATCAGAGTTGCATCACTGAAAGACAGGCGCTCTTCCGGCAAGCGGGGGGATAAGTCTTTGGCAGAACTCATCGATCAAGCTGTCATCTGTGGGAGCGAGGAGCGAGGCGCGAAGAGCTGAGAGATGGCGGATGCCCGCCCGGATATCGAAAAATTGTAATTCAATTCAACATTGAGTGCAAGCATAAAAACTGAATACAATTCCGATGTAAAAGCATTGAAGAGACGTTGCAGGCACCCATCAAGATTTGCACTTTAAAACTGTGGAAATTAGCTCAGCCAAACTTGATCTATAGCTGAATACTTTGGCGCTTTCGTGCAGCGTTTCGCCTGAAAATATAATTGATTTCGGGCCCTTTAAGTTTATTAATTTTAATATTTAAACAAACTCAAATGCTGATGGCATCTGCTGCTGCTGACGCAGCTTTGCTGCACGATGCCGACAAGCCATAATTCCAATTACCTGATTGGCTTTGCCATACAAATCGCCAATCACTTTCGCTGTCACACTCAGACGCTCACTCTCACTCTGGCTCTCTGGCTCAGCTGCCATTCGATTCGCTTATGCCATCTAATGCCCCATTGCAGGTGTTGTCCAGCCAATTCATCGCAAGGCCAAGGCTCATTGTAAATCAATCTGTCTGTTAATAATGAATACCCCACACACCGAGCCACCTACCCATCCACTCTCTGTCTCTCTCTCTCTCTCTCTCTGTGTATGTGTCTGCGTATATGTGTAGTTGAACATATCTGAAACGCGCGACGGCTTAATTAAAAATTGTAAGTGGCAGTAAATTAATTATAACCACGGCCCGCAAAGTGTTTGGCTTGCAGCTGCCGACAGCGGCACACATGTGGGTGGCAGGCAGCAGCAGAGAAAGCGAGTCTGACTATGGCTATGTGTGTGTATCTCTGTGTGTGTGTGTGTGTGTGTGTGTGTGTGTGTGTGTAGGTAGCACTGTACTTCAAAGGGAAGCGTTTTAATCAAATTTCGAAGAGTGGCACCGCTTTCCATGTGGCAAATTGTGTCTGTGGATGAGACCAGCCTCTGAATAGTGGCAGAGACAAGTGTGGGGGAGGCAGAGGTGCAGGACACCTCCTCTCATTACAATCAAATCTTCCCCCTGCACTTGATGAGATAGTCTCGAGACAAAAGTAGTCCCAGGCAGGATGTTGTGTTCACTGAGGCCAGGATGTGTCCCTCAAATTGGGAGCCACACAAAAAAGGCGGCATTTGTGTGGCCTTTGGCTCTACCCTTTCGGCTGCTATTTTTGCCAAAGAATCATTTCCGTAGCCTCATGCCACGTTATCCATAAATTGATACGCCACAGTTCTCAATCAGTTCCGAAGTGGTTTACAGTCCGCAGATGGGGTGTTCAGGTGCAGCTGCAGCTGTCAGGATATCTCTCCCTTCTGGGACTGCAATTAATTTGCAGTTTTGTCAAAGAACTTTTAATGGTTGTTCGTAGATGATTGATGCATCTGTATGGCACTTTCTAGTGGGTAATTGAAGTGGTCTTGCAATGGAGAAGCGTGTCGAATCCACATCCACATCCTTTTGCTCCCACTAATTACAGCGAAGGATACACGGACTGGTTGACAGGCAATTCAAGTTTCATCTTGAGCGAATTTCCAATCATTTGTGCGTCGAATTAGTTTGCTGCTTTGAGCTTTAGTCGGGACACAAATCGGGCAAATTCAAGCACACCTGTCGCCCAGTTGGTTTCTGTGTTTTTTGATGTTTTTTGTTTTCGGGGGGCAGCTTCCGTTTGGCAAAACTTTGAATCATTTCGTGCAGGATTCAGGTACGTTAGCCCGAGGGAGGTCTCGGGTTTGGTTTGGTCTGTCTGTTTTCATTTTTATCCATTGGAGCGTGCCAACGATTCAAAATTTAATTTCCCGCCTATGGCTCTGCCATAGAAAAAACAAAACAAATCGCAAGGATGTCCCAGTCCCAGTTCCAGTCCGTGGCCGTGTCCCTGTCCCTGTCCGTGTCCCTGCGAGTGGCAATGACAGTGCCAGCGTGAGAGGAAGGAAGTTCCGAGAGGAAGAGCAGAGCTGTGCCACCGGTTTAGAGTCGGCCAATATATTTCCGTTATATTTCAGTGGATTTTGATTTGGTTGTGGTGCCACGGTCTCCATCCCACTCAGATGCTGAGAGACTTTCAAGCTGTATTTCCTGTTTAAATTTTGACGATTTATTTATTGCCTGAACGACCGAAACAACGATGACAAGAGCTACAGACGCAGCTACAGATACAGCACAAAATCATTGCTAAAAAATCTATTCTCACACACACTCTCTGCTGGCTCCCTCTCTCCCTTAAAGGTCTCTCCAAACGGCCATTGGGTCCTCCGCATCGTAAAAGCAGTCTACCAAAGCATCAGGAGGTGAAGCGTCGCTTCCTGGAAATTTGTGATACCAATTTCTCGGAAGAGGTGAAGGCCGCCCTCAGGCTGCCCGCCTTCGACTCGTACGAATGGGGCGATGCGGATGTCATCCATCTAATGCAGACAATGTTCATCGAGCTGGGATTCATCGAGAAGTTCAGCATTCCGGCAGAGACGCTGCGCGAGTGGCTCTACGAAGTCTACAAGCACTACAACGAGGTGCCGTTTCATAATTTTCGTCACTGCTTCTGCGTGGCCCAAATGGTGAGTGTAATCAGATCACATGTGCACTTTGCGTTCAGCTTTTGTTTTTAAAACATTTGAGATTTAACATGCTCTGCATTTGCCAGCATTTTGCACATTCTTCTGGGTTCTTTTTTGTATCTGTGCGGCATGCTGGAAGTTGCTTTAATGGCGCGAGACACTCCCGTTGCAACTCCCTTGTTGGCCAGCCGCAAAGATGATTCATGTCGCATTATATTAATAGCATACAGCACACACACATATATGCAAACTATTCACAGCGAACAGCAAGCTTATAGGGAATGTAAATGTGAATGGAAAAGGGAGAAGTGAATGCGAGAATCCCAGAGCGAATGGTTAGCTTGCAATCGATATAATGTGGGAATTTACATGCATATATAGCCCGTTACTACTCGTAGTCATATTGCCATATCATAACGTACTACACACACACACACACACACACAAACGCACACACAGACACTCCACGTTGTATGCAATGCAAAAATAAACGAAAGCGCCTAAGGGCAATCCTTACAAGCGAGCACAGAAACCAGAAACAGAGATACAGCTACAGTTGGAGCTACAACATATGTGTCTATGTGTGTGTGCGGCCTATTTTTAGCTGCCAAGATAGCGCCCACGATACCAAAGAGATAGAGAGAGAGAGAGAGAGGCAGAGAGAGAGCCAAAGACAGTGCCACAGCCAGAGGAGACCCAAAGAAGAAGACCCAGAATTTTTTGCCTCACTTTAAATAGCAACACTTTCGGCGTCGGTTTGGGTCTGCTGCAAAATGGTCAAAAAAAAGGAAAACATACACAAAAAATAGAGACACAAAAAAGCGATGGAAAGACGGGTAACTGCCCCGAAATCCAACAGCAGCAGCAGCAGTCCCCCACTCTGCTGGCAGCACTTAGACCAGCGACCCACTTGGCTGCTCAAGGGCCAACGTAAAACAAAGCAAAAAACACACAAAAACCAAACAAAAAACATTCTTTAACCCAAATTTTGGGCAGGAATGGAAAAAAAGCGAGCTTTGCCAGACAAACAACCAAATAAAACAGAAACAAAGCCAAAGACCTAAGACTTGCGTCAAAATCTTCGCTTAAAGTTTAGTCGCGCTCTGCGGAGTAAAGGGTGTCTGGCAGTGACAGTCATTTATGTGGCATTTGCTTCTGCAGCGAGTCTGGTTGCTCGCACTGCATTAAATATTAGTTCCTTGTTTTATTCCGCACTTTAATATGCGGCCTTAGCTCGGGACTTAAGCTGAAGCAGAAGCTGAAAACCGAAATGATTTTAAATCATTTCATGGCTGCAATTGCAAGTGCACTTAGTCCTGGCTTCACTGTTCCTCACGAACACGTTGCTGAGGAGCAGCTAAAACAAAGACACAAATGCACAGCACACACACACACACACAAAATGAAAACTTTAATAAATTATTTTTGCTGGCAACAAAAGTAAAAGGGGTCAGGGATAGACTGGCGTTGGAATGGGAATGGAAATGGAAACGGGCGGCAAGGACTTGCGACTCACTGCTGAAAGAGTCAAATGTGGGTAGTGGGCTGGAGAGGGGGGTGGAGGTGGAGGTGGAGGTGTGCTGCAACAATGGCAAAATGAAAGTTGAAATTAACAATGTGGCACAGAGAGCATGAGAGCGAAAGAGAGAGACACCGAGAGACAACAGAGTCAGAGCATTAAGTATACGCACGGTTGCCCACAGCCAGAACATTTGCAACAACAACAACAGCAGCAGCAGCATCAACAGGAGCAGCAGCAGCAGCATCCAAATGACAATTGCATTATGATTCCCGTTGTTGTTTCTGCCATTGCCGCGCCGCTGCTGCTGGGAAATATGTTGCCCTGCCCGTAAACCGCATTATGTGCTAGACAAAACATGACCATGCCACACACAACACACACTCACACACATACACACACACGAACAAGCAACCAGCAGAAAGTCAGGGAGAGCGACCGCCCTCATTGTTGGCACGGCCATTTTGTTATTGTCATCGCCATCGTCTGCGTCGTCAGCGTTAGCGTCATCAGTGTCCACGTCATCGCTGTGCAATATTTTTATGGCTGCAGCGCAAAAATCAGTCCCTTTAGTGGACAGTGAGGGAAGAGGGAGAAGAAATCCTCACAGCCATGCAGCAAAAGTTGCAGCAAACGAACAGACGAACTTGAGAGCGAAAACATGGCAACACTTTACGGAAAAACTACCTAAAAAGTCCACTCAAAAGAGTTTCGATTGAAGCCACACAACACAAGATGAGTGTGTGGCAACTCTGGGCATATTTACACTTTTGAAATCAAACAAAAGGTGCACGGCTGGGCTCTTTCTCAAGAAATGCTCCCAATAAATGATGTAAAATCCAGCAAAGAATGAATAGATATGGAAAAGAAATATTTCTTCTATTATTTAGCAATTAATTGCCAACTTAAAAATAGAAAAATTACTCTGCCAAAGTAAGAGGAATATTTTAGTATCTACAATCAATATATCAGTTCAACTTTGGTTTAAATTGCAGCGCAGATTCCGTGAGGATATTGAACTAAAAGGCATTTAATTGATCTTCTGTTAGGTAAGAGCTATGCCCTTATGATTCATGTAACATTCAGATTGAAAATACAAAAATCACCCTCTTTGGGCAACATTTTAGTTCAAGTCCTTTACCTGTATCCCAGCAGTCACCAGCTCTAATTGCAGCAATTAAGTGCCACCACTCTCAGGGCTACAGCTTGCGACATTTGGCTAGTTCCCATCCATAGTTCTGATTGACTTAATCGGCCAGCAGTTGCAATGACACAACAAAATAAAACAAAAACAAGAGACATGCAATCGAAATGCGGTTGCATTTCATTTCGTAGTAAGTGTAGCCTGTAAAATGCTATTAAGAAATTCCAATGAAAAATCCAACCAGCCAGCCAAACCCAATATATGTGTCACAATATATACGAATATCTCTGTGTGGGTGCCTGAAATATTACACATTTTTGTCGAGTAAAAAAATGAAAGTCATCCATTTAGCAGATTCCTTTTGGAAATGGAATCGAATATGCTGCCCGTCCGACTGCCGTCCGCCTGCCTGCCATAAATCGATTGTAAAATGCTTGCATTTTGACATCCACCTGCCAGTGCTCCCGCTCACTTTTTCGTTGTCTTTCCCCGCATGTCCCACACGGAATTGGGGCCAAATATCCGCCATCCATATGCGTTGGTGCGTATTTTACAATTCAATGGGCGTCCATTTGCATAGGCGGCGGTGGGTCATGTCTCTATATACATATGTACATGTCTCTGACTGTCTGAGTGTATACTGGATTGCGTTGTGTGTGTGAAAAGTCAGAGGAGAGAGGAGCAGCTCTCACAGGACATGACAGTCAAGCCGTTAAGCGGCTCTTTTTTGTTCTCTTCTTTTTTTTTTTTTGCTGCCACAAACAGACGAACAAAAATTGAGCATTAAGGCCAAGAACACGCAGAAAACCGTAAATTTAAATTATTGAACAGATACACCATCCCCTCATGGAACTGCTGTGGCGGGGCGGGGCAGGAGGAGGGGCGTGACCAAACACTTTGACTAATTTCCATTGGCTGCACTTTTCCATCCAACGCTGCCGTTGATTTCCTTGGAGTATTTTTGTCCGCTGCAAACTTTCCCAACGAGCAGAAAATGCATCGCTCACCAGGGGGAATTTGGTTGGGAGGTTTGAGTGGGTGGATGGGTGGTTGACTGTGCGTTGGTGCGTGGTTGGAATGGCTGGTGCTGGGACTAGGGCTGGGACTGGGACTGGGACTGGGGCTGGGCTCGTTCGTTGGCTCTGTCGATGGGCCCGGCTGTCTGGCTGCTTGTCTGTTTTGTTGACAATGAATTTAGATAAACTTGCGAAATTCGAAACGCAAACAGCATTTGCATTTGCATAAATTTCTAGCACCCAACAGCCAGCCCCCTGCCCATTCGCACTTAATGCCAAAGTAAACGCAACGGCGGCAAAAGTTTTGCAACAAACTTTTACGACTAAACCCCCCAAAGAAGCCCTCAAAGACGTCCCTCCCCAAATCCTCCGCCCTTTGAAGCAGTGCAAGTTTGGGGCGCAGCAAAGCGCAAAGCAAACTTTACGCTGCTTTTGTATTTTCGAAGAAGCTTCAATGGAACGCTGTTGAAATTCCTTAAGGGCTCGCACTCTATCGCCGGCAAAGTCATCTTCATTTGCAGCAAACGATTTTGCTGCCACAGACACAGACACAGACAAACACTTGCAGCCTGCCAAGCCACACTGTCGCCTGCCTGCCTGCACTGCTTGCCCACTGGCTGCCGGCTGCTGGCTGCTGCACAGCGGATGGCAGTCCCTCTGAGGGTAATTGCAAAGGTTTCGCACCAGACAAATTAAGTTCGCCTCGTGGCAAGGTGAGGCGCGACAACAGCAGACGATAGAATCCGATACAGGCAGAGGGCTCCAGGGGGCCGGCCACAGTGCAGCGTGGGGTAAATGAAGGTAGCACCTGCTCGATGGCAAAAGGTCTCAATGTTAAACTGGCAAGCGTTAATTGCTGGCTTAAAGATAAATGAACGGATAATTGAGGCAAACATTAGCTATGATTGGATGATGATTACTTGATAATTATTTGTATATTCTCTCCAACAAAAACATTTCATTGCAGATGTACGCCATTACACGGCAAGCGAATCTGCTGAGCCGCTTGGGCGATCTCGAGTGTCTCATACTGCTGGTGTCCTGCATTTGCCACGACCTCGACCATCCTGGCTACAACAACATCTATCAGATCAATGCCCGCACAGAGCTGGCACTCAGGTGAGTACAGCCAATGCTCGAGCCAAATCCAAGCTAATTGCAATCCCCCCCAATGCAGATATAACGACATCTCACCGCTGGAGAATCATCACTGTTCGATAGCATTCCGTTTGCTGGAGCATCCCGAGTGCAACATCTTCAAGAACTTCAGCCGCGACACCTTCAAGTGAGTGTAGTTCCCCCCTTTAAAGTGTGTATTTTCTTTGAGGATTTAGGGGGCTCATGCGAGTGGCGGACGGTGGGTGTCCGTGGTGCAATTAATTGCCAACTTGGCTGCGGCCACTTTATGCACGTCACGTACCAAATGGCATTGCATTAAACGGGGCTTGCCCCGATTGCCGTGGTAATTAACAGTTGCACACAGCACACAGCTGTACAGCTGCACACCGTGCAACACCTATGGCTGCCCCATTCCCCATGCCCCCAGGCGACTGTCCTTTCACGCCCACTGTCCCTCCCTTTGCTGGCTGTCTGCAATCCATGCCAAGGCACGACTGCGAAACGTATCGATTTGGTACTTACAGCAACAAAAAAAGAATTAACTATAAAATAAAATGAAAATAAGTAGCTGCAGGATGTCCTTGTTGGTGTGGCTCCTGTTGGTTGCACGTTGCAACGTTGTGGGGCTGCAAATGAAGATTAAGTTGTAATTGGCCCGGACAGGACATAATCCGGGCGCTCAGCTTGCCTATAACTTCATTTTGGCCCCTCGGCCAGTCCGACACAGTCCGACAATTCCAAATGGCAAGGCACGAAAATCAGATGGTTTTCCATCGGATTGATGTTGGAGTGCATTGTGGCTGCATCGCGGGATAATTCATAAAGGAGTTAAGCGCCACTAAGACGCAGACAATCGGAAACATTTAATTGGCGTTGCCAAAAGAGTAAAAGAAGTTAAACGAAATTTAATACAATTATTAGCAAGGAATTGGTAGGAATACGAGTGCCAGAAAATGGTCAAAGATTTGCTGTTCAACAGCGGAATTAATCGTGACATATTCCAATAATAATTTCCAAGGAACATCCTTCACTCATCCTCACTCCCCCATCAATGGCAGTATGGCATCCTTTTATTTCGCTAATTTGATGCACAAATATTCCATTTAATCAAACAAAATCGACTTAATTTAAATACCAATTTATCGATTAACTAATGAACAGTTTGAGGTTGAAGCAGACTCAGAGAGGGTGAAGGCAGAGAGGGAAAGTTGTGCTAACAAAGTTTTGTGCTTTGCCGCAGATTATCCGTTAATATAATAAGACTATGCGTTGGCCTAGCGAAGCATTTTCCGCGCTCAACCGCCGCCGCACGCCGCCCCCTGCCTGCCAGCCTGCCTGACCTTGCGCACTTTTAGCACTCCTTAATGCCTGGCACAACAGTTTGTCCCGCTTGCCAGCTGCGACTCTTGACACCATTTCTCAATAAGCATAAACAGCATTCGGAGCATTTTTCCTGCTACCAGCAGCAAGTTCTCTCTGCCAGGGTATCCCACGCTTCGGTACACTGTCTGCTGTATCCTTTACGTTCGTTGTTTGACGTTTTTTTCCCCTTTTTTGTTTGTTCTGCTGCGGTTTTTCTCGCAATTTCATTTATTTGCATTTTTCTTGCTTGTTTTTTTTTCTTTTTGTTTTGTTTTTTTGTTGTTGCATTCATTGCATGCATTTTATATTGGAAAATATTCCACGAACACTAATTAAGTGGATTAGCCGGTAAAATGCTTTCATCTCCTACTTTCTCTACTGCCTGCGTCGACTTTGACGGCTGGCAGAGAAGTGTGGTAAAGCGGCTGTGTCAGTGGCCACATCATCATCATCATCCGAGTAAAGAGGAGAAAAAAGAGGACGAGCAGCATCATCAGGCCACAGCGCAATCAGCAAGGAAAAGGATATGTACGCTTGCAAGGGTAGACTTGCTCTCTCTCTTTCTCTCTACACCCTCTACATGCTGCTTGCCTAGCTGACATTCCACTGCTTGCTCGAAGGCAGTTTTGCCGGCAAGTTTGCGTGCATAAACCATTGCATACTTTGGGGAGTTTCTGATGGCAAAACTTGTCGCAGAACATATCGTCTACATATAGAGTCTATATATATGTACATATATATGGCAGATGCTGCCGCTGTTGCCCTTCCCTTTGTCAACAATTTGCTGTCAGTTGTCATTGCGATTATTATTAGGCAGAGCATTAGATGGCACGAATGGGCCACTCCTCCACCTCCTTATAGTCACTTTTGTGACTGAATTATTGTTGAATATTGCTGTCACTGTCATTGCCAAGCAAATAACTAAAACATTTGATTACATTTCACTTGGCATTCCGGCATTTTGGCATTTTGGCAGTTTGGCACACGGCACTTGGCACTTGGCAATTTCTTCCACTAATAATCAACTTGAATGGCAAATGCATTCATTCATTACCTGATTAGTAGCAAGAAATTGACAAACATTCAGCAAGGATGCTGTCACCCAACATTTGTTATCTATTCGCTCACCGCATTGCATGTCTGAAGGTCTGCCCAAGGGGTGCCAAGGGAGTGGCCGAGCTTCCATTTCGATTAATTATGTTTTGGGTTTCGAAGAAGGCATTTTGGTACTTGTAAAGAATCCTCAACGATTGGCATACAGTCACCGCTGAGCACTCCGCTGACACATTTATTAATGCACAAACAAATGGGAAATATTCGTTTAAAAAGTCACCGATGGATGCCCTTTGTGCGCCTCCTCACCAAATGCGACACTTGTCTGGGGGACTCATCTGACTGCCGGCCTTGCACTGGAAAATCTCGAGGAACTCGGGAAAGTTGCCCAGCACATTGTTGACGCGCTCCGCGTGCGCCGCATGCTGCCCGGCACCAGCACCCCTCGAGGACGGGGCACTGCCGCACCAGTTCTGGGCAAAGGCCACAAAGAAGGTCTTCAGGCCCCGGGGATCGGCGACGCCTCGGTGCGTGCGCTGGTGGCGGTAGGCCTCAAAGGCCAGACGCAGTCCCTCGCTGTCCGCAATGTTCTCGTTGATGGTGAGGGTGGCGTTGCTGTAGCGGGTGCCCAGGTAGCAGGCGGCGCGCAGCCCGAACCGTATGATGGCCCGCGGTGGCCACTGGCCGTTGCTCAGCTGTCCGCTGGCATCGTAGTTGATGCCATCATAGTCCAGGGCGTGCACCATCTCGTGGCCCAGGATGGAGCCCATGCTGCCGGACAATCGTGCCGTCTGATCCATCGGTGCATCGGTGCAGCGCTCCAGCGACGGGGCGGTGAGCAGCCCCAGTGGCAGCACAACGGCGTTCTGCTTCAGCCGATAGTAGGCGTTGACGGAGAGCGGGTTCAGGCTGTTGCGATCCGCAGGCTGGGCGCCATCGCAGCTCTTCTCCTGGCAGTCGACCACCAGCCGAAACTCGGCCAGAGCCCGACTCTGGGACAACTGCAGCAGGTTCTCGTCATAGTTGCCGCTCAGCGGCTGGGAGCCGGGAGCCTCCGCCTCTATTTGGGGCAGGATCAGGCGCATGTTGCGCAGCTTCTGTATGGCCAGCGTCTGGGTGCTGGGGTCCGCCTCGAACACGTCCGTCTCGTTCAGCTGGCGCTCAAACTGCGTCTGGAGGCGGCTGAACAGCCGCTGGGCGCGCACCACCTGCCCCTCGTACGCCGCGGGATCGTCCCCGAGCGAGAGGCGGACCAACAGCTGCGAGAGCTGGCGGGGCATCAGAATGCTGAGCCGCTCGAGGCAGTGGCGCTGCCGCACCTTCAGCGGATCCTCGTCGTACTGGTGCAGCTCAATGTAGGCGGGCAGCTTGAGGAGCAGCCAGGTGGAGAGCACCAGGGGATCCACGCTGTCTGGGCGCTGCAGCAGGCGCTGCAGGCGGCTCAGGTACTCCAGGTCGGCCACCACCAGCAGCTTCTCGGTGGCGCCTGAGGGCAGGCCCTGCAGCAGGAGATCGAAGTAGCGCCGCAGCTGCAGCTGTGGCAGCTGCTGCTCCAGCTGGCCGAGCGCCTGGGGCTCGCGCAGCACCAGCGTCTGCTCCACGTGCAGGGGCAGCAGCTGCCGCAGACTCTGCTCGAACTCCACCAGCTGCGCGGCCAGGGCGGAGGCGCGGCGCACCCGCAGCCCCAGCTCCAGCAGCAGGCTCTTGAGATAGCGCTGGTAGAGGAACTCAGAGATGGGGCTGGAGCCGAGCATCTCGAAGGAGGGGGGCAGCAGGTAGAAGATGCTCTGGTCTGCCGCCTGCCAGTTGGGCTGCACCTTCAGCCGCCACAAGCCCTGCGCCCCGAAACGACGCAGCCCCGCCGACGCCGCCACCCAGTCGAAGGTGGCCGAGTCGTTGCTGAGCAGCGGCCAGTAGGTCCTGCGCTGCAAGGCCTCCGTGTAGACACGCACACTCTGCTGCCCGGACATGCAGTTGCCGTAGAAGGTAGCCAGCTGGTCCGGCTCCGCGCTCGGCGACACCTGGCTGAAGTGCCGCACCAGGCGCTGCTTGTGCACCGCCGCCCACTGGCTGCGCATGTCGTGGGCCCCAAAGGCGCGCTGCGAGCTGTTCGGGTACCAATTGCCGCACGCGTACTCGTGAAAGTTCTCGCAGGCCGACTCCGAGCTATCCATATCGTCCTTCATCTGCTGCTGGCAGTCCGAGTCCGCGTCCGAGTCCATCTCGAGCAGCAACCCCTCATGCTCCTCCTCGCCGAGGGCAGAGTGCCAGTGCAGCCCCAGCAGGAGCAGCAATCCTCCCAGCAGCCACGTCCATGTGCAGTTGCTCCGCGGCAGCTTCAGCTTCAGCTTCATCTTCACTTGCGTTGAGCTTGAGCGGCTTATGAGTACTGCCGCTGCCTGCTGCCTGCTACTCGCTCGCTCCTCCCCTGCTGTGCGTCGCGCAGCAACCGACGCGTCGGCGATAAGCCGCCAGATAACGTTGCCCTGACATTCGCCTCCTGGGCAATGCCATAGCAGCGAGGGCCGCTCGAGCAGTTCCTGCGATTTTTCTTTAATAATTTCAAAGCATTTTCGATCTGCAGTCACACATTTCCTGTACTAAATGCGGCCATTGATGGGTTAAGCGAAGAGCTACGCAGATGCTGCCCTCTCACTCGCGCACTCACTGGCGGCGCGAACAATGATTACCGACAGGCCCACGTGCAATCAATTAATCATCTCACCCACTTTGGCCATCTCCCTCCTTCACACGTTCAAGCTCCGTCCAAATTAACGGAACATCTCAGACGCTTTTCGTCGCCCTTCAACAGCGACTCGCACGCACACACACACGCACACATGTCGAGGTGTGATTGAGAGCAAAGCTCAGTGCGATTAGGTTTGTTTTTAGCTAGAAAGAGAGAGCGAGTCAAGTTTACATTCACTTAGCTTTGAGACGAGGGAAGCACGAACCGAGAACGGTGGGCGGGAGAGAGCGTGGCGAGGCGGCTCTGGGTTCTGTATACCCTTTGGCCAGCCACGATATGAGAGCAGGTAGGCAATCTTTGAAAGCATTTTATGATATTTACGGTACATAGTCAGTGCATCATTTCAACACCTATGTCGCTCTTACATGCAATTATGTATGTACATACATATGTACATCCTATGCATTAACATATTTGTTACATATTTATTACAATGCAACGGAAATTAAGTGATTAAATGTACATATATTTATTGAAATGGCAGCTTTAATTAAGATTTAAAGAAATAAATGCAATAGAGAAGATTGATTACATGTCTACATATGTACATATGTATCTACATATCTACATACATATCTACATAAACATATTCCTCGGCAGAACATGCCCAGTGCCACCTGCCGATGGTTGCTGGTAGCCCCAAGTAAATCAAAGCACTGTGAGAGTGATATGCGTTTGACTTCCCCACTTGTATTACTTATCGTTGAATGCCCAATCAAGGAAGTTCAGTTTTGGTTACAAGAAAAGCCACAACAACAGGAAAAATTCAATCAAAATTCCGCAGACAAACCACCGAAGCGAGGCACAGCTGCTGCTTATAAAGGGTGGCTTCCTGTATGGGGTGGATGGGTGGAGAATAAAGAGTAAAACTTAAAACCAGCTGCTGCAGAGCTCAAGCCAAAAATAAATCATCAAAGCGAGTGGAGACTGGAGCTGGAGACTGGAGATGGAGCTGGCACTCGACGCCCGACGCTTTTCATGCCATTATTTAGTCATAATTAGCGCATAATAGTTGCCGTTTTTTGGCCAACGCTCAACTTTTGCTCATTTCTCGTTGAGAAATTCCCCCTTTGCCACAATTCATCATCATCATCAGCATCATCAGGGTTAGGCGGAAGGGAGGGAATACATGAGTAGAAAGAGCAAACTGGAGATGAATAATCACTGCATTAGATGCTCCAATAACTGTTCCATGATTTCGATTTTCCTTTTGTATACAAATACAATAATTCCAGAACTATCCACTAATTCCTGTACCAAGCCAAGCCACAAGTGAGCCGAAGCAGTGCATGCAGTCTCTCCATTCAAGCAGTGCATGCAGTCTCTCCATTCAAGCAGTGCAGTGTAATCATCATATTGTTGTAATCCCCGACATTGCCAATCAATGGACGGCATGGCATGGCTCTTGCCTCCATTTACAATTTGCTTTGTTATCCCTTAAATCCCAATTTGAAGTGCAGACATGGAGCACACGGCACACGGCAGACTGTGACGCCTAATCCCACCCCACCATTTCATGGTGGCTGCAGCAGATATTAATTAATTGAACGCCATTACTAGGCGCCACAGTTGTGTCAGTCGGAGCATGCCAGGAATATGCCAAAATCCCGAATGTCTGTACGGTGTGTGGGCGAGTGGGTGTGGCTGTGGCTTTGGCTGTGGGTGCAATGTGGGTGACCCACTGCAATGGGAAATGGTATTTGGGATTCGACTCGGATTTCCGAATGGAAATTCCGAATTGTTGATGCTGACATTTGTCGCTTATTGGAACCCAATTAAAATTCGTTGCTCTACGAAAGCTTTCCTTCTGCTTTTCATTTATTGGATGCATTCCTTAAACTGTTTCCAGTCTTTCAACTGGAAGTCCCTTGTGCACATCACGAGCACATTTTCCCAACACATTTTAGCGAGCAAAATGCCAGACAATGTTTAGTTATTGATGTGCACGCAATTTTCTAATCAATTTCAAGCGAAATTCTATCAGCAAAAAAATACAAATAAAAATAAAAATAAATATTTGCCAATGCGACAGACGCTCTATTTGCACTTTAAATGCGGCAGTTGCAAGCCGCTTACCTTGAATGGCAGACGAAGACTGCGATGGAGAAGGGAGAAGTTGTCGAAGATGAAATTGGAGATGGAGCTGGTGTTGGTGTTGGTGGTGCTGCCACGTCAATGCCAATGCAGCGTGTCACGAGAAATTCAATTTTGCAAACATTTCAGTTGCGTTTGGCTCACTCGATACCCTGGGAAAAGGCACAAAAGGGACTGACTAATATCTGACTATACAGCCATAGGAACGTTGGGCATTACTGACGATTGGTCTTGCTCCTGGCTTTGCCTCAACTTCGAACTTCGAACTTCAAACTTCAAATAAAACGAAATGCAATTTGATATTTTACGCGCTGCATTTGGTCCGTCAGCTCCATTCTTGCGCCAGCACTGCGCCATTTTGATTGGCCTTTTCTTGTGGGAAAACACTCCATTGCCTTTTCCGCCGGTAAACACTTTTATTGGCCACACGAGCGCCATGTCAATGGGAGACAACAAAAAAAACTCAATCTGTACTTGTGTGCAGGGGGGGGATGGCAGGGTGGCAGTGCAATTTTCGTAGGAAAAATCAAGAAGAAAACGCGCAGACTTTGGTGTTTTTGTCGTGTCAAAACTTCAAGAAGTTTGGCAAGCAGCTGGGGATTTAGCTGAAGGATTTCGAAAGTGAAAGGAACCATTAAAACGCCGCTCTTCACGGATGATGTGCTCTCTTTTAAATGGGTTTCCCAACTCCAATTCCAATTCCATTTTCAGCACCATACGTGAGGGCATTATACGCTGCATTCTGGCCACCGACATGGCCCGCCACAATGAGATCCTCACACAGTTCATGGAGATAACGCCCATCTTTGACTACAGCAATCGGGCCCACATCAATCTGGTAAGCACTCGGACTGCACAGCGTCTCAATGCAGCTGCTAATCGGATGGGAAATCTCTTCTCCTCTTGGCTTAGCTCTGCATGATCCTCATCAAGGTGGCGGACATTTCGAATGAGGCGCGGCCCATGGATGTGGCCGAGCCGTGGCTGGATCGACTGCTGCAGGAGTTCTTTGCCCAGAGCGCTGCCGAGAAGTCGGAGGGCTTGCCAGTGACGCCCTTCATGGACCCGGACAAGGTGAGCAAGCCGGGCTCCCAGGTGCGCTTCATTGGACTCGTGCTGCTGCCACTGTTCGAGGCGCTCGGCGAGCTGGTGCCAGAGCTCACGGAGCTCATCATTATACCAGTGCGCATTGCTCTGGAGTATTACAGGTGAGTCTTCGACCCCAGCCCAGTCTCAAGTAACTCCCAGTAACTCCATGTGTAGACGCCTGAACGATGCCCAGACCAAGACGCGCAAATCCGTGGCCGACAGCAACACTTCGGACAGCAACAGCGGCACCATGGACTCGAATGCGGCCATGGTGAGCACACCGGGCGCCACGGGCGACAAGATGATCATGGAAAAGGGCCAGGGCACTGCCCAGGGCGGC
Source organism: Drosophila subobscura (assembly GCF_008121235.1). Lineage (NCBI taxonomy): Eukaryota > Metazoa > Arthropoda > Insecta > Diptera > Drosophilidae > Drosophila > Drosophila subobscura. The sequence goes on along the minus strand of NC_048530.1, from coordinate 17,318,818 downwards.
GGCGGAGGTGGCACCGGCACCGGCAGCGTTTCTCCCCAAATGCCACGCTCCGGCTCTGGCATTAGCGTGAAGTCGCGACGCAGCATCCCATCGCAAAAGTCCGCCTCACGCACCTCCGTGGACGAGCCGGGGGGCATGGCGGCCGAGCTGCACGATCTGCCCGAGGGCAGCGAGAGCGGCGACTCGGAGACGGCCACCGAAGTGGATGTAAGTGTCAGCATATTCCAAGTCACACTCTTCAGACACTTCTGACACTCTTTCGCACACTCCCTTTTGTCGCCAGGTTGCCGAGAAGACATCCAAGTTCAAGGTGGACACGGAGGGCAGCAGCAACCGGAGCAAGTCCTCGCACTCGAACTCACGCAAATCGTCGCGCGAGAAGCGCCCCTCGATGATCGGTGAGCTGTGCAGCAGCGGCGGTGGTCAGCGCATTCGCAACTCCTACGGCAACATCCACGGCTATCACAGCAACCGCTGCCACTTTGGCAACAACCGAGCCGTCAGCCTCGACCAGTACAGCAGCGGCCACAGCCGTCGCCTGTCCGACGGCCTGCCCCAGGTGATCTCCGACAGCAATGTGTTCTACGGACGCCACCATCAACGCAGCACTGGCAGCGCCGCAGAGTCGCAGAGCGGACAGAGTGGCCAGCGTGGCCAAGAGGACACCAATGCCAATACGAGTGCTGTAGCTGGAGCTGGAGCTGGAGCAGGCAGAGCTGGCAACAATATTCAGCTGAATGAGCTGCTGGCCCGCACCGAGGCGGACTCCGATGCGGATGGGGAGATCAGTGCCGCAGAGATAATGGGACCAGCGGCCGTGGCCACGGCGAGTGTCCCCCTTTTGGCGGATGTGGCAGCGAGCGCCTCCTCCAACGGCAATGTCTCGCCCACCGGTTGCCAGCAGCTGGAGCAGATCGGCCTGGCCAGCAACGGCGGCACCAGCAGTCGGGCACCGGCCAGTGCCAGTGCCAGTGGCCGTGCAAGTGCCAGCAGCCAGGCCGGAGTCGCCGCTGTGTCCGGTGTTGTCGCAGTTGGAGGTGCCGGTGGCAGTGGCTCCGGTGGCTCCGGCTCGTGGAAGTCGCGGCTGCGCCAGTTCTCGGACTACTTCAGCTTCAGCTTTGACAAGGGGGGCAACAAGCGGTTTGGCAGCACCCGCAGCAGTCCCTGCCATGGCAGGGCCAACAACAATGGAGACGCAGCCGGTGCCGGCGCCGGACCTAGTGCCGGAGATAGCAACAGCGCCCTGGATGTGGCCGGAGGAGCAGGTGCAGGTCCTGCTAAGCCGCAGTCCATATGCTGCACCATTTCGAATAGCCAGCAATCGTCATCGGGCAGAGCTGCAGCTGCATCCTCAGCTGGTGGCACGATTCACCGTCATCGGGCTTACAGCCTGGATGTGCCCTGCAGCCGCGGCCCGGGCATGACACGCCACTCATCCAACGACAGCAGCCGCCACTCCTCGCGCCACGACGACAGCAACAACACGCTGCACAGCGGAGCTGGAGCTGGAGCTGGAGGTGGAGGCGAGGTGCCCGGCATACGCATTGCATCCGTTGATGGTGTCGTGGTCATTCCGCCCAGCCTCAGCGTGGAGCTTGAGCTCGGTATGGCTGGCCTGGCCGCCTCCTCGGAGGTGGCGCCAAAGATTTGACAACAGGGGAGCACTCATGACTCCAGCAACGAGAGGACAGCCACCGACATCGACATCTCGCTGTCCCATCAGCCGGGGCATCAGGACATCGATGACGAGGACGAGGATGCGGATGCGGATGCGGATGCAGAGCAACAGCTGCAGCCGGATGCCGCCAGTAACTGCGAGGTGTCCGCCATATCCATGACGGTATGGTCGGCCATCGGGCAGCGGCTGAATGCACTCGTCTGCCATTGCTGCGAGCGCAAGTTGCCAGAGCCTGAGAATGTCTAAATGAGCATGGAGCAGCCACCCCCCTTGCCCCTCCACCCGTGGCAGCAGCAGCAGCAGCAGCAGGTTGGAGTCAGTCCTTAGCCCAACTATTAGTTTAAGCCGCTTGACGATTCATTGTTTCCCACTCCTATCCTGTTTTTTTTTTTGGTTTACCTTTTAAGTATTTTTTTATTTATGTATACCCTAAGACATGCACACACACACACACACACACACACAAATATATACTGCATATGTGTATAACAGATCCCAAAGGATACGTGAACCATCCCTGGCATTCCTGGCATCCCTGGCATCATTGGCAGCTGGCGACTCAGTGAAGATTTCCGCTCATATCTGCCCATAAATATATCTACTAAATAATGGATACATATCACGATGGATCCACCAATGAATCCCGACCTATTCTAAGAACGAACATTTCGGATAACATTTGCAAAGTTTACGCCCTGATTTCGGCTTCTTCCACTGCAAAAGGAATCAAATTTCCAAAAGTAAAATCAACTTCCAGAGAATGTCCTCGCGGGGGTTGCAGTTTCCAAATTGGTTTTCCCGCAGCTTTCGCTCGGAGAGCGTCAATCGGACATCAAGCATTGCGCATTGAGCATTGCCTACTGTCTTTGGTGTCTGTCTTTCCATTGGGAGGACTCTAAGCCAGCCATTTCCTGTGCACTTTGCCGGAACAGTTCGATGCTAGGCGCCCCCCTGGATCAAGGGACTTTAGCTCGTGGCTGTTGCTGTGGCTGTGGATAGACGAACGTGGATAGTGTGGTCTTCAAATGGCACCCGAGGCGCACTGATTGGCAGACATCAGCTCAGAGTTGGACCCATACAGCAGACACCAGCAGACAAACCCCACAGCCGAGACCCAGCACCAGTTGCAATCTCGTTTTCGTGCCAAATTCACGACTAATTACGCAAAACAAATTTTCTGCCATTGCGAATGCATTCGGCAGGAGCTATGCACTCCCATTCGGAGTCTGGCCATGGCTCTGAGTCCTGGGTGCCAGGGTGCCAGGGTCCACGTCTGCCTAATTCCATTTGCCAGTGCCGCGCGGTTCGAGGTTGCCTCCAACCCTATTTTTGGTTTGTTTTTTGTTTCCAAATCCTATTCCTAGTCCCCGAGTCTACCCCCACCCTGTAGCACCTAAGCCCTGCAGTGCTGCAGGGAAAGTCATCAAGTTGCTGGGCTGAATGGCCGCAGGAGTGACTTTCATGGTGATGCAATTGGATTTTTACAGCTGCCGATTCTAGGGCCGATTCTGTTGCACATTCGATGGCAGATTCTGTTGAAAAGTCTGTTTTCGGTGTTGCTGCTAATGTGCCGCTGACAGCAGCACTCAATTAGTGGGTGGGTGGGATGGTGAATAGCAGCAGTAGCTGGAGGATACTCGTGCAGTGTGTGTGATTACATTGACATTTTCACGATTTTGATTATTCACTGCAATTCGGTTGCAATTTGCAGTTGCTGTTGCGAGGGGGGGGATTGGAGACTGGTTACGGACGAATATCAATTTGCGAAACTGCTCGGAACGAATGTAACAAAACTCTAACCACATATCCAGCGAATGGGGGGCATTGGAGAGGTCCTGCAGGACCTGCATGTCACGAAAACCAAAGTTAATTATTGTCTATGTAAATTTCTGTATGTAATTTAGTTAAATATATAGCTCTGCACATACCCACACACACTCACACTCACACACAGACACACAACAGCACGCATTAGGCAGAGAGCATCCGGCTCTGTGTGCTCTGTGAAATAATAAAAAGTATTGCCTACTTTGCAGGGCAACAAGCGGCAGGTTAGTGGCATTTGAAGTAGGAATACTTTTTGAGTCAATTGACTCAATAAACCAGACAGACAGTATCGAGATTTTTGAATAATCAAATTATGGAGTATATACAAGTAGGATGGACGCAGCAGCATGATTTAAAATGGTGCAGCTAGAAGCTAAAAGTTAGGATTAGCCGAGCTGGCCCTTGGTACACACATTTACATAACTCGTAACTCGTCAAAGATGTATGTATGTCTCCATGTATGTATGTGTTTTTTTTTTTTGGTCATTATTAAGCTGATGAGCTGTCAATTGGCTAGGCAGCTGCAGAGAAGGCTCAAGTCCAAGCTAGATTAATAAAGATAGAAAAAAAGCACCCAAAATGGATGTTAATGGATGTTTATTTGATGTACGTACATTTAAGTGTCTAACAAGCTAACTAATTAATTGTGCATTGTAATTGCAGCCTCAGTGTCATTTCTCACATCCCCTTACAACAGTGTGTGCGTGTGCGTGTGCGTGTGTGTGTGTGTGTGTGTGTGTGTGTGTGTGTGTGTGTGTGTGTGTGTGTGTGCGTTGCATTCTTGATGTTAATATAAACTGATATTCATATTGATGTTGCCTCTGGGTGTCCTCTAAGTGTATTTTTTGTAGCGCATAAGTCACCAGAAAGACATACAGATACGAGTACAGTGCGTTGCGTACTGTATGGCCTGAGCAGCACTGGAATATTGTTCGTTCGCGTAGTTAGACTTTTGAGCTAGTTGTTAGTTTAAAGAACCTATTGATGTATGTATGTATGTATGTATGTATTTATGTATTTAGCTGTAACAGCAGCACTTTGAAGTGGCCAACGCGACTTGCTGGATGTCTAGAGTGTACCTAAAATGATAGTTAAAGTCTAGCAAACTAGCAGAATACCCGTCTACCCCAAACTGACATGCATGTCAGTATGTATGTATGTATGTATGTATGTACGTATGTACTTGTGTAGCAAACACATCAAGTTGATTTGTTGCCTTATACTAACTACTACTGATGTACTACTGATTCTACTACTACAAACTACACACGACCACTGCTGCACCACTGCTGCAGCTGTAAGGGTGAACTTTCGACGCCTCTGACGAGTGACTAGTGACGAGTGACGAGAAACGTGTGGAAGCACTCGCCCAGGTCGCAGCATTTTATATTTATATACATATATTTACTCGTATGTTTGTATGTATGTTTCCCACACAATTTCCCTTGTTTGAATGCAAAAAAACAAAACATAAAGACTAAAACTTGAATTTAAATGAAAATCAACAAATGCAAACAAAAAAACAAAACAACTTTCCAACAAAACCAAACAACTAAACTAAACTATACATATATAAATAAAGAAATATATATATATATACATAAATGTAATAAATATAAATATACCTACATAAATATTTATCTTAAAGATACCGCAACTACAAATAATAAATAAAAAAACAACAAAAAAATAAATGAAATGAAAACTCTAAATGTTTTACAAATGTATGTATAAAAACACACACAAAAACAAAATAAAAGACAACTAAACCCAAAGGAACACACAGAAAAAACCAAACATAAATGTAAACCATTTTAAGCATAATTTAAAACTAGTTTAGAGCTCTAAAAGGAAACCCGCCCCCAACCCCAAAAGAGATAATTCTTTGGGGCAAGAAACAATGAGATGATAGATGGGCCCAGATTCGGCTGGCCGAACACACAATATGCTCCTGCAATGGCTGGGAGGATATTTTTGGGGCATGCAGATACGATCATTGCCATGAAAATCGAACAGCAGAAAATGACAGAGAATTAAATGACCATTGCAGGGGTATTTCCACATGATATTCGGTGTATATGTATGTACTATATTTAGTGTACTTTTTGGCAGTCAATTAAACGCTTTTCCCCCTTCCAAAAGTTGGTAGCTAGATATGATAAACCCCACCCCCCACCTATGGATCTAATCTGTGTATCCGGGGCGGTATAATAATGTTCCAAAAGGCAAAATGTTTGTGTGTACCTATGACATATTTGAAATATCCTTAGACAAGGATATGCGCAATTTGGACCAACTTGACTGCACACCCGACCATACCCCTATGTGCCCCACTCTATGCCACTAAGCAGAAGCGAATACAGTCACACCCACAGATACAGATACTTATTACTGGAGACAAATGGATACAGGATCTATGTAATTGTAGGACAAAAGTAGCACCACATATCGTCATAAGTGCAAAACTTGTAGGTCTCCACACACTCACACACAAAAGAAAAGGGAGAGAGCAGAGGGCAAAGGAAGAGAAAAAACAGAAAACAAAAAACCCTCGTAGAAAGAGAGAGCAGACAGCTACTACAATAGAAAAGAAAAATAACTAGACAAAAAGAAGCTGCAGAGACAGAGACCTAGATGAGGAGGAGGAGGATGATGATGGCATTATTACTTCTCCGTAACCGTACCCCTAACCCAAACCCAAACCCTATCACGAATGCACCTGTGGATTGACCTGCATGCAACTTAATGTTTATAATTTTCTACTTAACTTACAAAGCAGCGACTCAAAGCATACTAAAAGCAAACTAAAAATCTAAGAGAAATATTCCAAAACGGTTTCCAACAATAAAACAACACATATTCCTAAACGCACACACACAGACACACAGACAAGTGCACAAAGGTCCCGAGAGCGCGTGGGCATTATCAGACTCAAGGGCACTGCCGAGTGGCTGCACAACAAAGAGAGAACGATATAGCGAGAGAGAGAGAGAGGAGAGCCGTTACTCTCCACTGAAGGGATAGCGAGAGAGAGAGAGAGAGTAGAGTGAGTAGAGCATTACCGCATCATCCGCTGAGCTGCAACCCAATGTGGCAGCCTCAACCACCGATAATGGACCACACACCCATGCATGATCCACACACGATCCACGACGATAAATGTATGTACCCCATAGTCATGCCCCTGATAAATGTATGCCCAAACACTCGATAGGATAGGCAATGTCTCACTACTACAACTACAACTAAAACTACATTCAACTTAAACTCGAACTAAATCAACTAACTATATATGTATGTATGTATGTATTTATGTATGTACTAGTGACCCTCCTGAGAAAACTGACAAAGCCTTTACTTCAAAACACACACACAAACACACACAGATGCAAAATACTAAAGACTAACATTTTAATATACAAAAACCCAAAAACAAAAAGCAAACAACAGAACAAACTGGAAAACAAAACCAACAAAAAAAAAATAAAAGTAAACTAAAACTTGAAAATGAAATTTTAAGCAAAATGAAAATCCTGCAACAGCATTCTTCGGCAGGCCGAAGCTTAGATGCTCTCTCACGCACACACACACAAACAGGAGTCACAGCAGTGGTGAATAGAAAGCAAAATATGTATTATAGATGTACTATGTATGCTGGAAACGGTTTTGTTCTCCTCTTGCCGAACGATGCACACACGAAAAAGAACGCTTTGAGCAAAACCCGATGCCTGGTGTACCCTTGCAAAATGCAGGATACTTCGTCTACTTGGTGGCATCGTGTACAGGCTTTAGCAGGGGTAACACCATGCCATTTATGTACACTTTCAAATTTGATGTCAATGAATCTGAACGATATATATCTACTATATACATGTACCGAATAGAACTATATATAAATATACATAAACAAATAGCAATAATTTGTAAGAGAAAACCCCGAAACCAATTCACCCAGACAAACCGTGCAGTAGCCGTGCATATCGTGCAGCAAAACTTGTGGCAACTGTGGAACACACACTCGAAACATATGAATAGAAAAAAAACAGAATTAAGAAAAAGATACTTGAACATGTTACCCGAGCCTATTGTGTTGTCTAAGCTACATACAAACGTAATGAATAAAGAACGAAGAATAAGTGTAAATTGAAGACACATGCCATACATTATATGCAACCTGGCAACCCTGTAACGAATGCACTTGGCAACACAGCAATCAGCAAATGCCCCTCCAATGCCCACTAACCAAAAGCTCCCTCTAAGACCTATACCTATACATATATGATATTGAAGATATATTTCTGAATGAAGGAAAAGAAGAAACCAAAGAGCAAAGCAAAAACCAGAGTAAATTCTATGTATACAATGATACAAATCCCAGAGAAGTGGAATAAATAGTTATATAAATGTACACATGCCTATACCCGTACACAGACAGACATAAATGGATGTATTATAAAACTCTTGGCACACCGAAAACGAGGAATGCAGGGAGGCAATGCAACAAACAGTCCCCTCAAAACTCCAAGCTATGCAAACAACAAAAATCAAATCGAATCACACAACCAATAAATAAAACAAAAACGAAAAACAAACAACAAAAGCGATGGGTAAGACACAAGCAAAAACCAGCGAAAAAACTACTCGTAAAATACATTCTTTGAAATTTTTTCCCAAAATGCATTTAAATGGTACACAGAATATTTAAATGAGATCAATGAAAGCAAAAACTTGTATTTAAAACTTAAGCTATGTCCAACTCAGATAATGGCGCTCACACACACACACAGAGACATGAGACACGTGACGGAACGAACCTACGAGACAGAGACTAGCCCAAACCCACAAAAACAAACACAAACGAAGACGGCAACACTCTCTCTCTCTCACACACACGAACGCAAACAAACAGACACACACACACACACACAAGTATTTTTGTGTAAACGTTTAGAACAGAAAATATGAAACTAATGAATGAATATGAAATACATTGAATAAAATAATTTCCAAACTACTTATTAAAAAAAAACGCATATTGAAGTTTACAATGTGAAAGGAAGGCAAAGGAATGGCAAGAGGTTGCAACGAAGCACCGGAAGGACGATTAGAGCTCATAGTAGAAGGAAGTTACACATATATTCTGATTCGGTTGGTTCATGGGAATTTCATAGAAATTCTGAATGCAAAGAGGGAGAAACGGTAGCATACTTTTGGGAGTTTGACACTGACATAGCTCCCATGACAGCCCTTTGTAGCACTCAAACTTAAAGCTTCAAAAGGTGCAAATTACTGTTGTCCGAAAAAGCTGTCGAAAGCTGGTTGAAGCTTTCGCATCTACAGCTTCTGCCGAGTAGGTAGAAATAGTCGCTAGCTCGAGGGCAGGCAGCTTTGCCGGGCTCCAACACAACATGTTGCATGGGGTTGCGGTTGCGGTTGGAAGGCAGCCAGGCAGGTAGCCCTCAGCCCCCAGCAGCCAGCTGCCAGCAGTCAGCAGGCCAGAAGCAGCAGCAGCAGTTTCAAGTTTCAGTTGACTCTTTCACACGCAACGCGGCAGTCGGAGGCGACGCTTGACGACGCGGACCCAACTCGACTCAGACTCAGAGACACGGCTCTGCTTCTGCTCTACGCTCTACGCTCCACTCTACACTCAATCTGCTTCCTTCCCCTCCCGTCGCTACCCCTCCCACCATCACCACCACCACCACCAGTTTCGTCTATCCATTTCGGCTCGTTGTGTGTTGGCCAAGTTTACACTCTCCGACAAAAGCGAATGGCAAAAGCAATCAGCAAACACCAAGTAGTAAAAAGGACAAAAGAAGAGGCGTCCCAAAGGCCCACACAAGGTGTGTTAATATATAAGGTGAGCGGCAAAGCGGCATTCACGATCCTCGACGAATCCTCGTATAGGCCACCATATACATGAGTGCATGTGTGCATATGTAATTAGGAGACACTCTCTGGGAGTGAATGCTGCACCTATTAGGCTGCACACACTCTGCCACGGACCGCGTGTTGTTATTGTTGCTGCTGCTGTCGCCGCGTTAAAGTTTTACCCACCCACTGCCAGCCACGGCAGAGAGAGTGCTTTGCTTCTATGTGTGTGTGTGTGTGTGTGTGTGTGTGTGTGTGTGTGTGCTGGGAAATTTGTGTTTTGTTTTGTTTTCCCATTTCTCTCTCACTCATCAGTCTGTTCTCTCTCTCTCTCTCTCTCTCTGTTGTGGAACATTTTTGTTGGTGTCAAAAGTGAAACAGAAATTTAACGTGAAATGTAAGTAAAATCAAAATCAAAGAGAAACCTTGAAATGTCCCAAAAAAGAAAGAAAGCAAGAGGAATAGCAGCAAAAGGAAATGTAAGGGAAAATCAATGCGCGTATGCGTGACGTGACAGTGTGTGTGTGTGTGCGTGTGTGTGTGTGTGTGCCTCGTCCTTTGTATGTGTGTTGGAAAGAAAATCCATAAAGCGTGCTGCGGCGTGAAGTGTAACTCGAACTTGTCGGCAGGCTGTGCCACCCCTATCCACACGTCCGCCACTTCCTTGAGGCTTTTGTGTGCAACATTTCTCATTTTTGGCAACCGCAAAATCATCCTCTCGGCAGCAGCACCACCAAAACGGAATGGAGAGAAGCAAACGGTAAACAACGAACCCGTTAAACAGCTGATCCCCTTTCGGACTGCAGGCCAGAACGAGACAGCACACACACATACACAGCAGCGCCAGAGAGGAGGAGGTTGAGGTGCCTGCCTGCCTGCCTGCCAAAAACTATCTGTCGACACGAGCAGCCACATCGCACAGTGGCACACAATATGCTCGTGCTAGAGCAAAAAAAAGAAAGACTGAGTAAAAGTTAGCAGTTGGTCAGAAGCATTCCATTAGTTGCACACAGCACGTGGTAGCCGCTGAGTCAATAATCGGTTCCAATAATCTGTCGTCTCGTCTGTCACACACACAGTTACACACGAGAAGCAGTGCAGGAAGCAGTGGCTTCAGCCGAAAAGCAGTGTGCAGCACCCACACGCCGCCGCCAAGTTCAAAATCAACGCCTGACAATGACAGCTGCAGCGACGTGGCGGCGCCCACTAGGCCAAGCAGAGACTGAGGCAGAGGCCGTACCAGCTGCAGCACCAGCAGCAGCAGAAGCGATTCCAATCAAAACAACAAAAGCAACAAGGATAGCACCAACAATTACAACAGCAGCAAGAAGAGGGCGAAGGAGCACAACAATCAATGGGCTTGACACGACAGGGCGACGTCGTCAACGAGCATGCTGCACCCAATGGACGGAGACGGGAGCGAGAGCGGGTGCGGGAGCGGGAGCGACAGCGGCAGTGGGCATGAGCATCAGCCAACAACGGCTGGGAGAGAGAACGATGCCAACGATGACGTCGCTGTGGCTGCTGCTGCCATCGAATGCGACATCCTGGCTGCTCTTGGCCCTGCTCTGTCTGCTCGGCTGCCTCTGCCCCTTCACAGGTAATTAGTGAGCGCCCCCCTCCATACAATTTATATTTGATATACCCTCTAGCATGGGGTGTACCGATTTTGAGCACGCTCTGGGTGAAGCTGCCATCGTGGGAACGGGAAGGCTTTTAAATGCGCCGTGGCCACCTCTCTTGGTTTAGTTCTCTTTTCTTTTCTTTTCTTTTCTTACTTTCCCACACTCTTGGCTGGCGGATCTTGCCAGCAAAAAATGAAACACGCACTTAACGGCTTGTGTTTGCCGCTCATTTGCATGCCCTGCCCCCTCCAAATGCCCCACTTTTTTATGTCGCAACCTTAATCGAATGGCGCCCGGTTCTGGCTGATTATTCACCAAACAAAATTACATCCACGTCACCCGTCACGCATTAGAAGTGGAAGAGCCATTAGCCAGCCATTCGCAGGCGGAACAATAGCTAAAGATTCGAAGATTCCTCTTTACTCATTTTCATTTTCTCCGGCTATGTACAGTCACACAATTGGCAGGCAGCCTGTCGGCGACTGTTATTTTTTCGTTTGCCACTGGGCTGTTGGTGGAGGCAGTCGGCAGTTGGCAATCAAATTATTACAGTAAATTCTCTCTAGTGGCAGGGTGAAGGACACTGGATATGGGCAAGGGTAAAGCCTTGTGTACATTTACATAAATACCTCCAATCGGAGCTGCATCCTTTTCGATAGAGGTCCTTCTCCACTTGTGCCGTCTCGCGAGAGTCTTCACTGTGTCCAAAAGTACTCCATCAAATTTGATGATCCTGTTTTCCTTTTTATGTGCCAGCCAGTGCCGAGTCATGGGCAAAGCACTCGCTTGTCAAAGGGCTAAGGTGAAATCTGGCAGAGTGTGCGGAGTGTGGAGCGTGGAGTGGGCGTGGGTGTGTTGGTGTTTAGCTTCAATATTTGTACACAGCCTTGACTTTGCACATGCAATGCAGGCCACTCCACCACAGCCACAGCCCTGCCGTGCTTGAATATCCCCTCTGTTGAGAACGCCCAAATGGCAAAGCTCTAGCGACTTATGAACATTGCAGATTGTATCCCTATGCGCGCTCGCCATTCATCTTGAGGCATTCTGTAGCCTGCTTAGAGGCGCCACGGGCTCATTAATTGCACTCTGGGTGGCTCGTGGGCTAATTCAGCGCTAAGCGCAGGCTTATATAAAGTGGGCCCCCAACCCTGTCACAGTCCGGCGATCAATCGATTGGGTTCCAGCTAATTACACGTACAATGGGTCAGGTGGCTAGGTGCTGGGTGCTCGGTGCTGGGTGCTGGAGGGTGTGCAATCAATCGACCGTTGTGTGCTGATAGGCCGTTCAGCCCATCGAGTGTGTTGTCCCTGACCAGGGGTTGATTATGCTCAACGATGCAATCAGATGGGCAATCAAATCATTCACTGTCTAATCCCAGGCCTGCATCGGGGCCACAATCTGTGATGCTAAACACGCCCCTGCCTTTCCTTGCGACTGCCACCGACACGTGCGCCCAGCCAGTGAAAATGTGTGGCAAAGGGTAGACAAAGACACAGAGACACAGGCACAGTGGCCGTGCTAATTACGTTGCACCACAATCATCACCAGCACCAGCACCAGCCCCTTTCCCCACATGACACACTCATAATGGTTTTATAATCTTTGGTTCCGTTAACAGTTTTCCAAAAGCCATGGCCAAAACAAAAGTCGACGAGCACTTCCTTGTTTTCTATTTTTCTTTTGCTGCTTCTGCTGCTCAAATAAAAACACGCACACAGACAGAAAGACAGTGGGACGGAAAGACAGCAAGAATGTCTCGCTAGTGGGGAACAGGCAGCGAACAGTGGGCACGCTTCCGCAAAACTCTTGGCAAACGTCCAACCAAAAAAACTAAAAATTTCGGGGAAAGTCACCATCTTTTATGTATGAGTAGTACCTTCGGGCATGTACAAATCTCCTTTTGACACAGCCCTGCAAAAACAATTGCGACAAATTATAAGCTCTACAATGAGTAGATCGCTTCCTCATGCTTAGCATTGGCAATAAATCCCAAAATATACATACATATATCCAAATATTTATGGATTTAGCAAAATAAATATTAACAACGTTTCACAGGATTTTTTATTCTTGGTAATTCATGGATATACCTGAATTAATAGCGACATGAAAATACGTTTGCAAAATATTGCGATATATTATGAAGGGCTTTTGTCACTCTGTGCCCATTGTGCAACGCTCACGTGTACGGGAGCCACAGAAGCAGGCGGCAGGCAGCAGGCAGAAGCTCTACTCAAAAGTGAAGGAGGAGTACAAAAACCTGATGGCTGCACTCACTCAGCGAAGCCGCCATGACCCTGCCACTTGCCCACACCCCCTACCTTGCTGTGCCACTGCCGCAACTGTGCCACAACTGCCACCCTGCGCCTGGCCACAATTGTCAGGCATTTATGGACGCTTGTGAGGGAACAAACAAGGCTGCAACCAGCAATGGCATTTGATTTAATTTTGTTGTTGCTGCTGGCAGCATTGAAGTGGCTGCAACTCGACTGCCGACTGCCGACTACCGACTACCGACAACCGACTGGCAAATGAAATTGAAAATTCTTGAAGAATGCTTCTCGGACAGTTGGAAAAAAGTTGCCAGTGTCAAAAAGGTACAATTGATTCATGGCAGAAAGGAAGCGGCGCACTTGCAAAAGTCCTTGACAAAACGTCGTCGGCCCCCCCTTTAAATCGAAAGCAATGCAAAATTGTATTTGCAACATTGAAACTAAATCGATTGTCATTTTATCTGTGCAATTGAGTCTTCAACGATATGAATCAATATCAAATGCAGGGGCAGACATGAAATGCAATCGAAATGAAATCGAACTCAGAATCGCAATTAAATTGTTGTCTATGTACGCATTCAAATGAACACCGATGGGCAAATTAAATGCCAAATGGAATGTAAATATACATATGTACATACATGTATATGTACATATGTATGTACATATGCATGTATTTATGTACTAACACTAATCAAATCACTTTGCTTGTGTCAGCATCCAGTGAGTGGAAAATGCAGCTTTAATTAGATGGAATTCGACCATCGATATTAATATCTACATATTCCAAATTGCAGTTTTCGTGGGTTGGGTGGTGGGGTGGGGAGGGAAGGCATTGATTTTAAGCGAAAATAGCACAAAGCACGCTTTGCTCCCATTTTGGGGTCGCATTTCGGATGAATCCCCCTCCCCGAAAACTCTGCTGCCACTCGAGCAGGATGTGGGGCTGCAGGGCTACGGGGCTGCAGGGGTGCCCCAGTGTGCTGCTTGTAAATGTCACAACAAAAGCTATTTATAAGTAAGCCGCGGCCCTGGCAGCGTAGCACCGCATCACAGCAGACCGCACCCAGTTCAAGACCACACTGAAAACCAAATAGAAAATGCACCAAAAATCGGGTGGGGAGTGGAAGTTTATTTGCCATCGGATATTCCATATGGGTACATTACATTTCATTTAAATCTAAGATCTCCTGCACCATGAATTGCCTTTGGGTTTCGCACAGTGTAGCCTGCAAGCAGTGCTTGGGTCCGGTCCCGGTCCGAGTGGTGCTTGGCTCAGGTGCTGGAAGTGAGAGAGCCAAGCATTAAAAAGTAATAAACATAATTGTGAAATAATGCTGCATGCCGCAGATTTAGCTTCAGCTTTGCCCACTGCACCTGGCTGCCATGAAATGCAGTTTCCGCGAGCACAAAGGAACCTACGAAGGTTAGTTCGGTGGCGGTTCGGTGGGTTCGGGGGGTTCGGTGGGTTCGGGGGGGTGGTAAACTTAGACCCAGGACACAGCTAAATTGTTTGGGCGACAGCTGGCGCTGGGCACGAAAGTCAAGAGTGCGCTGGCTTTTAATTATTCAAGCAGCTCTTACACAAACAAATTCCAAGCGTTGCTTTTACTGTCGCTAAATGTTGACATGCCGCACGCTGACGCTGACGCTGAAACTTCTACACTTGCCCTGGAATCATGTAGAGCAAAATTCAACAACAAAAACGAACAACTGCAAACAGCTCTTATTTCTATGTTTTATTTTAAAGTATTCCAAATACTCACACGATTTTTTAGTGGTTTTTCTTTTCTCTGTCTGCCATTGCATCGGTAAGGCAGTAGATTTGGGCTTTGGGCGATCTTGAAAGGGTGTAAAGCGCATGGGAGAACGGGCCAGGCGCACGTGCACGTGCGAAAGCTGGCCGCAATGGGGAAACGTGTGGCTAGGGCAGGGGTTCGGTTGGGTTTGGGTTGGGTTGCAACTGCAACGAAGCGCAAGGCAAACAAATAAAGTGAACAAGCCACTGCAGCAGCAGCAGCATCCGCCAAATGTCGCCTCGGCCTAGCAGCACAGCACAGCACAACACTCTCCCCTCGCCGCCCCTTCCTTTTGCTTTCCTCGTCCAACTGCTTTACCACTTTTGGCACAAAAGCAGAAAAATAGCAGGGGAAAGCGTGGAAGCAGGAGGAATAGTGAAAGGAAAAAGTTTACTGCAGTTTGCCGCTGACTACTCGCACGCGACCCATTCAAGTACGTCGTACGCCCATGGCCCCGCAACTCCCCGCCCGTATCCATGTTTGTGTTCGAACCCAGCAGCAACATCAGAGTTGCAACCGCAACCGTTTTATGTTTGCAGTCAAACAGAAAGCTTTTAAAGCTTCATTCAAAAGTTTCCTGCAACGAAAGCAAAGCAACACACACACACACATGAATACTCTTGTGTCCCCTGTGTGTGGTGTGCCCCTTGACCCATTCATCAGCAGCCTGAGACCCATTCCCGTTCCAAATGCAAACCCTTGCAGATCTGCTGCTTGTCTGGCTCACTCATCGTGTGTCATTCTGTCATTCAGTGTGCTTTCCATGCTTTGCCCATGCCCGTGCCCAGTTAAACTGTCCGGACTGGCATTAGACATACGAGTGCACGAGTCGCTTGCCCATTTATGTACGGTCTACATACATATGTATTGTATGTTCCTCCCCACAGTCCCTCACTCTCATAAATAATTCAGAAAGTGTAAAGGTCTCGACTGCTGCACTAAAAACCCATCAGGATTGGCACTTTCGAGATGCTGCGGGCAGGAGCAGAGATTTATTATAAAATGGGACATTTTAGAAGCATCTTTTAATTAAACAATTTAAAAACAAACTTTAATCGATCTCTTCGGAAACTGCCAGCTATTGCAAGTTTGCTTTGTTTCAATTACCAAATAAATTCCATCATTTCCACTGGAATTCTTAGCTAGAGCTAGAGCAAAATTCATTCATTAAACCCAAGCAGAGACGAAATCATTATTTCAATCTGTCTCAATAAGTCGCCTTCAGCATAGAGAATAGAGCTGAAAACTGCGCAAAACACGTATTATCTGGCTGACGGATCGGTTTTGGATGGGATGGGATGGGATCGGGCGACGTGAACCCTGGTGGCTGTCTGAACCGAAAGCCATTCCAAATTGATAGCCACTGAACCAGTGGGGGGGGGAGATCAGCCATCAGCCATCAGCCATCAGGCCGTTCTAGAGCCGGATTAAAGTGGAGCATTGGCAAATTGATTAAGCTTCAACGGCTATCGCTAGACATTCCGTTTGATTCTATTTTCTATATTTATTCCACTTGTGTCTCCCGCAGATGCTTTGGAGGAGGACTGTGTTGACTTTCAGGGCAACAAGGTCAACCATGGCATGCTGTATGTGCCCGGGCCCGGCGTTTGCAGCCTGTGTGTCTGCTATCACTCTGAGCCACTCTGGTGCAAGGCCATCTACTGTGATCCGCCCTACGTAAGTGCCGCATTGCTTACCCCTCCTGTCTGTACGTTCTACTTTAAGTACTTTAATTTTCCTTTCATTTGTTGTGCAGTTTTGCAAAAACTTTCGAGTTGGTGAACGTTGCTGCGAGTTCGAGTGCCTCGATCCGCCTGGCGAGGATAAGCTGTATCAGGTGGGTGTATCCATAAAATATAATCTTTGATCTCCTCTTATTTATTGGCTAATATTTTCGATTGTTTTGGCAGGAGCGCATGCGGAAACGTGCGGAAATATTGGCTGGCAACAGCACCGCCACGAATGTGCGACTGGCCCCGCTGGCCATGTCCTCCATAGTGCTCGGCTTCCTCGGCAACAGCTTCCTCAACTTATAACTTGAAGACATAGAGCCAGCGGGCAGTGGCAGTAGCTAAATCAATTTTTAATAACAAACCAACAAAAAAACTCACAAAAGAATGAATTTCCAACTCAGATAGCCCTCAATTTTTGTTGCTCCTCAAAAAGAAAACCAAAAAAAAAACAAAAAGCAAACAAAACTCGTAGAACTCTCAGACAACTTATTACAATGTAATAGACAAAACCAAACAAGTTATAGAGTTATTATAACATATGGTACATGTGTGTATGTACTTACGTATAGGTGTATCCTTATAGAGGCAAGGGAAGGTGCCGTGGAGACGTAGGTTTTCAACTCAATATCCCCCAGACTTATATAGGTACAATAATTATTCATTTCCGGATGCACGCCGAGAACCAAGCAACCAAGCAACCTTAACTCCCCCTCTCTCTTTCATCTCTCCTCGCCCAATAAGCAATTGCAGTGTGATCCGAATCGATAGGTAGCAAAAAAACAAAAAAAAACGAAAGCCAGAGCAAATTTCTAGCATATAAAACATAGACATTTATTTACTTATTTACACAATGAAACAAAAAGGGAAGAAAGTATAGGAGAAAGGACAACACCAAGCAACCAGAACAAACTCATCAAGCGAACGAATAAGACAGTCTCTAGCATGTAAGATTTCATAGTTATAAAAGGTATATAAATCGAGGGATATGGATATGGATATGGATATGCATCGAGCATATAGCTCAGTGTATCGGAAACGTTGTTGATTAGTGTTTAGCCCACAAAATGGAAATGGAAATGGAAATGGAAATGAAAGTGGAAAAAGGAAAAGGGAATCTCTTTTTTTTTTGAATCCTCACACACACATAGTCAAAAAACACACAACAAAACACTTGCGCTTAGAAAACGTTTTTTCATCTCGAAACAAAATTAGATATATGTACTTAGATATATGTATGCATAGAAGAGATTTAGTGGCAAAATGTTTTGGTAAGGGTAAAGGAATATCGTCGTTGAAAGTCCCCTCATCTCTAGATGAAAATTGTAGTAAATTACACATATCTTGGCAACATTTTTTCCAATATACAACACACATTTATATTAACAAAAAGAAACCAAACAAAAAAAACAAATGAAAACCAAACGAACACAAACATGTACCACGTCCGAGAACGGCGAGTGAATGAATGAATCATTGAATATTGCATTGGTGCTAATTTTATCATAGGCTAAAGAAGACACAAAACCGCAGACAGCAGCACATAACACGGCACATCACGTCACATGTCACACTTGAATCACAAATTGAATCAAATTCTAAAATACACTTATATCAAGTAGGTAATAGGAAAGGGATTAAAGAATAAATAGTTAGTAGGTGAAGAATGTTTAAGATAACAAATTGCCCAAGGTAAAGAGCTGTTGAGCGTCCAATAATAAATCGATACAAAAATCTACTTACTATATGTATGTATCTTTTACGCTGCCCCATCCAATGCATTGGTTCGTTTCTTTTTTATTGTCCTTCGTTCTAATAAGTAAATCAAGTGCATAATCAGAGCAGGCAAAGGCTTAATAGATAAGTACTAAGGGGAGGAGATTTCGAATAGTTTTCGTTTCACTCGAGCAAGCTCTCGCTCTCTCTTCAAGCCCTCTCCGTCTCTTTCAATAATACATACATATATACAGATATATTCGTACTACTATATGTATGCATAGTTAGTGATTTAAATTTAGAGATACTCGTATAGCAGGACCAGCAAACAACAACAACACCCCTAATCACTAGCAAAACAAACAACAACAAATAACTCGAATCGAAGCGATAATCATAAACCAATTGGAAATCGAGCGAGAGATGCGTATGTGTATCTCTGATCAAAATCTTTCAGTTCAGTGGAAGGAAAAGCAACAGATGGGAAAAAATGCAAAACAAACAAACAAACAAATAATGAGGAGTACGGCTGTGACATTTTGTTTGCTTTCAAATGCATAAAACACAACTGTAAATACAAATAAAAACTAAAAACTTTAAATTAAAAGTAATAATAATGATAATTGATACGTACTTATGATCGTGAATGGTCGGGGCATGTGAGGTGAGGAGGGTGATGGTAAAGGGTAAAACAATTTGAAGAGGCTTTCAAATTATGAGGCAGAGTAGAACAGAAAGGGATAGGGAAAGGTAACGACAAAATAATTAACTAATCAACTACTGAATGTACAATTCAATAATGCCACAACATCTGACCAATTATGCAAGCGTATATACTGAATATATATACACCATAGCAGACATTTACATATTTACATATACAACAACTGATCCATACCAGATATACATACATACATACATCAATCCAAGTATTTTCTAAGACAAATGACAAATTTTAATTACGAATAAAAACAACAGAATTAGGAATGAGGAACGAAAATGAAGAATGAGGAACGAGGAATGAGGAACGAGAACGACGAGGAGCCGAGCATATTTGAAAGGCGCTTAACAAATTTTAATATAGACTCCAATAAACAAAAATGCAAATTGGCTTTAATTAACAATTAAACAATTACGAAACTAATAATAAATAACTAACGAATCACACCAATAATAACTATAATAATAATAATAATAATATCTAATGAGAATATCTAGAAGACATACAAATTGACTATTATGTTTGTTGTGTTTTTATTATTATGTATTCATTTTAGATAGAGAACAGTGTTGTAAAACAACGTAAAGAGATAGGAAGTTCAATCCCAAGCCATTCCCTGGGAATTTCATTTCGTTTTTGTTCTTTTTTTGTACAACTAAAGCAGGATACAGGACTTGGGAGTGAATTCTGTGAGATCTGTCCCACACTCTGAATACCCAAATCTCTTCGAGTCAGAGAGCGTGAGGATTACAGACCAAGTGTCTTGGTCCATTTAGAAGGCAAATATCAGTGGGACTAGGCATCCAGCTCCCCGGGGCTAATCATTATTATTCAGATATATGTATGTACTAATATAGAACAGGAAATACTTTCAATTTCGTAATCCTTGCCAACAAAAGCAAAATAAGAACCAAAACCAAAAAACTACCAAGCTTGAAAATAAAAACTTTTAAAGTAATCTAAATCAAAGTTCGAACAGGAGAATTATAAAGCTATGAAAATCTTTCAAATAATATTAAAATAATAATAAACCAATCAGCAATGTTTGTGGATTGTTTAGCAGGGCAGGTGGCAAATCCACAGAATCATTTATGCATACAAAATACTTCAAAAATACTTTCCCAAATACAAGAAAAATTTTAACAAAAATAAACAAATATTTTCACAATAGCTTAAACCAATCTTTGTGTCATATTATTTGTGTGTGCGTGTGTGTGGGTCGGAATTTACACAAAAGGGGAAATCCGTATCTTGGTTCTTTGGAGGTACTGCTGCTCGATCGATCTAAATGGATTTTGTTCTGTGCTCTATGGATGTGCCAAGCTCCGAAAACATTTGAATCATTTCTGCTGCTGCTGTTGGTACTTTCCATCTTCCATTTATCCCATGTACGAGTATGTATGCGGGCGCATGAATCAGTGGCCGCAGTTCCGGGCAACAGAAGGCGGTTCTTTTGTACGGGTTGGAGGCGTTCTTTGGTCCAGTTGTGTTCGTCGCAGTGGAAAATGTATCTACGTGAAGGAACCGAACAGCAAAAGGAACAAGTCATTGAATTTTAAATCTACTTTATTCCATATAAATCGAAAAAGTTGTTGATATTTTAAGGGATATAAATGTAATTTTTTCGCAAAGCCTTGTATCCGATATTGTGCAGTAATGCCAGAATTTTATTTTAAAAAGTTTTCGTAGATACCCAGCCTCCCCCTGGCAATCGTTTTGGCTCCCTCCATTACCACATAGCAAACACGTGAAATATCTTTGAAACACTTTACAGTGATATTTTATATTTTGTTTAGCAAATAGAAAAAAAAGTGGTTGTTTAGGAATTTTGTTGTAAAAAAAAAAAAACTTATTAGGCATAATAATAAATACAACTAAATACTGGAACCTAGGGTACATTTTGTAAATACTAGTTCTAGAAGCTGTACAGAACGTGGATGAGTTTTAGTTGTCAGTTTTGAGTTTTGTTTAAACTTTAAACTTATTTATGTAGTGTATGTAAATGTAGTGTGAGTGAGCTCGGTTTAGCGCAAAAGACGACACAATAGGTTTGACTTAATGCTAGAATTTAAATAGTTACATTCTATATGCATAACCGTATGCAGTTAATTATAGTTCAGGTGATCGATATCCTATGCTCTGTCACAATGTTGAATGTTGAATTTACAATTTTCGAATAAATAAATGTAAGCCTAAAAGTTAAATCTGTCGCTATCTGTACAATTGTATGTATAATTATATATGTAATAGTATGATTTTGCAGTAGGTGTATGCGCCTAGAGTCTCTTAAATGTCTGGAATTCTGTACAATTGATGGAAGGACAATTGGCTGTCCGTTCGGCTGCTAAGTCTATGCTCTATAGTATACAGATGGCGACAGCCCTGTGCCTGCTGTTGGCGGAGCACCTGGTTGGACCGGGTGTACAGCTGCCTGTCCGCCTCCGCCTCTGCCTCTTCCACTTCCACGTTCACGTCCACCGGCAAGGATGCGTCTTCACATCGCAGTCCAGTTCCCTCTGACACTTCACTCTGGCCTCGATCGCCTCGCTGCTTCGATCCGTACGTAAGCCGGAGGCGGAGTAGCGAGAATGGTGGCGGAGATGTCGCGTAGGGGGGCATGGGCATTCCCTCTTCGTCAGCATCGACAATGGCATCGACTGGAGCATCGGGCTGATATTATTGAGCTCCTCCCGCTGCCGTTGCCTCCTTGGAATCGCCAGAGCCCGGCGCCGGGACCACCTCCTTCATGGACTCCACCTTGGCAACAATCTTGAGGGCGGGGCCCAGCTTCATGCCCATGGCATTCACCAGGTGATTCTCCTTGAGCAGCAGCAGCGCCTGCCCGTCGATCTCCTGCTGAACAAAGTCGTCCACATAGTCCTGGCAGCCCGGCAGATTCCGTATGAAGTCAGCGACCTCGTCCACACTCCAGTTGCAGATGGGCGAACGCTCGCCTCCGCTCGAGGATGAAGATGAGGATGCTGCTGCTGGCACTGGAGGCTGGGGCGCCACCGCTGCTGCAGGAGGTGTGGGAGCCGGAGACGGAGCCGCAGGCAGGGCCACGTGAGCGGGAGCCGGAACTGTGAGTGCGACTGCAACTAGGGGAGGGACTGGAACGGGGGTGCCTGCCATGACTGGCAGGACAGGAAGGCAGGAAGACACCAGTGGCACTGGCAGTGGCAGTGGCAATGGCTCCGCGTTGCTTGACAATGGCATAAGGGACAGCGGCGCGGACTGCAGCGCTTGCAGTGCGTCCGTCTGCATCTGCATCTTCTCCTCGGCCATGGCCTCGTCCAGTTTGTCCACCAGCGCCATCGCATCCACTCCCACAATTCCTCCAATTTCCATTTCCATTCCCATTCCATTGCTCTCTCCCACTCCCACTCCTACTCCGCTGGATGCCGAGATGCCTGCGACGCCAGTCTTCGCCTGCCTGGCGCAGCCTGGGGAACAGAAGCGCTTCCGCTTGAGCTTCGCCTTGTGCTCCAGCTTGCCGCACTGCTCGCAGGCCACCATGTCCGTCGCACTGCCTGCTGTTGGGGATGGGGTTGGGGTTGTTGTTGCCGTTGTTGTGGTTGTGGTTGGAGTTCCAGTGGCTATTCCGCATGGCTTCGAGTCCTCCTGCATGGCAGCCTTTTTCTCTGTGAGGGAATGAGAGCAGAACATGGATTAGTATCAGGATGGACGGATGGAAGGTAGAACACTCACTTGGCGGCTCGTCGCTGGTGTCCTTGTCAGCATAGCGTTGCCTCGTCACAGGGAAGGGCTCGTTGGCCTCCTGGATGATGAATCCGTCGATGACATGGGTCAGCACATTGGGCTTGATCATTGCCTTCGGCAGATCCTTCCCATTGCTCCCATTGCTCCCATTGCTCCCATTGCTGATGCTCGTTGTAGTTGCTGTTGTTGTTGTGGGTGTAGTCGTCGCAGTGCTGCTGCTGGTGGTCGTCGTTGTGGTTGTCACAGTGGTGCTCCCTGTCCTGCCCAGACTGCCTAGCCCAATCCCGTTGCTGACTGTCGTCGTGGTTGGCGTCGAAGGTCCGCTGCTGATGCTCGTAGCTGTTGCCGCTCCGCCCTTGCCCTCATCCTTCCCACTGTGCGTGGAGCTAGTGGTGCTGCTGGTGGTGCTGCAGCTACTTGTGGGCAGCACCACATTGCTCTGCCTTGTAGTGGTGGCCTTCGTGGGCGTGGTGGTGGTGCTGCTGCTGGTGCTGGTGCTGCTGTGAGACGCCTCCGGGGCCTCTCCATTTACCCTGGAGTCACTCGTGGAGCTACTGGCTTCTGCTGTGGCACTGGCACTGCCACTGACATTGCCGCTTGCAGCGGACTTGGGCGTGGTGTTGACAGACGATGTCTGCTGGTGGTGATCCTGGCTAGCGGCACTGCTGTTCAGAGGTGACCCAATGGGCACCAGGGTGGCGGTGGGTGTGGGCATCTTCAGCGTCGTCTCCTTGGTGGGTGTCGCCGGATGACTACCTCCACTGGCAGCGCTGAACGCGACCAGCGTTGCCGGAGAGGGCATCACACCGCTGCTGCTGACAGGTCCAACTGTGGCGTTCATCATGGACGTCATGGCCATTATGGGGTTTGTGGCGGGCGAGTGCGACGCAGCCGCCAGAGCGGGTGGTCCCTGCTGCTGTTGTTGTTGCTGTTGTTGTTGATGCTGTTGTGTGGCTGCTGCAATGCTGGCGGAGATTAGCTGTTGCTGCTGCTGCTGTTGTTGTTGTTGCTGCTGTTGTTGGTGTTGGTGTTGCTGCTGCTGGAGCTGGGCTTGGTGGATGCTGGCTGCCATCGTGCTGCTTGTGACCAGCGGACCCGCTGAGTGGTTTGTTATTGTCACTACGCTGCTGGTCGGCAGAGAGGAGCTGCTACTGGCCGACTTGGCCGTCTGGAAGATGGCGCCGGAGGCCGAGAGGGCGGCCTGGAGGGCACTCGAGGTGGCTATACCTGCGGGCGTCGTAGTCGAGGACACCGAGAAGGGAACGTTGCTCAGCTGCAATTGTCCCGCTTGCGTTTGCTGTTGCTGCTGCTGCTGCTGACCCGCCCCACCCGCCTGCTGCACCACAATTTGTTGGATGATGTTTTGCTGCTGCTCCCGTTGCTGTTGTTGTTGCTGTTGTTGTTGCTGCTGCTGTTGTTGTTGTTGCTGCTGTTGCTGCTGTGCCTGTGCCTGAACCTGAGCTTGCACCTGGGCCTGCGCCTGCTGCTGGAGCTGCTGCTGCAGCAATTGGTTGTGGAGCTGCTGCTGCTGCTGTTGGTGGGAGGTGATGAAGGTGTTGGGCGCCACCTGGAGTATTTGCTGAGCCAGTGCCTGCTGCTGTTGATGTTGCTGCGCCTGTACCTGAGCTTGGGCCTGCGCCTGTGCCTGTGCAACCTGTTGGCGCTGATCCTGCTGCGCCTGGGCAACCGCCTGCTGCTGCTGCTGTTGCTGTTGCTGCTGTTGTTGCTGCTGTTGTTGCTGCTGTTGTTGCTGCTGCTGTTGTTGCTGCTGCTGTTGGGCTGCCGCCTGCTGCTGGATCTGGATGGCAGCTATCTGCTGTTGGAGCATTTGCTGCTGCAGATACTGCTGCTTCTGCATGAGCTGCAGCTGCTGCTGCTGTTGCTGCTGCTTGTCCACTCCGGCCGCAGTGGCTGCATGCAGGGTCTGGCCATTCTGCAGGGTTATCGGCGTGCCCGTGCTCATCACGACCATCCTACAAGGGAAAAGAAGAGCGAAGGCAATGGATGAATAAGATATGGTGACTCTGAGTGCTGTCTCTGCTGTCCACTCACTTGTTTCCCGCTGCGGTGACCACCTGGTGGAGGTTCGCCTGTTGTTGCTGCTGGTGCTGCTGCTGCTGTTGCTGGACGGCAGCCATGTGCTGGCCCACGCCCAGTGCTTTACTCTGCACCGCGCCAACCGCCACCACCTGACCATTCTCCGTCTTGAGGGCCGGCAACGCCGGACGGACAGGCTGCTGCTTGTTCCGCATCTTGGCCTTGAGCAGGTTCTGGTTCTGCGCCGTCTGCGTTGACACGGAGCTGGCCGGGCGCACCTGCGTCCCATTGTGGGGTATAATCGGTGCTCCAGGACGCTGCAGGGCCGTCAACTGTTGCTGTTGCTGTTGCTGCTGTTGTTGCAGTTGGGCCGTGGCCACCGCCAATTGCTGTTGTTGCTGCTGCTGTTGTTGTTGCTGTTGCTGTTGCTGCTGCTGCGCTTGGCTGTTGGCCGCCGCCTGCTGTTGCTGCTGTTGTTGTTGCTGCTGCTGCTGCTGCTGTTGTTGCTTGGATGCCATCGCTTCCAGCTGGGTGCGAGGCTTGGTAGGTGTCTGGGTCACATTGCACTGAATGATCTCTGTGGAAAGAATAGGAATTAGCACGGATTTCAGTGGAGGATGGGGATGGAGATGCGGATGCGGATGCCACTTACGATTCTGCTGGGTCTGGAGGGTCTGCGTGGTGGGCTGCTGCTGGATGAACATGCCCTGAGTGCCGTCCGGCTGGCCCCGCAGGATGAAGGAGTTCGAGCCGATGGGCTGCAGGCCGTTCTGCCAGAACCAGGGACCGAGCTGCATCTGCTGCGCCTGGCCCGCGCCGGCACCGCCCAGCGGATTCAGCAGCTGCCCGCCCACGCCCACACCCACTCCCACTCCCACGCCGGGCAGTGTCGACTGCGAGACCTGGACGCACTGCTGGGTGGTGGTCTGCTGCTGCTGTTGCTGCTGCGCCTGTGCCCCCCCAGCGCCTGCCGACGCAGCCTGCACCGTGTTGGTGGTGGTGGTCACCTTCTGGACCACCTTCTGCGCCTGCATCTTGCCCTGACCATCGGCGCCTACTCCCACTCCTGCCTTGGCCATGGCCACCGCCTGCTGAGCCGCTGCCGCCGCCGTCAGCTGCTGCTGCTGCTGTTGGGCGTTGAGTTGTTGTTGCTGCTGCTGTTGCTGCTGGGCGACCATCGACTGGAAGAGACTCTGCTGCTGCTGCGGCGAGTGGGAGATGACGTTGACCAGATTGGGCGAGATGAGCAGCGTCTGCGGGGACTGGCTGGAGGGGATGGCGTAGGTGCCGCCGGCGAACCCGCCCTGCCCCCCGATCATCTGCTTGGCGTTCTGCGTGGTGGTGGTGATCATCTGGGGGCCGTTGCCCTGGAACGGCTTCCCGGCGGTGATCACTTGTATGGGCTGCTGGCCGAGGCCCGCGGAGTGCAGCAGGTTGCCGGAGATCATCATTTGCGGGTAGATGAATCCCGGCGAGGGCTGCATCAGCTGCACGGTCCGACCCTGGGACCAGTCGCCGGTCACTCCGCCGGTGGCTGCCGCCAGCTGCATCGGCGACATCGTACTGATGGCCGTCGAGTGCTGCTGCTGCTGCTGTTGCTGTCCCTGCTGGTTCGCGGGACTGGGTGCGCCTCCGCCCTGACCCTGGCCCTGGCCTCCTCCTCCTGCTCCGCCACCTGCAGAGCCGTTTCCTCCGGCTGCATCGGCTGCCGCCGCCGTCAGCTGCTGGAGCTGCATCTGCTGCAACTGGCTCGCCTGGCTGGCGTCCAGCAGACCTGTCGCATGCTTCAGTTCCGTGGTGGTGGTGCCGGCCGAGTGCGTGGGGAACTCCTGCTTTACCTGGATGGCATACGGGTTGCTCGCGTAGAAGTGCTGCAGCTGCTCCGGTAAGATCTGCAGGGGCACCGTCGTGGCGGACGCCACCTGTTGGGCCGGGCTCTGTGACTTCTCCATTGTGTGGCTGCCGCTGCTGTGTCGGGGGTTCTGTGGGGCAATCCTAAGAGTGCAGGTGCGACGTGTAGTGCGCGGTGTCCCAGCTTCTCCTCCTCCTCCTCCTCCACTTCCACCTCCTTCACCGTTTTCGTTTCCCTTCTGCCTTTTTGTGGTTGGGGTTGCCTGTCGCTGTTGCTGCTGCTGTGGCAAGACCTGACAATCGTCAAAGTTGATGCCCGCCTTTTGGGCAAGTGTCTCCAGGCACTGGAGCGGTCGCGTTCGCGTTCGCTGTTGCTCCTTGGTGATCAGCGGCTTCTCGCTGACGTTCGATGTGTCCTTGAGGGGTAATGTGGTGGCTCCTCCTGTCTGGGGTGACGATGCTGTTTGCGTGTCCGCTCTGTGGGGGGAAACGAAGGAAAAGCACACAAAGTTAGTAAACAAACAATCAAAAACCAAAACACACAGAAACACACAGAAGACACAGACACAAATACAGATACACACTTCGAGCGGGTACGACGGCGCGGGGCATGCTTCATCTTGGCGTATAACCTCTCTTGTTGCCCCAAAATCTCACAAAAAATACAATGTGCAATGCAAACAGGTTGGCAGCCCCACCAGCAGCTGGGGCTGAGAGACAGATAGAGAGCGAGAGAGCGGTGGAGCTCAGAACAGCAATGCACGCGGGACGTCAGTGGGAAAGAGCAAAGCGATATGAAGTCAGCAACGAAGTGTGTGAGACAAGGAGAGACTGAAAAATGCATTTCAACGAAAACGAAAACAGAGTCCAAAGCAAAGAAGAAAAACTTTGGTTAGACCAAGTCAATTTCGGAGATCATTCACACACCACACACATATTAAATGCATTGATTAACCCTAGAATGACCATCATTTATTTGCAATTCGATTCCCGGCTGGGTTTCCACCCATTTTGACCTACTTAAATGCACTTTACACTCAACCAACCATTGAGAATGTGCTGTGATCCGATCCCTGTGTGCGGCCAAAAGAGGTCAGTAGGCAGCACACAGACACACAGAGAGACAGAAAGACACATAACTCCCCACCCAGGGACACCTTCTATTTATAGGCAGGAGTCGCCTGCATCTCGCTCCTATGAAAATTGGCAACATGCTGGACTTCTGGGTCAGGCAAATAGAGTAAGAGGGATCGAGACAGAGAGAGATATAGCGACAGAGAGCATGTTATGTGTCTAGGAGTGGGTGTTGAGTAGCAAACAGAATCAGATAGACTCTGTCTCAGGGTGAGAGAGAAAGAGAGCTGGCATTTGCAATTGCAGTGAACATTTCCGGCGGGCAAACCGGGCAAAGGAAATTTGGCAACGCAGCTGCGGCGGCCTTCAATTAGAGTTTGATTTGGAAATGGGACTCTCTGGTGACAGCCTTTCGATGGCCAAAATCCTGACAGTTGCCGCACCCGACCACAGGAACGGTTCCGTTTCCGACCCCAGCTCCAGCTCCCGATCCCAGGTCGGCATATTATTCGGAAGCAATAAATGCTGATGAGAGTTCTCATAACCCATAGATGATCCCTCCCCACCAATCTGTCTCTCCACCCTCCCACCCACCACCCGAAAAACGCATAAAAACAGAGAAAAAGACCACAAAAAAATATGGAATGGTAAGGATTTAGGATTGAGGGTTGAGGATTGCCCTTGGCATTCGGGGTGGGTGGGTGTTTGCGTGGCCTGGTAGGGTGGATTCCCTTTTGCAACCCTGATGATGGAGATGGAGTGGAATCGCAAACGGAATCATCGTACGCGGGGACCAGGCCAGCCAGACGCTCTGCCAGACGCAGCATCTTCAACGTTGGCAGGCTGCATGCGGCATGCGGCATGGGGCAGACGGCAAACTTCCAGCTCAAAGACTGGTTTTTGTTGGGCCATGTATGTGCGTGCTTTTGTGTGTGTGAGCAAGCGTTTCTCTGCGGCTAGGTGTGCGTGTGTGTGCCTGCCACAGCTCTTACAGCAGTTCAGTTGCAAGAAGAAAAAGCAGCAGGGGCACTGCCAGCGGCTGGGGAAAAGGGGAATAATAACAATGCGGGGGCAAAATAGCAGAAGCAGAGCATGCGCCGCAGAGACGACGGCGTCGTCTCCGATATGCTGCATGCTAGAGTGCTGCTTCTGCTCCTTCTCCAAGTGTTCCCCCGGTTTTCGAGTGTATTCAATATGTTTGGGGTACAGTGGCGCGGGGCCAGAGTTAGAGGCACCTGTGCACGCGATCTTACATAAAATTTAGCGGCGACAACCCTAGACGCCGCTCAGCATTAATGAGATTGTTGTTTTTATTCGACGGTTACTCTCTCACAATACACTTTCCCGCTGTCTGTATACGTCGGCAGCGACGCGTCGCCTGCACACACATTTGTTTCGCGACACCATGGCATGGCTTTTCTCTTGTGTTGTTGCCTCAGCATTCACTTCTTCTGTGCCACACACTAGCACTAGTTCTGCGTTGCATTATAAACAATTAAAAAAAGTATCTACTATGTACAATTAATGGAACGGCATACAGCAACAGCGTATTCCCGAGATTGCGCGGGGCCGAATCGAAGCACAGACCAGACCGAATACCGAACACCGAACGCTGCCAAGTGGATTTTAGGACTGTGACGCGCGCAGCGATTGTCGAAACACACGGTAGCAGCCGCGGCAGAGGCAGCAGCAGCAGCAGCGCTGCGAAACAAAATGAAGTGCGCATGTGTTAGTGTTGGTGTTGGTGTTGTTGAGAGCGGGGCTGGCGGTGCGACGCGGGCAGCTGGGCATGCGAAACCAGTTTTCTCTCACACCCATGCAACACAGCGATAACTTTTCTCTATACCGAAAGTCGGGGGTGCGAGTGGAATGGCAGTACAAGCAATGCCGTCGAGCCACAAGTGTGACTGCGAAGGCCTCTGCTCGCTATCGCCATCCGTTGGTTTGGGGTTGGAAAGAACAAACGTCGAGCGACACCACACAGATACACACTGACGCAGGAGAACGAGGCTACAGCTGGCGTACATGTGTGTTGGTTGTATCTGTGTGGTGTGCGCGCTCTCAACCACCCCGACGAATTCTCATAGTCATCCACAACCGAATCCAGTTTTCTGTGTCTGTACACTCGAATGTCTACCCTGTCTTCTGCCTCCGATTGTAGCTTGCTGCTGGCTTGCCTGCTATACTTCATCTTCTTTTTTCACTTCGCATTTACCACCACCG
Source organism: Drosophila subobscura (assembly GCF_008121235.1). Taxonomy (NCBI): domain Eukaryota; kingdom Metazoa; phylum Arthropoda; class Insecta; order Diptera; family Drosophilidae; genus Drosophila; species Drosophila subobscura. Next base: position 17,288,669 of record NC_048530.1, on the reverse strand, counting down.
CTACCACCACCACCATCGTGGCTCTGGCTCAACGGCCTACCTGGCTTACCCTGCTCTCTCTGCCGCGACCGCTCAGCTACCCATTATTCCCATTCCCATTCCACACCTTCGGTCGTTCCATTCGGCTTTAGGTTTATTTTATTATTAGCTCTGCTTGTCGATCACAGCCGAAGAGTCGGCAGGGGCGAGGGTAGCGTATGCGCAGCAGAGAGCTCAGAGTGAAATATGTATGTGTTGCTTGCTCGCTCGGTCGTACAGTGGCGTGCATTCCATTGTTATAGGATTGCATTTATTTTGTTCAGTTGCAAACAACACTGCAACTGGAGTCAGCACAGTGGGTTTTTTTTTCAAAATAAATGATAAATCTACTAAAAAAACTCAGATGCTTCGAGAATATATGTATTAACAACACATACTTATAAAAGATATATCACCCACTAGAAATATATTTTTCAACATGATATCATCCCTTGCTGAATCATATGCAGGAATCATGGTACATATGTACATTAATATTCTTTACTCCACGCCAATTTCCTGTGTCCCACTGTGCCTATCGTTGGCATTCCATTTTTCATTTTGTAACCTCTTTGTATGCCGTGTGTATTTGTGTATTTGTATGCGTGCTTTGCTGTGGGCTCTTGTCTGTCCCCCTCCCTTCGCATTGCTCCACAAGCGTTCATCGTTTTCCGTCGATGATTGCCGATGTCGTTGTTTTTGCTTTTGCTGTTGCTTATGCTTTTGTTGTCGTCGCGGGCAGTGACGCGTTGGCTGATGTTGATGGGGGGACCGTTGCTTTTTTTCCGATTCTCAGCCGCCGCCATATTATTTTTACGCTTGCTAGGTTCTGCTGCCGCCTCCCCACTCCCCCTCTGATGATATTTGCATTAATGCTCTCTCGCTCTCAGCTTTGCCGAACGACTGACGTGTGTGTGTGTGTGGGTTTTACTTTTTGGGCCCCACTTGAAATTTCTTGCGCTCGTTTTTTTCTTATTAGTTGTGTGTCTGCTTTGCTTCTTTTTCTTTCACCCTGGCACGTTCAACTGTACAAAAAGCAGACCGACCCGACCCGAGCATGCGCTCTACGTCTCTTCTTCTCTTCTCTTCTCCTCTCCTATTCTCTTCTCTTCTTTTCTTTTCGCTTAAATTAATTGCCACAGACTCGTTGGGACACAATTGTTGTTGGGTTTTGTTATTGGGGGGTCGCTGCCGTCGAAGTGTGAGCGAGCGAACGATTGTGCGCTGTGTCCTATACATGTGTGTGGGCATCTACTTGTGTGTGTGTGTGTGTGTATGACTGCTCTTTGCATTTCGTAAAATGACAAATGTATAATGAGTGTAAATTGCTTTGCGCGTGCTTTGCTCGCACCTATGCTCCTACTCGCTCTCACTGCCTGTCTTGCATTACAACCTCTCTGTCTCTGTCCCACTGGTGATAGTTGAATTAGGCCTGCGTACCTGTTCCTACACCATTTTCCAAATGAAGAACCTTGAACTGATTGCATCAAATTCCTTCAGGCGACGTCTGACAGCGACGGCGACTGCGACTGAGGCTGCGACGGCGGCTGAGGCAGCAGCTTTATAGCTCTGAGGCGTGGCCAGGCATTGACAAAGGATCGTTGATCAGATATCACCCCCAATTATATCCAGAAGTTGCGCGCCATCCAATTCCACCCGTAGTTCCCATCTGTAACTACCCCACCGCACCCCCGTATACAGCCCACATCCGGACCACTCTCGATTGACCCTTGGGTCGCCGTTGTGTAGCGTACGTACAGGAAGTCCTCGCAGCCGTGTGGATAAAGAACTCAAGCAATCGGCCAGGGCGACCGCTGAGGGCGCTCCTCCTGGGTGCTTGGTGCAATATTTCAGGAAAATTATTAACAAAGTGTAATAACAATTTGCAAAGTAAATTAACGAATTTCGATTTTACAAATTTTATGGAATGAATGACAATTAATCATTTATCCAACAAAGTGCATATAAAACTCCGGAATCCAAGGCTCCATTCTGTTAATTTAGCAATTGAAGCAGTCCAGGTTGAGCTAATTAATTTCCTACATCCTTCCAATCTCAAAAATAAATCAACCCATCGAAATTGCACGGACTGTACCCAGGCAGAGTGAGACTTGAGCTGAAATTCAAAATTGGGAGAAGGGAGAGTAGCTGAGAGCCTAGCAAAAAATTAACTGAAAAGAGGGTTGAACTCTGACACTTGCCCTTCTGGCTGACCCCTAGCACAGCACACCCTTTTCCACCATTTTAGAGGCTGATGGCAAACAGTTTCCCCCAACAAATATTTAAAAATTACCCTCATAAGAAAAGCTATACGAAGATAAAATTTAAAATGAGATAATGGGCGAATTGCAACCCCTAGGCGCATTAAGGGTGAGGCTCAGTCTTCGGGGACAACTATTCAGAATTGAGCATGTGGACCCTTTACGCTTTACTGGCTGGTCCAGTCGCATCTGGCGCTCCAACTCTGTTGCATGTTAAACTCCCAATCACATTACATTTACCCATGTAGTTTCCCATCCTTTTTGGTATCTCCAAATCCATTCAGGCAAATCCCACAAAGTATTCTTTCAGTGAGAGTACCCAGTCAAAGTTTTAACCACAGATTTCTAAACGGATCTTTACTTCGTTTAATGTATGTAAATAAAACCATACAGCACATACATACATACATGCAAATACAGCTGTGTTCATACAAATAGTAGTGCCGCACCTCACCACTTTTCAAGCTATTTTGTGACACTTCCCATCTTTAAAATTCAAGAAGTGGTACCTTTTTGAACAGACTCAAATGTAAGCAATACAAATCCAAAGAAATCCCATTACATTTGCCTTCCATCTTCTTGTTTTTCATGATTTTCGATAAATACCCATAAAAATGGTTTTTCACAAAAATAGTAATGTTTTATTAATATCGAAAAATAATGACGAAACTCAAATAAAAACCTATCATTCATGTTCTAAATGTTTCTTGAGCTTTAAAATATACATAGATATTAATCAATATTGTTTTCATTACGCCCTCACACCCGCTTGGAATTGGTCAGTAAGGTCCTGCCAATAATAATAGAACAAGATTGCGATGAGATTTCGGTCCAGGGACTGAGCTGGACAGTGTAAAACGTCGATTTGTTCCGATGAAATTCAATTCAGAGCGAGCTTTTCTGACTGTTTCGGATGTTTATCCCTTTTAAGGATCCTTTTTAAACGCATTTTTCAACTAGAACATAAATGTTATATATTCTCAAGTATATGTACATAGCTACATAGAAATTTGTGTTCAATACTCAAACGTTAGACAATCATGTGCTATTTTAAAAGGGCTAGGGCTCATAAGGCTCAAACCAGTGTGCCCCATGATCCTTTTTTCATGATTTTGGGTGGAACTCGGATTTCTGTGAATGCAAAACATATAATTTGGAGTTTATCTGACCAAATAATACAACTTTACTCTCATCAGTCAAAAGTATTTTTCTTCACTCTGATACAGACCCGCCCACCTGGGTTTTGGCTTACTTAAGTCGTGCACTAATGTGTCGTATTACGAAGCGCGTAGCTTTCTTGGACTTACTTAACCTTTATAATCCCTGAATCATATACATATGTACATATGTATTTATGCATTTCCAAGTCTCGTGAGATAAGTCACCCTTGCGATATTTTTCCAATATTTTGGCAAGCAAAAAAGGTTAGTTGTAAGTTCCGAAATTCTATTAACTTGGCTCTCCGTATAAGATTCCGCTTCAGTGGAGGCAATTGTGCTACTTAGGCGTCTTTGACAGAGGGAGCATACCGTATTAACTTCGCCTTCGACCGAACTTGTGCATGAAGCGACTGCTCCACATCAGGTTACATCAATTCCATTACAATTGCATTTCTAAATAGCTGAATGCCATGCCCATTAGATGCAGTCTTTCCATTCTGATGATCTCATATTTGTATTGCACACTCTGCAGTAATCGTAATTGTCACGTCACCCGACACTCGACCTAGACCCGGGATCGGCGTACACAGTAAATGTATGCTTATTCCGCATATTTTTCCATACTAATTTAACTTGCATATCTTCATTTGTATAATAAATCAATAAATATATATGTATGTTTGTACATCTGTAAAATTGAATGTACATATGTAATGTAAATGTATGTAAATGGATACCTCTTGCTGTCAGGAACCAGTATTTTCATCCGAAATGGGCACATCTTGGATCTTTGGTAGCATTTTCCAAATCATTAAAATTCAATTTAATTTAGATATACATAAATGTCTTATTCTACACTTAATGTTTTTATCCTTTGGCTGTTTCTTCCCTAAAGTGCTTTCCGAGATTCATAACTAATAATTCTTTGTAATTTCTGATTACAAACTACTCAGGGCACCGAATATCAATTCAATTAAAATCATTAAATATCAGAAAGATCAGAAAAAATATTAAATTAAAAATAAAATGTTAAAAAAAGTGTGCTATTTTTTTTTGCCGTCCTATTTTGCATCTTTTTCGGAAAATTGCGTAAAATAATGAGAACCGTTCCAATTGTGAGAGTAAAGACACTTCTCTAAGATAAGAAAGAAGATAAGACATTTTTTATTGAGCTCATTTTTGAAACAATAAAGACAATAAAGACACAGTGCAATTATTTTCTTCGCAACTGTTTGTATGTATTTATTATGTACATAAAAACATATGTATATGAATGTACATATGTATGTACATCTCTGTTCAATGAAATATGTAGTAGGGCCACTCCTCAGCACTTTCAAAACTTTTTGTTTAAAAGAAAATAAATTATAAATCCGGCCAACCCATTTAATCGGCTGTTCAATGAAATATTCGCAGAAGTTTACAAAAATCAAATGAGCAAGCGTGTGAGACGCTTTTTACGCGTCACAACTTGTATGCCAGGTACTCAGTAGGACCTCTGTATCTTAGCGGTTTTTTTTTCAAAATTTACATTTTACATTTTTTCTACATATGTATTTATGTCATCTACATCACTTCTCACGCCCTTTTATTACGCCATCCTCCCCCAGAGCCGAGCACTGCATGAGGCAGAGTGTGCGAGCGAGAGATAATGACAAAAAAAGGCAAGCAAAAGCAAAGCTGCTGGACGGGGTGGGGGTAGCCACTGCAACTTTATTTCTTCTTTCTGGCTATAATAATTTATTCAATGATCTGATAGATATGGTCATTCCCTACGGAATGGCATTTTTAGTTTTCTTTCATCTTCAAAATGGTGGATACAGCAGATTTTCGCCCTTTGTGGGGCGGATGGGAGCGGGGCTAATTTTTGATATTACAGCAGTCAGGAGGCTAAATTTGGTGGCTCTAGCTCTTATAGTCTCTGATAACTAGCCGACAAACAAGACGGACAGACGGACGGACGCACAGACAGGGCTGTACTCGACTATTGATGCTGATCAAGAATATATGTATGTATACTAGATGTGGCCGGAAACGCTTCCTTCTGTGTGTTACATTTTTTCCCTACAATATACTCTATTTACTCTTCGAGTGCCGGGTATTATAACTTAATTTATTATAAGCAGTGTATTTTTTGTCAATTTTGAAAATAAAACATTAAACTAAAAATTAAAATTAAACGAAAGAAAATTAACAGTGAACAGTATAAGTTTAAAAGGCATATGACCAATTATTGTCCCGGGGAAAGCACATGCGATACTTTCTTGGCTTAACTAGGCGGCCCAACGATACCGGCTCAGGGATTTTTGTGTCAGGCAGATAAATAATTCTGCCCATGGAGCTCATTGAGTCATCTGATCCGATTGAATCTATTTCGTCTGAATAGTTCTCCACAATGGAGGCTTCTTCATCTGCTTTCATCTCTGCTTTTATCTCACTCTTATCATATGATAATGGGCGATAGCAGCGTGGCTTGCCGTAAGGGCCCCAAGTCACAGGGCCAGGAATTTTGGTTTTTGGAAGACGCTCATCGCTAGATTCACTGCAAATTGACCAAAACTCACAACTAGTGGAGCTTGAATTGTCGGAATTGTATTCCTTAACGGCTTCAAATTTGCTGCATGCCATCTTCTTGATTTTTTTCTAAGAGCTGTGAATTTATTTATAAGAATTCTCCCATTCGGGGTTGTTCTTCGCTTACTTACAATTAATTATAGCTCGCTTTAAAAGAAAATTTCAATTTTTATTATTCTTACTGCTGCTATGCTTACACGCTCCTTGTGATTTTATTTTAGGAACTATTTTCTGTCGACAACTTTAGCAGAGGTTGCTTTGTTGATTGGATTTCTGATTTCATGCCTAACACAGATTGTTACATTCAGTTTTCATGGCCCTCTTTATACATGTACATATTGTATGTATAAACGTCTGTCACATAGAGATAATCTCCATTTTTATTTATGTACTTTCCGTTTCCCTTCTACAGTGGTGGCGGAGACCGCCCAGTCGTCGCACAAAATGCCGACGGAACGTGCAAACCCAAAAAAATGGGCGCGAGCTGTCCGTGTGCCTCCGGGGGTGGGAGTGTCATTGTGTTTCTGCACGCAAGACAGGGATGGCAATAGCAGCCCCGTGCATCAAATTACCCTCTCTCTCACTCTCTCTCTCTTTCTCTGTCTTTCTGAGGCATCTCTGTTCTGGTATTACTTTGTCGCGGTGGGCGTGGCGCAGCAGTGTGGTGAGTTTTCCCAATACGCCTGTGAGAATACATAAATTATGTACTTATTCTTGAAATAAATTATTTCAATGGAAGCATAGACTCAACGCATAATCGGACAGGGAAAAAATGCTAAAGGAAAATCCCGTTTGTTTTCTAAAAATCTTTTCAAAGTCCCTGTTTAGTCCCTTGTCGAAGATATGCAATGAATGCCTGGAGATATCCCCCACGAGAGCAATCCTTCATCGAAAATACGCTTGCCATAGACATGAGAATAGAATGAGTTGGAAAATGCTAATCTATGGTTCACTACAGAAATATGAGGTTCCATAATGAGTTTAGGCTGGTTAAAATTATTCGTAAAAGCCACGGCTTAATTTAAATAAGCCAAAAGGGCATTCAATATTAAGAAAATTAGTCAAAAAAACTTAAAAAATTCATAACAATTAGAACGTGCTTTAAAATTGATCGGGAAAGGACGTTCTGATACTTTGAAATAGTACATTTCTAAAAAGGAATTTTCCTTTGGCATTTTTGAGTTGAGTCTTTAAACATGACTTTTTTTTGGTTACTATAACTGTTGTCACAAAAAAGGATGAGTTTTTGTTTATGATTTGGATAGGTAATACTGTAAAGTTGTATAAAAAGTGAAAAAACGGTTGGTTTACCGCATTTCATTATACTTTTTGTGCAGAAAAAAAGAGTGTCCGCTCATGCGATTGAGCCACAAATTGCATATTGATAACAAAAAACCAAAGGTATACGATGAAGTGTAATTCCAGAGGAGCGTAGATAATAATAATTACAGTAAAAATGTACATACATACATATATGGTAATCAAATTTACTGCACTAAATTTAATTTCTGTTAGTTAAAGAACATAATCTACTGATGTTCCTCCATGGGCGTTTGCTGATCAAACTGAAGGATAAACAGCTCATCCAGTTCTAGCTTCGTCTTCAACTATTCTTCTTACCACCAAAGACAGTTCTTGTCTGTCCATCACAGAAAAGGTTTGGTGAGGATGAGGTGTACGATATCCGGTATTCTTGGAAAATGCGTATAAACAAAATCTTATTTCGAACTGGTGGAATGAGTCTCATGCCGTTAAACAAAATCTTTCATTGGTTTAATATCTGTATACACATATGTACATATGTATGTATGTATGTACCCTGTGATTAGCTCTCTGATTAATCACCATGCCTAGCCCTTGATCCACCCATTTCAAAATAATTTCCTATGTACATAGCTTACTTTATTATTTACAGAGCAGCCAGCTTTGAGTGTTCCAAAGTTGCAGGCATTCATGATTAGACATTTTCATGGCCGCTGTTTGTAATTTTCTAGCAGCCAGTTTCAATGGTATCTTAGCAGTCAGCTTAAGCACTTTCATAGCAGCCAGCCTCGACATGTGTTGCGAATCTGCCCACTTCGATTGAATGGATGTGATACATCAGCGCCCTTCCTACACAGACTTGCATTGCCAAGAGATGTAGATGGATCTGCCCAAAAGATAACTGCCTTCAATTCTGTATTCACATTTATTACGCTATAGTAAAGTGAAATGTTTTTAATTTTATTCAGCAATAGCAAAAAAAAAAATAGATTTTTGTAAAAAAAAAATGCTTATCAATAGCTTAAAAACAAAATATCTAGCAAAATACTAGTTTTTTTTACAATTAAATGTTTTCAAGATTTTATGCTTCAGCGATAGCTCTGAACCAGGGACCGTATTCAATGATTATTTCTAGCGGTTTTCAATCGCTAAAATACGTGCTGGAATATTTAAAATTTGTTCATGGAACAATGCATATGGCTTGGGGTTTTTTTACAATTTTAATTAATAATTGATTTCTGTTTCGAGTGCAAGCGACTAGTTCCATGACGATGACTGAACCACAGGGATCTATGTGAAGATTGATATCAAATATTTTATAGACCCCGTAAGAACCATTTTTACCTATCATCGGGGCAGAAATAGAGCCTTCTCACGCTCTCTTAGATAATGTTATCTAATGTTATAATTTATATTTACAATTTGTTGATGCAATTTTTGGGTTTACTTAAAAATGGATACCAGAGGCTCTACCATCAAATATCAGTCTTCTCATAGATGCCTATGCCAGAGTCATAATTCGACGAGTACAATGTTTATGCTCTGTCCGGGCTTTAGTTAAATCTTACATCTATTATTATTTCTTGAGCAAACAAATACAAGTCAAGAAATAATATTTAAGTTTCTTTTACCACCTACGACCACATGAATAATTATTGTACAATTGTGTTTTGCCGGTGATTATTGATACCCTCTTCAAGGGTATAATTAAAATTCGCATCCTAATAACGATTGATTAATATCCGAATGCTTTGATGATTAAGACTATGGAAAATACAAAATATTGGTGGCTAAATATTACAATTTGGAGCAGCACATATCTTTGCTGCAATACAAAATAGATACACAAAAAATGGCATCTTGAATGCCGCTATCGGTCGGTCCGGTCCCTGCTCTGCAACCGTTTCATCGATCCTAAATGTCTAAATATACATCCATAGAATATCTTCATTTATATATGGAGTCCGTAATGCTAACTATTAATAGTTAATTGTTCAATTGCAATGCTCAATTCGGGTTGGGCTTAGGCTAAGGCTAATATTAAATATTATTCGTAGCTGAGAAGCGATTTACAATTGTTAAATAAATGATGTTTAAGTCTTAGGTCGAGTAAATCTGTACAATCTGCTTATTACAAAAGATTCGCTGGCTGGGGAGGAGGGGCTGCCACGGGTCATCGGGGCCATCGAACCTCCTCCAAGTCTACGCTCTATCATACATGTGGCTGCCCTTCAACTTAATCTTAGGTTTTCCGGTCATTCTTTGCCATTCCGAGCGATGTGCCTCTGCTGCCCCACCTGATCCACATCCTCCACCAGGCCAGTTCCCTCTGACACTTCACTCCGGCGCTGCCTCGATCCGTACGTAAGCCGGAGGCGGAGTAGCGAGAATGGTGGCGGAGATGTCGCGTAGGGGGGCATTCCCTCTTCGTTAGCATCGACAATGGCATCGACTGGAGCATCGGGCTGATATTATTGAGCTCCTCCCGCTGCCGTTGCCTCCTTGGAATCGCCAGAGCCCGGCGCCGGGACCACCTCCTTCATGGACTCCACCTTGGCAACAATCTTGAGGGCGGGGCCCAGCTTCATGCCCATGGCATTCACCAGGTGATTCTCCTTGAGCAGCAGCAGCGCCTGCCCGTCGATCTCCTGCTGAACAAAGTCGTCCACATAGTCCTGGCAGCCCGGCAGATTCCGTATGAAGTCAGCGACCTCGTCCACGCTCCAGTTGCAGATGGGCGAACGCTCGCCTCCGCTCGAGGATGAAGATGAGGATGAGGATGCTGCTGCTGGCACTGGAGGCTGGGGCGCCACCGCTGCTGCAGGAGGTGTGGGAGCCGGAGACGGAGCCGCAGGCAGGGCCACGTGAGCGGGAGCCGGAACTGTGAGTGCGACTGCAACTAGGGGAGGGACTGGAACGGGGGTGCCTGCCATGACTGGCAGGACAGGAAGGCAGGAAGACACCAGTGGCACTGGCAGTGGCAGTGGCAATGGCTCCGCGTTGCTTGACAATGGCATAAGGGACAGCGGCGCGGACTGCAGCGCTTGCAGTGCGTCCGTCTGCATCTGCATCTTCTCCTCGGCCATGGCCTCGTCCAGTTTGTCCACCAGCGCCATCGCATCCACTCCCACAATTCCTCCAATTTCCATTTCCATTCCCATTCCATTGCTCTCTCCCACTCCCACTCCCACTCCTACTCCGCTGGATGCCGAGATGCCTGCGACGCCAGTCTTCGCCTGCCTGGCGCAGCCTGGGGAACAGAAGCGCTTCCGCTTGAGCTTCGCCTTGTGCTCCAGCTTGCCGCACTGCTCGCAGGCCACCATGTCCGTCGCACTGCCTGCTGTTGGGGATGGGGTTGGGGTTGTTGTTGCCGTTGTTGTGGTTGTGGTTGGAATTCCAGTGGCTATTCCGCATGGCTTCGAGTCCTCCTGCATGGCAGCCTTTTTCTCTGTGAGGGAACGAGAGCAGAACATGGATTAGTATCAGGATGGACGGATGGAAGGTAGAACACTCACTTGGCGGCTCGTCGCTGGTGTCCTTGTCAGCATAGCGTTGCCTCGTCACAGGGAAGGGCTCGTTGGCCTCCTGGATGATGAATCCGTCGATGACATGGGTCAGCACATTGGGCTTGATCATTGCCTTCGGCAGATCCTTCCCATTGCTCCCATTGCTCCCATTGCTGATGCTCGTTGTAGTTGCTGTTGTTGTTGTGGGTGTAGTCGTCGCAGTGCTGCTGCTGGTGGTCGTCGTTGTGGTTGTCACAGTGGTGCTCCCTGTCCTGCCCAGACTGCCTAGCCCAATCCCGTTGCTGACTGTCGTCGTGGTTGGCGTCGAAGGTCCGCTGCTGATGCTCGTGGCTGTTGCCGCTCCGCCCTTGCCCTCATCCTTCCCACTGTGCGTGGAGCTAGTGGTGCTGCTGGTGGTGCTGCAGCTACTTGTGGGCAGCACCACATTGCTCTGCCTTGTAGTGGTGGCCTTCGTGGGCGTGGTGGTGGTGCTGCTGCTGGTGCTGCTGTGAGACGCCTCCGGGGCCTCTCCATTCACCCTGGAGTCACTCGTGGAGCTACTGGCTTCTGCTGTGGCACTGGCACTGCCACTGACATTGCCGCTTGCAGCGGACTTGGGCGTGGTGTTGACAGACGATGTCTGCTGGTGGTGATCCTGGCTAGCGGCACTGCTGTTCAGAGGTGACCCAATGGGCACCAGGGTGGCGGTGGGTGTGGGCATCTTCAGCGTCGTCTCCTTGGTGGGTGTCGCCGGATGACTACCTCCACTGGCAGCGCTGAACGCGACCAGCGTTGCCGGAGAGGGCATCACACCGCTGCTGCTGACAGGTCCAACTGTGGCGTTCATCATGGACGTCATGGCCATTATGGGGTTTGTGGCGGGCGAGTGCGACGCAGCCGCCAGAGCGGGTGGTCCCTGCTGCTGTTGTTGCTGTTGTTGTTGATGCTGTTGTGTGGCTGCTGCAATGCTGGCGGAGATTAGCTGTTGCTGCTGCTGCTGTTGTTGTTGTTGCTGCTGTTGTTGGTGTTGGTGTTGCTGCTGCTGGAGCTGGGCTTGGTGGATGCTGGCTGCCATCGTGCTGCTTGTGACCAGCGGACCCGCTGAGTGGTTTGTTATTGTCACTACGCTGCTGGTCGGCAGAGAGGAGCTGCTACTGGCCGACTTGGCCGTCTGGAAGATGGCGCCGGAGGCCGAGAGGGCGGCCTGGAGGGCACTCGAGGTGGCTATACCTGCGGGCGTCGTAGTCGAGGACACCGAGAAGGGAACGTTGCTCAGCTGCAATTGTCCCGCCTGCGTTTGCTGTGGCTGCTGCTGCTGCTGCTGCTGACCCGCTCCACCCGCCTGCTGCACCACAATTTGTTGGATGATGTTTTGCTGCTGCTCCCGTTGCTGTTGTTGTTGCTGTTGTTGTTGCTGCTGCTGTTGTTGTTGTTGCTGCTGTTGCTGCTGTGCCTGTGCCTGAACCTGAGCCTGCACCTGGGCCTGCGCCTGCTGCTGGAGCTGCTGCTGCAGCAATTGGTTGTGGAGCTGCTGCTGCTGCTGTTGGTGGGAGGTGATGAAGGTGTTGGGCGCCACCTGGAGTATTTGCTGAGCCAGTGCCTGCTGCTGTTGATGTTGCTGCGCCTGTACCTGAGCTTGGGCCTGCGCCTGTGCCTGTGCCACCTGTTGGCGCTGATCCTGCTGCGCCTGGGCAACCGCCTGCTGCTGCTGCTGTTGTTGTTGCTGCTGTTGTTGCTGCTGTTGTTGCTGCTGCTGTTGGGCTGCCGCCTGCTGCTGGATCTGGATGGCAGCTATCTGCTGTTGGAGCATTTGCTGCTGCAGATACTGCTGCTTCTGCATGAGCTGCAGCTGCTGCTGCTGTTGCTGCTGCTTGTCCACTCCGGCCGCAGTGGCTGCATGCAGGGTCTGGCCATTCTGCAGGGTTATCGGCGTGCCCGTGCTCATCACGACCATCCTACAAGGGAAAAGAAGAGCGAAGGCAATGGATGAATATGATATGGTGACTCTGAGTGCTGTCTCTGCTGCCCACTCACTTGTTTCCCGCTGCGGTGACCACCTGGTGGAGGTTCGCCTGTTGTTGCTGCTGGTGCTGCTGCTGCTGTTGCTGGACGGCAGCCATGTGCTGGCCCACGCCCAGTGCTTTACTCTGCACCGCGCCAACCGCCACCACCTGACCATTCTCCGTCTTGAGGGCCGGCAACGCCGGACGGACAGGCTGCTGCTTGTTCCGCATCTTGGCCTTGAGCAGGTTCTGGTTCTGCGCCGTCTGCGTTGACACGGAGCTGGCCGGGCGCACCTGCGTCCCATTGTGGGGCATAATCGGTGCTCCAGGACGCTGCAGGGCCGTCAACTGTTGCTGTTGCTGTTGCTGCTGTTGTTGCAGTTGGGCCGTGGCCACCGCCAATTGCTGTTGTTGCTGCTGCTGCTGCTGTTGTTGTTGCTGTTGCTGTTGCTGCTGCTGCGCTTGGCTGTTGGCCGCCGCCTGCTGTTGCTGCTGTTGTTGTTGCTGCTGCTGCTGCTGCTGTTGTTGCTTGGATGCCATCGCTTCCAGCTGGGTGCGAGGCTTGGTAGGTGTCTGGGTCACATTGCACTGAATGATCTCTGTGGAAAGAATAGGAATTAGCACGGATTTCAGTGGAGGATGGGGATGGAGATGCGGATGCCACTTACGATTCTGCTGGGTCTGGAGGGTCTGCGTGGTGGGCTGCTGCTGGATGAACATGCCCTGAGTGCCGTCCGGCTGGCCCCGCAGGATGAAGGAGTTCGAGCCGATGGGCTGCAGGCCGTTCTGCCAGAACCAGGGACCGAGCTGCATCTGCTGCGCCTGGCCCGCGCCGGCACCGCCCAGCGGATTCAGCAGCTGCCCGCCCACGCCCACACCCACTCCCACTCCCACGCCGGGCAGTGTCGACTGCGAGACCTGGACGCACTGCTGGGTGGTGGTCTGCTGCTGCTGTTGCTGCTGCGCCTGTGCCCCCCCAGCGCCTGCCGACGCAGCCTGCACCGTGTTGGTGGTGGTGGTCACCTTCTGGACCACCTTCTGCGCCTGCATCTTGCCCTGACCATCGGCTCCTACTCCCACTCCTGCCTTGGCCATGGCCACCGCCTGCTGAGCCGCTGCCGCCGCCGTCAGCTGCTGCTGCTGCTGCTGCTGTTGGGCGTTGAGTTGTTGTTGCTGCTGCTGTTGCTGCTGGGCGACCATCGACTGGAGGAGACTCTGCTGCTGCTGCGGCGAGTGGGAGATGACGTTGACCAGATTGGGCGAGATGAGCAGCGTCTGCGGGGACTGGCTGGAGGGGATGGCGTAGGTGCCGCCGGCGAAACCGCCCTGCCCCCCGATCATCTGCTTGGCGTTCTGCGTGGTGGTGGTGATCATCTGGGGGCCGTTGCCCTGGAACGGCTTCCCGGCGGTGATCACTTGTATGGGCTGCTGGCCGAGGCCCGCGGAGTGCAGCAGGTTGCCGGAGATCATCATTTGCGGATAGATGAATCCCGTCGAGGGCTGCATCAGCTGCACGGTCCGACCCTGTGACCAGTCGCCGGTCACTCCGCCGGTGGCTGCCGCCAGCTGCATCGGCGACATCGTACTGATGGCCGTCGAGTGCTGCTGCTGCTGCTGTTGCTGTCCCTGCTGGTTCGCGGGACTGGGTGCGCCTCCGCCCTGACCCTGGCCCTGGCCTCCTCCTCCTGCTCCGCCACCTGCAGAGCCGTTTCCTCCGGCTGCATCGGCTGCCGCCGCCGTCAGCTGCTGGAGCTGCATCTGCTGCAACTGGCTCGCCTGGCTGGCGTCCAGCAGACCTGTCGCATGCTTCAGTTCCGTGGTGGTGGTGCCGGCCGAGTGCGTGGGGAACTCCTGCTTTACCTGGATGGCATACGGGTTGCTCGCGTAGAAGTGCTGCAGCTGCTCCGGTAACATCTGCAGGGGCACCGTCGTGGCGGACGCCACCTGTTGGGCCGGGCTCTGTGACTTCTCCATTGTGTGGCTGATGCTGCCGCTGAGGCTGTTGCTGGTGCTGCTGTGTCGAGGGTGTTGTGGGGTGGTGGTGGTGCTGCTGGTAGTGTTTTGAGTGTTGGCGGTGTTCGGCGTGACCGGTGTGTGTGCGTGGCGACGAGCAGTGGGTGGTGTTCCGGCGCCTGTTTTGGCTCCTCCGTTGCGATGGGCTTGGGCTGTGGCTGCGTTTGGTGTCGATGACGGCTGCTGGGCAATACCCGGATGCGGGGGACTGGCCACATCGTATTTTTCGTCAAAGGTAATACCCGCCTTCTGCGCGAGCGTCTCCAGGCACTTCAGGGGCCGTTCGTGCTGCTTGCTGGGCTGTTGCTGGGAGCCGTTATTGTTGTTGTTGTTATTGTTGTGGCTATTGTTGTTGTTGTTACTGTTGTGCAGGGGCTTTTCGCGAATATTCGAGTTGTCCTTCAGAGGAAGTGTGCCACCTCCTGTTCCTGGAGCTGGTGCTAAAGAGGATCCTGGTGTTGTTACTGTTGTTGTATCGCTTTCTGTGTCCGCTCTGCGGGGGAGATAGCGTGACAACAGGGAATATAGAAGAAACAAAGAGTGGGAGAAAAAGAGAGAGACAGAGTAATTAGTAACCTAAATAAACACACACTCTTGTTCTCAAACGTATTTTAGTCATATTTCCCTAAAACAGGTTGGCAGCAGCACCGAGAGAGAGAGAGTTAGGCAAACAAAATCCACTATTCTGCTTTATGCTTCCCACGGCAGAGAGGATCAGCTCAAAATTGCACTCATACGAAGAGCAAGACCAAAGCCAAAGGTTCAGTTCACCGTAATTTGTGTAAAGGAGAAAGAAGAATGGGGGATTGGGGGATAGCTGCAACGGAACAACTGCATCAACAAGATCATTCACATTAAAGAAGAATGGACGGGACGCGTGACACGATGCATTAACAGTGTGAGGGTGTTCAGAACAGGTTTCGGGCCATGCCATAAAATATTCTTTTATTTCTCTTTTCCTTCCACCTGTTTACGCAGCACGAACCTAACCTCCTCTCCTGCCTACACGACCACTTCCATGTCCACTCAACCCATTTGTACACAGGTAAACACGAATGCTGTGAGTGACAAAGAGAGAGAGAGAGAGTAATGCAGGAGAGAAAACTTTTGCAAGAAAATCAAGCTTTTGCTTTTCGTCGATCGTGGACTTTTTGATACCCTCTTCCGGATCTTGCCAACTATCTTTACACTGCAGGAACATAGTACACATAATATATCTTTGCTATCTTAAGGCACTTTCATGTGACTAGGGAGCGCCGCAACATATTCAAAAACATCCATTAAGAATAATGCTCTCTTTCCCTACGGTACCCTAGACAACGTTGATTGGCAGTTTTTCGTTTAACCCCCATTTCTGTCTACCAACACCCTGTAAAGTACCTTCTTTTTGGGTAGTTTTCTACCTATTTTCCCTTCCTTTTCCTACAACCTTCTCTGACATACCATTAAAAATGCCAACATGCAAAAGGACTTCTCCCATGACAAACAGAGAAGGAGATCTGAAGTCTATCGCCTTTGTATAGAGCCAAGGGGTAGTAGGGAACCAATTTCAATCGATCCTAATCTATGGTTTCCCGCTTTTTGAAGCGTTTCCATATGAGAAATTGCACAGCCGTTCGTTCTTGTCCTGGAAAAATGGAAAACGGAAGGACAGCTGACAATGGACGACATTCGGATATGAACCTACAGAGACCGTAACTGATGCTACCTCGTGTATGGAGGCGCGAGTTCAAGGACCTTGCTTCCATCAATCAACCAAAAATGCAGACAGTTGCTACCATGGCCTGCTCATGATTGGGAGAAACAAATTGTTAGAGTTTCTACAAAAGACGCCTGGGTCCCACCTCGCTACCCCGCGCTAACCCTCCGGCTGTTTTGGCGAGGGTCACATAAAATGAAATATGGACTGGCGGAAAGGGAGGTAATGTGCAAAACAAAACAAAAAACGAACGCTGCATTAGGGTTCTGGTTCTCGGGTTACCCTTGACAATCGATGGTCGGGTGGTAGCGGTCTGCTAGGGTGGATTCCTTCCTTACTTTTCAGGGTGGGTGTGTGTTGGGTGTGGGCGTGTGTTCGTGTCGGTGTGCGTATTTGTATGTGTGTGTTCCAAACACCCTCTCCCCATCCTGTGCAGAGAAATCAAATCTGACTAGACTCCGTACCAGACAGACGACGAAGTAGCAGCATCTTTAGCGGGGATGGAGGGTAAGAGTACAGCCCAGAGACTGGTTTGTACAATGTTTGAGTGTGTGTGTGTGTCTGGTGGAAACTCTACAAGTCCAGGGCCATCATCAATTTTATTTTGCTCTCCTTCGGCAACTCAGCCGCCGCATAATGAGTTTCAAGAAGGAATGATAGAAATGCGGGGGAAACAACAAGACAACAACACGAGAGCATGCGCCAGGGAGGAGATAAAAGAAGAGGCTGAGTGAAAAAGAGCACAAAATAACACAAAAAAACTTAATGGCCATGGCCAGCGAGAAAGGGTGCAGGGGTAATCATGCGTGCAAAATAATGGATCCAAACGTGTGGAGATGAGGAGCGCAGTGCAGACTTAGTGGGGGAGAACGAAAGACAGAGTCGGGAATATAACATGACAACGTATTGATTGATACAAAACGGGTTTTGCCATCCAAAAGAGAGAATGAATGCGAGTGAGCGGGATAAACCGATGGCCACTCCACTTGTGAACACACACAAACACACTTTTCCGTACGGCGGTGGAGTCGGTGTGATCTCAGGGTTGTCAGTTCATAGAAAGTACTCAAGCACAATTGATAGGAATTATATTTTATGCTGAGTTGGTAATGATCAATATAATATAGACGTTTTCTTGTTTAATTATATTTTGATTTTTATTATTTTTATTGAGAAAGGTTTCTCTTTATTTTTGTCTTATTTTTGCAATCAGCTGGCAACCCTTAGCAGCCACACGGTTTGAATTTTGTTTACTTCGGCATGAGAGCGCAGTGGAGAGAGGGAGAGAGACTGAGCGAGAGAGAGAGGTAGGCAGGCAGAGTAGAGTTGCCTCCTGCAGTTTCGGCTTCAGCCGTACAAAAAACAAAAAATGTTACCTTTGGCTTAGAACTTTTGCTTTTCAATGTTGGCTGTGGCAAAGAGCAAAAAAGGGAATCAACCACCATGAGCAGACGCACGCATGCACAGGGGTAGGGGCATGCATGGCGAAATTCGTTGACAACAATGCCTACGGATAGGGGGAGGAGGACAAAAACTCGTTTGAGAGCTTGCGAATTTTTTACCCGCGCAGCGCTCACGGAGCAGTGCTCAAAATCGAATTCAGTGATAGTGATGGATCCCGTAGCAATAAACAATCAATAAAATTGCAACAACAAAAACTGTGCACACAACGGGGAAAAGTACATCTACGGGTAAGGGAGGGTCACACTAGTCGAAAACATCCCAGCTTCGTGCGGCTTGTCAAACAAAAATATTGTGTGCATAAAAAACCATTATACATCAGTATATGAATCATAAATCAACTAATTTTCGTAGCGTTTATATTAATGAGAAAGCGCGCGCGAGTGCAACAAACAAATACAAGTAAGTAATGTACACAAACACAGTTACAAATAAAGACATGTACATACACCGCTGCTACTGCGCCGCCTCGGCTCTGCAACTGCGGAAAACGCAACCAAAAAAAATGCAGTGTATTTGCAAATGAAAAGAAAGCAAAGCAAAGAAACAAACTAAATACAAAATAATACCTTTTCTGCATAAACTTCAATGCACGACGATCCATTATTCAAAATAAAAACAATATATTTAAAAAATTAAAGTTATGCATGCGACGACGGCGGTGGCGACGGCAGAGGCAGCAGCGTTCTGTTGTTTGCGGCAGCGACGGCGGCGGTTCTGCTTGTTTTTTTTAATAATAGCATATTGCCGTGGCCTTTTCGTTGAGTTTCTTTAACTTTTAATTTGATTTTTTTACATTAAACAAACACAAAACGCACATACACATACACAGTGGTACAGGCAATAAACATAAAACATATGCACAGTCAAAACAACAAATAAACGTACGTACAACACAAGACAACAAAAAGTGTACACAGAAACGAGTCCGGCAGCGTTCAGCGCTGCATTTTTATATTGTGCTGGACAGTGTAAACGACGTAGCTCCCGCTCCCACTCACTCTCACTGCAATGTCGGCGGCGACGTTGGCGTTTCGGCAAATGCTGATATTTTTTTCAGTGTATTTAATGTGTTGTGGGCGCTTTTGTGTTGAGGGCACCTGTGCACGCGATATTACATAAAACGGGACAAAGAAAACTCCAGACTTTCGGTGACTACGACTCCGCGGTTACTCTCTCACAATACACTTTCCCGCTGTCTGTATACGTCGGCAGCGACGCGGCGCCTGAACACACATTTGTTTCGCGACACCATGGCATGGCTTTTCTCTTGTGTTGTTGCCTCAGCATTCACTTCTTCTGTGCCACACACTAGCACTAGTTCTGCGTTGCATTATAAACAATTAAAAAAAGTATCTACTATGTACAATTAATGGAACGGCATACAGCAACAGCGTATTCGTATTCCCGAGATTGCGCGGGGCCGAATCGAAGCACAGACCAGACCGAATACCGAACACCGAACGCTGCCAAGTGGATTTTAGGACTGTGACGCGCGCAGCGATTGTGGGAACACACGGTAGCAGCCGCGGCAGAGGCAGCAGCAGCAGCAGCAGCGCTGCGAAACAAAATGAAGTGCGCATGTGTTAGTGTTGGTGTTGGTGTTGTTGAGAGCGGGGCTGGCGGTGCGACGCGGGCAGCTGGGCATGCGAAACCAGTTTTCTCTCACACCCATGCAACACAGCGATAACTTTTCTCTATACCGAAAGTCGGGGGTGCGAGTGGAATGGCAGTACAAGCAATGCCGTCGAGCCACAAGTGTGACTGCGAAGGCCTCTGCTCGCTATCGCCATCCGTTGGTTTGGGGTTGGAAAGAAACAAACGTCGAGCGACACCACACAGATACACACTGACGCAGGAAAACGAGGCTACAGCTGGCGTACATGTGTGTTGGTTGTATCTGTGTGGTGTGCGCGCTTTCAACCACCCCGACGAATTCTCATAGTCATCCACAACCGAATCCAGTTTTCTGTGTCTGTACACTCGAATGTCTACCCTGTCGTCTGCCTCCGATTGTAGCTTGCTGCTGGCTTGCCTGCTATACTTCATCTTCTTTTTTCACTTCGCATTTATCACCACCGCCACCACCACCACCATCGTGGCTCTGGCTCAACGGCCTACCTGGCTTACCCTGCTCTCTCTGCCGCGACCGCTCAGCTACCCATTATTCCCATTCCCATTCCACACCTTGGGTCGTTCCATTCGGCTTTAGGTTTATTTTATTATTAGCTCTGGTTGTCGATCACAGCCGAAGAGTCGGCAGGGGCGAGGGTAGCGTATGCGCAGCAGAGAGCTCAGAGTGAAATATGTGTGTTGTTGCTTGCTCGCTCGGTCGTACAGTGGCGTGCATTCCATTGTTATAGGATTGCATTTATTTTGTTCAGTTGCAAACAACACTGCAACTGGAGTCAGCACAGTGGCACAGTGGGTTTTTTACAAAATAAATGATAAATCTACTAAAAAAACTCAGATGCTTCGGAATATATGTATTAACAACACATACTTATAAAAGATATATCACCCACTAGAAATATATTTTCCAACATAATATCATCCCTTGCTGAATCATATGCAGGAATCATGGTACATATGTACATTAATATTCTTTACTCCACGCCAATTTCCTGTGTCCCACTGTGCCTATCGTTGGCATTCCATTTTTCATTTTGTAACCTCTTTGTATGCCGTGTGTATTTGTGTATTTGTATGCGTGCTTTGCTGTGGGCTCTTGTCTGTCCCCCTCCCTTCGCATTGCTCCACAAGCGTTCATCGTTTTCCGTCGATGATTGCCGATGTCGTTGTTTTTGCTTTTGCTGTTGCTGTTGCTTATGCTTTTGTTGTTGTCGCGGGCAGTGACGCGTTGGCTGATGTTGATGGGACCGTTGCTTTTTTTCCGATTCTCAGCCGCCGCCATATTATTTGCACGCTTGCTAGGTTCTGCTGCCGCCTCCCCACTCCCCCTCTGATGATATTTGCATTAATGCTCTCTCGCTCTCATCTTTGCCGAACGACTGTCGGGTGTGTGTGTGTGTGTGTGGGTTTTTCTTTTTGGGCCCCACTTGAAATTTCTTGCGCTCGTTTTTTTCTTATTAGTTGTGAGTCTGATTTGCTTCTTTTTCTTTCACCCTGGCACGTTCAACTGTACAAAAAGCAGACCGACCCGACCCGAGCATGCGCTCTACGTCTATTTTTCTCTTCTCTTCTCCTCTCCTATTCTCTTCTCTTCTTTTCTTTTCGCTTAAATTAATTGCCACAGACTCGTTGGGACACAATTGTTGTTGGGTTTTGTTATTGGGGGGTCGCTGCCGTCGAAGTGTGAGCGAGCGAACGATTGTGCGCTGTGTCCTATACATGTGTGTGGGCATCTACTTGTGTGTGTGTGTGTGTGTGTATGACTGCTCTTTGCATTTCGTAAAATGACAAATGTATAATGAGTGTAAATTGCTTTGCGCGTGCTTTGCTCGCACCTATGCTCCTTCTCGCTCTCACTGCCTGTCTTGCATTACAACCTCTCTGTCTCTGTCCCACTGTTGATAGTTGAATTAGGCACACACACGTGCTCGTACCTGTCGTGTTCCTACACCATTTTCCAAATGAAGAACCTTGAACTGATTGCATCAAATTCCTTCAGGCGACGTCTGACAGCGACGGCGACTGCGACTGAGGCAGCGAAGCAGCAGTTTTATAACTTTGAGGCGTGGCCAGGTATTGACAATGGATCGTTGATCAGATATCACCCCCTAAAACCGAAAGGTACTCTTCTGTAGTTCTCTTTTGTTCCGATGTTCCGTTCCCATATGCCCGAAGCTCTCATTTGTAGCCCTCCCCAGGGACATTGACACTTTTCTACAGTTATTTTACGGGGCACGGAACACACCCGATATCCTTGTCCAGAGTCCTTTGTTGTTGGTTCCCTCTGCAGTGAAGGCCCGATTATTGCAACCCTGCCTCAGTTTGAAGCCCAGAGGACCCGATAAGACCCCTCTTCACATTAGTCTTCATTAGTCTACATACATATGTATGTGTAGAAAACATTTCTTTTAGGGGATCTATTTGATCTCTTGAGTTTTGAGTACACATTTGGGGATATGCAATTATTTCACTAAGCTTTCATCAATATTTGAGTAGTTAAGAAATATTCATGGATAAAACCATTCCAGGTGTAAATTTAACGTAATTATTAATTTTCATTCCCCATGGGAAAAACACTTGTAATTTTCTATAGCCTTCAGCTGGTAGACCGATGGAAATGGCACGAACTGTACCCAAACAGCTTGGGACAAATGATGCAGGAATAATGCGGGAAAAAAGAGTTGAACTCTGACACTTGACCTTACGGCGTAACCCTAAGCACAAGCACACACACACCCCACACCCTTTGGCACCATTTTGGGCAATGCAATCAAAGCGTTTTCCCAAGCAAACATCCGACATTTACCCTCAAAAGGGAAACTATCCCGAAAAACCCGGGATATTGCATCGAATTGCAACAACCCCTAAGCTCTTTAAGGGTGCCTGACATGGGGACTAACCCTATGATTTTAATAGTTAAAATATGTACATATGTACATGTGTATGTAGATACATCATGTAAAAAAGAACATCTGCACCGTGGAATCCCTGACATCTCGGGAACCGTTTCTGGTTCTAGCATCTTCAATCTTCCATCCAAGTTTCTTTTCGTCATATCTGTGTACATAAGTATGTACGTACATACATATGTACATACGTTTGTACATACATATGTACATATCTAATTGTTTCTTCAATCAGAATTTAATTTTTACCCCTCATTGCTCAACAGTTTACCTGTCCTCTACCTTTGTATGTGCCACCTGCTGCTGCTCCTTGTTGTAGTTCTACTCTAAATTGAAAATTACTCAAAAAGAAAGAAGATTCTTCTGATCCCCAATTTTTGCCATGTTAGTTTAGTGACTTAACTTTAGTCTGGTACGAATCGAATGATACATAGTACATACGTACATATGTACATATCTATGTACATCTGGGTTTGGGTCGAATGCATCGAATGCATAGAAATTGTCATGTCATTAACAACCAACATCCCCTTTAAGGTCTGTTAAACTTTTACAGAAACACATAATATCATTATTCTTTTTGTAAATTGATTATGTACAAATTTTGCGTTATTTCCTTTTGTGACCCATAGGCGCTTGATTACAGGAAGGAAAGTTTCAACCTGAGCGGAAATTCTAATTTTATAGAACCGAAAGAGTGAAATATTTTGTATTTTTCATATAGAATACATTAAGTGAATGGAGTCCATGCTATAAAGAGCGGTGAGTACGATGGAAGATCGGAGTGGAATGTTCCAATTAAAATCAAACTCAAACCAAAAATTGCCTGATCGAAGTGTGCCTTTGATATTCGAGCACAGTTTGTTGGTTTAGTTTGTCAACGAAAATCATTCAGTTCGACGCAGCTCGCAGCAAACAACAAAAAATCATTAATAATAACACTAATAACTATTGCCGTTCTGTAGTCAGCGGTTTCTCTTCAGCCGTCGGGATTATGACAAACGCGCAAAATCGCCTCAAGTCCACAATGTCGGGTATTTTTCCAGGGCCGCCATCTAATCCGGGACGCAATTTTCTCAGCGAAAATAAAAAGAGTCTTCGCTCACTGGAGCAGACAACAACGGAAAAGCTGGCAGCCAGAGAGCCAGTGCGTCCCAAGTGGATGCCACCGATGCGCCGTGCCGGCACCGAGATAAGCGAATCGAAAGGCGGCAGACCCCAAGCACAACCCCAGCAAACTACCCGTGAGAGCAGTCTGATGCGTAACCGCCTCAACTCGTGTTCGCATCAACAATTGGGTGTGGGTGCTGCAGAGTCTGGCCAACGTGTTGGCCGCCAGGAGAAACGCGCTCCGGTGTACTACGACCGCTCGGAGGAGGCAGCACAGTCGTCGGACTGCAATTCGTGCGGCACACGGCGCAACAGTGCCAAAAACATTGCCACTCAAACGGAAGACATCAACGATGAACTCTACCTCACAAATGCACTCAAAAAGTAAGTAGTATCAGTAGTAATAGACTTAGATTCGATTTTCCATGATTTTGTGCTCTTTTAGGTGCCATTTTGATGGGGCATCCATGATGGGTGAGCGCGAGTCGCCCAATAAGTACGATAAGTACGACGAGGAGCAGCAACCCCGGCACATTTCCCACCACATGATTGAGGATCAGAAAACTGAAAATTGTGAGTACTTTGTACACTCCCCACTAATCACTTATCAAACTTTGTTCTGTCAGCACGCGAAGATGTGCGTATTCCTCGCTTTCTTGAAAAGGATAAGGAGAAGCGCGATAAGGCCGCTGCCCAGGAGTTGGCCAACGCAAGTGATCCAGACTGTATGCTCGCGGAGCAGGCTCGTGTTGGCCACCTAAACACCGCACAGAAGCGCTACGATGGACTCATCAATGAAATAAATCGCATGCCCATCACCTCGCAGAGTCTGTGGGTGCGCAACCGCAAGGCGGAAATTGACAAGGAGCTGGCTGTTGTAGACGAGGAGATTCGCGTCTACTCCAAGCCCAAGCTGTACATTAATTGCAGCAAAAATAAGTAAAGCAGATACACGTAACACGCCACACTCAACACTCTGTACACGCCACATAAAAACAAAGAGTTTGCATTGACTGGCTGGTTTGGTGCTAATAGCAGCCCCCGCCCCAAACACTAACAAAAACAATGAACAATGCCAATCAACGTACACGTACACTGAGAAACTGAAGACTCCATTAAACACAACATTCAAAAATAAACGATTAAAATGTGCGCAGCCAATTGATTTGTTGCTTTTATTATCTGGGGAGGGTCTTGTCCTTCCTGTTTTGTCATGGATGGGTACAACTCTTCTGCTCGTAAGCAACTGATTAACGTTCTCCATTTTGTTTCGGCCTCAACAAATTCTTAGACTTTTCAACTTCTTTCACAAAATGCCGTCGGTACGTTGCTGTACATATGTACATATGTTGGTGAGAGGGAGAGGCCTGGGGTGGGAGTGTCGAATGTTTCTGCGCGCCAGACAAGGATAACAGTAGTTAAGCCGAACACACAGTGTCTCTATATCACTCTTTCTCACTCGCTGCCGCAAGTCGTTTCTTTTGCATTTTGTTTATGTGGCCGAGATGGGCGTGGCCCAGTCGTGTGGTGAGTTTATATTTTATAACAGTTTATAATACAAATAAACGGGGTGCTGATGAGGAGAAACAAACGAAAAGAGGCTGAAGATGGACTTTTGACAAGGAAAAAGCTCTACATATCTACAATTTGTATTTACATACATAAATACATGTTACATGTGCTTAATTATGCATATGCATGCATACCTTTTAAAAGTTTAATTAAAACTAAACGCCATAGTTCCGCCATACTGATAAGATAACCATACGAAACAATATTTAAAAAAAACCGTCTGGAGTAGCTTTTGAACACCTTTTGTTTTATTAACCGGGTTCGCGTTGCGAAATAATTATTTGGTATAGGAGTGAAACACCTACACAGGTGCCTTTCGTCTATTTTGGCCTGACCAGCAGATCGCGGAGACTGCAGCAGTCGAGCTGTAAAACTGAAGCAGCTTGAGCTCAGCAGCGATTCCTTCTTCTATGCCTTGGCCAGGCAACGTGCTTTGGAATCAAGCCAATATATAGCCAAATTGAAGTTAAATCCTAGATGTAAGAAATTGTGGCCAATCCAACCCATTAACCGTCTTTTAAATGTGTACGTGTGAGTGTTTATTATTATTAAAGATAACAGGTGTGATTAAGTGAGTTCTGCAAAGCGGTTTCTCGCTCCGATTAATTGTACAAAAATTGTATTAATTGCTTGTAAGCCGAGCTTGAGTCGCTCATTCATCGCAAGAGCAACAGCAAATAGGTCTCTAATTCTTATGATACTTATTCAAACCAGAAAATTATAGCCCAAAAACTCGCAACCACATTTTAACAACAAACTGCCATGTCAAAGGCGTCGATTTTTAACATTTAAATTTATGTATAACTATTTATTTTTCAAACAATTCCAAAAACCAAAAACCAATCAGCCAAAATTCGAGATATTTGAGAGAGAGAACAAAACAAAATAAATGTACATATGCTATAATTGCTTACATTAATTAACTTAATTTACCATTTACACTGTACATATATTTTACATTTGTCTCTTTTGAAAGCTAGCACGTTTCACGCAGTAGACAAAGAGAGAGAGATAGATTATGGATAAGCAGAGAGAGAAAGAGAGAAATTGGCTCAAGAGAGAAAACCAGGGCTGAATTCGTCTTTAAATACTTAAATATACCTAAATATACTTAAATACCAGGGCTGATACACAATAAGAGCGCGCGCGTGCGATCATATGGTATACGTTGACGAATACTTAGTCGATGTGTTTAGTTTTAGTTTGTTGTGATTACGTTTCAGACGCTTTGCTCCATTGCACTCGCAAGTTAAACCAGTCACAGGAATATACATATGGACATTTGGCAAGAATCTCACAAATCTGTCTAAATACAAATACAAATCGTATGTGTGAAAAACAACAAGAAATGTGGTTTACTTTCCAGAGAGAGACAACGCCAGAGAGAGAGAGTATCAAAGAGTGAGAGATTTTTCGGTGGGTGGGTGATTGGCGCGTGTAGCTCTCCTGTAAAGGGGCCACCGTTTATGGTACATATCTATCTCAATGGTATTTATACCAATTTCATCCATTTTTATGGTACTGCCACCATAAAGGGCACGCCGCCACTTGTGTGGATTTATTTCTGTGTATATTTACATATGTATGTATGTTACCTCTGCGCGATAACAAATGACATTGAATTGATGAACGAACGCTTGTGTTTGTTTGTTTTACAACCGGTTTCACATACGTAGTTTCTGTGCTGATAAGCCAGCCACCAGCCATCTCTCTCGCTTATCATCCAACCGTGAGACGGGGATTTTGGTACACTCTCGGTCTCGCACACGCGTGCACCCATACCAAATCGCAGAATCTTTCGATTCAATAAACACACACAAATACACACGCATGAGTGGGAAGAGCGGAAGGTACACGAATACGCTCGCAGGTGATATAAACAAACAAACAAATGTAATGCATATAAACTTGCGGTAATGCCAGGGCTGGGGATGTAAGAAATTTCGTGTGGAAATTCAAATTTTTAACCGCTACATCAATTTATTTTGTAAACGAATGTTTCGGATTGGTACTGATAGTTCTAGTTATTATAGTTGTAGCTGATATTCACTATAATTTTCGCGACCATTGCAAATCCGCACAACAATTGGTTTTCCTAATCCCCATGACCAATGCAGACAGATCTGAGATCCGTTTCGGGCATCCAGGTAGAATGGATTCTCTAAATGTATTCTCTAAATGGGTTTATGATCACCATTCGGGTTTTACCTTTTACTTGGAAGCGAAATCATAAAGATTTTGACTCCGGGCGCTGCACTTTTCGACCCAAACCGTGACCACACCAGACACCCATCCGTTCATCCGTCTGTGCCGTTGTTTGCTTTTGCGTTTTGTCTCTCAGTGGTGTGTGTGTGTGTCCCAAAATAAATATGCTAATTTTTATGCACGCTCTACTGACGTCACAAGTGGTCTGAGCGGGGGGGAGCTGATAGCAGTCCGTGGTGGTGTTGGTGGTAGGTGGTCCCACCACTATCACTGCGATGGAGCGTGCCCAGGTCCCTCTGGGCAGTGGAAAAGTTCTCGATGAGCTCTCTCTCTCTCTCTCTCTCTCTCTCTGTGTTGGGGGGCTATCAGTGCGATACGAGCGGCAATGTGGAGTGGATTGGAAGGTGCTTAAGTCTGAGGCAACGTCTGACTGGCTTCCGTTCTTATCATTTGATTTCTTTCATTGCAGCCTCTCAGACCAAAGAGGAAACAGAATAAAGAAAGTATAAAGCTTGTTTGTGGCACCTCCTTCCCCATCCCTATCCAACATGCGCTTCCAGCGGCTCTTGCAAATGCGCAGATTGGCGACCAGCGCCAGCGCCAGCGCCACCCTGATGCGTGCGCCCAAACAGACGACACACCACAGCACGATGGGCACGTCCCTGAGTGTGAGGACAATGGCGGGCAGCGGGGCAGCGATACCGGAACTCACGAAGGTAGGCAATGTCGAGTATTCGTGGTGCGGTGAGTTTTGGTTGCCTTGCCCTGTGAATGGTGGTGGCTGTGGTGGTTGCAATGTGGGCGTGGCATCGCTCTGTACCATCACAAATGGTGGTTGCTGCCAACCATAAACCACCACCACCACCACCATCATCTTCCACCGCTGGCTGTCCACTCCTCCTGCCGTACAGTTGTGCACAAAATGAAATTTGAATATCTTTATTGGTGCTGCCAGATCACGGACAATGTGCAACGTGGCAACTATGCGACACTGAACGACGCTGATGTGGCCCACTTTGAGAAGCTGCTGGGCACGAATCATGTCCTCACCGAAGACCTAGAGGGATATAACATTTGCTTCCTCAAGCGGATACGTGGTATGATAATGTTTTCCCTGCCCAGAGCACAGTTCTCTGCGACTATGTTTGCCAAACGATTTTTATTTCCTAGACTTCAAAGCCAAGCAAATAGTTAGAGGCGAAAAATGAAAAAAAAATCTTCTTGACTGATTGATTTGTCGCTTACAGGCAACAGCAAACTGGTACTGAAGCCCGGCAACACGGAGGAAGTGGCCGCCATTATGCGCTACTGCAACGAGCGGAAGCTGGCCGTGGTGCCACAGGGTGGCAACACGGGTCTGGTGGGCGGATCGGTGCCCATTTGCGATGAGATTGTGCTGTCGCTGCAGCGGCTGAACAAGGTGCTGTCGGTGGACGAGGTAACGGGCATTGCGATCGTTGAGTCGGGCTGCATTCTGGAGAACTTTGACCAGCGGGCGAGGGACGCGGGTCTGACGGTGCCGCTGGATCTGGGTGCCAAGGCCAGCTGCCACATCGGTGGCAATGTGTCGACGAATGCGGGCGGAGTGCGCGTGGTGCGTTACGGCAATCTGCACGGCTCTGTGCTGGGCGTGGAGGCGGTGCTGGCCAACGGCCAGGTGCTCGATCTGATGTCCAACTTCAAGAAGGACAACACCGGCTACCACATGAAGCATCTGTTCATTGGCTCCGAGGGCACACTGGGAGTGATCACGAAGCTCTCGATGCTGTGTCCGCACTCCTCGAAGGCTGTCAACGTGGCCTTCATCGGCCTCAACTCGTTCGACGACGTCCTCAAGACATTCGTCAGCGCCAAGCGCAATCTTGGCGAGATTCTCAGCTCTTGCGAGCTGATAGACGAGCGGGCCCTGAACACAGCTCTACAGCAGTTCAAGTTTCTCAAGTAAGTGGATCGAATCTCCGGCAATGATCTTCCATTATTTGTATTCCTTCTGCTCGACAGCGCCCCCATCTCGGGCTTTCCCTTCTACATGCTGATCGAGACCTCGGGCAGCAACGGCGACCATGATGAGGAGAAGATCAATCAGTTTATTGGCGACGGGATGGAGAGGGGCGAAATCCAGGATGGTACTGTCACCGGCGACCCAGGGAAGGTGCAGGAGATCTGGAAGATACGCGAAATGGTGCCCCTGGGCCTCATCGAGAAGAGCTTCTGCTTCAAGTACGACATCTCGTTGCCGCTGCGCGATTTCTATGGCATTGTGGACGTGATGCGGGAACGTTGCGGCTCCCTGGCCACCGTCGTCTGCGGCTACGGCCACCTGGGTGACTCCAACCTGCATCTGAATGTCTCTTGCGATGAGTTCAACGATGAGATCTACAAGCGTGTCGAGCCATTCGTGTACGAGTACACCTCCAAGCTGAAGGGCAGCATTAGTGCCGAGCATGGCATTGGCTTCCTCAAGAAGGACTATCTGCATTACTCGAAGAATTCGGTGGCCATCGACTGGATGCGCGACATGAAGAAGCTCCTTGACCCCAATGGCATCCTTAATCCCTACAAGGTTCTCAACTGAACAGGCAGGATCATGCTCAGTGATAGATCAAAGATGTAGGTAGAGATGTAGATCTCATCCATCTCCAAAAGTTCTTTTTTTTTTTCGTGCCGCCTGGTTTTTTTTTTGTTAATTTTATTTTGTAATCCGTGTAAAGTATACCCAATAAAATGTGTAAAAAATCATTTGATTTTGATTTAAATAGGTAATGGTAAATAATTACACAGTAACTCAGCGTCTAAACGCTCCCATGACCGTAATTCAAACACACAGCCTTAAGGGTAGGTCAAGGGTGAAGTTCACACACAGAAAAAGAGAGCTTTAGGGTGCGAGATCAAGGCGCAGCAGAAGATAGAGGGCGGCTCAAGGTGGAGTGAGTGAGCGGTTTGGTATTGAGTTTTTTGTCCATACCCCAAACCCAATCACGCATCCAACTCCCACTCGAGCTTTCATTTAACAGCTAGCGATGGTCATATCGATGCCATATTGCTTTACTTAAAATATCAAAGTAATTTGGAATCTGAAAAAATATCGATATATTTGATAGGCTTTAATCAGCTGGTATAAATGGCCCAACCGGCAAAAGCTCCAAGTCCACATGTAGAGTGGCAACGCCAAGTGGCAGACCGATCGTGAAAAAACATTCCACAGTAGCGGCGCAAAAAACATCAGAGAGAGGAATCAAAATCAAATAAAATTTGCTTTCGTACGGTACACATTTTTGTTTGACAAAAAAGGAATAAGCGACAACAAGATGAGCGGGTAAGCAAAACTAACGGAACGAATAAAGTGAATGCAAATAATATGACACCCTTTGCTTGCGCCTGCATTTGGGTGCATTTCCCTCTGTTGGTTCCTCAGAAAGGCTGACATTGCACTCATTGGGCTGGCCGTGATGGGCCAGAATCTCATATTGAACATGGACGAGAAGGGGTTTGTGGTGTGCGCCTACAACCGCACGGTGGCCAAGGTCAAAGACTTTCTCGCCAACGAGGCCAAAGGCACAAATGTGATTGGCGCTGATTCACTGAAGGACATGGTGGCGAAACTGAAAACGCCGCGCAAAATTATGCTGTTGGTCAAGGGTAAGTCAGCACAGCACAATCTCCATCTACACGATTTCAATTTTTATTAAGTTAGATATTTTGGGCTCTAAAACCTGCTTATTGTAAGCGCTTTAAGTGTGGTTTTCGCTGGAGTGGCGTGGCGTGAAGCGATCGCGCTTGTACCCTGCCACCTCTGCCGGTGCGCGTGTGTTACCATGTGTGTGTGTGAGTGGAAGTCAAAGCAATGTCATTAATCGCTTTATTGTTGCTGTTTTTTTTTTTGCAAGCTCAGTGCATTTTGCTGTACGGGATATGAGTGTATGAAATGGAGAGAGAGAGAGTGAGAAAAAAGTTATGATCTGCTCAGCAAGCTATCGCATTCAACGATACTACATTTGTTTTTGTTGCTTTTAATTCAGTGATGCTCAGTGAGCTCTTATTGAGCTGTGACTTGTGCACCTGTGACTTTCGTATGCAAACGCATGCAAAAATATATCAATATGAGTAAATCACTACAAAGTTACCTTGAAACGCGGATCTGACAGACTCGATAGCTTCCGGTTGCAATCACTTTCACCCACACATGTTCACATGGAATATCTCCAAGTCACATTCAGTGACTCTCACTGTTACTCAGCACAGGTGATGCTCATCTCTAATGCACACACACGCGCACACGCATGCAAATTGCTATTCTCGCATGTTAATTTGCGTGACCGGCTTATCTCTCCTACCTACCGAAATTCTCTGACATTCATTATAGGTCATACATGCGAGGCGACCGCTGTGACAGTGTAATAGGGGGATTTCCTCGCACATTTTTGGTGGCACAAAACAATCTTTAACCACCGTTGCCTCTGCCAGTGATTCATTATTGTTATATAGAAACCGAAAAACGACCGCTAGATAGATAGATAGATGAAATGCTATCGTAAATACTTGCCGGCCTTATCTGGGGCTGGAGAAGTGCTTGGCAAGGGACGACTTGGGGGTGACCTCAAAGCAAGGTTAGCCATGCTTTGGACTGGCTGGCGTGACTTTCTAAATCGGCAGAACAACCAATTAACCTTGTCTAATCGCGCTCTAT
The DNA here is from genome assembly GCF_008121235.1 of Drosophila subobscura. Lineage (NCBI taxonomy): Eukaryota > Metazoa > Arthropoda > Insecta > Diptera > Drosophilidae > Drosophila > Drosophila subobscura. The sequence goes on along the minus strand of NC_048530.1, from coordinate 17,256,599 downwards.
GCTTTTCCAATCCACGTTTCAGCCGGCAGCGCCGTCGACGACTTCATTGAGCAACTGCTGCCGCTGCTCTCCCGCGGCGATGTGATCATTGATGGCGGCAACTCAGAGTACCAGGACACGTCGCGTCGCTGCGCCGAGCTGGAGAAGCTGGGCCTGCTCTTTGTGGGCTCCGGCGTTAGCGGTGGTGAGGAGGGTGCCCGGCACGGACCCAGCTTGATGCCCGGCGGCCATGAGGCTGCCTGGCCCCTGATCAAGCCCATCTTCCAGGCCATCTGCGCCAAGGCCGATGGCGAGCCCTGCTGCGAATGGGTCGGCGACGGGGGCGCTGGACACTTTGTCAAGATGGTGCACAATGGCATCGAGTACGGAGACATGCAGTTGATCTGTGAGGCCTACCACATAATGCAGAGCCTGGGTCTGTCCGCTACCCAGATGGCCGATGAGTTCGGCAAGTGGAACTCGGCCGAGCTGGACTCTTTCCTCATCGAGATCACGCGCGACATTCTCAAGTACAAGGACAGCAAGGGGCATCTGCTGGAGCGGATTCGTGATACGGCCGGCCAGAAGGGTACGGGCAAGTGGACGGCCATCGCCGCCCTGCAGTACGGCGTTCCCGTGACGCTCATCGGTGAGGCAGTCTTCTCCCGCTGCCTGTCCGCCCTCAAGCAGGAGCGCGTCCATGCCAGCGGCGTGCTCAAGGGTCCCTCAGCGAAGCCGAGCGTGGCGAATGTGACCAAGTTCCTGGACGACATCAAGCACGCCCTGTACTGCGCCAAGATTGTTAGCTACGCACAGGGATTCATGCTGATGCGCGAGGCGGCCAAGGAGAACAACTGGCGGCTGAACTACGGCGGCATTGCACTGATGTGGCGCGGCGGCTGCATCATACGCAGCGTCTTTCTGGGCAACATCAAGGACGCCTACACATCGCAGCCGCAGCTGTCCAACCTGCTGCTGGACGACTTCTTCAAGAAGGCCATCGAGCGGGGACAGGACTCGTGGCGCGAGGTGGTGGCCAATGCCTTCCGCTGGGGCATCCCCGTGCCAGCGCTCTCCACCGCCCTGAGCTTCTACGATGGCTATCGCACCGCCAAGCTGCCGGCCAATCTGCTGCAGGCGCAGCGCGACTACTTTGGTGCTCACACCTACGAGCTGCTCGGCGACGAGGGCAAGTTCCATCACACCAACTGGACGGGCACTGGCGGCAATGTCTCCGCCAGCACATACCAGGCATAGCCTGTGGCACCCCTCTCACACACAAACACACACATACACACACGCACACGCACAGACAACACAACACGCATTCCATGTCATAAGGTAAATAGTTGGATGTCCCTCCGTTGGGGAGCTGTAACAAAAGATTACAATTGTTTTTTTTTATAGGGTAGCAGTACCTATTTATAACGTTACTATATATATATGCATGTATGTATATATAATTTCATATTGTTTTTAAACATAATATTAAATTGGTGTTTTTTTTTTGTTGCTAGCAAACGATAGCGATTCCTTCACTTCACTGGTGGTTCAAAAATAAGGCCTACATATGTAACTTGACTTCCATAAGATCAACAATGGGCAAAAAGCTTTATCCAACTAGAATTGTGTGTAACGAGTCTTTCGAGCTGTAAATATACATATTATTTATCTGCGAGCAGGGCAGGGCTTTTGTACAAGCAGCATGGCGGCATCCGGCATCCTCAATCATCCAGGGGGCTGAGTGTCTTCTTGTTCTCGATGACCAGCTTGTCCGCCGTGTATAGGTGGCCGATGATGACCTACAAGCGTCATGGAATAGGTTAACAAACCGATGGAAACTCTTATCACACTGACGACGTAGAGCCCGATCCGATAAGGATGGCGTCAGTCAACATTCAGTGGCGATGCGCGCACGCGGTCTGACAGCTGATGCACCACAACCCAACAACTTACCTGCCGCCGTATCAGCTCCAGATTCTGTTTGCCCGCCTCCATTTGTCGATCGATTTCAGCAAAGTCTCGAATGGCCTTGTTGGCGCGGAATGCGTCGCGTATCTTGCGAACAGCGTACATTCTGTGGATGGGGTGGGAAATGGGGTATCATTACGACAATGTTCGGTGTTCAATTTCATCACAAACGAACCGAAAGTTGTAAGCGGGCAGCTTTTCCGATTCCCGCAATAAATTCCGGTACAGCGTGATGGCCTGGCGACGTGTTGACATCTTGTTATGCTGAGCAGGTGGCGCAGAGGGGACAGCGAATGGGCAAGTGGCGCGTGCTGGTTGCAGTTTGATGCGCGTTTTAATTGATAATATCGTGTTATTGTCGAATTGTCGCTGTGTATGGGGGGTTTCGGATTACTTTACTTTGTGCCGCTTGATGACATAAAAAAATACATTGTTGCAGTAGGTGGGGAGCGGGGAAAACACCACTGTAAAATACTAGAGTTCTAGCAGCACAAGAGGTTTGGTATTTCTGAGGCTACGGTCGCACTGGCAATTGGCCATCCGAAATGCATATTTTATGAAGGAGATGCAAGGAAGCTTAACTATTAATTTATTTAAGTTGAACTAACAGCAATAGAGGTAATTAAAAATCAATGATTATTATGAAATTATATCAAAGATGATATATCTGAAGAGGTGTGTGGGTATAAGTGTCATCACCCTATCAAAAATTCACTTTGATTTAGTATTAATTGTGTTGGCATTTTGAAAAAAAGCCGGTTAATGACCCATTACATAAGATGCAAAACATACTTATGTACATATGTTTTTGTAAACTTTGAAAATTAATAATTGGTTGGTTTGTGAGTTCACTAGTGATAAACAGCATTTTTCTACTCCCTCGCCTAAGGTCACACCATCGATGGCATCGATAGTTACCACTAAAATATTATCGATAAATCGAACTATAATTTTCGTGTTGTTTGTTGTTCTTTTTTTTGTTCGTTACATAGCACGCTGAATACAAATACCTTAAGGTAAATAAAAATCAGCTGAATAAAAAGGTGATAATGAGAAGTGTAGTTCTCGTCAAGAAAGCAGAAATTACCGGAATGCGTGACCCTTGAAACAAGTCCAGAAAAGGCACCTATGTACGTCACATAGAACTACTCCCCATGCATGGGCTGTTCTGTGCGCAACGGGTTGGAGATGGAGAGAGTGAAAACCGAAAATCGGTGCTAAACAAATAAAAAAAATACTAGTTACTAGTGAGAAAACATGACGCATTGTTTGCATTTGTGTGCGCGCGTGTGAGCCGCGTTTATGGGTGTGTGTGAGAAAGTGGAGAGAAAAGTGGTTTGATTATGACAATGCCCGCAATGCAGCAACAAGCCAAATTGGTGTTACACGGCTAACTGGCTGCTTGTGTTCTGTGCGTAATGTGCTCGAAATAAGCAATAACAAAAAAAGGCCATTAATTTCGTCAGATCCAAATAAGCACTCACACAGCTCCACGAACACACACACATACGCATACGCCTTGTATCGATAGCCATACCCTTCTTTCCGATAGTGTGAAGCATATGCAGTTACGGTAAAGGTACCATAATTATAAAGTAATAGGGCACTGCGGCCTCTCTTATCAGCATAACTGCTGTTTATGATACTTTCAAGCGAAAGGTCTCTAGAAAGACTGCCTGTCCATGGTACGAGTTTCTTTCCCGCTCCTCCGACACACGCCCACACACACATCTATCGATAGTACCCATTCAATACGCCACCGTTTCGATAGCGAGAGCATATGCAGTTACTGTTTTCTTGCTTGCCCGCTCCACTGTTCGCTGAGAGCCTGTTCCATGTAAATTGTGTAATATTTTCCCAAACTTAAAGTATTCACCGAGTGAGCTTAATTGGGCCCGAGGCCTGCCAACGCTCTCCCTCCCACCCACTCCGGTTGTGAAAACCGAATGGCGGTGAACGGAAAGCTGTGTAAGGCTGATTTCCATGCAATTCGATTCAAGCCGAGATTGAGATTGTTCGGCGGCTGCCGTCTCATCTGCATATTGCCCAATCTCCATCAAAATGCAACTTTTTGTTCTCGGTTTGCGTGTTTTTTTATGTTTTTTTTTTGTAAGCCCCCACCCACCCGCGCATTCTTTTTTGATTGTTTTATCGCTACGCTACGTACGTTGTCGCTGCGGCTGCGGTGTTATCTTGTACCTTTCCGGACGTGGGGGCTGTGTGAAATACCGTTTCTATATGGAGCGTGGGCGGCCGGAGCTGCAGCCATTTTATTAATATTTTTTCTGTTTCTGTTTTTTTTTTTGTGTTCTGTCCAACCTTCAGTCAGAGATCAGCCCAATCAGAATGCTTTCGCTGCAGAATCAACGGCAACCGAAAACAAGCGCCCTGGTGGACGACTATGAAATCTCGGACACCGTGCTGGGCCTGGGCATCAACGGAAAGGTGGTGCAGTGCACCAATCGGCGCACCAAACAGAACTACGCCCTCAAGGTGCTGCTGGACAATGAGAAGGCCCGGCGCGAGGTCGATCTGCATTGGCGTGTCAGCGGCTGCAAGCACATCGTCAACATAATCGATGTCTACGAGAATACGTACAGCGGCCGCAAGTGCCTGCTGGTTGTGATGGAGTGCATGGAGGGCGGCGAGCTCTTCCAGCGCATCCAGGACAAGGCCGATGGGGCGTTCACGGAACGCGAGGCGGCACAGATAATGCACGAGATCTGTGCGGCGATAGACTATCTGCATAGTCGCGATATCGCGCATCGCGATCTTAAGCCCGAGAACTTGCTCTACACCACATCCCAGCCAAATGCGATCCTGAAACTGACAGACTTTGGCTTTGCCAAAGAGACCTTCACCAACGACACCCTCCAGACGCCCTGCTACACGCCGTACTATGTTGGTAAGTGATTTAATGCTTTAATGCTTTGCTCTGCTCTGCTCTGCTCTGCTTAAACTTAACCAAATTTCAATGTTTGGCTTAGCTCCCGAAGTGCTGGGACCCGAGAAATACGATAAAAGCTGCGACATCTGGTCGCTGGGAGTGGTCATGTACATTATTATGTGCGGCTTTCCGCCGTTCTACAGCAACAATGGCTTGGCCATTTCGCCGGGCATGAAGAAGCGCATCCGCACCGGGCAGTATGATTTTCCCGATCCAGAGTGGACGAACGTTAGCCAGTCGGCCAAGGACTTGATCAAGGGCATGCTGAATGTGGATCCCAGCAAGCGTTTGCGCATCCAGGATGTGATACGCAACAAGTGGATTGCCCAGTATAATGCTGTGCCACAGACACCGCTCTGCACTGGCCGCATGCTCAAGGAGGGTGAGGAGACCTGGCCGGAGGTGCAGGAGGAAATGACCCGATCCCTGGCCACCATGCGAGTGGACTACGATCAGGTAAGACGAGCTTGTTGCTGGCCTGGAGTCTAAAACTAATGCTCCTCCTTTTCCTTCTCTATTTGGCAGATGCAAATCAAGGCGCTGGACAAGTCGAACAATCCGCTGCTGACAAAGCGAAGGAAAAAGATTGAGGAGATCTATGGAACAAATGCCACGGCACGAAACTAGACAACAACAAAACGCAAACAGAGCAACAAGAAAACATACAACATGCTACATACTACTACGGCCAATCCCCGAGTGAGAGTGAGGAGCAGTAAGGAGCAAGAATAGGTAGAAAGGAGTAGGAGTAGGAGTAGAATGGAGTACACGCGGGCACGACAGAGGCCATCAAATCAGACGATGGTTGTTTTTACCACATAAGAAAGGACAACGTTGCAGTGCGCTGCATAAGCTAATGCTATAACTAGCGACAGCCACTACTACTACTATAACTAAAAACTAAACAAACTACTCCATGATGTTGTGTTACGTTATGTCTTACGTTTTCTTTCCTTGTCCATTTATCTAATGTATGTATTGTGTATGTATAATCCATTTCCAGGATAAAGGTTCTTAGGGTATATTTGTAGTCTGAAAAGTGCTATTTTTTTTGGAGAAGAAAAGAAAAAAAAACATACTTAAAAAACCAACTCTTAACTAAGCAAAGAAAACAAAAAGGAACATGCAGAGAGCCAAGAGCAAGCCTAGCTAGCTAGCCCATCATCCCCTTCTTCCCCCTTCTCCCCACCATCCCCAGTTTTATCTGCTGCATTTTCGTATGCTTCAGTCTCGTTTTCATTTTTTAAGCGTGTTTGATTTGTAATTCACCAAATTTTGTTTTTATTTTGTCTGTACTTTCGACTTTTGATTATGTTATATCAATATATGTATGTATGTACTGCGTGTCTGTATACGGTACGGGTGTACAACAAATTATAACGATTATAAGCCAGTTAACGTAAACGTAAACGTTAGGCTAGCTGCCTGCTGTCCTGTCCTGCCTGCAAATTTCAATGTTTTGTTGGTTATCATATCATTTGCTGACTCTGCAAGCGATATACCATTTTACCGTATAGCGTATTTTGTAGTTTATAAACAAAAACAAAAAACAAAACAACAAAAATCAAAAAGCTTATTTTACTATGATTAAAATCAAAAACTATATACACGAAAATGATTTTGTTGGAGTTTTGCTTAAGCAAAAAAAGGAAGTGGGGAGCAATTGCTCGATCCGAGCGAGATGAAGGTTGATCGCACCAGTGGCAAAGCGAAGGATTGGAATTGCAAGATCAAAGTTAACAAGAATTAATAACCATCGCAGCTAGCAGGTTTACTCAAGGAGTGCAAGAGTGTCGCTTACGTGTACAAATCCAAGGTATTGTCGATCTTTGTAGATATATTTGAATGCGAAGCATAATTTAACAAGATTTCGAATAATTCAGTACTTCGTGGATGGCCTCTGCTGATTTCTTAGCTGTGGTGTCTCTGATATACCAGCCTAACCGCTCCCACCATTAAGCTACAACACGAAAAGGCCATTAGAGTGTGTCCCTCATCTTCTGCTGCCGCTGTCCTGGCAATCGGGGAAACATAGGACAATGCCACTGCCAGCGGTCTGGGCGTCCCAATAAAAAATCTGTGGAGAATTCGTTTTCATGCTAAGTATTTTTGGGGGTTTTCTTTATTGATGGTTTAACAGTGCAACCTAGATAATAAATACACATATACATTCATACATATTGTACGTGCGAACATACACACATACATGCATACATGCTCGCAAATACATGTACATATGTATGTATGTATGTGTGTCATGAACTTGTGCAGGTGTGTGCTGGGGTATTGGGAGTGGAGTGAGTAACGGAAACTAATCCATGGCTTATAAATATTTATAAGATGGGGGAGGGTATTCCCCGCTCTTTGAGTCGCGTATTGCTTTTGCCACTACCTAACCTCGGCGTAACCTTGTAAAGTTACATAAAGCGATAGAAAAAAGGTTGAAGTGAGCGATGCATGAAGAGGCGTACAGGGAAGAAGCTATGAATAGGGTGATTCGTGTTCCTGAAAAGGATTTCATGGACTGGGATCATACAAAAAATACAACAGATTCGATTCTGCGTTACAATTTTTTGTTGGAAGACCGTAATCTTAGCAGGCAATTAATACGAACACGTTTTCTGGCTTTTTTTTTTTTTTAGGAAGAAAATGGCACGCGGAATGCCTATTTATGCAGCATCCTGCCACTTTTTTGTTCAAGCATTTACATTATGCACGTGGGCAAGCGATAACAAATTTTCTCTTTGATTTTCGTCATTTATTCAAAAATTCATTAACAGAGCCTTTGGGTGGGTTGAGGGTTTAGGTGCCTGCGAATCTCCGTCATTAATACATATACCCACAGCATTGCAGGCTGCGTGCGTGTGTGTGTGATCGTGTGATCGTGTGAGTAGAGGGGGGGTGCATTCAGTTGTAGTTCGAATTTCGAACCAACGGCTAAACTCTAACGGTATCTGGTATCTACGACTACTACAATAGTTAACAATTGACATGCATACACGCATGTACCTAGAATAGCTACTCTAACGGTTTCTCCTCTCTCCTACTCTTTTCTCTTCTCTTTTCTTGGGAGTCGAACCAACTTTCTCTCCTTATTCGCTTCTGTTCCATTTTAATTGTTTTGGTTTTTTGTTTCGCTTCTCATTCTCATTCACTTTTTGTTTTTTCATTTGTTTGTTTTTTGTTTTGTTTTGTTGTTGTTGATTGCATTTATCAAGTTACAAAAAAATTGTGTGTGGAAGAACAATATCTGCTTAGAAAAATACATTTGGTTTTTTTCCCCACTTTCTGGTCTCCTATCCTCTCTTCTCTTCTCTTGTATTTTGTTTTGTTTTGTGATTTCTGTACCTATTTTGTTGTCGTTTTGTTTTAAGTGTATTATTTTGTGTGTGTATTTCTGATTCTGTTCTGGCCTTAACTTTAGTTTTAATGGCAGATAAACGAGATTCGCCGTAGTTCTCGGGTCCTCCCATCTAATAGTTGAACTTTAAATTCCTGCATTCGGTTCCCGTGTGCCTGGTTGTCCTCTTCTCTCATCAGCATCAATTTATTAATTATCCATACTCTTCGTTCTCATCTTCCATCGTTTGGTTTTCTCCATGATTATTATTGGCTGCCGTCTCTCTATTTCCTATTTCCTTTTTAGCTATAGTTTTGTAAACTGAAGGTACATTTGCCACCAATGGCGAGGCGAGGCGAGGCAAGGCGCGGTGCGCCAGTTCCGCCCTCCGTCGAGACTCAATCTCGGCTTGTCAGGTTCTCCCTTAAAGGAAGCTGTCGCAACTGTTCTCCGCCTCGCTGTTTGAGCAGTCCATGGCCGGCAAGGATCCGCCACGGCGATAGGCCGCCTGCCGCTTCTCCGGCTGGCTCCTCTGGCTGCTCGTGCTAGACGAGCATCCGCTCCCGCTTCCGCTGGCACCAGTCAAACCGCCACTTAGGTAACTACTGCGGCGGCTGGATGTGGATGGAGCGTCGGGCTGTGCCACGGCATTGAGACGGGGAAAGTATTTGTACAGCTCCAACAACTGGTTGAGCTTGTGGTGCGGCTTGTACTCGACATCGTCCAGGGACTGGGCCGCCGAGCTGCTGCTGCTCAGCGGCGTCCAGAAGGTGAGGCCGAGCTGGGCCAGATGACCTCCCTGCAAATGATAATTCGTTAAATGCGTTCGTTAATATTCAGTGTGTATGGCACTGGCCGCCCTTCAAGGCAATACCCACCTTGATATCCGTCTCCAGCTTGTCGCCGATCATGGCGCACTCGTGTGGCTTGACATTGAGGAAATTACAGGCCGCATAGAAGATCTCCGGATGCGGCTTCTCCCAGGGCAGATCCGAGGAGACCAACACGCAGTCAAAGTAGCCGCGCACATTCAGGCGGGCCACCTTCTCCCACTGGGCGTTCGAGGGGCCGTTCGTGATGAGGGCCAGGGCATAGCCGGCCCGACGCATTCGCGTCAGCAGCTGCACATAGTCCGCTGGGACGGCCAGGTAGCGGTACCGCAGCCGCAACCACTGCGGATAGATCTCATCGGCGAAGTGCTTGTACTTGGGCGGCAGCGACTCCCGCCACAGGTGGGTGCGCCACGAGTCCAGCGAGGTCTGCGTGTTGTCCGGACAGCGGCGGAAGGATTTCAGAAAGGTCTGCGTGGAAAGCAAGGCATCATCTTTGCTGAAATGGTACTGCGACTCGAGTAGATCTGAGAGCTGTAAATAAAACAAAACAAACACGCAAACACACGTTGGTTGTTAATCACCAGAAATGAACCGTTGTACCGTAGTCGTAATCCGCCGTATCAGTGCATTGATCAAACTGCAATCGTTGCCCCCACCTCTTGGCAAACGCACAAATACACTCGTACCCAAGCACACGCACACACACACGTGCATGCACACAGTTGCACACACTTGAGTAAACGAATTATATTTTTTTTGGGTGCGCGCGTGCGACGTGCTTGGGCGCATCCGTCCGGGTCTCGGGTCGGGTGGGGTGCTTCGACGACGTAACAGCCAGCGCCACTCAGCAGTGGAAAATTTTCTAGACGATGCCTCACCGCGCGCGCACCAGAGTTGGACGGGCGGGCGCTTGGTTGGCCCTTCCCCCAATGTTCGGATCCCAACAATATTCACCTTGCGTATGGCTTTGGAGTCGCCGGCTCTGGTGGGGATCAGAGTGTTGTCCAAGTCAAAATAGAAGGCAGAGATCTTCGCACATTTCGACTCAAAAAGTGTGGTCTGCTTGGAGGAGAGTTTACTAGCTGCCATGGGGGCCTCGCACAAACTCGGAAGCTGTTTGTACGGTGGTCAACGGGGAAACAAAATCAAGACGGGTCAAATGGGATTTGGGTATTATTCGAAGTGTTCGAAAATCGCGCGCAAAACAGGCCCTGGTTATTGTTGTTGCAATTCGGTTTGCTCAAAAGTTGGACGCGGCAACTAAATTTAACAAAAACGTTGGACTAAAGTTAAAAAGGGGGAACAGGTGAGTGTAGCGAGAGCGAAGCTATGACTGAAAGAAAGTGCTCTCGGGCCGTGGGCCTCGCGGCGCACGCTTGACAGTTGGCAGCGAAAGTCTGTGCACAGCGGGCTCGATTCAAATATTTTCATGCGCGAGAGCTCGGACAGACTGAAGTGTTTCGCCCAGGCACCTACCTTCTCTACTCAGTATTGTGTGCTTGAGCTGATTGGAACCGATATTATATCTCCAACTATCCTAACATTTGCACAGCCAACATGTGGTGGCGGCGCCCATTTTGTGCGTTGAATTCTGTACGGCACTGTGCGCTCGAGCGCCATGCTCTTGGCCAGTGTGCGCGAACGGTGCGACATTATATCAGATTCAGAGTGCGCTGTCAGGCCAGCCATGAGTCAGAGCGAGCCCACAATACATGGAGAGGGGGTGGGTTTTCCCAGCTGGCTCAAAGACTTCATAAGTCGTGCGCAATAATTGACAAACTTGTTTTCGTTTTATTTCAGGAAGCAAAACAAAGTTCTTTGTTGGCTAAAAATACATTTCATTAACATTTTGAAGACTTACAACACTGCACACAGATATTTTTTGTCGATAGCTCCTGTACGATAGCTGAGCGTGCGATATTTGGCAGGTGCCAGCCTCAGGGCTCATTCCACTTTGTCATCCCTAGGACGCCAGCCCGACGCAATAATTTTTAACCGCTGCTGCTAAAATGAGCGTTAAAGCGGAGTTAAATAATTCCGATATGAACATGGAACTGCTGGCTCCAGGTGGGTAATAGCTGCGGTGCCGCTCCACATACCTATCTGATAATTGCTTTGCTGCTCCTAGAAACGATACTAAAAACAGACGATGATAGTGCGGAGTCGAAACAGCAGCAAGAGAAAGAAGAAACGGTGGATCCAGAAGACTCCCCCTTGAAGGAGGACGAACTCATGTCGCTCGAAACGCTCCGCGAATCGCCCGTACAATGGCCCGAGAGATGTAAGTTGCGTGAATTTCCGTTTTGCGACCTTTTCTAATGGGCATTCCACAGTTCCAGGCATGGATGATTTCCTCACAATGTCCGATACACCAATGTACTCACCCATCGCGGAGACACAAAGCATCCTGACCGCCGAGGACATGGTAAAGATAAACCGTAAGTTATTGTAAGAGTATTACCACACAAAATGATAATACTACAATGGAAATATATTGCACAGGTCTGTCCAAGATGACGCCGGAGGAATTGATAGCGAAGATCAAGAGAATGCATGATGAAATCTATCAACTGGGCCTAATGGAGGCCAAGGAAATGACGCGTGGCAAGCTGTTGGAAATCTTCGATCGCAATCCCAAGCGTTACACCTGACCCAAATTACGCCATTTCAGAGGTGTATGGGATGGGACCACCCTCAGACCATTTCCCATTGCCCATCCAACGAATCCATAACCATAACCGCGCACTCCATTATGCGTGCTTAGGTTTAAGTAGTTTTGCAAGCCCCTCTAATTATTGTTAATTTTGCGATGAGAATGTTATCCATAAGAATTGTACATACTTCTTTGTTTATTTACAAAGGCACCAAGATTATGCGAGATTTCCTTTGATTTGCAACAGTAGAACAGTAATGTTTATTAAAGCATTGATTACAATAGACAACTACCAGATATCCAGAGGGGTGTGTGTGTGTGTGTTGTGCTTTCCGAATTGAAAGAAAGTGTGGCTATGGTACTACAGGGGGTGGTGGTGGTGGTGTTGTGGGAGAAGGCACAGTTCTGTTTAATTCCACTATGCATATCTATTTATTTATATTTATTAACGCAATAATTCAACCACTATGTGATGTGTGTGTGTTTCTTTTTGTTTAATACTTTGGATCCTTACTTTACTCCTGCCACTGCATACCAAAACGCTGCTCAAATGTGATCCGATTATAGACACCGGCATCGGCCAGCTGTAAGGGGTCCGTGTAGTAGGCAAACCGTCGGATATCCATCATGGCAACATCGAACATCTGCTTCCAGCTGGTCAGATCCGTCACACTCATGTGGATGGGCAGCTGTGGATCGGGTATATCGATGGCCGCCTGCAGGCGATCGAATGCCTCGGCAATTGGGCCCACCGACAGATTCACCCAGTATTCACCCGGAAAGCGTTTATTCTCACAGAACGGCGCCCCCTTCCGCATGATAAACACCAGCATGAGTATCTCGTAGCGTTCGGAGTTCTCGTAGAAGCGTTTGGTGCGTGTCTTCTCCACAAAGTCGATCAGCAGAATCAACGGCGTGTAGTTCTGTAAATGCATCAACAGCTCCCGATCTGTCCACAAATAGCGTCCGCCCTTGACACTCAGCAAGCTCATATTTCCGGAAAGCTGATGATGTGGCTGCTGCTGCTGTTGGTGTGGTTGCTGCTGCTGCGGATGATGATGGAGCTGCTGCTGCTGCTGCTGTTGGTGGTGGTGCTGCTGCTGATGCGGCTGATGAGGTTGATGATGATGTTGCTGCTGCTGCTGCTGCTGTTGATGCTGATGCTGCTGATGCGTCTGATGATGTATGCCACCAGTGGAGGGGACCACTGTGGTGGGTGCTGCTGCTACACCTGCGTTTCCTGTATTCGATACGCTTGGGCTGGGCATAGCGACGACAATGCCGATGCTGCTGCCAGTCTGTCTCAGGCAGCTGACCTCCTCGACCATGTGCGATGACGGCAAATGCAATTAAGCCAAGTGGCCTGTACTGCTGCTGCTGCTGTTGCTGTGCTCTCTCTCTCTCGCCCTCTCTCTCGTTGCCCCTCTTTCGAACCAGGCCAAGGTCACAGCGAGTGGCAGAGAGTCAGTGAGTGGGAGTGCCACGTACCAACAACCGTGCCTCGCGTTACTTGTTGCAACCAAAACCACCCACCACCGACCGACCGACTGCCTGCCACTTTCAATTAATGCCGCACACGGAAACTTTCAATCAGAGTGGTTGGAAAACTGCTGCAGGAGTTCTGGATGGACGGACAGCCGCCATGAATGACCGACCGACCTGCACCCTTGGGACTCTGTTGCCAACCCAAATTCAATTCAATTCTATTCCACTGACAATGCCCAGCAGCAGCTCTGCTCTGGTGCCTCCTTCACTAGTCCACTGTCCCTGACGATTGTTCCAACGCAAATGCGTCTCTGCTGCTGCACAGCCATGGACTCGACTCGACTCGACTCGGTAGCAACTCGGTTTAGGTCGGAATCGGTCTCTGTCTTGGTCTTGCTCCCTCGCTCGCTCTGCCTGTCCCGTCTCGTTCCGTCCCAACTGTGGCGATGCGCGATGCGGCCTCATTCTGTTTTTGCGACTGCATTTTACTGTTAGTTGTGTGCTGGGGTGGGGGGCCTGCCAACTTATCTGCAGATGGTTTTAGATGCAAACAAAAATGAGTCATTTAATTTACAGTTAACCTGTTTATGTATCTCTGGCCTAAAATATTTAAGATTAATTTTAATATTTCATATTTTAAGTTTATATTTCTTATAGCATCAGAATCCCATTTTGCCTTCTACTGTGCTTTAGGAGCACTGCCAACTTATCTTTTGCATTAAAAATTATTTTAAATTTAAATTTTTGAGTGCTAAAATTTTAATTTGTAATTTAAATGCTGCGTTTTTTAATGGTTTAGTTGAAACAACGAAATAAAATCGTATGCAGCCCAGAACCACACTTTCTCTTACAATAATATCCATTCATTTTACAAAACAAAATATGCAAATGAATACTTTGGGATCTTAAGACCTGAATTAGCTTGGAATTAATATTAATATTAGAACAAAATCTCACATACATATTTAATAACTAAAAATTGATTTCTATAAGAGCTTTAAAACATTTTCCAACCGTCGCTGCCATTATAAAGATGGAAACTATCGACCGTCACATGGGAGATGGATAATTCCAATCTTTATAATGACAGGCATCAGCCATCCCATTTGTTTCAGCTCCTAAACGAAATTTAACACACTCAAAAAACAGAAAGCAACACGAAACAAATTACAAGACACAATAGATCCACCTCCTCACTCCTCTACATTTTTAGGTTTTTGTACCGAAATGATCTGGCAGTTCTTAGGCTTAATTAAGGCTGGCCACGCGCACATCGAACTCGTCCTTGTGCTCGTTCTTTATAAACCGACGCATGCCCACGAGAAGGTAACGCATTTTGGGCGCAGGCAGAACCACCAGGAGCACAGCCATCAGGGACTCGAATTTCTCGTAGGTGCCGCTTTTATATTCAATCAGCACCTTGCCGAATTCCTTGAATTGTTCCTGATTGATCACACTCCGCAGCTAAAAGGGGAGTGAAACAGATCATAGCCAGGATTAGCGCCAGCAATGGCATGGAAAACGTTTTGTCATTTACCTCGCGCAGCAGGTCTGCCCGTGATTCGGGCGCCACCTTCTCCGCCGGCTGACTGCTGGGCTCCGCTTTGATATTGTCCACCAATTTGTAGCGCTTTTTGGTGGCTTGTGTGGCCACCGAATCGTTGGCGCTGGGTGAGCTGCGCTCCCGTTTATGGATCTTCACCAGGCCGCTGCCAGCAGCGCCACTGCAGTTGAAGTCTATGCTCTGAAAGACACACACAAAACAAGGCTCAAAGCTATGGCTTATAGCTTCCGCAGGGAAGGAAAGGAATGGAATGCTTACCGAAACATTCGAGTCAAGGCGACTCATAAAATCCATGGCATTGGGCGCTGCATGGCCGAGGGTACGTCCCGCGGCGCTGGCATAATCAGCCGGTGTCCACGAATTGATGGAGTTGGCCATCTCCACCTTTCTGCAAACAAAAAACAATCGTTGGATCTTTGGCTGTGCTTCGAGCAGCGTCTGGCACACCACTTACATGGCCGACTCGTTGGCCTTGCGGAATGTGGCATTGTTGCCTGGCTCTCGTTTGATTGTTGGAATGACAGGCAGCGGTTCATCCTCCTCCACCTTGCAGACATTCGTCAGTGGCTGCTCCTCCTCCCGCACATCGGGCTGCTTCATCTGCAGATCAAGGATCAAGCATCAAGCATCAGTGGATTAGTGCATGAAATCTCAAGACTCACCGTCTGCTCGGCATGCTTGAAGAACTGCCGCAGCTCGCGCACAATGGGACCAAAGGGTGAGCTCTGCGGCCGTGCGCCCAGATGGCCACGTATCCACTTGGACAGCTGCTGCACCTGGGAGGCGTCCTGGAAGCGCGAGTCGCACAGCAGAATGGCCCCATAGTCGTTCCGGTGACGAATGACGCGACCAATGGCCTGATTGACGGCTCGCGTGGCATCCAAGTTGTACCATTCCTGACCGCTCAGCAGCTGGTTCTCCTTGGTGCGATTCGCCTCCAGGTAGCGCCGCTTCAATATCACCTTGGGGTCCTTGAGCGGGGGAAATGGCAGCCCCGTGATGATGACGGCCCGTCCATTGCGATCGGCAAAGTCCAGGCCCTCGGACACCTTGCCGCGACAGACGGCCATGAAAACGGCGCCCTTGGAGTCGCGTATGGCCTGATAGAACTCCTCCATGGTGCTGGTGAACTGATCCTTGCCGCGGGGCTCCAGGAAAATGGGCTTCTTGCAGGAGATGTCTGCCCACAGGCCGCTGGCCTGCCATGCGTCCACGCATTTGTTCAGCATCGGATAGGAGGGAAAGAACACCAGCAGACCGTCCGGCACGATGCGCGACACATTCAAGATCGTCTGCCCCAGCGAGCTTATGTATTTGGGATTGTCGCTGCCAAAACACAAGCAATCAGGCTGAGCCTTTAAAGGGGAGGCCATTGAAGTGGTCTTACCGATTCTTAAAATTGGAAATCAACTGCTGTCGGTCCGGGCCGGTGCCAATGATTTTCACATAGACCTGCGACTGGTCGACTATGTGAGGATTCTCCAGATGTTGGGCCACCGGTATGGCCAGTTCGGCGATCAGCGGCTTAAGGGGTGCCAGCGTGCCGCTGGTGAGTATGACGCTGCGCACCTGGGTGTTGAGGAGCTGCTCCATGCCAAAGCCGGGATTGAAGCACCAGAAATTGACAATCTTGGCCGCCTTGCTGCTCGCTCCCGTCGTCGTGATGTTGCCCTTGCTCAGCCAGCCCTGCTGCTTGCCCTGTGGCGCTGCTCCACCCTTGCCACCCGTCTGCTTGTTGGACTCCTCCACCTGCACGTGCACCTTGAAGCTGAGATGGACCTTGCCCATGATGCTCTCCTTGTTGGCAAACACAATGGTCAGCAGATCGCTGAGCAGCGTAAAGGTGCCGCCCTTGCGGATGGTCATGTGCTGCGAGGCGACCATCAGATACTGCACCAGCTTGTCCAGCAGTGCCACAATGGTGGCGCAGTTGCCATACGTGAACTGCAGGGGATCAATGGAGGAGGATCAGCAATCGAGGATTGTGGTATTTGGACTTACGTTCGCCTTGCCGAGCAGCTCGTACATTAGGGAGGCGGGATAGGTGGTGCCGTCCGTGGGATTATCGACTACCACGGCATCGATGGCCTTCTCCAGCTCGAGCAGCATCTCCTTGAGCAGCGTGAGATCGTCGAGGGTAAAGTCTTTGGGCTCGTCGGCGCCAGCGTCTTGCGATTCGCCGCTGGTGAAGACCTTCATGATGTGCGTGACATCCTCGATGGCCATGGCCACGTCGGAGGAGCGTATCTGCACCGAGGCGGACTCCTCGCAGATCTTCTCGATGTTGTGCGCCTCGTCCAGTATGACGATCGTGTTGCCCAGCTCAATCTTGTTGGCCTTGCGCGCCTTCGGGTCCAGCAGATAGTTGTACGGCATAAACGTGATGTCCGCCTGGGCGACCAGCTCCTTGGAGGCAAAGTAGGGGCACATTTTCAGCTTCTGGCCGACCCTCACCAGATCCTCGATGTCCATGATGCTGGGCCCCCGGAAGTCCGGGTGGTCCTTCTTCGACTCGACGCGCAGCTGGAAGGTGCAGGTCTTGGAGTGGACGCGTAGCTTGCAGAGGTTCACCTTGTTGGAGTTGCCCTGCTCCTTCATCACCTCAGGGTGGATGCACAGTTGGTCTCGCGAGCCCAGCACCACGGACCGCATGTTCGCGTAGGCGGTGCGCTTCAGCTCGCGCATGGCCTGGTTCAGCTGGGAGTGGGTGCGCGAGGCGTAGATCACCTTCGGCACGCCCCAATTGTTCGCCTTGCCCACGGTCATGGCCAGCTCGCTGAGGTCTCCGCCGGGTCCGGTGCCACCGTCCTTGCTGGTTGCCTTTAGCTTAATCATTTGCTGCTGGTGCTCCGACTGTCGCGTGCGTATCCAGGCGAGGGAGGCGCAGAGCAGACTCAGCGTCTTGCCGGTCCCCGTGGGCGACTCGAGGACGCCGTTTGTGCCGTCTCGCAGGCAGATGATCACCTTCTCCATGTAGGCGCGCTGCACATCGTACGGCTCGAAGGGAAAATGCACCGGTATACCGGCAATCACACTCTCCGGCATTTTGTCAGTGGTCTGTTTGGTTTCGGTTGTCGGTCCGTGATTATATGCGCGCCAAATGCGGTGAGAACATGTGTTTCGATAGGTCGCCAAACAGCTGTTGCCAGACTCGGCATATGCACAAGGAACAGAAAGGAGAGCCTACTGCGGAAACTTACAGCCAGGACGACTCCTGGATGTGATTCATACGTCAGTTGCACAACCCATGTTGCACATTATTGAGTATTGTTTGCATTTAGTTGGGCAATCGAGACGGCAGCTCTGATAGATGCTGGTGCTCTGGCAGCCCAGTCAGCTGTTCGAGAATCGATAAACATCAACAATCGCGGAGGCTCATTCAGTTTTTACCGTTTGAACGGAGAGGTTGTTTTGGCGCTGAGCAGCAAAAAGAGGAAGAAGCAGGAAAGAGTGGCAACGGCAACGGCAACGCAACGGAGACGACGCAACAACAGTGACGACGACGGGCGAACGCTGACGAGGCTGACGAGTGTATGTGTGCCTGCGCCTCTGTGTGTGTGGCGGCTGTGTGCGTGAGCGAGCAAGATACCACAAGTAAACACACATACATATATGAAAACATATCTACACTGAGCCCCCCCCCATTGTTGTTGTTGGTCGTGAGGTGTCGGGTCGGCCGTCGGTCGGCCAGTTTGTCGGGTTGACGCGACTGTTACCGTCTGTCTGACCGTTCGTCATTCTCGCCATGCACCTTAAACAGAGCCACATACACGTATTTGTGCTGTGCTCTCGCCGCTCTGGCTAAGAGTCGTCTCTCTCTCACTCTATTTGTGTGTGTGTGTGCATCCCAATGCCTGTGCCTGTGCCTCGGAGTCGCTGTGTGTGTTCGCGGTGGTGATAAATTTTTGTTGGCACAAAGTAAAAATATAACAGAATAAAAAATCGTGGCGCGGGATAGAAGCTAATCGAAATTATTGCAAGTATTGGATGAGCCGCTCTACATTGTATTCCTAATTTATATATTTTTTTTAATGTTGTTGTATATTGTTTGTATTTATTACCGTCGCCCGTCTTGGAGCAGCGTTTTGTTTGCCTTAATTGCCATCAGCATCGCATCGCAAGGGGCAGTATGCTGCTTAAAACTCTCACTTGAGAAGTACTTGTGCCAGTTGATGCTGTACTCGTGTCTGTGTCTGTGTGAGTGTGTGTCTGCCCCAACGTAAGCGTGTCCATTCCGCGGTTAGGACTCGATTTGACCACCAGAACAGCTGCGAGTCCTGCCTGATCCTAAATTCCACAACTGATTTAATTTGCGGTGCGGCCGTGAAGGCCAACATTTACCCGTTACCGTTACAGTGGGCAGAGAGTGCGAAGTGACAATTGAAATTCAAAAGCCTTGGCGCTAACAGAATCGAAAATTTGGGAATAGCAACGCTGCGGCTTGCCGATGACCGATGACGATATGCTGCACACTAATCAGCATTATCACATGCAAATTAAGGTCATCCAACTGTGTGCGTTTGTCAAACGAAAAGTGACCGACACACGGTCCCACGCTGTTGCCGGTGCCCCACCGCCCAAGTGCCTTCGAACCCAGAGGAACAGCTCGGCTCGGAAAGTGTGTTTATCGCCAGCTTCTGCTGCTGCACTGGCAACCCTGCTGATTAAGTGAATTCCAACCAGTGCCGCACATATAACCCCATCTGCGATAAATCCAGTGAGGCTAGATTAATTAACGAAAAATACTCGTGGACTTGAAGTGGAATCTTTTCTGTTGTTGTTGACCGTTTTGTCTCCTGCCGCCGCATAACAATAGCCGCCCATATTCCTGCACCACACCACCACCAGTCCAGTTCAGTCCCGTCTCGTCCCCAACCCATTGGAGTGTTGGGTACGGGTGGCAATGACACTGGCGCCGTGCTGCCAGACACGCGCAACTGTGCTAATATTTGACCAAGTGTGATTTAGTGAATTAAAAAATAGTTTAGCATGGCTGATGGCTGGAAGTCCTTAAGATATTGGCGTTTTGCATGGTCTTGTCCGTCTGCCAGTTTGTCCTCTCTCGCAGCTCTTACTCCCGCGCGTGTCTGGCAACGCCATAATGACGTTCGAGTGCGGATTATTTATGTTCGTGTGTGTGTTTGCGCTCTTATTCAAATAGAAATGGAATGTTTTGCACTCCAATTCAGGCAATTATACGCTCTACTTTGTGAGTGCTTTGTTATTTTGTACAAAATTCAAATAGAAAAAAAAACCCAGTCGAAAGGGCGAACGAGAGCGCGCTTCTCGATTCCGCGTGAGCAGGCGAGAAAACGAGCAAATCGACGAATCCCAACCAGAGCTAGAGTCGTCAAAATATTATTCTGATTTTTGGAATATATGGATCTTAAAATTAAATTTTAATTCATGTTCATGTTCCATCTTCAGTGCGGGCCGGCAAATATGTTTACCATTTAAAGTCGGTAAATATTACATCCAGACATATCCAGATAACCGATCCCGAAATAACACCAATCACGCCAGTCGTGGGCATTGATAAGAGATGATGGAAGTTGTTTGCAAAGCCCGCAAATAAACGTAAAGAAATGGGTTAAGCGTATGCCAGCGCTGCTTACGATCGTTACGTTCTGCACGCTACCCGGCTTTGATGTACTCATTTTGTTGCATCTCTTTATCACTGCTCATCCTGTGCACTCCCACCCCTATCTACCTTGGTCTACCTCTCGCAAGCACACACGCACACGCACGTATGCTGGTAGAGATGCGTGTAATAATCAATCGTGTGCGTTGCTGCAGCTCGATCGTGAGAGCACGAAATTGTGTAATCGATTGGGGATTACCTCATGGCCGAGAATTTAGTCGTAGTGCTCTCGATAGATGACCGCAATAGGCCTTCGGGAACAGCTCATACTGGATCACAGCTCTCATCGCCCGAATCAACATCATCACGACATTTGCCTACCTGAGTCACGCGATCATCGCTAGTCAGGGAACGCCAGCAGAGCGTAGTAGTAGCGTCCGCCATCGAGTGGAATGACTTGGTGGTAGTGGGGAATCATGCAAAGCAGAGTAGAGCACCGTCAAGCGGTCGCATTGGATGTGAGTGAGTGGGAATGACTGAAGTGAAGTGGAGACCACCCGAGACCCCTCCACCCACCAAGTCCCGCAATTGAGGCTGAGCATGCGACGGTGGCATTTGAATTTGTGTCAAACCATTTTCCCCCCTTACCTCCCCCATGACCAAAACACGAGCACGAGCAGAGGGTTTGCAGGGTTTTGTTTGGCAATAAGCAAGTTGATTTTGAAGCTAATTAGCACACATGTACAATATTTATTTGTTTGTACAAATTGTGCGTGTGTCCGTGTTTTGGCATTGTTTAGTGATTACAATGATTACGAGAGTGCGATGTGCGATATGCGATATGCAATATGCAATATGCGATAGGAGAGTGCACGAGTCCGAGTATATGTCACCCCCGCCCCCAACAGACAGTAAAACGGGACTGTGTTCCATTTTGCTATATTTCTGATTCCTGATTCCATTGCGTTCCACCCAAGGAACAGAATGGGCTGCGGCACACTGCGTATGCGCAACATCATGAAATTAAATTTCGTTAATTGATTCCCTCCCTTTCCCGTTTCATCCAATGCAGTTCATCGTTGTTTAGCCAGTCCAAATGTCAGCTGTTTCGCGCAACATGTACCATAAAAGCAGCACAGCAAAACGCAGAAAAAGAGCCAATCGATCAAGCCCAGGACAGAAGAAGCAACGCCAGCAGCCACTGCAGCACCAGAAGCAGCAGAGAGTAAAAGAAGAAGAAGAAGCGTAACCACGCTGAGGAGAACAGCAGCAGCAGAATCAAGAGAAGGATAGACAAAAGAGAGTGAAATTACGGTAAGTAAAGCTCTCACGCTCTCCCTCTCTCTCTCTCCCTCACCCGCTTGTTGGAAAAACTCTAAATGTTAATCCTTTCTTATAGAGAGATTCGCGAAGATCAAAGAGAATTAAGTTCAAGAAAGGACAAATAAATCAAAATACGCCATGACAATCATACTCTTCCTGGTGGACACCTCGTCGTCCATGTGCCAGAAGGCGTATGTGAATGGTGTGCAAAAAACGTATCTGGACATTGCCAAGGGTGCGGTGGAGACGTTCCTCAAGTATCGGCAGCGCACCCAGGACTGCCTCGGCGATCGTTACATGCTGCTGACGTTCGAGGAGCCGCCAGCGAATGTGAAGGCCGGCTGGAAGGAGAACCATGCCACATTCATGAACGAGCTGAAGAACCTACAGAGCCACGGCCTCACCTCGATGGGTGAATCGCTGCGGAACGCCTTCGATTTGCTCAACCTGAACCGCATGCAGTCGGGCATCGATACGTACGGGCAGGGCCGGTGCCCCTTCTACCTCGAGCCCTCGGTGATCATTGTGATCACGGACGGGGGCCGCTATTCCTACCGCAACGGGGTGCATCAGGAGATCATACTGCCGCTGAGCAATCAGATACCCGGCACAAAGTTCACCAAGGAGCCCTTCCGATGGGACCAGCGCCTCTTCTCCCTGGTCCTGCGCATGCCCGGCAACAAAATCGACGAGCGTGTCGATGGCAAAGTGCCGCACGACGACTCCCCCATCGAGCGGATGTGCGAGGTGACCGGCGGCCGCTCGTACCGCGTCCGCAGTCACTATGTGCTCAATCAGTGCATCGAGAGCCTCGTCCAGAAGGTGCAGCCGGGCGTGGTGCTGCAGTTCGAGCCGCTGCTGCCCAAGGACAGTGCCAGCGGCGGCAGCAGCACCAGCAGCAGTAGCGGCGGGACGATCGCCGGCGCAGGCGGCGGTGGCGGTGGCTCCGCGGCACAGCAATCGTCGTCGTCGTCATCAGCCTCGTCCCTGTCGGAGCCCACACCGGACATAGTCTTCCAGCCCATCAAGAAGATGATCTACGTGCAGAAGCACATCACACAGAAGACCTTTCCCATCGGCTACTGGCCGCTGCCGGAGCCCTATTGGCCGGACTCGAAGGCCATCACACTGCCGCCACGCGATGCCCATCCCAAGCTGAAAATCATGACGCCGGCGGTGGACGAGCCGCAGCTGGTGCGCAGCTTCCCGGTGGACAAGTACGAGATCGAGGGCTGCCCCCTAACCCTGCAGATTCTCAACAAGCGCGAGATGAACAAGTGCTGGCAGGTGATCGTCACCAATGGCATGCACGGCTTCGAGCTGCCATTCGGTTACCTGAAGGCGTCGCCCACCTTCTCCCAGGTGCATCTGTATGTGCTCGCGTACAACTACCCGGCGCTGCTGCCACTGCTGCACGACCTCATCCACAAGTACAACATGAGTCCGCCCAACGATCTCATGTACAAATTCAATGCCTACGTCCGCTCCATACCGCCGTACTACTGCCCATTCCTGCGCAAGGCGCTGGTCAACATCAATGTGCCGTACCAGCTGCTGCAGTTCCTGCTGCCCGAGAATGTTGACAACTATCTGTCGCCGACGATAGCCAATCAGCTGAAGCACATCAAGAACACCGCCAAGCAGGACCAGGAGAATCTCTGCATGAAGGTCTACAAGCAGCTGAAGCAGGCCAAGCCCCCGTATCGGCAGGTGGAGACGGCCAAGCTGTGCACCGGCACGGCCCTGCGGCGGGATCTGGTGCGGCATCCGTTGCTGCGCGACACATTCGCCAAGCTGCATGCGGAGATCGAGCCGGTGGAGAATTATACGATTGTGGTGCCGCAGCTGACGCATCAGGCATCGGCCAAGACTTATCGCAATCCGTTTGATATACCGCGGCGGGATCTGGTGGAGGAGATTGCCCGCATGCGCGAGACGTTCCTGCGGCCGACGCTGCTGGTGGCCAAGGACTCCGGCCACTGCCTGCCCATCTCGGAGATGGGCAACTACCAGGAGTACCTCAAGAACAAGGACAATCCGCTGCGCGAGATCGAGCCGACCAATGTGCGGCAGCATATGTTCGGCAATCCCTACAAGAAGGACAAGCACATGGTCATGGTGGACGAGGCGGATCTCAGCGATGTGGCGCCCATGAAGTCGCCGAATGGCAACGGTCCCGGCGGCTCACCGCCCGGCTCCTCGGGCTCCGGCTCGTCCGGCTCCTCCTCGTCGGGCTCATCATCGAGTGGCGGACCCGGTGGACCCGGCATGGGCGGTGGTCCCGGCGGCATGTCCGGCCTCATGCTGGGCCCCCATTCGCCCGGCGGCCTCGGCAAAAAGTTCGACGGCACCTCGCGAGGCCGCAAGCGGAAAGCGGGTCCCCTGCCGCGTGGCTTTGAGTTTCGGCGCGCCTCCACGGACTCGCGTTCATCCTGCTCCTCACCCCGGCCCTCGTCCCCGTCGGATAGTGCGCCCAGCTCACCGAATCCAGGGGCAACGGTGGCCTGCGACTCATCCCCGTCTACGTCGGCGACAAGCACGGGCCCTGGCTCCGGCTTGGGCTCGGGAGTGGCTTCGGCATCGGGATCGGGTGGCAGCTCTGGGCTGGGATCAGGCGGTCGGTCCAGTCCCAGCTGCTTCGACGAGGACAGCAACAGCAACAGCAGCTTCGCCAGCAGCACCGCCAGCACGGAACCATCGAGCGACTCCGGCCTGTCGCTGTCGCTGTCGCACTCGGAGCGCCTGGGGGGCATTGGCGGCTTTGATTTCAGCGAGGAGGAGACCAGCGACCAGGACACTGCCCTCAACGGTCACGTGCACAACTTCATCAATGGGATCAGCGACGAGATCAGTGCCGCGGACACAGAAGCACCTGGGCCTGGGCCCGGTCCAAGCCCTGGAGTCCCGCCACCGAGCAGCGTCTTGCCAGCCACAGCCGTGGCCGAGCCCATTGTGACGGCCATCGCTGTAGCGGTCGCGGGCGCGGCAGCAGCACCAGCGGGTGCAGGAGCAGGAGCAGCGGGAGCAACTGCGCCACTGGCAACGGCAACCGCTTCGGCATCCGGAGTGGTAGTGGCATCCACCGTGGCAGCCTCATTGGTCACGCCACCGCCGCTGCCGGCCGTAAGCAGCAGCAGCAACGGCGGCCTGGGACTGTCCGGCGGCACGGGTGGCAGTGGCGGCGATACGCCCTGCTCCTCGGCGTCGGCAAACAACTCGAGCGGCGTGCTGTACGTGCCCCTGAACGGACTGACGACCACGCATGCGGCGTACAGCAGCAACCGTGGCGGCGGCTCCACCTGTCCGATGGGATCCCATTTGGGCGGCCTGGGGCCGGCGGGTAGCCACAGCCACAAGACGGGCATCTCGCTGATGTCGCTGTCCGGGGTACTGCCCATGCTCAATGGCTACACGCATCATGGCGGCACCCTGTCGCCACCCTCACCACTGGCTGCGGTGCCGCCAACGCCGCTGGCGACGGCAACTCCAACGCCCGCCAGTAGCAGCAGCAGCAGCGCTGGTACGGGAGCGGGTTCGGGTTCGGGATCGTCTGGCTCCAGCTACTTCACCCACAATGACATCAACGATGCCTCCGAGATCTCCAGAATACTCCAGACATGTCACAATGGCACCAGCGGCTCTTCCGGCTCTAGTTCGGCCGGTGGTGGAGGAGGAGGAGGAGGTGGTGGTGGCGGCGGCGGCGGCGGCACTGGGAGCGGCAGCAGCAGCAGCACACTGAACGGCAACGGCAGCCCCGACCCAGATGTCGGAGACGATGGTGAATCGCCGTTGTCTCTGGGCATTGGGAATAGTTTTGATGCCCTGAAACGGCTGGCAGGAGGCGGAGCTGCGAGCAGTCCACATTTTTACTGGGGCAGCGGAGTCAATCATTTTATTAACAACAACAACAATAGCAGCAGCGGAGCAGCAGGCGCCACTGGGAATAGCAACAGCAACAGTAGCACCAACAATCATCGGAATCACAACAACAATAGCCCCATGAAGACGGAAATCAAGTCGAGTCCCAGCTGCAGCTCCTCACCGACGCACAACAGCAGCAGCAATAGCAACGGGGAGGTGAGTGCCGCCGCATTGCTCATACTGTCGGAGGAGCAGCGAGAGGCGGCGAGGAAGCACAACATTGATCTGCGGCTGAAGATCTTTCGGGATATACGGCGGCCGGGACGCGACTACAGCCAGCTGCTGGACAACCTGGGCCTGGTGAAGGGCGATCACGACATGAAGTCGGATTTCGTGGAAATGTGCATTGGGGAGTCGCGCCGATTCCGGCGCCATCGCATGGTTGGCAGTATTCAAGAGTGGTGGGAGCAGCGGCAGCAGTCGCAGCCACCAATCGATCTGCAGCAGCAGCAGCAGCAGCAACAGCAACAGCTGCTGCAGGAGCAGTCCCAGCAGCAGCCACAGCCACAGCAGCAGCAACAGCAGGAGGCAGCCGCCGCCGCTACCAAGAGTTAACGTTGGCTCTTTTGGAACTGCTGAGCCCGAGCGGTATTCGCCTGGGCTTGGGCGTGGTCGAGGGCGTGGCCATGGCCAAGGGCGAGGCCGTGGGGCGGCGCCATCAGTCTGTGATGTCATCAAAAGCAACAACAACAACAACAAATACAACAAGAAAAGCAACAACAAGGAGAACCGTATGATAAAAATAGGAGAAAGAAAAGAAACCGTAAAAACCGTAGACGTAAATCTTAACTTAATATTAGCCGTAATAAGTAACAGTATAAGAGAGAGAGTATAAGAGCGCAGAGAGAGAGCGAGAGCTGGAGAACACGCAACGGTAAACGAAAGGCATTGAATTCTCGTCAATTTCCATTTATGTAAATAATTGCCAGAATACCCTAATCCCCCCCCAACCTCCCCCCAAAAACCGTTGTCGGATCTTGATCTTGATCTCCATGTCGTATGTATCGTCAGGACACAGCCCCTCTCCCCCTCTCTCTCACTCTTGAGATATCTTTCTGTGGAACGGCGAATGGCGAACGGCGAGGTATATATTATCCATAAGAGAAACAAGAAAACTTTGTAATTATATCGTAACGATTTAAAGCTTAAGCCGTGGCCTAAATGCTGCACAACCCTTAAAATATTTTGCAGTGTTTTTTTTTTTTTTTATCATTATTATTATATATACATAATTATATATATAAATATAGATATATTTAATATAATGTAATACCCTGAGCCCATTCGTACACCTAAGGTCCCCCCCCAAAGCAATTACTATAAATAGACTTATAACTCGATATAGTGTGTATAAGAGAGAGGGAGAGAGAGACGAAGGAGAACGTGTAACATTTGTAAAAGAGAGCGACAGCGGAGAGTAAGTGAGTGAGTGAGTGTGAGTGCGAGTGTGAGTGTTGTAGGGAAAAGCTTTCGCTTCTTGAGCCACAATTGTTAGGAAATTTCTTTGTTGGTCAGCAGCAACCGTTTAATGAATGCGTTAATGATTGATTCGCTTTTTGTTTAAGCCAAGACGAGAAAGAAACCACACACACAGAAGCAGAAATCTTTATGCATATACGTATAGAGTATATTGAACTATATCTATATTTATTTGCCCAGATTAGGGGAGATCAGATCGGTCGGTTCAGAGTGTGTGTTCCATTAAACAATGTAAACTAGTTAGTTGTATTCAAGTGTAATTCTTGGCCTTCATTTTGATCCGATTCGATTCGATTCATTTTAGAAACAAAACAACTGTAATTTAATATTTTATTAAAACACATTATACCAATTTTTAAATGTGAGTAGTCTAAAACATTTACACAACACACACAATTATTTTAAAACACACAACAAGCATAAAATATAAGCAAAGATAGCATACAACAAAAAAGAAGACAAAATTAATGTTTGTTACATGAAGTACACTTTTTGCACTATTTTTTGTGTATGATAATCGATCGATTGATAATTATCGATTATAATCGATTGCGGTAGGAAAGTGAGCGGCGAACTATGTTGACAGTTCCAGGAGCAGAAGCAGAACAATTCAATTGAAACCCACAATATACACATATTATAATTACCATTTAGCTAGGCGGGGGGCAGCGCCACGTGGGCTGCTGCTCCAGGACATCATTAATTGTTTAAAATTTTTGAAATTTTGCAAAAGCAACAAAAAAAACATAACACCCAACAACAAAAACAACAAAAGCTAATCAGCAGAAACAAAAAACACGAAAACAAACAACAAAAATGAAACAAAGGAAAATAAAAAGAGGAAGATCATTTAATACAAAAACAAAAATAAAAAATCATTAAATCATACGTCGTAAGCAATCTTTCGGTATTTCAGGGTCCATCAGTTCCATACAAAAATTTAAATATATTTAATTATTTGTAGACTTCTTCCACAATACCACATGTCCCCCCCATGCCCCATGGGGCATTCATGGCTGAATGAATTTACCCTGTGCCCCTCGCAGACCTCATTTGGAAATGAAAAATGACGCGCCATATGGGCACGGAATTAACAACATTTCATACAAAATTTGAATTTTTAACGGTCTTATTTTGTAGAAACATAGGAAACAGTCTACCGAGAGAGCATGCACTTTGCCCGCTTTGGTTATATTGAGCACATAGCAAGAAAATGTAGCGCATCTGGAAACTGGGCTTTAAAGTTTAAACACCAATGGTGGTCGACATTTTCAAAATATATAAATTTTTGATATAGCTGGTAACAAAAACATCGCATCGATATGTACTAAAAATATTTGGTTTTGTTATAATCGGCGACAAACTCATCGCAACGATATCATCGCATTTAAACTCTAAAATATCACGCAGGGCGATCTATCGATATAATATCAAATCGTTTCTGTTTCGCGCTCATCTGCCATAACTAGTTTTTTTTATTTAGTTAAATCATTTGTGTAAATGGTTTTTTGAATGTCCCTCGAGGAGTTTCTCTCTTTTCCCTTGGGAATTTTCTTTCTCTTTTAAAAGGATATTTCTCTGTAGCAGCTTAGGAATCTTCTTTATTCCATCCCCATTTACGTTGAATTCCAAACCAACTTACGTTTTTTACCGTTGGCAACAAAGTTTGTTTGGATCAGCAACATGCGGCGAAAAGTGAGCAGAACATATGTATGTACATAGAAGGCATATGAAAACGTTAAAAACATTTCAGTCTAAGATAAAGTCATTATTAACGTTTAGAGAAGCTTTGAAAATGAAATTGTAATATTAATATATGAAAATAGGGTATGCGATCGCACTTAGTATACCATACATATCGATTGCAAGCAACAATTTGTCAAATACGTAGCAATTCAGTCCCACTCACGTTACGTCTTATGCTATTTTGTTGGTTGACCTTTTTAGTTTTAAACTTAATTTGGAAACATTCCAAGAAAAGGAAGTTGTGAAAACTATCCAATCGTGTGGAGAGTTGATTGATAAATGGGATTAAATTATAGTTTTAGAGCGGAAACCTTTAACTAGCTAGTAATATCAAACAGAACATAAAAATCGAGGGAAATTATTTTAGTTTACAGTATTTACAGTATATTTTGAAAATGCAAGGGTATATTTCGGTACATTTCCGAGGGTCATGCGGTCTATTTGATCGATAATTACGCGGTCACACTGGCCATAACTAGGCTTTTTTATTTAGTTAAATCATTTGTGTAAAAATTAAAGTGAACAAACAACAGTGTAGCCGAGGGAAATACGCTCCGAGAGTTTCGATCAATCTTATTTCAAGTACTTCATTGCAAGACGATACAAATTTTTAGTTTTTCGGTAACATTTTTCTACCAGAAGGCGACGAGCAGCGGACACACTCAAAAGTATCACACACACATGTAGAACTGCGTACGCCGCGAATTGAAAAAGTGTGTAGGTTGGTTGAACAGAAAGCACACACTCACACACATACACACATACAAAATTATATGCGAAAATCTGCAAGTTTATCTTGCGGCAGTTCACCACCCCACCTCCCGGCCCATAACCCTTCCATCCGACAAACACGCAGCGAGCGTGCGGACCGGACCACGAGCGTCAGCCACACAGAAACATTCAATAGATATACAAAAGTACAAGAAATTTAAATTTCTGGTAAGTTTTGTGAGCAAAAAAAAAGAAAAATTAAATGCATATGTACATATGTATGTCTAACGAGAGGGTGGAGATAGAGGCAAGCACAGCGACAACGGCGACGACGCATTAATTGTATGTATTGGTCAGCTGGAAGCTGCTGCTTCTTCCTGTAACTCCTCCTGCCTTTGTGCGAAAGAAATAGGCAATTGCGAAATAATCACAAAACGCCGCATAAAGTGCAGAGTGTACAATTTTTAACCGAGTCATTCCCAGAGCACAAGAATGCACACGAAAAGCTTATACATGATTTATGCATGTGTGCGCTGATTGTGTGTCTGCATATTTCAGGCAATTCATGTGCATGTGTGTGCGGTGTGTGTGTTTTGCGTTTGTGTGGTGTGGCCCATGTGGTCTCATGTGGTGGCGGCCCAAGCTTGTGTGGTTGTATGTGTGTGTGTCTGTGCGTCGTGTACAATTATGCGGTTCGATGTTTGTGTTATTTTGACATTTACCCATTTGTTGCAGAAACAGAACCACTTTTCGGACCGAAACTACTGCAGCACAACGCAAGGGCTCTCTCCAAGAACCCCAGCGACACACAAAGTTGAGCCCGAAGGGGGCATACATCCCAGCAAGCAGTGCAAACTCGAATAGCAGACCCACAGAATAGAAGGAAGCAGCAATAGCGTCGAGACAGAGAGGCGATTTCGCCTGATTCTAGCACCATTCAAGTCCCGAATAAGATGGAAATTGAAATAGAACAATCCATCGAAGCAATGGACACCCAGGACACCCAAGAGGTCGAGATAATCACAAGCGATCATAACCAGCAGCAACAACAGCAGCAGCAGCAGCAGCAACAGCAGCAGCTCCAGAACCAGAACCAACAACAGAATTCACCGCCACAGCTGCCGAAATTCAAGAATCTGATACAGCCACAATTGCACGCGGTCGGTGCAGTCACCCAACTGCCGAGCGAGAACGGCAACGTGCCGCCACAACAGCTGCTGGCCGACGAGCAGGACACAATGTCGTTGGACGACGAGAATAAGGAGGACCAGTTCCGTTCGGAGACCACATTCTCCTACACGGTCGATAATGTTGGACAGTTGAAGTCACAGCGCCTATCACCGCCCGTGTATGTGCGGATGCTGCCATGGAAGATAATGGTCATACCGAATGACCGCGCACTGGGCTTCTTTCTGCAGTGCAACGGTGAGAATGATTCGCCCACCTGGTCGTGCAATGCCATTGCCGAATTGCGCCTGAAGTGCCACAAGGCCGAGTCCCAGCCGTTCACGCGTGCCCGCATCAAGCATTTGTTCTACTCGAAGGAGAATGACTACGGCTACTCGAACTTCATCACCTGGCAGGAGCTGCAGGATTCCGAGAAGAGCTACATAAACAACAACAGCATCACCTTGGAGGTGCATGTCATAGCCGATGCACCGCATGGCGTGCTCTGGGACTCGAAGAAGCACACCGGCTATGTGGGGCTCAAGAATCAGGGGGCCACGTGCTACATGAATTCCCTGCTGCAGACGCTCTATTTCACCAACTCGCTGCGCCTGGCCGTCTATCGCATACCCACAGAGGCTGACGACAGCACCAAGTCGGTGGGCCTCTCCCTGCAGCGTGTTTTCCACGAGCTGCAGTTCGGCGATCGTCCTGTGGGCACCAAGAAGCTAACCAAATCCTTTGGCTGGGAGACACTCGACTCCTTCATGCAGCACGATGTCCAGGAGTTCCTACGCGTTCTGCTCGACAAGCTCGAGTCGAAGATGAAGGGCACCTGCCTCGAGGGAACCATACCGGGGCTCTTCGAGGGCAAAATGTCGTCGTATATCAAATGCAAGAATGTCGACTACAACAGCACACGCTATGAGACCTTCTACGACATCCAGCTAAATATCAAAGACAAAAAGAACATCTACGAATCATTTCAGGACTATGTCGCCTCCGAGACCCTCGAGGGTGACAACAAATACGATGCTGGTGTCCATGGTTTGCAGGTAAGATTTGCGACTCAGTCCACTCACATTTGTGATCTCTGATCTCTGATTGATGTTGATTATGCGTCCCCGACCGTGTCTTACTCATTCGTTTTGTGTCTGCCTCTTTTCTGTGTGTTTGTGTTTCAGGAGGCCAGCAAGGGTGTCATCTTCACGTCATTCCCGCCCGTTTTGCACTTGCATTTGATGCGCTTCCAATACGATCCCATTACGGACAGCTCGATCAAGTATAACGATCGCTTTGAGTTCTACGAACAAATCAATCTCGATCATTATCTGGCCGAGGGTGAGAAGACATCGGCGGATTATGTCCTGCACGCCGTGCTGGTCCACTCGGGCGACAACCATGGCGGGCACTATGTGGTCTTTATCAATCCAAAGGCCGATGGTCGCTGGTTCAAGTTCGATGACGATGTGGTCTCCAGTTGCCGCAAACAGGAGGCCATTGAGCTGAATTATGGCGGCATGGATGATGAGATCTCGTTCCATGCCAAGTGCAGCAATGCCTATATGCTGGTATATATCCGCCAGTCGGATCTGGATCGTGTGCTGGGCGATATACCGGAGAGTGAGATATCCAGCGATCTGGTGGAGCGTCTCGATCTGGAGAAACGCATCGAGATGGCGCGTCGCAAGGAGCGCAGCGAGGCCAATCTGTATGTGTCGGTGCATGTCATACTCGAGGAGTACTTCGAGGGACAGCAGAAGCGTCGTCTCTTCGACATGGACAAGACCCATCAGCGTCCGTTCAAGCTCAAGCAGACCCAAACCGTCGACGAGCTGGTCGACATGTTTGTCAAGGGTTTCGGCGTCTCGCGCGATCGCATGCGCATTTGGAACATGTGCACCACCCAAACGCAAAAGTTTCTCTACTTTGACTTTGAAGCGGAGGGAGCGCGCACCATCGAACAGATACCCACATCACAGAAGCCCTGGGTGCTCTTCCTCGAGCTGGCACCGCCGGACAGCAGCGAGCCGCTGGCACCCTTCAATCCCAAATCGGACGTGCTGCTCTTCCTCAAGTATTACGATGCCAATAACAAGCGTCTCAACTATATTGGATGCACACAGCAGCCGCAGAGCCGTCGCCTTATCGATCTGTGTCCCGAGGTGAACCGCAAGCTGGGCTTCGACCTGGAGACCGAGTTGACCGTCTTCGATGAGTATAGCGACAAGAAAATCGTCAATCTGAATGATCCCATCGAGAGTGTGCTGTATCTGCCGCCCGACAATCTCCAGGGGCACATACTGATCTTTGAGCGTGAGATGATTGACATGAAGCTGGATCTGCCAACGGTTGAGGACTACTTCCTCGATCTGGTCTATCGCATTGAGATCATATTCAGCGACAAGTGTAATCCCAATGAGCCGGACTTTGTGCTCGAATTATCGAATCGCTATAATTACGATCAGCTCACCAATGCGGTGGCCGAGCGCCTCAACACGGATCCACAGAAGTTGCAGTTCTTCATGTGCATCAACAACTACAAGGAGACGGCGGGCAATGCAGTGCCCTACACATTCAAGGTATGTCGCTTGTCTTGCCCTCTCTCATGTCTGTGCAATGACATTTTTGTATTCATTCATTTGGTTTAGGGAACGGTGAAGGATCTGGTCTCGTACACCAAGCAGAGCACACCGAAGCGCATCTTTTATCAGCGTCTGTCGCTGAGCATCCACGAGCTGGACAACAAGAAGCAATTCAAGTGCATTTGGGTGTCCAACGATCTGAAGGAGGAGAAGGAGCTGGTGCTCTATCCAAACAAGAACGACAATGTCAAGGGGCTGCTGGAGGAGGCGGCCAAGAAGATACCCTTCCAGGAGAGCAGCCGCAAGAAGCTGCGCCTGATGAAGGTCAGCAATCACAAGATTGTTGCCCACTGCAAGGACGATATACCGCTGGATACGCTGCTCAAGACAAGCGACTCGACGATCACCACCAACCAGAGTGCACAGAAGGTCTATCGCATTGAGGAGGTGCCCACAGATGAGTTGCAGCTGGCCGAGAACGAGTATCTGCTGCCGGTGGCCCATTTCAGCAAGGAGTTGTACAACTCCTTTGGCGTACCCTTCCTCGCCAAGGCCCGCCACGGTGAGCCCTACGGTGCCCTGAAGCAGCGCATTCAGAAGCGTCTCAATGTTCCGGACAAGGAGTGGGAGAACTACAAGTTCACCGTGATCAATACGGGCCTGACCACCGAGGTGAACGACAACGATGTCATCAATTTGGAGAATTTCCGCACCTCGAGCAGCGGACAATTGCCCTTCCTCGGCCTCGATCACATCAACAAGTCTCGCAAGCGCAGCTCGCTAAATTTCTCCGAGAAGGCGATCAAAATTTACAATTAAACAACTAACAACACACACACACACACACAAAAACAAAATCAAAAGGGGACAAAGCAGATGGATGATGGTTGATGGTCTGGCCAGTGGAGGTGGGTGAGGAATGGGCAGAGGCAGAGGCGAGACGGGACGAGCAGAAACGACATCCACAGCCCGAAAGAATACATTTTAAGCAACACAATGAATCCAGCTCGAAGCCACAACTGGTCCTTGAATTAGTATGCCCCTCCTCACCATCTTCCGGCAAGCCGCACCAATCTTTTGAGCCCAAAGTAAAAATTGACGTGGAGTTTTTATAAATAATATTATTTCTAAGTCATTAATTGTATTTATTAATCGCCTCCGGTCAATTTTTAATACGGTTGTCCGCCCCCCAGAGTTTGCCCTAGCCGGCCCAGGCCCGGCCACGACACGGAAGTCCAGAGAGAAGGATACAAAAATGTATAATTTTACGGACTTGTTGCGCTTGCATTAGTGACTTCAAAATCTAGGCTAAGGCTTTAACGTGTGTGTAACATTAATTCATTTTTTTTTCTCGTAATTTTCGAAATGCGCTATTCCTAAACGCGGTAATTGTTTTGAAACCGGATCGAATCGATTCGAGTTCAATTGGGAGTCTTGCATCCAATTGATTCGTTCGAGATGCCGGGCCATTGGCAACATGTAAATATAAGCGAGTGTTTTTGTGCTCTTGTCCTCCCTGGGAATACACGCAGAAACAACAACAGCAAACACACACCTCACAAAAACAAAAGAGGGAACGGCGAAGTGAAACAACAAAAGATAAATATATATACCATACAATATAACATAGATAGATAAGCAGTGAGAGGAGCGGCAGTGCTGGTAAGCGACACAAAGAGTCGCCCCAAGCGACAAGATGTTTGGCAGAAGGAGCAGAGCAGCTCCACTCGTAACACGAGAGAGAGCGAGACAGAGCGATAGGTAGAGATAGATTCTAACTAACGGTAAACAAAAACAAACAGATGCGAAATAGAAAGGGACAGAGGCGAAGAGAAGAGAGAGAGCTCGAGAGAAAAAGAAGAAGAGAAGATTTGTTTCAAACAACAATTATTTGTGATTTTAAAACATGAAATGATAAAAGTGTATTCAAAGGACTAGACAACATAATAATCTTAAATTAATAAAACAGAAAAATCAGAAAAACAAACAAAAACCATACGTATGTACCATATTATAACCAGGTTGAATGCTTTTCTTTATCTTTGTTAAATAATATAGCAAAGAGTGCCGTACGTACCCTGGGATGATCCGAAAGAAAACACACACACACACACGCAGAAAACCACAACTACAAATTGCTGCAAGGCAAGGCAATAGAAAAAGTATATATAAATACATTCATATATATTTCAGCAAATATTACATTATTACTATGCAATCATTTATGCAGCAAAAATAATTCAATTCAAATTATTTATGTGTGAAATAAAACAAATGAAATACCACTAACTCGAATCAATGGATTGTCTATCAAATATTCCCATATGTTGATGGTTTATTATATATATATATATTTATGTGTGTATATAAATGATTAAACAGCCGTTTAACCAAATAATCCCATAAGAATAACGGGCCTTTCAATCCGCGTTCCAGCCAAGCTTACTTCCCTCCACCCCCCATCATACACAAATGTTTACCGATCATCGATTAGCGATCACCGATCACTACCTACCACCCAGAGTTGTATTGCATTCCAGTCGAGCGCAATGAAATACAATATATGTATGTATGTACCGTAATAAATAGCCCCCCCCCCCTTCCATCCTCCTATGCGGGGGAGCTCGAAAACTGTTTTGAAATTGAAAAAAAATTATATTTGATGTAGAATTTCATTGGAGTCGAAAC
Organism: Drosophila subobscura; assembly: GCF_008121235.1. Lineage (NCBI taxonomy): Eukaryota > Metazoa > Arthropoda > Insecta > Diptera > Drosophilidae > Drosophila > Drosophila subobscura. Next base: position 17,220,626 of record NC_048530.1, on the reverse strand, counting down.
CATTATTTAATCGAATCTGTGGCGGGGCAGCTTTGCGCTTAAATTACACACACATACATAAGTCATATTTATGGACTACAGACTACCGGCTAGAACTTAGAACTTGCGACGCTTGAGCAGATCTGGTCGCCAGTTGACTGGATGCGTCTCCTCGCTGGCCTCGTCATCCTCCTTGTACACCTTGATTGTCTTGTCCGCCTCGGCGGTGATTAGGCGCGTGCCCGAATGGTCAAAGCACATGGCAAATATGCCCGCCTCGCTGTCCATTGAGCCGGGCTGGACGGGGGCCTGGAAACGCTGGAAATTGTAGCCGGTGCGCCAGTCCCAAAAGAACATGGTGCCGTTGTCGCCGCCAGAGACGAGCACGCCATCGTTGTTGGCCGCCATGCAATTGACAATGGCCGTGTGGCCGGAGATGTTCTGCACAAAGTTGCCCTCGGGACAGCGCCACTGCTTGATGTTGTCGGGCGAGGCGGAGGCGAACATGTACAGCGATGGATGCAGCACAACGCTGCGCACCGACTTCTTGTGGTTGGTCAGGGTGCAGACGCTCTTGCCGGCAGCAAGATCCCACAACCGCACGGTCGAGTCATGGGAGCCGGTGATGATTTGTGGATTGGTAGCCTGGGCCACGACACTTGCCACCGTATTGGTGTGGCCGGTCAGCGTGTGCACATTGGCCTTGGTCCTCATGTCCCAGATGCGAGCCGTGGAGTCGCGCCCAGAGGTGGCCAACACGTCGATGGTTGGGTGGAGGGCCAGCGAGTAGACTGCCGACAGATGGCCATGGTAGTGCCGGATCACTTTGTTGTACTCCAGATCCCAGCACTTCACCTGTCGATCCTCGCCGCAGCTGAACAGATACGGATGCTTGGTGCTGACTGCCACACCGCGCACAGTGCTCACGTGGCCGGTGAGCGAGAGCTTCAGCTTGCCGCTGGCCAAGTCCCAGATTTTGATGACACGATCCCCGGCACCGGTGGCGAACCACTCATTGCCCGGCTCCACGGCTATGCAGCGCACCCAGCCCAAATGTCCAGAAATGACGCGGGACAGCTTCCAGGGTGCATGCCACTTGGGCTTCGGTATGGTTGGTGCCTTCTTTGGAATGAGCTGCAGATTGCTGGCGCCATTGGAGCCGGCGCCACTGCCACTATTGGGCATGGAGGCGCGCACCAGGGATGTGCTGTTGTTGCCCGGTATGGCCAACACCGAGTCGGGGCGACGCGCATCGGCATTGAATTTCACCATGCTGCTGGCAGTGTCTGTGCTCCCGTCTGTGATGGCCAATGGTCTTTCCACGGACTGTCCTGACGGTGTCCTCTTGGACTCGTTGCCTGTCGCAACGCGCTCCAGTAACGATCCATAGGTATCCTTGGCCTTGATCGAACGCCGTTGCTTGTCCCTGTCACAACGAGAGTGAACATGATTGCCCATTGATTGGTTTCGCAAACAAACTGATGGATTCAATCCGGGATACTCACAGTTGGTCGTCGACATCTGGCAGGTTTCCTTGATTCGAGACGAACAGATCGTGTGTGCGCTTCAGGGAGCGGAATATAAGCGTATGCACGCTGTGCTTTTGCACGTCTTCCATTGATCAATTAAATGTATTTCAGCTCAAGTAAACAAATAAAAATGCGGCTTCTTTGCTAGCCGGACAAAACAGTCATTCACAGCGGAACGCACGCACCTATTGCCATTCACTGGCGATGGCTGCTATTGGTTATCGACACTGACTATCGATTCCAGGCCAACATGCAATTTAATTTCTTCGCAGATTAGACCATCTTCGAAGATACATTTAGACCTCTAGACCCCCCACGGAAAGCCGAAAACTCAATTTTTGATGAAATTTCTTTGTTTTGTTTTGTTTTTTATTCTTAGTTAGCGGGGACCGGCGACCCAGAAGCAGCATTACTCGATGACAGAGATGAGGATGTTGGGGAGACCGACGCTGACGAAGTGCTGGCCGCAGCATTGGAAGCACTGTCCTGTGCCCCCGAGAGTCTGGAGTTGAAGAACTGTTTGATCTGTCGAAGGAGTTGATAAACGAACGGAACGAACACTTTTAAATGTCCTAACAGAGGTTGTAACTGCAATGGCTTACGATGCGCTTAATGTAGTTGCACGAGGTTTCGTTGTTTGAACTCGATACCACGTTGTCCACACGATATGGTGGGGAGATGGTGACTTCGTTAAGGATCTGTATGTTCAGTCCCTGCCAGGATACTTCATTGTACTGTGGGTGATTGCATGGGTGATGGGTGAAGGGTGATGGGTGGAGTGGGAGGGGGAAAAGAGATAGCAAAATGTAATTATGTGCAAATCGATATGCCAGATTCACTGAACAGTATGCTTGCCGCCTACCCCGTATTGTTTGGCTATCGCTCGATAAAGTTCCTGTGCTTCTGAGCTCACGTCGGCATTCTGCGACTTCAGATAGTCCTGGCGACGTTCCACTGTTTTCCTGAGGCGCATTTTGACCTGCAAAAAGATGTAAATGGTCAACCTTTGTCGCATATTGCGGCTTACGTTGCTGCTCACCTGTTCCAGATTTAACTTTTGCGGATCATCGACAAAGTTCCCGTTGCACTCCTTGATCACCTGCACGTTGCTGCACAGCGAAAGATTCAACGCATAGATATCACTCAGCTCCTCGGTTGTCTTTGATCGGCATTCTGTTTTGTCAAGAAAAAAGAGGCAAGAGCAGAAAAGGGAGGAAGGGAGGGAGGGGGCGCAAAGATATTTGGCGCGATGTACGGAGAACCAAATTCTGGATGTCTGAACTATTATATAAAAGCATCAATGGGATAATGCCCACAACACAACAGAAGTGAACTAAACACTCTTTACAAACAATTCAATTGGGTTTTCTTGATATTAAAAAAGGATACTCAGGATAAGCATCTTTGTGTTATGATCGAAGGCGAGCACCTCGCCCTCCACCTCCTCGTTGAAACAGGTCGTGCACATTACTGTGGATCCAATGTTGAAGCAGTCGTTCACTGCATTGCCGGCGGTTGCAGTGGCAGCGGCCATCTTTAATTGATAGACTTGTGCCTTGGAGAGTGCAGTGGACTGGATTGGAGTCGAGCCTGGCCTGTTGTCGAGCTGGAGGAGCAGAGCAAGCAGCTTTCTATATTCCAAAGCTTCGCTACGGACGTGTACTATGCGCTGGCTGGCTGGCTTCTGTGCGTTCCGATTGTTTACACAACTATGAACACGTAGTATGTGTGTGATGCAAAACAACAATTAATGTGTCAAATCAAGAGCTGCAATCAAACCATGGGAACATTCAGTAGTTCTTCCAGTTGCTTACAGCATAGGCGCTGTGTGCTGGCTGTGTGGTCTGGACCTGGTTGATGGACGTAAGCGTAATTGTTGCAGTTTCCTATACACTGGTCTGTTACTGTTGGTCGTCGGGTGTTTGATGTTGCCGTTTGCCGCCGCGGACTGGCTTTCACATTCACGTTTCTGTTTCTGCCTCTAGCGTAGATGTCGCTTCATGGAAGTGATTTTCTAATCGCTGCGTTTCAAACTTTTCGCTTGAAACGAACAGGTGCGTTGACCAAAAACTCTCAATCTATATGGAGCTCAAGCGTACAGTCAATTTTAAATACGTGTTTTTTTGTTTTGTAATTGAGAAAAAGGAAAAATATGCGAAAAGTGTTTGGTCAACACACGAACAAGAGGGCTGCAAAACCATCGACGACACTATCGATGCTATTTTTTTTATTATACGATAGACCAATGCTTCTCCTTTCAACCATCGATATATAATTTGCGTAACAAATTATTATCAATAATTATAGTGAGGATAGTAGGATAAAATCCACTCCAACACTGGAAGCTGATTGAGTTGATTACATTTTTACCACTTCTTTTATGAATTATTTGAAAATGTTATTGATTTATCGATTCTTTTGCAGCTCATGAACGAGCGAACAAAATAAGTTCACACTAATCGGTTTTTTTTTGTTCATTATCAGCATAAGGTATTAATCGATTTTAATATTCGGTTAAGTATTACCAGCTAGCTGGGAACCTCGAAGGAGAACATCTAATTTTATATTATAAATGAATCAATTTTGTAGCAGATTGGCTTATTTAAGTACTCACTTTAGTTGGAATATTCTTGGAATATGTTTAAAGAAAAATGGCCAACATACCTTGGTGGTAACCACGCAGGGATGAAATTCGCACAGAGACAATGCATTTGCGTTGTGGGCAAATTGGCTCACTAAACATCGATATCGACCAATATACTTTATGTACAGATCTCTTCAGCTTGGAAGCGTTTGAGTGCGCCCTTAGGTTAAATATTTATTTCAGATTCCAGATTTCAGAGGACAACAGCATGGTCGAGCCAAAAACTAAAGCCCCGCATTTACGGACCCCCACAGCAGAGACCGTTCTACCACTCAGCAGGGTCCGGACCATCATGAAGAGTTCGATGGATACCGGCTTAATTACGAACGAAGTGCTCTTCCTGATGACCAAGTGCAGTGAACTATTTGTGCAGCATTTGGCGCGAGAAGCGTACGCGGCCTCTTGCTCCAAGGAGACCAGTGACACCCTCAAGTACGAGCATCTCTCGCAGCTGGTAAACAAGAGTTCCAATCTCGAGTTCCTGCTCCAAATAGTTCCAGAGAAGATTCGCGTGCACACATTCCAGGAAATGCTGCGCCTCAATCGTTCCGGCACCACCAGCGATGATGATGACGATGATGACTCTGAATCCGAATCTGAGTCCGAGTCAGATGAATGATGAGGCGCGGCACTGGGCCCCATTTCCAGCACACCATTTATACACTAATCCTCACGTCCATTTACCATTACCAATTGATTTATTGTGCGATTTGTTAACTTTATGAAGATTTTATGCCTAGATTTAAGCACAGTGTTTTGCAATTCACCAAATGTACTCCATACGAGTAAGTGTTAACTTTACAATGAAATAAATTTTAGTTATGAAGCCAAAAGTGTAGCTGAAAAGTGCCCGAGTTTCGTGCCTCACATCATCGACCCAGCAGCTGTGTTGTTTGCCGGCATGACTGTACTTCAATCTAGATTCCTTCAGGCTTCTTCATCTCCCAAACATACATTTTTCCCAGCTCCTGGGCAAATCATTAATTTGCGAGATGTTTTGCATTTTTTTTGAAGAATTATTATAACATTTAATACGTTATACGTGATACACAGTTTCAAAGAGTTGTGATTAAGGATCTAGTCTAGTGCCTAGGCCTTTAGGTAGGTGCCTGGATAGCCAGTGGCATTCAGGCCCGTAACCTGGTAGGTGGTACCCGCTGGTTCCGGCTGATCGAACTTGGCCGCTGTTGTCACATAGAGGATGTCCAGTTTGGGGCCACCGAAGGCAGCCGAGGTGATCTGCTTGGTGGGAAACTTGATCTCCAGCAGGACCTCGCCATTTCTGTGCGAAAGGAGCGAGAGGAGAGCGAGGCATTAGAGCAGAAGCAGAGAAAATAATGCGACTTGGCAGGCACGTACCTTGGGTTGACTTTGAAAATGGTCGCACCGTTGAATGTGGCCACATAGAGATTACCCTCAGTGTCGATGGTGAGGCCGTCGGGTAGCAGATGATCCTTGGGGCTGGTTTTGCGCAAGTTAAAGATCACCTTGGGGTTGCTGGCCACGCCCGTTTCGAAGTCGTAGTCGTACGACTTGACCTCGTAGTCGGTGGTGTCGATGTAGTAGAACTTCTGGAACTTCTCGTCCCAGGCCAGACCGTTGGAGATGCCCACATCGCCCTTGACAATGGAGACCTCACCGCCAGCCTCCCACTTGTAGAGCTCACCGTGACGGAACTGAAACTCGTCGCCAACATAGCGCATGGTGCCGCCAAAGAAACGACCACGGGGATCAGTCTTGGCGTCATTCCAGCGATTCAACTCGAACTCCTGCTGCACCTCGAAGAGGGTGCGCACCACCTTGGCAACTGGCGAGACACCATCCCACTCGACAACGACCACACGGCGGGCGCAGCCAACGGCAAACTGGTGGGGCTTTCCCTTAATCGGCAGGACAAAGGCAGCGAGTTTCTCGCCCTCAATTTGGGTCTTGTACACCTTGTTCTCCTTAAAGTCGTAGCGCAAGAGTTTGCCAGCCTCCAGGTCCACGTAGTACAAGCTCTGGGTGGCCACATCCCAGTGGGGTCCCTCGCCTAGGCCGGCATAGGAGTCGGGCAGTGGTTCAACTTTATAAGACATCTGCAACGAGCAGAAAAGATTCGATGTGAGGGAAAATTCAGGGAGATCCATGCCACACGCCGCCTGTTGCTCCAGCTGCAACTGCAGCTCCAGCCATTCCCTGCCCTCAAATGTACCGTCAAGCCAAAGAGTGCGATGAACAGGGGGAGACATCGGATGGGAGTCTGCATCTTGCACGGGCTCTGAGCGAATCGAACTGCGAGTGGCAACTGAAGCTGCTGCCGCCCGAGGGGAGGGCTTTTATTGATTAAACGCTTGACATTAGCGGAACCAAACCGCGGAACACAAAACAAATCCCAGTCTCAGTCTCCGTTTATTTTTATGTTTTTCACAGACGCTGCAGCTGCGCACTTTTGACGTCATGCCCTTCACTTACTCAGCGGCAGCGGCGGTGGCGGTGGCGGTGCGGCGTTGCGATTAACTTTGATTGCGTTTGCCTTTTTGTATTTTTTAATTGACTTTCGATGTCAAGCGCCTGGTCGTGTTGTTGTTTTTGTTTTTGCCTTTTCTGCTGCCGGCTGCTGCGGTTTAGTACTGTCTAAACGTGCATGCAGCTGCTGCATTCAGGCAATTGTGCCGTTCTTTACTCATAATTTTGTGCCCACAGTGGCAGCAGTTGGCGAGCAACGCTCACTATTACAACACATAATAGCTTCATTTTGCATGCAAATATTTTCATGCAATGCACAGAGACAGTCCCGTTTAGACAGTACTCAAAAAGTGCACTGCCCAGAACTGTTCGGGGGTGTGTAATCGGGTATCGCTATCGAAAATGCACACTTGTTAATTGTAAATGCAACCTGGTGTACCTACCAGCTGTGTTTGTTTGATCACAACATAACGGTTCAAGGCAAAACCAAAATCTCAGCATAAATTACAATTACATCGGCATATTTGTACTTTAAAGCTCTCACTCACATACATAAAATATTATGCAAAAAAAAAAAGGCTGGCAGCTCAAGGACCCTTGAAGGATCCTACATACCTTTTAATAAACGTTTTCTTAGTCTTGCAGAATAGAACAAATCCTTGAGCACTTCTCTCGATCGAATAACGCGTTCACACTGAAGTTTATGCGATCAGACCGAAACCTTTTTATAGCTAGTCGGCAGCCGGCAAACGGCAGCCGGCTTAAGCGTGATATACAAACACAGCAGCAACAGACTATGGATTGATAAGAAGCGACAATATTGGAGGAGGCGGGCTGTTCTGTTGCCTGGTCAGTAGCCCAGATAAGACATGCGGCAAGTGCAAATGGAGCTGCTGGAAGAACGGCTTTGCAGCATGCATCGCATATTATCGCATCGCACTCAATGAAATGGCATTTCTGTAATAGGAGCCATATTTAAAATAAATACAAAACTGCACAACTTTCTGCTGTGTGTGGGAGTGGCGGTGGCTGATAAGCCACGAGGCAATTTTAATTATAACAATAATTGCTGTTCAAGCATTTCAGTGGCAGAATCCTATGTATATTTCCGCTCAGCACATGATAAGATGCACATGCAGCAAGCCCTGTGCGATAAATTCGCTGTCGCCTGGTTAAGGATGCTGATGCTGCTGCTGCTGTTGTGCCGTTGTATCAGCTCGGACCTGACCTCCAGGGCATTTCTTCAGCCTACCGGCACTATCACCACTATAGGCAAAGAGTGGGCTGAGCGATGGAGGGAGGGCAGTGAGTTTGCCAAAATCCGAAAGGCCTAGACGGAGGCAGCCGGAGGTCTTATCGCGGCCAGTCATGACCCTGTTTGTCCTATGACTGGTAATTCTTTCTATTTTTGTCTCGATTTCAAATTTAAATTGCTCTTTAATTAATTGGAGTATGATTTATTAGCATATTTGTACAACTGTCCATTGATAAGGGAGGCATCTAGCCTTTTACAATCCAAAACCGATTTAATGAACCCAAAGAACCACGATGCCAAAATATGCAAAAATAGTTTTTAGATTCGAATTCAAAAATTTCGCACTTTGTAACGAAGTTTTTGTGACGTTTCGAAAAAATTGGATGAATGTAGTAGGCTTTGCGCCCCATACGAGTTTACCTTCGACCTGAACTCCCAAAATATTTAGTTAGTAACTCGGAGTGTGTGGAGGCAACACCTATACGGAGCTATAGAAACAAAAAAAAATTTGAAAACATTTAAAAGTGAAAAAAAAATGTTTGGAATTTGTATAGTAGGCCTTGCGCCCCATGGGAGTTTACCTTCGACCTGAACTCCCAAAATATTTAGTTAGTAACTCGGAGTGTGTAGAAACAAAAAAAAAATTTAAAAAATTTAAAAGTGAAAAATACCAAAGTTTATAAAAAAAGAAACAAAGTTTAAGTTATAAGTGAAAAATGTTTGGAATTGAATAAAAACTATTCCCAAAATGAAGAAATTGCAAGTGAATACAAAAAAATATGGCGAAAATGAAATAATTGAATGAAATTCAAAGTAACGTTGGAACAGCGACTGTAAGGAAATTGTAAGTTCACTAGCAAACAAACTTATTATTTAGTACTAAATATTAAATATTAGTATTGAATTTATATTGCCTTATTCGGGGATAAACAGAAAATTGCCAATATTAAATTGTGACATATAAATATACACAATATATGTATGTATGTACATAGTTCGCGCAGAGGCAAATATTTTGTGTAGAGAATTTAACCAGGAGGGCATGCAAGTGCCGTTAGCTTCGAGCACCATTGTTTTTGTTCCGGTCGGCCTTTGATAAAAAAAATATTCAGTTGTCAGTTTTTGACTTTTGACACACAGCTCTGGTTGTCCCTGCAGCCCCATATTTGTATGCTTCATGCAGCCCTGCGCATTCGTGCACTTCGAATGTAAATTAATCGCCCCACAAACATATTGTCAACCTATAATAGATATCGATACATTGATATATCAATGCGCTAACAATGGGATATTTTGTAAAAAATATGATAAGAGGAGTCCTTTAAATCAGACAGCCTTGTAGAAAATTGATTCAGAAATCGGCGAAAATTATAAGTTTAGCGCCTGAGGGTCTAAGTTAGCAAGTATAATCAATTCGATTATCAGAATTGAGGAATATGATTTTAATCGGTATACTTGCGGTATATTTTGCAAAAGGAAAGGTATATTTCGGTATTTTTATGAGGTTATTTGATTAAAACATCCACGGTCTCACTAGTGGATTTATTTGGAAAATTTTGCAGCGTCCGGACGTACGTCGATCGCATAATTTGTCACTTTTATTTTTTTTCTTGTGCGATTTCGTTCTGCCTGCCAAACGCAGCGACCCAACTGAGGAGCAGGAGTAAATCCGATCGGCTCAAGTCGACCGAATGGCGAAATGAAGCGTGACGACAGGGCGAATGTGCTCAGCGCAACGAAAAGTGGGCGCGAGTGATACCGAGAAACAGATTCGATTCCCAATTTGTCGCGTCGTTCTCTCGAGCTCAAGAGATCGAAAACAACGCGAAATAAAAGTGAAAACGTGCAAAAGGCACAGCGCAAACAAATAACAACAACAACAGACTAAACTTTGGTCAAAATGTGCGACACGGCGGCAACAACAACTACAACAGTTGCGGCAACTACAACGGTGGCAGCAGCGTCGTCGGTGTCTGGCCCTGGAACGAGCCAGAGTCAGGGAACGGCAGCGGCTACAGCAGCGACTGCAGGAGCCACACCGCCAGCTACAACCACAGCGAAACCCGAGCAGCAGCAGCGGGCGCGACAAAACTGCTGCCGCCTCTGCATTGCCCCGGCCTCGGAATGCATTTCGATCATCAATAGCTATGCGGCCGACAAGGAGCCGCTCTCTACAAAAATCCACAACTGTGTGAACATCAAGGTGAGTGGAGGAGTATTCGTCGAGTGGAGGGGGTTTTTTTTTATGACGACGAGGTGTACCCATCAAAGAATGGGTCATCCAGTGCACACGTAATCGGTTGCTGCTGCCGCTGTCGCTGTCGTCATCCCATATCCACATCTACCCCAGTCCCCGAACGGCTATGCTATACACACATTTCGCCCCAAACCCATCGGAGTAGGCGGATCAGGCATAGGCCCTGTTCCAGGCCCAGCCACACCCGAGGGCAGCATGAAGAGATTTCTTGTGGTTCTGTCGGATTGTAGCTTTCGTGGAAAAATGGCTGGGATGCCTTTTTGCTTTTTTTTTTCTCGGTATGTGATATGCCCATGAGTGTGTGTGTGTTTTTGTCAGTGTTCTGGGATAGCGTCCCTCATCATCATGAAATCGACGGCGGCAGCGTCGTCCAGCCATGGTTGGCTGGAGTTTCGTTCCGAAAAGCATCCGAAAAGTGAGGTTACGGATGAAGCCCAACCACAGGCAACGGCCGCAGCCACAGCCACAGCCACACCGTTGTGCAAGCGCTGGCGACGCCGACGACGACGACGACAACGACAGCGATGAGCGAACGAACCGATGGCCACCAACCAAAAACAACAAAAAAAGCAACCAGCCAACCCCGCCTACCTTTTGCTTCTCTTGCTCCTCTTCCTCCTCATCCGTCGAGCTCTTTATGTTTGTGTGTGTGTGTGCGCGCGGTGCTGTCCATGCTGTGCCTCACCGCATGGTCCGTGTCGGGTCGGGTCTGGTCTCTGGTATCTGGCGTGGCCAGACCAGGCCAGGCCAGGGCCTGGGGTTTCTGTTTCGCTCACTGCCAAGTCACGATGCCTCGATGACGCGACAGCAGCGACCGACCAAATGGAATGGTATGGACTGGAGTGGATTGGCTAGAGGGGCATTCATTGGTATTGGTGCACACAACCCGACCACAATCTGCTTTTGTACGCTGGCCCGCCGCTCTGCCGCTGCTGGCTGGCTGGCTGGCTGCTTCATCATAATCAACTTGAACGAACTCCCTGCCTGCCTGCCCCGGCCCGACCCGGCTCGGCACACGGCACGGCATAGCATGGCACGGTCTGCGCTGCCCTGCTGGCAATCGATTCTTCCAGTGATTTGTGAGGTTAGGATTGATCCTGCCTCCTGGTGGATGAAGGCATAATTTTTCGCATATTCTATAGCTTTTATTTTTGTTTATTTTGTATATTTACCAAAATATTTAGCTCTTGCTTCTTCTTTCTCCACTTTTGCTTTTGCTGTTCTCTTCTTTCACTTCTGCTGCTTGCTGTTGTTGTTGCTATTGCCTCTGTTCTTGGCTCTTGTGCTCCAGCAAAACAGAAGGAAAATATGCGAAGCGAATGGCCAGCACAAAGCATAGAGCACAATGAGCGGCCGAGGCCGAGCGACGCTGCTGTTCCTATGTATTAGTGTGTCGTGCGTGTGTATATGCGTACTAGAGATGTGACGTATAGATGCGTAAGCATGTGTGTGTGCCTGGCTCTGCCTCTGCCTCTGCCTGGACAGGCACAGGCACAGGCGAAGGCAAACCAACGGCAATTACATATAATTTTGTTGTTGCTTGTGGATGCTTCCTTTCCTTCCTTGCTACTCACATTCCCTGGAATTTTAGAGAACATGGGTGATGGGCTCAAGGAAATCTCTTGGAAGAGGAACAGCAGAAGCAGCTGCTTTTGGCTGCTAAATTTATATCGGGGGCTGTTGCTGCCGCTGTGCTGCTGCTCGTCATGGCCCAGGTCGTGTTCGCTCCTCGGGCATACGTATCCACAGTCGACAATCCATCCATCTATCTATCCATCCATCCGTTTATACCCCCACCTATTTTGCCTGCTTCCTGCCTTGTCGCTCTCTCTCTATCTGACTCTCCCGTTGGCTCTGCTGCTCTCTCTTTGCGCGCGTGCGTCCTTTGCCTGGCTTCCATTTGGACTACGATGATGGTGGAGGACATGGACACTCTTCCTCCTCCGATGTAAATGGAAACATGTGCCAGAACCAGAACCAGATTTTGTGTTGGCTTCGCTAGCTTCGTTTATTGATTCTTTCCAGAGCCGGCTGGGACCATGCCTGTGCCCGTGCCCATGCCAATGCTCGACCCAACCTGACACTGGTGCTGGATCTGCCCCTGGGCCCAGTTTGTGTGGCCCTCGTGTCATCGTCATCCACTTTTTTTATGTATATTTTTTTTCGCTTTCGGTCGCTCGGCAGCTCTACACAAAATGGTTGCCCCCGACTGTGGCCTGCGCCCCCGGCATCGACACCGTTGTCGCCATCGCCATCGCCATCACCATTGCCATCGCCCGCACTCAGCGCACGTTGCTGCTGCGTGTGCTCTACCCTGCTCTGGGGCTCTGGGGCTCTGGCTATGGCTACGGCTATGGGCTCTGGTGGCTTGGTCTGGTCTGCTTTGGGCTCGATTTCATGGCAATTGCTCTTCATGTACACACACACACACACACAGGCACGAAGAACAGCCACAGGCAGAGGCAGATGCAGAGCACAGCAGAAGCGGCGAACCCGACGACGACGACGGCGGCGACGAACCGACCGACCGAGCATTTGGGTTGGCGTCATCGCTAGCTCGACTGCTTCTGCTGGCTATGGCTGCGGGCTGGGCTGGGCTGGCTGACTCTTGCTCTGTTCTCGTTATCTGGAGGCGGACCACATGCTCTCCGCACACTTACACTCGCACACAAACACACAAACAGATACAGATGCAGAGGTAGAGACAGGGGCAAAGGCATATAGAGGTAATGGTGGTATGGGCAGTGGAAGTGGAAGAGGCAGGGAAACAGGGAGACGGCACATACACACACATACACACTCATACTCAGAGAAGACAAAGGCAGGCCGAGCCCAGGCCCAGGCACAGGCACAGGCCCTGGCCGGTCCGGGTACAATTCGAGTGGTTTCACCTTGGGCAAACTCTGGCTATGGCTATAGCACTGGCTCTTCACGCAGATTACCTGATGGGCATGGGCATACACACAGATGAAGCCGCCGTTGCTGCTGCTGCTGTCGTTGCTTCAGTTTTTGTTGTTGCTGGCGGTCTGGGTTGGCTTCTCTTCTTCCTGCCTGATGCCTGAGTGTCCGTCGTCGTCGTCGTTGTCGTCTTTACCGCCTGCATCCCGCATCGAATTTCGTTTGCATCATCAGCAGCACATCTCTCCACCATTTTGTTGTTGCGTTGCTTAGTACACATTTTTCTGCTGCTGCGGCTGATGATGATGATGATCCCCAGGTGGAAAACTTTCTCTGCCCAGACCCAGATCCAGTGCCAGTGGCAGTGCCATTGCCAGACGGGGGGCACAGCGTGACCAAGCGGTTACGTGCGCATGCTTCGGTCTCGCATCTGTTCCCAGATGCTTCAAGCCCCAGCATTAGCTTTAGCTCCAAACTCCAGGCAGCAGAAGCAGCAGCAACAGCAGTGCCCTCGTAAGATGATGAGATTCTGATAATACATAAAAAGAGGATGTAGAGAAGAAGCCTTTGAGATTTTGAGTCCCCATACGGGGGACACGCACACACACAAACAGCATGTACATTCCCTTCCAGTGTTGCATGTTTGTACATGTGTATGTGTGGCTTGGCTCATCCATATCCAAGATGGCCGTTGGATTCACTTGCTCCTCTCTAGCAGCCTTCCATGGAGTGGAACGTTGAAACGCTGGAAATGGAACTGAAACGGGAACGGGAAGAGGCGCAATAGTCACAGAAAAGCGTTGCCATAATATAACTGTAAAATGTGATCGATCAGCTGATGGTTCACAAATATTTCTACGATTCTTAGGCACTTTTGCCACTTGATTACCCTTTTGTTGCCATCTATTCTTGGAGGATTTCTACCTCCCTCCACTACCGCTCGCGCTTAGTCTCCTTCGATCTCTTGCTCCTGACACACAGATATGAGGGTTACTTTTGTCTCATATTCCTCTACGTCTTCACGTTTATTTTTTGTGTGCGTTGTGTGGACGTGGACAGGACGCGAACTCTCTTTACCTCGTGTACGTGTCTTACACAGAAATACATACATACATATGTACGTACACAACAGTAAACGAATAAGGACACAAAAGGAGAAGAAGCGCACAGCAAAACCCGTTCGTGGCAGCGTTGGCTGATTGGACTGGACGGAGGAGCAGCGTTGCTCACTGGGATGCCTGCCTGTCGCCTCTCTACTCTGTCCTGTAGCCATCTTCTCCGCTGGCTTCGTTGGCTTCGATGACGATGATGATGATGGTTGATGATGATGATTACACCTGGTGCCCGCGAGCAGCACCAGCAGCAGCTGGTGAACTGCAACTGCACCGACACCATGTTGGCGGCAGCTGCTGGCAGGTCTTCTTCTTCCTTCGCTTGCTTTCGCTTCTCCTGAACATATACACACACGCACACAAATCGGTTGGTCGGATGCACAGTTATTTGGTTGACATATCAATATCTTTCTTTATATTGAATGACTTTCGAAAAGAAGTTATTGAGCCAAAAGGGTTTCCAAAATATTGACACATGCAATACATAAGAATGTACATATGTATGTACATACTATGTACATATTTTCATATGTATCCCAACCTCAAAGCGAAACTTGAATGACCAACATGTGTGGGTGGGTGTTTTAGCGTGTGATTGTGGTTATGTCTGGTCAATAAGCAAGTCGCCAATTTCATATTAAAGTGCAGTTTCAGGCTTAAATGTATAGCAAGGGGTTGGAACTGGGAACTGCAGTACTGAGTACTGCTTGCTTCCAATTGCAATCCATCAGAATTTGGAGAAAGAGATGTGCGGAAACATGGCATGAATGTGGCGACACACAGTCAGTTCTGGTATGGGGTGTATAAGGTGAATGAACAAACATATTATCGTTGAAGAAGAAGAACCCTGTGGCAGTTCCCTCAACCCACCCAAATCCAAAATACATACAAGTCTTGCTACTTAAAGGGGGGCTGAAGGGTGGGAAGTACTTCCATACATAAGATTTCGCACACACACACGCACACAGGAAGATTATGGTATATAAGCATGATGGAGAGAGGAAGGGAGTCAGGTGGAATGGGCTGATTCGAATTCTTGTGTATTGGGCCCTGGCTGGCCACAAGGAATCGCCATCGCCTTCACCATAACCGCCGCCGGCATGCCAAAGCGGAGGGGGGATGGAGGAAGTCGGTTGGAGTGTCGTGGGGGAGGCTGTAAGCTAAATATTGAATTTTTTATGCACACACACACACGCATGCCTAATACAACAAGTAAAAACAACCAAGAATGCATTTTTCAGCATTTGTTTTGATCAAATTAATGCAATTGCACATCGATAGCGTGGCAGGGCCATCTCGATAACCAATCATTTGACAGCGAATGATATCGATAACCAATCCATTTTTAATTTCAATTTAATGTGTCTCCACAATGCAAAATGGTTTTTTGGCCAGGTTTGGGCTCAAGACAAGTTTGTACATAAGTGTGTACATCGATATATGAACGTACTTACTTGGTATAGAGCGGAGGAGGGCACGCACAAGTATTGTTGTTACATACACACACCCACACACACACACACACAAACATGCGCACGCAAACAGTGTTATCGGGCAGAAGGACATTTTATATGATTGGCGCCGCAATGTGCATGCATGCATTTGTGTGTGTGTGTGTGTGTGTAAATGTACACTCTGAATGCAGTGTTGGACGGACGGGGTGGAGAGTGTGGGATGCTGCGGCAGTTTTGCTTGCATATAATTATAAGCAGGTCATTGACATTAATGGGGGGTAGCAATGATAGCCTGATGCTGCTGCTGCTGCTGCGAATGCGCCTACCTGCATTCATGCTCTCCGCCTGACTGGACACGGGGCGTGAGAGATGAGCAATGGTGGGATGTGGGATGTGGGATGGTGGGATGGTGGGATGATTGTAATTTTAAAGCTCGATTGAACCTTGAACACTGGAAAGTAATTTGAAATTGATGTATTTTGTTTGTTTGATTTTTCATTGCAGATAACACCGCAAGATCGGCTGTCACTGCAGATCTGTCACGCCTGCATCAGCTACTTAAACTCGTGGCAGAGCTTTAAGAATCGCTCGGTGAGCGCACAGAGCAAACAGCGTCAGTGGCTGGAGGCCAACAAGAGCAAGCTGCTCAGCTATTTGGATTTGAACAGTGCCGAGAATGGAGGAGGTCATCAGCAGCACCAACAGAACCAGTCACAGCAGCAGCATCAGCAGCATCATTCGGAGAATGACATCGATTTGGAGAAGCCATCGGCCGCTCAAATATTGGACGGCATACCATCGCTGAAGAAACGCAAATCCCTAACAGTCTATGTGAGTCCTAAACCGCAACAGCAACAACAACAGCTGCAGCAGCAGCAACAGCAGTCGCAGCAACCGGCCAGATTGACGGCGACGGCGACGGTGACGGCTACAACAAGCTCCTCGTCACAGCAGCAAACCCTGCAGACCCTTCTATTGCAGGTGCCAACAATAACGGTCAGCTCCTCCTCCACAACACCAGCATCTGGTGGTGGATCAGCAGCAACAGCAACAGCAGCAGCAGTATCTCAGCAGCAGCAGCGCCAGCATCAGTATCGTAAATATCAGCAACAGCAGCAGCAGCAGCGGGGCAAACAGATGATGCAGCAACAACAGCAACATCAACATCAACATCAACAGCTGCAACATCATCAGCACCAACAGAAGAGACGACAGCGACAGGGGCCGCGACGTCCTGCTCCTCAACCTTCTGGTCTGCCTGGGCAGCGAAAATTTAAGCCAAGAGTTTATTTACCCTTGGATATAGCAGTGCCACCATTGCCGCCTCTTCCAGCAGCACCACCACCAACATCAACATCCACTGCTGCTGCTGGTCCAACAGCCCCAGCACCGGGATCATTGGCAGTGCCAATTGTGGCTGCCGCTGCTGCCAACCATCCGGTTCTTCATGCTGCTGAAATACTGCCACCGGCTGCCACTGTTGTGGGGGGGAATCTGCCGTTGTCGCTGCCACTTGATTTCAGCCAAAGTAGCAGCAAGATTAGCAGCGTTCTGCCGTCCACATCCACGTACAGCCATAGCAGCACAGCCATGGCTCACGCCTCCGCTGCGGCGGTAGCGGCGTCATCATCTGCATCTGCATTTGCCACCGGCGGCGACATCTCGTCCGTCTCCATGCAACATGCGACAGCACCGCTGCTAATGCCGGTGACACTGCAGAGTGCCGCACAGCAGTTGCGTTTTTTCAGACGCTACTCCTATAATGTAATTGTATCGTGCATTCGAAACGATTCCTTTCGTGTCACTCCCGACAATTTCCCATTCCCTCCGCCCCCCGTTCCTTCCAATCGCTTTCCATTTAATCTGCCCCCTTCCCCCTTCTCTTCCCACAACCAGAATATTTTACAGGAGAACATTTCGATATTATTTTGTGTTTTTTGTTGTTGCCTTTTGTACCTCTTCTGCTCTACCTGTTATCCCGATATATTGCGATAAGTATTGTGATCTACCATCGTGTCTGTCTCTGCCCCATCACAAGAAATATCGATCACCAAAGACGACTCTGGGCTAACGGGTATCGATAGTCGGAGTTTTAATAATCGGCTATATATTTGATTGTTATCGCATTTGATTCGTATTAGATTCGATTCATTTTCTCCATTTGATCATCCAATCTGATCTTCTCGTTCTTTTGTTTTCTTTGTTTTGATTTATTTTCATATGGAAACTAAACAAACTTTAGCCACTGCCCGCTATACCCATCAAGGATGAGCCCATTGACACCGATGATGACTATCAAATGAAATCGTTGGACGAATCCGAAGACATGGTCGATCCCACAATGTTCCTAGAACGCTCCGAGCACGAGGGCGATATACCACTAATGGTAACTGCAGGGAATTTCTAGTCTTTATTGCAACATTTTCTACATCTCTCTCTCTCTCTCTCTCTCTATTTACTCTCTCTGTGTCTTGAAATAGACCTCCGACTATGATTATACGGCACAGCATGGTGTGAATGCAGAGACAGCGGCCGCCTCGTTGCCGCCTAATGCTGTGGCCAATGTGGCCGCCGCCGGGGACTCGAAGGTGGCCAGCTGCCGGGCATGCAGTCTTCAGTTTTCGACACGTGCCAATGCCCGTCGCCACGAGCGGAATTTGCACCCAAATCTATTCCAATTGTCGACAGACTCGCCCAACAATACGCCCATCACAAAGCCCACCCCGGCACTGGCGGCAGCACTGGAGATACAGCGTGCCGCCGCCGAGGCGGCCACCGAGGAGGCCAGCAAGGCTGCCGGCGCTGCCGGTGGCAATATATCGACCCAAAAGTATCGCCAGGTGGTCATGAATGCCTTCATCAAGTGCGAGGGCGGCGGCTTCAACTACGACAGTCCCGAGCAATATCAGCCGCTGCTCACCCGCGACAAGGTGGAGTTTATCGAGCAGAATTACGAATTCCTCGAGCAGTACCAGACGATGACATGCCGCTGCTGCGACAAATACTTCACTACGTACAAGAACTTTATGGCGCATGTGCGCAAAAAGTATCCGCTGTTGCCGCGTAATCTCTGCTTCAACTGCCTCAAGATGAACGAATCGAAGGCGCTCTTCATATCGCATCTCAAGAAGCGCAACTGCATCAATCTGTATCGCGTGCTGAACGCACTGCGCGGCAAGCAGCCCAACTTCCATCCCTCGACGTCTGACATGGGATCGTTTGGTGGCGAGACGAGCAACACAGCGATCACCAGTCCCACTGTCGTTGTGGCGCCACTGCTGATGGATAACAGCTCGAGCGGCGAGAGGCCAGAGAAGCTGCGCGCCAAGGAGCTGCTGGTGAATAAGCTTTACGAGTGCAAGCTCTGCCCGAAGGGTTTCCGCACCAAGCACGAGTTCCGCACTCATGTGTACGACAAGCATGCGGACGTGCAGCGCAAGGATAACAATTCGATTCAGTGCAGCTTCTGCGGCCTGGACTTTGCCGATCCCGTGGACAGGCGACGGCACTACAACAACATGGACTGCATTGTCCGCCTGCGCTGCATGACGTGCGATGCGAAAGTGGAGACGCATCAGCGTTTCCTCGATCATGTCTATCAGGATCATTTGGGTGGCATCAGCAGCGACAATGCCTCCACGGCGAGCGGATTGGTCGGCAGCAGCAGCATTGAAAACTCACCTGGCAAGCGGAGTCTATTGGGCGCCCTTGGTATTGGTGTTTGCTCTCCCGCCGATGAGTCACGCAGCGGCAGTGCGGCAGCGGCAGCCGCAGGAGGATCAGCAGGGGCAGCACCCAATCAAACATCAACGCCAAAGCCAACATCGGGAGGTGGTGGAGTGGCGTGCACAACACCTGGCGGCAGCGGCGGCTCCCTAAATCGTGACAGCGCACCCAAGTCGCAGTATTTCTCACGCATGCCACAGGTATGCCCCATCTGTGGGCAGCAGTACAACAACTACAACAACGTGCTGCGGCACATGGAATCGAAGCATCCAAACAAACTGCCCGAAACATACAAATGCGTCCGCTGCGGCCTGGGCTATCCACGAATCTCGTATCTCCGCGAGCACATGATCAATGTGCATGGCGTGGACAAGAATCGCCATTCCGGTGGCTTTGAGTATATTGTGAATGCGGATGCCGTCAAGCTGGCCGATGGCAGTACACCGAACGTGTCCACGGGTCGCTACGACTACGTGATGAAGGATCTGATGTCAATAACAAATGGTGGGACACTCGGTAATTAGGCTTAGTGTGTAGACGTCCTGTGTAGCCATCTGTTAGTTAGTCTCTCTCTCTCTCTCTCTCTAGCCTTAACCTTTCCATTATTTTGGATTCGAATTATTTTAGTTTAATCATTTCCTTGTGTGTTTTTGTGTTTTTTTCGTATGCTTAATCGAAAACTGAGCTTGTGCCTCTTGTGCTTTTGCAGATGACGACGAGGAGGAGACTGGCAGCGTGGCCAAGAAGATACGCCTGGATGATAGCAGCAATAACAGCAGCCTGGTGGGCGGCGTGGCCAGCCAGCAAAAGGAATGCCCCATCTGCAATGCGCTCTTTAGCAACAATATTGGCCTGTCCAACCACATGCGCTCCCACTACACGGCCTCGAATTCGGTGAATGCCGCTCTGGTGGCTGCCAATCGCATGACGCCCAAGTCGCTGACGATAACCGCCACACCAGCCACAGAGACGGTCACCTCATCGGCAGCCTCACTCGATGTGGACGATGATGAGGGGATTATAGCGCTTGAGACGGCACAGATAATGGCCAGCGTGAATGCTGCCAGAGCGGCTAGAATTGCTGGTGCTGCTGGTGCTGGTGCTGCTGCATCTTCTGTGCCGCCTGCCATGGCCAATCAGACGCCCCAGGAGCAGGCAGTCTTTCGTCGCAGCTTGGATCAGGCGGCGGATCGTCGCTTCCGGCGCATGCGCTGCCGCATCTGTCAGCGGCGTTTCAGCTCAAAGAAATCGTATCGCTATCACATGCTCACCGACCATCAGGTGCAGAATGTGCAGTTCATCAAATGCAAGCTGTGCAATGCAGAGTTCGCCTACGAAAAGGGCCTGAAGGTGCATCTGTTCAAGGTGCATGGCCGTGCGATCAAGGACGAGATGATTGTGAAGCAATTCGAGTGCGATGTCTGCTCGATTGTGTACAGCTCGGAGCTGGAGCTGAAGCAGCACAAGAAGAGTGTCCATAAGTTGACATCATCCGTCTCGGTGTCGGTGTCGGCATCGGCATCCGCCTCGGCATCGGCCTCGGCATCAGCCTCTGTCTCTGCCTCTGCGTCCACATCCTCCAAAATGGATGACGATTCCATGATGCTGGAGGAGATGGGCGGCAATAGAAGCCGCCACCATCAACATCAGCACCACAGCAGCAAGGCGTCTGGCGATACGGTCGATCAGTCCATCATTTCTGGTGCGGCTGCCACAGCCACAACGACGCCGCTGTATTGGTACCAATGCAAATACTGTCCCTCTAACTTTAACACCAACAAGAAGCTGGCCATCCACATAAACTCGCACGACGAGTTCGACTCGAATGATTATTCGTGCAAGGACTGCGGCAATGTCTACAGCGGCCGCAAGAGTCTTTGGGTGAGTGTTTGGAGTTTTGTTTTCGGAGTCTTGCCGATTTACTGATTCGCATCGTTTGATTTTGGGGTTCAGGTTCATCGCTACAAAAAGCATCCGCAGGTGCCCGACCCCATTGAGTGCACGCTGTGCCGCAAGGTGTTCTTCGATCATCAGATGCTGGACAATCATACGCCCACCTGCAACCGCAAGCCGATTACCGCCACTGGGGCGCATCAGCAGGAGCTGCTGACGCAGGCAAATCAATCGCAGGGTCGTGCCATATTCCGACACAAGACTGGCGACGATGATGATGAGGAAGACCTGCAGCAGCATCCGCAACAGCTGCAGCAACAGCAACAGAGGCGTAACCATCAGGATGCAGGCGATGCAGTGGCAACAGTGACAGCAGCAACTGCTGCAGCGGCAGCCACATCGAGTGGTGGCGGTGGCGGCAGTAGCAAAAAGATGCGCATACCGGAGGTGGCATGCACCATTTGTGGTGCACGCTTCACCGATCAGGAGCACTTTAGCAAGCACATACAGAAGCATGAACAGGATCTGTATGTGGATAACCCATTGGCGGCAATGTTCGATGATGGGCCAGCGGATGCGGCACAGTTCAAGGTCGAGGGCCAGAACGAGAACGGGGAATATGCGTGCGATATGTGCACGAAGACATTCCCCCAGGTGATTGCACTCAAAGTGCATCGCAAGTGGCATTTCAGAGGTGATAGCAAGCAGGTGAGCGTTTTTCGGCTTGTGCAGCGAGGAGAACGAAAAAGAACCAACCATGCTGATGGGATGATGCTGATGATGATGAGAGATGATGATGAAAGATGCCTCCGCACCAGTCGCAAAAAACACAATCAACATCCTCTAACCATTTCATTGAGCACAATTTGTATTAATCTCGTTGTATTTTCTCTCTCTATCTCTATCTCTCCTTCGCCTGCTCCCTGCTCCCTGCACACCCAACAATCCCAACAATCCCAAAAATGTAGAACCACATCGACAGCGAAGCGACGAATATCAACAACAACAACAACAATTTGGTGAACAACTCCACATCGATGCTACGGGAGCTGCATGCAGTGGGTCTGACGCCCAATCAACAGCAGCAGCAGCAGCAGCAGAGCCAACAGCAGAATTCCACGTCCACGCCGAACAACAACAACAACAGGAGCAGCAGCAACAACAACAACAACAGCAGCAGCAGCAGCAGCAGGAGCAAATCGATGAAACGTAAACGTGAATTGAAATGCGAATACTGCCCATCGACCTTCATCAGTAACAACAACCTGCGACGACACATGTATGAGCTGCACAAGCATGAGGTGAGTAGCCTGCCAGCACCGCCAGTGATTGTGGTGGATGAGCCGCTCAGCTGCCGACGCTGTGGCGACATTCAATTCGAGACAAAAGAACTGTGGATCGAGCATAAGCTGGCCGATGCGAAGGTGGTGCGACCCTTTTGTCCCTTCCAATGGGGCTGTGACATGTGCGGCGAGTACTTGTCGCGCAAAGAGAAGCTCATGAATCACATCAACAATCATTTGAAGGAGGATGTCATTGTGCCAGTGGCCACACAAGCGGCCATTGACAGAGAACGTGCAGCATCATCATCGTCATCCTCAGCAGCATCATCATCCGAGGCAACAACATCGAAAGCAAAGACATCAGCCTCAGCATCAGCATCCGTGTTGGTTGAGCAGAAGCCATCCGGCGCAGCGTTGCAAAAGAAAACGGAAGAGAATGGTGGACTGGATGCAGCGGTGGCGACAGCGGCAGAGTCGGTGAAGGCAGGCGAAGATGATAGCGAAATGGAGGATGTCGACAGCTCAGACGCTGATGAAGAAAGCTCTGGCACAGGGGATGAGGAAGACGACGATGATGATGATGGCGAAGAGGACGATGACGACGACGATGATGAAGAAGATGAGCTGCAGGACGACGACGACGACGACGATGATGATGAAGAAGAGGGTGAGGGTGAAGATGAAGAGGGTGTGCCCCCACCAACACCTGCCGCACAATTGTTGCAACACAAACAGCCACAACAACAACAACAACACAAAGCCAATAGCAATAATATTGACAGCGTTGATGATCTCGTCGAGGAAGTGAACAGCTCTGATGATGAGGAGCCCGATGGCGAAGTAGGGAGCGAAAGTCAAACCCAAAGCGACGAGGACGATGAAGAAGATGATGAAGCTGACATTGGTGAGGAGGAGGAGGATGAGGAGCTGGGTTCGGCCCAGCCCCTGACTAATGGCAAGTCGAAAGAGCATAATGCGACGCCCCAACAGCAAATGGAGCAAATTTTGCCCAGCTCTGACGAGGAAGGCGAGAACGAGAACGAGAACGACAACGACAACGTAGAGGAAGATGGTGGCAATGCAGATGGACATACATTGGCCATTGAAGACATTATTGAAGAAGAATATGATGAAGACGATGATGTGGAGGAGGTATACGATGAGCAGAATGCTGATGGTGGTGCCACATCGTCGGTATCATCCTCAGAGAGCGAATCAACATCCTCGACCACATCCCATTCGCATTCAACTGGTGAGCGGCGTAAGAAGGCTGGCGGCGATCAGTCGTCGAATCCCAGCTTCACCTGTGATCTCTGTCAACTTTGTTTCGATTCCCAGGAGCTTCTACAGTCTCACATCAAAAGTCATTTTCGCAATGGCCCAAAAATCTCTGCCCCACAAGCAACAGCCACAGCAGCCGCAACCGCAACGGCAACGGCAACGGTAACGACGGTTGCAACGGCGACGACTGTTCCCAGTAGTTGTAACAACAATGGCTCGACAAATTCCTCCTCAAAGCACTCTCCAGCAGCGGCCAGAGGTGGCAGCAGTAGCAATTGAGGGGATCATCATGGGTACTCGTATTATCACAGTCCAAAGATCGTCCACCATCAACCTCGTCAGAGTTGCCACTTGAACCAACTTGTACAAAGCCAGCCAGCTAGAGTCAGGAGCTGTGAAGAACCCAGCCCTTTTCCTCCTCGCCCCCATCAGCGTCATCTTCATCATCTTAAAATCCATCTTCGCCACACAAAAACACAACATGAAGAACCAAAATCATGCAAAATGATCGTCAGAGAAAAACGCATTCCATGTCCATGCATACAACAAGCAGCAGCAGCAGCAGCAGCAGCAGATGCAACACATTTATGTATAGAGAGAGAGGGAGAGGGGCGGGATTGCGTGCGTGTGTGCCAGCCACCACATAGTAGAGTTTATTCTTGCTTCTAGTCTTAAGGCATACCTTATACAACATAATACATATACATTTATATAGATTTATATATCAACGTAAACTATCTAAGAGAAATAAGATCCTTTTTTTTTTTACAATGTTGAACTAGTTTTTACGCACGCACGCACGCACGTACACACAAAAACACACACACACACACACG
Organism: Drosophila subobscura; assembly: GCF_008121235.1. Taxonomy (NCBI): domain Eukaryota; kingdom Metazoa; phylum Arthropoda; class Insecta; order Diptera; family Drosophilidae; genus Drosophila; species Drosophila subobscura. Next base: position 17,196,031 of record NC_048530.1, on the reverse strand, counting down.
AAAGAGCACTGGGGGGTAGGACGCATATTCTAGCTATAAGATTTTTTGCTTAGATAACCTACTTATATATATAAAATATATAGCGTACAGATATAAGCAACTACATATGTAGGCAGAACAAACACCTCAATTATTAAGCAAACGTTTATGACTCACCAAAGCAAAAACAACACACAAAAAGAACCACACACACCACACAAAAATCGAAAAGCAGTATAAGAGAAAGTGGAGATAATATACATATATGGAAAAAGTCGTCCCAGAGCTCAGTTAGATATAGGTTTAAAGATCATCCAAGTATTTCACACAAACACACAAACAGAAAGGTTTAAAAAACCTACACCCAAGCGATATATGTGTATACATACATATATATATATATATATATATATATAAAGACAGATAATAGTTAGAAGATTCTCACTTCAGCGGACCGTTACTCTTCGCTTCTATTTGTTGCATGCTAAAGATCGTTTTGAGTATATGCTACAGCAAATGTTACAGTTTTTTCACTGCAAATATTTGAATTAATTTTGTAAGTTTATATTTGCACTTATGTAGGGGCGAATATCGTACCATTTGTCCTGTGTCCCCTCTGCCATAGCTCGAGGGACTCCTTTCGTGTACACTTCATGTACTGTCGTTCTCCTTTAGGATACAATATTTGAGCAAACGGGATGTGCGTGCGCTGAGCACACGTCCCTCTTGGTTAAAACTTGCATTTCAAAGCAAAAGTACAGTCCACGAAGTGGACAATAGTTTGGGTTTTTTATTTCTGTTCTACATTTTGCTTTAACATATTTTATCATATTTAACATATCAAAAGTTTGAGCGCCAGGCTGTTGGGGCCATGCCACTCCTAGTTTTCTTCATTGTGGCTATAATAATGCTCCAATAATGCCCCAATTTGGTGATTAATAATAATACATAAATAAATAAGCGTAATAACAAGAAAAATAATTAATAGAAATGAAAATGATTCGCTCAGTCGATCCTCCGACGCAAGCCGTGAAGGCATCTGCGTTGTATTTTACGCAATTCTTGGTGTATGCATGCCGGTCTCTGCACAAGAAAGGATTTTTAGCATTAGATCCCATTTCAATTTAGAGGGTTTTACTTAATACTCACAGCCCTCTTTTCAGGAACGGTCCAAGTGCTGGAGGTATGTTCCTGCACGGGACCTAGTTCCTCCACAGTGCGGCGGACAACTGGCAGCACTTCCTTGCAATTCACAGAGGCGTTTGGTTTTTCCTAAAAAAAAACCCAAATCAATTTGTTAATTTCAAGAAGATAAAAGCTGCATAGTCACTTACCAATCTAAGACGATAAATATCCACCGATGTCTTAAGCTTTATATTTACTTTATCCAGAGCCAAATTTTTTTTTTTTAGCGAATCCTGGATGACCACAGAAGCTTCTACCTTTTCCTTGAGTTGAGCCTCTGACTCCCGAGCCTCATTAGCATTATTAGACATCTCTCCTTTATTTCTTCAACTTCAGCACCCTTCGATTTTAACTTCGACTCTAGGAGGAAAATCTCTTCTTCTTTAACATTCAGCTGAATCTTGAACTGCTCCTCTCTTTCGTTTTAAAAATACATAAAACACACATCAAAATGGATTAAGATAATTGTTATGTGTTTGTTTAAATACCATTGATTCTCGCAGTTTTTCATTTACTTCGATGCTCATGGTCAAGACTTCATCATCACCCAGTTCTTTCTGCAAGTCAAAAAAAAGTTAAGTTTTAGTTTCGACAAGAGTTTCATTAGCATTGCTTACCTTCAAGGCAGCATTCGCTTCTGTGAGTAGCTTAATATCTCTTTGCATCGCTGCTCTTTCCACCTGCAATTGATTGCAGTGAACCAGTCGCTTCTCAGCATCTTCTTGCGCGGGTGCCGTCTCCTGGGTTAACCTGATGATCTGGATCCTGTGCTGTCGCAGCACTCCCTTCAGGCACACGGCATCGCCTGCATCGTCATCGAGCGTGTGTATGTCTGTAGCAGACTCGAGGCAGAGCTTCAGCCCGGGCACATTGTGCTCCTGAATCTTGGTAGCCCTGAAGAGGCGACTGCAGCCCGAGCGATGCTGCAGCTCGATCTCGTGCAGCGAATCTGACAGCTTGGCAAACTTCTCCAAAAAACCCATATCTGTCTCCGACTCTAAATCGGCCTCACTGCACTCTGTGCCGACGCCAGAGCTCTTCATGGTTCGCGGCCTACATTCAGGTTGTTTGGAGTTGCCTCTCCTTTCCCCTCTTTATTACTTTTTACTTTTTTTAAATGCGAGAAACATTTATTTTTTTAAATTTCATTTCGACGTTAGATCCCATGCCAATGCCAAAGAATACCTAAAATATGATCCATTTCGAAATGTTCTATGTACTACCTCTTCAAGCGATCCCTTTTCATCTTAAGCGGACATTTGTGGCTAGGAATAATGCTGAGTGCGTTGAATGAATACAGACAATAGCAAACGCCAAGACAGATTTCGAGTGTAGGCTTTATGGGCTGATTAGGTTTATGTATTGGTTTCGATTGCTCTTCCCCCTTTTGAACCACAGAATGCAATGCTTTAGACTTGGCTTGAGTCGCACATCGTTCTCTTATTGAAATGTTTTCACTTCTCTTCTCAAAATTCTAAAATCGGTGAAATTATTACCACAAACCCCATTTTCGGCCCAACAACTTTTGGTTTTAATATGGAAGACAAAACATGCAAGAGGACAATGAAATTGGTTCTCTAATAATAATTGTGATAAGCAACACAATTGGCATAACCCTTTTGGGCGTCGACCCAGATGCCGCAGATTCCCAATCAGCGTCCGCGCACTCGTGTGGTGTATTTGTATCTTGCGGATAGGTTGACCTCTGTTCAGTTCTCTTTTCAAAATTCTAAAATCGGTGAAATTATTACCACAAACCCCATTTTCGGCCCAACAACTTTTGGTTTTAATATAGAACAAACAAGTTTTGTACACGATTAACAAAGAGAACACAATCATTGTTTATAATATGCATTAATAACAACTACAATTGTCGTCGTCATAGCACTGACAAAAAAACGGAACGATTAATTTTGAACAAATCACCTAAAAACTAAAACAAAACTGAAGCATACACGAAAATCGTTCCGTTTTTGCAGCTGCTATGACTCGATTTTCCCTAGCCTTCTTCTCGCTGCTGAATGAACGATATTCAGGAGATCGTTGATTCAAAGAAACTCAAATTGTATTGGCATATGCATATGCCCCATTGATTTTGCTGATTTGTGCATACTGATGGATATGTAACCTAACCTTAACACAACACACAAAGACTGGATCGGAGGCTAATTGTTAAAAAACGATGAATACCACACAGAAATGTACACGTTTTGTGCCACCTGATGAAAGAGCTAGGGAAAATAGATTTACGACAATTGGTGACACTGGGAAAATACAAAAGAAACTGATATGTAACCTAACCTTAACACAAAGGAAGAGAGACTAGGGCACACAAATTTAATTGAAGCAAAGTCACTGGGCAATGACAATTGTTGCCTTCCATTGATCACAGCTGATGAATGTTTTCTATAAAAATATATATATATATGTACATGTATGTTGCGCGCATATCTACACAAACTCACACAACAACACATTTATACACACACATCCACATGGAATGACTTGAAATGTAAACTCATTTGCAGATACATATTTGTATGTAGTATATAGGAGCGTGCGTCTTTGATGCATTTCGAGGATCATTAGCCGTTTAATACGAATAGTAAATACACAAGATTAAGAAGCATACTTTACCCATACAATTTGCACACACAGCCCACTGCCTGCTCCTGCAGAAGAACTTGCATAGAAAACTTTATGTACGAATCACATACCACACGCATACATACACGAACATTATATGTAAAACTAGTTTGTAATACAAATCCATTAAAAGAATAATGCTAAAATAATGCGAAGAAAAAACCATGTCGTTTATGTCCCTCTGGAATTTTAAGGAACCGAAAAGAAGTAAATTTAAAAGAAAGAAATATATATATAAACAAAATACACATACAAATCAATTGAAATAATCTGTAGTCTTTATTGTATTGGTTTTCGGGGCTGGTTGGTTTTCGTTTAATTTGGGAACTCACTTGATAAGGCCTTACCTCTTGGCGGCTTATCTGAACCGCCGGATAGCGCAACCACTCGACTCGACTCGATTTGCTAAGGGAACGTGCCCAGCATATTCCATCCCATCCATCTACTCAGAACTTCAAGCTGGGTTTTCTTTTTTATTTTTTGACATTTTTATTACAGATCAGATCGGAGCACAAGCTGGTAAGATAATACTTGGCAGTAACTTTCCAATGCGAGGGGGTTAAAATAAATATGGACTCGTTTGATAGAAGATATAACAAACATCACAAAAGCTTTTACAGATGACAAACACAATTAACAAAGGGCCAGAGCCGAAGCAGAAGCCAGAGCCTCGGACACACCACAGTGAACGTGGGCAATATGGTATGGATGGGATGACCGAATAAAATAGTAGAAAAAAGGCAAAATAAAAACAGAAACAAATAGAACAAGAGCGTACGCAGCGTGTGCAGTATAAATTGATAAATAGAAATGACTTTATGCTTATACAGATTGGTCTAAAGCTAAGTGAAGCAGCCGGAAATGATGTCATCGATGCATCTAGGAGTACTGCGTATGTGGATTTACGTTGATCATCTCCATGTTGCTGCTGCAGAGGTTGAGAGGAGTGGAAAAAAGTTACGTACTTTGATTAGTTCAACAGCGATTGGTGGGAAATAGCAGCGCACAGCACACACATTGTGTGTACTTATGTGTCAATCATAAGTCGAGAGAAAGATTATTACTTAATACTTATCGCGCACTCCCATGGTCAAGATATGAGGCTTCAAATGGTTATGGATGGTGTGGGTATGTACAAGAGCTCCTCCTACTCTAAGTCAACGCTGTCGAATGGAGCAGGAGTAGTGGGTATCATGAGTGAGAGTGCACAGGGTTAGGTTGGGGGGTAATGCTTTGGTAATGGCTTGGAGTGAGTGATTTGGGTGGAGTGGGTTCTGGTGTGGGTGTGGAGTGGTCCTTACCTGCGACTGCAACGCATATGGATCAGGAGCAGGCCCAGGCCCAGGGTTATGCATATGGCGCCGACAACGATATAGGCAATGCCCAGGAATGGATTCTTGCCACCCAGCACAGATGTGGTGGACAGAATCATGCGCTTGGTGCCATCAAAGGAGACCACCGGATATCCTAGATAGCAAAACGAGAGCAATCATTCGGATTAGCTAAGCTGAGAGGTGGGAAGGTGGCGGCACATACGATATTCGACATTCAGGGTATACTCCCCGGCCATTAGGCCTTTGGCATAATTGTTGTTCGTCTGGTCGAGGCGCCGATAGAGCTTGCGGAAGCTGGGCAACGCCGCAGTGCGCATCCACACAATTAGGTCCTCGTTCTGGAAACCATTATTCTCCGCATTCTCGGGGTCCAGCTCGTCCAGTCCTTGCTGCCAGAAGATGGGCTTGGAGAAGCCCTTGAGAGCTTGGCTGAGACTGCCCTCGGGATTGTGGAACTTGACCCGCTTGTCGGACGGCCATGCAATGCCCGTGTTCAAAAGTTTGATATTCACACCGCCCTGCGTCAGCTTGAGCGTGTCTGTCGGAAACAAACAAAAAGTAAAGTCACAGTGAGAATTGTTTAGCCTGCGTCCAAGGCAATCCCAGACCACACACCGTTGAACAACGAGTTTGCTATGGCGCCACATGGCGCGATGGGCAACTGATTCTCGGGGTTATAGGCAAAGGGGGCACAATCCGTGCTGGGCGTCTGCGACAGTTGTCCGAGCAGCTGCATGTCATCGCGGGACTTCACATAGCGCCTATGGTTCTGGTAGTAGTTCGTCAGACCATAGTACATGTATACGTCGCCCTAAAAGTCGGTCAAGTGGAGGCGGGGTTGTAGAAACAAAGAAACAAATAAAGAAAGAAAAGCCAGAGGCGGTGCTCGCCCGTGTCTGCTTTGCTGTTTGTTGCTACTCACGCTAAAGTCGGAGGTCAGATTGAAATTGATGTTGCAGTTGCACTGCTTGCCCGTGTTCGCCTGCAGGTAGTCCGCACAGGTGATGCCAGCGTTGCCTGGGTCCGATGATTTGCAGCGGGTGTAGTCAATGACCAGCTCGTTGGCGGTATTGGAGAGGTGCAACAGCACCACGCCAATCGGTATAAAGAGCACTCCAATCACAAAGAACGTCGGCAATACCGTCCTCGCTGTCAGGACCGGCTGCCAGGCGGGCAGCCGTTGCTGCTTGAAGGCCGAATCTATTGGGCGGGAGAAGGGTTTTTTCAAATATCAATTTTCGTTAAAGGTTAAACATGACATCATCCATATCCCTATCCCTATCCCTGGCATGGGATGGAAAGGGAAGAATGGCGATGTGGGGGAGTGAATCCAGGTGCCCGGAATTATCCATTCCATTACTCACGCCAACGCTTCGTCGTGGGGGTGGTGGACGCTCTTATCACTTGAGCAACTGGTTATAGCGTGTGTGTGCATATCGTGAGTGCGTGCATGTGCGTCGTGAGTGCGTGTGTGTGTGTGTGTGATCCAGGTGTAGAGGTGTGTCTGTGTTGTGTTCAGAGCCAAGACACTCACCTGAAGGTCGCTTAGACTTCGGGGCTACATCCGCCTCTCCTTCCCCTTGCCTCATGGACATGGTGGCTGATGATGTGCTGATTATGCTAAAGAAAATAACTTAAGAAAACAACTTTGGCCCCCGCGACTACACTCAGCCAGTTGACCCAATCGAATAAAGGTAAATACAAGAAATTTTTTCTGCTAATTAGTGATAGTAACCGTGAATCATTGCATATCGATATGCGAACAATATATCGTATGGTATGAACAAAAAATTTCACAAAAGCTGGCAACACTCCACCTTAGTGTGAAACAATTAATTTTTGATAGCACTGACGTGCTTCCTTGTTTGAAATGTCAAAATTTGTCATTTTGTTTATTTGATCACCCTTTTCAACATTTTGGTTTGCCACTTGAGCCCGTACGGGTTTTCGAATAAATATGCTGCCGATGGTACTTTGTGAATAATATCAATACATCGATATAAGTCTGAATGCAACCCAAGATATCGCATCATCGCATCGGCAGCGTTTATGTTGGTTACCAAAACAACAAAGCAAAGCAATTGCACACACATACACCATACACTCAGGCGAAACCGAAAGAGAAAACGGAATCTAGCGAGAGCATTTATAAATTATTGCGGTCCATTCAAGCAGGCAGTCGTCCCCCAAAAGAGAATCCTCCCAAAACAGTGTTTGTGCGCAATCAATCGACCGAAAAGCACGGAGTTAAGTGAAACCCCACACCATAAATCAAGCGCCCCAGCGGTCTCTCGCACTATGAAAATCACAGTGACTGCCTCCGATGATCGGCTTTTCTGCTTGGACGTGTCCCACGATCTCGAGCTGGAGAACCTCAAAGCCCTCTGTGCGATGGAGATCGGGGCCGAAGTCGATCAAATTGTCGTCCTCTTCAATGGCCGGGAGCTGACGAACAACAAGCACTCGCTGCAGCAGTGTGGCGTCAACGATGGGGACTTTATCATGCTGGAGCGAAGACGGCCCAACAATCGCGCAGGTAAGTTGTGAGTGCAGCGGGTAGTGGGAGGGGGAGGTCTATGTATATGCGCGCGAACTGTATAACTGGGTCAATGCACGCGCCACGCCTGTGGCCAGTGACTGCACCAACCCCGCACAGCTTCAGTGTCCATAATCCGTATGAAGCGTGCATGGGTAGGATGCTCCTAACATTCCAGGTACACCTTGATGGTCAAAGGATGTTTCAAGAAATTGTGAAATATGAATCCGGCTTGAGTCGTGGCTAGCCCAATCAGTGTGTGAGTGTGCGTGTGTGTGTAGTGTTTGTATACCCTTTTCGAGCAGGTATTCATATTCTGGGCAGCCGTTTGTAAATGCACAAAAAAAGTAATCTAAAATCTCGTAAAACGGGATGCATCGATCAAGGATCGATCGCATCGATTAATTTACTTGGTACATTTTTTGTGTACCATATTCATATGCCCAACAGCCATTGGGCGCGTTCACCAGGAAAACTTGATCACCGATCCATGATCCATTTCATGTGATCGCCCTGGTAAACGCACTTGATAAGCCTTTTCGAGGCACGACTAACGCGGACCAGCGACAAATCAAAGGATATACACAATTCGGCAGAAGCATTGAAGATATCTTCATGCATTTTTTGGAAAAAGATCTTTGCCACCGCCGGACGCCTCCTCTGCGTCGCAGTTAATTTTAAAAATAAACGCGTTTTTTGTTCGCCATTGCGGGGTTTTTGTTCTTTTTGCGATTTTTCTTTTGTTTTCCCATTCATTTTTGTGCACATTCCGAAAGAAATTGAAGACAAAAAAAGCAAGTAAATGGGACCACACACACACACACATGCAGAGATAGAGAGTGTGCACTCACACACAGAGCACTGGAAAGGAGGTGGATTTGATTCTATTGCAACGGAGTGGAAAGTGCGCGGCGTTGGCGGCAATGGCGCATCCACACATGCAACCAAACATATGTACATACATACATATGTATGCATAGATGGAGAAGGCCATAAGCAGGTGTGCTCTGATCTTCGTATCTTGTTTTTGTTGGCTGGCTGTTTACTTGACCCCATCGTGCGTGGTTGGCCTTGTCTGTCCGCACACCCCCCACCCCAACAAAGACCCCTCGCATGCAGATCACGATATACAGATGTTCTGTGTGTGGGCGATGCACAGCGCACTGAATTGGTTCTTAATCGCTAATAATGATTCACTCTTTTCCAACAGGAGGTGCCAACAATCCGGTAATAAGTGGACTGGACTTTAGCAGCATTGCTGTGCCGGGATCCAGTGCAACGACCAGTGGCGGCAGCCCACCTTCAATGTCCAATCCTAACATGGGAGGAGTAGGTGGACTGGCCGGACTGGCTGGATTGGGTGGACTGGGAGGAGGCATCGCCAGCAACAGTCTGCAGCAGCAGCAACAGCAGATGCAGAACCTAACAGACATCCCAATGACGGACGAATTCAATGTGAACTTCGACGACGATCCGGAGACAGTGAGGCAGCTGCTATTGTCCAGCCCGAAGACACTGGCCCTGCTGAGGGAGTATAATACGCGGCTTGCGGAGGCCCTCGACTCGGGGGATCCGGACACGTTTGCCCGTGCCCTCAGGGAGCATGTGGCGGAGCGGAAGCGGCGCAACGATCAGCGGGTGCGAATGCTGACAGCGGATCCGTTCGATGAGGAGACGCAGCGTCTGATTGCCGAGGAGATCAAGCAGAAGAACATCCAGGACAATATGGCGGCGGCCATTGAATACAATCCGGAGATCTTTGGCATGGTCACGATGCTGTAAGTGCTGCGCCAATGTGCACACAAGACCCAGACCCCTCCTCAAACTGAAACTGATTTCCCCACAGCTACATCAACTGCAAGGTAAACGGCGTGCCGGTGAAGGCATTCGTTGACTCTGGAGCCCAGACGACAATCATGAGCAAGGACTGTGCCGAGAGGTGCCATGTGAATCGGCTAATTGACACGCGCTGGAATGGTGTCGCCAAGGGTGTGGGCACACAGCCCATTCTAGGCAGAATCCACATGGTTCAGCTGCAGATCGAGAACGATCACTTGACGTCCAGCTTCACCGTTCTCGGCCAACAGCCCATGGACATGTTGTTGGGTCTGGACATGCTGAAGCGTCATCAGGTAACGCCTAATTCTCGCTTTTTGTTGTGTGTTTGTTCTCTAACTCTCTCTCTCTCTTTATTTGCTTCAGTGCCTCATCGATCTGCAGAGAAATCTACTGATTATTGGCACCACCGGAACGACAACACCATTTTTACCCGAAAGCGAGCTGCCGGTTGGGGCCCGGCTTACGGGCAATCCAGAGGAACAGGCCGAACAGCAGGCGATTGCCGATGCCATGGAGCAGAGTCGAAGAGACGGTGCCTCAACCTCTAGCTCAGCTGCGGCAGGGCACGGAGCGAATACCATCCAGCCAATGGATCGATTTACCGAGCAGGATGTCAGCGATCTCATGGCACTCGGCTATCCGCGCGGCGATGTTCTCATTGTGCTAAGGCAGTGCGGTGGCAATAAGCAGGTGGCCAGCTCGCTTTTGCTTAGCCGCAACGAGGCAGCCGGTGGCGGACTTAGCTGAACTCGGGCTGGAGACCCCTGTCCCCCCCTGCCCGTGCTCTGTCCACCCCACCATAAACGCCACAGACACCGCCGCCACCACCTACTCCTCTTCCTCTTTCTCTTTCTCCAACGCACCACAGTTCACGCCTATGGGAACAATAATAACGACATCATGAGAACCAACATTGCAGGATAGCCAAGGATATGCCAGACAGACAGCCAGCCAGCCAGCCAGCCAGCCAGCCAGCCAGACAGTCAGCCACTAGATTCCGTTTCAACGAAATACTCCGAGCAATACCAAAACAAAAATGAAAAAATGGATAAAAATTAAAATTGTAATTTAGGGAAATTTGTGTGCAACTAATATGCCTCCTTTTTTATATGAATCGTTATACACAATAGCTAAATAGTAGGATGAGAATGCATTTCGGGCGACACGCGTCAGTTGGTCCTCCAATACACACGAGGATGCAGGGATTACTGTGTGTGTGTGTGTGTGTGCTGTTTTTAAGATGCAAATGCAAAACTGAGAGGGGGATAAATGGTAATGGTAATGGAACCACAGCAACGAAACTGAAACTAAGAATTGAAGTGCAGCAGCAACAAAAACACAAAAACAAATCGAAAAACATATACCGAAAATATGCCTGACTACATACATTTATAAATATATAGACACACACACACATACATACACACATACACTTATATATATATATTAAAATATATGGTATACATATATTGAAACATTATATACAAATTTGATCTAGTGTTAAGATGCGACGCTCTATTAATTGGGACGATCATGTTAAAGGGCAAAATGTGAAATGATTGAATTTTTGTAACAAATAAAAGAGTCGAGAATTGTTTTTGGATTTGGATACATACATATAAAAATATAAATGGAAAAAGAAGGAACCAAAACGCATTTTGCATTTGCTGTTGTGAATTAATTACTTTGCCATCTGCAGCTGTGGCTAATTTATTCTTATTTAATTAATTAATTCTTAATTAATCAATTGTGTTCGCTGTTGAACTTTTGGGGGAATCGGAGCCCGCTCTTGTTCAAGTTGTAGTTGGATTTTCACCAACTAGTGGGAACTATTTTCAAAATTAAAATTTAATCCTCGTCCTCATCGTCGTCGTCATCATCGGATTTGGCATTCGCCGTTGAGTTTTTGTGATTGAACTCCTTCTCGGGATCGAACTGCATGCCCTCTTGATCGGCGGCATCCTCCTCATCATCATCGCCAGCAACTTGGGCATTCTCAGCCTCGGCACGCTCGAGGCGCCGGGCCAGATCTGCCTCATCGATGGCCGTAACAAGCTTGGGTGCCATTATAACCTTGAACTCGCCCTCGTACTCCAGTATCTTGTCACGTATATTCTCGATGGCCACCTCCAGGGCCTTCAGGCCGTCTGTCTTCTTTGTGGTGGCTGTTGTCATGACATAGCTGGAAAAATGATGAAGAGAAAATTAGTTTAGTGGCGCATCGATGGTTGTTAGTTTATCAACTTACAGCGGCGGCGCTATTAGGTTAATGCGAATGGGCAGCTCTTCGGTGCTCAGCTCGAGTCCCTTGGTGAGGGATGCCTTGACGGCGTCGATGCCCTCGTAGCCATAGCAAGAGCACTCGATGTCGGCGCGTATTTTGACAGTGGGTGAGACGAGTTTTCGCTTGATGTTGCTCAGTAGCACCTCCTTGGTCTCCGGGTCCAGGTTGCATTCGTCAAAGACGGATGGGTCCGTCACCGATTGCTTGAAGATGTCGTAGGCCACGGTCTTGCTGTTGTATTTCTTTTCGAAATACCAGGCGGTCTTCTGATAGAGCTCCTCCAGCTTTTCATTGCCCTCGTAGCCGAGAATGTCGGCCACATGCCGCAACAGAGAGTTGATGGCCTTTGCCTTGGCAAATCGTTCGGTGCACTTCTCCACATCCTCGGGCGAAACGCGACGCTTGGACAGATCTATGTAGCCCTTCTCCTTGTCCACACGAATGACGACCACCGGTTCGGTTTTTCCCACTCGGATCAGTTTGTTAATGGAGCGAATGCGGCGACGTGACAGCTCAGACAATAATATCATGCCCTCAATGTTGTTGTACTCCAGCAGATGTACGTAAGCGCCCATTTCGGCTATGGAAAGCACATTCACCATGACGACGTCCTCGATTTCGGGATATCGCTCGTTGTAAAACCGGGAGGTTAGAGCCATCTTTGCGGTGTTCCGAACGACGTTTAGTGTAAAATATAAGTATAAATAAACTACAAAATGCAATTAGTGGCTGCTATGAAAAAAACGTGTACAATTTTGCCGAAACTGGGTGTAAGAAGAAACCAGAAAACATTAGTGTTGTAAGCGAACGCCGTGCGGCGAATTCACGGGATTCATCGCTTGCCAGCACTGTAATATCCGTCATCAATATGCCGATATATGAATTAAATTGAAGACTAATAGAAGTTTTGCAACAGCGGTTGCAATATAAATTAAATTACTAGTTTTTGCAATGTTCCCCAAGATTTTTTAGAGTGACTTTTTCAGGCACAACTATCGATATTGCTATCGCTAGTGCTGCAAAACGTACTCCACGGCGAATTGACAAGTGTTGCTTGCGAATTAATTATTGCGGCAGCCCTTGAACAGCAATTAATTTACCTTTTTATGATACAGATAATTGGGCATTAAATGATTTATGAGCATGTTAGACTCTCCATCTAATTACCTACCACACTTGCAATGTGAATCGCTAAAGTTGGCGGCACGCTAAGCAGATGGTGTGGTGTGTACACACTGTTGTCGGGTTGTCAGGTCAATCTACGGATTGCAGCGAATTCGCTCATTTGAAAAAAATAAAACATGGCTGGAAGAGGTGGTTATGAACACGCTAGGTAAATATTATTAAATATATTCAATAATTGTCGGTGCAATCTCGTCGAAATGGTGTACGTTTTTTGTTTTTCAAGTGTGTGACACGCGCGTGTTTTCGGCAGTGCAGACGTTTACTCAAATGTGTAATAATGCACGCGGTTTGGGCAAAAAGGCAACACCATACCATACCACGAACACTGGCGCACGATTACGCACCCATACACGCACACCTTGTTATGTACGTGTCGGTCGTTGGTCGCCGTCATTATATATGTATATGATGTGTGTGTGTGTGTGCGCCAGTGTGCGTGTTTTTTTCTCCTACATTCTTTTTTGTCTTTTCTACTACTGTGTGCTAGTGTTTTGTTCAGTAAAACGGCTTGATGGCATCACTGCCAACATTGTCGCCCAACATCCGTGGCCTGACTACCCAAAAACAGCACGAAAAAGTACTAGCTGCTTGCCCAGAGCAGAGCCAGGGCGGCCGTCATGCCGGGGACCAGCGCCAGGGCCGGGTCAGGCCCCAGCAATGGTTCCAAACGCCCAAAATAGACCCATAATTCATGGGAAAAACTTCCTATTTGCTTAATGCTAAAAGCGCGCGCTTTTGTCCCTCAATTGAGTGGTGGACACTACTTGGTTTTGTTTATGTTTAATAAACGTGCGGCAATTGTTTATAATGTACACGCGTCGAAATATGGATCCAGTGGCGGTATTTGTTGACATTTTTGACATCCCGGTATCGGGCTCGGACTTCCTTTTGTTTTTCCGCTTCGCTTTTCCCCCCATGTGCGCTCTGCTTAGCTTTGCCTGTGCGTGTGTGTGAGTGTGTGTGTGCTGTGTTGGTGTGTGCGTGTGGGAGGGTAGAATAAAGCTAGTACGAAGCCAGTGCCTATGGTGGGGGCAGAAGGAGGGGGAGAAAGTTAAAACAGTTGGCAGCAAATCGCACTCTAATGATTAACATTCAATCATCCATTTGTTGCAGGGGGGGATTTGGCGGTGAACGCCAGATGAAGGTACTACCAACGGAACCGCCCTTTATCGCCTTTGTGGGCAACCTGCCCCAGGGCCTCGTCCAGGGCGATGTGATGAAAATATTTCAAGACTTTGAGGTGAAGAACGTGAGGCTGGTGAAGGATCGGGAAACGGACATGTTCAAAGGCTTCTGCTACGTCGAATTCGAAACGCTGGAGAATCTGGAGCGGGCCCTCGAGTTCGATGGACGCATCAAACTGGACGATCTGTCGGCGCCGCTGCGCATCGATATAGCTGACCGTAGGAAAAATGATCGGTAAGCTTGCACAGATTGTACAGATTCCTCCAATCTGACAATGCGACTAACTCTTTCTTTCATTTGTCTGCCACGTCTGTGTATGTGTATGTGTATGTGTGTGTAACTGTTTTCTTTCTTTTGATTTTTCACAGGCCCGGTGGCGGTGTTGGCGGTGGCAATGGAGGCATGACCCGTGATGGTGGAAGAGACGGTTTCCAGAAGCGCGGACCGCCCCGACAGGGCGGTACCAGCCAATCCTATAGCCGGGGCGGTCCCGGAACTGGCGGCAACGGCGGCGGTGGTCGCGAGGGTGGCGGCGGCTCTGGTAATCGCGCCGACAGTAGAGGTTCGTACAATGATAATTATGGTGGTCACAGTGATAGAAGTCGAGGCGGCGGCGGCGCAGGCTCCGGCTCCGGCTCCGGCAGTGGCATGAATAGAGGATACAATGGTAAAGCATTTTTATCTGGCTTCCAACCAACAAACCAACCAATCAACACGTAGCTGCATCCCTCGTAGTGTGCTGCCAAAAGTAGCAGTCTCTGACTCTGATTCTGATTCGAACCGAAACGCATGGAACTAATAAATCCACGCTGCAGTCCCCGAAAGAGTTATTACACTCCACCTACAAACCTACAAACCTAGAAACCTAGAAACCCACCAGCCTACCTACCCCACTGCACAATCTCCCCCACTGTGTCTACTGGCTTTAAGTTGTTTGTTATTTTCATCTGTTTCCTGCCGCTCCGTTTCTGTTGGATTCAGGATTTATCCTGGAACCTCTCGCTCTCTCTCTCTCCCTCCCTCTTTGATTTGCTTCTCCTAGAAATATCCTCTTTGCCCCAGATCTCTTATTCCTTATTCCTTATCCATTATTCCCCTTTATTCCTTCACAAAGGTGCCTTCAGTATCTCGAACGCACAGTATCAGCTGCGATAAATTTGAATAGATTTTCCCGCACGCTTTTTACTAGCATCAATAGCCATCTAGCTAGCATGACGAGCCTTAGCCTTAGCTTATCCAATCACAACAGGATCCCAGCCCCCCTGGCTGGCTGTTTAACGTTTTTAACCCGTCTTTGACATGTGTCGTGTCCCCTACCCAATTTCAGATCGGCCGGCGAATCGTGGTCGGTACGGAAACTTCAACAATGATGATCGGTTCGATCGGAATCAGGACCGTGACCGGGGGCAGCGAGAGGGCAGTTATGGCAATCAGTCGCGCGACACCGACCGCTACAACAACTTCAGCAGGCACCGTGACCGCGAGCGTACCCACTACAATCCCAACCAGCAGAGTGAACGTCCTAGCGGCGGCCTTGGTGGAGGCGGCGGCGGCCTTGGTGGCAGCGGCGGTCTCGGAGGTAGCGGCAACCTCGGTGGTGGTGGTGGTGGTGGCGGAGGCGGCGGCGGCGGCGGCGGCGGTGGTGCATCGATTGGCGCCATTGGTAAGTGTTGCTGTGGTTGCTGTGGTGGCTCCAGTTTTACTTATTCTAAATTCTTTGATTGCAGACGACACGGAGAGGCCACGTCTGCAGCTGAAGCCACGTACGATTGCTGCGCCAATCAATGCGGTGGCCGAAACCAAGCAGTCGGCATCCATTTTCGGCAATGCCAAGCCGCGCGAGGAGAAATTGAAGGAGCTGGAGCAGAATGTCTCTCACAATGGCGACATCTAAAGTGCAGGGAATCGATCCGCAATAAAGCCTGATATGATATTTTGCTGGTGAGAGTGAGACAGACAGACAGACAGATGGAGAGAGCGAGAGGGAGGGAGGGAGAGCGACAGATGAGCGACAGCGTTGAAGGGAAGGATGATCAGCAGCATCAGCAGCAGCAGCAGCAAGCAGCAGGAAGCAGCATGCCGTATATAAAAACATACTTTAATTAATAATTCTACGCTACATACCTATTATACACAACACGTTATGTACTAAATTGCAAGAGGATGGAGAAACGATGGTGAGCGGAGCGGAGCGAACTTAACTACAAACGAAATGAAACAAGGAAACAACAGAAATGAGTACAGCAGAAGCAGAAGCAGAAGTGACAGCAACCAGGAACCCATAAACCTAATTTTTTTCTAATGCATGCAGCAGCAAGGCAGCAGCAACAAGATCAGCATGCAGCAACGTCTATAAATGTTAGTCTTAAGCTATAATGTTTAGTCCCGTGCATGTGGCGGGTGTGTGTGTGTGTGTACAGCATGAGTGCAGTATATATACATACTTGATGCACCACGCCATGTGCACGCTTCTATTTGTTAGTTAAGTAATGCATATATAAACAAAAACAACAACAAGAACAACCAATAACAAAAAAGAAACCCAAGAAAAAAAAGGTAAAAACGTTGTACCATTAAGGCATAAAAACAGTAAACGAAAACCAGAAACAAAAGAAAAAAAAACAAAACAAAACAAAGCAAAAAGAAAAACAAAAAAAAAACTCGAAAAACAAAACCAAGCAAAAACCCTTTGATGACAAAACGTTCAGCGTAGCGCAGGCAGGCAATTTATACACAATTTATATGGCAAAACAAAAACAAATTAAAGAAAACTAAAAAAATAAAACAAAAAACAAAACAAACAACAAATGAACGAAGCGAATAATTAAAGTTGTATGTGAAACAGAACAGAACAGAACAGCAGAAGATGAAGCAAAAGCTGCAGCAGCATCAACATCAGCCATTAGCCAGCAATAAATCGCAATGAAGCAGAACAGAACAGAGCAGAACAGAACAGAACAAAACACCAACTAAAAGTACGAGAGAGGCACGTACGTACACACGCAATCAGAGAGGAGGAAGAGCAACTCGAGGATAATTAGCAACATTAGCAGCAATAAAACAACCTCATATATACAGAAACAACAGACTACATATATACATATAAATATATATAGAGATCTATGTAATTGAAGCAAGAAAAGTCCGATTAGAGATCCCATTTTATACCAGCCCTGGAAACCCGCATAATCCACAATCCACAATCCGCAATCCAGAGACCACAATCATGCCCTGCATTCATTCAACATTTGTAACTTGTAATAATCTTTAGCATTTCAGTGTTTGGTTCTTTGTGATTTAACTTTTACTCCCCTTATCCCGCTTAGTTGCTTATCATTTATATTAGAGACCAGGGAAATTCTGTTTAGTTCTTTGTAGACACTCGTTGCGAAGCGTGGCGAAGTGAGGCGAGAAATTTACAAGTCATTTTAATTGTTGCTGTCTGTTTTTTAAGTTTCCATGGCATTCACCGTCTTATGCGAGTACCTGCAAGCGAGAGGCGTTTTTCTTTTAATTTGAAACTCTCTTCCCACCCCTCCCCGCCCCTTTTACTCTGTTGGTTTTTAAAAATAAACACAAATACTTACATATATATATTTTTTTTTATATTTTGCAAGAGCTGATGATACGCGTGAGTTGTAAATTAATAATGAAAATAAAGCAAAAACATTTACATAAGAAATGTAGCAGCATTCTTCTGTTCGGTGTGGTGTTTTTGTGGTGTCCTTCCAGTGCGTTTGGAGTTGAGTTTGATTTCGGAGTGAAGCGGCTGAAGCTGAAGCTGAAACCAGCTCGAGAATCGTTGTACATACAAAGAAAATAATCAAATTTCGGTGGCTCCCCCCTAATGTGTATGTGTATGTTTGTATGTACGTATGTGTGTATTTTGTTTGTAGTTTTTCGTTTTGGTTTGTGTCCGAAGCAGCGCGTATCAGTGTCCATACACTACCATAGACCACACACCATAAAAAGCAAACTCCAAGCAAAATCCCGACTTGAACAGCAAGCTAAACCAGAGTTAACCGCGGCAAGCAAGTGGAAATAGGAATACAACAAAATTAACGTTAAATATACAAGTAAAAGTAAAGCTAATACAATTTATACACTTAACTTTTAGCACTAATACCGTAAGCAGTCAATGATTTACATATACTATACGAAAATGGACAGCAATATTTTGTAGTTCCGAGTAAATGAGAATCAAGAATCAAGCAAAGCAAGCAGGAGCAAAAGCAAAAGCAAAAGCAAAAGCATAGATGATCATACATAGATGAACAAACTTACTTAAACGCAGCCTAGAACCTAATTAAGGACTTTGATATGCATTTTTAACGCCCAGAAAGACAAAGAATTGTTTAAATTACGATTAAAGCGAAACAAAAACTAAAACAAGAATTTATACAGAGCAAGAGTTAGGCATTAACCTACGTTATACGAGTAACAAATCTATATAGATGATATATATATACAAAATATACGCTATGGTTAATGGCAGGGCTGATCGATTAAAAACAAAACCAAAACCAAAAAAAAATCTTAAAAAAAAAAACAAAAAACAAGCAAACAACAATAAATAGCAATTCTAATTCTTAACAAAACACCAAACATTTTTGAATAAAAACAAATACAAATATATACAAATATAAAAAAGAAAAAACTAAGCTATGAATTACCAAGCAATTATAAAACTAGACCTCAAACTAAAACAAATCGTAGGCAAAACAAATTTTTACCAATTACCAACAACACCAACTAAATAAGTAACTTACATAACAGCAAATTATATAAATAATAAATCAATCAACAAAGTCAAAGAAAGAATCAACATGCAAGATGAAAACACATTAGTAAATCGAAACACACAAACACACAAAAACACAAACACATAAAATACAAAATATACAAAAAACAAACTTCGAACTCTAATCAAGTATAAACCAATTCACCAACCAATTCACCATATGATAACGAATATATACATACAGATAAACATATATATATATATATATTTTTTGTTGTTTGAACATTTTGTACGATACGATACGTATATATATACATAAATATATATATACAACTAAATAAATTAACAAATAAAAGAAATTATAATACAACAAACCGAAAAACCACTTCAGTCTCGTTCTTATTAATAATTTAGGTCCTTCTTCTGTAAGTACAAGTACAAGTAAGTACAAGAAAGATCTGGAAATCCAAATACAAACGAGTATGCAACTAGTTCTTCAACGTGAACTTGCGCAGAGCGGAGACAGAGACTTGCCTCTCTTTCAGTTTGCCGCACCCATCGCTCTTCATTGCATCGCTCTTGCATTGACTGCAAGTTCTACGCTCCCCGTAAACCATCACGGGCTGCCTCAAAGACCATTTCATAGGACATGCTGGGAGGAATTGGAACTGTTCATGGCCCCCATGATGCACTGGAAGTGCGCTTCGCATCAGGAACCCATCCCCATCCCATTCCACAGGCGACTTCACTCAATATTAAGGGAATACTTGGATCACAGATGGTACTGAAAGGAAGTAATGGAAGGTGGGAGTCTCGCACTCCGTTGCGAATGAAAACACAAGCAGATTTTTTCATTTGCATAACAAATTCAATTAAATCTCATTTTATTTCAGTTTTGTTTGTTTGTTTTTGTTTTTTTTTTTGTATTTTTTTTTTACAATTTATTAAGCTAAAGTGTGAAAAAATTTCGCTTTAATTTATGTATATATATATATTTGTATATATATATATCGTTTTTGGTTTTGTTCTCTTTCTTTTTCATTTATTACATTACAATATATTTTGGTTTCCCATTTATTAATTAATTTTACTTTCTGTTTGCTTTATTATAAATTGATTTTGTCGTTTTCTCATTTTTATAAATTAATATGCAACTTGTTTGGAGAACTAAAAAAGCGTTAATTATTTATACTTAATGAAAATAAAAATTGTTTATCCCTTTGCGCTGTTTATTTGCTTTTGTTTTTTCTTTGCTTGTATCTTGTTTTCCTTGCTTCTGTTTTGTATTAGTTAATATTTTTTACATTTAGATGTTATTGTGCAGTTTTGGTTTCCTCATTTCTTTATTTTTGTTTTTCGTCGGGTATCGGCTTCGATTTTTTTGTTTTATATTTCGAATTAACTAATTATACTTCAATTTATTTTGCGTAATAAACTAATTCAGGCGTTTGTTTTATTTTGTTTTTCTTTTGTTAAATACATTAATCGAATATATCTAATACACACATATATATATATATGTATATATATATATGTACATATATATTATTTATAAAACAATTTCTGTCTGTCTGTGTTTGTGGTTCGAGTGTTTTTCTTCCTATTTTTCGTTTTACTTTAATAAAAATGAATACATACAAAATTTGTTGCTCTGTGTCATTTATACCCTCCGTTTTTCTTATACCAAAAAAAAAAAACAAAAAAAAATGGCTTCTTTTGTAGTGGCTGTAAATACTCGTATTCCGTCGAAAAATCGATAAGAAGAGGCTTAGCTTTGATCAAATATTGAATGTTTGTGGTGGCCACGAAAACATTTAGATGTATGAAGGCATTTCTTTTTAATCGATTTCTATTTGTATTACGTTGAGAGAACTATTTTTTAAGAATATTTCAAATACATTTTAAATTTCCCATTTAAAAGAAAACTAGACAACCAAATGCAAATCGTGTTGTGTGTATGTGTATGTGTGTGTGTGTGTGTGTGTGTGTGTCTGTTTGTCAAGCAAATGTTCCACTACCACATACTGTTGCACAGCTAAGTAAATATACAGTCGATCTGTTTTGTTTAGTAGAAAAGTGGCGGGTGTCATAATTTCTTGTAGCATTTCTTTAATCTTTATTTGAATTCTTCTTTAGCTGTATTTACTTTAGCGCACATATGTACGTACATACATATGTATATGTGTGTATAACCTTTGCATGCATGAAAATCAATATATTTTTCTAGGCGAGAATCTGCGAGTGAGGGTGTCAGGTGTTTGTACGCGTATGAGATTGGGTTTGGTTGCTTTACAGCCATCTGAACCACTAAGAATTTGTAGCCGGGGAAGTTGCTATCAAATAGAGTTGCTCGACAACGGCTGCACTTTTGGGAGTGTACCTTTTTGGTACTTTGGTTTGGGTCAATGAACAAGTAGCTGGGTAACCAAAATGCAGTATTTTCTCGAATAAAACGTCGAATACTTCGAAAAAGCTTGCACACACACACACACACACACACGCACACGCACACATTTGTCACTTTGTCAGTTCGGAGGTGGTGGTGCGCCTCTTTATGCGCTGCCCAAACCGGTCGCATAATCCAGAGCATGGTCGTGTGCACAAGCGAGAGAGGGAGGGAGAGAGATATAGAGGATAGAAATATGTCGCTGTGTGTGTTTTTGTATGTGTGTGATAGAGTCAGACAGCTAGGCAGATGTAGGCATATGGCAGGCATGTATAAAGTCTTTACACAGACATTATCAGTTGCTTCTTTTTCTCACTAATAATTTACGTCAATTTGTTAATTTCATATTTTTGTCTCGTTTGCTTAAATTGTATTTGTATAAAAAAAATATGCTAACGGTGCCTGTGTCGCTTCATCTTCATCTCCATATTAATAATCATCTCTATCCTTATCTGTATCCTCATCCTCATCCTCGTCCCCATCCTGTTCCTTCTCTATTTGTAATCTGCTCTTTGGTTTTCGCTTTGGTGTAGCTGTTGCTCTAGTTAAGACTTGCTTCAAAATGTGTATATTTAAATTACTCTTTTAGCATTATGTATCCTTATCCATTTTCCTTAGCTTGCTTGCGATGCGCATTTTGGTGTATAAATATAAATACAATTTGTTCTACCATTTCTCGGGTTCTTATTGTGGAATTCGCTATCATTTTTGTCATTGCAAGCCGCAGCACCTATTGGCATTGTTTCTCGCTGTTTGCTATGTGTTCGGTAGAGGGTAAATGGCATATGGCCTGGGGGGATCTTGATCTGGATCTGGATCTGGATCTGCTGGGGACGCATGTAAAAGCAGCATGGCAATTTGTGGCTCTGTTCATTATTGGCTATCATTTATATACTCGTATATGTAAATTTTCTTTGTTAAATAATTCTCATTTTCTTCAGTCTGTTTTTGGTTTTTCTGGTTTTGTTTTTAAATATTTTTTATTTTTGTTTTATTTTTTTTTTGTATTTTTTGTGTTCTCAACAGGCTTCATATAAAAATTGCTATTAACTCTTGCTCTCAATAAAAATTGCAAATACTTCGCTGGATGGCAACTTTCATAATTGTGTTCTTGTGTTTTTGTTTTTCTTGTTTTTAATTTTATTTTATTTTTTATTTTTTGGTTTTGGTTTAGGCTTGGCTCCACTTCTGTTTCTCTGCTGCTTGGCTGGTTGTCTGTCTCTGTCTCAGTATCAGTGTGTGTGTGTGTGTGTGCGTGAGTGTGTGTATCTGTATATGTCTCTTTATGCAATATCTACAATATATTCTGCACTCATGAGCAAAAGAAAAACGTACCCAGTGGAAAGAAGTCAAATTAAATGGAAAATCATATGTGATGCTGGATTGCTGGATTCGTGTCTCTCTGTGTGTCTGTCTCTCTATATATGTATATATATATATGTATGCATGTATGTATGCATGTGTGTATGCACTCTATGCTCGACTAAAGACTTCGAATTTTTTATGTTGAATATCTAATTGCAGTAATTGTTCGTATTTCTTGGATTACCTCCTACTCGCCTGCATCGTTTTATTTGAATTTCATTAGCTATGCATAATAACTGGCTGATTTAATTTTAAATGTTTTTCTTGGTTTGGTTTTTTTTTTTTTAATTTCTTTTTCGGTTTTCTCATTTTGTTTTCTTTTTTTTGGTTTGTTAATTTTCTTTTTCTATTTTTTATTTACTTTGAATTTCATTTGCTATCGCTTTGCTTCGTTTGATTTGGTTTTATTTCTTAAAGGTTGTTTTTTGCGATTTTTTTTATTTGTAAAATTTTTTGTTTTCGCTTTTGTATAATTATAATTGTAATATATTTTCTATTTTCCGTTTTAATTATGTAATTAACTAGACTTATGTAATATATTACAAATGTACGAGTATAAAGCTAAAGTTGTTGTCCATCTTGGTTTTTGTTTGTAATATTTAGTGAGTTAACAAAAAAAGTACTTTTATTTTATTAACTAATATAGAAATTTTCACGCTTTGATTTTTGAGGTGTATCTAAAAAAAATGTTTTATCGTTCTCATGTTTGTTTGGTTTTGGTTTTTGTTTTTGTTTTTCGCATTTCGCATCTGCCTGTCAGCTTTGCGCCGACATTGTGCGACCACAGCAACGAGCCACTCGCTGGCGGTCCCTCACTCGCTCTTTCCATTCGCTTGCTGCAATCGAGTTGACAGCGATCTGGCAGCGATTGACGGCGCAAAGTACTTGTCTGCTTTCATGCTTTCCGCATCCGTTTTGTGACAGTGTTTGTTTGTGTGTGTGTGTGTGTTCTGTGTGTGTGTTTTGTGGTATTGCTCTAAAATTTGTTAGAAATTTATATACGCTTTATTGTTATCATGTTTTTTGTTTGTTGCGTTGTGACTTTCTTCAGCAGCACAAAATATGCAGTTGATTTGTATTATAATTATTAGTTCTTAGTTTTTCGTTTGTCATCTTAGTTTATGTTTTTTTGTTTATGTTTTTGTTTTTGTTTTTATTCTTGTTTTTGTATTTCTTTCATAGGCATATTGTATATGTGTATAATAACTTTATTCTGTCTAATGGCAATGATGCGCGTGTTGCTTCGAACGTAACCTCGGCACAAAAAATATGTTTACACGTATGCTAAAAATATGAAATAGATTTTCTATATTCTTCTATATATCTGCTTGTCTCAACGCTTGTTGTTCTCAAACTCGACTTGTACTTGGTTATTCATGTAACTCTTCGAACAATTCGAACTTTTCGATTTCCGTTTCCATTTCCACGCCGCTTGAACTTCCATTCGCTACAAATTCAAATATTTTCTCATTCGCAAGCGTTCAGTTCGTCTTCTGCTTTTTGTTTTGTTAATGTAAATTTACAGGATTATTATAGATATAGTTTTCATCTTCTTCTTTTGCCATCTTTCTGTTCGTTTTTGTGATTTGCATAAGCTTCATTGGTGGCTGTTGTTGTTGCTGCTGTCGCTTTTGTTGCAGATGATCTTCCTCTCACATTTATCGAACAATATCTCGAAGTATATGTGTATGTATCATTATTATAATAGATGTTGTTGGTTTCTTCATAATCATTAGAATTTTCGTTTGATTTGTTTCGTTTTTTGTTTTGTTTTGGATTTTTGTTTTTTATTTTTTTTTTTTGTTTAATCTCGCCCCGCCCCTCGTTTATAACAGTGCACTCAGTATAAGTAGAAATATTATTTGCATTTGTTTCATTATCATTAGGTTTTCCTTTAGCTTATGCAGTTTGCTCGAAATTGCCAAACTTAATTTTCTGTTATCAGTTGGTTATCGTTTGCGTTTCTTTCTTTCATGTGTTCTATTATTTATCGTTGTGGGTATTCGTATTATTAGTCAAACAGCCAACAAAATGTATAATAATGAAGCTACATTCAAGTCGTTACAAAATTGGCAATTGGCAATTGGCAAGCATCAACTCAATATGGTGGGTGGCGGGGAGGGACTCTTCGACTCTGGGGAATTGGGCCTAGAGAAGCTTGGAGGGGTGGTGGGACTGGGGATACCAAATATGGAATACCGAATACCGAATACGGGTGATGAAGGCGTTAACTAAAGATTCGCAATGTTTCAATCAAAGGTGGAGTCTGTTCGAGTCGGGATTGGGTTTTGGGTTTGGAGTTTGGAGTTTTGGGTTTTGGGATTGGGTTTCGTTTGTGGTTTGGACTTCATTGAACAGAGAAGCTCTTCGAAAAGCGTACGCAAAACAAAAACACATAATTTCTGGACTTTAAGGCAATGCTTAAACTGGTCCCCATAATGTACATACATATGTAGGTTTACTTTTACTTTTACTTTTACTTTCTGTCTGCATTAGCATTACGTTTGCATTTGGGTTAGGTCTGGTTAGGTTAGGTTAGGTTGCATTTGAACTCTTTAATTTACGGTGTGGTGTGTAAGTGGAACGACGCTCCGTTGCGTGGTTTGGTTTGGATTGGATTGGTTTGGATTGGTGTGGATTGTGTGTTGTTTTGTTTTTCAATCATTAAACTGCATGAAGGCATCTACTAATGAAAGCTGTGTGTGGAAACTATGGGGACGTATGCAATACGGATATGCAAATGAAAGTCTCTTGCCGTGAACAGACTATTGAAGCTCAGAATTTCGTTAGTGATTTTCGGTTTCTAGATTTGCCTTGATGTTGGTTAATTTTGCACGATGCTTGTTCGCTTTCTAGACTATAGTTTGTTCCATTGGGTGATTGGGTGATGTGTGTGTGTGTGTGTGTGGGGCAATTAGAACAAGATCCGCACTCGTATTTGGTATGTGGTACTCGATACAAAAGATACAGTTACTCGTTGTTCGAGGTCAGGCAGTGTGTGAAAGCATGGTTCGTACGAGTATTTGTTGTTTCAATTTGTGACGGATATCAATCTAGAGTTAGTCAGCAAGAAGAGAGTCGCCATTCGAAAGGTTCTAGTTCATCTTTCCATCTGTGGTGGTGGGTGTGGAAAGATCTCTGTGTGTCTCGGGGTGTGGGTGGAAGGCCATTTTCTCCAAAGTTGTTTCATTTCTCTATAGCAAATTCGAAGCAAAAGCAAAGCATTTACATGGGTGTGTGTGTGCCTGTATTGTATGTGTGTGTAAGTGTGGGTGTCTGTGCGCAATGGAACCTCACATAAACTTTACGGCATTTTGTGGTATGTGCCCGTGCCCCCGATCCCATCCTTGGCCATCCATTTGCATAGTTTTCATCATTCGCCCATCCTTAATACCATACAGAACTGAACAGGAGCAAAAAGGCATGGCTGGTAAATCAAAAGAGAGAGAGAGAAACCAAATAAACCAAAGGCGTTGAAGCTGATTCAAACAAAGCTTAGCTTGGCATAAGTTGGCGCAAATTAAGGCTACATTTTCTACTGTATTGTTCTGGTTTCGATTTCTGTTTTTCGGGTTTTCCCGTTCCCGTTTCCGTTTTAATTTTTCCACTTTTTGGGGCTTTCCGTCCTCCAATTGATTGGTGTGCTATTTCGCGTTTTGTAGTACGAAAGGGGAAAGCGAATCACAAGCGAATGCCACTGAAGTTTCTCGGGGCCAAAACTTTGTTTGAATTCAATGTCGCATCGTATTTAAATTAGTTATGCTACAAATACACATAATATATCTTCATATATTCCTTTCGTATTCACTGGCTTTGATTTTGTTTTAATTACGCTTTTTGTGTGTTTATTCTTTTGACGATTTTCGTTCGTTTACTTGTGGATTGGGAGATGGTAAGAAATAGAGCACTTTGAACATAAAACCTCTTACCATTCGATGGTGTTTATTAATTGTTTGTTTCCGCTACCGTTAGTCTGTGTTGGTTATTCTTTTGGGTTTGTGCCTTGTCCCGTGTTTTTGCACACTGTTTTGCTCGCTCACTCACGGGGGGAAACGGGTCCTAAATTGCATTCACTTTCACACACCTGCTCCACCTGGTATTGTTCGTTTCGCTTTTAAATACTTTCAAGGATCCTGCGATCCAGCACTACGTCTTTTCCATACTCTTGTTTCGTTATCATCGTTCGATGAATTGTTTTTTGCTCGTTACTCAAATGATTAGGGATTTATTTGTGTTTTTGTTGGTTTTCTTCTTCAATGTGCATTGGCTCCATGCGCCCCAACTCCAAGATTTTCATTGGTATTGTTCTGGTTCTGGTTCTTGTTCTTTTTGTGTGTTCTTATTTGTGTGTGTGTGCCGGACATAACCTCAACAATGCAGCAATGCCAACGTGTCTCCTGCTTTCCATGTGTGTATTTCTGTGTGAGTGATGTGGGTGGGTGTTTCTTTCTGTGTGTGTGTGTGATGTATGCTTTAAACTTTTGTGATTTTCTTTTGCTAATTGCCGATACGCTTGCCTACCGATTATTTGGGGGTTGGGTAGGGGATGGGTAACCGAACTGCAAACGAAATGTGATCATCGCCCGCTCGTCACGGTCTCTCTCTTATAGTCTCAGCTTCTGTTTCTGTTTCTGTGTGTGTGTGTGTGAGTTTTGGATCTCGTTTTTGTTTGTTCGTGTTTTTGGTTTTTGGTTTTTCATTTAATTTGTATTGCTTTTGATGGCAGTTCAGGCGGTTGTTGTGTCTTTAATTTATTCTTCATTTGGTGTCTTCTCCTTTCATTTGAACTCTAGTTGTTGTTTTTGTTTTTGTTATCGTTTTTGGTTTTGCTTTTCGTTTTTTGGGTTTTTGGTTTTTGGTTTCTTTTGGGTGTTTCGCTTTTGCTTTTTGATTTCATCCCGTTTGGTGTTAATTGATTTTGGTTTTTCGTTAATTGGATAAGATGTATAATACAAACTATGCTGTTGTGTAGGCAATTGGTGTCCTCTCTCATTAGAATTAGTTAACAAAGTTCATGTGTGTTTGCTCTTACTTTGGTTTACTTCAAATCTTTGCTCTTGTATTGTTGGGGGAGGAGGTTGTGGGAGGGGGAGGGTATGTATGTTTGTGTGTTTCCTACTTGCTTTCTCTTGCTCCTTTTGCTGCCTTCTGATCTCCTTTCTTTGCACATGTCACACAATACTCGTTACTCGCTACTCGCTACTCGTTAACCTGGCTCTGTACTTCTTTCGTGTTTTGCTGTGGGGTTTTTCTTGTTGTTTTGTTTTCGTGTGGAAATTTGTAAACTTGTCTACCGGTAAAAACAATTCCAACATAAGTATTGTTCGCTTCTTACCAAAACATAGATACACATCCCATGGCTCGCTTCTATGGGGAATAATAATTTGATGGGTATGCACCACTGAGTATTACCATCTATTTATTTTCAGGCTCTGTGTTAACTTATGTGGTGTGCTTGCTTTGGTGTTCATTTCCATCCTTATTCGCTTTCTTGGATTCTCTTTGGATTCTACTTGGGCTTACAAGTATTTGTGTGCGTGTGTTTGTGTGTGTGTGTGTGTGTGTGTGTGTGTTTTTGGGGTGGGAGGGAGGTAAATTGCCTAATGAACTACTACGAGCTGCTTACAAAATATTATTCGACATTTTAGTTTCGCTTAAATATGATTGTTGTTTGTTTGTTTGGGTTGTTGGTTGTTGTTGGTTTTTGGTTCTTGGTTGTTGACTCGGAACTGATGGAACTCAAATTTTTAGCTGATGTTTGTTGGTGTTTTCTTGTTGTTGTTGAATTTGTTATAGCAGAAAATTATGCTTGTTGTTGTTGTTGTTGTTAGCTCACTGTTGTTGTTGCTGTTGATGCTGTTGTTGTTGTTGTTGTTCTTGTTCTTCTTCTTATTCTTCTTCCTGTTGCTGTTCTTGCAGTTGCAGTTACAGTTTCCACAGTGGCACCTGCTGATGTTGTTGCTGCTGTTGTTGTTGTTGTTGTTGCTGCACCACTACACTGCACTGCACTGCACCTTAATACTCGCGTGCATCTTGGAGGGGGGGGCGAGGCCTGGCTCAGACATCCGCCGTGCGCGACGTTATGCTCGGCGAACGCGAGTGTATTACAACCTTGTGCCCGTTCTTGGTCACAAACCCATCGCTCTCCACGAGGACGGCCGTCTGTCGGCCCGTGCTGCCGGCGCTCCCTGCGCTCCCTGCGCCCGGGCTGCCTGCCGTCGCCGTCGCCGTCGCCGTCGCCGTCGCCGCGGCGCCATCCATCGTCGGACTATTTACATTGCTCTCGTGCGGATCGGCTGCTGCTCCTCCGTCTGGTCCCTCGCCGCCGTCACCGCTGGCGGCTGGCTGTGGGCCCGCCGATGAATCGATCCCGGGATCGAGTGCCGCTGCCCCGTCATGGGCCCCAGTGGCTGCTGCTGCTGCATCGCCCGAAGCATCTGGAACATCCAGATCACCGGCATCAGCACCGCCACCGCCAGCATCACCATCCTCGGGGCCACCGCCTTCCGTGTCGGACGGTGCACCACCGCCCTCGGCGCGCGTTTTATGCTTGCGCCAGGCATGCTGAATGAGGCGGGCACAGTACTCCTCCCGCTGGCGCCAGAGGGTGGAGGAGACGGGCTCGTAGCCCTCGGTGTCCGGCCGGGCGGCGATCTCGCCGATCTCGCCCGTCTCCTCAATGGGATTGCCTTTGCGCGCGAAAAAGTCTTTGGTCAGTGCGTCCAGTATGTCCACACAGTACATGAGGTCACCGCGACAGATGGGTATGTCCATCGATATGATTTTGTACTTGTTGGGCTTGTGGATCTGGAGCGGGGGCTCCAGCACGTCGAGGAACTCGGACAGCTGGTCGTAGCGTATGTACTGGGTGCCCTCCGGGTCGAACTGCTGCCAGATCTCATAGTACATATCGTAATCGTCGTCGGTGAGACCCTCCTGCACATCCTCGGTGGCCTGACTATAGTTCTCGAGAATGACAGCAATGTACATATTAATAACTATCAAAAAGCTTATAACTAGGTATGAGAGGAGAAACGTTATTCCAACGGTCGCTGAACCACAATTGCCCGGATAGCCTTTGTCGTTGTCGGGTGGATCGCATGCTTCCTCATTGATAATGGCGTCGAGTACACCATCCCAACCGGCTGAGGTAGACATCTGCCAGGTGTGCGTTAAGGGGTAGAGTTGATATTGGGTTGTCGGATAACGGATATGCAGAGATACACAGAAGGGTGTCGAATGTTATCGTTTCGAAATCGAAATCGAATTCGATCGGGTTGATGGGAATTGGAATTGGAGTGGGATTAGGAGTGGGATGGCGAGTGGGAGTGGGATAGGTAGCACGGCAGTTGTGCGGTTGGTTTGGTGATGGTTTTTGTTCGATTGTTCGTCGTGCATCGATACATCGATATTTGTATATCGATACAGGTCAGGTTGTCGTTCGTGTGTGTGTTGGTTAGTTGGTTGGTTGGTTGGTTGGTTGGTTGGTTGGTTTGTTGGTTGTGTGGGCAGTGAAAGAGAAGTTTAAGACAGAAGATACAATACAAGAAGAGTCATTAGTCAAATTCAGTTAGGTAATGGATCACTTGGTTAAGCAAACTAGTAATGGCATACGTATATAGTTAGTACATGTATAATAGTTGGTAATCATCATACACTGATGATGTGTGTACTCGGCATACACAGTTGAGGCTCAACTCTCTGAGCTTCTGTGCTCTCTTAACTGTTTTGGGCATGTGTCTGATATCAGATAGCACTGCAGCTGAATGCTCAAGTTTGATTGGCAAGAGACTTGTGCAGCCTGCAGACCGATTTCTTCTTCTGCCCAATGAATGCCTTGGGGGGCGCCAAATGAATATATAAAGCATCGCTCAAGGAGCGACTAGACTCCAACATACATAGAGAGAGAGAGAGAGAGTGAGAGATTGAGAGAGACAGTGGGAGAGTAGTTGAAGAAATGTTTCAGTTGGATTTGTGGTTTGGAGGTGGTTGGAGAGGGGAAGATAGTTGCGTAAGTTTCGTGTTCCTTAGCGAGGAGAACGAGCCAGCGGGCTGTTCTCGGATCTCGGTTTTCGCATCTCGGATATCGGATCTCAAGTGACGATCCATATATTTTTTTGATTCTTTTCTTTCTTTCTTTCGGTTCGCATTTAACTTGGGGTCTCATGAGGAAAGCTCAACATTTGATTGGTGTTTGTTGAAAGAGCTGAATTAGATTTGTTTTTTGTACAATTTAAAAAAAATAATAATCAAATGATGCATTTACAGAGAAGCGGGGGATGTACTTGGTTCGAAACAAGCGCAAAAACACAAGAGGAAGCTTTTCAACGTTTCACTCGGTGCACTGGTGCTGTATGGCAGACGATCATCAGATCATCAGATTATCGCTAACCTTTTCTTTTACACCGAATGAAAGCGTTGATAACAAAAAAGGAAAAAGTAAAGAAAGGGGAGGGAGGCAGATGGATAAATGAACAAATCGATAAGTATGATCGGGGGGAAGGGAGTTTAATCAAAAAATCGCACTAATTTAGCTTTTACCAACAACTACCGCAGCTTCAATCAACATTGTGATGTTGCCACTGAACTGAAAATGGCGACCACGGACAGCAGTGCTGGTTCCGGTTCCGGTTCCGTAATGGTCTTTGCACCGGAATACTCGGATTGGTATCGATCGGGGGCTCGCTCGTGTGCCGATGAGCCGTCGATCGTTAGCCGCCGCTCCGCCGTCCGTGGACCACCGTCTGTTTTGGGGGTGTGATTACAGTGTGGGGTCGTGGCAACATCACCCAACGACAACAACAATAGACAACATAAACCGTTAACGGAATTGTGGTTGGTGGTCTTACCTGAAAGAGCAGGATCATGCTCTGTCCGAACGTCTTGAAGTTGTAGACGTCGTTGATGCCGCTCTTCTCCTTCACATGCATGAAGAACGACATGCCGAATATCGCGAAGATGAACATGACCAGGAACAGCAGCAGGCAGATGTTGAACAGCGCCGGCAGTGACATGGCCAGGGCGAACAGCAGCGTTCGTATGCCCTTGGCGCCCTTCACCAGACGCAGTACGCGACCCACTTTGGCCACGCGCACCACTCGGAGCAGTGTCGGCGATACGAAGTATTTCTCGATAATATCGCTAAGTACGAGACCTGTGGCCACGATCAATCATCAATCATCATCATCATCATCATCATCGGCGCACATGCAGCAAATAAACGCAGCAGCAATTGTTGGTGGAGGGGTGTGAAGAGAGTTAGTTGATGGTGAGAAATCGGTTCAGAGTTCAGAGTTCAGTCATTAGCTAGAGAGACAGACTGGGACTAGGAGATCTCTCGGGATAGGGGGTAGACGGGTAGACATGGATTGGGCTCTGCCAATCACGAACAATTTCACACAACAATACAACACGCAGTCAAGGGCGTGGGTCGTGGGTCGTGGTCGTGACGAATCAAGAGAAAAACACATTTAACATAGCTGAAATATGGAAAGCATTAGGTTGTCGACACGCTGCGCACCTCCAATTACGCAAACATAACGTGAACATAAGGAATAAATACACGCATACATACATATGTACATAGGTACAGTGTGACCAGGCGATACTGGTGATTATGGTGCAAGTACAGTTGCCACAAAAACGTAAGCAGGCCAGGCCTAAGCCCACAAAAGGGGCAGCAATCAACGATATGCGATGCAGGATTGTAGACGAAAAGATCTGATATGAAGAAGCCAGGACCAAAAGATCTGCTACAAAACATGGCTGAGATCCAGGATCAACAAAGATCGAAGCAGAAGGATCTAAGATGCAAATATCTAAGAGAATGATCAAAGACCAAAATGTCTGGAATGAAATAACTAAGATCCTTGATTAAAGTGAAATGATCAAAGGCCAAATGTCAGGGATCCTAGATCAAGGATTCAAGAAAAACCATCAATGATCGATGGTCGCAGATCAGATCAAAAACCCAAAGATCAAAACTTTGAGTGCAGCAATCGCAATCGCAATCGTAATCGATTCGAATCGATATTAGTAATTCGGCAAACAGAATGAATCCTCATCAAATATAGATACGAAGATTATATGGATATATACAGTACAATACAATATTAATGGCAGGATACACAACACATACAACTGAAAAGTACACACACAGATAAATGTACAGTTAAATTACAATTACAGCATAAATATACAGATACGGATACGGATACGGATATGGGTTAGGTTACAGTTACAGTTACAGAAGTAGCACAAGTACAGTTAACGCAATATATAATTAGATATGTGTACAGCTATGGGATGGAGAGAGAGAGAGATATAGAGAGATAGGTAGATAGAGTACACCAGCTGGCCAGCTGAGTCGATTGGAAAACAAAAACCAAAATCAATATTCAACTGAAGGAACTCAAACTCAAAAGCACAAATCAAAACGGATTGAAAGAACGCTTAGAAGTGAAATTATTGTTAAAGATTGTTGAATAACGATAAACGGCAGTAAACGGTTAACGGTAAACGGTAAACGGTAAATGTTGAACGATTAACGATTAAACAGAGAAAGCAGCAACACGCTCGATGGTCGATAAATCCTTTGGGCTGTTGGCTGTTAGCAGCTGGCGCAGGAGCAGGCGTTGGCGTTGGCGTTGGCGTTGGCTTTGGCGTAGGTTTAAGCAGCAACAGCGACAGCGGCAAAAAATAGCTTTTTTCTTCCCTTTCTCGATAATACAAAGTTTGTTATTTTTTTGTTTGTTTTTTTGATAATGCGTGGTTCTGATACGTAGACGATACAATTACTCTTTTTGTTGTTTGTCTCTTTTTTGGTTGGTCTTAAGCGATAATCCGCAGCATATTTAAAAGTGCCAAATACTATCACGACTGCAAAGTTCGTTCGCCGCCCATCGAAGGCCAATCAAAATGTTCATTGGTTTTTGTTTTGCTTTGTTCTGATGGAAACGAAATGCGCTCTAGCATGGCATGAGCGGGAATCGGATCTGGGATCGGGGCTGACTGCTGGGTGCTACGAACGAACTATTTGCAGGACTTCTCCTATACCTAAGGGCGGGCGGGCAGGGGGCTCAGAGCGAATTAGCAGCGATCGAAGTAAAGATCGACTAAATAAATAATTTAAGAAGTATACAAAAGAGAGAGAGAGTGGATAAAGGAGAGCTGTACATACAATTGTACATATATATATATAGAGAGAGAGAGAGAGAGGAGTGGGCTGGTTGGTGGTTGGTTGGTGGAGTGGGTGGGTAAAAAGTCCCGCACTAGGGATCAGTTACGGGGTATCTTTATGCATATATAGAGAGAGGTTGAATTGGTTATATTATACACATTGATATGCTTTTTACTACGTTCATAGTAAAGTACATAATCTCCATTGTAGATTGGACCAAAACCATTAAGAAGATTCAGGCTAGTGCCGCGGCATCCCCCACATGATTAAATCTCTTTCGGATAATTTGATTGGACAACTGGCGGAACCCTCCGGCTAGGGGCTACACACTATCGAGGGGGCTAGCAGCTAGCGCTTGGTTCTATTCTCGTTGGTTCTATGCGGCCATTGGGGTCCGGACCTTCGGGGGCCCGGCTCCAGTTCAGCGGCCTTGCCAGATGCTGCACGCTAAGACAGTCCGCATGGCCGTTGTGCTGGCTGGGGCCCCGCCCTCAGATAATTATAATCACTCTTGTATCATTAAATGGTATGCCGATCGTGGGGATCGTATTGCTGGGATGGGATGCCGGTCAGCCAGCGCACAGAGTTATGCAACCGACAATCGCACAGAGTCTTGTGGAATGCCCATTGACACCTAACTCTGATTGAATCTTTTTCTTCTTTCTTTCTTCGTTTTTTTCTTGTGTATTTTTTGTTCTTCATTGTTTGTTTGAGTTTTCTTTTCTGTTCATTTCTTTCGTTTCATTTGTTCTTTCATTTCATATTTTTATGCGTTTTGTGCAAGCCATTTGGTGTGTGGGTGTGTCTGGGTGTGTGTGTGGGTGTGTTTTGTGTGTATCTTTAGCAATTGTTGAAAAATTATTATAGATTTTTAGTCGTTATTCATGTTATTTTGTTATTTATGAAGTATACATATATGCATTTACAAAAGCGTAGTATTTATTGTTCATTGAGATCCGTTCAAACTCCTCTTGCTTTGCTTGTCTTGTGGATTGTTTTCAGGATTGCCTGGAAGCGTGTATTAAATTATCACTTGCGGATATCACTCTGCGCGTCGGCCTTAACAACATCGAAGCCAAATAAGGAAGCAAACATTGAGGCGCTCAAAAAATTGGAAGCATTTTTGTTTTGTTTTGTTTTGTTTTTTTTGTTGATGTTTTGAAACGGAAAGTGTGCGCTCGAAAAGAGGTTCTTGAGGCGGGCGGGTGAGCCGCATAGTAACGTATGATAAAGGTACTATTACGCAAAGGAAGCAAAAGCGTCAGTAGGATTCTTAACAGCAGCTCTTAATTAGTAAGGGGTTCACTGGAAGCTCCTCTCACACAATGCCTAGCCATGAAAGTATTTCCAAAATTGAAACGAAAAACTTTTAAGGAAAACAATGACTGCGCGGCCTCTGCACCGGCACTTGTTCTGTTTCTAATTCTGATTCTGGAATTGGGGTTTGGGGTTTTGGGTTTGGGTGGTCTTGGGATTTTTATGTGGTTCATGGGAGGTTGTTTTTCGGCCCGGGGGATATTGTCTGTTCGCTGGACAAAATATTTTTTTGGGCACAATGCGATTTGTGGAAAGATTCCGGATAGCAGCAGAATAGTCAGAAGCATCCTTTTTATGCTCAGCACATTGCCACATAATAAGGAAGCTCTCTGTTGCAGTTGTCAATGTAGTAAAGCATATTTTAAGCCATCTTTTGTATAGTTTCTGGTACTGGTACTGGTACTGGTACTTGTCTCCTGCTGGTTGCTCCAATAGCCAATGTCTGAGTTTAGTTGATTGTGATTCGGTTTGGGGGGAACCTGCTCTTCCATTTGTAAGTTCTTCTTTGTGCTTACGTATGCTCAAGTTTAAGCTCTTAGATATGGTTCAAGGAATTAACAAAATAACGAAAACAGAACAACTGAAACATTGATTGATTGCTCAAGTTTTATATCAAGTTGAAAAGGTTGCAGTGAAATAAAAATGTTAGCGAACATTGAAATCGGGCCGTTCTTAAGATTGTTTGTTAATTGATTTGCAATTTGAAAACAAAATATATTGTGTTGGATTTGAAGATAATTTAAGATTCAAATCGATATTTAATCGAATTTAACGCCAGCAACAAACGACAACAATTACAGAGGGGGCTTAAGGTAGTTGTACAAGTCAAATCAACACCAATAGTTCAAGATTTATTTGTGGGCTTACTCTTAAACTCAGACTAAAATTCAAAGGAAAACAACAAAATATTTAGACATCGAATTACTAATTTTACACAAAAATGTTCTCAACAATAACAACAACAACAAAAATGAGAATATTAATTGGAATATTCGATGGATTGCGATCGTTTGCATCGTTAGCTGGGCGTAATGAATGCTGTATAACAGTTTCATGACTGCTTTATAATACATAAGTTAAGTTAATACTGCATCAGAAAGTTGTATTACAGTTAAATAACAGTTTTATGACAAGCATATAACAGCTGTATAAAAGGTATATAACAGTTGTATAACAGTAATATAACAGCTGTATAAAAGGTATATAACAGTTGTATAACAGTAATATAACAGTTGTATAACAGTTATAAAGCAGTTTTCCCATACATATGTATGTACATTAATCAGGTGAAACACAGCCCAAATGTAAAACAGAAGAACTGTATGACAACTGCGAAGTGATATGTATAACAGTTTTATAAAACACTTTACGCTAACTATACAAACGGCAAGCACATCGAAAGCAAAAACAAAAAACATCATTTTGGAATACGTTAAGCACAACAACATTGAGCTGCCCATACAGTGATCGTGGGCGGGGTGGCCCCCATATGCATGTGGTACATAGTGCATGCATACATACATATGTATGTACATAGTCATGTATGTATGTATGTACAATATGAACACTTTGGGGCGGGACAACCACTGCACTACATGTATGAGCACTCGCAATACATACATTTGGTACACAACAAACTGGCTGGGGATGGGGGATTAATTATGGGTAGCGTATTGGGTTTGGGTGGTGGGGCTTTGGGGCTTATTGTACGATTAATTACGAATCAACACGGAACAATGGAATTACGCATTACGTATACGACAGCAAGTTAGTAACAATTATCAAAAAGTATGCTTAAAGGGGAGCGACCTGTGCGTGCATACATTACACAAATATTATACTATATATTGAGATGAATTTGTAAAGTGGACAGACATATTTGTACATCAAACTTATTTTCGCACACACATGTGTGGAGAGGGAGCGATACGCAAAAGGTATACAACAGATAGAGAGAGAGAGAGAGGTGGAGGTGGAGAGAGAGAGAGACATTTGAATTGAAAGATTTTGGTTCTGGTTTGCATACCTTGACTATGGGGGCTAAAGGGGAGGTCGGGGGGCTTTTGGTACTTGGGTGTGGAGGTAATTGTAATTTGGTTTTGGTTTTACTTACCTAAGATGGATAAAATGACAACTACTACATCAAATAAATTCCATGGCTCAATAAAATAGTGATATCGTAAAGCGAATATTTTTAATAGACATTCGGAACTGAAAATAACTACGAATATCGCATTGAGATAGTCAAGGACCGCGTTGTACGTGTCCGACGCATCGTAACGATCGAGTGTCATGGTGAACATGTTCAGACCAATGAATAACATTATGACTATATCGAATTTCTTATCGGTTACTATTTCAAAGACTATTGCTTGTGGACGCCACTGTAATGGTAGAAGAATTCAACCAAAGAACAACAACACAAACGAAATCATACACAACAAAAGAGTGTAATAGGAACAGAAACGGGAACGGGAACGGGAACATAGAAAATAAATCGAAACAATAATTAATCGATCAACCGAAAAGAACGGAGAATCAATCGTTCGTTGTACACCGACAAAACACATTTGAAGAGAAGAGAGAAAAGGAATAGAAGAGTTTCGT
Organism: Drosophila subobscura; assembly: GCF_008121235.1. Classification (NCBI taxonomy): domain Eukaryota; kingdom Metazoa; phylum Arthropoda; class Insecta; order Diptera; family Drosophilidae; genus Drosophila; species Drosophila subobscura. Next base: position 17,158,203 of record NC_048530.1, on the reverse strand, counting down.
ATAAGTACATTTGGTTAATCATCGTCGCATTTGCTTATAAATTCATTATACAATAGTTATATGTATATGCACGATTACTATATAAGAGTTCATCTCATTCAATTGATTCAGTTATCGCATTTGTTAAGCTCAGTTATGGTATATTTGGTTGTTTTTCCTTTGTATTGATTTATAGGTTCTTGTTCTAGTTGATTTCATTTTTATTTTCGTTTTCATTTCGTTTGTAGATCTGTGCCAATTGCAAACTTTTTTCCATGGTGTGTGTGGGCTCTGTGGAGCGTTGCGCCGCGCACCTGCAGACGTACAGAGTAGGCGTATAACAGTAAACAGTAGAACAGTCTAACAGTAGAACGGTATAACGGTATAACAATTAGGTAAACATTGTTGAACAGTAGTGACGCAATGTGCTAACAAGATACGTATTCAAATTGCATTGATTGGCTTAGTTAAAGAGGATAGATCATAGAGCAGAGAGTATTCGGTACACTACACTACGCGAGCGATATTGTACTATGTAGATAGAGATATAAGTATGTATGTAGTTATAGGTAGAGTAGAGTAGAGTAGAGTAGAGTAGAGTAGAGTAGAGTATAGATCATTCGCAATGAGTGGTTAACGTGCAGTCAGTTTTTTAGGTATGTTTTGTATGTATGTATTGAGTGGCGTCGGTAGTTGGTGGCTGCTTGTCTTGTACTTTCCTTCAGCTTGCATTTCGCATTGCTCTCATTTCAATTCGGTCGTTCGGTGACTAACACTAAACATGCCCAGAGTACAGTAGAGTAGAGTAGAGGTAGATTAGAGTAGAGTAGAGTAAAGAGACGTGCCAGGATGTGCGCTACATGCACATCCAGAATAAGTTGTAAAGAAACATGCATTTGGTTGCCATATCTAAGTAAGAGAGTGTTGCGAGTGGGGGAGGGGTCGGGTATTCATATAGATATATACATATAGATAGAGAGAGATTGTAGTTTTGCTTTTGCTTTTGCTTTTTGGAATTTTAAATTTGATCGATCGTCCAGCTGATAAATGGCAGACATAAAAATGTTTAAGTACAGACGAACCAAACGGACACAATACTTAAGTGTTGCTATTGGAAATTAAGTATTAGAGTAGAGATTAAGAAAACGGTATGTTGCATTGCATGAAACATTTCCCACGAGTCACTCAGGAGTCGCTCAATGGCAACAGCAGCGCGCCACTGCCACACTCTCTGCTGCCACGCACACCACTGCCGCTATTCCAGAGACTCGACCTTAGTGCTCGACTCTTTATCATCTGCTTCTTGTCGTTTCTGTTTCTCATGTGTCAAAGATCCATTCATTAGTTCATTTGCTTGACAAAATATTGCTAGAGAGCAGGGCCTTTATCATACACACATACGCGCGTGGTATGCATGTATCTACATGTTACGTATACTCAACGGATTTCAAGGGTATTCCGGTTCTTCCTCAGCTGTGCGGTTATTCGGTTATTGGTTTTTTGGGTTCACTACTCGCATATGTAAGTCCTCGTCAATGGTCAAGTTTTGCGGGTCACATCTCGGGTCACCCAGCACAAGAGAAATCTCTGAATTGGATTCGTTCCTTAACCATGATAAAAAGTTAAGAGTCTTGAGTGCCATGGGTAGATATAATAATACAAATATCATGTAATTTGTTGCAACAGTCCATGATTGAATTGAACTCTGGTCCATCTTGGCGGAAGGTGTTTTTAAGACAATTTCTTATCAATTTCTGGGTCAAAGTTTTGTTTTTAGTCTCAGTCTCAGTCCCAGTCTCAATCGTAGTTGGTAGAACCGTTCTGTGTTCATTCAATACAAGTTAACATAGAAAAAAGTTGATTATATATACAAAATGTTATATATACAATACGGATACGATTGGCACAGATCGATTACGCGATCGAAATCTTCATTCTTTTGTTCTGTATTCTTTTCTCTTATTAATTTTTTATAGTTATGGGTTATAGGAAACTTTAGTTTGTGTGTTTCATAGAGCATCACGTGGTGGAAGTTTTAAAATGGGAATTCTAGAAAGTATTCTGAGAGCATTTCGAAAATCGGAGGAAGGAATTAGGTTGGGTTCGACTGCAGAAGCAGTTCGGTAGCGGAACACCACATGATGACAGCTCTGAGGAGCTTCAATTTGTGTGATTTTCTACTCATTCGAGATGATTATTATACAGTTCATTTTGTTCTACGCAATTTCTTGCTGTTTTTGTTTATCGTGATATTTTTTTGTTTCAACTTGTTGGCAATAGTTTTGTTTGATTAAATTAGGAGTTTTTATTTGGTTTTGTTTTTTATCATTGGTTTAATATTTTGTATATATTTTTTTTGTATTTTGTTGTTGTCTTACCCTTGGTCTTGGAATGGCTTTTAATGGTTTTTTAGAGCCCATCTTTTTCATAGCATTATAGTACTTTTTCTGATCTTCTGTCATGAACATTTCTAATGATCCACCTGCTTTTTTCTTTTGCTCATTAAAATTATCAATGATAACACCAATGAACAGATTGAGTGTGAAAAATGATCCAAATATGATGAAGAATACGAAATATAAATACATGTAGATGTTCGTTTCACGAATTGGCTGCTTATCCACCTGTTATCGATTGTGTGCGAATGCCAGTGCGATCGATGGCAGCAGTTATCGTTGGTGAATTTTGTTTCGTTTCGGTTTCGGTATCGGTATTTGGGTTGCAAATTTTGTGGCATGGCATCATCGGTTTGGTTTGGTTTTGGTTTGGTTTGGTTTCGGTTGAAGGTTTCGGAATTTCGATTCGTTTCATTTCATTTCGTTTCGGTGAATGGATCATTTTTAGTGTTTCTCGTGTGTTGGAGTTGTGTTGGAGTGTGGTGTTGGAGTGTTAGGTGTTTGGTGTAGCCAGAGTTTTGTTGTAGGGGTGTGACCATGTTGCGTTGTAGATGTTGTTGTTGTTGTTGTTGTTGTTTAGTGTATTGTTGGGTGTTGTTGAGTTGTAGTTGTAGTTGTAGGGTTGATCATATATAAAAAAGAGAAAAAAGTATATAGATAAAATTGTTTGATTAATAAAAAGTATCATAGATCGGACTTAGTTCGGGACTATATTATTATTATCGCTATACATAAAAAGTACATGTATTTAGAACTATGGATTTGCACTGCAGCTTTTATTATTCCAGCGTTTTTTTGTGTTTATTTTTTTGTTATTGTGTGGAATACGTATTTGTGTGTGTGTGTGTGTGTGTGTGGGCAAAGCGCATAGACAAATACAAATGCAGTTCGAGTTACGCAGAAGTGTGTGTGTTTTTAGTCAGTGTGAAGATGTAGGCATGTGAGAGAGCTGTGTCAACTGTTAGGGGTGTACATTACCTCTCGTGAATCGATAGCATCGTTCATGATTTGTATCCAGCCTTTGAAGGTGGCCACTTGGAAAAGGCACAGATACGCGTTACCTACATGATCGAAATTCATTGCTGAATTCACCCACGTGTAGTTCTCGCTCTCGCAGGCATTGCGATTTGGTATGATCTCGTGGCTGAGCTTCGTGCCATTCATGTCCTCACACTGTTGCCCATCGGTTATCGGTGCATTCGTTCGTTGGTTCATCGTTTCATCGTTTCATCGGTTCATCGGTGCATCGGTTCATTGGTGGTACAGCGTCGATGAGTTTGGGTTTGTTTTAATTTGTGTTGATTATGGAAAAATGTATTTCAGTTATGCGGGATAATATATATATATATATGTATATAGATAGATATAGTATTATATGTATATATAGTTGGGTATAGTCGGTTATTGTATAGGGCTGTAGCACTAGCTAGGAATGCTGACTAGGCTTTAAGTGTGTGAGTGTCAGTGTTTGAGCAGCTAATTAGCTAGGCCTTGGCCCTCTCGATCTAAACGATAGTTGATCAAAGCTTTTGTTTTGTTGCTTGGCTTGGCTGGGGATCATTTGTTCTGTTTGCTTTTATTTTTGAGATTAATTCTGGTTTTGTTTTGCTTGTTGGGTTCTGTGCAAAAGGCAAAGATTAATCTAAGGCTAGTACTAGGGAGTGTACTAAAAAAACTATAGTTGTTTAGTGCAGCAACTTTCGCATGGTCGCATGGTCGCATACTCATATAGCTATATAGTTTTTCGATACATATTCATGCTGTGGCCTAAGCTGAAGCTGAATCTGAATCTGATTCTGATGCTGGAACTGCAGCTGCAGCTGCTTCTGATTCTGATTCTGAATGAATTCGATTCGATATTATATACAAGAAGTTGGCAAGAGTTTGTCTGCGGAGGTCTGTCCGTGGTCGCCGCAGTGGCGACTCGGTTCGACAAACTCTTGTTGCTTTGTGAACTTTGAACTTTGCATTTCAATTTAAACTCAACTATTTACGAAAAATAGATGCAAAGATACGCATTTCATTCGAGATTCAATATTAAATTCTATTCAATTGGATAATTGCTAATTGTTGAATGCTGCTTGGATTTTGATTTGGATTTGGATTCGGATTTGGTTGTGGAACTGGAGCCACAATTGCCAAGAGAGGATAAATGAGCACAAACGACGACAGTTTTCCAGTTTGCATTCATTTCGCCTCCAAGTTATGCTTGGCTTGTATTATCGATCGTATTGCCTTGTTTTGGTATTTGGTTTTGGTTTTTGGTTTCTGGTTTTCAGTTTTTGGTATTCGGTTTTTGGTTTTGTTTTTTGTTTCTGGTTTTAGTTTGAAACGTTTGGCACGTACCTTAAAATATTTTCCAGCAAAAAGCTGTACACCCATTATGGCAAAAATTAGCCAAAATATTAGACACACCAATAGCACATTGAAGATGGACGGTATAGCTTGTACCAGCGCATTAACGACGACCTGAATTTGGTATTTTTAAATAGGTATTTTTTGTTCAGTGTGTTGATTTTCGATATTCGATATTCGATTTTGGATATAACCGATCACGATTTGGTCGTCGTTGGCAACGTCGATGATGATTTTTGGTTGGGTTTTTGGTTGGTTGGTTGTTGGTTGTAGTTGTTGAAGTTGTTGTTGGGATTCATGATGTGGTTGGTTGGTTGGTTGTTGGTTGGGTGTGTGGGTGATGTGAGGGCGGTGGGTAGGGGGGATAGAATATAATACAATAAATGCAGAGAGTTATTAAGTCAGTTTTTGGAATATATAGAGAAATATATAGTTAAATACTTAGTACAAGTTCAATGTTAGACTTATATGTAGGTATGTCTATATATATACGAGTATATACGATACATGTATGTGTATGGATGAGTTATGTGTGTGGGAGTGGGAGTGGGTGTGTGTGAGTGGCAGCCTTGGTTATTTATAGAGCGGGACGGGTGGGTACGGTACAGAACAGTACGGAATGGAATGAGAGCGGGAGAGTGTCAGTGTGTGCGGTGGGTGTATGTGTGCGGTGAGCGTGTGTGGGTGTGTGGGGTGTGACAGGCAGCGTGCGTTGGGTCTATGCAGCAGAAGATTTAGCAGAAAATTACACTTTACAACACTAAAAGTGGATCGCTTAGAACGGTGGTAGCGATAACAATAACGATAACAGAGCGGTGATAGCGATAACAAATAACGATACATACACTACGATGTGAGGGTGCAGGCAGTGCAGGCAGGCGGACAAGTTCAAGTCGAGAATTGAGCTAAAATTTAACTTAACCTAGAAACTAAATATGGCTGTAGATGGACGATTAAGTACAGTACAGTACAGTACAGTACAGTACAGTACGGGAGATGCATCTACATATGTATGTAAATATTATGTGGTAGAGTATGTATGGATAATGCTAGTTCTAAATTCGATCTGCTATGTACTACGGTGCTGCTGGTCAGGCAAGAGATTGATTTCGATTGATTGTTGGTTGAATCAAGCGAATGTAAAGCGAATTTCAGATTTGAATCAAGCTAAGTTTCGGATGAGCCAATCGTACGAGCAAGTACTAAGAGCGAGCGATGATTAGTACTAGAGACAGAGAGAGAGAGACATAGAGGGGAAAGAGACAGTCGTAAAGAGAGCGAGCAAAAACGAAACTTGAGTGAGGGATAGACAGAGAGAGAGAGAGAGAAAGAAAGATACAGACAGAGAGAGAGAGCAAGTGGTGGCAAGGCAAAATTGTTGTTTGTAATTATGAGTAACGATAACGATTAACGATAGCTAAGAGTAACTCTAATAGTTGCTGGCTTGTGTTCATGTTCAGCTGAATAATGAGAGGCAGAGAGAGAGAGAGTGGTACGAGTATAGAGAGTTACAGAGAGTAAGTTAGTTGAGTAAAGTTAAGTTAAGATCAGTTAAGTCAATCAATTACGATTACGACTACGCTATCCGCACTACGGAATGCGCTTTAAGGATTTACGGAATTACGGATTTACTGATTACGGATTACGGATTACGGATGCATCAAAGTTATCAAAGATGAAATCAACTGCTGCACTTGTACGGTTAATTATGGATCCATGGGTTGGTTTTTGCTAGTATGTTTCAATTTCATTAAATACATAATTTGGGTATTGGTTTCTGAGGTGTTTGTTTGCTGTTGTTGTTTATTGTTAGTTTGGTTTGGTTGGGTTGGTGGCATGAATGGGGGGTTGGCTGGTGTAAGTACGAGTAGAGAGTGGAGAGTGGAGAGAGAGAGGGGGTAGTACAGCGAGGAGGCGAGCGTAAAGAGTTGCCAGTATTATTTGTGATGAGAGTTGGGTTGGCGCGCTGTTGGCTCGATTGATATACGATTTACGATATACGATGTATGCTGATTGTAATTCTGATTGATATATTGATGAAATTGTTGGGTTTGTTTTTGTTTGTTGTGGATTGTTTGGTATTGTGGTGGCTGGTTGGTTGGTTGGTTGGTGGGTGGTTGGGTGGTTGTTTGGTTGGTTGGTTGGTTGGTTATGTATGGAAAGTACGTACCCTCATGCCCTGCATACGGGACATGGCACGTAGTGGTCTCAGTGCTCTTAACGTTCGCATAGTCTTGAAGGCTTGAATACCACCAGCTCCAACAAGTGAAGCAACGAAGTTGATAAGCGATACCTAGTTTCGATACAGTTCGAATAGTGCCAAGTTTAACAGAGTTGCATACAGAGTTACTATATAGAGAGATCGATCTTTCAACAAAAATTATCGGTTTACATAAAGCATAAAAACGGTTTTCATCTCTTTGTTCTTCTTTGGTTTTCTGTTTTGCTGTTTTTCTTGTTCTGTTCTTTTTTTTCTGTTGAGGAATTTCTGTTCTGTTCTGTTGGGTTGGGGTTTTTATTCGATGGGTTATTTGCTTGGGTTCTGTCTGTCTGTCTAACTGAAATAAGCTTGATAAAGAGAGGGTATTCAGTACGAGTTTCATCTGCTGCTCGAAGGGTTAGGGCCAGGGGCGAGGGCTCTTGGGTCGGTTGGTCCCTATGGATACGGATACGTATATGCGGAGAACTTACTTGCTTTACCTCTGAGCTGTACTGACTTAGGAACTCTTAATGATAGCCTAATGTACGATATTAGATATAGATTTAATAATAGATATATTTCTTTGTATGCATGGTTGGTTGGTAGGTAGATAGGTGTGTGTAGATCTTCCGGCAAATACATACATACATACATAGATGTAAAGTAAGTAGTGGGATTACAAGTCACAAATGCAGTAAGTAGGTGGTAGTAGACGTAGACACATACATAGACACATAACGGTTTAACGGTTCAACGGTTCAACACATACATATGCAAATGCTCGAGCTTTGCTTTGCTTTTGCTTTGCTTTTTGGTTATAACTGTACGAGAGAGTAAGTATTATCGTGTACTGGAAGTAGTTTCGGTTCAATCCAAATGCTCTAAACATACATACATAACGGAACGGAACGGGACGGAACTGAACTTAGCGTTAAACATAGGTTCCTGGGTGTGGGCTGGGGGAGGAGCTCAACAAGACAGTGGTTGGTGGGAGGGGTATGGTTTGGTATACGAGTAGTTGTAGTTGGGTTGTCTGAATGGGCACAGGAGACAGAGACTGACACAGACAGAGACACAGAGAGAGAGAGAGAGAGAGAGAGATTATTGATCGATTCTGGGGACAACGACACACACTGAGTACTGGGGGATTACTGGTTGCCTACTCTTTTTGTGTTGATCATTGATCACTGATCACGCAATTCGCACCATCAGCCGCACCGCACTCCACAATGGACGAATTCGGCATACACACGCCCAGAACTTGACGACTGAAACTGGGAGTGACAAATGTGTTGGCTGATTACTGATCGCCTTTAATGATTACTGATAACCGATAACTGATTACTGATTGCCTTCTTCCGATTGCCGATCTGCGGCCAGCTAACGGTAGTTTGGCATAGCACTAAAATATTTACAGCTGATTTGGATTCGGTTTTGGGCTGGTGGGACATGGGACACAACAATTTACGGCATGGGCGCGGGCGCATGCATGAGCCTCCAGGCGTCCATTGTGCAGTCGAGCGACCTCATCACTAGGTTCTCATTGAAAATGGCTTTCGGTTTTTCATATTTTTTCATAATTTGTCATCTTCCTCTTGATTTGTCTTTATAATGACACATTTTTGCTCAAACTTTGCTGCCGGACTCGATTGGGTATTGTGGAGCAATTTGGAGCAAATTGCAATTTGAAATTGGGTTGAGTTGAGCTAAGACCAAGCGATATCAGTTTTGGGAGTGTGGAGTGAAAGCACGTGCCACATGCCACGCGACTGTCGACTGTCGATTGCGGCTTAGTTTTAAGTAAAACACTGCCACCACTGCGTACGAGCGATGCTTTTTTGTATCGAAATGTGCTGGACACTTCTGGTTCTGGTCTGATCTGATCGGATTGTGTTACTGTGCCTCAATATACAGTATACATAGAAACATATACATACATATACATATACATATATACACATATGCGAGCAAACGATATTGGTATTGGTTCTATACACTAACGGCGCCAAAGCGTCGAAGAGAAGGTTTTGTCATTTATTTATTTGGTACTTTTGGTTGTATTGTACAGTGGCAGTGCAGTTGCAGTGGCTATGGCTATGGCAAGTGGCAGGTGGCAAGTGTCCCTTGCCATGGGTACGAAAACTCACTTGGTTATCGATTATATGTAGTAGGTATCGATAGTATAGGGGAATACACCTACGTAATCTATACATATATCGGTGCCGCTAAGCTTGAGGGGTTGGACTGTGAGGGGACAGGGGTCCGTTTCCGGTTGAGAATTTGTGTCTGGAACTGGAACGGGCTGGGGCGGGGGCTGTTGGAGATGGGTGTATACATACAGCTATGTATCTATCTATAACTATCCAACGATTTACGAGTACTGGTTTAGGGAGGGAAACTGAGCAACTTGGGAGAATACGCGGGTATGATCAGGGTGGTACGGTTACGGGTAGGTACGGAGGAGCTATCTCTACATCTTGAACCAAACTACTTGTACACCTGTTTGCATTTACTTTTTATATTCTTATCACTAGTCACTGTAGGGTAATAATACGTATGATGCATGTACATATGTATGTAGATATGAAACAACTTTATGTCTAGAACTAACCTACGCGGCTGATCCTAAGTTACAGTTACTTATGTATAATCGATAATCGATGGTCGATGTATGTATTTAGAGTATATATAACAAAGCTGAAGCACGCGTTGGTAGCAACTGGGGCATGACTGTGGCTGTACATATTGAAGCCTTTGGGGCTCGCTCTGCCTACAAAGCATTCTGTTATACACAGATAAGGAGCTTCAGTTAAAGCTACAATTAGGCAACGGTAGATACATACATACATAAATGGTACATACAGTTAGATTTTATAAGATACGAGTATAATATTGAAATATATTAATGGATGGGCACGGGCATGGGCATGGGCATGGGCATGATGGATGGTAAATTAAACGTAAACATTGTAAACAATGGAACGGCAAATGTACAGATCGGGGAGGTATAACAGTTAGCATGGCACTGTCCCAAGCACACAGTGTAACAGTTGTCCGTTCGGACAGTTACTGGCGTATGCCACAACATGGCGCGTGCGGAGTATTACAGTTGGAAAGAGTTGGCTGGGAGAACTTTTGGCACTTGAGCTGGGAGCTGTGATTAATACATCCAGAGGGGAAGGGGGTGTGTGTGTGTGTGACATGCCACGTATAACATGTATAACACCGAGTGTTGCAAAGTGACCAACCAACCCACACAGGTTCAGTGGCAGTTGGGAAATATACACACACACATGTAAGCTTTGGATTTAGTTTCTTTTGTTTTGTTTGGTGATTGAACAACATCGAACGGTTATACAAGTATATAGCAGTAGTACGAGTATTAGGTTAGGTTAGTTAGCACACACACGCACATATGTACATGTGTATGCGTCACTCGCGCATACAATTATATGAAGTACGAGCGCACACCGACAGCAACAGGGAAGAATGCGAATGAGCACGATACATACACACAAACACACACGCGCAGCGAGAGAAGAGAGAGAGAGAGAGAGATTTGTAGTGGAAGCAGAGAGGGAGTGACAGATCACACATTTATACACAGAGAGAAAGACAGAGAGAAAGACAGATAGAAAGACAGATAGAGAGAGAGAGAGAGAGAGAGAGAGAGAGAGATCCATCGAGACAGCGACAACGACAGTGACAACAGACAGCGAATAATGTTGTGGATGGATTGGTTTGCTTTTACTGGACTCTACTTACTTTCATGCCCTCCCAGCGCGAAACGGCTCGCAGCGGTCGCAGGGCTCGCAGCGTACGCATCGAGCGGAAGGCGGGCACATCGTCGGCCCCGGACCACACCGCAGCCAAATTAATTAGGGACAGCTATTGGGACCACATTAGGACACAGGTTTAGCGACACACGGAAACTCATTAAGGAACTGAACTCAAAAAATTGTAATGGAAATCGAAATCGAAATGGAAATGGAAAGGTCTCTTTTTGCATGGGCTAACAGGTACGGGTACAGGTACAGGTACATAACTACGGATGATCGAGTACAGTATGGTACAGCAAAAGTACGGTACGGTACAGTACTGTAGGGGCTTATCGAACTAAGCTATCATGACTATCTATGCTATTGCTCTTTTATATATTCTATGGTAAATGGTTTGGTTTTTAAGTCTTTGTTACAGATTACTGGCATATCATACAGGGGAGGGGGCTACCGCTATGTTGAATCTATAGCTGAATGTACATTTTGCAGATACAAACTGTTATACTGTCCTATGCAGCAACACACAGTTCTTTGGTGGTGGGGGCTTGAGGTTAGAGGGTAGAGGAAGTAGAGGCTGAACTGAAAATTCTTAATGCGTCAAAGAGAACGTCTCGATTGTGTGGTCACAAAGGTCAAATGTCAGTCAGTTCCGACCGAATCTTCAGTATTCGAGTCCGAGCTACAGTCGAGTTTAAGTTCAAGTTCACAAACATAAAAGAGAGATAAATAGATTGTCGAAAGCTGAAGGGAGATCGGGCTACATGGGTAACCGTTGGACTTACCATGACAATGACGAAATCGAGCCAGCACCACGCGTTCGTGAAGTACACTTTGAAGCCGAGCGCCAACCACTTGATTAACATTTCCAAGAAGAATATAACCGTAAATATTCTGTCCATATAGTATAAAATATCCTGCAGTATGGGTCTTTGTGGCAGATGTACATCTTCTAATGCCTGTTGTGAGTGTGTTGTGAGTATCGGTTAGCGGTTATCGGTTACGGTTACGGTTACGGTTATCGGTTATCGATTCAGATTCGTTGTTGGATTCACAGATGGCGTATTTTTCATAGAAGAAATACATTGACATTTACATTGGCATTATAGAGGGTGTGTGGAATGGTGTGGTTTGGTTTGGTTTGGTTAGGGGGGGTTGGGGGGTTACATTGGACGTGTCTTTAACAATTATCTAGAAGCAGTATAAGAAGCTATATAACATTAATGGGTATTGGTATGGTTAGAGTGCAGCTTGCAGCTGCCACTTTACTGGCAGTCGAAGCTTTAAGTATACTTGCATCATATATCGATAGATATATCTCTTTTTTTTCTTTCTGCTTTGTACTTTTTGTTTGTTTTGTTTTTGTGATTTTTCTGATCTTCTTGGGCGCAAGAAAAATGGCAACTTGTTGGTGTCTGTTCTTCGTTGTTCACGGACAAATCAAAGTCAAACGCAATTAAAGAAAAATTTTCAAAGAAATTGAAGACAAAATTCTTGAAATAATACGCACAAAGCGTCTACGTCTAGGATATGACATCTATGGCTATGTCTAACACAGAAGCTGTGTTCTACGCTGCAACTGGAGCTTTGCCAGCTTAGGCAGAGACACAGGCCGTTTGACTGGAGTGTGCCTAGGCCTAAGGGCAAAACTCATTCGATTCGGTTCGATTCGATCTAAAGTTTTCAAATAAAAATTGCAATTTCGAGGCTCAACTGCTGATGGCAAATGCTCAACCTGTGCCCTTGCCATCAGCGGTGGAAACCAAACAAAAGAAAAACTAAAAAGAAACAGCTAACCAATTGGTTGAAGTCTAGGCTAAACTATGCTAAACTGTTCTAACGCTGGGGGAGGGATTGAAACAAAAGAGTTCTTCGGGGGAGGAGTTTGGAAATGAAGCAATCAACTTTGGTAAAGTTTAAGCAAGGCTCGATTAACTACATTTTCATTTTCATTTCGAAATGTTTACTTGTTTCAATTAAATTTGATTTGAATTGGATACCGGATCGATCTGATTTCTGATTCGCAAAAACTGTTGCAAGCCGCGATTTGCGTTTTTAGCGTGTAAAAAAGCAAATGGCACAAACAGTTGCAAAAGTCTTTGAGTGGCAATGGAGAGTGCTCTCTGGTTGGTGGAGCATTTAGCGGACAAGTAATTTGGTTCGTTTCGGATGCGATTCGATTCGATTCATTTGAGTTGTAGTTGTAGTTGGTTGTGGTTGTAGTTGACTTACCAAAGCTAAGCTACTCATTAAAATCATAGTGATAACAGCTGTTTCAAAATATTTATTTTCAATTAATTGAAAAGTTTTCAGTCGTAAGTTGCCCCATCCTTGCCAGAACGGCGAGTCATCATCGCCGGCTAAGATCGGAAATTTCTTATAGTACGAATCGGGGCAGCAATCGGCTGGATATTCGTCGAGTATATCCTCGTCGGTTGCGTGTATGATGATGTCGCCGTCGAGCGGGCCCTCCTCCAGTTCGCCCTCCTCGTCGAGCTCCTCGTCGAGGCCCAGGTCCTCCTTGCTGGCGTCCCGCTTCTCCTCGCCCTCCATCGTCTCGGCGCTGCCCTTGTGGCTCTCGTCCTTGAATGGGCGATTCTTATGGCTACCATATGAGTTAATGCTGGCAGTGTCGTCGTCCTGTAAGGACAAACCTCTATGGTTTAGCTCGTGTTCCAGTCTATTGTCTTGGTGGTTAATTGAGTTGCCAATCATCTGTATAGTTATAGTATATTACGTACATATATGTATATATTTATATATATCGATATATTTTGGTATTTGATTTGGTTGCAGTTCATGTGTGGGTCAGTTTCGGTTTCGGTTTCAGTTTCAGTTTCAGTCGGGTGGTTCGTCGGTCGGTTGTTTGGTTATCGATTGATCGGGTTGTGGAATACACACAAGACAACAAAAGGTGTGGCAATTTAATGAACGGAAAAGAGAAACGAACAAATAATGCAAGTCAATTTCTTGTCGTTACCAACAATGATAATAAGGTGTTTCAGGTATTCAGGTAGTAGCGGTTGTAGTAGTAGTTATAAGTATAACAGTATGAGGGAAAAGTATGGTGTGGCATATGGTAAATGGTATATGGTGTATGGGAACATAGATCGATAGACAGAGACTATCGAAAGTTAATGCTCGTCAGACGAGTGTTCGCATCGAGCAGCATTTTCGATTTGGAATTGGAATTGAAATTGGAACTGAAACTGTTCCAATTCCAATTCAAATTCCATTTTCAACTTCAAATTAGAGATTTGTGTGTGGGTTGGAGAGGGTTTTGGTTTGGAATCGATTGTATTTACCGTTGCGTTATTTAGATATTTCGATTTCTTCGGCTTGCTGTTCTTCATGTCGCCGTGTATCGTGAACTCCATGCCATCGCCGATGGCCACCTCCAGCTGTGTCGCCTCCTTGATGCCCTTCTTGATGAGTCCGTCGGCGAGTATCTCGTCGTGGCCCAGCTCCAGCTCGTTGTCGCCGTGCTCTGCAGATATACAACGACAAACGCCTTTGCCTTTCGTATCCCATGTTTCGATTGTGTTTTTGGTGTTTTACATATTTATATACATACATACATGTATGTATGTTTACATAATTCGATATATACATATGTAACGTAACAGAGGTATGGCATATACATATACAGAGTTGTACGGATGGGCAATGACGATTGGTTGATTGGTTGGTTGGTTGGTTGGTTGATTGGCGGGTTGGCGAGTTGGTTATTGTTGCGAAATTAAAAAGCGAAACGAATTTATAATTCATACAAGCAGTTGCCGTTCGCATTAAAGTTGTTGTTGTTGTTGTTGGTTGTTGATTGTTTGTCGATCATTTGGTTGATTTTGATTTGAGATGAGATTCGATTCGGATTCGAATTCGGATTCGCATTCGATTTCGTTTTTGCGCGTTGTTTGGCCAATGCGATTTTGGGTACATTTTTGGTTGTTTGTTTTGAAATTTTTGTTGGGGAAATCGTTTTGGGAATGAGGCCATAATAAATGAAAAGAATGTAGATAGATATGGATTACGGTTAATTCTCAATATTGGATCGGCTGCAAATCTTTCAAATCGATAACGACACACAATAAGGAACGAAACACAAAACACACATTTAGTTAGCGTCTCCGCAGTTTTCGTGTTTCTGTTCTGGATGTTTATGTCTCGAGTGTAACGAGTGTGTCGAGTGTCTGGAGTGTCTCGAGTGTTTTGTTGTTGTTGGTGGTTGGTAGTTTTTGTGGCTTTGAAGCGGCAGGAGAAACGCTCACAACACAACAGCGAACAACGCAAATCGCAAAATGATCGATGAACGATGAACGATTTTCTATCGAAGAATCGGTGAATGAAGTTGATGATCTAAATGAACTAAATGAACTAAATGAACTAGTGAACTAAAACTAAACTATAAAGCGTTTCCACCAGTCAACATCAGACGCAGATGCAGATTAGTGGAGCGGCTGCTAAAGAAGCCAATGATGAGCAGGGAGGAGTAGTGGAACGGTGGAATTTGGGAACGATTAATTAACTGAGTGGATGATTCGATGGCGAGGTAGTGAGTAGCTACGATTGAAATAAAACTCCATACATAATATTACATATTACATATTACTAGAACACAGACAGTAAATCGAACGAAAAATAAACACAAGATTTGGAAGGAGAGTAAGAAAAGTTCGTAACACTATGAAGGATCAAATCCACTGTTTTACTTTCAATTTATATAATTTCTTCTTACGAATGGGATAACTCGAATTTATACTTTGGTCTCGTTTACTTTTCGCTGTGCTTCGCAATGTTTCAGTAATGACAGCTAGCCACACAATTATTCAATTCAATTCATTTCAATTCAATTCATTTCAATTCAATTCGATAACGCCTGCAATTTGGCATCGGGAATTTCAATCGGAATCTGCTTTTGGGTCTGTTTGGCCAGAGGTCTGGACTATTGAAAATGCAAAATGTTTTCTTTGTACAAGGATGTGGGCGGGGTAGCGAACGAGAATGAGCTGGGGACGGGGACGGGGTCGGGGGTCGGGGCTGGGGTTGTTTACAAAAAACGTTTTAGCTAGTTTTCAGCAAAAGAATTCAACTAAAGTTTCAACTTCTAGCAAACATCGTCGACGAGGAGGATCAAGCTAGAGCACACAATGCGATACGACAGAGACTTGATTAACAGCAGATGGGCACATGTGTAGGTAGGTGTCTAGGGAGAGTTATGCAGGAATGTTTCTATGTTTAATACGAGTAGAAGACTATCTAATTGTTATACTGGTTAACGGTCATCTAAGTACAGAGAGCGAGAGAGATAGAGAGACATAGAGAGAGAGAGAGAGAGAGAGAGAGAGTATGGCAACGGTTTCGATTTGCAGGGTTGCATGAATATGAATCGCAAGTCTCAGTCCCTCTCTTGGAGCCCAGACGAGCTCTGAGCTCTGAGGTGAGGGATGTTGCCTGCGTGGGGTTGCGGGGGGGGGGGGAGTGGGCATCAATGACCAGTTGAACAACAACAATTGGGTTCAAATCGAACGGAAACCGATACGAATGCAGAAATACACAAATACGATATACAGTAAATGGAGCTATCGAGTTATCGACAATCGCTATCGAGATGAGGTTTGCTTTTTGGTTGTATTTCGATTACAGAATACTGAATATACTGAGTACAGATAGATACATGTTGTATGGCTGATACGAATGGCTGGGCAGGGCAGGGCTGGGCTGGACTTTAGGGTTAGAGGTTGAGGTACAGGTACATATAGTAGGAAGAACACGTTGAACTAACTAAGGAGAAATTGCAAACTGTCAGCTAAGAACGTTCTTGGTTTTTGGTTTTGCTTTTGATTTACTTTACAGAATGAACTGCTTACTGTTTACAGAACACGAATTGGGTTTGATTTTGAGCTTTGAATACTGAATACTGATATACTGTTATACTGAATACTGATATACTGATATACTGATATACTGATATACTGAATACTGATACTGATTTTGAGATTGATATTATTGAGTCGAATATCGATTACGCAATTCAATTACTGGCCAATGGTGAGTTGAAGTTAACGTTAACGGTATACGCAATTATATCGCTGGTAGTATACGTATTATCATATATAATTAAAAGTAGTTATTAATTGGAAAACAAGTGGATAAAAACCTTCGCTCCAAATCCAACTGATCTGGTTGGTCCTCTCACCTGATGGTTGATCACTTATTTGATTTGTCAATTTGTTACGTATTAACTTGAAACAATCAGCAATATTACGCTTAACCCAACTTTTGAATCGGCCAATTCGATTGAAGGCCTCGGCTATTTTATTGGTATCGTTATCGGCCGTCGGCGCTGATAAGCTAGATGAACCAAAATTGGACAAAAGCAGGGCTAAGAAAAGGTTAAGAACCTGCAAAGAAAGTGCATTAGATCGTATGCAAGTGTCACCACCTCCACCTGGCGTCGACATTTGACATCTTCTGATGAGTTTATCGGCTCATCACTAACTCACCACTAGATTGCCGATGACAACGGTGGCCAAGAAGAACGGGATGCACGATACATCGCCCACGTGCATGCAGTCCCACATGGACTCGATCCACTCGCCGCACAGCACCCGGAACACGATCATGAAGCTGTGCATGAAGTCGGTGAAGTTCCAGCGTGGCAGGTCGCCGTCCGGGAACCGGTCTTTGTTATCTATGGCCCAACAGAGACACAATCAGTGTTAGTCAACAGTGTTAGAGGTTGTGGTACAGGTACAGGTACAGGTACAGGTACATATTGTACCTGTACCGATCGCTTGTACTTCTTTTTCACATTCTTCTTCGATTTGTTGGTGGGTATCTTTGGTGGTGTTTTTGGTGGTTTCTGGTTTTCTTTTCGTGTCAAGCCACATACAAAAGCGTGTGCAAAAAGTGTTTAGCGTAGCGGGCACTCACAAAAACAAAAACAAAAACAAGAGACAGTGTTTCAGATGCCAGAAGTATTGTAAAAAAGTAAAACTGTGGATAAAAGTGGAAGAAAGTATCGCACGCCCATCATCATATGGCAATATGGCAACAGTATCACGATCTCACAGGCTAGAGCTACGAAAGTGTGTAGCTAAGTAAGGAATGCGTTCGCATAGGAAAAACAACCAAGGAAAAACAAGAACGTAGTTAGGAGAAAAAAACAAAATCAAGTTATCGAGCTTTGACTAAAAAGTACTTACAGAGGAACATGGGGAGCGTAGGCACTGAATACTGAATGCTACTTTCGATACAAAATATAACAGATCGGAACGGAAAGGAGAAACAAAAGAAGAACAAACGAAAAGTCTGCCCCACACCTTGGTACACTCTTGGTACATTTATCGGACAGTGGACTGTGGACTGTGGATTGTGGATTGTGGACTATGAATTGTGGTAGCTCTCTTTACTTTAGATTTGAAATATATTTGAACAACATTTTAATAGAGTATCCCCGCAGGTGAGTTATAAATGGATGTGTGTGTGTGGCAAGAAAGATCGAACAAAAACGTATTGTGAGCGGGAGTGTTGGTGGAGACAAACAACAGACATTGTACAATTGTGGATACGGAGGAGTTACAAAGTGGTGGGTTTCAGTAGGGATACACCGATCCAACAGACACGTGGACAGAGACATATGCTTGGTAGATAGACAACATTGAAGTAAACGAACACACGAAAACGAAGAGAGAAACAAACACTCATGTATGGGGTGGTATGGGGTGGTATGTGGTTGGGGTAACAACAGATGGACAGATGGACAGATGGTGTGTTGGGCTTGGACTTACCATGATAATTCTTTCCGAACAGTTGCATTCCCATCACCGCAAAGATGAAGATGATAATGCAAAGCACAAATGTCAGATTACCCAAAGCGCCCATGGTGCGGCCCATAATCGAAATGAGTAAATTAAGTGTTGGCCAGGACTTGGCCAGTTTGAATACACGCAGCTGCATTTTGCGAATTCGTTAGGTTCGGTTATCGGTAATCGGTTATCGGTTATCATTGTGGGGGTTATCATTCATGGTTCGATTGTGGTTTGCGTTTGCGATTGCGATTGGTGGTTGCATGGGTGGATCGATTTTCGTTTATCGTTCAGGTTTATTATTATTTGATTTGATTTGATTGGGATTCGGTTCGATTTGGTTTTGTTTGTTAAAGCCGGGCAAAGCGTTAGGAAAATATATTGAAAAAAGTTGTATACAGGTTATGTAGCATTATTCCAAAGAAACAAACAAAAAGAAAAGAAAACGATTTAGGATTTAAAGTCAATGTGAGAATATCACGACTGAATCGCACGCAGCACAGCGCTCCGAGTGCTGTGCGCGATCCACACGATAGGGATTTATGCATAGCAAACAGTACGGCATATGCGAGTATTCCTAGCTATATACTTATGGCAGATGCCTAGGCTACCCCTACAATGGTTGGGCCCAGGACGCGTGTGTCACACATTCGCTCAAAATGCCGCAAAATGTTTTCGCTCTACCAGGAAAACGCAAAAAGTTGGCGATTTTCCAGTCGAATTTGATCGGTTGTCGGCGCATTGGCAGAAAAGCAGAATCTTAAAGGAAAATCAAGCTACTTATGTATAGATATGCTTAAAAAAAACCAAAGGCAAGGAAAGGAAAGGCCGTGCCCAAAGCGTGGCTCTCTCTTTGAGTTCTCCGATTAATCGAATGCGATTGTGGCTCTTGATATCGTTCGCAAGTGTGTTTTGGCTATGGCTAGGCGCACTGTACGATTATTCACACATACATAGTAAGTATAAGGGTATTGCTAGGCTTAGAGTAGATGTAAGTACGTATGCAAGTAGAAAAAGGTTGAGATAAAAAGTTGAGTAAATTGCACTAAGAAAATTGTTTCATTGCACGCTAGAACTTTGCTTTCCCAATTCGATTGGTCCCAATTCGATTGGCACGTACATGTGGGAATATCGATATGTTATCGGTGGGTGGGCAGGGCAGGGCAGGATCGGGAGTGGGAGTGGGAGTGGGAGGGAGGGACTCGGATCGACTGGTGTTCTCCTGTAGTACCTGTGTAGTTCTTGCCAAACAGCTGCATGCCCATAACCGCAAATATGAAGATTATAATGCACAGGACGAAGGTCAGGTTGCCCAGGGCGCCGACAGTGCGGCCCATAATCGAAATGAGCAAATTGAGCGTTGGCCATGATTTGGCCAATTTGAAAACACGCAGCTGCAAATTGCCAGGAAAGGGATTTAAACATACATCAGTATTGCATATGGGAATCGAATATCGAGTATCGATATCGATATCGATACGGATACGGAGGCAGATTCGAGTAGAGTATTCGATAGGTATCACACGTTTGCCTTTGGTGAGTTAAGTTTATGTTAAAGTTAGAGGTTAGAGGTTAAAGGTTAAAGGTTAGCTGGGAATAACAGTAACAGTTCGGGCAGCCCATATACGTATGTGGTTCCTAGCTGGTGGAGAGAATATTCTGTGGTGGCTGGCGGAGGCTTGTGGCTTACCAATCGAAACGAGCGCAAGACGGAGAGACCCTGGACGCCCTCGAGGCCCAGCTCCAGCAGTGAGAGTGCCACAATGATGAAGTCAAAGATGTTCCAGCCCTCCTGGAAGTAGTACTTGGGGCTCATGGCGCACAGCTTCATCGTTGCCTCAATGGCGAATGTTGCCGTGAAGAACTGCAAGGAGGAGTGATTGTTATGGCTTTGGCCAATGGGGGGAGGCACACAGGGGGGACGGGTGGGACTCACGTAGTTGCCACACTTGAGGACGCGCTCCATCTCCTTGTTCATGTCGTGATGGTCCATGGCCATGAACATCGTGTTGACCACGATGCACAGCGTGATGAAGAGCTCGACGAAGGGATCGAAGACGATCAGCGAGATCCACTCCTGCAATTTCAACCAAACCCAGCAGCAGTCCCACACACAAAACACCTCGATGCCCTTCATTAGCACCTCGAGGGCCTTGTCCTTGAACGTCGGCCCGTCCTCATCGTCGTCCTCTGTTGGGAAATAGTAAACGGAGACTGAACCATACAAAAATTTGTTATTAGTGGTGATTTGACCAACTTTGACTCAGCCAGATTTCTTGTTACTTTAGAGATTTCATTTCTTATCGATTCGTATCGTTTCTTGTTTCTTGTTTCTTGATTCTTGTTTAGTTTTTCTTTTATTTTGTTTGCTTTTGTTAGTTGAAGCTTCATTGCATTGGATATTATTCGGTAAGCAAACGGTTCAAAGTTCGTGTCTTGTGTGAGAGAGAGGCTTTGGCTTTAAACTATATAAATGTAAGTACTAGAAATGATTTTCAATTGTTTGCTGCTGCTGCTTGCTTTGCTTTTGCTTTTGTTTTTGTTTTTGTTTCGATAACTTTGCATATTAGAAAACCAAAAATATATGCTAGAGTAGTTTTAGGTACATATGTATGTGGTACACAAGAGATTACTTTCAAATTTAAGGCTACAATTCAACTGAACTACTGGCTCGGATCGATCGTGGATCGCTGAGCGATAACTGCTGTTCCCCCTGCTTGCTGCTTGCTGTCCGATAGCAGATTGATTTTAATTTGCATTTGGGGCATTGGTGATATTACAGTACAGCATTTTAGTCCACTAAAAGCAGATTGGATTGTTTACTTCTATGCGGCTACTGCTGGTTCTTGTCTAGGCTTGGCGGTGGGTTCACTTCGGAACTGGTTCGGACGCGAGAACCCAGCGATGGGTTACGTTCCCGGCTAACTACCACGCGAATCATATTCCAATACAATCTTTGCTCTTCGCTTCAATTACAAGTGAAATTAGCTCTAAGTATATGTAATTGTTATTGCAATTGTAAATTGCAGGTTTGGATTTGCATATTTTCATGGAAAATCATTAGATAATAACGGTGAATGTGGTTTGGACTAACGAAAAGAAAATGCTCTACAAGTTGTTCAACGGAATTAAGCATGCTCTAATATTAATTATTGAATAGATACTTAGATAAGAGTTAACTACATAAAATATTTTCGATAGGCAAAGTTCAATTCAATTCAAAATTCAAAATACATAACTACGAAACATACATACGAAAATAAAATCAGCTAATTGGAGAGAGTAAATCATCATCGAATGCGAATATTTGGTAGAATAAAACAATTTCTAGCTAGGAGCATGCACTAAGTATTAACAAATATTCAAAGTAACAAAAGAAATCATCGATAGGCGGAGATGCGGCAATGTGGCTGCTGATCTCGATTCATTTTAGAAAGTTGTGTCAAGTCGAGCCGTCTCTCTGGTTCTGGTTCCAAGGGCCAGTCTGACCACAGAGGCGCCGCCTGGCGGCCACCAGCTGCAAAAGGAGACTAGAGTAGTGGCACCTCAGTGGCCAGGCCAGCTCCTTGTGTGTTGCTGGTAGTGAGACTGTGTGTAAGTGTGAGTGTGTGTGTGGTGGGGGAGCGGGAGCGGTAGCGTGCTCTGCAGCAGCGTTAACGAATTGCGAAAGCGGCCAAGGAGAAGCTTCTGTGGGAGAGCAGCAGCTTCAGGACTCGCTCTCTCTAGTAGCCTGGCTCCACTCTGCGGCCACACCAGGCGAATGGCTGATAGCCAGTGGGGCCAGGCTTCAAGCAGGGACACAGTCGCTGGATGTGTGGCTGTGGCTGTGGGTGGGCAAAGGCAGATCATCAGTGAGTGTCAGTGTGTGTCAGTGAGTGTCAGTGTGTGTGTGTGTGTGTGTGTGGCTTGCTTGCTGTTCTTTTTGTTTTGTTTTTCTTTTTTTAACATTTGTTGCATAAGTTTTTTGGTTTTGTTCTTGTTTGTTCGCTTTCTTCTGTTAGCATCAACGGCATTAAATAAAATGGACGAGTCAAAGAAGTCATTCATTGGATATATATATGTATATGTATATGTAGTACGTAGATAGATATATATGCACATGTATATATGTATGTAGAAGAGTAAGTATACATGTATATGTTCTTGCACGCCATCTAGGCAGAGTTTTTGGCAGAGTTCAAAATTGGTGGAGGAAACACAAATGAGAATCAAAAGTATTTAAAGTATTTGATGTATGTATATGTATAGGTATTATGTATGTATGTATGTATGTATGTACATATATGTCTATGTATTCACATAGATTATGTAAATCGAACGAAACAGAAAGGAGCATGACATGTGTGAACCAAACAAAATCGTGTGTGTTCGGGGGGTCAGGCACGGGTTGCGGGGGGTCTTGCCACATGCAGCGCTCTAGCAGCGGGCTACAGCCACAAGCCAGCCTTCTTTGCTGAAATATTCCCGCATATCCACGGACCATGGATTAACCAGTAATACAGGCCATTCCAGCGCCCATCCGGCTCATCAATCAATCAATCCATTTGGCAGCAGTGGGGGTGGTGGGGGGTGTGGCAGGGCCAAAATGCATGCGCAATGCCCACAACGAGCCGATAAAATCAAAATCAAAATCAGAATCAAAATGCAAAATGCAATAAATGTAAAACGTAAAATGTAAAATGCAAAATGCAAAATGCAAACTGCTAAATGAAATGCATAAATGATGAGGGTGAAATTAAATTCAATTTCAGAATGGTCAAATGGCTGTGGCGGGGTCGAGGTCGATGGAACTGTCAGAGCTGACCGCAAGTTGACAGTCGGAGCACGTAATGACTGACTGACGATGATCTTAATAAACTATATACACACATACGTAGATGTATGTATGCAAATGTATATGCGTGTGTTTGTATGCATGCTGGAAATTGCATAGCCAAAAAAAAGAATAGAAATCAACAGCAGCTGGATATCGAGGTGGAGAGCCACAGAGGAAATGAAATCGAATTGTCAGCATTGTTTTGATTTTCCCATTCACCCCTCGACTCTCCATTCACTCGTTTTGTATTTACATGATTTTTGCTGTTGCTGCTGCTGCTGCTGTTGCTGCTGTTGTTGTTTTGTTTTTGTTGGTTAAGTTAAACGATAAACGGGGACGGAAATCGAAAATAAAGCCGATAACGGAAACGGTAATCGAGTTGAACAATGCACATGTAGAACACAAATGGGACGACGAATAAAATATACATACATATGTATATACAGAATGAACGGAACGGAACGGAATGAACGGAACGGAACGAAATGTAATGGCAGCAATAACGGTAGTCATAGATTATGTGGGTAGTAAGTATGCGTACGAGTAAACGATAGCAGGGCAGAGCCTCGATTCACTTACCGCCACGATCACTAGCCCGACTGTGCCGACCAGCGGCCTGTTCGATAATGTCATTCAGTACCATCACATCTGCAAGCAGGGATAGCCAGGATACTTAGGATATCTACATACAAGTGCGTGCCTCAATATTACCTTTCATGTCGACTACCGTTTGTGTCTGGACGGGCTCGATAAAAGGATTGTCATGATGTTTAATCTTGCCAGCTTCGTCCGTGCACTCTAAACCGATTTCCTGAAAAATAAACAATCCAAATATATTGATAAGTATATCGAGTGGGGGTGTGGGTGTGTGAGCTTACGAAGTCGCGATGCTCGACCTTGTGATTGGGGTCCAGGCAGGTGGTGCCGCCATTGGTGGCGCCCACTGATTGATTGCGTGTGTTGCGATTCCGCAATTTGCTCTCCTTGGTCATTGTGCTGACGCCCATGACGGCCATGCCGCCCAGCAGATCGCCATGTGAGGTGTACGATATTCTGGACTGGTGCGAGGTGTACGATGAGTGTCTGGAGCCTGCACGCACAAGAGTTGAGCAGAGAGTTGGGCAACAGTGAGTGGGCGACTTCTTACCTAGATTGCCATAGTAAACGGGCACTATGATGGCTCCGTTCTCCTCGGACATGGGCGTAACGGCGTTCGAGTCATCGGCATACGGCAAGTGCTGCTGGGCATCCTGATATGTTGACAATACCAACGGCTTGCGATCGCTCCCGGGTATACCAAAGCGGCCACGTCCGTTCCGTATTGTGTACTGCTGGTGTACAGGCCATGCATGCACGATTAATTACGGTTAGTACACACGATCAAAGCCACAAAACTACACGACAACGCACACACACTTGCACACACACACATACACACACACACACATCAAGTGATGGGCAATATGCAGTACAATATTTATACAATAGATGGCAGTAGTAGGTAGGTAGTTGGATTATTGCGTAGCTTGTTCGGTAGTCTTAGACGAAAATGGTGAGCCATGATGCAAGAGTCTCCGCATGGAATCTCACATATGTACAATATATAAATTATGATCTACACTGAGAAAGGCAGCTGGCTTATCGTCAATCGGACCACAAACACACACATTTATCGATTTCGTTTAGCTTCGGTTGTTCAGAGTTTGTTTATTTTCTTGTTTTGTATTGATGGGGGGTACAAAAGTAGATAATAATAACAGATATAGGCATGATCACACAGATACTTACAGAGAACGAAAGTCGTAAGAAATGAACATAAATTTGAGAAGTAGGGAAAAACAAAACGAACAAAACTATCGGAATAATGCACATCGAAACATGACAGTGAAACATGAAACAGCGAGAATGATGTGAACGGTTTCAACAGTTGGGAACTGTTCCTCGGATACGGATACGGATACGGATAGTTGCTGGAATACTCAGGATGCTGGTAGCTCCACCTATGTATATATTTAGAAGGCTCCACAAACGAGGGGCACAGAGACGAGACAGAAACAGTGACAGAGACAGAGACAGACACACTTACAACCGAGCGTACAGTACAGAGCAGTACAGTTAGTTCTATTTTATTGAGAGTTATGCACGAGTACGAGATTAAATGAGTATGCACGATGGTATATATATAGCAGTATACATACATAGACAGAGAGGGATATGATGCGAACATAACAAGACCAAAGTATAGCCATCGAATAATCGAAATTAGAATAAACCAACAGCAATTAATCGAAAATAAGACACATATGTAAGTAACAGTTACAGACGACGATAAGGTGAGTATGATAAATGGCTATGAGTACGGTTAGTGCCACATGTAGGTACACGAGTAGGTACACGAGTCTCTTCAATCTAATTGTGTGTGTACAAGTATGTTTTTCGGGTCGAACGAGTTCTTAAAAATGCAATGGTTCAATGGTGGAATGGTTCTGTGAATGTGAATGTATGTAGGGGGGAGAATACCTACAGATGTATGCTATTCTATTCTATGCTACTTATGCTATGCTGTGCTAAGCTACACTATCTGTTATCGATGATGAGGATGATCCAAAGGCTTCGATCGGTTGGTGTTCGATTGATGCCAGTTCCAAGTTCTAATCTAAAATGCTGTACGATAGCAACTGTCAACGAGTTAGACGATATACGATAAACGATATACGATATACGATATACGTTACGGTTTACTGGCTAACACTATGTCTATGAGAAGGAGCTTTATGGGATGACACAGAGACTGAGACTGAGACTGAGTCTGAGTCAGAGTCTGTAATCGTAATTGGTTATTTGGTTATGCAATTTGCCAGGTGATTAAATGGTACTTTTTTGCAACGCAATTTTCATTGTTCAGTGGCAGTATCTGTGTGTGTGTGTGTTTCAGTGTGTGTGTGTGTGTGTTTTATGTGTGTGCGTGTGTGAGTGTCGGGCGCTTACCTTGTGAGAACTACGTGATCCCCTGCGTATGTTAAACGGTGAACCAGGTAAGGATAAGGATGTCTAAGTTTTGTTTTTTTTTTTCGTTTTCGGTTTTTCGTTATTTTTGTTGTTGTCGTTTTTGCATTTTTCATTTGTTGTACAAATAAAATGAAGTAGAAGAAGAAAAAGGAAAAAATGAATCAAATAAAATAGATATATTCCTCGATTTGATTTGCTTTTATTATCTATGGATAAATGTAGAAATATATTTTGTTTTTTTTTTGGTTTTGGTTTTGTTAAATTATTCGTTTTGGTTTTGGTTTTGCTGTCTACGATTTAAAGGAAAAATTATTACTTGCAGCGGTTACTTGTATGAGTTGTGCGTGGCAGAGAGTTCACAGTATCTGTGTGTGTGTGTGTGTGTGTGTGTGTGAGTGTGTGTTGGTGTTTGTGTGCGCGCGACCCCTAGCGGCAACTTTTAATTGCATTATCATTTGATTGGCAACTTTCTTGATTTCGTTTCAGCAATATTGTGTGGAGTTGTTCTGTGTCTGTGTTTGTGTTTGTGTGGGTGTGGGCGTGGGCGTGGGTGTCTCTCTACTTCGGCGTAGCGTTTGATTATAAATTTGATTTAGTTTACGAAATGTTTAAGGGGCGGTGGGTTCGGGCGTTCGGGCGTTCGGGCGGGGCACAAAACAAATCAAAAATACTTTCTACACAGAATTATACTTAATAATTAATCACTGGGGGGTTTTGGCTAGCCAAACGAAAAAGGGAAGGGAAAACACTTTGAAAATGAAGAGAGAAAAAGAGTAAACAGAGTGGCCCGTTCCAGTGGTGCTGCAACAGTGCGGCACAGCGGACGGCGATAAAAAACGTAATCGAAGAAGTTATCGAATCAGGTTCATAAGGAAGTAAGGAAGTACAAACCAACGGAAGGCCGAAATGAATCGAAATCAGAATCAAGTGTTAATCGATAAGTTCTACAAATGAACTCTAGATCAGCAGTCTCTGACAAAACTGAACTAACTGTCTTACGGATGCATTTCTATGTAGTTTCAAACTATAAATATGTTCTGGATGCCTCTACGATCCTCGATCAGGGGTAAGTAAGTAAGGGCAGGGTCAGTGGCCACGTATAACAGCGAAGCGTTGCGTTTGTTTTGTCGCCTGCTAAAGCCCTAATCTGTGTTCTGATTTGTTTCTGGTGTACGAGTGTACGCATGTCTGTAGTTCATATTCAGTGTTGTATTTTGACAGAGAAAGAAATATAGAGAGACAGTGAGAGACAGAGAGGAAGAGAGAGAGAGAGTGTCTGTGGAGAGAGCCACCTACCTGAGGCAACGCGGGGTCTATTGCGGGCCTGCGGTCAGTCTCAAATAGTTTCTGCTCTCATCGAAAACTATCGGAGGCTGCCCTGAGCAAAGTTAATGGACACTTAGGTTAGGTTAGGTAAGAATGAGCTAGCGAGCGAGCGAGCGAGAGAGCGAGAGCGATAGCGAGAGCAAGATTCCAATACATAAATGTATATATGGTGGATATATAGTAGGTACGAATATCAGTAGGCATCTGGCATAGTATTTTGTTAACATATTAGGTGGGTATAGCTATGGCTAATATGTATGTCTGTGTTGTATGTTGGCTGGACAAGGCAGATCGGCGAGTAAAATGAACTGAACACGGAATAAAAGAAGGAAAAGTGTTTGCTCCAAGGCTACCACCATAGTCGGCTATCGGCTATCGGTTATTGGCTATTAGTTATCGTCAATCGTTTATCTTTCTCGATTAATCTGCTATTGGGTGTCCGTGTGGTTGTTGTTTTGTTTTAGAGCCAGTGCGCATAAGCAAATGCTTGCCATATACGAAAAAGATGTGTGTGTTCGTGTGAGAGAGAGAGAGAAAACTATATGTGGTATGTATGGTTAGAGAGAGAGAGAGAGAGAGAGAGTGGGCCAGTTGTCGCTCGCGCACATGCCCGATAACTTTGGGTTCTTTTTTGAGTGGCAATCGTTTCGTTCCAATCGATAGATTCAAGTTTAAGAATTCGTTTTTGGGTGTGTCAACTGTAATAACTGTCATACGCATACGGCTACAATACAGAGTATATAGAGTTACATACATATGTCAATACATGCAACGGATAATGCAGCCAAAGAAATCTTAATCAAATCTTAAATCATCATCCACAAATTCCTCCTGCCCGCACAACATCAACATCGAGCAATGTGGAGGTTGCTTCGACCACAATTCTAAGTATCATCCACAGGGAATACAAATCATAATCAAATAAATGTATAATGCTAAATGCTAAATGCAAAATGCGAGCGGATATTCGCAGGTGATTTATCATATGTTCGTGTACGGAGCAAAGCCTGCAAAGCGTCGCGGTCCAATGGTCAGACGAGTCTCTTCAGAGCCCGGCAAGCCTTCGAAGGCTCTTCTCGGACTTGTTTCTGTTGCTGTTGTTGTTGTTCTTAAGTTGCGTTGAAAGAGCGAAGCAGAATGCAGTTGTTGCTAGCAGAATGTTGCAATGCCAATGCCAATGCCAAAACGCAGAAAATGTAAATGAAAATGAATTTTGGCGTTTTTCTTGTTGTTCTTCTTCGTTTTTGATGTCACCTCAAGCATTCCGAGCAATGACCCAACCGAAATCATAACGAACTCAAACTCTGAACGAATCCAAACAAAATATCAACAATAATCAATTTGCTCCAAAAGCTCCTACGAAATAGCTACACAAACAATCGATCAATCGATCAATCGATCGATCGATCGAGTCTCGCACACAGAACGCAGACACACGCATGCACTGAGAAAAGTGAAAAGAATATCGAAACGGAAAGGAAAATGAATTTCTACTACTAAAAGTTATCGATGGCCCCCTAGGGTCGATCCTTGTTGTACAGTTACGATACAGATACAGGTACAGATAGATGAGTTACCTACACACATACACACATACATAGACACGCACTATCACTATAAGTATCCGTATGTATGGTTATTGGATATTGGAAGGGAGTCAATCAGTATCTAGTTGCATGATTATACAGATTACATAGCATACATATGTACGATCCAATCCAAATAAATGAAATCCAACGACAAACTCAAATGTAAACTCAAGGCAAGAAACACGAAGAATCGATAAACCAAAATGATAGGCGACAGATAACAATGCAATGGCAATGTAACGGTAACGGTAACGGTAACAGTAACAGTACTGTTGCTCTAACTGTAGCTGTACCTGCTGCGCAAGTGATGGATAGATCTGAAATCTGAAATCTGGGATGAAGCCGAGCACTTTCAAAAAGCGAATCGAATATCGAGGGGTGGATGGCAGTGGGCCATGGCCAGAGCGGGGGCCGCCAATTGAAAACGAAACATTAAACAAAAAGTATATCCACCTAGCCACCGAAGGCCAACAAAGCAACTCAAGGCAAACAAATCGATAAACATACTCAGCATAAAGGATCAATCGCTTAAGTCAGTAATCGATGGGCCGACCCACCGACCGACCGATAGGCCATCCAAACGAAATTCAAGTAAGAACGATTACGATTTCGATTACGATTACGATTACGCTTACGAGTACGAGTACTGGTACGAGTGTACGAGAGTATATCTAAATATGGGATACACAGTAGAGATCTGAACGCAAAAGCCGAAACCATAAGGGAACCAGAACAGAAACGAACTGAAAAATCGAAACAGGATCCGAAACATGGAAACGAAAGAGAGGAACAGAACGAGAAACGTAAACAAATGGAGAGTAAGTAACTACAAGAAGGAAATAAAAACAAAAACAAAAACAAAAAGAAAAACAAACACCAAAGGAAACACAATAAGAAGAGAGGAAAATAAGGAAAAGGAAAATGCTGCGCCTGCGCTCGGAATACTTACCGTGCTCACTTTACGAACTTTGGTAGCTTGGTGTGCTGTGGTAGGTGCTGGTTGTCTTTGTATAACGCTCACCGACTCCGACTCCACCTCCACGCTGCGTATGGACATCTTCTCCTTGTTGTTGTCATCGTTGCCTTTCTCGCCGCCCACAAATAGCTCATAGCTGATGCACGAATACGTCGGACTCTTGGCCATCTCCGGATGTAGGGC
Organism: Drosophila subobscura; assembly: GCF_008121235.1. Taxonomy (NCBI): domain Eukaryota; kingdom Metazoa; phylum Arthropoda; class Insecta; order Diptera; family Drosophilidae; genus Drosophila; species Drosophila subobscura. The sequence continues at coordinate 17,127,790 of NC_048530.1, read as the reverse complement.
CGCCTCTTCGGCGGCAGCTGCATCGGCGGCGGCCTGGGCCTGCGCATTGGCGCGCTCCTCCAGCTTGGCTGCTTTGGCGGCGGCAGCTTCCTCGGCTTCCTATAACACAGATGACACGCATGTGCGAAAATCGCATATCAAATCATTTGATCTTTCGCAACAATTCCCATCTTCTGGGCATACCCTAGGGGCAAGGGATTGGGATCGGAGATTTGAGTGGGACTGGGACTGGGACTGGGACTAGGAATTGGATTAGTGTTTCATTAAGAACAGAAATGGAGCAACTACTGTACATTGATGTGATATTTGGCATAGTATGGGATAGATTCGAGTGGAGTAGAGCGAAGAAACCATAAAGTAAAGTGCTGTGCTGGGTTGTTCGAGGAAGGGTGGACGGGCTGGGGCTGGGGCTTGGGGTACGGGTACGGGAGCTTATTTACTACACATGTAGGTATATATTTATATATACATTTACATATATATAAGTATACGTATATTTAGTAGGTATAGTTGTGAGTAATTTGATTTTTTCTTTTGTTCTTCTTATTGGTTGTTCGTTGCTAGTGTTTGGATCGATACTAAATGTGCACTAAAATCATAAGGATATATGTATAGTAGATGTATGCATGTATACGCCTCCTCCTGGGAGTACGGATAGATATATATTTTGTCAGATAAAGAGAGAGAGAGCGATAGGTAGACAGACAGCGAGAGGGGAAGAGTGTGAGAGAGCGAGAGCTGGGAGGCCCGATTACCAGAGACTGGCATGCCAGGGTGTCGAGTGAAGGAGGAAGCTAAATAGTTTGTGATTTTTACTTGTATGCTACAAATATGTTTGCTTGGAAGCAGTTGGTTAGCCGCCTGGCAGGGCGGCTGTGCAGCACCCAAGCTCTCGTGGACGGACGGGAACGGACAGCACGAGTATGCGCGAAAGTTTTTGTTCTTTTTGAATTTGAATTTGTTAAATGTTTGGATAGCGAGAGAGAGAGAGAGAGAGAGAGGAAGATTATGGCGTTTGTTTTGTTGATTAAATTGATAGACAATTACGAGTATCTAGGCATACGATATACGGTTTACGAGTTACGAGTTACGAGTTACGATTTACAGTTTACGATACACAGGTCTTACGATATACATACGAGTAGTCGATTCATATATATACATACAAAAGAAAAAAGCAAGTCTGTTGTAGCTGCTTGGCTGGCTGTCAGTGATAGGTATTCTCAATAATCGATTGTGTTCGCTCAGCAATCGAAATTGAAATTATCTAACAGTTCTGTTCTGGAGTTAGTTGAGTTTGGAGTTTGAATTTGAGTTTGTGTTTGGGTTTGGGTTTCTTTTTGTAGATGTTTTGGCTTCTGTTTAGTCTGTTGTGGTCTGTTCTTGTTGTTGTTTGTCCCACTGCGTTGCACTTGCTGCTGCTGCTGCTGTGGTAGCAGGAGCAGGTGCAGTTGCAGCTGCACTGGCGGTTCTCTACTTACACGTATCGCCTCCTCTTCGGCAGCCTCTTCTTCTTCGGCCTTCTTTTGCAATTCGTCATACGACATGGCAACAATGGCCAAAATCAAATTCACAAGATAGAATGAACCTAGGAAGATGATGACTATAAAGAACAGCATGTGCCAGGGTCCTGCGGCACGCAACACCAGCTGATACAGGTCCTCCCAGAAGTCCTGCGTCATCAGCCGGAAGGCGGACAGAAACGCCCAACCGAACGAATCGAAACTGGTGTAGCCATAGTTCGGGTTCGGACCGAACCCCTGCAGACACACGTAGTCGTCCTCACATTGCCTGCGAACACGAGTCGGAGAGGGAAATTAAAGAGAACAAGGGAAATCGACAAGCTCTCGGTCCGCAAGCAATTCATTAATTTCGTTGAGTAACGATCGATCAATGATCCCCAGAGTGGGACTCTGTCCTGTCTCTGCCTGTGCACTTACCCCGCTCCAGAAATATTACCGCATAACGGGAAGGATATGCCGTCGTCCTCCGAGTACCAATTGGAGCTGTTGAGATTGTGATAGGCCCAGTTCTCGTCGGTCAGGTTGCCCCAGGAGCCATCCAGCGGGAACTTCTTGATGCACTTCTGCGTTAGCACGCCCATGTAGATTTGCAGCCCCATCAGCGCGAACACCGACAGGGAGAACATTGTCAAAATTATCACATCGCGCAGATTCTTTACAGATTCGATGACCGCACCGACAATGGTTTTCAAGCCTTTGGTTGTGGTTTTCGTTGTGGTCGGTTGTAGGTGGGGGCAAAGCAGGATATGCAATAAATTTAATTAGTACGCAGTTTCATTTGATATTTAGTATTGGTATAAAGCAGTAGGAGAGCAGATACATATGCATGCACATGCCAAATGTTCTGGCAGTTGCGTTTCGAAATCATACCTGGCACAATGGCTACGGTTTTAAGCGCTCGCAGCACCCTAAACGTTCGCAGGGCTGCAAGGTTACCTAAATCTATACCCATGGTCACATAACTGTGTTGATCGATTAACCGATTGTCGATTGCCGATTGCAGATTGCATTGTTGAGGCAGTTGAGCGGTTGTTGTTGTAGTTGTTTGTCAGCCATTACGGATATGTACACAAAATGTCATCAAGGATTAGTAATTAGATTGCCATACGATATACACATGAGTATGTATGTATGTGTGCATGTATAGCTATGCATATATGTACATATGTATGCATGTATGTGTGTGTGTGTAGGTTTATTTATAGATTTGGTTCGATACGATCTGCTGATTCGTGGAACTGATCTGAACTTTGCTTCTCGTTGGTAATTACAAATGGTCAGAGGGCAAAGGTTTTGTTTGCAAAGGCAATTAAGGTAAAATCAAACGAGTGCTGAATGCGGCTGCATTAGTGTATGTGTTTTTGTGTGTGTGTGTGTGCTATGGATGATGATAAAAGGCCCAAATTGAAAGCAAACTTTGACATACGCATGTACCAAAAATAAATAATGCCTGCTCCCAGCGGTTTATTCAACATTTTGTAAATTAGCCTTTGCTCCTTCTCTCTGATCAATATGTGGCATGCACCATACGCACAGTCCCGCCCCTCCTTGAGGCAGGCAATAAAAATATTAATAGACTCCGCTTCGCCCCCTATCCACCAGCCCTCGTCTGTGACCGCTATGTACGTCATCCTAGGGGGAATTCTTCCTCCTGCAGCAGCAGCTAGAGTTATTTTTTCATGAATATTTATCGATTTGTCTGGCATTGCGTGCGATGCCGTCATATAATTGTCCGGCCCCGCAGGCACTGTCCACCGAAAGTACCAAAAAGAAATGTTTTCCTCGAGATTAGCCCCTTCGGATGGCGGAGAAGTGACAGGACATCCATCACCCTCTGTGCATTATTTCTGTGTTCATGCTTGCTGCCTTGCTTTTCCTCAAGAGTACTTGGCCATTCTTCTCGCTGCAGTCTACTCGCCAGATGTCTCTTAGCCACTAACAGCGAGTGAATGTTCACTCGGTCGCTCGTCTCTGCTTTCTCTGCCTTAACGAACGCCCCCTTAAATATCATTTTACGGCGTGTAACCTCTTCTATGTATGTAAATTCATTTGTGCGTATTTACATATGTATTTATGTGGAAAGCGAGAGTGAATCATTCACTCGCTAGTTTGATTTTCCCATAAAAGACCTCCACCCTTACCGTTCTAGCTTTAAGGAGGAGCTTTAAAAATGCCGTGCTTGGCATTGCCGAGCCAAGGCTGCGCGTCCGGGCGGCGCCACCAAATTCAAATGTGCTGCACGACACAGTCAGGCTCGTTCAGTCAACACCCTCTCGTACCCCGTACCCCATGGAATGGTGTCCCGTTCCCCATAGAGACCAGACCCCAAAAAGCCAAATAGACAGCTCCCATAAATGCTTGAAATGAAGCAGAAAGCAATGAAATGGAATTGTCACGATACAACAAGAACACAAAAGGAAAGCAAGCGGTGAATGTGAAACGAAAAGGAGAGAAACAAAAAGAGACAACACCAAAAAAGAAGTAAGAAAACGAAAAAGATGAGAAATGGAACTAAAATCAACTTTGGCGACAACAACAAATTTGTTTATGGCTCTTTCATCTGTGTGCATGTGTGTCTGTGTGTGTGTGTGTGTGTGTTGATGGTATTAGAAATAATCGTAGAAAATCCAGGCCTGTGCTTTTATGGGTGTCCGTGTGTGTCTCTCTGTGTGTGGCTCTGTGTGTGTGTGTGTGTGTGTGTGGTTGAGCGCGTCATTAGTAACGGCAAAAATAAATCAATAAAATTCTCAGCTAACGGAACTTTTGTGTCTGTGTGCTTCTACCATTTCCCTGCTCCATCCCGCCATCGACTGTACTCCACCTCCAACTCGTCGTCTGGCTCCATTCGCTTTGCTTTCGATTTTCGAGCCATTTATTGGTGCAAAGACAGCAGCACCGAAAACGCAAAAACGCAACAATCAATTGTTTCATAATGTTATTTCACAGATCGGACATTAACAGCGGATCCACAACGCACACTCTGATTTCCTCTAATTAATCGAGGCTTCTACTCTGGTTTTTCTGACATGTATTTTGATGGCTGATTTAGTGTTTTTTTAGCTGACTTAAAATGTGCCACAACTGCCATGTTATATGCTACGTGCTGTGGCAGCTCTGTTCCAGTGGTAATTGAAAGCTCTACATATTTATATCCCGATGCTGATGCCGATTTTGGTGCTGTGAAACAGTCTGGCAGCTTGATTGAATTAAATAGAGTGGCAAAACATGCCTCCAGACTCGTGCGAGAGTGCAGCATATGCGCTGCATGCAACATGAACCCGTCATCTGAATGCCTTTATTTCTTTTTGCTTTTAATGAACGCCCCCATAATTTGCCGTTACTAATTATGCGACATTACACAACGATACACACACACAATGGCACACACACACACACACACACACACTGACCTGATTATGGTAATGAGGTGTGTATGCTCTTGATTATTTTTTTGCATAAATTGTTCATAATAATAATAAATATTGTATGCAAATACGGCTAATTTGTAATCAGAAGTCAACTGACTGTAAACTTCAATAAACTGAAACCGAATAGAAAACGCAAACGAAACGAAAAGAAAACCTTAAAAAACCAAAACAAGTAGGTGGCAAAATGTACTCAGATGAGCGGGGGAACAGGTGGAATGCTAGTACGGACTTGTCTACGGATTACACTCGATGGATGTGGATGTGGATGTGGATGAGGGAACACAGAAGCAACTCTGAAGTCAAGTAAGTACAACACAAGAAACGAAACGAAACGAAACGATGATCTTCCTGGGCAATGGATGATGATGGCTGTAATAGCTTCTGTGTTTGGTGTTTATGAATGGTTGGTGGGTGGATGGTTTGGGTTATAAGTCAATTGTAATTAAGTAATCAAGATATATGTTGGGATGTATATAAGGTATATATATATATAACTCACGCTAAAGCTATTACTACGAAGTCCAGCCAATTCCATGCATCTCTAAGATACGTAAACGGGCATAAAATGAAACCTCGTGCCATCACTTTAACAGCTGATTCAAATGTGTAGATTCCGGTGAATATCACCCTAAAAACGAATTGAATTTCGAAATGCAATTTGTTGTTGGATTTGGTTCTTATTTTGTTTTTAGCTTTATATTTATATATTTTTTGTTTGTTTTGTTTTTCTTTTGAATGCACTTCATATGAATTCATATTGATTTAGTAAACTTCTTCTTTTTGTTTGTAATTTGGCTAACTGCCTGATGGGTCTTCAACACAAAACACACACAAAGAAAACCAGAAATTGTAAAATTGTCCAGGAAAAAACATGGATGTGGTACATAGATGGAAATCAAATATTGAAATATTGAATAAATGCCATGAAAATAAGTTAGTTAGAGTGGTTAAGCAGTGGAGTAGTAGCCGAGTAAAAGTATTCTCCTGCACAGTCGGAATGCCTGGAATGCTGCAATGGAACGGCTGTCCACCTGTCCACAAGTTGGCTTCACCGCCCGCCGCTTAAGCAGACTCCCAGCTTGCAGCTGCCCGTGCCCATTCGTGGTGCTTCATGATGGATGGCCAAAGTTCATAATTAATAACGGCCGGAAGGTGTTAATCGATGAAGGGGCGGACAGCAGGCAGCAGGCAGCAGGAAAACTTACACATATTACTTTAAAACTAACTTAAATGATTATCCTAACAATTTGCAATTCAGCTAGGAGGCCATACCCCGGCTCTGACCCTCTGTGTGCCCCGTGTGTGTCCCGCATCTGTCTCTCGAACGGTGAATGGTGTCACACGGATACGGCTACGATGCGCACATGTGTAGATGGTATCTGGGCAAATCGCTTTCGCTTGTGCCCGGCTCTTGCTCTTGCTCTTGCTCCAGATTGCTTCCAAGAAGGGGTCACACACACAGTGGCAGCCACATACCCACACTTTACACACAGCTAGAGATGAGACATTGCATAAGAATCAAATCGAATCCAAAGAGCTGCTTAAACACAAAACAATTCCCAGAAACAGAACAGAACAAACCCCACACCCCCGCAGCACACCGCATCGGAACGGAATGGAACGTACTGAAACGGACTCAAATGGACCGCATTGAATACTGTTGGAGTGCAATGGAATGGAACACATCAAAAGGCCACTCGGCCAGCAAGTGGTTTGGTGCCAAAGGGAAAGAGTAGCCCTAATTACGAGCACAACAGATTGAGATGCAGATAGACAGACAGTCAGGCAGTCAGGCAGTCAGTCAATGAGTAGTGGCACGAGTACAGCCCGACCCAAGACAATTGTCAATGTCAATAATGGTTAATACTTAACGCCCAACTGCATTCACTAGCCACTGCCTGACTGCCATGAGTGGGGGTATGAATGATGTCGCTGATGCGGCTCGAATGCGCCTCGAATGCGCCTCGAATGCTGCTGCTGCTTCTCGAATGTGATTGCTGTCATGTGGGTGTCAGATCAATAGCACGACCTTCAGCTGCCAGTGGCTGGAGCTCTTATTGTTTGTGGCCTGACTTGACGTTAGCCATTTGACAGCTTTAAGCATGACTGTGCTGAGACAGAATACTCGTAGGTTTTTTTGCATATTCCCGTACGGATATCATAAACTGTAGCTAATGTTAATCGCAGTCTTTGGGCTAATCATTCAATCATTAAAGGGAAAACAATCGATCTGCAAGGGTATCAAAACCTTCGAGACCCAACCTAGAATTTTTGCCTATTTTCTTCGCTGCTGTTCTGCTTAAACTAGTTCAAAGTCGCAGCGCTGCTGGGATGCTCTGCTGAGATGCTATGCAGAAGAGGGGCGGTGGTTGCAGGGGGGGGCCTTAAGGGTTGAGAATGCGTTTGACCTAGGCCCCAATGCCTGTGAAGGACACTTGAGTTGTGTTTTAATTGCAGGTATTATGTCTTTCTCAGGGGCCCGCACGAGTGTGACCCCCCTTCGCCCACGCCACTGCTCCCACACAGCGGGCAACGGCGACCCACATTGAAGGTGCAGCCTCTTCCTTTCCCTTTCCCTTTCGCCTTTCGCTTTCGCTTTCCTTTCTCGCTGTGGTTATGTTTGTGTGTGGCTGTGGCTGTCGCTGTGGCTTCGTGCGTTTCTTAAGTTATGCGCCGCTACCTGCTGTTTCATTTTGGAGCTGCTTCGCTCTCGCTCTCTCTCTCTCTTTCTGTCTGGCTGTGTGCGTTTCGCTCTCTGCTTCACCGTTCCCACATCCCAGGTCTATTCTCCGACGACCGCGTCCTGCCCTTACCCAAGTTCAAGTGCCGTTTCTGCCAACTGCACTTCTTTTGCTCAGTCTCGCTCTCTCTCTCTCTCTCTCTCAGTTAATCTGTCTAGCTCCGTTTTGGACATTAGGGTGTTCAATTCTGATACCAAATCTGCGACAATAACTTTGATATCAGCTAGAAAAATGACGTAACTCTTTTCACTTTACAGTTAGCTTCTTTTCGCTTTGTTCATCGCTTTCGAAGCACCTTTTGCTCGCATTTAATATTTTTTCTTTGTTCTATGTTTTTTTCTTTAATACAAAAGATACCACTACGAATACGAGTTTACATGTGGGATATATTTACGAGATAATGAGATACAGCGCCCAAAGGTAATGGACAGCTGATGCTAGCAACTAAGAGAGAGTACAAGTGCTAGTTACAAGTACTAGATATTAGTACTAGTTACGTATGAGCACTAATCGAATCGAGTCTATCTATGAATACTTTCAACGGGAATGTCCCTCCCCTTCATATGGATGTGGTATGAGGGGGCAGGAACGGGGGACGAAAACGAGAGAGAGCCAGATGTTTTCAATGTTTTAGCGCAGACTGTACTAAGGATGTTCTAGGTATACGACAAAACTACGTTCAATCTTTCTATATTCCCAACCCAACACTATTCCTGGCACTACCATATACAACATTTGATATAAGTATGTACGTATGTATGTGTGTGTGTCTCTATGTCGCTAGTCATGTATAAACTATGTATTTAATTTCGATTGTATAAAGGACTCTTAAGTAGCTGGGGGTTGTGGGATTTGTTGTTTACACTAACTATTAATTAGATGATCAAAATTGAATGTCTCTATAAAATGGTTCTAGTCTAGGGATTAAATTGGGGTTTGAGATTACATTTGAAAGTTTACATTTACATTTTACATTGAACATTTTACATACGATGATACGTACTTAGAAATGACTTAAACAATTTACATAAGCTAACTATGGATACATCAGTGATATATGTAAGTATCTATATGTATGTATACTAGAGCACTACAGAGTCGTCTATTTTGAGCAAAGATTTACGTTGATTTTTTTGTACAAATGAATTCAATTCGAAACGTGAACAAACCAAAACCAACCAGTTCAACTGGTTCAGTCATAGCTGGACTACAGCTACAACAGTCCCGAGATTGGATATCCAATCCTCAGGGGCATACGTACATAAGTATTGGATTATTGCTTATATGTATATGGGGTGTACCCATAACAAGAAGATGGTCTAGCGAGCGAGGCAAATTTACAGTTGGAATGAGCTTTGAATGGAGGTTTTTTTGTTGTATTGGGACTGACTCTATTACCGACAAAATCGAATCGAGTATTGCACAATTACTCAGTACAGTTGGATTTATGTATAATAGTTGAGTAAATGGAAGATGCATTATGCAGTTTGATTCGGTTGGAGCGCTGTGTGTATATAATACAAGAGAAGGGCCACTCAACAGGCACATATGTATAACAGCTGCCTGCAATGAGCCCTCGAACTACGAGTAATATTGTACAGCGATTGTATATGTACGCAGTTGGATAGTTAGTTAGATAGATAGATAGGTAGATAGATGTATGCATCATGATATTGGAGCTACTCGACTCGACTCGACTTGAATTGAATTTTGAGTTTGAATGTTTTCGCTGGTGTTTCGTTGGTGTTCGCCTTTGTCTGCAACAGTTTGGGTTTTATCAAAATAATGGTCAAGTTTAAGTGGGATTTAGATTGCACTTTGGTTTGTTGCTGTTTTCAGTTTGGTTTTTATTTTGTATTAATTTTTTTTGTTTTTTTTGTGTCGCTTTTGCGCTCTTATTTGCTCTTGTTGAAATAAAATATAGAGGTAAGAAATTCAAGTTTGACCTAAATACTCGTACACATCTGCATAAATATCGAAAAAGTTACATTTATAGATATATATCGTTTAGGTTTAAGTAGTAGTTATATCGATTATATGGCATATAGGTATATGTATATACTTATATGTCTAGTACAGAGAATATATAGAAATTTAAATATATGTAGATAAATTGTAGTCAAGTGAACTCAAAGAACCACAAACCGAAGAGTAATAACAATAACAAAAAGAAAACAAAACAAAACAAAATTTGTTCTAAGGGTCGAAATGAGAAAGTCAACCAAATCAAGTGTGTTTTCGGTTATGTGGATATAGATAGATAGATCTATAGTTACATATACGAGTAGAGATACACGCACGTACGAGATATAGTACGCTGTGATATCTGAGACACATACTGGGGCAGGAGTTGGCGGTGTACTTACTCAGTGGACTCAACTGTGGGCGTTGTCGGCATTATCATCAGGATGCAGTTGACGAGAATTGTGGTAATGATGAATAACGAAAATAGTGGATGCACTAAAATGTAAATGGCCACACGACGTATCGGATTGAATGGATCGAGCAGATACATTGCTTTTGAGGCAGAAAAGCGAAAAATATCTTTTCCTTTGCTTACAACTACGAAGGTCTGCGAGGGAGAGAGAAGGAGAGATAAAGAGGGATAGATATGTAGAGGGATATACGCATCGGGGGTAGGAAATTCAGTTTCCGCTTCAGTCGGGGCTTTCCCTGATTGAATCGCCTGACTAATGGATTGACTATTGCCTGTTGGCTGTCGGCTGTCGGCTGTTGGCCAGGCCACTTACTTACCAGTATATTGCTGTAGAAGGGATCGATATCCTCGAGAGGAGTGGAGGCCAATTCCGGAGGGAAGCTGCCCTGCAGTCGAACAGGTATTGGCACACCCTGTTCAAGTGTAGGATCCGGTTGTGGACCTTCATCCTCGTCCTCGTCATCATATCGGATCTGTGGTGGTTCGTCGTGGTGTTGGATGTTGGATAAAACAGAAGATTGTACAGACAATGGATTAGCAAATGGTCGACGGGTTGCATGTGGCTGGTGCGGCACTTGCTGAACACAGCATACCCAGCACAGAATCCAACTCAAAATGGAATCGAAAGAGTTAAATCAGAAATCGGGTATTAGGTATTGGGTATTGGGTGTCAGGTTTATTTGGTATTAGGTATCGGAACTGAGAGACACAAAAACTAACATCAATTTCAAGCGCTTTCGTTTTGGCTATTAATTTCGGTTTTGGTTTACAGTTTTGCATATCAGGGATTTATTTATATATATACATATTTATCGAGTATATATATACACGGGGGCATACATAGATGGAGACTAAGAGTTGCTAAAGATGGAGATAGCTATAGCTTTGGGCTCGGGAATGGGGAATCGGGGTACTGGGAATAGGTTAAATTTCGTTTCGCTTTTCGGTATGCAAAAGTCCAAACCAAGTTGGGTCAATCTCTTGGGGCGCATCATCATTTCAATAGGGTTTTCTTTAGACGCATCTTTTCGTCATGTCAGAAACATAAATGAAAATAGTGTAGGTAGAAGGGGGAGCTTGGTGGGGGAACGGAAACGGAAACGGAAACTGTAACGCAATTCGAATGATAGCTAAGTTAATCCAAGGCAAGTGTTGTACAACGTTCCGTTAGTGTGCAATGTTGTTAAACGCTAAACAACAAATAGAAAAAAAATTACACTTCGCTCTAAGAAAACTAAGGAAAGCGTAGAGGGAAACAGCGTGGGGCACTTGGGTTTTTTGGTGCATTTTAATGGTAGGAACTCATTGCTGTGGGGGTACCTACTGTACCGACTTTGAATGTCGGTTATTTGGTTATTGCTTTTTTGTGTTGCAATGTGCAATGTGCAATGTGTGATTATTGCCGTGAACAATTATTATCACGAGTAGTTGAGCATGTTTGGGCACAGTTTAATTGCTCTGTCATGCAGCTTGTATGACATTTATTCCGGCCCACTGATGACTGCCTTGTCCTGTGTTATTCGTTCCGTCGTTTCCTCGTTCCCTCGTTCCGTCGTTCGTCCTTTCATTTGTTTGTTTTGTTGGTTCCTCCATTTAGTTCTAGTACAGCCCACCCATTCCTATCCCTGTCCCTATCGATTTCTGGGGGAGTCGCGAGAACGAGGAGCTCTGGCTGAGAATGTAGTTTAGTTTTTACTTTCCATGGACACGGACATGCAATGCCAAAAGCAAAAGTAAAGCCAAAAGCACAAGGCACAAGGCACAAAAACTCTAACGTCACTTTATGAAATGTTTGGCTCTCCCTCTGCTCTCCGCTCCTCTCCTCTTCCTGGTATATATACGTATACACAGTATATAGAGAGTGAGAGTGAGAGGAGAGCGTGTATATTGCATGGCGTGGGCCAGGCCACAAAAGGAAAACTGAAGCAAAAAATTCCATAATAGTTGGCTTGGCGTGACAATTAGATTGTGTCTGTATGTGTGTGTGTAGCTGTGTGTGTATTTGGTAAAAGAAAAAAAAGCATTGACGCAATTGCGGAGGAACCCACACGAACACCCAATGCCCCGAAGCAGGCACTGAAGTTGCCCCAACTCGTTGCTCGTTGCTCGTTCCTCGTTGCCCGTAGCTCGTTGCTCGCTGTGCGGTGTGGGATATTCCTCTCTCTTGGCTGGGCCACGCTTTCCAAACATCCAACCCAAGTCTATATTTAAACTAATAATAAAAGGAAAAGGAAAACCGCACCACACACCGAGCCAGCTGCTGAAGGGGGGAAGGGGAGATAGTTGGTATGGCAGCCGACCGGTTCCGACCGGACACAAGTCGCCTGGGCTCTGTTCTGTTCTGTTCTGTTCTGTTCAGTTATGTCCTGTGTAGTGGGGGGGCCTCTGAAGCTATAGCCTTCGCTCTGATTACAAATTTATGACGCTTGCCGCGGAGCAGCCGCAGCGTGTGAGGTTAGGTTTGGGTTAAGTGAGGTTAGGTGCGATTGAAGACTTTGTAAGGGATCGGATTGGATCGGCTCACGGGGATAGGAATGGGAATGCGGATGGAGCTTCGCTGCGTAATACTTGATAAAGTGTGCTACAATATAGAGTGAAAAGAAAGAACTTTGCATGCGAAATGCAACAATGAACATGCGCGCACACACACACACATGCATGCATATGTACAGACATTCACCCACTCACGCGGCATGGGGAAGTAGCAGGGCAGTTGGGCAGTTGGGAAGTAGGCGGTATGGGGCATTAGGCAGTAGGCAGTAGGCAGTAGGAGTGGACTCACGGGGATGTACTACAGTTTACTCTGAAGCCAACTACAAATGATAGCGCTCATAACCGAAAGTGATGAACCTCTTAGGTATCTAGTGGGTACGAGTGTGGCATGTTCATCTAAATGCTAAACGAGAACCAACAGATAATGCCAAACATTGCAAATGGGATGCAGGATGCCGGCCCCAAGAGAACGAGAGAGAATAAAGTCACATGCATGCTGTGCTCTGTCACTCTGCACGCACTCTCCTGGGACAGATACCACTATATACAAAGGTATATCTGATATTTGATGTGCCCTGCTTGTTTGGCACTAGCTTCGATATGGCACCCAAGTGGCGTTTACTAGATTGTAATTTCCATTTAACTGTAGCTGGCGGCACTTACTCTCTTTGCTTTTACTTGCTCACAACTTACAAGACGATCTGGCAACGCGCTCTGGCAACACTCTGGTAAGACTCTGGCAACACTCTGCTCGCCGAGCTCGATGCCTGATTCACACTCTTTTGGTTATTTGTAGATACTTGTTTATATGGAATTTGTAATGGAATGGTGGCAGCAATGCAAACATTTGCGGGTCGAAATCTTTGCAAATTGCTTTCTTTCCGTGGGGGTAAATCATCAGACATCTGCATAGTATGGTCAAAAGAAACAATCACCTCACCGAACTGTAACCCTCGAGAACTATCCATCTCTCGAGGCAACGCGAGACCTATCTCCAAGTACTTCTATCCCTATAAACTGTATCGCCCATGGAATCACTTTGGTTACTGGTTTTGGTACTGCTTTTGGTACTGGTTTTGGTACTGTTTTAGGTTCGGGTTCGGGTGGAAGCTTAGTTTATACAGCTCTACTTATTTATGGTAAGGAACAACATCGATTACACATATACGCACACAAATTACTCGAATATTAGCTGGCAAACACACACATAATGTATATATGTATAATAGGTACACTTAGATACAGATACAGATACGAGTACGAGTATTTTAGTTGTATTTTGTTGTCGGTTGGGTGTGTTGGAAGAGGGGGATTCTGGGTGGAACCTTGATTGGCTATTAATACATGTGTTATGCACATTTAGTGGGTCGCCTGGCATTGATTTCACTGCCTGGGACCGGTAAGCGCCTTACACGGGGCGAACAGAGCACGGGCACTCTGTGATATTGAGTCACATTGATAAGTAATTAAAGCCCGCAGGCAATGCCAAATGACAAAGGCTCTTTGTAAGCGTAAGCTTCAGCTTGATAGCAAATAGTAGATAGAATAAAAGAGGGAATATTATATAAGGGAAATATTTGCGTTGGTTTCTTGTCTTCGGACAACCGAAGTGGCTATAGCCGTGGCTTTTGCACAGTTCTGTCCATAATAATTACACGAAACTTTAATGGGTGCAGGGGAAATCTTTTTATGGCTTTAGCCTTGGAGATTCTATGCAAGAGCCAGCAGCTAAGACTGAGGGAAAGCATTAGAAAAGGAAGCACATTTTCAGCTGCATTTTGTTTTAGTTCAGCTATTTACAGGTGAGCATATTCGATGTCTCTTTTTGCAATAAGCGTCCCTGGGCAGAGGGGAGTTTTGGCAGATATTTAGAGTAGGAAAAATGTTGAACTTAGGCTAAAAAACGGAGCTCAAAGGATGCTCAGAGCTAAGCTAAGTTGGTACGAGTTTGTGTACCGGGTTCGGGTTTGTTACAGTTACAGTTACAGTTAGAGCAGGTGGCGGGGAGTGTGGGGTTTAGTGGCAAGTAGGTACACAATTAGTTACAAGTATTAAAAACGGAAAACAAGCTTGTTTTAGGCACACAGTAGGTGGAACGAAACCAATTCGAAATCAAAAATAAATATCAGTATCAAATTGAGCAACGAAAAGTATTCGGCTAAAAGGAAAACGTTTTCTCAACTCAAATCAAAGGCACAAAATGAGAGAACCGAAAATCTCCTTCCATCGAGACACTGAGATTCTCTGGGATTTGTCTGTGTTGGGGAGGGTCTGGGGTTTGGGGTTATTTTGTGGGTACATTTGTTGTTGTTGTTGTTGCTTGGCTAAGAGAAATCTTACTTCTTTTTGTTTTTTCTTGCGACCATATTGCGGCTGAAAGAAGATTTGGAATTGGTATTTGGTATTTGGTATTTTGGCATTTGGTTACGGGGCGAGCATTCATTTGCGAGTAAAAAGTGTGGAGGAAAATGCATATTGATATTCGATAATATTTATAAGTTTCATAAGTTTTTGTTCGTTTTTTGGTTGCACATTTTTTGGCATTATGCAAGCGACGCGATTTGCATTTTTGCAGCATTTTTGCATCATTGATTATTTATTGATTTTTATTCATTTTATATATTTATATTCATTTGATGGTTTTTGTTTTGGTTTTTGTTTTGGTTTTGTTTTTGTTTTTCGTCCAGACAGCAGCGCGTTCAAAAAGTAGAGAAAAAGTTTTGTAAATGAAACGGAAAAGAGTACACGAAAGAAAAAACAAATGGTAGAAAAGTGGTTATGTATGTGAGAAGTTTGGCATTTTGTCAGAGGGGTCAGTGGGGTCAGAGGGGGGGCGGTATATTGGAGTACATAGATAATAAATTGGGAATTGAATCTATCCCGCCTGTTCGTTCTCTCTATGCGCACAGCAAGCACTTGGTCGTACTTAGTCATGAATGTGGATATATGGATAGTAATGCTCTCTGCGTTTTATTCTATGGTGGGGCTCTTGCGCCTCTCTTTTGTCTGTGTTCAATGTTTGCTTTCTGCGGTGTGTTCTGTGTGTTCTGTTTGTGGTGTGGGCGCAACAGAGAGTGCGAGTGGTTGGTTGGGTGTGTGGGAAGGGAAGACAGAGACAGAGACAGCGTAAAAAGTGAGACTGGGAGACAGAAAGAAAGGAAGACGGACACGAAAATGGAGACAGACGACACAGAGACAGAGGCTAAAAGTTGTCGGCCGATTTGTTGCTGTTGTTGCTTCGCAGAGGAGAGTATTCAGGAGCGTTTGATTCACACTTTTGCTTGCTCTTTTGTGTGAGTGTCCCATTGCTCCATCATTCCAGCGTAGCTCAGATCTTTCTGTTGCTGTTTTTCCTCAGCTGTTTTGTGTTCTTTTCTGACTCGTTCGCTGGTGTACGTTTGTAGCCAAGCTTCTCTTTCCATTCAGATTGTGAGGCTTTCAGGAGGATCTCTGTTCGCGTGCTGATACTCCCTACACCTGTGATTCAGTTGACGAAGATGGAGCACACAGCTACACAAGTGATTGGGTTGGCAATGCTCTGAGTCTGTGGCTGATGTTGATTCTGATTCTGATTCTGATTCTAATGAATAGCAAATGTGCAGATTTATGTCTTGAATTTTGTTTATCGGTTTTTGTTATTCACATTGTACGAGTTTGTTTGGATTTTAGAAGATATTTACAGGACGGCACGTGGCGATTTGCTGGCTGAGACGAACCCATGGATGTGTGGCGGACTTGGACATGGGTGTGGGCGTGGGCGTGGGCATGGGGGTGGCACATGGCAGTTGCTTGTCAAATGAAATCAAATCAAAACAAAATCGAAATCGAAATCGAATCGAAAAACAATTAATAGAAGCTAAAAACACTTCTAGCCTTTGACCAATAATGATAGAGATAATGGTAAAAAGTATTTGCTGTAATTTGGGTTGCTGTCAAATCAAATCAAATGTAAGGAAAATAGAATTCACGGATGGATAATCATCAATCGATTACGATACAGATTACGATAACACATTACGAAGCCAATAGGTTACAGAATACACACACACAGGGTTTAAGTACTCTTCAAATGTGGAAACAATTGAACAAACGAACAAACGAACAAACGAACAGACAAACAAACATACAACGATTATGGCTGGAAATAAATTGTACAGTTTCGATAGGTTTTACGATAGTTATGCAAAGAGTGAGCGGAATTTGAGGGATTCGTTGGGGTTGGGTTTGTGGATCGGACAAATGCAGAACCAAAATCAAACAAAAAGAGAAAAAGAAAAGTTTTTGGAATTTTGTTATTAACCGAAAAGAGAAGCCAACGAAAAGAAGTCAACGAAAAAGTTTGTGAGTTTTATGGATTCTTCACTACGATCAAAACATTTACGAGGAATTTTGGAATTTCGGAATTTCGGAATTTTAGAATTTAAGATTTTTGTTTTCTTTTTGAGTGTGAAATGATAGCAGAAAATGGTACATGGTACAGTTGACAGTTATTAGTTGAGAGCTAGTAGAGTGGAGGGGGGGAGAGAGGGGAGGGTCCTTGACAAAAGGGTTTAAGCACACAAATACGAGTAGGAGGAGGTACACGTATAAATATGAATGGAATGAGACTGAGACTCCGATTTATGGTGCAATGGATGGATAGATGGATGGATGGATGGATGGTTGCAGGGCGATATCTATTGTCGGTTATTCCGATTTGGCACAACAGCTGGGACGATCGATTAATGGGTAGAAAATGGGATACATGGATACATATACGGTTACACATAGAAGAGACACATTCCATATGCATACGAGTACACAGATACAGATACAGTACGGTACAGATACAGTACGGTACATATACATATGTATACGGACACGCGTGGCCAAATACTTAGTGGCGCTTGCTGGTTGAGGGGTGGGCTCTGATGTATGGGAATGTAAATGGAGGTATTTGTGTGGGTAAATAATGTTTGTACGTATAATAGACGTTCAGGCTTAAGTTGAAGCACGAACAAAAGCGCATTAGCGTTGATCGTTGCTCGATTATCGATAGGCGACAGTCGACAGTCGACAGTCGATGACCGCTGATCGATGATCGTGCCGCGACCAATCAGCTTCGATCATCGAGCTGGGCATTTCTCAATGGGAATTCAATTCACTTAGACGTTGAGAGAGATAGAGAGAGACAGAGAGATATAGATACACAATATATATGGGTATGTATGTGTACGTAGTATACGGATAAAGAGCAGAGTAGAGCACATATATGTATATAGTAGAGGGCACAGCACAGCGGAAATCAAGTACGAATTGTACGGCACGACATTCAGCTAGAAATAATTACCACCTCTCCCTCGGCTCTCTTTCTTTCCAGCTCCTTCTGCTTTTCATGTTCAGCGGCAATGCGTTGTTCGATTTGCACCAATGATTCGCGGGTAAAGGGACGGAACAAACTGCGTTCTTCCTCAGATATCGAGTCGGAATCTTCTGTCATTGTCTATGCGGCCAACGATGAGAGCCTTAGATTTCCAAGGCCTGCAACAAAACAACACAGAAAATAACATCAAAGAATGGAAAACCAAACCCAAGCGGGACTTTGGGTGGGGTGTTACTCACATGAGGCACATGGATGTCGCCTGCTACATTAAAGCTACAACTATATCCGAGGCGCCATGTTCGATTAGCGCCCGCCGCTTAGCACGATGCTGCAAGTAAAAGTGAAAATCAATTAAAAACTGAATTAGTTTTTCGATTAGATTAGCGTTAAGCATGCATGATGGGGGATTGGGGTTGGGGTTGGGGCTTGGGCTTGGGCCAGCAGAGCATTGATCCCGGTTGCCGCTAAAACTGAAACTGAAATGGAAGTGGAAATGGAAACCCCAACAGCTGACTAATTGGATTATCGCAGACGCATTACCCATTACCCATTAAATGAAATGAAATGCAATCAAACGTCAAATGCAGAAAACAATCAATAAAAGAGGAACACACACCCGATTCGCGTTGATCCAAAATGGATACAAATAAAATATGCTCCTGACAGGACAGAGCAGAACGGGACCGGACAGGGCCGTGCTCCATGCTGGGCCTCTGTCCGTGTCCGTGTCCGTGTCGATAGTGGACTCTTATATAAGCAGCCTCCGCTAAGGTCAAAGCACTCTCTTTCCCATTTGTAAGTGTGTGTGTGTGTGTGTGTGCTTTTTTTTGGCACAGCTGTGTGTGTGCGAGTGTGTGTGCATCGAACATAAAAGTAGGTCAGTTCGATAATTCGCCGTGCTGCCTGGCGGCCTGACTGCCGCATACATAGAATGAACATGAAACATAGATGAACTCTTACATATGTACATACATAGATTTACATATGTATGTACATATGTACATATGTAAGAGGAAGACGCACACATTTGGAGCACAAGGCACATGCTTAGTTCATTCATGGAATTCGCAAAATTTCTAATTAATTCTCGACAATCGCCAAATTATTTTTGGCACGGCCCCCATGACTCATTCGGCTCGCCCGTGAATGACCCTCCAGCGATGGGGGGGAGTGAAGGAAGCGTGGATTAGTTGGGGAGAGGTGGTGGGGGAGAGGGGAGTGGGAGTGGGAGTGGGTCTGTCGAGAATTCCCCATGCGAAATGCGACAAAAGCGACCGAGTTCTTTTTTGTCAATATGCAAATGGGTGGGGTGGGGTGGGTTGGTTCGAAATGGAAACACAAACACCGACATTCCTATGCTATGTACACATGTATGTACACATGTATGTATGTATGTATGTATGTATGTATTATGCATTTGCAGTTAGGTTTGCCGCATATCGAAATGAATATCGCATATCGGTGGAGAGCGTAGAGGAAGTATCGATAGGGTAAGTGATTCCCTTCCCTTCCCTTCCCTTCCCTTACCATTCGCTGCCTTCATGTTTACCCACTTGAAAGCGGCTGAGGCGGCTGTCAGCTAATTGTTGACCAATTTCGGTTTCTTTGGGGCGAACAACAAAACTGAACGAAGTGTGGCATGTTGTTAGTCAATGAATTGTACATGGCCAGGAGAGTAGTCAGCGGGAGAGAGCGAGGAGAGAGAGCAGAGCACTGGGGGCACTGGGACTCTCTTCGGCATGGTGCTGCGCATGGCGGGTAACTTCTTAGACTCTTTTGCCTCTTTGGCTGTTTGGCTGTTTGGCTGCTTGGCTGCTTGCTCTTGCCGCCTTGGACTAATGCAATATATTTTTGGGTTTCCTCTTCTCTTAACGAAGCAATCGGCTCTGCCGCTCAGGCCGCTGCTGTTCAGGAATTTCGTTTCTCTCAGCCTGCCAAGAGGCAAGAGTTTGCCCTCCAAAAGCCAGCAAAAGGTTGCAGACCAAAACGAGCAGCAGGGGCAAGGCACTGAATGAGGCAAGGAAAGAGGAGGATGAAGAAGGAACGATGAAGGATTTGGAGGTTGGATGTTGGATTTTAGCGGATTGGCGAGGGAATGAAGACCCATTGATGGCCCGACTTCAGGTCTGACTGAGAGCTCCAGCCAGCGACAAGAAAGCATGACATAATCGTGCCGGGCTCATCATTTTGTTCCACAGAGCAAAGACAATCAGAATCAGCTACACTCGGAATATTTGTAATGGAACGTAACACCTTTAGGGCTGACATCCTTCAGCATTGAATTCAATTCGGTGGTAGAGCAGAGCCAAAGCCTGCTTCAGCAGCGACTCGCTTCTGGGTGGAGATCAAATGGGATTAATATCAGGCGGAAATTGTTTTTAGTGGATGATTTCTTTGCATACTTTGGATCTGCAAAATGGCACACGTCAATGGAGCAATGGAAAGTGTAGGACTTCGATTTGGTCTTGCTATCGCGAGGCTAAATGCTGCACGGCTACATTGCATGTTGCATTGACTGGATTAATGCCGTTTGGCAAAGCTCTTCAAACTATTCCTCTTGATTTCACCACAAAACTACACAGTGGAGCAGAATTTCTTGATGGTGAGCAGTGCCAGGGGTACGATTCCAGCAGTTAAAAGTGGAGGTAAGGGATTTGTGTGAACCGTTCAAATGATTCGATTCATTTGAAGGCGCTGAGAGCTGAGCGAAACTATAGCTGAAAAGAGCAGAACAGCAGTTGGGCGAATGCTGAAGAGCAAACGGGAAGATCGCAGCAGCAGAGTTCACGGGATTCTCGAATCGAGAAGTTGAAACAATTAGAAGTTCGATTGCTGAATGTTAACACTGTCTTGAAGGGAAGGGGCGCGGGCTTTTTCAAATGTGTAAAGCAGTACGAAAATCAGGTGGCTGGTGGCTGGCCAATGCAAGCAGTACTCGTACGTGCAAATGGTCAAGCCAAGCCCACAGTTGTGAGAGCATTGGTGAGAGCAAGCAATTGGGGGAAGATCAATTGCAAGCAGTGTGGAAGTAAGTAAATGGCTTGAGCTCACCGTTAATCGATGTCAATCGATGTAGCGCTTGACTGCCTGCTTTCGCTGATGCTCTGCTTGTTGTTGTTGTTGCTGCAATTGTGGTAGTCGCTGTGGTGGCTGTTGTTGCCGCTGTTGCTTTGGCTGCTATTTCGCTGGCTGCTGCGCTTGTTGTAGTTGCAAGTAGTTGATGCTGCTGTTGCCGTTGCTGTTGCTGTTTTTTAACTATTATTGCTGCTGTTGTAGCTCACACGTTCACATACACCTGTGCACAAGCGACGCGCACACACACACGCGCACACACACACACACACACGATGTATGTATTTATATGATGTATAATATATAATAATATATTTATAACGGAGCCGAAGACGAAGAAATTCGAAGCAGAAGAACAAGTAGAAGATGAATTTGTTTGTTGTTTTTTTTTTGTTTATAAGTATTATTTTGTATTTGGTTTTTGGTGTGTGTGTTTTCGCTTTTGCTTTAGTTTGTTTCTATATTTGAGTTCCTTGGATTTTGTTTTCGGTTTCGGTTTCGAAGCTGGAGAAGTGGTGAAGACGACGCTGCGATTACGCTTCGAACGCTCCGCTTTGTTCCCAGAGAGCTATTATGTATTACTGTTGTGATGCATTAATTAATATTATTATTATTATTATTATTTGCTGGTATTATTTGCATTTGGTTTTAGTGTGGATTATTGCTATGATTTTATTGGAGCTGCCTAAGCTGTCCGCCTATTATCAAACTATTGCTATTATTATTTTGTGGTCTCTGTTTCTGTTGCTGTTGCTGTTTCTGCTTTATTGTTTCAATTTTGCCAGCGTCGCCTGCAGGAGAGATTCAGAGAGAGAGTGAACACCAGCGCCGTGTGCCAGATGGATATGAGAGTCAAGTGGCACAGGGGCGAGGCACAGGAGTGCGAACACGAACGCGAACGCGAAAGCGACGGCGAATGCTAGCCACGAGCCACGAGCCACGAGCAACGAGCCACGAACCACCCACTGCTTGCACAGGAGGAGGGAGGAGGCAAGCAGTTGCAGCAGCAGCAGCAGCAGCGGAGAACGATACGTTAACGCGCACGTAAATAGTTACGCGCCACTCTGTTGGGGGGCGGCCTTTGATGGACGATTATGTATCCTTGTGTGTTCGTGTTCGTGTTCGTGTGAGAGTGATTGACGTTTGTCCGTTGTAGCCGGCATCCCGAATTGCTCAATAATTTATTCGCCCATTTTGATTGTTTTCTGTTCTGTGCTTTGTGTTTTGTGTTTTCTGGGCACTGCTTAATTGCTCGTCGATGCACTCATTAAACATTCTGCTTGATTGCACTCAGTCGCTGGGCCACTCCACTCCGCGACTCGCAGAATGTTTGCACTCGAAAAAACAAAAACAATGCGACATTCGGCACGCCAACAACGTTGCGAATTGAGTTGTGTTGCACTTCTATTCATTTTTACGCAACGTTCCCAAGGAAGAGACAGAGCGACACAGAGAGAGCGAGAACCAACTTCAAGTGGAGCTAAAGACTCGAAAAAGAAGCAGTGGCATGGCTGCATGTGTGTGTGTGTGTGTGTGTGAGTGAAAGTGTGACCACTCGCTTGTCGGGTGCGAGGCCGAAGCCACCAGAACATCCTCTACTATACTCTAGCCCCATCTACATACACTCCCCTGCACCCACTCGCGAGCGCTCTCCCTTCGTTGTCAACACAATTTCCTTTCTGTTGTGCCACCCCACCCCAGCCCACCGCACCCCGCTCCCTGCCCCTCCTGGTGCATGCCCCACTGCCCTGTGCTGTGACTTATGCTATTTTTAGGTCATTCAGTTGATGGCGGCTGCTTTTCCTTGCCTTCCTTGTGTGGCCACACATTAGCTGCAACAACAACAGCAACGGCATTTCGGGGCATTTGGCAGCAGTCCGACTGGCTATAGGGATATGCGCCGCTGGCACCAGAAGCGTCCATAACTTACGAGCCCATTCCCCATTCCCCCACAACAAGCCTCTCTCGAGTCAGCCTCAAATATAGAACGACAGTTATTATCACAAATCATTTTGACCCGCTTCGGGCCATGCCCTTCCTTGGCCAGCTACCAATCGATGCAGTCCACAGTCCACAATCCACCATCCACACTGGACACCGGACACTGGATTGGGTTCCAAGAAACACTCTCGAGCCAGCGACAATAATTGCCGTCAACTGGTGGTCATGGAATTATGCAAAAGAATCGTAACAAATGGAGATGCATTTGTACATAGATAAATACATATTTACACACATCGCATGGGGGCCTCAAGGTTCTGGGTCGTCGCTTTCGTTGAGTCACTCCAATGGCAGATAATTGCTTATCAAATATTGAAGCCAGCTGAGAAAATGTGCTCGAGCAGCAGCGCCACAACTTATCATTGGAAGTCACCTCAAATGATATCCGCATTTAGCGGGGAAGTTTATCGGGAATGCCCATGGCTAGCCCACAAATAGGAGGTTCAGTTTACCTGAGTGGCCATTTGGCTATAATTACAAGAAAGACAAAACCTCCTCGGGGACACTCTCCACTCTCCACTCTCCACTCTTTGTGTGTGTGGGTGGGAGACTTGAGGCATTCTAATGGCAGCTAATTGCCAATCAATTATTCAAACTTTCCACTTTTTCGTTAACTTATTGGAAGCTAATTGAGTGCATGATGAAAACTGTCTGGGATGAGAATCGTTGGAAACTCAAACTGGTCATCGAGTCACTGGCATCATTCAATTATCAACAAATAAATTACACTGATGGCCAGGATCGGGATTGGGATCGGGAACGGGAACGGGCTCCATATGGCCACACAAACATTTGTCAATGCTCTTATTGGACTGCCGTCTGTCCTGTTCCGTTCTGTCCCCCATGTCCTGATTGCATATGCTCTGGGGAATGAAGTCGCACAATAGAACAAAGCCCTGCATATGCCACATTGGGCCACTGGTCTCTGGCCTCTGGCCTCTCTGACCATTTCCACGTCACGTATTTAATAATTTATTTATGCGGCAATTTGGGTTATGTAAACTTTTTACACCAAAACAAGAAAAACCAAAAAAAAACCCACAGCTATGAAAGAAAACCAATTGAACACGCGCAACGGTCGGTCCGTGTGGGTCCGTGTGCGGCTGTGTAGATGCCCCCAAAGGTGGCCAGAACCAATAAGAATGCTTAACGGAGGCGCGCTCCTGGGACAATCCACTAACTGCTCATCCTGGATGCTATATTCTATATCCTGTATCCTGTACCCTGTCTGTGCTGTTTCTGGGCAGCGTAAATGAAAGGAAAAACACCCACCCAAAGGTGTGCTCGAAATCCGTTTCTAATGCAAAAAGTTGGCCAGGCATTCAGTCAGCTTCCCACCCGATTATCAGGCCGTGCAATAAGCAGATGCAAAAGTTCAGTGGCGAAGCCAACGAGTGCTTCTGCTCGGAGTTGGGGGGATTAAAGTGCGTGGCACAGCAAGGGGCTACAGCTTGGATGGAGTATGTATATGTATATGTATAGTACGTATGTTTATTTACATGCAGTACACATGTATGTACATGCCGTGGAGCCGTGACAACTCGTTGCGATTGCCATTAACTCTATTGACTCGCCGTTGCCGCTGAGCTCGAGCACGACAACTAATGTTGAGCAAATAATGGCATGTCAAGCGGATGTCATTGGAGTATGTACATGCCCATGTATGTAGTTACATATATACATTTACATATACATATACATGTGTATGCATGTATTTTACATCACAATTAGCCAGTGCAGGCCGGAGTGCGGGGCCATGGGCCATGGGCCATGGGCCATGGCTTATAGCACAAAATTCCCTCCATCGGTGGAGCTCTACAGTGGGGGGAAGGGGCCAGCTCTACCCCCCTCTGCCACCCTTTATTGTTCTGCCAGACAATTTCAACAACTTCAAAAGAGTTGCACAATTTCGCTGGTTTCTTTTCCTCTCTGTCATTCCATTTTGTGTTTTTGTTGCCTAAAAGTAGGCGAAACCAAGGCAATTTGACTGCCTGCCATGCCACAGCTCCCCCCGGCACTCCAGCTGTCTCTCTCACTCTCTCTCGCCTTTCTTTTTCACTCTCTCTCTCTCTTTGTCACTCTTTCTGGTGGCTGCTGCTCTGTTCTGTTCTGTTCTCCTCGTGGCCTCGTCCTCATCCTCATCCTCCTCGTTATTCCTTCGCTCGTTTTGGCTCATTTTGCGCACCACCCGAGCCGAGCCGAGCCGAGCCTCAACGAACGAAACGCGGCACGGGTGTCCTGCGGCAAGAGGGGGCTGGGGGGGTAACCGCTTAGCCAGTTAGCAAGGCGCCAGCTTTGGCCGACTGACCGACCGACCCACCGACAGAGCGACAGAGCGACAGACCGATTGACTGGAAAGACTAGAAAAGAAGGCTGACTGAATGGCCGACTGAGAGACTAAACGAGCGACAGACTGACTGAATGACAGACTGACCGAATGACTGGCTGACGCTCTCTTTGGTGCTCGTTTGGTGTTGATTTTCGAGTTGAGTTTAAGTTGAATTGTGTTGAGTTTCATTTCGCTTCATGCTGACGCAGACGTCGCTGTCGCTGTCGCTGTCGCTGCCGCTGCCTGTGCCATTGCCTTTTGCCTCTGCCTGTGTGCCACATGGCATATGCGCGCTTCAAAGAGGAAAGGAAAAAGGACATGCCAGATACACATAACCTAAACAGCAGGCGAATGCCGCAGAGCAGCAGCAGGAGCAGCATGGAGTATGCCGTGGAGCAGGGACGGGACTGTGTGTGCCATCACCAACAGCAACAGAAGCAGCAACAAAGGACAGCCAGCCGCACACAAGAAGGCAGCAAGCAAGTCACGAAAAATCGAAAGTACGCGCGGTGCGGTGCGGCATGAGGCATGGCACACGGCACACGGCACACAGCACACGGGACACATGCAAGAGAGTAAACTCCTTAGCTAAGGCCATCGAACAAGTTCCCCCCCATGTGTATGTGTGCGCCTCTCTTTATGCTCTCTCTCTCTCTGTCTCTGTCCCTGTCTTTTCTCGTTTTTTTGGGGCTCTCTCTTAATTTGTTGTAACAATTCTGCGTTGCCTGCTTTCGAGCTTGACGCTTCATTATAAACAACAAACCGAAAGTTTAATCGGGGAAGGGGGCAGCGTACTGGGCGACTGGGTGGTGCTGCTGCTGGTGCTGCTGGTGGTGGCAACCCTGCTTAACACGTTCTGTGTGTGACGCACACTCGCACACACACACACACACACACACAGAGACACACGCACGGGGAGAACTAGGCGTATACGCAATCGTTGTGGCACCGCATCAAGTATACGCCAGGGCAAACACGCGCTCACACACACAGACACAGGCACAGACACAGGCACAGAAAAAAAAGAACAGGAACCGCATTTAAAATATAACAAGCACGAAAAAATACAGTACAGTACATAAATGTATGTACAGACAGTGGATGAATGTTTAACACAGGAGCTCGGGCAGGCACTTGCGGGTGGAGGGGCTGCAGGGGCACTCGCGTGATTTAACAGATTTGACAGCAACACACACACACACACACACATACACAGAGTGTGTATATTATGTACTCGTATTGTTAGATTCTCGAATATTTCTGTGGCAGCACTGCTTGCTGGTTGCTCCTCTCCTTCACTGCTTGCTGACTACTTGCTGCCTCCTGCTTGTCTTTCGCTTCGTTTCGTTTCGGTTTTTTTCTTGCTTTTTGGGTCACACTTGAAAAAAAATGTACAAAAAAAAGAACAAGAACTGAGAGGAGAGGAAACACACAGTTTTGCCTTGCCGTTTGGGGCGAAACTTATGTAAAACTTTCTTTGGACTTTGCTCCGTTTTTTTTTCGTTTCGTTTTGGGCTCTCCTTTTGGCATTGGTTTCGGTTTCGGTTTTTTGTGGTTGCCGTTGGCCGTTTGCCGTTTGCCGTTTGCCTCCTGCGCACTGCTCAAGGCACTTATATATTTGTCCCTCTATATATGTTTTTTATGTGTATTACGAGTGGCAAATTCCTGCAACTTTGAACATTTCTTGCTGCTCTCTCAGTGCAGCAGGACACCCTGCACCTCGCAATCTTTGCTATTATTTTGTGGTTTCTTTCGTTCTCCTCTGCCTTTGCCTGTGCCTGATCCAGAGCCTCTCTGTCTCTGCTTCTGTTTCTGGTATTGCCAATGCTACTGCCGCTGGTGGTGCTGAAGCTGGTGCTGAAGCTGGTGCTGCTGCTGTTTCGTTACCCGTAATCCGTTCGTCTCCGTGGTTTACTGAAACTGTCAGCTGCCGCAGCGCGTGTGCGTCCGCAGAGTGTGACTTTCGTTCAGTTCGCTCGGCAGAGGCGCTCGTTTGCCTTTCGGCTGCCGCTCGGCTTGTGCCAGTTTCCACTTGCAGGGGGACTCGTGGGACGGCTTCGGCTTCGGCAACGAGAACGGCTATGGCTATGGTTATGGCTACGGCTTTGGCTTCGGCTTCGGCTGTTGGGGCGCGGGGCCGCCACTCGGTCATTGGGACAGGCCCAAAAAAAAAAAACAACAAAAAACGAAGACGATGGCACGGAGAAGGAAGACAGCGACAACGTGAAAGGCAAAGGCAAAGGCAAAGGCGAAGGCAAAGACGACGACGAAGGCGAAGACGACGACGACTGGGGGCTGAGTAGAAGACGGCGACGGAGGATAGGGCTGCAAAAAGGGACTCGCAAAGCGAAGCCTTGCACGACAGCACACAATCAGCCAGGAAAGAAGTGGAAGAAAAATAAGCAAAAGGCGGCAGCAGAGGAGCCGAGGAGAAGGCGGCACTAGAAGTGGCATACGTCAGGACGCAAAGGAAAGCAAAGCAAAAGCAAAAGCAAAGCAAAGAGAGAGAAAAGCCAAAAGCAAAAGCAAAAGCAAAACTTGGAAAATATTTGCAAAAGCAAAAAGCGTTAAAGGACAAATGCAAAGGCACGCGGGGCACCCACTTTCGAGTCCTAGCCGCAGGCAGGGAGTGCTCCTGCACCGAGCAGGCGAGAAGTTGCCTGCCACGGAGTGCCACGAAATGCACTTGGCACGTTGCTGCAACAGTGACACTCGGCCCAGGATGGGAGACAGCTGGGAATAAGCTGCAGGCAGCTCTTTGCCTAATGAAATGAGTGCCAACTCCCAGTTGCATTCCTCATATTGTAAGCCATGCTGGAGGAGCAGCACCCAGGTGCCAGCTGCCCTGCCAGCTGCCCTGCCAGCTGCGTGTCTGATTAGGGATGGGTGCTGGGGGGGTGTGTGGTGCAAGTCGAAAGTGTTTGCTAATTGAGCGCTTGGACACCCAAGGGACTGGCGATTGTAAACAATATCTATAAGGCCAGTGGATAATAAATTCCAAGCGAAGAGCCAACAGTGCCCGAAGTTCGCTTCAAGAGGCATGCCAAAAAGTATGCTACGTATGGAGGAGGAACAACGAAATGGAACCAGGAACAGGAACAGGAAAGGCAAGGGGAAGGGGAAAGGAAAAGGGAACTTCAGTGTCGAACTCAAGTGACAATATTTGTGGAATATGTGGCATACGAGCAGCGGGCCCCGCCCACAAGATATTAGCTCCTGCCCCCACCCCTACCCCTGTGCCCCGCCTCTCATTTTCCTGTTCCTGTTCCTGTTCCCCTTTTTGTCAGCAGCCCAACCCACACGCTGTACTCAGACATGAGTAAGTAGCCAGCGTTGAGTGGCAAGGCGGCAGCGGATGATGTCAGCGAATGTGTGCTGCGGCATGGCTCTGTGTGTGTGTGTGTGTGTGTGCATGCAACACAGCAGCACGCAGCAGCAGCAACAACAACAGTGGCACGTACAGGACGTCCTCGCAGTGTCCTCGCACACACACACACACACACAGACAGGCAGGCACTCCTTTTGCTCTGCCCACTCTTTCCCACCCATTCGGCAATCTTCTCTTTTCTGCACACTCCTCTGACTGACTGACTGACTGGCTGACTGCCTGGAGTCCCCCTTCAAGCATACATTTTGCAAAGGGTACAACGAATCGGATCAACCATTTGCCATTTGCCAGTAGATAGGCTCTAGATTGACTCTAGATTAATCAGTTCGACTTGGCAGAGTCAGGAAAGTGCGAAAACTCACAAATCGAATAGCTTTTGTCATATTTTACATATGTAAATGTAGAATACACACATGTAGATATATCGGTGCATACATTTGTACGTAGCTCTAGCTTGGAGAGATATTCTTTGAGACATATTCTCGCTGGGAGTGCAGCAGCAACATTTTCTTGTTCCTTGTATTTATATTTGTGCGGCCATTGCGGCTCTTGCTATTGCTATTGCTGCATGGCACATATGTACATTTACACATACATATGTATCTACATATGTATATGTATACTCGTACATGTATGTATTGCTGTTGTTGTCCCTGGCAGTTGCGGCTGGTTGCGGTTGCTGCTGGATGAAAATGTGAGCACAGGAAAAAAAGGCGCACATTTCATGAATGAACAATGACGACATTTTGACAGCGGCAACGTTTACCTTGCCGCCACTCCACCGCCCCCACAGCTTGTGCCATTCCCCCCGCCCCCCGGCTGACACCAGCCCATATCCTGCTCCGTCAGGAGATGAGGGACTGCGCGTCCTGTGCGCTGACACTATGGTATGTGGGCTAGCTGTGGAGGTGGGTTAGCGATGACCGTGCAATCGGTATCTGTCGTCCATCACCTTGTCAAGTGCGTGCAAGAGTGCGATTCCTCTTACCCCTTTCCACACAGAGCCAGGACACAGCGGCAGCTGGAAGCGAGTCTGCAAGTGCCTCAAAGTAGTTTTTCTGCCACATAACTTTCACTCCACAAGCTGGTTGCGGGTAGCCAATCCAAACACCATTTCATCCCTTTGCCAGCTGCTTTAAACATAAACCAAATTGAAGACTTTCAAGCTTTTGGGCAGACCCTACATGAAGTCCATGGAAGTGCTCATCGATCTGCAAAAGCTGAGCTCGCTCCGTCCATTCAACAGAGTGCCATCGATGGCATTTTGACGATGAAATATGACGACTTCTCCTTGTCCTCCTTGTCCTCCTGCTGCTCCTGCTCCTCTGATGGTCCTAAAACGGCAAACGGCAAACGGCAAACGGCAAATGGTGGCCGCCGCGTGGGCGAGCGAAATTGAATATTCAATTAAATCGCCTTCGGTTATGGTCAACACTTTCTGCTCGCACCTGCCACAGGGCAGGGATTGGCTGCGACAGAGGGGGGGCCAGAGCAGCCCCAGACAAGTGCAGCAAATGTGTGAGCCCAAGAATCCAACCCAATCCAAACTCTCGCCACACCCCCCAGTGGCGTGGAGCGAATTGGTTGCGGGGGGTGTTCACATTAACATAACCTTACATTATTCAGCTGTGCGTTTCCTTTTGCACTTTCCGCTGGCTGGTGGCAGGGAGGACTCGTTGGAGGCCCCTG
The DNA here is from genome assembly GCF_008121235.1 of Drosophila subobscura. Classification (NCBI taxonomy): domain Eukaryota; kingdom Metazoa; phylum Arthropoda; class Insecta; order Diptera; family Drosophilidae; genus Drosophila; species Drosophila subobscura. The sequence goes on along the minus strand of NC_048530.1, from coordinate 17,097,327 downwards.
CATGCGCCTCGCACTCGCACTCGCACTGGAATTTGCATACATTTTGGGTACACTTGAACCGAAAGTCCACATTAAGTTGCAACAACAACAACAGCAGCAACAGCAGCAGCAGCAGCAGCTACTATGAGTATTTGGCAGCAACATCAAGCAGCAAGTAGAGCTGGTGGAGGGCTGCCTGACTAATTATGCCATCACCATCGCCATCAGCCTCGCCATAATTAGGCATAATATTGAAGTCCACGTGCAGGGGATCATTAGGCGCAGGACTAAGCCATGAACAACTAAACAAATAATACCAAAATATCAAACGAGTTTTATTGCTGCATAAATATTCCCAATTTCGGAATGGAAGAACATTGGGGGAGCCAACACAAGCAGATTTTAGCACAGTTCCGAGCTGATTTGAGGCCCGAGCTTCTTCCTTTGTGTTCCGCTTTCTTTCGCTTTGTTTGATCCAGTGGAAAATATACTCCAAATAAAGGTTTAAAAGAGCAGCAGCACCACAAACGTTTGCAGTTTAGAGAGATGAACCCAGGCACCCAGGCACCCAGCACCCCCTCTCCTTTGATTCTTTTGTGACTTGCCCTGCCCTGCCCTGCCCTGCCACCCCTGCTGTCACCTTGCCCCTGGCCACCGACTGCCTTCTGCCATTGCATTTGCCTTTCGTGTTTCGTGTTTCGTTTTTCGCTGTTGCTGTGGCAACCGACAGCGACAACGACAACGACAACGACACAGCGACAGCCGTTAAAATGTGCGGCAAACACGCGATTAAGGGTTGGGTGGCGGACGGGGGCTGGCACTGGGGCCGGGAAATAGGCAGAAATCATCCAAATGCCACGCAAATGCCACGAAACGAAACCAAGTGCCTTGCTTCTGGGGGGCAGCCCCCAAATCTACCCACCAGCAGAAACTTCCTCCCACCTCTCCTGCAGCCTTCCACCCATTATCCAGCAGTGCACTTGCACCGACAAGGACCCCTCCCCAGCAGGGCATGGAATTGGCTTGTGCCGCTTATGACTGCCGCCGCTGCCGCTCTCGCTCGGCTCCAATGTTGTTTTGGCACGGGCCCGAAGTGGGGCACAGCAACTGAAGTGAACTCCTCGCTGCCTCCGGGCAACTCCCCGGCTACGACTGCTCCGCCTGCTGCATTGTTTCTTTCGGGGTTAACTGCAATGCGCAGCAGCAGGCCGAGGCGGTCAATGGAGCTCTGACTGTGGGCCCCAGAGTCGGGCATGGTGGAACGGATGGACGGGGGGTTCATGTCTTTTAACTATGCTGCTACATTGTGCCGCTTGCCTCGTGCCTTGCAAGGCTAATATAATTCTGAAATCACTTAATCGGTGCGCAAAGTGCACCTTAATGAGCGAGCGACAGAGACAGAGACAGAGACAGAGAGTGGAAGTGGGAGTGGGAGACCGATTGTCTCGGGGGGGAGTAGGTGGAATGAAACAATGGCCTCGCACCCGCACAGCAGACATTTTGAAGCCACAGCGGGCGGCAGGCAGTGTCTGGATGAATGGGCAGGAAAAGTGCGAATGGGAGGAGGTTGAATGCTGCTCCAGCTGCTGCTGGTAAACAAGGAATTCAATCAATGGCTGGCACAAACAGCTGGAAGCAACAACGAATGGAAGTGATTGTCGAAATCGAAACAGTTTTTCTTTCACAATTATCAGCGGTGGTACACTGTGCAGCCAAAAGGCAATTAAAACCATGTGGGGCTATCAGGTGGGTGAACAAATGAAGACTGAACCTAAGGCTAGGCGACGCCTCAAATTGATGCCCAAAATGTGTCCACCTACCGCAGGGCGCCCCGTCTGCAGCCGCACCATGTGGAGAGCGTCGTTGCTGGCGTCTGTTATCAGTCCAGAGAGCCGTTTATCTGATTGATCAGTGTGTACGAGCACGAGTAGGGCATCGACGGCACTGGCAAGTGTCTCTGGAAACCACAACTCTGGGCGCAACCGATCTGGAGGCGCTGCCATAAGGGTGGCTGCCGCCTCATTGGCAGCTACGCATTATCACCATGTATTATCACCATCTTCACTGTACTGCAGATATCTGTAACAGTTCCTGTTCCCATTAACCAAATGTGGCTGGGGTGGTGGTGTTCCCTTTGATCTATTCAAAGCAAAGGAAAAATACGACTTAAGTATGTAACAAGTGCATGCATATGTAAATATACATATACATATGTACGTATGTATGTATGTATTTACATATGTATGTACAAGTGTATTTTTGTAGCTGATTTTAGGTGGTGCAAACTGCACCCTAGGGTTCCCAGTAGCTTTAAAACTGCGGCTGCTTTCAACTGCTTTTGAACTGCTTTGCTGCTGCTTCAAACTGCTTTCAAGTTGCTCTCAATCTTCATATATTTATGTACATTGTGCTGGGCCATGGCTAAGCCAGTCTTAATTATAGAAATGAGTTTCGTTGAGTTTTTTAAAGCAAAGGATAAGTCTGTCTGTATGTATGTCGTGGTTGGCTTTCAGTTAATGGCAACTCAAGCATTAATTGCAATTAATAATTTCATAAATGTTTGCCATTTCTTGAGGTTGAGCTAATTTCTGTTTGCTAATTGTCATTTACATGTGCGTGCATTTTGTGTTGGACATGTCCTTGATTGCTTTCCGTTCGGCTGGGGTCCTTCAGCTGATGATGTCCTTGAACGCGGACTGCCATCAGTTATGCCTGGACAGTTGTCCCTCTTCATTTGATTAGTTCCTTGAATGCATACATAGCTCGCTAGTTATCCTCTTGCTGGTTATCCTTGGCAAGTTATCTCCATTAAGCTGACACCCCCACACCCCCACACCCCCCGTGTCACCCGCTGCTCGCCTCCTCTCTCATGTTATGTCATTTGCCACCTTGTATGTATGAACAATTTATTTATAACCGAAAAGCCATTGTCCAGGGCGTTCTGGCGGTGTGTCGCTCGGTGGGTGGGGGCGTGGTAATGCGTTCCAAGCTTTAACCGTTAGTTGACCACCAAGCAGCACACAGAAACCAACACAACAGCAGCACCAACACCAACACCAACACCAGCACCATCGCATGTGCATGTGCACAGGTAGCACTTATTTTTATATCTTTGTCCCTCCATACATACGCAAGCACGTGTATTTGCGCACACAAACACACACACACTAATGCACGTGCTTGCGAGCGTGACTCTGTGTGTGTGTGTGTGTGTTGATGTGTCGTAATTGACGGCAGCCTGCAAACGCAACTGATGACATCATGCAGCCCACCAGCCACCACAGCGTACCTTTCAGAGTTGCCAAGTGCTGGTCATGCTCATGCATGTGCGTGTGCCGCTATGTACATACATACATACACACACACGACATACGGCATGTTTGTGTGTGCGCCTGGCCAATGCTCCAATTGGCAGCGTACGCAGCTGACCAGCAAACAAGGCGAGCACATTCACACCACACCACAGCGACACAAATGTATTTTATAGCTTTTCGTTAGCAAGAAAAACACATTACGAATGTAGGATGTTTGCCTACATAAACTAATGAATTTGGAGCACACATTTATAGCTAAAATGTTAAATTTCAATGAAAATATTTGAATTTGCCGCTTGGGCAAGAAAAGTGTTGCGAAACGCGCACTCAGAGACAGTGCTATGCAATGGCAAATGGCGGTCGTATCAATCGATTTGTGGCGCGGCATTTTGCAATCGCTCGCACACTAAAAGATAAACTTTGATTTATTTACCAACTTATCATCATAAACACACATATGGACATATACTCGCGCACGTATTCTTATCATAGGAATTAACAATAACAGGAAACTAGGACAGAGCGGAACTGATGCGCTCAAGGTCGCTGGTAGACGGCCTCGTCGTGCTCAGCGATCAGCTGCTTGTGATCGAAGGCGTGCTCATCCTGGCGCACATTCCAACCGAGGCAGCGGCGCACCCCATAGAGGACGACGACGAGCACCAGGGAGAGCAGCGATGCCGCTATGGGCACCACCAGGATGAGATCCAGCTGCGGCTGCTCCAGCTGGCTGGCCTGCAGCAGCACAATGGGCATGGTCATGTTCAGCACACTCGTCTCGATGGCCAGGGTGAGGGCATCGGTGGGCGAGCGGCACAGCAGCTTGGACAGCAAGTAGGTGGCCAGATAGCCGGCCACGGGCAGGCAGAGAGCAGCCACCAGCACCTGCAAATGAGGGAAATTGAAGCTCAAGCTGAAGCTGAAGCTGAAGCTGCTCCGAAGTAGCGACTTACCTGCCAGGTGAACTCGGCAAAGACGAACCAATTGAGGCCCACCGTCAGACCCACCAGACACAGGCTGAGCACCACCGAGAGCGGCTTGAGAAAGCGAAAGATGAAGCGCGTTGTCTTGGGCACGCACAGGCGCAGCAGGAGGCCAATGGCCAGGCAGGCGACCAGAGCCGCCGCACCGCCCGAGAGCTGGCCAAAGGGCACCGTCAGCTCGTCGTCGTCGTAGACGAGACGCCCCAGGACCATGATCCACAGCGGCATGAAGGCCAGCGCCAGCAGGCTGTTGATGGTGGTGGTGGCAATCGACAGGTTGATGTTCCCCTTCAGGAAAACGGCGCACACGTTGGCCAGACCGCCACTGGGGGCCAGCGCTGTGTAGAACAGGGCCAGCTGCAGGGGCTGCTGCCCCGGCCAGAGGGCACGGCCCAGGCCAAAGCCCAGGGCTGGCATTGCCACGAACCGACTGACGATGCCGACCACAGGACCCACGGGCCGACACACGATGCCCTGCAGGCGCTGCAGGTCCAGCACAGTGCCCAGATTGAGGAACATCAGCAGGGCCAGGGCCGCGGACACATATGTGGTTACCCGCTCATCGACCACGCGCTCCCTCAGCACCGCAATGGACAGGGGCTGCGGGAATGCCTCGACTGCAACGCCGTCAGCGGAGTGCAGCTCCACCAGCAGCTCGCTGTAGCCGAAGCGTTTGCCCGTCACGTCCACCGTGCCCTGCCAACTGCCGCTGGCTTCGAAGTCCTGCCGGGGCACGGTCCTATATGCCAGGGCCCTCAGCTCGTCGCTCGAGCGCACCACAAACTGATAGTCCAAGGCGCCATCCTGCGGCTGGACATTGTAAATGTGCAGCTGCAGCTGCGCACTTCCATCGCTGAAAAGACGGAGCTCGGCCTGTCCGTAATCCACCAGCCAATTGCCGGCCAAGTCACCGTATTCGGCCTGAGCCCCGCTGACCACCAGCAGGGGCAGGAGCAGTGCCAGGAGCTGCCGTCTACTGTTCGACATGTTCGACATGTTCTCCATGCTGCGTCGCTTTACCAACTAAATGACGGACTGAACCACAACAAAGGCCAACCGACGTGTGTCCGTCGCACAAAGACCCACAAAGGCTCGAGTTATCAGTATCCGCAGACCTGTAGACTAAGCCCGAGCTGCCCACCAGATTGCTCTTATCAGGCAAGGGGTTGCTGGCTGATGGCATTCCAGGTGCGTTCTAAAATAGAAACGATATCCATCACACAAGTGGGAAACGTATTCTACAGCCCGAGAAGCCATCACGGAGCAGGTACAAAAATGCCCAAGAAGACGGTGGCGAGCTCCAAGAACTGTGCAGTTACTTTCAAGCAATGGAGCAGAAAACAAAGGGTATCAAGGGAAGCAAAGAGAAACCCACCCAAAGTCGTTTTTGCGCTCCCCCAACGATGCCAACGATAATCTCGAGGGTTCCTGCTTTATGTTTGAGTTTGAGTGCATTGTTTGGTTCGATTTTGTGCAATTTGTGCTTGGGTTGTTGTTAAACAATTGAAACTGATTACAAGTGTCCAGTTTCCACCCCACGCCCGTTGTGTTTTTCCCGAATCGGTGGCCGTAAATTCCGTAATTACGGTTGGACCTGACCATAAACCATTCCGATTTCAATTTCTTCTTTTATTTTCTATTGTGTGTGTGTGCCACTGTTTGGTTTATTTGTTATTAGTTGCTTTGTTTATTGTTATTATTTTGCATTAAATGTAATTGGCATACCCCCACACATTCGTTCACACTGCAGCCATGCGTCCAGCCATATGCCCAAATGCAATGGCTGGTGTGGAGCGAGAATCAAATTGCAACTAGCTAGCAAGGGCATCAAGTGGGGGCGAGTTGTTATCAATTTCAAATGACTCTGAATTCCTTCTCTATTTAACTTTGGTTTCTTGCGTGTCTGGACTGGGTCTAGTGGCTCCAGTGACAGATAACCCAAATGGGCTCCATGCTATGGTTGGGTGGGGCTCAGCAAACCAATCAATTGATACGCCACTTGGTACTCATCGTTGATAATTCATTTAATTTGTATTCATTTTCAAACGGAAATTAGCTTATGTACCTCCCATCTCGCTCTCAATTGTGCAGCTCTCTCTCTCTCTCTCTCTCTCTCGCTTTCTCTCTCTGTCTGCATGTCTTTTTATGCTCTCTTTCTCCTTCTACGTGATGCGATTTGGAATCGCTGCTAACAGCATTTGTAATACTTTCAACACATTCAGAATACTCGCGAAAGGAAAAGAGTTGCGTTTAAAAAATATTTCAATACATTTATGCCATGGGATGATGGATGGAGAATACAACATAGTGGAACAAATAAAGAACGAGGCGCTGTGGGTTAATCATTGAATCACATAATCGTAATCGTAAGCATAATCAGATAATCAGATAATCGTTAAACATATATTTCAAATTGACACAAAGATATCGGCAGTGGACACAGCATCATCTGAGAATGGATTAGCGGGTGAGTTGGGAACGGGAGCGGGAGCGGGAGACATTCAATCAAACACAGGTGGAAAAAAAAGCACATTCACACACGTTTCGCATCGGGCATTTCCAATCGAATTGGTTTACATTGGTAGACAGAGCCGATTGCCAAAACTAATTGCTAAAACACTTGTTCATCCTCGTCATCTATCAATCTCAATCTCAATCTGAATCAAAATCCTGCTCCTAGTTGCTGATCTTTTGCAGCTTTTGCAATACTTTGAGTCCCTGCTCCTGGTACTCCTGCTTGGACATCCAGAAGCCGTCCCGATCCTTTGTCACCTCCGCCAGCACGGCACCGCCAATGAAGACCATATCCTTTCGCCTCGGTGGATCCTCAATGCGTATTTTAAATTTCTGAAATGAAACTTCCATCAATTTCGCACAAAAATGAATAGAAAAAGAAGCTTTTCATACCGCCAACTTTTCCGTATCGTTCTTCAGCACTCGCTCCAGATACAGCTGCTTGATCTCGCGTTCCAATCGACTGGGCAGACCCGGATACATGGTGGAGCCGCCAGACAAGACAATGTGCTTGTAGAGCTCTGGCCGTATGTCGATGTCCGCCGCTTGGATCGTATTGAAGACCAGCTCCGCAATGCCAGCGCCCTCGACATTGATTAAATGCGGTTGGAATAGTGCTTCGGGTGCCTCGAATCGTTCGCCGCCCACCTTGATCACACGGCCATCGGGCAACGTATAGGACTCAACCAGCACCGTCGTCTCCAGGGCCAGGCGCTGCTCCATCTCGATGTCATACCCAATGTAGCAGAGTTTCTCTTTCATGATTCGGACCGTTTCGAAGTCAGCGGAATGATTGAAGGCGTATCCACGTAGTAAAAGTAACTGGAAAGAGATTCATTTATTGATGAGTTTAATGAGAAAATTGGGAGGAACTCACCTTAATCAGATAGCGTGTGATATCACGTCCAGCAATATCCAATCTGCGCGTCAAATGTGGCAGGGCAAACTCCTCGTAGACGGGACAAATATGCGTCACCCCATCACCGGAATCGACAACCACGCCCGATATCAGACCCTGGGCGTATAGCGTAAGCACAGCCTGAATGGCAATGTATGTAGAATCGAAGCCGTACTTCTCGAACATCACCTGAAATCACAGAAGGGAAGGGTAAGTAAAGGAGCAATTGGTTTGCATCGCATCGCATGGACCTACCTCAATCATTTTCTCTCGATTCTTTGTGGGATTCATGGGTGGCTCTGTCAGCAGTATCTTTGTGTTTGTCGGATCAATGTCCATCTTCTTGGGGCCGAACGTGTAGTCCCACACATGACACATGTCGTCCCAGTTACGCACCACGCCGTTCTCCATCGGATAGGAGACCTCCAGTAGTGATCGCAGCTGGGAGGCCTCATCGCCGACCATAAGATCCTGAAAATTTGCATTTGCATATTGCATTTTTTTGTGCACATTTTTGCATTGTTAGTGGCCAGCATAAAACATAACATATTGCTCGCGACAATCTGGGACTAGGAGCAGTTGAAGGTTGAAGGAAAAGGGAGAAGGGATCGCAGGACGAGCTTTGGCTCTGGACATACACAAAGAAAAGAGCGACAGGTACAGACAAGAAGCAAATGGGCTGGGGGGGACAGTAACGTCATAGACTACCATAAACGAGTACAATCCAAAGCTACATGTAACAAAAACATAAACAAATGAACGAGCATTAACGTGCAACAACAAACAAAAGGCAACGAGTGGGGTGCAAGCAGCTCGACTGTTTCGGTCTGGGCTGCTGGAATGCCTGAACTAAAAGCACTTCAGCTAAGCCACAAGCAAGTCTTCATGCATCAAATAATTAACAATTCAAAGAATAACAACTACAACGGTAATAGCACTAGCAACAACAAACGAAGAAGAGCAAGGGAAACACAACAAACAGCACAATGAGAACGAGAAAAGCGTTTCCAACGTTTTCCTTTGGAAAAATGTTAAATAACAAAACATTTATTTTATTTAACCTTTTTCGCATGGATTTGGAGTTTGTCTTTTTTTGCTTTTTTGTTGCTGCTGCTGTGGCTGTGGTTGTTGTGTGGAATTACTTTTAACATTTGGATTTAAGTAGGGGAAATTGTTTGTTGCTTTAAACTATAAAAACTTGACTTACATCGACATGTAAATCCTGCAAAATATTTGTATTTTCAACAAAAATATGTAAAAAAAAGAACAGAAAATTGTATAAGAATATTAAAAATGAAGATAACGATTCGTTTTGTTTGTTTCTTTTATTATTTGTATAGTGTCTGGTTATAGTTGTTGAAATATCGTCTTGCTTGTTGTTTTTGTGTCTAAACTTAAAAACCAGCAAATGCTAGGAATAGGAAGTATATTTTGTATATAGTAGAATAGGCTATAAAGTATAAGGCGAGTGATATGGTGAAATGCACTAGAAAAAAGCAGACGGGCTTTGTGTGTGGTCTGATCTGGTCTGGCCTGGCCTGGCCTGGGTCCCTCCCCCACTTAAGATCTGGGTAGCCCTGGGCTTGTGCCCGAGTTCCCCGAAAGAACCCCAAGGAGAGACTGTACTTGTATGCCATTTGTGCGCAACACCACAACACACCATTGAGAAGAGAAACCAAGACCAAATGGAAGCCACCCGTTGGGGATGCAACTCAAGACAAAATGCAATGAGATCATGAAGTATGTGTATGCATTTTTGATCTAAGAAATAAAGTGAAACGGTGAGAGTGGAGTGGAGTGGAGTGGAGTATGCAAGGTGTACAATATGGATGGTATGTATTAAATCATAATGAGTGTATGTAACAATGCCACACTAAATAGATAAAATAGTACAGAATAGAATAGAATAGAGCAATTTCAGTTTCAGCTAACATAATCAGATGAGAGACAGAGAGACAGACATAGAGAGAGAGAGAGAGAGAGAGAGCAGGTGGTGTCTGTGTGTTTGTGTGTGTGGGGGGGAAGTGATTATGGAATGTGAATTTCTAGGCACTAATTTTGTTCTTGCCGTTCAACTAGTTCTTGAATAATTTATATAGAAAAAATTAACAAACTATATGGTGTATGAGTGGTGTGTGTGTGTGCGTGTGTGTGTGTGTGTGGAAGATGATCCCTCCAGTAACTAGTTACCAAACTTGTTGCCAGTAATCACAGGTAGCTACCGCTAACCCAAACTCCCAAATGGAGAAGGAAACAGCCGTTAGCTACCAGTAGTTGATTACTGGTGGCTAGTTTGGTAACTAGTCCATTGCCATTTCCCACTACGATTAGGCCGAATTTATGTTTATGTGTATGAATGTGGTATTATGTCCTCTTCCTTTCCCGTGCTATTTGTTTGTGTGTTTTAAATGTTTTGTGTTTGCTTATGGATGGTCGGGCAATATCGGATATTACGCTGGTCATACCTTCACTTCGATGTCACCGATTTTGTTCACCGCCCGGATAATGGGTCGCCCCACCATCGAGGGGAAAATGTAGGCGGGGAAGTTGCTGCCGGCATAGCCGCACTTCACAAACTGCAATCAACAAAAGAGAGAAAGAGAGAGAGAGAGAGAGAGAGAAAATAGAGTGTTAGAGTTTCGTTATTTGTTTGCGTTTCAATTCTTGCCGCCAGCTGCTTTTGTATATCGCTTCGGCGTGGTATGGTTCGGTATCACCGTTATCTTTTGCGCGATAAGACATAAGATTGAACACAAAATACCATAGGCGTCCACAGCCGCCGCCGCTCTTTCGGCAGTTTGGGCGTGTTTTGTTTGTGTATGAGCGTATGTGTGGTGTGTGTCAGAGTATGCGTAACATTTGAGTTGGGTGAGTAATAACGTATCGACGACGGTCAGCGGTAACAATGACTAAAGCAGCAGCAGCAGCAGCAGAGGCAGCGACCTCTTCCACCACATTGCACTAACGGCATCAATACTGCACTCCCGCAGAGTCGCGCCGACCTCAACGTCAACGCCCGAAGCAGTCAAGCAGTTCCATGGAAGCACTGCTTAACCTACAAGAATCTGCTGCTGCTGCTACTGCTTCTGCTGCGGCGGCGGCGACGACGGTCCAGAAATGTATGTCACAGTGATCGCGGGGGAAATCGGATTAGAATTTAGATGACAAAATTGATTTCTTACCCCTGTGCCGTTATCACAGACAATCACATTGCGTCCCTTGCTATCCATTTTTTGTGGGGCACCAACTGGAACTGGAAACTGTCCGCGACTGCTTCTCCTCTGCTGCTATTGATGTGTGGCTGCTGCTCTGGTCTGCTCCAAGTTGAGTTTCACCAAAGTTTCGGGGGAAGGCTCTGTTTTGCAACGAGAAAAAGAAGCGGGATGAGCGATGGCGTTTCCTGTTGACTGTTGAATGGTTATTGCGGCCGCTCAGCGACTGCACTTAATCATACACTTTACTTTCCCACACACCAAGCACACAATCACACTTCATTCATACACACACACCCACACAGAGATAGGCCTGCTGGCGCGAGAATTTGGTTTTCCCTCTTTACCGTGTTTCCGATGCTCGATAATGGCTTTGTGCTATGATTGGTAATACTTTAGCATAATGTAGAGCAACTAATCAATTTTAAAATGGTTAACAGCAGTCAAGTTGCTTAAAATTTTGATTTTCTTTTTGCGGCGATACAAAAACACGGCACCAGTGTGACCGCGGAATTATCGATGGAATATACAGACTGACCCTCAGAAATATACCGAAAAATAACTTTTCATTTTAAAAATATACTGTAAATATGCCGTAAATCAAAAATCATTTTCCTCGACTTTGATCTTTTGTTTAATATTACCAACTGGTTAGGACTCTCATCTTTACAACTGTAATTTAACTTAAATCATCATACAATTCTCCACCAGATTGGCTGATTTTAATGGCTTATCTTTATTGGATTGATTGCAAAACAGATTAAATTTAAAACGGTCAACCAAAAAAACCATAAAGTTACTATTGAAAATTTGACAAAATATACCGCATACCTCGTTGCGCTACCGGTTTTTACGGTTTCACAGCCATCAGCTATTTACACGAAACTGTTTGCACTGAAAGGTGGCAGGTGGCGCTGTTAACGGTAATTTACACAATGTTTTACTACTACATTTTACGTCTTCGATTTCACCCCAGTGCAACTTTCCCATTGAAGAGAATTAATTAATCTGTTTTGAAAATGGCAATTCAATAATTCTTAACGTTGAAGGCAACAACAAAAACAATGTCGAATATTCCTTTAGTTTTCAAAATTCCGTTAATAAAAGCATACAATTGAAATTTTGCTGCTGATTTATTTTATTTTGTTTATATAATATGTATATGTATGTATATATAATTTAATAATATAATAAACATTACTCATTTGTTATCTTTATAATTGCTTTAAGAGGCGAAATGTCTTATATATGTATGTAAGTACCATGCACGTCTTCTGCTCTGGAATGCATCTGCATACATCGGGCCACGCCACACACTATCCCCGACATTGATCGCGCTTTAACAGTAACGTGTGTGTGTTCCTTTTTTCTTTTGATTCGGCTTATGCTTCGGGTTGGATTGGGTTCAACGTTTTATGGATCCATCAAGTATTTGGTATGGTCTTGATACATTATCAAAATCTACAGATCAGCATCTCCGCTCTGCCACACATCTCTTCCATCTCTCACTATATGTGACGTTAAGTTAATATGTATTTATTTATGTAGGAGGCGTGTAGTTGCCAAATGTATGTATCGTTCGAGAGTTACATATGGAGTGAATGGGGATCATCGATCATTTAGCTATATAATACTTTACCATATTTGGTACTGCTCCAAACATTTATATTATTTTGGTGTTTTCTCATTCTGTTTGTATACTTGACTTGACTCAATTTCAAATTGCAATTGGTTTCTGTGTGTGGGTTGTTTGTGTGTGTTTCTAGGGGGGTCTTTCCCCCGGGTTCATTTTTCTCCGTACTAACTAAACATGCATTTGCGATTTCAACAGTTTTCAACAACAATAGAGGAAACGGAAATACTGAAACTTAAACTATATGCTTGTTCTTGCTACTCTTGTTCATCGCATCCATATCATATCATTGTTAGTATTTATATAGTTAGTTTATCCTCCTGTCCTCCATCTACCGCTCGACTTTGGTGTAGGTTTGAGTCTGTTGCTGAATCAAAAAAAAATATACATTGTGTGACTATAATATATATTTGTTTAAGCTTTGTAGCCATCTCTCCATAAGTTGCGAGGGATGTCCGTTTTATAAAAGCTAAGTTCTGGGGAGTTGGAATTTGTTTGTTAGGTTAACTACGATTGAAATAAGTTGCGGGTAGCTTGAGACGATACGTGTCTGGGTGTGTGCACATTACACTAAAAACTAACTGTTTTATCCTCATATTTGTGTGTACTTTTATGTTAATATTAAGTTGAAGGGTGTGGGAGGACATTGTGTTGTGTTGCAGCATCGAAGCAAAGTACAGCAGTGCAGGGAATGGACTCGAGTCGAAACGAAGCGAAACGGGAGCTGAGTCCTAGAGCGTGTGTTGGGTGTGTGTTCGGTGTGTGTGGTGTGCTGGGATGAAGGCATCTGTTGTGTGATTTTCCCTATTACAATGCGTATATCTGTATATATATATTTTTGATTTGAAATTGGAAAGTCAGCTGGCTATAAATACTTTATATGCGAACGCGTGGCGCGGAACAAGCGACCGCTGCACGGAATCTGGTTAAGGAATTGGATGGGGCAGGGTGGAAGTAGAAGGAATTGATTGCCATCTCTTGAATTGAATTGAAACGCCTGTTCCACAGCGTTCCATGCCTTATACAATATACATACATACTTATTAGTTAGCTACATTTTGACTTAATTGGATTTAGCATCTCGAAAACTTTCCATCGTTCGTGTTTGTGTAGAAATCAAGTGACCAAAAGATACTCCTCTCGCTCTCTGGCGTGTGTTGTTGTGTGTGTGCTACAAGTAGTTCAATGTACACAAGGGGGCGGGGAGGGGGGATATTTATAGGTATTATCAATTACATTTCTATTAAGTAATTATTAGTTAAATATCTGATTTGCTAGTTCAATTGGAAACGCTTTGTTCCTGCTCTCTGTGGATGTCTGTGGTGTGTGTCTGTGGTGTGTGTCTGTGGTGTGTGTGTGTGTACTGAATCAATCAATCATTTAAAATGCATCATATTCATTTACTAATTAGCTTAATTCCTTCTCTTACTCGCTCTCTTTCGCTTTACTCTATACATGTTAATGATAACAAAGACTTGATTTGGGTTGATTTGGTTGATAAAACGCAGCAAACCATACAGCCACAGCTGGCGTCGCGTCCATCGTACACGTACACACACAGATGGTACATCGAATATGTAACAGATTTAAGTCGAAAGTTATATTAAGCAACAATTATACAGATACACATATGCATGTATTAATTAATATAATATAAATATATAATGTATACACGTTAAAAAAAAAGGTAAACTCTTCTTTTGTTGGTTTTTGTTTTGTTTTTTTTGTTTTTCAAGTTTAATTCGTATAAGGAACATTTATGGACTATTGCGGCACATATTGCAAACTGGTTTCCCATCTCTCCTCTCTTCATCGCTCAGTTTCATGATGTTTCAAGTTGATGTTATGGATTACAAGACAAGGATTGCACAAAAGTTGGTTTGATTTGTTGTTTTGTTTTCTGCTTTGTTCATATTCAAATCATTGTTTCTTCATATTTGTTTAGTTATAGATCGATATTTAAATATATATTTATATATTCCATATGTTTATATATGCTCGCTTCTTTTTGGCGCTGCTAAATGTTTTTAACAGATTAGCGCTGGATTTTTACCATCATTTTTTCTCCATTTAGTTGTAGTTTCTTTTTTTTCCTTTTTAGTTTTAGTTTAAGTTTTGTTCATTTTTCATTCAAGGTTTTACTCCCATTCGGTTTTTGTTTTTGTTTTTGTTTTGTTTTTTTATACATTACAACTTAAGCTAAGAATTATGGGGGGGGTTTTGTTTTCTGGGTTTTGGGGTTTTCTTGAGAAAAGGAATTCTTGCGGCCGGCCCGCCAAAGTATGCAACACATAATTCTAATATCCAATGTGCGCCGCGATGCGCGCGCCTGCGCTAAAACAAATGAATCGCCTGCGGCTGCTGCTGCTGCTGCTGCTTGCTGCTTGCAGCCGGAAGTGGTCGAAAGTAGGAGCTGGAGCTAGAGCTGTATTACATTTATGCTTAGAAATAGAATTGGGTTTTCTTTTGTTTGTTTTTGTTTTTGTTTTTGTTGTTGGTTTGTTTAAGTTGTTACTTTGCCACGCTTTAAGCTTAATTAAGGATATTTTGTTGTGGTTTTCTTGTTGGTGTTCTTCCATTTCCCTTTCAGTGGCTGCTTCTGCTTCGGGCCAAGCTTGAGCGAGGTTCAGTTACAGCTGCAGAATGATGTTTAGCTAAAACGACAAATCGTTGACACTTTACTAAACAAATGTCTCTTAGGTCTCCATGCACACTGCCACTGTCGCTGCCTCGATCTCCACTCAACTCCACTCGACTATGCTCTACTCCACACTCCACTTTTGCACCACTGCCGCACCGCCTGCCTGCACACACACGACCCGCTCTGCGGCATGCCGCTTACCCATGCGCCGCACCATTGTTGCTGTTGCCTTGACTGTGATGTGATGACTGTGGATGGTGCGGATCCTCGCTGGGCGTGGGCGGCTGGTCGCGACGCGGCGGCATCCGCTCGTTGACGGCGTCGAGGCCCTTGGCCTCCGCGAACGAGGTAATCTTGTGGTTGGGCGAGAAGCCCTGCATGGCATTCTTGAGCGACTGCTTGCCACCAGAGAGGGCGCCAAGGGGCAGGGCGCCCGTCGGCGTCAGGCCCTTCAGCTGGAGCACACTCTCGGACTCCTCGCGCAGCACGGAGAAGACGCGCGCCATCTTGCCAATGGCACGGATCTTGTTGCGTATGACCTCCTTGCGCGCCGCCGCCTCGTCGTCAGAGAGCGGCTCCTCGCTCTCCTCGGTCATGAGCTCGTCGTCGGAGCAGATGTTCAGCACGTTCACCAGCATCTCGGTGACCTTCTCGCCCACGAAGGGCAGCGACCAGGTGAACACGTCCATGAAGTTGGGAAGCCAGTAGGGGTGCGGCGAGCAGTTGAACTGCCTGATGTTCATCACGTTGTTCTCGTACTTCAGCACAGCCGCCTTGTTGTTGTACACATCGAGATAGTTGGGCGCCGAGAAGATGGTGATCAGCGAGGGGAAACCGGTGGTCTGGCTCTTGCGGTACATGCGGTAGCCGGCGTCCTGCGCCTCGTGCGCCCGGATGATCGACAGCAGATTGTTGTTCTGCAGGAAGTCGCAGCAGGCGGCATAGCTGTAGAAGTACGAACAGCCGCGCACCGAGTTGTGCGTGTAGAAGTCCGAGTTCTTCTCGTTGCCAAAGTCCTCCAGCGGATCGGACCACAGCAGGTCGCACATGGGGCCAAAGGCGGGTGGCTCCTTGAAGCGGTCGAGCCGCCGTATATCCTCCAGCTCGTGTATCTCCGGCGACAGGCCGCCGTGCACGCACAGGAACTGCTGGTTCATGAGCGCCGCCAGCGGCAGGCAGTCGAACGCGTCCATGCACGCGTCGTAAACGCGCTCCGAGTACTTGATCTTGCACTCCTGCTTGAAGGTGAAGTACTCGGTCAGGTGCCGGCACTCGTGGTTGCCGCGCAGCAGGAACAGCGTCTGCGGATAGGTGATCTTCAGCGACCACAGATACAGCACGCACTCGATGCTGAAGTAGCCTCGGTCCACGTAGTCGCCCAGGAAGAGATACTTTGTGGTGGCCGGCGAGCCGCCCACCTCGAACAGCTTCATGAGATCATAGAACTGGCCGTGTATGTCCCCACAGACCGTCACCGGCGCCTCGATGTCGATCATGGTCTTCTCCTGGCGCAGCAGCGCGGCCCCGTCCTGGATGATCTTGAGGGCGGGCGCCTCCTCGATGCGCCCCTCCAGCACAAAGTGCTGCTTCAGGACGTCATGATTCGGTTTGCCCGTGCGCGGATCGAAGACCTCGGCCAGCGTCAACTTGTGGCTGGGTGGGAAGGGAACGCTATCCACCACACGCTCTTTGGTGTTGACCGCCGTATGGCCGCCATGGGGCTTGCCCTGCTTTGTGGGGCTACCATCGTGGTCCGCGGCGTTTGAGTTGCTCGCGTTGGCGTTGGCGTCAGCGTTGGTGTTGGCACTGGCCTGGGAGGAGGAGGAGGAAGTGGCAGCGGCGGCGGCGGCATTGCCAGCAGCAGTGGAAGAGCCAACGTCACCAGCGGCGGCGACGGAGGAGCTGTTGGCGTCTGTGGCGTCAGCGGTGGAGGCGTTGCTAGCTCGCTGCTGGCTGGCACTTGTTGCCACTTGGCTGTCGCTTGATTGATTATTCGAAGACATGGCTGATGCTGATGCTGGAGTTGGAGCTGCTCCTCTGGATTGGAGCTCTCTCCACTTGACTGCGTTCTGCGACTCCGAATCCTCTCTCTCACCTTCTCACACTCCCTTGCACACACACACTCTCTTTCTCTCTCTCACCGTTCCCGTTTCGTTTCGTTTGCGTTCGCGTTGGCGTTCCTCTGGTTCCTGTTCCTGTGTGACTATTCCTGTCCTTGTTCCACCTCCTGGCTCAATTTCCACGAACACACATACACATACGAAACAACCCACACACACTGGCACTTTTTACTGCTGCGCTGCTGGTGTTGTTGTTGCTTTTGTTGCTGTGCTGCTTTTACTGCTGCTGCTGTTGTTGGAGCTTAGCCGCTTTATCGCCTTCCAGCTTTAATTTAAGCAATTTAACAGTTTCCTTGTTGTTGCTGCCACTGGCCGTGTTCGTTATGCGCTGTTTTTACTCAACAACAATCATATTCACTTAGTATTTTGTGTATTTTCGCCCTGCAGACGTCGTAATTTCTCTCTTTTTTCTTTCTTTCCAGTGTGACCGCGGAATTATCGATAAAATATACCGTCGGACCAACACATATATACCGTAATATGCCACAACCTTTAAGAAACATACTATTTTATGTTCTGATACTAGATTAACCCACTTAACCACCCTCCATTTGAAGAGGTGAACAAATTGTTTTTAGTTGCGGAATATTATAATGTTTTCAATAACCCTCGTAGCTATATCCTTCTCTTTACCTAAAAAAAAAACGAACTACCATGTCTTTTACCTAAACTGGGCTAACATTATTCGAGTTTCATCATTTTCGTGGGAATATTGAAACATCGTGGGCTAAGAATAAATCAAAACTACTTCACTTTGATAATCGGTTGCGTTAATTTTCCCAAGGGTACTTTTATTGTGCAAAATAAAAGAGAATAATTGTCCTTCATGTTGCCGGATATATTTTGTTTATGTGGAACCCACCATGAAAAAACGGGGAACCCACCACATAAAGAGAGAAAAAATCGAAATCCACCACGATTTGAGGGAGCGAAAGTAGAAAAAAAAACATGGGTATGGAAGTTGCGATACCCTTTGTTCTCTGTTATCCCTTAAAAAACTAATATTATGGTAGATCCTTTTGATGGATTAATTCGAGCTTACGTGAAAATGGTTCAAAACAATCATTAATAATCATAGTGAAATTGTTGTAGGTGATTAAAAACGCCGGGCCTGGAGGCGCCATGTGTCGATGCGATAGACATGGTATCGATACTTTGAGGTGGTGCGCGGAGCAGCCGTTATTCCCAGGGGGGCTTCCCCCATACACAAACGAACAGTTAGAGGAAATAATAAATGTGCGCGCATTTTATTCTCAGGATAGGTACTTGTATATTTTTTTAATGTTTTTGTATTGTTTTCTCAGTTTTTGTTTTGTTTTTGTTGTTAATATTAATTATGTTAATAACATTGATAATCATTTGGTTTTCTTTGTTTTATTCGCTTAATGTTAAAACTTGTTGTCTGCATTATGTTGCTGTTGTCATCTTCCATCTTCCCCTTGTAAGTTAATTTGTTAATCCACGGATTGGATACAACGAGTTTTTGTTGTTGTCACAAAAGCGCAATTTTTAAGTAATCTTTACTAGCCATCTGCCCATGCAATACATTTATAAATCCCATATACATACATACATATGTATACACATACATACATATATGTAATAATGCATTCACTGTTAAATTTGTTTATTTATTCACTTTTGGTTTTGGTTTAATAATAAAATTGAAAATTTTTAAGAGATTTATCTAGATGTGATGTTTTTTCTTGTTTGTTAATTTTTTATGTTGCATTTTTAATATTATGTTCATTATTTTTAAATATATAAGTATATAAACTTTTTGCTTTGACAAAGTTTCTCCAACTTATAATTATCATATATATTATATATAAATAAATGTTTAAATATATATAAAATATGCATTTAAATTGATTTATCCAAAAGGTAAAGTTTTAATTCATTTTTTGTTTTCTCATTGGGTTTGCTCCGTCATCTTAATGTTTTTCATATCCTTCTGTTTTCATTTGTTTATAATATATGTTATATTAAATTGTTTTGTTTTTTTGTGTAAAGTTTTTAAAGCATTTGAGGGCAGGAAGTAGATGTTGAAAAATACATGTATCAAAAAAAATGATGAAAGGATTTTTCACTTGCACTGGATATAAATCCAAAACTAGAACGAGAAACTTCCCCTATTCCTTTTGTTTTTTTTGTTTTGTTTTTAAGATTGTTTTTGTTTTTGTTTTGTTTTGTTTATCATATGACTATAAATGTATGTAACTTATAAATTCGATAAGGAACAACAGAATCGATTAACGAAATTGGTTTATTAAAACGAGTTAAGTATCTGATTTGATTGTTAATAGTTCAAGCTAATCAAAAAATTAACAAACGGCTACAAATGGTCAACAAAAGCCAGCCTCGAGACGAAACCTAAAACATATTTGATAATTGTTTAATGTTTGATGCTTTTTTTCCTGATTACAAACTTATAATAGAATCGGATTTAATTCATTTTGTTTTTAATTTCTTTTTATCGTATATCTAAATATTTGTAGAGATGTTTTTGGTTTTTGATATTTTCGTTAAAAGGAAATTGTTTTTTTTCTGTAATTTGTAAGTTTTATGTACTTTTGTTTTTTTTTTTTTTTTTTTTTTTTTTATATTTCATATTCATATTTTGGTGTAGTAGAAAATTTACCGTTAAAAAGTGTGTTTGGTTTTTGTTGGTTTTTTTTTTTTTGGGTTAGGTCATTGAAAAGAGAGAGAGAGAGTGAGAGACGAGACGAGACGAGAAAAAGAGTCGAAGTCGAAGTCAAGGTCGAAGTTGGAGTTGAAGTTGAAGTTGAGAGCTTTTGAGTGAGCCTTGGGCCTGGAGAGTAGTGCACAGAGGAGAGGAGAGAGAGAGAGAAAGCTTGTAGAGTGGGTGAAGCGGAGAGGAGACTCGTTTTCGTTACCGTTAATTTCTTTAGCATTTTAGTTTAGTTCTTAGGCTTTTGTGTATATAGTATAAAAGTATTTGTTTTGTCGTATATTAATCGCTTAGTTGTAATACGTTAGATTTTAATTTGTTTTATGTTTTTGTTTTTGTTTCCTTGCCATATAGTATGTGTGTATTAATTTAATTTATTTGGTTTTTAAATTTATTTTCTTTTGTTTCGCTTAGAATAGCGCGCTAATTTGTATTGCTGGTAATTTAGGGAAACGTTCTTGGAGGAGAAAAGTATATTGTTTGTATACCATATGCTTATTGTGGGTAGCGGTAGTAATTTGTTTGATTTGCTAAAAATGTCTCATTTGACTCAATTTACTTTTAAAAATAATAGTAAGAGCTTTGAGGTTGCTGTAATCCATTATTGGCTGTAATTATTGTTTATATTAATTCATATATATGTAGATATATATTCATTATTATTTGTATTGGTTTTATTCTTCATCGTTTTCGTTTTCGTTTTTGTTTGGAATTGAAATGCATTAACTTGTTGTAAACTTTTCTGGTTTTTTGTTATGTCTGTCTGTGTGTTTGCTTTGTGTGTGAAACGCTTAACTTTAAACTGCTTTATATATAGGTATTGTATGTAAATATATATATAAATGTAAATCATTTGTAACCATTATTTAACTGCTTGATAACGCTGCTGCTGCTGCTGCTGCTGCGCATGGGCACGATGCACTACGCACGACTGTAGCAACTGTACCAATCTGTGCCTGCTGTTGCTGCTCTCTTTCTAGCTCTCAGTGCGCGCATGCGTGCCTCCTGCCTTCACTAACAACTTATTCGAATTTGTCAACGGTATTTTATTTTATTAATTTAATTTAAGTTTTTTTGTATTACTGCACTTGTGATTGCTGTTTGTTGCTTCTGCTTCTGCATTTGTATTGTATTGTATATTCTCGACCCTCTCCTCCTACCTTCCCTTCCGTCACTGGCTCCACTCCGCCTCAATTCATGCAAATATATATATATTGTATGTATATATATATCTACTATATGTATTCTGTTTGGGCACACTCGTGTTCGTGTATGCATTTCCCTTAGGCATATGTGTGTAGGTATATTTCATTATAAAGTACTTCGAATTGCTATAAGTTTGCATTTTGTATTACGATTTCCCATAATCCTTCAAATTGGGTTTCTTTCTCTCTTGGATTTTGTTCTTCTTGTCGTCTTGTCTGTCGAAGTTGGAAAGTTGTCTCTTATTTGTTTGTTTTCATTTGGGTTTGCCTTTTCTTTAACAAATTGTCTTGTTCATTTTTGTAAACGTTTTTTGCTTTCATTTTTGTTTGTTGTTTGTTTTGGTTTCTCATTTCCCTTTCCTTTTGGTTTGTTGTATAATTTAAACTTAATAGTAAATTCACATAGTTTGGTTTTAATTATTTTCCCTTACTTTTTGTTTGTAGAATATAATTTTATTTTTGTTTAAGAAAACTTTTTGCACGCCCCATTTTGTTACATGCTCGTATATGTTTTTTTTGTTTCTTTCTTTTTTTCTTCATTTTCATTTGAATAAATTCATTTAATTAAATTACTTATGGCCTATAGAAAAAAGTGTGGTAAACAATATATATAGTTGTATATGGTATATATAGTTATAAAAAAAAAACAAAAACAAGTAGAAGTAGAAACAACAATTTAGTTTATAAATATTTATATATTTATGTATTCATATTATGCTCGCTGATTGTTGTGTTTGTGTTTGTGTTTATATGTGTGTGTTTTTGTTTGTTTATGTATAAATAGTTTACAATAAATACAAATTATAAAAAGGATAACAAGAAATGTATACACATATCAAAAAAAGGTGTATAGAATAATTACTAAGAAATATAACAAAATTCCCGTTTGCACACTATTTTCACGTTTCGTTTTTCACTTCCATTTCAGTTTTCCACTCTACACCAATTGTTTAACATGATCGATTGACTTTTAATAACTAAAATTCCATTAAGTATAAAAAGGATTCTCTGCACACGACAACAAAGCAGGCACAAAAGTCAGACAGAGAGAGAGAGAGAGAGAGCGAGAGAGGGGGGGACTGTGGCTGTGGATGGTGGATGAAATGAGATTCATGTGGAACAGGGAAGAAGAAATTCTTCAGATTCTTCTCTCTCTCTTTGCTCTCTCGCTGCGTTGCACCTGCAAATGTGGCGCGGTGCAGGCATCCATCGGGTTGTTACTCGTACAAATATAATCCAAATATAATCGTACTCGTATCATGTATATCATTAATATAGTATTCAGCTAATGACTACGACAAAGATGGCACGTATATAAAGACCACATACACAATCACCAGATGAGAGAGAGTGTGAGGCGACAATGGCGACGATAAAAACGCAAGGAACGATCCAACTTTAAGCGTGATCATTCTGCATTAGTGCTTTGTGTGTGTGTAGATGTGTTTTTGTGTAAGAGAGAGTCAGATTAAGAGAGAGTTATACATATAAATATACATATAGAGAGAGAGAGAGAGAGAGAGTGAAAGAGAGATGGAGATTCAGTCATTTCTTGTTCTTGTAATAAAACATTGTAGTAAAATATTGTTGCTGTTGTAATTTGTTTGCTGTTATTCTTTTGCTGTTTGTAGGAAGTAGTTTTCTCTGCTGAAGAAGCCTTCTCCTTGGCCACAATACACCCGCGCACACATCTACGTGTGCATTCATATAAGTATGTGTGTGTATGTATATAAGTCACACAAGACGCCGCCGTCGCCACACAACGAAAATAGTAGAATTCACTTTAGCTTTTTTTTGTTTTTTGTTTTTGTTGTTGTTTGTTTTGTTTTTAGTATTACTCGTAGTTCCAGCTTAGTATTTACGCTCTAGATGTAGATTCTCTGCTCCTTTTTCTCTGTTCTTCTTTACTTCTTTTTGCTTTTTTCACTTAACAAAGATCGGAGCGGGTGGGTGGGGGGGTGGGGGGATGCGGTTAAAGGGAGCGTCGCAACTGTTGTTCTTCTTCTGTTCATCAATTCGATTTACAATTAGGTGGAAAATATAATTTAAATTTAACTAATTCTCTTGGGGAGAGAGGCAATGCTGCTGTCGAAGAGAGTGAAAGAGAGAGCGAGCCTCGCTTAGCTTTTACATTTGCTCTTTTGATATAATGTTGCACAAAATGCACACACATGCATATGTATGCATGTCTGCCTGTATGCATGTAATATATTTATTGTATAATAATGCTATATTTCCTTTTCAACTGCACTCTATAATTAGCATCCACCTGGGAGGGGTGGGGGCGGGCTGGCCTTTCTTCTCCTTTCACGTTTCATCATCCTCTTCCATTCCCTTCTTCCAAACCCCAAAAAAAAATTGTCTCTCGTTTTATTGTTTTCTGCGTTGTTGCTGCTCTGTTGTTGTTTCCTCTTTTCTCTTGCAATTTTTGTATTTGTTTCAGTTTGTAGCTGCCGCTGTGTTCCACTCCACTTGTTTCTTGTGCAACTCTGCCATTTACCGTTATATCTGTATGCTGTGTGGGTTGTATCTGCGTGTGTGTGTGCGGCGCTAAGCCGCTCTCTTGAGATTGAGACTATTTTATTCCTATTTATTCGCGTTCTCCCTCCCAACCGTTTACTTAACTTTCGACTATTAACTGACTTCCGCTCCCCAAGATCCCAAAAATCCCAAGATCCAAACCTCCAAGCCTCCTTCCTGATCTGATGGCTGATCCGCAAACGCAACCGATCGTTCTGCCGACTTAGAATTATCCAGTGATTGAATTCGCATTTGCATTGGCAGCTGCTGCTGCCGCCGCCGACAGTGTCTTCTGGCCCTCTTCCGCCGGCGAGGGTGTGGCATCGCGACGCGGCGGCATCCGCTCGTTGACGGCATCGAGGCCCTTGGCCTCCGCGAACGAGGTAATCTTGTGGTTGGGCGAGAAGCCCTGCATGGCATTCTTGAGCGACTGCTTGCCACCAGAGAGGGCGCCAAGGGGCAGGGCGCCCGTCGGCGTCAGGCCCTTCAGCTGGAGCACACTCTCGGACTCCTCGCGCAGCACGGAGAAGACGCGCGCCATCTTGCCAATGGCACGGATCTTGTTGCGTATGACCTCCTTGCGCGCCGCCGCCTCGTCGTCAGAGAGCGGCTCCTCGCTCTCCTCGGTCATGAGCTCGTCGTCGGAGCAGATGTTCAGCACGTTCACCAGCATCTCGGTGACCTTCTCGCCCACGAAGGGCAGCGACCAGGTGAACACGTCCATGAAGTTGGGAAGCCAGTAGGGGTGCGGCGAGCAGTTGAACTGCCTGATGTTCATCACGTTGTTCTCGTACTTCAGCACAGCCGCCTTGTTGTTGTACACATCGAGATAGTTGGGCGCCGAGAAGATGGTGATCAGCGAGGGGAAACCGGTGGTCTGGCTCTTGCGGTACATGCGGTAGCCGGCGTCCTGCGCCTCGTGCGCCCGGATGATCGACAGCAGATTGTTGTTCTGCAGGAAGTCGCAGCAGGCGGCATAGCTGTAGAAGTACGAACAGCCGCGCACCGAGTTGTGCGTGTAGAAGTCCGAGTTCTTCTCGTTGCCAAAGTCCTCCAGCGGATCGGACCACAGCAGGTCGCACATGGGGCCAAAGGCGGGTGGCTCCTTGAAGCGGTCGAGCCGCCGTATATCCTCCAGCTCGTGTATCTCCGGCGACAGGCCGCCGTGCACGCACAGGAACTGCTGGTTCATGAGCGCCGCCAGCGGCAGGCAGTCGAACGCGTCCATGCACGCGTCGTAAACGCGCTCCGAGTACTTGATCTTGCACTCCTGCTTGAAGGTGAAGTACTCGGTCAGGTGCCGGCACTCGTGGTTGCCGCGCAGCAGGAACAGCGTCTGCGGATAGGTGATCTTCAGCGACCACAGATACAGCACGCACTCGATGCTGAAGTAGCCTCGGTCCACGTAGTCGCCCAGGAAGAGATACTTTGTGGTGGCCGGCGAGCCGCCGATCTCGAATAGCTTCATCAGGTCGTAGAACTGTCCATGAATATCCCCGCAGACCGTCACCGGCGCCTCGATGTCGATCATGGTCTTCTCCTGGCGCAGCAGCGTGGCCCCATCCTGGATGATGCGCAGCGCGGCGCTCTCCTCGATGCGCCCCTCCAGTATGAAATGCTGCTTAAGTACATCGTGCTGTGGCTTCCCGGTCCGCGGGTCGAACACGTCCGCGCAGGTGAGTTTGCGGCTTGGCGGAAACGGTACGCTATCGATCACCCGCTCCTTGGTCGATATTGTGCTCCGTTTTGTGGGGCTCTGTGGTGTTCCGCCGCCACCTGTCGATGCTGGCGATGTTGTGGAGGCTGCTGTGGCTGCGGCTGCGGCTGCTGCTGCTGCGGCTGCTGCTGCCGCCGTCCCCGTCGTCGCCGAGGCATTCTTGTTGTCATGTGTGTTGTTTGCGTTGTTCGCCTTTTGATTCTGTTGCTGCTGGGCCGACGCTGGCGACTGCGACTGGCTGCTGTTGCTCTGAGCCGCTGGCGAAGACATGTTGGACTCGGGTCACGGGTCACAGAGGCGCGCACCGCCGCTCCACCTCCGCCACAAGAACTACTGCTGCTGCTGCCCAAAAAGCACCTCCACCTGCTGCTGCTGCTGCTGCTGCGGCTGCTGCTCCTGTTCCGGATGCTTCTCCTACAGCTCTTACTGTGGGGCTGGCTGGTGGCCGAATGATGATCAGTCAGCAAGTGGCTTCTGGCTTCTAGCTTCTAGCCTGCAATGGGGAAAGAAAGACAAACGGACACCATTAGCATTTATATTTATATATATTTATATTTATGCTCCTCTACTGTGGATGGTGCATGTGCATGTACGTGGCATTAGCGGCCATTGCATGGCTTTTATTAATAATAAATTTGTGTGCCCCTCTGCCCCCCTGCCCCCCTGCCTGCCTGCCTGCTGCTGCTGCACGTACCGTCCGTCATGTGATGAATGTTGCACTCATTTTCAGCGCAGTGCAACAATTTTAGAAACTGAAGAAACCGAAAACAATGACAGCAATGTACACCGAATCGATGATGCTCATTCGCTGTTCATAAAGCTACCATAAGCGAAAGGACTCGCTTCACACGCTTAGCCCGAAACTTCACAAAGAGACTTAGCGAGTGCACATCAGCGAGTTCGCAAACAGAAGGACTCGAACACTCGTTACTTACTCCATTGGTTATTGGGAGTAGATTTCAACTAGATTTGTTCTCTCTCTCTCTAAGCGAGTGCCCCATGCAACACGCTTCACTTTCCATGTATTCCTATGATCTCGCTCAACGTGCGCCCCTTTGATTAATCGCAGTCGTTTCGCAATAAAATGATGAAACAGGAGAGCAGCATTCCTATTGCTGCCACTGACTGTCACTTCTGCTGAATGCACGAATGCAAATGTGTGCACAGAATTTAGAAAAATAATCAACACCGTCCGAACAAATATAGCGCGATGGCTAACAATCACGGCAGCGCGTTGTAGCGCTGACAGACAGACAAAGAGACAGACAGAAGCACAAGAGAGTGGGGTGGAGAGACTGGCAACAAAATAGAGATGGCTTCGGGCCTGGTTTGAACCACCAGACAGACAGATGTTCCATAATTGCTTCCTTCCTGCCTTCATTGAAACAACGGCAAAGTCATCCGATATCACATCATGTCATTTGCATAGCTAATTGGATGTCCCTAAATGTCCCTAAGTATAGATACAAATTGGCAATTGGCAATAAATGATGGGAAAGTCGGCAGCACGACTTTTTTCAAATATAATTTGATTTGTGGGTGGATAATTGTGCTGGGGACAAATGCAAATTAGACAAAAGTATAGGGCCAGGTGGTATTAATTCTACAATTCAATGAAAAAGTGCCCGTCATGGAAGGCACATTTGAATCACTTTAAAGTATGAAAAATGGAATATTTGGTGCAGTGTTGTAGCTCTGGCATGCGTGCTCTTCGTGCCGGTTCGTGTCCGGAGAGACACGACTTTAGTCCATCTCTAGCGATGGACAGACAGGACGTTGAGGTTCGCTTCCCTGCTGCTATTCTGCGCTTGACGCATTGACTGACAACTGTACACAACAGAAACAGAAAGAGAAACAGAAACAGAAAGAGAAACCGAAAGAGAAACAAATGCAATGCCAATAAAGAGTGGCGGCAGGCGATACTCCAGTCAGGCTCTTCCCCCGCACACACACACACACACACACCACCCCACCACTCCGCCATGCGACAGCAAAACATTTCGCAACAGTAAATTAAAGTCAGCTGTCGCTTGGCGTCTCACTCTCACGCAAATTCATCAACGAACGCGGATGGGGATGGGGATGGGGAGGGGAACGGGGAACGATGCGATTGAATGTGAATATGAATGGGAATGTGAATGGAAATGGGAACTCGAATGTAATTGTTAGATGGCTGGCCTGGCCTGGCCTGGCCTGGCCTGCTCGTGCGACAGTCCACAAGTCTATGGATTTTCCACTGCTAATGTGCTGGGTGGTGTGCTGGACGACTTAATAATGCATTTTTGAATCTAGCATGCAAATGATGGCTGCAAATGGTTGGGCCAAGTCATTTCTAAGCTTTCTGAACATTCATTAATTAAATATTACAAGTGGACAGAATGTGTAGATATTCAAATATTGAAATGTTCACCAACATATCGAATGTTAATCCCAAATGGGAGTTGTCCACAATTTTGTGTACGGGACGGGACGGGACGGGTCTCAAGCCGAAAAGTTTCTAATTTCGTTTCGATTTTAATTATTAAACAAGTTTGCGAGCGAGCCACAGAGGAGAAAACAACATTTTATCAGTGTCTGAATGGCCCGACTGGCCCCTGCTCGTGCCCTGCCTACACACGGCTAATTTTCATGCATATATTCGCATTTGTTTGCTCATTGTTCAGTCTTTATGGCTTTGGCGCATACTTTTGCGTTTACACGATCGCACAACGATACACATTAAGCACACATTCCCAGCATTCCGTTTGTACGTGTCGTCACCCAGCACAGCACAGGCACAGGCACAGGAACAGCTCTGCCCTGACCCATGCTACTCCACTCTAAAAATCCAAAAAACAAAACTTAACACTAAATACTGGGGACTGCTGTTGGTAGGAGGAGACAGACTCCCTGGCAGACTGGGGGAATACACTATGTTTGATCTGCGAATTCAACTTGGGCATTTTTTTAGCTGCAATAGAATTGATTTATTATTGGCTAGAGGGAACAATCTCCTCTGTCTCTTCTGGCATTGCAAATCTGCTATTGAGTAACCAATTTCACCATGCAGAGCGCTGCCATTTCAATTGTCACACAAAATGTGCGTTTTTCCTGCACAGACTCTGCGAGTGTTAGGGTACACAAATCAAGGAAAAGACTGGCCAGCCAGCACTGAACGAGGCTAATGAAATAAGACATTTTTGTTTACCTTTGGAGAGGCTGTGGGCTGTGGGCTGTGGGCTGTGCTGTGCTCTGTGCTGGCTGTGTGCTGCTGCCTGTTTTCGAACAGAACTTGGGGCCAAAATATGGTAATTAAAAAGCAATTATGCAAACGATATTCTCTTTGTGAAATATTTTCGGCATTATCAAAGGTAGCGAACGGAAAGGCCCGAGCGGAGGGAATTTTGCTGCACTTAGAACCGTTGTCGTCTGCTCGGAGGCTCGTCCCCAGTGTACACTCCGACATGCAGGCATGCCAGGCCATGCCAGGTTAATATCAGCTCACATGTCACACTAATTAGATGAGCAGCACTTGTTATTAAATCTCTCTCGAGTATAATAATGTGCAACGAAACGCAAACGACCAAACTGAAATGCTAATTGAATTGTGCCAGCAGCAACGGGCAATGGTGGCCAACAGTGCTGCCCAGCACCAGACCAGTGCCAGTGCTGCCCAATCCAGTCACAGAATTCTCAAAAACATATTCCTTGGCTTTGAGTCTCTTCCAAAAAGCGGATATATTTGTTGGCTAGCCACAACTACGGCAATTTCTCGTCACTCCCGACCGGTCCAATTAGCATGTGAGAATCCACTCGCTTACACTCTGGCCGGTTCTGTGGTTGGAGTGGCGGTGCGGTTCGGTTCGGTTCGGTTCGGGTTAGGATTAGAGGCATTTATAATATAGGATTCTGTAAACGGCGAGTAGCGACTGCCAAGTGCCTGACTGCTGACTGCCTGGTGGGGGTTGCGGTCACACTAATCGACCATTTGACGCATCAAATGGAACGAACGCAAGCGTTCTAATGGACAACAAGCATTGACAGTTGCAACAAATCTGCCCCATAGTTATTAACCTCAATTTTAATGCAAATAAAAACCACGTCTGACCACGTAAACAAACGCGCGAGTTACCACCTCAGCATCTATCCTCACCCTCGCCCCGCCGAAACCACCGCGGCTAGCATAAGTAGGCCCCAACGTCAACAACGTCGATGCTGCAACAAAGTTGGACCGGCAGAACTTACACAAACAAACATCAGACTCAGCAACCAAACATCCGTTCTAATTGAGGAATGGGGAGTAAGCAGATTCTCTGCCAGCCAAAAGAGCAAGGCCAGCAAATTGTAATTTAGTTGGAAACCAAGAAACGAAATATAGAATCAGAATTATTTTGAACCTCAACCACTCCGGGTGTTTTCATCTCCACAAAACCCACTTTCCTGCAACAAATCTCCCAAAGAACCTCAACCGATACACTTGTATCATAACTGGCGCAGTCGGACACTCTCGTTAAAGGACGGAAATCTGGAGGAACTAGGACACTAGAGGACCGAGACAGCGAGAGAGAATCACGCAGGAGATGCAGTGGAAAGTAGTGACAATAATAACCCTGTAAGGAGAGATATCGGGGAAATATGTACGTGTGAGTAGAGTGACGTGAAATGGAGAAGAAATAAAACATAAGAAACCCTCAAAGGGAGAACGAAAAGTGAAACAATACAATGGTGAGCGGTGAAATGGGCAATTAGTAGAAGAGAGATAGTATGGTACATTGGCCATGGCAGTGGATTCGAGTTATTCGGACCAAAACGAACAGAATAATGCAAATAAATGGTCAGAGGGGAGTGAGGAGAAAAGAGTGCAAAAGTGTCGTGGAAAAATTTTGAGCGGTTCGATCGTGCGGTTCGATCGTTGCGGTTCGATCGGCCGCGGTTCGACCGAGTGTGGGTCGAGCGGATGCGGTTCGACAGTGAGTCGAGCAGTTGCCGTCGGCTTGACGTCAGGCCGAGGGGCCGATACGATCATAGAATCGGGTGCATGAGTAATTGTGCCAATGATTCGGTTTGGTTCGACGGAAGCGAGGCCAAACACTCGGTTGGGTCGAGTCGAGCATCGAACGGTCGAAGATGACACACACACAGCATAGAGACAGGGCCGGCAAAAAAAAAAAGAATAAAACACCGAAAATGGTGAGGGGCAAGACCCCGCGAGGGAGGCGATGTAATTAAAAGAGATGTAATCCAAGTCGCTCACATGCGTAGGGCAAAGTACTGTAACGCACAGTGCGGACGCCTAGTGTAGGGGCGACAAGGACAAAAGTAAAGAGTCGAGTACAAGTTCCAAGTCACTCACATGCGTAGGGCAAAGTACTGTAATACACAGTGCGGACGCCTAGTGTAGGGGTGACAGGGGATGGAACAAGGAAATGCTACCAGGGAGACACGACTGTCCGCAATTGGTTACAGATACTGTAACGCACAGTACTGTGACTAGCTTCAGCGTGTAGGTAAAGACACAAAGTAAATGAAATAAAAGGGGAAGAGTCAATTGCTAGTTCCAAGTCACTCACATGCGTAGGGCGAAGTACTGTAATGCACAGTGCGGACGCCTAGTGTAGGGGTGACAGGAATATGGAACAAGGAAGCGCTACCAGGGAGACACGACTGTCCGCAATTGGTCGCAGATACTGTAACGCACAGTACGGTGACTAGCTTCAGCGTGTAGGTAGTAGGTAGGTAGGCCACAAAGTAAATAAAAAGACGCACATAAGGCGATCAAAGAACTAAGGCGACGAAGAAGAAACCATTTCACAGCACACCACGTAATTGAAAAAATTAGAATAAAAAATACTCACTTAATCAATTACAGACTCCATTTCACGGGCACAAGGACACACAAGGAAACTAAATCTAGTATAAACGCTTAAGGACACACGCACCACGCACACACCTATACATATACCTACTAATACATAAGTACATATAGAGATACACACGTAACATCATACACACAAACACTATAAATACGTAGAATAAGAAAAGAGAATATTCAAAATAGATTATATGTCAAGGGAAAGCAGCAGCCAAAGGGTTATTCCGGTAGACACGGAAGCTTTAGTAGCTAGTGACGAGAATCAAGCACAATTAGAGATGAGTCAACCCAACAACGCAAGTGTGCTCGAAGCGGTTCGAGTCATAGAGCTGGTGGAGATTATACCAAAGTATGAAGGAAGTGTAGAGAAGTTAGATGGGTTTATATCAGCGGTAGAGCAGATATTAGGCCTCATAAAAGGTGAGGAAAGGTCAGCGGTAGGAACTATAGCCCTTAGGGCTATAAGAAGCAAGGTAATAGGAGCGGCAGATAGGGCATTGGAGTTGAATGAGGTAGATTTGAATTGGGACAACATTAAAAAGGCATTGCTGTCTCATTTTAGAGATAAGAGATCCGAGCAGGATTTAATCATGGAACTCACACACACAAAAAGGAAAAAATTGGAGTTAGAGCCACTATATCAAAAGGTGTTGGAGTTAAGAAAGGCACTCGTCAGCTTGGGTAAGGCCAAAGAGCCCAACCCGTTGCTAAGGAGGGAAAAAACCAAATGGTATGAAGACATGACACTAAACGCCTTCCTCTCGGCTATAAAAGGGCCGATAGGGCTAACAATTAGGAATATCCATGTAGACGACATTTCAAGGGCATACGAAATAGCCTGTAGAGAGAGAAATGTCTATACTCTGGATGGGCCGGAACAGGGGGCAAAAAAAGTACCTGACAACAGAGAACCAGGCTAAAGAAACTAAAGAACCTTTGGCGCAAGAGCTCGACAGGAAAGAAACTCAGACGCCAGGGGCGCACCGGGAAACGCCAGGCTGGCCACAGTACCAATGGGGAGTCAACGATCAATCATCGTTCGGTATGCCGTTCCCAATGAATAATGGAAGTGGTTGGCCAGGTTTTGGGTTCGTCTACCCAATGGGTGGAAACCCCTTCAGGGGAGCTCCCTTTATGCAGAACGAACAAGCAGGGTACACTAGGGGCCCAGGTCGGAACCAGCAGTATAGGAACCCTAGATGGGGCTACGACCAACAGAACAATGGAAGGCGTTGGGGACAGAACAATCGCCAAGAGCAATTAGCGATCCAGTCACCACAAGACGCAGGGAGAAGCGGACAGTCAAGGATGTCTAGAATGACAAATAACACAGGGCAGTCATATAACTCCAACAATTCCAGACAGTCGTACGCAGCACAGCAGACACCTAGTACCTCAACTAGAGTTAGCGGACAACCCGCAGTTGGTCAGCTACACAATATTCAGGAAGAGGACGGAAATTTTCTCCAGGCAGCCTCGAACAAAGCACAGGATACCTAGGAGAAAGGAAGAATCAGTCGACCCTGCCTTATATAGTGGTTAGGTTGGCAGCAAACAAAAATATTAAAATGCTTATAGACACAGGATCCACATTTTCTTTCATAAGACCAGAATTAATACCAGCAGAACACATTAGAAGATTAAAAGAGCCAATAAAGATAAAAACAATCGTACGATCCCACGAAGTACAGAAAGAGACAGTCCTAGCCATGTTCAGAGAACTAGGAGGGGTAGGAGAGATGAGACTGCTCCTCTTTAAGTTTCATCAGTTTTTCGATGGACTGGTAGGAATAGACATATTACAACAAATAGGAGCAGTAATTGATGTAGACAAGCGACAACTGCGTACAGCGGCGGTAGAAACACAGATATGGCTGACGCAATACAGAGCAACGGAGGTATATACGGTAGAAGCGGGCACAAAAAGGGTTATACAGGTGCCGGTACAGTTACAAGATGGGGAATTCATAATTAACAAAACGAAAGTAAAACCTAATATGGAAATATCAGAGGGCCTGTATAAGGCAACAGCAGGATTGAGTCTGGTCGAGATAACCAACTATTCGGAAGAGGACCAGGATCTGTTCCTGGAGGAACCACTAGTAGTTTCAGAACTAAAAGCTGGAGACCATATAGAAGTAAATAACATAGAAAACAGAAAAGAGAGGGGGAAGAAAGGAATTCCGTTTCATAAGATAAGAACAGATCATTTAAACGAGGAAGAAATCACAGAACTAAAAAGACTATGTAAAAAATACCCATCGGCATTTTATATGGAAGGAGAGGACTTATCGTTCACAAACATTGTCAAACACCAGGTGAGGACAAAGGACGATATCCCGGTGTACTCAAGGCCATATAGATACGCATTCACAGAAAGGCAGGAGGTGAAAAGACAAATAGAAAACTTGCTGAAACAAAAGATTTAGTCAGGGCACTTCAAAACAAATTAGATCTGGTAAAAGGAAGAATGGAAACGATATCTCCCAGGAAGAGAAGTAGGAGGGGATTGATTAACGGATTAGGTTCAGTAGTAAAAGCAATCACAGGAAATCTAGACGCAGAAGACGCAGATAAATTAGAACAAGAGATCAGAAGAGTACAGGAAGAGGAGAAAAGGTTAAATGAAGAAATAGGTACACGCCAGAACATGGACAATAGGTTCATTATAATGTTTAGAAATTTAACGCAACATATTAACGAAGAACAGGTTAGGGTGAACTTTTTTTATTAGCAGCTATAAAAACGGAATAAGTAAAACATTCGTAGAAGAGGACAAAAGAATTTATAGAATAGAATACATCGACAGAATTTCGATCACGATAGACATGATAGCAATGAACCTCAACGAGGTAACGGAGAGCCTATTATTAGCAAGGGTAGGAATAATCCCCAAATTCATATTAAATAAAGAAGAATCACGTAGAATTACACAGAATTTAGAAGACCAAAGTGTGCAAATACTATCAGAAGAACACATGTACGAATTTTTTAGAGCTGAAAGCCATAATGAATGGTACGGACATAATATTTTCACTAAGCCTACCAATTTTTAAGAAAGAAATGTATTTACTGAAAAGAATACTACCATTACCTATAAATAAGACAGAATTTGTAATAGCACCTAATTTTGTAGCTTATAATAACAACAAAATGTATTATTATAAGGACAAGTGTCAACAAATAAGGGAACTTTATACATGTAAAAACGACAAAAGCGTAAAGAGAATCAACGAAGGTTGTCTGAGAAATCTGGTGAACGGAGAGGCAACGGAGTGCGAGACAAAAGATATAGGACTTCGCAGGGAAATCTTCGAACCGGAGAAAGGATATATAGCAATTTTCAACGGCGAGAAGTAGTTAACAACATCCAATACGAGGCAGTAGAGCAGCTAGAGGTGGGACACATGAAGCTCGAGATTCCACAGGTAGCGTTCTTGAGGAAAAACAGGACAACCCAAGAATTGGGGGTCCACGAACTCAGGATGGAGGACATCAAGACTAACTTGGAAATCGGAAGAATGCGAGCCGGAATGACGATACAGACTACAACAACGTATGCAGCTCTCGGAGTACTACTGGTGGGTGCGATATGCACCGTATACCTTTCAAGGAAGACGACCATTTACGCAACAACTACTTCAAACCCCACGTCCACATCACCGCCCACCTTCGTACCAACCATCCCTCCGTTATGGTCGGTAGCTCAGACTGAGGGGGGAGGAGTTACCACCTCAGCATCTATCCTCACCCTCGCCCCGCCGAAACCACCGCGGCTAGCATAAGTAGGCCCCAACGTCAACAACGTCGATGCTGCAACAAAGTTGGACCGGCAGAACTTACACAAACAAACATCAGACTCAGCAACCAAACATCCGTTCTAATTGAGGAATGGGGAGTAAGCAGATTCTCTGCCAGCCAAAAGAGCAAGGCCAGCAAATTGTAATTTAGTTGGAAACCAAGAAACGAAATATAGAATCAGAATTATTTTGAACCTCAACCACTCCGGGTGTTTTCATCTCCACAAAACCCACTTTCCTGCAACAAATCTCCCAAAGAACCTCAACCGATACACTTGTATCATAACTCGCGCACACCAATGAAAAGAATAGACAGGCACAGACACACACACACACACACACACACACACAAATGTGTTTCCAATTGCAATTGCAATTTGTGCTAATGTGTGCCCGAGTACTCGTCGCACATGCCCACCACTCCAGGGAGGCTCATTTATATTGATGAGCGTTCGGTTCGGTTCAGAATTTTAATACAAGTGACTTGCTTAATTGATTGGAATAGTATTTATTGTATTCATGTATGCATGTACATGTGTGTGGGTGCATACATTCGCTTAGCTGTCTGTCCGCTGTTTCCCATATCGAACATTTTATTGTTCTGTCACTTGAATTATCTGGTACAATTCGTTACCGAGTCACATCTGGTTATAGCTGAAAATGGCTCACACCCAGAGCGCAACTGTACTTTGTCGTCGCTCAGTGCTAAGTTGGTACTCCTTTTCGTTTTATTCTTGATGAAACACAACTGTACTTTGCCGCCATCTTGTATTCTGTAACAATAGCTCTCACTCTCACTCTCTCTCTCTCCCCTTTTGCAGTAGTTCAAAGAAGCACAACTGTACCATTCGATAGTCTGAGCATCCTTTTCATTAATTAGATGCCTGTTGCTCAAGTCAAGGGCTAACCCAAGTGTAAAGAGTGTAGATCGGACATGTACAGCACACTCCATTCAATCGATTCTCCAAAGACATGTGTACAAGCCCGCCATCAATTGGGTTCCTATTCATTTGGCTATTCATTTAATAGCCTCACTTGGCCTCACTTATCGACGGACACGGGTACTGTACAGGTGTCAGTCTTAGAGCCGGCTAAAAACATTTCCTCCAACTCGTTTCTTTTCTTTGTGCACGATTATATGCAATTTAATCTCTATTAAGATAATTTCTCCAGACCTTCTATTATCGAGTGATAATATCTAGTGGTAAAAACAACGATTAAATATGTATTGCAGCCCAAAGAGCAACGAAAACAACTCTTGACAGTTCTCAATCGTTTAGCTAGTTCAGGTACGAGGGGCTGACGGGGGGTTCCAATAGTTTGAATGTGCATTTTAGCTCTTGTTGTTTTTCTATTTTTCATTGTTATTTTGTTTCTGTAATTTCTTGGTGTTTTCTTTTTCTATTTCTATTTCTATTTTGTTGTTGTTTTGTTGTTTTCTTCCAATAGCTTTGACACGGTTGCGGTTAGGCGAGGTTTATGGTTTACGGTTTACGGGTTCTGTTCTGTTCTGTTCATACCATGCGGCTCCCATGTGTGCACACATATTTTAAAATTTAAATTGTATTCCAGCTAAATCCATAAATATTTTGTTCCGTGTTCCCGGGCCCGGGCCTGTGCCTGGGGGCCCCCACCAAGTGAAGCAAAAATATTCAATGTTTATCCAACAATTGTAGCAGCACATGGCACATGGCACATGCATTTTCTTGCATTTCTTTTTATTGTTCAGGCTCCAATTGTGTTTGTATCCAGAGAAAAACAAGCACAGCCAGAGCACAGGTCTTATGTATCGATCGATGTGTGCATGTTTGTGGCGTTTTGTGGTCGAGGCGGCAGACTTGCAACTTAATTAAAAAAATATCTGCAAATATTTATTCTTAAATGCAAAAGCAAATCAAAAGAACAAAGAGAGAGATAGAGAGAGAGAGAGAGGTGACACACACACACACACACACACACGCACACAACCAGATGGCCTCTTTAATTAAAGTGCGCAACGTTTATTTGTCTTTAAAGTATTTGCGAAATGTGGCAAAACTAATTAAAAAGTGTGTCGAATGTCGGGAGTGCCAATGGCAAGGCAAGTGTAACAAAAGAACCAAGAACATTGAACATTCAATAACAATGCGCCAGCCAGGCAGCCAGGCAGGCAGGCAGGCAGCCTAGCCCTAGCCCTAGCCTTAGTCTCCCACTCTCCTAGCAGCTGTTTTTGTTTGTTTGTTCGCCTTGTTTACTTTGCTGTGCCTGTTCTGCTCTGGCTTTGGCTTTGGCTTTGGCTCTGTTTCTGTCTCTATATTCTATTCTGTTCTGTCGCTCAGTAACTGCTAAAAAGCACACAGACCGAAGCTTTGGCCACCCTTCACAGTTCGAATTGGATTTGGGTGCATTTTTGGGCAAATATTTGCTGCTGCGCACCCTCCTACCCGCCGCTTGTGCCGCGTTTACATTATGTAAAATAGAAGCAACAGGAGCAACAATATTTTGATTCAATTTGCATGACACATGGCACAAACAGAAGCAACAGCAGCAGCAACATCAACGGTACATTGACACGCGGCACGACACGACTAGACACGACACGGCACGGGCACACATGCACGCGGACCAAAGCTAGTGGCTGGCTGGATGGCACGCGGCTAGGGCTTGGGCTTGGGCTATCCTCGTGACAGTCAGCAGCATCAGAGTTCTGTAGCATTACCATACCCGAATGTAACACACGGGCGGACTCGCTTTCTCCTGTCTCCTGTCATCAACAGGCAAGGCAACAGCAATTCTCTACTCAGTTTTTTTTTTCTTTCTTTCTTTTGCTTCTCATGTGTGTGTGTGTGTGTGTTGTATTTACTTTGCATTTGCATAATTCCGCTTTCATACGTACAAAATGGCTTAACAATTGTTCTTATTCATGTTTTTATGTAAGCATTTTTTTTTTATACGTTTTTTTGCAGCAGCTATTGTGTGTGTGTGTGCGGGTCTTTGTTCTGCACTTTAGGGCTGGGCTAAAACCAAGTACACGCACACGCACACACACACGTGGGGTAGGGCAGGGCAGGGCAGGACCAGGGATTGCTGAATCGGTTTGCAAATGCTAAATTATTCAGCAAAACTGGCAGCTTTTGTCGGCCGCCTGGATGCTACCGCGTCAGAGCGTCGCGTCAGAGTGTTACGAGCGAAGGCTAATTTAAACAAGAAAGATTATTATACAGTGGCTCCCAGCTTAAATGAACCAAAACCTTTTTCAAACTTCAAAGTCGTATAACTTCTTAACCGTCTAACTCACCGCTGAAAATGAAATGTATACCGATAGATAAACATTTAATCTTCAACAAAACCAACTTCATTTATTTTTAAACAATTTTTTAAAACACTTTTCACAATTAAAACCAAAGTAAGTGCCTAATTTCATCTCTCAGCTTATTTGAACCAAAATCCCCAACCCATATTTTTTTGTTTCCAGATTACTTTTCACCTAAAAACTCATATGTTTTAAGTTCCTCCTATTGTTTATAGCAATTATCAGCAATTTTGGAATCGATTCGACCAATTTTACTGTGACTTTTAGCGTAATTGTTCCCCACCCCCATTTTTAGGACCATTTTCACGTTTTTTAATGTTCTGGTCCAACTTTAGCCAACAATTCTTAGTGGAATTATAAGTTAGGATGTAGAGCAAACGGAATCATTAAGTTTAGGCACTTTAAAATGGTCGAGTTCCGAGAAAATCCCGATTTATTTCGATTTTTGGATACGGTCATTTACGGTTAAAATCCAAAATTATTTTTTTGGCCGAGATTTTGGAGTAATTGACTGATGCTATTTTCTGTATCGATAGATAACAGATACATGTCCACGTTTTCATAAAAAAATCCGAAATCCCAACAGCAGGGGGTTCCCGTACGGGCCGTACAATGTCCATTTCCTCCCACTTGCATGGCTGTTCGGTCGTCTGGCGTTCAGATTTGTCATTACAAGGTCCAAATGTGTTAAAAATGGTCCAAAAGGCTCAAGATGGACTCTTTAATTGCATTTAACTCTGATTTGACACATTTGTGCTGAAAAAAACATATACAGGACTTTTAATAACTTTTAATAACGAACCTGAACGCTGCAGCCATGCAAGTGGGAGGAAATGGACATTGTACGGCCCGTACGGGAACCCCCTGCTGTTGGGATTTCGGATTTTTTTATGAAAACGTGGACATGTATCTGTTATCTATCGATACAGAAAATAGCATCAGTCAATTACTCCAAAATCTCGGCCAAAAAAATAATTTTGGATTTTAACCGTAAATGACCGTATCCAAAAATCGAAATAAATCGGGATTTTCTCGGAACTCGACCATTTTAAAGTGCCTAAACTTAATGATTCCGTTTGCTCTACATCCTAACTTATAATTCCACTAAGAATTGTTGGCTAAAGTTGGACCAGAACATTAAAAAACGTGAAAATGGTCCTAAAAATGGGGGTGGGGAACAATTACGCTAAAAGTCACAGTAAAATTGGTCGAATCGATTCCAAAATTGCTGATAATTGCTATAAACAATAGGAGGAACTTAAAACATATGAGTTTTTAGGTGAAAAGTAATCTGGAAACAAAAAAATATGGGTTGGGGATTTTGGTTCAAATAAGCTGAGAGATGAAATTAGGCACTTACTTTGGTTTTAATTGTGAAAAGTGTTTTAAAAAATTGTTTAAAAATAAATGAAGTTGGTTTTGTTGAAGATTAAATGTTTATCTATCGGTATACATTTCATTTTCAGCGGTGAGTTAGACGGTTCAGAAGTTATACGACTTTGAAGTTTGAAAAAGGTTTTGGTTCATTTAAGCTGGGAGCCACTGTAAATGTTTTGTAGGTTGGTCTCTACTGCCAGAATACAATATTCAACATTTACAGTTGCCCCCACCCACCTATAGGGAGTTTTCGTCTTCTTTGCATCACCATTTGTGTCTCTGAATCTATACGAATTTTCAGTTATAATCGAAACCACCCCCCTCCCACCGTAATTTGGTAGGCTGGTTCCAGGTTCATGGTCTGGCCCCTGTACTGCATCCAGCGCTTGTGGATTGTGGCCCAGGGGGGGTGCGGTGCGTGCCGTTGCGTGTCGAGGAGTATTCACTTTTTTTTGCTGCTGCCTGCTACTGTTTCGGAGTGCTCGTCGCTCGTCGTTTTCTTGCCAATTAATTATAATAATTAAGTTCGAAATGCGTTGCGACTAAGCAACAGTAAAAGCAACAACAACAATGTACCATCAATAAAGCAAAAGCAACAGCAGCAACAACAACAACAACAGGTACGAAAGCCACACAGCCACTACGAGAAAGTGTTGCCGGGGGGGGGGTGGATGGAGTAGGAGTTAGAAATAGAGGGAACAAAAAAATACGGGCTCCTCTACACGCACACGCATTTAACGGGCCTGAAGCCAATTTGCCGGGCGGGCAATCCTTTTGACGTTTCTTTATGGATGGACAAAACAGCAACAGCAAAATGCTGATAGAAATGTTTGCACAGAAAACAAAAACAAGAACAGCAAAAACCGAAACCGTAACCGAATCCCCACCCCTCAATAAGCGCCAGGCCACGCCTCCAGCCTCTTTGCCCTGCAACGGTGTGTACACACTCGCATGAACACATCAATATTCATGCAATTGCTTTTCGCGTTACGCATTCCACGACGACAACGACGACGACGACGACGACGACAACGATGATGATGTCCGTTTTTGCTGCCCGCCACAGTCTGAACATACAGAAAAGGCTACCGACCAAAGGATACCCGCTGCTCAGACAAAACCATAAGCCGCAAGAAAAATTTAGCATTTTGTGGTGATATTTTTGTTGTTGTCGGCATTCTTCGAAGGGGCACATGAGGTGTGGTTTGGCTTCTATGCACAAATATTTACATATTTAAATACCCATAACTCTCTTTGTACCTTTCAATCACACCTGCAGGAATACCCTCCACGAGTAACGGGTATGAACAACACCGCGCGAATATCCCCACATGCACACACATGTCCCCCACAAAGAGTCACCCCCACACACACCACAACACACCACGGGACACATGGACAGGCGGACGCGCAGCGAGCACAATTTTATTTTCACATAAACAAAAATGGAAAACAGAAA
The DNA here is from genome assembly GCF_008121235.1 of Drosophila subobscura. Lineage (NCBI taxonomy): Eukaryota > Metazoa > Arthropoda > Insecta > Diptera > Drosophilidae > Drosophila > Drosophila subobscura. The sequence goes on along the minus strand of NC_048530.1, from coordinate 17,056,120 downwards.
CAACACCTAAAAACCGTAGCAAAAACATATTTGCTCGAAATTTGAGGAGAGAATTTTTTGTTGTGTGTGCCCGTACCCGGCCCGTGCCGCCCCTCCGTCTGTCCATCCACCCACTCACTCTCCCACAGTGTCTATCCTTTTCGTTTTTTGTTGTTTTTTTTTGTTTTTGTGGCCGCCTTTCCGTCTGTCACCGTCGCACGCCATTTGGCCAATTTTTACCGTTAGGGTGCAAACAAAGTGTACAGTTACCCAGAGAGCCGCCACACAGAGACAAGCACAAACACGCACAGGACGGGAGGATGGGGGACACACATTTGTTGCTATTTCCTCACCTACCACCCACTGGTGTATGCATACATACGTGTGTGTGTGTGTGTGTGCATAAGTGAATTTTTAACTTAATTTATCGTTTCTAAAAAGCACCAGACACCCATCCCATCCCACCAACCCAAGAATAAAGAGACACACAGAGAAACAGAGAAGGGGGGGTAACAAAAAAAAACAAAAACAATAAAAAAGAGGAAACAACAGAGAGACGAACGACCAAATCAACGCCTCGCACTTTTCTGGTGCCCGTTTGAGTGACAGCTCGGACGCGAACCTAACCGAACCGAACCCCGCCGTCGACTCAGCCCCTTCGGTATCCATCTTCTCTTCCTACTTGCACGCCTGTCGCTGTCTGCTCCAATAACTCAAGTACTTTTCTTTCGCTTTCAGCGATTTTTCATCTTCTCTGGTCCACCCTCCACTTGTTCCTCTGCGACTGAGTATCTCTCACAGTCATCTGTATGCCTCTGTCTCTGTCTGTCTGTCTCTTTCTGTGTATAAGTATTGTTTTGGTGCATAAAAATTGTCGCACAGAAAAATTATTTTTGGCAAATTGTTGTACTATTCCACTTGCTCTGTGTTACTGCTGCTCTGGGAGTAGGGTTGGGCGGTGGGGGGTGGGGGTTGGTCCGAGATGTCGACCTAATTTTAGTTTGCGTTTCATAGTTTTAATTTCGCTGCTGCCACTTATCGTAGAGAGCACAAGGCTATACCATAGTGTATTGTGTGCGAGAGTCGCCGCCAGGAAGAGTTCAGAGTCGAGGCGATCTGAGACCGATCTGAGAGACAAACAGTGAACAAAATCTACATATAATAACAGATATGAAAATGCATTGCAACATTTCTAGAACATGTAATATAACTGCTCAGATTTGAAACAGCAATTGCAATTTGCAATTATCGTAACCTTCAATTAGAAAAGAAATTAAAGCAGAAAGATGGAGAGAACCAAAATCGAAAGAGCGCATGCAATTTTATTTTATAAATAAATTCTTTTACGTCTGAAGTGCGCCACGTTTGCGTATGCACTGCTTGACAGCTCATCGGAGCGCACTGCTTGCTAGCTGTCACTTGCCGCTAATCATATACATATGTGTGTATGTACATACATATGCATGTTTATGTTCTGAATGAATGCTTTTATGTATATACATATGTACATACACCGAAAGGTAACGTACGGGTTAAGCCCGGTGCAAACAGCTGATGTGCGTGTCATGAACGCATTCAAGCAGAAAAATACACACACACACACACACACACAAATGAACATGGATATTAAAGCTAATCGAATTTACAGGCGAAATAATCCGACCTCCGGGTAGGAATCAGAGCAAAGAAAAAGTGTTAAAGTGGCGAAAAAGCGAGTCTTGTAAAATGCTCGGCATAGGTGTCAACGACAGCAACAAATTACTGACATATAAGCCGTTTTAAAAGCATTAACTTTAACGAGTAACAGTAAACTGCAGCATCACGTACACCAGCGAACACGCACGCCAAAACAGAGCAGAAAAGAGAGCAAGAGCGAGAGTGGGACAAAAGATAGAAGGACATGTCATTGACAAAGCTGTAGCAGCAGCGGCCAGCAGGCAACAAGAGAGAATGCCAGAGAACAGAGAGAGAATTCCAGTGGCAAAGGCGGAATGTAAAAAGAGAACGACAGTGGAGCAAAACATGGCAGGGGAGTAAGCTGTGTGTGCCATATATGTAAATGGCCAAGGCAAGGCATCATCATTATTATCACGATCATGATCATCATCCTTATCCTTATCCTCTTCGCCTTACTTTAGAGGAGTAAATGTACCAATCATGAAATATTCTCCCTATACATTCCACACCACGCACCCGCGTTGCTGCCTGTCCTGCCCTGCCCCTGTCCATGCCATTGTCCCTACACACTGGCGGTCATAAAAATTGCAACACAGCTTTGCCAACATAATTTTGTTTCTTTTTTGTTGGCCAGCAGGCCGCCAGTCCTCTCTGCTCTGGATAAGTTTATGCAAAGCAGTTAGGAAAAAAAGCAGAAAAGGAAAACGAAATACGAAAAACGAAAAAAAACCCACCAAGCAACCGCCTTTGTTGCTACTAACGGCATTGTTTGCATGCTGAGTGCACTTAAACAATCAAAGCAAGCGGATGGGCGATGGGCGATGGGGGCGGGTAAATGAAAAAGTAGCTGTGCCACTCGATAGTCGCCAACGAGCGGACAGGACAGGAGAGGAGAGTGCACAAAATCAAGCGGCATGACCAGAAAACAAAAACCAAAAACACACACACGCACACCCACACTCACACAAAAACTTTCCGTCATACTACAGCATAAAATACTTTTGCCAACAACTTTGAAGGCTGCAAAGCAACAAAAAAACAAAACAAAACAAAATATAATAAAAACAAAAAACAACAACAAAAAGGTTAAGTAGCACAAAAGCAAAAACTTACACACAAACAGAAGCAACAATGGAGGGGAGTTTTTCTTTTTCGCACGAAAGGAAGAAAATGCAAAAGCAACACACAAAAACATATCCCAAATGAAATGACCCCAACGCAGCACTGGACTAAGCTCAATGAATACCCTTAATACGTAATGGAGTCTAATCTCAAAAATATACCCAACAATTTCTCAGAAGTGTATCAAAAATGTCTCGCATTTGAGGACGCAATGAATAGCAACAGCCATGGAACAGCTTTCTGGGAAAAAATGACTCCTTTTCCTGGTCATCGATTGCAGCAAACGTGATTCGAGAGAATTCATTAGCTAGCTGTACGTGCATATGGTGGGATACATACACACATACATACATACATACATTAATTTACCACTTTTTTACGAGTAAAACTCCTTTTCAGGTCGTAAAACCGAAAAGCAAACCAAACCAACCCAAACCAAAGCAGAGCAGACCACGAACCAAAGAACGTCTAAAGAGATTTCGTTTGTTCATTCACGTCGTTGCGGTTTTTTTTATGACCGCCAGTGTGCCAGTATGCGTAAAGTAACTGTAACGAAGCTCAAGAGTATGTCAAAGAGCGAGAGAAAGAGACACGCACAACAACCGAGTCAGAGGGAAGCCAGTGGGCGAGCGAGTGGGACAACGAGAGATTAGATAGAGATGGGAGCGAGGAGGCAGGAGCAGCTGTTTAAAGCGCGAAGCTGAAAGCGAAAGGGCGAAACAAAAGCAAGCGCGCACCATCAGCCAACAGAGAAGAAACAGAAGAGTAGGAAAGGTGGAATACAAGGGATATATGTATGTACATATATATGTATGTGTCTGCACAGGGAAGGCCAGAAGCCAGGATGGGGATTGAGGGAAAAGTCGCTTTTGAATATTTAATATTTATAACTTGAGCAACGAACCGAGAGATGATTTATATCCCCTCCGGAAGCTAATCTCGAGTTTGGTCTAACTCGAACATACACACAGAGAGAGAGAGAGAGAGAGAGAGAGACGGAGAGAGAGTGAGAGAGGCAGACAAGGATGTGGAAGAGGTAGCGGTGAAGAAGAACGAACAGTGAGCGTGCGAGGGGGGAATGGAGCTTTTCGTGGCGCAGGCCATAACGCGGTTGAGGTTATGTGCGGCTGAGCATATAACGCTAAAATATGACACACAAAGCGCTGGGGATACGCTTCTCCATCGTATCCATCTCACCTCTCCTGTGTGTGTGTGTGTGTGTGTGTCTGTGTACATACATATTTTAAAGCATGTTGCATCAAAAATCCAAATAAGTATGCTTTATCGATTCCAGGGCACACACACACAACCACATTCAACGCTTCTCGAGCGAAAACTCCAATAAGACCAAAAACCAAGTAAGATTTTCTGGCTCGGGCTCGGGCTCGGACTACGGCTACGGCAATGACAACGGCTCCAGGCACCAAGGGTCCCCCCCTCAGTGGCGCACTTAACTTTGCGTTGCTGGGTTCGCATGAAGCTGGGAGCTCTGCAGGCGGATTTTCCCGGTCTTGTTCAATCCTTGTTCCCCTGCATCTTCTCGGGTCTGACTCGAGTCAACCCTGACCGCTGACGAGGGAACACGCACAAGGCGCACACACACAAGCAGCGACCCCTACGCACAGAACAGAACAGGCATCAGGACCCGTTAGTCGGTCATTACGACGACAAGACAACACTGTCGATGTTGTCGACGTGCTGTAGTTTGCGTGTGCCTTGCCTCGTCTCGCTCGCCGTGTGTCCTGTTGCTGACACAAGAGCAACAGCAACAGCAACAGCAACAGAAACAGAAACAACGTACCTCCATCAGAATGAAAGGAAAGAAGGGGAAATACAGGAAGGAAGTGTGCCATAGTCGATATTCAGACTATGGGGATACCCAGCTCTCGGTCTCAATTTCTGTCTCACAATGTTGTGGTGTGCCACAAGTGGAAAATAGATCCAACAATCTCTATTAAAGAAATATTACGCATGTCTGGAATGTGGTAAATAATATTAACAAATACAAATATCTAAGATCTATTACAGGAATATTTGCACACGAGTGTACGAGTGTAGAATCCTTTTGAAGATCGTATTACGCACATACACATAGCCTTATGCTGAGTGTGGTGCGGCAGGGGTTGGCTTGGCTGTCAATGCCAGAAACAGGCACCCAAAAACACAGTCAGAACAAGCAGTCGAGCGCGTTTTATTTCCTTTTATGTAAGTTTATTTTTGTTTTACTTTTTTGCTCCTACTTTTACTTCTCTTCCTTTTTCTCCATCATCAGCATCGCCTTCACCCACGTTTTATCTCTGGGCGAAAACGTCAACTGCAGCAGCGGCAGCAGCAGTAGCAGCAGCAACACCAGGCGGAGGAGAAGGAAAAGGAATACGTAAGCTACAATAGGAAGGACAGGGGCACATCACAGTCATGCCACAACCACATCACATACCCATGCCGCCGCACCACATTCGCACACAGTGTGGGGGAAGCAGGCACAAAAAAGATGCTGATGTCATTGACAAACGGGAACGGAATTAGGTGGCGGCCGGCCGCATTTTGAGTTAATACAAATTAAACTCACAGTGAGCTTTGCTCGCTGAAAACCCACTCGGGGGAGAGCTTTCCCTAATGAGCAAGTTGCAGGCATGGGTCGCTCCGTTCCCGTTGAATATTTACAAATTTCACAGTTATTCCCTTCTCATATTGTACGAGGCAGTGGCGTAGCGATTTTGAGGGGAGGTACAACTTTTCTCAAAAAACTTCTCTCGCTAATTGCAAAAGGAGAGACAGCACGACAGAGAGATAGAGAGAGAGAGAGAGCGAGTACAGAATCAAGGCTCGAGATTGTTTCGAGCTTATTGGAACCACGGTGCGGTGACGAGGCGGCTAGCCAGAGTGGGAGAGGCATGGGTTTTAAAAGGAAGCAAAGGCTGAGGCAGAGCAACAGCAACAGCAGCAGCAGCAGCAACATCAGCAGCAGTGGGAGCCAAGAGCATGCTTTCTCCTTTTCCTTTGTGTGCGTTATGTACGCAACATACATACATGCATACACATTCGTACATGTGTGTCTGTGTGTGTTGAGCTTAGGCTTTATGGGCGATGGTTGGGTGTTCGGGTGGGTGGGGGCTCAGGCGATTTGTTGCGTGCGGTGTTTCTATGCGCGTACGCTGCTGCTTCTTTTTGCGAGCTTTTTCCTTTTGGCCTGCGCATACATACATATCTCGCTCTCTGTGGGTGTATGTGTGTGTGTGTGTGCGTGCACTACACTAAAAGTCAATTGACCCGAAACTGTTTTTACATACACACACACAAACCTATGTACATACATATGTACAGAAGTATTTACTTAATATATATGTACATACGTATGTATGTATGAATATGTTTATAACTGTACATAGACCAGGGGCAACAATTGCAGCCAACACAAATTTTGGTATTTCTTTAGCTTTTTGTTGGTGTGTGCGTGTGTGTGTGTGTGTGTGGGAGCGAGTGAGATGAGATTCGAGTCTTACTGGTAAAACAACAAAAATTCTGTCTTTATTTTGTTTATTTATTTTTTTTTTTTTTTTTGTCTGTACATTTGTTGTTGCTCTCGCTCTATTATTAGCGCAATTTGTGTAAATCTCTTTTACGGCTGCGTATGTGTGTGGTGTGGTGTGCTTGATTCCATTCCGCCAATTATTTTGTTTAACATTTTCCTTACTTTTAGTGCTCATTGCTGTGTTGCTTATAATTTGATTTTTTCTCTTTGCCTCGCACGCGTTCTGTTCTCTCTGTTAAAGTCTCCCTCCTCCGCACCCCTCTTTTTGACTCATTTGACTCGACGCAGCTTCTTTGCGGTTGGGGCTACCTGTAATTCTCGAATGAGCGCAAATGGCTAATTGAACAAAATATGCACACATGCTCCACCTGCTAATGCCTGTCACTTACCCCCTTGCCAGCCCAACAACTCCACTACACTCAATTAGAGACACAATTCGCATGCATTCAACTGTTAAACTGCATGCCCACCTTGTGCAGATTATCACTCAATTACACACACACACACACGAACATATGAGTACGGTTAATTTAATTGAGAGATTTGTGTGATGCCGATCTTATTGAGTGGAATGGAAATGAGAAGAAGAGAGGAAGAGAGAGAGAGCAAAGTTCTCTAAATACAGTCGTACTCTCACTCACACTTGCACTGGACATTATCACTTAAAATATGCATGGCAGCAGTGCATCCAATTAGATGGTTCGAAGGGGGTGCTGCAGGCACAGGTGGAGGTGTAGGCGGGATTTTGGAATGCATGCAAATGCTTAATCGGTATCACAATTATTAATGAATGGGCTGCAATTACTGCAATTCCATTTGGATGGATGGTTCACTGACGCTTCGATAGGTGTGAGTGTGGGGGGCGTGTGTGGGAGCCGGTTCAGCTGACAGACAATGACTGTCCCGTTATGTTTGAATATTTGATTTGAAGAATTAGAATTCGAATTAGAGCAACGCCTGCAATGCCATTTCCGAATGAGAGTGCGATGCATGTGTGTCTTTGTGTCTGTGTGTGTGTGGACCTTGGAATGAATCTCGAGGGAAACCTTGAGGGGAGATACCCCTGGAGTTTTGGCACGGAGTCGTCAAGCAGCCTCCGCCTCCGAAGGACGAAGATACAGAGAGAGATAAAGAGAGAGAGAGAGAGCATAAATGTGACAAAAACAATTTTCAAAAACTCTCCGAGGAACACGGTGCGACGCTGGCAGCGACTGCGCAGCGCTGGCGTTGGCGGCAGCAGCAGAAACAAAAAAAAAAGGGAACCGTTATATGCTTTTCCCGAATCCACTGCCCCGCGCTCTCTCACACACTCCAAAGCATGAACATTTTTTGTTGCTTTTGCTTTTTGGGTGTCCTGCCTGCCGCTGGCACACACACACACACACACATATACCGTAATTTACGTACGGCTCTCTCTCAGTGAAAATATCTTGTCTACACACACAAGCGACACACACTTGCAAGTTTTCTTCTTGTTGAATTTTCTTATTTTCCTTTTTGGCAGCAGCCGCCTTTTTAGCACTTGATTTTCGCATTGTTTTGGGGCACACATACAAAAAAATATCAAGATGGTGGGTGGGGAGGAGAGGTCCGAAGATGACTAATAAGTATGAAAAAATGTACATAGCGGAATGTACACACGCAGGTATGCACACACACTCACCCACACACTCGTAATCGAACACGCTATGTACGTGTATGTATGTATTTATAATGTTCTTTTTTACCGTTGCGTTGCACTCGCGGAACCAGAAAACCGAAAACCATTAATCTCTGTCCGAACTATTCAAATTGGAACATTTTCTTTGATGAACAATAACGAAAAAAAAACTATGTACATTTCCATACACTTGCAGCGTGAATTGGAGGCCTAGGTAGGTCGTTCTTATTTACATGCCACAACAGTATGTATGCATATTTATTCTTATATACACATACATGTGTGTTTGTGTGAGATTCCAACTCGTGTTTGTTTTCTAGCTTTTTTTTTTGTTAAGCTACTCCACTCCGCGCTCCGGCTTTTCTTTACTTTGCTCCACTTCTCTCCTTTTGAGTGACACCTTCAACAAGCCACTCTCCCCCCTTTCTGAGTGTGTGTGCGTATTGCACAATTTATTTTTGGGAAAAAACAGTATAACACGACAAAAAAAAACAGTGAAACCAAGCGGCTTGGCAAATTTACCTCTTAATTCTTGGTATATCTCAATATTCTACTTTCGGTTTCACTCAAACGGTCTGCAGATAATGCAGAAACAGAGCGCTGTTGCAGAGATAATGCACACAAATGCTGATGCTGCTCACGCAGAGTCGCACGCACGATATGGAGAACAGACAGCCGTAAACAAACGCGCAGCGCCTAGCTGTTGTATTAACTATTAAATTAAGCGCACGACCTTTTTTCTCTCTCGACCACACACCAACACCGACACAGTTCGTTCAACGTCAAAAAATTTGTACTAGCGAGCTTTGAAAATCACCCAGAGAGCTTTCAAATCTGCGAACTTTGTGGCTTAATTTAAGGTGTCGACCACATGTGAAACGTCACAAGAAATTCCAGGGCTGCAAGGTGAACTACACCCGCCGATTTTAATCTCCGTGAATACATTTTGAGAGAAAGCTTTCACCAGGTGGGGTCCTTAAAAGAAGCTCCTCCTTTTTACCTGCTTGATATGCCTTCAAAGAGAGGATTAGGTCAGCAATTTCTCTCTTTTGCTCTCCTCTTTGCGCTTCAAATATGAGCAAGACCTGGCAGTGTGACCGCGGATTTATGAGGTATACCGTAAGCAGAATTGCCAATTTAGCGTTTTTCAATTGCTATATGCTGCATAAATTAAAACTGGATACGCTTATTCAAATGAATGTCAGATGATGACTGAAGGTCAAATGTCAAATTTAAAAATTAAAGTTTAAAAATGTAACAATTTATCTCAATCCCTATGCAGATTCTCGCTATCTGCAAGGAAGCCATAAATAGCAAAATTCGTCGTTGGAATAGGAATAGTTTCCTAATAAATATACAAAAAAAGCTCCCAACAAAAAGTCCAGAAATGATACTCAGCAAGGTAGGGTAGTCACTGGACTCATTTTTGCGTTTCAAGTATAAGGACGAAAATACCACAGATGTATAATTACACACTTGCTACATATCAATTACATAATGTGTAAAAACGTAAGTTTGTATGAAAAAAAACGTAAGTGGGAATAAAATATTGCGTCATCTGATCATTTGTTGCTTGGCGGCAAAAATAAAAAAATAAATATTATTTTTGCAGCATAAATATGTATGCAATTCACAAAAATTGATGTTATTTCAGGCTCTGCGGAGCCTGCTTGAGTGAAAACGAATTTATTCAAATGAAGCAATTTATATGGTAACAATGACTCAATCATTACATTAATTTGCATGAAAATAAATATTTTCTTTGCATTTCTTTCTGCCACTAGGTGACGTAATAACAATAACAGGATTTTCAAATGCAATAGACACGAGCGATTGGTGCGCGCCCAGGTTCAGCGTTGCCACACCACGTATTGCAGCCCTGTTCAGCTTTTGGGGACAGCTGTAACGATATTTTGGGCAGTGGAAAGCTCTCCACCCTGGCTCCACTGGAAGCCAGCGCCAACAAAACTTCCACACGAATACGGTGCATGCGTGGTGGTGTTTGTGTGTTCAAGTGTGTATGTGTGTGTGTGTGTACAGCGCGCAGGCCAGAGCCGAAAGTGTCGTGGAAGGTGCGCTTCCAACCAGAATTTGGAAGTTTTTTTCCATATTGATTAGTTATGTCGCTTTTGTTGTTTACTCGCCACATTTTTTTAGCCAGTTAATTGTGCTTTCCCAAAACGCGGCCAACGAATCGGCATAACAAATTCGCAAAACAAAATCCCAAAAAATAAACCAAGAAACGAAATAAATCTCAGCAGCTGGCAGCTGGGAGCTGGGCGCTGATAGCTGGGAGCGTGACCGGGGAACAGAGAGAAGCAGAGAGAGCAGAGCGCCATCGTTGTCATCGACATCCAATCTAGGGAATCCTCATCACATCGAACCGAACCGAACGAATCCCCAACGACGCAACGGAAGAGTCGCGGCCCAGCGCACAATCCCTCGATGTCCGCGGGTGTGGGAGGCGGAGGGAGCATAACCACAGACCACCATAGCCGTTTGTACTTCCTCAGCTCGCCGACGGCCCCGCTCACCGCTCGTGATCCCTTCTTCATCAAGCCGGAGTACCTCAGCTATGAGAGTCCCATGCACCATCTCTACCCCTCGAACCGGGGCCTCATAGAGTACAACAATTACAGCACAACCGCAGCGGCCGCCGCAGCCGCAGCCTCTGCCACCACCTCCGTTTCCGTGTCCGTCGCTGCCACAGCCGGCGGGAGCAGTGGGAGCGGTGCAGGCACTACCCCGGGAGCAGGAGCGGGATCCGGTTCAGGTTCGGCGGCCAACAGCGTTGCCAACGTTGCGGCTGTCCTGAATTTGGAGAACACCTTCCAGCAGCAGCAGCAGCAGGCGGGCAATCCCCACCAGCAACAGCAGCAGCAACAGCAGCAGCAACAGCAGCAGCAGCAGCATTCGCAGTCCGAACAGAACGTTGGCGGGCAGCATCAGCAAGCGGCGCATCCCCTGCACCATCATCTATCCACGGGAGTTGTCGTTGTCGGCGGCCCAGGTGGTGGCGGTGGTGGTGCTGGTGGGATCCTTGGAATCGGTCTCGGCGTTGGCGGTGGCCACCAGTCGCAATCGTCGCGCGCCCAAAAGGCGGCCCGTCGGCGCAGCAACGAATCGATTGAGGCCCGTGAGCGGCGACTGGAGCGGAACGCGGCTCGGATGCGGGACAAGCGATCCAAGGAGTCGGAGGCGGAGTACCGCCTCCGGTTGGCCAAGAATGCCGAGGCGAATCGCGTCCGTCGCCAGAACGAAAACGAAGTACAAAGAACCCTAAGACTGATGAAGAACGCCGCCAGGCAGCGTCTGCGACGGGCCAGCGAGACGTCGGACGAGCGGAAAAAGCGGCTGGCCAAGGCGGCGGAGCGGATGCGGGTGGCGAGGGCCAGTGCGCCCAAGGTCATAAAGCCGCCGCTAGCGGATCGGCTAAAGGGCTACTAACACCACACAACACACACACACATAAACAGAAACAGAAACACACACACACATACATACGTAGGCAGACAGCAGACAGACAGGTCTGGAGAGGATCAGCTGGGGAAGGCAGTGCAGCAAGAGCAGTGTAAAAAGCAAGCTGTGTAAAAGCGGTGAAAGCAGTGCAAGCAGTGCACGGCAAAACCTTTGGAGCTGGCTCCAGACAAAAACAAAAACACAGAGAGAAAGATAAGCAGTGGAAAGAAGACGAGATGAAGAGATGCAGAAGAGAGCGATTGAGTGGAGACAGTGCTGTAGAGAGAGAGGATCAACGGCGTCGTTTTAGACATCTATAAATTATATATATATATATATATATATATTGTATACATATGTATGTAGAGCGAGAGCAAAAACAAGGATTAGCAGAGGCAGAGACCAGAAAGCAGTTGAGAAAAGTGAGAAAACACGAGTCAAGTCGAAGGAGAAGAGAAGGAGAAGGAGCAACGGAATACGATGGTGGCACATTTACACACATAGATATTAGGGGCCGGCAATTTTTTTTTTAAGTTAACATTTAACATGATGATGAAGTAAAGTAAACAAAAAAGTAAAGTAAAGTAAAGTAAAGTATTTTTATAGTGCATGCATTATATTCGTACGGTATATAAATACATACACATATATATATATATATAAATGCATACATAGGCTATGCATACACACACGCACATGCCCATGCATACATACATAACTGTATGTTCACATCACTCAAAAGCTCACATATGTAAGCTCACACTCACACACGAACGCACGCACGAGAAAGCCAGAAGGAGCTTCAACCCTACAATGACAACACATGCATTAGGGCGTCTCACTGTAACTGTACATAAAAAAAAAGCAAACATTTGAGAATGGCAATCGGGACTCAAGAGGCAGGTCGGCAGGAGGCAACAAGTGTCACCGCCATAATAGTGGTAGGAGTGTGGGGGGTGTATCAGGGGGTAGCAATGTTATTCGTTATTCAGACTGATCCGATCGAGCTGCAATAAGGTAAAGCAATACACAAACGTGCCCATTGATTTTCAGCTGTGTAAGAATTACCCTCCAGTGGAGTCCCCATCATGGCATGGCGTGAGGCACCCTGGCGCTTGAGAACAACCAACCAACCAACCCCCACATGTGTGGTGTGGTGGTGGCGTGTGAGTGTGTGTAACCATGTAACCGAAAACGGACATTGACGGGCACATAAGGGCCGCATATGCATACACACTTGACTGGGGCATACATACACATGTGGAGGGATGTATACACACACACACACACACGTAAATGTACAAATGATCCGTTGCCAGGCATTATGTATAACGCAATTTTTGTTATAGCACGCAATCCTTCCACATCCCCAAACACACACACACACACGCCCTCTTCCACACACCCAAAAAGCCACCCAAATTCTCTCAAAACAAATACAAAAAATAATGTAAGTTTCCTTTAAACTGAAGGGGAAATTGCAAACAAAAAAAAACAAACAAAAAAATACAATGATATATTAACATTATTATATTATTATTAATAAAGGTAACAATTAAGTTCTAGTCGAAATTTCAAATTGGTTTTCCTTGTTTTCTGTGTCTTAATATTTTTAGCAATTGTTTTATTGTAAACTTAAGATTAAATACATTTTTTTTTGCGCATTGCAATGTGCAATAAACACCCAAGAGAACAACAAAACACAAAGTCACAAAGCAAAACAAAACACAAAAAACAACAACAAAAAGAAAGATATACGAGAAAACAAAACGAATATACTTGAATAAAATTGCATTCACAATTTTTAAATGTAGCGTTTTGCAATTATCAATCATTTAGTTTGTAATGAAATAGGAAATTAAATATTAAATAACAAAAGAATCTTATTATTGCGCCACATTGGTGGGCGATAAGTTAAGCGATTGCGCGCCAATCTATCGATGGCACGACCGTTTTCCGATTTTTGACTCGATTTTTTGTGACTGGAATGGAATGGAATTGCCAGATCTCCGAATCTCGACTGTCATGTACATACACATACAGACACGCGCACACACACTCCCTTCCAATTGCGGTATACCATTTACGGTATATCGGTATAAATGGTATATTTAATGAATGTCATCCGTCTCTTAAATTCCATTTTGTTTTAAATAGATTCTAGGGTATCGAACCTCCCATACGCATGTTCTTCAAATGTTCCTAGAGGGGGCACTTACGTTGAATTCCATTCCCCCTTACGTCTTTTACCGTTGGAAACTTTATTTGTATGAGCCAACAGCATGCTGCGAAAAGTGAGCAGCACTGTTCCCCAACATTTGGCACCGAATAAGCAACATTTAGTACCCTTGGAGGAATGGATATCCTCGAATTCCTCGCATATCCTCGCAAAAACAAATCAATCTGTGTTGATGAGCCATCTCAACGAAATTTTGAAGATTATTGATACCGAGAATGTATCTAGATCGGTATACAGGACATAGGTATATACATAGAAAACATATACAAAATTTAAAAAAGTCTAAGACAAGGTAATAGTTAATGTTTAAAAGCAGCTGGTAAAATGGAATTTATATATTAATTATACCAAACAGGGTACACAATTGCCAATACTATTCTATCGGTTGGCCAGCAACAAATTGTCAAATGACGTAACATTCCATTCCCACCCACATTACTTTTAATGCCATGTTTTTGTTTGACTCTTTTAGTTTTAACCTAATCGAATGAAAATAAATCATGAAAAATAGCCATTCTTGTGGAGAATTGAATGATGATTCGAGAAAAATTACAGTTTTAAAGCCGAGATTCCTAACCAGCTGGTAATATTAAACAGAAGATCAAAGTCGAGGAAAATGATTTTTTTTTTTTTATATTTAATCGCTTGTGCGAAATTGGTTGGTCGCAGAGATGAGTCCGCATTGACCAGGTACTTCAGTTTTGTGTTGAATATTATAAAAAAGTTACTGAAAATTTTGAACTCAAAAAAGAGTTGTTTGCCGAACGAACACTAGAAATAGAATGGATTTAGGATTTACGGTATATTTACAATATATTTGGAAAATGAAAGGGAATTTTTCGGTATATTTCCGAGGGTATGTCGGTATATCTTATCGATAGTTCCGCGGTCACACTGGTGTTGACGCAGCGACGCGTTTTAGCCGGAAATTTTGCGCGTTTTTCGTCGTGTTGTTCTTAAAAGATACAAAAATATACAAAAAAAGTGGAGAAAATTGTTATCCGTGGCAACGCGAATCGTGAAAACGAGGGAGGTCCCTGAATAAAGCCAGCAATCGGGAGCTCTGAGCGCCCGAGAGCCCTAGCAGATGTGCCATTTTTGTAGCTGAATTGCCGACAGGGCCCGAATCATCAGTAATCGGCTAGTGAAGAGCAGAACGGAACACTTGAGTTGTTGTTTTATTAGCGAACGCAATACCTAAATCAGTGGAAACTTGCAGAATACATTTTTGTGTTCGAAAAACACATGCAAAATAGGCAAGAAAAAATACACACACACGCACACACGAGTACAGACGCCAGTTGATGGTGTATGTGTGCATGGGAGAGTGCATGCGTGTGTGTGTGTGCGGCTGTACATATACACATAATCATGTGAAAAATCGATTGGAAGTACTGGAAGCCCCACCACTTGGATTGGAAGTCACTGGCAGTCAGCGGCGGCGGCGCCAATTGTCACTCACAACCGAAGAAGAAGAGGAAGCATCCGCGGCACGCACCAACTAGTACTGGGAAAGAAAGAAGCGCAAAGAGAAAAACCGAAAAGAGCAAAAAATAACCATTTATCGCACAAAAAGGCGCGCGCGCTTAGGCAATTACGCAAAATCGGAAGTCGACGCTGCGGTGCAAAAGGTGCGCAATCAAGTTAGCGCAGACGCAAACCCGTCTGCCGACCCCCCCACAAAATACTGTATACCACCACATGAATGATATATTTTGTATTCTCGTCATATTTGCATGTGCTACAACGATAGATCTTATTGGAAGTGAAGAGGAAGAAGAAGAATAAGAAGAAGAAGAAAGAGGAGGAGAAGGAGGAGGACGATCATCGCTTCGAAAGGTATTGCGAATTGATTAACAAGCGGACGAACGAGACAAATGCGCAAAAGAGGTGGAAGAAGCGGAAAGAGAAATCAACAACTGGCTGGCAGAGCGATGAGTAGGAAACCGAGAGAGAAAGAGAGCGGACGCACACATATTTCTTTATATAACGACAAAAATCGGAAATCAGCAAACAAAACAAACACAGAGGAAGAAGTAGAGCACAAAAGATATAGATAGATAGTCAGAGTGTGTGAGCGAGACAGAGACAGAGAGAGAGAGAGAGAGAGAGTGGCACTCACCCAAGTTACGGCCGTTAGATGAGGCATCACAGGAGCAGTCGCGAGAAGATCAAACAAAAACCGAAATCAAAATCGAAGTCCAAGTCCAAATACATTTGCCAGGTGCCGCACCATCAGAAGCACTGTTGACCAGGGAGACGACAATTTCGATTGTTGTTCCGGCTTTGACCAATAATGGAACCAGATCCCAATGGGATAAAAATAGAGCCCACACTTGACCATCACCAACAGCAGCAGCAGCAGCAGCAGCATACCCAGCAGCAGCAGCAGCAGCAGCAGTACACCCATGTGCTGTCTATCAATGGACCCAATGCACGTCTACTCATCGAGCATCCCTCAGCGCTGTTGGTACCCCTCTCCACCCATCATCAGCAACAGCTTCAGCAGCAGCAGCAAGTGCAGCAGCAGCAGCACCATCATCAGCAGCAGCAGTTCCAACAACAGCAACAGCAGCAGCAGCATCATTTACAGCAGCAGCAGGATCAGCTGCAGTTCCAGCACCAGCAGCTGCAGCTCAGTTTACCCGCCGCCTACACACACCAGCAGCCACTGTCATTGAAACAGCAGCCGCCGCCAACACCGTTGGGGCCCACATCGAGCGTGAGCGCCAGCTCTGCCTCAGTCACTGGGACGTCGACGCATCAGCAGCGCTGGAACGAGAGCCCCGAGGCCCGCCAGCGCCGCCTGGCCAGAAATGCTGAGAGGATGCGCGAGCGACGACAGCGTGAGAGCGAAGACGAGTACCGGAAGCGGCTGCTGCGCAATGCGGAGGCGAACCGGCAGAGGCGCCAGAACGAGTCGGAGATCGAGCGGGCGATGCGGTTGGTAAGGAATGCGGCGCGGCAGAGGCTGCGCCGGGCCATGGAGTCGCCCGATCAACGATCGAAGCGACTGTCCAAGCTGGCCGAGCGGATGCGCATGTATCGGGCGAGCGAGTCGTCCGACCAGCGGAAGCTGCGGCTGGCCGAGATGGCGGCCAGGGCGCGCCAGCGGATCGCCAACGAGTCACCGGAGGAGCGCAAGGAAAGACTGAGAAAGCTGAACGACTACGCCAAAAAGGTCAGAGAAAAGAAAAAGATATTGAAGCATGTGCACGGTGCCGTGTCGTCGGTGGTGGTTACGACGACGTCCTCCTCATCGTCAACGGCAACGACGACCGCCCAGCAGCAGCAGCAGCAGCAACAACAACAGCAGCAACAGCAGGTGTTGGCTGTTGCAGCAGCAGCAGCAGCCGCCGCCGCAGCGGCGGCAGCCAATTGTAATAATGAACATAATATTAATTTAAACCAGGCAAACGTTACGACGGTGTCCGCGCCTCAGGCATCGAGCACGCCAGCACCCGGAAGTGGGGCAGGAGGAGGACCCGGAAGCAGTGCCAGCACACCCCATGCTGTCGGCGAGGATCTGCAGCAGATGCAGCACTCGATCTCGGCCATCACCTATGAGGCTTTCAACGGCCAGGGCATGTTCATTGCCCACGGCCTCGCCCGTCCGCCCATGCAACTGAAGCAGGAGCCGCAGACGCCCCAACAGCAGCAGCAGCAGCATCAGCTCCAGCAGCAGGCGCAGCAGCAACAGCTCCAGCAGCAGCAGCAGCAGGTTCAGCAGCGGTACGCCATTGCCGGCCAGCAGCAGCAGCAGGTGACGGCCACACTGCTGGAGGGTGGCGGCGATCAGGGCAGCATATTTGTGCAGCAGATCTACGGCGAGGATCCGGGCAAGGGACCCAAGCTGCTGCAGGCGCATGTGCCGCACTTCAGCATTGCTTCCGGCCCCCTGGAACTGTATCCGCACAAGTACGCCAAGAAGCAGGAACTTCAGGTGCGTATGCAGCAGCCATAGCAGAGACACGAGGCAGAGACAGAGACAGAGCAGAGACAGAGATCGGGTAGATCGATAGCAGCAGCAGCCCCCACACACACACGGCAATGCAGCGCAGCGCAGCGCACAAGCAACAAGTCAAAGATCGAAACTGAATTCGAGTTCGAAAGCTCCGTCTCCACATAGACACACACACAGACAAACAGACAGACATTCAGAGCTGCATCAGGGAGTCAGAGTTGCTTCTTCTTTTTGTTGTTTTCCTTTTCCTTGTTGTTCCTTAACGGAAATGGGCGACCCCATTTCGACCGCAGCCAAATTTTACACGCTTGTTTTTTTAATGTTTTTTTATTGTTGTTATTGGTTACTTGTTCTCATCAATTTTTGTTCGCTTTCACACGCACACATGCAAACAGAAACTCTGACCGTTTGGTGAGCGGGAGCTGGGGGGAGGGTGGTTGGAACAAGTCTAAAATTAATTAATTAACAATTTAGAGTGTAGATAATGTAGAAGAAGAGATGTAATGAAAATGGAAACAAATCATGAAACTTTTACCAACAAGAACCAAATCTAAACAAACAAAAGTGTCTTTTAATTCGATTTATTAAAACGAAAACAGGTGCAGCAAGCGAAATGTGTGTGTCCTTTCGTTGCTTTTCTAACAGTTGTTGTTGTTGCTGCTGCTCGCCGGGCGGTCGCGCGTGTATGTGTGTATGTGCGTGCACTGCTTCATAACCAAATTCCCATCTCTCTCACCATCTCTCTCTCTAATTCATTCTTTCATTCAAGTTTAGCAAGCAGTGATCAAGGCAGCATCTGATCTAACCTCACTTTCTATCTCTTTCTCTCCCTCACTCCCGCTCTGGCTCTATTCACCGCTACAATTTGCAGTCGGCCAATGGCAACAATGGAGCAGCTGGAACGGTAACGGTATCCTCTACAGGTGCGAGCGGGACCAGCGAGAACAGCGGGTCTGTTAGCCTGGGACAGAACGAGGCCAAGGTAATCATGACCACCGGCGGTGGCGACCAGCAGAAGGTCCTCAAGTCGGCGGCGGGACAGGCAACGCCATTGTACAACCAGTTCCCCTACCTGGCCACCTTCCCCAGCAACAGCAACACGAACACAGCCAGCACCACCGTGACGACGTCGAATGCAAGCGCGGCCGGGGTGGGGGCTGTGTCAGCGGGCGGAGCCGGTGGGACGACCACCACAACCGCCTACTATCCCATGTACCACAATGGCTTCCAGCTGGGCATCGGGCCGAGCGCCGTGCCGCCGCCCTTCACCCCGGTCCACTTTGCCAGCGCCAGCGGCGGCAGCAGTCCCACATCCACGGGCCAGTACAACATACTGACGGCGACCTCTACCAATCCCACGCTGACCGTCACCAGCCTGGGGCATCAGCAGCAGCAGCAGCAGGCCCAGCAGCAGGCGCAGGAGCAGATCGTTCCGACGGTTGGCCGTGGAAGGCCGCGAAAGAACGTGATGGTGAGCCACGCGGGCGGCGAGGAGCAGCTGAAGGTGAACACACTGCTGGAGCATGAGCTGAACCAGATGCTCGCCGTCCCACAGCTGAGCAGCGCCCCGAGGCGCGGCCGGCCCCTCTCGCAGCCGACGCAGCAGGATCTTGGTGGATCGCAGGGCCACATACATGTACATTCCACGGCTGACGGGGACAACAGATCGCCGGGCACGCCACGGCGCAGCGGTCCCAACAAGTACGAGACGAAGGATGAGAAGCGCCTGCGGCTGGACAAGATGGCCGCCCATCAGCGGGCGGTGCGGGCGAATGAGACGCCCGATCAGCGGGCCGTACGCCTGCAGAAGCTCAGCGAGCGGGCACGGTTGAAGCGCGCCCAGATCCGGGCAACGGAAAACAACGATGAGCGCAAGGAGCGGCTCTCCAAGCAGGCCGAGTACGCTCGGATGCGACGCATGCGCAGCCACACGCCGCGCAGCAGCTCCGCCAGCGCCGAGTTTCGGGCCAAAACGGAGGAGGATACCTCCGAGCAGCTGTACGAGACGGATGACGGCGTCGGCGTTGGCTCGGGCGACAGTTTCGTGACGGTCGTCAAATCGGACTCCCAGCTGGACGGCGATAACTCCAACGATGAGCTGGCGACGCTTCAGCTGCAGCAGCACGAGATCCAGCAGATTGCCGGCAACCTACAGCAGCATCCGCACCATGAGGCCATCGTGCTTAACCAGCAGCACCGCCTGGTGACACTCGGCCAGCACCAGCAGGGCTACAGCAAGCTGCAGACTGTCAAGGACTATGCCGCCACCAGCGGCGGTGCAGGAGTGACAGGAGGAGGCTCTGGCTCCGGTGGGGGATCCAGTGCCGGTGGCGGTGGTGGCAACGGCGCCGGGGCACCCGAGAACAACGACATGCTGAAGATACTCGAGCCGATCATCGTAATGAAGACCAAATGAGAGTCGAGAAGGCGCCACAGTCGCGCCATGAATCGCTAGAAAAGCAAACGAACCCGCTGCAGTGGCGTTCGAGGAGGGTGAATGGGGTGCGGTGCGGTGCGAGATCCATTGGAGAAGTTCGTGGAAGAAACGGAGTGTCTATAGCTAGCAATAAGAGTGTTTTTTTTTATTGTATGTGTTTTTTGTCATTGTGCAATTTTGTGTGTTTGTCCGTGTGTAAAAAGTGGAAGGGACTGAGAAGAGGATGCAGAGGAGCCACTTGGTTAAGGTTGAAGCATGCACAACAAATAACCATTCACCCACCCACCCAACACCCCCAATCCCAGTCCCACTACCCAACCCTCCCCCACACTCTCTGTCAAGCACATGGTAACTGTGAAGCAGTGGCAATCCGCACAAGAACTGCTTGCATTGTGGGCGGGCAGCAGTCACGCGACGAAACGGAAACGGTGCACAGCTAAATGTGAAGAGAGATCAACTAATCATAATCCAGATTATGTAGCGCGTAACCAGATCACTAAGTAGATTGTATGTATTAATTATTAATTTTTTAAATTAGCAAAACATACAAATAAATCTAATAAGAAAATGCATTTTTTTTAAATGCATCGGGGGTTTGGGGTCTATCGATAGAATCTATCGCAATCGATTCAGACTATTTGCCAGCACTAATACATGTTTGCCATGTTCAAAACATTGCACAGCGTGGATACAGAATACTCGGCCGATTCGGTAGAGTGGTGTGTCCAGGATGATCAGCATGCCAGGTACTTTGCCTGCGGAACCTACCAACTGGTTCAATTGGAGCAGGGGGAAGGAGAGGACGATGAGACCACCAAGAAGCGGCCACGCAAGGGACGCGTTTACCTGTACCACTTTGAGACAGGCAGCGGAGCACTGGAGCGGCTGCAGAGCATTGAGACGGCGGCCATACTGGACATGAAGTGGCTGCCAGCATGGAGCAGCGACAGTGGCCCACTGCTGGCCACAGCCAACGCCTTGGGCGAGGTGGAAATCTACGAGCTGCTGGCGGACGAAAAACAGCTGCAAAAACGCACGTGCCTGGCTCTGACGACTGCGTCTGCGGCTGCTGAGGCTCCACTGGCCCTGGCCCTGGACTGGCAACGCGATGGAGATGCCGTGCAGCTGGTAGTCTCGGATTCGAAAGGAAATATCAGCCATTTGCGCTACACCGCGCAGGGAGAGCTGTCCGTTGTGGGCACATGGAATGCGCATGGATTTGAGGCCTGGACCTGTACCTTTGACCGCTGGACGCCGCAGCGCGTGTACAGCGGCGGCGACGATTGCCTTCTCCTCGCCCACGATTTGCGCACGGAGCAGCGTGTGTGGACGAACAGGGCGCACCAGGCGGGCGTTACCTGTCTGCTCAGCCATCCGCAGCATGAGCACCATCTGCTCACGGGCAGCTATGACGAGCAGCTGCGTCTCTTCGACACGCGCGCCATGAAGCGCACGCTGGCCGAAGTGAATCTGGGTGGCGGCATCTGGCGCCTCAAGCCGCATCCCCAGCGACTGGACGTCATCCTGGCCGCCTGCATGTACACGAACTTTAGCGTCGTTCAACTCGACCTCAAGGATTCGGCACTAACGCTGCTGGGCACCTACGAGGAGCATTCGAGCATTTGTTATGGCGCCGACTGGCATCCAAATCTAACCGAGGATGATGGACTAACACACATGGCCACCTGTTCCTTCTATGATCACAAAATGTGCGTGAGCAGCGTTCATCTTGGCTGTGTTAAGTCGGAATAAACAACAAATAAATGTAAATTGTTTTTCATATCTCGATATATTCGTTATTTGCTCCATCTCTGGCGAACCAGAGTTGCGCACTATGTATCGATAGCAACAGGGTTGATTCGAATAACAGTGATGAGAGATCTTTTTTTTCCCACCACAATTGCCAATCCAATTCAAAATGAACGAAATGAACACCAAATCGCTGAAACAAGAGCTCAACACCATCCAGGCGGCCCACCAGTACATTGCAAAATACGTGGACGATACCATTGAGAACATCGAGCAGATCAAGTCCTGGCCGGAGTCATCCAGCGCCCTCAACGAGCAAACATTGAGGCTGATCAAGGAGCATCATGAAGCGCAGGTGGAAGAGCAAGCGCTTCAGTCGCGCATCAAATCATTGGGTGAGCGTTAATAATGGTTAAACATATGCAAAATACAAATATGAACTGCCTGCTCGCCTCAGGTAACGATAAAAACGTGGAGGATGCCTTCGCGTGCATCGTGGAGAATCTTCATCATCTTGGCTGCAGCCTAAAGCCCATCCTCGACGAGCACTCACAGACCCTCTACATGTTCGACTTTGGCGACAATCAATCGCTGACAGTGCAGTGCAATGGCGGCTGCATACGCCTCATCGACATGAGTCCGCGTCGCCAGAACTTTGCCCAGATAAAGCTCTTCCTGGAGCAAAGCCAGGACCTCATGGGCTTGATCAGCAGCCTGGGCATGGGCTAAATTCGAGTGCAAACTCTGCTCGTGCGGCTAGTTTCGAATTGTTTATAAATACATATGTAAAGTATAGGTATCACACGCTTTTCCATTTGATTTTATCAGAGTAACAAGTAAGACGAAGCATCTGCGTCTATGGGGCCACCACATTCTGAATCCAGTTGAGGGCGCCGCGAATGCGACGCAGCCGTGCGCGCGCCAGGAAGCTGCAGATCAGCAAGTATTCCACATAGGCGCGCTGTCCTGTGGCAGCGCCGGCGCTCGGGTGCAGCTGCGGGCGACCCTCGCACATAATCTTGGTGGTAAGCGAGAGCAGCCACTGCAGAATCTGCCAAAGGAACGAAGGGTGAGAGAGAGAGAGAGTCAAATAAGGACCACTGGCTGCTGACTCACCTCGGAGCTGTTGGGCATGCCGCCAGCCTTGAGCCAGTTGGATGGCGCCCAGAGGAACAGCTGCACCACATTGGCCGCAATGTCCGGACTGACCCGCTTGGACGGGCTGGGATTGAGGATGTTGTAGACGAGCTGCTGCAGCAGCGGCGGGCAGGCGTCGCTCATGGGCGGCAGCTGCTCCTGCTTGTAGTCGCTGTTCCGCAGCGAATAAGTGAGCTCGCCGCGCTCGTGCGCCAGCCCGCCGCTGCACGAGTAGAAGGGATTGCGCATGCCGAAGATCTCGTAGGCCAGCGCGCCGCAGGCCCACAGATCGGCCTTGCCGTAGTTGAGCACCGCAAAGGGGCCCGGCATCGTGTTGAATATCTCTGGCGCCATCAGAGCCGCATTGCCGCCCTTGTCGACATCGTGCGAGACGTAGGGCAGCCGCAGGCCATGCACCTTGTCCGCCAAGCAGCAGCCAAAGTCGGACAGCACCAGCACCGGCGACTTGTCGTCCTGCAGCTCGATGAGCACATTGTCCGACTTCAGGTCGCGATGGGCCACACCGTGGCGGCTGAGATGGGTGACGGCCTCGAGCATTTGGGCCAGCAGCAGGATGCGCGTGCGCGTGCTCAGCTCCTGCGTGTCGAGCAGGCCGCGCAGGCTGTGATCGTAGCGCTTCATCAGCAGGTAGAGCGACATGTTGCGGCCATAGCCCTGCGGATTGATGCGCTGCGGCTGGGCGATCGGGTAGAGCAGATGGCCGTCGGGAAAGTTGCGCACTTCGTCGCAGAAGAAGCCGAACATGCAGACGATATTCGGATGCGGCGGCAGCACCAGCGTTTGGTTCTGCAGCAGGCGCTCCCACTCCTCGGCCGCTGTGTTCATGCGCCGCTGGCGCGCCGGCACCGTCTCCTTGTACATGGCCCGGAGTATGGACAGGGCGTTGCTCTGGATGTCGTAGTTGAACATCATCTTGAGGGCCAGCGGGTAGGCGTCAATGGAGCTCTCCAATTTGCCAGCCAGCCGTGGACTCTGTTGCGGCACGAAACAAAACAATTTAAGGATACAAACAGACAAGCGATTCCAGCTGGATCTTTACCATTGCAGGGGATACGCCAGCTGGCTCGGTCTCCCGCTCGGTCTCCAGCTCCTGTTCGCGCCTCATGGCGCCCACAAAATCGCTCGCCGCCGAGGGTTGACTGTAGCTCAGGATGTTGTCCACAGAGCCGCCAAAGTTGTGCACAAATCGCGACATATTCTGCAGCGGCGTCATCAGCTCGTGACGCCACACAGTCGATGCACTGGCCGCTGTGGGCACAGCTGAAGGCACGGGCGGCACCTCGGGATCAGAGCCGAGCTCTGAGCTCTCTTTTTGGCTCTTCTTGAAGTTGGCCGCGTAGACAACGGCCGCACAGCCTTTGGCTATGGGCGCACCCACTTCGAGGTCGTCGATGGTGAAGTTGCTGTTGAGCGTCTCGGAGATCTCGTCCTTGTTCCAGGCGTTCTGCAGGCGGCTGGCAGCCTCGCGTATCTCCCAGCAAACGCCCTCGAGCTCATCCTCCTTGCTGAGCACACCCGAGCCGGTGGCCAGGCTCACACCAATCAGAGCAAAGAACGGCGCCGAGTCGCCGTAGAAGAGCTTGCGTGTGGCCCGCTTGCGCAGCTCCTCCGAGTAGTTTGTGGTGACGCGACTCAAGATGTTGTCGATGAAGAGCTTGCGCGCCTGCTGGCCGATGCGGAAGAGGCCACTGCCGCTGCCACTGGACGGGACGCCATTGCGGGGCAGGACACTGACCGGCGATGGTGCCGATCTGGCCACCTGCTGTGGCGCATTCTGCTGGCAGAGATTGCATGAGATTTGTGCTACTTGGGGAGCTGTTGGCGACTTGGCACTCACCCGCGTTGCATTTGCCGCGGCGCTGGAGGATGGTAGGGGAAAGCCTCGCTTGCTGCGTGTTTTCAAAGGGTTTGGCTCCAAAATGTTGGCGTGTATCTCACGGTGACAGTAGCTGCGCAGAATGTAGCGACCATGTTTGATCAGTCGCACGGTCAACAGTCTCACAGACATCTTTCCCTGCGGCTGCCGTCGTAGTACTGTGCTGCCTGCGAACACAGCAATGGATGAGGATCGTTTCAACACTTGACTATCCATCCACACATCCGTCGGTGTGTGCTCACCTTTATTCTTATTTTCCTATAAACGTTCAACGCCACTGCGGGGGCGCCCTGCCCTTCAGTATTTACTGTACGATGGTAATCGCGTGTGTAATCGATATCGTTCGTCTGCAAAACAGCTGCTGCAGTCTGGAGGGAGTGTGTGTATGTGTGTGTCTATGTTTTTGCGTCGTAAAATGAACCATGAACTAAATTGCAATAACGAAAAAAATATGGGGGCGAAACTGATTTTTTTTTTAGATTTCTTATTGTGTTGTGCTTGATAGAATTTTCTTTTTAGACTGTAAATTTACGAGTGCCCATGCCGGCCCTGAAATGGTTGCTATGTTGTCCGAGGTTCTGCCTACTTGAAGCACAGCACGTTGAATCGAAATCTGGTCGAAAGCAAATACAAACACAAGTTAAAGCCAAAAATATTGTCGTTAGATAATCGAGTGTGTACGGCACTAGTGTCGGTTATAATCACGGATTCGTTGCACTGGGTGGAAAAATGTTGCTGGCAATGCCCAGAGACACTTGTTAGTTCGTATATTTGCCGTTTCTGGCGGATTTGGAGCAAGAATATTGCGATAAAGACAAAGAAAAACTTACAAACACAAATACAAAGACAGCTGTCGCTGTCAGTTCTAGTGCAGGGCTGCATTATCTAGGCGACGATGATTTAGCCATAGCGATGACACACAGCAAATATCGATTGCTATTGAGCTTTATTTGAGCTAACGGATAAATTTAATATGAACTAATAGTGAAATCAAATCTATTTGGGGCCGAGCATCTTCTTGGGGTCAACCCACTCCTTGAACTGCTGCTCGGTGACGCCAGCCTTGAGTGCCTCCTCCTTGAGTGTGGTGCCATTCTTGTGCGCCGTCTTGGCAATTGCGGCCGCCTTGTCGTAGCCAATGTGCGGATTAAGTGCCGTCACTAGCATCAGGGACTCGTTCATGATCTTGGCAATGCGCTCATTATTCGGCTTGATGCCCTCCACACAGTTCTTGCTGAAGTTCTTGCTACCATCGGCTGCAAGCAACACAAATCAGTTGTACGCACACCACCTCCCCCCGTATCCCCCCACTTACCCAGCAACCGTATGGAACGCAGCACATTGGACACGATCAGCGGCTTGAAGACGTTCAGCTCAAAGTGTCCGTTGGCACCGCCGATGGTCACGGCCACCTGGTTGCCCATCACCTGGGCACAGATCATGGTCAGCGACTCACACTGCGTGGGATTCACCTTCCCAGGCATAATCGAGCTGCCCGGCTCGTTCTCCGGCAGCATAAGTTCCCCCAATCCGCAGCGTGGACCCGAGCCCAGCAGGCGGATGTCGTTGCCAATCTTCATGAGGCTGACGGCAATCGTGTTGAGTACGCCGTGCACCTCCACCATGGCGTCGCGAGCGCCGAGCGCCTCGAAGAAGTTCGGAGCCTTCACAAAGGGCAGGCAGGTGAGGTCGGCAATGCGCTTGGACACCTTCTCGGCGAATCCCTTGTGGGTGTTGAGGCCAGTGCCGACGGCTGTGCCGCCCAGGGCCAGCTCATAGACACGCGGCAGACACCCGTTGATTCTGTCCAGGCCATAGGTGAGCTGCTGGGCATAGCCGCTGAACTCCTGCCCGAGCGTCAACGGCACCGCGTCCATCAAATGTGTGCGCCCAATCTTGATAATGTTCTTGAACTCCTTCGACTTGCACTTGAGCGCGTCCCGCAAATGTGTCAGCGAAGGGATGAGCCGCTCGTTCAGCTCCATTCCCACCGAAATGTGAATGGCAGCCGGAAAGGTGTCGTTGGAGCTCTGCGACTTGTTCACGTGATCATTGGGGTGGACGGGCTGCTTGGAGCCCAATTGGCCGCCCATTGCCTTGATGGCTGCATTGCTGATCACCTCATTTGTGTTCATGTTGGTCTGTGTGCCGGAGCCCGTCTGCCAAATGACCAGCGGGAAGTGCCCGCGCTTGTACAGCTTGCCCGAGATCACATCGTCGCAGGCACACGAAATGGCATCCGATATTTTGCCCTCCAGTCCGTAGTCTCGGTTCACCTCGGCGCAGGCCTTTTTCAGTATGCCCATGGCCTGGATCACTGGCATCTGTGTGGGAGTTCAGTCTCTAGAGGGGCCTGCATAGGGGGTCAATGGGTCATAGCTACCGGCATGCGCTCCCCAATGTCACCAATGGGAAAGTTCAACTTGGAGCGCATCGTCTGTGCGCCAAATAACATCTTCGCCGGCACCTTCAGCTCCCCAAACGTATCCTTCTCCATGCGAAACTTGCCAACCTTCGGCTTGCCCTTGCCGCCGAGGCTCGCCGACATCCGAAGGCCTCGTGTGGGGCCCACCAATAGGCGGGTAACAAGCGACATTTTTGAACTGAATTTTTGGGAAAATTTGTAAGTCTATTCGACAAGCGATTTATTGGGCGACTGGCAAAAACATTCATGAAGCAAAGTTCTAGACAGACGGCAGCCTACTTGGGTCCCAGCATTTCCTCGGGCTTGACCCAGTCGTTGAACTGCTGCTCGGTGAGGTAGCCCAGATTGATGGCCTCCTCCTTGAGCGTGGTGCCGTTCTTGTGCGCCGTCTTGGCTATCTTCGCAGCCTTGTCGTAGCCAATGTGCGGATTGAGGGCCGTCACCAGCATCAGCGACTCGTTCATGATCTTGGCAATGTTCTCGCGATTCGCCTGAATGCCGTTCACACAGTTGGCGGTGAAGGTGCGACTGCCGTCAGCTGCAACAAGCCAAGAAATTAGCAAAGAGAAACACGAACAGAAGCATCTCTCCCTCTACTCACAGAGCAGCCGAATGGAGCGCAGCACATTGGACACGATCAGCGGCTTGAAGACGTTCAGCTCAAAGTGTCCGTTGGCCCCGCCGATGGTCACGGCCACCTGGTTGCCCATCACCTGGGCGGACAGCATGGTGAGGGACTCGCACTGCGTGGGATTCACCTTGCCGGGCATGATGGAGCTGCCGGGCTCGTTCTCGGGCAGGGAGAGCTCGCCCAGGCCGCAGCGAGGACCCGAGCCGAGGAAGCGAATGTCGTTGGCAATCTTCATGAGGCTGACGGCAATCGTGTTGAGTACGCCGTGCACCTCCACCATGGCGTCGCGGGCGGCCAGGGCCTCGAATTTGTTGGGCGCCGTCACGAAGGGCAGGCTGGTCAGCTGGGCGATCTTGGCGGCGCACTTCTCGGCGAATCCCTTGCGGGTGTTGAGGCCGGTGCCGACGGCTGTGCCGCCCAGGGCCAGCTCATAGACACGCGGCAGGCAGGCATCGATGCGCTCCTGGGCGTAGGCCAGCTGCTGGGCATAGCCGCTGAACTCCTGCCCGAGCGTCAATGGCACCGCGTCCATGGTGTGGGTGCGGCCGATCTTGATGATGTCCTTGAACTCCTTCGACTTGGCGGCCAGCGCATCGTGCAGCGTCTTGATGGCCGGCTTCAGGTTGTTGTTCAGCTCCAGGGCCACCGAAATGTGAATGGCAGTGGGGAAGGTGTCGTTGGAGCTCTGCGACTTGTTCACGTGATCATTGGGATGCACGGGCGTCTTCGATCCAAGCTTGCCGCCCAGCAGCTCAATGGCACGATTGCTAATCACCTGCGCCGGGAAGAAGGTTCTATGAATTGTTTATGGCAATTGCTAGCCCCGCGACTCACCTCGTTGACATTCATGTTGCTCTGGGTGCCGGAGCCTGTTTGCCAGATGACAAGGGGAAAATGATCGTCGTACAGCTTGCCCGAGATCACATCATCGGCGGCCTGCGAGATGGCCTCGCTCACCTTACTGTCCAGCCCGAATTCCTTGTTCACTTCGGCAGCGGCCTTCTTGAGGATGCCCATGGCCTGCACCACAGGTTTCTGTACGACAGAGAGAGAGAGATAGAGAGATGAATATTTATTGGGCGAAAAGTGTGTGGAAAAACCTACGGGCATACGCTCTGTCTTTCCGCCAATGGGAAAGTTGATCTGAGAGCGCATCGTCTGGGCGCCATAATACTTGTCCGCGGGCACCTTGAGCTCACCGAACGTGTCGCTTTCCACGCGGAACTCCTGGGAGGCCTGCAAGCAGTGCAAAAGAACAGTTAGTGTAAGTTTTCGCTGACGTCAATTGGCAGTGGATGAATGCGGGCTGTTGCTCTGACCATTTCAAAGGAGATAAGTTGATTGAATCAAATGGCGAGCACTCGGATTATAAATGGCTGTGATTGCTGCTGCTGCTGCTGCTGGTACTGTGCTCAGATAAGGTGGGGGGACCATAAAACCTTGTCGGAGCGCGAAATTCCAGACAGAGCGAGCGAGCGAGCGAACGCTCTCCTCAAGCAGTGCGCGGCCATGGATTGGAAGGGAGGTGGGTGCTGGGTGTTGGCGGCGTGTGAAGACTCTGCCCGGCATGGGGTGCTTTGCTAATCAGCTGAGTCTACCTCACACTTAAATATATGTATGTGTGTGCGTGTGTGTGTGTGTGTGTGTGGAATCTATCTATGCCCAAGTGCTTGTACATTATCATTTACAGTTACCAGGATTATCGCATGGCTCAGTGAGGGTATGGCATGTGTCGGCACTGCACTGCTTTTCAATATACAATCAACCGGTTTACACAATGTCTTGAATTGCCGAAACTAGAATTGTCAGATCAGCGAATTTCGTTGCTAAATTTTTTCTCCTGCTTACAACTCGTTTCACTATCTGTTGTTGTTGCTGCTCTTTCATTTTAATTTCGAGGTGCGAAAGAGTGGAGCGAGCGAGCGAACACAGAGCGAATAATTTTTTCTGTGAGTAAAATCAATATGCCAATTGGAGTCCAAGTGAACGGGATCCACAAGGTGTCGGATTGACTGCCTTCCAACTGGATCAAAGTGAAACTGCTCTACCGACTACAATTATTCGCAATCCACAAGTGGCAGAATGTTTCCAGTTGGTAAACTGTTTTCGGACAAACTTCTTCAGCTGTCCCAGGGGCTGGAGGCAGTGACATCCATTGTACCAGCGCCGCCCACATACACAGGTGATTACGAAACGCCGGCAAGCGGACAGATTTCGACCCATCATTTCAGAACACTCTCGACCGGTGCTCACAATGGCTAATAGACATGGTTTTGGCCAGCAACGTTACATAAGCGGATGGGCTGTGCACGATCCTTACCATTCTCAGGCTGAAGGCAGTCGAGGCCCATGGCTGTGTCAACTGTTGCACGCCGCGAAGCGTGGAGCGCTGCAGTAAAGGTAGAACCATCTTTTCGAATATAGTTAATGTTTGTTATTTTTGAAAAAATTGCCGGTTCTTAATCACTTTCGCCTGCCCAGCTGTGTGACCGCGGATTCATCGATCAAATTACCGCACAACCCTAAAAATATACCCAAATATACCTTCTCATTTTCTAAATATACCGTTCATATACCGTAGTCTTGAATCATTTTCATCGATTTGGATGTTCTATATAATATTTTGAACTCTCTCAGGACTCAAAAATATTATCCGATGTATCAATCAATTCTCCACAATATTGGTTAGTTTTCCTGACTTCTTTTTATTCGATTGCTAACAAAATGTTTGGTAATGATTTGTTTACAGTTTTGTAGAAAATGAATGAATCGGTTAAAAATATATATTCTGAGGTCCGAACTAGCTCGCAATAGCCGAAAATCAATATCGAATATAGTTTCGTTCATTAACCCCTTGTCGACCAGTTTCATTCTGAAAGTATATGTTTTTCATATGTAGCAATTGTGTAGTTACCATGTAAAAAGTTACATTTTCTAGTACCTTCTTTGTGTAAACCTTTTATTAATAGCAATACAATAAAGGTGGTCTAAGGATAGCCAGCCGGAAAAAAATCGATTCGTCAATCTGATACAATTATAAGTTTAGTGATGAGGATCTTAGTTACTTTGTAATAAGAAATAGAATAACAAAATTGAGGAACATGATTTTCCTCGGTATATTTTTAAAATGAGAATGTATATTTTGGTATATTCCTGAGGGTCACACGGTATACTTCATTAATAGATCAGCGGTCACACTGACTGCATCCCCAGCTTGCGTAAAATAACATAATTTTGTTAAAACGCGCACCTTGCCGCAGATGCATAGCAAAACCAGCTTAGCAAAATCAACTGTAAGTCGTGAAGTGCCTTGTCGTCGTAACAATAAGATAGGGTTTTTTTTTGCAATAGTGAATAGAGTAGCCGGCAATGCGGAAGCAGCATCAAACCATACAAACGCTAGAACAACTTCTTCGGTGTTTCGATTGAGAGTGCAGCAGCAAGCTGGCTCTGGGCGACTGGAAATCAAACTTAACCGTTTTTGGTTTGTTTGCCGCGTAAAGTTATTGGAAAAAAGTGTGTGTTTGTTTGGTGTGTGATAAAACTAAAGAACGTTCCAAAAAAGTGAAGATTTGTGCATTTAGTGTGTGAGAGAGAGAACGAGAGAACTAAACACAGTTCACAGTTAGGCCTGGCACATGGGTAACTGTGTTTTCCTCTCTTTATGGCCTGCACTATTACCCTAGCTGTACCACTACATTGTGTGCGAGCGGGCCAGCATGCATCGCGGGTCGCAGTTGTCGCAGCCGCCGCCGTTACCACGCTCTCTCTCTCTCTCTATCTATCTGTTTGTCTGTAGCCTCCACGCTCTCTTGCGTGAGTGTGAGTGCCGCCGAGTGCGTTTGTACATGACATGCACAATAGGAAAAAGCAACAAAAACTAGTAGTTTTACTAGCAAGTGCTGCAAATTGTTAGATTAAATATTTAGCCAAAGCATTTGCATTTGGGACTTGCGTGTATCAAAGTTAGTGTGTGTTCTTCCCTCCCTCACTGTGTGTGTGTGTTATTGATGTCCTTGACATAATTTGCTATTGGTCATGCATTTTTGGGGGCGCAAAGCCATCGATTATTTGTTTCTCACCACCGCACACACACACACACACACCACACACCCTCTTCCTCTCACGATCTGGACTCTCTCGTCATACACGAATAATGGTAAGGCAGTCCCGCACTGCTTGCTCTTTTTGTGTCACATGTTTATAAAAGGAGGCCGCTACTTTCGACTGCCTTTCCTTAAATTTAGTTATAACTTGGCTCCTGCCTTGCTTCCCATCTCTCTCGCTCTCTCTCTTTGGGTTAGGGATGACGGCCACCGCCATGCACTGCCCTGCTGTTGTCTGTGGCCCTCTTTCTTATCACACTTTGCACATGGCCATTCCTCTGCTGCTGCTGCTGATAAGGTGCAAAAAGAACAAGAACCAACCGCATAACGGATATGGAGGTATACCGCATTCCCACCGCCTTTTGTGCGATATTTATAGTCGGCTTCTGGCTCCCACAGAGCTCCATTTTTGAAGAATTATATCTCTACCCGCTCTACCCTCACTCTTGTCGACTTGTGTGTTGACCTTCTGTATTTGTACATGCACACACACAAACTTACATATGTGTATGTGTGTGACATAAACAACAGCAGCAGCAGCCACAGCAGCTCTCGATTATTGATGAATCTTTTCCAAGTCACGGACTAAAAATAGTACAAGCATGAGGAGAGTGCCGTTGCTTTGGTATCGCTTGATTATGGCTGCAAGAAAGAGAGACCCAAGGTTCATTGTCCTTGATCGATGGAGAAAGAAAACATTTGTCTAGTACTAGAGAGCGAGAGAGTGCAAAGAGAGTGTCTTTATGCGTGTGTGTGTGTGTGTGTGTGCGCGCATTGAACCCCGAATGAGGAGAGTGCAGAGTGCGTGCTGGTGAGAGGAGTGGTAACGTGGCGTAAGCAAGAGCAGTCCCATGCGGGTAGGTGATTTTGTTTAGTTCGATGACTTTTGACACTCGATCAACTTCCAAGAGAGCGGGCTAACGGTATCTACTAATCATGAAATTTCACACGCTTCCCCCTTGCCTTTTCCAGTTAAAGCTCAGCCCTTCCAGCGAAGCGGCGGCGGCACCCAATTTCTTATCAGTGGGGGTCCCGTGGGTGCGACATGTTCGTGCATGCTTGCAGGCTTGAGTCACAAAATGTGTACCCGGCTTTATCAGTTGTGTGTCTGCTGGGTGAGACCGGTGCTGCGTACCTGCCACGGCGTAGGGTGGGTTGGTGCTGGTGCTGGTTGTGCTTGTGGTTGTACCTGCGAATCAATAACCTTATCTGCCCCTTTTTGACGGGAAACGAAAACTCGAACTCGAACTCAAACTCAAAGTGAAATTGTTGTAATTGAAACGCCGGCTTAGTCATTGCTTCCCTGCTTTCAAGTAGACTGTGTCTAGATTTTCAAATCAGTATTAGATCGTTGCTCACCCGAAACAGTCACGTCATACGTCTCCCCTCCAAATATATTTTCTATGAACCAACAACGACCGACCATAAGGAAGCCGAAGAACGAAGAAAACTGTATGAAATAATCAACAACAAAGTGAAGTAGAGAAAAGCAGGAGAAAGAGTGAAAAACCCCAATGCGGAAGTGTCTAAGCTGAGTAAGTTTCACCCAAACAGAAAGCCTCCCCACCACCCCCCACCCTGTGTCGGCGATCCCATGCCGCAAACAAGCAACACTTAACGCCCATAAATTAATTAGGTCTAGACACGCCAAATGCCAGCTAGATGCAGCCCATAGTGGCCGCGTGCCATTGACCACCATCACAGGGAATGGGAACTGGAATGGGAATGGGAAAGGGAACTGGAATGGGAAAGGGAGGGGCGGGGATTGGCTTCGTGATATGATGGGGCGGATCTAATTAGCAGGTCGAAAGCCTCTCTTTTCGTATGCATAACGCACTACCGAGAAGATCCATCCAAAAATACATGACAGCCAACAGAAGAACTCTCCGCTGTGTTCGATGGATTTTTGGTTGGGGGTTTCTGGCTTTGGGCTGTGTCGTGTTGTGTCCGTGATTGATACGCCCCCATGATGTGAACACAAAATACAAGAAAATACAAGAAAATAGAAAGGCAATTGCTGTTGCCTGACTGGATTATCCATGCCTAAGAAAGAATCGCGACTCGCGACTGGCAAGCAGACAGACCACAAGACGTTGATTAATGGCCCAACGACAGGCCCAAACTGTCGTCGCGCCAAACACCAACAAAAATAAATTACAATTTTATTCAAATTCGAAAGCCACAAAAGAACTATTCAAATTAATTATCTACGAATATTCCCCTCCGTCTTTTGTTCTCTCTTGCAGCTTCCTTCCATCTATACATATATTTTGTATCATTAATTCTTGGATCTCAAGCCAGCGATTTATTTTGCTACCGATCGACCATCGACCCTGCTATCTGGAGAATTTTGTTGCATTTTTGCGTTACGTTTTTGTTTGTTTGCACACAAAAATAAACAAACCCCCACCCGCACCCCCCACCAAGCATAAGACGACACGTGGAGGGGATCCTACAGAGATCTGAGGCGCTAAGATGTTTAGTCCGGAATATGAGAAGCGCATCCTGAAGCACTGCAGTCCGGTGGCACGTAATCTATTTGATAATTTGGAATCGTCTACAACACCCACGTCGCTGGATCGCTTCATACCATGCAGGTGAGTGGCGAGAAAATATTCAGTGGGTAATTCGAAGGATAGCCAGAGGGCAAGGAAATCATCTGTGAAGGAAGAGCTCAATGAACTCTGTCAGACTTTGAGCCCGTTATTCGTTCTGCTACGTCATGTTTGCCGCTTTGAAATTGTATGCTGAAAAACGTGAGAGCACAAAAAAAGGCTACCATCTCCGATCGTTGCCAGATCCAATGGCTATAAAATACCTTCCGACGAATCAAGGGGTATTCCAATGAGAAGAGAAACAACGACAAAAACACAGCTGGCGGAAGGGCGTTTGGGTGAGGTGCCCCACCGTATATGGCTTATGAATTTCCCGCCTGGCTGCGCCTCGTTGGGGCCATAACGGTGTTTCTATGTCCGCCCATAAAAGGCAACAGCAAAAGCAACATCAGCTCGCGCTCTCGCTCTCTCTCTCTCTTTCGCTTTCTCTTACACTGGCTAATGAGTTCCGCGTAGAGAGCAAGCCAAAAGAGAAGAGAAGAGAAGCGAAGCGAAGAGAGCACAGCGAGTGCAGAGATCATTGTTCTAACAATAACAAAACTTCAAAAATATTCAACTTCATGGGAAAAACAAGGAAAACTGAACTTTGGCTTTTTGCTGGAAGCACGAGAGATGACGAATGATAGAGGGAGAGAGAGAGAGAGGGAGAGCGACACAGAAGTTGCAAGAGAGTTCGCTGGAAGCGAAACGCATGTCGTAAAGTTGTTTTTTGTTTATTCTTGAAAAAGGTAATTAGCGTTTCTTCACCTTTCATCTGGCTTCAGCATAAAAGCCATGCTTGGCGTGCACATCCTCTAGCACGTGCATACAGTTAAGGTTCAAGAGTTTAGCTCTTTGGAAGCGCCTTTGATCTTTGATCAGTTTTTACCACTGTACATGAGATATATTTTCGCCTAATGTTCTCTCTCTTGCTCCTAGAAAGTCTCTCAGTATACGAAAAATTTGAGTCTTCACTCAAGGAATGAATCTCTTTGAATCTCTCGCCACACAACCTTTTTCGATTGAAATGAAATTGTCATTCGACCCTGCCATCCGGGACGTACCTTCCACCTCATCACCTCCCACAGTCACCTCTCCCTGCTGTGAGTGCTGCTCATCCGCTCATCCGTTCATGAAATTTGATTTATTTGAGGTGGAAGTGAACACTTGAAATGCGTTTGTCAGATAATCAGAAACGGACGGACGGACGGGCGGACGGGCGGACCGACCGACGCTTATTGCATTCGTAAACAGTTTTTCAACACGAAGAGGAGTGCACTGCAATCCGTGGGGTGGGGCTGGGACTGTGACTGTGACTGGTGTTTGGGGGACAATGGGTTAGAATTCTCGCACACTTGGCCAACAAATTTCATGGCAAATTATGAACGCCATTTGTTGTTGCGAAAGTTTTTGGTTTTTGTTTGGTTTTTGTGCGAATTTTGCACAATTTGACCGTCAATAATTGTTGTTTGCACGTTGCACACGTTTTTTATGTTTTTATGGGCTACAAAAAATAATAACAATTCGCTTCCAGAGCGGAGTGGAATTTGAACGCGTTTGCATAAAATTATTTACTGCTGTCTGGCTTGGGGGGGAATGAAATGATTTCGCAGCAAAGTGAAACGAAGGTTTCATCTGCGATATTCCATGTGCAGCAGCCCCTTGCTGATTGGGAAGAGGAAATCAAATAAGTTGTAAATAATAAATAATGTGAAAATAGTGCATAAATATTTCTGTCCGAAGTTGCTTGCACTTTTTCCACTGTCTAGCCGTAGACGCTCTCGTATTACCCATATGAATACAATTAATTCACTTTTCCAATTACAATTTTTAATTTATTTCGCTTGCTTTTGTTCTTTTTGTTGCCATTTCTTTTGCTCCACTCGTGTGCACAGGGCCAACAACAATTGGCAGACGAACTTTGCGTCGATCAACAAGTCCAATGATAACTCACCACAGACGAGCAAGAAGCAGCGGGACTGTGGGGAGACGGCACGCGATAGTCTGGCGTATTCGTGCCTCTTGAAGAACGAGCTCCTGGGCACGGCCATAGATGATGTGAAGACCGCCGGCGAGGAGCGCAACGAGAATGCCTACACACCAGCAGCCAAGCGAAGTCTCTTCAAATATCAATCCCCCACAAAGCAGGTGAGTCCTCCCCCCAGACCCAGCCCCAGCCCCAGCCCCATTACCATTTCCCATGATGCCCATTGAACTCATGAACCAAAAACTTGAACCCCGAAGTCTGTTGTGTCGCTTGATTGGCGGTGACGATCGCAGAATGCATTTAATTGAATTTGCAGTCGGTGCTAATTGGGCTGACCGCTGGCCCGGTGTCCGCTGTCCGTTGTCCGCTGTCCGCTGTCCGGTGTCGTCTTTCTGCTCTAATTTTTCCCAGACTCAAAAAGTTGAATGAACCGAAAGCAAAGCTGGTCGCTGGTCGCTTCTCTGTGGAAATTCTATGCCTCTCTGCCTTGCCGCGTCTCACGTTTCTTCAGCTTATCTCAGTTTTTCTCTATTACTCGCAGCAAACTCCGGCTTAAGCCTTGCCCAAGTTCAAGCTTCCTTTCGGTGGCTTTCATTGCACTCCTTGTGGCACTTTTGGTTTGCTTTTCCTTTATGGGAAAGTTGCCTTTTCCTCAAACCCTCTTTCCCTCTTTCTGTCGCTCATTTGGTTTCTATTGATCATGGAATGGACTCCCCCCATATCTATGGGGATACACCGGTAGGCCGGTAACCGGTTTGTGGCTGAAAATTGTTTTGACCAGAGTCTGAACCAAAACTGAAACCTCGAGGTGAACACACTTTGATTTCAATGTGCGTGATGCTGCCCGACACACAGATAAATCTATCCATCCATCTATCTATTTCTGATGTGTGTTTGTGGCTGTTTGTGTGTGTATTGCCACAGCCGTTTCCATTGTTCCCGGTCGGTTGCCCATCTATGGACTGATTGTTCAAGTGTTTCGAGGGTCCACAAAAAAACTGTTGCCACTTGTCTTGTGGATTCGGGTTCATCAGCAACATCATTCGTTATTATTTTGACGGAAAGCCTGACATATTTGCCCGCTTAACAGATTTCTGTTCCTTCAATTGCCGTTGCTGACCATTCGCTTTGGCTTAGGTCTCTCCCGCTCCCGCTCCCTCTCTTGTGACTTTTGCTTTGACTCATTTTTGGCAGTTGACACGTTGCCGGATGACAGCAGAAGCAGCCGCCACCAAAAAACAAAGAAAAAGAACAACAAATGGAAAACAAATAAGTGAAAAATTAAATGAAAGGCAAAAGCGTGGAGCACACACACGTTAGAAAACTTCGAAATACTCTCTCAATAAATACTTCGAATCTGAAATGCTTTGGGCAGTAAGAAAAAGTAAAGTTTACAAGTCACGCGGCATGCAGCAGCGTTCATCGGTCAGTTCATTATGTTAGACTTTGGAAAGGGTATCGAATGGAAGCGGACCGCAGCGAAGATGGCATTCCACCAGCATCAACTTCAACTACTACTTCAGTGGTCTAAAACGACACTTGAGTCAATAGCTGTGAAGAGATCTGTGTGTACTCGTTTAACCCGAATGGCTGCCAAATGGAATGGAAGAAAGGAAGGAGCGCGCGCGGCACATGGAGAGGCTTCCCTTGCTTTGGTTTCTATTTTCTGTGGTCAAATGTTTGGCAACTGTCGAATGATTCCGATGGCTTTTGGGCCACAATCACTCACTCCACTCACTCCATTCAGGCATTGAAATCTTTGGCCATTCATCTACATCACGCCCACACAATTAACACGAATATATCCATCTATCTGCGGGGGCCACACCCCAGTTTATGTACACTCAGCCCCAAGTTGCGGGTGCCTTCCTGCCTCTCATAAGAGTCATAACAAATAATATGTAATTCAATTATGTGCGGTCGCAATGTTATTGTCATAAATAATGCTCGGTTGTCTGTCTGTCTGTCTGCCTGCCGTTTGGGGGCACACAGCCAGCACCACAATTTCTCTGCCCTCAACAGTAGTTGGCCACCAAAAATGAATGGTCTCAACACTTTGTTGGACATTTGCTATTGTTTTGATTGGACCTGCTGGGGGATTGGCACTGCCTCTCGCCATCAGGCATTTTGCAATATTTATATTCTCGGAGCATTTTGTGGGCGTGTTCTAAGCTGGAATACATTCATTATCGGTAACTTATTGAAAATGATGTATGGCCTTTGATCTATCATATTAAATGATGATATCAATGCGATAATGAATGTTCTCAGTGCCACCAAAGATTTATTGGTCAGCGCATGGTCTCTGTGTTGGCTGGGAATTCCTCAATTCCTCAACGGTTCTGCACGAGCCAACAAACATTCTGAGGCTTAACTAACAAATAAAAACCATTCGCCGCGCTCTTGCCCGATTATTTCGTGCACCTGTTCCGTTCCGTTCCGTTCCGTTCCATTACCCCCCAACGTTTTTTATGTGTCGTGTCCGACCATTTCGAATAGCCATTAAGAGAATTATAGAAAAAACCACTCTCCACATGGGCCAACAAAAATCTGTTCGTTTTTTATTGTTTGTTGAAATTGTTTTTGTTTTTGTTTTTCATTATAATTATTAATTTATGCAGCAGACATTTGCATTAACATCGCATTAACGATGACTATTTTCGTGGTGGTTTGCTGTGGTTGCTGCTGGTGCTCCCGCTGCTGGTGGCTCTATCTCTGGCGGTGCTGGGCCAGTGATTAAGTTGGTCCGAGATCGCGACAGGTTCACATTACCATTAACATAGCCAACGAGCTACCCCTCCACCTCCTTCACTCACCTTTCTGCCCGTCGGTCTGTGGATTCACGCTCTTTTATTCACATTGGTGTGCGGGTCGCGGGTCCCTCTTTTTTGTACTGTTCTCGGATCTTCGCTGGTTGGCTGTTTATTTGTTTAATTTATAAGCCTGTGCCCCAAGCGCCGCCCACAGGCCCCACAGACAACACACAACAAGAAAGAGAGAGAAAGGCTTACAGACTTTATGGTGACGCAGCATTTGATACCCTCGACGGATCTTGTGGCTAAGGGTTTTACCATAAAATTTCCCCTAAGCGAAAGGCTTTAGTTAATTGTTTGATTGCTAATGGAACTGTGGCAACAAATGCAAATGCAAATGCAAACATATTGTTGGTACATTTTGTGCAACGAAATCATACGATCCTACTGCCAGTCGACAAATAACAGAGAGGTAGTCGGTGTCGAACCGAAAAAAAAGAGGGGCAGCACCGTGTTAGAGGAAATAACACAAAAAAATAACTTGCCGGCCGGCAAGCTAAGCAATTTGAATTGTTTTGTTTGAATGAATGAATGAGGTCTGTGCTGGAGTGCACTGTAAGGTACAGCAACCAACGCTGTTAGCTACCAGAGAGAGACAGAGAGAGAGAGAGAGAGAGGTAGTAACATTGTTGTGCAGAAAATGAAGAGAACAAATACCCCAAAAGAGAAGCACGAAAAAATGACTACAACAAATAGAAAGGTAACTTGTGAGGGCCAGAGGGTCGATTGTAAAGACTCGAATCTATTGGTATAAATTTAAAAATCAAAGTATAAATGTGTAGTGTAGTGTGCCCTGAAAAGGGCAACCAAAAAAGTGGAGTTGTGCTTGTACATGTCTTGCAAGAGATTTGAATCAGGTACAAGCTTTTTGATTTCCTTTTGCCATTTGTCAGAGAGTTTGCCACTGCCACAGCAATGTCTGCATAAGCACATACCCCTTCCCCGCCCCGCCTGTACTTAAGCTTTACGCGTTTTAACAATTGAATTTCTAATAGGCTTACCAACAGTCACAGTCCAGCCGCGGCCAGTCCAGTTCAGACCCCCGTAGCCCCGTCTGCTCTCTGTTTTCGGTGGCATCGAAAAACATTTAAATTTAATGGCAGTTGCTTGTACGCTTTATGGCAAAAGGAGAGAGAGAGAGAGAGAGAAGGAGAAGGAGGAGCACGCAGCTATTTTAACTGCTTTCCAGCGTGTAACATTCCCCAGAAAAATGGAATGGAATGGAATGGAATGGAAGCACAAAGGCCGAAAAGAGAGCCATTAAAAATCTATGTACACATGTATTTAAATGCCCTTTTAGAACTCATGTGTAACGTGGGTTTTTGTATGTAATTTCGCAGAATTTCTGAGCCCATAAAGTTTAATTTTTTTCGATCATAAAACGAAAAATCTGTGAAGTTTATCATGCATGAGGCACTTTCCCGCACTTCATTGGAACGAGCTTTGGTAATGCAACTTCTAGGCTATATTGAAATAAGTATTTCCCCGAGCTGTGCGGTTTCATCCACTGCTACAATTAATTGATTCATTTATTTAATGAATGGTAGAGTATCTAAAAGCATTCCTTTGTATTTTTGTGGTTTTTTAGAGTGCAAAGTGAGACCATTAGAGGGCTCTCCCCACACACGCACAAAGTCTGTCTGGACAAAAAACAAAAACAAACAAAAACGCAAACAAAAATGTAATTAAGTTTCTGTTTGTCTCATCTGTGGTTCTCTCTGCCCCCAGCTGAATGTTAATTGAATTAAAATTTAATTTGTTAAACGAATTAAGAGCCTTGGCTGGCATGACGTCCACTTGGATTGGATAGATGGATTGGGGCATGTGGCATGAGGGAGGTGATAGCCTCTTCAGCCAAACAGGTCAAAGCTCTCTTATGTTGTTGCCTTATCTTTTGGGGGGGTGGGTACAAGGAAGGGTACTTGTGTTTGTCGGGATGTTTGCTCTCTTTTATCGGTGAACGAAATCGTGAAACGTGTGGAACCTGACCAAACCCACATTGACTAATGCCTCCAAAATGATTCAGATTCCGATTCCCATGATGGATGGATGGAGGGAATGGAATGGAAAGGCAGCGTAGATGATGTAAGCGATTAGTTAGAGAGTTAGTTCCATAGAAAACGGGGAACGAAATGTAACTAGTTTTCAGTTGGCGTGTGGGCTGCATGTGGAGACTATCTCCAAGTTGAATCCAACCAAGCGAAGAAACTGAATATGGAGATTTTAGGATACAAAAAACAGTTGTAAATAATTGTTGTGGTTTTAATGCCAAGTGAGCTCCGTTCTCAATAAGTAGTCTAGGCTAACTTTCACTCAAAAATACTCATGCACTGCACCACATGCAGTTGCTCCACAAAATTTGCACTCCAAAAATTCCACTCAGTAATCAATAGCTCACTAACACACACATACATGTGCATACATACTTTCACTCATGACCTGCAGAGCTGCACTTATACATATTCAATAGCCATTGCATAGCTGTTCTTCTTGCTCCCTACTTCCACTCCACTGATCACAGCTCCAAGAGTTGCAAGCATCGCTCTAACTGTTCACTTCATGCACTTCTCCCACTTCCACTCAAGAGCACAAGTTCCAGCAGCTGTCAGTGCTCTCCACTGTCTACGCGCTCTTTCTGTTGTCGCATACATGCACACATACATACATACTGGACGTAGCTTGCACTTTATTTACAGTTAGCCCACAAATGCAATAACAGCAGAAAGCTCTCATTTCATCTGCCATCTTCTCTTTTTTCACTCGATTGCATTCGCTAAACACGCACAAATTCGCTTTAGAGTGCGTGTTGTCCAGCGCTCCTCCGCACTTCCCTCTAGCTCTCTTGCATTTAAAATTCGAAAATTGCGTAAATGGTCGCGCGTCTTTTGTTGCTGCTGGGGCGAAAAAAGGGCACTAGCACGCATGGGACTAGGCATACGCATACGCATACGCTTAACACACATTCTCCTCGCATTTTCTATGCAAACACACAGCAAATAAATTAAATGAAATTGTAAAGAGTGCTCCCCGTAGTGACTAGTCCCAGCCCCAGCCCCAGCCGCAGTGTGGAAGGGCACGGAATTGGAATGCGTGCCAAATGTAAATTGAAATGCCAGTTAGTAATAGTTTCCGTTGCTTGTGGAATCTGTGAGGCGCAGGGGGCAGTCGCGGTCGAGGCTTTTAGCACCGAGGCGTTAATTGTCGCTCCAAGTACGCTCGAAGCAAACAAAACCAAGCGACTACCTTCTTTTTTTGTTACCATTTGCTTTGGCAATTTATCGGGCGACTGCCACCGGAACGACAATACGTTGATGAAAGACAGACCACCGCCAAAGAAAACACTTACCAACACTAACACGCTCTCGCTCTCTATCTCTCTTTCTCTTGCAGGATTACAATGGCGAATGCCCGTACTCATTGTCGCCGGTGAGCGCCAAGAGCCAGAAGCTACTGCGTTCGCCCCGGAAGGCCACACGCAAGATCTCTCGCATTCCATTCAAGGTGCTGGATGCACCGGAGCTGCAGGATGATTTCTATTTAAATCTGGTCGATTGGTCCTCGCAGAATGTTCTCGCTGTTGGCCTGGGCAGCTGTGTCTATC
The DNA here is from genome assembly GCF_008121235.1 of Drosophila subobscura. Taxonomy (NCBI): domain Eukaryota; kingdom Metazoa; phylum Arthropoda; class Insecta; order Diptera; family Drosophilidae; genus Drosophila; species Drosophila subobscura. Next base: position 17,013,111 of record NC_048530.1, on the reverse strand, counting down.
TATGGAGTGCCTGCACCAGTCAGGTGAGTCCTCAAACCAAACCTGGCCATGTTGTGGTTTATATTCTTGTTGTTCCTTCGTTAGGTTACTCGCCTGTGCGATCTCAGTCCGGATTCGAATACAGTGACATCGGTGTCGTGGAACGAGCGCGGCAACACAGTGGCCGTGGGCACCCATCATGGCTATGTGACCGTTTGGGATGTGGCCGCCAATAAGCAGATCAACAAGCTCAATGGCCATTCGGCTCGTGTGGGCGCATTGGCCTGGAACAGTGACATCCTGTCGAGCGGATCGCGCGATCGTTGGATCATTCAGCGCGACACACGCACACCACAGCTGCAGTCCGAGCGCCGTCTGGCCGGGCATCGTCAGGAGGTGTGCGGCCTCAAGTGGTCGCCCGACAATCAGTACCTGGCCAGCGGCGGCAACGACAATCGTCTGTATGTGTGGAACCAGCACTCGGTGAGCCCCGTGCAATCGTATACGGAGCATATGGCCGCTGTGAAGGCGATTGCCTGGTCCCCGCATCATCACGGACTGCTGGCCAGCGGCGGCGGGACGGCCGATCGTTGCATTCGCTTCTGGAACACGCTGACCGGCCAGCCCATGCAGTGCGTGGACACTGGGTCGCAGGTGTGCAATCTGGCCTGGTCCAAGCACTCCTCGGAGCTGGTCTCCACGCACGGCTACTCCCAGAACCAAATACTGGTGTGGAAATATCCCTCGCTGACGCAGGTGGCCAAACTGACGGGCCACTCGTACCGTGTGCTCTATCTGGCGCTCAGTCCCGATGGCGAGGCCATTGTCACGGGCGCCGGCGATGAGACTCTGCGCTTCTGGAATGTCTTCAGCAAGGCGCGCAGCCAGAAGGAGAACAAGTCTGTCCTTAATTTGTTTGCCAACATCAGATAGATCACGCCTGTGCGGAGAGCTTGTTGGAGGTATGTGTGGCAGCCACACCACACTGCCACGAAGACTGAGAGAGGCGCCAAAGGCAACAGAAACCAAGCAAACATCTAACCAATCCACTCCAATCAGATCAATCAATCAATCAAAGCAAGATAGCAACCAAGCAAACGCAGAATCCAAGTCAAATTCATTGAATGTTAACATTATTGAAAAGTGTTCATTTAGTTACGGATTTCGATTAAACGAGAAAGAGAGAGAGAGAGAGACTGGGTAGTGGGTGGTCGCCTTTGGTACTGCTCCAGCTCCAACTCTCAATCGTTCATTTGTCCATTTGCTAGTAAAATTCGTATTTTCAAAACCTGCAGTGGAACCAGCAACAATAACAATAACAAGAGAACCAACACCAATCAGTAGCTTATAGTCCTTTAGTTTAAGTTTAGCTGTATAGAAATGTCTAACACTTAGCAACATTTATAAGAAGTTGGAGACGGCAACCGATGGTGGGAACGGACCCATCCCCAAGGCAAAACAAGAACTGAAACTGAACCAAGTCTAAGCCTACAATTTTTGATTTGTTATTCGTAAACTAAAAAGAACACGAACCCGAAGTATTTCCGATATATTTCACATTTTTTGGTTTGTTGATTTTCCTATTATTTTTTTCTTCTTTTTTTCGCTACTTGGTAAAATACTATTTTTAAGACAAAGGATACAACTACCTATACATATGTATATGTATGTATATATTATTTTTTATTTTTTATTTTTTTTTTGCATACCATTTAAGACTTAATTAACCGTAATAGCATACCATTGCCGTATGGGTTTGCTTTTTTCCAGTACATCCGCACAACAAGAGAAAACGAAACACACACAACAATCACACACACATTTATACACATTGAATAAATTTATACAATTTGAAAATGTGACCCCAAACTAAACACAACAACAAAAAACGCCTTTAATTTGTGTAAATGTCAAGCACGAAATGTTCATTTACTGAGCCTTGTCCGTGGTGTATTTCCTTTATGCCCAGATACCACATTTTATTGTGTACTCAATAAATGCATTCAATTTCTATATGTGCCCTTCCCTCAAGAACGCTACAATTTGTGGTCTCATTTCATGGCTATTTTCAAGCGGAGAAAAGGGACAATATGAGAGGGGAAGCCATCATTTTGTGTCAATGTTGAAACTTCGCTACCTTTGCGGATTGGATCGCTCACCAGCAGAGGAGATCGAGCAAAATGAGAACCAACTAAAACGAACATAATCTGTTCAAAATGCGCGCGCCTACCGGTTATCTCAGCGGGTAAGCTTTAGCGGTGACGTGAACCACTGTTAACAGAAGCGCTGGACGCGCTCAAGCTTCCGCCTGACCTTGAAATTTGTATCGAGTCTTAAGCTTTGCCTGACTTCGACTTGAGTGGAAGCTTTCGATTGGCTTTGCACTTCTCTTCTTTGGTTTTTGGGCCGCTTTCGGACGCTGCGCTTCATCTTCGATTTTGCACTTGTGCCTTTGGGCGTGCAAGTCCATGGGCGTGGCCCAAGGGCAGCCACAACAGAAAAAGTGAAAAAGAGAGAGAGAGAGGGGGGCAGCTTGGAGGATGCGAAAGAATATTTGGATATTTTTGCACATCCTTCTGGCTACGCCCATGGCATGTCCCAGCACTGCAGCAGCTTCCGTCGCCGAGTCCGATGGCAGTCCGTCTGCCTGCCTGCTGCTGTCCGACGTTGCCGTTGACGTTGCTGTTGCTGCTGCGGCGGATGTTGTTTTTGTAAATTTGTTTCTTAGCCGCCGCCGCTGCCGTCGTCGTCGTCGCGGCTGCTTTTCAATTTGTATTTTTCTCTTTTTCTCTTATTTTATTATCTTTTTTTTTTTTGGCCAAGTCCAAGTTTAACATGGCCCGACGCGCCAGAATCAAGTTCAGTTGCGCCGCAAACGCGTCGCGGAAATGTTTTGCTCTGAGCATCGTCGTCACCTCTAACGCGTCCTCCTCCGTCCCGTAGACCCTTGCTGTCCTGTAGCAGTTCTCTCCAGCAGAAAAGGGAAACCAAATCGAATTCAATAAGCGAAGCAAAAACCACTCAAAACCAAAGAACCCGTTTGATTACTGTTTCTCTTTTTTTTTAAGCCGAATCCAGGTAAATAGAATCGGTTGAAACGGTTCCAAAAGGATATTCGCATTCATTTTGTTTTATTTGTTTGTGTGCTTTTGTTTCCTGTTGTTGTTTTTTGTTCCTGTGTTGTGAAGTGCAGCCACGTGTCCTTCTTGCTCAGTGTCCCTGCTGCTGCTGCTGCTGCTGGTGGCGGTGGCGGTGCCTTTTGAAGGTCATTTACGCACGAAGGCCATGGCGAGGGTGTGCCTGGAGAGGGAGAGAGAGAGAGAGAGAGACTTTGATGGGTGGCCTGTGTGTTAAGGGGCCAAATGTCAAAAGGTGAAGGCAACCAGTTGGCCTTGTGATTAAAGCATTCGGGATGCCAGTGTGAAAAAGTGCGGAAAAGCGTAAATTGTGGCAAAAAAAAAAACAGTTGAAGAGAACAAATTTGAAAATACTGCAGAGAGCGAGGAGAGCAAGAGAGAGAGAGAGAACCTTCGGAATTCTCTGTCTCCCTGTTTCTGAAGGATAAAGATATTAAGGACTCAATTACTGAACGAAATCAATTGAAAACTAATCGAATGTGCGGGAACTTAAGATTACTTTCAAAGATATGTAAAATATCTACAAATTTCCAGGGATATTTATGAAGTGATGCATAAACTTTGGAGTAGAATGATACATGCAATCCCTTGCTAGACCTGAAGATCCAATGGAAAGAAATATAAAAGTTCTTTGTTGCAACTCTCTTCTCCGTACTTCTAAAACCCAATGAGTTTATATAATATAAAAAGGATCTGCCACAATTATTCCTAATGGTGGAAATGTTTAAAGAGTCTCATGGCAAAATATATCCAATATTTATTTCCTACAAAAGAATCGTCAAGGGTTATGCATAAGTAATTGATTGTAAGTGATTGAATCAGCTTGATCGATCTGATCGAAAGTGTTCTTACGTAACTCCAATTGAATGTGATTGATCCAGTTGATAGAACATTATTATCTGCGCATCTATAGATGGGTGTTATGACAGCAAGCCGCACCCCAAATCCCAACAGAACCTCTGGCATTTGCATGGCAAACACTTCTCCATGTTCGAGTCGCGCCATTGTGGACACTAGACTCTGGCCTGGGCGATGTGGCCAAATATTTGTGTCCCCCCCTCTGTACCCATAGGCGCTTTTTCGCACATTCATCTTTGAGAAGACATTACCTCGACAAGCTGCGAAATTTGCTCAGTGATTAGCACACACATTGGTAGAATGGAATGATGACCTTAAAGGGTGGGCTGGGCTGAGCTGGGCTGAGCTGGGCTGATGGAGAAGGTCATTTACCCTCGTGTACGGACAGTGTCTTGGTTCTAGATCTTCTTCGACAGCTAAACAACTTTGTTCTTGGCTGACTTCCGATTGTATGCCGTTTCCCCTGCCATACCACATGCCACATACCACCCCCATCCATCCACTGTTTGGGCCGTGTGAGATTGGATTTCCTCTATTGCAAGGCAATTAGCGCCTGGGGGTCGCTTTCAGTTTCTGTTTCAGTTTCCGATCGAGACTGTGCATATCTTTTGTCTCTGTTGGCATGGTACGACCTTCGGCAGTGGCGTTCAATGACCGGCCACTGTCCATCCACTCGATCCGAACCGATCCGATCCGAATCGACTGATCCACCCAACGCTTGATGGTTGGGGTTTGTTTTCGTTCCATCTCGTTCCCGGTACAAAGCGAGTTGTTTGTTTGCTTGTCTGTGTGTCTATTGATATGCCATAAATCGATCGACTTTATGATCCCGACCTAAATACAGATCCTAGAAAGTAGTTGCCCGCTTTTGCTGCTGCTGCTTCAGCTGCTGCTGATCTTCAACTTGACCCCAATATCGGCGAGTGCACAAGGACAGGTTCCTTGTGGGCCAGGTCAGAGTCGAGCACGTCGGAAGGTTGCGGGCAATTACAGAGATTGCTATCTGTATGGGTCCGGCTGGTGGTAGCGTCCAGCGTCCAGCAATTACCACGTACCGCGGCAGACAGTACACACACACCGCTCGCCTTGTGCTCTTGCAGGGGAGGGCATTGGGGATTCGGGGGCATTACAAGTTTTGATTGTTGTTACCTGGTAGCGCTCCACTCAGAATCAGTTGGCGGCCTGCAACAATAACCACAATAACAACAGCGTGACATTCAAAATGCAAACAGAAACCGAAACCGAAACCAGTTTCGGATGCGTCAAGAGTGAAGGGCTCCCAATGCTGCAGACAGTGCCTGTACAGGAGACACTTAAACAAACACACAAACACACACACACACAGACACAGAGAGATGCATTGATTGATGATGCATGGATCAGAGACACGCCTGTACCCCCTCCGGAACATCTCTCAGCTTAGGGTTAGGTGTAGAAGCCCCAGCAGTGGGAGCCAAAGTTCATTCATTCTGCTGGCAGGCATAAACCAAGGTACAGCCACATTCCCCGAGGTTTAATGGCCCCCAAAAAACTACGATGTAGATCTGGCCACACATTGTACATATCAGGTGTTTGAGTCTGATCTGATGTTGATCTCTTTGTGCTGAGTGACAGTTTTGGGGGGCGCCAATAAAACAATAGTTATAGTTTCTGAGCATACACAAAAGATCTATAAACGGCCCAAGTGCTTCACTAGCAGGAGGAGGGGTGGTGCTTCGGTACCCAGCGGTCATTGTACTTGAAGCGCACACACAAATAAATCAGACTCGAAGCCCAGCAATACGCTCCGTACACGTACACACATGCAAAACCAAAGATCTCAATTCGCTCTGAGCTTTTCTTGTATACCCTTTCAGTTATTTTATTGAGATGTCTCCCAGGGAGTAAAGAAAACATGGGGAAATCTTGTCTGCATAAGTTGAATATTCATAGAAAACGTGCGTTTTGGCTTAGCTTAAAAAAGTGATACAAACCGAACAATTTCATCACATGTTGAAGTCAAGTGTTCTGAAAGGGTATCAACCGTTTCGCTTTAGCTAGCCTGCCTTTTCTGTTTTCGTTTTCTTTCGCACTCTTTGCCGCAGTGTGTCACGGGGGGGAGCAGCCGCGATGGTGGCTGGCAGAGATGGAGACAGGGGGCCCCCATGGCTTATTATGCCATGAAATTAAAAAGCAAAAGCAAAAGCATTGACATTGAAAATTATGCGAACGGTAATGGTGACGACGCCAGCAAACGGCGACGCAGTGGGAGATCGCTCAGAAGATAAGCCAATGCCGTAGAAGAAGGAGAAGAGAAGCAAATGCAGAGGACAGCAGAAGAGATGCCGCACTCTTCGGTGATTGCAAATTGATTAGGTCAACTGTTAATTCGTTCCGTTAACTTGTAGAACCGATTGGCAATCAACATTTAATTATAGATTATAGATACATATCGAGTACATTGTTGTCACTTGTCAGGGCGATTATTAATGCGAAATGGGGATTGATCTTTGTGCATTGTTTCTTTTGAACCATTGAGAGCGGTGGTGGGTTGAGTGACAGCCAAGTTCACTCGCAAGGCTCTCCGCTCTGCCTGCTTGCTGCGGTTCTACTTGCACTCACAATTCACTCAAGCTCGCTCTTAATTTGTTAGTACTGTTATTCTTGACATGGGAAAGAAATTCGTTCAAAAAGGATGGTAAGAGACAATAAGGGCAAACATCTTGCATATGTTAATTGAACATGAGTGAAAATCTGACGAAAAAAAAAAAAAAAACGATCAGGGAGAATTCATATGCAATGACGCTCTTTCTCTCATTCTTGCTCCACTTGCACTTACAGCTCACTTAAACAATGGCTCGCTCGCACGCACAAAGCACAACGCTTAATCCCACGCTCCCCCACACACAAACATACATACATACATACATACATACATACATACATACATACAGATGTACATAAAACATACACCATTCACTCTCACTCTTATTCTCGCGGTCATTCTCAGGCGCGCACTGAGCAAACAACGAACAATTGGGCAAACAACATAAATTATACTTATAATAAGCGGCTACAAACTGTCATCATTAATTATTTTCTCACTTTACAACCCGAGCTGAACGTGATAGGTAAAATAGTACACAGTTCCTTGGCCTGGCTATAAAGGTAACCAAATAGCATCGTAATGGTTGGGAAGGGGAAGGGTGTCATGGAGTAGAATCCAACTCTTATAGTAAGCCGATCCCCGCTTTGGTTCGCGGCCCGCGTCATCTTTTTGACTAATTAACAAGAGATGGACAGACCTAGCCGGTTCTGGCCTTCACCTTTTCGAGTTGGCCAAAAGCAAAGAAGAGAAGCACAAGAATTGGTAACAAGCTGACGCCTCCACCTTCCACTGACCCACAAAAGCGGCGGCCAGCGGCAGCGACAGCGCTTACACATAAATATTGCTAACCGTACTCAAGCGTCTTCCTTCCTGCCTGAGAGAGCGGGCTTTTGGGGTAGGTCGCTCGGTCGGTCGTCTGAGGTGTGTCCGGCCCTCTCGCTTCCCTCACCCACATGTCGCTCCACTGATCGGCTATTCGTTCTCCCACAACCTCCCCGCAACGCACCGCGCATTATTACCGTTCATTATATTCCATCGTCTTTTGTAATACCCTGCCAGAGAGCATTATGATTTTGGGCGTGTGTTAGTTGAGAGTGGAAACATACAGCTAAAACCTTAGCTAAAATTTGGAGAAAATAACATAAGTCAAACCTACCCATCGAAACAATTGGAGCACCAACAATTCCCAGATACAAAGAGCGGTGCTCAACCTCGCCACTGAAATGAAGGGAACAGCAAGGGTATCAAATGCTTCGGTTGCGGAACGCAGCCACTTCCTTCCCATCTTGTTTGCAAATTGTTTTCGTCGATTCGATGTTTTGTGGCGTTTTTTGTTTCTCATTTGTTTTGTGTTGCCCTTTGTTTTGATCGGCGCTTTACAGTGGTTCAATAGTTAGTGGGAAGGGGTTCGTGGGCACAGGGGGAACAAGCGATGCTCCATGCAAATGTAGCTGGCGACAGTGTGGTGTGACGTCGTGGGCCATGGACCGGTGCGGATTCTGTGAGTGGCCGGCCCGGCCAGAGGTCAGACCATATCTATGGGCCATAGAAATGCAAAAATCAAACAAAGTTGCGGGCGATCTTCATTCAACTGCTAATGATTGGCCCAAATACCACTGTCGGTCCGGTCCAACAGCTCATCCAAGCACAAGCAGCGTTAACTGACTTTACCTCTCTGTCCGTTTCCGTTCCTCTCTCACAGCTGGCAGGACGATGAAGGAGGCTCTGCCGTTGGCGGTGCTGCTGCTGTGGCTAGGCGCGGCGCTGCCGCCCAGCTCCGGCTCGGCTGTGCTCATCTCGGACATGACCATGACTGTGATGGTGGAGCTCTCGTCCCGGCATCCCTTCTGCAAGATGCACAGAGATCGGTAAGTCAGCCAAATAATTATGGATCACCCGTTTCCCATGATGTGATTGTTTTCCAGCGGCGACATTCAACGGATGCTGCTGCAGTCGGATCCACGTCGCATCCGGCAGGTGCCGCGCGAGTCGGTCATGGAGCTGGAGGAAGTGTGCCGGCATCAGGGCTCCTATGGCCATGAGTTCCGCGGCGGCTTGGGCTTCATCTATCCGGGTACAAAGTGGTGTGGCCCCGGGACAGCGGCCACCAGCTACGACGACCTGGGCGCCCATACCCGGGAGGATCGCTGCTGTAGGGAGCACGACATGTGTCCGGATGTGCTCAATGTGGGCGAGTGCAGGCGGGGATTGTGCAACCGGGGTACCTTCACCCGCTCCCACTGTGACTGCGACGCGAGATTCCGGCGCTGCCTGCAGGCGGCCAACACGGAGACGGCCAACACTTTGGGTGCGATCTTCTACAATGTGGTGCAGGTGACGTGCTTCCAGGAGCGCAGTCCCTGCTCGGCACACCAGAGGTTCGAGGATTTCTATTACCGCACGAATCAGTGCCCGGCCGAGTATCGCCAGGCGGACCTCTATGTCCCGCCGCACGGGGACAATCTGATAGCAAAAATCTTGGCCCATCCAGTGCAGCAGGGTCGTGCCCTGGCACCGGCCCTGGCCCCGGCCAAGCTCACGGCCCGCCGCTTTGGCGTTCAGCTAGCCAGCGTCGGCCTGGCGGCAGTCAACATTATCCGTGAGGTGGTCCAGCGTCCGCGTCTCCTCTGGGAGAGCCTGCATGCGCCCGTCAGCCGTGAGCTGCCGCCAGGCGGCTACTACTACGAGCGGCCAGGGTCAGGGCCAGGGCCAGGGCGAGGGTCGTCATATGGCAGCTACGGCAGCTACGGCTCCCGCTGGAGCTGATGCCTGGCAGCCGAGAGAGCTCAGAAGACTGTTCCCGTGTAGTATTAGTAGTCATAAGTCATAAGTCATAAGTAGAGCCCAGTAAATGCATGTGTAAATCGACTCCTTCCCCTCCCACTCACGCTCTGCATATCCATTCGATTAGTTAGTTGCTTCCACCTTCACTTCCTTTCAATAAATTCGCTGAGAACTATTTTCCTTTCCCCTTCTGTATGTATGTCTCTCTCTCTCCCGCCGCTTGCCGCTGGCCGCTTTTCCCCACCCCCACAGGGCTGGCTACAACGAGACGGAGCAGGAGGCCATTTGTGCCCAGTGGCAGTACCAGCCATCGGAGAAGTACGTGCCCAGCCAGCCGCGCACTTCCTCCTAGACGGGCCGCGAGACGATGATGCAACTGACGATGCCGACCTGGACACGCGACTCACGGAAACGTTTACAAATCTACACAAATCAATTACAAATTACAAATTACAATTACAAATAGCAAATTACAAGTTTAGCCATAGATTTTCGCTTCTCTTAACCTGATCATGAACCTGAAGCCGACCTGAAGCCGAATCCTGAACCAAAGCCAATGCCAAAGTTCAAGTCAAAAGCATGAAAAACTAAATAGGAAATACATACATATATTTTCATACAACAAAAACAGATCTATATACATATAAATATATATATATATATATACAAACAGAAGACAAATATACATACATGCCAGATATATATACCAGATCTATTGGCTGTTTCTGTTTGAGGCGCAATTTATGCCTCCAAGTGGGTGGAAAGTAATAAGCGACCGACGTGGCTTCGGCAGTGTATTTGGTGTGGTAAGTAAAAGCATCCTGCAAGATATATTCAGATTTGGAATCAGTAATTGGAATTTCCCCCTGCATCCAGAACGTGGCTCTGTCACATTTTCCAGCCTCTGGGTTGTGCAGCCGCGGCATAGCCTGCCTCCCATTCGGTAACGGTTTAGTGCTGCCCACGTTCCGGCAGCTCACCTGCGCCTGTAAGCATCAACTCGCTGGTTCAATGATAAGCACTGCGGGCTGCCACTTACAGCCATCGAGCAAATGAGGCACAGCTTTATGGGAGGAGACATTGCGGGGGCAGTCAGTGTATCTGGCGATTACCTTGCATATGCAAAAGGGAATATGAAAGCCTGCTCCGACTTGTTGGAATTTGCACGAGAAACTTTATATGAGCTACACCCACACCCCGTGCAAAAGGGACAAAATCTCATTAGCTGCACTCTCGAAATATGTTTAATCACAATATATTATCATGTGATGGCAAATCCTAATGATCCAAGTCCAAATCCTTCGCAGATGCTCCCTAACATATGGCAGAATTCTCATATTTCCGGCTCACACATTTCTCTCAATGAATATTCCTTAATTTCAAATCCCCTATCTCTCCATATAAACATCGTTTTATCGAACCTTCTCGCTCTTTATTTTCTATCAGGAAACACTTTACTCTGGACTTGATTCTCGTTTCTATTTTGATGCTCAATTTGTTTCTTTGTCCGTTTACAAATTACAATAAAAAACAAACATTCGAGTCTCAGGCATGGTAGAATTAGTAATAGGTAACGTATTCACCACAGTGCTTCTCATTCGAGGACCATATGCAGAACGTAAAACGTTTGCTATCTCTCTCTAGCGCTTGCCTCTCTGAGCGTGGTGAATAAGCTTATGGTCCTCAACTCAGCTGACGACGTTACCTATTAGTAATTCTACCATGGTCCCAGGCATAAGTGTTATTTGTGTGGTGGATGTAGGGGGTGAACATAAGAACCATATGGTATTTGTTTATGTATATGTATAAAAAAACTTGTAGCAGAAAAAAAAAGAATATGCAGATAAAGAAATGAAGCTAATTGGAGTAGATCTGTGTCTGTGTCTGTGTCTGGTGTGTGTTTAGGTTTGGGGTTGGGATGCACTTTGCTCATGGTAGTTGTCCTCCTGCTCCTCGATTTCATTTTCATTTGTTAGGCACGCAATGCCACAAACTGTTGGAACACCTCCAGAATGTGTGTATCCAGATCGGAGGTGAACAGCAACGTCTCCAGAGTGCTGCTATATTTCTGAACTTGTTCGTGATGCTGCAAGGCAGAGAAAAGTTTATGGATTATTAAGTATTCCCTGAGGGATATGGACGGGACTCTAACCATTAGAAAGACCTGCTGCAAGCGTCCAATGGTCCAGCGATACCAGTCCGTGTCCGGGTCACGTCCATCTGCATCGGAGCGCAGCATGTGCTCGGACAGGATCATGATGAACCGCTGGAAAACGATGAGGAACAAGCGCTTTTGGTTCACATTCGCTGCCTCCAGCTTCTCCTCCATGCGCTCCACCGCCTGCCAGAGAACGAGATCCAATCAGTGAATGAAAAATAAGGATGAAATTCGTGTGGCGCTTACCTCCTCGGAGGGCTTGTCGGCATGCGTGATGGGCTTCTTGCGCTTTGTCGGTGCATCCTCATCGGACTCGCTGGAGGAAGAGTCCGCCTTGGAGAGCTTATCCTTGGCCACGCTCAGCTCAGTGTCTGTCCCAAGGGGGGGATAAATGTACTTTAAGTGGGAAGGAACGATCGTTGTGCGGGTTGAAACTCACTCAGCTTGATCACGTGCTTGTTCATTTTCTTGATGGTTAGATGCAGAATCTCCCAGAGATACATTTTGGTGAATTCGCTGGACATCTCCTTGGAGAATATCCACGTGGCCACCGCCGAGCAGTCGACAATCTGCAGCTTGAGCAGCTTGTCGACCAGCACCACCATCATCTGCTGGTGCGAGGACCACAGCTCGTAGATATTGTGCAGCACGCAGATCTGTGCCTCCTCCGTCTCGGCCAAGGCACGGAAGACCGAATGGAACTTCGAGATGGCCGCAAAGCTGTGCGAAAACGACTTGGAGCCCAGGTTGAGCAGCGTCTGTACAAAGACATCGATCTTCAGTGCATTGAAGGTGCCATCGGACATCTCCTCGCCGCTGTAGCCGCTGTTCGGTATCTCCTTCAAAATGTTAACCACCTCCTCGGGTGAGCACTTCTGTCGTATGGCCACAACCAACTGATGGGCCACCGCAGTGCCCGGCAGACTTGCTGCAAAGACAGGAAAGAAAACGAAAACGAAAACGAAAACAAACGAGAGTCAGGAAATGTTTTGAAGATAAGTCGAGGAGGAGCAGTGCTCTTTCGGTGACACTTTCGTGCGCAATTCGCATTTCATTGCTCGCTTTTGGCCACTGCTCTGGATCGATGTGTGATCCATGGCGTGGAACCAAGCGGCACCTCCAACTAATGATTGTTGTGCCCTGACTCTGGCTGCCTCGCTTCTGGCTCTGTCATTACATGCAGTTTATTGGCACTTACGTCAATTATGTCAAGAGGAGAAGCGTAGCAGGGAGCTAATTATGCGGCCATTTGGTAAGCCTGTGCATTGCCAAATGCGGAATTCATTACATGCACACCTTATGCCATTGGTTATTTGAATTTCTCAACAAACTCTAGCTCAAAGTTCTCTTCTAACTCTTAGCTTGGGGCCCAAGGTGAGTTTTGGTGCGCTGTGGGGAGTAGCCATCACCTATTCACCACGCTCAGCGCGAAAGTGTTGGGAAGAACGCAAATTCTTTTATTTGTACAAGTTCTTGAATCTGCGCAGTTCCCAAAGTGTTTCCCAAGCTTCAAGCGTCAAGTTGCCCTCCCCACAGACAATGTCAATGCTGGCACAGAGACATCTGTCCGTCCGTCCGTCTGTCTGTCCGTCTGTCTGTTTGCATGTCAAGATCATGTGAGAGATGTTCGCAGACAGGCGATTTCTTTTCCTCCCTGCTCTACCAACTCCCTTCCGCATCTTTGATTGCCAGAATTAAATGGGAATCTTTTTCACGGGAATCTGACTTTCAGCTCAAATTGAGCGTGTCCAAAAGGGAGGGTGGGCCATGGCGCATGGGTTCAATGTTATCCATTGACTATCATCTCAGAGCATCAGCAGGAAAGTTGGAGAACCTTAGAGCAAGGTGAAATCGCCATACGGAACAGCAAAAGTCAGCAGAAGAGAACCGAACCGAACCCACAGCTCAGCTCAGCGAACCGAACCGAACCGAATGCACGTCAAAATATCTCGATGGAAATCTAAGGCAAAGCGTCTTGGCTTCGGTCTTAAATGGAGGCTATAGCCAACAAATGAAATCAAAAACACCCACAAAACTAGATCCAAATCAAAGGCCGAACGTGGTTATACTCTGATAAAAATAAGCGAAAGGGAAGGGCTCGATGCGAAACGCTGCTGCTTTGCCAGAACAGCATAAAAGGTGCCAAATGGCGGGCAGGGCATCCCACTGGAGGCTGCTGCTCGAAGCGAGAGTGTTGCATAAATCCGCTATGCAAAAACCAAAAACAAAAAACCAAAAACAAAAGCCAAAGTTGCGCAAATAAACAAAAATTGTACGCCCGCTGGCGGCGACGCATCGCTTGGCTGCCCCAACGAAAGCAGCAGCAAGGCAGCTCCAAGTTGCAAACACCAGAAGCAGCAGCAGCAGCAGCAGTGGCAGTGGCAGCATCGTCTTCCACTTGATTATTAGCGAGCGCCACTGGGGTACGCGTTTCAGTTGGTCTCACGCGCGCGCACAGCTCAAACGTCTCCAAACCCCACAAATATATTTAAATATTCTTTTTTTTTTTGGTGTGTGTGAGCCATGAGCAGGAATCTGGGCTGCCTTTTGGGCTTGCTTCTCGTGGCATTTGTAAGTTGTGGCAGCGAAACCTGACCGCCAGCAGCAGCTCTCCAGCTCCAGCTCCAACTCCAACTCCATCTCTCCATCTCCCTTTGCAGTTGCATTCGGGGCAGGCGATTGTCGGTGCGGGTGCTGCACGGGATCTGGTGCTGACGCCCAAGCAGGGCATGCAGGCGACGGGCAAGCGCATCTTCTACGAGGAGCAGGAGCAGGAGCAGGTGCGGGAGCGGGATGTGCGTCCCTGGGAGCGCACCCTCAGGCATGTCACCTACGTGACACTCTTCACGGACGCCGCCGCGGGCGCAGCAGCCGGAAATCTTAGGTACGTTCTGCTCCACTTCCTGTCCCTCCTGTTCAGTGGCTCAGCTTGTGTCTGTCCATCGTAGCCAGCTGCATGAGTATCACGAGTTCCTGCAGACGCCGTATGTCCCCGTCGATCCGTCGGCACAGTCCGCGACGGCAGCGACTCCCTCCCGTTTCGGGGATATCATTACCCTGGCCACGGGACGGCTGGAGCAGCTGCCCAACAACGGTAGCTATCGCTTTGTCGAGGGCACTGGCACTGGCACTGGCACTGGGACTGGCCAGCGTCGTGCCCTGTGGCAGGTGCAGCGCATTCGGCATCGGGATGGCGACAAGGGACGCCACTACCACTACGAGATACGCTTCAGCGTGACGCCACTGCTGCCACCAAGGACAGCGGCGCCAAGCTACCAGATGAGCTACATCCAAAAGGAGTCCGACTACCCAGGCAGCTTCGCACGGCTCGCGCATGAAGCCCTCGGCCTTGGGGGATTCCCTGCTCAGCGGCGAAACGATCGCGAGAGGGAGCGGGAAAGGGAGCGAGAGCGGGAGCGGGAGCGGGAGCAATCGCAGGCCACCTTTATCCATGGCATCTTTCAGCCACCGCCACCGCCACCGCCAAAGCTCAACATTGGTGAGTATCTCAAGGGGGGAGCAGCTCCTCCTCCTCCTCACCCTCATCCGATGCCCCTACCCGGCGGCGGACTCTTCCAACTGGGGCTGGGGCGCTCCAATTTCATAGCACCAACCACATTCCGTCCGAATTATCCAACGGTGAGGCTGGGTCCGGAACATCCTGGACTGGACACCACAGCCATACGCTACCCAGAGGCGCCACCGCCGCCGCCGCCAGAGAGTGCTGCTCCGACGCCTGCTGCTGCTGCTGCTGCTGCTGCTCCTCTTAGCGGTGGGGTCACGCATCATTTCCATCATCATTTCTATGTGGCACCGGGCAGCGGTGCAGTTTCATCCACGCAGAGTCCGCCACGAGCAGCGTCCGGCTACTATCACTACCAGCGGCAGCAGCAGCAACAGCAGCAACAGCAGCAGCAACAGCAGCAGCAACAGCAGCAGCAGCAGCAGCAGCGGCAGCCTGTGCACTTTCCCAGCTACAGTTCCGGCTCCCATGAGTCCTACGAATCGAACGAGGATCCCGAGCAGGAGCTGCTCATCCGCAGTCCACAGATCTTCGGCCAGGCATCCAAGTATCAGACGGCAAAGCTGCCGCCGCTCATCATCTATGCAGCGGCTGGCATCTCGCGGCCCAATGAGCACGAGGACAAATCATTTGTGCAGAGCGAACCGCTGGAGGAGACGGTTTATCGTTACTCGGAGCCAGATCCTTTGTATGTCCATCAGAATCCCATTGATGTGCTGCATTTGGATGAGCAGCGTCTGGAATTAGAGCGAGACAAGGACAGGGACAGGGACAGCGACAGGGAGCAGGAGCCAGAGCAGGAGGAAGAGCAGCAGCAGGAGCAGGAGCAGGAACAGCAGGAGGAGGAGCAGAAGCGAGCGAGCAGCTTGGATCAGCCGGAAGTGGCCACCACAAGTGAAGTTCCTCCAGCAACCACAACGACCAGTGATCCACCAACGACCACAAGCACAGCCTCGAGCAGCAGCAGCAGCAGCAGCAGCAGCAGCAGCAGCAGCACTGTGGCAACACCAACAACGCCTGCCCCAACTGTGAGCAGCGCCAGCAGCTTTGTCTCCACCTCCACACACTTCAGCCCATTGCGCAATTTGAGCCGCTATCGGACCTCGCCGCGCATAACCGCTGGCAGATCGACAACGACAACGACATCAACCACAAGCAGCACAGCGGCGACAGCGTTGAGCAAGTGGGCCAGACGCCGCAAGGAGCAGCAGGACAGCAAGGCCAAGAGCAGCGATCGTCATGAAGCGTATGTGAACAGCACGACAGCAGCTCCCTCAACGACTGCTGCCACGCCCACGCCCACGCCCGCTGTGGCACCGCTGCGCAGCGATGTGGTGGAAGTCCTCACGCAGAAATCTGTCAGCAGATCGGTGAGCATTAAGGTGGGCGCCAACGGAGAGGAGATACCCTTCATCGTGGACGACGATGAGAACGAAGTCTCGTTCACATAAGTTTAAGCGCGCAGAATAAAGCTATATTAAACGTAGTTATGGTTGGTTGACTCACCCGCCTCCTCGCTGGCATACTTGAAGTTGGGCGCAGGCAGCTGGGGTATTAGCTTGCCATATGTGGTGGGCATCATCTCGGTGATGCGCTGGTGGTACGACAACCTACGGGGAGAAGCCACACATTAGATGTCTGCACACATGTCTGCACGGGCTGCTTCTTCTGCTTACCGCAGGCACTTCTGCAGCACCTCCTGTATGAACTTTGGCCGCGGATGCTCGCCATCGAGCAGCAGGCAGCTGTCCCACTCGTCCCAGGACCAAGTGAACTTGAAGTTGCTCAAGTGGTACGAGAACCAGTTGACGAAGCGATCGAAGCACGAGGTGTTCATCGAGTCGATGCGCATGAACAGGATCTCGGTGGCCTGGGCCAGCACCTGGGGCAGGGTGGCCGGCTGCAGCTTGCACAATTCAATCAGAATGGAGCCGTAGCAGATGTCGAGATAGCGCGGTGTCGGCATGTGGAACAGCTCCGCGAATATCACCTCCACAATGCAGTACTCGAGCGGGATCTTGTGCTTGAAGGGGAAGCTGAGCAGCTGGGCGGCACAGTCCTTGCGCTCGTGGTGGTACGTCTCGATGATGTGATGCAGATGCTCCTCGATCAGGAAGCGCTCGATCGAATGGGCGCCGGGCAGATTCGGCCCGTCCGGGCAGTCGGTGTAGTCGAACATGCGGTAGACGACCCAGGGCATGGGATAGACGAAGGCATCGTTGTGGGGCGGCGGTATGATCTGCGGCAGATTGTGCTGCAGCGCCTCGCACAATATCGTGTCGAAGGTGAGGTAGGGCCGCGGTATGTGCTTCTCGGCCCAGTTGTCCTGCCGCAGCTTGCGTATTTGGGCCCACAGGCAGTCGAGATACTCCTCCTGGGGATGCGGCGTGTCCGACGACCAGACCCGCAAGGCGTGATGGTGCTTCTTGGAGCGCTTGTTGAGGTACACCTCGATGCGCAGCAGCAGCGACTCGAGCGCCGACTCCTTCTTCTCGTAGAGGTCCCGCCCCACCCAGGGCAGGGTGGAGAGGACAGCGAAGACGAACCAGTCGCGACGCACCTGGGGCACTGTGTCCTCGTTGGACACATCGATCATGGTGTCGAGCAGCTGCAGCAGGCTGGTGGCCGATATGACATGACAATTGACCAGATCCGCGAGGAATCGCAGCGAATATCTGGCCGCATCCCAGCGGCACATCTTGAGCGACTCCTTGAACGTCTTCACCATGTGATCGACGAACTCGCCGCCGAACTTGTAGTTCTTCGCATTCAGCAGACCCACCAGCGTCGTGTACACGGTGCACTTTTCGGGCATGCGGACGGCACAGTCGGAGAGGATGCGCAGAATCTTCAAGCGGAATGTGCCCAGGTCGGCCTCCAGCACGGACACCAGACCCTCAAGATTCGACTCCACCGAGGACGTGCTGCGCTCTCCCACGCGCAATATCAGCGACTCCAGGCGGTCCTCAATCTCCTGGTTCTCCGACACGCGCCTCCTTTTGTTTCTCCTGTGGTCTGCAAGTGAATAAATGCCACACCCCCAGGTGCCCGGGTTCGTTCAGTTGGAGGTTGAGTGAAATCCATGCAGTACTCACCATAGCCCTCGTCCTCCGTATCGTGTGCACGTCGACGACTCATATTGCCACAACGTTAAACCAAAAACTGCGGGTCTGCGGGGTGTTTTTTGTACCTTTGCCAAGCGGCACACGCGACAAACACTTTCGAGTGCACGGATTCGATTGCTGTTGACTGCACCGTGTGGGTGCGAGTCGTCTGGTACGGCTTTTGATATATATGTATATTTAATGCACTAATTTTACAAATCCAATCCAATTGTTGAATGACAATTTTCTCTTGCGGCGTTTCTTTTTGCATAAAATATCGCAAGCCACATTGCGATTTTCTCATCGATACTAGCACGCGCCAGGTTAAACTCCCATCTCCATAACTCCTATCGATAAGCGATAGTGTTCTATGAAATGAATTGTTGCACTTTAATGCCTGAACAAAATGTATGCTAAGATTTCAACAAAGTGCTTGGTACTGTTCCTTGGTGTATTGCTTTATTGCATACACGACTGCCACAGCATTGAGCCCCTGACAATTGGGGCTGCCATAGGGATTGGCAGCGTCGGCCTTACCTACTTCAAGGGCCAAACCTATTGCCGGTTCTACGAGTGCTGCGACTACAGAAGTATTCCAGCCAATATAACTGGTACGTTTCGATTCCACTCGACTTTGTTTCGCCTTCCAATAACCACTCTCTCTCTTGCAGCGCTGCGTAGTTCGCTGGAAAGCACGCTATACGGCCAGCACATTGTGGCCCAGCATCTGATACCAGCACTGAGCGCGCACTTGAGCGCCCAAAGCAAGTCGCGAAAGCCGCTGGTGCTGAGCTTTCATGGCCAACCGGGCACCGGCAAGAACTTTGTGGCCGATCAGATAGCCCAAGCTCTCTACCTGCAGGGTTCGAACAGCGCATATGTCACCAAGTACCTGGGAAGATCCGATTTCCCAATGGCCGAAATGGTCGACCAATACAAGGAACGCATCAATAAGGATGTGCGCGATCGCTTGCTCAGTTGTCCACGCTCACTGTTCGTATTCGATGAGGTGGACAAGATGCCCAGTGGCGTGTTCGACACCCTCGCCTCGCTGGTCGACTACCATGCCTTCACCGATGGCACCGATCACACCAAAGCCATTTTCATCTTCCTGTCAAACACTGCCGGCACCCACATCGCCGAGCATTTGGGCAACAGCATGAAGGCGGGTAAACTGCGCGAGGATACACGCCTCAGCGACTACGAGCCGCTGCTGCAGCGAGCTGCCTACAACTTGGACGGTGGCATGAAGAAAACGAGTCTGATTGAGGCACACGTCATCGATCACTACATCCCATTTCTGCCGCTGGAGAAGGCGCACGTTGTCCAGTGCCTGGAGGCGGAGTTCCGGCGTTGGGGCAGGCAGCCCGATAGGGATATCATCAACGAGATTCTCTCCTCCTCCATCAGCTATGACCGCATGCATGGCCTGTTCGTCAGCTCCGGCTGCAAGACGCTCGAGAAGAAGGTGGCCATGGCCATTTACTAGCTGAATATCATTTATTGTTTGTACGGGAATAAAGTAGCCACAGACATAAGCTCCCTTCCTTTTACCAGGGATTGAGCCACTTCAGACGGGAATCCTTCCTGAGCAGATCCGTGTCCAGGCGCTTCGGTTGCTGGTCGAAGGCCTCGCGTGCCTCTGTGCGCACTGCCACGGGCCCAATGTCCTTGGTGACCAGACACTCGCCATTCTCCTTGAGTATCGTGTGCTTGACATCCTGTGCTGTTGGCTCGCCGTACGGAAACGTCACCGGTGTGACCTTAATTAAATGCTTGATCTTCCACAGGCGGGCATTGTTCTCGGGTATGTTCTTGACCACCGTGAAGTCGCTCTGTTTGCCATCCAGGCCCAGGTCTTTGAGGATGCGCTTCTCCCAGAAGGGATTCCCCTTCACCGGCTTGATGCGCTGCACGCGAAACAGTTTGGCGGGCTCTATGGGCGGATCCTGATGGTCGGGAAATCTGCGAAAAATCAAAATCCATCAGATTTGGCTCTGCCTGCTCTGCCGTTGGTCGTCGCTCACCTGGGGTAGTATATAATTCCTTCGTATTTCTTGCCATCCTTGTACAGATACTTCTTGTTGTGCTTTCCATAGTTGCGGGCCAGTGCAGTGCTCACCTGGAAAGGTGTCAGTAGTCGTCCCAGGTTCATTTTATTTAATAATTTTCAATTTAAAATACTCCTGGGGGCAACCGCAGGTGTTATGACATAGCGATGTTAAATATATATCGATACTTTTGTTGTTGATGATACAACTTTGGATGATACTTATTTTTGAATTATTATTACATTTTTAGTGACATAAATCGTGAATAAATCGCTTTCAGAATTATAAGCAAATTTATACTTTTCTCTCTTCTTTTACAATAGATTTTTGATTGCTTTTTCCAACGCTATCGATATTTGTGTGCGATAATCATAATCATATAAGACATCAGTCCAGATCCAAATAGTGTAGCTATTAAAATAACAATCACAGCAATGGTTAAAAACACTCCATTTTACCGGTATAAATTATTTAAATAGTTTTACAGAAAACTCCAATTAGAGATCGTCCAATCGTTCGATAGATGCGCTGTGAGTGCATTTTAACATGAGAACGCACTGTTAAATGTACATACAGTTTACAGTGTGCTGTTGGGCGCACAATTTGAGGCGCACTGAAATTTGAAAGTTTCCTTCAAGCCAGCATCCTGGTGGTTACTTTTCCCCGTCAAGGGGGCGGATATCTTGCATAACCGCCGCCATTTTGTTAGCCGAGGCTTCTCTACAATTGGCGTAAGCCCGCCGGTGGTGCAACATTGCCATTGGCTGCCTCCTGGCCAAGGGATGTGCGTTCCAATTTTTGTTTTGCTATAAAGGATGCTGCACCGTCCGCGCCGTGCATCAGTTTGACATTCAGGCCTTGCGCGAGCAGCCAAACTTTTGAAGCTCAGCTCCGAAATCCACTTGGGCCGCAGACAAAACCAAAGATTTGTGCGAATAATCGAAATTATTTTGTTTGCTTTTTGTAAGTTAAAGTTGAAAGTTTTTGCTTGAGTGCCAATGCTGAGAACCGGAACTGTTCGATTGTGAATCAGCTTAGAAAATTCATTGTGAGAGCCTCTAATGTGAGGTGCATTCCTGCATTCCCACTCTATCTGTGCGACTTTTCACCAAAAACCCATTAAATAAATCAAATCAAGTAATGCGTAAACCGCAGAAGGGTTACACCCGCAGGGGATGGGGTGTGTGGTGCGTGTGTGTCCCGGAGGGCAAATAATAAACGTGCCGATTGCTCTGCTATTTGTGTAGGTGTGAAAATATGTTGCGAATAAACAATAAACCCAATAAGTACAATCAAAATAAATGAGAATAATAGGAAACGCAAACAGGACACATGTACAGAAAGAGCGAACAAAAAAGGAGCAAAAGGGGGATGTGCGGCACACGCACCGCACCGCACCGCACCGCACCGCGGCCACCCTTTGACATAAATGCACACAAATGAAGCGAGCATAAATAATGCAAGTGGCAGGCAGCAGCAGCTTTGATTTACTTTGTGTTCTCTTCTCTTATGTTCTGTTGCAGGAGCCGCCAGCCCCAGACACTCGCACTCCAACGATGGTCTACGATATGACGCACATGGCAGAGGGACCGCCGCAGAGCATCTCCCTGAGCCGCTACTATATGCAGGAGGATGACGAAATGCTGGCGCCTGCCAACAATGGGGGACTGCTGCACGAGGACTATGCGGCCAGCACCACGCTGGACATCGAGAAGCGCTTCCAGGCGCGTATGTCCTGCGAGACGGCCGCCCAGCCGGCACCGGCGCCGCCACCTACACCGGCGCCACGACGCCGCACCACGCCGATTGCCCACCTGGATCCCACCGAGCTGGTGGGCTTGTCGCGCGAGGAGCGCCGCCGACGGCGACGGGCCACACTCAAGTATCGCACCGCACACGCGACTCGGGAGCGCATACGCGTGGAGGCGTTCAATGTGTCCTTCGCCGAGCTGCGCAAGCTGCTGCCCACTCTGCCGCCCGACAAGAAGCTCTCCAAGATCGAGATCCTCAAGCTGGCCATCTGCTACATTGCGTACTTGAATCACGTGCTGGAGACCCCCTGAGATAGTGGTAGCGCCTCTAGCTTCAACACCAGCTGCAGCTTCAGTGAGGCCATGTTCTTTGCTCCACCACCGTAGGATGCGAATCGAATCGAATCGAATCGAAACCCCAATATGCCCCCATATCCTGTATTCATAAAACCATAAAGTACATACGCAAATATGTATTTACATACATTTCTGTGTGTATTTACACACATACATACATATGTACATGTGTACATGTGGGTATGTACGAGTATCTTTATTCTAGAAATAATCGCAAAAACACCCTTTTTTTGTCTAGCTTCTAAGTCGTGATATTTGTTTATACCTATAACTAAATACATAAATATATATGTACATACATACCATAAATACATAAATACATACGTACATAATATGTTGTACATGCATACACATGTAATATGTATTTATGTATATTCCAGTCAAGCATTAAAGTTACTAAAATATCTATAGAAGATTCCTCTTCTCTTTCTTTCCGTTCTTTCCATTTTCCATTCAATCCATTTGGTGTGGGGGGACACAGCTGCCGTTGCAAAGTTTTCCATTTGCTTTGCCGTATTCCGTGCAAGTACCAGATGCGACCCGATGCCAACACGCTCCAACCAAACCCCCCTCCCTCCGCACGCACACACACACTCCAGGCGTGTCCATTCGAAGCCCCGCCCCATAACGGGCGCCAAAGTGCAAACAGGGCGAGTCACCCTCTATAGAATTGTCAAATATTGACATACATTTCATACATTCATTTTTAAACAAAAAGAACATTTTCTTCCCGGATTCCAAATTCAAAATTTCAAAAATCCAAAATCCATTTGCTGTGGGGGACAATGGCTTTCAATTTTAGTGCTAACCAGGTGAGTGCGCAACATTGGATAGAGAGCACCCTGTATGGGCTGGGGGATGCTGTTATCTTTATTTGCGGAAGGAGAGGGACAGACAGCTGGAGAGAGGACTGCTGCTCCACATTTCTCCCTGGCGGCGTCCTCATTTTATAGTCCAAGTGTCATGTCAGTGGTGGTGGGCGTGGCAACCGGTTGCCATAATAATAATAATAATAATTCTGCAAGCAAAAAGGTAACAAAATCAATGGCATGGGCTCTCCCACGCAAAATCTCCTTCTCTCTCTCTCTCTCTCTCTCTCTGTGCCTAGTTGACCAAAAGAGAGCCCGAGCCCGAGCAGAGATTCCGTTAGTCTGCCACCCATTCGCCCAGTCTCTCCTCTCTCTGTCTCACTTACTCAGTGCCAATTGTGGGCTGTGTGTGTGTGTAGGAGTAGAAGGATTGGTGCCAAAGAAAAAACAGCAGCCAGGCGACAAATTAGTCAACAACGAATCTCTTAAGTCGTGCGGAGGCAACATCTCTTTGCTTCTTTTGAAATTCTTTGCAAAGGGATAGAAAATCCTCTTATTGAGAGAGAAATATTAAAGAGTAAAGAGTGAATCATGATTGAGGAATATTTAAAGAGGAATGAATCTTTTTACCATTAATTGCTAATTTGAATTCAATATCTCTTTGAGTTTCCTATTTAGACACATTTTGTCGACTGTCTCTGCGGACTTATTCTACTTGAGTGACGGAACGGTACGCATCCATCCCGTTATCATTCATATTTCTATTTCTATTTCCTATCCATTCCGCTGCCCTTTCTCTTACCTTTGCTTACCTTTAGGCACTTACAGACCTGCGATGTTTTATCCGTTGAGGCGCGCGCTGCTGTAAATAGCGACAGTTAAAGTTTATTTACTTGGTAACGGGACTGGTTGCCAATCCAATCCGTTGTTTTGTTGCTTCTTTTTTTTTTGTTTTCTTCTTTTGGATCCAGGCGCGAAGCGTCGCCCCCTGCCCCAGTCAGTCAGGCAGCATATTGCCACGCAACTGCAGTTATTTACAGTTATTTTCATATGCGAGTGGTGTACATACCATCGTAACGGTTAAGCGCGTAAAGGTGAAGGAATTTTCGCTCTTTCTTGGTGTTTTTTTTTCCTTGTGGTTGCTGTTTTTGTTTTGTGCGTGTGTGCTCGAAAGATAATGATAAATAGATGCTGCTGCAACTTCTATTTTGCTGCTCCCGCGGACACACTTAATGACATTTCAATTGCAAAAAGGCGCACAAATTGACAGCTGGTTTGAGGCCTGCAGAAGAGCTGCAGAGGGCGACAAACGAATTGGATCTGCAGCAGGAACTGCCCCCTGTCCAACGAGAGTCCAGCAGCAATCGGCGGCATAGCGTGAAATTAGCTTAAGTGTTTGTCCTGCCACAGTCCAGGAAGGAGCAGGAGGTGGAGGCGTGTACACAAGTGCGTGGAGTGTTACAAGTGCTGCCCTGCTCTGCCGTTGTCTGTGGACGAGTGCACGTGTGCACTCGGTAGCTTTCTGACTATCTAATCCTCTCTCGCTGGGCTCTGACACAAAAGACCATGTGATAAATTGCACCCCAGAGGGTTTGCCATAAAAATCATCACCAAGGGGTGACGCGCGCAGCACAGAACCGAACACAAGAGGAACATAACAGTGGGGAGGGGGGTGGGGTGGTTAGCCCAAACAACCATTCAACTATCTATTTGTCTGCCCTGCTGCAAAGCATCCAACCCATCCATCTATCCATTCATCTGTCTGGTTGTCCTTTAATCCTCATTGTTGTTGGGTGTCGTTTAAACGCCTACCAAACTTTTGTTGCTAATTGAGTTTAAAATCAATTTGTATTTCACGCTTGGCAAGTGCCATCCAGTCCATTCATCGGCGCAGCATCCATGGTAACCATTCAACGGGATTTTACACTCTCACACGCTCTTACACCCACGCACCCAAACACCAACACACCCTCTCTCACTCGCTCTCTTCATCACATTCTTGTGTAATTGCCGTACAAATTTAATTACAGTTGCCGCATTGTGGCACACGCTGACACGTCCAAGACGCGTGCCCAACACCAACACCACATCACACAATCGCATCAATCAAGGTCTCAATCAAGTGTTGACAAGGCTGCAGTGGCTCGGTATCGTATTACCAAGGCGTCGGTTAAGGCATTTGCATTTACATTTACATTTGTTAATTGAAATGCGGAAGCGTGGGAAGACCACACTTTGGACAGCATCTACATACATACATCTGTACATACATGTATGTATGTGTGTGTATATATTTCCAGTATTGGGTAGCCCAGCAGCCAGTTAACAGTTAACAGAGGAAGAAGTGATCAAATGGTGTAATTGTTTATGCTGTTTCTGCGCCTTCATTTGTACTTACATTAGCAGGTGCTTTTCCTGTTGGATCTTAGCATCATTCCATAATCATTTGCAGATTTAATGACCCGCTTCATGGCACATTTGCTGCTGTTACTGCCACTGCTCTCTCAGCTCTCAGCTCTCACTCTCTCCTCTCTATTTCTAACTGCACTCTCTCTCTCTCTCTCTTTGTTCACTCTCTTATTCACCTTAACAGGTTCCTGTGTGTGGAACCAGCTGCCTGGCATGCATATGCCCAAAAAACTTCTGATAAATGATTCTTTAAGCTTAAGACCGGATCTGAGGCTGGCTCGTTAAAGGATCAGTTTGAAGTCTGTCCGTTTTTTAAAGCCAGAGCAGTGTCTGCTCCTGGCTTTCAAATGGCAAACACAAACATTGGCATTAAGTGGAATTATAACGAAATGCCTTTTTACACATGTTCCAGCAACAGAGATTACGCCGTGTAATTGCCCGAGCATTCCTTCCGGACCTCCTTCTGGGGTTGTTTCCACCCTCCTCCATTGGGGGTTGGGTTGGGTTCTGTGTGTTTTATTTTTGTTACTTTTTGTGAGTACCAATTGGTGCCCATAAATAAGGGAATTACTTTGCCTCGGACAGCAGAGGGGGGTTCTTCCACATTCATAACAGGTGTTGATCGCCGCCTGGCTTCGCTTTCTTGCAGTTTGAGGACCGCTTCCAGGCGCCAGGACTTAGCAATTGGGAGTATCCGCGCTTTGCACCGCCACGACCGAGGCAATACTTGAAGAAGGCCACGCCCATAGTGGACAACAGTGGCCACCTGCTGCCCACGGCCCGTAGGTGAGTCCAGAGGGAATCCTTGTTGCCTTGTCGCTCATTTCCTCCACTTCCTCCATGGCAGGGACGGCAACTCCTTTGGCCGCTATCGCGGCACGTATGAGCTGCCGCTGAGGATAACGCGCAGCTTCTGTGCCCACTACGATGCCTGCCTGAGTGGGCGCTACAAGTTCCGTGACTTTCCGCGGGATCTGTGCAACTGCCAGCGGGAGAACCCGCGAGCCTTGGCCTGCGACAAGCGCGTGACGCTGGGCACTGTCGGGGATCCGTATTGGGCGCGTCCCCAGTGCCAGTCCAAGTGCGAGGGCATCAAGCAGATCAAGGAGCTCCATCAGCTGGGTCTCCACGGCAAGCGTGGCCTTTGCACACTCAAGGTGAGTGCTCTACTTGTCGTTTCCCCTGCACTCCTGCACTCCTGCACCGCTGCAACTCTTCACTCCAGAGCCCCAGAACGGTGCCATGCGCGCCGCGGCAAGCCCGCAACAAGGTGAAAGCATTACCCAGGCGACTCATCACTGCCTTTGCGGCCAAAAGACAGGAAGACAGGAAGCCAATCACGAAATAGAAGCACAAAGAAGATAAGGCTAAAGGAAGATCCAGAGACATATGCCAGGCCCCCCCGCGATATTCGATTTACACACAAAAATAAACTTTGGCTAAGCAAAATAAATTCGGTCAAGGACCTGCAAGATCTCACTTTAGAACAGAACTCAGCCTGCAGCTTTATGCTGCTTGCCAATTGGATATTTATCCTGAATCAGCATCTTCCTGTCCGTGCTTAGCTCTTCATGCTTGACTCTAAGTTCTCGTTTTAGCAATCCTTGATGGAATTTCCTCCCTTTCAAAGCAATCTCTCGTTCCTTTGCTCATACTTTTCTCGCTTTAAAAGAGAGTTTTGAGGAATGAAAGTTGCTAGATCTTGGTGCCTTGAACTCGTCCTATAAATGTGTTCCTTAAACCATAAATCTATGTGGAAAGCTGCTCTGATGCAATCCCTAGACTACTCCTAATTTCCCACCCAAATGATCCACAAATGCCTTTTCCGTCCCATCATAAACATTTGTACATAACTCATTTGCAACTCCATCTCCATCTTCGTCTCTTCATCCCAAAAACCATTCGATTGTAAACAAAAAGTGAACCTGAAAACCTCACCCAAAACCATGTCGCAAGCAGCCGGATTGCCGGATCTGTCCTACACGCCGGGGGACCACACGGAGCCAGAGTACCGGCTGCCCACGCACCAGCTGCTGCTCGATCAGAAGCAGGCCAGGGACGCCACGGAGCCACTGAGTCGCCTGTACTTGGACAGGGAGGAGACCCAGCCGATCAAGTACCGGGACAGGGTGACATCGGCAACGGGGCGGCAGTTTCCTGCCTTGGCAGCGGCTCAGTCCCGCTACGCGGATCATCTGAACGGAGAGACCCCTGACACGGCCCTCGACTCGGGTTTTGTGCCCGGCAAGGATCTGATCTCCTATCAGAGGAGCGCAGCATACAAAAGCGACACCGATCTGGATCCGGATCTGATCAGAAGGATGCCGCTGCACTCGATCACCGAGAAGCCCAACGAGCGCTGCCCCTCGCCGGTGGTGCCGGCGTACGCAAACTTTGAGCTGGCGAAGCGCATGCATCAGGACAATCTCGACCATCAGCCACTGCCCGATTGTGTGGCGGACCTGGCGTTCCGCAAGGCACAGATCGCGGGCGGACATGCGGGCCTCTCGCTGGAGATCGATCCCATTGCCACGGGCGTGGGCGTCAAGACGCACAATGCCGGCCCGACGCACTGCACCAAGATGAAGGTGTTCCGCCCCAAAACAGGCGGCGGTGTGGTGCCCAAAGCCTATGGTGGGGACACATTCCGTGGCGTGGGCTCGGCCCCGGCCAAGAAAATGGGACCCATGGATCTGGCCATTTGCTGGGACTTTAAGCCCGCCAGTGCCACGGATGAGCCGCGTCTGGCGCGGCATATCGACGGCTCCAACGATTCGGCGGGCCCGGCGGTGTTCACCTGCGTGCGTACGCCACGGGAGGACAATGCCGCCGATCTGGGTCGCTCCTCGGGCGTCTTCACCAGCACGCTGGGCGAGGCGGACTTCTTCGACAAGGACATCCTGCGCCGGAAGACGGACTTCGGCGGCAGGGCCATTGATCGCGAGGACCCCTGCGCCTGCGACTACTCCCCACCCCACAGGGATCGGGCACGCAGCGTCTCCCGCGACTCGAGTGCCGCCTCCCATTGCCGCCGCGCCCCACCCGCCGCCGGCGTCAGCTTCGGCAATCTCGCGGAGCTCTCCAGCGGCGGTGGAGGCGCTGGCATGCCGACCAATCGACTGGCCAAACAGTATCAATCGTCGCCACTGCTGGGGGGCGACAAGGCGTATCAGGCGCTGCGCGAGAAGTACTTGGGCCCCGAGTCCAGCTGCGACGGCAACGGTCCGGGCGGTGTGCACCTGGAGCATGGCTGCCGCCCGGCGGGACCCGCCTGCAAGCGGGACACGCTGCTGCGTCGACCCGCGCGTCGTCTCTGCCACAAGGTTGGCCCAGCCCCAGGCCCAGCCGCGCGCGGCTGCTGTCCGCCTGCCTTTGGCCATGGCCATGGCCATGGTCATTGTCTCACCAGCAAGGCCGCCTTCCGGGCGGGTGTGGCCAAGCACAATGCCTCCTCGGGTGACTTCATGGGCATGGACGCGGGCTGCACGGGCTGCGCGGGCGGTGGCGGCGGGAGAGTGCTGGTGGTGCCACGACCACGGCAGCCGTACGCCAAGAAGAACTACGACATCGATACGCTGGTGCCGCCGTTCCGCAGTCAGGGCGGTGGGGCCGGCCAGGGTGGATATCCGGAGCATTGGCGATTGGCAAGCGTCTACCAGCATGCCTTCAAGCCACTGGAGCAGCGTCGTCGTCCACTCCTACAAACAGTCTACAAGTAAGCAGTGGAAAGTGGACGTTAGAGGATTAGCCTCTCAATTATGTTAAATCCATCGAGGATTTATGCTATTTATTCCCTCTCCATTAACATTCACCTTTAGGTATTTATTCTCAGTTATTCTTCTTTCTGTTACTTAACAGCAGCTTAACAGCTGACCAAACTCAAATGTTAGGAGATGCCATCTTAAGGCATTTACAATTTACAATTACTAATAGGGAACGGGGACCATTCATTGAAAACTGATGATTAGCCGAGCATAATTTGTGTAGCAAATCCCTGAGCAAATAAATGGCAAAGGAAAGCAACCAACAACCGAGGTGCGCTCTGCCAGTGCAAGCTGAATTAACTGCAAAAAGTTGACGTCGTTCGCTGCGTGGTGTGGACAAGCGCTAGAAAGGGACAGCGTTAAGCCTGAAGACCTGTGGTGGAGAACCAATAGCTTCTTCCCCACGCTCTCTCCGCTCACAAGCGTTTGTTGGTGTGTTTCATGCAAACGGACAAGCTATTGGACATTGAGTAAATTCACCTTGTGCCAGGAGCAGTTATTCCCATGCTTCGGCTAACATTGCAAGTAATTTCTCTTTTGTTTTTGTGCCCCATTTAACGTTAGTGCTGTAAAAGTCACACACAGTTTGCATATAGCAGGAGGTTTATGTAAAGAAACAAATGTTATACATATATAAAAAAAGAGGTTCATACAAATACAATACTTTATATACTATATATAAATATAAACGTGCAATAAAACATTCAAAGTAAACATTCCAAATAGAAACATGGCGAGTGCATAAATGTGTGCGTGTGTGTGTGTGTGAGGAGCGCTGCTACATAAACAAAAAAAAAAGGAAAAAGAGAAGAAGAAATCTTCGAAGAGAAGCCCGAAGCAAAAAGCGAAAAGGAACCGCAGAATCTACTTGTTTGTGGCTTTTGTGGTGCATTTTTGTATGACAATCTTTGGGTGCAATTAAAAATGTAATAATCTTAGCGTCTAAAGTAATAAAAGAATTGATTTGCGGACTGTGATTGATCTTCCCGCTCACTTGGCCGTGGCATAGGCATCGTGACTCTTGTGGAACACATGGCGCAGCACCTCGCGTGTCGAGCGACGAATGCTGTTCCGCAGCGTGTGTTTCCTCTCGTTCGTCAGCTGTTCGATGGTCATGTACTCCGTTTGGGCAATGCTCGAGCGCAGCTTCATCGTGCGCTCGCTGCTGTCCACAATGGAGATCTCAGCTGGATGTGCCCGCAGCTGCTCCTCGTCGGGCTCCGACTGCTCCTCGTGCAGCGGCACCTCCTTCTGTGGCCGCCGTCGCAGGCTGTGGCGAATGCTTTGCATGATATTGTTGTGCGGCTTCTCCGGGGAGTGGCTGCCAGTGCCGCTGCTCTCCATGGGATGCATGAGGCGGCGTATCGACTTGCGTATCATATTCTTCATGCCGTGGCCGCTGGTCGGTGGCTTGTCCAGCGACTTGCCGGACTTGCTGGAGCCAATCGACTGCAGAGACTCCTTGCTGGCGGCTGCTGGCCGATAGGCGCGCACAAAGCGCGCGGGTGCCTTGAAGTCTTCCTCGTCGGACTCCGAGGCGTATGCCACATCGGCTTCAGCTGCATCTGGCTCGGGATCTAGCTGCTCCTCCTCTGGCTGCTGCTGCTGCTCCTCCTCCTCCTGCTGCTGCTGCTCCTCCTCTTTCTGTTCCTCTGGCACCTCGCATATCTCCGTCAGAGTGCGCCTTCTGGTGCATACAAGCTGACGCTCCACCAGAGCGCCCTCCTGGCGTTCCTGCACCACCGTCAGGGTCTCCTGCGTCTCCTCCGACTCCAGCAGGACTCCAGCCTTCTTGCGCAGCTTTGCCTCATTGATGCTGTTCTCCAGCTCCAGCTGGTAGCGATCCAGCTCCTTGCCAATGTCCATCGTGGATGACTCCTCGCTAATGGCACCCAGCGAACGCTTTGGCCCCGCCACCGCCCCCGCCACATCCTCTGGGCCTGGTCCTGGCACTGGCGAAAAGACAAGCTTCTCCGCCAGCAGCTTGCTGGGCGTCAGTTGGGCCAGCGACATGCCGTGGAAGTCGATGCGACAGCCGACATTGGGCACAAACGGCAGACCGATCTTCAGGCTGGTGGGCTCCAGCAGCAGCGACGGCGGCTCCTCGGCCAAGGCGGGATTGGCCACGCCCGCGGGATTGCTGGCCAAGGCGGAAATCTCGCTCTGGCGGTGAATCTCAAAGGGATTACGCGAGGCGGGCGCATCGCTGCCACGCACATTGAGGGCGGCATTGACGAAGCCCTTGTTGGGCGTGGCAATGCAGCGGATGACCTGCACGGGGGAAGGACAAAGTGTGAGTGGGATGGGGCATGGGGCATGGGGCGTGGAGTGCACGGCAGGACCTACCTCATACGGATTGAACTGCTTTTCGGGCAACTCTAGATTGAGGCCAGGATTCTCAAAGCAGGCAATTTCCCGTTTCTTTTTCTTGCACGGCTGACGCACAACCTCAAAGGGATTGCTGGGCTGCTCCTTCTGCTGCTGCTCCTTCTGCTGCTGCTGCTGCTGCTGTGCCAACTCCGCGATGGACTTGAACTCCAAGCAGGGAAACGGATTGCAATTCTCTTTGGCCAGGCGGCGGCGTCCAATCAGCTTCTTGGGCGTCGAACTGAACGCAGCGTTGGTGAAGCATGACTCTGTGACGGCAGTGGCAGCTGCTTCCTGCTGCACCTTGGCGTCGCTGTTTAAGGGTTGCTGCTGCTGCTGCTGGGGCAGGGGTTGGGGCAGGGGCACGCAGCCGCTTGTTTCCCTTTTGCGCTTGCGCGGCGTCTCAGTAAATGCCAAAGCACTAATGCTCTTGGTTTCTAGCATTATTTTACTTTATTTCAATTTAGTTTGTTGTATTATTAACCGAAAGCAATGCCACCAAGGACCAAATATGTTCGTTTTTTTCCTGTTGTTTTACTTCTGCAGTTCTGCATGTACACACCATACCCGCGACTTTTGATTATGCTTATCGATGCACAGGGTTGCTCCCACGAAAATATCGATACTTATGTGCGATAAGTTAGACGTAGCTGCGATCAAAATCTGATCATCCCTGCAATGCTTTATTAATAAAACAAATATTGAAGTTTCAATACTGTGATTGTTCCATGTTTTTTTGCAATAATATTGGTTTCAAATTTGTAAAAAGAGCTAGCATAGGTGTACAAGCGGAATCTAGAAACAGCTCAAACTGTTAACTTCTTTAAATAGAGCGGGGCTATGCGGGTTAAGTTCGATATATTTCTGAGCAGCACTGCCTAACAATGCACGAAAATTCCGTCGCATTTCAAAAAATGCAATTTACATTTTGAGCCGAAACCCAAAACCCAAAACCCGACTGCAATTGTGTCACATAAAGGGAAGTGGATACACGTGAGGTGGTGCAAAATGCCTGGACATCAGTGTGCCAGCGCACACCAACGCAAACACACGGACGAGAAGCGTCTGCTGGCGTCGCGCGTCCCACCAAAAGCCAGGGAATACTTATCCGAGCTGGCTGTGGATCGGGAACTGGAGCGCTTCATGGCGTTGTCCTCGACCAACAGCAGCGGCACCAGTCGCAGCAACACGAGCATGTACACGGCGCCCCTACACTGCACGCCACGATCTGTGGCAGCGCCCTCAAAGCCCGCCCGTTGCAGGACTGGCCAGCAGCAGGAAGCAGCTGCCGTTGCCTCTGTGCCAAAGGGCACACAAAGCGAGCAGGAGATCATCAAAGGGATTGATGTAGCCATTGTAGCCACCGAATGCGTTGTGTCCGCGTCCGTGGAGGATCTGCGCACACCCCCGAAGCCGAAGCCGAACCCGAAGCCAGCGGGCAGCCAGGCGCCGGACAGGACGCCCGAGAAGAAGACAAAAAATACGCAAACGCCCGAGTCGTCGGCGATGAAGTCTCACAAGCGCCTCGAATGGGATCCAGCCGCCGATGTGGGCTACTACAAGCGAGCGGTGTCCACCAGCAACCTGAGCACCTTGGAGCGCTCCGTCTTGGAGGAGTGCTGGCGCCAGCCGCAGCAGCGTTCGGAAACCGATTTGGATCGGCTGCAGCTGGAGCCACTGCCGCTGGCGCAGCCGCCGCCTCTGGCCTCCAGCACGTTCGTCCACCGCAGCGAACGGAGGAACACGCACAGTCGGGGCAGCAGCAGCAATCAAAGCAATCGGAGCAGCTCCAGGCGCGAGCTAACATCCCCAACTGGTGGCAGCTCGGTGGCCAGCAGCTTCGATTATCATCACTCATCGTTGCCGCAGCAGCAGCAGCAGCAGCAGCAGCAGCCGCAGCAGCTGGCAAAGGAGAAGGAGAAGGAGCGTCAGTATACGGCCGCGCAGCTGGAGAAGGTGCTGGCCAGTCGAAGGCAGGCAAGGGCAAAGGAGAACAAAGAAAACTGCCAACCAGCGCCAGACAGAGGCAGCTCCACTGCCTCATCCCCAACTGCGGCAGGAGCTGAAGCGGAAGCAGCAGCAGCAGCCGCCAAGGGAGATCTAGACTTGGGCGTGGATCTGCTCTGTTCGCTGGTGCAGTCCCACAGCCTCAGCCACAGCCAGAAGAAGGTTCTGATACGGAACATAGCGAAGCGCATCTCCTGCATCGAATTTGGGGACACGCTGCGCTCCCGCCAGAGCCCATCGAAGGGCAAAGGTAAGCCTCAAACAGAGTTCCCTTGCGCATTAGCTAACGATTCGCTTTGTCTGCCGCACAGCTGCTGCACAGCTGCAGGACATGGCCACCAATACGACAGCGAGTGTGGCTCTGGCTCGGCCCGTGCCAGCGCCAAGGACACGCATTTTGATGGCCAACCACTCGGGCTCCTCCACAGCGAGCAGCTCCAAGGAGATGGTCACCGCACGCAGCAATCCACGCGCCAGCAAAGCAGCCAGTGAAGCCACCGAAACGGAGCAGCGTCCTGCCTCTGCGGAGGCTGTCATCGCCCCTGCTGCAGCCGCTGCAGCTCCCCCACCCACCACCGCTCGGGCGGAGCTGGAACTCGTGAGCCAGGAGTGGCTCAATCCGATGACCCAAAGCGAGATCGAGTACGAGGAGCGTTCGCGCTCGCGGTCGTGCTCGTCGAGCAACGACTCGGAGCGTCGCCTGGCACTCCGTTCGATTGAGTTGGAGATTGAGCGGCTGCAGCTGATGTACAAGATTGTGCACAGGAAGTCCTATGGCCAGGCAGTGGCAGTGGTTCACGGGAGTCCCCCAAATGCCATCGAGTACAATCCGCTGATCAGTGTGGATGCGCCTCAGCAGGAAGTACGTCCGCCAGTGGGTGCACCAGAGGCGCCTCTCCACACACAGGAAGGACTAGCACCCGTAGAGCGGGCCTCAGATGAGCTGCCAGCCGCAGCGGATGTACAGGCGATACCAACACCACCCCCGGCACCCCCACCACCACCACCACCAGCGAGCGGCAGGCCACAGCGTGAAAAGATGGCAACACCCAACAGCTCCAACAGCGATGGCGGGCGCAGCGAAAGTGTTTGCTCATTTGTGCAGCAGCGGCAGCGACAGTTTATGGAGCACTATCAGAACCAACAGCAGCAGCAGCTGCAACAATTGCAACAGCACCAGCAGCAGCAGAAATTGCAGCGTGTAATGCCACGAATGCAGTTGCAACAGGAGCGACAACAAGAGCCACAATCTATGGTAATTATCCCGCACTGGTCCTGCTTTCCTCCCTTTCACACACTCCTCTCTAGTGTTGCCATCTCTTTCATTTTCAGGCATCACAGCACTACATTCAAATGGCACCTGGAGATGGTGTTTACTACACTGCAGTGCCAGATGGCGCCACCACCACCACAACGACCACCACCGCCAGCAGCAGTTCAATCTCCTCGATGTTGTGCCTCAGCTCGGAGATGTCCATACCGATGGCGGGGGGTGGAGTGGTAAGCAGCTCCAAGACGACCACAACCACCACCACCAGCACCACGCATCAGTATGATGAGGCAACAACGGGTAGCAGAGGCCAAAGGCAACGCAGAGACCGCAACGAGAGTCAGCAGCCAACGCAGACACAGACACAGCGCAGGGGCAGGCATGGCATTGCGTACATGATTCAGTTTGTGGAGAGCGAAACGCAGCAGACAATGTCGCTGCAGGATCACCTGCAGCTCGCTCGCCCCAAGTTCTGTGCCAAGTCCAAGCAGCGCAAGGCCATACTCAATCAAATGCAGATGCTGCGCAGCGAGCGACGGCGCGAATTGGAGCAGCTGCTCGGGGAGGATGTCACACTGGAGACACTGGACAGGCGACTGCAACAGTTGCCACCGCCGGTCACATGTAAGCAAAGCATATATCACAGCCACCGAATCATCTTTAATCCGCCCTAATCTGCAGCTTGCGTTCGAGTTTTCTCCACCAAAGAGATGAAGGCACTGACCAGCAAACGTTGCCAGCGACTGCCCGAGGTTGTGGCCGCTCAGAATCGTGTGCGCGAGGAGCAACGGCGTCGCAGCAATCGCCTCATGCGTGATGTCTTCAATCGGGTATGTTTTCCAGGTTCGTTCTATAATATTTTCTTATTTGTTTTCGTTTCCTTTCAGCGCATGCAAAGTCGCGTGTCCAAGGGCAAGATATCCCTGAACCACAGCCTGACAATCATTTAGGAAATGCATCCCCTTCCCCCCTTACAAAACACACTGCCAGTTGAAGGCTTGATTTAAGTTTTATAATGCTAATTTTTAATTATTTTTTTTCAAATAAAAACTTCCTAAAATTATGAACTTGCGTGGCGCCATCTGTGCGGACTTGCTGAAACTTTGTTATACACATTTTCTCGTCAGGTGTCTCTGTTACTAATTACAAAAATATGTAGCAAATGTGTAGTTTTTGTGTATGAAAATGGTCATTTTCCTTGAGCACTTTTGCTGAAAAAGGTTTCACGAATTCAAGGAATTTATAAACATTTATATCAAGGGGAGTCCTTAATTTTGGCATATATTCTTAAAAATTAAATCATCAATCGAATAAAACTATATGTTTACAGGTGAGAGTCCTAACTAGCTTAAATTATTGCATCAAACTAGGAAAATGAAGAATGTGATTTTCGGAGCTTGTTGTCGGTATATTTTCGATGTATTTCGAGCACGAAAATGGATATTTCGGTATACTGCTGAGGGTCAGACGGCATACTTTATCCGTAAATCTGCGGTCACACTGGTTGCCGTTCCCCGAAACGCTAATATATTGGTGGTGTGTGTGCTTTATTTTTTGTTATTGTGTTTCCAATTCTCCATTTGGTAATTAAGTGAGTGAAAAAATAAGAGCCTCAAATCCCATACCATCGACCATCGACAGTGCAGTGCATGCAGGCGAATCGCGGGGAAAGCCGCCGCCAATTATCAAACGGAAAAAATTAACGCATAGCATTCCAATTTCGTTGTCTGTTTTTTTTTCTTCTTTTCTCCCTCTCTCTCGCTCGCCCGCTCTCTCTTTCTGTCTCTCTCCTCATTTGGTGTGCCTTTTTTTGTACACTGCTGCTGTCCGCTCCCGCTCCGCTCCTCGCTGTTGCGACGCGCTCTTTTGTTGGCCCGCAGACGGCCGGACGGGACAAACGGACAGCCAAGGCGAATCGTATATGTTTTTTTGTGTTGTTTTTGCTTTTTCGGCTTTCAATTGAAAACGATGAAATTCTCATGCGTGTGTGTATTTAATCAATTATATTAGCATTCGAGTGCAAGCATTGCTAAAGGGAAAATACAGCAGTAACAACAACAAGTAACAAAAAAAGAAAAGTCAGGCAAATTTTTTGTTTGTCAGGGCTCTCTCTTTCTCTATCGCTCTCTATACGTGAGCGTGTGTTTGTGTGCGTGTGTGAGTGTGCGTTCGGCTGCGTGTGTGCAGGAGCAGCAGCGCAGCGTCGTCATCAACGTCTCTTCTTCTGCTTTCAAGTGAAACATGTTTTTATGCAGCAGCAGCGGAAACAACAACAACCAAAGCAGCAGCTGCAACAATCAACAAAAACAACAACCGCCATTTGCTGTTTGTGGAATAAAGCAATAATAACATAGAAAACAAGAGTCAAAGTGTAAAATTAATAAAATTTAAAAAAACAGCGGCATCGGTAGAACAGCAACAGCAGCAGCAGAAATACCAACAGAGGCAACAACAACAACAACAGCGCAGCAGCATTCAGTCGAAAAGCAACTGTAAGTGATGTTTGGTTATGTTGAAAAGGCAAAAGAGAAACGAGAGAGCGAGAGCGGAGTGGAAAAGAAGCCAAAGCCAGGCGTCAGGAAAACAACACTGCACTGTTAGCGGGCAACAGCGTGCTGTTAAACGCAGCAGGCCCAAACATATTGGATTTACCGGCATTTTGTCTGCTTCCCCCTGGCTACCCTTCCCCCAACGAACTCGTCTTATTGGATGCGCAGTCGATGATGGGTGGGGGGCTGGGGCGGAAAGGAGAAAGAGAGACAAAAATCCACCTGCTGACAAAAATTTACGCTGCACTACAATCATTGCGGTTGCTCATTTTATTAATGCACAAAATTAACTCCGGCAAACCTTTTTGCGGCGCAGATGCAGCTGCGTCCTTCGTTTTACGCTCCTCTCTCGCTCCATCGCGCTCTGCATCTTTTGTATATGTGTATGCGTGTCTGCAAAGAAGCGGCACAGCGGCAAAATGAAATTGAGTTTGGGTTGGAAATAGATTTAACTCTTAAATATTTATTAGGTATCATAATGGTGATAATTGAAAATGAAATTGAATTTTGTTTTAATAGACAAATGGAAGAGAGAGCTACCATGTGTGTGTTTGTGTTCTCCCCGCTCTTTGCACGTTTTTTTTTTGTTTTGCAGCCTGTAAAATGCGCGCGCCCTTATGCTCCCCTCTCTCTCTCTCTCTCTCACTTTACTCTCTCTCCCTTTGCTATGTTTATGCTCTTTGCGTCGGCGGCGGCCCTTTGCTCTCTCGTTGGCGTTTTGAAGTTTCAACAACGTTGGCTGCCGGTGCTGCCTCTGCCGCCGGCAATAACAACAACACAGGCATGCAGCGCAACAGCGCACTAAGGTGGCAACCCTGCAATTTCAATAGCCTTACCCCCAAACCAACCACCCACCATTTAGCACTGCCACCACTCCGCCTCCGCCCTTTTGGGATAAATGTAAATGCCTCTTGCCGCATGGCAAACAGCTGGACAACAGGCCGCTTTCAAATTTTTTGGGCAGCAGCTGTTTTGGTCGGGAAACCACTAGACTCTAAAAAATATCACTAATAGATCGCACTTCCAGTCTTCCAAATGGATTTCTTTTCATTGAAGAAATCAACTTTAATTGAAATTCAGAAAATCAAATGTCAAATTAACAAATAAATCAATGTTTTTGCAAATATTGCTTCTGTTGCAACTTCCGTGCCTCACGGTCGCGATGCAGCTGGACATAAGCCGCTAGAAGAGCATCAGAATGTTTGAGGATCTCTCGTTTCCCCTTGGATCCACACGTGGATGCTGCGGCATTGATCTCTTGGCGGGCCTGTGCAGCCGCTTTGGATGCGTGGCGGGCGACCTTCTTCATCTTTTCGTAGTCATCGCGGGCCCAAGCGAGCTGCTGCTCGAGACGTTCGACCAGCTCTTCGGCTTTGAGCAGCATCTCGGTCTTCTCCTCGAGATCGGCGTTCACTTGCTTTTCGAATGCATCGATGTCGGCGAGGCCGGCCATGGTCTGCTTGAGGATACCCTTGAGGCGGTCCTTGAGGGCTTCGGCATAGGTGCTAGCCGCAGAGGCACCCTCGGCATTCGACTCGCTTTTATCCAGGGAAGCGCTCGCCTGGATCACCCTATCCTCGGCATCGTGTAGCTCTCGCTCAAAGTTCTTGACGACCGCCTCCTTACCCTCCAGCACCGCATTGGCGGCACGGGCAGCTTGCATTGCCTTCTCCGCCAGCTGGATACGAACCAGCTTGGCGGCTTTCGCTGCAGCACCGGCCTGTGCTTCATTTGCTGCCTTTGCCATTTTAGCTGCATTCTGGGCTATAGCTGCTGCAGTGTTTGCTCCCAGTCGCAGTCCCAGCCCCTGGCCAGAGTCCTTGCAGGAGTTGCTGGAGCTGCAGGAGGCTCCATCCTGTGGTGGCTTTTTGATCGTGGCACTTCCTGGATAACAGGAAACGGTACCGTCGCCTTCACTCGTCTTCTGCTGTTCGTCACAGTAGTCGGGCCAGTCGGCATAGAAGCCGCTGTAGCGGGGTCCAATCCCATAGCACTGGGCGACCTGTGCAAGGACCAACAGCAGCAGGAGGGCTATGATATATTTCAAAAGTTTCATTTTTTGTTTGTTTTATACGTTTTTCCAAATGCGACTGTTTCCAAATGACTCAAAGGGAATTGTGAAAGCAGATGGAGATTCTTGACAAATCATCGCCTGCTTTTGTGACTCCCTTTCTGGATTTTAGACAAATTGAAAACAGAGAGAAGATCCCTTCAAAAACTCGGTACAAATTCATAATCGATATCTCTTTGGTACATATCCCAAAGATGTATCGAATCGTTAAAACAGTTATTTGTTCTTTCAATCTTTTCCTGCCACCCTTCCCCTTCGCAAAAAAACCGATTAATTGGCTATATGCGTTTCGAAAAATACTTCCATTAGGAGTCCCAACAATTGCGCAGCAGTTGCGCTGACGTTAACGTTGACGCCGATGCCTTGGTCAACAGCACCCAACAGCAGCCGCAGCAGCAGCAGGCAGCAGCACACGTGTTGGGGGCTGCAGAGCAAAGCCCAAGCACTGAGAGAGAAATATGGGACTGTGGAGAAAAGTGGCGAGAGGCGGCAGCCGCATCAACTGTCATTTAATCACAACAAAACAGATGCTTTTACACGTGCTGTCTGTCGGGAGGCGGAGCTGTCGCTGCGCGCTGCCCGCTGCCCGATGTCGCAGTTGCGCTGCTGAGCCACGGCCGCTGACGACGTCACACGTTCTCACATCCATCGCTTTCTGGTTAGTCGATTGATGAGGGGGTTAGTGGGGAGAGAGAATAGTTTGTTTGTGCAATATACGTACTACCCCTCTCTTTCTCTCCCGCTACCTCTATCTTAACCTTCTGCTGCGACCACTGGAATTATTTCCCATATAATAAATAAATATATTTTTGCAAAAAACGTCATTTGGCGTAATTTTTTTGTTGTAACCTCCAATCAGCGCACCAGCGACAAACATTATTTCCGCGCAATAAAAATTGAAATAAGTATTTATGTACATACTCCCACCACGGGAGATAGGAGATCCAAAGAGATTCCATCTATAATCCAAAAGTATTTTGCAACGAAACTTTTATGTTTATATGAACATATTTCGTGGGAAAACTATTAGCGGGAAAAATGTATGAAAATTTTTGACTGAAAACACAAAATTCGCAACAACAAAAAAAAGATTTCTTATTATAATTTGTATTCTCCCTTTTCGCCGCCTTCCCGTTTGTCTCTCTTTCTTTCCTTCGTAATGCAGAGTCGCATTCGGCGGCAGCACTGAGGCAGCAGACGATCGCTGCTGCTGCTGCCGCTGCGCGCTGCCTGCATTCTCTCCTCTGCTTGCAAAATGCTTTTCAATGCCATTGTCAAAGCTCTGCGCCGTCGCCGTCGGTCATCAATGAATGCGCAGTTTTGAATTACCATAAAAAACAGAACATGCACACACACACTCACACACACATAAACACCGACTCAGGTGCAGGAAGAACATTGAGAACAACAAAAAGAGAGAGAGAAAGTGGAAGTGGAATAGAGAGGAAGGTAGTAGTGGCAACAGATATCGAAGGGGTAACGACACTTTTGATACCCTTTTTGGAAGATAGAAGATACAAATTTTATTTTCCCGAGAATCCTAAACTCGAAACGGTTTTCAAATCGTTATCGTGCTTCGATGCAAAATTCTGCGATTCGTTCCCTCACGGTCTCGCACGCCTTTGTACGTCTATGTCTATTATTATTTGCACATGTTGGAGGCAGTTTGTTGAGCTTTTATTGCGTATTGAGCAAAAATCAACTTTATACACACACAGTCACAAAATCGCGTGGCTGTGTGACCTTGTCCATGTGTACGGGGAAGAGCGGCATCAGTCGGAGTCAGTCGTCGTCGGCGTCGACGCTGCTGCGAAACAGCTCTGCGACTGCGCCGCGACGTAAAGTGCCGTTCCGTGCCGCTCTGCGCTTCGTTTCGGTTTCCAATGTTGTTTCGACAGAATCGGTCATTGAACTTTGAACCACAACACACAAAACAGTAAAAACAACAAAAACAAACAAAAAAGATATATAATAAGCTCTCTCTCTCTCTCTCTCTTGCCGCATGTAAATTCCAAGCACACTCTCCCCCTCTCTCACTCACTCTCTCTCTACTACGCATTTAGCAGAAAAAGCAGCCAAAAGAAAGATTGGGTGGGAGGCAGAAAGAGAGAGAGAGAAAGCATACAAGTCTTCGTTTGTTCTTTTCTTTTTTTGCACAATCTTTCATTAAAAGAAAAAAATTAAAAAAAGTGCTTTCAAAAGCGCAAAAACCGTTCTTCTTTTCGTTTATTATTATTCTTATTCTTTTTTTGCATTTCTTTTTCCTTTCTTTAATTTCTTTGTGGCTAATCAGCGATACTTAAATATGAACTAGACTACTAATGAAGAAGAAGAAGAGGAGAGATGGAAGAAAGGAGAATGGGAATGGGGAAGGAGAGAAGAGAGAAACGAGAGAAACCCGCCTACAAAGTATTTTTAGTAGACAGAGTCGCACCGCAACCGTCCGAAAATTTGGAGCACAAACACAAACATAAACACATGCATACAAGTACAGTGAACAGTCGAGAAAGGTTCACTCGAACCCCGAACCCGTTCTGCTGCAATATTTTGCCTAACGGTAATTCAACCTAAGCTAAATCCGTTAACACTCGTAAGCGAAAGACAGTCTCTGTTTTTGTCACTCTTTGCGAATTTTGTGACGGTGCACTTATGGGAACATCGTTTCATCACTGTGATCCCCTGAAAGAAAATCTATCGAAATCTTATACGAAAAGGTTAATTTTTACACGGCAGAAGAGGCGTTGCCCGGCGTCCGCCCACATGTTGCGCTGCAAACCAAAACCCCTTTCAAAGGAGGTAGAGAATGGAAAAGCTTTCCAAAGGGAGTGCGTTGGAGTACTTATCACTCCAATCTGCCACCAGTTATAAGACGTTTTGTATTTTCAATTAGCCCCACAAATACAAACAAAACGAAGGCAAAATGTTTGCCAGAAGAGCAGCAGCAGCAGGCCATCGATTTGGGTCAGCGCATGAGGCGTGTGGGTGGCATCCAAAGAAGAGAGCGGTGTGTGCCTGTCGCTGCCAGTGAGAAAGAGAGAGCAAGTAGTTTTACTCTCAGCAACACATACACAGTGAGATAGACAGACACGCGCACAGTCACGTTTTGACGTCAAACGCCGCTCACAATAAAACGCCGCTAGAAAATGATGATCATGAACGGGTTGGGATTGTGCATGTACCCTAGAAAGGGTAAGGAATATCAGGCCCGTTTCCATTGCAAGATTTCTAACGTTTTTGGTACATATCTCACTATAAAATAATCCCCCATTTATCCAGTTTTTGTTATCATTCGCTTATCGGGCATTTTCCCAGCATCATTGCCTTATGAAGGGTATGGTAATAACATTTAATTTCCCCACTATAAATAAATAAATATACAAACCATAATTATTATCAATGAATCGGAAATCAAATCACACGCCAGTACATTTTGGGAAACCCTATCCCACCCCCTACCCACCACACAGCAGTTCGGTATTTCTTTGATATTAGATACGTAATATCCGCATCTGTACATAAAAAATAAATATTTGGAATCCCAGTTGCCATTTCCATTCCATCTGTATATTAACACCAGAAAGCGGCATCCCAGGAATCAGCGGCACCTTGTGGGGCTATCCGATTGCAATAATATTTTCCACATTCGTAGATGCTAGATTATTTTATGGGATGATAAGGTTTATAATCTTTTAGCTCTGTGAATGTGGCTATCATTTACAGAGAAAAAAGACCAAAAGAATGTTGAGATTTGTGGTTTTCTGTGGGTATGTTTTCCCCTTCTTCCGATTCCAATGAATTTTGATTATATTTGAAGACATTTGAGAAGATTGAGGATCATTCAGTTCTGGCGTTGAAATGGGGGGAACACTCCTTGGGCAAGGATTTACAGAGATCGAATGCTAGTGTGTGGAGTGTTTTTTCGTGTGTGGGAGCTTTCTACTTTATATTATTTTTACTGCTGCTGCTGCTGTTGCTGTTGTCGATTTCGTGTTGCCCCAAAAATAAATGATGAAGCAGGGAATTAAGTTGTTGCTGGCTGGCTAAAAATAACAAGCAGCAGACAGGCAGAGCAGGGCAGGGCAGTGGGAATAGGCAACTTCGAAGGCAACCTGGCGATTTGAGACGTCACAGCGGTCAGTAGTAAACAATTGATAAGGCCACAAATAAATACAGTTACTGGCATTGTCTAATGGTAAGGCTTAGGGTAGGGGTGGTTTG
Organism: Drosophila subobscura; assembly: GCF_008121235.1. Lineage (NCBI taxonomy): Eukaryota > Metazoa > Arthropoda > Insecta > Diptera > Drosophilidae > Drosophila > Drosophila subobscura. Next base: position 16,969,358 of record NC_048530.1, on the reverse strand, counting down.
GTTACTATTGTCGCATTAGGGATTGGTGGAGGTGCAATCCAACAGTCTACCACGTGGGAAATCGGGAGTCTTGTGGCAAACCCGGAAAGTGACGCATTTTGTGGCCAAGAGAATGATTCACAGACAAACAACACACAGAAGTGACAATGATCATTCCACAGGGCAGGGACACTCATTCTCAGTGCATTTTTTGATGGTTTCAAACTGGTTTTGTCTCTGTTATGTTTTTGCTTTGTTTTTGAATAATTTTCGCAGAAATCCGTCCATCTATACAGAAAGGCAACAGCTACCATCAACACCATAACTGATGTACTGTGGGGGCGCAAAAGAATTTCAGAATGTTAAATATCAAATAAAATACGATGCTTAAAAGACAATATTTATTCTGCTAAAATCTCTTTAAATCTCTTACTTGTGTAGATATTACTACAATTTGTAATGTTTTTTCAAAATAGCAAAAAACCAATGTTGCCATTTTCGGTATTCCAGAAAGCGGAGGCAGGGGAACACTACAGGTGTAAAAGTGCGATGGGAAAAGAGTATAACAGTTCAAGCTCTAGCAGTCTCTAACAGAAATTCAAAGTGGAACGAAACGAACAAACGGGCAAGGGTTGCCTTTTCCCGAGTGATTACTGTACAAAAAAAAAAAGGCCAAGTAGCAGCAGACGAGGTGGCAACACTCTGCCGCTCTGGCCCCTGGCAACAACAACTCTCTGTACTCTCCTCCAAATGCCGACATGTGCCGCCACCCGCCAGAACGAAGTTACGGCCAAAAGAAAAAGGCAAAAGAAAAAGCAACAACCACCTCTAATGCCACTTTCACCGCAAAAGCAAAGGCAAAGCTTTTTGCTGCCTGTTTGTTGTCTCTCATTAAAATATGTGCTCACGTATGTGGTATTTTTGTTAATCAACGAAAATTTGTAATTAAAATTGCAAACAAAACACGCAAAAAACAAGAAAAACCGAATTGTTCGACTTGACAACAAGAGCAATCGAAGGGAAGGCTGTGACATCGAAATCGAACTTGAAACAGCTGTCTGTAAGTAGGTGGTGGGAGAGGGAGTGTGTGCAATGTCAGAGGCTAGGCGGCGCCCCAGCTACCAGCCATAGGCACAGCCACAGCGCCAGCTCACACGTTGAACTTGTCTTAGAACCCGCGTTCGGCGCTCTCTCGATTACACTCACTCTCTCTCTCTCTCTCTCGCGCTGGCGTTGTGCTCTCTGTGCTTTTTGCGTCGCGTGTCGTTCGTTCACCTGCTGCCAACAGGCACAAGAGTTCTCTCTCTCTCTCTCGAACAGAGCTGAGCAGAGCCCCAGCAGTGAAAGAGAGAGCCGTGAACGCAGTTAACTTTTTAACAGTAGTGTTTCTTAACAGCAGAACAGCAGCAGCGGCCAAGCTTCGTCGTGTTGTGTGTGGTTTTTTTTCCCTGTTCCTTATTATTATTTGCATTTTGCGGCTCGACGAGTGCTGCGTTTAAGCATAGTATATTATTCCATTAATGTAGTACGCATATACTTTAAATCTTTGTATAAATCATAGCTAAACTAATTCTTGTATACCTCTTCTCTCTCTCCGTGTCTTCTGCATCCTTTAAGGGCTCTCTCTCTCTCTCTGTGGACCACCAACAGCTGTCTGATTTTCAAATGATTATTATGCGGAGAGGATAAAAAAAAACAACAGACAGCAGCCACCGGCACTGTGGAACGTGAAAGCGTCGAGATTACAGTGGAACAGAGAGCAAGGATTATCAACAGCTGCTGCACAGTGGAACCAGAAAACTGAGGATAACAATGGGAAAACCCACAAATGAAATTAAAATCCTACAAAAAAGTCAACACAATTGTAACAACAATTAGATCCCCCGCCCCAAAAAGTCGTGTCGTTAGTGTTAATTGATTATTGTTTTTAGACTTTGAACAAATTTTGTCTATTGTGTGTTGGGTGTATCGTGATTTTGGCAAATGGAATACCAAAAATAACTGTGAAATGTTTGCATTGGATGATACCTTGCAAAATGTGCAACCGCAGCAGATTCTCCGCGACGACAAATCTTAAAGAATATTCCTTTAAGATCAAAAACAACAAAAATTGCAATAATCTAACAAAAACTACCATAACCTAAGAACAAAAACAAAAGTAAAAGCGCAACGCAAAAGCAAAAGCAAAACAGAAGCAGAAGAAAAAAAGCTTAAGAACTCTCGGCCAAAAGTGTAATACAAAATAAATTAAGCTTCAAACGACGTGCAAAGGGACGCAAGATCCGAGATCCCTTGGGCTTTTTGCAAAGGCGCCTGCAATTGCGTGTGTCGTGTTCGTGTGCGTGTCGTGCGTGTGTGTGTGAGTGCGTATCTCGTGTGTGTGTGTGTTTTTGTTGTCATTAGAGCACACACACACGCTCGTGGGCCTGCCTCGTAGAGGTGTGTGTGCTTGTTCGAGTGCGTGTGCGTGTGCGTGTGCCGCCGTATGCTGGATTTGCATGTGTGCGTGGGTGTGTGCAGCGCGTGCATTGCGTGTAATTGCTGTGCTAACCGTAAATAAATGAAAAGCACCGCCAAAAGCACCGCTAAATGTGCTTCTGCTAGAAACAACAACAACAACAACAGCTGTAAACATAGTGCTGTCTCACTCGTAACACACAAAAAAAAACAAAAACGAAACATATGCAAACGAAGGAATGGAATGGATAACCAGGAGGAGTAAAACAGTGATATAACAACAACAACAACAAAAAGAAAAAGAAAAATTCAATATTCAAAGCAAATCCCAACAAACAACAAAAAGACTTGAAACGAATGTGTTCATAATTTTAAAAAAAACTAAACAACAAAAACACAAAAGTAAGAAACAATCGTAACGCAAAAACAAAACATAAAAGTATTCGACAACAACAAAATACAAACACACACAAATACACATACATACATACATATATTTACATATATATATGCATAAATACCATATACATATACCCACACATATACATATACCAATACATATGTAATATCTTGTATACACGAACAAAACAAAAACAAAAACATAAAGCAATAAAAGCAAATCGCAAATCGTAAATGCAATCCGAAATTCAAGAACAACGACACGACAAAAGCGGAAGGAAGCTTCAAAAGAGAGTTGCTGATTGAAGACGAAAACAGCACACAGAACGACAACTAAAGAAAGCAAACAACCAGAAAAAGGACGAAGAACCGAAAGCAACCCAAGGAGTAGAATAACCATAAGGAAAGCAGCGAGAGCAACACATGCAAAGCAAGAAGTAGAAAGAAAAACAAAAGTTAAATACAAACATTTAATTTATAAAAAATTCACAAACAAAACCAACCAAAATCAGACATAATTTGATTCAATTTATCCAAAATTATATGAACAAATAACGCAATAGATATATGGTATATATACAAACATATACATATGTTATGTGTATATAAAGAGTAATAAAAGAAAATATATATATACACTTATATATATATATTTAGATAAATCTAAGAACTAATTCATTAACCATTCAACCGCGTAAACCAACAAAAAACATCAGCCCCCACATGTATAGATTAGAGGATACGAATAGCGGAGGCGTTATGGATAAGAATAAACAGAAATGTAAGTACAGTCTCCCTCAAGAAATTCAAAATAATATAGATATAGCCTCGAGCAGATTCAATGAATTGGAGCAAAAAGTATCGGAACCCATTCCCATTTGCATGTACTCTGTGGAAGAAGATCTCAATATTTGGGGGAAGCAATAGATCAAGATTATGGAAATAAGTGCTTCAAAACTTCAGAACTTAAAATACAGGGATCTAACACATAATCTGAAAGCCTAATAAGTGTTAAAGTGTCATTCAATGCCTACAAACACCGGACTCTTCTACATAATGCCAGTGGTCTTTACAATGCAAATAAAATATTTCAATAATGGCAATAATTCCCCCGAATGTGGACAATGAATTCTGAGGGCCCACATTTCATGACCGCAACCAACTTCACTCTGTACAGAAAACAGGTGGCAACGCCGTCAGACATTCGAGTCATAGTCTCCCGAGTCCATGTCCATGAAGAAAGCTGAATCAAGATATGTTTGTTTGCTTATTGGTAAATAGAGAAAATTGTTCCGGCTATAAGAGTTCCACGAGAAAAGATCACTAAATAAATAATGTAAGATTCTCAAATAGTTGGAAGAGATTTTCCACCTAGTGTCATAAATATCAGGCACTGGGAGGTCCAACAATATCTCCACATTCAGGCAGAGAGAGAGAGAGAGCAGAGCAGAGTCGTTAACAGTTGGAATTTTGTGTCAACTGTTTGCTTATCACTCACCTTGCGCGACGCTTCCGCTTCTCTCCCACTCCGGTGGCGTTGCATGGCGGGGGGTTTCCCTTATTTACTTTTTGGGTGCATACAAACTGCAAAAAAGAAGGGGAGCTAATGGTTGAATGTGGTGGCTATGGTGGCAATGATTAGTTGTGGCGCCATATGTTCCGCCCATTCCACATGACTCACTCACCTTCGGGGTCTGCGCTCCACTTGCTGCCGCTGCCTGCGGTCGCCAGGCGGATGTGCTTTGTTGCGTATCTGCGATTGATTGCAATTCTACGAGTAGTTATCGACTACTAGGAAGAAAGGAGAACACTAAACACTACTGCATCATCGGGCAACAATTCATCTGCGTCATTCAACGTCCATTCCGTCCATCATGAATTTTTGTGGGAACAGCAGGCGGCTGGCCATATAGTTAATATGCGATTGCGCTCTCTCTGCGTTCCCATTCCTGTGATGCAAAAAGCCTGCAAATGCAAAATGTCGTCAACTATTTTTGGGTTGGAACTGACACAGCGACTGTGAGACAGTGAGACAGTGAGACGGAGCGACAGCTTGTCAGACGACGGACGCAGACGTTTGTCGTAATGGCAATAGCGGGGACCACATATTATAAACAGAGATTTCTATAAATAGATGCTCCTCTCTCTCACTCTCTCTCTCCTTTACTATCTGTCTCTGTGTATTCGAGTGTGTATCTCTCGCTCTCTCTCTTTCTCTTTTCGTGGTGTCCAAGTCATTTATCATTCAACTCTTTCCATCGATTGGCAAACGTTCAATTTATTTATAACCATTTTATAATTGGGGTTTCAGCGCGCGAGTGCGCGAGTCCAAAATTATCCTTTGACAGGCTTGCCAGACCCAGACGCACACACACACACACACACACACACACACTATACTCGCTCGCACAGTGCGTTTCGTAACTAAATAGATGAGTACACTTTCAAATTAATTTCTCATTAGGTTTACTTTTCGTAAACAAGAACAACAAAAAACAAAGAAAATAATTTATCTGCTTCCGAGAAAAGTGCGGGTGGTGCACCTTTCGCATTCTGTAGAAACACTTCCGTGTCTCCACGTCTCTGACATTATTGAAATTCCATTATCTCTAAAAGCGGAACTCTCCCAGCCATCTGGGGTGGCTGGCCAACAAAAAACAAAACAGATGTGATCAAAAGAAAACACCAAACAAAGAGAAAGATAAATATATAAATTAACTGATTAAAAGTCTTGATTGAAAACTTGTCCAACACTGGCACCGGATTTACTGTTCCGTTTCGTACTTAAGCAACACTGAAAAGCAGGCAGATCACTGCTCAACGCTGTACTGATGCTAAGCAAAGTAAATACCAGATGTGTTCATTTTTAAAGTACTTAATCAACACTAGACTGCATACAGAGCTAACGATGTGGTAGCTTTGCGAACACTGTTTCGAAGAGTGCTGAAATCTCCACCCCTACGATACGATCACTTGCATCCCCTACTTTTTAATGATAATGATGCTGATGATCGTCATCGCATCAGAAAATGCACTCACTGACTAGAGAGACAACGAAAACAACGACGACATCGAAAATGCTGTTCCGTATAAATAAATCCCGCAACGACTGGCAAGACTTTGGGGCCAAGAAAATTACCGCAGTGTTCGTTGAATTCTCACGGGACGCAGATCGCGCGATGCAGCGCGACTTCCGACTTGCGAAAAGTCAGCTGAAACAAAAAAACAACTCTAAACTGTAACTGCTACACGAACTGTTGCCACAATCAACCATCCCAGGGATGGATTAGTGTACAAAAAGTTGCGTTCGTTTGATGTCTAATCGCTTTCTGGAAGGAAGTAAAGTTTCAGTCGAAAATTGAAAATTGAAGCCACAAAATTAAGGAGTGATTCTCTTCCCAAAAGAAGAAAAAAAAAATTAGGGGAAAAATACCCAATAAAAATAAAGATATATATAGATATTTGTTTGCAAGTGAGAAGATCCAACAAAGATGTCAACGGCTTTGGTTTATTGGCAGTCAATGAACGGCGGCAGCGTTGCAAATGGACACGAGAAGGCCACTGACACTGGCACAGCATCCGGTAGCGGCAGTGGCAGCGGCAGCGGCAGCGGTGGCGGCGCCTGGTCGTCGTCATCATCATCACATGCATCCTCGTACATGCAACCCTTTGCTGCACGCGACCTAAACCCCCCATCAGTGGTAAAGGAGGCGCCGCTGCCGCCACTACCGCCGCCGCCCCATTACATCAATTATTTGGCACAAATTGGCTGCCAGCATCGTGTGAGGAGGAGCTACGATAATAATGATCATGATCATGTGGATCTTGGTCCACGGCATATCAGTTCCCGATTCCACAGAGTCCAGCGGGGCAACTCTGCTTTCCCGACTGCGGATCAGGTGGATGGCAATATCTTGATCGGCGGCGGTGGTGCACAGAAGCTGAATCAGCATCAGCATCGCGAAATACCTGCAACATCGTACAGTTGTAAGCATAAACGATTCGGGATATCCGCCTTGAGAGTGTTTGCACAGTTTAAATCCCTTTGGGCCCAGTACGCATTGATAAAGCCAGCAGATAAAGATATTTCAAAGACGCTTCTTCGGTTCGTTGATTTTTGCTGCAATTAATCATTGATTTATCCTCTTCTTAATTCATTCCTCCACTGATCCACTAGCATATCCACTATTTTGTGCGTTCCATCAACCATTCGTTTCACTTCTACCGTTCCCTCTCTGGTGCATCCTCCGTTAATCGGTTGATTGCTGGATTAATCGATTAATCATCGTTTGTCTCTTATGTCTGCTTCATTCGTGTACGATGAAATGCAATATCAGACAACAATTCAGTAAATGCTACTGTTGCTGCCCCTTTCCCTTTGTGTTGTGTATTTTCTTCGTTTGAGGCTATTTTTGATCCACAAAACAAAACAGAGAACAAGGGAGACAAGGATGGGAACATGGCAACACATGAAAGCAGTAGAATTGCATATATGTATGTACATGTGTGTGTGTGTGTGTGTGTGTGTGTGTGTGTGTGTGTGTGTGTGTGTGTGTGTGTGTGTGCTCGACTGCCACTGCGAGATGATCTGCCGCTCTGCTTGCATATTGTGTAATATTTTTCAGTTCCGTCTGGTTCTAAAATTAAAGAAGGTAAAAGGTATTTCTGTGCCGACTCTTCTGCTGCCTTTCCACACTCTAATTTTTGCTGATGCTGCTGCTACTTCTGCTTCTCCCTCCTCTGTTTTCCCTCTCTGCTCTGATCATCATTATCATCATTTTGGCAGCATTCGTGTGCTGCCGCTGGCAGCGTCTCTTCCTCTGTACGTCAGGTGTGTCTTTCTCGAGAGAACAGGTGCATTTTGTTCGTTCTGGGGCCAAAGAGCGTTTCCCATCGGTCATTGAACCAATAAAAGAAAAAGACACACGGAGAAAACACTCACAGAAATACACCTGAGGATCAAAATACTGTTGCAGAGAATTTCAACACAACTATAGGCCCTACAACTGTCCAGGATCTATCTAAAACTATTATCTAAAAGTTAGCTGCATTTCTACCCAAAAAAATGCCTCAAATTAAGCACCCAAAAATATATTCCCCCCCCTTCATTTTCGCTGTTTTATTGCCAAATAGTATGGAAGTTTTATTATGCCAAAAGTACACCAACAATTGGGTCAATTGTGTGCCTTAAAACTTATTAAATTTCACTGAGAAAATAGAGTGCTTGGTACAAAAAATGTCCCATAAGCAAAAGGTCCCTAGCAATCTTGTTGCAAAATGAATAAATATTTCCATTATATCTGAATAGAATATTTACAATGTATTTGACACACATTAATTATTTCTCTTTCATTCTCGTTCATTTAGTATCTGCTTATGGGTCCAGTGCGGGCACCGTTGCCGTGGACACATCGCAGGGCGGCGGTAGCGGTGGTGGCGGCGGCGGTGGCAGACAGCGTCATGCACCGCTCTATGGCCGCTTTGTTGTTGAAGAGGATCTGCCTGCCACGCATCGTGATGTGATGCATCATGTAAGTAATACAAAAAATATAACGAATGTGGAGGGTACTCTGATTCTGACTCTTAAATGTGTCCTTTCACTAATGGGAAATGTTATAAAAAGATGTTCGAAGATTGTAGATTTCATAGAGATATTTGTTGAAATTTATTATTGCAGCACCCTAGTCCTTCGTCTTCGTCGGAGGTGCGTGCCATGCAGGCCCGCATTCCCGCACACTTTCGTGATCCCGCTTCAGGACCATTACGAAAGCTGAGCGTCGATCTGATAAAGACCTATAAGCACATTAACGAGGTAAGTACTGCCATATACAAATGAATTGTGACGGAACGGAACCTTGGCATCCACCCATCTATCTTCGTTGTAGTAGTAGCTCGATCAGAATCCGAATCAGGTCTGCTGATGTATAGTTAAATATATATTGAGGGGCTCTAAAGATACTCGTACTCTTGCGTTACGTTTGTCCTTGACCCCGTTACGGGTCGCATTTGCTAGCACTTCGATTGACGTGGAAAGAGAAGCCGTTGACATAGCCACAAAGACACACGCAAAGAGACACGCAACGCAACTGTCTGTCTGCCTGATACTTACCTTCTACTCGTACCGCCTGTCGCCTGTCGGCTGCCCGCTGACTGCTGCCTTCTGCCAAAAGTTCTAAACAAAGCGTTTCCACATGGAAACTGTCATCGCACGCCGGCAAAGGCATTGTCATGTCTCATGTGTCATATACACCGTTTAACTATAGCGACGACGACCCAATTCCTAGCCTTGAGCGATGGTTTGGGACGAGCGCATCATTTGGTGCGTGGGTGCGTGGTGATACACAATTCAGTTCTCCAACCCATGACCTATCTACCTGCGCTACCGCTTGGCTCTCTATTTGTCCCTGTTCTCGCTTTGATTCTTGCATAATCTTCCATTATGAATGTAAAGGAGAATCAATGACAATCGATTGCGCTCATCCATAGATCTATTAATGACCAACCAGAATCTATAACAAATCACGAAACTATTTTTGGGCATCATGAATCGCCGAAAGAGTGCAACAACAATCGATGACAAACGATTGCTCACCTGTTTTTTAGATAGCCACAGATCGAGGTACAGAGTCGATTACAAATTAGAGAGCAGAATCGAAGAAAAATCGCTCCAGGCATATTTAATTGTAAACCATTTCTTCCTGGCCTGTCTACCAGCTGTTCTCTCGATATCAATCTATCGATAAGAATCTGTGGATTCCGTTTAGGTTACTGGACAAATTCGACAATCGAAAAGGCAAAAGACAAATTCCTGGAGCAGTTTTATTTATATGAAGCTTGCCAGGAATTTGTGTGCTGGACCCCCCGGCTTTAAGTTAAAAGAGTGAATGAGACAGCCAGTTGTCTGAGGTGTGGGCTAATGCCCCGTTACATCGTTACAGGATTAGTGTGACCAGCCTTATCAACGCGCGTGCAGTGCAGCGTCATGCACCGTCATTCGTCCAAAGAGACAACAGCAAGCCCAGAGAGAGGGAGAGACATAGAGCCATTTGCAGATTAACTGTGACGCCGACGACTGCTTTTGTTGCCCCGCAAACAAACAAAAAAGTCAGTGCCAAAGCAGAGCCAAAGGCATACACCCATTTTTGGAGAGCATTCGGGCGCGCTCTCTCTCTCTCTCTCCATTCTCTCGCCCAATTTCTACAACGAGTAGACGCAGCCCATTTGCCTGTGCAGCCTGCTTTTAGGCGTTGTTGAAACTCTCCCATTCCCCCAAAGCACAGGCGCTCTCTCGCTCTCTTCACCAACGTTGTCCGCTCTACTGCTGCTGCTCCTGCAACTCCTCTCTGCGCAGCGGAGGGGGTCTGCAAAGGACCTGCAAAGGGCCCTTCACCAAAAACGCAGGACATCTCGCTCGCACTCCCGCCTGCTTGCCGCGTTAGCAACAACTTTTTTCCAAACGCAACCTCCTTTTTTCTTTTCTGTGTGTGTGTTCTGCACTGTTCTGCTGCTAAGTAGATGGGAATACGGCGAGGGTTGAGGTAGGAGCATACGCCGTCGCTTAGTCGCCGCTGCCGCTGCCACTGCCACTGCCGCCGGTTCGGTGGATGGGAGGCAATGTTTACATTTGTCTCTGATGAAGTGGAAGTAACGGGATAACTGGCCTCAATGGGATGCCGTGCCCTGCCATTGCCCCTGCCCCTGCCCCATGCACGTGCACCAAGGCACACTCTCCACTCTCAGTGGAGCAGTTATCGAAGTGTTAACAGGGGCGTTTCTGCCACACTTTTCGTCCAGTCAAATCGCGTGTTTGCATTGGGGAGGAGAGCAAAATCATGCAAATGGGGACTTGTGTTGCCTTTGCGATAAATCGCAGATATATCGTGGCACGATAATCGGTAACTTATCGATAAATACTTACTTGATCTCGGCATGTAATGAATGCGCTTCATTGTACAAAAATTGTATATTTCTGATTGATGAAAATGGAAACGCGTGGAAATGTATCGGTTTATCGGTAGACAAGATCTTAATAGCGAGCTTGTTTCGATACTTATCATGTTTATCACCTGATTCCGATGGCGATTATTAATCAATTTTGTTTCCAATTCTTCTAGGTATACTATGCGAAAAAGAAGCGACGTGCCCAGCAGACACAAGGCGACGATGACTCGTCGAACAAGAAGGAGCGCAAATTATATAACGATGGCTATGACGATGATAATCATGATTATATAATCAAGAATGGCGAAAAGTTCTTGGATCGCTATGAGATTGATTCGCTAATTGGTGCGTATACAATTTGTCTTTGACATATCTTCGGTTTCTATATCTTTTTTACCTCAGGCAAAGGCAGTTTCGGTCAAGTGGTGAAGGCCTACGATCACGAGGAGCAATGCCATGTGGCGATCAAAATAATTAAGAATAAGAAACCGTTCCTAAATCAGGCACAAATCGAGGTCAAGCTGCTCGAAATGATGAATCGTGCGGATGCTGAAAATAAATATTATATCGGTATGGCTATAGCTACTCGATTATTTCCCATCTGTAAATATTAATCGATCAATTTTGAATTCGTTTAGTCAAGCTCAAGCGTCACTTTATGTGGCGCAACCATCTGTGCCTGGTCTTCGAGCTGCTCTCATACAACCTGTACGATCTGCTTAGGAACACAAATTTCCGCGGCGTCTCGCTGAACCTCACGCGCAAATTTGCGCAGCAACTGTGCACGGCGCTGCTGTTCCTTAGCACGCCCGAACTGAACATAATACACTGTGATTTGAAGCCCGAGAATATCTTGCTATGCAACCCCAAGCGCTCGGCCATCAAAATTGTTGACTTTGGCAGCTCCTGCCAGCTGGGACAGCGCGTAAGTGGACCCGAGCACCCGAGCCATTCAACTATCATCAAATACTTATTATTGTTCTTTTGTTCACAGATCTATCACTACATCCAGTCGCGTTTCTATCGCTCGCCAGAGGTGCTACTGGGCATACAGTACGATCTGGCCATCGACATGTGGTCGCTGGGCTGCATTTTGGTTGAGATGCACACGGGAGAGCCGCTCTTCTCTGGCTGCAATGAGGTCGATCAGATGAACAAGATTGTCGAGGTACTGGGCATGCCGCCCAAATATCTGCTCGATCAGGCGCACAAGACGCGCAAGTTCTTTGACAAGATCGTCACCGATGGCTCCTATGTGCTGAAGAAGAACCAGAATGGACGCAAATACAAGCCGCCGGGATCACGGAAGCTGCATGACATACTCGGCGTGGAAACGGGCGGACCGGGTGGCAGGCGATTGGATGAGCCGGGACATTCGGTGTCGGACTATCTCAAGTTCAAGGATCTGATATTGCGCATGCTGGACTTTGACCCAAAGACGCGCGTCACACCGTACTATGCCTTGCAGCACAACTTCTTCAAGCGCACCGCCGACGAGGCGACCAACACCAGCGGCGCGGGTGCCACAGCGAATGCCGGTGCTGGTGGCAGTGGTGCCAGCGGTGGCAGTGGCGGCGGTGGCTGCAGCGGTGGTGGCGGTGGACCAGGTGCAAGCACCAGCAGTGCCGTCTCCGCCAGTTCAGCGGCCGCAGCAGCAGCAGCGGCAGCGGCCAGCTCATCATCCACCACCTCCTCCACGACAACAACCGGCGGTGGCAATGGCAGCGGCGGCAGCGGCAGCACTGGCTCTGGATTGGCGTTAGCGGCGGCGGCGGCGCAGCAGCAGCAGCAGCAACAGCCGATGTCCCTGCCGCTGCCACTGGCGGGTCCGGGCGGTGCATCGACGTCAGCGTCTGTTGTGGATGCCCACAGTCATGGTGAGTGGTAGCACTAGTAGCGAGGAGTAGCCATTCCTGCCCAATCACCGTTGTTCCATCTTCATCATCATCATCCATGCTGTTGTTTTGTAGCTGCCCTATTTAGAACGGGTCTTTCGTTTCGTTTCGTTTCGTTTGCATTTTTTCCTTTTCTGTTGTAGAGAGTGTTGCAGCAATTTGTGTGCGTGTGTGCCCCACCCCACCCCTTGTGCTTTGTCTTTTGATTTTTGTATTTTTTGGATCGAATTGGAATGTTTAGTTGTCCAGAACCCGAAACCCTCCCTCCCGTACACCGTACCGTATTTCTTAAGCATACATTTATCTATATTATCTCCATGTAAACGTATGATTTATCTTTAGTTTTATGAATTAAATTTCAAAAAATTAGTAGAAAGCAATGCAAGAATCAATTCTTTGTCACAAAAGTAGCAACAAACGAGAAATACCTCAAGCAACAACAAAAAAACAATGATCTGTATGTTCCTCTCTCTTTCTAACAAACACGCAAACAATCGCAAATATAATATACAATAATATAAACGAACATTTAATCGATAACAAAGACGAACGCCGATGACCGATAACTGGAGCGACAGCGACAGCATCAGCAGGATCATCGCCGGCAACAACAAGGATGCCACCGCCACCGCCGCCGCCTCCACAGTCACATTCCCACTCACAGTAAAGAGGCGTCTCCACCGCCCATGATGTGATGGCAAGCGGCAAACGGCAAACGGCAAGCGGCAAGCGGAGGAGCGATGCAGCAATGGCAAAGATCAATGGAGTGGATGCAGAAGCATTAGTCATACGGGTAGCATTAACAGCGTGTGATCGCTGGCGGGAGAGAGCCCAGAGCCAGGGAAATTGTAAATAGTATAAGAGGCTCTCTCAATCTCTCTCAGCAGCGCCTCTCTCTATCTCTCACTCAATCTCTCTGTGTGTGTAATTATCTCACACTCACTCACTCTCACATTCGCTCTCTATCTCTATTCATCCACACACTCACACACACAACTCTTTTTCCTATAAAAGGATAGTGGGTGTGATGCGTTTCTTTTATTTATTTATTAGATTATGGTTTTTTTTTATAGAATATAAATATTTGAATGTGTATGCTCACGCATTTTAGACGCTCCAAATGAAGGAAATACAATCGTGTGTTAAATGTTTAACGTTCACATAATTACCTTTTTTTTTTATCAACTCGAATTACGCAAAATAAAAACAAATGGGCTAAAGGATACGTAGATTCTAAGCATATAGAAATTGTAGAGTGAAGCAAACATAGGAAAGAAGAGAAATAATAGGCGTGTAGTGTAAGAACAAAGAAAAAAACGGAAAAATAAGTTTAAACAAAAAAAAACAAACAAAAAATTAAAAGAGGAATCCTTAACGACTTTCTTAATGACTGCCATACATATATATATAAAATAAATAAATATATATATAAATGCATAAGTAACGAGATACAGTAACGAGTATATTACGGTTAAATCACACCTCCTTTAATAAGAGTGCGAGAAGCAAAAGGAATAAACGATAGATATATATATATGTATGTATATACATATATGTGATCGTACGGGACACGATCGATATGTGTGTGTGCGCAGCATTTGCCGTAGTATCTAATCGCGTGGATATACATACAATAAACATGTATAAGAGAAGCAGGAACGGTTTATACATATGCAAGAACATAATATACATACGCAAAAGCAACAGCAGCAGCAGCAGCAGTCATACATACATTACATATATACATAATTCTTATACATGAAAACATACATATATATTATACAGAATGCCAGAATGCTGACAGAATGCGGATCATCAGTTTGTAAAATACTGCACACACACCATACACAACAAAGACACACACACCCGACCCAACCTCTGTTGTCCTTCCACTCACAGCACACAAAAAACATGCCCAAACCTTTTCTCCCCTCACTATCTCACACACGCCCCTGCCTTTGTTGTCCTCTCACTAACACCAACACACATACCTTTCATAGACTGAGAACCCAAAACAGATGGCAGCACTGATCGCTCTCTTTGTGTCTTACTCCTTGGAGGTTTGAACTTAACGATCGATGGATAAGAGCGCAATCCGCGATCGAGTAAGGGAGCGAGCAAGCTATAGCATACATTTCAGCTGGCCTTACCAGGGGCCGCTCTTATTTGTGATAACGAAACGCAACCGAAACGCGCACATTCGACCCCCACTTACACTGCCCCCTCCCACCCCTTTTAACGCAAAGCAATGTTAACGGACAGACGGACATCAGAGACTGTTATGTTACGTATGTTTAACAGAGCCCACGAATGTTGGCAGCTAGCTTTCTCCTGCATGATCACACATACACATTGACATACACACACACACACCCCCTACCATCTCTCAACGGTAAAAATATACAATATAGTATATATAAAAATATACATACAAGTTTTTATTGAGAAGGCGAAATAAAATAAAGATAATTCGGAATATATAGTATATGCAAAATACGAGTTGAAAACCAAACATAAATCATAGTTTGTAAAAAGAGATTAAAACGAGGCAGAACATAGGCATGCAAAAGCAGCAAAACCAAAAAAGAACAAAGCAAAATTCAGAAAAGAAAATGATAAATACCAGAGAGAGAGAATGAATGCGTTTGGTAAACACAAAAGAACGAAGAAAAGTAAAGACAAAAAAGAAAAACACGACACGCTCACAAAATAGAAGAAAGAAAAAGAAAAGAATGCAAAACGAAAAAACTTATAACAAATGAAAAATCAGTACGTACTAAAAGGAAGAACTTTAGCATTTAATAAAATTTAACATACATAAATCTATATATAAATATAACATTTATGAATAATTATGAGAATAATTACCGAAAATGAAACGAAGCGAAGACCCAAAAAGAAAAAAGAAACAAAAAACCACAACTCAATTAATTTGTAAACACATTCAGACAGACAGACAGACAGAGTCACAGGACAGACGGAGAGACAAAACGTTCGCATGCATACGAAGGATGTGAGGATACGAAGAATACATATAAACCGTAAATATTAATTAACAATTTAGTGGTTAGCCCCCGAGAGAACACAATTCAAGAATTTAAATACGAACCAGAGAGAAATAATTAAACGAATCTTATGTAAAATACTAAAAACAAAAAAGAAAGACAACAACCGGATGGAAAGAGTGTTTATAAGTCGATAACTTTACAAATACAAAAATACACAAAAACACAACACACACCACACACAGCCACACCCACTGGGACACAGACGGAAACAAGAAGAGAATAGCGAGACAGATCGAACAGTAACATTAACAGTAACTATAACAGTTAGCAGCCGTCTGACGCTTCAAATGATCAGATGATGTCCCGTGCAGTCAGTGCTTAACAGAGAACATCACACCATTTGACAGAAGAGAGTACATGTTAACTTTACATTTTGGACATAGTAAAATAGTAACAGAGCAATAAAAGCATGCAGCAGCAAAAGAAAGAGGGAGGAAGTGGGAGTAACAACATAATGCATTTGTTTGACGGAGAACCGGGACGAATGTTCAACGATACAGTATTGCAACATGAAATTGAAATAAAAGCAAAATTAAGCGACAAATTACATACATCAGATGACGAGACACTCCCACGCACACACACCCACACACAGACACACACACCAAACACACATACACACAGTTGCATGCATAGGCATGTATGGCATTTATATAATAATAAAAAAAGACCGCAGCGGATGGTTTAAGTTTAAAGTGTACGAAGTAATTTATTAATGGTAAAAGAAAACCAAAACGGAAACTTTACCAAAAGGAGAAAACCGTACGAAAAAGGAATTCATAAAAAAAAAAAAAAAAACTAAAGGAGACAAAAAAAATAATAAAAAATTAAAAAAACAAAAGGAAAATTACAAAAAAAAAAAAGCGAAAAAAAACCTTCAATAAAAACTTATGATATAATCAACAAAAAAAAAACAAAAATAATGAATCTTTGAGAAAGGGTAACCAAATGTTCAGCTTCCCCCCTGCAGTTGTGTCCCGCCCCTGAGGGAGCTTTCCATGGCAATGTTAATCGTTATGTTAATCTGTAAACACAATGGCGCTAACAGTTGTCTCTTGAATTTCTACTTTACAGGTCTGCATGCACTCATGCACTCGAATGCCGCGGCCAGCGCCATGAACAACTTCTCTGCCCTCAGTCTGCAGCCTGCCGCCCATCCGCCCGCTCTGGCTGCCCACAACAGCCACCACAGCAGTAGCATTCACAGTAACAACAACAGCAGCAACAACACCAGTCACAGTAACAGTAACAGCAGCCACAGTAACAGCCTGAATAGCCTAAACCACATTAACAGCAACAGTAACAGTGGTGGAGGCAACAGTCGCCGTCACTTGTATGGCAGCAACAACAGCTATCCGCATCCGATGGACTGCGATCCGCCGCATGGCCAGGTGATGCCGCCCCCACCGCCCAACGGACGCATGCGTGTACCGGCCCTGCTTCAGATGTCAAACTATTATGCGCCAACATCCTTGCCCTACTACGGGAATATGTCAGCGGCCGCGGCCGCAGCAGCTGCTGCTGCTGCCGCGGCCGCCTCTCACCTGATGATGACCGACTCCAGTGTGATCAGTGCGTCGGCGGCTGGCGGGCCAGCCGGGCCGGCTTCGGTGGGAGCCACTGCCAGCGCCGCGGTACCCATGCCCGTGTCCGCCTTTATGCCCCTGCCGATGCCGCCACTGCCACTGCCATTACAACTGCCGTTGTCAACGTCCACCACCTCCACGGCCGGAATGTCCTCTATGCCGATGCCCATGCCGATGCCCATGCCCATGCCCATGCCAATGCCCATGCAATCAGCTGGCCAGCGACGACATGTGGTCGTTGGGCCTGGCAGCGCGGGTGGGGTTGTAGGTGCCACTGGGAACAGCAGTGGCTCAGCGACAGGCGCCAGCAGCGATGCCTCCTCCTCATCGCCAATGGTGGGCGTTTGTGTTCAACAGAATCCTGTAGTTATACACTAGCCTAAAGCGTTATCCCTTATCGCCTATTAATATGTAATACTATTTTTTTTTGTGCACCACCGTTCTGTCGTGGCGTGGAGCGCTCTCTGTCACGCTGCCCCAGAAATACCGCTATTTATTGCAGCCAATCATCCAAGATTCATTATCGCAAACAAACACACACACCCACACAGTTGTTGACTGTGTAGAAGAACGATTGTGTGGTGTGGTGTGTAAGAACAACTTATACATATATCCCACGATCCACAAAGCACAGTTACTTCAGTACTCGTGAGAGAAATCAAACCCACGCATATGCACATATACATATGTATATGTATGTAAATCAAAACTAGCTGAAATTGACCCTCACATCCACACACATACACTCAAATATGGTTTAGTCACTTCACACCCACACACACACACGCTCTCAAAACGCTCTCAGCAGTCGTCTCGCTTGCGCACACGGCATCCCAACTGTGTGGGAATTCGCTGGAAATGCGTTTTTAGAACACATTATTTTTTTTTGGTCTAATTTTAATGCTAAAATTAAATCTTTAATTTTAAGCATAACGACATAACATTTAACTATAAACGAATCAAAATTAAACTGTATTTAATTGTTAATTTAAATTATGTAATTTTATTTTGAAGAGAAATCGCTAGTAATATACAAAAGAAATTACGTATGCTTAATTTAAGCAAAACAAAAAAAAAACACACCCAACGATCATCGGTATTTCTTTTGCAGAGGGAATAGGGGATTATGGGCAACGGGACTGACTTCAGTTCCTGGCTTAGATGAGGATCTGGGCACGATAGTGCTTCTGCAGCTTGTTGGCCTTGGTGCCGAGCTTCATCTGCCACTTGGACTGGACACGCTTCATGAGATGAATGTCGCGTGCCTTGCTGGCCGCTGCCTTCTGCTGTGTCTGGGTCCAGCCAAGGGCCCGGTACTCGCTGAGCACGTGGTGCAGCTTGCGGTCGGACTTCTTTATGACCATGCCACGCTCCGGATGCAGGCGCTGCTTGTAGTAGCGCAACAGGGATCGATGACCAATGACAGCGCCTGAGGGCAGCACCAGCTGGTACTCATCGCCATCGAGCAGATCGGGCACCACCTCCTCGTCGATATCCATGCCGTCTTTCTGTTTATGTGTGCGGAGAGACGAGGAGAACATGTGAACATGTGAAGCAGAGAGCAGAAAGAAGCAAAAATGTACTCACGTTATCGGGATAACTCTCGCTGTAATCATAGTAATCTGCGTATTCGGCCAGGGCCACGCCCTCGTGCAGCATCTGACAGTGACCCTTGTCAACCATATGCTTGCGGACAGAGTCCAGCGAGTAGAAGGTCTTGCCGCGATCGTTGCACCACAGGCAGACAAAGTAATTGGCCACCTTCTCGCCCAGATAGTAGAGCAGACCCTCCAGATCGGTGCAGAATTCAGTGTCGGGTATGAAGAAGGAATGCGCCACGGACATGTGTTTCAAGTTCTCCACCATATCCTCGCTGCTCTGTTTGCAGAACAGACAATCGCGCTCTGTCAACGGATTCTCGGGAATTTTGTCCCACTCATCCGAGTCCACCTGTGGAAGAAAGAGAGACAGAAAAAGAGAGAGAGAGAGACGAGCATTTAATTTGATTGTCGCTAGCCGCCTCGAGCAAAAGACTTACCTCCTCCTCCTCATCGATATCCTCAAATTCATCATCGTCGACTTCGTCATCGTCATCGTCCTCGCCATCAACTTGCTTGGCGCGCTCGGCGAACGCCAGACGGCCCTTGCCCGCAGCGGCGGCGGCTAGAGCAGGATGGGGACGCGGCTCCACCACGCTTCTGGTGCAGACAGAGGCCGAAACTGTGCTGCTGCTGCCCGCACTGGCCGTCATCTGCTGGTGCTCAAACTTGACCAGGCACTCCTTGTGTTTCTTGCTGTTCAGGTGGTTGTCATGTGCCTTCTGGCTGCCGAACTGCTTGCGACAGGCGTTGCAGTAAGTGCTCATTTTCTGCTCCTCCAGGGCCAACTCGGTGGCACTGCGTGCACTCAGCACGCGCTGCTGGAACTCCTCCGCCGTCACCGGAGGCAGCTGGGCCACGCGCCGCTTCAGGTTGTAGCGGTGCCAATCTGTTTTGTAGTGCTCGCGCTGCACCTCAGCGGTGGCGAAACGCGCATCGCAATTGAGGCATGTGAACTGCGACATTTTCGGATGCAATGCACACACGGAAATGCACGGGAATCTGTTGGAGGTACCTCTATATCGTTTACTTCGAATTTCACAACAGAAACGTCTCGTTTAGGGGTCTTCGTATGTGTATTTGTGAATGATAACTCGTATAAAACAGCAACCACGTTCTTTCCTTTACAGTGTGTCAGCTGAGTTATCGATCAAATATACCGCCTGACACTCGGAAATATGGCGTAAAATACCGAGGAAAATCATATTCACCTTTTTGGTTTGAACAACACTTTCTAAACAATCCACAAAAGAAAGTCCTGAAAACTAGCCAATCTAATTGGGAAATTGATTCATTAATCGCGAAAAATTATAGTTTCAGTGCTTAGAGTACCAAATAGCTAGTAATATTAAATAGAATATCAAAATCGAGAAAAGTGATTTACTATTCGGTATACTTACGGTATGTTTTGAAAATGAGTAGATATATTTCTGAGAGTCACGCGGTCACACTGCACGCACCCGCGATGCCGAAGAAATATACCGTGAGAAATTTCTTCACCAGGCTGCGGCGGCTCCCAGCCATAAAAGTATAAATAATGCAGTAAGTACGCTATTGCCTTGGCACCTAAGTTGACTGGGAAATGAACGAAAGCATTTGCAGACGGTCGCGCGCCAGCAGCACCAGCAGCGGGCGCCTGCAGGCGTCGCAACAGGTCCAGCCACTGGATGCACCCAAAATAATTGTGATACATCCGGGGTCGCAGCATTTGCGAATTGGCCGGGCCTGTGACCTCAATCCGCTGACTCTGCTCCATGCGGTCGCCTACAAGCGCAAGCACCAGGAGGGCGACTGGCCCTACCACGACCCGATGCTCCCATCGCTGGACAACATAAATCCCGCCCAGCTGCAGGTCGAGTTCGAGGAGCAGCGGCTAATCGCGTCGCGCATACTTCAGAACTGTGTGATCGACGACAAGCAGCGGCTGCGCGTGGCCACGCCGCCCCAGCAGCTGGCCCACTTCAATCGGAAGAGCGTGGCCGAGAAGATACCGCCGCCTGGGAATCTCAGCGAGGAGCGGAACAGGCAGTGGCTGGACCGTGGCGCATCGGTGCTGTTCGATGAGCAGATCCTGAGGCTAAGCACCTTCGATGCCCGCGACTACGACATCCACTTCCCCATCCAGCGGGGAGAACTGAATGTCCACAGGCAGAAAGGTGGCTCCCTGCAGGTAAGACAAGCGCCTGCCCCTCGTCCAGTCCAAGCATGAGTCAACGATTTATGTCTACGTTTCTTGCAGTGTACGTTGCAGCACATGGAGCGCATTTGGTCGTACGCGCTGGAGGCACGCCTGAAGATCCATCTGCGTGATCTTCGCAGCCACTCGGCCGTTCTGGTGGTCAACGATGTGTACGTGCGGCGGCACTTGCGTGAGTTTATGAGCCTGCTGCTGCAGCGTCTCGGCTTCCAGCGCTGCTTCCTGGTGCAGGACAGTGTCGCCTCCACCTATGGGGCGGGCATTGGCTTCGGCTGTGTGGTGGACATTGGCGCCCAAAAGACATCGATTGCCTGCATCGAGGATGGCATTTCCCAGCTGCCCTCCCGCGTCCGGCTGCAGTATGGCGGCGGCGACATCAACCAGGTGCTGCTCATGCTGCTGCGCAAGTGCGGCTTCCCCTATCGCGAGTGCAGCGTGCAGGACAGCTATGTGGATGCCCGGCTAATGGACAAGCTGAAGGAGCGCTTCTGTCACCTCAATGCCAAGGTGTGCGGTGCCCAGGAGAAGCAGTTCCACCTGCGGAAACAGAATGGCCAGTGGCTGCGCTACACCCTGCAGGTGGGCGACGAGGCCATAATGGCCCCGCTCGCCTTCTTCCACACCGAACTGCTCAACATCACGGGCAAGGCGAGGAAGGCCCTCACCCAGCAGCCGCCCCAGGAGCAGTACGACTGCGAGGACTGCTTCGATGCCGAGTACCTGCGCGAGACGGGCCGGAAGAACGGAGCGCGTGGAGCGGATGCCATCGTTGCACCCCATCTCAACCAGGCACGCCCCCTGCCACCGATCACAGCCGATGACGAGGAGTTGAATGTGGTCGATCAGGATGATCAGCCGATGTCGAACGGCATGGCCATGGGGGGGCATGGCCAAAAGCATTTCACTGACACCTCAAACGGCACGTATCAGTACGGCCAGGGGCAGGTGATGCCACTGGATCAGGCCGTCCTCGAGGCCATTGGACGCTGCGCCACCAGCGAGACAAAGCGCAAGATGTACGGCTCCATTCTGCTCGTGGGCAGCAGCGCGAAGATACCCGGCCTAGCCGCCTGGCTGCAGAGCTGCATCAGCCAGCAGGTGCAGCCCGGCATCGAGGTGAATGTGTTCACCAAGGGCATGGATGCGGGCATGGTGGCCTGGAAGGGTGCGGCCATTATGTCGGTGCTCGAGAGTGCCAGGGAGCTGTGGATAACGCAGGTGGACTGGAATCGTCACGGTCTGCGGCTGCTCCGCGAGCGTTCGCCCTTCCTCTGGTGACTCCCCCCACCCCACCTGCTGCATGGCATTTCGAATATGTTAAGGAGTAAAGTAAGTAAAAACTAAGTAAAAGCGGTAGTCAGTAGTACAAATAAAGATGCCAACCAAAGCACAATGAACCATAGAGAGCAGCAGCAGCAGCAGCAGCAATCCAAGCCAACAGCGTGTCGGCAGAGGCTTTTCTTTTGATAACTCAAACGGGCCGCTTATCAACAAAGAACAACAAAATGTATTTAAAATCGAAAACATTGTTAGGCCAAATATATGGGCGCACTGGAGCCCATGTAGTGGTAGAGATCTCGCACTGTGGAGCGCACAAGTTTGGCTTTTATGGTTTCACGGTGCAGGCGCCTGTACGCCTCGTACCGGTGGCAGCCGCCAAAGCTGAAGTAGTAGTTGCCGCCCTCGCCGCCCGTTATCCACAGCAAGTCAATTGGTGGCACCTCCTCCTCGCTGGTCTCGCCCTGAGTAAGAGTTAGAGAGAGAGAGAGAGAGAGAGAGCGATAAGTAGGCCTGTTTCTTGGGGCGATCGAGTGGTGCGACGCACCTTGATGGTTTCCATTAGCGATGCCACTTTCTGCTCATCCAATATGGAGGGTATGGGACGCTGGATCGCACTCATCGGTACATCATAGACATCTTTTATACCCGCTGAATGCACTGTCGTTTCCATGGCGCGTCTCTGTGCGGCAGAAGTTAATTCAAGTCAAAATGTTGTGAAATTTTCATCCAGACAACAACAACCATGAGCAATTAGAGCCGTTATCGCTGGCTGGCACAGGGTTGCCATGCCAACTGTGTGGCTGGAACCTTACCTGGATGTGGAATGTGTGGACTGGATTCTGGATTCTGTGGAGGAATGGAGGAATGCGTCTGCTCGATACCCGTATGAAATGGCTAATGAACTTCATGGCGCACCGCCAGCGACAATTGAAAGCTATTTTGCGTTGCGGCGTTGAAACTTGTTTTACTGTGCGGTATATGTACATACATACATACATACATAAGTACATGTACGTTACTCCTACATATGCATATGTATATGTACGGTACGGTATGTGCTGTACGTACTATGTGTATTTAGCGCAATGAATATGTTTTGTTGCACTCTTTAGCTGCTCTTTTTTTTCTGCATAATCAACGCTGTCGTTGACTCTCCTTCGACTTGTTGTGGCCACCGCGATCCACGGGGGGTTGGGGGAGGTACTGCTCTTGAGGCTTCGCTGGTGGGCATTTGTTTTTGATTAGCACAGCGTCAGAAGAAGAAATTAAAATGTGTAATCTACGCTGGCAATATTCCTGTTGGTTGTTTTTCAGCGTCCCCTATCAGAAGATAAATGTGTGTACCTCGTACTATACTAGGCAGCAAAGGTGTGCTGTGCTTGATAGCGGATGCTACACGTAATTTCTCGCTCTTTCACTTCTTTGCATACAAATTTAAAGCAAACAAAACAAAGATCTTCGAATGCTGTTTGACAGTTGGCGGCGGCTAATCAACCGACGCTGACCAACACTGGCGAAATTCAAATGGTGCATTTGAAATGTAAAGACAGTGACAGCAGGAGAACATTTGATTGCTGCAGATTGTTTTGGCGCGTCAAGGCCAGACAGGGGTATTTCCCCGCTATCCAGGAATCAGTGCGCAAATTCGAGATCTTTCATAGCGTCAGCGGAAAGTCTTTGCGCCTCAGAAGTTCTTGTATGCTGAATATCTCTGCTCGAATCTATCTTCAGGCAGTTGCGAACAATCTTCAATTAACTGTTACGAGTTGTAGGACAAGCAGACACCCAATACCGATTGTGTGGCTCTGTGTCGCTGCTGTCTGACTCCGGCATAATTATCTTTCGCCTCGCGCCTTGCCTTACAAAAGGTAACCGATGCCGGAAACTCATTAGCAGTTACGCTTCGCATTCTGCCGCAGCCACAAATGAGCATTTAGCATCCCATAATTCCACACATTCCGATTCGCACCGAAAGAATGAAACTCAACTCGCTGCACACATCCGTTGCCATTTGTTGTCTCATCTTTGTGCAGATCTACGGCATTCAAGGTGATGGATGGATGATGAGTCTCTGGCTGAAAAGTGTAATGCTAATCCTTGGTCCTTCATCCTTGCAGATGCCAGTGGCAAGCGCATTGTGAGCAAGTACGAGCGGATAATGCAAATGTATCCACAGCTGGCGACGGGCGGCGAGTCCTCGCAGTGGCGCTATGCCGGCAAGGACATGCAGCATCCCTGCAAGCGCGAGTGCGTGGACCAGCAGCCCATGATTTGCTACTACTATCTGGTTATCCACTACGACGACACCATGGCCGCGACCTGCAAGCGTCTGCTACAGGTGGGTGCTCCCCCCATGCACATGTCCCCCATGGCAATCCTTCAATCAAGCGTTTCGTTCACAGTCCAAGTATCGCTTCAAGCTGGCCAATGGCAGGGAGTACATCGACAGCTCGAAGGTCTCCGCCGCGGATGACTGCAAGTACGCCGACGGTCTGGAGTCCCGCGTGATGGTGGTCAATGGCCGCCTGCCCGGCCAGTCGATTGAGGTGTGCTTCGGGGACACCATTGTGGCGGATGTGATCAACAGCATGCACGAGACGACGACCATCCACTGGCACGGCATGCACCAGCGGCTCACGCCGTTCATGGACGGTGTGCCGCACGTCACCCAGTACCCGATCGAGGCCGGTCAGGCGTTTCGCTATCGCTTTCAGGTGGATCATGGCGGCACCAACTGGTGGCACAGCCACACCGAGCACCAGCGCGCCTTCGGGCTGGCGGGGCCGCTGGTTGTGCGCCAGCCCGCGAAGCTCAATCCCCATGCCCATCTCTACGACTTCGACCTGACGGAGCACGTGATCATGGTCCAGGACTGGGTGCACAACTTCGTGGAGAGCGTGGCCGAGAACATTCTCATCAACGGCCGGGGACGCAACATGAAGAAGGGCAGCAAGGTGCGCCCCACGCTCTACGCCCACTTTCCGGTCATTCGCGGCGGACGCTATCGCTTCCGCGTCATCTTCAATGGCGTCTCCAACTGCCCGGTCGGCCTGAGCATCGACCAGCACGATCTGGTGGTGATTGCCTGCGATGGCAACGACATCGAGCCCGTGCAGGTGCAGAAGATCATGCTGCACGGCGCGGAGAGATTCGACTTCGTGCTGCATGCCAATCAGGAGGTGGCCAACTACTGGATACGCATCAAGGGCTACAGCTTCTGTGCGAAGAATCAGCTGCACCAGGAGGCCGTCCTCCATTATCAGGATGCGGATCCGCGCGCCCTGGACACGCACACCCTCAGCTATGCCTACGATGCGCCTGGCATTGTGCTGAACGAGCTGGGCGACGACCCTGCCCAGAGCGTGTCGCTGGCCACGCTCAACGCGCAGCGCGCGGAGCCCGTGATGCAGCCAGCGGCGACATTCTACACCAGCATGAACGCTTTCCAGACCACCGGCGAGGGCTTCCGCTTCCAGATGGACGACATCAGCTTCAGCATGCCGAAGATGTCGCTGCTGCAGACGCGCAACCTGGGCATCGGGCAATACTTCTGCAACAGCTCGCAGCAGGCGGAGATGGGATTCAACTGCAGGCAGCGGCACTGCCAGTGCTCGAATGTCATCCACGTGCCGGCGAACAAGAACGTGGAGTTCGTGATATCCAGCAAGTCGAACACGCCGCATCCCATCCATCTGCACGGCTACACGTTCCGCGTGGTGGCCATGGGCGTGCTGGGCGAGGCGCGGATTGGGCAGATCGAGGAGATCGATCGGCGGACGCCGCTGCCGCGTCGCGGACGCAGTGCTCCGCTGAAGGACTCGGTGCAGGTGCCAGCCTTTGGCTACACAATTATTCGCTTCTACAGCGACAGTCCCGGCTACTGGATGTTCCACTGTCACATTTCGCCGCACTCGGAGAACGGTATGGCGGCTGTGGTGCGCGTCGGCGAGGATGTCGAGATGAAGATGTGTCCCGTCAGCAATTGTGGCCTGTGCAGTTCCGTTTCGTGATCGCAGCACAGTGTGTTTGCACCAATAAAATTATATTCTAAGGATGGCATTTCAAATTATTCACTTTTTGGGCGGGCTATCAGGTCGTGTTGTACAACGTGATAAGTACGGACTCACCAGCTTGCAGCTGATTTGATCTTACATGTGGCAATGATTACAACGAAACAGATATTTGATTATCTACCATAGCCAACATTTTTGTTAAATGATTCATATACATATCTACCATACCCATCATGTTTGTTAAATGATTCACATATCAATTTTACCATTTCAATTTTCTTCACATTACTGAACAGTGCTGCAAAACAGCAACAGTCTGCGCACATGTGTAACCAAACGGGAAATGTCAACAAACGGACAACAATAATTAGATTTTTGTACAAAAATGCCCGCTAAACAGCAACCCACTGGCGCTGATAGCGACTCCGACGACGATGACGCACAAATGCGTCAATTCATGGAAGCCGCCGATCACACACTGCTCACAAATGCCATGTTCCAGCAGGGAGCAGCAGCAGAGCCTAACCCGGCGGCTCCTCCGGCCAAAAGCGAACGCCACTTGGACGAACAGGCTTCTGGCGCAGGCACAGCCAGCGATCTGCACATCACCGAAGAAATGCAAACCCACATATGGGCGAAACTTAGCTCAATTATTCAAAATCAAATCGAGTTCTGTGAGCAGAAATCCGCGGATGAGGCAGCGGAGCCCTGCCACGACCATGTGAGGCTCGTGTCCAATGCGGACTGCTACCTGAGCGCCGAAATAGTGGATACAGGACCGCCGGGACCAAAAAAGAAGCCCACCATCAAGCGACGCACCCTAAGCGAGGACAAAAGCTCTACGGCCGCCGCCAAGACGCTGGCCCTAGCCGCGGCGGCCATTAGTGGCGAGTCGATTATGGAGGGCAAGGAGACGCTGGCCTGGGCCCAGAGCAAGCCACGACAGGGTAAGCTCTTCGAGTACAAGGCCACCGATGAGCAGGGCCACAAGCTGCAAGCGCTGCATCCACTCAACGAATTCACGGAGCGCAGGCTGCAGAACCGATGGAACGAGGCAAAGATACGCCGACGAAAAAAGAAGAAATAAAAGCAAAGCAAAGCAAAGCAAAGCGAAGCGAAGCGAACGATCAATGTTTAGTAGATAAGTGAGAAAAGTTTGTATTCAGATTGTTTTTGATTGTTAACTATGAATCGAAGTTGGTTTGGAAGCCGGCACTGCTGCTGCTGCCGTTGCCGGTGCTGCCGTTGCCATTGCTGGCATTCCCCGTGCCCATGCTGCTGGAGCTGGGCACATTGGAGGAGGAGGTAGAGCCTTGGCAGTCGAGCAGGCCGTACAGCATCTGCTGCTGGGAGACGTTGCCGATGGTCATGGTGGAGAGGCCGCCGCTGCTGGAGCCGCCGCCAAGGTCCTGCATCATGTCGCCGACAATGTTGCCCATGCTCTGGTTGCTGCCCGTCGTGCTGTTGTCGAGTATGTTGAGGAAGTCGCTGCTGTTGAACTCCTGCTGGCGCTGCATGCTGCTCTGGCTCTCCTTCATCAGCTGGTCGTAGTCCTGCAGCACGCTGTTGAACTCCCCAATCTCGACGCGATTCCGCGTGATCACCTTGTGCTTGTAGTAGTTGTGCACTTGGGTGAGCGATGTCCCGGTCAGCGCTGTGTGCGCCCGCTCGAGCGGCAGCAGCTGCAGCACCGTCGACTTTCGTGTCTTGGGATCGACATCGTAGCAGGCGCGATACTCGCAGATGAAGCTGCGCAGGAACTCCTCGCTGGCGTCGGTCAGCAGCTGGATGGCCGACTCCGAGCAGTCGGTGAAGCCTGCCAGCCGCAGCATGCCGCACATGACCTTGCGCAATGCCTGGCGACAGGCGCTGATCGATATCTGCGGATAGTGTTGGGGATCGCCGCGCGAGTACGCTGTATCCGCGGTGGGAATGAACCAGATGGGCTTCTGGAACTTTTGCTCCCCCACCAGGTCG
This sequence comes from Drosophila subobscura, assembly GCF_008121235.1. Classification (NCBI taxonomy): domain Eukaryota; kingdom Metazoa; phylum Arthropoda; class Insecta; order Diptera; family Drosophilidae; genus Drosophila; species Drosophila subobscura. The sequence goes on along the minus strand of NC_048530.1, from coordinate 16,940,967 downwards.
GCAGCATTTTCTGGCGGAAAGTCCACCTCAGGTATCATTTGACACGGATTGAGCAGGTAATTGGAAGAACCCTGCAAGCAAAATCAAATCTGTAATGCTGCAATGCTGCAATGCGGATCCTGGCTTACGTTTTTGTTGGAATAAGTTTCGATGAGGGACTGCAGCACCTCCGTTTGTTTCATCACCTCGATGGTCTGCGTGACGAGGGAACTGTTGAGCTCCACTATGTGCCTGTAAATATCGTTTTTATTATTACAGGACTTCCACTTGCTTGAATTTGTTTTCTTTTTTACTCATTCTCCTCCGGCTCGAGTTCACCGCGCTGGCGTATCTCCTCCAGCATGAGCTTCTTGGCATATATGGGCACTAGCTTGTCGGACTGGTCTTCGGGGTCTTCGTCGTCCTCGGGCATGGCGCCCCAGTGCTCTACTTGCATGGCTTCCTTTCGTTAATGCGCCACGAAAATAATTATTTTCGTTTAATCAAAAATAAACAAATAACGCAGGCCTGGCAGTGCTGGCTAACGGCAGTGAGTCTGCAGGGTGGCAACGCCAGCATATATTAGAAAATGTCTAATTAACTCTAAATAAATCAAATTAATAACTGAAATTAACATCTAATATATTATTTACATTGCACTCGGGTATGATTCTTGTATTTATATGCCACTCAATGTTTTCGAGATGCCAACCATGCACTTCTCCCGTCAGGTGTCATGCGAAATGGCAACACTGTGACTTGTGGACACGCACACAAGCACAGTATCAAATTATTTGTTTTATTTTTCAAGAATATACGAAAATTGAATTAAAACATAAACGTCGCCAAGATACTGTTGAAACGCAGGCGACGCTTTAGATTGTCAGGAGCTGGAGCGGTAGGATACAGCAGAGCCAACAACGACATGTACCAACAGCACATGGATCTGCATGCTCCTGTGGACCTTAATAAGGTGAGTCTTTTCGGCCACACCGGGCTATGTGGCCTGGCCCACTCGCAACCTAACGATGATGTTCATGTTTATATCTTTAGTCCCTGGACGACATGACGCCGGAGGAGCGCATGCGGTAAGTGAGGGAGCGAGAGAGGGGTCTCACCCTTTGCCCGTCTCCAAGCTAAAGTCTTCCCTTTGCTCGATTTTACAGGGCCGAACACCAACTGATGGTGGAAAAGCACAGGGGCCACGATGCAATGCACTCGGAAATGGTGATCATACTCTTTGTCACCGTGGTAATTGCCCAAGTCATTCTGGTGGAGTGGAAGAAGCGCCACTACAGATCCTATTCATTCATCACCCTGCTGGCCATGTGGATTATACCCTTCACGATCTCATGCTTCTTTGGCTGGGTGCGTTTCATTGTAATCTGGGGGATATTCACAATCATTACGGCGCTGGTTATGCGCCGTGCGATAAGCAAGCCCATCCAAGGCACAACGCCCAGGTGAGTCATTCCCAATAGCCATTTCCATGCCCATTGCCGGCAATCAAGCAATCAATCCCATTGCAGACTCGTCTACAAATGGTTCTACTTCATTTACAAGCTAAGCTATGGCCTCGGCTTGGTTGGCTACCTCGTCATCATGGCCGCCTTTATGGGCATGAACTATTTGTTCTCACAGCTGCCAAATATCTGGATGGATGTGGGCCTAATGTTCTGCTTCTATGGCCTCTACATTGGTGTGCTCGGTCGCGACATATCCGAAATATGCTCAGACAAAATGGCAGCAGCCATTGGCGTAAGTTTCCTCTCTTAGCGTGTGTTTGTTCAGCTTTCAATTCGATTTGTTTACCCTTTGCCCCACAGTACTATGCCCCTCAGGGCATACCCACGCGCCACTTGGAGCAGAATGTGTGCGCTGTGTGCGGCAATCAGTTGTTGGTTTCAGAAAAGGAGGAGGGCGTCATTGAGAACACATACAAATTGTCCTGCAATCATGTGTTCCATGAGTTCTGCATACGGGGCTGGTGTATTGTCGGCAAGAAGCAGACATGTCCCTACTGCAAGGAGAAGGTTGATCTACAGAAAATGTTTCGCAATCCGTAAGCACCCAAAAACAGTCTTTGACCCTACAGCATAGCGATCTTAAATGTTTTTCTTGTGCAGATGGGAGAAGCCGCATGTGTTGTATGGCCGTTTGCTGGACTGGATCCGCTGGCTGGTGGCCTGGCAGCCGCTCATTTTCTTTATAGTTTTAGGCATCAATTGGGCGCTGGGATTGGAATAAGTCCAGCCACAGCAGCAGCACAGCAGCAGCACCAGCACCACCCTTTCCAATGTAGCTCTTTGCCTCAGCGTTCCGCAGCGTCTAGTCAAGCAGCACACACGCACGACTCGCCGACACCACACCATACTAGGGATCCAAAACCAAAACAGAGACCAATACTAGGGGGGGTAGAGCACAGGAGGCACGCTCTTGCCCATTCATTCCCCATAAGCATACCACACACACTGCACCGCAAACACACACACACACACACCATAGGGAATTATTTGGCTTTTTGCAACATCCGGACGAAAGGCTGGACATCCGGATGTCGTCCACACAGACACCTGTACACCTAACTGTACGTTTCCATTATGCAGTGTTTTAAAATGTAAAAGTTATTGCAATTTTAGATATATACGAGATATATATATTATATACTTAGCCTGTATGCATCTGTCTGTGTACATATATGTATGTATGTATGTATGTGTGTGTCCCTAAGGATTAACATTAGTATGTATACCATTTTTTTTGTTCTGTCTGTTTCTGTTCGTTTGATGGCACCACTGGAACCTGGAAACTTGGATACGCAATACGAGATTTACCAAAAATAAGAAGAAAATATTGAGATCTAAAAACCAACAGCAGAGTGTTTGTTGTCTGGCTGAAACAGCTGGTTGGGAGAGAGCGCGTGAGGAGTTGCACTCTCGTAACGGTGCATTGCCATGCAAACGACAATGCTCGTGGATCTTGTCTGTCAAAGCACAAAACGCACACCAACAACAGAGTGTTTGTTGTCTCTTTTACAAGCAGAGTGGACTTAAACAGCTGGGTGGGCGAGAGAGCGGCAGAGTTGCACTCTCTTAACGGTGCATTGTCATGCAAACGACAATGCTCGTGGATTTTGCACACCAAAAGTCGAGTGTTGTCTCCCATCGTTAGTGATAGAAGAGCAGAACCAATAATTGCAACCAAAATATCTTTGAAAATAACAATTGTCTCTCTCTTTATTTGTGTATATATATATATGTAGAGTTTTATAATTCGCTTAGAGGGCAAACAACAATAACAAAAAGAAGGAAAACGAAATAATGGTTAGATTGCTTACAGCTTTAAAAGGGGATGGAAGAAGAGCTGCTGGCAAAAACTGAAAGCTGCTCACTCTCTGTCGCGCGAGGGGAAAACTTGAGGAACAGACAGACAGCCAGGCGTTTGGGCTTATTTTCTAGATTTCTAGAGTCGCAAATCAAACAAAAACTAAACAATCGAACGAACCAACGAACGAATGCTTTAACGTAGCAGATACATATGTAGTCTGAATGTGTGTGTGTGTGTGTGCATTATGTACATTTAGATTTAAAACAAGAAAAGACACTCACACATATGTAATGTATGTATCGTGTAACGTGTTTTGTGTGTGTACTATGTATATTTGTGGCTTTGTTGTTTTTGTTTCTTAATAGCCAGAAGCTCCAATCATTTTGCGTATCTGCTCGAAGGATAACCAGAAGGTAAGCGACCAGGGTGCCATTCGTATCCAGCAGGGCAGAAATCCCTTGTACAACGCTGGAAAACCCTCCTTGGCCACAGTTTGTCGCAGACAATCCACAGATCCACGATAGAGCAGACCGCTGAAAAGAGAAGAAGAACCAGAATCCATTAAAGATCGAAGCGAAAGGGAATCCTTTGGCGGCCACTTACTTTCCCTTGTTGTCTGTGGGCTGATTCATGATGCGCGTCTTCACCACATCCGCTGGTGTGCCCATAATGGCCGCCACAAAGCCCGCACACACGGAGGCCAGCACATGGACGGTGTGGCAGTCGGGCATCTGGAGTCGGTCCATAATTAGATGCTTGATCGTATCGTAGGTGGTCAGATCACCCAGATTGACCAGAGCGGCACGCTGTACATTCGGTATGCTGCCCTTCCACAGACCCTTGATGCCGCCACGTTGGACAATTTTACGGAAGGCATGACCGGCGCTATGGACGCGCGGCGGCTCACCCATCAGACGGCGCCGTCCCTCCATTTGGATCTGAACCTTGACTAGATCGGCGGGCGAGGCGAGCCACTGGGCAACGGCACCGGCTGTGACGCCGCACAAAGCGGACTTCCATATGGGCAATGCCTGGCTGCCGTTCTTCGTGAACTCCTTGCGCATCAGATCGTAGCTGCAGATGCGCACACCGCTGCAGTATAGAGAATGCGAATGCGAATTAAATACAAATGCAATTGGAGCCTGAAGGCTGCTGCTAGCAGAGTAGTCAGAGGATGCCACAGGCAAATGTGGATATGTGTGGATATACAATGAGAACTCTTTTAGTAGTTTTTTCTTCTTCTTTTTTTATTATTTTTTTTTTTTTTTTTTTGCCCACCTATAGACGACGTGTCTGTAGAGCGCCGGTGTCACGCCCTGCCACAATTTGAGGGCGCCCTCCTCGCGTGCAATGCCAAAGGCGGTGGCCACCATGCCGCGATATTGCATCTGGTTGGTAAATTGATTTGGTAATTGATTTTGGGTTTTTGTTTTGGTTTTGTATACATATATGGGGAGAGGTTTTGTTGCTGTAGTATTTTGTATACACTGAAACACGCACACACGTACACAGGAATAGTGTTGGAAATGCAAACAACAGGTAACGGGACATGGGCATGGGCATGGGTGGAAACATACAAATGGTTGAGGGATAAAGACATTAAGGATAAGGGATACAACCCATGGACTAAATATTAAATGTGGATTATCCAAGTGCTACTACGCTACGCGTTTTCGTCTTTCGTTTTTTGCGGTAAAGGGAAGGAATCTTATCTCACGTTACAGATACAGAGATTAGTGGGCAGCCGCAAGGTGTTAGTACATATATGTATGGAGTGTGCATGTGTGTGTGTGTGGGTGAGTATTAGAGGCAAGGCAAGACGAAACAGTGGCAGCAAGGATAAACCAAAGCCAGAGGCAGATACAAATACAAATACAGAGAAACAGACACAAACATATACAAAGAACAGAAACAGCAACAGAAACGGAGATCACATCAAAACCACAGAGCAACCCCACAAAAGGCAAGCAATATATGTATGTACAGACGGGGGGAGGAGTGTTTGCTGAACCTCAACAGGTTCTTACTCACATTGCCCTTGGCTCCTGGTGGAGCAAGAGTGCTGCCGCTTGTGGTAACTGGCGCTGCTGCCGCCTCGCCTTGTATCTGCAGTCGTGTCTTGGTCAGATCCAGGGGATATGTGGCCAGTTCGGCCACAGAGGCAGCCACCACAGAGACAATGTAGGTGCAGGCAAAGGAATCGGCATAATCGTACTTCACGGGTCGCAGCTGATGCCGTCCACTGGTGGAGCCTGAACCGACAGTTGTTGAGGATTCATCGCTGCCACTCGCACTGGCACTGGCACTTGGTTGCTGGCCTTGCGCTGTGTCTGTGGCCGAAGTCATGGCTTCAATCGGGGAGCAACTGCAACCAGAAGGAGCTCAAAAGTCAAACAACAAACGAGTGTCCGTAGGTGCCGCATACTCACACAACACTCAGCTGGCAGTGGGAAATGGCTACTTATTGGCTCCCCCCGTCTGAAGGTGCTGTGACCTGTTGATGGCCTGCCTGTATGCCTGCCTCTGTTGGGCGTTCAACTTTCACGCAGCTGCTGGCTGGCTGGCTGTGTGGCTGTGTTGGGCGTCCAGGAGTTGCTTATGCGCTGCCTTTGTTTGTTGTCCAACCGTATTGCTTCCGCACTGATTTTACATAATAACAACGGCAGCAGCAGCAGCAGCGGCAGCGTTTTGGCAACGATGTCAAATGGTGTGACAAAAAGAAGAAAAAAACAGAAGGGAAGGGAGCAACAACAAACTCAAATCGAATCGTAATCGTCTCGCGTTTTTCCCGCTCTATAACCACTCGGGGGCACGTCTTATCATGTTAGTTTCCACAGCTGACGACGCTGCTCTATTTATATCCTTTGGAATATATGTCGCGGTGCACTTATCAACTGTTTTACGAGTGAGGTGAGGCGCGGCGAGAAGCATCCAAAACAACAAAAATCACCAAAGAGGCGGCGGGACAACAACACAAATCAGCCGGTGCTGCCACCCCGTTGCAGTACTTAGGTTCAGACGGTATATTTTCTCGACAACTCCACGGTCACACTGCTCAAAACGCGGCAAAACTTTGCCGGCTTTTTAACAAAAAAAACAAACGCTGCTTTAAACTTAATTTGATTGAGATGCAGGCATTTTTGAAAACTGGAAAGTCTGGCGGTGGCAGCAGCAACTCCGGCAAAGCCCAAGGCGGGGCCGTGGAGCGTCGCAAGCCGCCGGCTCCATGGGTGGAGAAATAGTAAGTGCCATCGAGTTAGCCATGCAGATTGAATGTTTATTTATTGTTCATTTCAGCCGCCCACGAAGCGTTGACGATGTGGTCGAGCAGTCGGAGGTGGTGGCTGTGCTCCGGAAGTGTGTGGAGGGTGCCGATCTGCCCAATATGCTGCTCTACGGTCCGCCAGGCACGGGCAAGACGAGCACCATCCTGGCAGCAGCGCGCCAGATATTCGGCGACATGTACAAGGATCGCATACTCGAGCTGAACGCCTCCGATGAGCGTGGCATCAATGTGGTGCGCACCAAAATCAAGAACTTCTCCCAGCTGTCGGCCAGCCATGTGCGCCCCGATGGCCGCCCAGTGCCACCCTTCAAGATCATCATCCTGGACGAGGCCGACTCGATGACGCATGCCGCTCAGTCCGCGCTGCGCCGCACCATGGAGAAGGAGAGCAGCAGCACACGCTTCTGCCTCATCTGCAACTACGTCTCGCGCATCATTGTGCCCATCACATCGCGCTGCTCCAAGTTTCGCTTCAAGCCGCTCGGCGAGGAGAAGATCATTGCCCGCCTGCAGCACATTTGTGAGCTGGAGGGCGTCAAAATCGATCCAGATGCCTACAAGACAATTGTCAAGATATCCGGCGGCGATCTGCGTCGCGCCATAACCACGCTCCAGTCATGCTTCCGCCTCCAAGGCTCCGAGCACACCATCAACACCGCCGATCTGTTCGAAATGTCTGGCGTCATCCCTGACTACTATCTGGAGGATTTCATGGAGGTCTGCCGCTCAGGCAACTACGAGCGCCTCGAGCAATTTGTGCGTGAAATTGGCTACTCGGCGTACAGTGTGGGCCAAATGATGGACCAATTGGTGGAGTTTGTTGTCCATCACGCGACCCTAACCGATCCGCAGAAGGCAAAGATCTGCGAGAAGCTGGGCGTAAGTTAATGAATTGTTTGGAATCGTCGCAGCTTGGCTTATGCTTTGCTCTCCCCCCTTTGTTTTTGCAGGAATGCTGCTTCCGCTTGCAGGACGGTGGCTCCGAGTACTTGCAGATTATGGATCTTGGCTGCTGCATAATTCTGGCACTTAAATGAACCATCGGAACTCGTTTTTTGAAAATATATTTCTAATTGATTAATTTGTATTTCTGCTCGCTGCTCAGTTGGCTGCAAATTCGAACTCTTCCTCCTCGCGCTCACGCTTTACGCCCGAACTGACGCCGGCTGCACTGGTGGCACTGGTGCTCGGAATGCTGCCCACGGCCGCCGCATCGCTGTCCACTTCCATTTTCATGTCGCCACCCGAACTGGTGTCCGGCTTCGTGTCCGCATTGCCGGAGACATTCTTCGTCGTGGTCGTGAACTTGATGACGGGCTTGGGTATGGTCACCACCTGCTGCTTCGCCACCACAGAGTGGGCACGCTTCGGCCCATTGGCACTGGCCACGGGCTTCACGATGGTCTTCAATGAGCGCGATTCGAGAGCCGATTTGGGCATCTTCTTCGCCTGATTCGTGGCCCGCAACTTGTAGTTGACACCGGTGAGGCAGTAACGATCGGGCGGCAGACGCAGGCCGCAGTGCGGCTTAATCGGTGGCAGCGGCATGCTGTTGCGTATCTCTGCCACCTTCGACAGGGTATGGCGCGGCAATGGCCCGGTGAAGCTCTTGTCCAGCGCCATATCCGTGGCTAGGCGAACATCCTCCAGATCGATGGTCTTCTTGCGTGCATGATTCGCATACACCTTGGCATCGTCCAGAATGCAGGTCACATAGCCTGCAACAAATGTTGTTAAGTTTTGTCATTCCAATTGCACTTTTTGGCGGCTGCAGCACTTACGGAAGGTGAATTCCAGCAATTGGTTGACCACGCGTGGCTCATAGTCATGGATATTCTGCTCCTTCAGTATGGACATGATCACCTGCGCATCCTTCGGCACATGCTTGATCTGTGCATTGATCTTGGCCTTTTCAGATTTTTCGCTGGCCATTGTACAAAAACGAAAACAATTCTAAGACAAACAATATGTGAAGTGTGACCGAGGATGTATCGATAAAAATATACGGACAGACCCTCGGAAATATACCGAAATATACCCTTGCATTTTCCAAATATACTGTAAACATAAAGTGAATCTAAAATTTTGATGTTCAATTTGATATTTCTAGCTAGTTAGAATTCTTCGTGCTAAAACTATAATTTTATCCAATTTACCCATAAATTCTCCACAAGATTTGCTAGTTTTTACGACTGCCTTTTGTTGGAATGCTTACAAATTACGTTTAAAACAAAAAAGGTCAACCAACAAAAATAGCATAAAACAAGTATGGTTAGTGTGACCGCGGATGATGCAGTTAACCCACTCAATCCCACCTCTACATTAACATTCAGTCGTCTTGATTGTATCCGCATAACAGAATTATGTTTCTAAATTCTTCTTGGCCTTGCCATAAAATTCTTCCAGTTGGGTAGATTTCGTGAATATACTTATTTGCATATTCTCTGGTCCAAAATGGTTTAATCGCTCTTCTGTTCTGTTTATATTTCCACGATTGAAACTGACCAGCGACACTTTCCACACTTTGTTTATTTAATTAATTTTGACACCAGACGCCGCGATTAACGTAAGAAAACTTTTATTCATTAAACGTACAGATCTACATACAATATGCACTATACTTGGAAGACAAATTTGAAGCTTGTCGCGCATTACATTCATATACATTACACAATGGGTGGTGGTGTGGGGAAGGATCAGGTGTGGGGCGTAGGGCGTAGGTTGTGGCGTGAAACGGAAACTCTGTCAGCTTACGATTACATTGATTTCTCATTTGTTTTATAGTATTATTATTATTATTAATATAAGGCTACACATGTACTTTACATGCTACAATAAATTAACTCTTTATTGTTTTGTTGTCGTGTCTGTCTTTTTGTCTTTATTTTATTTTATTTTATCTTCCTTTCGTCTCCTTTAAAACATTCTTTAGGCGCCACTCAAGTTTTGCGCACCAAAAGCTTCGATGCAACCTCTTGACTCCAAGTTCCATCGAACCTAAATAGCTCTAGAGCTCTACAAAAAAAAAACCCGTTACATATTTATAGATTATCCGCTTCAGAATGTTGTAATTTTGTGTTAAAAACTCGGTGTCTTTGCGGGTATTTTGGACCCTAATTGCTCAAACATTTCTTCTTTCTTAGACGACGTGGGAGGACTGGCTACTGATTTTTGTCTTTCTTTCGTTTCGTTTCGTTGAATCCTTCCGTGACTGCTGATGCTTTCCTCTCCCCTCCCTTCCTTCTGCCGATCGATGCTCTCTTTACCTCGGGGAACTCTCCCTAGTCCTAATAGTTGTAGGGGCCATATTGCGAGCCATGGTAGTAGGGACCCGGATAGATCTGTGGCTGTGCATAATTGGCATACGGCGGATAAGGGGGCTGCTTCTGCGAGTACACTGCAAAGGAAGCAACAAAGATACGCATTAGTGTGGATTACAGACAGTCCGGCAGAGAGTCTTTGCTTACCAGGCATCAAATATTGCAGATTCAGTTGCTCCTCCTTCTCGCGCTCGTTGCGCAGACAGACGGCGGCACCCGACAGCAGAATGGCCGACAGCAGGCATGTCCCGATGCCAGCCCAGGCCACAATGTACGACCAGTCGTAGGCAATTTTTGTATTATCGCGAAGAACCTTTTGGAGATTACAGAATGTTCAAGGTTTCGCCTTAAAGGTTTATATTTTGCACTCTCTACACACCGTGTTCCACTGCTGAAAGTAATCCTCGCCAACGACCTTTTCCTTCTCAAAGAACTCCACGGTATGCCAGAGGCCCATGGCCCCGGCAGCCAAAAGGCACGTGACCAGCAACAATATCGATGTGGCTGTTATGGCGCCCGATGAGCGCTTCCAGCAGCCCGACAGGCCGGTCCAAAATGCACAGAATATTGTCACAAAACTAATTATGAACAGGGCAATGCAGGAGCGGGCCAAGTGCAGTCTCGATGTGGCGTCCTCGTTGGCAATTTTCTCATCCTCCGCCTGCGGAAAGTAGTCAATGTTCGAGCAGTGTGTCTCAATCGGTGACAGATATGTGGGCACTGAAAGGAATTCAAATCAGAGATTAATGTATGGCAGCTTAGCTCAGGTCTGTGTCTGTGTCTGTGCCTCTCCTTCCACTTACCTGCTGATGCCGGTGGCCGCTCCTTCGGATAACAAATGCGGAAGAGTCCACGTGTTCTCGTGTAGTAATAATACTTCGTGTTCATGTTGTACAGCAGCGACTCGGCATCCGAGTGCTTTGAGGCAAAGGCCTGCAATCAAACATAAAGTTCGACCAATCATTAGTCAAGGATTTCTAATAAAGCAAAGGTAAAGCGGTTGAGTCCTGTAAGGTTCCCAAAGATAAGTATTCGTCATGGCAGCTGAAGCGCTGGCACATCGATCGAGAGTGAGAAATCAAGAGTGACATTTAAACACGTTCCGCACGTTTCTCCATTGTTTGTGTTTCCCCCTGTTTTGTTTTTTTTCTTCTTTTCGGAATGCATTAAGCGTATGGGAAAACTCAAGGTTCTTCTCTGTATTTCTCGGGGTTTCTCTCATGCATTCAAAAGTACAGTGCGTTTCCACAACATAAGGCGTTGTTGGGAGACCGAACAGAACCAAGAGGCTTGCCTCTAAATTAAATCTTTAACAGATTTTCCGTTAGCCTGTTTGAAATCGGAGGCTGTAAGAATTTCTCATAACCGAAAGGATACACACATTTGTTGTTATCATCTTATGTTATCCCATAAATTATCAATCATCAATCACTAATTCACCATTCCCAAATCTCTTAATCATTCGTCTCATCGTCCAACATTTTCAGTATTCATTTTATACATTTTTTGTCAGAATCTCGCACGTAAAAGGTGCCTAATATTTCCCACAATCCAAAATATTATCACGTTTCACACGTCTTTGAAATTCTATAATTTCGGGGTCTCTCGCTGCTCTCTTACACAAAAAAAGAGAGCAAAGAGACGCCAAGAAAGAGAGAGAGAGAGAGAGAGAGAGAGAGAGACCCCCTAAAGACAGGTTTTTCATTCGCATTGCATTTTCATGATGAACAAAAAAACCAACAAAACCATAAAGAAAAATGAAAAATGAAAAAAGAAAAGCAGGAGAAGCGGAGGAACGAGTCAAGAAACGTGTTTGAGTTTATGGTATGTCCGGTACGGTACGGTACGGCACTCAAACAAATCAACAATGGAGGAAATACCGAACCGAAAAAGAGCAAACCGCACACCCAGAGAAAACCAACAACAAAAAGAGACCTACAATTTTAATATTTATCAATCAAATGTAGTCCGGGAGTAAAGATTGTACAAAATAAACTCTTTTCCCTCACATTTTGGCAAATATTTGATAAAAATGTATTTTAAATTACAATTAAATCAATTTTTAATTGAAATTGTAATATTTTAAATGTGAATTCCACTTGCCATGCAAATGTTTTTCTCTCAGTGCAGCGTTGACCCACTCCAAAAGGGGGCGCTGCTGCCACCGCTGCTCGGACTGAGAAACATTTCAGTCTTTCAGTCGTTGTTGCTGTTGATTTTTCTCTCTTTTTCAAATCTTTTGGGTGTTATGTAAATTTGGGAAATAATTTTCGCTTGCATAATGCTGTGTCGGGGGCCTCCTCCTTCTGCTCTTTTTTTGATTAGTGCCCAATGCCCAGTGCCCCATGCCACACAGCTCTCCTCTCTCTGCCACGCATTTGGTAACTTTCTTATGAAAGTCGTCGCTGGGTAATTAAGGGCCAGCGCCCAGCGCCACCTTTTCCTTCCTTCCATGCAATCGAAGAGAGTTGCGAAAAGGGGGGGAAATGCATTCAAGTATGAAAGAAAACAACTTGCAAAGACGAAAAACAAAGCAAAATATTAAGAAATCAGTCGTGTGTGCCGGAGGCAGAGAGATCCCCATGCCCAGACTCTGTGGCGACTCCTGTTTGAAGCAAACTGCTGCAGAGAGAGCATTTGGAAATTGATTTAATCGGTTGGTTAAGTGGATTAATCTAGCATTCATCGCCCACAAAGTTATGGCATTTTGTGGAGGGGCTACGCATGACAGGGAACTCCTCTAAACGACATTAACTATGTGGCAGAGTCCATGGATTGTGATAAGTGCCGAAAATCTAGGGAAAATCTCTACCAAAAAGCAGCTGTGAGACGTCTGTGGGGGCATTGGCAAAATGTAGAAAATAAATATTTAATGTTTAATATTTTTGATGCCTTTCTCTGATTTATTGTCTGACTTATTGAGGCGCAGATCTATTCAGTTGCTCCATTTCTGAATCGACAGTTGGCATCAAATCTTCTTCAGTTGAAAACTCAATTCAATGTTTAACCACAAAAATGCTCTCTCTTCGCATTCCCAAATTGCCAGCACGTATCCGCGAGTGATCGGCGGAAATACAGCGCTTCCAATTCCAATTCCAATTTCAATTTCAATTCCAATTCCGATCTGCAGGCATGGGCGGCGCTCTGTTCAGCACGAGCATGTCGCTGCCACAGCCACAGCCGCAGCCACAAGTATTTTTATGACACCCAAGCGAAAAACTAGTTTTCAGCTTTGGGCTGGGAAGGGGAAGCCGGCCCAGGCCCAGGCCCACCAGCCCACCAGCCACCCAGCTACCTCCCCCTGAAGCAACACCTGGCGACTTCGACGACGACTACGACGACGACGGATGTCGGTGATTAGCCAATCGGAGTGGGTCGCTTGTGAAGCAGGGGGGGTAGGGGGGTAGGGGGCCAAAACCAGCCACAAGTTCCAAGTGCCAGGCCAGGCCAGGCCAGGCCAGGCCCAAGTGGCTGCCAAACTGGATGTCTCTCTGTGTCTGTGTGTCTCGGGGGTTCTGCAGTGCAGCAGCAGCAGGATGCCAGATGCCAGTTATGGGCGCCCCTCCTTGCTGTCCATCCCTACGCCACTGGCTTTTCAACATTCCAGCTGCTGGCTGGCTGCTGGCTGGCTGGCTGCTGGCAAAACGCGCTCAAGTCAAGGCCGCGCGACTTCTACCCACAAGATGAATTTGTCAGAATTTGTGTTCGGAAATTCAATTGCGTTTCGTTAAGTGTGTGTGCGTGTGTGTGTGTGTGGGCGTGGCCACCAGAAATCTTAGTCTCTAAATCTGCAGAGAAATATCTCTCTGGGGGCATGAGATTTCAATAAATGAATAATTTATTTGCTGATGAAATGCAACAGAAAAAACACAATGACAAACAATTTCCAGACGGATTTTAGTGCAAGGAAAATATCTCTCTCTAGACGGTTTTCGATTTCGATTTTAAGGGAATTCAATGCCCCAAAGAAACATAAGAGGAAGTCTCTGTTTGTCTCTTGTTTATGCATTGAAAAAATCAAAGCCTAAAGGGTATGCCCTCAGTCGTGAACCCGAAACCGACGCTGCTTTTAGTTTCAAAAAAAAAACAAAACAAGAAATGCTCGTGGGAGCCGCGACATTGAGGCACAGACGACGAGCAGTAGTTGTAGATTTTTATTTGCTTGTTGGCTTAATTTCATTCGATGGCTCTTCTGCTCCGCCGCACCTCTGTTTGCACTTTGGCCCACACACTGCGGCGGCGTCGGCGACTTCTCCTCAAGTCGTTCGGCAGCGTAATTATGGCCAGAAAGCAGGCAAAAAGAGAAGCTTAATAAGTTGTAAAAATATCAAATAAAAATCAAGTATTAACACAAATAGAACTAAAAGCCATGCGGAAGTTGCTGCAAAGTGATACAAAAAATATAACACACGAGAAGCTCGTTGGAGAGAAACCTGAAACTCCTCTGATTGAAATCAAATGATTTGTTTATTGAACACGAAACGTGTAGTGGGTTGGGGGCAGCGGGCAGCGGGGGGGAGCACAAATACAACACAAAATACTTGCGACGATTAACGCTAGAAATTTTTGTGTTTGCTTTGGGCGCTTGATCGTCGCTTGGCTTGGCTTTGGTCGGTGGGGGGGGAAGAGCGAGAAAGCGACAGCAGCAGCTTCGCCAGGCGTTGTGTTCGAATGAATCGCACGCTCAAATGGTCCGGAATAATGATGGATCTCTGGAGTCTAAGTCTCTGAATCTCTTTGAGAAATCGCGCATGCGGATAATTGGAAAACAACAACAAAAACTAGTGCTTAAAACACTTGTTCCGGGGACCTGATTATATGGAGATACACTTCAGGCAAGAATCAAGAAACACACTCAAAGAAATGCTTTGAAATAATCCCTCCGCGGTAAATGATTTATAATAATTTGTAATAATTCCCCCACAGATTGATGGCGCATCTCCCACTCCAATGATGACTGAATTTGTCTCTCTCCCTCTCTGCATCTGTCATCCCATGTCCCCGAAGCTTTAGCTGTAGTTGATTTTTATTTCCATTTGCTGACATCATGTGAAATTCCAAATTGGTAAATCACCTTCAATTCCCCCATCCATCCATCGATTCTGTTTATTGTGTTGCTGTATCAAAGCTTGGGAATTAGCATAAAGTGAATTGCATTTGGCTCTCTGACTCTGTCTCTGGCTCTGACTCCGACTCTGTGCCAACAATTTCCATACCCATTCCCCTTTGTAATGTGAAACCGGTGTTTGAAAGGGCGTCCAAGTGGAGCCCCCATAGATATTCCATAAATGAGAAATATTATCCTAGTCTGTGCGGAAGAGTATTCAAAATTTGTTGTATCCTTTCGCTGTTGCATCGTTCACCTTGGGTAAATAACGTCCTTTTTTGGAGGGCCAGTCACTGGATGACCTTCTGACTTCATTTAATTTTTGTCTGCTTTATAAATACTCTAACAATTACTCGTCTGTTGTGTGGAGAGGGAGAAAGGCAATTAGAAATTAGAGTTAAGGTAGAGCTGGAGGAGAAATGAGAAAATGAAATCTTCTTGGGGCGTTTCGAGGCTTAATTAACTATGGAATTAACATGTGTTGTGTGTGTTCCAAGTGGCGGCTTCTGCCACCAATTTCTGCTGCAATCAAATCTAAATTGTGGTGGAGTTGGTGTTGGTGTTGGTGTCGGAGTCGGAGTCCGGGGCAAGGCGCTTACTCAGCGTAAAAGCACAACACGAGATTCATTCATGGAAAGCAGCCAAAAAGGCAGCTCCAGCGCCAGCAGCCCCACAAAGTGGTGGAAAATGGCAAGTCAGCAAGCCAAGTGGCTTTTCATTTGATATTTTCATGGGTTTTCTTCATGGGTTTTTATTTTTATTTTTTTTTTTATAAGCCAAGACAAGAAAACGTCTCCAAATCCGACAAAAAATGAATTGAAATACAAGAAATGACGATTGAAAAAAATGAAACGAAAGAAAAGACAGTCAGCAAATACAATGAAAGATCAAATATATGCAATGAAGACATGTGTACATATGTACATACAATACATACATATGTACATATATGAAGAAGGGTTTTCTCTTTTCAATCCACGATCCACGATCCACTGGGAGCCGCAGCCGAAGGCAAAGAGCCAAAAGTCAGAGACGAGACGCGACGAGGGAGGCCAAAACGCAGTTTCATCAAATTGGCTTTTGGTTGCTCCGTGCCATGGGTGCTCCGGGGATTCCAAAGCGCGAGAGTCCCGTCCCCCAGAAACCCTCTCCCCTCACGCCACTCCCCTACCCCTACGCCACTCCTCAAACTCTAAGAAAAAAACAAGAAAAGAAAGAAAAATACCAGACCCACAACAGCAGGGATCCATACGAATAGATGGATACCCTTTACAATAAAAATGTTTGAAAAACAAAACCTTATTCGAAAGGAACAAGTAGAAATTATTATAAAATGAGTGAATACATTTTTTGTTTGGTATTTTGGGTTGTGTTGCGAGTTGAAAGAACTTTTAAGAGACACAAAACATGAACCCAAGCCCACTGTGCTCGAGTGGTGCAACCTTTGTGTCTTAGCTGAAATACCCTCTCTTTAAGGGGTATGCAACGCAACAAAACAAAACAAAACAGAAAACAGAAAACCAACAACAACAAATGCGATGGAAGAAACAGAGAAACACATCAACTTAGGGCCGCCGAACCGAGAGTCGGAGCCAAAAGCAAAAACCGGGCAACCAGCCGCATACCAATTTTGAGTCGTCGTTGTCTCGAAAACGTGAATCGAGTGAAAACTCAACGCGAAAACCCGTTTGGGGCAGCAGCGACAGCTCTTTGGATTGCCAGAAGGTGGGGAGGGGAATAGGATGGGATGGATACAAAAGATACAAAATCCAAAGCCAAAGGCAAAGCCACCATTTGGCTTAAGACAAAACAAAAATACCAGAGAGACAGAGACAGAGAGAGCGAGAGAGAGGGAGAGAGAGAGGCAAGCGGAAGGTATCGAGTACACAGATAACGAATGAAGGAAGAATGAAGACGGGAAGACCAAAAGTGCTTGAACTTTGTTGCAGCAGCAGCAACAGCAACAGGATGGAGATCTGTTTAAGGGATCTTCAATTAATGAAAGATTTTCCAGATCTATTGGCTCTTGTTCGTCCTATAATAAGTTTTCGTTACTCTGCTAGAAACTTGATTTTGCTTCTGTATCCATTTTTCTGATCTTTTGGTGCACTTCCTTTGGAAAAGCTACTCAAATAAATCATCAAAATAAGATAATTTCATCTCAAAAAGAGAAGCAGAAGTGTACTCAGATTCTCACTCTTCTACAATCCTCAGCACGTATCCTCCAGGCTCCATCCAATATCTGTCTAGAACCCAGTAATTTTTGTCATGTTTTGTCTGTCTTGCTTCTACCTTAATGATATCGTCTCTTTCTCCATCCAAAAAACCTTTCAACCTTCCCAAGGGATGGATGCACTTGTCAAAAGTGGCAGGAGGATTGGATGGTTTCCTGTTCTCTTGCTACAGGTAGAAGATGGGCAATTGAGCAGAGAAATAGGAGGCGGAGAGTAGGAGCTCCAATTACCTGCTGCTGCTGCTCGCTTGCATTTCGGGCCACTTCAAAAGGTTCAAGTTCCAATCGATTAAGGGCGGAAACCCCAGACAGCGAGGTCAAAAGGTAAATGAATATGAAAATTCCCATCATTCCCTCCGATTAATTCTAATGGCTTTATAAATGATCTTTCTCTCTCTCCGCCCAGAGGGGGGCATGGGGATCTGGTAAGAGCTATCTCTTTTGCAGATTATCCATCAGATCTCAAGCGGCGGCTTCGGCGGCGTCAAAACTTTCAGTGGAGACGTCAACGACGAAGACAGTGGAAGCTTCACAGTCGGAAACGTGCAAATATTTTCAGCACACATTTTGGAGTCTATTTTTTTTTGTATAAACTTGTTTCGGAATGCGAATGGTATGCACGATCACGCCTCACACTCTCTCTCGCTCTCCCTCTCTGGCTCTCCTTCTAACGTTCTCTCTGTCTCGGTTTCTGCCTCTTTCTCACTCGACAATTGCACCTACAAGCAGCGCAGCAGCAGCGACCGTTAATTGTTGCCTGCGTGTGCGTGTCCGTGCATGTACGAACATGCAAAATGGGAAATTATGATGAGGGTGGGGAGCGGGGGGCTCTGTCGTGGCTTCTGCTTCTTTCTTTTATTTCCCATTCATCGTTGCGCTGCTGTTGCTTCTGCCGCCCCGGGGAGTCTCGTCTTCAGAGCCCGTCGCGTTTGGCTTGGCTAAGCGCTCGCGTAGAAAGTTTTAACGTTAACGTAGCGGCCGTTGCCCACCGTCCTCTCCCCACCACCTGCACACACTCCTCTAGCCGTATTCCCACTCTCCCTCCCTCCCCCACCACACAGACGGGTGTTGCCGTTGTTGTTGTCGGTATGTTTGCTTTCGACCTTTCTTCTTTGCTCACACTCCGCCATGCCCTTATTTTCTTTTGGCTGAAGCGACTGTTACTGTTACCCACCGTTTGCTGCTGCCTCTGTTGCTGCCCGCTGCCTGCGCTTCTGATTTTGCCTGCCTCTTGCCTTTGCCTTGCCACAGTGGGCCACACGCGCATACAACTGCTTGTGTGCCATGCAAATATGTACACATGCATGGATGTGTACCCGACAATTGTTGGATTATTAAGAGATTGATATGCTTCTTGGAATAAATGGAGATTAGCCGTAGATTACTGAGATCACATATTTTGTTGGTGTCAAATGCACCCACTGTAACCGATGCACTCTCCTCTTTGAATTCGGCAAAAGAGAACAACGCTAGGCAGCAGCTTCATTTCAACCTTCCACTAAAATGGACGTTGGCAGTACTTTTTTTGTATACTGTTTCTTATGCACTTCACCCACTGTAACGCTGCGGCAGAAGACAGCCAGAGATGCACCGTTTTTGGTATATTTTAGACCCCCGCCCATGCAGATCTGTGCTAGGGGGGATGGGAGGCTGGGGGCGTCTTCGTGTTGTTGGTGGTACTAACCTGTATCTGATTGCGCCAGACATCGTAGTGCAGCCAGTTGTCCGTGGAGAAGGCAATGGCCAGCAGAGCGGTGGCGATAATCGCACAGATCGTCGCTATCGACAGTGTTACCGCCGAGCAGGGCATTCTGGATGCGTTACTTTTGGTTTGACTCGCTAGTTAACTAGATGCTACCTTTGATTTTCCAAACCGAAAAACCAAAGTCCCGAAAGACGAACAAAAATACAACTGTTGTTCACTTTTTATTCTCCTTCTTCTTCCTCTTCTGCTTTGCGTTCTTCTCCTGCTACTTCTTTTCACAGCTAGCTTCTGCTTCTCTTTTTGTGCTGCCAGCAACCAGTTTTGCAGCGGCAGCGACGACGACACAGAAAAAAATGTTCGAAAAAAAATAATAATTTAGCAACGGGGCAGCAGGTAACACACTCGTACAGGTTCCAGGTACACGCGCACACACTGACACACTGGTTAACACTCGCGCCGGAAACAAGTTAGCTAAGTTAACCAAGACCCAAGACACGATCGCCGTTGCTTCGTTGATCGCGACAGTTTTGTTAATGTTTCACGAACGGGACTTGGGTTGTGGGTTCTGGGCCGGCAAGGTCGTTTTCAAATGAGCGCGCCTGCAAATGTAGCTAGGCAACAAACGTGTGTTGCTGGGAAAGAAAGAAGGTATGGACAACAAGCAATGCCACCCAGAAAATGCAACGCATGCACTGTATAATCCACCCCGCTTTTCAACATACCATGTAGTTATTGCTGGTCAAACACGGTAAGGTGAGGCTGGCAGGGGCCTTAAAATGTTGCAGGACCGATTCTACAAATGGTGCATACCTAGCCACTCATTTTTGCGCATCTCTCCTCTGCTCAGCAACTTTTATGCTGCCGAGCTACAGGTAAATGTTGCTGGATGCAAATACAAACAACACAAGCAACGAACGTGGTTTTTGGTTACCCTTTGCAGTGGGCATGATGATTTGGCCATATGTTTGCATTGCACATAGATGTATATCAAGTAACACAATTCTTGGTTTTGAAGGAAATTTATATGTATGCCTGAACACCTAAAATGTTCAAGGGTATCAAAGGTTTCATTCCCCGCGAGAGCATTATTTTCTTGTTATAGCTGTACATGCATGTGTTTCTTATGCATGAATGTGTGCGTGCGTTGGTGGACGGGAAGGTAGGACGATAGAACAGTGGCGTCCACTTGAAATGGTGGTCCACAGTGGTGTCCACTTGTAAAGGGAGTCCTATAGAAATGTAAATCCTATGTCCCATGGATCGCACACCACTCGTACTGCTGTTGGAGAACTATTGTGAGAACTGTGTAACTATTGTATTCTTAATGTAAATGATATTTCTGGATGTGATTGATATTTCTGTGAAATGTCAACCTTATGGCCGTGGAATGGAAGTTTGTCGTACACTGGGGGAAAAACATTGTTTACATATTGTGTGTGTGGCGAAGCAGCTGTCGAATATATGTATTTAACAATTATATGCCACATGCATATTAATGTTTGTACATTTGTACTGCAATATGCAGTTTTGCTCCAAAGGTTTCTCAGGAAAAACGAAATCAAAACAGATCTATGTATGTATGTATTAACAAGTGTTCCTACCATAAAGCGGCTTTCCAAATAATTGTTGCATGTATTGTTATATTCGAGTACTATAGCTTATGGTAGCTAATGTTCAATTTGTTCAGAAGATATAATAAATTCATTTTCTGAACCACCCGCTGCTAATCAAGGCAAGTTTCGCTCAGTGCAGGGCCAAAGATGCTGCGTCTGTGCACTGCCGCAGGTAAGCGCAAAAATGTTCATGTTTTGGTGTGTGTGTGTGTGTGTGTGCTTGTGTGCGGAATCTGTTGACTTTTGTTGTTACTGTTTGTCCATTTATGTTTGGGTTTTTCTCAATTGCATTTTAGGGCGCGCTCTCGACTGCTGCCCCTCTCCCTTTACCACTCCCACATGATGCATGTGCGTGCATGTTTGTGGAAATTGAAAAATTACCTAAATAGCCATAAAGAATATCGATGCACACATGTAGATTGCAGGCATGCGGATGTGTGTGTGTGTTTGTTTGTATTGTCTATGTAATCGGATCGCAATGGTATGGCAAGGCCACTTTTGAATCTCAATTGCTGGTCAAAATCTCGAGTGCAGGGCCGCCGGCTATGGGCAAATCAAAAATATACATAAATACATATTTACATACATATGTATGTACATGAATCATAAAGACACATATGGATGCACACATTTCAAAGTACCCAGCAGTAAATGCATATGTAGAGAGGGAATGAGCAAGGTTTCCCTTACCTTCTGCTGAGCATACCTTGGTCTGTCTCCCCCCCACCATCATCTACCGCCCTCTTCTCACCGTCGCTGACTGCCACCGTCTCGTTTTTCTTTTCTTTGCATTCCACAGTCGCTGCACTGCTGGGGGCTGGCCTTTTGGCGTCTGGCTGTCACTTTTCTGTTTTGGGGGAGGGGAACATGTGGGCATGGCGTTAATCATTATGCATTCAGCATGCCATTTAATTCAAATTTTAGCACAAATTATTAAATATTTGACAACGGCAATGAAAGTGAGAGCGACAGCAAGTGGAAGTGGAAAGCAGCAGAGCTGTGACAATGCTTCCGCTGTCGCTGTCGCTGCTGCAGAACTTGCTAATTTATGCGATTTATTGGAAGGGTAATCGACGCTGACGCTGACTGCCGCTGCCACTGCTTCGTTTGCCCTGAAATCTGTTTTAATAACTCTTGTGGGCCCCATGGTAGGGTTGGGGAATGCGGCGCAGTCGAGCAAACAAGACAAAACGTGTTCGTCGCAGTGAAAATAACAGGTGATGACCGCAACGGTCAAAAGCCGAAAACGGCTGCGGCGGACGTCGCTGTCAACGCATCCCAGCGCGTCGCGTCGAGACCTTTTGGCCGGAAAGAGCGTGTGAAAGAGAGAGTGCATGACTACCAGCAGAAGAAATCCAAAGATCCGTACCTAATTGATTTGATTGAGCATTTCGGGTGCATCAGCAGCCAAGACTTATTACAATTTGAAACTTTCTTTCAAACTCGCGCGCCCTTTTTCAAGCGGTTGGTTAACCGCGCAGCATGTAGTTCGAGGAAGATGTTGCCGGTAAAAATAAAGTTGCTAAGCAAATGTTGCAAAGAGTGTAATATTACAAAATCGGTCTGGCCAAATCAACTATCTGGCAGCGCAGGTTTAAATCGTGGCGGGTTTCAATTAGTTTCAATTTCAATTAATGAATTATGTATGATAAAGTCGAAACCGGATTCTGGCCCCAATTATGTGGCAAAGATAGAAGAACTGCTCAGCGCGCGCAGCCATATTTTAAATTTTTTAGCTATCTAGCATTTGTATGACGAGTTGGCAACTCGGCGCTTTAGAGGTGGAGAACTAAAAGGATGTTTAAAGGATCCGTAATAGTGCCTGCTAGAGCTTCTGGCAGGAGAGAATTTTCCTGAACTGCCACCAACCCTCTCAGAGCCAATTAAAATATTTACTTATGTTCCCTTTGTACAATTTTCAGGAAAACAATAGAATTTATATTCCTCTTTTGTTGCGCGCGTTTTTTTTCTAAAAATTTTCAATGATGTCAGTTAACCTGCATGTGTCTCTGCATGTTACATACATTTACATACTGAACACAAAGCTCCAATGCTTTCACAAGGGGTGATTTATATGAACAATTCAAATACAAATTTCTAAAATATAAGGTAACAAAGTATACAATCTAATAAAAAGGAGTTCTTATAAAAAGCCAAATCGATTCTTCAATCGGATTAAATTATTGCTTCAGTGTTAAAAGTCTTTGCAAGCTGGTAATATCAAAAAGAAGATCAAAAACGTGGAATAGCATTTAAGACGACGGTATATTTACAGTATATTTTGAAAATGCAAGGTATATTTTGGTATATTTTTGAGAGTCTGCCGGTATATTTTATCAATAAATCCGCGGTCACACTGCTCTACAGTGGAAATTGTGTCGAAAATACGGGGTTTTTATTGCAATTTATACGCCAATATCAACGTCGGAGTTATGTCCGGAACGCCGTTGCATGCGACCAACCTGTCGTGCGGCCACACGTGTATGTGTATGTGCTGGGCAGCCACAAACTCCGCCGAAAACCGTATTGCTTTTAACCTTAGTTGACATTGAAATGTACCCGCTTGGCGGATGGACACGGTGGTTCTCGTGTGTATGCGTGTGTGTGTCTGTTCTGTGCTCATGTGTGTGCGCTGTATGTGTTTGAAAAAGAAGATAGAAACGAGAGCAGCATCGTACCTGATGCATTTTTAGCGTGCGTGTGTGGGTGACCAAAACACAACTCCGATATGATGATATGCCAGATCCCCGTATTTCATCAACAAACGCTTTTGCCCCCACCCCCCTCTACGAGAACGAACACCGTGGCGGCACACGGCACAGTTTTTGGTTTGGATACAGCAACAAGCCAACAAGCCACTCCTCTAGAAGGACAAACTGTTCAAAATCTGTTAAAAGTTGCTGCAGTTGTGTAATCAATCATTCATAGCAATCTGAGAGCAAGAACCAACGGGCAAATTCTATTATTTTATTTAATTCGTTGTCGCTGCTATTCTCATTTTTTTTATATAAATCGATTTGTTGTAGTTGGCATCCGTTATTAATTCAATCAGCCGCAGCCGAGCCGTAGCCGCAACAGCTGAGAGCAGCAGCAGCCGCAGCCAGCAGAGACCAAATATCGCAACTAGTGAGAGAGAGACAGAGATCCAGAGCAAGCGTCACAGAGAGAGCTAGAAAGAGAGCGGAGTCAAAGTCAAAGCGGGAGAGAGTGCTGTGCTTCTTACACGAAAGCTAAGCGAAGCAGCGTTCTCCCCACCGCTCACGGCTCTACACACCGGCATATACGATATACGGCATACAACAACAACTACGGACAACGGTAATTAAAAGGAAATTTAACAGCGGAGCGAGCAGTCACCGCCGCCGGTCCCACAGATTCATTCCTACTGCCCACTGCGCTCTGCTCCTCCGCGTCCGCGTCCGTATCTTCGCTTGTTCATTCATTCGTTCGCTCGCTCGTTCGTTCGTATAAAAATAGCAACGCCTTAAACGATCTCATCAACATCATCAGCCACAGCATCGAGCATCAAGCATCAAGCACCAGCATCGGGACCCATCCGTAGCAGTATCAGCATACGACGGAGCAGCGTAACTACCCGATCATCAAGATTATGCCTGACCCATGTAAAACTCTGGCTTGCTCTTTCAGATACTTCCGCTTGAGGATCACCGCTTGAGTGTAAGCGAGGAGGCAGGTGAGAGGCCGACAAAACACCGACAAAATTTCACTGGATCTAATGGCCAAGGATGAGGAGGATGATCTGCTGCCCGACAAGGACGCAGCCAAAGGCTTCTATGCCAAATATGAGCCCAAAGAGATCCTGGGCAGGTAAGTGGGGAAATCAGGTTAATGCCAGTCCTTATCCATGGATGTGAATCAGTTTCTCCCTTCGCCTGTCTGTCTGTCTGTCTGCCTGTCCCACTGTGGCTTTCGGTAATCTTTTCTTTTTTTGGTTACTGCTAAGCTTGCAGAAGTGCAAGCCCTGTTTACGTATAACTCTGGTTAATTATGTCCATGAGTCATGCACACTTGTGTCGCTTCTGCTGATTCTGCTTCTTCTGCGTCTTCTGCCCGAGTCGAGAGTGTAAAGTATGGAATGGGCTGACGGCGCCTGTCTTCCGGCTCTACAATAAATTTCCACACTGCAGGTGCCGCAACACCCTTGGATTGAACTTGAAGTTACACAGGCAGGCAGGCGGACACACTGAAGCGGAGACTGTTCAAATAGTTGTTGCGATCAACAAGGGCAATTACAAGGGGCGGCGATAAGGTCTGCACTTAGATAAATATTACAGATCATGCCAAAAGCGAGTGGTGTGGATCCAACTAACGCTGATGCAATGATGCAAGCCTCTTATCTGTTCTTTCTTTGTTGTTTGCCTTTGCAGGGGCATCAGCTCCACGGTGCGCCGCTGCATCGAGAAGGAGACGGGCAAAGAGTTTGCGGCGAAGATCATAGATCTGGGCGCCACAACTGAGGCGGGTGAGACGAATCCATATCATATGCTCGAAGCAACCCGACAGGAAATCTCAATACTGCGCCAGGTCATGGGACATCCCTACATAAGTGAGTGTTTAGCATCCATTCAAGAGTGTTGTGCTGCTCAGCTAATCCATATTCCCATTTTACAGTCGATCTGCAGGACGTGTTTGAGTCAGATGCATTTGTTTTCCTCGTATTTGAGCTGTGCCCCAAAGGCGAGCTCTTCGACTATCTGACCTCGGTGGTGACGCTCTCCGAGAAGAAGACGCGCACCATTATGCGGCAGATATTCGAGGGCGTTGAATACATCCATGCCAAGAGCATTGTGCATCGCGACCTCAAGCCGGAGAACATTCTGCTAGACGAGAATCACAATGTGAAGATCACGGACTTTGGCTTCGCCCGACAGCTGCAGGAGGGCGAGAAACTTACAGGTTACACGCCACACCACACCACTCGCCCCGCCTTGTCCTTAAGTGGCTAAAGTCTTTCCTCCCTTGCAGATCTGTGCGGCACGCCTGGCTACCTGGCACCGGAGACGCTCAAGTGCAACATGTTCGAGGGCTCTCCCGGATATTCCCAGGAAGTGGACATGTACGTTGGCATCGTTCCTCCCCATGGCTTTTATGTTTAATCGGTGTCCACATCTAATTTTGCCATTGCAGTTGGGCCTGTGGCGTGATCATGTTTACGCTGCTCGTCGGCTGCCCACCCTTCTGGCACCGCAAACAGATGGTGATGCTGCGCAACATAATGGAGGGAAAATACAGCTTCACCTCGCCGGAGTGGGCCGATATTTCGGGTGAGTTGCCAAATGGAATTGTTGCAAGTGCTCAGCGCTCATTGTTGGAATGGTTTATTGCAGAGGATCCCAAAGATCTGATACGCAAATGTCTAGTCGTTGATCCTGCGCAACGTATCACCGTCACGGAAGTATTAAGACATCCATTCTTTAACCAAATGGTAAGTGTCGGCGCCACTGGATGCCGCAGGGCCACAGTGTCCATTCCCACAACAAATTCGGGCACCATCACCGAGAGGCAGAAGCAGAGAATCTGCACTCGAATCGCGTCCGAGTCCACGTGGATCATCCTGGGCTATGTATATAGAATCTAGTCGACAGGCTCCCTCCCCTAAGGTCTAGCACCCCCTTCAACCTGTCTCTAAACTTATTCATGCTCGCGCGCACAAAACCCACCTGTGACTCACCCCAAACCCAAACCCACAAGCAAAGCCTATCCAAAACTCTCAGGAGTGTCCCTGGGGACATGTCAGGTTATTATCTTTTCACATTTCCACCTCTTGGTTAAGCATATTACGTCTATATGTATTATTATAATTTGTTTATTTATTTTTAATTTATGTTTGTTTAATTTTTAATCTTACTATTATTATACAATACATTTTCTCTCTTCTTTTCCTTGCATATACGTTTTACGATTAATTTAAACAAAAACAAACAAAAAACACGAATCGAACGAATGTATCGACAATCACTTGTTCCGATCACTTTTCTCGATAAACGTAACGATAAACGATCAACTCCCCAAATTCGAAATTCAACTTCGAAAGCTGTTCGAGCAAAACATTGATGGCCTCAAGCGCAGCCTGTCGACCAAGTCCAGAAGAATGAGTCGCATCACCGAAATTGCACTGGTAACGAAATGCTCCCGGACTAACCCAACCCATCCCCTCGATCCGTCAATCTCTATCCCTCTCTCTCTTTCTCTCTGTCTGTCTCTGTCTGTTTCGCTCTCCTTGTCTCTGTGTGTATTCCATGTGTCGAATCGCAATAACAACAACAACAAACCAAACACAATCCCAGCAAAACCCACTCAGATTAGCGACTGCAGCAGCAATCCACCCAATCCCCCCACCTCATTCTGTTGCTGTTGCAGTCTGTGAGAGAGCGCGCGCGCGCGCGCGCCTGTATGTGTGTGTGTTCTGTTCTGTTCGCTGCATTCTGTTCTGTTATGTTCTTGTCTGTTCTGATCTAATCTACATAATAGTACATATGTATGTATGTACCTACTATAATGCTCGCTCCAAGCGCGATCTCTGCGTCCATCATGTCATGTGCCAGCATAACCTAACTACAACCTACAACCAATGTACAAATGTAACACACGTGCATATAACACTATCCCCCCTCCCCAACCAACCACACACAAGGAGTACAACAACAACCAAAAAAAGAAAGAAAAAAGCGTATTTGATTTGCTTTTTTTGCTTGCCGATTACGCGATGCTCTTTGATGATAACAATCCCAAATCCTCTCTCGCTCTCTATTGATCTCTTGCTCTCCCCACATAAACCCCCCTCCCAAACCATGTACCGTACGTTCTGTGTATGCATGTCCCGCCCACACCATGGATGAGCCACACCACTGCATGCGTGCGTGAAAGAAAGAGAAAACAGAGAAACCAAACGCCAAGTGGCTAGTGGTACAGCAGGTACATCGCACATACAGAAGTGTTAGAGGGGAGGTGCATCTGATTGCAGTTAGGGGTTAGGGGGAATCGTAGCAAGGTGTATTTATTTAGAGGTTAAGTCGAGTTCAAGTTACATTTAGTCTAAGCTTAAGTAATTTTATTTTTTGTTTTCTTTTGTTGCTGTTTACTTTATTTTGTACTCCTCCTAACTGATTACACAAATTTTGATTTCTTTCGCGCCGTCACACACATTCCTCGTTTGCCTCGTTTTCGTTTTTGCCACCACCAACAAACAAAAAATAAAACCCCGATCCCGCACGAACACCAGGTTCTGATGGGTGATCTGACCACGGCGCGACCATCGCCCACGTCTGCCTATGCCCCGGGCAGATACCAGAATAGTGCTGCTTCTGCAGCGTCTGCCAGCGTCAGTGGCAGCAGTGCCAGTGCCGCTCCCGCTGCGTTCCGCTATGACCGAATCAATAGCAATGGTGGCGGTGGCGGCGGCCCCAATCCCTGCGGCTCCTCCTACCTCTACTACAGTGCGCCCCAGAGCTCGTATTCATCGAATCGATTGCGGGATGTGCTGCCGCCCCCCGACCTGGATGACCCCTCCTCGCCGTGTACCTCCGCCAACTGTTACAAGACCCTAACGGCAACGGTCTACTATCAGCAGCAGCCGCAGCAACAGCAGCAACAGCAGCAGCAGCAGCACCAACAGCAGCACTACCAGCAGCAGCATCAGCAGACGGCGCGGGCAAATGCCGGCAATAATTATGAAAGTGTCGCGCAGCAGCAGCATTTATTGCATGCACAAGTGCAGGCAGGTTTTTCCATTGATTTTCTTTTGCTTTCCTTTTCAAATTGTTTCTTACGTATTTAGTTGCCACACACCCACACGTATCTATGATTTAGTTATATTATTTATTCTTTTTTTTTTTAGTTTTTAATGCTTTTTAGTTGATTTTTTCATAAGCGCATCCACTCATTCCCTCATTCAATACAGAGGATGCTGCCATGTGCCTTGTACCCTCTCTCTGCACACACACACAGCAGAGGGCCGCCAGATCGTACCACACTAGTTGCATTCTCTCTCATTCGCTCTCTTCAGCCGGCATTGGTGTATGGCCGTTAGCTATCCCCCGCCGATTTCGTACGGGATCGTGAGACGCTCAAAAGCTTTAGCACGACACGTTTCCCACCTGCTTCTCTCACTCCTCACTTCATCACGAACTCCATCACTCACTCACTCACTCACCTTTTTTAAGCTAAAGTACTTTCGTTGAGCCTTCTATGCATTATGTACATGTTACTACGATTCTTATTGTATCTTTTTATAGCTGGCACTTAGTGGTATCGTAAACGTAGCGAGTAAACACAAACATATTTGTATTATATGCACCTTTCTGTAGCACATATCCTGTCGGGTGAACTGGATGATATACTTGCAGGAACTGTATGTAGTAGAACTGCTTTGTAGTCGTACTCGTAGATTTAGTAGTATCTAGTACCTAGCAGATAATGTGTCACTAATCCCACGAGACCCCTGGAATATCGCCTTCTATCTTTCGTGTGAATGTTGCCATAGTGGAAGCAGGAAAAACAAATAAACACTATTATAATTTGCATGTATCTACATATTTACATATTCAATCCTACATATCTTCATACATACATTTACATATACATTTCTATTTATTATAAATTGACGCCAAAATCGATTCACTGACGATTTATTCTGTTTAATTTCTCCTCTGTTGGTGTGATGTTGTACACGTTTGTGTTTTGTGTGTCATGTTCTCAATATTGTCAGAGTCTCAACGCCCTTATACCATGTGTGCCTATAAGGCGGTGTTGTGGCGACTCCATTGTGAGTAAACCAAAGAAAAACTGCGATAGAATACAGTTACCGTTGCATACAGTACATCCACTCAAACCTATATAGTATCTCATATATACATACAAATACTTAACTACCTACTGCATACATACATACATACATACAGATGACTTTACACCTGTGTGTACGTTCATACATACATACATATATCTGAATAATCCCGCACATAGTCGATCGTAATCCTTAAACTGTCAATGTCGCTGTCCCCCGACTTAAGCTTTGGCTCGGTATCGGTTGTTTTCGTCTCTACACAATAACACGGCCCTCTCTCCCTCCCTGCCACTCACTCAACCCACTCTCCACTCTCTCCTCTCTCTCTCTCTCTCTTCCACCCACTGATTTACTTTGATCTATGTACATATGTATGTATTTTTATGCGTTGCTTTTGCTTTCTTCCCCTGATGCACACTAATGCTAACGGTATTTAACAGTAATCCGCTCATTAAACACTGAGAAGCGCTAAATTGAGTTCTAGGCTTTCTCCCCGCCTCACAGCATGCGACTAACACTCTAAACAGTTAGCTCTTAATTGCTACCCACTGAATACCACAATTTCTGATAGAAATAACCCGATTCTTACCCTACGAAATAATCCTTTTAAATGGGAAACTGTATTTTCCGCACATTGTGGTGCATTGTTGCTGGTTTCGGCGTGCCAAATATTATATACCCTTGCAGTGCGACAAACAGTGTAGTTCAATGATAAATAAATCCGCATTTGGTCGATTTGATCGAAACTATCTGCAAGGGTATGGCACAAAAAAGAGACGTCAAATTTTGTGCAGTCCCGCTTATGTGTTGTTCCACGTTGTAACGCCAAACAAAATAATATAGAAAAAACAAACAAAAAGCTAACGCCATTCAACAGTAATCATTAATCCTTAACCGAACCTAACCCTAACGACGTGTGCACTAAAACAACACGAAAGCCACAAAGAGATCGATCTACTACTAATACTACCACCACCACCACCAACACCCTTTCCCCGCTGAGGGGTTGGGCACATCCTGTGGAGTGAAATCTAATCCCAACTTTGCTCTTCTCTCTCTTTCTCCCAAATTCCACCTATAGCTTCGCAAACAGAGCCGCTTCAATGCGCGCAAAAAGTTCCAATTCGCCATATTAGTGATACGCGCTGTCATTAGGATACGCCGACTGCGGTTCACCGCCGAGCCGCTGCACGTTGAGGAGGCCATACGCGATCCCTATCGCGTCAAGGTGTTGCGCAAGGTGAGTTTTCTGCCTGCCTGCCTGCCAATTTAACATTCAAACCAACTCAACACTTATTCAACTCACTCTCTTAATATCTCTCTTTGGCAGGTTATTGATGGATGCGCCTTCCGTGTTTACGGTCATTGGGTTAAGAAGGGCGAGGGCCAGAACCGCGCCGCTCTCTTTGAGAATACTCCGCGCACCGAGCTGCACGCGCTCTACATCAACAATCTCAGTCGATAGAAGGAGGAGCCAGAGGCAGAGGCAGAGGAGAAGACAAACACACACACCAGCAAACGAATCACTAAAAGCTTAGTAGCCCACTAAGCATCAGAGAGGAAGGAGATTTATAAGCAAGGAAAAAACCAAACACCAAATCAACTCAACTAAATACGCCGCAACGGTTCATGTCGCTTCGCACACGCACACTCAACCACACACACACACATACATGTACATAGGATAAGCTCTGATTTGAGCTTTAGATTTTTTTGGCGTTTTTTTCTCTCCCTCTCCATCTCTCTCTCTCTCTCTGTATCTCTCTGAAGCAGCAAGCAGTGCATCTCTAGAAGCAGGTGGATGAGTAGGACGAGAGCAGGAAGAAACAAGAACCGTTGGCAGGTCTTTGTCGCATTAGCCATTGCCTATGCACGCCCACAACTATACATACATACACATGTATTCTCTGTTAATGATTCTATTAAATTATTTAATTGTACTGCTAAGCGTTTACATTTTAACTGTTATGTTGTAGAATACACAATAAATTAACAAAAAAACACAAAAAAAAAAGACGATGAGAAACGCAACGCAACACAGGGGACGGGGGGGAGTGAGTCCCCTCTGTTTAGATGTGCTTAGTGCAGTCGTAGGAACGCTCACAGCATTCAGGATAATGGCGATTGGTGTTGACAAAGTCGCGCTGCTTGCAGCCCTTTGGTGGCGCCTTGGGGGCACAAGTCTGGAAGACGACGTGGCCGCCCTCCATGCAGGTGACGCCGGCGCATGGATGGTTGGGTGCCTTTCCCTTCTGCCCTGGCGACATCACCGTGTTCGAGTCCAGCACACACTTTCCCGGATAGGCTAGAATGGAATAGCGAAACGAGAAATGTAAGTCGAATGGCTCCGTGCAAGGATCCTGATCCTTTTGTACTCACTGGGATTGCTGAAGTCAGCCCGAGCAATGGCCGCTTGGGCCAGCTGGCTGCCCAGGATAACGGCGGCGCAGCACAGGAGGAATGTGGCGACAAAGTGAGACATTCTGATGGCTGATTCGAAAGTTGGGCTGCTCTGCGTGGATGCTCTTGTCAACGAGGATCGAGGTCCGCAAGTGTTGTCGGTTCAGCGCCAACGGCAATGTTTTATACGCACCCAAGACGGCGCCGCTGCCCGTTATCACGACGGCTTATCGAGATGTCAGCTGAGCGGAGCCAGCGACGTGACCTTGTCCGACGCCAGCTAAAGCTCGCTCCTTGCCCAGGCCCCAGATGCCGGTTTACCGAGCGGGCAGCTGCCCGTTTGGCAGCTTTTGTTTTACCCGCTAAACGCAGAGCGCAGGGTATGTTGTGCTCGTTCGAAAGTGGCCGAGCATCTTTGTAGGATATCCACTACAGTAAAGGTACAAAAATCAAGGCAAATCTTTGCCATGTCCCAACATAAACGTATTTTTCGTGTCCAAGCAGTAGCTGTTCCATTTAATTTATTGGAGTTCCAAATGGAACAGGAAATAGATTAAAGTGCCGGGTATTCGTGTGGTCGAAATGTTTTCATTTGTTGCGACCGACGACTTCCCTGCGGTTCATTGAGTACTTAATTATATTACTCGCACACATACACACAATCATATGCACTGCTTTGATTTGTTTTTAATGTATTCATTGGCTTTTTGTATTATTACCGCTGCCAGCTTATCACGTTTCTCATTTTTTGTTGTATACTCTTCTGTCTCCCTCTTTCCGTTTTGCTCATCTTCTTTTTGGGGTTTTTTTGTGTTTGTTTTCTTGTTGATTCGTCTTGTTTTGGTGTGGAATTCCATTCCTGCGGCTTTCAACTTGTTGTTGTTGTTGCTGTTGTTGGGTCGCGATCGCAGCGAACTCTGGGCAGGGGAGCGATTGGCGGTGTCAGTTGACTCATCGAGAGTGCACGCAACAGCAATTGACACTTTCACCGGCGTCGTTGGGTTAGGTTCTTGAACTCAAACGCCCCACACAATCACACAAAAACCAAACTAATGTGCAAATGACGTGCAAATCAAGAGTAAGCACAAAAAAAATCAATAGGTGAATGACATGATCGATCCCACTGTAATTCAATCTAGCTCTCTCGCGCGAGACATAATCCATTTGTGTGTGTGTGTGTGTGGTGCGTTCTTTTTTCATTTGCTCTATTTAAGCTGTTTCTTATTTAAAAGTGATTCTGCGAAAGCTTTTTAGCTTAATCAAGGAACAACAAAGGGACATACCACCAATGTAACATTTTAAGCGCAAAGAGAAAGAGTAACGAGAAGGGACGTGTGAGACGCTTCTTACGCGTCACAACTTTTATACCCGGCACTCAGTACTACATCTGCAACTTAGCGGTTATTTGTCAAATTTTACATTTTTTCTTCATCTGTCATCTACATCAACAACACTACTCACGCCAACACGCTCCTTTAGCTCGCCACCCTCCCCTAGAAACACACACTGCACAGTCAGGGCAGAGTCGCGGCAGAGGCAGCGGCAGAGACGTGTCAGGGGCAGAGGCCAATAAACTGAAGTATCTTTTGGGGGCTGCTTTTGTTCTCAAAAGTATAGCATACTTTCAGGCTGAAAAGTTCCCAATTACAAAATAGCGTAGGACAGCCATATCCTGCAGTCCTTGTGGTCCTTGATGGACTCAAGCGATACAGGAGACTCGTACCTTCGCCAGGAGGCATGCCATGTCCTGATCCGACAGGAAACAGCCGAGTTATAGCGTTGAAGGGGATTATATAGAAAAACAATATTCAAATGGCATTATCCTTAATGTCCTAGCACCCGAAGTGATCCGGGACATTTTCCCGATCCCGAGGAGGCGTGACATGTCCTTTTTCGACAGGAAACAGCTGAGCTATAGCCTTGTAGAGATTAAAAAGAAAAAACAACGTGAAAATGGCATTATCCTTAATGTCCTTGCACCCGAACTGGTCACAAAGGATCCAGGACATTGTGCCGATCACGAGGGGGCGTGGCACATCCTGGACGGACTACAAATAAAGGAGAAAACAACAAAACAAATCTCTCCTGTTATTTTTGTCAAATTTTGACAGTCACCTCTTTGCACAGTGGCGCCCACGCGATGAAGACGGTCATTTCTGGAACTAAAATAACGTAGTTCGAGAATTGGCCGATCTGTGTTGGGACGCCACTGTGAACTTTTGAAATTTGCTTCACTGAAATGGCCGAAAACTGGAAAATTTTCAGACCAAGTACCAGGCGAACAGAAGTCAGTAGAAGGTAACTGGTTTCCACTGTGTCAAAATCTGGATGCTATGAAACCGCAATTCATTTTTCAGTCGCCAAGTAACTAACCATTTTTGAAATACACTGGTTTCAGTGTGAGCATACAGCAGTCTGGATGCAAAATTTGGTGGCTCTAGCTCTTATAGTCTCTGAGAACTAGCCGACAAACAAGACGGACAGACGGACGGACGGACAGACGGACGGACGGACAGACGGACAGACAGACATGGCTCAATCGACTCGGCTATTGATGCTGATCAAGAATATATATACTTTATGGGGTCGGAAACGTTTCCTTCTGTGCGTTACATACAACCGTTATCCGCACAAATACAATATATATTACTCTTAGAGTACCGGGTATAATAAATATATTCACAGATGTCGACAAATCCCGGTGTGCAAACACTGGATGATGGATACGGAACAGCACTGATCCAGCCAGCTGATTCAAGAAAGAAAGAGCGTAAATAATGCAGAATGCGTGCGGCGATTGAGCTCTTTTTTAAAACTTTACTATTTATTACATTTTTGTTTGTTCTATTGACGATTGTGTTTACGTAGACTGTTTTTGTTTTATTTTACAGAGGTTACACTATATTGCGCTTACTGAACCCTACATGCACTGCACTGCTCCTATTTATATATATAATTTACTTATATATGTATAAGTATTTATGTGTTTTTGCTTTGTTTTTGCTTGTCATCAATGTTTCTTCGGCTACGATTTACAATGTAATAAAAAAGGACTTTTACAATCTTGTCATCATAATTTCTTCGGCTTCGACTTATAGTATAATAATAAAAGGCTTTACAAAAAATGCAGAATTAAATAAGAGTTGAGATAAGTGAGTGCGCACCAACGGTGTGAGTGCAACAGGAACGTAACGGGAACATACACCAAGGTCAAGTGAGGAGACAGTGTGTGTGGGAAATATTTGTGTGTGTGTGTGTGTGTGTGTGTATTGAGAGAGCTATCGAACTGGAGATTCCACATTCCACATTCCACATTACGAGATTCCACATTCCATAGATTCTGTATCTAAATTTGAACTTGAACTTGCAGCACCACAAACACCTTAGCTTCCAGGTCGGAATGCGGCAGAAGAGATTCTCCAAAAAGTAAACCTTATTGGGGAACAACTGGCAAAACGTTAGTCAACAACATTTGCCACTGGTCGATGGTTGAAGATGCGTTGGGATTTGTAACTGTAACTGGAACTAGACACCCGGATATAGGGGCAGCTTGGCGGTGTCAATTTTCTCCTCCACCTTGAAGGAGGGAAAGAGACCGACCTGATTGGTGCGCGTGTTCTTGCCCTTGGAGTTGCCGTCCCAGTGGTTGCCAGCCACCGATACTAGATCGTCCACACGCAGCTGAAGATCCTCGTGGGTGCGCGGACTGTGGGCAATGACCACGCGACGATTGTGCGCATTCTGACCGCCGTAATAGTAGATGTCGTCCAGCGATTTGAAGCGATGCGAGGCATCCGGGTACATGGTCTGCATGATCTCGTAGGCCGTGCGGCAGACCTGCGAGGAGAAGGTGCACACCAGATGGTCGGACATGGACAGCAGGTGGATGTCCAGTATGATCCCGTTGAGCGCGGTGTCCGTGTAGCGCGTGGAGACGGACGCCATGCGAGCCACCTCTGGATCACCGATGATCTGATAGTGCGGATACTTTTCGCGTGCCTCTTCGATGACGTTGGCGTCGTCTGAGGCTAGGAAGACGCGTCGCACCACGCTGCTCCCGTTGATCTCCAGCGTGCGGTAGTAGTCCTCCACATGAGTCATGTACTCCCCGATGCTGTGGCATGCCGCCTCCGTGCCCACCTTATCCGTGCGACGCACATGAACGCTGCAACATCAACAAAAACAATTGGTTAGTATAGAGTTCGAGAGGGAAAAGACTCGCCAGCTGCAGCTTACCCCACAATGGGACGCTCAAAGCCCAGGTTTCGCATGCCGGCGAAGAGGAATTCGCGCGTCGGCTGCTGCGGTCGCAGAAGGTACTTCAGGAACTGGCCCACCCACCAGACAATGGGATCACCGTGCAGTCGCTTGAGACGCGGCGCCAGATCCTCGGGCACGGCCAGCGGCAGGTACGGCGGTCGCGGCATCAGCGAGTCAATGATCGGCAGCACCAGCACCTGAGTATTGGGCTTGCCCGGCCAGTTGTAGGCATTGGCGGTGCCCGCGTTGTGGCAACCCTTCGAGATCGGCTGGAAAACCTCCTCCCAGCCACCCTTGTGATAGCGCCAGCCACGCGACTTGAGGATCATGGTGCGCTCCGTGGCATAGGCCACAATAAAGCAGTAAACCACATGGTGCAGCTGACAGCCATAGCCACAGCCCTAGGGACACACAGAGATGCGATTAGTAAACTGGAAGAATGGGCAGCGAAGTCTCCTCACCTTATTGAGCTTGCAGACGAGTTTGCGAGCATTTTGACAGTCGCTGGGATTCTGCAGGTGGTTGAGACGCCGCTGTACCAAGTCGCTCAAGTCTCTGGCCTCCTTGTGGCGCCAGGTCTCGTAGCCGTCCGAGCGACGCATGTGCTCCATGTCGCTGAGGAGCGATCGCTTGTGCTCTGCACCCTGCACCAGCACCTGGCTGATGGACTCCTCCAGCTCTTTGTGCCCCTTGCTGGCCACCACCTTGCTGATCTTGGCCAGCTCGCTGCTGAAGTAGTTCCAGATCTCCCCAATGTTCGTCTGGATGCGTCGCCGCGTAAACTCGTACTCCAGACTGGGTTCGCCATGCGCCAGATCGTCACCTGCCAAGAGATCTGCCTGCGGATCGTTGCCACCTTCGCCATTGTTCCAGCCCCTCAGATCTGCGGGTGCAGAATCAAAAAACCCCTCGGGCTCCGCTCCCAGACTCTCCAGCCCCTGCTTTGGGTTCAGTGGATCGTTCTCCAACTTTTGTACTAGCTTCAGGGCGCTCTGTTTGTCCAGCTGGTCGCTGAAAGAGAGAGATTCGGAGAGGAGTGAGTGCGCAAAGTCGTGCCATGCATAATTAACCGCCAGCCAGCCAGCCAGCCAGCCAGCCAGCACAGCACAGCCAGAACGCGGTGCGCCAATTGTCAGTCTAATCAGCATATGAATGCCGCATGGCCGGATTGCGGCTGCTCTCTGGTGGCTGGTGGGGTGAGTGGGATGTAAGCCGTACCTCATCAACTCATCAATGAGCTGCTTGAGCTCCGCGTTGCGCTGCTTCGTGTGCTCGAGCAGCTGCAGGGCCTGGGTGATGCGGCGCGCACTGATCTCGTTCTCTCCCGTCGCCTGCTGGCCCTGTGTGCTGGTCAGCTTCACCACGAACACGTAGACGAGTGCCACCCAGGCGAGCACGAAGATGACAAGGGCCCGCACCCATGAGTTTGCCGATGCGCCAAACAGCTGCCGCACTAGCAACATTGGTTGGTTCTGCTCAGCCGGCTCAGCCGCCTCTTGTTGGTTGGTTGGTTGCTGCGTTGATTAGTTGGCTGGACGTGTGCCGCCTGTCTGTGACCCGATGCACACGCACTGCTGCTCGTCTAAGCGGAGTAGAGGCTTAATTTTTAGCTAGCGCTGCTGCTGGTGTTGGTGTTGGTGCTGGTGGTAGTTGGATCTTCTGGTGAGATCGTTTGTTGTCGCATAGTCACAGCTGCATTGCTCCCGGCCACTGGCCACTGTTCAATCACAGTTCACAGTCCGCTTCATCCGCAGCAGCACTGAAA
Source organism: Drosophila subobscura (assembly GCF_008121235.1). Classification (NCBI taxonomy): domain Eukaryota; kingdom Metazoa; phylum Arthropoda; class Insecta; order Diptera; family Drosophilidae; genus Drosophila; species Drosophila subobscura. Next base: position 16,903,166 of record NC_048530.1, on the reverse strand, counting down.
ATGTCAAGCCACAAGTCAATTTACGGGGGCGGCCTAGTGGCAAATGTTACGCTACACTACACTGCCATGCCATGCCACTGGCTCTGGCTCATTTCTCTCCAATTATCAGATATTATGGCTGCTGCTCCAGCCTTTGTTGATGGTGTGTAGCGGGGAGCGGGACCAGTGGTGTCCCGATCGTCGGCAGTCGTGGCACTAGCGAAAAAGTGCTAAATTACTCACATACAATTGTATATGTTTCCGTGTGTTGTTTTTTTTTTGTCTCCTTCAGCAGTGTGACCGCGGAATTATCGATCAAATATACCGTGAGGGCCTCGACAATATACCGAAATATACTTTTTGATTTTCATAATATACCGTGAACCTAAAATCAATTTCCTCAATTTTGAGGTTCAATTTATTGTTACCAGCTGGTTAGGACTCTCAGCTTTAAAAATGTAATTTTACTCAAATTATCCTTCAATTCTCCGCAGGATTAGCTGATTTTATGATACATCTTTCCTCAATTGATTGCATAATAAGGTTAAAACTAAAAAGGTCAACCAAAATTATATATTTGCTATACTTAATAATATAAATCCATTTAATCAACTGCTTATAATAATTAACAAAAACTTTATCTTAGATTGACATGCTTTTTATACAAATTTTCTATATCTATATTCTGCAAAATTTCGTTGAAATAGATCTCCAACACAGATTGAATTGTTTTCGCATTGATTGTCCTGAGATTTTCCTCATTTCCTCAATTCGAGGATATCTTTCTCCCCAAGGCACAACTTTACGTTCCCTGGTAGCAATCACTGATATTCTTAAGCCACCAGTCACTGCTTTCGGTAGACTTCTTTTTGTTATTTGCCAATTTTGTCAAGCAGTGCGAAATGCAACAGCTAATTCCCTTATTTTGTAATTTTAGTTTTATAAAAGCCTTGTTATTTAGTTTTCCTAATAGAAAATCAGAGCATGCTTATTGCTTATTGTCACTGATATTTTCAGCCTCAGTCACAAATATCGCGTGATCAAAAATCACTTACACGCTCATCTCTAGTCGCTACACTATCGACGCTGGGTCAGATATGCATGACTTTAATCGATATCGATTGACTACGACCTAGCGCCTTTTCAAAAAACCATATACGCCACACTGCCTATTCCTCAGGAGCATTCAAAGATCTCCGGCCGCTGTAATCTTTGTCACAACAATCCAACTCGAAGGATCCATGGTTTCTTTCTGATGCGATGTTCTCTTAATATTTCACAATTTATTTGGACTTATGCTATTAATAATAAAAATGATTATAATTTTGAGATGTTGATTTTCGGAGTCCGAAACCGAACCGAATCGAACCACAGCCACAGCTCGCACAGGTGGCGGGAGCTGAGCATTTGCTGCTACGCGTACAGGAGTGCATGAGTGCATCGTGGTAGCCAGATATCGGCCGGGGCCTAGCGACGAATAGGAATTTAAATGTTGTTGCTCGACGTCGTTTGTCTGCCTGCCTGCCAGCCGTATCCTTGCGGGCAAAACCAAATGAAGAGTGTGTGTGTGTGTGTGTGTGTGTGATTATCGTATAAATTATAAAAATTCTGTATATGTATAGTTAAAAAAAAAAGTTGTACACATAAAATATAAATTATATTATTACAATTACGACCACAAAAATGTTTTTTCTTATTGTTGAAATGAGTTTTTGTTTTCTTTTTGATTGTTGTGTTTTATGTGTGTGTGTGGGGAGAGAGAGAGAGAGAGAGCGCGTGAATGTGCAAATATACTGAGGGGTGGGGTGGGGGCTTTGGGGGATGCGTGTACATGCGACAGTTTTGATTTATTGTTAAATTTAAATACCTATGTATATAAATTATTTTTGTTTTATTATAATTATTGTTTCTTCATACTTTTTTAGTTCATGCTTTCTTCGTTTTCTGTTTTCTGTTTTCGGTTTTCTGTTTTGTGGGGCAACTGCGGCATTTGTAAATTTCTTTATAATTAAATGTTCATTTCGACTGTGTAAAAATATCATCTGATCTCGCTTTAGTTACTATTCACGTAAGGTGTGTGTATTTTGCTTCCATTTCATTCCATTATGTTACGTTTAACGCTGCAATGCTCCAAATCTGTATCTGCATCTGTATCTGAATCTGAATCCGAGTCGCCTTCTCCTGTTATTGAAATGTCTTCTGCTGGATCGGGATGCGAGCATCCTTGGTCCTGCTGTGTCCTGTTATGTTTGTTGTAGCATGCATGGTGTGTGCAGTGTGTGTGTGGTGCTGTGTGGTGAGTGTTGCTTTGTGTTTGCTTCTCGTTATATGTTTTCGAGTGTGTGTGGGTGTGTGGGGTGTGTATATATATATAATATATTATATGTATGTATAATTAGTTGCTTAATAGTACAATTTCTTGAATGTTGTTGTGGTAAAGTGTAGGTAATGTTGCTCTATGTCTCTAGGTCGACTCAACTGCACTACATACATATGTCTTTCCACCAGATACGCGGCGAGCCGAACCGAACCGAACCGAACCGAACGGAACCGATCCGAAGCGAGCCAAACCGATCGATCGATCGATGATCGATGATTCCTGCTCCCAACTCATTCGCTGCGCAGCTTCTTCAGCTCCGGCGACTTGTCACCGCCACCCACTGCCCCGGCTGGCGCATTGCTCAGCTCCATCTCACAGTGCAGGGCCGTACGCTTCTGTCCAATGGCAGGCGATGACAACGTCGTCTCCGTTGCCGCCCCCTTAATCGGCTCGATGGCCGCCGCCACCGTCTCGGTGACTGTTGTAGCCACCTTTCCCGCTCCAGCGGAGTCCGCCAGCTGCTGCAGTTTGCTCTCGCGCGCATTGCTGTTGCTGCTGTTGCTCTCATCAGCTTCTAGCTCCGCATCCTCGTTGTTCTCCTCCTCGTCCAGCTCGTCCTCCTCATCTTCCTCCTCCTCGCCATCATCGAGATCGTTGACCCCCAACACTCCATTGCCATTACCATTGCCGTTGGCAGCGGCCGTTGCCGTTGCCGGTCCTCCCTTTGCTGGCGGCTGTTCCGCTGGAGTCGCCTGACCATTGTTGATCTGCTGCTTGCTGTTGTTGTGGGTCGGGCTCAGTGTCTGTGTCTGGTTCTGGGTCGAAGGCTGGCTCTGTGGCTTGCTCGGCTGCACTGGCCCGGCCGCATTCAAGCGATTGGTGTTTAGAGGCGCCTCGAGGTTGCTTTCTGAGTCGGAGGCCAGAGGTGTGCCACCGCTGCCCAGGCCAATGCCGATCCCAATTGGTTCACCGTCTTCTGTGGACGTGGTGGCCGTTGTCTGTGTGGTTCCATCGTTGTCATCGATGATCGGCTCCTGGGAGGTGGAATCGTTCGACACAAAGTTGGAGTCGCCATCCTGCAGGGCGGCTCCCACGGCAGTGGCATTGCTCTTGGCCTCGCCCACATTTAGCGGCGTTAAAGCGGCCGGATTGGTGTTCTCATTCTCGGTCTCCGACTCTGTTGCAGTGTTGCGCCCACCTGTGGATGTGGAGGAGACCAAAATTAACATCGCAAACAGAAGGAAGACGGGTCATTTGGTGGGGAGATGAGCTTACCTGCGCCTTGGCTCTCGTCGTCAAGATCCACGGCCACACCATCGTTGGTGTCGTCGCCGTCGAGGACATTGTTGCTTGCGCCATTTGTGCTGATGGATGCGGTGCCTGGGGGTGGCATGTCGTCAAGCATCTCGGGACTCAAGTCGTTGGCCACGTAGTGGGACCAAAGGGCCAGCTCGACGCGGTGCGGAGACCAGTGCGGCGTCTCGCCACCCACCTCGGCATTCAGGCGCTCCACCGTGGACTGGATGTGGTTGACAAAGTTGAGGTACTCCTTGGTGGTGTAGTCAATGCCCTCGATCTCTGGTATGGCCATCAAGCACTCATCGGCCATGAAGGGAGCGCGATCGGGTGCGGCGGCCGCCAGCAGGGCGGAGGCCATCGTGGTGCCGACGCCCTTTAGATTCGATAAAGCTGTGATTGCCTGCTCCAGGTTGGGCAACTTGCGGAAGGCCTTCTTTGTCTCCTGCATGACGGCGCGCGGTGTGTTCACCTTGACCAGGTACGAGAGCTGCGGATAGAACTTTCCGCGCGACTGCTTCCACTTCATGGTCTGCACCAGCTCGTCGTACACCATGTGCGCGTCCTTTCCCCGTGCCTTGATCAGGCGCGGCAAGTCGTTCTGGTACCACTGGTCTAGCCGGATCAGCTCCTGCGGCTTCTTCGACCGCTTCTCTGCCTTCATTTTGAGCACCTGCGGATACAGCTTGAAGCAGTACTCGAACTGTGTGGTGCTTCCGTTCTCGAAGAACGATACGGTCGCCTTGCCGTTGGCCATCTTTTATCGTTTTTGGGTTTGATGCAAATGCAAATGCGGATGCGGATGCAAAGGATGGAGGTTGGAGAGGAGAGCAGCCTCCTTTTAGCCTGGACTTGTATATATCGGTGAATGTATGTCTGTATGTATATATGTATGAAATATATACAGATGTAGGTGTCCCCTATCTTCTACTGCTTGATGGTGTGTCAATGTACTGCTATTTTATCGGTGGTGTTGTCGTCGCCGGCGAAATGTAGAAGAAGAAACAGAAGCGGGGAAGGAAAGAAGAAGAAAGGCACACAATTAGCTTTACAGTTACGGTTACATATGCACGCCGCCGCCGCTTTGATTGTTTTCGATGAATTACTGTTAATGCTACGACTACTGCTGGCTGCAGCTGTTGTTCTGTTGCTGCTTCTGCAATTTTTTGTTTTATTTACTCAATTCGATAATGGTACTCTATTCGCTAAAATTATTTCTCGTTTTTTTCCTCCATGCACAAATCGAATTTTGCTCTCAGCCGTCGTCGTCGGGTTCTTTTTGGTCCGCCACACGCACACACTTCCACACAGAGACACACACCCGCAAATACACAAACACACACACACAACTATAAGCTCTTGCACACCCAGAGAGAGCAGCTCGAACATACAAAAAAACAGACACACACAAACACACGGTTATATACAGAGGCAGCAGCAGCAACACACAAATACAAATACGAAGGCAACAAAAAATTTCTTTTTCCATACATTTTGAAAATCAAAAATACGAACGCGAGGCAAGAATAAACGAATGATTTCTAGTCGTATTCCTTTTCTTTTCACAACAGAGAACCGCTTTTCACCCACTGGCAGAAATTGAATAAAACTGCACAAGCACAAGCACACACACTTACACACGCCACGCACAACAACTAAAACATATCATTCAGCTTCAGATTGAGATTGAGGCTGCCGCAGCCGCAGTCGGAGCCGATCGGGTCGTATAGGTTGCTTTGCTTGCTTTGGTTTGGTTTGGTTTTGGACAGGCCATGCTAGAGACCAGAGACCAGAAACCCAGAGAATGTAATTTTCCGTCGGGACGTTGCCGTCCACCGACTTACTACTCACCTCTTTATGCTTTATGCGACCGCCGCTTGCCTGTGCTCGCCTGCATGTATTTAGTTTTAGTTTAGTTGCCGCCTGTCTTTCGTTTCGTCCACAGCGAGGCAGTCATCCAAACACTCTATAGCCAGCAGTTTCTGGCTCTGCTTTCGACTGCTCTGTGCTCTGCCTTTGCTTTGCTCTGTCGTGTCGTTGCCTTTGCTTTGCCAGTTCCCGAGCCGTGCAGTGGCGTCGTTGGCAACAGCAAGAGGGTGTGCTGTGTGCTGTCGAAAAGAAGCAGCGCGAAACACACCACAAAAGGATGCAGCTGTGGACGTTAACCAAGTACAAACTCGTATGGCAGGAACGGAACAGAACGAAGCAGAGCGCGCAGAGCAGTAACAGGAGTTGGAATTGCCAGCGTTATCGCTGTCTTGCTCGCACTCGCTTCGGAGCTGTATCTGTATCTCTATCACCCCTCAACGTTGCCGGCGAACGTCTGTGGCCGTGCCAGTTGCGAGCGATAGCAGCAGCGGCCAAAGCAGCGGCAGCGACAGCGGCGTCCGTCTATCATTATTCATGAGGGGGTGCGTCAGCTTTTGAATTTTAGTCGCTACCACGGCATGTGTGTGCTTGAAATTCACAATAATCGCATACAAATTTATTTACAGTCCTGATGGGCCTAGGTCTGGTCTGTTCAAGCAGTTAGCGTCTCTTTACATACAATTTTACATGCTGCATAACATCTGGAGTTACATTTGTGCATTTACAGCTGTTGTATTCTAGATCAGAAACCGCAACTACATCTTATTTACAAACATATGGATGTACATACATATATGAAAGCCAAGCCTAATTGTATCCCCGCTGGCACATATACACTACGCCCCAACGCTTGAGTTCGCCTATCGCTCGTTTGCTTTTTGCGTCGGGTTTTAACTTCATGTCCGCTTTGCCGCCATCATTCGTTGTTGCCGTTTTTACTTACCCTATTCGAGTTTTCGTTGTCGTCGTCGTTTGACGAGGCGAAGCAATAGCAGCTGCAACTTGGCTCTGTTCGCTGGCCTCTCTCTGTTTCTGTTTCTGCTTCTGCTTGTGTTTCGCTCAGTTTTACCCCATGTACGTTTGTTCGCTTCGTTGTGCACACGCACGCACCTACATACATATATACACACGGAGGCGTTTTTAAAACGACGATTCAATATTATATGCGATGTCTGTTCGATGTATCGATACGTGATACGATCCATTTGAAATCTGGTTTCCCCACCCCTGTCCATAAAAACCCGTTCCAACACCAGGTCCAATATCTCCTCTATAACATAATTATGGTTCATAAGTACATATTCACATGTTAATATATATGTATTTACATGCATATGTGTGTTGATATTAACAAAGATACATATGCATGTGTATGCATATCAACCCTCTCTCTATACTCGTTTTATCGTTTTGCATTTATAAACTTATCGGTATGTTTTGACGTCGAAAGTATATATACGTTGTATCGGTAAATAATGGAAATTTGATCAATAATTCCATTTTCAGATGTATATAATAGGAACATAACGTGGTGGTTGATATAGAAGAACATTTCAGAACTTCAATACCGAACTTTTGCTGGGGTTGCTCTCTTTTTCGAGGAGGGATTCGCAAAATCGGGGTTCATCGCAAAAGTTTCCCTACATTCTTTTGTCGACGCCTGTAAAAAATTTAATAATTTTAATAAGAATATTCATGAACAGAATAAACAATAAAATGTCCTTCTTCAATTCGAAACACACAAAATTTTCAACGGCTTTAAATGCTTGGCAGCACTTTTTTCGTTGGAAATTCCTATTTTGGATTGACCCGATGATTGACCGGGATGGTTGGGAGCTCGTTCTCCAGTAATCATACTGGAATTTATGTATTTTTGAAAAATATAAGGTTTATTCCGGTATATTTTTACGTGTCTTGCGGTATAGTTGATCGATACATCCACGGTCACACTGCACTGCATAAAAAATATTGGACGACAACATGGGCGATGTGGACAAATGGATAGAGATTGTAAAGGAGTGCAAGTACCTGCCCGAAAATGAACTGCGAAAGCTCTGTGATATGGTCTGCGACATCCTGCTGGAGGAGACGAACATACTGCCAGTGAGCACGCCCGTCACCGTCTGTGGCGACATACACGGCCAGGTGAGTGCCGCCCGCCGTCAAGCAGCGTGCTTTGTCCCACACGAAACGATTGTCCTCTCCTTGCAGTTCTATGACTTGGAGCAGCTGTTCCGGGAGGGCGGCCAGGTGCCGGACACAAACTACATATTCATGGGCGACTTCGTGGATCGGGGCTACTATAGCCTGGAGACATTCACCCGCCTGCTGACGCTCAAGGCGCGCCACCCCAGCCGAATCACACTGTTGCGCGGCAACCACGAGACGCGGCAGATCACCAAGGTGTATGGCTTCTTTGACGAGTGCTTTGGCAAGTACGGCAACACGAATGGCTGGAAATACTGCTGCAAGGTCTTCGATCTGCTCACCATAGCTGCGGTAAGCATTGCCCCCAAAGTCCCCAGCGGAATGGTCCATCATGTGCTTTCCGCTTGCAGATCATTGACGAGGAGGTCTTGTGCGTGCACGGCGGCCTCAGTCCCGAGATTATAACCCTGGATCAAATCCGAACCATCGAGCGAAACGGCGAGATACCGTACAAGGGAGCCTTCTGTGATCTGGTCTGGTCCGACCCGGAGGACATGGAGTACTGGGGCCAGAGTCCGCGCGGCGCCGGCTGGCTCTTTGGCCACAATGTCACCAAGGACTTCATGGCCATCAATAATCTCGATCTGATCTGTCGCGCCCATCAGCTGGTCAACGAGGGCATCAAGTACATGTTCGATGGCAAGCTGGTGACCGTGTGGTCGGCGCCAAACTATTGCTACCGCTGCGGGAACGTGGCAGCTATCCTCAGCTTCGAGACGGCCCAGCAACGGTCCACGAAGATCTTCCTGGCGGTGCCCGACGACGAGCGTGTTATACCCAAGCAGAATACGACGCCCTATTTCCTCTAAAACCACCCTCCACACACAGAGCTGTGGTATTTGCTTCTACTCAGGATTGGGTCAGGAGTGGCTTCGCAGGAGGAGGAGGAGGAGGAGCCAGTTCATCCAGCCAATTGTCAACCCAACACAAAAGCCCCAAACAAAACGCCATTCGCCAGCAGCCGCCTTTACACCTGCAGTTTGCTCCAACCCATCCATCAATCGGGGCAACACACATATCTCGCGGAACATCACGTCTGTTCCATCCCACGGTGCGGAGTGAGGGAGGGAGGGAGAGAGGGAGGAGCAAACGCCTTTATCTATATAGACATACATATATTATACATAAATAAGTATACATATATACACATATAGATTCATTCAAATGTGGATTCCAATCTTATTTATTTCTGTGAGCAAAAACCAAATTGCACTTACAACTTTTTGTACATTTTTTAACGATATTTACGCTACAACAACAACAACAACAAACCCCCTATGTTTCCCCCAACAACAACAACAACAGCAGGAATAAGAGGAATACATTTTGATGTGAGAAACAAAGTTTCCCCCAAAAACCAAACGAAGACCCGCGCGATTGAAACAAAAATAAAATTGAAACAAAAAAAGAAACGAAGAAAATTGCAAAGTTTATGTTCTGGATGATGCCAGGAAGCGTTCAGCAGTTAGAGAGAGATGCAGCGACTAGCAGGCAAGAGAAAGAGAGAGAGAGAGAGACGGAAGGATCTACTCGCTTCGAGTCGCATGACTGTGAACGATTCCTGTGTGGCTTCCCTTTGTGGGCATGCTCTCTGCTTGAGTACCCAAATATGGGGATCTGCTTCTGTAGCATGCACTGCGATGTGTCCTGTCCTCTATAAGTGTCTGTCTCTGCCAGCTGCTGTTTATTGAGTCGATTTGTAACCTCAGCTGGCAGTGGCCTGTAACATTTCGCTTTATAATTCATGTCAAATCGGGCTGACAAATTATATCTAGTTATGCTGCAAACTTGCATACATAAATCTCTTAATTCTTGAACAAAAACGAAAGAAGATGGCGCCAATTACGGATTCCACAGACCCGCTGAAATCTGTAAGACAAATACTGATGGATACAAAATAAATAAAGAATGGATGCAGCTGGATATAATTATCTAAAACTAGCGAGAGTTCAAAGGAAGCTCGCTATCAACAGAAGTATTTGTAAACATAAACGATCTGTAAGGATTCCACGCAGCTATCTGCTTACCCTCCATTAATTATCGAACACTGCAAACAAATATTTCAAATATATTCATGGGAACTTTCACCATTCAACTATCTATGTGCTTGCATAACATCCTTCCTCTTGCTCTTGCTCCTCCTCTCCATAAAGTTTCGATTCGTTTTATTAGTCTAATACAAAAGAATTGAACAAAAAAACAATAATAATAATCACTAGAGCTTCTTGTTTATAATAATGTATAATAGTAATAATAAGAGTTTTCTTTTATCGTTTTTCAATTGCATTATCCAAGGGGATTTTATAATTCATTTTATGGCTTCCTGGCCATTGTTCACAGTGTTTATGTATATGTGTGGTGTGTGTGTGTGTGTGTTAACAACAACAACAACAAAATATAGTTTATAATAATAGGGTTTGGGTTGGGTTTGGGGGTGTATAAGAGTTAGGAATTAAAATGAATTCTTGCAAGCAACAACAACAACAATTCAGAACCGATCCAATCCGTTCCGATCCGAGCATAAAAGAGCTCTCTCTCTCTCTCTCAGCATGCATTCTGTTCTTTTTTTCAAAAAAATTTAACCGAAATAATACAAAAAATTTTGAGAATTTTTGCAAAAAGGCAAACAAAAAATAAAATGGAAAGCCAATTGTTGCTGGCCAATTGTTGTCGCTATGGTCGTGTGTGTGAGTGTGTTTGTGTGTGTGTGTGTAAATCTCTGGGATGTGCTTGATCCTTGATCCTTTCACATCCCCATCTGGCATCTGCTCTACTGCGTTGTTATATAATTATGCTCGAAAATGTCCAACTCGTTCTGTATGTAGTTGGCCTTGTTGCGCAGCAGCTTGAGCTGCTTCTGATTGGACTCGAGCAAATTCAGCTGCACCTCAAGCGTCTTGAGCTCCTCATTCATGTCGGTGGTGGCTGTGTCCACAGTGCGGCAGAGCCGTGCAAATGTGCTGGACAATTCCCTGGGGAAACAAATAGATTCTTGTATTTGTTTCTCGAAAGATTTGACGTTGGGTTGACTTACTGCTGCACCTGGTGACTGCAATTGGCCGACGTTAGATCGACAATCATCTTGAGCTTCTTGGTGGCATGCTGCACGTACTGGCTCTTGAAGGTGCGCTCCTTGGCGGAGTTAGTCCACGAGAGGCGCTCGTACAGGTAGATGCAGCCATAGAGAGCACCCACGCCGACAAGGACACGCCAACCGATCGTCTTCAGCATCTGGAAGTAGAAGTGGGTTAAGCGATGGCAGGGTATCGGCTTGACATGAGCACAGAGCAGAGCAAAAGCTTTTTACTTACAATTCCGGCCACCAATAGGCCGCCCATTGTGCCCTGCCCGCCGACAGATGTGATGGCAAATCGTGAGATCAGCGACAGCTGCTCGGGCGTTATGCCCGCCACCAAGCCCGGCGATGGCAACAGGCACACCGGTGTGGCATCATCCATCTGTGAGCTAACGGGCGACACAACGCCATGCTGCTGCTGCTGCTTGGAACGAGGAGAGATTATGATTTGATTTCCCTTTTCCCTCTTCGCCTGACTCACCCCAACACTCGTCTGACGGTGGGCCAACGCTGGCTGATTCTTTTTGCTGCGCTCCCGCACCTTGCCGGTGAAGCGTTGGATCATGGCCGTGATGCCCCAACTGAACTTGAACTCCAGATCCTCCTGGAAGTCGGCGCACAGATTCTGACAGTTGAGCGAGTAGAGCATCTCGAAGGGCTGACTGCGCAGGGCCATCTTGGTGCTGCTGACAATCAGCTGCTCGTTGGGCACCAGCGCGTGCATGCGATCGGTCATGTCCGCCTGGGCGGACTCCACGTTCATGGCCAGGGCGATGGAGAGGCGGGCACGCAGGTTGCTGCCGAGGCCGCTCTCCACATGGGCATTCAGCTCCTTCTTGTAGATGTTGAGCACCAGCCGCTCGGGATGGAAGGGCATATTGAACTCATCGATGAGTACGCCCAAGCGCCAGATCTCCTCGTTGAGGGCCTTCGAGACCTTCTCCTCAACCTCCTCGACCATGGTGTGAATCTTCTGCTTCATGTCGCGCGTCACCTGCATCATCTGGGTCTCGGTGCCCTGGATGCGGTCCGTCAGCAGGTTCTTCTGGTCCTGCTTCAGATTGCGAAAGATCGTAATGCGCTCGTAAATGTTGTCCAGCATCGAGCGCATGTCCCCCGAGACGCTCTTGCCGCGCGAACTGTGCTGCTGGAACTTTGTCTTGACGGCACTCTGCGAGATGCACTCCTCGAACTTGCGCTCGAAGTCCTGGAACTCAAAGTAGCGTATCTGAAAGCCCTCAGCGATGGCGCCCATGTGCGGCGGATTGCCCTTGGCCTCCTCGATGCGCGCCTGCAGCGTTTCGCGCGCCGAAACGAAGAACACTCGCTCGGCGGCCTCCTTCTCGTTGCTCACTTTCAGCTCCTTGGTGAGAAAATCGATGCAGCGCTCTGTGTGCTGTGATTTAACCTGCCGAATGAATTGCATGTGGAAGTCAATTTGATTGCTAAGAACTCTGCTGGGGCAGGCAACTCAAAACAAAGAGGGGGCGTTGGGTGGGGTGGAATAAAACTACTCTTCAGGGTACGACAAAGCAGAGGCAGAGCAGGGGGTTCTGGGTTCTGGGTTCTAGCTGTGTGTTTCATTACCTTGGCCAGATCCTGCCGGTGATGAATGTTGGACAGTTGTAAAATAAACAAAAGGTAAGAAGAGACACAGTCAACATACACGACAGACACAAAGAAAAGGCAGAGATACAAGATACAGCGAGACTTATAGCCAAAAGGAGGACATGGACACGTTGCGGGGGGAGGTGTGTGCGATGCCTTACCGACTCTTGGCACTCGGGCTCATTGGCGGAGGCATCCCAGCGATTGTTCAGTATAAAGATATTCGGCTTGGAGAGCTTCTGTGAGACGGTGTGAAAGAACTGCTTCTCGGCACGCGTCATTGTGGACTCGGCATTGAGGACCAGCACAAAGACGTCCGCATTGAGGCAATGATTGTCAATCCAATCGTCCAGATTCGCCGACACATCGACGCCGGGCGAGTCCACAAAAACGACATCATCGCGCAGCAGGCTGCAGCGTTCGCGTGGCCAGAATATGCGCACGAGACTGCTCTCGCAGAGCTTCTCCTGGCACAGGGCATTCGCCAGTTGTTTGATGTTCTGCAAAGGATTAACCAAACGGATCAGAAGGGACGTGCACAGTTGTCGGCCACTCGCTACGCACCACCACATTGAGCTTCTCCGCGGAGCCCTCGGTCATCAGATATGCCTCGCCGCCATCGTTGCCCTCCACCTGGCAGAAACAGTTGGTGGTGTGGCCAATGCCGCTGGGCAGAATCTTCTCCCGCAGCATGGCATTGATCACCGAGCTCTTGCCGTTCGAGGTGCGCCCAAAGAAGGCCACCTTCATGTGATCGCGCTGCAGCACCTCCCGAATGGCCGCCACCTTGTACACATAGCTCTCGAACAGCTCCCGCTCGGCCTTGTCCACGATCTCGGCTTCGGCATGCAAAGCTGTTTTGGCAATAAGCAGAAAGCGGTGAAGTAGAGCGGATGAGGTGGATGAGGCTACAGAGGCTGGACTTACCGTTTATAAAGGTCGTTGTCTCGTGCACATACTCCTCGATCTCTCCGTAGATGTCGTTGATCTTCTTTTTGGCCCGCACAAAGATCTGAAGTGGCGATTTGTCGTTCGATTGATACAGCCGCGTATCGGAGGCGACGCCGCCGGTGGTGTTTAGGGCATAATTCATCGATGCATTTGAGCCAGAGGTTTGCAGTGTGGAGTTGTGACGGGAGAGAGCGCCCACAGATTTGTCAACGGTGTCCGTGGACGAGGAGGAGTGATGATCGTCGGCGTCCGTGTTGCCGTTGGGCCCCGTTTGGCCAGTCACCAGCGAGATGGTGCGATTCAGGTAAGCCGCCATTTCGGGTGTTAGATTTTAGTTTGCGTTTTGGAGAGGAAGAGAAGATTTGGATACAAAACAAAAGGTATGCAGCCTATGCAGGATACTCGTAAGTTGTGTTCGTGTTCGTTTGCTGTGCACCAGCCTGTGGCTGTGGCAGTGGCTGTGCCTGTGCCTGTGGCTCGGGCTTGTGCCTGGGCCTGGGCCTCCTCCAACCAACCACCGTGGGCCGCTGTGGGTCACCAAAGGAAAAGCTCGAGCAAAACCAAAAAGGAACTGAGACGCAGGGGGGACGGCGGTTGGGCGCGCGCTCTCTATTCGGTTTTTATAATTTTTTCTTTTGGATTTGTTCAAAAATCAACGTCTCAAAACTGAAACGAAACGAAATCAAATCAAATGAAATCAAGCGAAATTATGACATTGTAGGCAAAACCGAGAAAGAAAGAAGGAAAAATAGTGCCAGGAGATAAGCAAAAGTGTTGGCCGGGTGAGGGGGGGTGGTGTGTGGGGGGTGGACAAAATATAAAAACGCAAATTGTGCACACACACACACCAAACACACACACACACACGCACGCGGGCAGAGATAAATTGCGCTGCAACCAAATTCATTTGGAGAGTAATAGTATATAAACCTAAAACGATTCTTTCGTTGATTTTTCATATGCGATCGCTGTTGCTCTTTCGATTTGCCATTTGGGTTCAACGCTGTGTATGCGTAACAGTAATTATTGATAAACCCATCGTCTCTCTCTCTGCCCCGCTCACCTGTGCCCCGACCAACAACTAACCTGATTATTGCTCTCGCTCATCGTATTGTTTTATATTTGTATATTTATTTTTCGCCTGCGTGTTGCCGCCTGTCGTGCCCCGTCGGTTGGTTTGTCCTAGCCCCTAGCGGTTCAAACGATGTTCAGCTGTCAAATGCATGCACATTTCAGTGCATTTGATTTAGTTGAATCCAGTTGCAGCTGCAGGTGATTTGTTGTGGCAATTTTTAATAATTTTAAGCTATTTTTTGACTCCAAATGATGTAACATGCGCTTTACTAGGGCTGCAGCGAGCCTATCGATAGCAATCGATTAGTGTTGGGTAGCCCTGTTTTGGGGCTACACTGGCCACACTGCTTGCAGTCTGGGGTCACACTTAGTGGCGGCCACTTATCGATAAGAGCGCACCTGGAGCGGCAATTTCAAACTATGAAAACTTCAAAATAAATAAATGTCACAGCAAATACGTTTTCGTTTTAAGTTTGCTACGTTTCGTTTTTATTATTGTTGTCTGTTGCTTTCTTGAATACACTTGCAAGGCAACGAATTCTGCATTTGCAATTCTCACCGCTTGTGGCAATCACTACACTAAATATACTTCTCTATATTATTTATTGTTCTGTTTTTTTATTGAGTTTTTTTGTTGTAGATCTTTTTCTTGTTGTTGTTGTTGTTTGGGTTTCCGCTTTACACTTGTTGTTTTTGTTTGTATTGTATTTCTCGCTTTATCTTGTTTGCATAATAAATTATATTTAAATTAAAAATAACATGTTATCAAGTTAGTAATTTTTTGTGTGTGGTTTTGGTTCTCAGGCGGAGCGGGTACGGGGATGGGCGGGGGCATGGGTGGGTAGCTGGAGTTGGAGTTGGGTGGGGGGTGGCGGTTAGGCAAAGGAAAAGGCCCACATCCTTTGGCATCCTACAAAACATACAACTAAAAATAAAAGAGGCCAGGAAGGGGTGTTCCAGGTGGGGTGTGTGTGTGTGGTGTGTGTGTGGGTTAATGCGCAAACAATTCTCACTCCATCCACATATACATATACATATATGTACATATACATGGAGTCACTTATACAAATTCATTTGGGTGTTTTGCTCTTGCTTCGCTTTTGTTTCGCTTTTGCTGAGTGTAATTATTTTTACTAATTTAAAAGTAAGTTTTCTGCCTTTTGCTTTCCTTTGTTGTTGCTGTTGTTGTTGCTCTTCCATTGTTGTTTGCTTCTGTTTGTTGTTCTTAGCAGTTTTGTTGTTGTTTAGCTGTTGGTTCATATTTGGTTGCTGTTTCTACTACACATTCAATCGCCATTTCATTTCATTTCTCTGCTCTCTGCTCTTTCCTCACTCCGCTCTCTCTCTCCCTCTCTCTCTCTCTCGTTTATTACTTGGCTACAGTCCGCAGAAGAAGAAGAACTCATCTTCTGCGCACCGCACCTGCGTCTAGAACTTCCCTCCATCCCATCCCCATCAGTGCGCCGCCATCGTCGACCAGCGTCTTACTTCTGGACCATCTTGACCAGAAGATCGGTGGAGTATGACTTGGGGCGCTCAATGGGCAGACCCAGGGCGCGATCCCAGACGAGGGAGGCGAGCACGCCGAGGGCACGGGAGACGCCAAACAGAACGGTGTAGTAATTCATCTCCTTCATGCCGTAGTACTGCAGCAGGACGCCGGAGTGGGCGTCTACATTGGGCCAGGGGTTCTTCACCTTGCCGGTCTCGGTGAGGATTGGGGGCACCACCTTGTAGATCTTCGACACCAGCTGGAACAGCTCATCCTCGGGCAAATGCTTCAGCGCAAACTCGCGCTGGCAGGTGTAGCGGGGATCGGTCTTGCGGAGCACGGCGTGTCCATAGCCGGGCACAACCTGCACAATCGGAACCAAAATCGGATCAGTAGATGTAATTCCCATGCAAATAGAGCGTATTTATACCTGTCCAGACTTGAGGGTCTTCCAGATGTAGTCCTTCAGCTGGTCCTCCGATGGATTGTTGCCAGCCTCCTTCTGGAGCTTGCGCAGCCAGACGAGCACCTCCTGGTTGGCCAGGCCGTGCAGTGGGCCGGCGAGACCGTTCATGCCAGCGGCGAACGACAGATAGGGATCGCTCAGGGCGGAGCCGACCAAATGCACGGTATGGGCAGAGACATTGCCACCCTCGTGGTCACTGTGGATGGTCAGATAGAGGCGCATCAGCTCGGTGAACTGGGCGTTGTCGTAGCCGAGCATCTTCACGAAGTTGGCGGACCAATCGAGGCTCGAGTCAATGGAGCGGGAGCCCTTGCCGCCGCGGTACGTGTTGCAGTAGATGGTGGCGGCCACCACGGGCAGCTTGGCGATCAGATCCATGCTGTCCTCATAGACGTACTCCCAGTACTTGCTCTTGTGCACACCCTCGGAGTAGGCCTTGGCGAACTTGCTGTCGTGGTTGAGGGCCGTAACGGCGGCGGCCAGCTGCGACATCGGGTGCAGGCTGGTGGGCATGTTGTTCAGCATTGTGACCACATGCTGGGGCAGGGCAGCGCGCTCGGCCCACTCGCGGGAGAGCTGCTGCACCTGGGACTGGGTGGGCACCTCGCCGGTCAACAGCAGCCAGAACAGGCCCTCGGGCAGGGGCTCAGTGCCACCGGGGGCGGCGGGCAGCACCTTCTGGCACTCGGGGATGGAGAGGCCGCGGAAGCGGATGCCCTCATCAGCGTCCAGCACAGAGGTCTCCGTGACCAGGGCCTTGATGCCGCGCATACCGCCGTACATCATATCAATGGTGGTCTCTCCCAGCTTGGTGGCGCCATGCTGCTTGCGGAAGTTCTTCACGCGCTCCTGCTCCTCGGGCACCTTGGCGGTCAGTACGTCGCGCAGGCTGCGTCCATCGGCCGAGATCAGGCGCACATATGATCCAACATTGGGAAGTTTCTGAAATAACAACAACAAAAACAATAAATAATGATTATTTATCGAAGAGTTATCGACTGCTATCGATCAAATGTGGAATGAAAATGGTCAAATGAAAGTTTCCGCTCGAAAACGATTTCACATTCATTCAATGGGAGCTTTATGAAGGAACCTCTGATCACACACCCCCCAAAAGCAAAGCAAAGCAAACTAAACCAATCGATTGCAATCAGCTGCAGTCGCTGTTGTAATCGCTTTCGCCACTTGTCATTGAGCCGCACTTCAAAGCCATCGTTGTCGTCTGAGCAGGCACACATCCAGACACGAATTGTGTTGATAACGCTGCACAGATCGCTAATCTCAATAGATGCTTCCAATGACTCACACGCGCCGCCATAGAGATGCGTCAATGAACTACTACAGCTGCCGTAGGGCTGCCGCTCACATGACTGCTGGCAACGCTTCCCCCTGCTCCACGGCAGACTGTACCTTGGAGCCGCACGCACAGCCAAGGTCAATCCTCCGCTCCCTCTCTCGTTGGTTCACTGAACGGTAGACACAGACAGCTGTTGCCCATTGGGGATTGGTTCGTCACGTGCCTGCAGATCTCAATTGCTTCCATGCTCTGCACAGCAAAGAGCACAGGTGCTCTGCGTGTGCTTAATGGAATGATCTTTGCCACGCTTTCGAAACGCAAGTACAACTCGTAATACAAATGCAAAGCGACATGGCAACGACATGGCAATCCGAATGCGAATCGAATGCGATTCCAATTCCGAGTTGATTTCGCGCTCCCCGGCACAAAGTGCGATGCCAGTTGATTGACAGTCGGCTGTCTGGGGGCTCTGGGGCTCTCAGCTGCCGCTGCCGCCGCCGCTGCTGCTGCTGCTTCTGCTCTCTGTGGTGGGCACTGCTGCGGCTGGTGGGTCAACAAATTCAATTAACCAACTGAACTTGTAGCGCCGCCTGTTGTCCGTCGGCGGTGTCCAGCTCAGCTCGTTGCTTGCAAATTGAATTGCATGATTTTGGAGCCCCCGCTCTCTGGCTTCTGGTGCCGCACATTGATTTGTGCGCCGGCCGCCAACCGACCAACCGCAAACCGGTTAGTTTTGTGTAGTTTTTCTGGTTTCTCGATGCCAAAAATTCATTGATAAAAAATTCACACGCATGCATCACACGGAGCCGTGTCTCAATTATCGATAATGGGCGGGTGTCAAACATAAACGCAACACGATCGATGAGGCGTTGAACAAGCAAAGAAAAATAAAAGACGAACGGGGCTGGGGCTGGGGCTGCTGCTGGGTGGAAATTTGAAACCTTAGCAAAACACTCGCCGCCTTGTTGCAAGCAAACCGCAAGCAAATCAAGTGGCAAATCAACACCCAGCCATGGGCAGGTGGAAATTTCTAATTGAGTTGTCAGTCAAGCGGCAGAGCAGATCGTGTTGTGTGGTTTTTCCTTTTGCTTATGAGAGAAACCATCTCGAGGATGCTCCTTTGCAGCAGGGCAACGCCTTCGCTTCGATTCCAAACCTAAGGAATGCTTCAAGCGCGCTCATTATCTGCGATTAGTGAAGAGGTGGGGCGCTGCCTGCCCGTCGGTTCGTTCATCTCTTGATAAGAGAGCGACAACGACAAATATATGTAAATATCAAGTATGTATGTATGTATGTACTTTTGTGTGTGTGTAGATTTGAAGGTCTCACGCGCGCGTGAAATTATCGCTCGCAGCAAACACACACACAGCCTGAGGCTCGCTTTAGTTTTAAGCGGGAGCGTGTGCATAGTACTGTACTTATATGTCATCAAGGAAGTGTCATCTAGCTGATCAGAGTCGCGTGTTGCTTGCCCCAGAGACCAGCAGACTTCCTTTCTTCATCGAACGATTAGTCAAGCGAGCGATTACATAATCAATCGACGTCTGGCAAATAGCAATACAAATTACGTGACAAGTGGACAGGGCTCTCTCCGCCATTCTAACGGGAAACCACAACGCAGAGTTGGGAAGCGCACGAGGTGATCCAGCCAGCAGCCTCTCTCTCTCTCTCTCTCGCTCTCGCTCTCTGACTCTCTTTTGAGCTCTCATTGGTGGCCTTGGGCTTTCGCCTTGCTGCTTTGCGTGACGCTTTCAATTTGGTTTAATGATTTCTAACTATTATTTCTGCTAATATTACAGAGCGTTTTACAATTGCTTAATAATTGCATCCCCTGACTGACAGGCTGACGAGGCTGCTAGCTGCTGGCTGCTGGCTGCTGCTTCGTTCCTCCATTCAAGCGATCTTTAATCGTCTTAATTAGGTTTTCTGTTAGCTATTACTACTCGTACTTTTGCTATTTCCATTTTCAGTTTCAGTTTTTGTTTTGTGTCTCACAGCAGACGCCAAAAGTAAATACACATCACATTGACACTGCCACTGACGTAATCCCCCGGCCATAATTTCAAGTCCGATTCCACTTTGTGAAAGCTGTGAGATCTGTCGGATACTTTTCTGATGTTCTGTTGTGTTCTGCTGTTGCCGGGCAGCCCCAGCCGCAGACGCTTTACAAGGGGAAACACTGGCATCATTCGGAGATACGCCTTGGTTAGAGAAGTGACTTTCCTTTCAGTGGGCTGGCGGGCAACGGGGCTTTTTTATTATTAGTCACTTGATGTTGTTTAAGCCAATAATCGTTTGTCATCCTCAACTGTCATTCAATCAGAATTGAGATAAACTTGTATCCTAAACTGGTCACCCATTGGATTTAAGCGCTGTGCGTCATGCAGCAGCGCCCCTCAGCCGATTACTTTTAGACCTCAAATGCGCTAGAGACTGATAGTTGACTTCTGTTATCACTCGATTAAACATTTAAGCAGATATAAAGATATAAAGTTCCCGTCATTTACGTAAGGCAAATGGCAAATTCATTAAATTTGTCCACAAAGATGCTCCACAATAGATTAAGGACTGAGTTGGTTACTTCGTCATGTGAAGTTGCCTCCAATCATCATCGATCACTGTCCATCAAGGGGGCTTCGTTTTCTTTTTTTCTTATCTTTTTGCGGAAATTCTTGCATTCCGATTTCTTCATTAGCAAAAGCCACTAAAATGGCGCATTGCGAACTATTATTTGCTTGTTTTATCACTAAAAACTGATTGAATTAACACCTTCTGGTGGGGTATTCTTGGGGCATGCTGATGTTTTGGGGCCTGTGGGGCTTTGGCGCTATCAGCTCTAACCAGCTGTCCAGCCCCACCCCACGTCTCCCTCTCACTCCCTCTCCTGTGCGTCGATCATGTGCCTAGCGCGCACAAATTTGTCACGCTTATCAGTCGCACTAGCTGGATGAGGGGTTGGGAAGTGGGTGCTATGGCAATGCGGTTAATGCAAAAGAACAACTCAAACAGAGAGAGAGAGAGAGACGAAGAGGAGCGTGTGGGTACGACTACGATTATGTATCACATGATCAAGATCTTGACAACACAATCTCTCATCGATGGTTTCCACCCTACCAATTCGTTACCTTTGAGGAAAAACCAAGAATATACCCTTCCAGATCCATCGATTTCACCGACAACTGCTGCTACCATTTAATATACTTATAATTATCTGATTTTGATCATTTTTGGACTAATTTTAAAGTTTGGCAGAAAAATAATCTATTTTTTGATGGCCAAGGTCTGGGCCTCCATGGGAAGTCTCTCTGAAACTTTCCATGACGCCCCTAAATACCGTTATCTATACTGTTAAGAACTTGTGCATAACTAAACTGATAGGGGGGGAATGTAATTCGGGGATGGGTGAGGAATGGGTGGCCAAATGACTGGCGTATTACCGGAATGGTGTGGCCTATAGTAGGGCCACTTGAGCTTTGCACACACACACACACACGCACACACAGCACCTAATCCATTAAGTACCGCTATAAAACTAAAATTATATGTACAAATCTAATCAGATGTGGAGAGAGAGAGAGAGAAAGAGTGAGACAGACCGGGCGATCATATATAATATTTAGCATTTGGCTGCTTCTTATGTAATCGCTTAATCAGCTGTTTAGCTCTAGACTCTAGACACAAAGCCACCCACTCTCTTTCTTTTTCTCTTTCTTTCGAGTCTCTTTGTTTTGACGAGCGTACGAGTGTGTGTGTGCGCCCAAAGGGTCGTCTCTGGTCGAGGCATTACGTAAACATCGACTAAAACTCGCGTCACGTACAATATTTGTGACGTATTAGCAGACGGGCGATAAAAGATTTCGCGTGTTCGCCATTTCAACAGTGAAATGCTTGTTTGGCAGTGGTGCGGGGGAAGGGTAGTGCGGCTACGCCAAAGCTGAAACAAAAAACCCGATGTATTTTTGTGCCTATCTATCGTCTTTTTTGGCCATGATAGGGCGATGCTTGCTGTAAATGCTTATTATTCAATCCCACAAAAACCGTATTTAGCATAGCATTTACAGCAATTATTTATAGCAAAGAGAGAGCAAAAAGTAAAGCGTTCAAAATAAGGAGATTCGCCCCACAGTTCAGTTCCTCTGTGTGTGTATGTATGCATGTGTGTTGTGCTCCGCTTTTTGCTGATGAACGAACCGAACCCACGTCAGTGCGCGCGTTTTTTGGCACTCTGCCCGGGACCAGAACATGGGTTAAGCAGGGGAGAGAGATGAAAGGAGGCGACGAAAGAGAAGTAAGAATCTGACAGGCAGTAGAAAAAGAAGAGCGCGCAGGCAGGCATTGGGAGGCATAGCTCCATCTCAAGTCCTCAGGCAATCCTACCGCGAAGGCAGATGACAGATGGATTACGAGCAATGAGAGAGATAGAGAGATTTTGAAACACCCCCAAAGAGCGGCAGAGAGAGAGACGAGAATGACACACAAAAGGAGGCTCGTCCTGGAAGGCTCGTTTTCGTTTCTCTTTTCCATGTGCGTGACTTTTTTTTATTGATTTTCCAATTATCAATTTTCTGTTCTACTTTTTGTTGCTGCTGCCAGCCATTGCATAATCCACGCTGCCGCCCCAAACCGCACACACAAACACACGGCTCCCATGCAAATACTTGGGTGCATTGCCAGTGGGCGGCGAATGGGTGGGACTGGCATCCCATCCTCTTCTTTAAGGTCATTCGGCGGACAATGCTTCTTGGCTCTCTGGTTTTCAGTGGAGCATTTTTTGTTGTTTTTTTGGCAACAACAACACGTGACACTCTTTGGAAACAAAGCGACGCTACGAGACATTAGAGAGCCAGTCAGAATGAGAGAGCGAGAGAGGAATAAAAGAGCGCCCAAAGAGAGCTGCTACCTGCGACTTGTGGCTGCCTTGCTGCCAGTCGTCCGCCAAGGCATATTTGTTTAAGGTGAGACATTCCCAGGAAACACTCACTGTTTTTTTTTTTGCTGTGAGGGCAAAGCAACCCATGGGAAGCGGTTACATGAAAACAAAAGTCCCTTTGGATGGGCCTCACCTCCTACCGCCCCACCTTATATGAATTCACCTTTCTTTTTGCCTTTGTTGTACCCTCAAGAACGTGAGAGCGTGCATTTGAGAGAGAGAGAGAGAGAGAGAGAGAGAGAGAGAGAGAGAGAGTACGGGACTGGTCTGGGGAGAGCATTGCCAACGCTGTAACATTACAAGAACAAGGCCGCATGGTGCTTTGGGCCAAGTCTGGTTTCCGAAAGCCACGCTTATGGAAATTTCCCAAAAAATAAGAAGAAATACAAAAGGCAACGGGGATGCGCGGCCGAGTTCGTTAAACTCGAAAAAAGCAAAGACTGTTTTATTTATATAAAACAAGAAATACGCATTTGCCAAAATAGCCCCAAAGCGAATCTTTTCGCTAGTACCCCACCCCGCCCACCTTTTCTGAGATTATGTAATGTGTTATATATGGCGAAACACTCGACAGGATGGCCTGGCCAGCGTGGAATGCCACACACTACACACTTATCAGGGCACAATAAAATAAAAGTTTCTTAATCGCAAGCACATGGCGGAATCTTTTTTTTCGTGACGTGTAGGGTATGCGATGGGCACTGCTTGTGTGTGCGTGGGAGCAAAATAAAGTCAGCGAGAGGGGGGGAAGAGGATAACAGAGAAACTGAATGAACCGCTTTATTGCGGGGGTGGGATGAGTAAGCGGAACTGGAAAGTGAAACTGGAACAGGAACCAGGAACGGTACTACTCACCTGTGCATCGGCCAATTTACGTGCGGAAATGCGATAGAGCGACATGATCAACGGTTATGTATGAAGAATGCTGTTGCTCTTTAGAGAGAGAAAGACAGAGAGAGAGGGGAGAAAAACACGTTCGCCTTTAGAAAAGATAGCAAATTTTCCACTAACACACACAAACACTGAAAAAAATTGCTTTCCCCCAGTGAAGAATATAGCTTTTGGAAATGTTATTTTTTTTCTTTTTACTTTTGGTGCTTCTCTCCCTTCAGCTGCGCGGCAACTGAATGGCCCGCCAACCAAATGTCGCTTTTTTCGCGTCTGCTCCGGTCTGGTCTAGGTTGGCAGCACCAGCCGCGTGCGCGCACACACACCCACCCCACAGGTAAGATGTGGCGCGAACATTTGACTCACCTGCCGCTCGTCAGGCCCTCCGGCCAGTGACTCTTGTGGCTGCGCCACAGCCTGGATCTTGATTTTTTCGCGCATCAGTGGACCCTCCTCTTTCAGGGGGGCGCGCAAGATGTCGCGCAGCAAATTCCCAGAATCCCAGAATGACTTCTTGGCCGATGTGCGGCATTGCTGGCGTAGGCCGACGCCTGGTGCAGTCAAGCACCGAAAAACGTACATTTTACTCGTTTATTTTACCAATTGGCGGTGGCGCGACAAAATATATATTTGGTGAATTGCTTACACGCTCGAGAAAATACTGATAAATGACGGAAAACTAAGTTAGAAACTAAATTTTATCCAATGCCTGCTAGTATTCGTAAAATGAGTTGGCAGCTTTGTCGACACAGCTGTGCATATCCCTGGAGATGAGGCTACGATATATCGATATGATCTGTCGGTCTGTATATGTAGTTTATTTTCCAGACAACTCTAGCTCTTCGCCAGGCAAATCCAAAACCTTAAATATTTTAGATCGAGCTTAAAGCTTGATTATTCTCAAAAACATCACAAAATTTAATATTTCCTCCAGCGATATTCGATAGCTGACCAAAATCACGTAATCGATAGGGAAATCGGTTGTG
Source organism: Drosophila subobscura (assembly GCF_008121235.1). Lineage (NCBI taxonomy): Eukaryota > Metazoa > Arthropoda > Insecta > Diptera > Drosophilidae > Drosophila > Drosophila subobscura. The sequence goes on along the minus strand of NC_048530.1, from coordinate 16,878,726 downwards.
GGCCAGCCCTAGTGTTATGCAAAACGCGTCTTGACATTTTTGACGGCCGATTTCTTATTTTTTCAATACAAATTCTATAGCGTAAGTTATGGCAAATACATGCAATGACATTTAATCACCGCTTTGGCCCCACAGCAGCAGTCACCATGGCCACGGCCGTGCCACATGTGCCCCCTAAGCAGGACCTGCCTCCAGCCGGTGGCTACAAGAAGATTCCCTTTGCCCGTGTGCCTCCCAAGAGCTACTTCACAGGTGAGTGGGGGATCTTCATCCTCATCCCCGTCATCGTACTCTCCTCTCCTCCTCCGCAACTGTGTGCATTCGATAACCTTTGCTCCCGTGGCAGGCTTCACCATGATCGGCACTTATGTGGCCGTCACCACCGTCGGTCTGGGCATCTACTATCTGACGGCTAAAAAGGTGAAGCGCGACGAGATCGAGATGCGTTCGGCTCAGAATGTCATCTTCCCGATCCTGATTGCCGAGCGCGATCGTGAGTTCCTGCGCCAGCTGCGTCGCAACCGCGACGAGGAGGCCGAGCTGATGAAGAATGTGCCCGGCTGGGAGGTGGGCACCTGGTACGGCGAGCCCGTCTTCAAGACCCTGCCCGAGGACACCCTAGTGACGCCCATCTTCAAGGAGTTCTATGCCCATGCCGACTGGAAGTCGTACGCCAAGCGTGCCCACATCAAGCTCTGGTCGTAAGCCAAGGCCGAGTCGAAGCAGCGTACTGCTCCTTAGTTAATGCATAATGTGAAGCTTTTTTGTTTATAGAATTGCCTAAGCGCGCCCGCTCATTGCACTCAATTACAAGTCGCGAGATTGATTGAAATGTGGGAAAAAAAAGAAACGAAACGATTCTCCTGCATTTCTGGGTTCGGGTGTGGGTGGTGCGCGGTGGATTGCGCTTGTCCTAGGGTTACCAGATGGACAGTAGTTGGTCGCCACCGGCGCATCGGTGTTGCCGTTTGGTTAGGAAAACGCCTGCTCCAGTGTTGCGGGTCGATGATGCTGCGGGTAGTCCCCAATGTCCCCAACCCATCCGATCCGAGCCAAACGCGTTTACTTTGTTCTCTCTCTGTGTGGTTTGGCTTTATTCCAGGGTGTCGTCTAAGCATTAATTAGTTTCAATAGCTGAATAGAAGTACAGTTATAATAGAAAGTAATGTTTAATAAGGTAATTAATATTAAGCTATACATTTACGCGCGAGAACTGCCGCTCCCTCGCTCTCGCTCTTCCTCTCCCGCTATCTTTGTCTCTCTGGTCAAGGAATCGAACTATTTTGTTAGCTTACATTTTGATAAACAAAAAAGGGTGGCTTCTGTTTCTTAAAGTTATTCGTATTCCTACGTAAATGGGAGCGCCTCAAGCCTTTCCATAACTCTTTTACTTCTTTCTTCAACAATTAATTTTTGGGCATAAAATGTTTAAAATCAAAAAAAAATTAGATGTATTTCACTATACCTATTTTAATATATATGTAAATGTAACTCAAGATTTTTGGACTTCTCGCTCTGCTCGCTGTTGAATCACTCTCCTGCCCGCCACGAAAACGACATCAGAATATAACGAAAATTGTACACAGTTAAAAGCGATTTGATTGTCGCCGCCTGCTGGCGGGCGGGTGGGTGATGGAGCCATCCACTTGTCCGTTCCTCCATCCTTTCGCTTGCTAACTTCTACTACTGTTCCTTTTCTTTCTCTTGCTTGTATTTTTCTTTCGCCGCACATCCGCGACCTCATCCTCCCCCTCCCTCATTGTCATCGTCGTACTTCTTGCCTGCCTCCTGTTTGATAACAACGTAATGCATTGGTGAAACCATCAGTGGATCCACCTCGAACTGCAGCTGATCGTTATGATCGTTGTGGTTGCTCAGCTGCTGTCGAGGGTGCCGCTGCCGCTGCCGCCGCCTCCGAGGGTTCGTCGGCCGCCAATTGTCATCACGTTGCTGCCAGCTCTACTTCATGTCGCGCCGACGCTTGATGCTGCCATCGCACGTGGGTAAATGGCGCTGCAGGAAGCCCTCAAAGACGAACTTGCGGCCGCAACGATCGCACGTGAACTCGCGCTTCTCCTCCACCAGCTGCTTGTGCTGGCGCAGGGCCTCCGCATTCGAGTACTTGTTGCGGCAGCTGTCGCAGGCGTAGCGCCGCTTCACCTGTCCCACATCGAACACCACGGTGAAGTCCTCGTTGCAGAAGGAGCAGTTGAATTCCTTCACCACGACCTTCTTGCCGCCATGCTGGGCGGCCAGGGCGACGGCCTCGGCCTCCAGCTTGTCCTGATGCTTGTGCGACTCCATGTGCGCGTTGAACTTCTGCTGATCGATGAACTTGCGATAGCAGCGGGTGCAGCGGAACGGCTGCTCCCCGGTGTGGCGCATCATGTGCTCCTTGAGGTAGGCCACCGAGTTGAAGACCTTGCTGCAGACGGTACACTTGCGGTCCTCGGGCGAGATCTCGTTGCGCTGGCGCAGGCAGGCGCGCATATGCAGCTTCAGGGAGCCGGCGGCGCTGTAGCAGTTGCCACAGTTGGGGCAGTAGAAGGTCTTGTTGCGCACGTCTCCCTCCAGGCTGTGGTCAATGGTGCCCTCGAATACAATGGAGGCGACACCCTCCTCGTCCTCCTCCTCGATGCCCTCGTGCTCAATGCCCAGAGTCTCCTCGCCCTCGTGCTCCTCATCCTGCTCGATCTCCTCCTCCAGCTCCTCCTCATCTTCCTCACCCTCACCATCGCCCTCGCCCTCAATGTCGCCGTCGCCCTCTTCCTCGTGGTGGCCGCCGCGAATGCTGGGCACAATGCGTAGAATTGTGTGCGTGCCGTCGCCCTGCTCGATGGTCTCCACCTCCTCGACGGTGCTGTTCTCCACTAGCTGCTGCAGCGTCACCGCGTGCCCGTTCTCATCGATAATCACCTCCTGGCGATCGTCCATGGTGATCACCTCCGTCGTCTCGGCGTCGTCCTCCTCCGCGGTGGTCGTGTAGGAATATGTGTAGTGTGGCACGTCGCCACTTTCGCCATCCTCCGACTCCGTTTGTATGAGCACGGGCACTATTTCCTCCTTGATTACAGCGGGACTGCCGCTGGATATGCTCTGGTACTTGCGCTTCGAGGGCATTATGTTGTGCGGCGTCTGGGGCCCTTTTCGATTTGCTCTTTGGCGTGTGTGTCTCGCTGTGCGGCGTGCAGTGTGTGGCGTGGCGTCAGCGCCGCCTCTCCTCTCCTCTCTTCAACCACACCTCCCTCCTTCTCAACGACAGAGACACACGAGCGTTTTAATGCGCCTTTTAATGTAGTTTTAATGTAGTTTCTCAGCGAATTTCCTTGCCGGGTTTCTTTTGGCGCGTACTGCGATATGTAAAATTTTTTCTTACAATAGTCAACACTTATTTTTTTGCGAGATTGGGTAGTTTTTTCCTTCTTTCCGACTTTATCAATTGTGGCAACTTCGTACCCAAGATGGTGGACATGGCATGGTCTGGCCGAATGTGTGCTGGTATTTTTGTCGGGCATTTTTAGTGCGTTTTCAATTGTTCATCGATCTGGCCAGCGAGCACTGACAAATGGCAGCCCTGTTAACCAGTCGCCGTTCGGGCGGCTCAACAGCTACGTAGCGGCTACGTCAATTTGAGCGGCTTGATTCGAATTTAGAATAAATTTTGTATTTACTTGCTGGCGGCAATTTAACTATATAATTAAATAATGTGGCCTTATGATTGTTATGAATAAATCACTGAATATGTTTGATTTGAGGCATATTTAATAGCTTGAGCTGGAGATCTTTTAAACCAAACAGTGATGCCCCTTATTCCAGGGAACATCTGCGGGAGTCTTTGCAACACTGCTCTGACATCTATTATAAATAAATGCATGCAGTTTTGTGATTTTGCAGTTTGCATGGCATCGCACATCTCGTATAAACGTGCTATCCATTTGGGACATGCCTCTGCCCTGCCCTGCCCTGCCTCCTGCCCCCTGCTCCCCTGAGATACTCAGATGTCATGCCTTTTGGACTATTTTCGATGCTGCTTTTGTCACGTCGCCAAAACCGTTTTGTGGGTGGTGCTGCGGTGTGGTGGGTGGTGTGATGTGGGAAATGTTTTTATCGGCCATTAAAGAAATCCGCCAGCGCCTCATATCTATAAATAGTGTCGAATTGGCTGCACTTTAGATGCTGTTTGCATTTGTTTACCCCACAAGTTTTTTTTATTTTTTAGTGTGCAATTTTCTTCTGTTGTTTTTGTGTTTTTGTGTCATTCATTAACCAGGCGTCACTTCTTTGGACCCGCCAGATTACAACCTTGAACCAATTATTGACGATTGACGACGACTGATGAACGACATCCCATCCCCCATTCCCCTTCCCATTCCCATCGCCATCCAATTCCATCCCACAATGTAGAAACGTAGAAATAACTTCTGGGGTTGAGTCAGCCACACACGAATTTCCACACATATTGCAAGTTGGCGTGGAAATTTTTGTAGATCGGAAAAGCCACGAAAAGGTAATGACCTCGCCAATGGGATGGGTTACCTATGCACATAGGGAAGGGGGGATGGCTCTCTTGCTCACTTTCTCTCGCTCTTTAGCGTCATCACAAGCGCCGTTAGTTGGCAATCCAAATACTGAAAGTCCACTAGAGTTTTGCTGCCGTCAGAGGGGTGTAGGATCGAAAGTCAAGTTTATACTCGAGAGTGTGAACGTGTCCCATAATATCAAAGCTGTCAAATATCAATTTGTACCTAAATGAATGAATGGAAATGGCAAATCAAAGCGACAAATGCACATCTACAAAAATATATTTAAAATAAATGATTTAATTGGCGTCGACATATTGTATGCCCAAAAAGCTGAATGCGAATTTGATTTTCACAAAATGATTTTTTTTTATTATTTATTACAATTTAAATGTCGAAATGTTGCAGTTTCTATGTTTAGTTTTCTGGTTATAACATGCTAATCAATGCGGATTGCGGTAGGTTGATGAATATTCAACTCGTGTTACACTCGTGTAGTCGTATTGCACTTTTTGTTGTATATTATCTCAAATTTTTCGCGACGCATTGACGTCGCCTGCAAGCAATTTCACAATTCCTACGATCATTGTACACTTGATTGAGGGTGGTGGGAATTGGAGGAAGTAAACGGAACGGAATCATGTGTGTAATAGAGCCAAAACCAGGCACTTACATAAGCCCGTCGGCGTGACATCGAACCCCATGCCAGATGCACACCCCACCTTCCATGCAGCCATCCAAAGTTTCTGGAATCTTCTTCTTTAGTTTCGCTTAGAATTTCATATCCGAATGCAACCGACCACTTTTTGGAGCACGGTACGCGTACGTGCCAGACTCGAAGGAGAAGTCTTTCTATTTATCGAATGGAAAACACTTTCTTCCATTTGGGCATACGATCATCCAAGTTTTCAGAGGGGAAAAACCTTGTTGCTGGCAATCGGCATCGGCATGCACGTTTCTGCATTTTGAAGTCAGGGGACGTCACCTGTATACACCGTTTAACCCACTCTCCTCTGTACCGCTCTCTCTCTCTCTCTCTCTATTTACATTCCACCGGCACCTACGGGCTGCGACAGAAGCTCAATGTCCAATCACATACATATACATATACATATACATATGTATGTATGTATTTGCACATGCATTGTACGTTCATATGTACGTATGTACATATGTATGTATGTATGTATGCACATATCGTATGCTCTATTTCCGCAATGCAATTCTTATTGATCAAATTCCCGTTTCTCCGAATAGAACAGCTGTTGGGGTAGGGCCTAGCCGGCGCCGTTAGCAAGGGGGGAGACACGCAATCAAAATACACTCATGAGCGAGTGGAATTTTCCATTGCAGTTTTTTGTGCAAATGCTGTGTGCCGTCTTTAACCCCACAATGGCATCCTAAACATGCATCAGTTTGTAAAAGCTTGTTATCTAATAATACATTTCTTGAATTTGCACTTAAAGTTTTTTGGTATGATGCAAATACTGAATAGTTTTTTTTTCTATTATTTTCTTTTTTCCTTCTTTTATTTTTATTCAAATAAAATGGAAAATATTATGACTGCACAAAATTATGGTGTTACACAGTGCGGAATGTTTTAATTTATTGCAACAGTATACAAAAATACAAAAATTGGTGCAATTGGGAGTTGAGTTCTGTGATTTTCACTTTTGGCACACCCATAATTTGCAGTTACGTACCAGAACGACCCCATGGGCATGCATGGGTTTAATTGCAGTCTCTCCGCCGCTCGCTCGCTTGTCCCTCTCCCTTCCCCTACGACCATTAATGCTAATGGCATGCGAATGAATGAACAAAGCGGGGGATGCGAGGAAGAGAAAGAGCGCCAGTGTGACTGTCGACGTCTCTGACTGTCGGTCCCACTCACTGACTCACCTTCTGCTCGTCTGCTTGCTCACTCACTCACGTCACATTAAATTGCAGTCAGCCGACAGCGGCGGCGACATCGTCAGCGTTTGTTCTCATTGATTTAGCTTTGTTCTCGCAAATTTTGCTTGTTATGCTAATGTTGTTGCTGTTGTACTGCCAAATTGCCAACAGTAAGAAAGAATGAGAAGACAGATGAGTGTAGAAGAAAGGGAATTGTGGAGGGCGACGGAGACTGGTGGGAGAGTGAAATTATGCACTTGAAGAGCGGTGCTGAGCGAGAGAGAAACATGAGGATTGCAAGGTGTACTTATGCTGGGTGCGGAGCTCTACTTTCCTCTCTCCCGAGCTATCTATCTAATATGATTGCGTCTGGTGGTGCCAACCAAACGCCTCTTTGTTGAGGGAACATTGGGAATGCTTCACCCTTGCATTATTATGCATTTCGTATGCAGGTATAGCAGAGTGTAATATAGAGAGAGAGAGCGTAACTGAGTAAAGCGTGAAGATTTCATCGCATGTTAAGTTTACCATTTAATTTAATGTAGATTCAACTTAAAGTTATGTAGAGGACATGAAGAAAAAAAACAAAAAAAAAAAACAACAAGAAAAGAAAGCCAGCTTCGGTGGGGCCGAAGCGTTTGATACCCTTGCAGATCGATTTGCAGAGCTCTCTGCAAGGGTATTAAAAACTATCAAATAAATTAAGTGCAAGGTCTTCGAACCGAACCCCCGTCTTCCCTACGACTACGACGACTACGAGCGATTGACCACAACGGTGTCCACTGTGTCGGCGGGTGCGGTACCTGTGCTGCCATTACCGTTGGCACTCCCGTTGGTGCTCCCATTGCCATTCTGTACCGGTGGCGGCTCTATGGGGGGCAGACCCACAAGCTTCTCGCTCTCCCGCCAGAGCCAGTCGGCAGTATCCATGTTGCGTGCCCAGGGAAACAGGGGAAAGCGCATGCTGTCCGAATAGTAGCCGCCGGAGGAGCCCTCCAGTGACGGGTCGAGGGCCAAGCGCAACGTGGTCTGGGCCCCGGCCTTGGGGCTCTTAAAGAAGTACAGCGAGACAACCTGCAGGGCGCTCTTCAGCCAGGCGGGGCCGGCAAAGTGGCGGTTCAGCTCGGTGCGGACCACGCCCGGGTGGCAGCAGTTGACCGTGACCCCAGTGTCGTGCAGCAGGGCCGACAGCTTGCGGGTGAAGAGGATGTTGGCCAGCTTCGACTGGCTGTAGGCTCCAAAGAACTTGCTGTACTTGCGCTCGCTCATGATGTCCTCGCGATTGATGCGCCCAAAGAGGTAGGCTGCCGAGCTGACCACCACGATCCGGCTGGGCTTGGCCTGCTTGAGCCGGTCGAGCAGCAGGTTGGTAAGCAGAAAGTGGCCCAAGTGGTTTACGCCCAGCTGCTGCTCGTAGCCATCGGCGGTGAGCGATCGGGGACAGGCCATGATGCCGGCGTTGTTGATCAGCAGATCCAGGCGCGACTCCTCCGACTTGAAGCGGGCCACAAAGTTGCGAACGGACTCCAGGGAGCCGAGGTCCAGGCTGCGATTGAATAGCTGCTGGTTCTGGGTGCGGTCCATGATCTCGATGCGGGCTGCCTCACAGCGTCCCGGGTCGCGGCAGGCCATATACACCTTGGCCCCCCTTCGGGCCAGCTCCAACACCGTCTCCTTGCCGATGCCCGTGTTGCAGCCGGTGACGATCACCACCTTGCCATCGATGCGGTTCGCCTTGCGGTAGACGGGGCCCTGGATGCACTTGCGCAGCAGCCACATAACGAACAGTGCACAGAGCCCGATCAGCAGCAGGAGCACGCACCACGCCCAGAATCCTCGAAAGCAGAGCGTCTTCTCCACCGCCTCCGCGGTCGGATCGAAGCCGGCTGGCAGTGCTGTTGTCCCTGTTCCGCCAATGGCTGTGACAGCCTCCGTCATTGCTGGCTATGTATGCAAGTGTGTCGCTGTGCGTGTGTGTGTGCGTGGCTTCTAACTGCGTGCAGAGAGAGAGAGGAAAAGAGAGAGAAAAGAAAGTTCAATTTTTGTTTTGTGGGTAGGGAACAAGTAAGGGCATGGAAGTGGTTGTGGATCTCAAGTGGAGCATGTGTGGATCGTGTGTTTATATGTTTGTTGGTGAAAGAGCCAGTGGAATATGATCTGTAATTATGGATAACCTACAATAAAATAATTGTTTTAAGAAGAAGAAGACTATAAAACTGTTTTGGGTATATATTTTTTAGTAGCATCTAAACATCTGAAACTAAAGCACCTTAAGCTCCCCCTATAACGTATTTTATCGATTATTATATGCGAGCGGCAAGTTCTTTAATTTTATTTCCACTTTTTTATTGTTACACTCATGCCAACTGGCCAATTCAATGAATTACGCTTGAATGAAAGCATTTTGGGCACTGTTTTACCCACAATTATCATTTGTGGCGCTCAAATATTGATTGTCGGCCGGCAGAGCAGAACCCCATTCCACATTCCGAACCAACGAACCAACATTTCGACGCCACTTTCATTGACATATTCGACGCATTCTTGTGCGGGAAATTACCCAACTTTCTTTTGAGTGCCAACAGCTCGTCCACCTGCCGCTGATTTCGTGACTTACCGAATATTTCTTATCGCTGGCACTGGAGACAATGATGGGAACACAGATCCAACTGAGGCTTTTGGCCAACACGATTCTTGCTCAGGTGATCTCAGGTGGCAATTTCGCACATTTCCACTTTCGTTTGCTCGATCGATTAGGAAGTGGCTGACTCCGCTCTGAAGCGCCTCGAATCGCCTCTTCTGTTTATGTTTATGGATTGGTGGTGCCTCTTCTTGGCCGTTGCGTCCAAACGACTGGCCTGATCTTAACCAACTGAATGTAGGCTCCAATTGTAAGCTTACGGCTCTCCGTCTGAGCCGCTAACACGTCAAAAAATAACCTGAAAATAAGTGTTTTTTTGTTGTTTTGTTTCGAGGCGGTTTGCCTCGACACTGTCTGCTGTTATTAACATGCCTCTGCCTCTGCCACTTCTGCTGCTGCTGCTGCTTCGGCTGCATGTGCCGCAGCTGCGGCTTGGCCATAAATTCGAGTGTTTCTCTTCAACTTTCACTTTGTTCAATTTTTACTATACTCTTCTGCAGAAAGGTATTCCAATGTTTGAGCAACACAGAAATGGAAGCCCATAGATTGATGCAAATATTCTATTGATCAGCAGTCAGCAAATGTTTCCCACTTAAAAAAAACACAAATAACCGTAGCAACGATCCATTATTCATCCATAAATTCGTGAATTTATAATTCCAAATCATATCATTAGATAATCAGTACAGCTCGATTTGCAAGAGTATCAAATGCTTCGGCTTCCAGTTTGTTCTTTTCATTGCTGCTGCTTCTGCCTTTCTCTTGCATTCTGCCTTGCTCGCTGCTGTTGCTCACGTTTGTTTTGCTCACTCATTCGCGGAGCACTCTTTTTGTGGCTTCCTTCTTCGGCCTGCCTTGTCTGTTGTTCGCACACCACCACTCCCCTTTCTCATAATGAGGCCATTCCAATTCGCATCACGATGTTTCACGTCTCTCTCTCTCTCTCTCTCTTCCCGAAGAGAGCATCGGTCGCTTGGTCGAGTCACCTGATTTTCGTGCCGTGCGGCTCGGAGATCAAGACCCCATGGGTCGCGAGAGCACCTGCCGAGGATCACAGAGGTGCCTGGCCGCGCTCGCCCCGTTGGCTGACAAGGCCAAGACTATGAAAAATTCATTCGCACCAGCACCGGCTGGCTGGTTATGACTTGGACTTGGACTTGCACTTTGCTTTGAAGTCTCTTAACAAGCGCCGGCCGTGTTCGCACCTCCAACCCCGTAATTTGGGGGAAATCCGTCGAGCAACACGCACGAAAATCGATGGGGAAAAGCACAAACACAAACCAAAAATACGACAACAACGACAATAACATGGAAAAGCGGGTAATGACGAAAGAGCAGAGTTGAATGTCCTTGACTCGGGCCGAAAAGCAAGTCGCAGGGGTCACAGGATTTGAGGTCTTGCGGTGCCTTATTTAATTTTTTTTTCGGTGGCTGACGTGCGTTTTCACATGCCAAACATCAGCCAGGAAGAGAGGAAAACACAGTAAGAGACAGAGAGAGAGTGTAATTGAGAAAAAAGAAAGAATAAACCAGAGAGAGAGAGAGAGGCAGGATAAGGGTGCATTAATCAAAGGTGAGGCACTCCACAAAGAGGCACGAAACAAACTAAGAACTAAACCAAAGCGAATGACAAAAACCGAATAATCATCACAATAAAATAAGCTTACAAAATCGTAGGCCCTAACCTTATATTAACATATCGTCGGCACATACAGGGTCGGAGCGCAGGAGTCGGCCCAAAAAAACGGCTGGAGAGCGGCGGTAGGGCCGAGAGAGTGCGCAACTTTGGACTAGGTCAGGACAACGCGTCGTCAGACGCTTGTGTTTCCCCACTGTTAAATCGATGAGCAGTAGCAGCCACCTCACGGATACCCTGGTTCCTTTTATTTGAGACTCTTTTGTTTTTTTGGGAATTTTCCACTGCCGGGCCACGAGACGGGGCGACCCTTGCTGAAGGCTGTCAATGCAGAACCAGTTAGTTCTAGAACGTTTCGTTTTGTTTTCTTGCGCTTTCGTGGGATAAGCATTTAAGATGGTCTCAGACGGAAAGGTTTTCACACCGACACAGCACCGTATGTGCTTTCAAAAATCGATTAAATATCATTAGGAAATGTCCAACATGTTGTTACCCTTGGAGAGTGTAAACCAAACTGATCAGATGCTCAACTCTAAGCCCGCAAACCACACATCTGTCTGATTCGTACACTCTTATCACTCGCTCTAGTTTAGGGGTCGGCACGGCACGGCCCCTCATCTACGCGCATTGTGCATAGAAAAAGGCGCTGCGCTGCTGCTGCGCTGCGGCTTGCACGTGTCTTATAAGTAGTATTATAATGCAAATAATATAACATTTTAAATGATATAAAACTAATTTGATCTAGGAACTATAGTGATAAGGGTGCACGAATAATACTTGTGCTTAATGTCTCTGCACTTGATCACTTTCTGGCTGTCTTGTCGCTCAATTTTCCATCAGTTTTAGCTTGCACCACAGGAGGTGTCCTACACAGACTGCTTGGTAATTGCAACACTGTGTGGCAGCTACCATGTACTACTATGCATTTCAAGAGAAAATGAGTTAAACTTTAGTCTAACTTCTATTGAAATTTTGTATTTGATTTTCATATAGTTTATTTGAAAGGAATGCCCAACATTGAAACATTGTTTCGTGCATGCCACAACTTTGCGAACTAATTGCTGGAAGTTGCCACGATTCAGGATATTCTCTTTTGTCTCTTGTGGCTTTCAAGGAGCACAATTGCGAAAAAAGGTTGCAGGAAATTACCATAATTCGAGCATTTATTTTGCCGGCTTGCAGCTGGAGGAGGCGCATATGCGCATACCTCTGACATTACATTTGGATCCAGTCTGCCGTGGCGTGGCTTCCGCTTTGTGCACGATACGCGAACATCCTTTTATCCTCTTAGGGCAGTCGGCCTTAATCTCCTTTGGATGCTATTAGCTTCCCACCGCCACATGCACAGGCTACACCTGCGACGCGCGGGCTTAATTGTGTCAAAGAAATTGTGTAAGCTTTGCTCTTAGCTTGCTATCAAAGTGCCACCCGAATGTGCTCATGCCGCCTATGTACCCACGACGTCAATGCGGCCGAGTGGGCGTGGGCCACATAATTGGGACACATAATTGCGTTATATAAGCGCATGGGGATTTGGGATTAGATGGGACTGACCTTGATCTTCGAGCGAATAATCATCAGTGGATGCGCTGCCAAAAACAGCCCAAAACGACCCAAACACGAGAAGTAGAACCAAAAGTAAACAACTTGTCACAACACACGCGCGCAGGAGGCGACTGTACTCTGTACGCTGTGGCACATATCGCCGCTTTCTTATATTCAACTTGAATGTCTGACTGCAGCACAAAATAAAACATTCATTTTTTCCCTAGAGATAATCCAGAAACTGCGAAACTGACCAGCCGCAATGAGCTACATAAATCGATTGGAAAGAGAGGAATATTGAAAGAGAGGGCTTCCGATCCGTTGAATCCATTGAAAGAGAGCGGATTAAAAGGGAACAGAGATAATGAGAGAGAGAGAGAGAGAGAGAGAGCCGTGGAGTCGAAAGTGTGGGGACAGGTCATGTCAAAAAAAGGTGGAGCATTTTAAAGATTTTAGAAATAAAGAGGAGCAGCTCCCCTCTGTCTACGTCCCATAACAAACATCAACAAAAGTCTGAAAATAGAGGAAGGTCACTCAGGCGGCCGTGGCATTGCCTACCAAAAGAGGATCGGAGCTGGGAATTGTTCAACAACTGTTCAATTTAGCATCAACTTGAATGTGGCACGCGCGTGTCTCAACCAGAGTGAGCGATGTTTGAGTCGGTGCGGGCAGGGAGGGCGGAGGGTGGCAGTGAAAATGAAAACCTGTTGCCTTTCATAGCAGCATAAGAGAACACACAATAGCCCCTAGACCCCCCTTCCATGAAGTTTTCTGCTCCCGATGACCAATCAAGCTTCAACTGATTCGTAAATTAGCAAACAGAATAAAACAAAAAGCCAAAGACAAAGAGAAAGAGAACAACAGCAAGAGCACGAGCAAGATGAAATGAGCAACAACAGCAATAAGCAGAGAGGGTCCACGAGAGAGAGAGGCGCGCAAAGAACAAGAGCGGAACGGAATGGAACAGCCAGCGAAGGCACTAGAACAAAAGTTAGAAAGGGGAGAGGAATCTGAAAACCCAGCAAATTACTAGAGCAGGAAATCAAAAGTAGACTGGCATTTGGTGGTCAAACATTTTGATACCCCCATGATCGAACCCAGATCGTACAGTTCTTGGGGTGCTTGTCCAATATGAAGCTGCGTTTATTCCAATGAAAGTGTAGAGATAACCTGTTTTCGTTTATTTCCACATCCTTTATGGCTGCACCGAGTGCATACAGTGCCTTCCCTCTCTCTCTCTCTCTCTCTGCCAGAGGCGATAGCTTTCAGCCCATGCCAGATTCATACTGGTGCATTCCTGGAAGTCTCTTGAACGTGGTTTTGATTTCATGGCTCGTGTGTTCCTGGAAAGTAGTTTTGATTGGCTTTACCGTAATAGTCAAATGCATTATGTTGTATTTCCGGAAGTAACTGAGGTTTTGCTTTGCATCTATCAAATTTTGCTGTAGTTGGAATTGGAAGCCGTGGACTCTGCACACTGTTTTTGCACTGGCAGGCTCTAGTCAGATTAATTATGACGTTCCTGGAAGTGTTTCATAATTATGGTTTTGACTTCCACAGAAGTTTCATGCGCTCAACAGAGCTTTCAGCTGTAATTGGAATCGAAGAATCAGCCACATGGAGGCTGTATATCAAGCATGGAAAGAACTCCCGATCTATTTATGGTTTCTCCAGTGCCATAAAGTGTACAACTGCTGCTCGCCAATCAATCATTCAATTGACACGCAAAACAACAATTCCCATACCAAACGCTCGTAAATCAAGAAGAGGACACTTATGAATCTATAAACCAGTAACCCTACCATACACATGTACATGTACATGTACATGGATACGTATCTGGCTTATCTTCTTTATGGCCATGTGAACTTGAAAAACTGCAACAGAGTCAACGAACAAAACTGCCTCGAACTGGTTAAGGTGCTTCAGTTACAGCAAATCGAAGATAAGAACTAAACCAGATAGAACCATATCAAAATCGTTCGATCTACGCAACAGCTATAGAGTGACATCCTCGTATTGTCTCATGGTCATGGCTCGACCGTTTCCACTAATTTGCTGCGCTCGAATTTTAAAGGCAAATGGATCGTATATGCATAAAGAAATAAATAAATATATCGGATATGACACACAGACTCAGAGAGTCCAGTCCCCTTCTCAGTATTTCTGTTGACTTTTGTTTTGATTGAAATTGAACGCTAAACGTTTTTATCGTTGAATATCTATGAACAAATGTATCGTACTCGTACTCGTATTCGTATTTGTTTGCTTGTTCCAGTGCAAATGTACATACATACGCCCGGGCCTAATATTTATCAGAGCTACGAGTCGAGTGGCCAAGTCTATTCATCTGCCCCATGCGGGTGTGCGGGTGTGCGGATGTGAGGATGTGCGGGCGTGCCACATGCCGCATCTCATATTCCGCATGGTTTCGGGCCATATATTTCGTAGCGGTCTGTCCAAAGGTCAAGGTTACAACCCTCCCCCCATCATGACGCCCAGTTATCGGGTATACCCGACTAGTACAGGTGAAGCCCCCCTTTGCAAGTTCCATGAGGTGTTATTTCGCAGATGTTTCCCAAAAGTTTCCCAGGGTATCAAGTCTGCAAGCTGCCTAGGAAATGGTTGATTGATCTTTTAAAGGGAGAACTTTCTCTCATATGACGATCTGGCAGAGCCTGGCAGCCATCCACCCCTTTTCCGATAAGGTAGCAGGGGCTAAAGTTTGTTAATGGAATTATTACTGAAGAGAAGGTGCCCCAAGGGTGCAATATTTTCATGGGTGAGCATATGTTTCGCTATGGGCTTTCTAGGGTACACTTGCATATGCCCAGATTCAGTGTATTTTTTTGTGTAACTTTTTGTTGCATTTTAGTATTGATTTTTGTTGCAGTTTTATGTTGTGTGGCGCTCTGGCGGTTGTAGTCTACGGCTGTTGCTGCCTTTGCTTCCGCATGCCAAAGAGCAGGCAGGGCGGCAGGCGGCCTACCTATGGGATGGCGAAAATGTAGATTTACCTTTTGTACATATGTAGGTGTGTGCATTGGGAGAGCGTGAAGCAGCGTCTAATTTGCGGTGTCGAGTAGCTTCACCCACTGCCACTGCCACTGCCATTGCCACTCGACTGTCAACGCATTTTATGCGCACTTGGCTGTGCCACAGGCCGTTATGTGGTACGTACTAGAACGTGGCCCCCCCTCTGTGGCCGCCTCTGCTGGCACTGCAGCTGACATCTTAATATAATTAAATAGTTTCCATTTTGGTTGATTTTATTTTATATTTTATTTTTGGTTTTCTATCGATCTCTCACTCTCTCTCTCGTGTATACATATAAAGATTTCTCTCTTTCTATCGTTTTGTGTATGTTTTTGTGTTTTTGCTTTTGTTTTACAAATATTATAACCTAAGACAAAAAAAAAATGATACTAGCATTAAATTTAAATGTATGTATGTTAATTGTTTTTGTTTTTGTTTAAGTACATTTAGGTATATGTATATATAGATATTGTATATGGTATTCACAATTTGGATATAAATGATTTCTCAAGTCTGTTTTTAGCGATCTGCAAGTGCATCCCAAAACTGCATCACAAAAATATCTACACTTACAAATGGTCGAAGTACACTTAGAATTCGAAGGTTCTTAAATAACATTAGATATAAAATAAATTGAAAATATTCATTTGTCAGTTTTAACCAAGAAATTTTATCATAATTTTTGATACAATTTCCAGTTGTTGTTTTAGTTTAGTCGTTTGTGTGTGTTTGTATTTACATATATTGTCAATATTTGCGCTTGCAGATTATGTAATCTGTTGTGTATGTATACATATGTACATCCAAATAACAACATTTAACGGTAAAATAGTAGATATAATTTCTTTATCGAACATCTGTTGTACTGTCATTTTTTGTTGTGTGTCTATGTGGTTTTTTGTCATACTGTTATACTGTTATACAATGCAATTTGGCAGTTGCAAATTTATTTTGTGTAAATTTCAGTTGTATCAACGCAACGCCGCAATGCGTGGGAGGGGGGAGGGTCTTTTTTGGGATGCTTGGGATCTAAATATTACCACTACTTGGAAGCCTTGCCCCAGACACATACATACATATAAACACGTACAAACATTCATATAATAATATTTAAATTACATTTACAGTTATAGTTTTCATTTGTACACCGAATACAAAAAAAAAAGTGATTAACATTTATTTATTTCAGCAAAACAACCGCCGCCAACCATCGCCAACTCACTCACTCGCATCGGTCTCCCGCCGATCCACTCTCCTCCACTCATACTTTTTTCTCTTTCTCTTTGTGTTACCTTCGCTGCATTCGCTTGCTGCTGCACTGCCGCTGTCTGCAGTACCTTCCCTTAATCTGGCGAGGAGGTGGAGCGGAGAACACGCATCTTTAGCCGACTGGCGCTGCCGATGCTGCTGCGACGACGGTTACGTCGACGGTAGGGACTGCCGCCGCCTGTTAGCTGTTCGACAGAGCTGCTGGTTGCTTCTCTGTCCAGCTCCAAAGCCAGCTGCGGCGGCACAACGTTGGCGTGGGAGAAGAATTTATAGTAGCGCCTGAAGCGTCGTCCCAATCGACTGATCATTCCTCCCCCTCGCACAGGTACTGCTTCTCCTTTTCCTTCTCCTTCTTTGTCCTCTGCTGCTGCGGCTTCTATTTCATCCCAGTCGTGGTTGTTGCTGTTGTTCTTGCTGTGGCTGGGGCGACGTACAGCTCTACCGCTGGCATTGTAGTTGTTGTTGCTGTTGTTGTTGTTGTTGATATTGCTGTTCTGCTGCTGCTGCTGATGGGCCCGCTCTCAAGAGCGCTTGCCGTTGTCCTTGCGGAAAGATTTGCGCAACTTGTCAACAAGTCGCAAGTGGAATTTGGTATAATCGTTGCTGGCGGTCGCTGACGCATTCACATCGCTACCATTACCGTTACTCTGCTGGCGGCTCTGCTGATTCTGATTCTGACTTTGAGCTGTCGCCGCTGCCTGGCGCTCCAGGGCCGAGGCCGTTTGCGTACGGCTGAGGGGGCTGGACCGCGTTGGCGACATAATAAGCATCATGGATCCATTCGAGCTCCGCGATGCGTTGCGCGGGAAGGCACGCGAACTCTGCGTTCGCGGCATTTGCATGCGGTGTCCACCGCTGCCGCCACCACCACCCAGCTGCCCGTGTGAGGGGGAGGTGGCGAAACTCTCGGACTTGCATTCGGACACCTTGCGGCGTCGCTGCTGCTGCTGCTGGTTACCGGTGGTCGCTGTCGGTGTGCCCAAGGCACTGCCGACGGCCGTGGTCCCGTTACTGCTCGCATTGGAACACTCGGAGGTCTTGCGGGAGCGCGTGTCCTTGTATATATCATAATTGTTCTTCATAACCGGCATCATGAACGCCATTGTTGCTGCACTTTCTTCTCACTTTCGATCACGCACGCTCAAAAAATAATAAAAACCGTAAACGAATCGCTTTAGTTGTGTCTTTTGTGTGGACCGTTTTATTTGTTTTGCCACCCACGCTTTGTTTGCAGTTCGAATGCAACGGTTCCAACGGGAAAGCGAATATCGAATGCAGAGAATGGAGAATGTAGAATTTATAGGTGACGTTTCGCGCGTTTACCGCTTGCCTGTTGTTTTCGGTTTGAAGCCGTTAGCTTCCCGCCACTGATACTTATACGCTGAGCGACCGCCTGGCGGTGCTCCACGAGAGCAGCGCGCTGCTCTTGCTCTCTCGATAGGTTGAGAGCGCGCCTGCGCAGTTGAGAGCGGGTCATTTGAGTGCGTGTCAGTGTGTCAGAATGCGCGCCTGTGTGTGTGTTTGCGTGATTGGGTTGGTTGCCACGTTTATACGTGGCTCCTAATCGTGAACTGAGGCAAAGCCACATAGTGCAGACAGCAGACAGCAGACAGCGGAAGTTCAAGACATTGACGTCGGTGCCTTATCACGATGACATTACCTTACCTTCTACGTGGCATTAGGCCTGAGCCCTATATGCATGCTAAATAGCCCCAAAATCATGATCGATTGCCAACGTAGCGTCTAGTGTCCCTCCGATTGCGATAAGATAACTCCAAATACCGTTAAATGTCAATATCCGAAACGAGTGCAGCTCCAAATTCCTACCAAAACAAAACAAAAACGAGTAAAAAACATTTTTGTTTATATATGATTTTTTGCCACTTTAATGAATATTTCGCAATTAATGTCTGTTTGCATTCCGTTTTCATTTGATTTAGTTTTGGGTTTTTCCTGTACGGATTTATATATGAAATCTTTAAATAATGAATGTGCATACATATAGTATATATATTTATTAACTCATTAGTTTTGCTTTTCTCTCTTACCACTGTTGTATTTTGGTTTTTCTCTTGGTTTCTATGAATGCTTAAATTTTGGTAACAATTTTCAATACATATTATTTCTTTGCTTATTTAAACGTTCAACTCTCTCTTTATTTATTTACTTTTGCTTTTTGTTTTCTTTCAATTTAAATGCATTTTTAACAACATTTTCTTCGCTCGTCTTTTATTTAATACAAAAAAAGTGTATTCAAAAAACAAATAGAAATATTCAAAAATTTGAGAACAAGATTCGGAAAAGGGAAAGAACTTCTGCGTGTGCGAACGGGTAACTATTTATATGAATATATGTATAATTATGTATATGAACTCTTAAGATCTTTACCTCTCTACTGGTACTTGCTGGTACTCGCAAGTATCTCCTATATATTTCCAGTGCATTTTGTGCTCTTCTGCTGCCCAACAAAAAAAAAAAAAAGAGTCTTACTGCTCCCAGCATTTGTATGCTTAATAGGGGGGTCTCTCGATGCGCAACGTCGTGTGTGCTTATGTTGAAATTCTTTCGCTAAACTCGTGTACAGTTGTCGTTTTATTATTATAGCTTGCTTATTCCCTCTTGTCTGCTTTGAACATTTTCAATGTTCTTCAATTTATTGTATAATTTAGCTATAGCTTTTCCTTTTCCATTCGCTTACCCATCCTCGCATCTCCTATTTAATGTTATATTCACTTTTATTTGCTTAATTTATTTGCTTCAATCCAATGAATGTCCGTTGTCCGCTAAGTTCAATTTTGAGTTATTTTAAAGACTAGCTAAGGGGTTTCCATTTGGTTTCCTAATAAGTATGTTTTCCATGGCGAATAGTTTGTCGAAGCAAATAGTCGGTGAGAGGGTTGATCGCGATAGTCATGCTTGGCGCATAAACCTTCTGTTGAGTGTTAATCAACCGGTTTCCAACAGCTGCAGCATGCCACCAAAAATGGCAACCAAGCCAAAATGTGTGCTGGCAGTTTCATTGGCTATATATAATATAGAGTACAGAGTAAACCCATACAATAATTGTCAGTTATCTGGTGAGATATTCTTCAAGGCAAAAACTAAGTAAAAACCAAACCATAAGCGTACATGTAAATATAGATTAAATGTATGTACAACTAACTAACTAAATGCTATGAATCAGGCTAATAATTGTAAGTGTATAACGTATCGGGCGGGCACATTCCACGGGCACCCAAGGGATCTCCAGTAGATTTCCCTCTCTTATGGCTACATACATTTATCTGTTTCGTTTGCATTGTCATCTGATCAATTTGATTCAACATTTTCATGGGGGGAGATCACATATACTCGTAGTAGTTAGTGGTACAAATTGCCGGCGAAGAAGTTACTAGGGATAAGACCAGCCTCAAGATTGCTACCAAGTGAAGTTCCAATCAAAAAAAAGAGACACCACACAAATCCATTACCCTAGAAGATACCCTATACAATATGTGTGTGTGTGTGTGTGTGTGTGTGTGTGTGTTGTTATATATCGGAGTAGTACATGGAGTTAGTGGAGTTTTGCATTAGCTAAATCGAATCGAAAGGAAACACACTCGTATCGTCGTCCGCTTATAACAACCACACTGCTTGAGGTACATTCAGAGGATATGGGCCAAGAGGACACACACCTTGGTTGCCCTTAGTTTAGTTTACTTACTGATAGTTTCTAGTTACTTGAGTGTATATAAGTAGAAAGAGATTACTGCATGTAACTACCCTGAAGATCTACCGTGAGCCATGGGCCATGAGCGAGCAAACTTCTCTTCTTACTTCCTATCCGGAAATTTTCGATTCCTTGGACTCGAACCAATGTCACGTCGTGGAAACTCCTCCATTTGTGTCTGTGTGTACAGTTTTGGGTTTAGTTTGATAATTGATTAGCCAACGTGTTGGGCCACAACTTACCCGAGCTGCGGCGCTACTTTTGCCGGAGTGTCGGAGCATTGGAGCGGGCAACTCCTCGTCCGCATAGACTCTGCAATGGCAAAAGGAGCAGCAAGAAGGGTTAGAACTCGCAATGGATGGGATCTGTGGATGTCTCCGTTTACCTTCTCTCTGGCTGCGGTTCGGGCTCGAGCAGTGGCAGCATGTCCTCACCCTGCTGCAGCAGATCCACGGAGGCCAGCGACTCACTGGTCGTGCCCGTGCCGGTGCCGGTGCCGGTGCTGCTGTCCCCAGCGCCCATGGTGGCCGTGGAGGACTCACCGCGCTCCGCCTCGTGGCACTCGCATTGGCAGTCCTCCGGCTTCACGTAGTTGTAGTGCAGCTTGTCGCTGGCGCCAGCAGTGTTCACCTCCTGCGAGCCAGGCCGCGCCTGGTGCTGGTGCTGGTGCTGGTGATGATGATGATGATGCCCCGAGCCAGAGCCAGGCACGGAGCCGCCGGAGCGATGGCCACTGCCGCAGGCCGACGAGGAGCTGGTGGTGGCCGTGTTGCTGGCGGCAATCGTCTCCTTGGGCAGCGTGGTGATCCGCTTGGCTGGCTTCCGCTTCTCCGGAATGTTCTCAAAGTCAATCCAGTGGCCCGAGAGCTTGCGCTGTGTGGAGGCCTTTGGCTTGGGCTCCTCCAGGCCGGTCGCGGCTGGAGTTGGAGCGGCTGCGGGAACGGGTGCTGGTGCTGGAACTGCGCCTTGAGCTGGCAGCAACTGCTTGCTGGAGTCCTTGCGCTCCAGATTGTTGGCGCGGAGTCCCTCCTCCGCGAACTCGAACCAGGACTTGCCGCTGGCATTGGAGATGCGTCGCGGGGACTTGGCGCTCTGGCCCGGCCCGGCCCTGCCCTCCTTGCCCACCGACTCCTTGCGCGGCAGGCTGATTCTCAGCTTTTCTCCCCTCACAGGACCAGCGGCTGCTCCTCCTGCAGCCCCTCCTGCAGCCCCTCCTCCAGCTGCTGCTGCTGCCGCTCCATTGTCCAGCTCATGGACTGCCGCATGTGGCGCCTCCTGGGGCGTCATGATGCCCGTGCAGTACTCCTCCAGGTGCGAGGGATTCAGCGGCGTTGTCGAGCGTGGCCTGTCCACGGGACACGTCTTCAGCTCCATGTTGGCGCGCTCCTTCATCGGTATGAGGGGCACCCCCTGCGCCCGCTCCTCCGGCAGCGTTGTCGGTATGTACGGCAGCTCGTCGTCGAAGGACTCCTGCGACACCAGGCCGGTGCTCTCGTGCTCCTCGATGACGCAAACGTTGCGCGGAAAGTGATGCCGCTTGCCCTGACCCTGGCCCTGACCCTGACCCTCGCCGCCCACGGCCACGGCTGTCGTCACCGACGAGCTGCCAGCCATGTCCGAGTCGCGTTCACTCTCCGACGACTCCACGGGCTCGTGCTCGTCCGTGGACAACGACAAGCGCCGCTCGGCCAGGGGCGAGGCGAGCATTGGCTCGGGGCTGGCCGTGGGCGTTGGAGTATCCAGTCCCGAACCCTTTCCAGTTGGCGTTGCTGGCCTGCCTCCAGCGGATACGGCAGCTGCAGCTGCAGGTGTGGGTGTGGGTGTGGGTGTGGCTGTGGGTGTTGGTGTAGTGGGCGTGGCACCGCCAGAGCTCTGCGAGGTTTCGCCTGGGGAAGAGAAAAGAGAATTTGAATGGCAATTTGGCCTTTGGCCGCTTCCTGCTGCACTCACGTCGGGACTCGGGAACACTCTGCCGCTTGGGCTTCCGTGGCACCGGAATGGCACTTGCAGCGGCAGCTCCACCCTCCTGCTGCCTGCGCCGCAGCTCCCTGCCCTCGGGGGGCACATTCTCGTGCAGCTTGCGGCGCACATCGAAATTCTCGAGGTAACGCGAGTGGCGCAGATCCGCGGCTGGGGCTGCTGCCGGCGCCTCGTCCTCGGAGGTTGGACGCGATCTGTGCTTGGAGCGCATCACGACTGCCGCTGGCAGGTGGCTCCTCTCCGGCGGCTGCTCCTCCTCGGAGCTGGAGATGCCACGCGGTGGCGGCGGCGGTGGCACGCTGGAGCCCAACTCCGAGCGACGAATGACCGTGCCCTGACGCTGCAGTCCGTCGGCGGTGGCGCTGGCGGTGGTTGGTGGCGCGTCCGAGGCCGTCGAATTGCTGCCGGACTCCAGCACCTGTTCGGACAGCTGGCTGGACTGGCTCTCCGTCTTCGAGATGCTGAACTGCGTGGAGAAGATCTGCTCCTGGCTGCCGGAGCCCAGCCGCGTGGCGAACAGCAGACGGCGCCGCTCCTTGGCGGCGGCATCCTCCGTTTGGGGCGCACTGACGGTGGCCACCGTGTGCACCAGGCGTGGCGGCTCGCAGGCACTCTGCGTGCTGTCCACCGACGGCAGGCGCTGCATCTCCCCCAGACCATTCTCCCGCACGGACGGGGGCTCGGGCTCCGTCTCGGGCGTTTGCTCCTGGTGGATCTGGGCCAGGTTGGAGGCTCGGGCACTCACCACGGAGCTCACCGATTGCGCTTGCACCTCCTGGCTCCAGTCCTTCTCCT
This sequence comes from Drosophila subobscura, assembly GCF_008121235.1. Taxonomy (NCBI): domain Eukaryota; kingdom Metazoa; phylum Arthropoda; class Insecta; order Diptera; family Drosophilidae; genus Drosophila; species Drosophila subobscura. The sequence goes on along the minus strand of NC_048530.1, from coordinate 16,855,702 downwards.
TCTCCACCTCCTCCTGCGAGGGCAGCGACTGAATGGCGTCCAGGTCCGGCCGCTGGGCCACCGCCTTCCGCTGGCCCACAGGTCGCAGGGCAGCGGCGGCCGCCGCCAACTGACTGGCCGTGATGGTGGCTCCCGATCCATTGCCGGTCACCGGCACGGCTCCACAGGAGGCGGCCGGCAGCTGCTGCAACTGCGACTGCGACTGCGACTGTGCCGATGGCTGCGGTGTCCGGGCCTGGATGGGCGGCGGGGAGGGCGCTGCAATCAGATTCTGTATGCCCTGCAGCAGGGTGCGTGCCTCCCGCTCCTCCGGCGGCGTGTGCAGCGGTATGTGGATGACACCCTCCACCGGCTCATCGTAGTACCGCAGGCGACTGCCCGGCCGACTCCCCGCCGGAGTGCGGCTGCGTCCGCCCGATGAGCCCGCCGAGCCGGGTGCCGGCGGTGGTGGCGGCGGTGGCTCGCAGCTCGGCTCGATGGGGGAGGAGCTCTTGGAGCTCTTGGTGCCATCGGTGCCGCCGCCGCCGCCGCTGCTGCTGCCCCGCTTGCCCGACTTGAAGATGGCCAGCACCGACTTTTGCTTGCTGGGCGTCACATTCTGGGAGGAGCCGGTGGCCGTTGTTGCCGTCGCTGCCGCCGCCCCCGAGCGCTCCTTGCTTTTGCTGCGCGAGCGGGCGGAGTCCCGCGGCGAGTCCGGCGAGTCCTTGCCCAGCCGGAAGAGGGAGCTGAAGGAGCTTTTGCGCGACACAGAAGCCGCCGCCGGCGAAGGCGAGGGCGAGCGACTGCCCAGCCGCAGGGCATGCCGACCGGGCTTGGGGCTTGCCGTTGGCGTCAAGCGGTTCTCGTCGTGCCCGGCCACGGCGCCACCGCCCTGCAGGCTCAGCGAGGCGGGTGGCTTGGGCTGTCCGGCGGAGGCGGAGGCGGAGGCTGAGTAGACGGGCGTCAGCTGGTTGGGCGCCTCCACCACACGCTCGTTGGCCGCTATGCCCCTGTCGCTGTACATGTGATCCGGGCGCAGATTGATTCGAATGTACTCCGTGCCGCTGGGCGTCTTGCCGATGACCATCTGGCCGGGACTCTTGGTGCTCCGCCGCTGTCCGCCCATGATCGTTGAGCTGCCGGCGGCTGCCTTGGCCTTTGGGTCCCCGCCGTTGGCCAGCTTGCTTCTGCGGCTGCCGCTGCTGGTGCCTGTGCCTGTGCCTGGGGCTGGGGGCAGCACCTTGATGCCTTCGGCCAGCACCGCCTGGGTGGGATCGTGCTTGCGCGCCAGCAGCAGCTGCTCCAGCAGCGCCGTATTGGCCGCCACACCGCCGGGCACTCCGCCCGTGACCACGCCCCCGCCAGCCGCCGAGGTCGCTGCGTGACTGTGGGCGGAGGAGCTGGCCGCCGCGGAGGTCTGCTCCAGTGGCTTGGGACCGCAGAAGGAAGTCTCCAGCAGCATGCGATGGGGCGAGGGTGAGCGCGAGACGCCGGACACCGCGGAGAGGCGGCTCACGGCCGAGCCCTGGCTGCCGACACTCGAGATGCGGCTGGTGCGGCCCGAGATGCAGAGCAAGGCGGCCACCTCCGAGCTGGCCGAGTCCTTGCGCTGGTGCTGCTGCAGGTAGCTCTGATGGTCGTCAAACTTGAAGATGTGCGGCGAGGAGCGCTTCGTGGTCGCCTTCAGCAAAAAGAGACAAAAGAGAGAGAGAGAGAGAGAGAGAGAGAGAGTGAGAAGGCGCAGGCAAAAAAGGAAAAGGAAATGGGTTGTGGGGCGTGGAAAGGCAAAGGCAAAGTAGGACACCGTTAAGGAAATCATTGGGCCCCAGACCGTGATTCCGTGTCAATCGCATTGCTCCAATCTCCGCTCCAAGCCCGCCCACGCGGCTGTCAGTCAAAGAAGGGAAAAAGTAATGATAGGTCAGAGACAGCGACAGGAAAAGTAACGGGAAAATAGAAGGACAGAGCTGCATTCGACTTGAAACATGCAGCAGGATTTTTGGAGTGGGACTGTACTGGACGTGAAAGTTGGACGAAGGACAAGGCTGAGTGCAGGCAGGACCGGAAATTCGATTCGATTTCGATGTGTGGCCCCGAGTTGCAAGGGGAAAAACTGTGCAGGGAATGGACAGCAATTGGAGTGTCAACACGGTCACTTATGGGGTAATCGGTTATCGCTTACTTTCGATAAGTATCGAGGCTCAATTCCATACAAATACGACAAGCAGCTCGATTGCAATTTTCTTGCATGCCTTCAACGACAATGTCCGAGAATGGCACAAAAACCGAATGCATGTCGCGTGCATGATGATGCCAATTGCTTCTTAACTAAATAAAAATTATCTAGCTTATTGAAATTTTGCAGCAGTTGCTGGTCCCATCGATTACTGCAATCAATTGCAAAGATATTTGTTGCAACATTTCGGCTGTCCGACAGCCGAGCAATTCCATAATTGATATAAATTCTAAATTGATTCAATTAAGTCGAAGCCCACAACGAAAATGCCGAAACGATTTAAGTGCTTGCAGCAGCAGCAGCAGGGGACACTCGTACTCGTACTCGTACTCGTATTTGGCTGGCAGTTAATGAATGGATAATGATACGCGTCCAAGCCAAATGGCCAATCAAGCAATATCGATCACCCTGATTAAAACTTTCACAAGTTAGCCAGGAGCAACGCCCATCGCCGAGGCACCTGGCATCGTTTCCTTGGACAAATTGGCAAAAGTCTTTGCTGCAATTAGGACTGGCCCGTGTGCGGGGCAACAATCAATGGGGAAACTTCTTAGCAATTACGAGCAGAGGGACTGGTTCGTCACTCAGCCAATTGATAACTTTTTGCCATTGGGAAGGGAACTTCGGACGGAGCAGCGACAATGGGGAAAACAAAACTTTGGCAAACATGAAATTGAAGCGGTTGGCACACCGAGTGGCAAGTGGCGAGTGACGAGTAGCGAGAGAGGCGTCAAGTGCTGCCGCTGCCCACTTGTCAGCTGTCGGGGGTCTTCCTTCCTGCCTTCCGCTGCTGCCTCTGCCACTGCTTTCCATTGAATGCAATATTGCATTATTAATTCAACTTCTGTTGGCGCTGCGGTTGCCCTCGTCCTCACAGCCGTCACTCGCTGCCGTCACTCGTCCTCTTTTTTTTTGCTGGCACTATCTCTCGGCCCCGTTAAAGCAATTTCCGGCTTGTCAGTGCTTGCTGCAGCCTCAGTTCCTGTTCCTGTTTAAAGGGGAAATGGACGAAGCTGAATCAAAGCTCACCTGCTGCTGTTGCTGTTGCTGTTGCTGCTGCTGCTGCTGTTGCTGTTGCTGCTGTTGCATTCGCTCCTGCTCCTCCTTTTTCTGTTCGGGATCCATGAAGTAGAGTTCCTCGGTGGAGCTGCGTAGCTCCAGGGCGCCCTCCTCCCGAAAGCCAAGGCCAATTGTTTCCTGTAGGGTGCCAGTGCCGACCTTCAGAGCATTAGTTCAACCACAAAATTCAGCCAGCACACACACACACACACACACACACACACACACACACGAACACACACACACAACAGAGAGAGTTTTCGTTTTTGTTTCGTTGCAGAATTTTGCGTTTCGTTCAAGAGCGTTGGATAGATTTTTGCGGTGATAATGTGGATTGTGGGTTGTGGATTGTGGGTTGTGGGTTGTGGAATTTGCATGCAAGAGAGCGGGTTGAGGGTGGATCGAAAAAGCACACAGAAACGATATCAACAGCCAATTTTGTAATTTGTTTGCAGGAGTCGAGGAGATGAGGTTGAGGGATCAGCCGATTTCAGTTTGTTTTCAGTTTTGTTGTGTGTGTGTGTGTGTTTGTGGTGTGCATGTGGGGGAGCGAGCGAGCGGCAGAGCGTGTTACAGAGACAGAGGAAGAGACAGACAGATATACATATTTATATGTAAATATCGACACACACAAAGAGAGAGCGCGAGCGAGAGAGAGTGAGAGTGAGAGAGGCAACAACACCACAGGCGAAAATTAAGCACAAAGAAAAAACCAGAACAAAGTACAAATAATTAGCACAAACTTTACGCATGGATGATGGATGTAGAATCTACATTGTAGATAAATCCTTAATGTAAATATTGGCCATGGCTCACCTGCTCGAAGACATTCTCGGGACTGCTCTCACGGCTATCCTCCTCGTGGTGCGATGAGCTGGAGGCGCGACTCAGCTCGATCCTCGGCGTTGAGGGTGTTGTCAGGGTGGCAATGCCGCCCGCACGGCAGCTGGCCTGGGCAATGGGTGGCAGCGGCTGTCCGCCCTCATTGCTGCTGACCAGCGTCGTGGTCACCGTTGTCGTTGCCGTCTTCAGCGGTGGCGGCCGCTGCTTAACCACAACCGTCGCCGAGCAGGTGGCCGACGAGGATGACGATGATGAGGAGGAGGTGGTGGTGGTGGTGCTGGTGCTGGTGCTGGCCACAATGCTGGGCGCTTCGCTGGCGCTGCTTTTACTCCGCGTCGTCGTCGTCGTTGCGGTTGTCGCTGTCTGTTTCCGTGCACCTTGCTCCATCATCTGCGAAAAGGGAAGAGGCAAAGAGAGAGTCCTAGAGGATGAAAACTAATATGAAATCTGCACTGACAATGTTTGCCCAGAGGCAGAGCTCTGACTGTGGCTCTGGGCTCCCTGCGGCTCCCTGCCTCTATGGGTTTTTCGCTTTGCCACATTTTGGATTTTTAAATGAAGCTTTGTCTGGGCCTGGCCTCGTTCGATTGTTTTCCTATTCGTTGCTCTATAATTGGGTTTTGGTTTTGGGCTGGGGCTGGGGCTGGGGCTGAAGCAGGACACTGAAAACAGCAGCTGGCATGGGTCCCAGTCTTTCAATTTGCCCTTTTGTTTGGTGTGCACTCGGCACTCGGCACTCGTACGTGCATATTGGGGGGCAGATATTTGTTTTACATTTTCAGTCAGTCACTTTGCCAGCACATCCTTAAGGCTGCCATTCACCATTAAAGGCTTACGACTAGGATCGACTTTAAGCTGAAAGTCTGCACATTCCAGCGTCAGCCCATCAAATAAGTTTTTACTCCAATAACCTGGGATGATGGCCAGCTTAAAGCCCAAGCTGCCAGCATCAAGTTATCTCTCTCTTTGGTTCCATTAGCGGGCTTTAAGTTTTCATTCTCTGAACAAGGCTGTTGGCGAGCAGGTACGGTGGCGGGGCGGGGCGGGGCGGATGTGCGGGGTGGTGGCTAAGTTTACTGGAGCAACAGACGGGCACGTTCATGCACGCTGCAGGAGTGCACCCCGCAGCTTCCATGGCATGCATGCTGCACACGCATTAAAAGCGCTCAAGGAGAAATCCTTTCACACACACACACAAGCAGCCAGAGAGCGAGTGGCACAGAGAAGAGGGGACAGGACAGGACGATGATTGACACATGGCGCCTGAATCGTCGCTGGCTGCGAGGCGACAAACAAAAACAAAAACAAAAACTGTTCATGGCTCTGGCGGGGCTCGGTCTCGTAGGGGCTGGCTGGGGGTGGAGGCGGTGGCGGTGGCGGTGGCGTTTCCGTTTATTGTCTCTGCGGGACCTTGGGGCACAAATTAATTTAAAGTTGACTCTCTCTCTCGCTTCGCTATGCAGCGATTTCCAAACTGAAGGCAACGCGTGCCGTGGCAAGCAAATAGGTTCGCCGTACACCCCCCCTCCCCCCCCACGCCTTCTCCAACCACTTTATTTTTGGGTAACGGTGAATGGGCGACTGTGCTGGGGGAACGGGCTTGCTTTTGTTTTTGTGGTGTACAGAAAAGAAAATACGGTTTTTCTTGTGTTTTTTTCTGCTTTTTCTTTTTGATTTTTGGTGCAGAAGTCATGGCGGGGTGGTCGGCGTGGGGTGAAGGAAAACGTGGACAGGCATACGAAGAAAGGAACGAAGAGAGATACAGAGAGAGACAAACGCTTAATTAAATTAATTAAAATTTAAATAAAAAACGATAATGTAAGAGAAAGAGAGTGCGAGGGAGAGGGAGGGGGAGTGCATAAGAATTTGGAGGAGCAAAGAGGAACAGCGGGAGACTAGCAGACGCGGGGGAAGGCGGAGGAAAGTGAGAAAGAGGAACACAGAAAAGCGAAGAAGAATTGCAAGGCAGAGAGAGAGAGAGAGAGAGAGAGGCTGGCAGAAATTTGGGAAGAGAAAGCCGCCTATTGTTTGCCCGCAAGGTGTATTAAGGCAAGGTTGGGCTCTCCACTCACTCCCACAGAGCAAAGGCAGGCAAGGCCTCACCTTGCACAAAGAACGAACCTTTTTTCGAGCAACGTGCTTACCCACTGCCGGTACCGACCTCTGCCGCTGCCGCTGACTCCGCCTCCGCCTCCGCCACCGCCTTTTGTTTACCGTTAATGTACTCACCGCGGACCCAAAAAAAAAGTTACTAGATGCCGTTACGCTGCTGCTTTCTCCTCTGCTGCTTTTGCTTCTCCTTCAGCACAGTTTCGGGTGCGAGCTCGATTGCGATTGCGAGCTTCTATGTGTGTGTGTGTGTGTGTATTTGTGTATTGCTTATCGCTTGTGTGTTGAACTCTGGATTCCGGGGCTTTATCAGTTTTCCATCAATTATTGTAACTTGAATTTTTTGAGCACTGAACAACAACAAAAAATTAAGAACAAAATTTGTGCCCTCTGCTGCTTCTTGCTCTGTTTGATTTTCTTCTTAACGCGGACTTCTATCTGTCTCGCCTCGCCTCGCTCGCTCTCGTTCACCTCCTAACTCTCTCTCTCGCTCGCTCGCTCGCTCGCTCCCTCACTTCACACGCCTGTCTGTGTCTGGCGCTCTCTCCGTCACGTTTTTACCGTTAGACCGCACGCACGCAGCGTTAGCGTCGTACTGCCGAAAGCCCCGAAATGTATGCTAAGCGCTGAATGAGCACAGCGTCGACGGCGACGGCGACTGCGATTGCGATTGCTGCTTCTGCTACTGCGGCGTTGCTTCGACAGCGTCGAGGTGCGGAAGCTTCAATTCGATTCGCTTTGCTCTGCTGTGTGAAAGCTCGCCCCACAGGCTGCAAAGCTCCCTGGCATCCTCAGTGTCAGCGGACGGGCTCAGCTGTGTGTTCTGCGAAGCTTCAAGAGTCAAGTAAGTCCCTCTGGCTGTGTGGTTGTGTGCATACAGCGCGGGGCACTTGAATGGAAGCACGCTGATGGAAAGCTTTTTGAGTTTCTCTTTTTAATTTGAAACTACTCTTTGTTTTGCTTTTGTTGTGTACATTCAGATCACAGATGCATTGTGGATATTGCATCCAAAAATGGGCAAATACTTGAAGCTATTTTCACGAGTGTATCGCTGGCTTGGTTATTGGCAATCCCGGCAAATGTTTGCTAATCGCCTGCCCGCCACTGTTTCTGCAGCTTCCTCTCTCCTCACTCCACACCAAGCACTGGCGGCTGTACAGCGACTCTCCCCTCCCCACACCTTGGATGATGCTTTTGCATGTTTCATTTTTGGACACTGCTCTCTCTCTCTCTCTCTCTCTTTTACTTCTTCTTATTTCTCGCTCTCAGCAGTGCCGTTGGGGTGGCCGCGCTCCTCTCGCTAAATGACATTATTTGGAGCACTTCACATTGGAGGCGAATGTGTGCCAAAATATTTTCATAGCCACTGCCACCGCCGCTGGCCAGGGAGGGGCGGCGTCTTCGGGCCCACAGTTTGACAGTCTCCGGGCTGAGGGTGGAGCGGTGGGCGGCACGTGTCGGGGGCTGTTGCCTGCCTCGTGTGGCTCCTCCTGTTCTTGCCGTTTAAGGTTCATTTTGTTTATTAGCCAAAAGCGTTTGCTTGCCCTGACTTTTAAGTGGCCATTTGCATGATTCTGGCATTCATCCCATCCCAGCCCAGCCCAACCCATCAAAAGCCATGCCATGCCATGCAGTGCCCCCAGGCATCAGAACACATTTCCCACGCTCTCCCTCGCACATGGAAGGAAGGAAGGCGGAAAGCTTTGGCCAAGCTTTAGCTGATTTCATACTGTGGTTAATTAATTTGAGCTCTGCATAATGTGAGTGTATGACATGTCGGGGCAAACACAAACACACATGCACATGCACGAGGGAAGAGAGTGTGCAGAAAGGGGAAACACTGTTCAAGGGATCCTCTCTCTCCCTCGCTCTCGCTCTCTTACAGTACGGTACATGTGCATATATAGGCTAAAGTACACTCACCGCTGCCTGGACAACCGGCTGCTGCTGCTGCTGCTGCTGTAGCTGTACATTTGTCGTGGCATTGTCCTCAAATGACTTCTCGAACGATGCAATTGGCGCTGGGCCAAGTCGCTTCTGCCGGCGTGCATCCATTCCGTTCCGTTACTGCTGCCCTGCCCCCAATTCCGTTACTCATTCACACACAGCGATTCCGGCTGATGAGGTGGTGGCGCAGGCATGGAAGGGCTCTCCTATACACCAACACACACACACAAACACACACATTAGAAGGCCATTGGCACGAATTCTTTCTCATCTCTCTCTCTCTCCCTGGCTTTCTCCATAGATCTTTCAGTGGTGCCTTTCATAATTGCCTCTGGCAACACCAGCAAAAGCCCAACAGAAACTGTCGCAATCACACATCCTTTTTGGCTTTTACTGCCTGCCTGCCTGCCGCCTCTCTGCCTGTATCTCTCCCCTCTCTCCATCAATCATTGGGGAATCATTTTTGAAAAAAATAAACCACGAAGAAAACTTATATGTTTGCATCGGCAACAAATTACTATTGGATGGGGAGAGCAACCAAGAGAGAGTGAGAGAGCGAGGGAGAGCAGGGCTGAGGTCGGACATTTCGTGTCAACGGTTCATTGAACCATTTGCCACACCGCACCACCCACAGTCTCCCACAGTGCAAAGGCGGAAGTGAAATAATAACATCAACAATTGATGAATATTTTAAGGAATTGCGGCCACGGCTCGCGCTTTTCCGCTGCTCCGGACAGTGGATAGTGCAACCCCCCACCACCCCACCCCTTCCATTTGTTGAATTTGCCTCTAAGGAGGTTGTTGGCCTCTGCAATAGAAACCGCATCCCACCTCCCACCTCCCCGCTGGTATAGGCAATTATCCATAATCATTTTTTGCGTTGCTTTGGCCAGAAGTGATTCAAGTGATTCAGAATAATTTGCCATAAATCAAGTATTTGCTGGCCTTAACGCGGTCATTGACTTGCGCTGCAACTACGCCTATTAGTTGTAAATTGATTATACCTAGGACTTCCAGTCATCTTTCAGGCAAAACAGAACAATTTGCCTGAAATTATAGGCCCATTCCCCACTCCAGTTAATTATTCATCGGCCATAATAATGTTTTTGCCAGTGTGTTTTAAGGATATTGCACTTTACTGCCTGCGTATCCCCCAATCTATGCCCAGCACTTGTTATGGCTTCTCTTTAAAATGAGTTTTCCTTTCCATTTTCCCAGCCACATCGATTCATCTGCTGATTTGTTTGTTTCTGTCCTTTCTCCATCCAATAGGGCAACATTTTTCTTTGCTTACTTTTGGGGAGAACTGCGGCAAGCAGAAAGGATGTGCTCATATATTGCCATCGACGACATGCACTGCTCAGCCCTGCCGGGGTGGGCTGCCTTGCCTGATGACTTCATCGAATCTTACGCTCATGGACAGAAATATGCCAAAAACTTCCCCAGTCTTCAGGCTATGCATCTCTTCAGGTTCTGGCATGTTTACAAACCAAACAACTGGGGAGCCGTTCAAATACCCTCGAACCGTTTAATGGGCTGCTCTTTCAATTGATTTTTCAACATTTCCTCAAAATATTTCCGTTTGCTTTAAGGATGCGTTTGTCCTGCGAAAAATGGAGTTTTTGGAATCAAATTGAAGCGCAAAGGTTCGAGAACTCGCATACAATATTCCCTTTTTGCGTGGCAAAAATGTGGGTACACAAATGGGAAATACAAAAATGGAGCATCCTTGAACGGCGGACACACAAACACACACTCACACACACACTCATGTTTATTGCAGTTGACTGCCGAAACGCAAACGAAACATTTTGTATACCCTTGAAAGAGGCGTTACGATTACGAGGTACAAAAGGAGGGAATGCCATGGAGTGGACACATTCCCGATCAGCAGATCAAGAAGGAGTCAATCTATCGTGAGGCATGTTTCCCTTCCACAGCAGATCGCCACATCCTCAGCTCTACTCTAAGAGCCAGCCACTGGCGAGGGCATCAACAGCTGCGACTCTGCAAGCGAACCCATTTTTTCCCCACTTTGGGGTTCTTTTTTTTTGGGTGCTTCATGGGAAAAAAATTGTATTTTGCAGTTTGTTCCCGTTATTGGGGCAAGGCTTGACAGGAGGGCACGACGGGCTTGGAGGGTCCTTGCATATTGATTGGCCGATCTATTGGGAATTTCAAGCTGAAATTATTTTGGTGCAATATTCAGCGTCGTGAATGCTTCATTACATGTACTTGTTCATTCATTGGCGCACATCCGCGCACATTCAAGGGGAATGGCTTATTGTTTGTCTAAGGATACATTCATATCAATCGAATGAACAGTTCCGATTGCCATTGATTGCCAATCGCGAGCTCAGCCAATCATTTATTCACTCGCCCATTCACCCACTGACTAAATAATCACAGCGGCAGCCTTGATTTGCGCCAACAAAAGGGTATCCATGCACACTGGGTACCTCTTCTTGCTCGGCTCATCGTATTTATAGTTTATAGTGCTTTGTCATTTGGGGCCACAACCACGCCCAGCGTTGAGGTGGCTTTTAATAAACTTGTCAGCGGCGTTTTGCGCCACACCACACCGTCGGACCACTTTCGCCGGGCAGACTGTCGGCTGTGGTGGCCAGCCAAACTCCATTTTCCCCTATTTCCGTTTAGGGGTGAAGGCAACCGTTTGACCTTCCACGGCGAAAGTCTAATTTTAAAACGTTTACCAGCAATTTCTTATAATTCGCTCAATGGAAATGAATGAACAAATGCCAGCTGGGCGCAGTCCGACGAATGCACGAATGTTGTTTTTTGGGGTGTTTTGGCCGAATCGATATGAAGGATGACTGCGCAAAGGTTTCATAGCATAAATGGGACTTTCTTAATGTACAAAATAAACCAACGGCTGGCCTTTGCCACGCAAAAGTGTCCCAGTGTTTCTTCTTGTTTGCCTAATTAAAAGAGCTCAGACTGCATGCAAATTTTGCACATTATTAAAGCCTCAATTCCCACATCTAATTATGAGTAATCTACGACTCACATGGATACTTTCTCTGGTCACAAATTCCAGCCAAAGTAGTGCCCCAAAAAGTAGGCAAACTTTGGGTCCAGCTATTTTCTCTTCTTTATACATGTACATATGTACATAAATAAATACATACATATGTATGTACATACATAAATGTCTATGTATTCTCTCAACATTTTACGGTTACTTTAAAGTACTTGGGCCTGCCGTTAACCAAAATGGCAAGACTTTGCTGGCGTCTCAGCCCTCCGGCGGCCACGGCCCAGGATTGAAAATCGATGCGCGAAAGCATAACATGGGGGTGGGCGAGTGTAGACGCCGGGGCGTCAGAAAGATGTCAGCCATAAGCGCAAAACTTTGCCCACGGCTTAAAGAGCGATTCCTTAGCTCAATTCCTTGCACCCCATATCCCAACCCCAAGCGAATATCTCAGCCAGAACACATGAGCAGAGATATTTTATGTACATATTTATACTAGTAGGGTAAGTAAAGCAAAATCTCTTAAAAGATTCATTGTGCTGAAAGGAACTCAGGGAAAAGACCCGCCAAAGTGATATTCCTCCAAGAAATTATTGCTAGAATGTTATTTCAACGATTTCTGGCAGTTTTTTAAAAGATTTCGTTCTCTAAAATGTAAATATAACCATGCCCAAAATTATCAGCAATATTTTGTGTTTCTCTTCGTTCACCCAATCTGCTGGTTTGCTCCTATGGGACTAGTTTAGTTCGAGTTATGCAATGGCTCCCTGTTTCAGTTTCCAATCTGCTTTACCCCCTGCTCTGCCTGTGCCTTTTGGGCAGGGGAAACAAACCGCTTAGCAGCAGACTGGGCCAAAGGGAAGGGGAAAGCAAAGCCTTTGGCAGCATTGCCCCCAATGACATTGGGGCGCCTCTAACGACAATGTATAATAGTCGTGGGGTCTGGGGTGGCGGGTTTATTGGGCGACGTCGCCGCTGTCGTCGCAGGGAAGCGCGCAGCGGGCGGCAAAACATTTCATTGACCTCATAAATTGGGACCCAAAAGGAGCAAGCAAGCGCAGGCAGCAAAGGAGAAGGAGAATAGCATCACCCGAGAAGGCAGGCAGCGCATCCCTCCCCTGCCGCAGACGTGGCGGCCATTTAGTGTCGTGCAGAAAAAGTCAAAAGAAAAGGCAGACAGACAACGGGAACAACTTGAAAGCGCAAGAAAACTAGCTTTGATATGCGCAGCACTTGATACCCTATGAAATATACAGACACAGCCACAGGTTGTTGTAAATATCAATTCTAAATTGATTAAATATTCAAACTAAACTTAGTTTCAATTAGAGTACTGATAGTACATCGATATATTTGGAATTGCTTTCTCTGCTGCGATTTGTTTGCATCCAATGCACTCAAAACGATTATACCCTCTGCGAGGGTATACAAGAAACAGTTATTAATGCCTGCTCGTTGCTCATCGTTTGTTCGTCGCAGTCGCAGTCGCTGTTGACGTCGCCGTCGCCTAAAGAGGAGACCAACTAAATTGCTCGCCATCAAGCGCGAGTGTGAGCTGTTTAGCAAGAGAGTGCGGAGTGGGCAGAGGAATAATCAGATGGTGAGAGTGGGCAAAGGAGAGGCTGCAGTCAGGCCAGACGGCAATAAGAATAAATTCAATGAGGATGTTCAATGGCTGTCAAGAATGTAAAAGAGAAACTGCATAACACGAAAATTGAATGACGAGAGCGAGAAACAGAAAGAAGCAAACAGTGTGAGAGAGAGAGAGAGAGAGGGAGGGAGGAGCAGAAATGCAAATATGTAGTTAGTTATCAAGCAGACAAGCGCAGCAGAAGTTTAACGTACAGTGGTGCAAACTAGGCAAACAAATATTTAAAGTCAACTGGAGCTCTCATCTGTCATCTGAAAGCCACAGATTAATCCACGTTAAAGCTGATTTAAATAAGCCAGGCTCCCGGAGCCGGACACGGCAACCTTTTTTCTTTATGCAAATATATAATTCCCATGGTCGGGGGAGGTTCCAATTACTGGACAAGACCACTGCGACGACAACGGGGACTTTCTAAATGCCGGACACAATGTGTCCCACTGTCGGTCGGACTTGCATGAGCTTGCCTCAAAGATGCTTATCAAGCAGCGCAAAGGTGTCTGTATGTGTGTGTGTGTGCGGGGGAGGAAGAAAAGGCAAAGTGAACACAAAACGTTGCCTCTGATGGCTGGCTTTTGATAAGCGTCAATGGCGCATTCGGGTGGGTGGCGGTGGTGGCGCTGGGGTTAGTTCTAGCTGCAGTAACGCAACGGATGAGGTAGTGGATGGGTCGGTTATAAAAGCGCTCCGCTCTGCTCCACTCCGTCTTAGGTTGCAGCCAGTTTCAGCCGCCACTCTCATTATGTGTGTCCGGACAACGTGGTGCGAGGCGAGCCATTGTAACCGAGTCGTGTCGGAGGGCTCGGGGTGAGCGCTGAGGCTGAGTCATTCCAATTTAGGCCAAGAGGCGGGGGGTGTGTGTTTTTGTTAGCAGAACAGGTGGCTAGGCAACGGTGTTTCGGTCTCTCTTGTGACTGGTTGCCAGACCAATGGCGATGCTGACCAGGGAGTGTCTCTGTGTCTCGGCCGGTGCGAATCTGCGACTATGTTATATGCGATTACATATGTAAATATGTATGTAAATATGTATGTACATATGTAACGTTTTACATATATGTACATTCATACATTTCCTAGGTGAACAATTTCAGGGCAACCGCAGTTAAATGACTTTCCGAAAGGTAAGCCAAAAGCAATAATACCAAAGAAAAATGAATTCACGAATGGCTGCAAAGAATTAGCATGCAATAGAAAAGAGAAAGAGAGAGTAATGGAGGAACGTGGAAATGTGGAGGGTGAGATGACTAACATGCTTGCTCGACAGAAAGTATTTTGGGGGTAGGTAAAAGACCTCGCACACCCCCACCACCACCGCCAGCGTCACCAAGTCTCTTCTTATGGTTTATGTAGCCTTGCACTGGCTGTTATTAGTTCGATTCATTCATTTTCAAAGCTCATTCTTAATCATTCTTCCGCTCTCAGTGGAAATGGATGGACCTGCGAGGGTATCTGAGCCGTCGAATGGACCCCGGGCCTCGTTTTTATGTTTCTGCTTCTGTCATTGTTGCTGTAATAGTGTAATGGCGTGCCGACTGCCATGGCTGTAGGTGTTAAGTAATGACACACACACACACACGCACGCACACACAGACAGTGGCGTCAGTAGGCCAACGGGGAATTGAGAATATAACGGGGTCGGTCACGGGTAGGGGGACAGACATTAGGGTTATTCCACTGCATGGGCCGGAAGGGTGGGAAGGGGGGGGGGGAAGGGGCTATCCAATTAATGGAAACTATTAACTGTTACAACACCGAGATGTCGAAAGTCGATCCTGGAGGGGTACTTGGGCTGGCTATTCAGTTAAATTCTCGCAGTTTTCGCATAAAAATAGGTTTAAACGGCCATGGCAGCTCGATGGAAACTCTCGTTAAACATTTCAGAATCAATTATTGGGCGTGGAGTGACAAGAGTATTGCTGAATATCGGCAGAGCTTGCCTACATTTTCGAGGTAGAGGGTGGCTGAAAAAACAGTCAATTTGTTTTCGCCTGCCATCAATATCTTCAATAAATAAAACATTCACTTGATTTGAGAAAAAAGATCAAGTTCAAGGAACCGTTTAGAGATCGATGTTGCAAAACCTTAATCATTCCATTCCAATAAAGTCTTCCTAATCGGAAATTTAAATACAACAAATCAGTTTGATGTTTGAAGAATTATGTAGAGAGCGCTGGATGTAAATTAAGGAAAATTAAAGGCCCAAACAACCAATAGAATCATTTACTGCTGTGAACTCAATTAACTTTAGAATGAACTTTCATCCGTTTTTTACTGCTTCTCATTTAATTCGCAATTTAACTGCCGCAATCGCGTTCAAGCGGCCAACAGTGAATGCTGATTTCATTGGATTAGCCCCCAAAAAGCAGTCGCCTGGTAACAGCGCAGCCTTATATAATTGAACCTGGTTCACCCAATGTTCCATTGAACATCCATCCACATGTAGGGATATATGTACACGCACACACACACAGCCACACACATGCAGAATGATTGTGGCCAAAAACTGCACTCGGAATTCGTGGCATACTTTTTCGGGTCTTTGCCGCTGGAATTCTTGCACTCAAACAAAAAACAAGCAAGGAAGAAAGCCCACATTCGTAACGGGATAAGCCGAAAATGTAGCGCATCTTTGCCGGGAGTGTAGAGAGGGAGAGAGAGAGAGAGAGAGAAGCGTAGAGTAACAGTAACGACGTAAGTTATTTCCCCTCTCTCACGATTTACTTCTTTCCGTTGTTCTTTTGCTTGCGCTCGTTCGTACGCCTTTTTCACTTCGTTCTGTTACTGTTACTGTTACTGTTTCGTGTTTCGTGGGCTGAATGCTGAATTCGATTAGAACCGTTAACCGCTCTCGGCGCCAAGCGAACGCCAACTGAACTTATCAGTCACTCAACTGAACAGCGACCGACGCTGCCACCGAATGTTGCCATCAAATCATACATACATACATATATGTATGTATTTACATATGTGTGTGACTCCCATTGTTTCTGCTTGTGTGTGTGTGTGTGTGCGAGGGTGTTGCGACGACAACGAGCATGCAACAACAACATGTTGGACCTTAAACAGAGGAGTTCCAGCACACACAGGCGAAGGAGAGAAAGAGACAGAACAGACAAATGGCACATTAATGTGGGGTAAGGTGTGCCCATTACCCGAATTCAGCCTCTTTCTCACTCTTTTTGTCTCGTTCTTGTCTGCTGTGGTGTGTGAAAGCAGAGCAAATTATACTCCAAATATCATATGACATTCACTCACCTTCAGTTTCAATATACTTTGGACACCCCACACAGAGGGCAGAGAGAGAGAGCACCACACCATTGTTGACTGCACATTTCGCCTCTTGCTGCTACTTCTGTTTCTCCTTTACCTACTGCATCGGCATCTATCGGCTGCGACTGCCCACAGAAGTAGCAGACAGAGAGAGAGAGAGAGAGCTTTGGGGATTCGAGCTGATTGATACCCTTGCAGAGATTCCATTTGCAAATACGTTTATGAGCTTAAAGCTCGGCATTCTCTGCGCTACAAAGTTTTAGTCAAAATCAGCATACCCTTGGCAAAGGGTACGAGGAGCATAACGGCAAAGAAATCCACTGCAAAATGCCGATTGTCGAAGCGACAGGTCAGGGCAGGACAGGGCAGGACAGGGCAGTGCAGGGAAGAGCTGGGATGGCATGGGCAGAGACCAAAGCGCAGCGTAAGCTTTTTTGTTGCTGGTCTGCTGGCCTCTGAGAGTGCTTCGAGCATGTTAATGGGGTCGCCCGCCATGCCACGCCCACAGACTTGCCAGACCAGCCACCACCCACACGCTGCACTCGCTGTAACATTTACGATTCTTGTGGCTAAATGTAAAATTGATCAATTTTGGTGTCAAGCCACCCACCACCCAAGTGCATGTGCCTGTGCATGTGCATGTGTGTGTGTGTTGGTGTGCAAGAGAAAGGACGGAAGAAGGGGTCGGGAGCACAAGTGGGCCAAGAGATGGGGTACACGTGGAGTGTCTAGGCATCCGTTCAAAAGCCTCTAATTGTTGTTTTCGGACGCTCATAATGCAAACGAAGGGGTTGACTGCCACTGACACAGAGATGCATACATAAATACAGTTATGTGCATATGTATGCACACATGCGTATGTGAATTTGTAGCTCCCCTTATGAAATTATAAAATTTTCCCATCTGATAATTAATTAACTTGCAATTGACAGCGCAAATTAGTTAGACGCCAAAGCGGCATTTAAACTTGACTTTAATTATCGCTTGCAGCATTTTGAAGGATATTTACCTGCCACTTATGTAAATAGTAGCAGAATTCATTGAAGCGTTCCCCACATTGCACTCGTACTGTGGCAGTACCATGGTGATGGAAAATTTTGGCAGCGCATCAGCGTCATGGTGGGACGGAAGCTGAGCCCGGCACGTGCATCTCGGAGCGACAATGTCTGCGTGTGACAGCCAGGGTATTGGATTGAAAATGCCACAATGGACGTCACAGCATTCACTTGCCGCAAAAACTTGCCAACCACACTCGGAATCCAGCAGCCACGCATTTACATTGTACATCGCTGGCTCCCCCTTCCCCAAGGTTTCTCCGCAGCCTGCTGACAGGCAGAGTTGCCACATAATTCGATTACCGTCAGGCACTTGCATGGACTCCACTCCGATACGAATGCGGGATTGGGTCCCGGTCCCGTCTCTGTCGAGGGTAGCGCCACAGCACTGCCGGATCACAAATGGGGTACATAATTGGAGGATAAAGACGAAGATGAAGACGTTCCACTTATAGGGCAGCAGGATACCAAAAGAAGGAGAGGCAGGAGTAACATCTTCTTTCCATAAGAACGCATTCCCTTTCCCCTGTTCGTTTTTTTTTTGGCGTTTTATAGAACAAACAGATGCAGTTTGCCGCATGTGCGTGGGTTTTGTTCTCAGAGGATGTGTGGCTGATGGGTGGAATGGGGGAGAAGAGGCAGCCAAAAATTTGAAAAAGGAAATCTATCTGCGCATGGTGAACCGCATGAGCCGCACCGCACACCGCACACCGCACCCATCTGCACTGTTTGTCAACACTAACAGCTGTTAGCCAACACTGCGTGCCAGCCGTGTCAATTCCGAGAATTGGAGACACGAAACATTGCTGATGTACCTTTCAGCCGGTGAAGACCTATACAGTCTGCGACATAAATACACGCACACATCAGTAAGTTATTTCCGAACAAGTCAAACACAAATAAATGTGCTTAAAGTTTAAAGTGAATAAATTGTTGGTGCCTAAGTAATTGTTTAATTCATTTCAAAACTAAATCTTTCACACACAAAACTAAAGTCTGATCAACAAGTTTAACAAAGAATTGGAAGCCCTCTGACAACTCATTTAAAATGCGATGAGAAGTGCAGCTTAGATGCAGATTTAACTGCAAATAAATGAAATAAATTTACTTGCATTTTGTTCCCAAATTATAGTTGAAATCAATGGCTTTTGCGGCCATTCCAATTGCAATGCGAAAACTTTTCGATAACTTTGGTTTCTTCCATTATAAGTCCGCGCTAATCCATGACTTAAATATTTGCCATAATTCTTTTAAACATTTTTTTCAGAACAATCAACGAGGAAATTGAGCATTCTCCCACCCATAGCTAGCACAGCGAATGCCATCATCTGCCGTGTCCGTGAGTAAGCTGAGACCTAACAGGAAATCGATCCACGCATAAACTTTAATTTCGATTACCAAATCAGACCATAGGGACGCTCATGTGGTCGAATACGGGTCCAGCCCGTGTCCAGCGCGAGATCAACACGGCCATGCACATGAGGAGCGTGAACGGGGAGCCGGTGGATCGTGGCTTCAAGCTCTGGCTGATCGATGAGTCCTGGTCGAATCTGTGTGCCGAGATTGAGGGACCGCCGGGCTCTCCCTACGAGGGTGGAGTGTTCGTTGTCAAGATTCTGGTGCCGGAGACCTATCCGGTCGTGCCACCAAAGGTGGAATTTCGGACGCGCATCTGGCATCCGAACGTCTCGCCGGAATCGGGCGCCATCGGGCTGAACATACTGGGCAAGGCCTGGTCGCCCGATATGTCGCTCCGCACCATCCTGATGGCCGTGAGGAACATCATTGCCATTCCGGACATGGCGACACCCTTCGACGACGACGTGACGCGTCAATACAGCCAGAGGCATGAGCTGTTTGTGCGCACGGCCAAGCACTGGACCCACCGATATGCCAACGGACCCAACTGCATACCCGAGTTCGATGCGAAGATCCAGACCCTCATGGACCTCGGCATGTACGAGTCGCTGGCACGCTCCACACTCTCCAAGAAGGACTGGCACGTGGACAGGGTCTGTCACAACTTTTCATCTCTGAAGCGAGCATCCAGCGAGGAGCGGGCTTAGCTACCAAGCCAGAGCACAGTCAGCAGCAGCTCCTCAGGCATCCATTTGGTGTGGTCCATAGAGCCAACCCTCACGGACACCCTAATCTGCCAGCAAATTTATGCGCAAACCAAATCACCATCAAACCCCACCAATAACAATCCACAGGCAACGACACTGCATATCTGAGTGCAGCCTCAATGAGTATTTAGCAATAGTCTGTACGGATCGAGCGTCAATCAATCCATAAATATCCCCGAACACCGCCTGCAACCCAAAGAGCACGAGACGCACTTCCTGCACAAATAAAACACACACTGACCGATCGACGAACACAAAAAACACACAAGCCAAAACCATGCTAAAAACAAAACACTTTTGAGTCGAGCTTCATTCAGATTTTGATAATGATTGGAGGGAGCGTTCCACAAGTTCCACAAGCTCCACAAGTCTTTCTCCTTGTCTATGATAATGCGGACTCCAAGTCAAATTCCGCCAGAGCCAGGCAATGTGGTTCCGGGCGGATGTGTCGATATGCGCATTATTTCACAAGTGCTCTCCCTCTCCCTCTCCCCATCTGCTTTTGCTTTCGCTTTTGCTGTGGCTGTGCCTGCTCCACTTCACATGGATGGGCGCCAGCTTAGTGCACTGCCACTGCACAGGAGGTAGACTCAAGTAGAACGACGACTCTCAGTTATAACGAGTGGCATTGAGGAGATGAAGCAGCAGCAGTCACAGGTGCAAGGGATTCTTTCTCTCAGTGCACAGTGCCACACCCTGTGGCCACTCTCCGCACTCCCCTCTCTGTGGACACTTAATTGCGTTTGCCAGGCATCCACAGGCATCTCCATATTGATTGAGATTATGTTGCTGCCTCACAACTGAACATTTCTGCGAGTGCCCATGTCGACCACTCCTGGCACTGGCACAGCCACACGGCCACACGGCCGCAACCGCCAGTTGCACAATGAAAGCTTTCAAGGGGAATTCAATTATGAAAATGGCGAGGAGCGCAACGCAACGCAACGCAGCCCAGGCCAGGCCAGGCCATTGGGGATGCGTTAATGGAGAGTACACAAATAGTACATACTACATACATATATGTACATATGTACATTGGTTATAGATATGCCAGCACATAAGCGTATGAATAATATTCACGTATATTAACAGAGCGGTCCCCGAGCACAGCTTGGGATGCGAGTGGGGGCATGGTTGATGTGGCATGAAAACAAACAAAAAATTAAATATGTAAATTTGTAGGTACAGTTGCGCCATTCGTTGGCTAATCAATTTCCAAATTCTTAAGGCTCTGCGCAACCGAAGCGGCGTTGGATGTGCTGGACCTCCTGTTGCTGCTGCTTCCGCTGCTGTTGGACTGCTTTTTGGCCTTGTTTAGCTGCCAGTTCTGGCCATCCATCAGATAGTCCCTACAATGGCAAGTGAGCAAAAGGAGAAGGGAGAAGCGAACAAGTGTCCACTTACCGCTGCTCCTTGAGCAATTGCATCCACTGTTGCTTCAGCTCGGACATCTTGCCCGCCTGTCCGCCATACTCCTCCGGCAGCATGGAGCGCGGAAAGTGCTTGAAGGGCGTCTCCGCATTGGGCAGATGGAAGTGAATCAGCTTGAAGACCTCGCTCTTGATGAACGGCTTGACCACGGTGAGCACCTTGTCCAGATACGAGGGGCAATTCAGCACATGGACCTCCTTCAGCCGCACGGGATGCGCCTCCTGCACGAACTTCATGTACACCCGCAGGCTGCTGAGCACCGTCTTGGTCAGATGCCGCAGCGTATAGCCAGCCATATCGAAAATGGGTATCTCCCCGTCCGACATTCGCCCGTCGTTCTCGGTGGCAAAGCGGCAGTCGGCCACCATGAAGAAGACCTTAATGCCGGCCGTAAAGTTGAACTGTGTGCGAGGGGGGGCAGAATCAAGATGGTAGATGGTAGTCGATGGTTGAAGTGGATGCTGTGGCTTTGGGATTACCTTGTCCGCATCGAAGTCAATCAAACGGTAGAAGAGCAGCTTATTGTTCTCCGGGGTCAGGCCGGGCAGCGGCACCAAGTCGCTAAGAGAGAGAGAGAGAGAGAGCAAGAGGGAGAGGCAATGACGGCAGGAAAACCGGTTGCCGGCTGGAGCATGGGCATGGGCCTGGCTTGGGCCTGGATCTCATGCAATTTTCTCGCAAAGTACTCACGCCACTTGCAACAGCTGCTGGGAGCTCGCATCCAATGGATCGCGCTCAATGAAGATCTGGGCATGCTTGTTGCGCAGTCCATAATTGTGCTCCATCAGGCGCTGTGTGGCAGCCAAATCGCCTCGCGTCGTGTGCAGAAAGCGGCGCAGCAACATGCATGCTGCACACACACACACACACACGCACAGAGACAGAGACAGAAAAGAGAGGGTTAGGGCAAGGAGGCAATTTGGCAATTTGGCTGGAAGTCAGTTATGCAACTGCATTGCATTTTCCACTTACATATATTCGGCGGCAGCTGCGACTGTTGCTTTATCCAATCCTGCAGCTCCAGCACGCGCTGCACCATCAGCTGATCCTCATCCTTTTCCTGATTCTTGTGCACCATGTTCCGTTATAATATTTATGGCCTAGAGTTGCTCGCACAAAGTTCGAAGTTTCGATGTTTCCAAGTTTCGATGTTCTGTGCCGTTTCGCTGAAGAGAGCACTGGAGAGGGCGCACCTGTGCGACGCTAATTCGCGACTGCAACTGATTGCTGATTGGGTTTCGGTTGGGGGCTTTCCTCAAGACTCAGGCTGCTGGCTCTGCTTTGCTCAGCCGACGCTGACGCAGACGCTGACGCAGACGCTGACTCTGCGCCCGCCACTGCTTGGCAGGGCAACGCGGCCCTCTTTTCGAACTCTGTGATCAAAGCATATACACATACACACATGTACATGAGTCGATGTAAGTGCGTACATGTGTGTGCCTGCGTGTTCATGTGTCTCTTTGATTCTTCTGTTAATTATTCCCCGTGCGGTGGATTGTGCAACAAACTCCCGTGGTGTCAGAAGGTCAAGCGCCGCCCACCCCCGTTCTACGTGGGGGCCTCTCCCTAAGGGCCAAGTGTTTCATAGCCTTTATGGCGACATTGGCAAACAGTTTTCGGCGAGCTGAAACGCCGCGCTCCACTTGTTATGCTGCCGCCGCTTGTCTGCTGGCGGGGCTGGTCTGCTCTGGTCCGGCGTACGTGTTTCGCAAGTTAAACTACATATTTAAAAGAAGAAACAAAAACATGCATTAAAACAAAACCAACAACAACAACAAAACTGTCAAAGAGAAGAAGCAGCAGCAGCAGCGAAAGCGACACAAAGCAGAGACTTCGATACGCTCGCATTCGTTGCTGTTGTTGTTGTGCAGAACGCGTGGACGACAGCAAAAGAAAGAAAGGCTGCATCGACCACTTGCATACCCTAGCAGTTGCTATATGTATGTACATACATATGTATATGGTCTTTTGATTACACTCATTACTCGTTCATTTAATGATCCGTGAATAAAAATGTAAAATCAGCAACAAACCAAATAAAAATGTAAAGTTTTGCTAGCCCAAACATTTCCAATGTAACTTCGAAGCAGCAGTTGGACTTTATACTTCTAAACAAGAAGCGAACACTTTTTGCTAAGATTTGGCAAAGATGTTTCCCGCTGCCTGTCGATCGGTGGGGTCGTAGTACCTTCCACGCCGCGGTCACGTCTACAACAATTGAGTTGTCTTAAGTGGACGTGGTGGATCGCATTACCATGTTATTTAGCGTTCATTTAATGGAGCTGTAAACTGTAAACTGGTCGCACACATGACCTTGAGGGGGGACATGGAGCATTGACGCACCGGCAGACTGCCACATAACCTTAAATAAAACCGAGACCGAGGTGTTAAATGAACAATCCAAATAGTTCCAAGTTCCATTCAAATTTGTGGATGCACGGAGCTACGTATGTATGTATATGTGTGTGTGTGTTTGCATGTCTATGATAATGTGCGGCAGGCGTTCTTGGCACCAGCGACCTTTAGTGCACAAAGTTCAGCCAGTTGCTGCTGAATCATTTGCGAATATAATTAGCCAGAGTAGTTAGACGCAGCGGCAGAACCAGCAGCAGAAGCAGCAGAAGCAGCAGCAGCACTTAATGAAGCCAAGTAAACTATTGGATCGCATTTGGTCGAAGCTAAATTGTAGATTTATATTCTGACAAATAATACGACCCATAAAAGTAGTAGAATGTGCAATCCACGCAAAAATTCCTACACAAATAAAGGAAAGCTAAAAATGTTGCCTTTGCTTTTTCTTTTCTTTCTTTCACATTTTCTGTCTCTACCTTTCATCTGGCAACACTGTCCTATGTCCCATTAGCAAATATTCGGCAAATGCTGCACCATGGTAATGGTAATGTAATGCTGCAAAAACGCATTGCGATATCTGAGATCTGAGTGGAGTGGAGTGGAGTGTAATGGTATTGTGTAAGCCAAGCGACTCTGTAGACTCTGTGGACTGTTGTGTACTGTTGATGTGGATGTGGATGGGTCAGCACAAAAACCGCATAATTAAACGCCGCAAATTGCGACACACATACTAAACAGTTTCTGTGCAGTCACCTGAAAATACATACAAACACACATCCATACATACTAATTCCCTTTTGGCTGCATTTTGTCGTTTTGTCGTTTTTGTTTTCTGATTTGAAACTGCAGTCGTTGAGGCACAATGGCGCCATCTGCTCACCCTACAAAGTATAAATCGTGTAGTTTGCTGGTATCACAACAGAGGGCGCCACCTGCGGCAGGTGCAGATCTGCATCAAAATTGGGTTCGTTTTCATTTAGAACTATTTTTGCCAAGCCAAACAATAATATATACATACATATGTATGTAAATGATGGCAGAATGAAGACAAGAGTCAAAGCGCAGAATCCAGACTCCAACTACCAGTTCCAATACGAAATAAAAGTCCCAAATCGGCTAGAGATTTCCGTACATTCAGAATTGATTTTAATTTAGCATCTTTTGCTTGCCACATTCGGAATACTTACACTCGTAAATACATTCAGAATAATAAATATATTTATAATTGTTTTTTTTTATATTTATTTATTTATTTCCATTAGTTTATATTTTTTAATGCCGCAAAAGGTGCGTGAAGGAGTGGGGCAGGGGAGTAGGATGTAGGGGGGGGGCTCAAGGTAGGTTTCGAGTAGAACAAGGAGATTTCTGTACACACCTCTCTCTCTCTCCCACACACGCATTTCTCTAACTCTCTCTGTCTCTCCTTCTCCGTTAGTTCCTCCGAATGAGTGAAAAATAAATCAAGTTTCGTTGGACACAATTTTGAGTATTAGAAATAATATTGCAAATGGATATAATCGAACCACCGCTATCCATTAGGCATTATCCGTGTTATCCGTTTTATCCGTTTATTCGCTAACTCCTATCCGTAATGCTCTACCCTAGATAATATCAATTCAGCGGATTCCCTATCCGTATCCGTATCTTCATCTGTTTCTCTCATGTGAGTCTCGTGTTCCATATCCATGTCTGTTCCGCTCCATTCCGTTCCATTCCGTTCCGTCTGTTTATGTTTATGTTTCTCATTCATATTTAGCATCTAAGTACACATCAATACGTTTAGTTTTATGGGTGAATAGTCTCAGGGATTTGTTTCGGTTTGTTTTGATTCTAAGTTTGATTACGACCATCCCTTGGCATGCCTTGGATAATGTTTCATTTCATTTCATATCCATTTCCATATCCGTTTTGCAATTGTCATTCCCATATGTAGACATCAATAGCATCTGACTAATTACGCTGGAGTGGGGGGCAGCTACATTTATGGATACGAGTTAAGTTCGTCTACAAATATGTCTGGGAGTCATCCTCCATGCCAGTGCACCAGTAGCCGGGCAACTCTGCCTCCCGCTCATCGTCCGAGTCGTCGTACTCGAGCGAGTCTGGCTCTGGATCGGACTCTGTGTTGGTCCGTGGCTAAAACGTTTGGGCATTGCGGCAGACGCCACAGCCCAGGGCGAACTCCTCGCCGGTGGGCGGATGCATTACGTGCAGCGGGCACTCGTCGCCCAGCAGCTGCTTGGCCTTCGGGCCGGCTGGGCACTGCGGCAGCTTGATCTTCGGTATGTTGGTCAGCCGCTGGAAATCGTCGTGGCACGTGTCGCAAAAGTGCGTCGTGCCGAAGCAGAAGAACACCGCCACCGAGCAGCAGTAGCGGCACTTGTACTCGAGGAAGTCGGTGCCGTGCTTGGGGCACATCTGGGCGCGTGCCACATCCGAGCAGCCGCCGCACACGAGCTCCTCGGGATCGAACTTCTCGCCGATCTCCGCGTCGCAGCGCGCCTCGCCGCCGTAGTACGCCTTTTGGCACTTGAAGCACACGTAATACGCATACCGGTCCATGGCCAACTGCGTCACATTCGCGTCCTTGCTCTCCGTGTCCTTGACAACGCCTTCGTACTTGATGCTGTAATGATTTTGGCATAATTATAACACTAATTGGGAAGTGGGTCAAGTGTGGTTCTGCGCACCGCATCAGCGCCTTGCGCTTGACATCCTGCTTGAGGGCATTGATCGGCTGCAGAATGTCGCCCAGCAGCGGGTGGTGGATGTCCGCCTTGCAGATGGGGCACAGCGAGAAGCCAAACGTGATGCGTGGTCCGCTCCAGCGCTTCTCCAGCACCGCCTTGCAGCAATGAAAGTGGAACACGTGTCCACACTCCAGCTGCAACAGAGAGAAATTGGATTAGGACACGTTTCTGGCGGGGATTCGCAGAGTTGGAGTTGCCTCCACACTCACGTGTATGGAGGGGGCGCAGGAGACTGCCTCCACGAAGCAGATCATGCACATGTCATCCGCGTCCTGCGTGAGCTTCGGATCGTGCTGCTCCTCGGCCAGCTCGTTCTCCCGCGCATGGCACACGTGCTGCAGGCAGGGCAGACACTTCTCCTCGCCCACAACGCCGCCGCACGCATGGCCGCAGGGTTTCGTTTTGAGGCAGGAATTGGCCGCATACTCCTGGCACTGCGCATCCGCGCACACATTGCCGATCTCCAGCAAGCCCGAGTTGCCGGTGAGGCCGCAGAAGCGGCATCGGCCCACCGCCTCCTGCGGCCCCGAAATGATCGTGTGGCTGCCGTCGCGGAACTCCACCATGGCCTTGAGCGTCTTCGAGTCGGCCAGCGCGAGCAGCCAAAAGAGCTTCGTACGGCCGCACGACTCATGCAGCTCCACGCGTATGGCCTCCTCCTCCTCCTTGCAGACCTAAAAATACAAATTTGGAGCTCGGTTTAGTGCCTCGTTGGGCGTGGCCTGGACTGCTCTCCACCCACCGTTCGCTTGTGCGCCCGAGTCTTGCGATTGAGGTGCAGAAAACGATCGCAGTCGCCGCAAAGGGAGCCGCATGTCTCGCACTGAATGATGGCCGCCGTCTCGCCATCGTCGTGATTGCTGCACATGGGCCGGGTGTCGCACACCTTGGACCACTGCCCCGACGACAGCTTCTCCACGTGGTCACGCTCGAGGACACAGAGGCTGGCCAGCGCCAGCCACAACGTGGACGTCTTGGTGCAGTGCTCCGGCGTGCGATAGATCTCCTCGAGCCGCGTCAGATTCAACACGGACTCGGCAATGGCCGCCTTCGTCGTCTGCGACCACTTCTCGCTCAGCTTACCCTGTGGAATGAGGGGGAGAATCGTCAGGGAAGTCCCAGGAGTCGCTCGATTCAGACTTACGCTTGCCAGATCCCGGATGAGGCCAATAATGCTTTCGGCCTGCTTGGTGGAGATGACGCCGTTGAGGAACCAACGTTGGTTGAGATTCCGCTTGGACTCCTTTCTGGGCGGCGCTGCCAGCTCGAACTGGAAGGGATCGGCGGCAGCGGCTGCGGCAGCGCCCGATGTGGCCGGCACTTGGGCCTCGCCTGTGGGCGGACGGGAGCGCAGCTGCTGCACGGACAGATCGAGGGAGCTGCAGAGCCGCACAAAGGCCGGCGTCTTCTCCTGCTGTCCCTGCTTCTGCTGGCCTTGGCCCGAGTTTCCGCCTCCGCCTCCTCCTCCGTTGCTGCCTGCCGTGGCCGCTGTGGTCTTCACTTTGACCTGCAGCTGCAGGGACTTGGCTATGACAGCCAGGAAGATGTCCAGCAGCCCCAAACGACTCATGTCGAAGTCGCTGCCGCTCTGGTGCGCAATGCTGTAGTCGGCCGGCGGCAGCCGCTGCACGCCCAACAGATCCGCGAAGCTCTCCGGCGAGATCTCGGGCAGAATGCGCCGCAGCAGGGCCGTCACCTGGCGCTGCACGCGATCGCTGCCGGTGTGCAGCAGTCCCAGCAGATCGCGCAGCAGGCCGTGCTGCTGGGACAGATAGGAGCGACCCACGACGCTGCCGGACAGGGCCAGCACCATGCTCAGCATCTCGAAGCAGTACGTGTCCGGCGCCCGGACGCTGCGCTCCGCGCTGCTCTCCCCGCTGCCGGCGCCAGCCTGCTGCGGCAGCGGGGGGCCCGGCAGGGCTGCGGCCGCCGCCTCCATGGGATTCCTGAGGTCGTGCGCGAGATTGGCCAGCTCCCAGTCCTCCTTGGCGCGCAGTGCCTCCCGCCGGATGGCGTGCACAATGTGGACAATCACCTGCTTCTGCAGATGCGACAGCTTGCTGCGCGAGAACAGAATGCCGACCATGTGCTCGCGCAGGTCGAGGGAGTCGGCCAGCAGGGAGCTGCCGCCGGCACCTGCAGCACTCCCGCCGCTGCTGCCGGCTGGGCCGGGCACCTCCGGCGGCGGCTCCTCGCTGCTGCGCACGGCGTTCACGTTGCTGATGAGCTTGCCAAACACCTGGCCGGTGATCAGGCGAAAGACGCGCAGGGTTTCCGCCTCGCAGATCTGCTGCTGGATGTGGGAGGCATGACTGAGCCGCATGTAGGGCTTTGGCTCGCTGCCAAAGGGTTCGTCCAGGCCCAAGCCCAGACCCATGCCCATGCCCAGGCCCATGCCCATGCCCATGCCCATGCCGAGGCGCATGCCCTCGCCAATGGTCTGGAACTGTGGCCCCTGCTGTCCCTGCTGCTGGATGGGCAAGCCCAGCAGCTTGATCTGGCGCACGCGCAGCGTGTTCTCGGGCCCGTGCAGCTCCAGCCGGAAGTGGGTGCAGCTGTCGTCGCTGATCTTGGCCGAGATCCAGGTGCACGCCTTCGAGTCCACATCCACCGACTTCACGAGGTTCGTGTCGCCCAGCGACTGGCCCGCATAGAAGCCGACATTGAGGACTTTGTTCTGTGGCGAATGGAAGGGAAAATGCTGGAGTGATTCTGCGCTGAGATGCTTCCGCCTCCTGCGAGCGACTCACCTGAATGTCGCGACTGTTGTCGATGTGCACGAGCAGAAAGCGGCACGCGTATGTCAGCCGGATGAGGGACACTTCAATGATTTTCACCTTGTTGCGGTCCTCCTCGTCGCTCTCCCAGAACGTCTCCGTGGAGTTGTCCGTGAGGGACTCGGCCATCGCCGGCCGCGACGACACGGCAATGTCGAACATGCCGGCGAGATCTGTGTAGCAGATGACCCGGCCGCCGGGTCCGCCGGGTCCGCCGCTGGACTGATTGTGCTCGACGACGTCGCAGTGGGAGTCGGACTTGAGCAGCGTGGACACGGCCATGGCGTCGTTCTGCTCGTCCGACTTCGACAGCATCTTCGAGATGTTGCCAAAGACGTGGGAGCTGTGCAGGAACTGATGGTCGGCCTGCCGGAAGCGTATGCCAAAGCACTGGATGGCCACGCGCTGCAGCGGCGAGCCCGGCGGCAAGTGGAGCGTCAGGTCGGCCACAGACTGCAGCAGGACGTGCAGCGACTGGGTTATCAGATGGGCGAAGCGGCCGCTGATCTGTGTGTACGCTGCCGGATGCTCCAGCGCCATGTCCGGCGACTCCTCGTACCGGCCATCCGGCAGATGGGTGACGGCCGTCTCCAGCGCGCTGACGAACCACCACATCAGGTCGTGCAGGCACACGCCCTGGGTGACGCTGCGCAGCAGCCAGTTGAGCGCCTGCAGGGAGTAGCTGCGGCACACGGAGATCCTCAGGCTGCGCCGCATGGCCGCCCGCAGCCGCTCCAGCTCGTGCTTCTGCGTGATGAATGCCATGGCAGGTCGGGACAGCAGAGAGCTGCCAGCCGCTCCTCCTGCTCCTCCGGCTCCTGAGACTTGCTCTGGCCCTGGACTGTGGGCCTGGGCCTCTCCCTCTGCTGCCGCGGCCGAGGTGGAGGCGGCCGTTTGCAGCACAGTGACGCTGGCCAGCAGCTTGTGCGGCACAAGGCGTCGCAGGTGCTCCGACGGGTAGCAGATGAGCCGCGCGCCCTCGCTCTCGCTGCTCAAGTTATTCCTGCGCCGGTAGACAACCTTTGGCGGCGTCTCCTGCTGCTGCTGCTGCTGCTGCTGCTGTGGGGCCTGTGGCTGCTGCTGCTGTGGCAACTGCTGCTGTGGCGCCTGTGTTGCTTGCTGCACCAGCGAGGCCCAGCCCTGGCCCATGGAGTAGCTGCGATGGAACTTGGACACGGCACCAGCGGCGGCGGCGGCGGCGGCTGCTGCGCTCGTGCCCGCTGCCAAGGGGCCACCCACATCGTAGTTGTTGGGATCGCACGACTCGTACGAGATCTCAGAGAGTGGCTGCCCAGGGGGGGGGAAGAGAGGGAGGATGAGCATCATTGGGGATTCAATTGGAAGACTCTTTCGCTTACCCTGTCGAAGGCATTGTCGTTGGGTCCCAGGCCAAACATCTCGTAGGGCGGATCCTCGTGCCCCGCCGTGCCCAGGCACTCCAAGCACGCAAAGCTCTCGGGTGCCAGCCAGAGGTTGTCCGGGGCAGTCGGTGGGCCGCCCACAAAGCTCTTGCGAAAGGCTCCACCCACACCCGCGCCGGTGCCGAACTTGGGTCCGCCGCTGAGGCGTGCCATGCGGCTGTTGCGGCTGGTGCCGGGCTTCAGGTCGGCCACGCCCAACGGATGGTGCGGATGATGATGGTGATGATGATGCTCAATGACCACCGGCATGGCCATGGACTGGGGCGAGCGACGCGCCAGAACGTTGCTGCTGCTGCTGCTGCTGCTGTTGAAGCTGGAGCACAGCTCGAGCAGGAACGTGGCATTCTCGCGCATTGTGGTGTAGACTTCGGCATTGGCAATCAGCGTGGAGCGCACGCCAAACAGATTGAGGACATTGTCTGCAACAGGACAAAGGAGAGATTAGAGCAAAGGAACACCCCTGGCGGCTGGCAGGACTCACCCTCTGCGGAGTGGGCCTCCTGGCCGCGGGCCACGCTGTTGATGTTGTTGGTGCTGCGGCAGCTGGCCAGGTAGCGGTCGCGGCACGTGTCGCACATGAGGAACCAGGAGGAGGCACCCTTGCCACCCTCGCCGCAGTTGCCCGCCCAGCCCTCGCAGAAGATGCCCACGGAGTTGTAGCCCTTGCCCTTGGCGGACTTGCCGCAGCCCGGATGGGCGATCCGCATGTGATATGTGACGGGCATGGGCAGGAAGAGCTCGCAGATCTCGCACCAGCTGCCGTCGTCCTTCTTCTTGCGCTTCGTCTTCTTGGCCTCCTTCTCGCCGGCCCCCGCCGCACCCTGCTCCATGTGCTGGCCGCCACCTGCCAGCTTGCCCTCCTTGGCCTCGTGCCCGTCCGCGTGGTGGATGGGCGAGAGCAGGCGCGGCTGGCGCGGCTGCTCGAGGCCATTCGTCTGCACAATCTGCACGCAGCCGGAGCAGATCTGCTCCCACAGGTACACCAGGCACCGCAGCGCCGGCGGCAGCACGCTGACCATCTCCGGCAGTGCCTGCAGCTTCTGCTGCTGCTGCTGCTGCTGCTGCTGCTCGTCGGGGGAGGTGTTCTTGCGATGCTTGCTGCGATTGTGCAGCGAGCTGTTGCCGCTCTTGGTGAGCGTCTCCAGCGTGGAGGGCCGTATGTTCAGGTAGTGCCCCGCATTGGCCACCTCCACCGAGTGCCGCTGCTGGGCCTTCTGCTCGCGGGACAGCTGCAGCCGCGCATCGCCCGAGTCGCCGCGGCGCGTCACCACGGTGGCCCCCTCCTTGGGCAGCCCGGGATGGAACTTGAGGAAGCTGGCACAGGCCATGGCATCGTGGACGACGCCCTCGTGCCACAGCAGAGCGGCAAACACGGCCCGAATGCTCTCGGCAAAGGACGGCGGCATGGCCCGCTTGATGGGTCCCATGGCGTTGCGCTTGGAGCTCGCGCAACCCGACGTGGAGGCCACGGCGGAACCAGCAGCTGCGGCTGTGGCTGCGGCTGTGGCTGCTGCCGATGTGGATGCCAGTTGCAGCTCGCTTTGCTGCTCCGTGCCCGTTGTCGTGGTCGTTATCTGCAGCAGACTGAGATCATCCTCCAGGCCGGAGACCGCCTCCTGCACGGCAGCAGCTGCCGCGGCAGCCGCCACCCCAGCGGCCGTCCGACGTGGCGTGTGCTTGGGCGTCGACAGCAGGGCCGCCGTCTGGCTGGCGGTGTAGTTGGGTCGCCGCATGCTGGCCAAATTGAACTCTGGCTCGGCTGCTGCTGCTGCTGCTGCTGCTCCTGCTGGTTGCTGCTGCTCCGGCTGACTGCTGCTTCGATTGCCATTGCCCCGCATCGATGGGCAGGGCGAGCCAGAGCCAGAGCCGGAGCCAGGGGAGTGTCCCTCCTGGCCCATGGCCCTCACCATTTCCCGCACAGAGACACCCGCGTGCTGCGGCGGGGACTGCGAAAATGACGCCTCCATGTGGCCGGGCTCCTGGGCATGTCCTGGATGATGGGACTGATGCTGATGCTGATGCTGGGCACCCTCGATGGCATCGCCTTTGAACCATTTTTGCAGGGCCTGCAGCCGGATGGCGCCGCCACCGACCACACCGGCAATGGCAGAGCCGAGATTGGCGGGCAGAAGCTCCGTGGCCGCCACCGCCGAGGAGGAGGACGACGACGCTGCTGCCGCTCCCGCCAGTTCCGGCTCCCTCTCCCGCTCCCTCTCCCTGTCCTGTTCGAATGCTACAGGCGGCGGGGCAGACGCTCCTGCCAGCTCTGGCTCCAGTTCAGCTTCCACGTCCACATCCTGGTCGGGTTCTCGCTCCATTTGCTGCACTCGCTCTCGCTCCTCCCGCTCTCGCTCTCGCTCCTTTTCCCTCTCGCGCTCGCGCTCTCGTTCCCGTTCCATTTCTCGTTCTCGCTCCCTTTCGCGCTCTCGCTGACGCTCCCGCTTGGTGGGGAAGAGGAAGGGATTCGTGTTGACGGGACCGCCCAGGAAGCGGCGCTGGACAACGGGCGACTTGGGCAGCACGGGGCTCGGTGGGGGACTGTGCTCGGGCTCCGGCTCGGGGCTGGCGTCGCCGCTGCAGCCGCCGGTGGGACTGGCTGGCGCCAGAGCGCTTCCCTGGGCATCCTTGGTGCCGCCTCCTGCGTCCAGCACGGGCTGCAGCAGCACCTTGGCCAGGTGCTGGTTGAACTGCAGGCACCAGGCCTCCGTGGGGTACCAGCCCATGGTGCAGTGCTGCCGGATGGACTCCGTGGACAGGCGCAGCCAGATGCCGTCGTCGTTCTCGATCTCGTCGATGAACGAGATGATGCCGCCCAGCCGCACCACGCCCACCTGCTCCGACTGCAGCGTGGGATGGGAGCGGATGCGGAGGCCCGCGCTGTGGCGCACCTGAAAGCGTCGCAGCTTGCTGGGCGCCTGCGGGCGGCGCGTGGCGCTGCTGCGCTGCGTGGGCGGCGGCAGGACTCCCTCCTTGACCTCGACGCGGTAGACCTCCTCCAGATGGATGCCGTCGATGATGACGGCCAGGCAGTAGCCGCCAACGGAATTGGGCGTCCACTGGACACTGAAGGTGCCGTCCTCCATGTCGCGGGCGCTGAGCGTGTCCGTGGTGCGCGTCTGGACGGGGCTGGAGTAGCGCAGCTCCTCGAACGAGTAGTTCGTGAAGGGCTTCATGAAGGTGATGGCCTTGAAGCACATCCGCTCCTTGGTGGTCACCTCGTAGTTGAAGCGCGGCGGCGGCGCCACACCGCCCAGGCACGCGTCCGTCGCCGACGTGGCGCAGGAGGCGCGACGCATGCGCAGTATATTGGCGCCCCCGACACCGCCCGGTCCATGGGGACCCGGGCCCGTCGGTATGGCCTTGATCTCCACCTTCAGCTCGGGCACGAGCACAGCGTCCCCATACTGGTCCCTGATGGTGATGGTCACCTGGGTGGGCCAGCCGTAGCGCAGTGGCTCCGTGATGGGATTCATTTCGCATCTGCAAATGGCAAAGGGCCAAAGGTTAGGCCCTGGAAATGTGGGGCAGGGGGGGATGGTGACTCACTTGTTGGGATCCAGGCGGGACTCTGGCTGCAGCCAGGCCGCCAGTCGGGCACCCGAGGAGCCAGGTGCACCGCTGATAAAGTCCTTAAGGAATTGCCGTTCATTGGATTGTGAGCTGCAAGAAAGACACGAAAGTCGGTTCAGATAAGGCTCAAGATAAGGAAATGCACGGAAAATCCCAACCAAAAATGGCGTTGCCTTCGTTTGCTTATCGTCAAAAGAAAAACAACCTTTGAAGGCTGCACTTACACAGAGCAAAGGGAGAGTAACGATTATGTCTTGATCTGTGTAATAAAACTCAACTGAAGTCAAGACAAAATACAGGTAGATGTACTGCATTGGAGGGCATTCACTTCGCTCAGCTTTTGATGAACTCTTTTGGGGGTGCAGAGCGATTCCAATCCATTTTGAATCCAATCAGAATCACAGCATCAAAGCGGTCACACCGCTGCCTTCCGCCGAAGAGCGGAAGGAGTGCAGCACGTAGGGGATAGACGGGCGAGAGGAACGAAGCGCACCGAACGCACGTTCGTCTATCGCTTGTCGCAGCAGGCGGTGCGCTGCCCGATGCCCGATGCACGATGCACGATGCGTTTGTGTGCGTGAGTCAATACAATGCGTGATCCAACACGCACGGACATGTGCGAGGCGAGAGGGAACGGGAACGGGAACCGTTCCATCTCAAATGCAGGGCATATGCAAGATAAGATAACTGCTTATGGATCGTCGATGACACGCCTCCACCAACCCACACGTGTGAAATTGATTTCATCAGAAATTCAACAAAATGATTACACCTCACATGTGAAAGTGCTGATATTGTAGGAGCACTTTCGGTTTTAAAACTTATCTGGCTATAGTTTTTGTACAGGATCCGATCATTGTGTGATGTACAATCATATTTAAAGGAGTGAAAGAGAGAGAGAGTAGGCAGCGAAGGCACTTGAAGACCTTTAGGAAATCGAAAGAAAGGGGCAGGAGGCTTATGTTTGAGTGGAAACAAACATGGAAACAAAGCAAATAAAACAATACCAAACTAAATAAATACAAATGAAATGGAATTGAAAATGGGAATCCGAATCGGAATGGGAATGTGGGGCCAGAGTGAAGTTTTCCAACGAAAATGATAATGTCAGCTCCACCACCACCATGATTACCACTGCGCACATGTCTGAGGGAGATGCAGACAGAATGAGCAAGGCAATGCCAACCCTGCGCTTCACTGGCCAAAGAGAGAGAGAGGGAGAAGAAAGGAATGGAAAGGGGGAGACACAAATAGCAACAGCAACAACAACAACAGCAAGAACAAAGGAAAGCAAACCAAGTGTTGCCGCAGCCTACCTGTGGGAAAACACGTTTCCACTGCAACTCCAAGCCCCCCCGCACCCAACACCAACACACACCGCTTAACTCATTCAGCAGCTCCTGCCCAAGCCCCACCCCACCCCTTTACGGGCACGCACTCACACGAATGGAAATAGAGCGCAGCGGCGGTGCAGGGAAACAAGTTGGAGTTTGGAGGCCATGTTTATCAACAGGTAGGTAAGGCAGTCAGTCTCTCTCCTGTGTACTCTCTCCGCTTCTACTCTCTTGCTCTCTTAGGGCTTTGCGTCAAGTGGCAAATGTGTATGCATGTATGATGTATTGCATGTATCCCATACCTTCTACTTGATGTTCCATGGAGTTAAGAGTGTAATGTTCGTGGGGGAGAGAGGACAGTGTGTACAATGTGGAGAGCGAGTGGAGTGTGTGTGTGCTCCCTATGGCTGCAATGTCATCGTTCAATTCATTCATTCATTCATTTTTTTTTTATCGCAGCACGAAATGCGGAAGAGTGTTTCAACTTGATAAAAGACAGAGAGGAGATAGAGAGAGAGAGAGTGCATGATCGCTTTTGTCGATGTGTGCGACATTCGTCAATTCATTTATCGTTCACTCCTAACCCCACAAAAAAATGAAACAAAGGAAGAAGGAAGAAGAGTGGCTTTCAATATCGAAACATTTGATACCCTCCTTTAAGCTATAAGATTAGCCCCATAAGATATAATGTTGATACGCTCCTGCAGGCTCAAACATCATACTCATATTTATTTACATACAAAAGTTTGCTGCGCGCTAAGTCCGAGGAAAAACCAATGACAGACTGACAAATAGGTGGGCAATGTGTGCTTTGCT
The DNA here is from genome assembly GCF_008121235.1 of Drosophila subobscura. NCBI lineage: Eukaryota > Metazoa > Arthropoda > Insecta > Diptera > Drosophilidae > Drosophila > Drosophila subobscura. The sequence continues at coordinate 16,819,984 of NC_048530.1, read as the reverse complement.
AAAACATCTGGTCAAATCGTAATGCCCTCTCCAAGAGTATGTTCACAAACCAGAAGAAGGGAGTCGCTAGATTCGGCAATTGATGCCAGCAACAACAGCAACAACAGAAACCAAATCACCGTTCGATCCAATGATATAATAATTGAGTGGAAGGGAGATAGCATTCCATTTAAGTGCCCGCATCTCTCTCCCTCGCAACGATCTATGTATGCTCTGCCCTGGGCTCTCTGCATGTGTCTCCCTGCGGGCCGGCGGCGGCACTCTCTCAACTTCCGCTTGCATCCCCATGCCATCCGTGCGGTGCGTCGTGTGTCCGTGCTGGAATCCAAATTGAACGCAAATTGATTTGTTGCCTGCCAAGGAACGGCTGCGGAGGGGAGCAAGGGGAATCATTTTCATTCAATACAACTTAAAACTCAGCTTGGCTCTCTCTGTCTCTCTTTCGCTCCCTCGTTTAGCTTCTCCACCCTCTGTCTGTAATGATGGCAATTAAATTTTCTTATGTCTCTCTCCCACGGGCAAACCAATTAGATGTGCCCACCTACCCTCTCGCTCCAGCCACAGCAAGAGTCGGGCAGAAAAGCTTCTCTTCATAATGTGTGTGTAAGTCAAAGAGGAGAGGGGTGGCCTGTACATGCAGTGTGCAAAAACACAACAAATGGAAAACAATTTTATTGTAAATTTCGTGTGCACTCAAAATATTTGTACAAAGATTACAAAATATTCAAGAAAATGTGTAAGTCTGGAAAGAAAACTGGAGTTCGAAAACTGGAATATATAGCACGGACTTCTTTCTAGATCCGTGAGTAAGCATATTTAAATAAATATCAATAAATATTAAGCTTTTCCAGCGACAAAGATCTAATGAATGCAGTGCTTTAAATCAATTTTCCATATTTACTCGAACTAAGTTTAATCGCCTTCGCTGTGGCATAGTCCTCTACGATCGCTTCTTATCTCACCAACTACAAGCGCCAACCCCCACCCACTTGCATTGTGAATCACTCAAAGAACTACATCCATATGTTTCTTCGGAATATATGTACATATGTATATTCCAGTTGAGGCTTCATGTACTAGAAGTGTGAGTATGTGTGTGCGTATTTCAATGCTAAATTGCTTATAAATAGCAATTACTTTAGTGAATATCAATTATTTGTATACATCAAGTGGCTAACCTAACGATTTGGAAAATGTATTGACTCTGAATCTCTCGTTTATCTCTCACTCTCTTTACAGAATAAAATATGGGGATACAAATGAAAAGAACTGTTCAGCTGATTTAATTTATGTAGAGCTGCCCCTCAGACGCTTCAAACAGCTGGGAGCCCGCTCATCGTTCTTCTTACAAACCATCAAAAAAGACAGAGAGAGAGAGAGACAATTAATGTGTACAAGGTACATTCGCTAGAAGGTAAGGCCATTGATTTGCACTCTCTGTGTGTAACGTGGCACATATAATCTTTAATATTATCAAGTTACATCAATCAATTTGTCATTCCTTCAGCCGTATTTTCACTCCCAGCCAGCCAACAATTTATTTTGGCCTAGAGCAGCTGCTTTCAAAACAAAACTCGAGCGACAAGTTCGCCACCCTAACCGATATACCTTGCAGAGCACAGCTCCGTCGCTCTCGCAGTGCATGGCTGTTGCTTCATGTCGCAGTGCTGCCACTGATCGCTGCTATCACTCCTCTCATTCCTCACTCGAAACTTGAATAGTACCGTACGACGTGCGCAGTGCGGAAAAGCGGTGGCTTTTTTTTTATCCGTTATAGATCGCTACTCTATACATTTTTTGTTGTTGTTGTTTCTTTTTCTGTGTGTGTGCTAAAATATTTCTGTGGATGACAGCGGCTGCGGCCCGTTAATATGTATTTTAGTGCGGTGTCTTAGATCGCAAGAAGAGACCGTTTTCCGCTGCAGCCCCCAAAAGGGTGGAAGACGGAACAGACCGACAGAGAGAGATATAGATAAAAGCGTTCTCAGTTGTGAACGGAAAACGAAAGTGCTAAAAGAAAAAAACAAAACAAAATCCCAAGAATAGAGGAGAATTCGCGGATCGAAAACCAAAGATATTATCCTCAAAAAATACAAATGTCTGGAACGTCTACGATGCTCTTGCTGATTCTTGGCACTCTTTTGCTGGTCGTGTGTGATGTTGAAGCCGGGGGTCGACCACTGTACGGCCGATTGCCCATCGCCGCCTACTCCGGATCCTGGCCCGCCTGGAATAGTGCCGCCGCCGCCCCCGCCAGCCTGATCACTGAGACGTCGGGAGAGAATATCTGCAATCATTGTCACTGCCTAGGGAAAATGGTCACATGCGATTTTAAGCAAAATCGAACGGTGAGTTAGAGTACACATGTACCACATACCAACCTAAATACATAAATATGTTTATGGAATGGGAACTGCTTCGCAGAAAAGTGTGTGGGCTGCCGACTAATTTGTAGCTTTTTGCTAAAAACGAAACCTGCAATGCCATCCACAAGTAGGTTTATGTTTTGAACAGTTAATTGTTTGAGTAAACAACGAACCAGAAGGACAAAAACAGAACAAAGAAAAAGTCACAGCAAAGCGAGTCAGCGACGTTGACTACGAATAGGCGGCAGGCGGCCCAGCAATGGAGTGAGCCAATCGGACAAGTTCAATTCTGTCTTCTCTTGCAGAATACGATTGTTTTTATTCTTCGTGTTTATGGGAACACACTCACCTTCGCGTAGGATAATTACTATATTTTTTCCCCAATGGTATGCTAATTTCACTTATGGGACATCTGCACTGCGTGCAAAAGGGAAATTTCGAAGACTGCTTTAATAATTTTGTTCTTTTGGAGAGTTCGTGTCGAATGGTCGTGCGTTCGGTTGATTTTAAATGAATATTCAAATATTATTGCATTCGAATTTTAGTTTGGATTTCAAAAGGAAAGTTTTGGGTTGTGCGTGGATTTTTCTTCTGCCAAATCGAATTTAAACAACAATTTCTGATTAATAAACATGCGGAATGGACTGCCTTAACTGGTCGCATTACTCCTCCTCCCTCGACCTCCTCTGGGGCGGGGAATGTAAACAAAAGCTTCAAAACAAAATGAGATAAATGAATGAAAGAACCGAAAAAGTAACCGAAAGAAGGTGGATGGGAACGCTCTCAGCTCCCAGCTCCCAGCTCTCTGCTCTCCCGTTTCAACCAGTCGAACAGGTTATGTTAATTAATTACGGTTACAAAGAGAGCGAGAACGAGAACGAGAATGTGTGCGCGTATGCATGAGAGCCAGCGAGCTATAGAGAGATAGAGAGAGAGAGACAAGTGCAAGTGATTGCAAAAATGGATTTATGGCAGAACAAAGATTTTATTCTCTAGTGTAAGAAATATTCTGATGTGTATACTTAGATAAACTTATACTCGCTCTTATATGGCCCTTGCTTTTGTTTGCTTTCGGCATTTCCTCTGGAACTAAGATGCCGCTCCCCTCCACAGAGCGGATGTGGGCCAAGCGGGTGACAAATACACACACACACACTGAAAGCTTGTCGTTTATTTGGTTTTGTGTGTCGTCATCTTATCATCAGAATTTGTGGGCTGCATAGAAGCAAAGTGGTGCATGCCACGGCCATCATTCCACACGCCCGCCGCTCTCCATTAATAGATACGGCAATAATAATAATAATAATATCAGACCCAAAACCAAAATAGAGACACAGTATGATCAGAAAATATTTCGAGACTTGAAAACGTTTTACACAGCCGCAGACTTATCGAAATTCAATTAATTGAAGTAAACAAATAATTCACCAATTACAATTTTTAGAATTCTGCAAGGGAATGGAATATTTCCAATATTTTTGATTTATTTACATTCATTTTTATGCATTTGTGCATCATGCAGCCCGCTGCCAAAACAGTTCTACAGTGCCGCTCACTTATGGGTAATTTGTGTGGCCGAATAATTTCATCATTCACGGTAATGTGTACTCTCAGTGGAGTAACAGAAGTATAAGAGTATTCCCCAAATCCAAAATGCACTCAATAGATGGAGGGGGGTGTGCAGAGAATGTTGCTAGGGGATGGAGGGGGGAATGATGTGTGTGTGTGTGTGTGTGCATTGCGGTGTGTTTTAGTGAAATGCCGCGCCGCCTACTTAAAGGCCCATTTCGAATGTCTACTTAAATACTACTTTGAAGAACACAAATGACAGACAGACAGAGAGACAGACAGACAGATAGATAGACAGAACACACACTCACTCTCGCTCTCACATTTATGGGCTGTGAGAGCTGCTAAAAATCCATCAAGTGCCACAAATTGAATGCTCGCTCTCGTTCAACAATAAACAGAGGCAACAGCACGAGGCGGGAGGAGGAGCAGCCAGCGGCAGGCACACCGCAGGAGGTGCTCAGCAAAAAGAGGCCCTAAAGCGAATGATTTTTGGCCAATAAGTTGAGAGAGACATCAAATATACGTGGATAATCATGGCTGGAGCAAGTGCAACTGCATTTGGCACTGGAGAGAAACCTTATCGTACAGCACCTGCACTTTTACACCAGAAGTTGCCAGTGTGAGGAGTGTTTATCACAACAACAAGAACAAAAAGTGCAAAAGAAAAGCAGAGAGCCACCGACAACTACGCGGATAATCACAGCTGATATGTGCAGGAAGAGGAGGCGGAGAAGGCAGAGACAAGCACTAGGCACTGCTCCGGGGGGTAGGGGGTCCGAGAAAAAGTCACGTACTGTCTGGTTGCGTCTGGTGCTCGGACGTGCGTGCTGTGCGGTTGCCAGATATGCCACCAGATACCACATGGACTTATACTCTCGTGTGTGCCACAACGGGGAAAGTCCTTTTTCCAGGGACACGTTCGGATGTCCAGAAAAACCATGTGGCCCGCTGAGACATTTCAGCCCATGTGAGTTCTGTTCTTTCCAGGCATTTCCATAAAGAGAGAGATAGAGAGAGCGGCAGGAGGAGGAGTAGGGGCAAGCGGAGAGGAGAGCACATCATAATTTATTTTTAATTGGCTTTTGTTTCTTATTTATTTATGTGCTGCGCGCTGCCGCTGCCGCTGCTGCTGTATTTTGTTGCTTTTGGCACTTTCCAGACAGCGATGGAGTCTCGCCGTGGCAGCTATTTCCGCCCCAAAAAGGCCTCTCCACTCAGCCAGCCTAGTCTGCCACCACCTCTTCCGTCCAGTCCATCCCTCCAGCAGCCATGTACCCAAAATCTCATTCGTTGGTTAAAAATATCATGTAAAAGTTCGTCTCGACGACAAAAATGCCCGGAAAAATGTGTAAAGAATCGCTGAATGCGCGCCGGAGGGGGGGAATCTTTTGGAGGAAAGCGCCAGATCGGTTCCGTTCCTCGGTTTCGTGCTATAAATAGCGCCTGGAAACCAATGCACATAAAGCATCGAGAGGAGCATGGGACATACAGTGCCGGGCAAAATTGTAGGCTCTGAAATCTTAAAACTCTTGACAGAGATTTTTCCCGCGTTTTGAATCTGCAAATTAAAAACTTTACTGCCGGCTTCAGGGTATCAATAATTATTGAATAGTTCATAAGTTTCTCAATCTTTCTATGGCACTATCTTAATGACCGCTACTGTACATGTGTATATCTATAATATATAGTTTTTATGTACATTTATCTCACGCTATATGCACAATATCCGAACTTCATAAACTTTTGGGCCAAGTTCTTTGCTTTTCTTTTTACTGTTTGTTGTTTTCCACACATTTCCACACATAAACTTGAATCCGTAATGGGGTGAGAAGCAAGGGATTGGGGGATAAAGATGGAGATACAAATACAAATACAGATACAGAGCAGATATATAGAGAGAGAGAGAGAGAGAGAGAGAGAGACAGGGAGGTAAGGAGGGAGCAGCGGACAAATTGAAACTTGCACGTAATTGAGACTTCCTCTTCAGAGAGGCAGTGGAAACAGAGAGAGAGAGAGAGAGAGAGAGAGAAACTGGAGCAATTGAAAAGAAATGCAAGCCCGTGGGGGGAAGCAGCAGAGCGAGAAAACGCTAAGCGTGGATGCTGCCTGCGTTGAACAATCTTTGAGATGAGGCATAAGAATAATAAATAAATAAATAAATAAGCGAGGGCAATCTCAGCAAAGAGACAGAAACCCAGAGAGTACAGCGAGTATGTGGCGGAATCTGCAGCTGCAGCCAGACATTGAACCCCACATGGGGAGGCCACAGACACAACATGGCTGTCCAGCAGGTGGCATAAACAATGGGCTACCGGTACGTATCCCCACCCCAAATACGACAGCAAATACGACAGAGTCAATGGAGGCACGTACGAAACGGAAATTCGATCCAAACTGATCGATGAGCTTGAGACTTGAGACAAGTTGAGACCCCGAAACTCAGTGCATAATTTATTTGAATATTTTACTATTTTCGGCCATTCTCTTCGGCAATCTCCACTTGTGCGACTCGAGTTTTTCGCTTGTCCACTTCGGCACAGGATAATGGGAGCAAGGACGTGCCCCAGAGGCGATTCACGGGTTGGTCTTTAAATATATTTCACGAAGAAATAACCGCAAAGTGTAAAGGAGGGTTCCACATTTGCTGCCTGGTACAGTCATGCATTTATCGATGAGTAATCAGTGATTCAGTAGCCAATACGATTAGATATTTAGCGCAACTTGCGCCGCGAAATCAATGCAAATGTTTATTCCGTTGTCAATTAGGCTACATTAATGTTAATATTAATAAGGAAGAATGATCTTCAGCAGATCAACGAGGAGAGAGATCATCAAGATCATTAGCAGACGACCCAATCGTCACCCACAAGGGGCAGTCGACAGCAGAGTCCCGTTCCGGGTTTCAGCACTTGAGAGCTTGAAACTATTTTCACTTAATTTAATGAGAAGATTGCACCAAGCGAAGACTCCCATTTTGCGTTTCGAGTCGTGGATTCCGCCACAGACGGACTGTCCCTCTGTCCGTCTGTCTGTCCGTCTGTCGTTTTGGAGCAATGAACGTTGTTGCGTTGCGGTCAAGTTGTGGATTGGATGGTTGTTGTCGCAGACACTGCGTTTAAAAATAATACAAGTACTCACACAATAGGGAGACGGCGCGGGCACACAGACATGCAATGGGATGGGCTGGGCTGGGATGGGGACCGCAAAAGAAATGTAAGTCAAGCGTCAAGTCATAGCGACAACAAAGCACCACACACACACACACACATCGATGGATGTTGCAACAACACTTTGATGTCTGTAGACTCCATTTACACATTTCCCCACTTCCACCCAAAACTTGCAACGCGACAAACAAATTAAAGTGCCAATAAACCACGAGAAATTTTCAAACAATTTTTCGGTGCTTAAAAAAGCAAAAATTGTAATAAAAAGGAAGCCCTGGGACTGACAGAGGCTGAGGCTGAGGCTGAAATCGGTGCCGTGCGAATGCCTTGGTTCTTGGCACTTTATCTTGAAAAATCAATCAATTAGCAACAATTATTATGGGGCTAATAAGAAATATATTGGGGCTATTCAATCATCGTCAATCATCGACCGATAAGAAGAACAGCCACAGGTTCTCTTTAGCAGCTACGCTGCTGTCTGTGGGCACTCATTTTAACACTTTGTTTGCCTTCTCTTCTCGTACAGCTGTCCCCCAAATGGGACTCCAAATACTTCGTGCCAGTGGCCATAACCGCCATGAGAATAAGCCTGGCCGGCAGGACACAATTTGAGCTGCACAACGAGTTCTTTCGCGGCAATCGCGTAAATTTCTTTGACATCGTGGGCCAAGGGAGCGCGCATAGCGATCAGGTGGAGCTCACAAAGAACGCATTTCAGAACAACCTTGGTGGATATCCGGACATACAAGTGCGGAATGTTCAGCGCGTCTTTATACGCGAAGGCGCCTTCTCAGGTGAGTTTCAAGATAGGAGAGGAAGCATTCAATATCCCTAATCTAATGCTTTTCCTCTGCGTAGGTGGAGAATTCAAGCTGCTGGTGGAGAACAGCCATGATGTGGTGCTATTTCCGCGTGCCTTCCAGAACATGAACATCTCGTGCAGCTTTCGGCATGTGGAGAATCTCGAGATGAAGGAGGAGACCTTCTATCCCAACTCGGATAGCAGTGCCAAGTCGCTGGTGAATGTAAGTAGGATGCAGGGGACCCAGCAATCCATCTCATACTTGAAACCTTTTCTCTCTCCCGTTAGCTGCGCATCGAGGACACGAAAATCGAACAGATTGGCAGCTTTGATGTCTCAATGCTTAAGGTGAGCTTTGTGAAGGCAACGATCGACAGGATCCAAACGAATGCATTCGATGTGACCGAAATCAAGGAGCTCTCCTTCGAGGACTGCCACATTGGCACGATCGAGGCGCGGGCACTCACCAGCAAGCTCCGGAGTGATCATGTCTCCTTCAAGGGCACCACCATCGGCATGATTGACAGCGAAGCAATCATCGACTGCGGCATCTCTCGACTGACGCTCAAAAATAACACGTGAGTGCAGCCACAGCACCTCTGTGGAGCTCTAAATGATCATTTCTCTCTCTTGTTGACAGCATCATGAAAATCAAATCGAATGCCATGCAAATCTTCAGCGTGTTCGTTTTCATACAGGACAACACGGTGAAGCATACGGAGCACAACTGGCTGCGCGTGAAGGATGGCGAGCATATTGTGATCGAGAACAATAGCTTTGGGCAGTTCAATCAGTTCGGCTTGGAGCTGGCCAAGCTGTCGAAGCCCTTCAACTGCACATTTGCCAACAATCGACTGGAGGACCCGGAGCAGAATAGCCTGAACTTCAGCAACTGCGAGGTGCATCGCATCACGGTGGGGCATGACTGCAGCTGCGACAGCGAGTGGATGCACCGCCTCACCGATCACGATCTCGATTCGGAGATCATTTGTCCCCTGGTGGCCACGGATCGGGGCTGCTTCAATGCCAGCAGCGTCAACAGGCGGCGCTTTGTGCACGAAGCCTGCGGCGGTGGCCATCACAATGTGTCGCGGCACTGCACCAATGGCCAGTGGTCGACACGAACCGCCAGCGATCTGCTGGGCAGTGGCGGTAGCCTAACCATCGGCCAGATTGCCATGTACATCGTGGGATTCATTGTCGCTGTGAGTCTGGCATCCCTCATCGTTCTGGGCCTCACCGCCGCGTGCAAGAGGGGACGAAGCGGCAACAGTTCGGCCGCTGGCTCTGGGGACTCGGACCTCTGCAGCTTCACGGATGATGCCCGGCGCACCATGCTGAAGCAAACAGAGTCGCTGCGCGACGGAGACAGCACCCGCAAGAGCATTCGTAAGCTGATGAGCGGAAAGTTGAGCCGCATCGAGTGCAAGAATCAGGTCATTGACACCATCAAGGAGATGCCCAATGGCTCGTCGATTATTAAGGATTTGCTCACGCAGCATCTGTTGGACTGCCATGACCCCAGCGGCAGTGGCAGCAGCAACAGCCACAGCAACAGCCACAGCAACAGCAACGGGCCAGCATCTCAGGGTGGGGGAGACTACTATGCCACATCGACAATGCCACACGACAGTCCGAGTGCATCGGCGGCACCCAGTGCCCCCAACTACGAGGAGCCCATCTACGAAGAGCCGCAACAGCCGCTGCTCACCAGCGAATATTCATCGCCATCGGATCCGATGACCGAGACGCCCGTCTACTCGGAGCCCATCAACTCCACAGCCCCGCCGAGCTCCAGTAAGTACGGTTACGGCCATGGTTACGGCGTACTGCCCTCGTACGACTGCAACCGTAACAGTAGTGGCAGTGGCCGGCCACGCCCACTCGAACCAACACCCCCTCGCACTAGCACCCGTCCACTCAACGAATTCCACACGCAACGAATGTGAAAACCTCTCAACATGATGGTGTTACCCTTACCCTCTAGTACCTGTAGTCTCGTGTAATCCCAATTAAGAATAATTATGTAAATAATATGTATAGCCGAATGTAGAAATGTACGCAGGTTGTGGTACATTGTTAAGGAACCAACCCAACATAATCCAGACCCAAATCAAAAAAATAACCTAAAAATAACAAAAAATAGCCATAGTCTGAGGAGGAACCACTTCGATGCCCACATGGAGGAACAGCTGCTGCGAATATAATCAACCTAGGATCCACATATGATCCACGCGGGATGCACAAAATACAATCCACATGCACATTATTTTATTTTATAAATATTTGTATGTTTGTATGTATAAGCGCCCAGCACACACACACACACTAAATCCACACCACACACAATACACACACACACATAGAGAGAGAAAATGCAATCTACACACACACAGACACAAATATGGAGCGCATTAACCCACGAAGGTACTACTAAACAGCAAAATTAGTTGAAACTTTGTTCCCCACTTGCATAATGGTAACGGTACTTCTTTTCCTTCCTTCCCCCCCTTCTCTTTACCTATGTATGTAGTTGTATCTCCGTTTCTATCTCTGGCTCTGGCTTTCTTCCTCAATATCTGTAATCTAACTATCCATTTAGATTTGTGCTCTACCTTTTTTTGTATCCATTGCCAAGTCACTTGAATCGACTCTTTTTGTTCGACTTGCAGATGCGATCAACGATATACCACCGGCCTATCAGTATGCCCTGCCCATGCGGCACCTGGGCCCCCCTCAGTTGCCGTCCACCAGAGGTCAGCTGCCGCCAGCTCCACCATCGCAGCAGCATGTCAGCTATGCCACGCCCGTGTGGCGTGCCACAGCCAGTGCCACGCCCAACAGCAGGCCACCAACAGGAGGAGCAGGTGGAGCAGGAAGAGCAGATATCACCCCACAGCGGCATGTGCGGGATCTGCGACAGGATCTCGAGGCGATGCCACAATTCCATCCAAATCAGCTGACTTCAGCACGCCACCAAAGACAGTTCCACCACCCCCAAACACAGCCACAACCCCAGTCACAGTCACAGCCTCAGGTACAGCCCCCGCCATACAGTCAGCGGATGGGGGCGGCGGCGGCAGGGACAGGGAGTAGGGGCAGGGTGAGAAGCTTCGAGTGCCTGGATGGTGCCGCCAGTTTGGCGGCCATGGAGCATATGGACTCGGGCTCCGATCATTCGGGGGGCAGCGACGAGACGGTACAGATTGGCGATGTGATCGACTATGCGGATGCCTAAGAGACATGCCGCATGACACGCCCCCACACACACACAGCCTGCCACGCACACAAAAAAAAAACAAACAAAAAATAAAACCATGAAATGTGATATTTGAATGAAAAAGAAAAGATTTAGAAGAAAGTTGAGTGAAGCGGAAGAAATCGAAAATATGAAAATCGAAAGAGGAAAATCGATTAAGCCTAGACTAAAGAAGTGCAGATTTAAGTCAACTATTATACAGTTTATACAAGTCAACGAGAAACAGAGAATAAATGTAGTGTACAGACTACCTACGCGCTGTGTGTGTTTGGAACTTTTATTACCCTGCAGGTACACACACACACACACACACTAAGGCTAAGGCACACATTGTATTAATCACCCACAGTTGTTTTGGGTCGATTTTTATGGCCGGGGTAACGAGGTAATAGGCTAAAACCAAAAGGCAAGTTTTGCTGAAATTGCATTTTGAAATGTTGTAGAACTTGATTTGCCAGCGAAAATAGTGAGCTGTCGGCTGCCTGCTGCTATGCAAATCCGTTCTAAAAGCCTTTTAGAGTTATTAATGTGCATATATGGTCAGTCGGTCGAGTCAGCAGGTTGATCCAGTCAGTGGATCATGCATGATCATGTCTGTGCATGCACGCCAGAGATGGCCATTGGACTGCGATCAATAGGAGGCATGCCTGTTCGTGTAAGAGCTTAACACCTCACCTTATATGAATACACCCTGGGCTTGCATTGCTTATCTCTCCCTTTTCTGTCTACTCTCTGCCTGCGCTTATCTGTGTCGTTGCATGGAAACACTCAATTTGTTACTCAATTATTTTCAGCGATAAGAATGAGTCAAGTGTTCAGAGAAGCTACCAGAAAGTGCAGATTGTAGTGGGTTCATTCCCAGGGTATCAGCTGGGTGGGATGCATCCAGCATCCTCTCTCAAAGTCATAAACACAACACACACATGGTTTCAGTTTGAGTTTTGAGCGGAAAGCGGGAGCGGAGAGCTCGTAACAAGCTCTCTACTAAGTGCTTGATGTTTGCCTTTGATTTGATTTGTGTCGTCTTTGTCTTTTGCTACCGCCGTCGCTACACCGCATTTGCGGGGGCTTTCGTGGAGGAGCAAGTGTCAAGCGCTGCATCATGTCGGCGCGTTGGCTGTTCAATTAAGCGCTGCGCAAGCAATCAAAGGAGTTGCAGTAGCAGCATCAGCATCTCTGTGGCAGAGGAGACCACCAACCATCACAGCGACTTGGCAGAACAAGGTATGGTAAACAGGAGGTAAGGCAGTCACCGAGCACAGCCTTTGGTCCAGTTTCGTATGTACATTTTTTTTAAATCTTAAAACTCAAACCACAAAAACGAGGATGCCTGACCTTATAAGGAATGTACCTTGAACTTGAGCCTCCCCTTCCTCCTTACACTGGCAAACAAAAGGCAAGCAAAGCAAATAAACGCGAAAAATTCTTTCTGCTTCTTTGTTGTTGGATTTTTTTCTGTTAAGCTTGCTTAGAAACGCTGCCGACGCTGTCGTCACAGCCAAACTGGCGCTCGTACCAGCTCAACGAGAGAGAGAGAGAGTTGAGGGAAGCGAGAGACCAGCAAACCGTGATGCAACTTCAGCCAGAAACAAGCTAGCTTTGTGATTGCCAAAAATAAATAAACTTGGAAATTCAAGCTGAATAAATACGATCATAGGGTAAACTATAGTCCCACATTCAAGCTTTAGCTGTGCAAAAAAAAACACTTCAAAGTTGATCAACAACTAAATTTGTAGCCAGAGATTTTTTGACAGACCCAACAGATCTTCCCGCTAGGGGGCCAAATGCACAGCACTGCCTCGCGCTCTGCTCGCTGTTGTTGGCTGTGGCGGCCGAACGCTGTGCTCTGCTGCTCTGCCCACCGCTCTATCACTGGTGGGGGACTGGGAGGTTGGCGGCTGGTGGTTCGTGAACGTCGCGCTTTGGCGCTCAGTTTGTCATTTGCAGGCGCTTACGCCGGTTGGGCCAACAACAACAAAAAGAACAGCTAGAGAGAGCAAGGCGGACGGAACGGACCGCTGAACTGACCGCCGTTGCTGTTGTTGTTGTGGTTCTTGCCGCTTTGCGTCGAGTGGCGGCGTCGCGTGTGTGTTTTACTGTTTTAATTTTGTGCGCTGATTTCATTGCTAATGCGAATATTTGCCTTAGCCCTGTTTAAAGTACAAATTTACTACATTTTGTGTTTATTTTTTTGTTTTTATATATACAGTTTTAACCCCAGGGCTTGTGCACACACACACATGTAACATTTTGGAGCCAACCGTAAGGCGCCTCCATAATAAAGTTCAAAACGATAAAAACAGCTAGAGAGGGCATCATCGTAGCAGGAAAATACAAAAATGCAGAGAAGAGAGAAAATAAGTGAAACAGAGAGGACAGAAGTATGATGGGAGATGGCTGATGCAATGCATTTGCACACATCTCTCCCACTCCCACTCCCCCTCTCTCTTTTTGCTTTCCTCTCTGGATTCCTTCTCCTTCTGGGCATTGCGTAAGGCAACAACAGCACAGCCCACGCATCAAACCAAAACAAACAATCCAAGCGAAAAAACAAAAATTTGCGGGTCGGGCTTTGAATACCCTTGCATTTCGGTGGTGTCTCCGTGTATATGTTTGTAAATTTCATCCGATTTCAATAAATTATACACTTCCCCATAAATATAGGGAACCAATTTAAGAGGCTGGACGAGCCGCTAGTTTCGTTCTCTGTTAAATTCGGTACACTCTCTGCCGGTAAGGGTATAAGTAATGCCGAAGTAGGGAAAACAAGAAATGTTGATGCTGTTTTTGCCATTCCCCCATGGGAGAGAGGAGACGAGACGAGCAAATCATGTAAATTAGCAACGAACACAACTCTGTGTGTGTTTATGTGTTTGTGTATTTGCTTACGCCCCCTCCGATACAAATTGGCAAACGACACCTTGCCATATATCCATATCTATTATGCGCCCTGGCCGTCATCGTTCGGCGTCACCGTCGTCAAACGATATTTCGATATTTCAAGGTTAATGACAACGAAGAAAAGCCAACGCGAAATAAAAATCTGTTTTTAGTTTGCCATTAAAAAAACGATTTCGAATATACAATACACACAAAGTATTGCCCAGAGTCAATGTTATACGAAAAGTTCAGCTGAAATGTTGTGCCAAAAACCACGAAAATTCACAGCTAGAATCACGAATATTTCATGAAGTAGCAAGCAAAAAGCGCACAAAGCAAAACAGAAAAAACAAAAACAAGCTAAAAACATTAACCCCACATCAAAAGTGCCCTACACACTTTTTACCGCACCTTTGGTGAACGGTTAACCGAGCTTTTGCGGTTGGTTTTAGATTCCAATGGAAAAAAAAAACAACTACACGCCAGAGCCACAGCCAGGGAGAGCTTCGAAAGGAATGGTGAACAGATAAGAAGATAAGATCGATCCAGAGAGCCAACAAAGCGCTGTGAGGAAAGCTTGTGTTGCTTGAAGGAGCTTTTTGCTGAATGGGTTTTTATCCTGAATAATCTTATCGGGACTGATGATGACATTCCGCTGCAGTAGAGTGATTCCCAATAGTTTTTGCAATGCTTTTTCACGTTTTGAAAGTCCAACGAAGCATTTGCACATCATTCGAGACGTTTCATTACGATTGCGATTCGATTCGATTGGAGGCTCAACGAGTCCGCGCTGTGGATCGTTTGCTGTGGTAATAAATCCATGAATTGTGTTAATTTATATATAATTTCCATCTAATTGAGTAACGGGAGTGGCAGAGTGCGGGGGGGGGGGGCGTACAACTTAGCTTGACAGGAAATGCAATTTTTGCTTTAATTTAATTCCCTAAGCGATGCTCTCCCGCACAATGAAAACCACTTGATGCATGTGGAAATTCACCCTAAAGGGTTGCCTCTCCACTCCGTCTGCGGCACATCCGGAGCTCTCGAGCCCCATCGGTAGGGTTGGGGTGGAAAGCTCTGCGACAGCCAGCGGCTATCGTTGGTTTAACTTCAGTTAGTTTACCCATCCATTTAAGGTGTCAACAGTTGAACGAGTGCAGATGATGATGACTCTCTCACTTAATCATTCACTTGATAGATGTGTCAGAGATAGATAAAATAGAATCAGATATGCATGACAACTAGATATAACAATCAACTGATGATAGTTTTCTTCTACTCTTCCGAACATTTCCCTGAGGTTTTCAGGTGTCATAGAAAAGTCAGAGCTGATTGTAAAAGTGCAATCCAATAAATAAATGAAGTGCAATTAAGTTCGGTTCGTAGAGTGAATGATAAAGGGGCAATTGGGCAAGTCCAAAGTTATGGCGAGACTTTGTGTAACTTGAGAGAAAGAGCTTCAGCTTCGAATTTCTCGACTCGTGCGCAAATATTTGAACAGTCGAACACTTGAGATGGTGGAGAAGCCAGCCACACACAGCTGGCGATGCTGGTGACTACATTTCGTTTTGTAAATTAAGTTCTTTAAACAAATGAAAACGAAAATGGCCATAAACAAATAACAAAGCATAATTGCTCATGTTCGGGCTACCAGAGAGAGAGAAAGAGAGCTCCAATACCAGTCCCAAAAGTACAGTATTTCCCATGTGATGGACGACAGTACCGACCTCCAAATTCAATTAACAGCATTCGCCAGAGTCACTCGCAGCATTGATTGAAGTAAAAGCGAAGCAGTAGCAGAGGCAGCGGCAGCGGCAGAGGCAGAGGCACAACTAGTGAAGTGATCATCACAATTGGTAGGAGGGGGTGTTGCGTGGTGTTGTGTTGTGATTCAATTAGAGCCATAGACACAGCCGAGCAGAGCCACAGATAGTTTTCAGCTTCGACCATCATTGGGCAATTGCGTTAGCTGATGATTATGATCGACACTGTCAACTGTCCAAAGTTTATATAAATATATATAGTTGGCCCAGCGATCGGCCCATCGATCATAGCAGAATAACAATTGAAATTTCATGTTCTCCCATTTTCCAACAGTCTCTGTTCCCATTTAATTATTCTTTTCGCTTACCTAGAATGGCGGGTAAAAGGTGTCGAAAGAACCGATAGACAATGATTAGAACTGGGCACTGGTTTCTTTGTGCAAAAAAATAGCTTCAAAAGTCGCAAATTTAGTTATCAGAAAGCTTTCGCGCTCTTTGTGTCAGTCTCTGCGAGTTTCTAACACCGGAAATGTCCCGCAAAGAGCGCAGCAGTGTTGAGGCACATTCTCGCCGCTCTCCTTACTGTAATTCCAAGCTTGAATTTGTAATTTAACACAAATATTTTGTTCTTAAATATAAATAGCAGCACTTTAGGGCAGGAGTTGCTTTTTGTTGGTTATAAAGAAGGAGAGAGCAGCTCAATTCACGACTCCCATTTTGCTCCCATTTGTGTTCCTTAATTTTCTACATATTTTGCACCTACTGCTCGTGGTTATGTGATCCAGTAGAATGTATTACTCATAGACAAAAGACGTGTGTGTATTTTGTGTAAATTATTAACTGTGCAGGGGCCCTGTTGTAGGGTGGCCCCAAATTGTAGCAGCAAATTCATTTCGAACACACAGACAAATATGCCTATCAGCGAGGTGTGTGTGTGTTGTGTGTGTTGTGTGTGCGTGTGTGCTTTTGTGTAGTAGATAAGAAACACCTTCAAAGATAAGAGTAGAAACTGAGCGATTTCCAACTTATCAGCATTTCCAGGTTGAACGTTTAGCCGAGCAGAAGCAGAAGCAGAAGGGGTCCCACCGCTCCGCCGAGTGCGAAACGAGAAGCGAGAACACACAAACAGAGCAAAGAGAACAGAAAAGCAGAGCGCAGAGAGAAGAATGTGTAAAGAGTGCGCGTTGAAATACAGAACATAAGAAGGCAGCGCAAAAAGTGATTGATTCAAGTAATATGAGTGAAGAATAAACCTTCAGACAAACGTCCAACCCGAGAACCCACGCGACACACACATCAACCATGCGAAATATCAGAAATCTCAAGGATCCCACCAATGGGTTGGCGATGCTGCTGCTAATGTTCCTCTGGTTGGTGGTGCCCGGACATGCGGAAGTGCCGAAAGTCATTTGTCGCGATCATGACACCACCATCACCTGTGACTGCAACAACGAGGAGCAAGTGAGTCACCCAACCAACCCCTAAAATGACTCAACCACAACCAAAACCGAACCAATCTTATCCCCTGTTAGGCCATGGTCTTGCCCCAGCTGCATGGTGCCGTCTTTCAGGTGGAGGTGCGCAATTGTCGCGATCTGGTGGTGGAGGCCAATGCTCTGAGCCAGACCGAGGGCCTGCGCAAGATCTCGTTCCGACAGCTGGGCCAACTGGTGCTGCGGGAGTACGCACTGACTGTGCCCCGCTATGCCAGCAACAAGGCTTTGATTGTCGAGTTCGAGGCGGTCAATGTGAAGCTAATCGAGTCGCATGCCATCAACGGGAACATCGAGGAGATCTCATTTGTGGGTGGACGCATCGAGCAGATGCAGCCGTTTGGTTTCACCACCACCAAAAACAGTGCCATATTGCTGAAGCTCGACGGGGTGACCATTCAGCGGATTGAGGGGCAGGTGAGTGGCTTGGATTATGCACCCAACTGTTGTACGAAATGTTCTGCTTTCTGCTTTGTGCTAGGCCTTTAAGAAGTTTGCCGTGGAGCAGCTAACCATCGCCAATTGCCATTTCCTGGGCGATCTGCCCACACGTTCCTTCTACGAGCTGGAAGTGCTCCACGAGCTGAGCATGCGCAACAATCGCTTCCAGGTTGTGCATTCCCATGCGTTCTCCTTTAAGCGTAAGTACCAGTGCACATGGCCACGCCTGACATGACCAACAGCTGCCGATGCTTCTTTCAGTTGTCTCCAAGCTGAGCCTCAGCGATAATCACTTTGTGGCTGTGGACGGCGAGTGGCTGGAGGCGCAGATACGGGATGCTGTCACGCTGCGTGGCAATTACTTTGGAGCCGCCAGTGAGATAGCCTTCCGCAGCCTCGCAGTCCATCGCAGCTATCAGCTCAGTGAGCGGCTGGAGCTGCGCTTCCACAACAATACCCTGCGCAGTGCGCGTCCTGACAGCAGCGGACAGCAGGATGTCGCAGCACAGCCGCTGCACTTTAACGAACGCTTTGCGCTGAGTCTGCGCGAGTTGCGCTACGAGAATGCCTGGAGCTGTTACCAGATGGACACCAGCGTGGAGCCGCCAGTGCCGCGCTCCGACTTCTTTCGCCTGCACAGCGAGCAGCTGCTGTTCCCGCGGCCACCCACCGCAGGTGGGGTGCAAAAGCTTGTGCAGTTTGTGCCGCTCCGTCAGCTCATGCCCGAGCAGTGCAAAACGACCAGCTATGCGGCGTACATAGTGACGGGCAGTGTGCTGCTGGCTCTGCTGTTGCTGCTCCTTTTGCTGCTGTTGTGGTGGCGTCTGGCACAGCGGCGTAAGCGGCGCAAGCTGGATGTGGTGCAGCCGGAGCCGCGCACCTACAAGGAGACACAAATTGTATACCAAATCGAGAACGCTGGCCTGCTGAAGACTGATTTGTAGACAGGACGCACACACAAAGACAATTATAAGCACAGAGCTAGAGAGAAGCTACCACCCTTGAACACACACACCGAACACACACCGAACACACACCGAACACACACCGAACACACACCGAACCACCAATCCACCAATGAGTGACCTTTTGTTGTACCAAAACCATAGCCTAAAACATAGTCCTAAATAACTAGCACATAAATATTAAATATTATATTATATTATATATGTATCGATGTAAGTCGCCCTGTAAATAGTTATGATAGATGGGGGGATGGGATGCGGCATCCAGCTATGACGAAATATGCGAGCATATTGAATAAATGGAGCAACGAACGCTTATCGTTTATCGTTAGTTATCGATAGAAAACGATAAGCACGCATTCAAAGCAGAGACAAAGCCAGAGAGTGCTCTTGCAATGAATTCAATGCATAAGCGTGCCGAAGGAATATTCAAATGTTTATCGTTAAGGCAGCATTTATCGATAGGCAGCGATAAGTGATCAGTTTGTAATCAGAAAATACAACTTACCCAATGGGCAGATATGGTTCCAGCGCTTGATGTACATTCAGATGTGGATCGGAGAGTGCAAATCCCTTGGAAAGCAGCGAATGATGCGCCATAATCGTCTCCTCAACGCCACTCATGTCCTCAACATCCTTGTCCTCTGTGGTTGGATATTAATTGGATTATTTATGGCTTATTTTGGATATGTTTGCCCCACCTGGCATATTGAGCTCCTTCTTCATGAGATTGGCACAGCACATGCCGCCCAAATAGGACAGCTCCTGCTCCAATCGTATCAAGCACGAATTGCTGCCATTAATCTGAGCGAGAGAGCATCAGCATGAATATGAGTGGGATAGCGAGAGAGCTGGAGCGAGAGAGAGAGTACTCACAGCCGTGGGATTGTCATAGCCCACCACCAGGCACTTGAAGCCATAGCGATTGTTGTGCGGATCCTGGGCATACAGCGAGGATGTCTCCAGCGAAAACTCCACACAGTTTCCGGGCACAACCAGAACACTCATCAGCCAATTGGAAGCGCTGCAAGCAAGCAAAGCAATGAGGAAGAGTGGCAGTGGCACAAAGGTTTCCTGTCTGTCCTCCCACTTACGTGTTAAACTTCTTCACCACAATCCATTCCCTGTCACTGGCGTCTTGGGCCCGCAGCAGGGAGGAGGATCCACTGCCACCAGTCGCTGTGCCTGGAGTGCGGCAACAGCTGGCCATCAGCAGCTGAGCATTTGCGGAGCGAGTTTTGTTGGCCGCTGCCCCAGCCATCTCCGCTGCCGTGGGTATCACTGTCCTGCGTGTGTCCGTCGTCGCACTGGGCAGATTATTGTCCAGCATATCGTAGTAGTCGTCCGTTTGGGTGGCGGCGGGCTCGCCCGCCTGCTCGGCCGGTCGCATGGGTATGGACAGCAGCAGATAGTCCTCCAGCTGGGCGGTGCCCGATTGGCCATCAAACTCGATGGTCATCCACTGGACGCAGGGCGGAAACTCGACGCGGTAGCAACTGATGCTGGCACTGCGATACGGATGCTCGCTCTCCACCATGCAGTAGTGATTGCTGGTGGTGCTGCTGGAGCCACCAGAGTGGCTGGAACTGTAGCTGCCAGCTGCTGGAGGTGCTCCTGCTCCAACCTCTGCCTGTTCTGCTGGAGCCGCCTCGGGCGGATGAGGAAAACTGGCAGCTGCTGCTGCTGCTGCTGCCTCTGGCTGGCGCTGCTCCTTGGACACGTGCAGTTGGTTGAGCGCCGCAATGTGTGGCAGAATCTCCTTGATCAAGCCGAGTATCTGCACGGAGCTCTTGGGATCGCTGCAGGCCAAATTGGACATGTGAGCGTAGACCAGCGGCAGCAGCGTGTGGAACATGTTCGAGGCGGACAGATTGAAGACCTCCAGCAGCTGCAGAGCGGCCACGGGGCAGCCACCACCTGCCGGCACGCCTCGCGCCGCTTCACCCAGCACAGAGGCTGCTGCTCCTACGCCAGCAAAGCCACTGCATCCAGCTCCAGCCGCAGCATCGATGGCCGCCGCCGCCTCCTCCGAGTCCGAGTGCACCAGCAGCGATTGCTGCTGCTGCTGCTGCGCGAACTGTGACACTTGTGGCATCTCCTCCTGGGGCGCTGCTGTCGGCACTGGCTGCTCGGCCACCTCAAAGTCCACACGCTCATTGCCATTGATGGGCACAACGCTCTGCAGCTGTCCCTGTCCCTGTCCCTGTCCATGGCTCTGGCTGGGTATTTGCCCATTGGCCAGATCGTCGGAATCCTCCTCCCCGATCTCGGTGGCACCCATTTCGATTTCCATTTCGAACGGATTCGTTGAGCGCTTGTCAAATGTCAGCGTTTGCATGATGCCCTTCGAAAAGGACTCAATCCGTCTGCCCAGATCTCGGGCGGTGGAGTTCTGCGGATCTGCTGCTGCTCCTGCCGCTGCCGCTGCCCCTGCCCCTGGCCCTGCCCCTGCCGAGCTGGCCGGCTGCTGTGACTGCGGCTGTGGCTGCGGCTGTGGCTGGGCCGCAGTGCGTGAGTTGTTGGCCCAGTTAATGTCCATGTGCTCCTCGATGGGCGTTATGTTGTGCTCCGAGTCGATGGTCTGCGTGTGATTCGAGTTGGAGCTGCTGTTGTCCGAGGGCGAGCAGGAGGCGGCCATCGCATTGCGTGCCATAATCAGCAGCTCGGTGCACTTCTTGGTTATGTCCGAGGCGATCTGCAGCGCCGTGTCCCGCGTGGAGACCTCGTGGGCAATCAGTTGGCTGCTGGCAGCCAGCATGCTGGCAGCATCGGCCGCTGCCATGGCCGTCGAGCCGGAGCCCACGACGCCCGCCTCCAGCTTGACGGGCGTGCTGTAGTACAGGATGCACGGCAGCTGGCCGCGGGCCGGCGTCGTGCCATTGAAGCTCAGGTCGCAGGCATAGAAGTGGAAGTTTGTGCCGCACGGACCGCGCACTGTGGGCAGACCCGAGTCGCCGGAGCAGGTGCGTGCCCCCTGGGAGCAGAGGCGCAGGGCGTAGCGGGCATGCTCCTTGATTTGCACGGGATGCTCGAACTTGATCTCCGCCAGATCGTTGTGCACCGCCTCCTGGTCGTAGCTGCCCGACACCGACTCGAGCGTCTCCCATTTGTGCTGCGGCTGCAGGTCCACCGTGTTGTCGAAGAGCAGCTCCAGCTGGTAGTCGTAGCTGCCCGAGCCCGTGTAGACCATGGCGCCGGCTATGGCGATGCCCGACCGATCCACCGAGAAGGCAATGGCATCGGGGCCAAAGTTGCCCGTGTTCCAGGTGCGACTCAGGTCGCAGCGGGCGAACCGGGCGCCCGTCGAGTGCAGTGTGCGCGGCGGCAGAAACAGCTTGTCGTACTCGCCCATGGCCGTCTGGTAGACGATCTCGGCGAGGACGCGGGCCAGCAGGTGGCAGCAGTTGTCGATGAGGCCCTGATTGATCCACTCCTTGCCCGGGTAGCTGCCCTCCAGGCTGCGGCTGTATATCGACTCGATGCGCTGCCGTATGGGGCTGGCAATGATGTCCAGCAGCCGCACCAGCACGTCCTTGAACGTCCACGAGCTGATCAGAAAGTCGCTCTTCTCCTGCTGCGTGCGGTAGATCATCTGCTCGACCAGTATGGGATACTGATGCGCGTCCGTGGAGGAGAGCATGGGCAGGCCCGAGTTGTCGCTGGGACTGATGATCGACTGGCGATCGTTGCCGGGCGCACTCAGCAGCGAGAAGGTGGCCCGCAGCTTCACCGTGGGCGAGCACAGGCCCGCCAGAATGGCGCTCAGCAGGCGCGAGTGCAGCGCACCGCGATCCATCTGCGCCAGCAGATCGCACAGGCAGCTCCACTTGAGCGAGGAGGTCGGATAGAAGGCATCGAAGCAGGCGACAAAGCTCAGATGGCACTCCTCCAGGATCTCCAGCGTCAAGGCATAGCCTGCAGAGGGATTACGATTAAGATTGCGCTTCCTCCCGCCACTCGCTGCCTCACCTTCATCTGTGGCTATGTCCTTGAAGATGTCGTCACAGAAGATGCCAATGAGCAGCGCTCGCACATTGCCCACGCACTCGGCCAGTTGGATGTTCTCGAGATTCGCTTTCCGTGTGACCGGCGTGCCTGTGCCAGCGGCCGTGCAAGTGTCAGCGCCACCGCCTCTCGATCCACCAGCGCCCGATGTCGACGCATGTTCGCCGAAGTATTTGGACACTGTTATGGGATTGGGCACAACGCGGGGCACATGTTTGTCTGGAAGCAAGGCGAAAGCTTAAGTGGAGGACTCTTACGCACGCTGTGAATGTTCCACTCACCTTTGCTTGACTTGGACTCCAGTTTGGATAGAGCAGCGGCCACCATGCTGCCACCAGCAGCACTGCCGGATGGGCCAGAGGAGCCGCTCTTGGTGCTGCGACCAGCGTTCCCACCTGTCGCATTGCTCGCTCGCTGTGGGTATATCTCGTTGGTGTACTTGCGCAGCAGGCGCAGACAGGACTTGTTCACGTAGCCGAGATACTGCAGCGACTGCTGCAGCTGCAGGGGCCGCGAGCGATCGCTCTGCTCGCGCAGCTGCGTCTTGAAGCTCTCCCAGGACCAGCTGAGCAGCACGACCAGACTCTCGAAGCACTCGCGGCTGACGCTGTTGGCAAAGGCGCGCGATATGCGCTGCACGGGATCGGCGTCCATGGGCGCGGGCGTCTGCTTGCAGTCCTGGGTGACCAGGCGGTACAGAATGGCGGGTATCTGGCCCGAGTTGACGTCGGTGCCGTTGTTGGCCTTCTTGCTGGACTTGAAGGAGAACACCACCTGGTCCTCGGTGGTGACCGACGCCTGACCGCACGAGCCACAGTCCGAGGAGGGTCCCGCGATGCGTGCCCAGACCAGATACCAGCGTCCCGCTGCCGCACTCACCGGCTTGGGCAGCAGAATGTGGTGCTTGCTGCGGGCGGCGCACTCGTACGGCACCTCCTTGGTCTCGCTGAGGAGGACGCCCTCCTTCTCGTAGCCGCCGCCGTCGGTGCCCAAGTCGAAGAGCTTCACCTTGCAGCTGTACTCGCCGCGTCCGCCGAACATCCCGAAGCCGCACAGCACAATGTCCGTGTCCGAGGCGAAGCGTATGGCCTCCACGCTGTGTCCGGAGTAGCCCCAGCCGCCGCCGAAGTTGTCGAAGCGATTCACCACCTGATAGTCGCCGCCCGGCGTCTCCGTTGCGGGGTGTATGGCCTTGGGCAGCGTCTGCTCGAAGCAGTACGGTATGTTGTCCTGCGCGGAGGTGAGTATGTCCAGGCAGGCGAGCAGATTGAGGGATCCCTGCGAGCGCGAGACGCGCGCCTCCGCCTTTATCGGCAGCGACAACTCCGGCGAGAGCAGCGCCCTGTAGTTGGCCGCATTCTGTGGGGGATTCAAAGGGGTTTTAGCAGGTCATTCGAGGGGTATGCGTTCGGGATTCGTACCTCATCGCTTTCGGCTATGTCGCTGGCCACCACATTGTGGCAACGAATGCGCCGCGAGACGCCATCAAAGACCCACAACACATTGTAGCTGGGATCCATGGCAAAGGCCAGCTGCTGCGGAGATTGCAGCTGCTCGGACGGCGAACCGGGCGCACCCATTTCGAGTCGCTGGCGCAGAAATCGACGCGGGCGCGGTATGCAGCCGCCGCTGCCGGAGGCCACCACGGCCACACCGCGCTCCTCGGGCTCCTCGAAGATCTGATTGCGTGCCTCGTGCATGCTGCGCGACATCTGCTCGTTGATCGGCACGCCAGCGGTGGCCGTGCCCGCCAGTGCAGTCAGCAGCGAGGACGAGGCATGCGCCACGGGCTCTGCCAGCGCTGGTGAGGCCATCACAGGTGTCGCCGCATCCTGCGGCTGTGGCTGCGACTGTGGCTGTGGCTGTGGCTGCGCCTGCATCAGCTGAATAAAGTTGCTCTGGCCGCGATAATGCGCCGTGCAGCTGCCATCGCGCCTGTTGATGGACAAGGTGTGAAAGGACAGCGGTATGCTGGGCACAAGCACTGCAAGACAGATTGAACAGGAATTAGCACAGAGCGAGAGGGGCGAGTGGGTTGGCTGCTGCTCACAAATGGTCTTCCTGTTGGCCACCACATGCATTTTGGGCAGCATTTGGGCGGTGATCAGCGACTCGTCGATTTTGATAAATGTCTGATCCCCATTGGCGCCGATCCACGTGACTTTCTTGCCGAAACTGGGACCCAGGCCGCTGCAAAGAGAGGGGGGAAAAACGCAATTAGAAGGCAGTTGCCGCAGCTGGACCAGCGCAGCTTACAATACAGCTGCCGGGGAGCAGTTCCAGAGAAACTTTTGCCTCTGCGTCAGCACGGGACAGGCGAAATTGGGCATCAATGGTGGCAGCTCCTTGCTGCAGCTGGGCAGCACACTGCTCTCCGGAGGAGCAGCAGCAGCTGGAGCATCACTGGCACCGGCTGCACTCGAGGCAGCTGTGCTGCTGGGCTCCTCATCCGGCGGCTGGCCTGGACTCTGGCCTGGTCTCTGGCCCTTGTCCACATTGGGCCCAAAATCGCTGGGCAAACGGCCCAGCTGTCCCTTCTGGTAGTTGCCAAATGTGTAGACCATTCCCTTGTGGGTCAGCAGCACCGAATGGTTGCTGCCGGCGGCCACCTGGCTGATGGCGCCTTGCACTTGCACCCGCACCGGACCACTGACCGGCTGCAGGTCGCCGCTGCCCAGCTGTCCGTACTGATTGCTGCCAAAGGTGTAGACCTCGCCGGCCAGCGTCAGCACGACGGTGTGATGGAGGCCGCAGGCCACTTGCACCACCGGCGAGGCGCTGGGCAGCTGCAGCAGCTGCGGTGCCAGTGGGGCCACACGCGGTGGATCCTTGTCCAGGTCGGTGGGTGTTGCGGCGCCACCGCCAGCGGCGCCTGTCTCCAGCTCGCAGGGTTTCTTCTCCTTGCGTCGCATGAGCAGCGTCTTCGAGCGCTGCTGTCGCTGCTGCACCTCGGTGGACAGAGACTTGAGCTCCCGATTGGCATCTGAAGCGAAAGAGGAGGAGGAGGAGGATGAGGATGAGGATTAGCTGTGGGGGAGACGTTCCACACACGCACCATTATCGTTATCCTGCAGGGCAATGCACGTGGCGCACAGACCGCACTTGGCACAGCCCGCATCGCCGTGTCCACAGGGGCAAATGCTGCCCGCCAGCCGCTGTTCGAGCGGCACATTCAGCGCCGAGACGCAGCTGACATTGTAGCCTGTGCACTCGCGGCAGACAATGCAAACGCGGCACTGGCCCTGCACCAGGCTGTGATCGTCGTAGTCGCACAGGGCGGAGAGGTCCAACTTGTAGCGCTTGTCGGGCGGCAGCAGGGCGGCAAAGCAGGAGGCGGCCGAGGAGGAGGAGGCCACATCCTTGACGGGCTGCAGCTTGTTGAATATGCGTCCGCACTGGCCCTTGTTGTTGAGGCCGAACGAGAAGAGCTGCCCCTTGGCATTGAGGGCCACGCAATGGGCCTTGCCCAGCGCCACTTTGGTGATGTGCTGGTCCAGCAGCTCGGTGACAAAGCCCATGGCATCGCAGTGGGCCGTGTCCTTGCCGTACATGATCAGCTTGCCCGCCTTGGTGACGAAGGCCGAGGTGCCATTGTTGCAGGCGGCATGCACCACCACGTGGCCATCGATTTTGGTCATCTTTTTGGGCTTGACGGCCTTCGGCTGGCGCCGGTTCTTGCTGGTGTCCCCATCCTCGCCGCGTCGTGCCGTGCCGGCAAAGAAGACGGTCCCATCGTCGTTCACCAGCAGCGCATGGATGCCATCGTGCCCGACGGCCACATGGACAATGTGCGCCGCCTTCGATATGATCAGTTCGGTGAGCTTCAGCGAGGGCGTGCGACCCACGCACTTGAGGCCCAGCGCCGTCGACTTGCCGTAGTAGTAGACGCGTCCGTTGCTGGCCCGCACCAGGCCGAACTCCTTGCCGCAGGCCATGCCCAGCACATCGACATCCGCGTCGCGGCAGGTGGCCGGCAGCTTGGGCTCGAAGCTGTTGTGCGACGACTGAATGCGCTGCACCTGATGCTGGTTGAGCAGATCGTCCTCGAAGGCCGCGTAGCCCAGAGTGCGGAATTTCTTGCGTGCCAGCTGCAGCGGCAGCTCGAACGGCTGCGGCTCGCTGCTGTAGCTGTTGTGGTACAGATTCAGCTTCTTCACCACCAGCGTATCCTGCGCACAAAAAGGGTTACAGAATGAACAATGAAGCGTTTCAGGGCTGCGCCCCACACTCACGTCGCGGTTGCTGCAGATGGCATGCAGTGAGTCGTCGTCGGTGAAGAGCACATAGTTGATGCCCTCGCGCATGGGCAGCATGTTCAGGGGACTCATCGACTTGAGGGCCAGCGTGTCGAGGCCCACCAGCTGCAGCTGATCGCCCGTGTTGCGGCGACAGTTCCTCCTGAAATACAAGTGCCCCGCGCTGTAGCCCAGCCAGGCGTTTCGCTCGCGCGTAAAGTCATCGTTCTGCGCGTACACATGCCCCTTGTAGGAGCCCCCGAAGCCAGTGCCGATCTTCAGCAGATATCCATCGTACAGCAGATACAGGAAGACGCCGTCGCAGGCCATGGCCGGGGCCGTTTCGGGCCCAGCGGGCCCCACCTCGGGCAGCTTCAAGGGGAACTGAAAAGCAAGAGCAAAAAGACATAGAACAAGGCCACAGCATGGGCCTGGGGCCTGGGGCATGGGCGACTCACCTCATCGATTAGCGAATTGTGCGGCACTCCGTGGCTATGAAAGTCCGGCCGTGTGGGCTTGTTCAGCGCCGCACTGATCACCGTGTGCTGCAGGGCGGCCAGCACTGCCGGCAGCTGGACAATCTGTGCCGAGAGCTGGCGCGGTGACATGAGCATGGCGGCAATCGCTTTGAGCATCTTGCCCGTGTCCCCCCGGGCAATGCACAGGCCCAGGAGAGCGGCACAGGCCATGGCCGACCAGTTGGCCTCAGCGCCAGTCGTGGAGTTGAGCGCCGCCGGCATGGTGGCCAGATCGAGCAGCAGGTCGTACAGCGGATTGATCAGCTCCTCCGGTTCCATCTTGAAGGACTCGGGCTGCTGGCCCTGGATAACGTCGAGCAGGGCCTTGAGCGCCTTGGTGCAGAGCAGCGGCTGGATGTGGCGGGCGTCGGCGATCAGCTCGAACAGACTGCGCAGGCCGGCGCCCACGATGAGCGGAACGGTGGCATAGACGGGCTCCCGTTCGGTGGGCTCCTCGGTGTCCGAGTCCGCGTCGCTGTTGGCGCTGTCGCGCCGGTTGCGCTTGTCGCTGGAGCCACCCGGTCCGCCGGGTCCGATCACCACACCGATGAGGCCAGCGATGGCAGCGCCGCCCGGCGCTATGCCGGGCCCTGCGCCACCGCCGAGCGCACCGGCAGCGAGCGCCAATTGAGCGTGACATGTGCAGTCCAGAATGTTGCTGGCCAGGCAGCTGGCGGCGCACAGCAGGCAGCAGGACGAGTCCAGGTTGGCGGCCCACTTTTTCAGGCCCATGCCAGCCTCCCGGCCGGCACCGCCGCCCTCCTGCAGCAGGGCGTAGCGCGTCTCCGCCTCGAGGACTGCGGTGCGAATGGCCGAGAAGACGGCAAACTTGGAGGCGTTCGGCTCTATCTCGATGTGGCCCGCCGGGAACGAGGGCATGATCAACAGCTGCTCCTTGACCAGCGGCGGATCCAGGGGGTTCACAATGCCGCCAGGATTCCCATCCAGCACGGCGGCGGCAGCTGCGGCCGCCATCGCTGCCGCTGACTTCTCCTTGCGGCTTTTGCGCTTGGTGAGGGTTCTCCTCTCATTGTGGGTTCGTCTGCGTGGGCGGCCAAGAGGGGAGGTGGAGTATCGATTAAACAAATGTGCGTGGGCCGAACAAAAAAAAAGCGTGGGACATTCCTATGGATTCAGGCTTGCATTGAAGTAACGGGACTGCACGGCGCACTCGATATATTTGCAATCGGACGATGAACCAACGGTAATTGGAATTTGAAAGAGTGATGCAGGTCGCGGTCTCTTCGCTCTCGTCTCGTCTCGACTCGACTCTCTCTCTCTCGCGAATGGGATGGCAACAAACACAACACAAACAACAACACACACACACACCAAAATCGACAGCAATTGTGAAGCCAGCAGCTGGCACACAGCCGGGTCAGCTGATGCAGCGGTGCTGCCCACTTGTCGAGCCGATTTTTGAATAGGCCGCCGGGCGGCGACTCATTTCAACCCCGTTTTCGCATCCCCATCCCCGTTTGCCGGGGGTTGATTGAAGCCGGCGGAGGGAGGAGGGCGGTGGAGAGTGCAGCAACTGCCACTGCGGCTGCGGCTGGCGGTGGTTGGATCGATTTTTCAACGCCACAGCAGCAAAAGAGGGATAAAGCCATTGTCCTTTGGACTTATTAGGATTACCTGCGTGTTTGGTTTGTAAACAGCTCGTAGAAATGATCACCATACTTCATGGGATTCAATAGTCCCACCATATTTGCGGGCATCTTTCCGTCGGCGCGGTCAAATCGATATTTTCTTCTCTATATAGATATCTTTGTATATATATACACCTCTGTAAAAACGAGCTGCGTAGGCAGCAGGCAACCGTACCGTACCGAGGAGACCGTACACCGTACCGTTAGCGTTTAACAAGCGAAAATTAGTTGCGAACTTGGTTTTTGTTTTCTTTGGCTAATTTATTGCACAGAGTTTACGAACAAAAAAAAATTGAATTAAACAACTAAGAATTAACTATTTGGCATTGGCATTCTAATAAAATATTGCTAAAACTTGAACTTAACTATCGCCTACGCCATTTGCCATTTGCACTCCGCGGACACACACTTGCAGCAGGGGCAAGTAGCACAACATTTTAAAACTTTTCGATGCAAATGTCGATATATCGATGGCTTAAGCCGCCATTCGATGTTACGTGCGACTATCGATTGTTGGCAGATCCGGCCACTTTGCACTGTGCCACCCCTAACCACCGTCATTGCCGCTGCCCTTTAAATAATGTTCAACTTCCCTCAGCGGGAAGCCAGGATATGCAGTCTGGAAATATTATTGACTTTTCCTTGTTTTCGTCGCATGTCGACAAATTGCACCCTTCATGTCCTGCCAACTGCAGATGACAAATTCAAACAAACTATTTAATGTATCGATACCACTCTGACCAGCTGCACAGGTTGGCAGCACTGTGCAGCAGCTGTCAAAGGCGAAGAAGAAGCAGAGTACTGACAGCAGGGCCGCAACAAAATCGACGAGAAAACATTTTACGTAATTAATTTTGTGTGATTTTGAATGCTTTTACATGCCCTAACCGATGTTGTTTGTCTTACTCCTAGGATGGGCAACGCTGTGAATCACTATCTGAGACCAGATGTGACACCCGGTCCGGACGTGGTGCCCTCATTCGACCCAATGTTGGGATTTGAGTCGCGCAAGGAGCGCGTCATGATCGCCACCCAGGAGGAGATGGAATCGGTGAAGCTGCCGCTCGAGGATCGCGACTACTGTGCCCACAAGCTGATCGCCTACCAGGCCTGCCGCTCCGACAAGTTCCCCTTCGTCTACCAATGTGCGCACGAGAAGCACGAGTACTTGACCTGCGAATACGAGGACTATGTCCTCCGCATGAAGGAGTTTGAGCGCGAGCGTCGACTGCTGGAGCGCCAGAAGCGCCTAAACAAGGCTGCCTAGGTCTGCACTTGGCCTTTGCTGTTAATCCTTCACCCTCCAACACACCAAAACAAACAACCACGGCCCAGGCCACTAAGCTGCTGCTGCGTGCGGAGTGCAGGTTGCTGCAGCTGCCACTCCACACACACAACCACTGCCCGTTGCAGGCGAGCATTTCCAGCTGGAAATGTCAATAATAAACACCATGCTAGTAATAATGTGGATTGGATTGGCTTACTTTTTTTTTTAGTGAATTAAATGGAAAAAAACTGTTGAAAAAAAACCAGATTAAAGTTTTCTCTGGTGCTGGGCAGCGAGCAGATAGGAGCTGGCAGGCGCTCGGGGGCAGCGCAGGGACGATTGCACGGGCAGAATGCATTCCAATTTGGAATGGATAAAATGGATGCTCGATGCTTTGTTTTGTTTTGTTTAATTGATTTTATAACCTCTTAGTGTTGCTCTTAGAACTACAAATTGCTTTTGTTTAACAATGCCTCCTGCACAGCACAATCACACACTCACGCACGCAAGCACACACGTCGGTACACTCTGTATATATATGTTTATATACAGAGAAATTGTTTCAATGTTCAATAAATATGTTCGTTTGTATGTTTCTATATCCTAGGATGATGGCATGGCAAGCGGGGGCTCTTTACATACTAATTGGCATTGAAAATGTCCAAATTGAAGTTGGAAATGCTGTTGGACCTGCACCTGCACCTGGAGCTGGAGCTGGAGCTCTCGCACATCTTTGGTAAACTCTTCACCGTATTGCTGTCTCGTCGAAGCTGCATCAAATGCCCAGCTTGCGCCACAGATGATGCATGCGGCCGTGCGTCTCAAAGATGCTGCGCAGCATGAAGACCTGTATGAGGCCGACGCCAATCATGGCGCTGATCTGCAGCATGGACCAGTGGTTGACCTTCTGGAAGTTCGTCTCCGCCAGATTGCGGTCGCGGGCCTCGTGCGAGCGCAGCATGTCCTGCAGCTGGCGGGCCTTGTTCAGCTGCAGGCGAATGCGACCGATAAAGTCCATGATGTCCTGCACCTTCATGTCGTAGTACTCGTCGGGCGTGAGATCGGCCAGATCCTCGTTCCACTGCGTATCCCCATGATGCTGATCGCCCTCTCGCTCCACAATCAGCTCGAAGAAGACCGTCTTGCGGTTGATCATGCTGAAGCTGTTGTCGAAGCAGAAACGATAGTCGCCCTCCTTCTCCACGTCGTGGCGGTGCATGTTCTCCGGCTTCTTGAAGTCGCTGACTATCACCAGGCCAATGGGATCGAGCAGGGTGAAGCTGATGTCCAGATCCCCGTGCCCGCCATCGATCACCTGGTACTCGAAGTCAATCGTCTCGCCCTGCTTGACGCTATGGTACAGGCACTCCGTCTTGCGCGCATCCACATAGACGGTCATCTCCTTGTCGTAGCCATTCGCCGGCTGCACCAAGCAGAACACCGGCAGCAGGAGCAGCCAGGCCAACAGCTTCACTTGCGGCTGCATTGGGGAGAACGGAACAGAACGAAACGAGCAGTGAGTAAGCGCTACCAAAGCACGCACACATTATCTATATCTTGCCTTTATCGTGCTTTTTTTGGGGGGCACGCAGCGTCTTTTTTTAATATTTTTTTTGTGCTTACCGTTTTTTGCATAGCGACTAGTGACC
The DNA here is from genome assembly GCF_008121235.1 of Drosophila subobscura. Classification (NCBI taxonomy): domain Eukaryota; kingdom Metazoa; phylum Arthropoda; class Insecta; order Diptera; family Drosophilidae; genus Drosophila; species Drosophila subobscura. The sequence continues at coordinate 16,787,953 of NC_048530.1, read as the reverse complement.
AATGTGACCGCGAAATGATCGATCTAATATACCGTCCGGGCGTTGAAAATATACCGAAATATACTTTTCGATTTCCAAATATACCGAAAATATAGCGGAGTCTTAAATCATATTCTTCGAAAGATATTTATTTAACTCACTCAACCACCCGTTTCTAACTACTGGTGCTTTCATCGAGCATTGATAATCATTATTAACAAATCGCATCACATTATTAAATGTTGCCATTAATGCTGCCACATGGTGGCCATATCACTAAAAATTGCTAATAATAAAAGACGCCAGATGGCGCTTCGATAAACGTTTTCTCAAATTCAAATATTTGAAATTGTTGAATAATCGCAGAGGGTAAGAGCGTAAGCCCCTGCCTTGCCCCATTTTTCGGCCCAGTGGCATTCCACTTTCCATACCTGATACCGTCCACGGTCTGTCTGTTGTTCGCCTTGTCCTTGTTCTCATTTTCATTCGATTTGTTTACATTTCTTTTCTTCTTGTTCCATGTTCTCCTCTTTGGTTTTTGTGTGTTGCCCATTTGCCTTTGCTATCAGTTGGGTGGGACCCAATAAAACTACAATAAGGTATTCAAATTAGTTACATTTGTGTGACAATTGTTGATTAGAGCGGGTGTGTGGTGTTGGGGGGGTAGGCTTAAACTCATTCACGCGGAAAGTGGTGCTCTTTGGTCAATGGGATCCGAAATCACATGCAACATTTTCAGGGCTAAGCGCACCCTAATCCCCACCCCACTCAATGCCACTTGACCACAAGCGCTATCAAAATTCTATTTATCATCATTACTTGATTGAGTTCATTTCCTCTTCTTTGGGTTCTTTTTTGTAACAACCTAATTGCGTAATCAACCGCTCCCCCGCCCTGCCTTGCCCACCCCCACAGATATGGCAATCTTATCGTAGCTCGGAGAAACGGAACGAAATGGATCGGGTACGCGTACCGTTAGCCAGTCGCCATGACGTTGATAAAGCGCCGGCGAACCGATTAGATTAACAGCAGTTGCCTCTTGCCTCCTGCCTATTATCCATCTAGCCACATCCACGTATTATGCTCCATCATAAATGATTTGGTTATATTGTATGACATATGAATACTTCAGAAGGTGCTTTGAAAAGCAGACCCCGAATGGGGAAATAATAAATATGGGGAGCTAAAATATGGGGAAATTGCGGGAACTTACTTTTGTCTATTTTCTTTAAGAAAGATTCAGGACTTGCCAGACGCGGTAGAGATTTGTAAGTTTTAGGCGAAAATCTAATTGTTTCTTATCATGGCGCTGGGGCTGGTTCTGCGTCACGTAAGCCAAAATATGACGCAGGTGTGTTCTGGCAAAAAACATGCATGCAAGTACATAAATCATAGAACTTGGAAATGGCAAGAAAAAAACAAAGACAAGACAAGCACAGCAAAACAGTTTTCATCATCATAAATTACAAACATACTCGCAGTAGTTATCCTTATCGATGCTACAACAAGAAACACCGCACCGCACCGCACCGCACCGCACATACCCCATCCACGCCTGCTACCTCAACATGAGTTTGAGCCGCGGCCTGATTGCCTGGTAAATTGAAATAGTACTCAGACCTTGATCAATCAAACGTTTCTCCGACATGACCATCGATAGTGTGCACACGAAAAATTACAACCAATTGAAAACGCACAAAAAACAAAAGAAAACAAACAGAACAAATCGTGAATTGAGAAGTACCAAAGGCTTTTAGAAAGTGCTAGAAACGGCACTTAAAGCTCTTTAACCTTCAGCATGGATACCCAAGAAGAGAAGGTCGGGTAGGGCTGCCGCCCAGGGAGAGAGAGAGAGAGAGAGCGAGAAAGAGAACGAGCTGCTGAGAACAAGCAGCATGCCGGTAAAAGGACAAAAAGCACATGTGAAAAATTGCACGTGCAGCGGGAGAGGAGAGTTAACTGGAGTATTGCACAGCGCAGGCGTTGTCGAAACTTCCCCTAAATTCCCAAGAATAATTTTGCGGCGAATTGTGAGGAGAGCAAGAACTACCACCAGAGCGCACCACACCTCAACATCAACCTCAACACCTCAACCTCAATGCACCAATCCACCACCCCCTTGCCATGCACAGCAGATGCAAGAGAGAGCTGCTGCTATTATCCTCATCTTAAAAGAGCGAGGCGTATGAAGACGAAGAGTAATTGCGAAATAAAAACAGCTGCAGTTGATGTTAATGATAAGCAAACATATCCAGAAATATGTACATACATATTTATGTATGTACATACATATGTTCTTACATGTATGCATTTGTGTCAGTGTGTGCATAAATTAAACGTTTGAACTCTGACCCTTCTGCCCTGGCGACGCTTGTGGGGTTAAGGCTAATTGAGTGCACCCTAACAGTGCCCAAACAGCCACAAAACAATGTTAACGAGCAGACGCTGGCAAAGCTGCAGGCACTGCTAAACTGTATTTCGAATATTCGATGGTTAGCTTCTCCATCTTGGTTAATTTTTGGATAATTTATATTATCTATGCAATTCCCAGTTACTTGATGCATGTGTAAGAACATAAATGCATTCATATGTACGTCATACATGTAAAAACATCACATAACAGCGTCTACGCTTTGCCGTTACTCTTCTTTGCTCTTCTGTTCTTTTTTTGTGTTCAGGTTGGACATTTTCATGCCTTTTTTTGGGCACAGACGAATTCACTTTCGTGTGTGTTTCCCCCAAAAACAGCATTGTAACCAGAGCAGGCGGGAACTAGCCGAAATTTGTAAATATGCTCATATGTACATATGTATGTACATATATGTATAATTATGCACCTAAATATTTGCATACATACATATGTACATATGTATGCAGATATATGTATGTATAATCTGCGAGGAAGGTTCCTTCCTATTAAGCGTAAAAGCTGAATCTAAGCTTGGCCTACAGCTGTTATCTCTCTATGTACACATGTAAATACGTGCATTAATATATGTACATATGTACATACACATGTATGTATGTATGTACATACATATGTATGCTACCAGAATCGATCACCGGCGGTTGGGGGAAGTGGGGAATATATAGTATAGGCTATTCCTCAGAGAGTATGAGAGACAGAGTTTGCGGGATAGAGAGAGAGATTTTTTTGGTGTGTCTGATGCGTATAACCATATTTGGCATTGCATTTGTTCAACTGCAGTTGCCTCTTCCTCTTTCGCTGTGTACCGCTGCACAATAGAGAGAGACGGAAAGAGAACGAGAACGCAAACGTTGAGCAGCCGGCGAGAGAGAGCGCGAGTGGCGCATGAGCATAAACCGAGCTTGTAGCATAGGCTCTCTCCCCACACTCCCTCTTTTGCACAATGTCCCACACTTATGCATGCACATGCAGGCAAGCAGGCAGACAGACCGGAAAAGACCAGAGAAAGAGAGAGAGAGAGAGAGAGGGAGAGAGACAAGAATGAAATAATAAAAATAAATTTGAACTTGAACTTCCCGCAACCCCGTCTTGGGTGCGTTGCGTGTGAGCGTGTCCGTGTACCAAGTGTGTATGCGTGTTAGTGTTCATGCAGTGTCGACGCCCCCGCCCAAAAAAAAAGCCGGCGAAAAATATACATATGTATGTACATATCTCCATCCCACTCCATCCTTTTGCTTCTGCTTGATTTTGTATACCCTTACAGAGAGTAATTTTGACATATTAAAAATAAAAATGAGAATGTTCTCGAACAGTCGAATACATAAAGGAAAGACCCGTAGGAACGGTGGATCAGCGGGTTCCGGCCGTGGCTTAAGGCCTGCCTTTGGCTTGGCTTCTTTTGCTTTCCTCTCTTGGGCTTTGGTTTGACCATATTTGAACTGTTTATTGTCTACCTGTTCGAGTTCTCCACCCTATCTCTCTCTTTTTCTCTCGCTGTCTGTTGCCTTTTTTGAATCTTCCAGTCCATCATCTTCGTCTTTGCTTTCGTCTTCTGGATGGGTGCACGTGCATGCGCTTTGAATATTAAAAACCATTTCGATCGCTGCGAATGTACATACATAATCATTACTTGATTCATTTTCATCTTCATTTGGTTGCTGGTTTTCCCTTTTATCATTTTTATTTTTATTTCTTCCCTCATCCACCATCCTGCTGTGATCGGCATTCATAATGTGGCTCCGTTTCCGCAGCGACTGATCAAGTGTGTGTGCATATGTATGTATGTGTCTGTGTGTGTGTGTGCGCTTGTCTGCATATGGAGATTAGCTTATTCTGACAATGGGACTGAGCGACCAATTTCAGTATGAACTTCCTCTGCCATTTAAATATGTACATATGGAGATAAATACTATGTACATACATATGTACATATGTATGTGCATACGTACAAGTCATTCTGATTTAATATATTTAGCAACGAAATATTATCAGTTTAATAATGATCCTAATTATCAGTTATATAAAGATAGCAAACTCGCGTATTTCATGCTGCATATTAAATTATTTGTCCAGTTTATGATAGTTCATAACTGTTGTGCATTCCATCATTACATAGATGTCCAGAATTTGAGTACTTCCCCCTTCAAGCATTATCCCTGGACATGTCGGCTCGCACAATTTCAAGCTCAACCTTGTACAGGCCCGAAGGTGTTCAGGGTTGAATTGAAAAACAAAACCATCTCAAGGGAAACATTCTTTGCATTGATGATATGAGAGAACCTTCAGCTGGTGGGGTTTGTGAGCGTGTCCGCTGATAAGTTGGGGAAGCCCAACGATACTGAAAACCCAAAAGAATCCGATACGTGGTGTAATCACAGCCGTTTTGCCTTCATACGGAAACACCTGACTGTCTCTATCGGCTTACACACACACACACACGCACGCACAAAGGCACACTGCAGCCAGGGCCAGGTACAGTGGGGTATTTGGTATCGGTATCTTCAATTCGGAATTTTGGTTTTTGAAGCATTAGCTTCACGGTGAATGACTCATGACAACCCCTTGCCTTGCCCCCAACAAAAACACAATACAAAAAGTGCACTTCGAATTTTGCTCCTTTTTTCGAGCGATTCTGTGTGTGTGTCTTTTTGGGATTCATTGTTTTGTATGCTCTTGGGGCTTGGCGACGGAAGCGACAGCCACGCCCTTGCTGGAACTGTCATAAATTAACACCCAGCCCCAACCCCATGGTGGGATGGTCGGAAGGCAGTCGGAGAGGGAGCATTCGACGTCGTCTTAAAGGGATCTTTGAGATTGGGCTGTGAATGCCTTTCCACTTAAAGATTTTTATGAAATATTTATGTATGTATCATTAAAGCCTGGGGGTAATGACAGAGACAGAGACAGGGACAGGGCGGTACTTGAGTTTATCGAAGAAGACGATGGATGGAAGGCCGAGGCCTCTTAAGTTCTGTTATTTCATGAGTTTTGAGGCATCAATTTTAAAAGAAGATATTGGATGAGGGAAAATAATTCCGATTGTTCAAATAAAAAAGAGCGAAAGCTGATCTTTGGAAGTTATTTGTCAGTCGCAGAATACAAATGAAATAAACAAAAAGTCAGTCGAAAGAATTTGCAATGCTGGCACTCATTTCACAGTGTCAACACAATGCACTGGGTGCATGGATCCCATTGCCTAACGATTGTTTAGATTGGCCCCTGTATGTATAAGAATTCAATCCGACTCAAAGACTTTCCTCAGAATTCTTGCTCTCGATAAAGGTAGTGCCTCCCTAGAAATCTTTCTTTTAAAGATATTTATACTCACTCTCTCCCAGTGTGGCTTGGTGGCTTCTTCTTTCTGTTATCTGCTGTGGAAATTTGAATGTAACCGGAAGGCCCCTAGAATGTTTCAACAATGAGTGGCTACTTTTTGGGCATTTCCACCGATAAAATTGGAAGATTCTGCCCTGGGCTCTGGCTCAGAGGCTTAGCCTGATTAGTCAGTCCAACCACCATAATCATCAGCACCACCAACACATTAATAACAGCTGATACTCGGGGGTTACAGATTCGGTTGCATGTTGCCCCAGGACAGATCCGGGAAGCCGAACCAGCGCACCCACCCCCGGCCTGGTGGTGGTGGGACGGCTGTGACGGGTGCTCGGGCCTCCGTCTGGTGTTTGTTCTCAAGGTTGAGCCGCAGGCGACCCTCATTTTGGCAATCGCACAGTCCCATAAACAGATATCCCTCGGAATACGATTGCCCATTCCCTTTTTGGGGGTGGTAATTGTAACTGCCAAAAGCCACCCCTATACATACCCTATAGCCCGAACGGGTGAATCATTTCCACTGCTGTGCTGCTGCTTAATTTTTGGTTTTTATTTTCGTTTCATTTTGCCAAAAATTTCGCAGAAAATCAGGGAAGTGGAAACGGTGCACGGCACGTGTCGCTTTCACAAAAATTGATTGGGAAAATCTCCCAAAAACGAAGCAGATTGGCGATGAGTCATGCGCACAAAAATGTTTGAAGATGAATGCATTCAAGCAAATTGCATACCACTTTTGGTTTTGCTTTTCTTTTAGCGATTTTTGTTTGTTTCAAATGCTTAGAAATGGAAATGCAATTCGTTGCGGTCTGTTTCCACAGTCCAAAAAGCGTGCAAAGCGATGCTCAAGCGAGGCTGCCACTAGGCGGTCTTACTCTTACTCTCAAAGCACGAGGGGAAATGTTGGAGAAAAGCTCTGCACAATTGAAGATCGAAAGATTCCCAACGAATTCCCTAAAACAAGTCAAGAAATCATAACAAATTCCATTTATTGAAACAGCCAGATCGTGTGCACCCATGGGCCTGACACAACAAACGCAAAACAACTCCGTTATAATCCACTTGCAGCAGCAAACCCGGTTAACACACACATGCAAATGTTGGATGGGAAAATAAATACGGGTAAGTGGAGTATTGTTTCAGGTCAGGCCTGAAGCAGCAGCAGCAGCATCGTAAGTAAATTGCGCTGCACATGCAACAAACAAACACACAAAAGAGCAACAAAATGCTTAAAATGTAACTAGTACGAGAAAATACATCTGATCTGAATTAATAAACGAAACACGAACTAGAAGCAGTCTTCTTATTGATGTTCTTGGACTCAAAGAGTACTTAGAAGGGGGGTCCAGCGACCCACTGAATGATATTCTTCCACCAATCGCCCATCCCATCACTCTGTCTCATGGGTGGTAGCCCCGGTGGCACCGTGGAACGGTATCAAAATTTACTTTCGCAAACATTTGCCTAATAATTGGAAACTCCAAATAAATAAATGCATAAAAAACGTTTATTGTTGCTGCATGGTTCATTGTGGACATTGGTGCGGTGCGTTCACTGAAATTCTGATTAGCCAGTGAAAGTCTTTCCTCCATTTCTTTCGACTCTTTTTTTGGCCTTAAACCGTTAACCATTTTTGACTTGATCTGGTATTGTCGCGTTGTCCGGTTGCCGTTTTGTATGCGGACAACACTGGCGCCCGTTTTGCACTGAAGATCGCCGGATAACGGACAACGGACAACGGTCCGCTATTGGCATGAATGGCGTTACCTAATACACGTGGAGCAGTGGAGCAAGGGAAGGGAGGGCAAGGAAAGATCACAGATGATGCACTGCTTACCCTCTGGAGTGGAGCACACGCAAAAAGCTAAACAAAAAGGTCGCAACAACAATTTTTGTGACTGAATTTGGTGAAAAATGTACTCCCCCCTCCATATGGGGTACATCTGTTGACAATATGCCAGTGTAGCTCAGTGTTGTTTTTGGCTAGTTTCCTGAGAAGCAATGTGTAGTAAAACGGCGGATGCAACGCCTTTTACAGGCAGACACACACACACACGCACTCACACAACAGCAGTATCCCTAAAGCTCTCTGGCTTTTGGGGCGGAGGTCACGCCTACGATCAGGTTCACTTTTGTATCTGTGTTGTATATGGAGAACAATTTGAGTTTCCGCTTTTTGCGATGCCCCACATACAGCAGGTATATTTACTTTGACCGAATGCTTGCAACGCAGATGCACGATCAATCAGCTTTACGTTAAATATTTGCGATAAACTTGCAAAGGGTATCGAGAGCTTCGACCCAGCAGCTAGACTTCCTCTCTTGTATCGAATGTCGAAAATAGTTTTGTTACATTTTGTCCATAAACAACCATCACTCACACACACACACACACACACACACACACGCATACACGAACACGCATGATGCCATTGCATGTACATTTTTGGTACAAAAGCCGATAAAGGCTTCTCAATCGCTCTCGTTGTCTCTATCTCCCTCTGGCATTCGCGTTCGAACATCGCTCCATTCGAAATGCCAACGGCCAAAAACGGGCAGCGGTGTCGTCGTCATCGTTGACGTCGCAGCCAGCGCAGCTTAAGCGGCGACAGCTCAATGTCAATGGCTCTTCCAAGCTTTTGCTTTAACGAATATGTGTATGCGTGTGTGTGCGAAAGCAAACCCGAAAATACAACCAAAAGCAAATAAATTATACAAAAATTAAATAAAAAATGCCAAAAACGTTGACTCTTCTTTGGGTGTATGTATGTTGCTTTTTGCTTGTTTCTTTCGTTTCGTTTCTTTTCGTTGCTTTTATTTTTATTTTTTCGAGTTTTTTCTTTAAAATTGTATTTTTGCATTAATGGGCAGAGAGGACCTTACAGTCTCTCAATATTGTCGGCGTACAAGAGGTCCTTCACGAAAATTTTCGTAAATAAAACATGTATTACTTTGATAACATTGCACATCGCCCATTTCTTTGTAGTTATTGTACATATGTATGTACATATGTACATACAAATGTACATAAATATCTGTATGCATACGAAATGGATTTTTATAGCATTTGGCTCTGTATCAAAGTTTGATTGAATGATTGAGCAGACATGTGTACATACATATGTATATATTTACATATGTGAAAGTGAAACGTCCATAAAAATAGTGTCATATTTACCCGTTGACCGATTATTTCGAACGTTATCCCGTTAACAAATGTCTAATGTGTGTGAGTATGTTTGGAGGAGACGCAGTAAGCACAAAACTTTCATTGAGAACCAAAGAGAAAAAGGTGTACATATGCATGTACATATGTACATAGTATGTTTCAAGACTTTGAACACCCTTGTCGCGTGTATTTTGATTTTAAAAAGTCTTTCTTAAGATAATCCAAAATAAAATTTTCAATGTAAAAGACGACAAATATAAATACATTACTCTGCCGAATGAGAATATCAGTATAACAACATGGATCCGATTCAGTTTCAAGGGTATCAAAGTCACGGCCCCCGGGGCTCAATGTGTGCCTCCATTTCCAGACAGATCACCGTTTTTTTTTTGTATCGTACCGTATCTATGCACTCTGCAGGTTAGTTGAATAGGAACAAACAATTCTAGAACAAATTCATAACGGAGAGAAAGGCAATAGTCTCTTGGGACCTAAGCAATTATGAGTATTATGAGGATTAATTATGAGGATGCACTCGTACAAATTATACAACATGCACATTTGTATGCTCCTAAGTCGCTGTCCATAGGTGTCATGCTCAATATTTTTTTCCATGCCAGCTTCTTCCGTTGCTGGGGAAACAAACGGGTTCGTTCTCTTTTTGCTGCTGCTATGCTCCCGCTCGCTCTGTTGATGATGGCTGCTGCTGGCCGCTGTTTTTGGAGCGCGGCTCAAGCTCTGCTTCTGTTTTCTCATTTCTTTCCCATTGCTTTTGCTATTTTAGCAATTTCAAACGTAACTGCTGCTGCTGGTGCTGACTCCGACTGCGACTTGTTTGTTCTTCTGTTGGGATTCGTTCTCTCGCCCAAGCAACGGTTTTTGCTGTTGCTGCTGATGATGATCAGACACTAGCTGCATCTCGCTCGCACTTGCTTGCGGCCTTATGAACGCCAAACGGGTCTCCCCATCTCAATTATTTATAATTTTTTCGTCAGTTTGACTTATATTTTGTTGTTGTTTACCGTTCAACTCGTTTAGCTTTTTCTATTGTTAAGCAAAACGAAAACAAAAAAACCAACGGCTCGACTTTTGTGTATTTTAGATGACGACGTTAGTGTTTCTCTGGTATTTTTTGCTGCTTGTTTGTTCGTAGTAATATTTATTGTGGTATTTGTAGTACATTACGTTTCCAGTCGATGATTCATTTAAAAAACATGGGAATTGAAACTGAGCTGGCCGGACCGGACGCTCTGTCTCGCTCCCACGCCGAGAGCTGTCGCGTCATGTCGACCCGAAGGTTTGGCGCTCGTTCACTCTCTTTAACCCTGCATCCAACGCTCTCCTGTGTACATGTGCATGTGTGTTTGAGTGTGTTTGTGTGGGTTGCATTCGAAGTCGTGTGGAAGATGACTCATCCATTGACCCATGGAGCTCAAGCTATCACTAAATTCCAAGATCTTCACACAAATCTTTCGATTTCCACTTGAGCGTGACTCATATTATTGTTGTCTTATCGGCACGCACTATACTAATACAACTACTAGAAAACGTTTCGTATTTATTTTCGGGTTCCATAATACTTATCAGAAATTTAATAATCACATACACATAAACTTATATTTCATTATAATTTATAGGCTGTTGGGCAACAGTAATGTCCATAGCTCTATTTATGGGTGTGATAAGCGGACAAGGCGCCAGCGATATTGCTTTCCAATCAGCCAATTGCAGAGGAAGTGCAGGGAGGAGGATGAGGAGTAATGGAGATAATAATGGAGATACGCAGCACAAGTATTGTGGTTTTTATAGGACCAATTCAACGGACCAAATGATAACTGAAAGGATTAAAAGCTCATTAAATTTCAGACTCTGATCTAAACGAAAGAGCGGACGAGCCTTTGGCGAACTTTCTGTCATTTTCACACTCTAAAAGGCCTCGCCCTCCCACATGCGGGCTGGCTATCGCATTGTCACAATCTCTGCCCATAAGTACTTTCTCCAGCATTATGTGGAGAACAGAACAAAACAGAACAGAACCCAACCCGCAACGCTTTGGGAGGCCTCACGCAATGCTTTCCGCTTTGTACCCGGTAAAATCTGGATATGGCTGGGAGTATCTCTGTGCCCGAATCTGGGTGTGTCCTGGCCTGGGCTGGCCTGGCCCGCTTCTGTTGCACGCTGCTCTGGTGCCATCCTACCCCTCCCCTACACACACCCAGAAATGTGCGCCAGCTCACGTGTGTGCGCTTTTCAATTTGTGTAATTACGGGCGACGTCGACGGCACTGGGCATGAAAATGCTGCAAGAAATGGCATCTTTATTTGAATTTTCCATTGTCTGTCCGTTTAATTGACGTGGCTCACACGCAGGGGACGGTGACAGGGGTAGGGGAGAGGCCCAGCTGATGGCAATCGACCGCATCGGGCCAACCCTATGGGGTTCCGGAATAAACAAAATCGACCATGGGATACTTTACTCAGTCTTATCGGAATCCAAACAGAAGTCTCATATCGAGGGCTGCACTCACACGTGCATTGCTTTCGCATGTTGAATATACCCATGTGACCTGCGAGGTAACTGTAAACATCATCACCCCCGGCATCACCTGGAATGAAGTGGAATAGGAATGGCAATGGTAATGGGTACGGCAATAGGGCATGTGTGTGTGTGTGTGTGTTAGTCTGTAGGCGCACTTATTCTCTGTACATGATACATATGTTTTCCCAATGAAACACAGACTCACGCTTAGTCAGGTATACTTATAAAGAAATGTTCATTATAAGCCTCTTTTAGGTTTGCAACCCACATTCTTGTGGCTAGCTGCATCCACAGTGAAGATTAGCTGAGAGTTCTCCCGCTTTGGATGCCCAACAAAGACACGATCAATGGGTTATCCAGGGCGTAAACACTGTATAATATTTCATGCTCTCTCTCTCTCTTTCTTTCGCAGTTACTTCATCATGCAAATATGTTGCTATAACCTTATAAATGAATCGTGAAGTTACCAGCGGCACTGACCTCTGGATTACCCTGTTGGAAAAACATCCTCATTTACATAATTAATATATACTTTAATACCTGCAATTATTCACTAATTGGCTATGCAGTCATATTTAGAAACTTTATACATAGACAAAATATCGATTTGTGAGTATTTTATTTAAGTGAAATCTAATAAAATCTACAAGGTGAAACTTCAGCGTAGCAAGGGTATCAATGCTTCGTTATGTGTCCACCCAAGAGCCAAGACAAGAGCAGGGCTTTGCTGCTGCTACAGTTTCAAAGACGGATTACCAGTCACTGCTGCTGCTGCTCAGTAGACCGACCGACCTCGCACTCCCACCCACGTACAATTTTTGCTACTTTTTGCCCACATTTCTTCCAATGCCAGCCGCAGCGCTAATCAGATGCGATGCCCAAGCCAGCAGCAGCAACAACAACAAATGCAACAGTAGAGAAAACAACAACTACAACAACGCGTCTCGCCTAAGCTGGCGCCGCCATAAACAAGACAAGACGTGCAAGAAGAAGCAAGAAAAAAAGAGCCTAGAGTCAGAGGGGCGGCGGCGGGAAAGGTGTCGGCCGCCGTCTAAGCGTCTGGTCTGTTGTCTGTCTCTCGCACACTTACACACCTCTTTTACAATTTCTGTTGCACCTTACAGCTTGAGTTAGATTCTGCTCCTTTGCCCATACCTTTCGCAAAAGGTAAAATCCAGCACTCCATCAATGTAAATATGTATGTATGTACATATGTTCGCGCGTGTGTGTGTGTGTGTGTGTGTGTGTAACGTCTGACCGGCAAACTAAATGAATGACTCAATGAAATTTTGTCACCCTGCCCAGACAACCTTTTTATTGAGCAATTTTAAAAGGGATTTCGTTGAAAATACATCACACCCACTTTTTACTGTTTACTGTTTACATTTATTACTCATCGTTCTTGTGGGAGTTTGTCATCCAGGCATAGAATGGACAGACAAAGACAGAAGGTACAACTTTTCTATTCAAAGCGTTCTCCTCCCTCATAACAGCATATCTTATGAGTAGAGAGAGTACCAAGAGAGCACGTCGGATCGCAAAGAAAAAAGAAATAATTTTGGAGTGGGGACACGCACACCGTTAACCGAACATTGCCATTGCAATGTTCACAGTGCGAGTGAAAGCACACGTCAAAACAAATAAAATAATAATAATAATTATTAATTTTTTTTCACTTTCCCGCAGATGCTCCTGCCACAAAACTCCAACACACAGACACACACACACACACAAAATGGCAACTTTACAGCTCCTCGTTGCGATCATGGCGCATCTTCACCAGTGCAGCCAAAATATTTGCGCCACGTAAAGTGCAATTAACAGAGCAATTAGCAATGGAATTCAACAATTTAGCATTATCATATTCGTGCTGATATTTATGGCATATCATATCTAATATGTACAAAGTAAAGTGCAGAAGAAACATATTTATTTCTATAAATTTTATCCTTGACTGGAGAGCGAGTATGTGTGCGTATTTTCCAAACGATTTTTCGCCTAGCGGGCTAAGAAAACTAACTGTCCATGGCCTTGCCTCTATGTGCTTATCTCCCTCTCGCATCTGTCGACGCCAACGCACGCACGATCCACAACGAGTATGTCTACCTTCTCTGTCTGGCACTCTCGCGCTGTCTAAGCGCACGCAAACTAATTAAGACAACAATTAATGATTATCTCTCCTCCGCCATCCCATGGCCAATTGTGATGCAAAGCCAAAATAGCCAAAAACAAAAAAAAAACCAAAACAAACAACAAATGTTGAAGTGAAAATGTTTTTGCAAACTCCAAAACCTGACCAAAAGTGGTTGCAGTGGCCCCGGCCATGCGTGTATGTTAATGGTGCAATACAAATACGCAAGAAATGGAGAGAAAAACAATTTAATTGCGAAAAAGGAACGAAAATTTTCACATTTCAATGACCTTGACAATGGCGCTCCGCTTTGGCCCAGGCCAGATAGCATTAGCTGCAAAGCTGCTGTCAGTTTAAGTACCGATGAAACCAAGCAGCAGATAATTTGGAGAAAACGACATGTACAGTATACAACAATGTATTGCAGTCTCATAAAAGTTGAAGTTTCGCATATTAAAATATTTACATAAATTCTGGAAACTGCAGCTTATGCTTCGTTTAGCCAGTACTTAATCTAAGCTAGCTTTTAGGAGAGAGGAGGGTAAAGTAGCTGTAGTTGATGTCTCCGCAACGGGTTGATGGGCGTTTGTGCATGTGTGTGTAGAAAACGTGACGAGTTACGTACTTTTGGAGAAAGGTCGTTGATCATGGCTACAATGTGTGTGCATAGCGGTTTCAAAGTCAACAACAACGACGCTGTTTTTGGCAAATTTAAGTATTTCTAGTTTCAATAAAAAGCCAGTTATTTATGCACATACAAAAGTACATATGTATGTTTGGATTGACAATAAATTATAGCCCCTCTCTAGCTGAACAGCACTTTGCATTCCCCAGCATAACCCCACAATGACAAGGTTAGCGGCCGGGGGAAATTCGCTTCCAATTCCTCGCCTAATTGAGAAATCTCACATGCTAGATATGGATGTTCTTTTTCAGTTTGTCTCTCGACATGCTTACAACACTTTGATGGCGATTTTCCAACCAGTTTGAGATCCACTTTGCTTGTGGCATTCTGGAATGGAATGATTTGTGGGTCCAGTTGCTCGACCGATTCATCGGACCGGACCGTTAGAGCAAGACAATTTTCAACGACAGCTAGCTCAAGCGGCGATAAGATTTCGCTGCCGCTGCTTTTACGCTGCTAACTTATCTTCGCTGTACAAGAACAACAAGTAGAACTCGAACGAAAGCTCAAACTCGAGAGAAGTTGAGAATCGAGTGGAATTTTGGAATATGCTGACGTCTGCGAATAAGTCCATGAGAATCAACTCCGATTTCGGTATTTACCTTGGAAAACTGCCATGCAATTTGGTGATTTGTTTCATTTGTTTAAATGGAATTGTTGCAATGATTTCAATTTCTTCCAAAAAAAAACAACAAAAAACCGAAAACAAACCCAAAAGTGGCTGTGGACAAGCAGAGAGCGAGATGGAGATAAAGAGAGAGGGTGCTGCCAAGTCGGGCTGTGGCTGGGCGCGACGTCACCGCCGCAGTTGGTGCCACTCCTTTGACCAGTTGCCCAAACATTGACACTGTTGTGTGTGTGTGTGTCGTTTTCTTTTTATGCTTATGCGAGAGAGGGAGGCGCAGTGTCTGTCCCTCTCTATCACACGCCTGCTTGTTCGCTTATCGCGCAGCATGTTCTGTTCAGTTCTTTCTGTCTTTCCTTTTGTGCGTCACTTTGGCTCGAAATAGTAAATTGTTTAACCACAGATTAGTCAACAAATAACAAATAAATAAAATAACAGAAATTCCCCCTCCCAACAACAAAATGCTATGCTTATTTATGTGCTTATTGCCATGTGTGAGCAATAGATGTTAAGAGTGTGCTTGCCGTTACAAAAGCAGCTCTCTCATACAGAAACGCAGAGAGAGGCTCATGCACACGAAAGCCTCGCTGCCTTCTCTGCAGTTACTCTTTCACTTTTTTTAAAGATGGGTAAAGGGGTTAAATTCTGATCAATTTGCCGCAATTTTTTTCTGATGGTTTTTAAATTTTAATAATATTTGCATGCTGTTGATAAACATTCTGCTCTTAAAGAGCTTGGGAGAGCCGGCCTCAGCCAGCGGCTTATCAAGCTCAGAGCTCAAAAATACATCAACGCCTTTGGGCAGCAGACCGCAGGCTAGAGCAAGAGAGCAGCATTCAGGCTGTGTTTGCGAGTGTGTGCTGTGACTCTCTCTTCATCTCTGTTGCGCAAACGCGCTGTTGTCGCATTAGAGTGCCAGAAGAGGCAGCTGCGCGCTGCTGGCGCCGTTATTGCTGAAACCGGCTTGCGACTCTCGTACTGAATTTTTGAATGCACTTATGAATACCCTACAAAAAGTAGATATTTTATGTAAAACCTATAGAAATCAAGGATACATACATACACACGTAATGTAAAGTAAGATTTCAGATTTTAGCTTACCTTTAAAAATATTCTACCGCTTTGGAACCTGTGAACAATTTGTTAAGCTGGTAGAATCGATTCATAAAAACAAAGCGCTTAGATATCTATTGAAATATAGGTTTAATTAAACAGATTTCATGATTTAAATAAAATTTTAAGGAATTGAACGATAAGAAATGAGTATTGGGCGGTCATGAGTAGCTGCCTGAGTCATAAAGAATTTTTCAGATACGCATTGACCGATGCAAGCGAGTTTTAAAACAAGCCCAAAAACAAAGTGAACGAACCCCTCGCCAGCCCATACAACAATACACCATTGAGAGCAGCTACACGCATTTCGTACACACACACAAGTGAACAGGCACACACCCATGTGCGCTCGCTCAGCAGCGCAGCGCGTCTTTTGAGCGTGGAAATTCTCTTGAAAATCGACTGGCGAACAATTCATACCCATATATGGTAAACTTGGCTGCGGCATGGAGAAATGTCGCTGATAAGGTGTTAAGCTGGCTTTATAAAACGGCAAGCCACTACCAGTTTTCATATCATTACAGTTTGAGTTCTTGTGCTGTGTGGATATTCCCAACCGACACAACACCGCTCTCCAATCAGCCAGCAGTCGTCTACGCAAAAGACACTCAACCGAAAGACTTAATTTATATTAATTTAATTAATTTTAAACAAAACAGACCAAATGTAAGTATACGCAAAAGTTTCACACGATCCCACAAAGTCGAGAATCCGTCCCCCACCCCCTTTGAAGAGCTACCAGCGCAAAGAAACGAAAAGCCTTCCAAACCGTGCGACAAAAACTAAAAATAAAAACAGTGCAAATGTTTTTTGTTTGATAACTAAATTTTTTTGTGTGATAAGTGTGAAAAGTGATTTAAAAGTTGGTCGAGAAATTCGCAACTGAAAATGTCATTCCCAAAAGTTTGACGGCAGGTCGACACTGAGAATGTCATTCCAGAATATGAGTTTTCTAGAAAAACCCCTTAATGGCAGATTCATTTCAACAGTCATTCCAATTTGAATGGTCAACGTCTTAGCTGAGAATATCCCTCTACAAACTACTACAGTATTCGCAATTCTAATGCAACATGCATAGATATGTATGTAGATAGATGTGTATATTTATCTATAGACGACTGGGCGTGTCACGCGCCATTTTACGATTTCACCCAAGTGGGCAAAAGAAGAAGGCCAAAATCTTTGGTGACAGTTTCGTTTTTTGACATTTGAAATTCAATTCGCACACCGCTTTCTTTTTCCCACGCCCAAAATTAACTTTCCCTGAAAGCAAGATTCGCCAAATAATTGCTAGACGTCGTTCATTGTAGCCCACGCAAACACCTCAATAAAGATCTGTAGCAGATCATACTAGTTTGACTGCTCAAAAAAAAAAAAATGCTATAGAACTGCCTTGTTGCGCCTGTGACGTAGGCAGATCGCAATCCATAAATGTTTGTAGCGTTTGTAGGCGGCCAGAAATAGTAACAGAATCGCGTCATTAAAGTTATTTGGAAAGACTTGATCGGCGGGGCTCTAAAATGCCGGCTTCAATAAACACATCTATTCACAACCATACGCCGACGTCGCTGTCGCTGTCGCCGTTGCTGTGCAAAAATGGAGAAAACCTTCGGCGTCAGTCTCGAGAGCATGCGAGTGTGTGTGAGAGCGAAAGCGAGCCGCCGAGCGAACAACGAGGCGACTTTTTCGTTTCGCTTCGAAACATGACCATATATGGTCACAAAAGTTGGCTTCGACGACTCGACTCGTTCGCTCTCTGTCGCACGCGTGCGCTTGCAGCCGCTCGAAATGTGCAGGCGAGAGCGAGTCGGAACACACACACACACACCCGCGAGACAGATATCTCGCAAGCCGACGCTGCCAGCCAGGCACCGAATCGTTGTTAACTAGCATTGCCGCTGCCCCAGCCCGGTCTGTTCATTCCTCTTTCGACGGTCTAACGGTGCGGTTGCAACTTTTCGAAATCAGTCAAGTGGTTCTCGAAGCATTAGTTTTTCCCTTTAAAATCGTTTTTGAAACAAAAAGGTAAATCAAGTGGCTACAAATTCGAACTCATTTTGAATGAAAATTGTGCAGCACTGAAAGTAGTACGCGAATTTGTGGCCAAAAGCTCTGGCACAATACAAGCACATCAGTTTCTTCATTTTTTTATTTTTTCTGTGAAGTTTACCAGTTACTTTTGGGTTTGCAATAAAAAGAATATTCTCGTGATACCTCAATTGTGCTCTGCCGGCTTTCGTAGAAAATTTTGCTTCTTCCTCTCTTTCTGTGTTCTTCTTTTGCGGCCGCCATTTTACAGCGCCTTTGCCGCATACACACACACACACACTGATAGAAACACGCTCCTTTGCACCGGCATTCAAGTGCCTTGTGTCTTGGCTGTTCTTTCTTTCGGGGTGGGGCCCTGAGCCTCTTGTTCGCAATTCACCCTGTTCCCCATCCCTCCCTCGCGAGTGTTTAACCGGAACTAATTTTTTCCCTTTTGTATATCCTTGCAGCTTACAATATGTGTGACGAAGAAGTTGCTGCTCTCGTTGTCGACAATGGCTCCGGCATGTGCAAGGCCGGTTTCGCTGGAGATGATGCACCCCGCGCCGTGTTCCCATCGATCGTCGGCCGCCCACGTCACCAGGGTGTCATGGTTGGCATGGGACAGAAGGACTCGTATGTGGGTGATGAGGCCCAGAGCAAGCGTGGTATCCTCACTCTGAAGTACCCCATCGAGCATGGAATCGTGACAAACTGGGATGATATGGAGAAGATCTGGCATCACACCTTCTACAACGAGCTGCGCGTTGCCCCCGAGGAGCACCCCGTTCTGCTGACCGAGGCCCCTCTTAACCCCAAGGCTAACCGTGAGAAGATGACTCAGATCATGTTCGAGACATTCAACACACCCGCCATGTATGTGGCCATCCAGGCTGTTCTGTCCCTGTACGCCTCCGGCCGTACCACCGGTATCGTCTTGGATTCTGGTGATGGTGTCTCTCACACCGTCCCCATCTATGAGGGCTATGCTCTGCCTCACGCCATCCTGCGTCTGGATTTGGCCGGTCGCGATCTGACTGACTACCTGATGAAGATCCTCACTGAGCGTGGCTACTCATTCACCACCACAGCCGAGCGTGAGATCGTTCGCGACATCAAGGAGAAGCTGTGCTACGTCGCTTTGGACTTCGAGCAGGAGATGGCCACCGCTGCCTCCAGCTCTTCATTGGAGAAGTCTTACGAGCTTCCCGACGGACAGGTCATCACTATTGGCAATGAGCGTTTCCGTTGCCCCGAGGCCCTGTTCCAGCCCTCATTCTTGGGAATGGAGGCGTGCGGCATTCATGAGACCACCTACAACTCGATCATGAAGTGCGACGTCGATATCCGTAAGGACCTGTACGCCAACACCGTCCTGTCCGGTGGCACCACCATGTACCCTGGCATCGCCGATCGCATGCAGAAGGAGATCACCGCCCTGGCCCCATCCACCATGAAGATCAAGATCATTGCTCCCCCAGAGCGCAAGTACTCCGTCTGGATCGGTGGCTCCATTCTGGCCTCGCTGTCGACCTTCCAGCAGATGTGGATCTCCAAGCAGGAGTACGACGAGTCCGGCCCATCCATTGTGCACCGCAAGTGCTTCTAAGTCTGTCGGTGGACGACTCGAATTTGGGCGTAAGAGAGGAAGAGGATGACGGCGACGCAGGAAGAAGCAGAGCGAGTGCGAGTAGTGTCGGCAGTTTATTTGACGTGTCGAAGGAGTGCAGCACAACAAGAAGACCATCATTCAAGCCGGCTCCAACGCCCACACACTTGCGGAGAGAATGCTCATCCCTTGTGTGTGGGTGGGGGGAGACGGCTCCGTGTTGTGTTCTAGCATTAATTAATTTATTCCACATGAGATATGATATAATATGTATTTTTGTTTTTTTTTTTGAATATCCCTAATATAACAAAAAAAACTGAGATGAAAACTAGAACAGCATTATCTGCCATTCCACGGACAGAGCACGCACACACACTCACACAAATGCACCCACACTCACATACGGACACACTTGCACTTCCCTTGCACTCACTCACACACGCACACACCACACAAGAGTGCGTGGAGTCGGCTTCCTCGTCGAGCGCTGCGGCATGACAAGGACAACCATAAGAACATTCAACATCATCCAGAAGAACCATTCTATTTCCCCAAAGCAAAAAAAAGACAACACAAAAACAAAAATGAAAGCAAAACACAAACAACACACTAGCGTTTTGTAAAATTAAAAAGCAACCTTATGTATTATTTTTTAATTATGATGTAATTATAAAAACAAGTGAAACAAAAATATGAAAACGAAAGAAAATCAAGCTCGTCTTCTCTTCTGTCTCTCCCCCGTCTTCAATACCTGCACTCGCACTCTGCTCTGCTCCTGTTCCTGCAATGCTTGCGCTCTCTGCTTGTCCACCCGCTCTCGTACTCGCTGTCTTTCGCCGGCCGGCAAGCCGCTCGCTCCAAAACACATACCCCCATACCCGTACGTGCATACACATGAATGTGGATGCAATCAGTTGTTGCTGCTTTGGCGTCGACTGCAAAAGAGTTTTTTTTTGCATACGGTACCCCATACATACATACATACATACGACATGAAATACATGTGTAATTTTTTTATTTGTATACTTTTCTAATTGCATGCGTATCGAATGATAAGTTTACGCCTGAAAATGTTAATTAAATTGTGAAAATGCAACTAAAAACACACAACCAAAACTAGCGCGAACATACATATCTTGTCTCATGGTTGGGGAATGCCTTTGGAAATTATCGAAGGGTGGCTGGTTGGGAACATAGGGGGGGTCAGTGACCTGAGGTTCGAAGCTGATGCTGTGGATTGTTTTCAAACCTGCTTAACAGCTGTTAGAACACTTTAACAGACGCCTGTGGCGTATTTACACAAAGAAAGGAACACACACACACACGATGTTAATGACTTACAAGAGAGTGGACTCCTCATCGATGTCGCTGCGATTAAAGTGCCGTTTTAAGTGTTAGAAACTATACAAAGAGCAGCTTAGCGCAGCCCATAAGTAAGATATACAAAAATACGCTGTCACAAACTGTTTGTATAGTTTTGGATCGAAATTGATTAAGATTGAAACACGTGCAGGCGGAGTGCATGCAGAGGGAAACGACAAGGAGCACCCCAACACGCACACACATAAAACACACACACAGTTAGGACTTGGGCACACTGCTTGCTTTTGAAAAGAGCGCGTGAAACGGTAAAATTCTCTTGCGGCGCTTTCTTCTTTTGATTCTAATTTTATTTGTTTTTTCGTTTTTTGGGGTTCAACGTTTCCATTTTGTTATTGGTTCTCGAACAGTGGCCGGAAATTTGTTCTAGAATGCGTTCTGCGGTGAGGAAAGCACGAAAATCACTGAAATAAGAGCTACAGTGAAATGTTGCCTCGATTTACAGAGATGTCCGCCAAGAAGAGAGGCTTGGAGGCGCTCGACACCTGTAGACACGAAAATGTGTGTTTGTCCAAAAGATACCTAGGATCAGCTACAAATGCTAAGCCACGATCCTGGTCCCTTTTATAATGTATCCACTGTCACAGCGGCAACAATGTAAATACGCTGGGCTGGGGCCCTGAATATTCATGCGACCTCGAGACGACGGGGGTCGGCAGTGTGCGGTTCCCGATTTGAATATGCCCGGAACTGGGATCGGGAACGGGCCGGCCGGGCAGGGCCGTACTTCGGCCACGGCCTCGATCCAGAACGATTTGGGACAGCGATCCGCGCGGTGCCATAAGATGTCTATTGCAGCGGCCTTTAAGGATCACGAAATCTTCGTAACCGGCGCCTCGGGTGGGTTTTGATTTGCCATTTGATATTGAAACACTCAACAAACGATGGACACGGACACCCGCAGGTTTCGTTGGAAAGGCCCTCATCGAGAAGCTGTTGCGATCATGCCCCAGCCTGAAGAGAATCTACCTTCTGATGCGTCCCAAGAAGGGGCACAGCATTGAGGAGCGCCTGCAGCTGCAGGGGGAGACAAAGTTGTATGACCGCCTGCGCAGGGAGCAGCCGGATGCGTGGTCCAAGCTTGTGCCCATTGCCGGCGACGTCGAACAGCTGGGCCTGGGCATTAGTGCGGCGGATCTGGAACGGCTGCGCAATGTGACCATTGTCTATCACTCGGCGGCCAGTGTACGGTAAGGCGGGATGTCATCTGCTGCTGCTGCCAATCATTGTCTCGTTTGCTTCTTGCTAGCTTCGACGATCCGCTGCGTTCTGCCATCCTAATGAACACCCGGGGCACCCATGAGCTGGTCAAACTGGCCCTGGCCTGGAAGAAGTTGCGTGCCTTTGTCCACGTGTCCACCACGTACTCGAATCCGAGCGTGCTGGAGGTGGAGGAGCGCATCTATCCGCCGCTCGCCGATTGGCGCACCACCATCAAGCTGGCGGAGACCTACGACGAGGAGACCCTCGACATATTCAACCTCAAGTGAGGGATCCATCTATCTATCTATAATTCGTCTAATTCTTGGTGTACCCATTGGCAGATATGGCAACTTTCAGCCCAATTCGTACACCTTCACGAAGAGTCTGGCCGAGCACGTGGTGAACGAGTACAAGGATCAGCTGCCCATCTTTGTATTCAGGCCATCTATCGGTAATCACTCGTCCCGCACATGGGCTACGCTCTGTATTTTATTCCCTCTGCATTTTACAGTGGTGTCCACCATTGAGGAGCCTGTGCCTGGTTGGGCGGATAACTTTAACGGCCCCACCGGCCTGCTGGTTGCCTGCGGCGTGGGCATCCTGCGCTCCCAGAACTGCGATCCCAACATCGTTTCCGATTTCGTGCCCGCCGATGTGGTGGCACGCGGCCTGATCCTGGCCGCGTACAAGTTCCTGGTCGAGCCGGAGGCAAGGGCCAAGGACAAGCCGCTCTATGTGGTCAACTGTGCCACGGCCAATATCTCGACCATCACCATGGGCGAGGTCATCGAGATTGGCAAGACCTACATCCGTGAGAATCCCTTCGAGAAGACGCTCTGGCTGCCCGGCGGCAGCATGACCTTGTGTCCGGTTCTGCATTTCGTACGGGTAAGTGCCGCAGCGCTGAGCACTCACAATGGATTGGATTACTCTTCCGTTTGTGGATTATAGTTCTGCACCATGCACCTGCTGATGGCTGTTGTGGTGGACACTCTGCTGCGGCTGTACAACGAGAAGCCTTTGTAAGTTAAATGCCACCCACCAGGGACACAGGACTCTCATATCCAATCCATTTGCAGCCTCATGAAGCTGCAGCGACGCATTTTTGCTGCCTTCAGTGCGCTGCAGGTGTTTGCCGCCACGGAGTGGCACTTTCAGAATCAGAATTTTCGTGCCCTGCACAATCTGGTGCCTGAGAAGGAAATGTAAGTTGGCTTTCGAGTCGAGTCGGTAGTCCTCCTGTTCATCTCTTGCCCTCTTTGCAGTGATTGTTTTGGATTTATGCAGCATGCAAATATCGATTATGTGGAGTTCTTTCAGCACGCCATTCGTGGCGCCAAGGAGTTTCTGCTGCACGAGAGCCCCATAAGCAGCAAGAGTGCCCGTTTTCGCATGAAGATCTTCTATGTGCTGGACTATCTCTGCCGGGCCATTGTCTATAGCTTCTTGCTGCGCCTTATCTACCGATTTGTTGTGAGCCTTTGGTAGGCTCCGCCACACACACTACTAGCTGTTTTTTTTTTTTTTTTACTTTCTTTCTCCGCTTAGCACCTACCTCATCCGTAGTAGCACTAAATTGTAACAGAAAATAATTAAATACATTTCTTTGGTACTGGTAAATGGCTGTTTTTTTTCCAAATTTAAACCGTCTTATTGCAACCATCTGGCATCTCAGGATAGCGTACTGGCGCCATCTAGTGCAATTTGCGCATACCACGATAGTAACATAAATGTTCCTCAACATGGGCACGGAATAAGGCAACATTTAGGACCCCTTGTGAGAAGGAAGAAGGTGTTGAGGAAATGTTGAAAATCTCAGGTCAATCTGTGTTGGAGATCTATCTTGATATCAGTTAACATGGCTCATCCAGATGTTTCACTGTGAATAGCTTACACACATTTACATACTGAAGACAAAGCTCCCGTGCTTCCAGAGGGGGTGATTTGAATGAAAAATTCAAATACAAATTTGTAAAATATAAGGTCATAAGGCATACAATCCAATAAATAGGAGTATTTATAATAAGCAAAATTGATTCTTCAATCGGATTAAATTATTGTATTAGTGGCGAAAGTCTTTACAAGCTAGTAATATCAATTAGAACATCAAAATCGAGGAATATGATTTAATACTACGGTATATTTTTAAAACAGAAGGTATATTTTTGAGGGTTTTTGGTATATCCTATCGATAATTACCTCTTGATTATAAAAAAAAACAAAATGGTGGCATTTTGTTTGGCCGCAGCGTACATAAAAAAAAGTCGTGTATAATTTAGCCGCAAACACCAACAAAAGTGAGCAAATAATCAAAAACGTGCGAGCGAGAGATAGCGGTAAAGCGAGCAGAAATATAATTACACGATATCGTTCAGCAATTAACACGAAATTTGATCATCGAACAGTTGTGTGTGGCAAAGGGTAGCGGCCTGCCTGCCCGTGCCCGTGGATATTTTGTTTGGTGGTACCCTACTGGTGGGTCGATTGCGCTGCTCCAAAAAGGTGCCCCAAGCCACCCCGGTGGTGGTTGGGCCACGACGAGGTTCTAGGCTGCTGGCAGTACGCACCAGCTGGAAGCGGCGACACCAAAACAACAAAACAAAACAAAACAACAAGAACAAAAGAACAACAAAAACAAACAACCTGCAAAGTGCATTTGCATTTGCATTTGCATTGGCGGTTAATTGGATTAGTCAGTAGCGGAGATGGCCACGACACAGCAATATTCGCTGAGGTGGAACAACTATCTGCGCCACCTGACCTACTCCCTGGACAACCACCGGCTGAACGATGACTTCGTCGATGTCACCCTGTGCGTGGATGGCAGAAAGATTAAGGCGCACAAGGTGGTGCTGTCCTCGTGCTCGTCATACTTCAAGGAGATCTTCAAGGAGAATCCCCATCCGCATCCAGTCATTATATTTAAGTTTATCAAATTCGAAGATCTCAACTCGATAATCGAGTTTATGTACCAGGTACGACCGACCACACACACGCACACACACACACTCATTCACACGGTGTCTTTTTTTGTTGTAGGGTGAGGTGAATGTACAGCAGGAGGCACTGCAATCGTTCCTGCAAACAGCCGAGCTGCTTGCCGTCCAGGGCCTTACCGCCGAGGAGAAGGAGAAGCCGCAGCTGCCAACGTTGCCGCTCAGCGATCATAAGCTCATCAAGACCATACCCAGCACCATAAGAGCGGTGAACGATCAGCAGCAGCAGCAGCAGCAACAGCAACAACAGCAGCAGCAGGTGCCCAGTGTGGCACAGGCGCAGACAGCAACGCAAACCATCGAAATACCCACGGCCACACTGTTGCAGGCAACGGCTGTCAGTCAGGTTCAGACGCAAGTGGCTGCTGCCGCCCAGCTTCAGGTCCAGCAGCAGCAGCAGGCACAGTCTCAGTCACAGCAGCAGCAACAGCAGCAGCAGCAGCAGCAGCAGCATCATCATGTACAAACCACTCAAATACAACACATCCAGGTGCAATCGGCGCCACCACCACAGCAGCAACAGCAACAGCAGCAGCAGCAATCGCAGCAGCAGCAACAACAACAACAACAATCACACCCACTGCCGACAACGCCACAGCATTTGACCATCACGAATGCTGTGGCACTGTCAGCGGCCAAGAAGCGTAAACTGACGTTCTCCGACGACGATGACAACATCTACACCACCGAAACGGTCGCCTATGCCAGCAAGGATGACCAGACAATTGTTAAAAGTAAATCAAACGATATTCCACAGCAAATTCGTGTGCAAAATGTAATCGTTGAATCGTTCTTGTAGCCTCGGATATGACCTTTCTGCGTGGTGCCGTCAAAATGGATATTCCCGACTATATTGTGAGCGAGGTGGACGATCGACTGTCGGATGGTGCCACGCCGCAGACGTCGCAGGATGCCACCACCGGTGCAGCGCAGACGGTGGCCCAATACTCATCCGAATACGAGATACTAACCGAGTCCGAGATCGAGGAGAAATATCAAGCGGATGCGGAAAACGCCGAAATAGCCATCGAAATGAGTGAGTAAACTCGAGCAGCAGCAGCGGCGGCAGCTCATCGAATTGAATGCCAATCCTTTCTCTCTTTTTGCAGCCCGCCTGTTGGGCAGTGGGACGGGTGCAACATCCACGCCCCATGCTGTGCTGGAGGATGGCAGCCCGTCGGCAGTTGCCGCGACTACGGTGTCCCTGACGCCGGTCAAGGCGGACAGCAAGGGCAACAATGCGCCGCCAAATGGTGAGTGAGCGACCAACGACTGGGCAGGGAATTTGTGCTAGGAATCTCTCTTCCCTCTCTCTCTCCCTCGACCTACATGTAAATTGGTGGCAAAACACACACACGAAATATCATTTGTTCATTTTGTATATTTTTATTATTACTTTTTGCATTCGTTTTAGTGTTTGTTGATTGTTTGAATCATTTCAAGATCATGCCAAATGTGTGTTTAATGCTTGATGAATGTTGGCTGGCAGCGACTGTACGGTAGATGGGACGCAACCTCAGCTAATGATAATTTACGAAGCATTAAATGATCGAAGGATCGTCATCGTTTGTTTCCTTAGGCCTTAGCCTTATTTGATTTGATTTTTAAGTTAAGTTATTTTAAGTTTTTTGTGGTGTAAGTGGCTCTAGCCTATGCTCTGTAGATTTGCCTTAACTGTAACCCACTTACCCGTATACCCATTTACACATGTCGTAAGAGTCGTTGTTGTGGCTGTTGCTGTTGTTGTTGTGGCTGTCGAATATGTCTTCAAGGAAAAAGCGAGCAGCTGAGGGTGCATAGATGTATAGTTTAGGTCCAACCAACTGTCTTTGTATTGATTGTGTACGTATTTTCTATATATTTTTAGATTCGCCCAATAATAAGTGGACAGAGTGTCAGTTTTGCAAAATGGTTATTACCACGGTTAATCTTTGGAGACATATTCGCACCCAACACACACCACAGCCGCCGCGCAAATGTGATCTCTGCAATAAGAATTTCAAAAATAAATACAGCCTCCGGGGAGCACATACGCATCTCGCACGAGCAGAAGGTTACCATTAAGACGGAGAACTGATGGACGGCAATCTGCACGACTGCCGAGACATACATCAGCCTCAATATGATGAATATGGGCAGCATACGAAACTAAATAAGGAACCCAAAAGAGAGAGCGAGCGAGCGAGCGAGCGAAAGAGAGAGATTCCAAGATATAAATATAGAGCATAACGTCCAAGTAGCAATAGAAACTCGAAAGATTACTCTTTCCAGTCCACACACAAAACAAACACAAAGTCCACCCATCAACCAGCAATCCACCAATCTATCATTCATCATTCAACAAAAACTCATACAAAAACTTAGCCAAAATTTGTCAAGAAGCAACTCCAAAATGCAAAGCAAAAGTGTGGAGTGGAGTGGAGGAGCATTACGTCTAACAAATGACTAGCAATATGTGTCTAAAATAGCATTAGTTTATACACACACACACACACATCCATTATAGTTATACGATAAGCGATAAATATTACATTAAGCCAGGCCCCGAGTCAGAGTCAGTCAAGAGTCCGTGGAGAGCTGGTAATCCCCCATCCTTGACCAAGCCATTTCGTATGTAAAATGTATTTTGTAGCAGCAGCAAAAGCAACCTGTTTTTTTTTGTTGTTCTTATTAGATAGCAGAGTACAAATACCGACCATTATGTATATACAGCTGTGAAAAAAATAATAGCACCACCACCACAAGCAATTTTCCAATAGTTGCCCAACTCACATTTTTAACTTTAAGGAAACTTTGAGCACATTTTTAGAAAGGGAAGACTCTTACAAATCTGGGAACAACAAAAAAAATCACCTTTTTTGTAAGACTTTTAAGTTATTTAAGGAACTTTAGAGAAACTCGTAAAATTAGGCGAAAAAAATAATAGCACCACTTTTGAAAAATGGATTTAAAATTTAAAAAATGACCAACAAGTAACGAATTTCTTAGTTAACACTTTTGAACTATTAATTCTAAATGTATATTTATCATTCAAGATTTAATTCAGTGTCCTATTTTGGCAACATCAGCTGCGCAGCGTCTTGGCATGGAATCCACTAAGTCCAGGCATAGCTTTTGGGGAGCTTTGGACCAGGACTCTTGAATTTGTTCTCAAAGTGATCCGACAGTGGTTGGTTTGGAATCAGCAACTGCCTTCTGGACGTCGGACCACAGATTTTCGATGGGTTTTATGTCAGGCGACTGTGCAGGCCACTTTAACACGTTCAGTGTTGGCCCCGAACCATTCCTTTGCTTTCATGCTGGGGCTATTTTCCGTTTGAAAGACCCATACGAGTGGAATTTCGTATTCTGCAAAGGGTAGCATTACTGTCTCCATGAAATTCAAGGACACGTGCTGATCCATGATGGTTTATAGTCAATGCATTGGCCCTACTTCATAGTAAGAGAATCAGGCCCATACCATTAAATTCAACCTTTTATTTTAAATGGTTTTCTTTGGTGTACTGGTGTTCCTTGAACGTCTTAAGTATGATCGAGATCCCTTTTCAGTAAATAAAACACTTTTTACTCATCTGACATTAAAATTTATGCGCCATTATAGGGATGTCCAATTGTCATGCTCCGTTGCAAACATCATGTGCTTAGTAATTTGTCTGGCGTTTAAAAGTGCGATTTTTTTTGGGCAACAGGCTTTTAGGCTATGTTGTTTAAGATATTTCCAAACTTTCTAGCCCGTCGCTTTTATTTTAAGCTCTTTTTTTAAGCTCGATAGCAGCCTTGAAGGGAACCTTCTTGCTCTCGCGAATCAGCCTTTTGACCCCAAAAGGGGTCATAGATCGTTTTCATCCACGTGTTTTACGCTTTTCTTCATAGTTTAAGGCGTTTTTAATCATTTTATTGAAACTGCCTACCAATTGACCAAATTCTCTGCAAGTTTTTACGTCAAACATAAATTTTTTGCAAGGGTCGCGCCTTTTCGCATTTCAGAGCTTTCCACGTATTATTGTAATGATTATTATTAGCTTTTATGATAGAAACAATGAAATATTAGTTAAAACTAATAAATACGTGGTTTATACAAAGTCAATTCCGCGAAATTACGGATATTCACTTAAAATAGTGCTAACGGTGCTATTATTTTTTTCGCCATATTCGTGGTATTTTTACGTAAAGTTCAAAAAAAAAATATAAAGACAGAATTTTGAAGAAAGGCAACACTTTGTTTGTTAATGGTGAATACTTAACTATATGAAAAAACTAAAAATTTTAAAAAATCGCAACAGTAATTGCTTTTTTTTTGTCCAAGAACAAAATGTGTTGTAGTGGTGCTATTATTTTTTTCGCAACTGTATAAACAAACACACAGACGAACACTTATAGATGCATCCTCCTCTTGCTTCAAGCTGAAACAAAACTCGATTCATGTGTACTTTGCTCAACCCAATTGTGTACAAAAAGCAAACTTCATATTTGGCCATTCTGTGTTCAAGCAGGAGAGAGAGATTTAGGAGGAGCAGCAGCAGTAGTAGAAGTAAATTGCAGTCGTTGTAAAGTAGCTAAATTAGTTGTAGGTTTTTAGACCCAGTTGCAGTCCCAGTTCCAGACAGATGATAGTCTGTACTCTAAGTTAAGGTTGAAAGTATTTTCCGCACACCCAAAAGCAAGCACTGACACAGAGATGCATACTAAAGATTATCTAGTGAAATGAAACCAACTCATACGTATTAAATATTAACGATCCACACACCTAACTACATGTAGCGATCTATAGCTAGAGCTATGCGATAATATAATTCAATTTATGGCCACTGCATGGACGAAAAACAGATCTCAATCGCAGTCTCAGTCCCAGTCCCACTTTCGATTCCAAAAGCTAGCCACAGAAACAGTTACATTGTTCTTAACGTTTTGTTATTCATTTTGAATATCATTTTTTTGAACAACAAAAGCTAGAATAATTAAATGCAGTTCTTTATGCTTTATTCGTTGAGATAGTCCCCATGCAGGGCCATAGTGCCCATAGTCCGAGAGACCCACGCAATAAGCCTAAGTACATAAATCTATATGTATATAATATGTATGAATAGATGGAAAAACTACGACTAGATTATTCAGTTTAAATCGTGTTTTTGCTAAACTGAGCCAGACAGAGAAGGAGCTATGTCCACGCGAGAGAGAGAGAGAGCGCGAGAGAAGTAAACAAAAAAAAAATACATGTGTAAACCATTTAAATGAAAGAAAATCAATTCAAATTGGGGCTGGGATTCAGCAGCGAGTAAAATAATATTTAAAACCATTTCTCACTTTTTGTGTGTTGCAGCCCCAAGTGAAACTGGCACGAGACTACGTGCGGATGCGGATACCGATCCGCTTGGCGAGGATGAGACAGTGCGCGAGGCATTGTTCATGCCGCTCATTTGTCACTTCTGCAAGCGACGCCTCAAGTCAACGAATGCGCTGAGGCGACACATCGCATCCAGGCACTCGGAGATACAGGACAAGCAGCACGAGTGCTACATCTGCATCAAGAGCTTCAAGACCAAGTGGTCCCTGTCCACGCACAACTCTCGCTTCCATCGCGATCTGCGCCAGAGCAAGGAGTTCATCAAAATCGAGTCCAGCGATCACTGAAACTAATCACAACAGAGACAAGAGACACACACAAAAAGTATTTTCATATCCGCTATTTGGCAGCAGTTCTCCTTTGTTCAGGAAGTTGCTAGGAGAGCCAGCGGTTCAAGCCCTTAAGAGGCCTGTGTTTCCGGTGCTTGAGCTGCCTCAATGCCGCTCGATGGACTGTCGTAGCTGCTGGCCGAAAGAAGATGACTTACCAGACGGTGGGGCCTACTAAATTTAAGCGCAGCAATTCAAAAGAAATTCCCGTTTGGTTGCCCAAGTAAAACCTTTGGCAAGTCTTTTGTGGCAAAGAATAATTTGATTTGTTCGATTTGGGGGCTCTCGGAGATGCTCCTTTCTGTGTGCCATCCACTTTTGCTACACTCTTCAAAATGAGCGCGAGCAGCGGGTATCTGATAGTCGGCTAATATGCGACTATATCCATCTAGTTGCAAGGCCCCTGGCTTGTTTTTTCTTCCAATAATAATGCATTATCGACCAATTTAGGCAAAATTGAGGCAAACTCACACGAGTTCTGTGTACGCTAACCATTGGAGAGCAGCTTGGGAGGAGCTTCGATTAGGACAATTAGAAATGAAGATCAAAACACATTCGTTTGCAGCACGATCAATTTGCAGTGTGGAGGGAGACATCTGCTTCGTTCAGTGTTCGTTCTGTTGCATATTTAGCGAGGTGATAAGTTGGGCACTCATGCAGCTGGCACACCCATCGCTGAATCGCTGCCCCCCCGTTCCGTTCACGCACTGGAGACGTTGATGTTGTTTCATTGTGTTTAATATCTTAACTACTAGTTCCATTCACAGCTGGGCGTTGGGGAATCATTACAACCAATTTAATTATTGTTTCAATTTGGATGAACAACAGCAGCAAAAAGGAGTGGAAAGTAAGAGCGGAAAATGCGTTACAAGGTCGTGAGGCCGGGCAGCGGGAACTGCTTGCTGAAGGCGATCACACACTTGTGAATTTCGTCGATCTTGGCCCTGATGGCTGCATCCTCGGCGACGACCTTGTGGTAGTCGGCCAGCTTGGGGCTGCCAGCAGCCTGGACGGCCTCGGCGCCCAGCTTGAGTGCCGCATCAATGAAGGCGACCACCTGCTCGATGTCCTTGTCGACCAGGCCGCGCGTGGTCAGTGCTGGCGTGCCCAGGCGAATGCCGGACGGATTCAGGGCCGACTTGTCGCCGGGCACGGTGTTCTTGTTGCAGGCAATGCCCACCTCTTCGAGTATCAGCTCCGCCTTGGCGCCGGTGAGGCCCGCGCCGCGCACATCGACCAGCACGAGATGGACATCAGTGCCGCCGGTGGCCACCTGATAGCCCTTGGCAATGAGTGCGGCGCACAGCACCTTGGCGTTCTTCATCACCTGCGCCTGGTAGTTCTTGAACTCCACAGACTTGGCCTGCTTGAAGGCGGTGGCAATGCCGGCGATGGCATTGTTGTGCGGTCCGCCCTGCAGCGATGGGAAGACGGCCTGATTGATGCGATCCTCCAGATCGTACAGCACCTTGTCGCCGTTGGGCCTGATGCTGCGCACACCCTTGCGGAAGAAGATGACGCCGGCGCGTGGGCCGCGCAGTGTCTTGTGCGTGGTTGTGGTCACAATGTCGGCGTAGTCGAACGGCGAGGCAATGTGCCCGGCGGCCACTAGGCCGGCAACGTGGGCCATGTCGGCCATCAGGTAGGCGCCCACATCGTCGCAGATCTGACGGAAGCGCGCATAGTCGAGCAGGCGGGAGTAGCACGAGATGCCGGCAATGATGATCTGCGGCCTGAAGGTCTTGGCCGCCTCGGCCAGCTTGTCGTAGTCGATGATGCCCGTCTCGGGGTTCACCTTGTACGGCATGCTCTCGAAGAAGATCGACGTGGCCGAGATGCGTTTGTTGGGCGTGAAGAAGCCGTGCGTCAAGTGGCCGCCATCGGGCAGATCCAAGCCCATGATGCGATCGTGCGGACGGCACACGCCCACATAGGCGGCCATGTTCGCCGGCGAGCCCGAATACGGTTGCACATTGACGCCCCAACGGTCCTCGGTGAGGTTGAACAGCTCGAGGCCGCGCTTTTGGGCCAGCAATTCGATGTGGTCAATGAACTCGTTGCCGCCATAGTAGCTGTGCCAAAGGATCTCGAGGATTAGTCAGGCCAAAGGACGTGCTAAGACCATTGCTTACCGCTTGCCGGGATAGCCCTCGGAGTACTTGTTGGTGAGGCAGGAGCCCAGACTCTCCAGCACCGCCACCGAGGTGAAGTTCTCGCTGGCAATCATCTCGAGTCCCTCGCGCTGGCGCTCCTTCTCCTTCTTGATGAGACACGCCAGCTCCGGATCGCTGTCCTCCAGCGTGGCCTGCAGCAGTTTTTGATCCTCCATTTTCTTCATGGTAACAAGCAAAACAAATTAATTGACAAGTGCAGCAAAGGCGATGCGATGCGATGCGTTGCGCTCGGTGCAACGAACGATAATGCTCTGACGTTCAGTGCAAGGCGCTGCCCGCGACGACAACGCTCCAGCAGCCAGCGGCACACAAATATTTATGTTGCAAAAATACGTAGGACTGGGCGCTGGGTTCAATGGGTTCAAAATAGCAAAGGAAAAGTTCTGGCGATAAGGCGCTGATCGACGGATCGATGCGAATGCTGATGCAGCCATGGCAACGATTCGATTATTTTTAGCCATATTTGTGGCCCCTTAATAAGTGCGTCTTGGGTGTGTTCCTGTCTTTGGGACCCCCCACGTACCGTGGCTGGTATTAGCCTTGAGCTTATCGCTGTCCCCGGCTTTGGCTTTGGCTCGGGTGAAGAGGTCAGCCAAGTGATAAGACACAGACCCCACCCATAGAAGCTGACGTAAAAAATGATTATTATTGACAACAGAACACTCCAGAAGCTCCAGAAAGCGGCAAAAACAAATCCTAGTTGACGAAAATTCATTCCAGAAACATCTTCTGAGACCCCAGTAGGCCTGCAGTATCCAAAATTTGTTTGCTCCCCAAATCCGAGCACACATTTATCAGTATCAGCAGTTCAGCCACACAGAGAACATCAAATTATTTTGAAAATAACACAACAACAAAATTATTTTGTTTCAAAAGTTTTAAAAGTTGAAAATTTAAACGACGAAAAATTCAGCAAAATGGCAGCAGAAAATTGGTTTGATAATGTTTTCATTGACAATCCCATAAGCCGGGCCCTCGGCTACACCGGACAACTCATTCTACAAACGACTGGGCTACGCCCTAAGCAGATTATTGTGCCGCAGGACATGGAGCCGGTGGCCAGCGCGTTGCTGCTCAAGAGCCTCGAGCAACAGCTCCGCTCGCCGCTCAAAATGTTGCCCCTAGCTGGGCTGTCAATTGCCTCGAGCGTGATAATGCTGCGGGTCTGCAAAAACCAACTGAATCGTTTAACAATCGTGGAGCAGAAGTCGGCCAGAAAGTACGCGGAATGGGCCATACAGGCGCACTTTATCAACTCGTGTGCCTTGGGGCTGATTCCATTGACAGCGCATCCCGTAATGACAATCACTCTACTTGTATCGGGATCGTTGCTCTTCTGCGGTTCGTTGTACAGCCGCGCCCTGACCAACGAGCGCCGTGTGATGGTCACCGGCGCAGTGGGGGGTGTGGCCATTGTTGCCAGCTGGATTTTGATGGTTTTTTAGGCGAACGAGCGCCAACACATGTGTTCGTTGGTGAGTTCTACAACTGCGATGCAAATGTGTACACTTGCAGTTCCGAAATTACTCATTACTCAGCACAAAATACAAGGAAAAACCTGATAAGTAAGTGCACACATTTTTGCCCATTCGCTCACACATTTCGTTGCTTAATTTATATATTTTTGCAGCTGTTGATACACACACACACACATGCACAGATGGACGTACTTTCAATATCCAGAGCCACCCCATGGATCCCTGGGTAAGTTTCAAATGCATTTAACAAGTTCCATGATCTCACGCAAAGTAAATATGTTCACAGATAATGGAAGAGAACTTTGGCTGCCTCTACCTTCCATTCATCTACTGGAAATATGATAAGCAAAACTGATCCCTGGGTAAGAATGCGTTTTTGTCTTTCAAGTTTTGCTGATGACTTCAAAGAATTTGCACAGATATTGAAAGACACAATTCGTTGCTGCAGATTGCATCCCTACCTTTGAGGATCTCTGGCAACATATGGCGCAAACGGCTAGAACTTGGTAAGCATCAATTTTGTTCTTGAAGCTAATACAATATATATTTTTTTTATATTTTTAAGAAACGAAATAGCTACTGATTCCGCCCATATAAATACACGACTTTACTCAAAGAAATTGTTGTCGTATGTTGCAAAATAAAACAAAAACGATAAAGAATCAACAAAAACAAACAAAGTTATTTTTGAATATTTTACACAACAAATAATACTAATAGAATATTAGTTCGCATTAAATTGAAGCCCACGATGGTTGGTAGGATTGGCAGCAGCCATTAATCGGGTGCACACCAACACTGGTTATCCCCCCCACACGAATTTCACACTTTACCTTGATCTAGACTCTAGAGTCTAGAGATTTTCAGGTTCTTGCGCTGATATGTGCAACCGTTTCTAAGTTCCCGCAGCGAATGAATTTGTTGCCATAGGAGAACACACTGAGTAAACAATTCACAAAAGCATTTTGTTGATGAAATTCGATTTTGTGGCCATTGCCATTGCCTGATGCGGTGTCTGGCGAAAAAAAAAGTGTAACAAAGAAAAAGCTGACAACAAAGAAATTTGAGCAGGCCTCTGAACGAGTTTAAGGCTGAGCAAGCGCACAGCCATACTCCAGCTAAATTTGTGTTGAAAGAAATAATACTTTTTCGGACCTTTTTCAGACAAAAACAAAACATTTCGTGGAAAGTGTTGGGAACCGCTTGAATGCTGACCTTGAACCTAACTACACTGACCTTACTCTTCCGAAATGTATTGGATTTTCATAATTAATTCGAATAAAAACACATGGCACAGAAGCTGCGACTGTGCGGGGCTTCGGCGAGCACATGTGCGCGAGTACACACAGAAAGTTCTTAAAACACACACACGCACACGGAAGCAAGCAAAAAAAAACTATGCGAAACACACGATTGCAATCACACGTAAAAAACAACACTCGAACGATTATAATATAGCTGGTGTGCAGGCCTCAAGTGAATTAGTTTAAATTTAGTTTTGTTCTTTTTTGGACTGCTGCTCCAGCGCTTACCGAGCCCAAAGTTGCGTTGTTCTTGCCTTCCGAATATCGTCTGATCGCGAATGGTAGTGCTGGCGTCGGCAACTTCTTCGCTAAAGCTGCTCGGACCAGCGGCTGCTGCTGGCGCTGCAAAAAGTTAACCGCTTTGGTGTTCAAGTCTCTGCTAAGGCCTTGCGCGAGCTTTCGTGGTAGTTGGAGGCTTAAGCGTTGCATGCTATAACATGGAGGGTCGATTTAATTGCAAACGAGTCCTGGAAATGTGCTGTTTGTGCCACTTACGTGTGTCTTTTCCCCGCTGCAGCGACTGGCGTACAGATCTGAACTAGCTGCCAAGAAGACAACTGTCACGGCGGCCGTCACTGAATCAATGTTGTCTTGCTGATATGGTGGATGCTGTGGCGACGATACCCTCTAACCTGCACATTGAGGAGTTCAGTGATAAGACCACTCCAATAATTGTCTTTACTTGCCTCTCCTCTTCTTCCCCGCGATGCCGGTCTTTCCTTTGCTTTTGTCTCTTCAGTGTTGTGGCGGGCAGTCGGAAAAAAAATACAGCTGTTTTTGGTGGCGCTGCCACCACGTTAATTTCCAGTTAAACAGGTATGTATCAGAGCGAGCCACCTTGTCCAGCTGTTAGGTGGCAAGCCTATTTAAAAATTGCAAAAATACTCCGTTGAGCTTTTTCTGGAGAGTATGACCATTTAAGGTATATTATATATTTTTTCAGGATATTTTCAAATTGGCACATACACCAGACACGAATTCAAAAAAGTTTCTTGCTACTCTGCCGCTGCGACCATTGAGCAATTGTGCATTGGCCATTTATGAAGTTGTTCCTCTGCCGCTGCGAATTTTCCCTGTGCACATACCGATGCCCCACGAAGCTTCTAAGGTGCTTGTATAAGGTGCTTGGCTGCAAGTTGATCCGTCATGTGTACGTTGCCACACCATTAAGTTTTGTTTGAAAGCTCTTAGGATCTCAGCATATGTTAATTTTCTCTCGAAACAAACCACAGCTGGACCGGCCCTCGAAACATGGTATATGGTATATAAAGGGTATCCAGTAGCAGGGTATCCACCCTGCTATCAATGCAAAAACGAATCAGTATTGGTTTTGAAGCCATTTTAACGAAGAGAGATCAAGATTTATATATAGAAATTATATAACAAACATGTCCATCTAACAATAAGTAAAAAATATAGGGTATAAAAAAACACATACCACGGTTGACAAGCAACAAGTATTCAAGTGACGTCACATTTCATATGCTAAATTATCTTCTATAAACACTGCACTAAAAAGAAGCCATGACAACTGGCCCATCTTGTGGAGAATCAGTGCATCAATCGGATAAAATTATAATTTCAGCGCTGAGGGTTCCAACTAGCTGGTAATGTTAGCTGGAATATCAAAATCGAGAAAATTTGTAGTTTGGATTTGTATATTTTCAAAATGAAAAGGTATATTATGGTATATATTTGTGGGTCTTGCGGTATATTTTATAGACAAATCCGCGGTCACACTGCTTCTCCACGTCTGGAAACGAAAGCGCCGCGTCGGCGGCAAAACCAAAACACAAAACACAAAAGTTCTAGGCATCAGCGGAAACTGTTCGTTACTTTTTTGATATTGCTGTACCGTTACCAGGCTTTGATGGCAAAAAGCGCGCGCTGACGAAATGGTTTTTTTTTTGTCTTTTTTTTTGATTTAATACAAAACTCCAACAAAAAGTGAATCACCAAAAGAAGAGAAAAACTTGAGGGAAAATGTGTGAATGAATAAATGTATTCCGGCGTTCTGCTTCCTGTGCAAAAATTTGAAGAATTAAGAAATAAAAGACAGCAACAATAACAAGAAAAGAAACACACAAAAAAACGCGAAAAGCCATAAAGAAAAGGTGAGAAAACAAATTATATATTTTGATGTGCGAAAAAAGAGATAGAGACAACCACAGAAAAGATTTATTTATAGCCAAACAAAAATTTTGCTTTAATTGTGTTCAACTTCTTTTTTTTTTGCTTATTGTTTTGTTTTTTGTTTGTGTGTTTTGTGCTTTATTTTTTGTTAATTTTGCAAATTAGTTGTTTTTGTTTTTGTTATTTCATTGAAAATAAAACCCCCAGCCAAATTATTACAATAAAAAGTCCCATTGTTCTCAGTACAGCCCCGGGGTTTCCGGGTTTGTTGACTTTGCCAGCTGCTTATTTGTTGTTGGATTTTCTTCCAATAAATAATAATACAAAATATGAAAAACAAATCAACAATTGAAAAAATTGCTTCCCAGAAAATCATTTAATTTTCTTGTAACGGGTTTTTCTATAAAGTTGTAGTTTAATAAAAACTAATTTCATAAAATTGCCAGCGACAAAAAAAGTAAATAAATAAAATTCGTGCGGCAGCAGAGAAAAGGAAAACAAAACAAAAACAAAAACACGGGGAAAAAAGTAATTTACATTTCGTATTTGTTGTTTGCTGCCATATTTTGTGAGTAAGGTGAGTTGGTAATTAATTTTGCTGCTAGCCCACAAATACAAAAAAACAAACGGAAAAACACAGCTTGCAAATAGAAAAAAACTACGAATTTCCATCCTCTGCACAGGCTTATGTTGTTGTTATTTGTGTATGGGTTCACATTTGAAGGCTATTGGATACCCTTACTTACAGGGGGCACAATAGCGACACATACAACACACAGAAGAGAGGTTGCACTCCAACGATCTTGTTTGGCATTTCCGTATTAAATTCTACAAAATCGAATTTCTTAAGAAATAATTGCCTTTCGCATTTAAAAAGAAATTTACGTGTGTTTTTAGTGTTTGATTCTTAAAAGAATTGAAGATTATGGAAGGCAAGGGGATCTAAGCTTCGGCTAAGAGAAGAAGTTTGTTACCGTTGTTTTTTCTGGGCTTATCTGTTTCTCTTTCGGTTTTTTGTGTGCTGCTGTGTCAATTATTGGAGGAAGAGAGTGGCCCATCAGCATTTCCGCCTTTGGAGCAGAGGCGCCGCGTCAAACGCAAAAGCAATTTGCGAATTTACTTTTCTTTTTGCCTTTGCTTCGCTCTGTGTCTCCATCTCTCCCTCTCCCCCTTCTTTTCCTTCTTTATCATCTCTCGGCGCACTTCATTTTTACAACTTTAATTATATGAGACAAAAGCAAAAAAAAAACAGCAAAGCAACAAAAAACATGAACAAAAATTAAAATTGCAAATCGCATTTGCCTTTTGCTGCTGCTGCGGTCGCTTTTTCTGTTGCTGCCAGCTAGCGTGTGTTCGCGTTTTGTTTTTGTCCGCAGTTTTATTAGATTTTTTGTTTTCACAACGACATTCGCCTGCTGCGCCAAAAGAGCGGAAGCGAGAGTGGTGCACAGAGTGAAGAAGGGGGGCCGAACAGGGAAAAGTCGCTCCGACACCAATCTGTTGGTCGCGGCAGCAGCATCCATGGGTGCGTGTGTATTTGTGTGTGCGTGTCCACATGGCCTCTCTGCCGTTCGCACACTCTCTCTGACACACAGTTAAATTGCATATTCCGCTCTTCCCCAAAAATTTCAAGTTCAATGCCCAAAACAAAAAAGCAACAACAGCAACGGGGGAGATGAGTGGAGGGCCTAAACAAGGGCAGGTCAGCACGCGTCACAGGTGGGATGATGGAGGTTAAGGCCGTTGGGTTGACGGCGTGCTTGCCAGATCGCTTATTCGCTTGCCCTCTCTTT
Organism: Drosophila subobscura; assembly: GCF_008121235.1. Taxonomy (NCBI): domain Eukaryota; kingdom Metazoa; phylum Arthropoda; class Insecta; order Diptera; family Drosophilidae; genus Drosophila; species Drosophila subobscura. Next base: position 16,748,184 of record NC_048530.1, on the reverse strand, counting down.
GCCTCCTTTCCTTAATCTGTGGTTTCTGTTGGGTACAATTATTGAAATTATTATTGAATTATGGAAAATATTGATACAACCGTCACGCCCCTGTCGGTCACTTATTTTTCTGTCATTGCACAGACAATTAGAAACACAAAAACACCAACGAGCAAACAATAGCGGAACTACAAAAAAAATAAAAAAGATGAAAAAACTACAACAATTCTGACACGAATACTGTTTTCTAAAGCCATGTATTTATTTTGTTATTTTTGCTGTAGTTTTTGCACATTTTGCGTAATAAATTTGCCACGCAAATTGTTTTTTTTTTTTGTCACAAACAAAAATTTGAGTTGAACTTCCATTTGTGTGAAAGTTTTTTTTCATATATGTATATTCTCTCGAAAATTTCTAGTTTGCTTGTTCTGTTTTTGTACATAAAAAGAAAATAAGAAAACAATTTGTTTTTGGGTGGAAGGGAAAACAAAAGAAACTCTCAAGTAAAATGCGTACAAGAATTTCTGCAAATAGAAAAAAAGATAAACATAAGATTTGAAAAACAAAAAGAGAGCCGGAAGATAATAAGCACGTAATTTTTCTTTTTCGCTTTGAGGAGGTAAAATAGTTTTGGCGACACGCTTGCAATGCGTGAAATGAAAAGTACGCAAATGTTTGTAAGAGCTTAAAGTGTGTTCATCGCAGATTAGCATGAACGAATTAGTTAGTATGAATCGTGAATCCATGAGCCAATAAAAATGCCCAATAAATGGAGTTTGTTTTACTGATGTCTTCTTCCCTCCTCCGTCCCATTAAATGCCATTGAGTAGGGCCCCAAAGGGATTGTCTATTGTGTATCTTTCTCTCTTTGCTTGGCGCTGATATCAGTGCATATTTCTAATTAAAACCCAGAAAACACAAATGTACATGCATACATATGTACATATATGTACATACATATGTATGTATGCATTTAATTTTGCTTGTACATTTATTTATTTGAGCTAGTGTGTGAGAGAGACTGATAGAGAAACACGTTAGGCAAATTTGCTGATAAGTTTGGAGCGAATAATAATGCAAAGGGGAGACCGAGACAGTAGAAAGAGTGGAGACCAGAAGCTAAGAAAAAATAGCCAAATAATAACAATAGTAAAAAGCTTTGGAATCAAAGAAAAGAGTGAAAGAGAACCGAGACGGAGAACGGAAGATAAAAACTATTTCCGTTGAATAAAAGCTAGCGAAAACAAAAGGAAGGAATCCGAGCAACACACTCAAAATAAACCCCCCTCACCCGACCACATCCGCGCACCATCAACGCCCATTCCCAAAGCAGTTGAAAAGTGGAAAATTCTTGTTGTCTTCTTTTCGTTTCATTTCGTTTCGGTTCTATTCTATTATTTATTTGTTGTGATATTAATTTCGTCAAGGTTTCCAAATAAATTTATTTCGCCTTCAAAATCAACAAAAATATAACAAAAAAAAAAAAATATAAAAATTATACGACGTCTATTTTTGACCGATTTACCAAGAAGAAAACTTATTAAAAAAACGCACCAATCTACAAAAATGATAATAAAAAAAAAAAAAAAAGGCTTAACAATAAATTTAAGCAAATATCAAGAATGAAGGTTTTTCTGGAGCTTCAGATACTCTTTCTTATCCATTTCTATAGCGACTATATGATATAGATTACCGATTTTAATCAAAATGTACGAAACTTTGAGCCAATACATTCATGCAGCATGGCAGCTTTATCACACAGAATTGATTTTTAAAAAAGGGCTCCCATAAGTACATTTTTAAACATATGTATGATAACAGTATGACACTGGGCATGCTTTGCATTGACATGTCTTCCATGCCCATTTGTTTGCTGTGTGCCAAAAACTATGTAAAAATCGTAATATACTCTGAAACAGAAATCGAATTTGAGTCGAAATTATGAATCACAAAACGTTTTGTGGTCATCGGTTGCGGGTTTGCCTTCCTTTTTTTCATTGTTTTTTCTTACTGTTTTCGTTAATTTCAATTCAAATGTTTTTTTCTCTCTCTCTTTTGGTTTTTTATTTGCGTATTTTTTTTTCAATTTAATCACTTCCGTGGCATTGTTGCAGTCAATTGTATACCCTCTGTTTTCATGTGCATTCAGATGTACAGATGTAAATCGAATTTATTTTTTTTATACCTTTTTTGACGTGTATTTTTGAGCCCTGAGCATTTTGTTGTTGATCCAATTAAATTGCTTTGGAATATCATTTTAACGCGCAAATATTGATGCACATGTGTACATGCATATACAATATGCAGGCGTATTTATGTGTATCAATTTGTATTCTGTAATTGCTTGGAAGATAAGGAGGGCCTTCTTTTCAAGCCTTTTGTAAAGTGCCCTGTTTAGATTGGGTTTGCTTTGATGGCCATTTGCTTGAAGCTTTTTCGGTATAGTTTACAAATAGCAAAATATACAAATATATATTACAGGATGCCAAGATGGTTTGATTTTGAAGCAACTGCAAGGGTATCCAGAAGAATCGAACCTTTAAAGTTGCTTTTCATTTGTCCTTCTGTTGCATACTTTTGGGAGTCACTGTAGATTAAGGCAGGTCAGTGAAGAAAAGAGGCAGGGAGAGAGAGCGACTGAGAGCCGGCTGGCACAAGCACATGTCAATCCGCGCAAATGAATCCGATTCTCTCTTAAGCATGAGCCAACACATTGTCCCGCTCGGGCCGCGCCATTTCCTTGCGTTCTCCAAACACGGCAACAGGTTCAGCCTGCAAAATCCCAACTTTCCACCCACTTCTTAGGGACCATGTACATACATAAATATGTACATACATACATATGTACATACATAAATACATGCAATGATGTAAATACATAAATGTACATAGATACATATGTATGTAAATATTTGAAAGGATATCTTTGCGAAGAATTTTGATCCTATTGTTTCTCAAGCAGCGCTAGAGTTCCATCCGAGAGAATCGAGCTGCACAAATCGGGGAGTACAAAGGAGCAAAAAAAAGTGAAATGCATAAAAAACATAATAGGAAAATCCCAAAGTGAGTGAGGGAGAGGCAAAGAGGAAAAGTGCTGGCGAAAAGTCGTTGGAAACAACAGCAAAAACCATACATAGAGAAAGGGAAAGAAAATATTAAAAACAAGGGAAAAACACATTGCCAAGCAAAATAAAGTCGAGCATTTAATTTATATCGCCCTCTCCTGCTCTAACCAAAGCCAACAGCCCGCCCGACCGACGACCCAACTTACTCCCCCCCTCACTCTCTCTCCTTCAATGTAAGCACTGGCCTCGTGTAGAAGAAGAGAAGAGAACGATAGAAGGGGCAAAAAACGTCCGTTTTACTGTTGCTGTGTTTTTGCCGCTCTCCGCTGCCTATTCTCTGCCGCTCTGCTATCACGCTCTAACCTTTCTCTGCCCACTTTTTACTTGCTGCCGCTGTGCTACCCCACAGTGTCTCGTCTCTGGCGGTGCTTTCATTTTTTTGGCGCGCGCCCCGACAAAGGACAGCTAAACTATGCTGGTAGCGGGCGGGGGAGCAGGCTGAGAGCTGGGGAGAAAATAAACTGTAACCGAGAAAGAACGAAAAACGGGCATAAAGGGGTGGCCAGAAAAGAAGGTACAAGCCAGAAGAAGTAGCAGCTGAAAAAACTTCATTTATATTTTGCACAAAACTAAAATGGTAAGTGCCTGTGCCAAAGCTTTTCTCTTCTCTTTGTTTTTTTGCATTCTCTGATGATGATTATGCTGCCTGCTGCCTGCTGCTCTTCTTCTGCGTTTGCTCTGTGCTGCAGAGGAATATTAACAGTTAGATGACATTTGTAACACATCTCAGGAGGTGAGTGCATACGTTTGCGTATCTCTCTCTGGTGTGGGAAGAGCTTTACAGAGAACCGTGTTAAAGCAGTCCACAATATTCCTTACCTTCAGCAGATAGTGCTGTTCCGTGCAACGAACTTTTTGATAACCTGCAAAGCGTACACAAACATGCTAGAGACGAGACATATTTGGAAGCCATCGATTCGTAAGCGTATCAAAAATGTCGTCAGACAAACCTGATATCCCTTTCTGGTTATGGTCTGGTTTTATATTGCTTTTTTTTTTTGCATATATAACTTACAGCTACACACACAGTAAACATTTCGGTACATATGTACATACTATGTACTAGCATGTGTGATGAAAAAAGCTGCACATGTTAAAAACAAGTGAAAAAACATGCACGAAAAAGAACAGTGAAATGGTGCGGGGTGGTTGGGTGAATGGGAAAGAAAGAGGCACGGAAGTAGGAGCTGGAGACATGCACATTACCAGAAGAGTAAATCACTTTTGAAAGAACCGAACCGAACCTCCTCCTCCCTCCCTCCCACCGAACCATGAAACATGGGAAATATCTCAATATTCACTTTGGTTTGCTATTTCCCATTCCGTCTTTCGTTTTTCCCTCTACCCTCTCCCCACCGCACTGCTTTTTTTTATATTATTTTTCGTTTTTCCTCTTTGCTGTTTCTTGGGGGGAGGCAATAAGTCGGCCCTGCGACATTGTCTCCTACAAAATTTGAGCAATTTTATAAAATACTCGGTACTCGTATGCTGCGAAAAAAGAACGTAATAAATTACAGTCACCAAAAGCAAAAAAAAAGCAAACAGATTTTTATTTCGAAAAAATGTAAACTGCCACACAAAGAAAAGGACAAAATCAAGCAAGGGAAGTGCGATAACGGCCAAAATATACCCATCATGACAAGGAAAGAGGATATGTACGTGCTTAGGTACTCTTTAAGTACTTCATTAACAGTGCTCCAGAGTCTGGAGTCAGACCTAAAAAGTTCTCTACAACAGGGCAAGTTTTATGTTGGATTTCGTTGCCGTGATCATAGAATGTGCATATGAAAATATGTATATGTACACCGATTCCCATTGGGTCCATCATACCCGCTGGCATACGAGTATACCCCTGGGTATACAGATTCCCATTTCAAGGAGACAGCAGCCAACGGAGAGCTAGCAAAAAAATTCTCTTCTCTTAACATCGTTCGCCGACTCCGACTCCGACGCCGCCGTCATCATCATCAACGTTTTTTCCCCATATTTTTTGTTGTTTATTTTTTGTTTTTGCATTTTTCAGTTTTTCCATTTATTTTGTAGTTGTTGTTTTTGTTGCATGTATTTTGTTATTAAAGTAATTTAAATGTAATAGTAAAAGTCAGTGGATATATTTCCCAAGAGAAGTCTTCTCTTTTGGAAATTGTTCTACTTGATTAAAATATTTGTATGCATTTGCATTTTGCCATTATAGCCATGAATATGTAAATAGTATGACGCAAAAACCGATCGTAGTAGAAGGTATTTCTGGGTATATTTTAGGTGCACAGGGATTGTGGTATGAAAGGATTTCCAGCCTTACGATACGTAAATCATTATCTCCATATGGTGATTCGGGAAATATTTATGTACATTCTACCTTTAGCTCTTGTAAAATATTGCATTGAGCGCGGCTCTCCCGCAGGTGATATTTCACGTTTTTTTCTTGGACCTGTTCCGCATCATTCTCGGCAACAATGCAGAAGGAATATTAAAGTTTACATTTGGCGCTGCAAGAAACAAATATGATAAATAATGAAAATAGAAGCGAGCGAGAGCAGGATGAATCTCGGCACACAAAAAAGTACCAGAATAAACAAACAGAGAGCGGAGCATGTGGCATGGGGCACCCGATGCTGGTAGCAAGAAACAAAAAACGAAAACCCACAAATAAAGAAAATAAAAGAAAGACAGCAGCGAAGAAGGGGTGGCGGGGGCACAGTCAGTCGGCAGCGGTACGTACTCGTAATATGAGTTAGAAAATCCATGGCGGGGGCTAACGTACTTACAGATACAGATACAGGGCGCAGACAAAAAGATACAGATAGCAAATAACCAAAGAAAAAACGACGACAGTTTTCTTGATGAATGTTCTATGTGTCCCTCCCCCCCGCTGCTACGCTCTCCTTTGCTCCACTCCAAGTGGGGGTTTTCCCCCACGAGTATCTTACATTTGTATCTGGGGCCCTGTACTCGCCAGCAGCAGCAGCATCTTTGGCTTTTTCCTGTGCCGCAGAGCCCGTAGAGCAGAGCTTCGCAGAGCGAAGACCAAGAAGAAATAGCTACTACCTCTACATGTTCCCCCTTGCCCCCCCGGTCGCTTCTGAGATTGTGCAAAGCAGCTTTTCCTTTTTTTTCTCGCTTCGCAATTTGTGTGCTACCACCACCCTCCCCCCTTCCCAACCGTCTGCATGCTCTGTGTCTTCCCTTTTTGTTTTGTCTTATTTAATTTTTTGTGTGTGTTTTTCCTTTTGCAGCCGGGTTTTTTGTGGAGACGCTTCCACGAAAAAAGCAGCCGCCACAGAGCTACTCCTAGATCCCATCCTGCACCACCTGCTACCCCACTACCCCACCCCAATGGATCTTTGATTCTTTTGACTTTTCCGCGGTGCCAAAGTTTCAAAGATCTTTGTGGCCTGGCCAGCCAGCCAGCCAGCTAGTCCAAGTTTATTTATTGTTTAGAGGCGGGCTCTTGAATCGATCTTGTCGAATATTTTGACCAAATTTATATACTAGCTAAGCTAGTGACTATCTGATGTAAGTTGGATAGATTTGTTAGGCCTAAAATGCATCCCTTTTGGTTCGGATAAAACACTGCTTTACACTGCTTGCTGGCAATGCGGCCCGCGATTCGAACTCGATTCGAGCTCAATTATGTACGTGCGTTGCTTCCCTTTTTGGAAAACAAAAAAAAACTAACAAAAAATGTAAAATATATCAAAAACAATCTGGTTTGTTGGACCTAGGACTCTATTTATGGTCAGGTCCTGTGTTGTTGTGTTTTTATTTTGCCCTGCACCCGCGCGCCAACGTACTCCTTGGAGTCGCTGAGGTTCAGCAACCTTGAGGTTATGTGCAGATGCACTCGCTCTCTAGCCAGCAGCTTGCAGCTACAAAAAAATATGTTTCCCTCTCACTGTTACCGTTCCCGTTCCCCTCTCTGTCACTGACCCTCTTCCACTTTGTTCGTCCCCTCTTTGGCAATGCCCCGCTCCTTTTGCCGTTTTTCTGTGTTTGTGTGTGTGTGTGTGCCAAACTGGACGCTGCTGCTGCTGCGTGTTGTGCTGCTGTTCTTGTTGAAATTATTAGACAGCCGCCGCAGCAAGAAGAGAACTGCAGGAAAAAGCTCTGCTCTCTAAGCTAGCACTGGAAGGGGAAGAGATCGTAGCAGAGGCAGTCCAGTCGCAGCAGAGGAAGAAGCTGCAAAAGTCAGAAACAACACGAACGTATGAGCTTAGCCTCATATGCCGAAGCGTTTGATACCCTTGCAGATGCATCCCACCTATGGCAGCTTGATACAAAAAAACAAATGTTCTGACGGCATCTTTGGATTGAACATCTCTTGGGAAGGGTATGGCCAGCATACGCAGGCAGCAGCAACAGAGAACGCTGCCGCTTATAGCCCAGCATCATAGTTATAGAAGAGGATCGTAAGGTTGTTGCGTACCTTTCTTGTCAGTTTGCTGGTTTTTTATTTTTATTTTGCTTTTGTTTTTGTTGAGGGAGAGGGTCTGGGGTTTGGAATGGTTTGACTTTATGATGTTGCGTAGCAGCTCTCTTCCTCCTTCCATCTCTATTAAATGTTATTGTGGATTTTGTTGCCGTGGACTTGATCTTGGGACTTGGACAATTTCGTCTCTTGCACAGGCGCGCCTGCATCCCAGAGCCCTGGCCTAGGCTGCCTTGCTGCTTCTGTTGCTGCTCTGCTGGCATTTGGCTTTCGCAAATACAAAACAAAATTCGCGTGGCGAGAGAGAGAAACAGAAAGAGAGCCATAAACAAGCGCCCAAAGGCAGCGCCAGCACACACAAACACATACAAAATGCCAAAGTGTGTGGAGAGGGGAAACTTGCGTACGCTCTTGTTGCTGTTGTTTTTGCGTGCTCTTCTTGGCAATTTTCGTAATTTCTTTGTTTTTTTGTTTTTGTAATAATTTTTAATAACAGAGAAACAGAGAACATGTATGCGAACACATGATATTCAGTCCTTTCCTGATGGGAGCGAAATGCACCAGCAAGAGTCTGAGGACTCCTCATCCTTAAAAATCCTTCAAAAAAGTTGAATTCTTCAGAGAACCCCTATTTCCAATGGACACACATACATATGTACATATGTATGTACATACAAAATAAGAAAGTCTACCAATTGGACGAGAAAGCAAGAATCGTAAGAAGGCATAGATTTTTCCCTTGAATCGCTTTCGAGTGCGCGAATGCGAATTCTTTCATCATTTCTACGTCTCTTGTTATTATTCTACATTTTTTGTTCCATGTTTCCTTTTCTCTTTTTGTGTGCGTCTTTTTTCTGTTGCAGCCAAACCGCTTAGTCATTTTGGTCGTTGCTGTTTGTTTTCTGCAAGCAGGAGAGCAGAAGAGCGGCGAAGCAGTGCAGCAGCTGTAAGCTTTGAAGTAGGATGAAAGCAGTGAAATCAGTGGAACTGGCGGGGGGTTTTTTATCTGTTGCTGATTAAAGTTGTGTTTGTTGTTACATATCCAGTAATATGTAAGTTAGGTTATTCCAGGCACCAGTAGCCAGTAGACTTATTGACCAATTGACCGCTCCCAACTCGTGTGTAAATATTGAGATACATAATTCTACCCTTCGTTTTCTGTTTGTCTCATTTCTGTTGCATACCAAAAATTTCAAAAGATATTTTTGTTTATTAAACTTTTTTTATGGCGCCATGAAATTTATCTCACCCACCCCTGGGTAAAGGTGGGCGAGGGGGTATTTGTGTACATAACTCCCAACTCTATAAACAAGGAATTAAACGGAGATGAAACTTTTTCATTTTGTTTATTGAATTTATGCGTGTATGTATTAATTTTTGTATTAATATTTATTAAACAAAAACCAAAATGAACATTTTTGAAGGGAAATGAAAATGGAAATAATGCACACATACATACATGCATACATATGTACATACATATGTAAATGCATAAAAAAGGGTCTTTATGTACAATACATACAAATGTACATACATTAATATTATTCTCCTGTTCCATTTGGTATACCCCCCGCGCTTAGCCACCCTTCCCTTTCTCCCACCTTCCCCTTTATTGTCTCACCCTTCCCCTGCTCTGTTTGCACATAAATTTATATTAAAATATTTCGCTTCTTTCTGAGGAAAGCAACAAAAAATCTTTGAAAAAAAAGAATCTACAAAAACCGTTACAAAAACCCAAGGCAAAAGCATAAAAACAAAACAAGAAACAAAATGCCACGAAAAAACGAGAATGCGGGGAATGGAAGCTTCTCAGGGTCGAAGCTTTTTATACCCTTTGCAGATTGATTTTTGTTGGGAAACATTACCCATACATACAAACATACATATGTACATACATACATATGTACAATATAGCAACAGATAATACAAATTACATAATGGAAATGCCAGGAAAAATGGGGAGCTAAGAAAAAACTGGGAAACCTTCATTCTGGAACTCTCTAAAAGCGGAGGGAAAGCCACACTCTAACCAAGATATATTTTAATTGTGATGTCGCTGTGTTATAGTATTAAATCCCAAGACCATGTACAGTCATAAATTATTGAATACATTGTGAAACCTTCTCTTACATTCGGTTGCCATTTGCAGTTGTGTTTCCAGTTGATTGATCAAGGAAACGTGCCTCTGCTCCCTTCTTTTGAGTCATCTCTTAAACCATATGAAACCACATTCAATTGCAAGCATTTGCCGCGGACATTAGGCAGTTGAAACCGTTCACATGCGTATTAAACATGCAGAACAAAACAACTTTTCCCTGGCACTGTTACTGCTGCTGGCCTGCAATTATCGAGTGGGGGCAATGCAGCATTTAGTTGGTGATTGCGGAGTGCTTCCACACTCGCACTCGTATATGCAAATGACTTTACTGTGGATTGTGGTGTGGGGTGGCAAGTTTCAAGGAAATATTTTGAAGGACTTGCAATCGAATTCCATTCATCCAAATGTTAGGGAATGTCCTATTAATTGAATTACAAAATATTTCCATACTAGATTCGGAAATAAATGAAAAATTCATCGATTCCTGGTGACCCTTTCAACGTGTATCTCCAAACTATTTTTTTTTGGGCAGTCCCCAAGATTCCAATCCGAAAGTTGACGCAGAGAAATTACATTTGTTATTCTCAGATGTGTCCTCATATCACGCTGCCATCGAAGCACTCCGTTCCTTCATTAATCATAGTTGGAATTCCTATTCGCGTACTGAAAACAACGAAAAGCAGAGGAAAAACACACACAAACAAAAAAAAAAGGTGGAAATTACTCGGTATATCTTGGAGTTCTTTTGGCGTGGCGAGTCGCCGTGTCCCGTGTCCCGTGTCCTGTGTCCTGTGTCCCGTGTCCCTCTGCAAAGCATTTGTAGAGAGGAAATGAGAAAAATTTATACACATGTGTGTACAATATATACAAGAATTAATAATACAAAAAAAGACAGCAAGGAAAGGAAGGACAGGACACACACACACAGACACACAGACACACACATACGATGGCTGGTCCCACATATAGAGTCCTCTTTTTGCGTTTTTTACATTCCGGGCATTCTTTTTTTGTGGATGTTGTTGTAGGGAAAACTGTGTACCTTTCATTTAAGTTGACATGAAAATCGATATTTAAAAAAAAAAAGGATAAAAATGCAGAAATAGGGTACAGGGGAAGGGGGGGAGGGGTGGCGAAGAAAGCATATAAAACGTCAAGTAAAAAAATTACAGCTTAAAAAGCAGCTGCAGAGAGAGAAAAAAACAGCAACAACAAAAAAGTATTAAAAAAAACTGGAAGGAATAAAAAAAAGTTAAACAAAAAAACACCAGCCATAAGAAAGAAAAATAAATGGAGAAAGACAGCAACTGAAAATAATAATAAAGAGGATGTTTTTCAAGGGAAGTGCGGAGGAGGGGTGGTGGAGTGATAGGAGAGCAGAATATGGAGGAGCAGCAGAAAGGAAAAATATACATACATATATAAAAAAAAAGCCAAACGAAATGAAATGAAACGAGAAACGCTCGTTATGCTTTTTCCCCCACTGTTCGTTCTCTCGAAGCTTTTTGTGTTTTTATTTATTTTTTTGCTCTGTTGCTGCTGCTGCTGCTGCTACTCTGTCGCTGCCCTGCTGCTGTAATGTATTATTTCTCTCTTTTTTTTACATTTTTATTTTTCCACTCGCAACCTTTTTGCGTCACAGAACCTCTCGCCGCCCCGCCGTCCCGCCGTCGCACCGACCATCCTGGTCTTCTGGCCCGGTTATGCTGCTGCTGCTGCTGAAGCCAAAACGACGTTTCTTTGCCTTTGCCCCCCATCCTCTGCCGCCCAGTGTGCCCACTGCTTACAACGTACACAAGAAAAACACGAGAAAAAACACTCAAGTCGACACGAGTAGAGCCGACCATGTGAATGCCCTCCACAGAGTATCATTTCATGAGAAGTGAGAACCCAATGATATTCCTGGCTAACTAAAATATGTTTTGGTATTATTTAAGATCGTATTTCCTACCATATGATACCCCAAAAAGAGCACGAAAATAGTTTCTCCCTCCACTGTTACAAACCCGCACGAATATTGAGCATACCCCGCGAGCCTCTGCCACTGCTGGGAGCAAAAAATACAAATAAAATAACAGCAAAAAAAAAGGGAAGAGAAAAAACACAAAACGAAATCCAAAGAAGAAGAAAAATGTGATAAAAACTGAAAAATATTTTCCATGAGAAAATCCAAAAGAAGTAGAAGAAGAAAAGAGACGTGTGGAAGGGGCTGGGGAAGGGGAAGAGGAAGCGAGTGAGCGAGCGAATGAGCAGGAGGTGGACTGGGGGGAGAGATCCAAGTACGGGTTGAAGAAGGGGATGGGGTTGAGGGTTGGGTCTGGGCGATGTTGGGGCTTCGTATCTCTCTCTCGCTCTCTCTCTCTCTCTCTCTCTGTGTGTGTGTGAGTGCTTGGCGGGAAAAATATACTACAATAAAACATGTATTTTTTACGCCCCAACCACCCATGGCCCCACTGCCCCTCCCTCTCCCTCTCTCTCTCGCTCGGGCGTCCTTGTTTCCTCTTTTTTTTCTACTTTTTTCGGTTGGCTCCGTTGTAACTTTTTTATATTTTTATTTTAAGCAACTTAAATGTGTAACGGTTCAAGTAGATGTACGAGTATGTGTGTGTGCGAGAAGAGAGGTTTGTGTGTTGTGTGTGTATGTATTGGGATCAAAAACCCTTGCAGTTAACCCTTGCCAGTGTGTGTGTGTGTGTGTGTGCCTGCGCTTTTTCGTAGATTTCTTTCAGTGCGAATGAGAAGCCGAATCCCAGTCAGAATCCCAGTCCGGAATTCGTAACCGAACTCAAGTCCCAATCGCAGTTTGGCCGGACACTGCGTTTTTTAATGCTCCACTATTTTCGTACATCAATCATGACAGACACACTCCCAGCCCTGCATACAAGTACAGAAGTACACTTGTGGGCGTGCACTTGTGCTGCTCAAAATAGCAAAAGAAAGTTCCGAGCTCCGATTAGATGGCAGTGGGTAATGCTACATCAAAAACTATTCCAAATAATTCCTTAACAATTTTAGCAAATTACAAAACACACACCCAGAATGATGATGGGCGACAGAGCGCACAAAGTCTTTTCACTTTCCACACTCAAATCTGAGCATCGAAGCGGCTTAGCCGACTGTTAGCACTCAGATAAATACACGAAAATGCGTTATTATTATTACTATTATTAATATAAAACAAAAGAATGATGATTCATTCGAAAATTGGGCCAAGGAAAGATTGTTACATATAATAACTGGAAAAACTTTGTGCACGGATATGAAATATTTTATTCGTACGAATTCCGGATTGGCAGCAATATTTTCATTCCATATTTATCTCATGCTATCTGTGTGCATGCTCTTCTCGAAGTGCTTTATTTTGGGTACAACTCTCTCCCTTTATGCAATTTATTTGCCAGAATTGTTCCTTTTCTGCTGCTTTTAAGCTGGAGTTGGAGCTGTTTTTTATTGTGGTTTCTTTTGCTTGTTTGTTTATCGAACTTTCTTTTGGCATTTCAAGCAGCAGCAAAAACAACCAAAGAACTTCCTCTCTTTTTTGGTAGAACCGAAGCTGAAGCTACTCTCAGCTCAAGCGGTTTAGAGGGAACTTTGCTGAGAAGCATCATAAAGTGCCCCAATCCGAGTTGTTTCCAATTAGATATTTGTACTCCCTAGAAGGCGATTCTTGATCCTTTTCGTCGTCGCTAATATCCTTTGCAAAGGGTATTCAAATGGCAAATGGAATTTTGGTTTTCTATGCCACTTTCTACCTCTTTCTTCAGCTGTGACGGCTCCTGCCTGCCTGCCTGCCTGGCTGTTGGCCTGGCTGTTGGCCTGGCCCCACTTTTTCTCTCAGTTCTAAATCTTTTTCTGTGGCGAATTTTGACGAGTTTTTGTTTGGGGATATCTTTTTTCTTCACCTCCCTTCCACTCACTCTTTACCGTTCTTTAAGAGTATGTCTGTGTGTGTGTGGACCATTTTTGAGGACCATTTTGTATACTCTGGACATAAAACGCAGCCAACATAAAGTTCCCTTCTCCCCATTCTCCTGCACATCTTTGTTTTTTTTTTGGTTTTTTGTTGCCCCATCCCCCCTCCATCTCCTTGCCATCGTGTATTAGTGCTAAAAGTAAGACTGCAAAAAAACACAAAAAAAAGGACACCCAAATAAAAAGGTAAATGGTTTGGGGGCTAAAATTCTTGAAATTTATTACTCGAATAGAGTAGAGTTAAGGGTTACACGAAGAGATGGGGAGTGATGGCTGAGATGGGGTTGTGGGTATACTTTACCAAAACAACCCAAAAGCAAATCTTCGCTTTTATCGTTGCGTAAAAACAGAACCAAAACTGTGAACTAATTCCCTAAGGATAAAACTTTGGCTTATGAACAATGTGAGGACTGATGGATTATCCTTATTTCGAGTGCCATTTACTTATGCGAAATTTGCACGCACACAACTCAGTGTGCCACGAATGTTTCCATCACTTCGCTATGGCCTTGCAGGGAAATCAATTTCCGGTGTGTTTTTTTTTGCAATTTGTATGTTGAATCTGAGCGGAAGGATCCCCAACGATAATCGTATCAGAAGTGAGCAAAAAGTGAGCCCAAGATGAGAATCAATTTATTTCGAAACACAATTACAACGAATCTGTGAAACAGATCCCACAACAAAGAGGATTTTATAATTGCGCTTTTTGCATTCATCTGTTTTTTTGTGGCACTCGTTACACGGCGATATGGAGTGCATTATTTAGGTAAATTGGCAGATTGGGTGACGCTCCTCTGGTACTGGGTTTATTTGTATTAAGCACAAACTCTCTCGATATTATCTGCTATGTACAACGTACATTATGTATATTATGTACTGCTACTCCTACCATATACTCCTGCTCTATGTGCAATTACATTATGTATGGTTCTGGGTATGGGTATGGGGGTGGTGGGATATGGTCGGAAAAGCGACAACAAAATAAACTTTTACCTGGCGCATAATATTTTCCTCGTCGCTTGTATAAAAAGTGAGCACACAAAAAAAATTATGAAAATTTGTGTATGTGTGTGTGTGTGTGTGTGGGTGGGTGAAGCAAAGAAGAAAACATCAAGTGAAGAAAAAAAAAGAGGGGGAGCAGTGGGAGCGAGCAAAAGTGGAGGAGTGAAAATATAATAATAAAATGAAAACGAGGACGAACATTTTGATGTTGCTGCAGTCTGAAAGGAACAAAAAAACGCCCCCTATCCCTTCTTACCCTTCCCTCACATCCTTCACTCCGTTCGGGTTTCGCTTTGCCCCGTGGCAAAACCTTCTCTCCCGAAGTCATTGACGCTTCTTTGTTGCTGCGAAAAAGAACACAAACAAAAAGGCGAAAATTATTCCCCTGGATGCCGGGGAGCCAGGCTTTTCTTTTTGATCACTTCCCATAAAGGGAGAGAATTTTGATTATTTATTGAAGAATGGTGTGTGAAAAAGTGTGGCATAAATGTAAAACGGCAAATACCTTGAAATGAGAGAGAAACAAAAATATGCAACAAATCCTTACGTGCCAGGCCGAAGTGCCACACTCACAAAAAAGTTGTGCATTAATCATTGAACGATCCGATTGACATTTACAGGGACACGCGGGCAAAAGGTTGCAAAAAGCGTAACAGGATAACTTTATCGCGTAATTCGAGCAACAAGCGAAAAAGGATGCAATAAATATTCGTTTTAATTTCAATTTTTAATTGCAGACCAAAAGGAGCAGCAGGAGCGGAGGTGGGAGCGTTACGGCCTCATCATGCAGCCGCAGCAGTACTGCCTGCGCTGGAAGTATCATCATAGCAACTTGCAGATGATGTTCTCGCAGCTGCTGGATCGTGGCTGCTTCTGCGACGTGACACTGGCCTGCGAGGGGCAAATGATACGCGCCCATCGCGTGGTGCTGTGCGCCTGCAGCACGTTCTTTGACTCGGTGCTGACGAGCTATGCCAGCGAGCGGGATCCGATTATTATCATGAAGGATGTGACCTTTGCCGAGGTCAAGTGCCTCATCGAGTTCATGTACAAGGGGGAGATCAATGTGGAGCACGTGAGTGGAAGACGCAGAGAGAGAGGGAGAGAGAGAGAGAGAGACTTCATTTGCTTTCCCCTTTCTAGGCGAGCCTCCCGTCGCTGCTGCGGACTGCCGATGAGCTGAAGATCAAGGGTCTGGCCGAGGTGAGTTGGCGCGACGATGAGGATGGTCCACCGCCGCCCATACCAGCGGCCGTGTTCCTGTCGCCGCCACGCAGCCTCGCCGAGAGCTATGCCCAGGACATGCTGCATCACCAGCAACAGCAGCAGCAGCAGCAGCAGCAGCAGCAGGCAGCACCGCAGGCAACGCTGCAAACAGAGAGGGATCTTCACGATCGGGAGCCCTCCATGGAGCGGGTGCTTGGCCGCATGCCCTCGCAGACACCACAACCAGGAGCAGGAACAGGAGCAGGAACAGGAGCTGGAACAGGAGCTGGAGCCAGTAGCGAGCTGCAGGCGGCCGTTGCACCCGTGGAACACTTTATGGGACCAAAACGCAAGCGAGGACGTCCCCCACTGGACGATGCCTACGATGTATTCAATGTGTAAGCACCCACAGGCAGCTCCCCTCCTGCCCGTCACTCCTTCTAATGTGACTCCTTCCTCCCCCCTTAGCCGCAAGCTGGCCCACTATGCTGCCAGCCTGGAGCCCGCCCAGCGCGCATATTTGGAGTCTGCCCGTCACTTTGCCGAGGAGCCGTTCCAGCAGCTTGCTCCACATTCCAGCACGTTGGCCTCCCCGCCCGCCTCCGCCACCACCTCGAGCCTGCTGCCCAAGCAGCGGCAGCGGCATCGCCATCACCAGCAGCAGCAGCAGCAGCAGCAGCTACAGGCTGGCGCCTCGGAGCAGGACTCGGATGCGGCTGATGGCAGGGCCAATGGCATGCAGCGTGGCAGCTCCACGCCCAAGCCCAGCGATGGCAGCGAGGCAGCCGCCAAGCACGTGCTCGAGGCAAGGAATGACCTAGGGGATCACCAGGTGCTGGGCACCTCCACCAAAAAGCTGGAGAAGATAAGCGAGCGGAGGGAGCGGCATGGCAAGCTGCGCCATGCACGCCGCCACTTTGCGGGAGGAGAGCCGGAGAAGCCCTCCGAGAAGCGTCACTCTGAGGAGTCATCGTCACAGGGCCTGCCGCAGCCCGTGGAGGAGATTGAGAACGAGCATCTGGTGGCCAATCGGGCAGAGTCGCCAGCCGCCCGCTGTCCCTCGGCGCTGGTGCCCGCCAGCTTCAGTCGCAAGTACGAATCGGGTGTGGGTGGAGCCGGAGCCGGAGCCTCCACTGGAGCTGGCACCGGCACTGGCGGCTATTTGATCAACGAGCATGGCCTGCTGATGCCCCACGAATTCCCACCGAACGTGGCCAGTGCCGCAGCGGCCACCGCTGCTGTGGCCGTGGCAGCAGCTGCGGCTGTGGCCGCCAGTGCCAGTGCCAGTGCCAATGCCAGCAATGGAAGCCACAGCCAGGTGGGTGAGCAGGGGGAACTGGAGGACTACGACGCGGCCGAGCTGCGTCTGACCAACGAGGAGCTCTCGGAGTGGCAGGACGTGATCAAGATGGACGACTACTTGGCCAAGGGCCGGCGCCCGCAGTTCTGGGAGGAGCCGTTCACCAAGCGCGTAAGTCTGCCATTACCTTAGCCATGAACTGTGTGGACTGAGTGCCATCTTCCAGGTGCTGGATGCCATCAAGAACAAGCGACTCGAGATGAAGAAGGCTGCCCGCATTCTGGGCGTTTCCTACGGCACACTGTACGGGCGCTACCGCGAGGTGTATGGCTGCCTCAAGCATCCCTACAGGTGAGCAGACGCCCACCACCAACTCCAACTCCACCTCCACCACCAGCCATGTCATCCTAGCTCGGCTCTCCTCTCCACTCTTCCACACAGCTTCACGAATTTTCGTAACTTTGGGCCGTCGCCGTCGGTCGCTGGCGGCCCGCTGGCCGTTGGCCAGCCACGCTTTGATCTGAATCTACGCGCCGGGGCCGCACAGCCCTCACAGTTGGGTGGTAAGTCGTGAATGACTCGATGCACACTCCCAGCAGCCACTCTTACGGATTTCCATACCTATTTTGCAGAACTGGGGAAGCTAAAGAAGGATCTGAGCGAGCTCTGGACACGACCACAGATTTGAGAGCCAGCAAAGCCAATAAGAAAATCCCGAAATCTCAAGCGCCGCCACAGGCCTGTTTAGGAGAGGGACAAAAAGAGATGCAGACAAAAGACACACCAAGAAATGATCCCCGAACAAGTGGATCACGAGGCTAGCTAAAGCAAACGAAGAACAAGCGGGAGATTAAACTTTCCAAAAGAATTTCCCACAATAATTTAATTTTTTTTTCTTAGTTTTTTTCCTTCCTTCGTGTTAAGTCAGATTTAATATGTCTGCTTGGGGGGAATTTAAATTTTAATCTAATATATAAATAATAATAATGAAAATATATTAAAATATGTACACATACACACACGCACGCACCCATACATGCACACATATGTATGTATGTATGTATGTATGCTGCATATTAGCTAATGTAAAAAGTACAGGCAGAGCAGTTAGCTGTACGTAGATAACGGTATTAATCAGCATTCAATGTGAAGTGCAAGAGCGGTTTTTTCTTTCTTTTTTTGGTAGTGCAATTTCCGATACAATACGAAAAACCTATGAAATCTAGCTAATCATTAAATAACTGTAATAATGTAGCTGTAATGACAGCCTCCGGGGAATCCGCAAACAGTATGGACATTTTTTTGTATAAGTTAAACAAACACACAAAAAACATAACAGAGAACAGCAAACAATATGTATTACATACAAAAGAATATGTTTGAAACGAAATATAAATTAACATCAACTTAACTTATTTCATTTACTTTGGGAAATGCCCGTCACACAACTAGCAGACCGCTATTTGTTAACAGAAATGTTAGACGAACCGGTCACTGACTATCGCCTATCGCACAAAAGTATCGTTCAGCGATGGCCAACTCAAGCGATACTTACTCTATCAAAATGGTCAGCTGCAAAGCAGCACGCAAAGAATATACAATGCTAGTGTCATAAATCTTATTAGAAAACCATTTCCGCATTTTTACTTTAATGTTCATTGATGTTCAGATACCGCGCAATCATATCGATGGCGGGCAGTGGCAGTCGATGTTCGGCTTCAATATTCCACAATCGATAGCAATCGAAAGCGCTACTTTCAAAACATTTGATAGATTTTAAGATTAACATTCGTTGCAGTTAGTAGGAGAAAGCAATTGGCTTGCTTTCAGGAAATGAGGCAGCAAGAGCAGCAAACACAATGCTGGAAAACGTAGAGGGGAATCGCGAGGGAATGGCTTATACAGCTTCCCGTTGCAGTGGCAGAAGCATACCAAAATTGTAGGTATATGCGGCACCCACTGGAATTTAGAATTGGATCGAAGCACAACGGGCTGTTTGAAGAGTGTCAGTTCGGAGCTTGTAAACATTTGCGGAGGCCACCAGTTGGTGTGTCATTTACATACATTTTATATGGATTGTTATTTATGATACTAACTTTATAGACCAATATTCCTTTGAATTCTCTTGACTTGAATATACCTTTTATCGCCTCCAGCCGATCGCAAGACAGGCCGTATCTATAGGGGTTGGGCGGGCGAAAACCCAATCTTACTCACCCACAAACGATTAGTCACTGCGTCACTGTGGGGACTTGCTTAGCTCGTGGAAATGTTTTTACCTATTCGCCAGAGCCCCGAAACCAAAAAAAAGTCTAGGACTACGCTATCATAAATGGCCAGTGCTGTTTTGGGGGGTAATCTGCAATGTTTGTCCAATGTGTGGGTGTGTTGTGTTGTTGCCATCGAAATTAAATGAGAATTTTGCTTTGATTTTGCCTGGGGTTTTGTTTATGACGCCCGATCGAGCGGTTGTCGATGGGCTGCTACGGGCTTTGGCAACATTCAATTTACGCACAGTTTTTGATAAGATAAACCCGGGGAGCAACCATACTCCGCAGCACGGTACTCAGTGCTCAGTACTCTTCTATAGTTCTAGGCATTCCGTCTGATTTCGAAGTAGCCCTGCCTAGCCGGGTCCGGGCCGTAGCGCATTGCAGTCGCTCGATTCACGAAATTCGGTCGATAATTTCGGTTCAATTCACAGTTTTGCTCCGCAGCGAGGAGGACGATCCACTCACGATCCGTTGCACTCCTTTCAACAATTATTGTTTGCTACTTTTTTTTAAGTTAATTTTGTTTTGTTTTTGTTGTGTTAAAAGTTAGTAGTTCATGAATATGCATCCGTTATGGTTCAGTGCCATGGCGGCGACGCTGGTAACGCTTCTTGGCCACACGATTGCCTCCACTGAAAGTGAGTCACGGAGTTTATTATTATTTTTTCCCCTCACCTTATCAATCTCTGATAGTGGGTCGATATTTGTTCTCGAGCTCCGGCTCCGGCTCGGGCTCGGGTCCATTGATGAGTGTTTGATGATTTTGTGCTGGAACGTTAGAAAAACTGATATCAAAATGTGTGTGTGCAAAAAAACAAAGCGAAGGTTGCCCTTGTGTTGTACATGGAAATGTTACACAAAAGAAAATACAATAACCAGCCAATAGGGATAGATAATGGAATAATATTCTAGCCTTAGGTGCTTGAAATGTGTATACATAGATATCTACTATATGTGTTCCATTTCGATCAACAATACATCGAGGCGAGGAAATAGCAATAGCAAAAGTTGCATCAACGATTGCTGGGGGGAGTGTAACCTTCTCCAGTAATCACCTCCTTCTCTCGCTTCATTTGCAGACAGCAACTCCACGCTAGTCCCCCAGCCAAAGGTTGTCGGTGGCACTGGCGTCGACATTAGTGTTGCACCGTACACGGTCTCCGTACGTTTGACTTCGAGGGATCGTCGCAAGTACGGATCGGGTCACATGTGCGGCGGTGTGCTCATCTCCCAGCGCCTGGTGGCCACGGCCGCCCACTGTTGCTACAAGTAGGCTCAGCACACACGTCCGTCCACGTGCAGCTCTTCTAATGATATCCTAATTACAGCTCTGACACCAAAGAATATCGTGCGGCCGGCGAGTACGTGCTGGTCATGGGCAGCACCTATCTGGCGAGCAAAACCGACGAGACGCTGGCGTATTATGTGCAGCAGCTGATCGTGCACAGCAGCTACGACCACAGCACGCTGACCAACGACATTGCGCTGATGTTCATCAATGGCTACGTGCCGTGGACGTGGCCAACGGCCAAGGCTCTGCCACTCAACGATCAGTCCCTGGCTGTGGCCACCGCGTGCGTCATCACCGGCTGGGGCGTTCGCATTTCCGTGGGTTGACTACAATCATCGCCGTGCATTTTTGTATTACATAAATCTTTCCTCGCAGGGCGGCTCCAGCAGCGATGCGCTGCAGACGGCCACTGTGCCAACGGTCAGCTATCCGACCTGCTACCTGGCCTATCCCCCCTACGTGCCGAGGTCACAGATCTGCGCAGGGTACACGAGCGGCGGCGTTGATGCGTGCCAGGGCGACTCCGGGGGACCGTTGATGTGCAACAATCGGCTGTCCGGGCTCGTGTCCTACGGCGATGGCTGCGGCAAGCCCAATGTGCCCGGCGTCTACACCAATGTGTCCTACTTCCAAGGCTGGATTGTCCAGCAGAACAACTCGCTCAACTACTCGATCTATCGCAATGGCGGCAGCGCCCATAGCCGAGGCTACACAGCCCTTGCGCTGCTGTCCGCTCTGTTTGTAGCTGCTGCAGGATCACTGCGAGTGAGGGGGTGACTCCCACGAGACTGGGTATTATCACGATCTAAAATAGTTGTATTTATGTAGGAAAATAAATGAATTTACTTAACGTATGGAGGGAATTTCAGGTGCACGCCACCGCAGCTAACTTTACGCTGTTGACTATCGATACGTGGTAGCTATCGATGTAGCATCGATTCATGTGTTAGTTGCCGCGACAGCTTGAAAAGCAAAAGTGTGTTTGTTTATATTTATTTTCGAGTTCTAGTTGAGCTACACAAAAGGAAAGTGAAGGGATTTGTATGGAATTACTAACATGGACATACCATGGCAGCTGCAGATGCTCTTGCAGATGCTTATATCGTGGACATTGGCGGCCAACGGGCATCGTGAGTTGCTGTCCCTTTCCCGCTACCAAAACAAAAAACAACAACAACCCTCTCCCAATGCAGACAAATTCGTAATGCTGCCGAAGGTGGTGGGCGGCTACTCGATAGCTATCGAAGAGGTCCCCTTCCAGATATCGGTGCGCCGACGGACGATGCACGAGAAGGCCTACGGCTTGGGCCTCATCTGTGGCGGGGCGCTAATCTCGCAGCGTGTGGCCTGCTCAGCGGCCCACTGCTATGCCGTGTGGGTACAATGCCTCTGCCCATGTGTGTCCAGTCTCGTCTTTACTTCCCCCACCCTATCCTGCATCTTAGGAACAACACGCACAACCCAGTGAGATACCACGATCCGTCGATGTTCGTTGTGGTTGCCGGCAGCACACTGATCGACCAGGCTGACCGGCACACCAAGGAGTACTTGCTGCAGCAGATCATCGCACACAAAGCGTACAATGCCAGCTCGCTGGAGAACGACATAGCGCTGCTCTTCCTCAACGGCTACGTGTCGTGGCAGTCGCGGGCCGTGCGTGCCATTCCGCTGTCCACCAAGGCGCTGACCGAGGGCACTACCTGCCTGATCAATGGCTGGGGCAAGGTCACAATGGTGCGTCATCCCTCACCCTTTGCATATGTTCTCCTCTCTGAGCTGCTCCTCACTGTCTCTCCCCCGAAGGTGGGCAAATCGGCGTCGCTGCAGCAGGCACCAGTACCCATACTGAACAAGAGCCTCTGCCGCGCCATTTACATGCTGCCGGTGTCCCAGCTGTGCGCCGGCTTCATGCAGGGCGGCATCGATGCCTGCCAGGGCGACTCTGGCGGTCCCCTAATCTGCGATGGCCAATTGGCCGGCATCATCTCGTGGGGTGTGGGCTGCGCGGATCCTGGCTTCCCCGGCGTCTACACCAATGTCTCGCACTTTGTCGACTGGATACGAACAATGAACGCGACTCTGGACTACTCCAAGTACTGGGTAATGGACTCTGCCGATCTGACAAGCGGTGCCCAACGCACCTGGTGGCTGGCCTTGGCATTTCTGCTTATCGTTATCGACTGTTGCGGCTTCTGATCATGTCGAGTGATGAACGTTGTCCAGCAAATATAATAATAATAAAATCATCCAACTTGTGTCTATTCTGTCATTTAATAATCTAATCATCCAACACGCTTACGCACTTGTGTGCAGATTGCCCAACGATAGAAAGAAACAGCAAAATCGAAATGCCAAAATGACTAAAAGTGTGACACAATAACCGTTTATAATCAGCCATAAGGACTGGGATTGGAACTGGCACTGTAAAACAAACTGGGAGTGGTATTTAAGTGCACTGCGCCCATTCAGATCAACGACCGAGCGAAAGTTTTGATGACAATACTTGAGAGCCTCTCTAGATCTATCTTTTATTATTTGATTCTTATCTACTGATAGATTCCAAATAAAACTATAACTGAATCATAAATGTTTGAAATGAACCGAAAACTGTTTGCACTCAGTGTAAGCATCAGCGAAACAAACGGTTATCCCTTCTCTCTTAATGCCATGCAAAAGACGCAGCTGAGAACCATGTGTGTGAGTGTGCGTGGTAGGGAGAGGAGGAGATGCCGATAATGCACACACACATATGTACTTGCTTACATGCTTTTGCCGCTACTTCTTCTTCTATTCATTCCTCGTTGTGAAATCTTTCGACGCAGTAAAAGAAGCAAATAAAATTAAAACATTAGTAGCATAAACCCAAAGGTACACAAACCTCTTTCAAATTACGAAATTTCTGACTGTTTCCTGTTTCCCTCAGCTCGCAGCCCTTCAGAACCTCTTACTAATGATATTCCGTAGAAATTGTCTATTTGCTGTCCAGTTACGTAAACGTTAATCATTTATTTAGCCAACACAAGTACTGGGCACACAATTCATGAACGGAAAATCTAATTGAAAATGTGACACTGATAATGGAAAATACTTAACCCTGCGGCATGTGAGAAATTCTCAAAAATTCGCATTGTAATTTCCTTGCTGCCCACCCACTCTGAAGAGTGTCGTAAATCTGTGGGGTAAGCCCAACAAAAAGATTGCGCTACGGGAAATCCAAAGTACTCAAGGAAATCACAAAAGACGGAGTTGGGCATGGGCATGGGAATGCCATTTGGGGCTCCAACTGATGACAACTGACTCCGCGGCCTGCAGACTGCCACCACGATGGGTTTGGTTTGATTAGATTATAATGTTCCGTTAGTAGTAGTAGCAGCAGAGATTTATTTGACGCATTTATCAGCCTATCGATGGCCTATCGTCGTGTCGATCGGCTTCAATCCGATCCGATGTTCGGTGAGGTTCGGGCCATGTTCCGCCCTGTCCCAGACATTAGTTTGGATTGCCACGTCGGGCAGCTAGCAACGCAAAATGGTTCCGAGATCGATGCAGCTCTTGTCCATCATCATCTTCCTGCTGCCCTGGGCCCTAAATGGTACGCAAAACCCACACAGATTGGATCGTCCAACTAATGTACAAATAATCCTGCAGGTGCCTCTGTGCCGACGGCTTTCGAGGGCAGAGCGATTCGTCCGCGCTTCGATGTGGATCCGGGCAGGATTATCAATGGCACTGAGGCCACAATGGAGGCCACCAGGCATCAGGTGAGCCTGCGGAGAGCCCTCAACGATGGCTACTTCTTTGGCACGGGCCACATCTGTGGAGGCTCACTGATCCGACCCAATTGGGTGCTAACCGCCGCCCATTGCTTTGTCGAGTGAGTTTGCCTCAACGAACATTGCCTTTACCACCACCACCTAACCCACCTTTTGGGTCTCTCTCTCGGCAGTCAGGAGATCTACGACGGCACCTTCGTGGACAAGGAAAAGTTCATTGTGGTCATGGGCAATGTGGATCGCTTCAACCGCACCAACACGCTGACCTTTGAGATTGATTTGCTCATCCTGCAGCTGGATAAGTTCGATCTGAGCACCTACGACAGGGACATTGCCCTGCTGCGGCTGAATGACTCGGTGCCGAGCAATCATCCCACCATTCGGCCCATCGAGCTCACAGCGCTGACCGTGCCCGCGGATACCGTCTGTCAGGTGACGGGCTGGGGCACCACGGAGCTGGGCTACAACACGGACTATCTCATGACCGTCGATGTGCCCATGATCAGCGAGGAGGTGTGCATCAACGAGAGCGATCTCGGTCACCTCATCAAGCCCGGCATGGTGTGTGCCGGCTTCCTGGAGCAGGGCGAACGCGATGCCTGCAGCGGTGATTCCGGCGGCCCACTCGTCTGTCGCAGCCAGCTGGCTGGCATTGTGTCCTGGGGCATTGGCTGTGCCCAACCCCATTTGCCGGGCGTCTACACGGAGGTCTCCTACTACTACGACTGGTTACAGGAGCAGATCGATGGGGATACCGAGTCGAGTGGTCAGGGCAGCGGAGAAGAACCTGGAGAAGGTGAAGGCAGTGGTGGAGAGCCGGGAGAAGGAAGCGGCGATGGTGAAGGTGAGGGCAGTGGCGATGGCGGCGGTGGTGCCATGGCAGCCTTTGCTGGAGCAATTAGCCTACTCCTGCCTGCCGCACTCGCCCTCAGGTTCTCTCTCGCTCTTGTTCCTAGTTGAAAATAAAATTATAATACTTAAAGTTAGTCTTGGGGATTGGCTGTGAATTTTCACTCAATTCCAAAAACATTCTTGAAACAATTCCTTCCCCAATGAAGCCGCTTTCGCTGCTGCTGTGGCTGGCGCTGGTTCCTGTAGCTTGGAGCCAAGCGAGAAGTGGCGGTGAGGATGACACGTCTGAGGAGGAGGAAGATGATGACGACGGCAAGGACACTGACGGCGTTGCCTCGATCGGGCATCTGGCATCGGTGCGAATGCTGAAAATGGATCGAGTCCAATTTGGTGCGGGTCATGTCTGTGCTGGCTCCCTGATCCGCGACAATGCAGTGCTGACTGCGGCCCAGTGCTTTGTGGAGTAAGTTGGATATCTGATAAAAAACATCTTTTGTCTCTCTGTTGCTGTTGCTGTTCCAGCCGGGAGACCGGTGATGGCCACTTCCTGCCCATGTCCGAGTTCTTTGTGGTGCTGGGCACGCCCAATCGCTTCGAGGACAGCCCCAACACCTTGAAATTCGAACTGAAACATCGCGTCCTCATGCAGGACATGTTCGATATGAAATTTCACGAAATGGACGTGGCGCTGCTCATCCTCAACGGCAGCGTGCCCCAGCCACACCCTGCGGTGCAGCCCATCCAGATCGCAGACCAAATCTTTGGGCGCAAAACCGAGTGCCAGATGTCCGGCTGGGGCCGCGACCCAACCGGCTACAGCTCCGAGGCGGCCGTGTCCGTGCGAGTTCCCTTTATTGGACCCCGGATTTGTCTCATCAAGCAGATGATGCAAGAGTTTTTCGTTCAGCCGGGCATGATCTGTGCCAAGCACTTTGGGAAGGTGAAGCGCGGCTACTGCACGGGGGACGCGGGCGGTTCGCTGGAGTGCGAGGGCCAGCTGGCGGGCATCGTGTCGTGGGGCATTAGTTGCGACTCGCCCTACCATCCCGGCATCTACACCGATGTCCTCTACTACACCCAATGGATAAACGACAGTCTGGCCAATCCCACGCAACTCGACGACTACTTTGCGTCTGTCGTTCAGCCAATGATCAGTGGTGCCTTCGGAAGGAGCAGCCTTATTGTTTACCATTTTATATTTATTTTATGCACGAATCAATAGCGGTTTATTCGCTGCAGCCAACTTCACTTTGTACTTTTCGTGGCTCTCATACCGATAGCTCCCGTATCGATAGTCTGCTCGGCACATGGTTGCATTCTATTTATTTATTGACGCTGCCAGCAGCGAAATTCAAATGTAATCTCTGGATGTTTAATAATGCTTTTAACATTTTACGAACATATTTTGAACTACGAAATTAAATGAAGAATTTTTCACTGCAGTTACGATGAATCAAGGAGTCTCTCTTGCGGGCATCAGGGGCTTAGACAGAGTCGAGTCAGTCCCATGAGTACGTTATACGAATGTAACGTAAATACGTGTGCATGTGGCGACACCTGACGGACGCTTTCAACTGCGAGCTTGCGCTGCTCTTCCCTAGATGGAGCCACAAAAGTTCAAAGTTTTTTATATGCGCATTTCCATTCTTGTTTACATTTTGGCTTTTATGCTCCAACTGGGCGCGGCTTTTTGATCGACACAATCTCCTTGAATGATTGGTTACTAATTCTGGGCCATATATCATACAAATCTAGCCGGGAAGTGTACGCGATAAAGTGAGGATTTTGGCATGACCAAAACGCCAAAATCTGCCAAATCCAAATCCAATCACTGATCGCTTGGTTATCTTCAGCTAAAAATAGTGTGAAAAACGAGACGCAGAACGAAACTAAATAAAAAACTAAAATAAATGGCGCAATGAATGAAAGCCAGCAAACAGCGCACCAGCTCGAGCACTGGCCCCCAGATATGACTAATCTTTATTGGGGATCGATCGGTGTGAAACGGACCTTAGCCGAGCATGCCGTACCGTACCGTACCGTACCGCACCGGACGGAGAGTCTGGCGATTGCTCTCTCCGGAGACAAGGCCAAGGAGCCTTCGGGCTGCACTGCACTATTAGGCAATCCACAAGCCAATTGGGGAGTGGCTCGAAGCCACTCCATCGATGCAGTAAACTTCTTATCTATCTGCCTGCTTGTCTGTCTGTCTGTGTTTGGGTATTACGGGTCTCAAGGTCCCCGAGTGGCTGTTACAACACCATTGACGTCTGGGGTCTGCTCGTTCAGTGGTAATCTGAAAACCCCATCGATACCGAATCAAGTGCACTTCATCGATGTCCGTTCCCGATTAGATGGATGGACGATGTGTGTAACACCCTTCAGCAGCTTGTTGAATGGATCTCCTTTCACTCACCAGAAACTCCATCTACTCCCTCCACAAATTAACATAAATTGCAAAAGAAACAAACAGCAAACGGAGCTATAAACAAATGTGAAGCCTGCTGACTGCTGGCTGGCTCCACCTTATCGATGATTCCCGATGCGTGTTGTGGCTGGCTCTGGGGGGGGACTACGGTGCGGTGGGGGTTTTGTGTGTGTTTTTGTTTGCTATTCGATTGCCAGCGGGGCTGATGATCGGTCGGGGCAGTCGTATGTTGCTGCTGCCTTTATCGCCACAACAAAACGAACGCTCGAAACGGAATCAAATCTCACGAAACCATAACAAAAATTATTATGGAATTATCTAAGAACGCTTTTTGCGAATTTAGAAAAAGGAAATGCTCAGCTCGCGCCTCTCCACATTCAACGTTCGAAGCTGCCGACAGGTGGGCGCGAATATTAATACGCGCGACATTAGCAAATATTTAACGACAATTGTGCCACCCGTCCTGAACCCACAAGCACTCCGCCCAGAGCCGCTCCGTTGTGTTCTGTTTTTGTTTTGTTTTTTGTTGTTGTGTTAAATTGAAAACGCGATTGACATGCAGCTGAACGAGCATTATCGCAGGATTATCAAGATCCTGATCTTTGCCTTTCTGTGCACCGAGATGCAGACGAGTAAGTGCGAATAATTCGTGAGGGAAAGAGCATCTAGCATTAGATTAAAGCCAGCCTGCACACAGTTTAAAGCTGGTGCCAGGACGGAGCTTCAATTGGTTACAATTATTGATTGCATCTGAGCCTAAATACGCACTCGATTAATGGCACTTAAGTAATCATTAGCATGCCCAAAACAGCCGCCAATCTGTGGCCAAATACATTCGTTCCCAATTGATCAATTGGCTGCGTGTTTAGTCGAGCTTCCGCTCTTGTCATATCATACGCTGGCTGGCTGGGCAGGTGGGATGGGTGTTTCTGTGTGTGTGTGTGTGTGTGGCCTGATCGTGCCGCTCTGCTGTTTGGACGGACGCGTGTGCACTCGAGCGGCGATCAGACCGTTGACCATTCAACGACGCTTGCCCCGCTGATAACGTTGATAAGAGGGGAATCCGTTCCGTTCCGTTCCCTTCTCCTCTGCGCTGCCAACTGCATTTGCCAGTGACTGACCGATCGACCGACCGACCGACCGACCGACTGACTGTTTCCAAGGGGAATCCGAATCCGAATCCGAATCCGAACCCGTTGCTTATCACATTCTCCTCGTTAACCTTCACCGCGAATCGAATTGACTTTTTGCAGCGTTCACGCATCGCGATTTGGCCAAGAAGCGCAGCATTGGCATGGCCCCAACCGCTGGAGCACTGACAGAGGGCAGAAGTGCCGCCGCTTGGTCCCCGATGGCCTCGTACCAGGCCTCCATTCGCCTGCTCGACCAGGAACGGGACTACTTTGGCAAGGGACACATCTGCTCGGGCGCCTTGGTGGCGCCCTCAGTGGTGCTCACAGTCAGCAGCTGCCTCTACAGGTGAGTGGCGAGGAGTCTGCGCCGAGGAGCGGAACCCCGACTCAATCTCCGTCTCCATCTTCACTTGTAGCCATGCTCGCAGGAGCTACTATCATCCGGCGGAGCTGCGCGTCATGCTCGGCAATCCTAAGCGCTTTGCGCCCAACGATCTGGGGCTCATCCTGGGCGTCACTCATGTCCACAAGCCGCCCAAGGAGCTGGCCCTGGCCATACTCATGCTGGAGCGTGATGTGCCACTGGATCATCCACAGATCCAGCCCGTGCTGCTGCCCCATCCAGAGCTGCCAACCAGTTCGCTGTCGGAGACAGCGCTGCAGATCAGCACTTGGGGCTACGATGGCCACAGCCGCGAGCTGCACGATCTCCTCACACTGAACGCCACACAGATGTCCTGCCAGCAGGCACAGCCACAGCCACAGCCACAGCAGAGAATCTGCGTGCAAGCGGAGGCCTTGGGTCAGCTCTACATGGATGCGGGTGCCACGCTCACGGAGCGCAATCAATTGCTGGGCCTGCGCAGTGCCGATGCCGATGCTGATGCTGATGGTGCTGGCTTTGTGGATGTGGCCAGCCATGTGGAGTGGATCCTGACACAAATAGGCGATGGCTCCAATCAGAACAGCTCCTTCTGGGGCGTGCTGCTCGTGCTTGCCTTCACGGTCTATGTGCTGACGGTGAGCCGCAAGTCGCTGATGGCTTAGCTCTGGGCTTCAACATTTATTCTGCCTAGAACTTAGACATGGATGAACGTGGGGAATGTGATAATCTCGTAGTGCTCGTAGGAATCTGTACAGAACATAACATAATAATTAACAAATAAACAAGATAAACAAACAACAACTAATCCAGCAAAGCTCTGACCAGTGTGCACTCCCCTGCCGCTCCACAAAGCAGCACTAGAGGCGCCTCCTGCTGCTGCAATTCCTCGCCAGAGTGCACCAGCGGCAGGGCCCACTGCTGGCCGTCTGCCTTGTGGCCGTAGGAGTGCTGCAGCCAGCCGCCCACCTGGCCATAGCCGAACAAGTAGAAGGGCTTCGCCTCTGGCTGTGTGAGCACCAGCAGATACCGCTCCCCGGCCACGCTCAGCGGAATCATCTGCTGGATGGGCTCCTGGAAGCGCAACTGCTGCAGCGGCACAAAGCGCGCACCGTCCTCCTCCTGCACGAAGATGGCTATGTGGCGACATCCGCGACAGCTGAGCATTAGCTGGTCCTCCTGGAACTCCGCCAGATCGTAGTCCCCGCCGATGAGTTGCGCGAGCAGGAAACGCTCACTGACTGGATCCCTCACGTGTATGGAGAGTGCCGGACGATGGCTGTGCACTCCACTGGCCAGCAGCAGCTGCTGCTGCTTGGCTTTCCCCGCGCGTACGACCTTCATCAGGCGGCCATCCACCGAGTCCAGGGACTGCCAGTCGGTGAGGCTGCAGTTGCTCGTGCTCAGCCGCAGAATGCGCACTTCGATGCCACTGCCCAGCAGAATCAATCTGCCCTCATCGAGCATCTCCAGTTGCTCCACGGGCTGGCGCATGCCCAAGGCAAACGACTCGTTCCTGCACTCGATTTTGATGGTGCTGCGGAGCCGCTTCACCGGTCGCTGGCAGTGATTCTGCACCTTGACGCGCACATCCCCAGCGTCGAGACGGAGCAGCTCTCGGGACAGGCTGACGTTGCTCAGGCGGATCCTCGCTGGCTGCAACTGCAGCTGGGCTCTCAGCTGGCGGCTCTGGCAGATGTCGGCCGACTGCTGCCCGAGGCTGAGGCTGCCCTGAAGGTCAAAGGATTCATTGGCTGGTGCTGCCGCCTGCGACCAGCTCGCCTTGAAGGGCTGCTGGTCGTAGTCCAGGTAGAGTAGCCGTCGCCGCTTTCCCTTGCTCTTTTCCAGCAGATCCTCCAGCGCGTCCAGTGGTGCCTCGAGGTCTCGCTCGCCAGCGGCTTCACGTAGCAGATAATCCGCGGAAGGAGCGGGCGGCGGCCTCTCGTCCACATAGACGAGTCCGGCCGGAAAGTGCGCCTCATCCAGCCACAGGCTGTCAATGTTGTAGTCGCGATCCTTGAAGATGCTCTGCCGATAGCTCTCGCTGAGATCCCTGCCATTGAGGCTCATCACATGCGCGGGTCCCGCGAACTCCACGCCGCCCGCAAAGGTCTTGCTGCCGCCAAACGACTGCAGCCGCGGGCTGTGCCGATAGACGACATCCTCCAGCCCAATGCCGTTGATCGAACGCAGCAGCGGCCGGCCCTCGAGGATCAGCCGCTCGAAGCTCAGGCCACCAAACACCTCCATGGTGGGGCCGCGCAGCGGCACGCGGTGCTCGAAAAAGTAGTCCAAGCTCATCTCATTGACGCTGCCCAGCCGCAGGTCCTGCTCCACACGCAGCTGCCTGAAGCTGGCCCGGGGCCAGGGCTTGTCGCCGCCCTGCACAAAGATGCCCGCGACAGGCGCACCGTTGACCAGGCCGTGCTGCCCCAGCGCCAGTCTGCCCAGCCGCGGTGGCGTGGCGAAGCGCAGCTCCGCGCGTATGGCTCCACCTTGGGACAGGCGGTAGAGGGAGGCGTTCAGGCGCTCCAAATCGATTCCGTTCAGCCGCCCAAAGTGTCCATCGCCTGCCAGGTCCAAGCTCTTCGCCCAGACGGCACCCAGCAGCAGCTGCGGCGCCTTCACCAGCTGACTCTCGTTGCTGGCCGTCCATCGGAGCAGGGCATCGGCCGCCAGGCGGGTGAAGTTGAGCTCCGCCAGCAGCGGCTGCTCCTGCCTCGTGTGCAGCCTCGCCAGGCGGGGTTGCCGCAGCAGCACGGTTCCGGCAATCGTCTGGTTGCCCTCCCGCCTCACTGCATGCTGCCGCAGATAGCTGAGATGTCCATCCTGCTCCTGCTCCTGCTGCTGCCAGAGGGCATCGCCTGTTACCACCACACGGCGCCACGGCTGCTGCCAGAGTGCCGCCAGTCTAGTGTCCAGTTCGTGCAGTCCTCCCGCCACATCCTTGGGGCACCCGAGACTCCCATTGACACTTAGCAGGGCCACAGTGAGATCTCCCCGCAGCAGCAGCTCCTCCTGCCGCGTGTCCACAAAGAGCTGGGCGGGCACACCATTCAGCAGGGGCACATCCACGTGGCTGGCCCTCATTCGCCGGAAGCTGTAGGCTCCCGTGATGGCCTGCGGCGTGGTCCGGAGCAGCGTGTTGTCCAGCTGGCTGCTCACGTCCAGGCCATTGATGTGCGGCGACTGCAGGGCGTCGGTCAGTTGAACGGGTGCCAGGAAGGTCTTGCGGCCAGCCAGCACGGCGTTGGCATCGGGACGTACCAAACGGGAGAGATAATCCTCCCACTGGATGCCATTCACCTCCCGCAGCTGGAGTCCCCGCTCGAAGCGGACATTCCCCTCGATGAGGAGCTGCTTGTGGAGCAGCAGCTGCGGCCCAGTCCCAGCCTCGCTGCCCGCCGACAGTTTGCCCAGCAGCTCGTCAAAGGCCAGGCCGTTGAGGCGTCGGAAGTGGAGGCTCTGCAGCTGCACTGGCTCCAGCTCGAGCCGCTGCAGGCTGAGGGCGTGGCCCAGCAACTGGGCGAGTGCCAGGCCATTGAGGCGACTGACATTCAGGTTCCTGCGAATCTCCATGTCCTGGCCAATGACCAAACGCTGGAATCTCTTGGCTCCGGTGAAGTTCTGCACGGACTGAGACTTGAGCATCAGCTCCGCCACAGGCACGCCGTTCAGCTGTTGGCTGAGCAGCGTCTGCACGGTGAGCGGGGCGCTGAAGTGCTTGTGGCCCGTAATATTCGCCAACTGGCCGTGACGCACCGCCTCCTGGGCGATCAAGGCCAGGCGGGAGGTGTAATCGCGACAGACAATGTCGCCCTCGACGCTCACGTTCATGAAGATGATGTGCGCGGTGCGGTTGCTCCACGCCTCACCCCTCTGGCTGCCCCTGGTCAGCAGATGCTCCGCCACTGGGTGGCCCTGTATGCGGCTGGTGGCCAGCGAGGGTGTCGTCACTTTGGCATTGCCAAATCGCAGCTGGCTGACGTTCTGCGCACCGTGGGCGAGCAGGTAGTGCGAGTGGAGATCCTTCTTGAGCAGCGATTGGCCCGTGGCCAGCTGTAGGCGCGACCGCGGCGTATCCCTCTTCACATTGTTCAACGTCAGGGAGCCCTTGATGGTCACCCTGCCCGTGTAGTATTGCTGCAGGCGATGGCTGTCCGACTGCATCTGTCTGCTGCTGTCTCTCGGCTGCTTGCCCACCAGGATATCCCCCGAGACGCTCATCTGATTGATGCGCACAGGCGCTGGGGGAAAGACAAAGATTGAAAGGGTACATTTCAAAGAGCTCTGGGCATCCACTCACTCTTTATCCACGTTGTGTTGCCGCCACGAAAGACGATGTCACGGGCAAAGTCCAGGCCATTCACTCGCCCCGCCTCCAGGCGGGACACATAGAAGGCGGACATGACCAAGTTGGAGCTAATCACCTGATGGCGACGCAGATTGAACAGCTGCGCCACCACCAGGCCATTGAGCAGTGTCGCCTGCAGGTTCACCACACGCGACCGCGACTGAAAGATGACGCGTCCCTCCAGCCGATCGTCGCGGGAACGCAGGAACAGCGAGTCGTAGAACTCAAACCAGGACACACCATTGATTCGATCCACAAGCAAATGGCGCACCCACACATCCGCCTTGGGTGATTGGGTTCCACTCGATGGGGCGACCGTTTGCTGCCCATTCTGGTAGTCCTGCGGCGTGAGCAGCTGCTCTGTGTGCAACGCCTTGGTCCGCAAGGGTTCCCTGATGGTCAACAGAGACGCGTCCAATGTGTGGCCTATAGGGAAACAGATGGAAAAGTGCCTAAACAGAAGCGATTGCCGTGGCACTTACCTGCCAGCAACTGGCCCTGGTAGAGTAGATTCTTGACTTTTAATCGCTTCACCTTCAGCAGCTCAATGGCATCGCTGGCATTGCCCGCCCCAAAGGAACGCGGCACACGGCTACGACTGTGGCGTATGGGTATGGCTACGAATCGTGCACGCAGCTCCTCCAGACGCTGCTTAAGCTGTGTGGGACTAAGCAGATGACTGCCCTGCAGCTGTAGCCTTTGGATGCGTCCTTTTGCCATCAAATGAAAGGGTTTCTGCATGTGGATCGATGAGTGATGTTGGAGCAGCTTCTGCCAGCGACTTAGCTCTTCCATGGAAGCTTTGCGCCGCAACAGAAGGCCCCTTAGGCTCGATAGGGTATCCTCGAACTCGTGGCGATGCAGCTGCACGACGCTCAAGTCCTCTCCGCCCACTTGGTTGCTGGTCGCCTGCCGCTCCTGCCCCTGCTGCTGCGGCTGCTGCAGTTGCGGATCTCCACCGAGCTGCACCATGCGCACCAGATCGCTCGACGATCGACGGTAGGCCAGCAACAGGAAGCTCTCGTTCAGCGCGTTGTGATGGCTGAGCAAGCCGCTCGGCTGGACATTCCCGTCTCCACGCATAACAAATCCATTGTAGCAGTCCAGCCGCGGGCTATTGAAGACGAGCACTTCGCCGTTGGAGCGTGCGCCGATCAGGAGACGACCCTGCTGGGCCACCGCCAGGCGGGAGAAGTACAAATCCCGCTGCACGTGCTTGCGGTACACCACAAACTGTCCCTCGACCATGCGGAAGAACAGGCAGGCAGGGGAGGCAACGCCAGCACTGGCAGTCGCATTGGAGGTGCACGCAATGAAGCAATTGCGTTCGCGAAAACGGAAAGCCAGCACATGCCGGGCCTGAGTGGTTAGGGTCTGACGTGTTCGCAGGCGCATCGTGGCCGAGTCCAGCTCGAAAACGGTGAGCACCAACTGCAAATGGAAATGGTTTACTGACAGTCACTGGGTTTCGTTCGACACTCACCTTGGAGTGGGAGCCGCGTAGGGAACGGCCGGTGAGGATGTACAGCGGCTGTTGCCCCACCAGCTGGAGCGTGCGGATGGCGGGCAGGACTAAATCTTCCACGGGATTGAAGTACGTGTCCAGCCACTCGAAGGTTCTGCAATAAGACGATTAGGGGAAAATGCATTACTGAGCGCGTTTGTAGGTATCTCTGGAACACTCACTGAATCCGCCCTTGGGATTTCGTGTAGTTGGAAGCCAGCAGCAGCAGCACCTTCTCCGGCGCCGGATGCCTGAGCAGGTGCATCTGCTGGAAGCCTTGTGACAGCGAGAACTCCTGAATGGGCTCAAAGCTCAGCTGTGTGCCATCGGCCATGAGCTGCTCCTTGGGCAGCTGGTAAACCTCCAGTGTCTCGGGCAGCACGATGGCCAGCAGCAGGAACTGGCGCCAGGCCACCACCTCGGCGCCCAGAGACGCAGCGGGCATCGACCGCACGCGTCCTGCCAACTCGCCCAGGCGCACCAGACGCTTGTCCCCGCTGGCCACGTGCAGCTGAAAGAGCTCGTGGCCGTGCAGCACCAGCAGCACATCCTCGATGGGTTCGCGCAGCAAATAGAGCGGATGCTCGTGGCGCAGCTCCATGTCCATAAACGGCAGACGGATCTCCACGCTGCCATTCACAGTGCCGCGACACGCACTGGGAAGCAACGAGGAAGCCCCAGCACCAGCAGTATCTCCATGAACGTTCACTGAGAGCGGTGGAGCGGCGCCATTCACCGGAAAAACTAGGAAAACACTCACAAAAACTAAGCACACGCCAGGTGCGAACATATTTCACATGAGATCTGATCAATGATCCCGAAAACACACACGAATGGACTACAAAAATGCAAATTACTTTTACTTTGCTCCTCTCTTTTCGGTCTGTTCTGCCGTGCGCTTAACTGTTAATCTGCCTTACCGCAGCTTCGCGAATGAGAGACAGAAACAACTAGTGTGCTGGCAGCTTGGTTTCCATGGTATTCGCGAAACAGTTACTTGGCGTTTGTAAAAGAATGCGTACGGTGGGTGTCTTAATGAGAAAAGTGAAATGAAATATGTGTGTTACCATTAGAATTATCAGATCAATAATTCCGTACAGCCTGAACGTATACTATGGGAAGCAATCGGAATGTACATATATTTATGTGGGTATGTATGTATGTAATTAAATGTATTTATATTTCAGCCAATATTCCCATATGAACAATCAATCTCTCTCTTCCGCTCTTTCTTTTTCTTCCTCTCACTCTCTTTGTAGCCTATGTCTGCCTGCAGTGACACCTTTGGCTGAGGACTTGGGGCCAAAAATAACGCAGACAAACTTGGTGAGTGCCTTGGACGGGGGCTGCTGAATCAATCAGCTTCGATCATTAGTCGAGGTCATTAAAGACATTATATGGGGAGCACCACTCCTGCCACTCCTCCATCCCACTGTGTCCATTGAAAGAAAGAGATGAGAAAAGCATTTAACACGAAAGAGCGAAGGCAGAGGGAGGCATAAAAATACATTTGTATTGGCCATGGGTATCTGTGAAGGGGAGTGCGGTGTAGGGCAGGAGCTAGGGTAGGCTTATCCCAATATGGGCACGTCTTAGTATTCCTGGTAGAATTTACGGAATCATCCATAAATCTGCAGCCTTAACCTTAAAGGTGGCAACATTTGTACTCTCTGTTGGAATGAGATTTACGGGGGCCAAGGAAATTTATTGAAAAACCATCTCTGTGTCAATAACCTCGAAGAAAGCTTTTTGTGCGTACCATCTGCTGTGGAGGAATTCGCTTTTAATATTTACTGATTGATCGGCGACACACATTTTGGAAGATACTGTAAACAGTGCTGGTCACTGCACTCACGCGAGCAGAACAACCTACATTGTATAACTGTAACTGTAACTGCAACTGTTGCTTCTACGAGGTAGCGTAAAGTTACGAAAAGTAACTCTCAATGTATTAGGCGGCAGCAGAGCAGAGCAGATGTTCTTCTTTCTGTTTCTTCTTCTGTTTCCTAATCCGCTCGCGTGCTGTCCAATTTTGGGCCTGTTTGTGTCTCCCTCTGCCCATTTACGCCGCTTCGTGACTAATTAGCAAATTTTGCGACATCGGTTTTGACCGGCGGAGCGCGCATACACACAAAGGTCATTCGTGGACAGTAGGGGCCAAACCCAGGCCCATTTTCATCACCCATAATCATCATCATCATCAGCTGATTGTCATGCACTTCCATCATAACACCAACGAATGGATAAAAGGAGGGAGGGTTTAGAGTGGCAGGCACTGATTTGAGTGCTTTTCCCCAATGGCCAGCTCTCATGCAAACGCCGCGAGTGTACGTTTCCTCTCCTGCAACTCCACCAAAAACAGAAGCAACAACAACACCAACGCACAAGCACATGTGAGAGCGTTCAGTACTGGCTAAACGAGGCAGAAGCTATTGAGTGGCATTTGTTCTGAATGAATCGGCAGCATTATTGATTTATGTTAATAACGAAATTTGTGTTAAATTTTACTTTTACCAGTCTCGTTTTAAGTTTTGTATTATAAAAACTTAAATTTCTCGCAAAGGGGTCGGAGCTTCTGCTCTCTCGTTTAGCTGGGGCTCAAGTGTGAGTGAGTCAGCGGCCGCGCTCACCACTTACGCACAAGAGAGCGCAAGAACATTCTTAAGGCTTGTCTAAACGGACTGGCTGCAGACAGCATTTGTATCGCTTGGCAAGCAGCACTCTGTAGGAAGCACTGACAATGATTTCATTCAAATATGGAAGTTGATTTTGATTTTGAATGCATGATGTGTGTTGCTTAGTTTCGTTGCAGCAGAGTCCAAATACATATCTGAACCACCTCGTCACTGTGCGTTGCCAGGCTGCTGTTGCCGCCCCGTTTAGACAGACCTTCAGAGAGAGAGCATGCGCCTGCGCTGCGAATAGATAGCGAGAGAGAGGGAGCGAGAGCTGGCGCAAGATCGCATTTTCGCTTTGTTGCTGACTCCTCCATTCGTTCCTCGACCATTCAAAAATGTGCGCGCATCGCGGTGTGTTCTGTTCTGTCTCTGTCGTCTGCCTCGAATGGAATTTCGAAATTTGAATTGAAATTGAATTAAAAATCGAACCGCGCGCTTTTCCCCTGCCTGTCCCACCACCGTCGCCCATTTCGAGTGTGCTCTGAATTTTTCATTACATTTTTTTTTGCTGTTTTGCAACGGTTTTTGTGTGAAAATGTTTTTGAATCTTGTGCAGATTCGGTTCTGCCAGGGCAGACGGTTCTTGGATGGTATTCTGACATCCTAGGGAGCACCTGAAAATCCCACAGAGAGAGATTTAAATACCCCAAATACTGGTCCCGATCAGAACTGATCAGAAAATAATGAAATTGTGGAAATCAAAGAAGCCCATCGGGGGCTGCGTGCCCGGCAAGTCCTCGGCCCTCAAGCAGGAGCAGGAGCTCCATCATCATCATCATCCGCATCCACATCCACATCCGCAACAACTGCAGCAGCATCCGCAGTCCGAGAGCAACGGAATTGCATTGGCGCCCATGTTATCCGGTAAGTATTTCCTATTTCTATATTTTCCGCCTTGCCCCTCCTATTTTCCTATTTGAATGGAACATCTTTTTCCCTCCAAGCATGTGCGTTCCCATTTTCCGATTTCCTTCTGGGGCCCCGTCCCCGTCCCC
Organism: Drosophila subobscura; assembly: GCF_008121235.1. Classification (NCBI taxonomy): domain Eukaryota; kingdom Metazoa; phylum Arthropoda; class Insecta; order Diptera; family Drosophilidae; genus Drosophila; species Drosophila subobscura. The sequence goes on along the minus strand of NC_048530.1, from coordinate 16,709,410 downwards.
GCCACCCGCTTCCTCACCCATTCAGGGTTATCGCATTTCCGCTCAAGGTGGGCACGGACGGCCGCGGCGGCCCTCAAAGTGCTCGTCTTTAGCTTTTCTTCTTTTCATTTTGTTTTTGTTGTTGTATCCAAGTATTCAAGTATCTTTGTATCTGTATCTGTGTAGAAGCTTCTTGTTTGACAGTTTCAATTAAAAGTAATTGCTCGCTTTCCGTTTCCATTTTCATTCTCATTTTCCAACTGTTTTGTGAGACGGTGATATATCTGATCTGAGGACCCCCACAAAAAGATTTATTTGCCAGCGGATCGGATACTCGAGGGAAAAGTGTTGCAGGAAATGGCAGATCGATCGATTTCCAATATTAATCGAATTTATGGATAGAAAGAAAGCATTCCATTGTCTTCCTTTGAGATGGATATAGAGAAGACTCAGTAGAAATGGTTGACCATCTCCGATCTATGTGTCTTTGTATCTCCCAGGGATTAAAGATCCAAGAAAAAGCCGCCATCGAAAGGGATCGGTAAGGGGAGTAGAGAGTTATGGCCCACAAGAAAACAGCTTAAGCATCGCCACTCTTCACGTTGCAATTGCACAAGAGAGAGAAGATACACAAGTATCAGTGTATGCGAGCGAGAGTGTATCTGTGTATATTTTGGTGGGGTACGGGGGGTATCTGTGTGGCTGCGTCGTGTGCGCGGTCTTAAATTGCATTTGATGAATTTATGGCATGGCAGGCGCAATTAAGCATTTAATTAAATATTTCTGATGCGCTACGCATTGTTGTTGCCCGCGACTCCTGCCTCTTGCCTCCTCCTGACCCACACCCCTACCACAGCGCTTTGGTCTTCATATTCCTGCGCGGAATGCTGCTGCGGCTGCTGCTGCAGATTGTGTTGATAAGGCGCCAGACACTGGCGATTGATTGTACCACGAAAACAGAAAAGAAAAGGCATAGACACAAAGCCAAAGAAAACCTAGAGATACAGGCATAGATATGTATGTATGTATAGATATATGTACATGTAGTATATAACCAAAGGAAAGCTGAATATATGTATAAGCTTGATGCATATAAACGAAGCTAATAGATGAAGCCTGAAGAGCGCTACGTATTAGATAAATCTACAATCCAGCAGTTTTGTTGCTGTCAAAAACATATTACAGTAAATAAGAATTTTGTCGAACAATTTGGCTAGCAAAAAACCCACAATAAGCAAAAATTCAATGTAAAAGTAAAAGTTTTAAGCTTTCAATTTAATTTGTTTCCATCAGATATAGAATACTTTATCTATAAACATACATATGTATGTACATTGCTGTGTATATGTACATATTGGAGGCATTGCTAGATACAAATCCCAGCCCAAAGCATTGGCGGTAGCGCACTGCACTCTTCATCCGTCAAACTCCGCTGTCAGCGTCAGCGCCATGGCTGGGGGGAGAGAGAGAGACATGGAAAGGGGCACGCCAACGACCAGATGTCACTTGTTTACACAGACAACAACTCCACCAACAACAACAGCAAATACAGAAACAACAATCACTCAAAGCGATTGATTCCGGAATCAAAGAGCAAACACACACAAACACACACATGGTGTGGCCTGGGCCTGAGCGAAAGGTGTGTGCATTGTACCGAAAATGCAGCCAAAGAGAAGCCGCAGCGCTGGAGCCAAAAAGCAAGCATAGAAGAGGGCCAACAGATGACACTGAAATGCCACCACCGCACTGGCAACCCCCTACCCCCCGCAGAACACACCCGCCCTCCACACACTTCACTCCACTCTCCTTTTTTATGGCTTGTTCTTGTTGCTGGCTCGCCATTAAATGCTCATAAAATCAACGACAAAACATTTGAGATACATACGCGTACATGCTCCTCGTACATCATAAAAAATGAGTAAAGACAACATCGATAGTAAGGGTTTACGAGTGTTGGGGAGGGGGCTGAGCGATTGATAGTAGAAATGTTTAGGAGAAAGAACAACCATCACCCCCAATCAGCGTCGGAAAGCAGATTTCTGAATGATAGCGAGGGGATAAATCTTTAGATCAAAATTCTACACTGATCCTTCTGACTGCCTGTAGTCGCTGATAAACTAAAATTGAAACAATTTACAATAAATACCAATCTCATAAAATAATGCGATAAAATCTATGGAATTTAGATGGTCATTAGATGGCCAATGACAGCGACAGAATTAGAAAACATCAAATGAGGAACTAAAAAATGTGAAATGAAAAATTCGTTGGTCCGTTTATCGCTTACTTTTTGGTTGGTTCCTGTTCCGTTTCTGTATTTACATTTACGAGTTGCATTTTCGAACATTCGATTGATGGAAACGGCAATAAAAAATAGTCTAAAACTGAAATAGTTTCTGAGTAAGCTCTATCTGTCTTCCCTTGAGTGTGTCCTGTGTCCCATCGAACATTTCGTAGTACTTGTTGCTGTTCCAGTTCGAATTGCTGACTGAAATTTCACAATGTTCTCTTTGATGGTTTTCTTTCTTTCTTCACTGGTTTGCCTTGCTCATCCTTTTTCTGATTATCCTTTTGATTCGGCTACTGCCTCCCTCTGTTTCCTATGTCTCTTTTTTCAATATCCGGTGACCTTGCTCTTCTTCCGCTGCTACTCCTGCATGAAGATGAAATATCTTCCTCGCCGGTGTAATTCCCTCTCTTGTTTTTCTTCATTCCTTCCTTTTCTCTTGCTTTCTCCCACCCGTTCTTGCTTCTACCATTCCCCTGTAGACGACTGCTCCAAGTCTGGAAATCATTTGGTGACACTTTCCATCACTGCTGATGGCTTTATTTCGCTCTCTCGAGAATTGGAGTGCTTGTGGCTGCTCTTATCCCCTACTCTCTCACCAAGTAGCAACAATAAAAACCGCTCATCCAGGGATTTCCATAATAGTACTTCCATATCCAGGAATTGGGTACACATGTGTGGGTAAGTGTGAAGGGAATTACGATTTCTGTGGATCACAAAAGGGGGAAATGGTATAGCAAGCGAAAATGAGAGCAATACACATTCAAATTTGTTTGCCAAGCGCAGAGAGATAGAGCGAGAAAAACAGACAGAGAAACACACGGAGATAGAACGAAATTGTTGAGATTCCATTGTCACGACAGCCTCCCTCTCCACCCCTCCTCCTCCTGCAGTACAACCACTCCATTCCACTCATTTTTGGGCAATCGAACACTTTTGTGTGTAGAAGAGAGGGAATATGTGTGTGTGTGTTTATTTTTCGCCACATTTCGGCCATTGAGTGTAAACAAAGCAATGCATTGTGAAAGCGATAGACGTCGGTCGAAAGGCAAGGAGACTCTAAGCAAAGAGAGAATAGCGAGAGAACTCAACAATTTGACGCAATTAAAACCAAAAGAGGGGAGGGCAGGGGCAGGCGTGATTCCTCTGCCTCCCTTTCGGCCACCAACAGTTGGTGTTGTTTATGAAGAATGGGTTGTGGCTGTGGCTGGGGATGGGGAAGTACCACGCTCCAGAATTTCTTTTGTTTTTGGGGCGTGAAAATCCAATTGCTGCCCCCTCTATCATAAAGCAGCCAAATCAAACGGAAACGCAAATGTGCGACAAATGCAACTGTTCTGCATACAGAACAGCACCAGCTGAGCGGCAGCAGAATCAACATAGGGCGAAAGGGAATACACAAACACAAAGCGCAAGGCGCAGTAGCGTCGGCAGAGGAAAGAGCGACTGCGGGCAGAGCAGCGCGCTACTCCCAGAAACGGGAAAGCGTAGGAAAGAAGAAGAAGAAAGCACAAACAAAGCGCAGTGCTAGGCAGGCAGAGCAGCAGGCAAATGCCGTTTGTGTGCACAGTGGGCCATGTAGGGACACACAATAGATCACAACAATCGTTTGGCTGGAGCTCGGGGGGTTGGGTGTTGAAGTTGCTGCAGGGATTGGGAGTAGTGGCAGCTGTTGCCGGCTGATAACGTATATAAAGTTCCGTTAAAAAAGCAGGGACAAAAAGTTCACTGCACTTCCGCTGAACTTTCTCTGGGTCTGATTTTAGAGTCGGGTGGAGGAAGTGGATGTATCGAAATAGAAAAGAATGAGATAAATCAATATGCAATTCTTTTCCTTATATTCCTGGAATCGTGAGAGTTCCAGTGGTATACTGAATTTTGAATATATTCTACAAATATTAACCAAGATTTCTATACTTTCAGAAATATGTACACAAATATCTATTTAAATATGCACTTTTTGTGTGATCTTAAATAAAAAAAACTTTAACGGAAAATTTCTATCTTCAAGAGAAAATGTAATATTTTCAAGTAATTTTGACAAATATTTTTCTAAGATTTTTCGTATGATTGCCTGCTTTGGCTATTTCTTGCAGTCAGGATCGTAGGACTCTTTTGAAGTTATTTTAGTTTTTATTTATTTATGTCTTTTGTGTGTGTGTTTCCAGAACCAGAACCAATTTAGGTTTTATGGCCACTTGGTCCCATGGTTTGTGGCTCTCTTTTGTTTTTGTAGTTGTTTTAGCTGCTTGAATGGCGTGTTGCAAACATTTTGGTGCCACTTGGATTGCCGGCTGCCCCCTGCCCATGCCATTTTACTTTGCCGCTGTCGGGGTGTTGCCAGAGTTTGTGGGGCTCTGTTTACTCTTTACTTTTCGATGCTGCGCGAAATCTGCCACAACAACAACGACGGCGACGTCACTCAGCAGCAAACATAAACACGAAACAAACATGCAGACACACACTTTGTGAGAAAGAGTCCAAGAGTAGTGGTGGAAAAGCGAGTGGGGGAGAGATGGGGAGAGAGAGAGTGTGCAATCTATTTAGAATTGAAAATACATTCATATTGCAGTCGCCGTTGCCGTTGCAGTCGTAGAACAGACGCCTCCCTTTGTAATACTGCCAGCCACATTATCCACAATCCACAATCCACAATCATCCACTCATCCTCCTGCAGTCAGAAATATACACACACACACCCCACAAATATGTGTGCAGAAGAAAGAGCAGAAGTAGGAGGAGATGGTGGAGAAAATGTCACAATTTTAACGGTTCTGCTGCTGCGGCGGCAACGCTGTCTAAAAATAGCAAAAAAAAAAAAAGAAAAACAAAATTCATGGAGCCCTGAGCACACGTTTAATGTAATTTGTTGCTCTGTGAATACCCTGGATGAGGGTATTATGATTGGGTTAGATTCTCAGAGCACACACATAAAAAGAAGCTTCTGCGATCCCATGATCAATTCAATCAAGCATTTCCAATTTCAGTTTAGTATCAATTATTAGTTGATGAATATATACATATGTACTTATGTACATAAAACCAAGAGAATACTCTTAAGATGTAGTAGTAGCCTTACCTGGAGTCAAGGATATTCAAGGGTATGCAAAGGCTCAAAGCATCATTTTTGGATTTGTTGTTTAGTTGTTGCTGTGTCGCAGCGACTCTTTTGTCGTCGTCTACCGTTTGGATTAATTTGTAGAAGAGACAGATTCCCCCGACCACCGCCGCCTCTCGACTCTCTTCATGCGCACGCCATCCATCCGCGCTGCACACTTCTACCCTCCTCCTGCTCAGCTCTCTCCCACTCTCTGGCCTGCATAAGTCGCAATAATTATTTGTTGTCTGTCTGCACCCCTTTCTCATATGCTACAACAACACCACTCGGCATGGCAAGCAGCAACAGCAACAGCAACAGCAGCCGCACTGTCGCGATTCTCTCATTCCCCCGCCTCCCCTCTCTCGATCTATCTCTCTCTGCAGTGCACGTGTTAATTATGAATGCAGCGAATTTTTGGTTACAGTTACATACAGATGTACATATGTGCATCCATCGAGCATATTCCTGCTTATGTATAGCCACTGATCAAGCAGCAGCCGCAATGAAAGTTACTCAGAGATTTGGCCATAGTCGAGCAGCTCGGCAATGAGTTACCCATTACCCACTGAGCCGCCTGGGAACTTCTTTTCTTCATTACGACTGTAATGATGCATTTTTGGTAGATTGGTGGGCAATATGTTGATAAACAGAACTCCGCCTATTAATTCTTATCAAGAATAACCATACAGAAACCACGAAAAAAACCCGCCTTCTGTCTTCCATTCGATCTGATATACTCTGGGGTCTCTGATGGGTGCTTGGCCTGGGGCTGCATCTTTCCCTTTCTCCCTGATTATGATGCTGTTCACTTAATTGGAAGTTCATTCCACTCAAGGGTTGCTCAGAGCTTTGGCACTTGCTTACATATGTACATAAATACCATCCATCACATCGGGCATCTCATCTATGAGATCTATCACAATCTCATTATGCTGGCAGCCCCCAGCCACACACTTGATTGCACTCTCAATATGTCCTCAGTCCCGCACTAAATGAGACTTCAAGTGTCGATGAGTCGCACAAATTTGTGTGCATCCTCCCCGACAAAATCGAATGAGATCTCTCGGGCTCTTGACAAACAGTCTCACACCCCAAACAAAAACAGTTATCAGCAGCTGAGAGCGCGAGAGAGAACGCCTTTCATTTAGTGAACGGTAAAATTCAATAAAGATATCCCACCGTACAGAGATCTGAACCGAAGCGAACCTTTTTATCAGAGACCAGGGAGGCGCTGCGACTGCTGCTTCCCGTTCGTGCCCCGTTGCTGCGGCCCTGGATTGGTTATGGGCAATTAACATTTTGGGGCATAAATCTCTGCCCCCTTACTGATCGCAGTCGAAAGAGGAAACAGAAGTGAGAGAGAGAGATATATAGAAGGGAATGGGGCGTATCGCATATGGCTGTGAAATTGTCAAATATATTTTTTCCAGCGGCTGCGGAAAATGTTCTACAAAAAAATTATGACTCCCCTTCAGCTTAAAAAAAAAGATCAAGAGGCCGAAGCTTCGGATACTCTAGCTGATCGATCATTCCGCCCCATCATCACTGCAGAAATTTCCCATAAGCGATCGGCATAATGTGCCCACACAGTGGGGTGTGCTGCCTCATGGGGAAAAGTCATGAAACTCTCTGCAAAAAGGGTAACTGCAGCTCGTAAATCAATTTTGGAATTTAGCAAAATTTCACTCTGCTGCTGCTCCTGCCGCCATTATGCCATCAGGCGACTTTAATTTGCGACTTGAAATATCTTCACAAGCAGGAAAGGGTGTTCTTGGCATTGTGGAGAAAGGACAGAGGCACGACGGAGCATACGATGTGTGAGAGGAGAGTCATACGCCTCGGTGGTGTTGTCAGGGCTGAAGTAGCTTCTGCAGACAGAATCAGAAATAAAACATATATTTATATAGCCAATCGGAAGAGAAATCGATCCAAAATGCTCATTTCAGTGGATGGTAAACAATATTTCTGAAGCCAAAGAAGAGATTTAAGACTTAAGATACAAGATTGAAGGATTTGTCTTTCGTTTATCGTATTTATAATGGATAGCAGGATAGGTAAGATTTTCCCAGATCAAGTTTTCTTTTTGTATGTATTTGTTTTGGTTCGTTTTAATGCAGCAGCCCTGATGGTGATTACTCATTTGGTTTTTATGTTGAATGAATATCAAACTTGAGGGCCATGCGATGACGATCCTCCCATCCTTTGCGTGCCACGCCGTCAGGCCATCGCTGACAGTCGTCGCTGTTGTGCGTGTCTGGGCTCGCCTCGCCTCGCCTCGCCCTTTGGGTGCAACTTGCGGCTGTTGCACTTTGGCTTGCAACAGCCAGAGGCTCCGCTTTGTTGCGGCTTTATCAGATGTTGACATTTTTCTGCGCGGAACCACACTCGAGTTCATTTGCAATAATTGGTTTTCCTTGTCCTCTCCCTCTCTCAACACATGAGCTTCGTGGAGAGCGAGAAGTGGAGTACAGTACCGCACCGAAAGGGAAAAGAGTGTGTCTCTCTGTGTGTGTGTGTGTGTGTGTGTGCCTTGTGCTAAATAGATATTGTTGGGAAATTGTTGACATATTTTCACGCCCAACGTGTGTCCATTAATAAGTCAACGCCATCCGTCCAACGTCCATTGCGTTGAGGTTAATGGATACATGGGGTACCATGGATGACGTGCCCCCAAGTGGCAGCAGCTCCACTCACTTCCACTCCACTCCTGCCACATTCTGGAGGCTATTACTGTGCAACTGGAACATATTTCCCCAGTGAGCGACGAGGCCAAATGGAAGCAATAACAAAGCCTCAAGTTGCCAATAGATTGCGGCATGTCAATCAATCAATCAGCTACACACACAAACCATCGAGCCACGACCAGTCCATCAATTGGCTCCCAGTCAAGTCTGGGATGGGATCTTCTAGCACCTGTCAATTCGGACCAGATCGGAGCTATGGATCTAGGGCCTATATCTCAATTGAATGGATTGATCTTGTCATGGATACAAAGCGGAAAGCAAAGATCGAGCACCGCTGTACAAATGTACCCCAAGTGAACGGCCCATTCCGCAAAAACAAAGATGCAAAAGAAGACTCTGAATCAGAGTATAGGAATGTTGGCTCCCTCATTCCTTCATCGTTCATCGTTCATCGTTCATCTGCAGATCGTACAATCTCCTTATAATTAAGAGATCGCGTTGAGCAGATTCCGTTTGCTGTTGCGTTGAATGATGTCTATTTTGTGTCCGTAAATGTGGCAAATCGTCATGGAATTTCTTGCATCAAATGAACCATTCCAGGGGAGACAGCAAGGAACAGATCCAGCGAGAACAGAGTGAGGAATGCGACCCCCAGCGATGTCTCGGAGAGCGGCACTTGATCCCCAGATGGCAAATTTAAATGGAAAATGGAAGACGGTGCCCTATCCATGCTCTGATTGGCAGAGTAAGCAAGATCTGTGTGATCTGTGATCTGTCTAATTGTCAGGATGAGTTTTGAGGAAGTTGCGAGTGCCTTCAGCTCCCACACCCATCGAGCATTTAGCCGCCTGCCTCTTGCCTCTTGCCTCTTGCCACTTGCCTTCGTTGCGGCTGAGCGCAATTTCCGCTGCCAGCCGACAACTGTCGCCGATAAATTTCGCCCGCAACTTCCACGGCGACATCGTCATCCGCCTTCGAGTGGGCCATAAAAGCGAATAGAAGCGGCAAAAATAGTCTTAACTGCCCCACGGATATGGGATATGGATATGGAAATGGAAAACGGATCTTTCAAATCCCATTCACTTCCAACAAAACGGAACTCTGAATGGCACTGCGAATTAGCTGGCAATTGCTTATGTCTTGCAGAATTCTGGGACTTCCCTGTGTGACAAGGGCGCAGCTTATTTGCTTTAATTATTTTGTTTGAACGCTAATTAAAAACAGATTTAAGCGGGAATGTTCGTGGGGTGTTTTACCTTTATTAGTCCCTTGCCTTGCCAACAGTCGGAGAGGAGTCCGGTCTCTGAGACCGGAATTAGTTCCGATTTGCAGCCTGATGGGTTACGGAGCGGAGGCGAAGGCGAAGGCGAGGGCAGGGAACACGTAAATCAGTTTGGAAATCAACTCGTCTATATATATTTTTGATTTGTATTTGTATATTTCATAAATCCATACGCACTCCATCGCATTAGTTGGCTATTTTATGGGCTCTCTTTTCAAATTCATTTAGCGCTTGGCTCGTTTTCATTTGTTCCCCCCTTGGCACTCTCTCTCTCTCTCTCTCCTTCTTTGTTCATCCATCTCTCTCAGACGAAGCGAAATTTGTTCTGTTCGGTTTTCATTTTTGATAACATTTATTTAGGCAAAAAAGAAACAAAAAACTGAACCGAATCGTACATATAATTTCCGTTCGCCGGCAAAAAAAAACAACAACAAAACAGAAAAACTACTGGCCGGCCTCTGTGGAAATCAAAATGAAAAGCGTCCATTATAAAAATAGCAGAAAAGCGCATCCAAAAGAAAATAACAGCAAAAAAAAAGCAAAAAAAAATGTGAACATCACTTCAAAGGCGAAATGCGAATCAAAAAGTGTTGCAAGAAGAGGTGTATGTGTGTGTGTGTGTGCAGATATAGCCAAAGGTGCAACTGAACCCCAAATTGGCACACCTTTTGGTGGAAAAAAGCGATTCCGAAGCCGAAGAAAACAAATTAAATGAAAATAAATTACAGAGTGGGGAGCGAAGAGAGCGCCAGGGTGGGGAGAGACGACTGAGTGCGTGTGCTGTGTGTGTGTGTGTGTGTGTGTGTGTGCCAGACAAATGAAGCGAAACGCTAAATACGCTAACAGAAATTGGGTCTATCGAAACAACAAAGTATTGGAAAATATTCAGCCCGATGTGGATTCAAACGTTTTACAAATCAAAAGAAAATAATTGCGCAATTTGTAGCTTGGGTTTTCCTCAACTTTAATTCAGCCTCGAAGGCAGGGGGAAGAGCATCTACGCGGCGGCCTTGCCTTTGTGTGTCTTGCTTGCACTTTTTTAGGCAGATTTTCAGAGCGGCGCCCGATGTTCGTTTTTCCATTTTGTTGTTTCTTCTCGTTTTCGTTTTCGTTTTCGTTTTCGTTTTCATTTTAATTTTCATTTTGTTTTCCGTTTTTTTTTGGCTTTTTCCCTAATTATTGTTGTTGCTTCTGCTGGCTCGTAGTCGGGCGGCGGCGGTCGCATTAAGAAAAACTTTATGCGCCATTGAAGCGTTCGAAAATAAAAGTCGCGTCCGCGTCCGCGTCCGTAGCGGTCGCCGCTATCCGCTTGCCTCTTGCCGCTTGCCTCTTGCCGCTTGCCTCTTGCGTCAAAAGTTGTGGCAACGTGTGTCCGTGTGTATCCGTTACGCACACGATTGTGGGCATCGTGGTCGGAGCGGGCTGGGGCACACGCAGGGCGGATGATGGTGGCTGATGTACGCCGTAATTGTAGCAGATCGCGTATACGCCGCATGGTCCAAATGTTGCAACATGCAAAGCTGTGGAGAGGCACAGCGAGGGAGGGGCATTGAGGGACTCTGACGATGGTTTATTTCACCCATAATTGGGCTCCACGAGAACCTCAGTTACACCGCGAAAAATGTTCCCAATTTGCATGCAGAAGAAGAACAAGAAAAATTGTCAATAAATTCTGTAAACGAATAGGAATTTATTGTGGCAAAAAAACGTCTGCAGAAGGATCAACAAAGGATCCTCTGGTGAGAGAATTTAAGTTTTCCGATTTCCAACACTTTAATCTTCTGTTTTTATAGAGAATTTGCGGAACTTTCCAGAGAACTGAAGAGCAAAAAAAACCAGAAATGGACCGGCACCGATGAAAAGCGGCAAATGGAACTGTTCCTATTGTTCCTATTTTGAATTTGATGGGAACATAAAGTTGATGCTTGGATAAGTTGTGACAACAAGGAATGTTCTTAGTCCAAGCGCTGCCTTTAGTTAGTTGCGATCCATCGCTCTCGATTCTCTTCCTTTACATTGCTTTTGATTGCGTTTGTGAGGCCCATTTGGGGGGGCCTTGAGTGCCTCAAGTACAGATCTTTGGCGTTGCAAAAGCTGTGCCATTTGGCCATCACATCGATGCGATTGCCCAGAGTGATCGCTGTCGCTGTTTGGGCCATCATCTGGCATTTTGTAGGAAGGAGGAGAACGAATCATAAAAGATTAATTGACTTCTGTTTTGTGTCTGTATCTCTGCAGCTGTAGCTGTAGCTGTGGCTGTGGCTGTGTGTCCGTTGCCTCGATTGGCTGCTTGTGGCTGGAATTTTAATTGAGACTTTTGGCGACGCTGAAGGTTGATTTTGTATTGGAATTGTATTTTTGGTGGATTCCTCGAACACTGATGAGTGTTTCTATGCCTCAGAGTGCTGCCACAGGGGGTTGTCTGTTCTTTTGATCTGCGGGCGTGCTCCCTTCTTTGGTGTGGCAGAATAAATTAGGATTTGCAGCTGCGCGAAAAACAAAAAAGAAGTCGAAGAATGACCGAACGACCGACCGACCGACCGACCGTCCAGCTTTGCCAGCACCTTTGATGTTTTTCTCTCCCTCTCTCTCACTCTCTGTTGCAGTTGATCGCGCCATGAGCCCCGCACAGTCTGAGGACTCGGGACTGGCACCGGAGCGTGGCACCACCTATGCCACCATCACGCTGCCACGCAATGCCCTCCATCTGGCCATCACATTTGCAGGTAAGTTCTCCCCCCCCTTCTATCATATGTATGTAATTGTCCCAACGGGAAGGGGTGAGCTGGCGGGGTCTGTCAGCATCAATCGGCAATCCAGTAATCCGATAATTGCTGCATCAATCGAATCAATTGATTGACTCAAAGCGCACATAATTTATGCGGGTCCACAGATTATGACAGACAGAACTCGAAATTGAAACAAGATTTTTGTATATCAATGGAGAGGGACACTAATTGGATCAACGGCAGACGGCTGGGGGTGGGTTGATCGCCTTGGGAGCGAGCAGACGCAGGCAGTACAACGAGTTCCCATAAGCGAATAGATCGCAGGGCCACGATTTGCCCCCGCACAGGGGAGATGCTTACTAGTTGCTACAATCTCGTAGCTCTGGCATGATTTTTGGATTTCCGCCTCTGTGGCTCTGTCAACGACTCGTCAGCAGACAGACAGACAGACAGACAGACAGACAGAGAAAAAAGGCAGAAATCTAGGCAGACGGACAGCCAGACGAAGCGCGAGTGAATCGAAATAACAAACTCGTAAATAAAGAAATTGAGTAAAAAATAATACAACGCCGGACACTGGGTTTGGGGCCAGTCGCAATGAGAGCAAAAGTGGCAGATTGCCAAAAAAAGAAACAACAAATAAAGGAAAAATATAACTAAAGAAAATGAGAAGGAAAACTATGAAAAAAAGAAAACACTAACCATCCGGCTGCGCCGCTTTATGAGAAACGTGTTGCAGAGGCACAGTGGCAGTGGCAGTGGCAGCAGCAGCAGCAACCGAAGATGCCTGCCGCTTACGTCAGACTACAACTCCCCCGCGATGCTAAGGTTAAGCCCCCAGACCGCAGCAGCGACCCTTGCCCCCAAATCCCAATCCCAATCCCATTTGCATTTCCTTTGCCTCCCCCAACCAAATGCCAGAGAAGATTAGTCAAAAAACGACAAAAATCTGAAATTTTGTTGGACTTTATATTCTCTGTGATTCAGAATCGAACGAAAAATCACACAAACCATCTGTATATATTTATTCATATATATATTATGTCTGGCCAGCGACTGGCTGTCGCTGGGGGGTGCGACTGGGGCTGGGGCTGGGGCTGGGACTGCGGCTGGGGATTTTTCTATGTAGATTGGAACGATGATTTATTTTGGCAGCGACAACAGCAGACACAGACCCGCAGACATACAGACGGAGCAGAGCAGACATTATCGACTGAGAGGCGACGACGACGACGACGACGCGTTCCGCATTCAAATCAAATGATTCCGGTACCCATTCTGTCTGGTCGATCGGCGGAACTAGAGAAAAGCCAGCTCCAAATCAATGGAAGAACATGAGTTTCCAGCGTCCAGCTTCCAGCTTCCAGCTGAATATCCATAAGTCAAAGGCAATTGTGTATCCTTTCGCTTATGGGAACTTTTGTGCCCAAAACTATTTGGAGCTTGGAATTGGGTTTTGCTAAGTTCTCTCCGTCTCTCTCTCTCTTTACCTTCAGAACGTAGCGATCTTTCGTATCCGCCCGTTGTGGGTGCCCTCAATCCGGTGGGGCATGCGGCGGACTTTCTGGCACCCGGCGACCGCCTGCACCAGATCGATGGCATCTCCACCATTGGCCTGAGCAATCAAAAGGTGATGAATATGCTCTGTGCCGATGCCAGCGGAGGCGGAGCTCCTGCCATCGTTGAGATTGAGTACTCGCTGCCCGAATACAGTAAGTAGCTGGAAACGAAACCAATGTCTGATATTCTCTATCCCTCTGTCTGTGTTTATCTTCCTCTGTTGTGGCTGCAGCAGTTTCACAGAACAGTCTCTGTGTGTCCTCAAAGCTGGCGCAGATCACCGTCGAGCGGGAGAGCGGCTGCCTGGGTCTGACGCTGCGCGGCGGTGCCGATTATCCGCTGATTGTGACCCATGTCCGTCCCCACGGTCCTGTCTACAAAACGGGACGCATCAAGCCCGGCGATCGCTTGCTTCGAGTGGATAATGTGAGTATGAGATCCCCGATGATCCCTGAGCTCCTGTTGACACCCATTTCCACCCATTTCAGATCTCGCTGATTGGCAAGACCCTGGCGGAGGCGCAGCAGATCATCAAGTGCGGCGGCGTTCATGTGTCCGGCGGCTACACAAATCTGACCATCGAATATGACGTGTCCGTTGTGCAGAGCGTCGAGTTCTCCATGGGCCCCCTGCTCATCGAGATCGAGCGTCCCATGAACGACAAGCTGGGCCTTGTGCTCTGCAACTACACAGCAGCCATGGCAGCGGCAGGATCCAACTCCGTCTCCGGCTCTGGCTCGAGCACCCCCTCCAGCGGTGGAGAGAAGCTTGAGGACATGGTGTTGGTGGTCACCCAACCGGGTGTCTACATAGCGAGCATACTGCCCGCCAGCATTGCCGATCGGTAAGCCATGAGGCCATGGGAATGATGTCATCTGTGTCTCAGTCTCTGTGTTCATTTCGGTCTCTTTGAATCTCAAATGAAACACTTTTGGTGGCTTTTGTGTTCCAGATGCGGCGCCTTATCCGTTGGCGATCAGGTGCTCTCCATCGACGACACCATGATCGAGCATTCGGCCTACAGTCCCGATGAGGTGATGACCATATTGGACACCAGCACAGGACGGGGCTACACGCAAATGCAGATCATGCCCGCTCACGCTCTGGCCCGACGCGGTGAGTCTCTCCCAAATGCAATCCAAGCGATCCACTTTTTCCCATTTGGCTATCGACTTGAAGCGATCAGCGACAGAGGCGGCAGGCTCCCAAGCGACGCGACGCGACGCGACGAAGGTCTGGCGTGGGCGTCACGGCTAATGAACAGAGTCGTTCGATTGTCGCTGGCTGAACACAGTTGAAACAATAGACAGACGGACAGGCAGACGGACAGGCAGACAGGCAGGCGGACAGACGGAGGGAGGTCAAAGTGTTGGGGTTTCTAGAGGAGTTGCTAGAGAGAAGGAAGCTGCTGAGAATGCGTGGAATCTATAGCGGGCGACTTCTACTCGTATTTGGATGATATTTTGCACTGTGCCGCGTCATGTAGCAGCGCCCCTCGGCTGCCCGATTGCCTGGGATCGTCTTGTTGCTGCTTCTGCCTCAGCTGCTGTTCAATCCACCCTCGTTGGGGCCCAATCAATTGGCTTCTCTATGTTTTTCGTTCGTTAATTTGTTGAGCAAGCACACGCAAAGACGAGACAGAGAGTGAGATATGTTCTGTCATTCCTCCCCCCCAACAGTCGATCGACTGAAAATGGAATCAAAGTGGAAGTGGATCGTGTGGCCCCATAAATTCCTCAAGTGCTGGGAGGACGCACAGCAGCAGCTGTGGGGGCAGGCACTGAGCTGTGGATCAGCTCAGGGTTATTTAAGAGCTTTTTCGTGGAGTTCCCTTCTATTTGCAGCTCTAATTTGAATCTCTTTTGCAGGTCACACGGCGCTGGGTAGTCCAAAGTACAGCTTCAGCACTCTGGAGTCGCGCAAGTCCACATCCGCGTCCGCAACGACGGGCAGGCAGCGTCAGCGTTTTGCCCGCAAGAGCTCTCTGCCGCTGGAGGGACTGCCAATGGCTGTGGCAGCAGGAGGAGGAGGAGCAGGACAGGGCCATGCCAGCAGCAGCTTGGGCCTGTGCCGCGCCGAGAGCTTTCCCGTGCTGCTCGATTGCAGCCAGGGTGCCGGCATTGTCCTTGCCGGGGGCGGGGGCGGGGATGCCGGCGGTGCCATGACCATTGGCCAAATACTCGCCGACTCCGTGGCCGATCGCAGTGGCTGCATTCAGATTGGCGATCGCATCGTGGCCATTAACAAAATGTACAGCCTGGATGCGATGGCCATGCGGCAGCTGCTGGAAGGTGGCTCCCTGCGTCACACCTCAAATGGGAATGGGAATGGGCATGGAAATGGCCATGGAAATGGCAATGGCAACGGCTCCAATGGGAACATTAGCACCATGAATGGTGCACCGGCCAATTGGCTGGAGCTGGAGATCGAGTTCGATATGCCCGACGCTGTGGTGCCATCCAGCGGCGTGTTCAATGTGAAGCTGCTGCGCGCGGGCAAATGTGGGCTGGGGCTGAGCGTTAGCGGCTCCAGTCACGGCGGCCTCGTCATCTCTGATGTCAAAATGGGCAGTCCCGCCCATCGCAGTGGCTCCCTGAGGGCGGGCGACATACTGCTGGCCGTCGATCAGCATCCGGTGCAGCACTTTAATGTTGATTCGCTGCTCAAGGACTCACAGCCGATGCAGCAGCAGCAGCAGCAGCAGCAGTCGGGCAGCAGTCCCCCAGTGAGTCCCAGCAGCACCGCCGCTGACTTCACCACGCTGACCATCAAGCGGGTGGTGCTGCCCGACTTCCTGCCCATGGCCAGCAGTCCCATCTACAGCAACTGCCCCTCGGGCATGCCGGAGCACGATCTGTACAGCAGTGCCTATGTGACGGCTGGCAAATACGCGGACTGCATCTCCCTGAAGTCGCGCACACCGCAGCCGGAGTACTTTCGCCTGCCCATGCAGCAGCAGCAGCAGCAGCAGCAGCTGGAGGATCAATCCTCGTCGTCGGTGCAGATGCGGCATGTGGGCGGTGGCTCGTTCAGCCGCTCCTTTGGTGGTGCGAATACACAGAGCTTGACCACCGAGCTGCCTGAGGAGGAGGACGAGGACGAGCAGGATGAGGAGGAGCAGCAGCAGGAGCAGCTGTACACGGGCTACGAGCTGAATCGCTATGCCAGGTGGGCACACATCGCCCAGCATCCACATCCCTGTCTATCCATATTTAATCTTCCCTTTTTCCTGCAGTGTGGATTGCACGGCTCTGCCGCCGCCCATGGAGAGCAAGGTGTACGGCTCGGCGGCAAGTTCGAGCAGCAAGAGCAGCGGCAGCAGCCTGCACCAGATCATCTTCACGGTGCGCCTGGAGCCCAAGGGTGGCCTGCTGGGCATTACGCTGGCTGGCAGCGAGGATATCGCCAAGCCAATCACCATCAGTGGCCTCGTGGAGGGTAAGTCTGAGGCTGGCAGCAAGGAGAAGCATTCTGATAATTGTCTTCCAGGTGGCATTGGCCATAAGAACGGACAGATACATGTGGGCGATCAGCTGCTGGCCATCGATGAGCACTCGGTGCAGGGCATGCCGCTGTCGCATGCCACCAGCCTGCTGCAGAACCTGGGCGACTTGGTCGACCTCAAGATACTGCGCAGCCATGCAGACCTGGCCAATGGCAGCCACCACCTGCCATCGCAGACGCAGGCCATTTACGCCAAGGTGCAACGACGGCCGCGCAGTCCCAGCAAGGAGTCAACCTGCAACGGAAACCTGAATGGCAGTGCCAATGGCAGTGCGAATGGCAGCACGAATGGCAGTGCCAATGGGTGTGGCAGTGGCAGTGGCAGTGGCAGTGGCAGTGGCAGTGGCAGTGGCAAACAGCGCATTTTCCATGTGACGCTGTACAAGGACAAGGTGTACGATGACTATGGCTTCTCCGTCTCCGATGGCCTGTACGAGCGGGGAGTGTTCATCAATCGCATACGCAGCGGTGGGCCCGCGGATATGTGCGGCCAGCTGAAGCCCTTCGATCGCATCATGCAGGTGGGACACACTCTGAATCACGGACTTAACTCCAGGACAGCTCAACTTTCTGTATGCTCCAATGTTTCAGGTGAACGAGATGAAGACGCAGGACTTTGACTGCTGCCTGACGGTGCCGCTAATAGCCGCCGCCGGTGATAAAATCGAAATGATAATGCAGCGCACAGAGTGACCGCCACGCTTCACCGGCCCCCCTGTTAAACTAGTTGTATGCTAAGCTAATCCTAAGTGCCATCCGCCACATAGCCACAAACTAAACCAAACCAAACGAGAGCTTCAACGAGAAGCTTGTCCCAACGAACCAAACTGCTGCCTTGAGAACGAACCACACAACTTTACCGACAATAACGAGCATCAAAATATATCACCGCTATATCGCTATATCGCTTGCCTTTCCGCATACATCATATATAGTATATCGTATATTTAGATCTTTAGGTTCCGCCATAACCAAATAATGCCCTCTTAAGGTAGTTCTGCCATAATTATACTTAAATTCTATCTCTTAACTTGTTTTCTAGCATAAATAAATAATCTTACTGAAAGTTTGTTCGAAACTAAACATCAACCACAAACTTATACCATGCTAAATACACCACAATCAAGCGACAAGAGTAACGGGCCCCTGAGAGAACTGACAGCAGAACAGGCAGAGCCAGCACAGAGGATCACTCACTGGGCAACCGTTTTGCAATCGATCTGACATAGGTTTGGAGTAGTACATTTAAGTACATTTAAAGAAAGTTTCTAGATAGTTTCTTCAAGCTAAAAGTTCTTCAGTTATCATGGATGTTTGCACATTCAAGGAGCATATCGAAAGCTAACTTTGATCCATTGCTGTTGCATTCGATTACTTTCAATGTTTCAATCAAGACTAAACGAGTATGCCCTATGGTATATATATATAGAATATAGAAAAATCTGGCGAGATCTGGCGTCTGCTGCGCTTGTACTATGAACCCCCTTGGCACGGCTCGTGTTTGCGTCGCGTTTGCGTCCGTCACTGATCTTGTAAACAAATACCCCACTGGGACCTATGTATGCCACTACGACTATAGAAATATTGCCAGCGATTGTTATTCAATACTCCAGATTCCGGATTCTATTCTATTTTCAGTACTCTCATATTTATAGTCGCTGCACTGTCAACAAAAACAAATTGTTGTGTGCAAAAGGGTGCGATCCAAGTCCCAGCGGAGAGGGTCGAGCCAAAGGGTGCGATACTCTCATCCGATGACGTTAGGGGACTCTCTCAAACAATTGGAAAAACACATGCGACTGCTGCTGCTGTTGTAATGCATTTGGATTTTGGAACCGGAATCGATTTACGGACTTCATTTCGATTCATTTTTGCTGCGAACTCAAAGTTCGATGCTTATCGCTGGAGGCCAAAAGTGAAATTCTTGCAAAGCTTCTTGTCTGACACCCGGAAACCCGCCCGCCTGTAGGCTTCTCTTTGATTGGTTGAGAAGCTTCACATTGTCTAACCTATCCAAAATCAACTAAAAATAGCTTCGTTATGTCTTTGAAAGTGATCCATTTCGGCCCTGTCCTTCATTTTAGTCGTCTGTCCATAAGAACCATAGGATTCAGTTCTTGTGACCATAAAAGAAAGTAAGAAAATGTTGCACAAACTACGAGATGATTTCGGATTATAAATTATATTTCATTTTGATATTAGCTTGGTTTTCGATGCCCTTTTGGCTCTTTGCGTCCTGGCGTAGGCTTTCCTGGAGCACTAGCATTTGAGCCTAGGGATCAAAATGGATTAAAATAGGAAAGGAACCCATCAATTATTGATGTTCACTGGATATTAACCTCTTTGGCAATTGTCTTGAACGGAATTTTAAGAATTTTGCCCATGGCCTAAGCGTCAAAGTGCCAAGTCGATATTCACCATAGTTTTGGGTTCGTAGTGAGAGTGCTTCCAGGTCGAATGGCACTTATTCTGGATGCACAAGGAAGTATCATTATGGACAAAAGAACTATAAATAACTCTGTGATGATATTCCATTCCTTCTGTTAAGTGGGGGCGATGGGTTGCTGATGCTGATGGGGTAGCCTATGGGGTAGAATGAGTCGTAAACAAAAACAAATCTTAAGCGGAATCACAGAGCACATAAAGCGAATATTGATAACGGGCGAGGCCTTCGGTCTTCGCTCTTCGTTGTCTTCGGTGTAACTTTCGTCTGCTCCTAGGAGCGGCTTCTCGCCTCGTCACGTCTCGTCTCTCGTGCCATAGAGCAGCCCCCATCCATCGATTGACGTCAATCGTCGCATCGAAATCCTGGTGAAATGTCAAACGATCAAAAACCCGTAAACACCTTTTCACATGGACTCTGGACCCGGCCCGGCTCTGCTCGGCCCGGCCTGGCGGACGGTCGAAAGCGAATCTGTGTGCTGGAGATGTCGATTAGAGCTGATAAGAACGGTGAATGGAATGGTAGGGGAACAGCGGAATCGTGTCCAGACATTGACACCACCTGAATGGGACAGCGGCAGAGGTAGTGGTAGGGGGAGAGGAAGAGGAAGAGGGAGAGGGTGAGGAAGAAGGCCTGTCGCGCTGCTTGACACAGTTTCTGGAAAGATTCGGAATTTGGCATTGACAGAGATAGATAGAGTACGAGTCACAGCTCGCTCTCACCGTCTTTGTGGGCGGGGGCGGGGGCGGGGGCGGGGGCCCTCTGTTTATGACCCTATAACTCTTTTCTGTTTCTCTCTCTCTCCCCATTGCATTATGTGCGGCGACTTTGTTGTTGCTTATCATGGAAGGTGCATCCCATTCAGAGAGAGAGTGCGCGAGAGAGAGGGGAGTCAGTGATGCTTTGTACTTTGCATCCGAACTCGCTTTACACTGCACTATGGAGCGAAAAGCTTCATATTCCAACATTGAATGGAATGTATGCTTGCATTTAACATGCCTCGTAAATACAGCAGATTGGATGAAACTATGTTTTTGACCAACTTGTTACTTGTTTATTGTTAATTTGAAGAGGAATAAAATTGTAAACATGGAAAATATTCGTAAATGTGTGCACAAACAAAATAAATGTTTTTGTTTTGTACTCGTGTTTTGTCGAGTACACAAAATTAGAGGATTTCAACTAATGAACTTGTACTTATGCCTAAAAAATCGTTCATTTCGCCCATTGTACAATGCAAGAAATGCGTTATTTCGGCCGCCACCTCTCCCTGTGACGCGCTCTTGCCTTTCCCTTTCCTACTCTCTTCCGCTCCGCCGAAAAGTTGCGTGCTTAAGCTCTCGTGCCCAAAGCGTTCGGTTCGGCTGCAGTTATCTGTTCGCTGTTCGGTCTTCGGCTGCGTCTTGAGCTCGCCTGGTGAATAAAAATTGCGTGCGGAGCGGCTGATCGGCTCATTGCTGCAGCGAGATCCACGACGAGACAATCAATTGAACCAAATCGAATCACATTGGAGTAGCGGATTATTAACCGTTCTCAAAAGCTCAGCGAAGCACAGACTAAGCGGAAAAAAGTAACGGCAACCGCCATTCACTCTCGAGTGGACAGACAGACAGACAGAGGAATAGGGACCAGCCAGCAGTCGATAAGATTAACGTTAACTTAATTAAAAATAAAGAAAATACGCAACCATAGGAACCGATCCAAAGCCCCATATCGAGTGGATCCAAGTATTATAGAACAGTCCAAGTGTCGTGTCCGCCAGTGCAAGTGTCGGTTCAAGCGTTCAAGTGTGAGACTGTGTGTGTTTGTGTGTGTGCTATTGTGCCCCCAAGCCCCTTCTGGAATTATGCATGAAGGGTGACCACAAAACAGAACAACAAATTAACAGCCTAGAACACAAAAACACAAAATCAGCAACTAGCTGCAAAGAATCATTTAAGCAAAACTCGACTCGAAAATGTATGTGGCAAATACCACGGGCGGCCTGATGCTGCAGACGATGCTGTATCTGGCCAATCACACCAGTCGAGCGGCAGTCAACACTTTGATTGACTTGCCACCTGCCCCGAAAAGCGGTAAGTAGTGCCACCGATTGCTCCATCCCAACCCAAAAAATAACATGAAACATTGCCAGAATAGTAGTAGTACATGGCTATTAGTGGTTAGGAAAACCAGTAAGCAAACGGCATAAGTGGTCTGCCCCTACCCACGAATATGTAGAAACGACCTCCACACACCAAAGGAGGTGGAGTGGTTTCTAAGTGGTCTCTCAGCCTCAGCCTCAGTCTGTTGGCTCAACAAACAAACAAACAAGTAGATCTCTAGGGGAAAGCAAAGCTCTTCTTCAGAAAAAAAAGATCTTTATCGATGTGGCCTTAGCAACAAATGGAAGGGCGATGCGATGCTTTGATGGGTGGGGGGCTTTCTGTATAATTGCCAGAGGGGCAGAATCAGAGGCCAAAGACTGACCAGAGTGGGGATACGCCTATCTAATCGAAAACTTCCGATACAAAGCGGAAAGCAGTAGCAAAGCCCACCGATAAAATATGGAGACAAGAAACAATGACGACAATGATCAGCCGAGCGGAAGACTGGCTGTTGCATGCATCAGTGGAAGGTTAAGATGGGCATCGAAAGAATAGGAATTTCAAAATCACAGATCACGGATCAGTGAGTCAGCAGCAGCAGCAGCAGGGATTCTTCAGCAATCGATGAGCTGTTTCAAAGAACCCAATCGAACCAGCAGGTTGAGTGTAGATTTGAGTGTAGAGTAAAGTAGATTAACGAGCTTATCGGAGCGAACACCTGCCACACGGAGCCCTCGCACTCGGGGGTGGGACTGGCACTCGTATGAATCAAGACACCAGAGTCTACATGCAATAATTCCCAATCCGATTTGTGTTTTGCAGATATCAACGAGGTGAAGTGCTTTGGGGTCTACGGCTGCTTTCCCATTAACGGGCCGTGGAACACGGTGACGCGCTCGATCAATGTCCATCCGCAGAAGCCCTCAGAGATCGAGCCGCACTTTACGCTCTACACACGACGCGGCCTCGACCAGCCCAAGTATCTGGATCTCAACGATCCGGACAGTGTGCAGAATATGGGCATAAATCGAAAGGGCAGGATCTACCTGGTGGTGCATGGCTACCTGGAATCGGGCGAGATCCCGTGGATGCTGGACATGGCCAAGGCGCTGCTAAAGCACGAGAAGGAGGGCGAGGCCGCTGTCGTAACGATCGATTGGGGCGGCGGCGCCAGTCCGCCATATGTGCAGGCAGTGGCCAACATCCGGCTGGTGGGCGCCATCACGGCGCACGTGGTGCACATGCTGTACGAGGAGCTGGGCCTGCCCAATCTGGACAACGTGCATATCATCGGCCACTCGCTGGGCGCCCATCTCTCCGGCTATGCGGGCTATCACCTGCAGCGGGACTTCGGCCTGAAGGTGGCACGCATTACGGGCCTCGATCCGGCGGCACCGCTCTTCACGGACACCGATCCCATCGTCCGGCTGGATCGCACGGATGCCCACTTCGTGGATATCGTCCACACCGACGCCAATCCGCTGATGAAGGGCGGCCTGGGCATCAATCAGCGGCTGGGGCATGTCGACTTCTTCCCGAACGGCGGCTTCGACAATCCCGGCTGCGACAAGAAGCTGCAGGACGTGATGAAGAGCAACCGCAAGGCCACTCTGTTCCTCACCATGCAGGAGTTCCTCGGCTGCAATCACATCCGGAGCCAGCAGTTCTTCACGGAGAGCATCGGCACCCAGTGCCCCTTTATGGGCATAACCTGCGACTCCTTCGACGTAAGTGCCATCAGACGACCCGGCCGACACATTCTTCCATCTCTCAACTCCTCCTCCCTTTTCGTCCGCAGAGCTTCAAGGAATTCAAGTGCACCAGCTGCGAGGAGCCCGGGCACTCGTGCATGCGCATGGGCTTCCACAGCCAGGAGGACTACCAGGAGCAGGTGGAGCGGGGCCAGCTGCGACAGGGCGACTCCGCGGGCGTCTTCTACCTGACAACCGGCGACAGCAAGCCCTTCTGCCGCCTCCACTACCGCATCACGGTGCGTGTGTCCAGCCACGACGAGAGTACGCTGCATGGCGGCGAGGTGGGAATTCTCTCCATTCGCCTGCACGAAGAAGTAGCCGCAGCTGCCGGTAGTCACGACCGGAAGAAAAAGGCCACCACGGAGCTCATGAAATTCTCACCCAAGGCCATGTACTTTGAGCCGGGCTACGAGTACAAGGCGCTGGTGCCCGGCAAGGAGCTGCAGCAGCCGGACCACGCCACCGTTCACTGGGAGTACCCGACGAGCTTCCTCAATCCGCTCACCTGGCGCATTCTCTCCTCGCCGCGCATCTACCTGGAGTACATACTCATCGAGTCAATGGAGTCCAGCGACCTCTACCTGAAGCTCTGTCCCCAGCACGAGGGCGCCATTCTGTCCGGCGCTGAGAATGTGCTCCGCACTAGCTACTGCAGGGATTGATGAGGAGATGAGATTGTGAGTGAGCGCAGCGCACAGCCCAAAAGGCGGCAGCACAATGACTTGTGTGTTTGTATCTTTGCTTAGCAAGGATATGCACCGCCAGTGGTGGGTGAACTTGAGTGTGTGTGTCTCTGCTGTGGGAACACTTTTTGGACTGCCACTGTTTATAGCATCTTTTATAGCACGGGGCTGTGCAGTGGCAACGGGAAACAGACAGCTGGTATTTTATTATAGTATTTTTAATTGTTTGCAAAATTAACAAAAAAAACAAAACAACAACGAAAAGAAAATGGAAATCGCTGGAGAGAACAGAACACAATTATTTATTTGTAATATAATAATTATCTAATATTATTATGATTATTGTTTTTTTTTTTGTATATTTAAATGTAATTATAGTTAGTGCTTAAATAAAATATATAAACTAAAAGAAAATATTTGGCTAGCTTTCAATTTAAATATGGCTAAAGCTTGGACTTGGAGGTGGAACTGATGGAGGGGCGCTTTCCCCGTACACTCCGTAGATACGATCACCGAGGGATGCCCATTCCATGGCCAGTTGCTGTGACTGTCCCCAGGTAGGCCAGCTATAACTCAAATCAGCTGCTGGCCTCACAGTTTCTAATGAAATTGAGCAGCGAATGGGGGTAGGGCAGTGGCAGGGGCAGGGGCATAAATTCCATGTCAGCGGATCCTTCGCTTTTCTTGGTTCGTTCTGAGTTTCGGTTTCGGTTTCTGTTTCTGTTTGTGGATGTTAATATTTTAAATGCTTATCGCGCTGAATGTATCTATCGCATGCATGTGTGGATATCTCTTACATATAATTGATATTATCTTCTGCATTGATTTGACTCGTTTCCAAGCCGGCTTTTGCCTTTCCCAGTGTGCCGTGTCTCCGTGTCTCCGTGTCTGAGTCTTTGGCTCTACCTTTTGGTCTCAGTTTCAGTTTCGGTTTCTGCCTTTCGTTCTTGCTGTTGCTGTTGCTGTTGTTGGGGTCTTTGTTTTATTATGGAACATTTGGACATTCCAATGACACAGCCACAGAGGCACGGAGCCCAGCCACAGCCACAGCCACAGCCGCAGTTGGGCCCATAAATATGTTGACAGAGACAGAGACAGAGACAGCAGCTCGAAGCTGGGCTTGGAGTCGGAATCGGAATCGGAGAGCGAGAGCGAGAGCGAGAGACAGTTGATGATCATGTTGACAATGTTTCGCTGGGAGTTCATTTCGTTTCTTGGAATTGAAATTGTTTGAGAACGTTTTCATGTTTTGGCCTTTCCGTTGCCCGAGACCCGCTCCACCTCCTGCGCACCCCGACCCCGTGTATTCCCATGATATGCATTCATTAATAATGTTAATCGATTTGGGATAACCCGCAGTCCCCCTTCCAATCCCTTCCCCCCCGCCCCAGCTGCACACAGTTGCCACCGAATGTCATTCGCTCCGTCACTTGTTGCATGCTGCACGAATCAGAATCAGTGTGGCGGTGGAAGGGGTTGGGTTGGTGGTTGGGGGTTGGGGGTTGAGGGGGGACATTACAAATTGTTTGTCATTTGGTAATGGCCTAAGTGCCTGCCCGAATCGCTTGCAGCTGCAACCCGTTCGCTTCCCCCCCCAGCACCAGCACCAGCACCAGTCCTGGTCCGCCTCTTAATTAGTTCACCTTCGCCTGCGCACTGCCACCCCTCTCCCCACCCACTCCCTGCCACTGCATTACTCCTTTCTCCCGCTGCCATCCATCAGCCTGGCATAAATCAGACGCCGGAGCGGGCGGCGGCTGAGGGACAGACATCAAATGGAACTCAAATCAAAATGTCATAATTCCAGACGAGCCAACATCAGCGACAATACGTCAACATGGTCCTCCTCCCGCCCTCTCGGCCATGCCTCCCCTGTGGCAGACATAACCCTTCCCCGCCCCCGCCCCCGCCACAGAGATCCACATCTATTTTCCACCCACTCATCCGCTCTGCCACTCCGCCGTTTAATTAGTCGCCCCGCGCCAATGTCGCAAACAAATCACATAATTATGATTGAGCGCAGGCAGCGCCAAGGCAACTCTTTGCCGTTTCCCCAGGAAGATCTTCCACCTCCATTCTCCGGCTCCATGCTGCATGCTCCTCCTGCTGTTGCCACTGCTGCTGTGGCAGCATTTTGGGGTTTGGTTTCCTTTATGGGACGTCAGAGAGGCGCGTGCATAAATATAAATCAGGGCCGGCTCACAGCTGCCGTAATTGAATGCAAATGCCCATCCAAAAATACGACCGACTCCGCCGCTCTCTCTCTCTCTCTCGCTCCAAAGAGGCGACAATCTGCTCTAAATTATCACATGTAGGTGCTGGCAATGCCCCTGCCCCTGCCCCTGCCACTGCCACTGCCACTGCTCCACTCTCCCACTGCGATGCTCCATTGTGTTTGCTGGCGATGCGTGGAAAACTAATTTCCCACTCCCTCGGACTTCCATTCCCTTTTGGGATAGCATTTTCCTGTGCCATTCATCTTGTGCATTTCTCTGATATTCATAATTTGTGGCGTGTGCGCTCTCCATCCATCCATCCATCCATCCAGCCAGCCATTTCCCACTCCATCGTGGGATTCCCAGCAGTTGGAGTATGAGGATGAGGATGCTCCTGCTCCTGCTCCCCCTTTGTCATGTTGTTAAATTGCACCACGTGTTTTTGATAATGACGACATAATTATGCCCAGGAAAGTGCTCGGAAGATGTCCATAGAACGAGTGCCTCGCAGTCGCATGGCCAACGATTGTGGATTCATTTAGCTCTAGAGTCTAGACTCTAGATCAATGCCAGATACTCGCACATACCGCACAGAAAGTACCGAACTTCCACAACTAGAGAATGGCCAACAAATATTTATGCATAAACAAACACACGGAGGTGTCCCAGGAGCAACCAAACATCGATGGATTGGATGGAGGTGCGTGGGTAAAGGCACATTAAAACCCTTCTGCAGTGCACGCTTGAGGTCCATGAATCAGTCAGTGCATTATGATTGATTCACTGATTGTGATTGTGTGTGCAATTGACTGACAAATGCAAAGCGAGAACTCTCGCACTTCGAACTGCGAGCCATTGAACGAGGAATCGCTGCCATTCCGGACTCCTGACTGGCGGCCATCACTGCTGCCACTTAAAATAATACTTTAAATAAATGATTGCATACAAAATATGCAATTCAGTCAAGTCAATTTCTGCCAGTGCTGCTGCTGCTGCTGCTGCTGCTGCTGATTGTTTGATTGAGTGAATGAACGGCAATGGCCAAACCAGAACGCGGGTTTGTCGTGAGCATTCTGGCGATATTCCACGTAAGATGTAGTGATAACAGAGCAGATTAAAGGTAAGCCCAATCAGTGTGCAGCATAATCCAGAGTCCAACGGGGCAGAGCCACCAGCAACCTCTTTGATGTCGCCCCTTGCAGCTCTGCTGCTCTGTGCTCAATTCTGTGCATTTTTTGTGCTCTATTTTGAGTTGACTCAACCCACCCGCTGGGCGTTGGCAGATCTAAACAAATGAAATGTCAAAACGAACAACGAAAACACAACAAGAACTGTGAGCAAAGGCGGAGGGAACGGAAGGGGAGCGAACGGAAGAGTCCGGAGCAGGCCCGGGGGTCATTTAGAGCACTAATTTAAATATCATTAGTAAACAATTAAAACAAAGAAAGCCACAGCCACAGCCACAGCCACATTCAGATCTACAACAAAAGGAGTCACAAAGGACGAGGAGGACAAACAGGAGCGACAATGGGACGCAGCCAAGGCCTTGCCTCGCTTCGCTTCGCTCTTGTCACCGCCCACGGCCATGCGGGAAGGGGAGGGGGCAAACATAAATGTCAACAAGAAAAACCGAAAAGTTCTCCTACACATTACCTGAGCGGGTGAGCTGGCTCGACCCTGGGGATATCCAGCATCCAGCAAACGAATTGCGGCAGAGAGAGAGAGATTCACCCCAAGGTGAATTTAGCAACAAAGTGACGTTGCCCGCTGTGGGGAGCCAAAAGCTTATTCACCACGATCAGAGAGGTTCCCGAAGGAGCTGTGCCCTGTGGTGAAGCAAATTCACCTTCCCTCTGCTTATCCCATTCGGATTGCAGTTTCTTAACCATTTGTCACATGCAATGTGCATGGACACAGCATGCCCCGCCCCGCCCTCACTGCGCGAGGGTATCAAATCAAAAGGGAGAACAAAGAACACGAAAACGGGCGACAGGCGACAACATTTTTTGTGTGTTTGCTTTTGTGTTTGTGTGTGGCTTTGGCCAAAGTTGTGACAGGCCATCCAAATGGGGAAAAGGATTGGGAAGTGGAATATGGAAAATGGAATATGGAATATGGAATATGGAATATGGAATGGGTATGCGCATTGGGTAGGGGCAAAGCCCGGGCAGGTGACGCTGGTCCATGAGTTCTACTCCCACCCGACTTTTAATTTCATTTCAAATATAATTTGTCAAAACAAACGGCCCTCCCTCTCCCCTCTCCTTTGCTGCTGGTGCCAATGGGAATCGTGCCTTATCGTGGCGTGGCTGCATGCACATGGTCCAGCTCCAGCTCCAGCTCCAGTTCCAGTTCCATCTGGTTTATTCCATTTCGCCCCACTCCGCCGCAGCGCCAGAGACCAGTCACGTGCCGTGACGCTGGCGGCAAAGTGCGCAACGAAGCGATTCGGTCACCTGATGATGCTTTTCCCAGGCGCAGGCACAGGGCAAAACCCATAGCAACTGCCACCCACCCACTCGGGGTGGAGTGATGCGCCTGAAGTTGTACTAAAGAGAGAGAGAGGGAGGGAGGGAGAGCGGGTAACATGATCCCTGCGTGCTTCGGCATAATTTGTTATTTTGACTATCGCATTATGTGCTCCGCTCCGTGCGGCTCCGTGCGGCTCTGCGCCTTTTGTGCTGACATTGATTATTTCTTGTACTTTCCATTACGGACAGAGGGAACGATGTGGAGTGGAGTGGAGTGGAGACACCTTTTGTCCGAGCAGCGCTCTTGGCAAAAACCCAAAACCCAAACAAAAACCAAAGAAAATATCGATTACATTCGCTGCAAGTTTGCGCCCCGCCCGAATGGATGCGGCGACAAGGGGGAAGCCGCAAGGCGAGAACAAAGCAGACAAACTACTCTTTTCGGCGGGTATCCACTGCTGCCGCCCGTCTCGTCTCGTCTCGTCTCGTCCCCCTCTTTGCCCAACACATAACCATAAATAAGGGCAATCAAAATGATGCTCAGTTGTCGCGCTGGAGCTCGGGAGGATGTTGTGTTGCAGCTGCACTTATGCAGCTCGGAGACACAGATGCTGTTGGCCGAGAGCTGCAAATAAATATCCGCCAATTGGCAATAATCGTAACATTAACTCACCAGCCAGCAGGGCCGCGAAGTTCGCCTAATGAGAGCGCAAGAGGAAGCGAGTCCCAGCGCTGCCAGCGACATCCTTGCCCCCAAAGGTGTGGCTACTTTTCCCGAAACAGATCAGCCCGAACCCCCCCCAGGACCAGAACCAGAACTCTGCTGCAGTTCGTTGGATTTGTGTAACTGGCTTCTGGCTATTCTCGAATTTATTCAAGCATTATTTCCCACAATTATTTACGAGTATTTATGCATATTAAACTGTGGATAATGCCCACACGTGTTGTGTATTGTATTGTTTATAGAGACACGAACATGGCAAGGAAAACATTTGGAGTTGAACTTGCAGCGATCAATGGCACGGAACTCACTCTCCTTTCTCTGCTCTTCTCTGCTCTTCTCTTCGGTTTGTGTGTGCTATTTGTGCATTGCTTTGATCTAGGATCGGCAAATACTACAGAAACAATCGTTGAGTGCTGCCCTGCCCAGCCCTGCTGCTGAATTTTGCTGTAAAAGGAGCCGCCGCCTGGCCAAATGTTCCCTTTTGCCAGCCCAGAGGCTCATTGTTCGCAGGGGCAGACAGACGGCAACAAAGGATGCTCCGAGTTATTAAAAACAATATTCGCAGGGCTAAGCCGCTGGCAGGGCCACTGCCGAGGAGTCGAATGGGGAGTGGACTTATCTCGCATCTTTGCATTAACACTTTGCCTTTGACGCACACAAACACACAGACGGACACAGGCAGACACAGACAGACACAGAGATACAGCTTCAGCTCATGGCACAGATACAAAATGGCAGCCGCGAATGGCATGGAGGGAGGGAGACGGCAGCAGGCAGCCTCTCTCTCTCTCGCTCTCCACTGGGTCTTATCTCGCAGCACTCAACAATCGCAGCGACAATGAAAATTTAGCACCTTTATCGAGTACCCCCCCACACACACACTCGCACACACTCGCACACACTCGCACACTCTCGCACAAACATCTACAACTTGTCGAAGGCATTCGCATTGGTCAGCATCTCTCTGGTCAAGCGCCAGACCTGCTTGGCCGCCTGCTCGAGGGCGCTGGGCGACTTGCCCTTGAACATGTCCAGGCTGGGCAGGAAGTAGTGGGGACAGCGACGGTACTGCAGGCAGGAGATGAGCTGCAGGAAGATGCCGTTGATGCGATCCGCGATGCAGCTCTCGTCCCACTCGTAGTCCCGCGGATGCTTCTCGCACTCGTACAGCAGCAGATTCTTCAGGTGATAGGCGCTGATCGGGCTGCCGGGCAGCTCCAGGTGCCGGTCACGCAGCGTCTTCAATATGCTCAGGCAGCGACGGCGGCAGCCACCTTTGGGCGGGAAAAACAGTTCTTGGCACTGGCTTCCATTGATATTGGGGACACGGGGACATGGGGACATGGGGAGCTGCACTTACCCTGCAGCAGGCGATTCTCGGCCTCGTGGAAGCTCAGCACCCAGGCATCGCCCTCCATGCTGGCCGCATTGTTGTTCTTGTTCTGCATGGCGGCGCTGTCCTTGGAGAGCAGATCGAAGCCCTCCGTCTTGACCTCGGCCACGATATTCGGGTGCGGCCAGGGGATGTGCGGCATGGGCCAGTGGGCCGCCGACCGCGGCCAGATGCCGGAGCACTTGAACGCCGGCGTTATCTGCACCACATAGCGCTCCCGGATGCGCAGCTTCACCTCGCCGCTGTCGCCCATGATCTTCACCATGTCGCGGTACATGCTCTTCTCGCACGCCTGCGCCACCAGCGTCTGGAAGCGGGAGCGGATCTTCCGCGACGACAGATACCCCGAGGCCGTGATGAACTCCACCCACAGGGACATGGAGCGCTTGCGGCCGTCGCTCAGCTTGAGCACCGCACAGCCGGGCAGGGTGCCGTCGTCCACGAAGTTGAAGACGCCCATCTGGTTGAGGTACAGCACAATCTCGAACTCATTCGGTGAGATGACCTCAACGCCCTCGAACCTACACGAAGACACAGAAAGAGACACAGACAGAGACAGAGACAGAGAAAGAGATGAATGGGTGGCAGACAGACAACCGCAGAGCCATTGCATCGATCCACTGGCTCTGCGTAATTCCGGTGCCCGGATGACTGTCATCGCAGTGTCCAAGTGCTGCCCCAAGGCCCGGACTCGCATCATTACATGCATCGTGCAGCGTCATTGTCAGTTAACTGTCAACTCATGCTCGTGCAGAGTCTGTCAGTCTCAGTCGTTGTGCCAGCTCCTCAGTGCCCAGGCGGTACTGCTTCCCCTTGGTTGCTTGCTGGCTTGTGTTGAGCCTCAATCGACTGATCGTTCGGGGTCACCATTGGCAAGATTAATTGGCTTATTGCTCAAGGATTGAGATTATTCTGGTTGCGGGAATTTGTGGACATTTCAATGTTTGATCGGGGTCCCTAATACTACCAATCCTTCTCGGACTCTTTGCTCTCCCACACCATTTGCGGTGCATCGATCGGGGTCACCAGCTGCAGTCGAAGGGGGCTGCTTACCTGCCATTGCACTCGACGAGGCTCGAGATGAAGCGCGGCTCCTGCAGCTCCACCTCCTTGAGTATGTCCTGGATGATCTTGCAGATCTCCCGTATGGCTGTCGCTGTCTTGAACATGCGACCCTGGACACGCTCGGCACAGTAGCGATTCATCTGGTAGATCATGCGCGTCTGGGCGGCCAGCATATCCGGCGGCACCAGCATGCTGGTAGCTGGTAGGTGGTAGCTGGTAGGGGCTGCTAGCCTTCTGCTGTCTCTTCCCTATCCTCTGGGCTCTGGCTCTGTGGCGTCGCTCCGTCTGGCGGCTAACTACAAAGCGGCGAAGCGGCAAAGCGGTCGGCAAGTGACTTTTAGCCAATTATGCGAAATACGGGAGGAGTTTCGGCCGGATCAGGATCGTTGCTGGAGCTGGAGCTGGAGCTGCTGGCTGGAGCTGGAGCTGCTTGCTGCTGTTGCTATTCTGCAGAGCGGCTGCGGACAGAACAAAGGAACAATTCAATTGTGAGTTACGGTGACAGCGCGGACTGTGGAGCCAGGCAACAATGGGCACAAGTGGAGCACGACAATCGCCAGCTTCGTACCTCGTAGCTCGTACCTCGTACCTCTACACGCGCACGTTTATCTCGGTATCTGCGGCAGCACTTGTGTCTGGTATCTGGTATCTGGTATCTACGGCATCTGCATGTGGACAGTGGCAGTGTGTGTATTCGTGTGTGTTTCGTTCCAAGCGAATTCGTATTAGCCATCCATCCGCATGCGGATGCGTTGAGCGAGTCGTTTTCGTATCGAATGGCCTGCCATGCCACAGAGCGTTGGCTGCGATGGAAGCGATGGATGCGATGGATGCGATGAATGTGCCCTGCCAGCAGTCTCTCGTAGTCGTTGGGGCCTGCCATTGCCCGATTCTCCGATTCTCCGATACCGATTCGCACGAAAAGATACGCGACGACGTCGCTGGCTGGCTCGCTGGCGTTGTAAATCTCGCGGATATTTACAGCTTCGGGGCAGATAAAGATAAAGCGCTGAAAGTGCAGCGCCTGTGTGTGTGCTGGTGTGTGCTGGTGTGTGTGTGTGTGTGTGTGCTGGTGTGGAGTTGCATTTTATCTAACGCATGCGGCCGCCATCTCGTAGGCATGAATGGGCCACACAGCCACACAGACACACAGCCACCGAGATTTGTGCATGTCCATGGCTGTCACGTGACAGGCGTCGTCGCGTCAGTGTTTCGCTCTGTCTCGTGCCAAGCATTCCACAGCGCTCAATCCAACGAAACAAAATCGATACTACTACAGCGAGATACTGCATCTGCATCTGTATCTGCATCTGTATCTGTATCTGCTGTAAAAACCAACTTCAACGAGCAACTGCAACAAATAAAACAAAAATCTCATGCCGCCCGCCGCCGCCTGCAGGCAGGCACTGTGCCGAGTATCTGTGTGCAGCTGTAGCTGTATCTCGCTCTCTCTCTCGCTCTCGCTCTCTTGGCTGTTGCGAGTATCTGTGTGAGCGCTGGCCGTGCATTGGCCCTCGGCACAAGCTCCGCCCACAGTGCGGGCCCCGACGGCACGCTGCGGCGAGCTCTTTGATGTGCTGCTTCCGCTCTGTCTCTCTCTCGCTCTCTCTCGCTCTCTCTCTCTGTCTGTTTGTGTGTGTGTAAGTTTAATTTGTTAAATACATTTTCGGTTGGGCTGTTTGCCGTCGCATGCGAGAGCTGTGTGCAATAATTTATCTGAAATGTGCACTCATTTAGCAAAGAGCAACCCTCGTCCATGTTAGCAGCAGCAGCAGCAGCAGCAGCAGCAGCACAGCGATATCTTTATATCTCACGAATACACACGGAGAGACAGAGACAGAGACAGAGGCCGCTGCCACAGATACATTTACACTCATAAATATGTCGCGTGGATTAATGTGCCAGTTGGCAATTTTTGACAGCGTTCCAAGCAAGCAACTTCCACTCCGTGGCACCGTGCCCCAACTCCATTCAATTGCTTTTGCTTCGACCAGCGCCATTTTTAGCTTGCCGCCTTGTACATAACAGCAGCCACACATATGTACACATGTACATGCATCTATGTACTTGCACGGTCAAGCTTTGGCTTTGCCTTTGAGCTCACTTGCAGCCTTCTGCTTTGCCGACAGACAATCCGTTCGCTCGCTCGCTGACTCATGACTGACGGACGGGCGAAAGCAAACATCAAAGCGAGTCGGCCACGGCCGGCAGCCTCCTCCAATTAGACAAATCTCTGGCCGAACAAAACCAAAACGCCGAACAACAAAGCAGAGCAGCACTTTTGGCATTGCTTCGAATCGCTCTGATTGCATTTCTGCAGAGGGAACAACGTTTTCCACATTGAATGTAGATTTCTTTTTCCACTGGGCAACGGTGACGGGAAGCTCTTGCTGATCGGTTGCCATTGGGCAGAAGGAGCGTCGCTGGTGTAAGTGTGAATGGAAACGGTCAAGTCTGACCTTCAATCGGTGGCAGAGTGTTGAGGAGTTTCTTCTCGTGTTTTCCAGCAAAAGCTGCTCCTTTGCATGCATCTGCGATGGCTGCAGGTGCCGCGATCAAACTGGACTCTCTGGAGCCTGCCATGGAGAGTGGAAAATGTGGAGAACTCCTGCACAACTACACACACTCCAACACACTCCTAGCCGTGCTCTTAGCTGCATAAACTGAATATAAAAGGACACAGAAGAGCAGGGGTTCGGGGTTGCCGCTTGTGCGTATGTTTTTCCCGTATTTATTTATATTCGTATCTGGTATCTTTTGGATCTCAACGAAAATTTGAATATAATTTATGTGCAATCGTCGCGCGTTTCTTCTTTGTTTTTGTGTGTCGCTCGATGCTCGATGCCCGCTGTCCACGGACCGCTGTCTGCTGTTCCTCCTCCCCTGAGAATGAGGAACGTTCCATCCATCTAAACGTTTGTCACTGGGCTGGCTGGCGTTGTCGCCGAAACGTTTGTCTTCTCGTCTCCTCCGCCAGCTCTGCTCCTTCGTCGTCGCCGCAGCGCATCTTTTGTCTCTTTCGTTCCTGTAGCTAAACCCCAAACCCAAGACCCAAACCCAAACCCAAAACCCACCATTACCATCATCAGAGCAGCAGTCGTTCACTCTGCCTGGAACATGCAAACATTTTCTTAGAGTCAGTTCCGTGGAAAAACAAAGTCAACTTGAATTATTTTTAAATTCAAAATAAAGCATTAAAATAAATAATAAAATAATAAATCGTGTAATTAGCACATGGAAATTGTTTTTCTTATTTTAGTTGCATTTTTAATCATTTTATTTATCAAAAGTAAATTTAATTCCCTTTTTATGCAGAGAAGAGTCGGGGGGGAGACTCACTGTTGCGGCCACCATCGATTGCATGTTCCAATGACACGGCGGCATGTGATGAATTAATAAGCGACAGAGAGAGCGAGAGAGCGAGAGAGAGAGAGAGCGCCAGAGATCCTGTTGCAGCCACTAAGCGGATTTGCGTTTCTGGCCATTAACCCGCCGCGGGGTGTGTGCGTGTGTGTGTGTGTGTGTTTCCTCCTTGAGCCGCTGCTTGAGCTTTTTGCGTAAGTCCAGCTGACATTTGACTACTTTATTGAATTATGACAGCGAACAAATCAGCGACACGATCCCTCGCTCCTCGTTCCTCTCTCCTCGTTCCTCCTTCCTCGCTGTCCCCATTTTTTGTCCACTCATTACCTCATTACGCATGCGACGCCGAGCCCGAGTCCGAGTCCAAGTCAAAGACCAAGTCTCAGTTGCAGTTGCAGTTCCAGTGATGATCTACCACTGCAGTTGCTGGGACATGGACATGGCATTGCGGACATGTGTTTGCCATCATCTGATTGGAATATTAATTGTGATTGAACGCAGCCGACTGGATCGATCTGCGGCTCCCTGCGCGCAGCCCCCACTGATGTCATTATACTTAACATTAATTTCAAATAATATCATAATTTATCGTTACAACGAGAGGCCCATGGAATGGGCTCCGACTCTGACTCTGACTCTGATTCGGCATGGCAGACACGTACTCTCGAATCGATCTCAATTTCGTAGTTCAGATATCACGCGCACACACTGAAGGGCCCCAAAAGACCAGCGACATCGACCCGGTCAGCAGCAGGCATCAAGCACGCCACGTTCCAGGTCTGCCCCAGTCCCAGTCCCTGCCCCAGTCCCTGCCCCAGTCCCTGCCTCAAGCGATCTTCATATGGCCAATATATGCGATGGGCCAGGCTGGCGGCCCTTTTCAAGATGTGGCCCACGATCACGTTGACATTTTGCCTGCCGTTGCGACTTGGCGAGGGCGCGGGCGAGGGCGAGGGTGTTCCCCCTCCGCCACTGCTCGCTGCTGCCTCGCTGTTGACATGTCGCCCCGGCTGTGATTGATTTAGGGCTCGTTGGCCGCTTTTTGTTTTCCGCTGAAGCGCAGCCGTTTGAACCCATTGTCTTGAGACCCAAAAAAGGGCGTATGACCAGAGCAGAGCAGCCCAAGAGACGTGAGCTGGGACTCGAGCTTGGAGCTGGAGCTGGAGCTGGTAGCTGGGAGCCGCTGTCTGCATATCTCTGCCATGTTAATTGATAGCGCTGTGGCTGTGGCTTTGACTCTGGATTAGTTGGTTCGATAAATGCAATGCATTTTGATATTTGATTCGTGGAAATTTGTGCTTGAACTATGGGAAGCATTTCGGGAGGCATTTTCACGGGGGAATGTTGCACTTACTCTTGGCTGCAACTGAAACTGAAAGTTCCTTTGTGTGGATTTTGCTCTGCGCCACTCTGCCCGGGGGCATCACCTGTAAATGTAAGACAAAGTGGCTTCAGGTGCAAATTGCGCAGCAGCCAGCACACAGCAGAGGAAGAAGGAGCAAACGGAGGAGTTCGTGTTCGAGTTCGAGTTGGAGTTGGGGTTGGAGTTCGAGTTGGAGTTCGAGTTGTTGCCTTGCGGCGCTCTCCTGCCCTGCCCTGCCCTGCCCTGCTGGAACGTATTAAATTAATATTTACTTTTTGTCAAAAGGCTATAATCAAGCACGCTGGCGATGACAGGCTAAGAGGCTCTAATTACAGCTTGTTACCTTGATGCAGCGGCCACACAGGTCGTGGCTCACTTCGACTCAGGACTGGGGACTTGGGCCCCTCCTCCCGGATAGCGTCTTCCGTTTATGCTAAGTGGCAAGCGCCGTCCTCCCAGCACTCTTCTCTGCGCTCTCTCTCTCTCTCTCGCCCTGCAAGTTCGCGTGATCCTCGCTGCTGAGGCAGCAGCTTGGACTGTGGAGTTTAATGCACCACATCAGCAGCACGTCCTGCCCCGACTTCGCTCCACCTCGTTGCAGTTTGATTGAAGTCAGCAAATTAAAATCCCCCCAGCCAGTCAGTCAGCCTCGATCCCAGCTCATCCCATACGATCCCATCCCATTCCATCCGATCCAATCCGCTTTGGTTAGTGGCATTCCAAATGCAATTCTCACGATTTCGCAGCCTCGGCTGCCATTTGTTTCCCATTTGTGTACCTCGGGCCTCATCATCTCCTTGTAAGCTGCTCATTTGGCGCTGCCAACATGCGGACCGAAAGCTGATCAAATTAACCATTTAAATAAAACATTTGTTTTGATTTAACTCCTTCAAGTAGTGTGGCAGCAGGAGGGCAGAGCTGGCAACATGCTGGCTGACAGGCCAGGCAGCAGAAAGCAGTCTCTGAGGCAATGCAAATGGAATGCAACCAAAGAGGAATTATTTAACTGTAGTCCGTGGATTTGAACACAACAAGTTTGACAAAAATACTGTGTTGCATATCGATCATTTGTTCGATGGAAGTTGGCTTTTTGTTCACTTCAATCAACAAATTTCGATCGACGAGCAGCTGCCAAACTGCTTCTCAAGGATCCACAGTTGTGGAGCAAATATTTACTCAAAGTACAGACTGCATAAATATATGCAAATCATGATTTGCATACTCATAGCCACACTCTGGGACTCCCTCCACTCTGAAGCCACTTGGTGCTGTCCTAATGTGGTGTGGAAATAAATATAAATATCTTTAATTACGCTGCCAAATGCAGATGCGAGTGGGTGATGGGCAAGGGGTAGGTGCTGGCTGCTGCCATAACAAATTGTGTGTTGAAAATGTTCATAAAATTTGCTTTTGCGGCCATTAAACGGAATATAAATTGCATCGAAAACGGAAGACAAATAGAACAAAGAGAGAGAGAGAGAGAGAGAGCAAGCGAATGGCCAAATTATCATTTATTTATTAATTATTAATTATTGTTTAATTTGTGTGGGAAGCGGCGCATCAAACAAGAGCGTCTCTCTCTCTCTCTCTCTCGCTCTCGCTCCCTCTCGCTGCAACAGGTGGCCAAAAAGAGAGAGAGAGCAGCAACAAATGTGCTGCATAATAAATTCCAAATGCAAATCAAAGCCAATAAAACACAACTCATTAAAAGCCAGAGGTAAATTTCAGAAAAATTCAAAAATGAATTTCATATTCGAAATTTGAAACCGCCGACGGCATCTCGCCCACACGGCACTCACGATCACCGATCTGCCTGCCGTCGAGATATCGGATAGTTGCCATGAGGGTTTCCAACCTTACAACAAATATCTACCGAGGGACCTACTTATAGCCGCTGATCCCGCGCGACACATCCTTGGCTCTCCATGGGCCTTCCCGGCTGCGCTTAACATTTCTGCACTTGTCGTTTGTGGAGTCAGTTACAGCAATAAAATACATGCATAAATCAACAATGAAATATAAATTAAGGCTACAAATAATGAACAACCACAAAGGCACAAGACAGACAGCAAACACACAAAAACAAAGAAAAGAAA
Source organism: Drosophila subobscura (assembly GCF_008121235.1). Taxonomy (NCBI): domain Eukaryota; kingdom Metazoa; phylum Arthropoda; class Insecta; order Diptera; family Drosophilidae; genus Drosophila; species Drosophila subobscura. The sequence continues at coordinate 16,670,624 of NC_048530.1, read as the reverse complement.
CGGCGAAGCCGAAACCAAAACTGAAACTGAAACAACATCAGAAACAAATGCATGGGGAAAAAAACAAACAAAAACAAAGAGATGAAATGAAATGAAATTATTTAATTTATGAATGACATAAAATTTAATTTGAATGTTATGTCTGTCCATCGAAAAGCGAAGCAGACACGTGATCAAAATGTTGTATGTGCCCCAGCCAAGCGTCCCACCGCATCAGAGTGAGAGTCCGAGCTCTGAGTCCGAGCTCCGAGTCCGAGCTCTGAGGAGCCACAAATGATGTTAAGTTTATTGGGATTGTTAGCTGTCTGCAGAATTGCTGTTAATTCGCAATTAAAATGCGCAACATGTCAACGTCGAGCCAAATGTCAAACGTTGACATTTCTCATAGTCATCAATCGGCGGAATCGCCGGTGGGTCGCCCATCGCCCATCGATGCCGCCAAGACATCAAACAAACTTGGAACAAATCAGCGGAGCAGCCAAACGTTTAAGCAGCAAACCGAGCAGAGCATTCAATGCCATCTATGGATCCATAGTTGCATCAAATATGCACCTGGCCAGGTGCAGTGCGAATTCGTCGAATGCAAGTCCCCGATTGAACCCAACCCCAAGAACAGGATACAGAATGTTCAATGAAAAACTTAAATTTTATTGACTAAACTCACAAGAAAAAGGCAAAAGAACATACAGAATAAATAATTTAAGACCGATACAAAAAAATACTCCTCCATAATTGTTCTTTTCTTCGTTCGACTTAGGCTTAATTTTTAGCTAATTTTGCTTTGCGCTTCTAAAAAAAAAATAAGATATATGATATATATGTGTGTGTGTGTGTGTGTGTGTGTGTGCGTGTGTGCGTGTAGTTGGTAACCCTAGTTGTAGGCTCTAATTGTAGGAAACTCTGTAAGCGGCGTATACTTTTCGAAAGCACCTAAAACTTATTTACGATCTAGCGAAATATCAAATAGTATTTGGGTTCCAATTTCACTTCTCTCCACTCTCCAATCTCCACTCTCCACTCTCCTCCGCATCCCCAGCTAATGTTCCTCTTGTCGCAACAAAAAAAAAAAAAAACACTAAAATATTTGAGTACAAAAAAAAAGAGATCTGGAGATGCTCTGCCCTGCTCTGCTCTCCCGCTCTGTGTCTAAAGCTCCTCCAGGCATCGGACATTGGTCAGCATGATGCGCGTGAGACGCCAGACCTGCTTGGCGGCGTTCTCGAGGGCGCCGGGCGACTTGCCCTTGAACAGATCCATATTGGGCAGGAAGTAGTGCGGACAGCGACGGCACTGCAGGCAGGAGATGAGCTGCAGGAAGATGCCGTTGATGCGATCCGCGATGCAGTTCTCCTCCCACTCCATCTCCCGCGGATGCTTCTCGCACTCGTACAGCAGCAGCGTCTTCAGGTGATACGACGTCACCGGGTTACCAGGCAGATCCAGATGACGATCCCGCAGCGTCTTCAAAATGCTCAAGCAGCGACGCCGACTGGCCCCTGCAAGTGGAAACAAATCGGATCAAATACATGGAAAAGCGATTCGATAAGCAAACGATTATTTATCGGTTAGAGGGAGGATCGATTGTTGAGAGAATCGATCGATGAAAAACAAAACAGATACTGGCAATTCGTTCAAGTTCTGTCAGATAAGGGATGCACGATCGATGCAGGATCGTTGGATATCTGCCAGTTGGGATCTGTGCACTTCTCCATGTCCCAGATGGGACATCGATCGAAGGATCTACACATCTGGCAGTATCCTGCGGTGACTGTTCCTAGTCGGGACTTGCACTTTGCACTTGAAAATTGTCACAGCCCCAAAGCCCCAATACGTTGGAGTCGCGACTTTGATTGATCAACCCTTCAGAAATTTGTTTTCAATTCTCTGGTGGCAGTGCCTGAAGTCCACCCAGAGTGGCTGGAATACCTGACGTTTATATTTGTGTATTGTACGATTCCTAATTTATTGTGGCCAAGTGCGTTGGAAACACATAAATCATGGCTACGTTGGCACCATGTCAGCCCGGCTAATCTCAGCTCTTGCCCCGATAATCACGTCTGCTGCAGCCCGTAGACTCTCGCAGAGTGCCCGCTCGAAGGCAGTGGAGTGGAGTGGAGTGGAGTGGCTTCGGGTTCGGGTTCCGTTTCAAATTTTCGCCTAATCAATATTGAACGATATTGCCACAATACGAGTATTGGCACTCGACATTCCCCCCGGAGGTGCTGCGGTATCGAGTCGCTGGAGTGTCGAGTGGCAGGCAGCTAATTTGGTGCACAAATTGACAGTGCTAATTATAGTCACGAAATGGATCGAATGGGATGGTATCGCATTGTATCACCCAGCCCTCAATGGAGGCCTTTGTTTCCGAGGAAAGTTTAGTCGATCAGCGATCAGTGATCAGTGATCAGCGATCAGTGATCAGCGAGGCAGATGAAGAGGCAACGATTGGGTGATCCAGAATTGATTTCGGTTTTTGTTTTGGTTTTTTTTCTCCTTTCTTTTTGTCTTAGCTTTTGCCTCGCTTTGCTGTCTCCATCTCTACTCTCTCTCTCTGTCTCTCTCTCTCTCCCTCTCTCTCCCTCTCTCTCTCTCTGTCTGTTCTTGCGGTTTCTTCGTCATCATCATCATCATCATCATCATCTTCTTGCTGGCCAGCGCTCGCTGTTGTTTTATTTATTTGTTGACTTTATCTAATCGCCGAGATTTAAAATATTTATAAAATCGTTTAGAAATTTATTTATGGCCCATCCATTGGCATTGTTCATGTGGAAACCCGTTTTCCACCAAAACCAAAACCAAAACAGTGCGGGCCACCGGTGTGTGACTCTGTGGCTCTGAGACTGCGCTTATCTCTCGGGGATCAGCAGATTTGTGTGCCGTTGTCGCCGCTCAACGAACGGAACACACGAAGGCGAAGGCGAAGGTGGAGATGGAGGCGGAGGCGGTCGCATGGAGCTGTCCAAAATCCCCGAATGAACTCTTTTTTTCTGCGGTCGCGATCGGATCGAACAACAGATTTATGATCGTGCCCAAACGGGCGTCGCTGAATCGTATCTCATATCATATCTGGGTCCCCCGATAATCAGATGTCTCGTCGCCAGTCGTTGACTCGATTCGATGATTCGATGATTCGATGACTGGGAGCCCCGTTCGACTCTAAACGATCGTGATTCCGGTTGGCTGCCTTCAAAGATCTCTTCAACTGATCCAAGACGGGGAGTCTGCTGATAAGTAGCAGATCTCCAGTAGATCTCCAGTAGATCTTGAATGTTTTCTGCTATCAAATGCATTTCCCATTGGTCTTTTCTACCATGATCTGTGCATCTGCTGAGGGAGTATAACTTATTATGTATCTGCCGGCCACAAATCAGCTGTGGAACTGCGGATGTATGAAACTTTGAGAGCATTCCCGATCTAATGGAACAATCTTCCAGCCAGTTGGACAACTTTGTGGTTAATTTACAATCAATCAAGCTGGAGGAGTCGCTGATTTCGTGGGAGTAAATCAATTCCATTTAAGTGTGTCACTGATTACCGGCTGCGAGATTGGGCGACCAGTGGGTGCCTGTGTGCTCTGGGGCTGATAATTTACAGCCGGATAATGTGTTGTGGGAGCACAGAACTCACCTTGCAGGAGACGATTCTCGGCGTCGGTGAAGCTCAGCACCCAGGCGTCGCCCTCCATGGCGGAGTTCTTGCCCTGGAGGGCGATGCACTCCTTGGAGAGCATGTCGAAGCCCTCAGTCTTAACCTCTGCAACGATGTTGGGATGGGGCCAGGGTATGCCCGGCAGCGGCCAGTGGGAGGCGGAGCGCGGCCAGAGGCCGGCGCACTTGAAGGCGGGCGTTATCTGGACTATGATGCGCTCCCGGATCCGCAGCTTCACCTCCGTGGTGTCGGCGATCATCTTGACGATGTCGCGGTAGGCGCACTTGTCGCACGCCTGCGCCACCAGCGTCTGGAAGCGGGAGCGGATCTTCCGGGCCGACAGATACCCCGAGGCCGTGATGAACTCCACCCACAGGGACATGGAGCGCTTGCGGCCGTCGCTCAGCTTGAGGACCGCACAGCCGGGCAGGGTGCCGTCGTCCACGAAGTTGAGAACGCCCATCTGGTTGAGGTAGATGATGATCTCGAATTCCGTGGGCGAGATGACCTCGAGGCCCTCGAAGCGGCCGTTGTAGTCGTTCAGGGAGGATATGAAGCGCGGCTCCTGCACCTCCACCTCCTTGAGGACGTCCTGGACGATGCGGCACACCTCCTGGATCTGCTTGTGGATCTGCGCCTTCCGCACCTGCACCCTGTCCGCGCAGTATTTGTTCATCTGGTAGACCATCTTGGATTGTGCCGCGATCATGTCCGACGGCACCAGCATAATGGCGTGGCGGCGGCCCTGGCTATATCCACTCCCCTGGCGGCTTGCTGGTCTGCTCTTTTGCGTGGAGTCTCCCTGGAGTTATTCTCTGAACAATTGGCTCATTATCTGGGATGGTAATCACTGGAATCGGCTATGCACTGTTTGCATATGTATATTTCGGGGGGCAGGCACTGGCACACACACACAAAAAAGAACGAGACAATCCGTGTCGTGGGGCCGCGGACGAGCGAGTGAGCGGTTCTGCAGCGTTAAAACAACTTTGGGCTCCCAAACTCAGTAACTTGCAGTTGGATAGTACTTTGCGGAATTTATAGAAATACTCGACATATTTCTGTGCTTCCTTGTCCGCGGCCGAAAAATTTCTGAGATACAAGATACAATTTTTACACATTTCCTCCACAACCCGTCGAGATCGCTGCTGGCGTCGCTGTCGCTGTCGCTGCGTTGCTGCCATTTGCGTGGAGAGCGCTCACTTTTGCGTCCAACTGTGAGCACTGGCGCTCTCACACAGCAGCTAGAGTGAGAGGCCAACATGCAAACTCCTCCCCTCTGTTGAACGCTTGCCGGCTGCAGGGGTTTCAGTATGAAAGTTTCTGTACCCTGTTTATCCTTCACATTGACATTTGATAGATGCAAGAGATCCATGCCGCCGCTGGAGGGTTAAGTATCAAAATATTCATGCATTTTTGTGATAATTTAACTTTAATTTCACATTTTAATAATTCTTAAGTTATATTTGGGAATATCAAGGAAGCAAACTTGAAAGTGCTGATATGCAACGTCGAACTGCGCATCTCTTGTGCTCTTTCAAGTCTCTCTCCCGCGCACACTGGCGAGCGAGATGGCTGCAGCTTTCTGTTTCGCTCTCTCGCTCTCTGCGCGGGCATCATGGCTGGTGGCAGAAGTTGGGTTCTGTTCTGTTCTTCTTACTTTGTTCTCTCTTCCTTTGTTGGTTTTGTGTTCTCGTGTTTGAATGGTGGGAATTATGGTTATGTTTTGGGTACATCCTTTTGTCCAGCTTTCCCAGGGAATTATTTTATGGTTCCCCCCGTAAGCATCCACCTTGGCAGCAACAGTAATGTTTTCATTACGCTGCCTCTTGGCTCCGCCTCTTTCACACACTCTGCCGCGCAACAGAGAGCCGCCGCTCACATAGATAAGCACCCATACAGCAGCGCGACATATTCCGCACTCACTCGCACTCGCACTCGCTCGCGCCTGCCTGTGAGCGCGGGTGTTTCTGTTAGTCTCTGGGGGTGGGTGAGCGTGAGGATGTGGATGTACATGTGGATGTGGGTGGGTGGAAACGGTTGGCTGGACAAATGGTCGAATCGGTTGACGGTTATTGGGGTTTGTGAAGGGATTTGCTTGGGCCACAGAAAAGTGCTGAATATGCATAAGGCTCAGCCGAATATTGATTTTAGGGCTGTTATGGCAGCCCCTGGGAACATCCTTTGGGTTAGTCTTAGTGTTAAATAACCAAAAATATGCATGGGAAATGTGTGCCCAATCTTTGAGCTGAAAGTTCTTCATCAATTGAAGCACTAGGCATGGCACTGACTCTGCTGATATCCCCTGAAAGCTTTCTACATTCAAATATCCATCTCTGTCGCTCAGTCCTTCTGCTCCTACTCCTCCCCCCACCCTTCTGGGCCATCGCTCTGGATACCGTCCTGAGTTAATGCACATCTAATGTGATTAATGAGCGTTTAACACGAGCTCCACTCCAACCACCACTCGACTCGACTCGACTCGACTCCATTTGTGCATGGGTGGGGGGCTATTGTATCTATGTATCTGGGGGTCAGCACTCACCAGCCGCAGACGGCAGCCATTGCGGACAGCCGCCTGTCCACCCGAAGAACATTAAGTTGCACTTTAAAGAGCGGCGAACAAATTATTATGTATAATTCAATTTGAACTGTGTGCCGGAACGTGCATTAAGATAATGCTAATTAACACCTCAGAGGGGCCTCGCAGCCACTGCCCTAAGAGGTAGGACTTCGACTGGGACTACGATTACGAGTCCATATGCATATTTCCCCCCACACCCTGCCTCCCTCCCTCGAAGATGCTTTCTCTGTCTCTGTCTCTGTCTCTGTCTTCTGGTGCCCGATAAGCGCATGGGGAGAGGCAATCGGAGAGCCTGTCCAGAAATGGAAATGAGCAGAAGGTGGGGTGGGGAGGGGAGGCGGAATGCGGCTGGAATCATTTTAATAGCCGCGTAAATGTGGAAAATTATCAAAGGAACACGAACTTAATTGCGGCCATTATCGCTTTTATGGCATATAAATTGAAAATGAATTATGCAACGCATCTGGCTGAGGAGGGTGAGGGGCAAGGGGTACGGGGTACGGGCAGCGGCACCTCTCCGAGAGATCTTCATTAGTGTGGGGGCCTCAAGGTCAGGCTGCAAGCACGAGGAGCAGGCGGAGTTGCTTACGGATTTATCGGCGATCGATCGATCCTCGATAGGCCGCAATCGATTGCTGCAGTCGCTGCAGTCGGTAGCCGCTGCCCGGTAGTCGCATCTTTAATTAAATTGTGTATGTTCGGAGGCCCGAGACGACTTCATCTGTGGATTCGCTTTCGTTTATCAGCTGCACGAGATCTCCATGGATACTCCTCCTCCTGCTACTCCTCCTGCTCCTTCTCCTGCTCCTGGTCACATACGCTTTGTGGTTCGCCTTCGGAGTGAACTCCGAAATGGGCAAATGGCGGAAAATTAAGCAGCCAGCAGCAGAAGCGACAACTGCAGCACAGCACAGCACAGCCACAGAGATTGCAATCGCTGCCACAACATTCCCCATTCCTCTTGGCACTCCCTTGTTGTCCCTTCCAGGGAGCGATGTCCAGCAGCTGCCGCCGCTTCCCGACACGACACACTGCACCTTTCTGCCCCTTTTGTGGCGCTTTCGCAGGGCGACACTTTGACGGGGACAAGTTCATTTCGCCCGAAACGGAGACCCAGCAAGGAGTCCCCTCAGCGCTCGCTGTATGGCAGCGAAAAGGAACCACTTTGAGGACTCTTTTTGCCCAATTATCGATAGAACAGAACTTTCATTTCGATGCAGAACTTCTCGTTGAATATCTCTGTCAATGCTGCCAGGAGAATGTTGAGGATCCAAATGAATGATTGAAAACGATACCTGGAATAGGGTGGAGCCATCACAGGTCTGTGCAAATCGTAGCCGTGCGATCTGTGGGCTTACTTTGCGGACTGTCGTCGGCTTGCCTTCCCCCAGAGTTGCATAATAAATGATCAGAAAGCAGCGCCGCAAAAGGGCCAGGAAAGAGCAGAGACAACGCTTAATTAGGCCAAACAATTGGATGCACCTTGCAGCAGTCACAGATCGAAAAAGAAATCGAAGACGAATCATCGATCATCGCTCATTTTCCGATTGAGCTGGCCCGAGAGCTCTCTGCTCTCTGATTATAATTCCCCGCCTCGGCACAGAGCCAGAGGAGGGAGAGAGCGCGCTGGGGAGTGGCCTCCATTGTGCAGTCGAGTTTGTCATTCGATATGATGGCCACGTTGACAGGGCCGAGGGCTAAGCTGATGAAGACAGCCGATGGCGCTTGTGGCAAGGGGTCAAGTCAAGCCGGGGCCCTGCCTCGCTGCCACGCTGCCACGCTGCCACGTTGTGTGTGTGGCATGTGCAAAGGTCAGCTGGCTGCAGAGGGCAATGGCATTCGGCAGCATTTTAACATTTACCTGCCATGTTGCCCTGCCTCCGCCCCTGCCCCTGCCTCTGCCACCGATCCGAACCGACTCTGGCCAAGTGGCGCCTGCATCCCGTCGTGCGTCGTCTGCATATGCGGAATATGCGTGAGCGTCGCCCTGGCGGGGGCATGCCACACGAAATGAGACTGGCGAACAAGCTCCACTCCGACTCCGACTCCGACTCGCATTCAAATCTCTCCCTCCCTCCATCCAGGCACCCCCCGCCGGTGCGTCCCCTCCAGAGGCTAGCATTGAAAGCAACACGAAGCGTTGGGACCGCTGCATACCCTGTAGTCGGGCACTGCCACGATGCCACACAGAGCAGAGGCAGCAGCCCCACTCGCGGGTGCCTGTACTCAGGGTATAAGCAGCCAGCGACATGCGGTTAAATATGCTTAAGTCTTACCGAGGACAACTTGAAATTAAGTAGATGCCAGTCAGCGGAGGGGGAGCGGGGAGGGAGAGGGGGAGAAAGAACTGCTGCAACAGGCGGGACAGGTACCAAGTCCGGTCTGTGCCTCGATTTATATTTTGTTTGGTCAGAGGAAGTATCAACGCGTTTGCGTAAATGCTGGCTTAATCCATTCATTATGGCCATTAGGCATTGTATAAAGCCGATGTGCTTGTGCCTCTCCGCTCTCCGCTCTCCTCTCTGCAGCCACGCCGGATCTGGCTACCAATAATTGCACACAGAGAGGGAGAGAGAGGGAGAGAGAGAGAGACAGCGACAATTGATTAATCTCGACTCTTGGGCCATGTCAACGGGCCGTAATCTTCTGCCACTGACACGTACGTAAAGTGGCTCGGACCAGCAGCAGCAGCAGGAGGAGGAGGTGGAGCTGCAGCTGGACTAAAGGTAATTGTCGGCTAGCAGGCATAATTGTATGGCTTTCAGCTCTAGCTCTGGGCAAAAGGAGTTTCCGATTGCAATTTGATTTTTGTTTCCATTTAGCAATAGGATCAGACACTGCGATCTTTATTGACGCTGTGCATCTGCATTCTGCGAGAGTTGTGCAGCAATTTGCACCCATTCGATAGCAGGAAGACCTTCCCGCAGATCTTCCCACAGACTGGCAGTGGACAGTGGACAGCGGACAGCGGACAGCGGACAGCGGACAGCGGACAGCTATGAGATCATTTAGCGATCGTTCTCATTTAAATTATAACCAAAAACACATGCAGCGATCCCCGAGTCGTTGGATCCACCATCGTCGCTTCCCTGGAAGGAGTCGCAACTGGTTGCAGGATTTGTTTCATATGCAAAACTGCCGTGGCTGTGGCTGCGGCTGTGTCTCTGTCTGTGTGCTGTCTTATCGCCTGCCTTCATTTAAATTATGGCAACGAATTCCAACTCCCTCTTGTCGTTGTGCCTTTTTTTTTAATGCAATTCCCGCGATCGCTCTACATGCCCTGATGAGCCATTAGGCCATTAGTCGACCCGTAAAAGAGCCACCAATGGGAGGCTCAGCAGAGGCGACTCACAGATAAGAAGAGTGAGAGAGGGAGGGAGGGAGGGAGGGAGGGAGGGAGGGAGAGCGCTTAAGGATTGAGTGTGGCGCCCATAAACATGAGATTGCTATTATGCAGCCCAAATCCCCGCTGCTGCTGCTGCTGCTGCTGCCCTCCGACCAGAGCCACTTTGCATTATCGCAAGAGGCACATGGGGGAATCCTCTCCACTCTGTACATCGATCACTTCAGCTCCACTGCTGCTGCTGCTGCTGCTGCTGCTGCTGCTGCTCCTTGCCACACATTTCCCATTGTAAAATTGACCAGTTTATGGGCCAAACACGTCGCAGTTCCAGTCGCAGTCACAGTCGCCGCATCGCTCGTATTGTACAAGTGTTTATTTTGATGGCCATCACAGTCGGTCGCTAATTAGGATGTCCTGTCCTGTCCTGTCCGGTCCGGTCCTGTTGCCTGGTGCCGTATCTGTGCTATCGTTAAAATCAGAATCATGCAAACGTTTAACTGCGCTACAAAACTTGTCGCAACAAACCCCATTCCCCATGCCCCATGATGCACCATGCACCATGCACCATGGACGTGGACAATCATTATATGAGCCCGATCACGAACCCACGATCAGTCCTCGACTGACTGACTGGCCATACAGCATCGTAAAAATGAGGCAGTTACAAGGCAGTTGGGGGCCCCATTGGCGCTGCCCCCAAATGCCCCATAAACATGGCAAACTGATGGCCGTGGAAAGCTGGCAGATCCAACGAGAAGAAGCAGAGGCAGAGGCAGAGGCAGAGACAGAGGCTGACTCGGTTCGTGGCTGTTGTTGTCTCCTGATGGCTCACAATTTGTAATTGAATGCATGTAAATTGATTTCATCTACCAAAAGTCATAACTTCCAACATTTTATTGGAAGCAGCGACACCAGTTATGGCTCTCTCTCTCTCTCTAACCTAGCTTGCGGATTTCCACTTCCAGTTCCAGGTTCAGTTCTGCGTCCCCTAAAGTGATGGCCGAGTGCTTAATATTATCAGCAAGTACACTTTAGGCCATTAGCAGGCCATTTAGTGGCCCCTGTCTGCCTGTCCACAGAAGAAGAAAAAGATCAAGCGCTCTCCCTCTCTCTCTCTGGTGTCTGAAGAGTAGTTTGTGTTTGTTCCTGTGAGCGGTGTTCACGCTGCTATCTTGAATTATGTCAATTTTGTAATTTTATGCGAATCTTGTTAATTGCGCATAAACCTGCAGACGATTCGCTCTCTCTTCGCCACTCTCTTTCCCACTCTCTTTGTCTCTCTCTCCTAGCATTCGCATGCGCGCACGCAAGCGGCAGCTGCGCAGCTGTGACGAGGGCAAAGGGACGGCACGGGGCCGACATGCTAGTGAGAAATTGCAACTAAAAAGAGTGAAAGAACACACGGAATGGAAGCATTCAATCTGGAAATGCTTGGGAAAGGAAATCCACACTTTGGACAACAACAGAACAACAACAAAAAGTCAACATAAGCAAAGAAAGTGAATGATGAGGCACTACTTAGCATTGATTTGCAGGTGATTAAAGCTTAGAGCTTAAAGCTCTTCGGCTCACAGCAAAAAGTTCACCCAGAGCGCTGCACGATCTGCTACCCACCCCCGAAATCAACAATCACCAATTCAATACTCCCCCTACCACAATATCCTTCCAGAGTAATGGATGCGATGCGGGAAATCAATTTACAAAACAACAGCAGAGACGCCGACGCAGAGCCGCCGCAGAACCGCTGGCGCCGCCGCCATCGAAGTCGCTGTCGCTGTTTCAGTCGCACTCCCAGTCGCAGCCGCAGTCGAAGCTCTTCAAAATCGCATAAATTGCGGTTAATAACGCGCGCTTAGGCCACAACTCATGTCAAAATGCATCAAGGGGCACCGTATGGGGAATATTTATATTTCGATGCAGCAGCAGCAGCAACAGCCGCTGCGGCTTTCGACGCTTGGCCCAAACCCCAAAACCAAAAGGAAAGGAACAGAGTCACAGCCACACAGCAAAACCAATAAAAGGCTCCAACTGGAGTCGTGGCTTGGGGCAGCGGCAGCAGCAGCACTTCAACGTGGACTGAACAGACTCCAGACTCTGCAACTGGAGCTGGAGCTGCAACTGGAACTGGAACAGTGTGTGTGTGTGTGTGTGGACTGGAGGCCTGGGATAAATTATTTTGGGACAAGCAAAATATCACTTCGATTAATTCAAACAAAGGACAGCGCGCGGAACCGATTGCTGTCTCTGTCGCGTCTGCCCCTCTCCATCGCCATTTCCATCTCCATCTCCGTCTGCGTGGATCGGCTGAGGCGAATGCAAATAGAGTTGAAAGAAAGAGGGAATTGAAATTCGCTAAAACATTGCCCAGTGCCCGGTCCCCCACTCCCACTCAGCTCGAATGGCGAGCAAAAGAACAGCGAGAGAAAGGGTACATGCAGAGGGTATGCACGCATTAGCGTTCACTCTGCCTTTGGTATATATGAAAGGTATTTATTTTTGCTCAAAGATGGGTATGATCTGTTTCGGTACACAAAACTAGTGCGGCTGTCTTCTGGTTATTGTTTCTTCTCTCTGCTGCTTGGGGATTGGGATTTGGGCTGCACCACGCTTGTTGATTCGGGATCGAACTTAATTTGGAAATGATAAGTTGCTCTCTGTCGGCAGTGCCAGTACCAGTGCCAGTGCAGGGCGGCATTCTTTTATGTTTTGGTCTCAGTCAGGGGCAGGGGAGGGTTCTTCGTGCGGTGCGGCATATTGATGTTTTACTTGCAAATCAACAAATGCAAAAGCAATGTTCTTGCAGCAGAAGCATTCCATTTCGATTATTGGAAGTGCATTTAATCCAAGCCAATTTTCAGTTGAATTTGATCTAACATATGGATGGTAAACCCTATAGATGTTCTCCATGTTCTCTCTTGAGTGTAGAACTCTTCTTTAAGCAGATGTTTCCCTCTATATCGATTTATGCATATTCTTTAGAGATTGATCGATAGCCAATCGACTGCTTATCGATCATGCTATCGATACTGCCACTTCTTTCTCTCTCTCTCTCTCTCTGTATCTCCCTCTGTTATCTTGTTAGCCACACACGCTGTTCAGTTCACAGCAAAAGTGTCTTAAATTGCATACCCAAAGCACATGAAAAACAAGCAATTTAGGCCAATTTCGATTAAAATCAATATTTACAAGGCTCGTTCGAGCTGCAAACAAGAAAACACAGCGAAAGGTTCAGCTTGTGCAGCCAGAAGAAGAGATGAGAGCTCCAGTCACGAGGTTCTGACACCACGGGTGGGTCTGACGTTGGGGCGGAGAGTGGGGATTTGTCTTTGCAGTGCGCCAAAATTACAAATTTAAACATGAAAAGTTATAAATAATGCGACGATGATGGGGCCAGCACCAAAAACCCACAGAAGACAAGATCCCAGCTCCAAACCCAAGTCAAAGTCTGAGCTGGAGACGGAGACGGAGACGGGGACTGGACGCTGGAGCCCGAAGGCGGAAGACCCAAACCGATCGGACCCAACAATAACCAGGGGTGGGGCTCTGTCCTAAAGAGCTGTTGATGCAGCTGACCGCGATCTGGTCTGAGGCTGGGACTGGGACTGGGGCTGGGGCTGAGACTGGAACTGGGGCTGGTGTTGTTGGTTTGCTTTGGTAATCACCTTTTGTTATAAAGACTGTAATTAGGGCTTCATTAAAAGGGTGGTCCAGGCTTGTCTTCGCCTTGGCAGGCCCATGCCCAGAACGTTGATTGAAAACGTTCGGACGGACCAGGGGACCAGGGACTGGTATGTAGCGCCGATCAACAAGCGGGCCACGCCCACAGCGCACGCCTCATAAATAAAGTGAAATGTGCGTGCGTGCGATCGCGACGATCCCCGTCAAAGCCAAGAGCCAAGTCCAGCCATGAGCGGGGTGCGCACAGTGGTGCCGCATCATGCGGAAAGGGCAGCAGCAAGTGGAAAGCTCGACGCCAGCCGACTGCTGCCAGCAGAGTGCACTGTGGTCGAGCAAACAAACAGCAATCGCTGCATAATTATAGTCCGAACAAAGTGTTCTCTTATGAAGAGGGCGGACACTTGCAGCGCAGTTTATTCACCTGCCAACCCACTGTGCTGTAGACCCACCGCATGTCGGGACTGGGACTGGCACTCGGACCACATTGGGGAAATTTCACGCCTTGCAGCTATATGCAAGTTTAGCTTTTTGGGTATCCATCTCCGTCTTCGGAATTGGACTCTGATTGCCGTACGCCAAGGGTCCGGGCTGTCGCTGCTGCTCCGCTGTGTGTTTTCTGTTTGCTCTGCTAAACGTCGGCAGCGCAATAATTAAAATGCCATCAATGCACCTGACGCACTAGACGAGGGACGGGACTGCTGCTGGCATGCCTCGTACCTGTGGTACCTCTGGACTCGGGCATACCTGCGGCTGGGCTCCCAGACTCTGCCTGTCTCTGCAGTTGGATTGATCGCTTGATCACACCGATAAGAGCGGTGCACGGGCTGGCTAGGACAGAGCCAAGAACAGAAAATGTCACCAGATGCGGGGCCGAGGCGTAGGTGGGGTGGGGGGCGTTGGCTCAATGAACATATGATTTATAGATCGGGCCATGTCGTTGACAGGCCGCAGTACAGGATGGGATGGTCCCAGGGCCCAGGGCCCAACCCAAGGCCAACTGTGCCTCAACGTTTCTGGCCTGTCCTCGTGGTTCCTCCTACTTCATCGACTTGGCTCTTATCGCTCTTTGGACATTAGATAAAACTACCATCAGTCTTGGGCTTGGGCATTCCCGTCTGACACTGTCCGTTGTCCGGACCCAATATCCAAATGTCCATTCCAATCCATTCCATTCCGCTGTTGTCAACGTCATTTTTCTCGACTTGATCAATTTCTTCGCCTTTCGTGCTACGGGAATGAGGTTAAGGATGGGTCTACAGCTGCCTTAGAGCTGAGAGTAGTCGATAAGTTGAGCAATCGATTGTCTTGCGGCAACTTATCGATTGTCAATAATTGATTGAAAATATTATGCAACTCAAATTGAATCATAATGACAGCCATCATCAATATTTTGATAACTTTTAAGTTGCTTTCAGACCCAATAAAGAATTATTTCATTTGGCTGTTGTGACTGCATCAATTGTGCCCGAACAATGGGCATTATCGATGGCTGGGCCAACCAATTTTCACTCTTTCACCGGCCCGGGGCTTTTGTCAGCTCATTATGGCTGCTGTTGGCCCATTGTGGTGGATTGTTTGCTGTTTGCTGTTTGTTTTGGGACCCTCGAGTGGGCCCTGCGGGTTGTCCGTTCGCCCGTTATCCCATTGAGCGAGTGGCGCCTCGATATGGAGCTGGCTGGCTGGCTGGCTGGCTGACCTGGGGCCTAATCGAGAGAGCGTTTCGTTGGTGGATTCCAGGCCAGACAATGTGTCATTTTAATGCTGTTCCCAATGATTTTTATTGTCCTCATTTGGGCTGTTGGGTTACACTCTTGGGGCGCTCCGCTCCGCTCTGCTCTGCTCTGTTCTGGTCTGGTCTCTTCTTGTTGTTATTCCTACCATGTCTGAAGGAGGGATCGTAAACATTTATTAGTTACGGCTCATTCCGGGGCGAATAAACAAACAAACAAACAAATAAACGCCCCAGACACAGTCACAGACAGAGGCAGAGGCAGCGGCAGAGACCCTGCACTGAAACCGCCACCTGCCGCCGGCGTGGATCTGCTCGGAGCACGGCTTTTGGCTTCCAGCGATCGCAGATCCTTTCACTTTTTAATGAACCTAATGAACGGCCGCATAAATCATCGTTCGAAGAACCCACAAATGTCGAAAGTTTGTCGCGCTCATTAAATGGACACACGAGACCACAGGCCACAAGAGACCAGAGAGCAGAGGAGAGCCTTGTGGCCACGCCCAGCTGACGGCGTTAGGTCTCATTTCACGCATCGGGTGGATCGGTCTCGGTCTCGGTCTCGGGCAGCGATCATGAAGTGAATGCTATTAATCTATTGGATTATGACCATTGGAAAATTAACTTGCCACATCATTTGTAGCCCTTCTGCCTGTCCTCCACTTCAGTACATTTTATGGGCACGCCGCTGCAGGTGGAAATGTCTTGGAAGGGGCTCCCTAAACGCAGTCTCAGGATTAGCATAGAGAGTGTGTGTTGACTAACTGCGTGTACATATTCGCGGTTATGGGATCCAGATAGCGATTAAGTACAGTTTTAGCTACGCTAATTGGCATTTTAAGGAAGGAAACACCAACGCCTCAGAGTATGTAGAAATAGAAGCCATATCCTTACCATTCTTCCCCAGCTAATCCATCGAAAAGGTAACACAAATAGGAGTATGAATGTGGCTCTTGCATTGTTCTGCTGCTGCTGATCTTGGTGATGCATCAATCACTTCACTTCACTTCATCAGTTCATTTCTTACAACAGCTGAGGCAATAACAACAGCCACGCCTCTTGGGCGAGTCAGGGAGGCAGGGGAATAACAATAGACCGAACATCAGCTGACAAAAGGCCTCGACAAAATGGCAAATTCTGGCAGTTCCAATCCCCTCTCATAATTGTTTGGTTATCGGACTTGTTAATCAGTTTGCAGCCCTGACTGACTGCTCCTGTCCCGTTGTTCCTCGTTCCTTGTTCCGGCTGCTTCTTATCGCTGGGGCCTCAGCTTTGGTTTCATATTACTTACCATCAAAATGATGTCAGAAAGTGAGATATGCCCATGGCGATTTGACACGTGATTGGAGATATGCAGAGACCAAGAAAGGGTCCCCCCTGCCAGCTTCGCACTGGATTCGGTGAGTTCTTCTAGCGCATTCCCATAAATATTTATTGCTGATTACATTACGGCCTGGCATCACGATATCGGAAACATGGAAACATCTGTTTGCGGGCCAGCACCAGATCGATAAACGACATTCTGGCCAGCGGCTCCTTGGACAATACCATGCCCGTGACTCGGTCGGCAGTTGGGAGTGCTGCTGCCCATATATGGTTAGGTACTATTGTATATGGTCGGGCACAATGGGCCAAGTTGAGTTGTACCGGGGCGTAAAGCAACATGTTCCATGTACCACATTGTGATACGCTTCGCATACCGCACACGCGCACTCCACTCCACTGCACTCCAGTCCTGTTCCATTTCGTTCCGTCCTCTGTTTGGTTGCTTTACTGTTACTGTTACTGCTCCTGTTCTCACTCTCGCTCTATTGCACTCTCTCTCTCTCTCTCTGTTCTTGTCGTTCTGGCATTCCATGCTTGCTGCAGCTACATGCACTCATACATATGTACATATTTACGTACGTATTCTATTGTCACTGCTGTTTCTTTTTTAATATCCCTGCGGAGGGTTATATGACTCTTTGATCGTTCGACAGAACCATTCCTGTTGGGACAAACCAAGCTGCTGTTCTCTCTTGAACGATGAGATGGATCTCTGCAAGGGTATCCAATGCTTCGGTCCGATACAACCCTTCCGTTTCCTTTTCCAATTCCTTTTCCTCTGCTCTGTTTTCGTTGTTGTTGTTGTGTCGTGTTCAGTTGCCGTAATGTTTGTGTTAGTGTCGTTTTCTGAATGTGTACGAGTTGTATTTGTTTGTTTTATGGCCGCATAAAATTTAATGCCGCATAAAGTTATCGCCTAACGAGCTCAATGGGCAACAGAGAACACACAAAAGAGAAGAAAACAACCAAAAGGTAGGAGACAGGGAGCTAAGCTAAGCGGCTCTGGGGCACCCTGTAACCCAGTCCAATCCTCCGACCAAGCGATCGACCGATTTGTGAGCAATTTTAATTTGCGTTGGATTTTCATTGCGTCGCAGCTATTTTCAGTCCGTCTCTTTGGATATTTCCACTTTTTTTTCAGTCTGTATCTCTCTCCCTGTGGACATGTCCACTTTTTTGTGCAGTACTCTCCTTTCCGCCTCTTGTAATTTGAGCGTAATTCACGTAAACGACACATTCCAAATGCAGTCTCGGCAAAAAGCCAGTGGTGTCGTGCAAGGGAGTAAGCTAATTCCCGTTGCAGCTCTTCGTTGGGAGCCCCCTCTCAGCGACGCCCGTGAACGAAGCGATAAGCTTCGGCAGTCAATTTGCTTGACACCTCACGTTCGTCAATGAATGGCGATGCTGCTGCTGCTGCTGCTGCAGCCGGCTGTCGTCGGCAGATCTCTCACTTACATTCATACATATGTAGCTCCTCGTCATTGCTGTTGTTGCTCTGCCCTCCCCGCTTCTCGACTCCACTGCTGCTGGGCCTGCTCGCTGACATCGTCGTCGTGGACGAATCAATCTGTAAATGTGTGCGTAATTATTCCAGCAATTTGTTGCTGTGCCAATTGCTGCCTGCATTCCAAGACAAACACTGCCTTACCGCTCTCCCCTCTCTACGCTCTCACACTCTGCTAGCTTAGGCTGCTCACTCTCTGCCCGTGCCGTACCAGTCTTTGCCTTTCTCTTTCTCGCGCAGTTGACAAATAATTATGTTAAGTTGCATGTAATTGGCAATCCACGCATTCGCTCTCCTCTGCCTTGTGATCTGCTCGCAGCGGCAGCGACAGTGGGCCTGCACACTTTTCGGTCACAGGCCATGCGCAGTTGTTACACCGCGCAAAGGGAGCAGACTTTCCGCACACAGTGTGCGCAGATGTGCGAGTTGTTGATTTCTTTTTTTCGCGTTGCCTTTCTTTCTCCTTGCAGAAATGTGCGCACAATTTATCGCCTGCAATTTGGCTGCATGTCATTCCAAAGGCGACGGCGACGTGGCAATAATTAAAAGCGGAAATGCACTGGTGAATGGCGGGGCAGAGATCTGGAGAGATCCATGAGGAGCGTGGTGCGTGGTGCGTGGAGCGAGTGCCGCGCCCTGGGGCGTTTCATGCAGCCCCGCAAGCCATTACATTATGTCAAGGGCAGCCCTAATGTGCCTCCATCCATCAAGCGATCTTTGTTACCACAACAGAAGTGAGTGTGTGTCTGCACGGAGAAAAATCAATTGCGACCCCTTAATGGATGGGTTCCTCATCTATCAAAATAGCACCTGCCCAGCTCGATCAGGAAAATACAGGTAGCCACTGCACTGCGTCTCGTGGGTCAAGAATGGATGCGTACATCTGAAGCTGAAGTTTCGGGGCACGCGCGACTCATTTATCATAAGCAAAACTCCCCAAAAACATCAGCGGACAGAACGGAAAGAACGGACAGAACGGACAGAGCAGATAGACTGGACAGGCCGGAGGGTTTCTTCTGCGCTTATTAAGGGGCGCCCGAAATTGACATATTGGCAACGCCCTCATTAGCCACAGTCGCAGGCCCCAAAAGGTCACGGACCGGCATCGGATTCGGATTCGGAATCGGAATCGAAACGAGCAGAACAGAGCCAAGAAGAACAGAGCAAAACGAGTTCAAACGAGTTGATGATTTATGCAGATTTTATTACACACAACATAACCGAGAACCGAAACATTTCTCGAAGCCGAAAACCCGCGTGGAGCCCCCCGGCGCGCATCGATTCGAGGGATTGAAACTTAGGCAGAATTAAAGTTAAACGGCCACACGATCCATTAAGATAATCTTTATGATGTCAATCCTTAGTCACAGCCGCACTGACGGTGACAATCAGCGAGTTTTGTCTTAGGCAAATGTTTTGCAGACTTAATGCCCCAATCTATGGTGTGGCAGGGGGCGTCGGAGGCGCCCCTGATCTATGACCATAAACTTTTAATTATGCCCCATAAAAATCGAAGCATCCCGTGTTCGGGGTGTCCAGGCACAGGCAGAGGCACCCAGATGAAGCCATAAAACCCAAAACAAAATTGAGTTGTTGGCCAACATTCGGTTGCGAACCCACCAGACGTTGATCGTTAAACTTGCACTGGAGAATGTGGCAACATGACGCTGATGGAGTTGGAGTTGGAGATGGAGATGGGTGGGTGGTCGGGTAGAAGGGAGCTTTGAATGCTAATCAATATACCAATTAGTTGCATCAATACAGCTGGAAATGATCCCCCTCTTCCACTCTTTCTTTTCCTGAATAGATCGTTGCCTTTGTCGCACTTAACGGGATTACAAAACAAGCTCCTACCTTTAGCTCCTCGTTGGGCCAGGTCCAAAAATTGAAACACTGCACAGGAACTCAAGCGTAAAAACAGATCCGAAGTCAGGATAAAGCAAAGAGAGGTTGAGGCAGACAGAACTCCGCTCCAGGTCTGGGTACGGGTCTGGCTCTGGGTACGGGCAGGTGCCACACTGGAGGGCAAAGACTGGTAGGCCTTCCGACGAGCAGAACAAAGAAGAGAGACAAGCCGAAGCGAAGCGAAGCGAACGTGCAACCCTTTCCTATGAAACCAAAGCTGCCAGTTCGAATGCTGATGAAGTCTTGTTATCATTTTAATCCCCAGCAGCAGGACAGAGAGAGAGAGAGAGAGAGGGAGAGAGGGAGCGGGGCAACAGGAGGGATGCAGATGGATGGATGGCGGGATGGATAGATGGAGACTATCGATGCGAAGTCGCGTTTCCTTTGAATGAAACCCAAAACCGAGAACGAACGGCATGCCCTGATCCCGAGATCCAACTGCGATTCGGCTCTTCGGCTCTTGGGCTCTTGGGTTTGTTTGCTTGTTGCATCAAGCGTGAAAATACCGCGAAATTCCTTTTGTCTGTCCCACTGCTACCACTCCTCCTCCTCCTCCTCCTCCTCCTCTTCCCTTCGGAGCCTCTTTCTTCACTGCTTTGCCGTTTATTCCTCATCGTCTCTTTTGTGCCTTCCTTCGCTTTTAAGCTTTGGCTTCTTAAGCCCCAAAAACGACAACGAGAAAGACAACAACGACAACAACGACAGCAACGACATTGCCAGCGTTGAAAATGATAAAAATGTAAACAAAAAGGAAGCGTTAACATGGCAACAATGATGTCCTGCTGCGACACTGAGTTATTGTTGTTATACATTTGTGTGACACTGTCCATTTGCGGGATATGATTTCCCATTCCACCCATCCATTCCACATACTACTCAGTGTATCCCCGGCTCTCCGATTCCTCTCGTTCTTGCTGCATTTCGTGTGCCCTAATTGGAGAAGAGTCGCAAAGGATTATGCACAGGATGGGTTGGGTTGGGTTGGGTTGGGTTGCGTGGAAAATTGTTGGAAAATGAGCAACCTCATAAACATCAACATCAACAGCTCGGCAATCCAATCAGAGATTAAAAAGCCGCCCCGCAGACACAACGCCCACTGATTGTTTCCTTCCTTTCTCGCTTCCTGCCATCCTTCGGGCAGCCTTCCATGCCGCTGCTGGCCGCTGCTCATCCTCAATCCGCTGTCGCCCCCGGGCTCTTTCTGTTGTGTCAAAATGCAAAATTCAATTGTTTAGCCCTTCCGTGAGAGGCTGGCGAGGGGTTGCCCGTTCCCAGTTGCCCGTTCCCTGTTCCCAGTTCCCCGTTGAAGTGGATGGCAGTGCGGGAAGGTGAGTATCAGTAATTTGGGAAACAAAAATTGACATAAAAATCCATTTGTCAGCCCCTTTCAGATTAAAATCAAGGATTTAAAGTGTAATTTGATGCAGGAGCAGGGGCGCAGGCACAGGCGCAGGCAGGGGCACAGGCAGGGGCTGCGATTGCGATTGCGATCAAAAAGAGCAAAAGCGTGACCCCAGCAAAAAAAATCACACAACAGCGGAGGAGGATGAAGAAAGCCCCCCCCCCCGGACAACACCAATAAATGACAACAAACACACCCCTCGGTGCGCCCACCAGCCAGCCAGCAGCCAGCAGCCAGCCAGCCACCAGCGAACATCCTTAACATCCCATCAGCATCCGGCAGGAGTGGGTCGAGTGACTCTCCTGGCTGGGGTGGCTCGAAGCAGGGCTCTAACCCGAAACGGAAGAGTGATTTTAACGTGACTCCTGCGGCAAGAGGATGAGCAACACACACTGGAGGGTGTCCTGCCTGCCCTCTCGATTCTCCTGAGTGCTATTTTATGCTGAAGTGTGCCAGACGCACTGAACCAGTACCAGTAACAGCAGCAGCAGCAGCAGCAGCAGCAGTGGCAGTGGCAGCTTCCCGGTAGCTCCCCTGCCCAAAGGATGTGACCACGACGGCGCCACCGTGGAGTTTCGAGAGGGGGGAGAGCAGCAGGGGAAGCAGGCAGGGAAGCCGTGCAACCGGTTGAGTCCATTAATCATTTTCTAATTTGTGGAATGCAGAGTGCGGGCGTCTGCCCTGCCCTGCACCGGGGGGTGGGGCAAGCAACATCATCCCCCTTCTGCTGCGTCGAGGGGCAGGCACTGGAAATGAAATGAAATTCTCACATCTGTAATTTGTTAAGTGCGTTTGTTATTCCACCGAATTATTTCACTTTTATGGGTTAAGTGCTTTCCGAGTTACGAGGCTGCTCCTGCTCCTGCTCCTGTTCCTGTTCCTGTTCCTGTTTTCGTGTCTCTGTTTTGTGTCGCAGTGTCCTTGGGGCTATGCCGTGGCTGTTGTCTGCCGGCTTCCCCAGGCGATTGACATTAATTAGTTGTCTGGGAATTGGCCTCCCCAGCGGCTGCCAATGGTGCGAGTTCCAGGAAGATCGCAAGGATCATGGGAGCTGGGAGCTGGGAGCCAGCTCTGTGGCTCTGATGCCTGTGGCTTCCTCCGCATGTTTGATCCTCGCAGCATAATCATCAAACGGAGATGCAGAGATGCAAGATGTCATCATCGATCACAACACAGAGCCACAGAGCCACAGACTCCGCTGGAAATCAGACAACTGTAAACTAATGACATTTGCCGAGTCCATTCATTCGCTCCCCCTGCAGCTCCCTGTGGTCTCAATGCGCATCCACTTACAAATGGGAGAAGGTCCTGGCAAACGAGGGTTGTTCGAGTCATTTGTTTGTGTTCGAGTGCTTCGAGGACCCTGCCTGTCCAAATATGCGGCAGCTTGTAACAATTACCAAATGACACCCTCGACAATCGGCAAATGGCCAAGGACACCACTCGGCACGGGCACGGGCACAAGTGACAACAAAATGCGCAAATAATATATAATACATAATGGAATGGAATGGGGAAGGGGATGGGTTGGGTTGGGCGGGAAATCCACTTGTCGCTAAATCAATGGCAATATTTCCACCATTAGTCGCTTGTCCCTGCTTCTCGTCCGCTGATGAAGCAATCAAGCGGGAGGGAGTTAGAGTCAACTTAAAACTCACTTTGAGGGTAAAATTTATGAGCTGGAAGTGCTTTAACTCCCCCTCCTCCGCTGGGATACGATGGGGTTGCATGGATTCAGTTGAACTGCGACACTGAGACTTCATGCTGCATCCTCTACTTGCTGAGAGTTTCTCCTCTTGGAAAACTCTCGCTGCCAAAAGGATCTGTTGCTAGCAAACCCTTGAAGATCTCTTTCTGTCATCTCTTGCCACAAGTCCCACACTATCCCTCCCCAAGTGCTGCAGCTGCTTGGAAAAAGCTTTCCCCTCCCCCATGGAGAAATGAAAAACCGACAA
Source organism: Drosophila subobscura (assembly GCF_008121235.1). NCBI lineage: Eukaryota > Metazoa > Arthropoda > Insecta > Diptera > Drosophilidae > Drosophila > Drosophila subobscura. The sequence continues at coordinate 16,647,550 of NC_048530.1, read as the reverse complement.
CATCTGTCGATGTTTCTGCTGGGAGAAGCTTCGTTTGGGGCGCAGGCAGCAGGCAGCAGGCGGCAGGCAGTCAATATGATTTGTGATTTACAACAGGTTTCAATTAACCAAAAGTATCCCCCCTAGAGCACCACAGAGCCCATGCCATGTCACTGAATTTTGCATGTTTTCGGGGCCACAAATGCATAGAGAGTGTGGAGAGGGAGGAGGGAAGTGAAGTGATGTGGAGGAGACAACGGTGGCAGCTGAGAGGCGTTGACAGGGACATAAATAAACGGCGGTTAAGTATCGTGTAATGCTAGACGAATAGTTTTCGGCTCTTCGGCTCTTCGGCTCTTCGGCTCTTCGGCTGTGCGTGTAAGTGGAGATGCCGCCTCCGAGCTGCCTCCTCTGCTCCCCGGGGTAAACAGCCGCTGGCTGGCTAGCTGGCTGGGCTGGCGATGTTGCAGTTGCAACTAATTGAGAACAAGGCGGTGGCGACACAGGCGGGGCAACGCAGGCGGCATAAATTAGAGGCGAGTTCCAGTCTTAAGTGGATGATGCGTCGGGATGGGCGGCTGCTCTGCCCTGCCCTGCCTCTGATGGATTGTCAAAGCAGCAACTGGCGACAACTTTCAATTAAAAATGCATCTTGCCACCCCCTCCTACACCTCCCACACCTCCCACACCCCCGCAATCAGTCATCTCAATCCATCTATTCCCACTCTCTCTCACGCTCTCCTCCTCTGTCTGTGATCTGTAATCTTTGGGCTCATTAAATTCAAATGGAATTTGTTTCAAAGGCAGAACTTAATCCGCTCGTAAACATCTTCCAGTCCCCACCTTTCGGTCGTCGGCGTCGGCGCCGCTCCAGCAGCAGCACCAGCACCAGCTACCACCCGCTACCCACCGTTGCACTGCTCCAGCCATAAATCAGTTGTAGCTAACCCAAGGATTTGCCAGGCTCAACTCAACTCAACTCTGCGAGAAGCGAGACAGCAGCCAAAAAAAGACAGTGAAAAGCACAGACAAAGCGCGACTGGGGGAATACCCACTACTCACGGTCAGCACAGCTGCACAGCATTAAAGTTCCTCCTCTGACATCATATCGCTGGCACAGCATATCCCTGCAGCCCCATCCGCAGTACAGGGTACACACAAATGGACCAATTCGAATGGGAGAGCGTGTGCGTCGCCAGCGGTAGGCATAAACCTCGTAGCGAATGCTCAACCCCGTGGCCGTGGCTGGGGCTGGGGCTGGGCAGTGGCAGAAATCTAATTTCAAGCACCAGAGAGCAAGCGAGACCCAGGACTGGGACTGGGACTGGGAGCGGGAGAGGGAGCGGGAGCAGCAGGACGAGAAGCACTCCTCGTGGTGAATTTCTGTGCGCCTTTTCCACTTGGCTAGCTTAACGATTCGAACTGCTGTCAGGGTTTCGTTTCGTTTTGTTGTTTTTTTGCAAGCTTCCAGCATGCACCCACTTTGTTGTCTATTTGATGTCTTAATGCGAACCACCCCAAGCACCCGCAGCACCACCCAGCACCAGTAGGTGGAGGGGCGGGGCGGGGCGGGGTTGTGGCAGAAGGCTCGTATCATCCACCCCTCGCCCCTGCAGGTTGCCTCTTCTCGTACAATTTTAATCAAATGGATTTTCTTTCTATTTTCTATCTAATTTTCTCCCTGTACAGTACGGAAATAGACAGTCCACCCCCTGCCCCTGTCCCTGTCCCTGCCACACTCCACCCACTTAAGAGCTGACAACAGGAGCAACAATTTATTAGCTGTTCCGGGTATTAGCCGGGGCCTACAGGCAGGCAGGCGGGCATTATTCATGATTCCACGAATCGCCGGAGTTCGGGGAGTGGCAGAAGAAATTTAAATCGATCGCCAAGCAAGAGCGATATACATATGTGCGTACGTGGCCCACAATTGATCCAAAGAGGTCTTCAATCAGTTTTCGGGTGGTGCATTATTCAGTTATGTTATCCTTAGAGCCGATCCGTAGAGACTCCTCTACTGCTCCTCCCCTTTATGGCTTACAAAATTTGTTGAAATTTTTGGTATTTTAATACTGAACACCAATAACCATAAACGTATGTAATTTTTCCATAAAATTCTCAGCTATAAGCTCCGCAGCTATAAAACACAAACTGAGAACAGTTTTTGATGGAAACAGCCTATGCAACCACCATTCAAACGGTTTTGGTCTCAGCTAAGCAGTGCAGAAAAGTCCCCTTGGGGAATTGTTTGGTTCAATTTCCCTTGGAACATCAATCGGTTAATCGATACACATGGCATTTTAAAACATAATATTTAATAATTTTGGTATAATTAATTAATTTCTAACATCGAAGTTCAATAAATATATATAGAATTTATGTAAACACAGTACATAATTTTGGGGCCTCTGGAAAGGGGATTGCAGTGGTGGGGGGTGAGTGTCTTGCCCAAATAAATGGAATCAGAATCAGTCTTTTTGCACCTAGATACGAATACTCTTGCCTAAACGGTGGGCACTGGGGTGGGGAGGGGGGACTGTGGGATTTCGATTTCGTATGCATAGCATACAAAAGGGCCAACAGATGGGGAGAATATCCACGGATTAATGTTACAAATTGTGCTAGCGGAATTTCAAACCGAACTAATTGGTTATTCAACTCAACTGAATTGCTTTTCGGGCTGTGTGCGGCTTGGCTGGCGCATTGGTCCTAGAAGCGCAGGCCGTAGCGTCCCGGGCGCTTGGGCGACACCTCGGTCTCACGCTGCTGCTGACGCTTGCGTGTTGGGTAGCCAGAACTGGTGGCGGGCATGTCTCCGGCGCCATCTGCTGCGGGCGGCGGTGGCGGCGGGGTGGGTGGCACTGGAACTGGGCCCTGGGACTCGCACTGGGACTGCGAGCTGGAGGGCGATGGTTCCGCGGGCACGGGCTCGGCTGAATCCTCCAGTGGGTTCTGTTCCGGCTCCTCGCTCTCGGCCCTGGCGAAGAGTGTGCGCCGCACACTGCGCAGATGGCCTCGCAGAAGGCCGCTGACCGCTGGCTCTTCAGCCTCGTCGTCAGTCAGGGGATTGCTTGTGATGGCAGCAGACGCGCGTGCCCGTTGCCGTGGAAATGTGCGGTAGTCCTCGTAGACGGCCAGGCAAATCTCGATGTCGCGCAGGCTCAGGCTGGCTGTCGGAGTGTGGCGGTAGCCCAGCGTGAGCAGGACGTGCTGTGAGTCGCCCAGCTGAATGCCGCCGTCATTGCTGTTCCCCTCGACGTCCTCCATCACACCGCGTGCCTCGATGTACTGCAGCATGTCCATGACGTGTCGGGTCGGACGGGGAGGCGTAACGAGATGAGGGGAACTGCGCGGCAGCGCGTCCACGTCCTCCTCCATGTCATCAACCGCAAGCCGCCGTACACCAACATCCGCGTTGGCTCGTTCTCGTTCCTTCTGCTCATGGATCCGGCGGCGCACTCGATCGAAGCTGCGCCCGAAGCGCTCCTTAATGGCCACCTCCTTCGACGGAGTGCAGGGTCGGGCCTCCTCGAAGCCGATGTGCTTGAAGCGGTTAAATATCTGGGTGCGGATGAAGCCAGTCACAGCCACGACGCCCCTAATGTGGCGCCCGAAGAGGCTGAGGATGCAGTCATCGGCCAGATCTGCCCGCACCAGCCCTGTGTCCACGCCCACGATGAAGTTCTGGACAATTTCGCTGGGTGAGGGCTGCGCTGGAGCTGGAGTCCCTGCAAATTGCTCATTAGATTCTGCGGAATGAAACTCGAATCGAGTCAAGAGATTGTCTTACCCGCTGTCTGGTTGCTGCCGTTCGGGTTCATTTTGGTGCACAGCTGTTGCACGGGTGCGAAAAAGAACAATGCGTATTTCCACCAAACTGTGTAATTGGAATGACCACGAAATTAAAGTATATTAGCCATTAAAAAGAAAATTGAAAACAAAGCCAGCTTGGTTTTATCTGGCACCGATATGCCGATACACATTTTGTAGGGATGCCTGCTAACTATCGATGCATCGATATATAAACACGGTTCAAATTAATTGAGAGAGTGAATTCAAATTAGTCTGAGCAGTGATTAATGGACTCAGCAGTATCAGTTTTCATTTTTTTTATTAATATGTTCATTTAGTTTTTATGCAATTCGGGAAAGTGCGATAGTATCGATAATGACTTTTTGTGCACTCTACAAAATAACACCGACAGCGGAAATTAACAGTGTTGTTAACACTTCGGGTCAAAAAACAGCTAAGCTAGCTTTGAAAAAAGCTAGAAATATCCAGACAATTTTGATGATAGAATATCCGCAACCCGCTATTTTACAATTTATCGCGCATTAGGCAGTTGAAAATGCTAGATCTAGTGGGAAAATAGCTAAGTTGGCAACGCTGGACATTAACACATTCCGACTATCGATACTATCGATAGTACTTTTATCGTTGCCCACATTTTAGCATCAGCTGCAGCAGTCCCGGTCTTAATAAATTTTAGCAAAATGTTCAAAAAGTATGTATAAAAGATGCCGTGGGGGTTGGCGACGCAGTTGAGCTGCCACTAATTCTTGCGACTATCTAGATTCGAGGAGAAGGACAGCATCTCGTCCATACAACAGCTCAAATCGTCCGTACAGAAGGGGATACGTGCCAAGCTGCTGGAGGCATATCCCAAGCTGGAGACACACATCGATCTGATATTGCCCAAGAAGGACTCGTATCGCATTGCAAAGTGGTAAGTAATTGGTTGAGTGCCCTGCCCTGACCTGTTCTTACTGTGGGGTACAACATTTATTTATTTATTGGCTTCCCATGGCAGCCACGACCACATCGAGCTGCTGTTAAACGGCGCCGGCGAGCAAGTATTCTTCCGGCACCGCGATGGCCCTTGGATGCCGACGCTGCGCCTTCTCCACAAGTTTCCCTACTTTGTCACCATGGAGCAGGTGGACAAAGGTGCCATTCGCTTTGTTCTCAGTGGCGCGAATGTCATGTGCCCAGGCCTGACGTCGCCGGGTGCCTGCATGACGCCGGCCGAGAAGAACACGGTGGTGGCCATCATGGCCGAGGGCAAAGAGCACGCGCTGGCCATCGGTCTGCTCACACTCTCCACAGAAGAAATGTAAGTGGCCAAAGAGAGAGAGAGAGAGTACGCCACATGGGTTGGCTGTTCCACATTTTACACATAAAAATCTCCTTTCCCTTCTTGCTCCGCAGTTTGGCCAAGAACAAAGGCATTGGCATTGAGACGTACCATTTCCTCAACGACGGCCTTTGGAAGTCGAAACCAGTGAAGTAAGCAGATAATCAGCACAGGACCCGGAACCGGACCCGGAGCCCTACACAAGCGGCCCACACGACATGCGGCCGTCGCTTTTAGTCTGAGAGCAAAGAATGGTTTTCTTTTGTTTTTTTTTTATATGCAAACTGAATCCTCCTGATCATAATTAACTTTTTTTTATTGTCTTAATTTTAAATTGTCAGTCAAACTATTTAAGCCGATGCAAAATACAATTAATGGCATTTAAACAGAATGTTCAGGAAGCAACCACCTGTGGAGGAGGATCAGTTCGAAGAGGGCTGTGCAGGAGCGTCGCAAGTTGAAGTTCGGATTTAACCAGGACACTGCCTGTGGCTCATGCAGCTTTTCGGAGTTGTGCCACATTTGGTGCCGCTGGACGAGTCGGAGGCAAGTTTAGTAGCTTTATCGAACAGAGTCTGACTCGATACTCGTCTAATGCTCGCCAAATTTACAATTGATTCAGTCCTTAGTTTGAACAGAGCATTTCCATGCATAGCAAGTCGGGCATTATCATACCAAGGGGGAACGACTCAAAAATTTCGGCACATTTATGGCCCAGCCATTTAACCTTTCGACACCTGGCATCCCTGGGCCAGTTATCGATGCTAAAACAGCTGTTCGTAAACGATCATGCGCATCGCCAAAATTGAACGGTTATGGCTGTTGAAACAGCTGTTCGTCCACGGTCATGCGCACCGCCTAGAACTAACGGTTATAGCCGTGCGCTCTGCGTAATGGACCGCTATTTGTTACCAGCCCTGCACAAACATTTGTGGCGTCACACGGCAACTGCAGCAGCTCCAGGCACCGTACAACACGAACCGAGGATACGGCGTATCCATACGCTCGCTCACACATCAAACCACAAGTGGCAGCAGCAGCAAGTAAAAAAAAGTTGTACAATTCCAACTCACTCATCCGACATCCGCTTTCGAGGAAGTTCAATATGGTAAATGGCAAAAGGCTGTGAAAAAGTGAAACAAACATTCAATAAACCATGGAAAAGTGTACATATTGTGAAAAGTAACTGTGCTTGTGGCATATGGAATGAAGCAGCATTGAAAAATCACCGTTGCAGCCAGTGCAGTGCGTGCGTGTGTTTGTTTGTGTTTGTGTGTGGGTGTACGAAAAGTTTTCAAGGAAAACGGATACACACTGTTTGAACTTTTTGAAGGTGCACCCGAGATGCAATGCAGTGTAAACTTTTCGAACAGTGGGAGGACATGTTGAGTCACGTACACAGATACAGATACACAGCAACGAGCGCTCTCTCAAGGGGGGTTGCACAGGGTACATATGGCGGCATCGAACATAAACAATATGCAATCCTTTCTTGGGTATTTTATTGATTTTACTCCAATTTTGACAGGCGACAGCAGTAGCAGCAGCAACAACAGCAACATCGACGCTAATTGAGTTGTTATTGATGGCGTGCAAGGCCAACAGCGCAGCAAAGGAGTCATCCGCGAACTAAGGCTCCCCTTGCACCCCCCAAAAGGAAGCACCAAACAGCAGGCAGCAGCACCAGCAAGGCCTACCCGATAAGCATAACGGAACACGACACTCCGCGAGCAACAGTACCCCCCCGAAACGAGAACCCAAGCAGCGGCTCGGGAGTTGTGATAGTGTGAGAGCGGGACGGAGAGGGTGGCCGTGGCCCTACTCTCCCAGTGCAATATGGAGGACCTTTTTCTGCTAATTATCAAGGAGTCGACGGGCACCAAGCATAACGCGTTGCGGCAGACGGCGCAAATTGCTTACGGTATGTATATTTACCATAAGTGTATGGGTGTGTGTATATGAGGTTTAGTGTGCGTGTTTCCTCGCACCTACAGGGAGAAACAAGAGAGGGAGAGCGAGAGAGCAAGCGTTAATGGTTGAGAGCGAGCTGGCGATATTGGAAACATGCAAGAACGCAATTTCCTTTCATTCTTCCTTCCTTACTTTCGTTTCGCTTGTTGTTGCCATTACAGTGCTTAATGTTCACCGTTAGTTTATGCCACTTCCTCTGTGACTCTTTTGGAGTGATTCTCTTTCCGTTGTCAGGGCATATGCGTTTTACCATCGCTTAGTCAAACTTCTGATAGTCGCTGAGGAAAAACAAAAAAGAAATTTAACATTCCATATGCAAATATCCATTCGATCACATTCGAGGCCATTTCGAGTACTAAATCTGATTAAATTGATTACAAAATAAAACATAACCAATATCTTAGGGTATTTCCCACTGTCATACTCTCTCTCTATCTCTGCCTGCTCTTTCTCTTCTCTTCTCTTTCTGATTTGTTATTGACTTTGTGGCGTTTGCTGGAGTTCAGGCAATGATTTGGTCAAGCGCGGGGGGCTCTGTGGCCCGGCGGCCCATTAGCTTTTAATCACCTTCCGCTTATCAGTGGGGAATATTATTGTGTATCCATTGGCTTGGCTCTAACGTTTAATCCCCAATGTCTGGCGATTTGTGTATTTGCAGATAAACTGTACCGCCAGCATGGCATCCACCGGGATCCGTCGCACGAGCTGCGCTCGGTCTGCTTCACGGCCCTACAGATGGCGCTGGACACCAAGCGGCCAAAGTTCATCACGATGGGCCTCAACGGGCTGCATGTAAGTGAGGGAGGAGGGAAAGGGCAGGGGAAGGGCAAGTTGTTCCGGCCGGAAATTCCGGTGCGCTCACAAAGCGGACTTATGTATCATTCGATGTGTACACAAATTTCTCTTTGAGTGCCCCCCGGAGATGAGCTAATTGCTCGAAGAATCTCTGGGGAGATTCCTTTTCGAATGTCTTTGCTTTTGTATCTATTATTTATGCACTTTTATGCACACACTCACAGCGCGTTATCAAGGACGAACGTTTCTACATTGGCCTAGAGCCCGAGGATGATTCCGTGTGGCTGCCATCGCAGCTGCTGCGTGCCACAAACGGCATCCTGCCATCGACCAGCAGCGAGGACACCGTGGTCAATGTGCTGCGGCTCTTCCTGGCCATGGCCTGCTCGCCGGCCTGCACCCTCAATGGGCGCCTGCTCATCGAGATACTCTCGCGCTGCGGCGAGTGCTGGGAGATGGGCTCGCGGGCCACCAAGGCCGCCTCCTTGGCGGCTGCCTCCCAGTGCCTGCGCACCTTCTGCGCCTTCCTCATCGAGGAGGCCGAGGAGGTGAAGAAGACGGCGCCGGCGGGCCTGATGACACAGACACAGGCCTCGGCCGTCTACAACGAGGTGATACCCGTGATGCAGTGGCTCTGCAGCCGCCTGGTCGAGCCCAACGTCAACACGTCGCCCAACAAGAAGTGCGAGAACCACAGCTCCCTCTACCTGACCGAGTGCATACTAACCCTCAGCTCGGCCCTGCCCCGCAACGTGCATGCCAATCCGCACTTCACATCCTTCCTGTGGCAGAAGTTCTGCCCCACACTGGCCGCCGCCCTGGGCTCCCCGGGACGCATCAATCTGGACAAGAAGTTCACCTACAAGTGAGTGATGGGCCGTCCATCCAGCCCATGCGATTCTTATGCGATTCTCTTCCCCCTTCTGTTAGAGATGCTCTCCACATGATTGAGAATGAGGCACGCGGCTTCTTTACGGGCCCTGGCCTGGACGGACCGCAGGCACGATGCGTCTACCTGACGGCCATACAGCTGCTGCGCATTGCCGGCGCCCACGGCTCGCTGCGTCCGATGCTGGAGGCGCTGTTCCATCGCATGCTGCTGCTGCCGGCGCCCCAGAACCGCACAGAGCCGCTGCGCTGTGTCCGGGAGATATTCAAGAGCCCCGAGCGGCTCATCGATCTGGCCGTCATCCTGTACGTGGACAAGAACACGGCCCAAGGCTGCAGCGATGAAATGGCGCTCTTCAGACTGTAAGTAAATGGAAAGGACAACCGACAATCGTTTCTCAATGCAAAACCTCATCTCTGTAGCTTGGTGGACGCCATGGAGGAGTGCGCGTATGGGGCGAGCGGTGCTGGGGGCGGTGCCTGCACTGAGGCGAGTCTTCAGGCCAGCGTCGAGTGCATGGTGGCCCTGCTGGACAGCCTGCAGGTGCTGTGCAGTGGCGAGCTGACCGAGTCGATGATCAGCGACCAGATTGTCCAGGTGGTGAACTCGCGCCACGATCTGCTGAAGGATGCCGACTACTCGGGCCCGTTGACCTACCAGAGCATGGCCCGGCTGCCGGCCCCCTATCGGGACGCCATTGTGGAGTTCCGGCAGAACGTGTTCGAGACATCGTCGGGGTCGGAGAGCGACGGCGAGCCGCCGAACGAGCAGGACGGCGCCTCCAATGGCTCGGGCGATACGGAGGGGCCCGAGGACGATGAGCACAGCAGCTCCAGTGACGAGACATCGCGCGTGGAGAACCGCTGGCCCTACTCCCACCTCGAGGCGCCCGTCATGCCCATCCGCACGGACAGCGACAACGATCGACAGCATGCCCGGGACTTTGCCCGTGCCCTGAGGCAGGATCTGGTGCCGAAGCTGCTGCGGCTGCGCAGCTGCGTCGAGCTGGACGAGGCCATGCAGGAGTTCGCCTCGGCGGTGTGCCAGGAGAACAGCATGAACTTCTCGGACTTTGACTACAATCTGACGGCCATCAATGCGGATGGCATCTACCTGGCCATCTACTCCTCGCTGCTGCTCAGCCTGCAGCTGATGCGCGCCGGCTACTACGACCAGGCGCTGCCTGTGCCCGTGTCCGTGTCCGTGTCCGTGCCGGTGGCCGCGCCACCCAACCGCGACATCCTGGTGCCCATGTCCGAGCAGCAGTTCGTCACCTCCGTGCAGAACACGGGCGTGCTGGTCTACCTCTCATCGCCGTGGCTCTGCGAGCTCTATCAGTCGGTGACCATGTGCAACATCCTGGAGGCCATGACGCGACAGCAGCTGGAGGGCACTGGGCCACGCTGCGCCCTCGTCGACATGCTGTGCGATGCGGGCGGCCTGGGGGCCACACAGATGCTGTCCGAGTGGCAGCGCCTGCAGACGGCCACCCAGGTGAAGCACAGCGACGACGAGCAGCACGACAAGCGGCGGGAGGCGGCCAAGAAGCTGTGCCGCCGGCTGCTCACCTGCTGCTGGGACTCAATGGTGATTGTGCTCAGCTCGGGGCTGGGCGATCTGCAGACAGCGTCTGCCTCCAACAAGCTGGTGGCCCTCTCCAAGCGCACGCTGAGGGTCAAAGCCAAGGCGAACAAGTCGAACGGCGAGGCGCTCTACGCCATGTGCCTGGATGGACTGCATTCGGTAAGCATTTGTCTGCTCCAAACAGAAACCATCAATGATTCTGGGTTCCCCCTCTGCCCCTGCTGTAGGCGGCGACGCTCAGCAACAGCCTCAATCTGCAGCATTTGGCTGGCAAGATTCTCAATCTGTTGGCCTCGAATGTGTGCCAGACGACGGGGCCACGGATCAGCGCCAGCCAGGCCATGTCCATGGATGTGGTGCTCACGGGTGGCCTCAATCTGGGCAGCTACAGCGCCGACTGCTGGCCGAGCATCTTCGCCGTGTGCCGGCACGTGAGCCAGCTGGAGCATGAGATATTCAGCATGCAGAATCCATCCATATCGGCATCGCCGGGCAGCAGTCGCAGGGACCTGGAGACGGGCGAGAAGCTGAGCAATGGCAATGCCCAGGACAAGCTGAATCTCTCCTCGATACCCATCGATGATGATGAGACGTGGTAAGGTTGCTCGCCCCATAAGAATCTTCTCGCTAACTCGAACTCTCTCCTGCCATCACAGCGTGGATGTCTATAGCTTCCTGCAGGCGCCCATGCAGAGCCCCAACACGAACATCACCTGCATCCTGAAGGTCTATTCGGGCACCAATGAGACGGTGCTGCTGAGCCAGTGTGACACCTCCAAGGTGCTGTGCGCGCTGTCCCACCAGGCGGAGAATCTGTTCAGCGATGCGGCGGAGCGGCTGAGTCTGCCGTCGCTGTGCCAGTTCCTGAAGCATCTGTGCCGCGCCTCGCGCGACCAGCTGTACAAGAGCCAGGTGGCGCGCAAGGGCACACGGATCTGGTGGCCCAGCAAGGGCTGGAAGAAGCTCGACTCGCTGCCCATGTCGCTGCTGCTGCACCGCATCGGGGACGTCACGCTCAAGGTGTTCCGCAGCTCGCGGCCGCTGCTGCACGTGCTCAAGGTGTGGGCCATCACGGGGCCGCATCTGATGGACGCCGCCTGCCACAGGGATCGCATGATCTCGAAGCGGGCCATCGAGTACATACACGACATCATCACGGCCCTGCTGGTGGAGCAGTCGGAGCTGCCGTACTTCCACTTCAACGAGGCCCTGCTGAAGCCCTTCGAGAATCTGCTCAGCATGGACACGGACGTGGATGTGCAGGACCAGATTGTGGCCTGCCTCTACGAGGTGGTTGAGGCGCATCGCACCGAGATACGCTCCGGCTGGCGGCCCCTCTTCGGCACCCTGCGCAACGCCCGCAGTCGGATGCTCAACATGAGCAACATCATCGACATCTTTCGCGTGTTCCTCGACTCGGACAACACGCTGGTGTTTGCCAATGCCGGACTCGACTGCATCCTCTGTCTGCTCTCGTATCTGGAGATCTCTGGCGGTGGCAGCAACAACAATAACACTTGCAGCGGCACCAGCAACGGAGCGGGAGGAGGAGCAGGAGCAGCTGGTGGCGGCGGCGGCGGCGGCGAGGAGGAGAACGCGTTTAGGCCGACAGACTTTCTGCACGAAACGCTGCGCTTCCTGGAGCGCTGCTCGAGCATTCTGGGCTTCATGTACAGCATGCCCAAGTGCCCGAACTTCCACTCCACCTACAAGATCAAGGGCATCTCGTACACGCACATCATCGACGCGAACATACCCAGCTCGATGGAGAACTTTACGTACTTCGGCAACGACTATCTGCAGACGCGCAACGAGCAGTACATGATCTCGTACCGCTCGCTGCACATCGACAAGGACACCATTGTGAAGATCGACGAGATGGACAAGCCCTCGGGGGTGCTCAAGGTGTGGTTCCTGCTGCTGGACGGCCTCACCAACTCCCTCATCGTCTGTCCGTACTCGCACCAGGCGCCCATACTGCAGACGATCTTCAAGCTCTTCAAGAACCTGCTGGCCACGCCGGGCATCGACTTTGGCTTCTATTGCATCAACCACTTGCTGGTGCCCATGATCCAGGACTGGCTGCGGTACATCAACAAGACGGGCGCCACCTGGCAGCTCATCGAGAAGAACTTCAAGCACTGCTGCTGCATGACCACCGATCTGGTGGTGGAGTTCATCGAGAAATCGGTGCCCGAGCAGCGTCGCCTGGGCGCTGGCACCAAGACCCGCCTCGCCCAGATTGTCCATCCCGCCGATAATCTCATCTACTCGAAGCTCAAGTTCGTCACGGAGCGAATCGAGCAGCAGGAGCTCCCGAATCTGAATCTGAATCCCACGACACAAACGGCGACAGACAGCAGATACGACAGCAGCTCCAGCTCCGCCAGCGAGGAGCAGCAAAAGGGCGGCAGCGGCGGCGTCTCGGGTGTGGCCCCTCCCCCGGCTGGGGGCAGCAGCAGCAGCCTCATCGAGTCACCCACCAAGATCTCCAGCTCGGCCACGCTGGCCCTCAAGCAGCTGCTGCTGGTCCTCATCGAATGCGCTGCGCAGTCGCAGGAGGCGATTGCCCGCATCTCGGTGTCCTGCCTGAAGCACGTCATCCTGTCGACGGGCATGCTGTTCAACGAGTCGCAGTGGATGATCGCCTGCTCGGCCATTCATCGGGCCTGCACCGTGACCATTGCCCCGCTGCGGCAGCTCTCGTTCGCCTTCCACGAGAAGTCGAACAGCTTCTACGGCGACTGTGCCAACGTGAAGGTGGCCGCGCGACGCGACAGCAGCCTCGAGGAGCTGGCGCGCATCTACTCGCTGGCCCAGCAGGTTTTCCTCTCGGACAATCAGCGGGAGCCTGGCCAGGGCCAGGGCCAGGGACCCAGTGGCGGCCCCAGTGGCGGTGCGGGCAGCGGCCAGTGCAAGCTGTCGGACGATCGGAGCTACTCCTTCCTGCTGTATCCGCTCAACAATGGCTTCAACTCGAATCTGGACAACTTTGTCATACGGATTCCGTTCAAGAACCTGGTGGTGGGGCTGCTGGCCAACCAGATGCTGCTGCAGCTGGTGGCCAAGCTGCTGCTGTCGCGCCTCAAGTGCGTGCCGCAGGCGGTGTCCACGTGCATCTTTGACAACTATGCGGGCGCGGCGGCGACGCCCAGTCACGACTATGACCTGGACTTTCGCTCCAAGGAGATTCTGCTGCGCTGCGTCAAGCAGTACCTCATGTCCGCCCTGGAGTTCGACTCGCGGCCGGGCCTCAAGTTCCTCATGCAGAAGGTGTCCAACATCGAGTACGCGGCCAATCTGTACAAGCAAATGACCTCCTCCTGGATGATCTACTACATAGCCCTCGTCGACTCGCACCTCAACGACATTGTGGTGTACAACCTGGGCCCGGAGGATCTCAACTTCATCCTCGAGTCGTGCTCGCGCCTGAACACCACCACCGTGAAGAAGAAGGAGAACTTCGTGCGGTATCTGTTCTGCCTGCAGGACGCCTGGAATCTCGTCTGTGAGCTCTACCTCAGCAACTCGGCCCTGCACGATCTCGAGTCGGGCTCCAGCAGCAGCAGCAGCAGCAAGCGGGCAGTGCCAGAGGCACAGTCTGCCGCGGCAGCGGCAGCCAAGAAGCCGCCAATGGCTGCACCGCCGCACCATCCGCACCCACATGCCCACACCCATCCTGGCCACGTGCACCCGCATCAAATGGTGGGCAAACCCATGTGCATCTCGCTGAACGGGAATGGCAATGGGTCGGGCGCTGATGCGGAGATGACCGAAGCCGCCGGATCGGGTGGATCGCCCAGCAAGTGCGTGCAGCTGCAGGAGGAGGAGAACGTGACGATGACGACGCTGATCAGCGAGTTCCAGCCCAAGTGCCGCAACAATCCGTTCGACACGAATCGGCAGGCCAAGTCCGAGGCGGAGTCCATTTCGCCGGAGATCGAGCAGCAGCGGGCCAGCAGCATTCTGAAGGACTCCAACTACAAGCGGGCGGCTCTCGCCCAGTTGGTGGTGGCCTCCATGGAGCTGCTGCGCTCGCTGCCCGGCGAGGCCGAGGAGAATCTCAAGCTGCTGATGACGCCCACCATACGGGAGGCCTTCCGGCTCGTCCAGCTGCAGGGCAACGAGCTGAAGGTCAACCAGTTTTAGGCAATGCTTGTTGAGTTTTATTTTGATCTGTAGGCGCAGCTAAAACACCGGCCCCTACTTAGGATCCATTGAACAGAATCCTGCTACCAGTTATCCCAGTTCCAATCCCCAGTCCTAGTCCCAGTTCCAATCCCCAACCCAATCCGAATCCCAATCCCTTTTGCCAATGGCTAAACTACAGCTACGTCTGCAACACGAACTGCTCACGCCCTGTGCCACTCACGACTCTTTCTCTCACTCTCTCTCTCTGTGTGTATCTTTATCCGTATCCGTATCCGTATCCGTATCCGTATCTATGTGTCTCTCTGTATCTATTATTCGCCCGCAGTTCCCTAGCACAGCAGGCAAAACCATTTCAAAGTAAAAGCTCAACATGTCAGCCAGCACAAAGCAAACAAAGCAAAACGAAACGAAAAGGAAGCAAAGGAAAAAATATCACAAAAGATCACTTCTAAAGAAGATGAAGCAGTAGATGACTAGAAGAACTAGCGCTAAGCAGCAGCAGCCGCAGCAGCAGCAGTACGTCAAGAACGTGTGTAGTCCTGTAAATTATATTTAGTCGAAAAACTCTTTCTCTCAACCTGAAACCCGTCCTGAAAGCACTTTCCCCTTGCTCCCCAATATACGTGTATTGTAAAGAACTGTTAGCTAGCACTCTCCCCGCCCCGCCCAAACGGATTCCCTTTCCCTATAGCCACCCAAAGACAAAATATAATCTAATATATAATATATGATATTTATAATATGCATTAAGATTATAGCAAAAACTGTAAACGTATATGTAAAACTTATAGTGAATGTTAACTAAAACAAAATCAGTGCCGCCCATTAATCCACGATTACCACCATTAATGATTAGACAACAAAAAGTACAGCCTAAAACATACGATACATACATACATATATGTAGAGACATACGATACATACATACATGTATATGTGTGTACGAGTAGTCCCGTGCTGCCTTTCAAAACTTGCATACCTATGGGGTACCCGTGGGGTACCAAACCAACAAAGGAAAACCTATAACCTCCTGCACTATCCGAAGCTTATTAGCCTCTATCTAGCCTATGTTTTCCGAAACTGCAAACGAACCCAACCCCAGATCAGCTGATCCCAAGTCTCCGCCCAAGTCTAGAGTCAGAATCAGTCCCAAATTACCTTTCAAAAGGAAACGCACTCCCACAGCCTGCGCTACATTATGCTATATAAAGATCTAAAGAGTTATATGTCTATATATACACACATTACTTATACATATGTATTATACATAGTTGTACTCGATGTTGTAAATGTCTAAACGGATAAAAACAGAAGCATTTTTATATGTGAAAACTATTAGCAACAGCGCTACAAATCTATACATATAGCAAACGTATACATATATACTATATACATAAATATATTTATTTATTTTCGCTTCGTGGTATATACACATAACAATATACATACATGCAAACATATACTATATACATATATAAAGAACTATGTACTTGTGTTATTTACTTGCCCCCCCTCTCTGTCACTTTAAGTACTCGTCTCTCTCCCTTCCTCTCTTTCTCTCTCCTTGTCTGAGAATCTCTAACTGTATCTCGTTGCTATCTAACTGTAAATTGTAAGTGCGAGAAGAGAGTGCAAAGTGCGCAAAGCTGTCTGGAAAAAAACGATCATAGGACCGCACCGCACCGGATTGTGGTATGGGAGGAGGTCGTACTTCATATGATAAGTTAGTACTAAAACTCTCCAAGAGTGCATATGCAATGTGGAATGAAAATAAATGATTTAACAACGCTTTCGCAACTTTACTAAACAATTTCAATGAGTTTTCGTTTCTATTGGGAGAAATTCTTGCTACTTCACCAATCCAAGAAGGCTGCAGAATGTTATTCCCAGGCAATTGCTAATTCTCAAAGATAACTGATGGCCTCTGAGACATATTTTCAAACTGCGGAATGTGCAAAGGGTATTGTTAGATGGGTTTCCATACATATAAACATATTTATATGATTTATAATACTCACATGTATAGACAAGCGACCCTCCTGGTTTCTTTCCTGCAGATATGGGTTTAATTAATGTTGTCGGCGCTTATTTCGTTGATTGTACTCCTCCTGCGCTAATGCAAAAGCCGCCAATCTCACTAAAAATAATCTCCTGCATGGATCCATTTTGCTTTCATTGTTATACCCGGTACTCGAAGAGTAAATAGGGTATATTGTATTTGTGCGGATAACGGTTGCATGTAACGCACAGAAGGAAACGTTTCCGACCCCATAAAGTATATATATTCTTGATCAGCATCAATAGCCGAGTCGATTGAGCCATGTCTGTCCGTCCGTCCGTCCGTCCGTCTGTCCGTCTTGTTTGTCGGCTAGTTCTCAGAGACTATAAGAGCTAGAGTCACCAAATTTTGGCACCAGACTGCTCTATGCTCACACTGAAACCAGTGTATTTCAAAAATGAGCCCCGCCCCCTTCCGCCCCCGCAAAAGGGCGAAAACCTCCCAGTTAGTTACTTGGCGACTGAAAAATGAATTGCGGTTTCATAGCATCCAGATTTTGACACAGTGAAAAAACATGGAAACCAGTTACCTTCTACTGACTTCTGTTCGCCTGGTACTTGGTCTGAAAATTTTCCAGTTTTCGGCCATTTCAGTGAAGCAATTTCAAAAGTTCACAGTGGGGTCCCAACACAGATCGGCCAATTCTCGAACTACGTTATTTTAGTTCCAGATCGCGTGGGCGCCACTGTGCAAAGAGGTGACAGTCAAAATTTGACAAAAATAACAGGAGAGATTTGTTTTGTTGTTTTCTCCTTATTTGTAGTCCGTCCAGGATGTGCCACGCCCCCTCGTGATCGGCACAATGTCCTGGATCCTTTGCGACCAGTTCGGGTGCAAGGACATTAAGGATAATGCCATTTTCACGTTGTTTTTTCTTTTTAATCTCTACAAGGCTCTAGCTCAGCTGTTTCCTGTCGAAAAAGAACATGTCACGTCTCCTCGGGATCGGGAAAATGTCCCGGATCACTTCGGGTGCTAGGACATTAAGGATAATGCCATTTGAATATTGTTTTTCTATATAATCCCCTTCAACGCTATAGTGTTGTTGATGTAGATGACAGATGAAGAAAAAATGTAAAATTTGACAAATAACCGCTAAGTTGCAGATGTAGTACTGAGTGCCGGGTATAAAAGTTGTGACGCGTAAGAAGCGTCTCACACGTCCCTTCTCGTTTTATTAACCTTTTATTCAATTTTCACACATTTTCAAAAAGGTAAACAAAACAAACGGCTTCCTGAGAAGTGTAACCGTACGGAATGCGGCTTTCGCCTCTGGTCACACTCTGTCGATGGCAAAATATATTGCAGTTATATTTGCAGTTTGAGTAAACTTGTATTCATGTAAACAGTATCCAGCAAAAAGAGTAAGGATTCATTATTCTGAACAAATTATAGTTTCAGGGCCCAGAGTCTTAACTTGCTAGTAATATTATATAGAAGATCAAAATCGAGGAACATGATTTAAGATTCGGACTATTTATGGTATATTTTGAAAATAAGAAGGTATATTTTGGTATATTTTTAAGGGTCGAATGGTATACTTGATTGATACGTCCGTGGTCACACTGGCTGCGTGGTTTGTTTCGCGGGTTACACACTTTACAAATAAAAAGTTCGTAAACAGAAGAAGTGGTGCGCCGGCGTAAAAGTGTTTATGAGTGCACAAATAGCAGTATTACGTGCACATGTACTTTCCTGACAGCTTTTTTTTGTTTTGTTTACTGTGCAACTGTTGTTTAAATTTGCGTAAAGGAAAGGCACACCGAAAGTGTTGAAAGTGTTTCAATTTTCCAGTGCACCTGCTCTGTCCCGTCGTCTCGGCTGAGTGCGCTGGCACTTCAAGCCACAAAAGTGTAAAGTGCATGCGGCAGCACTACCCTCGGCGATCTTTTTGTTTTTGTTGCTATTCGCGTCGCTGAATCTGCGATTCCCGCGCCTCCGCCGACGCGCAGCCACCAACCCAACAGATTCTCCAAAGCAAGAATTTGCGCGCTTCTTTGTGATTGTTGCCGCGCTCTAATTGCAAAAGTTTCGCGCGTGTGTGTGTTGCCATTTTGGTTTTTTGTTTTCTGTTTTGTTTTTGTTTGGCTCTCCTTAACTTTAAAACTTGTGCTGCTTTTGGACGCCCCACCGCACCGCAAATGAGGTAAATACATATAAATGCATGCATGTGTGTGTGTGTGTGCTGCAGCCATGGGGATGTGCAATGTCTGTCTGCATGTTCTGGCGTGCTTCTTTCCATGCGTACACATGTATGTGTGTGCGAGCGTGTAATGTGACGCTTTAAGTTTGCCGTTGCTTGGCATCCATCCTCCTTCCACCAAACCGCTACAGGCACGGGTGTGTAAGTGTGTGTCCGTTTGTTTATGTGTGTCTAAGCTGCTTAACGGGCGACACAATTTGTGTGAGAAGAGAAGTCGGAGATATTATTAATAAATAATGCATTAATTGTGTCGCGGCCTTCAATTGTTGTGACTCTTCTTTCTGATTTTGTTGTCTGTTGTTGATTTGCTCTAAATACTTTTAAAGTCTAGCCCAAAACGCAGAAGAAGAAAAGAAAGAGCAGCGACAAGACGAAAGAAGAATACAAAAACAACTCTGCATGCATGTACATATGTATGTATGTATGTACATGTGCGTGTGCACTGTTTGTTCCTGTCCCTGTCTCTCCTTGTAACCTGCTTCTAACTGGAAGAGCACGAGGTTTGCGTCGCTGTCTCTCTCTCGCTCTAAGGAAGAACTGCTGTAAAGCCCCGTAAAGCAGAAAGCAGTGCACACTAAAGGGACAGGCTCTCTCTCTATCTCTCTCTTTCTCTGAGCGAGCGCTGTCTCTGGGGGGAAAATGAGGAAGAAAGTTCCCTGTTGCCGTTGCCGGAAGAAAGTTGTATCCGTGCTGTCTCTCTGTATTAACGTGTCCCAGCCTATGCTGCCCCTCCCCCTCCCACCATTATGATTGAACATCTGAATGACTGATTGATCATTGCAGCGACACCCAATCTCTTATGCAATACCCGCGCTGGCAATTGGGCATTCGAGAGGAGTGGGACTGTGAGAGCACCTGGCCGGCCAAAGGCGCCTGTGGTGAGGCATGAGGCAGCCAGCGGCAGTGGCAGCGGCAGCGGCAGCCGCAGCTGAGACTTTCAAATGACTGAAGCCTGAGTTGTGGGCCAATCGGTTAATTGCATTTCCTGCCCAAAGCCAGCCTCGTCATCGCGGCCATCATCATCGTCATAATCGCGCTGTTCCCCCCATCATGATGAGGCGTTAATTGTGCTTTAATTGCCCGGACAGTTGCCTGTGGAATGGCCAAACAGTTGCCGCAGTCGCAGTTCCAGTTGCAGTTGCAGTTTTGGCTGCAAATTGCAAAATGCAAAATGGAAAATGCCAATTCGAGCTGCGCGTATCTCATATATACACAAAATTGAAATTATAATGCAGCAAAGCTGAGGCTGCCGCCTGCGGCTGCCCAAAGCACACACAGACAGACACAGACAGGCAGTGCCACTGCCACAGAGCCAGAGCCAGAGCCAGGCTCCTTTTGTAACCCAAGCGACGACGAGGACGGGCTGCTGCAGTTGTCTTTGGCCTGGGCAACCAGTTCGCCTCGCCGCCCAGTTAGCCTCAAATGGCATTTCTGCCAGGCAGACAGACAGACGGACAGGCGGCGGCGGCGGCGGCGACTCTCGGACTGGTTGAATTTTCTTGGCTGCTTGTCTGGCATTTGTAGGATAAGCCAAGCCAAGCCAAGCCAAGCAAAGCAAAGCGAAGCGAAGCCGCCTTTCCAGTCAGCCTGCCTTCCTCCCAATAGGCAAACGACTGCTGCCTGCTGCTGCTGCCTGCTGCCTGCTGCTGATGTTAATTTTTATAATCGGTATTTGTGGAGCAGGCTGGAGGGCTGGGGTCCAGAAGTACCCCCCAGATCCACATGGCAGGATCCAGTTCTCAGCTCTTACGCTCTTCCGATCGATCCACCGACTTTCATGGCAAATCGAGAGGAAAAAGAAGATGTCTTTGCAGGAGAGCGAAAATGGCCGTGGACAACTTTCGCTGCAGTTCGGCTCTCTCGAGGTGCGGATGATGATCTGCAGATGGTCGAGAGTCAGCAGCAGCAGCAGCCGCGCCCTGACAATCCAGTTTCTGCAACTGCAACTCCCACTCCCACTACACCCCGCCTGTGTGCGGCAGCTGGGCCTCCCAGCTGGCAGCTGCTGCTGCTGCTGCTGCTGAGCGTGGGCCCAACAGAGGAGGGCCTCTGTCAGTCAATTAAAACAACTGCCACAAGAAATGAAAATGAAACCGAAACCGAAACCGAAACAGCAAACGAAACATCAATTTATGCAAAACAATTCAATTTTTGCGCGCCATTTCAGCGGTCATTTACCTGTCGGCGCATTAGGGCCAACGCCAAGCGAACTGAACGTACTTGAAACGAGCAGCCAGCCAGCCAGCCAGCCAGCCAGTTAGCTTGTCTTGTGCTTCGTGTCACGCCTCGAAAGCCAAAAGCTGTTGCAATGTTTCACACGCTGCGCGAGTGGGTGGCTGGCTGGCTGGCTGGCTGGCTGGATTGGATGGGTAGAGGCAGCTGCCAGCGACTCTTTTTGCCTGCTGCAGGTGTGTGGGAATCTTGGCCAAAATAGCAAAAGTTCAATAGCAGGCACAGCAGCAGCAAAACTGTTGATTGAGGCGGCGATTGTGGCTGACGCAATATTCGTACATGAAGAGAGAGGGGCAGGGGGAGAGGCTCCTCTGGCACGCAATCACAGAAAAAAGTAAAAAAGTAAACAAACAAACGAACAAACAACAGAGCTCTGAATGATTCGAGGCGCAAAATGTAAATTGCTTGGCAGTGGCATGGCTGCTGATTACTCCCCTTCCAGCGAGCGCTATTGCCACATGCCACATGCCGCATATGAGACATTTAATGGGCAGATGTTGTCATGCAGCTGGCAGATGCCGAGATGCCGAGCTGCCGAGGCGCCATTGCATAAGGCAATGTGCCAGCGCCATCCTAATTGGCAGAAGGTGAAAGCCAGAGCCCAGAGCCCAGAGCCCAGGCCTCAGAGCCAATCCTTTGGCGCATTGTTAATGTTCTGCAATTAAAATGAGGCAGAGTAAAAGTTGTGTGCCCCCAGCTTTCTCCCAGACGAAGCAAGGAGCCCCGCAGTTGCTGTTGCTGCTGCTGCAGCTGTGCAGCCAGCACAGAGGAGCCGCTTCCTTGCACACGACAGAGGCAGCGGCAGCGGCATTTGGTATTTATGGAGTCGACTGGCTGGCAGCCTGGCAGCATCACGATTATGGTCATGGCTGTGGCTGTGGCTGTGGCGCATCCTCCTCCTGTCTGCTTGTCTGCTTGTCTGCTGTTTGGTGGCATAACCCACGTTTGACATTGCCTGCAACTTTGGCGATAAGCAACACACAACATACGAGCGAGCGAGCGAGGAGTTTCACCAGAAAAATGCCTTCCTCGCTGCGCGAGAGGAAGCGTCTTCAGTGTGGAATGGCGGGGGGCACTTAGATTATCGACAATTTGTCACGTTGTCAGTCGTGCGTTTGCCTGATTGCAGCCAGGCAGCATCAGCATCAGCATCGGCATCGGCGGAAGTAAAAGCATTTGCAGGTGCTGCACCAGCCAAAGGAGGATGCCCCAATCCGATGGATGGGTCTGCCGTCTGCTGTCTGGCCAGTGAAATTCCACAGAAATTTCTCTTTTATTTATTGTAATTTCAATGCCAAGCAAACGGCTCAACGTCTCTGCCAAAGTATGGAAATTATTTTGCTTTGAAGGGAAAATAAATTACGAACAAGAAATACGTGCAAATATTTCCAGTGGCCTGTGTTCAGCAATTAAAGCGTGCTCAATGGCCAAACCCACACACCAATAATGAGGCGAGAGACTGTCGCTCAGTGCAACAAAAGACTTGGGCAACAAACGCGACGATTGTGGCAAGTGCCCCGCGCTTTGGGGCTTGGCTTCTGCTCCAATTGCGTCGCGCTTCCTCGCATCAATATTCGACATTAAAGTAGAATCCGCAGCTCAGCCTGCGCTTGAGATTTATCGAAAAGAAAGCTGCAAGTGGTTGGGCGGCAGCCCAATTGGCAAATGCCCGTAATTCAATGACATTGTGGGCCCACTTATCCCACATCCGTCTGCAGTTTGTCAGCGGGAGATTGATGGCAATTATCGGAGCCACAGCGCCGCTGCATGGGCCCCATGCCGAGCAAGAGCCAGCAGCTACTTGAAGGTATCCTATCCCATCCCATCCATCCATCCATCCATCCATCCGTTTATCGATCAGCTCTGCCTCTGCCTCTGCCTCTACCCTTGCTGTGTGCTGCCCCTTCCTGCCGCTTCAACACTTAATAACAATGGAAGGAGGCAAGAGGCAAGAGGCAACAGACAGAGTAATAATAATAATGATAATCAGTTTCTGTGGCCGCAGCAAATTATTTGGCAGTTACAATTAAGTTTCGAGCAACAACTGCAGCAGCAGCAGCAGCCACAACCACACAACCGCCCAACCCCACAAACGAAAGTCCAAAACTCTTTGACGGCCTTTCACCTGCGCTCCACTTGAGCCCCCGTCCCCCGTCCTCCCTCCTACAATTAGTTCTAATGAGTTGTTGCTGCCTGCTTTGGCACTTCCTGTCACGCCTCTGCGGCATGTTGACACTTTCCGTACGGTTTCCGTTTGGCAATTGCTCAGCTTTCAGCTTTTCGGGCTGAAATTGAATTGAAAAAGTGCTGAGGCAGGCAGCAAACCCAAACCCAACCCCAACCCAAGAGCTGCTTTCTGACCATTGCCTGCTGATTATTACTTTTATTTCCATACACACTTTTAATGCTCAACATTTCCACAGAAGTGTCCGAAAACAACAAGAAGCAAAGAGACAACGATTCGTCTTCGTGGTCGCAGTTTTGGATACTCTACAGATGTTGTTACCCGAAAGATTCACAAAAGATTGCATGTCGCGTGCATGACGGAATTTACAGCGATGCTCTACTCTTCAGAAAACCACATGCATGTCATGTGCATGACTAAAGCCTGGCATACAGAGGGAACGTGCTGGGCATGGCATCACGCTCTCTGCACCGAGCTGAAGCTTCTCCACATCGAAATTTCCCCGTGCAAAGCAAAGCTAAAGTGTGGCATGCCGCGGCTGGAACGGAAGGGCATCGCACACATTGCTTCTTGTTTGATTTCGTGTTTTAATTTGCGTTTCATCTGCTTAGCCAGCAGCAGCAGCAGGCAGCAGCCATGTAGCAATTATTTGAGGAGTGTTTGCCTCCGTCCGCTGCTGGACATGGACATGGACATGGACACAGACATGGACTTTCTCTGTGTACGTCTGTGCATATGTTTTTTGTTGATAATTTGAGATGTTGTCTCGGTCTTCGTCTCGGTCTCCAGCATCGCCCCACTGCCACTGCCACTTCCAGTTTCTGTTTCTGTTTTCTTTTGCTGGCAACTCACGTAGCGGCATTACAATGTTTTCGTTGCTCGCATTTCGTTCTCTTTCTCTCTCTGTGTGTGTGTGTGTGTGTGTGCCACGCCCACTCGCCGCATTGCGTGACAAGAGCGTTAAGTGTTTTCCCATTTGCCCCAGTCCAGCCCAGATTCCACATTCGTTGGACTCGCATTAGCAGCGATTCTCTTTCAATTGATTATCACGCCGCCGCCGCCTCCTCCTCCAGCTCCTACTCCTCCTCTGGGTTTTTGCTGTTGCTTCAATTTCACTTCTTTTGATTGCACAAAGTTTCACCTCAGAATAACTGACTCTCCTGCCCCTGCCCCTCTGTCGCTCCTCTGCCTGTCAATGGGGAAAGCTGAAGAATCAGTCCAAAAATCGTGTCAAATATCGACACGGGTCGCAATGGATTTCTTTGTCCAGTCCACTCCATCGATCAGTTATGTTCAGCTGCCAATTGTGTCTCCGGAACTACATGATCTGCATCCCGGCAACTTCTTAGTCACAACTGATAGCGGAAGAGCCAGCCACCGAAAGGTTGTCTCCCGAAAGGAAGAGCCATCTGTGGCACGCACTGAGGAGAGGCTGACAAGAGTGAAGTGTAGCCATGGCCATGGCCATGCCCATCCTTCCTCCTTTTTGGGAGATTTATCTCAAATATTGATCAAAGATTTCTGAGTATACATTTTCGCTCCAAACTGTTGCATTTCATCATTGGAGGAGCTGCGGCAATTACAAAACATTTCGATGCGAGTAATGGCCATGGGGAATGGGGTTACGTCAGTGGGCAAAAGGTAACTGCGGGTAGCTCCCCTCCAGTCCCTTGCCCTTGCCCGCCCCTCGCCCACCTTGTAAGTGGCTTGAACTTTGGCTCTCGAATGGCCCATGGCTGGCACTGCGCGTAAGTGATTTATTATGCCTGCTAAGATAGGATCCATCTTGGTGGGGCACTTACCGGACCGTCGGCAGTGTGGTGGTGCGGGGGGTGGGGCAGGGTTGCAACTGAAATTTCAATAATAAATTTCTATCATTTTCTCGTTTCGTTTCCTTTCGTTTGTGGCGCTGCAAGTGAAGCGTAGAATTACGTGAAAAAGTGAAATTATGCGACGACAACGACGACAACGACGACGGCGACGCTGGTGAATGTGATCCCCGGAGTGGCAGTGGCAGTGGCGCGTGAAAGCAGCCGCAACACCAGCAACCAGCCACCAGCAGCACCATCAACCACCATCATCACCATCGTTGTCGATGCGTGTGACCCAATTTTCGGTTAGGGAATTTCGAATTGCAAGTTCAAGTTTTGCTCACATTGAATTCGGGGCCACTCCACTCCACTCCACTCCTCCTCTCTGCCGCTCGCTTGTCAGTCGCTGCACGTCGCCAATCGAGGTGCGCAGGCGGGCAGGGAGGTACCCTAGCCCCCACATCCACTTACTTTCTTCAGCTTTCGCATGGAATGCGCCAAAAGTTTCGCATTGGAGATGGCATTGAAAATGCCTGCCAAGTGCTTGTCGCGTTATCGATTAACGACTGATAGTTCGATAGTTTCAGCAGAGTAATCGATCGATTGTGAAGTCAAATCAAGCCTGTTTTCCCCCTCGTTCCTTCTTGCAGCAGCCCCAACTTTCCACAATGATGACAATGACTGCAACTCCGGCCTCGATGTCGACATCGGCATCGGCATCGACGGACTGCGGCAGCAGCATGCAGGGCTCCACGACCAGCTCGGCGGGCAGCGATGTGATGACGCTGACCACCACGGCCGCCTCCTCGTGGTGCGCCATGCCGACGAGCTCCCGGCTGCGGGTCCTGCGCCTGGTGCGGCCACACCAGCGTCGCCTGCTGGTCGGTGGCCCGGAGCGTGCCAGCACCTATGGCTTTGCGGTGCGCGGCGGCAGGGAGCACGGCACCGGCTTCTTTGTCTCCCACGTGGAGCATGGCGGAGAGGCGCAGCTCAAGGGATTGCGGGTAAGTGGAGGCCAATGGAGGGGAGGCTCAAGCTCAACGGGGGTTTCATGGGGTGCTCCTTCTCCTCCTTCTTCTCCCCCGCAGATTGGCGACCAGATACTGCGCATCAATGGCTTTCGGCTGGACGATGCTGTGCACAAGGAGTTCATTCAGCTGGTGGGCAGCCAGGATCGCATCACGCTCAAGGTGCGCGGCGTGGGCATGCTGCCAGTCAGAGAGTAAGTCGGGGAAGCCCAACCCAAGCGATAGCTAAACGATTTCCCCTCACTCCCCAGTCAACCCGAGGAGCGGCTGTCGTGGAGCGTGGTGAAGCTGCCCAGCGTCAGCGGCACGCCCTCGGAGAGCTCCTTCAAGACGGAGCGGCGGAGCGCGGCGAGTCGCGACATCAGCGTGGTGCTGCACGTGGCGCCGCGCACCAAGCTGGGCCTGGGCATCTGCAAGGGGCCGGAGTGGAAGCCGGGCATCTTCGTGCAGTTCACCAAGGAGCGGAGTGTGGCGCGGGAGGCGGGCCTGCGGCCGGGCGACCAGATCCTCAGCGTCAACAGCATCGACTTCTCGGACGTGCTCTTCAGCGAGGCGGTGGCCGTGATGAAGAGCTCCAGCAAGCTGGACATGGTGGTGCGCACCGCGGCCGGCTGCGACCTGTTTCCGGGCGAGTCGAGCGGCTACAACAGTTCGGCGAGCTCCGTCACCGGAGACCAGAGTCCCTGCTGGGCCGATGCCAAGTCCAAGCGGCTGACGGCGGTGCGCGAGGAGGCGCCGGTGCAGGTGGCTTCCGGCTCAGCCTCCTGGTCGCAGCCACAACCGGCCATGCCCGGCAAGCAGCTGAACAAAACCATCATTAAGCTGTCCGAGAATGGCACCTCCATCAACAACACGTTCATAGCCAGCCACAGCAGTTCCACGCACGTCATGAGGCAGCACAAAAGTCACCAGAGAACAGCAGCAGGAGGAGCAGCAGGAGGAGCAGCAGGAGGAGCAGCAGGAGGAGCAGCAGGAGCAGGATGCGCACCCATTCCACCACCACCAAAGGCAGCAACGAATGAGGCCAGTGGGAGCGGAGCAGGCGGCGCCAGCGATGTGGCTGCGGGGGGCAGCAGCCTCTCCAGTGCCATAACCGAGGAGCTCAAGAAGCGCAAAGAGGTGAGCGGGGGAGCAGCGGGGAAGAGGGAATGCCACTCTACTAATTGAAACTATTGCAGAAGCAGCGCCACAACCGCGAGCTAAATCATAATTCACACAATGGCAGCAGCAGCAGCCACCGCAACAGCCAGAGCCAGAGCCAAAGCCAGAGCCAGAGCCAGAGCTGTGCGGCTGCCCAAGTGTTACAGAGGCAGCGGGGCAATGCAGCAGCAGCAGCAGGACGAGGAGGAGGAGGAGGCACTGCAGCAGCAGCAGCAGCAGCAACAGGTGCAACAGCGAATGGCGGCGATCAGCACACGGCGCTGATGGATGAATTCAAGCGAGCGCATCAGCGAATGTTCAGGAACGGGTTCCATGAGAGTGAGCACAAGGTGAGCCAGCAGCCAGCAGGCAGCACCAGCATCATCATCATCATCATCTTCTTCGTTGTTGGCTACTTGTAAAGGTCAAGCGAGCCTCTTGGGCTGCACTTGCTTGCCATTGTTGTGGCTGATTGTTGCCCAATCGAGCTTGGCCCATGGTCTCCCCCCGAAGGGCCTCGATGCCGCATCTCATCGTGGAGCAAGCAAGCAGCTCTGCTGCCTGCGATTGAGTGCCAATTAATTATGCTTTCAAGTGCACAGTTTGGGGTGGATCCACTGATGGATGCGTGGACTCTTTCGCACTCCGAGTGGGAGTGAAATCAATCGGAAACGGAGTGAGTCACGCAAAGAGCTGATAGACAATAACCAAAACAAAAGGCAGGCAAACAAATGGCCAAAAGCAAATAGAGGCGGGCACGGAGAGAGAGTGCGCAGAGCAGCAGAAGGGGCAGGGCAGTGGCCAAGGGGGAGAGGGGTGGCCAAGTGTAGCGATTCTGATTGTGAGTGCTCCTCGAATGGGTTTTTATCTAATCGCTTGGCGCCGACGCGCTGAGCGAACTGCGCCACCAGAGCGGCGGAGTGGCAGAGCCAGAGCCAGAGCCAGGTTGGGTGTCAGTCGAGCAGTCTTGCCGCACAGATTGAACCGAAATGAGTCTGCTACGTCCGAAGAACGGGCAGGCGGAGGGCAGCAGTATGCCAACAATGCGCCCAGTGACCATCGGACGACCTCTGGTCACAATGTCCACCTATCAGGTAGCCCTTTGCTGCCACCATCCACCATCCACCCTCCACCCTCCAATTCCCTTGCTAACTCTTTCTCCCTCTCTCTCTCTCTGTGTTTTTCCAGGAACGCGGGGAGACCCTGAAGCGCACTTCGATAATGCCAGACGATAGCTGCTATCGGAACAGCACGATTCCCAGCAGCAGCAGCAGCAGCCGCACAACTTCCGCACAGAATTCCAGTCAGCTTGGTGGCACGAATGGAGCAGCAGCAGCAGCAGCGGCCAGCAATGGGACACCGGAATTGCCGCCACCGGTAAGCCCCAGCAGCAGCAGCAGCATTGATCCAGCACTGAGCCTTTTCCTTTGCCACTTGCAGCCGCCGCAGTTTGCCAATCCACAGCCCAGACCGCAAGTGCTGAAGCTAACCAATGGCAATGGAAATGAAAGTGGAAATGGAAATGGAAATGGAAGTGGCAGCGTAGCCAAAATGAAACAGTCGCAGGCCATGTCCCCGATGCGCAGTGCCAGCATCAGTGTGGGCGGCTTCCGGCCACCGGCAACACCACAGCCCGACTACGATGCTGTCCAGCTGCGTGGCAATCGAGGCACCACATCAGCAGCCACATCCCCAGCAGCGGCAGCAGCAGCAGCAGCAGCAGAAGGTTCTTTGCAGCAACGACGAACCCTGCGCCTGGGCACAGTGACCATTGGGGAGTACGGGGAGCAGCGCACCAAGCGCGAGACGCTGAGAAAGGTGAACGGCGGCGACGCGGCTGCAGGAGGATCCAATGGCATACTGAAGAACGGCAGCTCGAGTCGGAGCAGCGCCAGTTTCAGTCAGCACGGAGAGAAGACCATCAAATTTGGCAACTGATTTGGGGACTCTGCTCCCCACGGATCAGCAATACTTTTGTGTGCAATATGCTCGACGGCTGGACTGGACTGGACTGGACTGGGCTGGGCTGCGGCAGCTTCGAAGAGAGTACAAAATTGGATGTGCAGAGGCGTGTCTTTTTTTTTTACGAATTACAATAGGAACTTTTTTTTTGAGCTTTCGAAGTGGCAGAGATGGTTGGAGGACGGAGGATGAAGGATTTACTTACGATTAGTTTGTATTAATATTTAGTTTACTCTGTACATAAATGTATTCCACACACACACACACACAGAATACAGAATAGACATAAATAAACGTGTGTTCAGATGTTTATATATAGACAATGGCAGAGCACAACACAATATCCCACCACCCACTGATAAGACAATGAAAAATGCCTCAACGCTTGCGTCAGACAGCGACTACCCGCACAATCCGCAAAGCTATCGCGCGGCCTACTGTCCTACGGTGTGTACCAATTGGCTGCTTGACATATCGATTTATGGCACATAAATCGTGGCCCGCGGCAGCGCGACACTTTAATTAGACAGCCCCAAGACGGTCTTGTAAATATTTGCGTGGGAAAAGGGCCAAGGCATGTTCCTACGATCATTGCACACCAACTACATGCAAGTTCTGTTTATGTTCTGTGGGTAAATGCATGGGAAAACTTCATGCACTTTTAGTAATGGATCCAGGTGTATGGGTAATCCCTATACCAATAACGTTCCAATCGGCCACCGCTCGATTACATATATAGTTCTTCCCAGATAGCCAGCTCACCTTTATATATGTACATACAGTTGCGAAAAAAAAAATAATAGCACCACTACAACACATTTTGTTCTTGGACAAAAAAAAGGCAATTACTGTTGCGATTTTTTTAAATTTTTAGTTTTTTCATATAGTTAAGTATTCCCCATTAACAAACAAAGTGTTGCCTTTCTTCAAACTTTTGTCTTTATATTTTTTTTTTTAAATTTAAGAAAAAATACCACGAATATGGCGAAACAAATAATAGCACCGTTAGCACTATTTTAAGCGAATATCCGTAATTTCGCGGAATTGACTTTGTATAAACCACGTATTTATTAGTTTTAACTAATATTTCATTGTTTCTATCATAAAAGCTAATAATAATCATTACAATAATACGTGGAAAGCTCTGAAATGCGAAAAAGCGCGACCCCTGCAAAAAATTTATGTTTGACGTAAAAACTTACAGAGAATTTGGTCAATTGGTAGGCAGTTTCAATAAAATGATTAAAAACGCCTTCAACTATGAAGAAAAGTGTAAAACACGTGGATGAAAACGATCTATGACCCCTTTTAGGGTCAAAAGGCTGATTCGCGAGAGCAAGAAGGTTCCCTTCAAGCCTGCTATCGAGCTTAAAAAAAGAGCTTAAAATAAAAGCGACGGGCTAGAAAGTTTGGAAATATCTAGACAACATAGCTAAAAAAAGCCTGATGCCCAAAAAAAATCGCACTTTTAAACGCCAGACAAATTACTAAGCACATGATGTTTGCAAGGGAGCATGCCAATTGGACACCCCTATAATGGAGCATAAATTTTAATGTCAGATGAGTAAAAAGTGTTTTATTTACTGAAAAGGGATCTCGATCATTCTTAAGACGTTCAAGGAACACCAGTACACCAAAGAAAACCATTAAAAATAAAAGGTTGAATTTAATGGTATGGGCCTGCTTCTCTTACTATGGAGTAGGGCCAATACATTGACTATAAACCATCATGGATCAGCACGTGTCCTTGAATTTCATGGAGACAGTAATGCTACCCTTTGCAGAATACGAAATTCCACTCGTATGGGTCTTTCAAACGGAAAATAGCCCCAGCATGAAAGCAAAGGACTGGTTCGGGGCCAACACTGAACGTGTTAAAGTGGCCTGCACAGTCGCCTGACATAAAACCTATCGAAAATCTGTGGTCCGACGTACAGAAGGCAGTTGCTGATTCCAAACCAACCACTGTCGGATCACTTTGAGAACAAATTTAAGAGTCCTGGTCCAAAGCTCCCCAAAAGCTATGCCTGGACTTAGTGGATTTAATGCCAAGACGCTGCGCAGCTGATGTTGCCAAAATAGGACACTGAACTAAATCTTGAATGATAAATATTGATTTAGAATTAATAGTTCAAAAGTGTTAACAAAGAAATTCATTACTTGTTGGTCATTTTTTTTAAATTTTAAATCCATTTTTCAAAAGTGGTGCTATTATTTTTTTCGCCTAATTTTACGAGTTTCACTAAAGTTACATAAATAACTTAAAAGCCTAACAAAAAAGGTGCTTTTTTTTGTTGTTCCCAGATTTGTAAGAGTCTTCCCTTTCTAAAAATGTGCTTAACGTTTCCTTAAAGTTAAAAATGTGAGTTGGGCAACTATTTGAAAATTGCTTGTGGTGGTGGTGCTATTATTTTTTTCACAGCTGTATGTGTATGAAATCTGCACCAGCCAATTACTCGGTTGCTGTTCACCCAATCATCAGATCTTAGATATTGGGTAGCGGATTCACATCCACCTGCATCGAAGGTAAATGAATATACTATATCCAATGCTGGAACCATTTCCCCACGTAGCAGGCGCCAGCTCTTAGCCGATAAGCCAGCGCACTGTGGGCAAAAAGAACCAATCTATTGTGAGATTAAGCTTCTTTTCAGGATATTCTTTGCAGTTACAGCTCTGCGGTATTCGATTTTGCCTTGGTGCACTCGATCACCCATGTCATATATGTGTCGAAGGAGTCGGGTAGAAGCATTTCATAAGAATCTTATATTTTCTGTCAGTATAGTCAGCGTGGGGAATAAGCATTGGTACTCACCACAGCGAATAACAACACCTTTATGGTAAGCTCATGATCTTGGGCAGGATGAATTTACCATAAAGGTGGTATCCTGCCCAAGATGAATTTCCCATAAAGGTTTTGCTATCCGCTGTGGTGAGTATGCTTATGCTTAGAATTTCTGCTGCATGTGTCCACGACGAAACAGAAGAGGGTTATAGGAGAGTATCATGATGTAGCAATTATGAGACTGATATTCACGTGCGCTTCAGTATATAACTCTCTTCTGATTGATATGCAATTTGTACATATATAATTATGACACCGTAACAGCAATAGCATTTACCATAAACGACAATCAAACTCAAAATGTTTGCGCTTTTAATTGATGAATGAAAAGGTGGACGTTGGCGGCGTCGGCGGTTGGACTATGTGGCGGCATGTAATGGACTATGTCTGGAGGCAGTTGCACAAACCCGGCCCGGTCCGCCGATTGACCAACTAACTGAGTAAACGAACACCGAACGCAGTTTCCTTCCTCATTGTTGCGACAGTGCCAGCGCCAGCGCAGCTGTGGACTGTGGACTGCAACAAGTTTGCCAAGCTTTACTCTGCCAATGGCCAATACCCTCCCTCTTCGATGCTTGCCGATCAGCGGAACAGCAGCCGAATCGGTACACCCCACACGAGCGAGGGTATCCGTAGCTTCGTTTCCCTGTTGTGGCTGCCTAAGTCGTTACTCTACGGAGAGCGCTGCTTATGACTCGATGGGTCAACTGGGGTAAGTTTCCAATTGGTTTTGGGTTACGTGAGATTAGCTAAAGTAAACGTGCAGTCAAGGCCGGTTGGAATGAGGAGCAGCACACTGAAGCTCTGATTGATTTCAAGTAGAGAAACTTCTGCCTTCAGCCAGCAGTTGGGAATGCACTGGGATTCCTTTGACCATATTTCACATAGATGGAGGATTGCCACATTATGTGCTGTAGCGGCTCCCGTTGTCGTTTACACAAGCACCGAAATATTAGCCAGCAAACGGCAAACAGCAAAACTCGCTCAGAGTCCAAGCCCCGAGACCCGCGTGGACGGGTTAAACCAATAAAATCGTTGCGCAGACGCGGCGATTCAGTTGAAATTTGGACTCGGCCGTGCACAGACAGCGACTGGCCAAAAGCGGAGACAGCCCGAAAGTTAGCGACGTTTTGCACCTCACATCGCGCTCAGCTTACTTCACTTTCGGTTTCGTAAGAGTCCACACCACACACGCACAGGTTTTGCAATGACGATGGCAACGATTGTGATGATGATGAGGCTGCCGCTGCCGCTGCAACTGCTGCTGATGGTGCTGCTGCTTGGGCAGTGCACTCGCGGCACGCCCATAGCGCCCACAACCCAGG
Organism: Drosophila subobscura; assembly: GCF_008121235.1. Taxonomy (NCBI): domain Eukaryota; kingdom Metazoa; phylum Arthropoda; class Insecta; order Diptera; family Drosophilidae; genus Drosophila; species Drosophila subobscura. The sequence continues at coordinate 16,614,256 of NC_048530.1, read as the reverse complement.
ACGGAGCCACGCCCATAGATGCCAGGCTGTCGGCCGAAGAGTTTGGTGCCCTCGACGCATTTGCCGAGGCGGAGTCCACGCAGGTAGCGGCCAGTGAGCCGTCGGCCGGTTTCAAGGTGAGTATCGCAAAAGGACGAACGAATTCCTGTTGAGGTGCAACCTGCAACTGCACTGCTTGCAGATCTCGCTGCTGCCCAAGCCATCCCAGACGGCGGAATCGGTGAACCTCGAACAGGAGGCCATACAGTCCAAGGTGCTCAGCGCCTACGACAACAGCCAAAAGAAGTTGGCCGACTTCTCCCAGGTGGGTTATACTTGTCTCTAGCACTGTGGGCGATTGCATGTATTTCTTTCGACTGTAGCCCGTTCCCATTTTGGATACCATCAGTGAGCACGAGAAGTACGGCAACAATGGCGACATGTTCGACGGCATCTCACGGACCATTGTCAATGGTTACGAGGCCTTTTCCAATCTGCTCAACACACTGATACAGGTGAGTGCTGTGCTGGAATTTACAGCTTGTTTGATTGTTTGCTGGTTCGCACATTGCGTTGCACAATAATGTGCGGAGAGCGTATGCAGCACTGCTTTGGCCACTGCTTTCGTCACTGCTTTGGTCCACACTTTGGCCACTGCTTTGGCCTCGCCTTTGGCTCCTGCTTTGTCCTCTGTTTATGGCCGCTGCTTATGCAAGCAGTCGTGCGTTGCCGGCACATGTGTTGTGTGTGCTCAAGGTCAGCCCCACGCTCTCTCTTCATCTCTTGCCGCTCTCTCTCTTTGTACAGAAACCCAAAGAGCTGGCTCGCAGCGTCTCCAAGGGCATCACCGCTCAGCTAGACATCATCGGTGGCAAACTGGTGGGGCTCTGAAGAGAATGCCTTTTTCTTTGTAGCTTTCACCGATGGAGTTGCATAACTCGTCACAGCATTGACCCTTGCAGAGGGTGTTACAGAGGTTTCCCATAACGGCAGAACCGTGCAGATGAAAGTTCTGCCTGCGGCACAGCCACACAAATAACTGTAATGGGAAGTGTTGGCACTGCTTGCAATATGTACTCTAATAATCATAAATCTATATACCGAGAAGGTTCCACTTTGATACAATCTTTCTTGCAAGTTGTTTCGTTTGTAATTTAAATAAATACTTTAATTTATTTGTAACTTATCGCGCGAGGCGTAATATTTGTGTAATTGATTATGTTTAGGAATGTGTATTCGATATGCAAATATTATAAATATATAAATAAAATAATCATACGCATAATAGGGTTATTAACTAACTAAACTCTTCTGCTGCTTCCTCATCGTAATCCTGCTTCCTGCTCCACTTCTTCGTTTTGTTTTTTTGCGCTGTGGGCAGTTTTTTGTTGTTGTTTGTTTGCTTTTTGTTGCTGTTTGAATACTACAAGTGTCCATTAAAATAACATAAATATATGCAGTAGGATATGTATGTAGCTATGTATATTGCTTTAGTTACTCGAGGGAGGCCTGGTCCTGGTCCTGGTCCTCATGCCTTACACTACTAGAAAGCACATCACAATATGGACACACCCCTAACTACACACAGGCTTCGATCCGTGTGAGTGTTTCTGTTCTGTCAAGGATCTCCTAATTAGCTTTTGCATCGCTTTGCTCCTACAAATGATAACATAAAATTAATTTTTGGCACAATTCGCAGAATGATTTAAAAACTAAAAAAAAGATTCAACAAAAAAAAAAAAAAAACGCGGAAAAACTAGAGAAATGCCTGGAGAGGGACGTGCGGCTGGTGCTCAGGCTGTTGTCCCTCTGCTACAGGCGGGTTCAGTCCTCCCAACTGCTGGTGCGGGTCTGGGGGTCGATCGAGGGCGAATAGGACTTGTATGTGTCGGAGGCCCGCTTGTGCTTGACGGTGCAGAAGAGCAGCATCGAGGTGATCAGTCCGAAGAGCTGGACGAAGGCGATGCCCAGCCCGATGGCACCCACCACATTCAGCTGGCCGGTGAACCAGCTCTGAAGCGAGTGGGCGCACCCCTTGTCCCACCACAGCGACGGGTTCTCAGATCTGTGAATCAATTTGGGAGGAGAGTAATCAATCGGCGAGCACAGTGCCATGTTCCACTCACCTGCCGCAGTCGACGCGCAGGAGGCCGTCGCCGGATCCTTCGGTCAGCAGCTGCCGTTGGTCGTACAGAGTGCGGCAGCAGGACTCCGGCACCCAGCGCTTGCCCGTCCACGACTGCACGTCGTACCAGTCCTCGTAGGAGGAAACTCCGCAGCACTCAAACTGCCATTATGGGGGTGGGAGCCAGTTAATGTTGGGGCAATGGCTTGGAGGAAGGAAGTCCCAACTCACCGACTGCTGCACACTGTCCCAGATGGCGGCCACCGAGGGTGCCACGAGGGAGCCGCGGTCGCTGCTGTTGTAGTGGCGCTCGATCCCGAAGCGCAGCTCGTTGGCCAGCGTCCGTCCAAGTCCGCCGCGGAAGAGGAACGCAATGGAGCCGACCAGGAACTCGCTCATGAACAGCATCACGATCAGCATAAAGTACTTTTGTGGGCAGAAAACGAGAGAATGTGACAGCCAAAAGCTTCAACTTCGTCTCCTTCTGCCACTTACCAGCACCAGCAGACAGCGCGACTGTACCCAGGCGCCGCAGCAGCCAAGGAAGCTCACCACGAAGCCCACACCGCCAATGGACATGAAGATCGTATCCGCACTGAGTGCGGCATGTTGCGGCAGCAGCGTGGCATATCCCTCGTAGCTGAGGCGCAGCCACAGGCCGGCGCCCAGGAAAGCGCAGCTGCAGAGCTGTCAGAGAGAGAAGCCAGAGAGAGAGAGAGAGAGAGAGAGTACGAGTGTCAGGCAAATGGAGTGATGGAGGGGCTCGAACAATCAGGACAAAGCTTCCCAATCCCAATCTGACATCGATTGACAGTTCAAAGAGCAAGCTCCGCCAAAGCCATACAAGACAATGACAAAACAGACAGGGAGACATACATACATAAATGTATGTAAATGCATGTACAGATATGTATTTATGCATGCACGTACATACACAGTGGAGACGGCACTGCTTGCTTCCGCTGCAGACGCGCGACGTCGGCAAAGTTGTGCCTTTGATTTCTGTTGCCATCTGTCAGTCCCACTGCCTGTTGCTCTGTCTGTCTGCAACTGTTGCTGCATATCCGCTGCATGTCTACTTCGAAACAATCCCAATCTGTGTGCTGGCAGCATCACGTATCGGATTCGGAATCATCGGTTAAGGACAGACAAAGGTAATGCCTTGCTGTGCCTGCGACAGCTTCTGTCTGACTTCTGCATCCTTCCACATGCAGCCTGTTGGGACTGGGGATGTGCCACTTACCCAGAGAATGATGTTCAGCCAGCAAAAGGTGCGGCGTATGCACGTGTAGCCGGCGTTACCCATCGCGGGAGCTGCAAATAAATGACAGAGATGCAGCGGGCTTTAGTTATGAGGCAGCTGGGAGTCCCCCTGTCCGCACACACACTCACAGACACACAAACACCTACACACACACACACACTCACACAGTGGGGGGGCATAAATCATGGGCAACGCGATTGCGATTGCCGCGCTGCATTCATTAGAAATGTTCTTTTCCATCTATTAAATAAGCGATTTGTTTTTTGTTTTTTCTTTTTTTTATTCGTCGACCCCATTGAGTGAGCGTGAGCGAGTGTGGTGTGTGTGTGTGTGTGTGGTGTGTGTGTGTGTATAAATAAAACTGAAATTTCATAAATTTAAACAAAAAGAATTTATTGTTGCTATTTTTTTGATGGCTTCCATTGGCATTTCCTTTTGTCTATGGCCATTTAATGGGAGTATCACGGAATGGCTGGCGAGCTCTGCCAGCGCAGCTGTTGCACATCCCCCTGCCCCCTGCCCCCAGCCCCCTCCCCTAACCCACTCGGATTCGTTTATGCAAATAATATATGAGATGACCCAATGAAAACAAACAAATGGAACAGCAACCAGATCTGCAGGCCATTATCCAGAAATAACAAACGAAAGCAATCGATGGATGTGCAGGCAGAGGGAAGCACCGAGGGAAGGGGCCACCAGAGAAGTCGCAATAAGTCATTCATTGGAATAGTCGGATAATGATAGAGAAAAATCTATAAAAACTAATTTGATTCATATACAAAACCAGAATGAATGTGTAAGCTATTCGAAAGCTAAACAAATGTTTACAGACGTTCATGCGCATATTTATCTGCTAAGATCTGGAGGATTGTGGCAGTGAAGAGAACCAAACACTACCAACTCTCATGGGAAATAGAAAACAAAATTCAATTGGATTTATGCAAATTATTACATGTTGTGTGGCAATCAAGTTTCGGATCTGGGAAACTTCATGTTCAATTCTCGCGCCACCAGAGAGCGGAGCTCAGATGGTTGCATGTGAGTCAGCAGTTAGTCGGAGACAGGAGAGAGAGCAGCAAAGAGATGAAGTGAAGAGTGATTACATTGTAGATATGCGCATAAATGCAGAAATTACAATATTTTGAAAGGAAGCAACTGCACTGCTTGCTGGCTGTGGGGGGATCACTGCTTTCCACTGCTTAACGAGTGCCGCAGACTGCTTGCCATCTTTGACTTCTGACTGATTGCACTGGATAAATAGAATCTAAGCGCGGTCCATCCCCACCACACCCTCGTTAATGGATCTGAACTTGAAATCTTAGGGCGGCTGCTGCACGCGACAGACGCATGCGTGCAGTTTGCTTTCCAGAGTCCTCCTACGATCCCAAACTGCTGTGGAATGCCAGCTGGAGGGAAAAGAGCTGCTGTGTAATTGGAATAACTATCATCATCATCATCAGCAGCAGTAGCAGCACATAATAATGAAATAGTAGTGCAAATAAGCGGGAATGGGCAGAGAGGGACATGCTGGGGCATGGATAATGGGACTTGGGCCAGGGTTGTGCAGTCCCAGTCCCAGTCCCAGTCGCAGTCCGTCGTTTCCAAGTGCGAACAATTGCAAAGGCACAGCAACGAGAGTAACTGTCGCTCGCTTATTTTCCAATTTAACTCAATAACGCGGACTGGCTTAATGGCATTTGACGCTGAAAATTTGCGATTTACCCCAGACCCGTCCGCCCCACACACACAGCTGCACATTTATCATAATTCGAGAGTGGACAAGCCGAAGCCGGGGCTGGACTACGAGTACCACATACTACAACTAGTGTGTGGTTTTGAGGCTGGACTTCTCCGAGCCTCTGTCTCTGTCTCTGTCTCTGCGGATGTTGCCCGAGTGATTTATGCCATGGAAATTGTTGGTTAACAAATCTGGAAATTATTCTCTGTTTCTACAAACATAAATATTTCATAATCGGAGGCAGAGATCATGATAAAAGCAGCATACGAAGAAGGGGAAGAAGTGGATGGCAAAGCAGTAAGAAATAGGCAGTGAAAAAGCAGTTTCCATTGTCACTATTCTTCCCGCAAGAGCGATGAGGAAAAGAGAGCGAACGGCAAGCAGTGGAATCCGCACAGATCCGCCAAGTCGACGACATTTGCGGCAAAAACAACAATAACAACAACAACAACAACAACAACAGCAGCAGCAAGCAATGAAAAGATTTTCACCGTCTGCCGATGTCTCTCTTGACCATTGACTAGCCAATCTACCCCTCTCGAGAGCTCTTACTGCTGTTGGTCTTTCAAAGTGTCGTCCACGAAAAGTTTTCTCTTTTGCGATACTCTTCGTACAAATGGGCATTACAATTTAACAGCAAGCAGTGCAAGATTTATTCTATTAGATGTCGATGGCAACTGATCACTGGGGAAACATACTCGTATCTCATGGCACCTCATCTCCTGAAACCAAACTGAATGAGCGCCAAATTTGTGATGCAAAGATAAGAATTCTGATGCCTGTCCTAGCTCTTCACTTTTAAGCTAAAGTTAACTAAAACCAGCTTCATCTAAGACCTGTCATAACACAGGCAGCTCGTTAGTCACGTCTAAGGGGTAAAACTTTCGTTTTTAAAGACAATCCAGACAAAACTAGACCAACTCTTGGTTGACTTTGACCATCTTTGACGAGGAATAATACGACTTTTAGAGTATTTAAACCTGCGACGCCCAAGCCTAGCCTTTCTTTTTTCTTTGCTGTTTTTCTTGCCGTTTTGTCTCCGAGGAGGGGGGGACTGGAAAAGCAGGGCCAGGCGCTTGCCCGTCGATCGGCCAGGCCAATCTATGTGTTTACTTTGCTTGCAGTTTCAATCTGGTTTCTTGTTTTCTTTCTGTTTTGTGGCTGGCTGTCAATAAACTGCAATGGTTTGCTGGATACATTTGTGGGAGGACTTGCACTTGGATCCTCCCACAGGCACACGTACATTTGTGTTACTCCAACTCTGGGGGAATCGGTTTCGGTTTCGATTTCGATTTGGGTATCGGTTGCAATCGGTCTGTATCGATGTCGCGCACTAATTAACACGAAAATGTAACTGCAAAAAAAATTGTGTTGCAATTTTGTAGAATTTGTTGATCTCCTTTTTGGGTGATTCTTTGCCGACACGCGTTGTTGTCCAATTTATTTTTACAACAATTTCAATTTTTGAGAGTTTTCTATTTTGCGCTTTTGTTGCTGCTGCTGCTGCTGCTGCTGCGACTGTTCTGCACGGCACTGCTGGTCGGCTCGGCTCGGCTCGGTCCGCGGGTTCTATGATGCGCTCGCGGCGGCTGCTGAAATAAACTTGACGACAAAATAAATCGACGGTTTTCCTCGCAGTCGCCGTCGCCGTCACCGTCGCAGTTAAAAATAGCAAACCGAGCATCAAGCACGAAGCGACAGCGCAGACACGAAGCTTTTTGTTGTTGTTGTATGCAAGCGGTGCATGGCATATTAATACGAGGTGGAACCAGTTGTATTTTCATTGCCCCTACAGTGGGAATGCCTTACCTGGCACAAAGACACACCTTGGCCATGCAGCTTATGGTGTGGGGGAGAGCAAAGTAGCTGCAGTCTCTCCTCTCGCCGAAACAAAGCCGAAGAGAAAGAAATAGTAAGAGATGGAGAGGGGAGGAGTGGAAGAGTGGCGGAGAGAGCGCGCACGCCGTCTGCATACATACTTTGTGAATGAGATTTATGTTTAGATTTCAGTGTCACGTTTTGATCCACATTTCTAAATAAACGAATCAAATCAACGCATCAGCAGAGAAGCCAGCGTCAGCGCTTAACAAAGAATCCAACGAAAGAGCGGGGAAGAGATAGCGGGGGAGGCAGAGGCAAAGGCAGCGGCAGCCGCAGAGGTGCCGTGCCGTATGGAAATGACAGAAAGGGAAATGGAAAGTGGAACTAGTGACGCAAGCGGTTACGCTATTGAACCGTTAGCTGTGATGATCACGCATGTCTGTGATTGGAAACGACGTAAAGAGGAGATGCTCTGCTCAGTCACAAGTATTACAAAAGAAAACAGTAATCACTGCTTATGGAGGCCATCGAAAAATATCAAAACATATCGCCCGAGCGGGTTAACGGACTCAAAACATAAACAAGACGGAAAATGTGGCTGGGCTTTGGCAACGCAGCTTGCTGAAATCTAGACACAATTTGGTTGTGCCGTAAGGGAATTTCAATCTGAGCAGATCCTTTCCCAATAAAGTTATCAAGATGCCAACTCGTATTTCAGTAGTACCCCTAACGATACCCTTGCACGCCAGTGAATATAATTATTTATGATTGCCTTATGTGAAATCGAAGTTTGAATAATGCTGGCGCAACTCTCGAACCAAAGCGAAACCAAATCTCTGACGCAACAGAGTTGAGCGGAGCCGCAACGGCACTGGCGAAAAAACCCCCCACGAGCCGTCTGCAACTCAAAGCCAGTGGCAGGCGAGCTTAGCATAAAGGAAAGTTGGAAGACCACGTTTACCTTTCCATACATCAAATCTCTGCAACATTTCTTTATTAAAACTATGTTAAAAAAAAAAGGGTGACAGCCGCAACAGAAAGCGGTAGACACTTAATAAGCGGAGCTGGAGATGCGCAGAGGCGCAGAGGCGCAGAGGTCATTATGTAAATGGGGCCATCCCGGGTCTCCGGTCTCTGGCTCTCACTTGTCTTTGCGCAGCTTCTGGCTGGAGAGCTCGATGGCATCCAGCCAGAGCTTGAGATCGGCGGGCATCGCTGGTCGCTGGGCCGCCTCCGGGTAGGTTTTGAGCAGCTCCTCGACGTTGCAGTTGGTGATGCACTGCTTGGAGAGGGCGACGGCACGCACAAAGCCGTCGGACAGCGTCACGAACTGCTGCTCCAGATAGATGGCCTTGTCGTCCCACCAGACCAGCTTCGTCTGGATCTTGTAGGGATGGAAGATGGGTATGGTGCGGCGGTACCGCACGCTGCTGGCACCCTGCACGGCGCCGCCACGCCTCTGCCGTATGCGCTCGTACAGACCCGTGAGGGCGTAGAAGTGGAAGCGGGCAAAATCGAGTTCGCGCAGGTAGCGCGCATTGTTCATGTGCCGTATGAAGATGTCCACATCCTGGGAGGTGCACAGCCCGTAGATGGAGGTGCTCTCCGTCACCTTGCGCTTGCGCTGGAACAGCCGGCCGGCGAAGACGGTGAACACGCAGCGGATGAAGTAGTTCACATCCCAGATCACGTACAGGATCAGCAGAAGCACCAGCCACGACATGGTTCAAGCGATCTTCGTATTTGTACTTTTCTGTGGGATGGGATAGATGGGAAAACCTGTTAGGTCGCTCCGGCGAAAGTTTTGCAACAGACTTTAGCCCGCGTCCCGTTCCGTTCCGTTCAGCGTCTGGCCTACAGCCAAAGTCCGTTGCGCGGGGCGGATGTCAATCGTATGCACTGAACCCGCTGGTAAGCAGTGCGACAATTCCAGCTCTGGAAATCTACTTACGTTTGCAATAATCGATCCCTCTCGCACACACACACACACACACACACACAGAGTGACGCTCAGCTGGCGTGGATACGCGAAAGAAGAAGCGAAGAGACAACAACCGTTGACTGGGCAAGGCCAGAGAAGACTGAACGGCGGCGTCACCGTCACCGCAGCGAAGAAAGCTGGCAAGCAGTCCAAAGTTGGAGAGTGGAGAGAAGCAGCGGCAGCGGAGCAACAAGTGCAGAGGCCCACAAAGAGAGCGGAGAGCCGCTGCCCAACTCTCAGAGAGCAGCAAGCAGTGCTTCTTGGCCGTTGTGCTTGCATTCTTGCTATTGTTTATGTTAATTGCCGCTGCAAGCCACTATATGAAAGGTAAACAAATGTAAGTATTTTCATGTTTTAGCCAATGCCGACAGCCGAGTGCCGAATGCCGATCGATTGCTTTCCGATTACGATTCCGATGACTAAGTGGGAGTGCAATAAACACGCGATCAATTAGCACATTCGCGGGCTGATGTGGAAATGCTGGGAATTACAAAGTTGACTGGGGCCGAACTCTAAACGTTAAACTGTAAATTACCCAAAAGGTACAAGTCTCAAGTCAAGGGGCGGGCATATGAAATCAAGCAGTCATCGAAGAACTCTTCTGCAGACACCACAAAACCGTTGCACGAGGGCATACTTTTAGGCGATTCAACTGGGTAGAGAGAGAGAGAGAGAGAGAGAGAACCCGTTAAGCGGAGAGTTTTTGCTTTTGTTTTACTAAACACAATCCATTGTACATCATAAACTTACACACTCTTGGGACTACCAATGGGGCGGTGTTGGGCTTGGGTTGGGCTTGGGCATTCAGACATGAATGATGGTCATCATACATTAGATAAAGCTAGGGTTTAGGGGCGGACACTTACGCCTAGGGTCGCTGGGACCACTTAAACATGTATACATAGTACGTGTAGCACAGTTTTTGTTTGTTCTTCAGAAACAGCCCGCGAAATGTGTCGGGAGAGGCTCCAGTTTGCCGGCTCCCAGCTCCCGTCAGCAGCCGCTGCGCAGATTCTTGCTGGACATGTCATTGTACTCGATCCACTTGGACAGCTCCGGTGGCAGCGATGGCTTCAGCTTGGCACAGTGCCCCAGGGCTGTCACTGGCGCTGTCGCTGTCGCTGGCACTGGCACTGCTGCTGCTGCTGCTGCATGTCCATTCTCCGCCAGGGAAGATTGGTCCATCGCTGGATTACTGATGCCGCCGGTTACGCTCATGGGCTGCAGGCTAGCCTCCGAGCCGGGCACCACATGCCGCTCCAATGGCCGGAACTGGTCGGAGGCCGTCCGCGGCAGCAGCTCGGCCATCACCGCCTCCATGGACACGTCGATGACGCGCTGCCGACAAATGGCTATGCAGTGCACAAACTTATCCGAGGGCCGCACAAAGCGATGCTCCATGAACAGCGACTGCTCGTCCCAGTACACGATCTGCGGGAGAGAAACCCAGAGGTGAGCCACAGGTGGAAGCCAGAGCCGGCGAGGGAGAGGGAGAGGGAATACTCACCCTGGAGACAATGTTGAAGCGATGAAAGGGCCGTATGAAGCGGCGATAGCGTATGGTGGCAGCGCCCTGGAACACGGATCCGCCCATGCCCGTGATGGTGCGGTACAGATGGCTCCGCTCGTAGAAGTCGACGCGGGCAAAGTCCAGCTCGCGGAAGTAGCGGGCATTGTTCATGTGATACAGCAGCGTGTCCACATCGTTGGTGAGGCAGAGACCTGGTGAGGGTCCGAGACTAAGCATTAGTGCGCGGCCAAGCAGCAAGCGGCAAGCGGCCGAGACAGGGACTCGCACTCACCGTTCACCGTTGTGGCGTCCAGTATGTGGCAGCGGCGCTTCACGAATCGCGCCAGCACCACGCAAATGCACATGCGCAGGAAGTAGTGCAGCTCGAGGAGTCCGTAGAGGAACACGATTACCAGGAGGCAGCCCAGCGCCAGGTAGCACAGCTGCTCCATGGTCGCCAAGATGCTGAATGTGACTGTTGCGTTGGCCTGTGGCTGTTGCTCTGACGCAGGCGTTGGGCTCTGGGCTTTGGGCGGTGGGCGGTGGGCTGGGTACGTGTGGGCCAGGGGCCTTGGTGCTGGAACAGTTCCGGAAACTGAAATGCAGAGAGAACAAATGCCAATCAAAATCGGAATCTAATTAGAGGAGGCGGAAGTGGGAGGAAACCAATCAAGTGCTGCCTGTGGCCTAGGGTTGGGCGAGCAGTCGGGCAGTCGCTCTCTTTGGTGCGGGGGCTGGCTGCTGGTGTTGGTCCTGACTAAGCGATAGCCACACGAAAATTAGGTCATCCCGGAACTCGGAGCGGCACAACATCATCAGGTGATTGAAGGGGAGCGCTGGTTGATTGATTGGAACACACACGGAAACAAGCAGCAGCCAGGCGCAGGGCAAGCAGCGCAAGCAGGACAAGCAGGGCAAGCAGGACAAACCCCCGGATTTGTTGTTGATTCGCCTCCTGCTGTACCCTCACCCTCACCCTCTGTGGCCGCCTGAGGACAGCTGCTGGAATAACGATATTTTCCTTTTCCTTTTTCCTTTCTTTTTTGGCTCTTTGGCCACAACAGGAAAAACCGCCACCCGCCAGCCGAAACTCACCAAGAAGTTAAAAAGCAACAAACACACACAACACAAAAACAAAACTGAACCGAACCGAACCAAAACAAAAAAAACGCACAATATATTATTTAAAACGCCAGCAGGAGGAGAGACAACAATTTTTATTGAGTCAAACGACGCGCCTTCTACAGCGACAACAAGCGCACTGAAACTTACAAACGTTTTTTTTTTTTGTGAGTGTTTTTTTTGTTGTTTTTTTGGCCAAAATGCTGCGGGTGCTTCTGCCTGCTGCTGCTGGTGCATCGCTGCTCAGTCTCGGTCTCAGTCAGAGTCTCCGCCTTCGTCGCCGTCTCAGTCTCAGTCTCAGTCGCGAGGGGCGCCTCTACGACGCCTGCGCGCTGAGCGAAGTTCGACCCGTCCATCCGTTCGCTTTTTCGTTTTTCTTCGCTCGCTTGCTCTCAGCTGACGTCCTCCTCAGAGCAGCAGCTTTCAGCAGAAAGCTCTTGCTCGGTGCGGTAAGGGTTGAAACCTGTTGAGCGAAAGCTTTGGCTTGCATCTCCGCCCGCTTCCGCCTCGGGCAAAAGTTCCTTGGTTGCGCTTTGGAGCCGTTGGGGGTCGCTTGTGGAGCATCTTCGGAACTGACCCTCGAGGTGTTCCTGGCAAATAAACTTAGCTAGATAAACAGGGGGGTGCGGATTGCATGGGGTGTACCCGTTAGCACTCTTTCAAAATTCAGCAAATCAAAGAGAAAACATGAAGTGAAGAATCTGTAAGAGCCTTTCCCCAACGTGCATTTTGCAGACAGACACAGACTGGGTAAAAATAGTTCAAATAGAATTTCCATTAATTTATAAGTAGTTCCAGAAGTGAAGGGCTGGCCTGTGGTCCGCTGGCAAATAGGAATGCAATATTGCCCTTTTGTCGACTGAGAACACAAATAAGCTATCCGCAAACACTAGTCAGAGCACACGCTATGCAAATACGGGAAGTTGACAAATAAATACGGCAACAACCACAAAGACAAGCTCGTAAGAATGCTGTGGGGTCTATAGTCTATACAGAACAGCCTCTGCTACTTGCACATTCCCCTCACAAAGCATTTCTTCATTCAAATAGAATTATAGTAGAACTAATATTCTCGCGATTAGGATACACCCATGGGCGGGGTAGCTACTACGCCAGTACCGGGGGGATGCAAAATACAAGAGGCAACAACTGACATCCCTCTCGCACCGATTCACCGTTCCTCAGTGCTCCCGCCCCAACCCACTCATTGATTTTCGCTCCGCCCTCGCGCTGTGCATTTTCTTTGCTCATGTTTGTATTATTTCCTTTTTTTTCTGTGTATTTTTAGCTTAAACAAATTGAAAAAAAAAAAACAAAAATTAAACGTCCAAGCGCGTTAAGCTTTAAACTAGAATTGTGTTAGTTGTATTTTTGTTGTACTGCTTTTGTGGGTTTTAGGACAAACATAATTACGACAAAAGTGATTGGAGTTGTAAGTGCTATGTACAGAGGGGAGGAAACGGCTGGAGCAGACCTTAGAGCCTCTCCTTTGCGACGCTGCCAACTGTTTGTCCGGGCGGGGGGCAACAATGCTTATTTTTTGACATTTTCGGCCGCATGTACCGCGTGTATTTTTCTTCACATTTCCTACATATAACACAGGTTTAGCGCACAACAACAGTTGGTTCCTTCTATTTTTGTTTCTTTCCTGTTTTGCATGAGTTTTCTGCGGGGCCCAAGGACTCACTCGCTCCTTGCTGCATCATCTGCTATAAACTATAACTAATTATATATTTGTTTATGTATTTATGCACGTACGTATTTATGTTGTGTGTGTGTGTTTTATGGTTACTAGACTTAAGCTACATATTTACAAAAGGGAAAAGAAGGATCTTCTGTGCATAACAATAACAACAAAATAAGTAAATTAAAGAAGAAAATTGTTCAAAAAAAAAAAAAGAGAAAAAAGAGAAATGCCAAATTCTTAGGGCAGTCTGCGGGGGGGTGTGAGGACAGACAGTAGTTATAGATCGATAGATATACATATGTATAGCATGTATATATATAGGTAGGTAGGTAGGTAGATGGTAAAGTATTTTGGGATAGTCTAAAAGTTTATTCTGAATCCCTTGCTCTTGCTCTTGCACTTGCACTTGCACTCTCCATCCTGCTCTCACTCCTGCTCTCTCTCTATGTCTATCTCTATCACTCTCGCTCGGTTTGAATGAGACTAAACGTAATTTAGTCCCATCCACTGACTATAAGGCATACAAAAACACACAGATCTCCGACCGAACTCCGACACTCTGTGATCTCAGCTCGCTCTTACAAACTAAACCCTACAATTGGGGTTTCCGTTCCATTTCGCATCTATTCCATTTCCATTCGCACTCCGCAATTATCCATTCAATTTCCGGTTTTTTTTTTTCTAGTAATTCTAAACATTCCGACGAATCCCTTCACAAAGTTCTGCACTGGAGCAGACGAGCAGCGGAGCAGCAGTTAGGCAGGTGGCAGGTGGCAGGCAGACAGGCAGCTCCTCGTTAAACGTCGTTGGCCTGGCAGAGGGCCTCAAAGTCGCAGCTCTCCACGCTGTGCGCATACAGGCGGCGCAGCGTGGCAAGCGGGCAAAGATCCTCGTTCTGTGGGCAGCCAGGCAGCCGGACTACACGCTCCTGATGCAGCACCAAGACGCGAGGCGGCTCCTGCTCGCATCTGTCGTAGGGAAATGGCGCAAAATTAGAGACTAAATTCGATAGAGGCGAAGGAGCAGGACAACTCACTCGTAGCGCAGAAAAGCCAAGTTGGTCGCAAAGGCATCGATTTCGCTGGTGCGCCAGAGACGCTCGCTGCCGAAATGCTTGTGGGTGAGTGCCTCCTGGTCCCTGGCCAGACCCAGATGGGCCAGCAGCTTCAGCAGTGTGCCCGAGTGGGTGAAGTAGAACGTGGCATTGGCACGCGGCATGGCCTGGCCCTGTGGCGGGTACTCGTCTGGACTGTTGGAGGAACAAATACTTTTGTAATGAAATGCACACAAATGGGGAGTGGCGTTGGGACTCACTCGATGGCTGCAAACATATCTGCTATTGCCGGACAGGCAATGCGGTGGGTCAGCTCATAGCCATAGCCATCGTTCCAGTAGTACTCCAGATCCTTGGCAAACTCCAGAGCCCTCAGGCTGGCCACATCGAAGAAGCTGCACCAGACGGAGGCGCGTTGCCGCCGCCGCTGCCAGGCCGTCTCGAAGGCGCACACCATGTACATGAGCTCCACGTCGTCGGGCCGGAGGTCCGGCAACTGTGTGCTGCTCCGCACCTGCTCCACTGCTGACTGCATCTCCGGCTCATCGCTGAACCGGCGTGCATTAATAAAAGTTTCGGGATTCTTATCGACGTCAGTTCTCCATCTATCGCAGAGTTTATAGAACTGCAAGGAGAGGCAATGGAACGTGGAATTAGATCTCAACGCATAATGGTTGCAGTGGGTAAGATCACCCAGTCCCCGTTCCCGTTCCCGTCCCTGTCCCTGTCCCAGCGCACAGACCACAAAGCGGGGAATGATTCGTATTTATTTATAGATTATTGAATACCTGGCGTGGGACTGTAGATCGCGACCATGTTGTCCACAAATCCCACTGCCAGCTGCGCCTTGTACGCGTGGAAGGATAGACAGGTGGGATGCCCGATCTTGGGCCCAATGAATCCCTCGTTGGTGCGCAGCACCTTCTGCAGATCACCCTTCAGCGAGTAGATGCAGATCTTGGTGGCATTGCCGCACGCCACAGTGCCCTCGATTTGGTGGCTGGAAATGGCTGTGATGTCGCTGCCGGCATCCCACTGGTACAGCACCCGGTCCCCGGTGCCAATGGGGAATCTGGCGCCGCCATTTCGCACATCCACCACGCTGACCGTTCCGTTCTCGCAGCCGGCCACCAGGAGCGGCTCATTGGGTCGCATGTACGCGTGCAGGATGGGCGCATCGTGGCGTCGCGGCTTGTACACGCAGACGGGGGCATAGCGTGTGGCGCAGCGCATGTCGATCAGCTGGACGCTGCCGTCCTCGCAGCCCGCGAGTATCAGCTCGCAGCTCTGGTTGGGCAAGTAGGGGCTGAGCACGCGGACCGTCGTCTCGTTGCGGCGCAGCTGAATGTCGCTCAGTCGCAGCTCCCGCTCCACGTCCCAGATGCGCAGGAAGCGGCAGCCACCGCCGCCCACCACCAGCCGCTGGCTGTACTGCTGCCACGCCGTGATAATGCTGGAGCTCCCCAAGCTGCTGCTCAGTCCCGCGCTGCCCGCTTGATCTGCGCCACTCTTGCCGCCGCTCCCGCCGCTGCCCGCCATGCTGCTGCGCTGCCTCGTGCTCGATCCTGCGGCAGTGCTGGCAACGGCACCCGTCAGCTGGCTGGCGCCACTCACCGGCGCCAGCGCTGTCCAGGCGGTAATGAGGCGAGACTTGGGCTGCTGTTGCTGCTGGCCCGATCCAGCCGCTGCCTCCTCGCCCAGCGGCGGTGGCTGCCACACCCTGACGACACCATCGTCGTGGGCCACCAGCGTGAGGGCCTGGTCCTGGGCGTTCAGGAACTCAATGCTGCTGACACGCGCGAACGTGGGCACGGCCATCAGTCCGGACAGCCCCGTCGAGTGCTTGCGTGGCGTGCTGCCGTTCAGCGACGACGAGGAGCCCGAGGTTGAGCCAGAGCCGCTGCCGCCGCAACTGGCGCCCGTGCCCGTGCCGGTGCCGGTGCCGGTGGCTGTGCCGTGGCCTGCCAACGCCTCCGCCGCATAGGTGCGCACCGAGTTCCACACAAAATCGTAGACGAGCACCTTCTCGCGGTAGGCGACGGCTATCTGGGACTCGTACGGCAGCAGCTTGACAATCGACGGCGTGAACTGCGTCTTCCGGCTCCAGCTGCAGACGTCGTACCCAAACTGATCGGAGCTCTGGCCATGCTGTGGCCGCCGTGCCGGGCCCAGGCTGCCGCTCTGTTCGCTTTGTGGCTGCTGTGGGCGTCGCGCCTGTCGGCGGATCAGCTCGTTGCGCTGGTAGCGATAGCGACGCGTGCGCAGCTCCTGGGAGTTGCGATCGACGGGATAGCGCTGCTCCCCCTCCGCACTGCCCTCCGCCGAGCTGTAGCGATGCTTGCCCGGTCGCGTGAAGTACGAGATGGCCCACGGTATGAACTCGGTCTGGACAATCGGCTGCAGCGCCTGTCCGTGGCTGCCGTGACCCTTGCTGCCCGGCTCGTGGTAATGATTGCTCTCGCTGCCGCTGCTCCGTGCCGAGTGGCTGCCACCGGCTGCCTCTGCTCCCAGTGCCGGTCCCAGTCCCAGTCCTAGTCCACCGGCGGCAGCTCCTCCTCCTCCGCCGCCGCCGCCACGCACATAGGCCGGTCCGCTGTCAGTCTCATCGTTGATCGAGCTTGTCCGCAGCTTGCGCTGCAATATCATCTGCGGATCCCCCGCTGCGGCACCTGCAGCGGCTCCTCCTCCACCACTGGCACTGCCCGACAGCCGCAGCTTCTGTGCCCAGTGGCTGGCGCCCGCAGTTGTGGTGCCGCCGCTGGCGCTGGCATTCCCGCCGCTCGTGTTGCAGCCCACAGGCGGCGACTGGCCGGCGCCCACGGCACCACCCAGGTAGGTGACGCGCGTGTTGGGGCTGGGCGGCAGACTGACGCTCAGGCTGTTGCACTTCTCCGAGGCCGTGGCCATGGTGGCCTCCTTGGCGGCCATAATCGGACACAGGGCGGTGTCGCGCACGTGGTGGACAATCTTCAGTGCGGTGGCCGCCACCTGGGGGAACGGATCCTGGGCCAGCTGGCAGATGCCGAGCCACAGCTTGGTGAAGATCGACTGGAAGGGTATGCTGTTGGTGCCTCCGGCCACGCCGCCAGCTGCCGCTCCCACTCCCACTCCGACGCCTCCCACGGAGCCCGAGCGCTCGCCGCTGCTCTTGCCGCTCCGACTGCTGCCTCCGGCGGCGCCTGCTGCTGCTCCTGGTTGGCCCTGGCCCTGGCCCGCGCCCGCGCCCGTTCCCGTGCCCATATTCGAGATGGAACTGGAGCTGACGCCGCGACGCATCGTCACATGCCGCTCCAGGCTGTGGGTGGACGAGGCGAGGCCGTGGGCGCCCGCGGGCAGGGCGTTGCCGCCCTGCAGCATCACAAAGGTGGAGGCGGCGTGGCTGCTGCGCATATGCTCGGCCAGGTAGACGGCCACGAACTGCGACTCGAAGAGCAGCACCATCCACTGCACGGCGGCGACCAGCTCGAGGCGCACCAGCGGCGACATGTCCTCGCCGACAGTCTCCAGCAGCGTGATGGCAATGATCCGGTCAATGTTGTTCGCCTGCTGCTCGCTGCGATCCGTCACGGAGCTGATGAAGGTGCCCAGCGCAAAGACGGCAGCGGCACGCACCTCCGGTATCGAGTCACGCAGCAGGACGTAGAGCTTCTCGTGGGCCAGGTCGCGGGCCCCTGACCAGCGGGCCTTCTCGAAGTTCTGCCAGAGCATGCCCAGGCAGATGGCCAGCCACTGGCGCAGCAGCCAGCTGTGATCGTTCAGCTGCTCCAGGCATATGGAGAGCAGCGGTCCCTGCAGCGCGTTCGTCTGGCCGAGCAGGAAGTTGTGCACGATGGAGGCGAGCACGAAGGCGGAGAGGCTGCGGTGCTCCTTGGAGACGCTGCCATCCTGCAGCACGGACAGAAAGTACTTGTACTCCTTGACCAGATCCACCTGGCAGCTGGGATCCACGGCCAATATCTTGGCCCAAATGAACACCAGCACCGGCCGCAGCTCGCGCGTCGAGCTCTGCAGCAGCTTCAGCACGTACGGAAAAATGCCGACGCCCAGGGCCAGATTGACGGCCCAGGGTCCGAGATCGAGGAAGCGTGCGAGCAGCTCCAGGGCGCGCAGTCGATGCACCTGGGAGAGCAGCACCTGCAGCACAATCGGCAGCTGCTCGGGCGGTGTGCGCGACTCCGACTCCGAGTCGAGCCACACCTGAAAGGCGGTCAGCTGGTGCTCGAAGAACGGCAGCTGGCGATACGGTGCGCTGTGGTCGAGTATCTCCGGCAGCTGCTGCAGCGCCAGATCCACCACCAGGTCCCACGCCTTCCACATCGGATGGCGGTAGCAGGGCGGCAGCGCTGGCAGCGAGACGGGCGTGCAGTCGTGGCTCCGCAGTATGCGCTCCGCAAGCAGAAAGTTCCGAAAGAGGCTGGCCACCAGCAGATCCTGGCGAAACAGGCGCTGGAACAGCTCGCGCGGCAGCGTATTCCAGGCTATCGTGTCCGTGATGGCCGTGAAGATCCAATTCAGTTCGCCCATCATGGTGCGTCGATCGTTGACTTTGCCTGCCAAAAGCAAAGCAAAGCGAAGCAAAGAGGAGAGTGTCAGTCGGCGGAGAGTCACAGAGAGAGACAGAGAGGGAGATCTTACCTGGTATCTTGTCAATCAATTCGCTTTGGATGCGCGGCACCATGCCCAACTTCTCCTGCATCGCGTACCACTTGAGGGCAATGTTGATGGGCGTGGTCAGGCAGCTGGTGAAGAGATCCGCCGGCAGCTGGGCATTCATGGGGAGTATCTCGTTGGCCGCACACGCTGCCAAATGGATGCAGTTCTTGTAGCTCACCAGCTGCGTCGGCAGCTGCACATTGGCGGCAGCAGCAGCGGCGGCGGCGGCGGCGGCCGCTGCCGAGCCAGAGCCAGAGCCCGGCTGTAGATGGGCCAAGCCACGCTGCTGGGCTATGGCCAGCGCCTTCTCGAGCTCGTGCTCGTGCTGCTCGGCGTACGGCTGGAACGAGTTGATGATGATGCCCGCGTTGGAGCAGTCGTAGACGTAGATCGAGGGCGCCGACATCCAGGTGATGAGCTCGAAGATGCTCAGCGGTATGTACTGGGTGAAGGTCTTGTTGAAGACCCAAATCTCGCCATTGGCCGTCGGCTTGGGCACGCCGTGGCCGTTGTAGTGGAAGAGGATGCGCTCCCCCTTGGCATTGCGACGCAGCGAGGTGCAGAGCTTCTTGACATCGTCGACGGTGGGGTCATGGCACTTCTTGTAGCGGGCGCGTGGCTGCCAGCGTTCGTACTGCATCTGGAGATTGCTGCCGATCAGCTCCATGGCCTTGGGCGGCGACACGGAGCTGGGATCGATCCAGCACTCGAGGCGGGAGCAGGGCTGTATCTTCACCACGTCCGGCGGATCAACGCCAATGTTCAGGCAGAGCACCAGCGCGACGCTGGCCGTCTTCATGCGCTCCCGTATGCGCCAGGCCTGGCGCTCGTACTTCAGGCCCTCGATGAGCTCCAGATGCCGCTTGGCGGTGAACGAGAACGAGATGCGCGAGTCGTCGTGCTCGCTGTGCCCGAAGTGGAAGCCATTGGGCACCACATCGAAGTGAAAGAGTTGCACGAGCAGCGAGGGGCCGCCGGCGAACTGGCTGCGCCAGTCACCATCGCGATCGCCACGAACACGCTCCCATTCGCGCTCCCACGCCCGCTCCCATTCCCGCTCCCATTCCCGCTCCCATTCGCGCTCATGTGGCGGCCTGTTCGAGGAGGCGATTGTCTTGGAGGGGCCATCCTGGCCGATCATTAGGCTGCCAATGTCGATGGCGCTACCGTTGCTGCTGCTGCTGCTGTTGTTGCTATTGTTGCTGTTGTTGCTGTTCGTGCGGTTGTTGGGGAACAGCAGCGGTTCACCGCCACCGTTACCGCCGCCCACGGTAGTGGTGCTGGTGGCGGCGGCGGCGGCGGTGGCGGCGTCTGAGTTGGAGGAGGCTGCACTGGGCATTGCGCTGTAGCGCGACTCGAGCATGCTTCAATTTCGGATCCACACACACGCGCACACACACTCACGCACACGCACACGAGTCACACACAGTGTGGTGTGTGGGGTGTTGTTGTGGCGACTGACGGGCTGTGCTGGGTAGGCCTTGCTAGGCACGGGACATCCCCGTGACGCGAGGGCGATTACGTCTCCGATTGCAGTTTCTGCGACAGAATCCGTTTTTCTCAGCTACTGCGGTAATGACTGCTGCACATAACCAAACACTTTTCGCACTCTCGTACACACAAACATACGCACACGCATACACACAGTTACATATAATTGTACACATGCACACACACACAGGCACGCAGTCGCCTGCCTTCCCGACGGCGACGGACCAAGATTCGTATCGTCGTCGCCTCACGTTTTTACGTTTTACAATTCACCCGAAACCCCCCGATGTGAGGTTCTATCAAAATCTTTTGGTTTCAATACGGCGCGGTGCCCTACAAATGTTTCTTTTAATTATGCGTTCACGTTCGTGTTTTTTTTTTTTGTATTTTATCGCTACAGCTCAGTATGGTCGCGGATTTATCGATAAAATATACCGCCAGACCCTCCAAAATGTCCCGCAATATACCTTTTCATATTCAAAACATACCGTAAATATACCGAAAATCTTAAATTATTTGCCTCGAATTGATATTCTATTTAATATTACTAGCTATTTAGGATTCTCAGCGCTAAAACTATAATTTCATCCAATGTATCAATTAATTTGCCACAAGATTTGGTTCGTTTTATGGGAATGCTCTCAAATTAAATTAAGCTAGCAGCAAAACTATAACGACGACAACGAAATACGCATTTACGGGGTCTAGAATTATACCAACACAGGCATAGAAACACACGCACACAAGCGCACTGCATGTCACACTTTCTTTTCCTCTTTGAGTTTCGTTTCGTTGCTTTTCTTGCTATGCAGCGCTGCCAGACTGACTCAAGCAAAATATCTCGCCGAGCGCGCGATCCATTTAAATTTAATTTTAAAAATTAAACTACTGTACTCACCCTAAGCACGGGATCTCGATACACAGGTGGGGGATAGCGCACCGCGTGTATGCGATGACGACCAAACAGACCGGTCGCAAAACTCTGGGCGCTCTTGAGCGTCCTCTGGGTTGCCGTGTACTTCAGGTAGTACCAGGCGGGGTCGTAGATGTCCGGCAATAGCGAGGGGAAGCGCAGCTGCATCCGTTCTGCCAGCTCGATCAGCTCATCCTCACCCTCGGCCACAAGCAGCTTCTCATCCTCGGCAGCGTTCAGGTGCCCCCAGCTCCAGTCACGCAGCTGCTGCATTTCGTCAGGGCAGAGATTAGCACGAGGCTGGCTGAGCAGCCGCTGCTGCAACTCCACGAGCCGCTGCTGGGCGCGCAATATGACCTTCTTGCTGGGATTGCGGCTGCCATGACGAATGACCGACCAAATTCGAGTGGGGTGGCAGCCTTGCTTGAGGAGAACAGATGAAACATGTCAAATCAGCTGTTGGAGCGGCGGCTCAATAACACAATACACACCCGCGTACTGCGGTGGCGTCTCGTCTAAGTTGGCTATGGCCCTGTAGGGCGTCTTGGTGGACAAATGCCGCTCTATGTCGGCCCGCGGGAGGCTGCTGCAGGCAGCCGCAGCCTGGGTATCGGGATCGGCTAATACTGACAGTACTAGTACAGTGGCCAGCAGAAGTGGCAGCAACATAATTGGGAATGGTTTTAGCATTTTTCCGGATAGCGGAAAAACTTGTCAGAAGTAAAACCAAAAAGGTTGGTAGAACAAAAACGAAACAAATCAAAACATTAAAACTGCGACTTGCACACGCACGCGAAGAAACTAAACACACGAATCGACAGACACAGAGCAGAGTAGCAGATGAACATGGGATTAAAAGGGAGGCTGCGTAAAGTAAACACGCAAAAGGGAATCGGCAAGTGCGTGATGGTGGCAGTACTGCACAGAATAAAAAAGGCTGCCAGATCGCCAGAAGTATGCCAATGCAAAAAGGCATGGGTGCTCGCATTTGCCAGCACTGTTCAAAGGAGAAAGAAAACATTGAAATCCATGTATTTAGATTCGAATCGCCTCCGTTGATGAGGGCTTTCCACAAATTGTACCATCGTTCTATGCAATGAGAGAAACGAGAGCGTTCTAGAAGCTTTGAGATAAAAATAGAAACACAAAGAGAGGGAAAAAACCAGGGCTGCATTTGGTCTAAATACCGAAAAATACTTAAATATCAGGGCCGATATACATAAAGCGCGCGGCGTGCAATTCAAATTCAAATAATTTCACCGATAGATAGACACATACATAATTATTGTTTTCAGAAGCAAACACCATTAATATTATCGCCAATTTACGCACCGCTCCGTGCCTTCTGATTAAACGGAACAACTTCGCGCTTCGCTTTGTGTACGAACAGGAATATGCTCAGTCGCGCAGCCGAATTAGCACTCAACGCGCATTTAGCCGAGAATCCGAGAGGAAATTTCACGCTCGTACCGGGAGCCACGTTTATACGCAGTTTGTACCCCTCCCACTTCGGTTTCGGTTTCGGTTCGTCTTTTGTTTTGTTCATGTCCCGCCACAGTTTTGGGCTGGCTACGTTAGCGCGTTTCTTGCTGCCATATGGAGCCGGTGTCGGCCAATGTCAACGCCACACAAAGCCACACGCACGTGTCGACCGAGCATTTTGCGCCAAAAAATCTGGAGCTGAAGGTAACCGTAATAAAGTCGTTGTCCGGGTTGATTTGTTGCACAGCTGCACGCAATGGTGCTCATACGATGTTAATCTTCTTTATTGGCCCCAGCCAAAGAACACACGGAACACAGGGAACAGGCAGCCGCGGGCACCGCGTGGCTCTCAAAAGCACGCCACCTGTTGGGCGCCAAAAGGGCAAAGCTTTAGGCGCGAATTTTGAATGGTGAATGCTGCATCGGCAGGCAGGACTTGAAAAGCAATCAAATTTAGTGGATTCAAGGATGGGTGAGGTTGGGTGCTCGAGGATCGCTTTGAGTTGGAATTCCGTGTGTGTGTTTGGGTGCGCTGCTCGAGTGGGCAATCAATCAGCGAAATGAAATCAATGGCAACGTAATTTCAACGATTACCCCTGCGGCATCGAGTGGCCCCCGATGAGTGGCAGCAGCCGAAGCAAGTGTCACAAGCAGTAACAAAGGAAGAGGGGCTGGGGAAAGCCTAATCTCTGGCCACCACGCTGAACGGGGCCCCCGTAACTTATCGGCCAACGCACGGAGAGCGGTAATTAATTTTTTGGTATTTGCGGCACCAAGAACATATTGACAATGACACGATGATCACGCACTGATACTGATAATGACCATGCCAATGGCCCAATGGGTTTAGCCCCAGACCCGAACGGACCCACAGACGCAACCAACAACCATCTGGGAGCAATGGCGGCTGGCAGGCTCGACCATGGCCAGCGTCATGCTGGCTGCTATTAACGCGTCTTGTGTGTCTGTGTGTGTGGAACGTGCCAGATGAGCGCAACGCTGTCCAAAAACCTGCGGTCCGGCAGCAACTGCGGTCCCCAGTCAGTCAGCAGCGTAACGGCGCTGCCACCTATCTCTGTGTGAGGTGTGTGTGTGTGTGTCTGTGTGTGTTACGGTGTCGTCGCCTGCACTTTCTTTGACAGCAGCAGTGCCGCAACGCAATAGCAGCAGCAGCAGCAGACAACATGGAAGGCTAGACTGCTTGATACCCTTCTGATGGTATTGAAATTTCCATTGGGTTCCATAAACACTTACCAGCACTAATTTGAGTACCAATTATTTGTCACTTAAAAAAGCTTTATCTGCTGATAATCTCCAGCCCAATTAAAAAGTTTAAATAGTTATTTATTTTAATATTTACAAATGGCAAAGAATCACCCGTTTCGCACATCCCCTCTAAATGCCAGCTGGCGAGAGGTGCCAGCTCCTGCCTGACCCCGACCCCCAACCAAGCTACGGAGTAAGCCATATAAACAGCAATTTAATATACACCTTTTTGGGTGTCAGTTCAGTTCAGTTCCATTCACCCGGTGTCGCCGCTGTAGCTGCTGTTGCTGTTGCTGACAACGCGCTGCCGTTGACGCTGGCGCTAGCGCTGGTGCTTAAAAGCTAAGGACACGCGCTCAGAACGTTCAGTTCGCCTCGAGTTTTTGCCCCGCGCGGTTTGGCGCGAACAAGAACCACCGACACCAGACACGCACCGCACACGGACACGGACACGCACACTGGCCACAGAGCCGCCGCATAGAGAGCGCTAAATATTAGTTCAAAAATAAAAGTAAAAACGGAATGGAACGGAACTAAACCGAACGGAACAGAAGGGAGCCGAAAACAGAGAAGAGAAGGAGAAGGAGAGTGAAAGCCATAAAGAATAGAAACAACGGTGAAACTGAACGGACGTCCCCCGGTAACGGCAACACGCAGCAGCAGCAGCAGCAGCATAACGTAACAACAATATCAAACAACGGTAAACGTAACCGTAAAGCCACAACGATTAGAAAAGTAATGAAAAATACAAAACAGAAAAAAACATCAGCGTATAGCACAACAAAAAAATAACATAAACAATTTAATGAGTTAGTTTAGAACAAAGGCAATCCAATTTGTTGTTCTACAATGTCGCATTTCATTTAGTTTTTTAGTTGGGTTTCGAGTTTCGTGCTGTTCTTTGCGCTCTTCTCCGCCGCACACTCTCCTCTCTCTTTTGCTTTCTGCCGTTTCGTTTTCATTGGCGCAGTAGCAGCAGCATCCACGATCGGTGGCAGCAGCGGCAGCAATTCGCATTTCACGTGGCGCCCAAAATATTCATGACCATCACGAGATTCGATTCGATTCGATTCGAGATTCGAGAATCGGTTTGTGGGGGCTTCCTCCTCTGGGCCAGAAGCCCACATGCTGCGCCAGCTACTCTGCTGCTGCGCTGCCTCCGGCTCAGGCCTCAGCCTTAGTCTCAGGCTGGGTTAACTAGTTTCGAGTTTTGCCAATTTCGCCGCGCATTAATCTTCGATTAAATTTATACAAAATCCAGCAAACTGTTTGGCTGTGTAGCCCCAAGCCCCCCTCTCTCTCTCTACCTCTCTCATGTTCTGTCAAGTCGCCGGCTGCGTTTGCGCGGCAACACTCGAAACACGTTGGCCCTGATCGTCACACTCACAAAAGCAGCAACAACAGAACAGCAGCATCAGGGGAGCAGAGACAAACAACGCCAGCGCAGCGCAATTGTATGGGCAAAGGAGGTGGCTGTGTGGTGGGTAGAAGAAGGAGTACAGAATAAGCAGTGGCAATAAGGTGGAACACAGGAAATGCAATTGAAAACCCCGTGGAGAGCAAGCAATTTGTTGGCCAAAAATATCGCAAGGAGCATGCAGTGCTGAGTTGAGCTGAGCTGAAGTGCCGTTGATTGAGAGCGAAGCCAAGGCAGTGCAGTTGAGCAAGAGAGGAAACCAAGCAGTGCAGTTGAGTAAGATTGGTCCAAAGGAACTGCAGTTGAATAAGAGAGAAGCGCTGTCAGTGCAATTGAATAAGAACGCAGCGCAAAGGCGGCGGACAGAGTGAAGTTTAGTTACAAAAGAAAACAATTTTAAGGCATGGCAGAGGTGTTACAACAGATGAGTGCAGAAATGGTCATGGACATTATCTTCAGGCAGTTCAGAGTGCAATCAGAGAAAGCAGTAAAGTGAGAATCGCATTTACAAGCAGTGTACAGTTCTTGCAGTCTGCTTCACCCCTTTGATGCTGTGCGCTTGGTAATGTTATTGCGCAACACAGACATACCGACTTTCATACAGTGGAAACTCGACACGTGACTGACTGACGATCGACGGTCCGTCCGATTGTATGAGTAGTTGATGATCTGGTTGGGGCCGGTCTGGTCTGGTCTGGCCTTTGCCGCCGGCTGCCGGTGGTGGCTATCGGCTTACGTTTTCCGATGGTACAGTGGAGCCAGCCTAGCCGTAACGTAACTGAACCAAAACGCACTGCCAAAAATCGAGCTATAGTAGTTCTGGGCAAGGTCAAATTTGCCTGTTAGATCAAGTAAGAACAACTGCTTGGGAATAAGTGCAAGCAGTGCATCAGTGTGGGATGATCTGCACTGTACCGCAGTAACAAATGGACATGTGTCCATCACGGTTTTAATACCCATCATATCTCATCATTCTCCATGTCTTTCTCTCTCTCTCACACACACACACACACTCTCCCTCATTTAGTGCCGTCGACGCTGATGTCGCAGTCACAGTCAGCGTCGCTGCCGTTGTGAACCGTGCGTGGAACAACCAAGCGTCCAGCGTTCGACAGCTTTCCATCAACATCATCGGAGATTACCACTCGAGAACCGTGCGAGACACCGCAGGCACAAAGCCATAAATTACCGTCCCGTCCCGCCCCAGATAAGGAGCTGGGAGCGACGCCAGCGCCGGGCAATAGTTGGCAGTGTCGCCGCCGAGCGATATGTTGGCCACGCCGAGCGGCGGCGCAGCGCCCGCTAATGTTCCCGCCACCGCAACCTCTTCAGCAACTGGTCCCGTATCCGCGTCCGTATCCGTATCGGCCACATCGATGCCCCCAGCAGTCGCCGCATCGTTGGCCAGCCCGGAGAAGCCCCTGAACAATGGCTACCTGCAGGCGAATGCTATGGACGAGCTAAATGCCACCGTGGTGTCCCCTCTGCTCGGCCAGGCACAGCAGCAACACCAGCTGCAGCAGCAGCAGCAGCAGCAGCAGCAGCAGCAGCAGCAACACCAGCTGCAGCAGCAGCAGCAGCAGCAGAACAAGCTGCCAACGGTAGTTTTCCTTAGTCCGGATGGAAGCGGCGGCGTGGGCATTGGCAGCGCCCTGCAGCGGAATCCCATCTCAGGTGCCAGCATACCCCCGGCCACCGTCTCGAGCCGCACCAGCGATTGGCTGCTGAAGGAGTCACAGCAGCGGCGCCGCCTCCTGATCCTGGCCATCGCCTTTACCGTTCTGGGAGCAGCCATCGGTGCTCTGGCCATCTACTTTGCCGGAGTCCATCAGCGCTGCCAGCTGTATCCCCCCCGCTCCCTGGACGCCGCCGAGTCTGTGTCAGGTGAGTGTCTGTTGGGCGTGAATGTGAAGCTCATTTCCCGTTACCGTTACCGTTACCGTTACTGTTGCCCAGTGCTAGCTGTGAACTGGGTCAGCAGCCAATCAACAGGCATCCTGTGCCCTGTCTTCCATCTTCCATCCTCCATCTCTCATCTGTCCCGCGCTCGTCCCACCCCGACAAGGTCCATTTACTGTTGTGGTAAGTGAATTTGGCGCCTGCCCTTGCTCCCCTCTTCCCATCATTCCATCCCATTGCTCATCCATCCATAAACCGAGTAGAAATTTCAATTTCCCTGAGCGGGGAGGGGGGAAATGGACAAGCAACAGGCTGAAAGAAATGCAAACCAAATTCGTGGTCGATGCTTTTGATACACTTCCAAGTGTTGTTTTTGTTTTTGAACAAAGATGCATACAAAAGTGATTAAATATTTATAGATTGTGCAGCAAGAGTAAAGGTTAAGTGTGTGTGTGGCAAAGCACTAATCAATATTCATATGACCCTCTGAAAGGGTATGTGTATAACAAGATTTTTGTAATCTCCGTCTTGGCAGCAGGCCCTCTCTTGTCACTAAATGCTGCTGCTGCTGCTGCTGCCCGCTCTCTCCTCACACTCTCTCTCTCGTTGTCTATCCATCCCATTCGCTCTGTTTGAAATTCAATTACAGAATATGTCAAACAACAAACGGGAACAGGAGCGCCTCACTAGCACCAGAGAAAAGGGCATGGAGCACTGCTTGCGTTGGTGCCATTTTGTGTTCCGTTATTTGTTCTCTCTCCATCTATGGATAACAGTGGGATCGGGCAGCGGCCGTCGGCAAGCCGTATGTTTCGCCTGGTTTACCACCCGCCTGCACCACTGTGCGGCCGCTGCTCATCTCAGGCGCTGACTTCTTCTGTTGTCCCATGGCCTGTTGTGGTCGTCGGTCTGTGGGCGGAGTGAGTGGCCAAGGCAGGGGCAGCCGTGTTCCCTTCTGCATTCATGAACATAAGGCATTCACTAAATATGTACACACCTATGTATGTATGTATGTATGTATGTCCGTGTAATGCGAATTCAAAGCAACTGAAATATTCAGGAGCTATTCGGCTCTGTCCAGTGCTCTGCATGAAGCGGTGGATGGGTTGTGTACAACATTCGTTTTTATTTTGCAAAATGAGATAAAAAGGCGAAAACCAATCAATCGGCTTGGCCCTTGGACCTGGCCTGGCCGGAGAATTTCTATGAATTTTTGAGCGGTCGTTCCAATCGATCGCGTCCCATTGCTCCTTCTGCTGCTGCTGCTGGTGCTTCTTCTTTGTGTCTCTCTTCTTCGCTTTTACCGTTAGCTTAATTGAATGTGCACGCACACACACACACACACACACACAGTATGTACATTTACTCCAACGGCATTTTTCATGTGTGCGCCGCGTGTGACCGTTATAAAAACGTGTTTCTTAATGTTTTGCGCCTAAAATTCATTCATCGACAGCGATGGGCGGATGAGGGTTCACCATCAAAGCCTATTTCCAACAGCTCTCCGGCATATGCATGATGCGTCGCCGCCGTTTACCGTTTACCGTTATAGCCCACGTAAAAATATCTCTCTCTCTCTCTCTCTCTCTCTCTCTCTCTCTCTCTCTCTCTCTCTCTCTCTCTCTCTCTCTCTCTATAAATATCGAACATCATCATCAGCATCATCCCCCATCTTGTGGTAGGCCCCTGTCCTTGACTATGATATCCCCCATACCCCTTTACGCTCCAGCAGCATAAATATTCCCCACTCCGGTCTGCTCCATTGATTCAAGCAGTAATTTCTTGGGAAGTTTTAAAGTGAACTCCGCATTTAATGGGTGGAAGCAAAGAGGAAACAGGAAAAAGGTGAAATTATTAGACCAAATCTTGAATGGAAGTTGTTGGGGTGTCCAGCAGCTTAAAGGGTGTTCAGGTTCCATTTTGGAATGTCCGTGGGGCATTCACCTCGAATTATGGTATCGGGTCTCGGGTCTCAAACGTGCCACAAGCCACTTAAATCTATTAGCGCTGTGGCAAATGTTATTAGCTGTCCATTCGCTTGGATCGGGGGAATCGTTTTAATTAATAACTAATGCTGCCAGCCAGCCAGCCAGCCCTCTGTCCCCCATCCTCCATCCTCTAGCCTGCTTGCCTAGATGTCACTTTGTATATTGACAGCCTCGACATGCAACATGTGTCCCAGCTGGAGTCGATGCCAGCGGTTATTGTTGTGGATGTTATTTTAATTTAATAAAGCCCGCTACGTGGCAAAGCAAAGATGGTTCACTGCTTGCCGTTTCCCTTCGCTTTTTCGTCATAATGAAAAATTCAAATTCAATTTACTTGAGTGGTTTTCGAATCAGTCGCCCGGCACCGGCACTCGCCACGATTCGGAGTCCACTTCTTGCCAGCTTCGGAATGCTATAGGAAATCTTTTCTATTTAATTGCAGGCAACGCCAGATGGGGCCCGGGCAAGGCCCTCGAGGGGCAGGACAACATTTGCATGACTCAGGAATGCGTGAGAACAGGTATGCCGCTCGGGTTATTATTGGACATGGCCATGCAGTAGTCGCAAGTGCAAGGGGCACGACGGCTGAATGACAGTGAAAAGGGTGCCAGGGATTTGCACAATCATGGAATGTTTGCCATTTACTTTCCCATCATTTATTTATTTGCCATTAAGTTGGTTTAGTCCTGAAACCCTGGACATAAACGTTCAATTTATATTCAAACACCTCCTCGAAGCGACTCCCCCGAACTGGCATATTCATTCAAAGACAATTACCAAAGGGTGCAATCAGCGGAAGACAACGGAGTGGAATGGCACCCATACCCGTAGCCGTGTCCAATTAGCGTTACGGTTTCTGGGCCGTTGACGATTCCACTTGCGTTAGCCTACTTTTTGGGGCAGCCAGAGGACGGTCCGCGACAGTGGGAATGCCAACAGATGGGCCACGATTTAGCAACAATTATTCGACATGCATGTCCAGGGATGTGTCCAACATTGGCTCTGATTAAGCAGCTCCCAATGTTACTTTCCACTTTCTAAGTGCAACCCACTCAAGGTCTGCCACAAAACCCAAGAGCAAACCAAGTTCTGGGGAAACTTTTGCGTCTGCCAAGGGGAAACTTTGCACCGCAGCAGCCGCAATGCAATTTGTGGATAGAAAGGAAAGGTGTGTGTGTGTGTGTGGGTGTGTGTGTGTGGGTGTGTGTGGGTGTGGGTGTGTGTCTTATCGCTTATCATAAAACTTTTTGGCGCATGATTTGTTGGGCAAGTTTTCGGCAAAAGGTGCGGCTTGCTATCAGCGGTCGGGCGGGTCGGATGGCAGGTGAATGAGATCAAGGTGAATTATGGGCCGCAATTAATGGCCGCAGCTGAAGCGTTTCCCAAGATACCAAAGAGTCGAGGGGCTGTCTGACATGTTGATTTACCATCTAACCAGCGGCCTCCCTGCTCTCGGCCATGGACTTGACGGCCGATCCCTGCGAGGACTTTTTCCAGTATGCCTGCGGCACCTGGAACAAGGTGCATCCCATACCCGAAGATCGCAGCTCCATCAGCACATTTGAGGTGGGTAGAGCTTGGCATTGGGGGATCGTGGCTTAAGCTTCTGGTTGCGCTCTCCACAGGTGCTCTCCGATCAGCAGCAGGTGATCCTGCGCGGGGTGCTCGAGGAGCCGATCGATGAGCGCGACAACCAGGCCACCATCAAGGCCAAGACCTTCTTCAAGAGCTGCATGGACATACGTGAGTTTAACCGCAAACAAGAAGCGAACTCTCAGCTACAAATACTTCCTCCACAGCTCAGATACGAAAGATCGGCTCGGGGCGGGTCAAGCAGGTGCTGAAGGCTCTCGGCGGCTGGCCTGTGATCGAGCGGAACTGGCAGCCGCCGGCCGATCTGTCGGTGGAGAAGCTGATGGGCCACCTGCGGCTCAACTACAGCGAGCCGGTGCTGATCGAGCTGTATGTGGGGGCGGACGACAAGAACAGTTCGGTGAACATTCTGCAGATGGACCAGCTGCAGTACGCGCTGCCCTCGCGGGACTACTACCTGAAGGAGAGCAGCGCCAACGACCGCAAGGCCTATCATCGCTACATGACGCAGGTGTCGGTGCTGCTGGGCGCCAATCCGGCCACGGCCGCCGCCGAGCTGGAGCAGGTGGTGCTGTTCGAGACGCAGCTGGTGAATGTCTCGCTGGCCGAGGCGGACCGGCATGACACGAGCGCCGTTTACCGCAAGATGACGCTGCCGGAGCTGCAGCAGCTGGTGCCGGAGGTCAAGTGGGAGGAGTACCTGCAGACGGCCCTGGGCCCGGGCATTCCCCTGCAGGCGGACGAGCCGCTGGTCACCTACGGCCTGCGCTATCTCACCGACATGGGCAAGATATTGCGGCGCACCGATCGCCGCGTCATCCACAACTACATGCTGTGGCGCCTGGTCATGTCGCTGATGACCCACATGATCGACGAGTATCAGCGGGAGCGCGTGGAGTTCCGCAAGATCCTCATGGGCATACAGTCGGAGCGCACGCGCTGGTCCCAGTGCGTCGAGTGGACCAACAAGAAGCTGGGCGTGGCCGTCGGCGCCCTCTTCATACGCGACAACTTCAACCAGGAGAGCAAGGAGGTGGCCCTCGAGATGATACACACCATTCGGGCGGCGTTCAACGAGCTGCTGGCCGAGAACGACTGGATGGATGACGAGACGCGGGCCGTGGCCAAGGAGAAGGCCGACTCCATGAACGAGCGCATCGGCTATCCCGAGGTGCTCACCAATGCCACCGAACTGGAGCAGGAGTATGTGAATGTGAGTGGTGCACGAGTCGCAGCAGTGAGGATCCCTCATTGAATAATCCCCATCCGTTGCTCCTTCAGCTGACTGTTGTGCCTGACAATTTCATTGACAATGTGCTGAGCATCTTGCAGTGGGAGTCGCAGAAGGTGCTGCATCTGCTGCGCCAGCCGGTGGACAAAGAGAAGTGGACCACAGAGCCGGCGGTGGTGAATGCTTTCTACAATCCCAACAAGAACGATATAGGTGGGTGCTTTGGCTCCTTCTCTTCGCTTTCACGCCTAAGATCTCTCCCTTTCTTCTTGCAGTGTTTCCTGCTGGCATTTTGCAGCCTTTGTTCTACAGCCAGCACTTTCCCAAGTCGCTGAATTATGGTGGCATTGGTGTGGTGATTGGACACGAGATCACCCACGGCTTCGACGACAAGGGGCGGCAGTTCGACAAGGAGGGCAACATGATGCAGTGGTGGAACAATGCCACCATTGAGGCATTCCGCGAGCGCACCCAGTGCGTCATCGATCAGTATTCACGCTACAAGATCAACGAGGTGGACATGTTCATGGACGGCCGGATGACGCAGGGCGAGAACATTGCCGACAATGGTGGCCTCAAGCAGGCCTTTAGGGTAGGTCCTCCTCCTCTCCTTCCTCTCTGTCTATCTGCCATCTGCCCGCTCTGATCTCTCATCTCTCATCTAATGCGCTTTGCAGGCCTACAAAAAATGGGAGAAGCTGCATGGCAGGGAGCTGCAGCTGCCCGGCCTCAATATGACGCACGATCAGCTCTTCTTTCTCAACTATGCACAGATATGGTGCGGCTCCATGAGGCCGGAGGATGCGCTGACCAAGATACGTTCCTCGGTGCATTCGCCGGGCTTCGTGCGTGTCCTGGGGCCGCTCTCGAATTCGCGCGACTTTGCACACGCCTACAGCTGCCCGCTGGGCTGTAACATGAATCCCGAGGAGAAGTGCAGCGTTTGGTAGATGCACACACACACACACACACACACACACACACACACACACACACAGCAGAGAACGTTGATGGTTTTTTTTTTTATATATTTATATCGCATAATATATATGTACACAAATACCAATACTGTAGGAAGGAACATCCCAATCGTATCTCCATTCCGTTTTCGTTTTCTTTCCCGTTCTGTGCGCTTGTTGTAATACTTTTTTTTTTTATGTTATAGCAATTATTATGTAATGTAATGTAATGTAATGTAATGAGTAGTAACATGTCTATGCATTATAGATGGCATTCTATGAGAGCCCACAAGCCGCACACGCACACACATCAAGCCCGACACCCCGACACACACCCGAAGAGCGTCCGACGAGAAACGGATTATATTATATTCGTGAATAAAGACACAGAAAAACATAAGCCAAGGGATCCATCGTTTCATTCGGGATTAATTCAAAAAGGTAAACCATATGCATGTCGTGTGCACAACGGTGCACACTGCTGCCTGACGCGAGTCTCACTGATACGGGAACTACTTTTGAATTGATTACAGAAGGCCACGAAACATTATTCTGCTGCGTAGAGCCCCACGCTGTAATTTTCCACTTGCCGAATGAATAATTCAGCAATCAATGGGCAGGCCTACCAGCAACGATGAGTAATGTTTACGATATGTTTGTGCAGTTTTATTCTGACAGCAATATCCATTCGTCACAGACTTAGGTACTAGGCATACACATTCTCAGATCAAAGTTAGTTCTACGCTGTGTATGGGATGTGTATAATTGCGTTCTAAAGATTACATTTAATGTACATTTTGGTATGTATATAAATCATTAGTCTACAGTCCGTACATTTACATATTTATAAAACAATATGCCATACAAAAGGAGACACCAATTATCGTTAAAACAGTTAACATCGAGAAGGAGCAGTTGGAGGAGCGGCTCCCTGGCTCCCCCTGGTAGCACTAGAGTTTTCGGTTTGGAAGCTACAACAATACTTTCCTATATAGACATATATATGTATGTAGATATAATTGCATATTCCAATACGCATGTCCTGCCTGGATTGGAATTATCACACATGCTTATTCTCTAGCTGCATAGCGATGCTCTCTTTAGGTACGTGGCGCTCTCCCTGGCGCCGGAATTGCCGCTAGGCGCGCAGTGGGGCCCGTGAGCTGCGAGCTGGACGAGCGGCGCGCGACCAGCTCTGCTCCTCGGCACTGGCGAAGATTAGATAGATAAAGTTGCCGCCAATATTGAGGGCGGCGGCCAGCCAGAAGACAATGTGCCACTGGGTGAGGGTCTCGCGGTGATTGATGATCAGCCCGATGACATAGGGCGCGAGGAAGCCGCAGATGTTGGCCGCCGAATTGGTGATGCCGTACATGGTGCCCGCGTAGCGTGGACTCAGCGCAATGTGATTCATCTGATTGCCGGCGTAGACGGCGCCGCCAAAGGAGCCGACGCCCGCCAGCATGAAGGTGACCCAGACCCAGTCGCAGCCCACGTAGATGATGCCGATCAGGCCCAGCGACGGCACGACGGAGGCCACCGTGTTCCACAGCTTGTAGGAGTTGACCAGGGAGATGTAGCGCCGGGCCAGCATCCAGTCGGCCAGGGCGGAGCAGGCGATGCCCACGAACCAGGCGGTCAGGTAGGGCACAGCGTTGAGCAGGGCATTCGACTGGATGTCAAAGTGCAGGATGTTGCTCATGTAGGTGGGCAGCTCCGTCAGCTGCGTGTAGAAGGCCCAGCCCTGGCCGCACTGCGTCAGCAGGATGGCCCACAGCGGCACCGAGCTGAGCAGCGAGCGCCAGGGTATGTTCTCATCCATGTCTCCATGTCGCAGTCGAACGCCAGCATCCCCGTCGCCAGCCTCCTCCTCCTCATCTTCCTCCTCGTCTGCAGTCTGGCTGATCAGCGACTGAGTGCGAAGACTCCTCTCGATGTACTCGCGCTCCTTGATGGAGATGCGCGGATGCAGGCTGGGCCTGTCGTACACCAGATACATCCAGCAGACGAACCACAGGATGCCCAGCAGGCCAAAGATGTAGAAGGCCGAGGGCCAGCCGCCGAGAAAGTCCAGCGAGCAGAGCCATCCGGCCAGGGGCATGGAGATCACGGTGCCGATGTTCGAGCCGGCATAGACAATTGCCGCGAACTTGTTGCGCTCCAACGGGGGTATCCAGTGGGCCAGCATCGCGTGCATGGCCGGATATGTGACGCCCTCGCCCATGCCCTCGAGTATGCGCACCAGGATGAGCAGCGGCAGGTCCCAGCGTGCCGCCAGCGGCGTGAGGAGCGTGAAGATGGCCGTGACCAGCACACCGTAGCCGTAGATCAGTTTTCCGCCAATCAGCTCGGCCATGCGTCCGCCCGGCACTTGGGTGAGCACGTAGCCGTAGAAGAAGCTGCCCAGCACCAGGCCCTGGGTGGCCTCGTCCCAGACGAACTCGCCCTCGGGCATCCGGTGGCCGCTGTCGTTGCGCCCCGGCTCCGGCATGGGGCACGTGTCATCGTCCACCACAGACCCGTTGCTGTGGGGAATCGCCGTCTGGTTGACCATGGCCACAATCGCCACCGACAGGTTCACCCGCATGGCATAGACCACGGCGAAGCCCAGGAATCCCATCAGGCCGAAAATGTGGCGTGTCTTCAGGCCGCAGCTGTCACGGCCCTCGACTGTGCGGGTGGGAGGGAGTGTGGACATTGTTTAGAGCATTTTATCTAGCAACAGGCCTTATCTACTTACCCCCCGCTGCGGCCGCACCGCCAACGCCACCGCCGCCGCCCCTAATGAGCGGCCTGTCGCCAGCGCAAAACGCCTCCTGCTCGTCGTCGGCATCATCATCGTCGTCGTCGTCGTCGAGGGAGGAGGAGGAGGGGTGCCGCCTGTTGGCAGCATCATCCGCGTCCGCGTAGTAGCAGGAGGCGTCGCGCGTCTCGTCCGTCCACTTGTGCGGCGGCATTGTCGTGGCAAATTGCTGTCTTCGATGTTTCTGCTTCTCTCCGGGCTGCTGCTAGTGCTTCTACTGCTTGCTTCCACTTCTCTTGCGGTTGTTACTGTCCCGTTGGTGTGATGGCTGATGTTTCAACTGCTTAGTTTTGAGGCTTGTGCAATTGCCAGCTCATTTTCTCTTGCCTTTTGTTTTATTTTTGCGGAAGAACGGGAATCGAATTAGAGGCGGTGCGGAGCGGAGCGGAGTGGAGGCCAACAGCACTGCGAGCAGACAGACACCTTCGTCAACAGCTGGAGCGGCAGCAACAGCAACAGCGACAGCCAAAGCAAAACCCAAACAAAAGTGGCCACCAATGGTCGAGCGAACAGTCGAAGCAGTCGCATCTAACCCATGAAGCAGTCGCTTCGCTCTCTCTTCTAATGCCACTCTCTCTCTAATTCGCTTCGACGCGCTCTCCCTCTCTCAGCACTGCTTTTTGGGAGAGCGTACGTACTCCGCGGGCAGTGTGAAAGTAGAGCAGCAGCAACAGCGCTACGTCACCCGGAGGTGGTGTAAGAAAGGGCAAGAAAGAGAGAGGTTGCAAACGGCGCACTTTGAATATTGTTGTAAAGTACAATATCTTTGTTTAGTTACAGTTTATGTACTTCCCACTCACTCACTCGCGCGCGCACACTCACTTACACATGCAAAGGGAAGATATGATGTATTTGCTTGCACTGGAACATACAATTTGTATTGAAATATTTAATTAAAGATAGCCGAAACAAAGGGGCAATTTCCGAATAAGCCAAACAGAGAGAATAACCCTCTGCTCTGTTTTAACGACAACCAATACAGACAACAACGATTATGGTTTAGTGGTACATACACACACACACACACACACATATAGTGTGCATACACATACAGTACTTATGTACTGCATGCACTGCTTTGACTTGATTTAGACTGATTCTGCGCATGCCCAAGGAATGGCCTGTTGCATGCGAGGAATCCCTGACCTGACGTACCACAGATACTTTCCGCAAAGGTTCGCTCATGCAACGCGTGTATTGAACAATTATTGGTATAAAAAATAGTTACAAAAGGAGTGGTACATATGTATGGCATGTTTGATCAAGCACCTTGTGGCATAGAAATCGGCTCCCAGTCCAACTGCAGCTCCAAATTAGTTGGCGAATATGGTGCCCACTGGGAAGACGACGATCCTGCGCTTAGAATTCACTGTCAGCGTCTCGTAGTGATAGCCCTTGACCAGGCAAACATCGTTTCGGTTGCCCTCGAACGCCGGTTGGATGGGGCTCAGATCCGGGTTGAAGCAGTTGATCGTGATGGTGTCGACGGCCAGTTGACCGAGTACTTCGTAGGCACAAGCTAGCTTCTCGTTCCAGATGCTGACCCGGGCATAGGGCACAGACTCCTTCACATTCACCTGCGTGGCCTCGCGCGCAGTGCGGAAGGTGTGCAGGGTAATGGCGCCGGTAGGCCCCGGCTGTCCCAGATAGCTGCTCGAAAAGTCGGACACCAGCAGGGGCGATGCATCGGCTGGGACATCTCCCTCAGCTTTGACCACTTTGGCCTTGAGCTGCTCGATCTGGGCCAGGGTGCGCACATAGCTGGGATGGCTGGCCACCTGTGGCTCCAGTCGCTTGAGGTTCTGGGCCACCAGGCCCACAAACTGATCCCGCACACTCTCCTGCAGCAGCACCGTGGCCACGGCTCCCTCCGCGAACGGGTTCTGCAGCGAGTCGAGCAGGTGCTGCCGTGCCGAATGCAGGTCGCCGTCCTCGAACACGATCATTAGCTGGGGGGACCGCCACGTAGCAGCCACGCTTCCATCTTGAGTCCCCGAAATCTGAAATTCAAAAAGGTTGAGTGTCAAGGTTATGTCCGGTTTATCGATGGGGGGTCCGATTCACCTTCGCCTTGGGCTCCGGCGTCTGCTGCAGCTTGTTGACCATGTCGCTGGTGATCGCTGGCTGGAGTGGGCTGAGTATTTTCTTCACCGGCACGGACTTGTTGGCCATTCCTTGCGCTGTTCGACGATTTTCACAAAGAAATTGAAACCGAATCTAGGCGTCACCGCGCGTTGTCTGATCGCGTTATCAGCAGCTCGCACACGCATGCACACACACACACGCAGAGAGCGCCAGAACATAAACACACGCACGAACTCAGCTGGGGCAGCCCCCACGCGAAGGGTGAATACCCCCAACGCAGGCAACATCTTTAAAATTGATCATAAACACAAGAAAATGCGAATTGAAAGACAAACAAAATATTTGAATTGCCTGCAACATCTTCTGTACACGTTTTGCAGCACTTTTCAATGTGTGCCAGTGTGCAGCAAATGTGGTCACACTCTCTGTTTTTTGGATAAACAATTTTTAATAACAAATAATGTGCATCTGCACATTGCAAATTAAATAAAATGCATATCTAAGCTCAAATAACAAGTGCCCAGCTCTTTCACACCACTCTAGCACACGCATTTAATGAAACGCGCAAAAATCTACTGGAAAAATACCAAGCACAATCACCATGCAGGCGTTTGGCAGCACTCTGCCTGAGTCAATTAAAAATCGCGCCAAAGACAAAAGCATTTCGTAACACTAGACAGAATTACGCCACCGACGTCGGCGCTGGCGTCGCTGTCGACGTAGCTGCTGACTCATGTTATAACCATAGTAGGAAAGGTGAATGGGAGCAATCTCTAAACTAAGAAACCAAAATCAAAAAAGAAAAAAACCGATAAAAATGCTTCTCTAACATGGTACGAACTTGTAACCAGATATCTTATCTGCCCTAAGTAACTAGTTATGCTTCGAAAAAGAGGCTTGTCCCTACCTAGTTTCGTTACACCATGGGGGGCAAAAACGTATCCACAATGCACTTGTATAAGGTGGTCCCGTCGGCAAAACGGCACCCCTAACAATGCTGTCAATAAGTGCGAGTGACGGTGTTCTTTGTAATAAGTGTAAGTGACAATAGAGTGAGTCGATTAACCCTTTGATGGCATGAGGCTTAAAGTTGCCCATTGCAAGAAAATTAGCTGAAGTTTTCTCTATTATTTCGATTTTTTTATAATTTACTAGATATAATATATGCATTTTTTTGCTTAGGCCCTTAATTCTAAAACCAATTCTAATGTACTTGCAGCAAGAACTGAAAATATTTGCGAACAAAATTCGTCCGCACAAAACCTCTCACGTCGACAAGCAATGCACTGAACGCTAGGGGTGCGAAAACGAAGCGCTTAGGCAGCCGTCGGAACCACCTTATATAATTTCACCATGGACGTAGGCCGCTGCTGGGGACCGTTCGGTCGTTCGTCTGGCTGTTCCCCATGCACAGTCCAAGTTAGATTTAAATTGAAACCGCTCGTGCTCTGTTCGTCGCTCCCGCTTGCCGCTGCAGAATTATACTTATAAATCCAAATTTTTTTTTTATATCCACAAATCCACCTATATTTCTGTGTACCTGTTTGTGTGTGTGCGTAGGCGTTACGGTTGTCCGTGTGTTACTGCTCACTGCTGCCCCCGCAATTAAAGTAATTCCCACCTGCCCCTTCGTGGAAGCAAGGAAGACCAACAAGTGCTCACACTCATACGCCCAAGTGCATCAGTGTGCCACTTGCATTGCCCGGAGAGTGCGTTCAACCAATTGAAAGTGAATTGAAAGCGACAAGTGAAAATAGAACTGACTAAAGGCGGCAGCAACAGCACCAGCAGCAGCGATAGAACAGTAAAGTGACAGCAACAGCAACAGCGACAGCGACGGGGAGACAAAGTAGAATTTAGCAATTTTTTTGCACGAAAATAACAAACAGCTGTCTGCGCGACAGCGAGAAAGCGGCAGAGTGTGTGTGCGTGCGTGTTGTTGTTGTTGTTTAGAAGCGTAACAGGTCCGCCTGCGTGGGAGAGCCAAAAGAGAGCGAGAGAGAAGAGAAGCGTTGACTCGTGTGCACAGCTGCATCTCTGTACACAGCATCAGAATGACCGACCTAAACGAATTGCTGGGAT
This sequence comes from Drosophila subobscura, assembly GCF_008121235.1. NCBI lineage: Eukaryota > Metazoa > Arthropoda > Insecta > Diptera > Drosophilidae > Drosophila > Drosophila subobscura. The sequence goes on along the minus strand of NC_048530.1, from coordinate 16,574,113 downwards.
CGCCATTTGTGCGCGTCAAGGTAAAGCAGTACTCCGCACCCCACCCCAGGCCACTGCACGTCACGCCACCCCCCACAAAGCCAGTCCACACTTGTTGGGCTGCTTTGCACTGCTTTGTAGACCGTCCTGGCTGGACCCCGCCCCAGTTGCAACGGCTGATTAGCACCGTCCAGCGTGAACAATCCAACCGCAGGGGCATCCAATATCTTCGACAGCGACTCGAGTGTCTGCGTCTCAATTTGCAACCATCCAGAAGCTTGGGCAATGCCGCCGCCGACGCCGCCGCTACTGCCGCGACTTCGTGGGGCTTCAATTGACACTCCAAACGTCTGGGGCTTGATCCGCTTACACTAACTCCATTTGCCTCTTTGTCTCCCTCTTGCAGTTGGTGGCGTTTGTGCATTTCTTCTTCATATCGAATGCCATGCTGGGCAGCTGGGGGCATGGAGCCTATGAGTTCTACAATTTTCTGTTCATCATTTCCATGTTCTGGTCGATCCACAGCAAGGACTCAATTGAAGCAGTGCAAACGGTAAGTACGAACAGCCGAGAGATGGCAAGTGAAGAGATTAGGCTAACTGTGTACTCTTAAGTGGATCCGCTCGGAAGGGGGGGAGTCGAACTGTAAAGCGTTAAATTGTGAATGAACCTGCCATTGGGTTTGCAAGATTACTCCAATTGGTGACACATGCACTCACTCACACCCTCAAGAACCAGCTGATAAGAGAGTACACGCATATGTGAATGCTACGACGTATCATCCCACAATTAAAATTAAATGTTCAAGTGCTGAAATTCTCTCACGGCTCTACGACACACATTTTAATCGAAATCAAATTCCGCACGAGTCACATTGATATCGCCACCAAATTGCAAAAACCGGTTCGACCAAACTCTGCCAATTCTCAAATTAACATACAAATAGTATAAATAATAAATACAAATACCGAATGTTCTCATTGGAGAAAAATAGTGGGGAGCGCATCTGAGCAGAAGCACAAGCAGAGGCTGTAAGATGTTTCGCAAGAGAGTAGTTTGTCACTCTCTTGCAAGCAGTGGCGTGACTTACGATGCTTGGGAAGAGCGAGTAAAGCAGTGCAAATCAAAGCAGTGCTTTTGAATGATGTGAGAACAGAGGTGCACAGCAAACAGATGCTGCCTCAGAGGCCCCCATCAAGCGGTTCAGATACAGACTCCAGCCCGCATCTTTCCCTGTTTACGTACACCCTGGCACTGCCCTGATTAGATAGTCAGAATGGGATTATCGTCTATTTTTTGGGGCTTATTCTTAATGTGATATGCAAGTGGAATGTTCTGGGCGCTCTCTTCGCACAAAAGAGAAAACTTTGAAGCAAAGCCAATAAGGGAAAAGAGTGTTCCCTGCTTTTGGGTTATGTCTAATCAATTCTTTCGCATATGGCTTAGCAGTCAGCCATGCCATGCCATGCCACCCCATGGGCAAACCAACAATCATCAAATAAAACATAAACCGATGGGATATGTAAATATGTACTATGTACATACATATGTATGTATGTGCGTGGTGGCATGCAAATGGAAGCGGATTTATGTCGAATATATGTACGTATGTATGTATGTACAGGTGTGCGTGTGTGTGTGCAGCGTTATTAATAGATGGCTTAGCGGCAAGAAGGCAAGAAAGGCAGCTACTAGCCAGAAAATAGTTTGCCACTCTCAACTTTGACCTTAGGCCAACCGAAAACGTAGCGATAGGCCAACGATAACTGACCAACAGCCACCCCATTCAGCCCCCCAACCCTACACCATTTACACCAACCGAAAAAAGAAACACCCCAACCCATTTACACGTTTTAGAGCCGCAGCCGCAGCCGCAGCCGCACGCGACCTGCCATTTTTGGGTCAGAGGCTAACAAAAACAATATTACTCGGATAGTATCTGGAATTACAATTTCATTTTGGGGCTTCGGTCGGTCACCCACCACAGTCCCCCGCTGGCACGGCTCCTTTGTTTGGTTCCTCGAAAGCCATTAGCAACGCCTTTTAATCAACTTAACTATGCAGAAGCCCCAACGCAACGAGCCACGTCCGAAGCAAATATCCTTTTCTTCCAAGAAACAAAACCATGAACAAAAAATCAATTCAGATTATTTATTTAATTCCAAATATGGAAATTGGGCTAACTCGAAGAGGGCTATGACCACTGGCGCATATCGTACATAAATACATGTATGTATGTACATCTGTACATATTACATTATTTACATACATATGTATGTACATATTTACATATTACTTACATTACATACATATGTACATATGTACATATTTACATATGTGGTGGTAAACTCTTTCGGCCTGATTCCTATTGATTGACAAACAAGAATTAAATAAATAAATCTGAGACATGATCGTACTGTGGTAAATGTCGAGAGCCTTTTAATTGATTGTGTAATGTACATGTACATTTTTCAATTGAGTTCATTCTGTCGTGGAAAATATAAGTAAAAAGGCATCGTTTTCCGTCAATATGAATGCATGACTGAAGCTCATTCAATAACTTTTGATACGAAACCATTGAGGAGATGTTCCTGGGCAGATTTACACTTTTCTAAACTGATTTTATGATCAGACTGAGGAAAATGCATGTACATTACACATGTAAATGTAAATATGTAAAAATACATACCTAGTACATAAGCAGGGGGACATACATACATAAATAATTAGTTCTTGCCTAAAAGCTACAAAAGTTGCTTGCAAAAAGCCAAGCCAAGCATAAAGAGGAGATGTATAATTACTTGACCATGTCATAGCCATGTCATTGTCATGTAGATGGCATGTAGTACTGCCTCCTCTCTCGTAGGATCAATTATGATAAGTGACTTTCCCTCAACTTGCATTAATTCCCCACATACTCATGGCTTACCATTTCGTGTAACGTATCTTTGCAGGCGCTCGTCATCGATGCTTCGAGCATATTCTTTGATCTAGTCAGCATTATCATTTATTTCCATTACATGAGTGAGTAGCGTCCAGCATGACATTCCCCACTGCAGCAGCGCTCTGTGCGTATTTCGGAATAAAATATTTTGTGTTTACCCTTTCAGATGGCTGGGCCATTGCCTTTAGCATTATTAACCTGATCCTGCGGCCCGTGAGCGTGGCGCTGCTCTATCGCGAGTTCAATACGCGCGGCGGCAGCCTGCAGACGGGCTCGGTCTTTCCCACCAGCCAGCAGCGCAGCTACCAGGACATTGATCGTCCCACGCAGCCGACACCAACCAACGCGCAGCCGGGCCCCAATGTGGCCAGCATTTTCTAGGCACAGCCGAAGCGGCCATCGTCTGCAGATCCCACGTGGAGAGGAGCATGTGCACCAAATGAATTGTAGTTCAATGTGGAACACACCCCAACGACTGGCTCTGGATCTCCTCTGGCTCGGTTTTGTGCTGTTTAAATATATTTTTTTTTGGACGAATAAAGACAACTAATCAGAAATAATCAAGCGGCGATCGATCGATGGATTGTTGGTGGCCAAAAATATATTATTATTATAATTATTATTTGTGTGTGTGTATAACAATGATTAATGATTGCAATTTCTACTTAAAAACGATAATAAAAGTGGGCCCAGCAGCAACCGAATAAATATTCCAGCCCCATGTGTCCTCCTGTACAGTGAAACCCCCCGAACCTTAAAACCTTCCCCCACTTATGGATGTACTTATGTGTGCCGCAGCTCTAGAAGCCCTCCTTGGCCTTGCGGAACTTGTACTGATCGCTGCGCCCATCCAGGCAGGGCACCTGCACCAGATTGAAGTAAATGGAGCCCATCAGCTGGCTGGCCGAGGTGTTTGTCTTCTTCAGGCAGCTGAACAGCATGTCATCGCAGATGCAGTGGGACCTGGCGATCGAATCGAACGGGAATCAAGACACACGTAAGTCTGGAAGGCTTCGTGGCACTCACTTGGTGTAGATGGAGTCATTCATGAGGTCGTACTTGGGCTGGTAGGCTCGGATCTTCACCGGGCAGAGATCGTGCTGGCGGCAGCAGCGATCCATGTCCATCTCGCTGCCCAGATCGCTGTACGTCTCCGCAATGTCCCCGGTGCCGCACCACTTGGTGCCTGCAAAGTGGAGTGGAGTCAAATCAATACGCTTCTATGGCTGGGCTGGGCTGGGCTGGCACTCACCTGGAATAATGCCGCTGAGCAGGGAGAAGGGACTGCGCGGAAAGATGTTGGTGGCCAGCTTGAGGCCATCCGTGCCACTGGCTGCGGGCTTATCCGCAACGCTGGTGCCGCCGCCGCCGCCGCTGCTGCTCCGCTCTGCGCCACTCCCCGCTCTGAGCTTGTGCCGCGAGGCGTAGCTGAGCTTGTCCACGTGCTCACATTGATCCATCAGCTTGAGCATCTCCTCGAACTTGATCTCCAGCGGGCGATTGTAGTGCGAGAGTCCATCCAGCAGCATCTTGCCCTCCTTGTCGTTGCTGCCAAAAGGGCACACAAATTGTGGCATTAATTTCTATCGGAGCTTGATGGCTTTTGCTTCCGCAAAACCTTGACAAAGATTGTTGTGGATTTGTATGGCTAGCGCTACGTGGACCCATGGCTATGTACGTGCCACTAATTCGCATTCATACTCACTAGATTTCGATCAGTTCGCAGCCCAGCAGCAGCTTCTGTGGCCCCAGCTCCGTTACGGCTATGGTCAGATCGTGATAATATATCATAATGAGTGAGTCGTTGCTCAGCCGCTTGCCGCTGTTCCGAGAGAGAGAGAGAGAGAGAGAGAGCGAGAGGAGAGTGTCATTTATGGTCACATGGCCGGGCAGGCACATTGATGGCAGCGACGTGCTGTCCATGGCAATGGCTACGCTCCAGGTGAAACCATTGCCGTGCCCTGCCTACTAATTGCGAGATCCTCGCCCTCTGCGTGCGCTCACCTGTAGGTCTTCATTTGCCGCACACTGCGCTGCTCGAGTATCTGCTGGGTGAACGATTGAAAGGAGGGAAAGCCCTGCAGGCCCTGTGGCAGGCTGAACGAGAGCGTGGGCTTCGCCGACGAGGATGTGAGATAGCCGAGCAGGGCGCAGAGCAGCATCGAGGCGAGCAGCTGCAGCCGCCGGCGCAGCCACAGATTGTAGGGCATCCTGCAGGCACTAGGCTGAGGTGGGCACTAGAGAGGCAACTGGTTCTCCTCTGCCAGACCCAAAGGCATCACAGTCTGGTCGGGACTGAGCCGCTCCCAGCGTTGGCGCTTCCTGGCCGAAACCTGCGATTGGTTCACATATATTTGGTTATTCTTTAATCAACACAGCTGTCGCGGTTCTCGGCTCGCGGTTCTCGGCTCTCGGTCTGCCGCTCTCGGCTGTGGTTTGCATTGGTTTGTGGATTTGGGACTGGGCTGTGCGGCTCGCGGTTCCGGCACTTGTCTGCCGCGGCACTTGTCTGCGTGTCCCAACGCATGGGCGGGGAATAGACTTAATTATTTAGCCACACATTCGTATCTAGCCCCCAGCTGGCCTCTTTCCCAATGCCCCAAGCACATCGTTCCAGCGGCTCCTTTGTGCCGGCAGGTGCCAAAAACTTGCAACTCATTCCCAGCGCTCGCTGCGACTTTTCAGTGCTCTAACAATGGCCGGGCACGGCATTTGTCATGCATTGCATCAGTGGCCAAGCCCCCAGTCAGCCGAGAACCCATCAGCCTCGCCCAGCCATGCAGCACGTTACGCATACGCACAGTGGGACAAGACAAATCGTTGCATAACATTTGTGGATCACCGAACTGACAATGGGCTGACGAAGTGGAACTCCCAGGCTACCCTTTGGCAAGCGATTTCCACTTTCCAAGCAATTTTCAACGCTGCTAAATGCCAATTTCAAGCTCTCAAACAAATTTGAAGTCAGTTCTCCATTTGCATGCGTTATTTTATGACTTCTATTTACTTTACTCATTGGTTTTTGTCAGAGGAACTACCTGCAGTTGGAGGTTAGTGCCCAATGCATGGCCCAACGTTGTGTCGAAGGCTTCTTGAATGTCTTCCAGGTCTTGGCCCAACCTCAACCCAAAGTTGCCGTTTCTATTTGTTACTTCTTAAAGCAATTCTTACATCATTGAGCCGTGGCATTTTACAAGTCCTTGACCTTACCCAGGGCCATGGGGTAGGGCGGTCAGCGGTCAGCGGTCAGCGAAAAGCAAACGGCAAACCCAACGCTGGGAGCGCACGCAGCACACAAAATGCTAATAAATATTACGCCCACACTGCCACTGCCACATGCCCCATGTCTCGGGCCCATTGACTGACTGCTATTATTTCTACAGCTCGAATGTGGCACGAAAGTTGTACGCAAGCCGGTCAGGAGGGAGCACGGAGCATCGGGGCATTGGGCCCTCGGTGGCGAGCAAAGTGAAAGTGTTTTCATTGTTTTGGTGGCTCTCCTCTTTGGTTTGTTTGCCATCGAAGCCCCAGCCAACTCGATGACGAACTTGTCCGAAATGTGGCGTGTTTGGCAATGGGCCTGGCCCCAGACTCCACACAGATCGAGCTACACACAGGCATGGGCAGACAGATGTGCTCTAAGCCTAAGGCTGGGGCTACACTTATGACAATTACGCACCTTTGGGTGCCTTTTAAATGTGTGTCAAGTGGAGCCCAGTCAGTCGGTTCAATGTTGAGCTGAAATGCAAATAGCCAACGCCACGAATATCTTTGTCTCACATTTGATATATCTGTGACTCGGTTTTTGCTTTTGCTTTCGCAACGCTCGAACTTTGACTGGAAACTAAAACGAAAACGAAATCATTTGCTACAAATCTGTCAACTCACTGAGAACCAAGACGTGGTGCTGCTCACAGCAGATATTCAGCGGAAATAAAGCCAGAAAGAAATGGCTAAAAGCAAAGATTGCTCTCGAAATTTCGAAGAGTTTTCATCGCTGATAGCGGGTCTCAGAGAGCCACAAAGATAATTACAACGAAAGCGTTGGCTGATGGATCCACAAGATCTGGGGCTGGGGCTGGGGCTGGGCCCCATTTGCCATGGAGATCATCTTTGAATGTGAACCGCAGGCGGCCTGGCCTCCCCACGAGAGTTTCCGGGCTGAGCTTGGGCTTGGCCCCAGCATACACTCAACGGAAAGCAAACGAAACTTGGCCAACTTGAACTTGGCCCGAGTAGAGAGTGGCAGAGGAGTTCAAGAGTGCAAAAACATAAAGGAAGCGAGCGAGAAACAAGCAAACGAGCATCAACGTGCCGCGGGGGCCTTGGCATAGGTCAGTGAAGCGTACCAGCGGCACCACCGACCGGACCTGGCCACCGACTGTTGCCGTGGAAAGGGAGGATGGGCGAACGGGGCGAACGGTGTGCAGATGAGCAGCAGCAGCAGCAGCAGCAGCAGAAAAAGAAACAACAGGTTTCATCCGACTGGCAAATGCTTTGGATCGGCATTAACTTTCACATTGGGCACCTAATTGTGGGCTTAATCTCGGTTAATTTGCTCCAGTTTCGATTTCCATTTGTGGCACACGCGAGCAGAGCCCAAGACGAGATTCCGCAGCGAAGAAGATACTTCTGCAGCACATGGAAGATGTGATGCTGATGCTGATGATGCGGCCATGCGGACACAGCAGGCACTCTACGCGACACAATTATGCAATGAACGAACGTTGGGGTAGGGTATTCGTGGGTAGATCTGGTCGCACTTCACAACTAGCTGCTAATCAGGCAGCAGCCAGCAGCCAGCAGCCAGAAAGTTGCGACAGCTCCACCGATCGGAGCATGTTCGGGCCATAAAAGGCGGCCCAGAGACCACTCCACGAATGGTTTGCAATTGGATCTACTCAGTTTTGAACTCGCGCGCTCAACTTTAATGGGCCACAGATCCGCACCAGCAGTTTTATCCACTTCACTCAGAACTATTCGCAAAGATTTTTGTACATAAATTGTTTCGGGGCAGCCGAAACTAGCTTCGGTTTCGGCCGGACAGTTTCACTTTTCATCGTGTTCGAACCAAAAACAAGAAACAAAACCACAAAGAAACTAACCAAAAAAAAACACTAGGCGCTAACTAGAGTCCGGCGCGCATGCGCAGTGGCAGTAGCAGTCGAAATGGCAATGGCAATCGCCGCTTGCAGTAACGGGTAGTGGGTAGCCGGAACCACTATCGAAAACGCAATACCGTTCGCTGCCGCGCAAAGTCAGCAACTGATCGATCAAGAGACGCCAAAGCCAAGCCAGAGCCCGAGTCAGACGGAACAGCAACGCGGCCCAGCCAAGATATATTCAATCAAAGGTGTAAGCTTCGCTGTTCACGTTTCGCGCATCATGCGGCACTGCTTGTCGGCGCAGAGCTCGCGCTTGCGGTACTCTCTGTGCGAACACCTCACATTGTGCATACCTTGGGCGCGACTTCGACAACTACAGCGACGAGTGTTGGGCTCCGAAAACAACAACAAAAACAACAACAGCGAAACGACAGAGCGTCGGCGGCAACGAAAATGTGTCAAAAGCAAAAGCTGCAAGACAACAGCGAACCAAAAAAATGAAACTGAAGCACGGCTCTCACACGATACGCTTTCTGGCGACGGTTTTTGTTTGAGGAAAAACCGATGGCATTCCGAAATGCATTTCACCGATGCAAACACGTCGAAATCAAACATTTCAATTACAAGAACAATGCAAATATAATAGAAGAAGAGGAGGCACTGGGAGCAGCCAGACACAAATCCGTTGCTGTCTTGTTTACATAAAGCGCTCGTACATGCACACAGACACATGTGCATCCCATGCAGACTGAGAGAGTGCGCGCGTAAGCAGGTAGCCGCGGGCATGCGAACCTCTGCTAGAGAAGGGAACTGTAACTGCAACTTTTGGCAGCTTCACACACGCACACATACACACACGCGCAAAAGCGCCTACCTGAGTGCATTGTGTGTGAGAGAGTAGGCGTGAGCAGAGCAGCAGCATGCTGCTGACCCATTTACGGCAACGTCGCGCGCGTCTCTCTGCGCTGCGCTGCGCCAAATGCTGATCATCGCGATGAAGTTTCCCATCAAAATGACTCGTCGCAAGGGGAGGGGGAGGCCATTAATTGTCGACGGTGAAGTGGCGAAGTGAAAACAAACCCAAACAACTTTTAAAATGTCGCTGCAAGCACAGCGCGTGTACGCGAAGAAAAGTGACAGGGGGGTAAGCAATTAAAACGAGGTTTTACCTGCCGCAAGCAAACACACACACACACACACACACAAAAGGGCACCCAGACAGACGACGATCAAAGGGTTATTGGATGTTTTGCAAGACACTTTCCACGTGTGTGCTTCTGCTTCGTTCCCACACAATTTCTCTAAAAATAACACCACAAAAGCGGCAGCTCAAAGAGTTACATTAACGGCATCCGGCTACGCCTGCCGTTGCGCGTTCCAGGCATCGAACAGAATTTGCGATCTGAGTCTGAATCTATGTCGGGGCCGGGCCAGAATGCAAACAAATCTGCGACAAGGTCAACAGTGCAATGGGCAAGTACAAATAGAGTAGATTTAAAGTTCTTCAACCAGAAAACCGAATACAAAATTTTAATTATTTTTTTGTTGTATTTATTTTGAGATTTACGACTTTGCTCTTAAGCTACAGCTAAGTAATGCCAAATAAATTGCTTGCAACATACACATACAGGCATACATTTTGCATGAACTTTAGTCATAATTGGTGTAGATGTTCACTGGTGGCTCGCTGCTCCTCTTCCAAGGCATCTCCACGCATACACGTTGAAGGGTAAATAATGTGGATGTGGTTGTGTGTGTGTGTGTGTGTGTGTGTGCCTACTGCTTAGTTGCTGCATCAACTATTACCGTTATGAAATATTAATCATAGTTTTTGTGCTTAGAATTATACATTTTTCGCTTTTTACAACATTTTGTTTCACTTTTCGCTTATACTTAACACGTACTTGGGGCAAACCCCAAAAATCAAACTTCAAATTGTGCTACAAAAATGTTTCAATGTTTCTGTTCTGTCTATGGGGAAAGCTGCACAACTATTCCAACTACCTTTACTGCTTATCATCTCAATCACATGTCTAATTAACTACTTATAAAGCCAAAAGCAAAAAAACAAATTAATAACTTTCTCAGAACGCTGCGCCGGCGACTGCCTCTTGCCAGCGAAGTTTTCTACAAAAAAATTTGCACACACACAGACAACGAACAAAAGCAAAAATCAAATGAATAATTATTTGGGAAGAAACGATATCAAAGATTGTGATATCAGCGAACTAGCAATACTCTTTCTGTCTCATTGTAACTTCCAATCGGAGCTTAGCCTAGGGAGGGGTCGGTCGGGCGCGGGGTGTGTACTGGACGTATTCAATGGTTCTTAGTAATGGATAGAGGATAATGGATACGATACCTACTGCTGGCCGGCTGGCTGGCTGGCTTAGTAAATATTTAACTACACTTCGGACTTATTCGATGGAAATGACAAACAAAATAATAGTGAAAACTAATCTGCTGCATCCGTGTGTCCAGGCAGGACTCACCCCGGACATAATATTTACAAAAAAACAAAAAAAAACGTGTATAGAGCAGGGGGATCTAGGCTCCCTCCCTGGCTCACTTCGCCTCAGTTGCCTGGGCGCTGCTGCCGCTGCTGCTGCTGCTCTCGCAAGTGTCAAAGAACTTGTTCTTGACCTCATCGATGGAGTAGTCCAGCTCGATGGCGGGGTAGCTGAACTTCTGCAAGAAATAAAAGCGAAACAGAATTGAGACCACTCGAACTCGCATCAATCGTGACAGAAGAACCTACATTCTGGGTTATGTTCTGGCCGCGCAGCATCTGCCAGTTCTCCAGGGTGTGCGCATATTGCAGATACTTTTCGAAGTCATGCAGCGTCTCGTAGACATGACACAGGCCCAGGTAATCGTACTCCAGGCCGGAATATGACAGCCCGAAAAGCCGCAGGCCTGCACGATGCAACGATACAGAAATTGAGAGCCGGTCAGCAAACGAGTTTAGAGGAGAGTTCAATGAAATAATTACTTATGTCGATGCTGCGCAGGTAGAGCTTTTCCGCCTCGCGGTACTTTTTCATTTGGTAGTTGTAGAGCGAGGCCAGGTGGCCAATGGAGAGGCCCACCTCGTAGTCGAAGGGCCCCAGCAGATCTGTTTTGATCTTGATGGCCTTCTGGTGCATGCGCTCGGCGTCCTCGAAGCGATTCATTGTCTGATAGAGTCGCCCCAGATTGCCATAGTGCTTGGCCGTCTGCACGTTCACCTCGCCGAATACCTCGAGCGAGAGGTGCAGTGCAAAGAGATGCAGCTCCTCGGACTGCAGCAGCAGATCCTCCTCGTCCATGCCGTCGGCCATCTTGTCCAGTGCAATCTCCTCCAGCAGCAAAGCCTTCACACGCTTCGCCGATGCCAGCATCAAGTGATTGCTGGGCACCAGTTTCTTCATAATGCCCACCGCCTTGTCCACATGATCCTGGGCGCAGCTGAAGTCCCCAGTGCTGTACTCGTGCACGTAATACGCGTACGACAGATCCTCGTGGGCAATCGCCACATGGAAGTTCATGTTGCCAAAGATGCCGCGACGCACGCCCAGCGCCTCCTTGTACACGTTCACCGACTGGAACACCGAGTCCACATTCAGCAGGAAGAAGCCATAGTCCAGCAGGGTGTCCCCGTACTTTTGATGCTTGCGCCCAAAGTGCTCCCTGCAGTGAGACGACGCATGAGCGAAAGGGATAGACATGGGGGGGAGATGGGGGCTGAGATCTAGAGCTTACCGAGCGCGTCGCACAGCCTGACAGATCAACAGATTGGCCCGGGCAAAGTCTCGCTTAACCACACAGGCCTTGGCCGCCTGCCGCAGCACATCGATGGCAATGCTGTGGAGAGAAACGGATTAAAGATGCATAAATCAGAGGGAGAGAGAGACACAGAGGCAAGAGACAGAGACTTACCGCGGCTTGGCCGAGTGCTTGAGGCGACGCATGGCATGCAGGCTCCACATGTGACTGTTGTTGTACTCGTTGCGGGCAAAGAACATGGCCGATATCTGTGTGTAGGTCATGGCCACCAGATCCGAGGGCACACGGTCACTCACCGAGCACTTGAGCTCCATCAGTTCGTTGTAGGTGCGCTGGGCCAGCTTGAAGTTACAGTGTGCCGACTCCGCATAGAGCAGGCTGCGGAAAGTAATCATAAATGTTCAGACATTGAGTATGGACTGCGCGTGTTTGTCGCTGCTTACCGCTGCAGGCAGTCGAGGCGCAGGACTAGCCAGTACTTGTGGCGCGGCAGACGCTTCAGTCTTTCGTTGAGGCACGTCAGCACGGAGATGCTCTCCTGCATCCAGCCGGCCTCGGAGAGGAACGAGCCGAGGCGCAGGCCCAGATCAATGCCCTGCAGCTCCTCCCCGTTCAGTTCCTCCAGCTCGTCGTCAATTGCAGCTGCAGTTCCCAGCTGATCCATGGCAGTGGTAATCACACTGAGTTCAAGCTCATGGTTGGGGCATATCGGTTGGCTGGATCGGCCACTGGCACGGCTGCTGCTGCTGCTGCTGCTGGGGCTGGGGCTGTCCTCGTCCGGCAACGGCAGCTGGCAGCTGTACTCCTGCAGCAGCTGCTTGGCCCTGTCCTGCTCCAGCTGCAGCTCCTCGGCACCCCCTCCTACCCGCTGCTGTCCGCATGCCTCTTCCCCATCCGCATCCTCGTCCTGTGCATTTTGTGTGCTGTAGCGACCCACATAGGCCTCGCTGAGCCGGCTCGAAAGCATCTTTCGGTTGGCCATTAAAGCGGCCACAATGCTCAGCAATTGGCCGCGTGCTGGCATGTGGCGCACAAGCCGCGCGAATACCTCCAGGCGTGACAGCTCCTCCAGCAGCGTATCCTGTAGCGAATCCTGCTGCGACATCTATAAAAAACAAGACAAACACTTGACAATCTGTGCACAATGGCAGTGCGCTTAGCCAATGGAATTATCAGCAAGTTCAATGGCTCTTCGGCACAACAGCTGTGCGGCGGCAAGGTCTGCGCGAGCATCATCAGCAGGACAATCCCAACACCCGTGCCTGCTCCCTGGCTCCCTGGCTGATTGTAGGCAGCTATTTTTAGCCGCCTTGTCGCGCAGCTTCTGTTTATAATTTATGCTTTAATTGCCAGCTTATTATGACAATATCTTTGCTGCGTGTGTGCGCCGCACTTCCCCCCTTTGGCGACATCCATTCAAAAGAAATTTACATGCATTGGAAGCTCAACAAGTGGCCAGACAGACAGTGCAGCTACAGCTCCAGCGCCAGCTCCAGCTCCAGCTACATAGATACATTTAATTCTTATGCCAGAGTGCAAAAACGCGAGTTAAGGGGCCTTTGCACAGCTGTTTTCTTTTATCTGTGTGTATGTGTGTGCATGTGTGTCTGTGTGTGATATCCCCCTGTAAGTCGCATGATCATTTTACCGTTATCAATAACATCAAGCGAAAATCAAAACAAAACAAATCGAATTTTTGGCCAGCGACTACGTTACCGACGACCCGAATAGCGGAAAGACAAACACATAGGCGAGCGGGGCGGGGCACACAGATGGGCATGCAAATGATATTTACACACGTCTGGTAATCGCTGAGATGCGAAAACAGTGGGGTCCAGTGGCGAAATACCCAGATAAGCAAGATGTGGAGTGTGGGTGCTGTAGCCCCCCGCCGAACGATAACGATCGTGAGACGGGTTTGGCCTGCCTGCCTGCCTGCTTGTTGCATGCAACAACTGCTCAGCTTTCCACTTACCATTTCGTAGACATCGATAAGCAAATTACGCGGCAGCTCCGCCAAGCGGCTTATCCGATCCAATGCTGACACCGTGTTCCCGTCCAAGCTGCATATCGAGGCGTGCAGGGCCAGGTTGTAGAGCAGCTTGGGGCTGGTGTAGTTGGCGGGCGCCGACGGTATGAGATTCATGATTTGATTGTTGTTGGCCATTGCGATGGGACGACGATGATGCTCTATCCGCTGCAGCTTTCGATACCTGGCTAGGGCTGGGGCTGCAGTTAGAGGCTGGGTCTGGGCTGCGCTCACGTCTCACGGGTCGGGGTGGCAGTCGGGTGCACTCTGCAACAAGTATTCAATTAGATCACACGCACATTTGGGGGGAGGGTGGTGGTAAGGGTCACACAACGCACGTGCCCAGGGCCAGACAGCAAACAAAACAATAACCGATTGGTGGCAGGCGGGGGAAAGGGAAAGCCGTGCGCAGTGTGGCGATCTCTCTGTGGGTGCTCCGGGCTGCTTCGTTCACTTCAATTCACTTTCTTTCAAGACGTTCTCTGGTTTTCCTTTCTTTCAAAACAGTAGCTGCTGCTGCTGCTGCTGCTGCTACTGCTGCTGCTGCTTCTGCCGCGGCTGCCATCAACATCGCCGTCGCAGTCGACGCGTTTCTTCTGCCTGCTGGTTGCTGAGAGTTGTGAAGTGCCCCTTTGTTGCCAACTGCAGAGGCTGGCTCTGGCTGGCTTTTGATGGCTTTTGCTGGCTTGGGGCTCACTTACACAAATTCGAAGGCATCTAGCTTGCTCTCTCACGTGTACTGCGGGCCAATCTGGAATACTTTGCTGTTTTTCTGGCCGTGAAACGTAAAAAAACTGACGCAGTCGAATTATTTTTTTTACTTTTTTAGTATTCGATAAGGGCAGTGTGACCGCGGAATTATCGATAAAATATACCGACAGACCCTCGGAAATATACCAAAATATACCTTCTCATTTTGAAAATATACCGTAAATACACCGTAGTCTTAAATCATATTCCTCGATTTTGATGTTCCATTTGATACTACTAGCCTGCAAAGACTTTTAACACTGTAACAATAATTTAATCCCATTGAAAAATCAAATTGGCTCACTATAAATACTCCTTTTCATTGGATTGTATACCTTATAACCTTATATTTTACACATTTTGTATATGATGATCAGGAAAACTCTTTCAACAAAATCTACAGACGATAGCTGACGCACACAAGCAGTGCAAACAAAAAAAGAAACCACAAAAAGCCAGCAGAATGAACTGTAAGTGCCATCGATTGCCGTCGAAAGCAGCCGTGTGCGCGCTTAATTCAAAAGGTGCCTAAAATGCTCGAATTGCAAAACAACTTTTTGGTGAATCGGTTTGTAGCGGGGTTCACGACCCCTGAGATGATAATTTGGCAAAAAAAAAAAACAGGTTTTTATTTGTTTGGAACTTAGAACTATATATTCTCGTATGCTATGCTGTTTGGCTGCCTAAACACTGAACAGATTCGATGGCCGATGGCTACGACCCTTGAGAAATGGAAGTGGTGGGTGCTTGAGTGGTGCGGTAGCGCAGGGGGATCACATGGGAGCAGTATGAGGGCTTCTACGTTAGCTTGCCATTGTGCGCAGTGCGATACTTGGCCAGCTGATCCATGTACTCGTCGTGCTTCTCCAGGGTGGCCAGCAGCCCCTCCGTGTTCACCGGCGACTCGTTCGGGCCATAGTGGATCAGTTGGTCGTTGAGTGTGGTCATGGTGCCGCCGAGGGCGTGCAGTATGGCATCGCCCGCACAAATGTCCCACTTCTTGATCTTGGAGGTGTGCAGATAGGCGGTGGCATTGTTGGCCACCACCTGGAGCACCTTGTAGCCAGCGCCGGCGGCCGTCAGCAGATTCACTTGCTCCCCGAAGATGCCGCGTGCCAGATCCTTGGCGCCGGCGGTGTGCGAGCGCGAAACGGTGATAATCGGCGGCGAGTCATGCTCCTCGGCGTGCGCTGGATGCAGTCCCGCGAGATACTCCGACATGGAGTTGCCCACCCAGGCCCAGGCCGTCTGCCCGTTGAAGGGACTGTGAATGACACCGATGACAGGACGACCGGCCACAGCCACACACACCATGGTCGTGACATACTCGTAGAGTTCCTCTGCAAGATCGAACAGAGAGAGAGAGAGAGAGAGAGATGATTAGGGGAAGAGATTCCCTGCCAGCTGCCCGCTTTACCTGTAAACTCCTTGGTGGCATCTAGAGGATCCACCCACACGGTGACATCCTGCGCATTGACAGACACATCCGGCACCTGGGCCGTCTCGTGCAGCACCGTGGGGTCCAGATCGTAGCTGTGCGACTCCTTGCAGTGCTCCTTGTCCTCCTCCGAGTAGATGCGAACACGTGGAAAAATGCGCTGCAGTCCCTGCTTCATGACGCAGTGGGAGCGGCCGTCGGCATCCGTAAACGGATCGTTGACGCCCTCGTCCGTCTGGCCCTTGCTGCGCTCCTTCAGCTGCCGGGAGCGGGCCACGTCGAGCACCTCGAGGCCGCCGCGCTGCGACGCCTGGATGGCGGCGATCAGCATCTTGCGCAGGTTCACCCGATTGGGATTGTCGCTGCGCAGCTTGCCATAGATCGCGGGCCGCTCCTCCTGGTGGAAGTTCAGAAAGTAGACCAGCACAATGGTCAGCAGGATGGCGCAAATGGTGGCCGGCACACGATTGATGCGTATTGAGCGTCCGTTCATCTCGCTGCTGGTGAAGCTCATCGGGAGCGGGGGGGAAGAGGTGAGAGCAGCGGGGCGGCGGACCAGCGACTAAGCCACTTCCAGATCACCAATATCTATGATGCTGTATCTCTCTGGCTGTGGCTGTATCTGTATCTGTATGCCGTATCTGTGTTTGTTTCTCTTTTGTTTGCCTTCTTTCGACTCGCCCAGCAGCTAAGCCAACAACAAATTTCCACCTGGCCAATGTGAAGAAGCAGAGAAATGTGCCGCGTTCTGCCGCCAGCGGCAGAGCTGAGCAGCTCCCACACGTCCACGTTTCGCGTTTTCGTACACCCCACACACCACACTCTTCGTCGGGGGGCAAGACAAACAAAACAGAACGAAAAATAAAGTGCCACAAAAAAGAGAAATATGGAAACGGCAATAAACAATAACCAACAGCTGTCAGGCGCCTATCGATAGCGTTGAGTGCCATATCGATAGATGCATCCAAATACTTGTATTAAGCGGTATGCCAAAAACGAGTAGTGTGAGCGAGACAAACATATGCAAGTCATTCAACGTTGGTGCTGCTGCAGCTACAACAAACACTTCAGCAGAAATGCAACTTCATCAAACCTGCGCTATCGACAGTGGACCGATGGACCGATGAATGATGCTCGCGGGTGGTGGTGTCGAAGAAGTCGATGACTGCCGGCGCCTATTTTGAAACAGTTTTCACTCACTTCCTTTTAAAATGATTAAAGTAAATAAAGTAAAGTCCGTTAGTGTTGGTTTAATTCGCCGTTTTTTAAATTGCATTCTATTGTTCCACTTGACGCTGCTCCTCTGGTTCCTTTGGACCCTCTGGTTCCTCTGGAACGTTTGGTTCCTCTGGACCCTCTGGTTCCTCTGGAACGTTTGGTTCCTCCTGTCCAGCTTCCACTTGCATGCGTGGAATTTCCTCCAGAGCAATTACTTGCAACAAATCGGGATTGGCTGCGACAGCATTCTGAGCCAAGCCTTCCAGGGCGGGCATCGGCATTCCATGCCCCCCACGCTGCAACTCTCTTTGCGCATTTGATATATTCTCGACCTCGCACTCCCACTTGGTGAGCAAGCCGTCTAAGGTTCCTTCCATCTTTTCTACACACCAAATATGATCCCAAGTTTGAATAAAATAATCAATTTCTAGCTAATAAATTACAGGACAAACCTTTTGCAACAAAAAATAGAAAATTTTAACAAAAATCAAAAATCAGAACGCTCAATGCTGAATTCACTGAATTCTGCGAATGAAAAAGTTCTAGTCCTAGACACACATTTGTAAATCATGGCCTACTCTGATTTAAAAAAGAATTTGCTCACACGAAACAAAGTTTTCGGGTTCAAGCAGTTGTCAGGCGGTTCAAGCAGTTTGCAAGGTTCAAGCAGTTTTCGGGGTTCGGGACTGGCTTGATTTAAATTCAAAAGACGTCCCATTATTGCAGAACAATAAAATGAAGATACACAGTTGAGATCACAGTTTTTATTTATTTTTTATTTCCTTATTTTCCTTTGGTTTAGTTTCTTTGAAAAACCGCGGAAAAGGCTGGCGATAAATTTGATGGATACATTTTATCGCAAGTAGCTTGTCAACATGTCACGCGGAAAATGGGTTAATCACGACACGCAAAAATGAGCTTTCCTGTTTCAAAATTGTTTTTATGTTATATCGGTATATAAAGGTATATTTCATATGTTTTCTGGTATATTATGGTATATTTCTGTTGGTCAGATAGTACCAGGGTGACCGTTTAAGCCTAGTACTCAGATCGAAAGAAAGGGGCGGCTAGAAAAATCCGGGATAATATTCGTATGGAACCGATAAGAAATGTTGTCGCGCACAAGTTACTTCAGTTGCTTCATGTCCGTTGGTTTTCGAATTAAATGTGACCAAACGTAAAATATCAAAAAATATCACACAAAAATATCAATATATTGATATTTTGGCAAAAAAAATATCACGATATAAATATATTATTATTTTGAAAAAACATCGATATATTGATATTTTGATATACAACCCTAGCCGACCATTTAAAACGGGACAGGAATGGAATCAAATCCAACATGTTAATTTTCCTGTTCAAATAAAACAAATTTTTTTGCTGTTATAATTTTTTTTCTGTTTGTCGGAGGCGCAAAAATTGAGAAAAGTGCGTGCGCGTGCAACGAGAAATCGTAGAAATAAAGTGAGATAGAGAGAGAGAGCAAAAATTGTGAGCGAATCAACAAGAAAAGAAGAATGAGCGATGATGAGGAGAAGAAGCAGTGGAGGCAGTAGAAAAACTGCGAATACTGCTTGTGAAGTGACAACAACAAAAGCAACAGCAGCAACAAGAAATACACACATAAAAAACATAAATAAATACAATATATGACACAAAAAATTTCATAAAAAGAGCGCAAAAAAAGCAGTAAAAGCACAGAAATATCAACAAAAACAGCACCAAAATTAACTTAAAAAACAAAAAAAAACAACAAAAACTGTGAATCCGTATACACACACAGACACACGCACGCACACAAAAGCGCCTGCCTAGAGTCTGTTCAGGTGTGTTAGTGTTTAGAGAGAGGAGAGCGCGTGTCTGTTTTATTTTAATATTTTTTCGCATTGTGAAAAACGTTTTTTTCTTCAACAAAACCAAAAACATTAAAACTACAACAACAACCAGCAGAGAGACCATCAAGCAAGCGAGCAAGCAGTTTTTGCACCACTTGACAGAGGTACCGTATGTATTTTATGTATTTTTGTTTCACTAAGCTCAGCTGCTTTCGTCGCTGCTGCCATGCCGCAATAATATCAAAGAGCAGAAGCGGCAGCAGAGCAGCTGACGACTTCTTTTTTTGCTGCTTCTTGTTGCTTCTCACTCGATTCGCCGTTATTTATGTAACAAGTGTGTGCGTGCTAAATGAAGTGTTGCTCTCTCTCTCTCTCTCTCTCTCTCTCTGCCTCTGCCTCTGGCCACTCTCTCCAACCCTATGTTGATTTGATTGTTGTTTTTCTTTCCCCCCTGATCTCCCCGACCCCCTTAATTTTGTAAGTGCTGTTCGCAGCCCAGAGCCAGCAGCTGCCACCCCAAAAAGCTACAACGCAAAGCGCATTGAACTGGTTTATGCTCTCTGCTGCCTGCCGCCGCTTCTTCTTCCACTTGGCTATCAGCATTGACAATGATGCCAGCAGCGGGCAGCAGCAGCAGCAGCATGGCAGCGTTGCGACGCAGTCCAGAGCAGAGCCAAAGCAGAGCTCTGCTCTGAATATAAGAAGCATCAAGCGGGCGGCGGTAATGGAGAACAAAGGAGGGGGTAATCTCTTATCGTGCGGACAGATGTAACAGACCGGGCAGAGTCCCCCTCGAAGAAAGTACATAGATCTTAGCGGCTGCCAGATTAGGGAAAAGACAAATACAAATAATTCTCCCTGCCACCACTTAATTTCTAACAAAACTTGGATCCATATCCGTATTCGAAAGTATGTACATATATCACATACTGCAGGTTACAGATAATAATAAATAGTACGTAAATGTAATTGTCTGTTGTATGTTCGTAATTCGTGCGTGTAATCCCTCATCCCCAATTGGGATTCCATTTTGGCGCTAAAGCAACACGTGGAATGCACCTGTTGAAACTAATTGCCTATTAAACGCTGCCCATTTTGGTAGGCCTGGAACTGCTTTAAGGGATCAAATCAAGACAAGGAATGCACGAGGATATGCATACCTTGGCCTAGACCTAGACCTAGAAGTAGTCCAATTAGATATTCCCCCGCCCTTCCCACACATAACAGCTCGTTTTATGTATGAACATATGTATGAATGTACATATGTATGTATGTATGTACATATGTGTGTACTCTATCCGTGTCGTTGGTTTTCCCCCGCGATTCATGGCCCCCTTTTGTGATTCATTTGTGTGTACTACAAAGCGCTTCTCTCTCTCTCTCTTCGGCATCATCTGTGGTTATACGTACACCTAGTTTATTTTAATGGGTTTAAATGGGTCTCTTTCACACACAATGGGCAAGGCATATCCGACACGACACTGCTTTGCACTGCTTGCTTCCAGTGTGACCTTGCTATGAACATTCTTGATGTGCTTTCTTTTTGGGTTCAGGGTTCAGCTTGAGTTTTTCCCCTCTTCCACAGCTATGTACATATTTGTTGCTGCTGGATTAAAACGGCCACATTATTGATTGGAATTCTTCTTGAATTATTCATTAATAATTGCGAGCTCTATCGAGAGGGCCATTCAACGGCTATTTACAATGCAATATTCCTTACCTTGCCCGCTCCTCCTTCTCTCTGTCCCCTCTCCTTCCACTCTTTTCCCCCCTCCATTGGTCTTGACTTTGACTTTGGTTTTGGTTTCGTTTTTAGTTGTTGTTGGCTTCTTCTACTATTGTTGTTCGTCTCCTTTTGTTCTTCTATTTGCTTGTGTAATTAGTGAACGGAAATTGTTTTGTGCGTCATTTATGTATGCATGGCTCTGCATATCTCCCCCCGCTCCCCCCGCATCTTTCTCTATCACTCCCTGTGTGTGTATATGCGAAGGTCATGGTAACGCCCCCGCACCTTAGAGATGAGTGGGACGGCAGGATCTAAAATATCCACGGAAATTACATTAAAGCAGTGTTCATGAAAATAGTAGCAGTAAAGCTGATTCGGGATCTTTACTTACAAGGATTGCTTTCGACTGAACTTTAAAAGCAATAAATTATTAATGAAAAAACTCGATCCGAATACTAGAAACTTCACTTCACTTTCGTATCGGATTCAGATGCAGTTCGTTGTGGCTGAGATTCGCACGGGAATGCCCGTTTTGAAAGCTTCCATAGGGTATACCCAAAGTTTATCCACTTCCGCTTCCCATTGTCTACTACATTTAATCTGCCTTTCATTTGTTTCTCTTTCATGAAATCATCAGTTCTGGCAGAATCATTCATTACGGATTTGTAATTTTGTTTCTTTGGCGAAATCCCAAGCGTCAGATTCAATGAATTTGCAATGAGTACTCCATAAGAGCGTAAGACGACACTCATTTCCTCTGACAACCAAGTCCCAGATAAAGATATGTATGTACATACATATTATGTATACGAATACATATACATAATACATATACGTATATTTATTATATTAAAAGACAGCAAAGGGAAATGCTAAAATAAAATGCCACAAATGTAATGTAAGAATCCTCAAATTTGTGACCCAAAGTTTTCAGATTTTGCTAACAAATTCGGATCCTCTGCGGTGGGTAGTGTCCGGTTGCTTATGGACAATTTGTACAGGGATGAATGTGATTTAGGCGGAGTGTGCAGGTTGATGAGTGCTACTGGCTTAGTATATGTATTTACTAAATGGTATAGTTTAGTTTAGTGTATAGTATAGTCTAGTATAGTAGTAGTTAATGGATGTTTTCTTATACATTTTGTTTCATTTGTTTCATTCTGATTTGTTGCAGGTTCCGCCCTCCCCCCAAACAACTCCATATGCAAAATGTCTAGTCCTGACGATAGAATACCAATACACGGTAAGTGGGTAAGAATGTCCTGTCTCTCACTCTCTCTCTCTCTCTCTCTCTATGCATCCTTTTATCAACTCACCCACACTCTTTGGTGGGGAGGGGGTTTGCTCGGGCTCGAAGCTTTTGGGCCTGGTTTTGTTTTTCTTTTTTCTGTGCTATTTAGTACATAATGTACAGACATATGTACATAAGTAAAATAAACATCAACAATATTCGGGAATCAACATACATACATATGTATGTACATATGTAGTACATAAACTATGTACAATAGCACGAAAAGTACACAGAGAGAGCACCACACACACATACGCACACACATGTGCAAACAAGAGCTTATGCACACAGGCACAGCAACGGGCGATTGCCTTCCAAAAATAACTGTAATAATCGTACATACATATACACAACAAAAGCGAGCGTCGTCAAAGCTGTGTCGATGAGACAGGCACAGTGATCCAAAAGCAGTCAGTAATTTGTATTGCCATCGCAACCAAAATACAGACATATTTTGTGATTGTGAGTGCACCTTCTGCCCTCCATAATCACCAACTAATTGTATCACATCTGCTCTTGAGTTTCACATCTCAAACTAAAAAAACTTAGAATGGTTTCAAGCCGTTTCCCATCCGACTAAAAATCATTATCCACCTGTAATAGTGAATCTAATACGATTTATTACGAGCCAAATCATGTTTGTTATCGTTTCTCATTCAATATGGATGAAATATGTCTAAAAAGCTCGTACAAAAATTGAGAAATTCGTTCAAGTCAATCAAAGCAATATTTTCAATGCTTGGACCCACTGTGCACCGGCTGTTGGCGTCCTCGGTCTTTGCTTTTTCACAGCTTCTAATGTCCCCCTACTCCTAGCACTGCTTGCCTACTGTCACTGCTTTTTGCTCATTCCATCTGCTCATAGCACTGCTTGCCTACTGTCATTGCTTTTTGCTCATTCCTGCTTTTGCTGCCAACAGCCAGCGCCAACGTCAGCGTCAGCGTCGCTTTGCTCTCTGCTCCAGGATGTGCGCCAAGCGCCATGCTGCTGCTGCCTACTGCCGTGTCGTCCCCGTGCAGAGCAGAGGAACAACAACAAGCACATTGTCCATGGTCGCGTAAGCGCCTCTGCTCTCTGTCGGTGGGCTGTGGTTGTTGTTGTTTTCAGAGCCATGACAGATGAAAGTTTATTCTGCGGGTGGTGGTGGGGGAGTGGAAGTGGGGTAGGCTTTTGGTGGTAGTGGCTGTTCCCGTTTTTCTTTTGCCCAACAAAACCACTGTCAATGCCAAGCACGTGGAAGTGAAAGCCATGGCCTGGCCCCTGGCGTAACCTTCTTCCTTCTTATGCTATGCTGCCTCCCCTCCCCTTCCGCCGCTCTCTCTATCAATCTTTCTCTTTCTGATATGCCAGCTGCTCTTTCCCTATGGGGATTCCTTCTCTTTCTCTCTCTCTCTCTCTGTCTCTGTCTCTCTTTCTCGCTCCCTGTCTGTTTTGGCTTGAGGTAATGTGATGGACGCCGTGGAACGTTGGGACGGACGCAAAACCAAAAAGAAAAACATTCGTTTATCGATTTTCGTCTATTTTTAGACACAAAAACTTACTTGCCATTCAAATGTGTGCGATTGTGTGTGTGTCCCTGTGTGTGCGGTCAGACCTGGGCTTTCCTTTCTTCTCTTGGTCTTCTTCTTGCTGGTTGGTGGTTGTGATGGTGGTGGTAATACTCCTCCTGCTGCTCCTCCTCCTCCTCCTCCAGAGAAAAGACACGTGCAAGTCAGAACAGACATTTTCAGGGATTTGGCTTCGTAAGCTCTCACAATGGGACCATGACCCATGGTCGTTGGTCCATGGCCTTTCCCTAAGTGCTGTCAAGGACGATGATAGGTGGGGAGGATTGATGTGAGGGGAGTATTACAACTAAGTAATCGACATGAACTACTGTACATAATATCTAAGCTTACGGTACTTGTTGGAACAGTGTAACCCTTGGGGGAAGAGAGAGAGAGAAGAGAGACTTTGAAGTGATTGCATGCGAAAAGAGATGCCAATAAGTCCCGTATTAAGTGGGTCCATACTTAGAGAGAGAGAGAGCGGGAGAGATTTGTCCAGCTTAAAGTGGCGTCCTCGCCCAAGGGCAACTGACACTGACTGTCCGTCCGTCCGTCTAAGGAAAAAGCCAACTAATTGTCAACCCTCGTTACCCTGACTTTCTACTTCCACCCCCTTTTCTAATGGAATTTGTAAGTCTAAGACGCAATAAGTGAAAAGTTTTTCTTTTTCGTTTTCCTTTGCTGTTCGCGTTTTGTTGGTTTTTGTTTTGTTTTGTTTTTATTCCATTTAAAGCACGCATGGGGGTGCTCCACCTGTCCGAAGGTCGACTGAGGGTGTCCCTCTGCCTCTCCAACTCCCATCAAGTGTATTTGTTTGTATGTATGTATTTCTAGTGATTGTATTTATTCGATTTGAGCGACTCCTTTTACTTATTCCTTTTTGGCTTTCTTCTTTGTATTATTCGCCCTCTTACGCACCTTTGCCTCATTCGCCTCTTTCGATCTCCAACCTTCTAGCGCCACTTCTTCCCTTCTCTCTCTTCTTCCCTTCCCTTCTCACTTCTCTACCGCCTCCTACGACCTTTACTCCTTCGCCACCATCTCTTTTGTCCTCCGTTGCACTGCCTTCCACCTTTTCGTTTCAAAGCCATCTCCGCTTGCAAACCCCCCTCTCGCCTGATACTGCGGTACTGTTATTGTAATGGAATTCCAAGAATAAAACTGAACTTTGACTGCTTCTCTCTGGCTCTCTCTCACTCTCTCTGTGTGTTTGCAGCTGTTATATAAAACCGTTATGCTTACAAATGAATGGATGTACATGCATGCATACATATGTACATATGTATGTACAAGTATGTATTGGCAGTTTAACCTACTGCCCCACTACTCTCCTCTCTAAACCATGAAGGAAAATATCGAAGCGTTGCTGTTGCTTCTGTTGCTGCTGCTGCTGCGTTTATTTATTCATTCATTTGTTTTTGGTTTTACTTGTTTTTTGCCTTTTGGCTTTACATTTGTCAAGGTAAACCCCTTCCCCCACTGGCACCAGCTCTTTCCCCCTAGTGGGGCGGGTTTGGTGGGGAGGCCACAGCCTAGAACTTCATTGCCTGCCACGCCCACACGCCCCCGCAGATCCAGGCCCAAAACAAAACGTTTCACTGCCGCCGACGTTGTCGTTTGTCTATTTTTAGAATGCGCGCGCTGGAAATTTACCCAAACACACACACACACATGCACATACACATACCCGTATTGAGCGAGAGCGAGAGCGAGAGACACACCGGCCTGCCTGCCTGCCTATCACTCAAAACAAACTTATTGAGGCAGGAAGACGGAAAGAAGAGAGACAGAGAATGAGCAAGGGCGCCGAGAACAGAACATTTTTGTGGGCTCAAGCTAAAGCTTCAGTCTCTCTCTCTCTCTACCCCTCTCAATATCTCAACGTATGTATGTACATAAATATGTATGTATGTATGTACATATTTATGTACGTTTGTAGCTCTGCAGCATTTGTATCAACTTCCAATTGAATTTCAGTTTCAATTTCAATGACGAGAGCCCCGTCGCTAACGCCATGGCTCTCATAAAGTTTTATAGCGATTTCAATAGCCTTGCCTAAGGTACATACATACATATTATTATTTTAACCAGATATGTATTGAAATGCTGAGTAGAGTATGGGCAGACACGTATTCCTGATCAGCTAAAAGAGCTTTTCTTTGATGTACAACTCTGCGCTGGTTCCTTTTGTTTTTGTTGCACTATCAAAAGATCAGATAACTTATCATAAACAAAAGGTGCATATGCACCTGGGATCGATTGGTCCGATCAACCAGTTTTTATGAGGAAAACGTGTTATTCGATCTCTGCAAAGGGTATCAAAATCATCGACTCTCGACGCAATTCTTGGTATGCTTTGCTCATATGTATTTTTACGACACCACGTGCTCCCTGGAATTGCCTTTGTTGTACCGTTGGTTTCTATGTCAACACAGCACAACACAGAAATTGACCTTGAAGACAACAAGAATAAAAAGGGAGCAGAGCAGAGCAGCACCAGCTACATAGAGAGATATGTATGTATACGGAATGGAATACGAATTAACTTTTGACAGGAGCTCCTACACCCACCCAACGCCATGCTCTCTCAAACACACACACACACATCATTAACTAGCTTGCGGGCTCCCCCCCTTCGCCGTCAGCAGTTGGCATGCAAAAGTTTTCTACCTGCAGCGGCAAGTGCACCACCAAGAGCGAAAGAGAGGAGCCCACTCTCCCTCTTCTGATTCTTCTGTTTTGCATTTGCTCAAGTCTAGTGGACGTGCGGATACTCTAGAAAATAGAACCATTGGGTTTCAATATAGTAAAACAACAAATTGATTCGAAGAATGCATTCTTCTAAGTACGATTGTGAAATATTTCGAATTGGAAAAGTCAAGATTCTTCGTATATCTGGAAGTTTTATTGTTCCTGATTATTAATCACATAGAGGGTATCCACTGTGCAGTAGACCCCAGAAATATATGTACATATGGATGCATACACATTTGAATCTTTTCGCCATGCATTTGTATGAGTATTCCCCCCAAGTTCTCTTCTACTTTGTGCAATATGTGATGATGATAATGATGTTTTTGCTGCTTTTGCAGTGTTGCCACTTCTAAATATACTCCCCACAGCCATGCACGATTTATAAATGCTTCTAAAAATAGAACAGAACAGCAGCAGCAGAACCAGCACAACGGAGCAGAGCAGCGCAGCGCAACGCAGAGCAAGCGCAGCCCGCAGCAGGTCACGGCCTGTTCGGTTAGATATGCACACACACACACACAAACACAAACGCACACGCTTACATACATTCTCATGCACATAACCAGAAGACTTGGGAACATGCTGTGCTTTTTTTCGTATACGCTGAGTGCTATGATTTTTTTGGAGCAGATGTTTACGATGATGACAACGTTTGATGTACTTTTTTCTGCAAGAAGTTACACAAGTACATAGTCGGAGCTAAAGATGGTCTGCAATATTTCGAAACTGACCCAACACGGGCGCTTGAATTCATGTGAAATTTGATATGCTTGCACTTCATTCGGTTTAAAACCATCAAAGTTACTGAACACAAGATCGGTTATAGTACATATTTTTAAGGCTAATTTAACACCTGTTGATGTGTTTGAGAGTAGGTAAACCTAACATAACAAACATGGAAAACTCGGGCGGAAGGGTATCAAAAGCTTCGGCCCCCGACGTCTGTCTTCCTTTCTTTGTACTGTTTTTAGCTGCTGCTGCTTTTGGCTTTTGTTGCTCTATTTATAGCCCCCCCTCCTCCTCTCTCTCTCTCTGAATGCCTGCCCAAAACTCGACTTTGCTGATTAGATCAGCCAGATGTTGTTGGCGTCGGTACGGAGACGCACAGAGCTAGAGCGAGAGCGAGAGCGAGAACATCACAAATTGGACTTTTCGGTTAGTCATATTTGTTTTTTGCGCGCAATTAGTCCAGCAGTAGAGGTGGAGTGGAGTGAGTGTGCCGTGTGCCGTGTGCCAGAGCAAATACGAAGAGTGGGAGAGGGTAAATGAGCACAAGGAAATGGCAAAACTGTCAGCTTTTACCGTACCGCTGCTGCTCTTCTCTGTCTCTCCTGCGTCGACGGCGACGCCGACAGCAATATTTATCAATGAAACATTTTGGCGACTGCACTTTTCTAGCCAGAGCCGCAGCCCCAGCCGCAGTTGGCAGTGCTGTCAGATGTTCAGTTATGGCGGAATTTTTCATCATTTTTGTTTGTTTGCTGTGTCGCAGCAAATCAAATTAGTTGATCGGTGTTAAAAAGGGAGAGAGCGAGAGAGAGATAGGCAACGAAACAGGTCTGCTGCTGCTGCCTATCGTCACGTGCGAGGCAAAGAGAAGGAGAAGATGACGATAAAAAGGGGAGAGACATTCAGAGTATTTGTAAGATATCTAAAACTTTAAGCTGCTGGGACAAAGATAAAACGGTAAAACACGCACACCTCCTTCTGCTCCTTCTGCTTTCATACTGGACATCTCAGACAATACGTAACCTTTGACACATATGTACATACATACATACATAAATATTTATGTACATATGTACACGTATAGTCGTTGTAATCGCTGTTAACTTTTGCTGTACAAGGTTACTAAAAATAGTCAACACACTTATTTACTTACATCCACACACATGTTTAAATATACACACCCATAGTCGTGTTTTACACGGTACTGAGGGACAGAAAGAGAGAGAGAGGGAGGAGGTCCAAGTTGAGTCGCTTTGCTGGCATGCTAAATACGTATTAGATTTATTTTTAAAAGCGTCCGATAAGCGCGGCCTTATCTATATAATCAGCCAATAGAGCGATACACACACACACTTACACGAGCAATTCTAAAAAGAGACAAGCACAAAATAATAGAGAGAGCAAAGAACGCCTCTCCATGCTCTAGCCAAGGTGTATTTAAACAAGGTGAGGCATTGCAAAGCATTTTCTCAGTCGCTCCTTCTGTGGGTATATAAAATGTACTTTGAGTATCCATTAAGAACTCTTTGGAAAAAAAACCCCCTACTACAACACTTATCTGGCTCTCCATTTTCACCCAACTGATGCTTGAATTTCGGTCTCTCACGCTTTACATTTTTGTTTACATTTTCAATTTTCAGATCTGCCACCAGAAGCCGGAAGCGATGAACGATTGCTGCATATAGGGCCGGTCCCATTGACATTGGATTTCAAGCCCCATCCAGCGGTGGATATCGATCAGCAGATCATGGAGGTGAGTGTGCGTTTGCCTTGCTTAATTTTTGTTTCTCTTAGCGGAGGGGCACACCCTTGGTTGGTTTGAAAAAAAGGTTGAAAGATTTTATACTGAACAAAAAAGTAGCTTCGATGAGGAGTAAAAGCGTCGCAAAAACAACCTGAGGGGTGGAAAATATAAGTACTTTGAAAATGAATGGAATTAGTATCTTCGCCTATTTATATTTGCGTCTAAAAAGAGATGTAACCTTCTTGCTCATGTTTCTTTATCCTAACCCACTGGCAGTCCCACCTGCCAAATTCCCTTGATCACATTCCATTAACCGCTCCCCCCATCACTCGTACATCCCCTTGTTTAGATGTATTTTTCATCCAGCAGCTTTGTATGTAAATATAATTGTTTGCCTTCGACGTCGCTTTTCCTTTTCCCCAATTTCGATTATTTTTGTTTTGTTTTCTATTTGTGTATGCTTTTAGTCGAGTTATTAATACTTTTCGCTTTGGCTCTGGCTCTTGCACTGCTTTTATCTGTTCCTCCTCTGCTTTTAACTGCTTTGTTACATGAACATGTGCATGTTCTCATGCGTGTGCTTGCTCGTGAGTGTGTGTGAGTGTGTGTGGGATTGTGCGTTTCCTTCTGCTGTTGATGCCTGCTTCTTCTCGGATGCTTGCTCGCGCTCCTCGTTGGGAGTCTAAATATAAACGCGTGTACAACTTAATGATTCTATATTTATTGTTTTCACTACGAAAATATGTATGAGTTTTTGCGCATTTTTTAAATAAAATTCTCTATAAATAGACGAGAAAACCAAGTCAAGAGAGCCGCCAGCGAGAGAGCGCTGAAGAAAGACAGAGGGGCCAGGCCTTTGATGGACTCATGCCAATGGGAATGTCGCTCGGTGCACTTGACGGGTGTTTACTGTGTGCTCTCTCTCTCTCTCTCTCTCTCTATCAGCTACTGGCGGCTGGGCAGCATGTGCAACAGCCTCACCTGCTCTCAGCACTCGTTCCCCTGCCCCCACCCACTGCTTTGGTCACTGTCTTCTGGTTCTCCGCTTGCACTGCTTATTCTGGCTTTTATGCTTATGGATGCTTCTTCTTCTCAAGGTGTATTTATGCAAGGTAAGGCATTCGCATTGAATGCTCTGAGGATAGTTTTATTTTGCCGCATCTGCTGCTGCTTGCTTGCATTCAATTTATAGTCTGGGGAATTTATTTATGCCTCAAATTTTGGCTGCATTTCATTTTGAGTTCTCCGCTGTTTCGTTTTTCGTTAAAAATGTTTTATTTTTAGGGTTAAAAAGTGTTTTAAAAGCACATACATATTTACGTACACATGCCCTGCTACAGTTGGCCCCCGGCCACACCCCACAGCAGCAGCCACGAGCTGCCACCGCCACCGCCTTCGGTTTTTCCTACTTCAGCAACGCGTTTGCCGTTTTTGTTATTTTTGGTTTTTCCTTTGAATTTATTTTTGTTCTTTATAAACTCTGCGGGTTTTATTTTTAACAAATAGAAACACACACACACACACGCACACACACATACACGAGGATTACACGCACACTGCAACAAATGCTAATCAGTGAAAATGCTTGATAGAATTCCTCATTTCTCCCTCTCCCACTGCCTCTTGCCTCTTCCTTCATCTCTTCTCTTTGCGTTCTTCTTTGTGTTCCGTTATTTTCGGTGGCACGAGCAAAATGTAAATTAGCAGAAATTGATGAGGCTCAGGGTGGGGGAGGGTAGTGTGTGCCGTGTGTGTGTGTGTGTGTGTGTGTGTGTGTGGGGTGGTGACTAGAGAGGGTTGACAAGATCTTAATGAACACGATCATTGATCTCTTGATCTTCGCCCACAAACTATAGAATTAGAATCATATTAGATCGATGATCTAAGAATTAAAGACCCATTCATGGCATTAACAATAATTGCGGTTATATCTAGCATATTTGACTCTCTTTGGATCCAGTGATTCAAATGTTTTAGAGAGAGCTCTCTGCGATCTTTGCCATTCCAATATCAAAATAACTTTTTATTATATTTTATGCAAGCATCGGATCCCCGTTAGAATTGCTTAAAAATATCTTGCTGCATAATTATGGTTTATGTTGCATTCCATTGAACCATAATTATACCAGAATAAATCGGACTTAAAATGTCTAATTGCAGCAGTGCTTGATCTGATCCGCTAGCGATTCGTCAGAAATGTGTTATTTCAATTTTCCGGAAATACCTTCATCATCATCAGCATCATCATGTTAATGATAATGATGATCATCATGATCACTTATAAAGCAGATTGCATTTTCGTTTTCGTTTTGTTCCCAATCCAATTCAATTCTGTTTCTGTTTCTGTTCAGTTTCTATTTATATGGGCGTGCCTGTGTGTGCCGTCTTCTGGCCGCTATAATTATAGCACAGGCATTTATAATTATAGCACAGGCCATAGCAACTGGCGAATGTTGTGCAAGCAGCAGCAGCAGCAGCAGCAGCAGCAGCAGCAGGAGGTGCTTCTGGTCAGTGGTACTGGTACGGGGAGGTGCGGTGCAGTGTGTTGTGGTGTGATTTGGTTTGGTGTCGGGTCAGGTGCAGTTTTCTAGGAACTCATGTGGCATATGGGATGGGATATATGGGATAGATACATACAAACATACCACACGTACATACTTAGTGCATATTTAGATAGATGATGTTGATGGTTGTAGCTCTCTGTCTATCGCTTCAGTCCCGCCCATATGTCTGTCTGGTCTAGGCAGCGAGAGGTGGCTCTCTCTCTCTCTCCCGTCTCTCTCTTTCACCCAGCCATCGTCAAATGTTTCGAAATTTTGTGTTTATATTTGAGTTTTTCGCCAGTTGGGCCAGTCGCCCGCGTGAAACTGAAATGAAAGCGCGTCGTCCATATCCCAGCGAATGCTAATATCAAAACGAAAGTCCGAAAACAGAAGCAGAATCCGAATATCATAAAACAGAAACAGGAAGAGCGAATGGAAACCAAAACGGACAGAGTTTTCAGCGCCTCCACGTCCACGTCGTGTCGCCCTCGGTTGTGTTTCTCTTTTCAAAAATCGAAAATTCATCGGCAAATAGTCGAAAGTCCATGAAAATCGTTTTGCATGGCAAAAGTTTATAACAAAAATTAATGTGCACAAAATAACTACAAACAAAAAAGACAAAGATAAATAGAAAACAACAAGAAGAAGAGTAAAACAAGAAGTAGAACATTGTATGGACAAAGCAGTGCAGACGGTCAAGCTGTATAAGAAGAAGCAGTGGAGCAGCAAAAGGCAGAAAAGATTGTTGTCTATTGAGTTAACTGTGAGTGCGAGTGCAGTCAGTGCGGTGACAAGTGCAGCAATAACAATAATAACAATAACCATTAGCACTCCATATTTTACCTATTTTTTTGGCTGAAACTATGTATACATAGATTGGTTCGATGTTTGGTAGTTATCTTTAGGCTGGACAAGATGGGATGGGATGTTACACATGGGATATGGGATCGTAAATGCTTCCCTTTCTGCGTTGCAAAGCGTATAGCAAGCGTATAGCAAGAGATAACAATAATTTCGAGAGCAGAAGAGATCAGCAACCGTGCCGTTACTTTCGCGAAATGTTTTTTGTTTGATTTCCATTTCGATGTTTCAGCATGGCCAGTGTGTGTGTGTGAGGGTTGCGGGGGTGTGACATCTCCCCTCACAACATCAACAGTAACCAACAGTCGTGTCCAAGCGAAGGTGGAGGCCAAAGAATAAACGAAGAAACGCCGCGACGCCTCGTGCCGCGCGCTCTAAGGTCATGGAAACACCTATCAGCAGAAACATCTCGATGTAGGCGTATACATGTGTATGTACATGTGTACACGTGTACTTACATACATACACACAGAGATTATGACGACATAGGAAAGGGGAAAGAAGAACAGTAAAGAATCAAAACAAGACAGAATATCACATTCAAATATTTACACAGTATCCACCCAAATGAGAAGTACAAATTCGATTAGGGATCCGCGTGTAGCAAGCTTCGCCTTGCCAACACCTAAAGAATTTTTGCCTGTGTTCAGTTATCCAAAATCAGCCTTTGTTTCCCCTCCCCTCCGCTTTGTGTTTTGTTTTGTGTGCATCAATCACCTGCCATTACGATTATCGCTAAATGCGCTTCTCTTTTGTTTTGCATTACTTACAGCTCAAAAAGAATCAGGAACTGCAGAAGCAACGTCTGATCCACACGTTTCAGGAGCAGTCGAAGCAAATGGAATTGGAGCATAAACTGCAATTGGAGCACAAGTATCAAGTGAGTAGACGACAGACTAGACGAGGGGGAGGGGAGCAACGGAGCGAGCCGTCGGCGACGATGTCAAATGTCTCTCTCACGTTGCATTTTGGGTGGGGTGGAGGCAGTCACAAGAGACACACTAAATCAAGTGGCAAAACAAATAAAGAACAGGATCGTTTTCTATAAACAAATTGACTCGAATTGCAAATTATTTTATTTGGACACAAAAGTGTCCGTTTGCCACCGTCCCCACCCTACACAGAAAAATACACCATGGCCAGCACCTTGTTGCTGTTGTTGTTGTCCGTTGTGTCGCGGTTTCATGCAGAGATGATAATGATGAAGACGATGATGATGATGATGGGGGATCAGCATGTTGATGATGATGTGTGGAATGGGAATGGCGATGTGTGGGCAGAGAAACTGAAAACAAAAATGCAAAAAAACAAAACAAGTGGAAAGAGGAATTGAAATGAAATAAGTGAAAATATTAAATAAAAATAAGAAGAACAAAAATATTATCATGCCCGTCGTCTGGGCCGGAAGTGCTTCGATGGTGCGGCGTATGACTAAGGCCAAGGCGGCGCCATCATCATCATCATCATCAACAGCAACAACATAATTATTATTTAGAGAGCAGAAAAAGTACCAGCACCTGAGCACGAATAACCAACAACAAAGCTAATCTCTCTCTCTCTCTCGCTCTCTTCTTCTTTTTCTCCATGCAGTTTGCGGTGCATTCCCATGGTGCCTTCCAGGAATTGCGGGAGCATAGCACATTAACGGTAGCCGCTGCTGCTGCTGCCGCGTTTGCCGAAGAGCATCACCGCCAGCAGCAGCAGCAGCAACAACACCAACAACATCACCAACAGCAGCAGCAACAGCAACAGCAACAACATCATCACCAGCAGCAGCAACAGCAGCAGCAGCAGCAGCAGCAGCAGCGGGAACAGCAGCAACAGCGTGAGCGCCGCGAGCGGGAGGTGATGAAACGCAAGGAGAACTGCAGCGCCAATGCCAGCCCGGAGGTCAAACAGATTCTCAATGTAATGGCCAAACCCTTTGCACCCTGTCAGCTTGCTTCTAATCCCCATTTACATTTCCCCCTCTGCCGTTGCAGTGCTTTATTATGAGCCGCAAGTCGCAGGCAGCAGCCTCCAATGGAACAACGACAACGTCGCCCTATCGCAATCGGTAAGCAGAGGTATCAGTGTCTGATGAGTCCTTCAATCGATTGATAAACCCCATACAAATGATACAATTGAAGTCTAATCATCTATTTACATTTCACTCATTGAAATTCCCATTTGCAGAGGTGTGGTGAAAAGCTCATCGGGTGAATCCCTGCCAGCGGGCACCGTTACCAGTGCGCATCCCTACAAAATACCTCAGCCGCCATCCTCACTGCTCAAATACGAATCTGATTTTCCGCTCAGGAAAACAGGTAAGCCACGTGCCGCATCTCCAAGCTGGCCGATTGAAGAAGAACTATAATACGCTGCCCTCCTGCTCTGCCTTGAGTGTTGTTCTTGCTACTAAAAATCCGTTTTGGCTGCCGCTGTCTGCTTCTGTTTGCCCCCCAATTAATGTTGAGTCATAGAATGCTGAGGGTTGCGCTGCACAAATTTCACATAAGCGAATGGCGCACGAATGAAAAGCGAAACTTAAGCCCAGAAAACTCTCGCAATGTGGTCCGAAAGTACAGAAATCTGATTCATGAGTCCTTCAGTTTGTTGCAGTGAAAGTTGCAACTTAAATTTCGAGCTCTTTGCGAGACTCATTAACAAATTGAGCTCCCCAATCAGTTTCGATCAGTTTGAAGCTCGTAAACCTTAGCAAAAGAATTCCTTTAGAAAAGCATGTCCAAAAATTACTAACCAAAAGTTGACCAAGTTGTAGGGGGGCTGCCGCATTTGACTGATTATATTTTTGATGATGTATGCGTTAAGCGTTAAGTTGATCTAACCCCAATCCGAACTAACCGAGCAAATGTGTGTAAACCAAATCCAAAACAGCATCCGAGCCGAACCTGCTGAAGATCCGGCTGAAACAGAGTGTCATTGAGCGCAAGGCACGCATCGGAGGGCCGGCAGGTGCACGTCGCCACGAGCGATTACTGCAAGCGGCACAGCGCAGGCAGCAGAAGAACTCCGTTCTCACAAGTACGTATACGAAACAGAAGGCAACCCATCACTTAGGGGAAAGAAACACCCCACAACACGGTGCAGATTGGAGCAGGCAATGCTGCGACAGGTGGAACTGAGTTGTGTCTACTGAGGTGATCCCGCACATGGAGCAGCAACCCAATCTGGGTTCGTGTATTGCTTCGTTTTATCGTCTTTCAGTTGAGTTTTTTGCTGCAAATTTGTGGAATATATTCCGATCTATCCTTAATTTAGTATTACGAAATATTTGTAATGTTAGTTTGCTGTTGTTATCGCTGTTATCGTTATCGCCTGTAACTGTTATCTAACCCACGCTGATCCCAAGCATTGATCAGCCTCCAGTTCCAGCTCCAGCTCCAGCTCCAGCTACGCTCAGTCCACTAACTGCCGCCGCGCCTGACTGCCTTTGTCCGCCCATCCCGATATCCGATATCCAGCATTGTTATCGATTATTAATCGAAGCTTTTCTTTTCCCCCCCCGACTCCCCCACAGACTGCAACAGCACACCGGATTCTGGTCCTAATTCTCCGCCCTCGTCCACGGGTCTGCCGCAGGTGGGTGTGGTCGGCAGTCGGGGCTCACCGACGAGTGCGCCCATACAGGAGGAGAACGAGGAGGGTAGCCAGTACCAGCCCGGGCAGAGGAGCAGCATCAATGACCTGCCACTGTTCAGTTCGCCCTCCCTGCCCAACATATCCCTGGGACGACCGCATTTACCAAACTCCGCCCAGGTGCAAGCGCAGGCCCAGGCCCAGGCGCAGGCGAGTGCCCAGGCCCAGGCGCAGGCCACGGCCCAGGCCATGTTCGCGGCACTGCATCAGCATGTGGCGGCCGCTGGTGGCCAGCCGACGTACTACAATCAGCTGGGCATGTCCTTTGTGGGACGACAGCCGACCGGATCGCTGGCCATGATGCCGGCCACGGGCATCGCGCCCCAACAGCCATCGCCTGTGGTCCGGTCCGCTTCGGCCACCTCCACGTCCTCGTCGCAGGCCTCCCTGGTGGGGGATGTGGCACCGCCGCAGGCGCACGCTGCCTCCACAATTCTGCCCTCATCCTCGTCCTACATGCAGCAGCTGGGCGGCGTCTCCGCTGGCTCTGCGGTCAATCTGCATGCGGCCGCCGTGGCTGCAGCTGCAGCGGCGGCTGCGGCAGCAGCAGCCGGCTCCCTGCCACCCACCAACAGCCACGGACACGGCCATGGCTACGCGCACGGTCACGGCCATGGGCACGCCCATGCACATGGACACGGACACGGCCATGGGCATGCTCTGTACGCGGGACATCAGCACAATACGCCCATTACGGATGCGCAGGTGGCGCAGGTGCATCTGCACAAGCAGGGACACCGGCCGCTGGGCAGGACACAGTCGGCACCGCTGCCCCTTGGGCATCCGATGTTGACGGGCGCCGGCCAGCTGAACGTGGCACAAACGCACTACGAGAACAGCGAGGTGAGTAGCGTGCGTCCCTAGATGTCTCTTCGATGATCAATTGATTGCTTTTCCTTCCTCCATCAAGGCGGAGCGTCAGGCGTACCAGCACCAGGTGCTCACCCAGAAGCTGCGCCAGACTGTGCTCACACGCAGCGGGGCGGCAGCGGCTGCTGGCGTGCGCGAGTCTCAGCTGAAGGAGGAGGAGGATGACTCTGCTGCCGAGGTGATGGACCTCACCGACAAGAAGAAACCGCCCAAAACGGTGCTGACCAGCACCATAGCCACCAGCACCTCACAGAGCCTGCCAGAGGCTTTGGCCGCAGCAGCGGCAGTCTACCGCACGCCACCCACAGCCACAGCAGCGTCCTCAGCAGCCGCAGCAGCGGGAGGCACAGGGAACGGAAGTGGGAGCGGGAGCGGGAGCGGGACCAAGGGCAACAAGCTGCAGCGGGATCAGGAGTACCTCCAACAGCAGCGGGAGCTGCTGCTGCTGCAGGAGGAGGAGCTGGCCAAGGGCCTAATGCGGCCACTCTCGCGCACGTTGAGCAGCCCGCTGGTGCCACTCGGGCCGCATGGCCTCAGCCAGCTGGCAGACACGGGGCAGGGGCAGGGACAGCATCCGACGCCGATAGCCACCTCCTCGTCGGCGGATCACATACCGCCCGTCAACCTATCGCTGCCCCATCGTCAGCATCGACAGTTCATGGGACATTTCTATGCCGCCCAGCTGCACCATCAGCAACAGCAGCAGCAACAACAGCAGCAGCAGCAGCAGCAGCAGCTGCAGCAGACGCCGCCGTCCGCACCATTGACACCGCATAAAATCACCACGGGCCTGGCCTACGATCCGCTGATGCTGAAGCATTCGTGCATTTGCGGCGACAATGCCCAGCATCCGGAGCACAGCGGCCGACTGCAGAGCGTCTGGGCACGCCTGAACGAGACGGATCTGGTGAAGCGTTGCGATCGGCTGCGCGCGCGCAAGGCCACCCAGGAGGAGCTGCAGACGGTGCACACAGAGGCGCATGCGATGCTCTTCGGCTCCAACCAGTGCCAGCTGACGCGCCCCAAGCTGGAGTCCACGCTGGCGGCGAGCTTCGTGCGCCTGTCCTGCGGCGGATTGGGCGTGGACTTGGACACGACGTGGAATGAGCATCACACGGCAACGGCGGCACGCATGGCCGCCGGCTGTGTCATCGATTTGGCCTTCAAAACGGCCAAGGGCGATTTGCGCAATGGTTTCGCCGTCGTCCGCCCGCCCGGCCACCACGCGGAGGCCAATCTGGCCATGGGCTTCTGTTTCTTCAATTCGATTGCCATAGCGGCTAAGCGATTGCGCCAACAAATGCCCGAAATGCGGCGGATACTCATTGTCGATTGGGTGAGTGGTTCGCCCAAAGCCCCCCAAAGCTGCCGAATTCCCACCCAACTAATGGGACATTTCTCTTGCAGGATGTACACCACGGCAATGGCACACAGCAAGCATTCTACCAAAGTCCCGACATTCTATATCTTTCCATACATCGACACGATGACGGCAACTTCTTTCCCGGCACAGGCGGACCCACAGAGGTGAGTCGAGAACAGCCATCGAAAACCATGCCCGAACTGATCGTGGGCCGTGTCTTTCCTCTTTTTCCAGTGCGGCTCCGGTGCTGGGCTCGGCTTCAATGTGAACATCTCGTGGTCGGGCGCATTGAATCCGCCACTGGGCGATGCCGAATATATCGCTGCATTCCGTACCGTTGTGATGCCCATTGCCAAGTGCTTTAATCCGGATATTGTGCTTGTGTCGTCTGGCTTTGATGCGGCCACCGGCCATCCGGCGCCGCTGGGCGGCTATCATGTGTCGCCCGCATGCTTCGGTTTCATGACCCGCGAGCTTCTGCAGCTGGCCAACGGCAAGGTGGTGCTGGCCCTTGAGGGTGGCTACGATCTGGCCGCCATCTGTGATTCCGCCCAAGAGTGCGTCCGAGCTTTGCTCGGCGATCCCGCTGCACCCATTTCTCAGTCCGAGCTGGAACGACCGCCCTGCCAGAATGCCATCAATACGCTTCAAAAAACGATAGCCATACAGGTATGAAATAATATTTGTA
Source organism: Drosophila subobscura (assembly GCF_008121235.1). Classification (NCBI taxonomy): domain Eukaryota; kingdom Metazoa; phylum Arthropoda; class Insecta; order Diptera; family Drosophilidae; genus Drosophila; species Drosophila subobscura. The sequence continues at coordinate 16,535,285 of NC_048530.1, read as the reverse complement.
ATCTCCTAAATCACACACTAAATTCCTGTCTCTCTCTCTCTCTGTTTATGGCATGCAGCAAACGCATTGGCCCTGCGTGAGAATGCTGGAGCATACCGTCGGCTTGTCTGCGCTGGAAACGCTCAAGGTGGAGCATGATGAATCTGAAACGATCAACGCCATGGCCGGCCTCTCAATGCAATCGATGCACAGGTTTGTCCCCGTATTTGTAGTGCAACGCAAAAGTGTGCAAACACCAAAGGTTGTTCGCTGTTGGATTCTGTATTTTGTGTGCACGAAATCGAAGCTATAATCAGGCAACTTTCATGCGTTCCACCCATTAGGAATCCATTCTTCGCTCTCATTCAAAGTGCCCAGCAAGTTTCGTTCGTCTCTGAATCGATTCCAAAACATTCCACGTATTTCGTGTGCCATAAAAAATGTTTATCAAATATTTTGTTGCCTTTATTTCGAGCCGCTCCGAATCGATTCATGCAGAGCTTTAATATGTCAAATCTACGACTGAATCCACATGAAAAGCCACAGATTTTTACGCTACTTGTTATAAGAAAAGCCAGACAAATTGTGTACCAAAAGGTGTCTACAATGTAGACTCCACATACAATGTATCGAAGTTCTGTAATTGAATGCATTTGTTAGGTTTCCCACTCGTGGTGCTCATGCCAGAAACATTCAACAGCACAAATTTGTCACTTAATTGGTGCCACTTCCATTTTAATTTGATTAATTTCAATGAGTGGTGCGTAAAGTGCGTGCAGTAGTTCCACTCAGTCTCCGATCGTTTGTGTAGCTTCTTGCTAGTTCAGTTTTGACAGAAGAGAACATATGTGGAGGAGTATGTTGCACTTAACTAAAGGGCATCAGGCAGCAACAGCAGTGCAAGCGAGTGAACAAACGAGTGAAGTGAGTGATCAAATGATTCAAACTCGACTGTCTAGATTCGAGAACTAATTCTAACTAGCGGAACTATTTGAGAATGAAGTAATGATCTTGTGCTCTAGATATGTATTTTTAAAAGAAATAGATGCAAATGCAAACCAATTTAACAATAGAACGATTAATAACACAATTGCACTTTATAGACTCAATCTTGAAAGACAACTATCAAATGGGAAACGCCTCATGGCTGTACTCGCACACTTGCGATGCACTTTATGAATATTTTGTGTGCATGTTGAAAAATTCTAATTGTTTGCAAACATCTTTTGTAGAAACCTATCGCGCGATGACTCCGAGGAACCAATGGATCAGGATGAAACAAAATAGTCGGCGGTGGAGACGTGGACGTGGATGCTTGGATGCGGCATGGGCATGGGCATGGGCGTGGGCATGGGCATGGCTGCTGCAACATGCTGCTCAATGCACATTTAGTTATTTGTTGTAGTTGAAATTGAATTGTTGTTGCTGTTGTTGAATTGTTGTAGCGCTTCTCGTGAGCTGTACCTGTCGCTGTCTCTGTCTATGTCACTCACCCCAAATTCTATCTCTCTCTGGTTAGCCCTCTCCCAGTACCTCTAACTGTAGTTGACAAGCCAAAAGCACAAGGCAAACGCACAGCCCCACACCCCCCACACCCATAGCGTAGTAAAAGTAAAAGTGAAAGTAAAATCAAACAAATTGATCAACGAAAGTGCGAAGAATGCAGGAAAGCGAGGCCTAAAGTTCAAAATGGTGGCTGTGCCACTCAAAACAAACAAACAAAAAGAGAAAAGAAAAAAACGTGTAAATCCAAGCGATAAAATATGGCAAAGAAGAATATTGAATATTGAATTAAGTTTAGTGGATTTCAATTAGTTATTTGATCCTTCTGGAGATCGAGAGATCGAGAGAGAGAGAGCGCGAGTAGAACCTATTCCTATTCCCATATTTAGTTTGACATTTTTTTTTTTTGTGGAGTTGGTAGACACACACGCAAGCAAGCAGTGCATATTTATGTATTTATGAAGAGAGAAAGAGAGAGAGAGAGCGAGCGAGAGCTAAAGGAAGTTTCAACTAGCCTAACGGTAAACAAGTACACTAAAGAGAGAACAGTAGGAGGTTATCGCTGGGACTGGTGCTGGTACGGGCGGGATGTGTGTGTGTGTGTGTGTGTGTGGGGTAGGTACAACCTACAGAACCTCAGAGCATAACACACAGAAGAAAACACTCGACCAGCCCAGCCCCAGGCCGGCGGCCGCTCTATCCGCAGAGACCTCACAAACCTAGAACCGTAGCAACGTAGGAGCCTAGAAACCCCAGAAGCCTACAACCCTTAGCCCCCTCTCCCCTATTAGGCGACTCCTCAGGGAGATGATTATGTGTTATGTAAAATGCTTTAGTTGTTAAAAAGAAAAACGTAGACCTAATAGAACAATAAGAAGAATATGAAGATAAACACACACACACACACGTACACCTTAACAAAGCAAAGGAAGGATGGAAAAAGATGGGAGAACGAAATCTTTTTGTACAATTTATAGTTTAGTGCAAGTTTCAAGTACAACATAATATTATTTAAAACAAAATCCTACATATATATATATATATATATATATTATATACGTATATGGTATATATGTACTAAATACATCAAATATATTGTGCAATAAATGTGAGAAAACAAATGAAAAATCGAGTGCAGAGCAAAAACAAAACTTAAACTAAAAACTAAAACCGAATAAGCGAGATAATTGTTGTTAAATGTTGCCGAGATCTTATATAACTATACGTATGTATACCTAATAACTGTTAAAATAATAATAATAATCCCCCAAACACACACACACACACACGCACACGTGCACACACATGCATCTACATGGATGTATGTACATACATATACATGTAGTCGACAAATGCATTTGTATGCGTGTGCATAGCGTTAACGATATGTTCAACAAATGTCTGAAATGAAGTAAAACTATTATTATACATGTATGTATGTACATAAACACACACAAACACACACACACACAAACACAAATTGACAACAAAACTTCAATAAAAAAAGAAAAACAAAAAGAAAGGCTAAATAAGAGTCGAGCCTGAAAGTGGTTCGCGAATATGTTCCATCCGTTAGACACTGTAAACTGTAATCTGCAACTTGTTACCTTTGTACCCGCCCCCCAGTGCATTATCTCCTTCTATTTCGCTTAGCCTGTGGCCCCTTCCCCCGCTCCATGCAGCGCAGCAGCGGCAATTGCAGTGGCGTGAAGCGATAAGGAGAGCAGAGAGAGAGAGAGAGTGAGAGAGAGCACAACGAGTTATCCAACAGCTGTTGGCAATAACTGTTAAGAAATTTATAGAGCAAAAAGTGCAAGAACAGGAACCACAAACAAAAAGTGTAACTATTAAGCTAAGTTTGTCATTGTACCAGTTTGAAGTCAGTTCCATTGCCAGAGGTGTGACATGCCCGTTACTCTCAGATTTATGGAATATTACGAGACTAACTCATGTGTCCGTCCGAGTGTTTACACACCAGAGGTCCACCATAGGTGCATCTAGCCAGCTATTAATTCTCTCTATCTGTTGTTCTACTTTGCAAATGATAAGCCCACATGGTGCTATATTATTGTTGGTCTAAGAAATCCATAAAAGCCATCAACCAAGCAGGTCTTGATAAGCCAACAAAGATAAGGCGGTGTGGTATCAACATTAGATTTGTCTTTGAAGCAAACAAACATAACGAGATAACAGCTAAAGTTGGTCTCCTAATACTTTAAATATATGCAAACAAATACTTACAAAACTAAACTAGTGCATATTGAGTAGCGGGTATACGAATAGTCGGCAAACACGCGTCTATAGTTGGCGTTTGGTACGCTAACAGTTGTCCTGTGCTTATCTGTGGTTATTTTTGGCAATGGAACGGACACGAACACATCCCGCGACCCCCTAGCACCGAACCGACCTTGTTCTTAGCTGATAGCGAGACTTGTAAAAAACATAAACATAATAAAAACAATAGATTTGAGCAACGCCAGAGCAAGAATTCCAGCACGACGGCATCAAAACAAGATGAAGAGAGCAAAATGAAGGTAGAGAGCGAGAGAGAGAGAAACAAGTACATACATACATACATACATAAATATATATTTTGTTGAATGTTGCACAAATAAGTCAAAGAACCGAAAGGGCAAAACCATTAAGAATAATAATAATCATAAAATAAAAACCAAATGTCTGTGTCGCTTTTTCTAAAAGAAATAAAATGAGAGAAATTCAAGAAAACTTACCGCTTGTTGTTGCTTTTCTGGAGAGACTGCAAAAAAGAAACGAAAATATGTGCACATTGTACGGTAAACACGCACTGCTTGCAAAGCAGCACACACATGCATAGTACATATGACCGTTGCAGTGCAAAGAAAAACCAGACGAACATCAACGGTGTTGGTTTGCTCACGCACACTGGCTCCAAGTGGGAGCTGCTGGACTGCTTTGTCTATGATTTGCAGCCACCAGCCTAACGGGGCTTCAGTTTACTTTCGCTATTTGCGCAGTGCAGAATGTCGTCGTCTTCGTCGTCGGTGAACGTTGATCTAGCGAGAGAGCGGCGGGGGGCCAGCATTGACAGCGAGGACTTTGCCCGCTGGTGGGCAGGCGGCAGCGTTAATCTGGAAGAGCGCCGCTCGCTGGAACGCTATGTGTTTGAGGATGCCGATCTGGAGGAGGCTGTGCATCCCAGCTGCCTGTCGTACAAGGAGCGCTACGAGCAGACAATTGTCAGATCCACCAAGTTTCTGGCCAAGCTGCGGCAGTGGCACAGCAGCAAGCAGCCGCAGTTCAGCGTCAGTGTGGACTCGTTGCGTGAATTTCGTGTGCTGCTCTCGGGCCAGCTGGGCACCGCCCTGTTTCAGCAGAGCTTCCCCCTGCGCCTACACTTTTCCATGTTCCTCACCACACTGCTTGGCCAGGGCACCGACGAACAGCTGCACAAGTGGCTGAGCCGCGCCTGGCACATGGACGGCATCATCGGCACCTACGCCCAAACGGAGCTCGGGCATGGCACCTACATACGCGGCCTCGAGACACGCGCCGACTATGATGCGGAGAGCGAGGAGTTTGTGCTGAACACCCCCAGCCTGAGTGCCTACAAGTGGTGGCCCGGTGGCCTGGGCAACACAGCCAACATGACCATCGTGCTGGCCCAGCTGTACGTAAAGGGTCGCCACCACGGCCTGCAGCCGTTCCTCGTGCGCATCCGCGACGAGGAGACACACCAGCCGCTGCCCGGCATCGATGTGGGCGACATTGGGCCCAAGCTGGGCGGCAATGGTGTGAACAACGGCTTCCTGGGACTGCGCAATGTGCGCATACCGCGCGACCAGATGCTCATGAAGAATGCCCAGGTGCTGCCCGACGGCACCTTCGTCCAGGGTCGACCGCCGCTGCTGCTCTACGGCACCATGGTGTACGTGCGGGTCATCACCCTCAGGGATGTGCTGCACGGCCTGCTGCAGGCGGCCACCATTGCCACCAGATACTCTGTCGTCCGTCGCCAGAGCCCCATCGATGAGAGTCAGCCAGAGGTGCAGATACTCGACCACATCACGCAGCAGGTGAAGATTCTGCCGCAGATCGCGCGCGGCGTCTGCTACCGCCTGGCCGCCGACTGGCTGTGGAATTTCTATGCTCGCGTGCTGGAGCAGCTGGAGGTGGGTGCCGGACAGCACTCGCTGCCCGAGCTGCATGCCCTCAGCTGTTGCCTGAAGGCCGTGGGCACGGACGAGGCCAGCGAGGGCATTGATCTGCTGCGCAAGTCCTGCGGCGGCCACGGCTTCCTGTCGTCCGCCAACTTTGACAGCATCTACGGCATGGCCACGGCTGCCTACACGTACGAGGGCGAGTACACCGTCCTGCTGCTGCAGACGGCCCGCTTCCTGGTGCGCCAGTACACGGACAGTCTGAAGCGGAAAGTGCTGCCCGTCAGCGTCACTTATCTGCGGAACACGGCACGCCTCAGCTGGGGCAAGAACTTGGCCGAGAATGCCGCACGCGCCCTAGAGATCTCCGCCCTGGAGCAGACCCGCCTCGCCTGGCAGAGTCAGAGCATGCATCGCCAGCGAAAGTTGAGCGAGCAGCAGGCCAACAGTCTGTCCGGCAGGCAGCTCACAGCGGCCGCCATCGCCCATGCCCACGCCTTTCTCACGCGGAACGCGCTGCAGGAGCTGGAGCGTCTGAGGCGCGGCTCGCTGAGTCCGCAAGTCTCCGCAGTGCTGGGCCAGCTGGTGGAGCTGTTCGTGCTGGACACCTTCCTGCGCCAGGCCGGCTCCGTGCTGCGCTGGAACAGCGTCACCGGCGCCCAGCTGCGCTTGGTGGAGCGCCGATTCGAGCAACTTCTCGCCGAACTGCGTCCCAATGCGGTGGCACTGGTGGATGGCTTCGATTTCCATGATCGCACCCTCGGCTCCACGCTGGGCAGCTACGATGGACGCGTGTACGAGCGCCTGATGGCAGAGGCACGCCGCAATCCGCTCAACCAGGAGCCAGTCAATGCCACCTTCCGTAGCCATCTGCAGCCCATGATGCGGGGCAAGCTATAATGGTTCCCCAGAGAGAATTATTGTATATATTTGCACAATGTATTTTTCATACTCACATTATACATTATAGGAGAACATTAATGCAGTTTGTGTTTGTGTTTTTGGTGGGAGTGCAGCAAGCAGTTTGCTTGGTCAGTTCAGACTTGAACCACTAGCTCATGGTGAAATTACATACAAGGTGACGTTGTTCGCTGTGCGAGGACCACTAACTTAATTCACCACGCTCAAAACAAACAAACGCTAGAAAGGGATAGAACCAGAGTAGTGGTTCCCGACCCGCGGCTGTGTTGTATTTACTCTGTTTATTCTCAACGATTTACACTGACGGCATGCACACAATTAAGCTATTAAATTAGTTATTTAAACTTAAATAAAATAGGGGCTATAAAAATGTTCTGTGGGTTTCTGGCTTTAGAACATCTTCTTCTTGACCGCCGTGTAGCGTTCCATGTAGACGTCGTAGCCGTCGAGGTCGGTGAACTGCTTGGAGTTGAACAGATTCCCATCGACGGCTAGAATGCAAATCTTTGAGTCCTTGAGGATGCGCGGCGTGAAGGCGTGTGCCTGCAGACAGTTCTCCTCGAGCCGCAGGGTCTTAAGCTTGCGACAGTCGGCCACATCTTCGGCCAGCGAAGAGATCTGATTCTGATTGAGGTTCAGCTCGGTGACACACAGACTGCCCACCTCCGCGGGCACTTTGGTGATCTTGTTCCTGGACAAATCGAGCACATCCAGCTTGGTTAGGCCGCACAGCATCGCGGGGAACTCCTTCAGCTGATTGTTGCTCAGGTTCACCGTCTTGAGGTTGGTGCAGTTGACCAACGTTTTGGGTAGGCTGGTCAAATAATTATCCATCAGCAGCAGCACCTCCAGCTTCAGCAGCTCACCCACCACGGTGTTGAGCTCCACCAGGCGATTGCCGCTCAGGTTGAGATGCTTCAGCAGCGTCAGCCTGCCCAGCTCGTCGGGCATGTGCTCGAAACGATTCTCGGACAGATCGAGCGTTTTCAAGACATTCGGATAGGCCTTCAGCTGGGGCGGAAACTCCTGCAGTCGCTGCAATGAGATCTTCAGTATGCCCGTCTTCTGTGCCGTCTCCAGGTGCTGCTTGATCTGCTTGTTGCCCATCTTCGACTCCTCCTGCGTCTGTCTGCTCCAACAATATCTGCAAGTGAAGTGCCCTGCTGCGCGTACCTGGAGGAGACTCTGTGCCTATGCAGTTTCACCTTCACCATGGGCGGGCGTCGCACCCGAACTCTGTTCTTCTGTGGCAGGGGATGAATGTTCCCAATTGCTTTGTACTGGACAATCATTAACTATTCGCAGCACATGATATAACAGTGTTTTTTCACGTTCTTCACATGTGTTGCATATTAGTTTCGTTAATTATTTATGTATTTACATCGGGGGCGTGTATATATGCGAATATCGATAGCGCAATGAGTCAACCGATAGGTTACAAGAGTGTCCTCATCGACACACTAATATCTTCAGATAGCCGATATCTGCTATCGATATTGCAGTGCGATATCACCGGAGATGACGCGGTCTTTTTATGATAGATATGAAAAAGAGAATAAGCAGAAAAGAATGATATAGAAGACATAGCAGACATTAGATAAGTACGACTTTTGTTTTAAATTATGCGCCAGTTTTTGCCACCATAGTTGTGATTTTCAAAGTAAACGCCGATAGCTTTCGCATATCACACAAGAGTACCGATAATTTTATGCAGCTACCTGCTATGCGATAAATAGAATTTAACTACGTGAAACCACAGAAAAATAGTTTAAATTAGCACCAATTTTAGAAAAGTACTGATCAACAATTAATATTTATATCGATACACCGGTAAGGCAATGTACATTTAAGTATACTTACGGTATATTTTTAAAATACGAAGGTATATTTTGGTATAATTTTGAGGGTTGTGCGGTATATCTTATCGATAGTCTCGCGGTCACATCCCTAGAGCACGCTGCCGAATAAATCCGCATCAGTGAAATTCTCGGTAAGTTTTTCCCGGCAGAAATGCAAAAATTAAAGCACAGCCAGCACTGACAATATACATTTGCAGCATCCAGAGTGCCACTAGTTGAGGGTAATCAAGTCACAACTGTTTTGTTCACCGACCGTCGCAATTTTGTCGTCGACGTCGCCGTTTAGTTTCAACCTTTTGAACATTTCGCAACATATACTGTGACCACAATGCCGAAAGATACAGTTATCAAGGTGCAGGAGTACAAAGACACGCTTATCCAGAAAGCGGAGCTGCTGATTACCAAGTGCTTCCCGGAGAAGATTGTCCAGCTGAATGAGCTGCTCGCAACGCCCATGTTCAATGAGCGCGACTTCGAGGAGGTACATCAGGATGTAAACATTCCTGTGCTGCCGCCGGTGCTGGCCAAAAACCACGACGATAGCGGCAACGATGACCATCCGCCGAACAAGCGTGCACGCAACGATGTCGTTGTCGCTGGCTCCCCCATGCTGGCGCTGCCAAACGGCTCGGTGTCGTGCAACAAGCCGCTCTGCGAGATGATAAAAGTCGTCAAGCCGATCATCCGTACTCTGGTAGAGCATTGTAAGTGAACAAAACATTGAGTGAGCGTTGGGATTTTAAACTAATTGCATTTGCCATTTGCCGCTTGCAGCCAATCTGCTGAAGATGTGGATCTCGTTCATGATACCGAAAATCGAGGATGGCAACAATTTTGGCGTCTCCATACAGGAGGATACGCTGGCCGAAATCCAGACTGTGGAGTCGGAGGCGGCAGCGTTCTACGATCAGATTTCGCGATATTTCCTTTCGCGCGCCAAGGTTGTGTCCAAGGTGGCGAAATATCCGCACATCGAGGACTATCGAAGAGCCGTTGTCGAGTTGGATGAAAAGGAATACCTCAGTCTGTGGTTGGTGGTCTGCGAGGTGCGCAACCGCTACTCCTCGCTCCACGACATAGTCATTAAGAACTTGGAGAAGCTTAAGAAGCCTCGCTCCTCGAACACCGAGAGTCTTTACTAGTGATCCTTCTCCTCCTTCTCCATACATACATATACATAAAATATCGTATCTACCTACTCTCTTTCTCTATAAAACCTCCTCCGCCCCGCGGGCAAGACAAGAAGACAGACCCCCAGCCAGGCATAGAAGAGCGTTACGCTGGCGAACAGAGACAGACCGAGAATCTTTTTTTTTGGCCACATAGAAATCATACTCGAAGCTTTTCCATTTTGAATTACAGATACAGAAATACCAACTACAATTACACACTTATTCTTACACAAATAACAGTAACAGGTAACGATAACGAGTAACAAGTAACGAGTAAAGGTAATAGCGACTAGACAGCGAACCAAAAGGCAAATGGAATGTTCACTTCTCATTTACCATTTTCTAGAATCGTTTAAGCTCTAAAGTAACATGCGATATGTATAGATTCCAGCGAAAATATCTATAGCTATAGCTATACATACTGTACTCAATAAACCCCAAATGTTGCGTTGTCTACCGTGATGCAAAAGAAAAAAACGAAGAAAAGCGCAGAAGAAGCACACAAATTATTGTTACACTTGACAATTTTTGTAACCTTACAGTCTGTAATAATAAAAACCCTATGTGACTTTTGGCTGAGTAAGCAATTTGTCTCTGTATTGTTCGAACACATTTGCTGCTTTATGGATGGCTGCGTGCATGTGACCTCACTTCAAGGCGCGCGCCAAAAAGTGTTTGATGCTGCAGCCCTGGTTCCCGGAGTGTCGTAGCAATCACCAAACCAAACACTGCCTGCATGCAAGGGCTCATTGCTGTGTGGCAGCGCTGCAGCTAGAGATGGGTTTTGGGCAAGCACGAGCGCGAGCACGAGTCTTTCACGAGCCAAATAGGTTCTCAGGTTCCCAAATCAATACAACTTTTTATGGTTTAAAAAAATAATAGTAAGTATATTAAACAGATGTATAAGAAAAAAAAGAATTCATATTTACAGCTAACATTACCACAATTACACTTAACTAGACTCTTCGCTTAAAACAAACCAAAAAAAAGAATTATAATAATATTACGGGATGGCCAAGGGAACATTGTGCGCTGTCACCACCGACGGGGATCGTCCCCGGAGGAGTTTTGTCTATGGTGAAGATTTTGCTGCCTAAATTCTGTCTGTCGCTTATCGCTACCACTGTGGTGGATTTCGGCTAGTCACTAAATAAATATTGGATGTAAAATTATGTACTCGTAAAAAGTGTGCTAATACTTTCGTATCCAGTGCATCTCCCCCGCTGCTCCTGCTCCGGCTCCTGCTTCCTCCTCCTGCTGCTGCTTTCGAGCCACGATTTAGTGCTGAGGATTTTAGTGCTTAGTTGTTTTGTGTGTGTCGCTATTGGCAGTGTTTTTCGATTTGTACGAATATATTCGGGATTGGTTCTTACTTAACGCCTAACTTACTTGCTGACTGCTAAGCTAAAGCTTAGCCTAGGCCCTACACATACATACAAACGATACGCGATACACATACACACATACATCTACATATACACCTATAAGATTAAGAACAGTTTATTTTTTTGTTTTGTTTTGTTTTTTTACACAAGTTACACTATCCAACACGAGTTGAACCCAAATCGCGTTGGGTTAGTGTTATTAACGCTTTTGGCGCTTAGCTTATCGTTTAGGCCTAAAAAGGGCCCAGACCGGCACAGGCCTCTCGATCCATGACGCAGATTTTGCTGCCTTAAGTAAACGAAATGGCACATTGAACCACACAACCCACAATCCCCGATCCCCGATCCCCGATCACCGATCCCCGATCCTTCCCCACATCACATGTGCCCCCACCAGTTGGCACTGGCCTGGTAGTATCCATCGTTGCCCCAATTTAGAACGCTCAGGGGCGGCGGTGGCGGCGTGAGCCTCAGGATATCCAGCTCATTGTTGTTCGAGGACTTGGGTCGTCGCCAGCGTTGGCCGTGCACCCGCTGTCTGGTGATGAGGGGCAGCTGGAGATGGCGTCGCCGCTTCCTGGGGGCGATCCGGCGTGCCAGATCCCAGCCGACGGTGCCCTCTTGTTAGAAAACATGATGGGTGTTCTTGGCCGCCAGGAAGGGCTTCTCCTCGTTCATCTTCTCGAGATTTCCACTCAGCGTGGGATCCGTGGGTCGTATCCGCTTGAAGAATCCGCACTTCCACAGGAAAAACGTGAACACGGCCAGCACCACGACGCCCAAGAGTATGGCAAAGCTGATGATCAGCCAGGGAATGGCAGTGTCTCGCTGCTGGTTCCTCAGCTCGGGATACGCGCGCGTCTCCACCTGCAAGCGGGAGAATCAGAAGTTCAAAGGAGGGCGGGGGGTTGGCGGCGTCGGCAAAGCGACGAAAGACTCACCTCGATCTCGTTGTGCTCCATCACCTCGACACCAAAGTCTTCGGGTATCTTGGCGGTGGCCGTGGAGATGATGCGCACTCGATCGACTCGCGGATACTCGCTGACGAGCGTCGAGTTCCAGAGTCGCGCCTTCACCATCACCTGCGCCTCGGATCTCGCTGGCATGTTGTAGATGTCGCACTCGATGCGTATGCACCGTGCCGTGCCCTTGTTGCAGTCCAGCTCGACAATGTCCTGCTTCTTGCCGCTGCCGCTGGCCCCGATGCCCGCCAGCTCGGGCTCGTAGGTGAGTCGCTCCAGGCGCGTCACTCGCTCCAGTGTGCTGCGCTGTTGCCTCGAATGGGTCGCTTGGGACTGGTTCTTGTTCTGCTGCTGGCGACTACGCATGGGCCACATCTTGAGTGTGGCTGGGGCGCCCAGTTGGGCGAGCATCGACTCCTGTGAGCCGCTATCCAGCTTCAGGGGATTCACATACTCGGGCGCCACATGGCACTCGCCCAAGCCAATCTCCACGGTGGGCGTTTGCTCCAGATAAAGCAGATACTGATCCTTGTGCCCGCGCTCCGGATCGCTGTACAGCGACCACGGCCAGTGGATGACCATGTGCACCTTGGGCGCCGTCGAGGGTCCATCGTTGAAGATGGTAAAGCTGTGATTCACCTGCGAGCCCACGTCGCCCATCTCCATGGGCGAGTTGTCCGTCACCTGGCTGGCGCCACTGTAGAAGCTCTGCTCGGGCATCGCCCAGCCACGGAAGTGCAGCTTGGCCCGCCGCACCACGCCCACGCTGAGATTCCGCTCCGGCGGCTCGCTGCCCACCAGCTTCGATGTGGTATTCGCGAATATGTGGAACTGCATCGACTTCTCGCTGGGCTCCAGACTCTTTGGCTGGAAGCGGATCGTCACGAATGTCGTGGTGCCGCGCGGCATGGGATTGCCCAGGCTGCAGGCCACCAAAGTGGTGTTGAAGCTGTTGCAAGTGGCATTGGTCTGTGGGCAGGCAGAAGCGAGTGGAGTGAGCATCGGGAATGGGCTAAGCTTGGATCTCTGCTTGGACACTTACCGGCTTTTTGGTGGCCACGTACGAGACGCCCGCCTGGTGGCTAATAAACACTTGCGCCTCGTAGGCGGAGTCCGCGAGGTTGGTCACGCTGATGCCCACCTCCAGCTCATTTCCGTCTAGGGTCAGCGTGTACTCGTTGCCTGCAAAACAGCGAGAGAAAGAGAGCGAGAGAGAGAAAGAGGGAGTTAACGAGTTGGGCAGCGGCAGACACACGATCGACGCACCTATGGCTGTGATATTTGGCTCGGCGCGAATAACCAAATCACTTTCGCAGAGATCATCATCGCCGCAGTCCTTCTGGAAGGTGCCCTCAAAGTCAATGTGTGCCTGGGTCTGGTCCAGCATCGGGTTGAGTCGCGTGAGGGCCGAGTCCGCCAGCGGAGGCTCCTCCAGCGTGTACTTCAGCCTGAAGCGGATGGGCGTTTGGATGTCGCGCGTGTTGGCCTTGATGTAGCCGGTGCTTATTTGGCAGGCTACACGTCCATCGGTGCGCACCTTGACCACGCGACTGATGACGTTGCTCCGCTTGTTGTCGCGATCGAAGAAGGCGCGCGAGAACTTCTTCAGATGGTCATAGGTCTCCGCCTCCACGCTGTACATCAGGCTGAGCTCCTTCGTGGAGTCATCGTATGGATCGATGCTGCAGCAGGCCTCGAAGCTGAAGCAGGTCAGATTGCTGAACGCATCCGAGCGGCAGCCCGGCTTGTTGGGATCGATATTGCGCAGCTCATCGCTGCGGTAGCTCGTCTGAATGTTGATGATGGGACGCGCCAGCAGCACCACCGTGGCCGACGAGTTGAACGCCCCCACAACCACATCGGGATAGGAGTTGCCGTCGAGGTCCGTGTTGCCCGCTATCGAGATGCCAAAGGTGCGAATGGGCTGGCCCTGGGGCACTGTGGCGCCCAGCTCCGAGGCCTGTATGCGCTGTGCGGGCTTATCGCTGAGGCCCTGCCGCGAGCCCAGATAAATGTAGACAACGCCCTGGCCCTCGTAGGGCGCTCCCACAGCGATGTCCTCGCAGTTGTCCTTGTTCAGATCGCCCACGTTGGCCAGTGCCAGGCCAAAGCGGCTCTCCAGGGCGCCCGTCAGGCGCAGCGTGTGCCGCCTGGGCAGCGTGTCCTGATCGTTCTGATAGACATAGACAGCTCCGCCCTCGTTCTTCGAGAAGAAGAACGGCGCCGCCGCAATCAGATCCGGTCGATTGTCTCCGTTGACATCCGCGGTGGTCAGCTCGTAGCCGAAGCTCGAGCCGAACTGCTCGCCATCGATGATGAGGCGCACGGGTATCGGATTGGTGTTGGCCTTGTCAAAGATCACCACCTGCCCGTGGCCATTGGAGCGTGGCGCACCCGCGGCATAGGACATGTTGTCGCCAAAGAAGCGTCCGCCTGTGACGGACATGCCCAAGTAGCTGTACTTATCCACCGGCGAGCTGGCATCCGAGTGGTCGCTGTAGTACGTCGTCTTGTCTCGATGCAGATACTCGCCACCGATTTGCGTCACCCAGATGGAGCCACGCCACGTGAACGGACCCGGAGAGCCCAGCACCATTGTGTCATCGTCCAGCAGGGCGCCGGAGGTGCCCGCCTGACACAGGCCATAGTCCTCGTGTTGTCTGAGGTAAGAAAAAACCCATTTGGAATGGATATTAATGGATGACAAGGCTCTGAGACGGCTACTCGTTACATTATGGTTGGGAATCCACTCGTTACTTCATTTCGTATCATTAAGACATTATTATGATTAACATTCCCAAATGAAGTCGTTACATTAATAGATGACAGACCTGGCTCAACATTGCGACTCGATGGCCCTTGCCTTTCCTCTTTTGCTAATGGATGAGTCCAGGGTCAACTGCTACTCGCTTGATACTGGCGACATTAATGGATGAGTCCAGGGTCAACATTAGAAGTTCTCTCTCTCTCTCTCTCTCTCTCTGTCATCTCTTTGCCCACACCATGCCCGAATCGAGTTTGGACACGCAAGGGACCCGCTCAATGAAAAATTGCATATCCAGCATGGCGGACAGGCCTGCGACTGCCCCGTCCCCGTCCCTGTCCAAACACCCATCTACCGCTCCTTCAATTCGGTCATTGTGTGGGTGCGGAATCCCTCATTCCGGGCCACGACCCCATGTCATTTAAATAAATTAAAATTCACCTTTATGACTGCTCGCGTCCTGCAGTTGGTGGTCCGACCAGGGGCCTACGTCATCGGTGTCACACTTGGAGCCAGCCATGGAGTGGCCTCGCTGCATGCTAATTGGCCAAAAGCGAAACACGCGCACACATATGTCTCTCTGTCTCTCTGTCTCTCTGTATGTGTCCCTGTTCCCATCCTGTCCGTTCCCCCACACCCTCAGACCATTCATCAAATGCCAGTTCGCCCCCGCCCCCCATCCCACAGATAATTCACCTTGACACTTTTTTGTTCGTGGGTGTCGCGGCATGTCGCGCCCCTCTCCCGACCTGACCCTTGTCAGCTGTCCCAGAAGGATGTGGCTACGTGGAGAGCCAGTTATGATAAGCTTATAATCCCATAGATTGATTGATGGACAGGTTCAAGCTGCACGCTGCACGCTGCACGCTTTCCACTACTCACCTCTGCACAGGGCGACCCTTGCACGGCTCGTGCACTTCATCGAACTGCAGATCGTTGGTGAGGACGTAGCACAGTCCCTGGCCATAGCGGTTCTCGCGTACAATGTACATGTAACGGTGGGCACACACGAGCACCTGCATGAAGAGACAATAGAGAAGAGAACAAATGAAAGTGATTCTAAATAAAGAGCGATGAAAGCTCTGTGCAAAAGGAGAGCGTAAAAGGAAGGAAAAGCTTACCTTGCCACCCGATCCATTGGCCTGAAGCGGATTCGATCGCACCGTAACGCCCATCCACTGTCCCTCCTTGATCTCATCGCTGGAGGGCGGCGAGAGGACCTCGCTGTCGTACGCTGTACGTACACGGACACGTGCGAGCAGTGGCAGGAGTGGAAGTGCAGTAAGAGAAAGAGATACGGAGAGAGAGAGAGAGAAGAGAGAGATACCAATATGTTAGCAAGTGTCGGCGAAAGAGTTGCAACGTGTGTGGTGGTGGGTGGATGTGTGTATGTGTACATGTGTTTCGTGTGCGTGTACGTGTGTGTGTGTGTGTGTGTGTGTCAGCAACAACAACAGTAAAACATCAAAATTAACAACAAGAACAATAATTATGTAAATCATTAACTTTCAAGTGTAATAGTAGTATGTATGCATTATTAACAATAATATTTTGTACGAGTAATAAGTACAAACAATAAATTCATTCACATTATACACTCATACGTACATAGATTGAAGTATTTTAAACTCCAAATTGATATTGAAATGCAATATGTAATTATTAACAGTTGAGTTTGGGGCGCAACGTGTGCGTGTGTGTGTTTGTGTTCTTGAGAGAAGAGCAAGAGACCCGACCCTGAAACTGTAGCTGGAGCTGGAGCACACATGTGCTCCGCTGAGCGAGCAACAACAACGTAGGAAAGAGATTAAGAGAGAGAGAGAGAGTGAGCGAGAGACGCAGAGTTGGATACCCTTTGAGACCAGAGCTCGGCCCGCTATCGAATTGTTTCAACAGAATAAGTACGTCTGATGTTCATTCATTGCTTGATGTTTATACATGGTTCTGTTTTTTGGGGAACGTTTTTCTCATGACGCACAAACTCCACTTCAGACTTGGAATATTCGTCACTGCTTTGCAAACTTCTCTTTGAATTCATAGTTGCAGCATCAAAGAAAGGGTATGAGAAAATGGAAAGCGCTGCCAAGTCTTCGCCGTCAGCGGTTACAGAATGCTGCCGCAATGGGGAGGGAGAGTAATGTTGGCAGCCAAAGCGATGGAGAGAGCGCGACAGAGAGCGAGACCCGAAACGTAACGAAATTGATTTAGAATGCATTTTAAAGCATCAAAGTGTTGAAATATGATAAATGATTATTGCACCGGGTGGAGGAGAGATGGAGTCAGATATGTAGACATACACACACATGCATACATGCATGGGTGCGGTGAGAGAGGCAGGGTACGGCATTTAAGCGGCGTTTTCTTTTCGGTTTTCTTCGCCTTTCGTTGCGCTGAAGTGCCTTGGGGCGTGGGCCGTTCTTGACGGGTTTGACGCGTTTAAAACGCGCTCCGGTCGGGCCTGCCAGTGAAAGTCGCCGCCATCCACGCAGGCGCGCAGCTGGAAGTGCAGTGCAGATTTCCCCAGCAAACCCCACGCACCCAATCCGCATTTGATTGGCCCAGCACCAAATGAACTTTGCACTGTGTGACGCGTAGTTGACATTGGCAGGCGAAAAAGAAAAACGAACACGGAAGACGAAACGAAGAACGGAGGAACACGCAAAGACGTAGAAAACCTAAAGAATGCAGAAGGCTGCTGCTGCCGCTGCTGCCAGGGGCCCCCGAAAACGTATTCTGAGTTATTTTTCACTCAGGAATTTGCATTCTAGAATTTGCAGTTATTTTTATGCCGCTGCCAACATTGGATTTGCTGTGTGTGTGAGTTTTTTTAACACACTTAATGTGCAGTGCATACATATGTACAATGTATGCAGTTTTGAGAAATTTGTCACGTTCTGGGGACTTGCGGCATCGCAGACAAAGTCTTGAGCGGCCGCCACGCTCTGATTGCCAAAACAGCGACAAGAACAGCAAGAACGAGAGAGCGCAATGGAAGGAGTCGAAGCTGTTGACACCCCGCAGAGAGTCATACATGCATGCATGCAGACAACCGATGGAGTTTGTACATTAGTATGTGTGTTAAATGATTATGTAGATGTACATACGCATTAAGTAAAATGATTTCGATCAATTATATATTTAAATAAACCTTTTAGTTTCTGCATTGCAAATATTTGGACAAAATACTCAAACCCCTCTGCGCGAGGGTATCAAAAGAACATTCAGTCGAATAAGCAGACGAAGTGAAAGAATTAAAGCAGAAAGAAGAGGCAAAAACACGGTCACAGTGGTGTACAAAAAAAAAGTGCAGTCGACCCAGTTGTATGGCGGCTTCATTGGGTGAATATTAAGGAGGGGCAGGGCAGGGCAGGGCAGGGCAAAGCGCAAATGAATTTACATCCAAATGTAAATTTATGATCGAAAGAGAATGAGCAAGAGAATGGAACGATATAATTATTGCTAAATGAGCCGCGAATTGGAGCCGCCAAAAAAAGTAAAGCCTGGAATAATCCTCAACCCGGGGACCGACGATGTTCGCATTCCGGGAACCAGCTTGGGCATGCAGAGGAAATGCCCAACATGTGAGGCCGATAATGAAGTTGTGTCTGCTGCTGCTGCTGCTGCAATCGAAGCGTACAACGGCATATCCACACAACAGTTCGGGAAATGTTATCGCCCAATGCAAATGTTGAAGCAAGCTCCTGCTCAATGGGGAGCTGTTACGTGGCCGGAGGGAGCTGGCCTTGAGACGAATTCGAGCATTTTGACGATTGATGGGGGATTATTGGAACATATGTACAGTACATTGTACATAAATAGATGGCTCATGCATGGTTTTAGTACAAATACAGTGCGTTTCATTGCTATAAGACTGTACTATGCCATGAAAGATCAACTTTTAAATATTTCCTTTTAATTTGTAATCGAATTTAACTCAATCTTTTACTGTCGGAAAGAAATGTATGCTCATTTTTACAAGAAGATTTAATCTTTCCTTGTGACCGACTCAAAGTTCTATGTAAATAAAGAATTTTACAAGTGAGCAATTCAAATAGCTGAGAGAAAAGAGAGCCATAAATGGCAGCTAAGTTAGAAGATTTTTGGGATCTGATGAGCTAGTAGCGTCTCCTTCATGGTGCTTCATGGGTTAAATGATAAATTAGTTAAATAGTTTATCGAAAATACATACATAATTATAGATAAACAACTAAACAAACATAATTATGTACATACGCGTATATGGTATGTATATTTAGCTAACTCTATGACTAGTGGGTAGTATAGTATGGTACAATATTGATTATCTGATTGCAATTGCGAGTGGTGCGCGCATGCGTGGCAAGTCAGGAGCAACAGCGAAAGATAAGTGAGAGAGTGGTGAGAGGCGGCGGTAAGGAGTGTGATAGGTTAGGTGGTAAGTAAGCAAGATGGCGGCCATTGGCATGCGTGTGCGTGACTGTACATTCGGTGATCGCTGATTTTGTATGTACAGAAGCGAGCGATTCAACTGAATCAAATGGTTAATCAATAAAAGAAATCAAAACGATTTTAAGATATATTTGCAGATCGAATAAAGAATTTTTGAATGGGTGTTAGAAAATTGCGATGCGATGCTTTGACCAGGGATGTGTCGATTTTAGTTGGGTTTTGTTTTAGGTTTTTGTGGGGCAAGACAACAATTAAAGCACCCATACCACTTACGCTTATTAATCTCATAAACTCCTCTCGATGCTAAATGATTCGTTCGTTATCGTTATCGTGATCGAATTTGCAAATATCGAAAATAATTTGGTCAGTATTTTGGAAAAGTTGGATTGGGTTTGGGTTCAGGTTGGAGATTGGAGATTGGAGATTGGAGGTTGGAGGTTGGAGGTTGGAGGGGTACCCGAATGAGGTTTCCCAGTTAGGCGCACCGAATATAAATTTCCATTTAACCAAAAATCAAGGGGTAGAGAGATAAACGAAAAAAACGAAAGAAATATAAGGAAGAAAAAAAAGAAGAGTACAAAAACAATTAAAATAATTAAATTAAATTAAATATACAATAGTAGATCTCGGATATCGATAAGGTTGGTGTTCACACTAAGACTAAGATGCTAGGGCAAAAGTGGTTTGATCTTTATACAATAAATTACTAAAAATATGTAACGCAGAAGCTGTGAGCCCAATGATTGATTCAAAGGAATCATCTCTTCGATCGCACAATCCATCAACTGCTCACAGCTTCCATTTCCTAATAACTTAAAATCGAAAACTGAAAAGGTTCCATTATGGTTAGAAGAGTTTAGTCACAGAATCTCTGTACAGGCAATTGTTTATATACAATTTATTGAGTGAGAGAGTAGAAACGGAAATTTCTGGAAGGTTGTTCGGAATTGCTGGAAGGTTTGGCGCAGCATACCCATAGAGTGGAAGCTTATCCATGACATCGGCTCAAACCAATCAACCTTCCAAAACATATAGAGATATATAGAGAGAGAGATAGAGAGAGAGAGTGGTGGCAAAAGGTGCCAAAGCTTGGTTAGTAGTTATCGACTAACTTGATATTATATACGTAAGAATTAAGAATTATTTTGCATCTTAACTAATCAGAATCGACATGGAGATAATCGTAAGCCTAGGATTTTGGATGTACACAGAAAGTTCCATTTGCTTCTTGAAATTCCTCATTATAAAGATCCTAGTGATAGTTATAGATATGCGTGACATTCGTGACTTACAACGGCGTCCATCGGTTATCACCTGTTCGCAGTCATCGAAGCTCTGCGTTATGGGACACTTCCAGAGGGCGCCGGAGTGCGAGGTGTTTGGCTGTCGATTATGATCCAGTGGGGCTCCCACGAGCAGGCTGAAATCAAAGAAATCAAATCGTAAGCACAAGACAATATCAAAATACATCAAATGTATGAATGTATGTAAATATGTACACAAGTATGTACGGGTGGGCAGCCGCAAAGAGGTTTCGTTTCGCATCGGGTTTCGAGCGATCTGCGGTCAGTGCTTGGTTTTACGCTAATTGCGGGTCTGTCTGCTTGGAGCGGGGTGCTGTTGCGGTGGTGTGCGGGGGTGCGGGGGTGCGGGGCTGGGCACACCGTTCTGTAATCGATTTGTAGGTGGGCACTGAGACACGGCCCACGACAATCCCGACTTGGTTCAATGCACTGCGCTTCTTGCCTTCCATTTTTTTCGGGGCTTGGCCCTGCCAAAATGTAATTACTCGAGGCGATAAACGTGTGCAGTGTGCTGTAGGTACAGAGAGGGACAGCGGGACAGTGTGGAAGGGGGCAGTGTGGGAGTCACGGAGCAGTTGCTGGGCGCGTCTGCACGAAAGATGGAGCTAATGAGCAGGCCGCAGCCAGCAAGCAAAGCGAAAAGGGAAGATGGAAACGGCAAAGACACATAAATATGGAAGGAGCGGGCAGGAGGGAAAGAAGAAATCAAACGAATGAACAGCCAAAGAACGTATTACAGGATGAGCAGAAGACAGCCAAAGGAGAAGCCAGAAGAGAGTGAGCAATGAGCAAAAACAAACTAGTGCAAAGCGGTGCAAAAGTAGAACTAGGAATGGGCAAGGAAGCAGAGTGGCGAAGAGAGGTGAGCAGAAGAGCGGCGCGCGGAAGAGAGGCGTGCTGAAGAGAGGAGCGGTAAAGAGAGGCGCGCTGAAGAGAGGAGCGACAGCCGCATGCAATGCTGCACCCACGCTCTCGCCGGCAGTCGCTTAACGTGTTCAACATGAATGTTCATTATCCTGGCGGCAGCCCGTAAGCTCAGCCATAAACGACAGCAACAGCAACAGCAACAACAACAACTGAATTGCAACAAGCAACAGCAACGGCAACGACAACTGCAATAGCGACAACAACAGGAATTGCATGTACGACAACAAACGAAACACGATGGCGAGGAGTGGGTTTATGGCGGCCATTAACTGGCACCTACACACGAGACTCTCTCTCTCACACACACACACACAAGCACACACACACACAGCAGCAAGAAAATCAAAAGAAATCTTTAAGTGCCTCAAAGGCAAAACTGGTGGCCAAATTGCCAGGCAGCCAGCAAGTGAAGGAGAGATGAACAGGGGGCCGCTGGTGTGGGAGAATGGCGAGAAGGAGGAGAACGGCTACGAGTGGTGGAAAGAGGAGTGGTGTGTTGGGGTGGGGTGGGGGTACATTGGCAACGTCTTCCAGTTTATGGGCGTGCTCAAAGTTATCGCTTTTGTCACCACACAATTGACACATTAAAGACGAAGAAAACAGCGAAAAACCCTCAAGAAAATGTCAGAGAAAGAGGGAGGCGAAGAGGGTCGCAGAGGGGGGAGAAGCGGGAGATTCGATTCGAATTTTGCCAACTTTTAGAATCCATTTTCCCTATTCCATGAAGAACAAGCAGCGGAAAATAATTATTTGCTTTGGGAATTTCTTTTAGAGTTCAGTGGAAATTAGGCACAAAATCAAGAGCAAACGAAAAACCCTGAGCAAACCCGCTTCCTACCTGTCCACCAGCCAAGTGAGTGTCTGTCTGTCCATCTGTGTGCGTGTGTGTGTGTTTTGTGGTCATTAACGTTGACACCCAGGCCAGAGCCACAGATCAACGCCAAGGAGTTGCAACAGTCCGAAAAATTCCATTGAAACCGAACCTGACCTGACCCCCAGCTCATTCTTGCTGGGTTTTATGGGCTTTCACGTCAGGTTGGTCCAGGTCTTTGGTTGCTACATTTAGCAGCTTGCTTTTGGTAACGCAATGCTAACCAGGGAGCAGCAGAACGAACACGAAGCAAATGCCGCTGGCCCATAAATCTCTGGCATAGTCCCGCGAGTCTTTTAATGAACTCTCCCACTGGCGCTGGCGCTGGCGCTGGACCAGCTGGAATTCCAGTTGCCCAGTTCGGTACTGGTGGAGTTCTTTGATTCGGTTTGAGTTCTCTTCTCGTTTTATGGCACTTGCCACTTAGCTTATCAGTTGGCAGGGGGAAAGGGTGCTCTAGCTTTGCATTTTGGTATCAATTATCGCGGCTCCACTCCAATTATAATTTATAAAACCCCCACCGAGGGCTGAGCTGCCTCTCCCAGCGATGTCTTAGAGTGCATTTAATTCAATTTTGAACATTAATTGCCGGCATTAGGGCAACGCGCGTGGCGTTTCAATTGCCGCCCCACACCCGCACACGAGGAACCCTTTCAAGTGGGCCTCAACCCTCCCCATTCAACCCCCATGCGCTCTCTGCCCGCAGCTGGAGCGAGAGAGAGCGAGAGACTCTTTTAAGAATTTGATTGTTTGATTGTTTGATTGCCGAAGTGCTCGAGTGCCGAAGTGCCTCTAATCGAAGAATTGAATTAGTATTATTTATGGCTGAGCGGCACGGAGTGAGGGCTGATGAATGAGCCAAGAATATCTGCACTTCCGTTGGCTCTGTTTATTCTTCATAAACAATCAAAATTTGCCTAAAAAAGGGACACACAATCTGCGCATCTAAACACAATTTGTAGCTGGAACTAATTTGGGTTCCTGTCAATATTTTTGTTCGAAGTTTATCCCGAATTCTGAGTACTTTCTGTTGACTGCTAACCCCCGCCCAACCCTCTCAGAAGCGCTCCCTTTGGATGGTCGGGGATCCATCCAGCCAGCCAGCTGTGCTTGTCTTTTGTCGTTGTTTTCTTTAGACTCTTTCCTTGGCTTTATTTTTGGACTGGCCCTCGACTCGACTCGACCCGACTGTTTGTGTGTCTTATTAGTCATGATTATCACAAGTGTTTCCAAGTGTTTGGCGGGCCGTCGAGCTGGGGTTCGAGTCCGTCCCCCCA
This sequence comes from Drosophila subobscura, assembly GCF_008121235.1. Lineage (NCBI taxonomy): Eukaryota > Metazoa > Arthropoda > Insecta > Diptera > Drosophilidae > Drosophila > Drosophila subobscura. Next base: position 16,511,794 of record NC_048530.1, on the reverse strand, counting down.
TCTTAAGTGCTGCTGCAGCAGGGGACCCCAATCCCGATCCCAATTCCAATCCCATCAGTTGCATATTTATTTATTATCATTTGCCCCCACACACAAATACAGAATTTCATTTCATTTTCAACGTTCCTCTGTTCCAGTCCCGAGGGACTCGTTCGTTCTGCTCCGCTCTGCTCTCCGATGGATGCTCTCTCTCTCTCATCTTTGGCAGAGTGCTGATTGTGCTGAGGTGTCGCCGGGTGACGTATTTCTTGAGTATCTAATTAGGCCGCAGGCCAATCGAAGTTAGTCACGTTCTCACAATGGGGACTCCCGCTCTCGTCTCTCGCTCTCTCGTCTCTGTGTGTTTTCCACTGAAAATTGAGTAGAGAGGAGAACGTGATTTGCAGGATGCTTCCTGCTGCGACAGGATGAAGTTATCTAGCGGTGGAAGAGGCTGAGGCTACGGCTGATGCTGATGCTGCGGATGAGGGCGAGGCCTGGTCTCTTGTTACCTGTCAGATCGTATGGGGCGATAGGCGATAGGCGACATGCGGTGTTTGCCGCTTACCTGCAGCTGCCAGCGGCAGTAGAGGAAACTGAAGCTGAAGCTGAAGCTGGGGAGGATGCAGGCTGTGGAGTCGAAATGTGTTCGATGGCCCAAGCTAAGCTGACAGCCCAAGCAGCCGCAAATCAAATTACGCAAAGTGGAAAGGGAAAGCAAAGGCCAGCAAGTGCCTAATTCAATTTGAGCATTAAGTCAAACCCAGAGGGCGCTGACGCTGGCGATTGACAGGCATCCATCAAGCATGAGACTGAGGAATGGGAACCCAAAATGAGAGCCAAACCCCAAGAAACTCAAGGAAACATCTGCCACATTTTTGGGGGGTATAGCAAGAAGCGAAAGAGCGGGGGCAATGGCTGAGTTTGGCTTGAACTTTGGCCAAAGGAATCTTTGGAGTCTTTTGCGATATTTATTCGCAGAGCGTAACCAAAGAAGGCTCCAAGTGCCAGTGGGCAGAGCCACCAAATGCTGCCTCCACTCACTTTGTTCCCGTTCATTTCATACAAATTATGAGCGCTGAACTCCATGCCCCACCCTGCAGAGCTCTCGAGTAACCCAGCAAAATCTATGGCCAACACCAGGCTCTAGAGGCGAAAATGATTCCAATGAATTGTCGGCTCTTCTTTTGCTTCAACTTAAAATTCAAGACGGGCAGTCAACGCAGGCGCATAATTGGATGGGATTTGGTTAAGTCATTCGTTGTCAGTGGCAGTGGCAGTGGCGGGGGCAGGGGCAGTGACAGAGGCGTGGCATGTCAAGGTGTCGGTGGCCATGGCGCGCGTGTCGTGGAGATTTCTTGGCCGCATGAAGTCATGGCATGGCAGCTCCAGGGTTTTATTTTCGTCTACATTTAAATCAAATTTCTTGTCGTTTACAGCCACAAATGCCATTAGCTTGTCCTGCATTTGGAAACGCTTGGAGCTGCTGCTGGCGCGGATGTTTCAATCTGCACACTGCCAAAAATCGTAATGAGCGGCAGGCACGCGCTTCCGCTGGGTGTCCATTAGCAGATGGAAGCCAACAACCAGAAGACTGCCGAAGAAGTTGAAGCCAAAATGTTGAGCAGCAAGGGGACGAGGATCTGCCAAGGCAAAGTTCTGACAATCTTCAGACCCGCTCCACAAATTGCATGGCTAAAGTTAGGGCCAGCAGCCAGAGCCGCAAGCTACGCATTTTACCATGAGCCCTCCCCGCCATCTGCCCTCTCTCCGCACTTTCCACGCTGAGGAGAGCGCTGACGCTGGCCGGCCTCGCGCTACATTTGATTGGGTCATCGCTCATGGGAAACTGATACAGGAAATGACTGTGTGGGACCCAGTTCTGACTGCCGCAGATGCAGATGATGAAAGTATGCCTTAGCTCGTACGTTTTATGTACATTTTTGATGCCGTGTTGTGGTAACTCACTGGAGCGTTAAATTGCCACAGTGGCAGCAGCAGCAGCAGCAGCAAAGCGGCGGCGGCGGCACCCGCTTAGCCGCCTACCAACCAACCATCCAATCCAATCCGATGCGATCCGTTCATTCATCTATGGGACAGTAATACCCATGCCCCTGCCCAGCCCCTGCCCAGCAGAGACGTAACCCAAGTAGCACCAATTGGCCCGCTGCTTTGTGGTGGCTTTTCAGCTTTTCAGCTTATCGTTTTCGTGTTTTTTCTCTCTCTGTTTTTTTGGTGTTTTCGGAAAAGGCCCATTCCCGTTCGCCATGAGTTTCCATTATGAAAATTGATGGCAAGGTCAAGCGATGGGTTCAGCGATGTGAAATTTGTCTCTCTGGTAAGTGCGCAGGCGCAGACGCTGCCGCTGCCTTCACATTTGACCTCTTTGTGGCAGCCTCTGCTTCTGGGCCCTGCACCAAGGGGGGGTTGCCCTTTGATGGGTAGTCGGGTGTCTCCCCAGTCTCCCTTCGTGGCTTGACTCAGCCTCTGTTTATTCTTTTTTTGGCCCCCTTCTGCTGTCGCCTGAGCCTCTGGTTGAGCCTCTGCCTCCACCTCTCGATTGTCATTGTGTGGGGCTCTGCGCTTGCCCCCACTCTCCCTTGTTCGATCATAAATTGTTGAAGAAACAAATTGTTGTTGCCTTCGCTTGTGGGTTGGGGCAGAGTGTCTTTGGGGCTACCCAAAGAGATGTGATTAATTCGATAGGTGCACGATAAATATCGCTTGTCACTTAACGAATGCCAGTCCAGTACAAATCGTTATCTCTGAGAGGCTGTGCAGCCAGGAAGACTTATTGGAGGAAGCGATCATGAAGGAGTTGCTTTTGGGGCGATCCATCGATAATCTCATCAGATTGCGGATCTTATTTATTATGGGATGAAGCTAACAAATCTCTGGTATTGGCGGGTCTTAGGGATCAGATAATGTGTACAGGAAAAGCTGGAAGAGATTCATTCACAGCATAGTCAAGGTCAAAATTGCAAAGTGCTCAAACCAGATTCAGTGACTCTCTAGGGCACGTTGCAGAAGTGTCGGGATTATGTATACATATGTATGTACATATGTATCTGTGATGTATACATACATATGTAGCCCATACGATGGATCATTATGAAAGTCCAAGTCACTAAGCAAGTTGCGCAAGACGTCGGAGACGGAGACACCAGACAGGTCGGATCAGGTCAGGTCAGGGTTAGGCAACACTCATTTATGTATGTACAAATGTATGTATTAATGTATTTACATATACATATGTATGTATGTATGAATGTGAGTTTGTGGCTGTGTTTTTATACGGGTGTTGTATAGCACATGTATGGCAATGACATGGCGACAATAAAAGTCTTAGCACGCCCATGAAGCAGAGCTCGGGCAAATAAGACCTAAGGAGAGAGAGAGAGAGAGAGCGGGAAGGAGATGGACTAGAAGCAGGAGCGGAAGAGGGAGACTTTGGCATATTTAAACATAATTTCGTTTTTTATTATCCTTTCATGACAAAGAGCAAGCCGCTCCATAAACAAAAACACGAACGAACGAGCGCATTTACGCGCAGACACAGACACGAAGAACTCTTGGAGACAATGACAGTTAATAGCGCTCGCTCGCTCGCCAAGTGGAAGAGAGAGCAGGCGACAGTGAGAGCGGGAGAGAGCAATGAAGTGGTTGAGGATGGTGACGAGCAAAAGAACCGGTGTTTAGGGAAATACCGGGCATAGGTACAAATACACACATGTACATATGTACATATATGTTTGTATATGTATGTAAATGCTCTGGCAGGTAAATGATCAACAAGAAAACGAAAAGTGGGAGAAGAAATATGAGCAAGAGCAGCAGGAGTAGAGGGAGCAGCACAGGTAAAAGCAAAGACAGAGCAACAGCGGAGTGATCCGCAGAGATAGCCAAGGGGGCAGGGGGGGCTGCACAGGCGAATCGGAAGCGAAAACGGAAGATGCATTGAAGATGCGCGTGAGCATTTGTGCGTATATAACACTCTCTCATGATTAGAGCAGAATTCGGAAAGTGTTATAAGGCAGCGCTGCAGCTCACGTGCACGTGTATAACAGTGGCTGGCAGCGCTGCAATGTTCCGTTTGGCCTGCTGTGCTACTAAAATTATGTGAATATGTAAATATGTTTCTAGCACTGTGGAAGTTAGTGACAACAGCAGCAACCTGGATCAAAGGATAAAAGCCACAAGGCAAACGTGCGCCAGGCTACATATGTACATACATATGTACAAATGTTGTATGTATGTACATATGTACAATGTACGTACATACATAAACAGCACACCAGAGCAGGAGGATATGGATATCAGGCTGTTGAGTGAGCATGAGCATTGCTTTTGTTTCTGTTGTTCTTTGAATTTGAAATGAATTGGCAGGGCCACTCCACGCGATCCCACTGGACCCTCCTGGACCACGGGGTGTGTGCAAGCGGACGCCGTCGGCTGACATGAGAGCCGGCCACACACAGAGAGAGAGTGAGAGAGAGACACAGGGGGACGACACAGGTAGGGCCAGGTAGCCGGATCGCGTTCTGACGGGGGCGTGTGCTCCACACGAAAATGATACGAGGCCACACCGTGCTTTACCGAAAAACTATTCTGACAAGAACGGAGAAGAGGTTATAGCAGCGCTCTCTTTGTATGTGGTATTACCTAATGCTTGATAAGATAACCGATAATTGTCGCATGCGTAAGCATGATCGATGATATCGCTGTCGTTGCCCTACCCCATGCGTAATATAATTATCGCTCTCGCTTTCTCACACAGCACAACTCTGTTAGATGCCCGCCCCACTCCAGCACCCTTCCGGGGGGAATGCGGGTGCTGTAAGCCAGTGTCATATAAATTTTAATTATGTCACCATAAACTAAATGAAACGACGCAACGCCCGCCGCGCCCCATAGAACGACCATGGAAATAAACAGCTAAAAAAAAAACAGCAACTGCGAAAATAATCAAGAAACTCCACCAGCAGTGGCGTCGATGGATCAGATACCCTGCAAAAGTGCGTCGGACCTAACATCGATAATACTTTTAGAACAGATTTAGATATCTAATTAATGAAACAAAATAACTCCCATTCGGCTTGCACGTTTCTTGCTGAGTTTCTTCCAACTGCGCTGGTCTGTTTCGAATACTTCGACGAACCGTCTGTGTCTTCGGATATGCTTTCACTCTTCCGTGTCCATCTGCTCAAAGTTATTGCTGTCATACATACTCTCTTTGCAAGTGTATAACAATTCTGCGTGCGTCTGCGTTTTATGCGTCCGTCGCTCTCGCTGCTGTTGTTGTTGTTTGCTGCTGCTCTCTTTGTCTCTTGTTTCACTTTGTCTGTTTTATTCGCTTCACTTTTGTTGCTGTACTATTTTGGTGTTTTGCTTTTTGTGTGGTGCGCGCATAAAATTTGCATAAATTACACGCGACGCGACACTGACAAGTAAATTCGCTTTGCAGGCACCACCGCACCACCCCTTCCGCACTACCACTCCCCACCCCTTTGGCCTATCCACTTGCTGGCTCCGCCACACTCGCAGCCAGCAGAGTTCTGTTTTGGGCCATTATGTTAATGGTTTTCAATTGAGGAACTCGTCAAAAATGAAAATTCTATCCATGAATAATTTTTTGTTTGTTTTGGGAAACATTTTTCAATTTAATTTGCGGGCCATGTGGGCGTGCATGGACGCCGCACACCGAGGGAGAGTTTGGAAAGATGTTAAAGATTTTGTTACGAAAAACAACGCAGGAAATGCAATACGGAAAGCAGAGATTACATCAGCATGTAAATATATACATACATTATGTATACATAATACCTACGTATGTACAATGTATGTACATAAATGTATAATTAAATATCACCAAACTTTATTAGGGACCCATCGATCGTAGGAGCCATTGACTATCGTGACATACTCTGAAAGTAGTTGACAAATGCCCGACGCAGCCTACCCATTAAGCTTAAGCTCTCCCTTTCCAAGCTCCCTCCCCTCTCCTCTCCACCCTGCTGATGTTCGAGGCGTGGCAGGCGACCCATGCGCCATCTTAGCTGGAATTGGCTCACCACGAGCCGCTGGGCGAGCAGGCGGCCCCGTTGGAGCTGCTCCGATGAGCCGAATCTCAGCTCGATGCCGTTCGGCAGCCGATTGATGTCGGTTAGATGGCAGAAGCGCATGAAGATGTACAAGATGCGGACGGCCTCGGCGGCCTCAAAGCCATACAGGCTGAGCCAGTAGTTCCGGCGTCGACGCCCATAATGCACTGAATCGGTTGATTGCTCCACATCGTTGTCAATGTCATCCTCATCCCGAGTCTGAGATGGATCCTCCGCTTCGTCCTCTGTTTCGGCAGACCCGGCAGAGCTTTCCATCGCCGCTCATCAGCCGTGCCCGTGCCCGTGCCTGTGCATGTGCGTGCCAGCTCGAAAAAAACTTGATCTATGGACGTTAAATTTGATTGACAGAGTTTCTTTGGCTGCCTACGATTTGGAGCTCTTATCGGAAATTACAAAAAAAAAGGCGAGACAGACACCAAGTGAGAGATGACAGCTGTTCAAACATCTGCCAAATAGATATGGAAGCTGATACTCGTTCTTTCGTACATCAGGGCCAGGCTGCAGTCACTTCCTGCCGTTTGCTGATGCTGCTGCTGTTGTTACTGCTGCTCGATAGCCATTGGAATTGGGTCACGGAATTGGGGGCCATGTGCTTGTCAGTCGGAACCCCTTCACTGTATAGCCCTGATAGTCACTATCAGTAGGTTTGGGGCTGCCGTACAGTGTGCGTGCATACATATGTATGTACACAAATACATAAATACATGCATGGTACATTGTACATATTCGAAGTATACTCGAAATAATCATAATTGTTATGGCGCTTTTTACGTTATTGAACTCTAATCCGTATCGCCTCATTTCATGGATGGAATGCCCAAAGAGTCTGTTTATACATAGACCCATTATACATAGCACTTGTAGCACTTACAGTGGGCACTGTTTGTTTTGTTGTTCGAGCTGCATGGGAAATCGCATCCGGAGTGGTTTCGATTTGATTTGGTTTACAATTTGACCTCCCCACCAGTGCGGCACTTCCGATGAATTGCAGCGCTACTGTGGCAGTAGTTAGGATGTGTCCGAATCAATAACATAAGAAAAGCCACAGTGGTACGATGAAAGATTCCGGCTGGTAGATCGTAGTACAATTTGGCACAAAAAAAAAACGCTTTCCATTTGTATTATTCTGAGTTGCAGCTGGCAGCAGGGCACATAATGTTGTAGCCCACTGTGGGTTATCTTCGGAACGCCCACACACACCAGCACACATTCCGCTGCTAAGTTTTATCCGTTATTTTGCATTCCCTCCGCCTGCCTTCAGTCCTGTTGCCAGCGACCTGCTCCGCCCTCTGCCCACTCTCTTCACTGCACCCAGCTCTCTCTCTCTCCTCTGCCCTTTATGCACTCTGCCTGTCACGTTTTGGCGACGGCTGTGCAAAAATATGCTTCAATAATTATGTTGGCTCTGCGAAATTGGAGCACAGGCAGCGACAAAAACAGCGTGAGAGCGGGAGAGATCGAGAGCGCGCTCACCCTGATGTTTGGATAACTGTAAAAAGGGCGCACAGTCGCGGCAATCTGATCTGCCGGCATGCACAATTAACTCGCTAAATTCCTGGGTCACAATAGCCCACATAAGAATTTCCAGCGAATTTTCATATCGGTCTGCAGTGGGTGCACTGCAGAATTTATCGCTTTTGCTCGAGCTGTCAACCTGATGAGCGTCTACATGGCAGCCCAACAACTGCCCAAACAATGCGCAGTGGCTGCTGTCCACTCCACTCTGACTCCCCGACTCTTACCCTGACTCCAACTGCGACTGCGACTGCGACTCCCAACTCCCCACCGACTCAGACTGCAGTCAAACATGCTCGTACTCGTGCGAGTACAACTACTCGTATGACTAAAACTGCAACTCGAACTGCTGTCCTGTCCAGGCGAATGCTCGTTAAAAGTGCTCAAATTTGAATTTCAAATGCGTTTCTTGTTTGCTTGTTTCTACGAGCTATGTATGTATACCCTGCCAGCGAGAGAGGGTATGCTGACTCTGCTGATGCTGAGAGCACAAAGAGGAAGCGCAAGAACTTTGGGTTGCATGTAAAAAACCCCAAAAGAGACCGCCACTAAGGCATAAGTTTTGAGTTAGATATTGTGGGGAATCAATTCCTAGAAAGTTAACATAAGATAAACAATATCTGCACATGGCACACAGTTACATTTCAACGATTTGCAGCCACATAATGTATGACAATAAACTCTCTATGAATTAATCGAACTTTATCTTACAGCTGCTAAATACAAAGACTCCATTTGTAAGGGTATAAAATATTCAGGAACTCATTTCAGTGGCTGCTGTGGACATTTTTGCAGCTCCAACGGCAGAAGTCTGCCAGTTGTCAGCGGAAGTGTTGATGAATTTATTTGTCAAAATTGCTTTTGAAGCTGACTTAATACACGTACGAGTACTCAGGTAATGAATCTACCGCCATATAGCTCGAACTCCTCCCCCACAAAGCCACGGCGGGTCGTCACGGCGGGCCATGTCCACATGTCCATGTGTCCGCATGTCCATGTCCATGTCCATGTGTGTTGATTGACATTTAAATGCGAGCTGTCAGTGCGGTCCCCTTTTGGTTTTGCTCTATCAAATGAACCCACCCGTGCAGCACTCACACATACCATCAAGAGTGTATTGTTCTCACTATGAGATCTCAATTGTTTTCCCTTAATTAATCACAGCTGCAGCTAATGGGTTAAGCACACATACAACGTACATACCTGCAAAGAGAAAGAACAGAATCCAATAATTATATTATTTTGATAATGAAAACAGAGGCATCGACTGACAGGGGACTGGCAGAGACAAGGCGGAAGGGAGACAGCGCGGGGCTAACAAAGCATCTGCATTCATCACAAAGAGCACAGATGAAAGAAAAGAGAGAACCAAAAAACGCACAACAAGGAAGAAAGCGCAGCAGTCGACTATTCCGACTAGAGGATACCCTCTGCGCAGATGTGGTCCAAGGCGGATGCAAAGATAACTCTCAAAATGCGAACATGTTTATGAGGCTCGATGGTAATCTAGTTTCCATTTGTAGATGAATCATAATCATAATAAAATATAAGAATACACTAGCAATAAGTATGCGACGTGCCATCTGCAGCTTCTTTCACTCAAAATCAGTGCAGCCTTGTGCTCCATTTAGTACAGGGAAAGCGAAGAACAGTTGGCTGCCATTCAACTCCAATCGAACACAGACGGTAGGCAGGCAAATGAGAATGCAAATGCAAAAAGAATCGCGAAGAAGGAAGCAGCAGCAGAATCCGCAGCGGCAGCAGCAGGCGCAGCAGCATCTCGTGATTGTACCTTGGATATCGTTTGAGGGCATCGGCAATGGCTTTGGCCAAAGTGCTGGCCGGCTGGATGTTGCAGAGCGACGCAGCAGAAGCTAATTTAAATTCAAATTTAAATTGTTTGCCGTCGCTTTTTTATTGACAACAACAACAACAACTGACGGGACGGGACGGGACGGGACGGAACGTTTCGCGAAGAAAGCAAGCAGACTGCAGCCAGTAATGCGAAATCAGCTGTTTTCTAGCTAAAGTTTTGGCTACAGAATAAATAGGACTATGGAAAGTTTTCGAACTAGAGTAAACCATTAGGAGACGGGGGATAAGTGCAGATGTGCAGAAAGTGAAGTAGAAAGCAAGAAAAAGGTAAGAGGAAAAATAATAAAAGCGACAACGAAAGGATAGAAACTCCATATGGAACTCAAGACTGAAACCATTGAACAGCCAACACTGATCGGTGATCGGCTGATCGAAGTTGCATGCCGCAGATGCACGCCTCGCGATTGGTGCTGCACTACCTTTTGCCCGTGCTACCTCCATTCCCTCCCCCCTCTTGCAGCTTGTAGCCATTAGGAGGATAGGCAGGGATATATGGAAAATGGCTCTGAGCTTTTGAGCTTTTGCGCCCACGCCATCACGGCACCAGGGCTGGCTTCCATGGGGAAACGTAGCTGCCGCTGGCCACGCAATCGATAAAAGCAAATAAATATTATTTATTTATTTATTGTATTCCCTATTCACGCCCCCGCAATGGGTTCGCTCCAGGAACTAATTCTGGAGCTGGGAAAAGTTCTTGGGGACTTCCCCCTTTTAGGGGGAATGAAATCTACCCCTTATTGATAAAGCAATTGACGTGGGACTTATGGATCAGTGATTTATGATTTAGTTTGCTATTACCCATTGGTGGGGGCTACTTTGATATGAAAGAACTAATTTGTTGCTTACTTTTAATGAATGGATTTATGGATTTTGAAATAGTTTCTGCTCGAATCTTTCATGGAAGTTTCCTTTAGAAGTTCTGATCGATTTTGGTTCATTTAAATCATGAACTATCGTGTCCAGCTGCAGCCTGGACGGTCCAGACGGCTCAGGTCCCGACTTCAATTCCATTCCTATTGCCATACCTTACCCAATTCCCACCCCATTTGCCGATCTTCAGTGGCCAGGCGGAATCGTCATGCATTGCCATTTTTGGTATTTTCAGCCAATTAGCGGCGCAAAGGCTTAAAATGTTAAGTAAAAGCGAAACGGGCTAACGAAACGTGGCAAAGGAGCCCAGCAGCAGAGCGGAGAGCCAACTGGCCAAGCAACTTGCATTTTTAATGGTGGTGGACTCGCAGAGAGAAACGAAAGAGAGAGAGATAGAGTTTCAGAGTGGTTAGACGGCACCTGGTACTGGATGTCTCATCTTTATCTAATATTTTTACTCATTTCCGATGGCTGAAATTATTAGCATACAATTCCGGTGAATGTTTATGTCTATTGGTTCTATTTTCGCTAAAGTGTGAGCAATCGTGTGAGAGAACCATAAACACATCTCCGATAAGATATCAGAACATGTGGTTGACTTTCCTTTGTTGACTCACGAATGGGATCACGTTGTCACGATGCCATCGCTATGCTCGTTAGTGGCGCAACAAGGTCCGAGAGGCAATCGCAGTCCAATCAAATGAAATTTATGCGGCGGCCTTAGAGATCCTCCATTTATGTTTCTTTCTCTTCCGTTCCTGTGACAACAGGCCTGTGCCTTGTGCTCTCTGTGCTCCTCTTCCCTACCTCCTGCGATCGATCACTGCCTGCCAAATAAGGTCGCGCCCGTTTGCAGGACTTTTAATGAAGCCTTAAATGTCATTGATGAAATAACTGCGCAAGCGATCGCACCGATCCGATTCGTTTCGATTGTCGCTGGCTGCTAATTAAAGCTGACCATCTAAGGTCTGCTCCCCCACTGTCACCCGCCCCCGCCCCTGCCCATGCCCATGCCCATGGCCATTCCAGTCGACGCCATCCCGCCTGTCCTCCAGTAATTGGCCAGATTTTCCCTCAAGCGACAGCGAAAGTGATGACAGCTCTGAGATGCCGCATCGGGGGCGTAATTCGAGTTGCATTTTGAGGCTGGAATCGAATCGTTTTGGAGTTTTAGGGTGGCTCTGACTAACAGTTCCACAGTTGGCTAATTGGACCATTGGTCTGTGCCTAATGGCCTAATGGATGTTGACGCCGTCAAGCGGTTGCTTCCGTCTCACCCCCACCCCCACCCCCAACACTCCACTCTATCGTTCGGTGTTCCCTTTGGGAATTTCCCATTGATTGGACGCAAAAACACAAGGGGAAATCAAACAGAAGCGATGTCATCGATTTTGGTCAGTTGGTCGATTTTTGCACAGCTGGCTGGGCAATAGGGTTGGCGGTGAACAGCAGCGGAGGGGAACGAACTTCAAATGTGACTTATCACGCCCATGCATGCTTATGCCTTCCTCTCCTTTTGCCTTGATCTACGCTCGGCGCTCTTCCATGCGCTCTTCTTTGGCACCCTCCGTTCGGATCGCTTTGGTTGCGACCTTGGCCGCGCCTTAATTCTTTGGAAATTATTAATTTCACGCAGAAAGGGAGAGAGACTCTTCAAGACACTCCTTCCCACATGTTTATGCATACACATACATCTGTATATATATATGTATAAGGTAAAAAGGGTATCAAGCACTTCGGATGCCGCATTCGCGCACCTCATTCTTGTTTGTGGTTGCCTGCGGCCACAAAATATGAAAGGAATGTGAGTAGGAGCAGGAGCGCTGCTGCTCTGCAGCGACGGAAGGAGCGAGCAAAGAAGAAGGCGCAAGCAACACCGAAACAGTTGTCGCAGAGTCGCAAAGAGAGAACAGAACAGAAGAGGGAAGAGGAGTGGAGAGAGAGGTAAAAGAACTCCAAATGGAGTTGAAACTGGAAGTGGAACTGGAACTGGAGTGTGAGGGAAAGTGTTGGGATTTATCAGCAGGTAAATGCATCCACATACATACATACATATGTATGTACATACATACATATGTACAAATGCATTTACATAGATGTGTGTGTGCGTGCATGTGTTTGCATTACAGATAAGCAGATTGATGGAACAACATTGTGGCACATTGTGGTGCGAGTAGGGTTGACAAGTTAGACTTGTCAGCCTGATAAACCGGCCAACAAGATAAACATGGCCAAGATGCAGTTATCAGTCAGTGATAAACAATTAATCGAAGGAATGAGCACAGCCAAGTGGATCGCAGCAGAGAGTGGAGTGCAGCCACGCGAGAGGTGACAAACGCTCTGCCCCATGCATTTCCGTTTACGGACCTAATCGAATCTCCCCTCTGCCGCGCACCCAACCCACGCCACGAGAACGCAGAGAGCAGCCGCCTCAAGGCTAAACCACCGAAACGCATCCAAGCGACGGACGAAACGAAACTCTGCCCAAGGCGAGCGCAGCTACCGTTAGCGCAAAACGAAACGAAAGCCAAATGAAAGCATTAAATACACTAGCAAAGCGAGCAGCTGCAGGGGTGTGCTAGAAATTGGCAAAAAGCTATTTAACTGCAGTGCATAGCGACACAAAAAGTTATACGGCATTCATTCAATTGGCATTTGAATTTAGTTAGTCACATGGTTCACCCTTTGCCTCATGCACAATTTGTACAAGCTTCAGTTTTGCATTCAAATACCCGCTGCAAGGGTATGACAAGAAGAAGACATAGCGGTGCTCGGTTTCTATTTGTACTTTCCATTTGTGTGTTGTCAACAGCAGCAGCAGCAGAGACAGCAACAGCAGCAAACAGCAGCAGAGAGAGCAGCAGCAGCAGAGACAGCAGCAGCAGCAGCAGCAGAGACAGAAGCAGCAGCAGCAGCGAAGAGAAGAGAAGAGACAGCAAGTTTGAGGCATTTTAGTTCAAGTGCAAGAGCGCTGGCAGATCGCATAGTGGGGTGGGGAGGGGAGGTAGGGAGGTGGACCGTTCAAGTGGTCGGCATGCCATCCAATAAGTAAAATGCTTGCGCAAGTCGCGCCAAAGATCCGCGCAGCAGCTCGAAAAGTGAAAGAGGCAGACAAACAGCAGCAGCAGCCAGGAGTACAGTGGAGTGGAGTAAAGTCTTCAAGTGGCCAAACAAATTGAAATTGCGGCACGCAAAAACATCAGCCGGACAGTCGAACAAGTCTGTCCGCTCAGCGGGCATGCACTTCATCATCATCAGCATTCATTAGCGTGAGCGGACACCACATCGTGATCTGTGATCTGTGATCTCTCTCTCTCTCTCTCTCTCTCTCTCTCTTTCGCTGCTGCATCAATTGTGGTCTGCCCTTTGCATATGTGCAGCTGGCAAACTGGCAGTCTGGAGCTGTGCCACTGGTCATGAATGTGGCGTTATTCATTCGGTGGCACTTGCATCCGCATTGGCCATGCAGCAGATTCCGAAAGATTTGGCTTCCCCCTGCTAATTTTTGCATCTTCTAATTATGACAGTCAAGCGATTGGCATGCCACTGCATCTGTGACTGCACAAGTGATTAGCTGGCTGTGAAATGGAAAAGTGGAGAGAGAGCCACAAGCGAGGGAGCCAGTTCTGGAGGGGAGCAATGTGCTTTCCCAGAGCTAATTAAAGTCGAACAGTGATTCGGTGGAGACTGAGAAGTGATGGGAGCGAAGTGTTGCTCAAAGAAAGTCAACCAATAAAGCCAGTGATCAATAAAAAGTGATCACAAATCACTGATCAAAAGTGATCGCAACAAAAAATTAAATTAAATTTCAAATCAAAACTTTGATTTGAAAAGTGATTTTCCCTGGGATGATCGAAACATGCTCCCAGTTCTGTACACATAAATGTTGTTTTTGGGTGCAGCTTCTCGCTGCAACAGCAATGACAGATGCCGGGGCAAGGTGCAACAATTGCTGCGAGTTCCGGGAACCGGCTGGGTGGCAGCCCCCGAGCCAGTCGCGGAGCTGGCCATTTATGCAGATGAGTGGCGCGTTGCAGTCGAACTGGAGACGTGGAGCGACTGAAGAGAGGCCCCGACTGATCACTGTGATTATCTGGAGGGGCCCTGGCAGCGCTTTTCTGTGATGCGGATGAGACGCATGCGACGGTGTCCTTCAACTCTTGCAGCAGCATCTTTGCAGCGATTTTTAATAAATTGAACACAACAAATTGCTGACAGCTGATGAGGCCGCACCCGTACCCAGTCCCCAGTCCCCAGTACCCATTGCTGCTGCTGTTCGTACGGCAGCAACAAGTTCTCAATCAATGCAACAGGTGCTGGATAAATGACAGACAATTGCCCGAGCAATGCCCCAGCCAGGGCCAGTCAGCAGCAGCAGCAGCAGCAATTTGATTGGAATTTATTCTGTGGCATGGCAGGGTCGGGTCTGAGCAAATTATTCTTACTGCATGCAAATGTCCAGGATGGGGGGAACAGGATTTGCTTTTGGGATCTCTTCTGCCTGGGGCAATCGACGAAGCGTTGAAAATGACAATGAAACGGAAGCAAAATTGCCACCAAGCAGTGCCAGGGCTGCAGCTCACTCAGCAACAAACTCGCAGCCCTGGCGCATGCAGGCAGCTGCAACATCGAACAGCCAGCGCGTGGGCAGCAGAACTCTTGCATAAAACCCACCGAAACCCCCACTCCTGCGGCCCCTGCCCCCCGTCCACGTCCCTGCCCAAACAAGTTCTGCGCAAAAAATTGCAAACAAAATGTAATAACATTTTGTGGGTACTGTACCGCGGGGCCCCGGGGGGAATGCGTAATGCAAAATTACTTGTCGCGAAAATTGAGCGAAAAATGCATGGAAAATTTTAATTGCTCCCCCAGCGGGTGACGCTCGCCCGGGGATAAAGTGTGGGCGTTGGTGGCGGGTTTTTTGTTGCCCCATTTTTTGGGTTCCATCATGTAATTGGGTCGTGCCAAGTGGCACGCCCACCCGCGGCTAGCGCCTTAATTGCTGAATGGATGAATCAGACGCCGCAAAGTGAATGGCAAAGGCAACGAAATGGAACCAGTTCCAGCTTCACTCGCTTGCTCGATGGGCAAAGGCGAAGCCTTAAAGCAGGCCTTCAACTCGCCACTCGTTGCCAGCTACTCGTTACTCGTACAACAGTGCCACCAGCTACGAGGATCAGCCTTTAGGACTGCCAATAACCAGCTACAGTTCCCAGCAGAACCAGTTCCCCCTTGGGTCACTCCAAAATTCCAAATTAAAGCGAGAGCTGATCCAAATTGGATCGCCTCTAAGTGGATTATGTTCGCCCAGCCAGTCCCCATGGGAACGTCGCGCTGTGGCCCCAAAACAGGCAAATTGGGGGCCATAATTTTTGATGGGTTTTCGCCATTTCGATGGGAAACTAACGAAATCGTTTAGCGGCAGCAAAAAGCGTTTTCCCGGTGGCTCCGGCGAAGCGTTGCCAATTAATTGAGGGGCGTCGTCCACACATCGTGTACATGCAGGCTGGTGGGGGGGATACCAAGGGGTACGGGGTAAGTATGTGACATAATTTGTCCCATTCGATGTGTGGCATGCTTCGATGCTTGCCGCTTCGTTTGCGTGCGATTTACGCACTCGAGAATTAATTACCGCGTCTGAGGAGCCCATTTTTCATGGAGAGCGGAAATGCGCCCAAAAACGGTGTGGGAAGGGGGGGGGGGCAGGGGTGGGGGTGCCATCTCGGTGACTTTCACTGACTAGCACGAAAATGAAACGATAGCAGCAGCTGCCCACGCCCCGAAAATTGAATGAAAAATCCCGCCGACAAAATCATTAAAAAAGAAACGTGATTTGCTTTTTAATTATAGTCCACAAAAACGAAAAAAATCTTAAAGAAAGCAAAAAAAAGAACGTTAAGAAAGAGCGAGAAGAAAAAGCGGCGAGAAAGCAACTTTTCCGCCAGAGCGATTTTTCAGCTCTTTCCTTTTTTGTGTGTTTTTTGATGATGTCTGGCGTCAACGGCTCATAAATTGAATGGCGACTGAAATTTGAGCTTGGAAGGAGTCCCACTCGTATTACAGTTCGCGTGGAAACTTTTTGGGAGCTCGAGAGAGGCGGAAAACCCAACAAGATCCATGGATAAACGCCACTCGATGGCTTGGGAGTTCCAGTTACGGTAGAAAATCGATATTCCAACGATAAACGATAACGTTGAACGTAGTTATCGACTGAAGCATGAAGAGGCTCTGGCCTGAACGTGTGATCTCCAGTTGAATGAACCACCGCTCGGAGGGCACTCTGAGCTCTGAGGTCTGAGGCCTCTGGGCCTAATCGCACCTTTTATCGCGTGTACGCCCCCCAATGGAGACGCCCCCATGGCGTGGACTGGCCCCAAATACGCCCTTCGAAGCGCAAAGGGAAAAGGGAAAATGTAAACGGGAAAACAATAACCTTATCAATTAACCCATGGGGAGTTGGAGTTGGAGTCGGAGTCGGAGTTGCTGTTGCAGCACCTATTGAAGTGGCAGACACAGACAGCGGCCCCGACGACGGCGGCAGCCAGACGACAATGACAAAAGCGAGTGCTGGCTGCGGCAAACAGAACACAGAACACAGAACACTGCAGCTCCAACTCCAACTCCAACTCCAACTCAGTCTCGCCAGATAAATGCGGCAACTGTCGCCACTGCCGCTTGGAGTGGCTTTTACCTGGAAAGCAAATAAGCCGCTGCCGCAGCGGCCAAAGTTGCCATCGCCATCGCCATCGCCAGAGTTCTATGGACTAATACAACTCATAAACTGGAGCTCCAGTACATAAAACACGAAACGGAAAACGAGTTGCAGAAGAAAACGGCTGAGCAGCACCAAAGGCGCTCTAAGAGTCGCGCTGTTATCCTGTAACCTGAAGGCTGCTGAAGATGTCAAGGGCAGAAGTTCATTGAAGGTTCAACTCTTACGCTGCGAACCCTTTGCCAAGTGTTCAAACGGCGTCTCTTTGCTGCAGCACTCTTGTGCCAACGAGCCTGCCGCGTGCTCTGCGAGGGTACTCCAGCTTCGACTCAATCTTGTTCTTTCCTTCTAGCTGCAGTTGGTTTTTTTTTGGGTAAAAGTGGCGCACTGCAAGCTTGTCAACATTGTGTGTATGGTGTGTGTGTGTGTCCCTGTGTGTGTGTGTGTCTGCGGCAAGTTTGTTCTTATCAAGAGTTGTGTGTCGCCATCGCCAGTTTTTCGATTTTGGCGCCCACACGCAGTCGAACCGAAAACCCAGAAAAGACGCAGCTGAAAAGCTGAAGTTGAAGTTGCAGCTCGAAGTTTGTCCGTGGAGTTGCGGCTGCGGCTGTGGCTGTGGCTGAGCCAAGTCAGAATTCGTCAGGGGTACGAGACACCCACTGGCAAGAGTCTCGCGACGTTGGGGCGGTTAGGTGTGGCATGTCGATTGACGACAGGATTTGCATTCGGGCAGTCGCACAAATGGTGCCAAACAGGAGGGAGAATGGCGCTCAAAAGTGGGCGACAGGCAGGCGTGGCAGGCGTCGAGCGTTTGTTCAACTTTGCTCTGCCGAGAAGAAGTACAAAGAAAAAAGCAAAGAAAACGCAGAACTTCAGCTGGAGAAATCTAATCAATCCTCAGCCCTACTCCATGTGTCTCTCTCTCTCTCTGTCTCTCTCTCTGTGTGGGTTGCCCCTGCCCTTCCAAACAGCCTGATGGACTGCCAACATCTGTGGCAGACAGCAGCCACAAACTAAGTTAAGACAAAACAAAATAAATAATCATAATAAATAAACGAGCCACGAAAAAACTCACAGTTCCATGTGAGAAGAGGCAGAACCAGATGCACAGAGGCACAGATGGATGAGGAACGGTGCGAGACGCGGCAGACGGGGATTGATGGGGCGGAGGCTGCAGCCAAATTGCGCGAAGCCAACGCTTCAAAGTGCCAAGAGGCAAGGCGCGATAGAGCCAAGACCAGTCATTTGTGACTGACCAGGATGGAAAGCAGCGAGCAGCAGAGGAGGGGAAAGCCTGCAGGAAATTCAGCAAGAGTGAACAGTAGAAGGTGGAAAATGTAGAAGGAAATGGCTAGGAAACGCAGAGGCAGATCTAAGGGAAAAAAGGAAAAGCGTTGGCAGCGAATAGTATTTTTGGGAATTGTTTAAACATTTGTAAAGAACTTTCAGAGTCTTGAGAACTGTGAGACTCCACAGGGATGCATCTCTCCACTCAAATGAAAGTTATTTAAACACAAAATACCATCGAAGAAAGTTGCTTTCAATTGGGTATTAAGTACAGCTTAAGTGGAGAGCAGTAATAGGACTTTGAGCTCACGAATTCTACTGGAATACCGCTCC
Organism: Drosophila subobscura; assembly: GCF_008121235.1. NCBI lineage: Eukaryota > Metazoa > Arthropoda > Insecta > Diptera > Drosophilidae > Drosophila > Drosophila subobscura. Next base: position 16,493,101 of record NC_048530.1, on the reverse strand, counting down.
CTAAATGCAATTCTAACTCTCTTGCAGCGACTCTCTTAGGCCGAAAAGCTTACAAAAATCGTTACAGCTGATCAAATACGAGTGACAGAGACAGAGACAGGGGAGGGGGATTGCTTCTTTAGGTGTCAACGTCGGGGTCAGCACTTTGTAGCGTTTCATAACTGATTAATGAATAGCTTCAATCCCTTCGAATGCCTCTAACGAAGTGCTAACGAAGACATTTACCCACAGAGACCCGCAAGGAGAGAACGCGAGAACGCGAGAGCGAGACCGATGGCTGATCGTCAATTGTTTTGTGTGTGAAATGGTCCAAAAACAGTTAAGCATAAGGAAAAAACGCACCAACCATTTCTAACAGTCAAATAACAAAACAGAAAACGGAACCAAAAAAGGCAACAACAACAAGAGGCAAGAGCCAATAGCCGAAAACGATCTGACGGCACGCAAAGAGAGCCACCAAAAGCGAAACGTAGAAGAAGACAGAGAGAGAGAGAGAGAGAAGAAAGAAATGAGAAGAGCCGTAAGCAAAAGCAAAACCAAAACGAAAACAACTTAAATTACCAGCACGGCGTCAATTTTCATTAGAAACAAGCGAAGAAATGGAGAGCAAAGAGAGGGGAAAGAGTGGAGCGCAGAGCAGCCACGATCAGCAGCAGAGATCTGCAAGAAGCAGCAGCAGCAGCAGCAGCAGCAGCCCCAACTTTGGACCGGATTGAGGTAGATGCCAAGGCGCTGGAGTAGCGGGAACGGGGGTAAATCCCAACAAAGTTTCAGTTTACTTCAACTTGAGCAGGGACTGAAACGGTGGAGTGAAACGGCGGGCTGAAACGGTGGACTGGGACTGCAGACTGGGGCAGGTATTGGCAATGCTTCGATCCATCTGCGGCTTTGTCTGGCCTTCTTTCTCTTTCGCTCGCGCTCTCTCCCGCTGCCGCTCTCTTTGCTTTTGGTAACGAGTTTCATTCGCACAATTCTTGACTAGCCTTAGGCGGCAGCAGCATTGAGCGAGAGAGCCACAGTAAGTATTTGCTCCATAAATCTCACCCATGTGACTCGGACTGGGACTCCAACTCCAACTCCAACTCCTACTGCGACTGTGGCCAGGGTTAATGCCATGGGAAGAAAATCTGCGTGAGATGTGGATGAGCCACGCGATGAGTTACATCTGGGCAGCATGGGGCACTGTTGTGGGTTCTGCGATAGCTTTGCGACTGCGGTCAGGGAATCTCTGGTAATGGCTTCCCCCATGCCCCAAGTAATAATTGTGTTTCAATTATGTTTTCAGTGATGTTGGGTTGAAGATTAAACTGATGTTTTTGCCTTTTATTTACTACTCAAATCTCTTGTGTTATTTTCCATTCCATTCCTCTTCCTCCCTCCGCTGATCTCTGTGAACCTCTTGATCCTGCTGCTCATCCTCCATCATTATGGGAAACAATTTTGCTGGCAATTTGTCGGCAGCAGCAGCGGCAGCAGCAGCAGCAGCCCCAAACAGTTGCCTCATTTTGGGATTCATTGATTTATCGTGTGCCCATGGAGACAATTCTCGCTGCCCTGTACCCTACCCAAAGCGTGGGCACTTTGACTTCTAAGCGCAGCAAAAGCACAAATAATTTTCGTGATATTTTGTTATATTTTTTGCGATGCTTCGGGTTGAACCCACGCGACAATGGATTTTGATTTTGATTCGGATTTCGAGTGGGGCAGACACACATCTTCGCTTAGCTCGAGCCTCCTCAAAGACTCAAGAAACGAAACTTCAACTCTTTTTTGCTCGCAGTCTTTGCCTCTGCCTACCAATTGGCAATAAATCAAGACGCCCACACGCCGTTCGCTCAACGATCTCTGGGTCTCTGCGTGGAGCCATGAAGCGGAGTGCTTGGATCTGTTGTGGCAACACTTTCAGGGGCCTCGAGCCTCATTAGTTTTGCCTGGCCTGAAATTATGTTGCAAGTTTTTGTTCGCAGTTTCTTCGCATTTGCAAATGTTCCCCTTCCCCCCCGCCCCACGCAACATTTCTTGCCTCACTCGACACCCCAACAGCTGCGGCACAGCCTCGCGCAGATCAAATCCCCATCCAATCCCATCCAATCCCATCCGATGCGATCCGCGATCGGACTAGCTGGTTGTTTCCCACACAAAGATGGGCAATTTCCTTTCCTCTTCCTGCCTGTTCTTTCGGCTCTTTTTGGTCTATAAATACGCAGCGCGGCAGCGCGCTGGAAAATCAATTGAATTTTCACGCATGTTTATGGCCCCCGCTCAACTTTCCATTGAGGGGCGCCGAAGACGACTACAACTACAGTGGGCAGTCGCTAAGATGGCCACCAACTGTGGCATTTTGATGTGGAAAGTCATCAATATTACTGGATATTTTGTGTGGGGTGCAGGAGCACTCGAATGGGTCTTTCTTTTGTGGAATTTCGTTTAAAAATTTCTGCATTCTGCCACTCCAAATAATGCATTTCTGAGGCATTTGTAGTCTGGTTTTACTGTGCTTTCGATTAGCTAAATCTGCGTTCTGTTCGTCTTCTTTTGCCTTCGTGGAAACAAGTGAACTTTTTCCTCGTGGAGTGAGTGGTGGAGCCACTAAAGTCGCAGCCCTTCCGCCTTTGGCTGCTCCGCTAAGACCAAAAGTTAGCACTTAATATCCCTAGAACATCGACCGGTCCAACCAGGCATCGATTCTGTAGTCAGCTCGCGTACAGTGGGGGGCACAAAAGTAGTGCTGCCTGTTCCACGATGGCTGCTGTTTATAATTATAATTTTTGCTGTCTGCCATGATGGATAATCTCCGACAGATTTCCATTCATTGTGGCTGTGTGTTGCTGTGGGTGATTTGTTGCTGGTACTTTAACCATTCCTATGCCGTTGAACGCGACTGTGTCTCTGTCTATTCGCTGTGCGTATTGTAAATCTCTTTAGCAAGTGTTTTCTGGCCATTTCTTTGGCCTGCGTTCTTTGGCGCTTTTTGCATTTTGGCATTTTTGACTTCATTTGTTTATGTCCGCCAGGATTGGCAGGGGAGTGGCAGCGTGCCAGTGGCAGGGCAGGGGGAAAACTCTGTACATGAGGAATGGAATGGAATGGGCACGTTGTTGGGTGTTTCGGCCTGGGCCAACACGCACAGAGAGCGAGAGAGAGAGAGACATGTGCGTATGTGCGAACATCCACGATGGTCCCAAAATGGGGAATGGGGAATGGGAACGAGCACCAGCAGCAGCAGCACCAACAATAATAACCATAAACTGTCGACCAGCCCATGTCTATGACTAGAAGACCGCACACCAAAACACCACCCAAGCGTACCCCCTGCCCCCTGCCAGCCGACTCTTTGGCGTCTGTTGACCTCATTTCGGCGCAACATTTTTTTCGTATTTAATTTTGTTATTTTTTTGTACGGTTCATGTCTATCTCGGTGCGTGGTTTTAGCAGAGCAGAGCAGAGCCGAGAGAGAGAGAGAGCTTATCGGCAAAGCAGTTCCCAGAGATCCGCATAACATCCAGGCGTAGAAGAGAGCAAACCAAGATCGAAGAGTACCCAAATCGATGATTCGCAACCTTGTACAAGTACTTATTGTTACCTTTGCCACGATTTCCAACGATTTCCACTGGAGTATCGAGGGCTGCACGTTGCGCGCATACTGAGCAGGCGATAATAATTATTTTAATTATAATTGCTGCTCCCACAGCACAGCGAAACAATTTCGCTTATCTCGGGTTGCACCTGAGGGGCATTTTGCATTTTGCATTTGCATTTCGTTGGCCGCCGCATCTCATTAACAAAACAAACACCCACACTGCTCGTCGTGTAGGGCGCGACAGAAATGCGAGTATTCCGTTTGTTAACAAGTGGATGCGACATGGCTGCCAAATGAGATCAGAATTTCAAGGTGCTCAATGGCAATTTGTGGCAACTCCTTCCCGAGTGCAAACGGAAAGGTATTCGCTTTAATCAGAGCTTTTTGCCATGAGTCAAGTGAGTCCGCAGCGAAAGAGAACGAATTTCCTTGCGGGTACAAAAGAGAGCTGACAACAATGCAGGTCTGCCGGCTCAACAGAGGGAACGGAAGGAACGCATGGAAAGGAACTTAGCTGCGCTCTTCATTACGCGCTCTGATCTCTTACTTAAATCTGTAGAAAGTGAAGAAACTTTAACTTGTCCTCTGTCACTCTCTAAGTTGGTGATAGCTTCACCTTTTCGCCAGCGACCAGTGCCAAGTACCGTAGTCCAGCCGCCTGGATCACACACACGTTCCATGGGTCTTTCGCGTGAGAGGTAAAAAAAGTACTTGCCTTTCGTACAGAGTTCTCAGTGCTCAGTCCACAGTCCGGTGGACCCCACAAAGCGCGTGATCTGCACGTTCGGCAAACGGACCGTTGGACAGAGGGAAAGAGAGGCAGTGGGAAAGAGAGACGAGACCGCGTGACAGAGGGACAAACAGACAGACAGCGAAGGCAGACGACAGGTAGACGGTTGGACCGCAATAACAGCGGTGGGGTGTGGTGGGGTGGGGGCAAAGCATGACGGACATGACGGACATGACATTCGTTTGTCAGAGAATCCAAAAAGCTTTGCTGCATGCATTGTACGTAGGGTACTGCGCGGTGACCGCAGACAAGGGGGGTGGCTGGGTATTGTGCGGGAATGTAAATGGATTTTGATTGCAGGCAGCAGGCAGCGGCAACGTCTTTTGTTCTTTGTTTCATATTTCGGGGGAACTCGCCGCACAGCCTAGCCTTGCTCATGACCAGCTGATCGTCTCTCTCTCTTTTCATCTCTTGCTATGCCTTTGGTCAGCTAAAACGATTCAAACACATCTTTCTGGAGTAATGCCCCTGTCTCCATCTCTATCTCTTGTCTCTGCCTCTAGCTCCATCTCTTTGGAATGTCGATTAATTCTTTATAAGGTTAGCCAAACAGTGCCTGAAGCGGGGGAAATCTAATTGCTTTGACCCACTGGCAGCAGCAGCAGCAGCAGCAGCAGCCGCCAAGTTGTAGGACCAGGAACCACTCGACTGCCCAACTTAGAGAGATTCATCAAAAGGAAACTCGATTGCCTCAATGCCATGGCTATGGCGTATTGCCACTTTGTCTATTGATTTCTGATTTGCTTTCTGGCCATTTTTATGGCCATAGTGCCGGGCTGGCTCCGCTTTGGCTGCCCCGTTTTGGGCGGGCTGTCGTCTGGTCTGGTCAGCAGTGACACCTTTAATGAATCGAAGCCCAGTACCAGACAGACGACCAACCAAGTCATATGCAAATCAATGGACATCCGCTCCGGACATCGTTTAAAGGAGTGGCACAGCCGCGCGTATCTGACTGACTCCTCGCTATCTGTGCGGCCCATAAAAAGTCCCCTTTTGGCACCAAATATTTGCAAAAAAATTCAAGTAAATTCTCCCAAAAAAGCGAGAGAGAGAAAAGAATCAACAGAAAATGGCAAAAGCAAACAAGGAAATTCTCACACATGTGGTGTAAACATCCACAGAGACCAGAGACCAGAGACCCAGAATGAAGACTCATTTCCAGTGTTGGTTTTTTCGTTTTGGTATCGCAAAACAAACACAAAACTGCGATACGAAATCCCTGCAAAACGGAGCAAAAGAACATAAAGATAACTGGCAGTCATCGAGGGCTTCAGTTGAACAAATTCTAAGCTACGGCTTGGGCCTTGTGAATTTCCCTTTAATTTCCAGCAACATTTCCTTTGCTTTTGGTTGTTTAATATTTGCGGCCTGGCATCATCTCTCGAAATAATCAATATGCAAACACTTAAAGTGAATTCAAGCGAATACGTCTACAAATACGTATGCAAAACAAATTGGTAATAAAAACTTGGCCCAAACAAGTTTCGCGCATTAGCAACGGAGGCAGCAGCAGCCAGCAGCCAACGCCAACAACAATTGCAATGAAAATTCGCAATTTGCAAATCGCAATTCCAGAGCCGCTGCAGCCGCTGCTGCCGCTGATTAATAACAATCAATGTCAGTGAATTAAGCTTGAATCGATTTGGCTAATGTTGAAACCAGTTTTTTGGCAGTAGCTGCCTTCCTGCAGTTGCTACTAAAGTAGTAGGAAAAAGGTGTTGCCGTGCATGGCTAAGGGAGCAGGGAGTAGTCCACGATCGGCACTTACCACTTTGTATTATTCGCCGCATTCGCCTCGCCGATGGTGTGCGTGGCCACGGAGTAGCCGAAATGCGAGTGGGGATGTCCGTACTTGATCAGCGGCAGTCGCTGCTCCAGATTGAAGCCAGCGACGGCAGTCAACGCCATCATATGGAGCAGCAGCAGCAGCAGCAAGGGCAGCGCAGGTGGGGCATAGCCAGCGAATAGTTGTAACGCATCTGCCGCTGATGCTCTGCCCGCAATGCAATGGTGCAGCATGATTGTGTGGCGGCTTTTAGCCCTTGCTATTGACAGTTGCACGTGCACCGGGCACGGCCCTGGCACGACCTTCGGCAGTCTCGGCGGAGATCTTCCGCACAGCAGGAGACAAGCAGAGGCAGCGACGCGGCGCTTCGCTCGATCAACAGGTAGTTGCCAGCGGCGATTCCTCCACACTCTTCTGCACTGTTGCACTGCTTGCTCTTGTTGTTGCTGTTGTTGTTGTTTTGTTTCTCTTTCGAGACGACACCTCACAGGTACACGCACAGGTAAAAAAAATTACGCAACGCACCCCGCCGATAACAATATTATCGTTAGGAATTTTAATCAGACACGTCTATTTGTTGTTGTTTTTAATCAAATTCCAGCGATTAGAAAAGCGCGCGACAGTTGAGACGGCACTAAACCGCAGCCAGGGTTTGCGGCGCGACCAAGCGTTGATTTGACATTTCGTTGAATATTCGAATATTTTTTTTAATTTTTAGTATTTGATATTAATTTTTGTTTTTGAAATATTTCAACGTACTTTTCTGAATTCAGAAAACAAAAATCGACACTATCTCTACGTTGTTGCCCTGTTCCCTGTCCCGCTTTGAATGGTCGGCAAGGCGGTTTGCAGCAGTCAATATACCGTCAGACATTTGAAAATATACTAAAATATACCATTGAATCGTCAAGATATACTGTAAATATACCGTAGTCTTAAATGCCATTCCACGATTTTTATCTTCTATTTGATATTACCAGCTTCAAAAGACTTTTAACACTGAAACAATAATTTAATCCGTTTAAAGAATCAATTTGGCTTGGTATAAATACTCATTTTCTTTGGTTGTATACTTTGTGACCTTGTATTTTACAAAATTGTATTTGATTGAATGTTTGTACGTAATGTATGTACGTATGTAAATGTGTGTAAATTATGAAGAGAGACACCATGTATGTAAACTGATAAGCCCATGATAATTATTTAAAACGAGCGCGCGCAACAGAAGAGGAAAATAATTATATTGTTTCCCTGAAAGGGAAAAGGAACAAAAGTAAATATTTATAAATAAAATAATTTATAAATATTTCTTCTATATTTAAAACATACTCGGGGCTAGACTCCGGCTTATACATTGGAATTACTCCTTTCTTTTGCTAAGGAGCACCGGATAATGATGAACAAATCATCATTATCGTCTGACTAATAACCGATTTCTTTTGATTTTATTTATTTCTATATACCATATTTTATTTAATTTGTTCATTTGTTGTTCATTTTCATTTCAATCTCTTTTTCTTCCCATTTCTGCGTCTCGAATATGAGCACAGAAATCCCACAGAAATATACCAAAAATAATATACGTGCACACTTACATTTAACGTAAATCTTAGCCCATTTTTCTCGATTTTGATGTTCTATTTAATATTACCAGCTTGCAAGGACTTTTAACAATGAAAGAATAGTTTAATACGATTAAAGAATCAATTTATCTTTTTCTAAATTCTCCTTTGTATTGGATTGTAAACATTTTCACCGTATATTTTGCACATCTTTATTTGAATTTTGCAAGCCAGACTAGAGTTCAAATTGCACTCTCTGGAAGTCTCTCAAAGACTCTTAAAACGCATACAATTCTACTAAAACTTGAATTGTGTTAAATTCCATCGCGAAATGAAATCTCGCATCGTTCCACTTATGCGCGTTAACAGTTGGGTGTGCCAGCCCTGGCCGCAGCACACACAAAAGCTAGCAGCTACGCAACGCGGTGCTTGTAGAAATCGATAAAATAAAATCGTTTCGCCAGTCGCACCGTGCACGCTCCTACCTTTAATTCGCAAAAAGCCAATCAAATAGTCAACCCAAAGTTAGTTAGTTACACCAGAGAGCCACAAGGTACACGTACCACACTGCGAACCGAGAAACAATCCACTTTTTGGGCATAAAACCCAACCAACAATTGCTGTGTGCAAATTCCGTTGCTCGAGTGCCAGAAATTTGAATCGATAATCGCGAGGGAGGAGGCTGTAAACACAAAACACCCAAAGTCCAGTCCAGAACTAACGCAGAGCGCAGCAGCAGCAGCAGCAGCAGCAGCAGCAGGAGTCATCATGTCTTATGTGAGTGCAAATGGAATTAATTATTTAGATGTGCAAATATTGGGCTGCAGCTTCAAAAGTTGCTGCATACCTTGAGGCGCCTCTGGTGCTGTAATTGCCAAAGGAAAGAAGTGCCAACTGCTGGCAATTTTCATCCTTTTATGTAACTTTTTCGCATGCAAAAAGAGCAGAGCAAATGTAAATGCAGCTGGCAAACGCCTAGCTACATGTGTGCATGCATAAGATGTAAAATTGATTGGCTGAAACTTTGTTGCAGCGCTTGAAAGCCACCAAATGCCCCACGGACGAGCTGTCGCTCACGAATCGCGCGATTGTCAATGTCGGCGACTTTCCCGACGATGTCAAGTAAGTGGCGCAACAAAAGCAATGCCAAACATATGTAACCCCGAGCATTTGCCCCCAAGGTACGCAGACATCTCGCCCGCACCTGGGCAGCACTTTATTTTCGCTCTCGAGAAGACCGTGGAGGTGCCGCGCGGCTACGTGGGCTTCTCCCTGGTGCAGCGCAAGTGGGCCATGGTGTCCATCAACCAGGAGCTGGAGGTGCGTCCGTACCGGTTTGACGCCAGCTCCGATGTCATAACTTGCGTGTCCTTCGAGACAGACTTCTTGCAAAAGAAAACGTGAGTGCGAATGGGCGCCGAGAAGTCGAATTGTCGAATTGTGGCTCGAAATTTCCCTTTTTGCCTCCCTGTTGCAGCGTCTCCCAGGAGCCCTACGACTCGGACCAGATGGCCAAGGAGTTCATTATGCAGTTCGCGGGCATGGCCCTGACCGTGGGCCAGTCGCTGGTCTTCAACTTCAAGGAGAAGAAGCTGCTGGGACTGGCGGTGAAGGCGCTGGAGGCCCTCGACCCCAAGACCTTGGGCGAGGGCAAGGAGGCGGCCATGAGGAACGTGCGCTTCGGCCGCATCCTGGGCAACACGGTGGTGCAGTTCGAGAAGGCGGAGAACAGCTCGCTGAATCTGCAGGGCAAGTCCAAGGGCAAGGTGGTGCGCCAGTCCATCATCAATCCGGACTGGGACTTCGGCAAGATGGGCATCGGCGGCCTGGACAAGGAGTTCAACTCGATCTTCCGGCGGGCCTTTGCCTCGCGCGTCTTCCCCCCGGAGCTGGTGGAGCAGCTGGGCTGCAAGCACGTGAAGGGCATCCTCCTGTACGGGCCCCCGGGCACGGGCAAGACCCTGATGGCGCGCCAGATCGGCACCATGCTGAATGCCCGCGAGCCGAAGATCGTCAACGGACCGCAGATCCTGGACAAGTATGTGGGCGAGTCGGAGGCGAATGTGCGGCGTCTGTTCGCGGACGCCGAGGAGGAGGAGAAGCGGCTGGGCCCCAACAGCGGCCTCCACATCATCATCTTCGACGAGATCGACGCCATCTGCAAGCAGCGGGGCTCCGTGGCGGGCAACAGCGGCGTCCACGACACCGTCGTCAACCAGCTGCTCACGAAGATCGACGGCGTGGACCAGCTGAACAATATTCTGGTCATTGGCATGACCAACCGGCGGGACATGATCGACGAGGCGCTGCTGCGGCCGGGCCGGCTCGAGGTGCAGATGGAGATCAGCCTGCCCAACGAGCAGGGCCGCGTGCAGATCCTCAACATCCACACGAAGCGGATGCGCGACTTCAACAAGATCAACGAGGACGTCGACTGCAAGGAGATCGCCTCCTTGACCAAGAACTTCAGCGGTGCGGAGCTGGAGGGCCTGGTGCGTGCCGCCCAGTCCAGTGCCATGAATCGGCTGATCAAGGCGGACGCCAAGGTCACCGTCGACCCGGAGGCCATCGAGAAGATCAAAGTGAATCGCGACGACTTCCTGCACTCGCTGGAGAACGACATCAAGCCGGCCTTCGGCACGGCGCAGGAAATACTCGAGAACATGCTGGCCCGCGGCGTCATCAATTGGGGCACGCCCGTGAGCAATCTGCTGGAGGACGGCATGCTGTACGTGCACCAGGCACAGGCGCCCGAGTCGAGCGGCCTCGTCTCGGTGCTGATCGAGGGAGCGCCCAACTCGGGCAAGTCGGCGCTGGCCGCCCAGCTGGCCAAGATGTCGGACTTTCCCTTCGTGAAGGTCTGCTCGCCGGAGGACATGGTCGGCTACACCGAGTCGGCCAAGTGTCTGCACATTCGCAAGATCTTCGACGACGCCTATCGCTCCACGCTCAGCTGCATTGTGGTGGACAATGTGGAGCGGCTGCTCGACTACGGCTCCATTGGGCCGCGCTACTCCAACATGACGCTCCAGGCGCTGCTCGTGCTGCTGAAGAAGCAGCCGCCCAAGGGCCGCAAGCTGCTCATTTTGTGCACCTCCAGCAGGCGGTGAGTGCCCATTGTTTCCTCCCTCCCCCCTTGTTAACCCCCCTAATCTCCCCTCTTGTCGTGCCCCCAGCGAGGTGCTGGAGGAAATGGAAATGCTGACCGCCTTCACCTCGGTGCTGCATGTCCCCAATCTCTCCAGTCCGGAGCACGTGCTGTCCGTGCTCGAGCACACGGATCTCTTCAACAAGGGCGAGGCTCAGGCCATTGGCAAGAAGATGGCGGGCAAGCGGTAGGTCCACGAGCAGCCCACGAACTCCCCCAAAGACTGATCCACTCCGTGCTCTCTTTCAGCGTCTTCATTGGCATCAAGAAGCTGCTGGGCCTGATCGACATGGCCCGACAGACGGAGCAGTCGCAGCGCTCCATCAAGTTCCTGTCCAAAATGGAGGAGGAAGGCGGCCTGGACATGGTCGCCCGGCAATAGGCGAGCGCACTCCTTGCCGTCTCAATTATTAGCCACTAAGTGAGGGAAGGGCGCGCCGCTTACAATTACAACTCAAAAATATTTCATTCGAAATTAGCAGAGGGCAGAAATTTCGAATCCCTAATCCATATCCGCGCTTGGATGAGACCCGCGTGACCTGACCGATGGCCGGCTAAGGATTTCAACAATTACACAATATTCAAGCTCTCTTTCCGTTTGCTTTTCTGTTTCAAATTCAAAATCAAAAGTTTCTCGTTAAAAAATGGATTGAGGCCGCGGCCGCGGATTCAACGCTGATTGGTTGAATCCACTGAAACGTGTACACCAAAAACTATATTAAATAATTGTTAATCGCCAATGTTATAGATATTTACATACATATATATACACATATATATTATACACCAAGAGAAAGGAAGCGAAAGCGACACTGAAGGACGACGCCTGGATGGGGAGCAGAGAAGGTCGTTTTTTGCATGTAAAAAATACTCCACAAATAAAATACGTTACTAGCAATATTAATAATAACAATATGTACTCCCCCCTCCCTCCCACTACTTGCTAATTTACTTATTTATTATGCAAACTTATCGAAACACACATTTAAATATTGTTCGCCCGACAAAAGTGTTATAAATATTTATCTACTTGTATCTTCAATAAAGACAAAACCACAAAACCAAAAGCGATGGAGAGTCTCTCTTGGAAAGAGGTCGTACAGGAGTCATCCATAAGTAATCCCCACTAGACAAATTTAACGCACAAATTAACAATAAATCTTCTGCGGCTAACATTCATTCAAGCAATCGAGAGACAGTCCAGGTTCAGCAAGCTAAAACGGTGCTCTAAACCTTTATCAATAAATATGAGTCATTTCGACCAGTCAATCTTGTGTAGAATTGATTGATTAATCGTTTAAAATTATAGTTTTAGCTCTGCAAATACAAACTAGCTGGTAAACTTAAGCAGAAGTACAAAGCAGAGCAAAATGATCAAAGATATACGGTATTTTTTGTGCAAATGATATTTGGTATATTTCGGTACATCTGCGTATATATTTATCGATAATTTGGAATCACCTGACAGTTGCCGGGCAACGACAGAACTCAGTTGGCTTCTGCCCAGTTGTTTGTTGTTTTTTGTGTGTATTTCGGCTCGTCACATCACAGAACGAACATGGTGCGCAGTAAGTAGCAGCCCCAAGAGCTCCCCAAGAGTTTACTCCAACTAATTTCGGGTTATGCCCCCCGCACAGTCACCGAGGAGTTGGTGCGCAAGAAGTCGGAGCACAATGAGCGGCTGATCAGCACGCTGGAGGAGATCTCGCTGCATCAGGAGGACATTGAGCGGATTGAGCATGTGCAGAACTGGTGCCGAGATCTCAAGATTCTGCTGCTGCAGTCGAATCTCATTGCACGCCTCGAGAACCTCCACAAGCTGAAGCGCCTGGAGTACCTCAATCTGGCGGTGAACAACATCGAACGCATCGAGAACCTGGAGGCGCTGGAGTCGCTCAACAAGCTCGATCTCACGCTCAACTTTGTCGGGGAGCTGACCAGCGTGGAGTCGCTGCGCGGCAACTACAATCTCCGGGAGCTGCTCCTCATTGGCAATCCCTGCGCGGACTATCCGCACTATCGGGACTTTGTGGTGGCCACGCTGCCGCAGCTGCAGAGTCTCGACTCGCAGGAGATTTCCCACTCGGAGCGGCTGCAGGCACAGCGGCAGCTGGGGAAGCACCGCGCGACCATTGTGCAGCGGCAGGCGGATCAGGCCATCGAGCGGGACGAGCAGCGAGTCCGCGTGGCCGAGCAGCAGGCGGCGCTGGCCGATCAGTGCGCGGACATCGAGGACGAGGAGGAGCGCACGCGCGCCTTCTGGAACGCCAAGAGCGAGCACTGCCCGGAGATACGCGCAGAGATCGCCCGACGGCATCGCCTGGGCAGGGAGAAGCACGAGCCGCAGTCCGCGCTGCCACAGGCCAAGCGACAGCCGCACCTCTTCGCCCCCTGCGGCCGCCCGTACAACCTCAACCAGGCCAAGCTGCCCTTCAGCTTCCAGGACGAGGCCGATCACTACTCACTGGAGCTGCGGGTCTACCGGCACCTGGACACCGCCTTGATCGATGTCGATGTGCAGACGAACTACACGCGCGTCACCGTCAAGGGAAAGATCTTTCAGATCGCCTACAGCGAGGAGGTGCAGCCCGGCGAGTCCACAGTTCAGCGTTCCCAGACCACGGGCCACCTGATGATTATCCTCAAGAAGCTGAAGGTCAACGAAATGCTCACCCTCAAGCGGAGCTCCAAGGCCAAGGGGTGAGTCAGCAAATCTAGCGACTGTTTGATACCCTTTACTGTCTCTTTCTGCAGAGCCACTGGACAGGAGTCGCTGCCCCTACGCGGCGCTGTGGACATTGCCAACATTTGTCCGCCCGACGATCTGCCAGATTTGATTTAGACTTGAACTCGTTTTCTTCTTTCTTTCGTTCATCAATCAATCAATCAATCGTTCAATCAGTCATTCAATCAGCCATCCTACAATATTATTATTCAAATATGTTAAACATACAAAATGTACATTCAAAATGCAATAGATAGAGCTAAATATATGGAAACTCTAACGATTTTCTATTCCAAACTAAATCATGTACATGCATGCATATTGTTGTTGTGGAATTTGCATGGATTATGGAAAGATTTCTTCTGGCTGGGACTAATTTCTGTTTGTTTTGAATGTGATGCACGCATCCGAAGAGCACAGCGAATCATCTTCCCTCTCTTTCTCTTTTATATTTCTACAAATCTGGACGACGCAGCTGTTCGGCACAATTTCGGTTGTATTCTACTTTTTCTTGGTTGACCTTTTTAATTACAACCTTATTTTGCAAGCAATTTACACAAAATAAGTCATGAGAACTAGCCGATCATGTGGAGAATGGATTAATGCATCGTATAAAATTCTAGTATTAGCCCTGCAAATCCGAACCAGCTAGTAAAATTAAATAGAACATCAAAATGGATGAAAATGATTTAAGATTTGCGGTATATTTGCGGTATGTTTTGAAATTGAGTAGGTATATTTCGGTAGTTTGTGAGGGTCGTGCGCAGCGTTGCCAGCTTAGCTATTTTCTCACTAGATCTAGCGTTTTTCCTCTGCCATTTGCGGGATAAGAAGCGGGTTGCGGGAATTATAGCTATTTTCCAAGTATTTTGGCGTTATTTTAGCTTTGTAAATCTAGCATTAATGCTAAAGAGCCAAAAATACATACATAAGTCTTCGTCGTCTGCTCCTGCAAAAACGAACAAAAGCTGTTTGTTGCATTATGAAGTGCCAGCATAATGCTGAGAGGGAAGATAGGGACCAAATCTGACTTGCTTAAGTTCCGCTGGAGAAGACGATATCATTATATCAATAGAAATAGCTTTTCAATACTCTAGCTATTTCTAGCTTTTTTCTGACCCAAAGAGCTGGCAACACTGGTCGTGCGGTGCATTATCGATAGGTCCGCTGTCAGATACACGCACGTGCCCACTAAACTTGTATTTTCCATATTTGGCTGTTGTTTTGGGACGCCGCCGTCCCCTCTCCGCACTCTGCACTCCGCACAACAAACGCCGCACAAACAACGCCGCACAAGTCGCCGAAATGGGCAAGAATAAGCGCAAGAACAAGCAGCAGCAGCAGCAGCAACAGCCGTCGCAGTCCCAGGCCCAGACGCCAACGCAGACGCAGTCGGAGGCAGCCTCTGGATCTGGTTTGGCCCTGACCTCGGCCTTGGGCTCAGCTGAGGGGGGCAATCAAGCAAGTGGCAGTCAAGGTCTCCAGGACAAGAACAACATCGATGGAAAACGCTTCCCCAGCCTGAGTGGCCAGCGGGGCGAGCTGAACGCGCTGGTGGTGCGCCTCCTCGAGCTGGTGGCCATGCAGCCGGCCAATCCCAACGAGGAGTGGAAGCAGTATGTGGAGCTGCAGCTGCAGCTACAGCGCATCATGGTGCTGGAGGAGCCGTTGCAGCGGGCCGTCTGCCTGGACACCAGCGATGACCAGACGCGCCTGGCCAAGGTGAACGCCTTCAGCGAGTGGGCCAAGGCGGGAGGCGTGAAGAGCGATTGCCTGGAGATAGCCGTCTTCCCGGGCTATCAGCTGGGCCTGCGCGCCACCCAGGACATTGCCGCCGAGCAGCCAGTGCTGAGCGTGCCCCGCACGCTGATCTTCTCCGAGGAGCACTTGCCCGAGACCGACCGCAAGCTCTTCTGCAACTTTCCGCTGCTGACAAACTTCAATCTGGCCTATGCTTTGGTCATCGAGAAGGTGCGCGGCCCCGACAGCGTCTGGCGTCCCTACATCGACGTCCTGCCGGCCCGCTACAACACCGTCCTCTACTTCACCATCGAGCAGATGCAGCGCCTTCGCGGCACCGCTGCCTGCACCTCGGCACTGCGCCAGTGCCGCGTCATTGCCCGCCAGTATGCCAACATGTACAAGTGCGTCCACATTCGCCCAGAGGCCAGCAGCGCCTCCTCCATGGGCGTGCTCTTCACCCAGCACGGCCTGTGCTACGAGCTCTATCGGTAAGTGATTCCAATTCGATTTCCAGCAATAATCAATTGGTGGCTGCCTAACAGTTGCCGAATTGCGCCTAAACAATACATATGTTAAGTTAACATAGCGTGTTGGACAGCACGCTGTTAGCTGCTGGCAGAGCGCTGAACTTGCAGGGCAATGTTAAGCTGCAGTGTTAACAGTGCCTATGCTAACTAACAGTGATGCTGGCATGCAGCTAACAGCACGGCACTTTAGTCGAGTTTCCACTCCACAGGTGGCAGGAATCGCCTACGAACATCCATGGCAGTAAATGCATTCATGGTTTTGCTTTTATACTGGTGTTTTCGCGTGTTCTTGGGAAATGTGTTGAAAAATCTTTGCCAAAATCGTTGCTTCTACATTTTAATTTTCAAAAAAAAGAAATTGAAACTTATTTACATACATATTTGAGCGTGCTTAAACATAGATACATTTATATTTATTTATATTTCTATTTCTATTTATCGGTATATCTATGCTGCATATACTCGTACGGTCGCCAGACTTTCTAGTCCATAAAATTCAAGAGTGAAAGGTGTGAAGTGGGGGGGCGGGAAGTGGGGATTGGGGCTGGAGGTTGAAAGCAAAAATCAGAGAAAATCAAATCCATTCTCTTGTTGTTCGTTGCATTGTGCATTGAACATTTTTGCCTATTAGTGTGGATTTAGTTGGTGTTCGTTTGTTGCCGTTGTTTGCTGCCCCAATCCGTTACGAAATTCCCTCCTTTATTCGAACATTTAAATTTGGTTTTCCATCTTGTTTTTTCTCTCAGTGCCAAAGAATTTGCTTTCTGTTTTTTTTCTTTTAAATTTTTTGTTCTTTTAATATTTATTGTCCTCATAAGTTTTTTTTTTTACTCTTAGTCTTCGGTTTTCGGGCTTCGAGTCTGTGCTGTGGATTCGTCTGAACACAACTGTACTTTTATTTTACGTTTGGCTACGACTCTTCTTCTTCTTCTTTTGCTTTGCTATTTCTATTTTCTATTTTTTTTTCGCTTGGTGCTTTAGAAACCCATTTGAATGCCGTGTTCTATGTGTGTGTATTTATGTATGAACTTGAAGGATTTTTAGCATGGATCTAGACTCTAGACTCTAGACTCTAGAGGCTTACAACACTAAGTACAGTCGCGCTTCGTGGCCATGCGAAATGAGTGTGTGGGCGGAGGGATCGTGGGAAGTCTGGAGTCGGCTGGGATCGGGCTTTCGGGTAGCTTGGAGCTTAGGCATCCCACAGCTATGAAACGCACTGTATGCACTCTGCATCTATGCATATGTTGGTGTCTCTTTCGTTTAGTTTAGGGCTTTAGTTTTACTTTCTCTCACAGAATTTATTCTAATCGAAATTTGAGCACACAAAAAAAAGGTTTCATTTCTTTCTTAGACTAAACTAATTAATTAACTAACTTTTACGCGCGCTCTCTGTAGATTTGTTTATCTGTGTGTGTGTGCGTGCAAAACCCATCGCCGTTCATCGCTCAGTTATCGATAGCCTCAGCCTGGTGCCTAGTTATCGAACGACTTGCGCAACGTGTCGAACAGATACTCCTGCACCTCCGGCGAATTGGGGTCCATGGTGTTTAGCTTCTGGTGTGCACTGCGCAGCGACAGGGCCAGCGAGGCGGAGGCTGAACTGCCGCCGGAGCCGGAGCTGCCACTGTGGCCAGCCTGGGTGCGGCCACCCAGTGCTGCTGTCGATGGTGCTGCACCTGCGGCTGCTCCACCTCCGCCTGTCGCGGTCATGGAGGTGGCAGTGCTCAACGTGGCCGATCCGTCGCGTGTGAACAGCAGGGAGCTCTGTCGCTGCAGCTGGTGGACGGGCGTGCAGCAGGAGACGGCAGTCGAGATGCTCGCAATGCCAATGCCTGGGGCTCCTGTTCCTCCCGATGCTGCCGCCCCTCTGCTGGAGCCAATGACCAGCTCCTCCAAGTGCTGGCGCATCGAGGAGCGACGCGAGGCCGCGGCACCCGTCTGTGCCATCTGCGGCAGCTTGCTCTTCATCGCATTGTAGGTCTTCAGATAGCTGGTCTTGCGCCGGCGATGCTGCTTCCAGCGGCACACCACAAAGATCACAAGGAACGTGGCCAGGGCGGTGATCACGATGGCGGCACTGGCCACAATCGCCGACCGAATGCCGGACGGCATGCTGGCATACATTGTGCCCAGATGCTGCTGGGACACCGAGGTGGCCGCCGCCGCCGCCGGACTGCGATGGAAGCCGGGCCCGGATAGCTCCAGGTCGAGCAGATCGTGCGCCCGTGCCACCTCCTCCTCGATCTCATCGATCACATTGTCGTTCGCCGGCAGCAGCCTGCTGTTGGCCAGCTGCGACCTGTTGCCGTCCTCGCCTCCAGCTCCACCGTAGGGACTGACGCTCAGGTCGATGTCGATGCTGCTCGGCTCGAGCAGCTCATCCGGATCCGAGTCCACCTCCTGGGCACTGCCATTCCCATCGAGCAGCAGTCGCGGCGGTGGCAAGAAGTAGGCATTCCGCTCCTCCGTGGCCGTGGCCAGCGAGGCCAGCGCCAGTGTCTTCCACGACGGGAAGAACCCGAGCGACTTCTCTCCCCGCGACTGTTGGTGATGCTTGAAGGAGACTCCTCCGGCCTGCGAGGCGGACGAGGTCTGTGCATAGGCGGGTCCTGCAAAGAGACGAAAAGCGAAAAGCGGAGAAAATGGTGGGTGGTGGGGCGGAAGAGCAGACAGACAGAGTCGGGGATCGGGGATCAAGTCTAGGGCGTGGGTGTCTCTGTGTGTTTTGTGTGTGTGCTGTCGCAGGTGTCGCAGGTGTGTTGTGTCTGGGATTTGCCGTGGGAGGAGCACCCCCGCCGACACTCCCAGACGCTACTTACGTGTGCCTCTGGTGTGCTGAGCGGCTGATCGATGGAGTGGCCGCGGCTCAGCACACGCCAAGCAAACAAACAAACAAAAACAAACAACAACTAAGGGATGGGGATACTGGGGTGTGTGGGGGGGTTGTGGACACTCGCGACGACCAACTCAGTGCCGCCGCGGGCGACGCTTCTCTTGCTGCTGGCGCTGCTGCCAGCGCTGGCGTTGGTTTCGTAGCCGCAAGGCGGTAATACCTCGATTCCCACCGGGCTGCTGCTGCTGCTGCTGCTCGCTCTCGTTCGGCTCAATGTCGATGATGGATGTGAAGTAGCTGGAGCCCTGCGAGTCCGTCTTGATCTCATCGGGCTTGACGCTCTTCAGGTCCATCAGGTTGAAGTGCGGAAAGTTCTCAAAGGCCGTCACAATGTCCATGTTGTCCTGCAGCACCACCTTCTGGCCGGGATAGAAGCGCGAATGCTCATCGCCGCCGCTCACGATCGTGGACAGATGCAGCTGGCTGGAGCCGCGCTTCCGATGCTCGATCAGCTCCTCCAGCGTCATGTTGCGCTGCTCGAGCACCTTGAACAGCCGATTGCCGGAGCGTCGATCCTCGATTAGTTCCAGCAGATCGGTGCGATCATCCACATCGTCCACCAGAGTCAATTGTGGCTGCGGCTGCGGCTGCTGCTCTGCGGGTGCCGGCGATGATTCGATTGGACTCTGGGCCGAAGAAGGTTGTGGCTCGATTTCCCTCTCTGGTGCCGGCACTCGTGTGTGATGCGTGTGGCTCTCCACTTCGTCGAAGAAGTTCTCCAGGTCGTCATCGTTGTAGTTGAGCTCCCCGCTGGCATTGCCGCCTGGCTGTGCTGCTGCTGATGGTGATGCTGCCTCTGTGCTGTTGCCTCGCGCGTCCACCGCGTCCAGCTGCACATCTTCGATGCTCTCCACCACATTCCTGTCGTAGTTTTGCTGTATAAAGTTGTCCTTGAGTCGCTTTTGGCTCTCCTTGCTGCTGGCATTGCGCAGTCGGTAGCGTGGATTGCTGGTGGTGCTCGCAGGAGGTGGCTCCGTTTGTGCGATTTCCCCAGACTCCACTTCAATCGAATCGGGCTCGGGTTCGGGTTCACGCTCCTCCTGCTCCTGCTCCTGCTCCGGCTCCTGCTCTTCAATCTCCTCAATGCTGTTGGCCAATGTGCTCGTAATGATGGGCGTGCTCGTGTCCACCTCCAGGCTGCTGCTGCTGCTGCTGCTCGTTGTGGTTGTGGTGGTTGCTGCTGTCGTGCTGCTGCTGCTGCTGCTGCTGGCAGACTTGAACTGCCCCGGGGGCTTCAGTGTGGAGCGCATGTGCTGCCTCTTCTTGTAGAGCGGCACTCGTGTGGTGGTGCCGGGTGCCGCTGTGCTGCTGGCAGTGCTGCCCGCAGTGGGCTGCTGGCTGCGTCTTGTGGTGCTGCTCTCACGGGAAGAGCTGCCAAAGAGCTTCAGGCGCTGCAGTGTGGGAAACTTGGCTCTCATCCTCAGAGACTCTTCCTCCTCGCTCTCCTGGCTGTGGCTGTGGCTGTGGCTCTGGCTGGTTGTGGTGCTGCTGGTGGTGGTGCTGCTCAGATACGCACTCGGCAGTCGCCGCACGCCCTGCTTGCTCTGTGGGCTCTGCTTCTTTTGCACTGCTTCCCCTTGCGGCTGTGAGGGTGGGGCTATGGCCGTGGTCTGCAGCGCAAGCAGTGCATTCTGCTTACCCTTGAGCAGATCGTCCAGCGAGAGATTCTTCTGCTGCAAAATCTCACTGAGGCTCAGGCCGCCAGAGTTCTTTAGAATATTCTTGAGGTCCACCGATGTCTGCAGCTTAGCCCCGCTGGCAGGCGCCTCCTGCTCCTGCTTCTTGGACTGTCCGTAGGGCCGGCGATAGGCTTTGCTCTGGCTGCTCGCCTGCACGCTGGCATCCAGCGTGGGTGCTGGAATGTGGGTGGGCTCCGGCCGTTGCCGCTGCTTGTCCCGCTCGCGTTCCAGCGCTGCCATCGGCTCCCTGACCAACGGCTGCTTGCGTCGCCTCAGTGCCTCGGCATCGTCCTCGACATGACCACGCCAGTAGGTCGATCCGGAGTCCGCCACAGAGCCAGAGCCGGAGCCAGAGCCAGCTGCCGTGTCCTCCTCGGTGGCTCCCAGCGCTGCCAGCGGCAATTGAGGTCGACGCTTTCGCTTCCGCATGCCCGCCTGGGCAATGCGACGACGATTCCCATTTCCATTAGCGTTCCCATTCCCATCGTTCCCAGCTGTGCCCTTGCCATCGTCCACAATCAGGGAGACGCCCGTCTGCAGCAGCTGCAGAAGATAGAAGAAAATAGAAAAAATATATTTCGAAGTATTTGTATTGCTTTTGCTATTATTATTATTATTATGAAGGTTCATGTGTGTGTTTATTGTGCTGATTGATGGAGACGCATTGATTGATGGCTCCAAAAAGTCTGCCCAGAAAATGCAGAGGAGAAGAGAAGAAATTCAAGGCCCAAAAGTGCCCAGAAATATTTGTATTAAAGCAACAATTTAAGCAAAACTAAAACGAGTTGAAGCCAAAGTAGCATTTGCAACATTTTACATTAATTTATGTAAATTGCCAGAATTTTGCACATTTTTGTTATCAATTTCTTGGGCTTCCTTCCGTGTAATGTTCCTTTTCCCGTTGCTGATTCCATTTCAACGAGAAACAATGAATGGCTTTGCGCTGATTCCATTCACTTTTGCCTCAAGGACGCCCACTGCAGGGCGCCTTTTGTGCTTGTGCTCACGTAATTAATTTTCAATCCGAATTCGGAGCGGCGGCGGACAGGGCAGCACCGGGACACTGAGTAGCTGCAGCTGAGATGCAGCTGGCGGCACACATGTGTGGGTGTGTTCGGGCGTGTGCG
This sequence comes from Drosophila subobscura, assembly GCF_008121235.1. Lineage (NCBI taxonomy): Eukaryota > Metazoa > Arthropoda > Insecta > Diptera > Drosophilidae > Drosophila > Drosophila subobscura. The sequence goes on along the minus strand of NC_048530.1, from coordinate 16,471,538 downwards.
ATTTATGATGACAAGCACAGATAATACAATGTAATTATGTACAAATGTATGTACATGTGTGTGCATAATGTGTGTTACGTTTGTGTGTATTAAATTGATTAACTGCCGGGAAAGAGCCTAAACCATCATCAGCCGCATATAATCAGACTAATGCAGATTGGCTATGTATTGTATGTATGTACATATGTATGTATGTACGAATGTATGTACGTATGCAGTACACCCTTTGAGTGGGGCAAGAAGCTTGCGGCTTTCCATTGAACCTGGGCCCCCGTGAATAGAGCCTTTGAACCATGCGTGACGCTTGAATGGATAGATAGATGGATGCATGCATGGGGAATGAGTAGAAAGGCAGAGCGAGAGATGGAGAGCCAAACAGCCAAGGAGAGAGAGAGTGAGACACAGTAGAAATAATTAACCAAAATGGAAAGGACACAAAAATGTGCCAGTGCAAAACGAAACTAAATTTGTTGACGAAAAACTTTTCCCTTTGGCAACGGCAACAAAAACTCATTACTCTTGGGCAAGAGAAATTGTGTAAGGAAAACTGCAAGTTTTGCCTCGGTTGCGAAATGAAAACTGCCACACAATGCAAAAATAATGGCAAGCTGAAAAGAAGCAAACGAATAACGACAGGGAGGCGGAAAGACAGAGAGACAGAGGGACAGAACGACAAGAAGTGCGAGCAAAGTCGTTGCCATAAGACTGGAGAAAATCGAATCGACAAGAAAGGGAATAGAGAATGCCGAAATCCCGTACCATTACACGCATTTCTCTCACGTCATTTGCCGTGACAACTCTCTTTTCTGCACTGCCTGAATGTAGCTCTGCCGCAGCCGCTGCCGCTGCCTGTATCTCTGCCGCTGCCGCTGCTGCTTCTCTTCCTCTGCTTCTATCTCTGCCGCTGCATCTGCCTGTGTCTCGTCCTCTGCCGCTGTCTCTGCCGCTGTCTCTGCCCTTGCCTGTGCTTCTGTCTCTGTCGCTGTCGCTGCCGCTGGCTCTGCTTCTGCCTCTGAATCTACCTCTGACTCCTTTCCAGCTCACCTTGGTTTCCATTTTTTCTCTGGTTCTTTTTGCTGTTTGCGGAATGAGTGAAAGGAGCCAGTCGTCTATGCATGAGTAATGAAGGCAGAGCGACATGAGCCGGCAATCCGATTGTATTGCAAGAGTCTCAACTTGTCCCAAGGAACAAACACGCAAATTTCAGGCAGCAGAGAGAGGCAGATAGAGGGAGAGAGCATCGGCAAAGCAGTCGCACAACTGCACTTCATTTGCATTGGGAGCAAGCGCAGCACCAAACGAGGAGCTTGAATATGCACCCCAATAACGATAACCACAACAACTAATTAATATTGAGGAATAATTAAGTGAAATCAAATTGATAGTGTGACGGGAGGAGTGGAAAATCGTTGCAAAAAAGAGCCAAAGCAGTGTGGAAAAGATGTGCACAATGTGGTTCAGTTTATTGAATCAATATCCAGAGCCACGCTGCATGCTGTGACTGTGAGGGAAGTCACACTCTGGCACCTGTCAACGGCAGACGCTGGCTCTGGCTCTGGCTTAGGCTCAGTGGGGATGCTGCCAAAACATTGTCATTGGGCTTCAAAAGCCATGCCGTTTTTTATGGTGTGTGCAGCAGTCGATAAGTGTCGGGAGAAGCGTTGAACTTGTCATCGATAGGGGCCGCCGCCTGCCAAGGTGAGACACTGCCTGCGGCAGCTACACCAAAACTTTCTCGCTACTTAGGGACTTAAGTTCATTTATCCGCCCAAGGGTGAGACTTTTGTGTATGCTGATTAACTAGCGGCAAAGTCAGGCTCAAAGCACACTCACTTGGCTCTTTCCAACACTGGCCTGGCGCACTGATAACTTATTATTACTTTTATGAAAAAATATTCACTGGGGAAAGTTCTTGCCACAGGGACATAATACAAAGGGAAACTGCTTGAGTGAAAAAAAGTTAAGAGATTCTCCTGCCGCCTGCCCCCAGCCGCTTCTCCTCTTCCCTTTTGCAAGAGTTTTTGGTGATTTTCACCAGCCAGAGCGAGTGGGAGAGGGGAGAGAGTGGGAGCGGGAGCGGGAGCCAACTTAGTGCCTTTTGCTGGTGTTGTTTTTGTGGTTTCGGTTTTGGTTTTTTGGTTTTGGTTCTTGTTTTGGCTCTCGCTCTGATTTCCGGCTCTAGTTGCTGCTGATTTCTAACAAAGTGAGTGGCGCCGAGGCCCGACCCTTGACCGCTTCAAAACAAGTTGCTGCTTTTCATAATTAAATTGAAAAATTTATGCACAATTAAATGGAAAACTTTTCTTTGTGGTCAGACGGTGGAAAGCCAAAGAAAGCTTTTCCCTTTCTGCTCCCTCTATTAATTTTGCCCGCATTTTGTTTTGCCATTGCAGTTGGGCCGTGTCGACGGTGATGACGCGCCAGAATTTGGTGCCGCGCGAGCTGCAGGCCATCGAGGACGGCGACGATCTCAGCCAGTTGCCCATCTCGGCCTTGATCCCCTACTGGGACATGGCCAACCACAGGCCAGGCAAGATAACGTCCTACTACGACAGCGGCGTGCATCAGATGGACTGCACGGCCCAGGAGGACTGCAAGGCCGGAGAGCAGTTCTTCATCTACTACGGCGATCGATCCAATGCCGATCTGCTGGTCCACAATGGGTGAGTGCGGGGCTCAAGGAACTCTAATTTAAACTCATTTCCGAATGTTTCTCTCGCAGCTTCATCGATGTGAACAACCGCAAGGACTATGTGAAGATTCGCTTGGGCCTGGGGCAGTCCGATCCACTGGTGGAGCAGCGTGCCAAGATCCTGGCACGTCTCAACATTGAGCGCAAGGCAGAGCTGCGGGTGCTGCCGGCACCCGAGTACATCTCCGGCGAGCTGCTGGCCTTTGTGCGCGTCTTCAATATGAGCGCCGATCAGCTGGAGCATTGGGGCAGCGACCTGGAGCGCGCCGTCGATCTGCTGCACATTGACTGTGCCCTGGAGACGGACCACGAGACGCGCACCTGGCAGTACTTGTACCAGCGACTCAAGCTGCTGCTCGGCGTGCTCGAGGCCACGTGCAAGGAGTCCGAGGAGCTGCAGCAACTGGAGCAACTGCAGCTGACGGAGGGGCAGGGGGCCAAGGAGAAGCAGCCGGGGCAGGACATCGATCTGCTGGTGGTGCAGTATCGCCGGCTCGAACGTCGCATACTCGCCGACGCCCTACAGTATGCACAGGAGCGGTGCAAGGTCTAAGGCGGTTGGGCCCCAAACCACAGCCGAACCCGATGAGAGCAGCACTTACGAGATTCGAGTGGCCATCTACGCAGGAATAACTAAACTACTCACTTAGACAGTAGCGACAGCAATGCGTTTACTTAAGTTTAATTTATTTTTAATTTCATTTGTTTTCATTTTTTGTAGTCGTTTGAAACCAAAAGAACACACACACACACACACATCCTCATGCATCGATTGCATTGCACGAAAGTGTAACGTCTCGCCATCGATAATTTATCTACACTGTAGTCTACATTGTAATCTACATGTTAGTTGACACTGTCTCGGTCCCTGCACGCACAGAAATATGATTATGAATCGACTTTCTAGCGAGAATCATTTGTTTTGTTTTGATTTTTTTTTTGTTTACGATAATAAATCTGAAAATTAAACACAGAATTGTTCGCAGTGTGCTCTAAGACATTATCGAACACTGCTCCACGTGGCGTCACTCAAGTTTAAGGAGCTGAAAACTGCTCGTTGGCCTGTGACACGCTTGACTGCAGCTTAAACGTTCGTGTAACCTTTTTTGTGCTGCCAAGAATTGATAGTTTACATTTTCCCCAAGGGCGATTGGTGAGCTTTTGCCTCTTCTTGTGCTCAGCAATAAATCGCATATGGGGCTGTGTGTGTGTCACCATTCAATTGCCAATAACTAATTGACTTGCCAGACGCCCAGCTGTGACAGCCTCAAAAACCAATCAATTTGCAAAACTAAATCCCCACACACACCCACACCACACCGCTCGGATGCCCTCCAGTGTTGGTAGATGTAAAATATTTGATTACGATGGGGAGCAGAGGGTGCGCAAGTGGGCGGCAGGTCAACACTGCACTGATGGATGGACAAGTGGAAGTTGATCAGGCAAGCTGCAGTGGGTTAGTGGAATAAATGTAACGAGATGCACGAGGCATCCAACCTCTCGTGCGAGCCTGCCGCTGAGTCTCCCCTCTTAGCCGTTTGTGGAAGCCCTTCGATCCCCCTGCCAGAGTTGTGTTGGGCTGTGTGTCAGGGCTACTGAATTAACGGCATCACCGACAACAATGCACTCCGCATAGCCGGCTTCAAGTGTTGTTAATTATGGACCCAATGGGAGCTGCAATTCCAGGGAATGATAATGATGATGTTGCTGCGGCTGGGAAGCCAAATTGCGATTTGCGATTGGCGATTGGCGAATTGCGAATAGCGAACACTTCCAGAAATGTCATTAAAATGGCTCGACAACCCACAAAACTCAATATGCACGAGGCACTGCCACTGCTCGTACTCTCATGCCCGTCGGGAAAGCCTCGACTGACATTTGATTTGACACTCGAATAGCTATTTTCCGTATTCACATTTCGCGTGGCACATCCAGAGTGGGGAGTGGAGAGTGGGAGTGGGAGTGGAAGTGCCCACCACACCTGCCCCACTCGACAGTTGCCACAGAGTTGGCACTCAATTTTCACGCTCGTTTGGGGAAAAGGTTTCCTGGCGGGGGGTGGTGTGTTTTGGCTTTCCTGAATGGTGTTGCTGGGCGAAAAGTGTTTAGGCAGCTGATTGAAATATTTGAAATATTCGAATGGGCTGCCGGGCAAACTGGGTCGTGGGTTGTGGCTCGTGACGGGGCGGTGGTGGCGGGGGCGGGGGCGGAGCACCGTTATCGATTCGATGAGATTCTGAGCACTGAGCTCTCAACTCTGATCTCTCTTGCACACTCTCCCTCGAACTCTGCTAATTGCTTCGACAATTTTGTTGTGCCGGCCAAAGCAATTAGCAAATGGCAAATGTTCTCTACCCTCCGTACCCCGCTCCGCACCGCACCCAAACTATGCTCTCTCCAGGATGCTCTCCACAATGCACAAAACTTAAGCTGCTTAAAATGTGTGCACCATGGGCCATAAAAATGATGACCGCTCCGAACAAAAAGCGAACCAAATTGTTGACACACACCCCAGCACACCGCACACCGCACAGCCCGTTGCTCCGCCTCCAGCATAGCCCCCGCACTCTCGGTGCAGGGTGCTTGCTTGCTTGCAGGCAGAACAGAACATGTGTACGAATACCGTTATCTGCTGCTCCATCTCTCTGCTGCATAACTTAGCTCGATACTTAGGGGTAATGTAGTGGTGCTAACCAGCTCCTATTTGCTTTTGTTTGTCAGTGATTAAGTACAGTGCTTAAGTATGGATTACTACACTGCGCTGCACTTGAGTTACTCATACTTTCGCACCAACTTTGAGTAGCACGCACCTTTGCTTATATGCATAAATATGTATCTATACATACATATATTTTGTTTGGGGCTCGCGCCGTGTGGGAAGTGTGTCGACACCCTGTACTCGAATGAATAAATGCCGTTGAGTGTCGAGTGTCTTCCTCTCTGTGTGTGTGCGTGTGTTTGTGTTTGTTTGTTTTTGTGTATTTCTCCGTGCGTGTACGCGTTATTTGTTCGGAAACTGTTGCCAACTGCTGGAATTCCTTTTGAGTGTGTGTGTTTTTTGCCTTTTATTTTGTTGTCGGAAATAAATCTATGTAGGCAGGCGGCCCCACCCACCGCCAACCACCTTGCACCATCCATCGACCCGTGGTTAGGGGCGGCATGTTTGCTTAAATCCATGCTTTGTCTCGCTCGCCCTGCCATACAACGGCACTGCACTGCACTGTGCCACACCTCCCCTCCCCCTTAAGCACTTAAGCGCATTTCCATAGATTTTAAGGCGATTTGATTTTCAACGCTCATTTGCATGCGACCAATTGCTGTTGTCACCGCACACAGTTGTTGTTTGTTGTTTCTGTTGTTGTTGTTGTTGTTGGAGTAGAGCTCGTGTTGTTCGGCTTGTTGCTGCTGCTGCTGCTGCTGCTGCTGCTGCTGCAGGATGTTGCCATTATTAAGTTATGCTCTTTGTTGTCGCTTTGTGTATTATCAATTGATTGCATTTGTTTGCTCAACTTAAACGTTTCAATATTGGCTTAGTTTGCATTTTGACATTTGCTAAAGTCAGAACAACAATAGAAAACTAAAAACAGCATGAACAAATATGATCGTTCGATAGAGAACAGCCTCGAAGATGCATAAAGTGTTAAAATATGTACAAATAAAAGTTACAAGGAACCGAACTTGAACGTCGCGTCGTTTGTATTCTGCCCTCTCCTGTGAATTGAATCTCTTTCGGCGTCTCTTGCGCCGATCTGCTTTGGGCTCTCATCTAAATTCGCCCTCGCTTGCCCACGCTCTTGCGCTTTGCGAATTCGCCCTCGCTCGCTTTTGCTGCCCAGCCATACATGCAGCACATGCACTCACATTTTTAGTGCATTTGTATGCGCAGAGACAACCAACACGAAGTCAAAAACGTTTCTTGCTTCTCTGCCGCTGCGGCAGCCGATCAATTGCATACGAAGTTCTTTCGCTGCCGCTGCGCCGGCTCGCTGTGCACAAGAAGCTTTTACGCTGTGTGTGCGTCGACTGCGCTGCACGAGATCTTTTCTTCTGCGCATAGCATAGGACGCTGGCTCTTATCTTCTCCCATGTAAAACAGTGGGCAGCGTTCTCCTGGCACACTGTAATATTTCTGATATCTCTGAACGTCGCGGAATTAAATGCACAACAAAGGAATAATTCAACGACATTAAAGGATGTTGCCATGTAAGCTCATAAACTAAAAGTACCACCCCAGTGTATGCACATGTACATAAATATGTATTAAGAACTTATAAATTTAACTCACAGAATACTGACTTTCAAATAGCAAGAGAAAATTCATGACCGATGGTTCACTTCGTTTATCATCTTTCCAAATAATGACTTCTTTGATTCGAATTTTAGCATATTTTATCTGAATTTTTTCATTTACATATTTTAGCATTTCTTAACCTCTCGTTTTCTCTCTCTCTCTCTCTCTCTCTCTTTCTTGTAAACCAGCAGCAGCCGTTATATTTCGCTATCCTCTGCCAGTGCAGGAGGCTATGTATGCCGCACTGCTTGCAAATGAGCGAACATTTTTCCAGTGCTTTTGCCATGATTCCATTGACATTGTCGCATGTTGCCTCGAAGCAGATTGTAATCTGTATGAAGATCAAAGTAATTGGAATCCCTTTTGTTCTTAAATGTGTCACTTCAATTTTCAGTTTTGTGTGGAACTATTTATTCCTATGGACTGCATTGAAATTGCTTAGCGGCCTCCTCCTCTTGTACATTTTCTGGGACGCTGCTTGTCTTGTTGCTTACTTTTAGGCACTCGGCAACACGAAGAAAACATGAGGCAGTGAGACAGAGAGACAGTGAGGCTGAGGGGCAACGCTGTCAGCTGGCTCTAACAAGGCTAAGTTGAATGGAAACTAATTTGCATGGGACGTGACTGTACCCCCACCAGAGTGGCCTGCATCGTGTTTGTTTGCAATTAACTCGGCCATTGTTGTCAACATTGTTGTTGCGCGAAACGAAGCAGGCGAATAGTGACTAGCAGCAGCACAAGAAGTCGTAGGAGTGGGCAGCGAAAGCGATAGAGAAGGTGGCCGAGAGAGAGCAAAAAAAGAGTAGAGAGAAAGAGATTCCTGCACTTTACATTGGCAATACCCACGCAGCGAGTGCTACTTATTTTATTTGCTAATTGCAACACTCAAGACAGGGCAAGTGCAGTAGACGGCAACGGCAACGACAACGTCGACGACGTCGACAAGTGCTCGACAAGTTTGTTGCAACAAACGAAGACAACGAAGACGAGGGCAGTGAGGCACACAGTGGCAGTGGCAGAGCCGGAGGCTGATGAACAGGCAGCACGGCAAACAAATTAAAAGTGACGCATATTCCTCACTTTGCCTTCCTGCGCTAAGTCTTCGCCAGTTGCTGTTGCTCCTTAAATAGATACCCTGGAATTAGGGCGGAGTCTTAGGATACATTGGCACCAACTTCTGGATCAGCTCGGCCAAAAAGAACAAATCAATTTGCAGTGGCTGCACTGCCACTTTTCGCCCGCTTACTCTCTCGCTTTCCCGCTCTCCTGCTCATCTTTGCGTGCACACGCAGGCGGAGGTGAGCGGGCTTTAACGGCTGATGTTGGTGAGAGAAGAGAGTGTGCAAGAACTTGCATTAGTTCCTCTCTTTGCTCAATCTCTCGTCACAGGTGCGAGCAAAGTTAAGAGAGTGATCGCGCAGAGCTTTTGCCAGCCATGCACAGCTGGATAACGGATACTTTTCCCGTTGCTCCCTTTGATTCCGCTCTTCATCAATGGGCATCCCTCATTCTATCCCACTATTTTCGCAGCATTTTTTTGTTGCAAGTCTGCATTTTTATACTCGCACTTTTCGCTCGCCTCTGCTAGCACCAGCAAACAGCATTTACATAAAGGGCACAGAATCAGGTACAAGAAAATAAAGAGAGCAAAAAAAAAACACTAGAACTTGGGCTGCACTTGCGTGGGCGCCGTAGGCGTGGCATTAACCCAAAAAGCCAGTAAAAAACGCTGACGACGTTTGTTTTCTTAGGACCCTTGAGATGGTGGGGGGCCAGAGCCAGAAGGCTGTGGCAGAAGAAAAGCTGCCGCGCTGAAGTGCCTCACAGCTCTGCTTATTATTTTTCGAGGGAAATTAAGTTTTCATTCAGCTCAAGCACGGGGCACGGGCCAGGGGGCAGGGGCCACGGGGCATAATTTTATGGATCAATCCCACGAAATTAGCATTTTTTATTTGGCTGCCATTCATGCTGGCACCTCTGTACATATTTTCTTTGTGTGGATATTTTCTTTAGCTTCTTGAATAAAATATTACATTTTTAGCTTGGCCCGTGGCAACTGCTTGAAGTTTAATGGTTTAATGGCTTTTGCGGGGCATAAAATATACTTTTAAAAATATAAAAATATATTTATTAGCGTTGTGCAACACTTGCAGCTGCCACTCCAGCGATTACGCACACTGGCAGTTGCCCTCTCTCCAGTCTTCCGGCTGTCAACATCTTTTGCATAATCATCGCATCAAGCACACATAAATGTGCATGCAAACATATGTAAATATTTATGCACATACATAAGTCATAAGTCATAAGTAATAATAATAATAATAATATCCGGCGGCTGGCCAAGAGCGGGCCATGAATATTTACGCATACTTTTGGACCACAATTAATAATTGACAATGGACTTGAGCAGTTTAAAGGGAAAGGACATGCCGGGCCACCGGCATAAACACTCGCCATCAATCGCTCAGCTATGCCCAAGAACAATTACATTCTGGGCGGATTGGCACGGCCCCAAGGAGCATTGTTTCACGCTGCTGGTAAATCTATAATGTGCACATTGCGCAATCAGGCAGGAGTGGGAGGAGGAACGGGAGCAGCGGCAGCACATCCCTTGGGAGCAGCCGTGGCAGGCAGCAAATTGACAGATCTAAGGGGCATCCGCTGGGACAGCTCTGGCAATCTTCTGGGGCGCTGCTTCATCTGACAGATGTCAGGGGCAGAGGCAGCGTCCCTCCCTCTTTCGCTCTCTCTCTGTTAAATTAACGAAATTTGCACAATTTTTCACCATATGACCGACAGCTTCATAAATAAAGCAATTTTTAATTAATCGAAGTGCAATCAAGAGGGATGCCTCAAACGGAGATCCCTTTGGCGGGCGTTGGCTATGCCCTAACAGAATTTCCCTTGCGGAATCCTTAATTTCATTCCTCAATTTATTGTTTGCCGCCAGACATTTTTTGTGCGTTTTGTCAGGCCCATTCCGGTTTGAATTTAATGGCCAAGTACACACAACAAATAAACGCAAATAACTGTTGCGAACAAACAGAAAGTGGAGAGACGAATCTGCAACAAAATGGCGTCAACTGTCATTTCCGCTTGTCGAAGCAGCAAAAAGCAATATGGCCACGGACTGGGCTGGGAGGCTGGGAGGCTGGGGTCTGGGTCTTGATTAACTGCGGCCAGACGGCGGGTGTTCTGTAACACAAACACACACCAATACACACACACACACATTTTGCTTGCGGTTTTTTAATTTGTTTGCCACACACGGAGCGCACATTAAATCAATTAATTTATGTGCATAACTCGATACATTCTATTAAATGCGATTAAATGCTTTAACGAACGCATAATTGATTAATTACACTCGCACTCTGCCGCCGCCAGCGCGCTGAAATTTCTTTCAGTTTTACGCAAACAAAATAAAAAACATTTGCGTGCTGGGGATCCAAAAAGTGCGCAGTCCCAAGCGATTTATGGCCCCGATTAAAATGACAAAAATCAACTATTTGCACGGCAGATGGATATTGATGCGAGAGAGCGGCACGTTGAGCCCGATATAAGCTGTGGCATCAGATTTCATATCGTACATAAATATATGCATGCACATACATAACATTCAATTCGGTTTACATATTCCAGCGGGCAGCGCGTGCCAAGCCGCGGGAGACACGGCACCAAGTGCAACTCACAATAAATTGCTTTAAATCATACAATTACAATACATATCACATGCATTTGTACCAGAAACTGGGCCACCAAGCAGCATGAGCCTGCGAAAGGCTTTCAGCTGCTCCTCTGCAGAATTCGTGGCCTACTTTTTGGGGCATTACATTTCCATAGTTGGGGTGTGTAGCCTGCCATTTCGTATGCAGCAGCCAGAGAGCTGCTGTTAATATTTCATATGGCGAACACGTATTTTGACAGTTGCTAATGGTAGGCACTCGCATATTTATTTGGAGTAAGAAGGAGTAAAAAGAAAAGGTGAAATGGGAGTCGGGAATGGGAATGGGAAACCTTGTAGCAGTCGAAGCTGCCGTGTCTGTCGCTTGACCCGTCAGTTATGTAAATGTGTCGAGCGTTTAATATTTCATATTTCAATTATAAAGCAGCAAACGATACAGTTCAAAACACGAACATAATGCTCCTAAAAAATGCGCAGGCACAATGGCAAAAATATCACAAAATGTGAGGTGAGAGATGAGGGTCACCCACACACATGGCCCCCACTTTCCATGGCTTGAGCTGGCAGCTGCCACGTTGACATCACGTGCTTGACGGGACTGTACTGAATAATTCACAAAACGCTTTGAAAATGAGGCATCATAAAGAACCGCAAAAGCAAATTACTGAAAATTGACCGCACTTAAAGCGAGTCGCAGGCAGCAGCACGGCAAGTCGGCTAAGCAAACGTAAAGCCACAGCCATAAATATACGTCCCTGTGTGTGTGTGTATAAAATACAATTTAAATATTTAATTGCGACCACAATTTAAATTCATATTAAAGCGAAAGGCAAACTAAAAGTCGTAAAAGCAAAAGCAAAAGCAAAAGCAAGCCAGAGCGTAAATGTTGCAAGTTGGAAATATTACGAGGCAGAGTTCCGGCTGGGAAGTCACCCAGTGCACTGGTTGGAGCATTGAAAACTCTCGCTTTTAGGGCACACAAAGTGCCGCCAGGATGGACATTTGTTCCTTCCGCTCTGTATTTGCTTTCCTGCTCAGGGGCTAAAGTGTATTCCAGAAATCTGCAACGCTGGTCCGCAGCAGAGGGAGGAGCAAAGTTAATGAGCATTTTGTAATGCAAAATCATTTGCCGCGGCCCAAGGGTCATTCGGCGTGTTAATTGTCTGCTCCTCCCTTTGGCATGTCGATTGGGGTGGGCATTTGGTTGCTTCCTGGGCATTGGGGGCATGCAACACATAATGAAATGATTGCCAGTGCTGCACCAAGAGTATCTCTCCATTTCCCTTTTTGCGCTCGCTTTTCTTCTCCTGCTGGTTCGCGGAGCATATTCATTTAAATTTCAATTTATTCTGCACTCGCAGCCATGTGTGTGCCTGCAACAGCTACACGTCTCCTCTGCCACTTCCCCCACTGCCACTTCTTCCGCCATTACCCCCACGTGGCCCTGGCGAATGTTGGCAATAAGATATGATAATGTGGCCACATCTTTCGCAATTCCCTCCCCACTGCTCCAGTGCCTCCCCTGGCAGCATCCAGTGGGTTAATGATGTGTGCATTTCAGTTGGTTAAGCTAAGTACCCTCGGCGATGCATGGACGAGTCCACGAAGGAGCCCAGCCAGCAGTCCCCCGTCACTGTCATCGGCAGCGCCACTGACGCTTCGGCTGCTTGCATGACGTTGCATGACATGCAGTGGGTGGCGTGGGGGGGTTAAGTTTGCTTGAACATTTTGCAGCATGCATTTGTGTTTATGTTTGCATGGCGACATTTATATGTACATCAAACGTACATCAAAGCGAGACACGAGCTCCACTTGTGCTTCCAGCAACGATTTGCTCATGGCACAAGATGCAGTGAGAGTTTGAGGGAAGTTTTCCATGTGTTTCCATAAAACTCTGACCCCATTCAACGAAATAATTAACTGCACAATCTAACGCAGATCGCGATGAGCATAAATAAAATGCTTTAATTGGTAATTATCTACTCCAAAATAGCTGACAAAAGCACTCCCAAAGTGAGTGAAATATAATGATAAATTGCGTTGAATTTTCCGCTTTAATCGCTGGCCGCGTAAATCACTTTTAGGTTTAATCAACCAAATTATGGAGCAGCGTGGGAGTTATGAGTGCAGATTAAAACTGCTTTTAGTTTGGGGTTTTTCTTCGCTTAAATATAAATATTCAATGTTCCATTCGACAGCTGATAAATTTCCATTTACTTGCAGTAGTCGACGGCAATTCCTGCTGGCTTGTTGTGTGCTTTCGACATTTACACGAATTTAATGTACATATCCATAAAATTTAACTGTCATGCCGCACAGACAGCAAAGTTCTTTCGGGGGCGGGGTGGAAAGCAATTATAATTCCCACAATTCCCAGTGCAATCATCGTTTGTCGTTTATCGATAACCATTTATGCCATTTAACACGATTATAACTGGCAACATTTGTAATAGACAATAAAAACAGGAGGCAGCACGGGAGAGCAGAGAAGAGGAGAGGAGAGGAGAGGAGAGGACAGGGACACACAATCAAAAAAGAGACACACGGACAGACACATTTAATGCCACAATCCGAAGTCAACAAATTTCTCGCATCGATTCCCTGAACCAAATCGATTTAGATGCATTTTCCCATACGCAGAAAATTGAGGGAGAAGTTTGTGCCTGCCTGGACATGGCCAGGGTCAGAATCCAATTAGAAAAGAAAACAAAATATAGACAGGCGGACACACGGACACACGGACAGGCCGGACAGCACAGGCTTGTGGGCGCACGATAATAATATGAATTCCATGGAGAGGCAGGAGGCAAACTTCAATTTAAAGTGTTGCAACAACAGCAGTCGGCACTCGTCTCTGTGGCAAAAGCAAATTAAAGGGACAAAACACTCACGTGTGGCAGGGCACAGCCCCCGTCACGCTGTCAAAGTGGCAAGGAATGAGTGAGTGAGAGAGCAACAACAATTGACAGCAACACACATAAAAGCTTTTAAATCTTAATAAATCTTGCATACAATTTAAAAACACACAGACACAGACACAGACGAAGAGAGAGGCAACAAAACAAAAAAGTAAAAGCGAAAGGCAAAAGTACATAAGTGAGAAACAACACATCGATGGGGTCGGGCAGGGGGCAGGGGGCAGGGGCGTCACAGTTCCTGGACGAACTTTTCAGCAGGCGGAAGCGTAGGGCAGGGCAGGGTGGGGTACCGCTACTCTGGCTTTACCTACTCTGCATTCTCGCTCCCGCTCCCGCTCTCGCTCTTTGTTTCTTTTTGGCATCTGAAGTTGACACGACACGGAACGAGTGGAATGGAGCAGCAAGCCAGTCAAAGACAGTCGCGGTTGCATTCTCTTGCGCTGTGCCGAAAAAGAGAAAAGAGTAAACACACATGCACACAGGAGTCTCTCTGTCTGTCTGTCTGCCTGTGTGTCCTACCTTCCCGTAAATGCTGAAACTGTATCTTGGGTATTTTCATTCTTGACTCTCTCTCCCGCCCCCCACAGTTTCGGATTCATCAGCACGAACATAAATATTTGAAATTTCATACAATTTTTAAAAGTAGAAATCTCAATTGCAGAGAATGAGGGAGCGAGAGAACGGAAGAGGGAGTGGGAGTGGGAGTGGGAAAGGGAAAGAGCGAGACTGGGAAGCGAGACCCTGGGAGTTTCTGCTTGGAAAGTTGTTGCAAATATTTTGCTGCTCCCTCCAGCCCGACTGTAATCCTTCTGCACGGTGACAACAAGTTTCATTTTGGCAGTTGCCCCCTGTCACACACACACACACACACACACACACATAGTACACTGGAAGCTTCTCTGCTGCTGGCTCTTGTGTATACATTTTCTCCCCACTAAATGCGTCACATTTTGCATAAGTGATGAGATCGATTTCCGTTGATGCTGCGTGATGAAGAAGAGGCAGAGAGAGAGAGGGAGAGGGTGAATGGAGACTGCATCGAGAAACAGAGGGGAAAAAATCTCCAAGTTAGATGCTGGCTGGTGGGTTCCATTGGTCCATTGCCAAGAATCGGAGCGACGAAAAGTTGCCAAAGATTGTCAACAGTTATTGCATGCGGGCGGGGAGGGAGTGCCTGGCTCTTGGCCACACAATACAATGTGCGAGAGTGTATGTGTGTGTGTGTGTGTGTGCAGCTACACCTTCAAGTGGATGCAGCAAAACAAGTTCAAAGTGCCATAAAATGCTCGCATAGAGAAGTTTTGCAGTAGTTTGCTTCTACTTTAACTTGTCCTTCCCCATCGTGCCTTACTTGCCACAGCGCACAGTTGTTGCCACAATTTCCCACAACATTTGCCCACCCTCAATCAATCCCCAATCCCCAATCCCGCATCCCCAATCCTTCTCTATTTGCGTTCTTGCCGTTTTTAAACACGCCATTTGTTCGGTACGTCTTGGCCGCCACGCGAACCCAACTAAATCGTCATTTTTCTTCAGCTCTTTGGCCGCTTTGTTTTTCTTGCGCATATTTTTGGCTTTGTTTTGCTTGTCAAGAGAGGGTGAGACATCCCAGAAAAACCAACTGCCAAAGATGACACTCCCCGCGGGGAGACACCCGTTGATGGACTAGAGAGAGGGAGAGCAACCGACGCGTCACTTCAGTTCATCAAGTAGGAGCATATTTCGTGGAACCCTTTCGGGAGGTTTATTGCAGTAACGATATTGGGAGTGTTACGGCACGTTTCACGCGTCTCACAATGTTGTTTGTTTTGGCAGCTCGCAAATTGCAGCTCCACCCCAAAAAAAAATGGTCATGGCTGGGTCAGAAGGCTGGGGACCTGCACATGACACAATAAGCTGCATAAAACTGCCCTTAACGTTCGCATAAATCTTTAACTGGCCCCACGTGCTCCAACCACCACACACAGCCCACAACAATGAATGCGTGTCTCTGTGTGTGTGTGTGTGTGTGCGTGTGCGTGTGTGTGTGGATTTCTTGTTAGTTTGTTTTTAATGTGTGCATTTGGGTGGCCTCAAAGCAGACAACGAAGCTCCCGCATTTCTGCATATGCACAGGCAGCAAGAAATTTAATGACAGCAGCGCAGCCATAGGGGGGGCAGGGACAGTGGGGACTCAGGCCGTTGCAGCCGTAAAGCTCCTTTGAGGAAATTTCTGCACATTTAAGGCTTCGTGTCAAAGTGAATGCTTTATTAAGCCGGGAAAAGGTATGCTTAAAATTTGACATTTATTAAGATTAATTCAAATGAATATCAAACCAATGCATACATAAATAATGAGCAAAGGGCAACACAGTCGTGCAGTAATTATATAGCATTGAATAAATATGTTCTACTTTGCTTCAGAGTATTAATTACTCAGTAAATTAATTTGACTTTGTGGTGCTTCCCAGGCTCATGTTTCCCAACCATTTCACTACTCGCAGTACTCACTGTACATAACTGTTCTTGCTTATGGCTTACCCGGCAGCGCGGCAGCGCAGCAGCGGCGGTTCTTTCGCCTCTCTATCCCGCCTCCTTCGTTCGTGCAATTTTATTGCGCTGTCTGTAACGTTCGCGCACAGCTTAGCAGCAGCCGCTCCGTTCCGTGCTGATCCAGCGCTCTCTTTCTATCGCTACTCTCTCGTGCACAGCTTAGCAGCAGCTACAGCGCTTTCTTTCGATCGCTCTCTCTCTCTCTCTCCCGCTCGCTCGCTTCAAAAAAGCTCTGCAGGTAGCCGTGCGCTTTCAGTGGTCTGGCTACCTGCTGTCGCTTTCGTGTGCTCTTTGCACGTTTACACCATCGAACCCAACTGTCTATTTATAAACTCTGCAGTTCTTGAATAAGCTCAATGGCCCAACAGTTTGTAGAGTGCATAAATTAAAGTTCAAACTGTGATGGTTGCTTTACCTTGGTCTTTCCATTACATGCTCGTACTCGTACATGTACATATTTTCTTATTTACTTTGTTTTTTGCCTACTTTTTACACACCATTAATTTAATATGCAGCGCAGTAATGCATGTACAGTGTACATCCCCATCCCCATCCCCATCCACACCCCATCCACATACTCGCACTTATTCTCCCTCCGTGTACTCCTGCGAGTGTGTGTAATTGCGCACACAACACTCAAGTTTCCATATTCATGGCATTTTGTGTGCCAGTGTGTGTGCCAGCGTGTGTGTGTATGCAACTTGAAATGCTTATTTAATTGTGTTAAGTGTCATTTACACTCTTTTCGCCTGCCTCCTGCCTCCTGCCTCCTGCCTGCCGACTCTCTTCTTTGCATTCTGCCGAGCCATTTCAGCGGCAAAAACTTTTAGCTAACATTTTAATTTATGTTGTACATGCCACACCCCCCCGCACCAACATCCCGGGAGGCCAAAGAGAGAGAGAGAGTGAGAGAGGGCAAGACTCTGGTGGTAGCGGTTTGGCTGCTCAGCTCTCGAAATTAGTTTTAGTGCCAAAAAGTTTTGAGAATGTCTTCATTACGCGAAGATAAACGCCGTCATTCATATAAGTATGCGATGTACATGATACATACATACATACATACTCGTACATACTCGTACATACATTTATGCATAGTTTGTGCAATTTGTGCACTCCACTTTACATAAATATGTGTACATATGTATGTGTGTGTGTGTGCGTGTGCTTGAGCTCCAGCTTGGGCCCAGGCCAAGAACTAGTCGGTAGGTTGTCGTCTCGGGCGTCTGGGAGTCAATCAACGTTTTTCATTTACGCAAAGAACACGAAAGATTTCTGCACTATCTTTGTACCAAAATTGCCCCAAATCTTCTCGTTCCTGGGACCTCACATAATTATCATCTGGCGCCTCCATTGCCATCCAGCTAATTCAGAGTTGGCTCGTAATTGCCTTCCACTCACTCACCGTAATACACTCCCGTGGGACTTTGTAAACCTCAATTATTCAGGTCGTTAGAGACGACAACTTCTCCCAGGTACCTGCTCTCTCTCTCTCTTTGCTCACTGTACATTTTTTGCTCTCTCTCCCGCCCATTATGTGCCTTCTCTCTATTACCGCTTGCTGTTCCCCTCTGCCTCTGCCTCTCTCTCTCGCTCTCCGTCTCTGATTTGTTGCGAGAGAGCTTTGCAATTGCAAATAACAAATAGTTGAAAGGGCAGCTAAGCAGCATTAGGCCCAGACCTCTTGGCTCTCTAATTTGTTGCACACATAAATTAAAAGCCAAGCTAATAAATAACGGCTCATTAAACACACACACACAGGGCCTGATTACGCTCTTAGAGGAAGAGAGGGAGAGGACAGGGCAGCCATTCAAATTAACTTCCTTATGACTTTTGTGGGGATTTTTTCGGGCGGGTTTGGGGGCTGCAATCTGGCAGCGCATATTTGTTTATGCAAATTAAAATGGTCTCCGGTGGCATTGTTCTGCCTCACACACTGGCCACAGTGCCAGCGCCAGCGCCAGCGCCACTGCCAGTGTTGTCAAAGGCCAAACGACCGACCACCCAGCCACTAATTATAAATCCAACCACAAACCATTCAGCACATCGCTCCGCTCTGCTTTGCCCTTTGTGCTGTCTGATCCCTTCACTCGTATCTTGTGTAAATGTTGCATTAATTAGCAATTAAAATGCATAAATTATCCATTGAATCAAAAACAAATTATAAATTTGTCTTTAAAGACTTTTCCGCAAACCAGTCTAAGCATGATGGAGGCGCTGCTTGACATTTTTCCAAGGAATTTCAGCGGGATTTTCACACTCCACAATCTGTGTTACCAGGCTAGGCCTAGCCGCTGCCCATGCCTCGAGTGTGACCAGCTTCCCAGCGACTCCTAATGTGTTTGAGCAATGGCGGACACATGTGGATGACCCAAGCTAGGGGCCAAGCTGGACAGGCGCTCTCGTTCGCTTCACTTACTTTTGGGCTTGCATAAATTATTATAATTAATTGAGTGCACTTTCCCCGGAACGAGCCCGGGCAAACAAGGTCAAATGGTGTGAAATGATTCATTGTAACTGACTGCCAGACTACTGCTGCTCGAGGATATCATCCTGCACTTGCTGATAAGCCAGAAACTAATTAAATGTTGTTTATGCAAAATGAAATGCAAAAACGAATATTGTGCACCCACAGGGCCAGGGGCGGAGTGCAGTCGGTGCAATGGAAATATATCTACTTTTGTCACGTCCATAATTACATAATGTATTATGCAAAATGTTGCATAACAATTCGGCAAGGACGCCGCCTGGGCCTTGGGCAAGGCAAGGCAAGGCAGACACAACGAGCGGAAACGCTGCGAGACGCTGCAGGGGCCGCGGCACTACGACAGAATGCTGCACGCAGCCCAGGACTGGCAGTCTGCCGCTGACGCTGATCATAAATATATGCATGCAATATGCACTTTATTGGTTCATAAAACACTTCCTTCTGGCTGCTGCACACACACGCGTGTGCCCCCACATCCAGCACAGAACTAATATATCCATAAACTCTTTGAGCAGCGGGCATGAAGAGCTGGAAAAAGCATTGTGCTAATGGCTGGCAGAACTTTCTTCTCCATGTCCTGTACTGCTTCTACTTCGGACACCCTCTCGGCGTTGCCCAGCTGCGGGCGTTGTCAACTTTTGGCGGGGCTAGCGGCGAGGGACCCATTGCCTGGGTATATGGCACCCGTAACGGCGGGTCAGGGATGAGGACAGTGCAGACATTGCCAACATATAAGCGAAGTTGCAGCCCCTTTGGGGCAAAACTTAAGGCTGGCTAACGTCACGTAAGCCACTGCCAGTGGGGGGAAGTGCAAAAACTGTGAATGGAGTTTCGGGGAAGTTAATAAAAAGATTAAGTGATGGTTTTTTCCTACAACTGATGTTGGGATTAGGGGGAAAAAGACAACTGGAGAACTGGAGGTATCAAAGCTGGTTAGATTTGCAACTCATCTTTTGGGTGGGAGCTATTTGGAGCTACTTTCGAGTAACGTAAATGTGACACAATGTGGGGAACTTAACGTCTCAAAAATCCCAAAAATATAAGAGTCAAGGGAGAAGCTTTTGCTTCTAGATTATTGCAATTTGCATATTTTGAGCTGCAGGAAAACTAAGTGGAGGAGGAAAGCCATAAAGAAATACAAGTAACGGAACGGAACGCGGCACGACAACTTTGTCGCGTTTGCCAACACTAGGCAGGAAAGGAGTCGCTGTCGCAGCCGGGGCATGACATGCATATGCAAAAAGTGCAGTAGGAACTGCAGCAGCAGCAGGACAAGCAGGACAAGCATGATGACGCCGCCCACATCGTGTCTTTGTTTTATTAAGTACTTCTATTATTCTCCTCTTTTCGCTGCAACAGCAACAGCCGACAGCCGACAGCGATAGCGACAACGGCAACAAAAACGTTGCCTCGAAGCAAACTTTGTGTTTTTGTTGAAATATTTTTGGTGGCAGCAATTTCAGCTTGTACTCCGCTCTTCTGCTCCTTTTTGATACCCTGGCTGAGGGATCTACGACTTTTGCAACAACGAACAAAGGAGGAGCCTCGATCCACATTGAGTCTGCGGAATAGTCTTTGATTTCATTTTATGCCAGTCTAAAGTGTGATCACATCCGAAACCTCTCCCGACGAAGGGTATCCCATGCGTCGTAGCCAAATATTTCCCTTGGTTGCATTGTGTTTTTTGTTGGGTCGCCGTTGTTCCAGCCAACGTTAACACAAAAGACAAAGTAGCACAAATTTGCAGCCAGTCCATGAGACAGAGGAGGCGGCGTACGGGGGAGCTGCTGCTGCTGCTGCTGCTGCGTCTAAGACATGCATGGCGCTAGGCAGTAAATAGAAAGGCGCCAAATGAAAGGGTTGCCCAAAGAGAGAGAGGGAGAGCGCGAGAGAAGAGGCCGAGAAGAGAACAAAAGAATCAACGCTTAACACAATTTTTTGCCACTCGTTCTGCTGCACCAGCCGGCCCCCTGCCCACCCTCCCTTCGTCTGGCACTGAAGCGCTTCTTGTGAGAGTTTCTGCCTCCTCTTTTTTTTGTGATTTTGTTTTTTGTTGGTGTCACAGGCAGAAATATGTAGTGTTTGTCCCACTTGGGAGGCCTGCTCCACATGTTGGCTGAGGACTCGAAAGGAGGAAAGGCAACACGAGGCTGTGATGTCGCTGCCAGTGGCAGTGCCTGTGCCTCTGCCTGTGCCTCTGCTGTTGATAGAATTTATTTAGTTATGCACACCTTCATTCCAAGTCCTTTTACGTGTTACACGAATACACTTTTAAGTGCACGTGTATGTGTGTGTGTGTGTGTGTGTGTGTGCTACTGGTGTTGGTGACATCAAAACCAGCACCCAAAACCAATGCACTATGGTCCAGCCGACCACTTTTCTTGGCCAAAAGGCAATTTTTAAAAGTTAAAACCAAGACGTGGTTTCTGGCGCTCTGCATTAGAAAAAGAGTGACCATCAAAGTTGCGTACCAAAAATTTGCATAGATGGCGCCACCTTCGCAAAATCAGCTGTGAAACCCAGCGGTCATTATTGAAAAGCACGTGCAGTGAAAAAGTACCAATTTTATTGCTGTTTTAAATGTCTCATAAATTGAAAAATACGATTAACTGATCCAATTTTTTGGATGCATTTTATTCAGTAGGGTTTTTACTACGTGTTCTGTAATGCGAACGGTATCTAGTGGTTGGCGATGTCTTCGTAATTGTATGTCAAAGTGAGGCCTTCAATACGTGTCAGTTCGTAGTAAAGACTAATTTTTGAGAAAGTTTTTTTAATAGAGTGCCACCTAGTCCCACCTTGAAACCTATTGTGTGTCGTATACCAATAAATGATTGTTAAAATGTATATAGTCACAAATGCCACATTTGACCACAACTCTAACAATTTGCATTTATAGATCATAACCTCAAATGAGAATTTTCAATGTTTTTTGCCGTTTGGAACACAATGAAGAAGAAAATTGTGAAGTAGGGTACCATTTTGCATTGCATTTAAGCCACAGTATTAGTCACTAGCTATTTTGGAGGTTTAGAGTGTAGCCAGGGTAATATTGTTTTATAATGAAAACTGCTGAAGAGCATGCTCTGTGGGAGAAAAAATGCGATTATCTTAGATTTTTAGGTTGTTTTAACTCGTGCTACGACTTTTTTGTATAGAATCTTGATCTGCTAAACATATTCCCATCCTTTTTTTGCTTCTAACTTTTTGAGAAAAAAAATTAAAAACCGATTTTCCCTTAAAAAGGAGCTGCCACGCCCATTTTTTTAAAAAACCTTCCTCTCCCTATTCTTAACTTATATCAAAAGACTAAATCAAAAAATCTTGTTCCGTTCGCGAGTTATTCAATTTGGCCAAGAAAAGTGGTCATCTGGACCATAGTGCAATGAAAACAAAACATTCAAAAGGGGTTGGGGGCAAAGCTCTGCAAGTTTATCGACGCAGATCGAAGTTGCTGCCCCCTCCCTGCCCCCCCTTGTAGCTTTATGGCTATGCCAGGACATTTCTCTATTCCAAACAGAAGTGCAGCTCTAATTTAGCTTGAAAATCGGATTTTAGTCCATTCTAGTGCTGGCAATTAAGCTGTTGCCGAGCCGAAGCCAGGCGCTGAAGCTGTGTCACGGTCAGTTGGGCCACACCTGCCGCAAATACAAACACAAGCACACACAAACACACACACATAAAGGCTGGTATCAGAGGGGGAATACATGAATGCCAGGCGGGACCCAGATGAGCGCTCATAATATGTGCTTAATTATCGCAGAGCAGAGCAAAGAGAGAGAGAGAGAGAGAGAGGAGGGGAGAGAGATATGTACCGTATATAAATATGTCTACAGACATATATCACTGACCATGACTCGAGCAGCAGGGGTGTGGGTAAAGCAGGGCAGCGCACACACAGTGCGTGGAGAGTGTAGAGTGGTGGGAGCGTGGAGAGTGTTGGGAGCGTGTTGGTGATGGCGCGCGACTGCAACCTGTACTCAAGTTTGTTTAATGTAAGCAAGTGTTGAATGCAAATATTTGCTGCTAGTGGCGAAACAGAAAGAGAGAGAGAGAGAGGGAGAGTCTTTCACTCACTTCCAGTGGCACCAGCGTCTGCCTGCCTGCATGGCAGCAAATGTTAAATAATTTATTAGGCCAAGCTTTCCCACTGCCCAGGAAAACAGTTCGAATTTTCTTAATTGCGAAAAATTGCAAGTATTTGGGTGTTGTGGCTGGCTGGCGCTGCGGTTTGTGTGTCTGCGGTGTTGGCCGAGGTGACAACGGGAGCAAGGCGCAGGGGTGGGAGGACTTGACTTTGATTTTTGCTGGTCAAGTCGATGCCTCCACGGCAGCACTTAGCACTGCCGCCACCGGGCGAAACTTTCGAGAAGTTTGTTTAGCTAATATTAGGGAATTAGTCTAAGGCGGAATCCAGGCAGCGGCGGACAGGAGCTGCTGTAGCTGTAGCCTTATGAATAAGTTATGCCCGCAATGACTCAATCTGCTTATTGTTTGCAGTTGAAGAGCGAACGGGGTGGACGTGGATGGTTAAGGTTTAGGTTTAGGTGGCAGCAAGGTAGAATCCGGTCCCCCAATGGTTGGCACAAATATTTCCTCATTAAACATTCAGTGGCCTGTCGGCCAAACTTTTGCACTTGACGGGTGGGGGGCACGGGTGGAAATTGCATTTAAGATTTATAACCTTTAAACCCTCAAACGGAGAGGGGCAATGGGGACATAAGTCATAAGGAAGTGATTTCCATTAACATTTGGCTTAGAGGTGGAGCATTTCATTCCCATTCGCTTCATTTCATTTCCAATATGAAGATCTATGTAAATATGTATGTAAATATGTAATTATGTACATAAGTTTATGTAATCAATAGAAAGCAGAAGAGCACCCAGGGAGTAGGTCTGTCTGTGTGTGTGTGTGATTGTGTCAGACAGCTGTTTCTGTCGTTTCTGTTACTAATGTAATGGAAATAATTTAATTGTGACATCGAGCCGAGAGAAGTGCTTATTTCTGAGACCCAGCCCAGCCCAGACCCCCCTTCAGTCAGCAGCCGCAACAACAGAAACAGAAACAGCTGCAAAAGCAACAGCAACCAACACACACGTAAGCAACAACAGCAACAGAAACTGCCATCAACAATGGCAACAAAAATTGCATAAGCTAAACCGACTTCCACTGACATCAACGTGGTCTGCTCATACGTGAGTGGGGTGGGGGCGAGCTTTGGTTTGGGCACGGGCTGGGGTTCGGGTTCGGGTTGGACGATAGGCAGGTAGCTAGGCTCTTGCAAAATGCTGAAAATGCTGTGCATGTATGACCCTCTCTCTCTCTCGCTCTCGCTTGGTCTCGCACGTCGCCGTTTCTAGCTCTCTGGCTGCGTGCGTGTGTGTGGACAGAAACAAAACCCGTAAGCAACATAAACACCAGCAACAACAGGAACAACGGGAACGTGAACGAGCAGAAGAGAACCACAACAACAACAGCAGCAGCAGCAACAACAACAACAACAAGCAAGCACTTATGTACGTCTAACCATGAGGCCCGAAATGAAAGCTAGACAACACATTGGCATGGCAGGCCTCAAATACAAAACGATTGACATGTGGCAGATAAACACATGGACTGCGCATTATTATTCCAATTGAAGTAAGAAAATAAAACAAATAAGATATAAAAGATGGGCTTAGCTTCAGCAGCCAAGGTGCCCTCTGATATTTTGCTCTGTTTAGCAACTGCGTTGCCCCACTGTGCGCATGGGTGGACGCAGACGGAGACGTAGGCTGGCGAGGAGCGGGTAGACCGCATGCCAAAAGCGGAAGTGGCATTGTTAAGCGGTTTATGTGCCACATGTGCGTGTCCGTCCGTCCGCCTGTGTTGGTTGGTATTGATGCACAGCCTCCGCTTCGTTTCGTTTCGTTCCGTTCTGTTCCGTTCCTGCGCTCTCTCTCTCGCTCGCTCGTGCTCCGTCTGCGTTCGTCCGTCTCTCCTGCTGTTGTCTCTTCTGTTTCTGTTTATGTTCTCTAGCTTCTGTTGTTGTTGTTGTTGTTGTTGTGCGCTTGCACGCTAAGCACGTATTTCCGGCATAGTTTTTGCATTCGTCCCAAGCTCTGCCCCCCTCCACCGCAGGCTTCATTGTTCCTGGCTCCCGTTTGAGAGTTTCCAAGTCAGCTGCTTTCGTTCTTGTTTTGTTTGATTGGCCCGTGCACCACCTTGCTATAAATCGCAGACAGCATGCCGTTTATTTATGATGGATGCACTCCAACTCATCGCTCAACCCCCCCACCCCGCATAACGGGATGTGTGCGCGTGTGTGTGTGTGTGTGCTAAATTGCGCATTGATTCCCGCTGACTGAGCCGCAAGTTGATTTGCCAGATGTACTCCCACTCCCACTGCCACTGCCACTCCCACTGCCGCTGTACTGGGCCCAGAGTTAGTTGATCAAATCAAATGATTCGCGCCATCTGCAATTCATACGCCAGTCTGACCCAAAGCGAGAAATAACTTCTGGCACTCCAACGAGCGAATAACTGTCTGGTTTGGTTGGGTTTGGTTTTGCTTTTGCTTTCGGAATGCCACAACAATAAATCGCAGTAAATTCAATTGATGCCAGCGGGAGGAGGAGGAGCAGGAGGAGCAGAGTAAACAGAACAGAACAGCGAGAGAGACAGAGAGAGAGAGAGAGAGAGAGGGAGAGGGAGAATGGAATCCTTTTTTTGCACTAACTAAATTCAAACACTTAACGCCTTCCAGCAGATGCCTGCAGTCAGTGGCTGGCTGCTGGCTGCTGGTCTCTCCATCCATAGCTGCCGGCCAGCGTCAGTCTGTCCACTTCTGACATTCCGCTGAAAACGAAGCACAAAAAAAAACAACAAAATTCCGGGGGGGCTGGGGGCTAGCAGAGTGACACCCCGAAAAGCAAGAAAAACGAGCACAAATTCACTCAATATTGCGCACAGCTGAAGCCCCCGGGGGAGAAATCTTCAGTCCGACAGAAGCCAAAACAAAAACAAACCAAACAAAAAACGAGCAACTAAAGTTAACATGGATGAAGCCCCCACCCAACCCAACCCCTTCCATGTATAAATATGTGCAGTTGCTGCTGTGTGTGTGTGTGTGTGTGTGTGTGTGTGTGTGTGTGTGTGTGGAGCGGATAATTCGGTTAAATGTTGTGCCTTGGAGGGATCACAATGTTCGAGGCAATTGAATGGTCGCACGGCCGCCTACAGGGTAGCAGCCCCAACGAGCAGTTGCTCAGCCAAGTCGAGCGCAGGATAACAAACTGCAAAGGGATTGCCGTAAGCCACACAAAGCAGATTCTAAGCTGGCATCTTGCAACAAGAACCTAAACCGTATTACTCACTTGATTTAATCACTCAATTGCGGATTGAAAAATGATAATCGGATTAAGACATTGAACTGCAGACAGATTGAGAAAGCATTTGCACCCCCATTGCACCCATGAGCTCCCAGTAGTTGATTGTTTCAGAGTCTTACTGCCTGCAGGGTATCCATCGAGTCGCAGCCCTTGCAGCCCAGCGCTTCTCAGCTTTTCAGTTGCTCTTTTGAAATTTTATTTATAATTTTGTGCAACTTTTTTTGTTTGTTTTTGGCTTCGTGTCGCGAATTTTAAATGTGCGACGAAGAGACAATTTTATTTTTTGGGTCATTGCTTAAATGGTGGATCGAGTAATGGACCAGCACCACCCACACTGTGGTCGTGGGTTGTCGAAAGTATTTCCGTGTGTGCCCGTGTCAGGCAGTCACTCGAGCAGTCAATTTGCAGCGGACGCTTTTCAATTACGGCCACAGCAAATCGAAGTCGAATGGCCAGCAGTTAGCGGTGGAGAAAAATACCAAAATGGAGGCCTGGAGCGGATTGGGCATTGGATGCAGATTTGCATTTGTCACCAGCAAACCAGCAAGCAGCTGCAGAGCGGCCCACACAATATGGACCAGGCCAGGCCGGGCCAGTCAAGAGAATGAGGAAGGGCAGCAGGTCATTGAGAGTTTTGCCAACTAATGTCCTCGTGCCCTGTCTGCATTGGTGTGTCTCTGTGTGGCGCATGAATCCTTTTATTTGAGAATGGGCCAGCCCCTGCCGATGGCACACAGCTGCCACTTTAGTGTGTGGCTCAATCGAGGCGTGGCCTACTTTTCGGGGCCCCCGAACCCTTTATTACCCCACTGTCGCACTGCTGTGCTGCAAGTAGACAGCTTCGATTGCACTTTTACTCAAGAGGCATCGAGCCTGGTGTTTTGGCACTTATTTTGGGCTGTGTGGGAGCTGCCTGAGAGGATTTCCTTGTCATAAGTCTGTCAGTGCTTTGACTTGCTTCAAAATGCTTGCAATTATTTTGATCAGTTTTGATCAGTTTCGATCAGCATCAACAGCGGAGTGAAACGCTTGTCTGCTGTACGACTCCTTCTCCATCTTTCAACGTTTTCTTCTAATAATTGACCTCCTTGTCATCTTTATTTTCAATGGTGCTGGGTGCTGGTATTGGCTTCATGTTTGCCCGTATTTTGCGCCGACACTCCTGCAGTTAATGAACGAGCAAATGGATCCATTTAATAACCCTCATTAACACATTGCTTTGCACATCAATTTCAGTTGGGTTTTATGTCAAAATTGCCGCGGCCTCCGCCCGGCCCGCCTCCGTTTTTGTGCAGCTTCGGTAAGTAATTCAATTACGAGCGGGGATAAAGCCCTTAATCATATGAATATTCATTATAGCCGGCCATGCCGTGGTGCTGGGGGAGTGCGTGTGGCGCGTGGCGTGTGGGTGTTGCAAATGCATTTACCGTACAGCTTCCGACAGCAAAAAAACAAGAGGGGGAGAGGGAGGGAGGGAGCGACCGAAGCGGAAGTGCAGATTTCTGACAGCTCTCTCTCTCTCTCTGTGTGTGTGTGTGTGCCACATCCGTGTCGCAGCTGCTTCAGCTTCCAGCTTCTGCCTGCTGCAGCTTCATCTTCTGCTGGAAAATTAATTGAAAATTGCTCGACGTGTCGCTGCTCCACGTAGACCACATTAATGCACGTTTTACAATCGAAACGGCAACGGACAACGCACAACTGTACCAATGGGATACTCGCCATAATGCATTTAAAGCACTCGTAATTCGATGACCCATCCGCGGGCACGCTCCGCGGGGGAAGGCAGCTGCTAAAGTCTCCGTTTACGCTGGGTTGTTCGGTCCAAGCAGCACTCAGAGCTCTGCCTGGCCAGTGTTGGGTAACAGCTCGAAGTATCGGTTATCGTTATCGTTATCGTTCTCGTTCTGCTGCTGCCTGCCTTCTGCTGGCTCTGTGTGCCCTCTGGCCGCTCGTTAGTCGCTGAAAACTTTCCGTGCCTGCACTTTAATTTGCCATTTAAATGTCAAATGCGCATTCCTCTGCCCACTTTCGTTTTACTGCTCTGCTGGCTGCGTGCCCAGATCATTTGCATGGGCTATAAAAAAGTTTCATCATCGTTGTCATCCCTGTCTCATGTGCTGCTCAGAAGTTTTTCGTTGCCCCCAAAAGTTCACACACTCCGCCCAAAGGGGAAGTTCCGTGCCGCCTCCATTCTATGCGCTGTGCCCTCAAATTGAATTCAAATGAAAAATCCATATAATTGCTTTAATTAATGGCTTGGAGCTGGAGCTGGAGCTGGCACAACTTTTGGCCCTGCATAAAAGGCAAACCACTGAATTTCAATTGAATATCGATCAGTCGAGTCGCGTCGAGTCACTCAGTCAACCGGTCATGTGTGTGTGTGTGTGTGTGTGTGTGTGTGTGTGTGTGTGTGTGTGTGTGTGTGTGTGTTTGTTGCTGCCTTTACTTGACTACAACTTCCGCTTGACGATGGGAAATTATGCCATCAACTATGCATGGCCATAGCCCCCTGCTGCTCCTCCTGCTCCTCCTGCTCCTCCTGCCGTTGCTGCTCCTGTCTGTCTCTGTGTCGCACACACTCAACCTCCCCCCAGCCCACTCCCACTCCCCCTCTCCGCTCCTACCCTTACCCTATATTTCTGAGTGGTTTTTGGATTTTTGTGGCTGGGCTTTTTGCAGGTTAACTCGCTCCTTTTTTGCTCCTCTTGCTTGTTGCTTTTGCTGTTTGGCCAGAGACAAATAAACAATCGCATTGCCTGCTGTCTGTCCGGCTATCCATCCCGCTTAATATAGATCCGCCACCCACCCCCCCTCTGTTTACCCTTTTCCAGTGTTATCATCACAATCTGTTCGACTGCTTTTGTTTCTTTTTAATTGAAATTCTGTTTGCCATTCATCGCATTCGTTTCAAGTCAATATTGATTATTGGCTGGGCCCAGCGGAGAGTCCCTTCTGGCTCTAGGGCGAAGGGGCCTGGCATAAGTTTAGCACTCCACAGCGGACATTCGGCAGTCGTTGATTAGCTTTATTGGCTTCTCGCTCAGTGCATGCGACCTTCAAATCTTCATTGATCCTTCCCTGTGAATCCCACAAAGTCTTCGCTTGCAGCAGAAGTGGAAACAAAGGGAACACTTTCCATTGGGGTCAAAGTGCATATGTACAGATGTACAGCTGTATGTACAGCTGTACATATCCACATGTAACTCATGCATCATGCAGCAGTGGCGCCGCCACCGACTCGTTCGATTCGTGCAAATGTGATTCAAGGACCGGCCCCACAGGGCAGCGGCGGGAAGCTCCCTGCTCTGCCTATGCATTGATGACTTCCAGCTGCTGACGTTGGGCCAGCGCTTTATTATACCTTGATGTACATACATATGTATGTACATACATCATACATTTTTACATACATATCTGTACATATGTGTATGTATTTGTGTACATCGCTGGTTAGCTTTTTGCTTGTCAATCGGACAATTCCCAACTCAATAATTCAGCGCCTCTCCCCCTCTCCCGCTCCCCCTCTCCCCCTCCACCCCCTCTTTGCCTTTACAAATCTTTTGCTGAACTTTGGCGCTGCCCTGCTGCCTGTTGACCTGCTCTTGTGCGGCTGGGCCTGTGGTTTCCCTTCTCCCTCCACGCTGCCTCCCCCTGCTGCTGCGCCTCTCCCGTTACCACTTCTCCTTGAGCTCAACACCTCAAGTCCAGTGAGAGCAACTGTCGTGCAGCTCGAGGCGGTGCATGAACGATTTTTACTCCCCTCGGGCAGTTATTGAATGAACTGTGGGGTGGGGGTGGGGGTGGGGGTGGGGCTGGTGCACAGGAAATGTAATTACAAGACAAAATGTCGACGATATCATGTTATAAAATGCAAAATGCAAACATGTACCCAGAGCATATTGAACGGGCAAACAGAGACAGAGACAGAGGCAGAGGCAGAGCCAGGGACAGAGGCAGGGACAGAGCCAGGGACAGAGGCAGAGTTACAGCTGCAGCAACGACGAATAAATAGCGCGGGAGTGTGGGGGGTGGGGGGCTGGTGCTGCCCCTCTGCACCTACATTGACATGACAGTTTGCTGTTGATTTGCGCTGCCAACAGCCCCCACGGGCCCGCCGTCAGTGTTCCGTGGTGTGTTTGCCAACACTGGCACTTGGAGCCGCTGCCTCCAGCCACAACAAATGCGCGAATTTCGCTTGTTTCCAGCCCAGAATCTATTTGTTGAACTTCTCCCAGTAATTGTTCCCAAAAAAAGAAACGAACGCTTCGGAAATGCATGTCTGGCAGGGGGGCTGGGCAGCAAATGCTGCTGCTCGCTCTCATATTTGTAAATATTTGCATTTGGCACAGGGAGCGTGTGCAAATCGAATTGCAATGCGGACACAGAACCATGCAAACACAGCCGAGATATGCCCTGCCCCAGCGGGTCGCTTCTCTGGCTCCATGAGGCAGCAACAAAAGGATTTGACCAACACTTAAACAAGCGCTAAACTGAGCGACAAAAGTGTTGAATGGGTGTGGGCTGGAGGGGTGTGGAGTGCGTGTGTGTGTGTGTGGTGGGTGTGTGCCCAGATGTTGTGCTAGCAGCTAGACAAACATATTCCCAATCAGTCGCCACTGGCAGCGGTGCAGGGCCATCAAAGTGGCTCCCGTTTGGCTCCCTTTTGGCTCCCTTTTGGCTCCCTTTTGGCTCCCTTTTGGCTCCCTTTTGGCTCCCTTTTGGCTCCCTGTTGGCTCCCTTTTGACTGCTTTATTTTGCTGCCAAGAGCTCGAACTCTTTCGCTTTGATTTTCATGCCGTGCTTTCGCATCTAATCTGGCTGCTGTGTGAGCCTTATCCCGGAGCCGCATGCTCGTGACCGAGCTGCCAGTCTTGGCTGCAGCTTCCCTTTGTTTCAGCTCATCGCTTGACTCTTTGTGTCTCTGCTTCATTGTTGGCAGCTATTCAATTATGGCTGGCTGCTGGGCTGGCCTTTGTCCTTGCTAACAATATTTGCACCCCAGCTAAATGCAACACAAAGCAACGACAGACAAAGCGGCGGCCAGGACACACCTTGCCCTGAGTGCGGAGATCTTCCGCTTCCTTTTGCTGCTCCTCTTAAGCTCGTATCAGCATTCAGCGTCCGATTGAATTGCTCGTCAGTCTGCTCTGCGTATCCTTGTGATCTGCAATCGGCCTTTGGGTAATTTGTAGTCATTCTGAGTCGTTCCCAGAGTCCTGCCTGGTCTCTGCCTGTCTTAATCCAGCTTCAGTTCCGTCTCTGCCTCCTGCTGCCGCTGCTCCTTGCTCTTCTTTTGTTGTTGCTGTAATGCCGTGAGCTTATCGGACTTTAGTGGCGCTTATCACATGCCACCAGCAGCAGCAGCAGCAGCAGCAGCCAGAGCCCGCACCGGCAGCCGCCTCAATGTTTTCATATGCAAAACTGCACAGCAGCAGCAGCGGCAGCAGCAAAGAGCGGGGCAAACAAACATTTTCGCTTTGCATATTCATGTTGGTTTTACCTGCCACTAACCCCCGCCCGCACCCACTCCCCTCCCGCCACACTGCAACTTTTGTGGCCCAACAAAGTCAAATGATTTTTTTAGTTCGTTTTCTGTTTAGTTTTTGTTGCTGTTGCTGTTGCCGTTGCTGTTGGTTTGTAACTATTTCGCGTCGGGGCCTGCAAATTGGTTGGGGTTCCTTTTTTTCGGCGGCTGCTGCCCGAAACTTTGCTTCCACCTGAAACTTTGGGCTCGGGGGCACACTCGTTGTCGCTGGCCGAAAGTTGTCCCTAATCGGCCACTCGGCAGTGCTTGGCATGAGCAAATGCAAATGTTTCCAAATGCATTTGAACGCGGCCGAAAGGTGCAGGAACATGCTCCTCCTCCACCGATAAGCGCTGGACGATCTCTTCTTGGGCTTCATCTTGGGCCCTTGCCCAACTTGTTGGCTTCATTCGATGTTCATTCCTTTTGGATCTCTGAGATGAGTTGAGGTTGAGGCGACGCCCAAGCAGCTGTACCAGTGGCTCTCCACCCCCTCTCGCACGCTCCCCCTCTCCTCTGCGCTCTCTCTTTTATTTATGCCGCCGTTTTCGACCGCTTTGCGTGCTGCACGTGCACGTCACTCCGCTCCCCGCCGCTTCCTGCTTCCTGCTTCCCGCCACCCGCTTGTGGCGCTTTTTTGCACTTTCTTTAATGTTGCTCAATTTTGTGCATCATTAATCTTAAGCGATTTTCACATTTTCCGTTGACTGACACGCGGAGGCGTCTCAATGGGGCTCCACGAAGCTCGACCCTCAGCTGCGACAGCCCTCGCCCTCGCCCTCGCCCTCGCGCTGCCAGCCGACAGCCCTGATAATTATGCTACAAAATGTGTAATTACAGTTTCAATTGAATTCGCGGTGAAAATGCTGTGGGCAAAGTGTTCATGGATCCGGCAGGGCAGAGTCGCAGAATAAATACTGCTCGGGGAGGTTGAGGCCTTAAAGTCTTCCATGGTGATGGATGTGCCCCTCGATTATTAATCGATCAACTTGATCGATACTTTGCTGCGCTCTTTCCAATCATTTTTGATTGCTGCACTTTTGATTGTGCCAAGCATCAGACCACGCGAATTGGTCACAGTCAGTCGTGGCTGTCCCCTGCAGGGATTCCCTGCCCCTACCCCTACCCCTCCCCTACCCCTGCCCCTCCGCTTTGCTGCTGCATTGTTGCTGCCATTTCATTTCAAATAATATTTCTTCCTCTCTGTCGTTGGCTTTTTTGTATGCTTTATTTTCTGCAGCATTTTCTTTTAACAACTTTTCTGCTGCTGTTTTTATTTGAAGTTTGCAATAAAATAAAAGCCACACAAGACCCCAGACGCCACATGGAACGGGGAGGATTAGTGGGGTGTGTGCTGCTTGGCAATGGCAGAGCCAGAGAGAGATTCTCGCCAGCCAGCCAGGCAGCCACTGCCCTCGGCCACAGACACGAAACGCGAAACTATAAAGCAAAAAATCCCCATTCATATAATTTACGTGTGAGCCCCTGGGGATGGGTGCGTTATTCGTGACTGGTTGCCTGTGCGATATGTGCGATAGGAGTCTGTCCCCAAGCAAACATCAATCAGAGGCCAAGGCCTCGCGCTGCTCGTCCATCACGAAGCCCCTTAAATGACGAAAAATTATACTCGGAAAGCTGAAGATATTACTGAAGGGATTTTACGCAGCTATTAACCCGTGCTCATAATAAGTACGATAGTTCGCACAGCACTCGCGTGCCATCTCTAGCGCAGTGCCAACTCTGCCGTTGCCGCTGCTGCTGCGGCTCCTGCTGCGGCTCCTGCTGCTGCTTCTGCTGCTCCGGCTGGTTGCATTTTATTTTACCATTTCGTTTCGTCCACGTTTGGATTTATGAATTTCGACTCGCACGACCCATTCCTTCCACTCGCCACCCCTCCCCTCCCCACCCCATCTCTGCTCTGCTCTCCTCACCCGCATGACCACCGCAAAACCCGCTCACCATCCTTCCATCCGCCAGCCATTCATTGTTGGCCCCGCACATATGCGGTTTTATATATTGACACTTAAAATTTATGGGACTTAAAAATCTACAAAACGCTGCCGCCCCCCTCCGCTTTGTCCACCCAAGTTGGTTTAGAGCTTTCGGGTTCGAGCTTCATTCCGGCATGTGCGCGGGTGTTAGGCATCGCAAAAGCTTGCCCACGGTGTGCTGTGGGTGTGGGTGTGGATGCCAGAAGACGGTGGCAGCAAATCGTGTGTGAAATTAATAGAACTGCCCCCGCCGCCTGGGTTGTCAGCATGTGCTACTTGTTGATGTAGCATAGAAGCATAGAACAGAGCGCAAGAGATTCCTTTAATGTCTGCAAATCTCACTTGAAAGGTCTGCCAGAACAAAGACCAAGCAAAGCAAAGCTCTCTGCTCGTAACGGATCTTCATCGCACACCGGGAGTGTAAGCAAGCGAGAGAGAGCGCGCTTTGGCACTTTTGCTCTCTGGTTTTATGGTGCCGCCGTACCTGCAGGTACTCAAATGTTTGAGTGCGCTTTGCATGCACAGACAACAGAAAAAAAGTCTAAAACGTTTCTTGCTTCTCTGCCGCAGCGGCTGCCGATCAATTGTGCATACGAAGCTGCTGCACTGTCGCTGCCGATCAATGTGCATACGAAGTTGCTTCTCTGCAGCAGCGGTGGTTCGCTGTGCATAGACCGAAGCCAAACGAAGCTTTTGCGCTGTGCGTGGGTCGACTGCGCTGCACGCTGCTACCTGATCTACAGCAATATCCAGCTGTGGGGAGGTTTCGCAGTCGAGAGCAACTTTACGCAGGCAGACCCTCTGCTAGCTAAAACTTTAGGGAAAAGTTCTCTCGCTTTCGTTGCGTTGTTGCTGCGCTAATTAAATGCAACTTAAAGTCAATGAAAAGTAAATTAATCATTAATGGCCGCCTGAATGGAGTGGAAGAAGTCTGCTGCTGGGGGTGGGGGGGCACTTTCTATTTCGTTTTCATTGCTGATTTCATTGAGCTAATCAGCTTATTGAACTTGAGCCTCAGTGGCTGCCAGTGGCTGGCAGTGGCCCAACCACGAACGAAAAGTTGGCAATGGGAGAGTTCAGTGCTAAGTAGCTGCAGCAGCTGCTACTGCTCCTTGGAGCTCTACAAAATCAAATTCAATTTGCTGGGACAGTGGCGGGACAGCGGGCCGGACAGCGGCCGCATCTGTGGCCAGCTCCGAGAATTCAATTAATTACACAATGAGCCAGCGCCCAAGGAGGTGCTGGCGCAATGTTTTCCTTCGGGCTTCCTGCCCGGCTATAATCCCCTGACTTTCCGCTCGGCAATTACTGTACAACTCTGCTGGCATGTCTACGATTGTCACTCACCTGTGTGGGCTGCGTGGACAGCAAATCGATTGTCTCCTCGTGTTGCTTATGACCAAATGCCACAGTGGGTGTCAGTGGCTGCTGCTGTTGCTGCTGCTGCTGCTTCTGCTGGAACTGCTGCTGGTAGTGCTGCTGCTGCTGGTATTCATATTGCTGCTGCATCTGATATTGCAACTGCTGATACTTCAAGTGCTGCTGCTGTGCCTGTCCCTGTCCCTGCCCCTGTCCCTGCACCAGAGAACAGCAATAGAGAAGGATGGCCAGCACTTGGAACGTATTGGCAGCATTGCGTGCTGTTTTATTTATTGCCGACGACAGCATGTTGCCGCCGCTCGCTTCCACCTTCAATCTCTCTCTCTCTCTCTCTCTCTTCCTGTCTAGCTGCTGCTGCTGCTGCTGCTGCTGCTGCTGCTGCTGCTGCTGCTACTGCCGCGTGTTTACTTGTCTTTGGTTTCGTTCCGTTTCCTTTGCTTTTTTCTTTCCTTTTGTTGCAGTCGCCTACCAGTTGCCAGTGCAAAGTTTTCGGTCTGCAAGGAAAACATTTCGAATAAATATAAGTTCAACTTGTTCCTAAGTGTGAGACATATATACACACACACACACACACGCACACACACACATATCAAATGTGGAGCGAGATACTCGTACGGAAATCAAAAAGGAAGAAAGCAAAATGGGTCTGCGACTCGTGGAAATGACTCGCATGTCTGCCTGCCCATAACTCTTCCTGCAACAATTCTGTTGTCTTGCCAGCTAGCAGATAGGACAATGGCCGGACTCTTCTTTGACTCGCTGCATTCCACCACATTCCACCACAGCTTCTGCAAGTTCGAAGCTTGAACCCACCACACAGAGCTGTGCACGCGATTGGTTGGAACAAAAAACATTGTAGCAGCATTAAGGAACAAATCAGAGACTTCCAGCAATTAGATTGAAACGCATTCAACTTCCCATCATTTTGCATTTATAAATGGAATATTTTATTCATGTTGGGTTCATTTGAGGCCACATCTGGCCATGGCAGATCGACAATTGATGGACCAAAACTTGCACAGTTTTTAGCCAATTGCGAGCCCAACTTTGACCGAAGATGTGCTGCAGCTCTGCCATAATTCAACTCCCGGCCAAGCCATTGTTCATTTCAGGGGGGAACTGAGAGCTGGGGGGGCAGAGGTGTGTGCCGACCAAATATAATTGTAAAATTCAATGGAAAGTAATTGCAGCCTCGTAATGGAAAGCACAAAAGCAAATGGCAAATAATGTGTGCAGCTGCCCCCCTCTCACTCTCCCTCTCTCTTTGCTCTCTCTCTCCTTTCTCTCGCTCTCTTTTGCCAACTCAATCGAAGAAAAGTCTGCGTGCAAAAATCAAAAATATAATTTTCCATAATTAATGCAAGGCAAGGCAAAACGCAAACGAAACAATACACAAAACAGTTTTTATGCTTTTTTTTTATGTATTTTCGCCTGCAATCAAAAGTGGAATAAGTGGAGAGAGCGGCGGCAAAGAGAGCGCCGAGGAATGAGACGAGCAAAAGGCAGAGCAGAGACAGCGAGAGACAGTGGAAAATGGTTTTCCATTTGCTGTGTGCGGAGGGAGAGAGAGAGAGAAACGAAAAATCAATTTCACTTTTCAATTAAACGTGGAGGAAAAGCGCGTATGAGATCGTGCCAAAACGCGTTCGAAAGTAACTGAAAAAGAGGTAACAATTTTTAACATTTTGAACCACAATTTGTGCAGATTTGTCAGCAAGTAAAATGGCAGCCAGAAGTTGCTTTTCTTGAGTTTCATATTTCCAGCTGCTGGCTGATTATTACGCTCTTGGCAATGAGCAATGCGATGATGCTGGGCCCTGCCTGCTGCCTGCCTGCTGCCTGCCTGCTGCCTGCTGCCTGTGGATGTGGTTGCTGGGCCGTCGGCGGGGAGGTGTTTAATATCTGCGCACTAAAAGCGTCTGCGAAAGTTGCACTTTGATGTGGCTGGAGCTGGAGGCTGGAGGCTGCAGACTGCCGGCAGGAGTGCAGCTTCCGTAATGGATGGCCAAAGAGCTGCCAGCAATTACACGGCCAGCCCCTGCGCCCCTTTGGCCTCTTCGGCTGCATAATCATAAATTTTCACTTGCGATAGCCTCAGACCGTGGAGGGCTAAGAGCGGTGTGCAAATATTATAAATACTCGAAATTGGCAAATAAAAATGCCAGCGACCTTTTCTTTGGCGTCGGCGCTCTTAGGGAATTTCTTTTTGCATTTTGAAGCAATTATTAGAAGCGGAAAAACAAAATGTTAATGATTGTTTTAAAGCTCAATCTGTGCACAAATATCATTATGATGACTATAATTATAAACATAAGCAAAATCTGAATGCATTTTTTCATTGTTTGTGCCGCTGCAGTCGTGCGTGAAAATGCCCAAAATTATTTCCCAATTTGCTAATGAAATTCATCAAATTCGTGCACACAAACGTGGGCGTAAATATTATTTTTATTGATTTAAAAAAATTAAAAATAATAAGTAATTTTTTTGTTAATTTTTGTTAGTTTTTGTTAGCTCGCGGGATAAAATTCGAATAAGTGTTTGGCGCGAACAGAAGTTGAGGCCTTTGGTTGGCTCTTCAAATCTTTTGCCGGAGTAAAATGTACCCCGAACAAGCTGGCACACACGCACACACGCACACGCACACACACACACACACACATTGGCATTCTGTTGCAAAATAAATGTTGCTTTTTTTGTGCTTGTTGTATTGGCCGGACCGAAGGGGAATCTCAACGTTCGATGGCAGACAGCTTTTGACTTCGTTAACAAAGTTGTTTTTGCTGCTGCTGCTGCCCCACCCGCCCGGCTGCCTGTCAGTCAGCCTCCGCCCCCTTGTTTGGCGTCAATGATAGCGTGAATGATACTTTGTGTACACACTTCATTTGCACAAGTATCCGGAAATGGAAAGGGAAATGGAAATGGAAAAGGACAGGGGCCGCACGGCCACAGCGACGATCATTGCAGCTGGACTCTGGATGCTGGATGCTGGATGAAGCGAGGGACAGGGGGAGACACACATATTTACATATGTAAATGTATGAACGAATGCATTGCATGTGTGTGGTCCAATAACCATCGTCATTACAGCAGTCAGCGCGAGAGCAGCACGGCAACTGGCAACCGGCAACCGGCAACGATTGTGGATTGTGGGTGGGTGGAGGCCGGCGCGTAATTATGCAATTTTTGTGCAGAATTCATGTGAATTTAATTTGCTGATAAAACAGCACAAGGGGAGCAGAAGGCAGGTGCAAAGACAAAGTTAATTGAGTGTTTATGGCAGCAGAGAAGAAATAACAGCAGCAGCGCCATTAACAGTAGCAACAACAGAGCACAATTTACCGTAGATCAACAGCAGAGAGCAGTAACAGCAGAGAGCAGTAGAACAGCTGCAGAACAGAAGCTAGCAACAGCAGCAGCACAAAGCTAACAACAGAGACGTCAACAGACAAGCAATAACAGCAGAGCTGCAGTAACAGCCGAACGGAACTAGCAGCAGCGCAGCAGCAGAGAAGACAAGCGAGCTCAGCAGCAGATCAACAGCAGATAGGCAGAACAACAGAAGCAGCAGAGAAGCAATAACAGCAGCACAGCTTAACAGCAGATCAACAGCAGCAGCAGCAGCAGCAGCTCAAGCACAAACAGGAGAATCGAAATGCAAGTGGCAGGAGAACAGCCAAAGACACCAGGGATAAACTCTGCCCCCAAGCTGAGGTAAAAATTATAAGCTGTTCTATCCCTCCTCCCATTGCCACGTGCCCCTTAAGCGGCATTCATGGCTGACTCGTAAAATTGATTCGCTATAAATTGTCCTCCCATGTCCCCATACTCCCGCCCTGCCTTTTAATGCTCTTATAAACATTTTTCCATGAAGCATTTTAATGGGTCACAAAGCGAATTGTATGCCCATTCCAGCGGAGATTCTTTCGCCAGGGTCCCCCTCCTGCCAAGCAGCGCGCCAGCAGAGTGTAAAATTGATGATAAAAACGTGCGACGCTGATAAGACTGTCCCGGACAGGGGACAGGGGACAGGCGGAAGCTGTTGAAGCTGAACAGAACACAAAGGCTAAGAACGAGCAAAAAGCAACACAAACTGAAGAGTGGTTGGGGGTTGGGGGGATTGCCATGACACCTTGTTGCTCGTTAGGATAATAGTTGCACATTCCACACGCAGCAGCAGGAACAACAACAGCGCCAGTCCCAGTCCCACGCCCATCCCCCGCTGCTGCACTGCTTGTCATCTGCTTGGATTTACGCCTATTGCAAAGCAAATGGCAAACAAATTACAATAAAGCAAGCCGCCAGCTACAGCCCGAAAGTCGATGCGCTGCATACTCTTTGCGACTAATCATTTATGGCATGGCTGCTGCTATTAATTTGCGAGAATATTCATCGCCATGGAACTGCTTGCAGCTCGGATTACGCCACAGCGGTGGGAGCTTAACAGCGGAGGCTGAGTAACAGCGGAGGCTGAGTAACAGCGGTGGGAGCGTAACAGCGGTGGGAGCTTAACAGCGGGAGTGGGAGGCGCACACCTTGATGAATGCCGAAACACCCGCGACTGCCGCGCGCAAGGTGGCGCCAATTGGCAATCAGGCCGTGAAACGGGGCAGGAATGCAGCAAACAAGCCCCGGCCTGGCCCGCCTGCAACAGTTTCGATACTTTGAGAGCCTCGCTGCAGGATATATTCAGCCGCTGTTCAGCACAGGCTTGGGTGGGGGGGTGGTGGGGCGCCCTGAGGCCTGCTCGGCGTTGCTGTTTTGATTAAAAGCAGCCCCGGCCTTTGAGCTCTAAAACAGAACCAGCAGCAGCAGCAGCTGCCTCTGCCCCTGCCTCTGCCCGTGGCCAGTGCCTGGCCCTGTGTCTAATTTGATTTGCATTCCAACGAACTTCGATCTGACGCCGTTCCTGGCCATTGGCGCGAGGCCAGACGGGGCTTAGCTTTTGGCCGGCACTCGCTGAGACTCCTCAATCAGCGCACACTTCGACGGCAATTAACCTTTCGGCAACCGTGCACGGACTCCACCTCTGGCCTTCGGCTCTCTTCGCCGAGTTGTGGCCGAAGCTCCGCAGCCACTCAAAATGTCTGACAGCCAGGGCGAGGCATTATTCCCACAACTAATCAGCGAGACCCAAAAATCATCCGAGATAGTTTTCATCCTAGTGCCAAAAGGGGGGCGGGGACGGGGGCGGTGGCGGGGGCTGGGCTGTGGCACATGGAAAGTAATCATTAATCAAATGAGCCTTGCCGGCTGTGCCTTTGTCTCCCGCCACACACACACACACACATGTTGTGTGGCTCTGTGTGTGTTTCGGAGTGTTACGCAAAGGGAAGCAAGTGTCGCCCGCTCGCTCGCTCTCTCCCTCTCTCTCTCTCTCTCTCTCTGCGAGCTAAACCTGAGCCACAAAGCGGACAACCTGCGAGTGAAAAGGGGACCAACCGTGGTCCGTGCGTGCAGTTCGAGATGAGTCTTGGAGGAGTTGCTGCCACAGAATATGCTCAATGCGCTGATGGAGTGTGCAGCTGCAATCGTTAAGGATCAAAGTCCTCCCCAGACTCCACAGGGAAGCCGCCGCAGAATCGGCTCACAAAATGCTCACACAGCCTGCCTGCTGCCTGCCTGCCTGCTGCCTCACCTCCTCTTCCCCCCTGCCTCTCGCTGTGTGCTCTTCTCTTTCGGCTTCACCTGTCTGTGGCTCGTTATGGCCATGGGCCAACATCGGAAGCCAAGTCCAAAAAACTTTTTGTTTAGCAATTTATGTTTTCGGTTCTGCTTTTTTGTTGTTGTTTGTGCCGCCTTCTGTGTGATGCAAATACCTACATTAGCACACCGCACACACACACACACACACACACATGGCACTCGGCTTGAAGGGTTCCTGGGCGTAGTTTGGGGCGGGAGGCGGCCCTTCTCTGCCGCCACTTGATGAGGTGCAAAGAAAGAGGCAGGCAGCAGGAGGAGTGGCATGTGGCAGGATAAGGGTGCAAGGCTTTGAGGAGCATTTCGGGGGCAGGAAAGTGACTTTAAGGCGGTGGAACTAAGCGGAAGGGAGGGAATCCTTTAGCTCTCGGGCCACATTCTGCTCAAATCTATGCCCAAATATTGGACAATTCCGCGGCCAGTTGCTGCGCTGGAAATGCCATTTGAGGGCTCACGTCTGGCCCTTCCCTTGATCATATTTTGTGCGGAATTACAATTGGGGAATTGCCACAGCCGGAGATTAGTTTGGTCTGCGATTTCGGCCACTTCTGATCACATTTCAAATGGGAAAAACTTCGCGCAGGGGCAGGCCCCGGGCAGCTGTGGGCTGCTGGCAGCTGAATGTTTGGGTTTGAGTTTGAGCATTTGCTGTTGGCTTTTGTTTGGGCAAATCATGAACTTATTGGTGGCAGCTCCTCCACTTACTCGTTCGTGTTAATTAAGAGGCAACTTTAATGCTTCGCTGCCCGCTGCCTGCTGCCTGCTGCATGCAACGCGCGAGGCTTTCGACTTTCGATTTTCGATTTGCAATTTGGGCAAAGATCTGGCATGCATTTGCGGCGAGATTTCCATGGCGCAAACTTACCCAATCGGAATTGCATCAATTGGGGCAGCAGCAGGCACATAATGTGCCTCTTGTACATAATGTACCTCATGTACATGCCTCATTATGTACTCGCCTTGTGTGGCACTTCGTGTCAGTTGTCAGCCGGCCTTGAGCTGTCGCAATGTTTGACAATTGGCCATCCGACCATGCGTTGAATGGAATTGAATTGAATTGTTCATATTCCGATTACAGAATTAA
The DNA here is from genome assembly GCF_008121235.1 of Drosophila subobscura. NCBI lineage: Eukaryota > Metazoa > Arthropoda > Insecta > Diptera > Drosophilidae > Drosophila > Drosophila subobscura. The sequence goes on along the minus strand of NC_048530.1, from coordinate 16,429,885 downwards.
TGCCAATTACGTGGCAGCTTTTTGTGGATTTACTTTGCATAATTGGACCACTGCCAGCTGCGCTCTAAACTCCTTTGAGGCTCAATTCGGGCTGCACACTCGAGACATCAAAAACTGTTATTGATTTGGGAAAATCGCATGAATTAGGACAAGGCAGCAGCTGCAAAGCAAGGCAAATAATCGCCAATTGGGAGTGCAAATTGTGGCCTACAAATGTACACCTGAGTGCACGAGAATGGGCTCCAAATAGGTCCCGGAAGTAGCTTGATTTTCGGCAGCAAATTGTTGCTTTCAATTCACTTTCTTAGTACACAACAAATGGTTTGTCGCGGATTTTTGCTGCTAATAATGGGCAGAGTTTCCAGGCATTTTGTGTCGCTTGTAAAATGCGCTGCAGCCGAGCGGACCGAACATTCCCTCGACTTTTGTCCTTACCTGTGGCTGACTTCTGTGGCCGCAAAGATGATGTGAAAATTAAAAATTCCATCTAAATGTAAATAAAAGCGGCATGCAGCAAGCAGTGGAAAGCAAAGACAAGATGCGGGGGGCGGGGGAGACACAACAAAGATGAACAAAAGGAATTGGGCGACTAAATGAATATGAAGCCATCGAGCAGCAGACAAAAAGTGTGTTGGAGAGCGTTGCGTTGCGTTGCGGTGGAGAGAGCGAGCAGTGGAGAGCGTTGCGCTGGAGAGCGTATGAGGGGAAACAGCGGACAAAAAACGCGCAAAAGCGACGTCGATGGGCGACAGGGCCGAGGGGCAGCGGCGGAAAAATGCCGCCAAACGCAAACGCAAATACTGCGGCACAATTTCGCGTTTTTTTTGTTGTTGTTTGTTTTTATCTCACTTTTTTCATTTTATTTTTATATTAATTTGTTGTTGGTTGTCTGCTTTTGGGGCGCACAGACACAGACACAGACAGCGAAGCGCAGTGAAGCCTGCGGGCCAGAAATGTTGTTTAGATTTTCACTTTTGCACCCGCCTGACAAAATATCCCGCAAAGAGAAGACGCAAAGAAAAGCCCAAGAAAAAGCAAAGAAGCAGCCTAAGCATTGAGCACTTTCGGCGTCCCTTGATCAAATGAAATGACAATAAAGTATTTGCCGTTGCCAAATTACATAAATGAAACGCGAAGCAGGACAACTCCAGAGAAACACACACAAAAAAGCGAGCAAGAGATCGGCGGGGGAGGCGGCTGGGGGAACGCACTTCAATTGAATAAAACCCAAAATTGTTAGTGCAAAAATAACACAACATTTATGTACATTTTTACATGCATTTCATGTTGGCAGACAAGTGAAAAAAGGTAAGAAAATAAATCAGATTCCCATTTGATTTGCCAGCTGTTCAATTGTTGCTAAATTCGATGTTGTGTTTCATGTTCTCGCTCCGAAGATGACTTAAAGCGGCTTAAAGCGTCTCCCACTCAACACATTCCAGCAAAGCGAAGGCAATGAATGCTGAATTGCGATTACTGGGGGAATGCTGTGCCTGGAAGGACGCCTGAAAATAGTCTACAAATACATTAGGCAGCTTTGCAGGGGCCAATGGAAGTGCTTACAAAATATACTTAAATACCTTTGTGAGTGGGCAAAAACTGTCCTCGAATATATTGAAATTGCTTCAAGTTCGAGGCACTCAAGTGGGAATAATTACTGTTGGAAATGAGGAGTGAAAAGTGTGAACCAACTTGAAGCACTTCCTGCGGCTCCAATATTTATGCCCTTGAGCGTTCAGTTAATGTTTAAAGGCAGTTCTTGGCGGCTTTTACTCCCGCAAATTGCATCTTGTGGCAGCAGCAAATCCGTGCCTCAGCTCCCTGCCACCTCTCCACTTGGCACCAAGTACTGGTTCGCCTTTGGCTGTGGCATTGCCAAGGTCCGCGAATTGATCCCCGAGAGCGAGTCTGCCACAGCCTGGCACTGGCACCTAGCCACGGGCACAATATTCCATCGCTGCCTAAACGATTTTCATTAACAAGGACACCGCGTGGCAGTGGCACTGTGGCAGTGGCAAAGCTGTTTTGCCGCTGTCACAAAATTTCACTGGCAATTAGCGCTGGCAGCAAGGCGGCAAGTGGCGCAAAATATTTAATCTGCCTTTTACCGGTTTAATTAGGGGCGCCACAACGGGCCACTGGCAGCCATCAATGCTGGAAATTGTCTTCGCTTTTCCCCCCAGCCAAGACAAACTTTCGCTCAAAATCAAACGGAAAATCGCGCACAAAATGCAAACAAAAACATAAAAAATTAGCTGCAAAAAAATCACGAACCAGTCAGAGCAGGTCCAAGCTGCGGAGACGACGCCAAATGTTGCAGGTTGCAGCACTCTTCACTCCACAACAAAAAACAACAAACAAAGAAAACACCGAGCACGTCACACGTACGGGGGGTACGGGGGTTGGGGGGGATAACAATCCAAATCCAAATCCAATTCCAAAAACAAATTCAAAACAAATGCGCGACGCGGTGCAGCGCGACGCGACTCGAAGCGGCTCGAAAAACCCGCTCGAAAATACTGAACAAAGTCAAAGTCAGAGCCAAAGCCGTAGTGGCAAGTGGCAAGTGGCACGTAGCAAGTGGCAAGTTTAGCAGACACACGCGACGCAGACGCACCCGCCTACTGGCTTTCCACACTGATTCAATGATTGACTGATTGAGTCGAGAGGGTTCGATGCAACTGGATGATGCTATGCTGTGGTTGTGGATGCTTCGTTGTTGCTGCCACAATTTGCGAGACACACGAGGCACACACGCTGAGCTTTCGCTTGCAACTGAAGTCGCCGTCTGATAATGCCGCGTCTGCCACAGCCACTGCCACCAGCCACCAGCGGCGGCAGCAGCGCGGCAAACGAAGCCAAGACGAGCACGAAACAGAAACCGAAACCGAAACCGATACCGAACCTGCCCACACGAAGGCGGCAGCCGCGCGACGAACCGCTTGACGAACCGAGTCCGAGCGTGAATGCTAAAAATTGCACACCTCGTTTTTCCACTTTTCCTGAGGCACAGCAGCCACACAGAGCCGCACAGTGGCAGTGGCAGTGGCAGTGGCAAGTGCAGCGTCTGCATATTCCATCCACATTGGGGCGGCAATGGTGAAAACTTGCGCCAAAATATGGCCATGCCGGGTACCCCCAGCCCCAGCAGCCACCCACCCGCTGCCCGGTCTCCTGCTGGCTGGCTGAAATGATTACTGCAATTGCCTGTTCCGTTTCAGAGCATCAGAGCGGGGTGTCGTGTCGATTCAGTTGGCCAGCATCTTGAGGTGACCACGGCAACGGCTTGTGGGGTCGGATGCGGCAGCTGGATGGAGAGATGGATGCATAGATCCGCGTATGAGCTGAGCATGCTGATGTATGGGCCAAGTCCAAGCTGATTGATACGTCCACGACAAGTTGCAGTTGGAGTTGGAGTTGGAGAAATGCACGAGAAGCTGTAGGGAATAGATGGATAGAAATTAAGGAACGGCCATGTCTTGACATATACATAAATATGTGAATATTTACCTAGGTTAACAGTACTTCAAGTTAATCAATAAGTTTTACTCTCAATTTCAACTAAATCCGAATATTTTTGCGCTTTTAGTGTCGCACATGTTCGTTGCATGGATCCCTCTCACTCTCTGTATGCCATCGAACTACCAGTCAACAATTATGTACATATGTACATACATGTCGATCATACCGTCAGGGGGCGCTTGCTGCATGAGATCGAACGTGGATGCTTGCTGCTGCATTTGTTATTGTTTTCAAGTTGCAGTAATAAAATGATACTGAAATGTTTCTAAAAACTGTTAAATAATAGTGGAAACATATACAGGCGTATGAAGTGCACATGTAAATGGTAATTTCCACATCGCTGAGCAGCTGCCAGCGCTCATTACACGCTGCAAAGGTGTTGACACTGACCGACAGGCGGAGTGGGCGCCTCTCCAGTCTTAATATTAAACACGTAAAATGGCCCTAAAGAATAGTTTCGGCTGCTTGGATCCTTTAGCCGCATCACGTTTCCATTCACGATCAGCTTAGGGCTGAACGGGGGATTTTGCAGGGGCAAACTAAGACGATTTCAATGCAAATCCCGACACACAGGTCCCCAGCGCCCTAAAACCAAATCAGGGACAGCTTGGACACATGACGCGGGAGCCCAAGCAAGCCCGAGCCAAAACAAACTAGAAAAAGAACACACACACACACACACACACACACACACTGCACCCAGAGACAAACACACACACAGACAGGCAGGCACACACCGACAGATGGTGACAGCGATGAGGGGAGAAAAAGAGAAGAGAAACAAATCCAAAGTCAGATAAGAGTCTCTGGCGGAGGTGGGATTTGGTTTGAAGATATTGTGGGTCACTTGTGGGGGTTGCCCACGTTTAGGTGCACTTTTATCCACACACCCTCCACCTTTCGCTTTTGCTCTCAGCTTTTGCTGCTTTCTTATCGGGCGCCATTTCTGTTCACTCGCTTCATTTTAGACCGCCTTGTCGTCGCCCGTGCTCCTCCCCCCATCCATTTTCCACTAAATCTATGACAAATGTAAACAGTCGTCCCTTGGCCATGCGGGCTGTGTGGGGCGTGTGGGACAGGCATCGCCCCCCTTGTGGTCCCCCATCCTCCAGCAATGCTGCTGATTGTGTTCGCTTTTGGTTTGGCGTTTTATTTCCCCCTGGTTGCAACTTTAGATTAGAGTTAATCAGCTTAGCGTGTCACTTTGACTATTAGAAGGAGGTTGGAGTTGGATTGGAGTTCGAGTTGGGTTGGAGTTGGGTTGGTGCAAGAGCTGGGTTGGAGTTGGACTGGGGTAGGAGTTGGAGCTGGTTAGGGTTCGAGCGGGGCACGAGTTGGGCTGGGGTTGAATTGGGCTTGGGTTCGAGCTCCCGCTTTTAATTATGATTTTCTTTTGCGAACATCTCTCTTTCAGCTCTCTCCGCGCCACAGGCAGCAGGACTTGAGGAAACCCCAGGTGAACACACACAGTCCATTGTTCATGTCCTCATCCATGGAGTTGACACTGCGCCAGCCGCCATCCTGCCGCTGCGGCTGGAACTGTGACTGCGAGTGTGCGCGCAGGTGTGAGCGTGCCAGCGATTGGTTGCTCCTCTCCCGAAGCTCCAGCGCAACCAGCTGCGCCGGCTGATGACTCACTGCAAGGAAAGGCACTTGCAGCCTCAGAGGATTCAACGGGGATTCAACCACTTACACTTGCTGCCCATGCTGCTGCTGCTGTTAATTTTGAAACGAGATTTCGAACTTGGTGCTTGAATTTCTACTCTCTTTTCGTTGGAGTTTGAATTTGTTGTGCTGGCCTGCTTTTGATCCTGCTGTAGAAAGTGAGGCATGCCACATGCCACGAGCTGCATGCTCCATTAACCGGCGATGAGCTGGCGGCTGCCAATGAGATTTTCACCAGGCTGCACCATAAGTGCCATCCAAACAGGATTTTCGAGTTGTGGCAACTTAGAAAGTAACAGTGACATACAGCTGTGGCAAGTGCCACAGTTGCAACTGCCACATCGGAGCTGGAGCTGGAGCTGGAGCTGGAGCCAGTGCAGCGACATTCATTGATTGCCTTTTTGGCATTAGTTTCAATTTATTTCACTTTGAGTGTGATGGATGGCAGCAGCGACAGCGGCGAACGTGTCACAGACCCAAGCTATCAATTGCAGGGCTGGCAGGGCTGGGTGGAGCGCACTTTTAATGCCCAAACAATTGTTGCTCGAAAATAAATCTTTATCATTACAGCACAGCACAAACAAACAAACACAAACACAAACAATGGCAACCGAATTGAATCGCAAACGAAAACGAATCGAATTGAATTGGAAAATGGAGACAAGATGCTGCAGAATGGAAAAGGGAGCCACTGCCAAGCGATTCTCTGGATGCCCTTGCCGTTGGCAGTGCAGACCCCGACGGGCAGAGTGTACACCAAAGGCGAACTGAAACTCAAGCAACTTGAGAGCGAAATTGCCCAGCAATCAGCTGGTCATTGTACGGCTGGGTGGGTGGAGGGATTTGTATGGCTACAAGGAGTGGTTCGGCTCCGGGCTTCGGGCTTCGGGCTGTGCGGAATCAAGGAGCCGGCTACCACTTGACAAATGCTCTGTTCAAAAGCTGTGGACAACATTTAATTTCACCATTTAATTGGAGCATCCAAGTCGCCTGTGAGAGAGCGTGGAGCCCCACTCCTCCCTCCACCCGCACTGCAAATGCCAGGCACAGTTTGATGCCTTTATAAATTGCACATCAAAGTGCTGCTAAACGATTTCCAATTGACTAATTGCCGCTGACTTGCTGCCACAAAATATATTGGGGCTGGCACAAGCATTTATTTGGTAACCCCTTTGGGTTCAGCTTCCGTGGAGATCAATTTCTTCTCTTCCAAGTGCAGGCTGTGCAGCTTCTCTTTCTCTCTCTCCCTCTCTCTCTCTCTCTCTCTTGCCACAACAACAGCTACCCTCCGCCAGGGGGCGCACAGCGCGCGAGGAGCATTGCGTGCGTGAGAGAGGGAAAAAGAGTTTCATGTTTCCTTCACTCTGCCCATCATAATGAACCCATCTGAGCCAGATTTCGTAGTTTTTTTTCTCTCCGAGTTTTTGCCACGGATTTGGTTCCCTTGTTTGGCGCTTCAATTATAAATGCAGCATCCAGAACGCTCTGGAGAGGGTCAACAGACCCACGGGATCTCGCGTTGCGCGCCATTTGCCACGCTGGAAACACATCTGAAACACGACTCCACCCCGGCAACGTTTTGCGTTCGAAGTCGACAAATAACCGTAAACCAGTGAACGAAAACAAATCGGCGGAAAAAAAGATGAACTGAAAACGAGTGACAATACAGTGAGGCCTCGGTTCACTTTTAGCGATTTAGCGTCATGCATGGTAAATATTTATGTGGAATACAAGAGATTAAAATGTGCACAAGCGAAACACAAAATGAAGTCCCGCTCTCACCTGTCCCTGCTGCTCAAATATGCTGAAACTCCTGCACAAAAATGTCATTAGATTGAAAGGGAATGCACAAGAATCAACAGATCGCCCGCTAACCCTTTTCGAACCAGCGAGAGAGAGAGAGAGAGAGAGGGGGAGAGAGCATGCGGCAGTCGGGCGGCGCTTGCAGCCTTTTTGCCGCTCGCTTTATCCGGGAATTAGCAATATTAAAGTCGTCGCTCGGTTGTTAAACATATCAACTATTTGTAGTACAATTCATAATCTGTGCGAATTATGCGCAGTCAATATTATCAATAGGCAAACGCACCCCTGCCCCCATCCACAGGCACTAATTAGATGCACAAACACACACAGAGGTGGAGAGAGGGGGGAAGAGAGAGATTTAATGAAAGCAAAGCCGATTGTAGGCCATAAAAAATAAGCAAAATACGCGCATAAATGAGTGCAACACACACACACACACACACACAGACACAACACACGGGGGAGTAGCGAAAAGTAAATTTATTAAATGTACACAACATCCGTTGCTATTGTTAACCATATTCGTGTCCAAACAAAATGGCCAACACACACATGCAGTGCGGGGCGGGGGGGGGTATTTGGTGGGCCATGGACGGTGGGAACTCAGCTTAAGGGAACCGAAATATGCAAGCAATAAATTCATGGCGAAAAATATACCAATGCCACCGGGGTAGCCCCCCCCCCTTGCATGCAAAAGTGTAGGCGTGGTGAAATAAGATCAAACAAAACACAAAACACAACAACCCGACCGAGCGATACCCTGCCAATCGGGAGCAGTTCGTACTCCGCACGTAACGGATCTTCACCATGCATTTGCTTCTCAGAAAATACGCGAAAGAGAGAACGTTCTTTGGTAGCTTTGCGCTCTCTGGTTTTGTGGTCCCGCTTTACCTCAGGGATCAGCACGCAGGTACTCACGCGGTTTAGTGCTTTTGCAATGCAAAAACAACAAACACAACAGACACGACGCCAAAATCGTTGCTTGCTTCTCTGCCGCTGCGGCAGCCGATCAATTTGTGCATCCGAAGTTGCTGCTCTGCCGCTGCCGATCAATTTGTGCATACGAAGCTGCTGCTCTGCCGCTGTGCATACGCCGAAGCTCTTACGCTGCTCGAGATCTTTTTCTGCGACGCTGCAACGGCCTCTGCTCCAGGCTTCAGTTGTGATCGTTTGTGTTCGATTTTCAGATGTTCATGTAAAGAGGTGGGCCGGGCTCGATGCCCATCATCATTCATGGAAAACGCAAAACTTTTGCATTGTACAACTATTGGGAATAAATACCATTTCGGTGTGCACATGTACGAGAATAACTGTGCACATGGTATGCGCAGGGGACGGGAAGAGGGAAAGAGGGAGAGAGGTGTGGCTGGGTTGGGTTGGGGGAAGAGGCCCGAAAAAGTGCAAACAACTGCAAAACCATATCAATGGCAATGATGACGATGCTCCTCCACGTGACCATTCTGCGTGTACATACAAATTGGAACGTGGAATAAAAAAACACACACACACACACACACGCGCGCAAAACTTTACATTTCGCTGTACAGTGCGTTACGAAACTGCGGGGCAGCGCAGGTGAAAACTGCCGCTGAAACAAATGATAATTAATTCGGTAACCAAGATCAGAGGTGTCTGTGTGAGCTTTTTCCATTTCGTTGAATGTGACTTAATGGTAACTGCTATTCATTTCTCGCAGTGTCCATGCCCCATTGGTAAGTTGAACTTCCGCAATGCTTTATTTAATTATGGATAACTTTATTTACTGGCTACTCGCACTCGCTCCGTGTACATTCCGCATGCATCTGAAGTGTGTGCTGAGATTGTTGTAATGGAATATTTGTGTTACTCCTTGGGTGAGGTAACGTAACTAAATTATGGCCAGTTGAACAACTTTGTACATGCATTTTTCAATTAAGAGAAAAGTCGATGCCGTGCGGGAGGATGTGAGCCCCAGGGATTGCACAGAGACACGGCAGGGAAATGAGAAAAAAAGGCAATTCACATTGAAGCTGCCTCCTGCCGCTGCAGAGATAACTTCTTGACTTTTGGGCAAGTGCAAATACTCGGGGCTAGAGCGTTGTTTAAACATTAGCAAAGGAGCAGCGATTGCAGGACAGATGGCACACAAGACTCGTGTCTCCCCGCCCGACTCGCGACCGAAGCCTCTGTCCAATGTCAAGAGTGGCGGATGGGCCGACTCGGGGTTAGCCCAGGAACCTCAAGCGGAAACTGTGTCAAGTGAATGAGCGGCACAAAAAACAACTACACCACGAGGCACAAAAATATAATATGCCGCGAGAACTGCAGGCAGGCGGCCGACATTAATCTTCGAAATTTGTTTTGTGGCAGCGCTCTGGGTCCAACCACAGAAATACTTACAGAAAAAACCGAGAGAGAGAGAGAGAAATTTTTATGGGCCGCGGACTTTGGGCAAGTGACGCTTGAAATGTAACCAAGGTTAATAAGGCCAAAGGGGTGGCCGAAACGGGATTACGGCTGCGATTACGGTTACGTTTATGGCTACGGTCCACAGTCGGCGGACAGAACTTATGGCCCCTGGCAATTTAACGCTTGCGATTTTCCTCGGTGCTGGACTCCGATTGAATGCCAAATGCACACAAATTGCTTAGGGCAAAAGGGACAAAAACAAAACCAAAAACAAACAAAAAAATGTGTTGTGGCTTGCAAGTATGCACGGCGTCGGTGGGCCCACGAAAAAAAAAAGAGCAGCAGCAGAGTCAACGCAGCAGCGAGGAAGCGAAGCAGCGAGGCGGCAGAGTCAACGCAGCAGCGAGGAAGCGACGCAGCGGCGCAGCGAGGCAGCGACGCGGCTCATGGGGCCCACAATGTTATGCTCCAAGGCGCCTTTTCTTCGGCTCTTCGCTTTGGAAAGCTTTTAAAATTCACACGCTGCGCCTTGCAGCAGCAGCAGCAGCAGTCCCACCCTGATTTAGTACCATTCCCCACCCCCCCCAGCCAGCCCCCAGCCTTTCTCTTTCCCCACTTAATGCAATTTCCTTCACTGTATGTGTGTGTGTGTGCCTGTGTGTGTGTGTGTGTGTGTGAAACCCTGAGGACCGGCAGCCCCTGGGGGCTGTGGAATTTTCTTTTTGCCTTTTCGGTTTTGGCTAATTAAATTTTATGCTCGGTAATTTTAGAAGAAAAAAAAACAGCAAAAAAAAGCCTCATCAACATTTTGGCAAAAGGAGCGCGCCATTTAGGGTTGGGTGCGGACGAGGGGGGCGAGGCTGGCGAGGCAGCCCCAGAAGTTGCAGCAGAAGAAAAGCGTAGAACGAGAACGCAAATTACAGGCAATAAATAAAGCATCAACGGGGAAATCTTTGCACACTTTTCGTTGCCGCAGCGCCGTGAAGAGGGCTCCACAAAAGTGCACGCGGTGGGGAGGTTGTCCCTCAGCCCCTACACAGCACTCATAAACAACGACAGCGCTTTAATTGAGCCATGGCCAGCGAGAAAAGAAAACCCAGAAGCGCCTCACTGACACCCCAAATTAGTTAAGCAACGGACAGGGTAACGGAGAGTGCGACGGACAGGGTAACGGACAGTGCGCCGGACAGGGTAACGGACAGAGCGACGGACGGGGCTCAAAACTAGCGCGAAGGAGTCCGGGCTCTGGAATCTTGGATCTGGACCATGAACACTTCACTGGCATGAGGTACGGACACACAATAAGCACATTTGGCCATAAATAACATCTGTTCGCGCCGGGGGACACGGTAGACGACAATGAAATCGATTTTCAGGCAAAAACAATTTGAAAAATAATAAAAAACTGTCTTTTATGGTACCCGAAAACCGAAGACTTCCAGTCCTTACAGCTACTTTCTGCACTGTAGAATTGAGGGAAAGAATGGAGGCACTCGAAGTGGTGACGCGCCACTTACCGCGCTGACCACCAAGTGGCTAGTTGTGGAACTAGTTACGCGGGTAGCGAAAAGCGGGAAGTAAACTGGACAATGGCTGGAAAAGGGGGCGAGTCGGGGCCCAGACATTTATCATTTCGCACAGGCCCAGCAGGGGGGAGCACCGAATGGAGCGGAAGGATGCATTTCCCGGCAATGCATTTCCATCTTGCTGCATGCTTCCAGGCACAAAATGTACATAAAGATTGAAGGATTATGAGGCTGCTTACATAAATGCATAAATGCATGTGCATAGCTCCATGTGTGTGTGCGTGTGGCATAAATTTCATCTTTCTGGGCGAAACTCAATTACTTTTAATTGAATCAAACAATTGTCTCTGCGTGTGTAGAGTCTGGCGCTAAAAATGCAATTTTAACCAACAAAATTGCAATTAAATTTTGGTTCAATTACTTTCAGCCATTTGAACTTTTGCTCAATGCAATTAAGCCTAATTGGGCATACATTTTCAATCAAATTGGCCAGAGACTACGCCAGAGTCCACACGAGACACAGACACAGAGGCAGAGACAGGTGTGGCATGCCCCGCCCTGCCACATGATATGTGCAAAGACTTCTCGAACTTTGATAAGCGAGCAAGAACGAGTGTCACTAGAAAAAGGGGCAAGAGGGCACAGCACAACCGGGGCTGGTATTATATGTGAGAAATGCCTGACAATATGTGTCCAGGAAGCGGATATTAAAGCTCGAGAAGGGGAGTAGCGGAGAGCGCAAGAACAAGGCAAGAAAATAAAATAAAACAGCAGACAGCAGTCGCTCGCTCGCTCTCTGCTTTTCCTCTTCCTTTGGGTACGGGTTATGCCCGAAATTTCTTTGAATTTAAATTCAAACTATTTTTGCTTGCATAAATCGAAACTAGACTGAGATTTCCACTCACTCAACAGCTTAATAACAGACTTCTGACTGCCTCATTTCCTATTTTTATTTGATTTGTTTATGATTCATTCTCAGTTTTACTTCGTTCTCTAATTGATCAAGGAAGGGATTCGCAGAGTATTCTGCAGCGTGTTTCCCGCCTCGACTTGCAGCTCCTTTTTTCCTTGGTTTTGGTTTTGGTTTTTTGTTTTCTTTTTATGTGTCCAACTTTTGATTTGATTTATGGGTGGAAAAGCAAGTCATGAGCGTAAGGTCGCTGCTTTTTGTCCATCGCTGCTGCTGCTGCTGCTGCTGCTGCTGCTGCTGCTGCTGCTGCTGCTGCTGCTGCTGCTGCTGCTGCTGCTGCTGCTGCTGCTGCTGTTGCTGCTGTTGCTGCTGCCACCTGGCGTGTGTAGATGGCGATAAGACACTTACGGAACTTCCTCTCCCTTCCCCGTGCAGCCCCCGCCTGGCTGCATATCCATCTGCTCGGACTCTGGGCAATGCGATAAGGTTCGTCCCCACTCTCTACTCTTTTTTTTTCGTGTGTGCCTCAGAATGCCGAAGTGAATTGAATTTAATAGGGAATTAATGGCATGAAGTGGCACTCAAGGAGACTGACTCCTGGTGCGGCTTCCCTTCGCTTTCCATGCAAAGTGCTGCTGCAAGTTGGAGTTCGACTTTTGCCAGTTTTTGGCAGCTCCTGTCGTCCAGCTGTGCATACAATAATGGGCTTAAGCGTTTAGCCCTGGCCCAAGGGCCGACACTTTGTCGAAATTTGCTGAAAAATCACCACACAAAAGGGAGGAATCTGCTTCGATTTTCGACTTATTTGCTGCCCAAGTCTATTGGCTTTTATTTATTTCCAAGAGCTGGCATACATGCCCCGAAAAATGTACGAAATGTATGTATTTATGTACGCATTTATGTGCTGCATGAAGCTCTAATGAATGACTCTTAAATTTGCTTTTCGAACACACAAAAACATTCAAACCGCACAAAATGATTAGTTTAAAATATTATCTTTGTGTCTGTTTGGCAATTTGGATTTAAATTTCCATTTTCATTTATTTTGCTGGCTAATATAATTTGCATTGTTGTGTTTTTGGCAATTTTGAACCAATTTTCATTTGCTGCTCTCGTGTGTGTGTGGGGGTGTGTGTGTGGGGGTGTGTGTGTGGGGGTGTGTGTGTGTGGGGGCAGAAACAGCTGAAGTGTGGCTGAGCTTTTTTGTGTGTGTTGTGCACTGCATGTAACTCGACATAATTCAATTAAATGCTGCAAGTCATTGGCACTCGGCCTGGTTTTGGTTGCTTTTTCCTCCTCTTTTTTGTTGCCGCTTCTCCTTTTTTGTGATGTATTTTTTCGTGCTAATTGGTTTGCCAGTCAAATGCCAAAATCGGCCAGCCTGTAATTTGAAATTTGCTTTTGGTGCAGGGGCAGGGCCAGGGACGGGGACAGTGGCAGGTTCAATGAGTTTACAGCCGCAAAGGGGGTCAGAGCAATTAAGGAGCGGGCAGGCAGGGGGTGGGGAGAGAGCAAACCCCAAAATCAAATAAACATGAGGGCAAAAAAGCAAAGCAGAAACGAGACAAAAGGTCAACCAGACACGCGGCTCATGTCAGAATTGTGTGTGTGTGTGTGTGTGTGTGTGTGTGTGTTTGCTCGGATTTATGCCACGCCACGAGGGACAAAACAAATTGTAATGAATAATATGACAGCAGGGCAGAGCCCAGGCCATACCCTGTAAATCAGTCAGAGCAGGAGCAGGCTCCCCCCCTCCGCTCGGTTGACAAAATGTTGTGCTCAAAAGTGGCCAAATAGATGCCACTTTGTTTGCACATTATGGGTGTTATGCAAGCACACACACACACACACAAACTAAGCAGAGGCGCAGGCAGCGGCAGAGACAGCAACAGCAGCAGCAGAGGCGCAGGCAGAAGCAGAGACAGCAGCAGCGGCAGCAGCAGCAGCGCAAGCCAATCTGTGTCAGTGCCAGTGACATGGAGACAGATAGAGCAACTGCCAGTTTATTTAATTGAAATGTTCGGGGAAACCTATAAATTACATATACTAACATGCCGGCAGGCCGCATGCACAGGGGGGGACGGGGGTGGGCTTGCAGCAATAACGGGGTATACCAACCAGTGATGGACATGCACATTAGCAACTGTATTTGTATGCATATCAACGTTCAAATAAACAAAGCAGCAAAGACAGACGCAGAGGAAGAGCGAGCAGGAATGGGCCAGCTGGCTCCGCACTCCTCGTGCACTCTTGCCTGCGGCAGCGTCCGCTGCTTTTGCTCGGCCGCTGTGTCCTCAAGTGAAAGTGGCAAAAGCATCCTGCAAAGCGAGTGCATCCTACATAGATGCCACATCCCACATGTCCATGTCCATGTCCATGTCCATGTCCGGAAGTGCACTAAATAAAGTGACAACAAATAGCAGGCATTACTCTGTGCCTCCCTGTTTGGCCACACAAAATGGAAATAGTTGTACAACTGCTGACTGGCATTCCGGGCTCAGGGTCGAGAGGCTCATTCTACATATGCTGGCCAAGAATTTGACATGTCCAAGTGCTGACAGTATGGAAATAAGTGCAGTGTGCCATACGAAGCTGATTCTCTGCCGCTGCCGACAGGCGATCGTTGTGCAGTTGTTTCTCTGCCGCTGCGACAGCCGATCAATTGTGCATACGAAGTTGCTTCTCTTCCGCTGCATCGTTGCTCGCATAGGCCGAAGCCACACGAAGCTTTTACGCTGTGCATCTGCCGACTGCGCTGCCCGTTGGCCATGAGCTAAACGAAGCTGCTGCTCTTCCGCTGCCGACAGGTGATCATTTTGCATACGCTGCATCGTTGCTCGCATAGATCGAAACCACACGAAGCTTTTACGCTGTGCATCTGCCGACTGCGCTGCCCGTCGAGCATCAGCGAATCTTCACTTCGATTCGAGCCTATTCAAAATATATTAAAGGAATCTACAAGCCTGTACAAATTCTTTGTATTTTATGGCTTGAATTTGTGTCTCTGTAAGTGTCAAAATGCTATCCAGTGCAGCCAGCTGAAGCATCCTGATAAGTTCTGGTTCATCCGCTCTCGGCAATCATCTAGTTTATGTCCATTCATATGCAGGCACTCGATGGCAATGCAATGCTTGTGCCTGGCAGCTTCTGGCCACTTCTGGCAGCTCCTCGGTAGCTCCTCGGTTCAATGGTTCATTTGTGGCTGGGCCCTGCCAGGGCTGCCAAAAAAGCGCACACACAAACAGGGTGGCAAATTGGTCGAATCGATATCAAGAATTTATCGTTTAGCTGGGCAGTTGAACACGAAACCGAGTTGGAGGAGGAGCAGGAGCAAGAGCAGGAGGGGGGCAGTAGAAGTCTCCGTGTCTCTAAGAGTGTCTGCTGGATTTGCATTTGGCAGAGGCAGAGAGCCACAGTTATTTAATGCCCACACAAATACACTCCAACACCCCCAGTATCCAGTCCCCCCGTTCGTACAGGACAGACACAGACACAGAGCCAGTCGCAGTCGCAGTCGCAGACACAGTTGCAGCTCCCCAAGGGAGAATCTGCAGAGCCGCTCGGTGTGGATTGTGCTTCGGATTTTGGAGTGTAAATTCAACATTTAGTGCTGCAATTAAATTCAAGTTAACTTGAAAGCCAAAGATATACATTTCCAAGCAACTAACTGGCTCAATGGAACCTGCTTCTGGGTCAGTGGCCAGCAGCAGTCACGTCACATGCGATGTACCTGTCTACCCATCCATCACAAATATATGAATTACTTGTGTGAGACAGCAATTCGATGGCAAACAGTGGTAGATTTGTCAAGAAAGCTCGCATTCAACTTGCGTGCAAAAGAAACTTATTTGTGCTTCGGGTAGAAAAGTTTTAAAGGCATTAAAGCAGGCGCCGGCAGCGTCGTGTAGGAAAAGATCTCGGGCAGCGCAGTCGGCAGATGCACTGCGTAAAAGCTTCGTGTGGCTGCGGCCCAAGCGAGAAACGATGCAGCGGCCGCCGATCAACTGCGTTTGCACAATCGATCGAGGGTCGCAGCGGCAGAGAAGCAACTGCGTATGCACTACTGATCGGATGCCGCAGCGGCAGAGAAGCAAGAAACGTTTTTGCAGATCACGGAAAGGTAAATGCATAGAGAAGATCCGTTATGGCAGAGAAGCAAGAAACGTTTTGGGCTGTGTGTCTCTATTCCGTTGTCTGTGCATACGAAAGTCACATGAGAGAATTCTGATGGTAGGGTAGCCAATGGTCGAGGCTCTTATGGCCTCCCTTTATGTGTGCTTCTGTTTTTTGACTCTGTCGTTTATTTGCTGTGCCCATGTCCAGACACTGTCCTCTGTAGCCAGCCACTTGATTTCTCCGCACCTCCGCAGAAACACGACAGGGAAGCGGCTGAGACATTCGTCTTGGGCACGTGCATACAAAAGCCAGAGACTGGAAGGCAAATTTGTCGGGCACGTGGAAATTTACGACTGCCAAAACGAAACAGAAACTGCAACAGCAACCGACAGCGACACCAAAACTGAAACCGATACAACTAATTCAAGCTGACAAGACAGCGGGCCAGGGCCAGGCCAGGCCAGGCCAGGGCAAAGCCTTTAAGGCAGAGCCCAGAGAGAGGCCGAGTGGCTGAGTGGTACTGGCAGCCTGCACTGGAGGGTTCTTCGAGGTTCTGCGAGTGGACTGCCGTAGTTGGCCTTGTCACTCGACGTTAGACGGGGCTGTTAGCCGCAACTTTTTCTTTGGGCTCGTGTTTGGAGTTATGTTCTGATTGTGGTCCCGAAATGCGGTGTCCGGTGTCCGGTGTCCGGTCAGCGAAAACGAATTGAAAATGGCGCCACTTTAAGGATTTATATTCCCCCGCTGCGCTCCATCATCGCGCGGCATCAATTTACATACAATTTTTGTGGGCAATTTGTTATAATAAACATGTTGCTCAACAGCGGCAGCAGCTGCGGTGGCCCAGGCAACTTGTCAAAGAATTTATTACGCCTGTCCCAGCCAGCGCCACCTCCACCCCGCTCTCTCTCTATGTGTCTCCATGGCCCCCTCATCATGATTTATGGCTGCGAGCCGTTTACAAGAAAATCGTCGCTTCCTTTTTTCCCAAGCCCGCGCCTACTTAGGATGTGCCCTGGTGACGTCTTTGTCCGACTCCTGCCTGCCTGACGCTGGTGCCATAAATTTGGTCAGATATTTTTAGCGCAGAATAGAGAGCATCTCCGTTACCCCAAGCCATGTAAGTACACCCTGTCCCAGCCATCCTCTATCAATTACGTAATTTCCCTCAGGTGCGAGACATTTCCATCTTACAATTCTTCCATTGACTCTACTTGATATTCGTTGATGGACAACGATGATGCCGCGCCGAAGGTTTTGTGTCTGATTAAATACTTAAAGAGGCAAACGATAGTTTGCCTGCCAGATTGCTCATTTCACCCACTGTGCTGTGTGGCTTGTGCTGGCCAACAAAGCGTTGCTAACCCAATGCGATTGTCAATTAGAGGGAAGCTGTTACAGGCTTTTGGGGTTTGTAATAGGATCACAAGCGATTTCTACGGTTGGGTAATTTAATAGAAAATTAGTGGCAAATAAGGACACACACACACACACACAAACCGGATGGGCTTGTGGTGGTAGCTCATCCCCAATGGCCGCTGTTCGACTCTTTAAACACTGCCCTAAAATTCATTCATTTTACCAGCAGAAAAACTTCCCCTCCACAATCCTTTAAGGACTGTCATTAGAATTTGAGAAGCCGCTGCATACTTTGAGGCGCAATTAGCGACAAACTTCAAGTGAAAAGGCTCTTTGGGTTTGGGGGGAGGTGCTGAACCTGTCGAAATTTCTGACTGTTATGACAATCACGCAGCCGCTATCTCTGCCACCATTTGGTTACGTCCCATCCCCACGATTATGGTTATTTTATGCCAGTGCTTAAGCTCAGCAGGAGGCGGCAACCTCCTCAGCAACCAAGGATAAGTTTCCACCCCGCCCCACTTCACCTTTGGGTGGAGACTGAGGCCCCTTCATGGAATTGGTTTTTGGGTAGCAAACACTTTGTTAAATCCATGCATAATGAACCAAGATTATCGTGGACTTAGCTCTTGCTGTGTTTTTGTTTCGAACTGTTTGGGCAGACACCAATTGAGTATTTATCTAGACAACACAGAGACAACAGACACGAAGTCACAAGCGAAAACGCTTATTGCTTCTCTGCCGCTGCGGCAGCCGATCGATTTTGCTTACGAAGCTGTTTATCTGCCGCTGCGGCGGGTGGCTGTGCAAGGGCCGAAGCCACACGAAGCTTTCACGCTGTGCATAGACCACAGCCACACGGAGCTTTTACGCTGTGCGGGTGCCGACTGCGCTGCCCGAGATCTGTCTGTTGGATGATCTCTTCTAAAAGCTGCTGGCCACTAATGCAAGCTACATACTTCCAATTCGAAATGCGAAAAGAGCAACCACACACAGACACATGCTTGCATGGACACACACAGGCAGAAGTACTCGCAGAACACACGCACGGACAAACGAACACACGAACACACCTACTGTGGAGTAGGACCCGCATGCCAAGGAGCGCCCCTTTGGCAACGCTTTTATGCCTGCCAACTACTGAAAGTGCTTCAATTAGCGCTCTGATGAACTCTGATGAGGCCAAAGTAAATTATCTGCTAATTGAAGTATGCCTCCTCCTGTCAGTACTCTCTCGTTCTCTCCATTTGCGCGGGTAGGGGTAAGGGCACATGTGCGTAGGTGACAGAGCAACTGGTCATAAAACTCCTTCGCTGCAGGTAGTGAAATCACAGCAAGAAAAATATTCTCAAATAAAATTATACATAATTTGAGTCGTATAAAAAGTATGCAAAAGGTGGCGTGGTAGTAGGCCAGTGGCTCGGGCGGAAGGGGGGTATCTAAGTGACTCAATCGAGAATCGAACTTAAAGCAACTAAACCGTGAAATACTTATGTCCTGCTTTGCTGGTACAAATCTTTGGCGTGTTGTCCCCCCTGCCATGAAGCTGCTGCTACGCCCATTGACATGTTCCGTTGGCTCCTTCGCTTGCTCACGTAGAGGCCATAAAAGAAGCTTCGCATATGCAGCCGGGTATATAATAAAGCACGGGAGGCAATGAGCCTCATCATCATCAGCGGCAGCACCAGCACATATGTACATACATAGCAGCAGATGCATGAGACATCCAGCACTAAAACAGTGCGAAAGACAGAGCGGTTGAGAGAGAGGGGTGAGAGACAGACGACATTTGAATGCCCTACGCCATGAAGCATCACCACTTCAGAGCCAAAGGAGAGTCATGCGAGCGAGCGAACGACACAGTGAAGGGATCGTCAACAGCAGGGGAGAGCATCTCGAGACGCTCCCTCGCCCAGACACGTGCCACGGACATGCGGAACTGTGAAATGGAGCAATTCCAGGTGAGAGGTGAGGAGTGTGGCTGGGAATGGCTGGGAAATGAGTCGAGTCTGACTCGAGTCATTCATTTATGCACTTGCTGGCTGGCTCATGCGAGTATTGTTGCTCACTTACTCAAATGTTATTAAGTGCCATGAGGCACTCTCTCCCACCACACTCCACACTCGTGTCTGCTGCTTTAGCACTCAAAACCCACCAGTCACACTGCGTGTGTGTGAATCCTGTTTTGATTTTGGGTTTGTGTCAGCTTTTGGTTTTCAAGTCCTGCATGCAACTTTAATTTTAATGCAACATCCAGCCACACCGAGTGCACCGATGGCATCCTCCAGAGCACACATGGGTCAACTCATCTGGTTGTTGATGGTCGTGGTCATGGTTTTGCTGCTGGTCGTAGTCCTAGTCCTGGTCCTGGTCCTGGTCTGGCATGCACCCTTAAATCTCCTAATCGACATTGACGGCCACAGTTGGCCCGAAAAATGAAATCCGTAAAACTTTTACCAGTTGCATTTAGAAAATGTCCTCTGGCCCAGGGCCAACGCAGCAGCAGCAGCACCAGCACCAGCAGCAGCAGCAGAGGCGGCCATCTCTAGACACGACGGCCATTGAGGCTACTGTCGGAGACAAGGCAAAGCCGGTGGGGGAATTAAAATTCTGAATGGAAAATTCCAACTGTGCACCATGTTAATGGCAAATGGCGTTCCGTTCCGTTCTGCTCGCACTTGTCCTCGCTGCCAAAAGTTCCATCTTACTCTCACGACTGCTCTCTCTCTCTCTCTACCAACGAAATGATCCGGTGGAGACCGTCTCCATCTCTGTCGCCGTTTCGGTCTCCATTTCGTTCCCCGCCGCTGGCTCCGTCTCTGGCTCCGTGTCGGTCTCCATTTCATTCCACGTCTCCCGTTCCCGTTCCCGTACCCGACTCGGTCCGCGTCTCCGTCTCTGTCTACGCTTCGGTTTCGGTTTCAGTCTCAGTACACGGGTGCCAACAGCAAAGGGACGGGGCGGCAGCAGCATACGAAAATTTATTACACTTGAAATAGCATATACATACACACATACATACATATGTATGTATGTACATGTGTGCATGTGACTCGGTACATAGGAATGCAAGTACGAGCGGGTATCTCGAGTATGCATCCTGAAGTAAAGCTTAAAAGTGTGCGTACGACGTAAGCCAATTTTCTGGGAGAACGTTAACAGCCCGAAAATGCAATGAACTCCATGAAAGGGGGGACGCACACACACACGCACACACACAGCTACATACGCACCTTAATGGTTGAACTTTTTGGCTTGGGTAACATTTCACTGGGAACAGTCAGCGTCAAATGCGTCATGCAGCAACTTCCGACAGCGACATTCGCTCGCATTTCTAATTCGATTATTCAGCTGGCGGGGTGGGTGGGCAGGGGAGAGCGAGAAGCCAGAGCATGACGTCACTGCAGACATTGGCGTGCAGCTACCGAGATTTCATAAGAAGAAATGTACGAAGGGCCGCCAGCGATGCTCAGCCGCGGAATCATATTGCCAATCGATTGATCTCTCTCTCTCTCACTTATACGCACATGTTTACTGTGTGTAACTAGCAAATATTCCATGCCAAATGTTAGTTAGTAATTAAACAAACCAGCGTCAAAGCTAATCGAATCGATGGGCCACCTCATAATCGTTGGGTCAACATAATGGGGCATGGTGTCGGGGTGTGTGTGCCGCAAACACAGTTCAAATGACGCTCAACCTCTGAAAGGGGCAGCAAGCGAAAACAAAAACAAGTGGAGCGGTGGTGGGTGCGGGGTGCGGGGGAAAGCAAAGTGTTTGCTCTGCGCGGTTCGTTTGACAGCTCACACATTGCACACTGATGCGGTTCCTGCCTGCACACTCTCTCTCTCTCTTACTCTCTCTCTTACTCTCTCTCTCTCTCTCTGTGTGTGTGGCTGAGCTGCCTGACAGTTGGACGTCACTTACTTACGCTAATTAAAACGACTATCGCGCGCTCATCCCCCCGCACAGCACTTCGTCCCTGTCTGTCACTGTGGCAACTTTGGCGCAAACAGATGAGCGCAGCGCTGCCGCACAGGACAGTCTCTCCCCCCGCCACTGAAAAACTGCATCCAGCTGTCCGGGATGCTGTACGTGCTGCTTGCAACCCACCGAAGGTTGCATTTAATTTCCGCTCTGTTGAGCGGCAACTCGGTTGGGTATCGACGACGGGTTTTCAGCTGGCGCATGTTAGCAGCCAGCACAAGTAGCCACAGTTGACAGTTAGCCAGCTCTCCCAAAGCTCTCTCCCAACCGCTGCTGTCGTCAGTTAAGTTCTGCAGCAGACTGAGGAGCAGAGTCACAGTCACAGTCACAGTTCCACCCCTGCCCCAGGGAGGATCCTTTATAAAACGTTCAACTGGGAGCGTTAACTCTTCTTATTCTTCTCCTTGACTGCTGGCAGCAGCTTGGGAGTTGGTCCTCTGGCTGACCCTGTCCACAGCTGACTCCGCGCGGACATTGGGTTCTCGCTTTTCGCCTTTTCGTGCACTCACTGGCAGGGAGTTCTGGTCTCTGGTCTCTGTTCTGTTGCTGCCCACACCTCCCCGCACCTGAATGTTATGGAATCACACGCTTCGCTGCTCTTGCGGCGACAGGAGTTAGCTCTGCTGGACTGGGTACTGCGGGTGGACAGGTGAGTGGTTACAGGGGGGCATGGGTAACCAAGTCCACCCTTGGTTTACCTTGACTCGGATATGTACAGCTGCCGGGAAAATAAACTTATAACTCGACTTGTTTGACTAACGAATTTAAGCGACTTTTTCCCCCGTTGCTTCTTCTCTCTCTCTCACTCTCTCTTTCGCTTGCTTATTCTGCTTTCATTTCATTCTCCTTATTCCTGTCTCCCATGGCTGCTGGCTCCTCTCCCACACTGCTGCTTGCTCCACCTTTTGCACTGCTTCCTTCCTCCATTTCCATTCCTGGATTCTGCCATCGCTTAACTCTGCTTTGTGATTTAATTTGCAATTTGATTGTAATAGATATCAAAGTGCTCGTAGTGGTAAAAGATTTTCACTCTCTCTCTCTCTCTCTCTCGCTGTGCCGCTCCATTCCACCGTCCCGTCTCTATTGAGGTTCACTCTCTCTCTCTCTTGCTGCTCCTCTCCACTGCACCGTTTCTATTGAGGTTCATTGTACCCGCGCGCACAGTGGCTGCAATGACAAATCTAGCAGGAACAATTTTGCAAATTTTGAAGCAAAAGTTAATTATGTTTTAGAGTTGAAAGTGTTAAAACTGTTAAAGTGCCAACTGGTAACTGTAATCGGAACTGTGAACCTCATCGCTGTTCTCTTTTCCTTCTCTTTTTTCGCCTCTTGTCAACGCTCGGAGCAGAGTAGGGAGAGAGCGTGGGCCTCCCACTCCGTTTGTTGCTCTTGCATGCATCGCTTTACGTTTTATGCATTTGTTATAAAATGACAAAACTTTTGTCATTAGGCCTGTTAAATAATAAATTATTTTGAATACAAGCTGACATGGAAAAAGCAAAGTGTTCTGCAGAGTTTCGGGGCAGATGTGTGAAGCTCGTGCTGCTGACCCGAGGCACAGAACTCACACATGCACGGGCACGGGCACGGGCACGGGCACGGTCCGTGCCAAGAAAAACTTTTCTGACTCGTCCAGTGTTCAGCATCCATCGTGCGCTCTCCACGGAAATAAGATTTATTAGATATGGTAATTATGCACAAAGTCACTCCACACACTGTGTGGGCAAAAAGTGCGGACTGTGAGCTGTGGCTGTGGCTGTGCCTGGATGTGCCAGCCTTTATTTAAGGATTGTTTTATGAGCATATGTGGAACGCAGCTTGTTCAATGCTCAGTACTGCAATAAATCAGCTGGACTCCAATAACTTTAACAGCCGAACAAAGTCCATCCCAAAAGTATCACGAGCAAGCGGTGGGGGAGAGAGACTAGCTGGATCACTCGATAAATCGGGTGCATCAGAGTACAGACACCACTAGAAATTTTATTATACATAAATATCTCTACCAAAGACTAATCTAGCTTGTTCTTTCTGTCTTTATTGGACTCTAAATCGTTGATAATCGCCGTTGTCGTTGACGTGGTCGGCGCTATCGTGCTCCTGTCATCGACAATCGTTACTTCTTCACAGTCCGAATGTTCGAACTGACCACCTTCCATTCTTGGTGGCTGGCCCCTGCAGAAGGGGCAGCTGCAATGAAGGATTAACGATTAGTGTGTGAAATGTCTTGAATGATTACAAATACCAACCTGGGCTCCTCCGCTATCACTCTGCTGCGCACAGGCCGTATCGGGGGCAGACTTATTTGCTTGTACAAGCACTGCAAGCGATGAGCCACACAGAGGACGGGCATGAGCAGGAAGGCGGCTATGACCACGCTGATCCAATAGCCATTCTGCAATTGGATCGATCGATTGATCAGTGAGTGAGCAAAACAAACCAAAGAACTGCTTACAATGGGATCCACCATGCGATTGCACACCAAATCCAGACCGTTATCGTATATATAGCTGAGTGGCTGACAGCGACCCACAACGTAGTTGGCTTCGTGGACTACCATGCGGATGTACGTGTTGATCTGTTGGTCAACCATTTCGGTTAGGTTCTGGGCCAGTGTGGCCAGATATGCCGTCCCCTTGGTCTGTATAAATTTCTCAGTATCAAGCACCGACTGTCTGAGTATTTTTATGGAATCGCCGAGGTTGTAGTTCTGGTACAGTAAGAGCTTATCAGCTTTGCGCAGTGCTTTGACCATTGTTGCAACATCTCTGTGTATAGCTGCATGAAACGCTCTCCTAAACGACTGCAGACTCACGTACTCGTTCTCGAAGGCCACCTTGGCCATGTGGTAATGACGAGCCGACAGTGAGCGCGAGAAGCGCAGCAGATCCGCTTCGAGCTGTCGCAGATCCATGGGCGTGAGTTCGGGGCAAATGGATTCGGTGAACAGGCGACTGTCGTACAGCCCCACAATGTTCGTCTCCGACTTGGTCAGAAACACATCCCTCTCGTACGCTGTTAGCAAGTATGTTTTGGATAGATCCAGATTCGGATCAAAATTTCTGTCTTGCGGTGTCGTCACGCGCACGCGCAGCAAATTGTCCACGTTGTAGATTCTCTGCTCGCGCAGAAACGGAAACAGAAATTGCTCCCCCTCGCACGCCTCAATCACTGACGACAAGCTCATGGGTGCGGCTCTTTCGCGTTGCGACGAGAAATACTTCTTCAGATCGATGTGCGCATCCAGCTGCCGGAGCAGCGCACTCGCCTTCTGCTGCCTGAGTGGCGCGCAGGCGCCTTTGTATGCCACCGAGCCGATAATAAAGTAGAAGAGGCCCACAATCAGCATGGCGGAGATCACACAGAATATCAAAATCATGGCGCTGCAATCAAACAAATTTAAGTGGAGGATGGTAGTGAATTATTTGCTTACAGTATGAGAGCGTAGGAGCCCAGCTTCATGGTGAAAAAGGAATCGTTGACGCCTGTGACGCGCGGAGCTAGGCAGCCGAGAACCAGAGCAACAGTCAGCACAATCAGTATCTGTGTGGAGCGATAGATAGAAGCCTGCTCCGAACGATTACTCAACCTGCAATACAAACCGCAATCACGCACACGGAGATGTAGAGGACCACGTAGTAGCGCGTCTCATTGAACTTATCGTAGAGATCCTCGAAGGCACGCGTCGCACGGAGAGTGCCCAAGTGAATGTCACTGATGACCACATCGATTATTTCTTGTAATTTTCGCGACTCGCCGGCAAAGAGAATGCCGCCCTTGCGTATATCTCGGATTATCGGCGGCGTCACACGCTCCAGCTCATCCTTGATCTTTTTGCTCACCGCACGGAGACGCTCCAGCATCAGATTTGCTCTGTACTGGTCCGGAAGGAAGACCACCATCATCTCATATCTGATTTTCCGCAAACTGGGTGCCTATAGGGGGGGTTGGGGTGTTAGCGTAATATTCCAGCATTTAGGGGAAATTGTATTCACTTCGTCCAAGTGCAGGCATCTGGATGTGTCAATAAACTCAATGTCGGCATTGCGTAGAAATTTCAGGCATTCCTTACTCCCACAGAGCACCGTTGCCGCAAAGTTTATTTTACGCTTCACGCCGCGCAGAGCTGTCAAAACAAAACGAAACAAAAGCAAAAGAGAAAGGAAGTAGCAGATTACGCTGTGCAAGTTCCGTTAGTGTTTAAATGTGGGCTAAATATTTGCAGGTGCCCTCTCTGTACTGCCGCCACCCACATGTTTCACAGAGACAACAGAAAAGACTTGCTTCTATGCCAAAACGGATCTTCACCATGCAGAGAGAGCTTTACTCAGAGAGCAGCACAGCGTCAGAGTCAGCGAGAGAGAGTGTTCTTTGGCACCTTTGCTCTCAGCGGTCGGCATGCAGGTTCTCACACGTCAACAGACACGAAGCTAAAAACGTTTCTTGCTTCTCTGCCGCTGCGGCAGCCGCGCAATTGTGCATACGACGCTGCTTCTCTGCCGCTGCGACGGTTCGCGGTACACGTAGCTTTTACGCTGCTCGTGTGCCGACTGCGCTGCCCGAGAGATCTTTTTCTTTTCTTTCTTTCTTACCTTCTCTGAGAACGAAGGTGTCCCGCAGCAAGTTGTTTTGCAGGGATACAGTGTCGCCCGTATCTACTACCGCCTGGTAAACATTGTTTAATATCCGTGCGAGCTCCGCCATGGCATTGCCTTCTGCCACATCGTTCAAGTCTCTAAACAAATGATTGGGTGCATCTATGGTGGGTAAAGGACAAAACATTACATTGGCGATGGAAAGGCACGGATTATGCTACCCTTGAGTGTGGCTACCAATTGGGTCTCCATCTCCTCGTAGTTGCTCACAAACAAATGATGAACGTGATCGCTGACATCCTTCAGGAAGTTGCAAGTGTCCACGCTGCCCACTTCCAGGATTTGCTTCGTGGTGGTGAGCCCCCGCTCCAGCATGCCATTCGAGAGGAACGCCAGCACCATGCAGCAGCTGTGGAGCAGGCCAATAAGCATGCGATTTGGGTAATACCTGACCCCGTGACCTTACCCGATCAAAGCAATCATCAAGCCCAAACAGGTGCCCAAGACAACGCGTCGCCGCACATTAAGATGCGTCTCGCAGGCCGGACAACCCGCTCGAGTCTTGCAGCGAAAGCAGCAGAGGCAGAAATATAAGACGCTGATGACACACACACACACATACACACAAGAGAGAAAATAAGTGAGAGCACAGCACACAGCAGTGCCAGAGATACTCACCCTATAAAGGGTATGGCGAGAATGAGTGCCACCTGGACAAGCACCCAGGCCCACATCAGCCAGTAGGCGTTCAGCCACTGGGCCCAATCTTCTTTATCGACTTTCGGGCCCAGCTTCATGTTATCCGTGCCCAAGAACTTGATGTAGCCTGCAATCGAACATTCAGACACAACATGTGCTGCACAACATGTTGCACTCACCCCTGGGTATTGTCGGATCCATGGGGAACATTTTGTCGAAGAAAGTGCGTGACATTTTGAACACAATATCCACCCACATGCTGGGATTCTTCGTTCTCTGTGAGTAGTTCGTTGTGGGCACAAACTTCGTGAAATGAACTTCCTCAAAGTGGCCCTGGCCCATTTTCTCGTGGGTGGTGCCATGCCCTGAATATCCATTGCGCCAAATGTACGGCTCATCCGGTGCGCTCCATGACTTCACCGGCGTGACCAACACAAACAGAAACAGAGCGGCGCAGATCCTCTCTTTCATCATGGACGACTATCGGCTATCGCAAGTAACACATTTAATTTTCATGCAAGGAATCATAAGCAGCGAAAGGTTGTCCACTCTCCGTGATATTTGAGTCAACGAAGGCCAACTGTAAAATTGTTTGTGTGTTTTTGTTGTCAAATGTTTAGCTATTTGTTTACCAGTTGGCACAGAAACTACTGAGATGCGAAAAAATGTCTATGGCAGATGTATTTCAGGTAGCAGAATAGGAACCGAAAACTGTTGGTACTCAGTGTAAACATCAGGCGACGCAGTCGTTTACCGTTACCCTTCTCTCACATGCCAATATCATGTGGTAGGGAGAGGAGGAGATGCCGATAATGCACAGATGCTTACATATGTATGTATGTATATGCTTACACGCATGAAGCAACTATATAAGGAGGTCTTGTCGTCAAAAATACGGGAGCGTAACAATGCTGTCAATAAGTGCGAGTGAAACGACAATGGAGTGTGCGCCCAACCTTCCGCGTCGACAAGCAAATGTTAGAAAATACGAGGACGAGGAACGCTGCCGACGACGAGACCTCCTTATAGTTTCTTCATGCTTACACGCATGTAAGCTTAAAGCTCCTCGTTGGTGGCATATTTCCGACAAGTCGATGCAGCAAAAGCAGAAATAAATATAATTATTAAAGTACACAACGGTCTTGTGTTCTAATACAACTAATTTCTATGCTCCAAATTGTGTACAAAGCAGCTAAGAATTTTGTTATTTGCTCCACAAAAGAAGAGGCCAACTTCAGCTGCAAAGTTTCGGCAAAGTTTGTGCTCTAACGATAATGTCACAAACCGCATATTAAAGACGCAATTTACAGCTCACTAGTTGCTAACTAATTACCAAAATTACCTCAGAGTGTGAGGGCAGCACAGACTCCAGCAAGAGGCATTAAGCCCGGCTAAGAAACCAAAGAAACAAACTTTTGGCAAGTGCGAAAGTAAAAAACAAACAACTTGGGACTCGGGTGAAGGCAAAAAGGGCGCTGCAGCTGGGGGCTCGCTGTTGTCTTGGCCAAGACAAAGGGTAAACATTTTGAGCGAGAAAAAGAAACTTTTGCAGCGCAAAAACCCATTCGGATGCCCAGCCTTACCAAAGGGCAGAACATTTTTAAATGATTTTTTGTTGCACATATCAAATTTTGATGATAAAATCAGGTCCCCATCCCCAATCAGCAGACTATGGCTCGAAAGTTCCCATTGTAAGTTTCTTCCAAGTCATTTTGTCTCACTTTCAAGACTTTAATGCTACAACACAAAATGTGTCTCAGTTGCTGCCCACTTGCAGAAACAAAGAGAATCCCCAGGCAAATACAGCTGCACAGCCTGAGGGCATCCTCCAACTGCCCTCCTCTGTTTTTGGTGCAAAACTGTTGGTGTCTGCCTTGGCATTTGATTGTTTGTCGATTTATATTCTCATTATGTTTTCGCGCTTGTTTTACCAGCGCGCAAACCAAGCCAAACCGAAGCGAGGAGAACTGAAGTGAAGTGAAGTGAAGCGAGGCGAAGCGCATTTGCGAATCGTGTCTGGGGGTGCCCTGTCGGGTGTCCTTTGAATAATGCCCGGCTATACATTGTGGTCAACGGGAGACGGCAGCTGGCAGCTGGCAGCAGAGGATAGTCGGCCCAAAGTTTCCTGGCAGGGAGGACGCCATTTGGCCATCAACTTTTTTGCTCGCTGCCGCAATTTGGTGTGTCCTGGCATGCTTCTTACAACCAAACTGCTTGTCAATCACTGATGTCGACCGCTTTTTATGCTCGCTGGGACACTCATCAATTAGTCAGCCTCTAATTAAAGAGTGTCGCAAAGCGGAGAGAGTGCCAAATATTAAAGAAGTTTCCGCTCGGCGGCTGCTTCTGCTGTTTGCAACATTAAAATTCAACCACATGCCTGAAATGAAATCGTTGCAGCACGCTCGGCTCGTATCTGCATCCCAGTTGACTTCCGCTTTCAAGCTGTTTGAGAGGAAAGCGAGACATATCGCATTTCGGTTCGGTTCGGTTCGGTTCCCAAAAGCCCTCCCTGGACGACGGCGCTTGGCCCTGGACCTGCCAGCGGACTGAAACGTTTGCGGTTCTCGCTTCATAAACAATTTGTGTATATTTCATAAATATTTTTATACAAATTTCTGCCTTTCATGGCGATATTTCCATGGCGGTTTCCATGTTTTATTTGCCAGAATTACAGCTTGCAGCCAAAGGATCAACTTTTTTACACCCCCCACCCCCCATGTTGTGAGTGTGGCAGAAAGTCAACTGCATATGTGTCTGGAGACAGGAGACGGCAAAAGAATGTGTCGAAGAGGGGCGTGGTGGCGGGCGGGAAATGACTGAAGCGAAGCGAGGCCAAGGCAACTTTTTATACACTTCGTTGCAGACTTTCGACCAGAGTCCATGCAGCACTCCAATCAGCACTTTCGAATGAGCGGAATATTCAAAATTTGCCTGCGAAGCCAAGAAACGAAGCGGCTGTAAGTGCATTTGATTTTTTTTAATTTTCTCTGATAAGATAATGCCAATCGAGGGTATTTTCCTATTTGGGCAGACAACTTCTTTCATTTTCGACAGTAGTTGTTGGCTCTGTGAATCCTGTCCGGCAGACATGTGCGTTTTCCACACAGGACACGGACACAGGACACGGACACAGGACACGGACACAGACACGGTGAAAACTGCAAGCAGGGGACAGAGGGCCACATGGACACACTAGTGCCAGCAGAAGTTGCTGTACCCAGGGCCGCCCTCCCAAGGGTCATGTTTATCTTGCGCTTACACTGAAAATTCCCTTAAACTTCATTCATTCGATGCTGCTGCTGTTGCTGCTGTCACGGTTCTGCTCTGTTGCAGTTTTTCCACACAGTTTGACCCCTTCCCCCACACCACCAAGCATTTTATTGCCCAGTTTTCGTGCAATTTGTCCTGACCGTGGTCCACTAACTCCCTCTGCATCACCCCACACCCTTTCAGGCAGCAACAGAATTTTACATTTCATTGGACAAGGCAACAGACCAGCGACGCATCGATGACGCACCATAAAGCAGTTTCCCTTTTTTAGTTTTAAGCTCCTTATAACGGAAATTCACAGTTTCAGTTGCAGCTTTTCACCACAGTGCGTGCTGCTAGGCGCAAAGCTGCGCTTTATGCGTGTACTTTCGGGCGCAAAAGCTTTGGCGGGTTGCATTCCACCACACTTACAGTTCGAGGCAGTGTCAGACCAGTGAAAGATCACAACTAGAAATGATTAGCGTAGAAATTAGGGTTGAGGGAAAAGGAGTAACTATATCTACGCATAGTAACCCCTAAAGCAATGACTTTACACAGATATTCACCACCCACTACGTGCTTTTCCCCATGGGCAGCAACTCGCGTGCTGCTAGGCGCTAACAGGCAGCTAACAGTAAGGAGCAAAAGCTCTGGCTAGAGACAGTTCGAAGCACGCGCGCCACGTCCTGCAATGAGATTTCAAAATAAAAACAATTTTTGGGTTTGTTCTTGCTTAGGTTTTTTGCTTCATTTCTTTATTTGTTTCCCGCTATGCTGTTGAAGTTTCTATCTGCTCTGGCAAAAATAAAAATAAAAATAAATCATAAACAAATGGTTAAATACTTTTACGGATTTCTCAACAAACTGTACATATTCTGTACATTTTTTAACATAATTAATGTATGTAATCATAGGCTTTACATAGTTCCAGCTTAATTGCCCACAATCTGTGTTCTGGTAGCGCTCTTTGAGTAGATGTCTGTGGGCTTGCGTAAATACGAAAATACAAATGATTTAAACAAAGCGCCCAGATATTTTAATAACAGCACAAATTAATGTTTTTGTTTTTTGTTTGGGAAGGAATTGAAAGAATAAAATAAAATAAATATTTTCAATCAAATGCCTAATGATAATAATAATAGTTTATGTTTAATTATCTTAGCAAATAAAAAAAAAATTAAAGTTGATTAAATCCATAAAACGGATATTCCAAATATTTCACACAAATATTTATGTACATATACAGTCTGTATATAACTTAATCATCTTATGGGTATTTTTCTGTTTCTTCCTTAAACACTATCTATCGAATCGATCTCTTTTTTGTATGTTTTAAACATAGTTTTTTTTTTAAGTTTTTCGTTTTCTTAATTTTTGTTCTTTGTTCTTTGTTTTTCCTCTTCAGTTGTTTTGTTTTTAGTTGTAGCTTTTGTGTTTATGGTAAGATTTGGAAATGGTTCAATTATAAAAATTGCTTAGATCTTAATACACGACGTTCCGCTGTGAACTCTCGGATGAGCGTGCTGATAGTTAGGATCGTTAGCCAATGGAATCTCTCAATTTCTCACTGCCACTCATTATTACTTATTATTTTACTATTTCTTGACTCACTTTCTCGCATCGCTGCTCTAGATCTAGTTCTTGTCGTAGTTTTGGTTGTTTAGTTTTCCTTCGTAGTTTTTTCTTTTTGCTTTTTAGATTTAGTTTGTTGCAGAAATTTAATTTCTTGCTTACAATTTACGAGTTATTTTACATATATATGGATTTATATATAATATTTCTTTACATATGTATATGCATGTAAATATTGCTAGTAAAAAAAAAGGACTTTCTTTCATTCGAATATCTAATGCGCAGTCGAGAGCAAACGAGAGCCAAAAAATGCTGCGTGGCGGCTTGGCTTCTGTTCTGTTTTTTATGTTTTTTGTTTGTGGTTTAGCATTTTTGTGTGTGTGGTTTGATAATAAATTGTAATCAGTTCTTTGAGTTCTCATTTGAAAATGTTCTACGCGCAAATTCAAGTAGCCATTAAGATAGTTAACCTCCAACCTCACTCCATCTGTTCCATGCAGCTCTCCCACTCTCACTCTCCCTCTCTCTCTCTCTCTCTTTCAACCTCTGCCTGTCTGCCTGTGTGTCGATTATTTGTAGTGGCATATAATGCCCAGAAATTGTTTTAGTTAGCCTACTTAAGAGCTAATCCAAAAAAAAA
This sequence comes from Drosophila subobscura, assembly GCF_008121235.1. Taxonomy (NCBI): domain Eukaryota; kingdom Metazoa; phylum Arthropoda; class Insecta; order Diptera; family Drosophilidae; genus Drosophila; species Drosophila subobscura. The sequence continues at coordinate 16,397,854 of NC_048530.1, read as the reverse complement.
TAGGTATCCATATTTAAGATTAATTAATAAATAGCTTAATTCTACAACTCAAATTTACAGTTGGATATTTGTTGGGGCTTCTATCTCGGCCGCTCTCAGAAGGGAGCATCGCCCGCATACCACGGATGCACCCACGGCGCCGATGGCGGTGGCGTCGGCGGATATATCGTCGGCGATGGCTGACCGTGCGAATGATGCGCTGCCGCCGCAGCCGCTGCTGCTGCCGCCGCGGCCGCTGCATGATGGTGGGCGGCCGCCGCCGCTGCCGCATGATGATGATGATGATGCTGATATGGTGCAGTGAACGCTGCCGCCGCTGCGGCCGCTGCATTGCCGTAGTAGGAGGCTGCGGCCAGGGCTGCGGCTGCTGCCGCCGATGTGGGCGAGGCCGTGGCCGAGGAAGTGTGACTGGAGGCGGGCGACAGCCGAGCTAGTCCTGCCGCGCACACGCTATGCCGTCGCATCATAATGTGCCGCTGCTGTGGCGGCGGTGGCGCGCGTGCTGCTGGCGGTGGTGCTGCCGCTGTCACATGTTGCTGCTGCTGCTGCTGCTGCTGCAGTTGCGCTGCCCTGCGCTGACGCTGCTGCTGCTGCTGTTGCTGTTGTTTCTGCTGCACCAGACTCCACTCTGGCAGGGCGCTGCTTAGCGGCGGACTCAGCATATTGGCTGCCGCCTTGCCATACAGATTCGAGAGGTACGCATGCTCCGCCTCGGCCATTTTCTGTGCGGCAGTTCTGCCACTTGGACCCGAGGCTGTTGCTGCTGTGGTGCTGTTGCTGCTGCTGCTGCTGCTACTTCTGTGACTGCTGCTGGTAGTGGGATTGTTGCTTCTGCTGCTCGTGGTGGTGGTGGTGGTGGTGTTGGTAGTGCTGCTCCTGGCGCTGCTTTGCTCGGCATGTTGCCGCTTCTTAAGCAGCCGCTGCTGCTCAGCATGTTGCTGCTGTTGCTCAACATGTTGCTGCTCAGCATGTTGCTGCTGCTGCTTCGCATGTTGCTGCTGTTGTTGGTGGTGTTGCGGTTGCGGATGCGGTTGCGGTTGGTGCGGGTGTTGGTGTTGGTTGTGGGAGTACAACATTTCGTATGTGTTGCTGTTGTTGTGTTGTGTTCGCTGCTGCTGCTGTTGCTGCTGCTGCTGCTGTGACTGAAAGTGTTGGTGTGCCGGTTGGTGGTTTTGGTGGTGTTGCTTCTGCTGTTGCTGTTGCTGTTGCTGCTGCTGTGGTGCTGGTGGCGGTGCTAAGGCTGCACTCGTCTTTCGCTTCACTAGCAGCCCATCGCTGCTCAGATTGTGCGGCGGCGTTAAGGCTCTTCTACGCAGTGGCGTCGCTGCCACTGTCGCTGCTTCTGCTTCTGTTACTGTTGCTCTTGTTGTTGTGTTGGCTGTGGCTGCTGCTGCTGTTGTTGATGTTGTGGTACTTGTTGTGTTTGTTGTTGGTGTAAAATGTTGTGCTCCCCAGCTTAAATCCTAGCTCGTTCGCGTCCGCTTAGCTGGCGGCTGCTCCGACTGTCGTGTCATGAATGTCAACTGCGTCATATACTTGATAATGTCGCGCACCTGCACAAGCGGCATATTCTCCGTGTACTCCGTTCGATCGTACTCCATGAGGATCTGCACTTGTCGCCTGCAAAATGAGAGAGGGGGAGAGAGATTTCGTGAGTAATTGGTGTCTGCCGCATGCCAAGTACAGTCCAAAAGTGTTTCAGTTTCGTTCGTTCCCCTTTTGGCAGCAGTGAAACGAAGTGAACTTGAGAACTTACCGGTTCGCCTTGTACAACTCCACGCCGAGTGCCTCGATCAGACGCTTGCAGTGCTCGAGCGGCACGGAGGGGAAAAAGTTCTTCTGGAACTCAATGAGTGTCATCAGCTGCTCGGAGTCGTTGTAGGCCTTCATGTTGATGCACGGCACCAGATGCTTGTCCACGCACACCTTCTGTATCTTGTACGGATGCAGGTTCATGTTGTTTGTGGGTATCTCTGGTATCACGCACAGCCGCTGTGCACCGTCCGCAATGGCGGCAGCCGCCGCATGGGCCAGCGCCGCATGGCGTTGCAGGTGCAGAGAGGCGCTGTTCGCCGACGCTGAGCCCGAGGACGAGTTACTGCCGCTGCTGCTGCCGCCGGTGCTGCCGGTGCTGCCGCCACCGCCTCCGCCGCCACCGCCGCCACCGCCGCCACCGCCGCTGGCATTCGAGGAGCTGCGTCCATTCTGCTGCGCATGATGAGCGGCCACCGCTGCCATGCGCTGCTGCGCGACAGCCGCCTGCTGATGCTGCTGCAGGTAGGCCGCTGACGCTGCCAGAGACCTTCGGGAAGAGGACAAATCGATAACGTCAGTGGGTGTGGTTCGACTGCCAGCACCAGGATTCGGACTCTTCCCATCCTGCTGATAGTGGCTACTACTATTGCTACTAGAATTATTACTACTAAACTGTGGCGAGTGTGTGGGATGGGTGTGTTGTGAATGGCTGTGATGATGATGGTGGCTATGGCTATGGCTATGACTGTGACTGTGACTGTGGCCATGACTGTGGCTGTGTGTCTGACGCCCGTAATTGACAGAACCCCCGCGACGACCGCTGGCACTGCTCTGCGGCGAGAGCGAGAGTATGGCCATGGGCAGATTGTTCGATTTGGTCGAGCAGATGACGCTCTTCTGTCGCCCCACACCGCCCTTGCCGCCACCGCCGCCACCACCGCCGCCGGCGGCACCTCCTGGCACACCACCGGACGCAGCCTGACCATTGCCCAGCGGCGAGGCGGCCGTGGTGGAGGCACTTGAGCTGGAACATGAGCTGGAGGGTGAGTGCAGAAAGTGGCCCGGCAGCTGGGGCGTGATGGTCACATTTGGATTGGAGGCCAGCGACAGGGTGGTCACACCGGCAATGCCCGCCAGCGCACCGCCCAGACCCACGCCCACCGATGGGGACATGGGCGGCGATATGTAGGAGGGCACCAGATGACCCTGACCATGATTGGATGCTGCCGCCGCATTCGTCTGGATGAACGTGGAGAGATCGGGATTGGCCAGAACCTTCTGTATGACGGCACGCATCTCGTCCGTCATTTTCAGCTTCTTCTCAAAGTCCTCCAGCGCCTGGGTGGAGTTTAGGGATATGGTGGTGGCCCCACCGGAGCCATCGCCACCGCCACCGCCTCCTCCTCCTCCTCCTCTGCGACTTTTGCCGGTGCTCATCTGCTCAGCTCCGACTCCAAGTCCGCCATCTGGTATCAGTGGTGGGACATTCGGCTTCGTAAAGGTCACTCCACTGCCGCTGCCGCTGCCGCTGCTGCTGCCACTCCCCGTCTTGGAGCTCTTGCTGGCCGATTTGTTGGGATTGTTGTAGTCCAGCATCGTGATGAGATCCGTGTCCAGCGGCAGGGAAGGCAGCGTCGGAAAGTTCTTCTGTCCCAAGCCTGAGCTGCCTGCACCAACTCCTCCTGCGATGACTGGATGAGAGCCAACACTGGCGGCATTGGCGGCGCCTCCGCTGGTGCAACCCTTTAGCTGCTGACTGAAGAGCAACCGCTGGGCGGGCGTCAGCCGATTCCACACGGCCAGATTCGTGTAGTCCGCCCTCGTTGATGGCAGGTTGTAGTTGAAGGAGTTGCCCGTGTTGCCGCCGCCACCGAACAGGGCCTGGACATAGCCAGCAGCGGCTGCCATGGCAGCGGCCGATTGGGATGCGTTGGCGTTGGTGTTGGTGTTGGTGTTGGTGGAGGCGCAGGAGTTGGTGTTGGTGTTGGAGGAGGAGGAGTTACTTTTCTTGTTTCCGCCGCTGCTGAGGCTTTTCGCAAGAGCGTGGCCGGCGGAATGATTGTAGGTACTGTTGTTGTTGTTGCTGTTGGTGTTACTGTTGTTGTTGTGCGTGTTGTTGTGGGTGTTCTTGTTCTGTTGGTGTGTTTGTTGGTGGTTTTGACTGTGATGTTGTTGTTGTTGTTGTTGTTGTACGTGGTTGTTGTTGAATGTGCTGTTTTGGTGTGGTTGGTGTCGTTGTTGTTGTTGTTGTTGAGTCTTTTGTTGCTGTTGTTGTTGTTGCTGTTGTTGTTGTTGTTGCACCAGTGATTGCTCGACATTCGACCTAGAAACATTATACATAATACATAAGTGTTGTAACCTCTTGTTGGAGAGAGCTCTCTGATCATAAATTTTCCACTTTCTTTTGTTTACATTTTTTTTTAAAGATATATTTGATTTACTTTACAATTTGGTCACTTTTTAATTCGTTTTTTGAGTTGCTTTTCAATTTACATTCGTTGATTCTCAATTTTTGTTGTAATTGCACTGTGTGCTCGCGCCTTTGCCGTTCGGATTTGATCTCATTTGTACATTCTCATAATACCCATACATATGTACCACACACATGTAGCATTTTTTTTTTGGTCTAATCTGTAGCTAATCGACAAGTACACAGACTACAAGTTTATATTTTAATTTATTAATTGTTTTCTTTTTTGGAAAAACAGACAGCGAAAAGTATGGGACGGGTTTATGGGTTCTCTATAAGCAAACGCCTAAAGTTTCTATTATTGCTATTATTATTATTGCTATTATTATTTTTGCTCTCTCTCTCTCATTCCTTTCTTTTCTCTCTCTGTTTTTGCTTTTGCCAAAATCTATTTTTTTATTTGTCCTTTTGTAATGAACATTGAAAATGTGTGCGAGTATGTGTGTGTATGTGTGAGTGTGTGTATGTGCATGATCAACATGACAAGCTTTCAAAAAGCTCTCTCTCTCTCGCTCCCTCTCGCTCCTTCTCTCTTCTCCCTAAGCTTGCCAACCTTTCGCTCAACTTTTACGGCTGCTCTCCTGCTTAATTTACCGTTGCGTTTGAAACGCATTTCTGTGTGTGTTTTATTGTTTGTTTGTATGCAGATATAATGTAGCTAGGATTTTGTTTTTGGGCGGGCGGGGGAGAGTGAGAAGACGAAGTGATGGAGGGACGCGTGGGCCAAACGGGGGTTGAAACCTGCCACCACCACCAAGAAGACTTGTTTGCTGTTCTCGTTCGTTTTCGCGTTCATTTTGTTCATTGTCGTTGTCGTTGTCGTTGCATTGTCCCATCCGTTTCATTCATCGTTCGTCTCAAGTCATGAGTCAGCGTCATGCGTCAGCGTCAGCGTATGTCTGTTTGTGTTTGTGTTTGTGTGAAGAGTGTGCGTGTGTGTGTGTGTGCGGGCGCGCGATTTCATTAGGGGTAGTCAGTACACACAGCCATAAAATAAATGTAGATATGTTTGTTGCATATTATATATTTAACGATATATCTATGTAAAAACATTATTATTTTCATTGATTTCTCATTTGAATATGCGAATTTATGTTTTTCAAAATATGTTGTTCTGCCTCTTTTGACATTCGATCTCTCCAAGGAAATTATTAACAATTATTTGAGCTTAATTATTGTACAATACAAAAGAAAGAAGCAGTTGGGCGGGGGGCGGTAGGGGAATAAAGGAATAAAAACAGAGTTGTACAGCAAGAAACAAATATTGAAAAAAAAACAACAAAAAAATGATATAATAATCATAATTATTATAATTAATTATTTGTGTAGGTATTTATTTATAGAGAAAAATGTATGCTACATAGGATCTATAGATATTTGAATATTATTTCTGTTCGGGTTCATTCGGGGTTGAGCAACCATCAAAAAAAGGAAAGTTAAGGGACATGCAATCTCATCTCTAGGGGGGTAGGGTACCATTAACAAATCTTTTCAAAACTAACGAAAATAAACTCTACAAAATGATACATATATGAGAGTGTGTGTGTGCAAGTGTAGGTGTGTGTGTGTGTGTGATGAGTTTAATTTGAGTCAATTTAGAGTTTAGTTCTACTTGGGACTAGGCCTGGGCCAATTATTGTTAGTCGAAATCGTTGCCAATTTAATACATACTCCACCCAGTCACCGCCCCAGTCGCTGCGCTCCCGATACCGAAACCAATACCGAACCGATTAATTCTGTACAATTTAGAGCCGCGCTTGAGGTACCCTAATGCATTAGGAATCTGGAGAACCGAAAACAAAACGTAATGAGGTGCAGAAGGTCGGGTTATTTTTTGTTTCGTCTGTTTTTGCGGTCTCGAAAAATGTGTTTTTATTTGTAACAAAATAAAAACATCAAATAAACTGCTGTAGACGCGATGTCCTTGAAAAGTCAACTGTGGACTGTACACGATAAGTCGTAACGGTGTAATTATTTGTGTGTGTTTTTCTGTACTTTCTGTTGTTGGTGATGTGAGAAGTCTACGGATACGAATCAACATGGAATAATTTACCTTGCAAAGAAATTACGTTAAGCGAACAAAATTCTAATAAATGTTGCATGACTTTGAAAGGCAAACAAAGAGCACAGAGAGTGAGTGGGAGGGAGAGAGAGGTAAAGAGAGTTGGACAGAGACAGAGAGAAGTTATGCGTGGAGCGAGTATTATTTGTTTTTTTTTTTTTTTTTTTTTGTATATGTTTAAATATAGTATTTGATTGAGGTAAAAACGGTAAACACAGTTTGCAAATATGTATATTTTCAATCAAATTAAATAAAATGCGTGCACAAACGCCGATTTCGGTAGCCTCTATTTATATTTCTTTTTTGTGTGTTTTTATCATTTTGTTTTTTTTTTACTTTATTTTATATCTAACATTGAGAATGATCCAAATAAACAATCGGTGCATTAGATAAGAGAATAAAGAAAGAGCAAAAATAATATTGACTTTCTTTATATGTTATATGTCGTGTGGCACCCTAATGGCAAGTACAATTATAGCTCAAGCGGCGATATCTCAATGTCTCGCCCGTCACTCGGGGCCACAGGCCACAGGAACAGTAGAACAAAAATGCAAATTAATCGTTTGGTAGCGATACTTATCGCTGTACAACACAACCCTTCGAGAGACATTGAGACATTGAAAAGTCGACCTCTTAGACCCATTTTGCTATGTGTAAATAAAACAACAGCAACGGAAAAATGATAGAGTAAGGTTTGATATTGGCAAATAACGAATTACAACAAAATTTGAAAAACACAATTTCTGCGCATTTGCATCGAGATTCAACAAAATTAACGTCGTAAATATGTAATCAATAATGTAAGGTAAATATCATTAAAAGGAAAGCAAAATCAAATGGTATATAGAATATTATTAATTAAGAGATTTTTTTTTTTCTTTCTTTTTTCAATAATTTTTTGTTGGCTTATCATTAGCAGAAAATAAATAGCAGGGGGAGGGTAAATGGGAGGTATATGTGGGTAAGTGGTGGTACTTACATGTGATTGGCATTCTGGCCGGCTGCGGAGCGCACCAATGGGGGTGGGGCATTGCCCCCACCGCTGGCATTGTGACTGTTCACCGAGGACATGGAGATCGCAGGATTGTTGTAGGAATACGGCTGACGGCTGCTACCACTCATCATCAGGTTGTTCATGTGCTCGCGATAGCTGCCCACACGATTCGCGTTCGCCACATGCGACTGTTGAGCCTGCAGGAGGATGTTGCCCAAAAATGATAGAACAAGAACGAGAGAGAAGCCGCATTAAAACAACTGCAAAAGGGAGGCTTTAGAAATCGCACAAGTCCAAACGGCAGCAACAACAGGTTGCCGTCACACGACTATGCATGCATGCGTGTGCATGTGTGTGTGTGTGTGTGTGTGTGTGTGCATGCAAACAAACACACAAGTGTGCAAGTGCGAGGGAGAGGCTCTGCTGCCGCTGCTGCACACTACGGCTGGCTGACCTAGTTTCCCCCGACTGCGCGGCTGCTGCGCGGTTGTCAAACTGTGAAAAACTCAGTTAGAAAACTCCAACCAGCCACATGCACACACTCTACATACAGTGGGCACCCCCTCAACTGTCGCCGCAGCAGCCTCCAGTACATAGTTTGATTTATTCGCCCCTATATGTAGCAGTATGTTTTACATACATATTCAAGTACATATTATGTACATACATAGAGCTGTCATTACTAGCCATTACTGACACTTATTGTTACTATATTAACCATAAATAAATACCAAATATGCTTAATGTATGTATTTGTGTATGTACAAGCCCAAGTAGAGCTCATTGGAGGTGCAGAGAAGAAGAATGAACGAAAAGGGTTTTTGTGGTACATTTCATGGTACATAATATGTACAACTTTTTGCTTGCTTGGAGCCTGGTTTCATCAATCCAAATCGAATGTGCAAAACGTAATATTATGTTGTTCGAACAATTGCTCAAATATGTCTAAAAGGCGTGAAAAGTTATGAGATAAATACATATGTTGAATATCTAATCCAGCATTTGTTGTAAATATGTAAATACATGTAAATATGTAGAAAGACACTTTTGGACACTTTTTGCCATCTCTAAGCAAACACGACTCATCTCTAATTGAACGATGCTCGTGCCCTTCGGCCGATACCCTAGAGCAGATCCCTAAATCACATCTATCTATGCGTTTGGGGGAACAACTAAAGAATCCCTAATAAATAATAGAAATCCAAAACTTACAATCATTTGGGCATGCAGCTGCATGTTAGTTTGTCCCGACATCCAGCCGCTGTTGGCCAGCGCCTGCACCGTGGCCTGCGAGAGCATGCGGTTGTTGCCCGCTGACTGCTGCATCATATGTGACGCGGCTGACGCCGCCGCAGCCACTGCCTGGGTATTGAAGGCGGCCGCTGCTGCTGCCGCTGCCTGCGAGGCGCCGAATCCGCTGGCATTTGAGACGCCATTGGCGTTGGCTGCCGCTGCAGCGCGTTGCTTTATCAGCTGCTGTGCGGCAGCTGTTGTCACGCCTGAGCTGTGCTGCTGGGACTTTTGTGCGCCTACACCCCCGCCACCGCCGCCAGCAGCGCTGCCACCGCCACTATTGGCGGAGTTGTTGACGGCCGTGCCGGCGTTGCTCGAGGAGTTGGTGTTCACAGTGGTCGTGATCTTTGGAGGTGGGGCGGAGGGTTGGCGGGTCCAGTTAACAGAATTGTTAACATTCGCCCGATTGCCAATGAGCAGATTGGAGTCAACGACCTTGCTGGGCCAGTAGTCCTCGAATTCGGTGCCATTGGGGAAGTAGCTCTTGATGTCCGTCAGCGAGATGACGGCGACATTCTCGCTGGAGAAGAGCTCGTTGCGAATGCCCTGGACCTTGCAGCAGAACTTGAGGTAGGCCAGATCCCAGCCATTGAGCAGCTCCGCCTTGGTCTTGAGGTTCTCCGTTTCGCCCTCGAAGTAGAAGAGCGGCACCACCTGCTGATTGTTGCGCACCGTGTAGGGGACGACGGACTCCTTGTTGATCCGGATGAAGCCACACTTCTCCGAGGGCGTCTTGCTGCCGGTCACCAGCTTGCGATAGCAAATGTCCAGGAACTGGAAGAACTTGGAGGCGTCGCCAAGCCGCACCACCAGATCCTTTTGCGTGAATATGTCGCGACCGAACTCGCCGTCGCAGTGCTTGTGGTTCACCTCGATGAACAGTCGCGCCTCCGCATCGGTGATGTAGTAGCTGCGCACGCACGTGCAGCTCGAGTAGATGTCCGGATGCAAGCAGTTGAGGTACTTGCCGAGCAGCTTCAGCTCGATCATGCGCACCGAGCAGTACTTCTCCGTCTGCCGGTAGATGTATGGGATGGAGACCTTGCCGAACTGTGCCCAACCGAAGCGGCCCATGACCGACTCCTCGTCACATGGCCCGCCCGAGGAGGATTTCTTCTCAGTGGCTTCGCCTGCGCCAGCGGCCTGGTTCTGTATCAGCACCGAGCCGTTGGCCCGCTGTCCGTTGGGTGCCAGGGCGGGCACCACCTGCATGGTGCCGTTGGGCAGCTTCTGGTGGCGTGACAAGTAGCTCATGATGTTCGTCTGTCCATTGCCGTTGGTGACGGGCGGCTGCATGGCTCCGCCGCCTGAGCCGGCGCCATTAGAGTGCTGCATGGCCTGGCGGCTGGCCAGCGCGGCGGCCTGATGCTTCTGTTGCTCCTTCATTTTGGCGGCCAGCTCACGGATTTCGGCATCGTCAGGGCGCTCCTGTTTGACGGTGCCAGGGGTGCCGCCCAGGCTGTTGCCTTGCAGCGGCAGTGATTGACCGTTGGCGTCCACGACGCTGGTGATCTGCACATCCTCGTCCGACATGACGCGGATGTGGCACGCTCTCTGTTGTTATCTTTCTTTTATTCTCTCTTTGTTTCGCCTCTTGTTAAAGCGTTGCTCGTTTTTGTTCTCACTTCACTCGCAAAGGGATTTCGATACTGGTTTTGTTGTTGTTTATTTCATCCCAATAGCTAAAGGAAGAATCAGAAAAGGTAACTCTGTTAAAAAAACCGTTAAAACTGCACTCTCTCTCTCTCTCTCTTGCTCTCTGCCACACACAAATTCGGTTGATGACGTTTTGTTAGAGAAACACAGACACACACGCACACAATTGGGCACTGGTATATGTGGGAACGAGGGGCGGCCACTCTTTTAGTGGCCGGCATGCGCGCTCTCCCTCACACTCTCTCTTCAGCGCACACAGTTGACACAGATATGTATAGCCACTCTGGACACGCACACCAGCAAGAAAACGTCTGAAACGTGATGTTTTTGGTGTTTCTCTCTCAATCTCTCTCTCTCTCGCGCTGCGTGTGTGAGAGAGTGAGTGTGTGTGTGTGTCTGACGTGCTGTTTCTTTCGCGCGCGCACTTTTGGCAGTATTTGTTGTTGTTTTTGTTGGTGTTTTATGTTGTTTGTTGTGTTTTTGCCGTTGTAATTGTTGTTGCTTTTCGGTTGTTGTAATTTTTGTTGCATTTTTTCATTCAATTTGCAATCTCCACACTCACACACACACACACACAGCACCACTCATGCACACCAATTTAGGTACATACAAAGCGTCTATATACAATTTACTATATATTATTTATCACCACCGCCCACTCTTACACAAAACAAACTGCGACTTCTGCTGCTGCTGCTGCATGATTTTCAATGATTTGAATCCAGATGGGTTACGAACAAAAAAAAAACTATAACCAATTTTCTGGATGAACCGCTCAAACATTTGTCGCTTGCTATTTTGCAATCTGTATTCTGTATTCACTTCAAGGTGTAACAATTCTATGTGGGTCTCCGTCTCCACACACACACACACAGACACGTGACAGCCAAGGGTGACGCGGGTTTTGGTATTTCAAAAAACACCAACAAAAAAAGGTAACAAAATAACACTACTATTCTGCTGTGGCTGCTAGCTTTTCGTTTTTCGCGTTTGCGTTTCGCTCTCTCACTCTGCGGACTGTACGAGTGCCACGACGACAACGTCCTCCCGTCTTCGCAATAAACAAACGAGTGTGATCGTTGTTACGAAAATTATTTCAACGAAGTCGACTGAAAAATGTGTGCGGCACGGCACACACACACACACATGCACACAGAACGGGAGAGTGAGAGCGAGAGCGAGACAGTTTGTGAGACAGCGCTTTTAGCGGGAGAGACTGCGGCGCTGACGCCAGCTGTGACTGAGGCAGCGGCAGCACCAGTGCAGCGCAGCAGCTTTGTGTGTATGCGTTGAAATACATATATACATATGTATATTTAAGTATATATGTACATATATATTATATACATGCACATACGAATATAGAGTAAAAAGAAAAAGAAAAAATTCAAAAATACACAGAGGAAAAGCAGACCTGCTGCTGCTGCTGCTGCTACTGCTGCAACAACGACCGAGGGCATGCAACGGAACGAACATTTTGCCGAATTGCTGCTGCTGATGCTTCTTCTTCTGCTTCTTCGCTTGCTGTCCATGTTCGGTTCCTTCGGCAAACCCCCCCTCCCATCACCTAACAGACACCTTGAGTCACGTTGCGCATTTCTTCTGGCTCCCCACCCACCCCTCACCAATCTTCTGCTGCTTCTCCTTGTTCTACTACCCAGCCCCATCTACCGTTTCGTCTAGCTCTAAGCGGCATCGTCGACTGTGACGACGGGCAGCGAGCAGAGCAGAGCAGAGCACTGGCTAGATGTTACACCTACAGTGGTTCGCATTGGATGAACATTTGTACAGATGAGGTACAGATGGGCGAATACATTTTAAGTCGGACTTTTCTACGTAATGTTACAGCTGCAGTTGGGCGGTATCTACCACAACCTAACCTAAGTTAGGCTCTGATCGGCTATGGTCAAGTGCATATGTACATACATATGTACAAGGGCAGGCGTATGATTCCGTTAGCTTACTTTTAATATTTTTCCCCTCAAAGTTGTAAATTGTTTAAGACTTAGATATAATTTTACCTCTAAAACTTCGTTAATTTTCAAGATAAATTTATTTTGAATGTATTAGTTTCATTTTATTTAATTTTTTCTAAACGAAACCAAACTCAACTCAACTTTTGTTCAACTTTCCCCCATGTTTAGCCCCTTTTCGCACGCACATGTCACCACTGTGCAAGGAAAGCCTAACCCAAGTTATGTACAAGAGCCACCGCCTCCCACTCCTACAACACAGACACAACAGCAACACACGTACATGCATTCACATAGAAGAACAGCTAGAAGAGAGCTGCGGACAGACGTCGGACGCTTGCTTGGGTCAGAGCCATAGCCATGTGGTAGAGGAGGCGAGATGTGGGTTGTGTGAGCTCCCCGTGGGCGGAATGTGTGTTGTGGGTGTGCAGGGGGTTCGCTATTATGGGGTGGGGAGGGAGAGTCTCTATTTTTGGCAACACCAAGCCGCGGTTAGCTTTCCCCCATCCCCTGCCCAGTATGCACCACGCAATCCCTGATGGCCTGACTGGCATTCTCTCTCCCACTCTCTTTATCTCTTTCACTGCTCTAACACTCTCTCTCTAGCTCCATCCGCCTGTTGCCCCCACCCCATCCCTTTCTGTCGGCCGCGTGGGTGAATGCAAGAAGTTTTTGGTATTCGCGCGCTGAGGCCAGGCCAAGAAAGGCCCCGCTTCAGGACGGGGACCGACCAGAGAAGACCACTGCAAAGCAACCAACGAATGCCGCTTCGTGTCAGCTGGCTCTGTGTACATATATACATACAGTGGCTCCATCGCATAATCGGACAGCGGTTTCCTCTTTACGAATGTGCTCAAAAAGTATATAGAAATGCGTTAGACCAACCGTTTTTTCACTTTTTATACAACTTAATAGTATTACCTATCCAAATCATAAACAAAAAGTCATACTTTTTAGTGAGAACAGTTAGTTTTAATCGAAAAACCAAAAAAAGTCATGTTTTGAGACTCAACGCATAATCGGACAGGGCAAAAATGCCAAAGGAAAATCCCGTTTTTTTTCCAAAAATCTTTTCATAGTCCCGGTTTTTCTTATCGAATGTATGCCATGGATGCCTGGATATATACCAGACAAAACAAAAACATTTTTGTATGCCCCCAGGAGAGCAATCCTTTTTCGAAATTTCGCTTGCTATAGACATAGAACACGGAAGAAAACTACTCGGAAAACCGCCAAATGGATTGGAAAAGGCTAAACTATGGTTCACTAAATAAATATAAGGATCCATAATAAGTTTAGGCTGGTCAAAATTGTTCGGGAAAGCCACGGCTAACTTTTATATAAGCCAAAAGAGCATTCGATATTAAAAAAAATTAGTAAAAATAACTTTAAAAATTCATAAAAATTAGAACCTACTTCAAAATCGATCGGGAAAAGTGGTTTTCCCAAAGAGGGGGGTCTTATACATTGAAAAAGTACCATTTGTATGAGAGATTTCCCTGACCTAGTACATTTATGGGCTCTAACATTGAAATAATTAAGTCGACAACTTGTACTGAGAAAATTAATTTATCGAATAAGGCATTTTGATGCTATATCCTCTAAAACTCCAATTTTTTTGGTAGCATTGATTCAATTATATCTTTTAATAATAAACACTATCAAAAAAATTGGAGTTTTAGAGGATATAGCATCAAAATGCCTTATTCGATAAATTAATTTTCTCAGTACAAGTTGTCGACTTAATTATTTCAATGTTAGAGCCCATAAATGTACTAGGTCAGGGAAATCTCTCATACAAATGGTACTTTTTCAATGTATAAGACCCCCCTCTTTGGGAAAACCACTTTTCCCGATCGATTTTGAAGTAGGTTCTAATTTTTATGAATTTTTAAAGTTATTTTTACTAATTTTTTTTAATATCGAATGCTCTTTTGGCTTATATAAAAGTTAGCCGTGGCTTTCCCGAACAATTTTGACCAGCCTAAACTTATTATGGATCCTTATATTTATTTAGTGAACCATAGTTTAGCCTTTTCCAATCCATTTGGCGGTTTTCCGAGTAGTTTTCTTCCGTGTTCTATGTCTATAGCAAGCGAAATTTCGAAAAAGGATTGCTCTCCTGGGGGGCATACAAAATGTTTTTGTTTTGTCTGGTATATATCCAGGCATCCATGGCATACATTCGATAAGAAAAACCGGGACTATGAAAAGATTTTTGAAAAAAAAACGGATTTTCCTTTGGCATTTTGCCCTGTCCGATTATGCGTTGAGTCTCAAAACATGACTTTTTTTGGTTTTTCGATTAAAACTAACTGTTCTCACTAAAAAGTATGACTTTTTGTTTATGATTTGGATAGGTAATACTATTAAGTTGTATAAAAAGTGAAAAAACGGTTGGTCTAACGCATTTCTATATACTTTTTGAGCACATTCGTAAAGAGGAAACCGCTGTCCGATTATGCGATGGAGCCACTGTACATATGTATGTACATATGCATATATGTGTGTGTGTGTGTATGAATGTAAGGTTAGCTATGTACGTGTTGGTTGCGCAGCTCAGCAAAAGGTCGCTCTGCTGTAAGCATTTACCAAAAAGAAGTAGAAAGAGAAACATTTAATTAGCCGAGGGCCCTGGTCCAGGGCCACTCTCTACACACACAGTTATGTACATTTACATATGTATGTATGCATCTACTGGTTCTTCTCTTAAGCTCAGCTTTTACGTTTAAATCTTGTTCTATTTTGATGAGGTGTACTGAAATCTTTGCTAATTAGTCAGCTGTTTACGGATGGGTACACCCATGGGTATTCCCGTAATTCGTCGAATTTGATTATTTCGTCAGCCAGTTCCTCCAATACATACAAGTGTACATATGTATGTGTGAGTATATACATAGAGTGTGGTATGGGTGTTCTCACGCACTCACACAGATAAGGCCACTGCGTCGCTGTCGCTGCAGACGAGTGCCATAGCCGAGCGAAGAGCAGCGAAAAGCGAACGCCAAGCGAGGCCCCGTTTCGTTTTACGCTTTGCTATGTAAACATGCCTAAACATGTCCATGCATGCGTGTGCTTGGTTGTGCTGTGTGTGTGTGTGTGTATGTGTTCGTGGTGCGGTGGTGGGTGGGTGTCTCTTTCTCTCCTCTCTCTCCATCTCTCTCGCTCTATGTCTGAATGTTTGTGTGTCTATCAGGCAATGATGTAGCGGGGGGGTATGGGCATCCCTGCCAATGCTCTGATTTTGGCAATGTTCCTCGAGCAGGGTAGCTAGGGGGAATGGAGTTTGTTGCTGTCGCTGAGGGGCGGACGAATTTCCGAACAGGCCCCACTACAAAACGAGGGCTGCGAACATAGTTTATCGCCCCGACCAGGGCGGCAGTGCACACATTCCCTTTGTGAGATCATCAACATGATTGGGAAGGCCTGAAAACTTATTTATATTTTTAAGTGCAACTTTTGAAAACTTTTTCTATGAATTGAAAATATGCACATGTATGTACATATTCGCACGCCTTGCACATGATAACGTTATAAGATCATTCTTGGGTTAACTAGGAAGCTCTCAAGGTAGCTTCTAGCTTAATCTAGAGTGCTCTAGTTTCTCTTTCACACTCCTCTGCCGCTTCCACCCGCATCCCAAGAGCTGACCATTTTGGCTCGCTCTCCAGCCTGCTGTCTCTTTTTCTTGGCCAATCAATGGGGGGACCGGACATCCGTTTGAATACCCCACACACACCTCTGCAACCCATCGCTCTACCCTCATGCAGGCAGCAGCACCCACAGTCCACTCTTCTCTCTTTCAGCTCTTCCATCAGTTGATTACAAGTTGGCTGTTGCTGGTGTAAGTGTGCTGGGTGGCTCCATTATCAGTATCCCCCATCTTACGCTTATCAATTTCTTGGCATTGTAATCTATGCAAATGCATCAACAAAATAAAAGAAAAACACCAACAACTGCAGAAAGAGGGAACTCGAGAAATCGAAGAAGAGGAAGAAGAAGAGACGTGCTTAGATAGTTTGCAACACACACACACACAAACACACACACACATGCATATGTACATAAATACATACGGGGACAGAGCATTTACTTGGCTGCTTTATGCACTTTCATTCGCCTCGGCTCGCTACTGCAGTTTCTCGCTCTCTCTCTCCGCCCCTCCTCCTTCAACAACTCTGCTGCTGCCACTGCCGACGCTCTGCTCTGCTCTCTCAACGGTCTGACCGGGGCCTCACTGCGTGCACTCTGTTCAATGCCCCCATCCACCCATTCCATTCATCTCGCTCTCTCTCTCTCTCTCTCTCGATTGAAAGGCCCTTCTGCTTTCTGCCCAGCCAGCTGGCCTTTCCAGCCCTTGGCTTCATTGTCGTTGTCACTACAGTCTCTTCGTCTCTTCTTTGTTTTCCTTTCCCTACCATTCTCCCAATTGCTAATAAGAGGAGAACAACAAAGACTCAAAAAGCAGACCAAAGGAAAAGCGAAGAAGAATTCAATGACATGCTTCCAGAAAGCAATGCAGAAGCGGAAAGAGAAAGGTGAAAATGGAAAAGGTGGGTGAATCTTCGCCTTCCGTTTTCTACACATTTACCTTTTTATTCTTCTTGTGAATATCGCTCTTCGCTTTCATTCCTTTTCCACCATCCTTAAATCTTCTTGCAAAATTTCTGATCTGCTCTCCTAGTCTTCGCTGTCCATAATTATTTCTGTTTTTGCGTACGAACTTCTCGATATGAACTTTTCACTGTAGAACTACGATTTCGCTATTTTCTGTTGGGTCTTCTCAGTTCTCTTTCGTTCCTTTTTATTCGCTGTAAACTCTCAGTCTGACTTCCCTCTTCTTTTCTCCCTCTCTTCTTCTTTGTTTTCCACCCTTCTTTTCATGCCTGACACCATTTTCTTTTCTCTTAGTATTCGCTTTCCTCCCTGTACTATCCATCATCATTATTTTGCGAAATTATTGCAATTACCACTTTGCTTTCTTCATTTCCGCCAAAATACATACATAAAATGTGCATACATGTACATATGTATATGTTCAGACGTATGTACATACATATGTACATTTATTTACTCTCTATTAATGTACCTGTCGTTAGTGTCCTTCGTTGTCCTGACCTCAGCCACATGGACCTTGGCTCTCTACCATGCAATTGATATCGTTGAACTATTCTCAATCGTCTGCTTCAGCGTGTTCTCCTACTCTGCTTGAAAGTGTTCTCCTACTCGTCATCCGCTCTTCATCATTTTCTTGTCTGCCCAACCACCCCCGCCAACACTTCTTGTTCACCTTTCTCTTTTTCTCGCGTTATCGTTGCGCTTCATTTGCTTACATGGGGCATATGGGTTTCCTTTACGGGCACAACTGTTGCTCCAGCTGTGCGCATTATGGCGGGTATCTCGCGCACACTCTCCCGAATGGTAGCGCATACAAGGTGCGGGCCAGCCGTCGCAACGAACTTCTGACCCATGCAAAAAGAAACAGCAGCAACAACACTCATCGCGAAAAAGCAAAGAAATATCATACAAGAAATATGTAAGCAAAAGAAAAGAGTACACTGTAGCTACAATGCGATACCTCGCATTGTGGCGCAGCGGGTATGAGTGAAAATTTGTATATCCGACTTTCAACTTTTATAGACCCAAATTACCTAATTAAAATTAGTGGTATTTAGATGTGTATGTGTGTAAGTATGTAAGTGCTCCTTCTGTCGCATAAATTGGGTTACATTTAACATACGCTGATACTCCCCACGAGTACTGGGCATAAATGCCGAACAGCAAGCGAAATGTTAAGCTAGAATTAAGTGTGTGGCCGGGTTATTGGGCTGCGGCGGGGTGCATCATGTTGTCTAGAGCGGGCAGGGAAGGGATGTGAGTAGGTAGGTGGAGAGACGAAAGAACGAACGAGCGAGCGGACGAAACAGTTAGACTTTGCCATTCATTCCCCACGACGTCATCAAACTTCGTATCTGCCGCTGTCGCTGCTCTGCTCTGCTCAGCTGCTCCATGCTTCGCTTCTGCTATTCTCTTCTGCCACTGCTTCTTCATCATCGTCTGCTTCTTCTTCCAAATTACTTGTGTACACAAGCACTTGCACACACACACACAGTCACTCAGGCACACACACACCGGTTTGTGCGTGTATGTGAATGTATTTATTTTTTTTTTTCGTCGTCGTTTGTGTTCGTCTCGTTCGTTGCTCACTCGTTTGGCGTCGGCTGCCTCGGTGGCGCATATTTAAACGTGTTGCATAGTCTCTTGCGAGGCCCTCGTCAGCGCGTCGCCGTCGTCGTCGCAGCGCAGGCAAGGCGAACGTCGGACCGACTGTTGTCCGTCGTTCTGTCCAACTGTCCGTTCGTCACTCATTCAAGCACGCTGCTAGCTAGGCAGCCACTCTCTCTCCCTCTACACCTCTCACTCACGCTTGCTGTCCCTCTCTCTCCCTCTCTCTTCCTCGCGCTTGTTGTCTCCCTCTCACTATTTGCTTCACACAAATTCAATTGGCCTCAATAATGAATTAACGAAAAAAAAAAGTCCAAGAAAGGAACGGCTTGCTTTGAGGTCCGAAGCTTTTGATACCCTTGCAGATTAATGTACATATGTATGTATGCATTTACATTGTATGTACATATGAATCTGTATTTTATGGTTGTATGTACAAACATATGTAACCACTTATGTACATATACATACATATATGCATAGTTATGTACATATGTGTAAGCAAGTAATAAAACAATTGGCACCATCCTCTATTGTAGGGTATTGAAAGGCAGCAACATAGTAGGTGGCGTAGCGTGCGAAAAGCAGCACATAAGAGAGAGCCAGAGTGGGTGAACGGGAGATTCACAGTGAAGAGCGGAAAGTGTTAGAGAAGACAGACAGAAAAAGAGAGAGAGAGAGAGAGAGAAGGCCAATGCATGCATACATGCATACATATGTATGTAACTCGACTTGTAAAAATGATTGCCTTGGTTAATGCTAAAAAACCTTTTTCATTCCCTTTAACCCCCTCAAGTTCAAACTCCCAAAGTGATCTCAAGGCATATACTACATACATATGTACACATGATGCATGCATATGTACATACAAATGTGCATTACAATTAATTTGTTTCCTTATCGATCGCTTTGGAAATTATATCCATGTACGATCTATTTTTAGATCTGTGGATAGTCTCTTTTTAAGGTTAGTGCGTCGCCCTTTCTCCTAACCATAATGGGGGTTAACAGTTAGATATATTTGTGTGGGATTTTTCGGTATTCCTCTCGCTCTGCCTCTCTCTCTCGCTCTCTCTGTGTGTGTGCCGGCTGCTTCTGTTGAAAAACTTGTTGTGCCGCCGCCGCCGCTGCCCGCGCACACACAAAAAGACGAACAAACGAACGAAACGAAACGGGGCCTGCCTCGAGAGTGTGTCTCTGTCGACGACTCTGGAGATTAAAGAGCAGCAGCAGCAGCAGCAGTCCCAAACCCCCGTATGAGTAAGCGAGCGCGTTTCGCAAGGCCAGCGGTTCGGGCGCTTTGCGTGGGTGCGAACGAGATGGCCAGCCTAACAATGTAGCGTATTTTCTGTGTGTGCATGATTCCCTCCCCACCCCAATCTCCGCCAACGCTCTGCAGGCGTGCTTTATCTATCGCCCCCGCATCGAAGCGCAGCGTATAATATCTGTACACACATCCATATGTACATATGTACATACATACATACATATGTATGTGAACATACATAAATAATGAATGTATTGTAATGTAATGTAAGTATGTACACACTTACGTAGATATTTGTGTATTCTATGTACTAAATGTAGGAAGCTATGTACATATGTATGTAAGTTTATATCATCATCCGGCCGGACAATGATTTTTTTTGGTGATTGATATCTTAATGCGAGACATCTGACGCGACGCTTTACTTCTGCCTGACGCTGACGCAGCCTCGCTGCTGAGGTCGCGTGAATGATTGCATGTGCCCGCTCTCTTCTCTAACAATCTTTAGCTGTCCGTCTCCCGCTCTCCCGCTCTCCACCTTATTATCTGAGTATATTTTCTTGGTGTAAATTTAACTCGTTTTTTTATTTTATTTTTTTTCGCTTTACTTCATTGCCGCCGCTTAGTATACCCTCTTGAGAGCTATTACGACTTTGCACAGATGTTTGCAACTCAGAAGAGGAAGCAGAAGATCAACTCCCGATAAAAAACAGCTGCCAATCCAATCAATCGCAAAAAGCTTTGGTTTGTGTTCAATGGTTATACATATGTACATATGCATGATATGTGCAGGGTATGAAATGCGTCGACAGCCGATGTTTTTATGTTATTTTCCTTATGCCTTGTTTTGCTTTTTCGTGTGTTCTTATTTGCTTGCGATTTCATTTTCTTTATGTGCGTGCTTCTACATCTTCCCTCGACTCGCACCCGCTCTCCCGCTCCCATTCGACCAACGACCTACAACTACAACAACTACAACCCGTTATGACTTTCAGGTGTGCTCTCCCAATCGCCCGGTCTCGCCATTTCTCACTCACACTCATACGATTGTGCGCTGCCGCCCGCTTGTTTCGGTTGTG
Organism: Drosophila subobscura; assembly: GCF_008121235.1. Classification (NCBI taxonomy): domain Eukaryota; kingdom Metazoa; phylum Arthropoda; class Insecta; order Diptera; family Drosophilidae; genus Drosophila; species Drosophila subobscura. Next base: position 16,377,080 of record NC_048530.1, on the reverse strand, counting down.
CCGCTGCTGCTGCTTATTTGGCAGCGCCGTCGCCGTTTTCGTCATTCCTGCCTTGCGCTTTTTCCTTGTTGTTTTATTATTGTTATCAATATTAAAGCATTTCTGTGGCGATGCCCTACAGGGGAGCGTTGGGGCCAATTTGTTTTTGCTGGTTGATTGAAAACTTGTTGGTAATAATAAAATAAATTTTTTCCATTTACCAGGAAAATATTACAGTTGCCACTGTTTATTTGTTGGAAAAAACGCATATTTAGCTTATTAATTATAAAATGAATATTTTGTGTATTATAATCCAGATTGAATCCAAATTACTATCTCGAACTTTAACATTTTCCTATCGGCCAACAGCTAATATTAATAGCTAAACTACATTAAAGAATATTCTGCATTGTCGTGTAAATATTTTCAGCATTATCGGCACGCAGCGACCTTGAGTTGCAAGGCATTGCCAGTGTCTGCTTGGCTGGCGCTATGTTGCCTTCCATTCACAGCTATGTAGATAGAGCGGAGGCCGTCGCCGAGCCGCGCTGTCTGCATTGCTGCTGGCTCTGTCGCTGCCTATGTCGGCAGCGGCCGCGGAGTTGTCGTCACCGTTGTCAATGCATCCGATTCTTGGACACGGACGGGCTGCTTCAGGTGCCGGAGATGATTTTGCAGCGTTAAAGGGGACAGCGTCCCAAATAGAGCTACGTACATACATATGTACATTCTTTCCCAGGTTAGACACATTAAGAAACGGGGGCGCAGAGACGCGACGCTTCCGCATGCTAGAACCAAAAGCCCCGTTATGAGCGGGCAGAGCTGTTCAGGTGGGTTTCTGTCTCCCACTGTGTGTGTGTGTGTGTGTGTCTGATAACACACACCCGGGCAGAGTTGTAAAGTGACAGCCAGGGTCGGGATCTCGGCGCTGGCGCTGCTGCATCTTAAGTGTTTAGCTGGAAAATTTGATCATTGGCGCCATCTAGTGGCAGGGACTGACATCCAGGAACGGATGTACCGATTAGAAGCAGCTCTAAAATACGAACAACGCCGACAGCGACAGCGACGCCAGCAGAGCGCAGCAAAACAATTTTTTTTGCGTGTTTGCTTTTTGTATAAACATTTTTTGTTTGTTTTTGTTGCTTTTCTGTCTGCTTTTCCTGTTTTAGTTTCTCTGCTTTTTCTTTTTGCCAATTCATGTTGGTAAATTAGCAGCAGTGGAAGAGGGAGAGAGCAAGAGAGAGAGCGAGAGAGAGAGTTAGAGTGGAAGAGAGAGACAGAGTGAGAGTTGTGGGAATTCTTTCCTTCTCGGAGATGCCTAAAAAAAAGCTACTGCTACTGTTGCTGGAGAAGAGGGGAACATTGAAAAGGGAAACATGCAGGGGAGGGAAAGAAAGGGATGGGCAGATACAAAAACTGCTAGGAGCAGGGAGAGGGGGGAAGCATAAGGGGTATTGTTGCTGAAGGAGCTTGCCGATGAGAAGAAAACTGCGAAAAGTACAGCTAGACGCAGCGACCTGAAAATTTATGTACATCCATACATATGTACATACATACATACATATGTACAAGTACAGTTGCTCCCAAGGCATTGAAATGTAAGGTAGAAGTACAGTTGATACCAGCGAACTGTGAGATTAATCCAACGACTTTCAATATTAACTAGCAGGACAGCTGATCCCAGCCTACTCCAGCGACTTGTTGCCTTATCCAGAAGTATGTAATTACATATGTATGTACTTATGTACAAACATATTTATATGTAAGTTCATACATTCGTGTATTTCTATACTTATTTACACACACATATGAATGTATGTATGTACATTTGTACATATGTATGCATCATTATTGTTAGCAAGCGTGAATCATGAATTATGGGAATTTACATTGGGAATTGCACAACTTTCTAGATAATACGAAACTCAACACCAGCTGTCATCATTTACTCATTAATTGTTTTTAGTTTTGTTTTGCTTTACTTGTTCCTTCGTTGTTTTGTTTTGCGTGTGAATTTGTTGTAGTTGAAATAAAACTAACAGTAATAGTTGCGGAGAAAGAAGAGGTGATAGAAGAAGTCCGCTTCATGTACATAAAATTGTACATAAATTTGTATATTTGCACATATGTATGAACGTACATACATATGTATGTACCCATGTATTATGCATGTATGGATTAGGGGAATTACCTTTGCGAGGGCTCATGACGTCGGATGTGTTCTTACGCTCAGATTAGGGTAAACCCTTGATTACTCATCATTATTATCCCTGCTTCCATTACCCTAACTACAACTACATGCTTCAATTTTTACATACATAAATAAATATGTACATATGTATGCATACAGATACTCCTGAAATTCGGCCTACCTGATTGTGCAAAATCAATTGAGCAGCCACCTAAAGCTTGATCCTCGCTTCGCATTCTACCTGAGTGCAATTACTAGGCTTACCTGGGAAAATTGTCTCCTAAATTGATTGCAAATAGCACTATAACGGAATGGAAGATGCTGTAAGTATGTAGGATTATTTTACATACTTTAAAGTGCATAATTTATAACCAGATCTTGCTGTAATATAATGAATTATAATGGAAGTTTCGTTGTTTTTTCTCGCTCACTCTGCGTCCAAAGAGGCAGACTTAATGCAGGGCTCTACAACATAATCCTTTATCAGATGAAAGTAAAGCAAAGCTGATACCTAACGTGTACATAAAGCAATCCAACCTTGAGCTACCCACCAGCCAGTAGACAGATGGACAAATAATGGCATCGTCCCATGTGCTTTTCTCCACGCAGGTTCACTTTTCTTAGAAATTTTCTGGCCAGCAAAGTGCCAAATGGCATGTTTCGTTTTCTCAATTTGAAATGTAAACAATTTGAAGTTTGCCAGGTAATGATTTATGCGCTTGAACTCGGAAAAATGTGAGTTTGAGAAAAGGAAACCTACTGTGATCCTTGGCTCTGAGTATCTAAAGGGGCGACCTCGGAGGTCCAGTCAGAAATAGAATTTTTATTTCGTATTTTTCGCTTTTTGTGCCGGGCTCTCCCCTCTCTTCCTTCGCTCACGTCACTTACTAATGCCTCCATCGCTTATCCACCAATCATTTATCATCCCGTCTCGTTCTGGCCCTGCGTTTTTGGGTATCATCGATTCGTATACACAGAAACCGAAGAGTAAAAAGAAAATTGGTTTTTCATATGTATGTACTTGTGTATGTATACATATTCATATACATAGATGTGTACATGTGTACGTACATCTGTGTGTATTCGCTTTCAGCTTTGCCTTTTGGCGCTTTTGCTTTATGCTGTTGCTTCGCATTTGCTTTTATGTATGTATGTATGTATTTACATACATATATGTACATACGTACATACATATGCCTGAGTGCATGTGTATGTTTTATGTGCGTAGCTTTTTGTTTGTGTTCTGTGTGTGTGGGTGTGTGTGTGTGCTGTTGTGTGGTAAGATTTTTGTCTTTTTGCACCGTTCAGCGCTGGCTTGGCTCACAAAGAAATAAAGAAATAAAATGAATAAATAATAAAGAAATAAATAAAGAAATAAAATCGATTCACATGGTACATACATATGTACATATGTATGTATGTACATATGTATGTACAGACTTTTACATATTTTCCATTTATACATTTTTTTGAACCACGAAAAACGATGAAAGATTTCAAGCAAACACTGAAAAAGTGAGATGGAGGAGAGTGGAAAAGAAAAGCTGTTGGCATTAAGGTGATGCAAAAGTACAAAGCCTGAACATTAAATATGCATTACCCTTTCAAAGGATATTACGATTATGATGTACTCCCCCAACGCAGAGAAAGAAAGCAAATTCGATGGCATTCTAACAAAATGTCATGCACTCGACATGTATTTGGTTTTAATGGGATTCTCTGTGGCAAAATAGTTGCATCAATTCATATCAATCGATGGGTAAATTTTTAGACTTATTTACCTACGCCAGGAAGATAATCTTTGATGGATCTTTTACTCAAGTTTAAACCTTAGGTTTTCCGAAAACTGTTAAACATCATCAGATAAGGAGTGCAATGCAAAGTCCTTGTCAAAATCCCATTAGGATTTTAACCATTCAGAAAGATCCGTGAGTTTATTTGCATATTTACAAGCTCGCAAAAGTCGGTTGAACCATCATACAGAGGGTAATGGGAGGTGCAATAATGGCGCAAAAAGGGTTCGCGGGTGGGGGAAGTGGGGTTGGGGCGTTACACACATCTGCAAAGTGCAGATTTTTGGCATCCACTTCCACTTGTTGTGAGAGCGACAACACCCAAAGACCCACCACACCCGCTCCTTCCAAAATATGTTCATCTTGAATCGATTCCATGGGAAAATGTTTGCTGCCTAGAAACAAAGCGCAAACAAAATTTATCTTCTGGATACACAAACACACACACACACACACACACACACACACACACATACATATGCACAAGCGAAATTGGGAAAAATTAAAAAATAAACCCGAAAAAAGAATGAAACAAAAGACGAATGAACGAATGAACGAACGAACGAACGCCAAAATGAAGCCATAAAAGCAATGAAAAGGAAATCAACGAAACTGAAACAAAAAAGAGAATACGAGATATAAATCTGTGTGCCTGTATCTGAAAGATACACATACATACATACACGTGCATGTATGTGTGCACAAATACATACATTTGCGTATACACATGACTGTACATACATATATGTACATATGTATACATGTACATAATCTGCAATGATCTCTCCAGCTCAGTCTTCTTGGTGGCAGAAAAAAAGGTCAAATTATTGCGCGCTCTCTCCCTCCCGCTCTACACTCCAAAAAAGCTACTCACAAAGAGAAAGATAGAGAAAAAGCATTGCGGAGAGGGACGGGAGATAGAGAAGGAGACAACTTAAAGTCGCAGCTGGTTAGGTAAGGAGAAAGAGAGAGAGAAAGATGTACATAGGATGGAGATATGTACAGAAAAATGTAAATATGTATGCTGATTTCATCTTTACCTACGAAATATTTCTTATTTAAATAAATGTTATCACATGCAAATAAATAAATACATACATATGTATGTACATATGTAAGTACATATACATATGTACATACACTCATGCATACATATGCACATGGCCAATACATATCTGAGGGCCACAACAGAAGCAAAAGCAGCTACAACCAACGAACCCAAAAAGCAACAGCAACAAGAAGTTGAAACATTTTCTTGATGACAGAAGCTTTTAATACCCTTTCAGCTCTGTCATTCGCGTCTCGCATGTAAAATACAAATGGAAATTTCAATGGAAAGTTACACCGAGAGTCAAAATTAAACAACTTATTACAAATAAATTTCAACATATGTATTTAGCTCTGTGCCGAAAAATAATTTTTTTATTTATACACTTATATGTATACATTTGCAGGTATTTCTATTACCTTGCGAAAACCAATATGCTCTTGGATGTAAGGGTATCGGCTCCAACAGCAGTGCAGCGCAGCCGAAGGTCGTCGCCGTTATGTTATTGCTGTTTCTCTGCTCTCTGACGCTGTCGCTGCCAACGTCGACGGCAGCCGCAGCAGAAACACACACAAACACACACACTAACAGCATCGACCGCAGCATAGATTCCACTTTGAGAAATTTGAGAAAAGTGCATTAAATTTTCGTATTTTTCGTACCCACTTTCCCCACACCCACCGCCACTACACGCCCCCTTTGCGCACACACACAACATTTCGTTGTGCTTTCGCATTCAAAAGCTGCATAGATATTCATGGAAACCTACAGAGGTATGTAGGAGTTTGTGCATTTGTATGTACGATGTACAAATGTATGTATGTATGCATATATGTACATACATAAATAATAATGGCATGCCATAAGATATACAATTCGCATTTTACATATGTATGTATGTATGTACATATGGACATACATATTTATGTTTCCATGACAGTAAAATTGGTGGCACCCATGGTGAAGAAGTAGCAAACGGAAGAAAGAGAAGCAACAAATGCTGTTGGGAGAGGAAGAAAAAGGATAAGGAATGGAACAGCAGACGATAGAAGAAGCAGATGGAAATTATTAAGCAAGAAAGGGCCACCAAGCGATGCCAGGATTAGCCGATAAAGTGATGGGAGAAGAGTAAGGGGAAAATAGGAGCAGAGACTAATAAAATGTTCAGTGAATAGAATAAAGAAATTTAATATTTCAATGAAAACAAAACGAGCGAAGGTGCATGCATGTATACATATCTAAATATTTACGTACATACACACACATGTACACACATGTTTCCATACACATGTAAGCAGGAGAAACCGTAAAAGGAGATTAAAAAGCGAAGAACAGCGCAGCGACATGAACAGTGAGAGACGATTTGCAGAGTGGACCGTTGGCAAGAAGCTGCTAAAATGAATCCTTGGCAACATTGATTATAGGAACAGTGCAAAAGACACAGGGAAATGACAAAATAAATGGCAATAGAAGAAATTACGTGTTGGTAGGAGGCAAAGTCACCTCAGTGGCAAAGAAGCGGCAAAAAAGGTAAGCGAGAAGCACGATCAGCAGCAGGAGACGGCACAACAAAGGATCAAGAGAGAAGGAAAAGTGTAAATGGACTGGACTGGAAAGCAAACAGAAGATGAAACCAAAGGAAGACCAAACACCCCACCCCGTCTCTCCTTTTGCCACTCCACAGAATAAAACCATTAAATGGGAATCGAAGCGAACGGAAGGAAACGAAGTTGGGAACACGAACACGAGCACGAAACGAAAACGGACACGAAGAGAAGTTGGAACGGTGCCCTGTTCAGCAGCATTCCCATCCCACATACACACACTACCGTTTGCCCACCCACCCTGCCCCTAGCAAAAACAACCCCGTTGCCTATGCCACCCCTCAGCCAGGCTAGATGGGTCCCGTTCCCGTACCTTCCCGCCTACGCCCCTGCTCATGCCATTAACTCGCACACCAACAGCAGGCAAAAAAGTGTGTGTGTTTGTGTGTGTGTGCTCGCGTCGCTGTTGCTGCCTCTCGCTTCGCTCTACCTTTCCCATCACGTGGCGTGGCGCGTCGTCGAAGCGGGGCCTCGACAGGAGACTATTCAAGTTGTGTGTCTCGACATACATACACACACACACACACACACACACACACACACACACAAACAAAGAACTCTCGCATACATACGAACAATTTTGTTGGCTTTTTTTTGTTGATTTGCTTTGCTGTTGTTCGCATTGCTTTTGTTCGAACACCCACCCATACATACCTACATACATACATATGTACACACATATACACAGAGAGATCTGTGTACGGTTTATTTCTCTCTACATTTTGTCGGAATGTGCTGGGGGGTGGGTGTGGAGGTAGACATGGAGAAAGAGCAGCAGGCGGCGGAGGAGGATGAGGAACAGGTGGTGGCGGTGGTGGTGGTGGGTGCGGGCGCTGCCGGCCACCATTAATTCCTAACCTAACAATCCATTGGCTGCAACCGATGTCACATTAGGCCATCAATTTGCGGTAATTATTGTAAGCTTCTAACTTGTGTGTGTGCACACCATACATAAATGTGCACGTGTGTACACACTTACATATTTATGTGCATATCGGTATGCCACTTTGCGAATAATGCCCCGATCTTGGCTGTCTTCCTGCCTTGCATACTTTTTCATTGAAAAATGGTGGAAAAATATTTGTTCATAAACTTTCCATGGGTTTAACCAATTTTATCTAACCCTGTGGTTAGATAAGGTTGCGGAGTAATTGGATTTTGGAAGGCATAAAAACGACGACCATCCAATGCGTGGTAAAATGTTCAGTTTTCCAACTACAAAATTCTCGTATATTCTCCAACAGACAATAATCCTTTGCTTGTTAGCAACAATATTTTATTTGGCAGTTAAACTTATTTCATATTTATATTCAAAAACTGGCGCCAATCTAATTTGTGATTACACTTAGTGTTGATCAGCGATTACTATTTAACATGCCGTTTGAAAGCGTGCTGTTAAGCGCAAGGAGCTCAAGGAGCCAAACAAATATCGATATTTTTAATGTTTTGTCTAGATTACTTTGTAGCCGTCTTGCGCTCGTTTCGCATGTTTTCTTGAACCTTGGAGCATGCGTGTGTGTGTGTGTGTGTGTGTGTGTCTTATTTGTCGTTCTATTTTCCGTTCGAAATTAAGGAATACCATTTGTTGCTTCTACAGTATTTTGTTTTGGATTCTGAGTACTCACCTGTTAAAAGCTGTCTGGTACGACAGGGATGACTTCTTATCATTTTCATGCGAATATCATCCCTGTCCCTGCGCCGTTTAAGCGCAAATTATGCTGTTAAGTGCAAAGAGCGCTGTTAAGCCAACAAATAAGCATTGGGCGCGTGGATTTAACTTGAATTATTTGCCAAAAAAGCACACAGCTCAACATAAAATTTGGCTCCCAATGTACACTAACCTCTTTCACGTCGATAACAGTTAACATGATCTCAAGGCTGCGCTCGTGGTCGGCGCTGATAACTATCGATGTTAAACACAAACTCGGCAGCAGCATGGCAGCAACAACAACAGCGACAGCGACGACTCCTCCAGCAGATCAGCGAAATGTGGAGATTAAGGCGAGGATACCCGGCGGAGCTGAGGACTTTGCACGCCGCCTGGACATAGCCAAGCAGCTGACTGGCAGCCCAACGGGCGAGCTCATCGTGCAGCGGGATGTCTTCTTCAATTCGCCACTGGGTGGACGGCTGAAGCTGCGCCACCTGCAGCCACCGGCACGCTCCGAGCTGCTCTACTACAATCGTCCCGATGTCGCCGGTCCCAAGTTGTCCAGCTTCAACAAGCTGGAGATAGACGAGCCAGCGGTGCTGGAGAAAATACTCATCCAGACGAACGGCATCCAGGGCGAGTTGGCCAAAACGCGGCACTTGTTCATGCACGAACAGACGCGCATCCACCTCGACGAGGTGCGGGATTTGGGTTACTTCATGGAGTTTGAGGTGTGCCTGCGCGCGGAGCAAACCCTCGAGGAGGGTCAGGCGGTGGCCGAGCAGCTGGCGGAGACTTTGGCATTCAGAAAGCGGATTTGATGAGCGGCTCCTACTTCGATGCGCTGAGCAGTGAAAAACGATAGAATTTTTGTTTCATTTTTATTTGTTTGCAAAGTAAACGAATGAACGTAATTGTTTTTCCTGTTTCTGGACTGACTAAATGCAAATTGGACACTGGGGGGACAAGAGCAATTGCTGGCTTAAGGCTAAATGGCTTATAAATCTAGGACTGAGGATTACGCAGGACGATGAACACAGGCAGGGGGGGGGGGCAGCCCCACCCCCCTTAGCAGTAGGAGCCAATCAAGCTGATGGAAAGTGTCTCCGATATGGGATCCGGCGCAGAGATCGGCTTCCAATACAACCAATTGTAGCTGACTGCAAGAGAGAGAGAGAGAGAGAGAGAGGCAGAGAGAGTGTGACACAAACTAGAGCGAGCAAGCAATAGCCAAATAAGGATAAGTGTTGTTCAACTCACGAACAAAGGACTGCGTGAGGCGGATGGACAGTGTGCGACAACGGTGGCGACACTCGCTGGTGGGACGCAAAATGATGAAGCGTGTGCCCACCGCCTGGTGCACATACACATTGGGGCACTCCGTCTCGGGCAGTGTATAAGCCGGCGCTTGGGCCGTATCGATGGCCATGTAACGCTCGAGGGCCACGGCCAGGCTGGGCAGCCGCGAGGGCCGCGCGAAAATGGGCCGCAGCAGGCGCGCGGGCAGCATGCGATTGCAGCGCCACAGATTGTGCGCCTGCTGTGTCCAGGTGGGTGCTGGACTGCCGCCGCTGCTGTTGAACTGCCCGAAGAGATCCTCGAGATTGTGAACACCTTGGTTGGTGGAGTGCACGCGGTATGCGTCCCGCTGGAAGATCACATGATTGCTGGCATAAATATTATAGAAGTCCCCCAGATCCATGGCATCCTGTTGGCCCTTGAACGCAAATGGCACACTGTCACCGCCCACGCTCAGGCCCAGCGGCTGAGCGTATTCATCGCTCTCGAGCCAAACGCTCTCCACATTGGCACAGGGCCCGCAGCTGAGATCCTCCATTTGGAAGAAGGGATTGCCCATCAGGCAGGACTCGTCGTAGAGTTCGGTCAGCCGTGGAAAGCGCTGGATCAGCGGCATGGTCATGCGCCGCCACATGCGCATCCCCGGATAAACCGTTGACTGCACGACACGCTCGCTGCCGGCACCAGCACCAGCACCGCCGCCGCCGCCGCTGCTTGCCGCCTCATAGCGGTACGCGGCCACGCACAGCGACACTAGCGTCAGGTAGAACAGCCAGCAGAGGATTTGCCGCCGGCGATCCAGCAAATGATGCAGCACCTCCAGCTTGAGGTAGGCCATCAGCTGCGGTGGCGGCAGCAGCGCTGCACTGACAATGCCTCGGTAGCCGCCCCCAGCTGCAGCAGCAGCATTCTGCTGCCGAAAGTACTGGAACAGCACGTAGCTATCGAAGGACAGCGGCCGCACCTCCCGATGCGCCTCGGCCAGACGCCGCAGCTGGCGCACGGCGCTGCTGTAGCGTTGCAGCAGCTGCTGGCGACTCAGCTGCATAAAGTTCAAATCAATATCGATGTCATAGTCATCCATGGCCTGCCTTTTACGCCGGCTCTCCTCCGTCTCTGCATTCGATGACGTTTTTGTCTTTGTCTCCGTGTTGGCCCGCGGGGGCTGCGGGGGATTGTCGTTCGCCCTGTCGCTTGCGGCCTCCGTGTGCATATATACGAGTTATCTGAATTGTTGTTGCCTTTCGAATTGTTTATAATTTATTGCTTTTGCTTTGCTTTTGTTGTTGTTGTTTTTGTTAACGAATTTTTGCGAGTGGCGTGAGATTTTTTTTTATTTACATTGCCATTTGGCCGTCAGATGGCGCTGCTTCTGTTGCCAGTTTTTGGAATTTTGTTTCTTATTTCGGCCCCGTACTTAGCATACACTTGAATTTTACTATGCATAAAGTGTGTACATTTTAAACCATAAAATTGCGTTTTCGCGTCGTTGGGTTGGCAGTTTCTGCGTGTAAAGACGTAACAAAAGTGCAAATTCCACCCCACCACAATAGAAGTAAAAAAACACTAACGCGTGCACTGCAGCTGCAGCTAGTGGTGGGAGTTTATATTGGGGGTCACACTTGGCGAGAACTTAAAGTGCAATTGCAATTGAAAAAGCTACGCAGCACTTGATTATTATTATTTAGTTACATTATTTTCGTTTCTCTTTTCTTGTAGCTAGAATTTGGAACATTAAAAACATATATTATAAATTGTGGTCTGCCATCGATGGCTAATCGATAGTTGCTGTCGCTAGTATCGATTGTACTATTTCTGTCCCGTCAATTTTATTTGGAATTTCTGTGTGCAAAAATTAAAAGTCTGCGCGACTAAGTAGCCAAATCATTGGCAAAACCCACACCTGGCCGAAGGAGCGTATCAAATTAGCAGAAACTGAGCGTTTGCTGGTTGCAGGAGAAGACCAAACCACACCACACCACACGCACCCACACACACGAGTGAAGGAAAGAAAAAAAAAACAAAGAGCCAGCAGCACCAGCCATGCCACGAGGAAAGTTCGTTAACCACAAAGGCCGCAGTCGCCACTTTACATCACCCGAGGAGCTGCAGCAGGAGTCCGAGGAGGAGAGCGATCAGTCAAGCGGCAGCGGCAGCGGCTCCGGCGACGAGGAGACCGGCGGCGACAAGGCCTCCGGCAGTGCGGCGACATCAAAGCCAAAGGCGCCAGCGGCCCGCAAGACTGCCACCCGTCCAGCCCATCGTCAAAAGCAGCGTCCGGCGGTCAGCTCATCGGAATCTGACTCTGAGGAGGAGTCCGATGATGATTCCGAGCAGGAGGCGCGAGATGCCAAAAAGGGCGTGGCATCGCTCATCGAAATCGAGAATCCCAACCGTGTGACCAAGAAGGCAACGCAGAAAATCGCAACCCTAAAGCTGGACGATGGCGGCGGCTCCTCGACGACCACCTCCTCATCCACCGCTGCCGCTGCCGGCGGCGCCAAGCCGGAGCTGTCACGTCGCGAGCGTGAGCAGATTGAGAAGCAAAAGGCGCGTCAGCGCTACGAGAAGCTTCATGCGGCCGGCAAGACGACCGAGGCGAAGGCTGATCTCGCCCGACTGGCACTCATACGCCAGCAGCGCGAGGAGGCCGCTGCCAAGCGCGAGGCAGACAAAAAGGTGGCAGCCGACACTGGCAAAAAGCCGGGATCCAAGTAGGCAGAGGCCAAGCACCACCCAACCCCCAGACCCCCAGGATGCCCGCAGAACCAAATGGAAGAGGGCTAATGGCAATTAGTTAAGCAAATGTAAAGTAAACAAATGAATCAGGAAAGAGGACTAGGAGCAGCTCCGATCTGTTTGCCGCGGAGTAGAGGAGCATGAGGAACGCCAGGAACTAAATTTTCAAAACAAAAACAAATCTTCAGGTTTTCTATGCAGCGTCTTTTTTGTAATTTGAGAATTATAAAAAAAAGAATAAAATAAAAATTATGTAAATGTATACATAAATACATAATGTGTATGCATAGTTACATAAAATCCACAAAATGAAAGTGCACGTCCCATGGTGGAGTGCCGTTATCCGCAGTGGGGAGTCGCTCAAAAGGGAAAAGCGCTAGAAAGGGATGGCGCTAGAGCTATTGATTCCCGTTAGAGTGTGGCCTGTGTGGCTGCATGTATTTTACAGTCGGAAACTAAGTGCAACTTAAATACTAACTAAACAACTAATCTTTGCGACTAAACTACCTTCCACACCTCCTCGAAGGCGCTGCAGAGCTTGGAGCAGGCGATGGCCGCCGACAGCGGATAGTTGCTGATGGAGAACAGCTCCTCGGTGTAGTCCGTCTTGAGCACGCCGTGAGCAAAGGCGCCAATTACCATCACCACGGGCTCATCGTAGGCCACGCTGCCCTCGTCGCCGTGCGGCACGAGTTCGCGGCAATTGGTCACCAGCTTGCCGGAGAAGGACATGGCGTACTTCTTGCAGCCAACCGGCAAGTGGTCTGTGATGGGATTCTTAATGACGCTCATCAATCGCCGCGACGAGTCGTTGGCCCGAATCTGAAATTTGTGCAGCAGCTGAACCATGAGGCCGGCAAACCTCTTGAAGGTGCGTGGAATGCGCGTCTGTGGGTTTATCTCGATGAGCACATTGTGCTCGGTGCGCACAAACACTTGCAGCAGGCCGGCACGGTTCAGCGGTGAGTCGAAGAGCATCAACAGGCATTGGTGGGTGATGTCGGGGCGGCAGGAGCCAGGATCGCGTTGATTTTTGCGCATAATGCCCGCATGATCGTCGCAGTTGAGCAGCTCAAAAGTGCCGTGCACCTGTGGAGTGGATGGAAGTTGGTCAGTGCACACAATTTATGGCCACAAAGCACTCGAAACACTCACCTTAACCGTCTCCAGCTGTGCGCCCTCCAGCACGATGATCAAACGCTTCTCGCTGGCATTCACGTGCAGCACCTTGAAGTGCTTCTTGTCCAAATCAAACTCTGGGTCATCGCTCTTGCGCCCCACAAATTTGCGCTTGCGATTTATCATTTTTCCCTGGCCACCCATTTTTTTATATTTATTTGTACAAAAACAAAAACCATGTGCACCATGTGCGGCCAGCAATTATCGATGATTGCAAATATTACAGCACTGCCAAACGGTATTCGATACTATCGATAGCCGTACTGCTGCACATCTTCAGTCAAAACAACAATCAGCTGGGCGCTCAAGTTTTTTACGCCTACAAATTACAAAGTAAAATCATTTCAGACAGTTAAACATTTTGTTTTGGCCAGAACAAGCATGTCTGTTGTACGCCGTGACGTGGCCCCCTTGCTGCAGCGAGTTCGGGCCTTTCTCCTGGGCGTAAGTATGGCCGCCGCAAGCCTCCCAAATGTTACGTTATGTAAGAGGAATTTATGCATTTTATTTATTATATTGCAGCGTGAGCACACACAGGCGCTGCGCTTCGAGGATGGCGTAGCCGATCGCACCCAGCCACCACCAAAGATCCCCGATGGACCCTCGCAGCTGTACTCGGCCAACTACTACTGCCTGCGCGATGGACGTCGCGAGGTGAATCCTCCCATCGATCTGGTCGAGCAGCAAAAGCAGCTCGCAGCGGAGGGCACTGCGTCGCCCAAGGCGACCAAGTTGCCCACTCCCGGACAGGTCTATGCCTGGGATTAAGTTTCTTTTTGGAGTAGCAATCCCCTCCCCTTTTTTTTGTGTTGTAAATTGATTTTAGGCTGAAACTAAAATAGAATCCATGGAAGCCAGTCAAAGTGGATGAAAGATTTGCCTTTATTGGAATATATACAGTGCGATTCGGCTTATAAACTAACAAGAAATCGATAATTGATATCGATATCGATAGCTGGCTGCTGCCCATCTTCCGTCATAACAACAAACAGCTGGGCGCTAGGAAATTCAATAGACGCGCGGTTTGATCGCCACATTGATGCCCGTGGTGGAGCGTAGAATGATATTCAGCACCAGCTGCACGTCCTCGCCTTGGGGCAGCAGCTCAAAGTGTCGCACCATCTTGCTAATGGTGCTCTTCATCTCGAGCATGGCAAACTTTTGGCCAATGCAGTTGCGCGGACCAGCGGAGAAGGGTGTGTAGGAGAAGGAATTGATTTCGCCCTTGCGCTCCGAACTGAAACGTTCCGGCACGAACTTGTGCGGCTCGGGGAAGTGGTCCGGATCGCGCTGAGCATGGTAGATGAGTATCATGACATCTGTGTTGCCGGGTATCAGCTTGCCGTCTGCAGGAAGGCAAGAAACAGCATCAGCAAAAAGGGAAAGAAAAAAAGGAAACGCGCGGCAACCCACCCAGCACGGTGTCCTCGACAATGTGGCGTCCGATAATGGGCACCGAGGGATACAGTCGCAGCGACTCCTTGATCACACACTCCAGATACTTGAGCTCGCCCAGCTGCTGGGTGTTCACGGGCGCATTCTTGTCATCGCCGAGCACATTGCGCACCTCCTGAAAGACGCGCGCCTGCACCTCCGGATGGCGGGCCAGCAGATAGCAGGTGAAGGCAATGCTGCTGGTGGTGGTGTCATGGCCCTCGAACATGAACGTGTCCACCTCCTCGCGTATATCCTCGTTGCTCAGCGGCGCACCATCAACGGTCGACTGCAGCAGCACATCCAGCAGGGCCATGCGACGCTTCTGGCCGACATCATCCTGGGACGCTGCATTGGACGCCTCGTACGTGCCATCGGCAATGGACTTTTGCAGCAGATCCCTGCGCTCGCTGATCACGCCGTTCGTGAAGTCCTGCATCGTTTTTATATTCGCATTAAGCTCGGCAAAGGCAGAGGGAAAGAAGAGCCGCATGAAGATGTCCAAACGTTGGGCGGGATTCGTGAAACGTTCCGCCAGCATGGCAGAGGCACTAAGGGGAGGAGCAGGAGGAAATGATCAGACTTCGCGCTGCATCCAACTGCAGCTGACATGCAACTCACGTTGTCACCGACTGCACGTAGGGAAAGTTTGGCTGCAGCTGCGCATTGACCTTCACGCCCATGGCCGTCTCAGCGATGATGTCCAGGGCGCACAGGCAGGCAACGGGAAACATATTGATCACCGTCCTGCCGTCCGCCCGATCGTACAAATTCCTCACCATAATGGCGCTCTGCTGATCGAAGACCTCCACAAACTGTTCGAGTATCTTGAAGTGGAACGCGGGCGTGATAATCTTGCGCCTGCGGAACCATTTCTTGCCCTTGCTCAGCAGCAAGCCATCGCCCAGCCAGTTGACCAGCAGGCCGTATAAATTGTTCTTCTGTATCGTCTGCTGGCTGCTCATGATCGCCTCGATCATCTTGGGGTCCGCTGTCATCAGGCCGCGATCTTGGAGGATCTGCACGCGTATGTTCTTGCCATGTGTCCGGATCAAGCGCCACTGCAAGTCGAACACAGCTGCAAGGGAGAGGAGATGGTGGATGGTGATTTGCTGCCAGAGGATTGCTTCGTTCTTGCGCGCTGCCTACTTTTGGGCGTCTCCTTAAGCATCATTGGGGCATTGCCCACGACGGGCCATCGGAAGGGCCCCTTGATGCCGGCCTTATCAAAGTATTTGCTGTGTTTCCGACCCACCAGATAGTCCCAGACGACGGCCACCGTCAGCAGCAGCACCAGCAACTCCACAAACATTTTCCCAACTAATTTCCTATCCAACACGTTCACGGTCCACGACACACTGCTTGGCCATGCTCGCTGGTGCGGCTGTTTTGTAGCCAATTTTGGGCTGCGATAAGCAGGGAAGCCGTAATCAGCGGCCAGTAAACTTTAACCGTCGCCTTGGGGTTGGCAGGTCAGCAAAGGGGCTGCAGATGGCCCAAGCCTTTGCCCTGGCAATGTCCCATTTATCGGCACTCGTTTGGGGCATCTCTTCTGCTGGGTTATCAGTGAACAGAGCCCACCCCTGCCTCGCTGGGGGACCTCCAACCCCCCACACGGCACGGCGTGGAAAGTCGCACGTTCAGCATGACTCAAGGCCTTTGGCCACTATCGGCAGACTAGAACTCCTCTGATTCACATGGCAGTGGGGCAGGCGAGTTGAACGTTCGTTCAATCTGCTCACTGGATAGCAGTCTGGGCAGAGCTTTATCTGCGCCTGATCTCTGATAAGATCGACGGCTGCGCAGAGATCATAGGAATGGGCTTAAGGCATGGGAGCCTGCCCTGCCTTTTGGCTGCTTTTTGTTGCTCCAAATCTTATCTTGTTTGGGGCGTCAGGCCAGTCATGCTGAGACAGCGCTTTTCGGAGCTAATCTCCAACACGATCGTAAGCGTAAATGGATAACAAAATAGCTATTGGCCGGCAAACTGCAGTGGAGAGTCAGTCTCTAGTGGCTGCATTAATGGCAAAATAAGAGCAGATCTGCAGCGATTTCCCTTAGCTGGTTCTTGCTCTTAAGAACCGATTCTCTCTCTTCAATGCAATGTCTGAGCCATGGTAGAATACTAATAGGTAACGTATTCACCACAGTGCTTCTCATTCCAGGACCATATGCAGAACGTAAAACGTTTGCTATCTCTCTCTAGCGCTTGCCTCTCTGAGCGTGGTGAATAAGCTTATGGTCCTCCACTCAGCTGACGACGTTACCTATTAGTAATTCTACCATGGTCTGAGCGCAGCTGAGTTCTAATCGGTTGGATGCTGTGCGCCACAACAGGTTCGACGACATCCACACTGACGCTTCCCACGAGAGAGCGAGCGTCCAGAATGTCGCCTGACCGATTGGACTTTTGTTTACATTTGTTTTCCCAGCGCGTGGGAGGCGCAGACCTTTATCAGCACACTGATAGGGCAGACATTGTGTGTGTAATTCTAGCTGCAACTTAGTCTATGGTTTGCCTAACTTTACAACTGATAGCCAGCAGATAACCGACTCGGAATGGCATTCTTTTAGTCGGTGTAGCTGATGTTCGGTTGTGCAGCTTGCAGTGTTTCCTGTAAATCTAAACAGAGGTAGAACTATTGCCAAATCGCGATAACAAATGCGAGCAATCAGCGTGATTGGACAGAGTCCAATTTGTGACTTCTCTTAGGCAAAGGTTCTCTCTTAATCACGACTCTTATGGAGCGCTAATCTGTAGAGCCAAGTGGCACATTGGATTACGGTCTTGGTCGCACAGTTCGCTTGCACTTGTGGCTGCACAATGATCGCTTTCGCTTTGTTCCTGCTGGCGCTTGCTTCCCTCCTTGCGTGGGATTTTCTGTGGCGCAAGCGGCGCAACGATATGCTGCACTATATGCCAGGTCCGCGTGGACTGCCGCTGCTTGGCAATGTGCTCATGTATCGCGGCCTCGATGCCGAACGTAAGCTCAAAGCTAAGCCAATGTATTCCCGTCTTCCATGTCTGCGTTCTGCTTGCAGAGATCATGGGATTTGTGTGCAAAAATCGCAGCAAGTACGGTTCGCTGTACAAAGTGTGGGTGCTCAATCAGTTGGCTGTTTTCTCCACGGATCCGCGCGACATCGAGTTCATTCTGAGCAGCCAGCAGCACATTGCCAAGAACAATCTGTACGAGCTGCTGCACTGCTGGCTGGGCACGGGCCTGCTCATGAGCACTGGCAGGAAGTGGCACGCGCGCCGCAAGATTATCACGCCCACGTTTCACTTCAAGATCCTCGAACAGTTTGTGGAGATTTTCGATCAGCAGAGCGCCATTATGGTGGAGCAATTGCAGCAGCGGGCGGATGGTAGAACGGCCATCAATATTTTTCCTGTGGTTTGTTTGCTGGCGCTGGACATCATCGCAGGTGGGTTGCAGGATCCTCCAGCCATCGCCAAGTTGTTTGCATTTTCCGTATCCCCATAGAAACCGCAATGGGCAGCAAAATCCAGGCACAAATGAGTCCCAATCTGCCCTATGTCCAGGCTGTCACGGAGTGAGTTTCCATCGTCTTGCTGCCGCACTCGCTCGAGCTTCCAGCCACCTCCTTTCCTTGCAGGGTAACCAACATCATGACCACCAGATTCATTCACGCCTGGCAGCGCATCGATTGGCTTTTCCGTTTGCTCAAGCCGGGCATGGCCAAGCGGCAGGATGTCGCCATTAAGGTGATGCATGACTTCACCGAGGGCATCATTAAGCAGCGTCGCCAGGCGCTCGTCAGCGGCGGGCAGCAGGCGGAGGAGCAGCAGCAGCAAACGAATGAACTCGGACAGAAGCGTCGCATGGCGCTGCTGGATGTGCTGCTGCAGTCGAGCGTCGATGGTGCGCCACTCAGCAACGATGACATACGCGAGGAGGTGGACACGTTCATGTTCGAGGGCCATGACACCACCACCTCCGCCATCTCCTTCTGCCTGTACGAGATCTCGCGTCATCCGCAGGTGCAGCAGCGTCTGCTGCAGGAGATACACGAGGTGCTGGGCCAACGCCGACAGCGGGCGGTCACCCTGCGCGATCTGGGTGAGCTCAAGTATCTGGAGAATGTGATTAAGGAGTCGCTGCGGCTGCATCCGCCCGTGCCCATGATTGGCCGCTGGTTCAACGAAGATGTGGAGATACGTGAGTGTCCTATAGGAGGGGCTTTCCGTCTTAATTCCTGACACTAAGCACTCCTTTGCTTTGCAGGTGGCAAGCGCATTCCAGCCGGCACCAACTACACCATTGGCATCTTTGTTCTGCTGCGCGATCCCGAGTATTTCGAGTCCCCCGATGAGTTCAAGCCGGAACGCTTTGACAGCCCCTCGCCCCAGACGAGTCATCCCTATGCCTATATTCCCTTCTCGGCGGGTCCGCGCAACTGCATTGGCCAGAAGTTTGCCCTGCTGGAGATGAAGAGCACCATCAGCAAGCTGCTGCGACACTTTGAGCTGCTGCCCCTGGGTCCCGAGCCACGACCCGCCATGAATATTGTTTTGCGCTCGGCCAACGGTGTGCATTTGGGCCTACAGCCACGTGCAACTTAAATTTTACACTGTGAATGCTGGAAAATATTTGTTAATTGAATTTCCATTTTGGTTTTAATGTTTTTTGGCTGTTTTTGTTTGGTTTTCATTTTGTGGCGCTGCTTGCAACAGCTGTTATGCACCCAATCAGCTGTTTGCTCTCCCTCTCCCACTGCTAGTGGTGGACTTTTTGAACCCGTTTACTTTATGTAATTGCCCCCACAGCAACGATACAAAAACCAAAGTGCACGGACACACGCGTCCACAAATAGTTATCCAAGTGCCAGTTCAAGTGTTCCCTGATAAGACCATGCTGTTAGCACTGCTGCTGACCCTGACGCTGACCCTCATTGTGGTGTGGCTGCTGCAGCTGGCAATGCGTGAGCTGAAGCATCCGCTGAGAGGGTTGGTGCCCAGCGTCTCGCAAGTGCCGTTAGTCGGTGCCGCCTGGCAGATGCGCAGCTTTCAGCCAGACAGTAAGAGACAAGACCCTGCGATACTCAGCTCCGCCGATATTTACTGCTCCGCTCTCTCCTCTCTAGATCTCCATGAGAAGTTCTCGGAGTATGTGCAGCGTTTTGGTCGCAGCTTCATGGCCACCGTGTGGGGCCAGGTGATTGTGGTCACCGCCGAGCCACGCCATGTGGATGCGCTGCTGCACAGCCAGGAGCAGCTGCGCAAGAGCAGCATCTATGGCGCGCTACGCGGCTGGCTGGGCAATGGCCTGCTGCTCAGCCGTGGCGAGCAGTGGCACGGCATGCGCAAGATCATAACGCCCACGTTTCACTTTAGCATATTGGAGCAGTTCGTGGAGGTGTTTGACAGACAGAGCCAGCGGCTGGTGGAGCGACTGCAGCCAGTGGCGAAGGATGGCCGAGAGCCGATCAATATTTATCCGTTTGTGGGCCTGGCAGCGCTCGACATCATCACGGAAACGGCCATGGGCGTGTGTGTGGATGCACAGCTCGATGCGGAGTCGCCTGTGGTGCAGGCTGTTAGAGCGTAAGTTGCCAATGCCGAGCTATCGCTGCCATTTTGTGCTTAACTTTGCTCCTGGCAGGGTGACAAACACTTTGGCCACGCGCTTCATGCGTCCGCATTTGCTGCCGCCGCTGCTGTTTCGGCTGTGCTGGCCCAGCGGCTATCGGAAGCAGCGTGAGGGCATACAGTGCCTGCATCAGTTCACGGATCACATCATCGAACAGCGACGCCAGCTGCTGCGGCGGGAGAGCGAAAGTGCAGCGGATGGGCAGCGGAACAGTCGCAATGCCTTGCTGGACACACTGCTGAGGGCGCGTGCGGTGGATGGGCAGCCGCTGACGGATAAGCAAATACGCGACGAGGTGAACACGTTCATCTTCGAGGGTCACGACACCACCACATCGGCCGTGTCCTTTTGCTTGTACCTGTTGTCGCGGCATGCGGACGTCCAGCAGCGGCTGTTCGATGAGCTGCTGGCGCACTTTGGCCGATATTTGGATCGTTGCGTGGTGTATGCGGATTTTGCCGCTTTGCCGTATCTGAATTGTGTGGTCAGGGAGGCACTGCGTCTGTATCCGCCCATTCCGGCTGTGGGACGTTGCCTGGAAACGGATTTGACAGTGGGTAAGTGGCCTTAGACTTAGCTTTAGCCTTGGACACGAGACTAGGACCTACCTCTGCAGTAGGTGGCCGCATACCAGCGGGAACGAATGTCATTCTGCTGCTCTGGCAACTGCTGCGGGATGAGACGCTCTTCGCAGATCCACTGCTCTTTCAGCCGGAGCGACAGCTGGGCAAGGGCGCCTACAGCAATATTCCTTTCAGTGCGGGTCCGCGTAATTGCATTGGCCAGAAGTTCGCCCTGTTTGAGGTCAAGACTGTGGTCATTAAGCTGCTTATACAGTTTGTGCTGCTGCCCCTCGGACCGGATGTGCAGCCCTCCATTAAGATCGTTTTACGCTCCAGAAATGGCGTCAATTTGGGACTCAGGCAGCGCCAGTATTGAATCAGCTGATTTGTGTTTCAAAAACTCGCTAGAGCACCGCGCTATTATCGATATTTGTATCGATATATTACCAAAAATCTACTTAATTGCAATAAAGTTAGTTTAACTGAAATGATGTTTGTAGTTCATTTTCATAATTAAATTTAATTAAATACTTGTGTGCCCGTTTTTAATTAGTGGTGACGTCGATTGATAGCCTAGCTATCGTTATTGTGGCAACTGTTGCTTGCAGTTGGTCGGACTATCGATTCAGGATCAACAGTCCTGGGAGGTGGGAATTCAATCAAACCAATCAAAATCATTATTTTTTTTTGGAGCATGAACGCTCCCTTGGTTCCTGAAGGGAATTAAAATTTCAAATACATATTTGTAAAATATAAGGTATGAGAGTACACAATCCAATAAAAAGGAGTATTTATAATAAGCTAAATTGATACTTCAATCGGATTAAATTATTGTTTCATTGTTTTTTTTTTTTTTATATTTAATCGCTACTGCGAAATTGGTTGGTCGCAGAGATGAGTCCGCATTGACCAGGTACTTCAGTTTTGTGTTGAATATTATAAAAAAGTTACTGAAAATTTTGAACTCAAAAAAGAGTTGTTTGCCGAACGAACACTAGAAATAGAATGTTGTTTCATTGTTAAGAGTCTTTGCAAGCAAGTTAAATCAAATAGAACATCAAAGTCGTGGAATATGATTTGAGACTACGGTATATTTCGGTATATTTTTAAAATGAGAATGTATATTTTGGTACATTTGTGAGGGCCTGACTGTATATCTTATCGATAATTACGCGGTCACACTGCTAATTGCATTTTTGTTGTTATTAAAGCTCAGCTCGGATGTGGAATAACTTTTATTACTATATTTATACCGTTTAATTAAACGTATTGGAGCTGTGAAAGTGCAACAATTGTGAGTAAATGTTGAACAAAACTCGAGGCAAACTCCAACTTTTCACTAGCGTCAGGAGAAGTTTTTTCTTTAGTTTTGTGTGTGTTTTACGATGCTGATTCGTAATTGTCTTCTTGTATACGTCGTGTACGCTCTTGCTCGCTCGCTCGCTCTTGGTCTTAGCTCTCCCAACGGCATCTCCATGTCCCGTGGCCGTGTATGAGTGTTCGCGTGCGTGTGCGTTCTCTCGTGTTTGTGTCTGTGCAAGCTGGTTGGAAAATAATTAAAGCAAATACAACTAAAATTTGTTGTAAGAATTTGTCTATTGCCATCATTAGAAACAAACGAAAAGAATACAACAACAGAAATAAAAGAAAGTTGCTTGTCTGATTATTCGCCCCGTGGCCCTGCTTCTCCTTTGTGCGCAACTGCAGGTAATTGTCGCAACTCGTGTGTGAGAGAGAGTGACTCTGATAGAGAGAGCGAGGGAGAGCTGTACAGATGAGAGTTGAAGTGGAAGTGGATGTGAATGTGGGAGTGGGAGAGAGACAGTGATGGAAAGACGGATGCGGCAACAGTGTTTTCTGCATCAAATCCGAATTTCGGCTGCAAACAGTTCAATGAAGTTACACAAAAATTGTTTGTACTCCATCTCTCTCTTTCTCTGTCTCGCTCTCCATGTTTCTCTCTGTGGCCCCCCCTCGGTTCGTTCAATGCCCCACCCGTTGCATATTCCTCTGCACTTGCAGCCAGAACTACTATCGACTCCCCTACTCCCGCCCCTTTGTAAAGTGAAGGGCCTGGCAAAGTGAATTGAGAGGCAAGAACATCAGTAACCGTAGACTAAGGTTCTGCTCGCTGCAGCATTGTCGTTGTTATCGTAGGCCCTGCAGTTGTTGTTGTTGCTGTTGCTGTTGAGCTGCCCGGGAATGTAGATTGTACAGGAAATCTGTTGCTGGAACACTTTCATCTCTATGGGGGCCCTACAGCAGAGCAGCAGCACCAGCACCGCTGTCCAGTGTCTCCAATTTCGATTCTGCGTGCTGCACTTGCAGTTGGAGCACAACACACACACACACACACACAAACATACCCTCACGCTTAAACACACACACACACACGTGGAGGAGGGTTTCGCTTGCAATAATTTGTAATGCCGGAAAAGCTCAATTAATGTTTAGAGTACAAGTAGAGTAGAGTAGTGGTGGGAGGGGGGGGGGGGGCAGTGCTTATGTTTATTTGCATTTGACTCTGGTTTTACTTGCGCCCCTCTTTGCGCCCCCTTCAATGTTTATTGGTACACACCCACACAACTGCAGCCGCAGCAACAATTCGTGTTTTTTTTTTGCCTCCCCATTCAGTAAATGTTGTGTAGTTGCTGGAGAGCGCGAGCAGCAGGAAGGAGAGAACAGGATAACAACAGCAACATCTGAAAATTAGGAGTGAGAAAAATGCACTAGCAACAACAACAACAACAGTAACAACAACAACAACAAAATCCACCCACATTGAGTGCGGCTCACCTCCTCTCTCTTACTCTCTCAGTTATCGGAGGTTTGCTCGCTCTCTGGCTCTCGCGCTCACTCTCTCTCTCTCTCTCTCTTTTGCTGTCTTGCGCCGTTTGTAGCAGTCAGCAGGCAGGCAGGCAGCAGCAGCAGCCTCAGTCAAGACAGAAAAAGGATTTGTGTTGCAGACAGAGTTTTCCCATAGAAAAATGTTGTAAAATTCAGGTACTGGCACGGTCTAGGACGAACAAAATAAAAAGAAAACGTAGCGGGTATTGCAGGCAATTGTGAAATCAAGCGGAAGGCATTTGCAGTTCGAAATCAATTTGGTTCCATTTTCCGCTTGGCACCGGCAAAGATAACCAAAAAGGAAAAGAAATAGAGTCCGTTTTTCTTTTGTCGACACAGCAGCCGCCAGCAACCAGCAGCCAGCCGCCAGGCTCTCTCTCTCTCTCTCTCTCTCGCTTTCGGTGTCTCTCTGTGTGTGTAGGTCGGGCGCGGGGGTGTCCATCCGTGGATGTATCCGCCGTAGCTGCGTGTATAGGGAAAATTGTGCAAAGATGAGAGTCCGGGATCCTCATCCAATATGTGCTAATGGTAGCGAACGATAACGCTCCTCTCCTCTCTTCTTGCAGGTGCTTCAAAATGCGTCAGTTCAACATTTCGGTCATTGGACTATCCGGTACCGAAAAGGATCGCGGCCAAGTGGGTGTGGGCAAGTCATGCCTGTGCAACAGATTCATGCGGCCGATGGCCGACGATTACTTCATCGATCACATATCAGTGCTCAGCCAGAGCGACTTCAGTGGACGGATCGTGAACAACGATCACTTCCTGTACTGGGGCGAGGTGCGCAAAACCACAGAGGAGGGCGTCGAGTACAACTTCAATATCATCGAGCAGACAGAGTTCATGGACGACTCCACATTCCAGGCCTTCAAGGTGGGCAAAATGGATCCCTACTCAAAGCGCTGCACCGCCACCAAAGTCTTCTCCGCGGAGAAGCTCATGTACATATGCAAGAATCAGTTGGGCATCGAGAAGGAGTACGAACAGAAGGTGATGCCCGAGGGGCGTCTGAGCATCGATGGCTTTGTCGTCGTCTTCGACGTCAGTCCCGTGCCAAACCGCAGCGTTGAGAAGCAGGTGGAGTTCGTGCAGAATGTGATTGCCACCATTGTGAAGAACAAGAAGCCGCTCGTGCTGGTCACCACCAAGAATGACGATGCGTACGAGCTGTATGTGCGCGAGGCGGAGAAGATCAGTCAGCGCAAGGACTACAAGAGCACGGTGCAGCTGATCGAGACGTCGGCCCATGAGAGCATTAACATCGATTTGGCCTTCCTCATGCTCGCCCAAATGATTGACAAGGTGAAGAATCGCGTGAAGATCATTTCGTACCAGGAGTCGGCCAAGTCGCGCAAGGAGCTGCTGGACACCAGATCGGAGGCGGTCACACGACTGATACGCAATCAGATCACCGATTATCACATCCTCTGGTCGCAGGGCTCCAAGATGCTCTCCCAGTATCGCGAGTGGAACGAGTTCTTGAACATATTCGGCCACGAGGCCGGGCAGAAGCTCTTCCGCCGCCACATGAAGAAGCTGCGCGATGATCACCTCAACAAGAAGCTCCACCAGTATCTGGATAAGTTCGCCCTGGCCTTGGAGTACATGCTGCCGGACATTGGGGCGTTGAATATCATCGATGACGATGCCTGGGACTGTGCCCGCAATTATCTGCAGAATCACATTGAGTTTGAGCAATATTTCTTCGAGTGCCCCCAGGCCTCGTGGACCGAGCTGGTTGACATGGACGAGGCCGAGGATGAGGCGCGCATACCCTTCGATGTGCTGGAAACCTCCGAGGCAGAGACAGTATTCCGAAACTATTTGAATTCCGTGCAGCAGGACAAGAAGAAGATTGGGTAAGTCCCGCCAAAAAGCAGCAAAAATCTCCCACTCGATACTCATCCTTGATATTCATTCATCCCTCAGCTGGAAGCAGCAGTTCAAGATGCTGCTGGAGGAGTCCGGCTTTGTTACGCCCGGCAAGCAGCTGTCCGAGGTGCGTGTGCTGTTCATGGGTCGCGAGTGCTTCGAGGCGCTGTCCGAGCATGATTGCCAGCAGATCTACGACATCCATCAGGACGAGATTATCGAGAAGAGCAAACAGAACTTTGTCGAGCTGCTGCTGGAGCATGCCCAGTACTTTCTGCAGTTCAAGAACGTCGACATTATCACGCAGGAGGATGTGCGCCAGATCACGGATGTCATACAGGAGGATTCGCGCTACAAGATGCTCGATCGCCTGGACCAGGAGCGACGCGTGATGCTCGTGCAGCATCTGCGCTTCATTCACTGCCCCATACGCGATCATTGCCCGTTCTTCAACAACTGTGTGGACAGCCTGATCGAGGAGGTGCTCGCCGACAAGTCGGCCACCAGCAATCACAAGACACCGGGCGTCGGAGTTGGCGTTGGCGTTGGTGGCGGTGGCGGCGGCTGGAAGACGACTGGCAATGGCAGCGATCGCACGCTCAATCTGCTGATTGTTGGCTCCGAGCATTTGGCCAGCGATCTGCTCAACGATATACGCATCTGTACGGGCAGCAAGGGCGAGTACATCTACGAGAATCAAACGTATTATCTCAATTATCGCATTGCCAATGGGGACATGGAGGCCTTCAAGGCCATCGATGTCTACTCGAGTGGTGAGTGTGGCTGCTGCTCCTCCTTCTGCTCCTCCCCGACACACACTCTCTCTTTTGTAGGCCTCATCTGCGTGTACTCCAATCAGCAGTCGTTCGAAACGCTCAAGGACAACCTGGAACGAACGCTGCTGTGCAACCTGGAGCTGGAGGATAAGTTCGAGAATCTGCCCATTGTGCTGGTGTATCAGCCGCAGGATCTCAAGGAGAACGAGGTCGAGTATCTGCGCAGCGAGGGCATGCGCCTGTCGGAGATGCTGCACTGTGACTTTATCGATCACACGCAGAACCATCAGAAGTATGTCTACGACATACTGAACATTGTCATCCTATCGCTCAAGCTGACAGAGATGAAGAGCTACGATCCGTATCCCTCCAATCACACCGATCTCCGTATTCTCTGCTGCATCTTCTGCGGCGATCAGTATGACATTGAGAACATTGTCCAGCCGCTGGTCGCCGAATCGACGCTCGTGAAGGCCAGCGAGCACTCGATCATTGTCGATGTGTTCATTGGCGATGCCAAGCGGCGGGTGGAGTTTATACTCTCCTCCTACCACGGCACCAATCAGTATCGGGATGAGCTTATCCATGGCTACATTTACTTCTACTCGGCCAAACGTCGCTCATCCCTGGCCAATCTGAGGTACGTACGAGGGGTCTATGCCAGTTTCCTAACTAACTAATTGTTGGGTTACTTTTGACAGCATTTTGGCTGCCCAGAATGCCAACATTCCGTTGCAGATCATTGCGGTGACGGAGAGCGGCGGCGTCAATGCGTTCTTCAACAGCGACATTTGTCAGTTTCTCATTACCGAAGGCAATGCACTGGCCGATCGCTTCAAGGGCAGCTTCATGACATTCTCAGCGGATCAGTATGTTAAATGTAAGTGCCCACCGTGCCCCCTACTGTTGCCTTGCTTCATGCTCATTATTTGCTCTCTTTGTGTGCTTGCAGTTGCATTTTATAATCCGTTCCTGAAGACCGCCTGGGACAACAAGTATGAGGTGGAGAATTTGCATGTGGAGGAGTCAATTACTTTAGATTCGGGCGAGGGTACGCTGGAGAGTTCGGTGAATCAGATGCCGCGCCCACCGCCCCGCCACGAGAGCTACATGCTGTCAAATACATTGGGCACCGATGGTTCCGGCAGTGAGAATTACGAAATGCTTCCTACCCGATCTCTGAACTCATTAAATGGTAAGCGACCAACCGAATGGAAGTTTTCTGTAATTTATTGTCTTCTTTTTATGTCTTTTCGCTTTGCAGAAGAAAGAGATATATCATTAGATGAAATCTACGATGAAAACAACGAAAAGCCCAAGCACCTGCATCAAAGTAAGTTCCATGCTGGCGGCCACTAAAACCCAACCCCACATTTATCCAAACCCCAACAAACAATAGAAAAGAAAAAAAGAAGAAAAACTCTGACCAAGCCAAGCCCAAAAAAACCAAAAACCAAAAACCAAACCAAAAATATCCGATTCAGAATTATATTCGTGCGCCAAACTGTCCCAAGAAGAAACAGAAACACAATTAAATATGATAATAATTATGATAATAATAATAGCATTCCCAACTACCTACCTGCCCGCCTCTACCCAACCACATGTATATGTATATGTGTATATAAGTCGTATATATATATCATATATCTATTATATATTCATTCATTCATTCATTCGTTCCATTCTCATGCTCATTTCTCATCAACCATTGCCATAGATCATTCTCACATAAGTGCGTTATTTACTCTCCATATGCCATATACAGTATCTATATGCTATATAATATAATCTATAATGATTAATGATTAATTAACGATTCATCTTAACCAAACCTTTTTAATCGATTTATCTCTGTGTGTGTGTCATTTGTTGTTGTCATTGAAAATTATTTGCTCAAACTCGAATCGAAAAAACGAAAAAAAAAAAAAAAAACGAAAACGAAAACTATATAAGGATTCCAGATATTCCCTCCTCCAACAACTCCTCCAGAGCCAGCCCCTCCAGATCATCAGCTCATTACATGCACATATAAGAGTCAATTCGTTTCGGCTTCAGAATCAAGTTTGGAAGAAATAACATGTAATCTAACTATTTGAATATATTTCAACCTATTTGCTTCCCTCTTTTTCCACCTATACTTTTATTTCTCTATCTCTCTGCCTATCTCTCTCTCTCTCTCTCTGCGTATCTCTCTTTTTCTTTGATTTATATTCCTTAGACGGTTTCTTTTTCGTTATTATTCTGCTCCATCACTCAGTAAAATAAACTCCACAAAAAGTGTCACCAACTCCACTCTAGTAAGCCTTTGAGCCCTTCCCTCCCGTCCTTCCCTCCTCCCTGATTCCCTAAGCAAAAAGGTGCTTAGCCATAGACCTTGCGGTGGTAGCTCGTTCATTTTTATGAAACAAAATAGATCTTTATTCAAAACTCTCGAAAGTGTCGCATCCTGACTGAGGAACGCCTTGAAATAATCGGAATTTTGAAGGTCTCTGAGAGTTGGAATCAATCTCTGCAAAAACTTTCAGTGTCAATTTGCTCAAAATCCCTGACTGAGGAGCACTGCTGCATGTCGCGGTGCAGGCATGAATCGAGACATGAAGGAGGGACATCGCTCAGTGTCCTTTAACTACAGCCCAAAAGGTGCAACGAGACCCCGCAAGGTTTAGCTAGCCTCACAATCTCCTAATCCTCACCCTGCACTTACCCCACACCAGGGCTCTGCTCTGCTCTGCAGCGTCGCTGCCGCTAACGTGCACGCGCATTACAGTTATTCTTACCGTTTTGCGTGCCCGAGCTTAGCCCAGCCCGTTCACCATGCAATGTGCTTTCCCTTGAGTTTTCTTAGCGACTTTCCTCCCATTTTCGCTTATTAGTTGTGTTTTAGTTTCCTCTTTTTCGTGTGCTCTTTTCCTCTTTTTGCGCGATTCTTTGGTTGATCCTTGAGTTTTGCAGGCCGCGCGCGGCAGCCTGCTGTATACGAAACACATAATCTCTCTATGTAAATACACATGCTCTATAAACCATGTATCTATAAACCCATAAATCCCGTACACCCCACCCGATAACCCAAGAACCCAACAACCCGACAAACCCTTCGATTGGAATCGAAATATTTGTACAAAAGTTATTTCGTTCGTTTGCTGTTCTCGTTCTTGTTCTCCATTTTGCTTTGCCATCTCTTTGCTCTCCCAACCTTCCACTCTCTCCCCCACTCTCTCTCTCTCTCTCCCTCCTTCTGTTTTAGTGGAAGATTTTTCTGCAGCGCTGAGTCGAACCGAAACTGATCTGGTAACTCTCTTCTGCTTCTCGTTTCTCTTTCTCCCATTTTGTCAAACTCTCTCTCGCACCCACACACACATACAAGCAGCGGATGTCAGCGGATCGAAGGATTCATTGGCCACCCACGATGCAGGTTAATCTTTACTGTTAATGCTCAGCACGCAACCACCCTACGCCCCAGTCCCCCGATAGATATATATTTCCCAGCTAGCTGCCTGATTTTCCCGCTCCTTCTGCACGCAGTTTGTTCCGTTACACCACCTCCCCTCCCCACCACACACCCCTCAAGTTTAGCTGTAGATGGGAGAAGCCTGCTGGATGAATGATTGAAGCGGGAGAGAACCCCCCGAACTCCACCTCCACTCTTAGGCCTGCCTAATCCGATCTCCCAATCTCTTTCCTAAATCAGAATGGCTGGAGGACAAGAGCGATGGGCGACGCAACATGAACAAAAACTCAATATGGAACAACTTCAGCGGCTCAACGCACGCCTACACCACGGGCCGGCGGCACATTGACTCCAATCTGAACAAGATCCGTCCGAAGGGTCCCAGCCAAACGTTGAAGGTGGGCGAGGCGCCCAGCCGCAACTGTCCGGCAATGAGCTCGTCCACCTTTACGCTGCCCACACAGCCGCCGGGCAAGCTGAATATGAAGAATTTCCAGCTGGTCAGCGAGGCGGTGGCCAAGATGAACTTCACGGGCTCCGGTTCCGGTTCTGGTTCGGGCTCCGGATCTGGTTCCGGCACTGGCCTGGGCCTCTGCACTGGCAGTGGCAGCATGGCCGACTCATATCTGGGCGACTGTGAGCCCGTGCCTGTGGGCAAGGATGGCAAGCGGTATGATCACGCTCAGTTGGATGGCGAGGACGAGGACTCCGAGGAGCTGGCCGAGTACGAGCAGATCTATGAAAACGAAGGTAGGATCGAATAGGATCGGTAGGATCGGAACCTCCTCCTCCATCACCTCAATCACGGGAATCTCTCGAAACTCTCACACCTCTCTCTCTCTCAAATCATCCTCAAATCATTCGCTAACGCACCCCCCGCAACCCCGCGCTCCTTACTCCTTCCGGTTTAGTTTTTTTTTTGTACTCTCTTTCCCCCACCACCCCTATCCCCCCCGCCAGGCAGGGCATTTATCCTAGAAATCACAATCCCCTGCTGGATCACACACACTCATTTTGTTCTTTTCTGCCTTATTATCCCTACCATCCACAGACTGCACCGAGTCGGACAGCTGCGCCAGCTCGACGGAGCGGCGTGTGCGCCAGCAGAATGCCTACTACAAGGCCAGCAGCAAGGCGAGCAAGGCCAGTGCCAAGAAGCAGAAGAAGAAGAAGGTGGCCATACCCGTGCAGACGCCGCGTGTGCCACCATTCGGCTCCTATGTGAGTCCGCCGGAGATTCCACTGCACTATCAGCGCATGACCGTCGTCGGGGCAGGTGAGAAAAGTATGTGTCGTGTTTGTGTTGCATCAAAATCCTACGATATCCTGCTCCTGACTCCTCCTACTCCCTCCCCCGCTTGGGTTTGTTCTTGGATATCAGCTGTTTCTGTTTCTCTCTCTCTCTCTCTGTCCCCGTGCCAACCATGAACCATGCCACCGCTCAATGCTTCACATTCTTCCCATTCACAGAGAAACCCGAGGCTGGTGTGCCGGAGTTCATGAAGAGCGACAAATCCCCAGAGGTAAGCTCTCGCTCTGGCAGGGGTGCGCCACTCATGAGGGACCTCTTTGACGCTTTTGTCCCCTTTTTTAGTATTCCATGGTGCCGGAACTGACTGCAGCTGGTATATTCGGCGCTGAGAATCTGCCAGAGTACAACATGAATGCCAAATGCCTGAAGGACTTTGAGAAGCACGAGAAGAGGCGCATCAAGGAGGAGACGGCACGCATGCGCAAGCAGCAGGAGAAGGAAAAGGAGCAGGAGAAGAAGCTCAAACGAAAGCTCAAGCAAAATGCCAAGGGACTGGCCGAGTCCGTGGAGGCGCAATTCGGCAAGCTAATGATTAGCTCCGAACAGGGCGAGATACCCATTTTTCTCAACAAGTGCGTGGAGTTTATCGAGAAGGAGGGTCTCGACTCGGAGGGCATCTACCGTGTGCCGGGCAGTCGGGCGCATGTCGATATGCTCTTTCAGCGTTTCGAAGAAGGTAAGAGAGAGATTGACAGGGAGAGGATTAGCCAGCACCAGCACTGTCTACATTTTATTCCTTGCTGTTTTCAGATGTCAACACTGTCATCGATGTGCTGGACATACCCGTCAATGCCGTGGCCACAGCACTGAAGGACTTCTTCTCCAAGCGCCTGCCGCCTTTGTTTAGTAAGGATATCATCAAGGAGCTGGAGGAGATTGCTGGTAAGCAAAGCGCACTTGGACTCGAAGAACGAGACAGTTCAATTGTCTTGTCTGCCCATTCATTTCAGGCTCTCGTGGCGTGGGCTCCTCCAAGCTGAATGTGGAGGTGAAAACGGATCGCAGCTGCCGCTTGATAGCTTTAAAATCGCTGCTGCAAAAGCTGCCACCCATTAATTTTGCCATACTCAAATACATATTCCAGCACTTTGTGCAGTAAGTGAACACTGACTGACTGTTGGCCCCTTTTGGCAGCTACTAAACTCTCCAAATAATAATAATTGCAGCGTCTCGGACAACTCCAAGCTGAACAGCATGGATAGCAAGAATTTGGCCATTTGCTGGTGGCCCACCTTGATACCCATTGACTTTACCGACATGGGACACTTTGAGCAGCTGCGGCCATATCTCGAGGACATTGTCCAGACGATGATTGATCAGTTTCCGTATCTATTCTGCGGCAAGGATGCGTTTGTAATGGTCTAAGCAGCAGCAGCAGCAGCAGACAGCAGACAACAAGAACAACAACAACAGATCCTAGATAGACTCAATGTTCGCATGCGTGTGTATGTGTGTGTATCTCGTGTGTGTGTGTGTGCGTGTGCGTGTGCCATGTATGTGTGTGGATAGAAATGAAAGGGATAGCAAAGGGAGAAAAGTAAGCTAGAGAAAGAAAAGGCAGCCCATCGATCGATCGATTCATTTTGAGTGGAGTACAGCAGAGACTCACAAATTAGAAATTTGAACCCCGACCACTTGAATGCATTGGCGGATGTGAAATTAGAACCTGTGGTACACAGCTTTGCATTTTGGTTGCACTAAAACCCAAAATGGGCCGTCCTCCCCAGCCATTCGTGGCTCAAAATTGTTTAAATTTATGTCAATTGATGACTCAAATTTCAAATTTAAATTTAAATTGTTTCTCTTAAATTAATTGCAATGCACTTCTATACATTTGCATGTTCAATTTACGAAATATTTATAAATAATAATTGTTTTTCGATCAAGTAAGAC
This sequence comes from Drosophila subobscura, assembly GCF_008121235.1. NCBI lineage: Eukaryota > Metazoa > Arthropoda > Insecta > Diptera > Drosophilidae > Drosophila > Drosophila subobscura. Next base: position 16,343,834 of record NC_048530.1, on the reverse strand, counting down.
TGGCGCAACTATTTAACTATTTTATTTAAACAAATAATGGCCATAAATGAGAAATTAGAGTCACCCCGAGCCATAAGCAAAGTGGTTCTAATGTGTGAGATTCTGCTGTAGTCGTAGGAGGAGGAGGAGTACGAGGAGGAGTCGCTTAATTGATATATACAAAATGCTCCATATACATACATATGTTTACAAATACTTCATATATATAATACGATGATGATATTATTGTCTGTGTGTGTATTAACGTTTTTTTTTTTGTATTTCAGGTGTGTATATCAATGTGTGTGCGAGTGTATCTGTGTGTAGCTGTGTTTTGTATTCGTAGCTGTAACTGCTGTAATTGCATGTGTAAAGTATTTTTGGGGGGTGGTGAGGGGGAGGTGGAACGAACACTTGGCTAAGTAGGGTATATGTATATTTATTTTTTATATACTTGCATACATGCATAACTATGTAACATTCATTACATACATACATACATACATATATGTATACATATATATTTTGTATATCCAATGGCTTTGTTGTGTTTCCGTGATATATGTAAACGCGCGTCAAGTGTTTTTTCTCTGCGTGTCCCTGTCGTTGAATCCATTGAGTGAGAGACACCCCACATCGAAACCTTCCCAGAGATGTGGTGTGGGTGGGCGACAACGCACAACTAATATAAAATATTACATAAAATACAATTTATAAAATTAAAACTAACAAAGAAAACCAGAGATAAAGAAATGAACAAAACAAAACAACAAACAAAAAAAGAAAGAAATCGAAAACGAAATACTGCGGGAAAAGGATTAATACAATTTACTGTGTATCTGTGTATGCTATAACTGTAATTGTAACTGTAACTGTAATTGTAATTGTAATTGTAACTGTAACTCTTACTGTAACTTAAATTGTATGTTCAAACACCAATTTCCACAGAACGTGCATACATAGTACATATATACAACACGTATCTATATAATATATATATGAAGATAACGACGCTAGATATCTAGAATATCTACAATTAAAGCTATATAACTACTACTATATCCATTACTGTATTGTGTGCGTGTATTATATCTAAATATATTATATTATTATATAATAATTAGCCTAGAGGCGGAGGACAAGTAATGCCACAGGATCTGCGGATCTGGATCACGGATCCAGATCAGGATCTGAAGCATAAGCGTAAGGCACATTATGCGGAAGATCCGAATAAAAATCGAATTTTCGAGCTAACAACTAAATGTGCAACTCATTGAGCGAGCGTGTGTGTGTCTGCGTGTGTGTGCGTGCATGTTGTATCCAACTAGACGTTACCCCCTAGATGTACATACATATATACATGCATATATATGTATATATGATAATGCCGATTATGATAATTACCACGTTAAGCGTATGAAAATAAAATTGAAATTCAAATTTACGTGCGTGCAACACACCTTGCCCGGCGAAGAACAGACAAAGCAAGTAACACAACCACTCTCCAAAACTCTCCAAACTCTACACTGATTGTCTAAACGATATTCGCATACATACATATAACCCTACCAAACATGCATACATAAATGTAATGCATGCTCCAATCTCTCTCTCTCTCTCTCTCTCTAAATCTCTCTTCGCGGCTAAGTAATTGAGTGTGCGTGTGTGTGTGTGTCTACGCAAATTCCATACATGCATAACTGTATTTTAACTATCGATGCGCTGCTGCTGCAGGTGCATGTGGGGGCAAAGGAAACAAAACAAAACAAAGCAAAAAACAATTGTAGACAACATAAGCCTAAGTGTTATTTCTTGTAATTGAGCATTAATTTTTTTATATAAAACAAAACTTAAGTATGTAATATATATATATGTATATGTGTATGTGTGTGTGTGTGTGTGTATTGCATCTTGTGTCTGAACGGACCTCAAACTTAAACAAAACAAAACAAAAATGAAAACAAACGAAACGAAACGAAAAGAGAGCAGAAGAGAAATACTCCAATAGAGCAGAGAAAAAGGCTCAAAAACGGCTTAGAGATGAAATCTGTTGCCAAAAACAGAGAGTAGAAAAGAGAAGAGAACAGAAGAGTAGACAGGAGACTGGAGACGAATGAGCGGATGAAGCGGAATAAACAATTAACCATTATATAGTATAATTTGTATAGATGTGTGTCTATTGCATTATTTGTACACGTACATATATATACCGTCTATGTATTAACGTATATATGTGTATGCATTTATTTATATACGCTAAACAAAAAAACAAAACAGAAAACCAAGCAAAAATATGTCTTAAAAGCAAAACTAAAACAAACAAAAACAAAAAAAAAACGTAAAAAATGAACAAAAAAATAATTGTAATTGACGTGATGTGTAATGATATTTTTAAAAGCAAATTTTATGCCACGCCCATGCTAAGCAAAACAAAACACAATCCTACGCCCTCTCCTTTGCCCGATTCCCACCATTCCCTCCCCCTTTCCCATGCGTGTCCGCGACGCGACGCGTCGATCACCCACCCACACACATGAACACAACTCTGCTCCCGGGCCACATCTCCAAAACACCACACATTGGGGTAGTCCCATCGATGAGTCTGGTAGCACACATATCCACTATATCCATACACATACATACATATATGCCTGTGCTACCACTGATTCTGGGCCCTTTGCAGAGGTGAAACATCCACAAGAGCATGAGAGGAGATAGAAAAACAAACAAAAAACAGAAAGAAAGATAAATCATAAAATGAAATCAAACGAAAACGAAATAAGAATAAACTTGTGGGCATTTTCCAAATATTTGTGAAGCAGTCGGTGTACGTTTTTTTTTTTATTAATTAAAGGGGAATATCAAAGACTTGGAATGGATACCTAAGAGACATATCTTTTGATCTATTAGAAGTCATCCTATGTTAATTGTTGCTAGGAATGTTTCTCATAGACATTTCTCTGTGCGAAATGCAATCTCTCTCTCAGAACTGAAAGTGTTCCCAAGTCAAATTTTACTCCATTTCCTGTACTTTGCAGTTCTGTGGGTATCCAAAGCTCACACTTTGAAACTTTGGTAGAGATTCAAGGTCCAAAGGTCGTGTCAGAGGATTAGCTAGAGGACACACAAGCAAAGACAATGCAAGCGCATTCAATTTTTAGATCTCCACGCTCTCATATGTGAGCAACCTAAAAAATGGTTGGTGTCTTGGCATTGGTTGATTTCTTGGCTCGACCAAATCTTGCTTGCCGGCTGACGTTCTGCTGAGCGTTCCAATGATTCAAACATCAAGAAAAGATTGGATGTTAGAGGCTATTAAAATAACAGTAATTTTGCATTAATTTATTGAAACAGTCGAAGAACCCCCAATAACCACTTAACTACCCAAAAGATTGGCCACAATCGCCTCCGTGTCCATCAGCGTCATCTTTTTCGTTATTTTGGACTTTTTGTGGGCGGGCTCGTCATCGGAGCCCAAAGCATCGTCTTGGTCATCATCATCAGAGCTTAGACTGGGCGCTGGCCTAGCCTCCGATTGATGATCCGCACTGGACTGCGTTTTGTAAACTTTATCGGGATCGGGCAGCCAGGATAGGTCCACAGAGCCCTCACTGTCACTATTGGCATCGTCTGCCGACTCCCGATCGTTGTTCGCCTCTTCCTCTTCGCTCTCCTCTTGGGCAGCCTCCGTCTTCTTGCGCAGCTTCTCGCGCTGCAACTTGTGCCGCTTCTTGACCAGCTCGCGGAAGCGCAGCTTATCATATTGATCCTCCTCGGAGAGCAGTGTCTTGGATAGCATCAAGTTAATGCCACCATCGTCGTCCTTGTTCTTGTCCTTTTGCTGGCGCTGCTGCCGGGTGCTGAGCGCCTTCATCTGGCTGCGATCATCGGCCACAGTTTCGCCCTCTTCGTTGAACTTGAGCTTGGAGTTCACCTGCAAGTTCTTCTTGAGCGCCTTTTTGGCCAGCGACGCTTTGGTAACGAGCTTTTCGCGCTTCGGCACCACCAGCAGCTCCTCCGACTCGCACTCATCTTTGGTGTCGTCCATCTGTAACTCCAGGGCTCCACCCTCCACATCGTGATCCCTGCGCTTGACCTTGATCAGATCATCATCGTCATCGTCGGTGCCATCATCGCCATTACTGCTGGCATCCGCACCAAAGGTGTTCTGTCTGGTGCCAGCTGGACCCTCCTCCTGTCCCTGTCCCAGCTGTTGCTGTTTCTGACGCCAAAGGAACTTCGCGAGGAAGGGAACACGCGGCGTTACCGCCAGGCCCAGCGACTGTGCGTAGGCGTCCAGGTCCAGGCTGAGCACATTGAACAGACGCTTGTTACGCATGAGAAAGACGGACTTGATGTACGAGAGGAAGGCACGCTGAGCGGTGGCACGCAGCTCGGGGAACTGCGCCAGGAACGCCTCGATCTTGACGCGCGGTGAGAAGAGCTTCTTCGGGTCGATCTGCACGCAGTGGATGTTCAGGTTGAGCTGCTCCTTCAGCGCCCCGATCATGTACTCCTCTTCGCTGGGCGTCAGGACCAGAAGGCACTCGCCGCGGGTTTTGTTGCGGGCGCTGCGACCCGCTCGATGGATGTACTGGGAAACATCCTCGGGGCAGTCCAGCTGGACAACCCAGTTCACTGCGGGAAAGTCAAGGCCGCGCGAGGCCACATCCGTCGAGAACATGACCACGTGACTCTTGCGCAGGAAGTCCTCGTAGATGGCAATGCGGCGATCCTGGTGCAGGGTTCCGTAGAGGGCAAGCAGCGGACACCCCGGCCTTAGTTTACAGAAGATCTCATAGAGATACTTTGCCTGCTTGCAGCTGGATACGAACACGATGATCTTCTGCTTCAAATGGTTCTTGATGAACGACCATAGCATGGTGATTTTGTCCTCCAGATTGAGCACCACATAGCTCTGCTGCAGCAGCTCCGGCACAGCCAGTACAGCAGTCGTCTGACCACCACCCTCCGTTGTGGCTGCGGATGCTGCTGCTGTCTGGCCACCATAGCCCACGTAGACGGGATCCACTAGATTGAGTCTCGCCAAGTCCTGAACAGTGTTTGTCTGCGTGGCCGAGAAGAGCAGCGTCTGCCGTTGGGGCGGAAAGTTTTCGATTATGGAATTCAGCGTCTTCTGGAAGCCCATGTCCAGGCAACGATCCGCCTCGTCCAGTACGAGAATCTCCATGGAGCTAGTGTTGAACAACGGATTCTCGTCCATGTGCTGCAGCAGACGGCCGGGCGTGCAAATCAAAATGTTGCACTGATCCATTCGCGTTCGCTCAAACTTTAGATTCTTGCCACCAATTATGAGGCCGGCCGAGAAGTCGTGATGCTTGCCAATCTTCTTAAGGGTCTCGAAGATCTGGTAGGCCAGCTCGCGAGTGGGTGAGATGATTATAGCGCCCACTCCATCCGTGCGCGACCATTTGTTGATGAACAGATGCTCCAAGACCTAAATAGAAAATCTTCATCAATTGTATTTTCTTTTTGTGTTTATCAGCCACTTACGGGTATGAGGAATGCCAATGTCTTGCCACTGCCGGTGACAGCAGCGCCCAGCACATCTTTGCCCAGCAGTGCTGGGCCGATGCTTTCCAGCTGCACTGGCGTTGGGTTAACGTATTTGGCCTCGGCCAAGGCCTTCTGCGTCTTTTGCGAGAGTGGGAACTGTGCGAACTTCTTGATGGCCTGTGCATCGATCTCTTTGTATTGGTCCTGGAGTGCACGGATCTCTAATTCATTGGCCGCCAGTTTTGACTTGTTGTACTCCGGCCTGGGTCGATGATGCTGCTTGTTGCTGGCGGCGCCTGGTTTTCCATTGTTCGTCTTGGGGCGCGGTCCAGGTTTACCCGACCTCTTGGGTTTCTGTCGCTGCATTCCCTGGTTATTCTATATTCTCTCCCAAAATGTTGCTAAAAATCCAAAACACGTTCTTTTTGGATGCAGATTTCGCTACAGCGAAATTGGTTGGTCGCAGAGGTGAGTCCGCATTGACCAGATTTCAGTTCTGTGTGTTCTTCAGTTTTGTGTTGAATATTATAAAAAAGTTACTGAAAATTTTGAACTCAAAAAAAGAGTTTGCCGAACGAACACTAGAAATAGAATGAATGCAAAACACGTTCTGGTTGCACGCGGGAATCGAGTCACGATGAATTTATTTACATCAGTGTGACCGCGGAGTATCGATATACTTTACCGTTTGGCTCTCAGATATATACCAGAAATATACCTTTCTATTTTTTGAAATCAGCTATATTAGGGAAAATAACAGGGACATATACGAACGAGACTTTTTACAGTCTGGGCGAGTTCTTCCTCATCCTGTCTCCTGTCGCAAAGACGCAGCCCTGGTGTTAGCAGACCAGAAATCGATAGAAAACTGCAATGAGGCTATGAAATGTTAACTTTTTTAATTGTAAGTTCAACTTTATTGTACATTTATTTGATCTGATCTTGCATCTGTTTGCGATATGGTAATCTCATTAGGGCGAACCAACTAATCGTTTAATTCAGTTACTTTAGTGCACTCGACAGCCCTAATTTAATTGATACAACGGTATGGCAGCCCTGCACAAGTTGTTCTCATCTCAGTTGTTATCGATAAGTTAATCAGGTGGGCCGTTCTTATTGTTGCTGTCCGAAGTTTGTATCTACAACAAGGTCTGCCCATACAATCTGCTAAATATGTGTTGTGCTGCAACAGTTAAAAGTGTGAAAGGAGCGCGCGGCGTGAAACTGTCGAAAGCAATTGCCATTGCCTGGGTCTACTGGTGCTCGCTGTGAGGCTCTGTCCGCCCCCCACCCCGCCACACAACAGCACAACTCGAACAACAACGGGCGCTGATAACGGTAGCTTCAGACGCAGCAGCCATAGGCCATAGGCAGAGCGAAAGCTCCAGTTCAAGCTAGTGGCAGGGCAGCCAGCCCCAACTCCAAGCAGTTCAACAGCAGCTACGCTGTTGGCCCCCTGCCCCGGCCTCTGTCCCTTTTACCCAGCCATTCAGTGTCAGTCATGGGCACCATCTCATCGGTGCTGCAGTGGTCGTGCACCAAGTGCAATACGATCAATCCAACTGAATCTCTCAAATGCTACAATTGCGGTACTGTGCGCAAGGTGTTTCCCAGTCCTACCGCAACATTGTCGTCGCACCAGACGGTCACAGCGACAGCAACAACAACTACACAGCGACAGCCCAGCACTTGGATACATCGACAGCGAGCACCCCCGCATCCGGCAGAAGCGTTGCCAGCTGATGGAGAGTCGCTGGATAGGAGCAAAACGGTAACCAGGTAAGCACGCAGTAGGTAGGCAAAAGCAAAGCAAAAGAGCTGCGGTGGGCCTAAAAAAGTCATCACACAAAAACAAACAGCCTGTCTTCCATGTGTATTTGTGTGCGTTGCGTTAGTGTGTGTGTGTGTGTGTGTGTGCGTTTCGCGTGCGTGCAGCGTGTGTGTGTTTGTGTGCGTGTGCCTGTATACATAGAGAAGGAGGAGGAGCAGCAGCAGCAGCAACAGCAACAACAAAAAGGAGGAACAGAGACGAAATTGGGGAAAATCGATTTGGAACCAAGAAACATTGTTTACAATTTTATTGATTTGGTTTTTAATTGAATATTACTCTTCGTTCCATCGTCTCCCCTGGCCCACAAACAACAACAACAACCAAATTTGTGCTGAAAATTAAGCGTCAAGTGAAGTGAGTGGGCAAAAAGCGCAGAGAAAGGAACAGAAGGAACACCAAAAGAAAAGAGGAAGGGGTGGTGGTCCGCGAGTCGAGAGTCGCGAGTCGCAAGTTGGATTTCCATGCGGTCATTGAAATAACCTTTGACGCGTGCAACCCCTAACCCACACCGTTCTCCCTTTTACCCCCTCCGTGTGCTTCCAGAAATGAATACAACAAACATGTCTACAAGTCGCTGCTGCGCGGCTGTCTGAAGCGACCGCAGCGGAATAGCCAGAACCTGCCCGCCAATTGCGTGGATTGCGAGGATACGCGAAAGTACATCAAGAGCTCCATCGAGCTGTATCGCCACTTCTCGAATCCGGCGTTGAACCGACGCTGGATCTGCCACGCCTGCGAGACGGACAACAATTCGGTGACCTGGCACTGCTTGATCTGTGACACGGTCAGCTATCTGGCGCCCATCTACAAGGACGCAATTGCTGGCCAAGAGCTGGCTGCTGCTGGCAGTGTGTTGGGCAGCAAGGGGGATTTGCTGGTGGACAGATCGGAACCGAATAATCATCACCAGCATCAGCACCAGCACCAGGAGGAGCAACAGCAACAGCAACAGCAGCAACAACAACAACAACAACATTCCCAAAAACGACAGCTCAAGGGCAGTGGTCGCAGCGGTAGATTCTCACTATTTCGTCGCACCCAAAGCCTGAGCACGGCCATTGACAAGAGCTCCTCGGGTCGCAGCTGTCACATTTGCTATGTGAACAATCAGAGCAAGGATATCTTCAATTTGCCGCAATCCAAGCCGCAGCTAGTGGCCGCAGGTGAGTAGCAGAGTGGCAACGCTCCTCCCCACCCCAGTGGCAACTCTAATCTCTGTCTCTCTTGCGCTCGTTCCCGTTCTTCCTAGGTGCTCCTCCGTTGGCCAGCTGCAGCAATTCCCGTTTTGCCATTGCCAATGACACATTCTGTCGCCGCAAGCAGAACAACAATAACAAGAACCAAAATAAAGTTGTGCGCGAAAGTTGCGCCAAAAAGAAATATAATTTTACGATCACAACGCTGTCGCGATCGGCGGCCAAGGAGGTGCCCAAGTCGATAGCCAAGCCGCTGCGACAGCAACTCCTCCTGCAGCAGCAGCAGCAGCAGCAGCCGACGACGAAGCAACAGCAAGCGAATGCGCAGCGTGAGCCAGCAGCAGTGAGTATGAATCCAACACAGTTCACCATACCGAGGAACGGAGTCTTCATAGCGGTCAATGAGTGGTCAGAGCCGACAACCAGCAGCAATGTGGCCAGTGGAAAGCGCACTCAGCAGCAGCAGCAGCAGCAGCAGCAGCAACACAATAACAACAACAACAACAGCAGCAATAGCAACAAAAACAACAACAAGGAGCAACAGCAGCTATACGAGAACGATTGCGTGGCCTTGGCCCAGCAGCAGCTGAGGGCAAGCGCGGCACAGGCAGCACAGATAGCAGCAACCGCCGTGGCTGTGCCCGAGATTAGCTCACCTGTGGCTGTGGCTGCGGCTGAGCAGCCGCTGCCGGCAATGCCCATCTACGCACAGGTGAACAAGCAGCACAAGCTCAAAAAGAAACAGCAGCAGCAGCAGCAGCAGGAAGCGCTGGCCAACAACAATGGCCTCAACAGCGTTGAGGCGGCAGCAGCAGCGGACAACGGCAGTGGCAGCGAAGCTGTGACAGGATTTGGTTGCCTGGGCGCCAGCACCGATGGCAGCGGCGAGGCCAGCGAAACAGAATCGAGCAGCACACAGCCGGAGCTGCATGTCGAAGAGCATTCCATTTACGCCAAGGTCTGGAAGGGACCACGCAAGGCGACAGAATCGAAAATGTAATTGTAAACCCCCGGCCAGGGCACAGAGAATGGACCCCACTGTGCTCCTGTGCGCTTATCAGTTTCTGTTTTGGTTTTCCGCTGATTATGTTTTGCTTTTTGCTGCGACGCTGAGTCACAGACCGGCCACACAGTGAGCACTTGCCCCTTGGACGTAGCACAAATGTTAAGCCAAAGTTTGTCCACTTGCGCGGGTGCCCACTGTCGCTTTGGCTTTATCTTTTTTCGTTGTTGATTGTTGGTTCACCTTTTTGTTGCGGTTTTCAGTTGCTCATTTCGCAGCTTCTACTTCCCAGTTTATTTGATTTAATTTCTTATTATTATTGTGGCCACTTGTGCTGTTTGTTTAATTGCCTTTCTGCCTGTGTGTGCTTGCAGCACGCATGAACCGCGTCCCAACGCCGCCTCAAGCTCAAGCTCAGCAGCGACTGTCGGGCAACGCAACGACAATAAGCCGCTGCTGGTGTTGGCTGCCCACAGCAGTCGCAGCAAGATGTGGACATGCATCAAATGTTCCTACGCCTACAATCGTCTCTGGCTGCAGTCCTGCGAGATGTGCGAGGCCAAGCTGGAGCAGCAGCAGCAACAGCAGCAGCAGCAGGCAGGTGCGTAAACGGCGCAGAACTCTCCCGAATTTGTGTTAATAAATTGTCTTGCAGAGACACCCACGCATCGCGATGAACCGTGGACCTGCAAAAAGTGCACGCTGGTCAACTACTCGACGGCCATGGCCTGCATTGTGTGTGGCGGCTCCAAGCTGAAGAGCATCTCCTCCATCGAAGACATGACGCTGCGCAAGGGCGAGTTCTGGACCTGCAGCCATTGCACGCTGAAGAACTCGCTGCATTACGGCATGTGCAGTGCCTGCAAGTCGATACGCCTGCTGCCGGTCGAGACGGTGCGCGAGCGTCCCGACGGCCAGTCGTATGAGGAGCAAGACGCAGCCGCTGCCGCAGCCGCAGCCACTGCTGCTGGGCAGCATCTACCAGCGGGCAGCGCTGGCAATGAGGCGAAGACGCCCACAGTCATGTCTATGCCCATGCCGATGCCACTGTCCATGCCCATGGCCATGCCCATGCCTATGCTGCAGCTGCCCGCAGCTGTGGTGCATCGTGGCTCGCGCAGTCCATCGCCCATGCCACAGCAGCAGCAGCAGCAATCGCAATCGCAGATGCAGCCAGTGAGAAGCTCCTCGGGTGCCATACCAAAAAGACACAGCACCGGCGGCTCCATTGTCCCACGTAACATTTCCATTGCCGGGCTGGCGGCCGGCACTTCGGCCTACAACATACAGCAGCAGGGAACGCCAGCAGCTGCTGGCGCCAAGAAGTGGCAGTGTCCGGCCTGCACGTACGAGAACTGCGCCGCCTCCGTGGTCTGCGACATCTGCTCGAGTCCGCGCGGCCTGGTGAACGCTGTCATCGGGGATGCTCTGTCCAGGAAGTCCATACGCGTGGCCCTCACCGACATCAGGCAGGAGAGCAAGCTGATGGAGAACCTGCGCCAGCTGGAGGAGACCGAGGCGCTGACCAAGTGGCAGAATATCATTCAGTATTGCCGCGACAACAATGAGCTCTTCGTGGACGACTCCTTTCCGCCAGCGCCCAAGAGTCTCTACTACAACCCGGCGAGCAGCGCCACCGAGGGCAATCCCGTGGTGCAGTGGCGTCGCCCCCACGAAATCAACTGCGACGGTGGGGCGTATCCACCGTGGGCTGTGTTTCGCACTCCCCTGCCGTCGGACATCTGCCAGGGTGTGCTGGGCAACTGCTGGCTGCTCAGCGCATTGGCCGTGCTGGCGGAGCGGGAGGATCTGGTGAAGGAGGTGCTCGTGACGAAGGAGATATGCGCACAGGGCGCCTACCAGGTGCGCCTCTGCAAGGATGGCAAGTGGACCACGGTGCTGGTGGATGATCTGCTGCCGTGCGACAAGCGCGGCCACTTGGTCTACTCGCAGGCGAAGCGGAAGCAGCTCTGGGTGCCGCTGATCGAGAAGGCGGTGGCCAAGATTCATGGCTGCTACGAGGCACTCGTCTCCGGCCGTGCCATCGAGGGCTTGGCCACGCTGACGGGCGCTCCCTGTGAGAGCATACCGCTGCAGGCCAGCTCCCTGCCCATGCCCAGCGAGGATGAGCTCGATAAGGATCTGATTTGGGCGCAACTTTTGAGCTCGCGCTGCGTGCGGTTCCTCATGGGCGCCAGCTGCGGCGGCGGCAACATGAAGGTCGACGAGGAGGAGTATCAGCACAAGGGACTGCGTCCCCGGCACGCCTACTCCGTGCTGGACGTGAAGGATATACAGGGGCATCGGCTGCTGAAGCTGCGCAATCCCTGGGGCCACTATTCGTGGCGTGGCGACTGGTCGGATGACTCCTCGCTGTGGACGGACGACCTGCGGGACGCCCTGATGCCGCACGGCGCCTCCGAGGGCGTCTTCTGGATCTCCTTCGAGGACGTGCTCAACTATTTCGACTGCATCGATATCTGCAAGGTGCGCTCCGGCTGGAATGAGGTGCGCCTGCAGGGCACACTGCAGCCCCTGTGCTCCATCTCCTGTGTGCTGCTCACCGTGCTGGAGCCCACCGAGGCGGAATTTACGCTCTTCCAGGAGGGTCAGCGCAATTCCGAGAAGTCACAGCGCTCCCAATTGGATCTCTGTGTTGTGATATTCCGCACCCGCTCGCCGGCGGCACCCGAAATCGGGCGTCTCGTGGAGCACAGCAAGCGGCAGGTGAGTGCTCCTCTTTGACCCCATCTCCTCCTCCACTCTGAACCGAATCCTTTGCAGGTGCGCGGCTTTGTGGGCTGCCACAAGATGCTGGAGCGTGACATCTACTTGCTGGTTTGCCTCGCCTTCAATCACTGGCACACTGGCATCGAGGATCCGCATCAGTATCCGCAGTGCATCCTCGCCATCCACAGCTCAAAGCGTCTGCTTGTGGAGCAGATAATACCCTCGCCGCATCTCCTGGCCGATGCCATCATCAGTCTGACGCTGACCAAGGGCCAACGGCACGAGGGACGCGAGGGTATGACCGCCTATTACCTCACCAAGGCAAGTTTTCTCCACCTTTTTCCGCAACTGCAAATGTTGAGAATGATTTGTTCGCAGGGCTGGGCGGGTCTGGTTGTGATGGTTGAGAATCGGCACGAGAACAAGTGGATTCATGTCAAGTGCGACTGCCAGGAGAGCTACAATGTGGTGTCCACACGAGGCGAGCTCAAGACCGTGGACTCGGTGCCGCCGCTACAAAGGTAGAGCTTCAGCTTTTGTATTCACTTTTCCCCTTTAAACATTTGTTTTTCCCCTGGCAGGCAAGTGATTATTGTGCTAACCCAGCTGGAGGGCAGCGGCGGCTTTAGCATCGCTCATCGTCTCACGCATCGGCTGGCCAACTCGCGGGGCCTGCACGACTGGGGACCGCCTGGAGCCACGCACTGTCCACCAATCGAAAATGTACACGGGCTGCATGCACCGCGCCTGATCACCTAAGGATGGCACGCATGAAAATAATGAATGAATCAACGCATAAACGGATGGGTGGGGGGATTATGCCTGGAGCACTGGTTAAAGATAACGAACGATTAATGATGATGATGATGATGATTCCTTTCGATGTTCTCTCGATGTGTACTTATGTATGTTCTTGATTTCCATTCGTCTCCGCTCTAGTCGATGTTTTGTAAACGTATTACGTACCACACACACATACAACAACAACAACAAAAAATACCAAAACCCAAAGGAAAGAAATATATATATATATATGTATAGATGGATATAGGATACATATCCCATCTGATCAAACATAACACGGGACTGCTTCAAAGTAATTAACATTTTGTATACAATTTTCCATATACTTTTTGTGGGCCACGGCCTGGTGGATGGAATGGCAATGGCTTTTAGTTGTTTTAATGGACAAATGGCAGAGCGTTTTTAGGTATAGATATTCTACAAAACAGGCTGATAATATGACGGCCCAATGAATTACTTCACGTAGACGCATTGCAATCAATTATTGGCCGTTTCATGTTTTCCAATTTAAAAAAACGTTTACTTAAGCATCGATACTATCGGTTGGTGTTTTCGACGTTTTTACAGCCCTTGCCAGAAGACTAGAGACTCGATAGTTAGAGGATGCGTTAGAAAAGAGCCCATTCTTTGCCCCTATGTGCAATCTTTGTAAAAAAAAAACACTCACTCACTATAAATTCGTAAAACTTCAGTTGAGAAAACAAAATTTCAAATATCGAACATTATAAATTATACAGCCAAAACGCCCATCGGTATATTTAATATACATTATTTTGGTATATTTCTGAGGGTCAGACGGCATAGCCTATCGATAAGTCCGCGGTCACACTGCTGGCGCTCCAATTACCATTTTGCATTGTGTTCGTTCGTTTCGTGTTTTTTTTTTTGTTGTTGTTAAAATGGCTGATACAAAGGGCGTGAGTAGCCTCGATAATTTGATATACAATTTTGATTAGCCTGTGAAGTGATCGCTGCAGAAAAGCAATCCATTTAAAGCATTTCCATGCAGATGCAGTGTGTGGGTGTTGTCCAAAAATGCATCCCGATGCCGATGCCGCTGCTTCCTCCTTCGTTCTGTTCGCCCTGCGTCCGCTCGTTTGCGCAGTGCAAGTCAAGTGATTCACACACAACACATGCCGGCGTCGGTGTCGGCGTCCGCGTCGCTATCGGCATTCTTTCTTTGTTTGCGCTTGCAGATCTCGCCGAATGTCCCGCCTCTGACCCACATTCAGAGAGGAGAACTGGCAATGGCCGTCGGTAACGCTAGCATTTCGTTGCTTCTTTGCCCAACATACATACATACATATGCACATATGTACATAAATATGTCGATTGAAGCAAGAGAAATTTTCGTAGTTTCGTTGTCGTGCGTGACAAGCATTTAAAACAATTAAAAAGCGACGCCATCAGCGCTTTCTATGCGCAAATTTCAACAATGTCTGAAGACTCATCTTTTGGTGTTATTTGTTTGTTGGTTTGTTGCAGTTTTCCAGCATCGAGACGCCCGGCTATGTGGGCTTTGCCAATCTGCCCAATCAAGTGCATCGCAAGTCGGTGAAAAAGGGCTTCGAGTTCACGCTGATGGTGGTGGGTGAGTCCGGTTTGGGCAAGTCCACGCTGGTCAACAGTTTATTTCTGACGGATCTATACCCGGAACGCATCATACCCGATGCCATAGGTAGGCGTTATGCTCCAGCCCAGTATGTCTTTGTTCTCTGATGACTCTCTCTCTTTCTGTCTCCCTTGCAGAGAAACAAAAGCAAACAGTCAAGCTGGAGGCATCGACGGTGGAAATTGAGGAGCGCGGTGTCAAGCTGCGACTCACTGTTGTCGACACACCCGGCTTTGGTGACGCCATTGACAATTCCAACAGCTTCAGTGCCATACTCGAGTACATCGATGAGCAGTACGAGCGCTTCCTGCGCGACGAAAGCGGCCTCAATCGTCGCAACATTGTGGACAATCGCATACACTGTTGCTTCTACTTTATATCGCCCTTTGGGCACGGGTAAGCATACACTGCGCACTCCCCTGTGGGCATTCCTAAAGCTGCTCTTTGTAGCCTGAAGCCATTGGATGTGGAGTTCATGAAGAAGCTTCACTCCAAGGTGAACATTGTGCCCGTTATTGCCAAAGCCGATTGCCTCACCAAAAAGGAGATATTGCGGCTCAAGTGCCGCATTATGCAGGAGATTGAGGGCCATGGCATCAAGATTTATCCACTGCCAGACTGTGATTCCGATGAGGATGAAGACTACAAGGAGCAAGTGAAGCAACTGAAGGAAGCTGTGCCTTTTGCCGTCTGCGGCGCCAATACACTACTCGAGGTCAAGGGCAAAAAGGTGCGCGGCCGTCTCTATCCCTGGGGTGTGGTCGAGGTCGAGAATCCCGATCACTGTGATTTCATAAAGCTGCGCACAATGCTGATGTGAGTTTCAGTTGAGTTTTAGTTGTTGCTGCTCTTGACATTATTTTCTGTGTGTTCTTTCTGCCAGCACCCACATGCAGGACCTGCAGGAGGTAACGCAGGAGGTGCACTATGAGAATTATCGCTCCGATCGCCTGGCCAAAGGCATTAAGGTCAAGGAGAATGGCATCAAGCAGGAGCGTGACAACAATGTGAATGCTCAGGCACAGGCCAATAATGCGCTCTCGGAAAAGGATCGCATACTGCAGGAGAAGGAGGCGGAGCTGGCACGCATGACGGAAATGCTTGCACAAATGCAGGCACGCATGCAAGCGCAGCATTGAAGCGTTTTCCAACACCTACACTTACACACCTACATCTTAAAAATCAAGCAGCGAATTGCACGCCAATGTGCAATCGTTTAGTTTATACACAACAACAACAACAAAAACAAAAACATATATATATATATATTTTGTACGCAGATTTAATTAAGTTGCGCTCGCGCTTGACTATATATTCTCAACTGTAAAACGAATGGCGCTAAAAGTATTTTGTATTAATTTTTTGCATTCATCATATACATTACATATTTGTATGTACAATGAATATCAATATATAGTACATAGTTATATAAACACACACACAAAACCACAGGCGAGCAAGCGATGTAATTGTTTACCCACAAAAATGCTCATCAAAACGCGTACACAAAATGGCCGCAAAAGTTCTCTTCATATCACACACACACACACAAAGAAACACTCCTAAAAGTCGAACATGAATTAACTGTATTCCTACTATGTATTTAGACATGACTTTGTCGATATTAACCATGGATTATTGCACACTGTATTTGCATTTAGATTAAGTTATAGTATACCCAACCCCCTCGCCCCCTGGCCCCCTGGCCACTCATCATCCAATTTTATTGTATGTTACTCGACACACATTTTGTATCGTCTTTATAGCCGCTCTGATCTTCCGTATTAAGCGTTTTTTATTTAGGTTACAGCTGTTGGTCGTCCCTCGTTTTGGTGTTCGAGCTATGGCACCCTGTTCAGCACCCTGTCGCCTGCATCCTATGCACAATTTGACTGCTCAAAACGTGATCGTTAAAGTACTTGAAGCTCTTTAAAGTGATTGATCCCCCTCCTAGCTGACATGGACAATGGACACCGAACCATAGTTGCGAGCGCGAATTCGAAGCACGAGTCGGGGTGGCACGTGGGTCACGTGCACTCTCGAAAGTGAAAACCAAAATGTGAAATCTCTTATTTTTATAATTATATGTGAACTATTTTACCCAACAAAAGAACTATTCGCTATGACTACACTTATATTCTCTACAAGGTGCGTTCCACACTAAACGGAACATCTTACAAAATAAAAAAAAACCATCAAAAGTGTACCTTTGGCAGCAGTTTTTTGTGAGCATTCCAAAGGGGTTTCTTTTTTCAAAATGCTTATCTTTTATATCCATTAAGTAGGGCCTTATTCGACATAAATTCCGACACGTTTTGGCCACTTCATTGTGGAAGGAAACTTACTCACAATTTACCGCTAAGACTTACTCTAATGCCTGTTGCCTGCACAGTTATTTCCTCTTGTTAAACCTTAGATCTGCTCTGCTTACTATCTCTTGTCTCAATATTATGGCATTAGCTTGCTGCTAAAGCTTTTTGGTTTCAAAAAATAACGTTAGATTAATAATTTTAAGCTTTCACAGATTTGGCCGCCCTGCAGGCTGGTATATAAATTATTTTTCGAGCTATTTTTACGTCGTAATTGAGTATATTGCGGTATATTTGATGGATAAGTCCGCCCTCACACTGGTCACACTGCACTGCGCACATGTTGTGCGGTAACAATTGCCGGGCGAAGAAAAATGTGAATGTAGAGAAAAAATGCACAAGACTCTTTCAATCCGCTGGTCCCTTATCCAAGCGGTGGGCATTGTCCATTCCCATCCAGCCAGTCGGTGCAAGGGCACCGTACTTTGGCCATGGCAAGCAGCCTGCAGCTGGCGCAAGGGCCTATCCACAACAAATCGGGTCAAGGACGCGACGGCGGCATCAGAGTCTGACTCGGGTTCGGGCTCGGTATCGGAGCTGTCTCAGGATGCGCTCTTGAGGGACTTTGCCAAAATTCCGGTGGAGCGTATACGCAATTTCAGCATTATTGCCCATGTGGATCACGGCAAGAGCACCCTGGCCGATCGCTTGCTGGAGCTGACGGGGGCCATTTCAAAGAATGCCGGCCAGCATCAGGTGCTGGACAGCCTCCAAGTGGAGCGGGAGCGCGGCATCACAGTGAAGGCTCAAACGGCCTCCATCTACTACAAATACAAGGACGAGCTGTACCTTCTGAATCTGATAGACACGCCCGGCCACGTGGACTTCTCCAATGAGGTGGGTTAGCAGGCACCCAGGCAGGATATTTGTCTGAATCGGTAATCATTTCAATCCTTCCCATGTAGGTTTCCCGCTCGCTGGCAGCCTGCGATGGAGTCATCCTGCTGGTTGACGCATGCCACGGTGTCCAGGCCCAGACCGTGGCAAACTATCATCTGGCCAAGCAGCGGAATTTGACTGTGGTGCCGGTGCTCAACAAGATCGACATCAAGCATGCCAATCCCGAGCAGGTGTGCCACGACCTGCAGCTGTTATTCGGCATCGATCCCGCCGAGGTGCTCAAGGTGTCCGCCAAACTGGGCACGGGCGTTGCCCAGGTGCTGGAGCGAGTTATCGAGCTGATACCTGCGCCCACAGTGGATCGGAAAAGTGCGTTTCGTGCCCTGATCTTTGACAGCTGGTTCGACAAGTACCGCGGAGCACTCAACCTCATCTATGTGCTCAACGGGCAGCTGGAGCAGGGCCAGGACATTCAGTCGTTGGCCACCAAGAAGAGTTATCCCGTGAAGAGCATCTCGGTGCTGCGTCCGGTCGAGTGCAGTGTGGCTAGCCTGTCCGCCGGCCAGGTGGGGCTCATCGCCTGCAATATGCGCAACAGCAAGGAGTCCATCATTGGGGACACCATCCACCTGAAGAACCAGTCGGCCAGCGCCGCCGGCAGCTACCAGCCCCAGCAGCCACTTGTCTTCGCCGGCGTCTTCCCCGTGGATCAGTCCAAGCACGTGGCCCTGCGCAGTGCCATTGAGAAGATGGTGCTAAATGACTCAGCGGTCACCGTGAAGGTGGACTCGAGTCCGGCATTGGGGCAGGGCTGGCGGCTGGGCTTTCTCGGCCTGCTGCACATGGAGGTCTTCTGCCAGCGGCTAGAGCAGGAGCATGGCGCGGAGCCCATTATAACGGCACCGTCGGTTACGTACCGTCTAGTGTTGGGCAACCCCAAAATGATCCGTCAGCAGGGCACGGACACCATGGACATATCGAATGCGGCGCTCTTCCCCGACCCCAGCAGCATCCGGGAGTACTACGAGCCCCTGGTCATGGGCACCATCATCACGCCCACCGAGTACGTTGGCCAAATTATCGGCCTGTGTGTGGAGAGACGCGGACTGCAGCAGAGTTCGGTGAACATTGATGAGGCGCGTATTCTGATGAAGTACGTTCTGCCGCTGAGCGAAATCATACTGGACTTCCACGATCGCCTCAAGTCGATCAGCTCCGGGTACGCCAGCTTCAGCTACGAGGACAACGGCTACCATCTCACCCATCTGGTGCGTCTCGACATTCACCTGAATGGGCGGCCCGTCGACGAGCTGTGCCGCATTGTGCACAGCTCCAAGGCCACCGGCGTGGCCCGGCATATGGTGCACAAGCTCAAGGATCTCATACCCAAGCAGATGGTGCAGATAGCGATTCAGGCGTGTGTCGGCAGCAAGGTGCTCGCGCGCGAGACCATCAAAGCCTACCGCAAGGATGTCACTGCCAAGCTCTACGGCGGCGATGTGACGCGCCGCATGAAGCTGTTGCGACAGCAGTCAGAGGGTAAAAAGAAAATGCGTCTCTTTGCGAACATTCGTGTGCCCCACGAGACATTCATCAATGTGCTGAAGCGCTAGGATCTGCAATTGGCATCCAACCACCCACCCACACATTCGTATGTAACAGGCAAAGGAAGAGGAGCTGCATTTGGCAGCATTGTGCGTCAGCAGCAGACGCCCACACACAACGAGCAGCCCACACCCACATGTAGGATTAACAGCAGCGAGAGGAGATGAGAGACAGTGAGAGAAAGGAGAGCAGCGAAAGAAGATGAGAGACTGCGAGAGGAAGGATATTTACCGGTTCGTGTTTGTGTATGTGAGGTAAGTGCGCCACACTCTTTTTTACTCTCTTTCGCTTGCCTATCGCAGCTTCAACTCCCCACCCTCCGCTACCAGTGCTTGCTATGGTGAAAGATAACCGTTCATTATCGCCTGAATATAGAAATAGAAATAACGGATTACAAACCGCAAATGGGGAAATGGGCGTGACCGCATGCACGCCCATATTTTATAATGCTAATGAACTTAACATTGAATCTATGTACATAGATAACAACAATTGTTGGTTAGAATTTGTGCTAGTAGAGACATTCCTCGTTCATTCGTTTCCGCCCCATTGGGAGAATTTCCATACCCAGGATCAAGCTTACAAATAATGTGTTCTGCCCTAGAAATATGTTTACATTTTTATGTTGAACTTTCTCTTTTAATTACAACTAGTCCAAATCGCAAGCTTCCCCTTGGAGAAGGAGATTTACCAGCTTCAGGTCGAAAAGTCAAAAGTGTATTAGCAGCTTCGTTGTGGTTCTCGGGCAAATCGTTGCGTTTGTTCGCTTGTTTGCTTTCCATTGCCTATGTGGCACCCTCCCTCTCAATGAAAACCAAAAGAGGATGAGGAAGAGCAAGGCAAGGCAAGGCACAAAAAAATCGAATTTCCCTGACCCTGAAATGTGGCACAGAGACACACTGACTGACGCACACTTGCGCACTCAGAGAGAGAGAGAGAGAGAGAGAGACAGAGCTAGATGTAGTGCATAACGGTATCCTCCTGCCTCCCCCAAACACACAACTTGAACATACAGATGCACACATACTGCCATACAAAAATCTGTGTTCGAATGCAGATGGGGGTTCGGTTTCTATGTGTGTGTTGTGTGTGAGATAGCAAGTTCTTAGCTCGCTTGTGTCTCGCTCCCGGCAAAAATGTTGTTGTTTATGAGAAAGATAGAGAGAATGAACGGAACAACAGAATCGTACCAAACCGAACCGAACCGAACCTCCAAACCTGATGGACGTCGTCCGTTAGGTGTGGGTTGAATGATGGGGGAGGAAGTGCGCGGGTGAGGGCGCTGACGGTGTCGTTCATCTCTATGTGTGTGTGTGTTTGTTTGTTTGTGTGTATGTGACCTTGAAAAACAATAACATTGTTGTTGCTTCTGTTTTGCTGCTGCTGGTTCTACTTTGCTAAAAGTAAAAATGCAAATTGCAAATAAACCAAATCCGAGCAAAACTGTTAAATGATTATGCAATAAACACCGGACAACCGAAGCTCCAGAAATGGTATTAGCTCAAGGGGGGAGAGGCGATCGAGGAATACTGCAACTTGTCCGATCATCTGGAGAAGTGCCAACTTGTTGCAGTTGGAGATGATGTGAGAGAGGGAGTGTGCGATTGACTGTACGTGTAACTGTGACTGCAGCAGCCTCCCTCCACTCTTTCTCTATCGCACCCTGCTCCTCTTCCGCTGTCAGCAATCAGCTGCACTGGCTTTGTCTCCCCTCCCCCTGCCCCCTGACCAACGGAAACAGCAGAGAAGGAGACGACAAACAACAAGAGTGGACTGAAAACAGCTGAGTCTGACCTCCATGCCCAAGTGCAAGAGAGATCGCAAGTGTTGGCGCTCTCTCTGCTGCGTTCAGCCGTTATGTTGTGCACATGTAAATGTGGGGAACGGAACGACCAGGAGACACACACAAGCAAGCACATGCAGAAAGGGAAAAAGATAGAAAAAAGTGTCCGTGTCCGTGTCGACTCTGCTGCTGCGCGCAATTGAACCTCACAGAGCAGCAGCAGCAGCAAGCAGCAGCGACGCGACTTCGTCTCGACACATCGCCATCGTCGTCGTAGTCCGCTGTCGCCGTCGCTATCGCTATCGTTGTGTTGTCGTTGTCGTTGTCGTTGCCGTTGCCGTTGCTCTGCCCGTACACAAAACACAAAAACACAGTCAGTTTTCATTCTCATTTGACATCATCAACATTGAAATTTAATTAAATAAGAGCAGAGCGACCGAGCACTGTGACTGTGAGTGCGATTCGATTTCTTCGATTCAAGTAAATACTTTAGTTGAGACCATTTCAGGCGGGGCTTTATTAATGGCCCGGTCAGGTTCATTAGTTTTCATTTAGGAATTGGATAAATAAAATTCCGCCATTCTGCCATTTCATCCACAACAAATTTTCTTTGCAAAATAGTCGACGCGCACAAAATAACAAACGTCATCAGCTGTTTCTTTACCTATGTGTGTGTGTGTTCGTGTGCGAGCGTATGGCTGTGTGCAAGCTTGTGGCTCGCGAGTCTGCGAGTGTGTACGGGGGGGTACTCATTTTAGTTGTTTTATTTTTGTGAAAATTAAAAACAAGTGAATAAAAAGTGGACAAACAAAAGAAACAAAAATTGATTGCATCTAAACCTAACCTAGAAACGGAATTGAGAGAACGAGAATTGGTTTTTTGAAGGTTATGGCGATGCCATTGCCTCGACCACCCTGCGACCCCACCGCCAGCCGTCTCAATAGATTGGCCTTGACCGTGTGTGTGTGTGTTTTTGAGTGTTTGTACGTGCATGCATTTGTGTGAGAGGGGCAGCAACAGTGACAAAAGCAACGGTAGCTAACAGCTGAAAGCTGCAGTTGAATTTTTGCTTCAAGTGGCAGCCCAGCAGATCCTCCCACACCACACACTCTACACTCTACCAAACTGTCACAGAATTGTTGTTATAAAACTCAAATCCCAGTCTCAAAATTGGCAAACATTTTAATAGGAGGAAAAGGGAATAAAACACTTAAGCCCTGTGCGTTGCCCACAAACAATAAACAGCAGCACCAGGCAAAGCGCAATCAAGTTCAAAGCAAAATGCAAAGAGAAAGAGAAAAGGCGAACGGCATCTACCGCACACACACATGCAAACGCATGAACCTGCGCGCATTCGCACTCTCGCTCCCTCATACCTATACAGTCATGGCAATCGCACAGCTGTACACGTAGCCAGTGTTCATCGCGAGAGTGAAGTTTTGTTGTTTTCTTTTCTTTTTTTTTTGTTTTCTTTAGTTTTTATTTTGTTGTTTTGTTGTGAAATAATTGTGCAATCCAATCCAAGAAAGTGGGTGAACGGTAGACAAAGTAAAATATTAATACATATTGAATCGAACAGAGTAACACTTCCATACATGTGTGGACATAAATGTGTGAAATTAGCAGCTGTTGGTGTGAAGGAGAGGTGCATGAAAAACTTGTAAAGAATTCAGTTACTTTTCAATAAGAACGACCAGTGTTGTAAAAAGTTACAGTCTGCTTTCTTCCCCTTTGTATGAATTTCTTTTCGCTTAATTTGTTTATGCAAGTACACAGGCTTATGTATTCGCTGACCGATCAGACAGAGTCATACAACTGTACACAAATCTTACATATGCATGAGCGTACATACATTGTATGCATATGTGCGTAAAAAATATCGCTTTCGCGTACGTACACATGCCAATACATTTGTTCATGTTTGTATGGGGGTATAAAAATCGCACAAAAAGAGAGGAAAGTGTTCATTTTCTCACATATTCATTCATTCTCTTCCTACCGTTTAGGCGCAAAATAACACAACATTTCATAATAATAAAAAACACTGGTGTTGGTGTGAGTTTTTTCGTTATTTTTGTTTAAATAAATGAATGGGAGGGGGGTGCGATCACACAAACACAGCTGATAGTGGTTGACGCACTAGAATATATGTGCAAACACACGCACTCACACACAAACACACATTAGTATCACTCTCGCACTCACTCACTCTCTCTCTCCGCTCTCGCATGAAACTGGCTGCTTAAAATTGTAAACAACTCAATACCGTTTAACAGGGCTGCCAAGTCCTGTCAACGATTGATTTCAAGCATATTGGCAGCCCCGGCGATCTGTGTGCGAATTTGTGAAATTCATTTAACTGATCCAAAATTTTCCGTCTCCTTCTCTTCTCCTTCACAGCGTAATGTGTTTTACAATTTCCAACAAGAAGCGGAACAATTATTCATGAGATAAAGATGATCAACGGATTGAGTGTAAGCGGTGGTCAGCAGCAGGCAGCAGCAGCAGCAAATACGAAGAAGACGAAGGCAAAGTCAGGTGGAGGTGCTGCAATAACATTGCACTTTGCCTACAACAATAACAACAACAATAGCAACAGCAGCAACAGGAACAATTATAATCATATTACTGGCAACAAAATGGACCATCAAATGAACAGCAACAATCCAAAGGAATCGCTATCCACGAAGGTGCTCAAAATAATAGAAAGCATCAGAGGAGGAGGTGGAGGAGGAGGAGTTGGAGGAGGAGAAGCAACAGCGGCAGGTGAAACTATAGCAGGGGCAGTGGCAAAAGCAGTAGAAGAGGCGGCAACAGGTGGCAACAGCGCTGGTGGGGCCGTGGCAGGCCTGAACTGGTTGCCAATGCCCAAACGGCGCACATCTTTGCTGCAGCAAGCAGCAGTTTCGAGTAGTACCTCAGCAAACACCAAAGAGAAGGAGCAGCAGCAGCAGCAGCAGCAGCAGCAGGGGAAGAATGCCATCAAGCCATCAGCCTCGTCTGCTGGTGAGTTGCCTTTGCAGCCACAGCGCACCGAAGACCAGGAGCACGCGTTTCGACTCATCGAGGATGTGCACAACTATGCCAAGCTGCAGGACGACAGCGAGGACGATGGTGAGGATCTGCTGGACGATGACGAGGATAATGATGATGAAGACGAGGACGATGATGAAGAGGAGCAACAGAGAATGGCAGTGCCAGCGCCACTGCCAGTAATGAGAGTGCCGCAGGAGGTGACGCGCATCCAACTGGAGGACACCGAAGAGCATGTGGATGTGGTGACTGTGCCGCAGCAGGAGGAACTGGTACAGCAGCAGCAACTGCAGCTGCAGCAGCAAACAGCAGTTGAAACGGAGGACAGAAGACCCGAGCACCATGCCCGGCGTCCGATGAATGCATTTCTCATCTTCTGCAAACGTCATCGGGCCATTGTCAAGGAGCGCTACAAGTCCCTGGAGAATCGGTGAGTTCATTGGATCCCAACAGCCGCAGCTAGCAGCTAATGATTCCCCCCGCAGAGCCATTACCAAAATACTCGGCGACTGGTGGGCAGCACTCGACGAACAGGAGAAACATTGCTTCACGGACTTGGCACAGCAGGTAAGGAGAAGGCAGCTGCTCCATCTAGATTCTAGAACTTCAACTTAAACGGGAACCCTTTCCATTTCTCCTTCTAAGAACAAAGATGCCTTTTTCAATGCCAATCCCAACTTTAAGTGGTACAAATTGCCAGCTCCACCGTTGCGCACACTGGCCACACGTCCCGGAAATGCCACAGCGACTGCTGCCAGCGATGGCCAACTGCTCGAGGAGCACCCGCAGCAAGTGCCGCTGCAGTGGGAGCAGCGCAATGAGCTGACCGCCTCCCTCTCCGCCGCCAAGTTGCTGCGTGGCAACTTCTTCAAGCTGGCCGATGAGACACAAATGGGTGAGCTGAGCGCCCTGCTGCAGGCACAGGTGCAGGAGAAGAAGAAGGAGTGTGCGCTGCAGCAGGTGCTGAGCGAAACGAGCCAGTTCCTGAGCACACACATGCCTGGCGGCACCAAGCGGCCCATTGCGACACAGGACAGCAACTCGAGTAACTCCAGCGAGGAGGATGCGGGCATATCCCCCTGCAAGAAGGCGAAATCCTCGCGCTCCTGCAAGGGCAAGATCTACCAGGAGCTGGTCAACTCCGGCCAACTGGCGGCTGTGGCTAAAAAGAGCAAAATCCGCCTGAATAGCGGCGGACAAGCAGATCCTGGCGTAGATGCAGCCGTCAGCAGCCCCCACACGCAAGTGGAGAGCCTGGAGGTGGCCAACAGCCAGCATCCAAGAAGCGTCTCCGAGTCGAGCAGCAGCGGCGGCGGCGGCATCGCCGGCTTTGACCTAGAGGAGAAGATCAAAGAACTGACGGCGCTCAGTCTGGATGCCTACTTGCAGCGCAAGCGCAGCACCAAGAAAAAGAAGAAGTTTACGGCGGGCAAGAAGCAGCGCAACTCGAACAGCGCCAGTGCTGCGACAGTGTCCGCTGGAGCAGGACCAACAGCAGCCGCAGGTGCAGGTGCAGGTGCAGCAGTGAAAGCAGAGACCATCGATCTTGTGCGGAAGGAGGCACAGCGGCAGGCAGCGGCTGTGGGCAGTCAGAAGCGCAAGGCACGCAAGGAGAGCATCACACGGCGCGACGTGAGCGCCATTGAGCAGGAGGTGGCGTCCATTCTGCCTTTGACCATCAACGGGTGCTACATCTTCGACCAGACCGCCGCCTGCCCGGATGTGGCAGCGAAGGCAGCAAACAATACGACGTCCCTGACCCTGTCCACCACTCCCTCCGCCTCCTCATCGTCGTCGTCTGCGTCGCCGCCACTCTCTTCGGCCTCGTCGTCGTCATCGTCCTCGTCATCATCGTCGTCGTCCTCCTCGCAGGCAGCTTTCGATGTGACCTCTACCTCAGATCTACTCATACTGGCCGAAGTAGCCGCCAACCGCACTGAGCTGACCAAGTCCAACTAACAGGGGGGAAGCGGATGATGATAATGATGCTGCCGCCTCCGTGCACCACCAACATGCAACAAGCCACAACAAGCACCAGCACCAGCAGGAAGCACTGCTGCACCCCCCATCCACCACCCTGCACTCTTTGTATGTGTATAAGTGTTGTGCAATGCCAGAAAATGTCTCTCTGCAAGCGTCGGGAATCGTTGGTCGGTGGTGGTGGTGGTGGTGCGACAGAGACGGCATAATGAAGAAACAGACATTCGTTGATCTACAATTTAGTCAATAATATTATGTAAAGAGAGTGGGAGACAGAGAGAGAGAGAGCGTATGCGTATGCGTGAGAGCGAAAAAATTGATATAATTTTATTTAATTTGTTGTGATAGGCAACTCAAATCGGTCGCGATCGGTTCTATGATTATCACAGCGCACGCATCATATATGTTTATACATATGTATACCATATTTTTTTTATACATAGATGACTTGTTCTGTTTTTGTTTGTTAAGTTTCTCTTTGATCGGGCCGCGTCCGAAATTACCAACAGCTGGACCCTCATTAAGTGTTAATTATTATTATTATTATATTATTTCTAATAATTAGTTGTAATTTATTACTATATGTGTCGAAACGCAAACATTATGCAAACAAAAATATATTCATCCAAAAAGTAGAAATATGTTTTGAATTCTTTGGCGTGTGCACCGCTCAAATTTAAACCGGAGCTGCAAGTCAGCTGGTAATCGATAAGTATAGCAACCCTGTTTGGGATTTGGTGTGGCCAGATTGTTTTTCACATCAATTCATTTGAGCAAACAACAACAAACGTGATTTTAGCCGGCTGCTGAAATGTAACGATCACGCGGGGAGGTGGGGGTTTGCCCGGGTGTGGGCTGTTGTGCAAGATAAGGCAAGGCTCTACGCCCAACCAACCGCCACTTACATAGATAAGCCGAGGCGCTCCAATTGGGCGCCGAAGGTGCGATACAACCGGACCAAGATGGCGGGCGCGTGATTAAGAGAATGGGCTGGCTCACGTGCAAGGAAAGAAACGGCACAGCGCAGCATAGCACGGGAGCAACAGCAAAACAGCTGCCTTGCCACACTCTCACAAAAATGTGGCACCCCTGCCATCCCCTTCCGACACCTTACAACCGAACCAACCCAATCCACCCCAAATACCAAAACCATACACCGTTTTGACCATTCTGGCAAGCTTTGGACGAGCTTTCGCCACCAGTTTCGCTTGAAAATGTTGGCCTTAATTTAGTTTGTTCGCGCATTCAGACCCTTACAGTTGTTCATCTTTCTCTCTTTCGCTCTCTCCATCCGATTCTCGATTC
Organism: Drosophila subobscura; assembly: GCF_008121235.1. Taxonomy (NCBI): domain Eukaryota; kingdom Metazoa; phylum Arthropoda; class Insecta; order Diptera; family Drosophilidae; genus Drosophila; species Drosophila subobscura. The sequence goes on along the minus strand of NC_048530.1, from coordinate 16,316,247 downwards.
CCGTACGAACGTGTGTGTGCAACAAGACCCCAAAGAGCAGGCAGGAAAGAATCGAGCCGAGCGGCAGCCCCAACAATATTCGTAAAAACTACAAATTGCCAAAAAGAAGTGTGGCTGTATTCAATTGAGGTACGGTACGGTACGAAACAGAACGCTACGGATTTCCTGTCATCGGCATTGCCGCGCACTGTCTGTCCGGCTAGAAATCACGAAACTCTCAGAATCAAATTCAAAAACATAACTTTTGGGCCCACACCGCGACTGCGAGCGATATAAATTATTTTCTGTGTATTCGCCGATGAGAAGTTGTCGGAAAAGTGTCATTTGTGGACGGGAAAGATAATTGAAAAGCGCTGAAAAAAGAAATAAGAAAAAAAGGTAAAGAACGCACACGCACACAGATACACATAGGCAAATGTGAAAAATGTACCAAAAAAAGAGGAAGCATTGGCAAGTGGTATTGGTGCGGTGGGTAGTGGGCGAGGGGGGCTGGGGTGTGTGTGTAGCGAAACGGGCGTAGTTGTGTATGCGAGTGTCATAAAAGGATCTCTATATTATAGCGAGAGAGTACTGTTATATAATAAAAGCAGTCACTGCCTCTTGGCCGCACGCTGTACTGTTCTCTCTCGCTCCACCATCCCATCCCACCTTCCGAAAGAGACTTGAGCTAGCAACAGCAAACGATTTTGATGAATTTGCAACTTAATTTGTGTATCGCGCGCGGGGGGTTTCTGCTACTGTTTCTGCTTCTGCCTCTGCCTGCCTTCACATCTCGCGCGCTGTCTGCGCCCCACACTCCACCTGGTCTCGAGTGTGTCACTCTGTCTGATGAGTGATGCCGCTGCCGGGAGGGAAGAGAGACAATAATAATAAATCGTAATGAAATTTTTGCAATGAAACCCGACAAGTTTTGGTTTGATTGTTCTGCCGCTGAGGCGGCGAGGAGGCGGGGCAGACACAACTACTAGTGGCAGCATCGACAGAATTAAAGGGAGCAGCGGCAAACAGCAAACAGCAGACAGAAGACAGCAGATAAATGAGTGAAAGCAGTGACAGCTGCGTGAGAGAAGAAGGCAAAGAAAGCAGTTGCAGCAATGATGGGATGGGGCGAGGAGGCAATGAAGCAACAGCGTCTAGCGTGCATTTAGCATGCCGCTAATTAATTAAGAGTCAAGAGGAAGAGACAAGAATAGAGGAGAGCCCAGAATGTGAAGGGGCACAGTCACAGTCAGGGCCTCACTGCGGAGGAGTTCGTGTACTTTCTATCCATTGCGCTTATACTCTCGTCTTTGCCAGCTTCGGCCCCCCACACCACTTAATTAACACCATTTAGTGGGTATTCCATGTTTGCGGCGCATTTCAATTAAATCTAAGCATTCATTAGTGTGAGGAACAGAAGCCCGCAGAGAGGAAGGTTTCAATCGGAATACAAAAATCAGAGCCAAAGGCTACACAAATCCACACTCAACAGCCGCCTATCGGTAGGGGGCTCGCGCTGCTGTGACGTCACAGCGCCATATTTCTAAAAGGGGCAAAGGGATGAGACACGGAAACAGGGTCACATCTGAACTGTTATGTAAAAAGCAGAACGCGAACCGACCAGGATTTTCGTGCTTCGTGTCGGTCGCCGTCGCTGTGGCTGTCGCTCGTGTCTGGCGGGGACGAAGAACGGCTCTGCCAATTCGTCGTCATTCGGGCACTGCGCTGCCGCCGATACCTATGCTTTGGCCTTCGAGGCGTCGTCACAGTTTGTTTCGTGCTTTTGCGACAGCAAAACGTTTCGGCGTGCAAAGCGCAATAACACATAACACAGGGGCAAAAAGTAATAGTCGAAAATCATTAAAAAAAAACACACAGAAGCGAAGAAATTGAAATAATGTTTTTTTAATTTAACATTCTTTGAGGTGTTCCATTGTGTCTGTGTGTGTGTGTGTACTTGCGTGTTCGGCTGTGTGTTTGTGTGTGTTCCTCTCACGCGTTGCTCTCTTTAGATCTCTATGGGAGCCGTTTGCAATTGTTGTATAACAGAAGCAGGCAGCCAGCCGTTGGAAGAGAGAGCCGTGTGCCAGAGAGGGAGAGCAAAATCAAAATCAAAAGCTCTCGTAGTATACCCAGAAGAATGGGAAAAGCAAATGCAAAATCAGCTGTGCGTCTCAAATTATGTTTTTTTTGTATTTGTTACAGCAGCATCAGCAGCAGCAGAAAAAGCAAGAAGAAGACTGGAAAGTGTACGAAAGGAATAAAAGCGAGTGAAATAGCGCCAGGCACACAAGGAATACAAGAAAAGAAGCAGCAAGACGCAGCAGCAGCAGCAGCAGCCGAAGAGCGACTGACCCATCGAATTCCCTTTCCTCTCCCGAAGCACTTGCCCTTGTAATGGCTCTACTTCGGTCGCTGAGGACCCAACGTACCACAACATACTTGATCTACAGCCGCACCAGCGTCAACGTCAGCTCGAGCAGCTCAGCCGCCGTTGCTGCCATCAGACGCAGCCTCCATACCACAACCGCCCTTGAAGTCGACGTCCAGGCGAACAGCCAGAGCAGCTCCAACCAAGAGCTCCAGCATGGGCAGGCAGCAAACATATTGCGTCGCCGTCAGCAGCAGCATCATCATCACTTATTGAGTCGCCTGATTGGCACACCCGTGGGCGTTGGAGTCGGTGGAGGATCGCGGCAGCACGCTCGCTATGTTCACTCCGGCCAGAACGGGCGCCAGTCCCATCAGCTGGTGCAGCCCGAGGTCATCGTCGGGGAAACGATGCGCGACAAGCGACAGCTGGGAAAGTCGGCGTCGCCCAAGCCGACCGGGACGCCGCAGCGCGATCCGCTCGACGTAAGCTTCAACGATCCGATTGCTGCCTTCAAGAGCAAGACCACGTGGGAGCTGGTGCGCGCCTATATGGTGTACATGATCTGTTCCAGCGAGAAACTAGTCGAGCATAATATGACGGTAAGTGGCGGCGGTTCTCCAATAAGCTTCTCTTTCCCCCAGTGCTCGTGCCTCGTCTCTGCCGCTCCCTGCTTCTCTCTCGCTTTGCAGCGGTTGAGCGGCAGGAGCTGCTGCCATCGACGCTGATCCGTTTTGTGCTCTCTTAGATGTATCACCTGTGATCTCTGTGTGTGTAAATGTGTGTTCCTCCTCGTTGCTCTCTTTAGTGCTTTGACAGACAGAGCGAGCGCGCTCTCCCTCCCCCCTCCCCCCTCCCCCCTCCACGCTGATCTCTCTCGTAATAATTTCTGCAGGCGAAAGGTTTTCTCTTGCACTTATTGCTTCTTCCCATTTGACCTGCTCAACCCCATCCCCCTGCTGCTCATTTCTTATGCAGAATATAATTCGTGTGTGCGCCAGCTGTTGGCTTCTCTTCCGTTTCCTTTGTGAACTTTTTTTTAGTGTGAATTCTTGGCTAATTGCTTGACTACGTGATGTTGTTGTCGCTGCTGTTATTTTTGTTGCCGCTGCTGCTGCAGGTGCAGGCACTGCACTCGTCCGCGAATTGCTGAGTGAATGGCTTGAATGACTGACTGATTGAGTAAGCGCTCACTACGATGTGCAGTGTGCAATGTGAGTGCATGCGAGGGTGTGTGTTTGTGCCAAAGAAAAGGAAAACTTTTTGCATTGCAAATTGCAGTGGGACGACGTAGTGTGACCTTGCCAGTCAGCAGTGAGGCAGGCAGCAGATACACACACACAAACACAAACACACACATGCTTATCTCTAGACAAGTATAAGGCATATGCAGCCAGAGTCAGGCCCCCAAAAGAGGGCCAATCAGAACGCAGGCAGCAACAACAGAAACAACAACAAGCAACGATACTCGAAGCATTGGATACCCTTGCATTTACATGTGCAGCTATCAGCAATGTTATAGTCATGCGATTACGATCAAATTAAATAAAACTAAAGGCAGTCTTGGGTTTGCATCAACTTCGCAGTCACAGAGCGAGTCCAACGGCAGCCTTTGTACAGTTTCCACAGCAATTTTACAGCCGTAAATAGTAAAGTTTACCTCAAAATTACTTCAATTATTTATTTGCTTCAGCTTTTAGCCTTTAGTCATTCCTTTGGTTTATGCGAAATTTGTGCAGTTGCAAGCCAAAAGTTGTCTTCTCTGCGTTGCCATCTCTTGCACACTGTTTCCAGGGCATCATCATAGTTGCTACCTCCCCATCTCCATCCACCCTTCTGCCCGTGGGGCTGATTTTAATTACGTTTTCAGCACACACACCCACCCACACCCCTCCTAGCGTAGGTCCCCTTATCCACTTGATTGTTTATTGATTATTCCAACAATGTTTGATCCATTTCCATATTGGAAATATAATATGTACACACATACATACACACATGCACACATATAATGCTGCTCCCTGAGACGCATAACATGTGGGCATTAGTCAGCACTGTCCCCCCTCCCCACACCCTCTTGCTAGAGAGAAAGGCTTGTCCCGTTATTGCAATTGCTTTTGCTTTTGTGCTATTTAAAGTTTTGCTTTTGGCTACGGCGACGCTGCCGATGACGCTGACGGCAACGGGTCTCGTGATGTGTCGGAAGGGGTAGTCGGGGGGCGGTGTGGAACTGCTGGCAGGAACTTAACAGCAAACACCTGTCCTCGGTCCACCTACTCATTCTCGCTCTCTCCTGCGCGCTCTCTTTTTTCTATACCCGCCGTTCGTTCTCTCCTTGATTACTTTTTTCGAAATTGTTTGCCAAAAACAAAAGTAAAGCACGAAAAGTGCCACTAAAAAACCAAAAACAAAAAACAAATGCGAAACGAGAATTGTTTTTTTATGTAACCAGTTTTGTTGTTGCTCTTTTTCGCCTGTGCTTTTGGTCAATTAATTACTTTGAGAACCGGTTCCTCCCAGACATTGGCATTGTGCTTGTACTCCCGCCGCCTCCCCCTCAAGCACCTGCTGTTGTAACCCGTCTGTGGCCCGACGGATCCCGCATCAGACACGTGCCCAGGAGAATCATTCAACAATATCTGTCAAGGAGGAAGGTCAATGATCTTGCTCTCTGTCTGCCACTCTCTCTCTCTCTGTCGTTCTTCGACCCCTTCGTGCATTTAAAGATCTTACAGAAGTGTTTGCCAGGAAAAGGGAGACTTAGTTGCACAGCCTTGATCTTGCCTTCTCCTGGAATCGCATAGAAATTCCATTTGCTTCCCATTGTTCGTTCTGCGCTGTGAGTGTCTGTTGTCGTTGTCGCCGCACTGCTTGATTTATTTTCGTTCGACTTTTGTTCTGCTTGATGGATTTACTTTGCTTTGGCATAGATCATCTTTCGCTCGGCCCGTTATGGACATACCATAGATACACACATCTGTAGCTTTCCTTCCTATTTTCCTAGACTTTTTCTTTGTCCAACTCTGTTCGCATTGTGTAGGCGTGTCCCCCGCACAATTGTCGCATTTTCGCTTGGACTTTGGCAAACGCTTTACCCGGCCTTGACTCGTTCACGCTGTTCCTTGGCCTGTTGGCCAAATTCCAAATGTTTTATGTCTCATCCAGTGACGAACGAGCGATGGAACGAACGGGGGAATGCAATGGGAAATGGGACTGTGAATGGGCATTGGAACTGGAACCCATTCACCGTTCACCGTTTCTCTTAAATTTACTGCTGCTGTAGTAGTCCCCTCCCCTGAGTCCACTCTCTCTCTCTCTTAGTTTCTGGTCACACTGTTTTTAGTTTTTATTCAAAATTGCACACATAAAACGGTAAACATAAAAACCAATACAAATATTTCTAATTTGAATTCCCAAATATACCAAAAAACACACACAATAAATATTGGAAAATTACTAAAACACAACGGAAAACAAAAAATGTTCCAACGAAAATTTCGCAGCTTATGAAATGGTCGAAGCAGATCTTGGGGACGCGGTTATTCACAATGTTGATGAAGGCGACGTTCTATGGCCACTTTGTTGCTGGCGAGGATCAAATCAAGATAATACCCACACTGGAAAGGTAATTGCCCATTACGATAAACCCACTCACTTACCGCTTTCTTTTCTCTCTTTCTTCCTACTTTTTCTTCTTTTTTTCTATTCTTTTTTTTGTTTGTTTTTTTTTTGTGTGTGTTTTGTTGCCCTTGGGTTCCCGTTGTTGCGTTTTCCGTTACCGTTTCGGGTTTTTGTTTACTCTTTGAATTTTGAATCGGAAATATTGCGGTTGTGCCCCACCAACACCCCAACCACCACAACCAACCACAACCGCTACAACCGCTTTGTATGTAACCGGAATCCACATGTCCACAAAAAATCAATCGAATCGAAATGTATTCAACGAAACGAAACCATCGCATCCCGCCTGCATCGAATGTACAGCTCCTGAAATTGGCACGCAACCTGCTGGGCCAGAGACTGTTTGTGCTGCTCATGAAGTCCAGCTTCTACGGACACTTTGTGGCCGGCGAGAACAGGCACACGATTGTGCCCACCCTGGAGAGGTTGGGCAAATACCTACAATACCTACCTACAACAAAATACACTCTTTGTCGCTACTAACGAGCTAAAATCATCCTGCACTGAGCGTGCGGGCATCCATTTGTGTGGCATGTAGCAACAAGCATGAAGATTTTTTCTCGAATTCCTGAATCTGATTACCCTCTCCCGCTACCGCCCCCGCCCCCCAATCGAATGCTGCAACCACCCACTACTACTATCTATCGCCTAAAATGAAACAAAATTTGAAACCCACTACCGCCAGCCACCACCCCCCCTCCCTCCCAAACTCTAACAACGAAATTCTTTTTGATGTAACTAATCTCTTAAGTGTGTCCATGTTGAAGTAATAATCGTGATCAGAACCTGACCTGACGAGTGTCCTTTATCTTCCCCTTTAACCTCCTCAAATGCAGACTCCGTTCATTTGGCGTCAAGCCCATTCTTGACTATTCCGTCGAAGAGGACATCAGCCAGGAGGAGGCAGAGAAACGCGAAGTCGAGTAAGTACAGTCAGTCACCCGCGCAATCGTTTCCCTCTCTAACTCACACTTTGTGCTCTTTGGGCAGATCTTCCGTTTCGAGCGCTGGCGATAACAAGGAGGAGGGCGCCATGCCGCAGTACCATGTGGACAAATCGTTTGCCGACCGTCGCTATAAGGTGAGCAGCGCCCGCACCTACTTCTATCTCAATGAGGCCACCTGCGAGCGCAACATGGAAACGTTCATCAAGTGCCTGGAGGCTGTTTCGGGTGAGTCACGAACACTTGCACCACTCTTCCAGTTCTTGGCATGTTCATTGCAAAGTTTTCTCAGCATGAAGTTTATTTTTCTCGTTTTTTCCATTGTTTATTCTGCACCCAAGCAGTGACCAAGATTTTGCATGAGACATCAAACCAAAAAGGGTTCTATTTGGGGCAGTTTTCGCAGACAGAATGACGACTCGCAGGGGTCGCTGGTTCTCAGAAGCCAACAAGAAAAACAAACGGCCAACTCTTTGATGGCAAGTCGCTGCCGATAACACCAGCAAAAAATACACAAACAGAATCGGAATAAAGCAAAGAATCGAATAAACATTGAAATGAAATTCGATCTCGATGCAAAATCTTGTCATTTGATCATCTAGTAATTGATTCAGTTCGTAGAAAGGTTTTCGGTTTGCGGCAAACTCTTTTCAACTCTTTTTCACTTGAATTTTGAACCAAAAGCCGATCTGAAATAATAATAACAAATGCAAATCCTCACGAATTTCCTGCTCTTTCAGCATGAGAAGCGTTTTCCCCTATGCTAGTGTCTCTCTCTCTCTCTCTCGCTCTCTCTCTTTATACTGCTCTCTCCTATATCTATCTGAGTATAAAGTAATTTTATGGCATAAAATAATTTAAGTTTTCTTTCGCCTCCACCCTCCCCTCTTCCTCGCAAATGGTATGTGGCTACAATAAAACGAAAACAAAACCCCCAAAAATCGAATCCATCTGTCAACAATTCTGTCAAAACTCCCATTGAAAAACAATAACCCTAACAATAAGATGACGATGCCAAGGTGCCCCGTGCCAGCGCCGCGGGTAAGGCAAACAAAAGCAATAACCCAAAAGACAAACCCAAATAAGTATCAACACAAAAAAACACCTACCAATAGAGTTGAAAAAGTTGTGCTTTTTGGCATCATTTGTGTGCAGTTTGTAGTTCGTTTTTTGTAGATTTTTCCAATCGTTTTGTAGCGCTTTGAACTAAACTAGAAGTCAAGTGCATGCTCCGTAGAAACTGCTTGCCCACTGGGCTTTAGCTGCTTCAACAACTGCTTTACACTCGGTTTCCTTTCCATGTTTTTCTTCAACAACTCAACCAACGGAAATTCAACAACAGGCGCTACATTCGGCACTGGCATTACGGCCATCAAGCTCACCGCCCTCGGCCGTCCACAATTGCTGGTAAGTGGCAGCGCAAATGTACGACAAGGAGAAACATCTGCTAATCCCATTTCCATTCCCATTAGCTGCAATTGTCTGAGGTGATTATGCGCACACGCCAGTATATGGAGGATCTGATGGGTGGGCAGGGCAATGTGCTGACCCACCACAAGACGATCAAAGATCTCGAGAAGTATTATGCCACGCTGGGCGACAACAAGAATGTGCAGGACTTCCTTAAGAATGTCACCTCGGACAAGGAGGGCATTCTGCATCTGTTCCCCTGGTCGGGAATTGTCGATGAGGACTCGCAGCTGAGCGACACGTTCCGTGTGCCCGATCCACAGACCGGCCAAATGCGCCGACTGATCTCACAGATACCGCCCAAAGAGGAGGAAATGTTTAGGAATATGATTCGTCGTCTAAACACGATTGTAAAGGTAAGCGACAGCCAGACAGGGAGAGCGTGGACTCTGCTGGAAATCAGTTACTGATGCGTGTTCCCCCGCCCGCCAGACTGCTGCCGAGCTGGACGTGCGCATTATGATCGATGCGGAGCAGACCTACTTCCAGCCGGCCATTTCGCGCATCACCCTGGAGATGATGCGCAAGTACAACAAGGACAAGGCCATCGTTTTCAACACGTATCAGTGCTACTTGCGCGAATCGTTCCGCGAGGTCGGCACCGATCTGGAGCAGGCCAAGCGCCAGAACTTCTACTTTGGCGCCAAGCTGGTGCGCGGCGCGTACATGGAGCAGGAGCGTGCACGTGCTCAGGCCCTGGGCTATCCGGATCCCGTCAATCCCACATACGAGGCCACCACAGACATGTACCACAAGACGCTGTCCGAGTGCCTGCGACGCATCAAGGTGGGTTCAACGTTGTCCCCATTCTGCTCTTGCAATATCTTGAAATGCTTTGCTCTTGCAGCTGATGAAGGACTGCGGCGATGATGCCCGGAAGATTGGCATTATGGTGGCATCCCACAACGAGGACACCGTGCGCTTTGCCATCGAACAGATGAACCAGATCGGCATCTCGCCCGAGGACAAAGTGATTTGCTTTGGCCAATTGCTGGGCATGTGCGACTACATTACCTTCCCACTGGGTGAGCTCGGGCCTTTGCCAACCTGTTTTCGCAGCGCTCAACGTTTCCGTTTCGTATTGCAGGACAGGCCGGCTACTCCGCCTACAAGTACATCCCGTATGGACCCGTTGAGGAGGTGCTGCCATACTTGTCGCGTCGCGCACAGGAGAACAAGGGTGTGCTCAAGAAGATCAAGAAGGAGAAGCGACTGCTGATGGCTGAGATTCGGCGTCGCCTGCTGCGCGGCCAGCTCTTCTACAAGCCCAAAGGCAACTACGTACCCATCTAAGCCTGCTATCGGCAGGCAGCACACTGGATGGACGCGCACTGTACAGACACACACGGACAGGCACAACGTACAGAAATGGGTTGCGGTGACAGCGACAAAGACCACCACCACCACCACCGCATCCAAGCGATGCTGTTGATGATTATATGTCGCCAGGGAATTGTGCTCGCTTCAGGCTTTTTTTTATTCTGTTTGTTATCCATTCTAAATGTTTACGAGATCTGCGTCCACTGCTCCTTCCACCGCACATGCTCCACCCACAATCCACTCACAAAAACGAAAGGAGGAGGAACAGCTGCCGAACGCGAAGGAGGAGAATTACAGCCATAGACAGCGCAGGATCAATGGAAGAGGAGGATGAGAGGGGAAATGTTTTTCTAATGAAAATATGTATGATATTTTGATGTCTTGTTGCAACCAATAAATTAAAAAAGAGTTCTGTATGTGTGTTACAAAAACAAAAACTAAAAACTAAAACCAAAAACCAAAAACCCCCCCATAGAAACGAACAGAAAACGAACGAAGAATCCAACGGATTTTCGATGAAGAAAGTAGGAAGAGAGAGCGAACATTTTTTAGCATCGTAATTTAACACATACAAAAAAGAAAACATTACAGTATATAAAGATTATACAATTATATAACAAACATAATGAGAGCAAAACGTTTATAGAAATACATACACATAAATATGTAACGAAATATGTATACATAGAGTATATTATGTACATGCATATGTATGTATGTATGTATGTATGTATGTGTATGGCTGCATTTTAGTCCAAAACTTTTTGTTGCCTTTTTCCGTTCAACTTTCCCTTGCAATTCGATGTTGTTTTCCTCCTTAATATTACGATCTGCCCCCTGAGCGAAAGAGTTAAAGACAGCGAAGGACCAAGAGTACAGTCATCCACTCCAGAATAGTCAACGCACTGCCGTGGGCTGCAGCGAGAGCGAGAGAGATGGAGAGAGAGAGAACCATTAGGAACCAGGGATAACCGCGCATACCTAAACCTAACACCTCCTATTATTATTATTATTATGATTATTATGATTATGTTTATGGCTAAATTAACATTTGATGTACACATATGAATATATTTTTAGCGTGTAGCAAAAGCGATATTATAAAAGTCATTAATACGATAGTGGGACACAAACCCGAGCACTTTGCCCTGCCCCGCCCCTTCCTTTGTTCCGATTTGTCCCAGGGAGTTGATAATTCCTGGCAGACACGACACAAACTTTGGTTATAGCACCAGGTTGGCCAGGAGCGTTAGTCTTTGTTGTCTTTAGTAATATTCTCATGATTGCTATTATTATTATTGTATTTGCATAAACGCTATAAATAAATAATTGTATGAATGTTAACTATTTCAATGACAATAATAAAATGTTAAAAACGACCAATTTCCCATCCTCATTTGGCGTCAGTTGATGGGGCAATTTCCTTCCCTCCCCAGTGAACACATTTATTCGCACGCCTCTGAAAGGGACAGGCTGTGGCCCTCTCTTTCGTTTTTGTTTTCTTTCTGCTCAATGAAACAATTACAAAACTTCCGACTTTAACTCATGGAAACACACGATATTTATGTACTCTATAAAAGACTTTCTTTCGATTTACAAACTAAATGAACTAGCTAAAAGTTTTTCTTCTTTTTTTGCCTTGTGCTGGAGCGGCGATTGCCAAACTCCACCATCAAAGGATCGTTGGTCTTGCGGTCGAAGGCTGCCTTGGCGCCTGTCGTGTGGCGTGGCCGCTTGCCATCCGCGGAGGATTCGCTCGAGACTGTGGTGGAGCCAACGACACGCTTCAGCACCTTGGGCACCATGTACTCGGGCATGTCGGACAAATGGCTGGGCGTTTTCAGTATGCGCAGCGGCTTGTCGTGCCGCAGGGCATTCAGATCACGCTGATGATCCTCGAAGTAGCCCTTGAGCTTGACACTGTTGAGCACCTCGGTTTTGATTTCGCGCAGGCGAGTCTCCTGCACGGCAACCCGCGAGGCGGCACGCCAGGCATCGTACGCACGATAGCGAAAGGACTCCAGTTCGTCCATTTTGAATTGGTAATTTCTGCGCCAAAGAAAAACATGTAAATGCTGCTTACAGTTGGGAGACTCTCGCGCCACTTACTTGATGATGGTGTCGCCCTTCTTGGCACTGAAAGTCACACGGAGCTTCTGCTCGACGGCATCGTTGACGCTCGACTCCTTGATGCTGACCAGCGACAGCACAGAGCCCTTGTTGTTGCCTCTGGCCGTGCGTCCGGCACGATGAATGTACGAGGTAACATCCAGCGGAAAGTCAAAGTTGATGACATTATTCACCGACTGGAAGTCGATGCCACGCGAGGCGCTCGACTCGAAGTCGCCGCGCGATGACTTGCGCTTGTCCTGGACGCTTGCATTGTCGGGACGTTCGAGGTAGTGCTGGTCGGAGGCAATGATGATGTCGTACGTGCCCTTGTTGAACTGGCTAATCATGTTGATGCGAATCGAGGCCGGCAGCTGTGGATTGAGCACGCACGCCCTAATGCCAAATTGCTCCAAGAACAAGCGAATTCTGCAAGCAAAATGAAAAGTGTGGGGAAGTTTGAATGGAAGTTCTTGCAGGGTGGGGGTTTGGTTGAGGGTCGGCCTGATCCATCAGCGAGAAGATTAGTTACTGGTCATGCGTGTGCCAACTGTTGCCAGATGCGCACTCCCTTTTCACTTTGTGTTTAACATCATGCGGGACTCAGGACTACTAGGGCAAGGGGCACGCTTTGTGCACTTACTTGTAGCTGCGATCGATGGTGTTGACGAATATGATGGACTTGCCGCGCACAAGTTGCAGCTTAAGCAGGGCGTACAGGATGACCGGCTTCTCGTTCTCTTCGGCCAGGATGCGCTGGTGCGTGAGCTGATCCTGTGACACCACATCGGGCTCCTCCAGCTTGAGCGTGACTGGATTGTGCAGGCACAGACCCTTCATGCGCACCACATCGTCTGAGAGCGTGGCCGAGACGAGCACCGACTGGTATATGGATGGCAGATGTTTCAGCAATGCCTTGAAGTCCGTTTCGTAGCCGAAGGCAAATATCAGATCTGCCTCATCCACCACCAGAGTCTCGACTTTCTTCAGGTCCAACACACCGTCGACCTTGGCGTGGTTCAGCAGCTTGGCTGGAGTGGCCACAACAATGTCGGGGCGCTCGGCCAGGGCATGGCGCTCGGTTGCAGTGTTGCTGCTTGTGCCCGAAATGTCCGCAACGCGCACAACCTTGTGGCAGAGTTCGGCCAGCTGCTCGAGGACGGCGCGCGACTGCCGGCACAGCTCTTTGGTTGGGGCCAGCACCACGGCGCTCACACATTGCTCGGTGGCAGTGAGCTTGGAGTTGAGAATTTTCTGTATCAGCGGCAGGGCATATGTGGCCGTCTTGCCGGAGCCGGTGCGAGCGCGCACGACAACATCCTTGCCCTCAAGCAGCAGCGGAATAGCCGTGCCCTGAATCAGCGTGGGCTGCTCCCACCCCAGCTTGGACACTGCCTGCACGACGAAAGGAGAAATCAGTAAACGCGGAATAGGTGTCAGTTTCTTGGCTACTACCTTGAGGATGCGATGGTCCAGCTCGAGTTCATGGAACTGTGGTATTTTTTCTGGACCGCTCATTGTTGTAAATTTCTAAAATGCGCAGCGAACAACGCACATGTTTATGTCTAAAAGTAGTGTTACCCTAAAATACCACCAAATAAATGGAATATACCATTTTGTGCCGCAAATATACCTTCATCTGTACGGTATATTTATAAAATATACCAAAACATAGTGGGAGGAGCCGTGGGTTCGCCACTAATCGATATGCGATTGAATAGAAATATAATAAATACAGGCGTGTGAAATTTAAAAATTAATTATGCGATTTAATAATAAGCTTTAATCGCTGGAATTGCACAAATATATTCGTAACAGAAACTGAAGCAACAGCTTTCCCATATCACCACTTCTGGCAGCTGTTATTTGCACGCTCTGCAACACTAGTCCAACCAAGCACGTGCGTGCAGCTAGGCGGCAGGCGTTTGTTTTTAATTATTTATTGAATCGTGTATATTGTTAATTCTAATGGAGAAAGATGACAAGAAGAGTGCACGGAAACAGGCCAAGCAGGCAATCGAAGACTTTTTAGAAGACAACGACTGCGAAGCCCTTCAGCCGAGCAGCAAAAGCAACAGCTGCTGCGGTTGGGGCCTTCAAGAGTTCGATGCCCAAACGCACGACGCCTGGCTATTGAAATGCCCCAAGAGTCTGGATAGCAGTGAGCTGGAGGGCAAGCGCATCAAGCTGCCCGGACGTCGCTTTGTGGGCGATCTCCAAGTGCGGGGCAGCGAATATGTGACAGCGTCCCCTGAAACCATTGCCTACACGAATGCCAAGGGCAAAAATAAGGTTCGCAACATTCCCATAAGTGGCATTGTGGTTGTCAGCAAGCGTCTGAATTTGGCGCAGCCCAGTGCCATCCAGCAGGCCACACCTTTCCCAGCGACCGCATCACCGCCGAACTTCATGATGCCTGTGCGGCATCCGTTCTTCGGCCGTGACTTCAAGAGGCGCATTAAGTTGCCCCAGGAGATTTCCCAGCAACTGATCGAGGCGAACAACAAGAGCATTGCGACATCCGAATTTGTGCGACGCAATGCAAACTTTTACAAGATTCGCAAGCAGATTGAGGGCTCTACACAGACGCTGGAGGAGAAGGAGCACGATGTGCGTCAATCGGTGCTGACCGGCGTGAAGCCAGACTTTATGAATCCGGGCAGTGGGCCGAAGTACAACCTCGGGGACCTCACCAGCGGCGACAAAGAAGAGCGTATAAAAAAGAAGCAAGTCTCGTCCGTGGAGAAACCGAAAAAGCGCACAGCCAACGGAGAGGTAAAAGCGATACGGGACAGCGCAGATGGTGCGTCACGAATGAAACGAACGAAGCTGGTAACCAATGGAGTAATATAAGTAATATATTTAAGCAGAAAACAGCCTGAAACTGAATTGAAACGTTCTTAGACTCCGGATATCGTGTTGTTTTTTATTTTTTTTGCTTATGTTCAGTTTTAAGAATACATTTCGAGAAAGTCTTTGTGAATTAAGTAAACAGACTTACCTTTAATTGTTGCTGTTTTATTTGATTGCTTTGTGGTCAGGGCTCGGCGCGGCATAGGAAACGGCTCTGCCGCTCACGTACAGCTGCATTACAGTAATTCAAACCAATATCAATGCATTGCAATGTTCCGTTGTGCGTGCTGTCTGTGCACACAAACGCACCAAACGGAGCCCTGCTGTGGGGGCATTCGTCTCTACTTAATTGCTTGATCTTGTAGGATTTTCTTATCCTGACAATTGCAAGATGACAGTTGAGTGTAAATTAACTGTAATCAGCGTTGCTTTCGACACATTTCGGGAATGTATTTGGAAATCCTAAAATTTGAGGGGCATTGACAACCCTTTTCCGTGTCCAAAATTAACCAAAACAAACTCGCAATGTGTTCGGAATAGGTTACAAAATCACATTCATTCCGTTTGCCCACACTGCACAGGTGCACGCCGCAGAAAGGAAACACGCAGAGGAAGTAGAAGGAGAAGCAGAAGCATGGCGCTGCGTGCCTACATACGGGAGGGCCTGAACGTGGCCGCAATCATGGGTGCTGGCGATGCCATTGCCCAGCTGGTCATTGAGAAGAAGTCGCTGCAGCAGTGGGATATTGGACGAACGGCCCGATTCAGTGCGCTGGGTCTGGTGTTTGTTGGCCCGGCTCTGCGCAAATGGTACGTGACGCTGGAGAAGCTGGTGAGCAAGGATCAGCCGGCGCTGCGGCGCGGCATCAAGAAGATGGCAATCGATCAGACCGTGTTTGCGCCCACCTTCACGCTGGCCATGTCGTTTGCGGTGCCCTACGTCAACGGCGAGGATACGGACAAGATTAAGAATCGCATTCGGAGCAGCTACTTTTCGATTATGCTCAAAAACTACATGCTCTGGCCGGCGGCACAGTTCGTGAACTTCACGTTCGTCCCACTGCCCTACCAAGTGATTTATGCTCAGTTCATTGCCCTCATCTGGAACTGTTACATTTCCCTCATACTCAACGAATAAAAGAACTCCAGCGGATACAATTAAGTATAAAACAAAAACAATTCTTTCAATTGCGCGCTCGCTATCGTAACAGCTATCGATAGCACTCATCGATATCCGCACCCATCGATAGTGTTTGTTGGGAAGTGCGCGGCTGCTTGCAATTTCATACGAATTAGTCACTTTAGCCGACATTATGGATTATACACGTGAGATATTGACTTTCCAGTTCGGCACCTATGCCAATTATGTGGGTGCACACTTCTGGAACCAGCAGGTGAGTCCATAAGGGCAGTATTAGTTGCCAAATTAATGCTTTTCGCTTCTTGCAGGAGGCACACTTTGTGTACGACGGCGCCAGCAAACAGATGGCCGAGGAACAGCGGCCGCAAAACGATGTACTGTACAGGGAAGGCCTCAACGACTACGGCCAGACGACCTATACGCCGCGTCTGCTCTCCGTTGATCTGGCCGGCAACTTGGCCCACCTGCCCATGGGCGGCGAGCTCTACGGCAACTTTGTGCAGCGCAACAAGGAGCTGCTGCCCCTCACCATGGGCAATGATCTGCACAAGCTCAAGCAGAGTGCTGAGCAGAACAATCTCTCCACCGTCGATCAGCTGGAGGTGCGCGAGCAGCCGCAAGTGCCGATATCCGAGTACCAGCGGGATTTGCTGCAGGGCGCCATAGCAGCCGACAAGAACTACCAACTGGCGGACACAACGCGCAGCTGGGCGGACTATCTGTACGCTAGATATCATCCGCGCACGCTCAACGTGCTGCCGGACTTGATACGCGACAGCGAGGTGCAGGCCTTGGCCACCCAAGCAGCCGGCAAGGAGATCTGGGACGGGGAGGCCTTCAACGAGGATTTCTGCAACCGCATCCGCCAGTACGCCGAGGAGTGTGAGGGCCTGCAGGGCTTCCACATGCTCTTCGACATAGATGACGGCTTCAGTGGGCTGGCCAGCAAGTGCATGGAGCACCTGAACGATGAGTACGGACGCGTGAGCTACGTTTTGCCGCTGCACTATCCGCGGACTCCTTCGTACAATCAAGCAGGTGGGCAGCCAGGTCACTCCATGTGGGTTTTCCCAAGTAACTTTCTTCCCGTTAGATCCGCGCACGGCGCACAGCATACGCGTGGTGAACAGCGTCATGAGCTACTACCACCTGAGCGAGCAGGCGACGATGTTCACGCCGCTGTCCACGCTGGAGACCATTTGGCGGAACAACACGCTGCAGTCGCGTCGCCTGCCAGGCGTCGCATGGCGCGAGGGCAATCTCTATCAGACTTCGGCTGTGCTCGCCGCCTTCGTGGACACGATGACGCTCAGCTACCGTCTGCCGCAGACGCCGCAGTCGCTGGTGCGCTTCTGTGACAGCGCTTGCCCGGTTGGCCGCAAGCTGACAGCAGCGGCCATGGCTCTGCCCTTTGGCTTGCAGCAGGAGCAGGACCTCATCGACTTCCTAGACCAGAGCGGCGACCATTCCCTGCTGACACAGCTAACGCCGGGCTGCGAGGCGGGCAACGCGTATGTGGTGCAGTCGCTGATGGCGCGCGGCATTCCCACCAACCGCTTGAAGCGTCCGCAGGAGCAGGCTGGCCCACAGCTGCGCATGGCTGCCTACAGCTGCGGCAGCGTCTCGCAGATGCTGCAGCTGTACTACCAGTGCAGCTTCCACGGCAGCGTCACCAATGCTGCCTCCACGCCACTGCCCCTGAGGACCAGGCTGCCGTTCCCCTACGAGCTCTTCGAGGCGAACATCGCAGCGGACGGCTTCCAGGTGCCCGGAGGCGGGGAGCGCGAGCCGAACAGCCGCGTGGAGTCCGCGCCCGTGCTGGCCGCCCTGCAGAACTCCACCAAACTGGGCGAACATCTCGACAGTCTCCACGCCCAGACCCATCGCGTGCAGATCGCCAAGCTGCAGTCGTACTCCCAGTCGGCCGTCGATCGCGAGGAGTACGATACGGCCCTGGACAAGCTGCTCGAGTTTCGCGACAACTACGCCGACTCGCAGTACCTCTGAAGGGGGAGTGTCTCTCTCTCTCTCTCTCTCCCTCTCCTTCATCCGATTGTGATAAGCATAGACTAGAACAAGCACACAATAAAAACTCATTAACATGGAAGCGCATGGCGCAGGGATTGCATTTCTAGGATCCACCCGCGGCACCCGCAGTGCATTTTCTCTTCGTTCTGCGGCGCCCTGTGAATGGGAAGTAAGACAAAGGCATGGCCTTTGTTCTCTGCGGTGCTTTGCATTGGCCAGGAATTCACAAAAGTCGTCAAAGGATTCAGTTTTGCATTCCCACTGGCCTGTTGAGACTGTGCGGCATATTGGCCAGGAGCAACTCTTGACTGGAATTGAATTTGAAGGCAAACATTCATGCAAACTAATTAGTTTATATTTTTTGTGCTCTAAAACGATTGGCCAATTCTATGGGAAAGTTGCTCATTTAAACGTTAAGAATTCTGTTTGAATTTATCAACGAAAAACTGTTCTCAGTTCTGCAGCCCTGAACGAACCAGGTTGCAGTCTTGGGTGCAACAAATTCACCACCAGCGGAGATCGTCACCTTCTTAGTAATTTCACCATGGGCAGTGGTTCTTCCGTGCAAGCAGTGCAAGATTATTTCAATTATTATTTATAATTCTGTTGCGATTATTTGCGTAGCGTTTGGCTCATGAAATGTTGAGGCATGTTATGTAAATGATGTTTGAATAAAATAAATATATTTTGTACACATTTCAAGTCTGAGATCTGCCGGAAGCTCGTTCATTTTCGCAGTCATCGCTCCCCGCTAAGTTCCTTGCTGAGTATCAGCCAGTCGCATGCTGCAGACCGCTCCGCTTTGCTGTTGTTTTGCTTTGTCTCCAGAAGTGAACCCGAAAGGCACTCTTTCCGGGCTGGCTCCACCTTTGGCTACAGGCTACGTGCGGGCCAGTTCTCGTTCCGCTGCTTAACCCTTTCGGACATCCGGAGTGAAAGTTGTTGGCCCCCGCTCCATCTAATTTATACGGAAATTTATTGCCAATAAAGCGGCAGTAATTGAAATCTCAACGGGAGTAAATCACAATTTTATGGACTGCCAAGGCACACTCTCGATTGAGCTCCAGCCGCCGATAAAGGCACCTCCAAAGGATAGCAGAGGGGGGAGGGCTGCTGCGGGGGCTGTTCATAATTTCACACTGGGCCTGGGCTTCCTTCTCTCTGGTCTCAGGTCTTTGGTCTCAGGTCAAGTTTCGGGTTGCGCCCGCCCCGCATTGTTGTGCAAATTAAATTTCAATTTGATTGGCACACGGAGGTCCCTCCCTCTGGAGCTTCTTAAAGCAGCTGCTGCCACGGGCTCGCCTCTGAAAAGGGACCCCAAATCCCGAAATTAAAATTACGCCAACGACTTTAATGGAATATGTGCGTGGCATTCGAAATGCCACATTCTGGATCGGAGCCAACAGAGGCAACGCATGCGAAATTATTTGTCTCTTTCGCTTCTAATTTCATTTCTGGGTTAAGTAATTTGGTTTTCTCTTCGTTCTGCGCCTGGCATTTCCTCTGGTTTCGGAGTAGAATTTACAGTCGTTTTTTTTACCATAATTTAGAAGTTTTTTAGCAGCAAAAGCCACAAAGCGCCCAACACTGGCGGCTAGATGACACTATTCAACAAAAACCAACTTTCCATTTACTCAGCGAAGCCAACTGACTTTTTCCCATCGATTTGCAGCCTTAAAATATTTGACATATTTTTTTGTATAATTTTTTCCTTGGGCAAAATGCTTTTGAATGCATTTTGCGGGCAGCTCTGCTTTTTCTCTGTCTCACAACTGATTTTAGTGAGCTTTGCCATTCGGAAAGGCCAATAAAAGCAGCTCCAAAGTGTAGCTGAAAAATTTCTAGCTTTCAAATTAAAAATTCACAGCTCAAGCAGAAACATTTTTTAACACTGGCAAAGCCACAAATCCAGCAGCGAAAGTTGCTTCGGTTTGAGGGGTTACAAGTCCTGCAGCGTAGTGTAACATGTGAAAATAATAATTGAAAATGAGTTTGCCAATTTGTGGATATTTTTTGGAGCATTTCAAATGAATGATAAACATCTATTTGGGCGATTTCCGCAAGCTTCTGGCACTTTTCAGTCCTTGCACGTGAGTTCGAGGACAGGAGAACAGGGGGGGGGGGTGGGGGAGCTGTCCCCGAACCCCGAGCTGTCCTATCATTTTCAATTAGCTGCGCCAATTACTCAGTTGGTCAGCTACTTAAGTGCTTGGCTTGGGCGCCTTCCGAGTTGATTTTTAATTTCATTCCCGACACCATTTGCGGCCCCACCCCACCCACTGGGTACTTCATCATTTCATCCCATGGATGGGGAGTCCTGGCGCTGGCACTGGCACTGGCTGGAGCTGACTGACTCCCGGGGCAAAAACAAACTTAACAAACTAAATTCGGCCGAAGGCGTCATTTAACTGCCGCCTACCCACCCCTCCGCTCTCTCTCGCTCTCTGGCAGCTCCTTTAGCTATCCTCGCCGACATTTCAATGCCTTTTTAATCTAGAACAAAAGCAAACTTAATTTGCCACAACATCTGAGATGGCACGGGGCAAAAGGAACAGCCAACAGCACAGGACAGGCTACGGTTGGGCGGGGACGCTGACGGGGGGGAGGAGGACAACAGTCGACGACGTCACTTGACACATAATTTAATTACAACAACACTTTCGGGATGGGTACGACCACGCGCGAGCCACAAAGGAGTGTGGATGGGCATTGCCACTTTGAAGTTAAGCACTCTGCCCCATCAGGCCGCCAGCACTCGTTCGTCCGCCGCTGCCTCTCGCCACTCGCCACTCGTCTCTCGCCTCTCGCCTCTCGCCGCGCACACCGAGAGTGTTGAGCAACAACTTTCGAGCGCAACGCGTCCTGAATTGTAATTAGTGCCCAGAAGCAGGGCAGATCTGGCTAGTTCTGGCAGGGGAAGTGGAGTCGGAGTCGGAGTCGCTTGATTTATGGAGCGCGCGCATTTGTAATTGTTATTACGTGTGAATGCTCCACTCGAAGTTACAGTTACACTTCCAACGTTCAACTCAATTGACTGCCCCCACCCCCCGCACTGCATGTCCTGGCCATAAATTCGTTATCCGTGCTAATTGTTGAAGCGAATGAGGCGTGATTTGATAAGGCGCTGGCACCCACGGAATCACGGTCACCAGTCCAACCCGTTTGACCCATTGACATTGATACTTGACCCGCCTTGAAGCGTTTGCCGCTTTAGCCGATCAATAAACAAGTGCCAGTTCAGTTCCAGTTCTGCTTTCATTTTGGCGAAAAGCAAGCAGTGCAACGCACATGTGCTTGCAAGAGAGACAGACCCTGTTGCGCTCTTAAATATGTTAGAAGGTGCGCTCCAAGCTGAAATTGCACTCTCTTTCGGGGATCAATGCTCTAGCTCCATCCCTTTCTTACGCTTGGTTCTCGCACAGTTAGCAATTTCACCATGGTTTGTTTCTTTGCTTTCTGCGCACGCAGCTTTGTGTGTTTTTGTGTGTTTGTTTTTGCACAGCCTTAATCCCGTTGTTTTACATGCATGCAGCTCTTAAGTGCTCTCGGCTGATGCTCCCCCCACCCCCCTCTCCACTCTTCTGTTTCGTGTTTTCTCTTTTCGGCAGCTTTTCGAGTGCGAATTTCGTCATCGGAAATTGACCAAATACAATTAAATAGAAAACTGTTTCGCCCAATTATGGCAGCAGCGGGCGGCGGTCAGAGGCAGGGCGCACTTAATTCCCAATTAGATGGAAAATGGTTGAATGGAAGCAGCCGAGAAATGCTCCCTCCCCAGCAGCACACAGCTGCAGCTGTTTCGGGCCTCCCGGCTCGGCCTCGGGGCTGTCCATTGTTATCGGTGCTTTGTTTTCGGCCACACAATGAATCGGTAATCGCCTCCGGCTAATTAATGGAATGGGCCAAAGGTGCTTGCATGCATCGTGCAGCGTGCATAGAGATAGAGGTAAGCCCACGCTGACTCCCGGAATTGAATGGGAATCACTTCGCACTTAACTGCCTGGGATCAGGTCAAACAATTTGGCCGAGGGATGCGCCTCCTCAGCAACAGCTCCAGCATCAGCATCAGCTCCAGCATCAGCATCAGCTCCAGCACTTGTTGTTCCATAAGCGGATTATGTTCAATTGGGCAGCCGCACAGCTGCCCCAGCATCGGAATTACACGCACCCAAAGCCCTCGGGCACCAAGCACAACAAAACAATATTCTCGTCAAGCCATACATATATTTATTTATTTACTGGCTTCCCGCACGCCCCCCCAGCAGCAGAAATGTAAGCCAGATCTGAAGCAGGCTAATCGGATCCCGAGCCGCTGGCCTCGGTTGAGGTGGACTCGTCTGTGCTGGACGCCTCTGTGCTGGCAGAGCTTCCCTCTGTGCTGGAGGCCTCTGTGCTTCCCTCTGTGCTGGCGGCGTCTGTGCTGGCGGCGTCTGTGCTGGCGGCGTCGGTGCTGGAGGCGTCTGTGCTGGCGGCGTCTGTGCTGGAGGCCTCTGTGCTGGAGGCGTCTGTGCTTTCCTCTGTACTGGGCGCGTCTGTGCTGGAGGCTTCTGTGCTGGGCGCGTCTGTGCTGTCGGAGCTTGCCTCTGTGGTCGTGCTGCAGTTGCGTGGTGGCCCCCATGGACCGCCTGGACCCCATGGACCACCAGGACCGCCATGACCACCGGGACCGCCATGACCACCGGGACCTCCAGGGCCTCTGGGAGGGCCACCAGCACCTCCGGGGCCTCTGGGAGGACCACCAGCACCTCCGGGGCCTCTAGGCGGACCACCAGGACCTCCTGGGCGACCACCGGGGCCTTGAGGACCACCGGAACCTCCAGGACCTCCACGACCACCCGGTCCGCCAGGACCTCCACGACCACCAGGACCGCCACCAGGTCCTCCTGGACCTCCACGACCAGGTCCTTGAGCGGCGGCCAGAGAGACCACGGCGAAGAGAGCGACTAGAATGAATGTGCGCATTTTGCTATCGGCTTGCGATCAGTTTGTTTTAGTGGAGAGACAACTCCAACTGACCTTAGCACTCCACTAGGGCTCTATATATACAGCGAAAAAAGAAAAGGCTGGCGGGGGGAAGCGAGTCATCGAGTCAGCCACAGGTGTTTCATCCGTGACGTGTGCAGGCTGAGCAAACTAACGTCAATTCGGCGGGGGCTAAGGTAAACCCCACCACACTCTTCACTCTCCACTCCCCACTCCAGCTCCAGCTCCAGTCAATGGCTCTGGCAGCGGCCTTGGGTGGCGTCACATACGTCGCAGATTCCCACGAGCAAACAGCTGTTTTCGGGATGTGTTTGTCTTACATAAGCCAGCGAGAGTCGGGCGGGTCTCAGGTCTGATGGTCCGTCCGGGAATTGGTGTCTTGTGTCCACATCCCTCGCTGGCGCATGCAAAATATTTACCATCGATAGAGATACGTAGATACACCTGCATAATGCACTCGAAGCGTCAGCGGAAATGCTCCAATTTGTTGGTTCAACATCAACAAAGTGGTGCAGCCGCGACTCGTTATCAAATGAATATTCTGGAAAATGTGTGCATGGGCCTTAAGACGAAGATGAAATGATTTTCGCACAAAACAAGTTTCAGTTCATGTTTCGTTAATAGTCGTGACTTTGGTGATGTTTTGGTTGAACTATTGGCAGGCATTTGGTGTTCCTTAGTTTGTTTTTAGTACAATTTCGCTAGTTTTATGCTGTTTACAATGTGCAATACACAGATACATATGTCTACACATATTTACATAAAAAGAAATTAATATTTAATTGCCATTTCGATTATACACTGAATCTAATCACGACTGATAACGAGTTGATGTAATACTTTGCGGTAAAGACAACGAAAATACATATAGAGCAAATTAGCTACGATTTATACATACACATGTACATACGTTCTACATACATATGTATGTATGTACGTACGTACATATGTAGTTTACATTTGCATGCATGTAAATTAAAATCTCAAAACAACTTTTGCTCTTCTCCGCACTTTCTGCTCTCCCCGCTCTACCTTTTATGCCTGGCTGGCTGTGGTGTCTGTGTGTTTGCATTGAAATTTCTCGACTGTCATTTGCAGTTTGTCTATTTGCAGCTCATGCCTTTTCCTCCCAGCCAGGATCTCTATCTTCATCCGTCTTATTCGAACATGTCCACATACATAAATACAAACATTCAATGGAGTTGTTGTTTTTTGGTAATTGTAATAAATTGTCTTGAAGTTTTATTTAAATACGATTCGTATTCGTATTCGTATTTGTTTTGTTTCGCTCCATCAAAATGCGTAATTAAGTTTCGGCCTCTTGCTACTCCTTGCAGTTCGAAAGAGCAGTTCGAAATCGAAAACTTGTTCGAATTGTGCAACCTTGCTGCCTGTTATTGTTTTAATATTTATCAAGTCTTTTGTTAAGCAAAAAATTATAAAATGTGCAAATATTTTTAAATTGTTTCCAACATTTTTACCTTCTTCGATTTGTTCTCAATTTCCCGTTTGAACCATGCAAAAACGCAAGCAGAAAGAAGCCAAATTGTGGGGGGCAGGGCAGTTCACATTTGAAAACTTTAACGATTTTCGCTGCATTTTGGGTAAAATTAAAATGGCCCACACTTTGTTCTCGGCTTATTTGATTTCCGGCCTGGCCCCCATACGGGCAATGGTGCAGTCGAGTCGACGGTAAAGCCAAGACCAACGCAAAAGGAACAAGAAAACAGAACAACAACAAAAGTTTTTATTTGCATTTCTTTGCCATTTCGCTGCAAAACAGAAAGTGAATCGAAAGAAGTCTGCAGGTATGCCATGGCCCGGGCCCAGGGGAGGCGGTCTCCCTGCTCCGACCACCAGCAGCTACAAGGAGCTTGTTTCATCTGGAAAAGCTCAACGGGAAACAGAAAGGAAGGCCAGCCTCGAAAGGGTTGAATACTGTGATACCCTTACGCAAAGTTCGTTCCATGGAATAAATTAATTTTCTGAGATTGGCATAAAAAACAAAAACGAGAGAATTCGCTCCAAGGCGAGAACTCAATCGCAAAGGCAAAAACCAGCCAGCGCGAATTCGCTACAAGGCGAATTCCCATCACAGCAGCAGAGCGCAAAGCAAGAATGAGCGAGAGCGAGATCAGGCAAGAGCGCAAAGCGGATCGTCGAGAGAGCTCTGCAGCTTACCTACAGCTTCTGTTGGCTTTGTTGGTTGGTTGAAGTGAATATATTTACGGACGTGGCTATACCTCCTTGCAGTTGTTTTATTGTTCTCTCGTGAAAATCATGATACTCTCTGCAAGAGCATCAAAATCCAACTCATTTTACACAGATTCTTCTTTTTCTTCGTCATCTTCTGCTGTTTCTCACTCCGCACCACTTCACGCTACTTCAGTCCACCCTTCCCTGCCACCACTTTCTATACATATAAACAATTGAAATGAATTTGTTTCCTGTACACACACCCACACACACACACGCAACAAGAAGAGCAACAAAAAAAAGGGAAAACTTTGCCGACAAACTTTGACTTTGGTTATTGTTACAGTTTAACTTTGTTGCCTTTGCCATGCCTTCTCTTCTTGTTCCTATTTTGATACCCTCTAGTATATGGCTTGCGAGTGCAGATGTGTTCAGCACTTTCGCGGAATATACCAATGTTCATCGTGTGATGTATTAAATATTGGCAATTAAATATTGTTTCATGATTTTTGCTCATTTATTTATAGATTTTAGCCCCAACTCATCTTGAACAACTACTCCTACTTCATACTCGTGCTCCCGAAACTCAAGTTAAAGTGAAAGAGAGGATATCTTCGGTGCTGGACACTTGCCAACTAGCTGCTCAGTTGCTCGCTTTGTTGCTTTTGCACTTGTGCCATGTGCTCTGCTCTGCTCAGCTCGGCTCAGCCCTTGTCGCCGCGACGCACTTGCCGTTATTTCCGCTGTTGCTGTTGTCGCCAATGCCAGAGAGAGTGAGTGCTAGGGTGGGTGGCAGAGGGGCGTGGAAAACGAAACTTTTCAAATAAAATGATTTCTTATTTAGGCATCCGATTTGAGACACGCCTCTTCTGCTGCTTCCCCACACCAGGCACCACCCTTTGAGAGGACTCTTGAGTTTCAGTGCGAAAACCGATACTCTCAGATTTGGAGTGGATATTTTCTGATTTCAATATGTGCGACAAGCTCTTTATTCTGTTTGCTAAAGAATTTGTAGAGCTGTAGATGGGATCTCCTGCCGACTAGGAAGATCCGGAGTCTGGAGCCTCGGAGGCTGCATCATCGGATGGTGGAGCATCGGATGGTGGAGCATCGGATGGGGGTGGAGCCTCCGTAGAATTACCGCTCGGGCCATGACCGGGTGGACCTCCATGACCACCATGTGGTCCTCCAGGACCTCTGGACGGACCGCCAGGACCTCCAGGACCTCCAGGTCCCCCCGGACCACGGCGCGGCCCACCGCGACCACCAGAGGGGGGTCCCTGGGCGGTAGCTACAGCGACCAGGGCCAGCAGAGCAACAAGAATGAAGACGCGCATTTGTTTAGCTGTTTGGTAGACTGAATGAACAATTCCAACTGACACGACCGTCCACTGGCCGCTCCTATTTATACCACTGCTAATTAGCTGGACTTGGGTCCGGCACAGATGTGGCAATCCGTTGATATTTGCTCTGGCCAAACATTGTATTACATTATTGTGGGATGGAAAACATCAAGGCCAATAAATAGTGCAGGGCATTTCCGATTGGGCTCTTGTTTACACAAAAGTTAAGTCAATACGCGGGTGCTACAAAATAGAAGTTTTGCCTAGGTTTAGCTAGGAACTGGAGTCCGCTTAAAGCGTAATCAAATCCATTCAGATCTATCAGATTGAGGCATTAGTCAGACACCTAAAGTATTTCTGGACATCTTCAAGCTGGAACCCAAAACCAGCAGAGAATTTTCTTTCATTCAACTCTTAATGCACTTGCCCGTATTTATTTTGATTTCCTTGAAGGTTTACCCCCAACCCAAAGTCTGAGTCAAAAGTCTGAAGTTGTTTGGCAGAGATTTGCGCGACACAATAACCTTCCACGTGCTGCAGATCCGCAAGCAACGAACTGAGATGGTATCAAAAAATGTCTACACATGATTTCGTTTTATTGCTTTATGACTGTGCTGAATATGTGTCTTGCCTTCGTCTTCGTCTTCGTTTTCGTCTTCGTCTGTGCTTTGGCCCCCGTTAACTCTTATGAATATTTCACAGTGGAAGTACGAGGAACAGCGGAAGATGAAAGTCGCGAAAGAAGCTCAAAGTTTGACATTCAGACGGAAGTTGCCGCTATCCTCCATCACCAAACGTCCCGCGGAGACCAGCTCACACACACATATCCCTTGTCCTACGCCCTTTTCCGCTACTCAACTGCAGGCCGCCCGCTCTTCTCTCAAGTGTAACATTTTTTTCTCCCTTGTGGGATTTATTTTTTTTTGTTTAGTTTAATTTATGAATCTATTAAAATCGTAACAATGCATGTGGGAGCTTGCAGTAGTAGGATTACGTGGCCGAAGGACCTTTCTTACAATAACTTTTGATGATCTGTTTGGCACGGCGCGTGCTGTGAATTGTCAATAAATAAACAATTTTGACGGAGCTTCAAAGTGCACGGATAAAGCCCTGACCCGTGCACTACGAGCCACTTGCCCGCGCGCGCTGCTAAAACCATTTTGTGGCTCTCCACCATGCTGAGAGTGTCTGCCCCCCCCACCACATTCCCTGGTTGTACTGTTATTTCCCTCTGGGTCTGAGCGAAGGTACCGCCGCCCCAACATGTTTTAATATGATAAAGGGGGGGAGGGTGAGGGCGAGAAATCGAGTTAAGCTATTTCCCAGCGAGCTTCAAGCTGTCTGTGCTATCAAAGAGTTGGTTTCATGATATTATTTATTTACCGCTGCATATGCGAAATATTAAAATTTAAATTCTAGGACAGCCACTTTGACACATCGCTTCTGGTTCTAAACGGTACGCAATGGGAGAGAGAACTCACCGCTTCTGTCACTTGCCCCGCAGCTTAATGTCCACGTTAATGGTTGACCCCGGTGGTCCGGGCGGCTCCGTTGATTTGTGGTCACCTGTCGATGGCATCACTCAAATTTTGATTAGCTGAGCATCCATGCGAGCACAACACGCATCGGAATGTTGATATGTTGATGAAGCATTATTGAGTACGAGCACCGAGCTGCTGCGCTAGTTCGAGGTTTGGTCTATTCCATGCGTTCCGCACCGCGCCGTTACGTTTCTCTCCGCTCCGCTCCGCTTCATGTTCGCTCTGTCCCTTTCAGGCCGGACTGTGGCCGGTTTCGATTGCACAATCGGACACACAGTGCATGGTTCCAGTCCTCAGGCAGCTCTCTCTCTCTCTCTCTCTCTCTCTGTCACTGTCCTTCGGCTACAAATTCCGACCCAAATACCGTTATGAGGAGGAGCATGAGCGGAGGATGAGCGCGCTGCGGGACGGCAGGGGACTGACAGGACAGATGGATCCCAAGTTGGTTGAGTGAACGGAACGGAACGGAACGGCACAGGGGCCAGAAAATGTTATTATGCAAAATAATAACAACGCACCGCACTATGAAATTAAATTTTGAATCCCAGCAGTGAGTAAACTTAAAATACAAGTTATTGCAACACCAGGAACCGTTACACATGTGTGTGTCAGTGTGTGTGCGCTCGTGTGTGTGTGTGTTGCCACATGACTGGCTTTGACTCTGACTCTGAGTCGGTGCGGGGGCCATGGCTGCTTCTTTGGTTCTCTGACATTTGCTGCCGTGACACAGCGGTCGGGTATACGGGCCCTGGGAACGCCAGAAAGCGAGAGAACTGAAGAGACAAGGGAAGCACACCGAAACCCGAGCCTGTATCAGCTACCCGTAGAACTGTTATCCCAAAGGGTAACCAAAGAAAATAATAATTCCAATTTAGAGAATTTTCTTACATATTTTTTATAAATGTGAAAAATTCGTTTGACGTTGCCTCGGCATAGAGCATTTCGTCTTCGTTGTGTCTTGAGCGGAAGCTTTCAGCTTTCAGCTGTTTTTCTGCAGCATTTTGCTGGCTGCGTTCATTCCTTTTTCGGTTTGGCTTCCCCGCGCTCGGGCCTGCACTCGTCTCTGCTTTGGCCACGGTTCGTGTGTGTGTGTGTGCAAGTGTGCGGGTGCTTCGGTTTGTGTCTGGGACTGGGACTGAGACTGAGAACATTGCCGTTGCCGTTGCCGTTGCCGTTCCCGTTGCATTTGCCACGTTTCGGCTCGTTTTCTTTTTCGTGGGAGTTGGAAGACAAATTGATTTCATGTCTGAAACTTCTTAAGCGCCTGCAACGGGGGAATCCTTGGCGCCTTCCCACATCCCCACCAGCAGTCCCCCCGGCCATCCCTCCTCTATTCATCTATCCCAGGCCCGGCTAGCGTCTAGTCGTGTGCGGTCGGTGTTTGTGTTTCAAATTTGATATTGTGCACATGAAGCGCAGCCAGATAGATCCACCTACGAGAGCCCGTATTTGCCGGCAGCTCCTTGCCGTTCCTTTTCCTGCTCCTGCTCCTGCTGCTGCTGCTGCCTTTTTGGTTTTTATTTTATTTTTTGTTGTGTCTTGTGCTCTCTGTTAAATTTGTCTAGAAATTGATGCGCTCTGCTCGAAACAATATAGCAAGACAACAGCTCAGTGGCAAAGGCAACATGTTGCAATGGCCAACGCCAGGTTGCATGCTCTTGGCGCATATTTTGCGGCTCCGCTGTCATAGACATGAGAAATAGATGGATACATGTGCATATACATATGTATATATACATATGTATGTATACATATGTAAGGGATATGTATGCATGGCGCAATATTTGCAATTTCGTTTGGTATTCCCACAAGTGTGGCCATAAATTGCCTCTCATAATACGAGGTGCAACTCCGCTCTTTCCCCCATTCCCTCCTGCCACTTTCCTCTCCTCTTGCTATCGATTGCATACGTACGTACGTACGTATATCCTTTATAGTTTTCTCCCGTCTGTAGCCTCTCCCAATCACTTTTGGTGGCCATCAAGGAGTTGACCCAAAGAGGTTTTCTCGGACCAACGGATACGGATTCAGCTCAAGTGGAACAAAGTGGACAAGCAGGGCGAAAGAGCGAAAAGGAAGACACAACAGAGGCAGCACCAGGGATAATCATGTATGGCGGAGTGCAAAGCGAAACTGAGAAGATGAGCAAATTGGCAGTTCATTCGATTGGAACGGATTTTAATATGATCCATCAAGTGGCTGGCTCTACACATTGGAATTCATCATCGAAGCGAAACCAATCGTAATCATTCGTAATCAACTAAATGCTGCCATGGATCCCTCATAGCCTACTCCCGAAACAGATACATTTTTTGCATATTTTCAGGAAGGATTTGGCTAGAGAATAAATAGCACATACAAATAATACATAATCTATATTAAAGGAACTAAAATAGATAATTCCGATTTGGTTCCCAAAGTAACTCCACTTTGATTTGGGAGTGCCCAAAGCGAGTGTACAGTTGCCTCAAGAGGAATACGAAATATTTCCATTCATTTCCGAATATTTCTTCCAACAAGTTTTGCCGGAATTCTTTTTCGATTACAAATAAATGAAATTAAGTAAATATTATATTAGAAATGTTTTGCCTCAGCTGTGTTATCTGTATTTCTGATTTCTCTTTCAGTCTAAACTTCATTTTTCTATAAAGGCAACAGCAAAAGGAAAGTTTGGTCCGAAAAATGTGCACAACAAATTAGAAATCAATTTATTTATTATGCTCCTGTTTATTGACTTAAGAGCCCGAAATGCACCTTAGTTCTATATTCTATATTTTCCATCTTACGTACAGCAGGAGCCGCAATTTGGTTGAGGTTGAACCAAATGGTCATTGGTAATATTCCAAAGCCAATTATCGAATTACTTGTGCAAGTGTCAGAAGTTCTCCTAATAGAATCTCACACGCACACTCCCACATTATTCAATTATGCTGATACATGTGGCACGTACATCTGTGAGATCTCCTGGTGCCACACAAATATTTGCAGCTTCCATAAGTTGAACGTTTCGAAGGCATCAAAACGGTTTATCCACACTAAGTTCAATGCAATCCCTTCGCCCTTTCCCTTGCCGATGTCTTCGCCCCTGTCTGTCGCTGGTAAGTAGTCGAAAAAATAAAACAGAAAGAAACCAGCAAGAGCAACCCATCGAGTGAGGGAATCTGGGAATAGTTTCACCATCGCCCTCCAACCCCCATCCAGCCCTTTTGTTTTCCACTCACAGTGCAGCTCCTGCCGCTGCCCCGATGCAGCGGAGTATGCGTGAAAATCCTGGCAACTTGTTAGCTTATCCGGTGATTACATCGATAATGCTACGTGGTGTTTTAGCTTTCCAGCTACGTGCTGCTTATGCCTGGAGAGTCAAACGAGTGCTGCCCCAGACAGTGGCAAAGATGCGGGCACGGGCACGGGCACTGGTTCCTGGTTGGGGTGTCCTGTGGAATGATACTGTTGCTGTATCCGTTCGACTGTCTCGTTGTGTGTCTGCCCCGCCCCGTCTTGGTGTGTTACTTTTATCCTGGACTAAGCACTCCCCACAGCACTTCACTCTACTATTTCCCTTTGTTTTGCCCTGCAAATGTGGATCGGGTCTGTCGATTGCGGTTATTCGTTTGGCATACAATTAAGCTGTAAATAAATATTTAAGTAAAATATAAAGAATTATATTTGTCAGTTCCACGAGCATCAAATTGACTTCAACTTGCCCAAAGTTAGGGTACAACTCGGCTCGTCCTGGCCCACGGCCTGTGTTGTAACTGTTGTAATTTTTGGCATACAAATGCGCAAACTGCAGCCAGGGTGCGGGGTGCGGGGTGGGGGGTGTGGCATGTGGCAAGTGCAGTTGCTCCTTGCCAACACCCCCCCGCACTTTGTACATTTTATTGCCCTCAGTCGCGTCGAGAGCTGTAAGCAGAGACATTTGTATGGGCAAACATGTATCTAGCAACTCCTAGGGCACTCCCCCCGTACCGCCCGCCCTCCCTTAAGCCATTTCACTAGCTGTTATTCACGCGCTCAATCAATTTTTCATGTTTTTACAACCAGGAAACGGCAGCGAGCAGGACACAGCAGAGCGGTGCCAGAGGCTAGACTCGTGTCTCGGGGTGTTGCTTTTTGCTTGCACTTCTTTCTGCGCTTCTTTCTTGCGCTGCTGCTGCTGCTGCTGCCGTTTCTTGTGGGTCTCTGACACTAATGATATTTCATTGGTTCTGATTTATAGCTTCTCACTTGGAGTTTTTCGCTCTCTCTTTATCTGTGCTTTGCATTGCTAAACAGCAACAATGAGAAAAAGTAACCTGCGATAGCGGCGGCCATGGTAGAATTACTACTAGGTAACGTCGTCAGCTGAGTGCAGGCCCATAAGCTTATTCACCACGCTCTCTCAGCTCTCAGAGAGGCAAGCTATCTCTCTCTAGCAGATAGCAAACGTTTTACGTTCTGCACTCTTCGTTTTTATTGTTTCTGCTGACAGCAAAGAAAAGATGTTCGATAATAAATGAGCTAAATAATGGAGCTAAAATACTTCCATGCAAAGTTTTGGATCGGCACAGCAAACAATATTTTGCAGACATTTTCATTTCTAAAAATAAAAAATACATCCAAAATAAAAAAGTACTTGCATGTTCAGTACTTAATTTCATTGTCTTCCGCTTACGCCTTCATTCGTAAGCAATGAAGAAAAAGAAGAAGAAGACAATGAAAAAATTCGTGCGCTACACAACCTCTTTCGTCGACGTTTGGCAAACGACTGACAAGATTTACCGGCCTCGAATGAGAAGCACTGTGGTGAATCCGTTACCTAGTAGTAATTCTACCATGGCGGCGGCAATGAGCCAATAGGTAACACGAGGCTCAGCATTGGATTAAGCTTATGCTTAAGAGAGCGCTCTCTTAGAATCTCTCTCTCGAAGTGTCTTTTTCTGCCTGCTGCACACTCTCTCCCGATACGTCTTCTTATAACTGTTCCCATGCAGAGCTGCCAGACTGTTCCAATTGCAGTTTTCAAGCGAAATTAAATTGAAAGCGCAAGCAAACAGGTGGCAAAAGAGTTCTGGCTTATGCATGGCAAACATAATGCCTGCCAGATTATCTCTTTGTGTCTCTGTTGACCAACAGACTTTGTGTTCCATGAAAAAAGAAACAATAAAAAAAGGTTATTCAGCGTCACTTAAAATTACCACGCAAATTAAATTAAAAACTTGTGAATAAAAGAAAAACAGGTGAACAAAAAATTGGATGAAGTTTTCCTTATGCTATATTTGTCGACAGCCCCCCGTCCACCGACACATGCCCACAAGGCGCCCAACCCGAGCCCCACATTGCGTGTTTGGACGCGCTTAATGCGGCCAGAGAATTGGTTAGATGAGATGGTCGGGGCGGGCGTCCTATCTCTGGCAAAAGTTACTCCTGCAGAGACGCTTGCTGTGGCTGTGG
This sequence comes from Drosophila subobscura, assembly GCF_008121235.1. NCBI lineage: Eukaryota > Metazoa > Arthropoda > Insecta > Diptera > Drosophilidae > Drosophila > Drosophila subobscura. The sequence goes on along the minus strand of NC_048530.1, from coordinate 16,282,855 downwards.
CTGCGGCTGCGGCAGCGGCTGTGGGGTGCTCTCATCTCGAAGACCGTAATGTTAACGCAATTATTACGCATTTCTTATGATGTAATCAGACGCAGCTTGCTTTTCAAATGAAAATATGCTATCCAGCTCCACTCGCATCCGGATTCAAATACTCATCCGCAGCAGCAGGAGCCGCATCCTTATTCCCATACCACAGCCCGCTGGTACGAGTATCCTGGCTGGAGTCGGGCCTGCGCTTTTTTGCGGCAAAAGTTTTGCCAGGTAGGGCCTGGCAGGGCTGAAAATGAAGCAAAATAAAACTAAATTATGGCAATTGAAAATGAAAAGCGAAAATTAAACGCATAATGAGTCGCAACAGAGGAAAGCGAGAGAGGGCGGGAGAAAGAGGAGGAGGAGTAGGGGAGAGGGAGGCTAAGGGTAGGCTGAGGGTAAAAGCAACAAGCGACGAGGACGAGGACGAGGAGCACTACGACGACCGGGATAACGACAATACAGGATAATACAATAAAGGCCGACAAACAACAAGAAAACTGCCAAATTATGAAGCAAAAGTTGGCGTGAAGCAATCTCAAGAGGAACACAAAGCGCGGGGCGTGTCGGCAGAGGGAAAGCGCATTATCCGAAGCCCTAATGCACTGTACTGTGCCACAATGAACAGAGCGAAGAACAACCAAGTGCCCCACCAAGGAGTCGGTTTGGGTGGGGCCTGGTTTGCCATGAACCTTCATTGTGAACTCTGCCCAGGAACGCCGCTGCTTTTGGCTGCCACTTGAGCAGGTCGCCTGCCAGATGGCTGATGGTTTGAGGTGTGGGTGGAGGGGGAGGCCTTGAGTATGACCGAGGCGTGGTTCGTTAGCTTGAAATGAAACGAAGGAGGCAAAGCCGAGCAAACTCACGTGCCGTAAATCAGTCAAAAGAAATACGCTTGAGAACTGCAAGAAATCTTCAGAGTGCAGGGCGATGAAAATGTCAAGATCACAAGCGAATAAATCCACTCAAGACATTTTGTGGTACTACGTTTACCTAGGCGGCTGCTCCATTGTTCACTTAAAGTATGAAATATACACTTAATATACAATTTAATAATATTTGAATCAAGTATGAAATTTAATAATAAAGCCAAGCACCTGAAGACATTGTCTTCGACACTCTTGTCGCCAGGCAAGCTGCACTCGCATTCACAGACATGTGAACATTTATTCGTACAGACAGATCAGCACACACATACACACACACACACGAGTGAGAGCTGGCCTGCACCGTTTCCATATGCTGCTGCAGCGCTGGGCAAACAAACGGCTCTGTCATTCAAATCTGACACAAGACAAATCGCATTGAGTGGCCTTCCAAATACATTGCATGACTGTGCTCTGCTCTGCTCTCCACTCTCCACTCTCTGCCGCTCTCTTCTGCAACTTGCTCGAGTTCCTTCTTCTGCGAGTGAAATTCGCTACACTCGAGCAATCAATTCACAATTACGGTACTACTGCCAGCCGCTTGCTGCCGCTCCCGCTCCCGCTACCGCTCCCACTTGCTGCCATTCTCATTCCCATTCTCATTCGCATTTTGCATTGCTACTCTGCTCCCCCCCTCCATTCCCGGAATCGCACGAATGCAAAGTTCAATTCAATCTCTCAGTTGTCACTGCCAAACACAACATGCGGAAGGGGTGGGTGTTGCGGACAGAGGCACATCTGTTGCTCCTTTTTTCTCTTTGCATCTTTGCTGTCATGCTCCGGGCGTGCTCCCGAATTCACTTTCGCAAGATTTAGTTTTTGGGTCGCCAAAGGTAACGGTAAGCGAAAACTTTTCGCGTGTGTTTTCTATCGAAGACAAAAGTAAATCGTAGTTTTCGACGAACTTATTTCTTTGGGTTTCTTCAACCCAGTTAGAAAATATTTCCACTATTTATCCCGCCGAATTTGTACAAAGCGAAAACGGAAACGAATGTGAGAACGCGATCGTTGCTGATTTTTGTTGCTAAGCATTTAAATAAGTGCACGCGTGTGTGTGTGTGTGTGCGTGTGTGTGTTTGTAATGGCATTTTCAATGCGAAATCTAATGGAACGTGTTTAAAACAATTTGTCCCCAATATTGAATTACACACATGAGTGCCTTTTGACTTCTTTTGAATGCGAGAGTGCAATGGCTTTGTCACTTGATGATATCCATGCAGAACTTGCAGGAGGACCGTAGAGTGCGGTGTTCACACGTACTGCATCTCCTGGCAACTTCATTGAATAGACAAATACGACGACACGACTACACATGCACACTCGAACCTTGCATGTTCCTAACTTAAGCGGCATCTGTGTCTGTGACTTAAGTTTATTTAGCTGGCAATCAATTTGCATCCTCGAGGCCATGCGGACGTGGCCGCTCTCCGCTAACGGGAAAACTCTCTTCGTGTGTATGTGCAGGTGGATGCACGTTGACTCTTCGTGTTAATAGGGTTGGCATCGGGTGATGGACACAGTTCTGTGATTAACGCTGCACTACCAGGAATACGATACTAATTGATGATCAACATGAGCAGGTGTGTGCTCTAACGAGGAATGCTATAATTTGCATTGTTATTATGATTGCTCGTTGTGTGCAACGCAACGGGACAGAAATATGCATTTTCATGCACATACAAAATGTAAAAAATATGTAAAAAAAATGTACAATTGTGTACTATTTCGAGTTCTGTTCTTCAAGCAATAATTGTACTGTTTGGCGATACAATCGGGAGCCCCAAGAGACAATTACATAACGACCAGAGCGGGTTTGGACGGTAATAAGTGTCTGCAACGCTCAGTCGGCTGCACAGGTGACTGCTACAGCAATTGTTGCCAGTTGCCTGTGCGCGGTGCATAATTTCCTATCATATCTCAAAAGTTGCACAGTGCAAAAAGAGTGATTGTAAAAGTGGCAGAGAAACAACTTTTGGGACTTGGCCGCTTCTGGCGCTTTTTCTGCCATGCCATGTTCCAGCATATTGCAGATTGTAGCTTTGGTCCCACTGTGCCAGTGCGAGTGCAAAGTAGATCTTAAAATGCATCGACCGTTCGCTCTAATGAAAACGTTTCGTTGCCTTTAATATCCATCCATTGACTACGGCAAAAAGTAGCTCAAAAGTAATTGTTGCCACGCACAAAACTTGTTCACAGCCCCACAGTGTTGGTGCTGGACATTTATGTACACTACATAACAGACAGCGAGCAGAATCAAGACTTCATTTTGTTAATAAGAGACCAAAATCACTCACAGAGCAGCGTTGACTCCATCAAGTGGAGTTTCCCCGCGTGGCCTTGTGGGAAATAAAAGTCGAATTTTGTTATCCAGTGTTCCTTGAGCCAGCCATTCAACCCGTCTAACTTGTTGAGATTTGGGCCACTAATCCACCGCTCGGCGCTACGCCCGAAGTCTGCATTGGAGCGCTGATTAGGGACAGTTTTGAGTCAGACGGCGCCAAGTGCGGTACCGAAAGCGGCACTCAAACCAGAACGCCATCGGCTGTCAGTGGGGAATATGCTGCGACAGCTCTGCCCAGTGCTGCTGCTAGTCGCATTGACTGTCGCTCCTGCCAGCAGTCATGCCACGATCGGGGACTCGGAGTTGCGGGACAAGCGCGGCGCCGTCACCATTGACTTGGGCCAGATCCTTCGCAATGTGCTGCTCAAGAGCGCACAGTTCTCCAATGCAAAGGCCGCGCTGGCCCATCCAACGAGACGACCCACCAAAGCAACAACCACAACGACAACAACCACAACGAGTGCACCACCAGTCCAGCCACGAACTCCTCCTCCAGCTCCTCCACGTCAAAGACCAATCTGGCAGCCGCATGGCTACTATTCGCTCGGCTATCTGCCCTTTGACTATGACAACGACTATCCCGATGCCGTGGGCAGAGCACCAGCCGGACGCCCGCCGCAACCCGCGTTTGTGCAAAGGAAACCGGCAGGTCCTGCTCCGCCTGCCCGCTACGAGCCTGATTATGACTATGGTGCAGCGCCGCCGCCGCCGCCTCCACCACCAAAACAAAAGTCTCCCCCGCCACGTCCCCGTCTCCGTGCGCAGCCGCAGCCGCAGCCCCGACAACCGACATTGCCCCAAGCCGGGCTGGGCGATCGCCTGGTCTATCAGTACGCACAACCGAGTGGTAAAATACAACAACTTTTAGCTAATTGCCGAACAATTGGATTCTCTCCAACACTTTGCAGGTACCTACTATAGGCCCAGCGGGCTCGGTGCGCAAGGGGGAACGGTGGAAACGGAATACGCACCGGAGGGGGACGATGGCACAGACGGCACAGACGGCACAGGCGCGGCAGCAACGGTTCAGCACGGAAACTCTGGTGCAGATCCACCCTGGTTTCTAGTCAACTATGCGAACGAGAACGAAGATCTGGCAGACTTCTCCAGGGAATCCAGGGACCCAGCCTCGGGCTACGTGTAAGCGCCGACCTCCTACTGCAGCCTTCGAATGGACAGCAAACAATAGCATTAGCAGCGAGTATTTATGTTTGTGTGTGAGTGTACGTATTTCCATAAGGTGCTGAGTGATTTTATTTTCTTGTAATCGAATATCATTGGGATAAACTAATTGTTTGGATGCTAATAAATACATAAATGTGGTTGTAACTGATGGAAATGTCTCGCTGGAAGCTAAAGTAACGAAATGTCTCGCTGGAAGCTACAGTAACGAAATGTCTCGCTGGAAGCTAAACTAACGAAATGTCTCGCTGGTAGCTACAGTAACGAAATGTCTCGCTGGAAGCTAAAGTAACGAAATGTCTCGCTGGTAGCTACAGTAACGAAATGTCTCGCTGGTAGCTAAAGTAACGAAATGTCTCGCTGGTAGCTAAACTAACGAAATGTCTCGCTGGAAGCTAAACTAACGAAATGTCTCGCTGGAAAGCAAGCAAAAGGGAAGCAGCCTTAGAGCCAGCTTTAGCCACGAATTTCTAAGGAATCGACCGATTATCAAGTGCATTTTGCAGTTGATGTAATTTATTTTTAATATGTGCTTAGCCCTTGCCAGAAACAACCAAGAATCGACCAAAAAGGCCGCCGCTGTGCTCATAAAATGGAAAGAGCTTCCCAAGCGGCGGCCCTGGGCTGCAAACCTCAGCTGAGGCTGAGGCTGATTCTGGGGTCCAAAGCCAGGCCCGGAAACCTAGATTAGAACAGGCACAGGACAGGACAGGACAGAGGCACAGGCACAGGGCGCTGGTCGTGCGCTGCCCACACTGAAGCCCGAATGGCAATGGACCATTGTGTAAACACATGTAAGTCTTGGTCAATTGTTGTTGGTGCAACAACGGGTTGTTGTTGTTGTTGGCATATTGTTGCTGGCGTTGTCTGTCTGGTAAACCAAAATTGTTGCTCGTTTTCCGCATGAATCACTTGCATCATCATCATCAGCATCATCATCATCATCGTTGCCATGGCCATCGTCATCATGGCCCGTTTCGTTGCCAACGTGGTGGCCTGGCCTGGCCTGGGCTGGGCTATATGGGAACCACAACACTGCAAATATGTGTGTGTGTGTGCAGTCACACCCATACACCACACACACACACACACACACACGCTGGCAGGCCAAAGCGTTTGGCTCTGCACTTTGTAAGTAGCTTTTAATATATTTTGCCACAAGCCGTGGGTAAAAAAATCAGAAAATAAAAGCACACACACACAACAAACACACACACAACACACACACACCCACACACACAATAAAAAACAAAACAGCAAAAAAATGCGAATAAAAATAAAAATAAATTCTCTTCGCTGCGCTTTTACAAGCGTGTGTGTGGGTGTGTGTGTGTGTGTGTGTGTGTGTGTTTCAGCAGAAATTGGATTAAAATTAAAATAAAATAAAAGGAGAGAAAAGTACAAAATAAATAAATAAATAAAAGTACAAAAAAAGTCATCCAAAGAGCACGAAAATTAAATGAAATAAAATTGTACAACATAAAATGTGTACAAAGGGTGGGTGAAGCAGGAAGGGAGGGGCAGGAAGGTTGACTGGTGGTGAGTGGGGTGAAGCGCGTTGGGGCGGGGGGGCTTTCGGCTTGCCGACTTTGATTCTTGTTGCAGCAACCTGGACGGACTGCACTTGCCGCATTTCGATGCTACTCGGCGTAGAATTCACCCTCCACAAATATCTATTTACTTTCTATGGCTGCAATAATTCGATTTGATTTTGTAAAATTTAACATTTGCCACTTTGTCGCGGTTTGTCGCTGCAAATTGCGTTTCGTTTATGCCTGTCCATTGTTCGTGAATTGCACCAATCAAGAGTTGCAGCAGTGGGAGCCTGAGAGCGCTTTCGAAACTTTCTTTGCTCCGACTCTAAAAAAGCTTCCTGCTGCCGCATAAGCCACGCTCGGCTGTCCAGCACGCACACTGCGAAGAATGTGTAAATGAAAGCGAAACCGGGCGCAAGAGTCAAACCAATTACGGGACAGACAAGCATTCGATTGGACACCAAACCAACAAACCCCCCACGCCCCTCGCCCCTCGCCCATTCGTCTGCAGCGCCTGTCGGTTCTTTGACACTTTCCATTTGCCTCTCCTCTCGTTTCTCGCAGTGCCAGTGGCTGCGGGAGTGGAAGAGGGAGGGGGTGCGGTCAAAGCAGGGTGCGTATTTTACTGCTTAGCCTAGCACTTTGCACATGAGCATTTTCGACTGTGTCCGTTGAAACTTTCGCTGACGTTTGCAGTGCAAAATTGTTGGGTATTGGTCGTCAGCACAGTGCCAATGCCACATATGCCATATTAACCAATAGCCACAGTGCCCACTCCCAGCCCCCTCTACTCCACCCCCCCTCCGCTACTGACTCGCTAAGCCCTCAATCATGTCAATTACTCGCCAATTGTTGGTGTCTCTTGGCCCAGTGCAAAATGTGTGTGCAGTCGGCTCTCGGGCCCTGACGTCTGCCTTGTTTCGCATGATGGGCATAAATTTTGATTTATGAACAGCCAGAGATACGAATAAATGTACATAGTACACACATATGTACAGTTGTGCATGTACGCATGAGTTCGCTTTATTAATTTGTCATATGTAGCGATGCATAAAGTGAGAAGGGATATCCATGCACATACATACATATGTACATATTTCTGTACATGAATTGCAACATCATTAAGCAAAGGAGTCGGCAGCAGACATCGAACTGCCTGCCTGCCTGCCACATTCGCATGAAATTCCACACACAGTTTAAGTTTTCAATTAATGCGCAAATTATGAATATGTTTTTGTTGCTGTTGCCTCAACTGAGATTTAAATAATAAAAACCGCTGATTGGTCATCGGGGGGCCGCGGTGGCGGCGAACAATTTCGGCCGCTTCCCCCTCCCTGCACTTTGGCAGGTGAAGTCGTAGCCCATAGCCATGCTGATTTATGAGGTTCAACCTCAACCTCACCCGCCCCCCCTCCACCGTTCTCCCGCTCCAATTCTGCGTCTCAGCATTCCGTTTATTCTTTATTCATTGTTTGCCTCCTTTGGCTGCATTAACCTTGGGCCTGATCCGATTCCATTCGCTTCGCCCAGGGATTGCCGCTGGGGCCGTGCCGGTCCGGGCCACCGTTTCGTCCGTTTCGTTTCGATTCGTTTCGATTCGCCTGCGGGGCTACAATTGAAATTATGGATTTTATGTGTCATAAGCTTTTATTGATGCAACAATCAAATATTTATGATGACAATTCCCGCTGACAATGATGGCAATAAAAATGCTTTACTCCCACCCCCTCCCCCGTCGCTCTTTCTCTCTGGCTGAGGGATTTCTCTCGTTCATTTTTTGGCTGTGTGCCGGAAAGGTGAGTTGTGGTACGAGGGGGAGCAGAGCCGAAGAGCACAATTGAAATTCAATTCCGTTTGATAAGTGCCGCTAAGAATTTATATTTATTATCTGTACCTTTTTAGCCGTGAAACGGATGATTCTGCTGGGTCTTCTGTGGGTTCGACTTGACACTCAGATTTTACTTGTTAGAAGTGGTTTAGCTGATTTTTGGTATAATTTAAGCTGATTCGCGGTGTGCGCTGTCAGTCAGGTCAACAGTCTTTATGCAACACAACAGAAACGTTGAGATAGCGAAATCACATGACTAGCACCGCAGACCGAGCCGAGCCCATCGCTTGTGCAAATGTTATTTATGTGGATAAGCCCAGAGAGAGAGAGAGAGAGGGAGAGAGAGCCCGCACCCAAGACCAAGCAGCGACCCGGACATTCAGTTCCCATTCGACCGCTGCCGCATGTCTTGCTGCCGCTGCTGCTGCTCCACCTGCATGCGGGTGGCATTCATCGCCCGCCGGCGGCTCCTCACGGCGAATATCTATGAGTGCATCCATTATCCTTAATACACTTACGTGCACTAATGTGCTCCACATTAACGTGGAGCTGCTTGAACATTTTAGGTTTTCGCTCGCTCCACGTCTATCCGTTCGTCCCTCTGTCTGTCTGTCTGTCTGTCTGTCTTTCTGCTTGTGTGCCTGTCTGTTCCCCTCATATTCAGCGCAGCCACGCCCCTCGCATCCCATTCCAGCAGGAGGAGTGCTGGGGCCACCACATGAGCTCTTTTGTTAGCTAAGAGCCGGGCACGGGGGGTCTCCTGGGCAACACGTTGGATATCCGTTTCGTTTCGTTTCGTTTCCATTCTCCATTCTACGTTTCCTCATTTCCACCCCCTCCCACACTTTCCAGTCTTCATTTGTGCGGCTGGCATGCAATCATGCCTGGGGGCGTATTCGGCATAGTGGGCGTGATTGCCTAAACGCCACGGCGTTTGCATTTTTAAGGCCTCGACCATCTTCTTGGCCTCCTGCTGGGACGGATCCCGTGCAACATTAATTAATGTAAAGCGAAATTGAAACGAATTCGAATCGGAAACTTTGCCCCGCCAGCCATCCCTTTTAGACTTTAGTTCAGAGTCATGGAGTTCATTTCTGGTTAACGCTTAGAAGGCAGAATTATCTTTGCACGACTTCATGGGGGAATTGTGCGAGAAGCTTTCGATGTGGAAGCTTTCGCTGAAGCAGGTAGAACAAAGAGCCGCTTGCGATCCCGAGGCAAAGCGAAAATGGACAAGGGCGAATTCGAGTCGCGCGAGCAGCGCACAAAGCACGAACGGACCACGGCGAATTCAAGTCGCGGCAGCAGAACACAAAGCGACGCAAGCGACGGCGAATTAAGGTGTGAGCGAAAAGGAGATCATCGTGAGAGACGCCGACGGAGTTTCAATTCTTCTTTAATTCGTAGTCCCAAACTCAGCCTGGAATGGATCAGGGCTACATTTGGCAGAGTCCAGGTGGAAAACCCGCTTACCGTGTGTATTTTCTCTATGCTATTTTTTATTTATGGCTAAATGCTTAAACAATTGAAAGCCGGGAGCGAGTGCATGGTGACTCTTTTGGCCTGTTGCAATGGAAAAAGCAGCGGCAAGTAAATAAAAGTAAGTATGGCAAACAACGCAGCAACAAAGCGAAAGCGACGCAGCGAGGAGGTGGCAGAGGAGAGAGAAACGAGTGAACGATGGAGTGAATGGAGGACGGGTCAAATTTTATGCAGGCGCAAATATTTTAAATGTTAACAATAAAACATGTGCACAGTAAATAAATGCATTTGCGAGCGAGCGAGTGTGTTTGTGTGTGCGATGCAAACAGGCTGCAGAAGCAGAAGCAGCAGCAGCAGCAGCGTAAACAGAAAAACAAACAACGAAGCGAGCAAACCATAGGCAGAGTCTAAAAGTATGCAATACTCTCGGTCAGAGGGGCAGGGGGGCGCGCGCTCCACCATCCTCATCCACGACCCCATCGGCAGCCCATCCAACAACATGCAACATTCAGCAAGCGCAACCCGTCGAAAACCCAACCTCCCTCCACCCCCCGCTCCAGCTCACTTGACCCAACGGCCACATTCAAACAAAAACCGCTTAAAACACTTTACTATCGCATTTTGGAATTGTTCAAATATTTTCGCTCTTCTTCTGTCTCTCTGCTGCTGGCTGATTTTTTTCTAGGCATGTTCTCCCTCCCGCTCTCTCTCTCTCTCTGTCTCTGTCTTTCTTGGTCAGGAATACAAACAATTAAAATCCTCAAATATTTGCTTCAGCTGTAAAAAAAGCTCAACAACAAATGTGAACTCTCTTTGTTTTCTCTCTGTGCAAAGAAACAAGCCTAAAGAGTGTGAGTAGAAAAAAAGAGCGGAGCGGGATACGTTAAAGCTGGTCAGCAATTTGTACAGTTGTAAATACAAATTTGTGGAGAGAGAGAGTAAATGTGCATTCTCTTATCTTCTTGATCGCCATCAAACTTCCATTGAATCCGTCTCTCTCGCAGCTTTAAAGCTTTTAGGAATTTACTTGGCATACGCAGCCAAGATCGACAGTTAAAGTTATCATAAGTTAATTTCAGTCAAAAGCTCTGTTAATTGCAAAGGGGAAATATGTACATTTCAGCTGTGGTTGCGTTCCCTTAAAAAGGCCGCAACGAAAACGAGCATTTAATTAAAGGGGCAAAAATAAGTTAATAATAGTCGATGCCTGAGGAATATGGCAAATGTCAGTATCCCAACAAATATGCTGCCATCTTGTTGTAATACAAATCTGTGACTTTTTCCTGTCCGCTGCAGCCTCATTATCCTGACATTTGCATTCAGTGTAACTTGAAGAAACTGAATACCGAAGACCGGCAGCAGCCCATTGGTGTCATTTGATCCTCTTGTCTGCAACTGCATTTTGGGAGCGCCCAACTGGAGTGTGGGAACTTTGATTTACTCACATATGTATGTATGAGTCGTGCGGCTGTCAAAATTGTTGACATGATGGCCGCTGCCCAGCAGGGATATGCCAATGCCAATGTCAATCCCAAATGAAAATGCATTTTTGGGTCTCGAAATTTGAGCTTCCGAGCGGAGAAGCTCCTCCTAATTGGAGTAACTTGAAAACAAAATTTGAGCATGATTTGGAGCGCATCTTCGTGCTGCCATTGTGTGTTATTTAATTAGAATTATATTTAAGTAAATAATTGAGCCCATCGATGTGCAGCATGCCGCCGGCAGTCGGCGGCTGGCACAGCTTCAAGATGCAAGTTGCCAGTTTTCCCTGTGTATCTGACAAGGAAGAGATGCTCGTACTTGTGCGCAGATAAATATAAATAAATACATACACACACATCGCATGTGTGTGTGTGTGTGTGTGTGTGTGCATGGAGCTTGACAGCTTTGCATTTGACGTCGTCACGTGGCCGTGGCTCTGGCTCTGGCTCTGGATCTGGCTCTCCCCTGCTATTCTTTTCCATCTGTACGTCGAGAGGGGGGTGTGGTGTGGGGGGTAGGACATCAAATCATTAGCAGTGCATAAAGCGTGAAACCAGACACAGACATGCAGATGAATTTAAACTATTAGTGTTCGTCGAGAGAGAGAGAGAGAGAGAGAGGAAAGAGTGGAGCTTTGCCTGCTGCTGCGCCTCTCTTTCATCTGCATAATCCACTGCTTGCTCTGCTGCTGCTTGCATGCACTGCTTGTGCATCTTTGTGCGATTTGCAAGGTGCATCCATCGCTGGGCATTGCCTTTGCTTCTGCTCATCTCTATCCACAGTTTTTGTTCCCATTTTGTGTTGCTGTTTCTGTTTCTGTTCTTGTTCTAATTCTGGTTCTGGTTCTGGTTGGTTGACATAACCCTGCACATTGTTATAGACGCAATCTTTGCTTCCTTTGCTCCCTATCCGTATGCCCTTCCCCCCTGCTGCCTGCCTTGGCCTTTATTTGTGTCGTGTGAATATAAAAGATGCAAATGCAAAGATATTCTTTCCATTTTCATTTTTAGGCTGGAAGGAAGTGAGTTCCGGGAGCTGAGTTCTCCGTTGAGTTCTGTGGCGAGTGCCGTCTGCCGTCTGCCGTCTGTAGATGCTGAAACATTGTCACACAATTTTATTCATTCTGCCACAGTGTGTGTCCCTGCTGCTGCTCCTCCTCTGTGGGCCCTGCAACATAAATAACTCTGGTCGAGCTGTGTGCACATTTTGTAGCTGCAACTTCAAGTAAATACAAAATGCTAGTTAGTTCTGGTCGTTGTTTTTGTCAGCCCATCATTTGACCAACACACACACACGCACACACACGCACACACATGCTAAATATTTGCCCGGTTTTTGCATTTGCATTTGCATTTTGTATTTATTCTTTTGCTGCAGCAAATCGAGCTCAAATGCCACTTGTCCCATGCGAATTCCTTGTCCCCCCCTGGGGCCATTCTGTTTATCAATAATCAAGGCACGTCCTGCACTTTGTTTCTGCGTGTTTGGAACAAGTGCAAAAAGTTGCACTTGCCAGCGAGCCATTGCGACGGGCCTATTGGCGGAGCATACTTTTAGGCGATCAATCGGGGCAGCGCGTGGCCGAGCGGCTCCACAGCTCAAAACTCAAGCAACAAATATTGAACACACTCTGGAAAAAGAACTAAAATGCATTTGTGGTAATTTTGCAACTACTGTGCCTCCCATTCAAGTGTTTAATAAATGTTTAATAAAATGCACAATTGGGAATGTTGTGCAAATATGGCGAGCGGTTTGTCCGTTTGACAATTAGCAGCGCAATTATTATAAATATTTTTCTCCATTATCCAAACTAATTAAGGCACAAATGAATGGGCTTTAAAGTGTGCTGCAACTGGAATTGAGTTACTTTTGCCTGACAAGCATCGCGTTTGGGTTTGCCCCTCAATCACAATTGATTCATCATTCACAATTACAATTGTGCACACATTTTTGTGTCGATTGCATTTTCGGAGACAAACAACAATCGAAAGACACAGACACAGACACATTTTGTTGTTCAGCCACTTCAGAACTGTACTTTAATGGCGCAAACATTTAATTTCGAGTGGCATCCTTCGGTCTCTTCCTTACTGGCAGGGAGCTTGAACCTTTTACAATTTATTTACTCTTATTTACTTACCTTATGTACGGCCCCCCCTCCGCCCTGAAATCGATTTGCTGCACCATGTTTTCCATATATATTTATCTTTATTTTGAATTTATTCTTCAGTTTTTCTTTGTTTGTTGTTCTGGGTGTTTCCTGGTGTGTATTTCTGCTGTGTATCGGATCTGACAGTACAAACATTTGTTTCTTGCTCATTTCTTATGTACATAAACACAAAGATCGTAACTAAACACTATAAATGTGGCTCAAGTGTGTCATGTGAGAGACATGCATTTGTTCGCATTAATTTGCAATTTTGCGATTATCGTTTTTGATTTTGTTGTGTGTTGGTGTTGAATTTGCTTGGATATTCGCATGGGATTCTCGCGTATTATGCCATGCGTAATGGTTGAGTATTTGTTGTATATTTAGTTTATGGTTTATCTCTTGGTATGGTTGTAGCGTAGTAGACATTGAATGCTTTACGATTTGAATGGATTGCCCTCTCCCTCTCCCCTCTCCCCGCTGCCGGCTTACGAGTACTTTCACATTCACTTAGGTATTATTATTATAGTTCTGCTCTTCCATTAGTTGTTCTCCTCCACTTTCCCCTGCACTTAGAGTAGATTAAATGTATCTTTGATTTTGCCAGGCGACATCTGCACGCTGCCCGTTTATCCACCAACAAAAAAAATATTCCCTATGCATAATTAACTTTAGTTTGTATTATATTTAAAATGTATTCGTGTGCCGCCCGCCTGCCTTCTACGAGTGCATGTCCTTGTACGTATTTGAGTCAGAGTTCGTCTGAGAGTAGTTCGCTTTGAAGGAGCTCGAACTGAGGGGGGGATATGTATGGGGTAGGGGTAGGGGGATATGTGTATTACTGTATAGTTTCTTCGATATGAGCACACAAATTGTATTTTATTTTTCTCCTTTTCTTCTGAGTTGCTTTTAATGCTTTTGGCACATTTAATTCTGCGTTTTCTCTCCTCTTTCCTTGGATTTACATAATATTTAAGCATGGAACACACACACACACACACACGCACACACGCACACACGCACACACGCACACACGCACACACACACGTGTACAAATACGTAGGGAACTCCGACTGGTGGTGGCTCCTGTAATATTTCTTTATTTTTGTCTGTTCGCTCTGCTCCATCGATAGTAGTTTTTGGCATGCGGAACACTTCGTGGGACAGGGATAAGGACCAAGGATGCACTTCAAGTGCACATTTGTTTAATTGAATTTAATTTAATTTAATGCCATGCCAACCACCAACCATTCGGCCGTCGTCTTACATTCTAGCGCGACCCGCGGACTTGTCCGCAGTTGGTCGTTTGAGCCATGCAAAAGGAGACAAACAAAACGAGTCCAAAAGTCAACGGAAACATTCTCCAGATCACTACGAGTGTAGATATTTACAATTTGTATGGGCTATGCGCAGAGCTCCATGGAGGAGCAGCAGCGATTGACGATCCATGACCACCCGCCCCCTGGAGCACTTACTTATGTACAGAACTCTGGATCAAACGTAACCTATGGGCATATACAATATAATAGATTTCGCCTAGAACACAAACACTGTCAAAACTCAAAGGAACAAACGGAAAATAAGAACTTTTCTTATGGGTTATCCATCATAATCGCTATCGATAGATGTTTCGTTTCGTTTCTATGCATGTGTAGGTGTGTTTCTATGTTTACTCTTTGGGGCACAAGCCATTCAAAGAACCGAACACCGATAAATCTGAATACTCGAATTATTTTATGCTATATTTAGTTGTTTTTCTCCTTTGGTTTTCTTCGCTTTTTCTCATTTTCCACTAACGAGGTAACATTTAAACGCATTTTCTTTTCCACTTAACTACGAAACTTTGGGTTTTTCTTCTCCACTTGCTTTTGATTTAATATTCATTCGATTTGGCCAGCTCCTTTCGCGCTCTCTCTCTCTGCCTCACCCTTTGTAATTAGCAAGATGATTAGCTCGATGATTCATGCTCCGACTTTGCAGTCTCACGAGAGCGCGGTAACGGCTGATGCGGGGAGAGAGAGAGAGAGAGAGCAAGAGTGAGAGCGAGATTAGCTCCTACTCTGGGCCCGCCCCCCTCCCCTCCCCCCACCGTATAATCGCGTTTGTATAATTACAATTGAATTAAGCTATAATAATCTTACTTTGTTGCCGGTGTGCGGGCTGCTAATCCTTGCACGCTCCAGCCGATTCTGGCCGTCGCCGCTGATCTTTCGCAGTACTCGTGCTCCGCATCCCCGGCCCCATTTAGCTCGAGCCTCAAATTCGTTTCCTTTGTGTCCTTTTGTCTGGCGGCGCCCTTTGTGTAGAAGAGCATTGTGGCCGCCGCCGTTGTGGCTGTAGCTGTAGCTGTGGTTGTTGCTGCTGCTGCTGCTGCTGTTGTTGTTGTTGGCGCCACCGCCTCGGCTGTCGCTGTTGTGGCTAATAGCACCAATAGGGCTAATATAAATGTCTTGATTAGCTGCATTGTGCCCTGTGCCGGGGCTGGGGCACGGGTCGAATCTGCTGAGCTGCCCAGCTCCGGCTCCTGGGTGCGGTCCTTGTACAGACGACCATTCTGGTTGCGTGAGCCCTCCTCGTGCCGATTCTCCTTGTGACGGTTCTCCACCTCGTTTCTCTGCAGAGAGAGAGAGAGAGAGAGAGAAAGAGAGCGAGAGCGTGCGTTTTATTTGGCTATTTGATGATGATTTGGAATGCTCACCGTCACTTCGTTGATTTCGTCATCGCGCATTTGCTTCCTGCCGGGACGTTCCATTTCTGTGGAAGTGAAAATATCGATCGTTGAAGTGCATTGGCTATGCAGATATTCGCAGGCAAAGGCTCAGCCAGAACAATGAAAACGGTTTACCCTTGCTCTCGCGCTTTTTCTCACTGAAACTCATCCTCGTGTTCAGCTTGCGCTCTCTGTTACTCATAACTGCTGACTGCTGCTCGCACTTCGAAAGAGAGAGCATAAATCGAATTATAAACGGCGCATCGGCTGCATGCTGAAGCTTTCGTGTCTGGCGAGGCTTTGCTTGCTTTGATCAGCAAGAGGGCAGACAGAGACAGACAGCGCGCAAAAGCTCAAAGCTTGACTTTGCAAAAGAATTCACATGCTGGCGGTGCACCGTTTTCAAGCAGCTGAACAGCTGCGTGCTGATACTCCGTTGCGCTGCTGGCGAACGAAAGAGGTGAAAGAGAGACAGCGCAAACGAAGCGCAAAACTATCACACGCACATAACTAGCGCTCCTTTCCGCATGTGCCGCTACTCACACAACATTACGACTGGACAAATGAGTTCTTGGGCTTAAGATTTCCCATGTTAGGATATACCGAGCCTTTGCGTGAGGTGTCCATTCACTTACCATACAGACGAATGGTGCCTTCGGTGTCCCCGATGCTGTTCTTTGAGATGCACTTGTAGCCACCGAAATCGCTCGACTGCAGCCGCTTAATGTGCAGCACCATCTCCATGGAGTACATGTTGTGCTCCTTCTCGGTGAGGGCATAACGATCGCCGGCAATAATCATTTCGCCTGCGGCAGAGCATAGAGCAGGCGATGAAAACGAGATGACATGCGATGCGATGCGATGCGATGTGATGAGGTGTCACGAGGTGTGAATGGAGTCATGAATAAGAAGCAGGGCCAAACGGAGGAGACAAACCAAATGAGTTTAAGTTACGGTGCAAAAAAGAGACGGAGAGAGGGGAGCACGGAGAATGCTGTTGATGAAAAGTCGGAGCCATGCCATTGATGATGACATTGCTGGCATGGCTGCTGAACGTTTCACGTTTACGCTGTGCTGTGGCTCCCGTCACGTTTGCAATATACGTCAAATGCACTTGACAAAAGAGCCATCCAGCTCGAACTCGAACTCTACCCCAAAAGCTCTTTCCACTCTCCGCTCTCCGCTCTCCGCTCTCTTCTTGCTCCTTTCTTTCTTCTTAACAACAAAATATTTCAGCGTCAAACACGAACCAAATAAAGACAAATTGCGACATTGAAAGGTTTATAAAGTTTCAACGACTTTGCCCCAAACTTGCCAAATGCTAAATGAAAAATTCAATTCGTGGCCTTTCGGCTGCCACTGGCACTGCCACTGGCACTACGTACTCCTCCCCGGGGGGGCTGGCTTACCATTCTCGCGCTGCCAGTAATTGATGGCCTTTGGCGATGCCTCGACATTGCAAATTAATGTGACATCCGTTAGGACCGGGGCGCCGACCAATTGATTTGGCACTTGAACCAGCGGATGAACTGCAAAAAAGAGAAGCAAAAAAGAGAGCAAAAACAAATGGGAGACTGAGAGTTAGTAAGTTGGTTATGCCAATCCCAATTGTTAGCCCATCAGCGGCTGTGACCTTGCATCCCAACCGTTCAACCGCCCGACCGCCCAACCGGACTAGACTGGCAATTAAGCCCCAAACGGACCCAAAGTCGAACTGCAAATCTGTGGCCCGGGCATCGGGTGCCCATGCAATCCTTTCAAGCTGTTCTGCTCCTCCTCCTTCTCCTCTCCATCTGTTTGTTAATGGCAGCAACAGCTTCCAACATCTGATACGATTTTAATTGAAAATGAATTATTTTGTTGTTAGAGCAGCCAGCAATCCTGGCCAACAATCGGAGCCGGGGACTCTGCGCTGGCTAACCGTCCATCGTTCTCGCCCAATGCCCTCAGTGGCCAGTGGAATTTCTCTCTCTCTCTTTGTGTGTTGATACACTCACTGGGCCGTGGCTCTTGCTGATGGGAATTGACCCTCAAGGACCCGGCGAATCAACCATTCAAAATGGAGGACATTGATATGCCGCAGGAACTGATGGATGCTCCTTGTGGCACGTGCACCCGTGAGGTGTGCTTTTGCCCATCTTCGAATGCAATTCGTTCTCTCCTTCCCCTCGTTTTCTATTGCACATCCTGCTTAGGGCATCCAGAGCTCACCATAGTCCTGCTGGCCTTCTGCTTGACGGCCCTGCTGCCCTTTGTGACTTTAAGCATGTTTTCTCGTGTCGTGTTGAGATTTTTGCACATACATTTTTTCTTTATTTCCCATCATTTGTTTTCGCTCTTTTTGTGTGCTGTCTCGCCTTCTATCTCCCTCTGGCCGGAGGGTCGCGGTAGAGCCAAGGGCCATGGAGCACCAGCTCGGGGCTAGCCACTCGCCGTCATTGTTTTTTGGTTTTTCAACTTTGGTTTTGCCAACCGCCCGCAGGCAGCTGGCAGCCGGATCCCTGCTCCATCGTTGTGGCAGCTGCTGGCTTCTGGCTGCTGGCTGTGTTCGAGCGTTCATTATTGGTCAATTTATTGGATTTGTGCATGCTCCATTCTGCAGTCCCCATGTGAGTGTCCCTGTCCGTGTCCGTCCAAGTGTCCGTGTCCGTATGTACCGCTGTCCGTGTGAGTGGAAGGAGTCAACCTCCTACGCTGCACAGCATATGTGTCGCTTGTGTCGCTCGTGTGCTGTACACTCCTTGCCCCGCGGTAGCCCACCACTTATTGAAAATTAAATTTACCCTAATAGAGTTTCGTAGCAGGCAGCTGCTGCCTGAGACGAGGGAGCGACTGAGAGATGGAATCATGTTCCTGCTGGATTTTTCGTTTATTCAAATTTCTTCATGGAGAGCTTTTTGGCGTCTAGCCTTCGGTGGTGCTGACGGTGCCGCTTGTCTCGGTGGTGCTATCGCTGCTGCTGCTGGTGGTGCTGTCACTGCTTGAACTGCTTGCCGTGGTGCTGTCACTGCTTGAGCTGCTTGCCGTGGTGCTGTCACTGCTTGAGCTGCTTGCCGTGGTGCTGTCAGAGCTCGAGGTGCTCTCTGTGGTCGAAACGCTTGGGATGGGGCCGCATGGTCTGGGACGACGACCTGGGGGACGACGTGGCGGAGGACCACCGGGTCCACCGAAACCACCGAATCCACCGAAACCACCGAAGCCACCGCGATCCCTACGCCCACGGCCAGCAAATCCGCCCAGAGCGCGACCGCCACCGCCGCCGCCGCCGCCGCGTCCTCCACGACCACCACGACCACGGCCAGGACCTCCCTGGGCCATGGCGACCGCCACAAGAGCCAGAAGTAAAATTGCAATGTAGAAACGCATGCTAGGTCTTAGAGGGCAATCCAGATGAGCAACTGACTCTCCACCAGCCACCGGATCACCTTTTATAGGCAACTTTCCGCTGACGTCAGAGGAGCGGCAAAGTTTTTTGTGTGTGCTTAGCTGCAACATGGCCGAGACCAGGCCAAAGTCTCGGCAAATGGAACCGCCAAAAATCGAGCCATAGTTCCATTCTTTCTTCTGTGAGTTGTTGCTGGATTCCATTCTTTAATCGCTGGAATGGGTTTTTCTGCGGCGGCCCGACAGCTGTCGAGTGTTTGACTTTGTCGTTTGTTCTCTGTTTGGACACGGGCTCCGATTCATTTGCAAAGAAGCAAAAACCGAAGGCAAATAAACAAATGGCTGAAGCACTTTTGGGGCAGAGATCTGCGCACTCGGAGTGTGGAGAGCTTAAAGCAAGCAAAATACTCATCGACTCATCGGCAGCCAATTAAGGACTCCTCCGCTTTAAGTTGCCGCCCCTGCAAAGCCCAGGCATCCACTTAATTTTCTGATTAGAATCAATCAAGCGGGGGGGTGGGTGACAAAACAAAACAAAAAATCAAAGGCAAAGCTCTCACGCAGCCACTTAGTCAATGGGAGAGCGAGAGTGGGACACAGAGAGAGGAGAGCAAGAGGAGCCACAGTCGACACTTATGCACACACACACGCACACGCACACATGTGTTCATGTGCATATGTACACATGGATTTTTAAATTGAAATTGAGTCGGCGGAGCCGATGTCAGCAGTGGAGAGAGGGAGCGCAATAACGGAACAAAGGAACAAGTGGAAAGCATCTTTATCGATGCTGCAGCAGAGGAGAGTGAGTCAAGGAGAAGCAGCCAGCAACTGACGGAAATGAAATGACAAAAGAAATGAAATGAAAGTGGAAGTGGAAGTGGAAGGAAGATAGAACAAAGCGTAACCAAAAAAAAAAAACAAAACGAATTTGTGGCACAGATAAAATAAAAATGAAAATTAATTTTTGCGGCACACACTACGCGTGAGTGTCTCGTGGCAAAAGTGGCGAAACATTTTCACGCTCGTGTCAATATTATTTCGAGATAAGATCTTGTCTTCCGCCAAAGTTGCTGCTTCAAGCGCGCGCTCTCTCGCCGCCCCACCACCACCTTCGCTCTCTCTCTTCGCTACTCTCTTACTGCTTGCCAAGCGCGCACCTACCTCACTCTCTTCTCTTCTCTTCTCTTCTCGTGCTCTTTCTACTGCTTGCCAAGCACACCGCTGACTGCGTCGACTGCTTGCAAGACCGCCTCCCACCTGCTGCCAGTGCTGGCCAAAGTGTCGTCGTTCGAACTTTTGCCCCTTTCGAAAATTTCATTAACTTTGATGCAGTCAAGGAGAGGAAGCGAACTGCGGGAACTGCCCTTAACAATTACACCACACACGCGCCCACTCGCAGCCACACACACACACACACACACACACACTGAAGCAAAGCACATGGCGAAGGCGCCTTAAAGTTTTACAACATGAACGTGACGCGTTGCTGGGCTTGGGTCCGGGTACGGGTACGGGTCCTAATGCATTTGGAAAGTTTACCGGCCACGTGAAGGAAGCTGCCGGATATCGGAACGGAAACACTTGCAGTTTGGCGCCCAAAGCGTTATTGCTGCGGTGCTGTTCCTGTTTCTCTTCCTGTTCCAATACACAAACACACACACACACACACTGACACACATGCTGGTGTGCACGCACATCATATCCGAGTTGGGCTATAAGTTACCATTATGATTATTATGGTGCATTAGCTCGTGCCCTGCCGGGCCCCATAAATCAAAAGGAAATCATTTTCTTCTTGCGCCACCAGCAGGTGCCACCACCCATTCATCATCTACAGTTTGCAGCTCTTGGCTCCCTGTCTGTGTGTGCGTGCTTTGTGGGCTTGGGCTTGGGCTTGGGTTTGGGGTTTTCGGTTTACTCACAGTGCACCTGTAGCTTCATCCGCTTGCTCACCGATGGCGGCACTCCGTTCGAGGCGATGCACATGTAGGCGCCCATTTCCGATCGCGTGACTTTCGAGAGCGTCAGCATTTCGCCTTCGACGGACGGAGCTGATGGATGGATTGGCATGCGGTTGGTTAGTCAACTTACTTGCTGCCACACCAGAGTGGAGTGACTCACCTTTGGTCTTCTGGTGGCCAGCGTGCCGTGCAATAATCTCGCGTCCATCCTCGCGGCGCCAGGTGATCCGCGGCTTGGGATGACCGCGTGCCCGGCACACCAGCTTGGCGGCACCGCCCTCGGGCACCATGAGATCGCCGGAGGTCTCCTCGTTGATAATGTCCGGTGGTATGACCACCTCCAGGGTGGCTGTCTGCAAGTGAACAGCGCAAGAGATTAGTCAGAGACATGGAAGTGGGAGCTTAACTCTTTTCTTTGCCAGCAAATCTGCACTCGTTTGTGCGTACAGTTGCCACAAAGCACAGCTCAGTGCAACCCTGCTAAAGGTACAGCCTGCAGCTAGTTCTTTGCATTATTCTAGCTAGCTTTTGGTGCTCGATGTTTGTGCTTTCTGCTCCATGGCGCCAGAGCATAATCGGTTGTGGTCAACGATTTAGTGGAACGCGCAGACAAATTGTCTCATTATGCGGCCATTCCGCAGTTCTTTTTCTGCCCCCCATCTACGAGTGTGTCCCATTTGGCTCCTGTTTTTTACATTTGTTTCATTCTGCGGTTGTTGACTCCCACAAGCAATAACCGAATTGCTGCTATCATTGTCGTTGTCGTTGTCGTTGTCATTGTCATTGTCATTGTTCCCGCTGCAGTTGACAGTTGTGTCATAAAATAAAGTTGACGTCGGAGCGAAAAAGCAGCACGAAAAAAATACATGTATATTTGTATATAAAAAGAGGAAAGCAAGCGCGAAATGTATAAGGGGAGTGTGGGTGGGGAAATGGGAAAGGCTTGAAAGGCAGCACAGGCGAGGAGGGAACGTGAAGCCTGTTTGCTTTTTATTTGTCTCATATTTGCTTTTCACTCAATTCGCTTTGTTAGGTTGATTTTATTACAAGCCGACGAACGGGTGGGAGCCGGCAGGCAGGGCCTCGTTCCACCATCCCACCATTCCACCATCCCACCTTCCTGCACTACAATTCAGTGGCATCATCTCTCGTGCAGCATAAACGAAATGAAATTGAAAACGCAATCGTTTTGCACATGTCGAGCGAGAGCGTTTAATGACAAAAATAAATAACAAGCAGTGCGATGGTGCAACGCGGACGTCATCAAGCCAGCTCGGGGTGGGGTGGCAGAGAGCGAAGGAGTTTAAGTGTGGGCGGGGTGGAGGCTCATGTGACGCTCTTCCTCCCACCACTCTCGGTGTCTCGCGGCTACCCTCGCGCTCCCACCCACCCAGAGACTCTGCTCCGGCTCTTTCCCATGCCGTTCCACCGACCACATGCCCGTTAACCGGTCCGTTTCCAAGTGCCCATTAAAGCGCTTCATTGTTCGTACGTATATCGGTTTTTAAATTTCAGTGAACTGCCTCACCCTCCACACACAGCCAAGGAGAGAGCGGCGGAAAGAGCGGATGGACATGTGTGCTGCTGCTGCAACTTAAAGCTGAGCCAATGAGGATGTGCGAGCGAGCAGCCAGAATAATTTCATTATGTGCTCGGCATCTTCCGTTGCAGTTTCCCTCCTTCTTCCCCTTACTTGCTTTTGCCGCATTTCTGTCAGATGATAGCTTTGATTTCGAACAAGTCAAAAAAAGAGAGCGTACAGCAGGAAATGGAAAGCCAAACGGGAGTTCTGCTGGGAAGTGTGCAGTGTCTAGGGCTGGTTTTTTGTGTCCATAAAGAGAGCACACTTTGCGGAGACTCGCTAAATAGTTTCCACTTCAGCGTCAGCCAAAAGCGCCAGCAGAGAGTGGCTGTCCATGTACATTTTCCATGCCTGTATTTCCCCACTAAGCTTCGGAAATTCGGCAATTTTCCAGTGCAAAAATCCATTATTTTGGACGTTTTCATGCCAGCGGCTAGCTTCCCCATCCATTTATGAATGGACAAACAACTCTGAGATGCATAATATTTGCAGCAAGTTCCAACAGCCCACAAATGTGGTTTTATTTCACTCACTTGAGTTTTATACCTTCAAGCACAAATCAAACCTGGATCAATTCAGTTTCTAATCTCTTCTGTTGACGCCAGAATGTTTCGGTGCTCCGAAGTGAATCTTCAGCGATTCCCTCTTGGGGCAAACCCCTTTTGCTCACCTGCATCTTCATGGGATCCGTGTTGACTTGACACATGTATTTGCCGGAGTCCTCCATTTTGACGCTGCGTATGTTGAGTGTCCAAGTGTTGTAGTCGTTGTGCTGCACCGTTAATCGATCATTGTTGGTTATCACGTGCTCGTGTATGGCCAGAATGGCCTTCGCATCGGCCTTAATCCAGGCAACCTGATGGCGACGCACACGCACACATTTGCCATGTGCCAAATGGCATGATGATGGGAACGCCGACAGAGTCCGAGTCAGAGTCCCAGTCAGCGTCAGAGTCAGTCAGGAAATAGGAATGGGAGGATAAAGGGATGACCATTGTTGGTATCGTTGCCGTTGAGTTGATGACACAGCCAGGCGTTCCCCGTGTGTGTGTGTGTGTGTGTGTGGCGTTGATAAAGACAACGTTGGTCGTTGGTCGTTGGTCGTTGTTGCATGTAAAAGTGTTGTTTGTGTTTGTGTTTGTGTGTGGGCCAGCGTTTTGCACGCCAGATGTTTTGAAATTGCAGTTTGATAGCCACCCACAAGGCACGACAACACCAATGCCCACCATCGCATGCGGAAAAAGTTCGATGTCGGTGTCGGTGTCGATGTCGGTGTCGGTGTCGATGTTGATGGGAGTGAAAACGTTGTCATATTTAGTTAATGTCCCTCATTGGCATTGTCATTGTCATTGCCGTCATCATCATTATAAGCAGTATCCAATATCATTGCACAAATGTGTTGGTATTCGCATTGGACAGCGTTCCATTTCATTTCGTTTCGTTTCCGTTTCGATCCGAGGCGGAAGCAAACCAGATCACGGGACCATTCAAATCGATTTGCGGATGTATTAGAATTTAGTTGGTTGGAAGCCACCGGCCAGCATGGGCGTTGGGCGTTGGGCGTTGGTCAGGGGTGTGGACCGTGGGTGGAGTGGCAGAAAGTTAGGCATCGGTGTCAGTGTCGTTGACAATGGATTCAAAAGGCGCAGGCGATAGTGTTGATAGTCAGTTTGGGGTTGTCGTTGTTGGTTGTTGTTGTTGTTGTTGGTTGTTGTTGTTGTTGTTGTCATCGTCAGATGTCAGCGCAATTTGACGCCATTTCCATTTTGTTGCAACAGCAGAAGCAGCAGTCGGCATCAGACGTCGTTGTTGCCGCAAAGTTTTAGCAAAGTTTTTTGTGTTTTTTTGTTGGTTTTTTTTTGGTTTTGTTCAAGGGATTTTTAGTCGGTTTTTCGGGTTTGAGTGCAGATTGTTAGAGTCAGATTGGATGTTGTTGTTGGTATTTGTTGGGGGATATGAAAAGGGATATTTCAAGTGCAATTAGTGGAATTGGGTTTGCGGTTTTCGGTTTTCGGCACGGCACGGCACGGCGTCCATCGTTGTTGGCCATTTGGGGAATGGTTTTCATGTGTGTGCGGGTATCGGTTTTTGCGTTTGTGTGTTTGTGTGAAGAGAAGAAACATTCGACAATTAGTTAACATTTTTAGCTTACGCTCTGCTTTCGCTGGCATTCATTTCCCATCTTCTATTTTGGGTTTACATGGAAACATATTTTCTCTTTTGTTACAATATTTTTATCCAGGGAGGGTTACAACCAAAGGAATCCACAAAGAATAAAACAAACGTGACGCACAATGTCTAGGTCGCCGCAGATGTTGCAAGACGCTTGGAGTGAGGGAATGACTTGTGGATGCGACGCTTACCCCGAGCAGCTGAAGAGCCACCAAATGGATTTAACAGAACAAATCTATTTATTGGCAGCAATCGCGATCACTGCCATTGTAGTAACAGTTTTGCTCGCATCCAGTGGCTATTTGGCTGCTGATAAGTGTCACAGCCACGCAGCGGGCGGTGCAGCGTGCAGATGCACCTCATTCCATTCCCATTCCGTTCCACTCCACTTGGAGACTTGTGCGTGCGTGCAAGAACTGGGCGAACACACAGAGAGAGAGAGACAGAGAAACGAACGGAACAAACGAAACGAAACGAAACGGAATTCAAAGCAAAGAAGTCAGGAATAATGGGTGCAGTTGGCGGTGCGTTCTGAAGCGGCTAATCAGTTGGCATTAACATGGCATGCACAATTAGAAACAACAAAATAAAGAGCAGAAGAACAGTAACGAAGAAGAGGAGAGGGGCAGGGGAAGGGGAAGAAGATAAAGATACACAGCGCCAGGTCGCGGCATCGCAGCCAAAAGCTGCTCTCTGACACAGCAGCTTATCCCACAGAGACGCAGTTGCCAGCGCAGCCAACGCTTTCTTTTTTTCAGCTCTGTGTCTGCACATGCATATTATGTATGTACATATGTACATATTATGTACGTACATATGTGTGTGTGTACGTAGTTTTAATTAACATTATGATGTGCAGACTAAGCTCAGTCTCCGAGTTTTAGTTAATAGGCTTAAGCAGCTTTTCTACGGTCCAAAATGGGTTTCACAATCTGCTGCTGTCAGCGCAGGAGAGAGAGAGAGCTGGCAAAAGGGAGGGACGGGACTGTCGTCGCGTGGAAGAGAGAGAGAGAGCGAGAGAGCGAGAGGAGCTCAAGGGCTGCCTTTTATGCATATGTAAGCCACTTTTTAGCTACATATACACGTACACACATATCTACATGTGTAGTTACAACATGTAGAATACATTTCAGTTGGCTCGGATGATAGTAACTTTTCGCAGTGTTTTGTTCGTTGGATAAAGTGCGAATATTTGACATTAGCTCTTTGATCTCGTCTGGCAGCTGTGTCGATTGTTTGCCCCGCAATCCAATAAGTAGGAGTGCCAATACAGCTGTGTGCCCCATGGGGCACGGGGCATGGGGCCCATGCGTGTGTGTCAACACCAGCACAAGAAGGGGAGGCACGGGCCTCTGCCACAGCAAATAAATATCCACGGACAGTGGTGTGTCCGTCCGTCCGTCCGTCCGTCCGTCCGTCCGTCCGTCTGCTCTTTATTTATTTACTCAATAAAGCAAATTTATTGAGTAATGCTTGAATGCGACGGGGCAGCGGGGCTGGCACGGGCACGGGCATGGGCAGTGGGGTTTTCGGATCAAACAAAGGCTCAAACGGATTGTGACGAAAAGCGGGGGGGCAAACAGTAAGCGGGGAGGGGGTTGCAGCAGCCCCCCGCACCACCGTCAAAAAGAAAAACACAGAAATGTAAAGGGGATTGTAAAAAATGTTAAAAATGTAAATGCAAATAAAGCGAGCAAATGTCATAAAGTAAGTCTACAGTTACACACACACACACACACACACGCTACTACTAAAAAAGACTACGTGAAAGCACACACACACACACACACAACAAATGTACATACATAGATTCATAGTTACATACGAAAAATGGTGCAAAGTTTGTTTCGGTTTGAACTCGGTGCGCTTGAATTGTATTTTTATTTTGTATTTTTATTTGCATTAATATTCTTGTTCGGGTGTACTTTTTTATTCAGAGTTATACTAACCGAAAAAGGAAATACCAACGGAATGGACTAAAACAAGAATGCCGCACAAAAGCGGCGAAGGGAAAGAACGAAAAAAACACACACAAAAAAAAGAAACGGAACGAATTAAACAGGAGAGTAACAGTTACCAGAGAGAGAGAGAGAGAGAGAGAGTGCGGGAAAAAGAAAGGCAAGAGAAGACCCAAACAAAAGCACTTCGGACGCCGAAGCTTTTAATATTCTTTGGGTTAGAGTTTTCTCCTGGAAGCTTCGTTGGCTTCCACTGCAGTTCGAGTGGCCCTCAGGCTGTTGATTCGCTAAAAACTAACAACTAATCGCTGTTGAATAATAAAATAAATGTATAATAAACACATATCCCCTCAGAGTTGCCACTTGCTGTGGCGTAATACCCACTGCAGCAAGTGTATTACACTGCAACGATTATGCGACTGTTTGTTGTTGGCCTCGTTATTGCTGCTGCTGCTGCTGCTGCTGCTGCTGCTGCTCCCATTGTTCCCATTGTTGCTGGCAAAGTTGTTAAACAAATGGGCGAACAACAGGCAGGAGCAGGAGCAGAGGAGCAGCAGCAGCCGAAACAAAGGTCGCGAATGCTCTCCTGCATGCCAAATAAATCTTTAATTATGCATATCTAGCATAGCGGAGAGAGTGGATGGGCAACACATGTACGTACGTACGTGTGCATGTAAACATGTGTATAAACATGTATGTTTGTATGCATGTGTGCAAGTGGAAACGTTTTGCGTTAAGTGCCGCTCCAATTCCCGTTCCAATTCCATTTCCAGCTGCACACAAAAAATTCCTTCTGTCAATTTGGAAGTCTCCTCGCGGTCTTCAATTTTAGTTGTTTTCGCCTTTGTCCATTTGTTTTCTTGCGCCCGCTACAGTTTATACATTTATTTATTTATTGTTTAAATAAAATGAAACCATCCCCGCTGCCCGACTGCGCCGCAGCGCTCCACTTGCATTTCGCTGCTGCTGCCGCGTTGCTTTTATTTGATTGAAACATCGAAGGATTTATACGGAATGGCGTTTTTATTTATGAGGCCATTTCGTTGATTAACACTCTTTGACGTGCAGCGCAAACAAACGCGGAAAAACAGCTCCTCCAAAGCCCCAAACCCAAACGCATTCAGCGAATGCATAAAAACAAAAACAAAAGCAAAAACCAAACAACAAATAAACAAAATAATAAATGAAAAGGAAGCTCAAGCCGAGAGACACTTTTTCGGATCGGAACTATCTAAACGACAAAGAAGCGATCCATTTGGTGCACATTTTGTTGTTCAAATTTGATGCCAACTTTCATTGAATCTTTGCCCATCCGCAGCCTTGCTTGGCCACTCCGTGGCTGCAACCTCATCCGGTGCATGTCTCAGCTGGGAGATGTCTTTGCTGCATTTTCCACCTTCAGCTTGCGATCTCCCACAGGGTTTCCGCTCCAGTTGGGTTCTCCAGTTGCTCCCTGAGAGCCGCGCACCGCTAGCTGCTGGCTCAGCCCTGGATGGGCAGTGGCCAAAGTGCTGCAATGTGGTCGAGGCTTAGGACAAATGGTTGAAGGCACTGCCCAAACGGATTACGCGCGCTTTAAAGCGATTTAAGTGCGTGTTGATGTAATGACTTCATTTGTTTTCATTGTCCATTTGGTATCGTGCGAGCCCGAGCCCGAGCCCGAACCCATCGCACCCTGGGGCCCCAGGGCAGGGCAGGGCAGGGCGGCATATAATGGCTGTTTTGCATATATTATTTATTTATTTTATTTTTTAACGCTTGTCCACTGTCGACTGTCGATTGTTTATTGTTGTTAACAACAATCGCTCACAGGTCGCGCTCCATGCTGCTCTTTTATCGCTTCAATTCCTGCCTTTATGCGGGACTCTCGCGGGGCCCGGCTGCCTGTGAGTGTTATAAATTAAGTGTGAGTGCTAATAACAATATAATGCGATGGTAAAAACAATAAGCTAGTCGTTCCCACTTCACACGAATCGTTGTGCGATGTTGATTCAAATTTGTATCTGCTCGGCTCCACCCTGATCCGTGGATGGCAATGCTGCTGCCTCCTTGTGGGTGAACTCTTCAGTTGCTGCTGCTGCTGCTTGTTGGTGCGCTAAATGTGCGGAGTGCTCTCTAGATATTTATACTGGGTGCGTACATACAGATGAATAGATTTGGAGTGCAATATTTGTGGTTTATCTGGGGATACTTGTGTGGCAGCTACACTGGAAGTGAACTAACTATGTGTGGGGTTTACTTGGTGTGGGTATGAGGAGTGTTGTTGTTGTTTGGTGCTCTTGGGGGGTTACATAATTGCGTTAGTTGCTGTGCTGTGATTCGTTCTTATCGTAATTAATGTTTTGATATTTTGAGATATTATATTGCGGTTTGTAGTTGGGCAAATCGCTACAAACTGTTTACAAATCGCAAATATTTGGTGCACTTGAAATGACAGAAATGAAACGGGAGAGAATACCGAAACGAAGATCCGAGAGAGAGGGTACAGAGATCAAGAGAGCGAGAGAACTGAACGAGTGAGTAACTGATCAAAATAATGAGAGACGAACAGAAAGTAAAACTCATTCAACGCGGCGCCCTGAAACCGATACATACCTTGGCGGGGACTGTCGCACCGTCGCCACTCACCCGATGACCACCCAAATTGTTCACCACACAGGTGAAGGTCGCGTCCCGGCCCTGGGCGATGGTTACGTTCTCCAGCGGTATGACGAAGTCCGGCTCGAAGGCGCTCACTGTTGAGATTTGGTTCGAAACGGTAAAATCTTCATTTCAATTGACATTTCCATGAAGAGAAAACATTTTTTGAACAATTAACGCAATTTTTGTCATTCAAATTAATTCACTACAATTGCTGTCTGTCTGTGTGTGTGTGTGTGTGTGTGTGTGTGTGTTGTGTGTGTGTGTGTGTGTGTGTGTGCAAAGCAAAGCAAAAACGTTCCACACTCAATGCACAACAAAGATTCCAAAGCTCGATCTTGCAGACGGAGCTCCCCACTGGAACGTCCAACTCCAACTCCAACTCCAAGTCAAAAGGGAAGAAGTGTCGGAGCCGAACGTCCAGTGGATTCTCGATCTTTGCCTTCCTCCTTGCTGCTTGCCGCTTTTACTCACCAACAAAATTGCACAGCATCAGCACCAGGAGCGTGAGCCAGTGGCTTCCTCGTGCTCCGATTCGTCCTGCGAATCCTCCCGATCTTCCTATCTGCACTTCCGCCAGCTTGCCTCGCTTCAGTGTCGCAGTGTCGGATTCCACGTTCGATGTGCTGCTGCTCCGGGCTGCTTCGGGGACAAGTTCGCTGACTTTCTTGACTGCCAGAATCGCCATCATAAGACTGACGTAGTTCCAACTGGCATGACTTTATTCACACACTTTGCCGGCTGTGAGTGCTGAAAATGCACACAAAAGCAAAAAGCGATCAGCTACGATTACCAACAGAAAGTTCTGTCTTCAAAAATTGACCAATCGTGCTGGTCAAACTTCTAAATCATACAAAAAAGTGCAATCCGATGGTATCGCTGCCATAGGACGCGTCGCTCAACTATCGTTTCTTTTGCACTTTGACCCCAAGCCAAGTCCCTCTAAACGATGTCGCATCGAGCTGAAGCTTTCTTTTTTATTGTTCTACGGCAACAGGAACATTTTCAGACCCATTTTGTTGGTTTCCATGCACAGTCCTGGCAAAAATATTAGGGACAGTTGGGACTTAGTTCAGCAAATGCTCGGCAAATGTTTATTTTAAGGAATTCGGAGTTGCTCTTAATGTTTCTTAGTTTGTCCCTTAAGTAAGGCCCACTGTCCTTATTATTTTTGCCACGACTGTGTGTACGCTTCTCGCATCAACACGCGCTCTTAGCAGCCACCACTGTACGCGGTGGAGCGAGAGGGAATGAGTCGGAGAAGGAATGGGATGGCTGCCATGGGGCAGTTTCATTCTTCATTCTGGCCATAATACTGATCCGATCTGACCCAAATTCGGGAATCTGATAGCTATGGCTCTTCTCTACGAAACTGCGCTTTCAGTTTTTTGATAGCTGCAAAATTGTGAAAGTTTACTTTATGGGGCGGGAAACGTTTTCTTCTGTGCATTAAATAAATCCATTTTTGAGCAAAAAAAAAACAAAGAAAATTAATAAAAAATAATAAAAATAAATAAAAAATACAAGTGATACAAACGATAGTGTTCATCGCAGCAGCATTGTGAGGAAAACAATTCTGCCAGCGCTAGTCGAGAGCTAATCGTTTCGATTGCCGACGCTGCCCCACCCTAGCCCTAGCCTAGACATTCGTTTGGAGTAGGCCCTGTCCTTTGGTCGTTTTGCAACACTGTGCCAACGTCAGCGTGAAGTAGGCGAAAATTCGACGAGTCATTCACTCGCACTAAAAATCTCCAGCTCAAAGGTTTGTTCGGTTTCCTGTCGTGTGCCTTCCGCAATGCCAAAAGATATTTTCCGTAAACGTTTCGCGCATCGCCGCGACCAATTGCATCGCGACTTGGACGAGCTCGAAGAACGTAAGTCTCGGACTGTGGCAGCTCAGTTTTTTCTTGTTTCTTTTTTTGTTCGTGTCTAACCTGGAACTTTTTTTCAGAGCTTCGCCGCGTGGCATCCGACGGGCAACCAGAGGTGCAGGCAGAGGTGCAGGCAGAGCCGCAAGCAGAGGAGCAACCAAAGCCGCCAGCAAAGCCCAAGGAAATCATCGGCAAGGTAATTCGTCCGCAAAGACACGCGCCGAACGTTCGATACCATTACGGCAGCGGGGAGCCGAGCACCAATTGGCTCTGCAGCGATGACATTCCCATTGTGACACGCCGCGCCCTGGAGGACAACGGCTCGGAGCAGCTGATGGCCCGCCACCAGATGGACGATGTGGGCTCCGAGTTCAGCCACACCGTCTGGAAGGTGGTGAAGCCGGGCCAGCGCCGCGACAAGAAGTACGACAAGAATGGCGTCAGAATCGGCTACATACAAGAGCTGCCCGTGGAAACAGGCGACGAAAAGGGAATCGGAATGGGAATAGGAGTAGGAAAAGGGAAAGGGAAAGAGAATGTGCCGCCAGCTGTGGGCAAGTCGGCGCAGGTGGCCGAGCTCGTGCTGCCGTTCGGCTGCACCGCGAACGAATGCAAACTGAAATTCGCCGATCGGTAAGCACACGAACGGTTTTTATGGCTTTGATTTGATTTGATTTGATTTTTGTTGTTGTTCTGCCCCGCCGCAGCGCCGCGCTGAGCGCCCATCAGCGCCTCAGCGGACACCACGACTGGCAGCATCAGTGCGAGAAGTGCAAGCAGTTCTTTCGCCAAATCAACTACTTGAACCGCCACAAGGCTGCCTGCCTCAAGGAGGGGAAAGACGGCGCTGAGCCCGAGTAATGCCTGGCAGCGAGAGAGAAAGGGACGCCACACGCCACACACGTGGCACTGACGCGCTGTGATTTTTAGTGTCCTACACATAAGCTTTAGAGCTAAACTAAACATAAACTAGACTTAACAAATAAATAATTAATTGCCGAGCGAAACAATTATTTACTCAACTCAAGTGCCAATTGGTTGGACCGACTCTCTGGTTCTGTTTGGAGTCTTGCAGATCCATAATCTATGGACAAAGCGCCGCATGGAAAAGAATGCCCGAGGAAGGACACAACACACAGGAGCAGGAGCGGGAGCGGGAACTGTTAACAGTTAGCAACAGGAAGTGCAAGAGGAGCAGTGGCTGCTGGTGGCTGGGATTCGTCTTGGCACAGGGACTGGCACTTGCTGCACGTGCCGCTATTTACATTTGCACGTAATAAATTCACAAGCACCAGGAGGATGGCAGAACGAGAACGACAGGGAGAACTTGCAACAGGAAATGTGCCCGGAAGTGCATATGCCGGCTGTCGTGGAGGGCACTCCACGCCCCATGCCCCATGCCCCACGCCCCATGCCCCAACGAGGCAACGGTGCGGCGACCAACGTGTTGCATTCAAATGGGCAGCACTCTGTCCTGCCCTGCCACTGTCACATATTTGCATTGACGAAATTTAATGAGCTCACAAAGGCAGTGGGCAAACATTTGCCAAGCTCCCAGGCACTGGCTCGGATCGAAGCCAGGACATTAGTAGAGCACAGGGTGGGGCGGGGGGCTGGGACGTGTGCGAGGCGCTTTATTAGATACGTGTCCTATCTGTCGCCCAAGTCCATGGTGGCCTGCCCCATCCGGCCCACAGTCCCATAATCACATCCTGCCGCCGATACGGGCCGGTGGGCCGGAGGGCCGGGAGGGCAGGCAGCCTTTGTGGCAGCTTAAACACATTCACGTCGTGTCCTTTGTGCCTGGCAATCCTAGATCTAGAGTAAGATCCGTCGAATGGCCCACAGACACTCGCTTTTTCCTTGCCCCTGTGCGGAAACCCCGAAGAAATCTTCTTTGTGATTCCCTCACTGAGATCCCAGAAGTTCCGGCAGCCAACCGCTTGGGTCAGTGCATTTCCACTTCGTTGCAGCGTGTTGTGTTCGCTGTTTTTGCAACACCCAAACACGCTCACTGGTGGCAGTGATGGATATCCTATCCCCATGTATGCCTGCAAATCACTTCGTTGTCGAGCCTCAAATGAGGGCCAGTGCAGGCCACTTTTGGAGCGGCCTTTTAATTGACGCTAAGCCATGGACTCAAATTTACTCTCAAAAGGGAGCAGCTCCAGCTCCAGCACCAGCTCCAGCTCCAGCCAGTGTGGAGCTACAGTGGCAAAGGCTCAGCCTCCTCCGCTCCCGTAAGTGGTTTAATTTCATTTTTGTTTGCCAAAAGGTGGAGCCACATTCCCTGCCCTGGCATTTAATTGTTTCTCTGCCAGCTGATCCACTGAGCTGCGGAGCATCTTCTGCTGCGCCTGCCATTTGCCACATTCCATTCGTTGGTCCGGCAGCCTACCCCGGGACCCGGGTTGCCATGGCAATCGTCGGACGAGTGCGAGTATTTCCTTTGGCTTGGATTTGTTTTGTTTTTGTTTTTTCTTTCGCTGTGCTGTGTGCGGAAAGAAAACTTTAAGTAAATCAGTTTTGTTTGTGGCCAAAAGTGAAATGTCTGGACACACACACACGCACACACATATTTCCTTGTTGTGTATGTGTGTGTGTGTGTGTGTGTGTGTTTATTGTTGCTGACATTTAAAATTACACTCTGGGGAATGCACAGACGAGGCGAAGAAGTAGAGCTTTGGCTTCAAAGTAAGCAAAATTAAGCAAACAGACACAGGGCTGGGGCAACGAATATGCGAGAAAGGGATACAATGAAAGGGACTAACACACACACACACAGACAAACACGTACACACACACACACTCAGGCATTGGCTGAGGTGTAGAGTTGTGGCTGCGATGACTCGGGGGGGATCTGCGCTGTGTGTTTGGCTCAAATGACATCTGACCATCGGCCATGGAACGTGCTCATTCCCCACTCCACGCTCTGCACAGCAAAGTCATCTGACTACCCCTCCCCCCTATCAACACACTTCTTCAACGCAGCCACCACGCCTCTCTGTACCCCTTCCCCCCTTCTTCGCACACAACCTTCTTCGTGCCCCCAGCAACAACAACTATTCTGTGTACGTTTCTGGTCAATGTGGTCGTGTCATGGTCAGCAAAAGTTACTTCTCGCGGCGCTTGGGGGCGGGTTTGGGCAGACGTGATAATGGAATGCGGTGCAGCGGGAGGGGGGAGTGGGAGCGAGAGTCAAACTGTACAACTGGTATAACTGTATTTGCTTAGCAGCACAGAGACACAGAGACAGAGAGACAGAGAGAGACCGACACTGCGAGACACAGAAAAAAGACACAAGCAAAAGCCAAAACACAAGCATAAATGTATGTATGTATGTACATATGTATATATGTGTGTATGTGTGCACACTCGCATATGAAAGACAAATAAGTTTAGTTCAGTTGAGTGGATTTCTTGCAGCATTCTTTAGGCTCCCAACTAGCTGCACACCCTGTACATCAATGGGCAGACAGTGGCAGCCTCAAAGAAGAACAAATGTGAAGCACGTGAGTCTCACTTCCATATGCAAGTACAGTGGCTCCCAGCTTAAATGAACCAAAACCTTTTTCAAACTTCAAAGTCGTATAACTTCTGAACCGTCTAACTCACCGCTGAAAATGAAATGTAAACCGATAGATAAACATTTAATCTTCAACAAAACCAACTTCATTTATTTTTAAACAATTTTTTAAAACACTTTTCACAATTAAAACCAAAGTAAGTGCCTAATTTCATCTCTCAGCTTATTTGAACCAAAATCCCCAACCCATATTTTTTTTTTGTTTCCAGATTACTTTTCACCTAAAAACTCATATGTTTTAAGTTCCTCCTATTGTTTATAGCAATTATCAGCAATTTTGGAATCGATTCGACCAATTTTACTGTGACTTTTAGCGTAATTGTTCCCCACCCCCATTTTTAGGAACATTTTCACGTTTTTTAATGTTCTGGTCCAACATTAGCCAACAATTTTTAGTGGAATTATAAGTTAGGATGTAGAGCAGACGGAATCATTAAGTTTAGGCACTTTAAAATGGTCGAGTTCCGAGAAAATCCCGATTTATTTCGATTTTTGGATACGGTCATTTACGGTTAAAACCCAAAAATATTTTTTTTGGCCGAGATTTTGGAATAATTGACTGATGCTATTTTCTGTATCGATAGATAACAGATACATGTCCACGTTTTCATAAAAAAATCCGAAATCCCAACAGCAGGGGGTTCCCGTACGGGCCCTACAATGTCCATTTCCTCCCACTTGCATGGCTGCAGCGTTCAGGTTCGTTATTAAAAGTCATTAAAAGTCCTGTATATGTTTTTTTCAGCACAAATGTGTCAAATCAGAGTTAAATGCAATTAAAGAGTCCATCTTGAGCCTTTTGGACCATTTTTAACACATTTGGACCTTGTAATGACAAATCTGAACGCCAGACGCCCGAACAGCCATGCAAGTGGGAGGAAATGGACATTGTAGGGCCCGTACGGGAACCCCCTGCTGTTGGGATTTCGGATTTTTTTATGAAAACGTGGACATGTATCTGTTATCTATCGATACAGAAAATAGCATCAGTCAATTATTCCAAAATCTCGGCCAAAAAAATATTTTTGGATTTTAACCGTAAATGACCGTATCCAAAAATCGAAATAAATCGGGATTTTCTCGGAACTCGACCATTTTAAAGTGCCTAAACTTAATGATTCCGTCTGCTCTACATCCTAACTTATAATTCCACTAAAAATTGTTGGCTAATGTTGGACCAGAACATTAAAAAACGTGAAAATGTTCCTAAAAATGGGGGTGGGGAACAATTACGCTAAAAGTCACAGTAAAATTGGTCGAATCGATTCCAAAATTGCTGATAATTGCTATAAACAATAGGAGGAACTTAAAACATATGAGTTTTTAGGTGAAAAGTAATCTGGAAACAAAAAAATATGGGTTGGGGATTTTGGTTCAAATAAGCTGAGAGATGAAATTAGGCACTTACTTTGGTTTTAATTGTGAAAAGTGTTTTAAAAAATTGTTTAAAAATAAATGAAGTTGGTTTTGTTGAAGATTAAATGTTTATCTATCGGTTTACATTTCATTTTCAGCGGTGAGTTAGACGGTTCAGAAGTTATACGACTTTGAAGTTTGAAAAAGGTTTTGGTTCATTTAAGCTGGGAGCCACTGTACATATATATGTACATATGTACATACATGGCATAAATATTCCCT
The DNA here is from genome assembly GCF_008121235.1 of Drosophila subobscura. Lineage (NCBI taxonomy): Eukaryota > Metazoa > Arthropoda > Insecta > Diptera > Drosophilidae > Drosophila > Drosophila subobscura. The sequence continues at coordinate 16,246,395 of NC_048530.1, read as the reverse complement.
ATTGTTGTTGTAAACATAACCTTAAACCCTGACAACATTATCAGAACTCTTCGTTATTCGAACGGGATTCATCAGCTGCAGCTGGCACTTGAATTTTGTTCCATTTTTGTCTTTGCTTTCTGTCGCTTCCTTCTTGCCGTTTGGTACCTCGCATCATAATCCACAAAAGCAGTGCGAGGCATCCCCTCTCTCCGCTGCCCCCCTGCCAAACACCTCGTTTCGATGTTAGTGCTGAGGCGTCGGATTTTGCCGGTCACTAGCAGGGGGGGAAGGCGGGACATGGGCCAAAGTGTAAATGAGCAGTCATAGCCAGCGCCATGTAGTTGCAGCCAGAGGCGCAAAAACGTCACACCAGCAGCAGAGACAGAGAGAGAGAGAGGGAGATAGAGTACCGTTTCCACAGCTTCGCAGCCACGACACAGACACAGGCAGAGGGACGGGACCGAGTAGCGTCGCTCTCTCACTCCTTCTTTCTCACTCTCGCACTCTCTCGTGTTCCCCCCCTGCAAATATTCATGAATATGCGTGACTGTCAAAGCGGTCAACAGACTCACAAAAATATAGCCGTAGGTGATGAGTGTGGAGCGGGGAGCGGGGAGCGGGAAGACGGTTGATAAATTCCGAACTCGTGTCATATTTTTATTCTCCCCCCTGCTCCTCCTCCTGCTACAACTTTCGATTACTTCCCTTTCTTATGTTTCCTTTTGCCTTTTGTCTCCTTTTTCGTCAGTGTTTACTTGTGACGCACGCTTAGCCACGCCCATAACGGTACAGCTCGCCTCCCTGTGCTGTCTAATTGAGCGCCACTGAACCGCCGGCCACTGTCCACTGTCTGTACACTGAGCCGCTGAGCCGCCTCAGCGAATGTGCAGCAGTGTGGCCAATTTAGCTGTTTTCCCACTAGATCTAGCGGCTTGCAATTGCCAGGCTAGCGGGAACCATGGCTATTTTCCACCTCTCATTACTCTAGCGGTTTTTTTTTGGTTTGGCTATTTCCAGCTAGCTTAGCTTTTTTATGACCCGCAGCGGGGGCAACACTGATGTGCAGCTGCACTTGTGGCGTGGCTGGTGGTGGAGCTTCGTCGATATGCCAGGCCCATGGCACAGCGCCTTGATCCTTGGTTATCCTTAGTTATCCTTAGTTATGTGCTGTGTGCGTCGGCACTGAAGTGAAAGAAGTGAAGCAGCACAAACCAGACCGGACCGAGGCAGATCGAAGTGCTTCCCTGGGGGATTTGTGTTCGCAGTTGTCAGGGATTGCCAGTCCCCCCCCTGCGCACAGATCTCGTTAAGCTTTGGGTGTGTGTTTTTTCTTGTTGTTGTTGTCTCCACCCCGCCCCCGCTCTGCTGTCATTGCCGAGTTGTCAATTTCAATGAGCCGAAAACCCTCGCAAGCCCCTCGGCCACGACTTCCCTCGTTATCCCTAATCCGTAATAAGCGGCATCAATGGCCGGGGCCAAGTCAATAAGCGAACTTCTCAGCTCGAAGCTCGGCGAGCGGTGCGGCGTGCGGTGTGCGGTGCGGGACAGCGTTCGCCTCGCCTCGCCTCGCTTCGGTTCGGTTCAGTTGAGTCAAAGCAATTGGCGTCAAGTGCCAAATAAAGGCATAACTCGGCAGTCAGGACACGACATCCGACATCCGACATCCGACCTATCAGGTTCGGGGCCAAGAGTGGCTGAAAAGGGCAGGAATGGGAAGGAGCGGCATAAAGATTGAAACTTGTAAATGGGCAAATAAAATGGAAATGAATATAACAAAGACTCCTCTCCTTTCCTCTCCCCTCCACTCCCCTCCTCACCGCTGCTCATCCTCGTGGCGCACACTTCTCGCCGACGACAAGCAGCTTACGTAAATAATGTCAACGCAACAATAAAAATAATAAACGAATTAGCTGCTTATTCAAGGGCTCTGACCCGAGGGTGAGCACCGGCAAGGGGGGAAGGGCTGCAGCCCCACAGACAAACAAGCGAACAAACATTCAAATTGACTTTGCGACTCGGCGAGCGGAGCTGCGCATTTGTTGGGTTTACAATTTTCGCCTCAGCCTCAACCTCAAGGAGCCCAAGCTCCCGGGCGACATTTGTAACTTTAGTCTATTTGTCTGCCGATGGGCATGGCAGTGGGGCAGGGGCAGGGGCACAAGGACGTTAAGATGTTTATGGCTTGTCAAGGATTATTGTTATCACCAGCTGGCCAGGTATGCAAACAAGCGAGAGAGCCAGCAACTGACACCTTTTCACGCTCCGTCGTGCAATTGCCGAGCGAGTGGGATGAGTCCGTGCGGGGCAAGCCACGGGCCAAGTGCTGGCCAACTTCAGTTTTAATCTTTGCCAGAGTCGAGACAAAAACCAAAAAGAAACGAAAAACGAATGGAAAATGTTATTAGAGGGGAGCGGAAGGGAGGCCAAAGGGCAGCCCCGGCAGATTGGACTCGATGGAGCATTGGTAATGCGGGGATGCCAAAAGATGGATGGAAACTTTGCGAGGAATCGGAATACCAATTGAAGCAGCAAGCTGACCCTCTGCCGGCTGCACCCTCCAAGCATTCTTCGCGCTCACCTGGCAAGGGGAACTTATGAGCAGCAAAGCCAGCTCCAGGCTCCAGGATCCAGGCTCCACTCTGCTGTCTCCTCCGAGGAGCTGGACAAGCGAAAGCTGCCGAGTCATGAGCTGTGACAAAGGGATTACACGAGAGTTACTTTTGTAGCGCTGTCGGGGCAGTGCAGTCTATGGGCTAAATAAGATTAATTTCGAGATTAAGAGCGGCGGCGGCAGGGGCAGGGGCAGGGGCAGAAATACTTTGACTTCCGTGCAGGATGCAGTGCACAGCTGGACAGATCAAGCTACATGTCTACCCACAAACTGTCTGTCTGCCTGTCTGCCTGTCTGTCTGTCTGTCTGTTTGGCTTTCAATTCATTTGGTCGTCGCCTGTCTGCCTGTCTGCCTGTCGATTTAGTCAACGTGCAAATTTATTAGATTAACAGCAAATATCAAATAGGAAATTAACTGTCGTCTGGCGGGGACTGGCGCTTACACCTGTGCCACACACACACACACTTGTCACACACATTGTGGCTGATGTTGTCTGCTGGCTGTTGACATGCAGAAATCGGTTGCCTACTTTTCGGGGCAAACGAACTTTTCGCTGGCCAAAGAAAGATTCATCCAGCAGCAGTTCATGCACTCACTCAGCTGCTGTCCCAAATGCATAATACAGAATATGTTAATATCCATTTTAAATTAAATCCTGGAGCTCGGTTCCTCCTTTGGCTGGACTTGTAGCAAGGAAATGCCTGCCTTTGAGGTGCGGGCACATTGCGTTATTTTGTGGTCAGCCACAGCTCAGAGAATACTCAGCAGCAGCAGCAGCAGCAGCAGTGGGAGTGGGAGTGGGAGTGCCTGGGTTTGCATTTCATGGATCATTTTTACGTTTGACTGCAGAAATATGTCCTAGCTGCTGGCTGGCAAATGCTGGGCACAGTGTCAAGTGACGGGATGCCAGGACGAGTCCAACAATGCGCTTGCCAGGCGCAGAGGCAGAGGCAGAGGGAGGGCGAGTCGCATGAGCTATGGAGTGTTAGGGCAAACCGCACTCAGCATGGGGATGCGTATTAAATGCTGCAAATAGCTGGAGCCCCATTGCAGTGGGACAGCAGCAGCAGCAGCGGCAGCGGCAGCGTCTGGGGTTAACTTTCTGCAAATCCACAAAATGGCAGAGCCAAAACATGATTCGCTGACTTGTTGCTGTGTGTGTGTGTGTGCTGGCCATGTGTGTGGCAGTGCCATGAGTCAACGTCACAGGGACACATCCTCTTTCATGTTTTCGGCGAGCGGGAGAGCGGCAAAGGGGCAAAGGCAAACCTCAAACGAAAGCAAAGTTTACTCCCAGACATATGTGTGTGTGCGTGTGTGTGTGTGTGTGTGTGTGTGTGTGTGTGTGTGTGTGTGTGTGTGTGTCCTCTGCTTGTGTCCCGATTTTGTCAGTTGAAAAGGGTTCCGAAACATTTTTAAATTAATGATCAAAAAAGCAGCGACCAAAGCGCGTACAAAAATCGCTTAGGGGATGGCGACACACACCACGCGGAGAGAGAGAGAGAGAGAGGGTTGCCCCCACACCACCTTGGTTTGGTATTGGAAAATCGTTTTAATTAAATTTCGCGGCCAGTTGGCAATGGCAGCAAGCAGCCGCGAGCCGCGAGGCCCTCCAACAGCCCCCCCCCCACGAGCCACCGAAATGAGAGCAAAATGTACTGCATATTATTTATAATTATTGCCGCTCCCAGCCCCCCCCCGATTTGCAATCGAAGGAGCAATCAATCAAACACCATCGCGGCACTCAAAGCCACTCCCGATGGAGTTTTCCGCCACATTCTGTGGGACATTTCCGGGCTGGAAGCGAAGTTACAGTCCCAGGGCTGCTCCTCCCGGCCTGTGGCTGTGGCCTGGTGACATCACTGGCCGCCCATGCCGCTGAATTAAGTGGTTCGCTGTCTTGTTGCGGCATTTATGGCTGACATTCAAATAGATATTTGTGTGCACGAAGACGCACCAAGGCGCAAGTTGTGGTGGGCCCATTCGCTCCATGCGAATGTTTCGCTTTGTGTAAACGATCTGCTCCACGCGCTGATTGCAGCCAAACATGCAAGCGAAACCGGGCAGGGGTAGTAACGGTGGCATGTGGCATGCCACATATGTAAGACAGCGAAAGTTCCTTTTGTTCCGCTTTTCTCTCAGGCAATTTGTGTGCCAAAGCCAGACCCAGCCGCAGGGCTTCTGCCTTTTGTTTTCTCCATTCCAATTTCTCATTTATAATTATTTCAAATGTAAAATTTATTCACGCATTTCGCAGATTTTCGTTTGATTTTTTTGCTTCGTTTTTGACGTTTTTCTTGCCACTTTCCCCGCTGCCTGCCCAGCATTACGCATACGCACGGTGGCGCAGTGCCTCGTCTGGACTTTTGTTTGTTGTTGCTTTTGTGTTGTTGTGCTCTTAAGGCCACCAACGGCACTGCCTCGCACTCCACACAATTGTTTGTGCACTTTTCCTGCTCTCTTTTTATGGGCAAAAGTTCTCCCCTCCTGCCCATTGGCTGCTGTTGCTGTTGCTGTTGCTGCTGTTGCCTTTGTGCCTTTTGTTCGTGTGCAAGCGCTCGTTTTGTGGCCGCTTTGAGCAGCTGCTCCCTCCCCTCCCCGCCGCTCGCCTGCCCCGCCACTGACCGCTGCCGCGTATCCATCACGCTCCGAAGCGCGCACTCTCCCCTCCTGCACTCCCGCTCGAGCGTGTGCCAACATTTGGCCGCTGATGCGTTTTTAATTGTGTTGGTTTCCGCTTCGCTGTGACACGCTGCCCCCCGCCCCAGGGCTGTGGAGTGCTGCACAGATTGCCCGAGGCAATTGCAAGGCTTCAAACGAGCAGCAATCGCTGACTCGAGCCTGCGTGGGAGGCTGCAGCGACAATTGCCATGCGAGTCCTGCTGCTGCCTCTCCTGTGGCCCGCCTCAGACTCGTGCTTACAGTTCAAATTTCCCTTGCTGGAGCGGCAGCCTGCTGCATGCCACATATCTACTTTCACACGCTCCTCGCCGACAACAAAAGGCCTGCCTCGCTGGCCAGCGATTTTTGCTCATTAGTTTTGAATGCAACGCATTCCCCACTCCCCACTGCCCACTGCCCTTTGTCTTTGCTGTCCGCGCGCTAATAAACCAAACCCAGAACGTAACCTGAACCTCCACCGCAGCGAAGTCGGAGCTGCCGCGCTGGAGTCAATCATTGATGGCCACATCATCGTCAGCCATCAATCCGCGCGCGCTGCCATATCCCATGGCCAAATAATTAGCACCGCTGCACGGGCTGCACGGGACGGGCTCTGGCACCTTCCATGGATGGTTTCCCGGCAGGTTTACCCAAAGGAAGGAGCACACTCGGGGGCCGCGCAGCCCAGCGGAGCTCTCACGAATGTTCTTCAACAAATTGCAATTATAGACAATATATTTGTGGCAGCCAGAAGAAAGTCTTTCACAGATACAGGAAGATATAGCGACTCAAAGGTGCCATTTTCTACCAGTTTTAATCTCTCTTCGAGCTTGAAAATATGGAAAAATAGTTTCTTGGTTGGTGGCATTTATGCTTGAAAAATAATTAAAGGAATGCCATAGGTGCGAGAAGCAGAAGGGATTCCGAGGGTGAAATAATAATGGAATCAATCCACAGGCGAATTGCGTATCCAGTCTCCAGTTTCTAGTCAAATGTTTCACTCGTGAGTGAAGCGAAGGGCTTGCTGCGTGCACATTTTAGCCTTTAGGGAGCCAGGATTATGCGTGGCTTTGGTCTCGTCTGGAATGCGCTCGTCTGCCGCTTGATAAGAAAGCGAATTTCGTTCGAATTTGGGCGAACATTTCGCTTACGCGCACACACACGGGGACGGAGGAGACACACACTCAAAGGCAGACGATTGGCGGGACCACGGGGCGAATGAGTGAAAAATGTTATTTGATTAATTAATTTTCATTACAAACAGGACAAAATGCGAGGCACACGCAGAGAGGAGGAGCAGCTGCTTCCTTCGTCCTGTCCCTGTCCTGTCCCTGTCCCTGTCAGTCTTGCTGTCATTTATAATTTTAATCTCGCTTTGCAGTTTAGCTCAAGTTCGGGTTTAATGCGCATTGCTCTAGGACTGCCGCTTAGGCAGACATAAAGATCCTGCCACAATGCAGCGCCAAAGGACACTGAGAGCGGCGGCGGCGGCGGCTGCCGTGTAATTAAAAGAAATCTCGCATGCAGCCCACGGTGAAGGTTTCACCTGGCCACGGCCAAGTTTTGCTCACAGTTTTTTAATGGCTAATAAATCACTTTTAATATTAATAAAACATAAATCACGGCCAGCTAAGCAGCTCGAGGGGAGGGTAGGGCAGGGGAGCGGCTCGCGGATGGCTGGCAGGAAGTGCAGTTTCGTTTCGTGGCACCTTTTGTTCGATGGCATAAAGTTTGGGCTGAATGCGGCTCAGAGGCAGAGGCAGAGGCAGGCGCTCAAACGGGGGCAGGCACGAGGGGAATTTAGTTGGAATTTAATCCAAGGAGATCGGAGGCGGGAGGCGGGAGGCAGGAGCGTGAATGAATTTCAGTTAATTAATAACTCGACAAATCAGGCAAAAGCGCAGCCAGATGGAAAGCAAAGTGATTAAAAAGCAAATGCAATTGGATAAAATGGTAAATAAATGGCCAAATGCACAGCAATCGGCAACAGAAGCTGAGTTGCGAGTGGGGAAAAGCGTTTTACGAGTCATGAAATATAAAAAGCGAAGTGGCAAAATGTGTGCAGAAAGCGGGGAAGAAATGAATGACTGAATGCACGAACCGGCGAGACGACAAATTGATGCGAAAATGTACCAAATATTGCCCAAAATTGGGTGCATAAATCTATGATTAGTGTGTGGAAAAACGAACAACAAAATCGACAAGGAAATGCTGAAAGTTCTCTCTGATTGTGTGCCGCCAAGATCGATTCTTCTGCGGAGGCTGATCGGGAATAAACCCAAAGCCAAGTGATCGAAAAGGCCGTGCAGTCTCTCAGACTTCTGCTCCTTTGCTCATTGCCTGCCCCAACTGTCTATAATCCTTTGGGAAAACCTCACTGCGAACTCAAAGCAAATCATTTTCGAGTTTGCAATTAAGATTTGTGATTTCTGATTTCTGATTTGTGATTACCTGTGCCGCCGGTTCACGAAAACGATTTCAAAACACTCGAAAAAAAATGATGCAAAAACAATCGGAGGCGTTTTGTTTACTCTTTCACTGAACAAAAAAAGAAACGCCAAAGATTCGAAATACTTTTTGGCCGTTCGAAACTTTTGAGACAGTTCTCGCTGGATTTAGTTTTGTACTTGAAGTAGCTTGCACTTCCGCTTGGTTGTTTCTTGGTTTGGTTTTGTATTCTGGTTTGATTTGGATTTGATGTGATTTCAAGCGCTGTTCAATCAAACTGTTTTCGAATTTGTGCGACTTTGTAACGGCTCACGAGACGCCCCAGAGCTGAGGGAAGTTGCGCTTTGTGACTGAGCCAAACCGACGCGCTAGGAAGTTGCCCGAGCACTGAACCTGTCGCGCCAAGCTCTGCTCGCATTGGGCCGACCTAACACAACGCGCTCGTCCTTCGGCAGCACCGCTCGTGCCTGTCCCGCTGTTTCCTGTGCCCAGCGAAGCGGCTCGGGGCGAAGTCAGACGAATCCGATGACGAGACGAGCGGCACTCGCAGCTCGGCATTCCGGCTGCCCGAGCGGCACAGTGGCTCCGTAGGTGGGGGCGTCGGGCCGTTGGCAACATGTTGCCAGCAACATGCGCCCCCAGCAGACTGCTTCCACCTGTGCGGGCAGAAAGGTGTCCCGTGTCCCATGTCCCTCTCCGGTTTCTTACACTTTGACTGCATAATATTTTGGAATATCCCCAAACAGCGTCCTCTGGCTAGACTTTGTTTGCTGCTAATCGGAATGCGTTGGCATCTTGCTTATGCATTTCGAATTGATTCCGGAAAGGCTCCTTGGCCGTTTGCTGCCAGCATTGATTGTGGTTTTGGCCATTTATTGCTCCTCATGTGGGTTTCGCAGCAACTGATTTTCTTTTTTCTGGCCTAGCTGCAGGTTTCTGAACTCAATATTCGAGTGTGTTTGCCCTGGCTCTCGGCTGTAATGAAGATGAGTTTCAGTTCAGCTCTTTGGGGCACAGTATTTTGGTTGCAGTATTTATGAAGACTTCAGCTGTGGCTGAACGGTGGCGAGTCTTTGGTTTCTTCGCCTGTTTGAGTAATTCCTAAGGCTGTTCATTTGTTGACTTCTCTTACGGAGAAAAAGTGCCACACAAATACTCAAAGTACTCTCTCGGAAATATTACTACTTGCTCAGGCGGGAGTTGGACAAACCGACTCCACTTGACATTGCTCAGGTTACGATTAATTTCTTACAAATTGCTGGCAGTTTTAGTTCGAATTTGGGTACGTGGCAATTCAGAGAGAGTTTCGTAAAGCATTCGGTTGAGAATGTTTTGTTTAATGGCTGAAATTTGAGCTGCAAACTCAATGCGATCTCTGCGGCAGCGACGGACAACTAACGGACAGCGTTAACGGACAGCGAGAGTCTCTTGCAACACCAAGAAGAGAAAGAGAAAGAGAAGCATAAGGAGCACAGCTGTGAAGACTTGTCCTGCTTTAGCTTTATTTGCTGCTCATTTGATCCGATGATCGTCTGAGTTCTCCTTGCAGTTGCAGGAAGAACTCTAAAATGCACATGGAACATTGCGGGGAGAGGCGATAAATAGTCAAATATTTTGCGGCTCTTGCAATCAAAGTCACTCTGGCTGTGTGGAAGAGTCAGCTACAAGGTGCTTAATGTGTACCAGCCCCAACCCCTTTAACACACACACACACACCACACACACACATTTTGGCACATCACTTAGGCAAATCAAGGAGACCAATAAAGGCTGAAAGGCGGCAACACTTAGTCGCTCTCCTTCTCCTTCTCTCTCTCGCTCTCTCTCGCTCTCTGTGTCTGCTGGCGTCTTCTGCCTATCATAAGTCTCCGCCTGCAGAGCTCATGTGTGCTGTGCGGTGGGGCAGGGGGTGTGTGTGCGGTGGGGGGTAAAAGGATAGGTAAAAGCACTTTTGCGCTTGTTTTAATGAAATTCAATGCGTCGACGCAGGCCCCGGCGTCGCTGTCAACGTTCTGCGCTGCCTGCAAAAACCTTTTCACCAAATGAACACGAAAATGTTCATCAATGCTGTTGGGCTAGAGGGGGGAGGGGGGATGGGGGACTTAACCGAAAGTAACCAAAGAAACCCACTTTCATGCTCCATAAGTAAATTCATTTGGCACGCCTGCCAGCCTCCGCTCTTCGGGCTCAGGTGCCAGGTGCCAGTTCCACCCGTTCCACCCGTTCCGCTGCCCGTTCCACTTCCACCACCACACACCCGCCTTGATCTTAATGAAATGTCATCAACTTTGAGGTGTTTATTGCGCACACAGCGAGGGGCGGTGGGGGGTGGGGGGTGGGGAGGGGAAACAACAGTTGCAGAGACTAGAAAGGAGGGTGGGTGGGAGGCAGCGGCGAAGGGTAATGGCAGAGAGGTTGCCGCAGAGAACCCTTTGAGGGACAGACCCGAGACCGAAAGTAATCTTTGAGTCTACGCTCGCACCCTCTCGCTCGCACCCTCTCGCTCGCACTCGCACTCGCACTCCCTCGCTCCCTCTCGCTCCCTCTGGCTGCAGGTATGCGGTTGATTGTGGCAGCAGCCAAGCGGGAAGCACATTTTCATGTATCATAAATTGTCCAACACTTAAAAAGTGATTACGTCTGCGTGTTCCACGGGGGGTGTCCCCCTCCTGCTTCTGCTCCTGCTCCTGCTCCTGCTCCAATCCAATCGAGGACATCAATTCATATTAGATATAGTCAGGCACAGCTTAGCACTTTAGATAAACAATTTTGCGCAAGTTGTTAACTTTTACGATGACTCATTAATTTCGTAGATTCTCCACTTTCGGTTTGTAAAGGGAAAACGGGACACGAGTGGCGGGGGGACGCACCGCTCGGCTGTAGTTTCTGCTGAATTGTTGTTTGACAAAAGTTGTTTGTCGATTTTAATGATGTGACACTAAACACAGCTCTCCGCAGCCCCAAAGTCCACCCCACAAACCCGAACCCAAACCCAGACCCCAACCGAGACCCAAGCAGAGCCATCAGCAATGTGATTTGCTTTTGTTTCTGCTCGAAACTTTGGCATAACAGCGCCATCCATCCACTGGGGACCGCAATGAGCAGCGAAACAATAAGCAGCCAAGGACTAGAACTGCCGCCAGCCTCATCATTATGGACAAAGGCAATTCCAGATTAGGGTTTCGTTCGGCTCCAGCGCCCAAGGACGACGCCAGCACACGTGTGGCCGCCGCTGGCTAATTAGCAAGGAAGTTGCCGCAGCAAATGTCCAGAAATTTGAAGCAAGTTCTTGGGCCCAACGCCGAAAAGTGTTCGCTGATCTTTTGCCCCCTCAGCTGTACGTGTGTTCCCAGTGCCAATATTTCCCAGAAGGCCACCTTTGCCCTCACAGCAATCAGCTGTGATTGAGGCTACGCGCTCTACGCTGCCCACACAAAGGACACGGACACTGTGCCTCCGCCCACCCTCCTCTGTTGGTGTTGTCGCGGGCAAATCGCTACAAAATGCAACTACTTAACAGCGACAACATTTGTGCCGTGTGTTGGCCAAAGTGAGGAGTTTCCATTGAAAAGCAACCAGCCAGTCACGCAACAATCATTTGGCCTGGGCCAACGTCGGACACAAACCAGCAGCCACACTTTGGGCCTGTCCGTCAGTGGGGGGCCAAGTCCTGGCTGGTGTCTCTGCTCCCGCCCATGCTTTATTATTTCTTATTGAATAATTATGGGTCATTTGTGAGCGGCGACGTGGTGGGCGTGGCAGCGATACCATCTGCCCCCCCCCCAGTGCCATGGCATGCCAGCGGCAACTCGGAGCTGTGGGCACTGCGGGCACTGGCCCGTCGCTTCACGTGCTTATCTTGTTTCCGTTACTTCATTTCAAAGTTAATGACTACTTTTAATGCCCGAGTCGCAGGACAGGACTGGGGCTTCAGCTTCAGCTTCCAGACAACCAAATTGATTAGGTTTAAAGGGCGGCCACACACCAAATCAGGGACACAAGGGAGTGCATTAGGGGCAGGAGAGGACAGGAGAGGACACCCCAAGCCTCTACATTAAAAGCGAAAATGTTTTATAAATTGAAAGTCACGCAACAATTGATCGGGCAGGACCTTCGCTCACAGCGAAAGCGAAAGCAGACACCGACCAGCGACCAGCGACCACATGAATGTCGGACAGCAGCAGCCAGCCAAGAGCCGTCGGAGGCAAATGTTATTGAATCATTAACACCTGAGCAGAGCTGATGCCATAAAGTTGATTAGAAGTCACTTAAGGGCCGCGGATGTTCCCGGTTTATTACAATTTGTAACGAGAGACCGGACGACCAGACCCCCGACTGGCCCCACATTAGCGCTCATAAAATATGCACCAGTCGCGTGTCCGTTTCAAATAAAATACACTGGAACCCCGCATACCGAGGACCAAGGGTCCTGCCAGGTGGCAAGCGGCGGGCATTCCGCTCGAATTGGACACAGTCCGCAGAGCAGACAGCGTTCTGCGGCTCGAAGTGAGTGCCACACGAAGTAAATTAGTTGCAAAAATAGAAATAGAAATGGAAATAGAAATGGAAACTCTACAACGAGCAAAACGCGATTATGATCCACACTTGAGCGTGGAACTTGATTGCGGAGTTGAAACTTGATTCAAACACTTCGGCAGCTGCCATAAAAAGGCGCAGAAATGTTTGAAGACAAACCTCTGGGGCCAAACCTCTCAGTCGAAAGAGCAGCTGCTGGGATTGTGGCTCCTTGTGAGCTTCATCCCAGCTCTGCAGATCGTTGGAGCTATCTCTACAGCGTCCGGTCAGCGGTAATCCTCGAGCACAACGCAAATGTGATGGCATCCGACCAATCCCTGTCCCTCTCCCGCTCCCTGTCCCTGTTGATATTATGTATTCTCCGTGGAGCAGCCATCACATTGTCCTGGCCCGCGTCCAAGTGCAGGAGCAGTGTGACAGGGGCGGAGGGGCCAGCTGGTGGGCGTTTTTTTAATGCTGCCAACAACTTTTAAGTAGCACAAAAATGACGCAAGACAGACGACGAGACGTTGGCTTTGGCGAAGGCGAAACCGATGGGGTTGAGCCTCAGGTTGCAGGTTGAGGGTTGGAGGTTGAGGGTTGAGAGTGGAGTTTTGAGAGTGGCTGCGACTACGTCGACGCACGCTTAAGCATAAGTACTTCCGACTTTAAAAGGATGTCACATCCGGTCTCGCTTCTGGAGCGTGAAGCGCAGACTGGCGACGCGATAAGAGGTCGGGGCCCCAGCGCACGAAAAGGAAAAGGAGCCCGAGACCAGAGACCAGAGTCAGCCCTGGGCAGGGCAGGGGACTGTGGGGGCGACCACAATTTAAGGTGCAACAGTTTGACAGGCTTAAGCCGTTCGTCCTGCACCTTCAGTGGGTCCTGCCTGGCACTAGGAAAGCTACGACGAAAGCTGCTTAAGGGGCACACTCGTTGGCCAGTGTGCCCGTATAAGAATCTTAGGGGCAAACGGCTTAAAGTCCAGCAGCAAACGTTCACATTCGAGCGACTCAGGTGTCCAAGGGTGACGGCTCGGGCTTGGATTCGTGAATAATTCAATTACCCAACTGAAGGCAGAGCACTTTGGATGTTCCATGGTGGAAAAAAGGAGTTCCGAATAGTTCCTGGAACATGCTATGCCATGGATGCTATGTGGAACCCATCTGTGGATGCTATGTGGAGCAGTGTGTCAGCAGTGGAGAGAGGGGGAGGGCGGCTGCACATCAATGGATGTGGAATGGCAAGATACAGCCACAGATTGAGATGAGAACGATAACGATGATGGAGTTGTTGTAATGAGTTTTGAGAGACAATGCCGACAATCCTGATGCCGACATTTATGCAGTTAGACACAACAATAACGGCAAGCGGCGCGATGGACGGCAGCGAGGCAAAGCGCAAACAATGAATGCAGGCGAAATTGTTGCAGAGGCGAGGCAGAAGCGCGACTGTGACAATAGAAATGTGCCTCCTGCCCACATTCGCATCCGCCTTTGCCGCCTACACCTCCTTCAGCTCCGTTTTGCAGCATAAAAAGCAACCAAGATTGATGAAGAAGAGCCAAGCCACACAGCAAAAACAATAAAAATGTATCCAAGGCAGGAATCGGATACACAATCAAAAAAGAAAACAAAACAAAACCAGAAAAGAATAGAAAAAGAAAGAGAAACACGTTAGTGTCTGTATCTATGACAATCTGTGTGGCAAACAATAAAAAAAGAGAAGAGCTCGAAGCTCGAAGGCAGCAAAGGCAAAGGCAAGGCAGAGGCAGAGAGAGAGAGAGAGACAGCGGCAGCGGCAGAGAGACAGCGGCAGCGGCAGAGAGACAGCGGCAGCGGCAGAGAGACAGCGGCAGCGGCAGCGGCAGAGAGAGCACAGGCAGCGGGACAAAGAGAAGAGCGCAGAGGAACCGCCAACGGGGAACGACGAAGAAGAAACGGAACGAATTGGGATCGGCTTGGGTCTCGGGCAATGTGGCAATGGGCAGTGGGGGATTGTGGATTGTGGATTGCAGATTGGGGATCGTGGGCAGGGAAGGGCAACGAACAATACGCCTGACAAAAGTGGAGTCAACTGCAACGGCTGCATGCTGCACGTTGCACAATGAGGGATAGGCCAGCGACAGGCAGACAGAGAGTGAGAGAGAGAGAGAGTCAAAGAGGGGGGACGGAGGGTTAGGTTCTGGCACCGCATAATATGTGTAAAGCCAAAAGGATTTGTTATTCGAAACCGAGCGAAAAGATAAATAAACAAAAGAAGATTCCTCTTCTCGTTCTCGTTCTCGTTCTCGTCTTGCTGTGCCATGTGGCCACCAATTCCCTCTGCTCCCTGTCCTCTCCTCTCCCTACGCTCTTTGCCGTTGGTGGGTGGCAGGTCAGGACAGTGGAAACAAAGACCCAAAGGAGAGACAGAGAATGAGAGAGAGAGAGGCTGGGAGTGGGGAGTGTGGGTTGGGGGGGATGTAACAAAACCAGGAAAAAATACCAGAAAATTTTTAATAAGTGCCACAATGCAGCGACAGAAGGAACGTGAACTGAGAGCGGGAAACACACAGAGGGAGAGACAGAGAGAGACAGAGAGAGAGTGAAAGAGTGAGCAGGCAACAGCAATAATGAATGCTCGGACACACACACACACACACACACATGTGTCCCTCTGTGTGTGTGCGATGCATTTAGAAGCCAGCCAGAGGCCAAACACCAAAATCCACCATGGCGACGGCAACGGCAACAGCGACGTCCACGTTGACGGGATGTCAACCAAAACGTTTGAATGACATGCAAAAGTGAGAGGAAATACAAATTGTTGCATTCCCCCCTGCCCCAGCGATACCCCCAACCACAGCACCATTCGTAGTAGTTGTTGTTGTTCTTGTTGTTGAATAAATTTTATTGCAGCTGATGTTCCTGTGGCTCCTGCAGTATGTTGGCGATGTTGTTGTTGTTGGTTTTTGTTGTTCTTAGTTGTTGTTGGTGTAGTTTTTATTGGTATACTTTTATTTTTGTTGTTGTAGCTGCCATTATTGTTGTTGTAGTTGTTGCTGATGAAGTTTCGGGCGACGTTTTGTAAGATTTACTTGTTGAAATGCTGTTGTTGTAACTTTCTTGTTGTATTTTAAGTTGTTGGTGTTGTTGTTGTAACTTTCTTGTTGTATTTTAAGTTGTTGGTGTTGTTGTTGTAACTTTGTTCTTGTATTTTTAGTTGTTGGTGTTGTTGTTGTAACTTTGTTCTTGTATTTTTAGTTGTTGGTGTTGTTGTTGTTGCTTTCTTGTTGTATTTTAAGTTGTTGGTGCTGTTGTTGTAACTTTGTTCTTGTATTTTTAGTTGTTGGTGTTGTTGTTGTAACTTTGTTCTTGTATTTTTAGTTGTTGGTGTTGTTGTTGTAACTTTCTTGTGGTATTTTTACAAGTTTTTTGTGATTAAAATTATAATTATTTGCTCATCTCCGTATTTACTTGAACTCCTACTGCAAACACGAGGGGCACAAGGCCTTCATCAGCGTTAAAGAGACCACCATGATCAGGATTACAAGAACATAGGATAATATTCTGGCAGGTCCCCAACGAGGTTTTGGCTTTACTTCTTCTGGGGCAGTGTCTGCCTGCTGTCGTAGCTTTCTGCATCTTTTGTTGAGTCTGGACTGCAGTTTTGCATCGATCAAGTGGTCCAGCGTGGCCTTGCTGATGTACCCGGGGAGCTTTGGCTTTCCACGGGCAGGCATGTTGCCGGTAGAATCGATGACTGGAACTTGTAAAATATAAATTGTAGAATTTGAATTGTACGAATGCCTCGACGACACAACTGTGACTGTAAGTTTGCTAAAAAACACTTACAAGGCCTACCAGGAGTGTCCCCAAATAGCATACAAAATGATGAAGGTGTACTCCTATTGGGTTGCATACTTTGCAGATTGAAGTGGAAGAGTCCACGTGCAGATTTTGAGAGTTATCTGCGACTCGTGTGCCCCGCACTCGCCTCCCTCTGAGCCGACAGCTTCCATTGCTCCACTCCAGTCTGCTCCATTTCCACTGCGGATGCGGCAAGGCAAGTCGAGGCATGGAAAGCATATTTGGGCTCGCTGCATTTCGAAATAAAACCATTCTAAAACTGGGGCGACTCCTCCCCTCCTTGCAGCACCCCTCCCAGTCCCCGTTCCCATGGCAATCTTTCGCTTTGGGGTGGCCTGCTGCAATAAAAAACGAAAGCAAACAAAAGCTCTGGCCACGGAAAATGCAAAATGCGAAATGCAAATATTGTAACAAAAATAAAGGAAACACAGGGACAGGGGATGGGGGATAGGGCAGGGTCAGGGATGGTGCAGCCAAACCGGCAAACGGAATTGCAAAATGAAAACAAATTGTCCACAATTTTAATAACTCACATTTTGCGGCAACGTTTGGCGGCAGTTTGGAATTAAAAGCCACAGACGCAGACACCGACACAGACACCGAAACGAAGGGGCACAAATTGTAACTGAGAGCCATGGAAGTCGCATCAGGTGTCTTCTGCAGCAGGGAATGGCACCAGCTCTTCCCTGTATTTATTTATATTTTGTATTTATTTTTGCTCGACAGGCAACAACTTTCACTGGCTAAGGGAGAGACTCCAGAGTGAAGCAGTTCTTCGGCAGCTAATCGCTTGGATTCATGGAGGAGCTCTTCGCAGTCTTCTGGCATCACACTCTGCACACCGCTTTGTGCACTATTTACCTTCATTTACAGCCACGTTAAAGCTTAAACAAATATTATAGCGGCAGCAGCGTGAGCCCCGAAGTGGTGGCCACAGGTGACGAGCATTTAATGGAATCTGAACATGCTTATTGGGCACACAACACAAAATTAAATATCGAGAGGCAGAGGCAGAGGGAGAGTTTTTTTGTACAGCGCTTGACCCGCTTAATGCCAGCATGATTTATGTACATATTTAATACACATTTGTACATAGCTATTTATGTATTTATGTACACAGATAAATACATATGTGGGGCAACCTTTTTTGCAAAAATAATCAAAGTAAAGCGAACAAAATGATTGAAACTGCGCGGATAGTAAAATATTCATGTTTGATTAATGCAAGGAGTACAAACACCGACGCGGACACACCCACATGGACACGGAAAGGCACACGGACAGGCAAACGGACAGGCAAACGGACAGGCAAACGGACAGGCAAACGGACAGGCAAACGGACAGGCAAACGGACAGGGGTACGGACAGGGACTGTGGACGTTGGACGTTGGACTTTGGACACGAAACCACAAGCACATGTTGACTGTTTGCAGAGAGATTTTGATGCAGTAGTTGCAGCGTTTCAGTTTTTTCACTTTTCACTTTGTTGTTTGGCTGCTTGTTAATGTTGCAAAATTATACAATTAAATGGTGCACGAATGCCACAAACAGGAGCAGCCAGCACCAAATATTCAGCTGCCATCGAGCCCAGCCCACCAAGTTTACCTTTTGCGGTCCCCCCGCTGCCACAGTAATACACCCAGCACTCCCTGGTAATTGCAGGACTCTAATGATGCTCTCTACCGTTCAATTTTCAATTTAATTAACGCTCCATTTTGGCCCATTTCGTGCCTGGTTCTGCATCGACCATCCAATTGGTTCTGAAATCTGCACCCAATTGCCGCTGCAGCTTCAACGATTTGTTGAATTGTTTTCACATTTGGGAGCGTAATCGAATGCTCCACATGGAGCTGCCAAGAAGCTGCACTTTGCAGGTGTGTCGTGCGAGAGTCCCTCGCCCTTGCAGAAAATTATTCAATTATGAACGAATTGGAAAGACAATGTGGAGCGAGGCGAAAGTGCCACAGCGGGGTGGCTGCTAAAGCCAACACAAATGCAATGAATACAAAGCCAAACATGAATGCAAACTGGAGCAGGCAAATAAATGTGTGTGCCATCGGGAGAGAGAGAAACTTGCTCCTGCACATATCAGACTTAAGCGCACATTAAATCTCATTGAACGGAAAAAATAATGTTCTTAGAGCAACATCATCATCGCCACTAGTCCCTCTCCGCTGTCCGTCCAAGCTCATCCCCGTCGAGCCAATAACTTGAATGTTTGCGGAGTGGGCAGAGGGCAGCGGATGGGCAGACGGTGCGCGGTGCGCAGGCCAACATCAATTTAAAATCATTTAATAAATTCGCACTAAATTTCAATTCCGTTTTCATTAAATGCCACATAAATTATACGAACTGTGATGGGTTGTGTGTCGAGTGGGGGGGAGGGCTGGGCGGCTGTGTGGGGATTGTCAGCTGGGGGCAAGGCAAACGAAGTCGCGGGCTCCCATATTTCGTATGCGCGCCATTTGGCGCCCGAAATGCTTTTCATTTTGGTAACATTCATCGCTTGTTCTGCTCGCTCTCGCGAAGCCCAATAAAATGTACACCCCAAAGCCCGAGCAACTGGCAACAGGAAACGACAGCAAGGGGCACAGAAGTGGCCGATGACTGTTGGAGGCTCAAAATGTGGCAGTGCCAAAGAAAAACTGTGGGATCAATCTGCAGAAACTTCTTCCACGAAGAACGAATAAATTTAGTAATTCCCAAAAATGATTTCTATGAATGCTTCAGCTAGAAATTCCCAAACGAACTTCGCAGATGAACATTTTTTACCTAATTCCGCTGCCGATTCCGGGACTCTCTTTTAAGGACCAAAGCAGTTCGTTGTTCTCCATCCACTGCGCTTTGTTGTTGTTGTTGCTGCGTTTGTCGCTGTGTCGCAACTCCACTGCGCCTTGCCTCATTGCCCAAAAAGTGTTCATTTCCTTTGCGGCGTGTTATCATCGCCACTTCCGGCGGCAAACGTTGGGAATGTCTAGAAGGGGAGTGCGGATGGGGATGGGGATGGGGATGGGGATGCTGGCGACGTGTGTGTGCGTGTGTCTGTGTGTGCGAACAAATAACCAAACTTGAAGGCTTTGACTTGAAGGCATCGACAGAAGCCAAAGCAGCCGCAATGAAAACAAAGGGAACTTTAACCTGAACTCCTTTTCGGGCTTCCCTTCGGGCAACTTAGCAATTCGCACTTGCCACCACCCCTAGTGCCTGTCGCCCTGGACAGCATTCTATGCACCGACTATGCCAGCCAGCCAAACTCTCAACTTCTTTGACGACCTTGGCTGGCAGGAGTGGCTCCGCAGGCTCCGCAGTGCCGGAAAAGTGAAATAAAATGAAACTTTAGCCTCTCCTTTTTCGCTCCTCTCCGCTCTCCACTCTCCTCGCTCCTCTCCGCTCTCTTCGTTCTGCTTCACTTCGCTGCAACGGAGTGCAAACACAATTTGAATGCTGCCGCTGCCATCAAATCGAGTAGAAAACATCTCCCAGAGCCACCACAGCTGCTCCCCGCCACTGCCGAGCGCACAGTCTGGCAGGAGAGGGGCGGTGTGGTGGTGGCTGGGAAAAACTTTTCACTTAATCGCTTTTCGTTGCGTTCGAATGAAAACAAACAGAGCTAATTAGACTTTATCTACTTGTCCTCCTTCGATCTCCCCCGGCTGTCGGCTGTCTCCCACTTCTTCTGCTCGATTCAACTAGTTGTTCGCATGCATGGCACAAAGCAGGGAGACTCTGCCAATAAGTGGCGAAACTTTGTTGACCATGAACTTGAACAGTTCTCCAGGGGCTTTATTGAATGCGAGAGCAGCTACCCCCCAATCCACAACTGACTAATTGTAGTGCCTTGAGAGTCCCTACTTTTGGTCAGAGTATTGCTGGTTATTCACTACGAAATTGCATGCAGTGTTCCAGTTGCGTTGTCTGCTTTGCACTTTACCGTTGGTTGTTGTCCACTGTTGTGCACGCTCTGCTCATAGCTGCGTCATTGCAAGTGCTGGCGTGAGCGTGCGTGGGGAGAGCGAAGATCAAAAGGGAGACGGCAAGCGTGTTGCTCCGCAGCCACTTGCTTGGCTAGAGCGAGAGAGAGCTAAATCGAGAGAGAGCTAAATCGAGAGAGAGCTGCAGGCTACAAAGCTACAAGTTGCAGGGTTGGTTCGCGATGCTCTCAGAGTAGCTGTTTTATGGAAGTTATGGAAATACGAGTAAATGGAAACAATTTGTTTATTGCACTTTGTTTTTGGCAAAAAGAACTCAAACAAACCCAGAGATCACAAGCGAATTTTTGGAAACTTTTCAAAGTTTTTATTTGGATTCAAAGCGGCAGTCGCAGTCCCAGTACGATGCTGCTGCCAGCTTGTCACACCTTTTTCAGCACTATCAGAATACCAACTCCAACCCCCCACTGACAGACAGACAAACAGACAGACGGACAGACCAAGACTATGCCAGACGCCCACGCAAGTATTTCTGGTGGTGGGTGGGGGACGGGGGAGAAATGTTTTTGCGCATTTTGTAGCCGCGTTTTTCAAATACACTTGCGACATTTGACAGCTCGACTGTCAGTGCAATATGTGGTGTTGTATCGCTGCTGGTATTGGTATTGGTGTGTGTTGCATGTTGATTTTCGAGTTGTTTCGTTGTGCCCCGTGCTCCAGCCATGTGCCACAGCCAGCGGCATTCACTCACGTGGCACTGCCATTGCCAGCAAACAGAAACAGCGACGGGCGACGGGCGACGGGCCACGGGCGACCCTGACGCTGACGCTGAAGCTGGCTTCACTTGTAAATAAATTTGCATTTTTGTCAATTTTGATGGCGACCACACAAACACACCCAAACACACACGCAAGCAGCTACGCAAAAACACACACCGAAAGAGAGGGACAAAGACAATGCGCGAGAGAGATAGAGAGAGAGCAAAGAGGGAGAGTGAGAACAAATACACAGAGGCACGCATGAGTGCATGGAAAGTATGTAAAGTTTATTCATGTACGAGCGCACCAGGGAGCAGGCGATACGCCGACCAGGGCTGCAGCGCGAGTAACAGTTGGGATCAGCCGAAGCGAACTCTACACTTAGGGTCTCTGCGCCTCAGATCCTTCTCTTCCGAGTTAGAAATTTCATTCTCTTAGCCCTGAGACCTGCTGATTGCCCTTCGGTTCAAATGTTTGATTATATCACCTCAAAGAGACTCCTCCTGCCCAACCGACAGCTTGCCATTGAATTGTATTTTGCTTTTTTTTTGTTGCTGTTGCTGTGTAACCCTGCTGCTGTGGTCAAAACTCACGGATAACGGTTTCCCCCCCCCACACCCTTTAACAGGCAGCACTGAGCAGGGGACTGACTCTCTGGTCATGATCGACTGGGAGGGGGGAGACTGGACTAGGGGGCAGGGGCTAGTGGAAGAGAGGGACTGCAGCCCACACAGCGTGCAGAGTGAGAAAAATTTGTGTTGGTGAAATAGTCACAAAGTTGCTGACTGCGTTTTTCGGTCATCACTTTGTCGTCATTCTTGTGGTTGTGCCCTGCCCCCCCACCTCCCCTATTGTTGTTGTTCCTAGCTGCTGCTGCTGCAGTTGTTGTTGTTGTTGCCTAAACACTATTATCGCTGCTTTGTGGGCGGCTGTGCTGCTGCTGCTGCTGCTGTGTGTCTGTCTCTGTGCTGTTGAAGGTCTTTGTTGGTGTTACCAAAAATTAATTTGCATAATGGACAGACACACACACACACACACGAGCACAACATTAAACATTAGCGCAGGTTTTGTGGGCGGTTGTGGAGCGCAGGGGGCGTGGCATGCAGACCAACATTGCTGGCATATTTCTGCACACATTCGTCGTCGTCGTCGTCATCGTCGTCGGTGGAGTTGGCGGTGGCTGCGGCGCATACAAAGCAAAGTAAATTTGTTAAATCTGAAATAAAATCAAAAAATAATAAACACACAGAGAGAGAGAGAGAGACAGACACACACGCAATGTCCTTCTGGTCATGTCCCTTTTTTTGGGTCATTTATTAACACTGGGAATGCCAGTGTTTGCTTTTTGCATTTTACATTTTTGATTGCAACTGTCCACCGCCCACCCCCCAGTTGCTGCTCCTTCGACCCCTTCAGCCGAGCAATTAATTGAAAATGTTCTCGTATTTATTTAATTGTGTGTTGAATTATAAAACAATCCACAAAAGATGACCGATTTTCTCAGTAAATATATTCTCAGGTAGTTTAGATCTTTGGCCTCAGGCTTTGAGCGCCTTCCAAGGTGCCTGGGGGAGCCCGTTCATTGATTTGTGGCTGCCACAATCGATGTGAGTTCGTTGGGCAAGAAAAATGTACAAATGCTGGAGGCAACTTCACTCTTTGTTGCTGTTTTTCCAACATAATTTTGACTTTACATTGTCGAGCCTTGAGTCGATTGATTCGGGCTTACGCTTTAAGTTCTCCCTCTTTAAGTCTTCTTGCAGCACTCCAGCCCCATGGGATCTCCATTTTTCCTCCAGTTGCATATCCTTCGAGTGTCTATGGTCGTGGCGTGGCCCAAGGAAGTGCTTTGAATCTATGTTGCAGCTACTTAAACTTAGTTGGCCAACAGTTTTTAGCACTCTTTTCTTTCCCCCTGCTGCTGCTGCTGCTCCTCGGGTTGTCTCCCAAAAACTTTGATCATAATGGAATGGAATGGAATGGAATGGGACGAGCGGAGCTGGCCAGCGAGTGTAAAGAAATTGCCACATAAACATAACAATAAAATCCAATAGAAGGCTGCCAGAGGACGATGATAATGGGAGCGGGCGCAGCTTAAAGTACCGTTATGGCCCGCCTCGACCACGGACTGGAACAGCTGGAACGGCGGAAACGGAACCGACTTACGCGACACGCTCAGCAAAAAAAAAAGAAGGCGAATCTCGGCTCAGATTTGAAATTACTCAGCAAAAGTTGAAAGTTCAGGGAAGCGTGTGGCAAGTGGCAACTGGAGGGGCAATGTTACACTTTTAATCACAGACAGCAGCAAATTCTGCTGTGTGTGTTGTTGCTTTTGTTGCTGTCATGTTAATTCCCTCGTAATACCCATGTTCATTATGTTAAACACTTAGCCAGGCCCTGTCTGCGCGTGCGTTTGTGTGTGTGGCACATTCGAGCTATTGTCAGCTTCGTCATTCATTTGTCGCCTTCCACACTCCACACTCCACCCCCGCCACCACCCAACAAACAATAAATGAAAGTGTAACACACTAATTAGTATTGTATGCGATTCATAATGATAACAGTAATTAACATGCGTCTGTGTGTGTGTGTGGTCTATGTGTGTGCGGCAAGACGAGCCTTGGACGAGCAGAGAGCGCCCTCTGCTGTTCATTATTTATGCGTTTATGCGTGCGAACATATCGCGTATATGTACGAATGGGTTCTTCGTTGCATTTTGCTTGCAAAATATTTCCCTTTCTTGTGTGATTTCTAACCACAAAGTTCATGGCTTCCCAGCTGTTTCTGCCTTCATAATGCTGCTTAAATTAGTTTCAATCACTCGTAAATTTCTTCACCATTTCATATTTTATTTAATATTAACCACAGCAACACTCCACGCATTTTATTTACAGCTCCTTTGATTTGTATCTTTATTTTGATCCATTTTGGATCCTTTGTTTGCGATCTTCCCTGCCGCATGTGCCTGTTTTTTGCGCATTTCACTGTTGTTGGCAGTTTTCTTGCTACGTGTACACACACACACACACACACACACACACTTTGGCAGCTTCCTGTGGGACAGGCATATCCTTGCCGCATGCCCCGCTCCCTGTAGCCACCTTAGGCGCTTGTTTATTGCCCAAGTGTTGCCAGTAAGGACCCAGAACACACACATACACGCATATAAGCAAACATTTACACATCAGCACACCACACACACACACACACACTGGCAGAGGGGGGACTGGGGGGCCTGGGGGGCCTGGCGCATTTTGATTCTCGCAGGATGCCATGTCATGTTTTCATTATGCTCATGTGTCTAAACAATTATCCTGCAGGCATAATTATGGCTGACGTTTATAAGCTTTGACACTTTCGGTTTTCGGTAACATGTCGAGCCACTCCCACTCCCGCTCCCGCGAACCCCGCACCGCCGACCAGCCCCTGAAGTGGAGATTTAAAGTGTTGGCTGCCGGCAGAGTTGCCGCTGCCTTCATATCGAAATGATTATAACTAATTACGATGCACTTAGGCTATGGTTAGAGCCGAGCCCGCTGCTCCTTCGCCACCAATCGGGGCCACACCCCAGCCCAGAGCCACCACCCATGGACATGCCACAGCTGCTGCTGCTGCTGCTGCTGCTGCTGCTGCTGCTGCTGCTGCTGCTGCTGCTGCTGCTGCTGCTGCTGCTGCTGCTGCTCCTGCTCGCTGTTTTGGGTGAAAAATTACTGGCAGGGCAAAACTTATTTTGGCGTAAAATTGAAAAATTCTTTTGTATAAGGAATTAAGAGCAAGTTGATTCTTTGTTTTCCGTTTCCGAGTCTCCCTGCTGCTCCTCTTCGCCTCTCTCGTTTTTTTCCTCTGTGTTTCCTCTGTGTGTCTTTTGGTTGGCCGGTCTTCGGGGGGCTCCCCACTCCTGTGGCTTCCTGAAGTAACTGACGCGATGCGATGCGACGCGATGCTGCGACTCGACACGACTCGCTCCCTGTGCCTCGCGCCCCGTTATTTTATTATGCAAGAAACAAAAGTTTCATTTGTTTGTCCCGTTCTTCGTTAAGAAAAACCATCAATCATTCGCGTGTTGTGCGATGTCCTCCAGGACGACTACGCAGAGCAGCCAAAGAAAGCGCAGCCAAGCAGCTAACAGCAAAGATACCCCCAGATATGTGCAGGCGGGCGGGCGGGCAGGCAGGGCACGTGAAATGGAAAGAAGTCGAGCGGCGGCGACAACAAAAATGTTTCATTTTCACACACTAAACAAATTGCATGCCGACAGAGTGAAGTGTCCTCCTCCTGTCTCCGGTCTCCAGTCTCTCGCAGCCGCAGCCACTGGCCTGGGCAACGCATTCCGGTGGCCTTCTTCTTCAGCTAGGTGGCAAATAGTTTCCATAATACGCTTCGCTGCTCTGCGCTGCTGCCGCAGCACGCTGCCTGACTTCACTCACGTCTGCTTGGGCTTACACACATTTAACCATGCAGGATTCCAGGCATAGCTGCCCCGACTAGGAGCTGCCAGCTGCACCAGAAGCTGCCAGTTTCAAGCACTTGAGACTCCATCTGCAAGTAGATCGTTCCGGGCATTAATTGATAAAAGGAAGAGTTTCACTCATTGATATTGATCCGATTAGACTGGGATTTGGCAACCAGTTTGAATTACAACAAACAGCCAGAAGTTCACACAGCACGAGCACACTTTTTGGCGACTTTGCGTCCAACTGAATGAACTTTCTAGTCGGACAGATTTGAGATTCGTTGCTGCATTTGCATGCGAACATCCTTAAGCCGCCTTTGGCAGCGTAAGCGGATTATTTTGCTGATGATTTTGACCCAATTCCAAGTCTCCAACTGCAGGCAGATCTTTTGTTTCGCAGTTTGGGCTTCAAGTGTTTGGTTGGTCGACTGCCAATTGAAATTCATGTTTAAGCATTTATCCATTTCACCTTGGCACCGCCATTTGACCTTCAGGGGCAGACAGTGAGCGCCGCAAATTCCACACAGAGAACGCAGCTAAGCTGAAGGCAGCCCGATGCCCGAACCTGAAACCGAAACCGAAACCAAAACCGAACATGGGGGAACATGAACCTGTTCCTGGTTTCTGGTCTGTTCTGCGTGGAAGCAATTTATTTTGCAACTAATAGCGCTCCACCCCCTGCCACACCCCTTCATCTTTTGCCAACCCCCCCGCCCCGCGCTCACTCCGGCACACCGTCTCACCGTCTCGGCTCGACACTTGAGTCATGCAACTTAAATTTATAGAAGCACATTAAACTTTTAAATGATAAATTGCTGAATATAATTTACGTTTCCCACTCAAATGAGCGGTGCAAGTGGCGAACGTGGTATTGAGTGGGCGGGGGGTGGTGGCGTCGGAATTCTTTGCATAGTGCTGGGGCGGATAAGCAAAGGTTGCAGGGGTGCGGGGTCCATTTCTCCTCACTCAAAGTTGACGTCGTGGCAGGCCCAGTTAATAACTCTTGGCGCTATTTCCTTCGACTGTGCCACTGCCAGTGGCTCGAGGAAGGTGCTGGTGGTGCTGGTGGTGGGGGGCAGTGGTATCGCTGCTTAATATGCACGCAATGTCGGCGTAAATGTTTGTTGATTAGTGTGTCCTTAGTTTTTAGTGCCTTCCGATGGCGGGGCCAAACAGCGATGGAAACTGACGAATGCGTTTCCGTTTTACACATTGTTGGGTTTTGGCTGGGCGGAGGGGGAAGGTGGGGAGGTGGGGTGTCTGCTGGCAGCACTTCATATTCATGCTCATTGACAGCACGCTAACGGCATATAAATTGACAGTTATTCGCGTGCCAGCGACACAGACAGCAACAGAGAGAGAGAGAGAGAGAGAGAGAGTAAGTGAGAGCGGGAGCGGGAGCAGCTATTACTATCTGTTGGCGCTCTCCTGCTCTCTCTCACTCTCCATCTCTTTGCCGCGTCTGTTTCCGCATACGTCAAAGCAGAAAGTGCCTCTGCCCCTCTTAAGCTCTCTTCACTTTATTTTTGTGCACACTTTCAAGCGGCAAAACCCTTTTGCGATGGTTCAGCCGAACTTTAATTGGCAGCAGTGCAAGCGCGGGCTAAAGGGTATCCAAAGCTTCGTTGCGCGGCCCCCTTTTGGCTCCACTTTTTGTTTGAGCATTGTTTTCTTTTTGTTTCCTTTCTGCTGTTCGTGTTTGTGTGGGGTGTTTTTTTTTTCTTCCGCTGCTTATCCCTTTGTTGCTTTTGCATTTTCATTTTCAATTACAAATGACACAAGTGCCTCACGCTCCAGTTTCTCTCAGTGTGTGTGGCTGTGTGGCTGTGTGTGTGCTTGGCATCATAATAACGAGTACCGCAATTTGTTGCTGGGCTCCCGCAAGCGCAAATACAAGCCTGAAAAAGCAACAACTTAACACGTTTCCATTGCCTACTTCATTTGTAGTTGTGTTGACACACACAAACACACACACATCCCCACATACACATGTACCTAGGTGCGAGGGTCCAACACCTTTTGGTGGTTTCGCCCTGAGGGCATTTACGCCTTTCGATTTCGTTTGACCCACACCTGTCAGTCGGACAATTGGTCCCAAAATTAAATTGTGCCGCAGCCTCGCAGAACGAATTGCCTCAGCATTGCCTCGAATTGGGTAAAATAAACAATCCAAACACACAGAATCAACATGAACAAGTTGGCAAACAATTGCAACATTTTTCTCTGTAATTGTTGCACTTTAAACATTTGGCTTTTGATTGCCCATGGACCCCATTTCAACGCATCCCCGTGGTGTTGCCTGGAAACTCCCTAATTTATTGTATTGGTAGCTAATTTGAGCAGCGTTTAAATAGTTATATGTAAATGTTTTGCAAATGTTAAATAAATCACGCGACCGCAGCGCACAGCACTTCCAGTTTTTGTTCAGTTCAACGCTCTTTCAAAAGCATTAACAACAAATCATTTTATCGGATGAATCTGTGCATTTTCTAGAGAGCTCTGAAACATGTCTAGAACTAGCCAAAATGAATCATCAACTTCTGCTCTTCTTGGGATCACTTTTTCTCTTACTTTTGCGCGTTCCCTTTTGACGCAAGAGTGCGCTGAGTAGCCATAACGGTGCTTTGATTTCGACTAAAAACGGCAACCAGACGAATGCAAAACACACCCGCAAGCAGCGGAGAGAGCATAAGTGGGAAGGAGGGAGAGATGGGGCCAAGTGCCCGATTTAAATTTTACGATAACGGGGCGTTGCGGGGGTGAGCGTAGATCGGAATTGTGCAGCTCTTTGGCGACCGCGGCCCGCAAGTCGATTATAGAAAACTTGTAATAACATTTTCGTTAGCCGAAACCAACAAATGAAACGCAGGGAACGGGCCCAGCGTGGACCGTGGAGCGCCGAAACAGAATGGAAAGGGAGAGAGGCGAGGCGGCCTTCGCCTTCTGAAAGTTTTAAGAGAAAGAATGAAAAGGAAAGAAGCAGAAGCAGAAGCCGAAGCGAAACAGCGGCAACGCGAAACATTCAGCAAATGCGGGAGCAGGGCATGAAGGAAGGAGAGGGAGGAGAGGGAAGAGAGAACCGCTGAACTCTTGGCAATTGGAAACTATGAAACAAGCGACCGCAGCAGCCGTGAGCGGAGATTGGGAACGGAGCGGGACAGCTGCGAAAATTGTGTTTATTTAGCGCTGCACGAGAGAGCAAAGGGGCATGGGGGAGGGCGGGGCACGCAGTCAAGGAAATCTGCGGGCCAAGCAAGGCTCAGCCGCTGGATCCCAGCAGTACGAGGACGAGGACGCTTTCGGCTCCATGCAACCTGCGGTTCCTTCAAGATTAAGCGCATTTATGCGCAAAATGTAACCAGAGCAGACAGCAAGCGGAGGAAGAGGCAAACAGCGAGAGAGAGAGAGAGAGCGAGAGAAGAAGAGAAGGAACACTGAGAAGTGGGGCGTGGTCAGCCACATGAACCTAACTAAGCCTCCAACGAAGCGTGTGGCGCGGACTGGTGGGGAGTCCACGCGGAGTGAACCAATTCACTTAACAACTTTATCAACAGCTCTCATCCGGAATGAACCGAACCTCTCCGCTCATCAGCCGCTACATCAGATACAGATACAGAGACAGCTACAAATATTTCACTTCAAAGACAGACATGGCCACAGATACAAATACGCTGGGAACAGTGATGCCAGCCTATAGCGGACAACGTTCTTTATGCCAATTCGATGACACACAAACGTCATTATCCGCTCTGTTGGGAGGGGAAGGGGGATAGGGGGAGAGAGCAGAAATCCGGCGTACGTGATTTTCCACCTTAATGCCAGTTTTTAGTTGACAATCTCTGACAATTTGACACCCTCGAGGTAACCTTCTGAGGGCCTAGACCCACCCTCAACCCACCCCGCCTGCACCACTTTCCGCTCATTTCACTTTGTATTCCTCCTTTTCGCTTTCTGGTTTTTTATGGAGACCAACTCGCGCAGTCTTTGAGGCACCATCCTCAGTTTGACACCGACAACTGAATTGGCATCCTGTTCCCCTCTGAACCCGTCCCGTCCCGTCTCGTTCCAGCCCCAACCGCGCACCCCCTGCTGAGGATTATCGTGCAAAGTTTTTAAGTTTCGATTCGTGTTTGGCATACGTAATAGAGGAATTCCTTCCTCCTTTTTTTGTCATGCCTGCCTGCGACTTCCGCCTCATCTAGGGTCTAGGGTTGCCTGCAGCCACTCCTGCCCCTGCCCCTGCCCATGCCCCTGCCCTTGTTGAAGCTTTTCAATTTGCAGATTTCCGAAATGCTGTGCTTGCTGCCTTTTCCATGAGGTTAAAGCCGAAGAGAGAGCTCCACCCATAAATTATTGAATTTGCTTTTGAAGATGCTTTTGATGGGCTTCTTTCCCCTTTTCGTCACATGAACTCTCTGGCTCTTGTTTTGATGTCCACTTGAAGCACATTCCACGAGGCTAAAGACGGAGGAGCAAAATAACTGCTGGGAAGGTCAGCGTTGGTGGAGAAAAATACCAAAATGTATGCAAGAAATTGAGCAAATTACATCGAAACTGCATTATCTTTATGCATTCGATTCCAATCAGCTATTTGCACTGTTTCAAACACAAGTTTGCACATATTTGTAGCACATTTAATATTTGCATTACAAGATAATCCTCTAAATTTATTTTTAGCTCCTCTACTGGCATTGGTTTTGCTCTATTTTGCACTCAATCTTCGCCTTGAACCACGAACCCCACGTTCCTCCCCACTCTGACAACATTTAACAAAACTTGCAGCAAACTCGCAGCTACAAAAAAAAAGGAAAGAGTGGAAACCACTTACAAATTGAAATCCCCTTCGAAAAATACGACAAAATCCTTTCATTTCTCGCTGCCGATTACAGTGTTGACTCGCAACTGCGATTCTATTCATCAATGGAGCAGCTTTGTCGAGTTTGTGATCCCCGTTAAGCGGCGCATTTGTCCTGTAGTCCTGGCAGTCAGTGTATTCTGATTACCTCACTGAATGTGTAAATATCGGATTGAAGGATGCTAAATTCGGAAGACAATCCCAGTGCCCCTCAGCCCCGCTCTGTCTGCCTCTTTAAGCCGCTTAACAAGCAGCAGCAGCAGCAGCAACAGCAACAACAACAAATCAAGGTAATCAACATGAAATCAATCGATTGTCGCTTTTAGGCGCTTTCGTTTCCATTTTCCTACTTTGCTATTCCCTTTGTAGTCGCTTCAAGCTCCCCCCCGCCACCTCCATCACCGTTTCGCGGCTCTTCGGCTACGGCCTCGGCCTCGGCCACCCTTTCAGGTTTCTGTTTCTGTTTTTGTTTTTGTTTTTGTCTGCCGCCTGCTCAAGGAAAGAGAACAACAAAAAGTGAGCGGATGGGCGGAGGGAGGGGAACGCACAATTTAAAAATGCCTTTGTTTGAGGGGGGCGAGTAGGGGGGGGGGGAACGCTGTGGGATTCGGTCGTACTTTTGGTACAGCAGAAAAAAGGACAATGGCATAGAACAAACATTTTTCGGGATATACCAGCAGCATACAAAAACAATATCGAGCACATCAGAGCCATATGTGTGTGTGGGGGGTGGAGGGGGAGGAGGGTGTGTGGGGTGTGGGGGGTACAGTGATGGCAAATAGAAATGCTAATAAAAAAATTACAACATCAATCTGTGGAATTTGTGTTGAACATATGCGCCAATAATGTTGGATCCCCCGAACACACACACACACACACACACACACACACTGACAGAGACAGCAACAGCGAACGAAGGAGGAGGTGGGGGAGGAGGAGCAGGAGGATGCAGGAAGCAGGAAGCAGGACCTGCTGCCACGTCCTTGCTCCGATGAGGTCGATATGTTTGCTTAGCTGAATGTTGGTGATGATGTGTAAACATTTACATGACGTGCTCCAGTTTATTTTAACCTTTGATCGGTGGGGTAAACCTGCCCCCTGCCCCCTGCCCATCGAGCTGCTTCCCTTGCAGGCTGCCTGCCGATGGCACCTGCCCGACTGCCTGCCCGCCTGCCTGCCCGCTTGTGCTCCAATGATGGGAATAAGCTTGGCAGGCACTGAGGTACGAGAAAAAACATAACACACACACAGACACACACACATATTTGCATTAAAAATGACTTGTTTGTGCAGGCAGGCGGCGTTGGACAGGAGCGGGGGAGGGGCAGCAGGCAGCAAGCAGCAAGAAGCGAAAGCGAGTGAGAGCTGCCTGGTCTGATGTGGCCAGTCGCCAGACTTTCTTTCGACACTGAATTTGTGAGTCAACACTCCACGCACCTCGAAACAATACACACACACACAGACACACACAGACACACACGTAGACACACACTTCGCTGCAGCCGCTTGAAATGCGCAAATGAAAGCTCAAGCGAACGCAAGCCACGAAGCTGCTCGTTGAATATTTGCCCGCAGCTCGGCTTCACGTCTAATGCGTGGACAGTGGACGAGGGGCAGGGGGGAGGCACTATTGTGAACGCGCATTATTATTGCCTCCAGCAAGAGCAGCGAACGCGCTGCAGCCGGAGCAGCAATAAAACACATTGGAAAATATTACAAACTGTAACGGACACGGGAAGTGTCGTCTCGTCAGCACTCTCTGTCTACTAAAGGTTGGCCGGCTAGGCTCAGGGAAAATGGGGTGGGTGTTGTGCTGCGAAAACGAACTCCGTCACCTAACAAAATCGTAGACAGATTTACGGGAACTGGGATCGGAATTACAAACCCGGACGGAACTTAAGGTCCACTACCTACTGTGAAGAGCAAGGTGGTTGTGCTCTTCCCTCTTGACCCACCCTCCATGTAGAATAACATAAGAATATGCCATTATGGTTCTACCCAAAACCTTCTGCTGCTGCGCTATGTGCCTTAGGAACCCCTCCCAAAAATCAGATTAGAAATTCATGTTAATCGTTATAATTTTACTTTGACTTGTATAACTTCATGTTGTTTGTAACCCCCATTATTTCTACCCTAACCCTTAAAACTATTTTTACTGCATGTGTATATATATGTGGGGCTAATTTAAGACATAGGAATTCAAGAGAATGATCAAATATGAATAAAAATAATATAATCAAAATATAAAGTAAGAATGAATTAATTAAAGGAATTAAGTGGCATAATTGTAGTGATTGTAGTTAATAATAATTCATTTTATATATGGTTAAGCATGCATGTCTCACTGTGTAGACGCTATTCTCCTGACCCGGAGTGTATGTGTATATATGTGTGTCTACTTACAGACTTTTAAACAGCTGCTGGTGTCGTTGGGCCCAATTTCACGTTTGCACTAAAAACTGTTAAAGAAATGTAGAAATATGCAAAATAACAAGAAGCGTTATGAAGAGGTATTTTACCAATACCCTTCCATGGACACAATGAGACCGATGATGCACCTTTTAAAATCTATTCTTAACTAGGCATAAATTTCATTTTTTTTTTCTTCTTCTATTTCTAAGTTAACGTCTAGGAATATTTAATATTATTAAACAATTTTCTTTTCTATTTTTTTCTTCGATCCATAATTTTTCATTAAATTTTCTTTTCTAGATTTTGTGATTTATTTTTCTTCCCTTAAGTGGCTTTTAGAATGTCGGCATCGAACAATTTTAATAACCTGAGAGAAGACGAGAATAGGTGACATACGGTCAGGTGGGTCTAGTTAAGTGTGCATAGGTGTATGGTCAGCCGCAAGGGCAATGACCGCTGAGCTAATTTTTCCACACCCTACATGTGCAAGCACCAACATTTTCTTTACACAAGGCGCGGTGATATAATATTTTAGATGGTTTTATATTTTCGTTGTTGTTGAGCGGCTTAATTGCGCGTGAGATATATGTATATAAACGGCTCGGTCCCGATCGCCAAGTCCATCCGTTTCTATGCCTGCAGGCAAGGTCCGGTGGCACCAAGAAGAAGGACTAATGATCGTCATGAAGCGGACCCCCCCTCCTTGAGGGGTGGTCAGGCCAGGTCAGCAATTTTCTGCCACACGTGGATCATAACCTTATCCATGGTTTGGTTTTTAGTTTTTGTTCTTTGCAGCCACAACACTTTTCAAATGGTTTTTATTGGGTTTATGTTCCCTTTTATGGTTTTGCAGAATTTTCACCACGTTTTTCTTTTTATATGTTCTGTACGCACATTAATTAAGTCTTCCAACTTTGAATGCACTTTTTGTTCTGTCCAGCATGCACTTAGCCTAACTATTTTACCCCTCCAAAAGCTGGGTATGAGAGAGCTAAGAAGGTTCTCGAAGGGCTAGCCGTAAGCTATGCTTGCGGAGAGAAAAGCTCACATGTGAACGGCGCTCGCACGTGCAATTTCGAAAAGAGAGCTTTTCAAGATAAAAGCTTCTGATCTTGCATTTGGGCTCTCTATGGAATGCATGTACAGTTGGGAAGGTTCAATATTTTTGCGATAAAATAAGAAGACTGTTCCAAAAAAAAAATTCTTAATACAATTCTTGTCCAGACATTCTAAATTTTGTATTTTTGGTCTGCAACCTTCACACCCCCCCGCCAGATTTTATCTTAGGGTTTTGACCCAAGATAAAACTGAAACAACAACAAGGAAGGGTGCAGACTTTTGTCTCTAGCTACCAAATATCCTTAATGTGAAATTTCCCCAGCTCTTTACAGTTCAATTGAGATTGTGAACGCAACGGTAACGAACAAATCGGCATGTCTCATTGGATGTCAACCAATCCGATAAACACGACCTGTGATATTTGTGTTTGCAATGGGTTTCTAAAATGTCGGTGTCCTGGCTGGTATCATTGCATATAGTGCAGTGTACGACTACCTCGCCGAGATTAACATTTATATTGTCAATACTTCGCCTTACCGCCATTGTAACAAATTATGATTAAGGAAAAACGATATAGTCTTTAAGACTATGAAAGATTTTTTTTTGTTTGATTCTAAATTGGAAAATATGGGCAATGATTGTGAGGGTCTCCTATCAGGCACCAGCACAGCAGAAGGAATGTCTTCGGTTGTTATAACCTTAAGTCCGTAAGCAGAAAGAAAGAAAACAAAATTTTGTTGTTGATCCTTTCGAGAAAAAGAGGAACAGGACCGAATTCTCCAGTCTGAACAAGTCTCAATTAATCTCGAGAGAATAAAGGTCATTCATCTTCGCTACTAGGTATAGAACCAATTTACTCAGAACTATCGTTCCTAGTATCCTGATGAAATGATATAATGAAGTCTACTGTGATCTTCTTCTATGCAATATATCCACTGGTCTGGGTCCGACAATGATCAGATTCCCAGCTGTTCCGAGCTGGATATATAACACAAAAACTGAACTACTTTAAAATTTGGATCAATATTGGGTTGCGGAAGGGATTGGGAAGGTTATTGGGAAAACGTGAGGGAACCTATAACCATAGAATATATAGTTGGTAGGTACGGCCATTCGGGCCCCACGTTGGTAGATACGGACCATTTGGGCCCCACGTTGGGCGCCATTTATTATGTAACGGACACGGGAAGTGTCGTCTCGTCAGCACTCTCTGTCTACTAAAGGTTGGCCGGCTAGGCTCAGGGGAAAATGGGGTGGGTGTTGTGCTGCGAAAACGAACTCCGTCACCTAACAAAATCGTAGACAGATTTACGGGAACTGGGATCGGAATTACAAACCCGGACGGAACTTAAGGTCCACTACCTACTGTGAAGAGCAAGGTGGTTGTGCTCTTCCCTCTTGACCCACCCTCCATGTAGAATAACATAAGAATATGCCATTATGGTTCTACCCAAAACCTTCTGCTGCTGCGCTATGTGCCTTAGGAACCCCTCCCAAAAATCAGATTAGAAATTCATGTTAATCGTTATAATTTTACTTTGACTTGTATAACTTCATGTTGTTTGTAACCCCCATTATTTCTACCCTAACCCTTAAAACTATTTTTACTGCATGTGTATATATATGTGGGGCTAATTTAAGACATAGGAATTCAAGAGAATGATCAAATATGAATAAAAATAATATAATCAAAATATAAAGTAAGAATGAATTAATTAAAGGAATTAAGTGGCATAATTGTAGTGATTGTAGTTAATAATAATTCATTTTATATATGGTTAAGCATGCATGTCTCACTGTGTAGACGCTATTCTCCTGACCCGGGTGTATGTGTATATATGTGTGTCTACTTACAGACTTTTAAACAGCTGCTGGTGTCGTTGGGCCCAATTTCACGTTTGCACTAAAACTGTTAAAGAAATGTAGAAATATGCAAAATAACAAGAAGCGTTATGAAGAGGTATTTTACCAATACCCTTCCATGGACACAATGAGACCGATGATGCACCTTTTAAAATCTATTCTTAACTAGGCATAAATTTCATTTTTTTCTTCTTCTATTTCTAAGTTAACGTCTAGGAATATTTAATATTATTAAACAATTTTCTTTTCTATTTTTTTTTCTTCTATCCATAATTTTTCATTAAATTTTCTTTTCTAGATTTTGTGATTTATTTTTCTTCCCTTAAGTGGCTTTTAGAATGTCGGCATCGAACAATTTTAATAACCTGAGAGAAGACGAGAATAGGTGACATACGGTCAGGTGGGTCTAGTTAAGTGTGCATAGGTGTATGGTCAGCCGCAAGGGCAATGACCGCTGAGCTAATTTTTCCACACCCTACATGTGCAAGCACCAACATTTTCTTTACACAAGGCGCGGTGATATAATATTTTAGATGGTTTTATATTTTCGTTGTTGTTGAGCGGCTTAATTGCGCGTGAGATATATGTATATAAACGGCTCGGTCCCGATCGCCAAGTCCATCCGTTTCTATGCCTGCAGGCAAGGTCCGGTGGCACCAAGAAGAAGGACTAATGATCGTCATGAAGCGGACCCCCCCTCCTTGAGGGGTGGTCAGGCCAGGTCAGCAATTTTCTGCCACACGTGGATCATAACCTTATCCATGGTTTGGTTTTTAGTTTTTGTTCTTTGCAGCCACAACACTTTTCAAATGGTTTTTATTGGGTTTATGTTCCCTTTTATGGTTTTGCAGAATTTTCACCACGTTTTTCTTTTTATATGTTCTGTACGCACATTAATTAAGTCTTCCAACTTTGAATGCACTTTTTGTTCTGTCCAGCATGCACTTAGCCTAACTATTTTACCCCTCCAAAAGCTGGGTATGAGAGAGCTAAGAAGGTTCTCGAAGGGCTAGCCGTAAGCTATGCTTGCGGAGAGAAAAGCTCACATGTGAACGGCGCTCGCACGTGCAATTTCGAAAGAGAGAGCTTTTCAAGATAAAAGCTTCTGATCTTGCATTTGGGCTCTCTATGGAATGCATGTACAGTTGGGAAGGTTCAATATTTTTGCGATAAAATAAGAAGACTGTTCCCAAAAAAAAATTCTTAATACAATTCTTGTCCAGACATTCTAAATTTTGTATTTTTGGTCTGCAACCTTCACATGTTACACACGTTGTCCTGTGTGTCCTGGACTCATTTGCAAGTGGAATGCAGCAAAGATTGCCATGGAAGCGCGGCTCCTTGGTTACCTTTTGCGTAGCCAAAAACCCAGCGACACCAGCGACAGTTGGCGATCGAATAATCTGCTGCTCACTTATGAATTTCGTGGAATTTTGCATCGATTCTGGCACTGAATGATGGCCCTGATTATGGCCCTGATTATGGCCCTGGCCCTGGCCCTGCTTGAGGGCCGCGCATATTGACACAAAAATTGCAAAAACCACGACTCGGTGCTCGCAGCTTTATAATTGCCACGCCAAAACTGCAGCGCGCACAATCGCAAAACAAATTGTGTTTGATAGGGAATTGTGCCATCTTTCACAGGATTTTTGCTGCCTGCTGATGGCATGAATACATTCGAAGATATGGCGCCTCAAAGCAGAAGTTTTAGCATTACAAAAAGGAAGCAAATTCCCTTAGCTGCCGCTGCACATGCCAGAGACCTGTGGGAAGCTGCACAACAATATCCCCAATCAATTGTTGTGCCTGTGGTGCATATTACTACTACTTTGCACCTTCATTTGCAATATTTCACTGCAATTTAATTAACGCCGCAATCAATTGGGAGCAAACAGCATAATTTGCATTTGGCATTTGGCATTTTTGTGCTTCCACCGACAAAAAAAGGCCCATCCTGGCGTTGGGCAATACATTTATGTTGTTTTTTTTGTGGGTTATTCCACCGCTGAAATGTGAACAATATCCTTGGCGCATCCTGCCTAGTCGGACTCGTATTTGTGGCCACAAATGATGAGCCATATCGATGACAGGCGTCGCCACGTTGCCGCGCAGGCAATTAGCCAACTTGCAACTAAATCCACTTGAAGGCAATTGCAGCTGCAACTAAATACAGTTACGAGCTGCCAGAGGGGGGGTTGGGGTGGGGTTGGGTTTGGGTTCCTGCTGCAGCGTGGCTGTGCGTGGTTTTGCCGCGGCTCCAGGATCTCGTTTCGCTGTTGACAAGAAAGTTTCGCCTGTCGTCTCATATTTTTCGTATTTAATTAGTCAGCAACTAAATATCCGCCTCCCCATCCTTATTTCTCACTCTGTGTCGCTGTTGCACTGTTGCTGCCCCCCCTTGGCCCCCCCGCATTTGTCAGTTAGCCAAATTCTGGGGCTGTTATAAAGTAATTTTCGGCATTGGCAAGTTGGAAGCAAGTCAACAATGTTGTCCACACAGACACAGGGCACAAGACACATGGCACTGTGGCACTCCTCCCCTTTCATGTAACCGTTGATTACATGTGTGTGTGCGTGTGTGTGTGTGTGTGCGTGTGCGATGTTGTCAACAAATATTTGTTGCTACATTGCATTATTAGTTTCTATGAGTTATGAAAAGTTAAATAATTGCACACACACGCACAAAGAGAGCGGAAGAGTAAGAGTAAGAGTAAGCGAAAGAGAAAGAGAGAAAGAGATGGAGACTGAGGCGAAAGCTTGGTGCTGGGGCTGCTGCTGCTGCTGCTGGGAGGGGGCGTCGTCGGTCGCTTCGGCAAAGTTGTCATCGCTCCGCTTTCTGCTGACACACGTATGGCGATTCCTTGATTGCCAGCATGCCACTTGCCAAACGGAAGTAGAAAATGCTCTGCTAAAAAACATTCCAAAGAAGCCAAAAGTTGCAGCAAAGTGTCGAAAAGTTGCCCCCCCCACCACCCATCGCTTTACTTCTTCTTTTTTTTTGCCATAGATTGGAAAAGTGAAAAAGTGTCCGAGTCATGGGTCTGCTATAAGTTAGTGCTCCCCAGATAGTAATTATCAGTAGATTGTTGGTCAGCCCAGAGCACACACACACACACGCACACTTGTGTACACACAGACGAAAGTTTGACAAGTTTTGTAATCGGTTTTTGCCATTTTGATTTCATTTATTGTACATGACAGAGGTGAGTGGTTTTGGGGATGTGGCAATGGCTGAGGAGATTTGCTCTGCTGCAAGGCACTGTTCCCATGGCAGTCATAGTTGAAGAATAAACCAATCTGCCTTTGATTATTGTTATAAAATTATTAAAACCGAAAGTGAAGAGCAGGCCGGGGGCTTGGATACCCGCACAGATCGAAGATTCCAGCAAAAGCTTTGCCATAACGGATCCAAGCTGCCCGCACGCGCAGGCAGCAGCAGTGAGAGAGCGAAAGCGATCAAAAGAGAGCGCTGGAGCAGGTCGGCGCTGCTGCCAAGTGCAGAACGAACCTTAGCTAGAGCGAGACAAAAGTGCAGCAACGAAGTAGGCGCGAAAGATAGACGAAAGACTTTGCACAAACGTTTCTTGCTTCTCTGCCGCTGCGCGCACCCGATCAATTGTGCATGGGGCCCAACGAAGATGTTTCTCTGCCGCCGCGGCGCTGCTGTATGCATGGTGCGAAGCCACAAGAAGCTTTTTGCCGACTGCGCTGCCCGCGATCTTTTGTATGTACATACATATATGTATGCTTAAACTTTGCACAGCAAACAGACACGAAGCCAAAAACGTTTCTTGCTTCGCTGCCGCTGCGCGCAGCCGAACAATTGTGCATAGGGCCACAAGAAGCTTTTTGCCGACTGCGCTGCCCGCGATCTCTTTCTATGCACATGGAAGAAGCGACGCTGCCAAGCAGCTGCATTACTAGTCCTCAACTTGTCAAAACTGTCTGCCAAAAACTTCCTTGAGCTGGTCACAGGCACATTCCTACTGCCTTGATTATGTATGTGAAACTACCGCAAATTAAGACCATTCAATTGGGCAAAAATGTAATTTTCTAATTCACAGACCAGGGAGCAGGACCGCTGCTGCTGATGCTGAAGGCAGCAATGATGACAGAAATTCGGACACCGAACTGACCAATATCCGCCTCCGACACTGTACGATGGCTGGCTGGCCATTGGCAGGACACAGGGGACACGAGCCCGAACCCTTCATTGGCCTGTCTCCTGCCCCGAAGGAAATATTGAATAGTCGTCGAAGTCGTCGAAGTCCTCGTTCTTGTCTAGAGTCGCACTGGCAGTGGCAGTGGCAGTAGCAATATCATCATCAGGCATGCTCCTCCTTCTTCCACACACACAAACACACATACACACAGAGAGAGGGACACACACATGACCCGAACACACACACACAAAGTTAAAGGAAATGAAAAATTCTTAGTAAAATTCCCATCATCCCTTATTGTGCTCTGGGGCATTTTGCCTTTTGGTTTTTTTCGTTGTTGTTTCTTCTTGTGTTCGCATCCTTCTCTCCTTTCTCATTGCTTTTTTTATGCCCTCACCCCACGCCCCGCGCCCCACACCCCACACCCCCACTCTGCTGCTGTTCGCTTTCTATATTTTCCAAAGAAATTGCAATGGTGTCCATCGGGTGGGTGTGCGTGTGTGTGTGTGTGTGGGTGTGCCTCTGCCTGCGATGACAATAAACACACACAATATGTAATAAAATCGGACGCGTTATAGAAAGCGCCGTGGGCCACAGCTACTCCAATGATGACGATGACGATGATGACGATTCCCGCGTAGAAGAAGCCACCCGCTGGGGTCCCCGATATGCGTGCTATAAATAGAATATCGAAACTTAGGGGAAATACTCGTGGCGTACTCGGATGTAAATTGAATAAAATAAGCGAATGAATGAGCAAAACTCTCGCATCGAATTGGATTAAAATCAGCACAAAACTAAGTTAAAATCATGGCTAATTTTTTAACTTAAACTTAAGCTAAAACAATGCCCAATCCATCGGTCAAGCAGAAAGTTACACCCAACCCGTTGCCATAATTAGTTTTACTCGAAAGTGCCAAAAATACTCCACGCCATGCGCTGAATTGTAGGCAACACTTTTTCTGGCAGCTGTTGGTGCACAATTTTCTATGAATGGACATTTATTCTTGTTGTGAGTGTTTCCTATTCATTTACGTTTTCAGCCAACACAAAATATCACTTAACCCGAGCCGAAAGCGACTTCAATCGTCGCCAATGGGGCAGGCATAATTGAATTCGTTTTGCTCCTCCCTTTGCCCGGGCATCTGATTATTTATTCAAGTTTTCTGGCCTTTCGGACAAACTAATTAAAATGGCAAGCGATTTAGCCTGAGCCGACAGCCACCCGGCCCGCGCTCCTCACTCTCTTCTCTGTGCATAAAACTTCGAGTCGAGGGCAAGAAGGGAAAGCTTCGGGGAAGAGACAACACTTGAGGATGAAAGTCAAATAAACTTGAACGCATCCTGGGCCCTGCCTGATGCCCAGAACTGAACAATGCAGAAGGCAAACAGGGAAACAGGAAAACAGGCAAACAGACAAACAAAATAAAGTGGCAAGTAAATAAATATTAAGTATTTGCAGTTGTGGTCGAAAGGCAAGCTGAAAAGTGCAATCGGAGTCAAGGGACAGTCTGGGCAATGGCCAGAAAGGACAAAGGACAGAGGACACTGCTCGTAAAGCACAACAGGTGAAGGCGAAGGGCAGCATCGAAATGGCAAAATTTAATTAGGGCCCAGGCAGCCGCAAATGAATCGTAAATCGTGAATCGTGAATCGATTTGCCAAGCCAACTCTGAGGTCATCTTTGTCGATATTTGAAGCAGGTTTAACCTGCGCTTAGGTCTAATTAGCTGGAGTCATTAATGCCTAACGAAACTTAGTTTGAATCAGCATTGAACTGCTCCCAACTGGTCTCCGAATAGTTTTGTCTGCAACTCCAATTGGATGTACGAATATTTGGAACCATTTCGAACCGTTTGCACTCGTTTCTATACCCAAAGCTCTGCTTTTGGGCTCGAGGCAGGCACAGGACACCCTACGACCCCGAGCCATTGAAGCCATTGAAGCCGCAACTTCTTCTTGGAGGCAGCTAATTGAATTACCACAACTCTGGATGGTAGTTGGGAAAGCGGAGAACTGTCGTTGGGTAGGATGAAGCTGGAGGCGCGGCGCTACTCCTGTTGCTCCGCCTTGGTCTCCGTCTCCGTCTCCGTCTAAAGTCCTCCTGCTGATGCTTTTGCTCCTGCTCCTGCTCATGCTCGCGTGTGTGTGCCAACAATGAAGTGCAGCATGTTTAGAATAGCAATTAAGCGAACGAAGTCGAAGCCAAAGCTAAGGCCAAGTCAAGTCGCAGATAAGCTACTCGCACAGTGGACAAAATGCGCAATTTAGCGGCGAAAAGTAGCACATTTTAGAAGCCATACAAATAGAAACTATAAAAGAATTTGCATTACAGCTGCGCAAGTTGCCGCCCTGCTGGCAAATGAATCCAATATTGAGCTACAAATTAAGGTAATATTTTCCAGGAAATATTGAAAATTTTCATATTTTGATATGTAAAATGCACAGATCTCAGGTATAATCATGCAAACCCTTTTGGAAATTTCATCAGAATTTCGTTTAGCTTTCCTCTAACATTTCCAACACAAAGAACATTCCAAAACTGTCGAAATTTTAGTTTTTCGTGCCTCCAAAAATGCTTTCTTTTCGCAGGCGCAAAATGAATCTTTTGTTCGTTTCATCCCAAAGGTTTGCTGCCCAAAGTTGCCTCATTTTCATTGGGTATTTCCATGCCCCGTGAGTGGTCTTTGTTTTCCGTCTGATACTTCAATTGTTGTTCCATTTTCTATCGCTGGCTTAGCCGCTTGGGCCCACTGTGCTCTGCAGCCGACCGTTTAATGCGACGAATGTGCTCGCACGTGCCACACACAAGGCCGTTCCGTTCGGGGCAAATATGTGGGGTGGCAGCATCGCCAACAAGAGGGGAGGGGAGGGGAGGGGCCAACGCGTGCACGCATCTGTGCCCCGGGAGTCGTGTGGCCACAATTTCGATTTCACTGCGCCAACTTTAGTTCCACAATTTACTTCCAGCTGCATCGGTTTCAGGCTGAAACAAAGTTGATCCCAAAGCCAGCAACTTGTTACGCAATTTGTCAGAGGGGAACGAAAAAACACAGAAGCTGCTCCCATCGACAGTGCAAGATTCATCTGCAGACTGGAGCGGAGTGTCTGCGCTTTCTGCATCGTCAATAAATCATTCCTTCGCACGAGGGTTCGCAGTTCGGTTGGGAGTTCTTGACGAAAATTCCAACTCAGCTCACATTATGCGTTGCCATTCCCTAGTCCAATTGCAGGGGGGCCTTTGATCGGGCGAAAGAATCTTAAATGCTAAATAAACCCATAACGAGGAGGCGGCGGCAGCGTGAGAGTTGCGAGGCACAGGACTGGCCGGCACACAGGATGATTGTCCATAACCGAAAGGGTTTACGGCGCCATCTGCCATTTATTCAGGCGTCCTGCAGCCCCCCAACCACCACCACTCGGCACATTGGCAATAATCGATGCTGGCTGACTGGCTGGCTGTTGTTTGCCCAGCGTCCAGCCCAATCGGTGCACCAGCCAGCCAGCCATCCATCCATCCGTCCATCCATCCATCGAATTCGGCAGAGAAGAGAGGCTTTTGCTTCATTACCTTCGGTTCATTCGGCATTTGTATGCCCAGTGCCAGTCCCAGTGCCACCTTCCACCACCTGCGCGGGCTCATTGAATGATGCGTTTGATAATTTACAGGCTTGCTGATTGCACATGCCCCTCCCATGCCGCAGATCTGCTGCAGCTCCATAATTATCAGAGGGAAAAATCGAAATCGAAGTCGAAATCGAAGCGGGAATCTGGCATCAGCAATGATTAGCAGCGAGCGGCATGGAGTCCGTCTTGGAGTCGCTGCCAGTCCAGCCTCCATGCATGAATTGACTCTGCATTCATTTGCCTCAATTGCGAGGGCAGTGCGAAAAGTTGAGCGACCACTTCCGCTTCATTGCACCGCATGTAAACATGGCCACGACATTTGGCGTTCTTTTTGGGCAGTTTATGAGAGTCAGTCTGCCCCAAGCCCAAGTCCTCACTGACTTCTGGGGACTAACTTTCAGGCGATGCGTTTGCTGTGTGGCATTGGGGTGGTGCGGCGATTGGTTACTGGTTACTGGTTGCTCTGGGTTGCTCTGGCGACTGTGTCGTCATTCCGGGGTCGCGCCATTTAAGGCCACACTCGGCTGCGCCAGTTGCCAGCGCCATTTTCCATTATCCGTTAGTTTTGCGCA
This sequence comes from Drosophila subobscura, assembly GCF_008121235.1. Taxonomy (NCBI): domain Eukaryota; kingdom Metazoa; phylum Arthropoda; class Insecta; order Diptera; family Drosophilidae; genus Drosophila; species Drosophila subobscura. The sequence goes on along the minus strand of NC_048530.1, from coordinate 16,202,635 downwards.
TTTCCGGTTCATGCGATTGCCGGTCCCCCCCCCCCCAGTCCCGTCCGTTCGAGTTGGATTTGGATGTGGACCAGCTCTGTCTTTGGCCAGTGTGCGAAAGCGTCACACAGCTGTGGTCGGAGGGGGGAGGGAGGAACTGAGGCGGCATTCAATGTACAAAGAACAAAAGCTGCACATTCGCATCAGTTTTTAGCACGAAACATTTGAGCGAAGGTTCCCGGCCCCCCCCCCCCTCTAGCCACGCCACTGGCCACACATTTGGGCAGCGGCAGCGGCAGAGGGGAAGAGGGGAAGGCCATCCGGGTGCGATTCCTGCAGCAGCGGCAGCCTCTTGCCTGACCTCCAATTGGACCCAACACACAATTGCTGTTGAATTTTTAATGCGCTTCGAGTGTTGCTGCGGTGCTGCTGCTGCTGCTGCTGCTGCTGCTGCTGCTGCTGGATGCAGGCGGAATGTATTGTACATGTGTGTGTGTGTGTGTGTGTGTGTGTATATTTATATTCATTTAGTGTGTAAGGAGAGAGAGAGCATTGTAGAAAATCAGGCAATTGCACTTTTAATTAAATTTTTATACAAGTTTCCGTTTCGTTAGCTGCGCTGCCTGCACCAGCTTCGGCTCCCCAGCAACCAGCGACCAGCGACCGAGCTTTCTGCTTCCAGTTCCCCATTCTAGGTACCGTTATCCCCCGTCCACGGCCACTGGCTCTGGTGTGCCAGTTTGGGGTTTGGGGATTAGCTGCCGCTTAAAGTAAAGCAAAATGTTCTTTGGCTGGAAACCAGAGTCAAGGTTCCTTCAATCCTCGCCCCACTACCCTTTCCCCCGGAACTTTTAGCGTATTTTGAAGGCGTGTCCCGTGTCACCAAGAGCCACACGTGAGCTAGGAGGAGGCGGGGCTGTGTTGGGGTGTAGGACTTCACACAGACAGACAGAGATATATCAGAGGCGAGAGAACAAAGCCATGGCGGCCCCACTCCTTGGCAAGAGCAACACAACCAGCATTAACACCATAAAAGTTGGTAAACAGAGATACAGCACGTATCTAATAAAAGGCCACAACGTGATGCCACGACAAGCGGTCGACCAGCCCAGCCCAGCCACCGGAGATGAGGCGACACCCGTTCACAGCACAGAGAGAGGAAAGACAGACACAAAATATACCCGTACGTATGGCTGGACGCTCCGCTACGCTCTATTAGTGATGGAGAAACTCACAAAAACGGGGATCGATCTTTTCCAGCTGCAATTGTTGCGCTGCGTCTCCGCTTTGTTGTCTCCACAGTTCGATCCGGCCAGTAACTGTTTATTCGCTGCGCATCTCTATGGAATGCTGGAGTGGAGAGTGTGTGAGCGGGGGCGCTGCCGACTGAGATTTCCTGTCAGTGCCTGCCAGAACGGGAGAGACGGAGCGACGTTTGTGGAGAGACGTTCGCGGAGAGATGTTCGTGGAGAGAAGTTCACGGTGAGACGCTCGCGGAGAGACGTTCGCGGTGGCCTCGTTCGGGTTGTGTTCCTACAATATTTTCATGCGTTTTACTGTAACGTAACTTGTGGACAGAGGGGACACAGAAGGAGAGACGAAAAAGAGAACAACAAGGGAGATGGCGCGACCGAGTTGGCTGCACCTTTCAGCGCTTTTGCCAGTTGATATCCTGCTTAAGGATGCGCTCAAGTACTTTCAAGTCACTTGGCAGCTGCTTAAGTTAACTTTTACTTGGCTTTGTCAGCGGAACCAAGGACCAAGCTGGCCCCAGACATTCAAACAGACAAACAGAGAGACAGAGACAGAGACAGAGAGAGAGAGAGAGAGAGAGAGACGGAGTGGGTGCCATGGGTACAGGGGGGCTCCATGAATGTGTTTCAATGTTGACGCAACAAGAAACGGCAAAAAGATGAATGTGGCGGAGTGGGTGCGGGTTGCGGGGTGCTTGGTACGAGAACGAAGGTCGTAGCCTGGCATACCTTTTCACCTTCTTTGCCAACTCTTGACTGTCAGCGGGGCTATCCTTTTCTCTTTCTCTCGTTGTCTCCCTGTTGGTCCTCAAACCTCCGCAAGTTTCCTGTTGCCCTGACTGCACTTGACTCAAGTGGCCTTCTGGTGCTGCTTCAAAGCGACAAAAGTGTCGCCGCAACTGTTGCGGTTGTATCTACAGCAAAACCACTCGCACACACACACACACACAGACACACAGAGAGAGAGACACACACACGAGCCAGTTGGTCATGGCCTGCCGCCAGAAGAGAAAAGATTGCCCGACGGGGAACACCGAACATTGGAACATGCTCCCACAGAGCCCACAGATCCTCCGAGCTAAGAGGAATAAATATTTCTTAAATAGTTGCATAATAATTGGATCCCAATGCGATCCGCAGATAAGTCCACGGATGGCCCCCACATCCCACACATAATTGGGCTCGAGGATATGGCAAAAACTCAAAGCTGGGCAAAACAATTTACGAGACGAGATGGTGAGGAATGCCTTTTCCTTTTCCGTTTTCCAAACGAAAATAACATGTAATTCGGGTGAAACTTTTTCGGCCAGTCCCTGGCGGTGAGTCCCATTCAGTTCTCAGTTCTCAGTTTGTTGTCGTGCAATTTCCGCTTTCCGCTTTCCGCTTTCCGCTTTGGTTGGCGCCCAGCATGGCCATGGCCCGCCCCGCCAATTCATTCGCAAAACACTTGACATTGTTTCCCAAGTTATTTTCCTCATTGTTTGATTTCACTTTTACATTTTGTGTCTGCTTGCTCAGACACGAGGGTAAATAATGCTCCAGCATTACCTGCTGCTGCCGCTCGGACTTGCCCGAGTCCCGACCGAGTCCGCCCTCCAGCGACGAGCAGCATTTGTATTTGAATTTTGTTATAAACATTTTAGTGGAATTACTTTCAGTTGAAGTTGCCACGCAAAGTGCCCCATTGTCTGGCTCTGCTCTGCTCCTCTCTCTGCCGGAGATTTCTGCTCTCCCTTTTGGGCCCAAATGTTAGTTAATGTAATGAAGAGGCCAGGCATGCAGGCACCAACTCGCTGCAGATGAATTGAGTCACTCGCTGGAGTCGTCGCTGTATTATGATTATTTGTGCAGCAATTTCCTTACTGAGCTGTTGGCAGTGCTGGGCCCGGGATACAAGTCAAAGCTGAGGTTCTGCTGCTGCGTTTCTGTGCTCATCCTTGCGTCTCAGTGCAACTCATTTCATTCCACTTCATTCCATTCCATACCAAACCATTCCATTCCATCTCGTCTCATTTGGTTCTTCTGGCTGTGGTTCTGCGCCGGGCTCCGTGTTTGCTCCTTTCATTATTTTCTAGTCCTTAAGTCCTGGCCTTTGCCGCCTCCTGCGTGCCGCTGCGAGCAATGCGCGGAATGCAAAAAGGCAATACACATGTTCCACTACAGGTTGGCTGGCAGCTCCTTTGGGCCAAATGCTTGGAATATTTTTGGGGCCTTCAGCCAGCATCTGGCAGTGGAAACGAATCGAAGCTGCTGGCTCAACATGCTGCTGCGGATCATCTGCCGGCTGACTGACTCGGCAGCGTGCAGTCCCGTAATTGCCTGCCACCTGCCGCACACACGGCCTGTGGTCGCCTTTGGTGCCACCGATGCGCCTCGTTGCGCCTCGTTCACGAACACTTTGTGTCTGTGGCCGGCCCCAAACAAAAGGAGCCGCCACCCGAACCGAACTTGCCTTGCGTTTGTGTGTTTCCTTTTTCTTTTTGCTCCCTCCTTCCCTTCTCCGTGCACTTGCCAGAGCCGAAGCGACAACAGCGATGTCGGGAGGCAGAGGCAACGAGCCAATTGGGGCGTCGCGACGCCAGCGCCAAGCGCCAAGCGCCAAGCAACAATGTTGCCAGCAACACGAGGGGTCCAGCTCCGGCAACATGGCTGGCCCAATGATTGCCCATTACTAATTATTAACGCAATTATTGTTGCATGAATCGAGTGGCAGGGTGAAGGTGGAAGGCCTTGTCACGTCCCTCTATTAAAATATAACGATGCAAATTAGCTAAAGGAATTACGAGTGCAGCTTGGGCCAAAGTTCGTCCTCAGCTCGCACGTCGCAAAATCTTTTGCTACACTTTCCATCATCATCATCATCGTCATCAGCCAGTCATCAGCCATCATCGTTCTCGCCTGCAGAAGCTGCAGACGGGCCAAGACTATCGTCAGTCACTGTGTCTGTGTCCTGTGTCCTGTGTCTGTGTCTGCGCTTCCTTCTCCCTCTCGTTCGGGGGTTAATTTCAGTTTCTTATTGCAGTTAATTAAGTGAAACTTGAGTTGACTTCATCCTGCATTCCACTCCCACTCCATCTGCAAGGCAGTTTTAATTTATGCAGAGTCCTTTCCATTCCTTCAGTTCGCTTCAGTCGCTGTGCATGTCAAAGCGCTGACAATTGGGCGGCACAAACCCAACCCCAACCCCAACCCCATTCCGAATCCCAATCCCGACAATGATAATCACGCTGATTGCCAGCCCCAACCCCCAGGGCATGCTCTGTCCTTTAAGAGTTCAACGATTCAAGAAATTGCTGAAAAAGTACAGTCGCAGCTGGACACACACGATCGTGGGGCGACCATCTCCGGCCAGAGAGTTCCTCTTTTTGTTTTCTTTTGGGACACCTTTATGTTTGGTTTGCTTGTTGGTCTGTGCAGCAATGTGGATTCAACACACACATAGAGCTGTGATTGCGCCAAGGACATAAAGTATGCAACACTCGATGCGGGAGAACGAGAACGAGAACGAGTAGGAGGACGCCAGCGAGTAGGAGGAGGACAGCAGCAGCAGCAGCAAATGCTCATTGAATCCGAAATATTTGCCTGTGCTGGGCAGCCGCTCTTCACGTATAATCATCATAATGGCAAATTATATATAATAATAAAATATTTCGTGTTCGAACTAACAAACTTTTACCTCATTCAATGGCCAGTGTCCATGTGTCCCTGTGTGCCTGTGTGTCCCTCTGTGTGTGTGTTTTTTCAATACAAAATGCGTACGTGCTGGCATTGCTCGATCTCATCTCTTCATGGTGCCACTACCAGTCAGACATTGGCTTTAAGCAAATCCTTTTTGCCATTTTTCGGGACAATCCCCAAGCAGCAATCCTCTCCCACTCCCAGGCCTCTGCCACTGCTTCGTCTGGCTATTTTATAGACGGCGTGACAATGGCCCGTTACCAAATCAATCGTCTGCGTGACCGTGCCACTCCCAGCCTCAGCCTCAGCCCCAGTCGCCAGTCGCCAGAGCCACTCGCTCGACTCCTCTGTGCTGTGCGCTGCATTCAAAATTAGCCAGAAACTAGCGAGCAGAAGGCTGCCTGAGGGGGTGGCTGGCTGGCTTCGGCGTCTCGAAATCAAATGTTTGGAGACCTTGAGTCGATGGCTGCAACTCCGCCCCTCTGTTCGCTGTCCCCCTGGCCATTATCCATATCCATATCCGTTTCCGGCACTCGACCCAGAATCGCTTTCGATTCAATGCGTGCTCTCGCCATATCGATAACTCGCCTTCGATTTCTATCCACGCGCTCGGAGCGAGAGAGGGAGGGAGAGAGCGAGAGCGAGAGCGAGAGCCAACGAGTGAGCAAAGAGCGACAAGCGGAGAGACAAGCGTAAAGATAGACAGGATCTCGGACAGGATCCAAGCGAGTGATTTCCTTCGAAACTTAAAAGGTTTTCCACTTCCTCCAAAGCCACACGCAGGGCGGGGCAAGTCAATTTGCAACTTTTTGCAGCACAGAGCCAAACCCCTGCCAGATCTGGCCACCCACTCCTTGGTGCTGGTATTTCCTCTTCTTTTTTGATAGCACCGACCACAGCCGCTTCCGCAGCTTCCTTCAACTTCTTCCCGGCAAAGTGTTCCATTTCCTTTGTGCCTCAGCTAAGGGCTGCCAACCCTTGGCCGAAAGGGCGGAGTGGAGAGGCTGCCGGGTGCTCTTTAAGTGTGGCTGCCGCGGTTTCCACTGCCGCCACTTCCACTTCCACTTCCACTCTTCGAAGACGATGGCGCTGGCGATGCCGACAATGGCAAAGTTCAAAGCGAGGAACATTTTCGATTTTGCCATTAATTAACGTTAGTAAATTAGCGGCTCAGCAGCAGCTGAATGGGTAACTGAAAGATAGAGCCGGCAGGTCGCGGCGGGAAGTGTCGAGTTCATTGATTCGCACTCGACAGCGGCCGCACTTCATTGATTCGACAGGTGGCAAAAAGAGGCACCTCGAGAGGTGAGAAGAGGAGGAAACGCCGCGCCGCTTCCCGGCCAAGAATTTGTACTTAATGCAGAAATATGTTTATAAAACAATAATCAATATTTAATACATATAATTATGAGTTTAAGAATTGTAAATTAGTTTGGGGAGCGAGGAAAAATCTGTATCAAAATTCGATGTTGTGAAACGGCAAACAAAAGTGGCCAAAAATGCTCATCCGGAGGAAGCTTTCAAGAGACTAAAGGGGGTTTAATTTGAGCTCAAGTATTGTTGATATTTTGCACCAAACGTGTTCCACTTTTGGAGAAAAAAACCAAAAGAATTCTCTGTCGGAGTGGAGTCAATAGATCGAGCTGCCCATCCCTCAAGTAATGTTAATAAATATTCCAAAATATGGGAAGAGCTTCCCGTAATACTCAAATGGAACTCACATGTCCTGCCAGCCACCGGCGAGTGATTAAATGCGATTTATAGTGCGCAAAATGTGTCCCCAAAACTTGTCGCCAAACAGCGCACAGCTGCTCCTTGGCCCCGAAAAGCGGATGATAATCACTCCAGTGGTGGCTCCCCCCGCACAACACAAGTGACATTAAAGATACATCAGAGCAGAATTCATCAAACATCGAACTAATAGAAAAAGTTCTGACTGGCGGCAGCCGTTGCCGCCTCGTAGTTTCCCAATGCTCCCCCCCAAGCCATACCGTAACGTGCCGCACTGTAGTCGTATTTTTTTCTGTGTCGTCTACAATCAGTGGGCGGCTCAAGTTAAAGTTAAATAGGAGGCAACAGCGACCAGCTAGCAGTTTCGGTTTCCATTTCAGTGGCATGTTGCATGTGGCAGTGCTTGGGGCACATAAAAATGATTTAAATGCAGTCGGCGTGTTGCATTATGGGCTTACTGACTCAGCGCTCGCTCTCCCTCGCTCGTTGAGTGACAAGTTCCTCGCTGGGGGCCATGTATCAAGTTGATGGCTGCTGGCTGGTGGCTGGCAGAAGCGGCAACTTCGTTATGAACGTTAGCAGCTCTATTTGCCAAACGTCCGGACTGTGGATAGTCCTCCTGCTGCCAGCAGCTAAAGTTCAGTGTATAGCTGCGGCGCACTCCATCTGCATACTTAATGCATTTCCATTTTATTTCATTGCTTTAGTTCTGACCAGAGAGACAGAGGGAGTCTGCCTTGGACTTGTACTTGGACTTTTGCTCCCTCTTCATCTTCATCTTCATCTCCATCTCCATTGCAGTTTACATTTTGCATTTGCATCTTCATCTCCTTCTCCCTCCTCCTTCTCTGCTTCGTCTCGCTTTGGCTATTTGCTCTATGGCTTGCCTTGTGCTTGCTTACTTTCATTTGTTTACTTGTGTTTCATTCGGTTAAGTGCTTCCTTGATTGTTTTTCCCGCGCCCCTGCCCTGCCACAGTCGTGGCACACATTTTGGGACTTGCTGCCGCCTCTTTCCAGAGTTCTTATCCAATCTCTGGCCCAGCTTGTAGCCTCCTCTTGCAGTCAGTTATTATTGGCTCTGCGCTGGCACTCTGATCCACTTGTTAACAACTTTTTTGCGGGGATTAAGTCGGACTTTTCACACCAATTGGCCATCGATGAGTGAATAAATATACATATGTATGCCGGCACACACTCATGCACATGCACTCTCTTGCTCTCTTGCTCTCTGGCTCTCTTCCTCTCTTGTTCTCTTGTTCTCTTACTGTCTCTGTTTTATAGTCCCACGGATTATCCGTGCATGTGTGTGTACTCTCCCGCTGCCGCTGCCGCTGCCGCTGCTGCTGCTTCCCTGCTTCATGTGTTGTTGACCATAAATCTGCATCTCTTATGCATACATTATTTTAATGAATTATTGATTTCGTTCAATTTCAGTACAAGGCCACGACCAACACGACTGCCGAACACCCTTTTCGGGTGCAAGCGAAGGGAGAGGTGCAGAGGCAAGGCACGTGTTTTGGCATTGAATTTATTATTTCTTTCTGTTTCTGTTGCTGTTTTCTATTTATACTTACTCTTGTCACAAAATACTCTTAAAAGTGAATTATTTTTGCATCCAACTTGCAGCTGCACTTTTTCTACCATCATTTTCCTGCTCTTTCGCATCTCCTAATCTGTGTGTTTGTGTTCCGGGCAAAACGAGTTTCCTTTATTTAGTTTCTCCATTATTTCCCTGTGTGTTCCGCATGTTTATGCTCCTATTTCCATATAATTTATAATGCTTAATTCCCATTCAATCCATTTTGGCATTGTGCGGCGGGGAGTATCTTACGCATTGATAACTAACTGTTCTCCCCCCTCCCGCTGCACTGCCGCTCTTTGAACTCTTTCACCGCCACCGGGCTGCTCGCTTTTGTGTGCGTTGGTGAGTTCGCTGGGATGGAGAGGGAGAGGGAGAGGGAGAGAACTTTTGTGTGGTTTTTGTGGCCTAAAATAGCACTTTGTTGGGACTCCTTCAGCCGTGTGTGTGGGTGCGGGCGGGGGGAAAGGTTGCCGAAGGGTAGCAAAGGTTACCGACGAGAGAACGCATTAATGGAAATAATGGTATATCTATTCAATTATATCGAGGCAGAAACTGCTCTCTCCCGCTCCCGCTCCCGCTCCCACTCCACTCAGGGACTGACAACAGGCTGGCACTACAGTCTGAAGGTAATTGAGGATCCCAATCCCGTGCCGAGCTGCCTACGTGAGCGTATCAGTGCCCTGCCCTGGCCCTAATGGATGACACAGGCATTTTCATGGACATTTTATGTTAGTGCATGTTATTTATTATATTAAAAATCCATTAGTGATTTTTTGAAACTTGTGGTCGCCACACACACGGCTGCCACTACAGCCACTGTCGCCACTGTCGCCACTGTGCAGCCACATCTTTCATTTTCGTTTTGGTCTGCCCGTGTTCAGTTACTGTTTCGGTTTCATTTCCCTTTTATGTACATTCTCGCTAGCGGCGGGAGTCACCGTCAATAAAATCTGTCGAGTCTGCCACAATATTGTGGCCACTAACTGCATTTGGCTTGGCGTTGGATCCGTAGCAGATCTGCCCCGAGAATTATGTCTATAATTCGTAACCCTGGTGCTGCACTTGATGCAAGCATTGGACACACCCCTTCCCCAGGGATCCAAGGGCACCAAGGGATGAGCGTCATTAATGCATAAAGTGGCTGGGCAGAAGAGGACAGAAAGGGCTACAGAGCAAGCGCTAAAATTGTAGCTTCGTTTTCTTATTTGAATGCTTTATGAGTTGAGGCTCCCAACTGTGCATTCAACTGCTGTACAGTGGGCGAAACGTATGCGGATTCTGATTAAAATTTGTACATTTTTCTTTTGGAAAGCGTATAAATTATTTTCATTTCAATTAAAAATTAAATTGAGATTCTTTGCATATGTCTCTGGAATTTGAATAAGGAGCAGCAAATTCGACCACTGTGCGTGGCAGGGATTAAAATAGCTTGCAAAAAAAAAACAGATTGCAAAAAGAAGAGGGCAAAAATAGCCAGCGAAAGGGAGCCGAAAAACATTTAACATTGGAAAAGATGCTCCACTCATTATATGCCAAAGTTTTACCTTTTTTTTTTGAATACTTCAACAATCTTAACAATACATAGAAACGACACCGCCAATACCTAGCACTCACTATGAATACAAAACAAACAAAGTGAAACACTAATACAGTACAGGAATGGGTTTCTATTGAATTTTTGAAATACATTTGGACAGACTCCAATAACTTAGGCCCCCCACTTAAGGGTTAGGACTTGAGATTATTCTATGCTCAAAAACATTCAGAAAATGTGGACTGATTGAACTCATTGGGTGAGCGAAAGGGCATTGAATGGAATGGCATTTCCGCTGCCATTATTGTTGACATGCCCAATGATGGAGCTACTGACCATCAACATTCCATATCATCCCTATCAGGGGAAACCAACAATGAAAAGAGGGGGGCTGAGAGGCGTGAGGGCTTGTCCTTTGTGCTTGCGTCGAGGAGCATCCCATTCAATCTTTTTATCGTGATAAACTGCTTAATGCACTGAGCTCGATAAAGAGACACACAGAGATGAGAGAGAGAGAGAGAGAGAGGGAGAGAGAGACACTGGCCGAAATGCGAATACAAATGGCCATTGAACTGACCCATTCCCCAGTCCCTGCTTCCCTCTGCCCCCTCGCTGGCCATTGCTGTTCCACCCTGCCCATTGCTTCCCATCACTGTTCGCTGTTCGCTTTTGTATCTCGTTTGTGTGGGGGATGACTAAGTAAATTGGATTGAAAAGGCAGGTAGCCGCTTGCATTGTGACGTCACAATGTGGAATCGGGCCCACAGACACAGTCGGAGAAGAGTTTGCATTAAACAATTATTGAAATCTGCAAAGCATTCTGGTTAACGGGATACATTATCTCATCAATAATCAAAGCTCAAAGCTAAATATACTATGAATTATAATTGTTACGCGTTAACTGTACTCGTATTTAAGTACTTGTAATAATCAAACACTTTTTCCCGTTTTTCGTTTTGCCGTGAGACGGGCAAAGCAGACAGCGCGCTCTCTTAAATTTGCTTGCATTTGTCTTTCGAGCTTGAAAGAAGGTAAAGACAAAGAGAGGGAGAGAGCGCGACAGGTAGTCGCATGTGCATGTTGATCCTCCCCACAGGCACGGTGAGAGCATTTGCATTGAATAATTATTGAAATCTGAAAAGCATTCTGGATACATCAACTCATCAATGAGCAAGACTTAAAGCTAAATGTACTATGAATTATATTTGTTATGCGTTAACTGTACTGGTACTTAAGCACTTGTAATGGGCAAACACTTTCTCACGTTTTTTGTGTTATCGTGTGACGGGCCAGCAGACAGCGCGCTCTCTTAAATTTGTTTGCATTTGTCTTTCGAGCTTGGAAGAAGGTAAAGACAAAGAGAGGGAGAGAGCGCGACAGGTAGTCGCTTGTGGAATGTGGAATGTGAAATGTGGAATCCAACCCACAGGCACGGTGGGAGCTTTGGCTTTAAATAATTATTGAAATCTGAGAAGCATTCTGCACAACGGGACCTCATCAATAATAAAATACAAAATATACAATTGTGATATTGTTGCTTGGAGAACCAAAAGAAGAGGTGATTGGGTTGAAGAAAAGCAAATAAATTATACTTAAAAACTCCCATGAAAAATGTCGAAAATCGTACAAGAAATTTCCCATTCTGTGTTGCAGATTTATGTCTAGGAGCAACAACAATGCCATTTAATGAAACAAGTGAAGCAATATGGGAATGGAAGTAACAAATTTATATTTAATGAAAAACGAGCAGCGAGACAATTTGTGAATGAAAAGCAATGTCTCGTGTCCCCAAATAACAACCGATACTCGTGCATGCATGTGTGTGTGTATGTGTGTGGCTTCTGCTCAAGACTGAAGAGAAGAGCCGAAGCGCCGAAGAGATATCTCTCCCATATGGGGCTGCCGGCTAATTGAGTCATATGTCAGGCCACGCAATTCGGCAGGAGGCGTAATACAATTCAGATTGAGTACCGACCGGGGAGCAATCTTCTCTGCGGAGCGCATGGAAGAGCATTTGATTTTAAGTTGCCATTTGCCATAAAAAGTAAGACTTTCACTTGCCCGCCACTGCTTGCCTTTTTGTGCTGTTCGCGTGGGAGTGAGGAGTAGGGAGTGGGGAGGGGGGGCATTGTGAAAGGTCGTTTCGGATTTAGTTTACACGGTAACTTATCGTGGGCCACTGCGGGAGGGAGGGCAGGTTGCGTGGGTTGCTCCGAAGGTTTTTAATTGAAAACAAACAAGGCTTAGGCCAACCTCCTTCGACTCCTTCGACTCGTTCCCGCTTGAAGTTTGTTTGCATGCGTGCCGCTGACGTTGACATTGAACAGAGGCGGGGGGGATGGGTTACACGGGGGGCATTGAGTGTTTGCGGGTAGCCCAAAGTGGCCATTGAAAGTGAAATGCGAACTGCGTACTCTCGCTCGTACTTCCCGGCAAGTCCAAGGTGCTCCCCCACACTGAAGGATGCCTAGCGGTGGTGCGAGCGGTGCGCGGGGGCGAGGACTGGGAGCATAAAAGTGAAAAACAATTGAACCCTTGGGCAAAATTGGTTTTGACAATGTAAATAAATAAAACACACGCATAAATATTTACTGCTGACGGCAGTTTCGTTAAGGGCTTAGAGCGACCAAAAGGCAAAGAGCAGCGAAGGGAAGATTCACTTCAGGCGGAAATGAAAGTGCCCAGCCCAGAGAGAGAGAGAGAGGGGGGGGGGGGGGAGACGCAGCCATAGCTGGTGCCAGAGAGCCGAAGCCCGAGGTGGAGAGTCAGAGTAAGCGCAGAGATTACAGGGGGCTCAACAGAGTAAATTTTCGAATCGTTTTTTTTTGTTTTTGGGCGGACTCCAACTCTGACCTTTAACGGTGTGTGTGGGTTGTGTGTGGGGGGGTGTAAAGGGGACATGTTGTCAAAAGGATTTGCAGCTCATTTCATGTCGAGCCCCCAGGAGCACAGGAACAGACCCCAACAGACACAACCCCATCCCAGAGCGGAGCCAACAGCCAGAGCTAATATTTGATTGTGTTGTCGGGTCAATGGTTAACACAAATTTCAAGCTCTACTAGGTGGGAGGGAGAGGGGGGGATGTGCCAGTGGATTACAGCTTCAAAATGAGGGATGTGCGTGGGCTGGCTCTTGGGTTGCCTCTGAAAATGCGGCCCCAAATTAATTCGGTATATTGCAGTTTGTAGTTTGAAGTTTGTAGTCTCAACTTACCCACAGTTAATCACTTGGTGGTGGAAGGTGGAGCCTCCACCTTGGAGCTCCTTTGCTATGGCCCGCACAGTGGGTGTGGGTGGCAGTTTAGCCTGCATTTAGCCAACATTTAGCATCAATTTGTGTGCAATTAACGTTCTGCAGAGCAGAGACAAGGGCGCCCTGCACAGGTAACGGGAGGCAGCAGTAGCTGTGGGAATATTCGGACCACAATTGATATCAATGATTTACACAGTGCGGATGTCCATTGTCTACTCGGCCAGAGAGAGCAAGAGAGAGAGAGAGAGAGAGAGCGGGAACGTTGTGGCGTGGTGTGAAAGTCTGTTATCCTGCTGAGGCTTCCCTCAATCAGCCTTGCACACGCTGTGAGCCCTTCATTAACCATCTCCTCATTGAAATGGTTGAATTGAACGGAGCAGAGGCCTCAGAATGGAGCTGAATGGAGTGAAGCAAAGCGTCTCACAACGTTTCTACTCGTTTTCGTATTAATTTTCTTTCTCTTCGTACTGCAGATCTTTAAATTCTTTGCGGATTACTCAACAAAAAACAAGCGAAATATTTAAAGTTTAAAAAAAATATGCAACCTGCGTGGAGGCCAGCAATCTCTGGGCTTTCAACTGGGTATGCGGGTCAAAACACTCGTATTATTGCCAAAAGGTCTGCAAACAGAGACCGGGCTGAGGACTGTTGAAACGGCAGCATGTGGGTTGGGTAGCAGCGTGGAGCCTGAAGCCTGAAGCCCAAGGAATGTGCATGAAAATATGGCAGCTGTTGAAGGTCAAAAAAGTGGCAGTGAGAGAGAGACAGTCGCCAGAGGGGAGAGGGAGAGTCGAGCGAAAGCTGCTAAGATGAACCGACATCAGGCAGCCAACGTCAGACATCACTGCGGGGCCTGCACTCTCCTCTCTCTCTGCACCTCTTCCTGTCTCGCTCTGCCTCACACTCCACTGCTCTTCACCTTTCGCTGTGTGTGAACGGAATGGTGAGAGTTGCGCTCTCCGTTCTACACTCTCCGCTCCCGTTCTCCACTCTCCACTCTTCGCTCCCGTTCTCCACTCTCCCGTCTCGTGCTGCTGCTTTGCCGCTATGTTCCCGTCTCTCCGTGTTCCTGTCTCTCTCTGTCTATGTGCATGATGAGCAAATGAATTTTTCATAAAAGCGCCACATGTTGCCAATAGAAGTGCAAATACAAATGGAAAAGGGGGCGTAGCATGGGCATGTCCCCCATGTCCCACGTCTGCTGCTGCTGCTGCTGCAGTGAGGAGCCATTAGGTGAATGAATTTTTATGCCTGCCCTGGCCCAGCTCCCCTCACCCCGCCAGCAAGGGGTGAGGATAGTTGCCTTTTAATGTTCCCTCAAAGCGCTCTGTGCTCTATTTATCTCTTGGCCAGCCCAAACATTTGAAGGCCCAGCAGTGGGCCAAAGAGCTGAACGAAAGTGAGTCGGGAGCGAGTGTCTTTTGGGCGCACTTTAAAGCATTTCCCCATTGCCAATTGCCAATTGCCAATCCAAGTGATTGGAGTCCGCACAACTTTAACTCTAACTTGGACTTCCAGCTCCCAGCCGCAAAGTGATTTTTTCGCGTGAGTTCTTCTCGTTTCTGTTGAATTTTGACATTTTCCAAGGACTTAAACAATTGTCCATTCGCGCAGGAACGAAAGGGGAGGCAACAAGCGCTTCATAAAACTTAAAATTGTTGTAGTTAAACTCCTCGAAGAGCTGCTTCCAGTGTTGAGTACTTCTTTATGTCTCTGCAGTCCAATTTGCCAGTCCTGCCCCCCCACCACCCCGCCCAACGCACGTTCCGCAACTGACAGCTTCGATTGTGTTTATTGTATTTAAATTAACTTATTTATGGTTATTGCCAGGCAGTGGCCGCATCAAATGCCCACAGGCTCTGCCCAAAGGTGACCCATAAAACCCTCCCCCCGGAAAGAAAGAAAGAAAGTTGACAATGAAAGCCATAAAAGCGGAGAATTTGTCGCCGCATGTAAATGGAATTGTTTAAAGGTGAAAGCGAACGAAAGGGAGAAACAGAGAAACAGCAACAGAAACAGAAACAGAAATACACAAACAAATTAAGAAGTTGCACAGCAGGGAGCAGGAGGCAGGCAGGAGGCAGGCAGGAGCTGGAGCTGGAGCTGGATCGTTGGGCAGCACAGAGACCGCAGCGGATGCGACTTATTTTTGCCAGGCCAGCAGGCAGCAGCCAAAGGGCGTGGGCGGCGAAGGCTGCCGACAATAAGCCCAACGGGCAGCTGCAGTCGCGACTGGCATGGACCCAGGCATACCCTTCCTTCCACCCTCTCCGCACAGCGTTTCGACGATCATAACGAGTGGCCGCCACTCGCTGCTGGCAGCTGTTACGAGTGCCATGCCCAGCACAGCATACCCGCGTGCCCTCGGCGAGTGTGGCAGAGGGTGAGAGAAATTTGGGGTAAAACGTCTGGGAATTGCAGACGACGCGACGTCGGCTCATGGCAATGGCGATTTAATCTTTGCAGACATTTTTATTCAAATTTATTTTAATAATTCTCATTTTTGCTTTTCTTTCTTGCCTCGTCTGCGGAGGGGGATGGGGATACGGATGCGGACGCGGACGCGTCGCGCACAATGCACGCGAATTATGGCCCGGCTTCCACACTGCCCTACCCCTACCCCTTCCCCTTGCCCATTCCCTTCCCTTTCTCACACACAATATATGCCGCGACACTTTATCTCATAAACGAGTCTAGCCGCGCGCTTGTGGGTGGAGGTTTTGTCTCATCGCCTCACCTATAAATACTTTTTCCTTTTTTTTTATTTTTATCCCCAGCGGGGCAGGCATATTGATGCAGGGATCGGCATTCTTCGCATTGCTCCGTGCTGCACAGCGAAAGGAGAATCTTCAGCGTTGAATAAATATTTAGAAAATAAACAAAATAAATTAGCAAGCGCCATTTTTCCTCCGTTCAGATGCCATTTGAGTTGCTAACACAAATAAATGCCTTGCCTTGGGCTGCATTTTGCATGAAGGCTCCACCAAAGTTGAGGAAATTCCTCATTAAGTGGAAAGTTATAACGCATTCCGGTGCCGGTGGTGTGCTAACTGTTGGGACACTACGAATAGAGGGCGCAACAATGACGATATGTGGCTAAGACGCATATGATGCTGTTCCGCCGGACAACGGACAGCGGGAGCAACGGACAACGGACAGCGGGACAGGCGGACAGACATGTTGTCAACTTTGCAAAAAGCGGAAGTTAGAAATTTCACAGTGTTCTGCCATCGCTTTTGGCACATGCTCCATGACCCTGCCGCTGCTCCTGCCACATGCTGCATGCCTCGTGCCGCTTGCCTCTTGCCGCTTGCCGCTTGCTGCTGTTACGTTGAATTCATTACGGCGGAAAATGTAAAAGGCATAAACAGCATCGCACAACATCCGCTTGTCCACTGGCCTCCACACACACAAACACACACACACAGGGAGAGACACACACTCATATCCGGAGTGCAGGACAGCGAGACGAGCCCCTGCACGAGTCCAAACCGGCGAGAGAGAGTGCGGCGGGGGGTTTGGTCCACGCCGCAACAGAACTGGCTACGGTTGCCGCTTCCCCCGTTCGACTCCAGTGCCCGCTTAATATGCTAAATGTTGAAATTCGTACGAATTTAATGCGAGTTAGCCAAAGGTCCAGGCAGGTCCAGGCCCAGGTCCGGACCCAGGCCAGACCTGGCCCCAGACATGGATGAGATTGTGGCGGAGACGCTCACACACATGGTCCTTGGATTGGATTTTGTGTCTGTCTGTCTGTCTGTCTGACTGTCTGCCGCATCCACCTGCTGGGCTTCTACGAATAAGAGCGAAAGGTCAATGGCTGGCACTGCAGGGGAGAGAGAGAGCAGAAAAAAAAGGACACACAGCCAGAAGCATTCGTAAATTACACAAATTAAACCTTTGGCCAAAGACTTTAAGAATCAATTCTCTTTTGGCATTTCGCGAAGACTTTAATGACCAATAAACTGCAAGTGGGAGCAGCTGGGAGCCTGGGCTTGGTAATTGCTTGAGTGAAAGGTGGAATGGATGGATGATCTCTGCTCGACTCAGCTGGCAGCTGATGCGGGAAATGCTGCGAAAAAGAATGGGAAATATATGAATGAATGGCTTGATGTTGATTTTATTAAATGCCAAACTGTTTATCGATTTCATTTGAGTGCATGTCGCGCACAGGCACTGGCATCGGCATCGGCATTCACATTCACATCCGCATCTGCCCCCCGACTTTATATGCAAATGCTTCGGCAATTTGTGGCCTCGAGGAGCGAGCATCTGAGGCTGTAGCTGTAGCTGGAGCTGGAGCTGCTGAAAGGGGAGAAGCACGCAAATCGAAATCGAAATGAAAATCTACAACTTGTTTTGGGGTGCGGGGCTGCAGCCAGTTGGTAAGTGGGAAAAAAGCGAGCCAAACAGCAATGAAGAAGAAAAAAGTGCTGCGACAACAATCCCCTTAGAGCTTCCAGCTCCTGCTCCTGCTCCAGCTCCAGCTCCACTCTGTTGGCTGTTATCGCCATCGCCCCATTGTCAGGCTAATTCATGTGTCGACTGCAGGAGCCGCAGCCGAAGCCAAGCGGCTGCTCCTAAATCGATTAAAGAGTCAACGGATTTCAGATTGTAAGCGAACATTTTGGATTGGATTGCCCCAGCTACAGCCACAGCCACAGCCACAGCATCATTGAAGACATGTCAATCCCATCCATCCACTCCGCCTTCTAATTGGCCTGAAATGTATAAGCTGCCGGGGTTGTCACTTCGTGGTTAATAAAACACAATCGGCAAATAGGCGGTAAATGCATTTGCAATTGTTTAAAATTAATTTCAATTACCATAAACAAACCGCAACAATTGGGCGGCAAAATATGAAGCGCACAATGCCTGAATGCCAACTGACTGACTGTCCGTCTGTCCGTCCGTCTGTCCGTCCGTCTGTCTGTCCGTCTGTCTGTTTGCGTGACATTTGTAAATTTTCGTAATTAAATTAATAGGCCGTGCTCGCTCGTTTCACCACTCGTTATTTCGCCATTGATGCGCCCCGTGAGCTGTGGAAGGCACAACCGAAATGTCAACACAATCGCGGTGGCGACTCTGATTTAAATAAAGGTTCATTAGCGCAACGCTTTAATGATGCCCAGCACGATAATTGGCCCAGTGTTTGAAGCGATAGCACATCGATTAATGAGACCACACGACGAGTACGCAGCAGCGAGAGAACCCAGCGAGTAAGTCACATTTGTGGCTCGCAAACTCGCTTAAGTTTGTGCTGAAATTTGCATCTCTTGCTGCTCAAATTAAACAGAGAACAAGCAGAGTTAGTTAGAGCGAGGAACAATGCCAAAGCCAATCTTCTGCAATTTAATATTCGCAAAAAGCTGTCTTTGCCCCGCTTCAGTCCGTGCAGTCCTGCTGCTGCTTCATCCCGGGTTCGCCATTCAACAACAAGGACACCACACCGCCAGAGTGCAGCACTTGAAACTCACACACAGGAGGAGGCGTGGCTGGGGCTTACACACATTTAAATTTACTCCTACCTGGCTCCTGCTCTTGTGTGGGGGAGGGACCACATTTTTAACATACTAATTAGTCTTTTCTAAGATTCATTATCATAATTGTAATTAACAAAATGCGAACAAAAAGCGCGAACGGCCAGAGCCACACAGAAGGGGTTGCATGGGGTCGCACTTGGCAAGCAAAAAAACAGCAACACGGAGGGAAAATTAAAGGGAAAAGCGGGAAAAACGAGGCAACACACGAGGCCACACAGCCTGTTGCTGCCAGCTTTTACTTTTCTTTTTGGAGCGTAAAACGCGGCGGCAGGGCTTAGCCCCGAATGACAGACAAAACAAAAACATTTCGGCCTTTGGGTAGACACATTCTGATGGATCGATGGAGGAAATTAAAGTACTTAAACGCTGCACGAATGGAGGTGTCGTATGAGTAATATTAGCGAGAGAGTCGCACAGCATTTAAGTGGTTAAAAATCCATGAATTGGGGAACAATTCAGCTACAATTATCACTTGTTGTTCGCTGCATTATGGCTCTGGTGTTCCCATCCACTTGGCTTCAGTGAGGATTCAACGCCAGTTGGAGCCACCGAGGGACCTGCCAAATGTCTAGCCCATCCTGCTCCTGCGCCTGCTCCTGCTCCCTTTGCAGGGCTTACTCCTTGAGTTCTCCAAGTGTGTGCTCACATTTGCATAAGCACTCAGCTGTTTTAATTTTGTTGCCTACTTCTCAGCTGACGCTGCTGAGAGGCCCAGCAAAAAATGTGCAAACTGATTCGCTTATCAATGACATTTACAGCGAATCGCTGACGGCTTATCAGCCCCAATTTGTGCGTTTATCGTTTAATAAATGAAACGAATCGGCATTACAACAAACGCACATTATTCGCTTGATTCAAATCATATTTTTGCAGTCAAAAATAAACCCCTCCAGTGGTGCGCTCCCTGTTTTGCCATTAACATCAGTTTCAACTGAATTCACACTCACTTTTTGCGGGCCACTCGATGGTGGAATCGATAATTAATACGTTGTAAAATTGCTACTTAACACTCGCCGCTGCAAGGCGATTTATTGTGCAGCGAATGATGCTGCCTGTCAGCAGATGTCAGGCCATGGATCGAGTCCTGAGTCGAGTGTCACAACGTGCATTTCATTATCCAGCGACATCTGCATCAATTAGGAAGGCATTTTATTCATAGTTCCCTGGATCTCCATAATCGAGCTGCCCATGAATATTTAGCAGATGTTTTCTGCTCCTGCTGGTGTCCTTTTTGCTGTTGGTTGCACGACTGGCTGGCTGTCTGGCTGGCTGGCTGGCTGACTGCCTGGCCTGTCTACTGGTCTAAATCATGTGGAAAAACAATCAGGCTCCACCCCCACAGTTAATCCCGCTGCGGGGCAACTCCGTCAGTCATTGCCAATAATTTATTATGTAATAATTTTAATGAACTGTAATTGAATTACACTGCCAACTGGCAGACTGCAGTGCGATGATTATTGGAGACTCCACACAATATTTGATTTGTGCCTGGCCCTGTTAATGTCCGTTTGTTTTCCCAACTCTGACATGTTGCAATTTCAGTTGCAGTTGCTGTTGCTGTTGCTGTTTGCGTAATTATAGCCGACGAAGCAACAGTTAAACCGGATGCACAAATTATGCGTAGCCCCAAAGTGACAGCCACAGGACGAGTGCCAGGCAGTGAGTCTTTATGTCATTTATTTGAAAAATAATTACCTCAAAATATTGCATACTCAGAGCAAGATTTCATGGGGAAAAGCGAACGCTTCGGGTTTACATCTGGAAGAGAAACGCAACTAAGCGTGAGACGCGTGAGACGCGGCACTACCATACGAGGTACTCTGGTGAGCAAAATTTATAGATTACTTTATTGCATTTATTTGCAAGGGGACTTCAGTTAAGACGCACTTTTGCAGGTCTGTTTTGGAGCTATTAGAAATGCGAACATTTTGGTCGCAGCTTGCAGCATTTGTGACCCTTGCGAGCACTCCTCGCACACTGCTTAATGAAATGTTGTCTGAGGAATGCCACACACACACACACACACACACACGCACACACATACCAGCGCCCTCTGGCGGGCTTACTGAGAGCAGACAAGGAAACATAAAAGCCATAAAATTTCAATTAGGCAAACCATTCAAGAAATTAATTGACAAACCTTCTCCTTGAGTTGGCAGCCCCCACCCACACACACACACACACACACACCCACGCACACACGCACCCTCTGCCACTATATATCTATGTGCTCTCCCTCCCGCTCTTGCAATTTGCAGCTTTTCAGCATGAAAATTAATTTTCGACAATTTACTGCGCAATCTTAAGCAAAAGTTCAACAAAAGCGGCGGCGCACTTTTGCTCCACACCACATGACCTACGCCTGCCAGCAGCCCAGCAGCCAGCAGCCCAGCAGCGCCACCTGCCACCCACCACTGGCACCCCTTGCTGTGGTGGGAGAGGGACACGCCCCACACCACAGCCAAACCAAACAATCTGCCAGAGCGCTAAAATTCTCTTACACTTGTACCGAGGCGTGCGCCCCCAGCCACCCCCGCGTAAACTTGATGAGTGTTTGGGTGGGTGTTGAGGGAAGGGAGAGAACTGTAGAGAAATTGTATGAAACTTGAAAAATTACTTGGCTCTTATGCATCAGCAGCCAGCCGAGCGGAGTAGCGGGCACCCAACAGCTGGGGGGGGGGAGTGGGGTGGGAGTCCTGGTGAGCATGTGAGTGGAGCGACAAGAAGTTATCGCTGCCGTGACTTTGAACCCAAGCCCCAGCCAACCCGCTGGCACTGGTGCTCTCCCCCCGCACCCTACATATCCGCTTTCCGGTGCCAAAATCATCCGCATCTATCTCCGGTTACAGCAAACTTGACTCGCTCGACGCGCTACCTTCTCCACCATGCCTGCTCCCTTGTTCCCACTTAACCGCTCTCCTTTTTCCACTACATTGTCATTTAATTTTGGCAATAAATGTGAACCATTGCCGCCGCTCCCCCGTTGCTCTACCAGTGCCAGTGCCAGTCCCATTCCATCCGTTCCCGTCCCATTCCCAGTTCCGCATGCGACGACATTGTGTGCAAACTGTCTGATAATCGTCTTCCGCCTATTTTAACGTGCTCCCAATCCTCATCCTCCCAGCCCCTTGCCAGATTTACTGCACATGTGTGCGCTTAAATTATGCAACGGAAGTTTCTCCAAAAAACTCTGGGCTCCAGCACCAGCAGCTTCACCACTGCCACTGCCACTGCCACTTCCACTTCCTACCCCACGCCCACGCCAAACTCCCGCCCCCTCCATGGCACTCGTCCACGAGTGAAATATGATATTACAGCGCTCAAATAAATTACGCGGAAAATTATTATGGCCGAGTCTTAAATGGGGGCGAAGGCCCGAAGGACCCCCCCTGGCTCATGTGATAATAGTAATGTAAAATTAATGCAGCTCCAGGCTGCTCCTATCCCATTCATAGACCGTCTTAAAGGGACAGATATTTTATTTGATTCTGCAATGGAGACTTAAAGGCGTTTGCTTAAGCAAACGATTGGCAAATTAATAGAACAGACAGAACAGAAGTGCTTCAATGATTAAATATTTGGGGAGGCCGTAAATTAGTTATTTTTAGCGCTGGTTTGTTATATATTTATGCAAGAAAGAAAGAGTACCCAAGTCTAGCCTTCGTTCCTGCGCTGTTCTTATTTACAACGAAACAAAAGGCTAAATGAAGTGGAAGGCTAGGTATTTCACACAATTCGCACCATTTCCAGTGCTCCCCCCCGCCACCGCCACGGCCCACACATGTGAGCGGACTGACTGACTGACTGACTGACTTACTGCGTGGTGGGCAGAGTGGCCAAGGGAGGGGGGAGGTCTAAGCAGGTAGACAACACACAACAAATAAAGCAACAAAAAACAAAACGAAACGACGCAGACAGCAAGCAGAAAACGTAACGAAAATAAAACAACAAATAACCAGGAATGCCACGAAGAAGGAGGAGGGTGGAGCGGGAGAGCAGTTAAATGCTCGAATGTGAACGAAGTTACGAGTAGGGGGAGAGAGCGAAATCGAAATCGAACTCTAAATCTGCTTCGAACTGGTTTCGGACAGGCTTTGGATTGCTTGTCGATGCATGGATGGATGGATGGATGTGCAAATTCCAGTAAGAAACAGATAGAAGCCCCTGCCAGGTGCTACTCCAGCCACAGCTTTGTCCTTGGTCCATTGTCACTGCTGGGCCCCACCATTCCGCATCAAAAAGTACTTCATTATTGCGCTCGATTGTGCACGTGTAGCCCTTGCGGGGCTCGCCGCTGGCCAGTGGCCACACGTAATCGAAGAGAGAGAGCGGTGCGGTGTGGTGCGGTGCGGTGCGGTGCGAACTGGACTGGCCGTGGGTGTAACTGAGGTGACTGAGCGCAGGGTAGCCATCCCGCCGGGCACATTACAGCATTTCATTTGTTGTCCTTCACATTCTCTTTTCACACTTGCACACACGGCCACAAACAAAGGGAATCATCCAGATGCCCACTGGGACCCACTGCGCTACCTTTGGCATTGCAATGTGTCAGACCCAACACAGAGCCCCACATGCCACATCCCACATCCCACAAGCAGAGCCCCACCATGCCGGAGACCGCAACTCTGGCCGTCTGTCAAATATGCTAGAGAAATATTTCAAATTGTGGCTGCTAAAAATTGAACATCCTCCAGCCACGTGACCCAGCTAAAGCTGCTCCCCCCTCCTGCCACTCCTTTGTCCACCGGGGGCTCCTACACTCGCCAGCTCCAGGCCAACAGATCCACTCTGAAATTGGCAAGCCAGCGCAGTTTTCTTTCACTTTTCTTTGCTCTTTCTTTTTTTCGTCGAGTGTATTCATTTCATTTATTTATTTGGTATTCAAAGCGCAGGTCGCACCACCTGCCCCGCCACTCCGCTCCACTCTGCACTCTGCACTCCCCATCCACCCGCAGTTGCTTGAGAATCTAGAATTTCATTATGTGTACCTCAATTTTCTCACGGTGTGTGTGTGCGTGTGTGTGTGTGTCTCTCGTTTTAAAGCAGAACATGAAACAGTCCTAAATTATTCATCCAACAAACAACAAAAAAAACAAGAACAGGAACGGGAACGGGAACAAGAAAAGAAAAGGAATATCATTTCAGTTTTTATATTTTTTTTATTTTTAGTTGTGTCTAATTTTGAGCCACGCAGAGCAGATTGCCAAGCCTGCAAATGACAGCCATAAATGGGGCAAATCTTGAACATAAGGCTGGGGGCGCCACCCTGCCGTGAAGTTGCGAAACCAAAAACCATCAAAAGCAGATGAAAGAGATATAACTAGGACGGTCATTGCGGGGGACGTATAGTTATATAAATATAACGCTCCATTGAGCTTCGAACTATAACTGCAAACTGTTTCGATTTTTAAACCTTTCATTTCAATTTCGAGAACTTTCCACCAGCACCACTAAGCAAACAATTTTTGGCTAGAAATTCGGGGGATATTAAATGGTACAGTTAATTATAATTATTGCACAAAACCCTGAAAGGTTCATGCTGGGAGTAATTAGATCTACATTTGGCTAATCGAAGGGTTTGGGAGTCCACAGTCACCAATTGGACCACAACAGCAACAGCAACAGCAACACCAGCCCTATTTACCTCTTGCCATCGGTGAGGCGCGAGTGTCCAGATTGGGACCCAAAGGCTGTGTCCTTTGCCAACGAGAGGCCAGCGTCGAGTCAGCGGAAGAAGTCCAAGATTAAGACTGAGCCACCGATTGTGGGATCCACCACGCTCCGCATTTGGACAAGGAAGAACTTAGTTGCAAGCTTCGCAGCTCATGGAACAAGCACCAGACCGTGGGAAACTGCCAAACCAAGTAACCGGCGGATCATACAAACTTTCCAAAAGAAAGCCCTTCGAATAGTCGGTAATGCACATATTTAGCACGACATACCGTGGGTTTCGATTAGCCAAATGGTTTGGGAGTCCAAAGTCACCAATTGGACCACAACAGCAACAGCAACACCAGCCCTATTTACCTCTTGCCATCGGTGAGGCGCGAGTGTCCAGATTGGGACCCAAAGGCTGTGTCCTTTGCCAGCGAGAGGCCAGCGTCGAGTCAGCGGAAGAAGTCAAAGATTAAGACTGAGCCACCGATTGTGGGATCCACCACGCTCCGCATTTGGACAAGGAAGAACTTAGTTGCAAGCTTCGCAGCTCATGGAACAAGCACCAGACCGTGGGAAACTGCCAAACCAAGTAACCGGCGGATCATACAAACTTTCCAAAAGAAAGCCCTTCGAATAGTCGGTAATGCACATATTTACCACGACATACCGTGGGTTTCGATTAGCCAAATGGTTTGGGAGTCCAAAGTCACCAATTGGACCACAACAGCAACAGCAACACCAGCCCTATTTACCTCTTGCCATCGGTGAGGCGCGAGTGTCCAGATTGGGACCCAAAGGCTGTGTCCTTTGCCAGCGAGAGGCCAGCGTCGAGTCAGCGGAAGAAGTCAAAGATTAAGACTGAGCCACCGATTGTGGGATCCACCACGCTCCGCATTTGGACAAGGAAGAACTTAGTTGCAAGCTTCGCAGCTCATGGAACAAGCACCAGACCGTGGGAAACTGCCAAACCAAGTAACCGGCGGATCATACAAACTTTCCAAAAGAAAGCCCTTCGAATAGTCGGTAATGCACATATTTAGCACGACATACCGTGGGTTTCGATTAGCCAAATGGTTTGGGAGTCCAAAGTCACCAATTGGACCACAACAGCAACAGCAACACCAGCCCTATTTACCTCTTGCCATCGGTGAGGCGCGAGTGTCCAGATTGGGACCCAAAGGCTGTGTCCTTTGCCAGCGAGAGGCCAGCGTCGAGTCAGCGGAAGAAGTCAAAGATTAAGACTGAGCCACCGATTGTGGGATCCACCACGCTCCGCATTTGGACAAGGAAGAACTTAGTTGCAAGCTTCGCAGCTCATGGAACAAGCACCAGACCGTGGGAAACTGCCAAACCAAGTAACCGGCGGATCATACAAACTTTCCAAAAGAAAGCCCTTCGAATAGTCGGTAATGCACATATTTAGCACGACATACCGTGGGTTTCGATTAGCCAAATGGTTTGGGAGTCCAAAGTCACCAATTGGACCACAACAGCAACAGCAACACCAGCCCTATTTACCTCTTGCCATCGGTGAGGCGCGAGTGTCCAGATTGGGACCCAAATGCTGTGTCCTTTGCCAGCGAGAGGCCAGCGTCGAGTCAGCGGAATAAGTCCAAGATTAAGACTGAGCCACCGATTGTGGGATCCACCACGCTCCGCATTTGGACAAGGAAGAACTTAGTTGCGTGCTTCGCAGCTCATGGAACAAGCACCAGACTGTGGGAAACTGCCAAACCAAGTAACCGGCGGATCATACAAACTTTCCAAAAGAAAGCCCTTCGAATAGTCGGTAATGCACATATTTAGCACGACATACCGTGGGTTTCGATTAGCCAAATGGTTTGGGAGTCCAAAGTCACCAATTGGACCACAACAGCAACAGCAACACCAGCCCTATTTACCTCTTGCCATCGGTGAGGCGCGAGGGTCCAGATTGGGACCCAAATGCTGTGTCCTTTGCCAGCGAGAGGCCAGCGTCGAGTCAGCGGAAGAAGTCAAAGATTAAGACTGAGCCACCGATTGTGGGATCCACCACGCTCCGCATTTGGACAAGGAAGAACTTAGTTGCAAGCTTCGCAGCTCATGGAACAAGCACCAGACCGTGGGAAACTGCCAAACCAAGTAACCGGCGGATCATACAAACTTTCCAAAAGAAAGCCCTTCGAATAGTCGGTAATGCACATATTTAGCACGACATACCGTGGGTTTCGATTAGCCAAATGGTTTGGGAGTCCAAAGTCACCAATTGGACCACAACAGCAACAGCAACACCAGCCCTATTTACCTCTTGCCATCGGTGAGGCGCGAGTGTCCAGATTGGGACCCAAATGCTGTGTCCTTTGCCAGCGAGAGGCCACCGTCGAGTCAGCGGAAGAAGTCAAAGATTAAGACTGAGCCACCGATTGTGGGATCCACCACGCTCCGCATTTGGACAAGGAAGAACTTAGTTGCGTGCTTCGCAGCTCATGGAACAAGCACCAGACTGTGGGAAACTGCCAAACCAAGTAACCGGCGGATCATACAAACTTTCCAAAAGAAAGCCCTTCGAATAGTCGGTAATGCACATATTTACCACAACATACCGAGGGCAACGGAAGTGATAGCCGAGAGTAGCACCAGGTACCTCACACGCCTGCACCAACACGATAACAAGCACAAGAAGACTCAAAAGAGATCAGCTGCTGGACCAGCAGCCATGCAACGCTAGCTTATTCGCTCTGCCTCGCTCGACAAGCAACCACTCGCCCTCGTTCTGCGTTCGGTTGTGAGGAAGAATGGCTGATAAAGGGGCATGGGACAATGACATCAGCAGCAACACCAACTAAATCCGATGTTACCGAAAGTGTCAATTTCGAGAACTTTCCACCAGCACCAATAAAAAACAATTTTTGGCTAGAAATTCGGGGGATATTAAATGGTACAGTTAATTATAATTATTGCACAAAACCCTGAAAGGTTCATGCTGGGAGTTATTAGATCTACATTTGGCTAATCGAAGGGTTTGGGAGTCCACAGTCACCAATTGGACCACAACAGCAACAGTAACACCAGCCCTATTTACCTCTTGCCATCGGTGAGGCGCGAGTGTCCAGATTGGGACCCAAAGGCTGTGTCCTTTGCCAGCGAGAGGCCAGCGTCGAGTCAGCGGAAGAAGTCAAAGATTAAGACTGAGCCACCGATTGTGGGATCCACCACGCTCCGCATTTGGACAAGGAAGAACTTAGTTGCAAGCTTCGCAGCTCATGGAACAAGCACCAGACCGTGGGAAACTGCCAAACCAAGTAACCGGCGGATCATACAAACTTTCCAAAAAGAAAGCCCTTCGAATAGTCGGTAATGCACATATTTAGCACGACATACCGTGGGTTTCGATTAGCCAAATGGTTTGGGAGTCCAAAGTCACCAATTGGACCACAACAGCAACAGCAACACCAGCCCTATTTACCTCTTGCCATCGGTGAGGCGCGAGTGTCCAGATTGGGACCCAAAGGCTGTGTCCTTTGCCAGCGAGAGGCCAGCGTCGAGTCAGCGGAAGAAGTCCAAGATTAAGACTGAGCCACCGATTGTGGGATCCACCACGCTCCGCATTTGGACAAGGAAGAACTTAGTTGCGTGCTTCGCAGCTCATGGAACAAGCACCAGACCGTGGAAACTGCCAAACCAAGTAACCGGCGGATCATACAAACTTTCCAAAAGAAAGCCCTTCGAATAGTCGGTAATGCACATATTTACCACAACATACCGAGGGCAACGGAAGTGATAGCCGAGAGTAGCACCAGGTACCTCACACGCCTGCACCAACACGATAACAAGCACAAGAAGACTCAAAAGAGATCAGCCGCTGGACCAGCAGCCATGCAACGCTAGCTTATTCGCTCTGCCTCGCTCGACAAGCAACCACTCGCCCTCGTTCTGCTTTCGGTTGTGAGGAAGAATGGCTGATAAAGGGGCATGGGACAATGACATCAGCAGCAACACCAACTAAATCCGATGTTACCGAAAGTGTCAATTTCGAGAACTTTCCACCAGCACCAATAAAAAAACAATTTTTGGCTAGAAATTCGGGGGATATTAAATGGTACAGTTAATTATAATTATTGCACAAAACCCTGAAAGGTTCATGCTGGGAGTTATTAGATCTACATTTGGCTAATCGAAGGGTTTGGGAGTCCACCACAGTCACCAATTGGACCACAACAGCAACAGTAACACCAGCCCTATTTACCTCTTGCCATCGGTGAGGCGCGAGTGTCCAGATTGGGACCCAAAGGCTGTGTCCTTTGCCAGCGAGAGGCCAGCGTCGAGTCAGCGGAAGAAGTCAAAGATTAAGACTGAGCCACCGATTGTGGGATCCACCACGCTCCGCATTTGGACAAGGAAGAACTTAGTTGCAAGCTTCGCAGCTCATGGAACAAGCACCAGACCGTGGGAAACTGCCAAACCAAGTAACCGGCGGATCATACAAACTTTCCAAAAAGAAAGCCCTTCGAATAGTCGGTAATGCACATATTTACCCCAAAGTCACCAATTGGACCACAACAGCAACAGCAACACCAGCCCTATTTACCTCTTGCCATCGGTGAGGCGCGAGTGTCCAGATTGGGACCCAAAGGCTGTGTCCTTTGCCAGCGAGAGGCCAGCGTCGAGTCAGCGGAAGAAGTCAAAGATTAAGACTGAGCCACCGATTGTGGGATCCACCACGCTCCGCATTTGGACAAGGAAGAACTTCGTTGCGTGCTTCGCAGCTCATGGAACAAGCACCAGACTGTGAGAAACTGCCAAACCAAGTAACCGGCGGATCATACAAACTTTCCAAAAGAAAGCCCTTCGAATAGTAGGTAATGCACATATTTACCCCAAAGTCACCAATTGGACCACAACAGCAACAGCAACACCAGCCCTATTTACCTCTTGCCATCGGTGAGGCGCGAGTGTCCAGATTGGGACCCAAAGGCTGTGTCCTTTGCCAGCGAGAGGCCAGCGTCGAGTCAGCGGAAGAAGTCAAAGATTAAGACTGAGCCACCGATTGTGGGATCCACCACGCTCCGCATTTGGACAAGGAAGAACTTAGTTGCGTGCTTCGCAGCTCATGGAACAAGCACCAGACTGTGAGAAACTGCCAAACCAAGTAACCGGCGGATCATACAAACTTTCCAAAAGAAAGCCCTTCGAATAGTCGGTAATGCACATATTTACCCCAAAGTCACCAATTGGACCACAACAGCAACACCAGCCCTATTTACCTCTTGCCATCGGTGAGGCGCGAGTGTCCAGATTGGGACCCAAAGGCTGTGTCCTTTGCCAGCGAGAGGCCAGCGTCGAGTCAGCGGAAGAAGTCAAAGATTAAGACTGAGCCACCGATTGTGGGATCCACCACGCTCCGCATTTGGACAAGGAAGAACTTAGTTGCGTGCTTCGCAGCTCATGGAACAAGCACCAGACTGTGGGAAACTGCCAAACCAAGTAACCGGCGGATCATACAAACTTTCCAAAAGAAAGCCCTTCGAATAGTCGGTAATGCACATATTTACCCCAAAGTCACCAATTGGACCACAACAGCAACAGCAACACCAGCCCTATTTACCTCTTGCCATCGGTGAGGCGCGAGTGTCCAGATTGGGACCCAAAGGCTGTGTCCTTTGCCAGCGAGAGGCCAGCGTCGAGTCAGCGGAAGAAGTCAAAGATTAAGACTGAGCCACCGATTGTGGGATCCACCACGCTCCGCATTTGGACAAGGAAGAACTTAGTTGCGTGCTTCGCAGCTCATGGAACAAGCACCAGACTGTGGGAAACTGCCAAACCAAGTAACCGGCGGATCATACAAACTTTCCAAAAGAAAGCCCTTCGAATAGTCGGTAATGCACATATTTACCCCAAAGTCACCAATTGGACCACAACAGCAACAGCAACACCAGCCCTATTTACCTCTTGCCATCGGTGAGGCGCGAGTGTCCAGATTGGGACCCAAAGGCTGTGTCCTTTGCCAGCGAGAGGCCAGCGTCGAGTCAGCGGAAGAAGTCAAAGATTAAGACTGAGCCACCGATTGTGGGATCCACCACGCTCCGCATTTGGACAAGGAAGAACTTCGTTGCGTGCTTCGCAGCTCATGGAACAAGCACCAGACTGTGAGAAACTGCCAAACCAAGTAACCGGCGGATCATACAAACTTTCCAAAAAGAAAGCCCTTCGAATAGTAGGTAATGCACATATTTACCCCAAAGTCACCAATTGGACCACAACAGCAACAGCAACACCAGCCCTATTTACCTCTTGCCATCGGTGAGGCGCGAGTGTCCAGATTGGGACCCAAAGGCTGTGTCCTTTGCCAGCGAGAGGCCAGCGTCGAGTCAGCGGAAGAAGTCAAAGATTAAGACTGAGCCACCGATTGTGGGATCAACCACGCTCCGCATTTGGACAAGGAAGAACTTAGTTGCGTGCTTCGCAGCTCATGGAACAAGCACCAGACTGTGAGAAACTGCCAAACCAAGTAACCGGCGGATCATACAAACTTTCCAAAAGAAAGCCCTTCGAATAGTCGGTAATGCACATATTTACCCCAAAGTCACCAATTGGACCACAACAGCAACACCAGCCCTATTTACCTCTTGCCATCGGTGAGGCGCGAGTGTCCAGATTGGGACCCAAAGGCTGTGTCCTTTGCCAGCGAGAGGCCAGCGTCGAGTCAGCGGAAGAAGTCAAAGATTAAGACTGAGCCACCGATTGTGGGATCCACCACGCTCCGCATTTGGACAAGGAAGAACTTAGTTGCGTGCTTCGCAGCTCATGGAACAAGCACCAGACTGTGGGAAACTGCCAAACCAAGTAACCGGCGGATCATACAAACTTTCCAAAAGAAAGCCCTTCGAATAGTCGGTAATGCACATATTTACCCCAAAGTCACCAATTGGACCACAACAGCAACAGCAACACCAGCCCTATTTACCTCTTGCCATCGGTGAGGCGCGAGTGTCCAGATTGGGACCCAAAGGCTGTGTCCTTTGCCAGCGAGAGGCCAGCGTCGAGTCAGCGGAAGAAGTCAAAGATTAAGACTGAGCCACCGATTGTGGGATCCACCACGCTCCGCATTTGGACAAGGAAGAACTTAGTTGCGTGCTTCGCAGCTCATGGAACAAGCACCAGACCGTGGGAAACTGCCAAACCAAGTAACCGGCGGATCATCATACAAACTTTCCAAAAGAAAGCCCTTCGAATAGTCGGTAATGCACATATTTACCCCAAAGTCACCAATTGGACCACAACAGCAACACCAGCCCTATTTACCTCTTGCCATCGGTGAGGCGCGAGTGTCAGATTGGGACCAAAAGGCTGTGTCCTTTGCCAGCGAGAGGCCAGCGTCGAGTCAGCGGAAGAAGTCAAAGATTAAGACTGAGCCACCGATTGTGGGATCCACCACGCTCCGCATTTGGACAAGGAAGAACTTAGTTGCGTGCTTCGCAGCTCATGGAACAAGCACCAGACCGTGGGAAACTGCCAAACCAAGTAACCGGCGGATCATACAAACTTTCCAAAAGAAAGCCCTTCGAATAGTCGGTAATGCACATATTTACCACGACATACCGTGGGTTTCGATTAGCCAAATGGTTTGGGAGTCCAAAGTCACCAATTGGACCACAACAGCAACAGCAACACCAGCCCTATTTACCTCTTGCCATCGGTGAGGCGCGAGTGTCCAGATTGGGACCCAAAGGCTGTGTCCTTTGCCAGCGAGAGGCCAGCGTCGAGTCAGCGGAAGAAGTCAAAGATTAAGACTGAGCCACCGATTGTGGGATCCACCACGCTCCGCATTTGGACAAGGAAGAACTTAGTTGCGTGCTTCGCAGCTCATGGAACAAGCACCAGACTGTGGGAAACTGCCAAACCAAGTAACCGGCGGATCATACAAACTTTCAAAAGAAAGCCCTTCGAATAGTCGGTAATGCACATATTTACCACAACATACCGAGGGCAACGGAAGTGATAGCCGAGAGTAGCACCAGGTACCTCACACGCCTGCACCAACACGATAACAAGCACAAGAAGACTCAAAAGAGATCAGCTGCTGGACCAGCAGCCATGCAACGCTAGCTTATTCGCTCTGCCTCGCTCGACAAGCAACCACTCGCCCTCGTTCTGCGTTCGGTTGTGAGGAAGAATGGCTGATAAAGGGGCATGGGACAATGACATCAGCAGCAACACCAACTAAATCCGATGTTACCGAAAGTGTCAATTTCGAGAACTTTCCACCAGCACCAATAAAAAAACAATTTTTGGCTAGAAATTCGGGGGATATTAAATGGTACAGTTAATTATAATTATTGCACAAAACCCTGAAAGGTTCATGCTGGGAGTTATTAGATCTACATTTGGCTAATCGAAGGGTTTGGGAGTCCACAGTCACCAATTGGACCACAACAGCAACAGTAACACCAGCCCTATTTACCTCTTGCCATCGGTGAGGCGCGAGTGTCCAGATTGGGACCCAAAGGCTGTGTCCTTTGCCAGCGAGAGGCCAGCGTCGAGTCAGCGGAAGAAGTCAAAGATTAAGACTGAGCCACCGATTGTGGGATCCACCACGCTCCGCATTTGGACAAGGAAGAACTTAGTTGCAAGCTTCGCAGCTCATGGAACAAGCACCAGACCGTGGGAAACTGCCAAACCAAGTAACCGGCGGATCATACAAACTTTCCAAAAGAAAGCCCTTCGAATAGTCGGTAATGCACATATTTACCACAACATACCTAGGGCAACGGAAGTGATCGCCGAGAGTAGCACCAGGTACCTCACACGCCTGCACCAACACGATAACAAGCACAAGAAGACTCAAAAGAGATCAGCTGCTGGACCAGCAGCCATGCAACGCTAGCTTATTCGCTCTGCCTCGCTCGACAAGCAACCACTCGCCCTCGTTCTGCGTTCGGTTGTGAGGAAGAATGGCTGATAAAGGGGCATGGGACAATGACATCAACGCTAGCTTATTCGCTCTGCCTCGCTCGACAAGCAACCACTCGCCCTCGTTCTGCGTTCGGTTGTGAGGAAGAATGGCTGGACTGGTCCGAGATGGAAATAGAGGCAGGGTGGCGTTGTCGGTTCAAAAGGTTGAGACGGAATGAACCATTTGTTCTGTCTGCTGCCCTTCGAAGCTGCTTTCTCGGCGGGTCACTTCCTGCCTTTATGTAATGATAATTGAACTTTCTGACCACCGCAAGTGAAAACCGTAGAAATTTTGATTTTTTAATTAGCAAATTATATGTAGCCGTACAATAAGGTCAGGAAGGGCTACCGAGCGCCGAGCCCCTCCCTCGGCACACATGTCCTGGGTGGACCGCAAAGGCCTTTCATTTGCCTAAGTAACCGCAATGACGATGATGATGGGGTTGATGCTGGCTGCATGCCACAGATACGCCAAATCAAAGCAAAAGAGGGAAACCCATTCGAGCGCAGATGAAAGCGAAACAAGGGATTGAATTTAATAAATAAAAATCCAAATCAAAATCAAAATAAAAACAGTTTCGTATCCTGTTTTTGCGATGAAAGATTCAATGAAATTTGAATTTACTTCGTGGATGGGGAGGGGTGGGCATGCTCCAGCAAAAAATCAATTTAACTCAAAATTAGATTTTCAAAATCAACAACAAAAACACACACCCCGAGACGAAGGACATTAGCGGGAGACCCAACCCACACACACACACACACACACACACACGCAAAAGTTTAAATATGAGTTTGGAAAAAAGTTTTCGCTTAGGCGTAAATATATATTTTTTTTTTTGTTGTGTGGCTCCAGCTTCAGCTCCGACGGACAGGACTCCGCCAACGCATAACCCTACAATGGCTGTTCCTGTTTATCCTTTTCACCCAGGCAGAGCACGAAAACTGCCGTCCCAGTGTTTGATTTATGCCGGTTGAATTTTAAAACTTCCCTTTCTTTGCCAGGCACACGCCAAATCCGATTAAGTTTTCACAGAGGAGCAGCAACACACATCCCGCACCACGCACCACACACCCCACACCCAACATGTGTGCAAAGAGTTTTAAAAAGATCAAAAAAAAAAAAAAGAGAAGCAAACTGATGACGGGAAAGACGAAAAACTTGCTCAGTTTTCAATCTCAAGACAGGCACCCCCCCCGGTCCGAACTCGTATTTTTTGTGCACAAAGAAAAGCGAAAGGATTCAATATTCCATGCAGAAAAAGAAAAATAAAGCACGCGACCAACAGCAGGAAAGCAGCGTTGGAAAGCGAAACAAATCAAAGTCTTTGAAGTGGCAGGCCAAGGGCGTGTCGAATTGCTACCAGGCGTCGGGCATAGGCGCCCCGCCACAGGCACGACCTTGCTAAATAGTTGACATGTCACACACACACACACACTCAAGCCAACTCCATGACAGACAGTTTGAAATTTGTCAAATTCTTTGGGCTGCTCTACGGATTTTGCCACACACCTAAGCAGCTATAATGGGGTTGGGGCTGAAACGATTTTACCCGAAATAAGTGAAATTTATTTTTAGGTTATTGTATTATTAGCAATTGCCTAAGTACTTTAATTTCTTGCATTTTCATTCAATTTCAACTGCCACTATTCCGCACGCTAATCAGCTTAAGCAGCAAGATTGTTCCTGCTTCCCACTCTCTTTCCTTTTGTAAAGAGATTTGCAGTGTTCCAGTTTCATTTCATTCCGCGCTCTGCTTTCTGGCGCTTCACGTTCGTGTTGGCATTTTTATGACTGTGTCGCGCTTGTTGACGACGCCGCCTGTCGCCAGCGATTGACTGTGTGTTCAGGGGGGGGGTGTGGGAAAGTACATAATTTGGTAATACAATAATTATTGAGGCTGTCGGAAATGGGGGTGTGCGGTGTGCACGGGTGACGGTGGCGGTGGCGTAGGCGGATCCTGGCCTAATCATTAATGACTTTCCGTCAACTTGTCAGCGTACAAATGTCATAATAGATTTCTTCACGTTTTTGTTTTTGTTTATTCGAAATTGATGGAGAAACCCTCCCCCACCCGGGGCCCGCACCAAGTTTAATGCTTTTCCTTTTTTTTTTTTTTGTGTCACCACCGAAAATGTTCCGCTGATTTGTTGATGTTGTTTGCTGATACGGCAACGCTGTCACAGAATTTTGACCAGCAAATGGAAGAGTGGGGTGGGGAGCGGGCGGCAGGGGGAATCAATTTCTGTTGTCTAATTACCGCAGGAATTTGTTGAATGCTCAACTCGGGTAAGGCCAAGAACTGGAAACTTTAAGTGGAAATGTTTTCGGCTTTTGCATTAAATAATGGCAGAAACCCTGGGCACATTCTTGAGTCTCTAAAATCAGCGTTAAGTTATAAATTGTTCCATAAATATCTAATAAATATTCTATGTGAGATAAATCATAACTTTGACCTTCGTGTGGTACTTCAAGGCTCATTCAGGGGCTCACCAAAAGTGATTTCAGATCGCTAAAAATGTCTGAAAATGCAAAGCAAAAGCACAGAAACAACCAGCGCTGAGCGGGGAAAAAAAGAGTTAATAAAATAACGAAAATTCGAGAGCTTTCGTGGAGCACTGTAAAGCCTCAATAGCGTGGATCGTCCCTGCTGCGTCTCACTGTCTGCGCCTTCCTCCCTTTAGTGGATAAAGTTTTAAATGCCGCAGCAGACCCAAAGAAGCAGAGGAGGAGACGCGGCAGCGACAGAGAGAAGGAGAGCGCGCAGAGGGGTAAGCCGAAGATACCGAAAACCAACAGAAAAAGCCGAAATCTTGGAAGCGCCAGCCAGGCAAGATAAAGTTTACGCGCCGAATTTTTCACAGTCCCCAACTCTGCCTCAAAGGGGGGACTCGGCGGCGGGCAGATGGGGGGCGACTGGCAGTTCCCACGCAGAGAGCCAACATATTTCGAGGACTTGAATCACATTGATTTCTGGGCGGGCATGAACGGGCGACTGACTCTCAAAACTGTCTCAAGGCGAGAACGCGTCGAAAGTTGTAATTAAAACCTTGAAGCCAAAGTCGCGACAGAACCAACAAGTCAGACCGAGGCCGAGCCTTACTCTTGACACAGGCCAAAAGGGGGTACAACAGCTAGAGCAAACACTTTGCCAACATTTTCAGATGAATATAAACTTAAAGTAGAAGTATTTGGAGGGTGGAGGAACACCCTTCCACTCATATAACTAAATTTATTCCACATCTTTTACATGGATAAAATCGCTGAACATCTTTTATTTGAGAGGGAAAACATCAGCGAAAGAGTATTCCCAGTGCTGCGTTTAAGCCACGCCTCCGGAGGACCAGCACAAAACCAATTGAGGTACGAAAATTGCAAACTTTGTCTATGGCAAAAATTCGGCGGGCTCTGCCACAGGCTCCGGAGAGGCAGCAAGAAGAAGTCTCCCCCTCTCTCCATCTCTCTCGCGCTCTCTCGCGCTCTCTCGCTCTGCCCACCCGGAAGTATTGATTCTCGCCCAGCTCTGGCTTCCCAGCCCCGCGGGCCAAAGTCGAGGCGAAAGTTTGCATTTTTCGCCCAGACTTGATTTCTTTGCAGTTTTTCACTGGAGTGTGTGTCATGCTAATTATAAATCGAAACTTTCGTCGACACTTTGTCAACTGCAAGAACTCTTACCCCCCTCCCCCTGCCCCACCCCTTTGGCGCTTGTCCGAACCCTTTGCTCGTCCTCACTGGGGTGACTTCCACTTGGCACTTTGCCGACACTTTCAGCGATTCTGTCTCGAGCCACTTTGTAAGCGAATTAAATTCAATTAAATTAATGCAGCGCCTCAACTTCTGCTTAAATCTCCCAATTGCCAAATCGCTTGAGCATTTAACAAGCTTCTCGATGGGATGAATCAGAGTGGAAACCGCTTCGACTTGCCGCCGTAAGCGAGTTTCTTATCTGTAATAATTTGCGGAGCACGATTACCGGCCATGAACCAGAAATAAATGCGACCAAAACCAGAATTACAGGCTGAAACAGATCGTGGTTCGGTGGCCAGCGAACGAATACCTTTTATCGAACACCTTGCCGCAAAAATGTATAATTAATTGAATTAATGAAATATTTTAAAATCATAAAAGCTGACAGTCGCCCCTGCCACTGTTCCCCTCCCGCGCCAGCGCCCATCCAATTTTCCCACCGCAATCGCTCACGGACTAAAAGCAATCAACGTCAGTCTGCGGATGGGAAGCTGGATCAGGGACAACCAGGGGGGGGCTGCAGGGGGCCGGCCCTTTGGGATGGGACTTGACTGAGTGACAGTGGCATGTAATTCGATTTTGGTCGCCACTCATTTATGGACTGCGGAAGTCAGTCTCTCTTAATGCCTATTATCGACTACTGTTTTTCGGAAGGGGGGGCGGGGTAATATTTATACTGATGGCAATGTTGAGGGGCATTTATTTATATATTTATGGTAAAATATTTATTTTTGAGTAGAAATAAAGTGAAACCTATCCAAGATGGGAACAGGAACTTCACTTTAACAAACTTTAAATGTAATTAACTAATTAATGCATGGAAATGTTTCGAGTAGAAGTTCCAAATTATACCAGAAACTTTCTCACTGAAGTAATCCACAAAAATATTGCACACTGAATCCCGTTCGGAGCTCTTGCTGCTGGCATTCTCCTCCGGAGTTGGCGCCTTGCATTTTGTTACAATGTTCGTGGGTTCTGGGGGGTGGAAGTATCCCCTGCTCTTCGCAACTCAACTGAAAATTCCCCGACCCGACTTGCAGAAGGGACATTAATGTGGCATCTGGCTTTCGACAGCTTCCCCGACTGCTCCTCCTCCACGATGCTCTGCTGGTCTCTGCCTTTGTCTTGGCCATCAACAATGTTGTCCGCATCTTGGAGGGAGTTCGCTTTTAATTTTTTAATGACACATTTAGAGACTCGCGCCTCATGCAGTCTGCTCCTCCTGTACTCTTGGTCCACTCTCAACGTGTGCCCTGATTTGAGAACCGGCTGGCTGGCTGCAGACAAGGACATTGTCTAATATCTGTAAGTGGCAAACAACTTTTCTCCGCTTCCATGGACAAAACGATGATGGAGCGGACACGCTCAGGTGTTAATCAATTAGCGGATTCAGTTTCCTCGACTCTGTTCTCCTTATAAATGCGCAAATTATCCAGCGGTCTGCGGCTCAGTCTGTTCTGCTCAGCTATTCACTTAGTCGGTTCTTGATGGAATCCTTTAAAGGCCTTTAAAACCAACTAGAGACAAGCGCTAGACTGAGATGAGACTGGAACTCTTTTTGCCAAAAAGCAAATCTGGACTGGCTGAGTACCAGACCTAGTAAAACTTCCTCGGATCACCAGAAAATTCTTATCGGACCAATCGGGGGTTCGCCATCTGGCTGGCAGAACAACGAGAAGCCGAGTTTTTTTTTCCAATCTTTACCCATTCACCAAAGCAAAGGCATATACATACATACATATGTACATATGTATGTACTTGTGTATGTACATCGCTTCCCCTCGCGAGGGGCCAGCGGGGCCACTTTACCATGCGACGCTCAAGTCAATTCGTCGGAATGCATTCGAAATGTCGAAATCTTGGCAGCAATCAGTGTTGTTAGCTTTTGGGATGAAAAATAGCTATTTTTGTAATAAAAGATGAAAATGTTTAGCTTTTCTACGGGCACTTGTTGGACAATGTTTTAGGAAAAATACACATCTGCCAAAATACAGGTAAATATATACATATAAATGAAATATTAAGATTTTCGGCCAATATAAAAATACACACAAACATATAGTTTTGGTGATCGTGCTCCAAAAATAGCCAAAGCTAGCTTGAAAGCAAATAGCCAATAGATTTGGCATCAGTGGCAGTAACATGCTTTTAATTGTTGTTGCTTTGCTGTGGGTAATGCGATATCTGCAACGGGACCTCTTTCGCGTCTGCTTTGTGCTTTAGTTCGTTTGCGAGCGGCACAGTGGGCCGAACATAATTTGGCCAAACTGCACTGTGGTACGAATGCTTCGACTGCGAGCGGCATAAATAAATCAATGGTTTGAATAAATAAACTTATAATAAATTAATTTACATATGGTCATATGTATGTGCATACATTGTTACAGTTGTTAAAAGCAACTAAATAAAAATGTAAAATAAAATAATGAGTCAGAGCTGCTGCGCTGGAACTGGAAAATAATGAGATTAAATTTTGCCAATTTTGACATTTGTATATTGCTATTAACCCCAACACGTGTTCATAGCGCCGCAGCCAGACAACATACATACACATGCACTTGCACAAATGTGTATGCGTGTGATGGGCGGCACCGATATGTGTGCTGGAGATGGACTGCAATGGATTACCATAGATGCATGTGTGTGTTTGGCTGAGCCGCTGTGCAAACAGTATAAAAAGGCGAACGTCAGCATACGATCGTGTCATTCTAAGCTTTCCTCCTAGCGATTAGTGACGACGATTATATGAGTTCTGTCATGACTCATGAGCTTGAATCTCTCCCTCTGTTGTTCTCTCTCGCTCTCGCTCATCATCATCTTGCCTCTCCCGTGCCAATGCGAAAGTGAAAACAATCCAAAGGCCAAGTGTGTGTCCCCTGACACACACACACACACCACACACAACCTTTGACATTGCCAATTGGTTTGCTTGCCACCGTTGTCCTTTTTTTTATACTTATATTGCTTGTTTACGAGCTTCTCCTTCTCGGTTTTACCCTCTTTATCACTCCAAAATGAACAGCGCCAACAAAATCCCACAATGGGAGGTTTAGCTTCCCGTTCGATGCTGTTGTTGTCGATGTGCGGCTAAACTGCGGTTCGGTTCGGTTTGGGAGGTTGAGTGGTTGCTGTAGTGCGGTTGCTGGAAAGGGAGGTGTGTGGCTGCTCAAACACCGAAAAATGTTCACAAGCATTTAATCGAAAAAGTTTCTCCTTTTTTTTGTGTGTGTGTGTGCAAACTTCTGCTTTTCAGCTGTTATTTGTTGTAAGTTTTGGTCCCGTGTTGGGACATCGATGGACTCAAAAAGGTGCCACATGCACCAGGTGCAGCTGCAAGTCAATGCAAATTAGTCTTGTCTCAATAAATATTGTGAGTCCGCTATGGATGCTGATCTACAAAGGCCCAAGACGTGTTGTGAATTAAATGACCGCAGGCTGAATAGGTGGCACCTGTACCTTCTCTTCATTTCATTAGCCACTTATCGCGCACTTCCAGTCCCAACGGGATCGACACTTTGGTGCAGTTATTCACTGCCGAGCTGCGATATGGATTCCCTGGAAACGAATGGGATTCACGAGCATTGCCAATTTTGCTGAAACTCTGTCTGTCTGTTTTTTCAGTCACACAGATAGTTGAGATACACAAAGAGCACAAGAGAATTGAATGGATACTCCGAGTGAACTCGTGACTTGTGGGTAAGTTTTAGTGGCCTCGGGCGAGTTGGAGCAGGAGACGGCCCGGAGCCTCCCGCCCCTGTTTGGGGTGGCCTGCGGGTGAGACATTATTTAAATGCAGCCAAGAGGCGGGGACATCGCATCAGTGTGCATATCCTGGGGCACAATTGAATTAGGTTAGTCATGCTTTAATGCATATCAACATACGACGTGCAGCCAGGCAGGACACTGCCCCCCTTGGCTACGTCCTGCACGTGTGTGTGTGTGTGTGGGCGAGCTGCCTCATAAATCTCATTGTCAGTGTTTAACTTTCTTGTTGGCTTAACTTAACTTGAGGCAAACTACAACACACAGCAGCGACAAGAAGCCAAAGCAAAGGCAAAACCTAAAGTCATTTGTCATTTCAGTTGGCAACACACACACACACAGACAAGCACAGACACACACACTCACATGTGTGTATTTGGCTGCATTTATTGTTCGGTTAGTTCCGCTCAGGCTGGGTCCTACGGCTAACAGATGAACTTGGACAGGATCCCGGGAGCAGTGCTTGACGGATTGGGATTACGCTCGAAGAGCGAACGTGCGCGGATCTGGGCATGCTCCAAGCATAAATCTGCACATCTCCTTTGTGGAATTATTTGTAGAGCATCCTCGTACTTCGAAGCGGTTGCAGTTGCAGTTGCTTGTCTGCTGTGCAACATGCAGTCAACTGCAATAATTACAAACCCAAAAGGATGATCCTTGTTCTTATACAGCAGTGGCGGGCAGAGACTGCTCTCTATAAGGAGTCAGCATATGCATAAAGCCATGCGGTGGCCTAGTTCTCCTCGCAGATGCGTTTCATTGCAAAAGTTCATAGCTGGAGCTCCCCTTGGAGCCTTCTATCTGGTCTGTTTCGGGTCACGTTCCTGATGAAGAGACACAAATCAACGGCATTTGCAAATGCAGATCGAAGTGCATTGAAAACAGAATTGGATTTGCAGTGGATTTCCGATAATGCACAGTGGCCACACTTTATTATCAAATCCGATCAAAGTATTCTTCACGTTTGTGGCACATAAATCTCGGGAACTTTGCTGCGCATTTCTTCGATATATTTTTCGGAACTTTTCGCCGCCATTCAATCATTTCTTCAATCATATTTCCAGCCATCCCAGAGGCGCTCCAATAATCGACTTCATTTAACTGAAAAGCACTGGCTCTGGGCCACAGCTGAGCCATGGCAGTGGGGGGTGGGGGGCAGAGGGGAGGGAGTGGATGTGGGTGGATTCATGCTTGGTGAATGATATTACGATGTAATATTGCATTAGATGATAGATTTATTCCCAGCACAATTTTAACTGCCACTTTTGCTGTTTTCCCGTTATTTCCGAATTCCCCTGTCCCGACAATCCCCAACCCACCCCACCCCTGCTTCTGTGCCATTTCGATGGATTCTCTTGTTCTGCCATTCTAGTTCCTTCGGCTGCCATCCTCTTGCCTCCTCTTAGCCGGTTTACAACGTCCGCACAGTTGTTGGCCCAATGGCCGATTATGTCCTTTGGGTGCATTTTGCCATTATTCCCCTATGCCTCATACCCCCCCCCCCCCACCCCCCACCCATCACATCACTATTTCCGAGCATCCTTGGCACTCCCACACCCTCTACCCTCTACCCTTCGCCAGTTGCTTATTTCGTTTTCGTTTTCATTTTCTCTCTTTTTATTTTTTATTATTTCCCTTTTTAATACTTTGTTTTCTGGTGGAGCACAGGGCATACTGTGGGATACTGAAGGGCAGATTCGAGGCGTTTATATTCACACCCAACTACAGGGTATCCCTCGAGTCGCAGCTCCTACGAGCTCTCCATCTTCGGTCCCTTTGTGCTCTCCGTCTCGTTCCATTTTTTCCATTTTGGTACTTCATTTTGTCTGTAGCTGCTTCTGATTCTACCACTTTATCTACTTGCGAAATCTGTATGCAGAAAATATTTTGTCCATCACCCACGACGACATCCACTCTGCGAGGCAGCTGTCCGTCCCCGTCCGCCGTCCGCCCCCCGCTGCAAAAACTTCTCGGAGTGAAAATGATAAACATCTTTGTGAAAATTCTGTGATTTTTCGTTTCGTTTCGTTTCTTTCGTTCTGCTTCTGTGTTTCTTTTTTTCCTACTCTAATACCCAAAGCCAAAGGGTATTGTCATAATGTTGAGATGTTTGCAACGCGTGGAGGAAAAGGTTCAAATCTTCCAATAAATTGGAGATTTTAAACAGCAAAATCGAATGAAAATCAACAATCAATCGAAAGTCCAGAAAAGCTCTCCAAATTTGAAACAATTAAATAAAGTTTTTGCTTTTATGGTTCTGCATTCTGCATAGCAAAGTGTATGTGAAAGGGTATCTGTGGTGCCTCAACTTCCTTGGCCATTTCTCTGAGACTTTTACCCACC
Organism: Drosophila subobscura; assembly: GCF_008121235.1. Lineage (NCBI taxonomy): Eukaryota > Metazoa > Arthropoda > Insecta > Diptera > Drosophilidae > Drosophila > Drosophila subobscura. Next base: position 16,159,639 of record NC_048530.1, on the reverse strand, counting down.
AGCTGACGTAGTTTTTCTTGCACACACTCAAACTTATAACCATCTCGCTCTAACCATCAAGTGCCTGTCCATTCTGTGGCTTGTTTCTTACCCAGTCCCAGCCCCAGCCCCAGCCCCTTCTTCAGGGTCGCTTCATCAATGGCTTGGTGTGAAATGTAACAGCCACTTATTGTGATTGTGTGGGTGGAAGGGAGATAGCATCAGGCGATATCTGATGGGAGCAGCCAGCCCTCCCCCTCCCTCTCCCTCTCCCTGGCATGCTGATGATTCAGTTCGACTTGCTTGTAATTTTTGGTGTCCCTTTCTTCGATTGCAACATCATTTACACGCTCTGCCGTATTTATCAATCAAATTGAAATCTGTTTGTTGTTACAACATCGCCCCCTCCCGCCTCTCGCTGCCCAATGTGTGCCATAAAATAATTGAAAAAAAGAATCAAGAAAATAAGAAAAAAGGCAGATACGAGTGGAAGGAAGAGGACCACGATGAAAAGGATATGTGGGGCATCAGAATGAAAAACGGAAATGGAGCTACCACCGCAGTGCTGACCATTTTCAAGGAACTTTTTCCAGTTTTTATGAACGCTAGATGTCCCCTTGCCTCTTCAAAGATATCATTCGATGTGTGATGAAAATAAATAAGTTATTTTATTTTCTTCTTGCACTCTACTTTTGACAATAAAGTGTGTGCATAAAATGTTCAAAAAAGTGAATTTGATCGGCTAATTGTTAGGAAAATCTTTTAAGCAAGAGCTTGGACCTTTACACTAATTTTCTTCTGCATGAACTGAACCATAATTAGAGAATTAAACTTAACTTTCCTTTTTGTCTCGATTTCCGAAGGATTTTCGTTGTTTGTATGCTGCTGCCCTGCGTTATGCAGTCATTTAATAGGTACAGTCTCCGCTCAACAAACTGTTCCGTTCCGTTCCGTTCCGTTCGGTTCTGTTCGCATTCAATGGTCGGCTTAAGGCATTAAAATATTTTTTTTTAATGTTTTTCTCTCAATGCCAAACCATATTTAATAACTGTTTCATTTTGCATACCGACTGGATACAAAATAATTGCCTCTTTTTATTTATCTGCACATATTTTAACGAACATAATCGGAACGCATGAAAATGTGTGTCTGTATTTAATCACGCAGATTTTAACATGTTTTCATGCGTGTGTGCACATTCCTTTGAATTTTCGTATTTCGTATAGGAAAAAACAGATTTTTTATGTATTCGTTAGCTTTGAAATGAGTTATGACTCCGCTTATGTGATACCATGAGAGCCAAAGCTTCGATATTTATGCACGGATCAAAATGGTTCATTGGCAACATCGTTTACCGCATCAATATAGAATATTTGTAATCAGAATTTGTCTTGAGCGATCACATTATACATATGTATATCCCTCAGCCATGCCATGGATAATTCATCTATTTGCTTATTAGGTTTTCCTTTCTATTTATTCCCTGGTCCATTCGAACTCCGCTACTGACTTCTCTGTGTGCGCTACCTCCGATGGGAGTGTGGGGCAGCTGTTGGGGTGGTGTGGTGTGGGGTGGGGTGTGTGTGCTTTCATTTGATTTTCCAAGCTGGCGCTTTCAGTTTTCATTTCTTTGTCAAACACGTTACGCAAATATTGTTCCAGTTCCAGTTGCACAGCGACAGGGACAGCGACAGCGGCAGCGACGGCCGTGCAAACATTTGGCGCTTGTGCGGTTACCTCCACGGGAAATGAATGAAATCGGCAAGTTCCAGGTACACCGGCACTACGATTGGGACTTTGCCTACGCCATTTGTTTGCTTGCTGTCCATCCGCTGCTTTCTACGCAGCCCCCTGCTTCCCCCGTACTCTGCCCCACATCGACACAAAACAGATAGACAGTCGCCAGGGTGGGCGTATCGTTTGGGTGACAATTTTTGGCGTTGATTCTGAAAAGAAGTTAAGTTGATGTTTTTATTTTCTTTCTGTGGCCTCATCCAACCGAGTTGTTTTGGTTCACCCGCCGCCTCATTCCCAATTTAATCACTTGCCGGGCACATTTGCGGTACTCGATGTAGCAGAATTGCACAGATGCCTTCCCACTGGATTGGCTTAGCCCCACATGCACCCATCGATGCACTCCATTCCAGCCATTCTGCGGGCACTCCCCACGTCCCTATCTCTGATCCCCTTTCAATGCATACCGCAGCGCGGCTTTTCAGCACGTTCCGCTTCCACTCGTTCCAGGCGTTGCGTAGAAATGCCCCATGGCATTTGTTCCGTTGCTCTCTGCCGCTCTCCACTTGTCCCTCTCCCACGCTACAGTTACACTTGTCGCTCTCCACACCACTCTTCTCTCCCCGCCGCTAGAGTTACACTCGTCTCTGATCCCCACCATAAATTATTCCAGCGCTGCAAATTAAGCGTACGTCATCGCCTTTTGATGGCCGAGGGTTCTCGACGCGTCCTCGTCCCACCTCCCTCCCCGACCACACAGTCGATTTCGCTTTTTTTCGGTTCTTTCTATTTTTTGTTTTGCTCTTGCTTTTGCTTTTGTGTGTGTGTGTGTGTGTGTGTGACTTGCTTGCGGGGTTTGTTCGTTTACGGGTGTGTGGCCCCCATGGACATTCAACAATTTGGTTTTTTCTCTCTCCCTCCCCCAGGTCCAGTGGCTGGCTCCTGCAGCTGCTGCTGCTGTGTCCTGTGTCCTCAGCCCACTTCGTGTTGTCCATTGATTTTACATGTTGTGAATAAATAATGAATGGCCATGATGTGGTAAATTGAATATGGCGTAAAATTAGCTTAAGTAAATGGAATTAAGTGGATTTCACGGCCGACTGAGTGCGACACCCCCAGGCAGCGGCCCCCAGCCAGCCATCCATCTTTCTACATTCCGGTAAACAACAAAAAATAGACAGACCCCCAAGAGTGGACAGTGGGAGCCACTGATTTAGTGGCCTATAAACTGGGCAAACTTCGCTGTGCAGGAGGCTAAAAACGCAAACTTTCGAATTTTCGATAGACAATCCTCTTGGAGCCATAAAACTGTTTGCAAAAAGTCGCAAAAGGAAGCCAAAAAGGAGATGTATGTAGATATGTGTGTACATTTTTATGTATGTCAGTTGTCGTCTCATGTCATGACCTCCTGAAAACATTTTATGACCCAAAAGGGAGTGAATTGGGTTTGCAGGTTCTGAGGGCTTTCAAGAGTCTTACAAATCCACTCAGCAAATCGCATCGCATTAACCTTCAACATTTTCCAGAGACTGGAATTCAATTCCACCCAGGCAATTCCCTGCCCTACCCTGCCCTGCCCTGCCCTACCCTGCCCTTCCCTTCGCACTTGATCCCCATTTGATTTGTCAAATGTTGGGGCTTGGCCCAGTCGTCGCAGACTTTTTGGCACAAAAAAGAAAAGGGGTTCTGGCAATGACACTTGTAGCCGACAGAATCAGCATCATGCATGTGATTCCCTCTGTCTCTGGTTTAAATAATATGAGAGTAAAGCACACAGCGGCATACACTAACCTTTGACATGAACATGAACAAGTCCCGACTAAGGGGAAATATTACTTTCACACAAGAAGCCATTATAAAAGGAGGTCCCGTCGGCAAAATAAGGGAAACGTGGCAATGCTGTCAATGGAGAGCTTCATGCAAGCACAGAACTCAAAGGGAAATGACACGAGGAACGCTGCCGACGACGGGCCCTCCTTATATAATTTCTTCATGACTTTCACACAACCTCTACCTCATAGAGCATCCCCTCTTCGTTGTGCTCCGAGTGCAGTCTGATTGTTTCAGGTTGAGACTTTCAAGGCACCCGCGTGGCAGGGGCAGGGGCAGGGGCATATGGGCTCGTCAGGGTCAGAGGAGTGGGGGACCTTGGGGATCAAGTGTCTGGATTTTGACTCCGACTCTGACTCTCTGGCTGGTTGAGCTAAAATGACATTCACTGACACTGAGCACTCGTCGCCTGGGAGTATTTGCAATAAAAATAAAACGTTTTTCAAATAAGCGCTCCGGGAGCTTTTCTTTGCTGTCTTCTTCACTGCCACAGCGCTCGCATTTCCTGTCAGCTTTTCTGCCAGGCAGGCAGGAGAGAGAGCGAGAGAGAGAGAGGGAGAGAGAGAGCTTTCTTTATGCGTATAATATTCGCACCTGGAATATGCAGATCGAGCATGGGGTGTCCCGCTGCCAAACGGAGATGATTGCGTCGAGAGTCTCTGCTGAAGTTGAAGTTGAAGTTCGAGTGCCGCGCCGATCCGGGCTGCAGCCGCTTTATTGTGTGTGTTTTGTGAGCATTCAACTTGTAGCGCCTAATCCCACGCTTTCAGTCTCAACGCCCCCGCCCCACCCGCATGTGAGTGCGTTGTGCTGCCTCTTGGCTCGCTTAAAATGCTAATTATGAAAACAATTTTCAGCTGATGGCGGGATATGATGCCGCATCTCGTTTGCTATGCATGCGCTTTTCCGCTCTTAACAAGTTTCTTTTGCTAATTTGTCAAACACTTTGCATAATTTGGCACGAACCCCGCGCGCTGCACCCCGCACTCACGGCCAGTGCGTGTTGATGGGGCATAATGATGTGGCAGCAAGAGCCGTCCCAGAGGAGAAGATGTGCCAGCAGCTGGCCTGGGCTGGCCTGGGCGGCTGCTGCGTGTTTGTTAATTATTAATTTTGTTGTTTTTTTTTTTTCTTTTTTTGAACCCAGTTTGAAGATTGCTTCAACCCATCGCACAGTGGGTGCAATTGGCAATCTTTCTCCTTGAAAACTGTGACATTTCCATAAACTCTAAAGCTGCAGCTGGTGCAGCTTTCATATACGATTGGAAAGCTAAGAACTGTTTGCACTTTGTAACCAAAAACAAATATTGAGAAAATAAAATTTGTTTTTGCTGCCAGTTTAATCATTTTAGCCACTGTGCCTCTATGTAGTGCCTTCGCTGCTCTTCACTTGCAAAGGAAAGTTTGGTCCAAGCTTTAGCGGCTCTTCGCATGACCAAAGCCAACGCTGAAGTCGATCGATCGATGCATTGTCAAATAAAAACTAGAATAAATTGGAATGCAATTACATTTTTTATAAAAATCTCAAAGTTCCTGGCACTTTTTCATGTATGTTTAATTTTCTAGCTACAATCCAGCGGCTCTTCCTCAGAGAGACACCCTCATGCCCATTGTGCCATTTAATTTCATATTAATTGATCCCGTGCCATTTCTAGCCACGCAAATCCCCAAAGAACGAGTTGATTTTTGCACAAAACTGAATTATGCCTCAAACAAGCGGAGAGGCAGCAAGTCTGCCCAAGCGGAGAGCGTTACATTGGGGTAGTTCTGAGTTCTGAGTTCTGCGGTGGAGTCGGGTGCTGGTGCGGGTTCGGGGGTGGGTTACGTGTTAATGTGTGCACTGCCAGAGAGAGAGCATTTTCCACTCATAAATTAATGTGCGCGCGAACATTTATTTTGTTATTAAATTTAACAAGTGCCGCCACGGCACCCCTTCCCCTCCACCATCCAGCGCCCCTCTTTTATCTTCTCCTTCCACTAACACGCACACACACATACACATAAAGATGGAGAGAGAGAGAGAGAGCGAGAGCGAGAGAGCGCGAGTCTGTTATTAATTTGCCGTTGCTCAGTTGGGGGTCGCCTTGTTATACCCTGCCAGCAGCTACGCGCACTTTGCCACAGCGGAGGAGAGAGCAGGCACCAAGCATAAACTACCGTTAATATAAATAAATAGTAATAAATAAATACTGATATCTCTTGGGTCTATTTGTAACTCAGCCTGCATCAATGGCCACCAAGTGGGTGTGGCACTTCCTTCTACCCGCAAAGGGTATCTCTTGACTCGACCTCGACTCTTATGCTTTTCTGTTCCGTTGGCATCTTGGCTTTGGCTCCAAACTTTTTGTCTTAAATTGCTCAATTTCGTTTCGTTACATTTCGCACTTGAATACAAAGTTGCCAGACGCCTCAACACCTCCTACCCGCCCGCCCCCGCCGCCACCCTTCACACTCTCACGAAAAGGGTAATTGCAGTGTGTGTGTGTGTTTGTGTGTGTGTATTGGAGGAAGCTGGCATCAGAGGTAGTCCCTTTGGCGTTATTAAGCAATTTACAAGATACTTAAACAAGAATTATGTGAAACATTTCCAACAGAATGATTCCGAGGAGCTGAATTTTAAAATAAACAAAACTGACTTCTGACAACCAAAAGCCCAACCCCACACATTCCTCGTATGTGTGTGTGTGTGTGTTTGTGTTAAAATAAATACAAATGTTCCTCTTCCCACTTGGACCCCAAGCCAGGTAGCTCCTTGAGGTTGCTGGTCACGTGGTGCGCGCCCTCGAGACGAGCGGAACACGAAATAAATCCAAGACTTTTCGCTTTTATTTATTTTCATTTTGTTGTAAACCTTCTGAAGACAGTTCAGACAGGCAACTCAATTATTTTATGGAATAAACGCAAAGCCATAAGCCATGAAAACTATCATCAAAATTGCATTATTTAATTCAACTAATTTTATTGTTCTTTGCAGGAAAAGTGCAACTCAACTAACCGCTTCCTTCACGTCAAAGAGTGCCAATTGAGCGCCTGAAATAAATAAATATAAAAATTGAATAAACTCTGCAAATGGCTTCGAATGAGGTGCAGTTCGTTAGAGCGCGAGAACGTCTTTGGGTTCTGCATCCACTCACCTCGATGTCGCGGTGGCCACTGCCAGGTCAAAGCTCTGCCCGTCGAGTGCGTTTCACCATTTGTAACGCTGCACAATGAATCAATTAAATGACTTCGGTGCAGGTAAGCCCACATAAATATTGTGTAACACTCAACAAAAAAATACATCTGTGCATCTGCACGTGGGTCTCTGTATGTTTCGAGTTGAACCATAATGAAAAGCTGTGTGACAAAGGCATAAAAGTCGGCCCGTGGCTCCACTATCAAACATCAGACCAATTGAAAATTCAATAGCGCGTATTTTTTATATTAAATGAAAGAAAGTCGATCCTGCGCACCGCCACTGGCAGCACTCCCCCCTCAGCCAGGCCATGTGCCGTGCCGGGTTCGGACTTTACAGCGGCAATAAACAAAACAATTGCGATGCGAGTGCTGCTGCCGAGTGGCTGACAATCAGTGGGCTTGGCCACCAAACTGTTGCACACTTCGTATGAGAGAGAGAGAGAGAGAGAGAGAGAGAGAGTGGCACATACTGTACATACCCCGTAACTGGATGGAGTCCACTTGGAAGCAACTTTGTGTTTGAGCTTTTTCCTGCCTAATATTTTGAAGATTTTAGTTTTAGTTCTGTGAGGGAAATATTATAAAAATATATGCGAAAAGCATGGGATTCGCCATGCCTCCAATTTGATTTTACAGCCACAACATGGACCCGGCAAAGTCTGCCAATAGTCCCCTAGGTGCCCGCCTAAATCAGGCACAAAGTCGAGGTGCAGAAATGTAATTGCCATTCACATCTTCGTTTCCATCTGTGTATGTGTACGTGTCCTGCGGCATAGATTGCCCCTTTTTACGACTTCAAAGAAAACACAACAACCCACAGAAAAATCACAACATATGTATGTAAATATGTATGTAAATATTTATTTATGTATGTATTTATGTACATTCCGCTCGCCTCGTGTTGTCTGTCAACTTAAAGTTTCTGCTCCTCTGTGGCTGCTTGGCCCTTGCCTTGCCACGCCCACTGTGTCTTACCACGCACGTTGGCAAAGTGCAGTAAAATGTGCAAATTCAATTTTCTGTCAATTTTGTTGCCACGTCCTGCGCCAAGAGTGCGAGGGGAGGCTTGGTGGTGCGGTGAGGCGCGGCGAGGCGAGGTCTTTAAGGTGCAGACTTTGATGCCAGGACAAAGTCAAACAAAGCTGCCAGCAGCAACAGCTCGAGATCCAGCTCCAGCTCGGGCCATAACTCACATGAAATCTGTAAGGACACACGCATCCTGCAGCGCTCGGGCAGCATTAACATTAACCCGAAATGAACTCCTCCTGCCCTCTGCGAGCAACTCAAAATCACGCGAAACATCTTTGGCCTGACTTAGCCGGCTGGATAAACATTATGCTCCAGGACCAGGACATCATCCGAGGAGGAGCAGCGGGAGCGGGAGCGGGAGCAGGTCTGGCATCGACTTGACATGTTTGCTTATGCATAAAACGATGCCTGGCAGCGAGCGAAACGCGATGCTGCCACTTCCCCACTTGAGGCGACCGACCCGACCAAGTTATCATCTGGCGCACAGGCATCGGCAGCGGCAGCGGCAGCGGCAGCGGCATCCCACAGCACGGCATTTTCGGGAGCTTCAACTGGGAGGAGCCGCGAGTAGCCAGTTTATTGCATGTCGCCCCGTTGTTTGGCTTTCAATTTTTATTTTAGTTTTATTTATACATTATTTTTTTTACTGACACAACGCAACCGAAACGCGGCAGTGCCGCCGAGATAAGGGAAGCGCCAGGCATGCGGCACCAGCACAGACTGGGATTGGGAGGCAAGCAACGAATGGGTTGCACAGGCCCCAGCTCCATGTGGCTAGTTCAACACTCTTAAAATTCCATTGGAATGGTTCTTCCTGGCATCGAATTTTCAATAAATTCTTGCGATTGGAGACTAAAGTTATGCCGATTATATCGATACGCGAAGAGTTTAGTTTTTTGTTGAGTGTGGATTGGGTTTTATATTATTTGCGCGATCGAGCCAAATGAAAAGTAATAAATTGTAATTTTTGTAACCAAATACACTTTAGTGGAACGCAATCCAATCCCCGTTATGGCTGCGTTCTGCGCTGCATTCTGCGCGGATTTCAATTAATTAAACGGCTGCCAGTCAGAGAGATACGAGCATCAATAAATATTATTGCAGCGTTCGACTTCGGCTTTGGCCGTCAAAGTGCAAGCTAAACAAAAGCCAAAAGCTGGATAAACACAGCGCACCCAAAGCCAAAGGAACGTGCGGGAATGAACCCATTCCGAAGCCATGTCCCACAGCCGCCATTCCCCCATCCCACCAAAAGCACTCTCCATGCAGTTGAAAACATACGGGACAAAACGGGGAGAGACGGACAGCTACAAGAGCTTGAGCTTGAGCGACTTTTACGATTATTGTTGTTCTTGTTTCGCTTTGGCCCAGCATAGCCACCCAAAGCTCGATTTGATTACTCATTTGCTCTCTTTCGCTGACAGAAGTGCACAACGAGAAGGTAAAAAGAGATCAGCAGCACAGCTTCTCTTTTGATCGTTTCCGACCATAGAACTATTCATAGAGCACAGTTCTCTCCTCAAAGGCAAACTTGAGCAAATATTATTCAAGTTAGTGTGCATCACGTAACAGCGATAGTGCTTGATGGTGGTAGAGAGGGAGAGATGTAGAGGGAGATAGCTTCAATTAAAATAAATGCAACAAAATGCGTTAGCAGAGCAAAATAGGACAAAAGAAAATAGAAAGAGAGGCAGAGAGAGAGAGAGGAAAAATGAAACAATAAACTTTGACTTGCTGACGCTGGCATTTGTGTGATGTCCTCTTGCGTCCCATGTCGCCCCTCCTCCCCGCTCTTCGGTCTCTCTCCCATGTACTGTGCCATCCTCGTCCGCCGCTGTGTCTATTTGCACCTGCATCACAGATCAAAGTGACGCAGCGCGCCCCACTCTCTTGCTCTCCTCTCTCCTTCTGGTCAAGTGCTGCACTCGTATGCATGGACCCGTGATGGAATAGCGGGACTCGTGTGCGTGAAGGGCGCGCTTGGTGGGCCAAGAGGGAAAGAGACAGCGTTAGAGTGGATACTATGTAGCTTTTCTTTTATTTTTCCCGTTCCTGTTGCCACAATTTCATTTTCAATTTCAATTGCCAAGCCACACCACAGCCCCAACTCCTACCTCTACCTGGAGCAGGTCCTAGTCCTGGTCCTGTTCGTGGTCATCATGTATAATATTTGTATTGTATGGTCAAGCGCTGACCAAGCGCCAACTGAATGGTCTTTGACCAATTGGAATGCAATTTGATGGGTTAGTTCTAATGCAAATAAAGAAAAAGTCGCTTGCACTTATTTACCCAGCCATTCCAATCCAATTTGCGATGGGAAAAGTCTGTCGCCAAGTTAGTTATCGGTGAGGTTGCGTTTCTACATATATTCCACATCTTTGAAATTTAAGAACTGATCCTAGAGGATTAATGTACAGAGAGGAAGTTCCGCTCCCCGGAATTTGTCACATTAGCACTCTCCATTTTGTGCATGAGTGATTTCAACCATGTTAACAATTCATTGTGCTCATTCGGTAGATCGTCGAGCTCTCCGACTTTGCGAGACTTTGGCAAGTGCGAATTCCACTTTTTCGGACAATTGTCCTTTTATTTAATATTTTAATTTCTAAATTCAGGAATTACAAACTCCTGCGAGTCTACAAGAAAAACTCTAACTAACTGAGAGCAGAGTAGTTGAAGAGATACAGGGCTAAAGGGAGCAGAAGAGTCACTCTCGACTGACTGACTGAATGACGACAGCATTTCGCTTACATTCACTGTGTCAAGTTAAGTGCGGAACATGCACACGCATATATGTACACAAACGCGAGCTCACTCGTTCGCCAGGCGCATACATACATACATTTGTACATGAAGTAATTATATAAGGAGGTGCCGTTGGATCGCGTTCGCGTGTGTTTTCGGCCTCTAAATGTTTAGTGCGTGCTTGCTGGTTCATGCGAAAGGTTGCGTGCATACGATAGTTTCGTTTCACTCACACTAACTGCGCGGAACCCTCACTCGCACTTATTGACAGCATTGCCAAGTCTCTTATTTTGCCGACGGGCCCTCCTTATATAATTTCTTCATGCATTTGTATGCACAAACATGTGTACATTGTAGACTGTGGTTTTCGGGGGTGGGTGGCGCAGTGTTAGTTTCGGGAGAACAGAATGGGATGTGGCATTGGTGAGGCGGCCGCAAACACAGTAGAGCGCGCAAATATTTATAACGAAATGCTAAATTTAAATTCCCATCAATCTTGGTGAAATGCCACACTCGCACTCGCACACACACATTCGCACACATGAAGAAAGCGAAATACGCAGGCAGATGACACCTACAATTGGGGTCAACTTAATAGCATTGATTGCCACACTTTTTGTGTCTTCCTAAGCCTGAGTATCAGATTGAAGTTTCTGCTGCAATTTCGCCAGTTCTCCAAAGTGACTACGATCAAGCTACATATGTACATATGTATATATGTATGTATGTTCATATTTACATACAATAAGTTCAAACGAAACCGTCGGAATCGCCCGAGCACTGGCACCACTATCGCGGGTCATCATTGTGAGTTTGCAGCGCTGCTGGAGTTGGCGTCGCAGCTCACGTATGTACATATGTATGTATGTATGCATGTAAATACCGTTGCAGGTCTTTTGCATGCACAGCTAAACCGTTGTCGAATGCAGATGGGCAACGAGATGCGAGTTGTGTGCGTGTGTGTAGCTGTGTATGTGTATTTGGCAAGTGTTTTACCGTTGGGCCAAGCCCCTACGCATCGCTGGGAGTGGGCGAAGCGGCCGCACTGGAAGGAAAACTTGCACGAAAAGAAAGCAGTGCGCTTGGCCGATCGGACTCTTGCACCAGCGACCAGGCGGCTCCGGCGAACATTACTGCATCTCAAAATCCCACAGTGTCGATGGGTCTGCAAAGGGTACAATTTCAAGACTCTAATCTTACTTTCAATTTTAAAGTTTAAAACTAAGCCAACGACATAATCAGGGGAGGCGAAGAAGGAAGATTAACTAAAAGCCGGGGCTAATTTTCTAATTTCGCAATGTAATGTGTTTGGGTCCGGTTTTGGGAAGCAGGAAGGAATGGAATGGGGTGGAAAGTGGGAGAAAGAGGAGGGCTCAAGGATGCCAAGGATGTGTCTGTTCTTGTTATTGCTTTGGCCCATCTCGCCTATCCTTCCCTTGCCCTTGCCACCGCCCCGCAGCTCTGGCTGTTTCTGGCTCAAATTCTTGCAGAGCGCATTAAAAATAATTATGCTTATGCTGCTGGAAAATTTGTGCTGACTTACATACAAGTATTCATATGACCAAATGGGTTACCCACCCCATAAAGGAGTACCCAAATATACATACATAAGTACATACATACATATGTACATATGTACATACATACATACATACATGTGAGGGCATGACCACACGAGAGGACGGAAATTGTAGGAACCGAGCTGCCAAAATATTTGTACAACATTCTTAAGCTCAACCGAAACGAAAAGTTATGAAAAATGTTATGAAAATTTATCTTTGGCTGTCCGCACCCCGCACCCACACTCCACAGCGTACACTGGGACTGGCGTGGAGGGGCAGCGGAAGCGGACAGCTTCGCTATCGCCTTGGAAGCGCCTTGGCCTGGGCTGGCCTGCGGTTTATGTGGCCACATTTTAATTGAAATAACTTTGATAATGTTGCCAGCAGCTGCAAAAATAAATGCAACGAAAATGGCCAAAAAGTGGATAAAGAAAGACCCGAAGCAAGTCCAACATCGAATATTAAGTTTTCGTCAATGCAGCGGCCCAACGGCAATTGAATGAGGCAACCACAGATAAGCATTTATGTTCAGTTAAACAGAGATCCATCTGCTTGCAGATCCACTGACGAACTACAACAGATCGAAGCTGGGCAAGATGCAGATTAGATCCACATACTAGGAAGTCCCGAAACCATTTGTTCCTTCCATTCGGCGACTTTAATATTGAAAAAGTTAGTTACAAATTCAGCTGCGCTTTTGTAAAGATTTAATATCTTTACTAACTTTCCACTCTGTTTTGATGTTTTTGCTACTTTTATTTTGCTCCTCCAAAAACTACAAATTTCTGCCTAAGAAACTTGTTTGACTTGTTGAAATCGTAATCCATTTGGATCCACACACAAAACACGAAGATTTATCAACGAACAAACAAAAATATATCAACATATGGAGCCGGAATCTATAATTTGTATTCTATATGGAATAATGCTGCTAGGCAGTTGGGATTTACTTAAAACGTGTAATAGAAATGGTATCAAATGGAGTGGACGAGGACAGACTATGCGTAGTGGAGGATGAGAAGAAAGTCAACGTCCATTTTGACATCAGGTTTGCGTATGACAACGGCAGCACCTTGCCGCGTGGACTCCAGATTTTGTTTGACGCCGTTGACGGTGATGCCAACACTGCTGGGCACACGCTCCAGGCCGGCAATGACAATGCGCTCGATCCAGGCATCGGATGCGTATAGCCGCTTGCCAATGAAGCGTGTGGTTAGCTGGTTCTCGGAGAACTCGTAGCTCACATAGATATACCGGCCCTGGCGATAGTCGTAGGATCTCTCATCGTCCAAGTAGAGTGTGCCGGCAGCCCTGCCATTGCGATCCAGGCAAATGATCAGCGTGTAGGGATCGTGCAGCATCAGAGGAGCTGCACGACGCGGGCGCTCCTTCTTGGCCAGAATGCTGCCACCGCGCTGCCAAACTGGAATCTGCAAGTGAAGAAAAGGTTAGCTGCAGCTTGGAAAGACTGACAGGAACCCTACCTTGTATTCAGTAACCGGAACAGACACATAGCCGACGCGCTCCTGGCGCTCGTACGTGTCCACATCGTACCACAAGTCGCCGTTTTTCTTGTCATCGATGGCCGGGAAGTAGACATCGACCTTGCTGACACCCTGCTGCATGACCGGCTTGACCAGCAGGCGATCCTGCACGAGCAGCTGATTGTCAATGCCGAAGGCCTCCTTGTCCAGCGGGTAGTGGGTGAGCAGTGGCCGGATCACGGGCGCACCAGTCTGCTCCAGCTCATAGAATGCGGTGTACCAGAGCGGCAGGTAGGAGTAGCGTTTCCTGATGGCATTTTGGATGACAAGACGTGTGCGCTCGGGGTAGAGCCATGGCTCGCGGCGCTTGGTATCGATATGGGCGTGAGCACGGAAGAAGGGCAGGAAGGCGCCCGTTTGATACCAGCGCTCCAGCAGCTCGCCATCGGGATTGCCAAAGAAGCCGCCGACATCGGCGCCACAGAAGGAGAACCCAGCCACGGCCTCGGTCAGGCACATCTTAATCGAATGCTGCAGATGCGGCCAGTCGGCGAGGTTGTCGCCCGTCCAGATGGCCGCATAACGCTGCGAGCCAGCAAAGTGCGCACGGGTGAGGATGAAGGGACGCTGATTCGGGTCACGCTGCTGCAGGCCGGCAAAGGTGCCCATCAAGTGCATGTGGCCGTACAGATTGTGCACGTCGCGATGCTCCCAGTTGCCATAATGAACCAGATCCTTGGGCGCCGTTATCTCGGGTCCATTAAACACGGACGGCTCGTTCATATCGTTCCACAGCATCACATCTGCGGTGACCGTCTGGAAGCGCGACAAGTCAAACTGGCTGGCATAGTACTGGCGCACGTCCGGGTTGAAAAAGTCCGGATAACTGGCCGAGCCCGGCCAGCACCAGCCCTCGTAGTCGTTGCCCTCCCGCGTCTTCACATAGTAACCCTTCTCGGTGCAGTCCTGGTGGAAGAAGTAGCCATTGTCCCGCTTGATGTGCGGATCGATAATGACCACCAGATGCCGTCCCAGCTCGGTCAGGTTCTTGATCATCGCCAGCGGCTGGGGGAACTTGAACTTGTCCCACGTAAAGTAGCGCTTGCCATCGGTGTACTCAATGTCCAGCCACATGGTGTCCATGGGTATGTTGTACTCATCGAATTTGGCCGACACTGCGGTCACGTCGCGCTCATCGTTGTAGTTCCAGCGACTCTGGTGGTAGGCCAGCGAGAAGAGCTGCGGCAGCTCGTGGGTGCCGGTGAGGGCCGCGTACTGCTTGAAGGTATCAATGGGCTTGGGTCCCAGCATGATGAACGCATCGACAATGCCCGATTCGGATATGAAGTGTGCGCCCGGCGGCGGTGTCTTCCTCGAGCCGGAAACAAAGTTCACCAGCGATGAGACAACATTGGTCTCCGACGTCTGTATGTCCACCCAGGTCTCTGCCGCATTCTGCCAATAAACGCCTGCCGTGCGCTGTGCTCTGCAAAAGACAAATCATTGTGAAAATAGTCACAGATTATTGGGCATTCAGCCGAGTGCATACCCATGGCCGTAGATCACTGGCACTGAGCCGTACAGTGCCATCTTGCTGTCGACAATGTACTCGAACACATCCAGATTGTAGAGGCGATAGGGATCCGTGCCAGAGGTTGATTTCAGCACAAAGCTGTCTGCATGCTCGGGTATGCCGAACAGAATCTCAGCGGCTGGGAAGGAGAAGTCGAGGGCCACTGCCTCTGGGCCGTAGGGCTTGGAGTCGTGATGCGATTTGAAGTTCTCCTCCCACGCGCCGGGATCGTCAATGGAGTCGGTTAGTTTTGGTGTCTCGACGGCACCGTCCTGATCCTCCTGTTCGCCTTCCCGCTGCTCGGTCGGCTCATTGGGCTTCGGGCGCAAGTGCTCAAAGTACAGCCAGTTCTTGGAGTTCACGGACACAACCAGCACATCGTGCTCGTAGAAATCAATGTGAAAGGGATCCCCGTGGATGACGGCCTTGGTGCGCTCGGAGGTAATAATAATCTCGCCATCGGTCTCTGTGTGCAGGCGTATGCGCCCGGCCTCTGGCTGTCCCTTGAGCGCATGCTCCACCTTATAGCGGGGTCGCAGTGGCTGCTTCTCGTCGATGCGCAGGCGGAACGTGCTGCCCGCCAGGGCTTCCAGCTTGAAGGAGAACTGATGGTGGTTCTCCTTGTTGACCAGATCACCCGTCAGCGAGTCCGTGTAGCTGTTCAGGGTGCCGGGTATGAGGGCATACTTGCTGCCCGAGCTCTGCACCTTCCGCGAGCGGCTGCAACGAAAGTGAATGAATCAGCAAACGAGGGAAATGAAGGCGAAGGCCACAACATTGGCTGATCTTGATACTGACCGACAGAAGCTGCTTTGTTCGCATGTCTTGAAATTATTTGGATCGACGCCAGAGGAATAGGCGGCCAAGGCGCATGCAATGGCCACAATACACAGACCGTAGCCCATTTGGTATTTATTCGTGTTGCCCTGCTGCGGGCTCTTCTCCCTTTCCTGTTCGCTGTTTGAGCTGTTTTCGGATTCCATTATGAAAAGCATGAGAAATATTCTTCGATTATGACAAGTATTATAAATATTTAAGTCTGCTATTCAGCCACTATCAGCTGGTTCAATGACCTACTACGTTTTTACAGTTATCTAAAAGTACACGTCAGATGTCAAACGCCGAAATAATTAGACAGCGTTTGAGGAGCAATTGCATCTTGCGATGCACCTGCACTACCCACCCAATCACTGGGTATCAATCGTGTGTCACCAAGCTGCTCAGCTAGCTGTTCTCTGGCGAGACAAGCGCCTCTGCTGCCTCCAAAAGGGACAAGTGCGTGAAAATGGCAATTAAAAAATGGTTGCCGGTTGTTGTTGCATTTTACTCTGTTGTTACTGCAACAATGATGAACTGGTCTTACCTCCTTTTAAATTTAGATTTATATATTAATTTTAGATATAAACTCAGCACCTTTTTGGCACAAGCAGACGCGTTGGGCCGTATTAATTATTATTTTATAAAAAGTGCACCAAAAACGGCAGGCAGTGGTGCTACACGTACATAGAGATGGCCCAGTGACGATATCGTACAAGTATCGTTCAAGACTGCTTGCAATGTAAATATAATTATTAATTTTTTTTTGCAAATAAATGTTAACTTTACTAAGAATGTTGCAAATTAAAGTGAATTCTTCTAAAATTACAATTTATTACACCCACTGGATCGAATTAATTCACTATTTGTTTTCAAACTAGTTAAGTCGAGTGGCTATCGATAGTTATCAAAATAAAACATTTCTGATGTAAATACATTTATTACGCGGCTTCTGAACATGTACATATGTATGTGTGCGAGTATAAATTAGAACTGCAACGATTTTAATAGCGAATCAAGTTGCTGACTGGGAAGGAGCGACGCAGACTCATGCACTTCTCCCGATCGATGAACAGGGCATTGACCTTGTTGCGCAGGTCCACCTCCAGGGAGCAGCGGGTCTTCAGCAGGCCCTGATGTGTGGCCTCCGACTCCTGCAGCTTGTGGTGGAGCGAATCCACAGCGCTCTGAATATCATACACCTCCTGGATCAAGCGATCCTGGGCATGATCCCTAAAAGCAATTGCAATCAAATGAGTAAACCAAATCAGAGCTGGCAAGTCGTTAAAGTCAATTCTTACTTGCAGAGCTCGACGCCCTCGCGATGACAGCGCGCCTCGAGGCGTGTCTGGGCCACCTTGAGTGGCATCGACTTGTCCTGTATGGCCTTCTGGAGCAGAAACAGATGCTTCTCCATGTCGAACAGCTCCTGCTGCACCTTCTGCAAGTGCAGCTGCACGCGGTTCTTGGCCTCGGCCATCTCCTGGGCCCGTCGGTCGAACGCATTGTTTGTGTTGCTCCAAAAGTCCCACACAGTGGCGGCCACAGCATTGACCACATTCTGTGAATCGCTGCGCAACTGCGATAGCTTGGCACGCTCAGCCTGCGAACTGTAATGAAAGAATCTCCATAAGGATATGTCCCAAACGGAGCAAGGATTAAGCCCACTTACCGTGTGACATGCTCGCTGCTGGCCTGCGCCCACGACTCTTGGGTGCTGACTGAGGGATCGTACTTCTCGATGCCGCCATAATAGGCGATGCCGCGACTGTAGTTGTTCAGCTGGTGACACATCGAGTCGATGCCCAGCGACGACTCCTTGTGGGACACATCACTCTCAAGCAGATGCTGGGCGCCGCGGCAATCGAGCGCCTGCTTCGAGATCTTCTCGTGCAGTCCACTCAGCCGGTCGCGCGACAACCTCAGATTGTTTATCTCCACCAGCAGCGCCTTCTCGACGATGTCGTGCACCTTCTCGGTGCCCTGGCGCGACTCGCGATGGAACAAGCACTCCTGGGCGATGTGTAGCGGTATCTCCAGATCCAACAGTGCCTTGCCGCACTGCCGCTGCAGCTCGTTGATGTCCGCCATCTCGGCAATTAGCTTCTCCAGCTCGGCATTTAGCTCGTTGCGCCAAAAGGTCAGATCGGTGATGCGCTCGCCCAGTCGACGGCCTGCATCTCGCTGCCCCGCGGTGGCCTTCTCGTCAGCCTCGCGCATCAGGCGCACAGCATCATTGCGCATACGCTCGGATAGATTGCTAAGGGAGCGGAAAAGTAGACCCTTTGGGGAGTGAAATCTTTCGTTGAAGTACTCACCGATTTATGTTGGATTCCGAGTACTTGGTCATGTTGTTGTTGTACCACTCGTTGTTGGTGTATCGCGTGTAGAGTGCCGCCCGCGCGGCATGCTGGGGATTGCGATCGAAGCCGGTGACCAAATTGGGAAAGTTCATGCCATCAGTCTTCATGCCCTTGGGCAGGAAGCATTGCTTCGTCAGCTGATTGGTCACCGGCTGCTCCGGCAAATGCTTCACTTCGATCAGCTCATAGGCCATGGCCGGCCGCCACGGATGTCGCTGCGATGTCTGGAAAGCGGCGCCCACGCGGGGCGGCACTGTCGGTCCGCTGACTGGCTCCATGCAGGGCGGGGCACCCGCATGGCTCCAGGGCTGCAATTGGGAATACATGAGCGTGGTTGGCGGCACGCCGGCGCTGTTGCCGTTGCCATTGCCATGGCCGTGCTGCTGCTGTTGGCTCATCTTGCTCGAGTCGCGAAGTTGTGTTCGAGTGCGGGAATTTTGTTTTGTGTGGGAAAACTACAAATTTGTGACAATTTTCAAACGAAAATAAAACTGAAAAAATCGTTCTCAATGTGTGCTCGTGCTGGCCTGTTCCAGGACTGACTGAATCAACTGACACGGCCTGGAAACCAAAGCTGCAAACTATTCCTAAGCCTGCTTGATGGCTCGAAACTTTTCTAGGGCAAATCTAGGGTGCAAGTCTGTGCTGGATCATGGTGAAAAGGTGAACTAAAAGGGTGGCGGGGACCACTAACTTATTCACCACGCTCCAAAAACACAAGCGCAAGAAAGGGATAGAGATAGAGTGCCATGTGCTGGGTGTTAGATGGAATTGTGTGCATGGTTTTGATGATTAAGTTATGTTATTGGTACATAGGACTCCATGAGATTGCGATGATCCTTGCGCTCGTGATACTCGTTCATGTCCGCTGTGGGCCATTTGTCCAGCAGATTGTCCTTGACCAGGCGATGGTCAAAGATGCGATTTTCAAGAAATGAGTGCTTGTGGAACTTGGTGACCTCCTGCCCCTTCAACGGTGCCATTTCGGTGCTCTCTACCAGCTCGCTGTCACTCACAATGGGCACACTGGAACGCAGTAGCAAGTTCTTGAGCGTCTCGGGCGCCTTTTGCTGTGGATTCGGATAGCGTTGGCTCAGAAAATGATCCTCGTTGGCCCAGCAGAGCATCGGTGGTCGGTCGGTCGGTCGGTCGATCGATTGGCGCTCTGGCAAGTCCGCTCTGTGGTCTGGTTCGGTCTGCAGTTGCACGGGAATTGCACTTCGCTTTGCTCCTTGGCTTTGCCAACGTTCTTTTTGATTATTGACTAAACTTGCGTTGCTCTGGCAGCGGCGCTGGTTGCTGCCCGTTTCTTGTAGAATCAATGGCAAACAACACGAGTTTATTGACCCACTTGGGGACCCACAAACTGGGACAAGAAGTGCACAAATTATTGACCTTGCCCAGGGCCCAAGCGATTAAGCATCTGCGTCCGAAGAAATCTCTCTCATTTTTCTACATTTAACTAATTAACATTTTAATTTGTATACATTAAATGTATAGCTAGGATTTGACTACAGAATTAGCAACGAAAGGATTAATTAGAGCAACTCGAGGACGAGGACTAGTTGGGGCTACCGCCTATGCCCACCGGCGCACCAGCGGGCTCCTTTTGTTTTAGATTCTTTTCGAAGCGTTCGAACTCCTTGTCGGCCATGCGGTCAGCGTCGTCAAAGACCTGCTCCACGGACTCCACTTCGGGTATGTAAAACTGCAGCATATTCTGTACGCCGTTCTTGAGGGTGACAATCGAGCTGGGACAGGACGAGCAGGAGCCTTGCATCTTCAATTTGACAATGCCGCCCTCGTAGCCCATGAAGACAATGTCGCCGCCATCCTCCTGCACTGTGGGACGAATGCGTGTGTCGAGCAGCTCCTTGATCATCATCACCGTCTCGTCATCGTCCTCGAGTATCTCTGTGTCGGCATTGGGGCGTGCCTCATGCACTATGGGCAGGCCACTGGCGAAGAAGTCCATGATGACGGCAAACACCTCGGGCTTTATCAGACTCCATTCGGCGCTCTCCTCCTTGGAGATGGTGATAAAATCCGAGCCAAAGAACACCGCCCGCACGCCCTCCACGCGAAACAGTAATTTGGCTACGATAAAGTGTAGAGTTTTCGTATGGTTAATTGGGTTGCGAGCGACGACGTTCAGTCTGTAGTGGAACTCACCTAATGGACTGTTGTGGGCAGCCGTTCCACTGGGGAAATCATAGGTGTTGCCCTTGCCCAGCACCTCGACGCCGGGCAGAAACTTGAGACTGTCTGGATTCGGTGTGTCCTGTGTCTGGATGAACATGCTCCGCTTACCAACCGGCGACAGCAGCTCCTGGCGCAAAAGTCCCTGTGCTGGGCGACCATAAGCCGGCTGCGGCGTAGTACGCTGCCCTGACGCCAAGCCCGCAAAAGCTCGGACCCCTTGCTGGCCGCTGCAAAAAAGGATCGAATAAAGTTAATCCATGGTTGGTGGGTGCTCCAATACTTACACTGTGGTGATGCGTGAGTTACGCAGAGTAATTCTTGCTGTATACGAGAGTAATTTCGACATTTTGTTATGTTCGTCGGTGATTATGAATTGAAACGCACAATCAGCTGTGACAGCTGCCAAATAGGGCTGGGATAAACATCGATAGCACTATCGATGGTTGAACAGTTAGCCAATCATCGACTGTTTCGATTGCAAATCGTAAATAAATAATAATATAGCACAAAATGAAATTAATTTAATTGAAAACTAGCTTGCATCTCTGAGAAGACAATCTCCCTAGCAACTTGCAACCACAGCATTCATTAGGTCATAAATTCTTAATGGTTAAAGACTCAAAAATTACTACAAAATATTCTCTTGCCATATCTGAAATGCACCGATAAATAAATGCGGCTTGTTCTAACATATTTATATGGTTATTGCTTTATTAAACATATAATACTTAAGTATACAATAAGCTCAACATATATTCATTCAAATTGTAGCAGAAAGTGTACACCAAATGTGTTTGATCCTCCACCTAAAATGAAGTAAAATGCGACAAAATGAAAACTATTGAATGCACTTTGCACGCTGGAAGAGCTTACAGAAGACAGAGATTAAATTCCAAATTTCACGTTCAATATTGGCTATAGAAATTGTTACTAAAAAAATAAATAATAATTATGCTGTGGTCCTGGTGTGTCTTGTGCAAAGCTAAAAACTGATGGTCGCAGAGTGTTGTTAGGATCTGCTGAGAGTGGATACAATTTGAATGAAAAAATTTGAACTTGCTATACATAATGGTTAGTCTGATTGGTGTGATGTTGCTCAGTACTCTTCATATTTGAAATTGGTACAGAACAATGTGTTACAAACATTGACGGCCACATTGCGACGTGCGATTTTCTTCGAGCGCCCATTGGCCGTGAACTCCTGGTTGTCAACAATCACGCCAAGACACTGGGGCACGTTGGGCTTGTCGCCAGCGTTGCCATAGTCCACATACGCAATGCCAGGACGCATCTAAAAAGGGTAACAAAAGTTAAAAGGAACATTTGTCAGTCGAGTTGGACAACGAACACTGATCGCAGTGAACTTACAATGCAGAGCAATGTGGCTGGGTGCATGGTCTCCCAATTGGGTGGTAGTTCGGCACGCACTGGCGGCTTCTTCGGCTCCTTGGGCACGACGGGAGCTGCTGCATTGGTGTCTCCCTGCTGCGGCTGTGCATTTGCCGATGGATGCATTTCGGGCACAACGTAACCATCACGCTCCCACTCGCTGAACAACTTATAAATGGCAAACGATGCCAAATTGAGCATTGGCAATTCATCTTCGGGTGATTCAGTGTCGCTGCTATTGGTGTCCATGGGTTCGGAGGCAGTCGATGGCTGTGCCTCCTCAACGCTAGTCTTTGGCTTGCGCGGCTTTGGCTTCATTTTGGCTATGATATAATCACGCAGAGCATGCTCACAGGCCAGATTTTTGGCTGACATCTTGGACAGCCCCTTGCCCTGGTATTGGTTCGAATTGACCGTGACTATGGCCGTGAATCCGCCATCAGGATTGCTATTGATGGTAAAATCACTGATATTAATGCCCTTGAGTTCGTTGAGTGCCATCAAGGCGTTTTTCGGCAACATCGACTTGCGCAGCTGTCGATTCTGGCGCTGCTTCTTGTCGCGAGTGCGTTCTGACAAGTGCAAAGAGCTTTAGAATGTGGCAAAAGGTTTGGGTATCTGTGATTCTGGATGCTTACCCGATGACTTCTTGCGCTTCTGGAATATCTTCTTGAAGGGTATCTTTCCCCCATTGCCATTCTCGTTGCTAATGTCCATGTAAAAGCCTTCGCTCGCGCTCTCGACGGGCGACGACTCGTCCTCAAACATCGCATCGGGTTCTTCCTTGACAGATATTGGATGTGGCACGCCACAAACTGCTGGCCCTGGCTGCGGCTTTATCTGCCCTGGAGCCGGCACTGGAGTCGGAGCTGGCGCTGGTGCTGGCGCCGGCACGACTGGCGCTTGCACCACAATGTTTACTGGCGGTTGAATCAAGGGCTTTTTATCCGTGGCATTCGGATTCTAAATTAGGAAAAAAGTTCATTAGTCATCAATACGATACAACAATGGCTAGCTGATTTGTTTATTTTCTTTTGTTTTGTGGTTTGTTCTTCTAAGAACGAGTAGAGTAGGTAGATATCCAGTGAGTGCCTGAGCCTGAGCATAAAAAAAACAAAAAACTTTTACCAATCAAAAAATCATCTTACATGCCGGTCAATCAATCGATCTACTACATCAGAAGTGGGTGGCTTGCGGGAGGCTCACGGGAGCTCGGTCCTACTAAAAACCATAGTTCAGGAATTAGCCATGACCATTCCTGCAACCAAACTGACCCAAAACGAGACTCTGCCTCAGCGTAAGCGTGTGACCAACCAAAACCAATGGACCCCAACGCTGGCGTTCGGTGTGACCGACCGCCATGTTGGCTCATTCCTGGCCCCTTGGCTACTGGTGCTTCGTGTTTCGTTTTGGGTGCCATCAGTGGAGTAAATGAGCATTGCTATCTAGCGCAAAACTAATAATTTTAAGTTACAATTTCGTGTGATTGAATTTTCAGTAGCCATAAAAGTCTGCGAAAACCGCAAGTCCAGCTTAATTCTAACTCGTAATTGCTGGCCACTTTCTGTACACACACATATGTATGTATGTGTGTACATGTGTGTGTGTATGTATTCTCTAATGCGTCGAATGCAGCACCGAGCACCAGCTGATAGGGAACGAATGGGATGCTGGATACAACTCGGATACCGGGTGTCTGCACTTTCGATTAACACGCTTTTATGGCTATTGCAAATAAAATCACAATTGGGGGCTGAACACACACATTTTCATATTGTGCGCTGCAAATTATATAAATAAAAAACAGAAATACAGTTATTACAGTAAATGTTTGCTTGAGTTTTTCTTAAAAGGAATTCAACGGAATTATTTATGTGTGTATGTTTTAGTGTGTGTGTGGTTATGTGCGTATGTATTTGCGTGTGTATTTATGTATGTATGTAAATGGATATTGGAGTAGTTTTTTGTGTTTTCGTTTTACCGCTTGTTTACCACGAGTGTCACTTTTACGGTTAGGTATGTACACACATGCATTTTTAATGCATACTTTCCTCGCTTCGGGTGCTACTGTCTAGGCATACGTGGGCTAAATGTTCTGTACCTCTCAAATGAAAAGACGCAGCATCTTCTTATTTGTTTATTATTTAGTTTGCGACGGGTTTGCCAATTCAGCTGTTTCCAGCCCCAGAACGAGTCTCGATTATTGCACTGATTTGATGTATGCATGTATGTATCTACATATGTATGTATTGTATTACATGTTGTTGCCTGGCTGCTGCTGTCCCGTTTAAACAGACATTTTCTACCGCATTTATACAAGAAATATATGCATTTTACCATCAATAGCAATCCTGATAACGGATTCACGGCCATAGTCACGGTCAATTCGAACCAATACCAGGGCAAGGGGCTGTCCAAGATGTCAGCGAAAAATCTGACCTGTGAGCATGCTCTGCGTGATGATATATGAAAGATGCTGCCCTCTTTACACGACTGCCAATGCATGTTTTATGATGCCACCACGCTTTTGAGCCGGGAGCAGCGGTGGGCACGATTTTTGGTATTAGAACTCAGTCCAAGAACAGAACAAATAGGCCCATGAGCAAGTCACAAACTGTATTTCGCTTTCACAACAATCCAAGTGGCGTTTCTGCAGTCGCCTTTGTTTGTGCCTGCCCACCGCTAACCCGGAGCATACGATTCTTTAAATTTAATGTTTAGGCAGACTTACATAGACTCCTCCAGGAACAAATGGCTTGTTCATAGCAGTGGTTGCTCGGCGTGAACGATTCATACTTTTACAGTATTTAACACTGATAGCCCGAGCGAATTTTTCAAAGTGAGTGAATTTTTGGATGTTATTGATTTTTGTCAAATGAAGAGTGTGACCGCGGTATTATCGATCAAATATTCCGCAAAACCCTCAAAAATATACCCAAATATACCTTCTCAGTTTAAAAATATACCGTTACCTTAAATCATGTTCCTCGATTTTAATGTTCTATTTGAAATTACTTGCCAGCTAGGAGTCTCAGCACCAAAACTAAAATTTTATCTGATTCATCAATCATTTCTCCACAAGATTGGCTAGTTTTCACGAATTCCCTTTTTTGGAATGTTTCCAAATTAAGTTTAAAACTAAAAAGGTCAACCAACAAAAGTGTCTAAAACGTTACGTGAGTGGGAATGGAATGTACCGTATTTGACAATTTTTTTATTGTTTACTGGTATGTAGTATACCATGTATATATTATTACTAATACATTTATATTACTTATCCAATTATAAAAACTCAAGTCTATTGCGCTTGCAGTATTGAAGTTATAATAACAGCTATTGCATCGGCTTGTAATTTTGTTAATATTTCTTCTTAACAAAATTGGTCTTTGATTTTGTTGTTGTATGTTTCTCGTAATGAAATGTTTTTCCACATCCTGTGTAAGCGAGCTTTATTCATTTTCCAGACTTACAAAATCCTACCTTTTATTTGAAACGACACATAGATGGTCGAAAAACCATCGAAAACTTGACAACCATCGCTGCAGTCGATGGTTTCAGCAGCCCTACTTGTAGGGTATCTGGTCACACTGACGGGTACACGTAGAAAACAAACAGACGACGTTTTCTATTGGTTTAAATTGGTTTATTGGTTTTAAACAAAACCAAGTATCGCAATGCAATAATCCAAGTGCCGAAATCAGCAACAAATCCCCACCTGCCGGCCACTAAGTGTCCGGGAACAGGCAACACATTCGTGTAACTGCAGCAAGAGCTGACAAGGTCCAGCGACAGCCAAAACCGATCCGGACACCCAAAATGTTGGGCGGCAAGCGGACAAGCTCCCGTCACGTTGCTGTTGTACTGCTGATGTGCCTGTTCTGGTACATCATCTCGTCCAGCAACAATGTGATTGGGAAAATGGTGCTCAACGAATTCCCCTTCCCCATGACCGTCACCCTGGTCCAACTGTGCAGCATCACGCTCTACAGCGGCCCCTTCTTCAATCTGTGGCGCATACGAAAGTACCAGGAGATACCGCGCCCCTACTACTGGCGCCTGATCGTTCCGCTGGCCATTGGCAAGCTCCTCGCCTCGGTCACCTCGCACATATCGCTGTGGAAGGTGCCCGTCTCCTATGCACACACTGGTGAGTAGCCACACAATCCACGCACATTCAACGTAACTCCGCCGCTCAACACGTCAGCAACACTGGCGCCAAACTTTTACTTTACTCTCTCTCGCACGCACGCACCGCACCGCACTCTCCTCGTACGCTCTCCCATCAGTCAAGGCGACGATGCCGCTCTTTACCGTTGTGCTGACGCGCGTTTTCTTCAACGAGAAGCAGCCGACGCTCGTGTACCTGAGCCTGTTGCCCATTATCACCGGCGTGGGCATTGCCACCGTTACGGAAATCTCATTCGATATGCTGGGCCTGGTCAGTGCCCTCATCTCCACCATGGGCTTCTCCATGCAGAACATATTCTCCAAGAAGGTAAGTCCTGGCATGTCCTTTGCTACTGTCCCTTCCTTTTAGTTCACTTTCTCACTCTTTGCAGGTGCTGAAGGACACAAACATTCATCATCTGCGACTGCTGCATCTGCTGGGCAAGCTGTCGCTGTTCATTTTCCTGCCCATTTGGTTGTACATGGACAGCTTAGCTGTCTTCCGCCATTCGGCAATTGTAAGTACTTGCTCCGATCGAGAGATCTTATCTCTTATCTCAATTGAAGTGCCCTGCACCTCGAGAGACACTTCAATCAAGTAAAGTAGAACAACTAGCAGCTTCCACATCTCTTTATTTTGCAGAAGAATATGGACTACCGGGTTATAGCGCTGCTCTTTGCCGACGGCGTGCTCAATTGGCTGCAGAACATCATTGCCTTCAGCGTGCTGTCGCTCGTCACGCCGCTGACGTATGCTGTAGCGAGTGCCTCGAAGCGCATATTCGTTATTGCCGTCTCGCTGATAATACTGGGCAATCCCGTAACGTGGATCAATTGCCTGGGCATGACGCTGGCCATTGTCGGTGTGCTGTGCTACAATCGTGCCAAGCAAATCACAAAGTCCAGGGAGCCGCCAACGTTGCCGCTAACGCAAAGCAATCACATTAAGTATACGCCGCTGCAGCAGCAAACCGATCCGTACTATCGCGGTGCCATGAATGGCAAAATGACAAATGGACTGCACAAGCCCGGCAACAGCCTGCTGGCCAATGGCAGTGGCATGCCCAGTGGGACGGCTACACGCTTGCTCTTTGTTTAGTTATTAGTTAGAGAATTTATACCCCCCCAACACCCCACTCTCGCCGTAATAGCTCTCTGACTATGCGTGGGGTTACCCACGAGCCATGATCCCTGAAGCCCCCCCTGAACCCTGATGTAAATTGTATTTTTGATAACCTTTTTTGAGTGCGTTTTTCCGTGTGTGTTTTTGTACATAAGTAGCTTGAGGTTTGCCCCCACACACCCCTTCCCTCCCTCCTCTTTTGTTTCTTTTCGGAATTCGATGAAGCCGTCAAGTGTATTCAGAAAGCGTGTGTGTGCCACAATAAAATGTTAACCTTGTACATAGGCATAGAAAATGCAAATCAAACTGTGTCCTCATTGGAACCGCACCGCACCGGACTGGACTGGACCGTACCTCGCCGCACCGCAACGCACGACCCTTGGCCCTGGGAACACTCCACACGCGTCACACGACTGGCTCCAGCTTGATCCACTCGTTAATGATGTCCGGCTGGTAGCCGATGCGCTTGAGCAAGGCCTCGGAGCGCCAATTGGAGGTCACAATCCAGGCGGTGAGCGCCACTTGCTCGCCTCTGGCTATCCGTCTGGTCATGGCAGCGGCCAGCAGACCACCGAGGCCGCGTCGCTCCGCCTTTGGCAGGACCTGCAGCATGCTGAAACGAGCGAACAGAAGTCGATGCAGATCGACCAGACACGGCTTGGTGTTGGGGTTGGTGTTGGCGTTGGACTTACCCCAAGCCAGAGAAATCATTCTGGAAGATCCAGGCAATCAGCTCGCCCGTGTCGCTGCGACAGGCGCCAAGCGTCTTGTTGAACTTGATGAGGGCGCGCAGGTAGGCCAGGGAGCCCTCGCCCTTGTTCGGCCAAATGGCGTGCACCATGGCGGCGTCCTCGTCCGTCAACGGACGCAGCTCAAACTCCGACAGCAGCTCGGGCACCTCAGCCCTGGCAGCACCGTTGTGGGGCAGCAGCATGCCGTAGCATTGACGGGCCTGAACCGTGTGGACGCCTCGCTGTGCGGCCAGCGACTTGACACGCTCACAAAACTCAGGATCCACATTGGTGAGCAGTGCGCCGCGTGTCCATTCGATGAGTCTCGTCTGCTCCAGGCACTCCCAGAGCTCCCGAGCGCCCTCCGGCTGCCAACTGAAGAAGGAGACGCTCTGCACAATGTCCCGATGGAGGCTCACGTAGGTCCCAAAGCGACGAAAGTCGCCCTGCCGATGCGTGTAGAATTGTTTCCGCAGCGAAATGTATGCGGGATCGTCTCGGGCTATGCCCGCCGCCGCCAGCTGTCCATCCCACTTGCGTTGGTTGTACAGCAGCAAGTAGTGAAAGTTCTGTGGCCCGTACTTGCGCTCGTAGAGAGCGAGCAGCTCGTCGATTTCGTTATCGCTGAGTGGACGCAAAATATCCATATCCTTATCAGCATTGATGCCCATGTCAGCTGTGTGGTCTGATTATGGTCTGCCTGTCTGGTCGCAGTGTCTGCTCGTTGTTCAATGACTCGAGGACGGCTTGCTCGGCACACTAAAACGTCGCACTTCATTTGTTAGTCAAAACTACTTAATTCTAATTCAGCTGATTAGATTTCTCTCGCACGGACAGGTGCGGATTTGCACAGCAAAAGGGCAGCGCACGAAGCGGATCAATGACATCGCAAATAAAGAAACATTTCGACATAATGTATGCGGGGTACAAGCGGGTTCTTCAACCCACATCGAACCACTGCTATGGGCAAATATTTCCTTTAAGTTTTAGCTTATTTCTCAGTTCAGTTTTCAGCGAGAAAAGCTAACCAAAGGCGTCCATTTTGGGAGCTGAGACTCTGAAGCGAATGCCAAACGGTCTGTAGATCGTGTATTAGACACTGCAGCCTGCAGCCGCTCCTGGCTTCTGTCGTGTTCTGTTTCTGTGTTTATGAGACAGCAATCGATATGTGATTGCCTATGCGCATATATCAAACGATAAGTTCAATCGCAAATTGGCCATTGCCCCCCTCCATGGTGGATGTGTGGCGCGCAGTTCAAGTTGAGGCAGTGACGCCCAGACACTTGCCGAGCTGAAAGTGCTCGCTGTCTGGGATTATGTCACAATGAGCCGCAGCAATGTTGAGCTTCCACCCAAAAAGGAGAGCAAGCAAGCGCTGTCCAGTCTTCCGCGCTGTCGGATCCATCGGTTTTATATTAAGACGCAATTTTCGTTATTTAAAAATGGTTTATTTAAATATTTGTCTGTTTTGGTTTGTTTCTTCTTTTTATTTTTGTTTCGCCCCATCGTACATCTCATTCCTTCTGTTTCCTCTTCTCCGCTTCTCGCTTCTCCGCTTTCGTTCAATCCTCAATCAGCGTCCGTCCATCCGTCCGTCCGTCCGTTCGGTTGGTTCTACTACCACCACAATCCTACATCCTTCTCCTAGTGCGCTTGGTTCAATCACCAGCCTCGTGCAGATCTCTCTGTCTGTCTCCCTCTATCCTCTACATATATACGATGTTATGTGTGAGTGTGTGGGTGTGTGTTTGTTGTGTGTGTGTGTGTGTGTGCAAATATTTGGATTATTACATTCATGAAATAATTATAACAAACGCAGCGAAATCAATTGAATGTTATGCATTTACGATTACATATCGTCTGTATATATCTTTTCTGATCTGATCCTGGGGCTCTTTTTTCTCTTGCTTTGTTCTTGGAAACCATTTTGCAAAAATCAATGAAGATGTTTTTGTTTTTTGTTTTGTTTTGTTTGGTTTTTTTTTCGTACAAAGTATCAAAAATGATTCAATCCGATTAGAAGTGTTCTCCTCTATTTTTTGTTGTATGCTGATTTTTGTTTTTATTGTGAAGAGCGTGTGGGGGCACTGGGGGCAGAGTACTTATTCCAGGGGGAGGGGGAGTTTGGTGTGTGGCTTAGGCAGGCCTCTTACATGTCTATAAAAAATCATGCGCTAAGTCTTGCTCAAAATTGTGTTCTTATTTTGTTTACTGGCTCTGATTGTTGGTTTTTTGCTTTTGTTTTTTGTTTTGTTTAAAAAGAGTGGTTCCATATTGTATTTACAATACATCGGATGATCAGCGGATTGCACGTTAGCTTTTGGTACATCATCCACGTCGCACCTACATACATATATGTATAATTGTATGTATATATGTATATCTATGTATATATAGATAAGTTGTGTGAAATCGCTATAAATTACAAGTTGCAGTCAAAAAAGTCATTCGATTCTTGTTTGGAGAAGTGCACACGGGAGAGAGTCTCGTGGGGGGAGGGGTTCTGAGAGTGCAAAATGGAGCGTGCCCCGCAGTTCAGTCTCCGCTGGGGCAGCGAGAGATTCTCCTGGCCAGCGAGAGCTCGCTCATTCTCTCTCGCTGCTTTGCAGCTCTCCCTCTCGTTGCTTGTGCGGGGCAGTCGTGTGCGGTGCAGAGTGTGGTGAGTTTCATTTGCTTTTTTTGTGATAGGACTATGGCGAGGGCTGGTTGAAAAATGCTGTCTTAACGCTTTACTCTTGAAATTATCATATTTCGCTTGTAGTTTGGTTTCTCTCTGTGTTTTTGCTTTTGTTTTTTGTTTTTGTTTTCTTTCGCTTGGTAAATGGATTTTTAGCAACAATCTTGTATTCTCTCTCGCTCATATATTTCGGTTTTTTGTTTGTTTTTCTTTTGTATTTGCGTTTGCTTTAGTTTGTTATTTTAGATAGTATTTGTTGTTGTATGCTAGCTGTGTGGTGTGTTTTGGTGTGTGTGTCGTGTGCAGTTGGTTTCTTTTTTTCTCTCGATCTTTTCCGATTTCTGTTCTCTCTGCTTTTCTGCTTTAAACGCTAATATATATTTATATGTAAGTATCTTTTCGCTTATTTAATTTCTTCTTCTCTTCTCTCCTCTCCTCTTTCTATTTTGTTTTTGCATTTGCTTAAGTCCATGGTTTTTGCTTTTGCTGTTTTTTTTTTTTTTTTTTGGTTCTCATAGAATTCGTACAAAAAAAACAGAAAAAAACAAAAAATTAATAAAGTAAAAATATTTCGAAAAAGCTTTTTTATCCTCTTTAATGTGTGTGTGTGTGTGTGTGTGTGTGTGTGTGTGTGCGAGTGTGTTGCTGTGGCCAGGCACATTCTGTTTTTGTTTTGGGGAAAAACGAGGTAGGACATTGTTTGTTTTTGTTGTGTTTCTTTCCTTCATTTAAACAAAATGTTGCTTTGTCTCTGGTGAATCTTCTCTTAGATCTTTGCTTGATAATAATCATAATAAGCAGAGTGTTCAAGTGGGGTCTTGGGGGGTGGGGGCTGTTAAATAAACTACAGTTAGAAATACATATTTTGGTTATACCTTATAGATTCCCGACTTGCGTTATATTCTCGTACAATCAACTAAGCTAAGATAATCTTAAAATACATTCATAAATCGTTCAATCAGAGCGCGACGCTCCCTCCTCGCACCTAATCCACTTGGTCGTCTGTCTCGCTCTCTCTCTACCCCTCTTGCTCTCACTCGCTCGCTCGCTCTCGTTCGCTTTCTTTCTACACGGACCAAAGGGTTTTTTGAATCAAAAAAGTGTCGGGGGATGCGATTAAACGATCGAACATAAATCCGCTCTACCAACAGCAAGTGTGTCCGTGTGTGTGTGTCTTGTGTGTGGGTGTGATTCGACTGTGCGTTATTTTTAGCAATTAACATCCAAGTGCTTTCAGTGCCCACACAGCCAGGAGGCAGGTAGGCGGGGGACAAAATTGACTCTTAGACTCGGAGGATCTCGCACGCTTTGTTGTAGCAAATGGCTATCCAATCGGGCTGTGTGGCGCCCCATTGTATCTGATTGACTTCGCCCTCGGCAGCTGTATAGGCTAAAATTGGATCCTCGATTGCGCGTGGCATTTGTTGTATATCCCAGATCAGTGCTTGGTGATCATCACCGGCAGTGCAGATGTGACAGGAACTGCAAGACAATAACTCAGATTAGTGGCAAGCCCGGCTAGGGGTGGGGCAGGGGCGAAAGTGTTTTACCTATGCGGCGCCCACGCAATACCGTTGACGCACGCTCTGTGATTGCTCAGTCTTGCAACGGGTGTACAAGGAACACGAACATCTAAAATAATAACTTCGCACGAGTCCATGGCGACTGTGGCTAAGTAATTCGGATCCTGTTTGTTCCAAGCGAGACGCAGCAGCGCCGTGTGGGCAGGATCCTGCAAGGGAGCAAACAACTTGGGCATTCAATTCGATCCAAGTCGCACTCAACTCCTGCCACATACCTCATAAATAATGGTCGAATGCTCCAGATGCCTGAGATCGAACATGCGCACGGAACCATCGGCGCCCACGGATGCGAACATGTCCCGACCACCGCCGGCACGTGAGAATGCAATGTCATAGACCTCCTTGTCGTGTGCTATCAGCTGCGTCTTCACATGTCCCGCCACATAGACGCGTGCGTGCGGCTGTCCCGTCTCCAGGCCCCAAATGGTGCATGTTGTGTCTATCGATGAGGTGCCCACCAAATTGGGATCCACTTCGTTCCAGTCAAACGATGTCAGCGGTGCACAGAAGTCGCTGTTCTTGTTGTTATTCAGAACGCACTCAAGTCGTGTGTCCGGCTCCCCGGCACGCCAAACGCGCAAGTAATCACCGCTAGTGGCCAGCAAATCGGGATAAACGCCTTTCGAGTCCGGTATCCACATGATTTTTGTCGTCGGATATGGATGATCAAAGGTGCTGAATAAACAATTTGAGACTATTAATTAATTGTTCAACGGAGAGAGGGCAAGGCCAAAAGCCAACCTTTTAGCACTAAATTCGCTGGTGTCCTCGTCCAAGCTAATGATTTGCACTTTATTGTTGTATTCCTCAATGAAGCTGCCCAGGGCCAGGCGGAAACGCTTGTCCGGCCGCACGCTCCAGTTCATGGAGTAGAGGGGCCATGGTGCGAGATATTTGTAGATCTCCTTGCGTTTACCGGCCGTCGATGACATAACTGAAAGAGCATCATAAATGGGTCCATGTGCTTGGCCTGGTCTGGAGTTGAACTTACCTGAACAGTTTTTATTGAAATATGACAACGACTGAGAGAGAGAGAGAGAGAGATGCTGAGGAGAAGATGATGCTTCAGGTGTTGGTGCGGGGCTCAATCAATGCTCTGCCAAATGGTGTTCGTCGGTGTTCCCCCACAAGACTGTCGAAGATGGTGGGAGGGTCTGAGCCTGAGCGGGTGGTGTTGGTGGGCGACAGTTGACAATGGCAATGACGATGACGATGGCGATGGCAAGATGACGACACGAATCAAAAATTGCGAAAAATTAACAAAAAGCCAACGTGCACTTTGGTTTACTGCCAGAAACATGAAATAAAAATAACAATTAATATGAAATTCAATGCATTTGAAGAGTTTTCTGTTGTAGTTTGTGCTTAAAGTTGCATTTTTCTCACTTCATTTTGCCCGAGTAGTGTGTCGGCGGCGGCTCTGGCGACTGCAGTGTTGCCAGTTCAGCCTTTATCCGGCTAGAGTTTGTTGCTTGAATGTCCAACAAGCTGATTCGCTCAATTTGCAGCGGGCCAAGACGGGTAGCTGCAAAAGATATTTTAATATTAGTTTTTTGCGTATTTTACGAGCATGAGAATGCACCCCATGCCACTCCACTTCTCGCAATTTGCGGAAAATGTTCGCTATGCAGCTGAACATTCACCGAGTTGGCAACACTGAATGTAATGCGACGCGACAATTTGCGGCCTGCGATTTCAATTTGTTTATAGAATGAAAGGTGCGGGGAACCGCTGCAGGCACTACCTGACACGAGTGGCATCAGCGGTGCGGTGACATTGCTTTCCAATAACAAATCGTTTGGGCACAACAGCAAATTAATTGCATGCGAAATTGTATTAAGAAATTTTCACAGACCAGAGAAGAAATTTTCACTCAAAATGTATATACTAGAGATGTACTGTTCTATCGATACGTTGACGGGCCACAAGGGCGATGATTATAATAGCTAGATGGTGCTGGTATTGTTGATGTAGCAGGGGGGGTCATACTATCCGAAATAAAACTAATACAATCAGCTTTAAATAAATGTAACGCAATTTACGTTCTAATTGTATGTCCACAATGGGCACAGGACGATCGTTTATTTTTAGTTTTCACACACCTTGCAAATTCAATGATGGTATTGATAAGCTAAAAATATACCACATATTTCATGTAGAAATCATGTAGACTGTTTTGTTCATGCATGTAATGAACCAGGGTTCCTAGTGGAAATGTGGTATTTTAGAGTATTTTTTTATTTCCAGTATTTTTAAAGTCGTATGCGTCACCCTCTTGTCGAATGCGGCAATGTAGAAAATGTGTAGACTTTGTTAAAAATGCAAAGAATGAGGTAAAATGGAGTTTTTTCAAACTGCAGCTTCTACTAGCGATGTATAAAAAAAATACGGTGTAACTTGTTTTGAAAAGTACACATTTCCTCGTCAGGTGTCTCTTTTGCTAACTACACAAATATGTAGTTAGTATGTAGCAAGTTTGTAGTTTCCCTGTATGTTACCATGTAAAAATGTAAATTGTCTGAATGTTTGATGAAACCGATTTTGATTTAACCATATTTTATGAATAAACAACCAAGACTAGTAATTAAAGCCAGCAAATCTGTTAGGAAATTGATTAATTTATCGTAGAAAAGTATATAATCAGTGCCGAGGGAGATATTTTTCTAATAATCGTAAGCCGAATACCAAAATCGAGTAATATCAAGGCAAACACTTGACGAAGTGTGTGGGAAGACACACACACACACACAATTCATTCTCAGGCGCAGACCAGCCCGCTGCCCGTCCGAGGCTTTTATTTCGCGAATTTTATAAAATATACCCGCATTTTCTGTGGCTGTGCTGAAGAAAATCACAGATTTAAAGTAAATATTGCCGTGTAAATTGACCTGCTCGTTAAACTGTCATAGTGTAAAAAACAGGCAAATATTTAATATTGTTTTTTCTCTTCCCCTCGCGACCTCGATTGCTCGTGATATCTGCTTTGCGTTGTAATTATATTTTGCTCCCGCTCCTATTTTAGTCGTGCCCGCGATATGGTTTGTGCGGGGATCAGGAGGAGGTAGAAAAATTCACAATAGCAATCGTCACTTTTCCACTTTCCATTTTGAGAAAGATATTTTTTTTGACTTTGCGTAATTCGTACGTTGCCTGTGTGCCTATGTGAGTGAACGTTTGTGTCCCGCTCGGTTGTGTGTGTGGTGACTGTGTCGCCAATAGTGCTATCTTATTCGCTCGTATACGCTCAGCGGCGTTTTTACTACTGCTGTCCCTTATTCCCCGCTCCCCATTACCCGCTCACTCTACTCATTTCACTGTCAAACCGACAGCCCCAACACACAATAATTTCATGCGTGTGTGTGTGTGTGTATGTGTTTTTAAGCGCTTTTATAAATAGATTTATTTCGTTTCGTTTTATATTTTGTTGTTGTTTTAATATAAATATTTCGATTTTTGACGATTGCTGAAGCATTGAAAATGTATATTCAATCGAAAAGAAGCAGAAATGGCCAATTGGTGTGTAATTTAAACGTGGTAAACGCTTCGCCAAGAAAGTTTAGAATGTAATGTGCGTAAGAATGTGTGTTTGTGTGTGTGAACTTGAAGAATTTCATTTATTTTCTGTTCGAAAAGGCATTGCAGTGCGTGCCCGTGCATTTGTATGTGTATCCAATGGAAACGGGGCGCCTGAGTGTGTGTGAGTGTAAGTGTGTGAATGGGTTGTAGTTGTGTAGTATTTTATGAACGAAAGATCGATTTGATAGTGTGGCTATGTGTCGCGGCGGCCCATTTTATAATAGTTATGCCCTACCCCTACCCTATGGAAATTGGTGGGGAAATCATCGGTTTCCTCGGCTACAATGACATCGTGCGCGTTGTATTGCACTGTAGACAGCCTGGCGGCGTTACACATACACACGCACACACTCTCCGACACGTACAAATAACTTCATTTTAGTGTTACCGAATAAGGCTACGCACCCCCCTCGACATCAGGTTTTTAGTGACTGATCCAAACGGTACTGTTTGTTGTTGCGGTAAACAAGTGCCCCCCAGCTGATGATCGGCCTGTGTGTGTGTGCGGGTGATTGTGTGTAGTGTGGATTAGTAACTGTTTTTTTTTGTCAGTGTACCGCAAGGCCAACAATGCACAGGTGTTGCAAAAACATATGCAATTTTCGCGACATTTTCCCTAACAGCTAATTAATATTTAATTCATATAATGAATGTATTTTGCGGAAAAATCAATTTTCATGCAAAGATACATATAATCTGCATAGTCGTTAGTCGTTTCAGTGTAATGCACAAGTAAAGCTTGATAGCCTTGCCTTTTCACAAATATTGTAAACAGTTTTATGTACGAATATAAATGCGACACACCAGAAAACATAAATATCTGGCATACCTGGCTTTGGTTACCGTTTTTTTTTCGTAGCTGATTCTCCCGCCTTTCCTTCGATCTCTCTTCTTTTCTATCCATCTCTTGCTTGTCCTGTGTGGCGCGCTATCCCCTTTGCCGGTGTAAGGGACATACATATAACGGCATTAGTGAGAAGAGAGAAACAGAGATTTAACGGCGTGTCCATGGTACAGTTCGCAGCTGGACATAATTTTTGTTTAAACAAATAACTGAAATGCATTTGAAAAATGGAAATTTATCAGTTTTTTTTTTTCGTTTTAATATAAAACATAAATTGATTTGTGTGGCTTGATGTTTTTCCAGAATTTTGCATGTCGTCAGGAAACGATAAAGCGCACAGCGGAACAATGTAAGAAGCGCCATGCGTCAACAATAAAAAGTCCAAAAGTGGAGATATTGAGGATTGAAAACATCCAAACAATCGATGAAGCACGTCCTAAAAGGGATGCAAAACGAACACAAATAGTCTGGAAAACGGAATATACAAGGTGAGTGGGGAAGGATTGTTCCCTTTCTTCCGGATTGATCAATTGCTTATGGCGTTTTCTTTTAGCGACACTAAACACAAACAGATCAGCCACCACCCAAGAAGCAGCCAGGCAACGACGGCACGCACAGTCTGAGGAGCCCCGTCCAATCGCGATTCGATCGGATCATTGCTGCTGCTGCTTCTGCTGCTGCTAATATGCGTGTCATCGCGCCGCGTGGATCATCAACGTCAGCGGCGGGCAGCGGCAGTCTTTACGGCACATCGTCGTCGACCAGCGGCGGCAACGGCGCCGGCACCAGCAGCTCCAGCTCCGGTGCAACTGGTAGCGCTTCGGGTGGGGCCACCACAAACGGTTATTCGCGCTGCAACTCGTACTACGATCGCGGCAGCAGTCTCTCAAAGTTTCTGCCTACGTCAGTCTCGTCCTCAAGCTACAGCAGCGCCAGCAGCTACTATCCCAGCTCATATTCGGCCTCGTCCTATGCACCGCGTTCCACTCTGCACCGAAACAGCGTTGGATCCACGTCGTCGTCGTATCTAAGCGGAGGTTCAGGCTCAACCTCGTCCACCTATCGCACCAGTTCAGCGTACTTGAGCGGATCCACATATGATTCACCATCTTACGGCAGATATGGAGTGAGTTGATACATAGATTAAGCTTAATATATGGTTTTGGATACCTCCATACCCCTCTCCAACTAGCCCGAACGGTTCCCAGAATTGTGATCGGTTCCTACTTGAGTTTAATGTTCCATTGGTGGCTGATCTATCGGTTACCCTCTAGATATAGACACTTATCTATCTGTGTGCTGGGCATAAATCGACTCACACCAAATGTCCCCGACGCACTCCATTCATTTGTATCCCCCCCCGCCTCTTCACAATACCTTATTGTGTCCATAAGAATTCATGTGCCCATAAAGTCCGCCAGACTTGCCCTCTCAAGATTGTATTCTACGGAACACAGAAGCGTAAGGACCGATCATCCTTGCCTTAGACCTTAATTGTCTACTTCCTGACTTCTGGAGGGTGCAGAAGCTTAACAGCTCTACACTATAAGCCTACAAATGGAACCATCTTAAGCTCAGCAGGCAGCTGCAGTAGCGGCTGGCTATACATTCCAGTTTTTAAACAGTCATGGACTCAAGCTATACTGTACTGAAACACATCTCCACGCTAGTGGCTTAGATATAAGAGTAATCTCCTGAACTCCAAGTGGAAGCTCAACTATCGTCTGATTGATGAAATCGTTTGGAATCTTTGGCATTATCTCAAACGCTTTCATGGTAGAAGCGCGCCCCATTGTCCATTTCTCATTTGTGGTTGCTTTGTCATGAGTATATAGACCCCCTTTATGTATAAATATAGCTTCAACTACATATGGTATATTTATATACCGCTTGCGGTTGTTGGCATTTGCCTGCCTCAAAGAGTCATCCAGTCCAATGGTGCATTGATGCAGGGTGAGGCATTAGATCGTGGCAAGGAGGGGAGTGGAAGATCCCCAACTCACCTTGATCCCGGACTATAATCTCTCACTCACACATACACACACACACACAGACCACACACCCATGACTCATATTGTATGTGCAACCACACCCTAGTTTTGTGGTGATTCCGCTTCCCCTTTAGAAAACCCTTTTAGTGTTGGACTTTCACAGTTCCGATGGCATTTAGAAGTTTCATTTTTGGACGTTTTTTTCTTTTGCTGATTGTCGTTTTTGTGTTGTTTGTGATGTGTATTTTGTCATTGCAACAACAAATCACCAACTCACCACAGCCCACGATTCAAACGCCCACCCAGCCAGCCTGCCAGCTAGCCAGACACCTAGCCAAGCCATCCCACAGCCGTTTCACAACACACAACCCACACACACACACCCACACAGCCACACAGCCACATGAAAATGCAACAACATTTTATACGTGCGATAAAACACACTGGGACTGTTCGAGGTACACTAATAAACGGTAAGGCAGTTGCAGGGGGGGTGGGTCGAAAGAGAACGAGAAAAGGGAGCTGGCAAAAAAAAAGTATGCTACGTGGATGGCCAGCCAGCCAGCCAGGTGAGGCCTTACCTTATAATTAGTGTACCTCGAGGCAGAGTAGAGTAGCGGCGTCAATGGAATGCGTTCTGTGTGTACTCGTGCGCGCGCGTGTGTGTGTGTGTGTGTGTGTGTGCGAGTGGAGCCGAACCGAGTACGAGCCGCGCGAACCACTTGTTGGCAGCGATCCAACAACACCAACGAGAGCAAGGGAAACGGCAACAACTGTGTCATCCCCTTAAACTTGCTGTAAATGAAAATTCGCAATAAGGTTAATTGAATAGCATTGTCGTCATGTACATATGCAGCGTATACATATGTACATACATACATATGTATGTGTGTATATGTATGTATGTATGTCGATTGTTTGTCCGTCTGTCAATGGCCGACCGCCCGAAACAGCTTTGGAAATATTACCTTTGAAATATTTTCTTGAAAGTTGAATTTATATGTACAAGACTGTTCATATGTATGTATGTATGTATTTATGTACATATGTATATTTGACATAACTGTATGATGATTTTCACGCACAATGCATCGAAGTTGAGTGCAAGCGCAACATATGTACACACAAACACGTGATGCAGATCAGATGCTTTACCGTTTGAAAAGTGCTTAAGTTCAGTCATAGAAGCAAACATACAGCTATGTACACATGAATATGTACAAACCATTACAATTTGAACTTGGGCAACAAGATAAGCGTGGAGAGGGTGCGGCATACCCTTGTCATACATACTATGTGGCACCTCTTTTTCTTTCACGGTTCAGTCGAGCATTCATCGTTGCTGGTGGGAGTGGAGTTTTTGACCAACATTTTTTGAACCTCCTGTCATTTGGGATATTATTGAATATCGCATAGTCGTGTCCTTCCGACTATATAGCATAATTTTGTGCCTTTAATTTTGTTCCTTCTTATTTTTTTTATTGTGAATTTACTTTACTTTTTGAGTGTTACGTTTCCGTCTTCATTTTGTATAAATCAGGCATAAAGCTCATCATTGATGTATCTTTTATTTTTTGTTTTCTGTTACTTTTGACATTGGTTTATGTTGCGACACCATGAAACATGTCCACACTTGTTCACGTTACCGTTAACGTTATCGTTATCGTTACCGTTACTGCTACCTGCTACGATCCCAAAAACCACCATCGACTCTCTCTCTCTCTCGCTCATTGAAAATCGACACACTTGTAAATGTTTCGCCCAACCACCAACAACAAAAACAAAATTCGAAACGAAACTGAAACGAAAAGTTGCCGCGCAAGACAGCAAAAGGATCCGTAACCGGTGCAGGATCAGCCACTATTGGCGAGAGTGGATTGAAGAAGAACGATTATGGATTGCGGCGTGAGGCCAAGAAACCACCGACCAGTGGCGGTGGCAGCAACAGCAGCAGCAGCTACGGCGAGAATGCCACTAGCAATGGGCACTCGAAACGCCTGTCCAGCTCATCCTCATCACCATCCCTAGCACGTTTAGTGGCCACATCGGGGCTGGACATGTACGAAAAGTACAGTCCGGCCAACTATAAACCCAACTGTGAACCGTCGTCACGTTCCAGATCGGGGCTCAGTGAGACGCCGTCGGGCGATGTGGATGGCAATGGAAATGGCAATGATTCGAGCACTTGCACGGTGACCCTGGACCGACCTCGGACCAGCCGCTACAGCCGGCTCTACAGCAGCAGCAGCGATGCTGGCGAGTCAACGCCAGCCACCAGCACAGGGACAGCAGCCTCATCGCGGCTGGGACAGCGCAGCGGCTCGGGTCGGTTCACATTGAGCAGCAGCAACAGCAGCGGGGATGTGCCCACGGCCACCTTTACACTCAGAAGCAACAGAACGCGGCGCAGCATTGCGGATGCATCGTCAGCAGCAGGAGAGACAGCAGCAGCAGCAACAGCCGCAGCAACGCCAACGCCACCGCCGCCGCCACCACCTCCTCCGCCGACGGCATCAAGATCAATCAATGGTCATGGGTCGGACAGCAATGGACTGGACGCCAAGCTCAATGGGCTGTCGCTGCTATCGACATCACCGAAGCGTAATGCCATCTACGAGAGTCGCAGTGGGAGTAGCGTGCGAGCGGCACTTGACACGACAGATGATGCCGGGGTGGACGCGGAGGAGGCGGACAACAATGGCGATGTGAGCGCGACGGCTACATTCAAGTTAACGGATAACGGCAGCAAGGTAAAATATCGATATGTGGCGATGCAGCGACAAGACTGCCCCCAGAAAAATTGAACGCCCGACTAATCGCATGGCCTGCCAAATAAATCCGATATACCCAAGCGAATATCGATAACAAAAACAGAGCCCCCCTAACCCTGAATTTGTGTGAGTGTGTGTGAATGCCGCAACACAAACAAAACACTCGCAAGCCAACGCCAATGCCAAAGCCAATCCCCGCACTGCAATCACTTCCCTCCCCCAGTCCAAGTGCCATCTCCAATCAATCGAATCAGCCCCAATCCATTGCTTGCACATCGATACATGCGTTATTTCTGGTATTTTTTAGTATTTCATTTGCATTTTCATTTCATTTGATTCGAGTTTGAGTTTGAAAACTTGTGATTGATTTCTCTCTCTCTCTCTCCCTCTCTCTGTGCCTAAGGCCCACCGCCGCCGCCGCCATTTAATCCAATTTACATTTTTATGTATTTTTAGCGAAACTCTTGCAGATTGCGCCCCTTCTAACTCACTTAACCAAAAGCAAAAGCAAAGCAAAAGCAAAAGCAACTCCCAAAAACTCAACTAAATCGAACTACCGAATATCGCAAAAACACAACAATAACTAACCTCAGAAACGCTGACTAACACCCGCAAGCCCAAGAACCCGCAAGCTACCCCAATCAAGCCCCAGTTCAGTCCTGTCCTGTCCAGTGCTGTATAACGTCCCAGCAATTGCTACACGACTAAGGAGTAGGCCTAGGAATAGGACACGAAGTAGGCTAGAAGAGTTTCAGCCGTTAGTCTACAGTTGGTTCTCTCTCTCTCCCTCTCTCTCTCTCTCTCTCTGTCTCTGTGTGTTTACAAAGTAGCCTGTGATTTCTGCAAATTTAAGGTCCCCTTTCGTTTAGGCCTCAAAGTCAGTCAAAACTCAGCAATACTAAACTCGAGAAATGAAACTTAAATAAAAAACACACAGACAGCAGCAGTATTCCAGGCAGATTGGACACGAATCTGTAAGTGTAGTGAGCGGGAGAGTATCCCAGAGTATGCAGACAAGACTGCCCGCTGATGTTGAATGATGTTAGACAATAAGAAGAACAGAGGTTTCCACAAGACTCCAGCAACCAGACTGCAACGTGGAGGTGAGCCAGCATTATTAGCACTAGCAACACCATCCGCAGCAGCAGCAGCAGTAGCGACAGGTGCATCCACAGTAGCCGCAACCCATCAGCTGGGAGGAGGAAGAACAGCCACCACTGGTGGCATAACAGTGGCAGCCGGTAAAGGTGCAGGCAGCACAAAGCGTGGCATCAATCATATCACGGCGCGTGGCAAGGACAGTAAATCAAAGAATTACACGGTAGCAGGCATACCGGCCGGTGTGGCACGGGGACAAGGCAAACACGGCTCATCATCGGCAGCTGCAGGAGCAGGAGCAGGAGCAGCAGGAGTGGCAGGAGCAGGAGCAGGAGCAGGAGTTGGCCGCTCAGTGACAACGGGTACAGCGTGCGGCAATCCCGTGCGTACGGCCAATCAGCGTTACTTTCTGGTGCCCAACTTCAAGGATTCCACATTCCTCAAGGACGAGTGCGCGCTGGCCCTTGCCCTGGTAACGGGCGCGAGTGCGGGTGCCGGCAAATCAAAAGCAACGACCCACGGCAAGCAGCGCTCCCGTGTGGGTGAGGACAACAAGAACAATAATAACCAGAACCAGCACCAGAACCAGCACCAGAGCAGCAGCAACAGCAGCAGCCATCAGCAGCACAGGGCACACGGCCATGTGGCAGAAGGTGGAGGAGGAGGAGGAGCATTGAGTGACATGCCACGTCCGCCCGTGTTCAATGGCAATCAACAGGCGGCAACAGCAGCGACGACGACGACGACGTCGAGAATCACCAGCAACGGGGGACACAAGCACGGCCACAGAACCACTGGCGCCCAGGAGCAACAGCTAACGCCGGCACAGAAGGTGGCGCTGGCCTTGCAGGCCACAGCCACTGCAGCAGGTACAGGCAGGAATCTACTGAAGCTAAAGCCACTACCCTTTGGCAGCAGCTCCAATAATAATAATAATAATATTAACAACAACAGCAGTCACGGCTACGCCAGCCAAACGAACATGAACGGACACAATAACAACAACGGCGGAGGCAGCGGCAGCGGCAGCATCAATGGCAGCAACAACAACATGCAACGCGGACCGAAAGTGAAGCAGCAGCTGAAGCAGGAGGTGCAGCAGCAGCAGCAGCAACTGCAAGACGATGACATCAGCTACATAGACAGCGATGATACGCCACCTCCCTCCACATCAGCAGCGGCCAAAGTGGCAGCAGGAGCCAGCGATCCGATGTTCCGCAACCGTCCGAGATCCACAATTATCACATCCCATTCCAACTTTGCCGCCAGCTTGGAGAAGTTCAACAACCCAAAGCTGGTCAATGGCACACCACCAGCGGTGGCGGCAGGCAAGCGCACAGCATCCACAGTGTTGTCCAGCAATGCGCGTCGCTACGGCATCGATTCGGTTAGCATTAAGGCATCGATTGAGAAGTTCAACAACTTGAGCTGCCAGAAGCAGCGGCAGGGTAAGGAGGCGGCCACATCGCATGCCAGAGGCGCCCTGCCACGTGGTGGCCACATAGCGCATACCTCGTCCATTGGGAGCAGTGGAAATTTGCAACAGCATCGCTACAGCGGTGATCTGGAAAATGTACGCTTGTCGGCGGGCCACAGCAGTTCCCTGACACGGGCCGCCTATCGCACCACGGCGCCCATGAATTGTGTTCTCGCCGCACCCACATTGCCGCCAGCCGTGCAGCCTGTTCCGGTGTCGTTAAATTCTCAGGTAAACGACACCAAGACACAATCAAGCACGGCAACAGCAGCAGCAGCAACAACAGCGACCGCAGTTTCCGCTTCCTCCGCCGGTTTGTCGTCATCATCGTCGTCTTCCGTCGTATCCACAGCCACGGCAACGGTCACGGTCACCGTGACGGGCTCAGCGACAG
Organism: Drosophila subobscura; assembly: GCF_008121235.1. Taxonomy (NCBI): domain Eukaryota; kingdom Metazoa; phylum Arthropoda; class Insecta; order Diptera; family Drosophilidae; genus Drosophila; species Drosophila subobscura. Next base: position 16,115,324 of record NC_048530.1, on the reverse strand, counting down.
CCAACGATAGTGTAAGTCGTCCTCCGTCTGGCAGGGCTCCTTTCAAGGTGCACCTTCCCCACCGACCCCCCACCCAACACACACACACACACACGCAGTCCGAGGCATTTTGCAGTCGAGTACAGTACAGTTTTTGTTCAGTTTCTCTCTCTCTCTCTCTCTCTTACACTCTTCTTCTTCGCTCTCTAGCGCGCTCTCTCTCTCTCTCTCTTTCTCTCTCTCGCCATTCCGTTTAGTTTTATATGATTTGTGCCGGGCTAGAATTTGTTGTCGCTAGAAAACATTCGAAAACATTCAAACAATTTGCATTTTATTCATTATCCTTCGCCCCGATCGCCCTCGCTTGCACCTTAGTTGCCCTTACACCTCATATTTGTTATTATAATTATTATTGTTGCTATTTTGTTACTGTGTCTGTCGTTTGTTCGCTACGTTTTGGTTTGTTCTCTGTTTTTATTGCCATACAAGCCCCCGCATGCTATGAAAGTCACCACAAAGCCACACACAAACTCACCTCATTAAGTGTAGACCACAACCACCTGTCACTCACCCTGCCACATTAGAATTATTATAATTATATTATTGTTATCGTTTAACTCCCCTAACTGCTCGATTGCTAACTGTGCTTTGATTATAGTTAATCGATAACTAATCGACTCGCCTTCGATTGTCAACTGCCTGCTCTCTGGACAGTTGCCAATCGACGCCGACTTTTGGACACAAAATATCAATCCAACTAATATCGCTATCGCTTCTCTGTAGGCCAGAAATGTCAGCAGCACCAGGAGTGTGCTGCCGCCCGTGTCGCCAACACCCAGCCGCTACTGGGATCGGGACAGCGGCAACTCCACCACCAGCACCAGTCGCCAGTACTCATCTTCCAATTCGTCAGCTCTGAGCGGCAGCAGCAAGTACAACACCGATGAGGGTTATCGGAGCTCGACGAGTGCGCGGGAAGAGAAGGCAGAAGGTGGGTTGAAAACGGACTGTGGGGTTTGTGTCTAAGATAAGGGAACAAACAGGAGGCTGTGAGGGGAACAAAATCAAGCGTAGAAAAACCTCAATCGAGTTCCCCCGATTTGTATCTAAATTTTGAGTCTACATTTTGAACTTTACAAATAAGGGGCAGAGCAACGAGGCAGTAAATACCCAGGGGAAGCGAAGAGCCGAATGCCATTGCTGAAGCGCAACAGAAGCACCCAGCAGCCATCCGATGTATCCGAATTGGGGAGTGCCACACGCCACTGCCGCACGATCGCACTATCACTATCAAGTGTCATTAATCTATACCGTTTCCGAATGCTATTCCACAGGTTTGTGCGGCCTGAGAAATATCGGAAATACATGTTTCATGAACTCGGTCATACAGTGCCTGAGCCACACGACTGAGCTGACACGCTTTCTGCGCACACATCATGGCTCGCGCACCTCTGCCACCAAGGATCAGCTAATACTCCTCGGTGGGTGCAAGCAAAAACTAATTGTAGACCATTTCTATAAGCTAATTGCTGGCCATTTCTTTGCTGTAGAATTTGCCAAACTCATCCAGGAGATGTGGACATCAAGCGTGCACACCGTTACCCCCATGGACCTCAAGCGGGCCTTCTCTGCCAAGCATCGCATGTACAGTGATTACAATCAGCAGGATGCGCAGGAGTTTCTGCGCTTCTTTCTCGATTCACTGCACTCGGCCCTCAACTCGGGCATCAAGGGCGAAACACTCAATATTGATGATAATCTCAGGTTTGTACTCGGCTCTACGCAGATCTTCCCTCCACAACTAATCCTTTATCCACTTACCTGCAGTGACAATAAGAAGGCCGATCTAACCTGGGAGTGGTATACGAGGCATGAGAACTCCTTGGTGCGCGATCTGTTTGTGGGACAACTGAAGAGCACTCTGAAGTGCACGACATGCGGCAACACGAGCGTCACCTTCGATCCATTCTGGGACTTGAGCGTGCCGCTGCCCTCCTCAACGCGCTGCAAGCTGGAGGCCTGCCTGGATCTGTTCATACGCGAGGAGATACTCGATGGCGATGAGATGCCCACATGCTCCAAGTGCAAGACGCGACGAAAATGCACCAAAAGCTTCACCATTCAACGTTTCCCCAAATATCTTGTCATACGTGAGTCGAAGAGTCGAAACCCAAACAAGAGAATTGTCGCTGAGCCAAATTGTTCTTCTCTCAGATCTAAAACGCTTCTCGGAAACGCGCTGGAGCAAGCTATCGAATATTGTTGAGTTCCCCACGGCTGATCGCGACCTCAATATGGCATCCTACGGCGCCAACTCCAACTCGAATGTGCATTACTCGCTCTACGCGATATCCAATCATATGGGTGAGTGGCAAAGAAGTTAGTCAGAGGCGGAGTCAGGGTCTCACGTGTCTTTCTTTCTTTTTGTCTCCTTTTTGTGGCCAGGCTCAACGGCTGGCGGTCATTATACGGCGCTCTGCAAGCATCCAGTTTCACGCAAGTGGCACGAGTTCAACGATAATATGTAAGTGCAGGCAGTCTGCAGGCATCCGCCCAGCCACTCACTCTCACTCACTCTCTCTTCTCTCTGCAGCGTGAGCGATTCCGTGTCCGAAAACTTTCTCGTTTCATCCAGTGCTTATATACTTTTCTACGAGCGTTCGTAGGACTCAGTGCTCAGTTCAAACGGAGTCCTTGGTCTGTGTGGCGGTGGCCACAGGGCAGGGAAAGAGCAGGCAGCGGGGACAACGACAGCAGCAACCGCAGATCAAGGAGGGCACGGGGACAGCTGCAATTCCCTCCCAAAGAATTGCAACTAAACTTAACAATTTTACTTAAGAAAGCGACAAAAAAATTGATGAGGAATTCAAGAACACAAAAAACTCAAGCGAGCCTGTGCCCCGGCCCAGCAGTTCCCTTCCTCCCCCCCTCTGAATGGTTACCCGTAGTGTAGCGGATAATTAGCGACAATTAGTGTACATAAAAAACTCGGAACTTCGTGGCCTGAAAAGCGGTAAAAAAAAACTAAAAGGAAAAACAAAACAAAAACAATTCGGTTCAAGAACATACAAAGAAAAAAAAGAAAAAACAACTTTCGGCAAACTAATCCCCAGTGCAATGAACTCACAAGCCAATCAACCTCCTTAAGAACAACTAAAAACTAAAAAAAAAATAAAAGTGAAAGTAAATTAAGTACACAAAAAAAAAACCCATCACTCGAGTGTGTGTTTCGATATTTCTTTGGTGTGAATGTTATTATTGGTTTGCCGGGAGCTATGTCCATGTGGTTGTGTGTAAAGAAAAAGAAAAACTTAAAAATAATAATGTTAAAAATGAATGGAAAGGAAAGAGAGAAAAAGAAACACCAAAACTTAAAGTGAAAACTAGTTCTATATAATTAAAAATTCGTCTTTTGTGTGCAATATATTTCATCTAGACAAAGAGCAACAACACCAATACTACTTAACGATAAACGCGATTAAACGATAACCGATAACAGATAACTGACAACTGAATTGGAGTGGAAGGGAGTGTAATCGCCGTCGCACCATTGCAAGTCACTTAATAAAAAAAACAAAAACTAAACACTAACTTCAATTTAAATTAAAGCTACGAGCTACAAACGGCTTTTTAGACACTAAGAGTAAACCCCACAAATAATAATTTAGTTTTGAAGCATAAAAGCGGAGAAGGGAAACAACGCAAAACGTGAAGCCTGAGAGACGGCTGCATTGTGAAAACGTACTTATGATAAATGCTAAATATTAGTCAAATTAAACAACAACAGCAACACCAACACCAAAACGAAAGGACAGAAAGAAAGAACAAGAGAACAACACCAAAAACATCAAAACATGTTCCAACTTTTGTGTTAGGCAACCGATCACCTGGGGACCTAACCGGGTGTTTATTTTTTTTGTTTGTTTTTGGGTCAGCGTAACACCAGAACTAGTCTCAAAAAAGCTGTATGCAAAGCGAAAGGAACTACTTAAGGCCGGCGTCTAATAATTAACTCAAATTTTGTTGAATCTTGTGCGTATTTTCTAGTTTAAGTGAAGGAAAACTTGACACCTGCCCCTGCCCCATCTCCACTACGTCCTTGCCCACGATAACCCCAGCAAAAACCGAACCGAACCGAACAGAACCGAACCAATCAATCAATCAACCAGCCAAGAAATACTTGCTATACATTACATATACATTATATACTTTTTGTTGCCTATATATTGTTTTTATACCTACACATTTATGAGATATATATTATGTAAATTATTTATTTATTGTATTTATTGTAAATGATATATATATTAACCAACACACACACACACACATAAACAGACTGCGACAGTGTACGAGTAAATATGTGTACATAACTCAACTTGTTTCCAGCCTAAACAAAAAACCAGAAACAAAAGCTAAACCAATGTGCAATAAGCCAGCCACGACCCACACACACACACACACACACACACACACACAAAAACAAATTGATGGAAATGCAACGTAAAATACCAATAAAAATGGGAAAACAAGAAGACACATTATTTATTTATTTGTAAATGAGAACAAAGAAGAAGAAACATTAAGAAAGAGCAACCTACTATAAATATATATTTTTTCTGGCTTAACTATTAGTTAAAATTATAATTGTTGGATATTTTACTAACGTTAAAAAAATGCAAACAAAACAAACGCAAAGAAGGCAAACAAAAAAAAAACAACTGGAGAAAAAAACGAAAAATAAAATGCAAAAATAAAAATACATTTGAATCCTTTCTTTTGGGCGCGCATCTCTACACCGCAAGACAGAGACGTCATGAGACTCATCGATAGCTAAGTAGTGTTGGTAAATGGCTCCGGTGCACTGTCATCGATCCTCAGCTAAACAAATTGTTGGTTGTACTTTCAAAGCACATTTCTGGAGCTTCGCGGGGACAACAGCAACAAACGACAGCAAATATTTATAGCGCCCAACCCACCCCACACTGATTTTCCAATGAGGTTTTTATGTGGCTAGCTTTAACATTAACAATCGAATTCGGGCCAGGGCTCCACGAAAAACCAAACTGCTTCAGTTTGATTTTAACATTTATTTGTATTTTCATTTAATAAAAGTTAAGCTATTATTGTGTTGCGACAACTGACTCTTATATTTAAAAATATATAACTGCTAAATTTTTATTTACTGGCAGCCCTTTTCTTGCTACACATCCACCCGCCAGTCTGTCTGTGTCTGCCTGTGTGTGTGTCTGTGTGTGTGGCTGAGGAGGTGTGTCTGTGGGTTCCCACTGCGGGCAACCTCAAACGATTTCATAACTAACAGAGAACTAGGCAAATATATGTAATTACAGAATATTTTAGATTTGTATCAAGGCTCTAAGCGTGATGGTGGTGGTGGTGGGGGGGAGTGATACTTAGGGTCGTAATAGTCCTCATTTTAGGCGGCCACCTGGCGACGGCTCCCCGGATGAGCAATCACTGGCGGGCGGTGGCTTTTGTGTTCTGTGTTTGATGTGGGCCGGGCGAGGGCGAGGGAAAGTTAAGTTTGCAGAGCACCAGTATCCACGTCCACGTCTGCCGAGCATAAGGCAACAGTTTAACAAAAAAGGCAACAAGTCAACTGAGAGCCGCTTGCCAGCAGCGAAACGTTTCGAGGTCGGCAAGGACAATGGCAAGAGCTGCCAGAGGGCAGCTTTGCCACTGTCCAACGATCATTTGCTCCCATCCTTCTCGGCCTTGTCCGCCTTGGCACTGGCGCGCGTTGCCTTCTTGTCCTCGTACATCTTAATCAGTTCATTCTTTGTGGGTATCGGCTTGATGTGGCCCCGTTGCACCAGATACTTGATGGACACCGTGGTGCCGCCTGCAGGTTCAATTGATTAATGGAATAATGATGATGAAAATGCTGACTAGCCTTACCCAATGTGAGAGCGTAACGCAAGGGAGTGGCCACCTTATAGCACAGATACGCAATGGCATAGTGCCCCATGTCGGAGGACTGCACCTTCTCAATAATTGTCTCGCTTAGATGCACGTACTGCAGCAGCGAGGGCACATCCACGCCGCTACAACAAGACAAGAGACAAATCATCATTGGAGTGTCCAAAGTTCGGGCAAACGGTCTGCACAGCTTACCTCTTCGACAGATAGTAGAAGCCGCCGAACCAGGCAACCGATGTCACACAATGCACCGGGATGAGCACGTACCAATACTGCTTGTACATGTGCTTGAACTTGGCAAACAGCCCCATGTTGGCGGCATCCCCAAACAGATCGGTGGCCGTTGTGGATGAGGCCTTGCTGTCTGTCTTGCTGGCGCTGGCCACTGGCGCTGGTGTTGGCTGTGCGGACTTGTGGCAAAGGCTTCTGTTTCGTGTGAACAGCCACGGGCTGGCCAGGTAGCGTGTGGCTGGCGTTGTCGTCCACTGAGGTGGTGCCAGGTCGCGGTTCCTCCCACTCCAGTTGCTGCCACCGATAAGGCATCTTGTGTTGGATATCGTAGGCAGCCTGTGCGTCAAAAAGCGAGCAAATGTCCGCTGCTGTGCTCCATGCCCAATGAGCCGCGTGAGCTGTGACATGGTTGCCATAATGGTTGTCAGCTGGGGATGGTCAGCTAGAGTCTGGAGCCAGCAGGTGCAAGCTGTTTTTGTGCTGACTGTTGAGCTGTTGAATATTTCTCGTTCGTTTGACTGATATTGTCAATGTTCCCCTGCTTTTCGTCTATATTTCACACAGCACAGATACTTTCATGACCGGCATAATATATAAAATATACTGTCTACTCCTCACAAATATACTGAGAAATACACCAATTTAACCCACAGAGCCCCCCTCTATTTCAACAGGTGAACAGCTTGAGTTAAACCGCCGCAAATAATGCTGTTTTTAATTTCTAATGCAGATCCATAATTTATCTTTATATCACGAAATCTAACACATGCATGTGTAAGGGGGAATGAAAGTTACGCCATATGACCACTTGTTGCATGTCAACTGGTAGTATGCAAATTGATGTACCAAGTTTCCTTTATTAATGTTAATATTAAGTTTTTTAAGCTGCTTAAATATTAATAATAATTGTTTTTGACATTGTCTGCTTACGTCTTTGGAAACAATATTTCCCTCAACCCATTGTTTGCAGCAATTTGTATCCTGTGTTTGCAGGATACTGCAATATACCACCAACTGGGCGAAATATACCATTATATACCTGACTTTCTATTTCAAATATACCAATTGTTATTCATCGCTGGTAGTGCTGTTGGGCGCAACACGTAGACCATATGACCGTATGACACTTTACAGAGAAAGAAAGAAAGATTACAGTGAGAGGGGGAGAAAGTCGATATCGATTTGTACAGTTTTCAGATCAAATGTTTGTACCTAGCAGGCTGTGTGTGTTGGAAGTGTTTTGTGACATATGTATTTATAGTTGCGTGAAATTGTTGTATTAGCAGTTATCCAATTTGCAGCTAAATACGTGGTCCGTACCTGTGCACTCCACCCACTACAAAATGAGTGTCATACGGCCATAACGATTTTGGATCGATACCTGGGAAACAGCTGTTCGGCTCTCTGGCTTTCACCAGAACGCGTGTTTTCCGACGATCTTAAGGATAGGAGAGACAGAGGAAGCGACAATGGAACCCACGGAACAGACCCAGACACCGCTCCAGCCGGCAGTCCTCAGCCTGAACAACTGTCCCGGGACCACGCCCGGCACACCGCAGAGCAAGAACCAGCTGAAGAAGCAGCGAAAACTGGCCGAGTTTGCGGAGCTGAAGAAGTTGCGTCGGGAGCGGGAGCGGCAACGCAAGAAACAGAAGCGGAGGGAGGCGAAGGAACAGGGATTGCCTGTGCGAGTAGGACCCTCGCGCAAGGAGCTGAAGCGCCGTCAGGTGACCATCGCGGAGAACGGGGTGGCCACCTTCAGTGTGGCTATCGATCTGGACTACGACGACCTAATGCAGGAGCGTGACATAGCCAAGTGCGTGAAGCAGTGCCTCCGAATCTACACCATTAACCGGCGGAGTGCACAGCCGGGACGACTCCACTTCACGGGAATCAAGCGGAACGGCCACATCCATGAGTGCTTCAAGAAGAACGATGGCTGGGAGAACTGGAACGTGGAATACCACTTCGATCGCACCCATGCCGACTTGTTCGAAAAGCCGAAGCTCGTTTACCTCACCTGTGAGTCCGACACACTGCTGGATAAGGTGCAGCCCGACTGTACCTATGTCATTGGCGGCCTTGTCGATCACAATCACTTCAAGGGCCTCTGCCACTCCCGGGCCACTGAGGCGGGCTTGACCACAGCCCGCCTGCCGCTCAGCGAACATGTGGACATGAAGACGCGCTCCGTACTCAGCACCTACCATGGTTAGTAGTGGCATTTGATAATCTCGATCCATTTAAGCCTTATCCTTGACATTCAAGTGTTCGAGCTGCTCAACAAGGTGGCTGCTGGTCAGGACTGGACATCGGCCATTCTCGAAACGATTCCAATGCGTAAGGGCGCCAAGGCCAAGGCGACGACCAATGGCCAGGAGCTGGATGCCAATTCCGAATCCGAGACCGAATCCCAGGTTGAACCGAAGACCGACAGCTGACCCCGATTCCAGCGTTTTGAGGTCTTTTTTGATTTTTATTTTAGTTTCTCTTGTTTTTATAAAATCACATTTAGTTTTGTTTCGCAAATTAAATTACAACTTAAAATACATGGTGCAAATAATAGCAATAATAAAACATATTTTTACATTTACAACGTGCAATGACGATGACGCCCCAGCGACCGACAAAGATCGCTCGCTGCCAGTTTAACACTCTTCCATTTGCGATATTTCCATACCCTTGCAGTTGGGATTAAATTAAATTTTATTAGCTTTTTTCATGCAGAAACTACAGACCGAAAATAAAACTCAAGCATAACGATTAAACGTACGAGTTTTTTGCTTTGTTTTTGGCAAAAAATAAAACTCAAATTACTGGATTTTGAGTAAAGATTGATAAGTCAGTCAAGACGAACCCATTAAACCTGTTTTAAATGAAAAGCAATAGATAAACTGGTTGCAAAAGCTGATTGAAGACTGCGTTTAGCATGCTTTCTATGGTTATAATTCATTTCAAAACTCAAATCTAGCAGAGACTGCAATTGATTCTGACTAAAAACCAAAAGATTTAATATCTATTCATATGTAATTTCTTGGCAATTTAAATTTAAAATAGCTGCTTTAATTAGACCACTACAAAAATGAAGTAACATTGAAATGTGGAGCTCATCTGGCTATTTGTATTGTCTTTGGTTCTACATCTATGGTTAAACACATCTAAGACGAAGTCGGACGACCTTTTTGAGCGAACCTTTAATTGCGAAAGAGAATCGGAGCAAAACTTGAAGCCAAAATAAGCTAGAAATCTGCAAAAGGCATGGATCAAAATCCGATTGGAAAATCTTTACGTCGCACTGCAAGGGCATTTAAGCTTCGGCGTTCCGAAGCTGTTTCTTTACGTTCTTTTCGTTGGTTGTATTCTCTCTTTTAATGGGCATTATGTTTGTGCACGTGATATCGTCATATTGGGGTATAAAATACATATGTATATATGGGTCTATAAATAGCACCGGAACTGGGGAAGGGGGCTACATGTAACACGTGTGTGGAAAGTGGGCTTAGATTGCAGCTAGCCACTGTGCGTGGAGGCCCTGCATTATGCCAGCATTTTCTTTTCTTTTGATTTTTAGTTATTTTTTGTTGTTGTTTTTGGGTTTGATTTCGAATTGGAACTCAGATTAAGTAGCTTAAGGGCCTTACAATGTCATCTACATACAGTTATACATACATACATATATATTTATGTTCATATGTGTGTGTGTGTTTGTGTGCATGTGTGTGGTGGATATGTACATTATGTACATGTTCCATACTGTCTGTCCCACTTCTGTTCCTGTTTCTAGCATTTAGCGTCGTTGGGGGGTAAGCAAAGTGAAACACAAATCAATTTACAAACTAAATATATAATAAGCATAATAGGATAAACCATAGGCAAAAAAAAAAAAAGATATTAAATGTAAACGTAAATGGCCGTCGAAACAAAACAAAACGGACAAATTATTTAACGACTATAAAGGGTTCACACTATCGCAAGTCAGTTGAAATAAAACAAAAATCTATCTGTTTCGATCACTAATAAAAACATTTAAACTTAATTATACACACACGCCGCACACACACAAACAAGGTGGCTTTAGGTGACGTTGTCCGCTGTGGGGGAGGATCAATAACTTATTCACCACACGCACGGGGAGACAAGCCAAGACTTCAACCTGTGGTAAGGTTAAGTCACCTTGCATGCAGCAGCAGGAGGAGGATACAATCTCCACCAGGGATATATCTTCATGTGTGTACGTGTGTGTGTGTGTGTGCCCGTCCCGTCTTCTGGTAGCGTGTGGGTGTGTGTGTTTGTGTGTGTAGTATATGCATGTAGTTACTGTAATAGCTTTATAATACGGCAATCGGAGCTGTAGCTGAAGCCGGAACCGATGATTACTTAAAGTCATCCGTTTCGAGTATCTCAAAATCACTCTCATCGGACGAGTCCAAGGCGGTGACTATGCGCCGCTGCTGTTGCTGCTGTGGCTGAGATCCACCATCCACCGCGGCCTCCACAGCATTGCTGGCACCCGCAGCCGCAGCCGCACCCGCACCCCACTGCACCAGGCCGGAGACAAGGCTGGGCAGCAGCTTGCCACTGTTGGCCAGCAGCGCTTGGGCCTGGCTCTTAACGGCCAATGCCACCAGCTCGCTGGCCTGGTCGGAGATCTGGTGTGCGGGCCCAGAGGTGATTTGCCGCAATTGGGGCCCACCGACGGCATCGACGGTCGTGTGATCGGGGAACTGCAGACCCTTCGAGAGGCTCTCCTCCGACGAGGATGAGGTGGTGGACAGCGAAGAGTCGCGCTTGAAGTGACCCTTGCGGAAGTCCATGTCTGAGGAGGAGCCGGTCTGTGGCTGGACCCGTTGGGAGGCGGAAATGGCAGCCACCTCTCGCCTCTGCTGGGAGAGGGGTGCCAGCTCATCGTCCTCGTCCGTGGAGTGCTCATCGATCTCGGGTATCACGTCCGGTATGAGCAGCTCCGAGGGTATGTCGTCGCTGCGCTCGTCCTCCTCCTCCTCCTCGACATCGGTGGGTGAACTGATCGTGGCCACATCGCTGGCCCGCTCCAGTACAAACAGATTCGACTCATTCACATCGGGCAGGAACTCATCCTCCACCTCCGCCTCCAGGTTGTTGTAGTTCAGCTTCTCTGACCACTGGAAATCTGCAAGGATTGCGTTTTGTTCAGCCAATTTGCTGCATTGCCACACCATCTTGCTGCACTCACCTTGCGCCTTGTGCTCAATCTTCAGCAGCTTAAAGTTAAACTTGGTGGAGACCAGTGCGGACAGCACGAGGAGTGTCAGCACCACCGTGGATCCAGATATGATATGGCCCAGCACGGCCAAGGTGGCCAGGCAGCCACTGCTTACCACGCAGAACATGCTCGGACTGTTCCTGCGCCACTCGTCGGCCCTCCGTCCCCAACACTCAAACTTGCTGCGCACCTCGGGCGTTAGTACGATGCGAAAACTGCAGCGCGTCCAGTACAGCCAGTAGCTGAGCAGGCCAAGGAACAGCACACCAAGTGGTCGAACCCTGCAAGTAATAGGAAAAACAGTGGAGGAGTGGAGTAGTACAAGTGGAAGATTCAATTTCAAAGTTCGACTGAAGATGCCAACGACTCGAGAGCAACTGCACAAAGATCCCCGAATATCTACCAACGTTTAGGGCAATAATTAATTAATAACTGAAACTGCCAAGCGTCTGTGTGTGGAAACATGTTCTAGCAGGAAGCATAATCAGTACCCAGTCTTGTGCTGCTCTGTTCTGTGTTCTGGTCAAACCTGGTTGAGACAGCGAGCGTTTTTTTTTTTTGGTTTGTTGATTCTCATTAGCCTTTCATGTGAACCCGTGCGGTACGCTGCGTACCGAAATTGTGCGACGCCAGACACGTTCGCACGAAGCGGAAGCACACCCAGCTGTCTGTCTCAAACATTTGCTAACTAACCTGATGGTCCGTTATTCTTTCAGCAAATCTACACGGTAAAGCAATTGATTCCTTCGGGCAAATGTCTTTCGAATGTGAGTTTTAATCGACGTGAATCGATGTTTAATGTTTCGGTAAAGCAGTCTTAAAGTTATGTTCCGCACTGCACACTCGGAATAATAAAACAAAATAAACTTTCAGCACATTCCATCTAGCTGACGGAGGCAATCGATCGATCTGTTTTCCATTATCTGTTACGTTGATCATCTCGAATTACAAACAGTTCCGGCAAATTGGCTACTGTTTGCTCTTCTCTTTCTCCTATCCACTCTTTCGTGCCCCTACCTCTAGAACATTATCAGTTTTTTGGCATTTTGATCTATACATAACTCCTGTTGCTTATCGTCAAAAGGTAGTCAAAACGATAGCCCCATGTTTACCATTCTATGGCAGCCACAATATTTGTTATATGACAATAATGTTTACTACTTTTATTATTGATTTTGGGCAAATAATACTCGTTTCGAGGTGCAAACGTAGTAGCACTTTTGGGCCATTGGATCATCTGCTTTTCCTATCATTACATCACACACCTGCTTGAAGCACAAGCAACGAGTGAAACTCACATATGGAATATTTCTAGGAATACTGATTCTAGTCGCTATTTTCTGATACCCATTACTCTAAGAGTTTTTTTGCAATAAATTAGGATATATTTGTTTTGTGTTACGAGTCTGCAGTAATGACTTAGTACTGGGTATTAGAGTAGACTCGTAACATTCCCGCTTTTGTTATTGTTTTGCTTTGTTTTTTTCCGCTGCTCTTTTGTTTATTTTTCTTGCTGACGACTTGTTTTGGTCTTGGAAGGCATCAAATTTATTATCTCTCTCGCGCTTTTTGACTTTTTTCCCATTCTGATTATCGCACTGAAAGCTCTGCGGAAGCGAAGGAAGCGGGGCAGCTGGAGATAAACCTAAATTCTAGAGCTGCTGATGCGATCGAATGATTTACGGCTGCGGCAATTGCCATGCATTAGTACATACAGAAAAGGCAAACACAGCAAAAGCAAAACTAATACATTAGCAAACGTCGCAGAATTGTACCGTTTCGATACGGAAGCGGAGAGAGCGCGCTAAGCACTGGCTAAACGAGACTGCAGCAGCTGCTTGGGAGCACTTACATATTTTTGTTGGTATCTACTTGCACGGATTGTTTGAAAATCTCATATGGAATGACCTACGTTTCAAGTGCAATGAGGGATGAGAGATGAGCCAAGACAGGGATCGTGGGCAGGTACTTATGGGCATTTCCGTTAATTCTTTTCACATTTACCCAGTACTTAAACAGAAAATCCATACATGTGTATGCATTTATTTATGCATGTATTTGCGTGGCTAGAGATCTCTAGATCTTCTCTCTGTTTCCTTATTTCTCTGTATTTCATTTCGTCCACTTTTGGTTTTTTTTTGGTTAATTGCGCGACACAGAATGCTTTAAATGCCCAACGGGAGGCAGATGATGCATGGAATGACATTTAAGTATGTGTGTGTGCATAAGTGTGTGTGTGTAAAAAGCACTCATACTAACTGCACTCTCTGGGTAGGTTGCGGGAAGGGGCAAGCCGCCAAAATGAAGGTGGAAGCACGTACAAAGAGATCAGGCACATACTCGTACATACATATACATATGTATGTATATGTATGTATATGGCTACATAGTGGTCTGCATTTACATACATTTATTCTTAAAATAAAACTGCAACTTTTTATGCACACATACATACATATGCATATATATATATATATTTTTTTTCTTTTCGGAATTGGGCACGCGACGTTCTCTTTGCTCCATTCCACCTGCCTCCTCTCCTCTGCCGACTGGCCGCTGTTACCGTAAGCGTTTGTGTCACCGGCTATATAACTTATTTTCGTCATTCTGCCAGCACCAAGTAAAATGTTCGAAGCTTTTAAATGGACGCATTGGGCGGCGGGGGGTAGGGGGTCTAACGGGGTGCTGCATGACCCACTTAAAAGTTGAAATGTTTACTTGAAGTGCGTCGCGAAGCGATGCGATGCAAAGGAATTCTATTAAGGGACCAGAAAAGACTTTTCTTTTCTGCTTATAAAGTGTTTTATATTTTTATGAAGGATTCGGCATTGTCTAGATTATATCTATTTATTTATTGTTTCTAGTTTGGGAGATCTTCACTGCTCTCAGCTGCCTGTCTAACAAAAGTAAGTTCTTTGCACCATTTCCGTGTGTAGCAACAGGCTAACGGACTCTCCGACTGATCCTACCTCTCTCTCACGAAATGCGAAATGAATGAAGGAGTGGGAGAACAACTTACCAGGCCATTAACAAGACTGTAACCAGGGCGGCTAGGCCACACTCAAGCGTGGACCGCGAAGGGCGGGGAAGCTGTAACATTTTCCCTTGCGTTTTGTTTGTGTGTTGTGGGGGTGCCCTCTTCTTCTCTTCCTTTTACACGTCCACTCTCCTGCTTCTTGCTGCTTTGGTGTCGTTGTTCGTTGCTTCGTGACTACGCCCGCGCTTAGCGGGGGGGTTGGTTTTCCTCTATTACAGTTTTTTTCTATTGATTACAATTTCCGTTGCGATTTGGTTTTTTAGTGGAGCGACAATCCGTTTACCGATGGGATAGGTTCTGAATAATCAGCTGTGCGCATGGGCGTAGTTTTCACTTGTTTCCTAATTACCGTTTCGCTAACGTTACCGTTCGTTGGATTTTGCTGGCTCACAATGGTTTGTGGTGTGGCGCCCAGTTCACGTTCACAATGAGGTGAGCCCTGTAGTGGCTGGCTGCTGCGTAGAAATGAAAATACATAAAAATATGGCATTTTACCAAAACAACAAAAGTCCAAAACAGTCCGAGGGAGAGAGGAAAAGCAAAGCGATTTTGTTGTTATTTTTCTTTTAAAGGGGATTTTGTGCAAAAATAATGAAAACAGACAAATCCATATTTTGAGGGCCCGTCTCGTACACACACACACACGCACACCAAAACGCATAGAGAAATGCTCATTCATACATACTGGTGCATGTACACTTGTGGTGGGGTGATTGCAATTTTCTTTTACGCGAACGTCGACATTTTCGTGGAAAAACAAAGAAACAACTGCGTTGTGGCACCATGGACGGTAATAATGTTATTGCGACTTTCTTCAAGGACTTGTGAATGATTAACATTTTCCCTTGTTATTCATTTCATTCTGTTGTTGTTGTTGTTGCTCTGCTATGTTTAATGTCGGATGCGGGGGTTGGGGGCCGCGGCCAACGCAACGCGTCGCTGTCACATTACACCGGCTGAGATTGAGCGAGCCAGCACCGTGCAAGGTATTTTAATTGAAGGCAAGGCACTGCCTAGAGGGCAATGTGTCGATATTGCCATACATACATCATTTTTACAGCAATTGTGTGTGGGAGACAAGGAGAGTGAGAAAGAAGTTAGATTAGTGCCATACCTTCCAGCTAATTTACCTTGGCGCCGACTGTGAGAGAGCGAGCGTGCGCGCGTAGGAAGAGAAGAGGTAAAAGCTCTCTCGCAGCCCTCTGCCTAACCAAAAAGAAGTTGTGATAATAGCAAAAACAAAGGAAACTAACACAAAAAAGGCAACAACAACAAATGTTCATATAAAAAACAAAGTTGTTTGGCCTTCGATGTCTTTTCAATTGCGTCGCAGAATATACATATACAAAGATGCGAGTGTGTGTGTGCGAGTGTATGTATATATCCAAGTATATATATGCTACATATGTGCGAGACTTGGCGCTTCTTGTTTTTGCTTTTACACTTGTCAATGCGGGGGGCAGGGCGACAGCGGAAGCGTTCCATGTCAAGTGAATATGACTTGAGTCACCCGCTAGAGCAGGGAGAAGGGGCATTGCGCCCATACAACGTATCTACCAGACAATGAGCAATTTTGCGAAACTAAATTCTGCAAGACCAGACCCCCAATACCCGCCCCCTTTACAAACACACACACACACACACTCGGAGATGGAGCACACGCACACACAATGGAGATGGTGATACAGTTAGAACGCAATTTACACCTAAAACTCCCAGACAAACAACAGCACATGGGACAATCCATTTTTCCAGCACCATGTGGGTGGCAATTTTCTCTCTCTCGTCCGAGTTTTATTTTGTTGCTAATTTTCATGTATCAATTCGTTTGGTTTGCATACTTTTTGTTTGGCTATTATTGGCCTATTTGCACTTTATTTGGTGGCAGTTCTTGCGGCAGTAATTGCAATATGCATAATATTCGTAACAACAATGCCGATCGCGCAAAAACAACAAAAAAATACACTCCGCAACAACCGCGCAGTTCAAAATTTATGGAAATATTGAGGTATTGAATTGAGGTATTGAAGAAATGGTGCGAGATTGACGCTCATCAGTGGGGCGCGGAATTGAGCAAAACAATTTGACAATCGATATGTGATTGCTTGGGCTATCGAACGGCAAACGAGGACGAGGGCTGACCGCGCATGTTTTTTTAATCCATATATTTGGTGATTTATTTACTAAAATTTGTACTTTAGATAGCTATATATCTACATCTACCTGGGCAAACTCGGGTTCTGAATTTTGTTTTGTAGGGTGTGAGGGAAAAAAAGCGCGCGCACTCCCCTAGAGATGGCATTGGGATCTCGATAGTAGTTTCAACACGATATCGATAGCAGATGTAAAGAATTTATGCTAGCGAATTCAAATTTGTATTCGAAATTAAATTTATTATTCTGACCTCTGGTCTTATTAATCCGCAAAAACTGCAATGTCTTGCTAATTGTTTGAAATTTAAGTCAACGTTTAAAATAAACAGCAAAGCAAATGCCCAATGAATTGATATTAAATAATTAATTGATTTTCCAACGCTGCTCGCCGCCCATACATCTTATCGATATTGCCTACGATTTCCATCGAAAGACTATCATATCTAGTAGCAACTGAGCCAAGTGTTTTGTTAATTTTTTTTTGTTTTCGGTTCAGTTGCTTTAGGTCCGAAGTCGGTCGATTAGTCTCTCAAAATTTAAGTAGCAAACATTTTAGTTAAGTTCTCAGCATGGACAGTACCCGGTAAGCAATAAGCCAGAATTAGAAATTCAACAAATTAGTGACAACTTTTTGGTGTTCTCCTCGTCACGGCATTGTGCCCGCGCGCAGCAAGGCAATGGAGAAGCTGTTGGCAGAGGTCGAACGGAGCCAGGAGGGAACTGAAACCACAGCCACAACCCCAACCGATACGACCACCATATTCGGCCGGAACACACCCAACCAACACAGTCCCGAGGCCCGCTCTGGCTCTAGGTTCCACATCGATGGTCAGGCCATTCTGCCGCCTCTGGTGAGTACTTACATGCATTCCGTAGGTGCGGCCCAGCTTAAGCATGACTTTACCTCAATTCAGTTGACGGAGACGAAGCGAAGCGACATACAACTTTCCAAGCACATGGCTCTGCAGCTGGCAAAGAGGTTCGAAACGTTCAGAGTTGTGGGTGGACAAGAGGAGAGTGAAAGCAACTCCATGGCCAAGCGGCGGGATCTGCCGCAGCTGCAGCAAACGAGAACGTACATCTTTGACCATCCACCTGGCAGCAGCAGCATGATGCCACAGCGTCCCCAGTCACTGGGAATTGATGCACAGGATGCCAGCATACCCACCATTCAGGTGAATCCGCCCACGCCTCAGCAGCAGGAGGCTCCCAAGTCGCTGGGCGGCTCCGTGCTGACGGTGCATCAGCGCAAGTTGAACAACATAACAAATCGCATTCTGCACTTTGAGCGTGCAGGCCTGGGCAGGATGCTGCCGCCTGCTATCGAGGCGCTGCCCTCAACGTCCAACGAGCCCGCCACTGTGGTATGGCAGGGCCAGCAGACACTGGACACGAGTGCGAAACCCTCGCTGACGCGGACCCCGTCGAGTCATACAGTCAAATTGAATGCCGACAGAGCCGGTGCTGGTGTCTGCACCGTTCAACGCTCCCGATCGTTCACCCTGGAGGAGCCGTCCCAGGTGCTGGTGGAGCACATGCAGCGCAAGGCGGATGCGGAGGCACGAGAGCGGGAACTGGCACACTTTCAGCGGGAGACGGTTGAGTCGAAGGCAAAGCGTGTGAGCCGCAGTCCCAAGAGCCGCAGCAGCCCACGCAGCACCTTGTGTCCCGTCAAACCGAAACAACAACAGGAGCAGCAACCAGAAGCACGCCAGCAGGTGGCAGAGGAGCTGAACATGGACCAAGAAATCGAACTCATGATCGAGCGCACCCTCAAGGAGCACAAGCTGGACCATGCCAGCCATGTCGATGGGCTGAGAAACCATCTGCGGACACACAGAGATCGATTCAATCAGCTCGTGCAGTACCAGCATGACGAGCGCCTGCGCATGCAGGGAGAGTTTGACCGCCAGCAGAAGTTCCTCATCAATCAGATTTGTGCGGAAATAGACCTGTCCGTGTATCGCGATGGCCTGTCCAAGCAGCTGTCGGACTACACCAGCACCCGGTCTCTGGAGCAGCACCAGGCCGAGGAGCCCATCAGCACCACAAGTGGTGGCAGCTGCCCGTCCCCGAGCCACACCATAACCATCTCATCCACACTGCCCGCGTCGCCGCGCAGCCCAGACGACTCTTACTATTCCATACCCACGCCGGACAGCTGCATACCCGTGCCGCCTCCGCCACAGCAGTCCTCACGCAAGTGCCTCTTCGGGTTGGACGTGGGGCCTGCCAAGACTTTGAGTCTAAGCTCCGACTTCGAGCCGCAGCCGCTCTCTGGCACTAGTGCGGCGAGCACGCCACGCTCCGGCCAGATGCCGCTGCGCAACAGCAGCCTGAGCAACAGCAAGCGTCCAGCAGCCAAGGCGCTGGCGCCCAAAGCCCGGGCTGCATCTATGCCCCAGAAGAGCAACAACGGCAGAGCGAACTCAGCAGCGGGCTCAACCAAAACTGCACTCCAGCGCGTTGTGGGTGGCGGCGGAGGAAGTAACGGACGCGCAGCTCTCAAGAAGACTCCACCAGGCAGCAGCAATGGAGCCGCAAACGTGACTCGCCGTCTGCCCAGTCGTGGTCCAGCCCAGCAGCAGGGAAGTGCATCGAGAGCCAGGAAGACAACATCAACGCCCATGCGCGGACGCAATGTGAGTTTACAGAAGAAGACGTAGAAGAGAATTTCAAATTAGTTGGCCCTGGAGTCGGACCGAACCGAACCGCACTGAATCCGAAGCTAATCTCTATTTGTGGCACCCACTTCCTTCCTCTCTTTCTAACACTTGCTCTTTAATCGATACTCTTTCGCATGCAGCGCTGGGCGGGCGAGAAGCCATAAGAAATAGCGGTAAACCAAGAGACCAAACCACGTGCCTTAACACAATACTGCCGAGAACCAAAAGGGAACAAGCAAAATTCTGATCTAACCCACACAACACATTTGGTAGCACCCACTCGCAAAAATTACTAACCAATAAATAGTATCAATCTCTAGATCGATCGAAAAGGCGCCCAAGTTGCTAGCAAATCTCATTTTTTTACACCAACCCCTCAACCGTTTTGTATAGGAGCAGGAGGCTGCGGCAAGTCGCATCAATGCCGGTGTGCGGGGCTATCTCGTGCGCCGCCTCTTTCGCACAGAGCAAGTGCAGCGTGTGGTCCAAACCATACGGGATACCCTCATCTTTGTGCTCAATCTGCATCTGGAGACGTACGGCACCAGTCTGGACGAGGAGGAGCACGGCAACATACGCCTGAAGGCGCGTCTACTGCAGCAGGTTGCCAATTTCCATTTTCTCACTTTAACTTCTTGAACTTTCTCAACTCTCTTTGGCGCGCTTTCAGCTCTGCTCGGCCAGCCGCACACTCCACCTGATATTCTTCCAGACGAGCGTCAAAGAGCGCATGGAGATAATATCGAGGGACCGCAAACGCATTCGAACCAAGCTCCTGGCCATGCACCTAAAGCAGCGCTGAGAATGGTAAATCTACATACATATCTCGTACGTTAAATCATTTAAATTTACAAACAAAATCTCTCTTCTCAGCTGCTTCGTTGCTGCGAAGCTTTCGCTTGCCGCCAAACTTTGTGGAACGGAACGGCACTGAAAGCTTTTGCCTCCCTGCCTGCCTACCCACCACCGCGGCGCAAAGCCATGCGCTGAATTCGCTTGAAAAGCTTACCACCACTTGTCAAAACATTTGGCATCGAGCGGACGTCGTGTGTGCGTGCAAAATTGTATTTAAATAATAGTTTTTAGTCCCCGCACCCGCCTGCAACACACATTTGCATCACCACTTCACCCCGCCGACCCACATGCTTGTGCGCGGTGCGGCTTTCCAGCAGTAGTAATAAAATCGTTAACAAAGTCACAACAAAACGCAAATCTTTCGTAACTCGAGTGAATCAAAACCAACAAATGCAACAAAAACAAGAAATAGAGAAAAGAGAACCGATTCTATTCTAGAAAATCGAAGGCCAAACAGAGAGAAGAGTGGACTTATATTATTTTTGTGTGAAAATAAACTATAAAATGAACAACAAATTAAAATAGAGAAGCGAAGCAGAAGATTATTAATAAAAATACAAAATACATTTTAACACGCGACAAGTGCGTGTGGCTGTGTGTGAGTGCATGCATGAGAGCTCTGCCTGCCCAGAGTGCTTGTGTGTTTGTGTGCCTTCGTGGGAGCTGCTCTCCGAGAGATTCTGAGTGCGTGGGTGTGTGTGTGTGGTCCTCTGCGTTGCAGCAGAAAAGCCGCAAATGCTGAAGCAGCGCAGCAGCAGCGGCAGAAGCAGCAACATTCTTTTCCTTGTCTAACCAAAACGCCAACGCACTAACACCAACACTAAACGCATCATCATGTCCTACACGGAGTTGGAGTCGGGATACCAGGACTTGCGTCAATCGAGCCAATGCAGCGCTGCTGCAGCAGAGGCAGCACACTATAAACAGCACGCTGTCCCGGAGCAGCAACAACAGTCGCAAAAGCCGACGCAACAGCAGCACCACAATTTACAGTCATCAGCGACAGGGCAGCAGCAGCAAACGCAGCAGCAGCAGCAGCAGCATCGCGTCGGCTTCTATTTGGGTCAGGACATAAATGTATGCGCTTTTCTTTAATTCATAGTGATACAATACTATATCCCAATTGTTATTTTTTGAATGCTTTACATTGCTGCGTATGTTCATGTGTGTGTAGAATTTGACCCTGAATCTGTTTGAGTTTGCTGCAGCAGCTTCCTCCTCTTCGTTCCATGAAACAGCTGACTGGTCAATGTCAATGTCAAAAGCTTCCTCGCTCTCGGAGGGCCACTCTCACATGCCCCACTTTTCCTCTCTCTTTCTCCCTCTGGTTGTGTGTGGGTGCGTGGTCTGCTTGAACATAATTCATCCTTCTCCCTCTCAACAGTTCTAATAATGGGAAATAGCTTCGAAAAGTTTGCGGGCAGCGGAGGAGGAAGGAATGATTATACTAGAGGAGCTGTCAGCAGCAGCAGCCGTAGGTGCAGCCTGCGTCGTCGCGGCTGGAGAAGGCAGCGTCACTGCCCAGCGGCAGAAGCGTCTGACGAAGGGACTGCAGCTACGTCAGTGCCAACAGCAGGAGCCCAGTCGGAGGGACAGAGACGTTGGCTGACGCATGTAAATTCAACGCCAAATTTGGGTGGTGCGTTTGTGTGTGTTTGTGTGCGTGTTTGTGGGTTAATTTTATCTCTTCTTCTTTCTCCCTTACCCCAATCTTCTGCGACGTCACCAGAGACAGACGTAGACGTCAGCGACTTGCCGATGGAGCCTCGCTCCTCTTCGTTTTCCCATCCGGTGAATTTCCATTATTTTCTTTTCGTTGCACGATTGCCATTCCACCGGCAATATTTTAATATTGGTTTACTTTCCCCCGCCCATTCACACGGCTCGCATCGGTGGCAGACACACATAAAATCGAATTGTAACTGAATTTGGTGAACAATTACAGTTTGGCATAGACAACACAAACAGCATCGTGCACACATACACAACATTTCATCTACGCATAAGCAGATATAACGGTACAGCTCCTACGGCAACTGTGCAAAATGAAAATTGTGTGTACACGAATTGTTGTGCCTGTAAGAGAGGAGTTCGAGTAGTTTTGTGGTGAATGTGCGTAACAGCTAGCAGAAAGCGTTTCCGATCCCAGAAAGTTTTTTTGGGCAGAATTAAGGCCATGTCCGTCCATCGTCCGTCAGTCTGTGCGTCGGGCCAACGCAACTTCATTTTGTTACCACACTTTTTGTGATTCAGCAAACTAAAATTGCATCAAAGTCAAAAGTGCGCACTGACTTTGGATTTATTTTCGACTGTCTACCAATGGGAGTAGTGTGAATGGAACCCCCATTAAAATAAAGAAACGTTGTCTTTATCTCTTATCTGCTATTCCGTTTTCTTTATATTTACATACGTTTTTACGTTCTTTGTTTTGGGCTTGCGTTTTACATTTAAACCGCTTTTGGCTGTTTTATTTTGTTTATTTGTTTTCGCTTTCCTTCGGTAAACCCATATTGATACCCTGGCAGAGAATTTCCAAATAATAGCATTAAAAACTTGGAGTATCCAGCAGTCCGCTTGTCGGTTCGACAAAAAATTCAAATAATTAATTAATTCAAACTAATTGAAGCAAACTCTTGAATATAAAGTCTGCCAATGGTGAACCAAAAGTGAACTGCAAGCTTCGATTACTGCAGGGGTATCTCAGACTTCGGGTCCCGTTGCTTGCTTTTCCTTACAGTTTTATATTTGTTACATTTTCCATTGCGTTTCGATTGTTTGCTCTATTGGCTGGGCTCGGCTGGGCTGGCGCTTCGAGACCTAATTAACTCGTGTTATTATGCATTAATTAATTACCTCGTTATTTGTTTAATTCGTTTGTTTGCCTTTTTGCTGGCTGGATTTTGGTTCTGATCTCTTTGGGTCTGTGGGCTGGCCAGTGCAGATCCCAGTTGCGGTCCAACCTTTGCACAGAGCTGTAGGCGCTCGCTGCCTCTTGGTATTGTTACACGCGTTCCCTTGCCGGTTCTGTTTTTGGGGTAAGCTTTTAATAAATTGTATTCCTGATTTTTAACGAAACGAGGAGGAACGTTGTGAGACGCGTCTTAAGCCGCGTCACAACTCTTATACCCGGTACTCAGTACTACATCTGCACCTTAGCGGTTATTTGTCAAATTTTACATTTTCTCTTCATCTGTCATCTACATCAACAACACTACTCACGCCAACACGTTCCTTTAGCTCGCCACCCTCCCCTAGAGACACACACTGCAGAGTCAGGGCAGAGGCAGCGGCAGAGTCGTGGCAGAGGATGAGTCAGAGACGTGTCAGGGGAAGAGGCCTCTGCCACTGCGCGAAGCAGAGTGTGAATGAGAGAATGTGTAAAAGCAACAAAAGCTGCTGGACAGGGTGGGTTTAGCCACTGCAACTTAATTTCTTCATTGTGGCCATAATAATGATCCAATCGGATCCCAATTTGGTGATCAGATAGATATAGTCATTCCCTACGGAATGGCGTTTTTAGTTTTCTTTTATCTTTAAAATTGTAGATTTGGGAGGTTTTCGCCCTTTTGCGGGGGCGGAAGAGGGCGTGGCTCATTTTTGAAATACACTTGTAACAGTGTGAGCATACAGAAGTCTGGATGCAAAATTTGGTGGCTCTAGCTTTTATGGTCTCTGAGATCCAGGCGCTCAACAAGACGGACGGACAGACGGACAGACGGACGGACAGACAGACATGGCTCAATCGACTCGGCTATTGATGCTGATCAAGAATATATATACTTTATGGGGTCGGAGACGTTTCCTTCTGTGCGTTACATACATTCACTTTGTGCACAAATACAATATACCCTATTTACTCTTCGAGTACCGGGTATAAAAATGATAAAAAGTGCGTAGATTCGGCAAAAAAGAATTCAAATATATTAAACATTTATTTATTGCTTATTTTCCTACAAAATCTACAGCCATATCTCGGAGGCGCAAAATGCCTCAATGTTTGTGTATGAATTTTACACAAAATGACTTTCGGCAGAAGGCCCAAAAGCATGCCCCAAAACGCAAAAATCCTAGCCATTTTTTTGTGTCAATGTAAATTTAGTTTTTACATTTGCTTGTTTAAGTGGCGGCACCATCTACCGGTAA
This sequence comes from Drosophila subobscura, assembly GCF_008121235.1. Taxonomy (NCBI): domain Eukaryota; kingdom Metazoa; phylum Arthropoda; class Insecta; order Diptera; family Drosophilidae; genus Drosophila; species Drosophila subobscura. Next base: position 16,091,078 of record NC_048530.1, on the reverse strand, counting down.
ACGGTAACCGGTAACCGGTAAATTCGTGCCGGATGATGTTGAGCGCGCACACTGAGAGCGAGCTTTGAAAGCTCATCGCAGCTCAGGCAACAAAAGATCAGCTCTGGTTTCATCGATCAAGCATGATATGATTTATTTAATTAGTTGAAAATGCGGGCAATAGTTTAATGAACTAAGGTTATATGTTTGGAAAGATTGTTAAGTTTAGCTTCGCTTTCGAATTTCAATATGGATATCCCATGCAGATATTTGGGAAAGAGCTAAAGCTGCTTGTAGGTGCAGCTGTGTGGAGAGAGAGAGAGTGGGAATGCAAGTGTATTATAAATGCTAGATGATCAATGATAGAACTTACTTTTCCATTTTAATTATCTAAGGCTAATTATATTCCTACTGCTCGTGTCTGAGCTAATCTAGGCAAAAGTCCATGCATGTATTAGCAACCCCCTTTTTCTGAGGTCTCTGTCTTTTAAGGGCATGATTTCTCGTTGAATCTCTCATGTAACTTTGAAGGTTGGCACCTCGTGGCTTGGGGCTTAGTCATGAAATGAAAATTAGTCTGGTTATTAGTCAGAAACTCAAAGAGAATTGGGGTATATTAGGTTCGTATAGATTGTATGTACCATAAAGTATTTAAAGATATTTTTAAACAGCATCAGCCGCCCATTTATTATAGTTGTGTGCACGTTCCGTTTGAAGTTTGGTTCTTTGATACCAGAGAAGATCAATAGGAGACATAGCGGTTAATGTATAAGAGTAAAAAGAGAGAGAGCGAGAGAGAGATGAAAGAGGAGTCAGAGAGAGGTGGAAGGGGAATAAACCGCATGCAGAAATATAATTTATAATTTGTATAATTCCTAAGATTTAAGTACGGGGTGTCATAGTGTCTGGCAGCTGTCGAAGTTATAGCTTTTTACTTTATGTACTCGTAGTATCTCTTTTTACACACACACACACAAATGGCGACTTTACCTGAGCAATTTTGTTGGGGTGGAGATTCTCTCTGCTTCAAGCGTTTCTTATCACCTGGCACTGAAATGCTTATCGTATTTTTGCTACTCTTTGCACGCTCACGGGTAACGTTGTCGTTGTCATTGTCGTTTCACCGTTTTACTCTTTGTCCACTGTCCACTGTTCGCCTCGTTTGTTGTTCATTTACTCTTTGTGCTTGGGGCCGGACGTGTACGCTAAGTTGTAGTTAAGTTAAGTTGTTGTGTCAACAATGGAAACGACAACAACAACAGCAAAAGCAACAACGACGATGATAAGACGAACGCACGCTTACGCTTCCAGTATGGCGAAACAATTACACAAAGAGAGCGATAGCGACAACAGCTGACGCCTCTCTCTCTCTCTCTCTCTCTCTCTCTCTCTCTCTCTCTCTCTCTCTTCGCTGTGTGCTTTGGCCTCTCTTTTTGCTGCTCTGCGAGTGAGTGGGCGCAGGCCAATTGGCATACTCCGTGACCTCACCCCTCCCTCTCTCTATCTCTCCACGCTGATCCGTGAGAAGCGATACGATCCAATGAGATTTACTGTACGAGCCACTCACGTCAGTTGATTGCCGTACACGGAACACGGAACAGTTCGCGACCCCCCGTCCATCGCTTGCTCCGCTTTGAATTGCTTTCGGAATTTGTTTGCTCTGGCACGTACCGCACCGCTTGAGTGGTGAACCCGACATGGAATGGACCTGGCTCAAGGACTGGTGGCGTCTCAAAAAGCTACGCTCGCGCCACCAGCGCCACAAGAAGAAACTCGAGGCAGCAGCGGCGGCGAGTGCCGCTGTAAGCACAGCCGCCGTGTTGCCCGGTTCGGAGCCAGCGGCGGGTGGCGAGGATCGTCGGCCCAGTCGCCGTCACAGCCTGGAGGCGATCCCAGGTGGGGAGTCGGGGCATGCACAGCGACGTGGACGTGTCCGGGATCGGCTGCGACGCAACCGTTTGCTCGAGTGTCAGCGACGTAGCCACAGCGCCGGCGTTCACGCCAGGCAGCTGGACAAGGGTACGGCAGCGGCTGATGATGAGGATGATGGGGAATATGGACCCTTCAATGTCAGCGACTACGAGGACTATGGACCGAGTCATGGCAGCGATGGCGAGAGCGATGACTTTTGCTACTGCGACATCTGTCTGAATGTAGGTCTCATGGGTCTCCCACAACTCCCCCCCACTTACCGGTTACCCGATACCCGTCTGCCAGACAAAAAGACGTTAATGAATGAGTGGCAGAGCAGGGGGCTTCAATTTGCTAATTGAAATATTGTTTGGTTGACAGTTGGAACTGGTTTATTTGGTTAAGAATTTAGTCTAGACTCGAGCGAAGAAACTTCGCCCAACGTTTTCTGAGCCGATTCTAAATCAGCGTAAGTAACGGCCCGAATGTATGGCAAATTGTTGAACCTTTTGATCAAAGGTTTGCTCTAGCTTTATGTCAAACTTCTCATGGTAAAAACAACCTTAAAATTCGACTCGAAAGCTGTTTGATTCTACTGTCGACACTCTCGATTCGAGACACATCAAAATACAGCATCGAATAATTGTGAGAGAGCAGTGAGCGAGCCAACGAGTAAAGAGAGCTCCCTGCAGGTGCGCTCAGCAGGGAGAACCAAAGCAACAGCCTGCCTGTCCCTCCGCCCTGTTTTGTTCCTTGTTCTTTGCTGAGGAAAGTAAAGCTAACAAATCCAATAATCCATACCCGTTTCCTTGTACATTCAAAGGGCGACACGGACTTTGGGGAAAGCAATGACGGCATGGACTCGGACACGAGCACCTCCTCCAGCAACAGCAAGCAGGTTATGGTCGGCATTTGTGCCATGGCCAAGAAGACGCAATCAAAGCCAATGAAGGAGATTCTCACACGACTGGGCGAGTTCGAGTTCATCAAACTGGTGACATTCGAGGAGAATGTGATATTGCGGGAACCGGTCCAGAACTGGCCCACCTGCGACTGTCTGGTGTCGTTCCACTCGAAGGGTTTCCCCCTGGAGAAGGCCATCGAGTACGCACAGCTGCGCAATCCGTTTGTGCTCAACAATCTGCACATGCAGTACGACATACAGGACAGGCGGCGTGTCTATGCCATACTCGAGAAGGAGGGCATCGAGATACCACGCTATGCGGTCCTCGATCGCGACTCACCCGATCCCAAGCGTGAGTATCATGAACACCCGCAAATATTCCTGCTAATTCTTACATCTCTCTCTTTATCGTTGAGATAGATCACGAGCTTATCGAGTCGGAGGATCACGTGGAGGTCAATGGGATAACGTTCAACAAGCCGTTCGTGGAGAAGCCAGTCTCAGCGGAGGATCACAATATCTACATCTATTACCCAACGTCAGCGGGAGGCGGAAGTCAGCGTTTGTTTCGTAAGATCGGCAGTAGGAGCAGTGTCTATTCGCCGGAGTCGCGTGTGCGCAAGACGGGCTCGTTTATCTACGAGGACTTCATGCCCACCGATGGTATGCAACTTGCTCTCTATGCTCCCATGCTCTATGCAGCTGTAGGTACTACCCGAGATCCTGACATCCCCGCTCCCGAAATCCCCCAACAATCCCCCCAGTCCCAGCCCTGTCTACCATCCCGACACGTTATGGCTGCCTGTTCTTGTTGAAGGCTTTTGTTTGGCTAGCTTAATCCCCACTCCCCTCCAGCTTAACAACTCATTTGACCATTGTCTTGCGTCTTGCCACTCGTTAACTGCCACTCGCCACTCGTCACTCGCCGTTCCCCCTTCTCGCCGCACGCCGCTCTGTTCAGCTCTGTTCAGCACTGTTCAGCTCATCATACTGGCCGCCAGTCGAACGCACTGAATCCAGCATTACCTTTACAACTTAGTGTACTTTTCAGGCACCGACGTGAAGGTCTACACCGTGGGACCCGACTACGCCCACGCAGAGGCACGCAAGAGTCCCGCGCTGGATGGCAAAGTGGAGCGCGACAGCGAGGGCAAAGAGATCCGCTACCCGGTGATCCTCAATCACTCCGAGAAGCTCATTTCGCGCAAAGTGTGCCTGGCCTTCAAGCAAACCGTCTGCGGCTTCGATCTCCTGCGTGCCAATGGCAAGAGCTACGTGTGCGATGTGAATGGCTTCAGTTTCGTGAAGAACTCGAACAAGTATTACGATGATTGCGCCAAGATCTTGGGCAACATGATACTCAGGGAGCTGACGCCAACGCTGCACATACCCTGGTCGGTGCCATTCCAACTGGACGATCCACCCATTGTGCCCACCACCTTCGGCAAAATGATGGAGCTGCGCTGTGTGGTGGCAGTGATACGACACGGAGATCGCACGCCCAAGCAGAAGATGAAGGTCGAAGTGCGGCATCCAAAGTGAGTAGAGGCTATCCATCCATCGACTCTGGTCTAATTCCTTTGCCCATTCATTGTGCAGATTCTTTGAGATATTCGAAAAATACGATGGCTACAAGCTGGGCCATGTGAAGCTGAAGCGACCCAAGCAGCTGCAGGAGATCCTTGACATTGCCCGCTTCCTGCTCAGCGAGATTCACACGAAGGCGCACGCCGAGATCGAGGAGAAGGAGAGCAAGCTGGAGCAGCTGAAGAACGTGCTCGAGATGTACGGCCACTTTTCGGGCATCAATCGCAAGGTGCAGATGAAGTACCAGCCCAAGGGACGCCCACGCGGCTCCAGCTCCGATGATAGCAAGTCCCAGCTGAACAGCAATCCCAGCAAACGCAGCGAGGCAAACCCGCCAGCGGCATCAGCCGCCGAACCATCGCTGGTTCTCATCCTCAAATGGGGTGGCGAGCTAACGCCTGCCGGACGCATCCAAGCCGAGGAGCTGGGTCGCATTTTTCGCTGCATGTATCCCGGAGGTCAGGGACGTTCCGATTACTCGGGCACCCAGGGATTGGGTCTACTACGGTAGGCAATTTGGTGACTCTTTTCTTTTGCTCTCTTAATCGATCACTTGTCTGCCAGCTTACACTCAACGTTTCGTCACGATCTGAAGATCTATGCCTCGGATGAGGGTCGTGTGCAGATGACAGCGGCTGCCTTTGCCAAGGGTCTGCTGGCGCTCGAGGGCGAGCTGACGCCCATTCTGGTGCAGATGGTCAAAAGCGCCAACACAAATGGGCTGCTGGACAACGATTGTGATTCGAGCAAGTATCAGAATCGGTGAGTAAAATGCTGCAAGCTGATCTGCGGGCTAATCTCTCAGAGATCTTCTGTAATTGTACACCAACAGCGCCAAGGGTCGCCTGCACGAGCTGATGCAAAATGATCGCGAGTTCACCAAGGAGGATCGTGAGCACATCAATCCGTGCAACAGCAAATCGATCACGCAGGCGCTGGACTTTGTCAAGAATCCCGTGGACTGCTGTCGCCATGTGCATCTGCTGATCCGGGAACTGCTGCACATAATCAGCATCAAGAAGGATGATCCCAAGACCAAGGATGCCATACTGTACCATGGCGAGACGTGGGACCTGATGCGCTGCCGCTGGGAGAAGATCGAGAAGGATTTCAGCACCAAATCGAATCTGTTTGACATCTCGAAGATACCGGATATCTATGACTGCATTAAGTACGATCTGCAGCACAATCAGCACACATTGCAGTACGATCAGGCCGAGGAGCTGTACATCTATGCCAAGAATCTGGCCGACATTGTTATACCGCAGGAGTATGGGCTGACGCCGCAGGAGAAGCTGGCCATTGGGCAGGGCATTTGTTCGCCGCTGCTGCGCAAGATCAAGGGCGATCTGCAGCGGAATATCGATGAGGTGGAGGATGAGTTTATGAATCGCCTCAATCCACACTATAGCCACGGTGTGGCCAGTCCCCAGCGTCATGTGCGCACTCGTTTGTACTTCACCAGCGAGTCCCATGTCCACTCGCTGCTGACCGTCCTCCGATACGGCGGACTGCTCAATGTCGTCACAGACGAGCAATGGCGTCGCGCCATGGACTACATTTCGATGGTTTCTGAGCTGAATTACATGTCACAGATTGTCATTATGCTGTACGAGGACCCCACCAAGGATCCCACTTCCGAGGAACGTTTCCACGTCGAGCTGCACTTCAGTCCGGGCGTCAACTGTTGCGTGCAGAAGAATCTGCCACCAGGGCCCGGCTTTCGGCCACACTCCCACGGCGACAATGCCTGCAACGTGAGCCAGCAGTCATCGGACGAGGCAAATCCCGCACGCATCGAGGAGGAGAACGACAACAACTCGGGCGAGGAGCAAAACACCAAAAAGTCAGGGGTTAGTTGAGTCATTTTACGGGATAGATCTTGCAGTGATGTCAGGGAACTGCTGTCCGTTCAGCTGTCCGTTCAGCTGTCCGCAAATTGCTAATTCCCGTTCCACCCCAATCTCCCTTAGAGCTGCGAGGAGCACATCTCTGGCACTGGCTCCAGCAGCAATGTCTTCAATGCTGGATTCAATCGGCTGGAGCTGCGCACCAAACATCTCAAATCGAAGCCCATACCCATTGGATCGCATCACACGGTAAGCGGGCACGAGGCAATGGATCTGGCCAAGCGGCTCAACGAGGAGCTTGCCTCCCAGCAGCATCAGCTCAGCCATCACCAGCAGCAACAGCAGCAGCAGCAACAGCAACAGAGCCAAGGCCAGAGCCAGCAGCAACAATTGCGGCCCATCAGTCCCGATATGCGGGCCGTGAGTCCGGACTGTGAGCCGCGTTCCCGCAGCTTCGAGCAGCGTCCCACATCCGGCAGTTGTTGCAAGCAGACGGGTATGTATATCTGGCGGAATGTTGCTCCTGAATGTGTGTATGTATGTGTGAGTGTGTGAGTGAGTGTGTGTTTTGCGCTTGCAACCGCCTAAGCTGCCGAAGCGCCAAAGCGAAGCCTGGGGCTTCCCCATTCTCTTACTACTTTTCCTTCAAACTAAACACGGGGTTGAATTGTGTATGTTTTCGTTTTCCAACACTTATCTACTTAAGTAACACTTCATTAACGAATTGGCCAGTTGCGAGTTTTGATCACATTTCGATTGCGGTTTAACCATTTCGCTGCTTAGCCTATAACCTGGAAGGGGACTTTAAGCGGTGGAAGATTAGGCAAGGATTCGACTCATTTGGGGGGTAACGTAAATAGAAGATCTGCTAGTGAACAAAACCCACAAACATTGAGGAGTATTCATCTGTAAATCGGGCAAACTTTGTACTTGTAGACCTATCCTTTCGCGCCACACTATCATCCACATCCATAGTACGGATCATCCAGCCATATACCCATCCATATAACATCGAACAACATACATTTAACAACTTTATAGTTATGGTTTTATTGTCCGATTTTGATGGGGAATATATGCACATCAATTTGTGATTTAGTTGTTGCGGGGTGTTCCATACTGATCTTCCTACCAGGTTATACCATCTTCGGCTGTTCCGAAGCTGCGCTTCGCTTTTCACTTAACTTTCAAATGTTGTCTTTGCATTTTCTTTTCATTCATTTTGTGGTGTTTTCATTTGGGTTTGTAGCATGTTTTGTTCCGTTTTCCTTTTTGTTGTATGCCTGCGTTTCCGCGATCCCCAGAAGGCCCCACAGAAAAGAAACCTTGAAACTTCCCCAGGTATCCCATGCCCAGAACCCTACCAAAGTTTATTCCGAATATTTTCTCTGTATATGTCTGTACCTGTACCTGTATTTGTATCTGAATTGATTCCCATTTTTCCAAGTATCTTTAGATAAAGTGCCGCTACATTGTGTCTCTCTCTCTCTCTTGCTATTTCGAATGGTAAACGAAAGATGTTTTGTTTCCTCTTATTTTTGGATATGTAGAAAAAAGTGCAAGAAGGAATTGCCTATATTTTGTTTGTAGCCTTCTCCCACGAGCTGTGCCCAACATTTTTGGTTTTCAATTTTTCGGTTTCAACAACGTTGTGTCGAATGATTTTGTACTTAATATTGTGGGACGATCGATGAGATGATAACCATACGAGACACGCTCACACATTCAATCCACATCGACATCCATACGCAAGCAAACATCTCGTCCTCTCCCGATCTCCCGCTCTCGATCTCTCGCAAGCTCACTCTCGAACTCACTCTGTCTCGCTCTCAATCTCAAACTCAAACTCAAACTCAAACTCACTCTCTTTCTCTCGTTCGTTCTCTACTTTCTACATGAGAAAAACGGAAAATCTATAAGCATCTGGCCGCGGAATCCCGTGTACTTGGCAATGCTGGTCACTGGTCACACTGCCACACTGGTCACTCTGGCGCGGCCTCGTCCTCGTCCACACACAACCACCAAAACCACAATCAAATCCCCTGCCGGCAGCTGGGCCCCGGGAAGTGCTTTCCAAACATTTCCAAGCAAAGGACTTGGAACTGTCTTCGGAATTACACTTGTCGGGCTCCAGCTGCAGAATGGTCACACTCTCTTTTTTTATTATCCCTCCTCCTGCTCTCCTCCTACTCTTTCTCTATCTCTGTATCTTTCTTTGTGTACATAACACCTGTGCGTGTACCTCTGTTTCTGGTTATTTGTCTGTCTCTTCCTCTGTGCCACCCAACCCCCGTCTCTCTTTGTCTCTGTCTTGGTCTTCGTGCATGAAAGGCGAACAGTTGAAAGGAAGAAAAAGAAAGAAAAAAAATAAGAAGAAAACTTTGTACAGTTATTGTCTGTGTCTGTTCGTTGCTCGTTGTTGTTGTTTGCAGAACCCATAACCCAAAGCCCGTACGTACAATCCAAATCCTAACCCAACACAAACACACAGACACACACACACACACCGAATACCCAAATACGCCCACGCACGCTCGTACACAAAGACCTAACTGGACTCTCGCCTCAAGACTAAAAAGAAAGAAAGAAAAAAAACACACACACACACAAGCTTATCCTCAACCGCCTGTTACCTGCCGCCACACTCAAGCTGCCTGAAGAGCCTGCCTGCAGCTGCTGCAGTGAAAGCTTCGAAGCTTTGAGCTTTTGAAATGTTCTTGCAAGAAAGTGTTTATGCCGTGATCAGTGATGCTCTAAAATTCAAGCAGAAGTCCGGCAGCAGCCACAAATTAGAAATTTGAATAATTTGGATACCTTTGAGGAGACTTGAGAACTATTGGAGGATGACGCTACCCCATATTTAGATCAGTTGAAGTCTCAAATATGAGCAGCCTTCTCTTGCAAGAGCATTTTGCATTCGGCCAGCCGAACTTTTTAGTTCCCTTGCTTCCTTTTTTTTGGTTTGTTTTCAAATTCATTTGCTTACCTTTTTATGAACCTTCCATTAAGCATTTTCTCTATTCGTTCCTCAAACTTGTTGAGTATCTCGGCTAATGACTTTTCTATTTGTACACCCACAACAAATACTCCGACACACACGAACACACACAAACACATACTCACTCCGACACGTGGCTGACTTTCGATGGACGGAACAACCCAATCATTCGTACTAACTCTTCATTATCCAATACCCACGCGAAGCCACAGCGCCTGCGTCCAGTTTCGGAGAGATAGATCATGCCCGGGTGGGCATCGGAGAAGGGGCGCCCAAGGGGGGCAGTCGCACGGCCTTCCAGATCCGCGTCACGGACAGTCTGTCCTTCTTTAAGATCGACTCCTCAACGAACGAGCTGCCCCTGTCTGACATTGATTTCTCCTTGAACCCGGGCACACCCCAGTGCGGCCCGTCCGCCCACAAGCGACTTCACGTGCTGACCATGGGACGCATGGAGAGCTACGATGAGCCGGATGACCTGCAGTCGGGTCGCGAGGTGCCCCAGCATCTGCAGCACTTGCCCCAGATCTCGCCCATGGCCACCAATGAGCGTCCGCTGAGCTGCAACTGTACCAGCTCGTCGGCTCTGGCGCTCCATGCCCAGGCCCACTCGCACTCGAAGAGTCTGATGGATCTGGGACAGACTGTGAGCAGCTCCGAGGTGGCACACAGCACTGCGACGGGCAACGAGCAAGCAGATGCCATCGAAGTCGGTGGCAGCAGCTTTGACGATGATTTTCAGCTCTCCAGCTCGGCTCCGGCCTGCCTGATGACCGTCCCATACGGACGGCGACCTTCTGGTCCGACAGCTCTCTCGCCCATGAGCCATGCCACCACCTCGCCCACCGCCTCCACCCTGAGGCTGTGCAAGCGCATGGAGGAGACCCATCCTACCAAGGCACCGATAGCTGTCGACAGTTCAGTCTCCAGTGCTGGACACCGCAAGGCCACCAGTCATTCGTGTGGCCAGCTCTCGGTGATGCCCAGCTCGGCGATGGTGCTTCCAGAGAATCCCTTTCGTTTTGCGGCCTGCTCGGTGGCAGCACCGCCCGGCGGCTGTTTTGTGAGCTGCTTCGAGCCCATAGCCGAGAATGTCACACAGAACCTGAATCCCACACCCGGTCCCGATCCCGATCCCGAACCCATACCAGCATTAAACAGTGAAGTGGCACAGCCACAGGCTTTGGTGGTTTACAATCTGCCAACTTTGCTGGTTACTGCCACAGCAAGCCGAACAGAACTTATGCCAATAGCAGCACCGACAATTACACCAACACTAGCTACAACAACAACCAGAACAACAACAACAACAATAACTTTGTTCAATAATAATACAGCAACAATGTCTTCTAATCAAACATTTACTAACCAATTCAAATCGATCGATCCTTCCTCCTCCTCTGACGCACACCAACACCAACAACAACAACACCAACATGAATACGAAAAAACAACAACACCAATACCAATAACAACTTCAACAACAATTACACCAATCACCAATCAATCAATCATTCAACATAATGACACCAATACCAATACCAACAACACCACCGATACAAACACAACAACAACAACAACAACAACAACTACCACCACGACCACAACCACCCCGTCTTGTTGTACCAATACCATCGCCACAGATAGCACAGTTTCGGTATCGGTATCGGCCTCGGCCTCATCGGCCAACTCGTCAACATCATCGCGTCGCCAAAGACACAGTATTGCCGGCCAGATGTCCTATATGAAAATGTTGGGTTTCGGTGGTTTTAGCAAAAAGATGGCCACCAGCGCTAATAGCCTTTTCAGCACGGCAGTGATAAGCGGCAGCTCATCTGCCCCAAATCTGCGAGACATGATACCGGTCTCGTCTTCCGGTGAGTACACAACACATACAGTAGTCCTAAGCCTAAAAGAGTACCGTCTACAGTTGGGCTTATCATTGGTAAAGTTAAGCTGGGAGTCTCAAATGATGTAAAGCACTTCATGGGCTTGCATTGAGCGCACACAAAAGGGTGGAGATCAAAACTAATGAAGGTCTTGCAAAGGGGCAATATTAAAGCAAGGCAATGCCAATGCTGTAACAAATATTTGTACATCTTGTGTGCTCTGAAAACCAGCAGCAAAGTACACCAACGGGTGGGTAAATTACGAACACATCATTCCAACACATGAGTGCAATTCTTGGTGCAAAAATTAAAGCACTTTTGGTTCACTTCAAACCAGCATTTGCTGGTGCAGATAAACATTCGAGATCCTCTATCTCCCACCCTTTAGAGTCCTCTAATTGCATTGTCTTTCGGTTTGAATACACTTATTTTTGTATGCCTCAAGAATGCCTTTACTGCGGCGGACTCTGATTTTAATTTTAAGTTTTCATTTTGATTTTCCTTTCATTTTATTTATTTTATTTCATTTTATGCCTCCTCCATGTTGAATAAATATTTGTAATGCTATTTCGTTCTCATTTGACTCCCAACTGGGTATCGTGCAGGATTTGGCGATGTGCCACCAATACGACCGCTGGAAACCCTTCACAATGCTCTATCGCTGCGCAAGCTGGACTGTTTCTTGCAGGACATGATCCTGGCGCAGATATTCAAGACACCAACGGGCTCTCCGCCGCGCGCCTTTGACCATGGCGCCATGCCTGGCGTCTCCTCAATGGCACTCGCTGCACATGTGGATGATGCCGCTGCAGGCATCGTTGGCGCCGGCGACACCCCGAGCACTCCGACGGGTGTAATGGTGAAAATGGGTCAGTCGCCACTGAGTGTCACCTTTCAAGGATGCAGCAGCGACTCGAATTCGATGAACAATCCCGCAGAACGACGTCAGGGCACACCCAGACTTCCCTCGGAATTGGCGCTGGAAGAGCAGAACAAAGACCAGCCCCGCACGTTTTCTGCCGCCAAAAAAGAACGTAAGTCCAATCCAAAAGGGTCCTGAAGGGATCCCCTGAAACATATCCATAAGAAAATATCCCACTTAGACTTTTGGCATGAACTATTTTTGGTTGAAACAACGAAATTCTAAAGCACTTTCACTCGTTTGATTCAATTAAAGTTTTCAATTACTTTTTTTTGTAAATTTGTTTTTCTGATTATTTGTTTGTTGGAATCAAGAGGTTCCCAATAATGTCCGAGAACGGTGAAATATTTTCTAATAAACTTCAGCTGTAACTATTTGAGGTGTAAGAGGAGAATCTTTCATTTGCCTGGATCAAAATGAAGCAACCTCTGGGTTCAAATTGTATTCATTCAACGAGTATCGAGAGTATCAAAGAATTGAAACTAGAACTGTTATTTTCCCTCATTTCAACTCAGTTATTTATGAATTCTTTTTGTTTTTAATATTTTTTTCAGTGGATTGAATTGAGCCAAGCATTTAGAGTAAATGCAGCAAACATTTTGTTTCTACCACTTAAATATTTAACTTGTATTGTGCTATGTCTACAAACGATTGAACAATTTAATATATAGATGTATGCAACATACAACATGCAACATCCACATGGATAGATATAGTTATTTTTTGGTCATTTTTGTTTTGATTTCAATTAGCTTCTAAGATCATTGGAATAAACATGGCGAGAAGTGAACACTTTTACATAATAAACTCATTATGAATTGAGTCTAGGCACTCGACTCTCTATCAAATATTTCTCACTTGCCTCAACATCAACAACTTCCGACTCGCTCCATGCTCTCCATCTGCTTTTCTGCACTCGCTGTATGCTCACTTTACCACTCGTCACTCATTCTGCACTCGTTTGTTCTTTCTTTTGTAGCTCTTTTATTTTTCATTTCCAACTCGTTCACTTTTCAATCACTCCTTTCGCATTCCTCACTCGATTTTGTATCATCTTTATCCATTTCGCTTCCGCCCGCTAATGGTTCAACTAAAAACTTTCACCATTTGGGTAACCCACAAAAGAAATTTGGCAGCAGCAGCAGGAGAGCCTTCAGGCAGACGAGGAACCACAATCCGAACTGGAACTGAAGCAGCTCTTATTGTGAGAATAGGTTTGCTCTTCGTCTCGCCTTCCTTAATGGTTTTGTTCCCCTCTTCACGCAGCGATCACTTTTCCACTCCCATCACACCGTGTGCGGAGCTGGAGGGACCCACGCCTGATATCTACCTGAACGTAAGTGAACAGACGTCCGGCGAGGGGCTCTTCTTCGGCTTATCCGGGGAGCCGGACCACGCCCTCAACTGCCTCACTCCCGTGAGCTTCGGCCAGGATCTGGACCTGAGCATGGTGGCAAACAGGGGCTCCATGACGCTCTCCATGGATGTGAGTTGGTTATTCCTTTTCCATCCTGTCATCCACTAACTGCGTTCCCCTTTAGGGCTTCGAGGATGACGAGGATGCTACCCTGTCGGCAGCCACGACTCCATCGCTGCCAGCAGATGGGGAGCCAAATCTGGCGATTTGCCACTGCTGCCCCAGTCACGATGAGCCACCGCCCGATGTGGCCAGCGATGATCCTCGCTTCGGTTTCTCCCTGCCCGTTCACATCCAGCAGCCGTCGCCGGAGCACACTCGTCCGTCCGTGCGCCGTTCACACGATCCAGTCTCGCCGCGCATCCAGAAGCAGATCAGCGTCTTCGAGGGCACAGCGCAGGTGGACAAGGACGGAGCGGCATTGCATGCCTCCATCAATCTGCCGGCTGCCGCCCAGCAGTTGCGGCAGGATGCCCGACTGCGCAAGTTCGAGAATCTCACACAGTCCACATCCAACTCGAACTTTCCCTTTGAGAGCAACACCCTGAAGCGGGTGCCCATGCAGGCCACGGGTGACTATGAGAACGTCTCGCACACCCAGAGTTGCATCAACCTAAAGAGCACCAGTGGATCACCGCAGCACCAGAAGGGCACAGGAGCTGGACCTGGAGCCGGACCAGGCGCTGGCGCTGGAGCGGGTACAGCAACAGACAGGGATCGGTTACGTGGAGGCGGCGCAGGACACTTTGGGCGACTGCCCAGCGCTCTGTCTGCCTGCCATTCAGCGTCGGCTTCGCCCTCACCATCACCATCACCATCCCCTCGTCCGGGGGCATTGATCGTGAAGGAGCGGTTCATAGAACCACCCAAGCGGGGCATTGTCCGGGGCTATCACCCCAAGACTCAGTCCATGGATGCGGACTTTTTGTTCAACGAGTTCCTGCTGGTGCCGGCCAATGCGCCCGCCAATCTATCGTTCGATTGCAGCGACACCGAGCTCGATATCGATACCGATACCGATAACGATATCGGTGCCGATACCGATGTTGGGGCCGCTGCAGGTGGCAAAGCCGATCACAATTTTCGCGACGACGAAGAGCAACCCTCGACATCGTCCAGAAGGAATCCTTAGCTCTCAACTCTCAGCACTCGCGTTCGCGTTCGCACTTGCAGCCTCACTAAACTTTTAAGCTAAATATTTATCGGGCGCGTAATCGACAAAACACGTTATCGACACACACTTTAATCTTAATTGTACTTGTTGTTGTTGTTGGGCCAAGCAAATAAAACTAAGAGGCAAAATATCCACAAATTACCAAAAAATTCAACGAAAAGAGTGCCCTAACCGATTCGATTTGAACAGCTTAAAAGTAGCGAAGAAAAGAGTCTTTTACCAGCTTATTGGATAGTTCGTGGCACGTCTTTTGAGACGGTATTGCTGTCCTGAAGGAGCACTCTCTTGCAAGTTCCAAAGATTCTTATAGTAGCAGATCCCTCGGCTCAAACTGTTGCCAAAAAAAGAGACGAATTGATTTCGATCTAACAGCCCAAATTAGGCCTGTAAATTGTCTGTGGAACAACAAGCTGATTACAGTTCGAGTTGGGTCATCGTTGATCTACACTTGGGATTACTCAACTCAACTCAACTCGAGACCATAATAAGCCAAACATCAGCAAGTGGACAGATGCTTGATGATGATGATGATGATGCCATGCTAATGACGCCGCCGGGTGAGTGAAAGTGCCGGCCAAGACACCCGCCGATTAGCTGCCAATGACCGACGAGAGATAGAGAGAGAGAGACGCAGGCCAGAATGCGTCTCACACCAGTCAGGGCAGCAGTCGTTTTCACTTGTCAGCCTCGATCCACATTCGATTGCCATTGCAAATTCTAAATTGCGTATGCCAGACACGTTCCACTACGCACAACACAACACAGCACAGCACAGCACCCACTGATGGCCATGGGGTTCCACAAGCTGGTGGGATGGGATGGTGTAGGTGGGAGAATGGGAGTGGAAGTGGAAAAGACAAATGCGACTGCAGGCAGCGCAGCGCTTGTTTCACGCTCATTCACTCTCCCTCTCCACTGTCCCTCTCTGTGCGCCTGAGTAATGACGCGCGACGCTTTGAATGCTAGATGATGATTGAGAGATCTTGCAGCTAGATTCTGAAGCCTACACGCAGCAAAAAGAGATTGTGGAACAGACCATAAAAGATAGAGCTTCAAGTGAATCTTATAACAAAGTTAAATAAATGTTCGATGATGGCTAAAGGCTGTTAAGCGCAGAAATCAGCCTGCATTTTGTGCCTGTCAAATGAACGATGGAAATGTGTACATATGTACATATGTAAATATATTTGTGGGTGTTGCAGGTTCCGTTGGAGCAGCTCAGCCAGAAACAGCCACAAAAAAAGCAGCCATAAATTACAATTTCCACTCAATTTAGTTTTTGGTTAGTTTTGCACGCGCGCCAAAGCTTAAGAAGTAGGTGAAGTATGCAAAGAAGGGTGAGAGAAAAAGCGCGCGCCAGAGAGAGAGAGAGAGAGTAAGAGAGTGAGCGAGGGGCTATTCGAACTGTAATAAGAGCAAAAGTGTGGCCATCCCGCACACTCACGTGCATTGCACACACTCGTGGCGATGGCAATAGGCACACCAATAAGAACTTAAGGTGATTTACCAAATTAAGGAATGATTTAATGCACGATAAATAAATATAGTAGTCTTTGCTTTATATGTTCCTTAAATAATTCAAATGGAAATGGAATTGGAGTTGCGAGTGCTTCGTTTGTTTGCAGAAGGTACGCTTAGGCATCGTGCGCGTACCTATTATTTTGACCGCGGCTGTTTAGCATAGACCGCCAGGCCATTAGCTGTGCGCTGTTTGGCATTTAGTTGGGTGCGGGAGCAGCATTTGCATGCGGGAGCAGCAGGTGGGAGCGGGAGCGTTGGCAGCGTCGGCGTTCGGTGCGGTTGCTGATGCGGGTGCAGGTGCGGCTAGCTGGCTACCTGGCTACCGCAAAAGTTTCGCCTCTGGGGAAAGTTCTAAAGAGGCGAGAGTGTGACCCTTATTTCGCTTTTGTTTTTTGCTTTTGCCAATTTATTCAAATGCCCTGGCTAATCGAATGCACAGCCAACGAACATAGTTATACTTGTAGTTTAGAAAATTTACATTCCAAAAGCTTCCACCGAGCCAGGAAATTGTTTTGGAATTTTTGGAATGCTGCAAGTGTCTGCTAAATGGATGGCGCTTCCATTTAGCTATTGGC
The DNA here is from genome assembly GCF_008121235.1 of Drosophila subobscura. NCBI lineage: Eukaryota > Metazoa > Arthropoda > Insecta > Diptera > Drosophilidae > Drosophila > Drosophila subobscura. Next base: position 16,074,351 of record NC_048530.1, on the reverse strand, counting down.
TGTTCCTTCTCATCTTCAGCTCGCCAGAGATTCGGGATCTTGAAGGGGGAGGGCGCGGCTCAAGCAGCTGCAGAAGTGTTTGTAGTTTGGCTGTGATTCTGATTATAGTCCTTAATTGTTGGGTGCACTGCCAAAACAAGTCTGCGACTACATTTATGTTGGGGTGTTGGCGGAGGGGGTTTGCAGACCATTGGTTAGAATGGTAGGGGAGTCTACTCTATTCTCTTTTCGTTACTTACAGTGAAAAATAATATGTTTTTGCGGCACAGCGGACAGCGAATGCTGTGTTTCAACTGTTGGAGCAGGCAGCACTTGCAAAACGAATGATGGCAGCTCGTGGTTACCTTTCGATACATACGGCCGGTGCAAAGGCAGCAGATGTTCTTCCTATCTTTCGGCATTTTCTCTTTTAGTATTCCTATGATTTCCAGGAATGAAAAAATTTCGATTTTTATTTTGTCAGTGCGTCTAGAAAATGTTCCTAGATTACGGATTAACGAATTCAAGGCAAAATCAAGTGATTTTGTGATTTTTATTTATATTTATATTTTTTTTAAATTTCTTTTTCGCTTTTTGTTGTTTGGTTGAGCATTTCTTTTTGTTGTTTTTTTGGCAGTGAATATTCATGGAGTCAGCTGCCGAAATATTTGCATAATAGAAAATGCTTAAACATTGCTTTTGTGATCTTTTTCTTTGTTGGCAGAATAAACATAAGCAACAACAGAAAGAGACAACTTTTTGGCAGAGAGACCGATCCGATCCGATCCGAGCCGATCAGAGCCGAACCGAACCGATCCGCTGCGATCCGATCCGGGGTGGCTCGACAGCTTCACTTTCTTTTTCACTTCGTCTTGAGTCAGAAATGTTGTTTTTTCTTCTCCTTCTCCTTCTTTTCTTCTTTCTTTCTTAGTTTCTGCTGCGGCTGCGTCGATGCGTCGATGGGTGCGCTGCCTGATGATGGCCGCTGTCGTTGATGTGGTCGTCGCCGGTAAATGCTTTTCATTTTACGAACAACCAGAGGGCGTCATCCACAGCTAAAGCTATGGATATACAGCAGCGATTTGCGATGCATGGAGTCAACTCCCCATCCTGTTCGTATGGTGATTGCTCATTAATCTTCAGTCAAATCCGCCAGGGCACTCTATTGTTTAGCTAATTACGCAGATTTGAGCGGGGGATTGGCAGTTAGGAGCGGCAGTAGAGATCAAGACGGACATTGCAAATTACACACACACACACACAGCCACAAGAGAGTGTTGGAGAGTGAAAAAAGATTCAAAGAGGAAAAAAGTCGTTAACTGGCGACGTTTTTCGAAATTGTTTTGAACTCTCTTTTCCCTCTCCAGCTGCGTGGCCAAGAAATTTATGAAAGAATTCCGTATTCCGTCCAATGGAGAGTGAAAGCAGCCGGCAAAAACGTTCAAGTTTCTTCGGCAGGTGGCAGGGGCAGATCATTGACTTTGTCTGTGTGGCTTGTCTCTCTCTCACTCTCTTGCTCTCTCACTCTCTTGCTCTCTCACTCTCTTGCTCTCTTTCTGCGTGTGTGCTGGCAGATTTTTGGGCTCGGCTTGATCCGCAGATTGAACTTGTTTCTCGATCGACATCGCTGGAGGACAGAGTGGGGCGCCATTACAAGTGGGCATACAATGTGTATAAGCGCTGCAAAATGTTGTCTATAACTAGAACGACCTCATACTCTACATATGTATGTGGATAATGGAGAAGAAAGATTGTAAAGAGACCATAAAAACTTTGCCTCAGCTCTTTATAACAATTTTATCTTTAATCTCTTAGCTTAAGTAGCGTCTCTGGCTTCTGGTTTCTGTTTGAATACGAGTGGTCTATCCCTTCAGACACTTTTAATCTGATCTAAACTATCCTTGTGTCCATTTCCCAGCCCATTTATGTTTTCATCTCAACTAAAATTCATTTGGTTTCCCCCTCGGTAACTATCTACTTCTGCCCGTGCATATTTATGCTCACTTATAACCATTTGCAATCCGTGCTGAACGTGTCCCCGTATCCATCCTGCTTATCATGCCTTTTGCCTTTCGCAATTTGCTCAGCGATTTATGAGCGCGCCGCCGCCGCCGCCGCCGTCAAACGAAAATGAAAACGAACACAAAACGAAAGACTTAAGGCGCAAGCTTGTCGCAGTTGCAGCAGCCACAGCAGCAGGTTGCAACTTACATAAAGCAAGTGCCACAGTCGGCGGGGGGAACAGCTCAAAACATAAACAAACAAACGAAAAAAAAGGAAAAGACAGCCCCAAACAAGTGAAAAACCAGTCATGAAGTGCCCAAGCAGCCAGGAGTATTTTTTTGAAACATTTTTGCTGCTTTGTGTTTTTCTTTAGTTTTATTTTTTGTTTGTTGTTTGTGAGCTTGCGTAAATTATTTTCCGAGTTGCACTTTTGAGCAGCTTTTATTTGGTTGTGGGGGCAGAGAGATTGCCTCCTCCAGCTGGAGCTTCTACCCGGTACGAAGTTCGTATAGAAACATCCAGAAGGAAGAATTTTCCTGAATGCCAAGAAAAACTACAAGTTCGAACCTGCAGATCCACGCCAGAGGCATCATCAAACCATCTGCTCTCATTACTGTTAGCTGCCAATTACACTAACAACAGAGGGAGCACAGCGAAAACCGTCCAAGTGCAATCCATTTGCCAGGCATTTATTTATTCATTTACTTAAACGATAACTGCTTCTGGTTCGAGTTCCTTTGATTGTTTCGGGCCACAAATGTTTGTACGTTCTGGGCGCTATGACTGTAATTTTGCTGCTGCCTGCTGCCTGCCACTTGTTGCTGTTGCTGTTGCTTTCACAAAAAGTACGCACCAGCTGAACGCTCTATTTAAGACTTTTTACTGCCAAATGGTCTGTGGCTGGGATGGGTGTTGGAGCCCCAAAAGTGCTAAAAAAAAAAACAACAACTTTTAATTGTTGCTGCTGGTTGCTGGTGGCTGCTTCTGCGTTCGTTTTAATTTATATGGCCTATAATTTGGTATTATCTTTTGCTTTGTTTTTGTGGCCTTTTCTTTGCGGAGCTTTTTTTGTGGGCTGGTGCTGCCGTTAAGCATTTGCAATGCAACCGTTAAGCGTCTTATTCATTTACATACATACATATGTATGCATAAAAAATATATATTTATATTTATAGTCCCAGAAATACTTGCCGATTACATAAACAGGCCATTAGTGCGCGAAAAAGTGAGACAAGATAAATACAAAACCATCGAAAGACATGGAAAATAAAAGATTCTCTAGTCACGTCTGGCACTTGCTTTAGTGTCAAAAAAAATCCAAACTGAACGAAGAGCCCAAGGCGAAGGCATTGAGTTCTGTTTTATGGGATTTCAATTAACATAAGTTAACACTGCAACAGCCAAAGAGACTGCAAATGTACAAATGAGAACAAGTTTCCACTTCATTTTCAGAACCATCAGTGACAATCGAACACCATTCAACCATAACGATAACTGCAACAACTCCATTTAAATCGTGCTTCAGATCAGCGCACATTGTAGATATTCCATAAATATTCCTAAGTTCTTTTATGTCTTAATGTGAAATAGCTGAAAGATTCCCTCACTCTTCTTCCTACGTCCAACTTCTCACTCTCTCTGTCTCTGCCTGTCCTCACTCTCCATTCTCCATTCTCCACTCTCCACTCTCTAACTCTCAATTATTTGCGCTTATCAACGAATGCCTGTATGACGTCAACAGTGCTGCTGGCTGCAGCTGAAGAGCAAATTGAAATTGAAGGCGATGTCAGGCTGTGGAAGAGGCTGACTGCAGCGGCGGCCGCATAAAAAGTTCAATTCGAAAGCTGCAGAGTGCAGTGCGGCGGCTGCGGTGCAAGCTCATTACCGTTTGTTGTCGCCACTTCTTTAAACGCAGATTTACGCGAACAGGTTGTAAAGCAGCAGCAGCGGCAGCAGCAGCATAAGTCACAGCAACAACAATGCTGTGGCATACCAAAGCAAAGCCCAATGCTGGCCTACCTGCCTGGCATAGGGTAAAGCTCCGCTTTTGGCAGCGACAGCGCTGTCGGCCTCGGCGCACCGAACGGTAGTCCAAGTCCAGGTCGAAGCCGAAGCCGCGCTTGCTCAGTCACTAACGAAAGCGCCAAGCGGCCGCAACGCAAGCAGAGAGCTCTCCTACAAACGGCTAACGGTACTGTGAGTGGATGTGAATTGTTTCGTTTCGTTTCGTCTCCGTCTCTCGTTTTTCTTTTCGGCCATCCACCGATTACTATTTTTTTTGTTGCTGTTTCGCTCTTCGGCGTTCATTGATCGTCTCGTCGCAGCATCCAATCTACCAATATCGTGCACCTGTGTGAGGTGTGTGTGTGTCTTTTTTTGTGTTTGTGTGTGCGTTAGAGTGAAATGGAATTTGTTGAATGTTAATTGCACGCAGCAGGCTGCCGGCAAACCACCAGCAACAGCATCAGCACCAGCTCTAGCAGCAGCACCAGCAGCAGCACCAGCCGAAGCTCAGCATCAACGGCAGCAGGAGAAAATCGTTGATAAATAGACAATAACATAAAACAAAGGCCACAGACGCCGCTTCAATTAGCGTAAGTTTGCCAAAGATGAACATAAAAATACAAAAAAAATGTGTGTTATGGGGCATGGGGTATGGGGTGCGAAAGCAAGGAAAACCATACTAAGAAATTATATTGTAAGGCACGTGCAAGGCGGAGCCTGTACAAGCTCCCATTAGCCGGGGATTTGCCGGTGGACGCTGTTTCAGCGCTTTTAGGTCCCACATTTTTGGCATCCATTACTGACTTTGATCCTCCCAAAGAACACAAACAGTTTTACTTTATTATATTTAATATTTACTAGCATTTTGTTTATTTTGAACAAGAACGTTTCTTTCAGCTGTTTATTTAGCATTGAATTCATGTCAAAATGTAGGTCAGACTTTTCGCAGTGCACAAATTTATATTAGAAGAAAGGAAAATACAATTACAATAATCTTTGGGTACGCTTTTGCATCCTCCATGCGCAACGATCTTCAACGCTTGTACCATTCCCTATTTGTATCCACCCATAGCTAGCCCCAAAGCATTGCCATTTACCTGCCACCAAAATTCCAATCGAATCTGGGACAAGCAAGCAAAAACCAGCAACGTAAATCTTAAATCTTAAAACCCAAAGCGAGTGTAGTTTTGTTTTGTAAAAGTCCAATTGCCAATTGTTTCTTTAACTATTCATTTTTGTTTGTTCGTGCAATTACACACAAAACATGGATACAAAGATACATGGATAGATAGATACACGGATACATTGTACATACAATTTGTGTGGAGCTAAGCTGGCAAGCAAATGGACAAAAATGGAAAGTATTTACCTATGAAGGTACGAACAAACGTGCCTACATATGCAAGTACATTTAGTGTCTTTTTGTACGACTTTGCCCTCAGACCTGAAGCACTTAATGGGCTCTTTGGCCCACTGTCGCATAGTTCTGGCCAAAACGTTGCCCTGCCCGAAGTGCGGTTATGCGAAGCGAACTCAATGAAGTTCCATTTTAATTCTCAAAATCAGCAATAGATGAGAGGATCTACATATTTACATATTTTTGTACATCTTTATTTGATTGCACATCATTTATTTTGGGTGTTCACGCGTGGAAGTCTCTTTAAGTTTCGAATCCTTACATAAACATTTGTAATAAATGGTAACCCTGCCAAGACTCAAAGTTTCTCAGGCAAATAATCGATTAGCAATTGTGAAACATTTGATTTGGGCCTTGGAAGTTTTCTTTATGGGCAGGCACAGGCAAACAGCGTTTTCCTCCACCCCTTTGGACACCCATTTTCGATTTGAATTTGCACACACAAATTCTTGCATAATTGTGTTGCATACTCGTATATTTTTGGTTTTTGGATTCCATCGTTGGGGGGTTATGCAACCAAGTGCAAGTCTCTCTGCTGGGCACACGCATGGCACACGCGCACCGCAACACCTACGGGGTGTACTCGTATCTATTTATGCGATAATTGCAGGAAGTGCAACCACACCAAATGTGTTGCATGCAGCGAAAGTTTTTCCTTGAAGCGCGCATATTATAAATAATAATCAATGCGAAACGAAAACAAGAAAATTGCAAGCAGGCCAAAAAAATAAAGAGACAAAAACAGAGACTCCGCACTCCGCACACACAACGGGAGACACTGCCCACTGCCCGCTAATTGAAAGTGAAAGGGGGAACAAAACGCAGACGTAGCTGCAGACGCTTTCCCCCCGCAGCAATCCCAATTCCAGTTCCAGTTCCAGTTCCCAACCAACGCGACTGACTGCCATCTAATGATATGCCCAGCTCCAGCGTCAGCCTCAAACTTTATTTCCTCGGAATTGGGCAAGTGCCTAGGCCTAGGCTTCGGCCAGCATCAATTTGTGTATACCCTAACCCAAGGAGGGTATGATATGAACACTGAAACAGCAAGATGTACATCAATATGTAAACATACATCACTTTGCATGGGTATGCACAATCCTCCCTATCTCAGCCCTTTTGCAAGTTCCTTGGAACCTTTTGTTCAAACTCGAAAGTGCATCAACAGCTTCGGTTTCTTGTTGCTTGATGTTTCCTGTTGGTTTCGTTTTGATTGCGCTGGAGATTTGTGGCCGCCTATTTCATAAGTCAAGGCATAAATTGGCCAGTTAGCAGCCAGTTGGTGGGGCCAGCAACGAGCCAGGCACCAGCTGCAGGCCGCGTGCGTTGCACTCGTTTTCAAAGTGCGTATTCCACTTATTCGCCTGCTCCCCCCAACACCACACCGAAACACACCTCACCACACCCCACCACACCACACCGCACCGCACCGCACCGTTCCACTTCCAATCAACTTGAACCAATCCATTTCATTCCCCCACCATCGATCGGCTGCTCTCTCTCTCTCTCTCTCTCTCTCTCTCTGCTCTCTCGTTGCGTTCGTTTGTCTTTGGCAGCGTGCAATTATTTTCGTATGAAGTCATTTCAAATGTTAATTTCAGCGGCAACGACGACGACCTTGCCGCCTTAATTGTACACACAACATGCAGCGATACGAGGAACAGGGACAATCGGAGAGGTAGGAGATCGGGTAATGCGAATGCGAATGATTGTTGTTCAACCAGATTAGACAGCCGGGCAGGGGCAGGGGCGGGGCAGAGGCGGGCACTGAGCTCTGAATGTTAAGCGAGTTTGTTTATTTCTATGCGATAAATGTACATGCAGTAATTATGTGGAGCGGCGCCTATGATTTGACAGCAATTATATTCTCAAAACTAGATCTTTCGACTAACTAAAAATGTGCATAAATTGTGTGTACGAGCACTTGGAGATTCACACCTTAATTGTAGCTGATTAAGGGGCCAGAGGCATAACATGTGCCATCCACACGGCTCCTAAAAACTTCTGATGATCTGTGGCATATTTTTTCTTTTGCGTTTTAATCAACAAAAATAATAATAGCAGCGAGGTGAGGTCCACAGCACAGCTGATTGTCATTGGCAAGAAATCCCCAAAAGTAAACACAAAATTGAATGAGATGGAGGGCCCAACAATTAACAGGCAGCTACTAAATTCCACAGCAGCAAAAGCAAACACAAAATGTGAACCAAAGCCGAAACTATGGCATGGGGCCTGGCCTGGCCGGAGTCTGGTCACAATATTTGAAGGCTGCTCTTAACCCATTGTTGGCCAATAGAAAAACATGAGAAGAAAAGAAAATGAAGACCCCTCCCCGCCGCCACAGGGCAAACAATGCAAAACAAAAATTGTCACTGGGAGACAGACACAGACACAGACGCAGACTCCGAGAGAGACTTTGACATTTTCAACCTTTGTCTGTCTGCATTCCAAATGCAACTCTGAGTGTGCTTCGGTGTGTGTTCGTGTGTGTGTGTGTGTGTGTGCCTTTAACTTCAACTTGCCACAATCATCATCAGAGAGCAGAGCCCAGAGCCCATGATCCGTACAATAATTATTCTCATTCCAATTCATTTGTCTGCTCAAATGCCTGCATAAAATTAACTTCAGCTCGGAACGGACAAGACTTGCACCACAACGCGCCTGTTCACCGAATTTACTTGCATAAATTCCAGCTGTGAGCAAAAGCAGGTGAGACCCGACCAAGTGATGCCCAATGGAACATTTAGATGGAGAAGAATCATAGAAAATCGAGCACTGAATGTTTCTACAAAAGTTGTTAGAATTTAGAGCATAGATCGAAGCAGTCATCGACTGCGCATATAAAGGGCAACAGCAATTGTGGGATTCCCAGTCGCAAAGGCACAGCCCAAGGGGAATTTGCGTCTCCACCACAGGGGACCAATCGCTTTCTAGCGCTTGTCGCGCTGATCGTGGTGAATTGGTCCTCCCCCCCTAGCGGAGAACGTCACCTTGTTGGCAAATTCACCTTGGGCCTAGCCTGTGCAGCAATCGAAAGAGTTCTAGCTGTAAGAGTTATTGTTGCTGGTTGCTGTGGTTCCTGTTCTTGTTGGCATGTGGAGCGCAATTTGCTGAAACGGTTGTCAAGCGCATTGGTCACACCCCCCCGGCACATGCACTCACTCCACGCCCAACGGTGGGCAATTTCCCTTCTGGCTGGGGATTCTGATGAGCTTTTTGTGTTGTCTTGCTGTCGCTGCTCGCTGGCACATGATGATGATGAGGATGATGCAACATTAGACGCTACACAATAGCAACTCGAGTGTTGCAACTTGCTGCAGTGTCACATTTCACAGTTATGTTGCTGTTGCTGCTGCTGCTGCTGCTGGCTGTCTGTTGCACGTGCTCTTTTGATATTTTAATTTGTCCACAGCTGTCACGGCAGGCGATGATCTTTAATTACCAGCAACTACACCAGAGACAGCAGTCAACGTGCATTACATTTAATCAGTACATAAGTACATACTTACTGTGCATATACATATGTATGTATACATATTAGAGTAGGAAGCAGCGGCAGTGGCACTCAAGCAACGCCAGCGTCATAGTCAAGAAACTGCATCCACTCCCCACCGATCTCGTGTCTTGTGCTCGTCCATAACCATCAGAGTCAGGCACTCAGCCAGTCAGCCAGTCAGCCAGTCAGTTAGTCAGTCACTCAGCCAATTAGTCACCCCGTCAATGTTGTGGGAGTTTTCCCATGCCACAAAACATTTGATTTTTGTTGTGCCCCCAAAAATAACAAGTGCCAGGTCGCAGCGAGCGAGCGACCACCTGTGGCTGCCACATTATGCAACTCGATTGTGGGTCTTTCAAAGAGTTCTACTCGGAGGGGGGGCAATGGCACATAATTGCAACAATTAGATATCATTTCTATAAACGCCATGCCAGAGAGCTGCGGGATGGAAAATAAAAGAGAATTATTGTATGGCCAACTCGCAGGCTCGTTCCTTGAGGAAATTCCCTTGCAATCCCTCGCTCTGGTGTTGGGGCAGCCTACCTGCTGCTGTGTCGCCACTTGCAGCCCATTTTCGTAGCCCAAGAAATTACAATTTCATTTCCAAAGAGCCAGCCGCCTGTCGTCGCAGCTGGCGAACAAAATTGCCTCGCGGTCTGCCTGCCTGCCTGTCTGCCTGCCTCAATGCATAATTTAAGCCAACACACACACATTCCGTTCCCCTTTTTGGCTGAAAAGCTGTCATAACTTTGATCAAAATTTATAATTTACAAATTTTCCCGATAAGTGTTGGGGCAGGGGGCGTGGCCAGCTAATGAAATACGAAAACGAAACCCAAACCCAAACCCAAACCCAAACGCGAATGCAAGTCGGTAAATAATTAGCAAATCGAATTGCTGGGATTTGCAGATTGCCCAATGCCACGAGCACGTCCACGTCCACGCTCCCCCATGGCGCATGCCACAGACAGAAGACAGCCGACTGGCAAGTGTAAAACATTTCGAAAAGTGTAATTTTAGCTTGGATTTCGGCCTGGCTTTTGGTTCCGCTGTTCGATGATAGTATGAGGAAATCCTACAGCTACTCGTATCTATATCTAACTCCATGTTGGAGCGTCAATTAACAAATTAAACAAATTAAACAACAAAAACATAGTTGGGCAAAGGCCGAACCGAAAACACGAATCAGGCGAGGCGGCAGGGAGCCAGCCACAGTCAAGTGAAAGTGTCTTGGGGCGCTCTTAAGATGGAGATAAAGAGAGTGGGAGAGAGGGAGAGTGAAAGGGGGAAGAGGGAAGAGAGAAGAGTAGTGCTGTGGCTTCCTTCGGCTCGTTGCGGTACTTCCTCTCCCAATCGCCTGCAAAGCTCTCGCTCTCTCCCCCTCGCTCTCTCTCTGCAGTTCTCGCTCCAAGCACTCCACCGCATGCTTGCGGTTGCTCTTTGCAGCTGGACTGCCATCATTTTATTTCCGTTTCAAAAAAAAGGAAGAGGCAGGCAAAGAGTATTTTTTTTACACCATAAGCAAATATATTTTTCTTGGATTGCTTCGATCAAAAACAATGGAAAAAGCCAAACAAAATTAATGCTGCTGGAAACGCCCTTGGGGCTACCCTCTGCTCCAGATGAAAGACTGATTTGTACCCTGTAGCTGATGGTGGAATGCATTCATCAATGGTGGAGAGGCCTGTCTGACCCTCAGTCTGCTCTCTGTGGAAACGGTTGCTCTTCCATCGGAGAGTGTGCTTTCGATGGTGGAAGAGAGAGAGAAGGCAAAGAGAGCGGCGCACCTTTACCATTGTGCACGCCAGACACGTTGGCCCCGCTGGGGCAGGGATTGCCGTTTGACGTGCTTGAAGGAGGGATGGCAGTAGCAGCCATCGACTACCTTGATGAATCCATTGTCCAGCATTTCCTTCAGGGTGTAGCCAATGATCTCACGTTGGCCAAGTTGCTTGGGCTGCAAAATGCAATGCAAAGGGAATTCGAATACCTCTCATCCTCCGCTCATACTTACATCCACTCTGGAAAACCAAATCAAGAATCAAACTGGAACTGAAAAGGCGACGGGGGCCACCATTTCTGGCTCCTGCCCTTGCCCTTTCCCGATTTCTCTCACACTCCCCGAGTGCGAGTACTCCTCGTGCCATCAGTGCCTAATGTTTATGCACAAAAATCGCGCAAGTGTCGATTTTGTTGTGGTTTTCGCTTGAGTGAAACGACAGCTGGGCCGGCCACAAGAGTGTGGGAAAAGCAGTCACCGACGACAGTCGCAACAGCCAAACGTTTTTCCAGTGTTAACTGAAGAGCGAGGGGCTCTGCCTAAGTGTTAATTATGAGGCGACGGCAGACAGCACTCAAATATGTAAACGAAAAAGAAAATGAAAAGTGCCACAAATGGGCAGCGGACAGTGGACAGTGGAAAGCTTTATGCCGGGCCCGACGTATGAATAAAAGCATTTAAGAAAACGTAAAACTATTCACTAAATGCCAAGTTTGGTGTGTGGCTTGCTGCCATGAGTTCCATTTGCTGTTTTGGCTCCCAATAATTGTTTCGATCTTTGGAAATTGCAGGTCAGATTAAGCCAAAATGGCTCACAGATTCTAATCAACAATTACGCAATATTGAAAGCTCCAAAATGTATTTATTTGTGTATCTTTTTGGACACATTTCCGCTTCTGTTTGCTTTTGTGGCTCAAGATTGGATTTGCCGCTGCCCGAAGCAGGTTCGTTGCCAAAGTCTTTTGTTTTTGCTTTGGCTTAAGCACATTGGAAAGGCGGCGAATTGGTACGAATCGAACCCTTGATTGATCTACAAAGGAGACACAAATCAGATTGCTTCTGGCTACCCGTCACCCCCCCAATTTGTCAACCCATTCGCACTGCCAGCGCTGCGGCGCTGCTGCCTTGACATTTGCCCGCCTCTGGCTCTGGCATTGTTCTGAGACCCCAGACCGGACTGGACCGGTTCGCACTTGGCTGGCAATTAAGCAAAAAGATAAACGAAACAGATACCCCAAAACTCAACAAGCCCCAAACAGAAAGCAAAACAAAAGCAAAATCAAAAACAGGCTCAAAAGGCAACTGCTGAGCGCGCACTTGAGACGGGTGTGGGGTGAGGTTCGGGTTCGGTTCGGATCGGTTCGGTTCGTGGCTCGTTTCGATATCCGTTGGAGGGGCAAGTCACTTCATTGCCTGGCATTTGATATGGCAAATTGATAGCGGCAAGTGGCCGCATAGACAAATACAATTCCCAAGTGCCGCCTGCGTCTATTTTTGGCAGTGGAATTGTTTTTTTTAGACATTAACCTCAGCATTTCGCACACCGTTAATGTGAATATGAAATTAATTTTGGTCACTGCCTCTCCGCAGCTTGTCAATGAACCAGTGACACGATCCTCAGCAGCCCGAGCATCATCCTTAGCGAGCGAAGAGCCCGAGAGCAGACATGACAGAGACAGGCAGCCAGCAGGCGGGAGGCTCTGGTGCGGTCGCTGATTTCAATGGCCGCCACTCGGCCTCGCCGGCACGCACCATTGACTCGCACGACTCCACCACGGGCAGCATGGACACCATTGTGGACCGCAGCTTGAACCGCGAGGAGCTGCTGCAGGTGGCCAGCAGCAACATCGAGCAGAGCACCAACACCAGCAACAACCACATGGGGCCAAGCGGCAGCTTGACCAACTCACAGATTGGCATTCTGCAGCGAGAACAGCAGCAGCAGCAGCAGCTGGAGCAGGAGCAGGCACGACAGGATGCCCAGAGTCACATCTATTCGAGTCCCGTGTACGATGAGAAGCCGCAGCCATTGAAGCTGTCGGGCGCCTCGCTGCTCGCCGCTGCCATGGACATGGATGCGGCCAAGGCCAAGACCAACAGCCAGAGCCTGGACGAGGCCAAGAAGCCGAAACTGATTTCGCATCAGGAATTCAAGCAGCAGCTGGAGGAGGCCATGGCCACGCGCCACCCGTCGGCCAATCAGGCGGCAACCCTCAACGCGAACACCATCGATTCGCGGATCAGCAAGAAGCAGCGCTGCCCGCCGGAGTTCATCAAGTACAAGGGCGGGTCCGGGGGCAGCGATGGCGGCGGCAGTGCCAGCTCCACGCTGTCGGCGAAGGCGCGACGCAAGCGCCGGGCGAGCAATGAATGCTGCTCGGCCTTCCCGCTCCAGATCGTGCTCGGAACGTTGCAGCTCGTCTTGGCCATCTCCCTGGTGGCGCTTGGCGCGCTGCTGATCGTGCGCGAGGCGGCCTTGTCGATGGCCGGCTGTGGCATCTGGACGGGCCTGATTGCGGCCGTCACTGGATCCCTGGGCGTGGTCAGCATGCGGAAGACGCAGACGGCATTTCTGGCTCTCAGTTTGGTCTGCATTGCCAGCAGCACGCTGGCACTGGCCATTTCGGGCGTGGGCCTCTCGCGGGATCTCAACCGCATGGCCGAGCAGAAGGGCGAGCAGGTGAGTGGCGCCACCTACGTTTCATGCGTTGAATGCAAATTAATTATTTTCGCCCCACAGTTTGACCTGATGAATGCCAATAGTGAAGTTTCCGCTGCCTGTGGCTTGATATTCACCTTGTTTTTACACTTTGTCGTCAGCATTGTGTCTGTCTATCGTTGTGCCTTGCAGATTTGCACCAAGTAAGTGGAGTTTTTATTTTTTGATTTGAATTTGAATTTAAGCGCGGCACAAAGTCGATTGCTTACATTTATCGTTGGCGCCACCTTTCGGACTTTTGATCACAGCTTATATGCGACAGGAGGCGCTAGTGAATTAGCTCTTCCTGGCAAAGCTGTGACTGGAACGGTTAAATTAAGTTTCAAATACAAATTTAGCTCTGCTCTCAAATTGGTTCCAATTGGATCGACACATAACAATAATAAGCTACACAATTGTGTGATTTGCGGAGTGTGCCTCGAAATTCGCGACTGTCGATATCGGTATATTTACAGTATATTTTGAAAAGTGCCACTCTATATTTCGGTATATTTCTGTGGCTCTGGCGGTTTACTTTATCGATAGCTCCGCAGGAAACTCGGGCTGGGAAAACATCGATAGTGGCCACCATCGATGGTGGAAATAGTGTAGGTATCCTAGAAAACCCTAGAAACAATAGGCAAGGTTAAAAATAAAAATAGTTCCTCATATTATTAAAGCAGTATTGACGGCTGTAAAGATATCTAACATAAAAAGATACAGTAAACTGTAATTCTTTGTGATAGTCAGGAAAATATCGATATCGACAGCCCCATCATCGAACTTAAGTATCTGGTCAATGCGGACTCATCGTCGTGCGACCATCCCCATCCAATTTCGCTGTAGCGATTAAATACCAAAAAAAAAACAAAAATCGCTAAATTAATTGTGTAAATAATAGTGATAAGAACCAAAACACAACAACAGCAGGCACATGATAGAGCAAACCAACAAGAGCCAAGAAAAACCAACAGGATTAAGAGGACTTCCAGTGAAATTTCGTGGAGAATAGCCAAAAAAATAAAAGAAAAGAAGAAAAAAGCAACAGCACCAAACAGAGCATTCAGCAGAGACGCGAGCAGTGGGCAGAGCTCGCGCCTACGCTTCCTCCAACCTCTTTCTATATCACTCTTTCTCTCTCACTCCCACCCCATTTCACCAACTACCTCGCTCTCGCTCGCTGTGTGTGTGCTTGTGCGTCAGTGTGCGCGTGTGTGTGTGTCCGCCTAATGCTGCTGCTCCCACTCAAACAGTCGTCGTCGCTGTCGTCGTCGTCGTCGTCGTCGCCGTAAACGCAACGGAAGTAATAAAAAAAAGAGAAAAAACCGAAAGCAACGAAAAAAAAAAACAAATAGTTAAACGATAGAAGATAGAAAAATACATTCACAGAGGAATATTTGTGAGGGAAAAGCGAAAGTTTGCAGAGAGAGAAAAAAAGGCCCCAAGACGCCAGCGAACGTGTCTGCAGAATCGAACGCCAGTTGGGCAGCGACAGCGACAGTCATGCCACTGGCTGACTCCAACAAGGATCTACGACAGCAGCAGCAGCAGTTGCAGCATTTGCAGTTGCAGCAGCAGCATCAGCAGCAGCAGCAGCAACCCAACAACAATGTAGCCCCGACAGCCGCCCCCCCACTGGATAATGCGTCACATGCTGGCAGCCCCAGCGGCGGCAACGGCAGTGGCGTCACAGGCATGGGACTGCAGCTGCGTCAGCGCATGCAGATCACATCCTCGGGGTGCAGCAGCCTGGCGGTGACACCCATGGAGCATACGCCCACCGATGAGGAGAGTGGGCCCGTGACAACGGTGACGTCATCGCAGCGACGGCAGCAGCTGCAACAGGTGCAGCAATCGGCGCTACAAGCGGCACTCGAACAGCATCACATTTCACCCACAACAACAACAGCAGCAGCAGCAGCAGCAGCAGGAGGAGGAGGAGGAGGAGGAGGAGGAGCAGCAACAACAGCCAAAGGCGGCGCCACAAAAGCGACAGAGGAGGCAGCAACAGGAGACGCGGAGACGCTATGCCCACCGCCGGAGCAAATGGAGCTCAGCGACTCGGAGCACTCGTATGGCGGCGGCAGTGGGGCGCCAGGCAGTGGCGGGGAGTGCGAGAACGAATTTGAGCTGCGCGAAGTGGTCAAGGAGGGGCACGACAAGGCGGATCCCTCGCAGTTCGAGCTGCTGCGCGTGCTCGGCGAGGGCAGCTTCGGGAAGGTGTTCCTTGTGCGCAAGATCATTGGCAAGGATGCGGGCACGCTGTACGCGATGAAGGTGCTCAAGAAGGCCACGCTAAAGGTGAAGGATCGCGTGCGCAGCACCAACGAGCGCAAGATCCTGGCCGATGTGGGCCACGCGTTCATTGTGCGGCTGCACTATGCCTTCCAGACGCCCGGCAAGCTCTACCTGATACTGGACTTTCTGCGCGGCGGGGATCTGTTCACGCGCCTGTCCAAGGAGGTCATGTTCACCGAGGAGGATGTCAAGTTCTATCTGGCCGAGCTGGCCCTGGCCATGAATCACCTGCACACGCTGGGCATCATCTATCGCGACCTCAAGCCCGAGAATATTCTGCTGGACGAGCACGGACACATCGCGCTCACGGACTTCGGGCTCTCCAAGCAGCCCCTCGATGGCTCCAAGACGTACAGCTTCTGCGGCACCGTCGAGTACATGGCCCCGGAGATTGTCAATCGCAAGGGGCACGACTTTGCCGCCGATTGGTGGTCCTTTGGCGTCCTCATGTACGAAATGCTGACGGGAAATCTGCCGTTTCACGGCCAGACGCGCCAGGAGACCATGAATCAGATTCTGCGCTCAAAGCTGGGCATGCCCGAGAACCTGTCGCCGGAGGCGCAGTCCCTGCTGCGGGCGCTGTTCAAGCGCAATCCACAGAACCGACTGGGCGCCGGCTCGCAGGGCATTCTGGACATCAAGGCCCATTGCTTCTTTGCGACCATCGATTGGGTGCGACT
Organism: Drosophila subobscura; assembly: GCF_008121235.1. Taxonomy (NCBI): domain Eukaryota; kingdom Metazoa; phylum Arthropoda; class Insecta; order Diptera; family Drosophilidae; genus Drosophila; species Drosophila subobscura. The sequence goes on along the minus strand of NC_048530.1, from coordinate 16,057,996 downwards.
GGAGCGGAAGCAGGTGCGTCCGCCCTTCATTCCGGCCGTCAGTCGGGACGATGCCTTCTACTTCGATGTGGAGTACACGTCAAAGTCGCCGCGGGACTCACCCGGGGGCCCCATCTCGGCCTCGGCCCACGAGATCTTTCGCGGCTTTAGCTTTGTGGCGCCCGTGCTGCTGGAGGCACGTGGCACGCCCAACTCGCACAGCTGCTCGAGCTGCGCCAGTCCGCTGTACGCGACGGCCACAGGCATTGGCATGGGCATGGGCATGGGCTCGGCCGGAACGCTGGCGAGTGCCACCTCCTCCTCCTCGCTGACAACCACGATGACAACGGGCGCAGCGCCGCGCAGCCTGCCGGGCGTGCTGCCGGGCAACTTCCATGCGGAATACAATCTGCTGCAGGAGCTGGGACGCGGCACCTTCTCCGTGTGCCGCCTGTGCGAGCATCGCGCCTCCAAGAAGCACTACGCGGTGAAGATCATCGAGAAGGCGGCGGTGGCAGCTGCCTCGGCCTCCACGGCCTCCACGTCCGCCGACTGCTGGGAGGAGGTGGAAATAATGCTGCGCTATGGCAACCACCCGAACATTGTCACCCTCTACTCGGTGTACGAGGATGCGGGCTCCGCCTACCTCGTGATGGAGCTGCTCAAGGGCGGGGAGCTGCTCGATCGCATCCTGGCCGTCGGCCAGATGTGCGAGAGCGAGGCCAGCGCCGTGCTGCGCACCATCTCATCGGCGGTGGCCTACCTGCACGAGCACGGGGTCGTCCATCGGGACCTCAAGCCCTCGAATATGATCTACGCCAGCATGCGGCAGACACCGGAGACCCTCAAGCTCTGCGATTTAGGTGAGTTGTGGCGCGAGACGTGAGGCCAGGACCACGGCTAAGACTGTTCTTGTTTTAGGCTTCGCCAAGCAGCTGCGCGCGGACAATGGGCTGCTGATGACGCCCTGCTACACGGCAAACTTCGTCGCGCCCGAGGTGCTGAAGCGGCAGGGCTACGATCTGGCGTGTGACATTTGGTCGCTGGGCGTGCTGCTCTACATTATGCTGTCGGGCCGCACGCCATTCGCCAGCACGCCCAACGATTCGCCGGAGGTGATACTGAAGCGGATCGGCTCCGGGCACATTGACTTCAGCAGCAGCCGCTGGGCGCTGATCAGTGCGCCGGTGAAGGAGCTGCTGCGCCAGATGCTGCACATAGTGCCGGAGAATCGACCGACAGTGGCGCAGATCCTGGAGCACAGCTGGGTGCGGGATCAGTTTGCGGGCAGTGTGGAGCTGACGGAGTATGCCGCCACGGCGCTGCCGCAACTGTCGCTCGGGGCCCAGCAGCAGCAGCAGAATCACATTTCGATGGCGTTGCGCGGCGCTGTGGATGCGACATTCCGGGCCATTGCCATACCGCAGGCGGCCAATGTGGGCCCCGTCGAGCTGTCGATGCTGGCCAAAAGGCGCGCCAAGGATCGTGCCAATTTGCATTCCTAATCCTGGGCCGCATCGTGGTGCCCACGACGACAGGCCAAGAGGCAGCTAATACGTTTAGTCTTCACCATTTATAGTATTTTGATCCATTGCTGTGCACTTCCACGTCGCCTGGGCAACAGGAATCAGGACAACGCGAATCGGAATGGGCATCGAAATTGGATTTTAAATGGAAATAAGCATGGGAATGGGAACGGGAATGGCCATGCCCAGGGGCATGCCATAAATCAACGTCAACGGTGTCGCAGCGGCAAGCTGCGGCTGGTCTAGAGACTCGAAAAGTATTTTGACTAAAAGTGTTAATTATTTATTTAATATAAATGTAACTACAAATTATATATGCCTAAAGGATAAAGGATAGAGGAAAGCGATCATGAGCGAGGTTGGAAGGTGTCGAACTGCTGTGCCAATGGCTTCTTACAGTGTAACTACCTGCAGCGCTATAACTAAACTAAATATTGTACATATGTACAACTCTATTTACATAACGAACCCCGCCCCCCGCCACCCCTCTGCGTATCGAGGGCATGCAGGAGCAGAGACCCACGAGCAGACGCCTCAGAAAAGCATGAAACATATTTGTAACTAAATTAATCGTAGCTAAATTTTGCCAACATCACCGTGTTATTGTTGTTTAAATAATTAATTCAAAACGAAAGCAAAAATATAATCATTTGTGAAAACGCAAGAGAAAAGGCTGGACAAAACCCAAACCTTTTTCTACATTTAATTAATGTAAACACACAAATTGTGCGCACAACAAAAGATGGGAAACCCATTGAAATAAATGGCAAATAAATCGTTGTAAAGCCAAGCCCCAAAGCGCTCTACTTCGAATGTCAATTTCGCACAAAGACCTAAGAAACTACTTACAACAAATGATAGATGTACATTACATTTATGTATACATAGTAGCATATGTACCGACTGTACATACATCAAATCGAAACAATTGCAGCTCAGACTTAGGCGCAGGAGCATCAGTGGCTAAGTAATTGCCACTCTTTGTTCATTGATCACTATCAAAACAACACGAAAAGCTGTCTCCGCTGGAGGACAGAGCCACTTTTCAGTCACTTGTTTGCTGAATGTAACTGTACATAAATGCTAGAAACCATTTCGTAGCTGAATGATAATCATTATTATGATTATGAGTGTGATCGATTCAAGATCAGCAAACGCCAGACGCCAGCTAACATGATCAAGAAATATATCTATACAAAAATCTATATTCAATGTTCGATTGCGCAACTCAGAATTTGCACTTGCAACTGCCTTGAAGTCTGTGCCGTCTGCTCTGTAAATATTTAATAAGTACGCGGCAACTGCTTGACTGCTTCGATTGTCTGTCGTCTTGCTGCGGTGCCCAAGGCAGACGAAAGAATGATAAATCTGTTCAAATCAAATGCGGAATGTGCTTTTTACATATATGTGGCATAGGTACTAAGGTATCGCCCACAGATATACAAAGTTATACATAAATACATAGTGCACACATATGTACATATGTAGTACATGTTTTCCAAGACAACAAACAAAATTGTGATTTTATTCTTCGCAACTTCGCTAGCAACTTCAACTCAAGCAGTGTAACAAATGGAAAACCCTAAGATAAAGTTATAAAAATAAATTATTTAAAATTGAAAAACGAGATATAAACAATTGCATACATATACATGGATCGAGGACATGTGTTTCCAAACCGAGGACAGTCTGTTTCCAGTCCGACTATATACACATAACGATATACATAATGCAAGTACATGCCCGTACATGCGCAGGCATACATAATTACATATTTACATACATCAAATGTACACCTAAGAACAGTGTGTGTGTGTGTGTGCCTGCGTGTGTGTGCGTGTGTGTATTTGTCTTAAATAAGATTTTATGCGCTGTGCCACTCACTGAACTTACTGCTAACAACAATAACAATAATTGCATATACACCAAAAACCATAGAGAATATTAGCTAAAACTTGAAACAAATTGTTGGAGCCAAAGCCATGGACATTAGCTAGCCGAACTAGGGGGGGTGGGGGGTAGATACAGGAACTAGAAGAAGAAGGAAGAGGGAAACATAAAAGCTGAAAGTAAAGTTGTTTTGATCACGACTGTGGACGCGGATGAGTATCGTAAATTACTAAAGGGTTTTGTTCAAAGAAATGCTGTGCACACACGAACACACACACCCACAGATCAGACAAGGACAGACGGTTAAAGACAAAGACAAAGCATTGGTTGTACGGACAGCTACTACGCTCCGTGGCTTAATATCTAAGCAAAATGCCACTGGACACCACACACTCTCAGCCATCTACCCCGAAAAACAATCACAAGCGTTGATCCCTTACCTCTGACAAAGTTCTAAACGAAAATTAAATATAAAAACACCCAAAGTCATGCATGAAAAACACAAATAAAATATATACAAATGCAAATGCAAATACAAAATATAAAGTCTATATGGATGCTACATACATATATTTTCTTAGTAGATTTTTACAGCTTCCGGAACTACATAAGAAAAGATAAAACTAAAAAACACAAAAGAAATTCTTGACAAAAACAAAAAAAAACAAAAAAATTCAAGTGAGCAAAAAAAAGTTTTAATTGTAATCGAAATCGAACGATTCTGAAATTGTATTGTAAAGTTGATTCATCAAAAAACAAAAAAGAAAACGTAAAAAACGTTCAAACCAAAAAAACCGAATAAAAATTCAAAGTTCTGAATTGTTTTGATCTGGCACAAAAATATGAGTTCAAACGTGAAGAAACACCTGAATACCGCGGCACAGCTTATCGCCTGCCTGTTGGTTTTCTTATCATTTTAGATTATTCTCGAGTGATTTGTGCGCCCAAGACTTTGCTCGTAGTCAGTGGCTTGTTTGCTTAAAGCTCAGCCACAACAACATCTTTGAATCGTGTGCTGAACACTATTTGCTCGAACATTTATTTAACGTTGAAACGCACAAGCAAGCCGCCAGACCACAGGCCACCCTTTTGCACAATGGTTTTCGCTTTTAACATTGAATTTTATGATGATTTTTATGTGTGTGTATAATATATTTTATTTTATTTTAAGTTATTGTTATTGTTATTGTTATTATGCAGCTTCTTAACGTACTAATTAATTTCTCATTTTGTTTTTATTTGCTTTCAATTGATTTCATTGACTTTTTGATTTAATTGAGTTTGAATTAATCTTCTGGGGGAACGAAAATAAATACATTTAGCAAAGTTAGCCATGCCCATCCACGCTCTCTCTGCTCTCCGCTCTCCGCTGTCTCTGCTGCTACATATGCAAAATTATGTATTAAATTTGAATGTTCTCGAATGGAGTGTAAAAAAATATATCTGCCAACTGCCGACTGCCGACGAACTGCCGCACTGCATCACTGTGTCGCTGTTTCAGTTAACATTTGAATATTGCTGCTCCCTAGTGCTTGCCCTTGTTGCCCTTGCCACGACTGCGTTGCTGCGAAGACTGTGGCTGCTGCTGTGGCTGCTGCTGTGCCTGCTGCTGCTGTGTGACTGCGGCGCTGTCCTTCTGCGACTCAGCTGCAGCTGCAAAAAGAAGTGAGAGCGTGAGCATTCGAAAGCACATCAAATCTATGACAATTCCTCACCCGCAGTGCTCGTGGCTGGCTGCTGTGGAGCCTGTTCCACGGGCGCACTAATCTCTACGACCAAAACTTCCTCTGCCTGGGCATGTGGCTGCGCCTGTGGCTCTGTTTGTATCTGTGCCTTGGCCTCGAGCACCACCACTTCGCCATCCTCCTCCTCCTCCTCGACGTGCGCTTCCTCGGCCATGACCCCGCCATTGAGCACGCTCACCTCCTGCGCCTCTTGGGCCATGTTGGCCTGCGCCTGGCGGCGTCGCCTCTCGAGATCGCGCGTGTAGTTCTGCGTCCATTCGATGTGCTCCTGGTAATACTGATAGACGGGTATGACAATCACCGAGATGTCATCGACGGTGGCCGCCGCCTTGCTGTCCGCCAGGCGCCAGTGGCCCGAGTCGTTGATCTTGCCACGGGCACGGGCCACCAGCTCCTGGGCGACCATGGTGTAGCGATGCTTTTCGGTTGGGTACTTGGAGAGCGTTTGGAAGACGGTGCGGGAGACGGCCTCGTTCTCGGACACATCCCAGAGGCCATCGGTGGCCATCACGAGCACCCCGTAGTCCCCGTCCTGATTGTGCTCATCGGGGATGCTCACCACCTGGGTGAGATCCCGCTGCCGCACATCGGGGTGGGGTGTGAGGAATGGCTTGATCTGGATGCCCGTGTTGATGGCCAGCAGCTCGTGGTCGCCAAAGCCCCGGGAGACGCCCAGGGTGCCCAGGAGACGGCTCCTCTTGCCCTCCCCGTTGACCACGGGCATGCGGAGATCGTCGCGCGTGAGCGTCTTGTAGGTCCAGCCTTTCATGGTGCCCTGGCGACACAGGATGCGCTGGCCCATGTCCTTGATATGCGGCCGCTTGGCATACTCCATGGCCACATACTGATTGGCCATCAGATGCGGCTTCAGCCTGGCCACATTCAGCAGCCGCTCGCGCTCCGTCTCCGGCGTGTGGTCCGCCGAGAAGGGCACTGGATAGCAGGTCGCCTCCAGCGGATCCGGCTCGATCACAGAATCGCTCTTCGGCTCAGCCGGCGCATTGGCCCGTCGCTGGCACAGCACGGCCCGGCTGTCGCCCGCATTCGCCACGTACATTTTGCCATCGATGAAGAGCGAGACGCAGGCGGTGCAGCCGCCCGCGTCGCGATACCGATTGCTGTCCTGCGCTATCAGCGAGTCCATGCTGAAGAAGGCGCTCTCCAGGGCGCCAATGATCAGCTCGTCCTTGCTCACGCGCCGCTGAAAGTAAATGGGATGCGGGAATGTCGGATTCAAGCGCCCATTCTCGCCGCCCTCCGTGTCGCGCGGCAGCAGCAGCTCAATGCAGTCCACCAGCGTCTCGTGCAGTATGTGATGGAACTGATGGGAGGCGGCCAGTGCGGCCCCATACCCGGCATGGCCATCGAAGATGCCAAAGTACGTGTACGGCAGATCGGGATGCTTGTGCTCCGGATCGGACAGAACGCGCCTGCAAGAGGGGGAAGAGCTAGCTCATTTGATGACTCACAGACAGGCAGAGGGTCGCGTGACTCACCGGCAGAAGGCGCCCTGGTCCTCGTTCCACTCGGACTTGCCCGAATTGACACACTCGGCATAGCCAGTGCCCCATGGCAGCAGATTGATGTCCCGCGGCACGATAATCGGCCGCACATTGTGGTCCGCGGAGGCGCGCAGCTCGTCGACGGTGAGCAGCTGCAGGAACGGGGGTCGGGCATATGGGAACTTGTCCGGCATCTGCTGGTTACCGAACCGACGATGATGATGGTCGCTGCGGTCGCTGCTCGGCAGCGGTGGCAGATCGGGCGCCAGTGCCGTCATGAAGCGTTCCTTGAAGTTGCTGAACATGCTGGCTGGTGGCTGGTTGCTGCTTCCCTTTGTTGTGTTCTGCTCGAACCTCTCCGTGTCCTACTGCCCCTGTAGAGTGGGGAAGGGGGGCGGGTGGTGGTGTTTCAGTTGCGTTCTCGCTCACTCCCACTGACGTGGCGAGCTTGCGTTGTTTTTGTTGGTTTTTCGAATGGCTGCGAATTAGATTAGTGTGTCAGCGCGATGGGGGGCTGCAGTGGATGCGGTTACCGCCACACAGCACTACCTACATGCAGTGGAACGGCTCTTACAATCGTTGACAAGTTGGAGTTATTTTTCTATTTTCTTTTTTTGCCAGTAAAATAAATCGATTAGAATGCCAGTGTGACCGCGGACTTTTTCGATCAAATATGCCCCACATAGAAATATACCGAAATATACCGAGGAAAAATCCAGCTTAGCCCAATTAATCCACCGCTAGTTAAACAGATGAAAAACTTGAGCTAAACTCCATACAATATTACTATTTTTACTTTTATCTTTTACCACCAAGTGTTTCACCTGAAGTGTGCTTAAGCCTTTCCAGTTGGACTTCTGGTCGACAATGGGCTAAAGTTCTTATTGGCTGATCGGAGACCATTTTAGTCCGTTTTGATATTCCGTTAAATATTACTGGCAATCTTTGCCTCACAGTCCTACATGAACAATTTTATCCGATTGCTGAATCACTTTCCCACGAAATTGATTAGTTTTCAGGACTTTCTTTTGTTTGATTGCATTAAAAATAAGAATTTGTATAAACTGTAAATACCTACCCTCAAAATTAGGTAAAATACCAAACGGTGCTGGACAATGTCTTGGCATTAGGTGTTGCATAGCTCGTGACGGAATTTGAATTTACAATTTGTATGAATTTGTTTTCTCTCTTATTGCAGATCGGAGCACAGTGAGCTACGCGACGTAATCATCAAGTCGAAGGCCTCGGGCATAGCCCTGGATCAACAAAAGGTGGACCAGTACATCAAGGCCATGTCCCTCAACGGCAGTGAAAAGGTGCGAACTCTCGGGAGGCAGTTTCTGTTGACTTTTCTAACCGTTTTGCATGACTTTTTTCCTTTGCAGGCCAACACCGAGAAGCTGGCGGCCATGTGGATGTATGCCACGCAGATGGGTAGCCTGCCGCCACCTTCGGTGCGCAAGTTGACGCCTCCCTCCCGTCCCATAATGCTCATTCCCTCCGCCGCTGGAAGTGGCGTAAGTTGCTCCTGCAATGCATCAAACTCTGCCTTTGTTTATAACTGTTTTCCCCGCGCTCCTTTCAGCTGCCACCGCCGCCGCCAACACGCCTGCCCCCACCCCCACCTGGCACTGGAGCGGGTCTGCTGCTGCCGGTGCCTCCGCTGGCGGGGCACTATCGGGGCATGACGCTGCCGTATATGCGACCGGGGCCCGGTGGTTCCGTGATCTACGCCCATCCGGCCAGCCTGAGCGGCACCTACCGCACCCACAAGAGCACCAAGTCCGCGGAGCTGAATGGCCAGCGCAGGCGCCGCCGGGCAGGCAAATCGGATGCCAATCGCCGCCAGCGTCGCAAGTCCGAGGCGGATGTGCTCGAGGGATCGGCCAACTTTCAGTACACGGGCCTCGATCGGGCCATCGCTGACAGCTTCCTGGCACGCCAGGAGCAGTCACAGGCCGGCAGTCACATCGATTACTCCTCGTCAGCGTCCTCGGAACTGTACGGTGGCGGGCAGCGCGCCTCCTCCAAGACGAAGATCGTCTGTCGCGATGTGGTGATGTGAGGGGATGCACTCCTCACCCCCTTTAAATTCTTTGTACATATATGCGTAGTCGCGGGCCTGCCTGTGCTCAGCGCTAAAAAGTTTTCATTTGGAACTTTCCATGGCCAAACTTTTGTCCCCTTTCCCTTTCCCGTATTAGCCTTAAGCACTTCATCTTTATATACATATGCATATATATGTGGTACATATGTACTTGTGTGTATATAAAGCGTTAAATAAACTTATATATACATAAACCAACTGCAGTCTTCGTGTTGTTCTCCAATGCGTGACAGTCGATAGTGGCAAATATCGATACATACTTAAGCTGCATATCGATAAATGGATACCAAGAAAATACTAAATACTAACAGAAAGGAATGGCGGGGAATTTGTGGGTGAGGAAATGGACACCTTTATTTTAATTCTGGATATACACAGGCATACATAATCCCTATACAAATGGTAGAAAAATAGCACCCGCGCTTAATGGTTAAATGGTTTCACAATGGGCTCTAAAAATCCTCATCGCTGTGATGCTCCGCCTTGTTGGCCGTCTTCGGGCGCAGCGGCAGTTCGCCCGTCAGCTTCGAGATGCTGATGTCATCGATCGAGTTCAGATCAACTGTGGAAAGAGAGGGGAACATAAAGAGTAAGAGGAGAAGGATATATCCTGAGACCCACACTCACAGTCATCGTCGGCAGCGCCCATGGCAGCGCCAGTGGCGGCGCCCATGCCACTCATGCCCATGATCTCGCCCACATCCAGCTCGCTGTCGGAGCTGCCGAAGCTGCTGTCGTCGTCCCGCGAGTTGAGCATGCTATTCCCGGGCACACTGCGTCCGTTGTGTGCGGCCCGGGATGGCGCCGCTACTCCTCCCGCTCCTGTGCCAGCTCTGGCGCCGGTTCCCGTGCCCTTGCGACTGCGTCCCGTGGTGGGTCTGAGGCGTGAGGTGGCCGTTCCGGGTCGCTTCTCCTGCCGCAGCAGCTGATCCTCGTCGCGTATGTCGGGTATCTCGGCGTCCAGCCCAAATAAGCTTCTGCCATTGACGACCATCTCCACACCGGAGCCAACCCCGCCTCCGCCTCCGCCGCCGCCTCCGCCCACATCCTCATCGTCATCGCCATCGAGATCGTCGTCCTCGTCATCGTCGTCGTCATCGTCCTCGATGAGGCCCTCCGGTATGAAGGGCATCGAATTCTCCGCTGGCTTCTGCAGTATGGGCGAGGCAATGGGCGTGGCCCGCTTGGTGCGCGCCTCCAGGTGGGAGCGCAGGGCGTCGCGGACATGCAGCCGGAGGAAGTAGCGCTGAAAGAGCGCCTGCAGCTCCTTCTCGCACTCCTCGAACTCGGCCATGTGGGCGGGTCGGATCTTCTGGAGCGCCTCCAGCCGCTGCTTGGTCCGCTCCAGCTCGGCCCGCTTCCGCTGCAACTTGGAGCTGAGGGCGTTCAGCTCGACGCGACCAGCCTCCAGCTGGGCCCGGCTGGACTGCAGCTTCAGCTGGCTGGCCTGGATGGCATTCTTGAGGGTGCGCTCCACGCCGAGCAGCTCCATGGGCCGCTGGGCCTGCGTCTGGCGCGACTCCTTGTGCAGCAGCTCCTTGGACAGCAGATCGTAGAGGGCGGCGCCGCGCTGCGTGAGATCCGCGGAGAGCTCGCGGGCGCGTCGCAGCTCCTCCATCTTGTCGCCAATGTCCACCTGGTTGAGGCTGCGGTACTGGTCGCGCTCCTCCTCCTCGCGCTCCGCCTCCGTCTGGCTGGGTGCAATCAGCAGTCGCGTAATCTTCTGCAGCTCGCTGGCGGTGACTGCGGCGGCCGCGTACAACTTGCGGGGATTCAGCCTGATGGCCGATTTCGTCACAAAGAACTCCGTGGCAGAGCGCACGAGCAGCACACGCTGCTCCTCCGTGTCCACGCCGCCGGAGAGCACCGTGCCGGGCTCCATGAGGCCAGCCAGCCACTGCAGCAGCTCCGACACGATGTGGAAGCTGGCGAGGCTGCCATGCTGATTGGCCAGCGATTGCAGCGGAAAGACACGCGGAAAGCCCAGCAGCTTCAGCTGCTCCCCGAGATCTACACAAAGGGAAAGATTGTGGGCGGATGGACAAAGGTGGGCAGGGGGTGCTCTTATGACTACTCACCGCGCACATCCTTGAAGGACATTCCTGGTGCTATATGCTGGCAGCGCTTGACGCTGACCACGACTTGACCTGTGCTGCTGCTGCTGCTGCTGCTGCCTTCGATTCAATTTGCATTGTCCTCACTGTCATTTGTTGTGGTTTTCCCTCGCCAGCTGCTGCCGTTGCTGCCGCTGCCGCTGCTGCTTCCTCTTGCGACGCCTTTGTTTGGGCCAGGCCAGCACAATTCATTGAATAAGGTTGCCAGGCAACCTCCAACTCCTGGCCTCCTGGCTCCGCGCTTTGCTTCGATTCGATTCGGTTCGCTTGGGCTGCTCTTGGTCAGTCATGGCACACACGGCGGTGGCAGGGGGGCTTCACCAGGACAACCAACAGTCAAGGGGGTGGATTTACATTACACTTCTGGGTACCCCTCTGGTTGGTTCGTTGCCTTGCCTGATCGGAGCTTTTGTGTGACCCGTTGCTGTTCTGAGTTTACCGCTTCATGGCGCTCTCTCAATGCCTGAATGGCTGCTGATAGTCTCTGATTTCTGTGACTGATTTTAGTTAGCTAAAGTCAGATTTAATTAACTGCTTAGGGCATGGCTGGTTGGAGCATGTCGCTATGGTGATACTTACTGTTAAGCTGCTTAGCATTAACAATTAAAATTACAATCATGGAATTTGAGCTTTTTAGCTATGTATGTCTCTCTCATTCTGTCCTCAGTCTGATCAAAGCTGCGGGCAAACAAAATGTGCAGGCCATTGAGCTTTTTCAGTAGCTCAGTGAAAGTCCAGTTAGGTTCGCTGCTGTAAATGTGCAAAAGCGAAAGCAGGTAGCTGAAGCGAACGAGAGAGAGAGAGAGAGAGAGAGCGATCGAAAGAGAGCTTTGGAGCAGCTAGAGCGCGAGAGAAGTGCAGCAACGAAGAAGGCGGAAAGGGTAAACGAAAGAACGGCTGCTGCCGCGCGTAAGCATGTGCCAGAACCAGGTACAGTGAGTAGTGCAAATAGCGAACCATCTCTTCTTCGATGTTTTTCCACATGTTCCTGCTCCTTCTCCTTCGTTTTGCGCACCTGACTGGCTTTAATTGGCTACAAATCAATTAGTCTGCAGTCGTAATATGGGTGGAATATTTTCGTATCCTCTACATATAAATGAAGCTATGTAGAGCAGACCCACTGCAGTGAGTGCAGCGACCTCTACCAAGACCTGCGAGTTGCAGTTGCACTCACATTTAATGCTATTACAGGCGCACGCAGCGGAGCATGTTGCCTCCTTGAATGTGAGACCTGCCTGCCACATGGCGTTAATTAATTATGTTGCATGTTAGGCACCAGGTAAAGCACCTCGCGTTCACTTGATTAAAGCAACTAACTGTGGCCCAACTATCGAGTGCTGCGAGTAGCTCCTAAATGAAGAAATAATCGATATTGATTCGGTTATCGCTGGACATTGCGCTTGCTGCATTGCTGCCTAAATGGAGCAATTACAAATGTCACTGGCAAATGCTAAACCGTTTCCCGTGAGTCCTCCCATCATCATACATACCCATTGTCGTCGTCATCTTTGCCCCATCAGATGGCAGCACGACACCACGGCAAAGTTCAACGGTCGCCAAAGTGCACGCGTCAATTCACGAACAATGGCGCCTCCTGGTGGTCCAACCATACGAGGGCAGACCCCACCACATGCCAGCTGCCTGTCCTTTGTATAGCACACTGCTCCAGGCGTTGCTATAACCCGGGGAGCGATGCCACAACGATGATGGAGAAATTAAAGCTTAACGTTTAATCAAAACACTCGACACTTTGGCCGAGGCTGCAGGTTGGGCGACGATTGAGTCGCTGAAAGAACCACTAACGGACACTGTCGAAATGCCGAAGCTACAGCTGGCACTGATAGCTGCCCCGATTGTAGCTGTCCATCATGCCCCTATATCAATTACAATTTCAAGCACATGTGAAGCTTGTTTTATTGGTTTTTCTTGCAAATTTCGAACGCTTGATGTTTTTAAGCGGCTTCATTTGATGCATTTATTGGACACATTTCAAAAAAGTCGAAAATTCGTTGCTGCTGGCTAGCACAGGTCCACGCTTACACTTCACCCAAACACACACACACACACACACATGCACACACACTTTGAAGTGTGTAATAACATTTTATGGCATCGAACCATAAGAGACGTCAGCAGCAGCAGCAGCAGCAGCAGCAGCCGCAGCGTTGCTTGAACTCTCTTCGTTCGTCTTCTCATCGTCTCAGCTGCAGCTCTCTCTCTCTCTCTTCCTACGCACTCCCCAGTGCTCTGGCGAAATTTTGGCAGACGCACCCACCCCCACTTCACTCCATCTCCAACAGGCGCTGCCTGCGCCAAGCTTGGGATCAAACGTAAATTTCGCTTTGTGCAAAAAAAAAAGAGAAAAAGGAAAGGAAACGAAACGAAAGGAAAGCAAGGAATAGAAGCAAAAAGAGCAACAACAACTAGCGCGAAAGAAAAAGAAACGAATTGGAAGTGGGTGGGAAGAGTGGCTGAGGAAACTGAGAATGTGGTGGAGGGGAATGTGGGAGGCGGTGGCTGAAGCAGAGAATTTATAAATCAAGACGTCAGAAATTGTTAACGGACGCCAGCGACGGCGGCAGCTGTCAGTTGGCGTCATCGTCCCTATATGACCCCCAGCAACATCATCATCCTCATCCGCCGCTTCCTTCCCTCCTCCTCATTAGTGTCATCATTATCAGCCGCAAATGCGTTGAACTCTTCGTTGAGTTCGCTTCGCTGGCTAGCACACGTGTCGCCCCTCCTGGCCCTATCAATTTAATTGGGTGTGAAATTGAACAATTAATTGAGCTGGGCTGCTGCCGGAGGGGGGGAAGCTGCTGCTGCTGCTGCACTTTGGGCGCACCTGCAAATGTGGCATAAATGAATAATAAAATGTACTTACATATTTATGTACATATTTACATATGTACACACATACCTATTTACATATATGTATGTACATGTCACAGACAAGATGATTCCCCAAAATAAACAAAAGTCAGCCCCAGTAGCCTTTAGTTTTCCAGTTTGATTCTTGATTCGGTTTTCCAATCCCTCAGCTGCTCAGTCAGTTTTCCTTCGCTGCCAAATACACAACACTTTTACATATTTTTCAAAATCTTTGTAATTTTTAAATATTTCTGCTAAATCCAAATCGAAATCGCGGACAACATGGATGCAAATTCAAGCCCAAATTCAACAGTGAAAATAAACCAAGAGACTGGATTCAAAAATGCCATCAAGCACAATGGCACGGTGATCCGTCGGGTGCTCCAACAGCTGAACAAGCCCTCGACCATGATGGAGATATACGAACAGCTGGGAATCGACAGAGCGGACGTAAGTATGAGCGGAGGATGAGAGGCATTCGAATTCCCTTTGCATTGCATTTTGCAGCCCAAGCAACTTGGCCAACGTGAGATCATTGGCTACACCCTGAAGGAAATGCTGGACAACGGATTCATCAAGGTAGTCGATGGCTGCTACTGCCATCCCTCCTTCAAGCACGCCAAACGGCAATCCCAGCCCCAGCGGGGCCAACGTGTCTGGCGTGCACAATGGTAAAGGTGCGCCGCTCGCTCGCTCGCTCGCTCTCTCGCTCCTTCCACCACCGAAAGCACACTCTCCGATGGAAGATCGGGGACTTAAAGAGAACAAAAATCATCAAAGACATCTTCAAGTGAAAATCAAGCGTTTAAATTAATAGAAATCGTGCATTCAATTTACTTTGTAAAACACTTTCTCTTGTTGTCGTTTCAGCTGGCAGATTAGATATTTCTTTGGCATCTTTTGGTTTATTTTGGGTAAATGCGAATAAGGGAAAATACGTGCCTGAAGCTGTAACTGTGAGGCTGCAGCTGAATGACAAATCGGAAATGGTTTAGGAATGAGCATGGAGCCGGGAGGATACAACTGAAAGGGTTAAAGCTGGCAACAGGAAGAGGAGCAGCCCGTAGCTGAGGCTGGAAGCTCCATCAAGTATCAAGTATCAAGGGGTCTCAGGCGCTGTTCAGCTGCCGATTGTTATGGGTAATTGCATCCCAGTGGAAAGTGGAAAGTGAAAAGTGAAAAGTGAAAAGTGGACTATGACAATGACAATGCCTGACAAAGGGAATGTCGCTTCTGTGCTGGCTTACGCATACAGATTCGACGAGGGGCATCCTGCCGTTCGTTGCGTTACACAAACGAGGGGGAAACGGATAATTTGCTGGACGGAAGACTCTAACGATTTGGGTGTGTGTCGCTTCCAGCTGCATTCACTTCTCCAATTAAACACTTTTGTGGCCCGTTCCCCATCGAGCATCCTTGAGCGAATGTTTGTTGAGTGATTTCCAATCGTTGGCTTCTCCTCTGCCTCTGCCTCTGCCTCTGCCCCGCCTAATGGAGCACTTTCTGTGCGTATTCCCGTATCACTTACATTTGGGCTTGTGCTCCTTGTTGTTGTCTTATCCCTGGGTCATTGTCCCTCTTTAATCCACTTGAGGCAAAGCCGGAGCGGAGCGGATGATGTTTTGGGAAATTGAATTGTCAGCAGCTCCTTTTTGCCTTCCCTCTCTTCCTCTCTGTCTCCCTCTCTCCCTTTGTTTTCCCATCATCAAATGCCGAGTGGATGGGAGTTTCCCCCCCCGGCCTTGACTTGATTTTCGTTGGCGTTTTTGTCTTTGCGAGCCAGGCAGCGGCACTTCAAAATTAATTTCGACTAAACCGCAGGCAATACGGGAGTGTAAATATATATTTCTGGCTAGATATATCCGTGCGTGCGTATAACCGTTGTCTGATAATCGAATTTATCTGCTGGCTTCCCCGTTACACACCCAATGGTCTGTGTTTTAATTTGATTTTGCCCCAACGCTGCCAACAGCTGCAGCTTGTGCAACTTTCAGTGGCAAGTTGTTGTGAAGAGAGAGAGAGCGACACGAGTGCTTCCTATTTGTCCACAAACTTACTCATTTCTGGCTGGCGATGTAGCAAATTGCAATTAACTCAGATAAACACACTCGCACACAGGGATAAGCACACACACACACACACACACACACACAGAGGCACGGACACTTGTGTCCTTGCTTGGACTTCCGCCACAAATGAGACCACAGGCGGACCATTGTAGGCTTCAGCCACAAAGCATCCACACAGTCGCCACATTCCCACCTCCACCGCAGTGGGTTTTGCCATATGGCGGTCTTGGTTCTGGCCTTTAACGCTCACTAATTTAATTCTAACACACTTAAGGGCTGCCTGCGGAGGAGCTATCTTTGGCCACAAATCCCAGCAGCAGCAAATCCACAATCGACCCCAAGGAGGCGGCCAACTTCCACTCCAATTTGTTCCGCCAGCTGCGATAATATTCTAGAAATATTCCAATCTGATTCTACACTTTTGTATCTGCTCTAGCTGTGGCTCCTGCAGTCTCTGTAAATATTTCATAATCATGCTGCCAATTGTCTCGTGCCTCGAGCTTATGGGAGGAGTGCACATTGGTGGCTGGTGGGTGGCCTTTACGTGTTGCCGCACTTTCCATCTGCTTTCTCGTTTGGCCATTTTAGTGCCTTTCATTGTGCCCCCTGCTCGGCCCCCGCCCAGGCCAAGCTCCGTTATGGCAATGAAGAAATATGAAGCAGCAAATGACAAGCAACAGACACGGACCAGCAGAGCAGACACCAGACGAACTCGCTCTCCCACTCACTCTGCGTCTCCCTTTGCATGTTTTCCTCCTGCCCAGGATGGGCACCTCAGGGTCAGCTGTGATAAAGTATTTAGCGACGCAGCCTCGTTTGAGTCCAGGCCAGGGCACTGCACATGGAAATACTCGTACGTTCTGTACTCGTACGCACAATTGATGGGTTTATGCGGTGAGCGAATCGTGACATTGTAGCCTGAAGGGCAACAAAAGCCAAACAGCTTCATGGCGCATCAAAGTAGCAAGAGTCACAGAGGGTTCTAAGCACTTTTTATGCACTGCACCCAAAGAGTTTGTGGTTACTGATTGATTTGCCATAATTCATTCTTCTTTTTTTCACTTTTTGGTGTCAAGTTTTGTTCGTTGGCGCATAAACGTGACTGATTCTCCTTTTCTTTATTTGGGAAAGTTTCGGCTCCACACTCCACCTTTGCTCGGGGCCAAAGGACATCAAACACTTGGCTCTTTATGGGTTATGTGTTGCTTTCGTGGCAATTTGATTGCCCCCGTCCATTCCTTTCCCGCTCCCGCCTGTCCACTCACTGGCGCTCCTTGTCCATTGTCTCCCTGTCTGTGGCACATCCATGCCCATTCACATTCACATTTATTAGCACAACTGCGAGGACACACACACACATACAGACACCAGCAATTTGTTGTGCCCCCCAACTGGCTCGTGCCACATTTCACTTGATTGTCAGTTTCAGTTTTGGGCTTTCGAGTCGAGAGTTTTTGTTTCATTATCGCGACTGTTCGTTCGTATACTTCGCTCTCTCTCTCACTGTCTCTCCTCTGCCCACAGGGCACTCTTCGTTGGAGTACCTTGCAGTGTTGAGGGGTTCCCGAGTGCCGTGCCTGTGTTATTTCTCTGCGAAAAAAATGAACACATCCATCGACAACAGAAAACAATCAATAAAAGGAAAGCCTAGTGTCAGGGGCAAAGTTACACTTGCAGGCCCATTACTCATATGACAACAAATACGATAAGTTCCTTTGAAAATTACAGCCTAACGTAAATGATCACTATTGTCCGCTATTTGCACTACCCACTGTACATCCACAGCGGCAGCGACGCGTTGTATGCTTTGTGCATAGGAAAAGATCTCAGGCAGCGCAGTCGGCAGATGCACGGCGTAAAAGCTTCGTGTGGCTTCGGCCACTGCGAGAAGCGATGCAGCGACAGAGAAGCAACTGCGTATGTACAATGATCGCCTGTTGCAGCGGCAGAGAAGCGAGAATCGCTTTGGCTGCGAATACAAAAACACTAAACATGTGTCTGCGTGCCGAACCCTGATCTATGAACATATGTATGTACGTATGTGGCTGTGTAGGTACTTAGTTCTAGCATATATGTATGCTTACGCGCAGCAGCGGTCGTTCTTTCGTTTATCTATTCCGCCTACTTCGTTGCTGCCCTTTTCTCGCGCAGCAGCCAAGACCTGCTCCAAAGTTCTCTTTCGATCGCTGTCGCTCGCTCGTTTCAGCTACCTGCAGGGCAAAGTGCCCGTGCCCTAACGGGACATTCCGACCGTTGGCTGTGCAGGTAGTCAGTCTGGAGCTTTGCTGCTTATCTACTTTCGGTTTCGTTTGCCAAATAAATTGCAAGCACTTACCGCAGCGAACCCAACGGGCGTTATTGATGAACTCAACAGCTATTGAAAATTACATTTTACACATGTCACAGTAGATGTTCTGCTCATGCAAACTTATATTAATTATACAAAAGTTCCACAACTCACAAAACAAGATGATTAAAGATAATTTTTCAATATTCCTCACCATTTGCCAGCATGAATTCTAATATTAATTCGATCAAAAACTTGCTTGAAATACTCGTAAAATGCACATCCGGAATGCACACTAAAGTGCCGGCGGGGCGAGAAGTTCACTAACTATTACTAACTAGTTTTCCTGAAGTTCTTCAGACGATTAATTAGAGTAGTTGGCAATCAGTTTGGGCTCGAGCTTTCGCAGGGGCTTGGAATGGATCTCCAAATGTACATTTTACATTGCTGAGTGGTGGGAGGAATAGAGCAAGAAGCGAGAGAGAGAGTGTCGCTGCCTGCTGTCGCGTCTTAATCTCCCGCTGTCCACACAGCCCCCATCCCCCACGCTCTGCCGACACCTCTTTCACGCTCTCTCTCTCTCTTTCTCTCTGAAAATTGCTTTGGATTGTGTTGTCAGAATTTGCGTGCACTTTTTGCTGCCGTTTGCCATTGCGGTTGCTACAATAACAATTTCGTTGAGCGCAGTAGCCCCCGCGTCTGGCCGCCCCACGGCGCTGGCCACTGCTGACCTTGAACTTGCAGCTTGCGGCAATGGCCTGCTGCCCCTCCCTTCTGCTCTCACTCCCCTTTCAATGCCAGCGAAAGTTCTGCGGACTGCTCTTGGATTTGTTACAGTTTTTATCTACCCTTTTGCTGTTGTTTCGCTTCTTTTTTCCCCCCCCTTGTGTGTTTCTGTTTCTTTTATGTGCACGTGTTCTACGTTCCAATTGGATTTCAAAATTAATTTGTTTCCAAGCCCAATCGCAGTCCCTCTACCAGCACAGATTGAGGGGAAAACCCACCAAAATAAAAACATTCTAACCACACGAATGGCCATGGGAACACACACCCAAGAGAATGCACTTTGCCGCGTGAATTGCTCCACTTGAAGTCTAACGAGTAGAATGCAACGAGTAACGAGCTTCGAGCTGCTTTAAAGATTTTACCGCTGTCGCTGAGCCACAAAGTGTGTCCCCTCGCAAGAGAGCAATTGCCATTCGCTTTGCCATTCGTTTACCCCAAAAAACTGTTCACTTTTATGGGAACAACAAAAAAACGAGCGAGTACCTCCACACGTACATATCTCCATCGGCTTTTACTGTCGCTCTCCCTCTCCCCCTCCCCCTCCCTCTCCGGACAATCAAATGCTCAGTCGCTGAACTCAACAATCCAGCAAATGCAAATTGGATGGGGGCATCAGCACACGGAAAGGGGGCGGAGCCACATCACTGGCAGGAAAAACACTGAGGTGTCCATAATAAATGTTGAATGCGGCATGTCCATCCGCTTGTTCTATTAAGGGCCGGAGTACACACACACTCGCAAGGGGCAGTCCCGCCATCAACCTCCAGCTCTATGTGCTGCGTGCTACGTGCCCCGGACCTATTCAATTGCTCTGTCAAGCCCCGGACTGGCCGGACTGGCCGGACTGGGGATTGCGTTTATTTTCGGGCTCCGATTGTCGCTGAATTTTTCATGGTAATGAAGGGCGTAGGTTAATTGTTTTCACTGTCCGTCCCAGACAGCAGGTGGCCCCAAAGAAAAGCCCGCAGTACATCATAGCTGGAGGCGGAACGGGGGCTGGGGCTGGGGCTGGGGCTGGGTCGATCAGCTGATGGCAACGACAATCTGTGGGCCAGGGCTTGGGTGCTTGCGGCCGAAACAAATTATTGGCATTAATTTCGTGGCAGGAAATTAAAGAAACGTTTTTGCCCTTAGGCCACGCACACGCATGACGAGAGTGGGTGGGGGGGGGCTATTGTGTGCGGAGCTGCAGCCTTGACCTTAATGTTTGACTTGGCTGGGCCCTTGGCTGTTGGCCATTTTTGGGCTGAGAACTGTAAGTGATTTTTGGCTCTCTGTGGGAGAGAAAATCATTGGCAACTCAGTCAGATACGTACAGTTGTGTGTGTGTGTGTGTGTGTGTGTGTGTGTGTGTGTGATACAGTTAGACTCAAGTTGATTGCCGCTGAGGCTGAGCTTCAGTCGAATGTGTTCCATGCTCAAGGAGAATCCTCTTGAGGCAGGGACCAGCCTCTGCCTCGCATTCAATGATGGAGTGGCAGCACGGACTTGGGGCTTCAGTTCGGGAAACTAAGCAAAGAACTCACTCCACGGAAATGTCGAACTAGAACAGAAACAATAAATAAATAAATAAATGCAAAAGTTGCTGCAAATGTAAAGCATCTTGGCACATTGATGCTGCCACGAAGGGGGTAAATAATTGTAACAGCAGGCCAGGGCTTGGATTGGGTCATAAAGCAACTATATAAGGAGGTCTCGTCGGCAAAAATAAGCAGAACTTGCGAGTGCAAAGTGCGAGTGAAAGGGGTCTCGCCGTAACCTTCCGCATTGACAAGCAAACGAGCACTGAAAATAGGCAGAAGTAGCGAGTAACTCTGCCACCGACGAGACCTCCTTATATAGTTGCTTCATGGATTGGGTTCAATAAACAATTGCCCGAAAGACTCTTCGAAGTATTTAGGAGAAGGGGAGCAGCATTCACCCTCGTTAGATTTTGCATCATGAAACAAGAGCCGCAACGGAAATGCCCGTCGAATGTCTCGCACAGATGCACAACAATGAAAGTGAATGACTTTTGTGTTCGTAATTGCTGGCAAAGTGTGCAAGCGAATGGGAGGTGGCCCCGGCACATGCAGCATTCAATGTTGTTGTGTCCTGGCAACCCCCAATCAGACATTGTGCAACATTTATTCCGGGAACTCCTGCCACAAATTGATGGACTTGCAGGGAACTTATGGCAAGTGCTTCCGATTAGGCAGCAATTCGTGGGAGTAACTCGTTAGGGCAGTGTTGCGATTGGCTGCCTCCCGAAAGTGAAGTTCAGCAACAAACTTATTGCCTTGGCCCACTCGCAATTCCACACCCAAACCCACGCTCAGCCAGCGACAGAACTGGATGCAGTGGGAGTGCGAAATTTGCATATGCGGAACGCGTCTACGGACTGGAATTCAACTCAGTTTTGTGCATTAAAGCGGTGGCAAGCCCGCAGCTCCCCGCGTAATTACAGAGTCTAGAAAATTGCCAACATTCATTGCATACTTTTCGCCGCATGCTGGCGCAGAATACGCATACGCCACGTGGGCCAAAATGGCAGAAAGGCCACGATGTACCTGTGTGTGCGTGTGTGCGTGTGTGCGTGTGTGTGCTTGTGTGTGTAATATGCAATATTTATTGAGCAAAATTCATTTGCCACTTAAATATTTCAACACACTGCGCAAAGAGGGCGAAACAAACCTCTGAGACGGCAGGCAACTGCGACCGTTCGTGTGGCTTTATGACAAAACCCAATGCTGTCGTAAAAATTCAGCACCTCAAGGACTCAACCCAGAGCATCTCTGGCTGCAGCACTCGGGGCAGCGACCATTGGCAAGCTTTGCGCACATTTTTGGGAGCCAAAGTTATGTGCAGCACACAAAGAGATGAGGGCTGAGGGCTGAGGCAAGTGCTGCCCAGAGCGACAATGTTGAATGGCAGCTGCAGAGTTGCATTAGGGACAAAAGTCAACAAAGGCAGGCGCAGAGCAGAGAGGGGAATGCATGAAAGGGAAGCAAAGCAAAGACAGGGGTAAGTGTGAGTAGGAATGGCAGAAAGAATAGCAAAAGACAAGAGAATAACGGACAGCAGAGCGACGAGAGACAAGTGGGAGCGGGACTGCAATGGACAGAGACTGGCAGGGGAAATCATACTCTCACACAGACAGGACTCAAGACAGGACTCCACATCCATGTGCACCTGCAGGATGGTGGCATGGCTGTGTGGCAGTGTGGCAGTATGCCAGTTGAGAGCGCAAGTGCGTCGTAAATAAATAAGCTGCATGATGCCAATTGATGCCAGCTCCACTTCCACTTCCACTTCCACTGCCCCGGCAACCGGGGGGCTGGGACAGCTTGTGCTTTGGCTTTGGCTTCGGCTCCCCCCTAATTAGAATACATTCTGCAGCTGCCAACGCAACAAAGTGCATGTCAACAGCGCCCCAAGGGAGTGGATGATGTGCGGGTGGGCCATGAAATAAATGCAATTACCATGGGAGGAGCAGCAGCTCGGGAGACTGCAGGCAGAAGCCTCAGCCGGACCGCTGTCCAGCCAGCTCCAGGGTAAGCTCAAGTCGAAGGGATTTATGTTGTGGCCAAAGCAAGTGGCAAGGCTCTTGCCTCGAGTGTTGCAGGAGAGTGAGGAGGAGCCTGCCCCACCGCCTGAGCGTGTGGGTGGGACACCCTGCCTGAAATCAAATGCCACTGTGCAAGGACAATGCCACACCACAGCCTGGCTCCTGGCTGGGTGTGGGGCTTCGCTTTGGCTCCCAATTTTGCGCAATTACACGCTTCGGTTGCACCAGTCGCCCGGTGTTCGGTGCTCGGCGCTCAGCCAACAACCAGCAAGCACCAATTAGTCATTGGCCGCTGCAGCTGTAATGCAAGATGCAACACGTGTCCCCCCGCCCACTCCAACTGCCCCTCCCCTGCTGCTGCTGCTGCTGCTGCTGCTGGGCCTGAAAGTGAAAATGGATGCCGAAACCTGTTGCTGCCAGGCAGCTCTGGCTCAGGCTCAGGCTCAGGCCTGTTGTGCGGAGGGGGGTTGCTGTAATTAAGTAGACTGCATTTTTCACTGGCCCAAGGACACGTCTAAAATGTCCAGCGAGACCCTTTTCGACTCGTATTTCCGAGAGGCCTTTCGTTTTTTTTCTAAATTATTTATGCCCAAGGGTTCGGATTGCAGATGAAGCCGGCCACAGTCGGGCACAAATGCCCTTCGATCCAGGGCTGCTGGCGCACAGTTAACAATCTTTATAAATTCCCAGCGACAGGAAAGGCAGTTGAGGGGCAAGAGGCAGCGAACGAGAAAGAGAAAGAGCAGTGCCCAGAGTCGCAGCTAAAGCGGACAGAGCCAGTGGCCAGACCGCTTCTAATTGACAGGATGGCAAAGTTTGCCAGGAATTATGGCCGGCAATATGTTGGCTCGGCCCAGAGTTTGCTAGCGGATCCGGGCTGGCGGGCGCTTAATTCGACAGCCTCGAAGATTTATAAGACTGAGGGGAAAAAGCCCTGATGGATGGACAGCCACAGCTTCCAGCTTCCAGCAGCCAGGCACTGGCTTGGAAGGTTCCAAATTCATTCCAGTCGCTCCCTGTCCAGGCCTGCACTTCAAAACCAGCCCAAAAAAACATTCAATTATGTACAAATGTGTGTAAATATGTACGTACATTCGTTCGTACATTTTGTTGTTTCCCGTCCGAATTCAATTAGAATTTGCTGATTTGCTGGCTGATGTTGTGCGCTCCGATCCGCCCAAACTGGTGAAAGGTTCGCTAATTAGGAGCGAACTTTAATTTGGTCCCAGTCCCAAGTGGCACGAGTATCATAACCATAATCCCAATCAGCGTCCGAGGTCACACACAGGCTCTGGCTCTGGCTCCGGCTCTGGCTCTTGATTCCGGACAGTCCGCTAATGAGATTCGGTTTCGGTGTCAGTTTCGTAACAACGCGAATGGACAGCAAAGGGACAGGACTCGGCAGAGCTCCAGCCCTGACATTGCCCGGCCATTTTTCATTTTTCATTTTTCAGCGGAAATTGAGTTAAATTTCGAAAAATAATTAACTTGCATTGTTTTTGACATTCTGTTTGGTTCATTCATTATTTGGATTGTTAATTTGGTGGTTTCCACTGGCTAATGAGGGGGGCAAACCGGAGAGAGGGCCGCTCCAATCCATGAACAGAGGGATGAGGCAAGGACTATGGAGTTGACTGCGCCTGCAGCTAGTGTTACTCCACCGACTCCCCAATTATTGGGGATTATCCCCTATGAGCGCTACTCTTTCCCCTTCAAATTTCCACATAATTTCCATACATTTTCTTCTTTCGGACAGTCCGCTAATGAGATTCCTTTGTGGTGACAGTCTGCTCGATTCCTACCGCAGAAAGCAAATTGAATTACATTCGGTGTATAATTAACTTTTATTGTTTTGACAGAACTCATTTTCCTTTGACATATTTAAACTGTCAGCTGGGCGGTTTTTACTGTTATTGCGAGAGCGTGCAGGTGCAGGTGCAGGTGTCGGAGAGCGACGACTCCAGGGAATTGCAATTGGCATTTGGTGTGTCAGTATGTACATGCATATATTACTGGCCTATTCAGTATTCCTATTTTCCTTCTTCCTTTTCTCATTTTGCCATTCCCCATTCTCGTTCTCCGATTTATGTTTGGTTCGATCGGGGGAATCAGCAGGTTGCAACCATCCAGCCGAACCACAACCGGGCCGAGACGAACAAATGCACTTGCATTCGCCAATCGAACATGTTGTGTTTTGTTCGCCAGTAAGCGTGTCGCACGCGATTCTAGCCAGCTCATACTTGACACGAAAAACTGAGTCCAGCCTGAGCGCTCTTGTGGTAAAATGGTCTCAACAGTGACAGCAGTTTATTGAAAACATTTGTAGTAGGTGTATTAGGAATTGCCTTTCCATTCAAATCCCACACAGGGCACCAAGTTGTTTTGAGAACATGAGTCCGAAATGTTAAGCAGCATATGCTGCTCATACTTCACACGCAAAATTGAGTCCAAGAGCGTAGAAATGCACTGCTCTTTGGTTTGATCGAACCGGTCGAACGGCGACTCGAGCCACTGGGCTATGGAAAGGTATGGACAACGAGGGCAAATCCAGCAGCACAAACGGCATGCCATACGAACCTCACCTCACATTATACACCCATTTTTCATGATTTTAGTAAAAGTACAATAATCACAGCTTTTTATGAAAAAGGGTGAGCTTGGACTTGAGTGCATTACATTTTCGGAGGCGTTTATCTGCTTGTCCATACCCTTTTTCGACTTAACAGCATAAATGCCTAGCCACATGTGGCCGAGCAACATTTTGACGGACCAGCAACATTGGCAGCCAAGGCGGGCGTATTTGAAACGGCCTTGCCGCCCCATTTCAACTGCAACCAACTGAATGAAACGACATGTCGAGTTTTTTTCTGAATTCAGAAAATTACGCTGATTTCCCACTACAACAATATCCATATTGATATTCTCGCCACACCAAATTATCACCAAAAAAATAAGTAAATCAAAATATTTGATATACATTCGACGACATCATCGATGTGTTGTGCAGCGTTTTCAAACGTCAAACGGTTTTTTGGTTTCGAACGGTAAAGTCGCGGGTGGCGGACGGACGTTTCGGGCGAGCGACCGGAAAACTCTACGAAAACCGAAAAACTGCAGACAAAAACAGCAGCAGCAATAGCAAACAGCAACAATAACAACAGCGACAGAAACCACTCACATCGGAACGTGCAGCAGCGCGCGATAAGAACCGCTAGCAACAATAATAGTACGAACGTTGACGTTGACTTTTGATTTCGGCGGCGACGACAACGACAACGACGACGGCAGCGGCAGCGGCAGCGCAGCAGCAACTAGTGCAACGTGTACGTGTGTGTGTGAGTGTTGTGTTTAAATCTTTGCAATTCCCCGCCCCTCTTCGCCCGCTGGGCTGCCATGGGAAAACGTGTTTCAAAAATACATTTAATACTATAATAGTTCTGAGTTAACTTAACTCTCTTTTTGTGTTGTTGCTTAGTTTGTTGTTGTGGTCGTTGTTGTTGTTGTAATTGTATCGTAAGAACTGTTGTGCGTGTGCGTCTGTGTGTGCGTGTGTTCTGTTATTCTTTTTTGTTCTGTGACCTTTTTTTTGTTGTGCTTTGGTTGGTGACCAGCAGAGATACACAGTAAACAAAACACAGAAGAGAGGAGATGCTCGTGTACACTCAAAGGTAAGTTCCACGTTCCACGTTCCACGCTCCACTCACAGTTTGCTGGCATTCTGCATTCTACAAAATACGAAATACGAAATACCATTACAAATTCCCTAACCAACACAACTGCAGAAACACCAAGCAAACAGAGCAGCGACGTCGAGATACAGAAAACTGCAAGAGTGATCTTCTTGAACGGCGCCCGTCGCGCCGGCAAAAGGAGCGAGCGCTAGGGCAAAGAGAGAGAGAGAGAGAGAGAGAGACAGACAGCAAGGGAAGGGCCAGCCACAGAATGTGAGAGAGTGTGCGGGGGGAGAGAGCGCGCCAGAAAGGGAGAGAATGATCTCCAGCAGCAGGCAGACAGGCAGGTAGTCCCAAGGTATACCCAACCATAAGGTGGCGTTGTCCGAAAGAGCTGCCTCAGCTTGGCAACATTTCATGGTTTGATTGCTTTTGCGAGCGGGTGTGCCCAACCTCATTGCATGTGCTCCTTGGGCAGGTCGCGGCCCTTCGCGTGTGTCGCTCTGTGCTGCTGCTGCTGCTGCTGTTCTCGCTCCCACTCTCTTTGTTGTTTTTCTTGTCGAAGTTCGTTCTCACTCCCTCTCCTGCTGTTTCTGTGGAAAAGGTGCACGAAAGATTTGCAAAAAGCCAACCCATAAGCAATTCCTTAGCCTGCCTCTGGCCCAGCCACCCAACCTCTGGGTTACCTCTGCCTGCCATTTTGCCGTCGTTAACTACCCATTCCAGAGCCCAGCGCCAGTCTCCTGCCTCCTGGCTGACCTCCCCCCACCGCATAAACTAGACGACGGCGTGTGGGTTGCCGCTTCTTCATCGATATCGAAATTGTATCTGCCGCACGCTCTCGGCCTTCAGTGGGTTAATAGCCAAAAAGCTTTGCTTCCTATTCCGTTCTGCTATTTGTTTTGGTTCGTGTGCTGCGTGGGTAGAAGGCCAAGGGAAGGTAGAAAGGGGAGGGCTTGGCACGGCCTTATGGCCAAATTGCTTCTGCTGTTTGCGGTGATAACGGGCCAAGACTGACTGCGACTGCGACTGCGACTCCCGTCGAGCTTCGTTCCGACCCCACTAGCACCGCATTCCAGCGATGTATCTGCAAGATACTTGCACACAGCCCCACAGCGCATTCCCCAGAGCAGACGGCGGGTGCAGTTGAGCGCAATCTTGTCTAGAATTTCAATACCAAACGAAACGCTCAGCGCTTTGACAGCAGAGGGTCGAAGAATGGCAAGGACGGAGACGGAGACAGGGACGGGGCAACCATGGAGGCAAGTGAGTGGAAACTGCAGCCCAAAGTCAAAGGCAGCAACGAGAAAGGGTGCTAAAAAATGTACATAAAATATTGTGCATATCTTTAAGCCAGCAACGGGCTGCACATAGTCACAGTTTGGGCACCAAGAGGCTGCCCCGCTCCACGAGGAATAGCAAAAATCAGCAACAGAACTGAACTTTACATTTCTCAGGAGCAACTTTTGACAGTCCTTAAGGTTGTGCCACAATCAAGCCTTAGCCCCGCCTCATTCCTTTGCTGAACATTCTCTGTGAGCTGCGAGCTGCGAGCTGCCAGCTTGTGGTGCTTCATTCAAATGCATTTCCATGCAGCGCAGAGTCGTTTCCATTCCCCAAGCTACTGGCTCAAGTTTAGTTTTTCACTCTATTGCCACAGGACATTTGTAGCCGAGTGTCCGAGGTGCATAATTATTGTATGCACATTACAATGGCTGCAGCAACGACCTCACAGATGTGCAGTCCCCCCCCGGTGAGCCACAGCGGGACATTATGCTCCGCAAAACTCTTTTTTTTGAGGGCACGACGAAGAAAGGCGACAACAATGGGGCCAGGGGGTGGCCCGCAGTTGTTTCCTTTGAAGGGTCTCCTCTCGCTGCTCGGCCATGCCAGACTGCAGATTCCATTCTGGCATTCGGCTTGTGGGCCAACTGGCAGAACAATGGCCCACAATTTGCCGCCTTTATTTATGGAAAATTTAAATTAAACTGATTAATTAAACAGCAAACAGAGGCAGCAGCAGCAGCAGCCAACAGAGATTCATCAAATAAATAATACAACAAAATATTGTAAGCCCGAGCTGCTGGAACTTTTGTATAACAATTTCTGTAAATTATTCGCGTTAAATTGTGTGTTTTTCTTTTCAACATTCAGCATTCGGACGGGTCAGGGGAGAGCCACAGGGGCGGGGCGGGGAGGACAGACCAGTTTCAGCTTTCAGACTTTTGTCGTTCAAAAATCTCTCGGGCAGATTTCCGAAGCGTGAAGAGAGCCGAGACTGAACTCAAAATCAAAATCGAAATCGAAACAGCTGTTCCACGCTCAGCCAACCCGATGTGCGGCTGCTGCTGTCTCGAGCGATCTCAGATCGCAGCCAGAGCTCCCGCTCTTGGGAGATTGAGAGTTTCCACTGCCAGAGGAGGGTACTTTCGATTCAAACCATGAAACTAAGGAAAGGATTGCAGCCATTAAAGAACTCACCCAAAATGCTAATTATGAGCGCCATTTGAGTGCTCTAAACTGCCTCCAGTTTGTGGCAGTTCGTTCTCAAACCGAGACTGCGACTCGGACTCGGACTCAGACTTGGACTCTGTATCTGGTGGCTGGTCTCTGGTCTGTGTCTCTGTCTCTGTGGCTGGCTTGTGACGCTTTTGCTGGCTGTGACGCTCACTCAAGGTGACGTAATGCCAACGCCTAAAGTGGCTTTTATGCGCTCCAACAGATCAAGTATCAATTACAAACAAGCAAAAGCGAGCACATTTGGGGTCAGGGGGAGGCAGCAGCACCAGTCCGAGCTCCAGCTAGAGCTCCTTTAGACCGAAATAAGTCTCGGGCGAGCATCGAATTCGAGGCGCTAAAATGAAGCGCAAACAGAGCGAGGCACGCAAACACTTAGACCCTTCCTTCACACACAACAAAGACACCAAGAAGATACAACAAATATGCACCAAAAATAGCGAAAAGTAAAATAAATTCGCACAAGATAGTTTCCATCTGGGATAGAGCGATTCAATTTGGATTACTTTTGGCCATGGGTCTGTATCAAAACACACAGAAAAATGGTGTAAGAAAAGGTATTCATGTGCACATTTGATATTCGGTGAACTTATACAAAACATTGGAGAATCCACGCAATAAATTAAATGAACAGCAAATATATTTTATTTCGATTCTGTTTAATATTTAAACACGTGAACGCAATTTCCACTCTCGGATATTTGCATAAACATTCAAAGCGAAGTGCGAAGTGCGAAGAGCTTTCTTCTCCTCCAATCGATGCTCAGTGTGGAGAGCTCCGAGCTATCCCACAGATTCAGTTCCTGGGCCCTGCAGTTCTTTGGTTAAACTAAAGCTGTCTCTGGTGCTCTCCTCTTGAAGTGTTACCCCCCCCCCGAAAGAGCGTCGCCCTCAGCATCTTTGACGACAGCAGCCAGAGGATATCAGTTTACAGTTTCAAAAAATCATTGAAAGCTGCAACTGGGCGCAGCTTCTGTTGCCCTTCGCTGGCCACTGTCTGTGGCAGACAGCTTGGAGCAGCTGTCACTGACCAGAAGCCCTCCCCTGCAGCCCCTGAGCCACTGACAACCTTCAGCCTCGGCAGAATCCCAAATTCAATGTTAATCACGCCAACAACAAAGAGAGAGAGAGAGAGAGAGAAAAACTAGAGAATAAAAAACGGTGGCAATAACAATTCGCACTCGAAATGTAAATAAACAAAAAGCAAGCGCAACAAAAAAACCACACACTGAGCGGGGAGAGGGGAGCGGGGAGCGGGGAGTGGAAGAGCAAAACATTTGTATTGTATTTATTTGTTTATAAATTGCTACAACAACACTAATTGGCAGATTGGCAGCAGCTCCAAAAAAACGGAATGCGAATGGGAATCCGAATCGGAATCGGAATCTGGGATCCAGCAACATGAGCGAACTTGCCGAGAGTTGGCGACGTTCTTTAGCGCCTCTCGTCAATGTCGCCGAAAGCAAAGCAAAAAGCAAACAAAAAGTAAGCAAAAAAAAGAATCTGCTGTCGATTGCTGATGGAATATTCTTAAAACAAAATTCAGCATTCAAATATATTCGTTCCAGTGCGAAGATGTTCTGCGAGTGATGTTCACGTGTTCATTCTCGGATCTACAAGCGATGGATATGCCAATGGTTGCGAGCGAGTGGGAACAGGTTTCAATTGTTCAAATCGCTTTGCTAAAATGTATTCCAGAGCATATTCCATCGTTCTGTATAACAGACCTAAAGTTGAAGCCTTCTCCTTTTCCACTCCACTTGAAGCATTTTTCTAGAGTATTTTCTCTTCGACATTCGCCGCATTTCGATTTCGCTCTGCTTTATATCCAGCATTGAGGCACCCCCGAGCCCCAACCCCCCACCCACTACCCCCATCCCCCTACCCCTTCCAGCCATTTGGCTTTCTTTTGTTTGTGTTCGTTTTGGTTGTTGTCTTTTATTGTTGTTGGCGCTGCTGCTGCCTATTTGCACTTTGCCGCCGCTTATTTGCCTTTCAACTTTGCGACTTTGGTGCCTCGAGTTCATGCGCGGCCGCCCGCCCCTCCACGCTCTGGCCCTGCAAAGTCGTGCAAGCAAATGCTTAAAACTGAACTTTTCAATTCAATTTTCATTAAACAACAGACTGTCTAATGCCGACCATCCATCCGAAACGATTTCCAGCAATCTAATGCACAAAAGAACTGTGGCCCCATGTGGGGGTCAAGGGCGTCACGGGGTCAGGCCCGGGACAAGGGAAGGACAAGGGACACCCAAAAATCTGTTGGCTGGAGACAAAGCAAATCTTGCAACTCGAACTATTCCTTCAGGATTCCCACTCGCTCTCAACTCGCTGCGGAACGGAATGGAATGAAACGCGCGCAGTCAGCTGTTTCGCCTCTCGGTTCCGTTTCATCCCCATCCTAATATTTATTGCTGCTCGGATGCTCGCTCTCGGCATGGGGTGAATGATTAGCCACTAATAAAAAGTTTTATGGCTCTGCTTATCATTATGAACTGATGATGATGTTCCCCGATGATGAGTGAATTTCTCCAATGCGAATAAAGCCATCATCGCGTCGATTAGCCAAACAAATCGAATGTTTCCTCTTCCCATTTATGCGGAAATCCACAACCACAGTGGGGGGCGATCGCTCCCAGATATTCTACATTTATTAGATACAAAATGTGTCTGCTGCATACTGGAATATCTCTCGTTTGTTTAACTAACGAATTACAAATTCCATTTTCATTTCCATTTCCATTTGTTTGCACAGTTTTCTCCCATAATTATTTCCTTTTGCTGTGTAATTATGGAGTCAGAGAGCTACTTATTGACCGATAAATACGCCCCAAAGGCTGCAGCTGAATGGACAATATACAATATCAATATTACGATTAATGCCCCAGCAAAGGGTCAAAATGTTTCGATCCAAAGTGTGTCTGGGCAGAGAGTTCTTTCTGCAAAAGATAAACCAACATTTTCTCTTGCTTAACCCGAAAAAACTGCACAGATCTGTGGACAATTATGTCTCTAAATATTCAAAAAGATTTCAATCACTTTCGTTTTAATCCCGCCCCAGTTGTACCCCTACTCTTGCACTTTTTCCTATTCCCAATCCCTGGCATTGAGTATCAGACTGTCATTGGCTCCATCTGAGCAGCTGCTCTGACGCTTATTTCCAGTTCTGTCTGCTGTCTTAGTTCGGGAACACACGCTTTTTGTTGCAAAGATTTCTACAATTTTAATTTGTGAACAATGGAAAAGAGCAAACTGTGTGTTTGCCCACATAAATGTTGAAGGAACACATGTGCTGTGTGTCTGTGGAGGCATGGTCTGCCCTTGCCCGCCATCTGATCCGTGATTTATTTATGGGCGATCCGTGACAGACAGGTGTTCGTTCAAGGACTTGCCGCGTAAATGGCCAAACAAATTGCAAACTTCTGGGCTTCAAATATTCATTTCTAGAGACTTCTTCACTCGAGTGATGAAAACATAAACGTGTATGTAGCCTCAGTTTTGGCTTACAATCTGTGAGTCTGTCTTTCGCATCATCCATTGCCAGTGCTCTCCGAGAGCCTTGGCTCATTTTCTAGAGCAGAAAATGATTTCCAGCACACAATATCAAAGACAAAGAAACGAGTGTAAGTTATTTGAAATATTTATAAATTACTTGATTGTCTCATTGTGTTTGCTATTTGCTGACTTTGAGGACTGAGAGCTGTGAGATGGGAGCTGGGAGCTGGGAGCTGTGTGCTGCCACGATAATAAGTTGTAATCGGCAACTAAATCAGTTCAGTGGCAAAGTCGACAACTCATTGTGTGCACAGAGGCTGAGGCAGAGACTCGCTCGCTCTCCCCCCCTCCCTCTGGCTCACTGAAATTATGCATATTGGATTCATATGATGACGATGACGATGACGTTGCCTGAAACTAATGCCACATATGTACATACATATGTACATGCTCGCTTCAGTGCATATCACATTAATGAGCAATTTGTGCATAATCATAGAGCACAAGCCGCCAAAGCCCCCAAAAGCCACACGTTGCACAATCACAGTGCAACAACAGCAACTGCCGCACACTCAGAACAATTGCTGGCCATCCCCCTGCCCCCTGCCCCGTGCCCCGTGCCCCGTGCATACATATCTGTGGCAGACGGGGGAAAGCTCTCGCAGTGCTGCTGAAACTTTTCACATTAAGAAATATCCGAGTTCGAGTGGAAGTTGTTCCCTTTATGACGGATATTTCTGTCGGTCTGTCCGTGGTTTCCGCTGCACTTTATCACTCTTAATCGATATGCAAACACAAGCGATTGTGATTCCATTTACAACTCGCAAGTAGATACTGGAATGGAAATGGAATGCAAGTGGGGAATACCCGGCTAGAAGCTGCTGTTACCAAGAGGAGTCCAACTGCTTCCGCTGGCATTCAATGGCTGCACTCGGCACTCGGCACTCTTGGCTCTTGGCCCAGTTGCACTTCCCGTAATCGTTCCACTTGCAGCCTGGCTGAGTTGCGGGTTGATTTGATTCGATTCGATTTGATTTGATTTGCGGTTCCATTCAAATGCCACCGGCCGATATCGGAGTGTGCGCTGTAAATGAGCAAACAATTGCGCTTTGTCAAATGACATAATCCCCCTCTATAAATATTATAACAACAGTTGTGGAATTGAGTTCCATTCGTTGTTGCTTGCTTTTGCTGCTTGCTGTTTATTGATGTGTCATGAAATGTAAGTCGCTGCAGCTACATATCTACAGAGGGTTTGGGTTTGGGGGGTGTGCAAGAAGAACTCCACAAGAATTGTTCTAATAATTCTTTTTCCATTTTCCTATATGGCCATATCGTTGCAGATCAAGCGTGCACATTTGTACATACATACTTACACACACTTACATATGTATGTACATATTTACATACTTATGTCGAAGTATTTACGACGCAGACAGAGCGCAGACACATCGCTTTATCGCGTGGGGGGATCTCGGGCTTTGGCGCTGGCTTCGGCTCTCGCATGCTCCGATCGCTGATCTGCTGCTGTGTGTTTCGGGGGTTGGTGGCGAGGCGCACACTGCCGAAGCCCCGCAAGTGCGTTCAGCAAAGCAGAAAAGAAAACAAAAAGAGAAACAAAAACAACAACAACAGCAACAGCAGAGAGCGTCAAAGCGGCAGAGCAAGTGCCGTAATCGGAGATGGCAGGCGGGCAAGGGACAGGCAGGCAGGTAGGCGGCGGGGCAGACAGGCAGCATCTTCACTTGAGTTTTTGCGAGCTTCCATCTTCCATCATTCGCAGCCACAAAAAGCAGGAAGTAAATCTCTCTCCTTTGCCTGCAAAAGAAAGATTTACGATAAATAATTATGATAATGTGGCTGGCTGCCATGGGGGGAAGCAGCAAAAAAAGAGTCTCCGCTCTGTGCTCTGTGCTCTGGGTCGATGCTTGGGCAATGATGCAGCTAAATTGTGCAAGTGCTGGGGACAGGAAGGAAGTGTTGCACTTGTTAATGCTCTCTCACGCCAGCGCAGAGATGCAGCGACGACCCGCAGCAACACCTTTGAATGAAAAGAGAGACAGAGACAGAGGCAGAGGCAGAAGCGAGGCCAAAGTCCAGTAAAGCGAAGCTGTTGGAGCGCATTAATGCCCGAGGGCTGGCTGTAGGCGTGGCAACAGCAGCAGAACCGAACCCATCAAAGCAGCCGCAGAATAAGATGTTTTCCCGCTCGCCATTTAATCAGTTAAATATTCAAAATGCCATCGGGGGAATCTTTAGCCAGAACTGGCGGGGGTCTAAGCTACATTTGAAGGGAACTAGTGCCATTTTATGACCGATGGAACGTTTTTCCCCTGAAATAAACGCAACAGCAGCAGACAGAGGGTTGCCATCTCTTATCTCAGTATTCCCCCACTGAACAAAGCCAACATTAGTAGCTGCCCAAGGTGTCTCCAGTGTCTCCTGTGTCCAAGTTTGTGCTGCTTTGCCCTGCAATCATCACTGAGCCTGGACTGGGGGCACTGCAGCACTCCAGGACTGCTCCAATTGTTCGTTTTACATTTCCATTTTGCTCCCTTTGAGGGCATTGTTGAGGGGGCAGGGAGAAACAAAATATCTTTCAATTTTAATAGCCCTTTAATCGAAGCATAAATATGTACAAGCAAATGCTTGACGAGTCTTCCTTTTCAGAGAATCCAACAAACTTGAGTAGGCTTTCGGCTCGGGTTCGACCCAGCTGTGTTCTGGCTCGCCTTTCGGTTGTACATTTCATTTGTGTCCGTCCGTGGACGTGTTCGTGTAGACACTCTTCAATTTCGGCAAACTTGGCGCAAAAATAAATGCACAAATGGAGTGTGGCCCGAGTGGAAGGCGGGGTGGGGCGGGGTCTGTGGCGGTGTGGCGGTTGCACTTTGGTGACATTTGAAGAGTGCAAATAATTCCTGGAATTGTTCACATTCCCCAATTATTAATAATACGCGGGGCTTGTGCCCGCAGTCGAAATGTGTACATTCTTTCAATTATTGTACATATTATGTACATACTTTCGCCTGTCACTGGGGCAACATCTGGACATTTCATCTCTGCCCAACATTTCTGTGTATCTTTGTGTGTGCTTACTTTTCAATGTTTCTCTGGGTTTTCTCGCTCTGCAATAAACACAAAAAATACAAATTTCATGCGAAAATGCCAGCACATAAAAAGAGGAAAAAGACTTTCAACATCAAAGGTGAGTTTTCCCTGTGAATTATGCTTGGGAATTAGCAGTTTGTGCAGCAGCTGAATGGGGTAAGGGAATAGCGAGCCAGTTTTAATTGTGTTAAATGCGTTTAACTAGTTTTAAATAGTTTTTGTTGCATGAATTAGTGCTGCTGCCGCTGCTTCCGCTGCTGCTGCAAATAGATCCTTTATGCGAGCTGCCAGCCATTTAGTTAAATTACTTTCGTGGTTTACGCCAACTTTTTACTGCAGAGTTATGTTGGAATTTTGCACAGGTATTGGTTACGCTTTGAGAGCTCCATTTGAGCCTGATTAATTGAATTAGTCGCTGTAATATTTGTTCGAAATTCTTTGTTTCATTTGTTGTCAATTAAACATTAAGGCAAGGGCTGCTGTCACTAATTTAGTACTGCTCTTATTTATTCCTTCATGCAAAGTAGTTCGATTGCGGCACAGCATTCGGTTCAATGCCAAGCCTGGAGTTCCGGAATCGTTTCATCATCGTTTATCTCGTTACTGGGAATGCCGCCTGTGGCTCCCCCCTTGTTACACTCCACCCCCCCTCTCTGGCACACACACACACGACATTGTCACTATCTTGGCAGGCTATTAGTGTGCGTGTGTGTGTGTGTGTGTGGTGTGCATTATGTGTCGAACGATTATCATCTCAGCTTGTTCTTTCTTTTTCTGTTCTGTTTTTGCCCCCCCACCACTTGCGGTCGTGCGGGGGGAGCACAGCGAAAGTGGCGCCAGCACATTGCGGCCCCTCTTTGGGTTGCTTTTGTTCGTTAATAAATGTTTGTTTGCTCATTATTGGCTTATTACACTGGAAGCAACATTTAGAAATTGTTCCTTGAGGTGTTGAAATTTGCATTCCACATAAATCCCTGACCGCTCATCCAGAAAAGTATTATTCGAATATTTGATAATGTTTATTAAGCCAAGAAAATATTGTGATGTGCGAAATCTGCAATCCACTCATGTCTCGCCTTGTTCCCTCGTTCCGTTATTTCCCCCTTCTTGCTGTACCGTTATTCCCCTGCATTCGGTGCTGCGCTCACACACATGAAGCAACTATAAAGGAGGTCTCGTCGGTGGCAGAGTTACGCGTGGCTTTTCCTAATTCTCAGTGCTCAGAGAGCCCTTTCACTCGCACTTTTTACCCGCACTATTTCCTAATTTTTGCCGACGAGACCCCCTTATATAGTTTCTTTATGCTCTCACCTTTCTGTTCCGCTGCCCACGCACCTTCGATGCCGTTATCCCCTTCTTGCTGTTCTTGCTGTTCCCGCTTCCCCCTATGTGCGCATTTATTCCCCCCAACTCCACGGCAAATGAATTAACTCAACTCGCAGTATGAAAACTTTTGTGTGAAATTGCTTGGAGAATAAGTTTTTGTTGCGAGGGAGAGAGAGAGATGAAAACTGACACAATAACTTGATATGTTGGCTAAATACTTTATGGAGCTTAATGGCACGATGAGGGGATGAAGGGAACGAGTGGTTGCAGGGGTGTTGAGCGGGTAAACGGGTAAAAGTGTGGCTGGGGAGGGGAGAGAGGCAGAGGCGGAGGCTGGGGCTGGGGCTGGCGAAGTGTGACAAGATGCTAATTAAGAGCGGCGACAAACTCAATCAAAGCCAAAGCGAACGCTTCAACTCGAATTGTTTAAGCAATAAAAGTCGGGCTGCCTCTCTCTCTCTCTCTCGCCGTTTCTCGCTTTCTGCAACTCTCATCGTTCCCAGTGTCTCCTACTCTCACTCTCACTCTCATTCTCTCTCTCTCTCTCTCTCTGTCTCCCATTGCCACTCCATTCCCCTGCCTCTGTTTATGTTTATCTCCGCCAGACAAACAGCCGCCAGGAAAAAGTTACAGCAGCTGAGACCGAGGCGGCAGATACTCTCTAGCTTGATGGTTGGGTTCCCGTTCCCGTTCCCGTTCCAGTTCCAGCCTTTATCTTGGTTCATCTTCAGCAAGCGCCCAATTCGCCTCACCCTTCTTCTTGACATGTGCCTGAATATTTCTGTGGCTTGCCAAACATCACTCCGAATTTCCATTACCCTCAGGAAGTGTATGGCCAGACCGAAAGATTCTTGAACTCGTTCGTAAGGTCGACAAGTGTCACCGTGGCAGAACAGGTCTCAAATTGATTGTTTGTTTGATTGACTGATTTATCGACTGATTGATTAACACACACACACACACACACACACACACACACACACACACTCACACTCACTCACTCTCTTTGTCTTACAGCAATGGGCTGTTATCCATGAGGCCTGAGCAGCGCCACAATCGCTGCTAGCTGCTGCCACTCGTACACGTACACGTACTCGGCCTGCCACTTGTTGCATGCAGCACTCATGATGCAACAGGAGGAGCAGCAGCCACAGCAGCCACAACGAACTCGATTCAAGTCTGCAGCTTGCCACTCATACGCCATGTGGGCGAGGGGCGTCAACCGGAGGATGTTGCAACAGCAGATAGCCAGAACAACAGACGCAACAGCCACATTAGCCCACGGCCAAGGCTAGGCCAAGGCACAACCCAAAACAGCAGCAACAAAACAGCAACAACAAGAGAAAACTTCAAAAAGCTGAACAACTTTTGTTGAACTTAACGAAAAAGCAACGCAAAAATGTCTGAGGTAAGTCGAAACAATTAAGGGAGGCAAGTGCACCGCAATGTGGCATACCCTCGCTGCTGTGTAGCTGGAACTTTCGCAAAACTGTTTCAACATTTCCCCCAATTCGAGTCTGAAGCTGAAGCAAAAAATCTGGCACAGGGTTTACGGGATGTACTCTATGCT
Organism: Drosophila subobscura; assembly: GCF_008121235.1. Taxonomy (NCBI): domain Eukaryota; kingdom Metazoa; phylum Arthropoda; class Insecta; order Diptera; family Drosophilidae; genus Drosophila; species Drosophila subobscura. The sequence goes on along the minus strand of NC_048530.1, from coordinate 16,019,883 downwards.
ACGATAGATATCATTCGTTGATATGAGATACCATGCTCTCGCTCCCGCTCTCGATTCGGTCTCATTTGCAGCGAGTGAGGCCGTTCGCTTACGGGAAACTCGTTCGATTCGTTGCAGTAAAACAGATTTTGCCACAGAGACAGCAGAGAGAGAGAGTGTGTGTCTGGCAGCTTTCTCTGGTCCAAGTCCAAGCAACTCCTTTGCCAGAGGGTAGCACGGCACGGCTAAGGGATGAAGCGGCACCTGGAGAGCATCTTCCTTAGCGTCTCCTTGGGTGGCGCTCGGGGGGAGCATTTCCATTTTTATTGAATTAAAATCGATTTTCAGTTTATTTTATCAAAAGACTTAAGAGCATCAAACACATTAAAAGCAAAAAACAAGACCACACACGCGCACACACACACACACACACAGACACACACACACACACATACCCATACCAGTAGGAGGATGGTGGGCCAAGAAGCTGTCAGTGGGTGAAAATGTTGAATGGAGGGACGGGCAGCAGCGCCTGCCATTGTCGTAGAACGTTAGCTCGGTGGTCGTCTCCCCACTTTGGGTCTCAACTCAAGGCAAAGAGATGCTCCCGACCTGGAGCACAAACTATGAGAGGCCACCCCCTGAGTTCGAGCATTTTGCGCCACGATTTTGGATATATCTCAACACCAAACAGGAAACTCTTAAGCAGATATTTCGACGCAGGAGAGAGCTCATTAAATGCCATATTTATTTGATTTCCGTTAGCCAAGAGGCAACTATAGGTGCCAGAGCTGGATGGGCACAGAATGGTAATTATTAGAAGCAAAATAAATCAAGCAAATGTCTCTCCATCAGCCCACCAGCTAGCCTTAGACTTCTCTCTTCCACTCCAGAGCTCTTCTTGCTGCTGCTGTCCTCCCCCCTTTGTTGCCCCTTTTGCTGCTCGCTTTCAGCTTCTTCCTCAGGGGTTCCAGAGGCTCGGCTTGTGCTCCTAAAATCTCATCACAGTTCACCAGCGAAGTGGCCAAATTGCAGCGAAATTGCAGAGCTGCGCCTGCGACCCGCATAGGCATTTGAATTTTGGGTCAGTGACGTCGTCGTTGCTGGATTCGTTGTCCCCACACATACGGGGGAGTCGACAGCAACAGGCGAACGACACAGCCAAGCAGCTGTCGCCATAAGCAAACACACAGCGGAGCCAGAGGCAGAGGCAGTGGCAGAGCCAGTGGCAGTGGCACACACACACAGTCATGAGTATTGACCTAATTTGCAGCTGTTTACAAATTCATTCGAGCCACTGCCAGAGCGGCTCCTGCCACCCCACAGTGCGCCACCTCCGCAGCTGTGTTGCCTCCTGCGCTCAGGTGTCCTCGCATCCTGGCAGGACTTTGTGCTTTTGGCGCATGATTTATGCAGCAAACGAAGCGAGGACAGCCACAGCGAGCGCCGATAAGTGGGTCGCAAAACCCAAAGCACCCAACTACAAGTCCAAGTCGAAGTCGAAGTCCTTCTCCTCCTCTCAATCACATTTTCGCTGGCACTTTATTAGGGAACAAATTTACATTTGACGCAGACGACAGCCAAATTTGCAAATGCAAATCTTGATGTCATTCTGCGGCGGCAGCTTAACCCTCTAACTGACAGATTTGCTCGGGGACACAGACGGCTGAGTGCATCCGCGAAAGTGCATAAATGAAAAGAGAAATTGAAACAGCAAATAACTGCACATAAAACATTGAAGCGATGAAACAGCAAACAGCACTTCCGCTTCAATAAATGCAATATTTTCCGTGCACAAGTAAATCTTTGTGCCACAAAAAGGAGACTCAGATCCTAAGTAAAGTCCTGGCAGTTGCAAGAGGCAAACTCTTGCTCCTTTTTTATCACATTTAAAGAGTAAATTAGGCAGCTGCGAGGAGAGAACACTGCATTCCACTTCAATTTCAGCTGCGCACTCGAACTGAAAGCTTTTTAATGCCAGAGCAATTAAAAGTCGAGGCTTAATGAGCCTCCACTGGCTAGAGGAAGGCGCTGATTGGGCTGGCCAGCAAGCAGCAGGATGTCTGGCAATTAGGCCAATAATGAGATGAGCTCCAAGCCAAATCCATATCCCTGCTCCCTGCTTTCCCTCCCCTTCCCCATTACTCATCATCGACATTGTCAACGTGCTGGTTGTAGTTGTAGTTGTAGTTGTCGTCGCCGCTGGCTTCCCTCCGTTGTCTTTGACGGCTGTGAATCTGTTGTTGTTTGGGGCATTGATTTCCCCCTTTGATTGATGCGTTTTTAATGAAGGCGGCGCCAGGTGCGGTGCGGCCCTGCCCGCGAGAATCATTAGTGCAGAGAATTGAAACGATTTTGTGTTGTGTTGTCCCAGCCCCTGCCACAGCCGCTGCCCCTGCCGCTGCCGCACATTGCTGCCACAAAGACAAACAAGTTGTGCTGGCCAGGAACCTTGATCCGCAATAAACTAAATGAAAAATAAATAGTCAATAACAATGGAAAATATTGAAGCAGGGAAAGCAGAGAGACAGCAGAGAGACAGCAGGGAGAGAGACACTCTGGCCACAAGCCTGCAGGAGGACAAGAACTGTCGCAATGTCCTGGCCTGAAATCGACACGGCAACAACAAGTTCGCGATGAGCAAACAAAATGCTTCCACAGCCCAGTCCAGAGCAGAGCATAGAGCTGGCAATGGGAATGGGAATGGGAATGGAGCTGGCAAACAAGTGACACTCCACGTGAACTATGTACACAGGCGGACGGACAGGCAGTCGGGACAGGGCGGAAAGGGTCGCCGCGCCTGCAAGTATGCCACGAAAAACAACACGATAATCACACAGAATGCCCACAACTGTACCGTTCAGAGCGCCAAAGAGCGAATGGCAGAGCAGCGAGTACAAGAACGAGAAGCAGCAATCTGCCACACCAAGAATGTGAGCTCTGTGTGGAGGAGGGAGCAGACTGGCATTCCCTGACATAAAAGTACGAATCAGTATGCGGGGATGGGAATGGGGATGGCCTCCCCTCGGGGGTGCCCCGAGGGTATTGTGGCTGTAGTTTTCCATTGCATCCATTTGAATCGATTCGAATTCCAGCGAGACACCACTTGCTGAGGGCCTTGCTGGTCGGATCGAGTTGTGGATTTGTGTTCCTCCTTTTGGAGGCTGCAGCTGGCATTCGGCTTAGTCGCTCCTTGGCAGCTTTTAGCTTTTCCTGCAGGACTTTCCCTCGATCTGTATCCATCTGCAAGTGTGTGTGTGCGTCCTGTAATCCCTCCCGCTGCTGCTCCTGCTCCTGCTCCTGCACTTGAACCCTCCCAAAATTAACATCAAACATTTATGGGAATGTCGCACCAGTCACTGTCTGAGCTCGGGGACTAAGCTGCTTGTCTCTCTCCCTCATTTGCATGCATTTGCATATGCCGCTCTCAATTCACATGTGTGTGTGTGCGTGTGTGTGTGTGTGTGTGTGTGTGTGTGTGTGTGTGTGTGTGTGTGTGTGCTTGTAGCTGTGTTGGTGTGTTGGTGTCAAGTGTAAATTCCGCTTGGGCTGGGCCCGGGGCCGCATCGAGCCGCGTTTATCTGTGCGTATGCAGAAAGTTTTCCAATTAAAAGTTTTTGCCAGGTCCACTGGCTGTTCCCGGTTTCCCGGTCGCCAGTTGCCGGTTGCCAGTTGCCAGCTGCCGCTACCAATCCATGTACTTATCCTGCTGCTGCGTCTCCACCGCGTGCCGAGTGCCAGAGCCGAAAGGTTGCGCAAAACGCGAAGGCCGGGGAGCGGGCGATGGTGGCGACAATTAAGCCGCATAATGAGCTATAAACTTCCGCGACAAGTGGCTGCCGTGCCACAGCAAATGGGAGCGGGAGAAACGTTTAAGCTTTCACATATGGGAACAAATAAATGCGCATACGCCCTGTGCCCCGTGCCCCGTGCCCCGTGCTCCGTGCCACTCGACTTCCTTGCCACTCCAGGTGGAGGAGTCCCTTCTAAGCTCCTTTTTGAATGCTCACTCGTTGGATAAAGCAGCGAGAAGGGAGCTGGGAAAATAACGAGCAGCATCCACATGCGCGTGGGTTCTGCCTGCCAGCAACCAACAATGCCACAACACAATTATTACTGCCTCATTTGACTCGCAATTCCAATTTGAATGCCAATTGCTCTGCCACCTTTTTGGGACAGATTGCACGACGGATTGTGCGCCTCACCTTTGTCCTTTGGTGGCAGCGCTCGACGAGCTCCACGCTCGATTTGCGTGGGGCATTTGTGGGGAATTTTGCCGAACTGCCGCCGGGCTGGCACAATGTCGGCGTGTGGGAAGAGGCGCACAAAATAAATATCCTGCAGCGCCTGACACTTGGCAGCAGTATTTGCTCAGGCAGCTCGGACTCGGGCGCTGTCTGTGTCTCTGACACGTCATTTGCAAGGAATGCGAATTGTGCATAGAGCGCAGCATGGAGATGCCCAAGAAGCTGCCGGCAGAGCCAAAGGACTGCTCCCTCAAGCCACTCCTTTGCCCGGCAACAAGTATCAAGTTTCCAAAGTGTTGAAGTGCGCTGCGGCCCACCCAATCTGGATGGTCCATTCGGGCGGCCCTTAACGATTTTGTCAGTGGATAAAACTCTGCATATCCTAGCGACTGTCGGCCGGACTGGCCCTATCATAAATTTCCAGCACGCAGCAAAATAAATCCAATTAAATTAGCAACAATCTCGAGTGGCTCCCAGCCTGCCTGCCTGCCTGCCGCCTGCCTGCCTCTCCTCTTACGAACATTATTTTCAATTTGCCTCTTGCGGCTGTCGTGCCCCGAACACTCGACCATTCTGCTGTCCAGTCCGTGGTCAGGCTCATCCTTAACTCCGCAAACATCTTTCTGCCCGTCCTTGGTGTGTGTGTGTGCTGCCCATTGGTCCTGGCCCCATTGATTGAGCAGGTCCTGTCCGAAGGGCCTTGCAGCATTTTGTCTGCCGCTCTCTGTGGCTCCTCCTTCCCCGTTTGTTATTCAATAGAAAATTAGTTTGTTTGTTCGCTTCCAGCTTCCAGCTAACAGCTACCAGATATCATCGCAGATATTTATCGCAGATTCCGGCACTCGCCTGAATTCAATGCGAATTAGCTGCATCTTCGGGCTGGATCTAACGTCTGCTCCCAAGCATCTGCTCAATGGGCCACTCCATGCGGCAAAAGTACAGAGAAACCAGCAACAAAATGCCAAACGAACGAGGATTGGACGTGTGTGCTGCAGGTCCAGATAACGAGTTTAATTAGAGCTCGAAATTGAATTCGCATCTGTGAAAGGCGAAGAGATGAGTGCACAATGGGACAGGCAAAAGGAACAGGAACAGGAACAGGAACAGTGTTGGAAAGCGCAAAGAGAGGAAGGACAGTGCTAGACAGACGGCAGGAAAACAGTTTGAGCAGCTCACTGCGGGGACTGGCAGCTTCACAGCGTGGAGTGTTTAATGTGGCACGTGGCACGTGGCATTGCCTCGTCTCGGAAGCTCTCTGCACCTCTGCACCTCTGGGCAATCAATTAAATTGTGTCTCACGCAATTGTGTCTCCCCCCCCCGGGTCAACTGTTGACGCAGCTCGAGAAGGCTCAGCCTCATTAGAGAGCAGAACTTGTGCATTCTTTTGCTGTGGATTCGCAGCCACATCCGGACTGGAGTCAGGCTCCGGCTCTGGCTCTGGCTCTGGCTCTGGGCATGGCACGTAGTCGCAACGTGATAAACTTTGTCGAGTCGAGTCGAGTCGTGTCCTGTCCCCCATCGAAGGTGGAAGCGATTTAATAGAATTTAAGCAGCGTTTAGGCAGCAGCCAGCAGCAGGGAGCGACGATGGAGCGGTGGGAGACCTTTGCCCACATAAATCTGTCGTAGCGTCGCGAAGTTATCGTCAAATAATAATGCCCAAAGAGAGCGAGGAGAGCTGGGGAGTGGCTGCCTGGGAGAGTGCGGAGCTCAGGTAAAATGCGGCAGCGATAAAAACGCGATAAAGTCATTCGGAGTGTCGTGGAGGGGCTGAGGCTGAGGCTGGGGCCGAGGCAGAGCCACCCTGGTGGGGGGAGGGGTACAAATTTTCCACATTTGTTGCCCTGCCCGTAGAATTTTGTGTATTTGTCTCACTGCTCCGCTCCCTGCCCCGCCGCTGCGTGTGTTTGCTCGACAGTGTCATAAATTTGTTGATGTTTGTCCAACAGTTTCTTCGTTCGTTCGCTCTTTTTTTGGGGCTGGAGCCCAGTGTCACTGTGGAGGGGGCGGGGTGTGGGGGCAGCGACAGGGTGGCGTTGCCGGTGGCAAGGTCAACATTTTATTGCGCCTTGCCAATCGGGGCTGAACAAAATTGAAAAATGGCCAATCAGCGTATAAAAGTCAATGAATGCGAGGCGCACGATGCCACGAGTGCGGTCCAGAGTGCAGAGCTGCAGCTTCGAGTGCAAATCAGTCGCAAATCCATGTGGCAGTTGTGCCAGTTGGCAGTTGGCAGTTGCATTTGTGACACGACAGACACTGACAGATGTTGGCACATTAATTACATATTTATCCGTGCATCAGATAATCGACACGGCACCAGGCCATCGCCAGGCCATCGCCAGGCTGTGGCAGCTGCAGCTGACAAATAATCCTTGAAATTAAATGGCACACAAGTTGTGCATTGGCTGAACAGCATCCCAGTAAATATCTGCCAAATATCCAATTTGTGGCCGCTCCACTCTGCAGTCCCCCTCTCCCTCCTCTCTCTCGCCTTTGTGGCCCCAAAAGCAATTGCTGCAATCCGAGCAATTCAAATATTTGGCAAGCTTTGACGAGTGCTCTCTGTAATTTCATTATCAGCCATTGTCTCTGTCTCTGTCTCTGTCTCTGTCTCTGCCTTTGTCGCTGTGCTTGAAGTTTTGTCACAGCAGCCCGTCTGCGTCTGCGTCTGCGTCTCCACTGCCAGATCTTATCGCTTATCTAAGAGCAGTCAACTGGTTTTCCGTTTGTCTTTGTCTCATCTTGTTCCACCACCCATTCCCTCTCCCTGCCCCTGCCCCTGCCCCTGCCACCATCCTTGTCTTCATATTTTTGGCCATGGCGCTGATAAGGCTGCCAGCGCTGTCGCCACTATTGTCAGACGCCTTGTCCAGACGTCATTCCAGAGACAGAGACAGCGGCAGAGGCAGAGCCAGTCAAGACCAGAACATACCAGTGAAGAGTTAAGCATCCCCCCAATCAGCCATCAACCAGTCGCAGTCGCTGTCGCTGTCTGCGTCGCTGCCTCTGTCGCTGTTTCTGGCTCTGCCGCTCTCTCTCCTCCGCTGTTGCTGTCTCCGGCGCTGACTCTCTCGCTGTCGCTGTCTCCACCGCTTACTCTCTCGCTGTCGCTGTCGCTGTCGCTGCCTCTGTCGCTGCCCCTCTCGCTGTTTTGCTGTCTCCGCCTCTCCCACGTTCCCTGCGTGCCGTTTACAGTTACAGTTACAGTGGGGATTACAACTGCAGAATCGTGGATTCCGCTCTCTGCTCTAATTCGGTTTTAGTTTATGGAAATTTCAGGCCACTTGTCTGACATTGGGTGCGGGGGGAGGGGACGCCCGCATGAATGCATTTGCGTGTTGCTGTCGAAGGGTTTTCCCCATTTCCCATTTCGCATTTCCCATTCCCCATTATACGTACTCGGAATTCCGTAACCTTGTGCCTGTCCTCCAACCCTCGACAACGATTCTGACTCTGACTCTGACCCCTCCACGAACAAATGTCATGCAATGTTCGTTGCATTTCAATCAAACGAAATTTGAGCGCATTACATGGCAAAATACATCAAATGCAAACACAAACACACACAAGCACCAACACCTTGACACGTTCCCCTATGCATGTGAGAGTCTCATCCTGTCATCCTCTCATCCGCTTGTGCCTCTCCTTTTCGTTTTTTCGCCAATGCTAATTGAATGCTGCGTGTCAACAAACTCAATTTCCCTACGCCTGAAATGCACTCTGAATAATGGCAAAAAAGTGTTCGGAAAAAATGTTAAACTAATTTGATTAAGGCGCGAAAGAGTTGGCAGGCGACAGGGACATGTGGAAGGAGGAATACCCTGGCAGGTGGCAGGATAAGAGCAAGCCCTCTGAGGGGTATCTACTGGGATGCATATTTAAAGGATAAACTTAACTGCACTGGAGGCCAGGGCATGACCTGTGAGGCAGTTGGGAGTAGTCCAGCACTTGCTGAGCTTTTGCTGAGCTTTTGCTGTGCCAAACTGAACGCCAATCCGAACGATCCTTGCGGGACAAATGTGATATTTTGCGCGGGGTATCTTAAGTGCTTGGCGCAGCAGAGAAGCACAAGACAAAAACCGACAAAAGCGGGGTGTCCCGGCTAACACGACTTTTAACCTCATATCCGAAAGTGCATTAAATGTAAAGCGCAGAGGAGATGCAGCAGAGGGTAGAAATTGATGGCAACGCGATGGGCACGGCTGGAGGAGTTCAGGCAGTGAAAATATGTAGAGAGGGAAGGACAGCAATGGGGAGACTCTTGCCACGCATGCAAATGCCGTGCGGATGCAGTCACGCGTGAGCATCGGAAGTGCTCTTGACGTGAGAGGGAAATGCCATAATCTCCGCCGTGCTCATTCCACGTGCATTCATCATCCATTTTGCCATTTTCCGCGTTGCTGCGCTTCATTGGCTGCAATTACGATGCCAAAACACACACACACACACACCGACACTTTCCATGGCATACTTTTCGTTGCAATTTGAATGCTTCTTTGGGTGCAACGTTCCCCGCAAATCCTTGGCAGGGCTTCCGCCTGCAGCTTGCCTTCGTAAGGGAACGCTTAAGGGAACTGGCGTGCAGCTTGACATTCCAAGGGTTGCACCTGAGCTCGTAAATATTTTACAATTCATTACAGCAAATGACATTTCGCTGGGATGTCGATGTGCTGCCATTGGGATTTGCCTCTTGCCCTCCCGCGCAGCCAGCGATTTTCCATTGTCTTTGCGAGGGTGAAGCTGCGACTTGACGAAAGATTATGTGGGCTGGGGTGGGGTGGGGTTGTCTTGTGTGGGTTGCTGATGTGCGGCTCTGCCTTGCTCTCTGATCAGCTTTGCTTTACTTGCGCTCCCAGCTGCCTGCTCGCTGTTGTCCTTGCTGCTGCACGTCAATGTCCTTTTAAATTGCTTTTCGCTTGATTTTCCATGGGCTTATTCCCCCCCTCCTCCCACACACACACACACAACACTTGCACACGTGCACTTGTCTGCCTCTGCCTCTGAGTCTGATATAATTTGTACTTTTCGTGTGTTCTTTTACCCCCCCTCGCCAGCTATTGATTGTGATTTTGGTTACGAAATCATTGGCCAAATATTTGTGTTATAATTTGCAGAAACTGCGCGTGGAGTAAGGCAATTTCCCCATCTCTGTGGCGCTTTGCCGATTGATCGGTTAACTGTGGAAATAAGTGACTAGTTTTCCCCTGCTTATTCGTTGGCATTCACAAGTACGTCCATTGAGTCGCCCTCCCATTGATCTGTGTGGAGTGTGCCCTCGTTTGAGGCAGTTCCTCAATTTCATAATGCGATTTTTTGTTTGTTGACTCGAATGAGTCGAGGGGCCGGGCGGTGGGCGGTGCTGCGGGTATGATTATGCTGTTGGGGAGGCTTTTCATTTTGGCATGCAAGCAAGGAGCTGTCCCTGGAGGAGCGCAGCCCCAAGCGCCCCCTTCCCGCTCTCATTTCATCACAATTGTTGCCAGCGGATTTTCGGCTTACACATGCGACGAGCTGTGTAATTGTGTGCGTGCGTGTGTGCTCTCCCTCTCTCTCTCTCTCTCAGCTTGGGGCTGTGCGTGTACAACAGTACTTATGCATGCACCGTGGGGCATTTGGCCACTTTTTTGGGCCAAAAGTAGTTTTTATCTTCAACATTTTTGCTTGCTTAAATTTAATAAATCAAACAAAATGCGTTTTTACACTGAGGAAAAGGCGTTGCCACGCCCATTTGTGCAAAATACCTGCCTCTCACTGCCATGAACTAATGTCAAACAAATATTGTTTCGCTTGCACAAAAATTGGTCAAATGCTCCATGGTGGTATGTAAATATGTATGTATTTATGTATGTATGTACATATGTATGAAGTGTTTACATACGTACGTACATATTTGTAATGTATTTGACTTGATTATATTTCATTTTATGCATTATACATTCGCAGTCGCAGTCGCCTTCGCAGTCGCATTTTCTATGAGCTTCTGCTCCTCTCTTCCTCCTTCTTCTTTTCCCCTTCGCCGCTGCTTCCCTTTTCAGCGCCCACGTCGCGGCGCTTCGGCCAAGTCTGCTCTTGCGTGTGTGTGTGTGTGTGCGTGTGTGTTTGTGCGTGTAACAATCGGCCGTGCAGCTGTTATTGTTATTTGGCATCTTTGTGCATTTTGAGTGCGAGCACAGAGGATCCCAGCCAGCCGTCTGTCCTTCTGTCCTTCTGTCTCTCCGCTTTAACCGCCCCAAAATGGCTGGCACATAAAACTTTAGCTTAAAGTCGACTCTGCCGCCACTCACTTGCCGCAGCAGCCGGACAGCGTTTAGTCAGTTGGTCAGGCAGCCTTAATGCCTTTCGGTTTGATTGCGTTTCGGGCGACACTCTGGGCACACTCTGCGCCCAGCCCCTGCCACGCCCAGTCAAGGGCTAACCGCTGCCCATGCGGTTGCAGCTCCATGTATATTCATTAAAAATTTAAGTGCTTATTTACACTTTGGCGTCATTGCAATGCACACACACGCACACACACAATGACAGATGCCCATGCCCATCCGCAGCCGCACGCCTGGAGCACCATCAGTCACTGCTGTGCGGGTGCAGCGGGAGGGGAGGGTACACGTGGGCGTGGACATGTGAGTGGCCCTCGGAGTGGCGAGGACAGCCAGCGGACGGAGGAGTCACTTCAACAACAACGCATCGACAGGCGCAACGCACGGGCAAAGTTCGCTCTCTGCTCCAGCCCCTCGGGCATTCGGCTTCGCCCACGCCCTCCTCCTCTCACCCACATCACAATTTCGTCAGTTAATCATATTTGGAACGAACGGGACAGGACAGGACAGGACAGGACGGTGCACTGGCCACTCGTCGGATGTGAACCGAACGAGAGCACACTTCAGGGGCGCCGCAGGACCTGGCCAATTGTAATTCTACTCCAGCCTGCCGGGTGCTGCCTTCACGAGCCGCGGCACTCGTCAAAGATCGGATAACCAAATCACGGCCACATCCATAGATAATAGAATAAGCCAGCAATGTCGCAGTAGCGCCAGAAGGTGCCAACAGCGTGGCAACAGGCGGCTGCAGTGACTATGTTTGGCCTTCAGAGTCTGAATCAATTAATTACACCAGCCTGGTGGTGATCAAGCTGCAGTCTGTAGAGCCAAGGGCGCAGCTGCGCTTATCCAGCGAAATGCATTTAAATTACAACTAAGCATTTGCCCTCTCGTTGCTCGATTACTCGCTGCATTCCACTCGCTGATGGGCACTGTACCGCGCTGCTTATGCTCTCGCCATCAGCTTTGATCGATCTGCGCTCGCTGCCGGAAATTCAGCACCTTCTGCACTCCATTCAGCGCCGACAGCCGAGGAGAATCCGCTGAGATCTCTCCGACACTGCCACTGTCCGTAGAAGTCTTCCCCGTGCCCCGCTGCTGGCCACCCAGCTTGTTTTGGCCCAAACGCTATCAGTTTTTGCTGATAAGAACTGGCTCGAGTTGTCTCAGCTCTTCTCTGTGCCTTGCCTGCGCTGCTAATTAATATTCCAAAACTTCTTAACACTTTTGCCGCTCTGCCAGCTGCCAGCTGTCCGCCGTTCGCTGTCGCAGTGTCTGCCTTTGCCCGAATCGATGTGACTGGCGAGAGTTTAATTAAACAAATATTTAATGTGCCGGAGGGACAGAGAGAGGGACAGAGAGAGCTGCTAAATTCCAATTTCCTGTCGCAGACAGCCAGTCAAATGCATTATGCCCGCGTGGAGTTGGCTCCGTGCATATAAATAGAGCTTTGAATGCGAAGGAAGCTCGTTGCTCGGTGGGTGGGGGGGAGTGGACAGCACATTACGAGTGCAATTTAATTGGGAGATTACGCTGTGGCCAAGCAAAGGACCGTCGAGCCTCGTAGGGGGCCACATACAAAGTTAATCCCATCAAAGAAAATCTGAAAGCCTCGCAACAAACAGAGTTCTCGAGCACACAAATGAGCTGGCGAGTGGGCTAGTGGGCGAGAGCGAGTGGGCGAGTGCGAATGAACGAGTGGCCCTGTGGGTGTGGGTGTGCACTCTGGTGCAAAGAGTTCAAGGCGCTGGCCTCTGCTCGCACTCGTAGCACTCACATTTCGTGTGTGACCAAGGGGAAGATATTTTTTGTGACTTGGCGGGGGGTGGGGCGGGGAGTGAGTGTGTCTGGGGGCGCCTCTTATCTTATCTAACGACTGCCGGAATAACCATGCCAGGCCAGGCCAGCGCTATTTATATTGTATTAAAATTTACCTCCCACCGCCCACAGATAGAGAGTGAGAGAGAGAGAGGGGAGGAGAGTGGCAGAGAGAATCTCTTAGGTTGAGGCTGGTCGCAATGTCCTTGGCCACTTGACCAGCGACTGAGATCGATCGCAAGTGACTTGCCGATAGCCAGTCGACCCCAAAAGCCAAGCGATCTTTATCGCTGCTCTCTCTCGCTCTCGCTCTCCCTCTCTGTCGCTCACCTGGCTGCCTTATCAGACAGCGATAAGCTGGCGCGTTTTTTGCATTCGCTGTTGCTGGTCTTCCCTCTCTGCCATTCCGCTGTCAGCTGTTGGCGATCGCTGGCGATCGAGAGACAATCGACCAGCCCCGAGCCAAAATTCCAATCAGTTCCCAACATCGCGTCGCGTCGCGTCCAACGGCAATCGTTTTGGAAACGTTGAACCCTTTCTTTGCATCGTCGTTGCTGTGGCTTTAAATTACAATAAATCCAATCAAATCCCAATCAAATAAAAGCAACTCAATTCGCTTTGTGCGCCGAGCCGTGCCCCAACCAAAAATGCCTCAACTTTGAGCGAGAAATTCAGTGCAAAGCTCCCCAGCCATCAAAATATCTGTGAAATGTTTGCCCCACGGCTAGGACACCTTTGGGCATTGATTTTCGGTAGGTAACCGCGGCAGGATCCGGCAAGCATTTAGCAAATTAGTTTTCAACATTAACCGGAAAGGCGCACCAGCCACAGAAAGCCCGAAAAACCGTTTCCATTCAGCAAAGTTTCGCGTGGAAATGATTGCCGGGCGTTTGGCTGGGTCTTGGGGTACGGCCAGCTTCGAGCTTGGCCAACATTTTGGGGCTGTCTATTTTTGGCTGGCTGTTTAGCAGCTTCTTAATGAATGGCCAGCAAATCGGTTGGGCGCTTGGAATGTTTTTTGAGCAACTTTTGCTCTCTTTGGCGGGACTGCACTTGGGTGAGATAAGATTGGCGCGAATTAGAGGCCGTTGGAAGGCAATCAGAGCTGCCGTCGCGTGACTTCAGCTCGCCACACACTTTGCTGATCAAATAAATCAAATAAAAGCCAGCCAGAAGGCAGCAAACAGCATCCTGAGCCGGCATGAACCCTCGGAGTATCCTTTCGTTTGACATTTGCCGTGCGCTAATTTTGTTTGGTTTCTCTCCATTGCAGTCGCGCCGTCAGTCGGTGAACCTACGGGCCATGCCCCCGGGCGTGCTAGTCAACGATAGCCGTGCCAACTCCACCGATGACATACAAATCGCACTGGCACCACACATCCAAACCTACCTGAGCCAGACCGGTCGCCGGCACTCGTGCTGCAGCGTCATGCTGCCGGTGGCCTTCGAGCGCGCCGCCGCCAAGTCCTGGCTGGACCCGAAGTTCGACTCGCCCGTGCTCGAGGAGCAGTACCAGGCCAGCGTCTTTCCACATGTGCGCATGAGATACAGGTGAGTCCTGGGCCTCCAGTTTGGTGGCTCGGTTCAGTGACCCTCTGTGGGATGATTGCTGCTTGTGGCTTGTGGTGCAACTTTCCCTGGAGCGTTTCGCCCCACCTGCAACTAGAACAACGCTGCATGCAATCAGCGCCCACAACAGCAGAAGGGCAGGGACTAGGACTGGGACTGGGAGGAGGCCAAACGAGGGCAAATTGGTTGGTGCGCCGCGCCGCAGGATGGCGAAATTGCCGCCATAAATGCTCTCGCTTGGCGTGTGGCCCGGCACGGCACGGCACGGGTCAACGGGTGGGGCTGCTTCGTTGCAGGTCAATGCCATTTCGGGCCATTTGGCGGCCAATTGCAGCAGTTTCGCGTGAGGCGAGAAGTACAGAGAGAAAAGCAGAGAGAGCGAGGGAAACACAGAACGAGGTGGCAAAGGGACTGCGGCATCTATCGATTGAGTTTGGGCTGCGACGGGGCAACTTTTTGCCACTCGAATGCCAGAATATTTATTCCCCCTTTCTGTGGTTTACTTCTTGCGAAATTCCTCAACTTATTTCTGGATAAATCCCTTTGTCCTGCACATTTGAATAGAGATTCTTTGCTGCTTTAGCTGGGCAAAGGTGGAGACAAAGCCCAGCGAGAGAGAGGACAGAGCCTGCTGCTTCATCTGAAAAACGATTTAAAAATTGAACAATGAACTGGGAGCCAATCCTAAGCTGCTGAGTGACAGCTGAGGGCTCCGTTCCAGCTGCAGCTTTGGGTTCCCTCTGCTGCCTCGAGTGGAGCCACTTGCTCAATGAATGCCAAAGTCTCCCTGGTGACAGGTGCTCCGTGCGCTGCTCCTGCTTTGGCCGTAATTAGGGCCGCTCGAAAGGGAAAGGGGAAAGTTGTGGCTGGGCATGGGCTTCACCGCAATCCGCAATCCGCTCTCGCAGGCTTATCCGCTGGCTAATCCTTGCCTTGACCCTCCCTCCACAGGTTCACGCTGTCGTACATTCTGCTCTGCTCGCTGGCTTGGTGCCTGTACTTTGTGGTGGATGGCGGCTCGGAGGACTTCTGGCGACCCATTTCCAGCTCGTTCTCCATGCTCTCGCTGGTCACGATCATGGCGCTGTGCTTCACCCACTGGGACCTCTACAGGCAGCATCGCACCTTGACCTCGGCGGTGACGGCGCTGCTGCTGTGCGGCGCCTCCCTGGCCTTCCTCACGTACACGGGCCGGGCCTTCAGTCCGCTGGGCCACTTCGCCATCTGCCTGGAGATAGTGCTGCTGATCTACACGGCGCTGCCCATGCCGCTGTGGGTGGGCGCGGCGATCGCCATCTCCTACTCGATCGCCTTCGAGCTGGTGTCCCACATGGTCATCGGCTGCAGCGCCATCCACGGCGGCGGATCGGCGGTGGCTCCCAGCAGCGAGCCCAGCCACAAGATACTCATCCTGCGGATCATGGCCCACCTGAGTGTCCACCTGGTGGGCGTCCACGTGCTCGTCATGAATCTCGTGCGCATGCGCGGCACCTTCATGAAGGTCGGCCAGAACCTGCTGGTGCGCCGCCAGCTGGAGATGGAGAAGCAGCTCAAGGAGAAGATGATACACTCGGTGATGCCGCCCAAGGTGGCGGACATGCTGCTCAACGAGGGCGGCAGCGCCGGCCTGGACTCGGGCCTGCCGCCCGAGTCCCACTACATGCGGCCGCGCGCCTCCAACGACGTGAAGTCCCTGTTCCGGCCCTTCCACATGCACAGCATGGAGAACGTGAGCATCCTCTTCGCGGACATTGTCGGCTTCACGCGCATGTCCTCCACCAAGACGGCCGAGCAGCTCGTCGAGATCCTCAACGATCTGTTCGAGCGCTTCGACGACCTGTGCAGCCTCAGCGGCTGCGAGAAGATCTCCACCCTGGGCGACTGCTACTACTGCGTCTCCGGCTGCCCCGAGCCGCGGGCCGACCACGCCATCTGCTGCGTCGAGATGGGCCTCGGCATGATCGACGCCATGCGCTGCTTCGACGCCCAGCGCCACGAGGGCGTCAAGATGCGCGTCGGCGTCCACACGGGCACCGTGCTCTGCGGCATTGTGGGCACGCGACGCGTCAAGTTCGACGTGTGGAGCAACGACGTCAGTCTGGCCAACAAGTGAGTACTCCAGCTGCGACTTGCAGCGCGGCAAGAGCGTCATCCACTCTCTCCCTTGTGTCCTTTTCCTTTTCCTTTTCCTTTTCCTTGCAGAATGGAGTCCTCGGGCAAGCCGGAGCAGGTGCACATCTCGCAGGAGACTTCGAGCTTCCTGGGCGACAACTACTACCTGGAGGAGGGCGAGGAGGTCTTCGGTGAGTCTCTCCCCGAGCTGTCTGTCCCATCCCTCGCTAACTGTCTGTCCCCCCTCCCCGCAGGCCACCGCACGTACTTCGTGGTGGGACGGCGGAGCGACTTTTCGCGCACGAACAGCCTGAGTCCCAGCATGCCGGCGCATGCCATTGGTGGCAGCTCCCTGCTGCTGCCGGGCGGCCAGGGCGGCCAGGGCGGATCCCTGTCGCAGAGCGCGACCAACATCTCGGCAGTGCAGCCGCAGGTGCCGCCCGCGTCGCCGGTGGGGCAGCTCTCCAACTCGCTGAACCCCTCGCCCGTGCTCTCCATGCGCCCGCGGCTGACCTCGCTGAGCATGAAGCTGCGCAAGAAGTCGCAGAGCAGCAGCCAGAGCCAGAGCCACAGCCACAGCCAGAGCCGAGAGCGGGACATTGAGCGGGGCATTGGCAGCCTGCATCCGGCGGCCAGCGGCCTGCCGCCCGTCGTGGTGGTGCGGCAACGGCCGAAGATCATCATCACCACCAAGTCCCTGCCCGGCAGCCTCGACTCCGATGAGCAGCCAGCGTCGCCGTCGACTCCGCCACCGCCGCCGCCGCCTCCGCCGCCGCCTCCACCGCCGCCCAAGAGCCGTCTGCTGGCGGCGTGGAAGGTGCCGCGCTTCCTCAAGCGCTTCGAGGAGCTGGCCACTCGCGCCAGCCAAAGTCAGTCGGAGAAGGAGAAGGAGGAGGCCCATCTCCACTCCCATCTGCAGCCCGAGGAGACGTTGGCCTTCATGGAGGCCACGCCACAGAATGGCAATGGCAACGGGAATGGCAACGGGCCCAGCTGTGTGTACCAGCAGCTGCCGATGCTCGTGGAGTCCTGCGGCGGCAGTCGGCTGGGCCACCAGTCACTGGACATACCGAGCGCGACGCGGCCCATGCTGCACCACGCGGCCACCTCCACGGCGCTGGCCAGCAGCGTGCTGCGCTCCCCCGAAGGCTACTCGGCGGCGGCAGGCACCAGCGGGGGGGCGGGCGGCTGCTGCTCGCCCGGCCAGTACTCCATGTACGACGACATCATCGACGTGCGCTCCTACATCAGTCAGTCGCGCAGCGACATCTCCCCCTTCGGCCGCTCCGGCAGCTATCGGAGTCAGTGCGGCAGGCAGTCCGGCGGCGGAGGCGGAGGCGGCGGTGGAGCTGTGCTGCCCGTGGAGCAGTCGCCGCTGCCCAGGCCCCGCGCGAACACACTGTCCACGGGCAGGCCACCGGTCGAGCCGGGCAGCTCCAGTGTCCAGCCCAGTCCCTGCTGCCTGCCCGCCCCGCCAGCCGCAGGCGCAGGCGCAGGCGGTGGCCACTCGCGCAACTCCAGCATCTGCCCCTCGGCCACGTCGCGCAAGGACTCGGGCATCAAGAGCAACTCGCGCAGGTCCTCCATCCAGCAGCAGATCTACGCGCTCAACCAGTCGGCCATCAGCCAGCACCGCGTCTCCGGCTACTTCACCAGCTCCACCTCGAGCATCTCGAATCTGAACGACATGCAGGGCCTGCCCCTGCCCATGCCCCTGCCGCTGGGCCTGGGCCTGCCGCTGCCCATGGTGGTGCCGCAGCCGCAGCCACAGCTGCCAGTCCCCCTGCCGCTGCCCCTGCCGCTGCTCATGCAGCCGTGCTCCGCGCAGATGATGGGCGACCCGCTGGCCGCCTGCCTGCAGCAGCTGCGCAAGCAGTCGGACCTGCAGCTCATCCGCTGCGTGCGGGACAACGCCAGGTCGCAGCGGAGCTACCTCGTGAAGCCGCCGCTGCGGGGCTTCAGCCTGTACTTCAAGTCCCGCCAGCTGGAGCGGGACTTTCGCTCCAAGGCGCACCGCTTCGGGGCGGAGAACGAGACGGAGGGGCCGCCCACGCTGGCCACGCCCAGGTACAACACGTACATCGACATCTTCGTGGGCATCGCCGTGTACCTGTGCATCTCGGTGTCGCTCTTCCTGATGACCCAGAACACGGTGACGCCGAGCTTCCGCCTGTGGGTGACGCTCTTCTCCTGCTTCACGGCCATCCAGGTGTTCGCCCTCTTCCTGTTCACGCGCCAAATGTGCCGGCGTCACGGCACGGGACGTGCCAGCAGCAGCAGCAGGTCGCGCCTGCGCACCAAGTGCGAGGCGGCCCAAGGACACAAGCAGGAGCAGGATGCAGATGCAGAGGGAGAGGGAGAGCGAGATGCAGATGGCGATGCAGATCTAGACATTGAAGCTGGCCTGAGGCGGGCGGCGCCGCAGTTCCGTTCGTGTGCGGATCGCATATTCGAGGCCATCTCCAGCTGGTATCCGTGGCACATCTGCCTCGCGGTGCTCATGGCCATGCCCGTGCTGCTCATCATCGCCAACTTCCTGCTGCTGGACCTCGAGCAGCTGGAGGCCTTCGAGTACCACTACGGCTTCCTCATCTTCGTGTGCATCGTGCACTTCTGCAACTTCACGCAGCTCAACTGCTGGGTGCGCAACATCCTGGCCTTCATGGCCGCGCTCTGCTTCGTCGGCATCGCCGTGTCCCAGCTGATGGTCTACTCGAGCCGCAGCGACCAGGCGGAGTCCGAGGAGGAGCAGGAGCAGAGCAGCTCCTCGTACATCTTCGAGGAGATCAAGTGGTTCCACGACTACCACGTGGAGATCTATCTGGACCTGCTGCTCATTCTGGTGCTGGTCTGGTTCCTCAATCGCGAGTTCGAGATCGGCTACCGGCTGACGTTCTACGGCAATGCGGTGGCCAACCAGGACAAGGTCCGTGTGCAGAACATGAAGAACCAGGCGGACATGCTGCTGCACAACATCATCCCCAAGCACGTGGCGGAGCACCTGAAGAACACGGCCAAGTACTCGGAGAACCATCGCAACATTGCCATCATCTTTGCCTCCATCGTCAACTTCAACGAGATGTACGACGAGAGCTACCTCGGCGGCAAGGAGTTCCTGCGCGTCCTCAACGAGCTCATCGGGGACTTCGACGAGCTGCTGTCCCGCCCGGAGTTCCGTTCCGTGGAGAAAATCAAGACGATTGGCTCCACGTTCATGGCGGCCAGCGGGCTGGATCCCTCCCATCGCGGCGCCGGCGACGAGCACATCCACACCCTCATGGAGTTCTCCATTGCCATGCAGGAGGTGGTGGACGCCTTCAACAAGGACCTGCTCGAGTTCAATCTCATTCTGCGCATCGGCATGAACATTGGCGACGTGACGGCGGGCGTCATCGGCACCAGCAAGCTCTACTACGACATCTGGGGCGATGCCGTCAATGTGGCCTCGCGCATGGACTCCACGGGTCTGCCCAATCGCATCCAAGTGGGCAAGGACTGCCTGCCCTTTCTCACCGCTCGCTACGACTTTGAGCCGCGCGGCAGTGTCTATGTCAAGGGCAAGGATCACATGGAGGTCTTTCTCTACACAGATCGACGGTCGGATGCTCTCTCAGCGAAGCAGGAGCCAGAACCAGTGGAGGAGCAGCAGCAGCAGCAGGTTGAAGCTCTTGCAGATGATGACGATGAGGAAGAGTTTCACTCGAGCGAGACCACAACGCTCTTCAAGTCGCAGGAGGAGTCTGTGCAGGCGAATGGCGGCACAATTGCGACGCAGCCAGCCACACAGTCCGTGGAGCCATAGGACACAGGACACAGGACACAGCCTCATCGCGGACCACTCTTGGCAGTGGGCGGCACTTGAGAAATGGTTTCAGAATTGCATTTAATGAATCTGCAAGGGCCAGCGAGGCAGGAGCTTGGTCCAAGCGGTTTGCTGATGTTCCTTGATGCTGCTGCTGCTGCAGGAGGAGGTGGAGGAGTGTGTGCAGGGGGGGGAACTTACGTGGGTTGGGGGAGCGACGGAGGGACAAACCATTGGAGTTTTTGTGATATGTAAGCTAGAAAGAATATGAATTATGAATAGATAGAAACGATGGAATCGGATAAGGGTTAAGTGCTCCATTGATTGATTGATTGATTGATTGGTGGCTCGATTGATTGATTATGTTTTAAGCGCTGTCGTCTGTCGTCTGTCGTCTGCCATCTGGCAGCTGCAAGGACTTCCCCCCCCTCTTAGAATGTTCGACTTAAATGTATTAGCAAGTTGCTTAGCTGTAGCCCCCGTATATGTATATGTAGTGTAAATGTGTAAATAAGTGTGTGCTCCTTGCCCCACACCCTGCCGCCTGTAAGCTATTTCTTGTGTGTTTTTTTTTTTTTTTTGTCGCCTAGCATAATTGCCGCTTGCTGGAGCTGGAGGGCAAGGAGCCGCAGCTCTACTCTAAGCGAAACTAATCTGAAATCGGTGGCTTTAAATGTTGTCCAGCAAGAGCAGCGATTACGCGTGCCAGCAAACCATCTGTGGACCGTGTGTGCATGTTGGAATTATCCTCTAAAAATGTAACCTCTATTTTTTTTTTGTGTGTGTGAAGCAAACGAATGGACACTATCTAGCTGTGTGTAATTGTTGTTGTTCATGTTGATCGTAAGTAGATATTTGTATGTGCATGTGTGTGTGTGTGTTTAGGCATGGTTCATCCACGCGCAGCTGCAGCACAAAAGTATGCTACGGCACGCGGAATTGCACTGCTTGGCAATCGACTGCTTGCACACACGCTCGCACACCCACCAAACGCTTTCACCTCTCTCTCTCTCTCTCTCTCTCTCCCTCTCTGTCTCTGTCTCTGTCTCTCCCAATCGTTTTTATACGTCTTTTGTATCATCTTTTGCCACACCCACTTAAGGCCACTCAATTTCCCGCTACGAAAACCAAAACAAAATGGAAAGCAGTGAAAACAAATATACAACAAACAATTTTTGGAGTATATTTCATATGAAACCTATGGACCCTATTGTATTTTTATATATAAAAACCAAAACACAAGTATTTTCTACTAATTTATTGAACAAAACAAAAATCGAAGGAAAACAAAAGAAACATATGGAGAGCATACTTTTTTCCCTGTCTTTTTGAAACGTCTAAGTGTACATACAATACATGATATACACACATATTTATATTTATAATTGTATATTTTTTATAAAAAAAACACAAACAAAAAACGAAGTATGAAAATGTTATTGAAATGTGCGCGGAGAGCGAGAAGTAAACGCGGAGGTCAAAGCGCGCCATCGGTTTTCTCCCCCACAGATCTTTTAGATCCAATTTACGATGCGTTAAAGTGTTTAGATGTTGTTGGAGGATACACCCAGCCATAGCCAGTATCTATTATGTATATGTATATGTATATGTATATTTATGTATGTGTATGGGTCGCCGGCAGCGAGCCGCACCCCAAATCCCAAATCCCAAGTGTGTTTTAGCAAAAGATTTCAAAGAGTTTATCGAAATGTTATAGGCAAACCTACTAAGTGTGATGTGTAGAAATCAAGCAAATAAAAACTTCAAAAAAGGCAGCAGTATTATATTGCGTGTACTTAAACCGTACAGCGTTTCATTTATCACCCTGATGGGAAGATGTTATCAAGAAAATGAATTCGCCATGGCCCATTGGCGGACCGATATTGCCGCGAGTGCAACCTGTCTGGCGCACTCGTGGAAAAAGCACCAGAGTACACGAGCAAGCACGAGTAGGTGACGATGTTCCTTGTCGAGCAGCACAACATCGTCGTCTTCTGTGGCCCCCCGGCACAGGGGTACAAGCCAACACGCTGGCTGAAATCCAGGAATGGAGCACAAGTGCCTGAACAGATATTGCGCATTTGTTACAAATGTCAGATCCACCCACAATCCACCCCTCCAGCAGCCATGCAATGCTAGCTTATCGCTCTGCCTCGCTCGACAGGCAACCACTCGCCCTCGTTCTGCGCTCGGTTGTGAGGAAGAGTGGCTGATAAAGGGGCATGGGACACTGACATCAGCAGATGCAATCGTAGAGAAAGTTGAGTAAAATGAGTTCCCAGTCACATTTCGGGTTGCTGCGGGAGCACAGCCTCAAAGTGAAGTGCACTGATGGAGCCCACGTGATCAAAATGCACAACAAGGAGCTAATCAGAGCTGGGCCGAATGTAAAATAAAGGAAATCGGAGACGGAATGAACAGTTTGTTCTGTCTGCTGTTCGTTTTATAGCCTGGGTCGCAGGAAAAAAAATGGCATTCAGTGCTGACATTTTAGCTTATTTCTGGCTAGATTTATTATGTGTAAAATTGGAGCAGCTTATATAAGTTGTTTATCTTTCAGCTTTTTGTTATTTTAAATGCCAATTCTGAATTTAAATCGTGGAGGGAATCAGTTTTTTTGTGTGGTAGGTTGAAAGAGGAGGAAGAGGTTAACATAAGCCAATTTTTGAAATTATCGTTGACGCAGTAAAATTTCTAAGCTGACACAATTCCTTCTTTTGTTGATTGGTCTTAGCTATTTTTATACCCGGTACTCGAAGAGTAAATAGGGTATATTGTATTTGTGCGGATAACGGTTGTACGTAACGCACAGAAGAAAACGTTTCCGACCCCATAAAGTGTATATATTCTTGATCAGCATCAATAGCCGAGTCGATTGAGCCATGTCTGTCTGTCTGTCTGTCCGTCTGTCCATCCGTCCGTCCGTCTGTCCGTCCGTCTGTCCGTATTGTTTGTCGGCTAGTTCGCAGAGACTATAAGAGCTGGAGCCACCAAATTTTGGCACCAGACTGCTGTATGCTCACACTGAAACCAGTGTATTTCAAAAATGAGCCCCGCCCCCGCAAAAGGGCGAAAACCTCCCAAATCTACAATTTTGAAGATAACAGAAAACTAAAAACGCCATTCCGTAGGGAATGACCATATCTATCAGATCGCCAAATTGGGAAACCAGTTACCTTCTACTGACTTCTGTTCGCCTGGTACTTGGTCTGAAAATTTTCCAGTTTTCGGCCATTTCAGTGAAGCAATTTCAAAAGTTCACAGTGGCGTCCCAACACAGATCGGCCAATTCTCGAACTACGTTATTTTAGTTCCAGAAATGACCGTCTTCATCGCGTGGGCGCCACTGTGCAAAGAGGTGACTGTCAAAATTTGACAAAAATAACAGGAGAGATTTGTTTTGTTGTTTTCTCCTTTATTTGTAGTCCGTCCGGGATGTGCCACGCCCCCTCGCGATCGGCACAATGTCCTGGATCCTTTGCGACCAGTTCGGGTGCAAGGACATTAAGGATAATGCCATTTTCACGTTGTTTTTTCTTTTTAATCTCTACAAGGCTATAGCTCAGCTATTTCCTGTCGAAAAAGAACATGTCACGCCTCTTCGGGATCGGGAAAATGTCCCGGATCACTTCGGGTGCTAGGACATTAAGGATAATGCCATTTGAATATTGTTTTTCTATATAATCCCCTTCAACGCTATAACTCGGCTGTTTCCTGTCGGATCAGGACATGGCATGCCTCCTGGCGAAGGTACGAGTCTCCTGTATCGCTTGAGTCCATCAAGGACCACAAGGACTGCAGGATATGGCTGTCCTACGCTATTTTGTAATTGGGAACTTTTCAGCCTGAAAGTATGCTATACTTTTGAGAACAAAAGCAGCCCCCAAAAGATACTTCAGTTTATTGGCCTCTGCCCCTGACACGTCTCTGCCGCTGCCTCTGCCGCGACTCTGCCCTGACTCTGCAGTGTGTGTTTCTAGGGGAGGGTGGCGAGCTAAAGGAGCGTGTTGGCGTGAGTAGTGTTGTTGATGTAGATGACAGATGAAGAAAAAATGTTAAATTTGACAAATAACCGCTAAGGTGCAGATGTAGTACTGAGTGCCGGGTATAAAAGTTGTGACGCGTAAGAAGCGTCTCACACGTCCCTTCTCGTTTGCATTGCGGCCTCTCTCTGTCGGCGGAGAGCCACCAACACCAACAAAAAAACCTTTCCGTTTGGTCTCATTTTGTTTCTGTCTTGCATTAGCAGGAAAGTGAGCGAGACAAATATATGCTCTAGTCTTTGGTAGTCGCATCCTCAAAGGTGACGTCATCGTCAACGGATTTCTGCTGCATTTTAAAGCATTTTAAAGCGCTTTCTGAACCGCATTTTGTCTGACAAAATAGATCAACAAAATACAGAGAATTTTGGAGACGTGCACATCCTGGAAGGACTTTGAAGGTAAGTTTTAACAGAAAAGCAGACAAAAACGAATATAAATTAATTAATTAATTGAATTTCGGATGTGATTCAGGTAAAGGCACATTAACCAAAAGGTTCTGTGAAAAAACCAAGTTTTTGGTTCAGTTTGTTGTATGGAGAAAGACAACAACACGAAATAAATGCACTTGAGGAGAACGGCAACTTAAAAGGCACTGGACATTACCCATTCCAGCGTCTCTACTCATGCAGAACAGACCAGACCTCTCGACCGAGTCGGACCAGAAGCAGGAGCAGGGTCAACAGCAGGAGGAGCAAGAGAATAGCGTAAGTGGTTCTGGTTACCGAAGCAGCAATCGTGAAAACATATCTAGCAAGAAATATAACTCTGTTTCTATTCAGCATGGAACGAAGATCCTTTATTCAGCTCAGGGGTGAGTCAACTCCAAGAAATGAAGGCTAAACAACAGCGGAGCGAAATGGACGAGCCGTTTGAATCCATCGTTGCAATGCTCGCACCAGGTAAGATCCAGCTCCAAGTAGGTTCTCCACACCTCAACATCCAGTTAAATGCTCAAGAGAAGCTGAGCTTCTGCTGTTTTTCGAATTATTCACCGATTGTAAGCCATTGCACAATCAATTAAATGACATAAACATAGGTAATCCCTTACAGTAAAATCGGCAATGTGCCTCTGTTGTTGTTTGTTGTTGATTCGTTTATTGATTGGCGGCTAGGCTACTGGTGAGCAAGGCCCCTGCGAAGGCTTGTCCATGGCATGCTGCCAGGGCATATTCATGTTGGTTATTACATATTTACAAGTTTCTCATGCTGCACATCTACACAGACATTGCACAATAGGGGGGAAGGACTGATGTAACTATAAGTATATATTTTTCTATATATATGTCACATATACGGAGATACATATGTGTATGTATGTGTGTCGCTATAAACATGGATACATGTTCGTTTGGTTGGGTTACAGATTTCACGCATTCATTTTAAATATGCAGAAGAAAAGAAAACAAAGCAAACCGCCAAAGAAAACAGAAAATATTCAACATTTTGCTCGACCTCAATGCCATCTTTTTTGTTATCTGATCATTTTCAATCTTTCTTTTTCCTCCTTCACTTCATTCTTTCAATTTATCATTTACAATTTTGTTTCAAAAGATTGAAGTTCCAGATATTGCCATTTATTCTTCTACTTGAATATGTAATTCAAATCTCAAGGTTATTTTTTAAGTTATTAGGATTCCTCATTGATTTGATATCCAAAAGTGTTTGTGGTCTTGATCAACAATATGCCTAACAAGTCTCAAGATGGTATTTTTAGTAGTCGCGACATTCGAGATGATGAAATTTCATCTTTTTCGGCAACAATTCCTCAAGGAAGTGCAGATGGTGCAGAGTTGAGGGGATGGGATTGAGGTCGAGCAAAATGTTGAATATTGTCTGTTTTCTTTGGCGGTTTTCTGCGTTTTCTTTTCTTCTGCAGGGTTAAATCTCAAAGACTAAATTCACAAAACCACGATTACACGATTATACGTTTTAAAATTATTCAAAAACAGAGGCGAAGTGGAGTAGGAGGGTCGAGCCATTTGGTTTGGCCTTCTACAGGAATCAGGAGTCGCTGAGAATATCCTTCAATATCGAACTGGAGTTGCGTGAGGGTGCAAACTCATTGGAGCTCATGGACAGCGAGTGTGCAGGGCCGGTTGCAGGCGGAGATGGTGGCGGCGCTGATCCATGGTCTTGGCCCGCGGACGCTGCTGAGGCAGCATGCCCCTGCCCTTGCCCAGTCTGTGGGTGCGGCGGTGGCGGTGTCGTCGTCGTCGTCGTCGCCGTCGTCGCATCCACCTGGCCAGTCATGCTGAGAAGGTTCGGTCTCATTTGCGTCGCTGTCTCTGGCTGTGACTCCTGCTCGAGGAACTGCACGAATGCCTGCACCAGATTCTCATTCCCGCGACCAGGGGCTGAAAATGGAAAATTGGAAATGAATTCTGCCAGAGAGATATTCCACCCTTTGGACATACCTGAGCTGCCCGAGGCTGGTCCTCCGCCAAGTATGGCTCCCAGCCAGCTGCTTTGCTGCTTATTTAGGCCCACCTTGTCGGACTCCTGGGCGGTGAAGTCCAGCACGGAGGATATCAGACGCAGCACCTGCTGCTTGTCCCCTGCATGACCGCTCACCACATACCCTATCAGCAGGCTCTTGATCAGGCTCTTGTCGATCTTGTCCGTCTGGCTGCTCTCGCTGCTGTTGAGCCTCTGCTCCAGCTGATCGTTCGCCTCCTTCAGGCTCTCCACTAGCATATAAAATACACAAAAAAGTCGCTAATATTAGTGCGATTCAACCATTTGTGCGGTACGACATCGGCTATCGGTTAATTATGCTTCAATCTTAGGTGTAAGAATCCGTTTAAAGAGCGCGCGCGCCTGTGTTCTTTGGAGCGGGGGGGCTTGGGCATGGGCATTGGGCTTTTGGCTTGTGGCTTTTGGCTTTTGGCATGCGGTTAGTGCGATCAGTGCACGGCGTAGTATAACATAAGTACTGGTTGTTGGATTTAAAGCACACCAGTACCTGATGTAATACTCAACCGTACAGACGCTGCTTGGTTCCTGGAAGCGCGTCGCGGAATGGTTAGCGAATGTTTGGCGGCTGCGAGTGGCTTTGGTGATGTCTGTATGGCTGTCTGGCTGGCTGGCTGGCTGGCTCGATTCCCTGCACAATTGGGGGCCTCACTACTCTCCAATGCAAATCAATAAACGAATAATGAAATCAAAGCGAATACGATATAAATACGATCAAACGACAAAACGGAACAACAAATCAAAATTCAGGCTAGGCGGGCGACAACAGAGAGCAAATAGGTAAAGGTGGGAAAAGGTAGGTAAATATTTCTATCCATATATATAGATGTATGTATACTCGTTATATGTACAAGTATATATAGACATGCAAAGGGGACTATAGATAGGTAAGTGTGTGTGTGTGTGTGTGTGTGTGTGTGAGTGTGTGGTATACATAATGTGGCATATGCCGCAGTCTCGAGCAATCTCCAATTGCAAAGTGAGTGTGTCAAATGCCTCAAATCGCTCACATTTACAAATTGAGATTATTCAATGCTGCAGATACAGTTTGGATACAGTTTCAGCGAGCGGTTCCTCTCGGCTGCTCCTCTCCTCTCTTCTCCTTTTTTCATGTTTTCTTTTGTACGGTTTACGGGTTACGGGTTACGGTTTACGAATTACGGAATAATACGATTTACGATTTGTACGGTTTTCTCTTCTTCTCTTCTCTTCATAATGATACTCAAAATAATCACAGTCACATCACAATCAAATTGTATAAAAGTCAACAGAAGCAAATTGCCAAACAACTTAATAGAAAATGCATTAAATCATAAAGGTCAGTAAGCGACAAAGTATAGTTACAAAATTCAAATAAGAAACATACAAAAATCGTGACGGGGCAGGGCAAGGAGTGAGGTAAAAGCTGTGTGGGGAGAGGGTGGAAATCAAATATAAAAATATGCTAGTTCCAAATAACAACAACAACAACAACAACAACAAAGATAATCAAAGCTAATAATCACACATAAAGCAAACTACAATTTTCTAGGCGCCTTAAATTAAATAGGATTTGGATTTGGGTTTGGATTTGGATTTGGATTGTAGGTGTGTGATTGCCAGCACCAGTTTAGCGTGTTTATATTGCCAGATTTTTGCTTTGTTTTCGTGGGGAGTAAGTTGCAGTGCACAGATCAAGGGGAGTTTACTTTGCAAGGTGACGTCTTCACCATTAGGCACCCATCTCTACCTTCATCCCTTTCTAGCGCTTTTCGCTCTAAGCGTGGTGAATAAGTCCCCACAGCGGACGCCGTCACCTTGCTAGTAAATTCACCTTGGCACAGCCAAGCAGACGGACAGGCGGGCAGAACGTACTCTGTGTGCGTGCGCGTGTGTGTGGCCAGGCAGGGGCAGTGCAAGTGTGTTACGGTTGCGTTTTGGGGGTGGATAGTGGGGACAGTGACGCAGGGAGCAAGCAAAATGTTGTAGTTTACCTGATGCTGGGATGAGCAACTTGCAGTTACAGCCAATACAGTATTTTTGTTTTGTTTTGCCACGTGCCGTTGGGTGCAAAATTGCGAGGTTTTTTTTGTTCTTTGTTCTTTTTGTTTTGTTTTGTTTTGTTTTTCTTTCTTTGGGTTTTGGTGTGATTTGGTTGGTCTTTGCGCTGTGGTGATAAAATGCAATTCAAAAAAGTCGATACCAACTGAAATTCCGAGTTTTTCATATTTTGCTTAGCCTCCCAGAATTACCAGCTGATATTTACCTTTGAGAATTGTGAGGTGAATCGTGACGTCGCTTGCTCTGGCACTCGCTCTCAGTCTCCCTCTCACACATACACAGGCACACTCTCTCCCTGCCATTATCTCGCTCTCTCTCTCTCTCTCTCTTGTGCTTTCATTCATTCACAGTCAACAGTTAGCGGCAGTTTTCTTGGAGTGCAGTTTAGGATGCGTGATCGAGGGAGGGGGGGGCAAGAACAGCTCGTAATGGTAGTGGTTCGGAGTGCGGGGCGGGGCGGGACAGGGCAGGGCGACACCATGGGTTAGCTTTTATGACTACGGGGGGGTTAGGTACATTGTGAGAGCTCACGATTGCGGCTGGTTGGGGGTTAGTCAAGATTTGGCAGCCTGCAGCCTGCAGCCCACCCGAGGGCTCACTCACCTTCATCCCGGAGCACGGCGATCGTCTGCTGTCCCGCCTCCAGCTGATCGGAGAGGCGCGCCGCCGCCCGCAATCCCTGATTGGCCTCCGCCAACTGCTGCTGCATGGCCTCCATCTCCGCCTGCAGCTGATCCTGCCTGTCCACGTGAGCCTGCATCTCGCGACGGATGCGCTGCGTGGCCATCTCAATGTCGTGCTCCTTGTCTGCGGGGTGGGAGGGTCCAGGGTGTTATGCCATGCTCCTGGCTGTGTGTGTGTGTGTGTGTGCCAAGTACTTACCATTCTGAAACTGCTCCAGGGCACACTGCAGATTGGTCAGTGCCGCCTGCTGCTTCATCTCACGATCCTCGCACTGCCCCAGTTTGGCCAGCAAGTCGTCACGTTGCTGCTGCAGCAGGGCATGCTGTGCCTGCAGCGTCTCCGCCTGTTGGTTCGCCCGAATGCTGCATGTGGATTAAAGAGGATTGAGGGACACTCGTGAGTTGTGGGCGGGTTAAAGGGTTCAAAGCCCATAAGAATCTTTACTCTGCAGCGCCATCTGTGTTGTGTTTCCACCTCCCAGAACTGTTGTGCTGCCAGATCCATTGAATATTTCACTGCGTTACCGACTAGTGGAAGCAACAATCGATAATTCCGCTGCAGCTGGCGGCACCTGATGCCACGTTCGGCATTAGCTTGAGTTGTGTTCCCGCAGCATAAGGGCGTTTTATATAAGAGGTGGCAGCGTGTCCAATCGATTGTACAATCAATAGCGGAAGCTGTAGCCGTCGGCAATTTGTACGCCCTAATGCGAAGCGGTGGAAACAGGTGGCAACTGGGTGGGTGGATGGTGTGGCATGGTGAATGCAATTAGTGTGTGGTGCCGTCTGGACTCTGTCACGCTTCGTGCCGCTTATCGTACACCATAACATAATGCAATTAGCATTCCAAATGTCATCCCAAGGTGAGTCCCGCAACCCAACCAAATCTCGAGCCCAAACCCCGTTCCCCGTTACCCCCTACCCGTTCCCAACGCAAAACTTACCTCGCTGATGTGTAGGCTGTACTGGACTTGGATACTTCATGCTGCAGGACCGACTGCTTGGTGCGCGACTCGTCCAGTTCGCGCTGCAACTCCACCGTCTCCTGGGTGTGCAGCTCCTCCACCTCGAGCAGATGGGCACGAAGCCGCTCCAAGTCGCGCTGAATGCTCGCCTGCTGCTCCAGTGCCTCCTGGGACGCCTGCGCCTGACTGCTCTGCTCCGCCAGCAGGCTCGCAACGCGCATGTCGGACTTCTCCCTGAGCTCCTGCACACGCCGCAACTGCTCCTCGAGCTTCTCGCGCTCGCGAACGAGCCCACCGACCTGCTGCTCGAAGGGCTGCAGCCGCTGGATCTCTCCATAGTACTGAGTGTTCTCCGCATGCTTCTGCTGAAGCGCCTGGATCAGGTCGCCCTTCTCCTTGGCGTGGCTGTCGTTGCTCTGCTGTAGCTGACTCTTCCACTGATCCGCGCTCAGCCGCAGGCTGCTCAGCTGTTCTTTCAGCTGCTCAAGATCCGTGGCCTGCTGCTCCAGCTGCGCCAGCTGCTCGTCCTTGGCCTGGAGCTGTTCTTTGAGCCTCTCCAGATCGATGATCTGCTCATTCTCCCGCTCTCCCAGCTGCTGGATTGTGCTTAGCTGCTCGTCCCTGGCCTGCATCTGCTCCTGGAGCTGCTCCAACTGGTCATCCCTGGCCTGAAGCTGATCTTGAAGCGTTGCCAGCTGGGACTGGAGCTCCTCGACCTGCTGCCGTGCCTCCTCCAGCAGTGAGTCCTTCTGGGCCAGCCTGCTCTGGCACTCTTTGAGCTCCTTCCTGTCGTTCTGCACCGCATCCAGCTGCGATTGAAGCCGCTGCTGCGCTTCGTGCGCCATCTCAAGGCGCTGTCTGGCCTCCTCCAGCTGACCCTCCAGCTGCACGATGGTCTCCTCGTGGTGCTCCTCGATGGTCTCCAGCTTGTTGCGCTTGAACTTGTCCAGTTCGTTGAGCAGCAGCTCGTTGTTCTTCATCAGCTCGTCACACTGCAGAATGTACTGCGAGATGTCTGCCTCCAGGGTCTTCTTTTCGTGCTCGCTGATCCGCTTCTGTTCCTGCAGCTCGCCCAGCCGCTGCTCGGCGGCGTCGAGGCGCTGCCAGCGCTCACTCAGGACACGATAGGCTCGCTCCAGGCCGTGCTGCGGTGCGGCTGTGGCGAGGCGATCCTCGATCTGGGCCTGCAGCAGAGAGCGGAGCTTCTCCAGATCATCCTCGGCATCGTCCAGGTCGGTTATCTCCTGCTTCTCCTCGGCAATGGCCTGCCGGAACTTGGCCTGGGCTATGCTGGCGTCCAGCTCCTGCCGCAGACGCCGATTGTCGGCGCGCAGGGCATCCAGCTGCTGCTCAAAGTCGTGCGAATGCGTCTCCTGCTCGGCCTCAGCGTTCAGCTTCAGCACCTGATTCTGCATGGTGAGCTGCTGCAGCTTGAACTGCACGTCCAGCTGCAGCTGCTCCTTCTCGGCCTCGCTGATGCGGAGGCGGGACTCCAGCTCGGCGAGCTGGTCGCTCAGCAGGCTGGCGGAGAGCTCCTTCTCCAGCTGAGCATCCTGCAGCTGGCCATTGGCCAGACTGAGCTCCGCGATGCGCGACTCCAGCTGGACGAGCCTGTCGCGCAGCTTCTCCTTGGACGGCGGCGTGGGATCCGAATCGGGGTCGGGATCGGAGCCGGAGCCAGAGCCACAGCCGGAAGCGGCATCTGCCTGTCGCACCACAATGAACTCATCCTCGCTGTGCTTCGTGGAGGTGGAGGAGCTGTTCGAGGACGACTCGGAGGTTTTCTTCTCCTTGGCCAGCTTGAGCTCATCGAGCTCCTTGAGCAGCTTCTCCCGCTCCGCCTCGGCCAGGCGAACGCGATCGATCAGCTCGTTGTTGTCCGCGCCACGCTTCTCCAGCAGCTCCTGCATCTCGGCCAGCTCCAGCACACCGCGCTTCAGCTCCAGCGCCTGCTGCTCCAGCTGCTGCTGCAGCTCCTCCCTGGCCGCAGCCAGCGAGCTCTCCGCCCTGCTGCGCTCCTCCAGCTGCTTCTGCTGCCGCGCAATGGCCATTTCGTGCTCGACCATGCGATCCGCCTGCAGCTGCCGCAGCTCTTCCACCTGCAGCTGCAGCTGCTTCTTGCGCACCAGCACATCCTGCATGGCCACCTCATGCTGAGCGTCCAGCTCCTCCAGCGAGGCGTTCAGCTGTCCATTGTGCTGCTCCAGCTCTGCGATGCGAGCGTTCAGGCGGGACACATCGCCGTTGCCCAGTGCTATGTCCACGAGTCCCGGTCCCGTGTTTGCCGCGGCATCTCCCTGTCCATCCGATCCATCGCCAGTGTCGTCCCAGCACTCCCAGCTGTCCTCCACATTCTGTTCCTCAGCGGTCTTCCGCTGCGTTTGTTTCTGTGGGTGGAAAACCGAGGAGAAAGTATGGATTGAAACGGTTGAAAATACTCGAAAGAAACAAAATGGAGTGGAGGACTTCCCACACACTTTTCCACTTGAACATTTGATTGCAAGAATTCTTCCTATTTTCAGATCCTCGCTGGGAATCGTTTTCATTCCCACTGTACCCACGCTTGCTGCCAGGAATGCTTGGAACGATTGGAATGGAATGCTACACGTGGAATACATCGGAACATGGGGCAGGAGGAGTCCACTGAGTCGCAGCTTTTGCAGTTGTAACCCGAACCCCGAGCATAAATCTTGCACCTTTTGCGCATGCGTCGTCCCCTATGTGCGTCCTGCCACCGCCCGCACCCCCTCCTGGGGCTCATCAGCAGCTCAAAGCAGGTCAATTGGCAGACGCTAATGGCCGAGGGCGGGGCAAAGCAGGTGGGGCGACGGTGTCAGCGCGTGAGACATTCGCGCGTTAATGAGTTTATGGATGAGTTGAGCAAAGATGGCGGACCGCTGACGTTGCTCGCTCTGTCGCGCTGCTGCTGCTGCTGCTGCTGCTGCTGCTGCTGCTGCTGACAGCCGCTCTGCGATAAGGTTCCCGCAACGAAATCCCCATAAAACCCATGACGAGACCGCTAAGCGGGCTAACACCCAACAAAATGGCTGTAGAGGCAGTAAAAACCGAAAACGTGGAACACAAAAAGGCAGCAACGGGAAACGGGCCACGAAATAAATATTTGAAAAATGGCAAAATGCTTAATTAAAAATTGACTCCAGTTGTGTCTGTGTGCGGAGCGGAGCGATAAATAATGCAAATGTAGCGATGATTCATGGACATATGCAGGGGCGTGGCAGGTCACAGGAGAGCGATAGACTTCCATTAGACTTCGGGAGAAGGCATTGGGCTGTTAGGAAGCAAAGAATCATTGAAAAGTAGATCGAAAAGGTCCAAAAACAGCGGCAGGAGTTAGTTCAACATTTACAGATACTCTAGAACTGTCGGATATAAAAGTTTTCTTTATGGTTTACAAGTAACTTCTGTTTCCCGTTTGCTCCTAGCTATTTCCCTCATTTTTTATGCTCGAACTTGAAAGAAAAGTGCCGCTGAAGTCCCGTTCTGGTGGGCTATCCATAAGTCAGGAATCGCCCCAGCACTGGATGCCAAGTCACAGAACTGAAACTTAAACAAGAAAGGCAAAGTGGAGAAAGGGACTTCGACAGCGACATCGACTCGGTTTGGTTTTGTTTGTCCACCCAGACATTTGTTTAGTCTACGGGTCTACGGGTCTACAGTTTCTACAGTCTGCTCACGACTGTGTGATTATATTCCCCGCTGTGTTGGGCTCAGGGCATTACCGAAAAAGACACTTGTACAAACTGGGCTATCGGAGAACGGCTCGGATGTAGCGCTGAAACACTTGTGTGTGTCTCGCGTCTCATAAGCAAACATCAGTGGAAGAAAATGTTTCATGCTGGCCCGGCAACGGACTCCGGACTACAGTTTTTGAGGCCAGCGATCTCTCTCTCTCTCTGCAAACAATCGATCAACCATACCGCCTGCTATATGATATGATATTATATGATATGATAGTCGGGTCTGTGCTGGTGTGTGTCTGGCGGGGGGGTGGACGCCCGCGCCTTATGGTAACCATAAACCAGCCAAAAAACCAAACGATAAGATAAAATGATGGTGCTGAGTGGTTAAGAGTCGGGGTTTCGGCTCAGCAGGTTAATTGTTGCCTGGCGGAGATGGTAGGAGGATGGGTTGGGAGGAGGCGCCTACAAGCCGGAAGTGGGTAAAAACAAATAGTCAGCCAGCAGATGGATACAGCCCACAGCCACGCAAACATGTGTCCAACACAAAATGGGAACTTTTGGGGAGTGGCAGCCCGAATGGTGTACTCTTGGCATATGGCAGGGTAAAAGACCTGTGGGGGCCCCTTATCAAGCAAATTCTTATGTATAAACAAACATTGCGGCTTACTCGATCAATATTGAACTGAGATCGCTTTCGCTTTAGTCACCGACACCGACACCGAGCGACTTCTTATCTAATCGGTCCGGTCCGGTCCGCACACACAGCAACTGCGAGCATATCCATTGGGTGGTGCTCAAGCACGAGGGGCGGCAGCTCACCAACAACTCTCTGGGATGAACAAACATTCAGCGATTGCTGCCTCCTGTGAGAGTGTTCTCGGTTCGTTTTTGGGTGGAATATTGTCGAGTCCCCCTCTGCATTTGCCCTGGACAGATGTATGTTTGGTCTATGGGAAGTGGTAATGGGGCCCCAGGGAACGGCACTCTGATTCTGAGCCGTAACTGAATCTAACAGAATGCGCTTGGCTTGGGTTGGATGGGATTTTATTGGGGTCTTTGGTTTACTTTATTCTCACACGAAATTCAAACAGGGGGCCAGGCCAGCAAATACCGAGAATTTTGTGTTGAAAGCTAATCGGAGACGAGGCTCGCAGTCGATGGGAACGTGAAGTCAGGCTCGCAATTCCCCACACGGAAACCCAAATGCC
Source organism: Drosophila subobscura (assembly GCF_008121235.1). Taxonomy (NCBI): domain Eukaryota; kingdom Metazoa; phylum Arthropoda; class Insecta; order Diptera; family Drosophilidae; genus Drosophila; species Drosophila subobscura. Next base: position 15,984,927 of record NC_048530.1, on the reverse strand, counting down.
CTTGGAATGCAGCGAACAAATATGTCGAGCAGAAAGACTTTTGCTGTAGAATCCAACGCCCGCCAGGACGGCTAATGGTAATACGCGTTTAATGGAAAGTGAACAATTATTTGATAGCGGCCAGAGCCAAAGCGGCGATAAGAAATGAGTCAATTAGGGATTGATACGGTGCACGACCTGTGGAAAGTTCCCATATCCTTATCTAAGGAATTCCACAACGAACGGAATCAAAGCGCGCCCAAAACGAGCGGAAACATTGGGTGACGCGGCCAGGGACGCAACCAGAGCCGCGGCTCTACTTTCTATACCTGAACTATCTCTCGCTTTCGCTTCCCTCCACGAGTACTAGCAAACACAGTGCCCGACTGGTTAAGGCCCAAGACTTCAGGTTAGGGTATCTCCTCCACCGACGGAAAACACAAAAAAAAACGTGCTCATCTCGCGTTTTTTTTTTTGCAATTTAGCAAAGCGCTCAAATTTGACATGAACAGCACTTCCATGCCCCTGCCCCAGGCCCGCACTGTTGCGGGGCCACACAACTGAGTAATAATAAAAATAATAATAAGTTAGTGTATGCAGTGCAATAAAACAAAAGGCAAAATTACATAGTTAATAGGAGAAGATGTCAAGTCGACACAAAAGTCGAATGTCAAGGCGGGCCAAAACACTGTCGCCCACAGCAACAGCAGCACAGGCACGGGCACAGCACAACAGCCACGAGCGCAGCCACAAAAAAAAAATATATAAAATACAAAAACTTAGAATGCTCTCGCGCTCTGCGATATATCTTGTGTGCGAACTAAACAGAATGCGATGTGTGTGCTCTACTTGGAGTGCAATTAGATTAATCCCATTTTTTGTATCGATGGATCTCAGCACATTTTGATATGCTTAGCACTGGGCTAGGAACTGCCTCCAGTCTGCAGCGGCTCCTCTTTTTCCTCTTTCCCTTTCGTGCCCCTCCCTTCCACTTACAGTTACTTGTCAGCATTGGCGGCAATTTTCGTTTTTCGTCTCCAATTTCGGGCTGGCTGCTCGGCAGAATTTGTGCCTTCGTTTTTTCCCGCGCTAGTCATTCGATAACAGTTTTTTTGTTCTTTCTTCTTCCAGTTCACAAGCAAAAAAAATGGTCAAAAAATAAATGGCAAAGTTGAAGTTGAAAATTGAAATGGAGATCGGTTGATTTGCACTTGAAGGCGGCGGCGATGATTGCGCGTTTTGTGTACGACAACGCGCGGTTGTAAGCAATTAAAACAAAGGCAGCCACAAAAAAAGAAATGGTTTAACCAACAAATTAAACGTTAACAGGAATGTTCTTCTTTTACTTTATTTGTAGAGTTTTAGTCTCTCTCTCTCCAGCGGGAGCAGAAGGGCTGCACTGTGCACTGGCCAGATATATGACTTTACCGCTGCGCGACCGATCGAGGAATGAACTGAACGTGCAATGGGCGTTGGGTGAAAATAGCAGAATGCTGAGAACCCACATAGCCGAAGTTGACACCGAAACCGAGCCGCGCGTTACCGATACTGTGAAGCGCAGAGCCGAAGCGGAGCTGTTGCCGGCGTTAGACAGAGATAGCAGCAGGCAGCAGGCCGTGGCAGCGCAATCAGCAAGTTTGCTTGTGCATTAGAGCAGGAGGAGAGCAGGTGAAGATCGCTCGCTGCTAACGAAGCTGGCGACGGCGACTCCTGCTCCTGTCGTAGTACAAGCGAAGCGCAGACTGCAGCCTGGCTGCCGTTGTGGGTGGGGGGATTGGGCGAACTAAGTTCGAGTGTGGGAGATGGAGAGGTGTTGGTGATCGCGCTCTCCTGCACTGCGAGACAGCGACAGAGAGAGAGAGAGAGCGAGTGTGTGAGATTAGGTAAATGGAAAGACATCCATCATATCCATGCCATTGAGTATGTACTATGATTATGTACATACATATGCATGCATACATACCCTAAACACACACGTGTGCATGTCGCGGTAGTGTAACCAACTTCGACTTGCTCTCCATTTCAAAACTCAAATAATGCGCGTCGGCTATTTAACTTGAAATTAAGCGACGTTTGTTGTTGCTTTTATTTATTTTCTTTCATTTTTTCCCCCTTATTTATTTATTTTTATTTTTTCGGAATTGTTAATGTTTTTGTCTGTGTGTGTGTGCGTGTGTGTGTGATGATGCAGACGACGACAACGTTCGCTTTATTTGCTCATTTTGCTCACTTTGTTTGTTCTCAGCGGCGAGCTGTATGCGCTCGCTCTCCGCAGCGGCGGCGTTTGCCCAAGGCATGTGCAATAGAAGGTAAGTGAGGTTAGAGAGGCGGGCCTCTGCCTGCACTAAAATAAGGAACGCGGCAGCGACACTAAAGAGCAGTGGGGAGCAATGGAGCACGCGGCGCCAGGAACTACCGTACCTGCTGTTCAGCACACCCTTGCGCTGCCGCACTGCCATGCAAAATATCAGTTCACAATGAGAGCAGGAGAGCGAGCGAGCGAGAGCGCGCGTACAGTTATATTATTTTGAGAGAGGGGAAGACGAAGATGATGTCTTTGGCTGGCAGGCGTTATCCTCGCCTGCAAAGCCTACGCTGTCCAACTACAGCATGTGTGCATGGCTTTTCTTTTGCCGGCGTCAGCAATGTGTAATGGAATACGTATGGATGCACGTACAATTTTTGTTTGTACATTCTCGCATACACATGTGTCTGTGTATGTGTATGTGTGTGTGTGTGTGTGTATATTCCCATATGGCCACGTCGTTGGCTTTAAGCGGGCTGCCGCTGATTGTTGCTGCTGTTGTCGCAATCGAGCGTCTGTGTTTAATTAGCAGATAAAAATACAGCCAGTTCCATGAAGGTAGACACAAACACACACACTCATTATTGCCATCCCTTTCGCACCTTTTCGTTTTACACAATCAACAGTTGGCCCGCACACACGCACACACACACACACACACATACCCATACCCATACAAATGTACAGTCAGGAAAACACGTTGCAGGCGTTAATTAGTTTTGGGGGCTTTTCTTTTATCAGCAGTTCCAATAACAACAACAACAGCAACGGGCAACAGCAGCGGGCAACAGCAACTGTGGCAGTAACAAAACAAGAGATAAAGAAGATATTGAACGGGGAGCGAAGCTTTCTCATGTATACCCTGCCAGCCCATCATTTTGCATACAAATTTGCACTAAAACATATTCAGTGATTCGCTGTACAACGTTCCCATAAACGAGCGGACACATCAAGGTGTTCGCATGTCTCTGAATTGATTCCAATCGCAGAGAGCCCGGATCGTAGATGATATCCTCCACGTGTTACACACTTCCAGTCAAAGTCATAGTGCTCTCGCACCCTCGAGCAAGGGACCGAGTAGGAACAAACATTCGTCTAATGCATTTCGTTCTGTTGCGAATGCAAATCGAATTGTTGTTAGTTTTTTCCCCCATACGTGAAACCCCGATTGCCACTGACTCCACCACCGCTTCTCCCCGTCTCTCAGTCTCTGTCGTTAGCTCTACCTTTTGGCTTCCTTGCTCCATATACATAACAATCAGGCGTGCAAATGGAGTCGGCGGCAACGTTAACATGCGTTAAGTACTGCCCCAGCGCGCCAGCAACTGGGACATGGCGGCGCCAATTGTTCAAATCGATTGTATAATCAGTTATTCCTCTTCCTCGCTTGTACTTATCTTTCGATACTGCTTCTTCGTCTGCTACTGCTTCTTGTTTATCTCTCACTTTTTTCGGTGATGGAAAACCCTTCGGACGAAGATCTTTGACGAGAAGTGAGTCCCATTGCATATTGAGGCCACCAAGCCAGTCAGAGCTTTGCTGAGAGGGGTGCTTGTACCCCCAAATGATCAATGAAACTCTGTCGATTCCTATGCCCAGTTCACACGCTTGGAATGTAGGTTAAGCCCCCCTGCATCGCCCACTACGCTCCTGCCTGAAGCCCAAATGTAAATATGTACAAATGTATGTACAAGATGCTAACGAACTGCAAAGATAATAAATATTTAAATTGTCTCGTATTTGCACACGTTTGATCAATATGTGGACCAGTCTGCCCCCCAAAACAAATGGATCGGATACGTGCATACGTTCAAGAGAGCGAAAGAGAGAGGTAGAAATGGAAATGGAAATGGAGGTGGACAGAAGAGATACCCAAAATGCGGATGTGGATGTGGGATGCACGTTGATCGATGACAACTTCACGAAGGGAAGAGGAGAAGTCGCAACAGAATACACAAACAGCATAAAGGTGGAGAGATGGAGAAAGAAGTACGGATAGATGGACACGGACATGGAGGTGCCGATACATATGTGAGCATGTGGGACGGGGGGGTGTTGGTTCATTGCCTGGGTACATAGCACTTGGAGAGCGTCGATCGTGTTAGGTACCTGGCGGTGTTGGTCGTCGTTAGAGATGAAGACCAAACTGCCGACTCGTAGCTGAGCGAGACCCAGTCCGAGTCCAAGTCCGAGTTCGAGTCCGAGTCTAAGTCTCTCCCCGTTTTGTGTTGGCATTCATTTAACACGTTGCTGTTAAAATTCAGAGAAGAAATCGAATTCAAATAACGCGCTTCAATTCGGTCGCGCCACCAACGTTCCACATTCACACAGAGATGCACTGCACTCGACTCTCTCACGGCAGCAGATACGGTTACGGGATACGTACGGTGCGGCAGATGCAGCAAAAGATGCAAACTTGCTCTCAAGGGAGTCCAAAAGTAATGCTTTGAATTCCGTATTTGGATATTTTATACTCATGATTATGTTTAATGTTTCCGATCGCTCTCTTACTTTATATCCTTGAGGCATTTTGGATTCCCCTGGCATCTATTTTATGCTTCCCTCGTTCTATAACTGTTTTCAAATTCAAATCCTCCCAAACATACACTTCAGCTACGTTTATCTCTTTTCCTGTACATCCAATCGGGTTGGGTCTACATTCAACAACGACTAAATGGAAAAATAAACACGAAAGCGAGGAAAATGCTGCACTGCCAGAGAGCAGTCAAACAAATCCCATTTCAATTTAAGCCAAAGGCAAACAATCTACCCAAAAATACGTGTGGAAAAAGAGTGGAACTTCAATTTGTATTTATTGCTCTCCAACCAGAATTCATTCACTCAACGCTGACTGGGGTTCGCTTCTCTATATTGATCTCTATGAGCTTGGCTGTTGTCAAAACAATTGATGAAACTTTAAGTAATCAAATGAGAGCATAGCAGCGGAGGAGAGGCAAAAGCAACGATTTCCCCTTTCAGTTTTGCTCTCTCACTTAACAGTTTTAAACCAAGTTTAGTCCTGCCATTCCCACTTATACTCACATAACTAATATCCATCGAATGTCCATCTTCTGAGCTCCGTTTGCACCACAGCCTGCCCACACTGGGGCCTGCCGCTGTACCTGTTTTCGCTTGGAGGGTCATCTGGGCATATTTAACCTGTCTGCCCGTTGGCTGCCCCCCTCTGAACAATTCAGTTAATAACTAATTGGAAAAACTCACTGGACTGGTGGGGTTGGGGGTCGGGCAAGGGTACAGTGCCGGCAGGTTGGAAAAGCTGGAAAAGCGCCGCGTGCGTTGACGTTTGCTTCGCTCAATTTGTTTGACGATTTTATGGACGGTGAGCCATTTGGGCGTTCTACTTTTTCGTGTTCGTTTTTTTCTTCTAGTTGGAGTTTTTCGTTTTTTCGTTTTTAGTTTCATTTGCTGTTTGCCACCGCTGAAACAACAGCAACGAAAAAACAGCCATGTAGAAGGGCGAAATGTTCTCAGGGTCGCAGCTTTGGGTACCCTGGCAGTGGGTCGTCCCATTTCGATGGAATATCGGGGAGTTTGCGGAGTGCAACACATCGATTTTGTGCCATGGAAACAAGCCAGACCGAAATAAATATCAAACCTAATAACAAAGCAATGAAAATATCCAAAAATATGTTGTACAAAAGTTGAATGAATATTTTTTGAACACCTTTGCTCCCTCCCTTTTGCGGTTTTCTTTTGTTGCAGCTGAAAGATCATCAGCATGATGAGTACAGTCATCTGCATGATGGGTACAGTCAGCATTGCAGCAGCTGAGTACTCAAAAAAGAGGCAGAGGCAGAGGCAGAGAGCTGCCCGGCTGAACAATTTTCCATTTGCTGTTGTCGTCGGCTGCCTCGTTGGCCTGTGCTGGCCATGTTTATGCAACTGCGCGACTTGCCAATAAAAATGGCCAAAACGCAGCAGCTTCTCCATACAACGCGGCGCCCTGGCCCCTGGCCTAGCTCTGCCAACACCCTGCGGAGCAGTTAGCACTTAGTTTTCCAGTGCAAAAAGTCTGGGCTATAAATATATGGGCGCTTAAATTTCGTCATTTATGGCCTGACTGGCCTGCAAACGAACAAAATCTTTTCATAATTTAATGCTTATTAGCATTTGTTTGCAGGAGAAACGTTTGCCGAGTGAGGGGGTGAGGGTGTAGGTGGTGGCACTGCGTAATTGCCTAAGCGAACAGACAGAGAGACAGACAGACAGTCGACCCAGAGCCGTAAGCTGTTTCCAAAACGTGGCCGCAGCAGAGGAAGGCTATGTGAAGCAAGTGCACACAAAGAGACAAAGTGGCATGCAAAAAGTGTTAGACAAAGAGTTAAAATTGCAATTGAAACAGCAGCAGCAGCAGCAGCAGCAGCTCCCCCCTCCAACCGACAACCTTCGATGTAAATCAACTGAAAGAATGCATGCAACAACGGCAACAGCAACGACAATTTCGAATCTTTCAAAGCAGATTGCGTGACAATTCTGATACTGCTCAATGGACATCTAAACGCAACTCACAGGCGGCTGGTCGGACCCCCTATGGTAAGAGGGGGTTGCATAAGCAGCGAAAACAGAGAGCGAGAGAGAGAGAGAGAGGGAGCGAGAGATGAGTGTGCCAGAAATTCCACTTCGAACTTCCTCCTTTGTCAGCACCTAAGCCATGGAGAGATCTTCAAAAAGGAATTGGATACATGGATACAAATTTAAATTCAATTTTTCACTCCAAATATTCTACAGTTGTCATTTGAATTCTTCGATTTGTTTATTTTGATTACTAAAGATCCAGCCCAAAACTGTCTTATTAGAATTGAACGCCGCCGCGTTCTGCTTTCATATTTCAATGAATAATATTTTTGCAATATTTTCAGTAATCAGAAATAATAAATGAATGCCTTGTGTTTTCATAGATTTGTAGCTCAGCTGTTTCCCCATTCAATGATTAATTCATGAATTAAATCAGTTTTACATTCTATGACTTGGTGATTTGCTTCCCACTTTATTTGCTGCTCCAATTTTCTCAAACTGCTCATTATTATGACTTACTTATTATTCCCCTTCCATGCAATTCAGTTTACAGTTGTTCCCCTTGCAATGCTCTTTTTGCGTTCTCTCTTTCGTTCTTCTGCGAAGTTCTGTGGAAGTTCCCCACTGAAAGCGAGCGCCCCTGCCATGTCAGCGATGTCAGCAGCTACTTGCGCGAGAGACTCTCAGTTGGAGGTGGCCCAAAACATATGCAATTACACACGAAGGTTAAACGCGAGGCAAATTGAGCAACTCGGAGGAGAGGAAGAACGAGCGGGAGAGAAGAGCCAGCGGGCGGGAGAGTGACAACGAGCGTGAGTGGGGGAGAGTGACAACGAGCGTGAGTGGGGGAGAGGCAGAACTTGAGAGAGAGAGAGAGAAGGAGTGGGGGAGGGAGGGGAGCGAACGACACAAGCTCTGCCGACAGCAGCTGCATCCGAGAGCAGCGTCCAAGCGAACAGAGAATTGGTGGAGTCAGAGTTACAGCCACCCAACCAGCAGTCAAATTCTGCTGCAGCCTCAGCCTCAGCCCCTGCACCCGCCCGCTCCACTTTTCGGCTTCAAACTGGCAGCGCAGCTCGTTAGACACACGCGAATCTAAATGGAAACGGAAATGGAAATGAATGTGTGGCTGTGGCTGTGGATGTGGCTGTGGAAGTGCAAGGTGGAGAGAAGAACAGCAGATCAGCAGCAGCGCCAGCTGTGAGTTCTCTCTCTCTCGCTCTGTCACTGTGCCCGTTCACAGGGCAGCAAATTGATTTGGGCCAAGATTCGTTTTCAGATCTGTCCACGTTCTGTGCCTCATTGTTGTTGTCGCTTTTCATTTGGCATTTTCCCTTTTCCATGCTGCTGGCAGTTAGTGAAAATTGTCCGCTCGCTTCGCTGATTGTTTATAGAAACGTACGGCAGCCGTAAGCCGTAAGCCGTAAGCCGTAAGCCGTACAATGTCAGTCATCAGAGGCAGCCAGAGTCACAGTCACAGTAAGCAGCGATCGTGGAACGTAAGGAGAACCGACATACCTTGGAGATCACTCGAAATCCTTTGATGCAAACTGAAACTTACAATCCCAAAGATGTTTTTACTCGCTGACTGACACAGCATACCCTGCACTGATCTTTATTTACAGGGTATTCTAATTGCAGGTCTCTTCCCACCTCCCACCCCCCCGACGAAGCGGAGACAACTCTCTGGCTGCACTTAGCGACATGCAACGTTTGACTTCTCATTGGCCGTGGGTCAGTTGCTTGCTGGGAATTCCGCCCAGTGGGGGAGCACGGTAGCTGTGAGCCAAATGGGTGGCGTGGGTGGCAACAGCAACAGCAACAACAACAACAACAACAACAACAACAAAATTGTCATTTTCATTCGTGCTCAGGTGAGCAGGCAGGCAGGCAGGCAGGCAGCAGCCAACAGAAACATTTGATGAGTGCATTATCATCATCGTCATCATCATAGCTGAATGATTTTGCTGACCATAAGTGGAGGTCTCTCGGCAATTGTTACGACGATTATTAAATACACAAATGTACATACATTAATAGCATATACACACGAATATGTATACATTAATGTACATATTATGTACGTGCATTTGGGGCAAGCAAATCAAATTGAAGCTAAGGCATCAACGTACGATCCGTGTTGAGTGCAGAGAGAAAGTGAAAGAAGTCCCCGCCGGACAACAGACCACAAGAATACCAGAGGAATGAGTACCAGTGATGAGTAACGGGACAAGTGCAGAAAAATGCTACAGCTGCACGGCAGCACTGGACTTGGGGTGGCTTCAAAGATAAACCCAAAAACATTTGTTTATTATTTCAGAGCCATTCTTCGCCCCTTAGAAGCCAGCGGGCCCCGATTGGGCTTAGCTCTGGCACAGTGGGTTGAAGCCAATTATGAGAATTTCCTACGGAAAGTTACAATAATTCTTATGCCAAAAGTTTCACCAATTAGCAGCCTGTCGCCCGATACACATTATGGACACAAATATGGCTAACGGGCATGGCCGTAGCCAATGGGCCAAATGTAACCCCCACTCCAGCCGCAGGTCTCTCCCCGCTAATTAGTGGAAGGGCAGGACCAGAGGGGGCGGAACAAGTGCAGCTGGGGACACATTTGACACAGTTTGGCCAAGCGTAACAAGCCGCGTTTATCAAATGGAACTCGATTTGGTTTTGGTTTTGGTTTCGGCTTCGGTTTCGGTTTCGGCTTCGGTTCTGACTGTTGACGTGTCCGAAAAATAATAACACAAAAACCGGAGTGAGCCCAGCCCACCCCCCAGCGGGAGCAGCAACCCACACCGCCTCAGCCCCACCACCCCACCACCCCACTGACCCGAGCAGCCAAGCGACCCATCAGCATTTCCGCTCTAACGAAATTCTATGCAAGATGCAGTGCATGCAGAGAGGGACAAACGCTCTGTGCTCTGTGCTCTTCCTGCCTTTGTTTCAGTTTATCGATAACAACTGCAAGCAATCGATAGGCGATAGCGATACACAATAAATTCAATTCTTCTGATTCATCTTTAACTTATTTCAGCTGGTGTTTGGCCTCCTTTACGAGTGCTTAACCCTCGGAACATGATTTCGAAGTATTTTAGAAATGGAAACAAAGGATGTTCCGGCGGCTATCGATTAAATCGATTTAAAAATCGATAAGCAGCGATCATTTAGGAGCACATTTAGCCCTCAATAGCTGGAGGAAACATTTCTTTGATGCAAATTAGCTATGAGCTCTGGGCCCCTGCCACAAGTCCCCACTGGGGGGCGACTCATTATCATCGCCAGGTGCGTGCTCGCTGCCTCGTGTCGAGGGTTTTGGGCTTTGATTTTCATTTTGGTTGCTTTTTTCTCGTCTAATTGTTGCGTTTAAAATTGAACAATTCAACTAATTTTAAAGCTGTTGCATGTCCAAATGTTTGGAGAACCTTTGTTTGGTTTTGAACTCACCCAAAAGAAATACCGAAAGCGAGGCACTCGAACAAAAATGTGGAATAAAAACTGCAGTCGTGGGCAACTTCCGGCTCCAAATGGATAGCGAAAAAACAATACAGAACAAAAACCAACAGCAAAAAATAAAGTAAAAAATGTACAAAAATGTGGTTGACCTTCTTTTGGGGGAAATTTCACACGATTTTCAAATGCAAATTGCGTTGAACTCTTGCGTTGTCTCTTGAGGGCCAACAGTGGCACACACACACACACACACACCGAGGGCGGAGTTTTGGGAATGAAAATGAACACTTTATGCGGGCTACACTTTTGGGCATCGATGCCCGGCACCGAATGGATGGCAGCCAGCAGGTGGCCGGAACTTATATAGGGCCCAGGCAGAGGCCCAACCAACCCCAAGCCCAGGCAGGCATCCCAACCCTTTCGATCCTGTCCCCAGCCCGGATAAGATAAGGTGCCATGGTGCCATGGTGCCATCGATGCAGATGTCCCAAAATGCCCGACTAATGGGGATGATAATGTCCGATGAAGAGGGGGACACTTATCGCCTGCCGCCTGCCGCCTGGCGCAATTATGCAAAACAATATGGTGGCTGCCAGTCAGCTATCGATCGAATGATAGCCCGCCGCTAGATAACCAAACAGATAACAGAAAACCCAACAAAAAAGTAGCGACAACAAGCGAAAGGTGTCGAAGGATGAGCCTGAGGCAACAGCGATCCGCAACGAGGAGCAGGGCAGCCCGTTCCCATTTGAGTTTGTTGGCAAAGTGCAGCAGGGAGCGGGGTTGGGCAAAGTTTGATTGAGATTTAATTCCCCCTTGATTGGTGCAACATTATTGAGTGTCAAACCATGCGAGATATGTACAGTGCGTCTCACAAACTACGCTTTGGCATTTCGCATTTAGTTTTGAGACTCATTTCAGGGCAGCTTCAATTATGGCTCCAAGTCAGACCAAAAGTTCTACTCATGGCATAAGCTCCAATCGATCGAATGGCTCGAATGTGCACCTAATATTTATGCATAATAAGCAACAAAAGGAGCGAATGGAAGAGCAAATGGAGGAGCGAATGGAGGAGCGAATGGAGGAGCAAATGGAGGAGCGAATGGGGGAGCGAATGGAGGAGCGAATGGAGGAGCAAATGCAGGAGCGAATGGAGGAGCGAATGGAGGAAGTGTTCAAACGAAAAACAAAGTTCAAAAGATGGCAAATATTTCACGGGTTCATACCCGTTACTCGAGGAGGGTAAAAAGGGTATACTTTATTTGTGCTATAAATTCTGATGTTCAAGCGAAGACATTTCGAGGCTGTCAACACTCAGCGATGCAAAGAAAAAACAAAAATGTAAAAAATGTTAAAAAAAAATGTAAAAAAAATGTAAAAAAAAGGTATAAAAAATGTAGCAAATGTAGCAAAACGTAGCCCATTACATACATGCATGTAATGTAAAATATCAAAAAATGCAAATTGGCATTCAAAACTACCTTCAATTATGGCGTTCCCCTTGGGGCATGTGAAAGTGTTCTTTAAGCGGTTTTAAGCTTGCGCAAATCTAGGACGAAAACGCCGCCGTCAGAGGCACTGGCGCCCACCTTGTTGCCCTTGGCATTCCAGCAAACCTCGAAGATGCCGCCGGTGCTCTTGTACGAGTGCAGCAGCTGGCCCGTTTGGGTGCACCAAATGTGGATGGACTTGTCGAAGCTGCCGGAGGCGAGGTGCTTGCCATCGGGACTGAAGGCCACCGAATAGACGGGCTCCGTGTGCTTGGTGAGCGTTTGCGTGCACTTGCCACGCTCCACATTCCACAGCCGCACCGTCGAGTCGAAGGAGGCGGAGGCCAGGACCAGATTCATGTTCGGGTTGCGTGTGCCCGGCCCCGTGGGCGACCACTTGATGGTGTAGATCTCCTTGGTGTGGGCCAGCATGTCCTGGCAGCAGCGATCCCGCTTCATGCTCCAGATCTTCAGCGTCAAGTCGTCCGAGCAGGAGGCCAGCAGCTGTCCCTGCGGGCACCACTTGATCGCATTCACCTCGTTGGTGTGCCCGCGGAATGTCCTGACCGGCTGCTTCTCGCCCAGTCGGCACACGAAGATCGTCTGGTCCGTGCTGCAGGAGGCAAAGTCCTGGCTCGTTCGCCAGTCCACATCCAGCGCCGGGGCGCTGTGAAAGGCAAACTGCTGCTTGCACTTGCCGGTGCGGGCATCCCAAATGATTGTCGTCTTGTCCACGCCGGCCGAGACAATGCGATTGCCGTACTTGTTCCATTTGAGCGCAAAGATCGGCCCCGTGTGCTGGCCCAGCTTGAGGGTCGGGCGTCCATCGGTGGTCCAGATGCGGGCGAAGCCATCGTAGCTGCCGGTGGCCAGCAGCGAGCCCTCGCCGTTCCAGTCCAGCGAGGTGACATCCTTGCTGCTGCGCGCATCCTCGCCATCCTGCTCGAGGCAGTGCTGCAGCACCAGCTGCGAGTGGTGACCCCTCGGCCCGGACATGTTCCAAAGGCGCGCCGTGCTGTCGCCCGAGCCACTGGCCAGCAGATCCGCGCGCGGATTCCAGGCGCAAATGAACACCTCGCCCACGTGGCCGCGCAGCGAATAAACCGCGGATGAGGGAATCTCAATGTCGGCGGCAATCGGAGCTGCAGCAGGAGCAGGAGCTGCTGCTGGAGCTGCTGCTTTAGCTGCTGCAGCTGCCTTTCCCTTTGGCAATTTCCTTGGAAAGAATGTCGCAAGAGCGGCCGCTCTCTTGGATGTGGATGGAACGGCATCAGCCAGGCACGACTCGCTGGCTTTCGGCTTCCTGCTGGCTCTCGTCGAACTGCCACTGACAGCCGCCGCCGCCGCCGCCGGCTCGCCGGTCTCCTGCTTTGGCTTCTCCGCGGCCTTGGGCTCCGGCATGGCAGCATCAATCAGGGATAGTCCCTCAATGCGACGTCGCACCTCGCCATCATCGCCGACGCTCCACTCGACCTCGGTGTAGAGCAGACCCTTCTGCAGTATGGTAATCAGGGCGGCCGGCGGCACGAGCCTCCCATCGATGCGGCTGCGCGAAATGTGCGACTCAGTGCCAAAGACGTAGGCGGAGTGCAGGAAGCCGGACTCCTGCAGGTAGCGGTACACCAGAAAGTTTACCTCGTCGCTGGAGAAACTCATGGCTTAAGGTTCTCGTTCTCGATCTCGATCTCTGAGCTCTGATGTGCCTCTGATTGTGGCAGCGGTGGCAATGATTTGGAGATCGATGGAGTGGCGCCACGTAAAAGATGCGTCTGCATTAAGCATACGCCCTAACCTCCCTCCACCCGGGGGGGATCGCATAGATCTCCCCCCGAATAGTGCGAAATTCGTGGGAGCAGATAAGCGCTTCGCTTGCATTGAGCCATTTGGCAACAACAAAATGCAAAAACGAATTATTTGTTTACATTTCTCTGCTCGAATCCGAATCCGAGCCCGATCCGATCCGATCCCATTGTTCTTTTTGCGCGCCGAAAGGAGGGGACTAGGCTGGGACACCAGCTGCTGGGCGGCAGCTTCGCCGATAAGGAGCTCTCCCCCAACGGCAAGTGCACGTAAACATTCACACGAACCCGAACATGTACTCCCCAGAACTCTGCTGCGGCAACCTGCGGCCAGTTCCATTTCCCCGTTATTGTTATTGCAAAATGCCAAGTTGCCAGCTCAAATTTCGGCTCGAGCCGCCAAGACACAGGCACATCATCGCTGCCTCATCGCTGCCTCATCGCTGCCCGTGGCGGCGTCGCATCATTCCCTTTCTCCCCAACAAATGCACCAAAAACATGTCCAAATCAAACACACTGGCACCTAGTGGGTCAGTTTTGTGGAAAGCAAATGAAAGTGTTGCGGAAGTGGCTCCTGCTGTTCGGCAAGCGTTGGGATTCCACAACTCTCAGGCACAAGCTAGCAAATAAAATCTCAACAGGCGAAGACATAATCACGCAAGTCTCGGCAGAGTGAGTAAAAGTAAGTTATGGCTGCAATATCGCAGTGTTTTGGGGCACGAAATGGTAGCGCTTAGTCGAGCCATTGAGCCCGATGAATCTCCAGAGAAATGTTCAAACTCTTGGCCATGTGGTTCCAGACACAAAGTGTCGGCTGTCCACATTTATATCTGGCATGCCAGATGCCCAAGCTTAAGTCTTTCATTTCCTATAACTTAGAGTACAAATCAGCCTGTCGCAAAACATTAACGAATACATTTTATACTTTGTTTCAGACTAGTCTGCCGAGAAATTGCTGTTGTTTCTCTTCCGGTTCTGAAGCCCCAGCAACGGAGTCAAAGCGCGCGAGAGCAGAGTGAGTAAAAAATAAGTTCTTGCTGTTGAAGATATTATCAGAATATTTTGGCGTACGAAATGGTGGGGGTTAGTCGCTCAGTTGAGCCCGACACGTGCTGGGAATTGGCTTTCGAGTGCTGCAGATGCTGGAGCTGAACCCCAGTTGTGTGTGAAGCCTGGCCGGGTACAGCCACGACAAGCGGCACAGCTGCGAGCCACTGTGCACCGCTTTCGGGTTTAGCAACCTAATTATGAATACATAAGCAAACAAACGCCTTAGCCTGCACTTCCCACTGCAGCCGAGGTACAGTTGTGTGTCCACGCTGGGCAGGTACAGCTGCGACACAAACGCGACAGCGGAGACTGTTCTTTTAATCAGAAATAATTCGGTAAATTAAACAAGCATGCGGCAGGCGGCAGGCAGTGGGAGTGGGAGTAGATAGGAGGCAGTGACTGCCAGTGACTGGCTCTGGCCCCGGCTCTGAGGCCCAACATATGGACGAAAACTGGAAGAGCAGCGGGGCGAAGCTATGAGCCCTCGCATGGATTTATGACAGAGACGAGCAAATACCAAACAAACAACAACTACGTGAAATCGAATAGAAATTTCATAATTTCGTTTTCCACGAAAACGTTGACACCGGACGGGGTGGGGGCGGGACGGAGCGCTGCTTATCGGCGGCCTCTCGACTTTGCGTGTGGGCACAGGGAACAGGCTGGCTGCTCCTGCCAAAACCTTATCACAGTTTAAATATTAATTCAGGGATACGCAAACGTGCTCAAAGGAGAGCGGGAAGCAGGCAGCGCCGGCCCGGGCTGGGCTGGGCTTATCGCAGCGTCGATAAAGTTGAGCAAACACTGGAAGTGCAATGTACCAGGGGGAAAGATGAACCAGATGCGGAACGGAACACGGAACAGCTGCAGGTACGCGAGGCAAACATTCGATCATTCGATCATTCGACACTCACCAGTGGCTCGGCGGCTGTTGCGGCTGCTCCTGCTCCTGCTGCTGCTGCTGCTGCTGCTGCTGCTCTGTCGCCAATTTGTTGGCTATTTAGTTGTGTGATTTGCTTACGAAGCGCCGCAATCTGCGAAAGAGTGTGAGACATGAGTGAGTATGCGAAGAAGTTAGAAGGAAGTCGCACAAGTGCCCACTGGGGCAGGGGCCCTACCTCACGATCCTTGTCGCCGCAGAGCTGGTCCAGCTGTTCCTTTTGCTGCTGCGACTCGGCCAGCAGCTCGAGGGCTGTCTTTGTGTCGGTCTCCGCGCCGCGGTAGTCCTCGTCGCCGGGGCCGGCCGTGTCGGCCAGCACTTCCTGGGCCAGATTTGTCAGCTGGCCCTTGATGGAGTTGAGGCTGTTGTTTAGCCAGGACATGTCTACGGCCTGGTTGCTCCTCTAACTTGTGCGAATTCGCCTCTCACTCTCTCTCTCTCTCTGGGTGAAGTTATTCCTGCGGGGATACGCTTTCAGCAACCAATTTAAGTATTTCGTTCTTTTTTTGCGTGGCACAAACGTCTTGCAGCTGATTTTGTTATTGTTTCACATGCGATGAATGGGCGCTGCTATCGATAGGTTACTGGGCGATGCTGCGATAGTCGTACTTCTGGTCAGACGCTGACTGCTACGACACCCCCAGGCGCGCACTGCTTGAAAAAACAATTGAAAACACATTTTGGGCCATTTGGGAACATTCTTCTGTTGCAACGTTTATTTTATAGTTTAAAGTTTGTCTCAACACATAAAACAAAAAAAAAAAACGTGAAAGTAAACAGCTTCAAGTGACTAATGAGTGTGGCATCTTATTTACAGCCAAGTTGTGCTCCTGCTGCTCCCTCCGGGACCCGCTCTAGAAGGTGCGCGGCTGGGAGCCAAAGCCCAGTCCAACGCCTCGCATAGTGTGTGTGGCCGCACGAGCCATCTCGTACTGCTGCTCCATGTTGGAAAACATTCGCTGGCGCTGTTCCACATCGGCGGGCACTCCTGGTGCCACTGCCCCAGCCCCAGCCCCAGCCACCGTCGCTGTTGCTGTCGCTTCGCCCGCATCCTCGCCACCTGCGCCCGCAGAGCTGCCATTGCTGGCATCACCCTGATCGACATGCTCGCGCCCGTCCGCTCCATCATCTGCCGCACCGCCGGCAGCATTCTTGATGCCCATCAGGCGCATAAACTTGGAAGCCACCTTGCCGTCCGAATCCTGGGAGAAGTGCGCATTGCCCCACTTATTGGCCGGCGGCTCGCTCTTCTTGGAGCCCCACAGCAGCTTGCGCTTCTGCTGCTGCTCCGCATACCGATTGGCATTGATGATGCCCGGATTGTAGTAGCTGGGCAGCTGGATGGGCTTAGCGGGCGTCATGGCCTGAATGGGCGGCATCGTCATTATGGGCGGCATGCCCAGTGGCAGCCTAATGGCTGCGTTGCTCACTGGCGGCACGGCCAGTGACATCAATGAGGGTATATTTGTTGTGTAGTTTGGAGTGGGTAACAGTCCGGTCCCGCCTCCGCCGCCGCCTCCTGCTCCTCCCGATCCGCCCTGAATGGCGGCCTTTGCTTTCATCGCTGCCACAGCGGCGGCTGCTGTTGCTGGCGCGGATAGCGGCTTGGGCAGCATCATCCCTGTTCCAGCGCGAGACAACAGCTCCTCGCCGCTTGGCTTCTTGGAACGTCCGCCATCGCCTGCCTGCTCCTGCGGTGATCCAGAGCGGCTTCTGGAGTCGCGTCCACGATACTTGCGCGACGACGACGACGACGACTGTCCCGTGCCTTTGCCTTTGCCTTTCCCTGATGACTGATGATGATGATGGCGACGGCGACGATCGGGCGATGTGCCAGTCGGCGTGCGGGTTCTGGAACGCGAGCCGCGGCGCCGGCGGCTGCGGCTGCGCTCGTCGTAGGAGCGACGCTGAGATTTGTGCGCGGCTGACGATGAGATGTGTGAGCGTGAGTTGTCCTTGCTGTGGCGCTGATCCTTGCTGTGGTGCTGCAGCTGCCGTCCGCGATGGTCACCGCCTCTGTCACGTTCGCGTTCACGCTCACGCTGGCCATGGCGATCGCGTTCCTTGTCACGCTCGCGCTCACGTTCACGTTCGCGCTCGCGATCCTTGTCCTTATCCTTATCCTTGCCTTTGTCCTTCTCCCTGTGGCCCTGCTTAATCTCTTTGGTACGTTGGTGGCGTTGGGCGCTCTGTAAAAGGGAAACAAATCATGAGCACATCTGGCAACACGCAACATTGCTGTCGGGTGGCAGCCTTGCACTTACCTTACTGTTATCCCTGTCCCTGTCACGCTCCTTGTCACGACTGCGTTCGATGTCGCGCTTCTCCTTCTCCCTGTTGCGTTCACGATCGCGCTCCTTTTCCTTCTCCTTGTCCTTCTCTTTCTCCTTTTCTTGTTCCTTTAGTTTCTCCTTCTCCTTCTGCTTTGGGCGCTCCTGGCGCTGGCGCTGTTTTGGCTCCTGCAACGAGAAGAATGGGCAAGCCACCAAGGGAAATGTTGCATACATTAAATAAACGATCCAAAGGCAATAAATCTAGGAGCTATGGGGGGGAATCGAATCAGCTGACGGTGCGTCCTGGCGTCTGGACTGGCGACTCTCTGACCTCTGGCTAAGAGAATTAATTTTTCTATTTTGCTTTTTTGTTATACTCACATTCGTGCGGCTCGATCTCTCTCTCTCTCTCTTTCTTTCTCTCTATCATTTTCTCTCAATTTCAAGCTCTTTGCCGCCACCACATGCGGTTCAGTGGGTTGTGGGTGGTGTTGGTTGAGGTGGATATGAGGTGTATGTTTGTTCGTGTGCCTGGGCAACCGACCACAGGACAGGTAACAGGACACCACTTTAATATTTCACTAATATGAGACATCGCGTCATCGATAGCAATCTATCGATCAATCGATTTGAAATCAATCAATCGTCTGGGGTCAAGTTTTGAGTTCATTTTTCGTTTCATTAATCTCATTTTGGTTTTGTTTTTGTTTGTGTCTTTGTTTTGGGGTTTTCGTTAACACAATAACAACAATAATGATAATAATAAAATGGTAGATTTTAGTCATTTAAATAATTAAGTGGCATTTAAAGCTGTAAACTTATGTAGAACTAAGCGCTGCCCCCCGCAGCCAGACACCAGGACCACATGCCAAAGTGTCCAGTGTGAACAATGCAGCAAATACGAACGGACGAAGGGGTAGAGCACAGAGGGGGAAGCCAAGGGAAGCAATCGCTGCTTAATGTATCGGAAAACTGTGTCAAAGCCTTCGGTTTACCGAAGTTTGCCTTGCCCGCTTCAGGACCCAGCCAGAAGCTGGGTGTGGGACTCAGATCATTCAGATCGAAGGCCAATTGAGGCAGAGGGGACATGTGCACATGGAAACGAATGCACTCCAAGCATTGGCCTATCCATTCCTTATTTGCTTATTTCGTATAATGAAATAATTGTCTAAAGCATAGATTTCGTTTTATGGAACATTCATCATTACCTTATCAATGGTGCTGCTGTTGTTCGACTGGCGGCTGCGACTGCGTGTGCGAGTGCGTGTGTCGCTCCTGTGTTGTTGCTTCCCGCCGGTGACCATTGTGGACGCCACTGTCGGCGGCTGTTGTGGTGTGCTTTTCCGTTTCTTGGACTTTTCACTGGCGCTGGCGCTGCTACTGCTACTGGTGCTGCTAGCGCTGCTGGTGCTGCTGCTACTGCCGCTGCTGCTGCCACTGCTACTGCCGCTGCTACTACCGCTGCCGCTGCTGCTGCTGCTGCTACTACTGCTGCTGCTGCTTGAGCGCCGCCGGTGACGTTGGCGTTGCTGCTGTTTCTGGCTGCTGCTGTTGCTGCCGTTGCCGCTGCCGCCTTCGTTGTTGTTCTTTTTGGCCTTATGATGCTGATGCTGATGCTTTACGGCGGCTGCAGCGGCTTTTGCAGAGGCAACGGCTGCAGCGCTGACTGCCAAAGCCGCCGATTTCGTTGGCTGTGGTGGTGGTGCCTAGGGGAATTTTTCAACTATTCAGAAACACAGCAAATTCGCATTATTTTACTAAAGCACTAGGATACAACTACATAAGTAGAGAGGTGGACAGTACGTTTTGGTTTTTTTTGTGTTTTTGTTGGGTGTGAGTGTGGATGGGGGGGTCTGAATGGTGATGGGTTGGACTCTTCTGAACGGAAGAAATATAAGGAAAGTTCTACTAGATTCTGTCCTTTTTTTTGTTTTTTTGTTAGTTCATTTCGGATATCGGTTTTTCACACACACACACACAGACAAATGGATGCACAACGCACGCCTCTGGCAAAATGTGTACACAATATGAGACCTGGCGTTCGATTTTAGTGCACTTTTTCAGCTGCTTCCAGTAATTGTTATTTCATATATTTACCCGTATTTGATAGCTAGCTTCTTCTTGGTCATCTTCGCTGCTATAGTTGACCAGTGCCTCCATTATTCTGGCGTCCTGGAGTCACTTCAGCGCCGAAATTGGTATAAAAAAAAACTTTTATTGAATCGCGAGAGCAGTGTGACCGCGGAGTTATCGATCAAATATACCAACAGACCCTCGGAAATATACCGAAATATACCCTTTCATTTTCAGAAGATACTGTAATACAATGAATATAAAATCATTTTCCTCGACTCTGGTCTGCTGTTTACTAAACAGTGTGCACAAACGACAACTCTAACTCTTTTTTAGCACTAGCCCACCCCGAACCACCCGCCGGAAGATATTTAAAATTTAAATATTATTTAATTTATTTGTATAAGGAATCTCGTTGTTTACATCTAGTTGAGAAACAACAAATTGGATTTCCTGTACTTATGACTGTATTTGGTCGTTCACATCTAACCATGGTTCACTGGCTTTGGCAGCGATGGAAAGTTTTGTTTGCCCAAATCCAGCAATTCCTCCTTCGATGTCGTTTTGCTGTTAGCTTCTGCTTCCATTTCTGCGAGCGCCTCTGCCAGCGTCTTGTACTGTATTGAGAAGGGAAAATGTTTATTGACAAAGTGAATAGTTTGCATAAATTGCATAAAGCTTACCCGTGCTGGCGGCTTCCAGTCGGCCACGGCGGCAGTGGCAGAGGGAGCGGCAGCTTCCTCCTGTGTGCTGCGGCCATGCGGAAACTGATCGAATGACATTATGGCATTTGTGCGGTTTGCGCGGTTCGAACGGCATCTCGAGCGCCGTTGACGGCGGCGCTGCTGATACTCCAGTTGCGACTGACACTGGCGCTGCTGCCGCTCCTGTTCCTTCAGCCAGTTTTGCTGCTCTTGCTGCCAATAAAACTTCTGGCAGTACCACTGCTGATGGCGCTGGTTCTGCCACCCGTAGTGGTCCATCTGCTGCTGCTGCTGCTGTTGCTGCTGATCCACCGGTGGTGGATATTGATGCCCGTTCCAGTGCCACTGCCACTGCCAGTCCTGCCATGGCGGCTGGGCGTGAAACGTGTTGTATATGGGATGATAGGCAATGCTCATATTCAATGGCGGCTCCAGTGTGTCCCTGTAGCACCAGCCCTCGGGCAGATTGAAAAAATGCTCGTCGTACAGCCCGTAGAGCGAGGCGGCAAGCAGCAGCTCCTCCGAGACCTTCACCGGAAAGTAGTTCAGCTTGCTAATCATTTGGAAATGTCGCGTGTTCTCCAGCCAATCCCAGTTGCAGTAATCACCACCGACAACCGGCTCGAAGAGGGCACGCTGCTGCAGCTGCAAAACCATTGACTCCTTCTGCACGAGCAGCTTCAGCAGCTCCAAAAGCTTTGCCGGAATGGCAAGTAGAACGGGCAGCGGTGGGTACTGCAGCTGCTGCTGCTGCTGCTGCTGCTGCATGAACTGCTGCTGCTGCTGCATGAACTGCTGCTGGCGATGATCCCCATTGCTCATGCTGTAGCCGCCATTGTTGGCTGGACCCTGCTGATAGCCCCACTGGCCAGTGGCAGTTTGATCCTGTGGATAACGCTGTGAGCCCTCTCGCTGCACCTGATAAATGGGCACCTGGCCATTGGCATTGGGCTGGCCCAGTGGCTGATACATGCCCAGCTGCTGCTGCTGCTGCTGTTGCTGCTGCTGTTGCTGTTGCTGCTGCTGCTGCTGTTGCTGTTGCTGCTGCTGCTGCCGGATCATAGCTTCGCCATTCTCTGTGGCGTTTCGGGTCTCCAGCGCTTCCAAGGCTTTCCTGATGCGACGTGCGTGTAGCATCTCCCAGCCAATGGGCTTTAGCTTCGGCTTATGCTCAGGCTGCTCGTTCTTCCTGGCTTCTTCCTGAAAGATCAAATTATTGCGCCATTGCGCCTGCGGTGCTTCTCCAGCTGCAGAGCTGACAGCGCCCCATATATGGTCACCGATCAGCAGGCCAAATTTCAGCGGCAACGGGATGCCGCTGAATGGCTGCGAGTGGATTGTGTGGTTGGGGCTCTCAATGGGATTGCCCGGAGACTGGTCGGGCCAAGCGCTCTTTGTTGCTTCCTCTGGCTTGGACTTGGTTGTGGGTTTGTTCTTGGAAGCGGCTGCTTGCTTCTCCAATTCCTCAAAGTTAATGAAATTATTCAGAGTCAGCGGCGGAGCGCGATTGGCGCGCTGCCCGTTGCAAAAACGTTGCTCATTGTCGGTCCCGGTCCCGGTGCCGGCCCCGATCCCGGTACTGGTCCCAGCTCCATCACCCGACCCGTAGCCATTTTGGCCACGCTGAAAGCCAATGGGTCGATTGTTGTTATCCCGCGGCAGCAAGTGTGTAGATGTTACACGACGAGCCATAGCCGAATCTGCGTCATTATCTGTAAATATGCAACGGAAGAGAGGTTTTCGATTAATTACTTTGCCTTGACTTTGCACTGTCCAACGGCTTGCCAGTGGTCACGTGTTTAACGACTCCTTGCAGCGCCCGCACTCCGCTCTCCGCACTGTCTGCGCCTTGTCTGTGGAGTGCTGTGTAACGGAGATTTGAGCGCGGCTTGCCGGCAGCACAGCAACAACAAAACAAAGAGACGCGAAAGAGGCAAAGGGAAAGGCCGAACAGCGAGCCGAACACTGCGCCCCGCCGATCACCGCTCACCGTTCCCCGTTCTCGGGCCACACTTTTATCTAAGGCCAAGGCTGCGTTCACAAACTTTTTCACACTAAACTAACTGCAATCCAATGGATAATATTTGACGTAGAGCAAAGCACAAGAACAACAACAGTAACAATCATCCAGCCTGTTCGATTTGCATTTGTTTATGTATCAAATTTCACTCCCACCAACAAAAAAACTCTGCCGCCCATTCAGCGCAATCAGCGAAATTGCCGGGTTTCAGATGAATGGAAGGTGCTTGCTTGGTGCGCTCCCGCACCCGCTTCGTCTTTTGTTTATCAGTTTGGAGACAGTTTTGTTTATGCCACTGATGGTCAGCCGATGCCGCAATTCCACAATTCCTGTGTGTGTGCGGCGCGCTTCTACATGCACACGTACATATGTACATACATATGTGTGCATGTATGTATGTGTGTCACATACAGCGGCGTGGCGCCTGGCGCTTGGAAAGCGAATGTCGGCGCAGGCATTCCACGATGCAGGGGCTGCTGTTTGTTGTTGGTTGCTCAAATGGATTCACGACGTTGCATGCTTCTATGCCATTTAGGGACTTGGATGACGCTGAAATGGAGCTGCACGTGGCTGCCCTTGGTGCCTTTTGCGGTGCCGCCAGTGTGCTGCAAGCAGCTGGCAGTTGGGTGTAGTCTGTGCATCCTGGATCAAACGTGCTTCCATCACTCCGAAAGCTCTGTTGGCACGCCGGCATCCGTCTCGGGGCCACGTGCGGGCGCCGGCGCTGTCGTTTCGCTAGCCGGCAAGCAGCAGACGAAGAGACGCAAACAACGTGCAGGTGGGCAGCACACACACACACACGAGAAATAGGATTTGCCGGGAGTTGGTAAGATTTAGTTGATTTTCCCGACTAAAAGATCAGAGAAAGGAAACGGCAAGCAATTCCAAATACATTTGCTTTCGATTTCTTCCTTTGAACTTTCAGCAGGTTTTTCTTTGGGCTTTGAGCACACACACACACACACGTACAGACACTTGTATTTGTGCACTTGCAAAAATGGCACATGTCGGCAAGCCGAAACTTAATCTGTTCCATATACAGCAATCACAATAATTTTTAACAAAAAAACAGAGGACAAGCAGTGCTCCTGAGTGACTTTAATGTTTGGCAACTGCATTTGACAAAAATAACACAGGAAAAGGTCGGAAAGGATTCAATCAGTGGGCAAGTCGTAAAAGAACTTCGCAAATATGTTGCCCGCACTTTATAGCATGAAATACGTGTCGATGCTATCTGTGGGGGTGTTAAGAATAAAATATTACCTTGCATTGCGTTGTTTTTTGAGTGGAATTCCTCCCCGAGTTAAAACGCAAGCGTGAGCTACTTTGTCGTTCGCCAAATCGTCTCTTCCTTTTTGACAAGTCTATTTCGATGTCTCTCTCGCACGCGTGCGCTCTTCCGTCACGACGCCATCTTTTTTACCGGTAAAAATATTGAAGGGCCAGTGCTGTGCAGTCCGGGTTGGGAAAACATCGATAGATGCCCACATTCGATAGTGGAAACTATCGAAAGCCCGATAGTATCGAGAAAAGCCCGCAATTTTTAAACTTCCATAAAGAAAGCCAAAATGAAGCCATACACTCCCAAGAGATAAAGAAAAAAAAGAAAATAAAGAGAACCATTTTAAAAGATTAATTAACTTAAGTAAATGTTTCAATATATTTTTTGTAAGAAACAGGGCCAATTGTTTCTCCTTGGAGAATGTTTTTAAATACTCCAAAAACGGCTCCATACTTCCAAGGGGGTTGTGGCTCCTGGCAGTCACTTGAATCTAATAGACTAGATACTCACGCCCACGCTTTTCCGTAAAACAGCACGTATATGTGTGCTTATACAAAAGCAAGCCATTAAAATAATTATTTTTTAATTAACTTACCCTTCATGCTCTTCAAAAAGTTCGCCAATTGTTTTGTAGTGAAGCGAAACAATCGATGGTCGGCTAGATTTTCAACCATCGATAGTATCGATAGCGCTATCGATTATTATCCCAGCCCTATGAAGTAGTAAGTTTAAATTTAATAAGGAAAATCAGGCCTAAGTAGGCCTTTTGTAAATTAGTTTCACATACCAAATTCGCCTATCACTTATTTAAAGTCACAGGAAAGTAACAATTTGGAAATTCATTTTCTTGGTTTTCGTGTTTTCTTGCGGTATTTGACAGCGATTTCACCTTGGTTTCCGCGAAACGGGCACACCGCCGCAGCAAATCGCCAATTCGCGGGCATAACAGATTTTGAAAAACTGCGTAAAATTGAAACAAATATTGAGCAGCAGCACTGCTTAGTGTTCATGATGGCTGAAAACAGCGACAATTTGTCCCCCAAACGTGTAAGCAGCGCACCGAACGGAAAAGAGCAGACACAGCCGGTAAGTTTCGGCACAAAGTCAAAATGTATTAGAAAATTGTTGAATATTTATTTTAAACTCGCAGCCAGCCAAAAAGCAGGCCACAGTGTCGAGTATTGCCGGTGGACTTCTAGACAATTTGGTGAGCGGCTTGCCGCCCACCTCGTCCCCGGGTCAGAGTAACAACCCAATTGCCAAGCCCAAGATAAGGGCCAGAAGAATCTCGGAAATCAACCAGATGGGGGATACGATGATGAACACTGGCGCAAGGGTCGAGGACAACTTCTTCGGCGGTCAGGGCTACACTTTGACCAGCTCGAAGGGTGCCACAGCTGCCGCAGACTCTGCCCACGATGCCGATTTTGTGCGCAACATTCGCCAGAAGCGTTTCGGGAATGTGCCAGCGGCAGCCAAGGAGGAGCCCGAGCAGAGCACTCGTAAGCGTTCCCATGTCACTGATGAAGGCAGCCCCATGATAGCCGGGGAACCCTACGATGAAGAAGTAATTTCGCTTTTAAGCAGCGACGAGGATGATGTTATTATCATTGAAGATGACTCCGATGATAAGCAGCAGGAGGCTGCACCTGTCAGCAAGCGCTAACGCTAGGCTAAAACTAATTGTTATCCTATTGTTATAAAGCATGTATAATTAATCATTAATCAACCACAACATCACCCAACCCACACACACACAAACACACGACCTACTTAACATAAATCTACAAGCAACACAAGCCAGAAGAGAAACAACAAGCTAAAAGAGTCTTCCAAAGTAGCGTTCTAACTACTTTGGAGCCGAGGGCGTCTCCACTTTGCTAGTAATAAAACAGCCTTAGAAATGATTCGACAATTGCGAGCGTTTGATGCTGATGAGCTACTTTGTCGTTCGCCAAATCGTCTCTTTCCTTTTTGACAAGTCTATTTCGTTGTCTCCCTCGCACGCGTGCGCTCTTTCGTCGCAACGCCATCTTTCATAACGGTAAAAAACCTTTAGGGACAGTGCTGTGCAGTCCCACTTAGTTTTGGCCCAGTCCTCGTGAATTTAAGTGGTAAGCCATAAGTAGGCCTTGTGTAAATTAATTTCGTGCACCAAATTGATCACATATTCAAAGTCACTGGAAAGTAAAAATTGGGAAACTCATTTTCTTGGTTTTCGTCTTTTTTTTGCGGTATTTTTAGTACATACCAAGCGCACTGCGACTATACGTTTTCTTTCTTTCCCGAAACGGGCACACCGCCGAGGTAAAGCGCCAATTCGCGGCCAAAAAACATTTTTTGAAGAACTGCGTAAGATTGAAAGAAATATTGAGCAGCAGCACTGCTGCATTTGTGTTAACGATGTCCGAAGACAGCGACTTTCTGTTCGCCCAACGTCTAAGCCGTAGACTGAACGGAGAAGAGGCCGTGGAAAAGCAGAGTCAGCTGGTAAGTTTCAGCGCAAAGTGAAAATGTATGAGAAAATTGCTGAATATTCAACTACAACTTACAACGCAGCAAGCCAAAAAGACAGCAGATGAGGAAGCCGACTATCTATTTGCTCTCCGTCTGCAGGAAGAGGAACAGAAGCAGCGTCCCGATGAGCCCACCGACCTGGACGACAGCCTCCAATTTGTTTATCCAACCAAACAGGCGGTAAGGGCTGCAGCTATTGAAGCGATTTGTTTTTAATTGAAACAACCTTAGAATGCGTTGGCCAAGAGCTCGCCGCTGCACCGCATGACTCGCTCTGATAGTATGGGCAAGGATTACCTGAATCAGACGAGCAATTTGGTGCACGCCGAGTGGGAAGTGCTCGACCCCACGCCCAACATCTTCTCCATGTTTGTGCGCTTCAACGAGAAGTTTTTCCAGGACCGACTGGGCAGCGTCGTCTTGGAGTGGAGCAAGCGCATGTTCTCGTGCGCCGGCATCTGCTATCTCCGCAGCAATCGATACACAAAGGAAATTACCATACGGCTGAGCGAGCCGCTGCTCAAGCTGCGTCCACGCAAGGATCTAGTTGAAACGCTGCTGGTGAGTCCCGCTGGAAAGCCTGAGCAGCGCCTTAGCCCTCACCCTCTGGCATGTTGTTCTCTTTGCAGCACGAAATGATCCATGCCTACTGCTACATGCTGAACATACGCGAGGGAAACGGCGGACATGGTCCGAACTTCAAGCGGATTATGAACACCATCAACCAGGTGGCGGGCACCAACATCAGCGTCTACCACAACTTCCACGATGAGGTCGCGCGGTACAAGACACACGTGTGGCGCTGCACGGGCATCTGCCAGAATCGTCCGCCGTTCCATGGCTATGTGAGGCGCACCGCGAACCGTGCTCCCGGCCCAAACGATCAGTGGTGGGAGAAGCATACGCGCGACTGCAGTGGATCCTTTCAAAAGGTCAGCGAGCCAGAGAAACGCAAGCCACAGCAGAAGGCCAAGGCGGAGAAGCCAGTGCCCAAGGCCACGGTCAAGAAGGAGACGTCCGGCAGCGGGGACATACGCAACTTTATCGGCAATCCGCCAGCCAAAAAGCAGGCCACAGTGCCGAGTGTTGCCAGTGGATTGCTGGATAATTTGGTGAGCGGCGTGCCGCCCACCTCATACCCGGGACAGAGTAACAATCCATTTGGCATGCCCAAATCGAAGATCAGGAGCATCTCGGATCTCGACAAGAGCGCGGATGAGCAGGAGAACCCTGGCGCAGGGGTCAAGGAGCACTTCTTAGGCGGTCAGGGCTACACTTTGACCAGCTCGAAGGGTGCCACAGCTGCCGCAGGCTCGGCCCACGATGCCGATTTTGTGCGCAACATTCGCCAGAAGCGTTTCGGGAATGTGCCAGCAGCAGCCAAGGAGGAGCCCAAGCAGAGCACTCGTAAGCGCTCCCACAGCCCCGACGAAGACAGCCCCATGATAGCCTGGGAGTCCTACGATGATGATGTGATGGTGGCGCAGAATATGACGCCCACAGTTCTGCTTCTGAGCAGCGATGAGGAGAGTGACGGCGACAGAGGCAGAGGCAGCGTACGGCCGAAGAGTGGCTATGGCAGCGGCAGCGGCAACGTCACAAGCAGCCAGGAGCTCACACGCAAGATCAAGCAGGAGGTCATGTTCGATGAGTCCAAGGACTTTGGTGACGATGACATTATAATGATCGACGATGAGTACGATGATGGGCAGCAGGAGGATCTGGATAGCAGCCTCATAGCAGCCACCGAGCTGGCCGATCAATCCGTCATCGATGATTTGTTCGGAACGGACACGCTGCTGGCGGAGTTTCAGCTGCAGAACGATGTCGTGGCGACTGGCTCGCGTTCCGAGAACAACTTAAACAACGACATTGTCACCTGTCCCATTTGCTTCAACAGCATCAAACGCTCGCAGCTATCGAATCATTTCGAGGGCTGCTTCATTACCAACAAAGTGGAGCCGCCATCCTTCAAGCCCAAGTCAAAGGCGCGACCATCGGCAGCAGCTCCCACCGCGACAGTAACTTCAGGCAATTCCAGAGCAGCCCGCAGCCGTGGCTCCTCGAAGCAAGTGCTGCGCGACGCTGGCTACACCGAGGCGGAGATAGCGCCGCTCAATCTAAGCAGCGAGGAGGAGCCAACGCCGCGCCAGCTGCGGCAGCGCAGTCTGTTCAAGAAAACAATTTCGTGCCCCAAGTGCGGCCGGGAGTTGCTTGGCCATCAGCTGGATGCACATCGCAGCCTCTGCGAGGGCAAGCTATAACTAATTGTTATCCTATTATTATAAAACATAAACAATTAATCATTAATCAACCCACACACACACACACACACACACACACACACACACACACACACACACACACACACACACACACACACACACGCACACACACGTTGAATGTTAAGCGCTTTTCGATCATTTCTGTTTTATTCATCCCCAGAAGCATTTTTGTTATGTTCCGACGTACCTCAATTAAAGCAACAAGCCACACAAGCCAGAAGAAGAAACCACAAGCTAAAAGAGTCTTCCGAAGTAGCGGAGATTGGGGCGATCCTCGTAGCGTTTGGTCAGTGCGGGCCAATGCACCACGAACATGTCCACCAGCGGCAGCAGCAGACGACCGCTTAGCGAGAGCGTCTCCACGCGGCAGAAGCTCTCCACGAACACAATGCGACTGTGGGCGGGCAGGCGGCCGAGCAGACGCCACATGTAGGCAGCATAGCAGTAGGGCACACAGGTGCCGGGACCATTGCAGAGCACCAGCTGCGGCCGGTCGCGCCAGATGAGCCAGCAGCTCCAGAGCAGCGCGTAGATGATGGTGAAGACGCTGCTTAGCCAGCTTTGGCCTACGTTGCGACTCCGTGGCACACGTAGGAGGCTATCAGTGCCGGAGTCACCCAGAACGGCGAGCAGTTGACGATCCGAGGTCTCATCATTGTTGGCAGCGACAAAGCGAATTGGCTGGTACTTGTCGCTGTCTTTTGCCCGCTGCTGCTGGAGCAGGGCCTTGGTGATCCTGCACATCTCGGCCGTGTGGCCACCAGAGCCAAGTATCACATAAGTGGGATACACGACGGCTTCTTCTGTGGACATAATCTTCTCGAGAATTCAAAGTTTCAGAGTTCTGTGTCTGTATGGTCACACTGATACGATACCGCAATGCCTATCTATCGATTGTTGAGTAAATACAAATAAATGTATATTTCACATTGAGTGAAGTGAAGCATGTGCATTCAATATGAGAGATTTTAATTATTCTTAATTGCTGCACTAGAATTCTATTAAAAATAAGAAAACACACTTAGTTGCTTGCATGACTTTTGCAATTATCGTTACAAATGCTATCGATAGTTGCAGTCCCTCTGCAGCCAGCTGTTTTCAAACAGAGCGAGCGAAATAATTGTTTATGGAAAACAAACAAAAGTGGCCAACTGATAATAAGCAATTAATTATACATTAATAAGTAACATACAAGCAATTAAGTATTATATTTATTAATATCAATGAACGAGTGTACACACTGCAATCTATAACGGTTTGAGTGGTGAAAAAAGGAAACAGCTGGTTATCCACCAAAGTGCAGGCGCCGCGCCAATTTGTTTATATTTGTTCGTTGTTCGCATACAAAATGTGCGACAAGAAGCCAACTGCAAACATGTCGGCGGATACGCGCAATGCACTCATTTCCGAACATTTGCAGAAACTAATCAAGAGCGTGGCTGGGCCCAATGTAAGTCTGAAGCGTCCATGTCGGCTGCCAATAACAATATCAAAATTCTCTTCTTCCCCTGTGGTCAGATCACTGCAAAGCAGCAGCGGAAGATGGAGCAGATTGCCAGGAAGCATATACGCCACTCCAGCTACATGAGCACGACAAGTCACGAGGTGACGCAGGCGCGCGACGATTTGGTGAAACGTTTCCAGGAGGAAAATATGGCACCCTTTGGCGAAGCCATCAAGGAGCTGAGCACGCAACTGGTCGAAGATCCCGTCTGGCAGGATCACCCTCAGACAGACGTGCAGTGGTCTGTGCTTGATTTTATGCTCAGCATGACCAACGCGCCTATACAAAATGTGCGTCGGAATCGCCAACAGATGGATCAGTGCCGCCTCTCAGCACTGGCTGCCGTCAAAGCATGCGATAACGCCTCCAACTCAAAGGACGTTGCGTCCAACAGCCTCGAGGCGGACACCGACTGGCTGAAGCTGCTCAGCGAGGATTTTCTGGAGTGGCAAACGCCTGCGGACAGCTCGGACTCGCAGGAGGTAAGTGGAGGCTGCAGCCGTATGCCATATTAAATCCACTTAAAGGAGCTCTTGCCCTGCAGGAACAATCCGAGGAGAGCGATGTGCATGAGACTAGTGGCTCTGTGGACTGTCCAGAGGAGTCGAAGACCACGCTAAAGCCAAAGGACATGGCCCGTGTCTACGAAGACGCCATGGAAAACGTCAAGCTGCGCGTGGAGCAAACCTACGTGCCAGAGTCTGCAAGGTCAGGCACATCCGGCCAATCCTTTCACATAAATGCGCCCGTCAATCTCGCCCTCGTGGCTCCACTGGAGGAGATAAGGCGCAGCAATTTTATACCGCTGCCGCCGCTTGAGCCGCCCAAGCTCTATACCCAACACACGCCGTGCGTGCGCGACGAGAAGCTGCTGCCCCAGCAGATCCACTCACATTGGTGGCGACAGGACATACACATCCACACCAAGCCACCCGACAGCGATCCACTGTCCAATTTTGCCATCAGCCATGTGCAATTTCTCAACAAGCAGTCGCTGGGCCTTGTGCAGCATCCGCTGCCCAACACTACCACTGAGCGCTGCTTGCTGCGTGAGATTATCTTCATGTTCATTAGTCCCGTTAGCTGTTGCTTCTTTGAGGTGGACAAGCAGCGATGCGTCATTCGTGTGCGCCCAAATGTGAGCATTTGCAGTGTGACAGCGGTAAGCGGATAACGGCACATGCCTCTGCTCAAACAGCTAGCTATCTCTTTCTATCTCTTGGCTTGCAGGATGGCCTAAAAGCCGCGCTGGAATCGGAACTGTTGCCTGCCCTGGCGGACATGTGGCAACTGCGTCAGACCATAGACAAGCTGACACTGCGCCACAACGGGCAGCACATAATCGGCACTCTGGAATGCTTTGCCAATGGCCTGCGCGATCTGTTGCAACCCATCAAGCGGTCGCTGCTTGCCTACGAGGAGCGTGTGCTCAACGAGGAGCACGTGTCGCTCATTCAATTTATCCGCCACATGCACAAACACTTTCGCATGCTCCAGCTGCTGCGCTACTTGTCCAGCACGGCTGTCCTCCCATCGGGGCCGCCGCATCTAAGGTGCGCCTATCTGCTGTCGCAGCTTTACCAGCAGACGCGCATGCACAAGCCGCACCAGAAGCTGGCCATTGCCCTGCTGCTGGTTTCGCTGAATACCTACTGCAACATCTTCGACGGCTGGTGGCGTCGCGCAAAGCTCGAGGATCGCCAGTCCCAGTTCATCGTGGAGCGTTGGATGCCCCAGGGTGAGGATGCTGCCAGCGACGAGTCGTGGGACGGCAGAGTGCTCATACGTCAGCGGCAGCTGGGCGAGCAGGAAAGCGCTGAGAATCGTCAGATATTCAAGAAACTGCAGGGATGTCCCTTCTACCAGCTGCTCCTCGAGCATTCACTGACGTCCAGTGAGACGCAGGATCTGCTGGCAAGCGTCAATCTGCTCGGCGACATGCTGGCCACCACCAATGAGATACGTTCGCGCTTCTACGACGAGCTGCACGCTCAGCTCTTTGTTCAGCTGCGCGTGTACGGAGAGACAGCAGGGGACACACAGCTGGCGAACAGTCACACGGGGCAGGAGCCCTCGGAGCAGTTGGCCTTTGAGGAGCAGCTTCTAAGCAGCGTGGAGGACATCAAGAATACAGATCTCCTGTCACTGCTCACCCAGTCGGTGCGGAAGAAGCAGCAGGAGCGGGAGAGGCAGCGCCAGCCACAACGACGTCCGCCGCCGGCTGGGGCGGTCGAAGTGCTGCAGCGACTCGAGCGCATCACGCAACTGCAGCTAAAGGATGTGCTCTCGGAGGCGCTCAAGGAGATTCTGCTGCGTCGCCAGTCGCTGGCCAATCAGTTTGCCGTCCAAGCCATCAAAGTGGAGCTTGAGCTGGGCGAGAGTGTGCGCTTCCTGCGGCACGTTCTCCTGCTCGAGGCCGACCATCTGCTGCGTCCCTACTACACGAAACTCTTTCGCGAAATCGAGGCGGGTGCGAGCTGGGCCCAAGTGCCGCTGCTTAACATGGAGCTGTACGATCTGCTGTTGCCACAGTATGGGGATATGGCGGGACGCGCCATAGTTCGCATTATTTCCCAGATGCAAGCCAGCTCCTCCAAGGTGTACGAGGCTGTGGAGGCCATCGAGCTGGAGTTTGATTTGTTCGAGCATGTGCAGCGGATTGTGACGCCAGCGAATTTGCAGACCTACAACTCCGTGTGGCGCTTGATGCTCAAGGTCAAGTGGGCCGCCTGGAAGCTGGAGAATATGGTTTTCATTCGACGTCCACGACGCGACATATACGCGCCGTTGGATCTGCTCGGCCTCACCGTGCGCCGCCTGGAGATTCTACGCTTCTGGCTAATGTATCTGAACAACAGTCTGCACACGCACATTATGCAGGTGGTGAGCCAACAGTTTGAGCCGCAAATCGACAAGTGCCGCAACATCCGTGAGCTGAGCACGCTGCATGAGCAATACATGCGCCAGTTGTCCAGCCACTGTCTGCTGAACGATGAGGCTGCCGCCTTTCGCATTGCCCTCGAGCAGCTCTTCCATTTGGTATTTGTGCTGGACATGGAATGGACCAGCTGCTCCAGCTACCTGGCCGATGCGCATCCTCTCGCGCTCGATGTGTCCAGCGATGGCGATGGCGATGGCGATGACGAGGGCAATGCCAAGTGTCTGCAGTACCTGGCGCTCAATCAGGTTGTGGAAATTGAAATGACTTACATACGCTGCCATCAAACGCTGGCCGAAATACTCAATAATTTGGTCTACAAGCATGATCATAGCTATCGTAAGTGCAGTGAGGGAACGCAGGGGATTATTGCTTGGTTTTTATTGAATGTTTCTTTCGTTATTTTGCAGTCACCGCACTGGAGTCGGCCATCAATACGAGTGTGCCGCACTAATGGTAGCAGCATTATCCTTCATCAACGCATCGAATCTCTGTAAACAAAACTGAAACGCTCTTCCCAACTCTACAACTGTTGCCAGCTCCCTTTGGGGCACTGTTTGGCTAGGAACATACAATTTATTTTCCAATTACAAACGACAGCAATGACTTCTTATAGCCTAAAAGACATCTTTATAGCCCATCATGTGGCCTTGTTGGCTTACAAACTACTTTTTGGGGGACTTGTGTACAAAAATTCGTTTAGAGATTTCGATTTTTAGATGCAATTCTGAGATCAGTTTGTGGCCATGAAATGTTACGATATTGGACGTGGTGTAAGCGTGGCTTTGGTGGAGTCAATTGGGCTTCTATTTGCTTGTTGTTCGAGTGGTTTTTTGTGCGTGAAAGTTGTCGCTGTCTTCCCCCCTTTAAGCCACACTTTAATCGATGACTCAGCCGCGTGCTGCAGCAGGCGGCTTCTGGCCAGTCACCCCTGGTAGCCCTGGCAACTCTGGCAAGCGACAACAAATGGAAATTCATGAAAATAACGTTCTACTCGTCACTCGGACGGAGGAGCTCCAAAAAAAAAACAGTAGGCCAGCTGTCACGCAGTCTGAAAAGCGAAGCTCAAAGCAAGTTGCGTTCCTGCCGAACCTCTGCAGTTGTTTTGCTGTCCGCTAAAATGTTTCAAGCCGTTGAACTGCAGTCCTGTCTGGTGCTTCAAATGCTGCTGGAGGCGAATGTTTATGTGTCCGCATTGTGGGGCCTCAACTATTTATTACACATTTTCATACAGGTAAGTCCGGGGCGAGTAGACTTCAGCACAACTCAACGAAAACTCCCTTTGCAGATGGACGAGCTGTGGAGCTTGGATACGGCGGCCATGCTGGTCGCCTATGTGCTGGCCATGGGCTCGGAGGCGGTGCGTTTGTATGGTGCCTTTGTGGTGAATCTGCGACCAGAGCATGCCTCCATGTGGCTGCTGTTGACAGTGACGCCGTGTGTGCTGTTTCCGTCCATGGTCTACCTGCGCCTGTCTCTGCCAGTGGACAGCCTCTACCTCTGGCCGCACTACATGTCCTATGCGGTGCTGGTGCTGATTGGCCTCGAGGTAATTGCAATTCTGTGCCACAACATTCGGCTCGAGATGGTGGAGACGAATCGACAGCTGGCGGATTTCAGGGAGCATCGCAGAAAGGAGAAGCAGCGGAGGATGCCGCGCGTGGCCTAAGCTTCTGAGGTTTATTGAGGCCTCCCTCCAATACGAAATAAAATAAAAGTAAGCTACAAGCTAGGATGCAACTATTGACTATTGACTGTTGACTGATGTGCCCTTGAAGCCATCCATTTAGCGCGGAACCTCGTCTAGATTGTGTGCCTTGAGCAGGGCATCGATCTTGTCCATTTGTGCCCGCATGGTGGGCAAGTAATCGGCCAAAACCACAAGATTCTCCTCCTGATCCTCACCCTGTCCAATCAGCTGACTGCGTGTGGGCACCCAGGCGTAAATGATCTGCAAAGATCAACCATTAGCTGTGCCATTTTGTGTTATCCTCCGCCCCTGACTCACCTTAATCGTGCTCTGCACTATGAAGCCATGATAGGGCTTCAGTGTGCGCTCGTAGGCATTCTGCAGATGCTGCTTGAGCGGCTCCTGCCGCTGGGCATCGTTGTAAATGTTCTCAAAGAAAATGCAGATCAACAGCAGGCCGCGCTTCAGCCAGAGCAGTGCATTGGGCGCCACGTTCTCGGCCTTCACATTGAGTACGATCATATCCTCCAGATAATGATGTTTCAGCACATTCTCGCCATAAACTTTGCTTAGTTTCTAACACAAAAGAAACACAAACGTTGCCGTTGAAGTTGAAGTTGGTGGGAGGCGGAGGGGGAGGGAGTTACACTTACATTTATATTTCCATTCATGTCGTTAATCACGGGCGTAAATAACTTGCCAAAGCTCTCTGCCACCCAAAAAAAAAGAGAAGAGAAGAACAAATTAAGATTGTAAATAATTGCTTACAAATAATTTGTATCTGGTTTGTTTTGTGTGTCTGTTACGCTGGTATCACCTATAACTGTCACTATCTCTAGGGCGGCGTCGAGAAACGCTCGAGTTTCGATCTTATCGGCGGCACTGCCCGGAAATCCCTTCAGCGCCTTGAATTGAATGCGTGCCGATGATGAGTTCATGGTGGTGGTGCTGCTGCTTGGTCTCTTGCTGCTTGCGGTTCTGCGTCTGCACGGCAAATGAAATGGAAATTGACAAAACGAAAACGAAAATGAAAATAGATTGAATCAATGCTTCAGGCAGTGTTTGCTTTTCTGGACATCAGTTGGTTATCTTATCAGCCAAAGCAGCGCACCTGCCCTGCGCCTCTGTCTGTGCCTAAACTACGGAATCTATTTTCACTATTGAACCCCGTTCGGTTGCTGCCGTTTCGTTTCGCTCCGTTCCGTTCCCGCTGCGCGCTACGCTGCTGGTGTCCGCTGCTCTGCTGCGTCGTCGATAGTGCGAACGAATTGAATACAAGTTTGCCGCGTAGGCTAAGACCAAAACCCAAGACGCTGGCTGGCGGTGACGCTGTGGGAGAGTGCGCCTCTCAGTGGCCGTAACCCTTTTCCCATGATGCGGCCATGACCCAGGCTTGCTCTCCCGCTCAGCGAGCTGCGTTTGTGTGTGTGTGTCACGCGCGTGCACTTGTATCAAAAAACATTTGGCGACCTGTTAAGTGAGCGATTTGTGGTACTGCCTCACCTTTCACGCAAAAACCTTGCGCACTATGACGGCCGACCGTTGTCCCAGAGAGAGCAAGCTCCGGCTCAACTGACGACAGCGATCAGCCGAAGGCAGCCAAAGCACACGAAGCAGCGGCGCAGCCAAACCTGCTCAAAGTCAATGTGTATGCATGTGTGTGTGTGTGTTAGTGTACCATCGGCAAAGCAGTTTTGGAGCACTCCCCGCCCGCTGGCAAAGTTCACGATTCACTCAAATTGTCAATTTGTTCAATCGAAAATGTATTTCCTGGCTTTGAATTGCTTTTCTTTTGCCTGTAAACTACTGCTATTGCCACTACTTCTCGTGGTGAAGTGTTAATTTTTTTCAAGTTCAATAGGGAGAGAGCAGTTTGAGAGTTTTTATGTAAAGCAACGCGGTTTGGGAAGCATTGGCCAGCAACTGAATCAAACCTTATGAGCAAATGATTATTGTTTTAATTCATTTATCACTGTTTTCCAAAGACAAGCGCACAAGTTGACTGTCTGTTAGACTATTGCAAAACAAAGTGAGAACAATTTTAAAATAAAACAAATAAATATAAAAACAATTAATTTAAATTACTTAAAAAATAAAAAACAAACTAAAACACGTTTAAAAATAAATTTATAATTTATATAAATAAATTTAAAAATTTTAGTTTATTACAAAATAAATAATACAAATAAAATGGAGTTCATTTTTTTTTTTAATTAGCAGAAAAATTTCGAGATCGTCAGTTTTAAAGCAACAAAAACACAAATTTATGCCAATTTTGATATTTTATTCAAATAACTGTTTTTTTTTTACACTTTGTTTGGGCTAAAATAGAATTTTGAAATTAAATTTGAGGCAATAAAAGAATTATAAATTCTTGATATATCACGAGCCATTATGGATTTCTAAACGCGTTGCTCGAGGAGATCAGCATCAACGCTGATAGCCTGTCTGTCCATCCGTCTGTTGTTCTTGTTTGACGATTAATACTGAGACTATAAGGAGCAGCCTACCCTCCCCCCGAAAGGGTGCAAAACTCTGTGGCATCTACGATTTTTAAGACACGAAAAAACAGAATTTGCAAAATTATAAAGAATGAACGTATCTGCGAGATTGGTGAGTCTTGAACAGAACGTACCTTCAGCCAGTAGGATGACTATGAGAAGGGAGAGAAAGATCCAAACACAATATATGGAAATATGGAATCAAATGGGTCATCCAGTTACCTAGATGGAAAGCGTATAAACAAAATGCAGAAGTCAACCATAAATTAATAAGTCTTGAACCTATGCAACCAGCGTTTGTCGCTTCTCCCTTGCTCCCCATGGGTTTACCCCATCGAAAAGTGCGAGGAGCACAAGATTGCCTTGGCATTGCGTTTGTTTTGCTTGCCAGCGGTGTGGTTCCCATGGTCCACGTAATCCCCATGCACTTTCTCCAATTATCCGATTAAATATGTAAACTCAAATTTCGCAACTTGTTATGTACGTTATTTACTGCGTCATTTTTGTTTGTTTACGAGGACTTCAAGTTCAAGGACATTCCCATTGAGAGACTTCAGCTGTACAATTCTGCCCGACATTCCTAGAAAGACTGTTCGTAACTGCAGCTAAAATGGTACAGTCAGAGACATTTGCACCTGTTTCTGTTCTCTCTATAAGTAGGTTGCCTCTTCAGCAGCGAAGGCCCACCAAATGACATGGAAAATGCTTACAGAAAGTATTCTCAAGTGAGCTGAAAACCAATTAAGAAAAGTTTTAAGCTCACACGAGACAAATTCTCAGACTTTTTGCTCGCCAAAGATGTCTCTATCGAACGCACTACCCCATCCCGCACAGCATCCCCATCTTTGGGCACAACAACCGCAGTTTGATGACCCTCACGAGATTCGTTCTACATCCACGCCGCAAGGCGTACAAAATTCACAAGGCCAAGGGACTGCAAGGGGCAGCCCTCATAGACATTGACTGTGCTTGAAAACCATCTCTAAAATCGTTAGCTCTGGCATCGTTACCCTATCCCGATTTAGCTGAGGTTTCAACTACAGCTCTCATCGAAATCATTGCAGGTGTCAGCTTGCAGATGTATTGCCTGCTACCTAGCGGTGAGAGTAACGGACCCGAAACCTGTTCTAACTTAAAATAGATCCTAACATTGCTGTGCAGAGAATTTCCTATAGAAGTTGCTACTGGACAGGCGTGTATCTAATGGACAAGTCCAGGATCCAGCTGCTATCTAGCCAAGGGCTGTGGGCACATGATTCATTGATGGCCTTCTGCTGTCCGCTGTCTAGTGTGTGTCTGTGTATCGAGAGGATTTCAATGTGTGTTGTGTTGGTGTCTCCTGGCCCTTGGCCTGCTCAGCTCACCTGCCCAATCCTCGACCACACGCGCAAGGTGTTCCTGCCTTTGGGTAGGCAGATTCCGTGTGTGTTTAGGTTGTTTCGCTGCCACTTTTGCTCCGCTGCCAGGGCCAGTCCTTTGCCACGTCCACTGCCAGTCCCTTTCCCTTTCCCTCTCCATTTGCCACTGCCACTGCCACTGCCACTGCCACTTCCAACCTCTTTCTGCCCGCTGGTTTGTTGAGCTCTCCTTGGCGAGATCTTCAGCTTCCGTCGGCCTTTTTTGGTTACAGTTTTCTTTTGGGTTGTTGTGCTGCCCCACTGCTGCCGGCTGCAGGGGCTGGGCCGAAAAAGTGTTTGCTCTCTCCTCCCTAGATGGGGGAACGCAGACTTATGGTCACCTCATTGCGCTTGTTGAAGCGCACACGGAAGAGTATGCCGTTGGCATTGTACAGGAAACTTCGGTGCGAATTGCGCCCCTCACGCTCCTGCCCCACCACATGCTGGATGAGGCGATGCGGCAGATGGCGGTTGTCGATGCGCACGCGCCAGTGGTCGGGCGCCTCCTCCCAGCCCGGCGGCGGCGATGTCGGTGGCCGCGACAGGATGCCCGTCTCCTCGGGGTCCACCATGATGACCAGCGGCTGCATGGGATCCTCCTGCGTGGGCGAGAGACTCGGCATGTGGTAGCCAACATAAGGAGCGGGGCGTCCAGTGCCCCGTTGCTGCTGCAGCCACGCACGCGCCGCGGCGGAGGTGCTCGGCCCCTCATCCAGGGCGGGGTAGGCACTCGGAAACCCAATGGCCAGGGCCAACGCGCGCTCCGGCGTGGACGCCGAGCTGCTCGTCTCACTCTGATAGCGCAGCCATTGCCGCACAGCGGCGGAGGTGCTCGGCCGCTCGCCCTGATCTGGGTAGCTGCCCAGGCCGGCTGTGGCCTTGGCCACCACGGACCGCGTGCCAATGGACACGGACTGGCAGCAGCCATGACTGGAGTTGCCGCCGCCGCTGCTCGTTTCGCTCTCATCCCATGCGGTCGCATCCAGCGGACTCTCTGGCTCTGGCGATGGACACGGCGTGACGCTGGGCGTGTCAATGTCCTCCTGCATGGGACAGGCGGCGGCCGGCGGTGTTGGTGGCTGGGACTCGGGCGTCAGCGCCAACGAGCCAGTGGGCTCCGCAGGCTCCTCGAGCTCCTCCAGATCCGCCAGATCCTCCACGAATGCCCAATTCTGCTCCATATTCGGATCGGTGGACACGCTCTCCTCCTCCCAGGGCATGGGTGTGGGTGGCCGCGGTGGCGTCAGCTCCTCCGTATCATTGTCCGGATTGGAGCCCGTCGACCAGCTCTGCTCGTCCCAGGGCAGCAGCATGGGGTAGCGTGGCGCCTTGCGTGCGGGTTTGTTCTCGTTGTTCGTCTCCCGCTCAGCAGCTGGCGGCGGCGGCGGCGGCGCCACACGATCGCCCAGCGCCTCATCCGGCTCGGGTATGGCCAAAGCGGCCCACAGATGCTCGGCACTGGGCAGTGGATCGGCCAGGCCCGGTATGGGCAGTCGCGGATGTGCAGCGGCTCTGCCGCCCCTCTCCGCCGCGTCCAGCGTTCGCATGTGCACATCCTCATCCCCCGCCTCGTGGCCCTGCTGCGCCTCCTGTTGTGGCTCCTCGGCGCGTCTTATTTTGCGTTGCGATCCAGACATTTCTGTGGGAAGAGTTTCAATTTGGTTAAAGTCCCAGGCCCACCTCAAGTGCCAGCCCCAAAAATCCAATCCCAATCCTGCCTCACTCTCGATACAGCAGAAAGCTCAGAGATGGGGGAGCTCTGGGATCAGGCAGTTTCCATCAGGCGTCCAAGGCTCTTGGCTCTCTGGACTATCTAAACATAATTCTGTCTAAGCAACTGCCCTCAAGGGCAGTCCAACTCTTGGCCTTTGCAACGGGGGGGGGAAAGGCAAAGACACACTCTAGAGTCTCGACACACTTTGGCCTGTTGTGATGCCAACTTTGGATCATTTTCTCTGCCAATTGTGGGACGCTGTGTGCCTCAACTATGGACGAGTCCTTCTGCAGGGTCTAAAGTCTCATTTATAAAGGGTGTTCCCAGGCCTTTGGGCAGCTCTCAGCTCTCAGCCAGACAGCAGCTTGAAATGACTTGAATTGCGAACCAAACTGCAGCTGAATCCTGCAACTGATTGAACTGAATGTGAAGTGCAATGCGGTGAGGTCTGTGTGCTGATGAATCGAAGAGTCAGTTAAAAGGTGCTCCCTTTAATGTTCTTTTGCCATGTGCAACAAACTGTGCAGATTATGAACTATAAATTAAAAGTCTAGAAGCCCAAATCTAGAACCTTCTTGAATGTACTTTGCACGAGACAAAAACGAAGCTAAAGGCCTCGATGAGTACAGGATTTTCTCACACTTCAAACTTGCGTTAAAGTTTGCCAACAATTTAAAATGTTTCTTCAACTAAAACTGGTAGAAAACCTCAACTTTCAGTTGCCACAACTGCAAGTACTTCCAATGTACCATCGGGAATCAAAATTCCTTTAAAAAGTTCCACAATTTGCTTGCAAAATTGCCTTAATTTTGGTGTTTAACTGCGGCTGCAAATCATTAAAGTTTGAATAACTTTTTGTGTGTGTTGGCCTGCAGCTTAATGCATTCCAAAAGTTGCTCTTTTGTCGCTTAATATTCCATTAGTGAAGGCTCAAGGATCGATCATGTCTGCGGAGGCGTTGCCTCATGGATTTAATTGATAAATTCTAGAATTTCCTCAACCTTCCACATGGGAATGCACTTTGTGGAGTCTCTCTCTGGTCTGCCTTGTCCGTTTATGTTTTATACCCATTTTAATTAGCTGCCACATGCCACGCAGTGTCCCTCCTCGCCCCTGTTAGGTTTCCTGTGACAGTCTCGAGTGCTGCTGTCCTGCTGCAGGCAGTCCTTATTCTAATTACATTTAATAGTTTACAAAATCGACATCCATTAGCTATGCAAATAAATGGTTTAAGTGCGCTGCCTGCGCCCTGCTGCTGGCACAGCCACAGGCAACAAAAAATGCCCCTAAATGGCCGACAGCCAGCGGTGTTGGTTCCCATATTCTGTGGCGAATTTGCAACTTGTTTAGCTGTCGAATCCCTGCCTTTGCCTGCCTGCTTCGCTGCATAGTGTGGACTCACCTAAGGCTCCTCGTCGCAGGCCAAACGCTTCGTGTCTCCGTTTGTCGTCAGCACAAAGACGTAGTGCGTGCGCTGCTCAGCCACAAGATGCCACAAGGCTGCTGGCAGCTGAAAGCGATGCTCCTCCTGCTGCACGCTGGCGCTGAGCTCCTCGTAGTGGGCCACCAGGCTGTTGCGGTTGCAGCGCAGCTCGACGAGACGCAGCGGTGTGGCGGACACAATCTCGCGGCTGGCCCTTGACAGATAAATGGCCAACGACTCTGTGTTGATGGGGACCGGCTGCGGCTGCGGCTGCGGGTTTAGCCAGCGATGGTGGGCGAGGATCACAGCACAATTGCGGGCAAAGTAGAAGCTATCGTTGCGACGTTGGCCGTGATAATTATCCAGCAGCTGGCTGCTTGGCTGCTTAAGCTTTAGCTGCGTGAGACGACTGCGGGTGTGGCTGTGGCTGTGGCTGTGGGTGTGAGTGTGGGCGTGGGTATGGGCGCCTGCTGTGGACGACGACTGATCGACGATGCGCTGCGGCAAATGCTCGGTGGCCTGGTCAACGGTGAGTACGCGATTGAGATAGTCAAACCCGTGGCCCATTACACCGTCCAGCGTGTGGCCGAGATCAAAGCAGTGGCCCAGCTCGTGACAGACGGCGCCCAGAGTGCTGGCATAGACGCCGCCGTAGGTGCGTCGATAGTTGCTCTCGTCCGGCAGCCGTGCAACATCCACACGCTCCGCGCTGCGCACACAGTCGCCGATCTCCGTGAAGGTGCGCGGCCACGCGTAGAAGTGTGCGCTGCCAAACAATGCCAATCCGCCGCCTCCCAATGCGGCGTGGCCGCGCAGGTGACGTCGGATGTTCGCGTAGGAATGATCCCCGCTGGCCGCTACTGCTGCGCCGTCGTACCGCGTGCAGGCCACAAATGCAACGAACTTCAAGTGCAGCTGCTGGCCCCACTGCTCACAGGCGAGTATTTCGCCAGCAAAGTGCTGCCACAGCTCGTCCTCGCTCTTGGCAAGCGTCTCTTCGGTGGTCAGTTGGCTGCAGAAGCGTCGGCAGGGTCCGTTGAGCGTAAATGTGCGATTGGCAAAGCCTGCGGCGTGCAACTTATGCGCGTATATGCACTGCACGAGTCGCAGATTGAGATCGATGAGTGAGCAGCGTGAAGCACTAGCGTCCTCCTCCTTTTCGTCCTGGCTCACTATGTACAGCGGCTGCACTCGGTAGTGGCTGCTGCGTGGCTTGTAGGTGAATCGTATCAGCCTTGAGCCGCTGCAAGAGCGCAGCTGCAGGCGGCAGGCTCTCGACGTCACTGCCGGCACCTCCTCCTTCTTCTCCTCCTT
The DNA here is from genome assembly GCF_008121235.1 of Drosophila subobscura. NCBI lineage: Eukaryota > Metazoa > Arthropoda > Insecta > Diptera > Drosophilidae > Drosophila > Drosophila subobscura. The sequence continues at coordinate 15,941,740 of NC_048530.1, read as the reverse complement.
GTCCTGTTGAACGTGCAAGTCAAAGAGGAGCTTGAACTCTCCGGCGCTGGATAATTGAGTCAGCTGTTCCAGCGACTGAGACTGCGGTTGCAACTGCAACTGCGACGCCGACTGCGACTGCGACTGCTCGTCGCACAACTCGAGGGTCGCCTTTAGCTGCTTGGCCGCGGCGCACTTGGGCTGCAGCCGGCCCTTGATCAGCAGAAAACTATGCTGCACCTCCTCAGAGTCCTGTAGTTGCTCGACCTCGATGCTGTGGATGCGCTTGCAGGCAGCGACGCTGCTAATCATTGCTCTTTCCTCCGATTCTCAGGCTCCGATCCACTTTTAGATCCACCACCGGCATGTTTAGAACGGAATCAATGCACTCTGATTAGATGCATGAATTATCGGGCCCGTTTGTCATTGATGTTGCGAGTGCGAGTGAAAGGTTCTGCGCAGTAAGTGTGAGTGAAACGAAACTATCGTCCGCATACAAGTAGAGTTGTCAAATATACATCAAATATCCATATATCGATATATTTTTAAAATAAAAATATACTTATATCGTGATATTTGTTGACAAAATATCAATATATTTCTATTTTTATGCGATATTTTTTGATATTTTTAGTTCAGTAACTAACCACAGGATCTTAATAAATATATAGGGTATATTGTATTTTTGCACAAAAGTAAATGTATGTATGTAACGCACGGAAGAAGGGCTCGGCAAGGCTTATAGGACATAGGACAAGGCTCCCTCCGATCACCCATATGCAGGACTAATTATTCCCAGCATCAACCTTTTCAGGTCTTATGCAATGATTACAAAAAATATAAATTATAATTATTTAATTTACCAACCATCACCTTATTTTAGCAAATTTGTAAATTGTATCTTACCTTCCTCTCCTGTACTTATATTTAATTTATATTTATTCCTATTCCATATTCCATAATTGGCAAATAATTCTTAATTGAAAATACACAAATAAACCTATGAAAATTAACGGCCGGCGTATGAGAAAGTGAAAAGCAAACACATTATTATCGCTTTGTTTATAATGTATTTAAAATTTAACAACAATGCAGAGATGGACGAATATTAAAGCTAATTATGAAGTTTCTATGTGATCAGTAAGTCAATTCTTTGCCAGTCCGTCTGTCCACAGCACGGCTAAAGTACGTCTTGTCTATGAAGCCATCGACGCCAGGGCAGAGTATCACATTGTTGCTGGAGCGGAAGAGCGGCAGTTGGTCGGCCAACACTTTTGCCACATCCAAGTAGATCAACACTTGACTATCGCTGCGGAAGCCACTCAGAGTCTCCCCCACATCGCTGACAGCAAAGTGCACATAGTTCCGCTGCATGCGGCACAATCCTTGCGCTTTGATTGCCTCCCAACACCTGTAGTAAGTGCCGTGGACAGCGAGAGGAACCGGCTCGGCATTCGAAATACGCTGCAGGCATGCTTCGCCCTGCACCGATGCCAACGAGTGTCCCTGGTTGGCACGTATCTCATGGCATTTGCGCTCCTCATTCCAGCGCAGGGTATAACGCTGCTTAGCATCGCCAGCTACAATTTCTTGCAACTTTTGAAGACTAAAGGGCGCGTAACGTGGATGTGATTGTATCTCCGAGATACTCACGTAGCCATCGGCTTGGATTGCAATACCTTCTTCGACAGCTCCGTGCCGCAGCAGCCACGAGAGTTTTTTGCCCAACTGCACATTGCTCTGTTGTTTGTGAGGAGACATCTTTTGTTAAAAATAACTACTTTAATTTTAATTTCACCAGTTTGTGCCGCACGTAGAATTGGTGTTGCGAAACGGCGGAATATCGATTTCATCAATGTTTTGATACAACCGATGAGAACAAGCGATAATTTGAGTTGAAGCGCCGAATATACTACCTGCAGGTTTATTTCTAGAGATTTATATCTATATTTTAATTTGGGTAGTCCAAGTCCTAGGAAGCAGTTTTGGTTATTGCTAGGGTGGAAGGTCCTCTGGACAGGCTGCGGGGCGGTGGCACTGTGGCCGGTGAGGACGTGAGCTTTGTGCGCTTGGGCAAGGTGGCGGCCCGCAAGTAGGGGTTGTCTATGTTCGGATTCTCAAGTATGGCCTTGTTGGTGGTGGAATTGGGCTTGATCTCCAGTTCCTGCTTGTCCTCCTTTGATTTATCTCCCTCGATATCTTCGTTGTCGCTGTCTCCTTCATCGCCGTCCTCTAAAACAGGAAAGTTTCAATGAATATTTCGATCTCTAGAGTGTCAATTGGGGGTCTGAGTGGTACCTTTGCTGGGCGCATCCTCTGTTCGATTTGCCACCAAGTAGTGATACTCCAGCTCCTCAAAATCGAAGACCTGATCCGTGGGATTCAAGGCTGCATAATAGGGCGGCAGCGAGGGATTGCACGCAATTACTGTGGAGGTAGGATGAGAGTTGGAGGAACGAATATAAGTAATGCTGAACACTACTCACAGGGAAACATATTGTCTTCGGTGGGAAAGAGATTGTTCGTTTCAGTTGTCTTGCACAGGAACTTGGTGAGGGCCTTCTCGATGTCCCGCTTCTGGCAGGCGGCCTTTTCTCGGATCGCCTCGTACTCCGTCACCGGCTGCTTGTGCGTTGGCGTGCGTATGTAGGCATGCGGATCTGGCATGGGTGGAAAGTAGCTGGGCACATACGGGGGATGCGATGCCTTGGTGCCCGCCTGGAGCAGACTCAGTGTGCGCTGTTGTGTCTGTTGTGGCGGCATCTGCACTGGCGCATGCGGATCGCGGCGAAGGTAGGTCTCCAGGCTGCCTATATTTTGACCCATGCCTATAAGGGCCATGCTCACATCGCCCACCGTTGCCATGGTGCGCCCACTGAGCTCGCAATAGTTGTGCGACGAGTTTCCCAACTCCACAATAACTGCAAGCAACAAGATATCAATAGTATGCGGATGTTATTTTCGCATTTGGCGTCCACTTACACGCCTGCAGCATTTCCGTGAGCGTCTCCAGGCACTGTGCACTACATTGGCCGGCCCCCTTGTCCAGCAGGAGCTGACAGATGACCTTGACGAGCAGGCGGCGGTAAACGTCTACGTTGGGTGTCGATACCGATTCGATCTTGTCCATTTCTTAAGATTATTTCACTTTTAATTTAATACTTTTCAAAAGGACAAACAATTTGAAATGGATTCCGTCAGCTGTTCCACAGAGGGCTGCCACTGTCACTGCACAGTGTGGTAAAATGCGCAATGGTATTTATAAGGTCGCAAATTATGTTTATCGGTTGTTTTGGTGATCTTTTTAGTTTTAACCTTGTTTTGTGGACAATCCAAAAACAAGAAGCTCCAAAAACTTAACAATCATCTGTAGAATTGATTGTTGAATCGAATAAAAGCATAGATTTAGTGCTTTGAGTCCTAAGTAGTTGGTAATATTAAGAGGAATATCAAAAGCGAGGATAATGATTTAAGGGATACGGTATAATTGGGTATATTAAAAAAACGAGACCGTACATTTCAGTATATAGTTGAGGGTCAGGCGGTATGTTTTATCGATAAGTCCGCGGCCACACTCTTTTCGTGAATTCTGCCTTCTGTGATTACTCGTGGCGAAATTTTATATTTCAATTTAACACTATTAAACTGCAGTGTACAGCAAAGTATTAAACGACTAAAGTATATTGAGTGTACACAAATTCACGTTTCCATTGAACATTTGCAGATGCCTGGCGTTGAAACTATAAAGTCCTCTTGGGCCGATGAGGTGGAGCTCGACTACGGCGGCTTGCCGCCGACAACGGAGAACGTTGAGAATGGCCACAAATATGTGACCGAATACAAATACAACAAGGACGACAAGAAGACGAAGGTCGTGCGCACCTACAAAATCTCCAAGCAGGTGGTGCCAAAGACCGTGGCCAAGCGCCGCACCTGGACCAAGTTTGGCGAGTCGAAGACGGACAAGCCCGGACCCAATTCGCACACCACAATGGTATCCGAGGAGATCATCATGCAGTTCCTCAACTCCAAGGAGGACGAGAAGGCCAACGACCCGCTGCTCGATCCCACCAAGAACATTGCCAAGTGTCGTATTTGCAATGGCGAGCATTGGTCCGTCAACTGCCCCTACAAAGGTACCGCCATGGACACAAATCTCATGGAGAAGAAGGCTGCGGCGGCTGCCTCCGCTGCTGTTGATGCACCCAAGTCTGGTAAATATGTGCCGCCATTCCTCAAGGACAGCCAAAAGGGTGGCCTGGGAATGCGTGGTCGCGACGACACCGCCGCCATTCGCATCTCGAATCTGTCCGAGTCGATGACGGAGGCGGATCTGGAGGAGCTGGTTAAGAAGATTGGACCACAAAGTAAAATGTACCTGGCCCGCGACAAGAACACCGGCCTCTGCAAGGGATTCGCCTACGTGCACTTCAAGCAGCGCAAGGACGCTGCGGCGGCTATCGAGATATTAAACGGGCACGGCTACGACCATCTGATTCTGAGCGTGGAATGGTCAAAGCCGCAGAACAATTAGTCGTGTTAGTCGTCTTGGTTTATATCAAAGCCGAGCTACATATTATCTGTATAGGCCCGTCTATTCGCCCCAGCGCCGCTACAGGCTCGGTTTGATCACATAACAAATATCCTTAAGCTAAAGGTTTGCTTTGCTACAAATAAATGAGAAAATATATAGCCGCAAGGGCACCGAAAACAGACAGCAGACAACATCCTGTGTGTGTTTATTTTAACTTTGCTTAATCGAATCGAATCAAAAGTTCACGCTTCATTTTGAATGGACACCACTGTACTTCTTGTACCTGTTTCTTGAGCCAGTATGGCAACGCTGGTTGTCACCGCGCGGGGCTGGGGGCTGAGCGCTGCTGCACAAAACGAAAACAAATTTTTGTATTTTGTTGTTGTTTGTTTTGCTTTTTGCCCGCCTGCGATATTTACGCAAACTGGTGGCTAAAAATAGGACTAGATGCCGCAAAACATTCAAAAGTAGAAACTTCGAACAATAATAATATTTTTGAGGCGCAGGTGTGCGCTCATTTTTCAGTTGTACGTGACGAGCCCCCGGCCAAGCACCAAGCATCAGGCAGAAGACTCTGCTCACAGGTATCCCTATCCCAGTCGCCATGGCACAGCCCAGCGTCAAGCGGGGACAGCGCATCCTCAAGGAGAAGCCTTTTGCGTTTGTCCTCAAGTCGCAGTATCGCCTGGAGCGCTGCGACAACTGCCTGGAGGCGTAAGTGCCACGCCACGCGATAGAAAGGCAAGAAATATTTACTGCTATTTAAACGTTTCCATTCTGATCCTAGGGCCAAGGTGCGAAAGTGTTCCAACTGCCGTTATGTGTCTTACTGCAACCGTTCCTGCCAGACCCAAGCCTGGGCACAGCACAAGCACGAGTGCCCATTCCTCAAGAGCATTCAGCCACGAATTGTGCCCGATGCCGCCCGCATGCTGTGTCGCCTCATTCTGCGCCTCGAGCATGGCGGCGATCTGATCCGTGGCTACTATACCGAGCACGGCTCCCGCAAGTTTCGTGACCTCATGTCGCGTGAGTAGTGTTTTGGGTTCTGTTTTGGGACTGCTAATTGCTCCTGGCTTCTCGCAGATTATCAAGAAATCAAGAATGATCCAAAGCGGCTGGAGCACTTGGACTCGCTGCATGCCGTGCTCACGGACATGATGGCCGATAGCCCGAGCACAGTGCCCAACAAAACGGAACTGATGAGCATCTATGGCCGTGTAAGTAGACAGGCGCCCACCTGCGAACACGCCCGAAGGGGAAACCAATCGATGACGCGCATCTGGCGCCTTGCCAGATCTGGCGATTGATCATCTGGCAAGGGGGCACGCTTCCCATGTCCCAACTATTCCTTTTGTTCTCGCTTTGCATCCGTATTTGTATTTGTGTATCTCTGGTATCTATGCGGCAGCTAATCACAAATGGTTTCAATGTGTTGGATGCCGAGATGAACTCCATTGCCACGGCCATTTATTTGGGCGTTTCGATCACCGACCACAGCTGCCAGCCGAATGCGGTGGCCACCTTTGAGGGCAACGAGCTGCACATACACGCCCTGGAGGACATGCCCAGCCTGGACTGGTCCAAGATCTTCATCAGCTACATCGATCTGCTGAACACGCCCGAACAGCGGCGGCAGGACCTCAAGGATCACTACTACTTCCTGTGCGTGTGCAGCAAGTGCACCGATCCGAAGGAGACGCGTGCCATGACAGCCGCTGCCTGTCCCAATCCCAAGTGCAGCGCCAGCATCAACATCGAGTGGCACAACTGCAAGCGCTGCTCGGTGGGCATCAGCCCAAAGTTGAGGAACGCCTACAATGAGATCACGGCCTTGACCAAGCACAAGCTGGAGGCCATGAAGGACGTGGCCTGTAAGTTCTGGCAGCTTCTCCATAGTTTCAGTGATAATTCTCTGCCTGTTGCAGATCTGGACGTGTGCAAGGTGTGCCTGGACAAGCAGGCGGGCCTCATGCATCCTCTCAATGTTTGGCATGTGAAGACATTGGATGCCGCCTTTGAGGCGGCCATTGAGGTGGGCAAGTGGCAGGATGCCCTCGACTATGGCCAGCAGCTGTTGCCGGGCTTCCAGAAGTACCATGGCCCCTGGAATCCCCTCCTGGGGCTGCTCCACATGAAGCTGGGCAAGATACAGCTCTACGAGCGCCACCACAAGGAGGCCATGCATCATCTGGCGGAGGCTCAGCGCATACTGGTCGTCACACATGGCCGCGACCATCGACTGCTCGTGGAGCAGCTGTATCCGCTTATATTTCAGGCTCGCCACGAGGCCAACTGACACACACACACACACACACACACACATCTTGTTGCATTGTTTTTATTAAGAATTAAAGCGTAATCTAAAGAACAATCAGCTCTAGACAATCTGGGTGATGGCCTTGGCCCGACGATCGGTGTCCTGGAAGAGAGCCCGTATCAGATATCGTATTTCATCGGCCTTATAGTTGGCCGTCAGCGGACCGGCACCGTCACACCACAGCTCGGTGATCTCCTTGAGCGAGGCATTCATCATGGTCTTGAGTTGCTGCAGCTTCATCCACGAGCGCACCTGATGCACCTCGTGGGCATCGCGGAACAGTTTCGGCGCCTTCTCCAGCACCACATCGATGAGGTCGCTCACATCGCTGGCCATTGTGGCGGAGATGTCGCGCTGGGTGAACACGCGACGCACCAGCTCGTTGGTGAACGAATGCAGCAGCTCCGCGAAGGTGCTGTTGTACACCTTATCGGGCAGCACATTCTGCCACACGTTCTTCAGCAGCTCCAGCTGGCGCAGACACTGGCGCACCAGCTTCAGCGGGCCCGTGCCCAGCGTGTGCGGACTCTCAAATTCTGCATAAAATGTACGAAATGAAATGTGGCCGGGGCATAATCGATGAAATCGAATGGATACTCACCGAAACCGTCCATGATGTCCATCAGTATGGAGGTCTGGTAGGTGACCTGCACCCGGAAGTGATTGGCCCCAGTGGCCTGCAGTGTCTTGACCAAAGCGGGAAAGCTCTCGATGCCCTTGTTGGCATGCTGCGCCACCCAGTGGGTGAAGTACATGCAGTTGTTGTGGAACAGCACCGACTGCTGCGGTATGCTCTCGAGCAGTTTCTTGTGCACCTTGGGCACCTCGTCAATGTACGTCTGCAGCATCATGCCGATGACACCAGCCAGCGGATCAGCCTCATCCTCGCCCACCTTCTCCGTCGGCTGTCGCATAATCCGATCCATTAGCTTCACAAAGTCCTGCCAAAGGGAAAGGAAAATCAATTGAATCAGCATCGAAGATAAAGTCCCCTCGAATCTTTTGCTACCTGCGCACTCTTCGAGACCATGCAGCGGGGAAAGAGAAAGGGATCGCCGGTGACGTCTGTGGACAGATTGTTGGGCGCCACCAGCACCATTTCCTGCAGATCTCGTTGGATGATCTCGCGCGTCGACTCTAGGACGCGACTGAAGAGACGGTTGCGATAGTAGGTCTCGTACTGCTCGATGAACTGGCTGAGGCCGCGATCCACGTCGGGATTGATGAGGAACGAGTCGGCGAGGAGCTGCTCAAAGTGCGCCACATCCTCGCACAGCGTGGACGTCTGGTACTCCTCCATGGTCTCGGGCACGGCTGGTATGAGGCACTCGTTGACCAGCAGCTGCATCATGCGATCTCTGACATGATCCCCAATGATGCTGAAGACATGCTGCGTGCTGGACACGCTGTGGTTGATGCCGCTCAGCGTCTGGAGGAGCAGCGTGAAGTGCTCGAGCACCTGCTTGTAGTTCGGTCTCAGCTGTGTGCCGGTGGCGGTCGAGTTCGCAGCGGTGGCGGTGGCGGTGGCCGTGCCACTCTCTTTGGTGGAGTACGAGAGGGACAGCTGGATGTAGGTGCCGGCTTCGGCATTGTCATTGCACTCGACACCCACCGGCTTGAGGATGAGCGGCTCGATGCAGTTCTCCAGCAGGAATTCGCAGAGTTTGACGGGATTGTAGCGCTCCTGGAAGAGAGCCACGACAATGTCCTGCAGCTGGGCCTCCTCCTTGCTGACCAGCAGCGTCACGCACTTGGAATTGGGATAGGACTTGCAGTTGAGCTGCACCAGCCGATCGAAGCGCTCCTGCATGTTCTGCTGCAGCAGATGGGCCTGCACATGGTACTTCACCTTGATCGTCTCGTAGCATTCGAGGGCCTGGAAGACGCGCATCACATCCTGGGACGTGGCCTCGCCCTCGCCGTAGATGAGCGATCGCAGGCTGCCCACCAGATCGAGCACCACCAGGTAGTCCTTGGTGCCCTTGGCCTCCTCCACGTACTGGAACAGTTCATCGATCCTCAGAATGTGCTCGCTGACCTGCAGGCCCAGCATTAGCTCACGCAGCTCCCGACTGTTGTCGGCCAACTTCTGGCTCGAGCCATTCAGAGCGGCCAGGCCCTCGGTGCCCACAGTTTCGAGCAGGTCGTTGATCTCGCGGCCCAGCGAGCTGGACTCCTCCAGGAAGATGTCCGGCGATGTGTGATTGGTCATGAACTCTGAATAGTTCTCGCTTATATGCTTTCTGACGCGCTCTTGGAAGCGTTCGGTGCGCGTCTGTACTTTGGAAACGGTCGATTTGGTGTCATCAAGGCTGGCACACCCATTGCCCTGGAACATCTCTGGCAGAATCTTCATCTGCGCACTTGCAGCCATTGTGTTAAGCTTTTCGTATAGCTCTTGTTGTTTTACAGTCAAAGGTTGCAGAAACAAAATATAAAACAACGACAAAGACAAAAAAAAGACGAACTTGTGTGTTTGTGGCGGCGGCTGCCGAGTGTGGCCAAATGATGGTGTTTAAATAACTGCGAAAAAAAACAGTACCATGCAACTATCGATATTGAGGTATCGATACTCTGGTGGGCTTAAAACTCTGAATATTTGTGCAACAAGGCGTAATTAAGTTGATTATTTCTGCTTATAACATCACCCAACGCACTTGATTCTTGTACACCAGGAAACAGCCACAAATTGTTTGCTACGTGTCCGCGCTGCCAGTATCGATACAGTGCCCTAGTGAGACCGTCTGAAGAATACCAGCACAGCTGTTGTATCGATATCCTATCCCACCATTTTGAAAATTACTGGTAGAGGCGGCAAAAATGCAAGCGTCTCATTAGCCACTCTCCAAAATTTGCACAATCGAAGCAGGCGTATAGTCACATAAAGTACGGCAGCCGTTTTGCCTCTGGTTTTGTTTCGTATTCGGTTTATTAGTTTTGTATACTTTCACATTCGATCACTGCGATTCCCTTACAATATCTGTCCGGTCTAGAAGGTAAGAAGTTCCATCAGAAAGGGCAAAAGGTGCAACTGCTAATTGGTCTGGTGTGATCTCTACCGCAGATGTCCAGCGACGAGAGCAGCTCGGTGACAGTGGCCCTGCGCGTGCGTCCCCTCGTGAAATCGGAGGTGGAGCGCGGCTGCCGCATTGCACTCGAGCGCTCGCCGAACGGCGCCCCTCAGGTGTCCATCAATCGCGGCGAGTGCTACACATACAACCATGTCTTCGACATAAATGACACACAGAAGGATCTGTTCGAGACGTGTGTACAGGGCAAGCTGAAGAAGCTGCTCGATGGCTACAACGTGACCATCCTGGCGTATGGCCAGACTGGCTCTGGCAAAACCTACACCATGGGCACGGCCTTCAATGGAGTCCTCGACGAGGACGTGGGCGTCATTCCGCGTGCCGTCCACGACATATTTGTGCACATTGCCGAGCTACAGGAGGAGTACAAGTTCGTGGTGACCTGCTCCTTTGTGGAGCTCTACCAGGAGCAGTTCTACGATCTCTTCTCGCCGAACAAGCGCGACAAGGCCACCGTGGACATACGCGAGATACAGAATCGCATTGTGATGCCCGGCCTCACCGAGCTAGAGGTCAATTCCGCCCGAGAGGTTACCGATCATCTAATGCGCGGCTCTGCCGGTCGGGCCGTCGCAGCCACTGCAATGAACGAGACATCGTCCCGTTCTCATGCCATTTTCACACTCACCGTGGTGTCCAGCAAGCTGGAGGGAAGGTGAGTAGCCACACACAAAGCACACACAAGCAGAACGCTGTCTAAATGTGTTCTTGGGATTTTCAGAAAGGTGGTGACCACATCCAAGTTCAATCTGGTGGATCTGGCTGGCTCTGAGCGCTGCTCCAAGACGCTGGCCATAGGCGATCGCTTCAAGGAGGGCGTGAACATCAACAAAGGCCTGCTGGCCCTCGGCAACGTGATCAACACATTGGGCTGTAGGTTCTTCGCCTTTTCTGCTACCTTTTCTTTTCTCACCTCCTTTTGTCCTGTCCACTTTTACAGCCGGACAAACTGCCGGCTACATACCGTATCGGCAGTCCAAGCTGACGCGCCTGCTGCAGGACTCGCTGGGTGGCAACTCGATCACATTGATGATTGCCTGCGTCAGTCCCGCGGACTACAATGTGTCCGAGACGCTGAGCACCCTGCGCTACGCGGATCGGGCGCTGCAAATCAAGAACAAGCCGATGGTCAACATGGATCCCCATGCGGCCGAGATCAACATGCTCAAGGACATCATACAGAAGCTGCGCGTGGAGCTGCTGGCCGTCGGCAAGATGAGCAACTCGATTAACTGTGCCGTGGGCGCGGCCGGACTCGATCCACTGCCAAGCGGCGCTGATGGCGCGTCGGTGTCAGCCGCCGCCGCAGCTGCCGCTGACCAACGGCCGCTGCAGGACTTGGTCAAGACGCTGCAGGAAAAGACCCGCAAGCTGCAGAAGGAGCTGCACCAGGCACTGATCGACCTCACCGAGAAGGAGATGCGCGCCCACATAGCCGAGGCAGCCCACGATAAGCTCAAGACTTACGTTGTCCAGCTGAAGAGCAAGCTGCAAGAGCAGCAGCAGCAGCAGCAAGCAGAGGGCGCCGACAGAGCGGAACCGCCATCGGAACAGATGCGAGAGATCAGCCAGCTGGTGGATCAGTTCGACGAGGAGCTGCAGCGCACCGAGGATGAGCTGCAGCTGCATGGCCACGAGTCGAGATCGAGCCAGAGAATCAATGCGGACGGCGAGGGCGAGGGCGAGGGGGAGGGCATGGGCGATGAGGTGCACGAGATGCTCAATTCGCAGTCGGAGGACTACACGAACAAGCAGCTGGGTCTGGTGGGCGAGCTGCGCACGATCAACCGCCACCTGGATCTCAAGCAGGAGCTGCACGAGCGCATCTGCCGCAACTTCAGCAAGCTGGAGAACGAGGATGACGAGAAGGTGAAGCAGTGCAACCAGAAGATCGACGAGCTGGAGAGCGAGCGGCGCGACCTGCTCGACCAGCTGCGCAACATCAAGAGCAAGGATCCCTCCGCCAAGCTGGCCGAAGAGCGGCGCAAGCGGCTGCAGCTGCTCGAGCAGGAAATCGCCGATCTGCGGCGCAAGTTTATCACACAGGCAAACATGCTGAAAATGCGCGAAAAGGAGCGCGAGAAGATCAACAACTTGAGCGCCGAAATACGCACGATGAAGGAGTCAAAGGTGAAGCTGATTCGCACGATGCGCGGCGAGGCGGAGAAGTTCCGCACGTGGCGATCGGTGCGCGAGAAGGAGCTGACCCAGTTGAAGAGCAAGGACCGCAAAATGCAAAGCGAAATGGTGCGCCAGCAGACGCTGCACGCCAAGCAGCGGCAGGTGCTAAAGCGCAAGTGTGAAGAGGCCTTGGCCGCCAACAAGCGCCTGAAGGACGCCCTCGATCGCCAGGCCTCGGCACAGCGTCAGCGCCATGCCAAGGACCAGACGGGCGCGGCCAAGACAGACTCCTGGGTGGACCGCGAACTGGAGATCATTCTCTCACTCATCGATGCCGAGCACAGTCTCGAGCAGCTCATGGAGGACCGGGCGACCATCAACAATCACTACAATGTGGTGAAGTCCAGCGGGGATCAGAAGGAGCTGGCCAACATCGAGGAGGAGCTGGAGATGCGCAACGCCCAGATAGCCGATCTCCAGCAGAAGGTCTGCCTCAGCGACTTGGACAGTCGGAGCAAGGCGCTCGCCGAGAGCGTCCAGAGCATCAGCGAATCGCGAGCCGTCAGCAAGCAGCTGCTCAAGAGCCTTGTCCAGCAGCGTCGCCAGCAGGCGCACAGCCTCAACGAGCAGCGCACCGCCATGGATGAGCAGCGCTCCCAGCTGCAGGAGGCCCAGCAGCAGCTCGACGACCTGGCCAAGCGACTGCGCCTGGTCGAGAGCCAGCACGAGGAGCAGATGCTCGCCCAGCAGCGGGCCTACGAGGAGAAGGTGGCCGTTCTGCTGCGCACGGCGGCCACGCATCAGCCCGCCAACGAGGAGCACCAAGAGGTTATCGAGGAGCTCCTCAGCAGCCGCGAAGCCCTGCAGCAGCAACTAGATCGCCTGAAGTCAAGAAACAAAAAGGCGGAGGCAAGGGAAAAGGCTCCACCCTTGGAGAATCTCGATGCGAGCGTTCAATTCGTCTCGGACATTGAGCTCGTGAGCGATGCCAGCGATGATCCCGACTGGGTGCCCGAGTTCAGCAAAGCCCGTTCCAAGGTGAGTAGAATCTGGCAGGGGGCAAAGCCATCAATAATTGCTTCCTCATCGCAGAGATCATCGCAGTTGGCCAACGACAGAAGCGAAAATGGGCATGCGCAGGCCCAGGAGACTTCGAGCAGCGAACAGCAGCAGCAGGTGCTCGGCACAAGCAGCGAAGTCAATGGATCGATCACTTTGCAGAACTCCACCACGGTGACGGAGGCGGTGGAGGGCGGTCGCCAGACGCTGTCGAGGAGATGCAAGTGCCGCACAAAGTGCAACACGAAACGCTGCTCCTGCTACTCCAGCAGCAACGGCTGTGCCGACCACTGCGGCTGCAAGGGCTCCTGCTTGAACCCCATGAACTGCAACGCAAAGCCACCGCCGCCGCCACCACCTTCGCACCAGGCTGACGATATCCTCGAGGTCAAGGAGGAAAGCGAGCAGCATGACGATGAGACGACGGGCGATAGCACCACATTTTCCTCGCCAGAGCCAGCCAAGGTGCTATCGCCCACAAAGCGATCGATCGACCAGAACGCCGTTCCACCAGCACTTGGCAGAGTCCTTTCCGAAGATGAACTCACCCCAAAGCTAGCCAGGTCAGAAGAACTGGACGAACCTCATGTCCCCGCTGACAAATGTTGAGTTTCACAATAAAATACATTTCCATTCTGTTCTCTTTCCCATTTTGCAGAATGTCTGGACTGGCATTCGCCACCGCACGACGTAAATTCTTTTAGGCAGTGAAGGACCCAACTGCCCTGCGATCAACGTTTCTGATTTTACATTCTCTAGAGCATAGACTTATTTTTGTTTATAGTAATATAATTGTACAAGTAAAATGTTATGTTATCCGAGCCAACGATAGCGCCCATCACCTTGGCTGTTGTTAAAGCGAGGGAGCGAGCGAGCGAGCGAGGGAGAGAGAGAGAGAAAGCTATAGCCTTGGTTTTTACCATCAATTTCATAATTCATTAATACTAATAATAATAATAATAACTCGCACATGTTAATTTCTACATTTTATTGTGTTTTTTTGTTGTATTTGGTTCTTTTCTTTTTTTCATAACAGTTTCAATGCGTGTGTGTGTGGGTGTGTGTGTGTGTGTGTTGGGAGGGTTTATGATTGGGTGCGTATGGAATCCTTTCGCTGTGAGTGTCCGTTGGGGTCTTAACAGAAAGGGTCGACGTAGAGTGTGCCCAAGCTCCCTTTATCTACTTCATATATCACAGCGGTGGGGCAAACTCGAAACGAGAATCATGCACATGACATGTAATATGTTTGTTTTTTCACCGTTGCATCATTCACACCGCCCATCATGGGTTGGGGATCGTAATGAAAGAGAAATGTATAACCGAAGGTTCCGCGGGACATTGTGAACGCTTGGATTGAATGACACATGTACCTATGTATATCTATATACATATACATATATGTAAGTACATAAGTCTAACATTCACTGTTTCCCGGATATTGTGCTCTGTTGCTGCAGTTTTCTCATTTTATCCATTTGTTTTTTTTTTTTTTTTGTTTTTGGTGTGAAGTCGGACATTTAACAGATATTCGCCTCAATTCTTGTTCTCTTCAATTTACAATACATGAATGTACACATTTTAAATAATAATAATGACGGTAATAATAATAATAATAATAATAGAGCTACGTAATATAGTACATATGATATTTACTATATAGTATGCATATAAATATAGCGCTTTCTTCACTACAGACTATCAAAAAAAAGGGGAAAAAAACAAGATCCAAAGAGAACGTAAAGAACGTACAGAAATTACACTTAATGGAGAGTACATTGTTGTTTAGCTTGAGTGCGTTTCTGGGTGCGTATCTTGCAGTGCTCTTGCATTTATCCATTATCCTTGCATCCAACATGTTTGTTCTGCTTTTGGTGGTTCTTGCGCCGCTCCTCGATTTTCTTTGTGTGGTAGGTGGAGATGCGATGCGATGCGATGCGTTGTGGGGCGATGTGTGTGGATGAGTGAGGAGAGGAATGGTGTGATTGGATTTATAACGAAACAACAATCAATATACACACATACACATATCTATGTATATATCTATATAAATATGCATATGCAAAGGTGTGTGCGTGTGTGCGTGCGTGTGCGCTGTGTGTGTGAGGGAGTCTTATGCCTAAAAATTACAAACAAATCAGAATTCAGATAGTGTGTGTGTGTGTGTGTGTGTGTGTGTGCTTATTTATCCTGGCCATCCATTGTGCGATTTCTGTGTTTCATTTGGTTGGGCCCGGTCAGTACTTATACCGTCTCCAGCACACGCACATCCTTCTGCACCACATAGAACTTGTGCTTCTTGCCCACCAGCCCCCAGATGACGGCCACATTCTCGATGACCACATTCACGGGTATCGTGCACACGGCTCCCAGCACACAGGCCAGAAACCGGAACAGTCCGAAGCGATACAGCGAGAAGGACTTGATCACACCAAACACGTACATGTATATGTTGATGGCCGCAATGAAGGCGCACACAAAGTCCACCAGATTGGGACAGGGTATCGGGTAGAGGCCGGCGAAGATGATGTTCGATGTGGAGAGCGGCATGGTGACCCACGAGTAAACACTGATGCCCAGCAGCAGCTTGTGCCGGAAGGGTATCATTTTGGAGTGGACCACCAGCAGGATGCCCTGGAGCCAGCGCTTGCGTTGCTGCAGGAAATCGAGCAGCGTGAACGGCGACTTCTCGTACATTTCGCCCTCAATGAAGTTGAACGTGTAGCCCTGGCTGAAGGCTCGCATCGCAAAGAAGCAATCCTCGGCCACCGAGCCATCGATGCCGTTGTCAAAGGAGACCGACCGCTCGGCACCCACCTGCCGCAATCAAGACGAGTTAAATCAATTTTATTTGCACTGATGTAGAGACACACTCACCTGGGTGACCACATAGCTGCCCTTCCAGCTGAAGAGGGGCTTGTGGAAGAGCTTAAACTGCAGCCGCAGCTTGCCCATGTCGTCGGACACCCGAAAGCTGTCCGCCAGCGTTGTCAGCCAATTGACAACATTCTCATTGGCATAGGTGATGAGGCCCTGGCCGAACGGATGCTTGCCATCCAGCACGAAGTTGATAATGCCGCGCACCGAGTTCTCCGTGAGCAGCGTCTCCTCATCGAGATGGACGATCCAATCGTTGTCGTTCAGCACATTCACCGAATCCTCCAGGCAGTGCTGCAGGGCGCGTGACTTGAAGAGGGCCCCCGTGCGCGTTTTATACTCCTTGGGCACCACAATCTCTCGGATGCGTCGGTGCTGGGCCAAGTGTACGGCCTTGTCGGTGACCACCTCGATGAGGAAGTTCTCCAGGCCGGTGTCCAGGCAGGTGTTCATGTTCCGCAGGACGTTCGTTTTGACCAGATCGGGAAAATCGCCGCGCGTCACCACGCGGATGCAGATGAAGGGCGCCAGCAGGGGGCTGCCCTTGAGGACAACCTTCTCGGGGAAGGCATTGTAGAAGACCAGGCCGCAGAAATTGAACAGCACCTGGGGCAGCGTGAGGAGGGTGAGAAATCGGAGTAAGTACAGCAAGACGGTGGCCACATCCCCATACGCGGACCATGGGTCGACCAGCGTGAACGAGTTCTCGTCGATCTTGATGCCGCCCGAGAATACTTCGAAGGTTATTATCACAGTGAAGAGCAGTGTGCAGTGCAGCAGATGTTTTGTTGTGGAGTTCATTCTGAATGCTTCGCAGGGCTCCCGACTCTACGTGTTGTAGATTGTAAATGGGTTGTGGTCTCCTCTCGTTGGTTGCCACGCTCGCTGGCGGCCTACTCGCTCCTTTCGATGAACTTCTTGGAGGATGTGCAGTGGGCAGTGGGGCTCCTCCTCGTCGCTCTTTGTTGCTTGTCAGTTGTGTGTTTGTTCTTGTGTTTAAGTAAGTGATTTGTGCTTCCTTCTCCTTTAAGTAGACTTGTGCTTGCGCCGGACGGGGGTGTATGCTGCTGATTCCAGAGTCTCTCTCTCTCTCTCTCTCTCGCTAGCTCTATCTTTATCTCTGTTTTTGTTCGTTCGCTCGTTCGTTTCGCTGGATGACGCCTGATGACTGGATGGTTGATGAATCAGAGACTATATTAGTAGTTTTCGCTTTCTTTTTTGTTTTTATTTGTATGTTTGCCTCCGAGCGGAAGTTAACCCAGGCACTGGGATCTCGTTCCGTTGGCTTGTTGCTTGCTGATAAGCTCTAGAGCTGCAGGAGTTCTCTCTCTTGTGATCTCCTCTCCTCTCCTCTCTCGCTCTTTGTCGCTCAGTTCGCAGCTCTCAACTAGTGGATCTAATGGATCCTCTCGTTCTCAGCGCCGATACGTGGCCAGACGACATTGCTGTAAATGGGAAAACAAACGGTAAATTAGCATCTCTTGTCCTCTCGCTTGCACACGCTCTGTGTTCTTTTTCTCTGTGAAGCATGCCGACTGTAGGGGAACAAGTTGCCCATTACGAATTAATTGGCGCCAGTATTTGGTAGCCCTAATTGTTCTAACCTCTTGCATGACCCTGAACCACATCACCAGAGCAATACAAATAGCAGACTGTGGGTGTCCGAATCTCCAGACACTCTTACAAAGCGATTCACAAATATATTTTGATGAAACTATGAGGAACACGCGCAAGATGAAACGTCAGATGATGCCACAAGACGCGACGCCATATTGGTGTCCCCACTCAAGACGCACAAGTGCATGAAGCAACTATGAAGGAGGTCTCGTCGGCAAAATCTAGGGAAACTTGCGAGTGAAAAGTGCGAGTGAGAGGGCTCTCGCTGTAACCTTCCGCATTGACAAGCAAACGAGCACTGAAAATTGGGGAAAGTAGCGAGTAACTCTGCCACCGACGAGATCTCCTTTATAGTTGCTTCATACACAAGTGAATGCTTGCCAAAGAGAAACGTTCGATTATGGTAAAAAATACTCGAGCTTCGCTGATAAAGTTTGGTTTGAATGGTTCGGGATTCTCATTGGAAGCAACGAATTTATCTCAGGGCTCATCAGAAAAAGTAAACAAAAGTAAGCAAAAGACTCAAAAGGTTTGCAAATGGATTCGAAATAATTGCAATACCCTTCCGCAAGAGTATGAATCTCTATATCCATTTAACCTCATTTCCTATAGTTATTGCTATGATTATTAAATTAGAACTTTGTCTCGCATCACGACTCTACGCCCGCAACCAAACAAAGCAAATATTAATCACTCGCATCGCAACCCATTAACTTATTGATTACATAACTATAATGCATGAACCAACTGCCCAGCCAGAAAGCAGGGTTTATTCCAGCTTATATTCAAACAGATTCCACTGAGGGAACTGGCCATCGTTTGAGCAATTGCGAGAGTTCAAGTGCCAACCGATTTGATTATCATTGCTGAAATATTTCCATCGTGACAGCATTGGAGGGCAGGGCAGGGCAGGTCTCTGTACTCCACGAGTTTTATTTGGGCTAGCAATTGTCGGCAGATAGCGTCCAATGATATCCACCAAGCAGCACAATCGCCACTAATTGCATATACAAATGAGATACATATGTAGGTGGCACATTTTACATGGTGGCAGCTAAATTTTGGGAGTGAATCTTTCACTGCGTACGATGATACGATTGGGAGTAGTACCACAGTAGCTACAGGATGTGCCAGGGAGATTCTTAAGGCTTCCACCCTATGGATGGCAATATTTATTTGCTGAGCCCTTTGCATCTCAGAACTTTCTGTTCGCAAACGAATCCTAAATGTGATTTTGCTTGTACTCTTTGTACTCTTTGGGTTTTAATCTACAGTTTCCTATTTAATCTATAGATAGTATACCCCTCAGTATAGGTACTCTATTCCAAGAAAAGCAAAAGCACTCTCTTGTCGTATGGCCTGCCACTGTGTTTTTCCCCCATCCATCCATCATTCTCGTTCTTCCATAGAGAAAATCCATACTCAACCAGGATAATGGCTGGCAATACGGGGGCTTAGGGTGGTGCGACGACTGATGGGCACAACAACAACAACAACAACAACAAATAATAGTAATAATAATATTCACATATAAAAACACAAAACTTGAATTAACTTTTGTTATGTGATTCATTTTCAGTACGGAGCCAGAGCCAGAGCCAGCTCAATGCTCCCCGAGGAGACATTTGCACGGCCATCGGAATGGGGTGCCTTAGATTCGATTCTATTGGGAGGCATAAAGATTACATGCACTCGTTTATCGATTTGCACCGCCCCCTTATGGCCCACCCACCACATGGAACCAGTGGAATACTTCAATGACGGAGACTTTCCAGAGGGTTCGTTTCTAGCTGTGTGTGTGTGTGTGTCTGTGTGTGTGTGTGTTTGTGTGTGAATAGCCCTCGATGTTGTACATACAACAGGGCTATAGATTGTCATAATATTATGCCGAATGTTCGCAGGCTACAAATCGAATGACTGCTTCCCTCTTGATAAGCTGCATAATACTCTTCCATATAAATTCCATATAATACAATCTCCCAGCGATACCGATAAGCGTCACTATCTGCAGCGCAGAGCAGAACAGAACCAATCCTTCCCTCTTCAACTATTGCGAAATCGCATCCATCACATGCGTAGCAATGCCGTTGACTCGGTAGCCCCCCGGCGACCTCACTCGCACCCGGGGATCGTGGGGATCGCGGGGATCGTGTACCCGTGTTATCAGTATTGCGTCTGTGATGAGTGATCCACGATCCGCAATCGAGATTGCAATTTCTTTGAATGATTCACACGCTGCGCGACAGTTCCGGACAGACGACGACGACGACGACGACGACGGGATTCGAGTCAAGTCGAGTCGAGTCGCGTCGCAGGGAGAAGTCAACTCTGAAGATAGCGTCGCTGCGTACATGGGGATTGTTGTTGGGGGCGTAATGAACTTGGATCGCTTGGGCGATAACCGGTCCCTGGTCCACTCCGCTGCGAGATCTCTCTCAATCTCTCTCTTATATGCATATGTATATGAACAACAAATCAGGCTGGGGGCGGTGCAATCATTCAAACAATAATGCTGTGTGTTTTTTTGCTATTTTTGTTGTTATTTTTTCGCAACGAAAAATTAAAATGTGCAACGCTCCAGCGATTACACACAGGGCTCGAAAACAGACACAGAGTCGGGCCTGGCACTCATTGTCGATTCTGTCTAATTGCTGTTGAATATTGTATTTTTGTAGTGTGCCTCGTGTACTTGTGTGCATGTAGATATTCCCATTCCCATTCCCATTCGACACTTTGGAAGTTGACTCCAATTAAGTTTAAACTTGAGATTCTACTTCTACATGTGAGGGAATTCAGTGCATGGCAGGCAATATCTAATCGGACAACGACTACGAGCCCTACCCTGACTCACTCAGCACTCCGAACAAGCAGTCAAATAGTCAAATGGTCGCTGAAGTTTAATAGTTCCCCTCTATAAGGTTGGTGGCATCAATTAGCACGTTTAGCTGCCTCCAGGGAGTGCGAGAGCGAGTGCGAGTGTACGCACCACTACTCAATGACAAAGTCCATTAAAGGTAGTGGATCCCAGTCCAATGTTCATATGTAGATATGCTTGGGAAATCCCAGCCGATGGATGAACTGACACTGGCCACATGTGCAGGCAGCGGGGATCCAGCAGGTGTTATTATTACCCACCCGTTCGTTTCTTCCCGCTCCTTAGCTCTGCTCTGCTCTGCTCTGATTTTTCGCTCTTTTCGTTTCGTTTCGATTTGATTCGATTCGATTATTCGATGTTCGATTCGGTGTAACTGTGTGGCCGTTGTTTTCCCTCTCGCGTGCTTCGAACTTCGAAGGCAGTCGCCGGTACACTGGACGACGACCCAAGCGCAGCACAAATCAGCACTCGGGTACACGCCAAACCGCCATAGGTGTACCCATAATGTACGTGTACCTGTACATGTACCTGTGTACCTCTGTGAGTACGTGTGTGTGTGTAGTCATAATAATAAATTAAATACGTTATCAAAGTACAACACACAATCAGAAGAGCAACGCAGGGTAGCAGCAGTGCAGACCATTTCTAACGCGCTCGATTACGTCGTCACTTGCCATTTCTCGACCCACACACACTACCAAGTCGGGCCTACAGCTGGAGTCATACCAATAGAAACGACACAACCACAATCTCCCACTGCCTCAATAATCTCTTTGGGCTTTTTCCATAGATATTAATTTTACAAAGAGAAAAGCGGGCATCTAGAAATCAAAACACAGCCGAACAATCAATTGCATTTATACCATTTGTCGGGACAATGAAATGTCAAAAGATTTCCGTGACTTTGAAAGATCGGGGCTGGTTGTCAGAATAGATCGACAAGAGATGTTGATCCTGGGCCTGTATTTACTTAGCATTTTCTTTGTGCTGTCTGCTCCAAGCGAGGCAATGTACCCGTATACCCCCTAGAATGTGTTAATAATATTACGGATCCGCTGCTAATAATTCGTACGCTATTGTACAGTCATATTTACGTGCAGCATAGTGTGTGAATGTGTGGATCGAAGGCATCGATCCCAACGTTCGAGCTTTGGCCCCACTGTCAATGAATGGATTTATATTTCCCGCAATGACTAAGAATATGCATGCACACACACATGTGCCAGAAATTCCCTGTAATTCCCCAAAAATTTCGTCATCGTTGGGGGCGGCAATGGGGAGGGGGGTGGTGTGATTAGAGAAATGGACAGTCAGATAGCCAGACAGACAGACAAACACGACACAGCAGGTGGGGGTGGTGGGTGATCAAAATATTGAGGTTGTGGGTTTTTTTTCTTATTTGCCACTGGGAGGGCTCTTCTCTTGTCACGCGGCCCAGAGAAAGAGCGCTGCCCGGCTGGCTGGCTGCGGACTGTGACTAGTCCGCAGCGGAGGAGAGGCCATCGCTTATCGCAGTGGGTTGAGCAAACACGGACAAACACACACACTGCGACAATGGACGTGGACACACAGACTGTGTATCTGTGCGTAGATAAGCGCCGGAATAGAGCACTAATGTACACACCGTAGTGCATACACTGTACAGTGTACACACAGTCTACGTACGTTAATTGCGGGTACATACTCGTACTCGAACTCGTACTCGAAGCGTGCATCAAGTGGATAGGTGTGGATGGATGTTCCCCCTAGAGGGAGCAAACGAATGATCCAAGTGCTTTGGGGATCCGCATAATACCTATCCCAGCAAATCGTTTCGATCGTTGCTATGGGAGCATTAAATACTAGATCTATGTAGCTTATTGGCATTACTACTCATGAAAGGGATACCCGGGCACACTTCCACTGCCCATCCTCGTGCAAAGATCGCGACTGTACTGACATCTACATATGCATGTGTATGCAATGGAGTGCAGCAATGGACAATGTTGGAATGGGTTTAGCCACAACCTTGATTCAAGGACACTTTTAACTGCTTTGTTTGTTTCGTTGGGTTGTAAATAATAAATGGCAGGAAAATGTCAGTCACGAGATTTTCAACTCACACGCACACTCACACACACACACACACACATGGCCTTGGTATGCGCGGGAGAGAAGAAAGAACAACAAACAAACAACAAGAAGTGCTAATAGGACGACAAAGAGAGCCACAGGCGGAGAGGGGGAGGAAAGGGAGAGGGCGTATGGCGTACATGTCCAACTCGATGTGTTGTGGAGCCCCACCGTGTGCTGGGGCGCGTCCACTGCTGCTGGCTGATCCACTTACCATACTTCTGCTGGCCGGTTGGGAGGGGATTGAAGAAGGGCGGGCGGGCGGCGGCTTGCAGCTTAAGGAGCGGTCAATATTCGGTTCGTGTTATCGTTCTTGCTGCTGTTGTAGCGATGTTGTAGCACGCACCCTGGGGGACACACACCCAAGGGATAAGAGGGCGGGAGCAGTTGGTCTTGTTTCCTCTCAGGGTGTGTCTTTTTTAGCCGCAAAAATTATACACACGCACCAACAGCGGCGGCGGCGGCGTCGTCGTCGACTCGTGTAAACAATTGAAGATATATCGATGACGCGCTCAAGACGTTTCTGGCTGCTCTCTCTCTCTCTCTCTCGCTCGCTCTTTTTACCACTCTCTGGTGGTGCTGCTGCTGTTACCGTTTTGGCGCCTGCCTGCTCTCTGCTCTTCTTCCGCTGCACCGCGCTCTCTCTCTCTCTCTCTCTTGCTCTTGTTGCTAGCGGTGCCGATTTGTTTGGTTTATTTTCGAATTAGAAATCTTTTCAATGCTGGTCTTTTCTTCCTCCTTTTGTTTTAGCAACAACAACCAATTCATAAATAATTTGCGATTTTTATATGGAGTATATATTTTTATTTTCGTGTGCCTTGCTAATTGATTTTTTTTCTTTGCGTTTTTTTGTTGTTTCTTTCGCGTCTTTCTTTTCTCGCACCACACACACCACCCCGGTTACCGCCCGTGTCGGATGATGTTCATGCGATTTTTGTACTGCCCGTTCGTCACAAGAAAAAAACGAGATTGAACTAATGTTTATGAGGGGAGAGGAGGGAACAACAATTGGCTGTGGAGCCTCAATGATGGAAATCGATCGATTTTCCAACAGCACGAGGAGCAGTACTTCCTCCCAGACGCCTTTTTTTGCTGACTTTTTTCCGCCTCTCTGGCGTTGGTACGTGTTGGAACAGCGGCGGCGGCACGACCTACAGTAAGTTGTATTTCCTACGCGATGTAGGTGTCTGTCTGGCGGCTATAGTTCACTTATCGGACCTTGCATTTGCGTAATTCGTTGTTGGCGCGCACATTTTGGCAAAAAATAAAAATTGGAGCCCGAGCGGTGACCGTCAGTGTGACCGCGGATTTAACGATAAGATATACCGTCAGTCCCTCAAAAATATAGCAAAATATACCTTCTCATTTTCAACATATACCGGAAATATACCGCAGAAAATTATATTCCTTAGTTTCGTTTTTCTATTTCATATTACAAGTTAGTTGGGACTACCAAAACTGATCTTATAATTTTATGCGATAGATCAATCAGTTTTCTCTCTATTGCTTTCTATATTGTATTGTTTCTAAAAATGAGCGTCAAGCAAAGAAGGTACAACGAATTATACTTTTTTTACATAGTAACTACACGATAACTACACAGTTGCTGCATATACACTGCGTATGGAGTCTATGTATACCCTATTTTCTCTATGCTAAAATTGGCCAATGAAGCTTAGAACTCAACTCAATTGAATTGTTTTTTAGAAAATAAGGCAAGATCATAAAACGTGTATAAGAAATGTGACGTCATGGTTTCTGGCCCACCCGAATAATCTTTGTGGCAGTGTTGCTTATTGCTGAAAGTGCAATGGGCGCCAAAAAACCATATATACATATGTACCTGCACGATTTTCTGTTGTTTGCAGTTGTCCATAACGTTTGCTTCCTTTCATCTTGGACCAGAGCTGGGCTCCCAAATAATATATACCACTGGAAGGTGTACAAATAAGTGACGCGCGCAGAATGGGGCTCGAACGCCAGGACGGGACTTACAGTCGAGCGCCGCTTTGCACGCGTCTGTTGTTTTATTTCATTTAAAATGTACATTTCGTATTTTATATGTATTCTTTCCTGTGCTCTGGGGCTCTTTGCCGGCGGCACGTGTATGTTTGGGTGGTGCTTAAATTTAGTTATCTCTCTACACCGAAAGATCATCGATTTGTGTTTGTGTTTTTGTTTTTGTTTGTTTTGTTTTGTTGGGGTTAGTGCGGCAAATGTTAGAATCATATTTAAGGCGAAATCCCCCTGTTGTCTTACTGTTGTAGCCAATAAAATAGGCTAATAAATATCTATACATACATTTTTAGCTTAAGAATGAATAACTAAACTGAACTGTCCCTTCTTCTTACCATACATCACCAAACATCGCAACATAAATCCTCGAAACTACCTCGAAACTTTGAAAAACTTTGTGATTTTAGGAGTAGACGATTAAGAGTTTACGAATATAAAAAAAAAATATTTTGCAAATTAAGATCATGAATTTCTGTGTGGGAGTCGGTGTGTCTGGTGGTGGTAGGGGGAGGGGCTACTGTATTTGCTGGATACCAGCGATAGCCGCCGCGTCCTCTATGTGTCTGACTTCCACAGTTTTATGGTCTTGTCGTTCTCGAGCGCAGCGGAGGCGATGATATTCTCGGTGGGATGGCAGGCAGTGCAGAGTACAGTGTCGGTGTGGCCCTGCAGCTTTTGCACCACCTCCTTGCTCTGCAGATTCCATATATAGACCATATTGTCCTCGCTGCCGCTGACAATCCACTACACAGGGGGGGGAACACAACAAAATCGTACGTTCGTATGGGGGAAAACTAATACAAAATATGGCCACTGGCTACTCACCTTGCCGCCGGTGACAGAGAAATTCGCAAATATGCAGTACTTCTCGTTCTTGTGGCCCGTGTAGGTCTTGAGGCACTTGCCCTTCGAGTAGTCCCACAGCTTGAGAGTGTTGTCCAGAGTGGCCGCCAGAATGTACTTGCCGTTCGGCGAGAACTTGACAAAGCTCACGGGCGGATTGTCGTCGTCGATCAGCGTCTTCAGGCACTGTCCGCTGGCCGTGTCCCAGATGCGGCACAGGCCGTCGTAGCTGGAGCTGACAATCAGCGATCCATCGCGATTGAAGTGAACCGCCGACACGGGATCAGAGTGGGCGGGCAGTGTCTTCAGGCACTTGCCCGTTCGGACATCCCAAATGCGCACGCTCTCGTCGAAGCTGCCGGAGACAATCAGGTTGGACTGCGGATTGAAGTTGCAGCAGAACACGTAGTTGCTGTGCCCTTTGAGCGTCTTGAGGCTCTTGCCAGTGCTCAGCTCCCAGATCTTGAGGGTCTTATCGTCGCTGCCGCTGACTAGCAGACGCGAGTCCGAGCTCCAGGCCACATCGCTAATGCCCAGCTTGTGCCCGGAGATGGTCTTCTCAAACTTTCCATCGTAGGCTCCCCAGATTTTGATCAGTTTGTCAGCAGCTGCGTTAAAAAGTAATTATTGTAGCAAAAAAAAAACAATTGCACAACACACACACACACGCCCGGTACTCACATGAGCTAGCCAGCCATTCGCCGTTGGGGCTGAACTTGACCGCAGAGACGGCCTTGGTGTGGCCGGCGAGAGTGAACTTCAGCGTATAGTTGGGCTTCACCGACATGGAGCTCTTGTTCGAGGTGGAGTTCGAGGAGCCCGAGACATTGGCATTCGGCTGCAGCGAATTGGGTCCGGTGGGTGCTGTGGGCATCGGCTGTTGTGGGGGATGCACAACGCCGGGATGGTTGGGATGAACGGGTCCAATGGGCACCATCTTGCTGTAACAGATGAATGCTGGATGTACATAGATGTTGCAGTTTGCGAATATCAACCCTCGCACGGCGGGCACGCGTATTCTTTTTTTCTTCAACTTTTGCGTTTTTTGCTGCCGCTGCACGTGCCTCTTCTTCTTGCTTATAAACACTGCATCCCTGTTGTGCGCGGTTTGTGTGTTTCCAATGATGTTTTATTTTTGGTTAGACTTTCCGGCTTACCTCTGACCGGTGTGGAAACGTAGCTGGCTTGACCTCTGTGTTTTTTGTGGCGCGGCGTTGGTTTGTTTGGGCAGAATTGGCTCGCTTTTCCTATGTATCGTGCCACACGTGAAAAAAGTTGTGCTGAAAAACAATCGATGGAATATATCGTGACTATCGATGGTAGGTTTGTGTTGTTGGCCTCTAACGATGTGTGGTTTTCTACTATCGAAAGGTATGCGACTCGAACGGTTCGGAACAGTTTGACTGATTTAGGGGCCTATTTACGGGGTTTTCAACAATATAATTGAAAGGAAAATCATGAATTCTATCTGATGTATCGTTGAAGCTGAATCCAATGCGTTTCCGCCAGCCCTAGGGCACCAGCAACGCCATCTACTTTTGGTATCGATGTTTCCGTGTAAAATGTGCACTTTCAATCGATAGATGCAACAGCTGATAGTCTTTAAATCAGGGCTCGGCACCTATACAATTAACGAGCCGTTTTTGCGTTTGTGTGTGAAGACGCACGCAAAACGGAACATTGGTATTGGTACGAATCACTGTAATACGCTTGTACGTGAGGGCAGCGCAGCCGCAGCGCAGCAGCAGCGCCTTGTCCCGCACCCATGGGATAGGGCCGTGCCGAGCCCTGCTTTAAATTAATACAATAAATCCGGAAATAGGGAAATCTTTGGATGCCAGGAAGAGTGACAAAGCAAAGAATGACGTCACACACAACTACGCAGCACCATCCAGCTTTTCGTCTTGCATATGGGACGCGGGGAACTATTCAAAGCAGCGCATTGACCGGCGAATTTGTTAGTTGCGTTGTTAGAGACGTTGGTTTCGAACACGGCTATCCACGTTCGATCTAATTTCTACCATCTGGTGGCCCTGACCATACAGTGTCGCCGTTGCCACATCCACTTAAATAGACTTCAGTGACTCTCAAAAGCTGCTTGAAATAACAGTCACTCAATTAATATTATTGCAGATCGTAAATATGTTTTCATAATTCTTCATAATTGGTTCATAGATAGCAACAATACCAGCTGAATGGCATACGTGCCAATGTAATTTTATTACAATCTTTACCAAAATGGAAGAAGAGATACATTTATTTAATGACAATCTATGATATTTCGTTGCTGCTGCGGTTGCCGGGCGTGCTTTGGCTGCTGGCTATCTGTGATGTTAATCTTCTGAAGGAAACTCCATTGCCTTAGGAAAGGCGAAGGGTTGGGCAAGGGTATTCGTCATTGGTCGCTGCTGCGGCTGTTCCTGTGGCCCCTCCCTGTGTAAACTTGGCTTGCTTTGGTAGCGGAACAGCGCCTACATTTTTTCCATTGACCTCCAGATTCGGCATTAGAATGACCATCGCTTGCCACGTGTTAGTGGGCTCCGCGTTGCATGTCGAGATCTTGAAGAACTCGCGCATGACGCTTCATGCGAAAACAATGCAAGATCGCGACACACAAGGCGAAGCCCATCAAAACGGAGCAAACGGTGGTCATCCTGTAGCCAAATCTGGAGGATAACGCCAAAAAATGTTGGCGCTATAGCGCTCCAAAGCGAGCCAAGTGTATGCAGTCATCGGAGGTCCTTGCGCCTGCGAGTCCTTCTCATCCTTGCCATCGTTGCCCCTTGAAACTTCGCGCACGGCCACGGGCACACGCCCTTCACTTCAATTGTGAAAAAGCTAAGCCAGCCTCTGGATGGTGAAGGTGCCCTTGCGGTGAAATTCGATCCGTGTTGCGCAATCGCACGCCTATGAAGGGAAGGGAAGGGAAGGGACGGTACGGGATCGTAGAAAATCGAAGCGGGGGAGCCAAAGATTCGTCTTACCCATGCGAAAAATAGATTTTTCTTGCATCTTCTGTAGGAATTCTGCTGGGAATATTCGAGGCGCTTAAATTAGATCCTCAATTTAAGCGCCCCGAAAGTCACACAAATTCTACGAACACTTGAAAAAAACTGCTTGGCTTGCACTCAACTTTTCGCACTCGAAACAAATTATGAAATGAAAATGGGTTCGGCTCTGGCTCTGGCTCTGCCTCTGCCAATCCTTTGCTAGAGATGGAACTTCACGAACTTGACGATGGCACGAGTGGCAAAGTTCCAACAAGAATAAACAGTTATTGCGACAAATTGTGCACACACAGAAAATATACACACCGCAAAGCGCAAGATTCTGCCCGGTGATCGTTTGCAATCTAGCCTGCAAGACGGACTAGACTCTGCACAGTCAGAGCAGAGCTTGTGGCCCCGCAACTGCCTAAACGATGTGCCGCGACATCAAGTGTAGTCAGCTGCGGGAGTACATTACTTAACCCCTGTGCTGTGATTTCAGCAGGATAGAAGACCAGAATCTATGCAGACCAACAGTCAGCTAAATACATATGTAACATACATATGTAAATGTAGATACTATTCAACAGCTAAATGAGAGTCGTTTGGGCTGCTTCGCTCTTTGCATGAAAACACACGGATTGAACTCACTTGTTGGCCAACAACTAACCAGAGTTATTCGATTTACCTTTATTTCACTTCGTTTCGTTACATTTCGTGTTCCCCTCCCCCACCGATACATTTTGAATGCGGCGTTGGCTTAACACTGTGTAATTATATTTTTGGTTTTCGGTTGTAGGATCTTGTGTTGTTTCTTGTTAAAAGTTCAAAACTGAGAGAGTTAACAATCTTTAAAATGAGCTCTATTTGCTTGACCTAAACGTGTGTTGTTCCTCGCTAATTGTAATGCATTTACTCGCTCCTAAATATTATTTTGCTTGTCTTTTTGCTTGTGTTTGTATTGCTGCTGTGCGTGCGCGGGGCGACGATGGCCACACCACATACATAAGGATAATCGTTAATAAGTTGAGTTTAAGTTACAATAATTGCGTTCATCTTGTTTTATAATTCAAAATCGAAAGGTACAATTTGTTATTATTAATTAATATTATTATGTTGCAGGCAATTGATTCAAAGACAATTCGCCTTGCACAATCCTAATTTCGTGTCTTCTTTTCAATGTTCTCCTTTCTCCTTGCTTTGGTTTTTGGTTGATGGTTGTAAATGGTAAACATCTATGAGGCTCTACGAAAATGATGGCAAATTAAATTCGTTTTTTGCTTGTGTTGCATCAGCAGCAGCTGCCACACAACAAGAACAAACGTCGATCGATTGGAGTTATTCAAATGTAAATACACATTTAGGTTTTTGTTCTTTCGGGTGGTTAAAAGTTGCTGCTTAAACAAGTTAACAATGCCTAACAATAAACTTAATAGTAGATAAAATTCACCAATTGTGAGATATTGCACGGGTGCCTCCAACAACAACAACAACGACAACAACGACAACAGCAACAACGAAATCGCTCCTCAAAACAATTTGAAATTGTCAAATCATAAATAAATTATCTTTTGAAGAAAGGCGCAATGAGATCTCCTCCTCCAGAGGGAAAGAGACAGAGAGAGAGAGAGAGGGAGAGAGAGAGAGAGAGATCTGTGTAAAAGTGTGTGTTGGCTTGTCGTGTGCTGAATATATATCAAACAGGATCCAAGTCATAACAATTTTAATATTTTGTTTCCTTATAGCGATAGAGAGAGAGAGAGAGAGGGAGAGTCAGAGTGAGTGCGAGAGAGAGATAGATATAGAGTGCGTGCGTGTATGCGAGTGAGGGAGAGAAATGCAATTTGTTCTTGCAATTTTTGTTTTCTTTCTATTTCTATTTGCGATTTCCAATCCATTTTTGAGCTTTAACAATTTCCAATGATTCTCGTGCTTGTTTCGGTTTCTGTTTCTGTTTCTGTTTCTCTTCTCCTCATAGATTATATAAACAAATTCAACATTGTTTGCACTTGTTATGCTTTTACCTCTCAATGGCTTACATTCTGTCTGTCTGTTGGCTTCAATTACTTGTCATTTATGCCATGTAGCTTGTGTGTGTGTGTTGTGTGTGTGTATAATCGTTAATATAATTATCGTAATTGTTATTATTCTTGCAGATCGCACTTAACACTGCGCTTCGTCACTGGCTATGAGTTGAATGTGTATATTTTCATTATTTATTGTGTGTATAATTATGCTATAAATATCATTTATCATTTATCATTTTCATCGAGTGTTTCCTTCAAGTAGTTTCAAAGTTGTTCAAAATCAGTTTGCAATTATAGCTAGAGAATTTAAATAGGGTTTGCTCTGTCGTTTGACGCTGGTTCTCTGGCTGAAAACATCATCTCTAAATCGGTATAATCATCCCACAGTCTCCCATCAGAATGTGGAAATAATTTGTGGCTACTCCCTCCGCATGTCCTCGCACACTCCACCTACATTTGGGTGTACCTATTACGCGTTTGTATTTCTGTATTGCTGCCTCTACATCTCCACATGCCACTAGTACATTTGTTACCTGCTGTCCCCCTGCTTACAGACTATATTCATCATAAGATACATATATTTATGTGTTTGTGTTAGCTTTTTGGTTGCGTACTCAATCCGGAATCGTTCAAAATGCATCGTGAAGTTAAGGCTATTCAGGACCAAGGACCAAGATCAAATGCATAATATTAATTCGAATTTTAGAGAATTGTTTAAGGTTTTGGTTTTGTTTGGTTGGCTCGCTGTCTGGTTCCGACTCGCCTCACTAGCAACGCTTTAATTTGGTTTCAGTTTTGGGTTGGTTGTGGTTTCAGCTTGGCTTTAGGCCTTGAACAGCTGTGGAAATTCGTTGGCTATCTCCCGCACCAGCTGCTGATCGGAGGCACTGCACTCGGTCTCCTCGCAAAAGATGCGTGTGAAGATCTTCATAAGGTCGTGCTTGCGATGCTCGTGCTCCTGGTAGTTTGTGTTGCGCAGAATGCGTCGGCACAGCTCCAAGTAGCACGGACGAGTCTAAGGCGGAACGGAACATTCATGAAAACAGCCAGTCGTGGCCAATGGGCACTACTTACCGCACTGCCCGCATCCAGATCGGACAGCTGCCGCACCACAATATCGATGAGCACCTTAATATCGTTCGAGTAGAACATGCCAGCCGTATCCGGGTGGCTGAAGATGTCAATGAACATGCGCAGCACCGTGTTCATATGCTCATTGGGATGCTTGAGCAGACGAGTGGGATCATCTGCGGATAGAGGACGAGTACAGGAAGCAGCAGGCAGGCGGGCAGGCGGGCACCCAAACTTACCCTCCCGATTGAGCAACAGCAGCAGCTTCTCGGTAAAGACTTTGGCCGTGGGCAGACTCTGCATCGCCTCGATGATCACGTTGTAGGTGTTCTCGCTGAATTGCTGATTGAAGGACAGTATCAGGGCAATGACCATGTCCACCAGCAGCTCTGGGTTATTGCCCTCGACGATCTCCAGCAGAAAGCTGGCAAAATGCACGCCCAAATAGTCTGCAAAGTACAAAGAGCATCCAAATAATAATCAACTTCACGGGCAAACGGGCACAAACAAACCCTGATGATTCACGGGCATTGGTTGTCCCAGCGAGAAGACAACTGTGAGCATCTTGACCAGCTGCTTAAAGCGCTCCAGGTTGGAAAAGTGAGTCTTCATGTCTTCCACCTGGGAGGAAGAAAGAGAGTTTGAGTGTTGCTTCGCTTTCCCCCTCGTCCACACGTCGCCCAATTACAATCTCGAGCGGCAGCACCGATGTCAGCAAGATGTCGACAATAATGTGATCCAGGTGACAGGCAGCGGTGAATGTCCGTAGCAGGAGGCGCTTGATGGACCAGCGGGTCTCCATTTGATAGTACTGCACCAGATTGATGAACATCTGGTACTGATCGCAGGACATTTCGTAGCAGCTAATGTTCTCGTCCGCGTTGTTCTGCAAGAAGCAGTTTGAATTGCAATTAAAATCAATTGGATAAACGCACTTCTCGCAGCTGTGGGGCGTACCAGTATCTCGACCAGTTCCTCGAGGAACTGAATGATATCCTCCTCGTCCTCGTACAGCATCCAGGTGCGCTGTTCCGTGTCGTTCTTGCAGTCCGCCAGCTGGCCGAACAGATACTGCAGTCGCTTCGAGTCGTGCGTGATGCCCAGCAGCCCTTTGGGCGTGGCCACCTTGCCGGTGACATGGACGGCGACGGCCTCCAGGTACGGATTGATGGAACCGTTGTACAGCTGCTCCAGGCTGGTCAACACCACGCGCAGCGCCTCGCACGACAGGTCAAAGCTGAGGTTCGTATTCCGACGCAGTGCATCCACAATCTGATACACGTCCGATGACTCCACCTTCAGCTGGCCACGAATGTAGCTCGCTCTGTCGCCGACACGCACAGCAGCCGCCTCCGCACCACCATCAATGTTGGTGTGCCGATGGCGCGAGGGCGAGGCCGAGGGACTGTCGATGCTGTCCAGCGCCTGGCTATTGTCAGCACTATCGGCGATCGCATGGCCCACATCATCGCTGGGCACGGCACTGGCATCGTCCGACTTGTCCTGCGTACTATCCGGCTCGTCACCGGCCGCAAACGCGTCCGCATCCGCATCTCCATCCCCATCCGCATCCGCATGGTGGTTTCTCGCACTGCCCATGCTGCCGTTGCCGGCGCTGCTGCTCCGCTTCATGCCAGAAGCAGAGGTGGAGGCGGATGCGGAGGCGGAGGCGGAGGCCGTGCTGCCACTGCCGTTGGGTGGCTTGTGATGCTGGCTGGTGCTCAGTTGACTTGTCTCCTTGTACGTGGTCACCACGTCCTCGCTGGTGGTGGTCGTCGTCGTTGTCGTCTCTGAGGGCTCTGAGGTGATGCTATTGTCCTGTGCCACATCCGCCACGGCGGCCACAGCTGCCACAGCTGCCACGGCTGCTGCCACAGTCGTTGCCTTTGTCGATGTGGCTGTGGCTGTGGCTGCAGCTGTGGTTGCGGCTGTGCTGGCTACCAGCGGCGGTGCTGGCAGCGGTTGTTGCTGTTGCGGTGTCTGAATGGTGCAGCTGCTGCTCGGCATCTGCATGCTGCCCATGCTGGGCGACTCGGCCATTGGCTGGCCCTGGGGCTGGCTGCAGCCGACCGCCGGACTCGACATGCTCTTCCGGCTCATGTCCAGCCGCTGTGCTGCGGGCGGCGGACTGTGATGCCTGTGCTGGGAGTGGGAGTGCGAGTGCGAGTGTGTCTGCGACTGGGACTGTGTCTGTGTCTGCGGCTGCTGGTGGGGATGCGAATGTCGATGGCTGCTGGCCTTGTCGCTGTAGCTCTGGGAGTACGAAAGCGAGGAGTCGCCGTCCCGCTCTGAGCTCTCCTGCAAGTGGAGGACCAAGTGTAAGTTTCTTTTCGTTGAGGGATGGAGCGAATCGCTCAAACCACTTACCGCATAGAGACGCTCCATCGTGTTCTTCTTCTCGCGCAGCCGGTCCAGCAGCTCGTCCTTGGACATGATGCCATTGATCTCCTGGTCTGTGCACTTCTCCAGCGACTCAATCGACGAGTTCAGAAAGCTGATGAGGAAGTCATGCTCCACCTGCGGGAGGAGGATGAAAGAGTAGAAGCAAGCGTGAGGGAATGAGTGTCGCATTTGCTTTCAGCAGCTGCGCCACTCGAGACGCACTTGAACTACATCTCTGAGTACTCTGCCACCACAGTGTACCCCCTCCCGCCCTTCCCCGTGCACACTCCGTGGCACTCACTCACCTTAATCTTCATTACGTAATTTGATGGGACAAAGCCAATGTTGCCCTTCATGCTGACCACCTGCCACCAATTGCGCTGGCGGGCCGAGGTCTGGTATAGAATGAAGTACTCGCCCTCATCGAAGCTAATGGTCTTGGGATAGACCGCCTGAAAGTCATACAGGGCCTTGAGCATCTCGATGCCGTTGCCTACACCCAGCGAGAGACCTTCCGAGGTTCCTGCTGCTGCTGCTGCTGCTCCTGCTCCTGATGGTGCTCCTGCGGCGGGAGATGTGGGAGCTGCGGCAGCTGCAAAGTGCAAATGAAAATGGAAATCAGCGAATCAATTTCTAGTCTTATTACGGGGAAAATCAGAAATATATGAAACTTGGATGAGGGCGTCGGCACACCTATACGCACACAGCACACACACAACACACACAACACACACTGGACAGAGGACACACCGAAGAGGCGGGCGGAGCAGAGAAGGAGAGGAAACAACTGCCTGCAGGCCGTAAGAGGAAAGTCCACTGCCGAGGGCCAACTGGCAACTGCCGACTGGTGACGCGGGCATGGATGGGAGGCCTCTGGAACTCTGTTGTCTGTGCAATGCAGCAGCAGCAGCAGCAGCAGCACACATACCCATGCACTCGCCCTCTCTCTCTCTCTCTCTGTCTCTCGCACGCTCATTCACACACAGTGGCACGTAGCAGTAAGCGCGATGGTTGCAACGGCAACATACAGGGAAGAGCCCCAGGTGGGGGGCGGAAAAGGGTTTTCTTTATTACAGCCGAAAAAGGAAAATGCAATTTTCATATTTTACTTGCTGCTCGCACTATTGTCTGTCGGTCTGTCGGGGCCTGTCTCTCGGGCAGGTTCCTGGCTGTTTCTTCCTGTTCCTTTTCTATTCTTTTTTGTGTCCGTGCAGCAACACGCCTTGCGCCTTTGATCCTATTCAGCTTTTATTGTTTTCCTCGCACTCACACAAACACGGCACACACACAAGCATGGAGGCGCACGTGCCTGTGGAAAAGCTTATGCGCGCTTCGGCACCACTTCGGCTTCGTGCTGCATGAGAATTTGTGTTAAAATCTCCACACACGAGGCAAATCCGTTTCAAAACAGAACGCCCGCTCCACTGCCTCGCCCACTCTCACCACGCGCGCGCTTTCTCCTTCTCTCTCTCTCTCTCTCTCTCTCTCTCTCTCTCTTTTGCCCAGAGAACGCTTCACACCCCAGCACTGAGAGCCAGAGAACTAGAACTGGACAGAGCACGGAACTGGTTCACAGCAATTAAGCGCGTTGTAAGCTTACAACGATAATAGTTTGGTGTGTTAGGAGGATTGCCAGTTCATGGAAGCGATCTTTCGCAAGATGCATAAGAAATTGCAGTTTCATTTATTATGTATAAGAATCATGAATATTCAGGATCATTTAACGCCGAATCATTTTCTTAATTAATAAAATTGATGGAGCACTGAAAGGATTGGAACTGGCGCGAGATTCCACACAGAGTCGTGGGTGCTATTGGAACTACATAATTCCGGAACAAGTAGTTATACCGTTACAAGCGGTTGCTGTTGGGCACACACACACACACATACACACAAGCTCGCATACAAATTAGCAGGAAGCCTTCGCATAAAAATGTACATACAAAATATACACACACACACATGTATACAAAGTATTCATGCAAATGTGACAATGAAGAAACACTTGGAAAAACAACAAAACGAAGAAGAGGAAGGAGAAGGGGAAGGGGAAATGACCCCTTCCGCTTCTCATACTTTATATTCACTTACCCATATTTTGAGCGCAACGTTTGCTGAAACTTACTGTTGGCTCGTTATTGGCCCTCCGCCTGTTGTCCCTGGTCCTGCTGCGGCTCCTGCTGCTGTTCCTGCTCTGCTGACGTCGTCGACCCAAGGACGTTTGCATATATTTAAATATTTTCGCGAAGCGTTTTCTGCTTCCGCTCCTCTTGTTGGCTTTAGACTTTTGTTTATGGGCGTTTTTTCGTACGCTCTGCGTCTGCCCTTTACCACTAGTTGGTCCGGCCAACTTTCACAAATAACCGTAAATTGATTGGCACGCCCTTCTTCTCGCACTGGTTGCTGCTGCTGCTGATTCCGATGCTGCTGCTTTGCTGCATGAATAGGCAAATGCGACTCTGTGTTAACGTGGTTGATTAATTACGATGCTATACTGTTGCTGCCTCGTCGTCGGATGCACTTGTTTCTCGCTGTGCGTCCCACGGCTCAGGCGGGGGTGGGAGTTTGTCTGTCTGCGCGGTAGGGGCTGCGGGCTGGAGGGTGGCTCGGCACCTTCATGAATCGGCTGCGATGCTCGTGCTGGGCAAGGTATGTCAAATGGCAGGTAGCATCCACAACACCTACAGAACTTTGCTGATGCCGCCAGATTGGAAAGCCAACTCTAGGACCCGGCAAACGGGACAGCCTTGCATTATATTCGATATAATGTCACCTTGGCGGACAGTACACACCACACCCAAACAAGAACGGGCATTTGTATGCACACAGTTGCCTCCATATGTATACATACATATTTATATGTTAAACTTGCAAAAAACGCGCGACATCAACATCACCAAGGGAAATCGCGTTGAGGGAGGACAGGGTCGTGTCGTCCGTCGTTTTCAGGCCCATCCCTAGCGGTCACGTATGTCAACAAATTATTATCCCATTCAAAAATGCACTTCATACAAAAAAAGCCGCCAAAAACCACACACACACACACATGCACTCCGGTAACGGTGGGTTTAAGCTTTGTTATTATTTGTCAGGGAGTAATGTTACAGACGGCGTACCGTCTATTGCCAACACAAGTAGAGCAGTCCCAGACCGCCAATCAATTTCGCTTACGTTTCATCCAATTTTTTCACTGAATTGCTTGAATTAAATTAAAAAGATAATTTTGATACCGTCACTAGAAAAAACAACATTAATTTTACACTTTTATAATTATATATGTCTGTTTTGTTGTTTCAGTGTGAACGCGGAATTATCGATAAGATATACCGAAAGACCCTCGGAAATATACCCAAATACACCCTTTCATTTTCAAAATATACTGTAAATATACAGTAAATCTTAATTCGTTTTTCTGGAATTTGATCTTCTGTTTGATATTACCAGCTATTTAGAACTCTCAGCTATAAAATTGTAATTTTGCACGAATCATCAATCAATTCTCATCAAGATTGGCTGATTTGACCTCTCTATTTGAATGGGTCTACACCTAAAATTAACAACAGAAAGTAATCATTCCTAAAATATCTCCCAGAATCTATATCTTTTCCAGGGCTGCCATACCAACGAAATCAGTGCATTTTTGCATATCGATGCTTGAAACCAATCGAGCGCCAAATTTAAAATGACTCGATGCCCTATTTTGTGTGCTGTGTGTTTTTTGCAAAATATTTTTTAATTGCATTCATTATTTAGTGTACAGTACATAGTCGATTTTGTACTCTCTGTTCATATAATTAAATTCTGGTTTAATCTGATCTGGCTCTTATAAATTGGCTAGCAAATGTGAATAAAATCTATTACTTGTGCAGTTGTTCCACACATTCCTTTGTAGAGTTAATTTCCAAGATATGCCCCATCCCATATACAATATGTTGAGATAATATTGCAAGTGTTGTGCTCATCTTTCCGTCTCGGTTTGTTTATTTCTTCGGTACAATTAAGATTCAACAATGTTTCCTTTTTATTTGCTTGCTTGTGGACACAATAATTGCAATAATCATTAATCAAATGGTTTTAATAGTAGTGAAACAATCACATCGAAATTAGAATAGCTTAACTTTCTCTCACATGTTCCCCGTTTCGTTTCGGTTCTCAGTGTTTAGCACGTTTGCTTCTTGGTTTTCCAGCGAATAGTTTAATAACAGCAGGCCACGTGCATAGTGTTTATATCTTTATATATATATCGTGTATTGTGTATGTGTATATTTAAAAAAAAAAACAACATTACATTGTACTTGCATTTAGATATCAGTAGGAATAATAAATATATATGTATTTATAAACGAAACAAAACAGACACGAAAAATATTCAAGAGATGCTTTAACCTGGGCCTCTGCTTTTTGCCTATTTGTTATTACTATTATCGTTATCATTATTAGTACATTTTATTGCATTTAGTTCGAATTTATTGTTGTAGTTGTAGTTGTGTGTGTGTGTGTGTCTGGTTGGAGGTTTTCCTGTGGAACGGCACTTCGGTTGAGATTTGATTTATGTTTTAGTTTTTTTCTCCGCTTTGTTTTGTTCTTGCTTCACTTTTCACTATTAATATTGCAATCGTTTAATGGGAATAGAGCGGGAAGGGAGGGAGGAAGGCGGGGGGATGGCCACAAAAAAGAAAAAGAAACATGATAAAAGGGAGAACATTGTTGCTATTGTTTTGTTTGGGCCAGTAGTCCGTCAGTAGACTTTCTCATTGGCAAACACCTTGCTGCTGCTGCTGCTGCTGCTGCTGCTGCATTCTGTCACATCCAATCCCCTGCCCTGCCCTACCTTGGCGATGGCCACAAAACATTTGTCCACAATTAGCATTTGGTGCACACTAATTGTTAATTGATAAATTATGCTACAGAAATAATATTGATAAGTGTTGTGTGTTTGTGTGTGTTTAAATGTGCCACCAAAACAATCCGATCCAGAGAACAAACACGACAGAGACAGACCCTCGAGACGCCATCGAATCACATGCGCCTGGCCGGCCTACGCGTCGTCGTTGAAGCGTTCTCGGCGCGCCGCCGCTTCTGCTTCTGATTCTGCTTCTGATGCTGCTTCTGATGCTGCTGCTGCTTATGCTTATGCTGATGCTTCTGATGCTGCTCCCTCGATCATTTGTCATTGTCCTCGCAGCAGCCGTTCTTGGCCAGCTGCTTCTGCAGCGCAGGCGGAATGAAATCTTTCGTCTTGGTCTTGGAATGATAGCCCTGGCCGAGCAATGCCGGCTCCACATGCTTGCCCTCCTGTATGCCCTGGATGAGCTTCAGCATGTCATAGTTGATGCCCTCAGTCACCACCGAATCTTGCCTGCACAGAGATCGATCGATTAGTTTTCCGTTTCTGCAAGGGTTTGCGGATTGTACTCACTTGTAGTCCGGATGATTGAGCACCTGCTGGCGCATCCATGTGGCCGTTGTGATCAGCTCGCCTGCGGCACGCTTCTCAATGAAGCGCAGATACTGTTCGATGGTGCAATGTGTGTCTGTGTCCACCTCCATGGACTGCAAGTAGCTGCGGATCAGCGGAACCAAACCAGGAAACACATCCGACTGCGGAGATACAAGTTAGGCTTTAGATTTCTGATGCCCAAGTCCTCTCGCTGGCGCTGGCTTACCTTTCCGTTGAATATCTCGTTGATTGTCAGCAGCTGGAACAGCTCGTTCTCCTCATCGTCCGTGTCGGTGTGATCGCTGTCCACGCCATTTGTGGCGGTGGTGGAGCTGCCGTTTGTTGTGCCATTTGTGGTGCCATTGGTTGTGGCCTTGGAGCCATGTCCATGTCCATTTCCATGTCCATTGAGTGACGCAGAACTTCCATTGTTCAAATGCTCCTCCTCTCTGTCATCTTCGTTGCCGTTGCCATTGCCATTGGTGGACGTGCCGTTGCCGTTCTCCGACGCTTCGTCCGACTGCCAGCCATTGAGGTGGCCAGCCCTGCCCTTGGCCTGGGCCTGGGCCGCCCTCTGTTCGGTGGTCTTTGATGATTTGCGGAACCAGAACTTCTCCGCACGGCAGGCGTCGCGCTTCTGTGCCGTCTGCATGTTCTCGTCCACCTTGCTGATGGGCGTCAAGAAGTTCAGCTGATACGAGAGAATGACACGGGTGAGCAGCACCACGAAGCACACGATGGCGGCGTTCTCGAAGTCACTGATCTGCGCCTCGCACGGCCGGAACTCCACGCGCCAGCCAATCGAGCTGTTGGGCGGCGGCGGCTTGAAGCGCATCGTCTGCCAGTTGGTCGACTGAATGTTCTCAAAGTGATCGGTGTCCTCGTTGTCGTTCTGGTGGACCTTCTCGCTGAACAGCGACACCGTGTCGCGTATGAAGAGATGGGCCACATGCTGGGCCAGCAGATGGTCGATGCCGCCCTCGACCAGGCGATTGTAGACCTGCTTGTCGTAGGTGATGGGCACATCGTTGTACTTGGCACCCTCCGGGGAGAGGTAGGAGTCGATGGAGTCGTAGCGCGACTTGGCAATGCGGAACTTCTGATGCTCGAGCGGCACCAGGCCGCGCTCCTCCTCGGTGCGGCAGTCCACCGACGAGCTGATCACGTTCCAGCGGCAGTCCGACTCTGTGAGGTAGCCCCGATAGATCGGACTGGCCGCTGTCAGGGCCAGCATGATGGGGCACAGGGGCGCCAGCTGATCGTACAGGCGACGCGCCTCTGTTATGTTGCAGGCCTGAAAGGTGAGCTGCAGACAGCAGCAGCCCATGCCGAAGCCCATGGCGTCCAGCAGCACCACATCCGGCTCGCCCGGCGGTGCCCCCTCCACGGGCAGCTTTGTCTTGGCGTCCTTGAACACTGCAGAGGATGGAGGATGGAGAATGAAGGTCAGTGAATGCTTTTTACTCTAGCCAGAGGCAGACGCAGTCGCAGGCGCAGACGCTTACCCTTCAGCTTGATGGAGACCTTCTCGCCGCGCCGCATGCGAATGTTGCGGGTGAGCGTCTTGAAGCGCGGATGTCCCGGGAATATGGCCTCGTCCGGAAAGTAGAGGGACCGCGCCGAACTGAGGGGATCCTCTGGCCGGGGCTGGGCCAAGGGGTATGTAAAGTTGGGGGATCCGAGGCGCGGAAAGTTTGTGATCGACATGACGCACTCGTCCTTGGCCAGCAGCTCGGTGACCTCCTCGCGACGGTAGCGCATGTTCGCCTCCACCAGATTGAAGTGGGCCATCAGGCCGCCAAAGGGCTTGCCGGGTGTACCCTCGATCATGTAGGCACCGTACTCGGGGCGCCACAGCGACTTCACGCCCTTGGGATCGGCGATCTCCTTTTCGTTCAGCTGCGCCAGCAGATCCTGGGCGATCAACGCCACGCGGGCCACCTTCTGCTCCTCGTCGAACTTCACAATAATGTACTCCACCTCGTCGCCCCACTTCAGGATGTCGCCCTGGCGATCCTTTAGTCTATGGTAGAGATTTATGAACTGATTCACGCCATGCTCGCGCACATGATCGGCCAGCGCTTTGGTCTCCTCCCAGGAGAGTGGACTGCCCTCGCTTAGTAGACCCATAATATGAGCTGCAACGAAAGACAACGAGTTAGTAGGAATTGCGTGACTCAAAGATCGCTCCAATGAACCTTTTATCCGCGTGCTTTCTGCGCCTTAATCTAACTGGAGGTCTGTGTGTGTGTGTGTGCAGGGTTCTTCCCACAGGTTTCCAAACGATTTCAAACCGCTCCGAAACAATACTGAATTTGGACTGAACGCCTACTGAGTTGAGCAACACAGGACTGAAGGTAGACAAGAGTACGGACGGGTAAGGAATGCTAGAAGGAAGAACTCATAACGGAGACAGAGCAACGAGTCAACAAAAGTGACGAGTAAACATGACTCGCTGTTAAAATGTAACATAAGCGAAAGGATACATTGGCTTTGCTTCTGAGATTAATTTTCTTGCATCGCACAATTGATACCCTGTTAAGGCCGTTCCTCCATTTAAGGCAAACACTCAAACAGCTGTCAATCAAATGATCTACGTAATATCCGTACAAAATAGAGTAAATATTTTCTATTTAGTGCACTCGAAACATTGACATTCGAACAATTTACAACATTTCGCTCAATTAATTGATAAGCGAGAGCAACAGAGAGAGAGAGGGAGGGAGAGAGAGAGAGGCCCAATAGTAATCGAATAATTGATAAGCCAACAACCTTTTCTTGTTACTCCTGTGTTTCCCTGAACACAAACATGTGCCACACAAAATCAAATGTACACTTAGGTGTTCAAATAAACGAACACACGAATGCACACACATTCATGTGCACACTTGTGCGTGTCTGTGTGCCTTTGAAATATATTCTTATTGTGTATATTTAGCACCCGACGACGACAGGTTGCTGTGCGCCACTCGAAACAGCAACAGCTTGAATCATACTGCCCCACTCCTCGGCATTGTTGTTGGCTGATCGGAAATCTCGATCAGTTTGTTGTTGTCGCTGGGAGTTTGGCCGATTGTGGCGCAGATTTACGACGAGGCACTTGGGGGCACCACGCTCGAATCGTGTCCCGTCAAGTTCACAAACACTTCACTTCATTCCACTTGCACTTCAACATCCAACAACGAGAATAAAGCAAAGCCCGAAACGCTTGAGCATTACAGCTGTAAGTGGAGGCAATCATGTGGCATGTCGATGGGCGAATTCGCCCAAAACTGAGTTCAATCTTGAAACGATTGACTTTTGGATCGACAGATCGAAGGATAACTCTCGAGGATTTGTTCATGCAGAGCAGCATTTAGTCTCCAAAAAGGAGTCTCCAGGAGGAACCCTAAAGGCGCTTTCAATCTCTGAACAGCCTTGAAATAATTCTCTCCACAATGCTTTAGCTTTGATCAAGGATATTCTTGAGACTCACAAATCGTGTTTAAATCACTTAAACAAAAAACAAACATTTGGCCACAAAGGGAAGCTTTTGTTTAAATAATATTAGGAAATGATTTATGGATTATACCTTTCTGTTTCTGTTTCTGTTTCTAATTCTTTCGCTTTTCACTTGTGTTTTAATTCCAAAATGGGGAATTATTATTGCTGGTCGATATTCAAGTTGTAACTAGATTCTAGCTCCACGGCCGAAAGCGGACTAAATTTATACTCGGCCATACTCCAGCTTATTATGTGGCACGAACCAGCGATCCAGCGATCCACGAGGCACCCGAACCCGATTGATGAAAATCATTTATGGAGCGGAGTGGAAACCAGTGGAAACGGAGGGAGATCGCGGCGATATCTA
Organism: Drosophila subobscura; assembly: GCF_008121235.1. Lineage (NCBI taxonomy): Eukaryota > Metazoa > Arthropoda > Insecta > Diptera > Drosophilidae > Drosophila > Drosophila subobscura. The sequence goes on along the minus strand of NC_048530.1, from coordinate 15,898,544 downwards.
TGGGGAAGGGGGCCCATAAATGATCGACGGTGACGACTGTCGCGACACGAAGCGTCGCCAACTGCATGGGGATTGGGCATTTGATATTGGGAACTGGAGCTGGCAGTCCACGGGCCACCACTTGAAATCGATCTGCTCGAGTGCCGTTCGAATCATTTGCCTTGTGTTATTTATTATTTTTAATAATATTCGGGCCTGGACTCTGCTGGAAGGGTTTATTATATACATATTTTGTGTATTCATATTTATAGATTTGTGTAGATTTACAACCAAATAGCACCATAAAGATTGTTTTGCTGGGATGGATTGGGGACTGGCACTGGGACTGGGACTGGGGATCGGAACGGAACGGAACGGATCGGATCGGATGGAATCGCAAGTGCAAAACAATACCCAAAAATCGTGGCAGTTGCATTGTAAATAACTGCCAATCAATCGGGGCGGCTGCCATGGCAATTTTATAATATTATTAACTGCGTGGTGGAGAGGAAACGCATAGATTTCGAATGGAATTGCCAACAATATATCATCGCCAGCCATTGTTTCTGTGCGATTCCGTTTCTAAATCCGTACGCGATCCGATACACAGATGTACAGATGTACATTTCGCAACAGTTTCCCTCGAATAACAGTCGGTGGCACATCTACGAGCCATCCAAGTCGTATAAACACACAACCTGTGACTGGCTTCTATTGCAAGTGTTCTATTCCCTCCAGTCAGACGTTTATTTGCACATTTGTTGCTCTGATTCTTGGCACAGCTGCAGAGCCTCTCACTCTTCCAACTAAAGGGTAACCAAATGCCGCTCCACATCTGTGTAGCCAATGCGAACATCACCTGATGTGATCCTAGGACATGTGTGCAACACTCTCTACTTCGCTTCAGGACTTCATGGTCCACCAGTCGCAGCTCGTTTGATCTTTGATTTGTATCATTTGCCACTCTTCAGCCACGTTCCACTCCCACATGTGTGTCCATCTCTCCTGGAGGAGGAACACACACTTGGGCCGATGCAAATGCGCTTAGATAAGCTTCAATTGCACAGAAAGCAGCATACGTTGAATACATATGAATGCGAGCACCGAGCGTACACATACTCGGTACAATATAAAAAGTGTACGACGTTAGATAAGATGGCCCAAGTGCCCCTCATTTGGTAATTGCACTGCCGCGCCACGCCGCTCCACGCCGCTCCACGCCACGGGGCCTGTGAGATTGGAGGGACTTTGGAATGCTTACGGCATCAACTACGTTTTGTCTATCTCTCCTTCTGGATTAAGCAAATTACTGGATGCTAAGCCCCGTCATTACCATTACCAGTGCCCCATCCATTCCCCTCGTGCTGCCATGTCCAAATTGTGTGCAAAAACAGATTTTACTTTAAGGTTTCCCCTTTGGCATCCTCTCTGCGTGAGTCTCTCCCTACGCACACGCAAACGAGCACTACCCACAAAAGCACAGCAATGGAATATAGAAATGACAAGAATAACGTCCGTCATGGGCAGGGATTGACCTTTCCGAGTGGGAAGTGCCTCAAGCAGAGCCGAAAATCAGTCTCGATCTTGTCACTAATTAATTTTTTGTCTCTGCTTTTCGGCTGTTTCCTTCTTTCCATTTTATTTTTACTTTTGTTTTGCTCTCACTAATTTGTTAAATGCGCTTTGTAAATTGTTTTATTTTAGCGCCTTCGCCTTAATTTCCACGTCACTAGCCGCCGCCCCTCGCTGTCTGTGTGGGGAGATCGATCCATCCCACATGCAACATGTGGCACGGCACGTCGCTCCCTCTAGCTCTCTCTCTCTGTCACTCTCATTTTCTGGGTGTGTGCCGTGCTCCTGACCAACGCAATTGAAATTAGCGAAGGGCAAGCAGCAATACGAGTATCAACAATTATTTGACACTTTTTCTCTTGCTTTTTTTTCGCTTTGTCATAGGAACACAGTAAAACGGGAGCCAGAGTGATATCAATGGCGGGGACTCTCTTCTATTCTGGGCATGATGATTCACATTTGAATGGGGAACACCCTGGGGGCCTAAAACACAAACTAAAACGATAAATCATAAGCTGAAGCTGGAATCTTTGCTCAAGGAATCGCTTCCAAAGGTACTTTTAATGCAGCTCTATTCCACTTATGGGCATTTTTCACGTGTTCAAAACTATCTGACGGTCTGAAAAAATAGACAAACAACAGCAAAAACAGATAGCAAATCGAATGCGGAAGGAAGCAGCAGTGCGGGGAAATTGTAAAGAGCTAAAACAGGGGGAAGGCGCAAGCGAGAGTATTACTCGTATGAGTAGAACCCAAGAGAATTAAAAACAACAATTGCTGCAATGCCTTCTGCCGTTTCTCTCTCTCTCTGTTCTCAGGGTCAAATAGATATCATATGTAGAAACATTCTATAGGCTAGACGGGCAGACAGACAGACAGCCAAGGGAGACTCACATATGCACATATTTAGATACAATATCGAAAACGAAATCGGCGAATGGGCAAAGGGGAAATCAAACAATTTGCAGTGTTGCAGTGTCGTGAAAATTGTTACATGCGGAATGCATGGCGTCCGTCTCGAGGCACTTGCTCGATCGTTGTTGCATAGGAAAAATAATGCAAGATAACGTCCACACAGATTACGTATACGCCGCTCATAAAACGGTCGTCGCACACAAAAATTGCGACGTAATAAATTTTGTTTTGGCCATGGCACAGGCACAGGCACCCCACCCCACCCCACTCCGCCCTGCTTCTGCTTCTGCCCAATAACCCAAAAGGGGCTGCGGTGTGTGGTAGGCTGTAATTTCTGCAAAATGTATAGAATACTCATAGGAGTGTATAGTATTTCCTTTGCCCATGCGAAAGGAGGGCGTGCGACACAAATACAATTTAAATATGAATTAATCATTTGATAATTGATTGAGAATCGATCGACTGTGATTACATATGTGTTGATGCCTTGGATATGGCATGAGCAAAACTACTGGCCCCGTCCTTAGTTCCCCACGAGACGCACAAGCGCATTCTGTCGAGGAGAATGCCTCTGAAAGGACTCGGGTTGGACTCACGCTGAAGTCTTTTTTATTGCTACTTTTCTTGCTCGAAACTTTCGCTATAATTTTGAGCACCGATTTCATTTGACAACTGGCCTGCAAAGTGAGCTTTGATTGTAGGATACGAGGCTATGTGTGTATTTGGTAACGTTATGCGAATGATATTTTGTTATTGAAACAAATGGGCAATTTTAATAATGGCGCCATCGCCAATTATTTCCCCTTTGCCCCTGCAACTGAGAAGACATGAACACGTGCTTGTCAATTCTTTAATGATTTTCTGTGCTTTTTTGCCTATTCTTATGGCCCATTGTGTGGCATGCACTTGTGCAAATGAATGCATATACGTAAACATATGTACATTCATTTTGTTGTTGGAGTGTAGTTTCGTTTATTCATTTGAGTCAGCCACTGTTTAATTAGCAAAACCGTCTGTCGACTGCCATCTATCGTCTGACATCTGCGTTTTCAACTGCGTAAACTGAATGTGCAAACAAATTGCAAACAAACAGATACAGGCAAAGTGTGGGGGGGGAGGAGGTTTAGTGCGGAGAAGACATCCAAAGGAGTAGAATCCCCCGCACTGAATGACGCACAACAAAACAGAACAGAGCAGATCGCTTCTGTGAGATTGTTGGAACACTTGCCTGGGGGGGCACTCAATGGCAAGCTTCTCATGTGACACATCTGTGTCTCGCTGCCAGCTGTTACAGGCATAGTTTTTCGCTTTATTGTTAATATTCAATTGAACAACACAGCACATCTCCACCCTATAAAGTTTGTGGTTTTTCGATCCAAATGGATCAGTGTATCAGGCGATTGTGAGCCAAGTGGATGGAGCGTTGCCAATCCCGACTTGAGACACTGTTCTCTCGGGTTTACTCGTTATCATTTACAGTTTATAGTTTCTGTTTCCGAAACGTAGAAGAAACCAATTAAACAATCAACTTAATGCCAGTGCAAATGCCACAAAACAATTAACAGAACAACAACGAAAAAATGTGACTTCTCACATTTGTTTGCTTCACTTGCACTTCCGCCTGCAGGCAGGCCTAATGCGGGATCGTGTTATCTTGACACTTGAAATATGTTCGAGAATACTTAAAAAAAAAAATAATATGTAAGGACAGGATTAGCTCTAAATGACGTTCCCCAACTGTCTGGAGCTGCCTGTGGTGTGGCGACAGGCTCTCTTCTCCCTTTCCTCCGAAACAAGATCTCTTAGTCATGATCATGATGAGTGAGCTTCAAAATATTTTGAGCCCCGATAAGGAATTGAGTTTGGAACCGTTTTGAATTCCAGCAAGTTCTCTATTCAGTGGTCATCCCATGATAGATAACAGAGGAATTGGTTGACAGATCTGCAGTGCATTGCATTCATCCAATAAAACCATGGGCACTCCACAAGGGGAACTCAGCCATCTAGCTGAATGTAAATGAGCGACAAATTGGGGCTGGGGCTTCACAACAAGAGAGCGAGTGAGAGGAGTGGTCTGCTCTGCTGGTGGATTAGAGACAGCCGCTGGCTCTGCCTCAACGAAGGCTGACTTAAGGCAAGGCCAAAGAATAATAACTGAAGGTGGTATGCATGAGTACTCCGTACAGTGTCTATGTCGTGATATCTACTATTAGCTAACCTTTATGGCCCAGTCATCGTGCGATAATAATTGCAAATGTCACAAACACACATACAAAAACAACAAAAGGAAAACATAAAAAGGCTTTTGATTGTTTTTCGTATATGTACATAGAAGTCAATAATTGATCGTGAGAGGCATGCGTGAGAGAGAGATACAGCGAGAGAGAGAGAGAGAGGGGGAGAGAGAGAGAGCGAACGCGTGAGTGACTCATTTGAATAGTTAGAGTGGGAATTTTGTGCATTATCATGCTGATATATCAGGAAAGCAAATGTGATATGGATGATATGACACTTTTGTTGTTGCTTTGCCCACTCCCTCTCTTCCGCTCATTCGTTAGCTCTTTGCTTCATCCCAATTGCTTCCACTCCTGCTGTGACGTCACCGAAGTTTTGCATTCAGTGGTGAAATAGTTGGCGGCAACTTCTCGATCAATTTACCGTTTATCTTAATGGAAGCAAATACCCACGCACAACCAGTTCCATTCCACTTCATTCCAACCCAGAAATATACAGAGAGAGAGAGAGAGAGAGGGAGGAGAGAGAGCGAACGAAAGGATGGGGAATACCGGCTGTGTGTGAGCAATATGTGACGTCACAGCAGCGCCATGTGAAATTAAATGGGTGAAAACTAACATGTATGCTTGAGTGTATACAAATGCCATGATGACTCGGCAAATCGGACAAGTGGTATCTAGTGATTAGCCCCACCGTTGGGGTGGTCTTGTGCTATTTTCGACTGGTCACGGCATGCGCCAGAACCTTCCAAAATGGAAAGCATTGGGAAATGGTGTGATGGAGAGCAGCCAGAAGCACTGTTTAAATGCCATGCATATAGTATGTTCATTTGTGTGTGTGGTGTGTGCGTGTGAAGCGGGCCAAATCGAATGTCAAGGTTAAATGCCACACGGACACAAGCAGAAAAGCAACAAAAAAAATCGAATTGCCGCGTAATTAGAGCCACAGAAACATAGAAAATCAATAAAATAGCCCTTGTCTCGGATTTCTAATTACGCATTTACCCCAACACACAAGAAGCAAACAACTTTGCCACCAAAAAACAATTATCTAGCCCCAGGCCCCGGCTCCGACTTCGGGCCAAGGCCATGCCCCTCTCTGCCAGCGAACCAAACAAAAATCCAACCAAATCATTATAAAACTTGGCGTCCAGTCAATGGTTCCACCAAACCACACACACACAATTATTTTTATTGAACACAAGAAAGACGAGGACTAGCCGAAAGGTTTGATACCCTTCCAGAACCATCTTTCCCTATGCCCAAGATTTGGGTTTGGCTTATCTTTAGAAGAAAATAAACCGATCGTATGACAACTTTTAATAGGCGATACGATACTTGGCAGCTGCTCGTCATATCTGCACGTAGCGAAAATAAAGATCTTTCATTAGCCTGTCCACTTAAAAGCGTATTAACCCACTCTGATATTAGCGTAGAGTATGTGACAATAACGGCAACACTGCACTTACCGGCAAAATGCGATGTGGAAAAGGTGTATGTAACAAAACACACTGACGCGTGCGCTCCTATAGGAAATAAGTCCAACGATTTGTTGGTGGCCTCTGTGTCTCTCAGCTGTTGCTCCGGGCGACGTCGACGCTGACTGGCGTCAAATCGGAAAAAACTAGCGGCACAAACAAAAATGACCTCGTTCTGTTGCTGCTGCTGCTGCTGCTGCTAGTGCCGCTGCTCTCTCTCTCGCTCTCCGTTATGCTGCTGCTAATTTGTTGTTGCAGTTGTCGGGGATTGTGTAACGGCCACCCCCCCAAATAGTATGGTCAGCAATTTACCGAATTTCCCGCTGTTTTTCTTGTGTTTGGTATGTTTGGGGTTTGCTTTGGTTTCGCTTTTGTTGCAGTTCACAATATGTTAATTACGAACCAATGTATGCGTGTACATATGTATTATGGCAGGTGTTGTGTGGTCTTGTCAAAACGCATCTACCAATCTTTAAATATATGTATATTTTCACAAATTATTAAAAAAAATCGTATCAACATGAAAATAAATAAATGAATAGGTCGCGTGATTTTTTCGTGTTTTTTTTTTTGTTGTGGGTGAAGGTGATACACTCTCCGCTCTACGAGAACCTCCCGTTACAGCTGCGACTGCGACGTCAGCTGCTTGTTCGTGTTGTAAACAGATATGCAGTTTCCCACACAAAAATGTTGTTAATAATAGAATGCAGATTCTACCGGAACCACCACAGGAGCGGCGGCGGCGGAGACTGATGCAAAACGTGCTCTGTCACAGTTCCCCCCTTCCCACTGTTAGACGGGTGGTATGGCGGTGCGGGAAAGAACAGTAGAAGTGCCTCTATTTTTTTTTAATTAGAAGACGCAGCGCGGAGCGGTGTGCAAGTGGCGATGGCGTGAGTGTGATTGTATGGGTGGAATAGTGTGGGTGAGGTAGGGTGTGTGGGGAGGGCCGTATGTGCCAAATGCTTACGGCCGCAAAAGTATTTCACAATAATTCCACTCAAATGCACACTGTTTACTGGCTCTTTTACACGATTTACGACCGCCGGATTTGTGTGTAATTACGTTTGATGTAATAATTGTTCTGGATGGAACTGCTGCTGGCAGCGTTGGGACCGCAACGAGATATTAACACAAACGAATTCCAAAAACAATAAAACGCTCCACTTTAACTGCGCGGCTATTTATGTAAAAAAAGTTGTACATGTAGTCGTCACGTTGTGCCCCCGCAACCATTGGCAACCCTATTAGCCCCACTGCTCTGTCGATGGCCTGGCAACACTGCTCTCCATATGTTTTCGCGCGGCAAGTGTTGGAAAACACCCCGCCCACACTCTTAGTTTATGGCCAATAAATCCATTTTAAAGAAACAAATTTCAATGAATTTTACATGGTCAGATGGTATTTTCAAAGTCTAAACCTGCAAGTACAGGACTGCCTTCGCGGTGAGAATGGTAATCACATTTCTGGCTGTGGAGAGGCCCAGTATCTCCCCCATCTCGTCGCTGATGGAGACCATATGATGTTTCCCAATAACCACCTGTGGCCCGTTGCGGTTGCGCAGCCCTCCTGCGGAGTCGTAGCGCGATTTGTAGATAAGCACGTAGCGTACGCCCTCGCAGATCACAGCATAGTCCAGGTCGGGGCAACAGTCCGTAAACTTTCGCATCTCCTTGGAAGCCTGCACATACCCGAAGGCGTGCAGATTTCCCTCATGGCGCACCGTCCACTCGCCCGGCTTGGCCGGCTGGAACACCGGCAGCCACAACGAGGCATCTACGCCGTGCCTTGTGGCAAAGGCGGCCGGAAAACCGGCACGCAGTGACGTTGTAAAGAGTGGCGGCGTCGGTCCCAAGAAAACTGTGTGGGTTATGTCTTTGGCTTCCAAATTGAAGCGCACTGAGAGGGGAGTGACAGGGATTAGCATAGTCCTTAGCAATGGGAAATCGACCCTAGGACTCACCCATCTTAACGTCTTCATCGGGAAGTCCCAAGTCACACTCCTCGATGGGATCCTCTAGATTTAGTATCGGCAGCGCGCGCTCCGGCAATGGGCACGCATCCGCATCGCCCTCTGGTGGCGCCGCCTGCACGTCCGAGAGCAGATGTGGCCAGCTCTGCTGCTGCTCCTTGACCAGCGTCAGCTGCAGGCATTCAGCCGTAACCGTCCAGGTGGTCAAGTCACTGTCCACGCTGGCATAGAGTGCTCCAGTCAAGAGAATCTCCCCCAGGCACTCGACCTCCAGTTGGCTGTTGGTGCTGCGAATGTCGAAGTCGTTGCGCGTCAGCCCCGAAGGCAGACGAAAGCGGATCAGCACATCCTCGAATGTCTGCGTCCAGGTGTATGGTGGGCCAGCCGCCACTGCCACATCTACGCCATTTTGGGGCTGCTCTGCAGCGGAAAGTGCGGCTGCACGTTGAGTTTTTGTCAGCAGCTCGCGAATTATGGAGAAGACCACGGACTCGGCACGCGGCTCAAAGGCACAATAGTAGATGGATCCAGTCGTATCCAGCTCCTCGCGCACACTGTATGACCACGCGTCGCTCGGTGTGAGCGTCTGTGTCCAGCAGCCCCAAGTCAGGTCCATGTAGAAGGTGTCCGCACGATCGGAACGTGTCGACACCCGACGTCCCACGTGGCCGGCCATCAGTGAAATTTGTTTGCGCTCCTGGACAACGTCCAGGCGAGCATCGTACAGCACAAAGCCGCGATTGCAGCTCTCCGGATTAATCTGCGTACTGGTAAGCAGCTGCCAGGCGGCGGTGGAGCTGGCACGCGAACGATCGCCGGTGTCGAGGAGATAGTACGTGGAAATGCCATCGCAGAGCACGCAGTACTTTTCAGAGACGAAGCGCAGCGTGTAATTGTAGGCGCCGACCGACTGCCGGTAGCCATCGCCACGGTCCTGCTCCTCTACGGTGTGGACCACGCGCTGCTGGCGCGGACGCCCTTCCTGGGCATCGTAGGAGCACAGGACAACCTGCCGGCTCTTGTTTATGTAGTAGCAGTTCTCGCGCAGCCAGGGATCGGGACAGAGAATGTTGTGCCTGCCGAAGGCCTCTGCGTGCAGCAGCGAGTACTGATCGGCGTTCGGCACCATCTTGAGCGGTGGCGTTGAGACCAGCTCCTGCTGGATAACCGGCACCGGGTCGAACGAGAGCTTGTAGCCATCGAAGTTGCGGCAGATCAGGCTCCGATCCACTTTTAGATCCACCACCGGCATGTTTAGAACGGAATCAATGCACTCTGATCAAAAGATTTTTGCTAAAAATGTTAAAATTCGGAAATAAACAATCAAAACAGTGTAAACAGGACCGCGAAATTATCGATAAAATATAAGTCACTGCCTCGTAAATGTACCAAAATATACCATTGCACCTTCAAAATATACCTTAAATATACCGTCGTCTTAAATCAGATTCCTCGACTTTGATCTTCTATTTGATTTTACTATCTAGTTAGAAGTCTTCGCGCTTGAACTATAATTTAATACGATTTATCAATCAATTCTCCACAAGATTGGCTAGTTTCCACGACTTTCTTTGTTGGAATGTTTACAGAATAAGTTTAAAACTAAAAAAATCAAAATATACCGTACAGAAAAAGTACGATACACATGCCTATCGATACAAATACAATCGACTGCAACTCTACACACGGCGTTTTGTGTGAATAGTTGGCGCGCTGTGAACAAAAATAAGCAGCAGCTTAAATTTCGAATACGAAAAAATGAACAACGTTAGCGTTGCTTTTATGCTTTCACTTCACAGTGAAACAAACAACGATATTTCACACAAGTAGAAAATCAATCATTAAATACAGGGATCGGTCAAAGACAAAACATTAAACCCCCCCGTTTCGTCATGTATCAGAACCAATTTATTTACTCGCGTTCACGCCGCCTGTTCGGGCGCCAATGTCGGTTCCAGGATCGCAACGAGCTGATGGTCAGCGTCCATCCGAGTGGACGGCAGCGCCTGAACTACATTCTGCGGGATCCGGCAGTGCGTGCCACACAGCTCAGCGAGCAGATGGCCCTGAGCATCGTGGAGACGGAGAATGTGACACACGACCAGCATGGGATGTACCACTGCGAGGGCGGCTGGCCCCGCGACTTGAACATCAACGACGAGGAGCAGACGGTGCGCCACCGCAAGAAGGTGGAGCGCGACGACAGCTGGGGCGTTCAGGTGACCGACATGATGCGCTCGATGATGCACGTGGCCGAGCAGAACAATGCCATCAACATTTTCGAGGACTTCTTCGGCGACTTGCAGACCGAACTGGGCCAGCACCTGGCCCAGCGCTTTGTGGCGCGCGTCGTGAACGTGTTCCACGACCTGTGGCTGCCGCCGCGCCAAATGAACGGCGTCGACTGGATGCCCAGCAATGAGAAGCTATTCATGACGCAGTTCTCGAATCATTATCGCCTGCGTGCCACCGGCCAGAAGCTGGTGCCGAGCGATGGCAATGCGTGGAATGGCGGCGACAACGGCTTCTACGTCTGGGAGGTGAACAATCCGCTCAAGCCGCTGCTCCACCACGACTGCAACGAGGTCGTCTCGCGCGCCAAGATCTGCCCCAAGGACGAGAACCATCTGGCTGGAGGCACGTGGTCGGGCAAGGTGTGCATTTGGAACACCTTCGAGAGCGGCCTGCCGCTGCGCATGTGTCCGCTGGAGACGGCCCATCGCGAGAGCACCAAAGCCCTCTGCTGGGTGCACTCCAAGTCCAACACGGAGTTCTACACGGGCTCCCTGGACGGCTCCATCAAGCACTGGGACACGCGCGATCTGATGATGCCGGTGCACGAGCTGCTGCTGGAGCCGGTGCCGCAGGAGCGCCAGGAGCGCCACAATGCCCACGGGGTGATGGTGCTCGAGTTCGAGTACACCATACCCGTGCGCTTCATCATTGGCAGCGACATGGGCTGCGTCTTTGTGGGCAATCGCAAGGGCATGACGCCCCAGGAGACGCTCCTGGCCCACTACCAGCTCTTCGCCGGCCCCCTGCGCAGCATCCACCGCAATCCGTTCTTCGTGAAGAACTTCCTGGCGACGGGCGACTGGCGCGCGCGCGTGTGGTCCGAGGAGGCCAAGGACGGGCCCAGCACCATGTACATCCGCAAGAAGAAGGAAATCGTGTGCGGCGCCTGGAGCAGCGGCCGCTGCTCCCTCTTCGCCACCGGCGACAAGGCGGGCGTCGTCGACTTCTGGGATCTGCTGCTGCACCAGCGGCAGCCCGTGTACAGCATCAACTTTGGCTCGGCCATCAGGGATGTGGTCTTCCGCCCGGAGGGCTCCCTGCTGGCCATTGCCCTGGCCAACGGCGACACACAGATCCTCCTGCTGGACCATGCCATGAGATCGTCCAACAGCAAGGAGAAGACCCTCATGGCAGCCGTAAGTTTTGCTCTCTTTGAATCTTTCCGATGCCAAATTGTTGTCCCCCCTCGCGCAGATGTTTGAGCGCGAGATTCTGCGCAGCAAACTCCTGGAGGCACGCGTCGAGGAAATGAAACTGAAGCGCCGCACCCAGCTGCTGGCCGAGCAGGAGCGTGCCCGCAATGGTGGCGACGAGAGCTATGTTGAGCTGGAGCTGGATCCCGATAATCCCGAGGACTTTCTGCAGCTCATCAACGACGACGAGCAGTTCCGCGCGGCCATTGCCGACTTCCAGGAGCTGCTGCTCAGTGTGGAGCGCAAGCGTTCCAAGCGTAAAATCGTCATGGAGCGCACCGTCTTCGAGGAGTGGTACATGGAGGAGGAGGAGCGTCAAGCTCCAAGCCAAGCGTCTGTCGGCTCCCAAGATGCGGCCAACGTGGAGGCCAAGAAGGGCAAAAAGAAGGCCGCGCCTGCGGGCAAGTAGGCGGCAAAACAACATTTATGGCGACACTTTATTGCGGACCCACACAATTATCATTTAAGCATTTAAGTAACGACCTGATTAGCAGCTAAATTGAGCATTTCTGCACTCACACTCCGCACCCTCCAACAGATTGCACACAAAGCAGTTAGGGAAAATTAATTATAAAGAAGAAAAAAAACAACTACTAAAGCTCTAAGACCTAAAGCGGAGAGAGTGAAGGCGCATTTACTCACCACTCTCTCTCTCTCTATCTGCCTGTCCCTTTCTAGCGCGTGTGCGTGGTGAGTAAGCGTGGTGGATTGATGCACCATGGGCTCGCCTAGTGCTTGTCCGTGTCGACGCCAGTGTCAACGAAATCATTGACCAATCGCATGGCCTTGCGTGGCACCAGGCGTCCGATCTTCTCCAGCGCCAGATAGCTGCGTGGAATGGCTGCCTCCTCGAGGCCCTCGCGCTGCGCCTGAATAATGGAGGCGGCCGCCACATCGGGCGAAATCAGCTGGAACAGGCTGGGGAAGCGATAGCGGGGATTCTTGCACAAACCCGTGTCGATCATGTACGGATAAATGGTGGTCAGTTTTACCTGGAGAACAACAACAGTTAACCTCAAGCTGCAGTCAGAGCGGTGGCCGTTTGCCAACACTTACATTGTTCTGTGGATTCTTCTGGCGCAGCTCCTCGGCTAGGGCGGCCATGTAGCCGCGCACAGCGAACTTTGTGCCGCAATAGGGCACCAGATTGATGAGGCCAAAGAGTCCGGCACAGGAGGAGAGAGCCACAATGCTGCCCTCGTTGCGCTCAATCATCTCGGGCAGAAAGCTTTGAATCATCTAAAGAGAAAGAGAGGGAGGGAGAGTGAGAGGGAGAGGGAGTGTGACCACCAACCTTCAATCTGATCGCACAAAAAACTTACCCAGAAATGTGAAATCACATTGATGTCATACATGAGGCGAATCTCGTTCTCGGTGTGCTCCAGGAGTGGATGGCAGGGCATGATGCCGGCATTGTTGACCACCACATGGATGAAGCCATGCTCCTTGCGCACCTTCTGGGCCAACTCAATCAGCTCCTCGCGCTTCGTCACATTGCACACATAGCCGAAGGCCTTGCCGCCCTTCTGCTTGATGTCCTTCACCGTCTGGTTGTTCGTCTGCTCGTTCACGTCCCAGCAGATGACGGTGGCCCCCAGAGCGGCGTACTGCAGTGCCATTTGCTTGCCCATGCCATGGCCAGCGCCGGTGATCAGCACAAATTTACCGCTAACATTCTCCTGCACCTTCGTCTGGAAGAGCCCAACTATCGACTCGACTATCGCCAGCCAGAACTTGACGAGCAGCAACACAATGTCCACCACCAGCAGCACAATGTTGTAAATGTCGCTGCTGTTCGTGGCGCTGGTACCGTTAGCATTGTTGCCAGCACTAAAAAGAAAAAGGAGTGTAGACAAGAGAAGAGAAGAGGAGAGGAGAGTGGAGAGATCAGTGGATCAGTGGAATACGTATGTTCAGGGTGCCAGTGGCAGTGGCAGTGCGTGCCGTCTGCTAATTAAACCCTTGATCTTTGCATCACATCATAATTATTAAGTGCAGAGTCAACGCAAATGGAGTGGAGCGAAGTCTAATCTAGGTGCTGGCATTAGCAGGCGCTCGTTACCTACCAAAATTCGAGTGTGGGGCAGCGACAAACAGCTGATGTCTCTGCCCGCCCAAGATACGCTTCCTTTTGCATTCTCTCTTCCTTACATTTTGCGTCTTTGCTGAGCTCCACATTTGTGCATATTTCGGTGTATGAATTCCGTTTCATTATTGCTACAAATGTTAACTGATTGACCTGCAAGAGTATCTTTGGGTGCGGCGCCCCGACTCTCATTTGCTGCTCTGGGCCACCGGGTTCGCCTTTGGTCAGCTTTTATCATGTATATGACCAGCACAGACCAAAGCAGACCCCCCGGTATCGTACCGTGCTCGCATTACAATAACAATTACACTGCCCTGCAGCTGCGTGAGATCTCTTGATAATGCCGAAACTTTTTGTCAGATGTTTTTCTTTTGTTTCTTTTTTTGCGCTGCTTGTGACACATATTCGTAGGCGAACAAAGATCAGCCAGCCACATATGGATGTACATATGATATTTGTCTGTATGTAGCCACGGGCATGGGACAGATGATCGTGCCATCAGTTGACCAACCCTGGCCGTAGCTGCCCCCTGCCCCCCCCATGAGTGTCATAATAATGCCAATGGTGAGCGCGCTTATCGCTGCATTTTTTTCCATTCTATTTTTAGGCAATCTCTCACTCCACAGACCATAAACCGAAACCCAACTGAACTTAAAGAACTTTTCCATGCCCGTCGATTGTGGAGATTGTAAATTTATGGATTATGGATTTATGGATAATTGAAACTCGTATGGATTTTTCTTTGCCTAATCCTCGCACTAAAATCATGCCAATCCAGCGATAATCGTGGAGCACTTGTTAACCTGTCATCTTCATGAATCAGTTTCCTGTTCCAGTATTTGTTTCTAATGAATTAACAATTTCTCAGCTTATCTCGCTTGCTTTTTTTTCGTGGTCTAGTGGGCAGCAATCACCGAGCCTGTCGCAACTGAAGCGAATCGATCGCCGGGAGATTCATCCCCTGGTGCGGTGTTGCACAATGGCCCAAAGGTTAACGGAATAAGCCAACCGGTTCGGTTCGGTTCAAAAAGCTGGCTGCCAATTAATCTGTGCATCATAAAAATAGTAATAATCTGGATAATCACGACAGCACTTACACCCCGATTGACACTGACCCCATTGGACCCTGCGAACCCTGGCCCCAGCAACCGCAGGAATTGGCTTCTGGCTCTCGGGTCTCGATAAGGAACGGCACGGACACCACGGAGAGCCACAAATGTGTGTGTGTGTGTGTGTGTGTGTGTGTTGTGTTGTGTGTGTGTTATCTGGCAGAACAGACTATAATTCAACGTACGCGTGTACAATTTATATTTGTACAACAAATTCCCATGTGCATATTTTGTGTGTGTGTTTCTGTACGCGATGATAAGATTATTTTGCAGTTGCCAACAGAGCGGCGAGCTCGAAGAACGATTGTAAAATATTACTGACCTTTGCGACACTTTCGACATGTTGGCAAGGAGTTGCGTTACAAGGATCTTTCGGGCTTGGCGGCAGATCGTGGAGAGCGGAGCAAGAGCAAACCGTTAGCGGCTGTTAACGAATTCGGACTGAGTTTCGACGAAAAAGTAAACACTACGCACCACACCGTGTGGCGGCGGCATGCATGCCATGCCGGTCGGGTCGTATAAGTTATTATTTCAAATATACGAACACACTCGCACACTCGCACACACACTGAGCTGGAGCACACTCAAAGCTGGAGCACACACACACACACTAACACACTAACAAGACAGTTTTAACAGTCCCACTCACAAGTACACAGATTGCACGAGCGCGGCACTGCGCCGGCGAGAGCCGCGAGCAGAAGCGTTCTATTACTAAGCGACTCCAAACGAAACATGTCGATCACACACGATGCGATACGACCCAATCCGATCTATATGGAACGACGCGCTCAGATTAGTCCAACCATCACGCGTGTGTGTGTGTGCCTGAGCTAATCAGAGTCCGATATTAATAGTACAACAATGCAATGTACAACTATAACTAGTCTCCCACTCCCCTACCAATCATCAATCATAAAATGCAGGGTTCATGCACTGCGCAAACACACAAGCAAAGATCTGGCAAGAGTTTGCGCTGGCGTTACCCACGCGGAGACTAACAGCGGACTAACAGGAGAGGGGAGTAGCAGAACAGAGGAGTAGCAGAAGAGATGACTAACAGAACGGAGGAGTAGCAGGAGAGATGACTAACAGAACGGAGGAGCAACATAACAGAGGAGTAGCAGAATAGCGGACCAACAGAACGGAGGAGCAACATAACATAGGAGCAACTAACAGAACAGAGCACCAACAGTGCACACTACTAACATAACATAGCACAAGCAGAACATAGCTCTAACAGAACATTTGTATGTTAATGTTTTATCAGTGTAATTGAATGCTGCCATCTCTTTACTTTCAGCCTGTGACCCAATCCCCGAGCATTAGCTACCACAATGACGAGTGTAGATACACACGTAAGTGCATACTTAAGTGCAAGTGCATTAAAAGAATAATAAACACTCTCCGCCCAGTCATTACGGCAAGAAACTGTAACAAAAATGCGTCTAATTGGCACTTACTTTGAGCACATTGCATCATGCCAGCTTTCGAGCTCATTCGGAGTTGATATTCGGAAGCCAGCGATAAGATTTCATATTTGTTTACACTCTCCAGAGCGCCTATCTTGTGGCTTGATGATGATGATGCAGCATGATGAATCGCTTTTTATTTGGTGGCAGGGTTAAGGTACCAAGTGCATGCCAAGCAGTGTGATAATCCCACGGATAAGTCGATTTCAAAAATAAATCCAGGCAAACAACTTCAACCTGCATTCGACTGACACAACCCATGATTAGCAGTAATAAAATCGTTTGACAAGAAACAAATAAAAAAGGGCTGAACGTGAGCAACTCTCCAAGCTGATTGTATACAAAAATGTACTTGTAATGCCAACAGATTTTGTTGGTTAGAACAGCTAGGAATATCTGTAAAGCAACGCAGCAATCTGTAGAGAGTATCTACCGATATAATGCCCAATGGATCTGGTGAAACGGAACCTTGTTAGCTGAAAGCGCTCAATGATTTACTGGGCTTCCTTCTTGCTCCAAACGTGTTCGCATGCCTCTTATAGGCTCAATCCAGATCAACAATTGAATGCCAAGGACAGCGTGGAAGCGACTACTTCTTGGTTCGATTCGGACCGGAATCGAGCACTCCAAGGTGGTGTTCGTTTTTTCTTAGCTACTATATAATGCCGCCACTGTCTGCTGCACTCATTCCGGTTCTATGCCAAATCCGGTCCACCTTCCACACTCATATTCAGTGTTCGGGCAGGCGGGCAGGCGGGCAGTGGCATGTGGCAGAGTGGGGGGTGGGGGGTGGGGCAGCGGCGTACAAACAATGTGATACTCGCTTTGGGCGTTGCATGAATGCACTCGATAGATAAACAAGATTCGTGACCATTTGCTCTGTGTCTCTCTGTCTGCCTGTCTCTCCGTCTCTCTGTCTCTCTGTGGATGCGGCTGGCTAATCGAATAAATTAGCTCGCATTACCGCACCGCTCGACTACTCGGCCGGCTTATTGTTTCACTTGACGCTTGCATAAATGCGACGATGACTAGATCTGCCTGCAACTGGCCGACTGACACTCACCGGAACGGCACTCGAACCTTCGAAGACGCAAACGAATGTCGAGCAGCGCCGTGTCATCTCAGTTCGCAGTTCTCTGGTTTCCGTTCTCTGTTCTCCGTTCTCCGTTGATTTCTTCAGATTATGGATAGACAAATGTACGTGCAAATTATCGCACACACAACTGTTCGCAGAAATGGATTGCATATCTCTGGCATGGCGTGGGTCGGGGTCACCTTCTGAACGCAACCAGCAGCTTCTCACTCTAATCAAGTGTCGGTCGGCGTCTTTGCGCATGTGACACCGACCACTTGGTGTGCTTTTAGATGGAATAAACCAGCCCCTACCCTCCCGGTGCTCATTTAGCCAATGATTTAACTGTGATCGGGGTCACCAGCTACGATCGCTGCTGCACTGAGAGGCTCTTCAACGACGGGTACCCCTCAGTTATCGATTGCCGTTTAACGTACAACTTTATTTACTTCACAAGACACAACAAGTAAGGCTTTGATTTACACCTGCAGCGTGGAGAAAAAGGAGCCGACCGCACTGTCCGTGGGCAGGCACTGGCCAAAGGCTTCAATCAGCAGCGGTTCGGCGCTGACTGTGGCCATGAAATCCTCCAGCGATACCTGAATGCAAAGGTGGATAGAGTGGAGGAAGTCCCAAGGGGGGAGTACAATTACCTTGCCATCCTTGTCGAGGTCAAATTTCTTGAGTACAATCTCCACGAGATCCTTGACACCCTCGTCGGGATCCTCGTCCTGCGGCTGCTTGATCAGACAGTTGCGCAGCAGCGTGAACATCTCATCCTTGGTTATGAATCCATCCTGATTGAGATCGTACACCCGAAAGCAGAAGCCCGCCCGCTCCGTGGAAGTGCCGCGCAGAAATGTCGAGAGCCCAATCAGCCAGCCCTCGAGCCGCAGCGGCAGGCCCTCGTGCGCCTTGTCCCAGCTGCAGAAGATGCGCTCCATCAGGATCTCCTCGGTGACAATGTCGAAGGTGCTGTGCAACAGCTCCCGGAACACAATGCGATCGATGCCCTCGACGGCTGCATGGGGCTTGGCAATGGCTGCACTGGAAGAGCTCGAGGCCAGCGTCTTGGCCGCGTACTGGCAGTTGGACACGAGCTTCCGATAGATGCGGCACAGCGCATCCAGTTCATCTCTGCAACAAGGGTTCGACATGCCACAGGACTGCTCAGAATGCTAACTGAAACTCACTTGCTGAAGCGCGTCTTCTTGCGCAGGCTGTCGAGCAGCTTTGGATTTATTTTGCCGCTTAGCTCCTCCATTCTCCTTTGGCGCAGCTGCCGCTTGTTCTGCAGGGCAGCCGCGGCGGCCTTCGACTGTTGGTTGCTCGAGTTACGTTTGCCGCTGGCGAGGAACACGGAGACCGTTTTCAGTATCGTTTTGTTCGCATGTAGTGTGGATCTGCCGGCTGTTGTTGCTCCGCCAGCGCCACCGCCACCGCCTGATGTTGCACCACCAACTCCACCTCCAGCCGCGGCTCCAGCCACAGTGCCGCCCCCACCATTATCACGATTGGGTGTCGGCGTTGGCGAACGACCCTTGGTGGCGCCTGCCTTGCCTGCAACAAAACAAATTCCCAATACATGCAAATGATTCCACTTTGTGTGTAAGTTTGTGTTGGCTTCGGTTCGGGGCTAGCCCCTGTTCCCTCTTTATGTGTCAAAGCCAACACGCTCATCCAACCCCCCACCAGCAAGGATTCCCGAGTCACTTTCAATATGTAAGTAGGTGGCACAAAGGGAGAGCCAACAAAAGGCAAAGGCCCAAAATGCAAATGCCTGCTGCCACCCACAGCGCATTACATCCGAATGGGTAATGGCTAATGGCACATTCACATTTTACCCAGCCAGCGGGACTGCAATGGGCGTACACTGAGAGAAACATGAGGGGCAGGGAGAGATCTTTCACGCTTACTTTCCACAAAGAAAATGGATGATCCTCATGGAAACGATCGGACAGAAACGCCAAGCTAAGGGCAGTCTCTTAGCGATGGTTGATTTATGGATCAAAAGTACTTTAGATGTGTACCAAAGTACCATAGTTCTTGCCAGTAGACCCTGAAATAATATAACGAAAGGCTCCAATAGCTGACAGATAGAACAAGCACTAACCAAAGTAAACCCCATGGAACCTCTCTTCAGAGGAAGATAAGTAGAGCGAAATATTTCTGCCAGTGCACGCATTTCCTTCTCTTCTGCTCACTTCAACTCTTTCTCTCTCTATCAGTGAGTGGTGGGGCTAAGGGTGGGTACTCCCCCACTGCATTATTGTGTCGTGCCCGAACTGGCGATATTTCATTTGTTTTCACCTCACTCCCGACTCTTGTATGCAATTCCGTTGCGCAAAATGTTATTATCTAGTGATTACCCAAGGAAGAGCGAGTTACACGGAGGGAGGGAGTACACACACACACACACACACACACACACCCTCTGTCTGGCTTTAGCTTTTGCCATATCGTTGCCCGTCTACATTTAGGGTCGTCTCCGCCCTTGGCACTATAATTTTATTAGCATTTCCATTTGTGTGTTCGATGCGTGTCAGTGTCGTAGACGAAACAAGGTACACATGCATGTGTGTGTGTGTGTGTGTGTGTGTGTGTGTGTGTACATATGTAAGTCTTGTAATTTTGTTGATTTTTAACCATTTGCCCCAGCCGATCCGTTGCCCGGTTGCCACACAAACAAATCAAACGCGGATTGCGGGTGCTTTTACTCGATTTCCACGTCCACTGACAGCACTGAAGGCAGAAAATCAAACATGTTTGGACCTGGCAGTCCATCACACACTCACTCACACACACACACACACACACACACGCGAGAGAAAGAGAGAGAGAGATGCACATGAACTTGGACTTGGCGAATGTTAGCTGATAGTTGGCCAAGACCTCTCCGTCCAAGCAGTTGAGTTGGCCTTGAGCGCGGAACAAAGATCTGGCGGTACAGTTGCCGACAAAACACACAAAAAGAGAGCCACCAACAGGCAGGCAAGTCAGAGGGCAGTTCTCATTTTTGCTTACAACCATTTCTTGGCATCTGTTATTTGTCCACAGCTGAAGGACATGGAGGTGGAGTGGAGTGGAAGTCGAGCGCCTTTCTCCTCGAATCGCCAACGCCAGACAGCCAGGCAGCGTGCGCTGCAATGTATGCTACGATAATTGTCGTCTTTGAGGGCGTAATTAAAGTTTAAATTGCTTTGTGATACACCCACCACACAGACACACACACACACACACAAGAGAGAGGGAGAATTGTTTTTAAAGATCTTTAAAGCAGATATGTACCCATGGTCTAGGTTGTTGTTTATTTTGATTGCCCGATAGACTCCACGCAGGAGCGTTAAAGCGTGTCCCTCGGCCCGTTTGGGCACATCCACAAATGGCAAACGGCTCCAACACACAAAAGGAATCAACAAACTGCAACTTGCCTTCAGTTTCCAAGGCGAAGACAGTTCGCAGAGCCTCCGAAAGCCGCCAAGTGTGTGCTGACAGTCCGCAGGCATTGTCAGTTGTAGTAGGCAAGGGTAGGTGGGGCGCCCCAAGAACTCCAAGAATAACCACAGGCCAATGGGTGGGCGGGTGAGCAAACTATTGACAAAACACGGCCAGGACAAGGCAAACCCAAAGGAAAACTTTCACCAGCCATCGGGCAGCATTGTCAACATCGTTACAAAGATTGTATTTGCTTTTATTTCTATTGTTCTGTAACAACATTTGTGGAATAATTGATGCCTCCTGCCGACACAGACACAGACACAGACCCAGACTGTACTGGCTTCGGTGTCGATTGCTTTCCATTACGTTTCAGTTATGCATATTTCGTAGGCATACAATCACCAGATTACAATGTGCACTCGTTTATTTGCTCAGCGTTTTAGTGTAAACTTAGGCATAGAATAGGGCTATACATACGGTTCGTAGTGCTAGTTAGTAGTAATACCTATGTGAATACCTCTAAGTAGTACAGTAGATCGATCGGTAATGCCTATGGCCATAGCTATAGCTATTGTATGTGTGTCTCCTGACTTGCGATGCACTTTGATTTGATTTGATTTGATTCAAAGCCCCTGCACCGCATCCTCTTAGCTCATTTCCAATATCAAGCACAAAGTTATCAAGAACACAGAGCGAGAGAGGGAGAGACGGATCGCTCTCTCTCTCTCTGTCTCTCGCATGTTCGATTTGGACCCCAAATGAAGGAACAAAAAACAGAATAAATACTCGGTAATAAAAAACAGATTTTGTTTTGGCTTAAACACAGGTGGCATAAGTTAGACATAAAAGTTATTGCATTTAATTACACGCTCAATTAGAATCCTATTTTAAAACATTACATAATAACCGTATGGATAATATTAATTAACAAGAAAAGAACTGCAACGTTTATTTGTATCTCATAATGCTTCAATTCTTTTAGGATTTGTCTTGGTTGTCTACTAGTTCTCTATGCACGTTTACGTTTACGTTTACGTTTACGTTTACTTTCACGCTTACGCTTACGATCATCGCTTCTGGGCAGGGCCAAGGCTGCTAAGTCAGATTGGGTTCTGCGAATTTGCTTTCAACTGATTTCTACACATGAGAGTACATGTTTTGCATATTGTACATATATCTATATTGCGAATTACTTTTGCATTGGAAAGGGCCTATAAAACGGGGACGATTTGCCAATAAGGCAAACACACACAAACGAGAACACACAATCTAAAATACTCGTCGCACAATTCGTTGATCTACTCGCCCGTAGGCAGAAGCAATCCTTGTTCGGGGGTCTCGTTAAAATATACTTTCTATATGGGATTGTGGGTCTTTTGGGGCTGAGCGGGGGGAGGATGTGGGCTAATGATACAGAACTTGCTGTTGATGGTGGTAATTGGTATTTCATATCGATACGTTTGCACTTTCAGCATAATTGTTATCCTCTATGCTTTGTAGTTTGTGTTTATGTTTATGGTTATGGTTATGGTTATGGTTATGGTTATCGTCATCGTCTGTTTAGTGCCAGACCAAGGCCAAAAGCAATTTTGGTTTCATCATTATCCGATTTGTTCCGACTTCAGTTATATTCTTTTGATCCGCTATTTTGTTTTCTGCTGTTTTTGCCTTTGTATCTGTCTGTCTGTCTGTCTGGCGACATTGTATTGCGTGTGTGTACATTACTTATTAGAACCATTTCATTTCATTTCATTTCATTCCATTTAATATTTATGCTCCTCTCCGCTATGATCCTTTCCGTTTCCGTTTCCGTTCCGCTTTGATACGAGATCCTCTGCTCCCTGGCAACATCTTGAACGTTTCTTTGTTATCGTTTCTCCGCTTTTGTTTTATCAACTACTAAATGGCTTAACTAAGAGTTTTCAAATCTTGTTTTGTTTGCGCTTACATTAATAAATATAAATTTATGTATATATATATGTATATATATATATATTGTATGTATTATGTATATATATACATACATACATATATAATGGTAGGTATGCATGTGCATTGTCGCATCACTCTCTATCTTAAGATTCAATTATCATTCCTAGATATATATATGTATATATATGCATGTATATATGTATAATTTTGTTGCCGTTTGCTGCTGATTTGTTGATTTGAAAGATCATCGTCATATCCCAAAAGGCAGAGATGCAGAGCGAGAGAAAAGAGAGAGAGATAGAGAGAGAGAGAGAGACGGAGAAGAGCTGCGCTAAAGCATTAGTATTAGGCGTTTGTCGTTAATGTTAATGGTATTTGATTAGAGTTAAACCGATATTATAACTCCATGTCCCTGGCCTCATCCTCACTGTAGTCGGACATGCTCGACTCGCTGTCGCTGCTCTCTCGCTCCTGTTGCGCCGCCCGCAGCGCATCCTCGGTGGCATAGCGTTGCACATAGTCGGCCACCTTGCGGTGGTACTCTTCCGGCTCGTGCAGGTACAGGGCGGCGGCATCCCGATTGAGCGGATCCACCGGATTCGGATATGTGAGCAGCTGCGGCAAAAACGACTCGAATATGTTCGATAGGTCGTACAGGGCCGTCCAGGCCTGATTGATCACATCGAGGCAGACCGTCCCAGACGATTCGTCAATGTTCGGATGGTAGATTTTGTTCACGAACCCAATGCTCGGCGACTTGAAGGGATAGTTGTCGGGCAGATAGACGCGAACCTTCCACACGCCGCCCTCGTAGGGTGTCTCCGGCGGACCGAAGAATTTCACATGGAACTCGTTGAGGCCCCCAAGAATGGTGACCTCGTGTTTTGATTCAATCAATTTGATCACGTCATTGTCCATGCGACGTTTTCCAGCACTGGGCGACGACATATTTGTAACTGTAGCTTTTGATTGACTTTCTTTTGGATTAGGTTAAACGATATTTAAGTTTCTGTTCGATCTCGATCTCTCCTGTCTTCTCGATCTCTCTTGTCCTCTTCTTGTCGTTGTATTTTCACTAAGGCTAAGGCGGTGTTTGTTTATTTGTTTGTTTCTTTCTCTTTGCTTTTAACTTTGTATTTTTTTTGTTTTTTGTAGATTGTAAATGTTGTTATTGCTGTTCCGGTTCCTGTTCGTGGTGCTATTCTCCTTCTTTCCGCTTCCTGTTGCACGGCTCCTTCCTCCGCATTCGTCAACTCTCACACGCACAATCCAGCGCAATCAGAAACGTCGCTAGGTGGCTGCTGCCTAGAAGAGCGAGAGGGAAATGTATCAGCATGTGGGAATACCAATTTATCTTTGTGGCTATAAGGGGATTTTAATTAACATTTGAGTGGCTTTGCAGGAGCAGCAGCAGTTGACCCCCACGCCCCCACAGACCACTTTAACACATGTGCGCGTACGTACATATGTACATATTTTCCTTTATGTGCTTGTGTGTATATTAATCTGCACATATTTCTATTCATTTTATCTAGGTCATTGAAGGCCCAACTTTTTTTTACTCTCTTTTGCACACACACATACACCCCCTTTGGAAATGCACGTGGCCTGACTAAGGAAACTATGTCAGCCATCTGTGACGTTGCTCTCCTTTCCATTTCCACTTCCATTTCCATTTCCATCTCCACTTCCACTCTCCCCTGCCAACAGCCTCTCACAAGCCCAGCAGCATCCCTCTCTTCACCTCGTGGCCCCGCCACATCGTTGCCACTTGGCAATTGGCCGTCCTTCAATAGAAATTCTCTCGGATACCGTTGCAATTTAACAAAAATACCAAATTCCAGTGTTGCATACTCCGTGGATGCCGCAGCGTTTAGTGTTTCCGCAAAGTTGCTGTTAAACTCCTATTGTCGCCCGTTCGCTACTTCGATTCGATTTCATTTACAGTCGTCCCCCAGCCTCTGGCCCCCTTTTCAGGGCGCACACATTTCGCGATGGGCGGACGGGGCGGAACGGATGGTTGGCTGTTGTTTTCAAACAAGCTCAGCTGTTTAATGTTGTTGCTTGACAGAGACAAGCGAGAGAGATGGAGAGAGCGAGAGAGCTCGGGCGCGAGAGAAAACCAGCTTGAGCCAACCCCAAAATCATCTTGAAATCAACAATCTATGCACAGTGGGCTCCCTGTGCACACTCAAGGCTAAATTCCATTGCTACTTCTACTTTTGCCATTGAACATGGCACACTTGCGAACATTTGAAAAACAGTCAAGATGTGCCACGTGAAACATTTCTATTTCCGTGTTTCGAAAGCTAACGAGCCCCACTGTGCCCATGCACTTTTACTGTGTGCTGTCTCCTCTCTCTCTATCAGACTGTTGGATGAGCTAATTCTGCTTTTACTTTGACCCTCTCCGCTCTCACTTGCTGTTTCTCTCACGCTCAGTTGCTCTCTCACTCGCTAGCTCCCCATGACTTTCTGCCCCTCTATTTCCTATCTCTATCGTCTATTCCACTGCATGCTCCACGGTCTGGCTTCGTTCGGTTAAACACAAAAAACTGTGAAATTCTCTTTCGATTTGCTTGTGTGGTAAATTGGTTTTGGGCAGCGAAGTAATACTGTGGGTTGTTTAGGCTCCACAGTGGGGCTGCTTCTGCCGTTTTTGTTGTTGTTTGCTTTGCTTTTGTCAGACTTTTGTCTTTTGGCTCTTGGCGTATATGTACATATGTATCGACACATATACAAACGTATGCATGTATGACTTCTATGTGTGCGAGATGAGATGCGCCCACGGTTCTCTTGTCACATGGAAGATCGTCAGCAGCAGCAGCAACAACAACAACAACGAGAGTCATCGCGAAATGAGAGTCAGCTGAATATTGAAGCATTCGTTGTCTCTCTCCTTGCCTCTGCTTATATTTTTTAAATATTTCACAATAGAAAAATAACAGCAAAAAAAAACTCTTCAATCATTTATCGCGCACAACCGTTTGAAAGTTTAGAACTGTTTTTTTGCACACAAACGCACAGCAGGAAATGTATATGTAAAGATGTACAGACACATGTATATGGATTTATTTAACAGTGGATTTTTGGGGCCCCACATTTACTTGCGGTTACTGCTGGCTCCTGGTTGTGTTGTGCCTCCCTTTCAGCTTGGCCTGCACTTACATGTGTACATATGTAAAAGCTTCTTCTTTTTGGTGCTCTTTCTTGTTTTGTTGTCTACTTCAACTAGTAACTGAAAATTAAATGGCATCTGAGCTGAAGCCCCCAGCGAGCAGAGCAGAGTGGAGCAGAGACACTGGCAGAGGCACTGAGAGCAGAGCAACGAGCGAGCAGCATAAGAAGTGAAGAAAAGCAGCGACACGTTGAAAGAGAGAGCAATTCGCATGGTATGTTCAATAGAAGGTGCGTCACTGTCATCCAAACCTGTTTCCGATTTTCTCCACGGATGCCAGAAGCGCCAATAAATTCAAATACAAATCGAGCGAACTTTGATGAACTCTTTTCGAAATGATAATATTCTATTGGAAACTGGATAGCTTTAGAAATGATCAACAGCGCTTTTTTGTAGTAATCAAAACCTTTGGTAATCATATAGGAGGAACAAATTTAAATTTGATCTTGTGAAGAAAATATCCAAGGCACCGAAGATTTAAAGATCATTGTAAATTTTATGGCTCAAACAAAAGGTTGGACATACTTTATATTTTGTGTACCCTGGTAACGCGCACAGCCACAGCCACGGAAGAGAGCACGAGAGAGTGCCAGAGAGAGCGGCCAGAGCAGAGCTGAGGGCAGAGCACAGTGCAGTGCAAAGTGCCTGCTGCTTGCTCCCCCAAGCGCTTACCTTACCCTTCAAACCCCACCATATGTACAAAAGCAAAATCATAATAACAAAGCGAGCGCCAAAAGCCAAAGCGATAGCAGCAGCAGCAGCAACAACAAATTAGACGAAAAAGAGCGCACAAGCAGAAGCAGCTAAGCAAAAGGCAGCCCCAAAAACAACAACCACTCGTCAGCCAGTCCACGATTCTGCCAAAGCTAAGAAAAGCTATAATCAAGGACAGCGACAGCTAGCAGCAGCAGCAGCAGCAGCAGCAGCAGCAGCTGTAAACCAAACACACAGACACACACACAGGTAAACATGTGAATGCATGGGAGAACCAAAATGCAGCAAAGGCAAAAACCAAAAGCAAATGCAAATGAAACAAGCTAGAGAAAAGAAATGGGGAAAATAATGATACATATGTATGTATACATATGTACACACAAAAGTCGAAGACTTCATGCCCTTTCCCATTGTCCAACTAATGACAGTATCATATTCAAATTGTTGCAAACACAGCCCTGCACTCAAAGGCATCCAAATGTGCATATGCACAATGTACTGTACGCATTGAGGTACATTGTATGAAGATACTTATGAACATATGTAAATATGTACAATGTACATACATACATATGTACATTTATGTACGTCTCATCAAAAGGGGTAATTGATTTGAGGACAAAAGCTAACGAGGTCACATGCAGGGACAACAAGGACTCCTGCAAAAATCGTTTCCCAATGGATGAACATTTTTTAGTGGGGGGTGACGTCGATGTCCCCCACATACACAACCACCCACAACAACCACAGTCAGCGCAATCCGGACGGCTACCCACAGAGGCAGGACACAAAAGTATGCGGTCGTTGACTGCGTACATATGTATGTACATACATAAATACATACATTTATGTACATACATACATATATTCAAGTCTTTTGCATAGTTGTCGGGGGTGATGGAGTGCTGATTATGTTTATGGGGAGAGCAGTAGAGTGTATGTACATATGTATGTACATATGTGGAACTGCTGTTTGGTAAGGGGTTTTTGTTTATGGAGGGGAAATACACATGCATATATGGGCTAAGGCCAAACGGCAGTTGAAAGAAACACGACACATGATCATATACACATACAATGTATACTTGCTTTTGCATGTGTTGTGTTATTGCCTGCTGATAAGATTTAAAACGCAAAAGCAAAGTCAAAACGAACACGAAAAGAAATCGGTAAGCACAACGCAATAAACGGGGCCAAAACCAAAGTGCGTAGTATATGGTAATGGTTGGGGAGGCAGAGCTGTGGCCAAAATAGGGGAGGGACAACAGCAACAACACAGAGTAAATCACAGTCGAGTAGCCTTTAAGTGTTATCAGACATGAAATTAGGAAATTCTTTTGTGAAAAATAAATAGATTCACACTCGTACACTTGCTCGGTTGTGTGTGAGCATCAGGGCGCAGGCATGCATGTGTGCACAAAACAGTTTGTATCTAGGACTAACGGTAAACATGCGAAACTCTATTAACCCCCCAACTCCCCATCTTATTGCCAAGAAAATCAAATTGAACACACGTTTCATAGAAACAACAGAGAACGGAAAAACTCAGATACATACATATGTATATAAATGCTAAAAATGTGCCCTTTTTTCGATTGAACAAGTGAAAAAAAACACAAACAAAAACATTCACAGCTGAGTGGTGCGGGCGGCAGGGGTGGGTTAATGTCACCCAGTAGAAATGTCACATTTACACACACAATAGACACAATGGAGGGGACAAGAACTATTTGTTTAGCAAATTTAAAGATTGGACATGTAAATGCTGCATTTACATGTATTTGATTAAGCAAGTATACATACACACATAACGCTGTGCACATCTTGTAATACCTTTTATTATGATTTCTCGGTTATGTGTTTTTGTTTTCTGCTGCTGTTGTGGTGGTACTATTGAGGTGCTGGCGTTGGCGTTGGTGTTGATGGCTGGGGCGGCCGCATTTGTTTTTTTACGCATCGATACTTCTCCACATTGTTAAATGCACTGGCCGCGATCTCTGCATTTTTCCACGTCTTGGCTTCCCCCTTTGTCCACACGGTTGATTGCTGGGGTCTTTGTTATTTTTGATTGCTCAACATTTAAAATTGTACTGCGTCGCTATCGCTGCCCATACAAATGTGGGTATGTGGGTGCGATTCATCGATTTTCAGCCAAAGTACCCGTGCAGCTTATCGAAAAGTGCAGCAATAGTTCCAGTCTTGGCTACAATCGATTTTACACTCAGATGAAGTTGTTCGAAAATATGCATATCGAACAGAAAAAATATTAATTTCAATGGAATATATTCAATTTCGATTAAATATTTAAAAATTCTTCAGATACAAATTTCAGATGTATCTGTATCTTGTAGTTACGAAAAATTACAGATTATCGCACAAATACATCGGTATTGATATTTTTTAAGGCGACTAGTTATTTGAACGATATATGCATCCATCATATACCATCTCTAATTTGTTAATATTTCTCGCTCGGAAAGGTTGTGGTTTTCGCGGGTTTGACCATTTTTTGTTGTAGTTTTTTTTTGGTTCGGGCTAAGCGGCATCGTTACCTGTCCATTAGCTGATTTTTTGTTGGTGTGTGTGTGTGTGAAAGCGTTCTTGGTGCCAACGCTATACTTTTTATGGCCGAATGTTAATCTTATCGCAAATCAAACTGCGAGCATGAGTCCGCAGAGGAAATTGAATTAAATTTCAGTCTCGCATTCGTACGCCCAATTTGGAACTCTACTCTTAGTGGTCCTGCTGCTGATCCCGCAAAGAAGCAACGATCGACCACAACAATCCATTAGGAGAGTTCCACCACCACCATGCCTGTGAAGACGGTGTCCCGCCAGCAGAGCCAGACGCCCGCCCAGCAGCTGCAGCAGCAGCGGCAGCGGGATGTTGAAAACGGCCTTTATCCAAATATCCCGCCCGAGCGAAGATCGCCGCCCTCGCGTCCACAAACCCTGCGCCAGGACACCATCGACATGGAGGAGATACCCCTCAATCAGGCAATATCGCAGGAGCCGGAGGATCGGCGCAAAATGAGGGAAGTTTTTGACAAGGTACGGATCAGATCACAAGAAAAGAAAACACAGCTAATTGTGCGCTCTGGCTGTTGCTGGGGAATTTCGTAAAATTGCTTAAACCTGGGGAATTTTTATGCACCTGAACCGGCAGATACGATTCTTCTTCGTCTCTCCCTTTACCAACAAATTCTCCATCGTCTTCGAGTACGTGCATATGTGCACGTGTGTGTGTGTGCGTGTGAAATTATATTTTTCTGGTTTTGTTGTTGCCGGCGTTGGTTGCCATTGGTGAAAGTTGGGGAATTAATGAATGAATCATCATCCATTCCATGGCATTGCATGTGGACAAAACTCTTTTTCTTATTTTCCCAGTCTCTGACCCTCAGAGTGACTACATTCGTGGTCCCGCTACTCCTTTCCTGGCTGCCACTCATCTTCGCACCTTGCGTATTTACCGCAAACATACAAAAGCACATACATACATACATACATAGCTGTTTCTTTGATTTTCCCCATTTTGCAATACCCTTCACTTAAAGGAGTATATAAGTTATTGGTGATGCAGTTGCCATGTGTTGCTTTTTGTTATGTTTTCGTTTAAATTGAATTGCAGTTTAATGCATACACAGCAGATTGAACGATTGGTCAATAAACGAGTTGGTTTTTTGTTTTTGAAAGAGTGCAAGAGTCTGCCATGGGATCGATCGAGGTGAAAGAGTATCCAAAATATCAGCCAGCTTTTGCTGCATTCTGTTTTCTTAACATTGATATGGGAGCTAGACAGAGAGAGAGAGAGAGAGAGAGGGTGTTGTCTTATCGCGGACAGCTTGGGTGAAGGGAGGTGAGGCAAAACACAAAAGTGTGTTCTGCCAGTGTGTATGGCTGGAGGGGGGCAGCGAAAGAACCGGTTATAAATTATTGTTTGCTTTGTGTTGAGTTCTGTCTTTGGGTGGTGGTGAATTGTTGTTGCTGTTCGCTGTTCTGTTCTGACGTTCGGGTTTGGCATTTTGTGAGGCGTTAGTCACCTTGACCCACCTCCCTTCTATTTCCACTCCTCGCACCTGTTTGTTGTGTGTGTTTTATTATCACTTCCACAAAACGGATTTGCAGAGGAATTGTCGTCTTTAACCGTTATGCCTGTGCCTCTCGATAGTGCAACAGTTACCGAATGCATAGTCCCGCATTTGTGTTCCAACAAGGTTCAAATTACGATCATTTCCCACAAATTTTCCCACAAACGAGCGAGTAAATTCTTTACAAATGACGAACAATTAAAAATTTGCTGTTGATGATTAAATATTTATGTACTTGAGATTCACTCATTGATTCGCATGGATTTCAGGCAATGCCAAAGAAGAGAAGAGGGAGGGGCGTGGTTCTGTTTTGTTTTCAAATTAAACGGTAAATTGACAGTCACGCGTGAACGTGTTTGGTGAACTGCTAATGAAGATGTGGCTTCTGTACCTAACGGAATTGTGGCTTGGCAAATTCGAAAACAAAATACATATTTTTGTTCTTTTGTCTGGGAATTGGCAATTGGTGCACTCTTCGAATCTTGTGCCACAAAGCTTTTCAGGCCACACCACACCACACACCACTCTCTCCTCTCTCTCTCTCTCAATCTAATCAACCTTCTCCGCCAGCAAACATTCCAGTGGCAGAGTAACAGTAGAAGTAGTAGCAGCCGCCGCAGAAAAAGACGAGGAGTGACGTTCCCTAAGCTTCCGTTCAATGAAGCAATCTATTCATTCCATCAACTAGACACACACACACACACTAGCACATAAATATATATGTAAATATGTACATATACTCGCATAAAACAATTCCTCCATTGTTTTGACCATGACTGACTGTGAGGGTTTGGGCATGACTAACCCTCCAACCCATTCAGCTGTTGCTGCACTTGTTATCGACTTTGATTCTGATTCTGCAAGTTCCCCGCACTCGTCCATATCGACGTCTTCTATCCACAGTCATGGATTCCAGCTGGGGTTGGCAACAGTTTGCTGACTTTCAATGGGATTTGATTAACCTCGTTTCGGCTGCAGCATTCCAATGTGACCTGGTCCTGGCCAGGCCAGGCCAGATCGCGCCATATATGGCCACACTATGTTGCAGTCGACAGAGACTACCGCATTTGGTGGTGTTGTGTCAGCGTTTCCACATCGGTGATGCAGTGTTAGCTTTTTGCTTTTGGTTATGCTTTAACTTTGATTGATTTTCGCTTAATTCCTTTGACTTTCTGTTTGCTCCAGCACGATTCCGACCGCGATGGACTGATTAGCACACACGAGCTGAAGGGGCTCATTTCGGATGGCTATTGCCGGGACATACCCGCCTATATAGCCGAGCAGATATTGCGCCGCAGCGACACGGACAACGATGGGCATCTGGACTTTGAGGAGTTCTACACGATGTCGCTGCATCACAAGTGGATGGTGCGCAATCTCCTGGCCAGATATTGCCGAATGGTGGTGCCGCCGCCCAAGCCACTGGAGGGCGATGAGCCGGATGGTGCCTACGAGAAGCAAATGTCCATCTGCCCGCCGCCCCTCACCATGGTGATCTTTTCGATCATTGAGATCATTATGTTTCTGGTGGACATTATACACTTTCAGTGAGTATAAGCTGCAAGCCATCTGCAAACTGTTCGCTAACATCCATCTCCACCCCCCACAGGGACGATCCGAACCACAACGATCGACTGGGCGAGAGCACCAGCGGGCCGGCGGCGACGCTCTTCATCTACAATCCGTACAAGCGGTACGAGGCTTGGCGCTTCGTCAGCTACATGTTCGTCCATGTGGGCATTATGCATCTGATGATGAATCTGATTATTCAGATATTTCTGGGCATTGCCCTGGAGCTGGTGCATCATTGGTGGCGCGTGGCGCTTGTTTATTTGGCCGGCGTGCTGGCCGGCTCCATGGGCACATCCCTGACGAGTCCGCGCATCTTTCTGGCCGGCGCCTCCGGCGGTGTTTACGCTCTGATAACAGCCCACATTGCCACAATCATAATGGTGAGTGAATCTGATGGTTGGCTCATGCTGTAAATCGACACTAAAATTGCCTTTTTGCAGAACTACTCGGAGATGGAGTACGCGATAGTGCAGCTGCTGGCATTTCTCGTCTTTTGTTTCACCGATTTGGGCACATCCGTGTACCGCCATCTCACCGATCAGCATGATCAGATTGGCTACGTGGCGCATTTGTCGGGTGCCGTGGCCGGCCTGCTGGTGGGCATCGGTGTGCTGCGCAATCTGGAGGTGCGGCGCTGGGAGCGCATCCTCTGGTGGGTGGCCGTCATCTTTTACTTCGCGCTCATGACCACCGGCATCATCATACACATCTTTGTGCCCGACTACTTCCCCAAGCAGGACTACAACTGAGATGCATAGCCTTAAGTCGTCGTACCCTTAGCCCTAGATCTAGATCTAGCATCTACACACGCACACACACACACACACCGACACACACCCCCTCCAAGTGCACTTAATGTGGCAGATGACCGCTGTACAGCACGCACAATGCTTTAAGCCCTGTCCTACCGCTCTACTGGGCCTTGTCTGTGTGTGCGTGTGTGGTGTGCTGCATAATTTATTTTCTTACGACTAATTTTGATGCCCTTTTGCCGAGAGAGTCGTGCCGACTCACTCAGAGACCAACCGTCCATTTAGATGGAGTCTGTATGTACAGATATATACGTATTATATATATATATAACTATATATTCTCGATCGTCATGACGATGCAACGAAGCTACGATTTGAATGCCCCATTTCCCCATTTCCCGTACATCCCCCAACAGAGAACCAAACGCAGCTGCATTTTAATTGTACAATTTGCCTTTTTGCTACTTTTTAACTATTTTATTGAACAATAAACAAACAAAAAAACGGCAAACAAATGATTTTAGATATTTACACAAATTTATTCATTTTATGCCCGGAATGCAAGCTACAAATTGTTGAATTTCGAAGGCATTTTTTTGATTATTTATTAATTGATTAATTAAATATGAAACTCCCTGGTAGTTAATTGAATTAACCATTCGAAATTCATGAAATTATTCGCCAAAATGAATACTCCATCAGATAAAACGAAGGTGAAGCAAAACGAGACCCCTGCAAGAAGAGCTTCAAGGCACGCCAAGTGCCAGAGGACAACAGCAGGAGAAGTGGAGCAACGGCTGCTCCTGTGCCTTGGATTAAGACTGCAGCTACTGCCACGAATGGCTATTAGCAGATCAAACCATATTATCCTTCTCTTGCAGATTCACTCAAAGCAGCCAGAGGTTGCTGCAGCAGAACTCCAACATCATCGCTTTGACCACGCGGTGCTTGTAGAAACTCCAGCTCCAGACTCTCCCCAGAGCTCCCACCCAGTAATAAAGGCAAACATATTTGCAGTGTGTGCAGTGAAAGGTCACATAAATTTTAATAGTTAGTTACCAAAAGGCCAGCCCCAGGTCGACGGTGGACAGTCGACAGTCCAACAGTGCTAAAAGCAAACTCCTCTGCCAGAGTGCGAGTGGAAGGACTGGGGGGCTGTGTGTTTGGCTTGTCTTCGGCTTATGTTTATATATTTACAGGCTTACAGCAATGTTTGTCTCTTTACAAATGCAAAAGCAATGACTATAAACATGGAATAGTCCATGGTTTGCTTCGGCCCAGTTGGCTTTTATCTTTCTTCTTTGTTCTTCATTCCTTTGGAATGGTAAATTATTCTTTTGATTATCTTTCAGTTTGCTTTTACAAGTACAAATTTCGCCATCAATCATTTTGGTTGAAAACAAAAAAAAAAAACAACAAAAAAAATTACATTCTATTCAGTTGTTTGGCTTTGGAGCAAAACTCTTACTTGGTGGTCGATGGACAACATTGAAACATCAAATGTTTGCATCCTTTATATATATATACATTTATATATAGTTATTAGAAACTAAGCGATTACGAGTACTCTTCGTTTATGTTTTATCCTGTGTTGGTTGTTGTGTGTGTGGATTGGGGTGTCTGTCTTGTTGTGCGGTCATTGGTTCAGCGTTTAGAACGCGCCTTTTGTTAAGTTAAATTAAGGGTTTATAGTTGTTGGGGTACTGTTCAGCGACCTAATACTTATTTCTCTTCTTTTCTAGTCCGCGAATTTTTGCAACTTTTGTGATGACTCTCGAAGACTCAGTCTGGCGCTCTCTGGTAGAAGTGGTTCTAGATTCTATTGGTTTGGTGGGTTGATGTGGGTTTCAGTGTGGAAGGGCCAACATTATGGGACTTTTTCATCGGGTGGCAGACGCTCGAGTTGCACTGTCACAGTATGGTCCACGGCCATGGTCACAACCGACGTTGAGCACTTCCCCATTAGCTCGCACATGAACGTTTGAAAGCGCTCAAAGTGCATCCCGACCACACAACTGTTGTGGTTCTTCTCCTGGCAATTGGAAGAGCAGAGATATAACTTTTCACTAGGCTTCATGCCGTGTACTGGACGAGTCACTGGGACCAATGGCACGTTGGGTCTGGCCAAGAACGTTGCTGTTAGGGTTAGGAGCGCCTTGTTTATGACGAGTTTGAATTGTTTCAACTGCGCTTTATTGCGCGTTAATTCCATTACGGCACGTATCATACCGTTCGTTTCATCGTGACACCTTGGTATCAACAACAGCTCCGAGACTGTCTGGCACTTGGCCAGCAACTCGCTAAAGTTGCTGTCCACATCGACGTTGACCAGCTCCAGGCGACGCACGTGACCAGCCTGGGCGAGTCCATGCATGATTTCCTTGATTGGGAAGGACCAAGTTGGATTCTTCTTTTGGTCAATGTCCGTTTCGATGCGGAACGCCTGTAATTTTTTGAGTGTTGGAAGCACCACGTTGCCCAGGCGACGAGCCTCGTCCTCATTCTGGCAGTTGCCCAATATCAGAGTCTCCAGATTGGTCAACTCCTTTAGAAATTGAAATTTGAACAAGTTCTTCACGCCGCGCAGGCTCAGGACACGCAGACGCGTCAGCTTGCCCACCTGGGACAGGCTAGTGATCGATCCATTGGCATCGGTCATGCGAATACGCAGCTCGGTCAGGTTCTCCATCTTGTCGATGGCGCTAAAGCTGAGTTTTGAGCTGCAGCAAATGCCGATCAGCTTCTCCAGCTTGTGCAGTTTACTGATGATCTGTTGCAAGAATTCCGCCTTTGTGCAGTGAGTGCGCACCACGCGCATTTCCTTCAATGTATGCATATGACCGGCTCCGAGGTTCGTTGTACTGGGTATAATGGCGCCCATCATGTCCAGTTCGCGTGTGCCCTTGCGTGCCATTTTGAGCACCAGGGCTGGCCAGTTTTTGACCGTTGTATCGCGCAGCGAGACTGATTTCCACAGCTGAGGGTCACTGGCGCACAAGTTAAACAACTTCGACACCTGCGAGACACTAGCAAGATCCTGAAAAGAGAAGGGTTTCGTTTCAATTAGATTCTCCTCTGTGTGTGCCTTTCGTTCGCTATTTACCTGCTGGTTGAGTGTCTTCATAACGCCCAGCAATATGCGGCAATCGAAGCCTGCGCCAAACGCTTTTGCCCAAGTGTCTTCTGGGGCTGTCTCCGACGATTGCTTACGCGAAGCATATCGATTGGACGAGGCCAATCGTTTTGGCACGATGCTGCGGATGGGGCAAAGACATTGATTCGATTATGGTTATGCTCAGCTGGTTATTAAGGGGTGCATACAGCAATCACTAATTAAACAATATATTCAGCTAATCAGACCTCAAGGGGGACTCACACTTTGGATTGATTTTTGAGCGATTGGTCGCCAGTCATGGTCATCGCCTTCCGCCCACCGATGACCACAACCTCCTGGCCCACATGCAAATCAGTTTGAGTGGCCACTTGGCTGGTGTCGGTGCTGAATAGCTCGGCTGGCGGCATCTCGCCTGGCGGCTCAATCGTCTTAGGGACCTTGACCCCATTGCTCAGAGGGAGCTCCGGATAGCTCTCCTCGCTGTCATCCTCTTCATCGTCTAGTTCCTCGTCCTCGCTGCCATTGACCAGCTCTAAGCTGGATACACAGGTAGCGCGCTTTTGCTGGCTCAAGCTGGCGGCACTGCAGAGAGAAAGGAGGAGTCACGAGTTAGCTGCGGAATGGACAGGGAGGGGCAATAATGTTGCATGCTTACCTGGAGCTGCCGCTTGTGTTGTAATGTCCACTGGATCTGGCACTTCCATTCCTGGCGGCGGCTAGGAGACGCGCATTGCCCTTGACGGCCGTGGTGGAAGTCCAACCCTCAGTGGGAGGGCTGGCGCCTTTCGGCACATTCGGCTTTGACTTGCGTTTGCCTGCCCCAGCCCCAGGTGCCGCCACCGCATCGGCTGCCAGATGCTTCGGCGATTTGGCAGCCACAGATTTAGCCGACGCGGCGGCAGTCGCCACCGATGCGACGACAGTGGATTTGCGACGTTTGCTAACTCCCGCAGAAGCAGCCTCTGGTTGAGATTCGGCTCCCATTGTTTGGCGACGTTTCCGATTCGCCTTCGCGGCGAGAGAATCTGACGCCTTTTCGGCCGCCAGCGATTTGCGGCGCTCCTGCCAAGCGTTATTGAGCTCCTCCCTAGACACGGCCGTGCGGATTGTCTCAAACTCTGGTCCGGCACCCACGACTTGGCCTCCAAAGAGGAAGTTATCGGTGGTGAGGAAACCATCGCAAAGCACCGCTTGAATCTCGCTCATCTTCCGGCACTTCTTGCCCAGGGGCGATGTGTAGACTGCCTGAGCCGACGTGTTCGACCTCTCGCTGGGATTCACCACCTGACGCGTCCAGCCATACTTAAACGGCTCGCGATATATCAAGTCGCTGGCATTTGCCCTCGCCATACTCTTGCGTCGTGGACGTTCAGGCGGCAACGGATCGTCGCCACAAATCAAGGGTTTTGGTGCGATGATGGGTCTAGGACTTTTGTTTGTTGTATTACGATTTCTCTTTTTTTTATTGTTGGTAGCATTTGTCGGGACTGCAGCCGCAGCCGCAGCCGTAGCCGGCGACTTCTTCTCCTTTTCCTTGTTGTCGATGGCGTCGTTAGGCTTATTTACGATTGTCGAATTCGAGCGTGTTCGGATCTGTTGGCTGGAAGCAGAGACAGCAACCCGAGACATACCGGGAAAAACCAAATCCTCAGCCTAGAGAGTGGGGGAGGGACAAGAGGGGTGGAAGAGAAGGTCAAAGGTTAGTGTGTGGTCTCAACTATCTGCGTGTCTACGAGAGCTCTAAGCATTGGTTAGTTATATTTATATTTCTATTTATTTTATGGTTAGTTCTTTTTTTGTTCTTTGCTTTGCTTTGCTTTTGCTTATTTGTAGTTATGGTTAATTGTTTGTCACCACCTTCTGGTCTAAATCTGTTGCTGTTTGCTGCTGACTTTCATTTGTTGTTGCTGCTGCTTGCGGTTCTGGTTCTGGTTCTGAATCGCTTGCGCTTGAAGCCGCAGACGAGTTGTTTGAGTTGTGCTCTGAGGAGTGGCTGCTGTTGCTGTTATTGTTGTTGTTGTTGGCTGGTGCCGTCGGTGAATAAATTGGGCTGGGAGAAGTTGTCGGTGTCTGATGGTTGGTCGTTGTTACTGGTGCTACTGGTGTCACAGGTCGTGCTGGTGATCCAGACGCTACTGGTACTGGAGTCAATAAGTTACTAAACAAGGACGTTGCTGGGATGCAGGTGGTGGTGGTTGAGGTTGAGGTTCCAGTACTCGAAGTGGTGGAGGTGGTGGTAGTAGTAGTTCTTACTGTTGTTGTTGTTGTTAGTTGGATGGAAGGATGGGATGGATCTTTTGCTGTCGGAAGGATAGCTGTCTTCGTCTTCTCCGTGCGGGAGGATGTTGTTGATGGTGATGATGAAGACATCTGAGAGGAAGTCGGAGTGTCTGGCTCCGGGCTAGCCGGATCAGCCAGAGCAGCAGGACCAGCAGCAGCGGCCTCTTCTACTGCTGCATCTGCCGCTGGTTCTGTCTGCTGCTGCTGCTGTTGTTGTTGTTGTTCTTGTTGTTCACGGGGGAATACCCTCAGACCACTCGTGCAAAGCGCCCTGATTTCAGCTGGCGACTGTTGTTGCGGATAGGAGATAGAGGTACAGTGAGAAAGAATATAGAAAAAAACTAACGAAGAAGAAGAAGAAAAAACAAACAAACAAAAATACACCCTCTCTTCTACGGATTTGAAAACGG
This sequence comes from Drosophila subobscura, assembly GCF_008121235.1. Classification (NCBI taxonomy): domain Eukaryota; kingdom Metazoa; phylum Arthropoda; class Insecta; order Diptera; family Drosophilidae; genus Drosophila; species Drosophila subobscura. Next base: position 15,859,689 of record NC_048530.1, on the reverse strand, counting down.
ATCTTTAATTAGTTTCCACTTACCCGGGGATCCTCGTCGGAGTCATCAGCGATTTGGTGCACTTTATCCGAGAGGTCGGGATTTCTTCCGGTATAACCCTTCAAACCGGAATCGGCCGACTCGCGGCGTTCCTTGGGGTTTCGGCGGTTTTTTTTCTTTTTCCCACCGCTCCGTCCATTACCGTTCATCGGGGAGTCTCCATTGTACTGTGGACTATTCGAATCATCTGTCGACATTTCAGGGGCCATTCTATTCGCCCCGAGTAGCCGATTCCTCATGCTCGTATCATTAGTGTCCTCGTGGCGACGGGCATAGGATTTGTCGCGACGGGACTTGCGCCCATTTGAAGGGCCTGGTTGCTCCTCGCTCATTGCGTTCTAGAAAAATTAAACAAAGTTTTTAGTGTTGGTCAAGGGAGGATCACATCAGGCCTCCGCACGCATATGTATGTATGTACATCGCGCTTCGTTTTTGCGTTTGTGTGCGAAGACAGCATGCAAAACGGAACCCTGAAATACATTGGAATTGGTCCGAATCACTGTAATACATGTGCACATTAGCGGCAGCGCCGCGGCAGAGCGTTTTCCAATGTGCACAATTGAAAGGGCTGTGCGGAGCCCTGGTTTATATCCTAATCCATTTCGAATTCGAATACTTAACAGCTAATCTTCTAATATATCTAAAAAAAATTATTTTTCTAATAGCGCACACACACACACACACACACAATCTTCTTCTCGAATGTCCAACGATGCTCATCCCAGCGGCCATTTTTCTTACGACGCGACTATCAGTGCAGCTGTGCCCTTCCCCGACAAAATGAAATGCCGACGAAGTTCAATTTCTACGTTTTGGTGCGTGCCTTCACACACACCACGCCACTACAGTTGAAATTGTGCCCACACACTTGCACACGACATGCATATGTGCACACACACAGGCGCAATTGAGGCGCTCCTCCTGAAAACTGCCGGTTCACGCGTTTCTCAAGCGCAGATGTGCTTTACCACCCTCCCCCCCCTCCACGGACAAGATGGAATGCCGACGAAGTTCAATTTCTAAGTTTTGGTGCGTGCCTACACAAACACCACGCCACTAGAGTTAAAATTGTGCCCACACACTTCCACACGACATGCATATGTGCCCACACACTTCCACACGACATGCATATGTGCACACACACAGGCGCAATTGAGGCGCTCCTCCTGAAAACTACCGGTTCACGCGTTTCTCAAGTGCAGCTGTGCTTTACCAAGTTCACCCCCCCCAACACCGGACAAGTTTGAAGGCCGACGAAGTTCAATTTCTACGTTTTGGTGCGTGCCTACACACACACCACGCCACTACAGTTGAAATTTTGCCCACACACTTGCACACGACATGCATATGTGCACACACACAGGCGCAATTGAGGCGCTCTTCTTGACGCGTTTCTCAAGCGCAGCTGGGCTTTACCCCCCGTCCGACAAAATTAAATGCCGACGAAGCTCAATTTGTGCGTTTTCGTGCGTGCCTACACACACACCACGCCACTTTTCTCGAAATTGTGCACACAAACCTGCGCACGACATGCACATACACGCACACACTCACACATGATTCTGCGTTTCGCGCTTTAAAATTGGGACTAGGGAATACAAAATCTTCTCAGAAAGAATAAACTAAAAAATCAGCGAAATCGCACTCTTAAATAGAATTAGACATTAAGCAATATGCTCATATTCTAGCAATGCGCCTTTTTTAGTTGTACAAATATAGAACCTGCAGAGGAAACCACAGGTTTTTGCATTTGCATGCAGACACAAACCAGACAAGCAACAGATATATTTAAAAGAACAAGTTTAAGTGCTACCCCATCTCTCTGGCGTTTGTTTTGTTTTGGTCGCGCGACTCGTTTGTGGCCCTACAAAACTTTATGCGTACACACACACACACACACCCTACGGCAGAAAACGCCGCTTTTTTTTTAGACAGGCATGGCGGGAATAAATGGACCAAAAAACTACTATGTACGTATTCCCGATGAGTAGGAAAAGAGGTTAAACCTGGTAATTTAACAATTATCTTGCGGACTTTTGCAGTTACAGCCTATTTCGGACAGAGGCCTCGAAATTTGCGCATTCATTTGCGTTAGTATGTGTGTGTGAGACTGCGAATTTGACTGTATGTGAGTGACGCCAGGCCACTCTGACCAGCTGCAAGCCAGACGGAGCTCAAACACTTAATTATCATCGAAAAGTTGTTCTTAAAACTAATGTTCTGTAACATATTTAACTTACCTGATGCTTTACACAAAGTTAGGCGAACACTTGAGCTTAAACGAACCACTTTTTAACGACAGACAAACGCACGGCACGCACCAAGATGAAGAAATGAGTGTGTGAACGCGCAGTTATCGACCATTTATACCGTCGGGGCCACGTAAATATACCAAAATATACCATTGCATCTTCAAAATATACCGTAAATATACCGTAGTCATTAATCAGATTCCTCGATTATGATGTTCTATTTGATATTACCAGCCAGAAAAGACTTTTAACGCTGAACCAATAATTTAATCCGATTGAACAACCAATTTGGCTTATAATAAATACTCCGTTTGATTAGATTATCTAACTTTTGACCTTATATTTTACAAATTTGTATTTGACTTTTTTATTAAAATCACCCCTTATGGAGGCAAGGGAGCTTTGCTTCAGTATGTAAATGTATGTAGCATGTAGAGACACATGTATGTTAACTGATATCATAAACATTTTTGAAAAATGGAAATAGAGATAAGAAATTCAATATTTTTTTGAAAGGGAGAGGAAGTGGAAACATACATAAGTAAATATTAGAATGAGCTTGGAGTGGTTAGGGGTGCAGTTTTTCTATCTATGCAACATATTAGGGGCAAACTCCGATATATTCGCCCGATATTGGAGTATTGTTCTTGTGGCGGCGTTCACGCGTATTACAGTGATTCGTACCAATACCAATATCCAAAGTAATTCTTCGCACAAAAACATCGCGTTCATTGTATGTGTGCCGAGCCTGCTCAGACCAACCCCAACCCGTACTTTCCAACCCACCTCCGATTATCATATCCAGATTTTATGCAATGATTATAAATTATAAAATTTTAAACCTTATTTTAGCAAATTTGGAAATTTTATCTTTCCTTCCTCTCCGGTACTGATATTTAATTTATATTTTTTACTCTTCTTATTCCATAATAAGCAGTTAATTCTTAATTGAAATAATTAAATAAATAAATTGTATGCAATACTATATATTTTCCATATTCCAATATTAATATATTTTATTTGTTTGATATTTAGTTTTTTAGTTGTCTCATTAGTTGTTCAAATTCCCTTCGCAAAGGAAAAGAGCTTTCAAAATTCCCTTAACTACCAAAAGAGCTTTCATGGTGATAAATTTGTACTAAAAATGAAGTTGTCGACAACAGGTAAATACGTCACAATTAATTCCAGTGGCCGAAAGCGAAAGGGAACGTAAGGAATTATTTTTCATATTTTATGGTATATTTTTGAATATGAACGAATATATTTCGGTATATTTTCGAGGCCCTGACGGTATATTTTATAGATAATTTTGCGGTAGCACTGTTGCTATGGTCACACTTTTAATTCCTCATTTTCCAACACCAGCACGCCCCGCTTGCTGTAGTTTTTTTACATTGCACAATTTTTCATAGTATTAAATATCTAGTAAGATTCCCCCTTTCATATATAGAAATATGGCTGGCAATAAAACAATGGACTGCTGTGCACTAAGCCTCGACGAGATCATCGAGCGGCGACAATTGCGGCCCGCCCATGGCGGCCGTTCAATCGACAAAAAATTGTAAGCGACGAAAAAAATGCACAAAAATGGCGTTCTGTTGATTTTCTATAACCCGCTACTCTACCTCTCTCCCTCTCTCCCTCTCTGTGCAGCAATCCAAATAACAACAACAACAAGATGCGAAAACTGGTAAATAAGCAAGCGTTCAAGGCGGGCACAGGAATGGGCGGACCGTCGGACCAACCGTCCGCCTCTCGCACCTATGACGCCCGCAACAAGATCATACAAAAGACACGTGCAAAAATCACCGATGCCCGAGATAAGCTCAACCAGAATATGCGCGAATCCGGCATCGATGCCCGCCAGCTGCTCATTGAACGAAAGAAGCTGCTGCGCCCCATGGAGGATCCCCAAGCTGCCATTTTGAATCAGGGCCTGTCGCGCCTGATGATGGAGCGAAAGAAATACCCGCCAAATGATATGCGCCTACCCATGTCCCTGAAATACACCCACGCGGAGGAGGATGAGGACGAGGATGAGCGTGGCAGGCAGGAGCACATGGGACAGTTTGGCCAGCGTTTGGTCACCATGTCGAATCGTTCGGTCAACGATTACTATAGTCAAAAGGGAGGCGCTTCGGGTGTTACACGCTCCTTCAACTCCAGACTGAATCCCTCAGCCAAGCCGTTTGCGCCGCGTGGCTATGTGGATCACGACAATATGCAGCATCTCGAGGATGGTAAGTGGCGTCGCGTCGCCCACTCGCTGACTCTGACTCTGAGGCTCACTCGTTATCTTTTACAGAGGAAGTCCACACCGCTGTGCATCTGAGTGGCAGCAGCAATGTGCCACCGTCTCGCTATGGCTATGCCAACTTCAATATGAATCGCGATGAGGACGTGGAAATGTCGGCGGCTCCGATGCTGAATAACATTGCCAGCGATCCGTTTGCCATATACGAGACGGCGCGCAATCGGATTGAGCGGCCCATGCTGGGCCAGGCACCGCACATTGAGGCTGAGCCGCAGCACTTCGATCGCAGTCGGCGTCAGCTGGCGGCCACCTCGAATCTGTCCGACTCGTTGCGGGCACGCCTGTTTGGCGGCGAGCCCGACCGTCGCGTCTCCCATGGCATCTATGCCAACGAGAACAAGTCACTGGCCAACAGCGGCTCCAATGCCGCCCCATCGATGATTCTCTCCATGTCCACACGTCGCTCGCCGCCGCTGGGCATGGCCAACAACAAGAAGGGCTACCGCCTGCTGGTGAGCAATCTGCACTCGAACGTGACCACCTCGGACATACGGGAGCTCTTCAGCGACATTGGGCCCATGTACGATGCGCATGTGGTGCGTCCCGGCACCGCCGAAGTCATTTTCAAGATGCTGGAGCACGCCGAAATAGCCGTCGACTCGTACCATCATCGGGAGTTCGATGGCCAGCCCATGCATTGTGTGCTGATCAATCCTCACTCATCCAATCGCTCGGCACACTCGGCCAGGTGAGAGTTGCCACCCCCCCAAATATTTATTTATCACTAATAATTGTTGTAATCCTCCAGCTCACGCACTGTAACCACAAACTCATCCGGCGTCGAGGTAGACATCGACGCTCTGCACTCTGTGCTCTTTCGTGATCGCTGATCGACTGCTGGGCTGATCCACGGACAGACGCCATTAGGAAATTAGTTAAGAACCACAAAAAATTCAACTAAAGACACAAATTTCATCTTTCAGACTCTCAATGCAAATGTGCACAACTTTCGAATGAGTTTCTTCATCAATTCACCCAACACCATGAAGCAACTATAAAGGAGGTCTCGTCGGCAAAAATAGGCAGAACTTGCCAGTGAAAAGTTCGAGTGAAAGGGCTCTCGCTGTAACCTTCCGCATTGACAAGCCCACGAGCACTGAAAATAGGCAGAAGTAGCGAGAAACTCTGCCACCGACGAGCCCTCCTTATAGTTGCTTTGTGCCCAACACAACACCAACACAAGACAAAATAAATAAAATACTTAACTAGACAAGTTGCTAGGCGAAAGACAAAGCGCAGTCGAAGATGATTTTGAGGCACTGTACAAGTGTGGCCGTTGATGCTGACAGATCGCTCCTCTTGTGAAACGATTGGTTTTTTTGTTGTTGTTTAATGTCTTTACATATTACATAAATTTATAATTGCATACAATTAATTCATAATTAATTAAGTAAGTAAGAAAGAGGGGCGCAGTTTGCTGGGTGAGCCATTTGAAGAGTTGCACACAAAAAAAAAAAGAAGATAACTTGCAGATCGTCGTCGTCGGCGGGGCCATATCTAATTGTCCCGTATGCCCGTGCCATAGTTGGCACCACCGGCACGGTTCAGCGCCTCGCGGAACAGGCCAATGTCCAGCTCGGGCTCCACGCCCGCCTGCAGCTCCACGGCAAAGTTCTGCAAAGGGAAAGTGAACTTCAAGCTGTATTTCAACTGCTGCTGCTGCTGCTACTCACATTGAGGACATCCTTGATGATGGCCTTGTCCGTGGACATCTTGGCACGCTGAATGACGCCCACCTCCTGGCCAATCCACGTGAGGAATATGAACTTTTTGCGCTTGGACATCTCGTCGCCCATCTGTATGCGTATGTAGCCGAAGGCCCGCTCCGAGTCACCGAACTGCTGACGAAACTCCTCAAAGCACTGGCCCCGGCCATGGACAATGATCTGTGGCCCATCGAATTTGAAGACCGCCCACTCGGTGTCTGTGAGATCGGAGCGCACGTCCTCGTATGCCTCGCGTATGGCGTCCTTGTCCAGCGACGTTGCCAATGGCATCTGCCAACCAAAAGACACAAAAAAAGGCGTGTGAGTGAGTGAATTAAAGATTATTGAAGTGGCATGAATCATTGCCGCGTTGAGATCGTTGCCGCCAACGCGCTGGGGTTTGCCTCTTTGCCGCTTGCCTTGCTTCATGCTTCAAGTCCAAGTCCCACTATCGTGCCACTGGGTACCAGCGATAAAGACTGCTGCTGCTGCTGCATGTGGCTGTCCGTCCGTCTGTCCGTCCGTCTGTCTGTCCGTCTGTGTGTGTTTTTCTGAATAAATTTATTTATATGGCAAGTACACACTCAAACGGACGGACAGTGGTTACTTTCGCTTTCAGTTTCAGTTTCGATTTCGATTCGGTTTACGTGTCGAGGAAGACGCAACTGAGACACGCCACTCTGAAGTCATTAAAGTTTTTCCCGGATTAGTGCACCCATTCATCCATCCATCCATCTACCCATATCTATGTTTAGACTCTGTCTCTGTCTCCCTCTCTCTGCGATCTTGAGCGCTGTTCGATCGCATTTGCGCGTGTCAATTTGTTGTTGAATTTTCAATCAGAAAGCGGGTCACAGATTTGTCAACTAATCTTTGAATCTGTGCGGCACAAAGAGAGACGTTTGCCCCCCCACCCCACCCATAACTGGCAAACAAAAACTCAAGCGCAGACTCAGGTCTAGAGGCAGGAACATCCAAAATAGACATCGAAATGGGAGCTACAAATTGGTGGGGGAATGAATGGAGAAGCGATTCATAATGCGTTCAATGACCGCGCGACGGCCCGGGCCGGACTTTCGTCTGTGAGAAAAATCAATTAGAAAAGCGCAAAGCGATTTGGGAGGAGAGTTGCAGAAGCAACGGCAAACCTCTGCCCGACAGCAACAAATATTAGAAGAAAAAAATAAAAAAAAAGACGACGTCCAAGCCAAACAATTAAAGAGACTAAAAAAATGATTTAGGCGACGACTTTCACGACGACAACAACGGCAAACGGCGATGAGAACTTTGCGGTGCGGTGCTTGCCGGACCTCACACACAGCGCGGATGGCAGAGAAGTCTCTGCTGAGGCTGAGGCTGAGGTCTGAGAGTGGAATTAATTAGTCAAAAGATGCGAAATGCGAATGCGAAATGTGAATGCGAAATGTGTACGAAAAAGTGGCCAGAGAATGGCCCAAAAGTGAGCAAAGCATGGAGACAGAGACAGAGACAGGGCCGAAAGGCCAAGCTTGTGGGGTTGGTAGACACAATGTTAATGGCTAAAATTAGCCATATCCTCAGCTGATAAGCACGATAGCCAGGCCCCGTCGTATCTCTGATAGCAGGCACTGTGACAACAGAAAGCAAATTAGATCCGATGCGGCAGTGGCAGCAGCAGCAGCAGCGGCAACAGCTGCGACTGCGCTGCTCCACAACAGGGCGTGGCCGTGGCTGATCACTCCAGATATGAAGCGGCCTTATCGCTGGAGGAGCAGGAGGAGGAGGGAGTATTGGTTGAGGGAAGGAGTGCTGAGAGTAGAATTGACGTCTGGAGTGATAAGAGAAACACCGCAGAGCGAAACACACTTGAACAATTCGAATTGATTTACAGCTGGAGGATCGCTTTGCTCCAATTTCACACAACATAAAAGTCAAATCTCTGGGTGCTTTTGTTCGGGGGGTTAGCGCTTAGTCACAGCTGCAAGAAAGGTGAGGGCGGGGGACACGTCATGCACTTGTTCATGTTTTCAGCGATAAATGTTAACACGCTCAGAATTGATTATTGGCTGACGAGCCACAGCCATATACAATGTACACATGTATGTTTGTATACATGAATCTATCAACATATGTGTATAAATATTGTGTGAGGCTAAAGCAGTAATTGCAGCTGGAAAATAAATGCAGCTCTAGCCAAGCATGATGGAAATCGAAGCGAAACTGAGACGGAAGAGCCGCTAATAAATACCTACCCTTGTGCACAGGGTATTAATATACAGCAAACAAAACGTTTCCGCCCCATAAAACCAATACGAGATTATGCACCCAAAGCCACTGCAATGTTGCTAGACTCTCTCCTTTGGGTATCCTTTTATCAATATCCAACACTGGCAGCAGCAGTGGGGGTGGCCTCTGACTCGCACTGCTGACTAACGCACTTCAGATAAGTGACAATTTCGAAGGATTTCGAATGAAACAAAAAGCACACACACATAGTCATAAAAGCGATACAATAATTCGCAGAATATGGCAATGAGAACAGCAAACACTGCCAGAGATTCCCTGAGTCACATCCTGAGCAGGAAGCTAAAAGTTTTCGCCTTAGAAATAAGTTTGCAAACTGCTCACCGATTGGGATTCGATCGCTGCAAAACAATTTGGTGACAAATTGCCGCGAGAACGCAGCAGCGCAGCAGCAGCAGCAGCAATGCATTTCGGATGACGTACTTGCGCAGCAGCAGCAGGAGCCGGCTTCGACTGCGCAGTCGGCGTGGCGGCCAAGCGTTCATTGCCTCTGGCCGGGTCTGCCGCCTGTCGCCCTGTCGCTCCGTTGCTCCGTTGCTGTTCTTTTTTTAAAGTACGCTGCTGTTTCTGTGTCTGATTCGTCGTTGTTGTTGTGCCTTAATATTTCTTCGTTTTTCGGGTTACACACACACACACACACTAGCATATGCATATGTATGTACGCAGCGCATCCATGAAACAAAGGAGCAATCTGTTTTGCTGTTGTTGTTGTTGCGTGAGTCACACTTGCACACGAAGGTGACGAGATCCTCTCTCTCTGTGTGTATGACCAGAATTGGCATGCCAGGAAGCGAGCGAGCGAACGAGGGAGGCCAGCCGAAGAGAAACAATCTTGCATATTCGAATGTTTCCCCTCTCCCACTCTCTCTCTGTGCAACTCTTTCTTTTGCGCTGCCAATGAAAGCTTCAATATTTGATATTGGTTTTACAGCTGAATCTACCACTTGACATTGATAGCAGAAGCCGGCGACGCCGACGCTGTCGCCAACGCCAAACGCCAACCCCCAAAGTTGGCAGTGATGCAGCTGAAAAAGCTAACGACATTGTGAATACATATTCATACTCATATAATGTACATGTGTGTGTGTGTGTGTGTGCTGTATTATTTATTGGCATTGCTACTGACAGCTCACCACCCCCTCACTTCCTCGCTGCCTTGCTTTGACGCATTTGTTTCAATTCCACCCAATTGTTGCGCTTTGTTGGGACTTATTGACTGAGCTATAACCGTAAATGGTCGTCTCCGCCAGAGATTAGCTGCCGCAGAGTGAATTGAAGTGCGGAGAGTGGAGAGTGGAGAGTGAAGGAATTACGCAATTGAAGTGCATGATGAGCGATTCGATCTGCAGAAGGGCACAAACGAGATAGATAGGGGCCTCCTCCCACTGGGCATGAACTCTCTCTCCATACACACACACACACACACACACACACACACAAACAGGGGAACATGCAGTCAGCACAGTCAAGTGAGGGGGCTGCCTGCGATACTACTATTTTGACAGCTGAAAAACGCCGTTATCTACGAAAAGAAAAGTGTTGAACAGCGCTGCCATTGTGGCTAGCAGCCGCCGCCGCATAAACCACATCAATAAGATTCTGATACATGTGTATATGTACATATGTAAATATGTATGTATGTATGTACTATGCATCGACCAAATGTAACTGTAACAAGTGCAGCAGCAGCAGATACAACAACCAGCCGACAACTCGCACTTGAACTTGATACTTGCGTCTGCGGCACGGCACTAATAACGATATGCACACAGACAGAGGGTCAGATGCGTATCTTGCGCGTCGCCCCAACGGCGGCAGCGGCGGCGGCTGCTGCATCCGCCCCCGCATAAGGAGGCACTAAATATATGCATGCATGCATGAGTGTGCGTGTGTGTGTGTGTGTACCTTTTCGCTTTTTGTCTCTCCTTCGTGCCGTTTGGTCGGATCTCGGGTCTGTGGTCTGGGGATATGGGGAACCGGGCCGGTTCTTGTGGACACACCGCCAAAGTCAGAGTTATTTTAAAACCCAACATGCCCCGCCACACACGCACACCAATCGCAAAGAGATACACACACACAGGCAGACACACTCAATCGGTCTGGGCCCAACTTCCAGCCTTTGGGCTGGTCCCGTCCCTCTTCACAATCGCTGTCTCCCATTCTCAGCCTCATTCGCTCTCCCATCTCCCATGTCTTTGCTGTCTCTGTTCTGTTCTGTTCTGTTCTGTTGCCCCGTTTCTTTTGCTCTCTTGTTTCCACATCGAATCTTTTATACATAATTCTTAATTTTCGGTTGCTTGCTTGTCGTTTGCCGCACTTATTACTTTCTGTATACAGTATTTATGTATACATCAATATGTAAATGTACATATGTACATATGTATGCACATTTATGTATGTATAAAATATAGCGCCCTGGAGGACTACAAAGTACTCACCCTTCTCGGCTTGCTCTCCACGATCTGCTCAACCTCGATGCCGTCCGACATGGTGGATTCTTGGGAACTGTGGGATGCTGCTGCAGCAACGAAAATTTGCACGACGAGGGTCCGGTCCGGTCCACTGGGGATGCTGTTGCTGGGACGCTGCCGCTGTGGCTGTCTTTTGTCGGAGATCGGAGAGTTCAACGAATCTCTGCCGGTCGGCGTCGGTCGCTCTTCTGGCAGCTGGGGTCAGGCAAGCGCAGTTCTTCGTCTTCGTCTTCGTCTTCTTCTTCCTTTTGGGGCAGTGCACTGTCAGAGCGTCAGAGTGTATTGTCCCAGTCCGCTGTCGTGTTGCGTTGTGTTGGCCAAAAATTTGATTTAATGCACAGAGTATGGCAAGTGACAAACGAAAACAAAAATATGATTGTAACTATAAAAAAAACAGAGCCAACTAAGGCATCCGAACCGTCCAGCACGAAAAAAGCGAATGCGGGCTGTGCCGGCGTTCGCAACTCCAACGAAGAGCGGGGATCGCCCATGACGAAACTATAAAAGGTGGTCCCCTCGGATGGCGTTCAGTGTGTTTGGCTCTATTATTTTTCAGCGTGCTCGCTTGTTGATGCATTTTTTTCCTTTTACCACCCCCATATTTGCAGCAATAAAATTTGCATTTTTTTTAGAATTAAGAGCCTAAGCCAAACAAAATCTACTAAAATAAGGCAAAATAACTTAAACTCTATCTTGTAATGGGCAACTTTTAAACCCATGCCATCATAGGGTTAATCATCACATGATACTTTCGTTTCACTCACACTTACATAAGTACTACGCAGAACCCTTTCACTCGCAGTTACAAGCAGCATAAAGAGTAGAGACTTTTCCGACGGGACCACCTTACATCGTTTCATCATGGCGGGGATCACCGACGCCAGCGCCAGCGCCAGCGCCAGCGCAGCCGCCAATTGTGTGAGCGAGATGGCGAGCAGCCGCAGCTGATAAAGATTCACGGGCAGAGCGGCAGCGGCAGCGGCGATGGCAAACAGAGAGTGTGAGTGAGTGAGAGTGAGTTTGATCGAAGTGGAGAGGCTAGAAGGAGAAGATTGCCGCATTTGGCAACATTTTTAATACCCTTGCAGCATGGTGGGGTGGAGTAATAAGTAAGTGAATGAGCAACGGCACTGTTCTGCGGGGATGACATCTACTCTTATTGGTTATTTCTCCTGAACTTTAGCTGTCATAGCCACATAATCATTAAGCATCAGATATAAAACCGCTGGACTGGCACTTTTTTAGATGCTTCTACGAGTATTAGTGGCTGACAGCACTTTGATCTTCAAACTAATGTAGTGCATCATTTAACAGAGCCTGCCACTGTTAAGCTTGCAGCTTTCTAACAGAGCTGTTAGCTAGCGCGTTGCACGTTCTGTTAATACTACAATTACTTCTTGCAAATTTGAGATAATATAAAATTGAAAATTAAACGATTTAAGTGACATTTTTACTACGCAGCCCCATCAGAGAGGTAATGCAGTGTCTCTGCACTGACTTGGAACATTGCTTAACAGTTTCCCATCATTTTTGGTTTCATAATATTTAATAATTACACTTAAGAAAGGGCGTTGCCACGCCCATTTCATCAAAATACCTTTCTGCCAATAATATGAACTAATACAAAAGGTGGTAAAATTCCCCCAAGTGCCGCACATGTTGCTGCAGCATGTTGCTGTGGTGAGTTTTGAATGCTGCCAGGCGACGCCCATGAAGAAATTATATAAGGGGGGCCCGTCGGCGAAATAAGGGAAACGTAACAATGCTGTCAATAAGTGCGAGTGACACTCTTCGCTGTTAGTGTGAGTGAAACGACAATGGAGTGTGCTGATTAACCCTTTGATGGCATGGGGTTTAAAATTTCCCCTTGCAAGGAAGGGAGTTGAAGTTTTCTTCTATATTTTGATTTAATCTTAGTTCTAAAATAAATTGAAACTTTCTTGCTGCAAAAAATAAGTTATCATATGGTGCGTAGTGAAGGGTTCATTTATGCGAACAAAAATTTGTCCGCGCCCAACCTTCCGCGTCGATAAGCAAGCGCTGAACTCTAAGGGAAATGACACGAGGAACGCAGCCGATGACGGGCCCTCCCTATATAATTTCTTCATGGCGACGCCCGCGCAGCATGTTGCTGCCACGACGTGGCATACGAAGGAGGAGCTAGCAACGCCAGTCAGTTGCCCACGATAACGGTAAACGGTAAGTTAACGTAACGGCAGGCCAGGACGAGCGCTTTCGTACTCGTCCTCCTGAATCAAAGTCGCGTATTTAACCCGTTAGCCGTTAGCCCGGTGCCAGTCCGCGAGTCCCCACCCCGAATTTCTTTTTTCTGTGTGTTTGTGTTTGTGTGTGTGTGTGTGGTGGGTGGGTGATCCTCTCAGCCGGACAATGCTGCTGTGGCATCGCTTTGCCGTGTGATCGCGTCGCGCTGCGATGTACAGCTACAGTGCGGAGGATGCTGCCCAAACGGCCATGGCAGCGGCGGCTGCGTACAGGGCGCTGCTCGACTACTACGCCAATGCGCCCAGTGCGGCGGGACATATCGTTTCGCTGACTGTGCTGCCCTACAACGGCACTTCCCCGTACGCTGGCAGCAACAATAGCAGCAGCAGCAGCAGCAGCAACAACAGCAACAGCAGCGACAGCGACAGCAGCTACGATAATGATGATGGCACGATCCGCAGCTTTGGCGACACTTTCGGCTCGGGCTTCGGCTCAGACTTCGGCTCTGGCTTGAGCTCTGCCTCTGCTGCCAGTCCCAGCGCCGCTTCCATCAGCAGCAGCGGCGGCAACGGCAGCAGCGGCGGCAGCGCGACAGAGATGCCCGTCTGGCTGATACCCAGCTACAGCGTGATTCTGCTGTTCGCGGTGCTGGGCAATCTGCTGGTCATCTCCACCCTTGTGCAGAATCGTCGCATGCGGACCATCACGAATGTCTTTCTGCTGAATCTCGCCATCTCGGACATGCTGCTGGGCGTGCTCTGCATGCCCGTCACACTCGTGGGCACGCTCCTCCGCAACTTCATCTTCGGGGAGTTTCTCTGCAAATTGTTTCAGTTCTCGCAGGGTAAGTTTTTGGGTTCTGCCCTCCGTCATAATCCTTTCTTGGCCGCAGTGTCAAAAGTTGCTTCAATTAGCTCAAATTATTCACGCATAAGCGAAAGGGAATCACATGTGTGTGTGCCCGTGCCTGTGTGTGTGTGTGTGTGTGTGTGTGCCTAGCAGCGAAGGGGGAAACAAAAACAACAAGTGGTCCGTGGGCGCTTACCCCCTTCAGGCGCTGCCTGGCCAAGCATCCCCCAAATAATAATATTGGAATTTGTTATTGGCAGTTCGGGGAGTCCATTTGGGCGCCCCATTACATAACTTCAAATCAAGCAATTGTCTCGGCCCGCACCAAAGGCAGGACAAAGGCTCTTCGTCCTCCGTTTGAAGCTATTAAAAAGACATTTGCAGCATGACGGCAGGAGCAGGAGCAGGAGCCGGAGCCTCTGTAATGTAGAGGCTGTAGACAATTAGGAGAGAGCTGCTTACAGGCCATGTTTATGATCTGGAAGGACACTGTGTCCGAACCTTAATGGCAATTGCTAAGCAGAAGTTGTGGCAGACACACGGAGGGACAGAGAAAGATTTAATCACGAGCCATGGAATGTGGCGGATCTGTCGCTGTCTGTGCCATGTTTCTGCTGCTTTGGGATTCTAATCCAATTTCGCAGAAACAAAAACACACACACACACACACACACACACACACACACAGGCGGTGACTGCGTGACGTGGCGTGGCATACTTTTGGGGGGCATCCCAAATCCATTGCATACTTTTGCGCGCGAGCTGCGAAATTAAATAACAATTCCTGAATGGTCCGTAGGCTGAGGTTGCAGCTGCAGAAATGATATAAAAACACAAAACAAAACATGACAGCGAACAAGAACCAGGCAGAGGCGGCAGGACACGCACCTGGCAGCAGGCTGACACAAGGAAAGAGAAGGAGCGGCAGGCAGGCGGCTTTGCCAGCATTACCAGTGGAGGAGCAGCAGGCAGGGGCAGGCAGGGGCAGGGCGGAGACAGGACCAGGCAGGGATAGGGTAAAGGCGAAGCACAGGACAAGCCAGGGACAAGGCAGGTGGCAGGACACAGCACAAGGACATGGACATGGACATGGGCATGGACTCGACATGGAACAAGCAAACATTACACAACGGCTGCGGCGTGTGGCAAGTGGCGCACAATTATAGCAACACAAAAAGCAAAATTCCATTCGCCTAATGGCACTCCAGCCACCAGGTGGAGTTGAGGTTGAGGCTGAGGCTGAGGCTGGGACTGAGGCACACTTGAAAAAAGGGCAAAGATAGAGACAGAGACTGAGGCTGAGGCAACTACACAAAAAAACTGTCACTTTGGGCTGGAAAACGGTGCGTGGGTTTCGCATTTGAAAGTCAAGGAAGGGGAGGGGAGGTGTGGGGAGGGGAGGGGCTTGATAGCGCTTAAGTTACGGCCAGTTGCCATGGGCCAATATCTTGCAGCGAAACTCTTCACGGCGTCCTGCTGTGCCCACTCGCTACTCGCTGCTCGCTACTCCCTCTACTCGCCACTCGGCGGAATCCTTTCGCCCTCCCCTTGGTAACGCTTCAGGCTGGCATTCCTGCTGCCCCACGCCCTGGCAACACACTCTCCTGTGCGTTTCTACTTGCCACAAAATTGCTGCTGAAATTTCAGTTGAAAAACCAAAATGTTGATAAGCCACTCGGCGACTCGTTGGGTTCTTGCGGCCCAGCAGCGTGTGCAAACAACGAATTATTTGCTGCATGATTTTCATTTTCATTTTCACTCTTGTGGCAAGGCAACCAACAGTATTTATGCCACACAAAAAGAATCCAGGCAGCAAATATGGTTGGGTCGTGGTGCGGCTGCGTCCTGTTCCGGCATAAACTGTAGTTAGCTGGCTGGCTTGCAGGCACCACCCACAGCTATAAGTAGCCAGAGTGGGCGTGTGCACCTGGCCCATTGAGCTGTTAAACATGTGGCAAGTGCCACAGTCAGAGTCACAGTCGGGGCCCACTGTGGACTGTGGCTGCCACACCATTTGCGTAATGAGAAACTCCGAGAGGCAGCGACGAGCCCAGCACTTAGGCCTCAAGCCTGCTCCTGCTGCCTGCTGCCTCGTGCATTGTCCAGTGGCAGCCCGAAACTCGCCTTCTGCGATTTGTTTACGTTCAAGTTTTTTAATTAATAATTTCAAGCGCTGCCAGCGGAGGAACACTTGAAATATCACTGGAAGCCTGTGCCAGACATGTGTGTGCCACATGCCACATGCCACATGCCGCATGTGTGTGTCTGCTGCAGTCAGGCGCTGAGGCGGAAGCTGAAGCTGAAGCTGAAGCTGGAGCCTATCTGTAGCTTGGCTTAGCTAAGGCCAAAAAGTTTTCACATACTCCTCCGCCTGCTGCCGCCTCCGCCTGCTGCCGCCACGCACTTGCGCCCTTTGTGACCCACCTAGCAGCCACTTTGGAGCACTTAATTTGATAAGAAGCGAAACGCCACGCCACCCGCCCCCGCTTTGTCGAGTATTTTGCTGAACTTTGTTTCGCTTTTAACTTAAATAGAATTTTTGTTCGGCTGGCAGCAACTCTGATTTTCGTTTTTGTGGCAGCAAACTTTGCCGCTGGCAAAGCCGCACGGCACCACCCCCGCCACGCCCACTTACAGCCTGCCTGCCTGCCTGCCTTCATGTTTGTGGCTTAGAATGCTTGCACTCTGCGAGCTGAATCATTGAATTTAAATGAGTTGCCACACAAAAGTTTCCTTTCATTTCGCTTCGCTTCGGATATTGAATTAAACACGGAGGCTGGAGAGCGAAATTCAGGCATTGAAGCCTCTGCCTCTGCCTCTGCCAGGACACTCTGTTAAGTGTCTGTCGATGTCCCAGACAAGTTGTCAATCAATTGGCCTGCCAGGGAGTGCACTTGCCACTGCGGCCACAGCTCAGTTTTCTGCTGCAAGTTGACACTTTCGATCATTTCTCAGAGCTGTCTCCTGGCAGTTATTTAAAAGCGAGCGAGGCGCGAGGCAAACGTGACAGCTGAAGCAGCTGAAGCAGGAAGCTGGAAGCTGCTGCCTTTGCCTTTGACTTGGATGTGACTGCCGCCGCACGCACGCACGCACGACTCTGTACATATGTCTGTCCGTCCGTCTGTCCGTCCGTCTGTCCGTCCGTCTGTCCGTCCGTCTGTCCGTCCGTCTGTCAGTGGGCTCATCGCCTCCATGTCTCCGCCTGCTCCTCGAGCTCTTCCTTTGCCCAATC
Organism: Drosophila subobscura; assembly: GCF_008121235.1. Classification (NCBI taxonomy): domain Eukaryota; kingdom Metazoa; phylum Arthropoda; class Insecta; order Diptera; family Drosophilidae; genus Drosophila; species Drosophila subobscura. The sequence goes on along the minus strand of NC_048530.1, from coordinate 15,842,320 downwards.
GACTGCTGGGCAGCAGCAACGAGAAATGTGTGCGGTCCAGCCACCCCGTTGCCAGTTCCGTTTTATTTGCGGCAATCAAATTTTATCGCCCAACTGACGCTTATAAATTCCGGTCTGTCAGAGTCGCATATTTATGCTGGCAGTTGCCGCGAGGACGAGGCGGCGTGTCGTATGCGTAATATGCAGCACACGTCGCCCACTGCCACTCGGGCTGTGGGGGGACTGCTGGCTGGGGGACTCCGCACAAATCAAATTCAATCAGTTTGCCGAAAAGAGAGAGAAAAACACTGAATCAGCGGGGGCTTAGGGGGGAGCAACAAATTGAATTTTGTGTGCGAGTCGCTTGCCGCTGCCCACGCAGAATCCACACACACACACACACACACACACACACACACACACACACACACGCACAATGGCAGCGATGTATGTACTTATGTATGCAGACACATGTTTACATATTTTTGTACATTTCTTGTACATTTTGTTGGCTGCGAACTTTGAATTTAGTTGTCAAGAAATTGCACAACTGCCAGCCGAAAAATCAATCAAACAGAAGCTTTGCGCCACCGAACAAAAAAATCAAACACGTAGCATGTGGCATGTGGCATGTTAGCCGTTTGTTTGTTTTAAGCCCAAAAGCGACGCGCGCCCCGCACGTCAATCAAAAGGTAAACTTCAATTTTGAAAGAGTTAAAACGGTGCCACAGCCAGACAGGCGCCGTCCCACTTCCCGCTCCTCCTGCCGGCACGGCTGCTGCCCCCTGTGATGCAAACAAGCGGAACGAGGGGAGGGAGGGGCCATGGCATGGCAGGGACATCTCTTAATATGCAAGGGAAGCAGCAGCAGCAAGCAGTGCCACAACAGCAAGCAAGCAAGCAGTTCCAAGCAGTCTTCATGCGCTCTCCCTCTCCCTCTCTCTCTCTCTACCTTTTGCAGCCGCCTCTGTGGCCGTTTCCTCGTGGACTTTGGTGGCCATCTCCTGCGAGCGCTACTACGCCATTTGCCATCCGCTGCGCTCACGCTCCTGGCAGACCATCAGCCACGCCTACAAGATCATTGGATTCATCTGGCTGGGCGGCATCCTCTGCATGACGCCCATAGCCGTGTTCAGTCAATTGATACCCACCAGTCGGCCAGGTGAGTAGCGGACTGGACGGACTCCTTGAAGGCACTCTCTTTCGCTCTCTCTCTCCCGCGCACGGCAGGCTACTGCAAGTGCCGCGAGTTCTGGCCGGATCAGGGCTACGAGCAGTTTTACAACATTTGGCTGGACTTCATGCTGCTGGTGCTGCCGCTGCTGGTGCTGTGCGTCGCCTACATACTCATTACGCGCACACTCTATGTGGGCATGGCCAAGGACAGCAGCCGCCTGGTGGCCATGCAGCAGACGCCACCACCAGCTGCGGCAGCAACGATCGGTGGAGCGACAGCTGCTGCTTCCAGCAGCAACTGCGTTCTGCTGCTGACAAGCCAACCCCTGGCCACCGCTTACACAGAGAGCAGCAACAACAACAATGGCACAAGAGCAACAACAACAACGACAACGACAACGACATCCCCGCAACAGCTGATCGCCACCAGCAGCACCACCACCAGCAGCACATTGACGACAACGACGACAGTGACGCTGGCGAAGATGTCATCGCCCAGCATGCGCATCCACGACGCTGCGCTGCGCAGGTGAGCCAAAGTCCCGCTGTGCACTGCTCAACACTGCTTGCTGACTGCTCTCTCTCTCTCTCTCTTCAGATCGAACGAAGCCAAGACGCTGGAGAGCAAGAAGCGTGTGGTCAAAATGCTCTTCGTGCTGGTGCTCGAGTTCTTCATCTGCTGGACACCGCTGTACGTGATCAACACGCTGAGCATGTTCATTGGACAGGCGCTGTACGAGTACATTGACTACACGTCCATCAGCTATCTGCAGCTGCTGGCATACTCCTCCAGCTGCTGCAATCCGATCACCTACTGCTTCATGAACGCCAGCTTTCGGCGAGCTTTTGTGGACACCTTCAAGGGCATGCCCTGGCGGCGGGCAGGCGCGGGCGCGGGTGCGGGCGCTGGCGGCATTGCGCTGTCCGCCAGCCAAGTGGGCAACAACAATGCGAATGTCAATCCTGGCCTAGCCATGAGCATGACCAACTGGCGCACGCGCTCCCGCCACGAGCCACTCAACTCGGTGGTGCACACGAGCAGCGCCGCAGCCGCAGACAGTCCCAGGCTATAAGCTTGCGGGACTAATGTAAATATGTACATGACGGGAGAGCTCCCTCTCCTTTTTTTTGATCTAGTACTTATCGTAAAGCAGTGTAAAAATTAGCACATATTCGCTATCTATTGGTGTTTCAGAAATTCTTCCTAAGGTTGCAGCAAAAATAAAACGGAACTCAAACTCAAACGCTTAAATAACAGTTCAACAATCAATTCATTTGGTACGTTGCGCAGTTGCATTTTGCTTTGTGCTTTGTGCCGTGTGCATGCGAGTGAGCAGATCTTAAGCAGCGCAGTCGGCTCAGGCAGAGCGTTTGAGCTTCGTGTGTCCGAAACGCAGCCGCAGCGGCAGAGAAACAGCTTCGTGTGTCCGAAACGCAGCCGCAGCGGCAGAGAAACAGCTTCGTGTGGCCGCAGCGGCAGAGAAGCAAGAAACGTTTCTGCGCTTCGTGCCTGTTGTTTGCTGCTGCAGCGGCAGAGAAGCAAGAAACGTTTCTGCTCTTCGTTTGTGTTGTTGGCGCATGCAAATGCATTAGAACATGCGAGTGAGCGTCTGCCTGCGTGCCGATCCCCTCACCACCCGACAGCTGAACCCCAAAGCAGGTAGCAATGTGCCAAAGAAAGCCCCCTCTCTCTCTCTCTGCAGCTTACTCTCCTCCTGTGCGACTCTCTGCGAGCTAAATGGATGACGTAGATCCGTTATGAAGGTACATTTTTCGTTTCGTGTCTCTTGTGTGTGGCTGTCCGCTTGCCGTTCCCTTGGTACAGTGGATATTCGATATAATCAGTAGAAATATTTTGAATCTGCTCAGTTTTTGTTGCTTTTGCTTTTGATGTTTTCGACTCTATATATGTACAATATTTGTTCAGTTCCAATAAGCATCTTAACTGCAGGCACTGTGAAAAATCAAAAGGACAAGCCGCTTAGTTGGGGCCCACGGCGCAAGTGCTTTTTGCCTGTCAATTGTAGAGGGTCGCACTTGAGTTTGGGCTGTGGTGCGGCAGGGGGGGGAGTCACTGTGGACTTTAACTCTTTGCCCCCCTGCCTGCTCTGCCTCTTTGCCTGTAAGTAGCCAGTCACCTCGCTTCGTCGCCTTGTCGAGTGGCAGCGGTGTCGACAATTAGAGCTCTCCACAGTCATGGCTGCTGCTGCTGCTGCTTCTGCTGCTGCTGCTGCTTCTGCTGCTGCTGCTGCTTCTGCTGCTGCTGCTGCTTCTGCTGCTGCTGCTGCTTCTGTTGCTGCTGCTTCGAGTACGCTGTCAGAGCTGATTATTTCCATCTCGAGTGGAAGTACTGTGAAGCAGCCCACGTCCACACGGACTGCCCAGGAATAGGCACTCGAACTGCCACCCAGCCTCTGCCCATTGTGCCCAGACTCTGCCCTTCCTTTCCCTCCGTTCCTTCCTCACTGCCCGCTCATCGCCCTGGGCCACACTTTGATTTGATTTCGGTGTTTGTGGAGTGGGAAAGCAACGAATGTAAATATCATAATTTCAACTAGTTCTGGCATAAGTTCTGCATCGAAAAGCGATGCCCAAACGAAAGACAGAGAGAGAGAGAGAGAGAGAGAGCCAAGAAACTGTTGTCGCCTGCAGAAATGTGCCACAGAGCGCCCGGACCTCAGAGCAGGTCGTTAAGCAAAGAGCAGCCAGGAGCTGCAGGCTCTAGCTCCTTGGGCCAACTTCTATGTGGAAGATGTATGACCATAAACGAGCTGTTGTCAGCCCGAGCAGCAGAGAGAGGGAGAGAGAGAGAGAGGGAGAGAGAGTCTGCTTGGTGCTTTAGTTAATTTAATTTATGGCAAATATCCCCTGCGCTCCATTCGCATAATCAAGCAATGCCGCAGCCCGCGTGCCTCTCTCTGTGTGGCCCCAGCAAATTGGCAATGCAAGACGCAGGACTCCCACCCCTCCCCGCCAGGGCGTGGGGGTTGCAGTTGTCTCGCGTCTCGTTGAGGATTTATGTAATTTATTTGATACGCTCTCTCTCTCCCTCTCTCTCTCCAGCGCCTCACATGTGGCTCCGCCGCCACGCCCCAGCAGGCAGGGAGGCAGGGAGGCGGCAGAGGCTGATGGCTCCTCATTGTCCTCATTGTGCAGCGTCGACAAAAACTTTCACAGCTCTTGGTTTTGATGTACACAAACTGGAAGGAGAGGCAGAGGGATAAGCACTGGGATGGGCCCAGGGACGGGGCCTGGCAGAGGCTCAGCCTGGACAGCACTTGGGCAGAGCAGAAGGCACCCTGCGAGGCCTTGACAGCTTCTTGTGGCATTATTCATGGCATATCGGCATGGTCGGGCCACTTGCCATAGTTTCGTGCCACACACATATGCCGCAATGCCGCAATGCCGCACTTCCAGGAACAACTCATTAGTGGGTGAGTGGATTGCCGGCTGGATTGTTGCCATTAGCAGCAGCGGCAGCGGCAGCCCGAACCTTCCACCTGAACTTCAGCTTGCCACATGCCACATGCCACATGCCAATAAACTCAACACTGACTGAAAGTGAGCCAAAACAAGACGAGACTCAATGAGAGGCTCTTGTCAATTGCTCATCAAATATGCACGACACGCGCCCAACCTGTCCGAGGAGCAGCAACAGTATCCAAGCCAGCCACAGGCAAAACACCAAGCGGAGAGGCCAAGCGGCTGCTCCATTGATGATGGAAGAGGGAGGAAGTGGCTGACCGACAACCCCACGCTGATGATACGGAGGGGCTGTCCCTGGCTGTCCATGGCTGGCAACTGCCCGCCTCGGGCTGTGGCTGTGGCTGCCTGAACAATCGAAGTCGCACGCAAATTTCACTTGCCAGCATAAGGATCGGCACGTGCACAAGTCCTGTGTGTGGAGTCCTGCTGCTGTGTGTGTGTTGTGGCTGAACTGAATGAGATTTGAGCATATAAAAAGCTGATTAGAGCCCAAGGGCCACATGAAGCCAGGTACTGGGAAGGCGCACAAAACTGTGACTGGAACTGTGACTGTGACTGGGTGGAGGACTGGCGAGAGGACTGTGGAACTGAGCGCGCTAAGCGACGCTGCTCAACAAGCGACGACAGCGATTAAGCCACCATGAAAGCAGCAAGAATGATGCCTTCATCCTTCGCTCATCCTCCGCCCACATCCTTCGTGCGTTTGTCTCTCTTTTGGTTGGCTAATTGTGCGTGGCGTCATCAGTCATGGCCAGCAGTCAGAGCAGCAGCAGCAGCTCTAAGCCACAAATAACTCTGCCAAGTGGCAGCTCAGTCTATTCATAATTCCAGCGGCTGCCCCACAGATACTCCTGCACGCTGCCCCCTGCCCCCTGCCCAATGCCGCAGCAACAAATGACAGGATAATCAAATCGAAGTGCCTGGCTCCTGGCCCCTGGCCATGATGAAATATTCATAAACAGCGCCTCGAATTATGGTGCATCCTTCGCTGTCCGCTGTCCGTTAGCCACTGTCCGTTGTCCGCTGTCCGTTAGAAACTGTCCGCTGCCTGCTGTCCGTTAGCCACTGTCTGCTGTCTGCTGTCCTCCACATTTCATAATACCTCCTGGGATATTCACTTGACAAATGACCCTGCACCACGAGGAGGAGCGCAAATCGATGAATCTATCAGTGGCAGGACGGGGCGTGGAACGGTTCCCCGCTTGTTGATTGCCGCCACCAGCCCGATGGGAGGCTGGAGGCTGCTGCCACGCCACAGACCGCAGCGACAAATACTTATGGCTGGCATCAAAGTTTAGCCAAACATTTTGCAAGGCAGTGAGCGAGAGAGGGAGAGCTGCCCCCTCGTGCCAATGCCATTTGCCGCATTCTTGATGCTTCGCTAATTTACTTTTATCTGCCGCAGCATGTTGAGTGCCCCCGCAACTTGCAGCGCGAAGTGCGAAGTGCGAAGTGGAGTGGCATGTACACAACTTATGATGCCGCTCGTGGGGTTGCCTCTCCTCCTGCTTGTGCCGCTGCTGCTGTCTGCTGTCTGCTGTTTATGGCATTGACGTGCTCTTTCCTGTGAAACAATCTTCTGCACATCTTTCGACGACAGGCAGCGGGGATTATGCAAAGCCACAGCCTAAATAATGCCACGCCTAATGTCCTTGTGCTGCCGACACCAAAGCAATTGTCGTGTCCCAGCTGGCACTGCCTCTGGCTCCTGCTCGTTACATGCACATGCCTCTCGGCTCGTTTCTAATAATAAATATTTGCTCAAATAAATGTCATCAAATGGCAAATGGCACACCGCCCGGACCTCGCTCGTTCAGCCATTTAATTGAATTCAATTGGAAAATGCAGCGCCCGAGCGGCGCCTCGAATGACACGACGGAAGACACCCCACAGGCAGGACAGGCATCCTCCTTCGCCACAGCGGACATTGCTCTCCGCCTGGCAGCTGCTGCTGCTCCTCCTCCTCCTCCGCCTGGATGCTGCCTTTGTGTGCCAGCAAGTGGCCGCAAGTGGACGCGCTCCTCGGGGGGGCATCCACGCTGCTGTCGCATGCAATTTGATTCGCATTTTGTTGATTGTGCACTTGATTTTTTGGGGGCAGCAGCGGCCGCAGGGGCGGGGCAGCCACAGCGTCAATGAGCGGACAAACTTCCACTTGAGGGAACGCGCCGATTGGATTTGTCGCCGTATTTTTAATTCGAAAACCCAACCAAATGGAAGGCCACCAGCGGCGGCATGTGAATCCCCCCCCTGAATCCCGCTCCATACATTTATTACGCATACGCACCGCGGCACGTGCTGCAGTTATTTGCTTAGAGAAGTGCCAGCTGAGGTTCCTGAAGCTTGCTGCCTGGCTGCAGCTTGCCACTTGTCAAAGGAAACACGCACACGAGTAGATGCCAGCGGGGCAGGCAGCCGCAACCAAACTCCAGTCAAAGTCAAAGTCAAAGTCCACAAAATAAATGAAATTCCTGCAAGACAGAAAAATGTGTGGCGCCAGGATGAAGTTGCAGGCAACAGCCTCAGCCTCAGCCTCCGCCTCAGTCTCTGCCAGTTGCAGCTTCAGTCCCAGTTCCAGTCCCAGTTCCAGTCCCAGTTCCAGGTGTGTCTCTCTGCCTGCAGGAACTCTCTGCTTTCTGCAGCTAGGAATCAAAAGGTGTGCCACCAGTTGGGAGCCTGCCAAACGCCTGGGGGCACGCACATAGCGCCAGGAACTTTGTTTGCTCTTTTGCCGATTTTGTGCTCCGTTTTTTTGTTGCCTTTTTTGTTGCTTTTTGTTTAGTGCCTCGCTGTAGGCCCAGGCCCAGGCCCAGCAAGGGGTTCAGTTGATGGCTTCTTGGACAATGTTTTACAGCGTTTTTATGTGCCGAAAAAGTGCCGAAAGTCCACCGATGCGGAAACGACAAAAGAAGGCAGCAAGAAAGTAAAAAAGAAGCAAGCAAAAAATCGACAAAAAAGCAAGCAAAAAATCAGCGGAAACAGCTAGAAAAAACAGCAAGCAAACAGGCAGCATTTTTGGCCATTTTGGGGCCACAATTTTGTTGTTTATTTAGCTCAAGCCTAGGGCTCAGTGCTGCCCCCTGCCCCCTGCCCCGCGCGAGTGTTGCATTGCTGGCAGTAAGCTGGAAACCGTTGACTCGGCCACTTCTTGTTGGCATTTGTCACAGTCCAGCGATTGCTTTGTGCGTGCCGTGGCAATAAATCAACATCAAAATCAGCAGCACAGCCAGCAGCATGCAACAGTCCAGCAGTCCAGCAGCAGCAGCTTCCTGCATCCTCATCATCATCGTTCTACGCTGCTGCTTCATATTTTTCATTTTCATTTCATCTGGCGCTGGCGCTGGCGCTGCCGCTTCCGGGACTTCCTGTCCATTTTCATGTGGCTGCTGCCACTTTAAGGCCCACATGTGTGTGGCAGGAACTTCAACGAGCAGCGGCAGCGGCAGCACTTACTCGTTACTCGCTACTCGCTACTCGTTACTCGCTACTCGTTACCAGGTACCCACTCTCACGTTGTTGGCAATTAATTTGTCGACAAATCCCCGCCATGACATATCAATTTGCTGGCCCTAAATGCGGCGCGGGTGATGATGCCCGTCCGTCACACATAAGCCCCACCTCCATGCGGGCGCCAGGGGCAGCCTGGAGGCCTTGTCGACTGAGATTTGGCCAACTCTGCGCACACAAAGGACTCGCTCTCTGCCTTCTATTTATTACATTTACAATCTAATAAATATTTGTGCAAAACACACAACAAAAAGAGCAGAAAGAGAGAGTCCGTTGGTCCTTCCTTTGGTGCCTCTTTGTTTCTGAGTTGTGCGCGGCATTCAAGCGGTAAAACCAAGCGAAGCGACGACAGCGAAGATTAGGAAGAGGTGGCCAAAGGGCAGGGGGGGGGGGGAACTGGGGCAGAGTGGACAACGCCAGGCGGCAAGTACAGTCAAGTAACCTTTCGCCTGGGTCATGGAATGTTTATTGCTTTGTTTGTCTAGCTGCCACATGCGTCGCTTGCCCCGGCGTCATTTCACTTTTTTAATCGAAATGAAAGCAAGAAGAAAGGACGCAGCTTGAACTCAGACTTAGGGCAGTTGCTGGACACTTTTTGGCAACAAAACTAAGCTCAAGCCTGGCCCTCCAAACTACAAAATAAAAACGCACCAAAAAGAATTGTTGCTTGCAGTTTTTTCCAGCTGCAGACCAGAGTCCAGAGAATCAGAGTCCCAAAACCCAAATGAAAATGAATCTTAAATAAATGGCAGGGTGGGGCGGATGGACTGTTGATATTTTTGGCTGGTTTGATTGATGTTTGATTGTGGGTTTGTTGTGCCCAAACTATAGCAACAGCTGATGGAAAATGCTGCTGCTGCCGGTTGCTCCTCTGCTCCTCTGCTCCTTTGCCCCTTAACATAACGCGTCGCACTGTCAATTATTGTGCGTGGGAGCAGCCTGGCATCGGAGCTCGTCGCTTAATTGGCTTGTTCTCCACACGTGTGTAAGGCGCACCGCCTGCCCCGTGCCACCAAATAAAACTCGGCAATGATTGTGTGTCAGCGTCAGAAGGAGCGCTTGAATGGAGAGTTTCGTGTGCGTTGTTATGCGTGTGGGAGTGGGGGAGTGGCAGCCAGACAACAAATATGCGAATTTGATTTTAATAAAAGTGAAAACGAGCGGCAGAGTTCTTCCGCCAGTTGTTGCCCCAACCCCCGCTCCATTGGGCCAATTATGGCCCAAAAAATTACAAACTTGTTTTGCACATTTATGGCGACAGCTGGCCTTGACTCCGCCCCCACCCCCCACCCACCTGGCATTTGATTTTAATTAAACTTTTGCGAGTTCCGTTCCATTCCACTTCGTTCCAATATCATGCAGAAGTGCTGGCCCCAAACGGAACGTGGAACGTGGAACCCAGCGCTGCTTTGGCGCGGTTTATCAATATTTATTTAATCTGCAAACTGGATACTGGCTCAAATTATGCACGCTCCGTTGGCTGCTTGGATGTTGCAACATATTGCATGCCACACACACACACAACACACACACACAGAGCACACACAGATGGAGGGAAACTGCAGCCAGCTGACGCGGCTGATTGTGCCTCCGTCCCCTCTGTCCTGTCCCTTCTGCCTGCGCAAATATTTACAGAGTGAGCGATGGACCATCCAGATCCAGTTTCCATTTGTTTACTTGCCGCACTGCAATTTTCGCGAGCGGAGCAGCGTGCTCTGCTCCTTCCCCTTCGGCCGATCCTCCTGCTCCTCCCGGGAGCTTCCTGGAGTCTTCTTCTGTGGCTGCCTTCTGTTTATGGCACGACATTCATGGCTGCGGCACTTGATTGCCACACTTGCCACAGCGGAAGGGATCCTCTGCTCGCATAACAACAAATGGCAGTCGTTAGGCTGTGGGGAGGCTGGACTGGAAACTTATTTGCATGCTGACCACAGATGTTGCCGCACGAGCAGCCACCGCCACCGCCACTGCCACCGCCACCGCCTGGTGGACATTCGACCATCAAAACTCAATTACGGAGCTCGAGCTGGGAACGGGCATGGGGACTCCAACTGGGAGCTCGAACTGTGCGCACTTCGGGCTGAGTTTATTAAATTTTCGTTTGACTATCTGCAGTGGCACGGGGGGCACAGGGGGCACGGGGGGCACAGGGGACACACGGCACTCCAGTCAGAGTGCGCCGCCTGTTGGACAAATTATTATGAAAACTTCAAGGCTGAAAAGGCGCCAAAAAAATACACACAAAATTGAAGAAAAAATGTAAACAAATATACAAAAAAAATATTAAAAAAACTGTACAAAAAATACAACGAAAAATGTACAAAAAATACACACAAAAAGTGCCACAAGAAGTGAGTTTGGGTGGAAGCTGGGAGCCGGTTGAGGCGTTGGACTCTGCACAGTTCTGGGAACTAATAACAAAAATATTTCAAACTTCTGCCACCGCCTGCTGCTGCTGCATAGAAAAACAAAGGCTGTCCTGACAAGAGTCCTGCGAGGGACAGTGTCTAGGAGGATCGCAAGAGCAGAGTTTTGTTGGCTGGTGTTTTCCCTGTTCCCTTTTGCTGTTTTCTTGGTTTTTGCTGCTGCTGTTGGGTTTGAGTCATTTTTTGCAGCGTCGCACCTCCGGGAAGTTGTCGGGCGGCCGGCATTTGATGTCCTTTCGTGGATGGCATTCCCCAACTGCAGCCACTGAGCCATGCCCCTCGTGCAGCGTCAATTGCCCGGCGGCCAGATGCGTTTGCTTAGTGGCCGACACAGACTCCGGGGTGCATTTAGAGCAGCTTAACAACTGAGACAGTGCCGGCTGCCTGGCTGCCTGTCTGCCATTGTTCCTGCGCACCACTCGAGCCCCACTGGAGGGCGCCAGTCAGAGTCCGTGGGCGAACTGGCGACGTGAGCAGCGGAAATGCAAAAGAATATACGTCGCTGGAAGCTGCCGCCGCTTAAGACACGCCAACGCAATGGCAATGGCAAATGGCAATGAAAGAGAAGAAGAGAATAACGGCGCAGAGCGGGCAGCAGAGCGGGCAGCAGAGAAGAACGGAACAAGGCAGAGCAGAGAACAGAGCAGAGCGGAGTGTAGCTCAGACAAGAGAGCTCTGTGACTGACAGGCAGGAACAAAGGCAAACAGTTTTCCTTCCGCCGCTGCACTTGCCAAGAAAAGCGCCGTTACGGATGCGAATGCTGATGCGGATACGTTTACGGATTGCTTTTGTCTCCGACTTGAGACGCTGCTGCTTAAATGTGCGCTTTAAAATAATACAAGAAAGAAAGGAACGAAAAATCCTTCATCGTTGCGGCGCATAATTTCGAGCAGAGGCCAGGCCGGCCGGATCTCGGGCAGCGCAGTCGGCACAGAAGCAGCGCGTACAAACTTCGTGTGGCTGCGGCCCCTGCATAGCGAATCGCCGTCGCAGCGGCAGAGACACAACTTCGTTTTGCATATGCTCGGCGTCCGCAGCGGCAGAGAAGCAAGAAACGTTCTTGTGCTTCGTGTCTTTTGCATGTGCAAGCAAACGCACGCATGCCGGACCCACAAAAGCAGGTAGCAAATGAGCCAAAGAAAGCTCTCCCTCTCTCCCCTTCTCTCTCTCTTGCTTACTCTTCCTCTGCGCAACTCTCTCAGAGAGGTTAATGCTTAGTGAAGATCCGTTGCTCACGTGCTGAGTATGCGGCAGAGAAGCTAGAAACGTTTATGGCCTTAAAGTGCTTTAAGGCAGTGCTTGAGCTGGGAGCTTACTTCTAAGCTGGCTTCATATTAATACACTGGATTGGCCAACGCTTCACGCCAACGCTCTATGGACAGCTGCTTTCGAATCAATTAATTTAAATGCATTACAAAGCGTTTAACAACTCAAAAGCATGTACAAAGTGTAATCCCATTTGTTGAAGCGCAGGCAACCGCAACCGCAAAGGCAGCGAGAGGCAGCCAAAGAGGATTTAATTCGTATTATAATGAGCTGGGAATATTAAAGCAGCCTTGGGCCACGCCACATCCCCCCCTCGCTGCCGCCGCGTTTCTCTTTGTGTTTTGCGGTGTCAAGCAGCGGGACAGCAGAACTGCTGGACAGCTGTTGAGCAGAGCAGCTGGACAGCAAACAGCACTAATCGGCGTGCAATGATTTACGTATTAGCATCCCTCATGGAACTGAACCCTGGCCAGCCACAAGTGTCTGTCAAATCAAGGTCACGTTCGCCGCCTACACCCCGATCTATAGCGTGCCGACAGCATTAATCACGCTTGAGCATGGCTCTGGCTGTCACCGGCAACTGGCGACTGGCGACTGGCAATCAACTGGCAAATCATCGGCAGTCCGCACGGCTCCAAATTGGTCGCCGCTCAATCACCAATTGCAGCCAGCGTGCCAGAGCGCTCTAAGACTCTGTTTCACTCGAGGATTATGTGAGAGCTGTACACGCATTAATTTTGCCACAGCACGCCCACACCCACCGAAACCGGATGGATGACCAGCGTCTGACATAAATGTCAAATTGCTCACGGGCAAAAGTATCAGCGGACTGCGAGCTGCTGGGAGCTGGGAGCTGGGAGTGGGACTGCTCTAAGTGACAAAACTTATCCCGGGCGTCGTCTTGTGCAATTAGTGGGTAAACTCTGTGCCGAGCTCCTTCGCACTCCTTTGGCCCCTGGTGGGTCGATGATGATCAAATCAGCTAGACGGCATGTTGTGGCGAGGGCTGACTATCACAATATTCATTGTTCAATATTCATTGAATTATGCAAACGTGCGAGGCGGCACAGCGCCAATTAGGGCTAATTGCTCACGTTCGTTGGGCGGCGGCGGAGGCGGAGGCGGCAGCGTTGCCAGAGTTGGAAATTCCAATGAATTAGCTCCCACTCCTACCCCCTTTTGGCTCTTGTGTTTTTGTTTATTACAAGCCAGGAATGATGTGGGGGCGCTTGCCAGGGGTTGGAGTAGGCACAGTAGTCTCTTTTGTAATCAAAATTCGAAGTCCTACGTGGCCGGGCGTTTGCTCTCATTCAAAATCCAAGTCACCCCAAACCCACAACACTCGTTTTTGTTTTTGTGTATAATTGTGGATCTGCGAGCGGGCCAGATGGAAGAGCGACGCTTGGACCGTGCACGACGTGACTCTGCCAAGAGCGCGGCCGCACCCACGCTGCCCTCGTCGCTGGACAAAAGCTTCAACATACGCCTGGCGGAACTGTACGGGCAGCATGAGTGCCTGTGGAACACCACGCTGGCCGAGTACCACAACGTGCAGCTGAAGATGCAGGCCTGGGAGGCCATCGCCAGTATGCTGGGCAGCCATCTGACTGCCGGTTTCGTGCGCAACCGGATCAGCGCCTTGCGGCATCAGCTGAATGTGTACAAGCTGCAGATGATCGAGTACAAGATGTGTCCCGGCGAGGGCACGGAGCCCGAGAAGCCATACCACCTGGAGGCGTTCGCCTATCTGGACACGATACGCACGCCGCCAGAGAAGGAGGAGAGTCCCGTGCCGGCGGGCAAGCGGGAGCGTACGCTGCGGACGCAGAAGAGTCCGGACGCGCAGCCAGAGCCGGAACCTGACTTCACCCAAATTAGGTACACCAATGACTGGAGCATCACGAAAATGGTGAGGCAGCGCTTGGCGGGCACTCAGCCGCACCAACAGCCAATCAACTGGTCGCGGCTGAGCAACAGTGCGTACAGCTTCAGCGACAGCATGCAGGTCTTCCTCGATCCCCAGACAGCCACGCCTCCCCATCTGAGAGCACGGCCGGGCGCATCCGCCTCGTCCGAAACTGTATCCTCCATACCTGGATTCGAGCGCGAGCAAGAACGTGAGCGTGAGCGTAAGCGAGAGCGAGAGCGTGAGCGAGAACGTGCACGCAAGCGAGAGCAAGAGCGCGAGCAAGAGCACGAGCAAGAGCGCGAGCAAGAGCGCGTGCGAGCCCGCTCCAAAGAGAAACCATCGACAGCGATGCCACGTAAAGTGGAGCGGCGCGAGAGAGAGTCGGAGGATATGGAGTTGTTCCGCCTGCAGTGGGCCGTTCGCCAGCAGATGCCCTCGCGTCGACCCTCTCGCCCGAACGCGCCTCCAAAGCCGGCACTGCCCATGCCCACGATAGCCGCGCACCACCACAAAACCATTACGAAGCCAAAACAATTATAACACCAACAAAAAGACACAACCCCCACACATATACACAACATAGCGCCAACATAAACGTCACGAGTAGTGTGCATCAGGCAAGCGAAACCGCAATAAAGTTACGTACATAGCAGTGGCAACACGAGTGTGTCGAAAGTGGTTGTGGGGGGAGTGTGGATTGCAACGCCTGCAGAATGCAAGAAGTGGATCGTGGATCCTGTGGATCGTGAGAGCGCGCGCTTACTTGGTGGATCGTGAGAGCAAGCGCGGTCCACGCGCTGATCAGCGCGCTGCCTGTCGTTGAGCGCGTTGAGCGTTGGAAAGTAGCAACACGCCATGAAAATAAATCTTTCAGTGCATCCAAGCATCGTGCCTCGAAGCCTTTTCAAAAATCTCAAAAACTTACTCCAGCAATAATTCAATTTTAAAGTTCAGCCACGAGAAAATGTAACTTCAAGCATCAAACAGATTTTGCCAGCCAAGCCTCCTCCTTCCGCTCTTTCTGCGTGTGTGTCGCTTTCCCACTCTCTCTCTCTCTCTCTTTGGCTCTGTTGCGCGCATAAATTGGCAACATTTTAATTTTCCACTAGATTTGCGTGGATTTCGTGCTCCTGTTCCTGTTGCGAGTTTCTTTTCTTTTGCTGTTTTGGTTCTTTTTGGCCTTTTGCTTTGATTTCTACACTCTTTGGCTGGCGCCACAGTCTATGGCGTGTGGGAGGGACAGCAGAACACAGTGGAGAATGTGTGTGTGTGTGCGTGTGTGTGGGTTTCTCTTTGAGCATTCTTTTATCTTTCATTTGCTTTTGACTTGCGCTGGCTGCTGCCCGCTCTGTTGTCTTCCATGCCAAGCTCTCTCCCGCCCTCTCTCTCTCTGTGTCTCTGTCTCTGTGACAGCAGTTTACAGTTATCGAATGGCATATCAATGGAGAGCCGCCCATGCCTCGCCTTATGTAAAGCACACACAGACAGCATATCCTCGTCCTTGTTTATTTCTTTAAGCCATGGCAGCTGGGGAGCCAAATATTAAATTTTGCCAGCTGCCTGGCACTCCTCATGACTCCTGATGACTGCTGCCACGTCTGTCTCCTGCCACTCCACATGTGTCCTGTGCTGAACTCTGCTCCAGCTCCTGCTTCTGCCTCTGCCTCTGCCTCTGTTGCCGTTCTCATTCTGGCTTTGATTAATTCTGGGCCTCTGCCAAATGAGTTGGAAAAGGCGACATGGCAGAGGCAGAGGCAGAGGCAAAGGGCAGCCTGAGACCTCCTCCAGGACCATGATTTATGAATGAGATGGAATGATAATGAAAAGTCTCAACAGAGGCCGCCGCAAATCGCAAAACCGCTGCCAAAAATTACTTTTTGGCCTGCCAAAACGAATTACAAAATTACCAAATAACAAAATTACAAAATTACTCTCCAAAATTACACACACACACACACACCCACACACATGCTAAACTTTGAAACAGTTTAGCAGCTACTTGGGCCACACACCGCACCGCACCGCACGGCACGGCATCACCGCATTACCCCTGCAACCGTGGCGCCCCCTGCCGAGCAGAAGTAAAGGCTTGGCTTGCGCTTGGCTGGGGATTCGCATTTGCGTAAAAATTAAATTTAATTTCCACCAATAAAAGCCGCGTTAATCGTTTTGATCCAGAGACCCGGAGACCCTCCGCTCCCTCGCGTGCCCTTTTTTATCGGCCATTTGCTGCTAACTTTTGATTAATTGATTGATTGAATGAGCGTCGAGTATCTGGCGTTCTGAGACAACTAATTATCGCCCCAAATCCGCTCAGCCCTCGGCCAGGATGTGGCCATGGAACCCCCTCCTGCCCGCCAGCTCGCAAGCGGTTTTCCTTGGCAATTTCCTTTAGTTTGGCCCCCAAATGTGTGTGTGTGTTGTGCCCTTGAAGCAAATGCAAATATTTTATGTGAAAATATGCAAACTGCGTGCGCGTTCCCCCCCCCTCCCACATAAAAATAAAATTTGTGAGCACGTCCCACGCGCGTCTATCTGATGCTGAGGCTGCTCCAGCTCCAGCTCCAGCTCCAGCTCCTCCTGCTGCTGCTCCTCCTCCTTGTCGGCCCATTCACAGATCCATTAGCATTAGCATTCACGGCGCACCATTCGGTGCCGCTCCCCGCGTCTTCCCTGCTATTATGACTTAATTAAAAAATAATATTTTTGAAATTTCCACGACTCTGTCGAGCACAGCCGAGTCCTTGTACTCCTATTCCCCACCCCCCCTCAATGTTATCCAGCTTATGCAAAGGCAATCTCCTTGAGGCAGTGCCAGGACAAAGGACTTCGATAAGTCCACTATTATTTGGTGCTTGCTGCTCCTGTCCGTCCGTCCGTCTGTCCGTCTGTCTGTCCGTCTGTCTGTGGCCGTGTTCCGTGTCTGTGCGAAAACTTTGGCCGTGTCATCGTCATGTCATTCATTTGCATGCCACAAAAAGTTGGCAGCTAAGCATGATGTGCCCCAAAATAAACGCGGAACAGCCAGCACACACACACGCATGATTATGCATTAGTATGTGTTAGCAACTGCTTCACACCAGCAAACGCCAGACGGAGGAGCCACCACGGTGGCGCGTGTATCATGAATACAAATGAGAACACGGCAAAAAAAGGCAGACAGTGCTCGCCGCGGCTTTAATTGCACAAAAGCTGTTACAGTTTGATTAGCATCTGTGCGGGAGAGCGAGGGCATATCCTGCGGAATTATTCAACATTTGTCGGAACGGCGGGACAACAAACAATGGCGGAATGTTGGCGTTTAGTTGGGCATTTCCTTGAGGGGTTTCCTTTGGCCCGCTTGGGGGTTTCCCTGCTGATTCCACTCCTTCTCATGCCGCAATTGCAGCAGAATTTTAAAGCATTTTTGTGTACATTTTCTACCCATTTGCCTGCCATTTATTGGCCATACTTTTGTCCATCAATTAAGACTCATTTCGGTCGTGTTCGCGGTCGCTGCCTGTTGAGTCCCAGCTCGCATGTGGACTCATGTCCGTGCACTGCCACAGAGCACAGCACGCATTAAGCCTGGAACTGCTGCACTTTGAATGCGCAATGCCCAGACTCAAGGCACTCAAGGGCAGGTGTCAACGATGCCACGAACCGCACTCCAGCAGGCAACCAATCGAGGCAAGGGCCGGAATGCCAATTAAGTTCGAGCTGCGAAATGATTTGCATCGATTTGGTCTCAGTTCGGGCACAGTTCGGGCACCGCTTGGCTTGGGTTTCAATCTACAAAACTTCACGCCCTGCCGGACAACGAATTCCTTTCGGGGCAGGCAACCGTGTCTACAAATTGCGCATACGCACAGCTGCACTCGAGGTATTTATGAGGCCAGCAATTTCTGTTGTTACTTTGCATACAAGAGACAGAGCACGTGTCACGTGTGAGTCCCTTGTGAATTGTGTTTCGCCGCTAATTGCCACTTGGCGCCATTTGCTGCGGGAAGCCAAGCTTAGAGCATTTCGCCTGCCGGAAGCGGCAGAGACTCAAAGTCAAAGACTTGCCACAAAGCATGGGCACGAAGCTCTCTCTGCCTGCCACACTTGCTGCGTAATTTATGAATTTTATTCCATTTCAAATGCGCTTTGATGTCTCTCTGGCGATGGCATTTCGTCGCTTTGTTGGGGCATAAAGCGCCAGAGACACACGATGAAAACCTGACCTGCCTCTTGTCGCTGTGTGTCGGCTCCGCATCCGTATCCCGTATCCGTTTTGGTCTCGTGCTCAAAGAAGGTAACAAAGACAGCTGCAAGCGCTTTCGCACGCCGTCAATAATGCCGGCTCTAATGAACATCAGCCGTAGCCATGGCAGCCGGATGGGGATGTGGACTGGCACTGGCATCGGCACTGGCACTGGCACTGGAGGCAGACATGTCTTGGTCTTGAGTGTCGTCAAGTGGGTAATGGATATCACACCACGCCACACCCGAGTGACAGTCACAGGCACGGTTATAGCCTCGGGCGCACAGACGTGTGGCATGCACCAGGCAACCTGCCACCTGCAGCACCCTAAAGTTCAGCGCAGTGCAAAAAGCGCTCAACTTTTGCCAATAAACTTTGCACTTTTGGCAGGCAGCCGGACAGAGGCCATGTCGAAAGGCCATTAAAAAGGTATTTTCACAGGCAGCAGCATGCCGCACAGCAGACATCCCGATGCTGCAACATTGACAGGAGATGGTGCACAAAGGTTCACCGTATCAAATTCTCAGCCGCCAAAGAGTTTTTTTATAAAAATAAGCGAATTAAATTCCACTTAACAAACAAACAACACAGTGGGGAGGCCTGGCATCTACAACGGTTCAATCCAATTGAATTCAATTAAATGCTGTTGGATTGCCAACAGATGTGTGCGGCCTGTAGCAGAATAATTAAATCAAAAATATTGTTTCCATTCCGCAAACAGCTACCCCCCACCCACCCCATGCCCATGCCGAAACGAAACGAAACGCAGCGCAAAATGAGCAGCCAGCCGGCTCGCGCGCTGCCAAATAGTTTGGCAAAGTTAACGGTAACAGCCCCCCGCCGCCCGCGAACCACCGAAACATTTGCAGGCGTGTCGGGGATGTCGTGAACTTTGCGGCTTTCACGGCCCCAGTGTACTCGCAATGCCCTCTGCGATTGCTTCGATTGCTTGCTAATCATTCGCATGTTGGTTCACATTTTAACGTCTGCTGCTACGCGGCGGCCGGTGCCCTGCGCCTACGCCTCTGCCCGCTCCCTCTGCCAGCGCCGCTGCCACTGCCTCTCTCTCTCTCTCGCTCTTTCTCTGCCCGTTCGTAAGCTGAGACGCATGGCCCCCGTAAAGAGATTTTTATCACACAGCTTAGTGAGGCGTAGCGGGCCGCTCCACGCTGTGCGCAGGAGGAGCAGTAAGAGGGAACCTGCGATGAATGGCTGGCAGGGCTGGCTGGAAGGCATGGCAGGGGCGTGGGGTAGGGGCTATCTCCCTCAACGCAGTTTTCCCGTAGGCGCAAAATTCAACGACAAATGTCTTTCATTTACGCGTAATAAAAACGAAATCTCCGTTGAACAATGGCCGCCGGGCGGCTTTTGCGGGCTGGTCGGCACCACCACACCTCCCCCGCACCCCCTGCAGCTTGTGCTCTTTAATACCCGTAACTTGTTGTTCTTCTGCTTGTTCCCAGTGTTCCCGTATACTTTGTGGCTGCCTCGAGTGTATTTTACGTTATTTTGTATTTAATTTACAGCCTCGCTGGTGATGGCCGAGCCGAGCAGAATAGCGAAGCGAGCGAAAGAGCAGGCGAGAGCGAGCGAAGGTGCGAACGTGCGAAGCGAGCGAACGTGCGAAGCGAGAGAAGCGCCCGCTATGCAAGCGGCCGATGTTCGTGCCGTGCCGTGAGTGACGCCCTTGTTCTCACGTGCGCATCTCTAGCCAACAGGCGACGCTCTTTCGCTCTTGCTGTGGTAAACTGGTGGCTGCTCTTAATGGCATAAAAGTATAAGCCATACATGTTGATTACAGAAAGAAAAGCGCTTAAATATGCATGAGTCGCATAGAATTTAAACACGCAACAGAAAACTCTGTCTAGGCAGTGGGAGAGTGTGAGGGGAGTCGGGAATGGGGTGGCTTGCCGGAAGCGTTCGTTTTTGGCTCGTAACATTCGCAGATAACTCCAATTCAGCTTAATTTGACGCTGGTAATCGGCTGCCATTATCCATTTTCCATTTACCATTTACCCCCCACCACACACCGCACTCCGCATGTGTACCCGAGTCCTCTAGACATCTGGCTGTTGAATGGCACTTCAAGTTTTCAATGCTCAATGCGAATATTTGTGTGTGTGTGGCTGCCTGCCTTTGAAAAAGTTTAATTAGGAACTTAAGTGCATGGCGGTAGAGCGCTTTACCGCTTCAGGTTTCAAGTGACTTGCAAAACGCCATTAACAGATGAAAAGAAGCAGAGATAAGGAAAAGAAATAGAAATAGAGAAACGTCAAAAGGGAGCGAGCAACAGCAGCAGAGCTACAGCAGCAACAGAGATGAACAGAGGCAGAGCGTAACACATAAGCAGAAACGGTTAACGGGGAGAGGTTAACAGAAGCAGCGCAGCGCAAGAGCAACAGAGATCAACAGAAGCCGAGCGTAACATAAGCAGAAACGGTTAACGGGGAGAGGTTAACAGAAGCAGCGCAGCGCAAGGGCAACAGAGATCAACAGAAGCAGAGCGTAACATAAGCAGAAACGGTTAACGGGGAGAGGTTAACAGAAGCAGCGCAGCGCAGGAGCAACAGAGATCAACAGAAGCAGAGCGTAACATAAGCAGAAACGGAGAGAGAGTAACAGAAGCAGAGAGCAACAGCAACAGAGATCAACAGAGGCAGAGATGCACAGTTAAAGCGAGCCTTCTAGAGCCTCTCTTCTCTCTATGCCCTATGTAGTCCCTCACATATGAGACGCGTGAAATCTACATGCACATTCCATTCTAATGGAAACTGCCTGCAGGCAGCACCAGCCCCCTCCCATTAATGGTAATCGCTGGCGCCCACCAAACGGCCAATAGCCTTGATAGCCATATTGTGGCCACAGGCACTGGCTGCGTGTGTACGTGTTGGGCTGCACCTCTAAACTACGGCTAACCATGAAACGGAAGTGGAGGCAAGTGGTGGCAGCAGCTCGCGGACGCTTTGTTTTCCTGTCATGTCGTAACAACTTGCCACGGGCACACACACAGCGGCATGCCACGCCATGACATGGGTGTGAAAGGTAATGAAAAAAACGAGGCAACGAGCACTCTGCAGCACCCGCAGGAGCAGCAGCAGCAGCAGCAGCCGGAACAAAATGGTGCATTAAGCGCACCACAAAGAGCTTCTGTTGCATGCCCCCCAGCCACCACGCGAGCTCAAGCATTTAGCAGATTTGCATGCAGAAGCACGCGCGTGCCGCACTGCTTGTTGTCCTCCGCCTCTCGACGCTTGCTTCCGCAGAGGCTGTGGCTGTGGCTGTGGCCGCGGGGAGGCGCGGCAGAGGCGTGCACTTGCAAACATTTATGTGGATGCGCATGAACAGCGAAGTCTATTTGATTAGGCAGCGAGCAGCTGTGGCTCGTTGCAGTGCAAAAAGGATATCGAATATCGTAAGCCAAGAGCCCATTCAGCTATGGAATTGAGTTGAGCTCAAAACTGTCACTCTCCCATCCACATCCCAGAGCAGTTGCCCGGAGCAGGCCGCCATCAAGGACAAGATCCTCTACGCCAGTTCGCTCCAAGCCGATCAGCTGGAGGAGGTCCAGCGGGAGGCTGTCGAGTGGGAGTGGGAGCCACGTCTGGGCTAATAAATTTACATTGAATTACATTTGAATTCCTGACAGTTTCAAGTTGTTTTTTCTTTGGGCTCGTCCTCTCAGTCGCTTGGTCGTCGCGGCTTCCGACGCCGCAGGCCCTTGATTTAATTTCATTTTGGCAGCCTCTAATGAGCCCATTTGGCATATGGATGGATGCCTCTTGACGCCTCCTCTTTGGCTTCTCCTTCGCCTTCGCCCAGAGTATCATCTGTAATTTGTTTTGTCCTCGCGCTTCCTTTTGCCTCATTATCCGTGGCCTAAGCTCGACCAAAATACTTTTGCCTTGAGTTCGCAGCGAGCGACGCGCGCGAGGGCAAACTTTTGCTTTTGGCATTCAGACTTTTTTATCTCGCCCATAAATCACGAGCCAAGTTGCCAGCCACGCGGCTTTCCATATCATTTGGCAACACCAACAACAACAACAACAACAACAACAACAAGTGAGACGTCTGAAAATTAATCAAATTGACGAGGAGCACGTCATCTTTGGCTGCAAATGTAATAGATCTAAGGACATGCCAGGCAGTGGAACTGCTTTAAAACTGAATGGAAATGAAGCTGAAGCTGAAGCTGGCAATGCAGCTGCAACTGCAAGTACAGAAAGAAGGAAGGCGCCAGGCGAGGCCTGGAGGAAGCGCAACTGTCGCTGGGCAACGGCACGGCAAATGTTCATCAGAGAAACATTCGTGGCAGTGGGCAGTGGGCCTGGAACTTCCCCTGCTTCGTGGCACCAGCAAACCTCCAGTTCGGTTAACAAAACGAAGCAGCAAAAACTGAGGCGAGCCGGCAAGCAGTGCCGCAAATGAAGCGAACTGAGACGCAAACTGAACGATAAAGCCTCAAAAGAGCTGCAAGTCAAAGCGAAAAGCAAACAAATCCCAGCTAAAAACTGAAACTGCAACAACGAAATCGAAACCTGAAAATCGTTACTAAAACAGAGAGGACTAAAGCGAGAGAAAGCCCAACAGAAATTCAAGCAGAAAACTCTAGCAAAAGTACAGTTTCGCCCTGAGTTATATTTCGGGTGCCAGGCAACGCTTTCAGCCCCATCCAGCTGCGACTAGCGACGGTTGCTGCGGAAATGAGTTCACCTTTGACCCTCAACGGGAAATGAAACGCTGCTTCAAGTCTAGCGAGAACATGCACAAATCGCACTGCTTGCTGTCGCAGCATCTCATTGGTGGCACTGCCTGCCACCGCCTGCCACTCCGAGCTCAACATGTTGACAAGTAATTAGCCGCAGCAGCAGCAGCAGCAGCAGCAGCAGCAGTCACCCAGAACCAAAGTCGATTTAACTCCTAATGCGTCTGTCAATGGGCAAAAGTTTTGCTCGCTTGCCCCACTGCTTGGCCCACTGCTTGGCCCGTCAGCAGTTTGAGCGGCAAGCAGTTTGGCGTGTTAGCGGCTTAGTCAAGCCTGTCGCTCGCCTGTCATCGCTCGTCGGTCGCGGTGTCCATTTAATTATGTTTCCAGAAATGGAATTCATTAAGCCAAATCGCGTTGCTGCCACCAAATCGATTCGTGGTGGCATCTGCACTGCGCTTCCGTTTCCGCTTTCGCTCTGGCTCTCGTTCTCGTTCTCGTTATTATTGTGTTGCCACAAGATGCGACGGAGCGTGCCACAGTCGAATGTCGCATGTCGCATGTCGAATGTGTCTCTGTCTACCTGTCCGATGCGGCGTGGGAGGGAGCTGGCACTGTCCATGGAGCCATAAATAGATCTGAACACAAATTTCGGCGTCTGTGTTTTCGTTTGCGTGTTTTGTGGCAAGCAGCAAGCAGCAAGGCAACATCTCCTGCAAGTGTATGTGCCACATCATCACAACTTATGCATGGCTGTTGAATTTGTGGGGCCGTAGCCTGCCTCATAGCCGGGGCACGCTGGGACGCTGCTGCGATATTAATTTGAAATGCAAAGAGCACAGAAGCCGCCGAGAGACGCACAAAAAACACAGAGAACAAGGCACAAGCCACATCCTCAGTGGTCCACAAATGGGGCATGGTGGGGCAGCATGCCACATGCCATATGGCAGGCAGCACACACAAAGAAACTTCATTTATTTTTCGAAAATTGGCATTTTTATGGGCTGACGGCTTAAGTATTTAATATGCTGCCTATGCCTGGCAGTCCTATATTTAAATTGAGTCCACAGTGCGCCACTCCCCACTCCACATGAGCGTGGGCAGGGTCCCTTGAACCACACATCGGTATGCGAGCCTCGACCCTTGCCCCGTGGGTCAGCAAACTGTCTGAGCAGCGAGAACTGTGTACAGTGCGTTGACGCGCCCTCCGGGGATCGACCGCAGGCTCAATTGGGTAGAAATTTTGATTGCTTAGTATTTGGATTTTGAGCCCAGCAGGGACCCCAAATGCCGACAGCTGCTGTAATGCGAAGCAGTTGCATTGAGCGGCAGCAATTAGGTGCCACATCAAAGCGGTCCCCTGGCTGCACTGCAGCAAGCAGACACACTTGAGCGAGTGTTTGACACGCTGTCCACATTTACATGGCACAAGATTAATGAGCCACGGAGCAGCGGGGGGTGCCTCAAGTCTTGGACTAACTTGACGTCTAATGGCGGCCATGTGTCCTGCATGTTTGTGGGCCACTTGAGTAATGTTTTATGGACGTGTAGCCCCAAACCCCTGAGCCAGCTCCCGTGGCTGCACTTGAGTGGCGTCATTCAAGTCCCAAACGCAATTGGACGAGTAATGCGACGAGCGGGCGGCAACGAGTAGCAACCAACGAGTAGCAGGGGGTGGCTGCTGCAGGATCAATTCGTTTGATTTGTTCGATTTGTATTGAGACAATGCCTCGATGACAGGCGGCTGGCTTCCTTCCCTCCTGCCGGGCTTTCCAGCCAAAGAATGCGATTATTTCTGAAAGGAATTTAATTAAAATTTTACAAATTGCGCAACAGAATGGCAGTTGCCCACACATGCTGTGTGGCATGCCGCCAACGCACATGGGGAAAGGGCACAGGGCACGGGGCACGGGGCACGGGACATGCCGGGGCAGGGTCTGTGTGGCCCCATGGCTGTCTTCAATTAGCAGGGAGTCAACATCTAATTAACTTCGCTGGATGGCTGACTGGTGGATGGTAGCTGGTGGCTGCCTGATGGCACCCAAAAGGGAATCACAAATCTCACGCTGCCGGCATCTTTGAGTCAAGTGTCGCTCCCACGCTGATGGGTGGCCAAAGATAGAAAAAGAGAGAGCGAGAGAGAGAGAGAGAGAGAGAGAGAGAGCTGGGGACTGCGTTGGCGACACGTGCCAAGTGGCTGGCTTTCTCCCAATTTCCTTCACAGAAGGAAGCCACATAAGCCGCTTACATATTTAATTATAAGCACGACATAAAGCCGTTACTGACTGAGTAAGAGAGAGGGAGAGGGAGCGACTGCGACTTGTACTTGCATGAATGAAGAGCATGTGAAGAAACGCAGTTATAACTGTGGAAGCGCATCGCCAGCTCGCACATACACGCATGCATGTGCATGTCGCTCTCTGAGAACGCACCTGTCGCTCTCTCCCTCGCTCTCAGCTTTGCAAAGCGTCGCGTGTCCGCTGCCAGCAACCTGCATGCATGTGCATGTCGCTCTCTGAGAACGCACCTAATGTACTCTCTCTCCCACTGCTTTGCAAAGCTTCGCATGTCCGCTACCTGCTGGCTGCGAAGCATCGCATGTCCGCTACCTGCTGGCTGCGGAGCATCGCATGTCCGCTACCTGCTCGCGTCGAAGGGTCTCCCATGCCCGCTACCTGCTCTAGGCAAAAGGTCTCTGCTGGCGTCGAAGGGTCTCCCATGCCCGCTACCTGCTCTAGGAAAAAGGTCTCTGCTGGCGTCCAAGGGTCTCCCATGCCCGCTACCTGCTAGCAGTGCAGTTAGTTCGAAGCGATCAACGACCACAAAGTAACGGGAATAGGCTTTTGCTCCATGCAGGGTACGGGCAATCAATAAGCCCACAATTAGCGGTACTTACACTCCGCAGTCTGGCTGCTTCGCTCCCAAAGTTGTGCGTTGGGTAAGCGGCTAGTGGCGGAGATCACAAGCCGAGCTGCTTAGCTCTGAAATCAATATGTAGGCCGTGGCCGTAGGACATGGCATCCAATATGCAGACTAAAACACTCGCACAAAACCAACTCAAAGTCAATCAAATGGTCATTGAGAAGAGGTTCCGACTTTCCTAATTGAACTGGCCATGGGTGGAGTAGGAGTGTGGGCGGTGAGCGACGGTCGCGAAAGCGACCACTAATTAGTTCAGAGGGCCAAGCGAGTCGACCCAAAGTCCGATATGCTCATTAATTAAAAGCGGATTTGTCTTACTTGCAGTCATGGCAAAGGCCCAGCAACCACCCCACGAGCAGCCCACGGGCAATCCATGTGCTTCCACGAACCAGCACTAGGCGCGATCCCCTCTCCGCTGGCGTTGCTGGGATGCCACAAGTGTAAGCGGCGTAATCGTAATCGTTCAGAATTCCACCGAGAGAGAGAGAGAGGCTGAACTCTGTCTATGGGAGTGTGTGGGAGCACCTGCTGTGCTGGCTGGCTGGCTGGCTGGCAATTACACTTGCAGAACATCCATTGAAGTGAGTCATTTGTGAGTGTTGTGGCTGCTGCTCGTATCTGTATGTGAATCTGTTTCTGCAGCTGTCCCTGTCCCACACCCTGCCTCTCTTCCACTCTCGCTCTCTCGCTCTCTCCACCATTCGCTGGGACGCTGGGAATGGCACTGACAACACGTGTTGTTCGCTCGTCCACTCACTCCGCTGGGGTGTGCGGCGAACAGCCGGAATTATAATAAAATTGCGTCTTAAAAAGATTGAAGTTTCTTTGCTGTTGTTGATGCTGCCTGTCGCTGCCTCCAGCTCCTTCCCCTCGCTTGTGCAGCACTGTTTAAACATTGATAAGCCGCCTGCTGATGCTGCCTGCAAGCAGGAGCGGAGAGCAGCGCTGATGGCGCTGGCTTGGTCAAAGTTTTATTTTGCTTTTTATGTACATACATTAATTTAATGTTGCCAAATATTTCGCCTTGCTCGGCTCCACGCGAGGAGTGTGCCATGGCTGCCGCCGTCGCTCTTCCGCCTGTCTGTTCATTGTAATCCGTACTTACGATTTGCCGGAGTGCGAGCCTGGCGGAGTGTGCCTCGCATTTGGATAATAACAGCGATAACGCGGATAACGATAGGGATGGGGATAGGGATAGGGGCAAGGGGCACTGCTTGTTTGTTTGTTTCAACTCTGCACCGTGTATCGTACCGTACTCTGGCTCTGCTTGCCTCTGCTTGACACTGCTTTGCCTACGCCTCTGCTTGCCGCCTGCCGCCTGCTGCCTGCTGCTTGTTGCCTTTGCCTTTGTCGACTTTATTTTTAGCCAAGCTGAAGGCACAACAGCAACAAAAGTTATGAATCGAATCAAAGCAAACAAAAGCCGGAAGAGACTTGGAAATGATGCAGCAGGCAGCAGGCAGCAGGCTTCCCTGTCTCGACACTCCAACATTGAACTGCGAGTGTCTACACAGCAGGAAATTGAAATGCACTTTCAAGGATCAGGGGAAGAGCTTGCAAAGTGTGTGTGTGTGTGCGAGGGTGTGGCAAATGCGCAGCAACTGTTCAATAATTTAAAATCAAAGTCAAGTAAAGGCTACGATCAGAGGCTTGCAGCTTGTAGAGGTTGTAGAGCGCCTCCACAGCCCAGCAGCACAGCAGCCCAGCAGCCCAGCCCTAGACATTGCCTTATCATCAATCAAAATTAAACTGAAACGGCGCAACCTTCGATGTTGCTGCTTCCGCAATGCTTCCCTCTGTCGTTTGGTTGTTGTTTGCTTTTTGTTCGTGCTGCACGCTTGATTCGGTTGAGCATTTTGATGGGCCACCATTTCTCCAGCAGGTGACACTTGAGCGGGCCTTTGTCTTGAGCCACCAACCAAGCAAGCAGCCAGCCAACGACGCTCTTCATCGACGTGGCCTTTGGTCGCATAAATTGCTTGCTTTTTCCATTAATTTCAAGACGAAATTTATGACATTTGCTCGAAGGAGGCGGAGGCGGATGCACAGGCGGAGAGCCTGCAACCTAATGGAAACAAATCAGAGGCAAAACGTATAATTTGGCCGCCAAAGCGGAGACCCGTTGCCGTCCTGTTTTGATTTATTTTTGGCAACATGTCGCACACATTGTAATTTTTCTTTGGGCTCCGCAAACAGAAATGCAAATGACTTGCCGGGCACAAACGGGAGGAGCAGGCGCAGGAGCAGGGTGGCTGTCCCGGATTATCCGTCTTCATTTGCGTGTGAATATCCGCAGGGAGCACACACACACACACACGCACACACGCACACAGCTGTTGCAACATGCAGCATGTGTGTGTACTCCATTCATGCCACGCCAGTCGATTGAGCGTCGCGTTGCCATTCATAACGACTTCACAACGGGGCGGATGCGCAATGTCTATGCTAAGAGGCCTTCGCGCCCACCAGGCGTATGCGTTATTTGTGGCACTGCGTGTGCGTTAGTGTGTGTAAGCCGAGGAACGTGCCCCGCCTGCCCAATGGCAGCCGCCCACACACACAAGTCGATTGGGGAAAGGACTCCCAGCGCCTGGCCAGTGGACTCGCTGCACAAATATTAATCATTCGAATGGGAAAACATGCTGCAGCCTGGCCGCAACAAAAACCAGTGGAAACAGTTTACAAATGGCCAAGAGTTTTATTTATAGAAATCAGCACGACAGGTGGCAGCCCGCCTCGCCCCCGGAGTGCCCACAATTTATATGCGAATTTCGGCCACAGGTTTGCTTCCTTTCCGCTCCCTCCTGTTCCTGCTGGGGCTGTGGTTCGCTTCCGGTTGATTGCTCAATTAATTTCGATTGGCGGCAAAGGCTCCTCCAGCTCATTCATATTTGAGCAGGTCCAAAGCAGTTCTTGCCAGATGTTTTGAATTATTAAATGGGCCTCAGCTCTCGGCTCTCGGCTCTCAGCTCTAATCCGGCTGAAGTGTAATCATTGATGGAGCTGTTTACGTTTTTATTTACAACCCAAAAAGGAAACCACAATCCAGCCTGGGCCTGGGCCTTGGCTTTGGCTTTGGCTTTGCCTTTGGGTCTGCTATTTGCATAGTCTGCCGTCCCGTCCCTTCCCTCACCTTTTACCTTTTCTTGGCCGAAATCAATCGCTGGACGGGGCAGCGTGCGCTTCAGTTAATTAACTGGCTAAGTGAGTGGCTGCCTCTGGTTCCTGCCTCGATCTATGGCCGCTCCAAGATGCCCAAAGATTGCGCACTTCAAAACGTAATTCGCGCTTAGAGCAACAGCCGCAAGGACATGGCCGAGGAGTGCTCGTAAAATATTGCCAGAAAACAAAAAACAAAACACAAAACAGTGAAACAAAAAGGAACAGCAGCAGCAGCAGCGGGGCAAAGTCAAAGAAAAGTTTTTTGCCGGCGTCGTTGAGGAATTTTGGGAGGGAGAAAGCCGAAAAAGGATTTTCGCGCAAGTCAATAAAGCAAAAGGGCGGAAGGAGGAGCCCAAGGAGCAGCCACAAGGTGGATGGACGAGAGCAGCCTCAAGTAGCGCATGTCCCTGCCCGATATTGACTTGGGACTAAACGCTTAACGGTTCAACCTAATTACTGCACAGCGCCAAAATGTAAAATTAACCAACTAATGATATTTATTCTTGAGGCGCCCCAAACAGTAGGCTATAGCAGGCAGGCGCACACCTTCCTCGCCGCTGCAAGGATCGTCCAAGTCCCCGCGGCACAGCTGGGCACTCCATTAGCACTGTGGCACGGGGCACGGGGCACGGGGCAGACAAAAATTTAATATCAATTTTGTGCAAAAGCATTTTCGCCATAATTATCTCGGGCTCTCGGTGTGGCCCGAGTCCTCTGCCTGAGTGTCCTTTGTGTCTCGCTCTGTCCCTTCTGCATTTGTTTTTGTCTCTGTGATGCTAAGCAGCCGGACATGAGCGACACACCAAGTGACCCACAGCAGAGTGGAGCGCTGGCCCGGCTGGGTTTGCTCTCTCGCAGGCGGAGAAAGTGTTGTTGCCCGCCCCCAACCGGAAGCTGGAAGTGGGAGCTGGCCCGAGCAGCTTTAAGGCCACTTTTAGTCTAATTACGAGAAGGAGCAGCACCGCTCCTGCCCCCGCCACTGCGCAAACACTTTACACTTTTTATGGCCCATCCCTGTGTGTGTTTGCTGTGCGTGTGCCCACCCACCATTGCCGTTGTCCTGCATGGCAATTTATGCGTTTCTGAGTGGCAGTCAGGCCTAAACGATGCTTAAACGAAGCCCAAACTTGAGGCTTTAGCTTGAGCGCCAAAGAAAAACGGAAGAACTTTTGTCAATGAATGAATTTTGGCCAAGTCAAAGGTGAACTTTGAGGAGTGGCGGTGGGGATGCTCAGCGATTAATTCATTATTCAATGGCATTCGCTGGCTATCGGAGGATGCTCATTGTGCATGCACAGAGTATCTGCGAGTATCTGCGAGTATCTGCGAGTATCTGCTGGCATTAGCGAGTGCTGCGAGCCATCTGTAATTGTTGGCCATCGCAATCTGAATTGCATTAAAACTGGAGCCGGCAGACAATTGCCCCCGCCGGAATTACACCATTAAAGTGGAAAACGAAGGCAAAAGCAACAACAGGACGAGCCATAGCAAATGCAAATACAATAATTAAAATTAATTAAAGCCCCCAAAGTAAATAAATAAATGGAGAATGAACACAGCCAGCCAGGCCCGCTTCAGCGCGTTTTCGGGGGGCAACTTTAACTTTAATTAATGCTGCGGCATTATTTATATACAATCCAAACAAAGTTTGTCTTCCCACACCCCGCCCGTGGAGAGTCGAAATTGAATTAATCAAGAGCAAGCAGTGGAATCAGTGGAATCAGCCAGCGGCAAGCAGTGGAGTGTGAGCAGCGAGTGGCGTCACACTTTGGCGAGTGCCGCTGGAGGCACTCCCACAATCGAATGATCACAGAGCGGCCCGCGGAGCTCGATTCTACGAAGACAAATGCTCCACGCAGCATTTTCTAGTATTTGCCAAATCAAAGTGAATCGTAATAATTGTGCGTTCGCGATCAAATAGCGTGCGCAAGAGGCAGCGAGTAGGGGAAATGACTTTAGCTGGGAGTAGTTCGAGTCCTGTGTCCCTTGGGTTCCCCGTGCTCCTCTGTGCCCGAAACTTATTGTGGCCACAAGACCCTCGGGCTCGCAATTTCACTCACAGTTTCACTTAACCACTCGCTACTTCAGTTTCAACTTATGGGCTGCTCCTGTGGCCTCCCTCCAGCCAGTGGCTGTGTGATTTATAAAGCCAAAGAGGTGTCGCTGGGCAAACAAAAGAGAAAACGCTCTTTAAATAATGAGCCAAAGGTGTAAGCGAGTGGAAATTCTGGAAGCTCCTCCGCTGGCACGGCGCTAATTAAGTTGACAAATGTGGCCGACGCCGCCCCCAAAGCACTGATTATGATAATGTGCTGCTGCTGCCGCAGCCGGAAGGAGCGGAAGGAAGCAACTCAGACGCTGATCCGAAAGAGGAGACTGACTGACTCGCTGACTGAGTCTCTCCCCGGGGGAGCGGGCGACATGCAAATTATTCATCTGCGAATGTCAAAGCCCCACTGATTGTCAAACATTGTCGGTCTTAATCATTCGTCGTTTACCCAGACGCACACAACGAAGGAGCTCAGTGAATGACAATTGCTTGTGGGTGGAAGGTCCTGTAGCTCCTGTGGCAAGTCCAGGAACTCCTGCATCCATGCCCTGCAGCTGAACATCGATGGTCCATTCGCCCACGCGGAGTCCGCTCGAAAAGGTCGTCGTTTGTGGCAACAAGTCCTTTGGCAACATGTTGCCCCATGGCTGTGGTGAATTGGCAGCACACAGCCGCCTCGTGGCCGCACGGCCAACATGTTGCGGTTCCCGCCTGCCGGCTGTGTGTGTGCCACAGAAGGTGCCAACGACCGACGACCGACGACCGACACTGTGTCAGTGCTCCACGAAGGCTACGAGGCACGAGACACGCCGCGCAACGTGTCCGCTCTGTGTCTGCTCTTTTTTCTTGTTTGTTTTTGGCGTACTTTTTGCGAGTGCTCCGCCGAGTGCTTCGGCTACGCGTCGCGAGTGCCAGTGGCAGTGTTGCAAAGCGAGAGAGTTTTCCGCTGATCAGCAAAGTTGGGAGGATCCGTGGCGATCCGTGGCACAGCCTCACAATTGGCACCTTCTACCGCTATCTGCGGCAGCTGCTGTCCGCCCTCGCACCGCTGGCCACGGACGCAGTGCTCCAGCTGAACGGCAGCTTTGCGGGACAGGAGCTCCATGGCGGCTCCAGCGGCAGCGGCAGCGGCAGCGGACTTTCGGCTGAAGAAGTTAGCATCAGTGGCGCCGACGCTGGTGATCTGCTGTACAACTACAACTACAGCTACACCGGCACTGGGCTGGAGCTCGCACTCGCCGCGGACCTTGGCCTCGCCGCACCGACGGCGGCGACGGCGCCAGCGCTGCTGCCAGCAGCGGCCAGCAATCACAGCCAGCGGTCGGGCGTGGCGCGTGTGAGCGCGGATGTGCCCATCTGGGTGATACCCTGCTACTCGATCATTCTGCTGTGTGCCGTTGTGGGCAATCTGCTGGTGGTGCTCACACTCGTGCAGAATCGTCGCATGCGCACCATTACGAATGTTTTCCTATTAAATCTCGCCATCTCGGACATCCTGCTGGGCGTCTTCTGCATGCCCGTCACACTCGTGGGCACCCTGCTGCGGCACTTCATCTTCGGCGAGTTCCTCTGCAAGCTCATTCAGTTTGCGCAGGGTAAGTGTGTGCTGAGAAAGCTAAGCAAAAATATGAACATAAGTGTGTGTGTGTGTCGCGACTGGGTTTGAAGAACTCACTCTCAACTGCAGCTGCTCTCCCTCTTCCTCTCTCACTATTGCAATGCATTGCAAAACGGCGCTTTTGCCTGCGTCGCAGTTAACATTCTTTGCGCTCTCTCTCTCTGCCGCCCACACTCAGCACTGCGTGCGCTCTCATTAGCTCGCTGCCATGATCCTCGCTCTCTCTCTCTCCCTCGCATTAGTGCCGCAATGAATGAGCAATGCTAACGCAATTATGAGAATGCACTGAGAGAGAACAAGCACGTGAGCTTAATCCCAAGTAAAAGACAGACCAAAATATTGAGCGTACTATTGTGATGCGACATGTACAAATGTGTGTATGTATTTTTGAGCTTCATATATCACAGCCGCGCCGCCAGAACAGCCAGAATATGACGACCTAAGCGTTCCTTTCATCTGCCGCCGCCCACGACACTCAAAGACTGAGTCCGTCACTGGACACTCTCTAGCTCTGAGCGCCAGCTCGACGCCAAGCGGATGTTTACAGAACACAAATGATTCGCGAATATGCGAATGAAAGTTACTCTTTTGCGGGACACAAACTCAATTGGAGACATCATTCGATATCAAATCAAAGTACCCATCAAAATGAATGTCACTCAGTGGAGATTCGATTTGTCTAAGGAAGTGCCAGAATGGGCAGATTTCAATTTGATTCCACGAAACGGAAAGTATTCAGGCAGTGGAGACCAATCGATCCGGTCGAGTGCAAAATAAATGGAGCCAAAAAGGGAGCAACCCGACCCGACCAGTCAAATGAAACGTGTGCGCCAGCAGATCCAGCTGGCCAATGTCCAGGAGCTGATCCAAAAGATGACGCAGCGCTGCTTCCGCGCGTGCATCGAGCGGCCGGGGCCCAGGCTGAGCGCCAGCGAGCGGACCTGCCTAACCAACTGCGCGGATCTGTTCATGCTGACGGTTAAGCGCGTGTCGCAGCAATACTTCAGGCGCAGGCAGCGCCAGCAGCAGCGACGCCTGGCAAGTGGAACGGCAACGGGAACTGCAAGTGGAACGGGAACTGCAAGTGGAACGGGAACTGCAAGTGGAACGGGAACTGCAAATGGAAGTGGAACGGGAACTGCAAATGGAAGTGGAACGGGAACGGGAACAGGAACTGCCACTGCTGCCGCCGCTTCTTCCCCATTTTCGGACACTAAACGAGAGTAAATTCCAAACTTTTCAACTTGGCACTGGGCCTGGACCCACCCACGCTGCATGCCACGACTGCAATTCGTTCGCTTAGAAATATTTGCGACAACATGCTGCAAAAATATATCAAAAATTGTATCTGAGTCTGTGTCTGTGTGTGTGTCTCTGTGTAAGTGATATTTAAAAGGATTCTTAAGTGTTCGGTTCGTAATTTTAATGGCAAAGTTGCTCGACTGGGGGGCGGGGCTCACTTCCGACTCCTCATGTTCCCTGGGCAGCTTTGCTGCAAAGTTTCTGCTGACAAATTTTATTAGCAAAGTTTCAGGCAAGGATTGCAGCAGTGCCAAGGCAAAGCCTGCCGAGCTTCTGGTAAACGTTCGCCCAACTTTGCCTAGGTCGAAATATGAGCACGGAGCTCGAAGCTGGAAGCATCGGGAAGCTTTTGTCTTTGGACAACAGGCAGGAGGAGCGGGAGGAGCAGCAGCATGCATGGCAGCGTGAACAGCACATAACTCCCTGTTGACCATATTTAGTAGACGATTTTGATGGCCTGCTTATGCACGTCGATTTTCCACTTAAGCAAACTGCTCCCCCCGCCACCCTCCGCCCCCAACTTTACGCACAATTTCCGCGCTTATTTATAGTTGAAATCATAACTCAAGGACCACCCCCCCCGCCCGACATTTGCGTGCCCATTCCGCCTCTTTATGGCGTGTGGCAAGCGTGGCAAGTGTCCATATCTCTACATCGCAGTGAGTGGGTGAGTGCGGCGAGCAGCTACCCCAAAAAACTAACGACCGACGGGGCTGGCCCGTCATTATGGATTTTTCAGAGGGTTCGAAAGATTAAGAATGCGCACAGCACACCCAGGACACCCGGGACACCCAGGACTCCATGCGGGGGGTGTGGGTGGCTGGGCAGCCTGTGCCAGTGCCACACGAGGGTCTTTCAAAAGTCCTTTAATTCCAATGACTGACCCGAGATTTGAGACGCAAGCGGAGCCTGGCAAGCAGGGAATGTCTTCGGGGACTGTCGCTGGTACAGTCTCTGCTCCCATCCCTGCTCCCATTCCCCTCTTGCCACACGCTTCGCAGACATAAACTTAAGGAGGCTTCACGGAGGCTGTGTGCCTGCCCAGCTTGATCATCGAATTTATTTTCGCCTTTGAGCCTCGTTTTGTGGCCCCGCATGGGTTCTGACAAACGCTTCTGACACCTGTCACAAATCCTTATCAGTGGGTGGGCGGAGCCTAAAGTTGTGGCACACACAAAGTGCATGCCGGATGACATTCTAATTATCCGAGCACACGGGGCAGGAGGCTCTCTCTCCCCCCAGACAAAAGATGAGTGGCTGAGCCTCGGCCGGAGGGAGAGAGACTGTCGGGCAGGTTCCCCTGCAACCCCACGAAACCTTGGCACTGCTTGGCTGCCGTTACCCCCTCGAAAACTAGTCACTGCTTGGCTGCTGTCTGCTCCCACCCCTCTGTGCACTTTTCTTTGGCTGCTTTTATGGCTAACAACTGCAGCGGACTCCACGTCTTTTGGGGGCACAGCGCCACACATGCGACACGCTGCTAATCCATTGCTCGCTCTTGCCACTGCTGTGTGTGTGTGTGTGTGTGTGTGTGTGTGTGTGTGTGTGCAGTTTCATGGCTTGCTTCCGTTTCCTGGCCCGCCTTCACAGCAGACGAGCGACGACCCAGTTTGCCGGAGCAGCCAGTCAGTTGTTTGTCTTTTGGGGGCTGCCGGAACTGCTGCTGGTGCTGCTGCTGCTGCTGCTCCCTCTCCTCCTGCTCCCCCTTTGTGCTGCTCCTCGAGTGCTGCTGCCTGCGCATGGCAGTCATATTATGGCCCTGTGGAGGCCGGCCCCACGTCTAACTTATTAACAACATAATAACAATAGCAGGCAAACAACTTGAACGCCTCCGCACACACACACATGAGCCACACACACACACACATGAGCAAATGGCAATTTGTTAGACAAACACTTTGGCAGGAAGCAGCCCCAGCCCCAGCCCCAGCGCCAGCCATCACTCCACTTATCCTTGAGTCAAGCGTGCCCCAAAGCGACGCGCATCTGTTGCACGGCGTCCAGCGATTTCTGCTCGTAAATTTATAAATGTCATCGCTGCTGCGGGGCCTGCGGGCATGGCGGGGGCTGTCCGAGCTGTCAGCCCAATTTATGACCGGCCTGTAAAGGTGCAGCAGGCGGACACTGTTGCACTGCCTTGCCGATCCCAATTCCAGTCCATTCCTTTGGCCCACGCCCCACTGATTTATTGTCGTAAGTATTGGCATTCGCATGAGTTGTTGCTCCGTTCCCCTCCTCGCTCCTCCCTCCACCCTCCACCCTCCACCCATCTTTTTGCATTTTGCCGGCTGCCAATTCAATTACTTTTTGCCCATTTCTAGTTCGGCGGCAGCCGTGCAAGAACTGCGACTGTCTGAAGCGACTGCCGGGCATCCTGTTTGGATTCCAGACAGCGAGTTTAGCCACTGAGTGCGACCTGCCTTGAACCGTGCCACAGCCTCCTGCTGGGCCTGTGTCTCCATTTTGGCTGCTCGTCCAAGCCGCTGACAGCTCGCCAAATTAATGATTAATTGAATTTTCTTCTATGGCGAGGCCTTACCTTGTACACGCTGCTTCTGCACTTTCCCTTTTCGGGTATTTGTACCTGCGGCTCTTCATCTCTTGGTAACGAAAATCAGCGCCATTGTCGTTCATTAATTAGGCAGCGACGTTGGCAGAAGGCAAAGACCCAAGCAAAGGCCAAGGCGGAACGTGAAAAGTGGAACGTGGAAAGTGGAACGAGGAGCGTGGAGCGGCATGCTTTAGACGACCCCCCGGAGACGGCTGCTGAAAGAGCGACTTTTGTAGCCTGGCCGCAATGCACTTTGGCCTGCAGCTTCAGGGGTGGGGTGTGGGGAGGGGAAAGCTCAGAGCCAAGAGCCAAGTTATGTGCAAGGTTGTGCACACACAAGCACGTGGATGTGTGTGCGTGTGTGTAGCCAAGGTAAATGCAGCATTAAGAGCAAATGGCATAAGTGGAAAAATGAAATGGAATAAAAAAATAACTACACTCCTCTTGAGTGGTTATGCGGTTGATACACGGTAGGGAGGCAGGGAGGGAGGGAGGTGGTAAAATGTTATTTACATTCATCGTCCCACGCAAACACACGCTCACACACACACACACGCACTTGTGCAAACACACGAGAGAGAGAGAGAGCGCTCCTCTCCTCTCCCATTCCATTAGCTCGCTCCCTTGCTCAGGCTCAGCTCACGCAGCGCTAAGCTTCACGCAGCGCTTACCTTCCACTCAGCGCTCTGCGCTCAGCGCTCAGCTTCTCTCTCTCTCTCTCTCTGTCTGCAGCGTCAAACGGTAAATTTGACTTTTGCGTAGTGGCGGGGAGTGTTTGCAATCAGTCGGACCTGTTCCACCTCCAACTCATTCCTCATCAGCAGCGAACATAAATTGAATCTTCGAACTACCGGGAAGGGAGTGACAGACGCTCGACCGAGCCGCAAAGCGACCACGCCCTGCCGCCTTGCTGCTGCTGCTGCTGATACTTTCTGAATTTGAGTTGAGTCCGTGGTGGGGCCATGCCTTGGGGGACATGGTGGCATCGCGTCGCCGCGGGGCTTATGGGGGCCTAGTTTTTGCTTTCTGGTTGAAGGGTTTGTTTTGTGTGTTTGTGTGTGGGTTATATGTATAGGCC
The DNA here is from genome assembly GCF_008121235.1 of Drosophila subobscura. NCBI lineage: Eukaryota > Metazoa > Arthropoda > Insecta > Diptera > Drosophilidae > Drosophila > Drosophila subobscura. The sequence continues at coordinate 15,804,960 of NC_048530.1, read as the reverse complement.
TTGTTCCGGGTCGTGAGCTTTTGTTGCCTCCTTTTAATCAGAGTTAACCAGACGGAAATGCGAACACGGAACGTGAGCAGCCAGCCAGCCAGCCAGCCAGCCAAGGCACCCACCCATCTCCGTGCACATATTCAAGATTTGTTTTGCCGCCGGCAAAAGCCAAAGCCATCACCATCACCATCATCGTCATCATTTTTTCGTTTCTTTTTCTTTGCAAACTTCCATCTCGCGTAGCTTTAACAGGGTGCTTGGAGGCGTGTGGGGGGCTTTAAAGCTTACCTGCACGAAAAACTACAGGCAGCAGCGGCGGCTCTTGCGTGTGTATATCCAGCGGCGGCTCACATTTTTCTGTGCTCTGCTTTCTGTTTTTCGTTTCACTTGGAGGCGGGGGCAATTAGCTAGGCTCAGCCCCACCCCGTGATGAGTTTGCCAATTGAAATTCCATGTCGAATTCCTTGGGGCAATGACAAAATCAAAGCCAAAAGGCAAAAGGCAACAAAAGTCAGCGGCGGTGAGGGCGGAGACGTTTTACAACACTGTCCAGCAGTTGCTATCGTTTTTGAGGGGCTCTCTGATCGAAAGTTATTCCACACATAATGGACAAAATTCGCCCATCGATTTGCCATTATTTAAATATATATTTTTTGCCTCTCACTGATCGAACTGATTGGCGCTTTCCGCTTGCTGGCAAACATTCCATTTGCATACGACACACAAAAAGTGCGAAAAGGTAAGGGTAAAAAGTGTAAAATGTAAAATGGAAATGTGCTGCCAATAAATGAGCTCCCTGGTCACATAATTGATTCCAAAGCTACTCGCAGACATCGGCCAAGGGCGCACTGGTGGAACTTTCTACCCCACGCATACCTTCAGTTTGAGTTATTTTGTAGGGGCCTGAAATTTGCCGCAATGAAATTTACTTTGAGGCAGAATTAATGTGGCGCAGGGGAGGCGGCGACAGGAGAGTTTTTCCCACAAAAGGAATACAAATGCGACGCAATTTTTTCCCGCATTTGAGTAATTTGGAGGCCTTGGAGGCTTTGACTTTGGGGGAGTGCCTGTGGTAAGCCGCGACACCTTGCCAGGCCCTTTGCGCGTAATTAATATCACTTACATACGAGTACAGGCGAGTGCTAGTGCGGGGATTTTTTGTGATTTTATCCCTGATAAGCGACCAGGAGAATGCAGCGAGCACAGCAGCCGCCTGTCAACGCTTCATCCGGCTCGCCTTTCCACGTTGCTTTGCAAAAATTCATTGAAAGTTTTGTGGAGCATCTACGCTGGCAACGAGCTTCAACAGATTGAAGGCCTGGCGCTGGGCTAAGCTGAACTGATGGCAGACCTGGATGTGTGCTGGCATGCTGGAATCGCTTGACTGGAGACTGAAAGGACAACGGTGTCCGTCGAGTGGACACGCCATGGCAACAATTATTCCGTGCCTAAGTAGCCCAGCCACGACGATGAGCACGCCATTGAGTTCTGCCCAACGATGCCGTACTCCTGGCTGGTTTATGGCTTGCATTGGCCGAGCAGCAACGGCAGCAGCAGCAGCAGGCACCAAGGATAAGCGGTTGTCCGTCCGTTGCTGCTGGGTTTTTCTTTTGCAAAAAAAAAGTTTCTGCAGTGCACTCTCAGGCACTACGGAGTCGCTCCAGATATCTGCGAAACATCTCAAAAGCAGCCTGGGAGCAGACTTTCGCCTTTGCTGGCAAATTCCTGATTGGCTTCTTCAACAAATCTCTGCCTCGACCCTTGATGGACACTTCTCTTCACTCTCTCTCCCTCTGTCTCTCTGTCTCGGTCTGTCTGTCTGCAGGTGTCACTGGACAGCTGGGCAAGGGAAAAACAAACGGAGCGACATAAACGGGTCAACAGATAGGAGAATTTACAGGGGGTTGGTGGTGCGTGACGCTTGCACGGAAATGCATACGGAATGAGGTTTTGCTGAAAGCTTGCTTGGAGCCCCCTTTGACTGCATGTTTGCCGTGGCTTGTGCCAGGACTAGCTGCAAATGTTGTGCTACAATTCCGATTAAATATTTTTCAGCTCAGGCAAAAACGCAGCCCCAGGTAGCTGCTACTGCTACCCATTCACACACACATACACACATTTCATATCTTTGCCATCGTGCACTGCTTGCTATGCCCATCTGGCAAGCAGTGTCTGCCAATAGCGCTGTGTAAGACATTTTAATTTGCTGTGTTCTACAATTTTCCCTACAAATTCATTCCGATTGGAGGGTCTTCATTCCGCTTATGGCTCTTTTATGTCGATGCACACACAGAGAACGCAAACACATAGAAAATCAAATAAAATGAAATAAAATAACGATGTTCACTCTCGGCTCCCAGTCGTTCCCCGCGCCCTGCCCCATCGATATCCCTGCCAGCCAGCCCCAGTGGTCCGTAGGGGCCGCAGGGGCGTCCCAGTTGCTGCTCCCCACTCGGTTAGCAATAACTTTTCCGTATTAATACGCAAAAAAAACAAAACAAAACAAAACAAAAACAATGGAGCCCCAATTTTTTATATAATTTCACAATTCGGCAAAGACGAACCAGCGTGCGGGCAAAGTTCAACAACAACACAAATCACAATAAGAGAGAGAATGAGGAATGAGGAATGATGGAATGGGCGAGGGAACGGTAGCTGCTGGGCTAAGCATCGACGCGACGCTTCTGATGCCCAAAGAGAATTTCGAATGTAAGTCTGTCGAGTGTTTGCCTCCCCCACCCCTCTTGCTGATGGGCATAGGAAGTGCATCGGAGCAACCAAGTGATTGATTGTCCTGCTGCTGGTCCTGTCTGTCTGCCAAAGTCACGGAGCAAACTTCAGTCGCATACGCAGCAGCAGCAGCAGCAGCCACAACTTTTTATAGAGAGAAATGAGCCTCCCGAATTGAGTTTGAGCTTAGTTCTCCTCTCTCCACCCACCACTCTGCTCTTTTTTTCGCTTCAATCTTGAGTCGTGCGTCGACAGGCCAAACTTTTTTGCCCAACCATTTTTTATTGTTGCCTCAAATTTGGAATTATTTTTATTGGAGGAGCAGAGAGAGAGGGCACAGGGGCGGAGCAGAGTCAAACATTGAGTCTAGTCCATAAAAATCCACTTTCAGTTATGGCTGGCAGCTATGTAACTGGCTGGGAAGTGCCATTTGGCATCTCGAGCAGGACATATGGACTAACTCTCATTGTCATTGAGAGGCAAACGAGCGGTAAATCAAAAACAACGACCAGGGGGCAGAATGGTGTGCAGGGGGAGAGAGAGTGGGCGAGTGGGAGAGAGTGGGAATATGGGATTGGATTTAGATTTAGATTCCACATTTTGGTTTTGGATTTTGAGAGTGGTGCAAATGGGCATGGAAATTGAAACGAGCGATGGATGAAATCGATTTGCATCGAACACTTGAAGTCATTTCAAATTTGATAACCATAATTTATGTACCGGCTGTATGTATTGCAATTTTCGCAAATAAATTACATTATGTATTTATGCTGGCGCGTGTGGCATTCTCGGGCAACGGGATCCAAGTGGATTGGTTTTTGCAATCCATGCCCCACCGCCACATACGCAAATTTACTATTTAAATACAGTCCCCCCCCCCCACCCCTTCGTTACGCTCATCAAATATTTGCTGCATTTGGTTTTGCCGCACCGTGCAAGCTCTCTCCCGGTGGCCAGCGGCAACTCTTCATACGCCCCACAGATCAGAGCCAGAGTTTGTCGGCTCATAAAAACGGACGAGCAAACATACGGAAGGGCAGGGCAGGAAATTATGAACTACGCAAATGAAGCAGCAGCCACAACACGCATTGCGGTTGCATATTTGCCAATCTGCTGCGCTCTGCTCTGCTCTCTCCTCTCACTGCCTCTCCATGTTTGCGCTACTTTGTTACTGTGATTTATTTGAAAATTCACTCAGCCAGCACAGCCGTCAGCTGCTAATCCACTTGTGCACTTCCGCCGAAAATGTTAACCAAGGCATAAAAACACTAAAAGTCAACATTTGGTTACGCAGCCAAATATTAGCCTGTAATCCATAGATAGCAGCAGTAGTGTAAATCCCTATTATTGTACATATGCACACATCGGACTCACGTGGAGCTTTCATGTTTTCACACGATGCATCATTTGCCACGCATCTTGGATCATAGCTGAGGGCAGAACGATAGAGACAGAGCTGAAAGCTCCAAGGCCATGACGTCGCGTAAAAATCTAAATCGATTTGATACTCTGTGAATCATTGAGATTTTATGCGTGAAATGAGTTTGTAAGCTTCACACGTACACATGATTCCGTGAGATTCCGTAACAGAGCGTGCATCTCGCTAGCTAACAGCTCTTTTAAAAAGCTGCAACAGCAGCTCTCTCTCTCTCTCTCTCGCTCTCACGTACTCATCTCGTGTCTTTCTTTCCTTCACCCTCACGCCATCTACCGCTCTCTCCAAATGTCACCTCTCGCGATCTACCGCTCTCTTCATGTGTCACTCTCTAGTTCTGTCGCTCTCTCTCGCTTCCATTAGGGCACGAGAAAATTGCATCTCCTACACTTGGCAGAATCCAGAGCTTTCCATTCAGAGTGAAAAATGAATGAGAAAATATGGGGAACAAATTCACGCTAAAAGTATAAGTTTAGCCTGTCCGATTTTAATTGCCACTCAAATTACTACTTGGGCACGGCGTCCATTTCTCAATAAGAGAAATATGAGAGTGGCAGCCTGTGAGGCGAGCGTCGTGCGCTCATTCAGGCCAAGGCTTCGCTTTCTTTGAACGACCGCACTCGATGGTCCGGTCCATCTTATTTATTTTTCTACATTTTCAGTGGCCAACTTTGATGCAGATGTGGTTCAGAAACTTCGTCCCAGCAACAGAGATGCGTCCAGCTTCTGTATTTTCTGTCGCCCGAGGCGAAAGTTGTGCACAAAGTGAGTTTGCAGCTCTCCATCAGACCCCTGATAATTCCGCATGCAATTTACTCACCGCCCCGCCCCGCCCCGCCACACAGCACAGCACACCACAAAACCCCACCCCAATCCATTCCTTGCTGGTGCGCATCTCTGGCGTCGTGGTGGCAATGGACGGCTGGTTAGTTATACTTTTGCGGTTCCTGGATAAATGAGATGCAACTTTCGAGTTGGAAAATTGACTCGATAGCGACTCGTGGCCATCCATCCATCCATCCATCCATCTATCCATCCATCCACTCAGACGCAAGTCGAAAGTGCGAAAATTTGAAGAGAAGCAGCAGTCGAGCAGCTTCTCTCGTTGAGCTGCCGCCGAAGCCCGAAAAATGTCATAACGGGACTCAGCGCTGCCCGCTCTGACCCACAGACCTGTGCAGTGTACAAACAGAACAATAAGATGCCGGGAATACGTGAAAGAATTTCATTTTGTGCGCCTCCTGCTGCACCCCTCACCCAGCACCCCTCACCCAACTGAGACTGGGGGCGTGGACGCTTGTTGCTGCAATTGCATTTGTATGGACTGGGGTGTGGACTGTCCATTTAATTGGATGTGGGATTGCTTGCGGCATTAAAAATGTCAAAAGGTGCCAGATACATACATATGTGTATCGGCAGAGTGAGTATTTGCATGTACAGGCTTGGATTGCCGACGGCAGTGCGAACAACAATGAAATACATTATGAAAGATGCAATTACAAAGCCCCAACCCCAGTCCCAACCCCAACCCCAGTCGTGCCTCGTGTATGCAACAATAGAACATAATTGTTGGAGCACTGCGTTTTCGACAATTTGCAATTCGATATTGACAAACAAAACACATGTGAACAAGACACACACATGCACATGCACACACACACACATGCACATGCACATGTTTCTGCATGAAAAAACCATTTGAAGTTCATCCATTGAGCACAGTCGTGGGCTGGTGCATTGGGACGGCCACACGGGCTCATAAGGGGAGAGCCAAAGCCATTATGATTTGCTGCTGACCCGAGATGGATTTGAACACCTGAACACACTGAGCATACAATTATGGACTTTTTGTCTGTCTGTCTGTCGGCCAATGGGGAGCGCAATGGGGAATACACAGAAATCCATAAAGCCTGTTAGGGCAGGGCAGAACCAAAATCTGCAAAATCAAAGCTCGGCCAAAGCTGCTTCCTGTGCTAGGTAGTCGGGCAGTCGGGCAGTCAGGCAGTCGTGTATTCCTTAGCAGCTGCTCTGGTGTCTTGCCTACTTTATGACTGCTGCCACAACAGCAACAGCGAAAAGAGTACACAGGAAGAGGGAACAGAGAGAGATTTCGGGCAGATAAACCGCGATTTTTTGTGCAATTTATGTGGGCCATAAAAGGAAATGCGTGTCGTGGGCAGGCAGCAAAAATATTTTACCCAACAAAAATTAGTTACGTCCAACCCTCGATTCTCCACTCTCGACACTCGACTCTCGACTGTTATTGGAATTCATTCAATCAAGGGAAACGAAACCCACATACGCGTACGAGTTATTTTGTACGCATATTTATGGGCCTGGCGTCGGGTTTTTCGATTCCCCATTCCCCATTCCCGCATTCCAGCCCTCTCGCGTCGCTGCTGCGACTTGTGGGTATTCCAATTCATTGTTCCCTCCCCGCACGCTTCGGTCCAGGTTCTATTTTCAACATTTCCATAAAATTTCCGTTTTTCGCTTCGGACGCTGCGTAAAGGGTAAACCGCTGCTGGACCCGCAGCCAAGCGACTGCGAGAGAGCTAAATTTAATTTGGTTAATGAGCCTGGGCCTGTTTCATCATCGCAACTCGTCTCGGCTCGTCTCTCCACCCATTCAAAGCGCTATGCGAGTGGCTTTTATGATGCTCCTGATGCTCGTCGTAGCTCTGGGATGCCACGGAAGCGCTGCTGGTACACGGATTAGCATTCGTATTTGGAAGGGCACTGGGATGGGGACTGGGACTGGCACTGGAACTGGAACTGTGGGACATTGCGACAGCAGTTGGCACTTTGATTAAATGCCTTCCTCCTTCCGTGGGTTCATTAGAAAAGCCGCCGGCATGCTGCGCTCCCGCTATCAGTTTCAGTTATCCACTGGGGGGATGGGGGAGCAAACACACAGAAACAGAAACAGAAGCAGTTTCGAGTCCAAGCCAAAACCAAAAAAGACATTAACATTTTAATTATTTTGCCATTTGGCGTCGTTCCATCCATTGAAGACCCGGGGACCAAGCGTGACAATTGCCAAATATTCAGCGTATAAAACTTTATGAGGGCAGCGAACGAACGAAGAGAGAAACAACGGAGAATGGAGTGGAGCATGGGACTGGGTGGCCGCATCAATATCCCGGGAAAATGTGAAGCATAAAAGTTAAAACTTTACAGATAAATATTCTAATTATACGAGAGGCGATGGGCGATGGGCGATGGGCGATGGGCAGGAGCGGGCCAATAAAGTTTCAACGCTCAAGTAATTTCCTCCGCTTCCTCTTTTGCAGCCGCCTCTGTGGCCGTCTCCTCGTGGACTTTGGTGGCCATTTCCTGTGAGCGCTACTACGCCATCTGCCATCCGTTGAGGTCGCGCACTTGGCAGACGATCAACCATGCCAACAAGATTATTGCCATCATTTGGCTGGGCAGCCTGCTCTGCATGACACCCATAGCGCTCTTCAGTCAACTGATGCCGACCAGCCGCCCAGGTGAGCTCCCCCCACTTCCAGCCTCAGTTGCAGTCGTTCCAGACTTCTGTGTGTGTGCTTTCAGGGCTGCGCAAGTGCCGCGAGCAGTGGCCCGCCGACAGCTTGAACTACGAGCGCGCCTACAATCTCTTCCTGGATCTGGCTCTGCTCGTGCTGCCGCTGCTGGCGCTGAGCTTCACCTATCTCTTCATCACTCGCACTCTCTACGTGAGCATGCGGAACGAGCGGGCCATGAATTTTGGCAGCAGCGGCCCAGAAGTGCCACCAGGTCCCCGCTGCCAAACAGCAGCCAGCGGCGCTCCAATGGCAGCCACAGCCATTCCCTGGAAACGGGAATGCAGCAGCAGCAGCAGCAGCAGCAGTTCGGCACTCCACAGTACTACTACGGTGAGTGACAGACAGTTCGAGAGAGCGGAAAGAGCGTGCAAAGATTGCTGCAAGTCAAAATTTAAATTGGTGGGGAGAGACAGTGCTCCCGGCAGTATGCCACTCGGGATTAGTCTAACGGCAGCCTCCAGGTCTCACACAATTTGCATGCAAAGTTTGCCACGCACGAAATGCTTTGCGTTCCCATCACGCGTCAGAGAGGGAGAGCGGGAGAGCGGGAGAATGGGAGCGTGAGAGTGGGAGAGCGTGAGAGTGGGAGAACGGGAGAGTGGGAGAGTAAAGTACCGTTTGCCAAAGTGTCGAGTTGAGTATTGTGCTAGCCGTGTGGTGCAGAGACGAGGCAATAACCGAAAGCATTTTGACATTCATTTGCATTCACTTCGACAGATTAAAGCCGGCTCCTGCCTGGGATTTGTCCCACTGCCTCCGCCTCCGCCTCCGCCCCCGCTCACGCACTCTGCACAAATAAGCATAATCCGATGATTTTCCTTGAGCAAGAGAGAGCCAGCAACCGATTCGCAAGCAAATCAATTCCTGTAATTCGGCTTTAATGCTGCCAGCGTAGCCCAAGCCACAAACTTGTGTAGAGTAAATATGAGCGGAAACTGTACCGCTGCCATGATCCTCTGGAGAAATTTGTGGGGCAAACTTGTTGCCTTTTTCATCGTCATCAAATATTATTCCCCCCTGCCACAACCGTCCAATTAACATCTTAGAGATCTGAAGGCTTGTGGGCGACGGGGCAGCTGGGCACGTCTCTCGTTTGCATTCGCATGAAGGGGTTCGGCTGAGTCCTCAAGGAATATCACACAGACAGACGGAGCAGGCCCGATGGCATCGCTCTGTATGCTGTGTGCTGCAGCCCCCAGAATAGGTAACAAAGGGGCTCGAGGCTGGGGGGCCATGCAAAGGATTGAAAATGGAAATTTCGCATTAGCATAGGGCCTTGCTGGTCCACCCTGGGAATTAAAATGAATTATCGCAGCACATGAGACACGGGATACACTGGACACTGGACACAGGACACAGCACAGGCCTTTGGTTGAGGTTGCTTGGGTGCTGCTGCTGCTGCTGCTGCTGCTGCTGCCTCAAGTGATTCATTTCCTCATGCTCGTACATCCTGCTTAGGTGGTTGACCCCCGCCCGCCCGCGCGCTCTCCCTTGTCGACCCAAATAAAAAGGGTCAACTTAAGTGCCGTAAATTATGCAAGAGACAGCATTTAAGCGCTCGTTAAGAGCGGGCCAGTGGGGCTGTGCGACAGCATCCCCTCCCCCCACATTTTGTGAGCAGGCACATTTGCACCTACTTGCCGCAGAGACTCGACTCTCTCTCGCAACCCAAGCCAAATGGCATGTGACAATAAATTTGATTACATTTTTGAACTGTTTTACGGCAGTGCCCGCTTGTGCAGCGGCATCGGTGACTGAACTGCGCTCCGTGCCGGCAATTTGCATATTCTAGCGGCATACAATTAGAGCTGCTTCGGTGTGGTGGGCGTTTTACTCAAAGTGATTGCAATTTAACGATGCGATCCATGGCGATTCAGTCAAATGAAACACACACTTTTCGGCCAATGCAGCTGAGATTAAATATTTATTTACTTCCTTAGTTAAAAGCTCGCACTTTTCGTTTGACCCGAGAGAGAGAGACAAAGAGAGCGAGAGCGACTTTGGCAACGATCGTTAAAGCTTGCGACTCTCTCCTCACTATGATGTACGGCGCATGGTAGAATTACTACTAGGTAACGTCGTCAGCTGAGTGCAGGCCCATAAGCTTATTCACCACGCTCTCTCAGCTCTCAGAGAGGCAAGCTATCTCTCTCTAGCAGATAGCAAACGTTTTACGTTCTGCACTCTTCGTTTTTATTGTTTCTGCTGACAGCAAAGAAAAGATGTTCGATAATAAATGAAACGAAATAGTTCAAAACAAATAATAACATTTTAATAGGTATGTTATAATAAAAATGTAGATATTTTTTTTTGACCAATTAGTCTTTGTTTCGTAATTAGTAAAATACTTCCATGCAAAGTTTTGGATCGGCATAGAAAACAATATTTTGCAGACATGTTCATTTCTAAGAATAAAAAATAAAAAAATACACATCCAAAATAAAAAAGTACTTGCATGTACAGTACTTAATTTCATTGTCTTCCGCTTACGCCTTCATTCGTAAGCAATGAAGAAAAAGAAGAAGAAGACAATGAAAAAATTCGTGCGCTACACAACCTCTTTCGTCGACGTTTGGCAAACGACTGACAAGATTTACCGGCCTCGAATGAGAAGCACTGTGGTGAATCCGTCACCTTGTTACTAATTTCACCATGGTACGGCGATTTTTGCTACTCTCTCAATATCTCTGTTATCCGTTCTGTTAGTGACTCTGTTAACAGTGTCTGTTAATCGCTCATTGTTATACGGCCGCAATATCCCACTGCTATCTGCTCTGCTAACAGTCGCTGTTGCTCACCAAATCCAACATATATTTACAGAACAAACGTGAACTGCGCTCTCTACACATGTAATCTTACAGCAACGCGTAACGGCGCTTAGCGCTTTCGCAGCTGCAGCCAAATTCCCTGCTTGCTGGCCGTCAGAAAGGTGAGGGGCGAGACCTGCACGGCAGCCTGACGCTGGTCTGCGAGGTGCACGGAGTAGTCCTGGAGCAGCGTAACCAGTGCGGCCTTTGTCTGTGCCAGGCCCAACCGCATGCCCGGACACATGCGTGGCCCGGCGCCGAAGGCCAGGAAACGGCAGCCCAGCCCAGGCGAGGTGTCCATGAAGCGCTCCGGCTGGAACCTGAGCGGCTCGGCATACAACTGCGGATCGCTGACACAACGCAAGGGAATTCTGATTAAAGCTGCTTGTGGTGTGGTGTCTGTGGGGGGGAGGACTTACAGATGAATGGCCTGCACGGGGAGCACGAGGACCGTGCCCAAGGCCACCTGCAGGCTGCTGTCCGTCTCCGTGTCCGTCTCTGTGTCCTCGTCCTTGTCGCACCTCTGGGCTGGCAGTGTAAAGGATTTGGTGCAGCGCTTCTGGAGTGCCTGCATGGCCGGGTGCAGTCGCAGTGTTTCCAGCAGCGTGGCCTCCGCATACCTGAGCTCCGTTAGAGCAGCGTGCCCCAAGAGCGGGCCCCCATGCCGCTTTGCCACCTCCGTGAGTTCCGCATGCACGCGCCGCTGGACGGACTCATTGAGCGACAGCTCGTAGAGGGCGAAGGCAAGCAGCATGGCCGAGGTCTCGTATCCTTCGAGCAGCAGCGTGGTGGCATGCCCCGCCAAGTCGGAGCCCTGCTGCTCGCCCAGCCAGTGCAGAAAGCAGTTGGCACTGCCACTGGCACTGGCACTCGTCCGCACCAGATCACACAGCCAGTGTTGCAGTGCAAGGGGCACGTAGCTGGAATGTGGCAGGTGCCAGAACTTTGAGCTTTGACTGAATGCACCTCAGACGAAGGTCCTTACCCACCGATGTTGCAGGATGCTGGCGAGGCGTGGGGAGTGCAGCAGCGCCATGGTCTCGGGCAGGCTCCACGCGCTCGGCTGAAAGAGCGGCACCAGCCACTCCAGCCACTCGCTGCCCCTCTCCTGCCGCTCGTCCTGGCACAGGCAGTGGGCATCCAGGCCAAAGGCGGCCGAGGCAATCACCTGCAGCGTGTAGCGCGTGGCCAGCGCCTTGGCCTCGAAGCGTTCGCGGCTCAGCCGCCGCTCGACAAACGCCCGCAGTTGCTGGCAAGCGGCAGCCACATGTGGCAGCGTCTGTCGCAAGCGGCTGGGCGTGAACAGGGGCACCAGATCGCCGCGCAGCTTCCGCCAGCGATCACCGCTGGCAATGAACGGATTGCAGCTGGCCAGGACATCCCGCTGGGCATCCACATGGACGGCATTGTCCGCACAGCACGCGAAGCCGTTGCCGACGAGGATCTCCCGCAGCAGTCGCTGATCGCGCACCAGCAGGGCGGGCTCATTGAACAGCCGATAGAAGCCCACGTAGCGCAGTCCAGGATGCTCCCTGTGCACAGCCCGAGACTTAATCGACTCTCAGTTGTCGCTGGGTTGCCGCTCACCTGTAGATTTGTGCGTAGACCTCGCCGTAGGAGCGCTGCCCGAGGGCAAAGTGCGCCATGTTGCCCAGCAGCGGGCCGCCTGGTGGGCCGCATATGCCGCGTCGTCGCCAGTGGCTGTTGGACCAGGATGCACGCCACCAGGTGGCAAGAGCGAGGAGCAGGACTAACAGCAGCAGCAGCAGCAGCATCGAAACGTCTCTAGATTCGAGATGAGAATGAATGCTGGGAACGTGACTCCGCACTGCTTATACGTGACTGCATGCGGCACGCCCCATTGATGGCGTTGCGTGTTGCACGTTGCACGTTGCATGTGCAGTGTCTGCCCACTTTATTTCGTGTTGCGTGCGGCTGATAGACTTTCCACCTTCGTCGGACCATTAGCCGCATGCCAGTCGATGTCCATTTATTTGTTCTGTAAGTGCCGCGGATATAATTATTTGTTTCCGTTAAGGAACCTTTCACTCAGCCAACGAGTATTTGCAGCCAGCTGACATGTGGATATAAGTGCGGGTTTGATTGATTATTAACAGACAAGTTCATTAGGAGATAAAATACACAGTTAAATGGTAAAGGAAATTGACGAAAGCTTTTACGCCGTGGAGGTTGTCTCTCTCTCTCTCTCTCGCTTGCCGATCTACTTTTCGCTCTCCTTTCGCTCCCGCTTGCTCGTTTTTGCGCTCTGCTGTTGAGCTTGCAGCGAATTCGTCTTTGCTAGTTTTCGCTTCTACATCTTTCTATCTTATATATATTTTTCGTTCTATTTCTCTTTCATCAGCGGACAGCTATACCCATGGGGGCAGCAAGAGGAAGCTGCTTGGCGGCTCCTGCGAAGGTCGCCGGCATCTCTACTGCATGCGCAGTGCATCCGTAAAGTCGCTGCGGCAACAGCAGCACAACCAGCCGCAGCCGCCGCCAATTAACGGGAATGACTGCTGCAGTCGTGCCCAACGGCTGCGCCACCACCAGCAGCACCAGCAGCAGCAGCAGCACATCTGCATGGGCATGGGCAACGACAACGAGTCCCGACGCAAGTCTCTGTCGCAGCCCAGTCTGCGCATCACTGAAGCGGGCCTGCGAAGGTGAGTCATGCCGTTAGTTACCGTTAGACATTAAATAATACTAAAGTGAATGCCCATTCGTAGCATCGTGCCACGTCGCTCGAACGAGAGCAAGAGCCTGGAGAGCAAGAAGCGTGTGGTGAAAATGCTCTTTGTGCTGGTGCTGGAGTTCTTCATTTGCTGGACACCGCTGTACGTGATCAACACGATGACGATGCTGATCGGGCCGGTGGTGTACGAGTATGTGGACTATACGGCCATCAGCTTCCTGCAGCTGCTGGCCTACTCCTCGAGCTGCTGCAATCCCATAACCTACTGCTTCATGAACGCCAGCTTTCGGCGCGCCTTCGTGGACACGTTCAAGGTGCGACTGTGCGGGGAGGGGGGCGGGCGCCTCTGCTTCTGGCGACGACGTTCCAAGAACGAGACCAACCTGTCCGTGGCCGGCAACTCGATTGCGCTGGCCAACTCGGTCATGTCCACCCACACCATACTGGAGAGTCCGCGGCTCTGAGCCAGTCGTCGCCGGGAGTCCCAGCGCCGTCCGTTAAAGGTTATGGAGAGCGAGTCGCTGTAGGAGCCGGCAAAGAGGACAACAAAAATGTGATGATGCGAAATGTGAACGAAAGTGTAACTGTAACTGAAACTGTGGTTGTCAACGACTCGAACGAGCTCGCGTTGTGAATGTGTGCGAATGTGTGGACAAGGAGGATTGAGAGTGAGTCTGGCAGCTTCCCCTGTACTTGGTCTCGCATCTACATACATATGTACCTATGTATATGTAGGTATGCAATGCCCCTACCTCACCCCTTAACCCACCCGCTGTTATATACTATGTACTATGTAATTAATTAATGTTTTCAATGTGAAATCTAGAGTTACTATCATTCGAGTTGTTAAATGTGAATTGTTAGACTTAAGCTAAACTCTGCGGCAGCGTTTTCCTATACTATGTACGACTATGTACATGCCATTAATGTATGTATTTCGTGTGCAATCATTCAATTAATCAATCAATACCCAAAGCAAATACCGCCGTGCAGCGGTACTTAGGTCCTACTTAGGTCACAACAGAGAATAATGTTCCCCCCTCAACCCACAACACCCCACGCCCACCTCTGGTTTTGCCGAGTGTCACGCACAGGCAGGTTTCACTGGGCCATGCATTTGGCGTGCAACAACAACCAAGCTACAAACGATGGCTGATATTACAGGGTATTCATACAGTTGCATGCAAGCAGATAAATCACAGTTATGGGATGGGACCACCGCCTAGGGTCAACTCATCGGAAAACAAATAACAAACAAAAGTTCAAAGCAAAAACAGCGTTTCGTTCAAATGAATGTCGATTTCCATTGTAAGTAGTTGATTGTAGCTGAAACCAAAATGCATTAAATGTAATCAAATATTCGAACAACATAAACACGGAAACACGGAAACACAAACACGCAGCCATAAAATAGGATAAAACACAGTTCCAAAGTCTTTTCGTGTCTCTGCTTAGAAATAACTGCACCGCTCGCCGGTCCCGCAAAGCTGAGAGAGTCATGCCGGGCGCTTTCGCTCTCTTTCGCACAGCCATCCGTTTGTCAGCATGCAATGCAAGCAGCAACAGGCAAAGCGCTTGACTCTCTGAGCGGCGAGAGAGCGAGCAGGTAGCAGGCGAAGTTGAGCGAAGCTTTCGCAGAGAGCGATCTACACGTGTGTGAGAAAGAGAGATGGGAGAACTACCGCAATATGTGCGTACAATTATTGAATTTTTTTGACTTCGCTCCTCAACGAACTTGACAATTGCAATTACGCGTATTCTAGCATCGATATGGTCGTCTCTAAATGTTTTAATGCAAATAAAAAAAGAAAATTACAATTAAAATAAAAGCAAACAAAACGAACCACAAGCGTGTACACTTCATTTCAGCACGGGCAGCATTTGCATGGCCAAGGGGAAGGCCTCTCTCTCTCGGCCACCCACTGCAACGATAAACCAAGGCCGCAGCCCAAGCCCGAAACCTTAGGGGGAGCAGAGCCGTAGCTGGTGCTGAAGCCGTCAGCTAATTGATTACCTGCCAGTTTGGCTTTGCGCCGTCATTAGCTCTCTTAAGCTCGAAGATGGCCCCAGGCGGGGATGACCACACACACAGGTGTGGGAGGTCCACATGTGTGCATACGCGTGTATTGGTGTTTGGCAGCTAGGCAACCCTCCACCTCACTCCACGTCGGTTGGCCATTTGCAGCTAATGAGCTGCGAATAAATTTCGTTGCAGCATGCGATGATGAGAAGCTTCAGTGCGGTAACCAACCCCAGCCTGAGTCCAGCCTGAGTCCTGGCCGACATTGAGCTGTCAGCCACACAGCATCGAGTGAAGACACGAAGAGCGTTCCATTCCGTTCCGTTCCATTTGCTGATCCCCCAGCAGCACCATGCAAACGACTGCAAAAATACCCACTAAATGGATCTAGCATTAATTTGTGCGCTTAATAATAACAACAAATAATGGCACACTTCTGGGCTGCATGTAAAAAGCATGTAGCTGGTATGTAGCAAGCGTGTAGCTTACCATGTAGAATACATTTACTTGTGTGCATTTTTTGTGGCTCTTTTGTTAGAAATATTTGACAAAGAAGATGATTTATTTATGGTGTGCCTCGGGGGTGTTTGCCGGGTAAAAATTAATAATGACGGGCAAGCGCAACAACTGGCTTTGACCATTTGCCTGGATCGATAGGGAGTGGGTGCTGGTCAGTATAAATCAATTGCCGCTACGAGGACACATCAAATGAATCACACGGCAGGAACACGCAACACAGCCACAGCCACAGCCCTGACTGCCTGGCCGACTGACTGCCTGGCTGAGGCGCCTCTGATTGATGTGGCAGCAGTGTGCGATCCTTGTGGCGAGGGGAAATCCGTTGCTAAATCCGAGACTACTGCTTGCCGAAGCAATCACTCATGATTTTGCCACAACTCATGCCCCACCGTCCCTCCACTGACCACACAGGCCACAGGCCCCTGTGTAATTGCCCATTTACTGATGGAGTACGAAGGATAATTGCAATTGGCGCTGAATGCGCAATGAAGCCTGAGCCAGAGGTTTGATCGATTGAATTTTGTGCCTGGCCTGGCCCATCCTGCCCTGACCTTTTCGCAGCAAGTGCAGGGGGGAGGAAGTGCATCCCCAGGGGGTACGTGACAATTACCATCCAGCAAACGAAAAGCAGACAATAACTGATGCATCATTCGGCTAACAAGAGCGCCACACTGGGGGGCAGGGACAGTTCTTTGCTCCTTGCTGCTGTCTGCCTCTCCTTTGGCCTGACTCATGGACATCTGTGGCACTTGCTGCTCGGGTCACGTGCTCCCCCCACGATCACTGACGTCTCCTCGGACCATCAATGGCTGCACAATTTATGGAGTGCCACAAAATGTGGTGAACTCCTTTTCCAGCCACGAAAATGTGCTTCAGGACAACTTTATTGCTGCACCAGCAGCTCGCAAATATCTGTCGAAATTCTCTCTCGCCCCAAGCCCAACAAATTGCAAGTCGAAGTTGCCTTCGACATGTTTGTGGTAGTCTGTGGCCAACAATCTCGTTTCAATTTCAGCCATCATTCGATCATAATGGAAGTACTTTCGCTGTGTTTTTGCTCCAGAATTTATTGGCCACACTTCGACTGGCACTCCTCGACTCGCTCTCTCTCTGGAAACCTTTTAAACCTCGCCTAGAACTCGCATAACTCACCATTAGCTGGCCACGGGCTGTGTCGTGCATAAACACATATTTGCATGCACACGGACCGCTGCATGCCGGATCTAAAAGCACATTTCGTGTCAGCCAAAAATACTCCAACAATTCAATTCCATTTAGGGCTGTCCCAGGGACAGGGGCAGGGACATGGCCATAGAGTACGCAGACTGCCTCCTGTTAGGGTGTTCGTGCAGCGGCAGGCAGCCTGCTCTTTGCTGGGGGGGCGTGGCACACACACGACACAGAGGCCCACAGACATGGCAGAGTGTGAATGGGAGAGCCGCCAAATCGAATTGAAGTTAATTGAGCCATTGAGTCGAGTGCTTAGCGCCAGCGCCTAACGTCTCTCTGTCTGGCTGCCTTTCTATGCCAGCATCGAGCATACGCACAGTTCGCCCCAGCCGCAGCCCCTGCCCCAGCCGCCACGACCTTGACCACATTTTTTGGCATTATTTTGCTGTATTTTCGTGTACCTTTTTTTGGGGGGATTTGCAATGTCTGCGACGGACAACGGCAACTTTTGCGCAATGCCCCACACACACGCCCCGCCCCGCACCGCCCCGCCCTGCCCTTTTTGGCCAGCGAAGAAAAATTATACAATTGTCGTGGCGGGTCGGGGCGGGGCAGTCGGTTAAGTCGCTTACTTAACGGGGCCTGCGCCCGAACGGGTTTCTTCGTATTGGATATTAATACATTTTTTGGGTCTGATTATCTCCGGCTGCGAACATTTCGAAATGCGCCCTGGGCCCGCCTGAAGTTTCGCTACACGCGGAGGTTGACCTTCGCCAGGGTTGGGCAGCGGGGGCGGGGGCGGGGGCGGGTACCTTTGAGCGGCTAGCGTACGTGTATTTTGTCGCCTGGGAGATTCGTGGAATTTCAAGTGCTGCTCGGCGTGTCACATGCGAAATTGCTTACAAAATTGGGTGAAAGTTTTGTGTGTTTTTCGAGCCTACGAAAAGTCCCAGGCGGCAGGGGGCAGAGTTGTGGCACGTTACATAAAGCTGCGGGGCATGTGGACACAGCAGGCAAAACATAAGCAGGGGGGGGGGGGGCAACGCAGTCCCAAGACGGTCAAGAATTTCGGGCTACATAATTGGTAGCTCCCCCCAGCGGATGTTTGTAGAACCCGCTCAGGGCTTAGCCAAGACCAGAACCTTACCACTGATCGGACAAAAAATGGTGGAAGGAATGAATAAATGATGGAATTAATTAAAGAATAAATAAAGGATTAAATGAGGGAATCAATTAAGGACTCGAGGCAGGAAAACATAAAGGAATAAGCGAAGGATTAAATGAAGGAATAAATGTAGGAGAAATTAATGAATAAATGAGAGATTAAATGCCAAATAAATGAACATACAAATGCCTGAGGAGAAGCCAAATTGAATTCCCAAATGAATGAATTTTCCATGAGATCTGACTGAGACATGCCCTTGCCCTTGCCCAAGCCCATCTCGTGTGTCCCGAATGTCTGTAAGCAACAAGCATTGCCTGCCTGTCAGGCATTGCAATAATATCTTAATAATTGATTGTCAAACATTTCATTGCTGCTGTCCGTGTCTTCTGCTGCCGCTGCGTATGCGTAATGTTGTTGCAGCTCCCTTATCCAAACACTTTGCAAGTTAAACAAGTGACACGATGACAGCTGAAAATAGACTGCAAGTTGCAGCTGCCAGGCAGAACACAGCTAATCAAACAGTTTAGCAGCAAAATGAACCTCCGCCGGGGGCTTAAATGCCATTTAAAAGCCTCCCCCCTCCCCCCTCCCCCCGAAAAGTGCTCAGAATTGAGATAGAAATTCAATTAAATGGTCGAGTGCAAGGGCAGGACATTCCATTGTGTGTGTGTGTGCCGGGTGCACATGTCAGCTTAATCCGATTAGAGCTGAGAGAACAGACAAAAATAATAATATTGGATCCCAGACGGCAGCCAGGCCGAAGCCAAACAGAGGCGGCGAGACCCCCCCCTGAGCATTCAATTGCTTGCACAATTTACTTGCTTACACTTATGTTTTCATTAAAGGCTTAAAGGACTCATCACTTATCACTACTGACTCATATTTGTCGAGCTCTCGATTTGCATTTTGTTGGAGCATTTGTTGATGTTGCTAATGGGATGAATTGTTGCTGCTGCTGCTGCTGCTGCTGCTGCTGCTGCTGCTGCTGCTGCTGCTGTGATGTTGCTGCTGCTGTTATGTTGCTGCTGCTGTTGTTGCTGCTTCTTCTAATGTTGCTGCTGCTGCTGCCATGTTGCTGCGGTTGCTGCTGTCATGTTGCTGCGGTTGCTGCTGCTGCACCTTGCTCTTTCCCGCTGGAACCATGTTCTATGACGCACTTTCGATTTGTTTTCGTTGCATTCGTTGACCGTTGGCCAATCACTCGCTCAGATAACGGGCGTCAATTTGCTTGATAGTCGCAGCTCCCACCGCGAGTGTCACAACTACATAACCCTGGGCCCTGGCAGCGTGTATTAGTGCAGTTCGAACTGGTCATGGGTGCTGCAATGGGGGGTAGGGTCAATGGCGTTGCTGTCACTGCATGGCCACACATACACACACACCCACACAGGCGCCGCGTGAACGAAGAACGGACATGCGGCTCTTTATGCTTAGCTCAGTGACCAGTTCCCCAGCCCCCGCATTGCATAATCTGTACTGCTGCACTAAGCTGGTGCTATTTTTAGTCAGCTGCACATGACTCATGTGAGGAGTCTTTGCAAAGGGTCAGCAAAATGCGGATGCAGCTAAAGCAACATAACAGCAGCAACATCAGCAGCAGCAGCAACATCACAGCAGCAGCAACATAACATTACAGCAGCAGCAGCAACATAATGGTAGAAGGAACAGCAACATGTATCAAGTGCAGGGCGCAGGCATTTTCTTCCTCTTGTGCCGTTCATTGGCCTGCCACCGCCCCGCCCCGCCCCGCACCCGTCATAGCGGCTGGCAAAAGGCTTCCAGTCAGTTCCCAGAAGCCAGCAGCGAAAAAAACAACTCCCAGCAGCTCATTTGCATGGCTGTAAAACCAAATAGGTCAATGGACATGAAAACAAGAGTAACCTTGAATGCCCACCAAAATATTCTAGCCAAAAAAGAAGAACGAAAAAAAACTATAAGCAGCAAAACGTAAACACTTCAGCCAACTGCTGACGTAGTGTCGCGAGAGGTGGGGTGGAAGGAGCGCGGGGGATGGGTACGCTGTCCACGCGGTGTCAGGTCTCCGTTTGATGTGCCTTTCGGTTGGCGGGCTCCCGCGCTGGCCATTCAAAGAAGATGGCAAAAAACCCAAAGAACATTTCAGTCATCAAAGAATTCAGAACGATCGAAGAACACAAATGGCAGGTGGAGCGTAAATCCGGAAATCTACGATCCGCTAAGAGGCTGGGGGGAGGTGCTGCCCGTATCCAATTCCAGTATCTTGTCCAGCAGCTCAGCTTGTTTTTGGGAATGTGAAATGCGAATTGATTTCATTTGTTTTGGCAACAAAATTCTAAATGTGAAATTTGCATGCCAGCCTTTTGATCGCAGCCTTTGATCGCTGCTCCCCCTCCCCCTCCCTCTCCCCCTCCCCCTGCTGCTGCTCCTCCTCCCACTGCTGCTTCATCAATTGACGCAAAACTTAGAACTTGGGCGGAAGATTTAAATTTATTCTTTTTGTTTCTGGCCAGCCAGTTACCACCCCAAAGGTGCTTGAACCCAGCGGGCCAAAGCGCGCAATTTTCGAGCCACCACCCCACACCACACCACACGACACACAGCACACACAGCAACCCCCCCAGCGACACCCCCATGTCAGCCCGTTATGGCG
Source organism: Drosophila subobscura (assembly GCF_008121235.1). Taxonomy (NCBI): domain Eukaryota; kingdom Metazoa; phylum Arthropoda; class Insecta; order Diptera; family Drosophilidae; genus Drosophila; species Drosophila subobscura. The sequence goes on along the minus strand of NC_048530.1, from coordinate 15,784,248 downwards.
CAATAGCCATTGAATCACAGCAAGAATGCTAAACGCTTAAACCGCTTGGAGATCGACGTGTTGCCAACTCTGAGTGTAGCTCGCAGCTCGCAGCTTGAAGCTTGAAGCCAAAGCCGAGCTCAATGATCATGATGATGATGATGATGATGATGATGATGATGACTCTGCCTGGCGCTGTAGATGTCAGCGAACGCGCTCAAGGTTGCCCATGTCTATGGTGTGGGGCGCATCGCTTGGCATTATATAATCGGCGGCAATACACACACACACACCTGCTACTGCTGCTGCTGCTGCTGCTGGAATGATTTGTGGAAATTTGGTTGGAATTTGTTGTTTTGGTAGCTTAAAGTTGGAAACATTTCGCAGAGTTCATTGGCATCCGGCAGACCACCCCAAGCCACACAGCCTCACCCTTAGTACCCTTGTGCTATGATGGGCTCAGGGCTCAGGTATGACTGGGAGCTGTTCGTTCCAGCTTCACTTTCAATGGCAATTGCCAGCTACAGCTTCAGCTCTAGCTCCAGTTCCAGCTGCACTTTCCAGCTTCCATTTCTATCCGCGTGTCGCGCGGTAAACACGCCACAGCTGTGAGATTCGCTGATTACGTAGGGCCTCCCCCCGGCATGAGTCACTCAGCGAGCCGGCAACAGGTTGAACCATGTTCCACACAGCCTCTTCCTCTTCCTCTGCCCCTACCCCTGCCCCTGCTGCTGCTTCTGCTTCTGCCCTACCCCGCCATTCCTCATTCTCGATCGTTCGTTGGATTGGGGGGCGGGCCCTTCGATCGTTTTTGCTGTTGTTTTGTTGTTGTTGCTGTTTTCATCGATTGATTGAGAAGTCGCAGTTCAGAGCTTTTGTTGTTTCTTTGCTGTTTTCGGTTTCAGCCGGGCCCTTACGATCATCAACAACAACAGCAACAGTCAACAAGCGAAGCGAACGCGTTTGATGGTTTAATGAACTCGACCACGCACTCCCCTACTGTAGGGGGAGGGCTCTCGGGGGCTGGGTTCCATTCCAGCATTCCACCACGCACATTCTGCGCATATTTCTGATGCTCTTTCGCTTGATGCTGCTCCTGCTGCTGCTCTTCCTCCTCCTCCTCCTCCTCCTCCTGCTTCTCCTCCTCCCATTACCACTCTTCAAAAGCTTACACAACGCAGCGTACGATTTTCCACGTTTGTTTTTTGCCTCTTTTCCCGCCATTTAGGGTTCAATGAATTCTCCGAGCATTTTCGCTGCTTTGAATGGGTTTTCGGTTGGGGTTGGGGTTTGGGTTTGGGTTTGTTGTTTGTTGTTGAGCAGCTCATTTCCGACTTCTCGCAACTAAATTGCTGGGAACTGTAAGGCGACGCCAGCGTAATCCGCCAGCATTGCGCTTTTTCAGGGTCTTTCACGCCCGCCATGAATGACGCTCGGCGTCGGACTCGAAGTTGGCCTGGCGTTTTGGTCAACTTACGTAAACAAAAACACACAAACTTTTACGCTGCATGGAAAAATACTAGAGATAAGCGAAAGGCAAGCCAGTGCTGCTGCATGGTACGGTTGGTTGTCTCCTGTGTGTTTCCATCAAAAGTCTGAACACGATCTGATCTCCATGCAGCAGCAAGTGCCGACGGCAACACGAGCTGCTGCACAGTTTTACTGCATGGGAATGCATGGCAATGAAACCAAAGCTGTTGCAGTACTGAGTACTCCATATTCCACATTTCTCAGCCAAAGCGAGACCCAAAGCTCGCTCTCTCCTCTCTCCTCTCGCAGTTTCAGTTTCCGCGTAGCGCACCTGATGGCCAGCCAGCACGAAGCTCTTCCACACATTTGCTGTTGTTGCTTTTGCTGCTGTTATCCGTTCCTACAATTGCCGTGAAATTCTTAAGCTGTCTCAAGTGTCTTTCTGTCGGCCCGCTCCCTCCGCTGCTTCTGCTGGGTCGCGCGGGTGAATGAATGCGAATGAATGGGGAGTAGGGGGAAGAACTAATGAATTTTCAAGGCCAAAAGGATGAACTGAGCCGACACAAAAATATGTAGATGATACGCAAATCGATCGATCGAGCAGTGGCGCAAGATTTATGTTTGTTTTTGTCGCAAATTTCATAATATTCCACTCCATTCGACGCCCCGCCATTCCCGGTTCGGGCAGCGGCCGCAGCACCCGTTCGTAGGGTGAAGAGCTGTAGCAGCAGGTGGGGAAAGGTGTGTGGCGGGGGAATGGTGTGACGGGGGTGGTGGTGGTGGCTCTACTGCGTCGTCTTCTGACCGGCCGCAGAGTATTTTTAAGCGTATTTTTTTGTTGCTTTTGCCCCTCTCTTTTCTTCTTTGTTGTTTATGATTTCGTGGCGCACCAGGAATTCGTGCGTGTTGCTTTTTCAAGTTCAAGAGCACCATAAGCCATAGACACACACATAGCCACACACCGCATAGCCATCATGGGCCATACACTGAGACAAACAGGTGGCAGGGTGATCATCAATACTTCAAACAATTGCAATCAAATCATCGAAATTTCTGAAAAGTTCTCCTTATTTTTTAATACTCGAATATGTATTAAAATTTAATTATTTCTCAGCATTTAATTCATAAATATAAACATTTCCCGCAATGCTACAGATTTTTAAAGTGAAAAATTACAAATTTCAGCGTTTTGTTTCTTTTGGTGTAGTTCGGATGAAAACAATCTAGCGGCTGTGTGGCCGTGTTGCTGTTTTGCATATTCATACGCCGCAGCGTGCCCTGGGTGTCTGCCCTGCTGTAGGACTTTTTTCTTTGTACGCATTCTTCAGCGTAGAACTTTCGGGAAGCGCACAGGCAGAGCCCAGCAGAAATTGTTTTGTTTGCACCTGACCGCTGAATATTTGTGCGCAAAAACAGAGCATAGCAGAGTTCCCCACTAGGAGGCAGGCTCATGGCAAAACAATGTGGATATAACAGGAAACAATGTGCCAATGCCACGAGTTGGCTGCTGCCGCTGCTCTTCAGGGTGACTGGCATGTGTCCATCATTTATTCATTGCATTTTAATGGTTTTTTCTAATTTTAAATGGCATTAAACTTGAATGCAGCCTGCATAATTCGTGTGGAAAGTTGTGAATTTGTTCAATTTCTGGTTGCTCCCTTTTTGTCGTGTCGCTAAGCTGCTTTTTGTTTTGGTACTCACAAAATCATTAAATAATAATAATAATAATCTGCACACAATTAAATGTGCATGTGCATGTGCAGCCATGTACAATAGATGTCCTTTGTCCTGTTTGCTGCTGCTAAGCTGAAGCACATTGTTGGGTTTTCTATATGCATTTTTTGTTGCGCTTTTTAGCACTCGGAACTGCAGCATCGCATTTAATTATTCATGAAATTAAGTGGCAAGTGACTGGGAAATTAATTGGCGTATTATAGGTAGCCGCTAACAAATCAATAAGCCAATTGCTCGTCGCACCTCATTTCATTCCCCACTCCATTCCAGCCCAATCCACTTTTGTGTTAGCTAATGCCGAGTGTGTGTGTGTGTGGCTTTTTTCGGCTGCTGCCGCTGCTGCTGCTGCTGCTGTTGTTATTTATTGCGTTTTGTGCTTAAGTATACTAGATTGCTGCTTTGTTCGGCTCGCGCCCAAGGCCGCGCTTCGCATTAACACAGCAGCGGGCAGGCCGTGCTTGGGGGAGAGGGCGTGCAAAAACAATTCTAAATATTGCATCACGAGTGGGCAGGAGGAACACGAAAAAAGCAAAACACGCGTGTGCATAGTAGAAGAGAGAGAGAGCGAGAGAGCGGGAGAGCGGGAGAGCGGGAGGCTGGCCATAGCGAAGCGCCGATACTCTCTCTTAGGCAGCGCAGCGCAGTGAAGGAATGGCAAGTGGAACGCTGGCAGGGGGAACGCAGAAAAGAGCATGCCGCGCAGTGTGCAAAGTGTGCCACACATAATCAGCATTGGAATACGCGAATAATGAAATAATTACGTTCACAATCGCGGGCATCGCGTCACTGGGCAAGGGGGGGTGGGGGGTATGGGAATGTGGAATCGCGGGGATGCGATGGAATGACAGCAGCGAAATCACGTTATTTATAGTATGTACACACACACACACACACACACAGACACAGCCACAGCCACAGCCACACACGCATAAATCAAATAAAGTGACACTCGAAGTGCCGCCGTGCCGTTGAGCAAATCAAATCAAATTATCAATCGAATCGGATGTGCCTGTCAGTGTGTGTGTGTGCGTGTGCGCGTCGTACCTCAATGGATGAACTTCTTTTTTTTTTGTGCTTGCTGACTGCTGCACAAATTCTTGGAGCGGAAGCACGCAGCAGCCCCGCGGCGCATTCCTCTGACTCGTCATCACTAGCGAAATCTTCAGGTTTCCTGATTTAATGCATATTTCTACACTGAGTCATATCCGCAGCGGCAGCGGCAGCAGCAGCGGCATCCTTGACGTAGGGCCCAGGGCCAGTTCCAGGCATTTCGTGACTGTACGCTCACACCGATCCCCCAGTGGGAATGGAACGAGCCTATTGCCGGCCCTGTGGCCTGTTGCCTGTTGCCTGTTGCTGCCTGCCCTGCTTCTGCCCTGCTTCTGCCCTGCACCTCCGCCTGCACCAACTCCAGCCACTGAGTTTCGCCTCTCGCAACGCGCGCGTTTCTGAGTTCTCCACTCTCCACTCTCCACTCTCCGCTCTTTACTCTTCGCACTTCACTCTCCTCTGTCCACTGTCGGCAGTCGCCTAGCAGTCATTAGCCTTTTGGCAGCAGTTCCTGGAAACTTCTTTGGAGTCAAACCCAGCGCCAATGACCGCACTCAAGGCCACTGCAGCAGGAGAGAGAGCGTTGTGAAACAGTTTTCCTGTTCTCGTTTTTCATTTCTCTGCCTGCCTGCCTGGCCTGCCTGTTCGTTAATCCTTACTCTGCTGCTGCTGCCTACCGCCGCCGTCTGCCGTCTGCCGTCTGCTGCCTGCTGTGTGGCTGCAGCGAAGCCTGTGTGGACAGGTCCTGTTTCCCTGCGTGTCACTGACCTCTGCCAGGCCATTGTCTCTGTTTCAAGTGCTTTGTTTTTGATTTCCTAGGCAATATTTTAGCTCTGCTCTGTGGATGCGGCTGAGCCACTTGAAGTGTCCTAGGCTGCAACTGGAGATCGCTCTTGCGAGTTCAATGACTGCGACTGTGACTGCGACTGTGCATCTGTAGCTGTAGCTGTAGCTGTAGCTGTACCTGTATCAGTATCGTTAATCTGCCGATGCGTCTCCTGCTGTACAGCTGCCATTGCTCCCCCCCAATCCCCCCACACCACCACATGGACTGCAGCATATATTTCGGCTCGTGTCTGGCTTTTGGCCTTGACAGCCGAGACTCACCGTTTGGCATTTCGCAGCGCGGCGTTCCTCTGTGTCGCTGCTTTCTAATCAATTCTGAACTGAACGCAGCATCCTCTCTTTCTTCGCTAATTCAAATTGAAATTTGTAGCAAATGCAAACACAGAACAGAACACACACAAACGTTTATGCAATTTGCATAAATATTTCATTGGAATTGTTTCTGGATTTTGGCTCAGCCGGATCCAGGCTCTCTCAAAGCAATTCCTTGAGCTAGTGTTGCCCCCAAGTGCAACAATCTCAACTTGACTTCGTCTGAACTCAACTCTGTTTTTGAAGAATTGGGTCAAAGGCACCGAAATTTCTAGGGCTTCCAGAGAGACACACAAAACACGACCACGACCTTCGCAACTTCATTTCGATAAAGGTGTCTTGCCTGTGTCTTGCCTGTGCCTGGTTTTGTATTGTCTCTTGTCTCTTGTCTGCAATCCAATGGCAACATTTTCATATGCATATTTCGAAATTTCTTGACTGCGGACCGTGGACCGTGGATCGTGGTGCGTATTTTCCGTATTCGACGTCAACGCTGTGAGGGTCGGACCTTGTCCTTTAGCCAACAAGAAGCGGCAACACAATCTTTATCACTCGCTGGTCTTTGCTTTGGCCATTGATGAATATTAAAAACGCCAAAACAAAATCAATAAAACAAATCAAAGCGGCAACTTCTGCAGAACTGATTACAAATGCAGATGCATTTGAATTTCAATTTCGATAACAACAAATTTAACTCTTTTGGAGCTAATCCAATGGCACTGGGATGTTGTTTTGATCAGCATGGAGTGAGTGAATGAGTGTCCAGCTTCAGCTTCAGCTTCAGTTGTCCATCATTCAAGTCAAGCCATGCCAATCCGAGCCAAGAGTAGCGCTCTAGAGCCGCTCTAGATCTTCGTTAGCTCGCTGAAGGCTTCGTCGCTATTGACCCAAAATGCAAATTTTGCATCGGAATTCTGTGTGTGTTTCGATTCCGACAACAGCTCAACCAGCAACAACAATGCGTGGGTGAGCGCTGCAGATGATCTTTGGCTAAGTTAACCAACAAAATGGTCGAGTGCAGCGACAGCTTCCGCCTCGTTAATTTATAAAGAAGACAATACCCCCAAACTAAATCGGAACAGATCAGTTCGAAACGCAGCAGGGCAGGTGCGGTGCGGTGCGGTGCGGTGCGGTGCAGTGCGAGTCGTTTCTGTTCTGAAAGTGAGTCTTTTCCGCCTTATCGGAGGGGAGCCGAGCCATTCATTTCATTGATAAGTCTGCCGCTGGGCTGGAATCGAAGAGAAAGAGAGAGTGAGAGTGGAAAGAGCGCGCGCAACAGATCGGAGCATGCGTAGCGTCGTCTCTCAAACATGTTTGCTTCGAGCATGTTCGTCTCGATTCGATGCTTGGAAACTTGTTGAACCGTTCGGTCCGTTGGCGCTGCTTCGTCTGCAGAGACCAAAATCGTGCAGCGGGGGGACAGCATCAAGGGGTCGAGCACGGGCAGGTGGATGGATGGTGGTGGGTTAAGCGGGGGCCTTCTCTCAGGCTTGCATGAGCATGAGCCGCGACGTTGGCATCGCTGCTGGTGGTGGGTGGTAGGTACGGGGAGGTGAGGCTCGTCATGACGGTGAAGCTGAAGCAGCAGAGTATAGGCAGCGGGAGAAGCCCGGACCCAGGGGCGCCAGCTGGCCGCTGTCTTTGCTGTTTGCCGCAGCGGCTTCTTCACGTTTGGAGTTCTGTCGCTGTCGACAGAGACGCCAGCAGCACTGCTCAAGCTTCGTTTTCTCTCGGCTCGGCTCGATTCGTTTTCTCGAAATCATTCCCATGAAACGCAAAGCTGAGCACACCGCCTCTCTTTCGCTGCTCTCACTCAAATTGAGTGAGCGCTGATTATGCGTTCCAATACAAATACTTTATGGCCACTCAAAACATAAGAATCCCACTCAAAATGCCAATCGACAGCGCCAGCGACGCGGCGCAGCGAGCAGCGCAGCGGGCAGCGATCAGCGGATCAGCGACGGCGGTGGTGATATTGGTGGGTATAGGGACTGTGCATGCCTCAATATTTCAATATCTCGGCCGCGCGGACAACGAAAACAACAAAGGCGCTTGGGGTTTGAAGCCGAGCCCGAGCGCGCGAGACCGAGCCGCAAGCCGCGAGTCGCGAGCCGCGAGCTACGAAACCGAGCATGAGCCCGAGCCCGAGCCCGAGCCACGAAACCGAGCCCGAAACCGAAACCGAGCCCGAGACCGAGCCGCGCCGCCGCCGTCGATCATTCGTTCGGCGCTCTGCCGCTCGCTCGAAGCGGGCTCGAATTGTTATAAAAGTGGCAAGGACATACGGTCGAGCCATTAGTCGAAATTTATAAACGCTCGACGCGAAATCGTCTCCGGGTCTCCGTCTCCGCCACCGACCACCGACCAAGCGCCCCGAGCACGCAGCAAATATTATTTTTTTTCCGTTTTCAAAACACCATCAAAGCAATTCGAAATTATTGCGATTCACCCAAAGATTCACCCAAAAACACACAAACAAAAAATTAAATTAATTTTTTTTTGGTTCGGCCCCACACAATATCTTGAGAAAACATTTTTTTCTGTTAAGTGCCACACACAAGTCGCAAGTAAAAATCAAATGGCCGAGCAGCAGTGCAACAAATAGAAAAGACACTTCACTGCAATCCATCCACAACTGAAGTCCCCCCGAGAGAGAGAGAGAGGGAGAGAGAGAGACAGATCCCAGCAGGATCTCCAAAGCGTCGCCCAGTAAAGTTCAACCCAACCCGAACCCACCCCACACACGACGACGACGACGACGACGACAAAATGCTGGCCGACTCGTATCTGATAAAGTTTCTGCTGCGGAAGCTGCAGGTGCAGCAGCAGGACGCCGATGCCCAGCACCTGTTGCTGGTGTTCCTCGGCTTCCTGGCGCTGGTCAGCCTGCTGCAGTGGCTGCTAAGAAATTATCGGGAGCTGCGCAAGCTGCCGCCCGGCCCCTGGGGCCTGCCCGTCATCGGCTATCTGCTGTTCATGGGCAACGAGAAGCACACACGCTTCATGGAGCTGGCCAAGCAGTACGGATCGCTCTTCTCCACGCGCCTCGGCAGCCAGCTGACCGTCGTCATGAGCGACTACAAAATGATACGCGAGTGCTTTCGCCGTGAGGAGTTCACAGGACGACCGGACACGCCGTTCATGCAGACCCTCAATGGCTATGGTGAGTGTTGCACAAAGATCCACGGACCCACACCCTGTAGATGGTTTCGCTTGGGTTTGCCTTTTACCACATTTAATCCACGCGCCCTGCGCCAGCCAGCGCTTTTTTGCGCGCGAGTGTTGTGGAAAAATACAAAAGAGGAGAAAATAAAAATAAAAGTAAATAAAAATACAAATAAATATAATCAGCGCACACACTGAACCCTAACGACGGGCAGGAACTGCTTCTGCTGCGGCTTCGGCTTCTGCTTGCTGCTTGCTGCACCAAAAGCAAGCAGTGCAAAGCTGCAATTAAAAAACCCTCAAAAGTGCCACAGCGAAAATTGTATTTAAGTTTCAATTAAGTGAAGAAATTTCTTTGTGGCTCCGTTACATATTATTTTTTTGTACATTTTTTTATTCATATTTTTGCGGCTTTTGTTTTTAATATTTTTGTACATTTTTGTACATTTTATTTTGATTTCGATTTCGCGTCTTTCGCTGTTTATTTGTTTTTGTTTTTTGCTGCACTTAAGCTGCACTTTTTGTTGTTGTTTTCGGTTGAATTAAATGATAATGCACGACATTTTTCTCCGCTTTTGTTTTTTGTTGAATTTGTTGAGTGTTTTTTTTGTTGCTGGGTTTTTATTTTACATTGTTGGCTACGGCTGTGATTTCTTTTCTGGCACCCAAACAATTCTCAACCGAAACAAAAGTGGGGCAAGCGTAATCTCCCCATCTTGCAGCGTGGAGAGTGGAGAGTGGAGAGAGAGAGAGCAAGAGCCTACCTCAATTAAATGACAAGCAGTTCCTTTTCCATCGTTCCCACACCAGACAGCGTCTCAATTTCTCCTCCTCTTTCTCCGTTTGTTCTCGCGCAGGCATCATCAATAGCACTGGCAAGCTGTGGAAGGATCAGCGACGCTTTCTGCACGACAAACTGCGACAGTTCGGCATGACCTACATGGGCAATGGCAAGCAGCAAATGCAGAAGCGCATTATGGTGAGTGTACAGTCCCAGCAAAAAGGACAGCAGACACACACCCCCCAACCCCCTCTCCAACCCCTCTTGCTGACGCGCTCCCTTCTCGCTTCTGTTCTCCTTTTCCCCTGCCCCTGCCCCTGCAGACGGAAGTGCACGAGTTCATTGGACATTTGCATGCGAGCGACGGGCAACCGATTGACCTGTCGCCCGTCATCTCGGTGGCCGTCAGCAATGTCATCTGCAGCCTGATGATGTCCACGCGCTTCAGCATCGATGATCCCAAGTTCAGGCGCTTCAACTTCCTCATCGAGGAGGGCATGCGGCTGTTCGGCGAGATCCACACCGTGGACTACATCCCGACGATGCAGTGCTTCCCCAGCATATCGACGGCCAAGAACAAGATTGCCCAGAACCGTGCGGAAATGCAGCGCTTCTACCAGGATGTCATCGATGATCACAAGCGCAGCTTCGACCCGCACAATGTGCGCGATTTGGTGGACTATTACCTGTGCGAGATCGAGAAGGCCAAGGCCGAGGGCACCGATGCGGAGTTGTTTGATGGCAAGAATCATGGTGAGTCGAGGCACCCTTCCCACATGCACGCCCACACCCATGCCCCAGTGCCACATCCTGAGCATCCTCTGACGCATTTGCCTTCGCCTTTTTGCTTGTGTTCCTCTTGCAGAGGAGCAACTGGTGCAGGTGATCATCGATCTGTTCTCCGCCGGCATGGAGACCATCAAGACAACGCTGCTCTGGATCAACGTGTTCATGCTGCGCAATCCCAAGGAGATGCGTCGCGTCCAGGATGAGCTCGACCAGGTGGTGGGACGCCACCGTCTGCCCACCATCGAGGACTTGCAGTATCTGCCCGTGACCGAGTCAACCATTCTGGAGTCAATGCGTCGCTCCAGCATTGTGCCATTGGCCACAACGCACTCGCCCACAAGGTAAGCCACGCCCCGAGCTATCATCGAGCCCCCTTGGGATGTGCTTACGCACTTCCAGTCCGTTCATTCACACCGAAAGATCACCGATCACCGATCGCCGATCTACGCACAGCGTCGATTGTCATTCATTGTCGTGGCTGCACCAGCCTCTGGCGCAGTGGCCCACTTTTGGCGCTGCCAGAGATTAGAGTGCAGTCCCCCCACACCCCACAGCCCACACCCCATGATCGTTGGTCGTTGATCGTTGAAAATGCTCAGCCTGGCACGCTCCTAACTAATCGCAATCTACCCTCCCTCCCCCCTGCCCGTTGGCTCTTTCGCAGAGATGTCGAACTCAATGGGTACACCATACCGGCCGGCTCCCATGTCATCCCGCTGATCAACAGCGTCCACATGGACCCCAATCTGTGGGAGAAGCCCGAGGAGTTTCGTCCCTCGCGCTTCGTCGACACCGAGGGCAAGGTGCGCAAGCCCGAGTACTTCATACCCTTCGGCGTGGGCCGCCGCATGTGCCTGGGCGATGTGCTGGCCAAGATGGAGCTCTTCCTGTTCTTCGCCTCGTTCATGCACTGCTTCGACATTGCCCTGCCCGCCGGCCAGCCGCTGCCCAGCCTCAAGGGCAATGTGGGCGCCACCATAACCCCGGAGGCGTTCAAGGTCTGCCTCAAGCGCCGACCCCTGGCACCGACGGCCAGCGAGCCGCATCATGTGCGAAATGTTGGCGCCAACTGATGGCCCCGAGCGTAGCCGCAGCAGCCACAGAGCACGGTTTTGTTCCTACCAAAAAAAAAAAATAACACAAAAAACAGAAATTAAAAAAAAAACAGCAAGAAGCAAGCCAGGCCCCACGCTTACCCCCCACCCCTCCTTAGTGTTAGTAGACACCACTCCAGCACCCCCACCCCCACCCCCTCCGCGTGTGGCAGGCAGAAAGGACTGCGCGAAAAAAAAAAAAAAACAAACCAATTCTATTCTTTCACCCCCAAGAAGCTGTGTTCAATTAATTGTAAACAAAACCGTAGACCCATAATGTTTTTTTTAATTATTAAATATTAATTATTAATATAATAATATATTTTTAGGCCTTTGCTATTCGTCTCTGTCCACTTAAGTTTAGTTTAGCTTGAGCTAAGTTTATTTTATTTGTTTTATTTTTAGTAGTTTTTAGTTTTAGTTTTTAGTTTTTAGTCGTTCATTGTTCAAACAACAATCAAAACAAACTGTGGTTTAGTCTTACGAGCACACAACAAAAAACAACAACAATTACAATAGCAACAAACAACACAAAATAAATACAAATAAAAATTTAAAAAAAAAAATAAAATAAAATAAAAAAATAAATACAAATAAAAATTATGCTGAAACAAAATAACATATGAAATGGTGCAGTGGGTCGGGGTATGGCTTGTTTTTAGCAATCTAAAGATAAAAAAAAAATAAAAAAAAATAAAACAATTAAAAAACAAATGGAAGATGGCAGAGCCTGATCCAACCAGCATTTCCTGCTGGCTGCACCGCAGCCTGCACTCACAATGGTCAACACATTTTTGGGCAAAATGTTGCAGCAAAATGTCTCCAAAAAAACTTAAAAAAATTGCATGGAAGAATCTGCGATATGCCGCTGGCAGAGCCACCCAAGGAGAGTGCACAAAAGGGGTGCTGCGTGTCCGCTTCCCTGGCCAAATGCCACAACATTTGCATAAGAAATCGAAGCATCGACATTTAAAATACACCAAAAAAAACGAAAATATATTTAGCAAAAATTAAACCAACAAAACAAATGCGGGAATAAAAAAATGTTAGGAACAACAAATGAAGGAGAAGTGAAGGTGCCACTCCTTTTAGTGCTGCTCCTGGTCCAGTTGCCCTTTCTGCTCCATGGAGAGCTTCGTGAAGCGCAGCTGATAGGCAGCGGGCGCCAGGGTAATGCCGGACTCGCCTTCCATGTCCACCTCCGTGCCTGGCGGCAGCTCCACGTGAAACTGGCGCAGAATGCGACCGGCGAAGAGGGTGAGCATCATGCGGGCCAATTCATCGCCGGGACACATGCGTTTGCCCGTCTGAAAGGGAATGAACTGCGGCGGTGCCGAGTAGTGGCCCTCCTCGTTGAGGAAGCGCTCCGGCCGGAAGAGCTCCGGCTGTGGCCACGCCTCGGGGTCCATGTGGATGGCCCACTGCAGGGAGACGATCATGCTGCCGGCGGCAATGCGATATTTGCCGACGGTGAAGTCCCGCTCGGCGCCGTGCGGTATGCCCAGTGGCACGACGCTCCGTATGCGCTGCACCTCCGAGAGGCAGGCGCGCAGGTAGGCCAGCGACTGCAGCTCCTCCAGCAGGGGCGTGGCACTCAGCGGCAGCAGCAGCTCGTGCAGCCGCCGCTGGCAGCGCTGCTCGCGGGCCATGAAGAGCAGGAACCAGCGGAGCGTCGCCAGGGAGGTGTCCACGCCGGCACCGAACAGATCGGCGAGCAGGTGGCGCAGCTGCTCGTCGCAGTAGAGCTCCGAGAAGGGCACGCGATTGATGAGGAAGTGCTCCAGAATGCATGTGGGCTCATAGGAGTCTGTGTCCGAGTCGGAGACATCCTCCTGCTGCTGCTGCTGCTCCTCCTCCTGCTCGGGCTGCTCCTGGTCCTCGTTTTGCTGTGCCTCCGCCTCAGCCTCCGCCTCCGCCTGCTCCCTGTTCGCCTGGCGCTGTCGCTGCCTCTCCCGATGCTCCACCTGCAGCTCCTGCAGCCGCTTCTCGCACCGCGCCACTATGCGATCGTAGAGCGCATGCGTCCGGGCCTTGCCCTGCAGCAGGAAGCGAATGTTGCGCTCGTTCCACGGCAGGCGTCGCAGCCAGGGCAGGAAGTTGACGACGCCCGAGACGCCAATCAGCTTGACGCCCTCCTCCTGCAGTCGCTGCAGGTACAGCCAGTCGGGGTCCTGCCGCGCGTACGTCACGCCGAACACCAAGTCGTTGATAATGTTGCCCAGTGTGTGCTGGAGAGCGGGCACCGGATCGAACAGGGGGCACAGCGTGGCGGCCGTTTCGTAGAGCTGCGCAGCAGAGTGGCGGAAGAGGGAAGAAACGTGAAGAGGGAATGCGTGCGGGGGGAAGGCTCAGCTTCTGGCCACTCACCTTGACACACTCATCCACGCCCCGGCCGATGCGCTGCTCGAGGCGGCTGCGCGTCTCTCCCGGGCGCCGTGTCATGCCCAAGGCCTTCAGCCAGTCGATGACCTCGCGCCGCTGATGCTTCCAAATGGCACCCGCAGCACAAATGATGCCTGCAAATCAGAGAGGGAGTCAGGAGTCAGGAGGGGTTACAGGCCACGAGGCATGTCCTTACCGTATCCACCCATAATGCCGTGCGTGAGGTAGAGCGGCGCACGGGCGGACATCGCCTCGTGGCGAAAGAACTCGCGCACCAAGGCCACGTCCGTGAGGATCACCGCCTTGACGCTGCCCATGCGCAGCTGGTAGATGCCCTCGTAGCGGCGGGCCAGCGTCTGCAGCGTTTTGTGTGGCGCTCGGGCATTGATGAAGGGCAAGTAGCCAACGAATGGCAGACCCCAAGGACCCGGCGGTGGGCGACCCAGCACTTTGTCATACTGATGATCGCAGAGCCACAGGATGATGAGGATCAGCAGACCCGGCACCAGCAGCAGGCACAAAGTGTGACCGGACAACGGCAGCCAGTCGAAGGATGCGAACGACATTCTCTCTCTCTCTCTCTCTCTCTTTTTCTCTTCGAGTTTTGGCAAGCGGAAACGTCCAGTCGCCAGCAATGCTCTTCAATTACTGGAATTTCTTTAGAATTTTGAAACGAGTCGCGGCCACAAAATGCAAAAATCCACACAGGCAAACAGGCAAACAGCCAAAAGCGAGGCGGCCCTGCGTCAGCAAAGTGGGAAAGCAAAGAGGAACCCAAAGAGGAAACCCAAAGAGGAACCCCGGGGTGGAAGCACCCAGCGAAGGCCAGACATCAATCTGGACACGAAGACGGAGGCGGCGAGCGGCGGGCGGAGCTCTGGCTCTGGCTCTGGGTTCTTCCCGTTGCGTTTTAGAATACACAACAGAAATTTGAAAATAAAATCAATGCTGGGAAAATCGAGATGCACATAAATTAAGCCCAAACAGATGCTGCACAGAAGTGGAATAGGGAAGTGCTCGAGCAGCGTGCGCGGGTAGCGCATTCTGAAGCCCTTCTGGCGCAGGCCACAAATAGGCGCAGTCCGCTCCTGGCGTGAATTAGCTACGATCGTTGTCGATTGGAATCGGGTTTCCCCAGAGACACACACAGAGAGAGAGAGAGAGAGAGAGAGAGAGAGAGAGAGAGAGCGAAACAGTGGGACAGCGGGACAGCGGGACGTTGGGACAGTGAAACAGCGGGACATATCTACATATCTCTCGTTCCCTTTTGCATACGAAATTTATGCAATTGCCTTTCCATTTCGTCGCTCTAATTCTGCGCAATTTGCAGATTTTGTTTGTGTGGCAGAAAGAGGAAGGTTTTGCCTGTGCCGTGGAATTTACTGTTGCGGCGTGCAGCAGCAGGGATTTCCAAGCGCATCGAGACTGGACTGCGGCCAGCTTAAAACAAGTTCAGGGCCAATGGCCATGCGCTAAAATAGAACCCAGCCGCAGGG
The DNA here is from genome assembly GCF_008121235.1 of Drosophila subobscura. Lineage (NCBI taxonomy): Eukaryota > Metazoa > Arthropoda > Insecta > Diptera > Drosophilidae > Drosophila > Drosophila subobscura. The sequence continues at coordinate 15,769,150 of NC_048530.1, read as the reverse complement.
GCATTGACTGCAGCACAAAGGAGCGGCAGCGGGCGCGGCAGAGGGACCTGCAAGATGCCAGCAGAGCAGATCCACATTGGAGCGTTTCTTTCATTCTTTTTGTATTGTTGCTTGGTCCAGTCTGCTGTCTGCTGTCTGCTGTCGGCAGTTGCCACGCATCACGTTCCTCCTTCCTCAATGCTGCGTCTCGTGTTGGGGTTCAACAAACGAGAAGATCATTGGCCTGCCGCGGGGCAATATCCCAGCGCAAAAGGACATGAACCTGCCCGCCCAGCGACTTATTTTTAAACCTTCTGCGCAGGCCTAGCCTAGGGCCAAGCGAGTGGAGTGGGGGACACTTTGCACTGATGACTGACAGCTTTTGCTGCCTAATCAGCGGCATTGCACACCGAAAATGTTTGGAAATGGAAGCGCTAAACGGGGCCAAGCTATGGGCAGCTCACGTGGCGCGTGTTTGCCTGCTCTTATCGGAGACGGGGAGACAGAGAGAGAGACAGGGACAGGGACAGGGACAGCGACACTTTGTTGTACATTGTGTAAAGTTATTTATTTTGTATGAGACATTGCAACATTATTGATTAATTATTGATAATGGGCGCTGCGGAGAGCCACTCGAAACGAATCGCTGAATGGCGCATAGATAGGAAGCACAACTTCATCCAGCCACAGCCACAGCCACAGCACCTCTCCCCACTCCACCTCTCCACCTCTCCCTTTGTTCTGCCTCTTCTTTTCTGCGTATATTTCCACCCATTTCCAGAGCTGCGCCAGAGCTCGCTTCAGCTTCGGGGGTACAAAATGTGTCAAGGTAGTTTGCACTGCTTTATTTCTTAACCCAATTTTGCCACGCTGCTGTTCCATCTCTCCCCCCTCCCTCGCTCCCTGGCTCCCTCGCTCTCTTCTTTTCTCTGCTGACATTTGCCCGCTTCTAGTATTTCTTGAGGGGGCTCGTGCACGAGCATGTGCCACATGACTCGTAATTAAAGCCCCAGCCCAGCCCAGCCCAGCTCCAAACTTATTGCTGAATTCGTTCATTTATTTATGAAGCTATTAATGGAGCATCTCTGGCTGTGTCGCAAAGTCCAAGGTTGAGTGCATGAGTCTGCCCCTTCGCCAGCTGTCCACTCGAATTCCCTCCCGGAGCTGACACTGCAGCGGGGGGACTAGCAACAGTGGACTAGTGTGGAGTTTTCTCGTGCGGAATTTGATGAGCGCAAGCAATTCTAGACCCAAAGAAGACACCGCACACGACACACAGAGACTGGGTCGTGGGGTGGGGTAAAGTTCGTCATCGCCAAGACAGCCAAACGCCAAACGCCAAAAGCAGGGAAGAGCAGAGCAAAGAAGAGAGGAGAGCAGCGCAGCGCAGCGCAGAGCAGAGCAAAGCAGAGAGGTGAGCAGAGCAGCACTGAGAGGATCAGAGCAAAGCAGAGAAGAGAAGCGAAGCGAGCAGAGGACTCGAGACTGAAGCAGCGCCTGAAAGGAGTACGGAGACTAAGAAGATTCTGCTCCATAACTGCCACACATTCATCACCCTTCGATGCACCATTTACGTACAATAAATAGTAACATTTTACATATTTACACGCGAATGCACAGCCTGCACATCGTTTTGTCCATTGCTTTGTCTCCGTCTGTCTCTCTGTCCGCCACTCGGTCCCTCTCTGTGTGTGTGTGTTTCGGTGCAGCTCGAGCAGTTTGCTTGCACAAAGTGGATGTGATTGGCGTACAAAATCAAATACAAATTTTACAGATACCTTGACATCTTTCATGGAGCAAGCGAGTGCCGAGCGAACGCCGAGCGTTCATTTAACCCCTCGCAAAACGGCGCAATAGCCAATAGCAAATACGAATCACAGTCGCAATCACAGCCAAAAGAACGTGCCAGTAGATTCCAGTAGCTGCCAGAAACTAAGAACAGCAGTGGCAGCGGCAGCGGCAGCGGCAGAGGCAAGAGCTGCAGCGCCAGAGGGTGTAACAGCAGCGAATGCAGCAGCGGCAGCGTCCAGCAGCAACACAATTAAAACATCATTTACATTTGGTCACATTTTCGTTTTCTTATTCTCGGTTTCAACGGCGTCATTCGGAGCCTCAGTCGCAGTCGCCGCTGCAGTCGCTGCCCAAATCTCAGCCACCGTCTCTGTCTCTTACACCCACGCAGCCCACAGAGAGCTAAGAACCGAGAGCTGAGAGCAGCGAAGAGCGAAGGTAAGTGAGCGCTGGGCTTACCCACCACCCGCCGGCAGAGCCAAGCTGAGAGCAGCAAAGATGAGTGAGAGTTGCGCCACCCACCCTCACTGAAGAGAGAACGGCACAGATGACACGAGCTAGAAGAGGGATCCCCCTCCCCTCCCCTCTCCCGCACACTAGCGCAAGGTGAAATTGCCAACAAGGTGACGTTGTGCGCTGGTCCTTCGTCACCACGCTCAGAGAAGGGCATGGAAATAGCGCTATTGGTGCCCCAAAGAGGATCACCCGCACCCTGTGGTGAAGACGGTCACCTTGCCAGTGCCGTCACTTGGCTCGGGTCTCTCTGCTAAAAGCCAACTTCTTGGCTGTCTTGGCTAGAATAAGCATGCAACATTTTTAGCAGCAGCAGCCCGAGTCTGAGTCCGAGTCCGAGTCTGAGTTCGAGCCCAAGTTCTGGCCGCCGTTGCGGCTGCTGCGACTGCCCGCAGTTCAACGGCTTTTGAGCCATTTTAAGAGCAATGCACCCCAAAGACACAGCAGCGACTGCTGCTGCTGCTACGAACTGCTGCTGCTGCTGCTGCTGCTGCTGCTGCGGGGGGTGGCCAAAAAGATCAGTCAGCAAAATCAAAAACCTTGCGCATGAACGAATCCATGGACATGGACACAGGCAGCACAGGCCCCAATCCCCTCGCGGAAAACAAAAACAAAAGCAAAAGCAACAAAAAATGCATTTCGAATGTTAAGTTGCGTCTGGGCCAAGGGGTTGCGGGTGGTTGGGTGAGGCACGTGTCTAGGCAGCCGGTTGCCGGTTGACAAATTGCCGCCTCAACTTGTTCTGACATTTTTATTTGGCCGGGCTGACTGGCTGGCTACAAATGTGGCAACATTCTAATTAAGTTGCGCTCCACACATTGTTTCGACACCTGCCCAAAGCACACACACACACACACACACAGGCACACAGAGCTGCAACACACACACACACAAACTGATAGCTGAGGCAACGTTTTGTGGGAGGGGTGGAGGTGTTGGTGGCGTTGCGTTTTGGCGCCTTAAATGAAGTCATCGCAAAGAATATTGCGACGCGGCGCATGCTCGTGGGATTTACAGGCAGGGGGATTTTTTGCACCAGGGAAAGCACCACCGAGTGAATGGAACTTGGCCAGGGCTCCCACATGTCTCAGAAACTGAGACAGCAACTGATCCTGGCAGCGGCATAAGCCACGGGGAACAGTTTCACTCCCAATCCAACAGCCCAGCCAATCAGCATTGCCAGAGTCCGTCCGTCTGTCTGTCCGCTCGTGTGTCCGTCCGTCCGTTATGTAGAGCAGCCAACAGTTTTATGCTAATTCCAAGGTTCTGCAATGCTTGGGTCAACGTATCGCATGGATGCCGATCGGCTCGAGCTGCGACAAATCCAAAATCCAAAAACCAATCGAAGCTGAATAGTCGCTAATAAAACAGCGCCACACTAATCAATGGCACAGATGCTTAAAAAACAGAAACTAAAATGCGAAGATGACCAAAAAGTAGCAGCGGCAGAGACAGGGGATTGGGATGAGGGATGAGGGATAGAGACAGGGGACAGTGCACTGGGACTGGGACTGCAGACTGCAGACAGCGGACAGCGGACAGAGGAGAGTCAGCGGACAGTGGATGGATTCAGATTCAGAGACAGAGACAAACTCCATCGAGCCGTTGATTTGATTTCGTTTTTTTTTGGTTTTTTTTGTAGATTTCGATTTCAATTTGGATTTGGATTTGGATTTGGATTTCCTATTGAAAGCGTTCATTCAACTCTCAGAATTAACGCTGCTGCTTGGAGCTTGGGGCTTGGGGCTTGGAGTTCTTTGCTGGCCAGCTTGACAGCTCTTACAAATGGCCAGACCAAGGTTGTGTTTATTTCCTACTGGCCCAGTGGAAAACAAGTCGAAGGTCAGCCAAGGGCCGGACGAGGGCGAGGGCGAGGGCGAGGGCAAGGGCAGTGGGCAGCGTCCGTAAACCCAACGCTGAGCTCCACATTTGCTTTAGAGGCGCATTTGCCAGAGAGCGAGGCAGTTATGTATTATGATAATTTGTGAATGAAACAAAACAAAATATGGAACGGGCCTTGGACTAGGCATTGGATAATGCCAGTGCCAGTGCCAGTGCCAGTGCCAGGATCGATCGATCGTTTCGTTCGCTCGTTCGATTGAGTGACAAGCTCAATGAAACTTTGATTCTGATTCGGATTCGGATTCAGATTCTGATTGTGTAACGCTCCATGGACTCGCATTGAGCACGCACTTGGCGTGGCTGTGGACTGCGACTGAGGGGGGCAGGGGTGGGCGTTGGCTTCTAATCAGTCGGCCTGAGATTAACGAACGCATCGCATTTCTCGCACATTTCTATTTGCATGAATTGCGCCTGAGCGATTACAATGTCATCGATTTGCCAATTGGCAATTCAATTACGGGCGACAAGTATTCAATTGAAATCGGCAGAGTGGGGGCAGACGGACGGACATGAGGGAGGGTTGCCTCTGTAGCAGCGGGGGAGAGTGATTGAGATCAGCCCTGAACTACGGGGAAGCACCAAAAAACTGCTGCTGCTGCTGCTGCTGCTGCTGCTGCTGCGTCGCATTATATAAAGTGACAAACATCAAACGACTATCGACTGCTCGACAACTGTACGATCGCTGCATGCTAATCAGCCTTCGGCATGCAATTGCGATTCAGTTCGATTCATGCGCCGCATGCAAATGCACTTTTGGAGGTGGCAGCACACAATTGTGGCTATGTCCGTGCCAGGAGGCACCTCCTGCTGGAGGCAGAACTCTGCGTGTGCCACCTGCTGCTGCGTGAGTGGCTCACGCGCGCATCTCTGACTGGCCGCGTGCCGAGTCCGTGGCGCAGGCAATTGAAACATTTGGCAGCCCATTCCGCTGTTCCTTCGTTCCCATCGTTCCTTTGCTCCTTCGTTCCTGCACGCCGCGTTGCGGTTCCCATGCTTGGCGCAACAATGTTGCATGAAATGTTGCCTTAACGCCACTGACTGACCCCGGGCGCAATTTGATTGCTGCCTGACCCCGCTGTGACTGGGACTGGGACTGGGACTGGGTGCCACTCCAGGTTTTCACCAAGTGCCGCCAAGTTGCCGCGCTGCTTTTTTGAGGCCAAATTTAATTGCATCTGCAACTGCCGCTTCGTGAAATGTTGCAGAAGTGCCGCGGACGTGGCACCAGCGTCTCTCTCTCAGTCGCTGCGTTTGCAGTTCTGATTTCTAAAGAGACTTTCCCTCGGAGCGCAGTGCCTCGAAGGGCCACAACTGAACGCCAAGAGGTATGCTACGGGCGCACCAAAACGTACTCGAAGCATGTGGCAAGCTGGCTAATTACCGATCCTGAATCACAGCTCAGGACATATCTGAGTTGAGTGGGGGGTGTGGGGTACTCTGATTTGGGTTTCGGCACACGCTGCCGCTGGCGTTGCAGCAGCAGCAGCGGCAGCAGCAGCAGCACAGCGACATGGTCAAATGACAAGTTGGTTCAGTGGGTCGTTCAACTGGTTGGAGCCGAGCTGCTGCTGCTGCTGCTGCCACAAAGCGGCGACTGCTGTCGTTGCCGCTGCGGCTGCTGGCTGCTGGCTGCCGGTCGTTGACCGCTGGCCTACAACCGTAGGCTATGGCGGCAGCCAGCCAGCCAGCCAGCCAGCCAGCCAGCCAGCAGAAGTGCCGTCGCCCACTCGGCTGGCTGAATGGATGAATGTTGTGGCATGGAGGGATGGCATGTGGCATGTGTTGTAAAAGAGGGGCTTGGCATTCTAAGACCATGGACAGGGGCAGGGGCAGGGGCATTGATTTTGAAAAATGAAAGAAAAGAAAAGAAAGAAAAAAACACAACAAAAAACTCCAGTCAGTCAGTCATTGAGTCAATCTGTTTTCCGGTCACTGTGCCAACGACATTGTGTCATGCAATACCCCACACACACACACACACACACACACACACACACACATACACCTTATACAGAGAGAGTCAGTGGCAGAGCCAAAGCACTCGGGGCCTGGTCGCGCTCAATGGCGAGATCAATGCACTCAGGCCGGGCCGCTGTGGTGTGCTGCGTCGGCGTTTGGCGGTGGGGGGGCGTGGCAGGTGGTAGTGGGACGACAGGTGGGGGGGGCAGGCAAGTGTTGACAGTGAGGCAGGCGGTTGCCTAATGCATTGCAAAAAGGTTAGCAACAGCAACAAAAACAACAACAACAGTAATCCGGCTGGCTGGCTGGCTGGCTGGTGGCTGCCAAGTGGCTTACCTACATTCCCAAATGCAACAGTGTTAGTGCGAATTCCACACACCATCAGCAAAAGCAGCGGCAGCAACAGCAGCAGCATCAACAGCAGCGAGAGGCAGAGCAGCAGTAACAGCGAGAAAGAGAGCAACATAACCACAACAGCAGCATTACAGAGCAGCATTAGCAGTAACAGCAGCAAGACGCCGCCCCCACGGCAAGTGCGGTGCGCCGCTGCAGGCAGATCAGATCAAAGATCGAGTAACAGACGGTAGCGGGCGGGAGTTCATTGACTTTTGCGCAAACACACAAACGTAAACGCACAAGCCTCCAACTCCAAATCAATGCAATGCACAAAAACACGCGGCGAACACACTCACGTAGGCCGTCAACTTGTCCAACAAGTTGCGGTAGACGACAGCATCGCTGCCTGCTGCCTGCTGAATGCTGAATGCTGGCGCTGCAGCTGCGCGGAGAAGCAGAAACAGAAACAGCAACAGCCAGCAGCCAGCAGCTAATGTTGTCGTCATCAGTGCTGTGCTGGGCAATATTTGCCCCCCACTCTCTCTGTCTGTCACTCCCTTTCTCTCACTCTTTTAGCTTTTGCCCAAGTTAGGAGGCAGGATAACAGCAACAGCAACAGCAACATTAACAGCGACGCAGCAGCAGCAGCACATCCGCGACGTCGACCATGCCAATGGCAGCGGCGTCAATGCGTCTCAGCCGCAACGGTCAATGACCGACCGACTAAAAAACAGCATTGGTATTACACACACACAAACAGCCATTCGCGCAAGCTGCTGTCGCTGTCGCTGTTTATGTTACTGCCAGCGTCGCTGCGGCTGCTGTTGCTGCTGCTGCTGTCACTTCCGAGGCGAGTGCATGGCGGGGCCAAAATCCTTGCTTCAATGTCAAGGAAGTTGAAGCACCAGCGCCAGCGCCAGCGACTTCCTTGAGCACACCGCAACACAACACATAAGCCAAGCACGCCGCACACTTCCACGAAGACTCAGTGTGACTCAACCGCCAGCCACCAGCTGCACAGTGGGCCCTGGCTGCATGAACACAGTAAACGAAGAATATACACTGAGAGAGTATGGCACAGGCTTCACTGTCTGTGTCTGCTGCCAGGTGGGTTCGTGTCTTCCTCCCTTCTCCCTCTTCACTTCCTTCGACCCTCTGTCACGGCTCGGCCTCTCGCTGTCTCGCTGTCTCTCTGTCTCTGTGCTTTTTCATTCGGACCGCATGTGTGCGCTGGATGTGTGTGTGTGTGTGTGTGTAAGAAGCATTTGAAATGTGCGCAACGTCTTCGACGCCGACGTCGCCGTTGCCGGCAACAGCAACGTTGACTTGTAAACAGAAAAGTTCGTAAACCTTTAAAAGTGAAAGTAAAATCGGACGTAGACCTACATATACAAATGCAGAACCGCGTCGACGAAGACGACGGGCTCTGCGTGTGCGTGTGTGTGTGTGTGAGAGTGAGTGAGTGTTCCCAAGAAGCAGCAGCAGCTGCCAAACCAGAAAACTCCGCACACAAAGCGGGAGCCGGCTGAAGAAGGGAGATGGAAGATGGGAGAAGACCGAATTGGTGAAGGAGATGGGTATGGAGACGGAGACGGAGACGGGGATGAAGGCGAAGGCGAAGACAAAGTCGATCCGCGTTGGCAACGGGGCTCGCTCGCGCTGATTTGCCACCATCTCACTCACTCCCGTGGGAAGTAACGTAACGTTGTCAGAACTTTTTGCGCTCGCTCTCTTTTGCGCCATGCAAAACGAATGACTGCAAAGACACGAACTAGCCAAAGAGAAAGAGAAAGAGAGAGAGGGGGAGTCAAAGAGAGCGAACGCCAACAATGACAGTTAATGTCCGCTTAATAAGGGGGGTGGGTGTGCGCATCCGCTCACAGATTATTCAACTTCTCCGGGGAACTTCCTCGTGGCGCTGCCAACCTTGAGTTTGGCCGCTAAACAGCGCGCAGCACGTGCTGCCCGGAATCACAACAAACCCGGCAACGACCCCGCTCGTATCAAAGACCGCCACAGGCAACAGGCACGAAACTGGAACCGAAGCTGGAGCCGGCATTGAATGAACTCCTGCGGCAGCGAACCGCATCCAGCAGCAGCAGCAGCAGCGACAGCGACAGCGACAGCAAGCGACAACTTCCTGTCGATACCGTTACGTATGCATTATGAGCAGTCAAAACAGCAGCAGCAGCAGCAGCAGCAGCAGGAGCGAACGGCAAGCGGCAAATGCCAGCAGCAACAACAACAACAAATACCCAAAAACAAAACTGGCGAAAAACTGAAAAGAAACAAAACATAAACCATTACCCACCCCAACAATAATGCGTTGGGATCAAAAGTCAATAAACTTTATGCCGTGTATTCAATGAATTTTTGTCGACTGCCTGTTGCTGCCTCTTGTTGTTGTTGTTGTTTTTGTTTGTTGTTGTTGCCTTGTCGCTTGTTAATATTTATTACGGGTAACTTTCTCGCTCGCTGGGCAGCCAGGGGTGGGGGGGATATAGGGAACGGAACCGTTGCCAGTCGAGGGTCGAAAAAACTTTCATCAATCGATGATGCAGCATCCCCAAGCAAACCCCCCGCTGCAGTCAATAAACTTACCCAAAAAATATCCCACATCTCACTCTGAATCGCGTTGACTTTTCGTGTTACATAACAAGCAGAGAGACAGACCGCAGCGGGCAGCGAGACCGAAACAGCTGAGAGCCACAGCGGCAGGGTTTGACAACCCCTGAAACCGAAAACCGAAAATCAAAAGCAGAAAAAGTCACAGCAGCAACAGCAACAGCAACAACAAAAAGATCCCATAAAGAGACCATAAAAAGCGAATACAAATTGTCACATTTGTGTGGGTGGGCAGCGACATTGGAGTGGGGCGGGGAGGGAGGGGAGGTGAACACCCAAAGGGTCGTCGACCACCGGAAGAAGCGTGCCAAAAATATCTAAGCGCCGCTCCAAAAATAGTCGCCGAGAAGCCAGAGCCACACACTTGAAACGGAGACGAGACGCGACGAGATCAATGATCCGCAGCGCCTCGCCTCGCCCCCCCCCTTTACCGCTCATCTCTCATTTTGAAGCACGGTCCAGGTCCGGTCCGAGAGTTTAGTCAACCAACGAACCAACGCAGCAGCAGCAGCAGCAGCAGCAGCAGCAGCAGCAGCAGCAGCAGCAGCAGCAGCAGCAGCGAGCGGCCAAGACGAGGAACGAAACGGCCATTGAACGGAGTCAAACGAGCCAAAAAGCGGAAGCAGAAGCAGAAGCAGACGGCGCTTAGAACAGCTGAGCGGCACAGCTGAGACGCGAGAGAGAGGGAGAGCGAGAGGGAGAGGGAGAGCAAGATGTACACATAGATAAATAGATGGAGAGAGTTACGTGTGCTCTCGCTCTCGCTCTCTCTTTCTCTCTTTCTCTCTCTCTCTCTCTCTCTCTGTCTGTCTCTGTCAGTGTTCCTGGTTGCATATTTGCCATGTACCGAAAGCGGGGCCAAACGCAGCAATAAACTTCAAAAACTTTGCCGGTCAACGAACCCAACTCATGCCGTACCGTACCATGTTCAACGCTTTGCCTGGCTCAAAGCCAGGCCAAGACAAACCCCAGCTCTTTGCTGCCGCAGTCGCCGTTAACGTTGCAGTCGCAGTCGCTGTTCACGCAGCGACGTCGCTGTCGTCGCTCGCCTCAGTCGTTTTGCCAATCGCTTGGGCTGTCTCTCTGTCTGTCCGTCTGTGTGTCCACTGCTGGAACTTCTAATCAGCTGCTGGTGGCCAGCACCCAGCTGGTAACAGCAACAACAACAATTAGAAAGCAGCGTCAAGAGCCGCGCCAACGTCATCGGCCAACGACCAACTCTCGCTTCTTCACTTTTTGTTTTTGTTTTTTTGTAGTTGGTCTTCGGCGCGGAGTTTCCAACGAAACTTTGAATATGAAAGCACTCGCTGGGGCCTCAGCTTTAGGTCAACCGAATTGGAGCACGATCGTGGGACGGGTACGGGGACGGGGACGGGTACGGGTACGGGGACTGGGACTGGGAACTGTGAAGCAAGCAGTGCTCTCTGGCCAAGCAGTCGCTGCATTTAGCAAGCTTCTGGGCTAACAATCAATAGAAAGCAGCAACAAACAATCTCCTCCATGTAGAATCAAAGTCAGAAGAATCAGCTGGCAGCTGGCAGAAGGCCGACAAAAACGAAAGCTAAAGTTCAAAAACCTCTGGCAGCAGCAGCAGCAGTCTCCCCCCTCCCCGCCAAGATTCTTTGTGGCACTGGCAACCCATAAAGGTTGATGGGTTGTTGTATGATGATGATGTCTGTTGGCTCTGTTTTTGTTGTTGTTGTTGCTGTCTTCTGATTACTGTTTGCTGGCAATGGTTAGCGCTGCTTGCTGCCCAGTTTTTTGGAGGCATTTCACCTGGGCGAGCGGCGAGAAAGTTTCGACGACTTGTATCGGAATCGATTGTGCACTGCTTGCCCGCCTGCCACTTGACCAAGACAAATGACACGCCGAATGGGGTCTCTCCCTCGACTGGCGCATCAGCGGAACTCGACTCCAAGTCATGTGTGTGGATCCTGTGCAGGAAGTCAATGCTGCGGCGACTGCTGGCCAAACGGGTAATGTCTGCCAGTCGCAGTCTCCGCTGCAGTCTCCGCTGCAGTCTCCGCTGCAGTCTCTGCCTTTCAGTACTTTCAAAATGCACACACAGCTGCACAGTCGCCGCCGCAATGCGGGTGGACTAGGAGTCATTGACTTTTGCTGGCCAGAATTGGCCAATGCTCGACTGGGGGATACCCACGGCACGGCACAGGCAGCGAACAAAGCAGAAAGCGCTTCGATTTGGGTTGGGATTATGATTATGATATATGGACATAAGTTATTCTTATGCGCTTGGCCAACTCGAGGCTGTCAGTGGCTGTGCTGGGGCTGTGGCTGTGGAGTGGAGTGGAGCTGCTCCCCCGGCAGCTTGCTTGACAAGAACTGCATTTCGCCTGACACCTCACTGCAGCAGCAGCAGCAGCAGCAACAACAATGTACACATGTTAAGCATACATAGCGGGTACATACGTACATCTGTCTATCTGCTGCATGTCTGTATGTGTCTCTGGTGTGCGCCTCTGTGTGTGTTTACCTGTTTTAAAAGACACTTTTTTAGTTTATTGAACTTTTGTGCACTTTGAGCGTCACCTCGCAGCACAGCACAGCACAGCACAGCACCTCCTTCTCCTTCTCCTTCTCCTCCTTCGTATCGAATCGCTCTCCACACCAACAACTTCTCACGCGTTGGCGTTCGCTCACAGAGCAACCAGCAAGCAGCCAGCAAGCAGCGCGCAAGCAGCGGACCAGCAAGCAGTCAGCAAGCAGTCAGCAAGCAGCTCCGCTATTGCGCATGCCTAGCCTCGTTCGGCGATCATTTTCATACCGAAATGGCCTTCAAAACGATAATTCAAGCGCTTAATTTGTATCCACACTCTTTGCAAAGTTTGTTCAACCCGCATCGGTGCTCGGTGCTCGATGCTGGCTGCTGACTCTGACTGTGACTCTGAATGTGGCACTGACTGCGCAGCAAGCACTAGGACTCAAATGGGTTCTGTCCTTTGCCCCTCAGGAGAAGCCTGAGTGCCAGCAGATTCACTGCGGAAGTGGGTCAGGTGCTGGGCACTCCAAAATCTCTCACATCCAAAGCTTGAACGAACCTTGCACCAAGTTATGGAATGTCCAATGGCCGAGGCAAAGTCGTTTTCGTTTTTGTCTCCACATGTCTAGTGCCCGAAATACCCTTTCCAAGTTACACACTCCGAAAATCCGAGGCGATTATTTAATTTAATTTTAATTGGAGAAAGTGCAAAGCCCCACACACACACAGGCACACACACAGGCACACACACAGGCACAGAAACTAAAATTAAGTCGGCCGAAAAGCAAACCAAGTCAAACAAACAGAAACAAAAAACAACACGAACAAAATGCTTAATCACTTCAAATTACAAACGCATTCGATGACAAATTATGAATGTTGACAGCGGCCCAGGGCACGGCCCAAACCCAAGACCCAGTCCCAGAGACAGCGACAAACAACAGCAAACACTCGCCCCGAGGGGGCGCCCAACCAGTTTTGATTTGTTTAAAAGTTAACCAAAAAAAAAGGAAAATAAATAAAATTAATGACCGCAATGGCAACGAAATGCAAATAAAACACAAAGAGCCAAAGCCAAAAGCCAAAAGCCAAAAGCCAAAAACCAAACCAAGCCAAACTCAAAAAAAAAAAACTTCAAAACCCAAAATTAAATGAAATTTCTACTTATGCAAAGTAGAAATATTGCCTAAAGAGCAGAGTCGCGGGGGAAGGGGAAGTGCGACCCTAAAAGCATGTCACAATCTACCAGTGAGCGGTGGGGACTGAACGACGAGCTGCTACCCTGTGGGCAACGAGTGCCTCCAGCGAGTAGCAGCAGTCGCTCCGCGCACTCGCTGCCGAATATGCCCACAAAGGCGGCGGACACCACGAGCACCAGTTACATTAATTTCTCAAATTGATTTGCGGCAGATGGAGCTGGAGCTGGAGCTGGAGATGGAGCGGTGTAGGTAGGCATTTGTATTATGCAAAACATGGAAAATACTGAATTTTAAATCGTCTGTCAAACCCATGGAACTGTCAGCTAAAAACTGAAGTTGAAGCTGCTGCTGGCTGCTGGGACAATCAAAGTTTCAAACTTAAATTCATATGCGCATTGTGCACAAAGGGCTAAGCCTTCATTATTTTGTTGGATACAAAACGAATCGTATCGAATCGGGATTGGGTTTTGGTTTTTGGTTTTTGGTCTTTACGTAAGGCCCTTGAACGTGCAGCGGCGATCATTAACGCGGTGAAATTTTTTCTGTTGTCTGTAACGACACTTGAATTTGTGCCTGTCCGTTCGTCTGTCCGTTGTGTCTGTCCGTTTGGCCATTCCGTCAGTCAGTTAGTCACATAATCATGAGGTTTGTGGGTCTGCTCAAACCTGATCCTCAATGGCAGCCCTGCAAAGCTGACCGCGAAAAATGGTCACGTGGAGGCACGCAGCAGTGTCCCCCTCCCGCTTGTGTCACGTTGTGTAATATGCAGCAAGCCCCCACCCCACTCAAGCTTTAATTACACATCGTCCGCTGCCCCGTTATGCCGCTCCCATTTTTGGCTTTGGCTCTTCTCAAATATTTGCCGTGCACATTTTGACCGACTTTTGTCCCTCACTGATAAGCAGCTGATAGCACGGAATTCCAGGCGCCACCCAACAAAAACTGCAGCTTACATTTATCAGCAGGGATTATGTGCTCCGATTTGTGTCTGCCCCCAGGGTGTCTTGGCTCGGAGAAAGTCTCGTGCGTAGAGCGAGCGATAATGATAATGAGTGATAATAATGACGATGGAGAGCGACCCCCTCCGAGAACCACTGACGAAAAGTTCAATAAACTCCAAAAGTTTGCTAAAAAAAAAAAGAGCAACCTCAGCTGCGACGCATGCGTCGACAGCGGCGCCATGAGGCAACGTGCAACGTTTGTGAAAGCCGCACGAAGCAAAGCAAAACAAAACCCCAAGCCCCCCAGCAGCAGCAGCAGCAGCAGCGCAGCACTCCATGCCGAAAACGGGCAGTTGGTAAGTGCGTTTTACATTGCAATGCCAGTGGACGGGCAGTCGCCCAATAGCCAGTGCCCACTGTCCACTGCCCACTGCCCCCCGTCCGCGTCCTAAAGCTTTTTCTTGCTGTCGCTGTCGCTGCCGCAGTCGCTGCCTGCTTGCTGTTTGCTGTCGTGGCCGCTGTTGGCGTCTGCGCGACTGCGTTCGTTGACTTAACGCACTACTAACTCAGTGCCACAGTCACCGACTTTTGAAATGTGTGTTGTAAACACACAAACACACACACACATGCAGAGAGAGAGAGAGAGAGAGACTGGCACTCAACGTAGCCACAGAGACACAGAGCCAAACAGAGGGGCACACACCACACCACACCACACACAAGTGCCTGTTGCTGCTTGCTGCTTGCTGCTGCTGCCGCCTGAAGTTTGTGTTCATTTTTCACCATTATTTATGCTAATCATCCACACACACACTCACACAAACACAGAGTCATGCTGTTGCTTTTGCTTTTGCTTTTGCTTTTTGACTGTGTGGACGGTGGGCTCTTAGCTTTGCCTTAGGCTCTGGGACTTTGCCTTCGCCTTCGCCTCAGGCTCTGCTAAGCTCTTCCTCTTCCTCTGCCTTTGTGCTTTTACTCTTCCTCTGCCGCTGTGCTCTTCCTCTGCCGCTGTTCCGCTCTTCCTCTTTCGCTGCTTGCCTTTGGACCTGCCCCTCTGCTTCTATTACTACACACACACGAACACAGCAATGTGTACAGAACATGTGCAAGGTTCGATGAATGGTTCGATGGCTGCGCATGCATCTCCGCGTGTCAACACTTTCGTTGCAGCTCAGCCAGTCGGCCAGCTTGTTAGCTGGACCGTCAAAAGTGCTGCGCAAACAGCGAGGCGATGTCCGAGGCGGATGCAGCTCTGAGCCTCTCTCATACGGAAGCAACAGCAACAACAACAAGCACGGGGAGCAGCAGCAGCAGCAGCAGCGGGCGCAGCAGCGGGAGCAGCAGCAGCTGCCAAATTGTTGGCATGGAAGTGAAAGCATCTCCGAAAGTTGTTAAATATGAATGTGCAGACTTGACTTTCGATGCGTTCGCGTTCCGTTCCGTTCCATTCCATTCCGTTTTGCTCCACTCCAAGCCGAAGGGTGGCCGTGTCTAGCATGTGGTGGAGGCTAGCAGCAGCAGCAGCAGCCGCAGAACCAACGACGCTGAGCGAGAATTTCGCTGCGAATTAATTGCATTTGTTCACATTTTATTGAGCAAAATGAAATGCCCGATCGATTTTGAAGGCCTGCCTGAAGGTAGGTCATGACGTTGCTTTCGCTCTGCCCGTACACACACACACACACACACACACACACATACAGAGTGTCGCCGCAAGGAAGAGAAATTTCGCGCCTCCAACCAGGGGCAGTTCGGAGTCTCTCTGCCTGCCTGGCTGTCTGTTTGTTTGTTTCTCCCTCGCTTTTTGTGTTGACCAAATACAAACTGAAGCGCCGACACAAATCAAACAAAACCAGAAAGCAACAGCAACAAGAAAAAACATTTCAATTCATCTCGCGATTCAATGAAATCAAATCAAACATAGACCAGCCTCCCAGGCAGTCCTCCTCCAGCCTCCCAGCAGCAGCGGAACAACTATTTTCAGCAAGCAAGTGGCCACGCCCACTTCACACTGATTGCGCAAATGCAAAAAGAGAGGAGAAGGAGGCGGCAGCAGAGGCAAATGGCACACGAGTGGCACGCTTTTTCCCTGCCAGGCCCTTGCGAGCGGAAGAAAGCCAACGGCCCAGGCACGATCAAGCGCGCGATAGGCCTATACAAATCAGACCCCCCCCATACCACCATCACAGCTGGCCACAGACACAGACAACGGTACAAGAGCAAACGGACACAGAGAGAGAGAGAGAGAGCGAGCGAGACGGAGACAAACGAACAGAGAGACAAGCGACAACGCAGATCGACAAAGTTTTTAATTGCCCTCAAAAGAGTCTAAAAAAAAAGTAATAAAATAAGAAAAAAAAATTATATTAATAAGAATTGTAGCAACAACTCCAACATTTACAGATAGGCCGTACAAAATGTCTTTATGGCATTTGCCGCTGCCGCTGCCGCTGTGCTCCCCTCTCCCACTGCTGCAGATTCTGCCCCTCCCCCACCATAATCTCTCGCTCTGCGCTACGCTACGTTCTTGTTTAATGTTTTTAAATGTTTCCTATTTATTTTCCCCCACTTTTTGTTAACACTTTAGAAAGTTGGCTGTTGGCTGTTGGCTGTGGGCTGTGGCTGTGCCTTTGCTTTGCTGCTGAATGCTTGCCCTCCGTTCAATCTTTGAGATCTTTTCGTTTTGAGCAGCAGCTAAATGTGTCCTGAAAGTAAAAGTGATGAACTGTTCGTTGCACATCCTCTGGTGCACGGCTACAGCCAAAATGCAACTGCCACAGCGGCAGCGGCCCCATGTGCATGTCAATTTTTATTCGAATTTGAATACAAGTAGGTGAAATGTCATTGAACTCGCAACCAGCAGCAGCCACACAGCCGCAACAGCAGCAGCCATCAGCGGCAGGCACCTGGCTGGCCGGCTGGCAAGTGTTGCTGCTGCTGCTGCTGCTGCTGCTGCTGTCGCTGCCTGCGTCAACGCTTACAGCGGCAGTGGCAGTGGCAGCAGCCGCCGAGCAACAACCGCTTGAAAAGCTGCAGGATGCACTGCCCACAAAGTGTATCCTGATTGCTGCTGTCGCTGTCGCTGCCGCTGCCGCAGTCACTGTCGCAGTTGCCGCTGACTGCGCTGCCACTGCCACTGCCGCTGCCGGCAGCAGTCGTGGCCCCGCTCGAGTTCAATGCACTTGATTTGGCATACATTTGGCATTCGGCTTGTTATCAGACGGCAGCCACACTGGTGGCAGCAACGGTGGCTGCTGGCTGCTGGCTGCTGCCTGCACCGATCTGCTGCCGATTGCCGCTCTGTTGCAGCTGAAGTTTGTCGAACCAGCAACCAGCCAGGCAGCCAGCCAGCAGCAGCCCGCTCTCGGTCTCGCTCTCTTGCAGCGTCTTATCAACTCAAAGGCACGTCGTAGATTTGAGATATTTTCAGTTATTTTTAGCTGTTCTTTTTTTGGGAACTTTCTTTAAATGCAGGACATAAAGCGCAATGCATTATTTTGGGTCTGTGGTCTGTGATTCGTGACAGCATTTCCACATTTCCATGTTTAACATTAACCCATGCAGCCCGCAGCCCCACAGTCCCGTCCCCCCACCAGTCGTTGCGTTTGAGTGTGTTTGCCATACTTGTTGAGTGCGATTGTTATCATTGCCTCGGCTGACTTCGGGTTTGATGTTTGCGTTTGAAGTGCTTCGTGTTTGATGTTGCGTTTGGGCGCACTCTCTTCACGCTCAAGAGCGCGTCGCGTCGCGTCGCGTCGTCGAGCAGCTAAGAGCGGCGGACGCAGACGCCAAAAGAGAATGGCTGAAAGAGAGCAAAGCGGCAGGCAGTTTGCAGGCGAACTGCAACAGGCAATCAGCTGTTTGCCATGGCACGCGGCACCCCAAAAATGCATAGAAGGCAGACATCGGTAGGAGCAGGGGCTCAGGTTCAGGCTCTGCCTTCTGCCTCTGAGCTTAAACAATGCCCATAGGCCATAGGCTGGTTAGGTAAGTTGAATGTTGGTTTGTTTGTTTGTTTGTTTGTTTGTTTGTTTGTTGCAGCAGCCACGCTGTTTCAATGCCAAGTGCCCCGGAGTAGAGAGAGATGTGTGCCACATTTTCGTGTGGATTTGGCACAGCAGTAACAACAAAAAAGAAAAACAAAAAAGGAAAGAAAGAAAGAAATGATTGGCGTATGCAAAAGGCAGGCAGTCCGGCAAGCAGTCGACTGGCTGGCTGCAAGGCGGATGTGGCTGCCCGTTGCTCCTGGCCACAGCCACTGCCAGAGGTTCATTAACATTTTGTGGCAAGCGAAAACCGTCTGACGAGTGGCAGCGGCAGCGGCAGCGGCAGCTTGTCTATGCCACAAGTGAAATGTTCTGCTTTCGCTCTGCCTCCCTGGCACCGCTTCAGAATTATTTTGCAAATTGCAGATATTATAATCTCTGTGTGAGCGTAGAAAGTTGGCAATCAATCAATGCGGCAACTTTCGCTCTGCCTGCAACAAATTGTTGCAACGATTTTTCCAGCAAGTTCGTTGCCTAAGTCTTTCGTTGCACCCAGCCGCTGTGTGGCACTTGTGGGGCGAGAAACTAAACAGCAAAAGCAGAACCCACGCAGCACTGCTTACTGAGGGCAGCACTGCTTGTCCCATATCTGTTTTTGCTCAGCAGCCTTGACCATGTGGCACTTAATGGCTAATTAATCAGTCAGCGAGCTCATCCATTTGTGGGCATGCGCATGCACTTTCGCCGCAGTAACACAAAATCCAAAACCAAAAACCAAAACCAAAGCCAAAGCCAAAGCCGATGCCGAATCCAAATCCGAAACCGAGGCAAAACGCACAAAACATCAAACTCCGAACACCAAACACCAATTTCACCAATTAAACTAATGCACAATTGCCGATAGAAATTTCTTGGAAAAAGTCTACCAGTTCGTCAGTGAGTCTACCGGTCGGCCAGTGGACCAAGCAGCAGTGGCAGGCAGGCAAGAAACAAAAGGGGAAGCAGCAGCAAAAGGGGGAAGCAGCAGCACAACGGCTGCGAAACGCACTCGGAAAAGCACACGCAAAAACCAAGGCAACAACAGCATCAAAATGCGCAGGCAGCAGCGTGCAAGCAGTGCAAACCAGCAGCAAACAAAACGCCAAAAAAAAAGCAACGCACAAGCAGCAAACACACACACAGAGACAGAGACAGAGCAAACAAGGCAGTCAGTTGTTGCCACTGCCACTACTGACACACTGACTGTTGTTGCACGTTGTTGTTGCTGCAAATTTTGTGACCATGAACGTGAAAACTGCACAAAGTGAAAAATAATTGATTCCGGAAGGAAACTGCCGCAACTGGTTTGCCGTTTTCAGTCTTTGATTTGGATTTGGGTTTGCTTTTGGCTTGCTTTTGCTGCTGCTTGCAACTGCTGCTCGTTGTGTCTCGTGTGTTGCGCTGATAATTTCATTTTTTGTTGCTGTGTGCCTTCAGGCCTGACGCTGGGACTGACGCTGCACTTTGCATTTTGGGTGCCGTAACCGTGGCAATCGGCGGCGCACATTAACACGGGGCAAGCAGTCCACCAGTCAAGCAGTTAGTCAGCCAAGCAGTCCGCCAGTCAGTCATCAATCCGTTTATCCATCAGTGCCTCTCCCTTTTGCTGCCTCTCTCTCTGCTGACTGCATCTGACATTGTTGCACACTGGAATTCTGCCGCAGCTCAGAGCTCACAGCTGATGACAGTTGACAGATGTACGCCCAAAAGGAAGTGGAGAAATCGGCAGCTCTTGAATGATTTGTTTTTGGCGAGAATTGACAGCGCCTCCTCCTCCTCATCCACTCTTTGCTTTTCTGGGTCATTGGCGCAGAAAGTGACTGCCGCCAGTCCCCCTGCCCGTCTATGCAGCCAACCGTCTAATGACTGCAAAATGTTCTCAGCGCCTGTGCAGGAAGTCAATTACCGCCTCGAGGAAGCGGCGCTGGCGCTGGCGCTGGCTCTGGCTTGGTCTCGCTCCATGGCGGCAGCGTCTTTTGGCATCGCTTGTCTCAAATTTGCAATCTCTGCCGCTTAACTTTCTCAATTGAAAATTGCAACGTTTGCTGCTGCTGCTGCCGCTTGTTGATTTCCCTCGAATTTTCCGCTGCTGCTGCAAAAGTGTGTCAAGCTTTTTTTCGACAAAGATCAAGTACATCTCAGATACGTGCCCCCGTTGCTGCTGCTGCTGCTGGTGCTGCTGCTGCATCCGCTGCGGGCATTTCCAGCTGCCATGACCAAAATGTTCTCGAAAAATTGTCTTAGATTTTGCTGCAATTTGGCAGAGTGAAAGTGCAGGCAGGCGGCAGGCGGCAGGCAGTTAGAAATTGGTAATTGGAGTTGCAATTGCTGCTGAGAGAGAAACGCCAAAAGTGGCGGCAGAATTTGCAGCTTGACTCTGGTGCGGGTTCCTCCGGCGACCCACTTGGGACACAGCACCGCCCCGTGCTGTCCCTTCAGTCTGTCCATCAGTCTGTGGCATGAGGCAGCTGGCCGTCTCTCTGTGCTGTGTGCTATTTTCATATGCGCACATTGTTGCCACTGATAACCCAGTATCCCAGTTAAATTGTTGAATCCAAAGCCGTAAATGTGCGCCCAATTTGAATACGCGCCGAAAGAGAGAGCAAAACGAAAAGCGAGACGAGACGAGACGAGACGGTGACAATAAATCCGTTATGCATAAATGCCAGGCCCACGCTCGCGCCCAAGCAGCAAGCCACAAGCCCCGAAGCGTAAGTACTCCCACTTTCAGTTGAAATTTTTTGTGGGCTCCCCCCCCAGTGGCGACATATAAAAGCGGCGACGCGGCCCAGCCGGCGTTTCTTTTGGCCAGACAATGCCGAGAAGTTCGCTTATCACAGGCAGCTGCCAGCTGCTGACAGTCACGGCGCTGACCCTGGCGCTGGTCGGCACCCAGCCCAGCGACGTTGCGGTAAGAAAAGCGAACGGCAACAACGATGTGGCAGTGCCGCCCGCGCCACGCTGGGGCGCCAATATGCAAATGCTGCGACGGCACAACAGTAGGTCCCGAGGGATATATTTTCTGATTAGCAGCTGAAGATTCTCCACTAACGCCCCCGCCCCCGCTCTCGCTCTCTCTCGCTCTTATGGCAGGTGCGGCATTCAATTTCTGGACGGAGGAGAGCGACACAAACATCTGGGAGCATTGCGGACTCTTCGAGGGTGACATTATGCTGCATCGCGAGCTGCTGCGCAATGGATTGCTGAACGAGAGATCGACCTGGCCGGAGGCATCGATACCCTTTTACATTGATCCGCAGGATTTCAGTGAGTGTTGTGGCGAGTGTTTGGCCACTCGTTGTTTCATTTCGATTGCCCGCTACTCGTTGCAGCTGCCAACGAGACAATGGTCATATTGCGTGGCTTCAAGGAGTACCACGAGCGGACGTGCATACGCTTCCGGCCGTATGTGCAGGGCGACAAGCACTGGCTGATGATCAAGGGCAACTACTCGGGCTGCTGGTCGAGCGTGGGCCGGCGGCAGGGCGGCCAGGTGCTCAACCTGAACACGCCCAAGTGCGTGACGCATGGCGTTGTGGTGCACGAGCTGCTGCATGCCCTGGGCTTCTACCACCAGCAGAGCGCCACGGAGCGCGATGAGTACGTGAAGATCAACTGGGACAACATACTCGATGGACACGCGCACAACTTCAACAAGTACGCGCGCACGCACATAACGAACTTTGGCGTGGAGTACGACTATCAGAGCGTCATGCACTACAGCTCAAGGGCGTTCAGCAAGAATGGCAAGGCAACCATTGAGCCGTTGGTGAGTCAGCAGTCAGCAGGCAACAGTCGAGCGGGAGAGGCTTCAATTCTTACGTGATTTATGCTAAAACCAAAAGCTACAAACTAGCAACGAGTCAGGCATTAAATCTATGGAAAGCAGCGAGTAGCCCACTCGCTCCTCTCACTCGATGCATAAATCTTCTTATGTCTAATATCTATTTTATCTGCTGCAGGATCCGTACGCCTCGCTGGGCCAGCGACGCGGCCTCTCCGACAAGGACATCTCGAAGCTGAACGAAATGTACGAGCAGGACTGCAACGAGGACTCGCTGCTCAATTTCGACCGCTTCGGTGGCTACATCGACGAACTGCTCGACTACTTGCAGGGCAACCTGCAGGATCTGTTCGGCTAGCGGCGCTGTCGCTGCCACCGATTGATGCGAATAAAGCGGTGGGCTGCTAGGCCACAAAGAAACTGAATTGGCTCAGCTCGTCGAGGGTCTGGGCCGCCTCCAGGCGTACGGCCGGGCAGTGCTGCTGCTCGGCGAGTGACTGCAGGGCGCTGCGCAGTTCGGCGCCCCACATGCAGTGCACACCGCGCAGGCTGAAGCGGGCGAGCAGACGCAGCAGTTGGCAGGCGCGTTGCCGCAACAGCTGGTGCCGGCTCTGGAGTAGGGCGGCGAAGCGCAGACGTGGACTGAACACGATGCGCTCCACCAGCTCCGCGTTCTCGGGCAGTTCGCGCAGCACACAGCTCATCAGCGCCAGCATGCAGCCAGCGAGACGCACCGAGCTGGAGTCCGAGTCCGCGTGCTGGAACTCTGCAAAGAGCGAGAGAGAGGGAGAGCTTGGATGTGGGTTGCGGGCTGGATGTGGGTTGCATGGCGTACCGTGGGTGAGGAAATTGAGAAAGAGATCGTTGACGGCGAGGATGGCAATCGCATCGCAAAACTGGCTGAGGAACTGCTGCTGCTGGTGGACCAAGTGGCAGACCAACTCGTACAGGCTGCACGCGGTGCCCATCTCCTCGACACTGAGCTCCGGTATGCTGCGCATTGTGCGGCTGAGCGAGCCCAGGGTGCAGAGCGGCGCAGAGGCTGCCGAGTCGCTGAGCTGGCGATGGGAGAGCAGCAGCTTGCAGGCATACATGAGGTTCGGCACGAGCTTCACATCCACATAGACATTGCGTATCAGATCGAGATCGACGAGCATCAGCGGCTCGGCGAGTACAAAGGGCAGCGAGAGCAGCTGCGCGACACTCTGCAGCACCTTGGGTATGGCCTTGGAGTTGCGCAGCGGCGCCACAATGATGCTGACGAGATTGTGCTGCTTCAGCGAGTCGAACTCGCCGTCCATCAGCTCCTGTATGGAGCGATGCAGGAATGCCAGCCACTCGTCGTTCTCGATGGGCGGACTCTGCGACTCGTCGCAGCTGTCCCAGCCGGGCAGCAGGCAGGGCGGCGTATTACTGGCAAACAGAAAGCGAATTAGAAACGGAGCCTATCTGAGGTCTGTGATGCTGTACACTCACTCGCTGCTTAGCTTCTCCTCGTTGGTTGAGTGCAGCGATTGCTTCAGCTGTGCCTGTGCCTGCGCCTGTGGCTGCGGCTGCTCCTTGTCGCGGCACTTGCGCTCCTGCGCGGTCAGCATCTCCGTTGTCTTGCGTTGCGTCTCCGTGTCAATGCTCTGGCCGAGACGCAGCGAGAAGTTATCCAAGTTCTGGCTGAGTTTGCGCTTCTCCAGATCCTTGCTGCGCGACGATTGGCGCAGGTTCAGCGCTGCCCTCAGCTTGGCGGCCACACCCTTGGCGCCCCCTGCCTGCACATCGGCGGGGAAGTTATCGTTCTGATGGTTGAGTATCATATTGGAGTTGCCGCTGACGTAGCAGGTCTGCGAGTTGACCAGCGGCCCAGCGTCAGCCGAGGCTGACTCGTCGGGCGGCAGGTCCCGGAAGGAGATGTCGGCGAAGGGCACCAGCACGCGGTGACCATTGTCCTCGGCATCCGTTTCCAGCTGCTCAATGTCGCTGGGCGCAATGGCATTGATGCTGTCCCGTGAGGTGCTCAGGTTCTCGTTGGTGCCCGCCTCACCCAGCTGCAGGGCCGCCAGCACATCGTTCAAGTCGGCCGTCCGCTGGCTGGCCTTCTGGACACGCCCCTTGGCCGCTTTGGGGTTGATGAAGGGCGAGGCCTGTGCCGCCTCCGGCTGCACCTCGGCAATGTAGAGCTTGCCCTCGACAAAGGGATGGCAGAGCAGCTGGGTCCAGGAGATGCGCATGCCCGGGTCCTTCTCGAGCAGTCCCTGCAGAAAGGAGCGGCACTCGCTGCTCAGCGTGCTCGGCCACTTGACGTCCTCGTGCTTGATCAGCTTCACCAGATGCAGGATGGAGGTGGCGCAGAATGGCGGCTGCCCCGCCATGCTCTCGTACGCGATGCAGCCGAGGGACCACATGTCCGCCTGATGGTCGTACGGCTGCTCCGCCAGCAGCTCGGGCGCCATGTACAGCGGTGTGCCCTTGATCGATGTCAGCACGTGGGTGCCCAGGGTCATGTTGCGCGCGAGGCCAAAGTCACAGAGCTTGGCGTGCATGTTCTTGTCCAGTAGGACGTTCTGTGGCTTCAGGTCGCGGTGCAGGATGCGATTCGAGTGCAGATAGTACAGCGCCGAGACCAAGTGGCCAATCACACGTCGCGCATGCTCCTCGGGCATGGCCCCGTTGAAGGACAAGTAACGGTGCAGATCCATCAGGGCGAATTCCGTGACCACAAACAGATCAAACTTCGACTCGAAGGACTCGATCATCTCGATGACGTGGGGATTCTTGAGGCGTGCCTGAATGTCGCACTCCCTGCGCAGATTCTTTAGCTCTCGATTCGATCGGCCGCGCTGTAAAGGCAGTAAAAAGTGAGGGGTGGGGTGGGGGGGGTTACTTGTTGCATGCCACTTACCTTGGAAATGACTTTGATGGCCACCACTTTGTCGTCGTCGCGCCGCTGCGCCTTGTAAACGCAGCCAAAGGAGCCTTGGCCCACCAGAGAGCTGACCGCGTAGCGGTTCATTGTATTTGCACAACTTCTTGTTCAATCTTTGAATGTTTTTATTTGCAATTTACCCCCGCAAAAACAAAGTGTGCAGTGTGAGCGCGGATTGTTTACCGCCAGACCATCACGAATATACCGAAATATACCATCTCATTTTCAAAATGTATCGTAATTATACCGCATCGTTAATCATACTCCACGATTTTGATGTTCCATTTAATATTGCTATCTAGTTAGGACTCCCACCTCTTAAACTATAATTTTTTTAGACTCAGCAATCAATTCCACACACGATTGGATACATTTCACGACTTAATTTTGTTGGACTGTCTACAAAATCGCATACGGAAAAGAGACAAAAACCCCCAGAGGGATGTATCGAAAAACCAGAGTGTGGGGCACTTTGGATACCCTATATTCCTTAAAACCGCCTAAAATTGGGATGAGAGTGATAGATGAAATTGATTAAAAATAAAATTGTATACCGGTATGCCGTGAATATACATTGAACGCCATTTCGTGGTTGAAATAACACGCAAAGTCGTATACCGTATTTACGGTCACCCTGCTGAGGAGTGCAGGTATGACCAGATGCTGCGAACTGTTGCGAGCATCTGGCAACGCCAGCGATGCACAACAAAGGAAAATTTGAAAAAAAAAATACGTAATAGCCGTAAGCCGATTTATTGGGCTGCATATGTACTTGCTACAGCGTATTTGGTACACCCAAGCCCTGCCCCACAGCACGTTTTTGGTGGTTGGGCCTGTGAAAAATCGATTGCGTGGGATCGGACCGCAAGTGTTTATCGGCAGGTGGCAACCTCTACGGAAACAGCTGATTTGTATTTTGTGTGTGTCTCTCACAGTTTGGTAAGCCAAAGAGAAGGAGGAGCCGAAAGAGACAAATTGTGAAACAAATAATGATTTCGGTACATTACTGACACACAGATTCTGCAGCCGCCACACAGTAGAAGATAACAAGCAAACGCAGCACAATGCGCGAGCCCAATTTGTACATCATACTCTCCACGGCGCTAATTGGTAAGAGCTGCGGCCGGCCTGGGCCTGGGCCTCCACCACCACCGCCACCGCCCCCCCGTTGATTATGATTTTGATTGTGGTTTTTGGGCAGGTTCGGGTTTCTTCTTCCTGTACATGCAGCATGTGCGCGTCATCTTTGAGACACGCACCAGCATCCAGACACTGAATCAACTGGAGCGCGAGGCGCTGCTCCGGCGCGAGGATGCCCTCTACTATACGTTCTACAAGAAGCTGGTCGATGGCCCCGACTTCTGGCACGGCTACGAGCAGCTCAAAAACGTCACCGACATTGAGTATCCCAACAGTGTGAATGTGCTGCAACGTTTCTATGTGCTGCCGGAGCTAGTTGCGGCGTAAGTCCCACACCACACCACACCACACCACCCACTGTCCACACTTGTAATCTAATCTAAACGCATGTCTCGTGTCTCGTGTCTCGTAGCTACTTCTTTCACCTGGTGCGCTCTGGCTACAATCCCATACTGCAGCCCATGCAGTTCTACTTTGAGTTCGTGTGGCTAATGGGCGGCGTGACGCTCCTGGTGCTCTATCTGTATGGAACGCTGCTCAGCGAGAATGTCTTTGGGGGCATCTACGGCGTCATCTCGTACCTGATGTTCCACAGCTTTGTGTCGAAGATATACGAGCGGCCGGTGGCGCGCGAGAACTTCGCCTTCCCCTTTATATTCCTGCAAATGTTCTATCTCTGCATTTGCATTGGTCGCGTCATCCATCGGCAGAAGCACAGCTCCCGCTTGTTTATGGTGAGTGGGAGAACAGCGCCTGAAGTGAACCTCCTTCCCTCATTGATTGCTTGATCCCTCAGATCTTTGTCCTGTCCATGTTCACCGCCTGCGCGCTGCTCTCGTGGCAGTTCTCAACCATTATTTTTGCCACACAAATCATGATTGTGATGACGTCGTGGAACATGAACACGATGCCCACACATGTGGCGAATGCCTTCGCGCTGGACTACTCGCTCTCCCATCTGCTGGGCAATGGCATTGCCTTTGTGCTGTCGCATGGCAACAGCCAGCTGCTCTTCACCTGGCAGCTCAGTGTCTCCACGAGCCTCTTCCTCATCACGGTGGTGCGGCAGGTGCGCAGTCGTCGGCACGCGAACGATCCGCTGCAGAGCGATTACTTCTCGTTCAAGTTTATCCTGCTGGCGCTGGTCTTTGCCGGCAGCATGCAGGAGAAGCTGGTGGATGTGCTGCGGCGCACGGGCATGCTCAATGTGCAGGACAACAATTATGTGCACTACTGCGACCTGTGGGCCCACTGGGCCCTGCAGGTGAACGTCAACTTTGTCACGAACCTGTCCGCCTGCAATCCGCTGTACGGGCGCGTTGCCTGGTCGGAGCTGTGGCAGCTCGTCAAGACACTGATCGTGAAGCCCTACTGCATGTATGGCGTGGTCATGCTGGCCATGTTCTTTCGCAAGTGGCGCAAGAGCAATGTGCCGACGACGGCCAGCCAGGAGCAGCGCGAGCGTGCGCGCAACTACGTGCTGGAGGATTTCCTCGAGGAGCATCACGTCTCGATGACGGACATGTCCAACAAGCAGACGGAGCAGCAGCTGCAGCAGTGCTTCAAAATGCTCGAGAGCTGCGATCACGACTACGAGCGGTACAAGCGGCGCAAGGCCAAGCTGCAGCAGCAGCAGCCGCCCGCACGCGATGATTTCATGCAGAACATCAAGCGGCTGAAGGCGCAAATCCATCGCAACAGCGACAAGCAGCGCAAGGAGCGGCAGCAGCATCACGGCAGCCAGCAGGCAGCAGCCACAAACGAAACCAAAGAGCAGGCAGAGCAGGAGCTGGACCAAGAGGCAGGCCCAGCCACAGCCACAGCAGAGGCGCAAGAAGCGGCTGCTGTCCATGCAGACGTTGATGATGATGAAACTCAGCAGCCGTCCAACGCAGAGGAGGCCATGCCAGCGCCCGGCAATGGGAATGGGAATGGCAATGGCAATGGGAATGGGAGCCAAGCCACGCCAAAGGCAAAATGCTCGTCACGCCGCAGCAGCAGCAGCAGCAGCGGCGGCGGCGTTGTGCCGACAGCCAATACGCAAATATTCAATATGCATTACATGTACAGCTTCCTGCAGATGCTCGTCTTCACAGTACTCGGCCTGGCCGTGCGCAAACTGTTCTTCCTCAGCTTCACGCAGGGCTGTGTGATAGCGCCAACCATCTGCTCCAAGGTGTGGTACCACCGGCAGCGCAATATCTTCTGGTCCGTCTCGCTGGCCGTCTTCCTGCTGAGCATGTTCGATCCGGGCATGGTGGTGAGTCGCCCCAAGCTTTAGCTGCCACACAAGTGCAACCCCTCTGTCGCCCAATCCCCCACAGAACATACGCGAGGAATACTTTCCCGCCAAGTACGAGCACAATGCGGACGATCTGGAGAGCATGCTCGAGTGGATTAAACTGAATACGGAGCACGATGCCGTGTTTGCCGGCCCCGTGGAGATCATTGGCACCGTCCACCTGACAACCAGGCGGCCAATTGTGAATCATGCCCATCTGGAGATGCGACAAATGGCGTAAGTATGGCCCAGTGCCCACTCTGTGTCTCGCTCTAATTGATGTTGCTCGCCACAGCGAGCGCACGGAGCACGCCTATTCGGTGTACAGCAGGCAGCAGTCGTCGGATATCTACAAACAATGCGCCGAGCTGAAGATCCAGTACTTGATCATCTCACTGGATGAGTGCACAAATGAAGTGCGGTAAGTGTGGCAGCCGACAAGCAGCAAGCTGCAAGCAGCAAGCTGCACGCTGCTGATGCTGATGCTGATGCTAATGTTCATTTCGTTCACTTTCTCCAGCGACGATTGCGATCTGCTGTCCATTTGGGATGACAAGCAGCCGGCGAATCGCAAATATCCGCAATTCTGTCACGAGTTGCTGCACAAGCAGGTGCCAAGCTTCCTCAAAGTGTACACGAACGATAACTACGGCATCATCAAGATGTTCTCGCAGAGTGTACAGATTATATTGAAGCATGCCAAGATGCCGGAGATGGCCATGTGAGATAGGTCGAGCTTCGGCTGGCAGGACTGGACACTGGGCTGGATCGGCCACGAGGGGGAGCAACGACTGTGTTTTACATAGATTTTGTGACTAGCAATTAGCATTTAGTTATTCTATCAAATTAATTGTATTACATTTACGTTAAGTATTCCCCCACCACCCCCCACCCCCTCTGTTGACACCAAAAAGAAGCAACTAGAACCTGTTCCCTGCCCATTAGCCAATGACTGGATTGCATTTAAGCAGCAGCTTCTTCGACTCTGTTCAGACTCTTGTTCTTGTTCGGTTACCCCCCTCTACCCCTTTGTGCATAAGTTACTCTAGACTCTATGGATCGACTCTAAAATTTAAAAAATACTTTCGTTAAGTTTAAGTTTAAGCTAAGCTTTTTACATTGCAATTGTACGACAAAAGCGCGAAGACGAAAGACGCGTCAGGCATGTAGCATATGGATGGATGGACGGATGGATGGATTGATGGATGTATGAATGGTTGGTAGGAAGTAGTAGTTGTAGCAGCAGCAGCAGCCCAGCCGTGCGACGAACTTAAACCCCAAAGCAGGCAGCAACAAAAAAAGATTACAAAAAAATAAAGTTGAAAACAAGAAAAAAACAAAAACCTACTAAACGATACGCAAGTGGTCATGTTAAACTAAAGGAAATAAATATATTTTTGTTGTTTGGCTTTAGTTGCATTGGTGCGTACGTCATTTGTTGCAACAAAAACAATTGATTTAAAATGTGCGACAATTGAGTGCGCGCCCTACATGAAAATCGATAGTCACATCACCATTTACCAGTACTGGCCCTATTGGGGAAAGATGTATCATTAAATCAGCAAATCCTGCGGAGAATTGAATGCTGATTTGAGTAAAATTACATTTTTAAAGCTGAGAGTCCTAACCAGCTGGTAATATTAAATTGAACAGCAAAATCGAGGAAAATGATTTTAGATTCACTGTACGAAACAAATGAATCTGTTGATGTAGATTCACTTGGTTCTGGTGATTGTCAATATGACAATCGTATGCTGAAAATAGAAATGTGTATGCCACCGGTTCATGTACCAGTAACAAAAGGTCGCCGCAATCGGTACTTGAACAAATTGGGCTTCGGAGATGTGAATACGTCAGAGTTTTCTTTCGTACTGATTTTATTTGGTAAAATGTGAGGTTTATATACAATTTCTAGTAGTACACTTGTTTACTTAGGATCATAGGCTTGTGTAATTAGATCTAATAATAAGTGGGTATGGAAATATTTATTTATGACCTTCACTGCATGGGTCCGGGTGCAAAGGTCCGTGGGTCAGGTCTAAGATATTTTTATCACTGTCGTAAAACTAATCTCCTGCAGATGGTGTGACCTTTTTTCCAACTGCAGATTATCTTGCATGTAATTTATGACTGTGTAACATGATTATGTGCATGCATGTGCATGCACTTGAATATTTATTTGGGTCAGCGGTGCATATCTCATATTTCTTGTGTTAGTCTGAGAATATTTATTTAGGTTGCTAAGAATTCTTAATACCTAATAACAAAGATAAAATTTAGGTCTAACCATACGGTTTGATGTTTAAATCTAAATCGTACATCCTCCCGGCCGTTGACCATGGTATGTTCAACCATCATTAATGTTGATTGTAAACGGCTGACTTGATGTGTTGTCTCCATTCGCTGATGTGCTAGGCTGTTGCATTCGCTGCGAGGTTTTCTTGGCTTTGTGCCATTTCTTGACCAAATGAATTATTACAATAATCATTATGAAGATCATTGCAATGTATATGGCAATATGGTGATGACTGATATTTTCAAGGTTGTGGGGTAACTTGAAACTATCCGGTGGTAACAGCCTTGTTTTCATTTGATACAGCTCCTTGTAATTTACATTTTCTTCGTTTGTTGAAACTGTATCTGTCGGACGTTCAGTTGATGTTTTGTTGATGTCATTTTCTCCGAACCGAGCGTATGACGAATGCCATGTCGTCTCCATTGTGCTTTGACTTGTTACGGTCATCAAGGAATTTCGAATGATGCATCCAGGTTTTGCGATCAATAATCCTGAATTTTGTAGTTTGATATCCGATATTCCATCTGCACATACTGCTGATAATTTCAACGATGATTTTGTTGAAAATATCCATTGATTTTTACCATGCATACTCAACCATATAAATGATTTTTTTGTTTTGATTAAGTTGCATGATGGATCCGTTTTGTTATGGAACATTTGTAATTCACAACTTGTTTCAACTGAGAACATTGTTTGTTTATTATAGCATACAAAATCGTTGTTTGCTCTTGGATGGCAATTGTTTAGATCACTCTCTGACAGTTCAACGAATTCGTCTCGGTGACTGTTGATTGCGATGTATGGTGTCTTGACTTCGAACATACTTATCCCATTTTCAGTTAGTGATGGGATAGGTGTCAGCTTGTAGATTTCCAGTTCGTATGCTGAAACTAATGGAAACGTAACTCTGATGATTGCATGATCATCTATAATCGTGCCTTCAGCTTTCATCATCTGATACACCATTAGCATATTTTCGGGAGTTACTGGGAGCACTTGTCCTGGCTTTAAGTGATCTCGTATCTGCTCAAGTTGTTCCTTTAGTTGTCGTGGTGAAATTAACACAGGGCTTATTGTGTTGTGTCGGATATCTGTCAAGACGTTGATAATTTCCGTTTGCATTCGTTGTAGATTTGCAGATAATAGCGTCAATTGAGTTGACAATGTTATATACCATTGAAAAGCGATGAAGTGATCAGCTCTTCCCTTTGATTCGGTGATAAAGTCCTCAACTCGACTTAGTCTTTTGGAGTTTGAGATTTCATCCCTTTTAATTACATTAATTGTAGAGTCAATCAATGATGTCTGATTTTTGAGCAGGGTTAATAAGTGGTTCTCGTTATCCTTAACCTTTGCTATCGTTTCCGACATTTCACGGGCATATGTTGAGTCTAATACGCCAAACAGACTGCTTGCGATGTTTCCAATGATGTCCAGCGGAGCTCTTTGTTTCCGTGTCCTTGCTATTAGCGCATTTTCAGCTTGCAGGTCCTCTTCTATGTGTTTGAAATGTTGATACATACTGGTGCATGCGTCTACTTGTTGAAGTTGCTTGCATAGATGTCAATTTTTGAAGTACCCATGGTGAATGTGTTCATGTCTTTCCAATAGGGCTTTAGGTTGTAATAGACAATTATGGTCCAGTCAGTTGTCGCAAGTTGGCTGGTTCCTACCTTTTCGAAGTATATACCCGGGTTTGAACCAAACTGGGTTATGTTGATTGACTGCGCCATTGCCAACGGTAAAAGTAACAATATGACTAACATTGTCATGGTTAGCGACAGTCTATTCGGCTGTGTCCTTTTTCTAGGCTGTCTATCTTCAGATGACTCTTCATTTTCAGATGGATCATCTATCGGATGTTTATGTGTGGGTTCCTCTTCATTGAACAGTGGAGCAACATGTTGAATCTCACGTTTAAAGATTCCCTTGGATGTTTTTACTTCAACCACTCGTACGAAATTGTCCTTGCCATGAAACAATTGAGTGATTCTTCCAAGTGGCCATTGTAATACCGGTGTATTGTCCTCCTTTAGTATTACCAATGTTCCTTCTTTAATGTTTGCTGATGATTTCCTCCACTTTTGACGCTGCTGTAGTTGTTGGAGGTATTCATTGGACCATTGCGTCCAGAATGAGTGTTTTAATTTGGACACTGCTTGCCATCGATTACCTAGCGTCTTCGGTTGCTGGGATGGCTCACTGTCAGCTTGTGCGGTTAACGGCTCTCCTATCAGAAAGTGCCCTGGTGTTAACGCTGTTATGTCGTTTGGGTTGTCAGATAACGGTGTCAGTGGTCGAGAATTTAATATGGCTTCTATTTCGACTATAACCGTTTCTAATTCCTCATATGTTAAATTTGCCGTCGTCACATTTTTTAACAACAGATGTTTTGCAGATTTTACTGCGGCTTCCCATAAACCGCCGAAGTGTGGTGCACGAGGAGGTATGAATTTGAACTGTACTCCTTTGTTGTTGCACTCCTGTACAATTTGTTCCTTTGCCCTTTCTGAGAATATGGCCTCTTCTAATTCTTGAAGTTTGTTCCTGGCTCCTACGAAATTCGTAGCATTGTCGCAATGGAGCACTTGACATTTTCCTCGACGAGAAGTAAACCGTCGGAGTGCCGCTAAAAATGCTTCTGTGGTGAGATCGCTGACTAGCTCTAAATGTACTGCTTTAGTCGCGAAACAACAGAATATGGCTATGTAAGCTATATTTGGCTTCTTTCCTCGTATTTTATAGTGGATTTTAAATGGCCCACAGTAATCAACTCCAGAATTGAGGAATGGCCTTGCTTGGGTGACTCGAAGAGGTGGCAGATTTCCCATAATCTGCTCTAGCAGTTTGGGCTTGGCTCTTGTGCATTTCACACAGTTCTGCACAATGCTTCTGGCCATGTTTTTTCCTTTTAGTATCCAGAATTGTTGTCGTGATGCTGTCAGCAATGCCTGGGGGCCACAATGCATGTTGTCCTTGTGTATTTTAGCAAGGATCAACTTGACAATTGGATCGTTGTAAGGTAGGAGCATTGGGTGTTTGGCGTCAAATGAAATATTTGCTGCTTCCAGTCGACCACCTACTCGTAAGATTCCTTCCTGATCCATAAACGGGGTAAGCGAGTTAATCGAACTTCCCTTTTGCGTTTCCTTATGTCTTGTTAAGTAACGTATGTCCTCTTTGAAGTCATTCTGTTGTATGTTACGAATGACAATTTTCTGAGCTTCTTTCATCTCATTGAATTGAATGGTATTGCTTGTGTACGTTTTCCTTCCTCGGAAACGCATCATGTAAGCAATTATTCTTAATAGTTTGTTGTGTGAGTTGTTGTGCTTTATTTTGTATATAATGTCATCCTCCTGAGTGATGGTCATAATTGATGACTGACTCATTTTTTGGGGATTTGCACTGATACTTTCGTCTTTTGTCGCCACAAATGCTGGTGGCCATGTAGATGGTGGGCCATGAAGAAATAGTGGGCCATAAAACCACATACTATTTTCCGCGAATTTAATCGCCGTCATTCCTCTAGACAATGCATCCGCTGCATTATTTTCAGATGAAACATGCCTCCAATGCCTTTGAATCGTTAGTTCATGAATTGTAGCTATTCTTGTAGCTACGAATTTGTCTCGAATGGATGTTGTACAATTAATCCATGACAAAACAATCCTTGAATCAGACCACAAAAGGTTGTGGCGTTCTCCATGGATAAATCTTCTTTTACCTTAGCTGTCAGTTGTGCACCCAATACAGCCGCCTTTAGTTCCAGACGAGGTAATGTTAAAGCATTTATAGGAGCTAAATGTGATTTGGCACATAACAATTGAATTGTTACTCGTTTATCCTTGTGCAGTGCTCGGATATATACGGCAGCTCCAAAGGCTTTCTCCGATGCGTCAACAAACGTGTGTATTTCTGATGCTATCGGAAATTTTCCTTGGTATATGTGACGTGGTACTTTTTATGGTGTTTAATATTTTTAACTCCTCCCTGTACCTTTTCCATTCCTCCTGGAGATGAACTGGAAGCGCCTCTTTGTAGTCAAATCCTTCCTTTGTGAGATGTTGCATGAAGATCTTTGCCTTCATTACCACCGGTGAGAAAAGTCCAAGTGGATCGAAAATCCTAAAGATCTCTGATACGACATCTCTTCTAGATATTACATCCTTGGTGGCAATTTCTGTTCTTCCACAGAACTGGTCAGATTTGGGCATCCAAGTGATTCCCAGGGTTTTTATGCTGTACTCTTCATAAGCAGTATCATCCAATTGTACGCTTGAAGTGATGTCTTCCGTTGGAATTCCTTGAAGTACGTGAGCGTTGTTCGTGCACCATTTTCTTAAGTTGAACCCTGAATTATGCAGTAGTTTGTTCAGCTCTTGTTGTCTCTGGAGGGCCTCTGGTATGGAATCTGCTCCTGTTAAGCAATCATCCACATAAAAATCATTTTCCAACGCAGCAGCTCCAAACGGGTATTCCTTTCTGTCTCTTTGGGCGAGATATTGTAGACTTTTTGTGGCTAAATATGGAGCCGCTTTTGTTCCATAAGTCACTGTTTTTAGTCTATAGTATCGTAGATCTTCTGATGGATCATTGCGCCATACTATTGTCTGATAGTACTGGTCCTCGGGATTGATCCAGATCTGACGATACATTTTTTCGATGTCTGCAGTAAACACATATCTGTGCATCCTGAACCGAAGCAATATTGAAAATATTGAGTTTTGCACAGTTGGACCTTTATGCATCAGGTCGTTGAGCGATTTTCCGGACGAGGTAACTGCAGACGCATCAAAAACCACTCTCAACTTCGTTGTAGAGCTGTCAGGTTTTACGACGCAATGGTGTGGGATGAAATAGCGTGATCTTGCTATTTCTTTTGTCTGCATTTCCTTCATATGACCAAGAGCCTCATATTCTTTCATAAATGAGACGTAGCTTGCCTTGGTTTCCGGATCTCGAGCGAGTCGCTTTT
This sequence comes from Drosophila subobscura, assembly GCF_008121235.1. Lineage (NCBI taxonomy): Eukaryota > Metazoa > Arthropoda > Insecta > Diptera > Drosophilidae > Drosophila > Drosophila subobscura. Next base: position 15,733,984 of record NC_048530.1, on the reverse strand, counting down.
CTAGGCAAAAAAATCGTCGTGTTGCTAGATCACGACTCTGCCCCAGGGATGAAGGGTCTTCCAAAAAAGGCAATCGGACGATGAGTTTATTGTCTGATGCCATCTGAACATTTTGTAAGAAATGCTGCTCACATCGTTTTTCTAGTGGAGAAAAATATGTTCTGTTATTTGGAAATGAGTCCAGTTCCCAAAATTTTGCGATCTGTTGATCGACTTTTTCTTCTTCCGTCAATACTGCACATGTACTCGGATTTTTTTGAAGCGTCTTTTTAGCTTTCCAGCCACAATCCATCCTAATTTGGTTTTTTTTAGTTTAGGCAATCCTCTTCCAATCGATACCTGCTTGTCTTGCATGATATCAAAGTAGTGTTCTGCTCCCAACAGAATGTCTATTTTTCCAACTTTGTCGAAATTGGGATCAGCTAACGTTATGTTTTCCGGTAGCTTCCAACGAGTCGTATTAATTGACTGTGCTGGCTGATCTGAGACTATGTGTGGCAGTACAATTGCTTCTAGTCTTGAACTGAATTTGTTATGTCTTGATTTGAGCATAACATTGACTCTTGCTTTTGAAGTTTGTGTTCGTCCGCCAATTCCGTTTATTTGTAGATCTGATTTTTCCACTTTCAGATCTAATATTTTCAATGCTCTTTCCGAGATTACATTGACTTGTGAGCCTGAGTCAAGCAATGCTCTGAACTCAGCAATTTGTCCATTGTTGCCTTGTATATGAACTCGAGCGGTAGCCAATAGTACATAATTATTTTGTACACAATTTGCTGATGCTGCAATTTTGGCTTCGGACTTAGTTTCCAAATGAAGAAGAGTGTTGTGCCCTTTGTTGCATTTGAAACAATCTCTTCTTTGGCAATTTTTTGCTGTGTGATCGCGTTTGAAGCATTTAACGCACAGTTGGTTCTTTTGAACCCAATTTAATCTATCTGCAGACGTTTTCTTTAAAAACTGTGTGCATTTATAGATCGCGTGATTTGGTTTTTCACAAAAATGGCAGACATACTGATTTTCAGCTCCTGCTGAGGCACATGTGATGGGTTTCCTTGGTTTTTCCCATCCAATGGCTTCCAACGTAAGAAACCTTTGCTCGAGGAATTTCATGAATTCGCTCAAAGGCTGTAGTTCCTTCGTATTCTGTATCGATTGCTCATACAACGTATGAGTTTGACGATCTAATTTCTTCGTCAGAAAACATAGAAGCAACGGATCCCATTTATCCGTTTCTATGTCGATGTTTTTTAGCGCTGCTAAAGTTTCTTTTACGTTATCGTGTAATGCCTTAATTGATTTGGCATCACTTGATATGCTTGGTTGATCCAATAATTTTTGGATCAATGTGTTACTGAGCACTCTCTTGTTGCTAAAGCGCTCTTGTAACATATTCCATGCTGTCATGTAATTTCCTTCTGTTAACGAAAGGTGGCGTATTACATTTTTCTGCCTCCCGTAACATTGGTTTTTAAATACCACATCTTTTGAATGACGGGTACAGATGCTTCATGAATCATTTTCTTAAAAATGTCATGAAATTGTTGCCACTTTAGGTAGTCTCCATCGAATTTGGGGATTGCAACCTTTGGCAGGGGTAATGCATTATGCATATGTGGAGCATGGAGTGATGGCTGAACAGGGTCTGATTCAGTCATTGTTTGTATTGTTAATACTGCATCTTCAGCTGCAATATAACTATTAATGTTATATCCCATTTTCACAGGATCATTGCATTTTGAATATATTCTGACATGAATCGCTCTAATCTCATCCCAATATTTTATTATTATTGGTTTGAAATCCTTTCGCGTCTCAGTTGTCATTCTGTTCATGATGCGCTGTAGACTTTCAAGCAGCACCCTCTGCTCTCGGATCATGGGTTCTATTTCAGACTCAATTTCCATAGAGGTAATTGATCCAGAATCTATCTGCATTTCCAAGGAAGACAATTGTTTGGTCCACTCGTCGTTGTATTTGTTGACCAATTCTTTTATATTTTCAAAATATTTATTTGTGAAATAATTGTGCTCATATTTTGAGCCATGAATTATCTCTTGAATGTTTGTGTCTTCAATTGAAAATGTTTTCCAGAGATTCATTAACCTCTCAAGTCGAGTTTGAAAATATTCAGCCTTCTGTTTCCTTTCAGAGGCATCCTTTTTGTAATTCCTTACGATGTTTTGGATTTCTTCGCCCGTGGCCAATTGCCTGTCCAGCATAACATTGATGCTTGATGATGCCATTTTTTATTATTTGTCTTACTACTTTGACCCGATGGAGGTAATTTGTTTGTCGTTATGACAGGCTGTGCCTCTACTCACAACCAAAAAATGGTCAAAGTAGACTAACAAATAACTTTAATGACAATGTGGAATATATTTTGAATCCAACCGTAGTCGCCAAGTTGACTGTATCGGTTTGGGTAGATTTAAATAAATCCAGCTAATTTTTTATTCTTCACAGAAGGTAATAAAAAAAAATCACAACTGTGATTGATGATGTAAAATTGGTCGCCAAGTTGACCAATTATGCAGGATTTTCCAAATAAATCCAAGTTCCAAAATCGGGAACAATACTCCAGATGAACGGTTAAAATGTCCAAAAGTGGGGCGTCACCAAATGGTGATTGATGATGTAAAATTGGTCGCCAAGTTGACCAATTATGCAGGATTTTTCAAATAAATCCAAGTTCCAAAATCGGGAACAATACTCCAGATGAACGGTTAGATGTCCAAAAGTCGGGGGTCACCAAATGTACGAAACAAATGAATCTGTTGATGTAGATTCACTTGGTTCTGGTGATTGTCAATATGACAATCGTATGCTGAAAATAGAAATGTGTATGCCACCGGTTCATGTACCAGTAACAAAAGGTCGCCGCAATCGGTACTTGAACAAATTGGGCTTCGGAGATGTGAATACGTCAGAGTTTTCTTTCGTACTGATTTTATTTGGTAAAATGTGAGGTTTATATACAATTTCTAGTAGTACACTTGTTTACTTAGGATCATAGGCTTGTGTAATTAGATCTAATAATAAGTGGGTATGGAAATATTTATTTATGACCTTCACTGCATGGGTCCGGGTGCAAAGGTCCGTGGGTCAGGTCTAAGATATTTTTATCACTGTCGTAAAACTAATCTCCTGCAGATGGTGTGACCTTTTTTCCAACTGCAGATTATCTTGCATGTAATTTATGACTGTGTAACATGATTATGTGCATGCATGTGCATGCACTTGAATATTTATTTGGGTCAGCGGTGCATATCTCATATTTCTTGTGTTAGTCTGAGAATATTTATTTAGGTTGCTAAGAATTCTTAATACCTAATAACAAAGATAAAATTTAGGTCTAACCATACGGTTTGATGTTTAAATCTAAATCGTACATTCACGGTATATTTACAAAAAGAAAAAAGTATATTTCGGTATATTTCCGGGAGCCTCACGGTGTACTTTATCGACTATTCCGCGGTGACTCTGCTTACCATTGTCTGCAAAAAGAAAAATCGAATAAATTTGTATTTGGGCGTGTTAAATAAAGTAAACAAGCATCATGCTCTACCTGGAGGACTACCTGGAGATGATAGAGCATCTGCCACAGGAGCTGCGGGACCGTTTCACCGAAATGCGAGAGCTTGATCTGGCCGTGCAGAGTGAGTGCCTGAGTGCCAGAGTGCCACCCCCACACCCTGGGAACACACCCCAAAAACAAATGAAAACACTTTTGAAGCTAATTTCATTTTTCTGCACAACAGACAACATGGACTCGCTGGACAAGAAGTCGCATTTGTTCTTCAAGCAGTGCAAGCGCGACGAGCTGCAGCACGAGTCCATGGACACGGAGTTCCACAGCCTGCGGGCCGAGTACTTCAAAGTGATGGAAGATGCGGACGAGAAGGTGGCCATTGCCACACAGATACACGAGCTGGTGGAGCGCTACCTGCGCCGCCTGGACAGCGAACTCTTCAAGTTCAAGTGCGAACTGGAGGCGGACAACAACGGCATCACCGAGATCCTGGAGCGACGCTCCCTCGAGCTCGACGGCAACTCCACGGCCGCCACTGCCCTGCTGTTGAGCATGAACCAGAAGGAGAATCGCTACTACGGCGCCAGTTCCATCAACAGCGCCGCCGGCATCATCACCAGCACAGGCAGCATTGGCACGGGCCCCACAAATCTCGGCCTGCCGAGCACTCCCGGCGGCGGTGGCGTCACAGGCGGCGCTCTCACCACCAGCCTGGCCGGATCCCATCTGAGCAGCAGTCAGCGGCATCGCAAGCTGGAGAAGCGGCGCGAGACCATTTGCACTGTGCCCGTGCAGGAGAAGCGGGCAAATCTGAATCATTCGCTGCCCACCGTGAACGCAGGCGCCGCTGCCTCAGCCTCATCCTCATCCTCCGCAGTCTCTGCGGCAGCAGCAGCAGCGGCAGCAGCAGCCGCCGCTGGTTTGGCCGTACATCCCGCACATGCAGCGGCCGCGAGCAATCACGTGACCAACAGCATCGCCGCCACCCATCTCACGCTGCCAGTGGCCGTGGGGGGCGTGACCGGTGGCGTCGGAGGCGTGGGTGTGGTTGGTCCCGCCAGCAGTGGGTTGGGCAACAGCTCGCTGGTAGGCAACGCCTCCGTGGTACGTCAGCTGCCAACGAACCTCAGCCAGCACGCGGGACACGCAGGACACTCGGGTCACAGCGTGCTCAACAGCTCGGCGGTGGCCGTGGCAGCTGCGCTATCATCCACAGGCGTGGCAGCAGCACCCAGCCATGGCCACAGCCACGGACACAGCCACAGCCATGGGCACGGGCATGGACACGGCCAGACGCACAGCCACAGCCATGGCCATGGCCATGGGCACGGGCACGGCTCGCACGCGTCGAACAACACCACTGTGACGTACAATCTGCAGCAATTGGGCGGCGGAACGGCGGCATCCAGTGCCATTGCTGCGGCCGCCAGCCAGGCCATTGTCGCCACACAGCAGATGCAGCAGGGGCGACGCACGGCGAGCTTGAAGGCCAGCTACGAGGCCATCCATGGAGCTGGCACCACCACCGACTTCTGGTCGAATGCCGGGCAGAGTTCGCTGCAAACTGGAGGCGCAACAGTGGGCACAGCATCGACACTGGTCACGGCAGGCGGTGGAGGAGGAGCAGCAGGAGCAGGAAGCGCCGCCGCAACGCATCACCACCATCAGCAGCAGCAGCAGCAACAGCAGCAGCAGCATCACGGCAGCAGCAGCCACCACAGTCACCACAGCAGCCATGGGAGCGGCAGCAGCAGCCACCACCATCATCACCATCATCATCAGGACAAGAAGCAGAGCAAGAAGAAGCTAAGCGCCAGCATTGCGACAATGCCCGCGGCGATTGCTGTACAATCGGCACTGGCGGGCTCCTCCTCGGGCAACTCCATTGCCTCGTCGTCCTCCTCCCTGAGCGTGGACTCTGTAGACATGCTGTCGAGTGGTGCGGCAGCTGCTGCCGCCGCCGCCGCCGCTGCCGGCGCCAATATGAGCGGCATGGGCATGTCGCATGGCACACAGGCTTTGAGCACGGCCGCTGGCGGCATGAGCGGCGCCAATCATGTGGTGACCACCACCACAATGGCCGGCAATGTGGGCACTGTGGGAGCGACCATTGGCCTGACGCCCACAGCGCTGGTGCCGGGCTCAAATCTGAACATTGGCGAGATGGGCATCGTGCTGGAGCAGCCGAACGAGGGCGAATGGTCGTACGATCCGAATGAGCCGCGCTACTGCACCTGCAATCAGGTGTCCTATGGCGATATGGTGGCCTGCGACAATGATGCCTGTCCGTTCGAGTGGTTCCACTATCCGTGCGTGGGCATTACGCAGCCGCCGAAGGGCAAGTGGTTCTGCCCCAAGTGCACCGCCACCATGCGGCGGAGGGGCAATCGCAAGAACTGAGGCTGACTCCGGTTGCTGGCGCCCTTCCGTGGTAGAGGGTGGCTGCGACGCTAGCGAGTATCCAATTAACAATGTCTACCCAGAGAATAATAACTTACAAAATACATACAAATAGAATACAACAAACCTCAAATATGCAAACGAATCTTTGACGCCCAACAATCGAAAGCTATCGATAGGCATGCGCAGTGCCAGCCATGACCTAGGTTTCTTTTGTGTTTGTTTTGATTGCAACCAGGGTGACCATTTACGGTATATGATATACGTTTCGGAGTATTTCAGCTTCGAAAATGAGTTTAGATTAAATTCAATCTATTAAATTCAGTCTTTGAGGTAATTTAAAAAATATAGGGTATAAAAACTCCCACACGCCTGTTCTTTTCAATTTTCCCTCTGGGAGATTTTCTCTCTTTTCCGCATAGAATTTTGTAGACAATCCAATAAAAGGAAGTCATGAAATCGAGCCAATCTGTTGCAGAATTGTTCAATGAATCGGTTAAATTTATAGTTTTAGCGCTGGGAATCTTAAATAGCTGGTAATATTACATGGAACATCAAAATGGAGGCAAATTCTTGTCTTTTACGGTGCATTTTGAAAATGAAAAGGTAAACTTCGCTATATTTTTGAGGGTCGTGCGGTATATTTGGTCAGCAAGTCCGCGGTCACACTGCTGCAAGTTGCAACCCCCACCCACTACTTTACGGCACAAACGAAAATTTTCACTATCACTGGTCACTGGTCGCTTTTCCGAGCTTTTCGTCCTGTCCCAACAACAGTGAAGTGCAGCAGCAGCAGCAGGAGTGGGCGTCTCGTCGCATACAGCCAACGGGGCCTGAGAAACTTGTGCACCAAACACACAACAAAAAAGCAAACAAAATGAGCTACAATGAGAAAACCGAAAGCATCAGCAAGGAGGAATGGCTGCAGCGTCTCGAGCAGTTCCCCTTTAAGCAGGCGGACATGAATCGCCTGATTATGAACTACCTTGTCACTGGTAAGCGAGAAATTGCGCATCCAAAAAAGTCCCACATACATCCAGCCCGCCCACACATACACTCACACACACATGCATACGTCCCTCTGTTCGCTGTTGCATCGATTATTCCCGTTTTGTTCCCGTTTCGTTTCGTTCACCGTTTACCGTTTTCACAGAGGGCTTCAAGGAGGCTGCCGAGAAGTTCCAACACGAAGCCGACCTCGAGCCGAGCGTGGAGCTAAACAGCCTCGACGACCGCATCCTCATACGCGAAGCGGTGCAGGCGGGCCGTGTGGAGGAGGCCACCCACCTGGTGAATCAACTGCATCCGGAGCTGCTCGGCGGCGATCGCTACTTGTTCTTTCACTTGCAGCAGCTGCAACTAATCGAACTGATACGCGCCGGCAAGGTGGAGGAGGCCCTGGCCTTTGCCCAGAGCAAGCTCTCCGAGTCCGGCGAGGAGGCCATGTTCGAGCTGGAGCGCACGCTGGCCCTGCTCGCGTTCGAGAAGCCCCAGGAGAGTCCGTTTGCCGACTTGCTGGAGCAATCGTATCGCCAGAAGATTGCCAGCGAGCTCAATTCGGCAATTTTGCGTTGCGAACACAGCGAGGATTCCACGCCCAAGATGATGTTCCTGCTGAAGGTTATACTCTGGGCACAGTCCAAGCTCGACAGTCGCTCCATAAGCTATCCGAAGATGAAGAACCTCGAGACGGCGCAACTTGAGCCAAAGTAGAGACCATTCCCCCCGTACCCGTACCCCTACCCTTACCCCTACCCCTCTAAGGATCACTCACTTCTATTGTATCCTTTCTCATTCTTTGTTTTTTTTTATAATATGAAATGTATGTATGTATGCAGTGTAGGATTTATGCAGTGTTTAAGAAGTAAATAAGTTAAAGGAAAAAGCCATCTCTGGGCCACCCAAAACGACAAAAACTCCAGTGTTGCGGCGGGGCTGTGCAGGAGGGAGCAGCAATCACCAACCAAAGAGCATATCCAATGCCTTGTCCACCAGGCCGGTGCTCTTGGTGGGCATATCCGTGGCCGGTACCACTTTGGCATCGTTTTGTGCCAACTTGTAGGACTGCTGCACAAATGGACGAATTTTTGGCGTGTGTGGACTCTGCAGTAGACTCTGCTCGCCGAAGGACGGCGACGTCGCTGAGGACTCGTTGCAGTTGTTCTCCTTGTCGACGATGGATTTGTCGGTGCAGCGTGCGACGCCCACCATGACATTGCCGCCGATGATCTTTTGATTGAAGTTCAGTGCCTTGTCGCTCTCGATGCGCGAGGAGAAGCGCACGTGCATCCAGTTGCCGTTCTTGGGGGCATGCGACACCTGCACTATGGTGCCGCAGAGCGTGAAGTGCTGCAGCACCATGGAGCTGCTGCCGGGCACATAGCCGAAAATGGTTACCCAAAAGTCACCGAGCCGTGAGCGTGGGCGTGGCGTATTGGGCGCATACGGGTCGTTGATGAGGTAGCTCTGGTTGTGATTCTGGTGGCTCTGGTTGAGGCTGAGATTCAGATTCTGCGACTGATTCAGCATGCTCAGATGATGGCGCTGCGGTGTGTTGTTCTGCTGCTCACGCAGCGACTCGAATAGCCCCTGGGTGGGTGGCCCTGTCTGGTGGTTGTGGCTGCTGACACCCGACAGCGACACATTGGCAGGGCTGTGGCCATGGCCACCGGACCCATGCGGACCGCCACCAGGGCCGAAGAACGTGCTGATCCCGGAGCGGTTAAAGTCGTGAGCGGATGAGCCGGTGGGTGATGTGGCTGCAAGAGCAACTGGTTGGGATGTGCTGCAATGCTGGCAATTATTATCGAGCGCTTACCAAAACTAACGTTGTAGCGTCCCGGCTTCGGGGAGAGCGTGTTCTTGTGCGGCGTCATGGCCTGAGGATCGCCCATCAGGAACGGGGGCAGGTACTGGCCCTGGCTGCTGTTGGGGCTGTTCACGGGACTACCCAGAGTCATGGGTTCCATTTTGCGGCTTGGCGAGATAACACAAAAAAACAAACAACGAAAGAATTTACAAAGTTGATCTGGCAATTGTTTGATGTATCAAATGTATCGATAGGCAGCACAGAGCGAACAAGCATTGTTCGTGGCCGATATCGCTTCAAATAAATCCAGCTATCGATGTAAAGAGTCTGTATGAGCTCTCATACATTTGACGCATAAATGAGTGTGAGAGGGATTTCAATTTTCCAGCGGGATATTTTAAAAATTCAAACACAAATTTTTAAAATATAAGGTCATAAGGTATACAAACCAACAAAAATTAGTATTTAAAATACGTCAAATTAATTCTTCAAACGAAAATAATTATTGTTTCAGTGGTGAAAAACTTTTTGCGCTAGTAATATAAAATAGAACATCAAAATCGAGGAATCTGATTTAAGCAACGGTATATTTTACGGTATATTTTGAAGATTCAATGGTATATTTTGGTATATTTGCGAGGCCCTGACGGTATATTCTATCGATAATTTCGCTGCATTCATTCCAAACACTCGGTCGGGCACGCGTGTCTTTGCGCCTTTTGCCTTTCTCCTTTTTTTTTTATACTCTTTAAATACAAATTTACATTTTTCGACAATTTCGTGGCGCGTGCAGGCAACACAAAGTACAAACAAACAAAATACGACAAATCGTTGGCCCTGCTGCGGATGTGTCAAACGCCAGTGTTATTGATGTGTGACAGAATATAGAAATACAAACCAACATACAACACTTGCAACTGGAATATAGGAATTTAGCGTCTCGAGAAGGTCCTGGGAAAGTGAACAAAATCCTGCATACATAAATATACCACTACGCAGCGTAATACAGGGTGCCATGTGGAGTCCCACACACTGCAATGTAACGGGTAAGTGGAACAGGCACCCGTTGTCGTTGTCGTCATTTTGCCTCTAATGTTTTTAGTATGGCAAATAAATCGCATTAAAAATTAAACTCGTTTCTATTAGTGTGTGTTTGTATTGGTCCGCTGCTTGCATTTGTTCATGCATGCCTGTGTGTGTGTGTGTGAGAGTGCTTAAATATTGTCATGACAGAGAGACAACAGTTAAGTCGTTTCTGTTGTGCTCTCGCGGTGTACCTATGCCGACATCTTATTTGAAATTTCACTTTTTCGAAGCCCTCTCCCTCCGCTGCACTCTTTCCACAGTTTACCCCTCCAATTACTTTTGCCAGTGGAAGCCACCTCTGCCTTTCGTGATTATTTCTATCAGTGGAGTGGAGCAAGCGCTGTCTGATAAGATTGTGTACGTCTCTCCTACCGTCCGTCCGTCTGTCTGTCCTTCCGCTGCTTACTCATAGCCACAGAGAGTTGCTGTCATAAGGAGAGGTCCACTGTCTTCTCTTCAATTCGCGACGAATCTCGCAGTGATTGATCATTCCAAATGGTTAATGGTCGATGGTGATTTCTCTACTCCCCCATTCCCTCTGATTCGCATTCTCGCACATACCAATACCACCTCTGCTGATTTCAATGCAGCCCTGCGCTGGTGTTTATGTTTTCATTGTTTTGTTTGCTTCAGGGCTGAATTCCAATGAGAAATTCGTGCAAAAATATTCAAGCGCTCGTTACTCGTGACCAACACAGAAAGAGCTGCCGCTCTCTCTCTCTCTCCCTCTCTTTCTGTGTGTCGCCGCTTGTTCATAATTATGAAAACAAATATCGAGTAATTAACTCCAACTAAAATTCACATGGCTATGTGTTTGTGTAATGTATAGCTTAATGGCCCAAGCAAATGACTCATAAATTGTTGCGAAAGCTTCAGGAACGTAAACTATGCAGATAGTCAGAAACAGGTAGAGGAGAATGCGAGAGATGAGGCTTTGTTTCGATAAATCAACACGCACGCACACAGGTTGCTGGTAAAGTGTGTGTGTGGGTGTGAGAGCTGAATCGGTGCTGAATCAAAGTTTGACAAATAAACAGTTAGGCTGAGAGGAGAGAGCGCCGAAACTGCAGCTATTTACATAGTATATGTATATTTAATGGGGGGAGAGAGAGAGATGGGAAATGGAGTCTGGTCTGTGCTGTGCTGTGCTGCTCCCACGCCTGCCTTTCCACCTTGAACTTGCCCACCAGCTATCAGCTCTGTGTTCTTTGTCGTCTCTTTCAATCTTGTTCTGTCTTCTGTTGTCTCGTTTTGCCGTTTGCACAGTTCTCGCAATGCTTAATTCCAGCAGCAGCAGCAGCCACAAAGAGCATTGACGTCACACGTCGAATGGCAAACAAATCAATCTCTCTCTCCCTCCTGTTGCTGTTGTTGTCGTGCGTTGGTTTCCTTCATCAGGTCTTGTTTGCACTCTCTCTCTTAGCACACATACACACTCACACAGGCACAGAACGAGTGGGACTTATCTGTTCTCGTGTCAATATTTGCACTCGAGATGAGCGCACGCCTGAAGCTCGGGGAAACAGCTGTCTGGAGCTTTTAATGTTGTTCGAAACAGAAATCCCGTTCCGACCTATTAGATCATTCGACCCTCCCTCCGCCTCACCCACCTGGAACTATGAGTGTCCGCCTGAATTTTGGAGCGGGTAGGAAGTTTGCGGCATTCTTATCCAACCCAGCTCTGCGCCCATGGGCTTTCGGGCCTCCACCTCGAAGTTGTCTAATTGCGTGCGTTATTTTTAGCCGTAAATTCTTGGCGGCCACTCACTTGGCCACAAGCACGCACACACACCTCAAATTTCCTGAGGATATTGTGCAATGCGGCGGGCAGCCAAGCAAACCCAAACAAACACATTTCCGTTTTTAGTTTCGATTTTGTTTGGTTTTGTTTTGCAACCGTTTTGGTTGCATGGAGCGCTCCCCCCATCTCTGTCCATCTCTCGATATCGATAACGATTCGTGCAGGAATGCGCTCTGATGTAGTTCTTTATGTTTGTGTATGGCAGGAGGTAGAGTTGGGGTGTGTGGGGTGGATCGATAAGGAGACCGTTCTGATAATGCATACCCTCTGGAAGAGAGGAGAGGAGAGGCAGCGACGTGCATTTTGGTCACGTAAGAGTGTGGTGATGGCGTCCTGAGATTGCTCTGATTTACACACCTATCGCTTCCGCTACCTCTCCCTCCGTTCCACTTCTTTCCGTTTTTAAGCTCCCCAACTCACCCTCTGCCGTGGACCGTTTTAATGTTGCTCTCCTCGATGCACTTGTGCGAAACAGTTACGTTTCATTGCCCGACCCATTTAGCCGTGCCATTCGCCAGGGAGGAAGAGAGAAAGAGAAAGAGAGAGAGAGAGACACAGAGAACAGATGGAGGGGAAAAACAGGTATGGGATCGCATCTCTGACTGCAACTGCGACTGCCAGCCACTCTCTGACTCTGCGATTGCGGGTCTCCAATTGATTATTTTCCAGTTTGCGTTGACTTGTGGCTTGTTGAGTTGCTGGCCACATTCCTTGGGGCCAATTGCTGCCTCCAGCTGCCTGCCTGCCGGCAACGGCATCAGCAATAGCACCGGCACAGGCACCGGCACCAGCGGTAGCCACATCTCCCAGTTCTCACCTCTGCCTGTTGTTCCCCTCATGCATATGCATGCTGGCACTGGCACTGGCACTGGAATTAGGATTGGGATGGGAGCAGACGAGTCAAGATTCTTTTGCCTCTTTGCATTTATATTCAAAGCATGCAATGATCCCCAATCCACCAATCCCCCATCCTCCAATGTTTTCATGTTAATTGCCTTTCATTTGGTGTGTGGGGAAAGAGGGGGGTAAGAGTCTGTTTATAATTTCCAAATCCAACCGCACTGGAAAACCACTGCAAATGCAAGAAATTATTTATGCATCAAAATAATAATAATAATAATGTAAATGGCAAAACATTTGAGCAGGGTCGATAGCTTAGATACCCTGGAGAAGCATAGAAAACATCGAAATAAGCATAAATTAATTATGTATTGAAATGGCATCGTAAATGTCTTTCCGATCATACCTTTTGCCAGGGTATTTTGGGTGGGCAATTGAACGGTAAATATCAAGAGTTGATTTTATTCGAATATTCGCACGATTTCAAACTGTTTGTTGGTTGCTGTTGCTGTTGCTGTTGCAAAATTGAATGGCATGCGCTTCATTATAATTATTGGTGGTAATTCTGCTGCTGCTGCTGCTGCTTCTATGTTTGTGTGTGTGTGTGGATTAGGCCACAGTTCGACGATCCCTGCCCTGGCCAATGGTCTTAGTTGCTCCTAGGGTGCAGGTGCAGCAGGGCAGGTCAGAGCAGCGCACGAATGGAAAATTGATCTCTCTCAGTCTGACCGAAGAGAGAGAGAAAGAGAGGGTCTACCAAGTGCGGTATTGCCTCATTAGCATGCGTGCGGATGCCTCCGAGGAGCATTGGCCTCCGGCGGCAGCAGCACAGCACAGCACACCAAACTCTTTTGCCGTCGTCTGTTTTGTGTCTTTCTTTGGCATGCTGCCACGCCCCCCACCACCACACATACACACACGCATAAACAGAGAGCGGCAGCGGCCCGAAAGTGGAACATGAAACAGAGTCTCTCGGCAAGTGCGTGCTGGGAATTCTACATTTATGTATGCATAATGGAGCAACGAAAAAGGAGGGGAATTGGATTGTTGCACCACTCTCCGCCCGGGGGCTCGCTATATGGCCATAAATACTGATCTGATTGGTGCCCTATATATGCGGCAAAGAGCGGTTAACCATGTACATGTCCATGAACCCATTTCATTTTCTAATGCAGAGAGAGAGAGAGAAAAGCTATGGGAATAGTCGCCATGACTCAAACATGGTATGAGATTTGTCTTGGCAGATGAAGCAAACCAAAACTTATTTTTCCCTTGCTGCCACCGGAGTATTTTCTCTTTGGGAGAAAATGAAAAATTAGTGAAAAAAGTGTGGTCACCTGTGGTTGGGGGAATTGCGGCAGCCACCAGATGCATCAAGCAGTGGCAGGGGGAAAGACAATCAAGTTGAGAGCAAAAGGCAGAGACTGAGAATGATTTCATTGAAATTAATTAACCCAACAGTTGACCCCTCCTCACAAATACACACACACACACACACACTCGCGCACACAGATAAGCAAAAGCCACAAAGGTTAACAAAATGCGATGACAATGGGCCCACGGGGTCGCATAAAGCAACAAAATAAAGGTGCAGCCGACATCCATCTGACCAGCCATTGTTTCTGTCTTATCTGTGTCTCTCTCTCTCTCTCTCTCTCTCTGTTGTAATCGACAGGAAAACAGAACAAACCTTAGCTTATATCTAACTAAAGTTCTTATCCATATAAATCGATGATCGAGATACATAGAGATGTCTTTCTGTATGTCTGTCTCTGCTCGTTCCCGCGGGAGCAAACGGAACACTTCGAGCACTGGCGCTGACCGCTGGGAATTTATCTTTTTTTTCTGAGTCGCCGTTATGTTTTTTTTTTTCGGAGTTTATTGGTGTGAAATGTGGGCCACAAGAAACGAACGCGAAATGAGTCAACTGCCTCCCCCGGTAGATATCGTTGTGGTAGTGCGGAGTTCCATTTCAATGACTAATCAATGATTCCTGATCCCTAAAGCTGAAGAAGAGAGATAACACTAGAGGGGCTTGTTTCCATGTTTTTGTTAGATAATTGCAATTGGATCAAACTTTATTTATAAGTATCGTAAAACCAATTGTTTGCGCGTGAGTAATGGGAGAGCAGACAGACGATTGGAATACGAGTGTACATTTCCGTTAGATAGGAGGAGGATCGGATCGCGTCTCCTCCAACATGAAAAACAATTCGATGCGACCTTCTCGCATGCATCGCGAAGCGCTTTCGTTTCCACCTCCCCCACCATCAGTGTGCGTGTGTGGGTGCGCCTACGTTCATTGATGACGCCAGCCAGCCCAGTCAGCCCTCTATTTTCTCTCGGACCAAACAAACTCTCAATTACGCTAACTCGCGCAAAATTGAATTGAGGAATTGAGTGCAAAAAGTGGTTGGGGCTTCTGTTTTGGCAGCACTTTTATCTCGCTCTCGTCTCCAACATGGCGTCTCTCTTGACAAAGCTAGCGGCGGCGTCGGCCCACATCTGCTCTGCTGTGCTCTGCCCAGGCCGGGGTCCCGTGGTGCGACAAAAAGCGAAAACTAAATGCTAAATTCGACGCCAATGCCCACGTTGCACAGTGGGTTGCATTTATCAGTTGATTCGATCAGCGCTCAGCGCTCACACATTTGATGAGAGTGACCGGCTGAATGGCACACTTGACCCACTGTGCGCGCGGCTGAGAGGTGGCCATAAAAGCGGACCAACTTAACGGTGGATCGCCCGCCTCAGCTCTCCTCGTTCCATCTTCTGCCGTTTCTTTTTTTTGGCGCTGTTTGCCATGTTTATTTCTTTACCTTTTGCCATTTGCCATTTAACATTTCTATTTTCGGTGGATTGGGGGGTACCACGCGACGCGATGCCTTTCCATATGCACATACACACGTACACATGCATGTAAATATGTACATATGTATGTATGTATGCATGTGTGTATGCATGCTCATATGAGAGTCCATCGATCTCTGGATTTGCATGTTTCTCCGCCGATGAGCAGCTAGCTGCTCTCGAAATTGCGGAAAATTGCAGCCGCCGACGCCGATGCCGAGGGGCGGGTTATTGACAGCCATTACTTCGTTTACCGTTGCTTGGTTGGCTTGCCAGCACAAGGCACCAGGCACAAGGGGAGACAGAGAGAGACCGCACAAAAGAGAGTTTGAAGATGCGCATGTGGCCGAACGTTAGCCGCTGTGTATGACTTACAGGTGGGAGGGGGGAGTAGTGGGGTAGCTGTAATGGGATTGTGGATTATCGATAGCATCCAGACTTCTTGTCTGTTCCGGATCGTCTTTAACCTCAATTACGGTGACAAAGAAGACGAAGAAGCGGAGGCGACAAAAAAACTTCCCAAATTGGCTTAAGTTGCGTTCCCCGCGACGTGAATGTGCCGGCCAAAGAAAAATAAACGCTAACGGGCGGTAGATGGAAGGAAAAAAAACGGTTAATGCGATAATAATTATGAGGCAGTGTCCAACCTGCGGGAACATCTGCTTTCGGTCGCTCCACCAAACAAATCTAAACGGAAATTGGAAAAATATTAAGAAAATCTACAGTGATGTTTCTCTGCTATGATGTACATATGTATGTACATAATGATGTACATAACTACATATGTACATATGTGCATTTTTACGTGAGTTTTTTGTTTTTTTCTGCAGCGACATGTTCGTGTGCAGACGCCGCCGCCGCCGCCGCAAAACGCTTTTCACTTTGCCGCTTTTGCGCCGTAATTGTTTTGTGTGTTTTTTGTTGTTACGAAACATTGGCGCAATTTCTCCGGCTAGCAGCGGCGGGGTGGGGGAGCATTGCGCAAAAGCATAATTATGCTGCGTAATTGAGTAATCGAACAATCGAATAATAATCGTGGGACTACTCCACCGCCGACGCCTTCCGCATCTGGAGGAGTTCATTTCATTTCCCGGACCTAAAAATAGCCAGCGCCTGCCTCCCACCTTGCACTTGTTCGGTCCGGCCTGGCCAGAATGTCTGTTCTGGCAATGACTTAATTTCTGTTTTGTCGCCTTCTGCCCTCTGGCGTCTTCGTTTTCAATTTAATTTCCATTTCCGGCAGCTGTGCAGCGAGCAGCGAGCAGAGCGGAGGTTTAGCTGTGAGCCAGCCGCGAGGTCTCTGCCGAAATGTTTGGCAAATCTAAGCCAGCATTTGTCGCAGCTCTCGCTCGAGTGATTCACTTGCCCGAAATTGGTGCTGGAAATTGAAACGAGACCCCACCACCAAAGCAAACTTAAAGTTTCACTCGAGCGCCTCGTGACCTCGCGATGGCAGCGGCATCCGGCGAGGCTGAAGCTGAAGCTGAAGCTGGAGCTGGAGATATGAAAGCCACGCAAACCGCAAAGGCAGCATTTTTGGGGCCGCGACTCCCGCCACTCCCGCGGCCAGCCATTGTTTTGCGCCGGCGCCTCCCCAGTTACATTTATGCATGGAACTCGTCCGTCGCCAGCTCTTGCTCATCCATAATCCAGATCTAATCAAACATTTCGCTCGTTGCAGTGCACCGGGCGCGGGGTCTGCTCACCAAGGGCAAGAACGGCACCAACAATTGCTTTGTCACCATCGCCCTCGGCAAGGAGAAGTACCAGACGTCGGTGAAGGACAAGTCCGAGACGAAGGTCGACTGGAATGAGGAGTGCGAGCTGTAAGTGAATGAATCACAGAATGAGTCCAGCCAGACACTCGCGCTTACTGTTCGTCTTCCCTTTCGTTTCTTCTTTCAGGAAAATTCCCGATCAGGGCAATCGGGCAGAGCTGACACTGACCTGCTTGCATCGCAATAATCTGGGCATCGATGAGTTCCTGGGGCAGGCAACGTTGCCGCTCAACGAGATGGACGTGTACGATCGGCCGCGCACCAAGTGGTTCAAGCTGGAGAGCAAGCCGGGCAAGGAGAAGAAGAACAAGGAGCGCGGCGAGCTGGAGGTGCGCATTTGCTTCGTTGTCAAGTCCGGCTCCCTGACGGACCTCAGCAAGAAGGACAAGCACAAGTCTTCCATCGGGCAGCTGGCCAGCTCTGTGGGCGGCAGCCTGCTGTCCATCGGCAACGGCGAGAAGCGAAAGAGCATCAAGAAGTTGGCCGGCTCGCTGAGCTCCAAGCTGCATTTGCGCAGCAAGAAGAAGCACGCGGATGCCGGCGGCGATGACAACAGCTCCTTCAGCGGCTCCTTTGCCAGCATCGGCACCCCGAACAGCTCCACCGGCGGCCCCGGTGGCAGCGGCCGACGCCGCGGGCAGCGTGCCGGCGAGGCCGATCCCGGCGTCATCAGCGAGGACGAGGATGAGTTTGTGTTTGACAATTTGTCGCACAAGAGCTCCGGCAGCTCGCTGAACATTCAGCGTTCCGGGCTGCAGCCGCCACCAGCCACCGTGGGCGGTGGAGCAGGAGGAGCGCCCAACTTTGCGCCCCGCAATCCCTCGCCGCTGCTGAGCAATGGCAATGGTTTGGGGACTGGGAACGGGAACGGGATTGGGATTGGGAACGGCGTGGGAAAGATCCATCACGGAGGTAAGCCCAAAATGCCACAGACGCTCGATGAGGATGCGCCCATCAGTGCGGAGATGGAACAGCTTGAGATCGATTTCAGTGTACGCGCTCGCACCCTGCCGCCTCCCTCGAAGCCGCCGCGCATACCACAGCTGCAGCTGGAGCAGGAGGAGGAGGAGGAGCAGCAGAAACAGAAGGAACTGGAAATGGAGAGGGAGAGGGAACAGGAACGGGAGAGAGGGAAGCCAAAGGATAAGGAGACGCTGGACAGCGACAAGGATGAGTGGGCGTCAAAGCTGTACGGTGGCTTGGAGATTGGCACCAGCGACTCGCTGAAGCGTCGCAGCTGGGAGTCGCGTGTACCGCTGCCAGCCAGCGTGCAGGAGACACCGCCACCGCTGCCCCCACCGTCTGAGCTCTCCTCCAGCTCGTCCTCGGACAGCGATGAAGAGGAGATGCCGCTGCCGCTGCCGCTGCCGGTGCCGCAGCCCAAGCCAAAGGCCACCAAGGCAGCTGCTCCCCCAATACCGGTGCGGGCACCAGCTCCAGATCCAGTCCCTGTCCCTGTGCCCGTCCCCGTCCCATCCGTGAGCAACTCTTCCTCGCTCTTCTCGCCCGACGCGGAGCAGCGCAACTTTGATGCGTTCAACGCGAGCTTCGCCAAGTTCGAGCAGCGCAACAGCACGGCCATCTTTGCCGATGAGCCAGAGCTCGAGGATCTGGATGTGGAGGCTGTGATGCCAACGCCTACAGCAAGGCCAAAGCCGCAGCCCCGCTCGCTGCTGGATCTCAGGGCGGAGGCGGAGAAGGCAGAGCGAGCGGAGGAGGAAGCGCGTCAGCAGCGCGCCGAGGAAGATGCACGCCTGGAGGCCGAGCTGCGGCTGAACGAGCAGCGGCTGCGCGTCGAGGAGGCTGCCCTCAGGCAGGAGCTGGCGGAAGAGCAGCGCCAAAAGGAGCTGCTGGAGGAGCAGCGGCGGCGCGAGGCCAAGCGCTGGGAGGAGGACCAGCGGCTGCTTACCTTTGCCACACGATCCACGTCACTGGAGGAGGAGCAGCCGCTGCCGCTGCCTCTGCCACCGCCGCCTCAGCAGCGGCAGCTGCAGTTGACGGCGGAGTTAGAGGAGGCGGAGCCAGAAACCGAACCCAAACCCAAACCCGAACCAGAGGCAGAACTAGAACTAGAACTCGAGCCAGAGCCAGAGCACAATTTCCTAACGCCCGAACAGTCGCCCAAGGAGTTCCAAACGAACGGCAGCGGCGGCATCAATGGCAGCGGCAGCGGGCGTGAGAAGCGTCTGGGAAAGTTCAAATACGGCAATAAGCGAGGTGAGCTGTTGTACCCCCCCGAAACGAAGCGAAAACAGATACGCAAAACAGATCCAAATCCAAGAGCCAGACAATCCGTTCCTCTGTTCCTCTCTCTCATGCACAATCGGCGGACAGGCAGGCGGGCAGGCAGGGAGTGCGGTGCACTCGCTGGCGGATTACACCGAAAACCGAAACCGAAACCGAATCAAGCTATTTCCAGTCAACGCCGCAGTCAACTGTCGGGCGCGGGAGCAGCCGAACATCCTTTCATACCTGTTTATCCCTCCCAACTCCTTTCATCCTTCTACTCCTTCTTCTCCTTGCCCTTCTCCCATTTGTCCTGCTATCATCTTTGTATTCTGTTTTGTTTTTGTTGCATCCGCCAGTGATTTGCGAGCACCAAGCCCCACCTCATGCCACCTCGTGCCCTGTGCCACTTGAACCGTTTTTAATGCTCTGTCTCTCTGCTACACAGATAAATACAGCAACGATAATGGCAGCAGCTCGCCCAGTCCCAAGTCCACGGAGCGCATTATCATTGGCCACGAAAAGTCTGGTGGCTCGCACGCGGAACGTCGCTCAGAGATCTCCGCACAGCTGGCCAAGAAGTACGAGGGCAAGTCACGGGAGGTAAGCAATCGATCGATCGATCGATCGATCGATCGATCTCTCTTTCTGTTCTCTGTACAATCTTTAACTCTGTTATTTGCGCAGGAGCTGATGCTAATTGCCAATGGCATGGAGAACGAGGCACTGCTGCAGCGGCAGCGCGTCAAGGAGCTGGAGGATTATCTGGATAATCTGCTGCTGCGCGTTATGGAAACACACCCGAAGATCCTACAGAATCCCTACTCGCGCACCACATCCGCCAAAAGGTTCGTCACAGGCCGCGCGCAGGCGCAGGCGCACACCCATATCCAGTGCCGTTTTCGTGCACTGAACTCGTTCAGCTTGAAGGGCATTCGCCTGCCTTCCTTCCGCAAAGGATAAACGAAGTGCAGGAGAGCGCTGCGCTCAAAGCTCAAAATTTAAATGCAAAATTTCTTTGTTTTAAAACGAACAAATACCACAAACTCTGGATGTGTACGATCTGCACTTGTTCTTGTTGTCTTGTGTCTCTAATCCATCAACCCAAACACCAATACAATCCACACACACAGCCCTACAGCCCACACAGAGCCCACACTCCACACCCTACACACCCCACCACATCTGAATGTTTCTCCTTCTGTTTGTGTTCTTTTTCTCTGCCTAATTTTTGTTAACCGAATGCATTCTTGTGATTATTTCTCTCCTCTTTATTTAGTTATAAAAACTACATCAATATGAATGACTTTCTAAAGTAAATGTGGCCGAACGCGCGCGCTGTGCATGTTGCAAAGTTTTTGCATTTAATTAGCACTTAACCAACACTACGACCCACAACAAACAGCAACCAACAAGAACACAAGCAACAAACCAACCAACCAACCACCAAATGACCCCAACACAATGCGCGCGCGACACTCAACGAAGAAAGAAGAAAACAGAAAGCAGAAACCAGAAGAAGTCCGGCAGTAAACACACACACACACACAGAGAGAGAAGGAAGCAAAGTCCAGGCCCTCACGTGAAGTCCCGTTTTGGATGAAGTAAGCAGCGTCGTACTCCCACCTGTCGCCTCAAGTGTCGCCTCATTCTACATTCCACATTCGATCCCTGCGCCATCTGTCCAGCCTCTGTTCTAATATCTCTCTCGCTCTGTTTGTTTGTTTGGCTCTCTCTTTTTCTATCTCTCTTTCGCTTAACTGTTGTTGGTGGTCTTTTGATGGTTCCCTCTTGCTCCTACTCCTACGTCACCTACGTTTGTATTTGTAGCTTCCATTGATAACTGTAGTTGATCAAAGCTTTATGTGATATTAATACACGAATTTGGTTCTGTCTTGCAGCGGTTGAGCAGCCCCAGCCGCAACCTGTCGTCGCGTTGCAGTTCCCGCGAAGGAGTTGTTGCAGTTGCAGTTGCAATCTACTACATCCTGCATGTCAAATGTAAAAACAATCGAACACCAAGTTGCCTTTTGTCGCCAAAAAAACAAAAAAAAAAACAGCGAAATTCAAGTGCTTTCTAACACTAATTTAAGTAACTGAGAGAAAAGAAAAAGGGAAACTTATTTGTACACGTGTAATCCACATAGATGTTAAGCAGGAGAACAGAAGAGATGCGTGGCAAGCCTCGTACTCCCCGTGGAGCTCCAAACATTAACTCTAAACTAAATTATTTGTACCATACATGTGAACGATGTGTAACGATCGCTAGCGGCAACACAAATTGGCCTTTTGTCTAACGTCTGTCGTGTATCGATTGATTGAAATTATCCTAAAAGTATTTGTTTTGTTTTTTTTTTGTCTGTTTGTTCTTTAGTTTTTTTTTTTGCATGTCAAATTGTGTAACCCCTTCCCCCTTAGTGAAATAAGGTCCTAAATTATTTATGTTTTAGCGTTTAAGTGATAGGAGGAAGAGGAGTTAAGTGGCTGCAGTTTAATATGTTGATACATACAATGATTTTACCTATTGATATATATATATACACCCAAACAGAATAAAAACATTTTAATATTAATACAAGCAACCATTTTCGTTGGAATTTATTTCAAAATTCATACCATTGGCGCCAACGACTATTGTCAGGGCTGCATTCTATTGGTAAACCCAGCGATAGTATTGCTGATAGTTCTTCAGCAGCAGACCAATCGATTAGTGCCGTTGCACAGCACTGTTGTTTTTGCGCAGCCGATAGCAAGTTGGCGCGATCGATATATCGATATAAATAGCCATCGATCGCGCTGGCTGCTCAGCTCTGGTGGTCTGCTGGTATATCAACGCGCCGCATTTCGAATGTTTCGCGTGAATGGGTGGGTGCACTCAATATTTTCTTCATTCAGTCATACTTCTCGATTGCACCGGCACAGTCGAACCGAACGACCGACCGAACACCGTGCGGATCGCTCACTATATGTCAGCTCACAGTACTTTTTTTTTTTTCGAAATCGTTCTAACGCGTCGGCCCTTGGAGGGGAGCCTAAACCCAGAAACGAAACCAACAGAAAGTGAAATTGTGCGTTTAATTTTTTTTTACTGTTTCCCCACAAGTGCGAAGCGAAAAGTGTAGCGGAAATTGTGCAACTTATTGGATTGATCGCCGGACGATTGACTGCATTTGAGTGCCATTGATCGATCGATCGATCGGCCAACCATAGACCAGCAACCAGCAATGCCTGCAGATCGGAGGAGCCTGCAAATATGAGGCACGCCGCAGGTTGAAGGCGCAAGGGAGAGAGAGAAAACAAACAAATAAGCAAACAAACAAACGAGCGAAAAAAAAGCGACAAAAAAAGTGAGTGATTTATTCGACAGCAGACCCAATGCCCAATGCCCCTCCAACAACACAAGCGCACACGCACAAACACACACACATAAGCGGGCAGCGATCGCTCGAGCAGAGATCTTTATGTTTGCGTGTCTCTATCCACGAGCACATATGTATGCGTGTGTGAGTGTGCGTTCCACGAACAGAACAGAACAGAACGGAACATTATGTTTTTGTGTGTTATGGTTTATGGTTTATGATTTTGTGCCCGGTTCGGATTCGGATTCGTTTTGGTTTCGTTTCGTTTCGGAAGCTGCCGCCGTTGATCACGCTGCCTGCCTCTGCTCTGCCGCTGCCGCTGCTGATGATCTCCGCCCCAGTGGGAGTGGGAGTGGGAGGGGAACGGCCGAAGCGCAGAAGCAGAAGCAGACGGCAGACGCGGACGCGGACACACCGAAATGGAATGGAATTGAATTAAATCAAATGATAAAAAATATAAATCGAGTGTAGAAACAGTGGCAGCCCTCTGTGTGCCGCCGTGCAGCGGCATCAGCAGCAGCAGCAGAAACAAAAAGACACAAAACGAAATGAAAATGAGAAAAAAAAATAAAAGCGAGCGAAGAGACGAAATCGGAATCTGAATTCAGAATTCAGAATCCAGAATCAGACCCTGCCGCCATATACAACATGCATATGTACATATACCCCTATATAGATTCAGACAGAGAGACAGGCAGACGACTGACAAGCTGACGAACTGATGAACTGACGAACTGATGATGCCAAGCAGCGCGTTGGGCAGATTCTCTGGCTGCTGTAGCATTGGGGGGCTGCTGCCAAAACAGACGACGCACCAAACTAATGGATAAATGTACATATGAATGTATGTGTGTTTGTGTACAGACACAGACACAGCAGCAGCAGCAGCAGATTCCCCCACAAAGCCCAGAAGTCAGCGGAAGGAAATGGCAGGAAAAAGGGCTAAATGTGTGTGTGGGACAGAGAGAGAGAGAGAGAGAGAAAGAGAGACGAGAGGAGAGTCTGCACTTGTGCTCGCGGCTGCTGCTGCTCCTCCTTGAGGCTGTAAATAAATAGAAAAAACAAAACACATTGAACTCTGCTCTAAACGTTGCTTACATAACCCAGCGATCCTCCTCTCCTGCTACTGCTTCTGCCTCTGCCCACGCTCCTCTTTTTTGTAAATGTCAAAAATAAGTTCTATGCAGCGCCGCTGGCCCCACCGTCTGTGCCCGTGACAGCGCATCGATTTCCAGTTTATCCCACAGCCCACAGTCGATCACACTTTTGGCATTTAATTGTTTTCTGTTGCGGCTCTAACGCTGATCTTCGAGCGATGATTTGCACTTCGAGTGAGCAAGGGGGATGGAGTTTCGATGGCATCACAGATCTCTGAGCTGTTGTCGTGTCTCTGGCTCTGGATCAGGTTGCGTTTTGAAATATTTTCTACTCTTTTGCTTCATTTAGTGCCCGCTCTGCCCCTGCCCATGTGTCGCCGCCCATGAAAAGTGCTTAATGGTTTTGTCGCGTTTTGTTTTTGTTTTTTGGAATTTACACAACAAACAGAGAGAGAGAGAGAGAGAGAGAGAGAGACAACAAACAGCCAGCGCAGCATCATAAAATTCGTGAGCATTCATTCTGACAGCTTAATAAATGTCTCTCGGCCTCTCTCTCTGTCCCTCCCCCCTTTCACTCCTAATCTCTGGCTGCGTTTTGTGCGCTGGACGGTTGGACTCTGCCTCTGCCTCTGCCTCTGCCTGGTGCGCGCCTCTTTGGGATTCTCTCTGCCTCTGTCGCTGCCGCTGCCGCTGCCTCTGCCCTCCTCTGCCATGGCGGTAACGAGTGGGCGGCCTGGCTGTCAAGCCTCAAATGGAAAGTAGAAATTCTTGACAAGAATCTAAAACAATTCCAACTTGTAGAGAAATTCTGCGCTTGACAGCAGCAGCATAAACTGGGAAACTTTCCAAAGAGGGAAAGCCTTTTGCTGGAAAATCAGCTAAAACAATTCTTGCCGTTCCTCGTGCCTCGATCCTCGTTCTCGTTATATTTCTGTGATTTTTTGCCGCTTTGCACCATTCATTTTGCTGCCCGATCTTTCTGTTTTGCTCGCCGCATGAGAAATTCATTTTAAATTGCAAGTTAAAAATACACGCGATTTCCCCCCGTCCACCGCAGACCCTCAGGCCTCACCCTTGTTGGATTTGACTATTCCGAGTGCTGGCTTGGCTGCCTGTGCTGTGAGTTGTGCCCTGCCCTGCCCGTTCCTTTTGGACACTCTTGGTCATTGCATTGAAAATGCGGCCATAATGCCACAGATCTGCCACATTGCTGGGCAGTGGCTTCTGCTCGGGCATCCCCATTCAAGTGACCCATTTTGGTGCTTCCACCTTCGCGATCTCCGCCGCAAGTCTCAGCCTCAATTAGTGAAAAGAAAAAGGGAAAAGAGGAACGCAACATGATTTAAATTGCTGTCACTGTCAGTTGCTGTGTTTGTCAGACAGCGGCGACAAAAGCAGCCGAGGCACGAGGCACGAGCTGCAGAAACAACACAAAAAAGAGGCAGCCAGCAGTCGCACCAAAATGTATCTTATAGATACACACCCAGCCAGTCAGCCAGTCAGCCACACTGACATAATAATAATAGTCTTTAGCCGCTGCTGCTGTTGCCTCAATGTCTGTCAGAGGTTGCCCCCCTCCATAACCAGAACCAGAACTCCTCTTTTGGCCCAGAAGTCTGCCACATGGGCTATAAATATGTGGATCTTCTGCCTGTTTGGCTTTGTCTTTTCTCTGCCATCTTCGAACTGATCTTTTCTCTGTGTTTTTTGAACTGATCTTCTGCGATCTTCTGGCTGCAATCAGCCATCGATTGGCGCTCCTTTTGTGTTCGCCATGATCAAAATTCTTATTGGAAACCATTTGAAATAAATACGAATGCTTGTGGGGGGGAGGCAGGAAGCAGCTGGAACTTTGGCTCCAAAATAAAATCTAATCAAATCGAAATCAAATGCGATTTTAATGAGGGAAAACAAAGGCTTAAGCGACAAAGGAAATGCCTTTTGTGGTTTTCTGGCTTCCGATACGAAACGGCCCCACAGTGCCTCCCGCAACCTAAAAGGCACTTGTTGCCACCGATCGACTGTGGATCGTGTCGGTACGTTGCTTTCATGCTAATGAGCCCCTGCCCCTTGCTTAGCATGTTTGTTTGTCAATTGATCCGCCAATTTCACTCGATCGAACCATCGATTGATCCCATCATGTGTACAAATATCTGCTACTACGATCCACTTCCACTTCCACTTCCCCTTTGCCAGCGCTGCTGTCAACCCTTTTGCCCACCATGAACCCAGGCAACCCGCAGCACTTGTGCAGGCACTTGCCACGGCCACTGCCCATGCCCGTGCCCCACCCGCTGGTTATGGCGACCATACGTGGTGGCCATACGCGACATACGGTAATGGTTGATTTTAATTAAATATTTCTTCTTCCTGTTGCCGTTGCTATTCTGCTGCTGCTGCTGCCGCTGCCGGTGCCGCTGCTGCTATTCCCTACTCGTTTGCCCGTTTCACGTTTCCACGTTTCACGTTCCCCCGTTCCGTTTTCTACGTTTGCGCGCGGGCCTGTCATTGCTCTGCGCTGCTGCTCTACGGCTCTGAGGGTAGCTTCCCGCTTGCCGCTTCTCCGATTCTTCGCTTCCTCCTGCTTCCCCGCTTAACAGTGCGCACAGAGCGCAGACCGAGAGCGAACAAGTGCCTCTGCCCTTCCCCCGCCCGAGAGAGTTCGTGAATGAGTTATGAATGGAAGTGATTGCTGCCAGCGGAATCAGAGGAAGCGGGAAAGGGAGTGGCAAAGGGTAAGGGCGTGGGCATGGGCATGGGAGAAGGGGAAATCTTCTAATAAACTCCCAGGAGCCCTCGCTCCCTTAATGGCATATTTTGGATAGTGCTCAAAACGAGACGAGACCCTCTGATCGTCGCTGTCTAGGAACCCCCCGGCGAGCGGAAGTCAGGAGTGGACGGACCTGTCTCTGCACCTCCTATTTTTAAAATTTTATTTTTATGTTTGTTCCTTCTCCTCTTGCCCTTCCTTCCTGCTTTGGCTTGTCCGTTCCGTTGCGTCCCGCCGCATCCCGTCGCGTCGCGTCACGTCACACTCGCTGCATAAATAATAATCGTAGTGCCTGCCGGCTCCTCCGATGCCCATAAAATAGTTTGAATCGTTGAATTGTCAAGGAATGAATCGAATCGGAGGAGGAGGAGGAGGAGAATCTTGGGTGCGCAGATTAAGAACAGAGAAAAGAACATAAACATAAACATAAGCACAGAAGGAGACTGCAAATAAAAAAAACAACAACACATAAACAATGCACGCCTCTTTTGAGCAATGAACTTCCAATGGGCGGGACGCGACTGTCGCGGGCAGAGCGGCAGAGTGACAGATAGCAGAGCGGCAGAGGAAGAGCGGCAGAAAGGCTAAGCCGTGGAGGAAGAGAGAGCAGAAAGGCTAAGCGGCGGAGGCAGAAGCTTTGAGAGCAGATAGGCAGAGCAGAAAGGCAGAGCAGAGCGGCAGAGCAGAGCGGCAGCGGCACCCCCCCATTAAAGTTGATTGCAAACTGTACGCGCATTTATGATCGCAATCATCATCATGATGATGATGATGATCAGCAGTCGCTGCTGCTGCTACTTACTGTTGTTGTTGTTGCTGCTGCTGCTGCTGCTGCTGCTGCTGTTTCTGATGTTTGGATGGGAGAGATGGCGTCGTCGTCGTCGCATTATCAGCAGCATTATCATTAACATGACGACGACCGTTGGCCGTTTATTAGTTTGCCGTTGCGCGAATTATTTTTATAGGCGCTGATGATGAGCGCAAAACAGACACAGAGAACTGAGAACAGAGAACAGACTGCATCCCCCCTGCATTTCCACTCCTGCATTTCTGCGATCTCCAGCTGTGCCGACTACCAGGCCTGGGAAAATGCACAATTTTCGCATGAAAATGCAGCAAGTAAATGTGTCCTTTGCTTCGTATCTCCCTCTCTTTGCAGAATGATGCCGCCAAGACTGCCAAATAGCTCGGAAGGAGCGGCAGCAGCAGCAGCAGCAGCAACGAAACGAATAATATCGAGCCAAAGGATTAGCAGGATTAGCAGCCACAGCAGAAACAGCAACAGCAACAAAACATTTCACAAGCGCCGACGAAGGCGAAGCAACAGCAGCAACAGCAGCAACATCAGCAATGAAGCAGCAACAGCAAACAGAACGTGGAGAGGGCCATCCAGCGCCTATGTGGCACTGCTGCTACTGGCCACCAGCTGCTGCCTAGATGCTGCATCATCCTCAGCTTCAGCTTCAGCTTCATCTTCCTCATCTTCAGTAGCAGCAGCAGCCTCAGCCGTAGCCGCAACAGTATCTGGTGGCATTGCCTCCAGCTCACCCTGCGCCCCACAGCACTGGTGGGACCCGGGGCGGGACAGGTGCACCGCCTGCACCGTCTGCCAGGGCGAAATGATCCCACTGCGTCCCTGCCAGCTGCACACGAACACCATTTGCGGCTCCATCTACGACTTGAAGATCGATTGGGTCGTGCTCGCCAAGACGGAGCCCAACTGGAAGGAGGTAAGGCAGCGAGACAGCGAGAACTTTCTTTGCCTGGTGCTCCTGCTGCATGTTTGATTTTTGATTTTTGTTCTCTTTTTGCTTGTTGCAGCGCCGAAAGTCGTCGGAGTATGAGCACTTTGAGCAGGATGCTGCCCCGCTGCAGCACTTGACGCACGAGCAGTTGCAGCAGCTGCACGAGGAGGCGGCTGCCGCGTGGGCCCTGGACTGGCAGACGGGCGTACTCTATGTGGCCGTGCTCACCTGCCTGATCTTCTTCTCGGTGGCTGCCTGCATACTCATCCATCATATGCGACAGTGGCGACGCATGGAGCGGCGCTTGGATCAAGGTTGGTTCGTTTTTTCCCCACTCGCTACTCGCTACTCGCTGCTTTCACACGCTACTTTCACACGCTCTCTCTCCATCTGAGCCTCTGGTGGCACATTGTTTGTGAATGCAAAACGTGTTGCACATCCACTCCCCCCTCCTCCCTTGTGCCTTCAAATCACAAAATTCTCATGCCCCGAATGCCCAAAGCGCTGCATGCTTCGCATGCCCAAGTGCCTGCCCCACCTGCCCCTCCCAGAGGCAGAGCCCTAAAGGCGACAAGGTAAAGCCCGGCAATACATATTTATAAGGCGACGCGCGGGCACCAGAACAAGACACTTTGATGTATGGCCCTGTCCACCGTCTGTCCACCGCTCTGGGAATCCAAAATCTCATCCACGGCATCGGCCAAAACGTCTCCGACTCCCCCGACTTCCAGCGAATTGTTGCACGAGCACGAGCACGAGCATCGTGGAGGATCGGATCGTATCAGCTCGGTTTCGGATCGCATCAGAGCTGTGCCTCAGAGCATATTAACGAGCCGCCAAGTCAGAGGTGAGGTGCGTGAGTCGCCGCCGCCGCCGCCACTCCCCTTTCGGCTGAGAGTGCTGCCGCCTGCTGCCAAAGTAGAACGAATCGTCCAAATATTTGGCGCGACGACAACGACAACGACAACAGCGACGCGTTTGGCATGCAAAATAAAAGCGAGAAGCGAGCGAGCCGAGCGAACATACAATTGGCAGGCACTGTGGCCGCGTATTTGGAGCTGCGCTGGTTGGCTGTGGCCCCAGGAGAGGCAGAGCCGATCGCCTGTCCAAACTCACAGCGAGAGAGAGTCCAACTTCTAGCTCAGAGCTCGGAATTGGGCTGCTGCTGCCAGTGCCATGTGCCTTGTGCCTTGCGCCTTGTGCCATGTGCTGTGTGGTTGTAGTCCAGACGGGCGCCACATGTTGCCGCTTCGGACAAATATTAGTTGCAAAAAGCAGCAAAGGAAAGAGCCTTAGTGCGGATCCTTCCACCGCTTCTAGCCATACATTTTGAGACGGAAATCTCTTGCGTAATCATAATTCAGAGCGTGTCAACGTGTCCCCCCCCGCACACGCCAGAGGAAAAGTGAAAATTGTGCTGCGTGGAATATTTATGGGGAGCTGCCGCTCTCTCCCTCGCACTCCTCTGCCGGAAGTGCATCTCTTGTCTACTTGCTCAGGTAAAAACTGTCGCTGCCACAGCCCCTGCCCCCCTCCCCCCTCCGCTGCCGCTCAAGGACAAGCGGATGTTTGTGTGGAAAGTTGGGAAATCATGTCACAGCGCCGGAAAAACATGTTTCCATGTCGGGCAAAGGCTGAAGGCAGGAAATGCCCAAAGGCAGGGCAGATTTCGGTGATCATTGACAGATGAAAATAGTCTGAGGGGGTAAGGGCAGGAAGAGTCTTGAAGCGAAGTGTTTCTCCCCCGATCACGCCCACGCCCACGCCCACGCCCATTGCTGGCCTGCTTCCGCCTGGAGTCAGCCTATAAATAGGCGTCCCCCCACCAATCCCTTGAGCAATGATTGAACATCGACCAGCTGCTGCTGCCACTACAGGAAGTTGCTGCGCTGCCACGAAGGTGCAGGCTGCCACAGGCGGCATTCAAGTGCAACTATTGACAATTGCCCAGCCCCTCCTCTGCAGCTCCACATGGAAGTGTGGCACGCGCTCGGCGACTGGGGCCTGCCTGCCCTCGGGGTCTGCGCTAAAACTGGCAAGATCTGTTGCAAATGTTGCACCATGAGTGTGCCACAATGTTCGCAGCGTTTTACAGCGCTCCAAAAATAGAAGCAACAACATGTCGGGCAGGGGCAGGGGCAGGGGCAGCAGCTGGGACAGGGACAGGGGCATGTAGCTGATGTTCGTGTCAGAGGATCGTTTTGGGGTTCCTTTGGGGTTCCTTTGGGTTTCTTGCGGGTTTCTTTCTGCCAGAACTTTCGCGGCAAGTCCGCTCTGGCAGTGGTTCGTTCTTCTGTTCATTGCCCAACCCCAAATCAAAGTCTTTGCTGCCTTTTGTTGCCTGGCCTTTGATTTACATCGCTGCTGGTTGTTGCTTTTATTTACTAATCAGCTGCCGTGAGAGATTTTCCAGAGATTCTCCAGCGCTGAAACGCACAAAATGGTTTTTCCACGGAAAATGGAAAGTCTTAACCAAACAACAGGACCAGAAATCGGCTACCCAAGGCACACGCAGAGCACACACGCCGTGCCCCTGCCCCGCCCTGCCCTGCCCTCACATTTCCCAATGGAACTGCGCAAAATTGGGAAATTTGGAAAAATGGTTTCCTCGCTTGTTGATTTTTCCGCAGCGAATGCTTTTCGTGGCTGCTCGCTCGCGCGATTGTTTACAATAAAAAGAAAGAAATGGACGATGGACGCTGGACGCTGGACGAGGCGCAATGGAACTTAATTTTCGGCTGAAGAAGAAGGTTTATAAATAAATGATAAATTATCTGCGGCAAAAGAAAAGAAAGAATGGAAGCGCGCCGCTGTTTACATTGGCCTGCCCCTGCGCCCCAGCCATTTCCTGCAGCATTTCATAAATATTGAAACATTGATCGGTCCCAAGGCTGCCATTCCTGACTCATTTCCTTCCTTCGCTCGTTGCAGATGTGGAGGAGCTGTCGACCAAGCTGATGGCGAAGCTGGCGGAGGTGCAGAGCCTGGATGGCGGCACCTTCTTCATTGGCAATGCGGATGCCCTGCGTGGCCTGCCCTCGGCCGCTGCTGCTGCCACGACGGCGGCGACAGCGGCACAGTCGGGCATCTTTCAGCCGCAACATGTGCTGCTGCCTGGTAAGTGTCCTTCGTGAGCCCGGGGGGGGGTCTGCTCCGCTGCAGGATTTGCATTTAAATCGAGATGGAAATCGATATGAAACGATCTGAGCGGTGACAATAGCCGCTTAATGGGCCCACCCATCGACGTCCCTCGATCGAAATGCAAGTGGGAGGAGAACTGAAACTGGGATTGGGCATGCGGATGGAATTTTAATTGGCTTCCCCCCGTGCCATTCCATTGTGACAGCTACGCTTGTGGCCTGCCCAACTGCGGCCGCTGCCGCTGCCGCTGCTCGTGCTCTCTCTTTAATCCTCTCTCTTGGGTTGTCTCTTGCAGAAAAACATCACCAGGGCAAGCATCAGGAGCGACGCATACTGAAGACGCTGCAGCCGGGCAATGTGTACATCGAGGAGAACAACGGAATGATGGGAATGGGCGTGGGCGTGGGCATGGGCAAGGGTTGAACGATCGGCATTGGAACGCGCGAAAGAGAGCAACAAGCAAGCCGAAAACAGGCAGCCGCAGCAACCGAGGGGGGAGAGGGGAGAGCGGAGTGTACAAAGCACAGGCCCCAAACAGAGCTTAATTCAAATGGGAAAATCGAACTATTACTATTATTATGATTATTATATTTTGCTCTTATTGATTAATTAATAATTATGAATACCACAATCCTCTATATAACTTTTTTTTTGTCCTAATATTTAAATCAAATGTTATGTTGACTTGTTTGTAATGCGAGAAGGAGGAAGGAGGAAGGAGAGGAGCAGCAGCAGCAGCAGCATCCTTGGCGAAAAAGTTTCTGTATATACAGCAGATACACACACACACACACACACACGCACACACATGCGTGTATTATGATTAACAAATTCTACTTAATGTACATATTAAGGCGATCGAACTCGACGTGCAACGGAGGGAAGCGATGGATGGGTGGCGAGACTGGGCTTTGGGTGGGGGGCAACAGCAAGCAAATATCGGTAGCATATCCAGCTAATACGCGAAAACACACACACACACACACACACACACATAGATATTATATATAAATATAAACAAAAAAGAAAAAACAAATATCTAATATTTAATTCGAATCACAAGCCGATCGCATCTTCGAGCTAAATCGAATGCTTAATTTTTGTAGGGTTAACGATAACGATTACGATTACGATAACGATAATAAATGATAACTAACTGTAATCGCAGCAGAATGTGCAGCGTACTCTTAAGTGCAACAACAGCAACAACAACAAACAATAAAATGTTCTATGAATCTAATGGTCGATCGATGTCTTTTTTGAGGCAGCTCCACAGTGTCTACAGCATCTACAGGGAGAGCCACGCCCTCTAATGCCAAATGCTCGCTCAGTGATTGGGGCACAGATGTCATGCCAGGAAACGTCTTTCAATGGAAATGAAAATGAAAATGGAAATAGCTCGTCGTAGTCGTAGTCGTCGTCGTCTGTCCCCTGTTCAGCATTGGGTGCACTTTGCGAAATTTGCATTTTTCGAGCATTTCTCTGTCTCCGAGTTAACATTGAAAATGTCCAGTCAGAGTCGGCGGGGTTGGGGATGGCGATGGGGATGGGTGGGGGGACTGGCATACGTTGAATGCCTTTGCATTTATTAATGCTGCTTGTTTGCGTTTTTGCAGTTACACAATCTTAAATGATTGTTGTCGCTGCCTGAGCACGATGATGATGATGATGATGATGATGATGAGGAGCTTTAGCTATGCCTTTGGCCTATGGCAAAATCAACTGAAAAACGCGCAAAACATTTCCAATGAAAAGCCAGTGGCCTGCCCGTTGCCATTGGCCATTGGCCATTCCATGCACGGAGCGCGAGAGTTTCTGATTTCAGATAGTTGTTGACTACCCCGGCCATGATGGTCTGGTCTGGTCCCCAGCAGAAATTAATTAGCCGCGACGTGGCATAAATTAGCAAAAAGAGCGTCGAGAGGGGGGAACAAGTGAAGAGAGAGAGGGCGAGAGAGAGAGAGAGTTGCTGCAGGAGTCCATGGCCCGTTCCCATAATCGATCTGACATGATCTGCAATCTGTTGTCTACTCCTCAACTCCCAGTGGCGCCCATTTCAGTGGCACATGCCAAACTCATTTGTGTATTTTGAACATACGCAACAGCTGCACGGGGCAGATGGAAGATGCACTTGAAACTGATAAGTCGTTCTAAATGAGGAGCGGAAGGAAGTGAACATTAGCGTTAAGAGGGCGCGGGGCAACTGCAGCTGTCCATCAATCCCTATCCCACAGATATCCCACATCCCACATCCCATATACGAGCACATTCCATGTGGAGTATCTATTTTGTATCACTTCTCTTCTCTTCTCTTCTCCTCGCTGTTTTTGTTTTCGTTTTTGAGGACGTGATGGTCAATGAATCAAAAATAGCGCCACGGCAATGGAATGGAATGGGGAAAATGCTAACTGCTAAATGCTCAATGCCGAACATTAAATATCGAATGTTGAATGGGATATCCACCTACTACTGGAAGGGGTGTCCGCTGACCACAAGGCCGCACTGTATTGACCGACCGACCGACCATTGGAATGCGCACGTCGCTGGTCGCTCGTCTTTTGGCATTTCTGGCACTTAGCCATTGGGCAACCTGTCCAAATCGGGCTAACCTGGCATTTGATACGCTTTGCCTGCGCATTTGGACTTTGTGATTGTGTTCGCCTGCTTTGGCTCGCTTCCGCTGGCCGTTGGCCGTTGGCCGAGAAACGCTGCCGTTGCCGAGCAACACCCGTTGAATGCATACAGCACAGCGGAAATGCGAATAGAAAATTGCAAAACGATCGAACGAGCGGCAAGCACCATTGCGCGAGGGCAGGGGGAAGCGTTTGAATGGGCAAACCCGCCCCCACAAAGAGGAAATGAGTTTCCCGGCCACCAGCATGTGTAAATGCGAAGAGTGCCGAAGAGCAAGTAAGGATCATCAACAGATAGAGATGAGCCATAAATTAAGGAAAACACACAGTTCGCGTACTTTAATTATTTTCACAGCAAAAAGTTTGCAGCGATCGCTGTCGGATCATGCAAGTATTTTCAGTGAATTTTGTGTCTGTCTGTTACTGTTGCTTAGAAAACCCTTCCCCTTGGCACTGTTTTCAGTCTCTTTATCTCTTTATCTCTGCTGTCTTTGTATTTCACTCTTTCTTCTGTGTTTGTCTCATCTCTGTGGTCGATTTACAGTTGTTCCTGGCGTCTGTGTTTGCCATTGCGGTACTTGTGTGCGCATGGAGTGAGACTCGCTCAGAGAGGCCCAAAGGAGCGCAATTATGAGAGCAAGCGCTCTCTCGAGTGTGGGTGTGGGTGTGAAAGAGAGTGCATCTCAGGCAATTGCCGCAGGTAGCGGCTTAGCAAGTTAGCACTGCTGAGAGAGAAAGAGATAGCAGTAGCCCCACACTGTCGTACCGCGACGTACTTTGCTAATTCGCGTGGGTTCTTGTTGGGATAACGGGAGCAACAAAAATGAAACTGAAATGCGTGCAAAATAAAGAGTCGAAATTGGCCACGATCTTTAATCGACCCCCCCATGTAGCCCACTGAAAAGCTACTTTGCCCACAAAGGAAATTCCTCAAGCACTTACCCTGAAATGGCGACCTACCTGTGTCCTTTTGTGTGTTGGAGCCGTTGCCGTATCCTTTGTTTAATTGCACGTTGCGGCACGCAAAATTAAACAAAAACTCAGTCGCCTGCTATGGGCGATGTTGTCTTTCCCTGGCTAGATAATGAAGCTGGTGGATGGGCAGGCGGTTGGCAGAGGACCCCCGGATCCCAGGCTCAGAGCCCCCCTCCACAGCTCAAGGGGCCCGGGACTGAGAGTTGCAAACAACAAAACATAAAAAAAAAATGACAAACGCCCGCCGGCAACTACTCAGCGACACCCACCCTCCTGCTCGCTCTCCTGCTCTCCTCCTCCCACCTCGGTTCTCTTGGTTCCTTCTGCTCTACCTCTCCCGGGAGGTGGCGGGGCAAAAAAGTTTTGTCAGGCAGCAAGGTGTGTGGGGGGGGGGGGGGGGGTGGGGAGGAGTGCGCCCGAGTGTCATATCGCTCGACGATGTCTATTGTTCCCAAAAGTGTTTTTATTTAGCCAAGAAGTTCCAAGGCCAAGCAGCTTCATCCTTTTTCGCCCGCGCGCCCGCCCGCACTCCTTTCCCGGCCATGGGAGTCCTTGGCATTTGCACAGACTTTACGTTTACGTTTGTTTTATTATCTTTTATTATTGTCTTCTCTGTCTTTGTCTAATTTCGGTTTTTGTCTCTCTCTCTGACTCCGCTCCTCATCCGCCTGCTGCTGCCGCTGCTGCTGCTGGCCCCTCTGGCTTCGTGCTGCTAAATTGGCCGTTAAGATGCTAAAGATGCGGATTTCGGTGATTTACCAAGTTGGTCGCCAGGGCACGGGGCGCGCGGCAGGGGGCGGGGGGCTGGGCCATTGTTCTACACTGTCGGCTGATTCCACTGTTCCTCTGTTTCCTTGCTGTTTCCTATAGTTTGGCTCTCGCGGGTGGCTGTTGCTTGCTCTTACCCACTCTCTTAGGTGGCTGCTGCTCTTCCTCTCTGCTCTGCCTCGCCGCCCACTCCGCTCTCTTACTTTGGGGATCCCATTTAATGTGTATTTGTTGTGTTTTTGCGGCGGAAATAGCGCTAATTTCGCCACCTGCCTGTGTCGCCTGCTGCCTACCACATAACGGTAGTTTTGCGGCAAGGCGAGAGGATAGATGGGATCAGATTGATTGCGGCCAGACGGCAGGCAGGCAGGCAGGCAGGCAGGCAGGCAGGCAGGCAGGCAGGCAGAGTGAGTGAGTGTGTTGGGTGGATGCCTGTTTAGCTGCAAGGGTTAAGCGGGCCATGTGCATGTGTGTCCTGCAGATGCGTTTTCCTGATGGCCGTCCCCACTTCGCTGCACTAAACGAGATTCCATTTTGGCCCTTCACCAGGGCGGAGGAGGTGGGCAGCCCTCTCGCTAAGCCGAGCGCTTAGGCTTCATTAGCTGAGTTTTTCTGCGGGCTGCGTTTTCCATTTGGCTCCACTCCACTCCCACTTCCACTTCCAGTTCGTACCACTTCCACTTCGTTCCACCTCCATTTGCCGTTCGCCTTTACTCTGCTGTCCACGTCGGAGGTCATGTGACGGTGTTGATTTTCACACGACGCAGCGTGAAATTAGAAATCAACAACATGTCCTGTCACGGCCACGCACTGGACGCACAGAGCAGAAAGCACACGGCGGAGTGGGGCAGGCTGAATGCCGGCCATGTGTGTGTGCCCGGGTCAGGTGTCGTTTTGGCAAATCAGTTTCGTCTGCCTGCTGCAGTTTGACTGCTGCTCCTGCTGCCGCCTCTCCCGCTGCACTCTCTCTGCGGCTCGGGCTCTCGTTTGTCGTCGTCTGCCGCTGACAGACCAAATTAAAATGTCCCTGAATGCAAGTGGCCCTGCACCACCCCCCCCAGCCAGACAGCTGCCGCACTGCATCGCAGTCCAGGGCTGTCTGCGTGTCACTTAATGACCAATTTGGCAGGGCCCAGTCGGGTCGAGTCGGTGCGTGGGGGAGGGGGTAGGGGGTAGGGGGATGGCTGGGATTCCATTCCGCCAGCAGCTGTCGCAATTCGCGTTTCGGGGTTTCGCATCCACATCCCCCAGCCGCATCCATCACGTTTGACTTTCACTGTGATAAATCTTCAAGTCACAGAAATTGGCAAGCAAACAGCAGCAGCAGGAAGGAGCAGCAGCAGCAGCAACAAAAGCAACAACTAAATGGGGGCTTGATAAGCACAAATGACAACAGACAGGCGACAAGGCACAAGGACACGAGGAACAAGAACCGCTAAGAGAATTACAACATGTCGCAGCTTGTACGAAATTTGAATAAATTTCAAATTCGTTCAACCCCGCGAGCCACCGCCCTGCCACCGCCGCCGTGGTGGCTGACAAAAGTTTTGCGCGCGGCTACAATTAACTTTTAAGTATGCCATTTCACAGATACCACAGATATTGTCGCGATATAAAAAGCTATATTTCCAGCCACCCAGCCCCGAGGAGAGCCCAGAGCAGCCGAAGCAGGAGCGGAGCGGAGCAGCAGTTGAAAAATAATTTCATGCAATTTATCATGTCACAGAGAGCACAACAATGAGCACGGGCCAGTGGGTGGGGCAGGGGGCTGCCAACACTCTCCCTTCTACAGGGGTGGAGGCGGGGCAGAGAGCAAATGCGTGCGATTTCCGCTCTCTCTCGCTCTCTCTCTCGCTCTTCCATAACGAATTTTTGCATAAATACTCGGAACAGCAAAACGGTGGGGTGTGGGAGAGCACAGCCTGCTCCTGCTGCTGCTGCTGCTGCTTAATCGTCGACCATTTATCTTGCTTAATGAAATTTGCGAAATATCAAATCAGGCC
Organism: Drosophila subobscura; assembly: GCF_008121235.1. NCBI lineage: Eukaryota > Metazoa > Arthropoda > Insecta > Diptera > Drosophilidae > Drosophila > Drosophila subobscura. The sequence goes on along the minus strand of NC_048530.1, from coordinate 15,696,174 downwards.
CAAGAAGTACAGAGCCGTTACTTTGTGACGTTATTAGCCACAAACTGCAAACAGCTCAACCGTTCGCTCAGCTACGGCTGATCCTAGGGATCTAGTCTCTCGCTCTCGCTCGCTCTCCCTGGCATCGTCACGTGTCGGGCCACAGCCACCAGCCCCCGCTATGAGTCTGTTGGCCTAGTTGCCATTCATGACCCGCGAGCGTCACGCGTCACGTGCGCAATTAAATTGACGCATCCTTGACGGATTCTCCACCCCCCCCACCAAGAGCCAACAGTCTTCCCTTTTGACTTGTGCTAAAGAGCAACCAGGGAATTGGCCATTGACTCGGACCACTCCCAAGTGCCGCTCTCAGTCCCACTCCTCCGCACCCGCGTTGCTATCATTAATCAAAAAACGAACAAGATTCCATTCCTTTGTGGCTTAGCCAGAAGTTTGCTTTTTTTTACGGTTGCTTACAGCTGTGGGGATAATAACTTCCAAACTGTTACAATCCAATCTGCTACATCCACTGAATATATTCCGAATATAATCTCATCCAGGATTAAGCGATTGCCCGGCAAGAACATTTAAGCGTTCAATAAATATTGTTGCAGCTGAAATAATAAAACAATAATGCTGAGCAGTTTGCTTGGCGATATTAGCATGTACCTTCAATCACATATTTATCTTTTTTCATATGAAAATAGTTTAACATCGGCAAAAGGGCCGAAAATACAGCCTCACCTGAGAGGCAGCTTCGCGGTTTTTAATTTGCATTTTGGACTCAAGTTGAAATTAGTTTTGATTTGCCAAACCAGTGACAAGTGACTCCAATCACATGTTATTAAAATATTTTCGGGCATTAGGCGTGAGTGCCCCTAATGTGTCACAATTTGATCCGTCTGGCCATACTGTGTGTCAGTTTGCCTGTGACCCAAGCTTTACTTGTCTCCGCTTCCGTTCAGTTTTCGATTTGCGTCGTGCTAGGAGCTAGCTCTAAACAAAAAAATAGTTTTCAATACTTTCAATTTATTTTGTGTGAAAAAAAGCGACCAATTGCAGAGTAAGTTTTGCGTTTTCTTTTCTTTTCGTTTTCGTTTTCCTTTTATTTTGTGCCGGCACGCGGTCCCGTATGTGTGTGTTCTGCCCGCGGTCGTCTATGCGTGAATTTCAGCGTGTTCGTGTGTGTGTGTGTGGGCTTGCAAAAACAAAAGTAATTGGAATGTAGGAATTGTGTGTCCGTCTGTCTTCATAGTTAACATTCGTGGCCTGCGGCCCGTCATTGCCCTAGGATCGCGTCGAAGAAGAACAAAGCTAAACGGACAGAAAATGGTGTGCAGCTTTTTCCAGAATATTCCAGAAAAATCGTGCGTCTGTGTGTATGTTTGTGTGTTTGTGTGTCTCAACTTTAAGTCAGCTGCGCGGCGGATCCGCTTTTTCACTTCGCACGCTTTGCTCTGATTTGCACATGCGTTAGAAAGAGATGGTCAGACTGACATCGGTCAGCCGATGCGCAAAAAAATGGAGCCTGTGTGTTTGTGCGTTTGTGTGTGTGTGCAGGTGTTCTTTTTTGGCAAAGGCAAAGCAAAATGTTTCCTAGCAGCAGTAGCAGGCTTTGCTGAGCAGTTCACATTTGAGTTACAGTTTCACTTACGTGTCGTTTTTCAGACGTATTCCTACGCAGGAAGGATAAACATATAATTGCAAGATTCATATTCTGAGGCAGCCAACACAAGAGACAGAGAGAGAGAGAGAGAAAAACAATTGCCACTACTGTCAAGTGGGTCGCACAGAAATTTTGCAGCTGCAACGCAAAGAACAAAAGCACAAGAGAGAGAGCGAAAAAGAAGTGCCACGACTGTAGTTGAACTTGTTCGTCTGTTTGAAGGTGAGTTTATGCAGTTACAGCAAAGCTACTTAGCTGTAATATTTTTCTACCCATTGCAGGCATTTGTTGCTGCATCATTACGGAAGTGTCCAACTAGAGGAGCTAATTCAAGCAAAGCAAACTAACTTGCCAGGTGAGTCTCGCCGCGTCCCGTTGTTGTTACTCTTGCGCTAATCGACAGCGCTGCTCTGCCCGTCTCGCTCGCTCTCCTTGCTTTGGGGGTCTCCGCGTGTCTGGCCACGCGTAACCGTAACTAAACATTTGCATTAGGCAGCGAGCACACAGCAGCTTCCCGATTGGCAGGCAGGCTGGCAGGCACGGCCGCAAAAACCGCTAAACAGAACAGAACAGAAACCGAAACAGAAACGGCAACGGCAACGGCAACGGCGGCAAATCCAAACAATTTAAATGACATTTAGAGCGCAGGCATGCGAATCGGGTTAGGGTTAAGGGGTTGTGGGGGGGATTTTTGCTTGTCGGTTAAATAAATTTTGTGGCAAATCGCAAAATCTCGCCAAAGGGGCAATCCCTGCTGATGGCCGATGCCTGTGCTCCTCCTGCGTTGCCGCCATTGGCAATCGACGCCGCAAATCGCGTTTTAAACCCTGCGTGCGATTAGTTTAATTGCCACCAAGGGGGCGGCTGGGGTTAGGGGTTGGTGGTGCAACAGGACAATGCAACATTTGCATAGCGGCGGCGGCGGCGGCGGTGGCGGTCGCGGTCCTGCCGCCTGTGTGGCCTGTGGAGACTCGCGCTTAATGCGAAAATAAGGATTAACCAATGAAATTTATAAATGCGCCATGGCCCCAGCCACCCCCAGCTCCACCTCATGCTGCATCCTGCTTCTGCTCCTGCTCCTGTGGCCCGCTGCAAATTGAGTGCATAAATTGGCCGCAGCATCCGTCCGGCAACGGACAGAGGCCAGGGACAGTACAGAGCAATCTATTTTGGATTAAATCAAATCGAAATAAACGATTTTTAATGGCCCTGCCCTGAGTCTGCCGGCCAGCCCGGCCGCTCGGCCCCCGTGTGGCACTGGCACAGTGGCAAAAACGAGGTCATTAATTATTTCTTCAAAAGCAAAAGATAAGCCCAACCAGGACGACTGGCCCGAGTTGCTGCTGGCATGCAAAATTAACCCTCGCCCTGCCTCTCGGTCCGCCGTCGCTCCCTGCTCGCATCCTTTTTGGCGTTTTGTGTCATTAGCTTAAAACCCTGAAACCAGAGCCCAAAGCCAAAGGATGCAGGACAATGGTCAGCAGACACACACACACACAGGCACACGCACGTCCTGCGTAACGGTTGTTTGTGGCATCAGCAGCGTTAGAACCGGCCGCATGTGGCACCAAAAGATTAATTAATCTTTAAGGACTCATTGTGTGCGACGTTTTTGCAGGACCCCAATGCTTTGCACTCATTAGGACACTCGGACATTTGCATGTGCAGCCAGGCAAAATGAATTTATGTGCCCCCGGCACAAGGACCTTTAAAAATGTGAATGTGGCATGCCCCGAGATTCGCCTTCTTTGCTCCAACTTTCGCACACGCGCTGCGAGGAGAGTCCTCTCCTTGAGGCTCTCTTTTTGGCTAAGCTCAGCATTTGTCACATGCCTGCCCCTGCCCCTGCCGCTGCCGCATCCGCATCCCCCCGTGGGAGACATCCGCCTGTGGCATTTATTTTGATTAGCCATTGACATTCATTTCTATTTGTTGGTTTCTTATCGTAAGCCTCATCGCCAGTTTGCCAGTCGCCCATTGCCCGTTGTCCCCTTGTCCATCCCCTCTTCAGCCTTCCCAGCCCATCCGCACATCATGTTCATCTTGCCAGGAATGACCAGCTCAAAGGCGCTGCGGCTGCTGCTGCTGCTCCTTCTGCTCACTTATCCCTGGCATACATCAGATTGCGCCTCAGAGATTTCTGTGCCTCAGCCACGAGGCATGCCACACAGAGCCATAGCGGAATGGGTGGTGGGGGGCAATGCGCGCTGCTTGACAAGGCTGTGAGCGAGAGTCGCTCTTGCTGCTGTGTGGCTATAAAATATTTACGGCTGATTATTCGCCAGGTTAATGTCTTTGCCAAAATGTGTGGGGCATCAGGCTGGCAGGAGGGGGTCATTTGGGGGAGCTTTGCAGAAAGTTATCCTTTGACGCGCTCGTGCAGCATTCGCTCTAATTTATTACCTGCAGCATACGTGAATTATTGCTGTGTCTGGGACGCGTTGGCAACTCTTTGACTTTTGATTGGCAGTCGGGAAGGGCCAGCAACTGCAGCAGCGAGGAATTGTCAGTAGCTGTTGCAGTCAGGAATCGATATTTGCTGTAGCAGCGAGGAATTGTCAGTAGCTGTAGCAGCCAAGATTTGCCGTCATCTGTAGCAGTCAGTCAGTGTCAGGAAATACAGATGTGAGCAATTCTCAATAGTTGTAGCCTGTCGCCAGCGTAGCATCGAGAGATCGGGTTTGCTCAGCTCCACCTGCAGCTTCCTTCATCCACCTTCGCCCCTGACCCAACACTGTACACTTTTGCGCACTTTTAATGGCCAAAGTTTATGGACATAAAAGAGAGTCAGAGTCGGTCGTTGAGTCGTTGAGTCGCGGCATGAACTCCGCGCTAACTAGACAAACACTTTCCGGACTTGCAGGCAGACTGACACGCACACACACACACACACACACACACACACACACGTGGAAAAGGCATTTGGCTGGGGCTGTTAAAATGATTAATGATGTGTGTGTGGCATGTACGTTAACGCCCCAACACACACACACACACACACACACACGGAGAGAGAGAGAACAAGTTAGCGGCACAGATGTTGTCATAAATAAAAAGAAGCTGAAAAGAAGATGAAGATGCCCCAAAGGCTGAGGCGAGGCTGGTGGGGGGTTCATGTAAATAAACATACCGTTATTTATGCATGTGTGCTTGTGTGTGTGTGTGTGTGTGTGTGTGTGGGTGGTTCCAGGGCCACATTAATGTCAAATCAGGCGCATAAATTGCGTAAAACGCTCAATTTATTAAACGAGGCATACTCACGGTGGGGCGTTGCCTGACAAGTGTATTTGGTGCCAGTTAATAAATGTCGAAATCAGCGAGACACTGAGAGCGAGCAGTGCCTGGTGGGCGGAGGAGCATCACTTTATTGCATATCTAAGTGGCGCCCTCAACGGCTCGTGCCGCGATTGCTGCCGCTGCTGCTGCTGCTCCTTGGATGCTGATTTGCCATTCAAGCAACGCCTCAAAAGTGCCAATTGTACAATTCCAGCAAGTGGCCTGGCTGTTGGCTGATGGCAATTGGCATCAATCGATTTGCGGGGCTGCCACCAACCAGGCGTAGTGACAAATGCAATCACAACAGTTGTAGATTTCCGATATGAACCCAACCCAACCCAACCGCACTCCACCCCCCGCCAGAGGGCTCATAAAAATTGTAAATCGTTTTGCTTTTTCGATCGGCGAGCCGCACATGTACACACACACACACGCACACACACACAGCTCCTGTAGTCGCTGTTCCCAGTAGCCCTCTGTGGCCCTCTGTCCTGTATCCTTGTATCCCTCTGCATCCTGTGGGGGCGCATTCTATCCGGCTTGTTTCGCGTTTTGTTATCCTTTTGCTTTCACAATTGCAAGAACGACGACGACGTGCTGGGGCTCTCTGCTGTCTCGCATGTGTCTGTGTCTGTGTCTGTCTCTGTGTCTGTGTGTAGGTGTCAAGGGTGCTGTCCTGGTCTGGAAATACACCCAACACAGCCCCCCACCCCCCGCTGACTGTATATTCCGCTGCTCACGAACATGAGCGCTCGTTAAACGGATGAGTTAAAAGTCAAAAGCCCTAAAGGATTTTATTTGAATTGCGGTCTGAGCGGCCGCCAACCGTTCGACGTTTTGCCCCCCTCCCCCCGGTCCGTGTCTGCCTTTGCCACTTCACCAAGTGAACCAAACCCCCCTCCCACCCTCTCTCTCTGTGTGTGCCATGTTTTATTTAAAGTTTATCTTTGTTGCCTGCCCTGCACGCCGCCTTCTTCTTCACGCTAATTTCGCGCCAAGGCAGTGAAGAAAAAAGCAACAAAAAATAAGCGCAAAATAAAATGTGGAAAAATATTTTGGCGCAAGATGGAAAACAAAAGGGTTTACCATGCCATGGAGAGGGCTTTGCTCCCTTTTTGTGTGCCTTGTTGTTGCTGCTGCCTTGGCCTTCAGCTCTCGTTGTCGGCACGTCGCTGCTTGTGGCCCGAGCCGTGTTGAAAAATATTTGAAATAATTGCAAAAATGCTTTCACAGCATCGCCTCAGTGAGTGGTGGCGATGTGCGGCATTGTCTTGCCCAAAAAGGTCTCTTCCCCATGCGAGGCACGTTCTGTGGCAGAGCAAATCCCCTTTAAACTGGAACAGACGCGTAACGCATTCGACATCAGAGACTCTCGAAACGCTGTGCCTTCAAACCATTCCGATTCCACGCTCTGACTTTTCCTTTCTTTTCTGTTTATTTCTTAGCCATGGAGGAGGATAAGTTTTCTCACTTCCCAGAGACCACGCAGCCCGTGCGCAGTAAGTGTTCCACATAAATCCACGCAGCTCCGATCTTACCTTTGTCTCCCTTGTGCTGCAGAAAACACTGCGGAGAACACACGTCAGCGGCGAGCTAACAGACGCGCTGCCATCTTCAATTCGCGCGAGTCGGCAGGCAATCCAGCAGGACGTGGCTCAGCATCGCGATCGGGATCGGGATCGGGATCGGGCATGCCGCCAGCGAATCCAATTCGCATTGCAAATCGGAGCGTGCCCATCACTCGTCCGGAACCTGCTGCGCCGCGTAGGATGAATCCAGCTGCAGGCCGCCCGAGGCCAACTTCCACTGCCACTGGCCCAGCCCCAGCTCCTGGCCCAGCCCCTCGCTACTCGCACCTTGATGCCGCCACGCAGACCTCAGCGCCGAGCGCAAACTTCCCGCCGTTTGAGGAGTTCTCCGCGCAGCTGGACGATGCGAGGCTGAACCGGCACGAGTACATCGCCACACTGCGGAATCTGGTGGTGCGCGCCAACGACATGCTGAAGCCGCTGCTGGGCGGACGATTCCGCGAGATGGGACAGCAGCAGATAGCCGAATACACGAGGGGCATACTCAACACGGAACCGCTGCATCCCAGCCTGTTCGTGCCGTTCGTAAGTGGCAATCAGCAATCATCAATCCTCAGCAACATCCAGGCCCTAAACCCCTCAACCCTGCCCCTAGAATGAACAGCGAGCGTGGGAGGGCAACGGACTGGAGCTGCCAGCGAGTCATCCGCACAGCCTGACGCCCGAGGATCTGGCACACTTTCGGGTGAGTATCCCCCCAGGGGCTAGGAGCTCCACTAACGCCTCCTCCTGCTCCCTCCGCAGTCGCGTTGCAGTCGCAGCAAGAAGGATGCCATCACTCAGACGAGCTACGATTGCACTTGCATGCTGCTGGGCTTTCCCGGCATACCCGCTCTGGATCGTCCCCAGGCGGGACCCTACGCAGGTCCGCCACTCTTCGAGGTGACGCCGGCCGGCGTGTCGCTGGCGCCATTGGGTGCGGTGCCGCCACACGAGCCGGTGCTGCATTATGCATCCGTGAATGGAGTGGGAACGGGTGTGCCAACTGGCGTAAGGCTCACGGGTGTCGGACCTCCGGCAGGAGTCGGTGGTGAGCCAGCGCCGGGCGCTCGGAAAGGATTAACTTGGGCCAAAGGGTTCGTAGGAGGAGCCGAGTTTGTGCCTCGAGAAGTGTTCGCACAAGCACTCGCAGCTGCAGCTGCAGCTGAGCAAGCACAGCCAGCAGCAGGCGGAGAATTCGGACAAGGAGCAGAACACTTCGCGGACGCAGAGTCCAGCTATGCAGATGAGTACGTGCCTGGAACAGAATTCATTCCTGCAGCAAGACGCACAGCGGCAAGACGCGCAGCTGCCAGAGAGCACGGAACGGGTGCAGGACACGGACAAGGACTCGCAACTGGTGCAGGCGCCGTGCCACCCACAGGCTGGCAATATGGTAAGAATCTTTATCTTTTAAGCCAACTTCCTAGCTACTGCCACGTTGTCGCCACACTCTCTCTCTCTCTCCGCTTGTAGCTGGTCCTGCACCAACCACGGCGCAGCCGCAGCCGCCAGAATACACTCCCTTTGAGCTGGCGTATGCCCACAAGTGTCTGCAGCAGCAGCAGGAGCGACAGCTACAGGAGCAACTGCAACGGCAGCTGGAGGAGCTCCAGGAGCAACAGGAGAGACTGCAGCAACAGCAGCGTCTCGAGCAACTGCAACAGGAGCAACTACGCCAGCTGCAGGAGCAACAGGAGCGACAGCTGCTCGAGCAGATGCGACAGGAGCAACAGTACCAGGAGAGACTGCAGAACGAGCGACAGATGCAATACGATCGACAGAGGCGTAGGGAGCGACGGCAGCTGGAGCACCAGCGACAGGAGCGGGTGAAGGAGCGCTATCATCAGCTGCAGTTGCAGCAGCAGCAGCAACTCCAGCAGCAGCAACTCCAGCAGCAGCAACTGCAGGAACAGCAACAGCAGCAGCAACTGCAGGAACAGCAACAGCAGCAGCAACAGTTGCAGCAGCATCTTCAGCAGCAGCATCTTCAGCAGCAGCAACTCCAGCAGCAACAGCAACAGAATCTTCAGCAGCAGCAACTCCAGCAGCAGCAGCAACAGCAACAACAAATGTATCGTCCCCCTGCGTCTTCTTTTGTGAATCAGCAGTGGAACTTCCCACCACCGATGAGTGGATACACGCCAGTGCACCCCCCGCGTATGCAGCATCCCTCGCTGCAGCCACCGAATGTGTATCCACCGCACCACACGGACACTTATGGCAACACTTTCGCTATGACTCCCAATGCCTACCATGAGCAAAAGCAGCAGCCAGCCCCAAGCATGCAGCAGCAGCAGCAGCCACCACCAGCCGCCATGCATCAACAGTCATACGGGGGGCATACACAGCGTCCAGCACTAGCCCCAATGGCCAGACCCATGCGTTATCCCCATGTGGGACCCCGTTTTGGCAGCCGTTCGAGCTACGGCAACGGACAGGGCAACGGACATGGCAGCGGACACGGCAACGGACAGGCCAACGGACAGGCCAACGGACATGTCAACGGACAGGCTAACGGACAGGCCAACGGACATGCCAACGGACATGCCAACGGACATGGCAGCGGACACGGTAACGGACAGGCTAACGGACGGGTCAACGGACATGGCAGCGGACACGGTAACGGACAGGCTAACGGACTGGTCAACGGACATGGCAACGGACAGGCCAACGGACATGGCAAGGGACAGGCCAACGGACAGGCCAACGGACATGGCAGCGGACACGGTAACGGACAGGCCAACGGACATGGCAACGGACAGGCCAACGGACACGGTAACGGACACGGTAACGGACAGGCCAACGGACATGGCAACGGACAGGCCAACGGACAGGCCAACGGACATGGCAGCGGACACGGTAACGGACAGGCCAACGGACATGGCAACGGACAGGCCAACGGACGCGGTAACGGACAGGCCAACGGACAGGGCAACAGATACTTCAATAATCATAGCAACGGCCACAGCGGACGTACGCCGCCGACACGCGAACCCAAACCCGAGTCCGATGATCTGCGCTGCCCAACGCCAAATGCCTCAAGCCCCAAGGAGGAAGAAATCAGTTCAGAGCCCGCTTCGGAAAAGAATAAAGACTCCGAGACGGTGGTGGGCGTGGAGACACAGGCAAAGGAAGAGCCAACTGGCAGCCAGAGCAAAGACAGCTACGAGAACGAGCAGCAGTCGCAGCAGGAGGAAGGAGCTGCTTCACGTGCCCTAACTCCAGTAACGCCACCTGCCATGGCTGAGGATAGCCACACGATGCCACAGCACACAGAGACTCCGATGGCACGGCACACAGCGAGGCCGCCAAAGCCAAGCCGTAAATCGCGACGACGCACCAGGATGAGACGTTCCCGCCAGAGCCCTGCAATGTCGAGCCCCGAGGCACAACCAGAAGATGATCTTCGTCTGCGGATGGTGTCCAGTGATCCTTCGATGGCGATGCCAATGCCAATGCCAATGCCCGTGCCAGTGCAACGAGTCCGGCATCCGATTGTGAGGCATCGGGATGGGCTTCGGGACGGACTTGTGATACCACGATTGGCGGTAGAGGTGCCACACACCAGGCTACGTCGCGCCCGCTACGTATACCCGACGACAGTATACAGTCGCAATTTGATGCATCCGAATGGATTCACCATGAATCCGCCCAACCTGTTGCCTGGCCCACTGCTGCCCAATGTGAATGTGGCTCTGTTGAATCCGGAGCAAGGGGAAACCAATTCCACATCGCTGCCCGCAGCGGAGGAACAGAGTGACGAGGAGTCCACCAGCAACGAGTCCAACATCAGCAGCGAGTCCAACAGTAGCTGCGAGCTCGACACCAGCAGCGGGTCAGCGCCCAGCTATGTCTCCTGTAGCGAGCTAAGAGAGAATGAAGGCTCCAACACAAGCGACAAGAGCCAAGAAGCCTCTGATCAGAGTGAAGCGAAATCATCCGCAGAGAGTGAGGAGACAATCGATCAGGCGCCCAGCAATGAGTCGGAGGGGCAAAGCATTGACGAGGAGGAGGGCGAGGAGGAAGCTGAGGAGGAAGCTGAGGAGGAAGCTGAGGAGGAAGGTGAGGAGGAAGCTGAGGAGGAAGCTGAGGAGGATGGCGAGAAGGAATGCAAAGAGTGTCCCATCGAGACTGGTGCAGCGCAAGAAACGCTCGACTGCAATGAGAACTTTACCACCATGCCAACGTCCACGGAGAATGATGGCCGCAACGTTGATCAGGACAGTCCACTCATGGCCTCGTTAATTCAATCGCCGCAGCTTGCGAATGGCTTCATTTATTTACCGGATGCTTCCGCCAGCAGCACCGTTGAACCGAACGGCTCATGCATGGCCTCGATAGTTCGAAAGCAGATTGTGGTTGAAATCCCTTGTTGTGCGGATTGTTTACTCTTGGCAATGGCAATGGAGGATGCTGTCGAAAACAGCGTTTGTCCCGGCTTTAACTTGAGTTCGAGCAGCGAGAGCAGAGTCGCGGATATGGAAGCAGCTGTGTCGCCGCCCGAGCCGCCAGAAGCGACGCTCAACGAGACTTCGAACGAGTCGCCAGAAGCGACGCAAAGCGAGAAACCAGAAGCGACGCCCAGCGAGACCTTGAAGGAGCAGCCAGAGGCGATGCCCAACGAGACGCCAAACGAGACGCCCAACGAGACGCCCAACAAGACGCCAAACGAGGAGCCTCAGTCCATGCCAAAGCAACTGCTTGAGAAAGAAAACAATCGCTGCAATATTGAGTAGCGAGCAGAATACACAGCAGACAGAGTCCCGCCATGGCTGCAGGACATAACCGACGACATCTACAGACTAAACAGCATCAGGAAACCAGACAACTACAGACTGAGCCGCGGAGCAGAGTTTTTAAAGCCTATTGGACACCCTTTTTGCATACCCAACGCACTGCTGCAGAGGTAAGTTTTGTGAACTATTTTCGTTTGACATTTCAACATCTGCCACACGATTATTTACAGCAGCAGCGAGAGACACAGCAAGCAGCGAGAGCTACTCGCTCGACCATTTGAGACTGCGAGCACCTGATGAAAGGAATTCAAATTTATATCAAACATTTTGCAAGCGATTTTTCGAATAAAATACACAAGAACTCCGCGAATTGAACTCGTTCTGCTGTTCTGCTGTTCGGCTGTTCGGCTGTGATTGCGGCCACTCGTCATTCCATATTCAAGGAGCGAGTTGCGTATGCGTAACGAAAGCAGGCAAGGGGTTGCCTCAGCAGCTACTTACGCCGTGGAATACTCAAGTGGCAGCTCAACCCTCAGCCCACCAGCACCGCCAGTGTGGGGGAACCCTTTGAACTCGGCATTTTGCCGCTGCACTGCCACAGGCACTGGCACTGGCACTGGCACGCCCTCGAGCTGAACTAATCGGGCTAATCTTTTACGCTGCTTGCATTTTAAAGCACCTCTCGGCGGGTTCCATGTGTGTGTGGCAGGAGGGACACATAATTAAAGGCAGCGCAAATACGCGAGAAAATCAAAACGAATGAGAATTTAAAGCGCAAACACAACGGGTCTCGCTGCTTTGATTGTGCCCCCAGCTGTGTGCCCCACTGTGCTGTTTGCCTGCCCCATAGTTTGACCACAGAATTTAACGCTTCTGCGAACCTCAGCCGCAGTGGCTACATTTTTAATCTACAATTAACCGCCGCTGGCTGCTGGCATTCGGGTGGGGTTCGTGGGTTCGTGGGTCGTGGGTCGTGGTCACGGTGCCCAGTATCAATATTGATTCTATTAATTATAAAAACATTAAGTGGCAGCCAACAAATGTAATTAAACGCATTAAACAATTGCAACGATTGCCGCCCGGGACGTAATGGCAGAAAAATGCACAGAGGACATCGGAGCCCCCAACCCAGGGACAAACTCAATCCCAGTCGCAGTCCCAGTCGCAGTCGCAGTTGCAGCTGCAGCCGGGAGCTCGTCCTTTTGCTGATGCAACGCGATAAGCACGTTTTCAATTCACAGCGCAAAGGAGGAGCAGCAACGCGTGGCAGGAGTGGCAAGAGCAGGTGGCAGCTGGACACACGCACAGCGGGGACTGGGCGGGGCGGGGCCTTGGCTCTCCTGCTGATCGGATTGTCGCACATTAATGACGAAATTATTGTTTCAATTGCTTTCAACTGTTGTCAATGCAAATTTTATGCAAAATACCTTTGCAGTGGGGGGCCGGCTTTTCTCTCTTTTAAATGCGTTGCCATTATGGCCAATAAGTCAATAATAATTATTGCCTGCCTGCCGCCTGCCGCCTGCCTGCTGCTGTCCATTGTTTTTTTGTTGGGGCTACTCCTGCGCCTGCTCCTGCTGCTGCTCCCACTCCTGTCTGGGCTGCGGCCGTTAGGCGTTAATTACTTTTATCTGCACATTGCACAAACAAGCGGGACAAAGGGCAGCGCTTAGAGCAGCCCATAAACGCCGCTTGCACATTTATTTATAAACAATTGTGATTATTATTGTTGCCATTGTTCGCGATTTGTGGCCGCATAAATTAGGCGCCAGCAATTGTTATGCGAAAGAGCTGACTCCACCGAAGCGGTGGGCCAGGACACTCCCCGCAGCTGTACCGCTGTTTGGGGTCTTTTTATTTGCACTAATTTATAATTAAACTTTGCGAATGTGTTTTGCCTTCTGTAAGGGCAGGGAGCTGGCTCTCAGGGATCGCATCTCTCAGACTGCAGACTGGCGAAAAGTCTCAGGGATCTGCAGCGGAGATCTCCTCGGGCAACAGCCCAGATTCAGCCTCCTCCCAGCAGTGGCCCGCAGTCTAATGTAATTAATGCCATGAATTACTTGCGAGCTCCCAGAGCTGACTACAGCTGTATCCTGCAGCCTGTCTGCTAATGTCCTGCTGCTACACACACACACACGAGAGAGAGAGGGAGACTGAGGTGGTCTCTGGCCTGCCAAGGTCGCATCCTTTTTGCCGCAGAGCGTGAGGGGTCAGCTGGCTGGGGCTTCGGCCTGTGCCTGCCTTGGTCAGCCACACTGCACTTGATTGCTTTATGAGGCGGTCACTTGGCCCTGTTATAGACTTCACTTTGAGGACACTGGGCTGCGGAGGACACTGGCCAAATGGGACATTGGGGATCAATTATTTTGCGGTGCAGTGCCTGGCAGGACACACTCGAGCGCCCCAAGCTAGAGACGTCGCCGCCAAGCCGTTGACCTCGCAAAAATTATAATTTCAAATGTTTTTGTGGGGAGATTTTTGCTGGCATGCGAAAGTTTTTTAATCATTCTGATGGCACACCCACTCACATGATGATGATGATGATGATGATGATGATGATGATGATGATGATGATGATGATGATGATGATAGTAATTGAGTCGATGCAGCGGAGTGGCTGCTGCGACAACGAGAAAAAACTTTATTTTTTACGTCAGTTTTTGGCACTTTTTTCCCAGCGAAAAGGTGCGAAAAAGAAGGCGAAGAAAGGAGAATTTCAGACCCCTGCCAGCCCTCCCCCCCCCTTGCGCAGGTGCGCGCAACTTTTGCCTTGGCACGTTGAAGTTTTCTAATGGCTTTTGTTTGGCGCGCCACGCACACAAATCATGGCGAAAGACCCTTACCCCGAGAACCCTTATCCCACATCCCATATCCCATATCCCTGTCGCAGCATCAGGAAGTTGCCATGGCAAAGCTCTCTCGCTTTTCTTTTCTTTTCCTTTCCTTTCCTTTCCTTTCCTTTTTTTGATACAACAAGTTATCGGCAATGGAATGCCATTTCTTTATGCCGAAGGACATGTGCATGTCTGAGCCGAAATTCCTTACGGCGGGAGGACTGCAAACACTTAACATAATTTGGTGCGCCCCCATGGCAATCGGCAAAGGGACAGCCTCAGGCTCAGGCTCAGGCTCAGGCTTGACCAGTGGCCAGGACAACGACACAGGGAGAGGGGGAAGAGAGGGCATGGCGGGTGGCAGAGAGACATTCGGACATTCTGATTATATTAAAATTGTTGCACATCATTTCATTTCATTTCATTTGATTTTTATTTCTTTTTGTCATTTCTTTTTGATTTTGATTTGATAAATGCCTTGAGAGTCTTTTCGGGGGGTGTTCACTCGGGAGGGGGAGAAAATGTTGCTCACATATGACAAACTATTGCCATGGCATGCCCCTTGGCACTTGAGGTGTTGCCGCCGCCCCACCCACCCACTATTCCACGAGTGTTCCCCCGGCCCCACCGCTTGCGCTTTTTCATGGCACAAACTGAGCAGCGCTGTGATGTGATGTGTAAACTTGTACTGCTGTGTGTGAGTGCTGCAAGTATGTACATATGTATGTGTGTATGCTGCCAGAAGATTCTCTACCAAATCTCTCTCCTTCTGCTGCGCTTCTTCACGGCTGTGTTCTCTCTGCCGTTGCTGCTGTTCAATCTCCTGTTAATCTGCTGTTAATATCGTTCTGTTGGTGCTCTGCTCTTGATCTGCTGTTGCTCTGCTCTCCATCTCGTTCTGCTGCTACTGCTGTTGAATCCACTGTTAATCTGCTGTTAGTCTCGTTCTGCTGTTGAGCGGTTGAGATCAACATCTGCTGCTGTACATATTTCGTTCTGCTGTTAATCTCGTTCTGCTGTTGAGCGGCTGTTGATCTGCTGCTGTACATATTTCGTTCTGCTGTTAGTCTCGTTCCGCTGTTGTTTTGCTGTCGTTGTGCTGCCACTGCCGTTGTTCTGCTGTTGATCTGCTGCTGTACATGCATACATATGTATGTATGTATGTATTTCGTTCTGCTGTTAATATCGTTCCGCTGTTGTTCTGCTGTCAGTCAGCTGCCACTGCTGTTGATCTGCTGTTACCCGTCGGGAAGCAAGGCTTGCCCCCTTCCTTCTTACATGTATGTATGTATGCACATATGTATGCACGTTGGCTATGTATGCATTATGAAGTACACGATATTTCCATTTTGCCACTTAACTCAGCCAAAGTCAATTATAATCAACGCCTACGACGCAGTCTTCGTCTCAGTCTCAACCCCAGTCTCTGCCTTCGTCTCCGTCTCCGTCTCAGTCTGCTGCCTGGAAAAGGATTAAAAACCATCAGGCAGCAGCAGCATCAGGCCACACCATGTGTGTGTGTGTGTGTGTGTGTGTGGGGTGGGGCTTAACTTATGCAAAAGTGTTTTAAGACTTTGGCTGATTGCCAGCGCAAGGTAAGGTGGGGAGGCGGTGGTGGTTGGTGGTTGGTGGCGGGGGGGTAGCCGCTGGCTCTGACGCTTAGAACGGGCTAACGGGGGTTGCCTCTCCATCGCTCTCGCTCTCGCTCTCGTTCTCGCTCTCCGCCTCCATTCCATTCTGTTCCACTTCGCTCCCCGGCATTCCATTTCGCATTACCGTCCATAAATATCCGACAGAAAGTGTCAGTTTTCGCACTAGCCAACAAAAACGCAGTGCATGGGCCCTGCCAAAAAGGATCAAGGATAACCGCAGAGTGCAGAGCAGAGCTTCAGTCCAGCAGCCGCAAAACTTAATTGCTTTCCTCTCCGTCCAGCAGCAGGAGCAGCAGGAGCAGGAGGAGCAGGAGGAGCTGGAGCATCATCAGTTTGGACTTCTTAATGTGTCCTCCACGCTGCAGTCCTGCGTTTCTGTGTTCTTATCGCGGCAGTGTGCGCTCCCCCCCCACACCACACCACACCACACACCACACCAGCAACAGAAACCAACAGCCCAGAGTCCGCCACTGTCCACTGCTCCATGTCTGTCCCCTGGCCCCTGTCCGTGCATCATATTCGGATTCAGATTCAGATTCAGATTCAGTTTGTGCTTCTGTTTCAGCTGCGGTCTGTGGCACGCAAATTATATGCAAACGAGCTTAATATCCGGCCAAACAGAGCCACGGCACACACACAGCAGCGAGCAGAGTGGAGAGTGGAGAGAGTGGAGAGTGGAGAGAGGGAGAGTGGAGCGTGGAGAGTGGAGCGTCTCCTCTTGTTGCCTTTTTTGCATCAATTTCTTGCCACTTTTAACATCAAGTTGCGGCGCAAATAACTCACTTGCAGCCCCGTATCCATGTCCATGTCCATGTCCACTGCCACACCCGCTCCGCTCCGCTCCGCACTGCCCTCTCCCCTCCCCCCTTGTCCACGCTGCGCCAGTCAACTGATAATTTCTCTGCACTCGTCTGATAACAACATTTAATTTAATGCCCGAGGTCAGCAATATTCCATTTATTATTGGATTAAATTCGGCAGAAAAAGTTTTTTCAACCCGCTCCAGCGGCAGGGTGGTGGTTCGGGCGGGGGGGGGGGAGTGCTGCTGCCCCACTATCAGTGTGGCATGTGTGCATGTCCTCGTACATCTCGCTCTCTGTGTGTGTGGCGCAGGGATCTTGTTGCTGCCTCCGACTGTGGCTGCCTTCTCTGTGTCTCTGCCTGTGTCTGTGTTTTTGTATATTTTCTGATGTGGCACACACTTGTCGCACTTGTCGTCGTTGTCCTGGCATGTCCTGGACTGCCAGCCTGCCTGACTGCCCTGCGACTAGACGACAGGAAATGTATTTAAACATTTTTTATGTAGCGTTTTTTTTGCTGCTCCTTTTGCTGCGTGCCCCATGAAATTTGCATGAGGCTGTGACTGGCAGCAGCAAGGACAAGAGCAAGGACCTGGCGCAGGCACAGGCTGAGCCAAATGCCCATAAGGGATTAGCTGGCAAAGCTGCAGCCACGTCTTTGCCCGCTCCTTTCCTTGCCTTTCCTTTCCGTGTTTTCCTCTGTGTTTTTTTCCCTGCTGCTGGAATTTGTTGCCGAAACTCATTTAAGCCAAGTTATGTCCAGTATGTAAATTGTTTTGGCCGCTTACCGATGCCTCGCTCTTCCTTTTTTGTGTGTTTTTTAATGAAACTTAATTGTTTTAGATGCAAAGTCATCAGCCGCACAGCGCGGCGGCGGGGTGGAGAGGGGAATTGGTTTTGGGCAGGGAACGAGCGGCATAACGGAAGGAAGTATCTCACTCGAATCGCAGTCAACCAGAAAGGGACCTCCTCCCTGAACAGCCAACAGCCCACAGCCCAACACACACGATGAATTTATGCATGAAATTGTCGACGCCCGCGTCCTGTGGCACATGGCACTCCACTCCACTCCACTCTCCCCCTGCCTTTTCGGGATGTCTGTGGCCTATCGAAAGGAAATTGAAACAAAACCTCATTGCAAACAGTCGGTCCTGAGGGGGGAGGGCAGGGAGGGGACTGCGGGTGGGCTGCCTGGCTCCAGGATTGCTGCTGCAGTCAGACGGCGCACAATTTCAACTTCCGTGTGACTGACTGACTGTGTGTGTGTGTGTGTCTCGGTGTGTGTGTGTGTGTGTGTGTGCTCCCATTCGCAGGACACTTTTTGCCCAAGCTGATAACAGAGCTCGTCTGTTACAGCTCCACCTCCACCTCCTCCTGCTGCTGCTGCTGCTGCTGCTCCTTTTGCTAATGTGTCACATGGCAGCAAATGCGGGTGCCAGGATCCATCACATTCGTCGCTCCTACTCGCTGTATCTCTCTCGCTTCATCTCACTCGCTTCATCTCTGCCTGTCTGCTCTGGCATGTGTTGTTCTGTCTGTCTTGTTTGCCAGCCTGCCAGCCACCAGTCTCCAGCTCCGACTGCCCGCTGCCTCGTAAATAGAGCATAAATGCTTAATTCAATCATCTTTTGCGTCCGGCAAGACGCATTACACCGCCCAGTGGACAACTTTAAATGGCGGAGCAGGCAAATTTCCACAGCCTTTAGCTTTTGGCTGCAGCTAATTCAGTTGTTGCGGTCAGAGCCACAGGCAAATGCAAGTTGCAGCAAAGAGAACTGAGTCAGGGAGCAGCAACAGAGGACTTCGAGCTTCGAGCGATGGATACCCGCACATTCCAGCTTCATTCAAGCAAATCGCATCGAGGCTCATTTGTTTTGGCAGCTGCAGCCACACACACACCCACAGAGAGAGAGAGAGAGCTACTGTCTGTCTCCTGCCTGACCCACAACTGGCACCACGAGGGAGCAAAAGTAGCAGCAGAAAGCCAGCACAAGGTTCGCCACTGACTGCCGCTACTTGCCTGCTACTGGCGATTGCCTGCACATTTCTGGCTGCCTCTTGGTCTCGGCCTCGCATCCCTTTCTTTGCCGAAAGAAGAGAAAGCCATACGTGGGCTTGCCTCTGATAACATCAGGCAGCTGGCTGCCCTGTCCCCGTGCCTGTCCCCGTGCCTGCATCACACGTTGCGCCCACAAAAAGTTTACTTTGCTGGCTGCGGGATGGGGCCGGAAAGTTCTCAACAAAAGTCTCAAATTTGTTCCCAATGTAAACTGTCGCTTGGCTGGGCGCTTATCAACAATTGCCCAAGATGTGGAGCGACCCGCAAGAACCCATTGAAAAGGGAGCAGCCACCCAAGAAACGGACGCCAGAGCACAACTGGGGGCAACAGGGGGACACAGACACCGACACAG
Source organism: Drosophila subobscura (assembly GCF_008121235.1). Classification (NCBI taxonomy): domain Eukaryota; kingdom Metazoa; phylum Arthropoda; class Insecta; order Diptera; family Drosophilidae; genus Drosophila; species Drosophila subobscura. The sequence goes on along the minus strand of NC_048530.1, from coordinate 15,677,245 downwards.
ACACAGGCACAGGAATAGTTTTAAGCTGCTTAACAGCTTCTTTGCATGCGGCGGAAGTTTTTGGACGTTCAGTGGGCTGACTGCTCGGATGGTTGGCAACTTGATTTAGTGCTCTCTGACCTCAGTTTAAATATAAACAGGCCGCGTAGCCAGTTCCCAGTTCCCAGTTCCCAGCTGCAAGCGCACAGCCCACAGCCCACACTCGCTCAAGACAGTCGCTCGTTCCGCTCAACCCACTCGCTCCCGCTCTCGCTCTCCGTGCTCTGAGGCAGGACAAAAGTTTGCACTGCAAGTAGAGACATAAATGGGATTATGATCTTATCACGTGCCCAGCAGCCAGCAGGCAGCAGCCCAGCCCAGACATATTCTGCTACATTATAATAACACCTTCGCTGCCCGCTTCAGCCTGGAACTTGGGGCAGGAACTTCAAGGAGCTACAAAACCCCGGCCCAAACCCCAGCCCAAAACCAAACCCAAACCCAAACTCAACTTCCAACTTCCGATTGAGGCGACTGCTTGGACAAACAAGTTTGCGGCGCAGCTTTGTCAAAGATTTATTCCTTGAGGTTAGGCGACGGCTGTCCAGGGCCAGACCCGTTCCAGTCCCCAGTCTCAGACTCAGTCTCTCAGTCTCTCAGTCTCTATCCCAGTGCCCGTTCTCTGCTCAACATTTTAGTTTTGCAACGACTTAATATGGACAATTTTAAGTACATTTGCAGCGAGAACGAGAGAGAGAGACAACGAGAGAGAGAGACAACGAGAGCGGGAGCGAGAGCGGGCGGGCGAGTGCGTGGAGAAACTTTGGTGGTGGCAATCTTTAATTAAGAGCGGATTAGTTTGGACATGGGTTCGATTTTGCCTTCAGACAGTGGACCAAAGGACTCCTGCCTGCTGCCTGCCCCTGCCTCCTGCTTGCCCCTGCCTCTTGCCACTTCCAATCTTTGCTCTTTTTTGGTTTTTGGCTCTGATTTGCATCTGCGGTTTTGCAACCACCAGCAGCTGGCTTCATTAGTTAGCCTCCAGCCCAGCTCCCCCTGGCTCCATTCTCCATGCAGGATGTGCTCATCCTTCTGCCATCTTGTGGCAGACTTTTTGAGTGCGCCATTAAAATTTAATGCTTGTAAGAGATCAGCGAGCGGAGAGAGCGGAGAGACCGGAGAGTGCCAGCCAAATGGCATCCTTCTAGTTTTCTTTTGCCAGCTCCGCCCGATTAGCTGTCAGAAGTTGTTCAATTTAATTCGAAGGCCCCAACTCCAAACTGGCGCCATCTTAATGTGTTCTTCGTGTTGCCAATTTTTGGACACCTCCCCCACAGCCACCAGCCAGCAGCCAGCAGCCAGCAGCCACCAACCGCATCCAGTTCCTGCCATTTATCTAGTTCGCTTTTTCGCTTTTTTTAATGGCCTTTCGAAGGAAATTGCACGCGCCGTTTACGCGCTCGTTAGAGCAGCGCTCCCTGCCCCGTGCCCCATGCCCCATCACTGTGCAACATTATGGTTATTGATAAGCCCAAAGAGTGTGCCACAGGGGCAGAGTGGCAGGCAGCAGGCAGCAGGCAATTTCATGCAATTAACCCAAGAGCCAAGCCAGACAATGAGCCGATTGCCGGAGTCCGAGTTGATGGCTCGAAATTGCAACCTCTGAGACTTCCTCCCGTAATGCTTGGGAGTATATTTTGGAGCGGAGTTGGAGTCAGTCAAACTGTGGGCATTGCTGCTGCCGCTGCTGCCGCTGCTGCTGCTGCATTTTGTTGCATTTCCGCAGTAAAGTGCAGGCAAAGGTCTCTGCCCCGTGGCTCCTTCTGTGACTCTCCCTTCACCCTTTTGGCTCTTGCCTTTGCTGTAATTTGAAGCCCTACAACTTGCTCAAATTCCAGCACTCCTCGCACTTGTCTATGCAAAGCGCAACAGCAAAATTTGCACCGCACTTGTAAGCCCATTCCCATTCCCATTCCCATTCCCAGTCCAGTTCTGTCTCCTGCCTGCTGCCTGCCTGCTGCCTGCTGTCTCGTGTGTGCTGCGGTTACAAAAATGTTAAATACTTTCTTGTCATTTTTACAATTCTAATTATGCAGCCGCCAAATAACAAGGAGCTGGAGCAGGAGCAGCAGCAGCAGCCTTGATGAGGTTGATAATGCCGCACACTTGGCATAATGAAGGCAAAAGCTGCGGCGCTGAGGGCAAGTTGAGTTAAGTAGAGGCGCACATGTGAGAGAGCCTGAGATTGTTCACAGCATGCATAAAAAATAAGCAGCAGCAGCAGCAGTGGGGGTGGAGGTGGAGTTGGAAAAACTTTTACAAATTAAGACGAGCGGCGGAGGTTGGGACACACCCAGCCACAGGCAGAGCCACACAGCCACACAGCTACACAGCTACACCCTTCAACCTTCAGCCTTCATCCTTCAGCTACACCCACAGACAGACAACGACTATTTTCCGCTGGGCAGGGCCACACCCCCCTTCGGACAGGCACAGGCACAGGCAGAGCCGCAGCTTCTGGCATTTCTTGTGCAGCTCCTGCCAGCAGCTTCTGCCCACGCACCCAATCTCTGGCCGGGCACTTCGGGCGGCGCTCATGTTAATCAGGTTATGATAATTATTTGTAACAAATTGTAGCCAGCCAGGCAGGCAGTGAGGCGGGGAGATCCGCGGGGGCGGCTGCAATTAAAATGTGTAAAATCCACAGTGCGTCAAATCGCGCCAAAGCTGGTGGAAAAGTTTATGAAAATGACAGAGCAAGGGGCAGGGGGCAGAACGACATTTTCATTTAGACAATTAAAATTTAAAGTGGCGTTAAATTATACAGGCATTAATGGGGGGTTTATGTCCAGGCAGGGAGGGGGGAGGGGCTGGGGGCTGGGGGCAGCAACACCAAAGGGTGAGTGGCTCCTCAATTATTCAGCACAAAAAAGTTTCCTGGGACTCCTCCTCCTTCAGCTCATCGCGTGTCACTTTGTCAGTTTCGTAAGTTGTAAGTTTTGCACTTTGCCTTGGCACTCCGCACCTCAACTGTCACGGAATAGGGGTGGTTGCCACGGGGAGGGGGAGGGTGGAGGGTGGAGGGGTGCAAATGAACTGCCAGTCAAACTATCGCTCGTCACAGAAAAGTGAGAGACGACAACTGAGAGAATGAAAACGAAAGCCAAACCGCAGCTCCGAAAGCCAAGAGGCAGAGGCAGCAGCAGCGGAGGAACTTCTTCATCTTTTTGGATAGTTTTCCCCCAGAGGGGTGGCAGGATGAGCACCAGCGGGGGGGGGTGGGCTGAGTGCGGCACTGCGGCAGGTGCACGATAAAAGTTTTTGAAGTTGACAATTAAGAAATTAAGTTGCCACTTAAGGCACACTGTCAGTATCAGTTTGACAAGCAGTCAAACAGCAAACAGAGACGGAGATGGAGCTGCAGCTGGGATGGGGGATAAAGGATAAAGGATACGGGATACAGGATACAGGATACGGCATTAAGCAGCTGAGAGATGGCAGCTGGAAGGCAGGGTATTCGGAGGAGCGCACCAGCAGAAAGATCCTTCCTGCTGCGACAAGCAAAAACCACTCGCTAGTTGAAAGTAGCGAGTTCCTTGCTGTTTCCTTGGCCTAAACGCTTCCAGCAGTAAGAGCATTCATGGTGCGGTGCGAGTGCTTTTGCCTTCTGCTTTCTGGGCTGACATTATCAACAGACTAACACCTTGGCAGGTGGCTGGCATGCTCGTGTGTGATACCCAGTCGCTACTCGCTGCCAACGCCACTACTCGCTGCCTCTGCCCTTACCTTTGCAACTGCCTCTGCCTCTGCCACCACCCTGGATGCCTGCCTCCTGCCACAGCGGCTCTTAGCTATAAATGCCACTCATAATTAAATCAAATGTTTGTCTGTCTCTTGCGAGAACTTTTGCCCGAGCACTCGCTCTCTCCGCGTGAAGCTTAAACATTCATTTCCTACGTGCCACGCCCCACTACACATGCTCCCATCCCATCCCACAGTCCGCAGTTGTTGCTGCTGCGGCTCTTGTTACTTTATCACTGGCAAAAAGGTAAATAGAAAGCGGCAAAAGTTGTTCCCTTGGGGGTAGATTTTCATATGCTCCCTGCCCCAACCCCCAATCCCACTGGGCTGAATTTATTCTGTGAATACATTCTCCTTGCAGAGCGAGACTGCCATCCAGCCATAGTTTCACTCTAATGAGCGTTTGTACGAGCGTGTGGCAAGCGTATCATTTCGCTGCTTGCTGCCTCTAAAATTGTATCCTAATGTCTTCAGTTGCTCCCGCTCCCGCTCCTGCTCCTGACACACATATGGCTGCTGCTGCTGCGTGTTTGGATGCGTTTGGCATGCCAAAATGACATTAGTCACACATCAAAAGAGATCGTGGGCAGGATAGGGAGACCGGGAGACCGGAGAGCGGGAGCTGTGCGGCTGGCAGTGGCACGGGCTGACAGATGGAGTTACATTTACACAACAGCATCATTTAGCAAACTCCCCGCCTCATGCCACTCGTTAAATCTGCCAGTTAGTAGTTGCCAGCGAGTAGCTGCTGGCTGCTGAAGTACTTCACATTCCACGTAGCCACAGCATCCGCAGAGTCAGAGTCTGACTGGAAGCTGCAGCATTTTTGGTGTGGCATATGAATTTCAACGATTTGACTTTAAGTCTTCGATGCGCCACGGCAATGTGTCTCCAGCCACAGCTCCTGGGCCAACTCCTGCTCGAACTCCTTCTCCCGTTAGGGAAGGTTACAACAGCAAAAAATTGAATAGCGAGTAAATGTTTGGCAGCTTCCGGTTTAAAATGGCCAAGCCAGAAGCCATTTGTGACAAATCTACGTAGAAAGAGGAAGCCAGGAGGCGGGAGGCTGGCGGCTGGAGGTCAGGGCAGAGAGATGGCTGCATAATGGATGCGGCGATAAAAGCCAGCGATGGGCAACAAAGGCAAACAGGAACTGGGAACAGGAACAGGGGACAGGGGCCAGGGGGCAGACCCATGTAAACGATACCTAATTTCCGTTGCATGTCGCTTGGACGGCTGGCAGGTGAGCAATGGGCAATGGGGAACGTGGAAAGGGGAACGTGTAAGGGCATGGGCGGAACGTGCGCTGGCTGTCTTGCACTGTTTATGAACAGCACGCGGGACGCTGGCCGCTGGCCGCTCGGTGCGCAGTGAGCCGTGAGCTTTTATAAACTTATCTCATAACATTAATTGTGGTCAACACTTTTTGGCCATTTAACCCAGACGCACACACACACGTATCAGAGAGAGCGGGGGGGGAGAGAGCGGGATGTGTGTGTTTACATTGTCAGTGATTTATGCAACTGCGCCACATGAGCCATAAATACCGAAATGCCAAAACTTTTCCCCTGACCAGGTGGAGGTCGTAGCCAGGACCGCAGCATGTCCAAGTGTGGGTGCGGGCTGCGGGCTGTGTGTGTGTGTGTGTGTGTGTGGGCTCCCAAGTGGCCAACTAAGCGGTCAAAGGATAGCCATGCCAGGCAGTCGCACAAAAGGGCCAAAGTTAAATATTTAAGCAGGCCAACTGCACAGAACGGAGAAAACAAGTCAATTAATTTGAAACGACCCAAGCAGCAGCGGAGAGCGAGGGAGAGCGAGCGAGAGAGGGAGAGAGAGAGAGAGAGAGTGGCAGGCAGGCAGAGCTCGAGCAATTGAGAAAGTTTCGTTGGGCGAAAACATGACATAAATAAAAAGGCAACTTAGCAGCAGCCCCAGGCCCCAGGCCCCAGGCCTCACCATCTTCTACCTGCGCACATTATCCCCCCCACCCCCGCTACAGCACGCCGCTAATGCCCAATGACTATGAGACTATGATATGCCATTATATCAATCGCATGACGCAACGGAAACGGCAGCGGTAAACACAAAAACAGCAAAGGAGACAGAAACAACAGCAAACGGCAGAACAGACAGCAACCCACAGGCAGGGCAGGCCGGGCAGAGGCGACGAGCAACAACAAATATTGCGCTGCTTACTTTTCGGCGGCGTCAGCACTCGAGTGTCGAAACGGAACGGAACGAAACGGAACGGAACAGTTACAAGCTCATTAAACGATTCGCAGCAGCCGCCGGGCTCACTGGCAGTGTGGGAGACGGAGAGTGCGAGAGTGGGAGGGTGCGAGTGCGAGTGCGAGCACGAGAACCGTTAATTTCTTTTTATGAACCAGCTGGGAAACATTTTCTGTAACAACGCCAAAGGGCAAGGCGACGAAAACAAAACTGAGCAGCAAAAAAATTAAGAAAATAAAACTTATCCTCAAGATAAATATCAGAGAGATAGAGAGAGAGCTCTGCCCGCGGGCCGGGCCCCTCAGCCACTCCAAAGCAGAGAGAGAGGCGAGGCCCAGCAGAAGCAACAACTGAGCAAACGGCAGGAGCGGGAACAGCGGGGCAGGCACAATGGGGAACAACTGCTGTAATCAGCAGTTAACGAAATATAAAAACAAAAAGGGACATCAGCGATGGGGAAGTGGAACCTGGGGACCGGGAACCGGCAACCGGGAATCGGCAACCGGGCACTGGGCTGGCGGACTTTGTTGGCTGTGCGCTAACGAGCAATTAGATTTCATTCTAAGCTGGGGAATTAATTGCTCTTCCTTTTGCCCAGCGGGAGACCCAAGCAAGCAAGCCAGCCAGCAAGGAGCGACCCAAGCAACGATACTCGCACTGCCATGGGGCCATATGCTGTCCTCCTTGTGATTCATTGAGAAAATGGCCAATTGGCGTGAATGCGGATGGGAATGGGAATGGGTATGGGAATGGACTGTGGCTCTGTCTACAAGCGACTCGAGCTCATCTTCACACTACTTGACAACGTAAGCACCTTTCGGAATTGCACATTAGCACATTAGCTGGAGGACACCGACCCACCGACCCACCCTGACCCATTCAGAGCCACAGCGAACACGCGTAATGAGGGGCCAGGCCACAGTTCGGGCTCCTGCCGCTGCTTGTGATTAATTTTTTATTGTGTGTCCAATAAGGGCTTGGCACAGCCGCAAATAATTGGGGTTTGTCTCGGCCATGAGATTTGTATTCGAATTAGATGAGCAAGACGAGCATCAAACGGCCTATTGAGCCATAAGCAGCCATCAGAGAGAGGGAGAGAGAGAGGGAGTCTCCCAGCCCCCATTTGTCGTGCTGCTTTTATCTTCGTGTGGCTGTGCACCTCCCACACAACTGTCGCCAGCAATTTGCCACAAAATATAAGAGAGAGAGACGCTTTAAATCCTTTCCCTGGCTGCTCCTCCTGCTCCTCGGATGCCAACGCCAACGCCCACGCCCACGTTGTCGACTATCGAAGTCATTTAACCAAAAAGCGATTAATCTATAAACACATAAACAACATGCCCGTCCCGGCTGCAGCCGGCAATGTCTACAGTGCAAAAAAAGAGCGAAAAAAAACGATTGAAAAAACAAAAACCAAACCAAAAACCCAACGACGGACACTGAAAAATGGCCAAAAATCAACGGGGGCAAAAATCGAAAATCGAGTATCGAGTCTGGTTCGAGCCGCCGCAGCCGCCGGGGGCTCCATGACCAACCTCAAACTCTTCCGTGCATTGGCATGCCCGTACCCTTTCCTCATAGCTGTCCCCTGGTAACTGGTCCTGCTGCTGCTGCTGCTGCTGCTGCTGTCCCCTCGTGGTGTCCCTCTGCTGGCGTTTTATGCAAATGTTTGGCCACATGCAGTGTCGGAGGCGATTTCCGGCCATGTGTGACAGTGGCCAGCGGCCAACGGCGAGCTCGGTGTGCCATGAGAAGGACCACGACCACGGACAGGCCAGCAATCCAGGCAATAAAAGTAACGGCTGCCGTCGTAAACAAAAAGACAGCCACGCGGCCAGCTCTTGATGGAACATCGAACCCTGAAATACCCTCCTCATGGGACGCAGTCTACAGAGGATCCGTGTCTGAGGCTGATCTCTCTGAGCAAAGTGTCTGCAACTTTCACGTGTTTCGCGGGCCCAACTCCTTTCAGCTTTCTCACCTCATCTTCACCTTTTGCGGAAGCTGCGACGCATCCGGCTGTGAATCAACACTGCCAGACTGAGGATGGACTCTCGCGCTCGCTCGGACACTGCCGCTCCTGTTGCTGTGGCCAGCGACCATTAAACGGTATTTGGCCATTTGCAATTTATGAGCCATTCCGCCCTTCAGTTGGCTGCAGATCCGGTCAAGGGTTGTGGCAGGGGCAGGGGCAGGGGCAGGGGCAGGGACGCTGCACGTTGGCTTGTCCGCGGAGTGGAATACTCTTCGTTGGCTCTGCTGGAATGACATTTGCATTGCCATTTCATATGTGCGCGATTATTGGTAAATTACTGTTGGCCGACATCACAGCACAGCAACAGGAGCAGTCAAGAGACGCCAAGGGGGATGCAGTTGGTAAGTTTCTCGAATTGCCAATAAATTTAACGATGAACGATGTGAAGTACAAAAGAAGCAACTAAATGTTGAAATTGTGCAATGAATTTGAACTCAACTCTTACAGTTTTAAAGCTAATTTTGTTGGAGAATGATTGTATTTACTCGATCACACTACCTGAAAGTGGAGTAGAAAGTGGAGCCAACACTGCACAGCAACACTGCAGCAGTGCAAGTCCGCACATTGCTGCTTAGCTGAGGCGAAAGCTCTAACAGTGAGACCTAACCGAGTGGGTGTGTGGGCGCTATGACGATCAGCTCGCGCCTAAGCACTGCGCCATGCAGAGTTTCGTGCAAGCGAGCGACCGAAAGCGATCGAAAGAGAGCGTTGTAGCAGGCAGCTGCAGTCCGCTGGGCTGCGCACGAACGCAAGCTGGAGAGCACGAACGAAGAAGGCGAGACAGATAGCCGAAAGAGCGGACGCTGCCGCTGTGTTTATGTGCGGCGAGTATTGCAAATAGCAAACCAAAGTGATAATATATTTGCATTATAATTGTATGATTGATGCTGAACCGAATGCTGGCAAAGAAAATAAAAAAAAGTAATTCTGAATGCAGAATGCGCCTTAACGGATTTAGGCTGCCGAGCAGGAAGCGCAGGCTAAACTACAGCAAAAGAGAAACAGAAAGAGAGAGACAGTAAGTGGCAGAGAGGAAGTCAAAGAGAAGACAAGCTAAGTGCCGGAAATATTTGGCCAAGCCACGATGGAGCGGGGGAGACTCGCAGCGGAAATCACAAAATAAGCAAATTGTCTGGCAAAAAGTAAAAAATAAATATAACGAGAAGGGACGTGTGAGACGCTTCTTACGCGTCACAACTTTCATGCCCGGCACTCAGTACCACAACTGCACCTTAGCGGTTATTTGTCATATTTTACACTTTTTCTTCATCTGTCATCTACATCAACAACACTACTCACGCCAAGGTTCAACTTCCCCTCTTGCGGGTGCGGAAGCGGCGGGGCTCATTCCTTAAATACACTTGTAACAGTGGGAGCACACAGAAGTCTGGATGCAAAACTTGGTTGCCCTATCTCTTATGGTCATTGAGTAGGACGGACAGACGGACAGACGGACGGACGGACATGGCTCTATCGACTCGGCTATTGATGCTATTGATGGGTCGGAAACGTTTCCTACTGTGCACTACATACAACCGGTATTCCCCACAAATACAATATACCCAATATTTGCTCTTCGAGTACCGGGTATAAAAATTGCTTCCGCAACGCACGGACGCAGCTGTCCTGCAGGACCTCCAACGATGGCTTGTGTACTTGTTGCACTTGCTGGCGACAGTCAGGCAGAAGCTCCTCTCTGAGCTCTGAGATATGCTTCTGCATTCTTTGGCTTGGAATTTGTCAAAGAAGTTTGCCCACCCACCTCTTGGCACCTCAGCAACGGCAACGGCAACGGCAACGGCAACGGCAAATAGCAACTGGCTGGCTGGCGAATTTGCCATTTATTTGCCATTGAAATCGGAATTTGTAGCTTCCCCACGCAGCTCAGGCCAGCTGCCTGCCTGGCATTCCGCTGCCATGTAATTATGGCAAATTCAGCTCCTTCCTCCTTCCATTCGCCGCAGTGCTGCCTGCTCTGAGCTGCACGCTGATGACTGACTGACTGACAATGGAAACCCTAGCACAGTGCTTTGATCTAACAAACAAATTTCGGGGTGGAGGCAGGTGTGGCGGGGTACAATTGTGGCGAACGGTAAACAAGCGAATGCCGAAAACTCCGAACACCAATTATGGGGGGTAGAGCGGGGACGAGCCCTCTGCTGCCGCTGTGCAAAAGTTCTAATGAGTTGCCTGGCAGCCTTTGGACATTGAAATGCGAGCGCTGAAATGTGTGTGCTGTGGCGCTCCTCTGTGATTGTGACGCCTCTCAGTTGTTGGAGGGGAACGTGCGGAGTGTGGCGGAACGAGTGGAGTGGAACGAGTGGAATGGAGCGGCCATGTGGGTGTTTGTCTTGTTTTTCTGGTTTATTGGGCTAATTCAATAACCAACAAAAGCGAGCCAGGCGGCAGCACACAAAAAAGGAACACAACAGCAGCAGCAGCAGCAGGAGCAGCAGGAGCAACCGATATGCCAGGGCTTCATCGAATGTGAGGTGGCAGGATGAGCAGGTCCTGGAGCATGGAGTGTGGTTGGGTGGCTGCTGAGATTGAGGGTTGCTGCTGAGCACACACGGCTGGGAGTTAGCCTTAATGCATGACAGTTATCTGCCCACAGGATTTCCGTTTTAGATCATCACAGAGAGAGAGAGGGAGAGGGAGAGGGAGAGGACGTTGGGTTCGACCTCCTGCTGAGACCATTGGCTCGGCTGTTCGCACTCAATCGGATAAGTTTGCCAGCTCCGCAAAAGTCGGTCGCACGGCAGCCGCAAGCACAAAATATAATGATAGCTGTCGAGTCGGTAAGTAAGTGTGCGGCGGCAAGCAGTGCAGGCAGAAAGCTGAGCTTGAGCTGCGCCCCCAAGCCCCTGGAGTCGCTTTTGCATGTGTGTTTAATTCTGGCAGGCACTAAATCAATTCGAAAGCAAAAGGACAACCAAAAACACCTAGAGAAGCGGCAGCACCAGGAGCAGACAGACTCCCAGTCGCAGTCCGCCCTAAGGGGGGGCACACACACACCCCCCCACTTCCCCACACACACACACACACACACGAGTTTATAACTTTATCGGGCATAACGAGTGCATTATCCTGGCACAGGCTGGCACACGTTCCGGCCACCCACTCCAGCTCCAGCTCCAGCTCCAGCTACGCCTGTGGGTCTCTCTCTCTCTCTCTCTCTCTCTCTCTCTCTCTCTCTCTCTCTCTCTGTGTTGTCTTGTTTTGTTGCGGCATTTAAAAATAACTTTAATGGAAAATTTATCGATCAGGCAGCATGCCTGTCGGCAGGGACCTGGGACCGTGCTGTGCCAGTCCTCCTCCTGCTGCTCCTGCTCCTGCTCCTGTTCTGTTGCTGATCCCTGCCTGGAGATAAGCAAACGCAAACGCAAACGCACAAGCACAAAGCCAGCAGCAACAATATCGTGTGTAGGCAGTAAATCGCCTGAAAAGAAATCAACAAGGATATTATGTGCCTCCTGCCATGTCCTGCCGCTGCTGCCGCTGCTGCTGCTGCTGCTGGTTAACCATTTGGCAGGTTTCGCCTGCCCCTTTTGTTCCCTTTGCTAGTCCTGTCTCTGTCTGCGCTTTCACCGAAAATCCACACACAATATTAAGACATTTTAGTGCCGTTTTCACTTCATTAGTTTTGATTTTCATGCAGGGATGCCACAGATGGATGGATGGATGAATGGAGCAGTTCTGGCGCTCTGTGGCTAGAGCGATGGCTAATTGATGGCACTGTTCCTGCCTGTTTTCTGGATTGTTTTTGGCATAAACTCACGGCTCACAGCTCACAGCTGGCAGACAGCAAAGCTCACACTTGGCGGCCCCCCCTTGGGCGGCACTTAATTATGCGACCGCCATCTTGGCAGAGTGTCGCCGAGGAGTGGGCCGGAGTGGGCCGACACATTGTGTGGCACATTGCAGCGGCAAACAACTTGCAAGAAAGTTTGTAGGGAAAGTAAAGGAAAAACTCGCAGGCGAAGTGCTCGCCAGGACTTAATCATGGCGCGGGAATTATGAAATGTGCTGCGTAACAGCCAACTGCCCGGCCCAAAAACCATTAAGCTAATGTACTCTCCACAGTCTGCGAGTGGTAAGCTCCAAGGCAGCGACGTGGACGGGGACGGGGGCGGGGACGGGGGCAGCAGTCGATGACTAGTGGCTGAATGCAGTTCGCGCGTCTGTTGTCCATTCATCTGCAGATTCACTCACGAAACTGACCAGAAAAAAGAGGACAAGGCAGCAGCAGGAGGAGCGGGCAGGCAACACCAGGCGAAGGCACTTAACCTAATAACGAGGCAGAGCGCTGCTGGCAGGGCGGGGGATGGCAGAACGTTAAGTAAACGCCAGTTAAAAGAGGAGCAGGAGCAGCAGCAGCAGCAGCCGCAGGACCAACTCCAAGGCGTACAAAAACTTTTGAAGAACTCGCATAAAAGTGACGGGCGCAGGACTCAACGACAGCGAGGACGACAACGAGGACGACTCCTTGGGCGACTGTGTCCAATTTGATGAAGACGTTGCTGAAATAAATACAAAAAGAAAACGCCAAAAAATGCCGCGACAATGACAACAAACAAGACAAAGACAGCGGCAACAGCCAAGCCAGCCCCGCCCTCAACACTGCCCCTGCCACCGCCCCAGCCCCTGCCCCTGCCACACTGGTTGAGGGGCAAACAAAGATGCAAATCCGCTTAAGTATCTTGCAATGATTGCCGTCAACGAGGCTGCCGCGGGAGCATGAGGGGGAACCAGTCGCAAACAAAAAAAACCAAGAAAATTCGCCTTCGTCTCGCTGTGTCTCTCTCGCTCTCTCTCGCTCTCTCTCGCTCTCGCTCCCTGGCTTGAACCACTTAAAGTGATCAAGAAGGATTCACAGTTTGTAAAATGGAATTTTATGGCTTAGTTAAGGACGCCAAAACGGGCCGGGCTGCACGGGGGGGGACAAAAAGGAAAATATTTTTGCGAGGCCGAAGGGAAAAAGTGAACAAATCACACCCCATTACAAAGGGGAGTGGAGCCGGGGCGGGGGCAGGACCCGGCAGGACCGAGAGAGATGCTGCTGCCACAGCTCATAGCCAGCGGCGGGGCAGTGCTCAAAGGGGGGGAGGGCGAGGCAGGGGTTTTCCTGTGCTTTTCTTTTCTTTTCTGTGTGTTTTTTTTGTTGCTCCTTTTTGCTCCACAGATTTGGAGCAGCTTATCGCGCGACTTCATTTGAATATTTCCTCGTGAATTGTCTTGGATTTTGGACCCCCTTGGCCTGCCCCCCGCCCCTGCCCCTGCCCCTCTCCACTTTGTTTATGCATTTGTTAATGTTGTAACGGAGATTTTTACGAGTGGAGCGGCATAATAACAGTAATGAAAAGCTATTATGAGCCAGGAGGCTGCCCCCCAGTCGCGGCTCGTGCCAGTCGGCCATATTAAGCGAATTAGAGCACCGGGAAACGCTTCGCCACGAGCGACTGAGGCGATAAACCAGCAACTGGGAGTGCGCCGAATGGCAGGCTCCAAGGGGGCATTGAGTGGGGGGGGATGCATGCCTCATAATTCGACTTTATGGCCGCTAATGGGCGACACATTTATAAGGGACACACACAGACACCTAGCCCCAGCCCCAGTCCATCCCTTTTGCATTTATTGAAATAAATAAGAAAAAATGTAAATGTAAATGTAAATGGGAGGCTGCCGCCCCCCGGCCGCCCCCGATCAGCTGACACAAACGTGTCTCAGGTGGGGCGTGCACCTGCCTCCCCCAGGACGCGACTTGACTCCTTTTGTTTTATCTTGGCGGGGAGAGAATTTCTTTTCTGAGCACAAATGTGCGCATGAATAAAATTAAGTTGATGGCGTTAGCATTGCCATTTCCGCTTCCTGCCGGCAGGACTCTCGCCGCACTCCACCCCTCCGCACTGTGGTGGTTCCTCCTGGCTGCTGGCTCGAGCCTGTGAAGTGAAGTGCACATGAAAAGCCACTTGAATGCCATAAGAATCGTTAAAAACCAACGAAACAAAACATTTGCTCGCCCAGAGTGGATTTCGTGGTAATGAAACGAAGAAGCGAACGAAGCCAGAAAGTGAGGAAGGAGGCGGCGGAAGGAATAAACAAAAGGCCGAAATGAATTAGACAACTTAATTATAAATGAGCTGAGGAGGAGCCAACAGCCAGACAAAGGATTTTGGCTCTCGCTCATTGTTGGGCCTCCTCAAGGAGCAGTCCTCGCAGTCCCCTCTCCACCCACAGAGTTGCCAAAAAATGTACAAATTTTCTGTTTACCCACTCATTAGGGTGTGGAGCAGGGAGGGGGTGGGAGAGGGAGAGGGAGAGGGAACAACAACGGAATTAACAAGTTAAACAGTCAACGAGCTGACTGCGCAATGACGAATGCCAAATTGAATGCAATTACAAATAAAATGGGGGAAAAAACAATTCGACAGGAAGGAAAGGAGAGCAAGGGAAAGATTTCAAGCAGTGGATGCAGGGGCGGGGCCAGCGATTGAGGCTAGAGATTGAAGCTAGAGGCTGTGGCCTGTGGGCTGCAGTGGGAGCCGCTGCCGGCGCTGGCTTTTGTTCCTAATTGAGTTGCTGCGACTGAAAGAATGAATGAAGAAAGAAATGAAACGGCCAAATGCAATAAAACTTCAATCGAAACGAAGGCAGGCAGGGAGGCAGCAGTGTGGCAAGCAGTGGGGTAAGCAGTGTGGCAAGCGGTAACGGCAAGCAGTGTGGCGGGCAGGGGAGCACTGAACTAGTTGCCATGCAGCCAGCCAGCGCGCTGATAGTTTCCTGTGCCATGTGCAGCCACTACACATATGTACACCAGAAGCACATAAGGATACATACATACATACAGCTATGCATGTGGATAATGTACATCGTGTCCCTACCCTGGCGAACACGGGGCGGAGCCAACAGGCCACGCCTCTGCAGCATAAATGACCCCCGCCCGCACCGTGTTGCTGTGGCCGTTGTTGTTGTTGTCATAAAAATCCCTAAAAGCGGGCGACAAAAGCAACGCCAACTACGCCGGGGAGGAGCCAGAGCTTTCGCGAGAGAGGGAGAGAGAGAGAGAGCGCAAGCACAAGCACAAAGCAGCCGCAAATAGAGACAGCAAGAGGAGAGCCGTTGGAGAGCGAAAAGCAAAAACTATAAAAGTTGCATTTTTGCTGCTGCTGCTGCTGCTGCTGCTGCTGTGGGAAGAGAGAGCGAGGGAACGAAGCGAAACGAAATGGAATGGAATGGAATGGATGGGCAGGGCAGGGCAGGGCTGAGCAAAGAGAAAACTTTGCAAGTGACATTCGAGTGGCTGTGCGAGCAGTGGGTGGGGGGAGGCAAGGCAAGACAAAAGTCAGTTGCAATGTTTTGTTTGCTTAACCGTTAGACTTCTTCCTCTGCCGCTGCTGCTGCTGCTGCTCCTCACACAAAAGGAATCAAGCAAATAAACACATCACTTACATCACCAGCGACACGGAGAGAGAGCGAGAGGGGAGGCCAAGTGTTTGTCACTGTGGAGACATGTGTGACGACGGAGGAAGACCTACAACCCACCCCAGCCCAGGCAAAAACCCATCAACTTCAGCTTTTGGGCACAGTCATCCTTGGGCATTGTTCGGAGCAGGGCGTAGGTGCGGGAGGGAGCGGCAGCAGGAGCAACGCCTGCCGCAGACAGGCCTACACAAGGTCTGTCGAGTGGCTGCCCCAAACCCTAAGTTGTGGCAGCTGTCGAGCATCTCGCAAGGCGCAACACGTTGCCCCGAAGACGCTGCAAGGTGCCTGCCTGCTGCTGCCGGTCTGACTTGGTGCTGCCTCCCGCCTCGCCTCTCCTTTTGGCTTGTAGTAAATTACTTTTTGTTTATCAAGCAGCAGACGCACACACGCACACGCACACGCACACACACGTGCGATTTGCATAAGGATGTGCTTATGATGTGGCTCGGATTAGGGCGCAATGGACTGGCACCGGCACTGGCACCGGCACTGTGAGTCCTCTGCCGGAATGGCTGGCTATCTAGACATCTACATAATATTAAGACAAAGCTCGTTGAGCCGTAAGACGATTTAATCGAGCTGAAATAATGGACTAAGGCAACGGACACACAGAAGGATGCGCAGCCTGTGTGCTGTCTATTATGTGTGCAAACTTGTTGAAGGAAGCCGAGCCTGGGGCTGGGGCTGAGGCCGAGGCTGCCGAGGAGCCAAGAGGCAGCAAGCAGTGGCCAGCAAGCAGTGGCCAGCCAGCAAGCAGTTGGCATTTGCCAGCAATGAAGCGCATTTGGGGCCCCTATCGAATTTGATGGCTTATCTGATTTCCAACAATTAAAAACAGGATTCTCACAGCAAAAGGACAACCCCCAGCCCCTCCCCCTTCGCTGTCTCGCTTGGCAGCGCTTTAATGCAATCAAAACATTTATAAAGCTTTAGACGCCGCCGCCGTTTGCCGTTCGCCGTTCGCCGAAAGACACCAATTTCGGGTGGTTGTTGTTTTAATTAGATTTCCAAGGCTCAGCCTGCAGGACGATGATTCGACTGTCTAAATTGCCACAGCTGTAAGGGGTTAACGTGCACCCCCAGCCCCCCTAAACCCTTTTAACCCTGCTGCTTGGGCTGGTAAGGCAGTGCCGAATGGCGGCATATCCTCGCGCCTTGCAGCTCTGACTGTGGCCTGGCTGTGCCGGCATGCCCGCTCCACTGCAGGGTGTCAGCATAATCTGCCGCTGGCAATCTCAACGCAGCGCTGAAGTGTGCCAGAGGCAGGGGCCGAGGCAGCGACTGAGGCATAATCAGAGGTGGAGTCAGAGGCAGAGGCAGAGGCAGAGGCAGAGACGCTGGCGCAGCCGCTTAAATTAATGAAGAAATAAAGACGCACGAGATTTACGCGCTTTAGGTGAGTTCTCCAGAAGGGTAGGGGAACGTGGAACGTGGAACGTGGGGAATGGGGAACGGAAATATGCAGGGAAGGATTCATGAAATGCCGCACAACGACTCCCAGGGGCACGATAAAAATCGAATTAATAAGAGTTGCGTATAAAATGAGACTCGAAAATGTCAAGCGCAGGGCGAGGCACAGAGTGAGGCACGCACCACGGCCACATTTGTATACATTATACTCGTATTATTTTTACTGAGATTCGCTGGAGATTTGGCAGACTCGCTGCTTGTAATTAGCCCTGAAGCCTGCCCAAAGGGTTGGGGACTCCCAGCCGAAGAGCTGGCCAACAATGAGCACGGGGAGCGGGAGAGAGCGAGGGCAAGGCAAGGGGTGGCCGGTGGATGCCACACAAGTGCATGCGACAGTTCCTTGTGTCCACTGTGCAGTCGCTCATCATGCAACGCCTGTCGCAGTGCCACAGGTGTTTAGGCTAATAACCAAGCCGGGGGCCAATGAACACAAATCACGCAGGCATGTAACGCACACGCACACACACAGCGCCACACAGAGACACAGACACGTACATGTGTAAGTAAATGATGACAAATGTCCTTGACAGCTTCGGCGGACAGGACAGTGGTTGTAAAACCCCTTTTACGGCCCAGCCCCATGGCAGCGTGTGACATGAGAGGATGAGAGGACATTCTGTGGCAGCTGCAACTAACAACAACAACAAATTACCCATTTAACAGGAGATCCGAAGCAGCAACGAGTAGGGGGAAGAGCAGCGAGAGGCAGCAGCAAGCAGCGAGAGGCAGGAGCAAGCAGCAGCAGCTGAAGTCCATGGCTACAGCCACAGCTTTGGCCATGAAGACAGAGACATCAGCTAATATTTGGGCACAGTTTGCCTCCTCCATAACGAACTCCACCATCTCCCATGTGCCTTTGCCTTGTCCTTGCACTCGCTGCAGCGTGTCCAGCGAGTCGCCTTGCCAGTCATTTATTTGCTGCCTCTCCCTGCTGTCTGCTGTCTGTGTGTGTTTATAATTATTCAATTCAATTAATTCCGTTTACGCCTTTTGGGCCCCCCCTGGCCCGTGGCACGACTCGACTTGAGGATGTGTCCGGCACTTCAGCCAGGGACCGAGCCCTCGCCATGGCTCGTTGGCTCGTTGTCCAGCAGCCATTTCCGCTTCCGCCTGCCGCTGCTGCTGAAGGCGCTCATGTGTGTGTCCTGTGTCTTTAGCTCTCCCTCTCTCTCTCCCGCTCTTCTTTTTTTTGGGTCAGGATCGATGTCAGCCTCGAGTGCGGGCGGCCACTGCTGCTGCTGCCGCTGCTGCTGCTGTGGCAACAATTTTAACTATCCGGCGGCCAAGGGTCCTTGCCTAGGCCGCTGGCACATGGCATTCCTGGCATAGTTCTGCAGCAAAACTTTTGTCTCGTTTTTTGCTTTTGTTCTGCGGCCAAATGGCAAATGAAATCCTTTTGATAACAGCAGTCGGGGCGTGGGGTCATGAGGCAGGCCACAAACGAATTTCATTTATTTTTTAATAAAGTTATGTTCGTATTTGTTGTTAGCATTAATCCGCTCGGCTCTTGTGTGTTTTTCTGTTCTGTTTCTGTTTGTGTTTGTGTTTGTCCATGTTCAACAATGGCCGCATCCGTTTCCGCTGGCCAGCAGCAAGCAGAAAAAGAATATTTCAAATTGCTCGAAAGCCAGAAAGGAGAAAGCCAGCAAAGCGAACATTTTGGACAGCAGGCATGGGCGGAAGCTGCAAATAGAATTATCGTGAAAAGTTTTGTTGTTGGCCAGGATTTGCCAGCAGATATTGCGTGCGTGTGTGTGCGTGTGTGTGTGTGTGTGTGTGTGTGTGCTCGCATCCTTATCACTTCCGTCATAAATTTCATTTTGGTTTTATTTTTCTATTAAAAACTAGCAGTGGAGCAGGCAGCGCGGCTCGGGCCTCTTGGCCATAAATCAAAAGGGAAGCCCAGCAAAAATAGAGACACTCGTCGCAGCGCAGTGCACCCCGCAGGACACACACATGGCAGGGGCAGGGGCGGGGCAGGGGCAGGGGCAGGGGCCAGTCGCAAATACTCATATTGTAATATGAAAAATAACAAAAGAGGCAAAGGGCAAGGGGAGGCAGAGGGAACGGCTGGCAGCTGAATATCTCAAGCGAATGCCCTGCCCTGCCCTGCCCTGCCCTGTGCCACGTGCTACGTGATCTCGCCACACACTCGCATGCAAATGTGGCAACATTAGAATTTTCAACAGTCCTGCCCGAATGCCCCACAGGAGCCGCAATAAAATCCTTGCTTGGGTTTTTTCTTCTCCTTTTTTTATCCGACTGCAGCATCGTTTGTCATTATTCAAATGCCTGAGACAAGACAACCCACACGAGAGCCCCCAATGAAGCTGTCTCCGGCAGGGGCTGGGGGAGGGCAGACTGTCAGCGATAGCCCCCAAGTGAGCGCCTGGCTGGAGGCTCTGCGGCACGCACCAAGTCTGTCAAGAGGCAAAGACAGAGAGGCGGACAGACAGCTTTTATAATGTGACACAACTTGAAATTAAATTAAATGCTTACTTCAACGACTTCAACGAGTTCCTGCTGTACCCGTGGATGTAGGCAGCGGGATTGAGGAGCAGACAGCAAAGAGAGTGACGCAGAGGAGCTCAAAGCAACGCACATTTGAGCAGCAGAGCGGCCGATCAAGAGATCAAGAGATCGACTCAAAGTCGCAGCGCACATATGAGCAGAAGAGCGGGAGATCAAGAGAGCGCGGTTCACAGTTTGACTGCTGCAACAACTATAATTACGGCACAACAAACAATCAACATGAGACCGTGGAGTCACACATGATTAGCGGCAACCTTTTCGGTAATATATCAACAATATATGTTGCATCGCGAGCACAGCAGAGCGTCAAACAATTATTTGCTTCTACTTGCTTGAACTTTTCATAACTGCATTTGCGTTTGCGTTTGCATTTGCGGGTTTGATCTCGCTGAGCGCAGCTGAGCGCAGCTTCGCTCCGCAGGTAGACAACGAAGAGCGAGCTTCGAGAGAGAGAGAGGGCGCTCAGCAGGGCAGGTACATAGAAAGCTTGAGCAAGCGTGAGCGCAGCACATGCAAATGGTTGCAGCAACAAAAACATGCGCCTGAGA
Source organism: Drosophila subobscura (assembly GCF_008121235.1). Taxonomy (NCBI): domain Eukaryota; kingdom Metazoa; phylum Arthropoda; class Insecta; order Diptera; family Drosophilidae; genus Drosophila; species Drosophila subobscura. The sequence continues at coordinate 15,657,169 of NC_048530.1, read as the reverse complement.
ACCAATGGAGATGTGTGTAGAGCTGCGAAGGCAGAGTCTTCAGAGAGCTTTTCGCATGCTCCCCACGTTATTCTCCAGCAAGCAGTTCTTCCAATGCGGATGCCTAGGAGCACTGCTTCCTGCCACTCTTTTTGTGACATTTGCTGCGATAAAGTTGCTTGCCACTCGGCATTCCATTTGGCAATAAAAAGCAGCGGGTAGAAAGAAAAAGAAGAATTAAATGTGCTTCTTATCGCACTCAAACTTTGAGCACATTATGCAGCGGCAGCCAGAGTGGATGGGGGGGAGGGAGAGTTGCGGGTTGCGGGCTGCCTTGGGTTGTGTGCCACAAACAATACTCATCAGGTATCATAAGCGCAATCAGCATGCTGCCTCCTGCCTCCTGCCCCCTGCCCCCTGCCCCCTGCCTGAGAATGTTTGAATGGCTGTCATTAAAATGTTGACAAAGGCGCAGAAAGGTGTAAAAACCGCAGCGTGATTGGGGCTTTCCACTGCTTGCCCTCCCCCAACCGAGCACCCCACCGCCCCACCGCCCATCCGCCCATCTGTGTAATGAGTTTTGTTAATGTGCCCCACAAATGGGTGGCCCGGAGCATCCGCCGCGATACTCATTCGGGTCTTCCTTTGCTGCCATTTACGAGCACAGAAATATATTTAAAGCATTTTACACATTGCAACTGACAGGCCCCAAGCCCTGATGATGTGCCCCGGCCACGCCGATGCCCTTGCCAACAGAGGGGGAGAGAGCAGGTGGCACTTCACTCAGCAGAGGGACTCTCGCTGCTCTCTCTCTCTGTGTGTTTGTGCTGGGGCAACATTCCGGCACTCAAGTGGCACACAACCCAGCCCACCTGTGTGTGTGGCTGCCACTCGGCGTGACCCTCGGCAAGCGCCAATCAAGTGGCTGGCTGCTACATGCGTAATTTGCACGCCAAGTGGCGGACCAACGTCTGGTAATTAAATTTTGGTATATGGTATACGCCGCAGAGCCAGAGCCTGGCCCAGAGTCTGGGCGAGAAGTGTGAAAATCATAAAAAGCATCATGTAGCCGCGTTGGCTAATTAAGCGCTCGGCCTTGTCTCGCACTTGCCAACACATAAAGGAAAAGCGACCCTTTTGCGGCGCTGTGTGTGTGTGTGGCAGTGTGTGTGGTGTGATTTCCATATTTTGATAATTTTTGATGATGTGCAGCACTGCTTGCTGGTGGCTTCTCGGCTGGCAACCGGAAATTAACTTCATAATGAGTACTTGATGGTGTCGGTGTGTGTGTGCGTGTGTGTGTGTGTGTGCGTGTGTGCGTGTGTCTGTCTGCTCTAAAAGATAACGCACATGCGGCGTGAATGGAAAACTATTTTTGCGCTCAAAAGTAGGCAATGATTTCGGGTCGGTCACTTAACACCCACTTCAGCGGCCACACAAACACCCTGACACACCCCATCTATAGCCCCACTTGTAGCCCCACTTGTAACCCCTTCTATGGGTAATGTCTATGCATATATGCTTTAAATTAATGACATCATAAATTAGCCTTAATTATTGTAATGAGCCCCCAAGTAACATTAATGAGGCGCCCACCCAGCCTGTGAGACACGGCCGCAGTCTGAGACAATTCAACTTAAAATGTTATTAATTTATGGCCCTGGCCATGTGTTAGGGCCAATTAGTGGCCGTCGCGTATTGTAGTGGGCGCGAAATTCAAGCAATTAAATGCACCTGATGACAGCGGCAATGGCAGAGGTGGCAGAAGGGGCACAGCGACAGAGACACATTAATCACACAAACACATAGAAAGAGAGAGAGAGAGAGAGAGAGAGAGAGAGAGACAGGTGCAGGGGTGCAGCATGGATTATGAAGGGTTGCAGGCCCAACCTCCCTCCCTCCCGACAGACACCAAGCAGCTGGAAGATCTCTTGGCTCTTCGGCCCTGATCTTCGGCCACATAAATCGCAGCCTTATCGAGGGAGCAGCAGTGGAGCAGCCCACAAATAAATTACACTGACCCAGCAATAAATTTCAAAATATATCAATGGAATTAGCCAGCAGCAGCCAGCAGCAAGCAAAGAAAAAAAATAAAGGAAGCAACAAGAAATTGTTTTCATTTGAATTTGGTATTGAGGCGGGAGGGTTGGCTTGGCTTGGGCTGGGGCTGTTGGTTAAGCAAACAAACAAACAAACAAACAACAATGAAACCAAGCAAACAGACAGACAGACAAGCAAAAAGCAAACAACAAGCGAGACGATGGCAGGCACTGGCACAGGCACAGGCATCCATGGACAGGGACAGGCTGCGGCGCGGCAAGTAAAAGGCCAAGGAAAAGTCCACGACGCACCCCGCACCCCGCACCGCGCCTTTCCCTTTTTTTTTATGCCAGCGCGCAAATGAAATTTTAATTTTTTCTCTTTTGCCTTTGCTGCCCACTTTTAATTCCTTCTGCTGCGCTCTTTGGACATTCATTTTTGCTCGCCTTTGCCTGCCAAGATGTGGCTTGAGGCATCCGCGGCGATTATGCACGGTAAATCATTTCGACATTTTCCCGTTCATAAGCACGTAATTTGACTTGATTTTTTGTAGCAGCCGCCGGCCATTTGGTTTATTGACTGCCCTGCCCGCCTTCAGCCAAGGGTCGTCGTCGTCGGCGTCGTCGTTGCCCTCCCAAGACCAAGTTGAGCCGCGTAGAAGTTGATCCTTGGAGTGTCTAGCAGGGGTGGTGGGGAGGGGTATGGGGGATGGAGGCATGACCACGACTTCGCATATAATTGCGGTTAATTAAGGCGATTTTTTAGGGCCGCGTCAAGTGAGCGTTAAAACAAATGGAAGGACAAACCCCACAGTGGAGGATGGGGCTGGGGCTGGGGCTGGGGCTGGGCACCCTGATGGATTTCGATAAGGAATGATCTACTAGCACTGTCCCCCTCCCCGCACCCCCCTGAACTTGGATTCACCTGCCTCTTCCCTGTCTTCCCTGTCTTCCCTGTCTTCTGCTTCCATTTGTTGGTGGTGTCTCTGCTGCTGCCGCTGCCACAAATAAAAAATTGATTATTAATGATGGAAAAAAGCGGGCCCAAAAAAGAAATTAATTATGGAAATGACTTGGCCTGTCTACCGGGAGGACATGCAACACCACAGCCCCAGCCCCAGCCCCAGCCCCGCACCTAATCGGCTTTTGTGGTTTGATTTATTTAAATTTCGGCAATGGAATTTTTTACCATTTTTTCCACGCACTTTTTTGCTTTTTTTTGGTGTGCATTCCGCTGGGCTCGTGTTCGAGTGGTTCGAGTGTTGTTGCCTTTCGCCCTCCCCCTGCCGCGCGCACCCCTGCCGCTTCAAGTAAATAACAATTTATTTTCATTAATTTGCGCCTTAACCCCTTGATGGCGGAACTTCATTAGGAATGCACGCGGCATAGACCATGGACTGCCCCGAATGCCGGATCCCAGTTGGGATGCGCGAAGCTCAACCCTTTCAACCCCCTCCAGCACTCTCTCTCTCTCTCTCTCACTCTGTGTAATTATTGCAATCTGTTCGATTTTGGGACACACTCAGACTGTCAGCAAGGGGGGTGGTGGGGGGGTAGCGCTGGCATTTTGCAATTTGGAAATGCAAATTAATTGCCACATGGCCCGGCTGGGAACGCACGGGGAGGGACAGGGGCTTCGAAGTGTTGCAAGGACTCTGCTCCATTAAAGTAAATTGTAATTGGTAATTCTGGTAATTCTGGTAATTCTCCATGTTGCTGCAGAGTCCTGCGGGTTGCTCCACAGGGTTGCTCCTGCCGTTGGACTTTCTTTTTATTTTTGTTTTATTTTTTTATTTATTCTCTTTTGCTTTGCTGTGTGCCAATATTAAAAGTCATAATTCAATTTTATTGCAAAATGTTTCAGGTGCCTTAATCATTTCTAATATCCTGCCTGGGACTGCCGCTGCCGCTGCCACTGCTTGACTCCCTGCTCTCGCACTGCTTGCCCTCCGCCTCTCGGCTGTACTTTTTGCCGCTTGGCTGATGCAGTGTCAGACGCTGCCTTCCGATGCCTTCCAAACCATAAATACTAATTTCACAGGCAATAAAGGCGCAACATTTGCCAGGAGTCGCGACTGTCTCACGTAATGCGAGTATTGCCATTTTGATTGCTGCCAGACATTTGCCAGCGATAACACAGATAACAGTTAATGGATGGAGAGGGAGAGGGAGAGGGAGAGGAGAGCGCGGAATGGACTGGCAATTTTTAATGGATTACGGCAGCTGCAAAGTAACGGTAGGTGGAGTGAGAGAAGGAGGAGGAGCAGCAAGAGAAGCAGCAGCAGCGGCAAGCAGGCAGCCTGAAGTTGATTTTGACAGCGGCCTTTGGCGGCCAGTGTTTAGTGTTCACAAATAGTTTCAGGCCCACTAATTAGAAGGGGGTGTGTGGGTGTGTGTTTACTCCCAGTTCCAATGCTTCGGCATACCCACATCAGTTGCAGCAGCCACAGTTCAAAGCGAATACCCCCCACCCCCCCAAAACTAGCCACTGGGCAGCAGCAGCAGCAGCAGCAGCAAACAGACAAACAAACGTAAGCAGAGGCAGAGGAGCGAGCAAACGGTGTTTCACTCAGAGACACGCACGCAGAAATGAGAAATGAGAGAGACGCGAGCTACGAGAGAGAGAGACGAGCTACTCTTGAGATCTAGCGCGTGGGCCAAGCACAACGAACTGCGGTTACTCTACACACTCGACGCACTCTCCACGTACACTCCAGCGCTGGCTCAAGGCTATGCAGAGCAGCAGGGCAGCGCATGGAGCAGGGCAGAGCAGCGCACGGCCGCTGTAACCCTTTGCTGGCGAGCAGCTTGGGCGCTGGACTCTCTTTGCATTGTTGCGGTTAGGGCAAGCGCTCGGGTGTGTGGATGTCTGTATGTGATTATACATAACGGTTCATTGCCTGGCAGAAGCAGCAGCAACATCTATAGCTGGAGCGGGGGGTGGAGGAGCAGGAGCAGGAGCAGGCATTCAGGCAACAACTCCGTCTAATCACTGTCACATGCAGGCGTCGCTTACGCATTCAAAGCGAAGCCGAGACAAAGGACAGCGGACAATGCAACTCTCACAGAGGAAGAGGGAGAAGGAGAAGGAGAGTGTGTGTGTGTGTGTGTGTGTGTGTGTGGGGCCAGTGGGCTGCTGTTAATTCGATTAATTACAACAATCAGCGGCATGTTTCATGTGGCAGCGACAGTTCGCTGCGTGTCCATGGGGGAGCTCTTGGCTGTTGGCCGTGTGTGTGGGTGGGTTGGGGACGCTTAACAAATTGCCCAATGCTAATGATGCGTCTGCACCGCCCATGCCCTGCCCCCGCCATCCCTGCCATCCCGCTGTCAGTGTGCCGCTGTGTGTGTGTGGCAAACAATCGAAGCATAATGACAATGATAGATTTGCCAATATCTGTCATGTTTATGAGCAAAACAAAGCGTGAACGCCGAAGGGTGGAGAGAGCAAGGAGAAAGCAAAGGGGCAGACGGGTGGGAAGGGTGGAATGAGCAGCGAAGAGAAAGAACAACGGGACATAATTGGATATAACATTTATACGCAATCATCGACAGATTGCAAAACGATTAAGCCAACCCTCGTCCACGTCCCCGTCCACGTCCAAGTCCTTGTGCCCTCGAGAAGAAAGTTCAGCGGAAAGAGAAGGAGCAAGAAAGAGACTCGTGGATGCCCTTACTCCAGCACGGATGGCTCTCCTTCTCGGTCGTAGTTTTTGTGGCTAATCACAAGGCACAAAGGAGCCAACCCTCCTGGAACAGGAACTGGAACTGGAACTGTAGCCAGAATCCAAATCTAATCAGCCAAGAAACGAAAACGAAAACGAAACGAAGGATGAATGCGGGTCCAGGGCCGGACAGTGGGCCCGTGGGCGCGTGGGCGTGGCACAGTTCATTTACTGTTCGTTCTTTCTGTTGTTGTTGTTGTTTGGCGGGGCTAAAAGCAGAAACAATCAACTTAATTTGGCGCCCGCTGAAAGCCCTGTGGCAGATAAATTAAGTCATTAGTTCGAGCCTTTGCCCGACTGCCTGCCCGACTGTCTGTCGTGGAAGAAACAGAAACTTTCCCCAGAGCTAAAGTGGAAAATAAATTGGCAAACGTTTGTTTTGAGATTAACCGCGATTAGAGCTGGGTTGGGTTGGGTTGCGTAGGCGGGGGCGGAGCATGGGGAATCGTAGCAAATGTTGCCATTATTTGATAAGCTCAAACATAGACATGGACTCTCGGCGGCGGCACCCAGCACCCAGCACCCCCAACCCACCTCCTGCCTGCCCATGTGTTTGTGTAAACAAATGGCAAATGCGAGAATAATCGTAGGAGATTAAAAAGTTTCATGCAGCCCGCACAAGCCAGAGAGGGAGACGGGGGTGCAGGGGGTGCGGGGGGAGCAGGGACCACGTTGAGGATGAGCTTGGGCTCGGAGCTGCTTTGACGCGAGACAAATGAGTGGCGCACGTGAAGCGCCCGTGTGTCCCCCAATCCCCGGGCCAAACTAATTTATGGCGCCGGCATACAAATTGCTTTCGGCTAACCAATACCCCGGCCAAGCCGCAGTCAGTGTCAGAGTCGGGGTACACGAGGGTTGGGTGGAGAGAGAGAGAGGCGCAACTAAGCCCCAAACTACACCCCCAGTGCCGGCAATTGAGTGAGCAAACTAACAAGTAATTAAGATGCACAGCAAAGGCCGACAAAGTTTCACTTCACTTGCCGCTGTCCAACACTACTTGGGGGCTTGCAACACTGCCACCTGTTACTGAGGACTGCAACCCAATTGCTTTGCCTCGTGCTCCATGGCAGGAACTAACTATGGCCATGATCTGTAACTCTATCAAAGTCCAGGAGGGAGTCAAAGCTTACATGAGCCAGGGGCCACATGCTGATCGATTTCTAAGCAATTTAACTTAGTTTCACCTAAACTGTTTCCAAGGCTGGGAGTCATGGGTGGGCGATTGCATCTGGCATACTGTTAGCCGTATTCGGTTTCCACTTTAGAAGCCTTCTGATGGTTGGCCTTTTGATGGTTTTGTGCTCCTCGCCGCAAAAGTTTTTAATTAAATCATGAGCAGTGCATTTGCCGCACACGTTGTAAACATTAGCCAAGGGTTAGAACTGCAACTACAGATGGGTGGTGGGTTGGTTGGTTGGTTGGTTGCATGGCTGTGGCGCAGACACTGAGCAAGACGAATAGCTGCACCAAAGTGGTGCCCCCTTGCACGATTGCAACGGTAGTTTGTCTGCATCAGATAGCACTCGCTGCCACAGCAAGCGAAAAAAAGCGCAACATCAGGGAGGCAGGAAGGGAGACATGAAGCAAGGAAGCGCCACGGCGACGCCTACTACAGCTCTGAACAGAGCGCTGTTAGCGCTGCTGTTAAGGCCGCTGTTAACTGCTCTGTTAACGCTCCCCCTTAAGCCACGCTCGGCCACTGGCACTGCTTTCTTTTTCCTTTTTGTATTTTTTCTTGGCGCTGCTGCTGCTGCTGCTGCTGCTGGGGATGGCACTGTTGGGCGCCTGGGGTGGGGCGTTACAGAAAGTGGGCGTTTACCAATTCGCACGTTGCTCTCTCGCTCTCGCTCTCCCTCTATCTCTCTCTCTCGCTCACACCCGACGAGAGGTGTTTGGCTCGCCTCTACTCAAGACGCCGACGACGTTGAAAACGAAGGCGCACACACGACAACGACAACGACAACGAGGACGACGACGATAAGGACGAGGACGAGGACGCTTCTTTGACATTTGGCCACTCCTACGTCTACACTTGCCCTTATGGCCCCCACCCACCCACTACCCACACCCAACACCCAACACCCAACGCCCAAAGGCAACCCCATCTTGACATGTGGGTCACAGGACACATTTCTGCTGCCACTGGCGGGACTGGAGCTGGGGCTGCTGGGGTGGTGCGGTTGGCTGTCCGCTGCTGCTGCTGCCTTGGAGCGACTTGATTGGCCTCTGGCCAGCCCGCGCAGTAAATGCCTCCAAATGCATTTTTAAGACATGCCCTGGGCTCGGCCTGTGCTCTAAAAGTACCGAAAATATGACAAGAATTTTGACTGAAAAACTGCAGCCGAATGTGCAGCAACTTGTGAGCGTTGTGTCTGCAGCATCGTGCAGCCTGCCTGCCTGCCTGCCTGCCTGCCTGCCTGCCTGCTGTGCTCCAAGTATTTCCCGAGTGGGATCGGTCATGCCGCTGAACTAATTTCCACAAAGCAATCCGAGCTGCTTGGAGTTATGCGCCTGAAGCCTGAGACCCGGCATGGTTTGGGAGGGTTAAGGGTTAAGGGCTAAGGCATGGCATTCCAGCTTTGAAGTTGACAGTTGTCGCATTACACAGGAGCAGGAAGGAGCAGCAAGGAGCAGCAAGGAGCAGCAAGGAGCAGGGGAGCCAAGGCAGCCGCAGCTTATACAAATTGTTTCTTATGCATATTTTCGCCCGTGCAACGTGCCACTGCTGCCACTGCCACTGCTGCCATAGCATCAGCTAAATTATGCCGAGTATTTGCGTAATTAAAACATGAAAAGAGTTTCCCTCGAAAACTCATTTAATTAAGCATGCGGCAGGATATCAGCGTGGCCGGGGGTCGGAGCACTCGTCAAGTGTCTTTTGAATGAATTAATTGCCACAGCCTCAGCCCGTTGTTGTCCCATTTAAGCGATTTCGCTCTCTCCCTCTCTCTGTTGGAGCTTATCAAAACATTTTACGCCATTCTTCTGTGCGCGGAATGATTGACAAGGCTGGAGTCCTGCCCGAGTGCTGGTGTCCTGCCCAGCCCATGCCGAATTGAAACATTATTTTTATAGATTTTCATGCAGACGACAACGCAAATGGGGGTGGCTGATAAGCCACTCGGAACAAAGAACATTTTCATAAGCATCATGCTGATTATGACACTAGGACAAAGACAAAGGACGAAGGACGAAGGCAACCCCGCAAGGAGCTGCTTGGGGAGGGGCAGCAGCAAAAGTGCTGATAAGAATAAGAAGGAGACTGAAACTGAAACTGAAACTATGCAACGTCCAACTTATGCCACAGATAGTGGGCCCCCAAGGGCACTTCCACTCCGCACTCACCCACCCCACCCCACCACACACATGTGTGTGTGTGTGTGTGCACAAAATCGAAATCTATAAATGACTTTTATTGTTATAGCCAGCGGCGGCGGCGGCGGCGGCTCCTTGTGCCCCAATATAATATATCCCGGAATCCGCATCCAATAAGACGGCAAACTTTGTGGCTGCCAGGCTGCCAGCTAGTCATATTCTCCTTCGTTGCTGAATATTGAAAAGATCCTATCCATGAGATACTATCGCCATGGCAAAGTTTTGCGGTCGTCGCAGACAAAAGACGCGCGTGTTCCCTTTTAAAGTTTCATTAATCAATGGCCTCAAATGGGAGTGGAATTGGTGTGTGTGGTGGGGGATGCCTCGATGGGTGGAAGTGGAAGTGGAAATGGAAGTGGAAGCCTCAATGGGAAGCCTGGATGGCTGTGTGCTAAAGCCGACTGGTGTGGCGTAACATTTTATTATTTCAATTGCGGAGTTTGGGCTTCAAAAATATGAAGCATCATTTATCAGCCTTCCCATTCCATTCCATTCCATTCCTCTTCGTTCCGCTCCGCACTGCTCCGCTCTGCTCTGCTCTGCTCTGGTGCGGTGTGCCTGGGATTGCCTGTCTGGGATGTGGATTCGGAATTGGCAACAACAATGCCGTGATTAATGGCCGTCAAAGCGAAAGAGTCAACAAATGTCAAGCGAATGCCAGCAGGCCCCGAAACTGCCGCCAAATCGCAATTGACAAAATCAGAGATTCGTGGCACTGCGCCGCTGTTTGGTGCTCGTACATTTTCGAGTATTACTCAAATTTATATCTTTTTACCCAAAACAACAACACTTCGGGCAAAGGAATGGAAGAGAATGTGCACTGCTGGCACACCGAATTCGGCCTGTGATAATTATCAAATTGGAATCCACACACACGCGTGGCTCAACACAGGCCTGCCCATGGTAGAATTACTAATAGGTAACGGATTCACCACAGTGCTTCTCATTCGAGGCCGGTAAATCTTGTCAGTCGTTTGCCAAACGTCGACGAAAGAGGTTGTGTAGCGCACGAATTTTTTCATTGTCTTCTTCTTCTTTTTCTTCATTGCTTACGAATGAAGGCGTAAGCGGAAGACAATGAAATTAAGTACTGTACATGCAAGTACTTTTTTATTTTGGATGTATTTTTTATTTTTAGAAATGAAAATGTCTGCAAAATATTGTTTGCTGTGCCGATCCAAAACTTAGCATGGAAGTATTTTAGCTCCATTATTTAGCTCATTTATTATCGAACATCTTTTCTTTGCTGTCAGCAGAAACAATAAAAACGAAGAGTGCAGAACGTAAAACGTTTGCTATCTGCTAGAGAGAGATAGCTTGCCTCTCTGAGAGCTGAGAGAGCGTGGTGAATAAGCTTATGGGCCTGCACTCAGCTGACGACGTTACCTATTAGTAATTCTACCATGGGCCTGCCTGCATCTCTCTTAAAATCTCTCTCTTACTTTTCGCATTTGCATGCATAAATATGCATGCAGAACAGCAACAACGATCAGCTCCAGTTCTCACTCTCTTCGCTCCAATAAGTAAGCAAAGACAACAACAACGCAGCAGAGTGCATAATCCGTTATGTTCTGTCTGTTAACGTTTGCTGAGAGCGTGGCTGAAGCTGTACAAGGTGGTGCATTCCCTTTCTCTCGAGCATACCAATGCAGTTGTATGTGCAAAGAATAAGCTAAGAAAAGAGAGCGCATTGCGGGAATGAACCATCTTATGTAGTTTCGTAATGGTCCCAGCCGAGTGTGCAGCGGCAGCACTGCAAAAGAGTAATGTAAGTACTTACTGAGAGAGAGAAGTCGAGTGTATGGTAGTAGATAAAAGAAGCTTCTTGCGGAAAGAGAGACACAACAGCGACGCAACGCGCTTAGCAAACGCAGGTAGAAAAATAAAAAGGTCAGCTTTGCCGTCCGCACGCTGAACGCATGTGCATACATGCATACACATGCAGGCACACGTACACCCGAAAGCTAAAGAACCGCAATTACGCCCAGCGCATTCTCTTATTCTCGCACTCTGAACATTTTGTGCCTAAAAAAGCCCACCAGATTTGCTGTTCGCTGTTCAAGCCTCCTCCCTCCCACAAATCTCCCTTTAAATGAGAACAACAATTGTTAATTAATTTTTTGAAATGTTTGTTAATTACATTTATTGTTTCGCTTTCTCTTTATCTTTCTGTTTTTGTTGTTTTTTCATATTTTCTTTTGTTTTATTTTATTTGTATTTTTTTGTTGGCTTTTTTGCGCTTCTTTAGTTTTGATTTCCTTCAATTGCCATCCTTTGTATTTTGTTGTTGTTGGTTTTTGTTATTGTTGCTGTCCATTCGTACACTCATACATTCGTACAATGCCGTAATACATATATGTATATGTAGATGTATGTATGTATGTAAGTTTATTGTATTTGATGTGTGTGTTTGTGTGTGTGTCTGTATAGGTCTAAGCGGGGGCTGTTTATGGGGCTGTTGGTCTCTTAAATATTTAGATATTTATATTTTGTTTTTGATTTAATTTTATGCTGCTCGAGCAATACGATACAAAAAAAGAGAAAAAAAAACCAGGAGCGGGCGAATTATTCACTTATTTCGTAAGGGTGGCTTTAAGATTACATTTTATCGTAGTTTATCTGCGTTATCGATAATCATAGATAGGTAGTATTGTTTATCGTTTATCGTTATCCGTTTTGGCAGCGCTTATCAATAACCCCGAAAGCTGCCGCTGCCGCTACTGCATTTAGATACATACATACATGGATACATTCATAGATTGATAGTACAATAGTGGTTTTTCCTTTGTTTTTTGTTTTCTTTTTCGTTTTGCTTATACACACACTTTGGTTTCTCCTGCTCCTCCTCCCACGCCCACTCGATCCGTGGATCTACATCCTTACACTCTAGATACATACTTTATATTTGCTAGTTCTGGGGAGGGGTGCGTGTGTGTTCCGCGACACACACACAGTGGACACTAACTATAGCCGATTATCGAATATTATTTAATTGGATGCGCGCACAAAAAAAAAATGTAATATGTAGGGATTAATAAATACAGTTGCTTGCTTTTTATAGATATATTGTAACTAGTTTCACTTGTTGGTTATCGGTTATACACATATTCTATATAGATACACAAATCTTTACATTCAACGCTAGTTTAGGTTTCGATTGCGGCTCTCTCTCTCTCTCGATTGGAGGACAACCCATCATCGACTCTGCACCACCTCGACTCTCCCACTCTGTCTGTCTGTCTGTCTGTCTGTGTGTCTCTCATGTCTATACATCTTTCGGTATCCGCTATGGTTAGCCTCGCACTAAACTAAACTTAAATAATAATCAACAATGTTGCTCTAACAGACTTAAAATGGAATCAGAACAAAAATCATATATGTATGTATGCATATGTAGATGTATGTATTTATGTATGTATTTATGTAATATCCTCCGCTCGTATGTTGTGTGTTTGTATAGTCGTATAGTCGTGTGCAGAGAATGTTTTGTTTTTCTATTTTGTTTCTTCAATATTTACACATTATCAAAAGTCAAAACGTTTTTGTTGCCAAGCCCCTCCCTCGGCATAGGCGCAGCATTGTGGCGAGATGCGGCGCGGCTGGATTTCTGTGTTCAATCGGTGGGGGCATAGAACCTGCCTGCCAGCCTGCCAGCCTGCCATTCCTCTCTTCCTTTTTGTATGCGTTCTTCTCTTGACTTTTTTGTTTTTTTGGCACTGCTTTGAATTTATTTTGGCACCGCACGCTTCGAGCGTGTAAAACTAAAATAATTATTACATATACACATATATCAATATGATGAGTTATGAATATGAATTATGAATACGAATATACCCATACGCAGTGGTACACACTCGGACACACAATAGAAATAAAAAATAAAAAAAAAATGCCAAAAAAAACATACTTCTAGTGTTCAACAGTTTTAGCAATTAAATTATGTACAGATCTTAAATAACGAAACGATTGCTCCGCCCCATATTCAGTTGGGGGGAAAAACTTAATTTGCAAGCCATTCAGCAAGTGATTGTTGTATGTGTGTTTGTGTGTTTGTGTGTGTGTGTGTGGCACAACTTAATCGAGTGAAAAAAACACTAGAAACTAGAACTCTAATTAAGCTTGAACTCAGTCAAAAAAAGCAAACCGAAGATTGAAGTATCGGACTCCACTCCATTCATTCGTCATTCCCTTATGCCCACATCCTGTGGCATCGTCTTCTCTTCTCCTATCTTCTGTTTTCTCTCTCTCTCTCTCTCGTTCAGTTGCGATTGTAAAACTTTCTTTGGTAGCGCTTGCAGCTGCTTCCCATGCTGCCAACGCCTCCGCCTGCTGCTCCTCCGCCGCCTGCTCCTGCTGCACCTCCAATGGATCCAGATGCTCCTCCTCCTCCTAGGCCCAGGCCCAGGCCCATAAGCTGCTGCTGATGCTGCTGCTGCTGCTGGTGTTGCTGCTGCTGCTGCTGCTGTTGCTGATGCTGCTGCTGTTGTTGTTGTTGGTGCAAGCCAAAGCCCGTGGCTCCGTAGAACTGCTGCTGGCCAGCAGCAGCAACACCCATTCCGGGCACACCCACTCCTCCCACTCCGACGACACCTGGTCCAACTCCGCCCATGCCCAGGGCTTTATTTTAGCTGGACGCCCCCAGCTGATTCTTCATGTGTGCAGCGGCGGCGGCGGCAGCTGCAGCGGCCGCAAACGGTGAACCGCCACCGGTGGGCGTCTGTGGTCCATTGTTGTTGTTGTGATCGCCCGGTGTGCGCGGACCATTGACCATGCCCACGCCCACGCCCACACCACCATTGGCCACGCCACCAGGTCCGCCGCCGAGCAGTCCGCCGGTGGCGCCCGCTGCACCAGCAGCGCCAGTGGGCGAGCCCTGGCCCAGCGAGGAGACGTGGCGCTTCAGCATCGGATGATTGGCCATCGAGGCGAAGACCAGCCGCTCCTCATAGTCGTACTCGCAGAGTATTTTGTTCTCGCACAAATAGAAGCGATCGCCCACGCAGAACCTGCAACGAGAGCGAAAAGAGAGGCGGAAAAAGGCGGTTAGAGCAAAAGATGCAACAAAAGGACAGGCAAAGGGGGCAGGAGGGGGCAGGCGGAGCAGGCAGCAGGCGGCAGGAAGTGGAAACGATTTTTCCACACGCTTAAGCAAGGAGAAACCAGAAGGAACAGCAGCAAAAAAGAAAGGACTCAAAGCAAGAGGCAGGAGCCAGTGAAGCCGGAGACAAAGATGACAATTGACAGCGGCTGAGCGTCGGCTGAAAGGTAACTCCAGGTACTCTCTCTCCCTCTCTGCCTCTCTGCCTCTCTCTGTGTGTGTTGTGCAGCACTGGAAACAAGAGCAAATCAAACGAAGAAGCAGCTAGAAACGAGAGAGGGAGAAACAGAGACAACCAACAGCCAGGCAGGCAGGACTATGACCAGTAGCAGCAGCACGAAGCACAAGCACGAAGGAAGTCAGATAAGCATTTGAAAATGTCGCTCCGCTGTCAGCAACAGTTGGTGGTGTGGGTGTGTGGTGTGGGGTGTGGGCTCTCGGTCTCCGGTTTACTAAAGCGCGGCAGTGGAGTGCATTCAGCCAACTGCAAATGAAGTTGCTACGAGCGGGGCCGGCCCCCGCCCCCAACTCCCTGAAGCCCTTTGTCAAAATATTTGTGTTAGCACCTGTACTGGACCTGGACCGAACACGCCCACGCGAATAGCGCAAGAGAAAGAGAGAGAGAGAGAGAGACAGAGAGAGTGCTCGCATTACAAACATTAAAAACGTCGCTAGGTGGCGCCATTAGGCCAGGGCGAAACGGCAGACAAAAGCAGACGAAAGAATGCCCTGAAGGAGCGACGCTGCGGTAGGAGCTGGACTTTCTGGATGCCTAGATGGATGCATGGCTAAACAGTTGAGAATACTTCTGTGATTCGATCCAATCAGTTCTTCCCTCTCAGAGAGAGAGAGAGGGCGAGCTGCAATCAGCGATCTCTTTGATTCGGCATCTGCATCAGAGCACACAGAATGTCCTTCCTGCCGCTGCCGCTGCCTGCCACTGTCCTGGCCACATAAAAAACGTTTAAAGTTTGACAAGTACATGGTGTGCCCTAGCCCCAGTACCAGCGGGAGGGGTGCCAGGGGAGTGGGTAACTGACACTGGCTCCTGCAGCCGCCTGTGTGTGTGTGGAGTGAAATCAGCTTACAGCAGGACTTACAGCGGATATGAAATTTGGCTTTTGATTTACGTCAACATTTTTTTGGTTTGCCTGCTGCTGGTCGCTCGAAGCTCCGGCACCCAAATCGATTGATGGGCAGCGGGAGTGGGCTGTGGGCGGTGGGCGGTGGGCGTGGTGCCCATGTGTGTGTGCGCTCCAAAAAAAGAGAAAATGCTTTGTTTATCTACCAAAAATATACACAAAAAATAATCTACGAAAACGAGTCAACAAAGTGGAAAGTTTTGGTCTTATTTTCGTGCTGGCTGGCTGGCTGGCTGGCGGCGCACCTGTGACATGGCCACAGAGGGAGAGAGGGAGAGCGGGAGAGGAGTACGGGATATGGCGACATCGACGAGGACGAGTTGATAAGTGAGTCCTGGAGTCTGTGTGTGCTCGCACATCCGGGCAGTCGCAGGACCAAAAGGAGGCAACAAATTGTCAACAGGAAATACAGAAAGCAAAAGAAAGCAACAAAAAATATGACGAAAGATTTGACTTGGCCCCTCAGGAGGCAGGAAGGAGCAGCAGCAGCAGCAGCAGCAGCAGGGGGGCTGGGGGGAATCGTCGAATGCTGACGACAGGAAATTATGCAAACCTCACCTCACTGCGGCAGTGCATCCTGCAACCAAACAGCCAAACAGCAACAGCAACAGGAAGCAAACGGACGAATCCAACTCTGCGGCAACAAAAAAATAAAACTCTCTTTTTTGTTGTGTGTTGCCCGCATTTTAAATGTGGCAGCAACAGAAGCAGCAGTGGCAGTGGCAGTGGCAGTGGCAGTACTCTGCCACAGAGATTCAGAATCAGAGTTCCGAGTCCCGAGTCCGCTGGTTGCAAGTCGCCCGCTGGCCATTGCGTGGACACGCCTCAATGGATTTTTTCGGCAATTGAATTAATTTACGTGAAAAATTGATTAGCCAGCGGACAGCGGGCTGCAGGATCTGTACGGTTCCAGATCAATCCACGAGACGCAGGTGGCGCGTAGCAGGAGGCATGCGGCATGCGGCATGCGGCAGGATCAGGGTTCGTTGCACTCCAAGGATGGGGCGGGCAGGGCGGTAGGCACGGCGACTCCTGTTACATTTTTAAAGTCAATTTTCGACAATGCGAAAACAAAGGCGACACGGACGGGGCGCACTATGGCTGGGGGTGCGGCAGGGGGTGGGCTGGAGACGATTCTCACAATATGCCAATATGTTTTAACATTTATTTCAATATTTTTGTTGGTGCCCAGCGATGCCGATGCCGATACCGGTGCCGTGTGGCGGCATTTTTAATATTTAATGCTGCCGAAACCCCACGCATACCCCCCCCCCACACACCCAACCCCTGCCCCTTGCTGTTGCACAATCACGGAGCATATGTGCACCCTCATTATTAATGCAAAAGATGCCCGTGGAAGGACCCGCAAACAAAGAGAGCGAAAAATATTGACCAAAAGGAACAGAATCGAGACGCTGCCTACCAGCACCCCGCCCCCCGCCCACCGCCCACTGCCTTAAAGCTCTCTCCAGAGTGACATTTCACGAATTGGCCAGAACCAATAAAATATCCAAAGCGAAATATGCATGGGAATGGCCCTGAATGGCACCCGAAAGGGTTTGGCACACCCAAAACCCCCCACACGGAATGGGTTTTAGGGCAGAATTTATGCGGTTTTCATAGAAAATCAACGACACTAAAGGGTCGCCCCAGCCCCCCCCCCGGCAGCTGCTTGTAAACGATGGCAATTTGCTGGGCATTGTTGCATGCATAATGGCCAAGACGTCAAGTGGCAAGATTAAAAGAAAAGGAGAAGGGCTCTGCAGGGGGAGGGGGGGTGGATCGACTGACTCACCGATGATTGCACTGCTGACAGGCAAAGCATTCCAAATGATAGACATTGGTGCGGGCGCGCATAACCATCTCGAAGGCGGGTATAACCTTGTTGCAGGCGGCACAGTAGCCCGTGTTGCCAAATAATCTACAAAGACACAAACAAAATATCGTTGTAAGTAGAGTTTTGAGCACTTGCCACACCTGCCACAGCATTTACCTTAAATAATCACGCTTGCAGAGCATTAGATTGCCCTTCGTGTAGAGGGTGGAGCCCACCTCGCCCAGTCGGCAGTCGCAGCAGCCGCACTTGAGGCAATCCTCGTGCCACAGCATGTCGAGGGCGCGCAGCAGGTAACGGTCCTGTATGTGCTTGCCGCAACCGGCGCATAGTTGGCTGCCGTTGTTGTTGTTGTTGTTGTTATTGGCCGCCGCCGCAATGCTTTGCACATTGCTGTTGCTGTTGTTGTTGCCATTGTTGCCACCGCCGTTGCAGCCGTTGTTTGTGTTGTTGTTGCTGTTGCTGTTGGCATTCTGTTGGCCCACATTGTTGCCACTGTTGTTGTTGTTGTTGTTGCTGTTCATGCTGGCGGCCTGCTGCTGCTGCTGCTGCTGCTGCTGCTGTCCGGATTGCTGCTGTTGATTCGATGAGAGCCCGACGAGTCCGGGTTCTGTTTTGGTAATATCCATAGTCATCATCTGCCAGAATGAAAGGGAGTGCAAAATGAATTGGCATCATTCAGTAATCAAAGCAAACATTTCATATTTTATGTACATCAACACCGAAAACATGATTCTCTATCGCTATCTGCGTCCAATAACTCTCCATGAGCGCCATTCGTGACACCGAGGGCGCCGGGGAGCGTGCCAATGGCAGTGGGGGCGGCGCATCGAACAAATATTGCAGCGGCAATGGCAAACGCCGGCCGCTGCGTGCCGCACTTGGATGCCTGCCGTGGTGTGGCACAAAGAACTCATCGATATTCTGCATAGTTATGTGACGCGCAGCGCCCCGCTTGGGCGTTGAGCTTGGCAGATTCTTAAAAGAATTCATTTTCGAATTTTCCTTAATTCTCATTGAAATTGCCGCAGCACGCCGATCTTTTTTTATAACGGAACCTGACAGACAGTGTGACCGCGAAATGATCGATGAAACATACCGTCAGAGCCTCGAAAATATACCGAAATATACCGTAACATAAACCGTAAATCTTAAATCATTTTCCTCGATTTTGATGTTCTAATTGATATTACCAGCTAGTTCGAAGTCTCCGCGCTTAAACTATAATTGTATCCTATTTATCAGTCTAATTTCTACAAGATTGGTTAGTTCACACGACTTCTTATGGAATGTTTACGAATTAATTTATAAACAAAAATAGCATAAACGTTAAGTGAGTGGGAATGGATTGCTACGTTTTCGACAATCGTTTGCCGTGCAGGTGGCGCTAGTGAGCGGTGCATTGCCTACTTTTGAGCGACGCCACGAAATTCGCCACTTAAAGTCTTCCCAGCAGAGCAGCTTCTTGCCGTTCCCATTTCTTAGGGGCGGAAAAGAAAACAAAAAAGAATTCTGTAGACACTTTGGGCTCGTCCGGGAGTTGAACCCGGGACCTCTCGCACCCGAAGCGAGAATCATACCACTAGACCAACGAGCCGGGCTGGAGCCCCCCTCCACATTTATTCAATAAAAGTGCTTGCCCACGCGGTCGCACATTTCTATTTATAGCATTTTTTGCAATCGTTGCCAGGTGAGCGATCGTTAACTTCTAACTTGAGTTCTGTTTTGAGCGCCCCCGCCCCCGCCACCGCTCGACACTTGTTCTGAATCACTGCTCTAGCTATCCCTCTCTCGCACGCGCACTCCCTAGGGGCATGTGTGGAGTGGTGTGAGTGCGCCTGTAGAGCCGCCTCTTTAGCTCAGTGGTAGAGCACTGGTCTCGTAAACCAGGGGTCGTGAGTTCAAACCTCACAGGAGGCAGGAAAAAGATCCTCCATCCGGGATTTTCTTCTCTTTTTCTTTTTTCCCTCTTCTTTCATTTCGTTGTTCTTATTTTTTCAACTTCTTTCATTTGTTAGCAAGCTCAAACATATCCGTGTGCAGGGACGGCCGCTGCTGCTGCCCGATAAGATGCCCAAAAAAAAACAAAATCCCAAAAGCCGCATTCCGCACGAAAGCCAGCAACAAATCAATGTAAACAAAGGCACACACACACACACACACACACACACACACACAGAAACGATTTAAAATAACGAAATTTATGACAAATTGGCGTTGAGCGCTTGCCCCTGGCCCTGCCACTAAATAGTTTCTTGCATCGGCTGGCAGTGGCTGGGAAAACCCTAAAATATGCATATTTTCCATGTACATATGTACCTCCCCCCCCCACCAACCCGTACCCACAGTCGACGGACACAATGTGTGGCGGCGGCTGTCTGGTGGCTCTGGGCTCTGGGCTCTGGGCTCTGCCCTCCGCTGATTGCCCTCGTCCGGTCTAGTGTGTGTGTGTGTGTGAGTGTGGCCAGAGCCTGGGAATGGGACAAATGGCTCGCATTAAGCCCTGCGCCATGTAGCACCAACTGTGACCTCGAGGCAGAGCGGGCCGAGGAGGAGGAGGAGTTGCAGCACCCACCACAGCTGCTGGAAATGACTTTAATTAGACGTTTTTCCCCTCCTGGAACTCCCCCCCCAGTGGATCCATCGGTGGATGGATCGAGTGTTCTCCTCGTGCCTCGCCGCTTCGTGGGGCGGGCGGGTTGTGCGACTCATAAAAATTCAATCAAATCAATTTATGTAAATTTAACGCGACGTTTCAAACAATAACAGGACATGGCAGGCCAGGGCAGTGCAGTCCTTGTCTGTGTCCACTCAATTGTTGGCCAGTTGCATGCAACAGAGGAGCGTGCAGCAGCGGGGCAGGGAGGGGCACAGCCGCCTGCATTGTTATTTAGTTTAGAATGAAATGAAATTGAATGCTAAATGCCGCGGCAAGCGGCAGCATCGCCCGGCGCTCGTTTTCCATATTAGATTTTCATTGCATGTGGCGCTGCTCCCCTCTCTCCCCCTCTCCCTCCACCTCTCTCTGTGCTCCACTCATTGCGGATTCATAGTTTTTGAGTGCGCGCCCCCGTCAATTAATTTATGCATTACATTTGGCGAGCATTTTGCGCCAAAAATGCTTTTCAATTTGCATGCAACTTGCGATGCTGCGATGCAATGACGCGATAGGCCGGCCTCTCCCTCTCTCTCCTCCTCCCTCTCTCTGTGTGTGTGCTGGCAGTTTTGATTGATGGACTGATTGACGGACGCTGGACGCTGGACTCCAACTGTTGTCTAATTAGTTTAGTTTCAGCTTTCAATGGGAGCTGCCACAAACTCATTCGCGTAATTCTACACCCAACACTGCCCCCCTGCACCTTCCCCCTTTGTGGCAGCCCTTCCGCTTGCTTCGTGGCCCCAAACTAATTGCGCGACCAACGACACTCATTAAAGCCAATCAATATTCAAATTTCACGTGCGGCAGAAGAGGCCAGAGGCAAGAGGCAGGAGGCAAGAGGCAACCAGCGTATTCCGGTCAGTGCTTGCCCCCGCACTCTGCCTCCTCCCCCCACCCACCCACACACAGCCATCTTTTGTGGCGTTTTCACAGTTTAGTTTTCTAAGTGAAGGCTTGGGGCATGCGGCGTTTCGTTACGATTTTGATCCGTTCCGTTCCGGACGAGCCAACGCTGGCTCCACCTCCACCTCCACTCTCTCCATCTCCCTCTCTCTCCCTCCCTCTCCCTGTACTTATTATGCATATGCATGTGACCCCAAGTTTGTCGCAACTTAAACCCTTTTTAACCCCGATGCCAGGCATGCGGCATGTGGCATGGAAATTACACGTTTGCACGCAAGTTAACGGAAGTTACTTTGGTTACCTGTGTGCCACATGGGGCACATGGCATTGCCTCCACTCAGAACTTCAGTTGATTTCTGCGGTCGCTCGCTTTATGTTTATGGTTTATTTATTTGGTCTCTTTCGCTTGCTGCCATTTTGTGTCATGTTTTATGCAGCAACCCCCACCCCCACCCCTGCCACCCCTGCCCGCCCTGCAGCTGTAGGGCTGGGGCAAGCCTTGGCCAAGTCAAGAGCGCATTTAATGACACTAATTAGTGGTTGCAGCAGCTCCTCCTCACGTGACAAGCGCTTTGCAACCCTCAGAGCTCCACCCTCCACCCTCCACCCCTTAAGCTGCTGGGCTTCAAATCACAGTGCCCCCCGCTGCAACCCTTAATTGGTAATTAATTTATTTTGCATAATTTTTGGCGCTGTGCAACATTCTGTGGCTGACAGCAGCATGCAGTGGATGGGGCATGCCGCATGAGGGGCACGCTGCGTATATTTACTTTTTGGGGCGACTGTGGAGGGGCGGCTGGCGGCCAGCGGGTGGCCAGCGGTCGAAAGGTGTCAAAAAGTGCGAATTAAGTGCGAATAAACGTGCTGAGCGTGCAACGTGTGGCAACAACAGCAGAGAGACAGTAAGCCACGCCCCCGTGTGTGTGTGTGTGTGTGTGTGTGTGCCTGTGTCGTGCCCCACCTGCCACCTGTCTCGCATTTTGCGTACATTTCCAACGCAGGCACGAAAAATAAATGTAAATTTAATTTGCACACGCAGCAGCAGCGGCGGGTTCCGCGGGGGTGGACAGCAATTTATAATCAAATTATGAATGCAGCAGCAGCAGCAGCAGCAGCAGCAGCGGGAAAACACACTTGCCACATGCCGGAATGCATGAGGAGATTCTCTTTGTGGGCTCAGCCATCCGCAGTCCGCAGTCCTCCTCTTGGGCAGCTTCTGCTCCTCCTTTTTGGTTCCTCCTTTCCGGTGATCTGGGCAAATCTTTGGCTTGATTTGTGCCGGGCTTAAAGTGAGGTCAAACCACTTTAAATGGAAATTGTGATGCCTCGCCCACAGCCCACAGCCCACGCTTGGCATGCCATTCCATGCGCAATGTCCTTTGGCCATGCAAGGCTTCCTCCTGTCGCTCCCGCTGCTGGCCGCCTCGTTTTCTTCCTCTTCTTGTAGCAAAAGTTGTCGTGAAGCAACAACAATGAGAACCCTACCCCTCCCCCCCCCACCCCACAAGTCAAGTACGCGACATGAAAACTAAAACAAAGCCAAGTGGAAAACGAGAGGAAAAATTAAAATAAAATAGAAGCACAAAAAAATGCACAAAAACAAGAAAACAATCAAAATTCATTTTTAATTTTTATGCCATAAAAATGCAGAAACGACAAAGCAGGGAGCGGGGGGGGAGTGGTACTAAGGACCAAGGAACACAAAAACTGGTCACCAAAAGCCGGCACGAAACGGAGCGCCTGGACAGCAGCTGGAAGACGGCAGAGGCAGAGGGAGAGGGACAGGGCGAGGACGAGGTCGAGGGACATGTTGCGCAACGAGGCAACAAAAAGTTGAGCCCCCACCCTAGAAACGGGGCAGGAGGGGCAGCGGGAGGGACGCTGGCATGTAACGGCTGGGACATGTTTTATGCTCATTTTTATGCGCGACTTTTGTTTGTTTTTTCTTGGGTTTTCTGTTAGAAAAGTTTGCTCAACGGTTGCCACATCACTCGTGCCCCGCCAAGTGGCACTGGCCGTTGGAGGCAACAATTAAATTTCCATTGCCTCTAATTATGGCCTGCTACGTCCTGCAAATGTCCTTAAACGGCCATAAATACCAATCAAAATCAAATGCACACGCAATGGATTGTCAGGGTGAAGGGGGGGGGGAGTGGCAAGCCGAGTGGGGGGCAACTGGCATTGACAGCAATTGACGTGCACCCAGCACCCACCCTGCAGCAGCAGCAGCAGCAGAATATTCCCCCAAACCGCTTCCATCCAGAAGGATGTGAAGAGGCCTTCAACTGCTCGTGCCGCGCGTCATGCGGCAGCGCGCCTCAGTCTGAAATCGATCAACAAATCGATAGAATTATCGATACATTAGCCATCGAAATGTTTGAAATATTTGCTTAAGGCCAAAGTTCATCCTTGACGCTTTGTCGCCTGTGCTTCCACTTTCGATTACGCTTTTTCGACTGCAACTCCGATTGCGATGGTGGTGCCAAGTGGCAAGTTGAGTGGGCCCAAACACACACATTCCAGGCAGCTTCTGGCATTGACTCTGCCACTGCCTCTCGCTCCACCGCTCTGCTGCTGCTGCTGCTGCTGCTGCTGCTGCTGCTGCTGCTGCTGCTGCTGCTGCTGCTGCTGCTGCTGCTGCTGCTGCTGCTGTGTGATTTATGCCCCATGTTGCTGCCACAGTTGTGTGCGCTGCTTGCTGTTGGCTGCCACTTCTATTGGTGTTTATGGTGTGGCAAATGGGTGGCGGCATATGGACGCGGCACGGCCCGTAGTTATTCTCGTTATTTGTTAATCCATTTGTTGGACATTTTTTGATTTGCTCTTTGGCTGTTGCCCCTTCTGAGACATCCCAAGTGAGATTTATGCCACACAGCACCCTGCCCTGTCAGCGACACATTGCGCTCTTCTGTTTGTTTGCTGACTGCGTGGATGTAATCCCAGTCCCAGTCCCAGTCACAATCCAAGCACCAAATCCTATTCCTAGTCCTGTTCCTATTCCTTTTCCCATTCGAATTCCATTTCAACTTTTACGTTGCCCCTGCCACAGTTTCCTCCTCCCCAACATTCTGCCTCTCGATTGGACACGATGTACGACATGGAAGTGGAATTTTTATTAAGTTGTTTTGTGCCTTGTGTCGTTTTGTGCTGTTATTTCTTTCTGCTTAAACAATTACGACAAATTGCGCTTTTATGGACTGCCAGAGAACAGAGTGCCAGAGTGGCTGCCACAGGGGGGCAGGGAGGCAGGGAGGGGAGCACACAGGATGACACGCACTCGTCAATGTGCAAAGCCCACAGCGCTAATATCCGATCGACGCTCAGGCAGCGATCACTCCGGGGTGCAGTGCAGTGGGGCAGTGGCAGTGGCACGCTGCACGTTCCACGCTGCATGCTGCACCATGAAGCGGCGTTAATTAGGCGAAAGCATCCGCCAAGCAGGTCAGAGCAGCAGCGTCGCAGCAGACAGACCCAAGGAGATTATCCGCGAGGCAAAAGATGCAGTAATCGATCAGTTATCGATCAGTTATCGAACAGCAATCGATACATTCATCGAAAAATGAATAATTTGCGCTTCGATGTCGCTTTTAGTTGACTCTTTGAACGATCTTTGACGCTCAGCCTTGCATTTTTCTGCTCAGCTCTCGATATTTCGAAGTAAGCCCCTCCCCATTCGTGGTATGTAACCCCCCCTCCCCGCCCATTTGCAGCCCCATCTGACAGTTTCAATTAGGCTTTAACACTCTGCTCCGTTTCGGACTTCAGACTTCAGACTTGAGAGACTGCGGAGACTGCGGAGACTGCGAGACTCCGGAATTGGAACTGAAGTTGAAGCTGAAGCTGAAGCTGAACGATGGCAATGGCTCTCTCGTTGCCGTCTCCGTCTCTCAAGTGGCTGGCAATTACGTTCAATTAACTTGGCCATAATGGTAACGGATGCTGCTGCTTCGGCTGCCACTGCTGCTGGCTCCATGGAGTTGCTTGCCTCCAAATGCGTGGCGATTGTAATTAAACGATGGAGATGGCAAACGATGGCTGCCTGGCTGGCTGGCTGCATTGCTGCCTCTTGCTGCTGCCTGAGATTCCAACTTCACATTGCATTCACTGCGAGTGGACTCCATTCGACTGAGTTAACTGCCGGCATGCCACCTAATCATAAATGATACCAAAAGGAAATGCTCTTCAAGGCAGCATCACGATCAGCACCTGCTGCTGCTGCTGCTGCTGCTGCTGCTGCTGGACTCCACACTGGCCTCTCCGCAGCCACTAATTACATTGATTCTTAGACGATTGCAATGGAGCACTGCCACCGTCTCTGACTCTGACTCTTGGGGGCACAGTTGGAGTCAGCAGCAACGTCAACGTCAACTTAATTAATTGTGCGTCCGGCCGTACTCCCGTTTCACCCGCCTCCTCTCTCGCTCTCGATCTCTCGCTCTTCTGTCTTGACTCGCAGACACAACTCGTTTCTCGCTTCACTCGCTTCCATTCCATTTCGCTGCAATTTGATTCGACTTCAAGTCTGATTCCGATTCCGATTCCGATCCGACGATCGACAGAGTCGCAGCTAATTTTGTGGAAAACACATTAATTAGCGCACAAATAAGCGAGTGAGCGGAGTGCAGTTTGCAGTTGACTTTGGCCAGAGCTTAAGCAGCGAGCAGTAGCAGAACTTTCTGTCTGTCTGTCTGTCTGTCTGTCTGAATGAAGATGTTGAGCCAGAGAAAGAGCTGATTGGTTGTCCAGGCCAAAATACATTTATTTGAGATTATAGGAGTGAGAATCGCTTCTGTGGCTGCTCATATTGTAAATAATCGATAAGCTATCGATAAGTAATCGATTTTGAATACGATTTACTTGCAGTGATCGATAAGTAATCGAAGAGTAATTCATTTCGATCCTTGAACTGCAGCAACCAGTGATTAATTTCCGTAATTCGTTTGCGCCTGATGCCTGCTCTTTCGCCTAGCTGCTCACATTAATTAATCGACATAAAGCACAATCAAAGATAAAGCTAAAGGGCAAGGGGAAGGCAGTTGAAGCAGCGAGAAGGTGGAAGGTGGAAGGTGGGGGAGCTACTCGTACTGGCGGTGGGCTCTATTGTTGCTGCCACTTGTATTGTTGTTGCAGAACTGTGTCAATTGTTGTTTGATCAGCACTCGGCGACAGAGTGGCGCATTGTACACACTGAGTGCCTGTACAGATGTGTGTCATGCCAGGCGCGATGATAATAATTGATGATTTAATTTGTGTTTGTGTTTGAAGACGAAGATAAAAGGAGATGAGATGTCCACTGCCTCCACCCCTTCGACCACTCATCCGCTCCATCCACTTCGACCACACGCACAAGAGGCGGAAGGTAGCGATAAAGTTGGAGGTGGAGCAGCAGCAGCAGCAGCAGCAGCAGCATTACAGTTAATTACATTTACGAATCGAATCGAAAATTACAGACACATTAAATAACGGCTAGCTGGCAGGAGCAGAAGCAACCAGGCGGCACCACCATCATCATCATCATCATCCTGCACTCGTGAGTGGCATCAGTGGCATCCTCTCCACAACCCACAAACATCTCTGAACATTTTGCAATATCATTAATAACAGAGGGAAGAACAGAGAGAGAGAGAGAGAGAGAGAGAGAGAGAGAGAGAGAGAGAGTACTGGCACTGCAATTTAAGTATTAATCGGTGGACAGCGAGAGAGAGAGAGAGAGGGGGGGAAAAGGCAAAGACATATTTACATAACGATTTTATGCAGTGCCGCCTCATAAAACGATTTACTGCTCGCTGTCCTGCCATGGTCGACTTTTGTATGTGCTGCACTTAACAGAGTAGCGAGTGACTAGCAGCGAGTAACTAGCAGCGAGTAGCGAGTAGCAAATAGCGAGTAACGAGTAGCGTGAAAATGTGCTTTATTTTTGTGTTCAATTACATTTGTAAGCCCCCAAAAAGCGAAGCTACCTTTGGCTCACGCAAAGAGTGGCCATCGAAAATGCATCGATGCCAGTCTTTCACTCTCCTGCTCTTTCGTGCCGTTGCATCCGCCTTCTCCGTGTGTGTGTGTGTGTGTGTGTGTGTCTCGTCCCTTCTTTCCACCTTTTCCTTCTGCACAGCTGAGCACGAACCGTTTTATCAGCACGTTTACACCATATTTACTTCATTTTAATAAAATTTCATGTGATTTTAAACGTGCAACGTTCCAACGGATGGCCATGGCGATGTCTGCAGATGAAAAGCGGCTGCTGCTGCTGCTGCACCACGTGTGGATGTGTGTGTGTGTGTGCTATGCCTTCATCGCTGTGTGCATGGGATGTATGGATGGGTTAAAAATGCACAATTGCTCATTCAAATGGAAATTATTTACACATTGGACACTGATTTACTTGATGGGGCAGCAGGCAGGCAGGCAGGCAGGCTGCAGGCTGGCTGGCAGCAGCAAAAACTGCTGCCAATGTCAGGCACTTGGCTTTGTATACAGGGACAGTGGCGTCGCAAATCCCCGCTCACGTGCTTGACTATTTGTCGGTACGCCACTGTCGCTGCGCACGGCAGAGAGGCAGAGCGAGCGCCAGAGCGAGAGAGTGCGAGAGTGCGAGAGAGAGAGAGTGAGAGAGTGAGAGCGGGGTTTATCGTCGGTTTATTAATATCCTTTCTGCTTGGTTATGTTTTATATGAAATTACTCAAGTGCAATCGACTGTGTTTACGCCGGGGTTTACTCTCTCTCTCTCTCTCTCTCTCTCTCTCCCTCTCTGTCTTACTCTTTCTAGCGGTTCTGTTTTTCGCGTTTTTTATTCAAATTCGGTTTGCATTTCTTTCCGCATTTTTTTGCGCTTTGCATTGCCCCAATGTGTGCTTGCTCCCCCTCCGACCCGCGTGCTTTATTGTTGTTTTTAATTATCATATGCACACGAATTGCCGTGCATATGTCCGTCCCTCTGGTATGTCTCTCCTTCCAGCTGTATGTACATACATATGTATGTATGTATGTTTGTGCATGTTTTATGCCGCCATTGCGCGGCTGTTAATTTAATTTCGCAATTATTTGCAATGACGTTTAATCGAAATTTGAATATTGTTTATTTGAGCATGAAAAATATGCCAAAAGCAGCGCAGCAGCAACAGATACGCCAACAGCTGTACTGCGGTGAGACTCGACGCTCTGTTAAATTAACAGCAGATCAGTGCGCTGTTAGCGTACCGTTTCTGCCTAGAGCAGAGCGCTCTTCGTAATGTGTAACATAACAGAATCCCCGAAAAAGAGCGTAACAGCGTGGTGCGTATGTACATTTGTATGTTAGAGAGGGGGGGCGGCTTCTGTAAGCTGTAATTTCCCTTAAAGCGTTGGCGGTGCAGAGATCACATTACAGCTCTGTTATCTTCTATTATTTTCTGCTGTCAACGACCTGTAAACTGCCTGAGCCAAGCCGGCGGGTGCTGCCTGAAAACTTTTCCTGCATGTAAATCCTAACAGCGCTCTGTTGTGTCTGCTTTTGTTGTTGCTCTACTCTCGATCGCAGCACAAACATATTTTCCACATTAAAATCCAACGCTAATTGACAGAAAAACACTTTAAATACAAATCTAAGCAGAATTGCCGGCCAATCGGTTTGCTCTTTAATTGCATTGAATACAAATTAAGTGTATGGATTGTTGATTGTTGGATAATTAATGATTGAACAAACGGCGATTCGCCGTCGCGTCGCGTCGAGGCAGGCAGGCGCAGTCGCAGTCGCAGGCAGATCGTTAAACAATCAACAAAACGGCAAAAACGACAACAAAATGACAATTAATTGAATATCATTTTTATGGAATTAACATTCAAATGTAGCGAAATAGCAAGGGGCAGGAGGAGGAAGAGGAGCTGCACATGTCACGACATTTTGTTGTTCATTGTGGGGGCATAAACGACTCAAAGAATACACTAACAGGGCAGCCAGGAGCAGGGATTCTTATGCTCTCCTGCAAGCTGAAAGTCTCCACAAAGCAGTTCAAGCAGTTCAAATGTTAGGCATGCCCCGCTCAACGCCTCTGCCATCATTGCCATCTTCATTGGTTATCATAAAAGCGGCGGCGACACTCATAACATTTAGCCATTGTGCGCGGCATTCACCTCCTAACAGCGATTCAATTAACAGCAAAACAGAAAAAAAATCACAGAAAGGCGAAATAAATAAAATAATTGGCAATAAAAATACAATTTGCACGATCATATACGATTTTGTCGATGTAATTGGCTAACAAACTAAACGAATGAATGGCTGAATGAGCGAATGACTGACTGACTGACTGACTGACTGATGGATGCAACGATTCAACGCCTCAGTGACCAAATGAGGCACTAAGAATAGTCGAAAGAGATGGCAATACGACTGCGCTGATATTTGTATGGGAAATGAGAGAGACAGAGAGAGATCTGAGGATCGTTTAGGGATCCCCCCACACTTAACCCTGCAGGGCTGTCTAGGGTTAAGTCTCAGCTACAGGGTGTTCCGCTCAAGCCTAGGTCTACAGGGTACTCCTGGCTCTCTCTCTCTCTCTATCTCTCTTTCTCTTACTTCTTTCTCATAGTTTTTTTTTTGGTTAATTAAATTTGATTTTTGGTCCCGCTTCCGCTAGTCACTCCCTCCCTCGCCCTCTCTCTTTCTCTCTCTCTCTCTCTCTGTTTTGTGTTCCATCTTCGCATTTAATTTGCTGCCTTTATGCTTTTGTTCTGTGATATGTGGCATGGTGAGGCATGGGGCATGGGGCATGGGGCATCCAGTACCAGTACCAGTACCAGTGCCAGTCCCCGTTCCTGCCACATCAGCAGCCGCGGCAGTAGCAACGTTTCGCTTAATTGGCTGCCAATTTATTTTATTTGCGCAAAATTGCAGTCGGACCATGAAAAAAAAAACACAAACAAACAAAAACAAAAACAAAAACAGAAGAAAGAAAAAAAAAAATGCCAAAAGGCAAGCAAACGGGCAGAGCGGCTAGGCAACATGTTGCGGCTCCCACACACACGATGGTGGCCGAGGCCACATGTTGCACTGCTGCTGCTGCTGCTGCTGCCTCGTCTCTGCTGCGTCGCTGCCAATTAATACGCCGTTCTAATTTTTATGACATTATTAAGGAGGTCCATGATCTGTTCTGTGCGTGCAACTGCAACTGCCACATGGAGAGAGAGAGAGAGAGAGAGAGAGAGAGACAGACTCCCGACGAGTCCAGCGATGCAGCCTGGCCTGCCTTTTATGTGAAGTTTATGGAACTTAATTGTTGCCGCAGCCCGGCAGGCACTCGTTCACTCAGCATGTTGCTTGGAGCCGCCGGCGAACTCCTAGCTCTGGCTGTGGCTCCCCTGACAACCGGCAACATGTTGCTCCCATTTATGTGTGAAGTGGCGCGCTCTCCACGCCCCAGCACCAGCACCAGCACCAGCACCAGTTGCTCTTTCGCTTCATCCTTCATCTGTGTCTACGTCTTCGTCTTCCTTTGCGTCTTCCCTCTCTGTCTGCGTCGCTGTGCAACGTCTTCAGCGTCTGCATTCCTTGGCAGCTTCATTAACAATGTTTGTTGTTGCCTCTTTGCCACTGCCACTGCCACTGCTACTGTTTGCCCTTTTTGCCACATGTCTTTTGTTGTGTTTTTGCTACTGTACTGCTGCCTGCTGCCTGCTGGCTGCCACACAGTAGTCGCTGCCTGTTCCCTCTGCCTCTTTGCCACACTCTCCCGGCAGCTTCAGCCCAAAGGGGACTTTCAGTTTTTCTGTGTGTCTGTGCCTGTGTCTGTGTGTGCTTCCCCTTTTGTTGCCGCTTGTTTGCTCGCCTCTTCATCGGCCAGCCAGCCAGCCAGCCAGCCACTTGTTGCATGCCCGACTCCTGCTGCTGCTGCTGTTTTTACTAATAATTGGCTTCAATGAGTTCCATAATTGTTTTGCTTTTGGACTTTTAATGATGTCGTCGTCGTCGTTGTTGTTGTTGTTGTTGTTGTTGTTGTTTCTGTTGCAAGTTGCAGTTACTTCTTCTCCTGTGGCTGCTGCTTCTCGTTTGTCGCTCATCATTTCTGCAGAGTTGTGCCCATGTGTGTGGGGCATGGGGCATGTGGCATGGTGCTAGTGGGTCTTGTGTGTGTCTAGTGGGCGGATGGAGAAAGATCACAGATCACATGCAAGGGTGCTGGGAAAATTGCTGATATGCCAATAATCGATCAACCGATCAAATCGATAGACGGCAATCGATGACCGATGACTGACAATCGATTTTTGGTAGAAAATGCAGAAAAATTGCACAAAGCAAAAGGGCAGAAAGAAAAACAGACACTGAGCGATAAACGATAAAGTAATCGATAGCTTGATTAATCGATAATTATCTATAAAGATCTTTAGCAGGGCAAAACAAATGCAACGCCATACATCTCAGCATATCAACTTTGGCCCTCCTCCTCTACCCCCTTCGTTCTACTTCTTCTCCCTCTTCTCCCTCTTCTTTCGCTGCTTGCGATCTTCTGGCAGCGCAGTCAACAAATGCCGCTGGCAACATGTTGCTGCTCTTGCCTGCGCATGTTGCTGTTGCTGCTGCTGCTGCCGTTGCTGTTATTATTTTGTACAAGCAATTAAATGCCTGCTGCTTGCTGCTACTTGCTACTTGCTACTCCTCTTCCTTCGTGCTTGGCCCACTCGCATCGCCTGCCGCGTTTTGTGGCGTGTTAATTAACTCAATTACGATTGCTCGTCGACGCTCGTCGCAGGCAGCGGCGGACGCGGTGGCAGCGGGGCAGCCACATTGCTGGCTGCACTTTTTGATAATTATAATATTTATAGCCGTTGTAGCTCTGGTGCGCGGCTCTTGGCTCTTTTAGCTCCTTGCTTTTGGCCCAGAGAGAAGGAACTTGCCAGCTCCAGCTCCAACTCGAACTCTCCTCTCCTTGCCCTGCCCTGCCTCGCCTTTCGGACTGCCTGGAAAAAGTCTAATTAAAGCAGCGGCGGCAAAGGCAGGAACAAGTGTGGCCATTTAATTTTATGACATTATCATGTGCACAGTTATGTATCGCCCCAATGTTGCATGCACCGTGGGCATATATAATTGTGTGGCATTGCGTGCACCAGACAAGGGTTGCCTGGCGGTACAGTACGCGTCACAGCTGTAATTGCAGCAGGTTGCCAGTGCAGAGGGGGGGGAGCGGCACAGAGCTGGGCGTGGCCATCAGGAAGCGGTCTCGGCCACCTTTTCGCCGTTTCGCGACTAAGCGAATTATCGAGCCATGAACTTGAAATATTTATGGACTCTTTCGCCTTCCACCCCTGCCGCAAAAAGCCACCCCCTTGCGCACCAAAAGGAACAGAAAAAAAAGAAGGGTTGCTGCCTGGCAAAAGTGATTTAATTATAAAGTTCGCTTTCCACACGACAGGGATGGAGGAGATGTGCATGTGGAGAAATTAACAAAAAATAATAATAATAATACAATTTGTCTCTGCTGAGACACTGCCACACACAGCCCTTGGCCCCCGCACGCCGCTCGTGTGTCTCATTCTCAAATGTCATTCACAATACGCTCGGACTCATCAACGTCAAACACAAACATCAGCGGCAACAACAACAGCAGCAGCATCAGTGTGGCAGCAACATAAGCTGTGCTCTGCTTCCGCTGCCTGCCTCTTGCCTCTTGCCGCTCGCCCGCATGCCCCTTCTTCCTGTCTGAAGCGACGCTTTAAGCTGTCATGTTTTGGACAGTTTGTTTGCTAAATTGTTTTGTAACATGATTTAGACACATTATGTGCCTCAGTCTCAGTCTCAGTCTGTGCCACAGTCTCGGCCCCTGCCCCCGCCTCTGCCTGTCTGTATCTTTTGCCTTCTCCTTCTCTGCCTGCAACGTTCCACATGTTGTACGATTAGTGGAGTAAAATGTAAAAGTCATTTGTTAGTTGGTCTTCTGCCAGTGCCGCCTGCTCCCCTTTAAGTTTCTGATATTTACATATAATCCTAAAATATTATATACTATTCTCGACCACTTGTCGAAGCTGTAAAAGTAACAGCAACTGGTAACAGCGCCCTCAACATTAAGCCACTATTAACGGGGGGCTCCCTGCTACTGTTAACGGGGTGCTCCCTGCTACTGTTAAAGGGGTTCTCCCTGCTACTGTTAACGGGGTGCTCCCTGCTACTGTTAACGGGGTTCTCCCTACCACTGTTAACGGGGTTCTCCCTACCACTGTTAACGCATCTATGTAACTTCCTCTGTTATTTTTGCAACTCTCCTTTCCGCTTTTCTACTCTCTACACATTTACATAACAAAAGAGACGAAGAAAGAAGTTCAAAGTAAACAAACCAAAAGTTATTTTCCCGCTCGGAAATGTCTTGGGAGTATCTCTCCAATTGGATCGCTTGGAATCGTTTGATCGACTGTTGATTCTTGGCTCGCTCTCCACTCAATTAGCATAATTTGCATCTGCCGCGGCATGTAACATGCAACAGCCAGTGAAACACGCTTGTGGGTCACACACAGCAGCAACAAACTGTTGTCCGCTCTGGGCCCCCCTCTGCACTGTCCTGCCACGGGCACAAGTAATCTAATTCCCGCAGCGACACAAACATTCATCCAAAGTCATTTCCTCCACAAATTCTGCTGCAACTTCCGCTGACGACAGCAGCGGCAACGGCAACAGCAACAGCATTGGCTCTGGCTCTGGCGGCAATTGCTAATTTGCAATGCAGACGGCGGATTCAGAGGCGGGAGCCACACCCCCGCTGTCCCTCCAAGCAGCAGCAGCAGCAGCGACGGCGGCGCATAATTTTGTTGGCTTTCTTTTCGTTTTCGTTTCTTTTCTTTTCTTTTAGTTTTTCGGCGTGGCGTCCGTCTGGCTTGACATTTTCGTTTGTTGCACTGCCAAATGCGAAAAAGTGGCAATTAATTTTGTCAGTGTTGCATTTAATGGGCCTCTGCCACGGCCCCCCACCACCCTGCCACAGGGGGATTCATTCGTACTCCCATTATATTGTGTGTGTTCAATAGATTTAATTAGTTTTAATTGAAATAATCAGCATCGTGCGATGTGCAGAGAGAGAGAGAGTGACTCTTGTGTCTCTCTTCGCTTATCAAAACAACGAGAGACATAAAAATGGTTGGTTGCCACAACCCAAGGGATACCCTGTGCAATATGCGATCATTTGTAAGCACGGAAGGGACAAATTTACACACGAGATGTACACATGCTTGCATTATCGCCGTTACGCTGCTGCAAAACGCCCAATATTAGTCGCCAGCAGAGCCGCTAACAGTGCCTTAACAGAGTTTGCAAAAGCCTCGCGAGCCCAATAAGATCTACAATGCAGCGTGAGCATAGCCCAAGAGCGGAAGCTTCAATAGAGCCGCCACCATGGGCGCCTAACCCACCCCAATTCCACCTATTCCGCTTTAGTGCTTAAATGTCTCCTGATGTGGCATTTCTACTTATTGATTGATGAACTCAAATAACCGTATCGCAGTTTTTGGTGGGGATTTAAAAGCGGCACCCACTGTAAAGACTGCTCGCCAGACCCAGCAACAACAACAACAACGAAAGCAAAACCGTTAAGACTGCCCCACAAAAGCAGTAAGGCAGCGGGCGCCAGGCGACAAAACATTCATAATTTGTGGCTTAATTAGCCTTAAAATATGCACAAAAAGCAACCTTCATTTGTTTTTGGGGTTTTTTTTTGTTTTGACTGATTAAGAGCTCTCTCCTCTCCCCCCGTCAGTGTTCCCCTCCCACCGGGCAATACACGACGAGCTGCTTGAATTTTTACGAGCATGTGCTGCCGCTGGTGCCGTTGTTTTTACGACAGCCGCAAAAGAAAGAAAGAGAGTGAGTGCGAGAGAGAGAGAGAGGGAGCAGAAGCAGGTAGACACATGACAAATGTTGGGCCAGCGCCGTTATATGCGCTTCTCATGCTGTTTACTTACGCACATCCGAGGTCCGAGGTGTCGTTTAGTGTTGTGTTTAACTTTGAATATGTGTGGTTGACACTTACCTGGAAGGAAAAGGAGAAAGAAGAGGTGGGATGGCATATTAGTTATGATATAATCAAGCATTAAAGCGTTTATCTTATCGCCCGCCGGGTGTTAATCTCATCTTTACGGGTATTTGCTGTCAGAGATTCCGTCAGAGCAGATTCCTAAAATGTTCGACCGAATGTTAAGTCTTGTCGAACACATCTCTGACACATCCATCAACACTCTGCCAGCCCCTCACTGCCGCCCCTTGCCCAGCGGTGGCACTCTGCCAAACAGCAACAAACATTCGTCCATTCATTCATTCACACACACACATAAACAACTCTACAATCGATCAATCACAACAAACACACAAAATCTCTGCAATTATCTCAAAGTCGATCTCCCTCACCCCGCCACACCCTCGCCGCTCATTCAAATAATTAAAAATAAACACCGTTGACCGAAATAAATTCTAAAATCGAAACAAAGTTGTCGCTGACGTCGCTGTTGCTGTTGCTGTTGCTGTCGCTGTGTCGCGGCCAGCGTCAACGTTGATGCTGGTCGGCTAATTGGCGTTTGTTGCTTCTTGCACATGTACCTACGCTCGTCTCGTATGTGCATGTATGAACGTGTCTGTGCATGCATGACTCTGTGTGCGCTCGCACTCCCCCTCGCGCTCACCCTCTCTCTCTCTATCAGCATCTTCACCCTGCGCTCTCTCTCTCTCTTTCTGAGTCTCTTGAGTGCAAGCTGCGAGTGCTGTTTCCTTGCCTAATTGCTCGGCGTTTTGCGTTTGCGCGACGTCGTCGTCGCTGTCTCCGTCTCTGTCGCTGTCGTTGTCAGGCGTAATCGTGTTCATTGCCTCAAATCGCTCGCATTGCCATTTTAATTGGTTTCTCAATTATTTGTGATGCCCGTGCAAGGGGGGGGAGGAAGAGTGAGAGAAAGACAGTACCCTAACACTCCAGCTAGAGTCCATGCATTCAACGGTTAATCTGTCCACATAGACGTTCACATGGCAAAGGGAGAGAGGCGGAATAAGAGTCTCCTTCTGTTCACAACTGTAAAGGGTATACGCTCTTTGCTTCTGTTTATGTTTCTCTTTTAATGTTGGGCAGCAAACGCAAAAGCATTTGTTCCATTTTCAAAGTTCCTTCTGGCACTTTCTTTTCTTTGCACTCATAAGAGAAAAGAGAGAGAGAGAGAGACAGCGAGTGAGCTCTTGAGTATTCTTTCCTTTGCCTTTCCTTCGGTAAGGGTATACCCTCTTCGCTGCAACGTTTTTCCCTCGCTTTTTATTTTCGGTTTAACGATTTCACAAAAAATGATGTTAATTAATAATCAAATTGTATTGTTGTTGCTTTTTTTTATTTGTCGCTTGTTATGCAAGTCGCGTAGTCGCATTTACATTTTATGTATTTAGTTGTTTGCTTCTGTTGCCGTTGTTGTTTCAATACATATATTCTTTAATTCTTAATGTTTATTAATAAATCAATTGGCAAGAAGCGAGGCAGAAACAGTAAGAGAAAGAGAAGCAAGAACAAAAACAAAAGCAGAACCAGATGCGCGCGCGATGCCCGAGGAATTTCAATTATAAATAAATACAAATAAAAAATAAACAGCGAATAAATCACAACAAAAGGCGGTGTGCGGCACAGTGTGGTGGAGAGGGACGGGGGGGAAGGGCGTTGCACGAATCGTGATTGTCAAGAAAACTGAAATCTCGACTAATTAGTTTGTTATTCTATTCTCTAGAAGATGCAGAGAGAGAGAGAGAGAGAGAGAGAGATGTGTAGGGTGTACGCAGAGAGACACGTATGAACGTTAAGGGAGGGGTGGTTGTGGGGTGGGGCAAGGGGCACGGGGCAGACGCTTGAACAATAATAATGCAGGCCACTGAGCAATACAAATCATTTATTTATTTATTTGTTTGTGCGCTCCGCTGCTGCCGCGGCTCTTTAATTGGATTTGTTGCAGCAACAACAATAGCGAAAGCAACAAAAAATAACAAATAATATTAATTAACAATTAATGCAGTTACAGCAGCGGAGTGGCAGGCGGAGAAGGAGAGGAGGCGGTCGGTCGGTCGGTCAAGGAAGAGGAAGAAAGCAGGCGAAAAAAAGCGAAAATCAAGAAAGAAAAAAAAAACAAACCAAGAAAAAGGCATTAATTAAAAAATATATTAAAGTCTGCGATGCAACAAAAGCAACAACAACAACCACTGAACGAGCAACAGCGACGACTGCGACTGCAGCAAATTTAATTAAAATATATTTTAACAAACGATGCTCGTAAAACGTTGCGCCACTAATTAGACAAAGAGAGAGAGAGAGAGAGAGAGAGAATGGAAGAGGCAGAGGAAAGGAGAGCAAAAGAGCAGTGGCGGCACGTAAGTGATCAACGTTCCACATTGCAACACGCGGCGTATGCGCAGTGCAAGGACAATCTCCGATTAGTTATCTGAGCCACAAGTACAAACATCGATAAATAAACGATAGATCGATAATTTGAATGGATAAATGAGTACAGCTAATTACTACTGGGTCAAAGCGAAGGCATTAATCCCTTCATTAACCACAAATCACAAGCCACAAGCAGCGGAACGGTGGAGGGGTAGCGAAAAGCCCCACCCCAGCGCACATTCGAAAAAAAGACTCAACCCTGTGGGCGTAGAACTAACATTTATTCCACTTGCGATGCTAATTAGAGGAAAAAGACAAAAGCGAACGAGCAGGCCAGCCCAGGCCTGGCCACAGAGACGCCCACGCAGCCTCCACCTCCTGCTGCTGCTGCTGCTGCTGTTGCTCTTCCTGCGATCTGTATTTCCGTCTCTGTCTGGCTGCTGTGGCTGATGTTCGTTAGTTTTGATGTCTGTGTGGTGCAGGGGGACAGCGACTGTGGCAGGAACTGTGTAGTCATGGCATGGCCATAAATCTAAAGCACAAGCAGAGGTAGCAGCAGCAGATGTACATAGAAGCAGAAGCAGAAGCAGAAGAAGAAGTGACTCTGCCACATACGCGGCAGAGAGCTACACAGCGAGTGTCGCCCGTCCGCCCGGTGCTCATTAAGTGGCAGCGGGTAGCTTGGCCCACGGTTGCAAGTTGCACTTTTCCACAGTTGCAGTTGCCACACACGTTCTCCTCTCTACGCTTCTCTGCTGTTCTGCCATCTCTCCCTCTCTTCCTTTTGTGTGTCTCTTTTTTCATAACATAATTAACAAAAATTTAAACAAGCTCCAGGTCTCGCTCTCTGTTGCTCTTTGGGCCGCCTCTCATCCATTGTTTTTGTTGCCCGCCCAATGTGGCTCCATCTCCTTCTTGCTCTCTTTTATTGCATCTCTCTCTCGCTCTCTCTCTCTCTCTCTGTGTGTGTGTGTCACTGTTGGAATTTTAATGATGACTACTTTTAGACATACACGCCTCTCCATTGAGTGCCCCCGCCCCTCCCCAACCCAAGAACCCCACTCAGTGATTCCCCTCTGGCCGGCCTGCTTCGCTTCGCTTCGTTCCATTCGTTCCGTTTCCCAGTGTGGGCTTCCTTCTGAGCGATAAAAAAAAAGCATTCACTCTTCTGGCAACAGGCACACTGTCCAACAAGGTTTGCAGCTCCACGCTGCAGTTGCAGTTGCAGTTGCAGTCTCTCGAAAAAGTGTTAATTCTTGAACACTCCACTTCGGTCCACTCCACTGCTAATCACTCTGCTAAGTGCTCCCATTTGCATGGCATTGTTCGCTGTTCGCTGTTCGTTGTTCGTTGGCTTTTGGCATTCATTCATTCGTGTATTCACTCGTTCATTCGCTCATTCATTCAGTGTATTCAGTGCATTCGTTCGCTCGTTGCAATTATCGGCTGCAATCCTCTAACAACCACAGAGACACCACAAAGTTAGAGACAACTCCAAAGCTGCAGCCACAAAGCCCGGGTCTTGGCTTCTGCTTGCAGTTGCAGTAATTAAAAGAAAAAGAAACAACAACAAAAACAGAGCCAGTAGTAGGCCACGTTAACTAATTGGCAGCTGGGTTACTGCCCCTCTACATCTCTCGCGCTCTCTCTGTAGCGATAATTGGAAGCTGCTGACCCACCATGATCATCATCATCATTATTATCGTGTCAGCTAGAGGGGCAGGGACGAGTGTTGCACATTCTTCGTGTGGATCAGTGTCCATGAAAGTCTCTTAATTCTCGCACAAGTCAACTAAATGCCATTTACCAACACTGTGTGTTGTTCTAGTGTTGTAAAACTTCTTCTATGGCTAAATTGGTGCAGAGGGTGCCATTAATTGGCACACAAAAACACTAAATGACATTTACCAGCACTGTGTGTTGTTCTAGTGTTGTAAAACTCTTTCTGCTACCTCCTTTGTACACTAATTGAACGTAACAGTAACACTTCACTGTTCTACAAACGCTATTGTTGCCTCCTTTGGCTTGCCTTCTTCAACACTTGCGTAGTTAGATCACTTTACAACACTGCTTGGACTTCGTGCAGCCGTTTTTTGTTTTTCGGGGGCGTTTCTCTCTCACACAGAAAACGCTGAAAAACCTAAGTGTAAATCTATGTAATCGAATCAGCAGAAACAAGAACATGACACGGCTGTTGCTGCTGCTGCTGCCGCTGCAATCAAATCCAAATGCCGATTCAAACCCCCCAACAGCACCCCCCCTCCATCCATTGACAATTTAGTATTTAAATTTTCAACATTCGTTCGCTATTCGCATTGTAGCAGGCCAGCAGACAGCAGACGGCAGACAGCAGCCACCAGCCGCTGCACAACAATTTAATAGTTTGTTTATTCTAAAATATATAAATCATGTCGATTTGCATGTGGCCGCTTGCATTTTGCATTTACATTTATTCTCTCGATTTCTTGCCAATTAAAAAAAAAGCGGACAGAGTCGCAGCGTCGAAGTCTCCGCACACACACACACACAACAGGCACACAAGTTCGATCCACAGCACACGTTCCACACACTACTGCAGCTCGTTCCACACACACGCACGCACAGTGCTGGCCACGCGGGGGTGGGTGGCCGGCTAATCGCAAATCCACAAAGCGATTTGCGATTGTGAATGAGAATGAGAGGCGTCAATCGTCAATCAATTGACCTGGGACACTGCTTTGCGTATGAGTGGTGGCTGATGGAATGACGAGAGTGTAATGAGAGATGCAGGGTGGAAGAGGAATGGGGGGGGTAATCAGGGCAACGCTTTAAAATGTTGCTAATTAGCCGGTCAAAGGTGTCGCTTGTGGGATTGCAAGCAAGCAGATGGGATGCAGTGGATGCTATTCGGGCACCGTTTGGTTCTTCTGAGTGGATGCCATTAATGGACTTAAAGAGCGCATTTATGATTACATTGGATACGTATCCAAATGCGTTCCAACTCCGTTTCGTCAACTGTCTGGGGGTGGGGCAGCGGGGCGACTTAATTAACACATTTCGTACTGCTGCTGCTGTTGCTGTTGCTGGTGCAGCTGCCGCTGCCGCTGTTGCAACGCCTAGAAATGGTCTAATTAAAATGCTCGCCAATGTGCTGCCCCCCGGTCCCCTCGCCTGTTGAAAATGCAGTTTTGCTTGCAGCTTTTTGCTTAATTAAAGCAATCAAATCGTAACAATTGCTGCCAATTGTTGCTGTTGCTGTTTTTGGCCACATTATGCGCTCGACCAAATGTATTCCCATTAAATCACTTTTTGCTGTCGTACCAGAGAGAGAGAGAGAGAGAGAGAGAGAGCGCGCGCGAGTGAGATGCAATGGCATGCACACCTCTCGCCTCTCGCCTCTCGCCCACACACACGCGTATCACAATCCCGCTCTGGCTGTTATGCTAATGCGTGTAAAAAACCAATTAAAAATTGTTGCCTTTCCTTCTTCGCTCTCATTATCTGCCGCCCGAGTGCGGCAACAAATTAAATGGAATTTATTTGCATTTTCGTTTCATTTTAAGCGCATTTAATGCGCCTAATAATAATAATAATAAGCATGAAAAGGTGTAAGACAACAGAGGAGAAGAACACTCCACACCCCTCTGCACTCCACCTCACCTCTCTTCTCAGCGATCCACAAAGAGCTTTCTGACTGTCAGCAGCGTCCCACCAAGTTGTCTCCTCGCTGCTGTGTTGTCATTGCTGTTGGGCTTCGCTCGCTCTCTCTCTAGCAATTTATGGAAAGTCAATTAATTCTAATGAGCGCCTCCTCAATGACTGGGTGTCTGTGTGGCATGTGTGTGTGTGTGTGTGTTTGCTTGCGGCATGTAATTTCCATTTTTTATCCATTTTCTTTCACTTGGCGCAACTTAATTTAATGCGTTTGCAGAAACCGCAGAAGAAACACAACACAACAACAGGCCAACAATTGCATCCGCATTTCGTGCCAGCTCCTCTCCACCTCACTCCCCACCCCTCTACACACACCCTTCTCGAGAGTGTCTTCATGATTATTTGCTAATTAATTACGTCGACTACTTTTCGCGGCTTTCGTTTTGCGCCTGCGTGCACGTGGCTTTTCTGTTAACAGAGGGAATAACAGACTGAGCATAACAGCACTCCACACACACACGCGCACCCTCCCCGTTTCTCTATCTCTCTATCTCTCTGGAATCCCCCACAGACCACAGAAAGACCGAGAAACGTGTCGAATTTATGAACATGGAACATATCATATCCTTTCCTTCTTAGCTTCTACTTCGTCTTCCATGATATGCCACGCCACTTCACTCCACACTTCCAGGCCGTCAGTCCATTCCCATTCCTTTCCCATTTCCAACGATCGCCTGGCTCCTTTGAGCGTTCTCTTTGAAGGAATTTTAACAAGTTGCTGCAGCAACAAGAACA
Organism: Drosophila subobscura; assembly: GCF_008121235.1. NCBI lineage: Eukaryota > Metazoa > Arthropoda > Insecta > Diptera > Drosophilidae > Drosophila > Drosophila subobscura. The sequence continues at coordinate 15,615,634 of NC_048530.1, read as the reverse complement.
AAAGCAGTGCTAATTCCCCAAAGGCGGGCCCCCAGCACATTAACAATTTAAATACAACAAAACCAAAATCAGAAATCGAAATAAAATAACAAAATATATAAATAAGCCACAGCGTGGGGAAGTGTACGGAAGGGGAAGGGGAAGGGGAAAGGGTAAGGGCAGCAGGCATGGCAAAATTTGCACTTTTGGAACAGGAACGGAATGGAACGGAGCAGCAGCATCCAGCAGCATTCGCGATTCCCGAGTAGCAAAACAGAGGAACAAAAGCCAAAGCAAAGCAGAAAAAAATCATCAGAAAGAGGATCGGCATTGGCATTGGCATCGGCATCGGCGGCGGCCAGTTGCTGGTGCTGCCTGAGAATCCCCGAGAGCTCATTAAAAAATACCAAAATCTTTGTACTGAAAATGTGACAAAATTTTTAAATCACCTTCACTCAGAGCAGAGCAGAAAAGAGACGACGGCAGAGCGGCAGAACAGAGACTGAGACAGCGGCAGAACAGCGACACCGTTGTCCTGTGTCCCAACAGTGGGATGGATTCAAGTGGAATGTGGCAATACTTTACTGTGGGAAGATCCCTCAGGTTCTTATCCTCTGGTATCTGCCGCAGGAATATGCATGCAAATGTAGAATTACCTCCGGATGGATTAAGGAATCTAAAAGAGAACTTGCCCAATTCAGAGCAGAACCCACAAATGTCGATTTTATGCTGCATTTTTGCCGATCCTCGCCCACTGTCCCCCCACTGACGGTCCCAGAGAGAGAGAGCGAGAGCAACGGAATGCGATGGCTCTCTGGGCAGAACCCGAGTGTGGTGGCTGGTGCCGGTGCCGGTGCCTTCGTGGTTGATGCATTCGTCTGCTTCCTCGATTTGGCAGAAGGGCCCTGAGGGGGCGGGGTGGAGGAACGATCGGGTGTGGTGCGGTGTGGGGGAGACAGAGACAGAGACAGAGCCAAAGCCAAACAAAAGTGCAAGTGATGCTCATGTTGGAAATCAGGTTCCCCCTTGAGGGTCGCAAAGGAGAACCAAGGGGGGAACGGGGGACTCCAGGGCTCTGGGTTTTGCGGGATGTTTGCGCTTTTGTGTGGACTTTTTTTTTAATGAGCCTCTAATTGACATCTGCATTTATTTGCTGTCGCATCCGCATCCCGCGATTCTCCTACTCCCATCGATCACCGCGAACCAACACAAAAAGAGTGAGAGAGAGGGAGACACAGCCACAGCAGCAGCAGCAGCAGCAGTGAAACAAAAAAAAAGAATATTTTAATTGGCATTTTAACTAAAAGTGTTTAGGCTTTAGTTAAAATTGTTGGCCAGAACCGACGGCTGGGAACCGGTTTCCCCACTTGGCTTGGCCGTCGCTCGGACACCCCCCGCGCCTACCCACCGCCGCGCCACGAACGACATGGCTCAACCCAATTAACGCGGCTTGCTCTCCTCTCCACACCACTCCTCTGCACGGAGCTCAGAGCACAGAGCACAGATCGCCGACTGACACGGGGGGGAATTGTGGATCGGCTCTGTTTGCCGCATTATGCAAAAATAAATATTGCAAATTTGATAAGAGAGCAACGCAGAGAGAGAGACAAGGGAAACGGACTGAGAATTGTTCTCTCTCTCTCTCTCCCTCTCTCTCTGTTGGCGGCGGCACACAAAAGCGAATGTCGCACGCACTGCTTGCCTCATTTACTCAAATCGAAAGCGACAATGCTTCGTTTGCTCCTCCACGAAAGGGGAAGGGGGATGGGTATGGGGAGGGGGAGGGGGAGGAGAGCGCCCTGCTGCTAATGATGATGTTTGCCGGCAATCTTCATCATTATCGTCATCATCATCATCGTGATGATCGGGGGAGCCGGAGCGTAAAGCGTAAAGCGAACAAAAAACGACAAAAAAGGGCAAAAGCCAGAAAAGAATCAAAAGCAGCGCAAAACAGCACGAAGGTGGAGGAGGGTGGAGGGCAGGCAGTCAGCAGGTAGAAGCGGGCCCAGGCAGGGCCAGGGACTAGTGTGTGTACGCACCATGCGGTGCTCTTCCTCCTCATCCTCCTTCTTCTCTTCCTACTTGAGTGCTGCGCTGCGCTGCGCTGCGCTGCTGCCTTCCACTAAAAGCCAATTAAATGTGAGATCGTGTAATTGGCAAATTAATTTCAAACCAATTATAATGGAAAACGACCACAAAATACGAAGGAAGGGGAGGAACACAAAAAAAAGAGTGAGATAGAGAACCAACGAAGAGTGGAGTTAGGCGGGGGTGGGGGAACAGAAGAAAAAGGAGCAGCAGCATCAGAAGAGCAGAGCGGGTATTCTCGCTCTCTCTCTCTCTTCGCTGCGTGTGAGGAATGGGAGGCAGGGATCGCATTTAAGAGAGCGAAAGCTGTACCGTTACGACAGAGCGTAAGCGCACTTGATTCATGCTTTGTTTTACTTTTACCACTGCTTGCCCTCCCACTCGACTCCCACTGCTTGCATGCAGTGCACGGCCTTCTATGTGTTTCCCCTGCTTCAATGCAGTGTGCTTGCGGGCCGCACTTCATTTTTCATTTCATATTTTGGCGCGACGCACTTCCTCCCTCCCCTCCCCTCCCCGTTGCGTTCCTCTTCCGTGTTTCGACTATTCCCACCGGCAAGACGGCGGAGGCCAACCACAATGCCACTTCTGGCCCCCGGCTGAGGCTCCTTTGCTCTCTCTCTCCCTCTATCCTCTCTTCTTCCTGTCTTTCAGAATATTAATAAGACCAATTGATGCAACTGAAGCCGCGCCACTCAGCCAGCGAGGTGGCTTGAGATGGACACCAGCTGTGGCACGAACCCAAAACAAAGGAACATTTTGATCTCGGCTCACGCACGATCCCCTGGCACGAATCCATCCCTAGGCAGCCGCTCTCCGGCTACCATCCTGCCGCTTTCTGGGCCACAAACAGCCACAATGCGATGTTCACTTTTTAATTAACGAGTTTTTTTTTTCTCTCTCTCTCTCTCTCGCTCTCTCTGCATGCGTGCGTGCTCCGTCTCCGTCTCTGTCTGCGAGTTCTGGCTCCGGCTCTACCTCTTGCCTCTGGCTTTGGGCGCAACCTTAGCGCACTTTTATTTTAATTTAATTTAACTGCAAAAGTCGTCGCATGCCACCAATTGCAGGGAGACCAGTCTCGGCTTGGCTCTCCTCTCCCAGTCTCTCTCTCCCAGTCTCTCTCTCTCTCTGTCTCTCGCTTTGTGGCAGACAACAACAAGTTTTGGGCCTCGGCTCCGATCTGCGACGACTCGGGTTTCGGACACTGACTCTGTGGTCGGTGGCTGTCGCTGGGGCAATGCCATTTATTAATAAAATATTTGCAAATTGTTGTCATGTTACTTCCTCTCTGCACCCCAGCCTCTCCGACTCTAGCCTGTTACACTGTGCAACACATGAATGCAGTTCTAGTCGAGTGCCCCGCAAAAGTGTCATAAATTAAAGGATTATCAGGGGAGGCAGAGAGCGAAATAAAATCAAGCCACGGAATACGCTGCTAAGCAAGTTGTTGGCATTAAGGCGACTCTTGCCGCAATGTGTGGCAATTACACTGTCCACCAAGCTGGTCTTTACAGGCATTGCAGCCCCAAAAAGTATGCTATGCGCCAGATGCGGCTTCTTTCACACACAAAATTATATTCAATTTTCGCGCTTTTGTTTTCGACTAAAAACTGTTCTCTGCCTTTGTTGCACAGTGTGAAAACCTCCTGGGGAGCCCCAAAGCGAAAGAGGGCGTTGCATGTAGGTGCGTCGCATCATCATCATCATCATCATCTTCATCTTCATCATCGCACGCCTGCCGATGATCGTCTGGCGGCTACTGTGCTGCGGCTGTGGCAACCTGGGCCCTGGGTCTGGGGTCTGCCTCCAGAGGTGCGCGTGCGCGCCCTGCCACCGATAAGATCAGCGGGGAACAGCAGAGGCACTGCGGCAGGCACAGAGGCAGGCAATAAGCCATACTAATAGGCTCTGCGGCCCTGCTTCCCGCACTGATGGGAAGATGGGCGATGGCAATGCGAGATGAAGGGAACCTCCTTCACGTCTGCCACACTCCACACACCGTGCAGCACTCTGCCACACTCCTCACCCTCACTCTGCTTTATTTGCCACATTTGTATGAATAATTTAATTATTGTTTAAATGTTAATTAATGCAACGTGAGAGGCAGCAACTGCGACTGCGACTGCAAGGCAAGGCACTTCATAGGCACCTCCACCTCCAGCTCTGCCTCCACTCTCTGCCACTGCCACTGCAGGAGCCTCTCCACTCTCTTCATTTTGACAGACACGCATTCAACATTCGGGCAGGGGGGCATTAATGGGGCTGCTTGACTGACAACGACGGTAATGGCGGAGGGGACATGGGAATGATGGGTGTGGCTCTGTGTCTGTGGCTGCCACAGAGACTGCAGTTGGGCCATAGGCAAATGTGTGAAATTTTAGATGATTCAATTGGGATCTCGAGAGCCCTTTCCGTGGTAATTTAATCAACAGACAACAACAAGTTCGCCGCCCCCCACAATATCTTCGGGGCAAGGAAAATGCCACAATGTGGAGATTCTGTATTCTCTCTGTCATTTGCGCTTTGGCTCAAATTTCAATTGTGATTCTCGAGCCGCGAGTCAATTTTCCTGGAAATGCCACAAGAAACCGAAAGCTTTCACATTGCCACACTGACCCTAGCCCTTTGGTTTATTTTTAAAACCAGTCCAGCAAATTTTTAAATTGTTTTGCAAATTTGAACATTTTTATTCAGCAAATTTGCAGCTTAAGGACTGCCAAAGGGAATTGTAGGCCCGAGGCCACTGCTTTTCTCCGCTCTACCACGATCGCTGAGTTGTTTGTTTTTTTTTTCTCGCTCTGCCGCTGCCCACTACGCCGCCCACGTCTGCGTCAGCGTCTATGCAGTAATCCGAAACCGCAGCGATTAGCAGCGAATTCCTCGCCCGTTCTCGCCTCTTCCACTCTTCCACTCTTCCACTGCTCTGTGATTCTCTCGACAACGGTAATTAGAACAAATGGCGAAAATAAACAGTTTCTTGCGCTGCCAGAAGAACAGAAATCTGCAGGCAGACAAACAGAAAAGAAAACAAAACACAAGCGGAAAAACAGAGGCAGAAACGTAAACCAATTAAAAGGATCGTCGTGTACAAGGGGATTGCGGCTGGCGGCTAGCGGCTAGCGGCTAGGGGTAGGTGTTGCGGTGTTGGGGACGATGGGGTTTCCACTTACATATGCTGAAATCGAGTGGCACGGCACTGTTGCTGCTGCTGGTGCTGCTGCTTCTGCCGCTTTTCACTAGAATTCAGTTGTTGGGTTGGCGGATTGGTTGTTGGGGGGGCGGGGGTTGGGTGTCCGTTTTGTTTATTTAGCTGAGATTCCCGCTTATTGTTATTGTTGCACAGTGGAATGCGTTGGCTGTTTATGCTTCACTCTCGAAACGCGCTAATTGAGTGCAAATTCCAATGTTGCTGGTGCTGGTGCTGTTGCTGTTGCCTTGCCTCTCTGTGTGTGGAGGAGAGCGCTGCGCGGGATAACCGTTAATTGAGTAACCAGCAAGATCACTTTGCTGAAAGAGCGCAGGCGGCAGACAGGCAGGCAGGCAGGCGGAAGAGAGTGATTGAGTAAGTGCGTAAGAGAGGAGACACCTGAACATACGCACACACACACACACATACACACACACACACGCGGATCACGGATCAAAGAGTGGGGAGGGGAAGGGCAGTCGATGCTCAATTAGTTAGCTCGCAAATTTGCATACTTTTTGTTGTATTTGATGACTTTTCTGCTCACAGAGGGGGGCTGAACACGCACACACGGTCACAGCAAAAAAAAAATACACTTAGCACAGATACGAAAATACAGTAACTGTTTCTTGGTTTCTTGGTTAATGTACGATACACGGCTGCTACAACACGCTCGCTCTCTCGCTTTGCTTTTTCATCAGAGCACACACCACACACGACCGTCAGCGCCGAAGTTTGTTTGGATTTTGAATTGAAATATTGAAATATTGCAGAAGTGACTCAGTGTAACGCGAAATTGAGCATCGGCTTGCCTCGGCTCGTTTCGTTTTCTCTCGGGTGCATGAATGAAAACAGAGATACGTACGTTTCTGCAGCAGCAGCGACGCAACGTCGACGGCGCTCAAGTAGGTGGTTGGCCACTGCGCTCGTTCTCGCTCGCTCGCTCTCTCACTCTCTGGCTCTCTCTCCCTCTCCCCATGCGGCTTATCAGCTGCTGCTGAGACCGGCATTTGCTGGTGTCTTTCCGTATGTCTGTCTGACTCTGTTCTAGCGAGGGTTGTTTCTGCTCTTGCGCGTCGGTGGCCCCCGCGGTTGGTTGGGGCCGCGGCGCTGCCATTGGATGTCGCCGAAAACTGAGGCTGCCTATCACAGGTGCCCCCCAAGCAACGGGGGTGGTTGCCTAACAGACCACTAACAGAGCAGAGCCGAGCTCTGTTAAAGGCGCACCTGAGTAGTGTCCAGCAGGTGACCGACCACCCGCCCTCCACCCAGCATATAGGTGGGGCCTGCAATAGTTTTTCTGCCCCTCGACAGTTATTTTCGTTCGGATGTGTTGCTTCTCATTTGATTTGCCCGCTCTCTCTCTCTCTCTCTCTTTCGGTGGCTCTCTGTAACGACGTAACTAACCCCCTCTCCGACACACACCAGCAGACCCGTTGCAAATGAGATGTTTCTTGAGAAAAACATCAACAAAAACGACAACAAAAGCAGAGACGCGGCAGAAGCAACCACACGATGAAGGGGCTGCATAAATAATGCGCTCAAAAACTACTTTGCCAGGAGACTTGGGTGGCGAAAGGGGAAAGGCAAAGGAATGGTATCAAGAGAGCGACAATGCATCCCTTCCCCTGTAAGCGCTAGCGGTGGGCAGGGGGCAGGGAGCAGACATTATTCATACATAAAAAGCCAATTAAAAATTTATAATAAACCCCGCGCCAAATGCAGCAACCCCCAAAAAAAGCCAAAGAAAAGGAGACGCAGCCCACAGTGGCACGCACAGTGGGACTAGTCGAATGGGATGATGGGAGAGACACACACAATAAGAACTGTTATCAATCAGTGGGCCCACTGTTCGGCGCATGTGGGAGGTTTAGGGGTGGTGGGGGAGGTTGGGGGGCTGGTCACACGCATCTAGCGGTAAATTAGATGTAAAATAATGAACATTTCAATTAAAATAATTAATATTATGGTCAGAGGGGTATTCCTCTTTTGGGGGGGATGCTGCACTAAGCACTCAATTAACCATTTTAATGTTTATGGATCAGGTTGGAGCGAAGGGCTGCTGTGCTTTTTAATTATAATTAAACATGCGAGCCGCCTGAGTGGGTGCTGTGCTGCCTTCCACCCACCCCTTACTCCCTCTCTCACTCTCTCTCTTGCAATCTCTTTGGCTCTGGCCATGACATAATCACTTAGCCGCGTGCAGAGCCGCATTTAGAATTAATTCCACTCAAGTGCGTTTCTCTGGGCCAGCAGCAGCAGCCCAGCCCAGAGTGAGTGGTGGGTGGCAAAGAGACACACAAAAAAAAAGCACGTGGCTCTGCATTCACCGTTAGAGTACATTTCGCGAGCGCAACAAATTGCACGCTAATTGCTCATGTTCAATTAAGAGCAAAGGAGCCAAAGCCCGAGCAAAAGCAAAAGCAAAAGCACTCGCCAACACAACCAAACTCCCACTCAAACCATTATTGGCTCTGGCGGCAAGGTGTATGAATTGAAGGTGAGGCGAGCCCCAGCAGGCACTTTGAAGATGGTCGCACGCACACAGAAAACATCTACAGTGGAAGAATGACAGTGAAAATATGCAAAGGGAAAATAAGTGGAGTCGCCTACCTTCAATTAATACACCATTGGCTCTGGCTTCGGAATTCGACACACACACACAAACACGCACGGACACACGCGGTGTGCGCTTTCCCACAAGCCAGAACCAGAGCAGGATTGTCGTGATGCTGGGGAGAAGGAAAGGGAGAGGGAGAGAGAGGTATAGCAGCCAGAGCGGACTGCTTTTTGTTTTGGTCTTGATCCCTTGCGCAAATAATTGCCTAATTGTCTCTCTGTTCTGTTGTCTCACTCTCTCTCTCTCTCGAACTGCTTGTCGCCCGTTCCATGCATGCAAATGGCAGCGCATATTTCTTATACACAAATCCATTTCCATCTATTAATTGGCAGGCCTCCCTCCCTCAGCTGCTGGAGCAGCTGCTCCGCAGGACTCTGGGCCCTTTTTTTACTCAATTAAGCGCTTCTGCAAATACAAAATGAGACAGAAGCGGAGAAGCGGAGCAACGTTCCACTTGAATTCTAGCTGCGGTTTTGCGGAGGGAGAGTAGGATTAGGACACTGGTCTCGATTTCCATTTGCATTCCCATTTCCAGTCCCGTTTCCCAGGCGGCGGAGCGAACACACTGTGTTTGCATACGTCATTAAAGATGGCCGACCCTTGCTCTCTCTTCTTGCATCGTCATCATCATCATCCTTGCCCTTCAAATGGGCACTTTGCCCATTTGCATGGTGAAACTATACTCTCTGCCATTAACCTGATCGCCTGTCAACGCACGCTCTCTTTCCCGCGCTCAAGCTCTGATCTTTTTGACACACTTTCGCACGCAAATTCTAATTGCAATTACTATTGATATTGATTGCTCTTCGGTTCGGTCCGTTTCTCTTTAAAATGCAAACCCAAAACAGCGGCGACAGACGATAGAACGGGACCAAAGCGCGCCTGATTGCAGGCCATTGTGCGACGTCATCGCAATATCAGATTTCAATGCATAATTTACGGCCTGCGACTTTAGCTGCGATTCCGACTGCACTTTAAAGTCCGACAAAATCTTAACCCAAGCAAACCCACAGCCCAGGCCACCCACCAGGACGTGGTACGGCGACATTTGCTCTTGATAAATGATACGGCGCCGCCTACGCGAACGCGTCAAGGGTTGCCGCCGCATTTTGCGGTGCGCCGCAACGCCGATCAAACGCGATAAACGTTGACAGTGGTCCGGTACGGGTCCGGGCGGGCCGGAACAGTGCAGGGGTGAAGGTTACGGTTAACGGCAGCGCCAGCAACAGAAGCAGCAGCGGCGACTGTGGTTGACAGTGCAAACGGTTGCAAGTCAAAATTAATTAGAATTTTTCAACAAGAACTGACTGACACAAACACACACACACATGCATGTACTCTCTCCTATAGGATTTCAATGTGACAGCCTCGACTTTCTAATGCTCTCAACAGCAAAGACAATTATGGGATGACACTTACAAACACCTAACAAATGGAATGAGTGCGAAACTTTGTTAACAATAATCACACAACCTTATTTCTGGCTATATTCGTAATTTCAGTCTACAAGCAGTTGTCAAATGACATTCCTCAGTGGTAGAGTATAAGCAGTTCTCCTTTACCCGGGACTAATGTACCACAGAGCAGGAGAAGGAGAAGGGTAATCACGAGCATAGCGGTAAATTGAAATCAGTACAAAACAGAAGAGAAGAAGAAGCAGAATACAAAACAAAAAGTAAAAAACGATCATTAATCATCGGGCGAAAAGGGTTGACACGCTTTGCAGTGGCTGGCACAGGGCAGGGTGGCTGCCTCTATGCCTCTGCCACTGTTCCTGTTCCTGGTTGTGCTTCCGCTGCTTGACCGGAGTGTCGCAGCGACAGCCAGCCCCCAGGCCACAAACAAAGATATGTACACGGGATGGGAGTTGGCTTAATGCATTTAATGAAAGAGACCTTTTCCATTTCTTTCCATGTAAACGAGGAGCACTTGGGCAACGTTAACTAGCTGTTGGGCGGAGAGCCTTCCATCACCGATGACGACGACCCTGACGAGGGCGATGATGATTCCTGGTGGTCCTCGTCGTCGGAGGAAGAGGACAGGTCGAGCAGTCCCTGCATAATCTCCAGACTGCGGCCGTTCACCATCTCGGTGAGGGTCTGCGCACAGCGCCGATCCTGCATCATCTGTTCGATATTCTTGTGGAGGGCGTATGGATCGCCCAATAGACCATTCCGCAGCTCCTTAATGCAGCGACGTTTGCGACGCAGGCCATGCTCATCGGTGTGCTCCTCCAGCAGCAGATTCACGGCACGCTCCACGTTATTCCCGGCCTCGCTCAGGCGGCTTCGGACCAGGCCCTCCGGATAGCCCATGGCCATAATCACTTTCACTCGGCGCTCCGTTTCCTTTTGGTCAATAGCAGCAACATCTTTTGCTTTTGCTTTTGCTGTTGACTCTGCTGACACGACTTGCGGTGCTTTCGACATCTCGCTTGCTCTGATTTCGCTTTCGTTTATGCTTTGAGCAATGCTTCGATAGACTGGATAGGGGTGAGGGAAGATATTCACGAGAAAGAAGTTTATGCTGTGCCCTCTCTCGCATTCCTTATTATTTCGTCATTCTTTGTTGTTTTTTTCTAAGCCACCTAAACCGCTCTCCCAAAATGTGAAGTTAAGACGTAGTTTCTATACCCTCACAGAGAGTATACCAGTTCGGGCACATATTTACATACATATGTATTTGCAATGCAGAGGTAAAAGCAAATTCAGCTGCAAAATGTACATGGTTAAGCCATTTCCCATGTACCCAAGAACGTGCCATATCCATTTATTTTTATGTACTAAAGGTCAGGCGGAATAATCAATCAGAAATCTTAGAGCGCCGAAAGCAAAGGGTATACGAAAACCGACGCTACTCTACAGCTGATCTTCGACAGCTCTGCTTGCCGCTCTCTGGGTACTTCTGCTCTCAGAGCATTCTCTCTCCCTCTCGTTTCCTTATTAGCTTCTTGTTCTTTTTTGACTGCCGCTCTCTTGTGTCTATAAACAGTTATGTCATACTGCTGTCGATACATATGTATGTTTGCATGTAAATATGTATGTATTTATGTACATATTTATGTGTTTGAAAGGAAACGAAAATATAATCTTGTGTGTGCGATTGTTTTGGCTGATTTTGGGGCAAAAGCAATAAGTTAACAACAATTATACACACAGACACACACACACAAGCACAAAGAAAAGGCTGAGGGTCCCGCAGCTGCTGCTGTTTTCCCTCTGCCACTGACTTTGACTTCTATGTATTTATGCGTTGCACAATTTTAAATAATCACCCCACTGGGAAATTTCAAGCAAAATACCCTTTCGCTCGCTCGCTCCATCTCTCTCTCGCTCTCTCTCGCACTTTCTGTGTGTTTATGTTGTATTTACACTGATTTATTGCCATTTTCTTTTGGTTTGTTCTGTTTTTGGTCACTCTTCTTCTTTGACCCATGGGAAAGGGTTACGACGAACAAGTGGCCCGTAAAAAACACTGCCAAACCCTCATCTATCACAATTTCTGTGCCCGTTCTGCTCACAGTTTTGGGTTAAAAACGCATTATTGTGCTTTTCTGGTAATTGAAGTTTTTAGTTTTCATTAGCCGGACAGGGGACAAGGGATACGACGACGACGACAAGGGACGACATGATGAAGATTGCAACAAAGAGATGCTGGGAATGAATAAGAGAAAAGTAAAATAAATTACACATTTAAATTAACCCATTAACGACGGTCGGAAAATGAGTGGCGCACCACGGCCATCCAACGAATGCGGTGTCTACCACCGAAGGAGATTCGGAATGTATCAACAACGACCTTTCCAAGAGGGGATGGTGGGGATGGAGGGGAGGGGCACATAATATCGGATTAACGTTACAGTCAGTCACCACTTTTGTGCAAATGTTTGCAGGCGCTGCAGCGGCAATTTTAAAGCGGAAATTGAAAAGTTTTTCCCAGCGATTCCTTCCAGAACAGAACCTTTTTGAAATATGTGCGAAACGTGCACAGTTCGCGCCGATACTTATCAGGAGTTTCGGTGTCGAAGTCAGAGCCCAGCCGGCTTTGCCGATTGTTCGATTTTACAACAAATGGCAAAATCACTTAACACACCGTTAACACCCACATTAGTTGTACTTGGCCGCACACACACACACAGCCAAGAGCACGTGACAATATAAGCACGGGAGTGGGAGTGGGAGTGGGACAAGCAGCGTTGCGTTCCACTTACAGTTAGAGTTTCAATTACTTTAGCCACCACCAATACCCCGCACAGAAAAAAAGTCCTCTCATAATCGAATTAAATGAGAGTGTGGCAGCGGGAGAGAGCGAGAGCGCTATTCAGTCATTAAAAACGGAGGGAGCACGATTGCACGCAAATTTGCTGGTACCACCGCCGATTCCCTTCCAAAAGCAAATTCCCCTTCCACACCCTGCTGTTGCTGGTCACACACATGCAAGGGAAACTATGAATGAATGAAATTGGCAAACGCACGTGTCGCTCTGGTCACCCGAGATAAGCAACTGCTGCCGCGTGGCCCTCGCTCTAGATCTCTCCCTCTCCCTGCATCGAGCGAGAGATACCATCGATGCACGGATGATGAACTACAATGCGAATATGAGAGAGCGAGAGAGAGTGCGCTGCGTATTTATGACTTTGAATCCGATTTCCAGATCCATTGCCAGCCAACGATAATCGTTATTAATATTATTAGTGTTTGTTCGCTGCAGCCACACCCTTACCCGCAGTGAGGCTACAATGACTGTGACACAATCGAGTGACTGCGTGGACAGGACACTGAATCCTTTGAAGGACTCTTACTGTGGGAGTATTCCAATGAATAATCCCATCACAGGAAGTGTATCCCTCCTTCGGTGTTGAATGTTCCCCCACTTCCCAAGGCGATGAACTGCGAATCGGAAAATTGAAGCTTAGCGCGAGAGAAAAATGGCAAATAGATGGCCATCTCCATAGATGGCAGCACTCCCAAAAGGGATTTGGACATATTAGGACGAAAAGCCCTAAATCGGATCCGCACTGCCCCCCCACCCACAACCACAAGGGAGCTGTTTACTTTTTTCTAACCAGAAATCCACCTCAAATTGATCCCGTCCCCTCACCTACGCAAAAGGGCCAAGGGGCAGGCCCTACCCCCTTACCCTACAGCTACCACCTACCCCATGGCTTGCGGCCACACAATTTGACTCTGCGATCTGAATGCACTGGAAGATGGAATAATGAAATGGAAACCGAGCTTAGCAAATCACAAATTTATGAGGCAATCCATCAATGCCAGGCGGAACAGTTTTCAGGGGACAACGCGCGGCGGCGCACCATTCTAATCGCTTCCCACGATCGGCAGAGGCACAGGCAGAGCTAGCGCAGGGAGCATTTCCATATGTAAAATTGCGCCTTCATTAATCCGTAAATTAGAACCATCGAATGATAGCTGCGCCGCTTCCCCCTGTAGAGTTCACCGCTGGCTGGAGTGCACTGCACCCCCTGTGCAGTACCCTGAAACAAATCACTGCACACACACACACACACACACACACACAGAAGATGCACGCACATGAATGCCATATGAAGGGCAAAGGCGACAGGCAAAACCCAAACCCACCGAAATTCCCACCACCACGCGTGTACACAGTGGGCAGGCGTTGGCCAAGCGAGCGGCGAATATCGAATCGAAATTAGAAACCACAAAAAATCCCTACTGGCTATTTGTTTATCTACTTCTGGATAATAAATACAAATGATTTTATTGTATTTTCATCAATCGTAGCTTCAATTTCGCCGAGTGACAGTACGAAACTCTCTGTGCCATTCCCACCCACTGTGCGACCCGTCATCAGCTTCGGCCTGGCACTGACATGTCAGCAGGCGAGAGAGAGAAGAGGGTGAGAGAGCGGCAGCAACAACAGTAAATGGTTGGACAATCGTTGAAACGAAATGACATTTTATATTAAAACTGTATTAGCCAGACAGACACCGCGAGGGAGCGAGCGAGAGCGACACTGGGCAAGAGACGCGAACGTTTCGGCGTTGCGGCGGCGCCTGTCAAAATCAGCAGCGCGTTAGGACATTTGAATGAGAAGAGGAGGAACGACCCGAGCGACCGACCGACGGCACCTTGCCATCAAATTGCACGCAGTGAGGCATGAAAAATGCGCCTGCCGGAGCAGAGACAGAGGAAGAGAGAGAGGGAGAGAGAGAGAGAGAGGAGCGGGACATCAGAACTCAATTCGAGCGTGAACGCGGGGAGCGATGGGCAGCCGCGACAGCATTTGACATAATCAAATTACCTAATGGCCAGGCGGACGGGATGCAGATCGGTATGGACTTTGGCTTTCTTCTTTCTCCTCCTGTTAGAAAACAAAACAGGCCTGGCCATTCCCACTTGGGAGCCTTTACGAATTCGATTCCAAATCGTCACACAAAAAAGAGGCTTACGCACGAACAACAACGCTGAGAGAACTAAATTTCTAGTCGACAAAGTAATATTTTTTTCACAAAATTAGTCTGCTAAATCGCGAAATAATGAACAACAAGGGGAACAAGGGGATAACCCCAAGGAAACTGGCGACCGTCGCGACCAATCAGAAGCGGGCAGTCGAGTCCCGAGGCCTGCGGATCCCATACCAGGCGAACCTGCACCGCGCCGAGTCGAAGCAACCGGAGAGCTTTCGGATACCCGCTACCAATGTGGTCAAGACCTCGAAGATCTATGACCACGTGAAGAGCAGGGTGGAAAGCCATTGGAGGGGCAGCAACCGCAGGGTGGTTGAAACCTTCTGCTATTCGAGTGAGGTTTCCCTGACTAGGAGACCATCTACCCAGAAATACAACACGAACGATTGCACTGCACGCTGTGATTATCCCATGAGCACCGCACCAAGTGCCAACACTCTGGATTCCATGGACCCAAGTCACTTCAAAGAGGAAGATTGGGAGGCGGGCGACATCGAAGCGCGGCTGAATGCGTCTCGGGACGATGACAATCCGTCGTGCAGTCCTCGCAGCGTTCGCTCCCACAGAAGCATCACCAGCATCCGAAGTGACAGCTACCCGTATTCAGAGGAGGAACAGACGTCATCCCAGCTCTCCCTGGGGCCCACAACAAGCCAATGGGAAGTCGTAGCCAGCGGCGGACACACTCAGCAACAGATGCTAGAGTTTCTGGCCAAGACCCATCCGTACCTGCTGTCGTCTGCGGCATTCCAGAATTTCAAGCGCGATCTGCGAAACGTATTCTGCGGGAGCAGCAGCAGCTGCCCCATATGCCCGGACCCGGCCACCACCTTCGATGAGCGCCTGGCCATGGTTCTGGACCGTTGGGCGTACGACCTCTTCAAGGTGTTCTTTGCCAGGAAGTGGCCAGAGAAGCGAGAGGAGGAGCAGGCAGACGAGGCAGCGGAGGGAAAGCAGTTGGTGGAGCTGATGGCACCAACCGAATCCTTCGCACACAACAGACGCCAAAAGGCAACGCCTGCCTTCCACGCACTAATCTCCGCGATGGTCGAGCAGCAAGCGAAACCCTCGCCCATCTACATGGTAACCAAAAGCGTACGTTGAGCCTTTATCCTACAGATATCCTGTCTAAATAGAACATAAAGTCAGTCGAAACTCACCTTGAAATCGGGCGGAGTGGTCGTGGTGGGTGTGGCTGTGGTTGTGGGTGTCACCCCGGCCGCGGGATTCAGCTCGATGTTTATGTTATTGGGCTCCATGATGAGTCCGAGGCTCTGGAGATTGCACACCTGCGGCATTTGCATGGTGGGCGTCGGTACCTTGAGCACGGCGACAGTGCAGTCGATGCTCGAGGCTGTCACCGTGGCCGTTGCGGGCAGCGTCTCCGGCATTCTGTTCTCCCGCCTATTCTCTGTATGTCAGCTGTTGTTGTTGCTCCACCTCCTGCTGCTGGCCTCGACAGTCGAGCTGCAAAATGGAAACTTTGATTTAAACACACGACAAGCAGTGCATCAAAAAGGGCACACGACAAGCAGTGCAACAAGGTGAATTTACATAGAAGATTCCGTGGTGCGCTGTGTATTCACCACGCAGCAACCACTTACAGCTAGAAAGGGATGGAGATACTTCACCATGGTGAAGTTAATTCCAGTTGGAGACAACTCCACACAGAAAGATCTAAAACACAGTTTGGTTTTTCCGTTATTCTCGTTTAAATGCAAATTGCAAATTTGCAATTTAATTTTTATTTTTAGCTTTCAGTTTTGGTATAAGTTCAAAGGTCCAAAGTAATTCCTACGATTACTAATAATAGTAGCACAAGAGGCACCTCTGGGCCCAAAAATACAAAACGTACAAATACAAAAAAAAAAGAGGGTAAGGAAAGTGAGAGCAAAGGAGAGGGTATTACTGGCTGAATTCGGTTTATAAATTAAAGGATAGGCGGCAGACACCATCAGTGCGGTTTAGTATCCAGTATCCAAGGGCCTTAGGCCTGCTGACGTCTTTTTATCTCTGCGGGCAAATCCTCCAGCTTGACGCTCGTCTCCTGCCGCGTGGTCACCTCGCGCAGCTTGACGAGTCCCTGGGCCAGCTCCGCGTCGCCCAGGACAACCACCAGTGGAATCTGGTGCTCCTCGCAGTGCTGCAGCTGGGCCAACAGCTTCGGATTCAGCTTGTACGAGTGCTCCGCCTGCAGAAGAACAGATTGGATATTCGATTACAAGGAGATCCTTTCGAGTACACTGCTTCAGCGCACCTTGATGCCTGCATCCCAGAGCTGGTTGAGCACGCGCAGCCGCTGCTCGTGTAGACCCTTGTGGGCGGAGGCCACGTACGCCTCCACGTCGTTGGTGCGCAGCTTCACTTTGCTGGCCGCAAAGCGGGCCTCCAGCACCGAGAAGATGCGCTCCACACCAATGGAGACGCCCACGCAGGGCACGGCCTTGCCGCGGGGATCGAACATGCCCACCAGATTGTCGTAGCGTCCGCCACCGGCCACAGATCCGACGGTGGCCTGCTCCGCGGGCTCCCCGTTCTGCTGGGCCGATTTAGCCGGCGAGCTGCGGCTGCCGGGCTCCGCCTTGAGCACACCCTCGTAGATGACGCCCGTGTAGTAGTCGAGGCCGCGCGCCAGGCTCAGATCGAAGCTCACACGCTTGTCCAGGCCGAAGATGGAGCAGTACTTGAGCAGCAGCTGCATTCCCTCTAGACCCTTGACTGCATTGGGCACCGCCTTGAGCTTGGGATCCGCCAGCAGCTGCTCCACCAGTTCCGTGCCGCCGCTCAGGCGCACATACTCGCCAATCCTGTCGGCTGTGGCCTCGTCCAGGCCCTTCTCCGTCACCATCTCCTTGCGCACTTCCGCCCAGGGGGACTGGAAAGAGAACCGATCTCGATTAGGGCATATCCACTAAGCAGAGGCATGTGTCCCAGCTCCTACCTTGTCCAGCTTGTCCACGGCCGAGCAGATGGCGCGGAAGCTCTCAGCCGGTACGCCGCATGCCTCGAACATGCCGTCCAGCAGCTGGCGATGGTTCAGCTTTATCACATAGTCGCCAATCTCGAGGGTGTCCAGTATCTCGGACACGATCTTCACGCACTCCGCATCGGCCAGCATGGGGTCGTAGGTGCCGGCGATGTCAAAGTCGCACTGATAGAACTCCCGGTAGCGGCCGCGGGTCATGGCCGGATTGTCCCGCCGATACACCTTGGCGATGTGGTAGCGCTTGATGCTGGATATCTTGTTCATGGCCAGGTAGCGGGCCAGCGGCACGGTGAGATCGTATCGCATGGACAGAATCTCGCCGCCCTGGTCCTTCAGATCATAAATCAGCTTCGAGTCCTCGCCGTACTTTCCAGTCAGCACTTCCTGTGAGGGGGGGGGATGAATCTTTAGTGAGCTTTGGCCTGGTATGGGGGAGGGTGCTGAACTCACCTTTAGCTCAAAGACGGGCGTGTCGATGGCCTCGCCACCGTGGCGCTTAAACACCTGCACAATCTTGTCGAGAACGCCCTGACGCAGCGTCATCTGCTGTGGTCCATAGTCCCGGGTGCCCTTGGGCGTCTTCAGGGTGAACTTTTGGCTAGCGGGCGCCACATCGCCGCCTAGTTTGGCCTTGAGGGCCAGCAGGCGGGCGACTTCCTCATCGATCTGCAAGTAAGAAGCGGTATATGGCGCTGCAATACTTGTGTCAGTGTTGGTAAGCGGTACTTAGATGCTAACCTTATTGATCTGTGCTTGTTGTTGTTGTTCTTGTATTTCTTGTTGCTGTTGTGGCTCATGCTGATTTTGTTGTTGTTGCTGTTTATCAATTTGAAATTTCTTCTGCTGCTGCGGCTGCTGTTGCTGCTCTCCCAGCAATTTCGTTGATCTCGCGCGTACACCGCCTGGCGGCGCCAGCTGGTACATTGTTGCACACTGAAACGCAGCACTACAGCGCCACTGGCGGCCAATTGAACGCAACATATGTTTTTTGTTTTTGCTTTTTGCTTTACTTTCAAACTTTGTTCGTTTTTTTCTTTGCTCCTCTTTCTAATCTTCTTATTTTTCTTTATTACTGCTCAATAATTGGCAACAACTTTCTTTCGCAATTTGCCTTTTCAAACCTAATTAAACAACAACAACAATAAATGAAACTTGTTAAGGTTCGGACCTCTCTCTCTCTCTCTTTCGCCTTGCGGTTACTTTTTCTACTTATTATTTTATGACTAAATGTGTTAGTGACGAAATAAGGTGAATGTACAATAAAAACCAATGCGTGTGTGTGTGTGTGTGTGTGTGCAGTCTAAACCAATTGGAATCTAAGCCAGAATTTAAAAAAAACAATACAAATATTGCGTTCCATTGACCGTCAGGGCGCTGATGCGTTTTCTTTCGTTTATTATTGAACACTTTTTTTGATAGCACTTAAACACTCGGAGGGGGTGGGACGAATCGGAACGGAACCAAAACAGGAAAGTGACGCGCGGCGGCTGGTTCAGTGGACTGAGGGTGGTGGGGGTTGAAGGACAAACAGTTCACTGAACTGAACTGGTTCTCGGATCCTTTGCACTGTTTGCATCAGTGTTCCGCCAGATGGCAGCACTGGGAGGGACGGTGGGCAACAGCTGATCTTGCATTAGCACGCATGCATAGCACAGCACACACATGCATATACACACACACACTCATGCAGAATTTTGACATTAGACATCGAGTTACTTAAAAGATAATGCGGTCTAGCAGGTTTTTGAGCGGGGGCCCCCCGCAACAGAAAAGCTACTATAACCACCATGTGCCCGCCGTCGCATATGTATATGCCTCCTGCTTGACGAGTCTCCCATCATACGGACAAAGTCAGTCAGTCAGTTGGTCACACACAAACACACACACACACACACACAACACAACACACTGCATAATGCGTCCAACAACAAATGCCAGCGGCCAAAAAGCTCCCTTGACAACTGTCCGAAAGTGGATGGATGTGGTAGTGGGGTTCAAGCGGTAATCGTGCATTTGGATATATAATTTAAGAGTGCAATGCCTGCCACAAAACAAAAAGAGAAACAACAACAACGACAGCAGCAAAAGCAAACGAGAATGTGAAAGTTGCAGAGCGCGCGCGCTCGTATGTTTCTTTTGTGTTCGCATTATTGCTATTTCTGTTTCTGTTTCTCCTTCTTGTGTTGCTTGCTGCTGTTGCTTCTACTGCTTGCTGGCTCTGCAATCAATCTAATTACTGTAAAATTCAATAAATTGAACTGCCAACGCAGCACTGAATCACAGCAGCGGTGGCACACAGCGGCAGTTGCGTGAATTCTGATTTCGGTTCTGCAAAAGCTGACGAAATCCGCAACCCTGATTGCGCCCTGGGATGGTGATGGTGCAACAGGGTCTGGGATTAGCAGCAGCCAGCCATCAGTGAAAAGAGGGGGGGACTCCAGCAATTTCAAGAACAATTGCATTATTTCTGTGTACACACACAATGGTGGTCATTGGTTACGGCCAGTGGTTGGTGGCTGGCAGTGGCTTTGGCAGTGGCAGAGCGGCATGCATATGGTGGGGGAGGATGGGGGGATGCTGTGCGCATGTAGCAAACAGAACACTGACCTTCTCCTTGGACTCCTTGGCTCCCTTCAACTGACGCACGAGATCGCCTTGCAGTTTAATTTGCTCCAAAATCTGTTCACGCGAATCACTCATATTCCGGGACAAGTGCCAGCCAAAGACAACAGAAAAATCGGCAACACGGGGAGCACAGCAATGGCAGGGTACACTTTTTCGTGGCAATGGAAAATGGCAAGGCGCGCGACGCAAAGAATACAATTTTTATTTTTGCCAAAAAACGTTGATGGACGCACGAGGTAAGCAGTGTGCCCGCGGAGTTATCGATTAAATATGCCGTCTGACCGTCAATAACATACCAAAATATACCTTTCCAATTTATAAATATACCACTGAACAAAAAAAACTTTTGTCTTTTAATATTCCATTTAATATTACAAGCATAAATAAACTCTCAGCGCTAGAAATATAATTTTATCTGAATGATGAATCCATTCTCCATAAGATTGGCTAGTTTTCATAGCTTCCTTTTATTGGATTGCGTACAAATAAGGTTTAAACTAAAAAGGTAAACACAAATAGAGCATTAAACGTATCGTAAGAGTGAATTTAACGTAAGTGGTAATGAAATGCAAGGACATCGCTGCGATAAAAATTCCCATTTTTTTTAGAGAGAAACATCCTATAAACGACACCAAACTATCACGGAAATGAGAGAAGTTGCCCGTCTGAACTTCAGAAATATACCGAAACATTCCTTCATTTAAATAAATTACCGCAAAAATATACCGCGAAAAAAAGCGAACTTAACCCACTTATCCCTGCACTATTTAAACAGCTTAAAAACTTAGTTAAGCCACGGAAAAAATAATGTTGGTAAATGTTCCTCCAAGCCG
Source organism: Drosophila subobscura (assembly GCF_008121235.1). Lineage (NCBI taxonomy): Eukaryota > Metazoa > Arthropoda > Insecta > Diptera > Drosophilidae > Drosophila > Drosophila subobscura. Next base: position 15,594,865 of record NC_048530.1, on the reverse strand, counting down.
TTTTGGCAGATAAATGGCTTTATTTTGGATTATAAATGCTAAAATGGTTAAAGATAGATCGCAAAGCCAGATTTTCCCTACCAAAAACATCTTTCAAAACAAACAGCAAAACAGCTGCTGGTGCCATTAGCAACGCCTCAAAGTCTGACTCAAGCTGCGCTCAGGCACGCAGACGCAGACCCGCGCAGATGGAAATGCGTCAGCTGTGCTGTCTTGTTTTTAAAAATTATACTCTTAAAAATCAAGGCATGTTTTATGTACAGGTTGGAGTTTCATACTTGGTCTCCCTCTCTCTCCTTTGATTCTGTCTGCACGCACTGTTACACAGTTACACACGTTACTATTGTGAAGGAGAGAGTAACGCTCTCACCTGTCCAAGATAGACCTTATCAAAGCTTATTCTCTGCGCGATCTCTCTCGCCGCCTCTCACTCTCTCCGTCGTCTCTCTGGCGTGCTCTTCAGGTGTGTGTGTCGTGTGCATAAGCTACAGTTAGATGTACGAACGTGTGTATAGATGAAACTGAAATCGATAATAGATGGAGCAGGCCCAATTTTCAGCGAAGCGGAGTCGAAGTGCGGCCTCGGTATCCACGAAGCTGCATCAGTCGGTCGCGAAAACTGCCAAGTGACGGTTGGGGGCAACTGCGACATCAACATTATACCTCAAAATACACACACAAACATCGACATCAAGAACTAACGGCGATCGGCCACCCGTGGCTAAAAGACTTGAGCCCTGAGTCCCGAAAAACTTCTTCGGCGCAGCATTCTGTTATAATTTTTAAATATTCTTCTCATTCTTTGTTTCTTATGTTGTTTTTTTAAATTTGTTTTAATTTGTTTTCTTTATTTTCTTTGCTTGCGACCGTTTTTATTTTTGGTGGCTCGGTGTTTTGTTTTTTTTTGTCGGTTTTTATTGTTGTTATTTGCGGTCAAGGCTTAAACCTGACTGCCGGCAGTCGACCGATCAATCGCTTTGTAAACGTTTAAATTTTGTGTTAATATTTTGCGGCTGCGCCGAACACGCAGAATGAGGTAAGAAGCGGGAGAAGTGGGAGAAGAGGTGAAGCGTAAAGCGTGGGCGGGGGCGGGGTGGTCTTGTTAAGCCGCGTGCATCGAATCCAAGATGTGCAGGTAGCAGAGGTGGCAGATATTTGCATGCATATCGATATACAGATCACATACACACACACATACATATGTATGCATGTAAATATCTCTTATCGGCGGTGATTGCATGTGCGTAGCGTATCGATCTCTTTGCGGTGCCAATCACACTCCACTTGTGACACCTTCCACTTGTGTAAATAATTAGCACAAAAAAGCAATTTAAAACTGAAAACAGAAACTAAGTCCGCGCCCGGTACAGCTGGCGGCGACAAACAGTCAAATGTTATTATTCGCCGCATCATTTCAATCAATTCTTGAGATCCCATTTGTGTGTGTTTTTTGTTCTTAGAGAACACAGAAACAAGAAGAACTAATCACAGAAAGCCGACACTGACAGGAGAGACGACAAAACAGACGTCAGGTCGTTGTTATCGAGAACTTCTGCATTGCTCTGGCTATTTCGTTCGTTTCTTGTGGCATTTACTGCAGGTGTAAAACAATAACGTCAATTAGCGCTCTTTATGGTTTATGGCCCCAGAGTTTACGATGCCCCAATAGCTTATGCATGGCACAAGATATGGAAGGAGAGGGCCTAGCGATAGGAGATATATGACAGCAGAAGTGAAATGAAAGGGAATTCATTCAGCAGGAAATCGCTGCAGTATATGAATGTACATCCATCCACATAGAGTTTATTTACATTCTGATAAAAAGCACGAAAAGCCATTGCACAGAAATCACACAATTCAATTATGAATTGCTCATAAAATTGTGGATTTTACAATACCAAAATGCGAATTTAGATAATGATTTGACAGCCGCTGGAGCCGAGCCGAACCGCAGCATCTGAAACTGGTTTTTCGCATTTGGCAAAGTTCCCCTGACCTCTGGAAACACATAACTGAATAAATTATAGAAATCCCAATGCACCGAGAGAAAAAAAAGGGCGCTGAAATTGCTTTTTACATATTTGTGGCATTCGATTTGCGCCAAGGGTAGAAATGTTGAAAAGTTTTATTTATTTATGCCAACATTTTGATATTTTATTGAAAGTATTTGTTTTCAAAATATTTTACATTTAATTTGAATATATTTCATATTTTATTTAATTGAAATGAATTTCTTGCATAATTCATTTATTTTCATATTTATTTGAAATACATTTTATATTTAATTCGAATTCAAACTTCTGAAGAGTATTATTTCTGAACACTCTTTTGTTCCATTTTTTATTTTATTATCCTTTTCTTTTGCCACTTAAAATTCTGGCATACGCTTTATTGTAAAGCAAAATATTTTTTTTTGTTGGCCATTAAAATTCGAATTTCTGGACAATTCTAATTAGTAAACGTTTTAATTTTTTAGATTTTCGTGCATTTCAGTTTGAGTTTCATTTCATAACTATGAAACTCAAGAAACTCAACTCAATTCAATTAACTAATTGAAATATATTTTATTTAATTAAAAGTGTTTTCTGTGCAGATTAAATATGGGCCTTAACAAGCACCAACAAAAAACACTTTAAGTATTAGTATTTGTATTATTAAATAATTAAATCAAAGTGAATTAAATGAATTATGCCACGTTCTTTTCTCTCAGTGCATGGCAAGAGCGTGGCACGGGGAGGGAGCGTATAATTATCTGCTGGGGTTTTCGCAACTGTTGAATGGGCAGCTCCCCTTTGGCTCCCTTTGGCGGCCGCAACTGTACCAATACTCAATTATTATTTTATTCAAGCTACACAAAAGGTACATAAATATGTACTTAGTATAACTACATTGTATGTACATATACATTACACAGCGCTGTGCCTAGCCGTGACGTCACGTGCGTCTCTTTATCGGCCAGGCCAGGGAATTGCTAGACAAACGATTAATTTATTTTTGCTTTTGTTTTTTCGTTGGCGAGCGTCTAACTCTGATTAACCAGTGACGGTGCACTTGCTTCGCCTTTCAGCGATTGATAAATACTTTGGAAATTTGTTTTTAATTTCTTGTTGTGGCTCTTGGCTGATTGCTGTGCCCTGCCCTAATGAAAAGATGTTCGCGGGATGGAATTTTATCTGGCAAAGATTGAAGCAGCGAACATGACAACCTGCCTGCCAGCCAGCCAGCCAGCATCCAGCCCCAGTACACCTCTAGGTTCAAGTCCACGTCCAAGTCCAAGTCCAAGTCCAGGTGCAAGTTCCACTAGGAAATCCCTGTCACGAGCGCCACTTGAGACTCAGCGGAGTGGCCGCCGCACCGCTTATCGCAGGACTAATTACGACTAAAACCCGCGCAGATCTAAAGCTCTAAAGCCGTTTTATGGCCCACCAACGACGGCGGCAGTTTCAATTGGAGGCCCATTCGGTGGCCCAAAAAACCCTAAATGATTGAACCCAATCTGCGTGGCTTCGTATCGTGTCGTATCGTATGGATCACGTATCGCTAGGATGCGATTATGCGCAATAACGGACACAATCATAATTGCCCGCACCGCAAAGCTCTTCTCTCTGAAGAAATCTACGTTAATTATAGAAAATTGCTTGTTAATAGCACTTGTTGAGTTTTCGTTGTGATCCCCTCGTTGGCATTTTTATGACCAGCAGCAGCAGCAGCAGCAGCAGCGATCAAGAATGCTATCAGAAAAGCCGATAAGAATGCCCAAGCTGCCGCCTGCCGCCTGTCGCCTGTCGCCTGCACCCCGTTCCGGAGGTGGGCGATGATGACCAGGCAGACAGGGAAAATGTTCCGTGTCACGGCCACTCGAGAACTGGACACTCATTTATCCACGTTACCAGTTGGGTGACGGTGACGGCGACGATGGTGGCACCTTATTTATGCCCTGGATTTCCGGGGTATCGCTACGTGTGTTCAGGCACATATCTGTGGTCTGTCGTGAGATTGAGCGAAAGAGATTCTGAATCTGCTGGAGGGAAGCTTATTCTGCCTTGCACCAATGCCATTCCTTTTGGCTCTCCTCAGAGTTCCCCGCAACGCCACAGAATCGTTATATTTCCACTGCTTCCTTCTCGTTGCCTTCCTGCAGCGTGCCATATTCTGCGTAGGGTATTGCCGCATTCCTGCTCTTTGGCCTGGCGATTTGGTGACTGCTGACTCGACGCTTTTCATACTGCGGCCTGCGATCAAAATCAAAACATTAGAGAGCTAATCGGCGAAATGCTCGCTCAGATCTGCAGACCGATAGCGTTCTCTTCGATTAAACACTCGACCAAATCACACTTGAACCACTCGAAGCGTGTGTGGAACGTAGGCAGGGGCAGGCGGCAGGGGCAGGGGCAGGGCACTGGAAATTGATCCCCAATTGATCCTCCTCTTGTGTGTGTTTGCTTTCAGGTTGGTGTGCAACAAGAAGACTTTGCTATGGCTACTCCTGGCTGCTGTCCTGGTCACCGCGCTGACGCTGGGCCTCGTCTTTGGGCTGAAGGGCAGCGGTGCGCCTCTCATTAGTGGCGCTGTCGTCTCGAATGGCATCGGTTGTGCCGCCATTGGTGGCAACATGCTGGAGGATGGTGGCTCTGCCGTGGATGCGGCCATTGCCACACTGCTCTGCGAGGGTCTGCTGCTGCCCCACTCGATGGGCATCGGCGGGGGCTTCGTGGCGACCATTTACACGAGGAGCACGCGACGCGTGGAGACGGTGATAGCGCGTGAGTCGGCACCGGCGGCCTCCCACAAGGACATGTTTGTGGGTCAGACGACCATCACGGGCGCCATGGCGGGCGCTGTGCCCGGCGAGATACTCGGCTACTGGGAGATGCATCGCAAGCACGGACGCCTGCCCTGGAAGACGCTCTTCCAGCCAGCGATTAAGCTGGCCCGCGAGGGCCATGTCGTGTCGCGGTATCTGGCCTCGGCCATTCAATCGAAACTCAGCGAAATCCAGAACGAACCTTCGCTGTCTGCCATGTTCCTGAATGCGAATGGCGAGCCCTATGTGGAGGGGGACTACATGAAGCGCACCACGCTGGCCGACACTCTGGAGCGCATTGCCGCGAACGGAGCGGGCGAGATCTACGACGGGGGGGAGACGGGTCGCAAGTTTGTCGAGGACATACAGAAGCTGGGCGGCATCATCACGGAGCAGGACTTGAGGGACTATCGCGTGCAGTGGGACAGCGATGGGCACATTGCGGCCAATGTCACCGGCGGCTATACACTGTACTCGACGCCGCTGCCCAGCAGTGGACCCATTCTGGCCTTCATTCTCAACATCATGGGCGATCTGTACACGGAGGACAAGGCTGTCTACTGGCAGCGTGCCGTGGAGGCCTTCAAGCATGCCTACGGGCAGCGCACGAATCTGGGGGACTACCACAGCGATCCGGTCAGCGGTGCCAGCATTCAGGAGACGCTCGAGAAGATTCTCAGCGCCGAGCTGGTGGCCGATGTGCGCAAGCTCATCCACGATGACAGCACCTCGCAGGACAACCTCTATTATGGCGCCAATTTCTCTGTGGAATCGGACCATGGCACCGCGCACATGAATGTGCTGGCCACCAACGGTGATGCCGTCTCCATTACCAGCACCATCAACAATTAGTGAGTGGCGGAACGAGCACTGGGCACGAGAACTGCCCAGCGGCAACTGACCAATCTCTGTGTGTTCCCTTTGCAGCTTTGGCTCGAAGGTTGCCTCCGCACAGACGGGCATCATATTGAACGACGAAATGGATGACTTCTCCACACCGGGCGTGATCAATAGCTTCGGTGTGCCCGCCTCTCCAGCCAATTACATTTATCCCGGCAAGCGGCCAATGTCCTCCATGTCGCCCGTCATCATTGTCGATGGCGATGGCAATGTACGGCTGCTGGTGGGCGCCGCCGGTGGCACCAAAATCACCACTAGCGTGGCAATGGTAGGCCCCAAGCACAAATTTATTGAATTTCTAATTAGTTTCTGATTCGCCGCAGGTCATCATGAAATATCTCATACGGCACGAGAGCATGGAACATGCTGTCAATGATGGCCGCATACACCATCAGCTGGTGCCCATGCGCGTTCACTATGAGGGCGATGTGGAGAGCGAAATTTCAGATTATCTCGAAAAGGTGGGACACACCATGTACCAGGAGTCGGAGGGTTCCAGCTTTGCGGCCGTCACTGCCATTGGATCGCTGAAGGATCCGGAGCCATTCTTTGATCGCCGCCGCGTTGGCAGCGCCTTAACCCTCAAGAATCGCAACAAAATGCAGCACTAAAAGTGGCCAAACGGGTGCTCGTGATTTCAGTTTTATTTATTTAACTTTAGTTTTATTATTAAGTCACAATCGAGTGGAGTGGAGGAGAGCGGAAAATGCAGTAACTGCATATAATTAATTGTTGAAGAATATTTCGAATAGAGAAAAGTTTTTTTTTTATGTAAATAACTGGCTTTGAACAGCCAAATAAATGAATTCTGTTAATCAAATTTTGTTTTATTGCAATTCAAATTTAAATTCGATTTTGAAATGCCACATGCTATCGGCGCCACTCGGCTAGCCTTCTTAAGTTCACTTTGTGGCAGCACAGCAGCGCGGCAGAAAGCTGGTGCAATAAATTTACCCAACACTAGTTTCGAGCACAATAACGTTTTATGCTTTTAACTTGTTTGTGTAAGCCTTACTTTATGAGCTATGCAATAAAAGGAAGTTTTGAATGACAGCCTATATTGTAGCAAATTGTTTAATTTATCGTCTAAAATTATATTTTTAGTGCTGAGGTTCCTAACAAACTTGTAACATTCAGCCGAATATCAAAATCATGGAATATAACAGGATGCACAGCACGCTTAGCCTATAGTCGACCAATGAGTATTTCAATTTACGCACGAATATTATGAAACTTGAACCATTTTTAGGGACTGATTTTGTGACAAAGTAGATGAACGGAGCTACAAGAATAATTAATGAGCAGCAGTCTTTATCGAAACTTTACACAAGGTGTTCCACCTTATTAAATAAGGGTGCGTTAAGTGGGTTAAGTGTATGTTTTCTGTGGTATTTTTTGAAGTAGAGCTAGTATATTTCGGTATTCATATCACCTGCAATTGTAATCAATTAAAATTGTCAATAAACAACAATAATCATGGACAACTTGCATGCATTGACACGCGAAGATATATTGGAGCAGTTCAAAAAGGTGTGTATTCCATTTGCATGCAGGAAATGCATTGCATTTATGACATGCAAGAAATGTGTATCCATGTGACAATGTTTTTGTTGTTGTTGTTATTGCAGAGGGAATTGCATTTAACAAATGCCAAAGACTTATCGCTGGAGGAACTACTGGTGATATACAAGGGATTCATTGTGCCGCTGCCACGCCGCGAGCCACGGGAACGCCGTCAACAGAAGCCCATGGAAATCGATCAGCTGACGGAGCGCATCAAAGTGGTGTCCATGGTCGGCGGCAAGCGACCGATAGCGGAGGAGCCCTGCTGTTCCCATCAAGCGAATCGTGAGGCCAAACAAATCAAGATGGACCTCCAGTGACCTCCGGCCGACGCGACGATAAGGAGCGAACCAAAATAGACATTTCTCAATTGTACGCCAGCCGAGATGCATCGCTTGCTGTTGGTGCTCGGCCTGCTGATGGCTGCTGTGGCTGCGGCCGAAGTTCTACCGCTGGAACCGGACTTGGAGGGCTACCAGGTGGTGCTGCGGCGTGCCGCCAACCGCTCCGATAAGCTGCAAGTCTTCCAAAGCATTTGGGGGGCCATACGGTCCGATTTTATCGACGACACCGACAAGGTGAAGGGTTTGTACACCCAGCTGTCCAATTTCATACGCAACGAGATGCAGTGCACCAGCGGACCGACGGGCCACTCAGCCTGTGAGCTGCAGCAAGAGGTGCGACGACATCTGCGCTCCCTGATGGCCCAACGCCTGGCCAACCTCATCAATGCCGAGGAGAGCATTCAGTCGTATGGCATGTATGTGGGATCCAGCGTTGAGCCGTCCCTCGTACGTGACGTGCTGGAGCATGCCATCGAAGATGTCTACTTCCATCGGCCACTGGAGAAGCTCACGCAGCAGCTGGACCAACTGTACACGGACCGGGACGAGGTCAGCTTCAAGATGATGATCGAGGCGCAGCTGTCACTCTACTGGCGCTACCAGGCCATGCACGACAGCAACGAGGCCTTCCTGTTCAACATGGCGCATGCCGTGAGCAAGATTCAGACCCATCACATGTACGCCAGCGTGGACGCATCGCTGCAACGTCGCGTCGAGGCACTGCACAGCAGTCTGCCGCCAGTGCTGGGCTCACTCTTCCATCCGCAAGGCTTCTGCCTGCTCAGTCGCGACAATCGCGAGTATTTGTACGTGACCATCACGGACGACTGGAACTACGGCCTCAATGGACGGAAGGTCTTCACGTGGCACGAACAAAACTACACCGACTCGGCGGGCCTCATTCGTGCCTTTGTCCAGGAGCAGCTCTCCACGCCCGTGTTCACGCTGCGCAGCGAGCTCTTCAAGTGGTATTTATTTGTGGATCCCAGCGAGGGCAATCGCTTGGGTGCCCTGCGCTCCGGCAGTCCCAGCTCGTCGACCAGCTTCTGGACCATTACCTACGTGGAGGATGCGCTCATCTTTCGCCAGCGCGATCTCACGCTCTGTGCAGCCGAGAGGTTTGATCAGGAGCGACGATGGATCAAAGTGCTGCCGGGACAAATGCACACGCCGCCATCCGAGGCATGCCAGTGGCTGCCCGTCGACTGCGCGCCCTCAAAATGAAAGAGATGCCACATAAAAGTTACAATTTGTGTATTCTCGATATATTCCTAAAATGTCTTCAGTTTGTACACTCGATGGTAATTTACAGATGTTTTTCGAGAGAATAATATTATCCAAGGAAAGAGGAAAGTGAATGGCTTCGGTTTGGGCAGTTTTCGGTGCTTAATTAATGTCTGTGTCTAGGAGTCAGCTGGAGTTGGATTAAAGTTAAACGTAAACTAAAGCAAAGTCCTCTGGGTCTAGTCCAAGTGTACGAATATTTTCTATGACTTCTTTTCCTTATTTGGCATTTTGCTTAAACTAAAATGAACAGAATTTCCTCTCATCCGTAGTCTAACGAGTCTTTAGTGAGTCTTCTTCTTTTGTTGCTTCTACTCCTGCTCCATGTATTCGTCGTCATCGCTATCTGAATCGTAGTCCTGTGGCATGTTTGCACCACGCGGCGTTTCGCGTTGTTGTGGCGGTGGCTGTGGCTGTGGCATAGTCGCTCGACGACGCTGCTGGCTCACGTTGAACCTGTGCTCGGACGAGGGCCGATAGTGCATGCTGCAATGCAGATAGTCCTCGGCATCGATCAAGTCGGCCGCCTCCATGGACTCTTCTATGGTGCGTGAATAGTCCTCGATTTCTTCGTCAAACAAATGTGGATCCCCATTGGCGAAGGAGGCGAAGCGCCACGGATTGCGCATTTTGCTCATTATGTTCCACTGCTTGCAGTTGGGGCTGTTCACGAACTCGCGCAGCTCGGCCAGTGATTTTTGCGTCTCGTTGACCGTCTGCTGGTAGTACTCCTCCTGTGTCAGCAGCCGCCGCTTGGGCGGAAAGCGACGTCGGTAGTACGAGCGCACGTAGCCCAAGAGCGATGCGGGTAAATAGTAAACGGTAAAGATGCAGACCATCAGCGAGAGCACGCCGCGGGAGTGCCAGCTGCTGAAGTAGGCCAATGCCCCGCCAACCGCCTGCAGCAGCCACATGATGATGTTCTGGGAGCGTGGATTCTTGGGCGGGCCAATGCGGTAGCAGATGAGGAATGAGATGAGGCCGGTTATTATCAGATACCACACCACATAGTCGCGATAAGTCACTATGATTAGCCGCATATTGTCAACCAATTGCTTGATTATGTACAGCCCAATGGTCCAGCCTCCAATCAGGACGCCATACATCATGGGACGCCGGGGGAAAAGCTTAGACGTCAGCGAGATGATCAGCAGCAGTGAGCCACAAATGCCCAGCATAATGCCGGCCAAGTAGTAGAAGATGCTGTTCTTGGCCAAGCTGCGGCTGCTCCAGAAAACGAGCGCCCCCAGGCCGAATTGCAGCAGCCGCCAGACATCGCACTGCGCATGATGTAGTCGCACATTGTAGGGCTGGCGCGAGGATACGCCAATGCATTGCGGCTCAAATGGCGACAGATGTATGCGCTGACGCTTCTGCGAGAAAAGCGTGACGCTGAACAGGGAGCGCTGCTCGTTGTAGTGATCCAGAACCTCCTTTGGTGTGCGTCCGCCGTACTCGGAGTAGTCATCGTTGCCGATGCCCAGCAGGAACTCAACCGTCTCGAAGAGGCTGAGCAGCGAGGATGGCTTACCGGGATAGCAGTACGTCCTCAGCGTATTCGATCCATAGCCATTTGCTGTGACATCGACGGATGCACCCGGCGCCAAAATCACAGTGTCCATAATTGGTGGCGGGGTTGTGGCAGTGCATAGCGCCAATAGTGTGAATATGAAGATGGATCCATGCATCGCTAGTGGCTGAAACATGTCTATTTTTTTTGGCAGTTCTTTTATTCAGACAATTGACACAAAAACGAAAACAAATAACTTTGAACTGCGGTAACTGGAGTTGTTGTTGTTGTGTATCGATATACCAAGCGCGTTGGTATCCGATAGAGGTGGCTATCGATGCTAATCATCCTGCCAAATATCGGCTGTACGTGCTTCTTATGCGGAAAGCCTGCAGTGAGAGCGAGATAAATATATGAATGGCCATAGCTACATGTTCATGTAATTAGCAACAGAGACACCTGACGAGGGAATATATACGTTTAGAGCAATCGCTAGTGAAGGCGGCATTGTGAAAAACCTCCGTTATTGACCTCCTCCCGATATTTTCGGTGTACTTCGAAAATAAGGTATATGTTGGTATATTTGTGAGGGTCAGGCGGTATATTTCATCGAAAACTCCACGGTCACACTGAGCACTGGGCAAAAACAGCGGTTTGACGATTTTCCGCAACAAATTCCATTTTTTCCACTCCAAAAAGAAAAAAGGTGAATATTGCGTACACCCTCAAGGTGTTTTCCGAGCCACAACTGATGGCGGTGTTGTGACTTGTGCAAGGATATTGTTTTGTGACTGGCAAGGAGAAAGTCAATTGAACGCCGCCTAACCTACAAAGTTACATAATTTTAGCATAATTGTTGTTATGATTAGAAGTTGCTGCTGCAAGGACATCAAGGCGACACACAAATTAAATAATTTACCCATTCCACTTGCAGCGAAATATGTCGTTCGTGAAGAATGCCCGTTTCTTGGCCGCACGCGGCGCTCGCCTTGCCCAGTCCCGTGCCTACTCGGACGAGATGAAGCTGACCTTTGCTGCTGCCAACAAGACCTTCTACGATGCCACCGTGGTGCGCCAAATCGATGTGCCCTCCTTCAGCGGCGCATTCGGCATTCTGGCCAAGCATGTGCCCACATTGGGTAAGTCCACACGTCCAGCCTTAGGGGACTCCAAGCTGATTATATCATATCCGAAAGAAATTCGTCTAATTTGATGTTCTTCTCTTGTGCCCACCTAGCTGTGCTGAAGCCCGGTGTTGTCCAGGTTGTGGAGAACGATGGCAAGACAACCAAATACTTTGTCTCCAGCGGTTCGGTGACAGTCAACGAGGACTCATCCGTTCAGGTGCTCGCCGAGGAAGCCCACAACATTGCGGACATTGACATCTCCGAGGCCAGACAGCTGCTGTCCAAATATCAGTCCCAGCTGAGCTCCGCTGGTGACGATAAGGTATGTCCCCTTGGTCTTGCCCAACCAGAACTCTCTGCTCACTCTCCCGATCGATCTTTCGTTGCAGGCCAAGGCAGAGGCTGCCATTGCCGTTGAAGTTGCTGAGGCGTTAGTCAAAGCTGCCGAATAGACGTAATCACAACCACAAACAGCATCCAAACATTTGCTAAAGCATTGCGTTTAAATTAAAAAAAAAAAAACACAAACGTAACTGAATTGGTGGCCAATTTGAAAAACTGGCTGAAACTGGCGTTATGAAACAATAAAAAGCGAATAATAATATCCAAAACTAATGACAATCCGTGTGTGGATCAACCAATCAAGTAACATCAGTCCGCATCAACGCAGCGCAGAGACTCATCTTTTTGTTATATTTTTTTTTGTGTGTGTGTCAATCAGGGAGAAATGTCTTACACTGTGCAACATGTTGTGTGGCTGAGCTGAGGGCTTCGCTGGCCTTTAGCTGCTAAAAAATGTGTGGCAACGTGTTTACTTAACGATGGTTGAAGTTGTTGCTCAAAACCTTTGAGTTAAACAGCAAACGGCTAGGGATGTTTCTCCTTATAAATATAGTTATATTAATATTGTATTTGTCAGAAGGCAGTATCATAGTTGTCTTTTGCCGTGGCACAGATCTGAAGTGATCTTTAATCACATTTGCCTGCAAAACACCTTCAATTAGCATAAAACCCTTTGATATACGTTAACGTGCATCTTATCCACACCATGCAACACTTATTTTGCTGCACAGTGTAGTATGAATGGCGACAGCTGTGACTGGTGTGACCAGCCCAAGCGGAAGGTCAAGTTTACAGCGCCTGAAAGTTTGAAGATCTTTTCTCTTTTTTTTTCGGTTTCAATTTGTTTATATTTTCTAGCAAAAAAAATGTGTGTAAAAAAAATGGACTTAAATTAACTCATGGCGTTGTGTAGGAAGTGTGTCGATAGAGGTAGTAGTAGTATGTCGAAGTTCGAAGGTTTTCCCGTGTTTCGTATGTGTGTGCGTGTGTGTGGGATGCTGCTGGGAAAGCGTCGCTTAGTAGGCTGGTGGGCCGTAGGTCTGGGCGGGCGCATGTCCCACTGGCAGCAGTTGCTCCTCGGGCGCAAAGACCTGGGCGGGTGCTTGCTGGGGCACGCTCAGAAGCGGCGCTGGTGCCTGCAGGGGAGCAGAGTAAACTGGAGCTGGCGCGGGGGCATAGTTGACTTGCGGTGCGGGGGCATAGTTCACTTGAGCCTGAGCCTGAGCGTGGGCCTGGGCAGAAGCATAGTTCACCTGCGGGGCGGGGGCGTAGTTCACTTGAGGAGCGGGCGCATAGTTCACCTGCGGTGCGGGAGCAGCGTAGACTGGAGCTGGAGCGGGAGCAGCATAGACTGGAGCTGGGGCAGCGTAAACTGGAGCTGGAGCAGGAGCAGCGTAGACTGGAGCTGGTGCGGGAGCAGCGTAAACTGGAGCGGGAGCAGCATAAACTGGAGCCTCCTGGACAGGGGCCAGATAGGAGTTCACTGGAGCTGGAACATCGATGGGAGCGTAAGCTGAGTTACCGCCGCCATAGCCGCCCGAATGCTCATGGATGACGCGCACCACCTTGGCTTGTCCGCCCGAATGGGAGCCGGAATGTCCGCCGTAGGAGACACCAGCATCGTGGCTCTCGTGCACCACCTTGATGACCTGGGAGACACCCGATGAGCCGCCGCTGATGCCGCCGCCAATGAATGCGGGACCGCTGACCAGAGGAGCGGACTCCGACAGTACCTTGATCACCTTGACGGAGGCGGGGCCAGCTGGGACACCATAGACGGGAGCTGGACCATGGCCGCCATGACCGCCATGGCTGCCGCCCTCGGAGATGACCTTCACTTTGTAGACCTGTGGGGTGGGCTCGTAGCCATAGCCGCCGGCATAGCCGCCGCCGCCGCCTCCGGAGTAGCCACCGCCAGAGTAGCCGCCCTGCTGATGGATGACCTTGACCACCTGAACTGGACCATGACCGCCATGTCCGCCGTGTCCGCCATGTGAGCCACCGCCGTAGCCACCGCCGTAGCCGCCACCGCCGCCAGAGTAGCCACCGCCGCTGCCGCCGCCCAAGCTAAGGCCGGACTTGAGACCGCCGCCTCCTCCGCTGCCACCGCCGCCACCACCGAGCAGACCGAGGAAGCCAGCATTGGCCACAGCAAACAGAGCACACATACAAACGAAGACCTGGGCACAGGGGAGGAAAAGGGGAAGTTATAGTGTGGCTATCCAGGATGAGGGTGTGTGTGTGGGCGACTCACCTTCATGTTGACTACTATTCCACTTGATGCGATGACAACGTTACCAATATCGAATGGGTTCCTAAACGCCTTGAGTGGGTTATGCTCTTCAGAGACGACTGATGTCTGATTGAACGCATCAGGTTGCTTTTATACGATGATCTGCAGCGATCACAAAACGATGTAAGAGCGATCATAATGAAGTCCCACAATTCAAATTAGCAACGCAACAAAACAGCATAACACGACCCGACGCATCCCAGACACAGGCCCATGCCCATGCCCATGCCCATACCCAAGATCCAAACAAAGGCATTTCATTAACATTTCCAGCGGTTCATCATCATCGAGATTGGAATCATCATCATCGTCACATATAATCATAATCATGCTTGGATGATGCAAAACTCAAGTAGCAACACGAAGAAGGAAGTCTTCGATGGCTTGCTTTCATTTTCACTTGGCCGCACCCAATTTCGGGCCGTGGGTTCTTCATCCAACAACTGCCATTTCCATTAGCCCCCACACCCCATACCCCATCCCATCCCATTCCATTCCGAAACCAATTCCGATTTCTTTCCAGTTTGCAGCCTCGCATTTCGTAAAGCCCTTACGTTACGTTAGGCGGCATCTGCATTTCCGAAATTCCGAAAGCCAACACAAGCCAACGCTCCCACAATTAGCATGAAAATGGTTTGAGGTCGAACTGGAGTCCGAGCTCACTGAACTGCTTGCCATAAGGCTGATAAGGTACGGGGGCTGCAGGCGAGGCGGCATCGACAGCATGTGGCTTTCATATTTCGTTTTGTCATTTGCATAGATCAGCGCTTAGCTTGGCTTGGCTTGGCTCTTCTCTTGGTTGCCTCACACGGCGGCTCGCTGTCTGTCCGTTTTGGAGCCATTAACTGAACCGAACCCAAGCCCAACCCCAAACCAATAGGCCATAGGCCACAGCTCACAGCAGTCCAAGCAGTGCCATCCCCCCCATCCACAATCATTGGCTATTTCAAGGTGAATTTGGAATCTGATTTTGTTCCGAAATCCGTTGTCAACTAGCGCCCAATATTATGATTATGCAAGTGGCTTCTCACGCGTGTAAAAACGCATCATTGTCTATCCAATGAACATAAAACGACAGCGACAACCATAACAAAACAAAAAACAAAAGAAAACACACACACACGCACGCACAACAAGTTCATTGAAAATCAGCCTCTAATGTGTGTGTGTGTGTTCGTGTGCGTGTGTCTGATATTGCTCAATGGGCCTCCCAGACAGGTACCAAAAATATTGATTACCTCGATCAAATCACATTCCACAGCAATGCAGTGCAAATTGCTAAGTCTTCAGTATCCAGATTGCCATAAAATTAATGGCATAAATTGATAAAGCAAAGTCACAAGAATGTTGCAGAGCGGGCGCCAATGTTATGAATGCAGATGTTATGGATAAAGACAGATTATATAATGTTAGAATGAGGCTTAAATGTTAAGTGTGTGTTTTATGGACTTCAATGGTGCTATTTTTAGCTAA
This sequence comes from Drosophila subobscura, assembly GCF_008121235.1. Classification (NCBI taxonomy): domain Eukaryota; kingdom Metazoa; phylum Arthropoda; class Insecta; order Diptera; family Drosophilidae; genus Drosophila; species Drosophila subobscura. Next base: position 15,579,225 of record NC_048530.1, on the reverse strand, counting down.
TGTATTAGCTAAAATGAATGTTTTTGCAGTTAAATTATGAATTTTGTGATTAGAAGAGAGAAGAGATGAAATGTGCGAAACAGCAGAAACGGCAAAACGTGTGGAAACGGTAAAACGGTATGAGAGCGGAGAACATTCTCCCTCAATCTCTCTCTCTCATCCTGCGCAACATTATTTCCTTTTTTCGATGTATTATAATTTATTAATAGACAAAAAAAAAAGAAAATTCGTTTTATACAAGTTTTATACGGTTAATGTTAGCGGTCAGCAGCAGATTATAAGGCACAGAGCACTGCACTTATTTCTGTTTCAGCCAGCCACCGTAGGCCAGGGGAGCATCGTAGACGGCGCCATGTCCGACACGGACGACGGAGGGAACCACGGCCACATTCTCGTAGACGGGCACATGACGGACGACGGGCACTGTACGCACCACTGGCACATGGCGGACAACGGGTACGGTGCGCACCACGGGAACGGTGCGAACCAGTGGCACGGTAGCCACTGGGCCGTAGGCAGCACCATGGATGACACTGCTTTGGGCAAGGGCCAGGCAGGCGGCGAACAGGAGGCAAGCAATGAAGAACTGAAAAGAGGAAGGCGTATTATCCAGTTGCGTGTGTGTGTGTGTGTTTGGAGGAGAGTGCCCCATTATCCTGTGGGGTTTGTGCACTCACCTTCATGTTGAGTTGTTTGGTTGATTGCTTGGTTGGCGGATGATTTGTGTTGATTTGTTTGGCCGAGACAGAGATCTTATATAGTGGCCAGAACCCGCTCGAAAGTAGAGCAATAAAACGGCCAAAGAACACAGCCAGAGGCAACTACAACACAACACAACACAGAACAATATGAATCAATTGGTATCGGAGTTTCGTAAGGCGTCGATATGCAAATTCAAAATCTCAGACACACATCAGTGGAGATACTTGAGAGGTGTTTGCCATTATTAGTGATACTACTACCCCGCAATAATAATGGAATTATTCGCTTTGACGAACAATGCGAGGCAGCATCATAACTTATTTATTTACGAATGAAATAAAACGCCTTTCAAATGCCAGAACAATGAGAACTTGTTCCTCTTCTTGTGGGATGTTCAACAGGTGCCAGTGCCAGTGCCAGTGGCCAGGTGCTCGTCACTCTGTGACGCAGGAGCGACACCTATTGGCGGGATTTCCGCAATGCTTCCACGCCCATTGCCGATTTGTCGCCATTTGATGAATTCTTTTCAAAGAGGCAGGCGCCTTCGGTGTGCAAATTGATCGTCTTGTCTATCTGTGTCCAAATTGCTTTGGGAGTGTTTTTCGGCTAAACTTTATTTATGATCCCATTGTTCACGCCCTATTATGCTTTTCGGTTCAGCCAGCAAAACTGCCAAAACGCATGCAAATTTATGCAAATGCAAACGACGCTTCCTCAATTCAATTTATTTGGCTTTGGCTTTTCCAAAAAAACCCAACTCGAAATAGAAATATCTATGCATGTTAAGTTGATATTTAAAACATGTTTTGTTTGCAAGTTGTCTTCGCTTTGTGTTAGTTATTTTTAAAGATGTTTTCTCCCACGCGCCTTGCTGACACCTTGCAGCACTGAGAGCTTTACGTGCGTGCCGTTACACAGCACTGAAACCAAGCCCAAGCACAGCTGTTCTGCTCTGTACCACTACCGGTTGAGAAGCAACAAGTTGTCGAATTATGCTTTTTTTTTGCTTGACCTTTTTAGTTTGATCTTATATTGTAAGCAATCCAACAAAAATAAGTCATGAAAACTAGTCAACCTCATGCAGAATTGATTTATTAATCGGATACAATTATAGTATACGCGCTGAGAATCTTAACCAGATGGTAATATTAAAAAGAAGATCAAAGTCGAGGAAAATGATTTAAGATTTATGGTATATTTACAGTATATTTTGAAAATGAAAGTGTATGTTTCTGTATTTTCCGAGGGTCTGTCGGTATATTTGATCGATAATTCCGCGGTCACACTGATTGCAATATTACTGCTCAATTTCGTATCAAAATGCAGCAGAAAAAGTGAAAAAGTAAACAAAAATCATATCAATTGGGTTGCTTTGAGACCGCACGATGTCTGGGCAGGGTTTCGGCAGCAGGAACAGGCACAGCAAAATTTGTAGCACCGCCAACATGGCGCACCTGCTCCAATGCTCTTGATGTTGACGTCAACAAAGTGAAATTCGAGTGAACGGAAAAGAGAAACAAACACACAACACACACATAAAAGAAGAATAGCTGCGACAAAAGAGAATCGCTAATTGGAGCGCCGAAATAACACCACTGGAGCATACACACAGAACGGGAACGGGAGCGAAATGTACTCTGAATGGGCCTCACTGTCGGCCCAGATTACGGCCAACAGCTGCGGTGCGCAATGCTTCAGTGTGCTGAACAAATTCCCAGCCTCGGCTGGACGGGAAGTGGTCGTGTCGGTGGTCAAGCAGCTGGGCACCAATCTGGGCATCACACAGAATGCCGAGCCCAGCCATTTGGTCAAGGATGAGGAGGTGAGTATCAATGGGCCATCAATCTGTTGGTGAATCTGACAACTGCGACTCGTCTGTACAGGTGAAATGGTGCATGGATGTCATCTGCTTTGGCCTATCGCTGCCCCTGCAGGAGCACGAGACCATCAAGGACTGCGTGAATGTCTACTGCGAGTGGCTGACGGCGCTGCATCCGCAGCCGCGCATCAGTGTGCCGAAGCCCATATGCGAGGATGCCAATCTGTATGCACGCCAGATAATCAATCACTTTCACAATCTGTTTGTGCCGCGCCAGGGCGAAAGTAAGTACATCAAGTCGCCAATGCAGACATCCATCGATCCGCTGTCTATTGCCGCCACTGCCCCATAAATGTCCACTCGCTGTGTCTTATGTATTAACCCCCATCTAAATTTCAAGTCTTGCCATTTCTATACCAAACCACGCTTGGTAGGTTGCTCGAACTTATTTACATTTCGATGCCAGAAGCTGGCGGGATACGGGCGTGACTAATGAGTTCCTTTTTGCTGGCCATTTCAGGTGCCGACACCATTAAGCGGCAGGCGGTGCTGTGTCATCGGGTGCTGCGCACACTTCAGCAGACGGCGCAGATATCGCAGCTGATGGATCGTCAGACGTGGGACACGCTGCTGCTCTTCCTGCTGGCCATTAACGAGATTCTACTGGCGCCGCCCACCGTCAAGGATGATGTCGGCGATCAGCTGTGCGAGCGTGTGCTCTCCGTGCTCTTTGAAGTGTGGCTGCTGGCCTGCGTGCGCAGCTTCCCCTCGCCCTCGATGTGGAAAACGCTGCAGGAGTCGTGCTCCATGTGGCGGCATCGCGTGGCCCTGGTCGATCAATGGAATCGTGTCAACTTGGCCCTCACCTCCCGCCTGCTCGAGTTCAGCTATGGCCCAGCGTTTCCGCAGCTCAAAAATGGTTTGTGGTGCCCACAAGTGTGTGTCTCTGGCAAATGTCACTCATGCAGCTCTCTGCCATCCACAGCCGACGAGGATGGCCAGCTGATACCTGTGGGCATGTCGAACGATTGTGTGGCCCAGACATGGTATCGCTTCTTGCGCATGATCGGAAATCCCACGGCGCTCTGCTCACCGCACATCATCAGCAAATCGTCGCACTTCGTGCAGTGGGCGCTCACCCACGAGAAGGGCGCTGAGACGCACCAGCATCCGTGTCTGCAGCAGCTGCCGCAGATCTTTCTCAACGCCATGAAGGGCATCTCCAGCCAGGTGGATGCGTTTCTGGGTAAGAGCCGAACCCTCGCCCCAATCTCTCACTCTCTCATCCAGCGACCATAGGCTTCAAGTAGCAAATAGTTTTTGTGGTAGGCTGCTAGCCCAGTATTACTCTCTCTTTCTCTCTCTCTCTTTCTCTTGTTCGTTTGTTCATCTCTCTCGCTTATCTAACCCAACAAAAACTTGTACTTAAAACCGAAAACCCAACCGAAAAATGGGCTATTTGAGTAGGCGTTTATCAGCCGCCGCCACAGCAGACGGATAATGTCGTGACAAATCTAATGGAGATACGTCACTCGCTGAACGAGGCCACCTCCTCCACGCTGCAGCAGTTTATCCACTCGAGCAGCGCTTCGAATATATCTGCGAATGGCCTGCAGCAGCAGCAGGGCTCCGGTTTGGGCTCCGGCTCCGGATCCGCCGCGCAGCAACTGCAGCTCCAGCTGCAGCATCAGCATCTGCATCACCATCACCATCTTCACTATCCGCACTTGCATTTACATGGCGCTGGCAGCTTCCTGCGCGACAATTTCATGAGCAACTCGGCCAGCACTGCCCTGAACGCCATCATGGGTCATCACGGTCATCATCAGCATCCGAATCAGCTCCATCAGCAGCAGCAGCAGCAGCAGCAGCTATCACTCTCCCATAGTGGAGCCTCGCCGACGTCCAGCGCCAGCGCCTCTGCGGTGGGCAGCACCAGCGCTGGTGGCAGCCACTCGGCCGGAGTCGTTGGCAGCATATCCTTTAGCACGGCTGAGGCCAGTCTGGGGACAACAGCTGCCACGAGCACGCCCACACCGCCTCTACAGCGACGATTGGCCAAGAGTTTTAGCGTGGCGCCCACCATAACGCAGCAAAAGGGTGCGAGAACTCATCTAGAATCTAGAACTAGAATGTTTTACTCAATGTTGTGCTTTGTTTTTGTATTGTAACCTGGCAGAAGGCAGTGCGAAGAGCCTCCTCCAACCATCAAAAGTGTCGAACCAAGAAGCTCTTTCTCTATTATTTTAGCACAAGAATCTTTTTTTACGTCCGAATCTAAGCAATTGAATTATTGCACTCATCCGAAAGTGCTGATGGGGCAAGAGGTGTCCGAATTCTCATAGAAATGTTTACTTGGGAATACTTAATCTAGCTAAACGCTTCATTGGTTGCTTTATTACTGCTCTGCCAGGGCGTTTGGGCCTTCGGAACACCGAAGTAAATTTCATTTGTCGTGCTTTTTGATTTGGCTTTTGCATTCCCTGTGATTTACTTAGCTTGCCTCGAATGTTGACTTAATGCTCCATTAATTGTATTCGCCATTAGCTCCCAGATCGGTGTTTATGTTTTAGTTTTAGCTTCACGATGACTTGACACGAGAGCAACCTGCCTCGGGGCACCGCGCACCGCGCACCGCATGCACGTTTTGCATTTTAGTTTTTTCCTTCGTTTTTGTATAATTTGTTCCGTAGCATGAGTGGAATAATCTGTGTGTAATTGCTCGGAGCGCGAGTGTGGCTGTGGAGTGGAAGAGTAACTGTGTTCCACTTTGCGACTGCCATCGCATCGTAGCAGCAGATTCACATTCCCATTCCCATTCCAATTCCCATTCCGATTCCCATTCGAATTCCAATTCCCGTTCCGGGACCCAAGCCTGGTCCCATTATGCATTGTATTTTATCTATTGTACGCCCACAATTAATGCCAGCCACATTGCATGTGTGATGGCAGCGGGCAGGCTCCTCTCTGCCACTGCCTCGCTACTAATTTCTCACACTTGCTCTGCTCTACTCTACTCCACCGCTCTCTCTCTCTCTCTCTCTCTCTCTCCACAACACAACACGCACATTCCAACACCCAAACACACACACACACACGAATGCTTTGTGCAGGCTTGAGCAAAACCTCGCTTATCGGCCTCACGGGAGGCGGTGCACGCAATGCGATCGGCAGCAGCAGCAACAGCAGCAACAGCAACAACAACAACAGCTACACCCACAGCAGCGGCTCGACGAGCGCTGGCCCAGTCCAAGGCTCGGGTGGTGGTGGTGGTGGTGGTGCCGCCGTTGCCCCTGGCATTGGCACTGGCATTGGCCCTGGCTCCGGTTCTGGTTCTGGCACTGGTGGCCAGGCACCAACTCCGGTCTCGGCCGCTGGGGCTGCGGCACCCACAACGCCAACATCGACATCGGGTCCGCCCTCGGCGAGCAGCAGCATCAACTGTAAGTGTTGTGCGAAACATTTGTCGCTTCTGAAACAATCTAACAGATGTTTTCCCTCGCTCACAATCTCCTCTCACCCTTTCTCTATCTCTCTATCGCCCTCGGCTCTGCTCTGCTCTGCTCTGCTTTGCGTTTTCAGCTCTGCCACTGACAGCGATGGGAGCCGGCACTGAGCTGGCGGTGGCGCGGCCCAAGTGTAACAGCATTCTCCACGTATTCCACGAGTGGCTGTTCGAGGCAGCGCACATAGGTGGCGATACCTGGCGCCAGAATCGCAAGAGTAAGTAGTGGAACACAGCAGCAGCAGCAGCTGCAGCAGCTGCAGCAGCTAAAGGATCTAAAGGATATTTTCGTCTCACAGAGCAGGCATGCGAGGCTAGCAAGCGGCCATCGTCGATGATCATGGAGCACCGCAAGGGTTCCATTTCGCTGTCGCAGCCCAACTCGCTGAACGATCCCGCCTCACTGCCGCCCACGCTGACCATCGACAAGTACGAGTCGGGCCGTGCCGAGGCCATTGGCACACTGTGCAAGATCTTTTGTGCAAAGAAGACCGGCGAGGAGATATTGCCAGTGTATTTGGCTCGCTTCTACATGGCCCTGCAGCAGTGCCTCAAGATCACCGAGTCGAAGGAGTGCGATGAGACGCTGGCCAGCATACTGCTGCACTCGGGCGATCTCTTTCGCCTGGATCTGGATGGCATCAATGTGCTGCTGCCGGGCTTCATAGCCGCCCTAGAGATTGTGCTGCCCGACAAGGATCTGAAGCTGAAGACACAATCCATGGCATTCAATCGCACGGAGCTCCGGCGCTCGGCCATCAACATATTGCTGTCGATAATGGTGCTGCCACTGCACTATCAGGCACTGCCCATCCGTGATCTGTCCAGCGAGACGAGCGAAAAGTAAGCAGGAGTGACAGCAAAGGGACTTCCACTTATCCTCACCCTTTCTTTACCTCTCCTAGAATGTTCACATTCATTCAGCTGAAGTCGCGTCTCATGAACATTCTGATGAATGCGCTGCAGGTGGAAACAGATGCCCAGAACACACACATGCTGCTGGGCGGTCTGCTGTTGTGCGTCCAGGATGCCGTCACCTTCGAGGAAACGGACATGGGGGGCACGGCCTCCACTCATATGCACAGCTCTGGCGGTGCACAGCACCACGAGGCCAATCTACTCAGCTCGGGTAAGGTTTTTTGTAGGAGATCAGCAATTAACTTCTTGATTTGATTTCGTATCCACATTCTTTTTTGTTGTTTAATTTGTTCTGTATTTATTTATTTTTTCGCATTTTGTGTAAACTTTTTTGTGCTGTGGTGCTGATGGAACAGCTTGCTCGGAGCGTTCCGCCTCGCTGGTCAGCGCTGGCACGGCCAGCTTGGGTGCCCAAACGACGGCCACCATGGGCGCTGGTTCGGGCTCCATGCGCGACACGGCCTCGGCCCACGATTATCCAAGTTTAACCATCTCCGATGACATGTCATTTGAGTTTGGCCAAGAGCTGGAAGGCGTGACCACATATGGTAAAGAGAACGATTTTCTATACATTTTTTGTTGTTCTGTGTCCCGTTCGGTTTCCCTTGCATTTCATTTTTGTTTCATCGTTCGATCGCGCAAAGTTCTTAATCAAATTTGACTACAAATTTATTTTCACCAAATCTCAACTGACAGATAATGCCCATGCGCTGTTTGTGCGTGCCACGTATTTGGTCTGCCATCGGCTCATCTCGTCGTGGAAAACAGACTTGAATGTCTCCCTGGCCGCCCTGGAGCTGTTGTCCGGCTTGGCCAGGCTGCATATACGCGAAACAGGTAGCGTGTCTCCTTCACTCCATAATTGAATGTGCATGAACGGTTTTGGTGCTACTCATTCCCCCTTGCAAACGCATTGATCGGATCCTTACTAACAACTATGTGTATATCCCGCTTGTTTGTCTGTCCAAAGCCTAGGTTAAGCTTCAAAGTTGAATTTACCATAAAGGTGATGTCGTCCGCTGTGTGTGGGGGAGTACCAGCAGCTTATTCACCTCGCTCCAATAAATTCACCTTGCGTGTGTCTCCGCTGTCTTGGGTGTTTTTCCATGCTAATTGTTATCTAACGGGATCTTGAATGCATTTGCAAAGGAATTGCAAGACGCGGTGTCGCCGTGGATAATTCTTTCATTTGTTTTCCTGGTGTTAATGTCGTTGTTTTTCTGTCGTCTTTTATTTTTGCTCGTTTGTTTTCCACTTGACCACTGTGAATGTGTGTAAACCCAAATCCAAACCCCCCCTCCCCCAATCCTTAACCCCACCTTAACACTTTGACTGTCCAATTTTTGCTTTTGTGAATTTTTCGATGCGGCAGCCAGGAAGTTTACAAATGGTAATTGATTGAAATGCTAACAAAACCAAACTAACGCCACTATTTTCTGTCTTTCTTTCTTTCTTTCGTTTACTTTTCGATTCGTTTCTTTTCTAATCACCATCTAACCCCCGAACCCGAAACCGTAACACTCATTGACAATTGATAATTGCAATTATTTTCTATATATTTCGTTTGTATATCCACAACAAAAAAACCCCCACAAATATCAATGTAAATAACACACCAAAACACCACAAACCAAACCAAACCAAACACACCACACACCAAACACACCACACCACAACCCACCTTAGACACATTAGTGAAAATCTATGAAGCTAGTCAGAATCTAACGATAATCTCCTCAGACGCTCTAGAGTGCAAGCGCGCCGTCAAGTGGATATGCGACTACATATGCTATCAGTGCTCGAGGCCACCGCCGGCGCACAGCAAGGATCTGCATAGCACAATTGTGGCTGCGTTTCAGTGCACCGCCGCCTGGCTGATGCAGCATCCGTATTTGCTGCAGGACAAGGACTGCCTGCAGACGGTGCTCGAGGTGGTTGAGCTGGGCATATCGGGCACCAAGAGTCAGAGCAAAAGCGGCGATATACCCAAGTTCAAGGATGAGAAGGAACTGAAGCCGGCCTCCATGCGGGTGCGAGATGCGGCCGAGAATCTGCTCACCATCATCCTCGAACAGGTTGGCTATTTTCCCAGCGAATGTGGCCCCGAGTCCATATCATCGCTGCTCGATGAACTGGCCCTGATGAAGCACTGCAACTCGATGGTGCCAGCGGCGGCGGCCAGCACCGAGCAGGCCATTGCCAAGTTCAAGTATTTTGTGACGGAAAACTCGACCATTTTGGCACTGCTCGAGGAGCCGCTGGGCAATGATCAGGATCCGCAGCCAACAGTGACACGTGAGTGCAGTCTTGAATCAGTTTTTGACTTGTTCGCTTTACTTTTGTTTGTTTCGACAGTGCTGATCCGTGGACCATTTGGCCGACATGCGTGGACCATGCAGCTGCGACACTTGCCACGCAGCAAGTCGGGCATCAAGTACCATGCCATCAATCCCGGCCGTCCCATACCCATGAACGATGTTAGCCAGCGGCCCGAGTGCGAGCAAAAGAACTTCCCGGACGGCGTGGACAAGGTGCAGCCGTGCGTGGCCGACTATTCCATACCCACCATCGATCAGATACGCGAGCAGTATGGTTCCGCCAGTATACGGGAGCTGGAGGCGCTGCTCGAGAACCAGAGCATACACGAGAAGCTGGCCTGGGCGGAGGCGGACAACAGTGTGGACAGTCTGTCGCATTCGCAGGAGTGCGTGCCGCCGTTGGTGTGCCAAGAGTTTCATGCCGCACGGCTATTCCTTTCGCATTTCGGTTTTCTCACCTTCGAGACACGCAATCCGCACAATCCAGCCGAGGCGCTGGGCACACCGCCCCAGCGACCGCTCATCGTGCTGGACACAAAGTCGACGGCATTTGCCGCCGATCTGGATCGACTGGACAAGCTCAGTGCCCGCACCCACGATACCGTCTATGTGTTCTACGTTAAGGTAAGGAACCAAAATGGCAACCAAGAATTTCCATTCCTAATTTCCGATTCAAAACAAATTTTCCCTGCAGACGGGTCAGACGAGTGCCCAGCAAATAATTGGCAATATGGTCGAGGAGACGAGCCACACTTATGATCCGCATTTTGCCGGCATGCTGCAGACCCTCGGCTGGCCGGTGCTGGTTGCCGATCACTCGGGCTGGACGGGCTTTGCCCACAACTCCTGGTCGCTAAAGGGAACGCCAGAGGAGCAGCAACAGCAGCTGCAGCTGAAATCCAATGTGCCCAGCGAGCTCAATTACAATGGATCACAGCGTGTGCTCTATTGGGCGGATGTCTCGTCGGAGATTGCGTTCGTGGTGCCGACAACGTGGAATCTTCGCTACAACAGCGACACGAGCGATGGCGGCAGTCTCTCCGGCAGCGATCAGCTTGGCACGAGCAATGTTTGGGCACGTTGCGAGTCGGAGGCAGGAACTGGTGCAGCCAAGTCAAAGCCGCGTAATCTCAGCTTGGAATTGGACACGAGCACGGGCACTGGGCGCAGCCAAAAGGATCCTGTGCCACCAACGCGTCGCAAGGGGAACGTAACCAAGCCGACGCTGCTCGCACAGGCTCCGGCCAAGATCTTCCTCGTGTGGCTGGAGAGCTACGAGGACTACCTGAACTTCCCGCTCGAGGATCTGCTCGCCTACACACGCACCGGCGAGGAGCTGCACTCGCTGCAGCAGCCCCGGGCCGCTGACTGTCATGTGATCTTCGTGCACTCGTTGCTGTCGGGACTGTTAAGGGTCAAGCTGCAGGGCCCGCCCGGTCGCATGAGCTTTGCCACGCCCCTAGTCGATGGCATGGTGCTGAGTCGACGCGTCGTTGGCAATCTGGTGCGTCAGACGGCCCTAAACATATCCCGCAGACGGCGACTGGACAACGATAAGTAAGATTTGAGTCACAGCAAAGGATTTATTCGAATTAATATTGATCTTTTTGTGTTTGTGTACAGCTATCAACCGCCGCATGTGCGACGCCGCTTGAAGGTGCAGGACATTGTCCAGAAGTACAAAATGGATTTGAGCGAGGCCGAGCTGCTGGCCCATCTGTTTCAGCGTGCAATTTAGCCGGTCGTTGGCAACACAAGTATTTACTAAACCTAGAATTAAGAACACCACCAAAATGGCCTGTCCATGCCTGTATTATCGTGTGCTTAACTAAAATCTACCAATCATTCTACCCGATTCCCGAACCAAGGGGCAAACGGTATGGGATTCACTGCAAGGCTCCCCAAGTATCGATATCGATGACTATATCGATGACTCTTGCAGCTATTCTAATTTGTATTTATATATTTTTTTTTACTAATAAATCGAATTATTATACTTTTTAAAAGTATAAGCAGCGTTGTACTTAAATTCATGATCTCCGCCTCCCTCTTGGGTAATCTGTGCAGCTGGTGAAGAGGAAACCGCGTAAAGTGGGTCAAACATCCGAAAACAATTTGGCCCCACGGCTATGTGACACACACACACACACACACAAACAGCTGAGAAGATCGCATGAAGCAGAGTGAAAGTAAAATAAAACAAATTTCGGATATGTAAGATGTAAATCGTTGAATGAATCAATATAATCCAACTAAAGGGAGTCATAATTGTTCTAATTTGCCACAACTGAGATCATTAACTGTTTGAGTTTGTGTGGCTTTCAATCAGAGAAATCATTCATTAAAAACCACTTCGAAATACAACAAGCTACGCGGCGCGTGTTTTCTTCGAAGGTCGTGTGCCGTGTTGCGTGGAAAGGTGGAAACTTGCCCTCCAATTTTGTGGGGGAATTTTGTAAGCTGTGGAATTGGGCTTCGGTATTGAGCCGGTCCAACAGTTCGCAACGCCTTCAACGATGGTTAATCAATTCAAATTGTTGCTGCGGCTGAGGGCCATCAATGAAAGTCGTGATATAATAATAATAACAATAAAATGAAACCACCACAACAAAGTTACATCTGTTCGTTGTGTTTTTGTTTTTGTTTTGTTTTGCATTTCGTTGATGTATTTATTTATTAACAAAATAATTTAAATTAACAATGAAGAGGCGCTTTGAGCCCATGGGGGTTTTTCTTTTCTTTTTTCTTTTTTGTTTGTACTTTGGTCACAAAGCAATGACTGTGCGAGAAGGACTAGCCTATGAAAAAAAATAATATAAAATAGATAAATTTATAGTTGATAAAAAAAAAGTATTAATTTGGTCTAGCTAACTAAGCTGGTAGCGGTGCCACTGGTGCCACTGGTGCCACTACCAGGCAGAAGAAGGTGGACCACCGCTGCTCCAGCCAGCGCTGGGCGCGGGGGAGCCACCGCTGCTCCAGCCACTGCCGCCATGGGAGGAACCGCCACCGCTGCTCCAGCCACTACCGCCATGAGAGGAACCGCCGCCATTGTTCCAGCCACTGGCAGCAGCGCCAGCCTGCACATGTTGCTGCTGCTGCTGCTGATTGTCCTGGACGCGCATCACCTTCAGTGTTCCACGCTGCACAACGTGGCCGCTCTTGAAGAAGGCACCCTGAGCCTGGTCGGCCTTCATGATGATGGCATTGCCCTTGCTGCCGTATGCATTGATCAGCTGGCCATTGATGGCGCCCACACCAGCTGAACCGCCGCCACCGCCGCCGAAGGCATCCTCTTGCAGCACCAACTGCAGAATCTGTGGCAGAATTGCGTTGAACTGCTGCACATCGTAGGATGAGGAGCCGCCATAGCCATGACCAGAAGCATACGATTGTCCATAGGAGTGGGATGAGTGACCCTGGTCATAGGAGTAGCCACCGCCGCTTACTGCGTGGTAAGCCACTGGAGCTGGAGCTTGCTCGATGACTTTAAAGACTTGCTCCTGCTGACCGCCATAGGAGCCGTGACCGTGACTGTGGCTGTGGCTGTGACCGTGATCATGTCCATAGCTGTGTCCACCGGCCACGATGCCACCTGCTGATCCACCAGCATTGCTGTAGCCTTGCCCCTCCTGCAGAATGACTTTAATGATCTGGGCTGAGCCACCGCCTCCGCCGCCGCCATGCGAGTAGCCATGACCATGGGCATATCCATGTCCACCGCCACCTCCTCCATGACCACCTCCGTGACCGCCTCCGTGACCTCCTCCAGAGCTAGGCGTGGCAATCACATTGTATGTGGTCTTGCTTCCTCCTCCTCCACCGCCGCCACCACCGCCGCCGCCGCCAAGTAACGACAGGAAGGTGGCATTGCAGGCGCAGACCGTGGCCAAGAGGCAGATGAAGACCTAACCGTCATAGAGAGTAACCGTTCCGTTTAGTATGTTTATCCATTTGTTATCCAAAGACTCCGGTTGATCCGTGATGCGATCGACTTACCTTCATGTTAGCTGGAATCGTTGACTCTCTCGGAGATTCTCTCTAGTTGTGAGTGTGTGCGGTGCGGAAGGAACACCTGTGCGCGTCGAGCTGTTCCCGGTAGGTGAATGATGCCCAGCTACGCGCTTCCCGTAGCTTTTATACATAGATCGGATATGGGCTGCCCATTGGCCCACTCCCGTTAGAGGCGACGCAACCCGCGAGAGATGGAGATGGAGATGAAGAGATGGCGATGGCGATGGCAATGTCAATGGAGAGATGTGTGACGTCAGCGATGAAGAGCTGCCGATATGGACTCATCGTAGCTGCTGGGCTGCTGCTCTTGCAACTCACATTGGATGCTTGAACACTCACGCACGCATCTGAATGGGAGCGGGCCGGCCTACCCGCCACCCAAAACAGGGTGCCATGTCGGAGATAATTGATGCTTCGCTCGGGCCCCGTTAGGTTAATCCACTTTGTCGGTGAGGCACCCGTTTCCGCGTTGCCATCGTCTTCAATGGCCAAATAATATGCAACACTAACAACGCTGGCGGAGGCAAGCAAACAAAAACAAACAACTACAAACAGATAACACACAAGCCTAGGCAGACCGACCAAACAGCTGTGTAGCGGGGAGGGGGCTTCGTCGGTCAAGCAGGGCAGAGGCAGAGGCAGAGACAGGGCCAAACGTTGACGATGGCATAGACCGCAACCGCGACTGACCGGCTCTTTGCATACGATTATCGATTTGGGCGCATCGGTGAGCTCTGAGTCGAGTCGGATGGGATCGGATCGGATCGGATCCAAATCTGCCTCTTGGGTCGTTCGGATTGCAACAGCAACAGCAACAGCTCTTCGTGTGCTCACACACCTATGCACATGTGTCGATTGGGCCAATCTCTTGCGCTCTCTGGGAAAGAAACGGATTGGCAGCCGGACACCGTAGTCCGAGTCGACAGCCGGATTATTATATCATGCAACATAATTTGAAATTTGTTAATTTTGTGTGCATTTTTGTATAAATTATTTAATGCGCGCTGTTGCGCATGTTGCCCCGACCACAGACCGAGCCAGACCTTCGAACCCCCTCCGACCCAGTGTAGTCTCTTTTGCTCTTCTCTTTGATTTGCTGATGACCCGTTACCCGGCTCGATTACAAGCTCCATCTGAAGAGCACACACACACACACACACATACAGCACACAAATATTTAAGCGTTCGGCATTTTAGCACCTTGTTGTTTCTGTAGCTATAGCTGTTTCGGTTGCTGTCGGGGCAGGCCAGTCAGTCGTCAGTCTCCCAGGTCTCGGAATGGAAATCAGAGTGATCATAATGAGGATGATTTGACGTGCTGTGTGCAAATACTTGGCCTGATCAATGGCCCATCCAATGGCCGGCTCCAGTCCAGTGCAGACGCTTGAGTCACCTTATGCAACAGCGATATTGGTTTACGATATGTCATAAAACATACAAATGTATGTACATATATTTAAATGCATAAATCTATGACCGAAATTCCGAACGCTGATGATAAATCTGCTCGTATTTGTGTCACACAAATGGCAGCCAAGCCGAATTCCAATCCAAATTTTAGCTTGGTGTTCATTCTCGAAAGGGTTTTTTCATGATTGTTTGAATATTCTTAGAAAAGCGAAAGTTTACCCAGGCCACAAATACCTACAATCTTACGCAAACTAATTCCACATATTATTAAACCTGTAGAGAGAAATGTTTCGACGCAAAGTTGGAAGCTACAAATATCTAGCAATGGAGTGCTAACAACACAGCTCAAGTCTCTAGCTTTCCAGTAGGTATGTAAATTATTTGTTTCACCAAATGGAAGTACCACGGAAACAGCGGGTTTGCACATGCTTCTTCCTATTCCTATTCCAAACAAGAAAACAAGAACAAGTGCAAGACAACAAGAAGCTGTCGTTGTCTTTCGGGTAACAAACCAATCGATCTAAATTGCTGCACTGGAGGACTGGAGGACTATTTGCGCTTGCAAGTCCTGTGGAAGCTACCAAACGAGTCTTAGTGCTTCTGCTGATCTGCGTTTGACTATTGGACACAGAATTCACACACAGAAAATACGAAGCCTCGCATAAATACATTAATGCAAGAAACTATGTCTGCCTTGACAAAAATTAATTGAATGTATTGTTGAATGTTGAATTGAAACACACATTTACGAATGTAAATTGATTCTGCTGGTGTCGAGTATCAAACTCGGCTTGTAGATCATCATCGGGTAGTTCGGCGTCCTCAATCGTGCGGATCTGATCCCAATTCCTTGATTACGTCACTGTCCGCCCCACAGTAGGGACACTCGCGAAAGTCCATCAGGAACGCCACCTATGGACACATGGGATGTTTCAACCAAAAAAACCAACAGAAAGCAAACGCAGGCAATGACTCACCTCTGGATGCTTCTCGCATTTGGCGCCAATGCGTCCATGGAAGGACTGGTGGCAGCGGCCACACTTTAGAGATTTCCCTGGACGCTCGCATATGCATGTCTTGACAATGGTTTTCTTGGATTTCATATTCGGATTGATATACTGCTGCTCGACTAACTCCACATTGCTGTTGACGTCCACGTCCACGTGTTCCTTGACGACATTCTTCGATCGCTTTCGAGCCATGGACATTTTCTGCGCCTTAAAGTTGATCACGTCACGCGGCGACGATGCAGTCAGATTCCCGTAGCGAGCGTTCAGACGGGCAAAAATTGAATTCTGATCAGTTCCCTCTGATTTTGGGATTGTAATTATATTATTATACACATTTCTCACGTCTCTCTTGCATGCATTGTATATTTACCCATTTTGCTTTTGATTTACACGATTTTGTTGTTTATTAGTTGGTAAAACGGCGCCCAAGTGATAATTTATCAAAGTGCGTTCACTTGCCACAATTATAAGCGGTGTACGCTTATACAAAAGTCTAAATTGAAATATTAACAAGAGCAATTCCACAAATTACGCCTTTGAATTTTTTTTACTTGGCCTGCTATTGTCATTTCTGGTAACGGTGATCACCAGTGCTGTGAAGCGCAGGATCCTTGAGCGTATTAACTATCGAAAGCAAGGTATCGCACTGAATAATTTGCAAAATGTAATAAAACTTAATTGAATTACACTTTTTTTGTTCACAAGGGTACTGCAGCTGAATACTGGTAAAATTACAATCACTAGTGTGCAATTTAAACATGGTATTTGATATACATATCTTGAATTATTTTTAAATGCAAAAGAAGCACAGGAAGTGATTTCTGGACACCTGCAACACTAAAATGTTTTTTTTTTTTTTTTTACAAGCCTTCACACTATAGTCATCCCTTTCACACACGCGCTGCAAACATAGTATATGCACGGCAGAAGAGCACAGATATAGAGCCCAATGACTTAAAACCAATGAGAATGTGCGAAATGCACATTATGGCGGACTTCTCTTTTTTCTTTGTATCATGAAACACATACTTATGTGTATATGTACATATTTGTGTCTGTATATTTGCATATACTTTCTGTAAGCAGCAATTCCAACAATTTGTATGCACATACTGCTTCATGGGTCGAACAAGGAGTTAAGTAAACTACATGTACATACATATATGTACATATATGTCTGTATTTGTAAGTAAGTATGTATGTAGGTATGTACCTACATACATACATGTCTGTCTTGTTGCGCGCCTGGATCTCAGAGACGATAAAGGCTAGAGCCACCAAATTTTGCATCCAGAGTTAAGTTAAAAACCAATTTTTTCACTAGACAAATTATGTGGTTAATTGGAGTGATAAATTATTGTCATTCCTTTGGCCCTTGGATATGCGTTGGATTTACTTCTGCCAAGACTGTGAGTCAACATGCAAATTTCCTAATTGCTTTCCGCCAACCGTTCACGTAGCACAGACATATACATATGTACATATGTATGTATTTGTGCTTAATCATTTTTAATGAATTGAAAAAAAGAGCATTTCATATTTTTGTGGGCACCTATCAGGCTTTAAGCATATCATTTATGACTTCACAATATGTAAAATGATTTGTATACATTTTATGAGCTTCGCCTGTCGAGTTGCCCGTGCAAATATATTCACCAAATAGTTGTGTTTGTAGTTTTCGGCTAGCAACAAATTCCATAGTCTCTATAGGAAAGTCACTCTTCTGTTGGAATGGGCCGGAACCAGGCAACGATTCGCAAGTGGACAGGCAAGTCACCTGAGCACGACGAGAATGTACCTCTACCCGATCCCATATGGCCCGCATGGCGTGTGGCGTACTGGCTCATTGTTTTCATCGTCGTTGGACTTCTGTACTATTGGTTTTATATTCTCCTCCATGCGGACTCTGGCGAGTGCAACGAGTACGACTTGCAGTGCGAACATTGAGGTGGTAAAAACTGTCTAACCGATACAATGTTAAACATTAAAACCATTAAACAAGAACGATGGGAGGGAGAGCTTGATCATACCGATGAGAACTTTATTATATAGCAAACAGATTTGGAGCAATTTTTGTGAGCTTTATAAAAACATCTTAAAACCTTTCTTGAACTGTTGAAATTGGATAACTAAATAATATAATGTGATTAAAGCATATATGCGGGTATCTGGTAATTGGAATAGACACTGGAAAACTTGATGACCCAACCGACACCGTCGTAATTTACAGTCTTATGGAATCGGACGACAAGTTTGCTACTATCGCTCTTGTAGACACGCGGGGCGTCATCGCCGCAGAATCGTCGCATCTCTCGTTCCTCGCCACTGCCCGCTTGCTTCTCCAGGATCTGCAGATAGTCTGTGTGGCAGGTGCTTCTCGAGCCCAGGTCGAAGGCTGGCCAAAGTAAAGGACAAACGATAAGTTTTGAGGTAAGCTCAAAGAGCGAATGGAAAAAGCTTGACTTACTCTCAAAGAATAGGAGCACGCGGTTGTTGCTGGGCACTTGGATTGTCCAGCGACAGTCGGAGTTGTTGCGCACATTCTCCGGATAGAAGGGGTTGGTGAAGATGCCCTCGGTATTGTAGAGCTGGCCGCCGCAACCGGGTCCCGCCTCGACGGGGCTGGCCAGGAAGGTCAGGTCCAGTGTGCTCAGGTACGAGCCCGTCTTAATATGCAGTCGCAGCTCGTTCGTCTGGCTAAAGAGACTCTTGCCCGCATCCACGTAGGAGCAGATGCGCTGCAGCGACTGGTTGTTCCTGTCGAACACCTGCATGTTCTCCTGATCGCAGTCAAATGAACCGAACACCAGCTCCGCCTGGTACAAGCTGAGCGTGTAGTTGGCTGGCGCCCGTATATAGACGTCGCAGTCCGACGTTTCCGACAGCCGCACTCGTCCCTGCAGCCCACTGTAGTGGCGCTGACAGTCCGAATCCAGGGACACACGGATCTGGAAGCCGGGTCGTGTCACCGCACCATTTGTGCGGAACTTTACATACACCTCGTGCGCATTCGCATAGTACGTGTCCGGCTTGCCGGCACCGCAGTACACATGCTCCGTGGCATAATTCATCATGTTGCTGCCGGATGTGTGACCGTTGAAAATAAGCTCACTGCCATAGCCCTGCTCCACCATGAGCGCATCCTGCAAGTCAGAAGAAGAGAGAGAGAGAAGACGAGAGAGTGAGTAAATGGCAGTAGGCAATCTGCACACAGTGAAGGAAAAAACGTTCTTGCTTCTCTGCTGCTGCATCAGCCGAGCTTTTGAGCTTTTGGGCCACCCCCACGAAGTTGCTGCGCTGCCGCTGCATCAGCCGAGCTTTTGAGATCTTCTTCTATGCCTCGTGGCCGGACTTCTGATTTAGTTGGTTACAAAACAGGTTTATCCCTTCTTCTTCGCCAATTTAAAGTCAAAGGAAATTGAAAGTGAAGCAATTTATCGTATAGTTACCTCAGTGTTGTAGATTTTCAGATAGTCGGCGACGCAGCTGCCATTGGCATCGGGCCCCTCCAAATCGAAGCTGATGAACTGCAGATTCAGAGCCGCATCGCCAACAATCTTCCAGAAGCAAGCGACACCGTTGTCGTAGTTGCCGCCGGATTCCGTGGAGGGAGAGCTGAGTGTGGTCTGCTTGAGACCGGCGGATTCCAGCTTGATCTCCGGACTGCCGCACAGCCGCGGCTTGCTGCTGACGGTCAGCTCGAAGCCGGCGTCATTGATGGCGGAATTTGTGAAAAAGCGCAGGAAGAGTGTGTGACGGGATGTGGTGATGGTTGGCGGCTGATCCTGGCCGCAGAACTTGCCAATGAGCTCCGAAAAGGGTCCGGCCCCGTCGCGCAGCTCAACAAAGTCCTTGCCGCAGTCGTCGCCCTGCTCCACATGGAAGGTGGGGAACTCCAAGCTGAGCTGCTGATCGGCCGGCGCATTGAACACAATGTTGCAGTCCAGATTGTGCTCGTAGCCCTCCTGGCTATGGAACTTGCTGAACACATACCTGCTGGAGCCGTTGATCCGGATATGCTCGTCGCAGTTGCGCAGCACGCGCACCAGCGCACGGAATCCTCGCGAGGGATCACGTTCATCGGAGAAACTGTGGATCAGAGCACGTTGGCTGCCAATGCTGATCGTGGGCAAATCTTCGGTGATGCGCCCACAGAAGCGTCCCGCACGCATCCTCTCATTCGGCACCGCCCCAGCAAAGACTTCCACACCGTCGTAGGCGCAGTTGGAGTGCGCCTCAAAGTCGATGAGCTCAAACCGGATGGTGAACTTGTGGCCCTCCGGCGCTGTCAGATTCCAGTAGCAGTCGCTGCTCGGCGGCAGCATGTTGTCCGTGTGCTGCCGGGGCGAGGCCACCGCTCCCGTCTCGCTGATGACGCCACCGCATAGCCGGGTGCTGTACACCAGCCGGAAGCCGCGACCGTTGTAGCTGCTGTCCGTGCGCAGTGTCAGATCGATGGACTGCTTGGCCCGGTACTCGTGATTGTGCTTCACACCGCATATGGTGGCCTGCTGCACGTGATCGCCGCCATCTCGGCTGACCACGGTGACGTTGTCGAATGGACAGACATTTATGGGCGCCTGCTCCAGGTCAAACTGCAGGAAGCTGACCAGAACGCCAGCGGCGTGCGGATCCCGCGGCACGAATGTCCAGCTGCACTTGAGGTTATGCTCATAGCCCGGGTAGCCGGGGCTGGTCAGCTCCTGTTCGTCGTCTGTGGCATAGAGAGTGCCGCCACAGTTGCGCTCGAATTTGGCCACGAATCCGTCGCCAACCACATCGCCATCGGAGCGAAAGATGAGCCGCATAAAGGGCGTTGTGGTGTTGATCTGCTGCGGCGGTGCACGGCCACAAATCCTCTGCAGATCGGTCCAATTGCCAGCGGAATCGTTGCGCTGTTGCACCAGCAGATAGTCCTTGGTGCAGCCGGTGCTGTCCTCGATGTAGAAGCGCGACTGGAAGGAGAGTCCAATGTGATAGCCCGGCGATGATTCCACCTCCCACACGCACTCCACATTGTTCTTGTACTGCTCGCTGAATTCGACATGCCGATACGGATAGCTGAGCTTCCCGCCGCATCCCGAGCCGTACTTGATGGACACATTGAAGGTGGAGTTGGCCTCGTACCGATCCGCATGGTACTCCAGGAACAGTCCACGCTCCACCACCAGATTCACGGCCGATGCCTGGTCACAGTACGTGCCCAGCGATGGAGAGTTCTGGTCCGGGCCGTTGTACACCTTCAGGAACTGCTTATGACAGTCGCCTGCTCCTCCAGCTCCAGCTCCAGCTCCAGCTGCATTTGGTAGATTCACTGTGAGCGACACCTCCAGCTGAATGTCCGACACCTGAGACGATGGTCCATCCTCTCCGCTCGCATCCATGTCTGGTCCAATGGCCCAGGCACAGTCGATGGCACCCTCCACATTACGCATGCCAAAGGGCTCGCGGATGGTCAGATTATCGCCCGGCTCCAGGGGCCAAATGCCGCCACACGACTGCATGCTGTAGCCAAGCCGCAGCTGCCTCAGCTCGTTGCGCACGCTGGCCGAGACGGTCATCTGAATGGGGAAGGGCACGCGAACTGTGGGCAGATTGTCACCCGGGGCAATGCTCTCGAATCCGCAGAGAATGTGCGACAGCAGCGGCTCAGACTGCTCCAGGCGGGACAGCTTGAGGGGCGATAGCAGACCGCAGATGTGCTGGTTCCTCATGATCACGGAGCTGGTGTTATACTTCAGCACCTGGATGAGCAGTGTGGAGTTGGGCGGTGGCGTCAGGTTGTAGCTGCAGTGCACCAGGCTGGTCAGATTGGGCCGCTCAAAGTTGAGCGTTTCCCAGGGCCCGCCCTCGAGCAGATTCAGGCGCCGGCACTCGCTCACTCCGTGGGCGCTGAAGCGCAGCTTGAAGCCGCGATGACGGCTAAAGGGCAGCAGGAAGGCATCGATGCCCATTGTGTTGTCCGAGGAGATTATCTCGGCGGGTGGGTCACCGGTGTATCGACCCAGAATGGACTGCATTTTGTGATCATTGGCAAAGGTGAGGCGGCCCCGAAAGACGGGCGAACCGCGTGCCGTTGTCCCTCCGCCCGTATCAAAGTCGAGTATCTCGACGCGTACGCGCCGTCCCTTGGGCACCTCCAGGCGCCACACACAGTGCATCGGATGGGTGACGCCATCTGGATAGCCCGGCGACTGCAGCACTCCCTGCATGGCCTCGATCTTCTCGCCGCATCGCGAACCGATTGCCTTGTAGCGGAAGCGGAAGCCCTCATTGTCCTTCAGATTGCCATCGATCAGTCGCAGTCGCACCACAATCTTGTTGGTCTCCACCAGCAGTCGTCTGTCGTGTGTGCCGCACACCAGCAATGTGTCAATGATGCGCTCCTCACCCTCCAAGCCGTACGCCTCGATCTCCTCCAGCCGCACGTGCGTATGCTGAGAGCAGTTGCCAGCCACCTGGGCCGGCAGCTGCAGCCGCTCGCTCTCCAGCTCAATGGTGTTGCCCTTCTCCACCTCGATGGTGTATACGCACTCCTCCAAGGTCATGCCCTGGTCCGTGTGCAGCTGCAGCTGTTCGGGCGTCGGCGAACTGAACTCTCCCTCGGGACTGAAGTAGCTGCCGCCGCAGCGGGCAATGCTGAGGCGAGCCTGGAAGCCGTGCAGCGGCTCTGGCACCTCCGTGTAGTAGCGTATCCTTAGCTGGCTGCCCGAGGAGTATATCGTGTTCGGTTTGCGATTGCCACAGAAACGTCCCAGCTCGGGCTTCAGCTCCGTGCTGCCATCGTTCATTTGGATGAACTCGCGATCACATTGGGCAGAATCGCCCGCTGCCCCCGTGGCTGCCGTCAGATCGAAGTTGCCGAAGAACTGCACAGAGATCCTGTGCTGTGGCGGCGCAGAGATTAGCCACACGCACTCCGAGTGCGGATTGGGCAGATTGGGATAGTTGGGCGAGGTGATGACCTGCTGCTCGCCAGCGGCGGGACCCAGCACAATGCGGCCGGAGCAGGCATGGCCCAGCTCCTCGAAGCGGAAGGTGACCCTGAAGCGGGGATATCCCTGATAGCGGAACTTGATGTACGCCCTATTCGATGTGGTCTCCAGCACATCGGTGTTGCCGCTGTCGCAATACTTGCCCCTGCCCAGGAAGGGTGAGTCTGCCGCATCGCCGTTCCGCACCATCAGGAAGGTGCCGCACAGCTGTCCGCTGCCAAAGGGAGGAGCCGGAGACGCACCGTTCGCATTGTCCAGCTGAAACTCGGGAAAGTCGATGCGAATGCGACGACCCTGACGCACGCGCAACTTCCACACGCACTCCTGTGGCCTCAGGGGGCTGCCACGGACCGAATCGGTGATGTTTATCACGCCCCTGGAGGCGGACAGCTCTGAGCCGCATTCCGTGCGCACCAAACCATTGAAGCCCGTCTGATTGACGCTGGCATCCGTGATGAACTCCACCTTGAGGTAGGGATTGCCATGGAAGATACGCGTCGCTGTGTTGTTCGGCTCCGCGCAGAGTTTCGCCTGCTCCGTCCAGGTCTGCATGTCAGAGCTCTGCGAGATCTGCAAATAGTCGGCGATGCACTCACCAGAGCCAAAGACCTCCAGGTCGAGCTTGGCCAGCTGGAAGACGGCGTGCATGGCCGTATTGACCGGCACCAGAGTCCATGCGCACTGCAAGCCATTCTCATAGCCGCCGGGATAGCCGGGCGAATTCAATGTGAACATTGTCTGGTTGAGGCTGAGCAGCTGCTGGCCACAGTGTCGTGTCTGCTCCTCGGCTGTGCGATTTGAGCGCAGTGACTCCTTGGACAGCTGCTGCCAGTTGAGCTTGAAGGGGCCCCGACTGGCCGTGAAGTAAACCATATTCGTGCTGGATCTGATCGGTGCATCGCCCACTTCAGTCTCCAGTCGAGCACCAATGTCCGAGTAGCCATCGTAGAAGCTCAAATGCGGCTGATCCAAGTCCCTGAGATGCTCTATGGTGATCATGACCACATAGTTCTTGTCCACGGTAATGCGCCAGCTGTACGGATCGGAAGTTTGGAATTTACTCGGATATTGCGGTGAAGTAACCACTCCAGCGGTGCCATTTAGCTCGTTGTGTCGCTCTGAAAAATGTGCAGAAAGTTAGCCAAAGGACGGGGAACACAGCAAGAGTCTTACCATAATTGTAGGATGCCATGAACCCCTCGCCCACGTTGTCATCGTCGCTCTTGAACTTCATCCAGATGGAGCCGCGAGAGTGTATGACACCGGGCACCTGATTGCCACAATAGACACCGATGAGTGGGCCGGGCTCGCGCTCGCGCACCTCCAGATAGTCCCGATTGCAGCCATCGGACTGCTCCAGATCCATCGACTCGATGGTGAGGCTCAGGGAGTTGCCCTCGCTGGCGACCAGCACCCACACGCAATCGATATTGGGCGGATAGCTGTCCGGGTAGTACGGACTGCTGAAGCGGCCAGAAATGGACGTGTACACGCTGCCACAGGCCGTGTCCATGGTCATGAAATGTCCCTCAAACTCCTCCACCAGCAGCAGCGGCAGACTGATGGTCAACGACTGGCCATGCGATATTATCGCCGGCGGATGCGAGCGACAGAACTGAAGACGCGGCGTGCCCGTAGCCTCGGGCCCGTCGTACACCTTAACGCCAACGGGCATGCAGTCACCCTCCTGGGGGTACGTACTGTCCACCTCCGGGCGCAGCTTAATGCTGGTGGCCGTTAAAATAATGTGCTTGCCGGGATCAGAGGCCTGCAGCACCCAGAGACAGGTCTCGTTGCGTGGCGCCTGTCGCTCCAAACTGAGATACTCAAAATCGGTGTCATCGATGGTAATCTGTTGGCCGCACGACTCATGGAAGTGCAGCCTGAAACCCGGTCGCGAAATGGAATCATCACTCACAAACCTCACAATGGCCGTGTTCGAGGCGGACATTCGTTTGTGACTGGCGCCGGTGTCGCAGAGCTTAAAGATTTGCTGACCCTCGGCATCCTCGTCGCCGCCTATCGTGTCGAACGCCTCGAGGTAGTCCCAGGAGCAATCGTATCCAGACTCGATGTCCATGTCCTGCACATCAAAGACAATGCGATGATGCGGTGACACCTCCACCAGCCATTCGCAATGACTCTGCTCCGGATACGGCATGGGATAGTTGGGTGATTGGATGACACCATTACGACCGCTCAACTTGCCACCGCAGGCTGTAAGGTTAAAGAGGGGGAAACGTTATACACACAATGCAAATACAAAGAAATTGCATGAGAAGCGTATGCTTTTTCATTAAATTTTCGTTTCACGCTTCAATTCTCTTTTAACCCATCCTTCGCCGCTGAACGTTGACCGCTGTGGGGAGGACCAATAACTTATTCACCACGCACACAGAGACAAGCGCTAGAAAGGGATAGAGATAGCGACTCCCCTGTGGTGAAGACGTCAACGCTGAAGTCATTTGCGCTGCACAGTGGGCGACACAACCGAAAAGAAGTGACAAAAGTCGAAAAGTTGTTTGAGCGCTTCTCATATAATCAATAAACGCATCAAATAGAGTATTTTCCAGTGCGTTAAACTAACGCATTTTCAAGATAAAATTTAGTTTAGAAGATATGAGCACTTAGAGTGGAAAACTGTTGGCAGTGTGCAAACATTTATTGATTGCCCACTGTCGAGAGTCGAAACTTCTGCCTGCAGCGGCGGGTGGTCTGGCAGGGACGAAGCATGGGCGAAAAGAGAATTAAAAACCTGTGCGCTCCCTCTCCCTCCTCCGATAGAACAGCAGCCATTTTGGTTTTGTTTAGTCTTTGCTTGCTACTCACTCGATCGAACTGTGCGATAGGTGGCCTCAAAGCCGCGTCCATTGTGCTCGCCATCGGCGATGAATCGTATGTGCATGCGATGGCCAGAACTAGTGAGGATCAGCTGGCTGGTGGAGCCACAGTGGCGTTCGTGGGCAAACACCTCGTGCATATGATTGGACACCTGCCAGAACAGAGATTAGAGTAATTCCGGGAGTGCATAATGGTACCCACCGTCAGTGCGTCCTTGGAGCAATTGACGCTCTCCTCGAGGTCCAAATTGTTGACAGTCAGCTCAATAGTGTCGCCCATTTGTACGTTGATCAGCCAGTAGCATTCGAGATTGTTCGGGTACATGCCCGGATGGTTGGGTGATTGAAAGGAGCCGCTCTCGGCGCGAAACTCTTGCAGGCAGCCATCGATGCGATACTCCAGCTGGAAGTTGACATTGCTGGCATTGTGCACGACGGTCAGCACATCGCCGCTGGCATTGTGCGCACCCGGCCCGACCAGGGGCAACAGAGTGGCACCGTCAATGAGATAGACGCCGCCAGGTAGCGCTGTGGGCACACGCTCCTCCTGCCGCTCCAGGTGCGAGACCTCAAGGCGAATGCGATTACCGCTGGGCGCACGTATCGTCCAGCTGCAATTGATGGGCACCTGATCCCAGTATGGCTCCATAAAGTTCAAGCTCTCGATGGTGCCGTAGGTGGCTGTGACATTGCGCCGACAGTTGGTCGTATAGGAGATGCGGAAGCCGCGCATCGCATTGTTTACGTCAGAGTTGAAGGCGATCGTCACCTCGTTGTCATCGAGTCGCACCACGCGTTGGCTCTCTTCTGGCAGGTCGCAGATTTTCAGCATGGGCTCATAGCCCGGATGCCGTGCACCCATAAAGATCTTCACATTGTCGTACGAGCAGTCATCGGAGCTCTCCAGCTCCATGTCCTCGATGAGCAGCTGCACACCCGAGCCCGGATGGACGCGCACCTGCCACTCGCAGTGCGCATTGTGCGGATAGCTGCCGGGATAACGCGGTGAGGTTATTACGCCCTCATTGGAGCTCAGGCGACCGCCACAGCCGCTGGCAAAGACGCGCCAGCGCAGACGAAAGCCATGGCCACTGATGGCCGCATCCGTGTGGAAGTGCAGGCGCAGCTCATTGCTGAAGCTGGGAATGCGCGTGGGAATACGTGAGCCGCAGAAGCGTCCGATGAGCGGCGAGGCCAGATCGCCGCCATTGCGCACCTCGAGATAGTCCCGGCTGCAGTTTGCGGAGCTCTCCAGATCGAATATCTCCAGCTGCACCTCCACCAGATGGCCAATGCCCACCGTCAGATGCCAGTCGCAGTCGAGCTCCGCAGAGTAGTTCATCGGATAGCCGGGTGAGAGCAGCTCGCCGCTGGAGGCGTGTATGTGGCCGCCACAGCTGTCGGTGTCCACGAAGCTGTACTCCACCTCGAAGCCATCATAGCCACTGCTGTAGTCCGACACAAACTTGATGGTCAGCAGGCGGGCCTGCGTGACAAAGTCCTCCGGCAAAGCCGCGGAGCAGTAGCGCACCAGCGGCTTGGCATCCGGCTTGTAGGCATCCATGCTGTCGAAAATCTCCACACGATCGTACGAACAATCGCTGCTCGACTCCAGCTGAAAGCTCATCCAGTGCAGCCGTATGACCTTGCGTGCCGGCGCCTGAATCACCCAGTAGCAAGTGAGATCATTGTCATAGTGGCCGCCCTCTGACACAGGCAGACGGATGCGTCCCTCTTTGGTGTGGACACCGCCACAATGATCGCTGGCAGCGGCCACTGTCTGATACTCGAACTTGAAGCCACGTCCACGACTATTTCTGTCCGTTTGCAGCTGCAGAATCAAGTGGTTTGTGCGGCTAATAAACTCCTCATCCGGCAGATGCGTGCCACAGTAGGGTCCCAGTATCTGGCGGTTAATGCCAGCGTTGATCTGTCCGAGAGGCAAAAGCATCATCAAGAACATGGCAATCAAGGATCTTTGGCAGAGAGACAAACTCACCCTCAAACTGGTGCCCAGACAGGCGTCGTCCTCGTCAACATCATCGATTGTCTGTAGACCATCCTTCAGCTGGAAGTCAAGTCGATTCAGAACGATCAACTTATTGGGCGCCGTGCTGATTGTGTAGGTGCAGAGCGTGTCGCTGGTCGTCAGATTGGGATAGCCGGGCGAGAGCACAGTGCCCGAGTCACTGTCGAATGTGTAGGAGCAGAGTGTCCGGTAGTGGAGCTCGAAGCGTCCGCGGACAGCGTACGCCTTGATGCGCACCCGGTTGAACAGAGACCTGAAGTTGGGCGGAATGCCAGGCGTTTCGCCACAGTGCTTGGCCTGCAGCAGGCTGCTGCCAAGCTCGGTCACATCGTACAGCTCCAGGCAATCCTGGCGACCCATTTCGAAGGCGACAAAGTCAATGCCCACCGATTCGCCAATGGCCAGGCGTATCTCGTACTCGCAGGACATGGCCACATCGCTGGTCAGACTGCTGGAGCGTATGGAGCCCTCCGGGCTGGTGTAGGTGCCGCCGCAGCCCGGCACACGCTCCTCAACTGAATAGTGCAGCTGAAAGCCCGAGTCGCTGCCATCGGCATCCGAATGGAACTGAATGATGGCCTCATGGGTGGGCAGCAGCAGTGGGGCGGGTTGGCCGCTGCTGCAAAACTTTGCCAGCTCTCGATTCGAAATGGAGTCCCTGATCTGTGAAGACAGCAAACAAAAGATGGAGTAGAGTGGTGCCCAACCCTCAATCCTCAACTCCCAGCGCGCTACTCACCTCGACATAGTCGAAATTGCAGTTGGTGTGCTGCTCCAGCTGCAGACTGAAGAACGTGAGCTTGATGCGTTTGCTGGTGGGTGCCACCAGGTGCCAGCGGCAGTCCCGATTCCTGGGATAGTTGCCCGGCGATCCGGGCGAGGCCAAGGTGCCGTACGATTCGAATTCGAGGCGGCCACCGCACTGCGGCTGCATCGACACCCAGCTGAGATCGAAGCCCTCGCGTGAGGTGCTGTTATCCGAGCGGAACCACAGGTACAGCTGATTGCCCGACGAGATGATGTTGCCGCCATGCGGCAAATGGTTGCCACAGTAGCGACCGATGATCTGTGCCGCCGCCGAGCGGCCATCGTTGACCTGCAGCCAGTCGAAGCGGCATTCGGTAGAGTCCTCCAGATCGAAGGTGCTGAATGTGACATTCAGCACCAGCGACTCGTTTGTGCGGATTACCCACGCACATTGGGCATTGTGCTCGTAGCCGATGCCCTCCGGCGGATACCTCAGTCGACCGCTCGCGGCGCTCAGCAGCGCATTGCAGCTGCTAAAGCGCGTGGCGCACAATCGATCCCGGTAGCCCGGCAGACACTGGCACACAAAACCATCTGCACTCGACAGCGTGGGATTGCAGCGTCCTCCATTCTTGCAGGGATGCGCGTCACACGGATTGGGCAGTGGCTCGCAGAGTGGCGGCCGGAATCCACGGTTGCACAGGCACGTAAAGTTCGAGGGTCCACCATCCAAGCAGATGCCATTGTTCTACACAGCATGGGAGAGCATTCAAATCATGCACATGCATCTATGTTGTTTTCGATCAATACTCACCAGACATGGATTGGATTTGCAATTTAGGACTGTGCCATTGACACAGCCATTAGCACCATAGCCTGGGCCAACCATGCCGCTCGGACAGCTGCACACAACAGTGCCGGAGATCTCGAAACAGTTGGCCGCCGGATGGCAGATACTGCCACGCTGCGCGCAGCTGCTGATGGTGGCCAGCTCGGAGTTGCCGGGATTGCTGCTGCTGCTGCTGCCGCTGCTGCTCGGACTGTTACGCTCGCAGGTGCGCCCATCGCCCGTCCAGCCCACGGGACACTCGCCGCAGTGATGGGAGCCGTAGGTGTTGAGGCAGTCCACGCGCGGATTGAGGCTGCAGCCACCGTTGTTGGTCTCGCACTCGTTTAGGTCGCGGCAACTGATGCCGTTGCCCGTGAGGCCGGCGGCACAAGGTGCGCACGTGAAGCTGCCCGGCAGATTGATGCACTTTGTCGAGCAGGGCGTGTGGGCAGCCGTGTCACTGCACTCGTCGACATCCTCACCGCAGACAGGCGTCAGCCCGTTGGTCTTCCAGCCCGGCGTGCATAGGCAACGGTAGCCAGCCTCATCGGAGCTGGGCACACAGGCGCCATGTCCACAGAGCTCCCAGGCGCTGGCCTGTGTGCAGTCACCCTTCCGCTGGGTGCAGTGCATTCCATGCCAGCCCGGCAAACACAAACAGCTGTAGGATCCAAACTGATTCAGGCACTGGGCTCCGTTCTGGCAGGCCAAATCAGTGCCCTCATACAGGGCGCACTCGTTCACATCAATCTCGCACTTGGCACCCTAAAACGCAAGAGAGACGATCAGAGACGCCCCCAAATACGCCCCACAAAACGCACCTCGAAGGACGGCCGGCACTGGCAGCGATAGCCACTGAAGGTGTTGTAGCAGCTGCCGCCATTCTCGCAGGGTCCACTCTGGCAGCTGTTCAGCTCCAGCTGCGTCTCCAGTCGATTCACCTTGTTCTCCATGGCACGCAATCGGATTTGATAGCGTCGCAGCAAAACCCGTGAGCCGCGTGTTCTGCAGCGAAATCATGGAGAGAGATACAAATTCTAGACTTCAGAATTGGAGCAAACTACACAGAAAAGTTCAACTTTCACTGGGAAAGGCTGGAGCAAGCTGAATTTACTTAGCCGATTACCAAAGGGCAATCCCTTACGACAATCAAAGGGCCGAGAGAGTGTGGGTCCTATTGGTCCTCACCACAGCGGACAACTTCACCTTCCACGTAAATTCACTTCAAGCTAGAGCAAGTCGTGCCCTGAATGCAATTTTCTTTAGTTGTACTTATTTTTTTGCTACAACTTGGATGCCTACAGAGGTACTCCCTTTCCATCCCACTCACCTGTTCAGCTGCTGCTGCAGCATGCTCTTGAGTCCATTCGCACCAAATGCACGCCGCTGGAAGTCTGTTAATTGGTCTGCCAGCTCACGGATATCAACAAAATCCTCGGTCGAGCTCCATTCATCCTTGTTGCTGCCGTTGGGTCGCTTCTTTGAGCCCGCGCTGGCCAGCAGCAGCTCGAGCACATCGTACTCCTCGTTGATGGTCAGACGTGAGTTGCCCGACAGGCGAAAGCTAATGTTGCGATTGGCACCGGATTCGAAGATCAAGTTGCCATCTTTGCTGATGATTTTCGGTCTGAAAATCGAGCAGAATGAAGACCACGACGAGCACTGTTTGTGGGGCGAGCGTCACTTACGAATTGACAAAAGCCTCCACCGCTGGCCAAACAACCAGAAGTAGAATTAGGCATGGCCCCAGCAGGAGGCTGCCACTTGCAGCAGCTCCTGGCATATTGCCCGAGGACACACTTTGCAATAAAAAACACACAACACACACACAACAAAAAAAGAGAGTATTCCGCTGCGCTCGGCTAACGATGTGCGACTGTGAGGCTAAGCCGGAACGCTGCTGCTCAGATCGACTCAGTTCCAGTGTGTTGCAAGTGTGGGGGCGGCACCCAGGAGTACGCCCATCAAACTAACATTCCTCGTGCGCTCCAACCCAATCAGAATAAAAATCGTTCATTTTGTTTAGTATCGTAGACACACACACAGATATATATTTAAATATATTTTCTTTTTTTGTGAGCATTTTACTCGAATCGATTTTGATGGACGTGGTGATGGAGTACAGATGCTGCGTGCCGGATACTGATCCCGAATCGGATTGCGCTCGGTTTCCCAGGCTTAGGTTGCTAATAATATCCATTATAATAGCACATAAATTATATCATTTAGCTTAGGGTTTTAGGTTTGCCTTTGCCCCTGGCTCTTACATTTTGCTTGGTGCCATTTGTGGTTCACTCTTTTACTAATTACATCAATCTCTTTTTTTGGTAATTTATAGAATAGACTCTGGTTGCGTGGTGTTAAGGGTTAAGTTCAGGCTATGCGCAGTTTAAGTTTCTGCTCGCTGTGCCAGTTGCCGTTCACTAAATGTCTAGTTTAAGTGTTTTTCTTTCTGTATTAGTTACAAATGCACAAAGAGATTATTATTATTATGAGCTACTGTCGCCATATGGATAGGAACTAGAGAACGGAAGAGTGTGTCTTGGTTTGCTAACGGAGTTCCTCTAATGGTGTTTTGGCTGCTTCTACTGGTTGACTGGTTGGCTGATTGGCAGTACCCTAAACCGTACTGAATAAAGGATTCAAAAGCGCAGGAAGCTCACATATTTGCCTTTGCTTTTAGGGCTTGTAAAAACAATTTTGAAATTAATTTCCATTTAGTGTGCTGCCTTTTTTGTTTTGGTTCTTTCTGGGTTCAGTACAGTGTTCCATAAGTTGTCATAAATTCAAGCTTTAACAATAATAATTGCTTTCATTTAATGTGCTTGGCTTGGTGGTTCTTCTATGTGGGTTCGCTCTGTGTGTGGGGGCCCAAGGTTGGCTCTGCAGTTGCAAGAACTCTCGTGTCATTGGATGGGTATGGGTGGGTGGTGGCCACACACACACACACACACACACACCTCTCTACATGGTACATACCTAGTCTTATACTTATGGCTTGCCGTGCAATATCTATATTTTGATGTATTTTGAAACGCTTTGAAGTGGGCAAATCAAATACCATACACATTACGTTGGACGTTAGCCTGCCTGCCTCTACATAGACATTTATATATAGTTTACGTGTAATTATGTTGTTCTTTTGTTTCTTTTTTTGTTTATGTATATTTAAGTGTATATGTATAACGCCTAATAAGTAACGTAAGTTGGTTGCTTTGTTTGTGTGTATAAAAAAAAATCACAAAGATGAAATGACTTGCGTTAAGAGTCCAGAGTAAGTATAAATAATAACAAGGCTGGCGGCACGCAGACAGTTCCACATCTGCTGTGACAACAACAACAACATCATCAAAAAAAAAGGATATTCATTAAGGTAATAATCGTAGAAATTAGAATAACTAAATTTTATGGGTGCCAGGGGGGGGCACGTGCGCTACACGGTAAATAAATATTAAAAATATACACTCCGACAGTTACACTTTCTGCCTAGGTTTGGGGGCTGGGGCTGGGGCTTGGGCTTTTTCTCTCTAAAAACATTCCTCAAATCTTCCGTATTTTCTATCCTGCATTTTGCTCTCAATTTACTTTAAAGTGCCAGCTTTAGTTGGGGCTGCCTGCGGCATTCTTGGTCGTTTTTGATCTTCTTATGTGCTCCGATTTGTGATAGAAGAACTTGTAGCTCGATTGCTTTTCTGTGTATGCCACAAGGGAATCTAGAAGAGAGTTCAATTGAGTGGCAGTTTCAACCTAAATATCTCGTAATGTGACATACCAAAGGATACGTAGCCAAGGTTGGCTGTGTCCAGCGCAAAGTACAGCGCTTGGGCCTTTTGTTCGTTCAGCTTGCCCCCCGCATGCCGCATCAGACGCACAAAGCTCTCCCTGCTTATTTTCTCACTCGATTCGCTATAGAGCTGCAAAAGAGAAAAGGTTATCAATGGAGACACTAAATAATATCCACTGCCGCATGCATTACATTGACAAGTGCGCGTAGAAAGGTCGCTAGATCGGCGTTTTTCAATTTGCTAAAGAGCGAGCACAGGAGGAAGCTTTTCAGCGAGACTGTGCCACGGCGACGCTAAACGAAAAGAGATAGAGATAGTTTATCAGCAGTTGGAGCGAGAAGGTTCATCGTCATAACACATACATGATCCAGCAGGGCAAACAATTTGTGCAAGCTCGGATTCTTGAGATCCACCTGAAGCAGCTCCGCAAAGGTGATAATGTCCAGCTTGTCCGTGTTGGACAAACTCAAGTATAATTCGCACAGCTCCGTGTCTCGTGTGCTCTCCAACAGGCCCAGTTGCTCGATGGTACGCTCAATCTCTACAATGTCGCCGGGAAAGGGTATCTTCATGTCACGAGCGCGACTCATTATGATGACATCCTCGAAGGAATAGTCCGATGTGGGCACACCCAGAGCCCTGTGGGAAGCCAATTCAAGTGTTAGCAATGATTCCCAAGAGATCAACAGATTAAAGATCATTTCTCCCACACTTACTTGGCCATCACCTTGCGCACATTGTTTGCATAGAGATTTGCATCGGCCATTTCGGCTTCGTTCGGCTGATAGACGGGCAGATATTCCACCTCGCAGCGATTGTAGAACTGTGTCATGGTCATCCAAAGCAAACGTAGCCTAATATAAACGAACAGACACACATTAGAATGTTACAAAATATAAACAACAAATGGAAGGTGAGACATACACGCCGGGCCCATCCCAGGTCCAGGTGAAGGTGTCATATTTATTCGGATATTTGAGCAGGACTGGCTGCACGGGCACACCCGGATAGAAGGCGCCCGGCTTGAACTTGATCAGTGCCGTGCGATTTGTGCAGGTGCCCTCGGCAAAGATGACAACCTGCGGCCAATCGTCTGTGGATCGTGCACGGTCTACAATGTCCTTTATGGTGTTTTGCCTGGAATTGGGATCCTCACGCTGCACATAGATCGGCTGGGCGTAGTTGATGATGCGACCCAGCAGCGGTATGTCGGCCGTCTCTCGTTTGGCCACTATCGATGGCGGTCCGGTGGCCACCACCAGTATGGAGTCCACATAGGAGGAATGCGGTGCCACCACCAGTATGGGCGCCTGCTTGGGTGTCGCCGGTGTACCCTTCATATTTATGTAGTGAAATGATCCCGAAGTGTACAACATGCGCATGGCCTTCGCCGTCATGTATTGCATTTGCCTGTGAAGAGCAAAAGGAACAGGGGATTAGTTGGGCCACCAGGGTATGCGGATGGATATTCCAGCACTTACTTGCGCCAGCCGGTTAGCGGCCTTGCCTTGAGATCATCCAGCGTCATGCCATAGAGCCCAATGCAGGCGAACATCCACGCAGAGAGAAGGGAGAGCACACATCCGACCACACGAATGGGCAGCAACAAAACCGTCAGCACATACACCTGCAAGGGAAGCAAAGGCATGCGCATAATTAATTGAAATAATTCATTGAAATCTTAAAATAAATGACAAGGCACATGGCTGGTTGGTGTCTGCCTGGTGTGCATTAGCTGCTATGCCTAATAGGAATATGCCATGCAGGCGCAACAGCCACAAAATTTATTGATTTTTCCCCGTTTGCATTGCGATTTTTGGCTACCATTCAGCCCCAAAGGGATAATTGTTTTTATCTTGATTGATCTTGTGTGGCCGATTTCTTGCCGATTTTTTGCCTTCCATAAACCTTAGCTACACCACACATATAATTCTGCACATAAATCCACTTCACTACAAAGATTTCAATGTTTACATCTGCCGATAGCCAATAATGGGGTTGGCGACTAATCGCTGCTTATCATTCAAGTGCCGGCTACCGGGCCAAATACCGGACTTTGGATTCGATTTGTGGCCGATCGCAAAATGTTCCAATGAACCCGAAGCATGGAAAAAGTCAGTCAAACAAATGTTTGATTGCCTCTGCCCCGCTGTCAAGCGGGAAGCAGAAAAGCAGAGCAAGCAATAAAGCGGCGATTCCATGCTCTTTTGCATGGCTAGAAAGTGGAATTTTGTGTGTTTGGGGAATGCTTTTATTTTAGAATAAATTTCAACGGATCAGCAACAAATAGGTTTGTATGTACAGTTGTGTTCAATGAAATAGTAGTGCCGTGCCACACAATTTTCTCAACTATTTTTGAGACCCTTCCAGTCTTTCGAATTGAACAAGTGATACCTTTTTGGAAAGCCTGAAAAGTACACATTAGAACCCAGAAAGAATCCTGGAACATTTGCATTCCATCTTCTTGTTTTACATGACTTAAGAAAAATACCTATACAAAATGCTGTTCAATAAAATAGTAGTGTTTTTTTAGAAAATTTAAAAAAACAACGAAACTGGAATTAGTGCATATGTTTCATGTTCTATATGTTTCTTGAGGTTTAATATGTAGTTTTTAATCAAATTTGTTTTCACTGTGGCCTTACGCCCACCTGTCATGTGTAAATAAGGTACTGCCCAAGCTTAAATAAGATCTGAGACTATAATTCTTAAACACCTTGACAAAACTGTGCTCTGGTTGACGGATTTGTAATAGTAATAACACATTTCACATTTTACAATAAGATTTCGTTGGGATTTTGGTCTAGAGACTGAGCAAGACATGGAAAAGTGTCGACCTCTTCGGATAAAATTCCATTCCTAGCGAGCTTTCTTGCGTGTTTCAGATCATTATCTTGATGACAGATCCTTTTGATAGGCATTTTTCAATAGTAATATTACTGTATTGTATTAAAAAGTATGCTGGCACACACCACTTTATGAAATACGTCAGTATAAGGCTAGGAAATAAGAGTTTATATGGGCTGTAGCCCATAAGGGTCAACCCAACATGCCCAATGTTGTTTTTTCAAGAATTTGGGCAGTTATCAGATATCTGTGAACACCAAACATATTCTTTTGAGTCTTTCTTACCATATAAAACAACTTTACACTCATCTGTCAAAAGTATTTTTCGGACTGTGACACGGCCCAGTCCACATGCCTCATGTCCTCATTTTTCAAAAGATGAGTCGTGTACCCATGTGCTTTTATTCTCAAACGCGTAGCTTCCGGGGACCTCTTGCACCTAAATAATGTGTAATCAGTCGTGTATTAACTATCAAAACACTTTCAGAGCGATATAAAATTGTTTTCATAACTTTTGAGGATATTGAAGACCTTGGTCTTGCCTTCAACCATCTTCGACCATCTACTAAAAGACAGTTTTTTCGTATAAAAAATCATTTTTCAGGGTGCTTCTTTTAATTTAAACTATTTAATATAATAGTAAAAGCACATTCAAATTCATTTTGAATTCCATTATACCTCCTGATTTTAGTTTTTAGTCTAATTCTTAGGTCTCCCATATTGGACCGCTCATTGATTACTTCTACGCTCCAAAAACAAAAGTACCGCTATATTCAAACATTTCTTTCATCAAAATATTCAATATATAAACTAAGCTTACTGATGGTAACTTTTTTGAATTGATTTAATTTGTTTTTTAATTTTTTTTTAATACTTGCACCCAGCACTACTATTTTATTGAACAGCAGTTTTTATGGGTATTTTTCTAAAGTCATGTAAAACAAGAAGATGGAATGCAAATGTTCCAGGATTCTTTCTGGGTTCTAATGTGAACATTTCAGGCTTTCCAAAAAGGTGACACTTGTTCAATTCGAAAGACTGGAAGGGTCTCAAAAATAGTTGTGAAAATTGTGTGGCGCGGCACTACTATTTCATTGAACACAACTGTATGTGTGTGTGTATGTACTTATTTATTTATGTATGCATGCAGGGTGGGCTTTTGGCTACGACTGGGAGAAGGAGAAGCAAACACAGCACGTAGAAGAGAATGCTATAATCGATATTCTGACCATGGGATTGATACCTTGTCCGCTACTCAGACATGCTGATCTATGTTTTGATCTAATTGATATTCAGCAGGCGTAAAATTTAACGAAAATTATATCTTGGAACTGTGAAAAATACAATGTAGAATTAGAATTCCAAAAAGTTTGAACAATTCTCAAACGATCAAGAGAAAGCTTTGCCCTTGCACCTCACAAATCCCACATCTTTGTACTGTACATACTTACTAATGTATGTGTGTACATACATACACATATCTAAAAGCGGATGAAGAGCAAAAAGCACAACGAAAAAGGAAGACAGCAGTGGAGTAGTCCAATGCCAATGCCGCCGCAGAGTACCTTGAACTTTCTGTGGCTATGAAGACGAGCGAAAACAGGTTTTTGCATCTCCTCTCCGCCCAACCTCAACACCCGCTCTGTCACTGTTCAGCTGTGCTTTGGGGAGGGGGTTTTTATTTTATTTTCGTTTTTAATGTTATTAGTGGGTCAATGGCTCGGGCCATTTTGAAGCTTCCTCTTGTGATCTTCTTCCGCTGTGCGCTTTACCGTAGGTGCATCGGCACTCAGCTGTTT
The DNA here is from genome assembly GCF_008121235.1 of Drosophila subobscura. Classification (NCBI taxonomy): domain Eukaryota; kingdom Metazoa; phylum Arthropoda; class Insecta; order Diptera; family Drosophilidae; genus Drosophila; species Drosophila subobscura. The sequence continues at coordinate 15,541,658 of NC_048530.1, read as the reverse complement.
CCACAGCGCACTCTCTGTCTCGCCCTCTCTCCCTCACCGTCTCTCTCTCTCGCTCTCTGTGTCTGTTATGTGAAGAGCTCTTCAAAAACACAAAGCAAAAAGCGTTTCAAGAGTTCGCGATAATGATCATGCGATGGGGGCACGTCCTTGCTGTGCCAACTGCTCCCATTGCTGCGAGTTGTATTCTTTGAAAACCGACACGCAGTTGCTTGTGTGTGTGTGTGGGTGCGATTGCTAAAACAAAATACACACCGTGTGCGTGACGAGGCTGCTCAAGTCTTTAAGATAAGGAAGCGCCCACTATTGATAATATGGAGGGATATAACTCCTAGAACAAATGTAACCCTGAAGTATAACTTTAACTTCTATGAACCTCGAATGTTTGTTTTACCGTAATTCCGATGCTAGCTTCAATTTCATTTCAAGAAACTGCACACCCGCCTCTCTACTTCTTATCAATCGAATCGCTGTGTCTGTTTTTTCCCAGCATGTTTCTATTTCAATTGAGACTTTGAGACTTGACTCAGCGATAGAGCCATTTGGGTGCGTCATTTAGATCAGCTGTCACACAACAACAAAAGCATACACACATACACACAAATGTGCATATGTGAGGGTAGGTGATTATTTATGCATACCCAAGAAACGGACCGATCTAATCGATTTGCGAGTGCATTACCAGTATCGGGCTTGGGTGCTCAAGTTCTTAGTCAGTTTAAAAATAGTCGAACCGCACAAATGAATCAGAATGCATACCATAGCACATATGAAATAAATATATGTACATACTAATAGGATAGATATCGACCTATGACAACTAATGAGGATCCAGAGAAATAAATACACAAACGGCACTGCTGTGGTCAGTCTTTTCTGTGACTCAATTACTCTTTTGATTGAGAAAGAGAGATTTCAAAGAGATATCTTCTTTTTAGCGAGTGTCCTCTGTGGATAATGCCGAAACAAGGTTAAGCTCTGCCCCCCAAACTTGTGGCGATGTTCTCAAATTAGATCCATTTGAGGGCTGCAAATCTCGCGCCATTTTTACGGTTTTGGTATTTGTTTTTGTTGAATACTTTGTTTTTACTGGCACACGGGGAAGCAATTAGAATGTGTGGGAAACTGTAAACGTTTTGCCGATTGCGCCATCGGATGAGAGTGAAGCGGCGGCCGAGCGAGTGTACTGTTCTTAGAAACGCACTGTAGGAAGGAGAGGAGGAGAAGAAAGAGGAGCAATAACAAAGCGGAACTACACACCAGCTGGGTGAGCGAGCAACGGTGAATGGTGCACGGCGCGAAGGGGGTTATGGGGGAATGGAATGGTAAGAGCACAGCACATGCCATGCCAAAAGAACCGGCAACAAAGTACGCAACAACAACAGCAACACACACACCAGCCGCAAGTGGAACAAGAAAATCATACGATTCTCGCTGCCCGCCTGCGAAACGCTGACGTAGGCAGAGCGAGGCGACAGCAGGCAGCAGCGGCAGATAAAAAAAAAGCTCATTGCAAAGGAGAAGACGAACAACAACGGCGAACAATGAATGTAACGGCAAATGCATGTCAAGTGCAATGCAAAGGCGATGACAGAGCACAGCAGAGCATACCAGAAAGAGTGCAAGAGAAAGTAGCAGCGCACTTGAAATGCTGTGTGCCCAAGAGGAAGCAGCAAAACAGCGGTATCTACTCCATCATTAGCTTGGCGGCGGTCGCCCATGTGCTCCGTGCTCGCTCGCTCTGATTTGCATGAATGAATGGCACAGAGAAGAATGGCGAAAGGCAAATAACGTTTCCGTCTGCAAAATGTAATGTGGAATGCGACTCGCGACTCACCTTGGCCACCTCAATGTGACTGTCGATTTCGACGCGGTGCACGAAGGGATTGATGTAGTTGTATCCCTTGGATGCCCATGCATCCTCCTCGGAGTCCCGCTTCGACAGACTTCCGCTGGTGTGGATGGGACTATCATTGGCCATTACAACATCCGCATCCTCCCCGGGAACGGCATCGCCGCTAGCGGGCGCCGTCTGCGACGATCGTCGGCATCGCTTTACTGTCGACGTTGTCATTGCACTCGCACTCGCACGTTTTCTCTCCCCCGCGGTAACTGTATCGCTTGCGCACTTTCACACGAAAACACACAAATAAATAAAAGGATACGAGTCCGACTTTAGTGTAGATTATACGACCGCCCGTATACTGAGTGTTTCCTTGGATTCCGAACTGTTTTAAGCTACACTTTTTGTTCAGCAACAATAAAGTCGTGGGTAGTGTGTATGTGGGTTGGTAGGTGTTTGTTGTTTAGGGTTGTCAAAAATATATGATAGTATGAATATATCGATATTTTTTCACAGTAAAAATATATTTATATCGTGATGTTTGTTTTGCCAAAATATCAATTCATTTGCGATATTTTTTGATATTTAATGTTTGGTCACATATATTTCGAAAACCAACGGAAACGGTATGACCCTTAGCTCATACCTCTTTTCTGTGAGCTAGACAGAAATATGATTGAGCCAAAAACTGCAAATGAGAATGTGAGCGAAATAGAAGTATGAACTGAACAAGTCTGTGCGTGTTCTGAACTTTATGGCAACCATGTATTTCTGCAGCGCGCGGAATTTAATTTCAGCAAATACATACAAGCAAAAAATATCAAATATATCGATATTTTTTCATGAAACTATAATGTGTATATCAGTGAAACGCTAAAACTTCTAAAAATTCTATCCGATATATCAATCAATTCTCCACAAGATTGTCTGGTTTTGACGACTGTCTTTTCTTGAAATGTTGCCAAAGTCTAAAACTAAAAAGTATTTTTCTATGCCAACATACTAAAAAACCAGCTCTAAATTTGTACTCCCTATTACGCTGGTCTGGCAGCACTGCCACTGGGCGCGCGTTTGAATTTAAACTGCACGCAATTTTTGTACTTTCACGTGCTCAGCATCGCACCACCACATGCGTGTCGCCCGATCTCTGGGTATACCTCTAATCGCGCTTTAGAGTTCACGGCCCTGCCACCCATGTGTTTGAAACGTGTTGTCGAAATTAAAAGCGAATTTGTTTCCAAGGCAAGGCCATGCTCTAGCTTGAAGTCGTAGTACTACAAATTCGTATTATCAGTGGTTTGGTTAGGCAATGTGGACCAACCAGTTTTTGGATTCCATTGTGTCGTCTTATCCGAGAGATAAACTGGTTTCTTCCCCCAGATCAGGAGCGTATTTGGTCGCGATGGGCTGGCGCGGGTGTGGCAGAGCTGAGACATTAACTGTTATACGGATTTGACCTTGCCGAAGTTAAATTTTGCGGCCCTGGCAATCCTCGCCCTGCCACGCGACGCAATCCCCTTCTGTCTTTCCATTGACCTTGCTCAACGCTCCAGCTGACGAAATGAGAAAGAAAGATGGTCCGATATTTTTCCATTGAGAACGTAAAACCCAAAACCCCAGCCACTCAATCCACCACCCAACCACAATCCCTCGCCATTTCGCTCATCTAAGGCTGGGGCCACACATTTTTTATGATTTGCTGCGTTTAAAAATGGATTTCGCATTTGTATTCTTGATTTTTTATGTGTGTTTTCCGCGTTTTTCGAGCGTCACGTGAAGTTTATTTACGGCTTTGCCACCATACAAAAAGTATTATAATTAATGACTTTTCCTTATGATCGAAGGCCGGACAGCATCTCCCTCTCTCTCTCTCTGTCATCCTACCAAAGTTTTTGGATTTTCACAAATTTTCCACTCTCTGTCATTAGCCGCTCCGTCGCTGTCGCTGCATTGACCTCTGGACTGAGGCAGAGGCTGAGTGGGTTGCGTTTCATCAGACGCTGCCTTGTCGACGTCATCATCATTGACGTCACGGCAGAAGTTGAGCGCGTGGTCTCTTTCCTTACACACAAACACACACACACACACACACACTTGAAAAGTTGGCATATACATACATACATGAAACACGATAAAATACCGAAAAAAATCAATTATTTTGTATATACCAAACGTCAAGCGCAAAGGCAAACCATCAAACTCATGCACATAAATATGTACCCATACATAAGTTTATGTATATACAGCGCACTACTTATGTTTGTATGTATGCATGTCGCTTTGTGTGTGACGGGGCGAGCCCCCAAAAACTGGATTCTCGAATACTCTCTGCACAGGCCGCTGCCACCAGCAGACAGAAGCCAGCCGGCAGCTACGTCGCCGTCGTCCGCGTATGACAGTTGAAGGTGACACAGGATATGCTCGTAGGACAGTTGTAAGCTGAAGCTTTTCTGACGAAATACTGAGGGCGTGGTTGTGGTGAGGAGGTATGGGCATTGGGATTCCTGGAACCCCTTCTTTGACTATGAGCTATGAGGGGGCGGTTGGTGCCTGCCTGTCCACCGTTCAATGTTCAGGCGTTGAAAGGGGCTGACTCATCATGCGGTTGCACAGTCCCCAGAAGAACCTATTGTAGTTACAATAACTTATCGTTCGCATCGGTTAACCGCCAACACAAGGAATAATATAATATAATAATTTATTAACAATGTGTGTACATATGTACATATGTATGTACATATGGACATATGTACATACATCAGGTCTATGTGCAGCGCACGAATTTCTGTTTTGTAGAACGCTCCCCCTCTTTCCAGACAGTCGAGCCCACCCACACACACCCCTCTCCACACGAGCAATTTCCGTCGCTGCCGATAAGAGGTTCCACCAAGAACAACAAAGACCACTCCCCGTCTGGGGGTTTTGTTACCATTTTAATGTACACACACACAAACAAATGTGCTTTATGGGTAACGAAACCGAAGTCACATAAATAATAAATAGAAACTCACTACAATTTTCCCTACCCTAAAATACCACCCACACATTTATAATATTAATCCATGCAATGTACATACATATACAAAATTGCATGGAATCCTATCTTCGGGAGCGGAAGCGCAAGCTTTTTGCACTCTTCCAATTGTGATCCAATATTAAACTTGATAAGAACTGTAATTTGCACCGGTGCCAATGTACTTTCTGGAAGGGTGTCATTATCATAGCATAATGAAAAAAGTAAAAAGCTGCAACAATTTCGTGCACTTTCTGGCATCGGCCTCATTCTCTTTTTGGTTATTAACAATTTGGTGTAAACAAATAATTGTTTTGATGGCGAAATAATTCCGAAAGACACGTGCAGCAGCCTCTGAAGGTGAATGGGAAGGGGGGCAAGTGGGAGAGTTGTAGTTGTTGCTCAAACGTCATCTCGCTCTCACGAGCTTAGTTAGAGGAAGGCGTGTGTGAATGGGTTGTTGGTGTGTGTCAGGAGGCTTGTATAACAGTTATAAGGCCACAGGCACACACGAGCGTACACATGCACTCTCTTTTTCTCTACACATCCATTTGTACATGTGCATGTAAGTATTTAGTTGTTGTTGCATTAGTGACGAGCCTCTTGGGGGCCAATGCATAATGCACCAGCTAGAACGCATGTCGGGATGGGTGAATTGATAATATGCCACAGCTCGCACGAAATCCAAACGAATATATCATTTGTATCTATGTATGTACATATGTGCATACACATGCATACATATGTATGTATAAAAATCCAATAAGCAGTAAAACCAACAACAACAAAATTCCATTGAACTACATGAGTGCCGTGTCTGGGTAGAGAGAGGGAGAGACGACAGAACTGAGTCAAAGAGAGCCGCTCAGTTGTTGCGCTGGAGCAAGATTCTTGGCACGTACACATATGTACAACAAAAATTCACTTGTTGGTTAAAGAGGGGGGTGGCGCAGACGGCCGGCCCTCGACAGAGTGCGAGACGAGCCCACGGACAAGAGTGGAAGCAAGAAGAAAATACCTACCCAAGGCGGAGGATGTTGACGCGTCCAAATTCCACCAGACTTTCCGTTGGCTCTGGCAGTGATGGGGAAGGGGTGTGGAGGGGTTGGCCACAGCTATACAAACTTGTTCTCCCTAGGTATGTAGCTCTCTTTAACTGTTATACAACCCGCAACCAGCCACGGGCTGCCCAGAAGAGAGCATAAAAGCTTGTGTCTGAATGGAGGGATGGCGGGGACGGCTCAGCAGGCAGCCAAAGAAATACTTTCGACAACATCTTTCTTTAAATGCCCTACAATGCTTATGCACCATCCAATTTGCAAGCGATACTGTGGATGGGTTGTTAAGATCCCAGTCATAAGCGGGGCTTTATATAACTATGTATCTAACTTACTTACTTCTACTCACTGTATGCCTAAAACGCAGTGAAACTCGAAGCCAATCGCATGTAAATTCAGTACAACACACATGCGGTAGGGAACTTGCCGTTTTTGCTGACGACGACAATAGTAGGCTCTCTCGTGAGAGGGAGAGCAGTTCGTCCAGCTGTCCGCCTGTTATTGAACTCGGTTTATGCGGCAGACGTACCTACCTACCGATATGGCACACCTAATTTTATTTATTAATGTATTATTTCCATATCATATTAACAGTAAACTGTTGTTATATCGGATTTGTAAATCTGAACTGGAGTGGCTCAAAAATTGCTCCCAAGTTCACAATGAAGCCACGCATGAACGTTAAAATTGACTCATTCATGGCGCGGCGGCGCATGTCGTGTACTCTGGCGCTTGCTCTCTCGCCCTCTCTCTTCCATTTCCCATATCTCTCTGTCTCCGATATGCGTATATACATTTGTATATTCGTATGTATGTTTGCTTGTACTTTTGCCATATCTCCAACTAGCCCGCCCCAATACTAATTTTCAGTTTTGACCTTCAAGGTTCCTTCACGACGCACACACATAGACACACTCTCTCACATACACACAGCCAGATGCGACGCTTTTGTAACGCCAGCAGCGGCAGCGACAGCGACAGCGGCAGCAGCAGCAGCAGCGTAAAGTGAGCAGCGAGCGCAAGTGAATTTAACTGTTAACAAAGCTCTCACAGCAACCGGACGCGTGTAGCGGACAGAAATAAAACGGTGGAGAGATCGAGACTCGGAAAGCGGAACCATAAGCAACATAGAAAAAAAGCTAAGGCAAACAAAACTAAAGCAAAGCAAAGGCAAACGAAACAAAAACTCGAAAAGTAACAGAAAATAAAAAAAATTTGCGTTGCATTCGCGAGTGTAAAATCGCAACGAATCGGTTTTGAGTGGATTTTTGTTGTAGTCCCCCGTGTGTCTCTTGCGCTGTTATTTTTTTGTTGGTGTGGGTGTGTAGTGAGACGACTGCCAGAACTGTCCGTTAGAGTGCCGAAAAGATGGACCAGGAGTTGAACGGGGCCATGCGGAGCGTGTCTATAAATAGCAATGGACTGGCGGCCACACCGCATCTGAACGGCCACAGCAAAGACGAGCCGGACAATGTGCGGCGGACGGCGGCGTCGGGGGGCGCATTGAGTGCATCTGCATCGGCCGCCGCCAGCGCCAGCGTTAGCAAAGCGACAAATGCATCGACAGCCGCTGCAGCGGCCAGAGCAATCCCAGCGGCGGCATCGTCCGCATCCACAGCCACAGAAGCAACATCGTTGTCGGGTCTAGCCGGGGCCAGTGAGGCGGAGAAAAAGAAAATGGTCTACGAGTTATGTCAGCAGCTTCTGCTCACAGACGAGCAGGTGCAGGAGCTGTGCTACCGCATCCTGCACGAGATTCGCCGCGGCCTGGCCAAGGACACGCACCCGAAGGCGAATGTCAAGTGCTTCGTGACCTACGTGCAGGACCTGCCCAATGGGAACGAGCGCGGCAAGTTCCTAGCCCTTGACCTCGGCGGCACCAACTTCCGGGTGCTGCTGATCCACCTGCAGGAAAACAACGACTTCCAGATGGAGTCGCGCATCTACGCGATACCCCAGCACATCATGATCGGCTCGGGCACACAGCTATTCGATCACATTGCCGAGTGCCTATCCAACTTCATGGCCGAGCACAATGTGTACGCGGAGCGACTGCCTCTCGGCTTCACCTTCTCGTTCCCGCTGCGCCAATTAGGCCTCACCCGTGGCCTGCTGGAGACATGGACCAAGGGCTTCAACTGCGCCGGAGTCGTCAACGAGGATGTGGTGCAGCTGCTGAAGGACGCGATTGCGCGGCGCGGCGACGTACAGATCGACGTTTGCGCCATCCTCAACGACACCACTGGCACCCTGATGAGCTGCGCCTGGAAGAACCACAACTGCAAAATCGGCCTTATCGTCGGCACCGGCTCGAACGCCTGCTACGTGGAGCGGGTCGAGGAGGCGGAGCTCTTCGATGTCGAGGGCAACCGCAAGCCCCATGTGCTCATCAACACCGAGTGGGGCGCATTTGGTGACAATGGCGCCCTCGACTTTGTTCGCACCGAGTTCGATCAGGATATCGACAGCCATAGCATTAATCCCGGCAAGCAAACCTTCGAGAAGATGATCTCCGGCATGTACATGGGCGAGCTGGTGCGCCTTGTTCTTGTCAAAATGACGCACGCCGGCATCTTGTTCAAGGGCCAGGACTCTGAGGTGCTCAACACGCGCGGCCTCTTCTTCACCAAGTACGTGAGCGAGATCGAGGCGGACGAGCCTGGAACCTTCACCAACTGCCGCCTGGTGCTCGAGGAGCTGGGCCTGACCAATGCCACCGACGGTGACTGTGCCAACGTGCGCTACATCTGCGAGTGCGTCTCGAAGCGAGCCGCTCATCTCGTCTCTGCCGGCATTGCAACGCTGATCAATAAGATGGACGAGCCCTTTGTGACGGTGGGCGTTGACGGCAGTGTGTACCGCTTCCATCCCAAGTTCCATAATCTGATGGTCGAGAAGATCACGAAGCTGATCAAGCCCGGCATCACCTTTGACCTCATGCTCTCGGAGGATGGCTCCGGCCGTGGGGCAGCGCTCGTAGCGGCCGTCGCCTGTCGCGAGGACATACTCAACAGCAAGTAGACGAGGCACCGGAGAAAGCGAGAGAGAGAAAGAGCAGCGGTCTATGCTCCCCAAACTGCTGCATCCGCCGGCATCATTGGCATCCCAGACGTGTCCGGGTCGCCACATAACAAGTAGAAGAACAACAACAACAACAGCAAGAGCCAACAGCAATTTCCGATTTGCAAATGAGAAAATAGTTTCCTTCGTTGCCCGACACAGGGCGCCCTGGGGTTGGGCTCTGGCCCGCCACTGCCGCCACGTGTCGGCCCCATCCCTCCCATGACCCAGGGCTGCGGTGCGCGCTTCTTTAGTATTTTTAATTAGGCGAAAAGAAAAGAGAAGAAAAGTACGGGTTTCAGCAGAAAAAAAACCGGAAAAAAACATAAACCAAAACTAACTTGAGGAATATCTTATAATGATAATGAATGCTTACGATTATGTTCGTTCTATCTCCTTCGCTCCAATTGGACCGATTTCCGATTTTTTTTGTTGAAAATTTGTTATATCTATTTTACAAAAGAGAATATACACACACCCACATATATATATTTACATATACATATGTGAATAGTACAATTTGTTAAGAGAATTTCTTTTTCGATTTCGAGAAAACAAAAAAAAAAACATTTGGTAACCCCCCACCCACACACAGCCACAGAGAGAAAGAGGGAGAGGGCGTTACTTACGTGTAAGAGATGCTGAGAAGAGAACAAACCGTTATACCACTGTGCTACAAGCATATCTATCCTACGGCGCAAGCAGAATGGGACGAAAGGACAGGACAGGATGGCAAAAACGAATGAGAAACTGTAAAATCGCACATTGTTAAAGCAAAAAGAAAACAAACAAAAAAAAGAGAAAAGAAAACAACAACAAACAAGTAAGAACTAAGGGAGAGCAGCAAAAAAAAAAACAAATCAAATTCTGCGACATACAAAAAATACTAAAAAAGAAGAGAAGAGAACACCCACGGAGGTGTCCTTCCCCTGTAATTGTAAATGTTTATATAGAACCTATTATGAAGCGTTATATGATAATACTTGCATACACACACACATATACATAAATATATATATAAATATACATATATTATTTAGCCACTATATGATTACGTTATTTTTTTTTTAATTATTGTCTTCGTTTAGTGAATTTCGTTTCTAAGATTTAAGGAGGTAAAAACTAATCAAAACAATGTGGATTGTGTTTTTTGTTTCGTTCGATCTAGAAATGCACTTTGTGAGCTATTATTTATGTAATTGTACATTTGTGACCTAGTTTAGTGTTTAGTTCTTATCGTAGTTTCTAAATGTTGTCGAAAAAGTCCCGCAATAGCCTCCCAATTCTACCCACGGAACCCCTTAATTATACTTAATTATCGTTTGTAAACAATAGCGGGTGGATGCGAAATGCAAAAAAAAAACAAACAAAAGAAACGAAAGGCAAATAAGCGAAATATGAAAAGCAAATAAAATTTGTTCTTTATTCATACATTCTGTTTTTAAATAATATTTTCTTGGTACTTCGTTTGGTATTTTTAATTTTGTGTGTGGTATTTTCTTGTATTTTGTTATAGTTTTCGCATTTTATGACTGTAACTAGCAGTTTTGGCGGCTGCTGGCCGGCATGCTCAGACGACAACACAAAAACAATTCGCAATCAAAGCAAAACAAAGACACGACAGTTTTTTTGTCTATTTTTAATAAACAATGAAAAATACTATGGAAAACGTTGATAAAATGATATAAAAAATCAGCAAATAAATTGTTTATATTTTTCAACATGAGATTGTAAAAAAAAACGTAGACCCTGTTAAAAAAAAATTAAAATCAATTTAAATTATAGTTATCAAAGGCGATTACACAAAACAAAAAATACTACGAAAATACATAATACAGACACATGCTTTGCCACATGCTGCAATTGTTGCTGCAATGAAAAGGAAAGCCGGAAGGAAGGGAACCGAACGGAACAACTTAGGAAATGATATTATTAACAAAAGGAATGTTTGTCAAAATAACAGAAACGGATTTCGAAGAGCAAGAAAATAAACACGATTGAACCAACAAAAACTGAAGAAAAATCAAGAAATTTTAAGGGAATATTCCTTTTGGGGGGGAGCGTACAACAAAATATAATCTACAAAATTACTTAACACATTTTTTTAATTTGAGTGTGGATTTATTCGCGTGGAATTTTATTCGTTGCTGTTGCACATATAGATTCTTTTTTTGCTGGTTTGCAGACAAGAAACAGGAATTATGCATCATCAGAGGCAATAACAATCAGTCTCTATTTTGTAATTTATACTTTATTACGCTGCCAATGCACTCCCACGAATACCCTGGGCTACTGGGCTAAGGCGCTTTGGTAAAAGTTCCGACAAGCTGATCAATTCTGCAGCTGGGCAGGAATTGGGGAGGCGAGTGTATCTAATTAATTTTATTCATTTATCCGAAAGTCTGTATTGTTCAAGCTTTTGTTTTTAAATGAATTTTCATATGTTTTCAGGCTACATCTTTCCATAATGATATTTGAAACAAAAATCTCAAGTTACCTTACTTTTGTTGAATTCATTTATAATACATTTAATTGTAGCTCAACAATATCCAGATGAATTTAAAATGTACCTTCCTCTCCATTGTAGGGTACTTGCAGGGTGGCATATCTATGCTTGCGATTTTGCTTTGCTTTTGTAGTCCATTTTAAATTGAGTGATTTTCAGCTTAATTTTCGTTTGACGCATTTGAATTGCAAGTGGCGGGATACATACCCGAGACCAGACAAAGCTTGATTGAGCCATTCATTCAACGCAAATGACAGATCGAAATGAACAGAGTGGTTTTTTTTTTGCTGGAACAGCACCATGAGTATTACGTGCAAAGTCATCCAGTTGTTCTATGACACTTACTTGAAATTCTTTAGGACGTTTTTTCCACAGCAAATGACAAATTACAGAATTATTTAACAGCATATTTGTAGAATTTACGAAGGAAAATTAAATATATTTGAGAATATAATATAATGAGAAGCAGTCAATCATTCTGACAAGCGATATATGCATTTGTTAAGAAACGGCAGAAGTGACGAATTTGAAGTCAAACGTTTAGCGTTTCAGAGACGTTATTTGAGGTGTTGCAGCAAATGTCATATGGGCATGGGCATGAGCAACCTGTTCAAGTTTCTTTGTAAATATGATATAGTATTTACATATCATATACATGTGTATAGTATATAGTATTTGTGGTCAGAACGAGTGCAGGCAGCTAAAGCTAGCCTGTAAGTATTTTGTTCAATTTTGCGATTGAAGCAAAAGCACGGCTCAAGTTCCGCGAAAGTTGTTTTTAGAAATTCAAATGAAAAATCTCTTATGTCGGTACCCCTTTGCGCCGCACTACTACCCTCCTTCCACCACTCCAGTCTGTGTTTATTCAAATAGAATAGAATGCATTTTTATTGCTCGCGAGACAGACATAGAGACAGAGAGAGAGAGAGAGAGAGAGAGCGCAATCTCAGCTATTTCTCGATCACGTTTTACTGACGCGGACAACAAAACCAATTTAAATATCTCGAATGCAAATTTCAATTTAAAATGCACATGATACCCTACGAGTATTTATTTATTTGTATTTGTGTGGGTATTAGGGGGGAAACCCTAAATGGGAACTAAATTGGAGATACCCTATGGGGTTTTTTGGAAAGAGTCTGAAATAATAAAAGAAATACATGGAGAAACAAATTAATGAACCATAGAATCAGTAAATTCCCTCGCAGAACTCTTGCCCAACAACATCTGAATCTTGTAACCTCGTATTATCTGAAACTGCGCATACGCCGGGGTTTTCTGAGCAATTTTATCTTCTATTGCAATGTACAATCAAGTCCAATTGGCCCCTATTTCAATTCTTCTATTACTTGGTAGCTAATGTAATGAGAACTTTCCCTGGAAATGTGGGTACTGTTGTGGTGTGGGGAGGTTGCCTTATCACTGGATGATGCATTTACTGATTACATGCATGGCCGGCCGCACGAGCCTCTCTGATAAGCCACGAGTGAGGCTGATACGACTGCAAAGGGTTAGCAGGTCTTACAGGCTAAGGCAAGTAAGTGTTAAGTGGTGCTGAGTGGGGTTAAGAGGGTTTAATGGAATCTGATGGCGAGTCAGATGAGTGATAAGATGTTCCAAATATTGGAAAATCTTGAATTTATGAATACTATATCTGTATTTATCTTTATTTTTTATCTTATGTACAAATGTTTATTATACCACGCGTCTTTGTGTCACTTTATAGGCGTTGCTCACGCCCCAGCAGTTTTCGCCCATAGTGCGTCAGTCGACGACCGGACTGCTATTTATCACAGAAAACAAAAAAACAAAACCGCCACAACATTTTTTGAAATTTTTTTTAAATGTCTGACAGATTGTTGTTGTCGGAATTTTCGCGTTAATTTTGCCTCGATTTTACAAAAAAATGCTTTGTATTTTTGTGTGAAACTAAAAATTGTTGAGAGTGTTTATTTTTAGTGTTTTTATCCGCAAAAAGAAATGGCTAGGGAAAGGGAGGGGAGGGGTAGCCTGAGTAGCCTTATGCTATGAATCAAAAACAAAATACGCAATTACAAAAATACAAAAACCCAACGACAACGCCGCAACAACAGCAACAAAAACAACAACATCAAAACATATGCCAAACGAGAGAGGGTCACCACATCGAAAGAGCAGCGTACGGAAGATTGGGTGAGGTGAAGGTGAGCGAGCCAGCATTGCGGCCGAGCGGAGTGCAGAAATTTACAGTTGACAGACAGTCAACAAATTTGCTCATTTGATCTTGTATCTCTCTTGCTCTCTGCTTCTCACCTTCGGCTGGCACGGATACTCACCTCATCACACTCTCGCTAACTTCTCACTAGCAGACAGTGCATATGTATGTATGTATGTACACACATATGGAAGCACGAGTTCAATCATAAGAAGGTAATGCAAATCCGCTCTCTCAGCTGGCATAATTCGGCCGTTCTCAACAGCAAGAAGCGCTGCTTTGTGTTTTGCACTTTTGGTGCGCACCCCACCACGGTGTGTGGGCAGCTGTGTACCTTGGACTCGAGTTCATTATCTACCAACAAATTCTACCTGCTCCTGTTTTATCGGCCTATGCTGCTGCTGCTTCGTATCCTCCTCGTATTCCGCTGCTTCGCCAACGGTTGTTTGTTGCTGTTGTTGTTGTTATGCAAATGCAAAACACTGTAAAGAACATTTCAAACGACAGCAAAATGCATTTTGCGAAAGTGTGAAATGGAAATGCAAAAGCGTAAACGAAAATCATGTGAGGTGCCAAGAGCAGCAACAACGACAGCACCAACAGCTGTGCTGTACTCTCCCTCTCCTCCTCACACCCAACCATATGCAAAAGCGTGTGGCTGTTTTATCTTTGCATGGGGGTATTATGATTTTAGAGAGAGGGAAACATCAATCAGCCCCCTCCATAAGGTACAAACGTAGGAGACATCAACAGTCGAGTAATCGCGACTCCAGTTAACAGCTATTCGGCTAGGTTATGCCTTCTGGTTTGCCTTCGGAAGCTGTCCGCCCATAAAACTTTCACATGCGGATACATGCAAGCACGAATCGAAAATAACAGCAATCCAGCAGACATCAAACTAGTTTAAGCACATGCAGCGCAGTGCAGTGCAAAATACAATTGCAACATTAACAGCAAATTACAGGAAGAAGTGTTAGGCTGGGGGTAAGAAAGAGGCCGGGAATGTTGGCCTGCCCAGTGGACAATCTATAGGCAAAGACTAGGCTATATGTAGGATGTTATTATTATTAATTATTTTGCACTTAATATTTTCTGTGATTTTTCAATTTTCTCTTATCCCATGTATTTTCAGTACAAAAATGGTAATATTTACTCAAAATTCCTGTCCAAGCGTTACACGCGATCTGATAACGGAAATTTTAGTCAAAAACCTTTGACAATGTCCATGCTATGCAAGTATAACTTAATTAACATGAAACTGCTAACAATACGAGTAGTTAAGAGTGCGATGAGCAGAGAAGGCATAGAACTGGTATCAAGCCGATTCCAGTTCAAAAATTATTCTTTTTTTTAGCAGTTTCAAGTGTGACTGAACAAGAAATTATGTACATATGTATGTACGTACATACATATGTAATGCAATCGCAATTTCAAGTTCAAGTTATGTTTGGTTGCCTTCTCAAGTTATCGGTAAATATGTACGAGCTACCTTGAACCTGTGCATATTATCTCTGCTATCAAATCTTATCTTCGAGGCATTAGCATAGAACTTGGTACAATTGCGTGTTTTAATGCACAGATAAAACATCTAAAGATTGCTGAATCTTTATAGGATCGGTCTATCTCTGTGTCTTTGATATACTCTCAGCACTTGCAATTCTAGAGAACAACAGAAGTTCATGGAAAAGGTGAGGAAATATACGAGATACGAGCGTGTGTAGCTGCGCTGACAGATATATGTATAAATAAAAAGTAATCGCTGATATGAAGAAAGTATTCTAGATATCGAAAGACAAAGATTTCATAGGAATAAATCAACAAGTGCAGAT
The DNA here is from genome assembly GCF_008121235.1 of Drosophila subobscura. NCBI lineage: Eukaryota > Metazoa > Arthropoda > Insecta > Diptera > Drosophilidae > Drosophila > Drosophila subobscura. Next base: position 15,526,158 of record NC_048530.1, on the reverse strand, counting down.
AGAGCTCCAGTTGCAGGTGCATTTACGACAATGCAATTTATAATTCACCTGAAGGTGATTCAGAGACAAGGTAAGACAGATGTTGGAGTCGCTTCAAGTACATGTGCTAAGCCACACTGGAAGAGCTGGCAATTGTTTCTTTATTTTTGCTTTGAAAGTAATGCTTTCTGATAGTTGAGATCCTTCCTTATGCTTAGGAATGATCGTTTTAGGTGGCTGCCCAGTAAATTTCCCATTGGGTCAATCATTTCTTGGCCAAAAAGCAGACAACCGCAAGCAGCAATCCACAACACTGCCAATCAACAAAAAAAAAACTAATCACATTCACAGGTGGTTGCAGCCATTTCCTTCTGCGATCTCGTTTTTGGTTTGCTCGGTGCCTGTCTCTATTATTTTATAAAAGTTTTCAGTTTTTGTTTTTGCTTTATTTCTGCACCAAAAACCACAATTTTTCTGACCATTTTTTGTTGTTGTTTATTGTCAAATTATATTGGCCGAGTTTTTGCTGGCCAGCAGCTTTTTTTGTAGAGTTTTAATGGAGAAGCCACCGCTGATTTGATCGTGCGCCACTTTGATCGTGTGGTGGCTACGCCCTGGAGCTTTCAACAATAAATGTGGTTGCGAAATTAGTTTAATTAAATTTCAATTAAACCACAAACAAAGCCAGCCGCGCTCAGAAAAACCCCCACAGAATTGAGTAATTAAAGCAGTTGGGAAAGTAACAAGCAAATTGCACAACAATTTGTCATGGAGATGATCTAATTGAAACGAAGATGGAGATATGGGGCCTCATCCGTCAGGGGAAATTAAATAAAATACCTGCAATCCGCTCTAAAATGGTTTGTTCTCTGTGCGATTTTATTCTATTTTGATTAATCTTGCGAGAGATTTGCAGTTCATTCATTACTAATTTTATGACAGGAAATTTTGGATTGGTTTTCTAGTGAAAATATACCATGAACTTCCATCCAAATCTTGTTGGCTTGCATTTGCTTTGTTCTCTAAAGAGTATTTGCCACTCGTTTTACTCCGATTATGTTTGTTCACAAAAGTGTTCCAGATTGTTATTGTTTGTGCCATTAAATGGAATGATTTGAATTTCATTTCGGTCGCTGTTTGCTCCTTCTCGTATTAATATTCTTTAGAAACCATCGTCTGGGGGCATTGCCTGCACGAGTCAAATAAATAAACCAGAAAAAGTAAGACGCCACAGACTGAAATTTAAAACTTACATAAAGCCAGAGTTGAGCCCCGCACCATTGACTCGAGTAAAGCCCAATAAACAATAATTAATTCTAATGAGATTTACGAAATGAGAAAAACAGACGGCAACTAGAAAACAGACGATCATTTTGACAATAATTACGAACAATAATTAAAAGTGGGGAGGCCTGTGATTAATTATTAGAAAACTGGAGGAGGGCTTGCGCAATCAGCTTCAGAATCTGCTTCGGCTTGGGTTCTAGTCGGTTTACAGTCTCGTCTGGATGTCAAGGGCCCAGCTGCTTTCAAGGCTTGCGGCGACGACTGACTACAGAGATCTTACAGCGGTCATGGCCAGACCGCTCCGCTCAGACACTAAGTGAGCCAAATTGTTGTTATGTAAGCGAATGATTGAATTGAATTGGGAATTGAAATGTGAATGAAAGTGCGACAACAGTGTGCGTCTCGTTTCTAATCACTTAACGAGACAAATGCAAAACAATTGAGCGGTACGAACCGCCGTAAACTGCTTTCTTGTGGTGCTCGCGAGACTTGCTCACAAGTCTCGAGTCTCTTTCCCAATTAACGGAATGAAATGGAATGGCATCGAAGATGTGCTCTACTTGTAGGAATTGCCTGGCGGCATACAAATTTATTAGAACCAACTGACGAACTGCCCGGAGAGCCCAGTCACAACATTTGAATCAATTGACAGACAGTCTTGAGACTTTGGTTAAAATTTGTGTGGGTAACAAACTGATCATCGATGGAACGACAGGGTATACGGAAAGATGCAGATTTTTCCATAAATGAACTTTTATGTGACTGATCTCTGTGGTCTTCTTATCAACACGTCCAAAAATGATCCTAAGTCCGATTAAAAGTCTATTTTCTGCCAAGGTCTGGTGCAAGGTTGGCTTTGGGATCAAATTTCTATAATTAAAATGATAGCCAGAGAGTAAACGAATATGGGATGATGCACAAGAATCAATCGAATCTTGATACAGAACTCACTCGGCTCGTGCCTGGGAAGGGAATTGATTGATTGCGACACTTGTTGTGGGGGTTGTATGTGGGGTATGGTCGTAAATTAAACACCTTTCTGTATGGCTATAAATAATAACAGCAACGAAAAACAAAATACAGCAACAGCGGCCAAAAACAATAACAAATAAGCAAACGTAAACAACAACAACAAGTACAACTGGAGACACACACTATGCGGCTGATAAACCACAAAAAATGTCGGGGAGAGACAACATGGAAATAGATCACGTTTCTGCATTTCTCATATGGTGCCCCCACAGCACTGCACCCTACACCAGCCCCCACTGAGCATATTTGCTGGTAGTAAAAGGCTTATGTAAGCGCCGCTCATGGCAGCTTTTGTTGCAACTCCGGCTTAAAGTGCTAAACATGAACAATTTTACGGGATGTTTGCGCCACAAAATGTTGGGAAAATCACATGGAATGGATGTGGTGAAAGGTATTTCATTTTGATTGCAGAATTCAACATCTAATAATTATCTGCGGGGCAGGTGCTTCAACAGTCGACCATGGCAGCACTTTTGAATGGCAGTCAGCGTCAGCGTCAGCCCACAGTGTCCACAGGTTGTCCATACAGACAACAGAGTCCATTCATTCAGCGAAAAACTGTGTGTCATTTAGCAACTATTCAAGCATTTCCATATACGATAATTACCTGCAACGTAAACAGAAAAATAGAGAATAGCAACAAATGCAATGCGATCTCGATATGAGACTGTACTACGTATTTTTCGTTGTCTTCCGCTTCTCAATTGCGCTGCTACGTTGTTGCCACTGGCATTGCATAAGCACCAGATGGTATGCAATCCAATCAAGCACTACAAATCAAATGGGATCGGATCGGATCGGATCTATTGGATAATTCCATGCATTTGTATGTCTCAATTTGTTCCAACCGCCTGAAACTGGAAGCCGCCACACTGCGCATCACATTCGGGGACCCTTGGCTTGTTTTGAACGGCAGATAAGCGAGAGGCTCAAGCTCGGGTCAAGTGCCAAGGCAATCATCTATATACTACTATGTACAATCTTTATAATATATAGCTTCAGCCACCATTCTTCACACCTCGAGGTGCTGTGGCAGCTCAAACCAAGCTTAGTGGCGCCAGTGCAGCGCAATATTTTTATACCCTAGCAGAGGGTTCCATTCAATAATTGTTTAATAAGTTTTCCATTCACCGAATAAGGCTCTTTCAACCTAAGAACGGTTCCTTGTTATAGTAACTTCAATATGTATGCAAGTCTTTCTCTCCGTTTGCATTTTTCTATTACAATTTAAAAAAGTTCTACAAATCCTTTGAAGCTTGAAGTGAACAAAACGACAGAGATAATAATGCGATAGTTTGGTTGAAAAACCTGACAATATTCTGGTTACTTTTTGAAGATAAACAGTCGTTATCGTTATCTAAATTTATATAGTTTTATTGTCGATCGTTGCCAAAAACAAAGTATTGCTAAGCAAATTATAAAGAGTTTTACAGACTGGTGGAAAATATCACAGGAATTTTTATCATTCGGTCTCCAAGAGTATCAAAAACATCGGCCACTGAGCATTTCGTACCACAACTATATTTATTCGTTTTTTATTTTTCTATTTTTGCACGATTATAAACCATATACATATTTATGGATGGGGCCATATAGCGCCACGCATAAATTCGACAAAGGAATATTTGCAAATGTTTGTGGCCAGATTGCAACGTGTTGGTGGTATGGGGGGGGATAAAATCATTGGGTGGTCGTTGCCATGTCAAGTGCTTAGAGGAGTAATTGGAATTGTTGCCGAAACTCAGCTTGATAAGCAGCACATATCGAACCGAAGTGCGCAATTGCACAAAACTGAAGTGGGACTAGGAAGAGGGTCCTAATTGTAGTCTATTAATAAGTAGAAGGTGAATTATATGTATCATGTCCATAGGGACTCTACAGCTGGAAGATGTTCTTAGGGAATTATCAAAACAATAAGAAAACAATTAAGAAATTCTTTCATTCAGAGACCTACTCAGCTGATAAGAATATTTGATTGCCTTTGAATGGCACCGTATACTATATAGTTAATCCCCCATTGTGTCATATTAATTGATAGAGTTTCGGTACCTTTGAATGGCGGTACCTTAAATCTGCTTCGACTGGTACACTGGTACTTGGTACTGGTACTTCTATGATTAAACCCACAATCGATTGGTTATTCTTAACCAATAGGAGGTGATTCATGCTGAGTTAAGAAAAACTATGAAGATTACATACTCTATCAGTGGTTTCTAGAGGATTGTTGATGGAACTGTAAGAGTTATGAGTAAAAATACAAAAATCTTTGGCTAATATCAACCTTGTTTATGGTTTTTTGTTTGACTGAGTGTTCTGAAAACAAGTCTTAGCGAGGGTCCAAACCATTAAAGACTTTCACTTTTATTGCAACTACTTATTTGGTGAATATTTTAGCTTATTTCAGCAGAATTCGTTGAACAGAACGATCAAGCGGATTGATTAAGTCAATCCACCCCAATCAGTCTGATTTCAATATGAATTTGATAAATGAAAGCAAAAGTGATAGGTCGGTCCAGTGAAGCGATAATAGGTACGAGTACCCCAACCAAAATTCCACCTGTGGGGATCGATCATTGATAAGCCCGGACGTGGGGTACTACATATTACGTACATAAATGTATGTATGTATGTACATGTATGTATGTATGTACATATTTACGTAGTAAAAATACATTTACTGCCCGTTAGTAATTAATTCATGTTTTTCAATACGTTAGTATCTCTCTCTCTCTCCCTCTCTCTTTGGCTGAGTGGATTGTTGTTTTTGGTTTGGAATTAATAAGCCCCCACCCAACCATACAATAAAGTGTGGGGAGAGGGGCTGCAAACATTTGTGTTGCGATTGATTGGTCTGAATAAAAAAAGAAAAGCATTCATTCAAGTGGTTCCTCCTGTGGTGCCTCTTATCAAATGGACTTTGGGGACTTGGCCGAGTGGGCGGACATCGGTCCGGTCGGTGGGGGGCAGCGTTTTATCGCCTGAATGACATAAATCCATCGATCGATTATGGAGAAGGAATTTGGCTATGCCCACGATAAGACTGCCGGGAAAAGTTCATCTAGAAGCGGACCGGACCAGTGCAGTAAGTTGGGAATGCGATCGGTTCGGATCGATGGTCAAAGTGAGCCCTGGATAACCTTGAAACTGAATTTTGTATCCCCATTTGCTGTAAATCCACGTGCATAGCCACCCTTCATGGGCCCAGGGGGTGACCTGACCGAACCCCACAATCGATATCCATAACCGTTAATGAATGGAATGTCTGCGCCAAAGAAGGAGAGGCAGAGAGAGGGAGAGAGAGAGAGAGAGAGAATGAGGAAAACGCGACAAGAGCAATTTGCTTCTGATGGATAATCAATGGGAATTGTTTAAATATTTAAGCAATACATAACACAGCAGTAGTTCAAGCTTAAACACGCCCACCCACGCTCGGTCAGCTTTTGCGGGGGTGTTGCACAGAGAGACAGACAGAGAGAGAGAGTGAAGTGAAGTGGAGAGGAGTTCAGTGCTAAACTGTGTCAGTCTGCTCCCGCACACACACACACACTCATGCACGAAAACTGACACAGAGAATGGCGATGGTATGAAAGAAATGCTCATACCGTCTATTGGGCACACCTCGCAAAATCCTCTCCACTCTCGCAAAAGAAAAATAGAAACGTGGGAGTGACGGGAAGAACGGGACCGCCGCTCCGGAGGGTGCTGTGACGTGGGCGAAGCTCCTCGTCTGATTACGATTGTGTAATCTAATGGCAGAGAGTACCCAAAGAGCTTTCAAGTATGAGGCATATGTACAAACATATGTACATACACATGTATGATATAGTATGGTAATCATTGGTACATACATACGTACCCACCTCAACGCCGGTGAACTTATCAAAGTCATGCGTATGAAATTGCTGTGCAAAGCTACGGCTGGGCTGCACTGGGGTTTGAGCTTCTCTAGCTTGCTCGTGCCGTATTTGAGTCGGGCCATGAATGCCCTTGAGTTTGTCCTTTTTGAGCAGCGGTTAGCGGCAGAGGCTGGCGCAGACGCCGCCACATACACAGTGGTAGCAGCGACAACAGCTGTTATACGCTGCGCATGTTAACTGGTTTCGCTTTGCCGCCTGGTATAACAGTTTATCCAGAGCAGGCAGAAGCAGTAGCAGCGGGAGAGAGATAAAGAGCGACGGCGACGAGCGTAGGAGGCTCGTCACCGGCGTGCGCATATCTAACCCAGCTATGTAAATATGTGTGTATGTATGTACATTGTATGTACATGTATTTACATACATATACGCGCATGTAAGAGCTTGGAAGTATCCGGGTATGTGCTTGTGTAGGCTGCACGTGCTTCCATTGAACGCCACCATGACCCACCCACCACGTGAACCAGTGGCCAGTTCGAATGATGATGCAAGCTTCTGCCTCAGTTGCGTCCTATTCTATTATTAGAGGACCTTTTTAGACGCATGCGCCTCTTCGACCAGTGTGTCCTGTCAAAAGGTTAATTTAAGGTGAAACCACATGGCAGTCTGTCGCCACAGGTTGCTGGCCAAACAGCACTTTACACTTTACAGATACACTTTATATGTAAATAAAAGCAAAGGGAGTTGTGTCTGCTGGCGGAATATGCTGGAATGCATACAAATGACGGTTTCATGGACAGGCTGCCACTACGTTAAAATAAAGACTGCAAGGTTTGCTGAAATGCTGCCATACTGTTGAAAAAAAGACAAACCATTTTAGTGAATATTTAGGAAAATACTTTTATGGTATTTTTTTTCAGAACATCTCGCATTCTATTTTCAGATACGAAATCTCATGTATAAAAATAAAAGAATGCAATAAATGTATTTAATTTGTAGAGTTTTAGAGTTTTTCTGGTAGGTTTTCTGTAACGGACCGTTTGGCAGTGGGAACGTAGTCACTTATTGGAAAAATACCAAGCGTATTGCCAACCAGGGCTGCTATTGATAAGACACACTGCGCACAAGCAGGCCGAAGCTTCTCGTCGAAATCGAAATTCACTTGTAAGATTTAGCACCCAATCTTGTGGAGAATTGAATGATGATTAGGGTAAAATGTCAGTTTTAATGCTGAGTGTCCCAACCAGCCAATAATAATAAAAATAAGATCAAAATCGAGGAATAAGACTTAAGACTACGGTATATTGACGGTATATTTTAAAAAAGAGAAGGTATATTTCGGTATATTTCCGAGGGTCTGTCGGTATAATTTCGCGGCCACACTGTCGAAGTTTCTCGTCGAAATCCAACTTATAAGATTTTTAAGTCAGAAAGAAATAAAACGTAAACAGCAACAGTCACAGCAGTGAAATTTTCGTGAGAGACATATTATTAAATTTGAAAGCAAACAACACAACTAAATCAAACAAAATGGTTCGCCGTGGACGTTCAGCCAGCCCCCCACCATCCGCCAGACGGTAAGTTTGTGAAGTGACGAAAATATTGGACAAAGAAACGCAACAATGTGCATCAAATTGGCCAAGGGAAGAGGAAGTGGCATGACATTGGCATTGAGTGGAATTTAGTTTCATAACCAGCGCTGATTCTGATCTTCTTCTTATCGCCAGTCGGCTTCTGGAACTTCCCTTGGACCAAAATGGGCCAATGGGTTACGTAACCTAAAAAAAAGGAAGACACAAAGAAAATGAGACGTTTCCGTGCAAAGTCCACACACAATGAAATTAATGAATGTTTTCCTTTTATATCCTAATAGCGCTGCTCCGGCACCCGCTCGTGCTGCGGCCCCAGTGCCGGCACGTGCTGCCGCCCCACCACCGCCACCAGCCCCGATGGCTGCTCCACCCAGCGCCGTCGGTATGCCGGCGCCCCAGCAACCCTCAATGTTCCAGCAAATGGCCGCCACCGCCGGCGGTGTTGCAATTGGTTCCGCCATCGGCCACACCGTGGGCCACGGCCTCACATCCATGTTCAGCGGCTCTGGCGACAAGGAAGCAGCGGCACCAGCACCTGCTGCAGCAGCTCCCCAGCAACAGCAGCAGCCGTACTTCGCTCAGCCCAACGAACCTCAGGGCACCTGTGCCTGGGAGCTCAAACAGTTCATCCAGTGCGCTCAGGGCCAGTCGGATCTGACGCTGTGCGAGGGATTCAATGAGGCGCTGAGGCAGTGCAAGACTGCGAATCATATGCAGTAGAGAAGCTGGAAGACAATACAACAACAAAAACATGCTCGAGAGAACATCCTCGGTACACACACACGCAAACGTCACAACTGTCACACCCGTCACCATCCAACATCGACAGACGGCGTAATATGTTGAGCTAAAGTTGTTTGTAAATTATTTTTTTTCCGTTAGTTTTAATTGTTTAACTCCCCAAAGGATGCAAATTGTTTAACCGTAGTGCAAAATATTGTTCAATAGAAAACCCCATTGGCAGCAGCCCCATCGCTGTCAACAAAAAAAAACAACAACAATTTTCTTTTTCTTTTTTTTCTCTTTTGGATTATGAATGCTGCACATTTTGCACTAAATTGTGAAATGGGCCAACAACAAAAACAAAATGTGACAATGTTCTTCTAAAAATAGATTAGCTTACTAATTTCTTCTATTTATTTACCCGATTCCTTGTCACGTGCAATCGTGTTTTCGTTTTGTTGAAATGTTCGATTGTTTTGGTGAAAATTGTTTTGTTGTGGAGGGGGGACTTGCAACGATAATGATAAACATGTTTACGAGGCAGCTAAGTGGAAAATATTTATACATTATAAATAGAGTACCACGTTCGTAGTATAGAATGCATTCGTACACCAGTTGCTGTTGTCTTCCAAGGTAATGTGTATGTGTACACTCATGCATATGTATGTATGTATGTCCATATGTGCATGTGAGTGCAGCGATGTAGACTTTTATTACAGTTATTTGTACGCTTTCGTTTTTTGGCATAATTAGCTAGCAACCCCGCGTCTGTACTTACAAGTTTTTGCCCCAATTTGGGAGCCTCTATTTTTATGCATATGTACATTACATGTATTTGTATAATGGACGAACGTAAGGAACGTCCGATATACTAGACAAGCGATCATGTCAAGGCCCTACTATATAGTGCGTGTGGGAAAGTTCTCTTCTGCTACGCTGTCGCTCACGTAGGTATGTGTGTATAACCTGTATAACAGTTGCAGGCACCAATGCAGTTTTGAGTTTTGAATGCTGTCCAAGTACAGTACTAAAAGCTTTCGATTCCCGAGCTACTTTAACGGCATTTACAAATGTACAGACTTACAAACATACATATGTATGTATGTACATCAAAATTCGAGTATTAATTTCTGTTTTATTTGTTTCTTAGTATTGTTTCTTATAAAAAAAAAAAAAAGGAATGTACCAGACAAACATTTTTGGCACCGCCAAGACCTTCATTTGGCTGCAATGATCTGGTACATTCCTTTTTTTTTGCTGCAGCGAAAACTATTGCTTGGAGCTGGTGTACTTGGTGACGGCCTTGGTTCCCTCACTGACGGCATGCTTGGCCAGCTCTCCCGGCAGCAGCAGGCGCACCGCCGTTTGGATTTCCCGACTCGTGATGGTGCTCTTCTTGTTGTAGTGGCCCAAGCGCGATGCTTCGGCGGCAATGCGCTCGAAAATATCATTTACGAAGCTGTTCATAATGCTCATTGCCTTCGAGGAGACACCAGTGTCCGGGTGGACTTGCTTTAGCACCTTGTAGATGTAAATGGCATAGCTCTCCTTCCGCACCTTGCGCCTCTTCTTCCTGTCCGTAGTGTTCATGCTCTTCTGTGCCTTCCCAGCCTTCTTGCTTGTGCTGCCAGTTGGAGTTTTAGGCGCCATTTTTTACCGACGAAAGTTTCACAAAATTAACAACAACAAAAAGTCCACTCAATAGACGTAACACGCTTGCCGTGAGAAGTGAATCCAATGCACTCAGTCTTATACTTTTTTTCGAGCAATCTATTCAGGTTTAATGCACACTCCCCTGTGACACTCCCCTTCCCCGTGGCCTTTTGTTACTCCTGCCGTTCGTGAAAAGAGTGGGACAAATAATAACAAGAAGACGAAAATATTAATTGTTGTGCTTATAATAGCCCTAAATACTCAAAATAAAAAAACTATTAAATGAAATCCATAGATCTGAATATACTGATCTCATAAATAAAGAAAGGGAAATATAAAACTGCAGTTCTAATTATTTGATTGGCCACCAAAACCGTAAAGGGTCAAAGACAATATAATCTATGTATGTATGTATAATAATGTTACTAAAATTATCATTATCCATTTCATGGCAGGCAAATATTTTCTCCCCTTTACCAAGCCTTTGTCATTGTCCCCTTTACCAAGATCAGTCATCTCTCACTACGTGTGTATGCTTAAAGCTCACTTCAACACGTACGAAAGTCACTGAGGAACTGATGCAGTAAAGTTAAGCTCTGCTCCTATTTATAGAAGAGATAGACACGAGTGCGTACAAAGAGTTTTCTACCCGTCTCGCTCGCAGCATAAGCACAGGGCTGAGCCAAACTCCCTCTCTCTCTCTCCCTCTCCACACTCCACAAATTGCACATGCAATAAATAGATCAGAAGATGCTCTGACCACTTATTGTGTGTTCAGAAGTTTACGTGTTATGTGTGCTGTGAAAATGACCCGCACTAAGGCGACTGCTCGGTTCTCGAACTTCGGTGAGGTGACAAGCGAAAAGCCCACCTACAGGGCCGCACGTAAAAGTGTGCCGCCCGACGTTCGATCATTTTGGGGTACAGTTAAACTTGTCCCATTTTTAGGTGCACTTCTAATTGTTTTCTGTGCGTTTCTGCAGCCGCACAATACGAAGCGCGTATGTCTGCGCCTCCGTCACCAACCACTGCTCCAAAGCAGTCCGAAGTTCCAGCCAAACATCCACCAACCCAGGAAATGGTGGACGCTGCGATTAAAAACTTGAACGAACGTGGAGGCTCGTCATTTCTGGCGATTAAGAAGTATATTACAGCCGAATACAAATGCGATGCCCAGAAGCGGGCGCCATTTATTAAAAAGTACTTAAAGGCAGCCGTCGCCAATGGAAAGCTAATCCAAACAACAGGCACAGGTGCAATTGGTTCGTTCAAAATTGCCGGGTCTGTGGAGAAAAAAGAGAAAGGTAAGAAGCCGGCGGCGGCAGCCAAGAAGACGCCAAGCCCCAAAGCAACAGCCAAAGCCGGTGACAAGAAGCCAAATGCAAAAATATCAGACGCTGCTAAGAAGACCGCAAGGCGGGGATGATGAAGATTGAGAAGACAAGGAAAGCAAAGTTCCAGTCGAGCCCCAGCCCCCTGCAAAGACAACGGCACAGCTCCAAGCAACAATTGCAGCGCCCAGCGTCTGCCAAGTCAAAGAAGGCAACGAAAAAGAGCTGCCTGCGCTCGCCAATGTAAAGGAGAAGAGAAGCCAAAAGCAAAGACGACCAAACCGAAACTGTGAACGAAACGTGGTCGTGGACGAAATATTAGATGCGTAGTGCATCTGCAATTGACTTAAGTCCTTTTAAGGGCTACTAAACTTTAGCAGAAGAGATGCGAATTATTTAACAAATGTACAAAAACAATACAAAAGTATAAGTAAATACAAAAATTCTTACCCACAAGGGGTATTGAACTCGGGCCTACCGGCTGGAGGCCAAATAGGAATAGACGGCGCAATTTGCTGCCTAGCTGCGATGAAAGCTCTGATTAAGCTCCGCTTTCACCTCGTGTGTGGGGAGAATGTCCAAGAGTAAAATTAACTTGTTGTTTGCATTCGTCACAGAGAATGCTCTAACAAAAATAACTCGTCACTATTTTGGCAAGCAAACACAACACAACACATACGTGGCTGTAGATTACAATAAATTTATTCATTCACTAAGGGTACGGGCATGACTGTGTGGCTTCTGGTTACTGTCCTATGACCATTGAGATCTTCACTGGATGAGCCTGCTTGCCACAGTGGAGCAGACTTTTGTTCGAGCTCTCAACACTGCAGCTACCGTCTCTGAAGCTGTCCTTGTTGTGGGCTTTGCTCTCCGAAGAGTTAACCAAACATCGAGAATGGGCGGACCATATTGGTGGCTGCCTTTGGGTAGAGATTCTTGACCGATTGTTTCCGCTTCTGTGTAAAACGCTTCCGCCGTAAGTTCGGTCCTCAGTCTGCCACAATGGATGTGAGGAAATTCGTTGCATTAATCGGTGATAAAAATTAAATTTTTAAAGGTTTTACTTACTTTTAAGGATGTATGCAGCCAATCCAATTGCAATTTGAATTATGTACCTATTTCGCTTCAAGCGTAGATGCGCCGCACACAGCAACAGATGCAATGGGTGAAGCCTCCTTGCTCAACGGTGTCTTTGGTGTCACTTTTCGGCCAGGGAGTTCTGCCCGAAAGGACAACTTCAGTGAGAGTAGCTGCAGTGTGGCAAACGCCAACAGAGAATGCGCCACCGAAGAATGCAGCCTCGTCCAGTGAGGATTTCAATGTCCATTGGACGGAAGGTCCACCACTGGTCCACTTTTAAAGATTTTGTAGAGGAATTGAATTGGTCCGAATATTAGTTTAGATTTTGGCTTGAAATTACTCGTCTCCTGGTGACCGCATGGACTGAACTAGTTGGGAATTGCATTGTCGGACTTTTATGAGACTTTCTCCTTTTGCGAGGACTACCAGATCGAAATAATTTGTAAATATTTTTGTCTGGTTTGGTGGAAGCGAGGAACGAGTGGAAGGTCTTTTAATAATCTACAAACACATAATACAAAATCAATTAATGGTATAAACAATGTCTTGAATGAGTCTTTAATTAATCCTGCACATAGATTGAACACGTCATAGAATTGTTGGACACACTGGATTGAAGTATATTGAAGTGTCGTAGAGGCTTAAGTCTGTTGCATCAATCGCAGCGCACGTCGTACGACTTGCAGTGTCCGCGATCCGATTTCAGGGTGAAGTACAGTCCCACGCATAAGCACAAAACAACAACGAAGACAACCAGCCAGTAGACAATGCGCCAGAATGGCCAATAGTGAACCTTTGGCTCTGGTGTCTGCACACTATCGGCGCTGTGCTGCGCATCGGGATCGCGTCTGTGTCTCAGTCTGTTGCTCATTTTGTTTACGTTTCCAAAATTCTATTTTCCAGACAGATTTGGCTTAGAGCCGCTGTAGTTGATTAGCTGCTAAGCGCCAACTCGATTCGCTTTGTTTGTTTCTTTATTAATTATTTACTGTTTACTAACTACAACAAAAAAGACATACACCTTCCTCTTGTCAACCAATAAAAGCGTTTGGGGTTGGGGCTTTACTTGCGCCTGCCAGCCTCAGCTGCCATGAAGCGGCGTCGACGCTTGGCGCAGTTCTCCTCGTCCTCCGTTGACTCGCTGCTGCTCGGCTGTGCCGCCTGACTGCGCGTCACATTCAGCTCCCTCAGGGTGCGACGCTGCTCATTCCGCTTCTCACATTTGTGCAGAACGCGCTCCGCATTGCTGACTATCTCGTCAAAGTCGAGCTGCTCTGTGGGCGGTGGGAAGGACTCTGCGGCGGGGACTGGTGGCTCGGTGGGAGCTGGTTCGGGTTGCTGAAAATCGTAGTACCACGATGACTGGAAGTAGCTCTTCATGGTGCGGGATCTGTAGACAATGGCCTTGGGCAGCTGCAGCTGCTCGTTGCGCAGCACAAACTGCAGCCGTTCCACGGCCAGCAGCTGCGTCAGGCCGAGATAGTCCGACTCGTGTTCGAGGCAGTGGATGCCCTGCAGGCAGATGGACTCTATCAGATCCTCCTGCTGGCTGAGCTGCACATATTCCAGCAACCACTGGCAAAAGTCCTCCTGCTTATCGAAGGGCAACTCAGGCATTTGCGGCATTGGCGGCAGCTTGGCCAGCTCCAGCAGCTGGTAGATGGGATAACGTTGCTCCGGTTGCTCCCACCCGGGCATAAAGTACTCCAGACAACTGCCTGGCAGCAGCTCTTGTGCCTGCAGGGGCTCCACGAACGGGCGCAGATCCTGGGGAAACTGCAGACAGTGCTGCAGATCCTCACCGACCACCAGCTGCAGGCGACGCACTGCCTCGTTGTACAGTTCAACGCAGAATTGCGGCGATGCGCGGCTCTTGCGGCGTATGGTCTGATCCTCGTTTGCCGCATGCTTCAGGCGCCGAAACAGCTCTGGGCCCAGATTGTCAACGAGAAAGCCGCGCACCTCCGCCTGCCTGAGGCATCCGTCGCGACAGCGCTGCGGCTGCTGGGCCAGAAACTTGAGGGCCGACTGCAGCACCGACATCAGCTGAGTGCGCGGCGACGCTGACTCTGTGCGCAGCCAGAAGATCTTGTAGGCCTGCAGGCCCAGCTGATTGAGCAGCAGCTCCCTCCACATTGGCCCCTCGTGTGCCGCCTCATGCGGCTGATGCTGCAGTATCAGCGCCACATGGATGCAACGACTCGCCTGGATAATGGTCCGCAGACGCTGGCGAATCTCCGACACGTCCGCGTTGCTGGCAAAGCAAACGATGCCATCGGCATGGGCCCAGCGGGTAGGATCTTGCCCAGCGCGAGTCTTCAGCACACTGAGGGCCAATCCATGGGCCACGCCACGTATAAAGCTCTGGCCCGACTCGGGCTCCGCCTCTGCCTCTGCCTCCGCTTCCGTTGCGTCTGTTGGCGGCCGTTGCAGCAGCTCACGGTCCAGGCTGTACTCAAACTTGAGTCCCGGCTCGCCCTCGGGCAGCGAGAGCAGCAGCTTGTAGAAGCGCCGCGCACCCGGCTGACCCTGCGGCAGATACTGGCCCAGCAGCTTCCACAGGTCCAGCTTCAGCGCGCAGCCACGATCCCCCATGCCGGTCAGCAGCTGAATGTAGTTGCACGCCTCGCCCTGCCGATAGCGGCGTATGAGACGCAGCGAGTCATCCACTCTACGCTCGTTCAGCAGTCGCTCGGGATTCTCGGCGCCAAAGCTGAGCGGCAGCTGATTGAACAGCGTGTCCTTCTGCTGCTGCACGCCACGGAAGTCGCGCCAGCGGCGCCAGTAGATCCGCATCAGACTGAACTCGTAGATGGCCTTCTGGTGCTCGCGCTCCCCCAGCTCAGCCGTGAGGCTGTCCACAAGCTGATCAAACTGCTGGCGTGCTCGCTGCTCCAGCTGCAGCTGCTTGGCGCACACATTGTGCAGCGCGTCCTCGAACAGTTGCTCGTACAGGCGGATGGACTGTTCCTGCAGTCGCTGCTGGCGCTTCTGCTGCTGCTCGCGTCGCCATCTGTTCTGCTGGTCGAGCGTCTCCTGCATTTGCCGCTCCATCTGCTGCCTGCGCTGCTCATCCGCCTCCTGTTCGTGCCGCAGACGCAGCAACTTTTCCTCCTGCTCCACGCGCAAGCGCTCCGCTTCGGCAGCCTTGACTGCCATCAGTTCGGCCTCGCGCTGCTTGGCCGCAGCTATGGCCTGCTGCAGCGCCACCATTCTGGCCTCCTCCTGTGCCCGCTGCACCTGCTGCTGGCGCTGTTGCTCCGCCAGGGCCGCAGCCGCCGCCTCCTGCATTTCGTGCATCTCCTGCGCCCGCGATTTGGGCAGCGAAAAGCTGAAGCCACCCGCCGAAGCCACAGCCGTGGCCGGCTGCATGGGCACCTTGAAGAGATTGTCTCGCTGCAGCGGCAGTGGCAGTGGCTCCTCCTCGGGCTCCTGGTTGGGCATCTGATCCTTGGCCGACCAGGAGCTACGCTTCAGCATGTGCTGCGCATTGAAGCTGTTGTGCGGACGATGGCTGACGTAGAGGCTCTTCGGCGGCAATGGCTCCCCGCAGATGCATTCCCCCACGCTCTGATAACGCTTCGATTCCACCAACTAAAGCAAAAGCAAACACATTAAAGAGCTGTGGCGTTGCTCCTCAGACGCTAACTCACCTCCAGCTGCCGCTCGAGCTTGTATTCCACCTCGGGATTGTAAATTCTGGTGAGGGAAACGCGTTCGTCCTGGTTGATCTCCAGCCCATAATGTTGGACAAAGTTGGCGGCCTCCTGCTGGCTCTCGCAGGCCAGCATCTGGGCCACATAGGCGAGGGGCAGCGAGGAGACTTCGTTCTTGCGCGGCGCCCGATAGCCCTGAATGAGGCGATGCAGCGCCAGCACCCGCAATCGGGTGAAATAACGCACCAGAATGCAGGCACTGAGATAACTGGTCTCCGGATCGCGCAGCAGCTGAAAGAAGCGCACGAAATTGGTGTCCTGCAGCGAGAAGTAGAACTTGATGGCTCTGCGTATCTCCGGGCAGGTCTGCAGCTCGTCGGGCAGCTGGCCCACGTCCCACAGGAAGTTGGCGTCGGCCAGATTCAGCAGCACAATGTAGCCCCGAAACTCAGCCTCCCGGGGGCACTGCACGCCCTTGAGGCGCAGATCGTGGTACATGTACTTGAGCGTCTGCAGACATTTCGTGAGATTGTCCGCATTGATTTTGCTGTCGAAGACGCTCGGATCCTCGGCCACCAGACGACCGGCACAATGGATGTGAAAGCGGGCGCACTGCTCCACCAGCTTGACGGCGCCCAGGGAGCAGAGCTCCTGCTGTGTTATCTCCTTGCGTATGGAGCGTGTGCGATCCCACACAAAGTGGAACCAATCCCCCAGCGGCTCACGATCAATGTCCATAATCTCGTGCATCAGGTAGCTCATGGTCATGTGCAGGGCGGGCTCGCCGCGCAGTTCGTGCGGCAGCGGTGTCTCCTGGTCGGCACTGCTGCGCGAATATTGCTTGAGGGCCAGCTCGTGGGAGATTAGGCCGCCGGGCTGACGCGACAGCGAGTCGGGCTGCAGCTCGAAGACGGACACCTGGCGCTGGAATTCGCGCAGCAGGCGCTCCTTCTCCGGACACATGTCCGGGCAGTAGCCCTGCGTGCTGCCCGATCGCTGCAGGTCCAGCTGACGATTTGACTGCTGGTTCAGGCGCAGCAGCTTGTCCCGTGCATCGAGCACGCGGTACTTTTCCTCGCTGCTGTGTGCCGGACGACACATGATAGCCTCCAGCTCCTGTGCATAGGCCTTGGAGTGTGCGGGCGGCTGCGGCGGCGGCGGTGGCCGCTCTCTACGTTCGCTGTGCTGGGACCTGGAGCCCGGAAGTTCGGTGGCAGCAGATTTGCTCTGCTTTGTCGGCTGGTACTCGTTCGGCCAGCCGCCGCTTAGGGCATTCAGCTCGGCCTGCACTTCGGGATCCACCCACTGCTCGGTCTTTTGGGCCGGAGCCGTCTCGTTCTCGGCATAGGTCATGTGAAACTCGTGGCCATTGTAGACGTTGCCCTCGTGCAGTGCCAGTTCAGCCTCCTCCTCGGTGGCGTAGCTCACGGTGCAGGTCATGCGACGCGGGCGGAGCACAAAATTTACCAAATTCCCGAAGCGCCCGAAATGTGTGCGCGCCACGAATTTGTCCAGGAATAATTCTGGTATATTGGTGCATCTGTGGGATAAATCAGCTTATCGGTTTGTTCTTTCAAATGCCACATGCAAAGGGACTTACAGCAGCGTTTTGTAGTTGTAGGCGCCTGGACGAGTATCTTCCATCGGACTCTTTTAGTTTTATTACAATTTTCACATTCACCCAGAAAACGCCGGGCAATAGCGATGACAGTTTTATATTCGCGGCAATTGATTCACTAGCGTCTGGCGTACCTATTATAAGATATTAATGAAATTAATGCATGTCCTGAATGGCTATACACAATTATTCAGTCAGTTACCTTTTACAGACACTTTTCCTGCTCACACGGTTTTTGTATGGCAAATTTGTTTGTAGATTCGCCAGCCCGCAAGAAATATATATATCGCTGTTACGATATGCTCATCCTTAAAGTATCGTATAGATTAACCCATTGTCGACCTTTGGGATTCAGAATATTCGGAATTGTATGTCATTTGTATGGTTAGAAAAGAGGAAGTATCTACATAAAGAATTTACAAGCAGAATTATATTCCGCAGTTTTACTCAGGGCATTCATGTTCATGTGTTTAAATAGTGGGAGGAGGTAGTGCGTTGTCAGTTTCTTTCTCGGTTTATGGATGGTATATTTTGAAAATGACGTGGTATATTTCGGTATATTTCCGAGGGTCGGTATATCTTATCGACAAGTCCGCGGTCGCACTGAATTCGACAACAGAGTGACCATTAAGCGTATATTACTTTTCGTACTTTAATTACGAAAATTGTAGAAACTACAGAGACTGCATAACTATATGGAACACATTTACAGAGGTTAGAAAGTCATTAAGACATATGTTTACAGAGACACATACACAAACACAAACAGTCCATCCCACTCGCTTTTTATGTTGTATTCTTTGATATTCTTTTTAGTTTTAAATTAACACTTTTAAACTTAAAACATTCCAATAAAAGGAATTCATGAAAGCTAGCAAATCTTATTGTTAGTTATTTGAATTGTAACCGATGCAATTAGTATTTTTGGTACAATTAGTACTAGTGGTATATTTTTAGATGTAACTGAATAAGGTAATAAAGAGCAGAGTTGTGAGGAAACCTCGTGATGAAGACATCACCCTTATGCAGAATTTATTCTTCAATCGGATTAAATTATTTTTTCAGTGATAAAAGTTTTTTGCAAGCTAGTAAAATCAAATAGAACATCAATATCGAGGAATATGATTTAAGACTACGGTATATTTTTAAAATGAGAAGGTATATGTTGATACACTTTATCGATAGTTCCGCTGGAAACTCGGGCTGGGAAAACATCGATAATGGCCACAATCGATGGAGGAAATAGTGTAGGTATCCTAGATTAGCCTAGTAACAATAGCTATAGTTGAAAATTAAAATAGTTCCTCATCTGTATTATTAACGAAGTATTAACGGCAGTAAATGTATCTAATATAAAAAGATACAGTAAAACTGTAATTATCTGTGATAGTCAAGGCGCCTTAAAGGCTCTGAAGAGCAATGAATCAAATTCATACTTATCAGACGAAATCCACCTCAACATGGAAAATTCCACTAGTGTAGGCAACAAATATTTAATTTACCTCTAACATTCGATGAAGTAATCAGAAAAGTTTAAATAAAAGCTCAAACGGTATTGAACAACGAGTACAAGGAAATATTAAAAACCAAACGAATTTATTTTGCTTAAATTTATAATGAAATTCCTGTCAAACCATGGCACTGGGTTTCGACTGGAGTGCAAAGAACGTAAAGGTCATAAATAAATTAACCGAACCTATGATAACGTTTGTTTACAGAAAATCAAAGCCAGAAACACCAACAAAAAGACACGACTACACTTTTTATCTAAGCCTCATATTAAGAACATTTCCAATGCAACACCTTGCATGCCCCCATCAACAACCATCGATGGCAACAAATATCGACAGAAACACCGAACATACGCTTGTCAAGAAAATATCGACAGCCCCATCATCGAAATGAAGTACCTGGTCAATGCGGATTCATCGTCGATTAATACAAAAAAACAATTCTCGCGCGATGTTTAACTGGCAGCGGCTCGTCAATTTTTGTTAGTTTTTTTTTAAGTTTAAATAATACGTTAAGAAGGCAATAAGTGTGGAGCCAGCCCACTACGAAAAACGACGACAGCAACCGCAACGCTGACAACGACAATGATCGAGCCGAATCTATGCGCCAAATCTTGGTAGCAGTTTGTGGCCAAAATACAACTAAAAGCCACGGCTAAAACAGCACAAAGGAGAACTGCAGCTCTGGCTGGGGGCCGCGGCAATCGACTAAAAAAGCAGATTATTGCAGATATATACGTATATTTGTGTATACAGTAGTTGTTTTTTTTTTGCTGGTGTGACGCGCGTTTTGTTACGACGTTTCCGATGATCTTGGCCCGTTGTTGTTTGCCTTTCGTGTTGTTGTAACTCGTTTTGTGCGCGCGTGTGATTCATGCAACCCACAGCAACAGCAGCAGCAACAACAGCGACAAAAACAGTGAAATATGCTAAGTAAATGAATGGCAAGGCAAAGAGAGTCGTAGAAGCCACAAAATAATTCTTTGACGCGTGCATCCTTCAATTGAGAGCGCAAGGTAAAGCCATACACGCACACACAAACACACCACGATCGCACTCAGTGAGAGTGAGCGAGAAAGATATACGCAGAGAGAATAGAGGTGTGTTGTAGTTGTACAGCTGTCAAGTGCGCCGAAGTAGCGGCAGCGACGTCCAAGTCCTTTTTGGTTCGACTAGCAGGCCATCTCGCTCGCACGCTAGATCACTCTTCTCCTGTGCTGCAGCTGCCTCTCTAACAACCGAAAACCGAAAAACCACGAACAAGAAGCAGAGAGAGAGAGAGAGGATGCCAACAACAAACTGCAGTAGCGGCAGCGGGCAGACAAGCATAAAGAAGAGGGAGCATTCCATTGGAAAAAAACGCGTGCATTATTATTAATATAATTAATAATTACTAAAACAACAACGAAATACATGTTCGTTCGTGTGAGTGAAATAGAAAGTGCATAAATAGCAAGAGCAGCAACAACAACAACAAAACTGTAAAGTGTAAAAATACCAATACTAAAGCAATACAAACGAAATGAAGGTTACCGTTTGCTTCGGCGATGTGCGCATTCTGGTGCCCTGCGGCCACGGAGAACTTCTCGTCAGCGAACTGGTAAAGGAGGCAACGCGGCGCTACATCAAGGCAGCCGGAAAGGTAAGAAGGCCCCCCACCACCATTACCACCCCCTCCATTGCTCGTCAGCGGAAACGCTGCACTTGAGAAGGAGAGTAATTACATAAAAATATAAATAAAGTGAAGCCCGAATCGAAAGACCCGAAAGACACACACAAAAAAGGTTCTTCTTTAGAATGAAGGGGAGCCAGCCCCTCGGTCGGCGCTCTGCGGTGAGACAGAGACAAGAAACAAAGATGAGAGGGCAACAAACAGTAAGAGTGACAGAAGAAGAAGACGGTGCATGACGGTGTGTGTGTGTGTAGGTAAAATATTTGAATAATGATAAGACAGTGAGCAAGAGAGGGAGCGGGAGAAGATTGGAGGTAGAGTGAGTGAGCCATAAAAACAAACACCGAAAAAAGAGGAATTTGGAAGAGATGATAACAACAACAAACAAATCGAAAAGAAAGAAAGAGACGACGAAAAGAAGATCCAAAATAAGCATGAGAATTATAATAATGTAAGAGAAAAAGGCAAGCAGCAATCAAAAGAACATTTTTGATATCTCGCTGAACCCATTTGAACCCCGCGTTACAGCCGCAGTAACCGTGGAGTGGTAGGTGTGTGGGAGAGGGGGAAAAAATAGAGCGCAGCGACAGGTAACCCGAAACAGCGTGTGGCAAAGGGTGGGGGCTTGGGGTGTGCAGATGAGATGCACTGCTGCTCTATGGTGCATGGTGCATGGGGCATGGGGCAGATCTGTAGTTGTGGGAACCCTAATTAATGGGAAATTTGTCTGTGTTGGGGTTTCGGTTCGGAGATCCTACGAGTAATATAATTAATCAAAAAAGGTTTGGCTTTTCCAGGGAACTCGAAATTTGAAATCAATTTTCGAATGGGGCGTGGTGGGAGAGCGCCCAGGGGATGCGAAGCGATCTCTAATAATGATTTTGAGCTGTAGCTTTTCCCTTTTGATTAAGTCATTATGTGGCTGGGCTGGGATACTCATGTGCTCGCTCCAGTAGGGCTCCATTTCCGGTGCAACCTGTGTGAATTTTTGTCCATGCGGTTCGGCTTGCATCCATTGTCTGATTGTCGGATTGTCTGGCCGCAAAAAGACGTGAAACTGTGTCAGCTGTGAAAAATGCAGCGAAAATAAACTAAAGAAGAAGCAAGAGATGAGACTGAGACGCTTTCCATTTCGTGATCACGTGTGCGGCGGCACGGAACCCGAAAACCCGGACAATTCCAGACCAAACCAAAAAACGCCAAAACTCAAGCACGCACACACACACACACACACAAAGCACCCAACAAAATATCTCAAACTTGCTAATTATGCAATTAAATGATACACCCCCTCCCTTACTGGCCGTACCAAGCGTTTTTTTTGCAAACTCAACAAAAATCAAATGTCTCTTCCAGCTTTTTGCATTTTGGAATTCTTCCCACCCGATCTCTTTCCCGTATATAAAAGATACTATTATTATTATAGTATTTCTACAATTCCTCTTTCGATGCCGTTTTGTTGCAGCTGCTGTGCTATATTTTCGGTTTTCTTTTTTATTTGCTTCCCATTCGTCATGGTTTTTTTGGGTTTTTTTTTAATTATTTGCTTTTGTTTTTGGTTCTGGTTTTTCTTATCTTTTGTTTCGGGCATGTGCCCCAGAGCACCGCGGAAGAAACAGATTGAAACCAATTTGCAATTGCATATTCTAGAATCTAGATACACGATACTACCAAGTATAGAGTTCTCAATAGCATTGAAAAATATGCTGTGCGAGTATATTTGGCATGTGCTCTAGCGGCTGTTGCTGCTGCTGCTGCTGCCAGTGCCAAGTGCAGTCGTGGGATGTACATATGTATCTGGCTGGCATCTTGTGGGGGTTCCATTTTGTACCCAGTATCTGTGGAATGCAGAGAGAGCTCTGGAAGCTTTGGATATTTGATATGACATCCGAATGTTGAATGCTGCATTGCGGTTGGGTTTATTAAGGAATTATTAGTGCACTCCGAAAGGGTTTCGAGTAGTGTAGTGATTGGTTGGGGGTGTAGTGATTTAGGATTTTAAATTAAATTCTTCTTCTATGATTACCCCGTGATGTTCTCTGATTCATCTCCGATGTCTCCCATCCCAGAGTCCCTTTGTTTGAGCGCAGCTTCAGTGGGCGTTTCGATATTTCTTATCAAACAAATTAAATATAAAACAGAAAACAAAAGCGTGGACGGAGGGGACTGGTAGAAACTGTCCTCCTCTTGCCGTCTCGTCATGCAATTTGCTCATTTGCTTGCATGCTGCAACTGGGTGGGGGTGGGGATGACTAAAATCTTAGCCGACTAAACACATACCCTTTAAGCCAAAGCAAAGGTGAAAATAAAGGAAAAAAAAACCGCATGCCTCCGTGTGACCAAAAAGGGTACAGAAAAAAGCAAAGCTTAACAACGACAACAACAAAAACAGCAACAAAAAATTCATTGAGCATTTTTCTTGTCGCTGTTTCTGTTTCTGTTTCTGTGTGGGGCTGCCCGCTGAAATTCTTGGCATTAAGTGGCAACAGCCAGCATCAGCAGCAGCAGCAGCAGCAGCAGCAAAAACCAGTTTTGAACAATTTGTAAATTTTTGTTTTTGTTGTAGTCATAACAAGAAATATCCACCAGCAATGCTCTCTCTCTCTCTGTCGCTGTCTCTGTCTCTTTCATAGATGTAGTTTTTGCACTTAATATTTCGTAGATTTTTCTACTCTCACGTCCACGGTTAATTGTTAGTGTATTTTGAGTGCGCTCTAATTGGTTTAAGCCAACAATTAGAATGAAAATATGGTAGCAGCTAGCACCTACAGCACGGCACCTCCTCCTCCCATTCCCCACTGTTGGTGGAATGTGGAACGACAATAAGTAAGCGGTGACGGGGGGAGGGAGCAGCGGGGTAAATAATCAATAAATCCAAGCAGCAAACACCTTGAGAAGTTTCTTTTTTTTTATGGTCAATGGAATTTCGCTTGGAATTTCGCTTGTGATTTTTGTTGTTGCTGGAGGAAGGAGAACGTTACAATTTTCGGGCAACTGAATCGATTTTATTTTACCTCAAAACTGAGAATAAATTACCAAAATAATCTAAGAAGGAAATAGCCACTGGTTCAGGGTTCCAACTGCATTTGCCCTGCCACCTCGCCTTCATTTATTATCTGCTTTTCTCCATGTTAAATATTATTGAAAAGGGAAAAGCAAAAATCCATGGACAAATGAAAGCCAATTATGGAGGCACCGAAGAGACACTGACCACCAGAACAAGACGAAGAAGAGCCACCGAACCATGGAAGATATTTTACGACCTGCCTCACACACACTTCCCTTACCTATTCTATTATACTTATTCTTCCTTGCTGCTATCTTCTGCTGTTATCTAATCTCTCCCCCCCCCCACACTCTATATCTCTCTCTCTGCTTTCTCTGTCTTTGGCGGAAAGAGAGAAACAAAAATCAATTGAGTTTCAATGTTTTTCGCTTCACTAAAAACTAAAGTACAGTGCAGGGCCATGGATATAAAACTAATTGAATTCCGACATATTTTTATGCCGGTCATGCCACGAAACGTATTGCGAATGCCAAGGAAATGCATGCAATTCTCTACTATTATTATTAATAATTAAAACAATTATTCCACCAATAATGCTCCATTTATAAATCGAAAACAAAAAATGAATCTGCTTTTCAAGTGTCGCCTCACAATGCCGCTGACACGCATCGGTGAGGGGGCCCCTACTCCACCTCCTCCTCCTTTGGCTACCCAGAGCCAGGTAGCACTGTACTACAGAACTCTGTGCGCTGCTGGCCGGGCCCGCGTGCGAGTGTGTGTGCGAGGGTTGACTGCAGCCCATACTCGTCGTACTCGTAATAATAGTTTCTGTTGCTGTTTTGTCGGTTGTCATGACAGCAACCTGAATATGTACATGTAATGTCTGGCCTAGCAAAAATATCAGTTGACTGCGTCATTTTCTACTAGTATTTATAGAGACATATCTACAGATACAATACATATGTACATATGTACACATAAAGCCACTAGATAATATTATTCTTATTATTATTGCAGTGCATTGTGGGCTTTGCTGATTCATCGTCTAGCTCTCTCCCTGTTTCTCGCTCTCTCCCTCTGTGTGGCAATCGAGATACCAAATTAGGAGCGAGAAATTCAATTGAATTACGAGCGTACTCTGATGTTTTTGTTTTGTTTCAGTTTTATATTTAACCTTCTCTCCATTCTCCCGTACTTTTGTGTGTTCTTCTGGTAATTGAAAATAATTTCCACAGCGACACCCACTCACAATCGTCGTAGTAATAATAATCGAAGAGACGCCCACAGCCAATCTATCGATTAGTAGTAAAAAAAAGGTCTAAAAACAAGCAAAATAAAATCCAGTTGAATTGTGAAATTCTACCAATAAATAAAATACATTTCAGGGAGGTTTTTAGGGCAAGACCCACTTTAGAACTCTGAAACTTTGAGCGACACCCCAAGGATGTTTGAATATGCGTTAAAAATGGATGAGAAATATTCATGGATGCTTACAGCTTTGATAAATTGTGGCATTGCTTATAGACTGCACTTGATCCCCTTTTCCCACTGCTCCACCGCACCGCTCTCTACGATCTCTACGCTGTCCATTATCCATTTCCTTTCTGTTGTCGTGTCGTTTGCTCTCTTCTTTTGTGGAATGCAAGGCATTAAAGCAGAAGGAGAAGCAGACAAAGGATGAAGATGGAATTGGGCTATTATACAAAAATGTATTTGACTTACATTTGTTGTCCATTTTCCTAGCACGATTGCACGATTTTTGTGGGGATTGAATTGGAATTGGGATGGCAACGACAGACATGCATAGATGGCTGCTGTTTATGTTCTGTCTGTTGCAGGAGCTGGGGCCACGGCATGCATATGCATATGCATATTGTTCCCTTCTAGAATTACAAAACGTTTTATTGCCACACTAATTGAGTATCTATTTTCGGTCACGCACGCACGTGTGTCTGTTTGTCTATCTATCCCTTACCGCTCCCATTGTCGTTCTTCTTCTCCACATACCCTATACAGGAATATCTGTAATTCTACCACTATTATTTTGTATACGCAGTCTTCGAAGAGTTTGGGGATACACATACTAGTTTTGTGTACTGAATGAGTAACGGGTGGACAAGTCGTGCCGCGGAGTTAGACGCGTGCCACAACGTTCCTCATCGTTTTTTGTGCATTCCTTTCTTCTGCTTAGCTCTGAGGGGTATGTTCTAGTCGTTAGAGTAGTCTATTCGTTTTGTTTGTTTACTGCAATTGTTTGGTGGCATATTCCTGTGGTGTGGTGTGGTGTGGTGTGGTGTGGTGCACGGTGGTTGGGTGTGGTTTGGTTTGGTGTGTGCCTGGTGCGTGTGCTCCAGATGGTTTTGGGTTTTTGCTTCCGTTTTTGGGATGCATTTGAGACGATTTACCTTTTGGTAGCGATACCCTGGCGCCTGGTATTGACATAAGGGTGGCATTTCCATAGAGAGGGAGGAGAGAGCGGTGGTGGGACAGCTGCTGTTTTATTCTGTTTCTGTGGCATGCAACTTCCTGGCAACAAAAGGCAAACAACAAATTAATTTGTTAATTTTTGTTTAACTATTGACGTTTCGTTAGCCCAAAGAGCGGAAACATGGAAAATATAAGCCCACTGACCCACCCCCACTGCCACTCCCACACTCCCCTCCCCCTGTCTGTCTCCTGACCCTCGTTGCACCCAATAATTCCAACCGAATATCATTCGAATTAATTTGTTGGCTCTAGGGCAGAGGCCGTTCCAGGGGTTTCCGATTCAAGCAGTGCATGTCGTGCAGATGGGCGTAGGGCGGGGCTATGGGGCTCCAATGAAGGGTAACCCGGGGTCAAGTGCAGGTTTTTCCAACCTTCAAGCTTCATTTATTTCTTCATTTATTTCTTCCCCAAACAGTGGAAGGTTTTTTTGAATAATCATATTTGAAATTATCAGCCGATGAATGGTGAACTCTCAACCTTTACCTCTTTTACGGTGTGCGATTACCAGAAACAGTTTTCGTATGAAAACTCATAATAATTAACTCGTGTAACCGAATTTTGATGGTTTCTTTACCATATTTGTGGGACTTGGGAGATAGAATTAGTTAAACATGTTTTTTTTTTTACAAAATATTACTTTAATTATAACTTAACATCAGTTTATATTCAAATTTTCTCTTAACAACTCAATTAATTTATTCGAAATGAATTCGTTTTGTTGTTATTTTATTTGTATTTATTTGTGTTATATTTGTATATTTATTTGGGCTGCAGACTTACTAGTGTTATTAGTTTATATTTTTTCATTTCATTTGTTTAAAACAAGTTTTGTTTGTTTTCTGTGTTTTTTGTTGTGCCATCCGAACAAACGGAAAAGTCAAACAAAACAAACAAAGACAAAACAATGCAGCGATCTGTGGCGGTCAGTGACTAGAGTCGGGCAGAGTAGAGTCCGTTGTCCGAAGTGGGCGTGACAGTCAGCCAGCCAGCCAGCAGCTCCTGATCCCCCATGCCCAGTCCCCTTCCCTCATGCAACGGTGGCCCCATATTCTGCTGTGCAACAACGTGACGTTTTTGGGAAATGAGTAAGCGCAAAATATGCACGGTCTCAGCATATAACCAGAAGCTTTAGGCCATTATGAGTGTACATATGTGCATGTGGCATGTGGCATATTATGTATGAATGTACATCTGTATGTTTATCTGAACCCCATAAACCGTGTAACCGATCACACATGGCTGATATATAAACCATGTGTGGAAGAGTGTATGTCCAGTATTTGCCAAAAGGGTTGGCGTTGGCTCTTGGGTCAACATACGATACCCATACCCCATAGCCAGTCATCGTCATAAAGCACACACACGAGACCCAATACTCTCTTGCTATAAAACGGTAACTTAACGTTGCTCAACATTTTCGCTCTGCACTTTATTTCCTTCGTTCCTTTTCTCTCTCTCTCTCTCTGCTTTAGCCATTCGATTCTTCCGTTGAATTCCCGACGCTGGCAGCTCGCTCGCCCGCCGCGTAACCGAAAACCAAGAAAACTTCTGCTGAAATTATATCATTTGGTTTCTCGTCATAAAAAACAAATATCGCAACAACAATCTCAAACCCAGAACGTCGCTCACGTTTTGGTGATAAAAAATTACGATAAATGTGTACATACAGATGCTTATGATATCCCAGCCGTTGCTCAGATTTCATTTGTTATTGCGGCTATGTCGTTAATATATCTGAACCTATTGAGAATCGATACTGAAAGAAAGGAATTTAAGCAAAATATGTACTAAAATATATACACAGAAAAGCGTGTGGCTTCAGTATCGTGTGCATTGAATTAACGGAATTAATTGGAATTAAGTAGAGCTTTCCCGGCAGACGCAACAGCAGCAGAAACAGAAACAGCGAAGAGAGCAACCTGCATAGAGAGAGAGAGCTTTGTGTAAGGTCAGGCACTAATATGCACTGTACATAAAAGTATTCGACTGCTGAAAAGTGGATAATTCTAGGAACAAAATTAAGTATTCTTGAAGTCAAGCGAACAATCGGGATTCATTAATGTTAAAAAGATGATGTACAAATACATAAATACATATGTACATATGTATGTATGTACATATGTCCATATGTATTATTCACATAAATATGTCCATAAACATTTTGTCAGAACGCATATGCGTAGCAGTCAGTCGTCGGGGGACCAAGTCATATTTACGTTGACTCACATTTCCACATAAAAAAGAGTCGGATCGTATCGGGTCGCTGCTGTATTTCCTATTTATTTATCCAGGTGTTTCCCTCTAAGAAAAGCAAACATGGCAACAACAACGAAAAGCCATGCGAAACTTTAATAAATGAATCATCCGAAAGACAGTAGGAGCGGTAAGAGACAGAGAGAAAGAGAGAGGAAGAACGCAAGAATGCTGATGAAGGCCATCGCCAAAGGTTGCCCGATTCCAAGAGAGCAGAAGATGCCAAGAAGGAGGCGGGAGAGGTGGAACTCTGGTGTGGCTTTGGCGGCTTTGGTTTTTACATTCTTGTTGTTTGTGCTGCATACCCTGTAGTTGTGGCGTGTGAAAGAGTTTATCTATTGAGTAGCTGCTCCATGCATTTCTGATACATAAGATTAAATAATAGATAAAAGGACTTTATTACTGGGTAGCCATTAGTCGAATGGTTGGTTACTGGACATTTCTCAGACGATTTTCGTAGGCGCTGCACGTGCAAGCTTTTGAATCAGAAAAATGTATGAGAAACAACACAAGCAGAGGCACAACACAGAGAGAACCGCAGCGTTAATCCTCTCTCCCACTCTGTCTCTCTCTCTAACCCGCATGTGGTTGCCACGCCTAAGAAATTGCGCATTTTGCCGTGTGCTGCCTGCCTTCTTCTTATTCCCACTTCACACACCCCTCTGTGCGCTTAATTAATTAAATAATTTGCGGCGGGGGCGATGATCTCTCCATCTCGTTCTCTCTTTTTGCATTCCATGTGGTTGAGCTCGCGCTCTCCAAATGGTCTTGCTCTCTCTCTCTCTCTGCTCTCACCACAGTCTCTCTTGTGCTTACAAAAGACTGAGGCGACAAACTTGGCAAATGGCGGACGACGGTGTTCCAATTGAGCGCGTGTTTGATTTGTGTGCACCCACATGCCCCAACAACAACAACAGCAATTGCTTTGGCCTTGAAATTTCAAAAACAACTACAACTAAATGCCCTTCTTTTGTCGACGGTATCCCTTGTGACATTTCTTTGAATGTTGAGAGATTGTACAAAGGGGAACTTCTTATGGGTTCAGCAGTAAACGAAAATATTTGTACAAACATTTGGGAGACCAATTGGTTCAATCAATAAGAGAGATTTTTCAACACGCTTTCGGTTCGGTTTGTGATTAGTTAACAAATTCGGTCGGACGTTCGGTCCACAGACAAACAATTTCCATAGTCCACTTTTCTTCTCTCTCTCTGTCTCTTTCTGTGTTTCTCTTGCCGTTCAGGCATTATTTATTGCTTAAATGTCACCAAAGACTTTCCATTTATTTCATTTCCTCCGCTTCTCTGTTGTAACCATTTTTGGGCTTTTAATTTCACTTCCATGAACAATAAACAACAAACAATTTATTTCTATATAAAAAACAGCTTGTCATAGTTCTGCTGAGGCTTGTTTTCTTTGTTCATTATTTGGGTTGTATTTTATTTTCTTTTTTTTGCTTATTTGATAAGTGTTATTTCTTGATTTTGTTGCCGTGTTGTTTGTTTTTAATTTAATGAACTTACGACATCCCCAGGGTCATCGGTTTGCGGTTCAGGGATTTAGGTGTCCAGGGTCTGCGTGTTTCAAGAAGTAACATAGAAATTTAAGCTTTTTTGCACTTTTTTCTATACAAAAAAAAAACGTACACAAATTCTTAGACATTTTTCTGCACAAAATAGCGATTTCCTGGTTCCTGATTTTGCGGTTGGTGCTCTTGCGGGCAGCCGTAGCCGTAGAGGAGAGGTCGCAACTCGTAATCCAGCCCATAAACGGCGGACATTTTATGATCCCAGGGTAGAGAAGATTTCCGTGCCCATGCCCATAAACTTCCCTTCCACTCTCGTAATTTCTTTTTAATGTGCTGTCGCCAGAGACATTGAGGGAATTTCCTAGAATTGGAAAATGTTGACCTGATGCAGCGCTGGTTAGGGAGGGGCATTCTCTTTCGGTACCTTTCGGAGCTCTCCCCCACGCGTCACTTGTCGACTGGGAAGAGAGTGCTGGGATGCGGTGCGTTAGTGCGTACAAAGGAATATGATATGGAATATGGAATAGAAAGGGTTATTGTTGTGCGTGTGTTGTGTATTCTTTGTAGTACAGTACACTATGCCACACAGCAGTACTCCTCAAGTGTCATTTAGCATGAAATCGCGAGATCCTTTTGTTTGTTGTTTTTGTCGTCTCTCTCTCTTTCTGAACTGCTCTTCTTGGCTCGTATCTTTGTTTTTCTTCATTTTGTGCAGATGAAAGGAAGCTTTCATTTAACGCTTTCTACTGAACTACAGTGGGACAAATATAGAATGGATGTGCAAGTGGAAAGCTGATAGTTGGCCGAATCTAATCTGTTCATGCAGATCTCTCTCTAAACAAAAAACACAACACTCTTATTAACATTATTTTTATTTGAAAATGTATATTAAATATGAGTTTCCACTGTACCCCTTCCATCCGATCACAGTTGCCGTGTGTTTGTGTGTGTGTGTCATGCGACATTCATGTAAATCTTCTGCCCCCCGCGAGTTCTTGATGTCGTCTTGGGTCTTTCAATTCCGCAAACAATAAATTATATTGTTTTGGATACCTGTGTGGCTGTCTCTCTGGCACACACACAGACACACACGCACACGCTGTGCGTTGCCTGCCTGCCTTCTTCTTCTTATTCTTCTTGGATCTTTGCTTTTTGTTCTGCTGCTGCCCGTGGCTCTCTGCTTGGTTCTTGCTCTCCCCCACCAACAGCAGCAGCAATGTACATAGGGATCACTGAAAGAGAAAGAGAGAGAGAGGAATTCCCCAAAAGGGGAATTCAGTTACCAATGCACCGTTTATTGTTGGGTTTTATCTCTTTGTTTGCTCGTTGGTCTCGAAGGGGGTTGGCATCCCACACAAAAAGAGAGACGGGGGGAAATGGCAGCTCACTTACTCACTTGATTGATTGATTGATTGATTGAGTGATGCTGCGACTCCAGCTACAGCTACAACTACAGCTCTCAGCTCTCAGCCTCAGCTGTGGCTTGTTTGCCTTGAAAAGCACATCGAAATGCGTTTCCGTTGTATTGTCATCTCTCGCTCTTGCCACCTCTCTCTCTCTCTCTCTCTTTAGCTCTCTTCAATCTCGGTCGCGCGATGCTTTTGCATAACTCAATAATTGGACAGCGAAGCTTTTTGTAATGAACTTTTGTTGACCTGCCGCGGCCTGACCCCCCCTGCCCTTAGCTGTGGAAGCGGCATTGCGGAAATTCACACACATTAAAAAACAAAACACAAAATAAAAACAAGAAAATGGCGCTTGCGCAATATCCGATTCGATTTTCGTTGTTTTGTTTTTTTTCTGTTTCGTTTAGCTTTTTATTCGTCGTGATAGTGGGACACCCTTTAATTGTGGCCGTAGGTCTCTAGGTCTCCCAGTCTCTGCTTTTATCTACTATGGGATAGAATACAGCTGCTCCAATAAGAGGAGCAAGGAGTGTGTAAGGAGCATCTCCTAGTGGAGCTACTCCACACTATAGTGGAGGATTCCCTCCGCCATGGAAGACGACGACTAATCTGCTTTGCCAATTGAGACATTTTGTAGTTGAGTAGCCGTAGAGTGGAGTGTGGCACGAGAGCGAGCTATTTGTTTCTTTGAAGTTTTTGTGTTGTTGTCTGTCTCTGGGTCACCTTTTTGGTCGGATTTGTTACGTTGGCGCTAAATGACTTGCCCAAAAAGCGACGAAAAACGAACGACGAATGAATGGGAATGAATGAAAATGAAAAGCGAATTGAATGGCCGACAAATAGTGCCGAATCATTAGTGCCACAGGACATGAATGCCATCCAGGAATGTGGGCATGAAATCTGCCACTTGTCCCCAGGATCCTCTTCCCTCTGCGGCTGCTCCGCTGCTATCCAGAATATGTATTAATATTCAGAGCAAGTCGATCCATAAATAACGCCAGAGACGACACATGACATTCCCTCTAAAATGTCAAGGGAGGGGTTTGGCCATGGGTTGGGCTCTCCTCTCCTCCTTCCCCTCCTCCGCAACCACACTTAAGCCCTCTAATCCAGATCCTCCTTCTGCTGCCACTGGCAATTCCGCTCACGTTTCCCTTTGCGGACTGCGTGTCAAATCAAAGTGCCGTGCCCCAAGAGTGCAGCCGGGGAGGGGGAGCTGCAACTCCCATGATTACGGGGCAGGCAGCCGCCCCACCCGCAACACACGATGGCAGCAACAGCAACAACAGCAAAAAAAAAAGCGAGTCACGAGCCACCGACTTAAGCCGCTTGTAATTGATCGTGTCTTTGACATTAGAAAAACATTTTTCTTTCTTTTTTTTGTTGTCTCTCTTTCTGTCGCACAACTCCCCCCCGCCCCTTTCGCTGTCTCTGCGGCTGCCGCTTTTTGTGGCAAGACAAAAGAGGAGCAGACCCCAGACATGACGCCAACTGGTGCACGGTGGCTAATAAAGCGCACGCAGTGGCAGTGGCAGCAACAGCCACAGCCACAGCAAATCCACTTAAGAGAGGAGGGGTGATGGAGGGAGAGAAGCCACACAAGGGGAGAGATTCAGCGAGTGTCAAATGAAATGAGACGTGGAAGAGAAGTCAGAGCAAGATGTGGGGGAGAGAATTAAGGGGAATGCCTCATAGCAGGAACAGGAGAAGGAGTGCAGGGGAGGGTAATGCAACAAGTTGGTGTGGGGGAGGTGGTGTGGGGGGCAATGCTCCCAATGCATGACGCTTACATTTCCCTCACCTCCTTGCATGAAGTCCCAGAAATGTTTGCCAGCCAAAGCTTTATTTTTATTTTTTTGTTTGATTCCGTTTGAATAATGCCGTTGCTTACGGTAGAGGAGGCGTCTGGAAGGGGAGGAGAAATATTTGAGAAACCATAGGAAAATATGTGCATAGAAAGATTAAAATTGTTAGTTCTCGATTCCCGAATTTCCCGCCGCGTTCTGGCGCCCTAAATATTATAATAATCAATATAAAGATTCATAAAACACATACAATTAAGTAGAACAAATCTATTTTGTTATCTATAGTGGAATACTTAACCTAGTTATTGTTATTATTTTGTTGTACTAATATCAGAAAGTATCGGCGGGTATGTACGCATTTATTGATTGAAGAAAATTGGGTTACCCGCCGCGATATGTTGCCGAAGGTGCGGGGGTACACGTGTGCCTCACAAATATTGTGCTCTACTTTGCCCCAAGCCTACCCCAAAAATACCCAAAACCACAACGAAATTCTAATCACAAGCAACTAAAATGAATTTTTCTTTTCATTTTCCATTTGCAGGTAAGCGAAAGGAACGCAAAGCAACCACCAGAGATAAGAGCTAATTGAATGGAGTGAAGGCAAGAGAGTGTACAATGAAGCGATACTAGAACTAGAATTGGTTGTTAATAAATTGGTGGGGTAAGTTAAGAAGGCATGCCACAGATGACCCAGTTGAACGACCGGGGGGTGGAGAGGACAACGCTGACAACGGCCACGACAACAACAATTGACAAATGAAATGCAAACCGAGAGCCGACACATGCCATGGGTGCAGTGAATCGTGATGTGGCTGTGGCAGTGGCAGTGGCACTATGGCTAGCTGCTCAGAATGCAGAGATTCCAGTTTGAATCCATTGAGGGTGGGGTGGAGAGACGCGGCATATCTTATCAATCGATGGGATGTGCTGGTGTGCTGTGTTGCAACAAACGACAAAAATAGGGCGACCGACCGTAGGGCCACAAATGCTAAAAACTAATCAATTATTTATGTCGATGGCGATGAGGCAGGCACAACACATATAAAAACAACAAAACAACAAAAGCACCCCTCGCAGTTCCGCCCCACGCACGGAACAAAAACAAAAGATAAGCCAGGGAAATTTGTCAAGCAAGTGCCGCCATCTACACAATTTAAACCTCATACAAGACGGCACACACGGCGCTAGGTGGCGCTCTGAAGCTTACTAGCCTAGATGCGCAGATGGCGCCAGCCACTGGTTGAAGAATTGCATTTGAGATTCAAAGAAAACACGTTTCTTTCCGTAAGAGAAACTATTAATACTAGTGTTTAAAACAAAGGAAATCAAAGTTTAAACAAATTATAATTCTTTTCATACAGATATTGGCCTTAAGAAATCACAGTTTTAGATTCATAGAATCTGTAAATACAGTTTTACATTACCCGAGCATAGCGTTCATCTACTTATCAACAGAGGGCGCTATTGTGTCATTGCCGCTGAACTTGCCAGATGGCGTCAGATGGACTGGAGTTTAATTAAAGAGAAAGAAAGAGAGAGTTAGTTGGTTTATTGCAGAGAAGACAGGGAGAGCGAAATATACCTAGGGAGTGATGGCTGTGTTGTGACCTTGAGGTCAACGAAGCGCAAACGAACATGGCCCACGTGGTGGGTAATGCCAAACCAAGCGGAGCAAGTGCATCCTCCAGCTGCCACGCCCCACCACCCTTACGTTTGAAGCGAACAAAGAAATTGTTTCAATCGAGAGAGATAGAGAGACCGAGAGAGAGTGCACAAATGAGCAGAAGAGAACAGACGGATCACAAGAAACGGAACCGAACCCACAAATCAAAACAAAAACCCATCGAAAATTAGGTGAAATGGTGAACGAACTTCACACAGATTCATTTACATGCATGTGTGTGTGTAAACATATGTCTAAGTGTGTGTCTTCTATTGTTTTAAGCTCAGCCTAACTAAAGAAAACGAGCGAGAGAGGTGCGGAAACAATGGACCAGTCAAGCAGCTCTTCGACTTGGGACACGCAAGAATCTCGAAAAGTTGCAAACGTAATGTAAGACGAGACAAACACCCTACTTAACATTTATTATTCCCGCTTCATATAGTTTCTGGAACACCTGTTGCTGCACGATTTTACAGGGTATTAAAAACGAGACCAGCTGTTAGCTGTTGTGGCGGCACTCCAGAGATGGAGAGCAGAAGATACTTTAGATAATGAAGCGACGACAAAGAGCATTTTCAGTTGGTTTTTTCTAATGGAATCAGGTGGAGGGTGGGAATGTTAAATGGGAATGGTTAATGGGAATGGTTAATGGGAATGGGAATAGGTGGTGGTATGAACCCTCCTCCAACCCATCGTGCATGCTCCCATCATGGGCTACTGCTGCTGCTGCTGCCAATTGCTCATTAGTGGCGTGCTCTCCTTTCGGCCGATGACAAAGCGATTTTGGCTATTGTTGCTAATGCCCCGACGGATGTTTTTTTGGTCGCTCTACAGTTGGAGAGCCATAGGAGACGACCCAAAGAGAAAGAGAAGAATGTCTGAACGAAACCAACTAATGAATGAATGGAGAGAAGAGCCGCGAAAGGTGAAGATTTAATTACAATTGGGGAAAATCATCTTGATGGCTCAATTAAGTTAAGCTTTTGATTGATGTGAGATGTGATTGAGTGTTTGAGTGCTTGAATTAAATGCCATTAGAATTGAAAAACAATTTTTTAAAAGAAAACAGAAAAACGAAACGCAACGCAACACCGAAAATAGCATTTAAAATCAGCTTGGACATTTATTTTTGCTTAAATAATTACCCTTGACATTCTTTGAGCATTTTAAAAGATTATCAGCTTATGTGGTTAAACATGGACGCCAATTACAAGTACACGTATGGAAATAGAGCCATACCATTACAATGGTATGGGTAAAATGGGTAGAAAACTTGAGCCATGAGTCGCTATATCTTTCATGTTATTACCAACCACGAATCAAAAATTCTGCGCTGCAGATTCGGTGTAAAAATTATAAAAGTGCAAAAGGTAGCCAAATTGCGGTTTTCTAATTTTTAAAATTTGTTATTTTATACTCATTTATGCAAAGTACACTAATGCTCCGTGTTGCTGCCTCGCTCATCTCTCGCCACGAGCTGTCTCTCTCTTTCTCTCTCTCTCCGAGTGATCAACAAATACAATAAATAGAGTGCCACAACTATAGTCACAAATTGTTGCATACTCTATGGTTGTTGTTGCTATTGTTGCTGGTTGGTTTTCTCTCATTAATTATGCTGTGCCAGAGCATTGTGGAGTTTTACTTTGTATTTTCTTTTTTTTTTCGCTCTGCTGCTGGAAAAGGAAGCGCTTTCCAGTTCGTTTAATTTCATTGCGGAGAGAATTTTCTGCGCGCACACAAAAAAACAACTGACCAATAAGCAACAACAACATCAACTATTGCCAGAATGCACTAGGAAGGCCGGCCAATCCCATTGTTGGGAAAAAGGAAACTGTTAATGATGATGATTACCATCGTCATTATCATTATCAGCACCGTCTCCGCCTTGCGTCGTCGTCGTCAATCGTTCTTGGCATTTTTTCCTAGCAAAGTACACTTCCAGCAACAATCAGCAAAAACAACCACAGCCCACAATAGCAACAACAACAACAGAAACAAGCAACAACAATGGCAGCGACGACGTCCTGTCGTCGATTTTGCTATTCTTCTTCCTTCTTCAGCTCCTCCTTCTGTGCCACTCAACATAAATTTGCATTCTATGGTAGTGAAGAATGTGAAGGGTATACACAGCAGTGATGCGATTTGTACATGCCGGAAATGAATGGAAAAATATACACAACCAGGGCAGAATAATTGGTTCATATATTCGATTCGTTTCACTACATAAATCCACAAAAATCAGATTTATCTGATGTGCAATTTGTATTTATTTCACTTGGCAGTTTATAATTATTATTTGCCTTCGCTTTAGTAGAGAGGGTATCCATGTTTCGTGGCGCTTTTTATTGCTGCCAGCTGTTTTCTGTTTGTTGTTGCAATTGTTTTTGCATTGGTTGCATCCCATCCCCATCCCCTTTTCCTGCTACTTCTGCCGCTTCTGCTGTTTTTTTTTGCGCTTTTAAGTTTGCGTTCCGCTTGAAAAAGTTCTGTTTCTGCGCTGCCCATATGCTGTTGTTGTTGCTATCGTTTGTTGTTGGTCACTTGCCCAGTTTGAGAGCCACTTGCCTGAGCCGGAGAGTAACTT
The DNA here is from genome assembly GCF_008121235.1 of Drosophila subobscura. Classification (NCBI taxonomy): domain Eukaryota; kingdom Metazoa; phylum Arthropoda; class Insecta; order Diptera; family Drosophilidae; genus Drosophila; species Drosophila subobscura. The sequence goes on along the minus strand of NC_048530.1, from coordinate 15,488,431 downwards.
CCTCGACTCTGCTGCTTGCTGCTTGTCTCTCTCTCTTTCACCCACCTGTCGACTGCGATCGTTGCGTTGTTGTAGCGCGCATGAAGAAATTAAACAAGGTGGTCTCGTCGCTTGCCGAACCGTCGGCCTTCGGTCAATTATTTTTCAGTGCGTGCATGCTTGTTGACGGCGCAGGAAACAATTGCTATTCAAATTTTGCAGCAAAAAAATTAGAAATTAAAAATCTACTAAAGCAAACCACTACCTTTAAGTAGTAACTTGTTGGGAAATCATTCCACTCTCTTTCTTTTCTATAAGCCCCATGCAATCTTAGGGTTGATCAGCACACTCTATTGCCGTTTTACTCACACTTACTAGGCAGAACCCTCCTACTCGCCTTTATAAACAGCATTGATTGTTGACTACTTTTTGCCGACGAGACCACCTCGTATAATTCCATCATGGTAGCGCGCTCGGGCGCTTGCTGGCTCGACTCTGCTCTCACTGTGTGGGATTTACAGTTCATTTCAAAAGCCCGCCATGCGACGTCGTCGGTCGGCCGCAGCGTCGCTTGTCCGTGTTCGTGGCCCGTTGCACGTTTATGCAATTCTTTGGTTTTAACGGTTGGATTTCTGAAATTCAAACTAAACGAATAAGCGAAAAAGAAAATACACAACTTATGTAGAAATTTTCTGTCATGCCAAGAAAAGTGCGCGTTTGTTGTTGTCATTTGTTTTTTTGGTACTATGTACAAATGTGCATCGTTTGTTGTTTTTTTTTGTTGGTGCCAAGAATGTGTTTTCTTGTGTGATTTCGTTTTTGGCTGTCAAGGCTGCGGTCAAGGAAATGCATTGCTTTAACAGTTTTATGGTCACTCTTCTGAATGAGAGAACAAAAGAGAGTGCACACACGCACACGGTGGTGGTGGTGTGCGTGTTCTATGCAGATTAAATTGCAGATAACGCCAGGGCCAATTTTTATTTGTTTGTATTTGCATGTGAGAGGCAAACACTTGTTGCTGTTCTTCTCTCTGTCTCTGCCTGTATTTTTCATTGTTTTTGTTAGGGGTGATTCTATGCGCTGTTGCTTCTTTTTGTTTTGCTGCGTTTGCTGCTTAGTTTCCCATGACGACGCCGACGCCGACGCGGACCTGCTGTTGCTGCTGCTTCTGCTGCAGGAAATGTCTTGACAGGCACACACACACAGGCGGAGAGGGAGAGACAGACTTATTCCCACAGCTCTGGCAAAGAGGGAAGAATGAGGAATAGAGTCGAGAAAGGAGAAGGAGTAACCCACAAGAAGTAGAAGAAGAATTGTTGTTGCATTTATATCTGACTTATCTTCTGGTGCCTGTCTCTGTCCCTTCTAATTAAGAGTCGCAGCCCTGCAGCTAATAAATCCATTTGGGTTTCCTGTTACCATGGACGGGGGCGGGATCCTAGATAAGAAGGGAGGGGCTAGGTATGTATCTGCCATGGCTGGGAAAAGGGAAGGGGAATTGATTGATTGGAACATTCTCTACCTAGGCAAAGTGATTATTTTTTTAACTTTGATCTTCGCGGTGCATCTATTAGAAGCATCTGAAAGCCATCTTAAATCGCCCTTGGATCTCCGCTGTAATTTTCATGTCCTATTTATTTGTAGGTGCGAGTTTCATAGAGGTTTTCCCTATGTTTTCCCCCATGTAGCTCTGGTACCCAATTCTTAAGCCTCCTCCGTCATGTCAGCCTTGATTCTGCTGTCGACGTCGGCGACTTTCACTTGAAAGGAATGCAACATGCAACACGCAAGCCAGCACCCCCTGAACCAGAAACAGAACCAGAAACAGAAACAGAACCAGAACCAGAGGGGGCTGCTCTACCAGTTGCACCTGAAGCTGTTAAGCTGAAGTGGAAGCAGTCTCTTTGGCGCGGTTCTTGTTCTGGCATTTGCAGCTCTCTGCGCTCTCTCTACGCTGTTGTTGGCCTTCACTCGCATATTTTGCCATCGATCTGTTGCTCGCTGTGACCTAGTGGGGTGTCCTATCGTTATTTTTCTCTAATTTTGGCTGAGATTTCTCTCTGCTCCGTGCTCGGTTCTCTGTTTATTTTCGCCCGTCGCCCGTTGTTGACTTTAATCTTATCGTCCTTTGCAGATAAAATAGCTTTCTGGTTACGGTTGCGGTCTGCGGCTACGGTTACGCTTTGTTTGTGTCTAAATTTGATAAAATATTTGCACCAGCAGTCAGCCAGGCACGAGTGTGTTTTTGTTAGTATTTTCTTTTTATTTTGATTGGTATTTGTGGGTGGGGTCGGGCGTTGTCGCTTGTGGTTTTTCCGCCCTATCTGAAGGCCGCAATCGGTAAAGCGGATTAGGTTTAATTTCCTGCGAATGTGATATGAATACTAACTGAATTAATGTGGGTACCATTCGGACCTGCAAAAATAAAATACAAATAATTTTAAGAAAAAAATGTGAAAATGAAACAGGAAAATTTATTGGAAACTGCCATTTTCCTCTTCTTTCAAACGAGAGACCGAGTCGCAGGGAGAAATAGAGAGAAACAAAGCATAAATACCAATAAATCCATGGTACGATCATTATCAACAAAAAAACCAATACCAAAATAAAAACAGAAACGAAACAAATACAGAAAAAACCAAACGAAATGAACAGTTAAATGCCGGCTTGTCTCAAACGACGATTATTCTTCCCTTTTTCTGTCTCTCTCAGTCTGTTGCTCTCCTTAGTCGTTGGCTAAACAACCGCAATCTCGTGCACCTCAAAGTGTCACCAAAGTAGCCAGCCCTCCCCCCAACCCACCCATCAACCTGCTGCTGCTGCTGCTGCTGCTGTAAACTTGTTTTCCGCGCACACAGAAGGCAAAGACCAGACAAGACGGGCAGAGCCAGCGGACAGTGCGGGGCAGTGCTGGACAGTGAGTGAAAGTGACAGTGAACTCAATTGACCTGAAACGAATGCGAATGCGAATACGAAACGAATGCGTTGAAGTTGCGCTGCGTTGTGCGGCGGCAGCGCACGTGTTGCAAGCTCTCTCACTCACTCTCTCACTGCATCTCTTTTGAAATCTTCACCTCCCACCTGACCCATTCAGATTGGTACATGAAGGTACCCTGGAGATCTCTGTTAGTTCCGAAACATTAACCCACCAGAGCAGCTCCCATTTGGCCCTGTCTCTCTCTGGCTTTTACTTTTCCGCCAAAACTTCTGCAAGGGATCTCCCACTCTCCCACTCTCTCTCTCTCTCTCTCCTCTTTCGCTGTCTCCCTGCACGCATTTCACGTGCAATTAAGCTCAATGGCCGTTTAAATCAATTAAAAATCTGTGTTACTCAATCACCACAACTCATTCACCGAAAAAAGCCTGCCTCTGCTCGTGCCCTGCGCACCCTCCCCGTGCATCGTGGCTTTGATTGAGGTTCAATCAACTTTTTGGCTGTCAAGACGCAAACCGGTTTAGTTTTTGGGCTTTCCGGCTTGCGGCCTCCCCTGTCCTCCTCCTTTTGTTGCTTTTTTTTTGGCAATTACGAAAGAAAAAACGGAAACGAATGCTCTGGCAGCCGAAACTTGCAGATACTCTTGCAGAGATGCAGAGATCTTTCGTTTGGGCAGGGTCTTTAATTCGTTGGAAATAGTTTATTCTCTGGTTACTGCCTCTCCGGAGGAACATGTTGCTCAAATCAGACTGTAGCATCCATTTGAAGGCTCAAGAAATTGCACAAAAATATTTGTTACTTATCCTACAATTGATATTGTCTTTGGCAGGGTATAAGTAGATATACATATAATCAGCTCGTAATGACTAGAGTACTCAGAGTGTATTCATTCACTGCTTGATTCATTGTATTCACTTTGCGTGCGCCACAGTGGCCTCCGTACAGTGTACAGTGTACATACAATAAGTGCAGTTTACGAGCTCTCCACAGCTCCGCGATGATCGGGGGAAAAGATGAGAAAGTTTTTCTCCCCTCTGGCGGCAGCAATTAATTTTTGGAATACGTAACAAACGCAGAAGGAAAAGCAAAAGCCAACAAACATTAAGTAAACAATTGAAAAGAGTCGCTGAGGGAGCGGGGGGAGAGAGCGAGTCCAAATGTCGGCAAAAAGTTTGCCCTGCCCGCCCTCGTTTCCCCATAATTTGTCAAGAAGCTGTCAAGTGCAGTTAGAGCTTACAGATATGCGTGAGACTCAATCAGGGGGAGCTAAAGAAAGTAAATAAAAGAAAATAGATATACATTTGTACATATTACGAGTACTCAGCAGCTTCAAACTGTTCTCCCAATAGCCAAAAAACTGTTTGCCAATGCTTCTCCAATGCTTCCCAAACTCCTTTGCTTTGTGCGTAATTACAGCTCGAAGAGAACTACTCCGAGTAGAACAACCGTACGATAATTAGCCAAAAAGCCAAGAGAAAAACAAAGCCAGATTGCAGGCAGAACAAAAAACAAAAGCAAAAGTTGATGAGCCGCAAGTAGAGCTGCGGTGTGGTGGCAAGGTGGCACGGTGGCGTTTGTTGTTGCTTGGGTTGGGTGGCAAGTTCGTTTCATTTGCTGCCTTTGATGGGTGTTAAAGGTCTACATGAAAGCGGTGTGTTTTGTGTAATTATGTGGGGAGGGCTTTCTTTGGCCATCAACCTGGAATGGAACTACGATTATTGCAGCAGTTGACAGGGGCTGGGGCAGGGGCACGGTGCAGTGAGTCGCTTAAGCACTTTTTATTGGATTTTCTCTTTTTTTTTTGTGCTCTTGTGAAATATTTGCTCGATTTTGTACAGAGAGTCTTCGCCAGTCCCATTGTTCAGCGCCCATCCACACATATGGGAAACTTCTCTAATGACATTTACCTGCACGTAAAGCGCTGATTCCCCTCCCATATCTATGCAATAGATATCGGCATCGAATCGTTTATCCATCGCATTGATAATAATTAAAGTGCTTAACGTGATTGTTGTGGGAGTGGGCAAGGAGGATAAAAGGCGACAGGCACACACATCTAGACACTCGACACTCGGATGATGACTCGAAACACTCGATTATTGGACATTAGAAAGCGTTCCAATTGACATTAATAGCCTTAAATGGCTCTGCATCTGTGACTGCATTTTCACTTTGGTTTTCCACCGACATTCTGCTGCGGCTGCGGCTGCGGCTGCCGGCTGTTTTCTTTTTTCTCTATGTATCTCTTGTTGACCATCTGTTGCCCTTAGCTTCTGTCCTCCCCCCACGCACACTCAACGTGTTTTTTGCAGCTGATTCCACAGACAAAGATCAACATTTCATTGGCCAAAAACAGACATTATCAATGGTTGTTGTTCCTACTGCTGCTGCTGCTGCTGCTGCTGCTGTTTGTTCAATTAGTTGCTAATTATTTGTGTAAATTGTTGGCATGCTCTTATTTTCCACCTTCTTTGCGTTAACGTTAATCACATGCAAAAAAAACAACTGCCATGGGGTTGGGGAAAAAGAGCGAGGAGGCGGGTATAGATTTTTCGAATGCCGAATGCCTCTCTCCTTTCACTTCTCACGGTTGCCCTCAGACGCGTGTCTACCGATAGAGAAAGAGAGGTAGAGACGGAGCAATGTTGTGCACACGCAAGTTTCGTGGATACATATTTGATTAACCTTTTCTTTTATATTTTATGTTTTACAGTCTACGGACATTATGCGGGTTTTTTCTCATTAGATGCAAAATTAAACGATTTTTTAGGGGTTTTTTGTTTTGTTTTGTTAAGGATTCAGCAGCAGATGTTGCTTTAAGTGAAAAATATTCCAAGAATTTGCTCCGAACTTAAACGATTTCTTTCTGGATGATTTGAGTAGTTTTTAGTTACGTTTTTAGCGATGGGCCGCTTGCTTATGGGAACTTAGTAAGCGAAGTCATAGTTCCACTCACCTGTGAACCTGTCCGTGAACTAATTCCGTCAATACATTTTATTTATTATTTCATTTTTTTTAAAATTTATTTTATTTTGATTTTCTTAGAATTTCTTTTATGCGCATTTTGTACGTTATCCGCGCAGGCGCGCACGGCCATCTTTTGTGCTTGTTGCCGTCTAACAATAATGTTTTTCAAATCAACAATGTACCACGCCTCCTCCCCCGCCCCACTAGCCCAACAGCGGCGGAGATTGTTGCACATTGTAGGCGGCTCTGCCCGCTCCATGCAATGTTTCTCCTTTTGCCACACTCCGTCCGTGGCATGCAACATGTAATTTGGCCTTTCTTTCCACCATTCCACCCTGCGCATGCTGTATGCACATTTCTGTGGCACGTTTGTGGCACTAGTCGCATTCCTCGCTCCCTTTCTCTCTGTCCCTCTTCCCCCTCCTATTGGAACCTCACGGCATCTCGTGGGTTGTTAAAGGCCGCCTGATTGCAAATTATGGCCAACCTCCGCTGTGTGTCGGAAAGCGGGGAAAAGCAGCTCCCAGGGCACACCACAAAGGAATCTCCAACTACATCTCCTCCTCCTTCTCCTTCTCCATCTCCATCTCCATCTCCTTCTATTCCTACTCGTACTCCTAGGTCTGGCAGCATCGTTTTGGGGGGGCGTGTCTCTCGAAAAGCTCTTTTCATATGGGATCCCATTTTATGCTAATTTACGAGTACTTTTCTTCCGCAGTGTGTATCTGTGTGTGTGGCGGTTTTTTAATTAATTTTTGTCCAAAAAGATCGGGGCTGGGGCTGGGGCTGGCTGCTCCTCGCATTAAATGCGATTAATATGCATGCGATAGGCTACGATAGCTGCTTGGATTTGGATTTAGAAACAGTTTTCGTAGGGTAATTTCAATGCAAGGAAGCATTTGTCATTTCTCATTTCATTTAATTCCACAATATTCCACAATTATTGCCACAAAGGAATTCCATTGAGCCTCCCTGTATACGCCACTAATTAGTGTTATAAGTGAATGAATGAATGAATGAATGAATCAATCAATCAATTAATGCCTCGTGCTGTTGCACTTTTTTCCACTCTCTCTGCATCGCTCTACACCGTTTTTCGCTCTCTTTTGCCTTTGGATTGACCTTCAAAATGTGTGGATTCTATCATTTCCATGTTTATTCGATTATTCCTGACATCCACTTGTTTCCACCTAGAAATTAACTTCGTTCCATATGTGAATGTTATTTTCGGCTTAATCAAATATTGAACTGCCCTTAAAAATTGTTTATTTCTGTTTTATTTGCACCATTTTTTGGGTGTACATTTTCTGCTCTCTTTTTATTTTCGTTGCTGCTATCTTGTGGGAGAGTCTTGAGTCTCTAGTAAATAAATCGCACTCGCTTCTCGTCTCTCAGTCAGTGTCTGTCCGTGTGGCTCTGAAGGGGATTTGGATTGCGTTCGGGATGGTCGACGCTCGTCCGCTTGCTCTCTCCCTCGCTCCCTCGCTGACTGCTTGCTCTGTCGCTTGTTGTCATGCCTCAGCGGTTTGCTGGCGCTTCAAAATTGTCTGCCTATTGTTGTTGCCTCGAAACCACTCCAGCCCCCACTTCCCCTGAACGTTGTATGTTTATTACAGGTGTGTCTACAGGTACTGTAGCTCTGTGCACTGCTCACACGGGCAGGCGTCGTCGTCGCTCAGGTGCATAATCAAATGAAAACTTTTTGTGCGAAATGAGTTCAGCTTTGTTGCCTGCCTGGCTGCCTGGCTGCCTGTCTGCCTGTCTGCCACTTGTGCTGCTGTAACTGCCTTTCTGTGTACGTTTGTCAGTTGATTTACATCTGTGTACACTCGCACCACTCGCACACTCCACTCTACTCTGCAAAGCATATTTCGTTTTAATTTTATAAAAATCAACTTGAGAGTTACATTTGGAGGCGACAACGAAGTGGCTACACACTGCAACAGCTAAAGTGGTCACCATTTCACTTCAAAATGGTTTTGAAATTGCATTCTGTTTGTTTTTGGTAATAATTTACTTTGTTCTTGAATATTCTTGGGCAGCCAGGGAAGCAGGGGCATGTCCCATAGTCATATTCACTCTCCTTCTGTAAGGGTACATGCAAACATATGCCACATGCCACCGACATGCACCCGACATATCTCTTGTAATTTTATGCAAACAAAAAAATAAAATAAAAATTCAATCAAAATATTGTACATACATTTTTGTTTTGTGGCCATGCAACGAGCGTGTAGCAAGCCGGAATAATCACCAGCAAAAGTGCAGTTGGCTTATGGAGTGTTAAAGGTTCTAGAACCACTGAACCGGTTGCCTATTCATGCCGAGATTATGAAAATAGTGCACCAAATTGCAAATGCCTTTTCCGTAGAACATATCTTTCTGCATGTGTGCATAACTGTTGATTACACTGGACTGGACAGCACAGATCAGACCATTCACTTGTTGCTGCAAGTATTTGTGTGGCATTGACGTGTCTTGTCTATTGGCTTTAAGATAACTTAATCAGAATATGCTTCACATATTCTTCCCAGCGATTCTTTAATTGTTGTTCCTAATTTTGTTGGTTTTTGATGGTTTCTGCTTATTCTAGGGCATTCTCTTTGGCAAAATTCGCTTGTGCGTGTCGAGTAGATTCGGGAAAAATGCTGCTGCAGCCATGGGCGACGATGCGTTAGTTCGGCAATGAGGATTGTTTGTTTTTTGTGGAATTCTTTTCATTGTATTGAAGGAAAAAAGATGAAGAGAGAAATGATCTCGATATCTAAGCCCCTGCAGCAACTGCGACTGGAATTCAAACAATGCAAGAGAAAAACACAGAGACAGACAGAGAGACAAAATGTGCTGATAAAGTGCTTTTGCTGACTGACATCCCAATGCCGTGTTCTTGGTGGCAGAAGTTTCCGTGTGTGCGACTGCATTTGCCTTGGAGCGGAAAGAGCAGAGCGGGCGGCGTAAGCAGTCGAAATTGATAAGCGACTCTCTTGGCATTGCATCATCGATAAGAAAAAGTCAACAACAAACGATAAGCGACACAAAAGAGTGACTAAAAAGAAAGATAGAGACAGCGACAGAGACAGAGCAAGTGAGAGGGAGTGATTCATAACGAAGTTTGTTCGACACCTTTGCAGGGAAACCCAACGGTGAAAAGTTCCTCTTTCAATGCAGCCCAAATCATTCATCCTACAACGTCATGACATCAGTAGAAACGAACCAATTGTGAGAATCGAACGCGAATTTGTGACAAAAACTAAAACAATAACAAAAACTAACCGACAGCGATTAAGAAACAACGAAAATAAACAATTAAAAGTGTGCTAAAACCAAAATTCGAAACAAAAACGAGCAAAAGTAAACCAAAGATAAACGAAAGATCGAAGCGACGCAAATCGAATCGAAACGGAGTGCCAGTGGCAGTGGACATTGAAGACTTGAAGCATGTTTGACGTTCCGCCCAAGTGCCCGGCGTTGGCCAATAAATTGGGCGGACTCTTCGGCTGGCGACACACCTACAAGGTGGCGGCCAAGCACGAGGGCATACCGCACGGTCACCTGCACAAGTCCTACTCCCTCACCCTGCCCAAGCGACCACCATCGCCGTCGGCCTATTCGTGTGTGAAGGTAAAGATAACATGTCTCCCGTCCCCTCCTCTCTCCATATCAAATATGTATCAGATGATGATGATCAGATCATCATTGTCATCTGCTTATGCCAGATGCAGATCCGTCGCGTTGCGTCGCGACGCGTCGCATCGCGTCCCACACGCTTGAGTTGAGGGGCGACGGCGGCAGTGCCACTTGTTAGCCATGCCACGCCCACATTATGTTTTCAATCTTTCGACTGATATATGAGAACGTGACGATTGTCCGGCTATCTGTCTGTCCTCTTACGGTGTGATCATTGGCTCATAATTTTTAGTGACAAATGACCACATCAAGAATTATAATCAGCGCGCGCGGATGTTAGTGGCAGTGGGTCCCATTGGCTAAGAAAGTGATTAAAAAAAGCGAAGCTTAAAAGAGAAGCCACAAGAAACGCGATGATTGAGATGGAAGTATTATGTGCAGCTGAGAGCAGCTCGAATTAAGGCTGGAATTTCTTTGATATAAATCTTGGGAATCTTACCCCAAATATATCCCAAGAAGCTCATAAGCCCTGCTGCACGTTAGAGACTTTATTTATTTTTGAAATGAAAGCTTATTGTACGATTGTAGTTTGACCAAAAGTAAGATTTAGTTCTAAAACGTAAAGTATTTTTAAAATAATATAAACAAAAAACCTCCAAGTTCGGGCTCATCATTTCGTAGCACTTTCTGTTCTCTTTTTTGCAACCTCTGTGAAATTATTTTCTTTCATATATGAACAAGAAATTGCGCTGCTTTTTCCATTGATTTTTGCCACAAAAAAAGCGATCAAGTGTAACCACGTAGATTCTGGTTGATTCTATCACCAAAATGTGATCCTTTTTTGACCCATTGTAGCGCAGGCATTTGCAAACTGCATTCCTGTTGCTGTCGCGAAACTTGAACTCCCCAAAAAAACAAAATCGATAGAATGTTTGAGCGCGCTCTTTGACCCACAAAACGAGCAACCAGCAACCGACCAACAAAAACCCAAAAGAAGAAAATTAAAACAGAAACGCGAAACGCGAAATAAAATAAAAAACTAAAAGTAAAAAGAGAGAGAGAGAGAGAGAAACAATAAAAACAATAGAAATAGCTTAAAATGATTGCGCCAAGTTGACGTTCCAGTTCTTCAGTTTAGCGCGGGGGTAGGAGGAGGAGGCGGAGACGCTCTGCCGCTGCTCTGCTTTGCTGCCAGAGAGACAGCGACAGAGCCGCCAGTCTCTCCGTCTCTCTGTTCACCACCAACGCTTTTGACTGGTTTCCATGGCATGATGCAATTCCTTTTGTTTTTGTTTTTGTTTCTGCTTTTTTCGGCATTCGGCATTTGGCATTTGTTGTGGCATCCATTGGAATGCCAAAAGCGAGCTGCACACGAACCACGCACACGTCGGTATGGAATGGAATGGAATGGAACACAGTGCCGCTGATTGCAATTTGGGCCGCGGAGGTCGTCCCGTTTCGAGTGTCGTTTCGAGTAGGGAGTTCAAGTTGAAACCGCGTGGGCCGCTGGAACAGATCACAGTCTGTTGATGCGGAAACGCATGGAATGAATGAATGAATGAAAGAATGAAAGATGGAGCCTGTGCCTAGCCATTCAACTGTCTGTCTGCATGTTGGGCAACCTGCAGCTTGCTCTCTGATCTTGATGGGGAAATGGTTGCAAAAGCTGAACTGAACCGAACCGAACTGAAGCAGCAGCTCCGAGCTGAGCCTATGCCATGGGTTGCCTTTCATTCCCTTCAATTGCCAGCCAAAGACACAGCCACAGACGCTGCTCCGAAGTGATTTGTCCAAAATTCGAATCTAAACTAATTCCAAAATGTTCTTTTTGCTTTACAGCCGGACTCATGGGTGACGGTGACGCATCTGCAGACGCAATCCGGCATCCTGGATCCGGATGATTGTGTGCGTGATGTGGCCGATGATCGGGAACAGATACTCGCACACTTTGAAGATCCCGGACCAGATCCGGGTGTGGCGCAGGGCGGCGGTGACGGTGCCTCTGGCAGCTCATCGGTGGGCACCGGCTCGCCGGACATCTTTCGCGATCCCACAAACACAGAGGCACCCACACGGGACCTGTCCACGCCCCACATTGAGGTGACGAGCACCACCTCGGGCCCGATGGCCGGCCTGGGCGTTGGCCTGATGGTGCGCCGCAGCAGCGATCCCAATCTGCTGGCCTCGCTCAAGGCGGAGGGCAGCAACAAGCGTTGGTCGGCGGCGGCTCCACACTACGCGGGCGGCGACTCGCCCGAGCGTCTGCTGATCGACAAGGCCGGTGGGCAGCTGTCGCCGCAATGGGAGGAGGAGGATGATGTCGCCAGCCAGCAGCAGCTCAAGGAGCAGCTCTTGCTGCAACAGCAGCAGCCGCCAGCGGCCGCTCATCAGCCATTCGCTCGGTCCGGCCGCCTGTCCATGCAGTTCCTGGGCGATGGCAACGGCTACAAGTGGATGGAGGCGGCCGAGAAGCTGCAGCATCAGAACCAGCACCAGAACCAGAATCAGAATCACCATTCCAGCCATCGTTCCGAGCTGAACTCGGGACAGTCCTCGCTGCAGTCGTCGCTGCCGAACAGCGCCTACTCGAGCAAGTCCCTGCCGCGGGAGAGCAAGCGGAAGGAGCCGCTGGGGCAGGCGTACGAGTCGATACGCGAGAAAGACGGCGAGATGCTGCTGATCATCAACGAGTACGGCAGTCCGCTGGGCCTCACGGCCATGCCGGACAAGGAGCACGGCGGCGGACTCCTTGTCCAGCACGTGGAGCCCGGCAGTCGCGCCGAACGCGGTCGACTGCGGCGCGAGGATCGCATCCTCGAGATCAACGGCATCAAGCTGATCGGCCTCAGCGAGTCGCAGGTCCAGGAGCACCTTCGACGCGCCCTCGAGTGCTCCGAGCTGCGGGTGCGCGTCCTGCGCGGCGACCAGCAGCAGCGCCAGCAGCGTCGCGACTCCAAGGTGGCCGAAATGGTCGAAGTGGCCACCGTTTCGCCCACACGCAAGCCGCACGCCGCGCCCGTGGGCACCTCGCTGCAGGTGGCCAACACCCGCAAGCTGGGCCGCAAAATCGAAATTCTACTCAAGAAGGGACCCAACGGCCTGGGCTTCTCGGTGACGACGCGCGACAATCCCGCCGGCGGCCACTGTCCCATTTACATCAAGAATATACTGCCACGCGGTGCGGCCATTGAGGATGGTCGCCTCAAGCCCGGCGATCGGCTGCTCGAGGTCGATGGCACACCGATGACGGGCAAGACCCAAACCGATGTGGTGGCCATACTCAGGGGCATGCAGGCGGGCGCCACCGTCCGCATAGTTGTCTCACGTCAGCAGGAGTTGGCCGAGCAGACAGATCAGGCAGCAGCAGCAGCGGCAGCAGCAGCGGCACAGGCAGAAAAGGCGCCCGCTTTGGTCTCTGTGGCAGCTACCGCGGCACCTGCGGCAACCATTCAGGTGCAGAAATCAAGCAGCGCCCGTTCGCTGTTCCAGCAGCAGCAACTGCAGCAGCAGCAGCTCCTCAACGAATCTCAGCATTTCATCGATGCGGGCAGCGAGTCGGCAGCCTCAAATGTAAGTTGAAAAATTGATAAATGCCATTTGCAATTCCCATTCTGATTGCCGAATGTTTCCTTGTGCACCCCACAGGACAGCCTGCCGCCGAGCAGCAACAGCTGGAATACACGCGAGGAGCTCACGCTGCACATTCCCGTGCACGACACAGAGAAGGCTGGCCTGGGGGTGAGCGTAAAGGGCAAGACATGCTCCAATCTGAATGCCTCCAGCTCGAGTGGCAGCGGCAGCGGCAGTGGCAGCGGCAGCGGCACTGGACTGATGAAACATGACGGAGACTTGGGCATATTCGTGAAGAGCGTTATCCATGGCGGTGCTGCGTCACGTGATGGACGTCTGCGGATGAACGATCAGCTGCTGAGCGTCAATGGAGTGTCGCTGCGCGGCCAGAACAATGCCGAGGCCATGGAGACGCTGCGGCGTGCGATGGTGAATACGCCGGGCAAGCATCCGGGCACCATAACGCTGCTGGTGGGCAGAAAGATTCAGCGCTCGGCCAGCTCCAGCGACATACTGGACCAGGGACAGAGCCAAAGTCACAATCACAGCCATAGCAACAGCAGCGGCAGCAACAGCGGCGGCCACAACAACAGCAGCTCCAATGCCAGCGACAATTCGGGTGCCACAGTCATTTATTTGAGTCCCGAGAAGCGGGAACAGCGCTGCAATGGCAATGGTGTGGGTGTGGGAGTGGGAGGCGGAGGAGGAGGCGCAGCCAGCAATGAAATGAACAGGTGAGACATGGCAGTGGGAGAGCCTTCAAGGAAAACCCTTCAATGATTCTGTTTTTATTGTGTAGATGGAGCAATCCCGTTTTGGATCGTCTAACCGGTGGCATTTGCTCCACAAACACGTCACAGCAGCAGCAGCAGCCCACACAGCAGTCGCAGCATTCGCAGCAGCTGCAGCCACAGCGTCGCCTGCCCCCAACACCAATCTGCAGCAATGCGGCACTGCGCAACGAGAGCTACTACATGGCCACCAATGACAACTGGTCGCCGGCACAGCTGCATTTGCTCACGGGACATGGCGGCAATACGGCGCTGCTCATCGAGGACGATGCCGAGCCAATGTCACCGTAAGTCAACCACAGAAAACTTCCTCCTCAAAGCTCATTGCTTGATTCCTTTTATGCAATTGTAGAACCCTGCCGGCGCGGCCTCATGACGGGCAACACTGCGTTCCGAGCAGCGTCAACGCAGCGCAGACAAAGGCCGCAGTGCCAGTGGCCGTGGCAGTCACCGTGCCGGGCACGCCATCGAGCAGCAGCACCTTCGATGCCACCTACTCGTCTCAGCTCAGTTTGGAGACAAACTCGGGCGTGGAGCACTTCTCGCGCGATGCCCTGGGACGTCGCAGCATCTCGGAGAAGCATCATGCGGCGCTGGATGCCCGCGAGACGGGCACCTATCAGCGCAACAAGAAGCTGCGCGAGGAGCGGGAGCGCGAGCGTCGCATTCAGCTGACCAAGTCGGCCGTCTTTGGTGGCTCCATTGAGTCGCTGACGACGCGCATTGCCAATGCCAACGCACAGCTGGCGGGCTACAGGCACGCCAAGACCGCGTCCAGCATTGAGCAGCGCGAATCGATGCAGCAGCAGCTGGCAGCGGCCGAGGCCGAGGCCCGGGATCAGCTGGGGGATCTGGGACCCTCGCTGGGCATGAAGAAGTCCTCGTCGCTGGAGTCGCTCCAGACCATGGTGCAGGAGCTGCAAATGTCCGATGAGCCGCGTGGCCATCAGGCGCTGCGTGCCCCGCGCGGTCGTGGCCGGGAGGACAGTCTGCGGGCGGCTGTGGTCCACGAGCCAGACGCAAACAGTGAGTGGGCAAACGCTCGTCGCGAGTCGCAACTTAATTTTTGTATTACTTTCTGCAGAGCCCCGCAAGACATGGCTGCTGGAGGATGGCGATCACGAGGGTGGCTTCGCCTCGCAGCGGAATGGACCCTTCCAGAGTTCCCTGAACGATGGCAAGCACGGCAGCAAGTCGTCGCGGGCCAAGAAGCCGAGCATTCTGCGCGGCATTGGGCACATGTTCCGCTTTGGCAAGAACCGCAAGGATGGTGTGGTGCCCGTGGACACGTACAGTGCTGTGGCCATCTCGCCGCCCTCCTCGGTGGTGTCTTCGTCGCCACAGCAGCAACAGCAGCAGCAGCTACAGCAGCAGCAGCAACAGCAACAGCAGCTACAGCAGCAGCAACAGCAGCAGATACCTGCCGCTGCTTTGGCCGCATTGGAGAGGAATGGAAAGCCACCAGCATACCAGCAACCGCCGCCACTGCCAGCACCAAATGGTGTGGGTGTAGGTGGTGGCGGGGCAGGTGCATCTGCAGCGAATGGTGGCATACATCAGAATGATATATTCAATCATCGTTATCAGCATTATGCCAACTACGAGGATCTGCATCAGCATCAACAGCAGCAACAGCAACTGCAGCAGCAGCAGCCACAGCATCATCAAATAAGGTGAGAGATGGGGCAGCAGCCACATGCTATTTGTATATGTTAATCCCACCCCCACACACACATTAACCATGAAGCCATGACTAACATTATTAACAAACAAATCTCAATCTTTGTGTCTTCTTGTCTTGTGTCTGTCTCTCGCTCTCTCTCTGTCTATTTCACTGTCTAATCCGTGCATCAAACACTCACTCACACACTTACAACACCTCATCTAACAACACGCTTACCAACACTGGTTGTGGCCTGCAGCAGCACAAGCCTACACGAAGCAGAAGCAACTGCCGAGACGCTGTCGGAGTCAACGCTCGAATGCATGCGACAGCAGGTGATTCGTCAGCGCATCAAGGTGGAGGCGGAAAGGTAACACACACACACACACACATACACACAAGCGCACACATATGCACATTATTTAAGGAACAAAAGGAACAAAATGAAAGTAGAATTGCCCTCGAAATTGCCCAATTTGGCACTAACTTAATGGTTTTCGGGTTTCATTGTCTTTGGATCTTTGTAGATTTGTTGTTTGCCTTCTTGTTTGGTATCATTTTATCATACTGAAACGCTTGTCTTTGCTTTCCCGCTGCAGTCGCCGCCATCAGCATTACCATTCGCAGCGCAGCGCCCGGTCGCAGGACATTAGCATGCACTCGAGCAGCTCCTCATCGCATCACCAGCATCCGCAGGGACAGACGGGCCAGGGTCACACGAATGGCGGTGTCATTCGTCCACTGAGCAGCTACTACGAGTACGAGACGGTGCAGCAGCAGCGTGTGGGCAGCATCAAGCACAGCCACAACCACAGCAGTCACAATGGAGGAGGCAGCAGCAGTGCCAATGTCAGCGGATCCTCGGCGTCGCCCATCAATGTGCCGCACTGGAAGGCGGCCGCACTCAACGGCTACTCACCGGCCAGCCTGAACAGCAGCTCGCGTAGCCGTGGACCCTTTGTTACCCAAGTGACCATAAGGGAGCAGAGCGTTATGCCATCCCAGCTGCAACAGCAGCAGCAGCAGCAGCCCACCTACCAGACCGTGCAGAAGATGGGCGCACAGTCACAGTATGGCAGCAGTGCTGGCTCCCAGCCGCATGCCTCGAAAGTGTGACTATAGGTGCTGGCGCATGCGCGCGCCACACGGGATGTGCTCGTGGAGGATCATCAGCAGCAGCAGCAGCAGCAGCAGCAGCAGCAGCAGCAGCAGCAGCAGCAGCAGCAGCAGCCGCTGGAGCTAAGCGAGGTCAGCGAGGTAGAAATCTTCTACTACGCCACCGAATGCTGAGAATGCAAATCCTACACTGAACATCTTGCCTCGCTTCCGCATGGAAGTGACGCTTTGTGTGACGCTGGCAGCCGGCAACAAACAGAAATTAGAGATTTATTTTTTACGCAAAACGATTCGAGTTGAGAGGGTTGGAATTTTTCGAAAAAATGTCCACATTTTGTACACAAAGACACACCCATACAAACACATGAAAACATGCCTACACACACATGCATACATACATCTTGTATTAACTTTAATTTAAGTTCATTTATTAGCTATGAAAAGTAGCAACTACCATTTTAAAGCGGCGACAAGTCGCTGCTCATTTGGTGACCAGAACTTTCGATTGTATTCATCTATTTCTAATGTCTAAGTCAAAATGCCTTTGTACATAATTAGGTATATGCCAGAAGCCAGCAACAGAAAAGAAAACCCCACACAACTTAAGATTCCAAGTACCATTACTCCTTCATTACTTAATTTAAAATTATGAATACTTTTTTTTTGTTTCTTCGTCTTTGTTGTATATAGAGAACTTTCGTTTGTTTTTTTTGTTAGCTTTAAAGCGGACGCCATTTTGTGTGCAAAAAGTTAGGAATTTTGCAAAAAAGTTACAAGAAAAGTTAAACTTAAAGAAAACCCTCACACACACATAAACACACATAAGCAGTACATATATTGTATACCATATCCATTTATATATAGAATATTACTATTTTTTTTTGTGTATCTAAGAACAAAGCCGAAGCTTTGGCAAATTTTGTGCAGCCGACTTTCGGTTACCGGGGGTCTCTAAAAGACATGCAGCTTCATTTAGTTTATACGTAATAATTATAATAAAATATATACACTTGTAGTACATAGCATATAAGCGTATTATACATATAAATTATAGAGCAGTAGCCTAGAAATTTATTTTGTGTACCCTGTAAGTAATTTGTAAATTTGCGGCACCGAATTGCGAATTAAAAGTTAACAATTTCCCATAAACAATAATCGCACATTGAATGCTCGTTCTCAACGCTGAATGATTCTAGTCTTGATGTTTGGCACTGCCGGGGGCCGTCGTGCTGGGTGCTTGCTGCTCTTTATGGGTCCCTCCTCCTCATCATCGTCGTCGTCTTCCTGTTTTGCTGGCGGGGCACGCTTCTTCTTGACTGTCTTTAGTTTGCGTTTCTTTTTGGGTGTTGGAGCTGCAACTGGCAGTGGTGCTGGCGGCTCCATCTTCTTCACGACGGGCGCAAGCACCGTGAAGTTTGTGAGTCGACTTGGATCGGGCGACTTGTCCCAGTGATCACTTAACGGATGGAAGATTAGTTGGGATGGATCAATGGGGACCACTACTCACTCGGGCATGCCACTGGGTGGCATCACCACGTCCAGCACATTGTCTATCAGTCGAGACTTGAGCATGCGATCGTTCGGTGTGGTCGCGTGCATCGATGGCGAGCTGTTGATCTCAATCAGCCAGGGCTTCAGATTGCTGTCGATGATGATGTCATAGCCATAGACCTCAAAGCAGTGCCGATCGTTGGACATCACTGGGGCCACAGCGTCCAGCGAGTGCCGAATTGTCTCGCAGATGCGTGCCCAGAGAATTGTAGAAACGTTACCGCCCCTCAGGCTATCCAAGTAGAGCCAAAGATTCTGCACAGGCCACTTGCCGCCATGCGTCGAATTGTACACTTTCTGTGGGTGAAAAATACTTCAATTGGTGACCCCGAATTTGCCTGTGGTCGTGTCTTACGTTTGTCTTTTGTATGCTAACATTGGTCAGATGCATGAACACGTTGTTAATGTCAGTGTGGTCATACCTTTCCGTGCAAAAGCGACAGAAACCCTCGTTGTAGAGGTAGGCCTTTAACGGGTTGAACGTGGTCACCAGCACGAACAGCCGCAGATCGAACTTCTTGCCACCGATGAGCAGGGGATTATCGATGTACCTGGAGATGACACTTATGTTGCGGCTCAGCAGTGGATAGAAGTGTCGCGCCTCCTGGGCGTACTTCTTCAGCTTGGACAGTTTGTTGACCAGAAAAATGCCATTGCCCTGCGACTTGCTGCAGGGCTTCACGATCCACGTGCTGGCCGGATTCTTGTGGAACTCCTCCACAAACAGATTGTAGTCGGTGGGCAGGACAAAGGTCATGGGTACAATATCCAGAT
The DNA here is from genome assembly GCF_008121235.1 of Drosophila subobscura. NCBI lineage: Eukaryota > Metazoa > Arthropoda > Insecta > Diptera > Drosophilidae > Drosophila > Drosophila subobscura. Next base: position 15,469,458 of record NC_048530.1, on the reverse strand, counting down.
GCAGGTAGCGTGTACCCCCAATGCCCAGCTCCAGCCCAGCATGGGTCTGGGCCAACGGATCGCCTTGGCGCTCCAGATCCTTGCGATAGCGCTTTATGTTCTTGATCAGCAGATCCTTGCGCGAGAGCTCCATCGAGTTGGGAAAGTGATTAATGATTCTGTGTAGAGAATAGCCATTGCGGCAGCTCAATGAGGTGCTCAGACTTCACTTACTGATCCGGTCGCATGCGATAGGGCTGATCGATGCCAAAGATGTAGCGACACGTTTGGGTGCAGGCCCAGTAAAAGTTCCAATTCCCTTTGATTGAGGGCACCTGCTGCCAGCCACGTTTCTCAAAGTTGCATGTGAGTGTCGACTTGGCACCATCCGTGCTATAGAGCAAACATTTCTCCGTCTCCGGTGACTCCAAACGCTTTCTGCTACGCGCCGAGGGCCTGGACACGCTGCGCTCCACGATCTGATCATCGTACTGGCGCTTGAGCTTCTTCATTGGAATCAGATAGAACTACCAAAGATACTGTTTGGAATTTAGATATAACTACGGATTTTTAACAGTCGATTTGTGTTGAGTTTTGAGCTCTAGCCTGAGTGATCTCTACTTTTAGTAGGGTTCAGAATTGCAAGGCAGGAGAACCAAAGATCTTTCCAGGCTTTTCTTTGTAGAATCAATTATGAGGCAGCTGAGTTCCGCTTTTGCAGGTTGTGCACAACGACAATCAAATGTCTCTTTGTCGCTGGATGATAATGATAATCTTCTAGAACTGTTTTGCCCATTGCCATTGCACAAACGCTGATCATGCCACAAGTTGCTTGGCTCATGTGAAATCGAAAGTGTTAATTCCCTTGAACTTGCAATGTTGACACACACACAATAGTCTCATTCTGTGGATGATCGCATTTCGGGGTTTTTAAGCCCATCTTCGGTGGGTTCTATGTGGAGATGGACACCTCACAGCGAACAACCGCAGCTGGGTAAATTGACTTTGACATAAATATATATTTGTGACAGCCTTCTGCCTGCCTAGGGCCGGACTCTTGGCCCATTGAGCAATTTCACACGTTGGTAATCGCTGCCCCAGAACAGTCGTTGACCATTGTCCAGCGGCCTGGCGTGGCGCACTATAAATGCCCAGTGCCGGTCACCAGAGTTCAACAGTCAGCGAGTTGGTGGTGGTCAGTCGTGGTCACAGCAAATTTTGTGGATTAGCTCAGTAATCGCATCATCATGAAGTTCTACAGCGGCAGCAGCTCCAGCATTGTGCTCCTTGTGGTCTTGACGGTCACACTCCTCGCACCCGGAGAGGCAACCTTTGGCAAGCTGAATCTACTGCTGGGCGGCGCCAGTTCGGGCGTCGGCTCTGGTTATGGATACGGATCGGGATATGGCTCTGGCTATGGCTCCGGCTATGGCTCCGGCTATGGGTATGGCTCTGGTTATGGCTCCGGCTATGGCTATGGCGGCGGCGAGAACGTAGTCAAGGTGATCAAGGTGTCGGTGTTGCCAGGCGGTGGCGGCTATTCAGGAGGCTATGGCGGCGGCTACGGCGGCGGTTACGGCGGCGGTTACGGCGGAGGCTACGGCGGAGGCTATGGATCCGGCTATGGTGGCGGCTATAGCAGCGGCTTTGTTGGCGCCGCTCCGGCCATTTCCACATCTGCCGTGGTCACACCAGTGGTCACCTCAGTGTCCACACCCGTGGCTAGTCCCATACTGACTGGCGGCGCTGGCTATGTCGGCGGCTATGGCGGCGGTTTGAGCAGCTTTGGCGGCGGACTGGGCGGCTTTGGAGCTGGATTGGGTGGCTTCGGAGGTGGTCTTGGCGGTGGTCTGGGCGGTGGTCTCGGAGGTGGTGCCCTGCCCGCTTCTTATGGCTTTGGCAGCGGCTATGGCGCTGGCGGTGGCTTTGGCCTGGGCTTTGGTGCCCCACCACCACCCCTCGGCCTGGCATCAGGCCTGTGCTAGACGCAAAAACGAACGAATTACAGTTAACTTCGCTTCTCTTCCTTTTTTTTTTGTCCAAATATCTTATAAAAAATGTTTAAGAATGTTTAATTAATGAATTTAATAAATAAAATGTTAAAATATATTGAAAAAAGTCTGTTTTTTATTTATTGCAGCATATAAACATAATTCTTGGATGGTTCTTTGGCTGTTCTCGAAGGTTTTCAGACGCCCGAAAGCGTGCTACAGCTGCAGTTCCATGTGGCAGTGGCAAGAAAAACCCATTCTCTCGTTGTGTAATATTTGTCTGTTGCAATTCAACGCTTTGACAACTACCAAATGAAAATTTCGCACCTAATTGAAGACCCAACGCCCATAGAATGGTTGACCTTCATGTGGGGGTTTCTGAATGAAATCGAGAGTTAAGTTGAGTTGAGTTGAGTGCTGGGCCCGGCATTCAGTTGCCTGTTTACGCATTCAGTTAGCTCTCTGTCTCTCTCTGCTCCTCCCACTCTGCTTCTCACTCTATCCCTCTTCCTCTCCGCCCCTCACTGCTTCCCACTAAGCACCTCACTCTGTTCCTCTCACTCTGCGCTCTCTCTGCTTCTCTCGTTCTGCTCCTCTCTAAGCTCCTCTCTCTCTTTGTGCTACCCACCCTCTGCGCTCTCTCTCTCTCTCTGCGGTGCAGATCGTGTGGCTAGCCGAACAATATCTACTGCTAATGGTGATCAAGTGCCAAAAACCAAAAGCAAAGCCAAAGCCAAAGTCAAAGTCACAAAAGCCAAGCCCAAAAAAACGTATGGGCCAAGAATGCTGTACACGCTTTGGGTGTAAATTGATTTTGCTGGACCAGCTCCAGCTTCAGCTTCAGCTTCCCAATCGCTGCCACCAGCCGCAGACTGAAATGCGAAACCAAAAAGTACAAACAACAAAAATTAGGCAGAAAATCTGTGGCTTTGAGTCGATGGTCTTAATACCCTTACACATGGGTTGAGAGTTTTGACAATAAACAGAAAGTTGAGCATCGAACTGAGGGGTTAGCTTGTAAGTATATAAAGTTAGGGATAAATGCGAGAATGAGTTCAGGTCAGAATTATATTCTGAGTGTTGCACACACATCTGCTTCAAATCAAAATACCCCACTGTATCGGGAGATAAGAAAAACCCACAAAAATCTGTAAATGGGAATGTGTAAATTGGCTATGATTTAATATTTGCCATGTTTAGCCAAAAAGAGCTAAAGGAGGAGAGGCACAGGCAGAGGCAGCGGCAGTGGCAGAGGCAGCGGCAGCGGCAGCGGCAGAGAACGTGGTGGAAAAGTAGACAGAGAAATTAGTTACGGGGTACAGTACAGCTCAGAACTATTTTGGCATTTCAATGAGTGTCTAAAGATTTAACAGACAACAAAAATTAATAAGGAAAAGCTACTTTGGGAAGGGCTAAAAGTGTACTCCACGCAATCAACTTCAACTCAATTCAATTGCAAATATAAACTCTAGAATACGCCCCCAACCACACATAAAAGTTGGATGTTAAAAAGGGAATTTTTATGTTGCCACCACACCCCGCCCGGATCTACATGCGGACACATGGATAACCTGTTGCTAAATTATGGAAATGGCTTAGCACATTTTGCACAGAATTCAGGAAAAGCTTTTGTGCGGTGTTCTGTTGGTTGGTGACCTAATTTGCATAACAGTCTAGATAAATAGCGAAGCAAAGCAAAAGCAAAGCAAAGGCATGATTTACATTTACATTTACATTTGTAATATTTGATCTTAAATGGAAATAAACATACTTGAGACGTGGCCAGCGTGGACAAGTTTCTGAGCGTCACACACTGGGATGAAGCTCGGCTCGGATCGCATCTGTTCGTTGCGCTTCGGTTCGGCGTTCGGTGTACGGACTTAGGGTTGGGCGTGCTTTGGCGTAGCGTTGGCTAGGCTGTCGTTGTCCCCGTATCCCATCGCCCCCACCCCCAACCCCTTTGACTACGTGTGGCCATGCACAAGATTTCAGTGACTGAATGAGTGACAAAGACAATACAATGGCCACGCACATGGTCTAGCGGGTGCACTGAGAGAAATTGAGTAGCGGATATGCAGAGCAGTGTTGTCGGACTCAGAAAATCAAAACTCAGCATTTATAACTTTAGGTATTTAACTTAACTTATAGGTAAAAATAGCAAGGAAACACTTTACAATTTAAACAAATTTTATGTGAATTTCTACTTCTGTACTTAATTATTTAATGTGAAAAGAAACACAAATTCAGAAATTAAAATCAATTAACATTCCATACAAAAATATATGTTCAAAATGTACAAAATATTTTTAGTTTTTGGCATATTTCTTCAAATATATTCTTGCCTCAAAATAAGCGCAGATGCTCTTTGTGATGCTCTCCATTTTATTGATAAGCCACACTCAATCTTCTCTCAGTGTATTATTTTGTTTGGGGAATTACCTGCGCTTCTTGCGAATCCGTGCCGGCAACCAAAAGTTGGCTGCCCATTTTATTTTTGTTGCTGTTGTATTTCCACGCTAAGATTGTTTGCCCAGAGATGCGAGCAAAATATCTCACTTGATGGTTAAGTAGTTGAGGTGACAGACAGGCGGACAGATGAACCGTGGGACAGGCAGGTACAGCCCAATGGATGGATGGATGGGATGGATGGTGCCAGTGGCCGGTGCTGGCGGATATGTGAGCTGTGAGATGAGTGTTGCTGCCCCGCCCATGTTTTTTGTTGGTCTCTGCTTGGCTGGGCTTATAAGTAACTATTTATGAATTAAGCAAACAGCTTGGTGAAGCTCCAAACTGTCGCTCGTTGGATCAAGCTCAGCTCAGCTCTGAGCCCTGCTTGTGGCATAGATTAGAACTGGACAAACACACGCACAGACACAGCTACAGATACAGCTACAGATACAGACACAGACACAGACACAGATACAGCTACAGCTATGGATACAGCTAACCCATTGATGGGCGAGGGAAGTGTTTGGGGAACGAGATGAAAGATCGAACGTTGGCGCTGCCTATAAATTAGTGCGTCTCCACGAATTGGGACATCAGTTGAGTTTTGCTTAAGGAGCCAGTAGCACCACCGCACCACCAACCCAAACCCAATCCAGTCCAATCCAGTTCCAGTCCCAAGCCCAAACCCAATCCACAATCCACATCATGAAGCTGTTCGTTTGCATAGCACTTGCTCTGCTGGCCATTGCCGCACCCGCCCAGGCGCTGCTGGGCGCCAAGTTGGCGCTTCTCAAGGCCATTGGAGGCGGCCTCGGTGGCGGCAGCTCTGGCGGCGGTGGCTACGGCGGCGGTGGCTACGGCGGCGGTGGCTACGGCGGCGGTGGCTACGGCAGCGGTGGATATTCCGGCGGATACAATCAGGGCTACTACAGCCAGCCCAGTCGTCCCGTTTACAATTCTGGATACGGCTCGAGCGGCGCTTCCAGCAGCGCTTCATCCAACAGCTACGGAGGTGGCTACGGAGGCGGCTATGGAGGCGGCTATGGAGGCGGCTACGGAGGCGGCTATGGCGGCGAGCAGGTGGTGAAGATCATCAAGGTGGTAGAGCAGCCATCGTACTCCTCCTACGGACGTAGCTCGGGCTATGGCGGCAACTATGGCGGCAACTATGGCGGCAACTATGGCGGCTACAGCCAGGGCTACTCCAGCGCCAGCTCCAGTGCCAGTGCCTCCAGCTCGGCTCAGGCCCTGCCTGCTGTCAGCTACTCTGCACCAGCTCCCGCTGTGACCTACTCGGCTCCAGCTCCCGCTGTGACCTACTCCGCTCCTGCACCCGCTGTGACCTACTCCGCGCCAGCACCCTCCGTGACCTACTCCGCGCCAGCTCCCTCTGTGACTTATTCCGCTCCAGCTCCCTCTGTGACCTACTCGGCTCCACGTGCGCCTGCTGTCACTTACGCCGCACCTGCACCCGCTCCAGTTACCTACTCGGTGCCCGCTCCCCAGCCCGTGGTGCGATATCAAGCCGCTCCTGCTCCAGTTCAAGTCACGTACTCCGCCCCGGCACCTGTGGCCATCTCTCGCCCCGTCAGCTACGCTCCAGCTCCAGCTCCAGCACCCGTCAGCTATGCTCCAGTTGCACAGAGCCAACAGATTGTGAAGACCATCAAGGTGATTGTCGATGAGGATCAGTCCGGACGCGTGCCAGCGCCAGTCTATGGAGCACCAGCACCAGTGGCCAGCAGCTACTCGAGCGCATCCTCCAGTGCTTCTGCGGCTGACTACAACGACTACAATGGTGGCTACAACGGAGGCTACAACGGTGGCTACAATGGAGGCTACAACGGAGGCTACAACGGTGGCTACAGCGGTGGCTACAACGGTGGCTCCTCCGCTGGTGGCTTCAACGGTGGCTGGAAGCGTGGTGGCATCTTGGAGAAGCTGGTCGGCTGCTAAGCGAAAGGCATCCACGACCCAATCCCAATCGCACTCAACCTAAACCCTACCTAACCTTACTCAACTGTGTATCTATTTTTTTTTCCTAGTTCTAAATCGAATAATTACGAGTATATTTTTGTTGTATGCATAATTTCGAGCCGATCGCTGTGTACATAAAATAAATCAACAAGTCAACCCCGAAATCTGAACTTTATTATTCGCAGTCATTGTATTTACAACGCTCTGATGGATCTCATAACACTCTCAAATTGCTTCGACCTCAGACTGCGGACTTATGCAATCGCCAGAATATGCGTCCATCAATCGATTTCGTTTGTCTTCTAATTTTATTTGGGGGTTTTTTCGGCTGGTCGTTCATGGTTTGCTCTACGTTTCTTCGTTTTTCCAGAGTTCATTGTGTTATTGATATTCTAGCCGAAATTAGCACGCGGCTGCTAACTAACTTCGAATGATTCCGACTCGATTCCGGCTCTCAGAGGCTGGCAATGAACGCGAAGCTGCGACTCCCAGCCACTTGATCGATTGGCCTTTGGATGGGTATTTTCGAGGGCTGCTTAAGCCCTGAGCTAGTAGCATTTGTAGTGCCTTCGTTTTCCTCTGACTGCTGTGATTCATAATTGTCGCAAATATTTTGTTAGCTCACTGGAATATCCACGCTTTCAATCTAAGAGTTGGGTTTTTTTGCTGCTACCTTTCGATTATGTCATTTTTGACAAGTGTTCGTGACAAATTTGAATAAAGTTCTTTCCATGCAATTTCATGCATTCTTTGGATTAAAAGTAATTTCTATGCAGCACAGCGACGACAGTCTATCAGCAGCACAGATCGATTGAATTGTATTCAAAATCACTGGGTTTTCTACGCTTTCTACGCTCATGCAGCTGGCACTTGTATGAAGTCAAACGTTGATTACATTTCTACCAATGATCGCTGAGTTTTAAAAGCAAGGAAACCAGCGAAATAAATCCATTTAATCACCAATTTTTGCACCTAAGATCTTGATCTTTATCGTCATGTTGTCATGCAATATTTTATGTGCCAAGTTCGGCTGCAGAAAAGTGTCAAGAGATCGAACCCCGATGGTCTTTCAGCCAAGACCAAGAACTTCCGTTCCTTGGTGGCTATAAAAAGTGCTGTAAGTGCAATCCCACAACAAAATGTCAGCGTTGAAAGTAAACTTGTCCATTCTGCTGTTGGCAGTCGCCGTTACACTGACAGCTGGCCATGCGGTGGAGCAGGAGCTGCCATCGACACAGGCTGTCCACGGTGCGTATGAGCAACGTGCGTTTTTTTTCTCTTTTTTGTCACTTCTTTGATGCATTTGCTTAGCCTATGGTCCGGCAATACACATCAGCTCGGGTGTGCTGCAGCTGGCTGCCGACTCTGACACGCAGCTGCTGCTGCTGCCCAACGTGCACGCACACTCGCCCCTAGCCCAGCCATGGCCGCACTTCTACGTTGAGGGCTTGACCTCACACTTGCCACACGCGGCCACGCTGCCCCAGCATGAGGCACGCATTGTAATCAGCGACAATTTGGACTTTTCCGAGCAGCCACTGGTGAAATCCCATGGCCGTTAGCTGCTGCCTTTGACCCTTTGATCCGACAGGATCATATTTTTGTGTTTTTTTTAACTTAGATTTATTTCAAATATCGCTTCAAAAATTAACAAAAAAACAGAAGGAATTGCGTCAAAGTTTGCCCATCGAAGTAATTGTTGAGGCTTTTTGCTATAATTTGGGTTGACTATCACAGGGTTTAGTAGTGATGCTCCAGATCCAGATGATGATCCAGATGATGATCCAGCTGATGATCCAGACTCAGCTGGTGCTCGAGATGCTCCAGCTGATGCTCCTGCTCGTGCTCCACCTGCTGCTCGAGTGCCTGATGCTGCAGCTGGTGCAGCTCGTGCTCGTCGCGATCCTTGAACTCGTACAGGCTGCTGTAGCTGAAGGCGCCCTTGCCGTGATCAATGCCCGGCACCGGCTTGTGGTCCTCCTCGTAGTGGGAGTGCTGCTCACTGGCCTCGGCATACTCCTCGCCAGCATCGCTGCTGCTGCTGCTGCCGTAGTCGGCCGGGAAGCTGTCCTCGCTCAGATGATCGCCCAGCGCACCCAGCTGATCGTGCTCCGACGAGGAGAACTCGTGCGAAAAGTCCAGCTTGGAGAGCGCCTCGCCGCCAGTGAGGCCGCCAGCATAGCTGCCCAGCAGGCCAGCCGAGTGGACGCCCGAGGCGTAGTCCTCGCCAATGGGGGAGCACAAAGCGCCAGCCAGCAGATGGCCCAGCAACAGCATCAGCTTCGAGCGGTACGTGAACATATTGCAATGGACTGTGATTGGAATCTGAATCTGAATCTGCGATGATGTCTGGGTGGAACTGGGGTGAAGGCTTAACCGACGCGGCGAAATGTTTCGAATCAACTAATTTCTTTTGGCAAACTCTGTTTCATTTTATATGCTTCGGGGCTGAGCACAAACACACATGATGTGTACCTGTGTACGTGCTGCATTTTCCTGCATTTTCCAACCACAAACTGCAACAGCAGCAGCAGTGGCAGTGGCAGCTTCGCATTGCTTTTGTTTGGCTTGGCTTGGCTTGCTCCGTTTGGGCCATCGCCATCCACAATGTTGCAACGGACATCTGCCTGCCTGCCTGCCTGCCTGCCGCTCGGCCCGTTCGGCTGGAGCTGATAATTTGCTGCACTTACTCCGCATTACGTGTATGTGGACGCAGTGGCAGACATCGACGTAGCCATTGAGTAGCCTGTTGCAATGGCGGTGCGTATACGTAATATTCGAGCTTTGCCTTTGGGTCTGTTCGGCGGCTGTTCTCGGTGTAAGTTCGTTGCGCAATCCAAGACCAGCCCTACCGCTGAGGCCTCTCAAAGTTGCGGATCTCCGGCGCCAATGCGGAAGCTGCCAACATTTTTTGGCACAACTCCGTCAATTGGCCAACTAATTGAGTTTATCAACAATAGAATGGCAGAGCGAGCCACACTGGGCCCCGGGCTCTGAGTCCAAACAATGCACTAAGAGATTTTCATTGTGCAAAATAATATTCCAAAAATTGCAGTTGCCAATTGCTGGTACAACAAAACAGATGAAAAACAAACAAATTAACTTTAAATATAAATTGGGCGGGCAGGTATGTAGTTTGAATAGCCGAAAAGAGCCAAGAGACAATGGATCTAGAGGGAAAACGAGAAGGGACGTGTGAGACGCTTCTTACGCGTCACAACTTTTATACCCGGCACTCAGTACTAAATCTGCACTTTAGCGGTTATTTGTCCAATTTTACATTTTTTCTTCATCTGTCATCTACATCAACAACACTGCTCACGCCAACACGCTCCTTTAGCTCGCCACCCTCCCCTAGAAACACACACTGCAGAGTCAGGGCAGAGGCAGCGGCAGAGGCAGAGGCAGTGACGTGTCAGGGGCCAGGCCATAAACAGCGCGAAGCAGAGTGTGAATGCTGCGGGACGGGGTGGGTTTGGCCACTGAAAATTAATTTCTCCATTGTGGCTATAATAATGATCCAATTGGATCCCAATTTGGTGATCTGATAGATATGGTCATTCCCTACGGAATGGCTTTTTTAGTTTTCTGTTATCTTCAAAATGATAGATTTGGGAGGTTTTCGCCCTTTTGCGTGGGCGGAAGGGGGCGGGGCTCATTTTTGAAATACACTGGTTTCAGTGTGAGCATACAGCAGTCTGGTGCCAAAATTTGGTGGCTCTAGCTCTTATAGTCTCTGAGAACTAGCCGACAAACAAGACGGACAGACGGACGGACGGACAGACGGACAGACGGACAGACAGACATGGCTCAATCGACTCGGCTATTGATGCTGATCAAGAATATATATACTTTATGGGGTCGGAAACGTTTCCTTCTGTGCGTTACATACAACCGTTATCCGCACAAATACAATATACCCTATTTACTCTTCGAGTACCGGGTATAATAAAATAGCTTTTAGTTGGTAATATTATTTATGGAATTTTACTGCAGAAGTCCAAGTTGTAGTTGCTGGTTTTAGTTTACTAATAAAACTACAGCTGCTGTCTCGAAGTATCCCAAAAGAACCAATTGCAAGTGCCAAAAATAACCAAGCACAATCATCAATCAGTTTTTATCGTGCTAGGAATTTTCATCTATTTTTTGCACTTATATTTCTTCAACTAAATAATGAACCTGTGGCATAGCTTCGTTGCTGTGACTCGGAGCTAAAGTTCTTCAGGAATTTCAATTTGTGAAGGTTTCCAATCTATTTTTGCACCTACATGTTCAATTCTGTATCTTTATTTACTGAAGTGTTTTTGGAAATATAATAAATAAACATGGCAGGGAAATAAATATATTTGGCGACTCGGAAACACAAATATAAGTGCACAAATATATCGAAAGACATTTTGTACACCTTTCCTCATCGAAACTTATGTCTTTTGTCTAATTACAGATATCCCCATAAAAGATATGTGTGGCAGTCGGAATTGATTTCGTTTCCACGAGTCTACGAGTCTATTGACTGCAATTAAAAGCAATTCAGCCGCCAGCCAACGGAGCGAGCGAATGCTCCTCGCTTGATCGCCAGGCTGCACCAAAGAGCCACCAACAGCTGACACACTCACCCAATCTACTAACCCAAACAATAACTGACGGACACGAGTATCTGGAAGATTTGCAATAGGTAAAAAGCGAAACAAAATAGCTAAAGTTACATGTGTACATCTGGCTGATTGTGGCTGCCGCCAATACAACGTAAAATGTGCGAATCATTTTGCCGAAATGAAAACACAAATGGAAATGCACACGAATTATGGGTGCTCTTGCCATTCGAACTTTACAAAGTCGAAATAAATGTCAGCAAGAATTGCGTGAATATTTGCTTAAAATACGAGTACAGAAAATGCAGCAAATGTTTCAATTGAATTTGGTAATTATCTCAGCATAAATCACACACATAATGACACACATGAAGTGTGTTTCAAAAGTCGTTGCATTCATCCATTTGCCAGGTGATATAACTGCAGCGTGGCATACATTTTGCGAAACATTTTAGCTGCGATAAATTATTGATAACTTACCAAAGGCAGCGCAGCGCACACATGAGCAATCATTTAGGGGAAGATTAAGCCGTGAATCGGTCGATCAAATGCGCAGCCAGCCCCCTCCGAGCACTCTCCTCTCTCACTTTCACACTCACACTTTGCTCCTTCACTTGGCTTGGCTCTCGGCTCTCGGCTCGCGTGACGGCGCATGGCGGCAACATCAACGTTAACATCCACAGCGGCAACAGCGGTTCCAGCACACAAAATTACAAATGTAATAGCCGCCCCACAGATTGTGCCTCTGCTCATACAAACTCGTACGTATGTACACCCACTATAGTGCGCCGTTTGGGGGAGTGGTGGTCGCAGTCTCAGTCGCAGTCTGTAATTGCCAACGGTAGCAAAGTAGTTATTAATGTCGATTCGCATTTTGGGCCGCAGTAGCCAAAGCATTTCCTAACGCAAAATATTTTTGTGGAAATTATGCGATTGCCAATGGTTTTTGCTTGCTTGCCAGTTTGCCCCTCTCCACCCGCTGATCTTCTGCCCCTTTCGAGTGGGAAAAGCTACCTGGTTGGGCAAGCGGAGCTCGCATTTGGCAGCTTTGGCACGTGCACCACTGATAGGAATGCAGAAGAATCCGAGGAATCCAGAAACTGGATGTCTAAGGGTGCAGAAATATGTGATTTAATTTCCCAAATATTTGACTTGTGTATAAAAACGATGGCCAAGAACTGTCGTCACCTCACACAACCATGACAGCGTTTATTTCGGTGCTGCTCCTGCTGGCTATGGGCCTGTTCGTGGCTCCTTCGATCGCTGAAATTGGAGCTGATTCGAGTGAAAATGAGATTCAGGAAGAAGTGGGAAAGCAGCGTGGACCGTTTATAGGAAAGATAGTTGCGCCTCTCATAGATCACACATTCTCCAAGTTCAGTAAAGCCTGTACAAAATTCATTCGCCTCGGCCTTATCCGTCCTAAGATTAAGCCGGACATGTCGCGCATGAGTTTCCTGCTGCGCACTGACGAGTGCCAGAATGTCAGCATTCCGCTCACTGAGGCCGAGAGGCTGTGGGAGGCGCCGGGCTTCCATCAGGATCGGCCCACTGCCATCTTCATAACGGGCTGGAAAACAACCATTTCCGAATCGAACAGTGGTCCAGCTGCCAAGGCCTACAATTGTCGCAATGATACTAATTTTGTGGTAAGTAAATTGGACTGAAATGTGTCTAAAATTCATCTGATCTGTGACTTCTTCAACAGTTACTGGATGCAGCCAACTTCATAGAAATCCTGTACGCGTCGTCGGCGCTGAACACGGAGCTCATTGGGGAGTATTTGGCCAAGGCCTTGCTGAAGCTAAACCGCAATTATGTGATCGATAATGTGCACTTGATTGGACACAGTCTGGGTGCACAGATTGCTGGATCGGCAGGCCGGCACTTCAGGCAGTTGTCGGGAGGAGCGACACTGTCGCGCGTGACTGGTCTGGATCCGGCCAATCCCTGTTTCTACGATGATGCCAAGGGCATACGCAGCGGCAATGCTAGGTTCGTGGACATTATACACACCAATCCTGGAGTCCTGGGCACAGAGAAAGTCGTGGGCGATGCTGATTTCTTTGTCAATGGATTGAAAAAGGCCTACATGAAGGGCTGTGGGCTCCTGAACATCAACTCTTGCTCGCACAACCGTGCCGTCGACTACTTTGCCGAGACGGTGTACCCCGCGAACACAAACAACTTCCTGGGCAAGCGATGCGATCGGCAAGAGGATCTCGAGAAAGGTCGCAACTGCCATGAAACCCGCACAGTCATGGGCTACAATGCCAGTTCCCGCGATCTGGGTATCTTCTATGTGGATTTTAATGCTGATGAGCCATACGGACCCAATGCACACGAGAATTCTTTTACCTCGAGCCATAGCCAGTGCGGCGCCTGTTGGGCCTAAGCAAAGTCTCTAAGAAATTGCAGTGTTTCATCAAACTGACTAATATATGCAGTAAGAATGTGCAGCTAGTCCAGTCATGCCAGATTGCAGATAGCCAAACTGAAAGAAAAGAATACAAGAAAACATCCATAAAGATTTTAAATGTTTCTGCTCGTTTTTCTCATTTTACTTGCGATATTTTTAACGATCGTCAATTGTTTTACTGTCGCAGTTGACAACGCAGACAGCTTTATATTGCAATTGCCCATGGCCTTCCCCCTTTGGAGCTGGCTGTGGTACGTGTATCTACCTCGCCCGTGGAACACGAAACAAATAAGAATCTGGATAGCGGATATCTTTAGGGCCATAATGATTATTTATAATTGAAAAAATATTTGCTTGGCTTGTCCACAGGTGTATAAAAGGTTCCTATGGGCCGTGGTCTCCTCACACAACCATGACACCTTCCATTCCGCTGCTTTTTCTGCTGGCTCTCGGCCTGGCCGTGGCTCCGTCCAGCGGCGACCAAGGAGCTGACCTCAGTGGGAGTGAGACTCTGAAAATTCTAGACTTGGGTGCGCGGCTGGAGCAGCTGCAGGATACGCTGAAGCAAGCAGTCGTTGGGCAGCCGCTGAGCATCACCTTCTCAGTGCTCAATCATATATGCAGCACAATCGTTGACCTGGGCCTTGTCCGTCCCAAGGTTATACCGGACATGTCGCTTATGAGTTTCCTGCTGCGCACTGACGAGTGCCAGAATGTCAGCATTCCGCTCACTGAGGCCGAGAGGCTGTGGGAGGCGCCGGGCTTCTATCAGGATCGGCCCACGGTCATTTTCATTACGGGCTGGAAAACAACCATTTCCGAATCGAACAGTGGTCCAGCTGCCAAGGCCTACAACTGCCGCAATGATACCAATTTTGTGGTAAGTTAACTTGAGTTACATGCATCTAATATTCATTTGATCTTCCTTTGCTGCAACAGTTACTGGATGCAGCCAACTTCATTGACACTTTGTACTCGTGGTCGGCGCTGAACACGGACGCCATCGGGGAGTATGTGGCCAGGGCCTTGCTGACGCTGAACCGAAATTATGTCGTCGAGAACGTGCATGTGGTTGGACACAGTCTGGGTGCACAGATTGCTGGTTCGACAGGCCGCTACTTCAGACAGTTGTCGGGAGGAGCGACTTTGGCGAGAGTGACTGGCCTGGATCCGGCCAATCCCTGTTTCTACGATGGCAACGATCTGGAGGGCGTGCGCAGTGGCGATGCCAGGTTCGTGGACATTATACACTCGAATCCCGGAATCCTGGGCACTCCGAAGGTCGTGGGCGATGCTGATTACTTTGTCGAGGGACTGTTTGCGTTCAAGAGTGGCTGTGAGGGCCTGAATGACATCAGCTGCTCGCACAACCGCGCCGTCGAGTACTTCTCAGAGACGGTGTACCGCACGAACACAAACAACTTCCTTGGCAAGCGATGCGATCGGTATGCGAATCTCTGGTTTGGACGCAGTTGCGATGACACCCGAACAGTCATGGGCTACGATGCCAGTGCCAGCGATTTGGGCTTCTTCTATGTGGATGCCAATGCTGAAGAGCCATTCGGGCAAAATGCAGACAAGAATTCTTTCACCTCGAGCAACAGCCAGTGCGGCGCCTGTTAGGCCTGCCAGAGGTGTTGGAAATGGAAGATTTCAACAGATTTCTGTTTATGTTGCATCTATCTGTGTGATTAAATGTCTTTTATTTACACAAATGCTCATACATCAGAGCTTCTATGGGGAAGCTCTCCTGTCCTCATGTTTCGTGTTGGGAATCGCTGAGAAGGCAGACTTCATTTTCGGGTGACGTATTTTTGGTTTCGGTAATTTGAAGGGGCATCCATCAATAATTATCAAATGCACGTCGTCAGCATAACAATGGGGATGGGGATCGGGAATATTGAGTTGAGAATTGTGAGTCCGATGGGTCGGAAACGGGTTCGCATTAATATGGCATTGTTGTCGTAACCGTAACCAGCAGCAGCAGCAGCAGCAGCAGCAGCGGCAGCGGCACTCACTTGTTGTCGTTTACGTGAGACTTTGCCTACAGTTTGATACACTCCCGGGAGAGCAGACCTTGCCAGCTGGATGAGGAAGTTTGTGGCCGTATATGGAGCTTATAAATTATAGAACAATCTGTGCGAATGTCGCTAATCAGTTCGATGTCGACCCTCGGTGCCGTTAGATCAGAGACCTGTGGGTTCAGCAAGTGTTTGCTATTGATCATAATCATAAGAATTGTTGCTTGAAAGAGTGTTAACCGCATCGGGTGGGTCTTGGCCTTACGGGTTTGCTATCTGCGTCGAGTTTGAGTTGGTTAGAACTGAAATTTATGCAGATGAGGCGTTGGGCATGCGACTGCAGGCTGCCGCCCCACTCCAAGCTCGTATCACTCTATCTCTGTCTCCAGATCTGATTCTGATGGGGTGCAACTCGGGCGTCTCCGGCTGTGCGGCACTGTGGGCTTTCGAGCAAACGATCAAGTGAGCGAGTGAGCGAGTGAGTGTGATCGAGAAATGGAAACTAATTAAGTGACAAGTGCACCTTATCTGATTGCTGTGATGCGCATGAAATACATCACATCGATATGGTATTAAATAGGTGTATGTATATATGTATATATAAGGTGATGCTAGGCACCAGGCATCACCCTCGGGCTATAAATACTTTTGTCGAGCAGTTTCCGGCACTCAGTTCGCGCTCAACTCCCGTCCAGGATGGGTAACTCAGGACGCATTCATGGCCAGTCCAAGATTACGGGACGACTACCGTTGGTGGGACTGCTGGTGCTGCAGTTGGCCTCTCCCATTCGGTGCATTGAGTGGACCGTGCCGGATGTCCTAGAATCGATTGGCACCGTGGGCACGAGCATCATTGATCCCAGCCTGCTGCCCACACCCCAGGGTCTGCTCGATGGCAGCAAACAGCTGATTGCCGGCTACCCCTTTGAGTTTGTCTCCAGCTCACTCAATTTCATCTGTGAGTAAACATCCACCACAAAGTGATATTCAAGTGCCAAATGAAGTCTGTTTTTGCAAATTGGCAGGCTCCCAGGCTCTGTCGTCGCATAAAATCAAGTCCAAGTTTACGCCGGACATCAACAAGATGAACTTCCAGCTGCAGACGACCTGCACCAAGACAAACTTTCCTCTGACCGATGCGCAATCCATGTGGAAGAGTCCGCTGTTTGATCCAAAGAAGAAGGTCGTCATATTGGCCACCGGCTGGACCACCACAGTGAATGGCTCCGACACCATAGATGTCATGTCCAAGGCCTATAATTGTCGCGGTGATGTTAACTTTGTGGTAAGTTTTTTCTTACGTTTAGCAGAGGGTTTATTGTTGGCAAATTATTCAGCAATCCTTCAGATTTTTTCTAAAAGAGATTAGATGAGAATTGGGCAACAATGATAGAAGATTTGGCACGATAAGTAGATATTTAAAACATTTCCTATGCCACCTCCCTTGAAGCTTTTTAGAGCACTTGCTTTGCAAGAAAACGTAGCACTATATTGGTGCACACCACTGTACTGCATGTGTGCGTGAGCGGCAGCGCAGCAGCAAAGCCTTCTCCTATGCACATTGAGATTTAAAGTAAAGGGAAGCGAGTAAGAAACTCGCCTGCACAGATCTGCATGAGAAATTAATTTCCCCCCATTTCGACACATAACAGAATACGAAAGTGTGATAGAAGCATTTGGCTTAGCTGTGATTGATATTTGTGCCCACAGCAATGTAGACTCACGGTCTCTTTGTTCCATAGCTCGCAAATACATAACTGTTAATACTTTCGGGGTGTCTGCGACACATTGCGAAAAGGGACAGAGTTTATTCCCGTTACATTCTTTCAGCTACCTGCGCAGCTAGCAGGTAGCGGTGCATGGAGACCCATCGCGAAGATGAGAGAGAGTAAATTATGCGCTCTCTCAGAGACTGTCTAACTAGAGATGGAACTATTGTAATGTTGCTGCCGTGAGCCTAACACCAGAGGGAAAGTAAATATTTGGGATTCTATATTCTATAAAACGAAATGAAATTGTTAGCTGGTTCCAAGCAATCAGATATGTATGCATGTTTAGGTGTCCACTCCTAGCAAGTCACTCTTCATGAGCAGAGTAATGTAACAGTGTAATAAACTGAGCCGATGTATGCGCTACATCATTATTTATCACCTCTAATCAATTGTTGATTTATTTTAGGCAGTGGATGCGGCACGCTTCGTGGACACCCTTTACACATGGTCCGCCTTCAACACGGAGGAGATTGGCGAGAACATTGCCCATGGACTGGTGCATTTGCTGGACATTGTGCCCGTGGACAACATTCATCTTATTGGCCACAGTCTGGGCGCACACATTGTCGGCTCGGCGGGTCGCCATCTGCAACGTTTGACGGGAAAAACGATTCCGCATATCACCGGCCTCGATCCGGCCAAGCCGTGCTTCAACGAGGGCGAAATTCTATCCGGTCTGCAGCGCGGCGATGCCGACTTTATCGATGTGATACACAGCAATCCGGGCGTGCTGGGCAAAAAGGATCCGCTGGGGGACGTGGACTTTTATCCGGGCGGCATAAATCCGCTGCCCGAGGGCTGCTACTCGGTGGTCTGTGCCCACGGCCGCTCCTGGCAGTACTACGCAGAGTCCATCCTGCCCGGCAACGAGCACAACTTCATGGCCACGCGCTGCAACTCCCTGAAGCGGCTGCGAGATCTCCGCTGTCCGGGCAACGAGCAGCCAATGGGCTACGGCGTGCCGCACAACATTCGTGGCAACTATTTCCTGGAGGTCAGCGGCACATCCCCCTACGGCAAGCACTCCAGCGCAGTGCGTTCGGCCAGCCACGAGCACTGCGGCGTCTGCCCCAATGCAACGGACTCGAGCACAGCGGACTCCACACCAGCTGCAACTTCCACGGCAACGCCGAAGAAGTCCTAAAACTATTTTCTAACACACAATCATACATACATAATAGTAGCTAGAATAAGGCTTTGTTATTTCTCTTCTTTTTTTGTTTATTGTTGGCCTGGTCTCAGTCTGGACTGGCTCGACTTGGCCTGGCCTGGCCTGGCCTGGTCTGACCCGATTGCGATTACAATTTGCCTTCTAAGCGTTGACAATTCAATTAAATTCGTGTTTATTATTATTTGTGCTTATGCAAAGCACAACTTGTGTGTAGAAAGAGGCCGCAGTGTCGCCACAAATCTCTGTGCATGCAACGAGCTGCGAGATAATTGTTGACTCTGGCGTACAGTGGGATCGGTGAGCGGTGTCGGAAATTGGTATTGGATGTCATCTGGTTTGCATCCAGCTGATGCTTTATTGTCAGCTAAGGTCAATGGTGAATGTTGTCAGGGAACTTGACTCCTCCAACCTCCAACTGGAGCGAGTTGCAGCTGGAAATGAGCTCCATTTTTGGTACCTTCTTAATGTTCTGGATGTCCTACACGCTGGCTGGCATCTTTATGTGTCGAAAGTTGTTAGCTTCAATCGGTTTATTACAATGTTAGCTCAACAATTAAATTTGCTTTCAATGTGCTCGATTAACATATGAATGGGATGCCATGAAATATTGTTAATTATAACTGAAATAAGTTCAACATTTCAAGGGTTCCATCCTGTTTATTAAGTGTCGGATTACTTAAAGTCTCACTTGATCCCGTTTAGCTGACAAGCAGGAAATGACAAGGGCTCGAGGTTGATCTGCTTTTCGGTTGATTTTTCCACTGTGCCGCTGCAGGCGGGCCCCTTCACCTGGTGTCTGTTTGGGCTTGTCTCTGTCCAGCATGACAAATGACTCACCCGACGCCAGCTTCTTCGCTGTGTGTCCGCTTGTCCGATTGTCCGCCTGTCCGCGGCTTAAGCTTAAGCCTAAGCCCCAAGCCGAGCCGAGCCGAGTCGGAGGCAGTTTCCGCCACAAGCGAGGCGAGGAAATGATCCATCAAGCGTGTGAATTATGTACGAAAAATGTTGCAACTTAGCCACATGGCTGGTTGAGTAGTTGGCTGGCTGCTTCTGCCTCTGTTTGGGAGAAGGTGTCAGCTGGTGTTGTGGTTGCTTGTAAACAAGTTGACCCTGGTCAAGAATCGGACGCTCAAAGTGGTTTAATAAACTGCAATTACCTCGACCGGCGTCGGTGTCTATGTCGCAGCTGGTTTCGGTTGTTTATCACCCGTCCAGGGCAACCAACCCAACGCAATAGCCCCCTCATCCTCATCCCCAATCCCCAATCCTCATCCCATTCCATTCCCCTGCCACCCACCCAGCGTCGAGTGCGATTTATTTTGTGGATTCTCGACTTGACGCCCCAGACGAGATCTGTCTCTGGGCACGCAGTTTTGCGATAAATACCGAACGCTGTCCAAGCATCCGTATCATTCGAGTGCCACACTTCGAGACGCACACGCACAACCAACCAACCAGGATCAGGATTCCCCAACAAGACAAGCCACAACTCCCAAGTAACATGAAGCTGCTCATTGTGCTCTGCGCTCTGGTTGCTGGCGCCACCGCCGGCCTCATCCGTACCTCATCCGCTGGCTGGGGCTCCAATCCTTGGGGCGGCAGCAGCAGCAGTGGCTGGAATGGTGGCAGCAGTGGCTGGAACAACGGCTGGTCCTCCCAGCCACAGATCATTAAAGTAATCAAGATTGGCGGTGGCGGAGGCGGTGGCAGCTGGGGCAACAGCGGCGGCGGCTGGGGCAACACTGGAGGCTGGGGCGGCAGCAGCGGAGGCTGGGGCAACACTGGAGGCTGGGGCGGCAGCAGCAACAACGGCTGGGGCAGCAACAGCCGCTGGGGCAATGGCTGGTCCGGCTCCAGCTCCGGCTCCAACAGCGGCTGGTGGTGAACAGCTCCCTCGAAAATCCAACCCCCCAAAGCCAGTCCCTGCCAACATCCTGCCAACTCCCTCTCCCTCTTCCTCTCTCTCTCTCTGAATTTGTATCATAATATTTTATTGTAATACTCGTATATTTTTTGTTTGTATTCTTATGACTATTTTTTTTTAAACAAATACAAAAATCGCATTGTAAATTGATGCTCACTGGTTTCCCTCCCACTTCTAAGATCCGAAAGTTGCTCAATTATGGGATAAATGTTGAATGCACAGACCCAGACTCGACCTCAGCTGCTCGATCATCATCGCATAAACAGAGGAACTTTGAATTATGGATCGTTAGCAATTAACGTTCTAAACTTGAGAATCTTCGATTCTCTTTGGAGCAACAATTATTATTTTATGCATTTTTTAAATGATTGTGGAACATCGTTGTTGTGGTTGTTATCGTTGCTTGTTTCCAAGGTGCAGATGCGAGTGGAGTTCAGTGGAGATCATCACTAGTCCAAAGAAGCAAGCAGCAGCAGGTGGTACAGTGGGGCAAATTATGCTTGTTTACAACACTTTAAATGGTTACAAAAAATATTCGCTCTTTGTAGTAATTAATTTATGGCCGAGTGCAGGAGTTTGGTTCCATCTCCATCTGAAGTTTGCCCCATAGTGCGCAGTGCTGTATCGTGTGTTAGAGGTCGCCGCATGGACTTGGCTCTGGGTCATGTGTGCAGCATGCGTTACCAGCCAAATGGCGGTGCTGGTGGTGCTGGTGGTGGAGATTGACGCTCTGGCGTTGAAATTTATGGTAAGTAATGCACTTGGGCAATCATCTTGCTGTGTTTACATGCAAATTGACATTGAACTACTGTCTGTCCGCCTGGCTGTACGTGTGTGCCGCCTGGTCTGCGCTTGGCAGCGAGGGGAGTCTGCTGGGTGTATGGTAATCGTGTTAAACACATTTAACTACTGACACTGCCACTACTATTGCTGCTGCTGCTGCTGTTGCGGTTGTGGCCGCACTGAAAATGGAGATTAATTGCCGCAAATATTGCCTGGGAACACCAAAAATGAAACGAAACAACAACAAAAATGAACATAAATATGAATTTGCAGCTTCTGATGATGAACGCAGCATGAATGCTCTATGGATGCCATTTATGTTGCTCAAAATGCAACTAACCGCACTTTTTTCGTACCATATATATTGTCTTGTAAAGATTATTCTTAGATTATTTTGAAGGGCAAAGTTGTTCCATTTGCCAGATTCAACAGTTCTCCATCACTGGATGTGTCTGGCCACAGAATTGTCTCCCCAAGTTGCTTAAGTCCCTCAACTTTACTTGCAAATTGAAACTAAGATAAGTCCAGGGCGGTGGCTCTTCAATTGATGTGCTTTTTATTTATATTCTTAGTATTGTGAGACTGTTTTTCGCGGGGACCATCTGCAGCATACAATCATTACACCCTCCCATGTCCAGGGTACACTCAGAAGATGTTCAGAGCATAGAATAAATATTGTAAAATTTGAAGACAAATTGCTCTGGCTCTGATGGCTAAATGTGTAAACTGTTTGCAATTAATGATGCAGCTATGGCTCAGCGATTTACGAGTGGTTCGAGTGGTTGTTGTGGTTGTTGCGGCGGTGGCGTATACGCGATGCGCTGATGTCTCGACATTGCGTATGCGCTTTGTGGGCCGTACTTGAACATATAGAATATTGTGCATTGTGTAGAATTATTCGCTCGACTTCGAGTGCAGTTCTCAACCTTCCTTTGGGAGCGTTAGCAAAGGAATGGGCCACCAAATCGGGCGCTGGATGACTCAGCTGATGTGTGTGTGAGTTTTTGCCCATTTAGTTCCGTGGCAAGAGCTATAAAAACGCAGCTCTGGGCCCAGTTGGATCATCAGTGGAGCTAAGGTTCCAACAGCAGTCAGTCAGCGGCAGTTAATCAACCCCCCTCCGAATCGAATTCGAATTCCAATTCAAATCCAAGGACTCCCACAGCTCATCAAGATGCGTCACGCTCTACTCGTCGTCTTCCTTTGCGGCCTGCTCTTTGCATTTGCCTCGGCTGGACTGCTGGGTGGCGGAGGTGGCCATGGCGGCGGTGGCCAAGGAGGCTGGCAAAATAATGGTGGAGGACAGGGAGGCCATGGCGGTGTTGGCCAAGGAGGCTGGAAAAACGGCGGCGGCGGCGGTGGACAAGGAGGCTGGCAAAGCGGCGGTGGAGGAGGAGGCCATGGCAGTGGCGGCCAAGGAGGCTGGCAAAATGGCGGTGGCGGCGGTGGCCAGGGAGGCTGGCAAAATAGCGGCGGCGGCGGCGGCAGAGGTGGATATGGCGGCGGTAGCAGGTCTTTGGCTGGCAATCGCGGAAGTTCAGTCTCCTGGCAGGGAGGCAATGGAGGTGGCGGCGGCGGCGGCGGTGGCAAGCACGGCGGAGGAGGCTGGTAAGCCACCCCAAACCCCACACCAACACCAACACCAAACTACTCCATCAGCTGACGCTGATATGTGTTCCATGGCATAGAGATAGAGACACCATAAATACTTCTAATATTTTTTTGATCCAAAGCTTCTGCCCCAACTGTTTCTATTATTTCTATTTTTTTTTTACTAATAAAGAAATTTAATGCATTTTATACGAGCCTCTTTTTTCCCCGCAAAGCCCAAGGCAGCTGCCATAGAGGAAGATTGTAAGTGAGATCTCTGGTATTTCTTTTCTTATATTTCTTCAGAAGTGCACAGCAATTTTCATGACATGTGCCATAAATCGGACTTCAACTTAAAATCAATCAAATGTCCAAGAGCTGTCGCTTCTTTTGGCCTATTTTTACTCAACTTCTTTATAAAGATAACTTGACAGAACATAAAGAGTTGAAGTAGCACTGCCTGGAGCTCTTAGTCCAAAAAAAAAGCCAGACTATTGCTGTAGCAGGAGTAGCCAAATTTTCGCACATCGAGAAGCGCTTACAGAAGAAGTAGCATGTCAAGGTTTAGCAAGTGCCGTAAAAATATCGAAAAAAATGTGTGTCAAGAATAAATTGTTTTTGTTAACAAAAACAAAAAACCCTTTTAGTGAAAAAACCGCGGGGCTAATGCCAATATGCAGTAAATAAATATGCAGTTAACTAACAGCAGAAACGAGCCAAAAGTGCCATCTCTAGCTTAACGCACACTTTGCTCTCCCGCTTGACGCTCTCGCAGCGTCGCTGAGGGTCCGCTACCTGCGAGATGTACAGTTAGTTTTGCAAGAACGAAACGAAATAAAAGGGAAGTTGAAAAAGCATTCTGATGCTTGTGCTTGCAGCTCATCGCAACATAATTGTTACCTTTGCCAATGATAGTTAATGCTTTGGGTGCATTTTGGTATATTCTGAAGCTCATTTGGCACTCTATGCATATACATATATGTACACATGTATGTACATAAATATATTTGTATAAGAGATGCATTATCGCTTGCATCCACATTGTGTCCAATTATGACGCCATCAAAATGCGAGCAGCATCAATAATTCGCTGTAATCGGATAGCTGCAAGTATCGCCACACAGATAATACTCGTAATCAAATAGATTTCGCCTGATTGCAAGAGTGCACAAGACATATGTATGTACATACATACATACTACATTTACATATGTACATATGTATGCAGAAAACTTCAGGAGAATCCGTTGCAACAGTTCAACCTCTTTGGTCACTGCTTATTCGCTCTCTTCACCATATTGCTCTCTCACTCACAGAATTACAAGAGTTGTAACATTTATGTGGCATATTAAGAAATGCAAAAAAAAAGAAGAAATGTTTGGGTAAACTTAAGAAGAGAAATGCTATTTATGTACAAGTGGAGCAGTGTGGTATCTAGTGTCGCCTCGTCGCCTGTTGTCATGTGGATCACGCATCTGTGCATCTCTTTACCAGCTCCAGCCGCCGCCGCCACTGCCGCCGGATGACCAGCCACTGCTGCTCTTGCTGGGCCAGGCTGAGGAGCTGCCGCCGCCCAACGACCAGCCGCTGCCTCCACTGCCTCCGCCGCTCTGCCAGCCAGAGCTGCCGCCGCCTCCGCCGCTCTTCCAGCCAGAGCCGCCGCCGCCTCCACCACTTGACCAGCCTCCACCGCTTCCTCCTCCGCCGCTCTTCCAGCCGCTGCTTAGGCTTGACAAGGCCTGGGACTTCCAGCCGGATAGGCCGGACAAGGCACTCGACCAGCCGGATCCACCGCCACCTCCACCGCCCGAGCTGAGTTTCCAGGCAGAGCTACCGCCGCCTCCGCCGCTGGGCCAGCCCGAGGATCCACCGGAGGACCAACCGCTGCCTCCTCCGCTACTTGGCCAGCCACTGCCTCCTCCACCGCCACTCTGCCAGCCACTGCCGCCTCCTCCTCCGCTTTTCCAGCCACTGCCTCCCCCTCCACCGCCACTCTGCCAGCCACTGCCTCCGCCGCTTTTCCAGCCTCCGCTGCTGCTGCCACCTCCTCCGCCGGAGGACCAACCACCGCTGGAGGGCCAGGCACTGATGCTGATCTTGTTGCCGCCTGAGGACCAGCCTCCACCACCGCCGCCGCTGCCGCCACCACCGCTGCTCCAACTGCCATGTGGCTTGGCGAAGGCGGTGACGCCCAGAGCCACCAGGATACCGACCAGGGCCAAACGTCTCGTTGTCGAATGCATCTTTGCAGCTGCCGTGAACTAACTAATTTCCGACTGGGCCCACTCTCGGCTATTTATACCAGAGCTGGCAACCGCCCGAGCCAGAGCTAAGCTCATCTAAGATTCTAGCCGGCCTCATCAGACTCAGCCTCAGCATCAGCCTCAGCCTCAGCAGCAGCAGCAGCAACTTCGTTGTCGTCGCCGTCACCGTCGTCGCCGTCGGCTGAGTCGTATAATCAGATGTAATTGCCAAAACTGCCAAAGCCAAAGCCGCCTGCACTGGCTGCCGCTCGTCTTGGCTTGGGCCTCATTATGCCAACATCGACTTTCAATTTCGTACGCTTTGTTAGCGACCAGCAAGCCGTAGGTCCCAAACGGCAGCAGTCTGCCCGGCAACGCCTCCAGGTTCAGTTGCGCATGCGCACCTGACTGCACCGATATCGATCCATGGCGAACCCGCATCATGATCACCGATCACCGAACACCGATCATCGATCTATTGGCTCGCCATTTTGGTGTAACAGCCAGCCTTAGTCTACTTAATTGAGTTTGGTGGAGTTTCTGGCAGTGCCCCGAGGAGCCTTCAATCGATTCTTGATGGTCTGCCCATTACTCAGAACGATTTCTGGTTTGTCGAGGGTGCCGGTGCCACCAGCTGCGTGTTTGTCTTTTGGCTACCGTTTGCAATGGTTGCACACAATTCGTGCTGTCTGGCAAATAGGTTTGCAAAACAATCGATCAATCAATCAATCAGTATCAGTTTGGGGTTAATTTTTCTGGTGCAACTTTATGTTCTTTATGAGTTGACACATAACTTAAGCTGTTGCAAAGAATTTCCACACAGATCCCAAGAAAAATGGACCTTGAATACGCAGAGAGAGAGAGTAACTGAGAACTAAAAACTGCCTTGATTTTCCGTCTTCTAAGAGCACAGCAACGCTTACGTAACACTCGCTTTGAACGACCGGCTTTTTGGCTTAAATAAACTTAAGCATCGGTAATTTATCTTCGGTGTGGCAAAACTTACGAGCGGCTTCCATGCATTTTTCTTTCACAATGCGGCTTTGAATTGCAGTGCGTACTTCTGTCTCTTTGTCTAACCAAATGTCAGGGTCAGCCGAAAGGTACACAAATTTGGATACGGCTAAAAGAATTTAGAAGTTAGAAGTTCAATTATGATTTAAATTATGTTGAAACTGATCTGCGCCCTATAGCTAGTCTAGCTACCAAAGAAAAAAGAGAACGCTTCTGTTTAGTGATCGCCATTCGGTTCTGCCATTCACGGTGCTGACACAATGGTTTGTCCGCTTTGGAAAACCATTTAAACCTTTTGACTTTTTCACGTTGGTTTGACTTTCATGGGCGGCATAAAAATCAAATTTGGGTCTTTTGTGCGAGCAACTGCAGCTACGGCTGACTAAGATTGGTGATCAATCAATTGCCACAGACACAGATCAGCACAGATCAGCATAGATCACAATGGCAGTGCACTTTGGTTGCGCAACTTTGTGCACCAGGCCAAGTGCTAGACGGCCCAAATTGATTTGCCTTTGTGTTTGGTCTTCAATTGAGAGCTAACCTCACAGCCGCCTGCTGTCCCATTACCGACCAAATCGACTGACAGACAGGCTGACTGACTGACTGACTGACTGGTGGCATCGCCTTCCCTCCACTGATGACCTCAGGCATTGGGTCAAAGCAGGAAGCCGCAGAGCGGCAGAACCACAGAACCTCAACCGGTTCGCAGAGTATAAATAGAAACAATTTAAAATGGAAATTCATTTCTGGCAGATTTGATCAATTCTACCAAAGAGTATCTATTTTATATGTTAAAAAAAACATGTGTACTAAAAAATAAAAAAAAAATTAATCTTAAGCCATTGAAGACACTTTGGAACGCGTTTCCTTTGCTCCTTCTTCAGATGGCTTTTTGGTTGTCAGTTTGAACTAAGTTTGGATGGTTGGGTGGGGTGGGGTCAGGGAGGAGGGGTTTCAGGACTTGGGTGGATTGTTTACCAGCCCTTGTTCCAGCCACCGGACTGGCCGCCGGAGTAGCCACCAGACTGAGCGCCAGAGTAGCCACCGGAGTAGCCACCGGACTGGCCGCCATTGGACCAGCCACCATATCCGCCGGAGTAGCCACCGGACTGGGCGCCAGAGTAGCCACCGGAGTGTCCCTCATTGATCACCTTGACGATGATGACCTTCTCCACGGGCCTGGGAGCTGGGGCAGAGTATCCACCACCGCCAGAGTATCCACCGCCGCCGGAGTATCCACCGCCGCCGGAGTAGCCACCACCGCCGGAGTATCCACCACCGCCGCCGCCAGAGTATCCACCGCCTTGTCCTCCTCCAAGTCCACCGCCGAGACCGCCCAGCTTGCTCTGCAGGAGCTGTGCAATACCGCCAGCGCCGCCGCCGCCGCCACCACCACCACCGCCACCGCCGAGCAGACCACCGAGCGAGGCCTGGCCGACGGCCAGGATGGTGGCGAGGATCACAAGAATGCAGGCAAAGGGTTTCATCTCGAAGCTGTAGTGTTGACTGTTGACTGCTGACTGCTGACGAAGAGAAGCGGAAGCGTTGACTAATTCCAAAATCGGCAGACTCACGCACATTTATACCCCAAAATCGAAGCAATCGCAATCGGAATCGGAATTGAAGATGCTGCTGAACAGACAGAGACGGAGACAGAGCGCCTCACCTTACCCTGCCCAATTAGAAGCCATTGATGGACGCCGCATAGCAGCAGCAGCAGCAGCAGCAGCAGCAGCACGCTATCGATTTCATAATAACCCACATTTCCATGCCGAAACCGAACCGAGCCGAACCGAAGCCGAGCAGCTGCCGAAGATGCCCATGTCCGTGTGGCCATGTTTGTTGCTGGCTGTGGATGCTCGGCTGCTCGGATGCTTTGATGCTTTCTTGATGCTTCGTTGCCGGCAGTTCTTTTGTTTGCTTATGCTAATCTCTGCGCATGCGCGACTTGGTCTACGGCTTAAGATCTTCATCTTTTGTTGTGTCTCAAGACTGCACAGTGGTTTCAATTATTTCGGAAATTTCATTTGAGAATTTTAATGAATGAATTCGAAACACAATAAGCACTATTTTGGCTTTCTATGTGTGCTTTACCCGCTTTATGCTTACGCTCTCAGAGTTTATATTGAAATTAAATAATCATATTAGCAGCAAAGCGAAGTAATGAGTCGAGAAATGGCTTACAGCCCCTTTTATATCAGTGATTGGATCTACAGAACACCTGGAAACAGACGAGCATTGCTCGAGCAAGTCAATATAGGCAATTATAGGTTAAATACACACTCTTTACGCATTTAGAAACTCCCAAAACATAAACTTAAATGCTGTATTGCACCTCTTTGATGCTGTGCATCGATTCTCACGAAATCCAATTGGATTTCCGCTTCTAGACAGCGCACGTACCACTGTGCCTATGCCCGAAAGTCAAACAAATTATCGGCATATAATCAACGCAGCAAACGGCAAACAACAATCAACATACACATATCAATGTTTTGTCAGTTGGCCAGCAAAGAGCAGCAGCGTCAAAAGCAGAAGCAACGTCAAGTGTCAGACTGATTAATGGCTCCAAATTGGAGGAGAGAACCAATCGATGCTGCCCCAAGGCCTGCCCACAGCCCGCAAGAAAGCAGGAAATCAGGAAGATCATTTACCCAGAACTAGGGTCCACTTTGCTTTACGGCCTAGTTGGGCATATATACTTAGATACTTGTCTATTATCTATGTTTGTGTATCTCAGAGTTGAGGCTTAGTTCACATCACCGCTTATTAATACATTAAACCGGTTGGTAAGCTCTGCCTGCCTGTGATTCTATTTCTATAGCTCGGATTGGCATATATTTGCATAGCCACTTGCTGGTTATGGCCAGACTTTGTAGGCCTGTGTATTCGCCCGCTCTCTAGTTGTCGGTACTAACTAAATATAAACAGTCTCACTTATTATGTCGCCCGCCCACGAATGGCCACATGGGTTCAATGCACTTCTTCGGCACACGCGTTTGGAAATTTATGCGAAACGAAGAAACGAAATCAAACACACAGAAAAAAGAGCAGAAGAGCTCAAGATATTGTATTTCTGTATCGCATTTGGCATTTACATACTCGTCTTGCTGCCGTTGAATATTCATAATCGCATTATTCCTCATGATTATGGTTCAG
This sequence comes from Drosophila subobscura, assembly GCF_008121235.1. Taxonomy (NCBI): domain Eukaryota; kingdom Metazoa; phylum Arthropoda; class Insecta; order Diptera; family Drosophilidae; genus Drosophila; species Drosophila subobscura. The sequence goes on along the minus strand of NC_048530.1, from coordinate 15,440,372 downwards.
CCACTATTTGAAGCTGTAAGCTGCCGACCCAACGACAAATGGACAGATCGACAGATCAACTTTAGATCGCGTTCTTGAGTATCGAACAGACAGACATATGTGGGTACATCTATCAATTGAGGCTGAAACGAGTTGGCAGACAAGTGGAAACTAATGCCATACGTGTGTTGAAAGATTGCCATTTAAAAGATGGAAGATCGGATAAGAAAATGAATGAGAATTTTGAACTAGTATTTGGCTAACGATTCGATGGTTTCCTGATTGTAATAGAGCGCTCAAATTGTAGACAAAAGAAACAATCAATGTTCATCTCGCACTCTGCAGAGCTAGGCCAGAGATTCCTTTTATTTTTTTATTTGGCTAATATACTTGGCCAAGACTGTCGCTAATGATGATTTCTAGCCAAATGCAGGCATGGGAGAGCTGAAGAGCCATCAGCCGCACGCCTGGCCACAAGAGAGCCTCTTGTATTTTATTTATTCTAACCAAAAGCATCAGAAACGAATAAAAAATATGTTCCAAAATCTTAAAGAGTATCGATGGTACCCCCAGGGCATCAGAACGTTTTTGGTTTCCTCGTTAACCCACTCTCAGGCTTACGCCAGACCAGTTCAGATCTAGCAGAGATCCAAGGCAATGATTTCGGCAGAGCAACGCAAACATTAACCCGTTTGCGTGGCATCGGCATCGGCATCGGCACCGGCAACCCCATCCCCGCCCACTAAACCATGTCTACCCTATTGTTAGATCAAGATGCGAATATACACATACACAACACACTCGTCCGGCTTACAATGGAGTAAATTTACAGGCCAAACCGAAAACCTACAATATTTCCCATCATTTTGCCTTCAAAGTGCTGAAGGCTTCCATTAAACCAACAGAATTAACATATTTAATTACGAGCTATGTACCCAAATGAAATTACCAGTGCAATAGTAAACAGAAGTGCAAATAGAAGCCGAAGCCGAACAAAATGATTGCTGAATGTTTGCCACAAAAGTGAATGGAAAATACGAGTAATGCTGTAAGGAGAAAAAATCAGATATTTGGGCTGGAGGGAGGGCAGAGTCATCACATCAGAAAGGGCCGAAACATCAGTCTGCGGCAATGGTTGGACATTAAAACTGAAATTGATGATACTCATAAATCGTTGCTGGATAATAAGCGTCCAAGTATAATAATTAATATTTCAACCGTTTGGCAGTAGCATTAATTCTAATCCAAGCGAAAGGTTGCAAGTTTGCATAGAAAAATGCAAGTGCAATTCGCATTCCCCTTTAATGGCAATTAGGCAAACACATAAATAATCAACTGCATGTGTACGAGTATATATTCCATTTACTATCATTGCAGCCACACGGACACACAGCTAATTGATGGCAGTCCAGCTCATATAAATATAAACAAATTATACTGCACTGCCAGAACATCAGCGGTGGGGGGTGGTCGTAAAGCATCGATTGGTAATTGCAGGTGAATCGATTGCATTATTCCAGCCAACACTGGCACACATCGTGCAAAACATAACTCTTGGGCAAATACATAGTGAGAAATTGCTGACCAGCTTGCAATGATTCCAATAAGTAAAGGATCGCCGTGAGAGTTGAGTTTTATACATTTTCTTGATAAAATATGTTATTTCGATATGTCATTTGAGAGAATTCTTCCTAAATCTGAATATCCTTCTCCCATAGAATTTGAATTTGAAACTGTTCAATTAAATTCGTTGTTTCTGCATGCAGCATCACAAACTATTTCCAGGAATAATTTTAGTATGAATATTTCTATGCAAGAACTCTTTCCATGTTAGAAACATTTAATGCGCTCAAAAGATTTGCTCAATCCACCATTAAAAAGTCCCCTTTATCAATGAAGTACAGTAAAAACACATTTAAGTTTTAAATGCCGCCCATTCGGGCCCGCACACATGAATGCATAATTTGTTCAGACTTTTGTACATAAAACCGATTACCAATTTTGTGGAAGCAAACAAACAAAACGTAATTTAATTTGTGTCTGCCCGCGATTGCTGCCAAGGCAGAGCCAAACCCATGGAAATACAACCAAAAGACAGGGACAGAGCCCGCGTTAAGCACATGGCAAATCGAACGAACTCGAGCCAGAGACAGAGCCCAGTCGAGACTCGTTGACGCCGCAGCCGCGGCTGCTGACGATCGCAACTTCATCATTATCGAGTGCCGAATTAAAACGCACAAAGACAGAGGCAAACAAAGAAAAGCGATGAAATCCAAAGCCAAACAAAGACGGCCAGCGGAAGTAAAACAAAAATACAACAACAACAACAACAAAAGTCACCGAAAAAGCAAAGAAATACATTTTCATGGTGCGATAAATCAATGACAACCAATCAAATGTTCCACTTCAGGTTTGTATTTGTTTTATGTATGTACATATGTAAGTACATACAGACGTACAGACGTATGTACATATTTGTTAAAGGCGGAAAACAAAGTTTGCCTTGGGCTTTAGTGTCAAGGATGGGCTTGGCATTGTTTTGTCTTCCCTTAACTGGACACTGACCTTGCCTCACAGACTCCTTCTGACTCCTTTTTAAACTCTTTCGAGCTGCAACTTTCGCTTTCCGTCGCACTGACATTGACCTTCAGCAAGGGCAGAGCTTAAAATGCACAGCGGAAAACGGGTTTTTTTTGGCAGCCAAAATACGAAAGACTTCGGCAACAAACTTGACAGCAGCGCCATCTGTCTGTGAAGTTGCGATGAGCTTCGCGAATAACAGTTTGGCCTGCCTATGCTCGATAAATTCGTGGCCTAATAGGGCAGACTTCGCTGTAGTTTGTGATCGTGTGTTGGATATTGGAGAGTTTTTTAAAAACAAAAATGAACAAAAAAATGAGTCCTCGAAGTGTATGTACGAAGTCATTTGAAATCACCATCAAAATAAATAATTCATTAGAAAATAGTCATTAGTAAGTCAGTTGGTAAGTGCTTAGTTAGTAAGTAAGTAATTAGTAGTTTTTACACTCATTACCTACAGGCCAATTCAACTTGGATTAAATTAAATTAGACCTTAAACGAATTGCAGACAATTCGTGATGCTTCCCCCACTAAAACTACATATTTATCGTCTTTGAGAACTAACTAGAGCTTCAGTGTGATGCTCGATGGTGTGATATAGATCAACTTAAGCTACAGTCGCGGCTTTAAAAGCTTTTTTTTACTGCAAACAGCGGCAGCGTCGTGTGCTCTGTGCATTGGAAAAGATATTGGGCAGCGCAGTCGGCACAAGCAGAACGCAAAAGCTTCAGAGAAGCAGTGGCAGCGGCAGGAGAAACAACTTCGTATGCCCAATGCAAAACTGCTCGCACGCCGCAGCGGCAGAGAAGCAAGAAACGTTTTTGACTATGTGTCTTTTTTCTGTGCACTAAAAAAGCACTAAAACTGTGCTTGTAACCGTAAGCCAAGCTCACAACCAACAACCAAAGCACATTTCGTGGCATCTGTCGATAAAGCTAGGCAGACAAATCTTCAGTTGAGCTTTTGCAGCAATCAAATCAAATATAAAACGAACTTTTTTCGATGCATTGTATTGTTTATTTTTAGTTTATCGGATTCAGATTCAGGATTTCGTGACAGTTTTTAAAAGCTGATTTACTTATCGTTCCACCAGCCAGCACCGCCACGGGAGCCACCGCCATAGCCACCTCCTGCGCCACCACCACGAGCAGCACCACCGTAGAGGCCGCCTCCAGCGCTGGAGGCATGGTTAACGGTGTAATCGAACTCGGCGGGATTGCCCCAGGCATTACCGCCAGCACCGCCGGCTCCCTGCCAGCCACCGCCAGAGCCTCCTGCGCCCTGCCAGCCACCGGCACCGCCAGCTCCTCCAGCGCCTTGCCAGCCGCCAGCACCTCCAGCACCACCAGCTCCCTGCCAGCCGCTGGAACCGCGTCCTCCACCGGCTCCAGATCCTTGCCAGGCTGCACCGCGGCCTCCACCATAGCCGCCGCCAGCGCCTCCTCCGTAGCCCCCGCCAGCACCACCTCCGTAGGAGCCAGCTCCAGCACTGTAGCCAGCAGAGCCACCACCATGTCCATGTCCCTGTCCTGCAATATGGACCTTGGTGTTTCCATGGGACTGCGAGACATGCGAGACGAGTCCAGCTCCATTGGCAGATCGGCCGCCGAAGCCACCGCCGCCGCCGCCTCCACGTCCACCGCCGGGAAGATAGCCACCGCCAGCACCACCCGCACCACCGCGGAAGCCGCCAGCATTAGCCAGTGCCAAAGAGGCCAACAAGCAGACGAATACCTGCGAAAAGAACACAAAGATTAAGCTGAAGTCCATGTCCTTCCAGCTGTGTGATTCTTGCCTTCATTCTGGAGAGTTGGATTGCGATTCGAGATTCTTGAGATTTAGTTGAGATTGTTCTCAGAGCTGAGATCCAATGGTTTGTGATGTCTACCCAACGAGAGGCAACGCCATTTATAGTCCAAGTCTTGTGCTAATGATCTTCTCAAGATGCCCGGACAACAGCAACAAACAAAAATTAAATTTGAAAAGCCAAAAAAAAGCGAAAAACCAAAACATCAATTTGCCCTGGCCAATCATTAGATTCTCCTCTCTGGTACTGCTCTTTGGCCAATAGTTACGACCTGAACTCATATTTATGTTTATCTTTTGACGCTTTTGCAGTCTTGTTTCACGGTTCACGTTTCTCGTTTTGTTTTCCTTGGCTTTAATTAAAAAGTCTCAAATTAATTGCAAAGCGGCAATTAGCCATCATCGATTATTGCCTGTGGGCTTCCGATTTGTAGCCCACACCAGAGTTCAGCGCCAGCTGGCGCTTAAAAGGCGCCCCAAGTGGACGCTGTGCGTCCAGTTTATGCCCAGCCATGGCCACAATCAGTTGCCCAAATGCACTGCGTGGGGCGCTACACCCACCTACTGCCTGTCTTCCTTTTCACTGTTTTTTTACTGTTGGTTTACGTTTTTGTTTTGTGTTTTTTTTTTTGTTTTTTGAAAGTGAACAAATTTGTTTATGCAACCGAAAGTGCAGACATGCAACTCATGAACCGGACAAACATACACGAATGGAAATCTCAACAAACACACAGCACAACGAGGGGGGGAATGATTTTTACACAAATTTCGTATAACAAACACAGCGGAGAAAATCCAACAGATTTCCCAAGAAACTCCACTAGTTTGGGTAAAGTTTATGACATTAATATCAAATATTCTTGCAGATGGGAGTAGAAATAATTCTACATTGAGAGCAAGAGATACAAATTATAATTGGAGTATCAGAAAATGCACCTAAAATTGAATCTTGAACTATTAGCTACACCGAAGATACAATAAACTGTCAAAGCAACTAACCAAAAGCTTCAATCAGATCTATTTATAAGGATTACAAAATTATAGCATACTGACAGAAACCATGCAAAGACTGCCAGTACTTTTTTGGCGGTTTTTATGTGCCAAGTTTTAGCAGACAAAATATTGATAGTAAGGGGAAATATTTGAATCCTTTGAAAACTATCTTTAATTGGGCATGTTAGGATCTGTCTCCTCATTCTGCTCATCACTTCTCTTCCTTCATTTCCCTCTCCAATTGAACACTTCAATTGGACCAAGAAATATGAGCAGACTGGTTCAGCGAATCATTCAGAACTAATGACTTAATACCGTAAAAACGAGTGGGGCACAAATGTGTTGAGCATTAAGAAGCTGCTGACAGGGTTGGCAAGCTTGGAAAATTGAAGCTGGCAGCGAGAGATGGAAATGTATGCGAGCTGCAGGCTGCTCTGCCAAACAGAAGCTGCAGCCAGCTGACTACTAAACCGTTTTTGTGTTCAAGCTTGAATCAAAATTTGTTGTAGGGTATTCAAAGTGGATGCCAGCGGCTGCTCTCTCAATGCAAGTGCAAGAGAAAGCCTCTCTCTCACTCTCTTTTGCTCGCTCTCTCTCCCAACTCTATTTGTCTTTCTTTGCCGAGTCTCTGCTACTGAGGCTCTCTCCGTTGCCTTTCGCTCTTTCGGTTATTTTTTTGGAGCCGAGCCGGGCTTCATTTCAGGCGCTGCAGATTTGGCCAAATCATTCCGTTGCCAACGTTGTAACTGGAAAACGTGTTTGAACGGATCGCTGGCGAACCTGCCGGATCGCGCTGCTGCCATCGTCAACTTTGTCGCGAGTCGTGCATTTCCCAGATGATTTATCGCCCCTGTCCGTGTCCTCCGCCCTCCCCCCCGTCAGAAGTGAACACTATTCGCGAGACCGACTCAAAGTGCGTGACACCTTAGGTTTTTTAGCGGTGTTTCGTTTATGTTTTTTTTGCTTGTTGCTTTTCGTTAATCGTTAATCATTGTCGGCAACTATTAATAAATGTTTGAAATTGAAAAAATTGCACTACCAAGCTACAAAAGAAATATGATAAGTGTTTGCTGAATCATAACCAGACGATAGTCGTACTGCCAAGCGGAATACAAAGCCAATCGATCCACAGAGCTGTTGTTCACATTTTTGCAAAAGAATTGAAAAGGTAAGCTTAAAAATACCTTTGGAATGTGGGAATACTTCAAAGTAATTAACTAAGACAAATGGTAAGGCACTAACAGAAATACACACAGACGAAAGAAGTACAAAGTGTAAGAATAGAAAAGTGTCGGAAATAAATGGAGGCAAAAGAAAACGTAACAAAAATAACATAGAAATCGGTATGGCAAGTAAATAGATAAATATAAATTGAAATGAAGATATAAATAAATAAAAATCAGAATGATTACAACTAGAAATATGTGCATCGAATTTTAATTATAAATATATAAATGTATTTGTTAAAAATATAATAAGTTCATGTTAAAAATGATAAGGACACTTGGCCATGCTTCAGCAAATGCTCTATAAAATGTTCATTTCAATTTGCACTCCATAAAGTAAAAGTCAAATCCGCATACATATATTTTGTTATCTCTCGTTCCACTTTAATTAATTGTCAATAACTCATTAGCAAGTGGACAGTCCCACAGTGGCTCACTCATATTTATGGATACACGTACTTCATATTCAATAGTTATTTTCTGACTGAAAGTCTTCTTCTTGTGTGTGTGTGTGTGTGTGTGTGTGTGTGTGTGTGTGTGTGTGTGTTTTTTGTTGTTGTGCATCTCACTTGATAAGTGCGCATTAGTCAAACTTTAGGATGAGGCTTCATTTTGCTTTGTTGCAATTTTCTTTCGTCTAGCAAAATGTTCATGGTCTATTAATTGCCATGGCAGTAGCGCATTTTCTTTTATATTTACACACACAAACACACACACACTCATATTTCTACTCTGCACACACTCTTTGTATATTTTTGGCTGCTATTTTTGATGGTCGAAAAGTCAAAATCATTTTTCAGCCAGCTCGCGGGGCACTTGGAAGTTTTCTTTGATTACGATTGAAATATTAACCGCAACGGAAGCCGTACGCAATTTCCCATTAACCAAGTGATGATGGCGAGGGGGACTTGGCCTGGGGTGGCGTATCTTTTGCTGTTGTTGGTTGCTGCTGTTTGGATTTTGCAGAACAAAAGACTTGGGCAACAGACTTGACTGCGCTTGCGGTTTTGCGGCAGGTTGGGAGTGGTAGCGGGGGTGACAGGTGACAACGCAACGTCTCTATGTGCATTCAGATGGATGACTTTCTCCCTGCCGTGCCTAGCTCCCAGCTCCCAGCTCCAGTGACTCCCGCGTGGCTCCAGCTGCAGACTCTCGTTCTAAGTGCCATTGCTAATAAGCCAAGGGGATTGTTGTTTGGTTTTTGTTTCGGTTTGTTGTCTGTCGCTCGAGGGTAGCCACGGGCGTGCAGCTTCGATGACAAGTACGCCTCGAGCACAAACAATTTTACTGCTGAAAAATGTTAAGAAAATGCAACAAAAATCACAGACAAAATCTATAAGGATGGACACTCCAACTAAGCCATGAAACTTGAACAAAATTGCGATAAATCTGAGCTAGCATTTAGGTTGGTTCGAATTTTATGCCTTGCTATCTCCGCAGCTAAGTTAATGCTTAATTCTTGTAGTTCTGCTTAGTTGTAGGAACTGAGCATCGCAGGGTCTAACCTTTTGGCCTGAACGCAACTCAATTTGGGCGAGTCGCTCACTTGGAAAAGAGTCTCCGACTGCCACAGTGTCGTGTGGGACTATGCCATGCCGCTCGTATTCCAGCTGAAATGATATTAATTGCCCCCACACACACACACACACACACACACCCATGAACACACACACACACTTGGGTACTTAGTTGACTTTCATTGTCTTAACGATGGTTTGTGGTGTCTTATTATGCGGCAAACGGCGTATGTATGTACATAGGAGTATTATTTTTATTTGTTTTATGCTCTATATATGTACATATGTACTCGCACGTCTGTTGCTGCTGCTGCTGCCCTGACTTTGACTGCAGCTCCAGTTTAATCACACTTTTAACTCCGTTTCACATAATACTAATTTCATAATTTGCACCACCCCAACGCACCACCAACAGCAGCACCACCGCCGGCTGCATATCTCTCAGTTGGGCCGGAGCAATTTCACTTTTATAAATCAGCGGCACAGCAGCGGCAACAATGATTAAAATAAATCTCGCCCGTTCATTTTGCATGTGTAAGTGGGGTGCGGTGGGGTGGGGAACGTATTTTTTCCCAACCTTTTGCCAATGGGAAATCGCTTGGGGATCGCTGGCCGAGCAGCACTTCCAAGAATTCCGGAATGGATGGGCTGACAGCCACCCAGTCCTAGGCGTTGACATGCCTCTGAGCAAAGCTAACTGAGAGTAAAGTGAAGCTAGCGGATCATAATTGCTCCGCCAGAGCTCGGGCACGGGTACTCGTACTGCTGAATGGATAGGCTGCTGCTAGAAGACACCCAGCAGCAGGAGAGCCAGCAGTGGAATTAGCTACATATGTATGTACATCGTGTAACCAGCAACGCAGCAGTCGAGTTCATGTCCATGATCATGATCAACTTGTGGCTGTTAATGTTGTGTTAACCCTGCAACGGGCATACAGATTTTCTCGAGAACTTTGTCGGGGCAAAAGTAAAAGATGTAAAGGGTGGGAGATATCTTTAAGCAATAGATTTATGGGCTAAAAATATGACTTCTTGTATCAACGATGATCTTCTGCTTACTCTTTCGTTGTGTTAAGTGCTAACAAGTAGAAGTTTCTGCCTGTTTTCCAGTTTCGAAAATCTATCCAAAACTCGTATAAGCTGTCATCAAATGATGTCTATGAAAATTGTGCCTACACCCAGCGTTATGGTATCTACATTTTCTTCAAATCAGTCACGAAGAGCAGCCACTTGTTCGGTGTTGCGCCCTAGACTCTGGTGTTTGTCGTTGGTTGTTTTGTGGTTGGCAGTTGTGCAGCTTTGTGGCTTGTTTCCGTCAGCAAATGAAATACTCGACAACATATAATCAAGAAGCGCTGCGCTCACTGGCAGGCAACCCACAAAACACTAAAAATAAGTGCCAGAAAATAACAAACGGCAGAGGAATACGAGATAGCGCAACAAATGGGTCTCTTTCGCTTGTGTCAAATCAACAGTCGACTCGTAAGAATGAAAGTTAGTTACTGTTGTACGCCGCGTACTTGAACAATACAAAATAATACGAAACTCAGATGGCTACCCCATCGGCGGTGGACCACCTTTCGGGTAGGGGCCTTTCGGGGCCTTTTGTCAATGTGAAAATTTATTTATTGCCGAACACATCATATTTTTCATTTCTCAGTGTCAGTGTCAGTGCCAGTTCCAGTGCCAGTGCCAGTCCATTTTTTCTGGTGTTTCTTTAGCAAACAATTAACATAATTATCAATGGTCTCGGACTTCCAGCAGCTGCGTCCAGCTGCACTTTTCACACTTTCCATGCGGCGCTTTCTGGTTCATAATTTGTTGTCTCCCCTCCCGGCGGCCTTTTGTCGCATTTGTCACAGAAATTATGCATAAATGTTGATAGGGTTTTTTCCATCTCCATCTTCTCGGCATCTTTCTGCTCGCTTTCGAATTGGAATCGCTTAGTTTTGATGTTGTCTTTTGGTCTTTTGTTACCATACCCACAGCGATTCTATGGCCCATTGTCAACCCTTCACCTTCGGCCTTCCCGAGAGAGAGACAGCGAGTGAAAAGCTAAATTGTCACAAAGTATCATAAATTTGAGAGTTTGACTCCGCTCGAACAATGACAAATCGATGACGGAGTCAACAAATAAATACCAGCCGACATTTATAAACAAATTTGTAGGTTGTAGATATGTTTTTCCCCCCTCCCACCCTCTCCTGGCAGACACACATTTGTTGTAATTGTGTGGCTGGAAAGTGAAACCTCGTCGAGGGCATCGTTAATAAATAAGTCGCCGCATCCCAATAACTCAGCACAATGACAACAGCAGCCGAATAATGGGGGGGAAAACAAATGTTTTTGAACTGAAAACCCAGTAACTTTCGAACACATTTTCGATCACATCCGATCCAAGGCGATGTGATGTGATATGATGAGACATTTAATGCGATTAGGCGACTAGTTTATGATTTATATAACACTTGTTTTGGGGCTGCTGAGGCTGCTGAATGCTTACAGATGGATCTCGAAAGCCCGAGCAAACATCACTGGGAAAATGATTCAGAAAATGGTTTGAACTTTGATTTAAATGCAATAAATAATAAGCTATTGAAAAAGCACTGTTCTGACTGTGAAATCGAATGGTTCCCTGTACATTTGATTAAATATTTCCATTTAAGGCAGCATTGAACCCATTGAAATGTACAAATTGTACATCCAATATGTTGCTTAATTATGGTAGAAATATACCCAGAGCTCCAAGACCACAGAAACTTGTACTCTGACACAATTTGGCTGCTTTTGCGGCCCCAGCTTGGCATAGAAATGAAAGGTGTTAGTGGCCCGACATCATCAGTACATCACTGCACACAAATCGTTCATCGCTGACGTCGGACAAATCTAAATTAGCCACGAATACTCGCATCTTGAAACCCTCTGGACTTATAATTCCATGCTTATCCTGTATGTGTTTCCATTTTCCATCGCACATTGCGAGAAATTGAAAAACCCAAAAAAACGAAGAAAAAGTTGGCAATTGTATAAGCCAGACAGCCAAATTAAAACTTAAGAGATTAAAGGGGCTATACATCATGGGTGCAATCACATAATCATGACAGGCAATTCACCTCTTTCGCTCCCAAGCCACATCACGATGCGCCACACGATGGCGAAGGCGAAGGCAAAGGGGGGGACCTCCGGGTTCGTGCACTGGAATCTGCTGACCTTTTGAATGAGGGGGGAACCTGCTGTCGTGAAGAGTGTACAGGTAGTGGCATAGCTTGACCAGACAGCCTGTCACATCTCACAACTCAATTGGCGCTTGACCAGAGAAATGGCCAAGCGAAACGTGAGGAGCAGCGGGACGGAGTGCAGCGGAGAGGCGGAGTGTAGGCTCTTGACACCAGCCTCTGCAACAAGTTGTACACGGTTGATGCTCATGTTCGCTGCAGACCGGCTGATGTTGCAGATTGTTGCCGATTATTGCTGCCTGTGTCTCTGCTTTTGATGTTGCTGCTGCTGCTGCTGCTGCTTGTTGCTGCTGCCTGCCTGCTGGTCATGTTATCGCCAATGTTGTTGCTGCCATTTGCCACGCCTCCGGCTGGCCGGCACCAATCTCTCGGCCTCTCTGTTGCAATTTCTGGTTTTGTCTTACATAAAACAAATGAAAAGATCATCAAAAGATTATCAGTTTTCGGGAACTGCCGAAACAAACACACACCATTTCTTTTTCGTGTTGGCAATTTAATGACTGAATCCGATCGAGAGGTAAAAAAAAACAAAAACAAAAACAAAAAAAAGAAATGGCAAAGTCTTAATGGTCATTAAGACATTTCGTTGTGACAACGAAACAAACTGAAATTGTTACACCATTCGTGACTTTTGATTTGTGCATACATTATTTATCATGATGGATATGGATATACATAAGCCGATCGATGGATTGATGGATTTGTAATATTTGTAATATTATTGAATGATTGATTGCGGCATCTGGTTGACCGAACGTGCACTTCCGTGCTCTTCGATCGGGTCAGAGCTGCTGGCTCTGGTTTCCGGCTCCTGCCTCCGTTTGTTGTTGCTGCTGGCCATGGCCAAATGCGAATCACGATTCGAGCTTGTTTTGCCAGCACTTCACTCTCGTTTTGGCTTTTACTTTTTTCGGTTCCCCCCCATCGGACTCGCTTTTACCGCACAGATCGAGCGGAGGGTTACCCAAAACGAAAGCAAACTGCAAATCAACAATAATAAAACCCACTTGAGCGGTCAGCAGCAAGCGTGAGGGAAGATACCCCATTGGTAGGAAGTCTGCCCAAAAGCCACACAGTTAGAGCCACAAATTCACAGCCAAATTCAAATGCAAAACTGCTCACCAGGTTCAGTAATCAGTTTCACAAACTAAAAAAAGAGTACCCACAGACCCAGCTACCTACCCATGCTTCTTAATGACATAATTAGGCGTTATTTTGAAAGGTGTTGCCCCATGAAAGGGCGGCCAAACGAGGCACATAGCTGCAAACGCTCCACTAAATCATTTAACTGAACTGCCACTTCAGACAGGCCGGGTCGCCGCCCAGCCTTATTGATTTGACCCCACAGCGGCGGCGCAGACTTTCACCCAATGCAACGGCAGCCGGAGTTTGGTTCATGCCGTGACATGCCTACCCCCTCCTGGATGCATACTCGTACATATATTTATTGTAATTCCTAATTAGGCATTACCGAGGCGCATTCCGTGCTGCACTGTCTGCCGATCGTTGTTGCATTTTTGGATTTTTTGCTTTTATTTATTTATGATGCCGCTGGGCGCTGGGTGATGTCATCCGTTCCCAGCCTCTGGCCATTCGGTAGCTTTGGGAGCAGCACAGCTCCGGCGGCGAGCGACTCCAACGAAATCAATTTGATGTAATTATGTAACTGTATCTGTCTCTGTATCTGTCGGTCCCGAAGACAGACCCAAAGCTGACACTGATGCTGACGGCCGTGCCGCGGAGCCATCATCAATCAGTTGAGGGCCCCATCATTAGCTCACATTTCATCGAAACGTCACAGACAAAACGGAGATCTTCGATCAAATATTGAAACGTACAGTGATGGCTGGACGAAGGCAAAGACTTGTAAGAAATATTTAAAGTAAATGTAAAAACTATTTTGGTTCACAAATGAGTGAGTTTACAGCTTCAAATTTGTAGTTTACGAATTACAATGAAATTAGTATAATGTAATAATACTAAAAACCACCGAAAAACAAATTGTATGTCACGTGCATGACTCAGAAGAATTGCATGTCGTGTGCATGACCCAAAATAAAGCCAAATATAATCCTCTGAATATGTTTAAACTATTTTCGACCAACTTAAAACACATTGCATGTCGTGTGCATGACTCTGAAGAGTTGTGTGTCATGCGCATGACTAAGGTTCGTCTCGAATTTCACAATTATAGGTTCAACAGAGGCTTAAGACAGTTCCCGCTCGTTTCTTCAGTTATTAACTGGGCTCAAATGCTGCTTACCCCTTACAGCAGATCCCACTCTGATCAGTAGTTGTTGGTGGTGGTGGAGCCTTCCTGTTGTGGACACCTGCAGAGCAAGTCACCAGCCGAACGGATAACAATTTCAGCTCAAATTGTTTGGCGACCGAGTGCGTTCAACCTACAGCTGGCAAAGTCTTGCCTGCCGGCGCCCGCTGCTGCCGCTACCAATTCCACTTGTTAGCCAAGTTTATTGTCGATCCATTAGCGTTGCCTGCGAGCCGAGCCATGCCATTTGATTTCGAGAGCAAATGCCAATCGGCAACCATTTTTGCGCTCCTCCCAAACCACAGGCCCCAGCCACTATACCCGATCTCCGGTCTCCCCGATCAGACCTCTAGCCAAACAAAAGTTCAATGGCTATGGCCATGGCGGACAAAGGCTAACGCATCTTGGAAAATTGATTTGCAGTTCGCTTGATTGCCAGGCCTGCCACCTTGGTGGCACTCATTTTCCATGGCTTCTCATTCTCCGTTAGACACCAGACAGGCAACCAAATTGCTTTCAGCTTAATGGAGGAGGACCATTTACAACAGCCATTTACAGCAATTGCCATTGATGAGTTGCAAGTTGCAAGTTGCAAGTATTGTGGTTAAGCGGGCGGATGGAAGGCGCATACTTTGGGTTTTTGGACGCCAGGACTCGTTGGGCACGTCTTGGCCTAGCTTTTATTGCGGCGTTAATTTTTTAAGTATGGGATAAATATGTAGACAGAATATTTTAATAGTTTTGCTTTCTATGCACAACAAAATTAGTTTTCTCCCGATTTGTGTCCACGTATTTACATACTGTTTATAGCTGCTGGATAAATGGTTAACTAATCCCCAATCAATCGCAAATTTATATACATTTTCTTAAGCTGCAAAAAAGCCACAGAGCGCGCAACTTTTCTTATTAAAATTTGAACACCCCTTACGATTTATTTAGCCAAATAAAAGTAAAGCTTCTGTAGTCTCAGAACACAATGCAAGCGGTGTAAAAAGTGACCAACTTTCGTTTTCCTCAGTTTGGAATTCGAACAATGGAATTTATTCTACTGCAAAGAATGCTCGACTCTTTCGCGGCGGTGTCCAATGAATAGCCAATAAAAATATCTAGAAATAAGTCTGCATTGAACGAAGCTTTGTTGGGGCATTAGTCGAGGGTCCGCTGGCTAGAGGGCTATTGAGATTCGTAATGCTCTCCCTGGCGTTGCCCATTGACAGACACAAATCTAAAATAGGCAGCAATACTCGTACAACAGACAGATGAAAAAATACAAATAATAATTTCACTTTCTTTGCAGTTAGTTGGAGCAGCGTTGTTGTAATTGCTGTTGTTGTTGTTGTTGCTGCTGCTGCTGCTGCCACTGCTGCACGCTCCGGTATATTTGTGCCCCATTGTTGTTGCAGCGACAAGACAAGATCCAAAGCTGTGAGCCGGCGGCTGCCTCAGGTTTATTGACTGCGCGTCGTCTATGCAATTAGGTTTACTCTTTCGTTTTTGTTGTTTTTCGCCTGAATGGGCCGCACTTGGTCCGACCGGGGGGCAGCCAGGTGGGGCAGGTGTGGCAGGTGAACCGAAACAGAAGCATCATCAGCTGCATGTACATTTTGGGCATAGCATGGCCCAGTGCACCTGAGGGCGGCAACACCCAGCTCCGACACTGACGCTGACTCTGACTCTGACACTGAGGAGGCACTTGTGGCACACATATGTATTTTCACGCAGCAATTACGTTGCCCCATGCCCCAGCCCCACTCAATCAATTAAGGGTCTAACTAGCACACATTTTTTTGGTTTATTTTTGTTGCATTGAATGATTGAATACATTTATAAACACACAAAAATCGCACAAGATAGATTAGATCCCTGTTTATCCAGTTTTGTTTTGTTTTTCGTTTGGTTTCGTTACAACATTCATAAGTAAAATACTTGCAGAAGTGCAAGAAATGTGCGGAATGTTTTCTCATTTTCTTGCTTACTTGAAATACATTTAGATTTTAAAATACTGTCGCGTAGCTTCAGCTCTACTGGTGTACGATTATTTTGTTTGTGTTTCTATCTTTGATTCATGTTGGTAATTGATCCAGTTCAAGCAATTTAAATCAGACGTTCCTTGAGTGTGTGTGGGCGCAGTCATCTTGTGGGCTTTGAGAACAAATTTAGTCGCTAATTGATAGTTAATAAGTACGGAATTGGGGTGGTGGGTGGGTGGTTGGTTGTTGTTGTCAATCAATCAAATCAGTCGAGACATGAAATTGTAGCCGAAAGTCAATGAATAGTTTGGGTTACAATTTGGCAAACAAATTATAAAACGAGTCAGTCTTAATCGAGAAACAATTATCACAGAAAAACAATAAACATGACCTGGGCATGACTTAGTTGAGGGCAATGGTGCCCTCGTTTCAGTGGAAAAGTCCAAACTGCACCCAAGGATGAAGATCTATGGGATGTACCTGGCTTTCAAAGCTCAATACCTATAAGCAGCGGTTACTCACACAACCTCGACTTCTCAGGTTACCCAGCAGTGATTCAAGCGTCATACAGAAACATGCGAAAACTAAATCCCAGGATAGAGAAGAGTTTGCCTTACTGTGTATACCAACCCAAGGGGCAGCTGTGCATCGATCACTGGGTACGCATTTGCCTGCACCCGATGTTCGGGGAGCAGTTGATCACTCTGCGAGCGCTCATCAAGCGTGAAAAATTGTCTTAAAACATATTCCGATTAAGGATGGCAGATGCCGCAAAGGAACCTAAGTTCCAAAATCCACGTAAAGTGGTTCAACAGCCCAACCCCGATAATTCCGAAGAACGGTTTGAGGAACGGCCTCCTGCAGTAAAGCAGAAACAAAAATCAGCAATACCTGATAAGCGCACAAGAGAGAAGAACAAAAAAGAAAGCGCCGAGAAAAAGACTGAGGAACAATTCCGTGGAAAAGTCCAAACTGCACCCAAGGATGAAGATCTATGGGATGTACCTGGCTTTCAAAGCTCAATACCTATAAGCAGCGGTTACTCACACAACCTCGACTTTTCAGGTTATCCAGCAGTGATTCAAGCGTCATACAGAAACATGCGAAAACTAAATCCCAGGATAGAGAAGAGTTTGCCTTACTGTGTATACCAACACAGCTGCGTTTAACGGTTAAACGCCGTTTCACGGTTAAACGCAGCTGTGTTGGTATACACAGTAAGGCAAACTCTTCTCTATCCTGGGATTTAGTTTTCGCATGTTTCTGTATGACGCTTGAATCACTGCTGGGTAACCTGAGAAGTCGAGGTTGTGTGAGTAACCGCTGCTTATAGGTATTGAGCTTTGAAAGCCAGGTACATCCCATAGATCTTCATCCTTGGGTGCAGTTTGGACTTTTCCACGGAATTGTTCCTCAGTCTTTTTCTCGGCGCTTTCTTTTTTGTTCTTCTCTCTTGTGCGCTTATCAGGTATTGCTGATTTTTGTTTCTGCTTTACTGCAGGAGGCCGTTCCTCAAACCGTTCTTCGAAATTATCGGGGTTGGGCTGTTGAACCAC
Organism: Drosophila subobscura; assembly: GCF_008121235.1. Taxonomy (NCBI): domain Eukaryota; kingdom Metazoa; phylum Arthropoda; class Insecta; order Diptera; family Drosophilidae; genus Drosophila; species Drosophila subobscura. Next base: position 15,423,240 of record NC_048530.1, on the reverse strand, counting down.
TTTACGTGGATTTTGGAACTTAGGTTCCTTTGCGGCATCTGCCATCCTTAATCGGAATATGTTTTAAGACAATTTTTCACGCTTGATGAGCGCTCGCAGAGTGATCAACTGCTCCCCGAACATCGGGTGCAGGCAAATGCGTACCCAGTGATCGATGCACAGCTGCCCCTTGGGTGCAGTGTCCAGCAGGCCAAGGTTGCTGCTCGGTCGCTTGGCTATCTTGAGCTCCTTTCCACCGGCAATGGCCACGTGCAGGGTGCTGACCAGACTGGTGTGCTCCAGCGACGACTTGTACTCCGAGACGTGTGTCTTCTCCACATACAGCACCCACTCGCTGGGCAGGGTGCGCATCTTCTTTTTGCCCAAGAGGCAAGAGTTGCGCGAGACAAGTACGTTCGGATCGCACTCGGCCACCGGCTCGTTCTTGGTGTAGTCGTAATAGGCCAGATTGGGGTAGAGGCCAGCGGTGAGGGCCAGCCGCAGCATGTTGTTGTCCCTGTCATTGGCGCTGGCGTGGCGCTTGGCGGTCTGATCCAGCTTGAAGATGCGGCAAACAGATTCCCGCAGCGTGGACACGGCCGAGACAAACATGGCCATGGAGTTGGAGCACAGATAGTTGCGCTCGCAGAACTGGGCCAGCTCCTTGTGGCCGCGTCGACTTATCATTCCGATCAAGTCGCTGTGGCAGTTCTCGGTCAGTTTGAGGCGCGCCTCTTGCGGATAGAAGCTCCGGCGCCGATCGACGGGCAGCACGAAGGGATCGCGGACAGAATGGAAGGCGGCAATGATGGACATGCTGCCCAGGCATCGATAGTATATCGAGTACACCACGCACTTACCCATCTGCACGCTCAGCGGCAGCTCCGCAATGATCCGGCCCAGCATGGTGATCGACTCATTGGTTTCCTGGAGCACGCCCAAGAGCTTGAGCCGCGAGCAGGCCTGATCGACGGCCTCCGGCTGCGACGCATCCAGTGCCTGCGACAGAAACGTCGGTATGGACTGCTCGGGAGCTGCAATCTTCGTCAGCAGACAGATCTCGTCCAGCGTGCGTCGCTGGATCTCCGGTATGGTGTAGAAGTTCATCTTGGCGAACTGCTCGCTGGAGTACAGACGATAGCAGATGCCATCACGGATGCGACCAGCCCGACCGGCCCTCTGCAGGGCATCCGCCTGCGAAATGGGCGTTGTGGCCAGCTGCGAGGCGTTCGTCTTGGCGTCATAGATCTTCATCTTGGACTTGCCCAAGTCAATGACGTACACCAGCTCCGGTATGGTGATGGACGTCTGTCCAATGTTGGTGCTCAAAATGATCGTCAGCTGAACATTCGGGTAATTGCGGAATATCTTCTTCTGCTCGTGATTCTCCACCTGGCTGTGCAGCAGAAGTATTTGTATTTTGTCAGCCGGCAGAGAGTTGTACAGACTCTCCATCAGCGAGGTCATGTCATTGTAGCCCGGCAGGTACACAATTACCGCAGCCTTCTCGCCATTCTTCACGAGCAGCTCCAGCAGGGAGACAATCAGATTGTTGTCAATGTCCGACTCCATGTAGCGCGTGAGAATGTACGCATGCAGCAGCTCGTCCGCTGTGGCGGTGTCAATCTTCTTGCCCAAAATGTGCTTCATGGCCGCGGTCATGTAGCCAGTCTCGCTGAGAATCTGCTCCATCTGAAAGATGCGCACCCCGAAGCTGCGCCCCTCCACATCCAGGACGGGCACATTGCCAAAGTATGCGGACAACGCATCCAGATCCATGGTCGCGGACATTAGAATCACCCGGAGATGGGGATTCTTCTGCAGTTCCAGCTTGATGACCAGCAGCAGAAAGTCCGTGTCCAAGTCACGCTCGTGCACCTCATCGATAATCAAGTGGGTGACGGTCTCAAAGAACGCCTCCGTATCCATGGTCAAAGCCCGCAGCAGGCAGCCACTGGTGGTCAGCGTGAGCGCAGTGTGGCTGGTGCAATTGCCTGCAAGCAAAATGGAATTTAACATCATCGGAAAACACATTGCCAGGCATCACTTACTGTTCATGCGAATCTGATAGCCCACAGTGCCGCCTGGCAGCTCGCCCCGCTCCTTGGAGATTCGCTCCGAGACGCTGATGGCCGCTATGCGTCGCGGCTGGCTCACCACAATCCGCACCTCGTTCATTCTGTCTGCCGCCCACTCCAGCACATACTGCGGCACCTGCGTGGACTTGCCAGAGCCAGTGCTACCCTTGACAACGAGAACCTTTGCACGGAAGGAGAGGACAAGCGTTAAGCAAAGACAGATAGAGAGGAAAAGAGAGAGCTTCGGGGACTCACCTGGTGCTGTTGCAGCGTGTTCTGAATCATTGAGCGATAGCGAAAAATGGGTAGACCGGTGCGCTCCCATACAGCGGATTATTTTGGTTATCCGGATGTGGGGGTATTTGCCGCACACCCACCAAGCCGAAGCCGTTCCGCTGCCTGTTCAGGTCTGCCCGAGAGCCGTTGCCTTTGAGTGCCGCCGCGGCCAGCACGCGTTCAATTTTGGATGCCGACGAGGCCAGGGTTCGGGTCACTTTCGAGTTTACCAGCAGCACGTGGGCATCGAGGCAGAGGTGTATTTATGGACCAGTGTGACCGCGGACGACTTATCGATAAAATATATTACCTGACTCTCAGAAATATACCTAATCATTTTCAAAATATACCAAAAATATTCCTCGATTTGCATATATTATTAAACAATATTGGCTAGTTTTCATGATTAATATACCATGATAATTAAAGTAGGGCCAACAATTACAAATTAGAAACTTTATTTCGCTTTAACATGTTTTTGCTCTTCCTCGCTATCATCCTCTGAATCTATCTCGGAATCATCCTCCTCAGCGTCCTCATCATCATCATCTTCATCATCGTAATCTTCTTCATCGTCCTCTTCGGCTAGGTTCAGTTGCTTAATTTTATCCAACAGCTCGGCGCGAGTGTGGGCCACACGTTTCGCCTTCTCCTCGATCTCCTGAGTTTCCTCGTCCTTCTCAGCTGTCTCTGGTTTCTTGCCCTTGGCCATGAAGCGCAGAAAGGCGCGACGCTTGCGTTCCGAGAAAGATTTGACCAAGCGATCCATCTCCACCTGCAGTTGCTGCTCCTCCTGTGGCGTGGGCTCGGGCGCCTCTATGGCCACCTCGTCGGCGGTCTTCAGGCACTTGGCGCAGGCGTGTGCCTTGATGGCGCACTCCCGACAGATTACATGGTAGGCCTTCTTCACTGTCCTCTCCTTGCAATGGCTGCAGGTCTTCGCCTGTGTCAGCGGCTTGTACTTCTTGTATTTGATCTTCCACTCGATCACCTCCTTGCAGCGCTGGCACACCGTCGAGACATGCATCGAGTTGAGTCGCATCTGTTGAGGCGTTTTGTCGTGCAGATCATTCTTGAATACAAAACGATTTTTGTGTTTCTGGGCACGTGTGCGGTTGACGTTACCGCGTTGGGAACTCATCGTGCTCTAGCAGGCAACTAAAAGGGGCGTCGTTGATGATTAACAGATTCGGCATAGGGTGTTGATTGGGGTGTCTAATTTACCTGTAGCAACTATAGAATTTTGTGAATGTACAGCAAAAATAAACGAATATTTATTTATACAGCTTTATACAGTGTGACCGTGGAGTTATCGATAATCGATAAATATCGAAATACTGTCAGAAACTCTGAAATATACCTTCTAATTTGCAAAATATACCGTAAATATACTGTAATCTTAAATCATATTCCTCGATATTGATGTTCTATTTGATATTACTAGCTAGTTAGAAGTTTCCGCAGTAAAACTGTAATTTTAACAGATTTATCAATAGATTTTCCATAAGACTGGCTAGTTTTCACTACCTGCATTTGTTGGAAAGTTTTCAAATTAAGTTTAAAATTACAAAGGTCAACCACCACAAATGCCACAAAACGTTACGTGAGTGGAAATGGAATGCTACGTTTTGAAAAATGTTGTGGCACGTATGTTGGTATATACCAATATACCATGGCATGCGCACTGTGATGAGCTGCGTGATATACAACTCATTTGGTTCTGCACCGCTCTCAGTGCTTATTGCTATGAAACTCACCTCTGTCAACGATAATCGTTTGGCGGCAAGTGTATCGAAATTTGATGCTTTATTTGTGTTTAGTTTTTTGCTGCTTTGAAGTGTTTAATAATTACTACTGTAACTATGTATAGTCTATGTTTAGTTATACTTTTCACTCATTCTGGCACTCTTTCCTTGCAGATTTGAGTGAACCGCTCTGTCCCATGTCGCCATGCGCGACCTTAAACAGCGGCTCTTCGACCTTCTACGCTCTGGCGGCAACAACAGCAGCGGCAACAACAACAGCAACAACAACAACAACAACAGCAATGGCAGCAGCAATCAAAATGGCATCCCACACATTCAGCACACAATTCAGCAGCTGCCTGCGGCCCAGAAGCCGAAGAAGCTCCACGAATACACAGCCGCTGACTGCAATGCGGCCTTTCTGCGCAAGTACCATGACCTCAGCATTAGCAGGAGCATTGCTGGGCTTGAGCAGAGCCGGGAGCGGGAGAGGAACAGAGATAGAGAACGCGAAAAAGACAGGGACAGAGATAGAGATAGAGACAGGGAGCTGGAGTGGGAGAGGGAGCGGGAGCGGGAGCGACAGCTCGCCCACGGTGCCAATGTGATCTACTTCAATGAGAACCTGTCGATGGCCAGCAAGTACAATGTGCGTCAGTTTCCACTCACCCGCTACCCCTCCTGTCCGCTGAGCAGTTTTGGGCTGCCACCCTCCTCCCCCGCTACCCACAACGGACCCAGCCATGAGGGCGCCGGCAGTGCTGGCAGCAGCCTGGGGGAGGAGGAGGAGGACGACACGGAGAGCGATAGGTACAACTTTTGTTCGGATGAGGATCAAAGCAGCAACACACAAACCCTCAAGATTGGACGACACAGCCACGACATGGACATGGATGTCGATGGAGATGTGGAGGACGACCGGGCCGAGTCCCAGTTGGACTCCTTCTGCACACTCTGCACCTCCACGTTCAGCTACAACAAGTGCTGCCGCTTCTGCGATAACTCCCTCTGCGGTTCCAAATGCAACTCGGAGCGGGGCTCCCATGCCAGCCGCATCAGTCGGAATGGTGGCTACCCCCAGGCCGAGGCAGACCACGAGCAGCAGCAGCAGCAGCAACCGTTGCCCTCCCAGCAGCATCGATTTGGTGGCAGCATGAGGATGCTCTCCAACTATCAACCGACGGCTCTCAGGTGAGTGCATTGCGACAGTTACAAATAATCGATTGCTGCAAAGAGCAGGGTCAAAGCTCGCGGTGCAAATTGCTGCATCGTAAACACATCGTAAAGCGGCAACAAATCAATCGATGGTCAACTGCCAATCAAGTGTTGCCTCATTAGTGGCGATCGATCGATCGAGGGGCAACACTGTTGAAGTGTGGGGGACTTCAATAATTCTATTAAATTGCATTGTCCATCGTTGCGGCTAATTAGCTGTAAACTTTTGATTGATTGCATTTAAATGAGCTTTTGCAGTGGCCACCTTGGTGTTTGTGCAGCGGTGGTGGTGAGTGTTGGAGTGTCGAGAGTCAGAGAGAGAGCGAGAGAGCGAGAGAGCAACGACTCAAACAATTATGCATAAAACCTTAAACTGGCCATAAACAACCGTTAGGCAGATGGGAAGATGAGGCCCCATCATCTAGCGCTGCTAACGCGCATGACGCCGCCAGCTTGACCATAAAAAAGCATAAAAATTCTATTGAATACAGCGAATACAAACGTATAAACAAAAACAACAAAAAAATATGGATTAAGTTCAGCCATGTCTTGGCGAAGTTTTTATGCTCTTGCGGCTCGGGGTTGTCGATGGATTAACAGGAATTAAGCTTAGAAGCACAATAATAATAATAAACGGTAAATACACAAAATAACTAAATAAAATAGATTGCAATTAAGCTCCAGTTATGCTTAAAGCTCGATGAGTAGATTCTTCGTTGTTTATGTTTGAGCTCACTACTGAGCTTCAGCGCTTTGCTCGTTGTCAGAGTACCCGCTTATAGGGTAATATAGAAATTCCAGCATGCTGAAAATACAAAAAGGCGAGCAAGAAAAAGTCTAGCAATGTGCAAAAAGCGCATCGAAAATCAACTTAAGACAAACCACAGCCGCAGCAGCAGCCACAGCCACAGCGCAGCGGCAGCCGAGCGCGCACACACACACACACACTGACACACAAGCAAACGCACGCGCCTACCTGCTGCATACCCGACTGAGCTTGTGTTTACATCAACAACAGCAACAGCAACAACAAGTCCAAAGAGCTTTCTCGATCGGCACTTCTTTGGGGTCCGCTGCTTTTGGCTCTTACATTTCTTTGGCGACCGCTGGCCGAGCTGGTCTGCAACAACCACCAACCGGCCTCAAGCCTCAAACAAGCCGCGACCATTGTACGCCCAGCACGTGCCGCGCTCTACAAACCGCCAACACCACCGCACGAGACGCCGCCCGATCGATAGTTGAACCTAAAACTGAGCCAGAACAAAAAACAAATCTTAGTTGCTCACACAAACTGCAGCTGATAACAACTTAACGGTTTTTGTTTTTGTATATTTTTTGTTTTCTTTGTTTTGTTTTTGGCATTGTTTGTGAAACTCTGGGGATAGTAGATACTATGATATGATGTGTGCTGTGCCAGTGCTTTTGTGTGTGAAGAAGAGATTGTGAGAGAGAGAGAGAAACACTTGGACAGAAGCGGCGACAAGTGCACTTCCAACTGGAAATGGTGTGCGGTAAGTTCACTCCAGGATAATGCACTTAAATCTCAATTATTGCTGGAACATTAACATTGGAGCTCAAAAGGTTCCCAAGAGCCAATGCCTTGAAGAAACCCGAGCTATTGCATTGAAAAGTGCATTTGCCTAACAACTTCCCTTGAACAATAAATGGCGGAATTGATCCTAGCATCATCTTCTTACAGCCATATGAGACTTACACAGATTATAAGTAGAATCATAAATATAATATATGTATATAGAAGTCTGCCATTAATTTGGCGAGAAGCTTAACTGATTTCCATCCAAACGAGGCTCTCAAATATGATTGATTCATCATACCATCTCCCGATAACGTTCGGTGTATCTTCCCCCTTCTTGGACCCTAACTTTCTTGAGAGTCGATAGAAATATTTATATTTTGGGGCACTCTTTAGCATCAAAAATCTTCCATGCCCCAGGGGCAATGTGTGCTTAAAGTTGCGCCTCAGATTGCTTTCTCTATACAGCTGGTCATATCACGATTGGATTTGCCTAAGTTATACAACCCTTTGGGGGCTGCGACTGATTATACGACCAGCTGCGATAATTACGACTCCAATTCACTCCGCAACACTCCCCGCCCCCTGTTCCGGGGTTGTCTGGTGGGGGGTTTCAGTGTGTTGTAATGGACTGAATGCAACTCCATATCGCATGCCACACCATGTCAGACTGTGTTTCATACCATCTCTAAAGCGTGCGCCGTGATAAATGAACGGGGCAGCTATCCATATCCATGCTGCTCACTGACGTGATCCACGATGCACGAGCTGTGTAGAATCCAAAACCAAAAACGAACGAGCAAAATAATAATAAAACCGCATTAAAATTGTATTTTGTTTCGGAGTTGCACACACACTCACGCCCGTTCCCCGTTCTCTTAATGGATCCAAACACCTCTGGTCCCCCCTTCTCCCCTTTGGGAAAACTCGCTCATTGTGACACGGCAATCGCTGAGCTTAATAACATTTCTTGCATTATTTTGAATGCTCTTGCAACAGGGTGTTTCCATTTTGGCTAGAGGCTTGTTTCGGCATCCCACGGTGCAAGCTTGGCCATGGGTATTAGAGCTGTAATCCAGGAGTAGTCCTTTGTAAAGAGAAAGATTTTGTTAACGTGGTTCCATTCCATTTCCTCCAATAAAAAACGTGTAAAAACTCATATTCTTTACATTTTTGGTAGAACTATTTAACTTGCATTTAATTTAATATTGAATATATTTTTCAAATTAAAATTCTTTGTTTCTTTTCGTTCTAAAATGTTCACCTCAAACTAAATATTGTTAGGGTATTTGAGTCGTCGAATTGCTTAAGATACTTTTCCTTTCATTTTGCTTTTATTGTTACTGGTTTTGTATTTAACATTTCCGTTCATTTGGTCTTAGTTTGAGAAATATTATTGTAATTCTGTGCCTCATTTCGAACATGTGTATGTGGCTTGGGGGTGATTGTTTCTAGCTCGATGCTGCTTTGGTCAAGGAAACTGAGTCTCTTAAACTCTTGCCCGGCGTTCGTTCAACCCGTTCAAACTGCAATCTGCAGACACACACAAATAGATAGCTACCGACACACACCCACTGCAATTATTTGCTGAGATTGCATTGATGGGGGCAAAATGATCGAATGATTGCAGGCCAATCGGGTAACACTTGAGTAGATCGCCAGACAATTATCATTGTTTGTATTTATTTTTTGTGTTAATTAGCAACGCTTTTTCTGACAAACGCACACAAATTTCAATCGGAGAGGCCAAGAAAAAGAAAAGCCAAGAAACTGCAAAAGAAAAAGTGAAATTTCGCTTATCAGAGAGGACTACGTTGGTTAAAGTTGTTCGGGGGAACTCGTTTGACGCCTCCTGCTCAGCTCTGCTCAGCTCTGCTCTGCTCTGATCTGCAATGCCTCATCAGCCACAATTCAACATCATCCTACTCCTCTGCTTTGGGGCCTGGGGGCCAGCCATCATCCTTTTGCTTTCGTTGGTTTTGTGTGCTTAGTGCCGCCGCAGACTTGAAGGCGCGGGCGCTGGCTATTTAGCTGGACGGGCGGTGCCTGAGGCGGGCACAGGAGAGCAGTTAGCCAATCTCTCAATGCGGTCAACAACCGGCCCAGGCCTGAGCTCGCTCGGTGTGGCGCGGCCAGTCGCAGCTTTCCACCAATGTCAATTATTAAGGCAAACCAAACCGTTTACATACGACATTTTCCAGCAAAGACGCAGACACACAAAAACGAACTAGAAAACTCCGCTGCATGGATTTTCATGTTTTCCTTTGCATTGAGCAAACGGGTTAGGCCTCTCTCTCTCCCTCTCTCGGCAAGTGAGTGTCTTCAGTGTTGTGTCGCCCATCATAATTGGTCATTTGTCCAAGTGCTCGCCTCGTACAAGCTGCCTCCACTCGGTTTGGCTAATCCACTCCACACATTTGGTCATTAGCCGACAGCAGCAAACATCGAACAGCGAACAGCGAACAGCGAAAAGAGAGTCGCAAAGTTCATCGTTTCGACTAATGTTCGAGACTCTGATTAGAAGAGCTTTCAAATCAATTGGATTCATAATTCGATTTGTTATTAAATCAAAGCATAACTTATCAAAGTAGTTCTGTGGACAGCCACTCCAGTCGCCTTGTCGGGAGGGACCTTTGTGGGCCATTCACCACACATTCACTTGTCGTCTCTGCAGGCAGTTTTCCTTTTATTTTCGCAGAGGGAGATGAGAGTTGAGTGGAAACGCGACCTGTCACAACTCGAGTGAGGCTTCAGGTGCAGAGCCCAAGCCCCAGCCAGAAGCAGATGCCTCTGCCTATGTTTGCACCGTTTCCTGACGACTGATTGTTAGGCAAATGTTTGGTCTCTGGCTCTGGCTCTGACTCTGGCTTACTTTCACAGACTCACTTCGTCTGAATCGCTGAATGATTGAATTTGTTTATGCATTTTGCATGTGAATGGAAAGACAAACAGCCAGGCCGAGGGGGAGAGAGTCGTGCCAGATGAGCTTTTGGCTGTAGTTGCCGGAAATTCTGGAGAGAGAATGAATCTGTGCTCTTTACTTAGTTGTTGAGTTTAGAGTCTAACAAATTTCTTGCACACATTTACTTTTGCTTTCTATTTTTTCGGTTTTGTTTGCTCTTTTGAAACACACGCACACACGAAAGTGAAAACTCACAGCGTCTCCATTCTTTGAATTTGAATTTGAATTGGCAACTGACGAGCGAGATGGATGGGGGAACGAGCAGAGATGGAAAGACGAAAACGAACGCCACCGATCGATCGATCGATCGATCGTAGACCGTTACTAGCGGTGTGTTCTGCTTTTGATGGGCAGGCAAAATACAACAATGGAAGTCCACACATAATGAAATAAAACAAAGCGAAAAGTAAAAGTATTCGAACAACCAATGAACTCCGCCAACGGCGCGGATGAGTGTCCAACAAACTTGCTTCACTTCCTCACTGTAACTCTTGGGGGAAGGGAGTGCATCGAAATTTGTGGTGTTTCCATTTCTGAATAATAATTCAATCGGAATATTCATTCTGCCTGGGGAAACTCTACTGAAAGTTGCAGTTTTTACACTTTAAAAATTATTCTTATGCGTTAATATCGAAATTAATAATTAGCTGAGTGACCATAAACCCTTTCTATCCATGAAAATGATTCAATTGGAAATTCTGACAGCACAAATTTAGCTGACGGAAAACTTTAAGAAGCTGTCTCTAAATGAAAACTTTAAGCAGAAAATGCGAACCTCCAACTGAATCGTCTCCTCTCTTATTGCTTCTCTCTCCTTCTCTGTCTCATCCTTAATCATATTGCAAAATGGCCTAATATCCATAACTAAATGGATCAAAACCCAAAAAGCAGCAACAAGCAACCCGCAACCCGCAGCAGTTTCGTTTTCCACTTTTATTTTATTGCTCCACTATTAATGTTATTATTGTTGAGTTTTGGGGTTGGGATTGGGGTTGGGCCTCTGGGTTTTTGCGGCTTTTGCTGTTGCTCGGAGACGGTGCTTTTACGATCATTTCCCATCCGACGACTGGGGCACCGTTACCCACCAAATTCCGAGCACAGCACTATTTTCCAACTCCACCTGCATGAAGAAATTATTCCTCTTTTTATGGTTTTACCCCTCAAAATCACTGAAGCATCGTTTTGAGGTGATTTCGGGTGTGATTTGGTTTGTTTGTTTTCATTTTTTGGAATATTTAACAACTGCAAATGGCAGGCTGCCTTTACGCCGGATACATTTGCCCTGAATGCTGTAGACTTCATTCAGTCTTCGATGGAAGTTCTTTACGTGAAAGCTGTGAGGAAACTTCAGAATTTTCAAACAAAATATTTATTTATTAGGGCTACAGACCGATTAAAGTTCTCCTGTAATTTTTTGGGCATATGGCGGAATCATTAAACAATTTTTATGGCAGATTCAATTGTTTAGTTCAAAAAAAAATACTTAAAATAATTGTAGTTGCTGCGTTCTTGGGGATATTCATAGGGTTCAAAGACACAATTCGGTTCAGAATAATCAGAGTCATAAGGCAGCAAAATGCTGCCTTAAAAACATAAATTATATATTATTATTCATTTTAGAGTAAGTTCCATGGCGAATATCCAATTGGGTTGCAACAAGCGGAATAATTTCTTGTTGTTCTCTGTTAAATTTTTCAATTTAGACTTGCAGAGGAGTAGACACTTTGTGCCTGGCTCGATCAGCGCTGGGGCCATCCCAACCATCCATCAATTATGTAGATGTATCTACCTTATAATACAAAGTCTCGAAGGTTCTTGATCAGCTCAAGCGTGGCAACAATTAGCTGACTGATGGCAGGAGCAACAGGGGGCATCTGAGGCACGTCTGAGGCGGATGGGAGTAGCTGGGGAAAGGGAATCGTAGCTCATGGGGGTGTTTCCATTGACTGAGTCGTGTCTGCTTGGGATTCGGTTTTCGTAAACTCAATATGATTTCATAATAAAATGTATTTACTTGTTGCAAAAGTAGGGAAATGTGTGCGCCTTCAGTTTGGAGCGTGAGTCATGGTGGCGTGTGTTCAAATGGCGTGAACAGTGTCATGATTTCTGGTTCAATGGTGTTCCCATCCGCAATCGCGCCTCACCCTTCTCTCTCTCTATCTATCTATCTCGGATGTATTAGATCAATCTGGCACCTGAAAGCATTCTCGACCTTCGCTTTCGGCATCCTCAACCTTCGCTTTCGGCTGCAGCTTCATTTTACATCATCGCTCTTGTTTATCCAACGTTTATCTGTGCTTTGGCAATGTGACCCAGAAAGGCCAATGAAAATGAAAATGAAAATGAAAATGTCAGAGATGAAGTCCATTAAGTGGGCGCCAAGTAACCCTTCAGGGGGGGCCAGTAAATGTCGCTTGGAAAGGCTGTCATTGAGGGCCTCGGCTGGGCCCATAAAGCATCCATAATGCAAATATAACAGAGCACGTTATAACAGATCTGCTTTTTGGCCATCCATCCGCATTTCACGTACGAGCAGCATTCATTCCATTCAAATTCAAATTTTGAGTTGAATTCGCTTGAAGGTTGAACAGATGTCGCTTGCAGAAATCGCATTCATCGCATGCGTTCACTGTCCATCACAAAAACACATCTGACACACATTCAAAGTAATATCAATAATATATAGATGGATATTGTATGGCTACCTTCCGATCTTTATACAACTATTGGCACACTTTGCCCGCTGGCAGTCTTGCTCTGCCGATTGCGCAAGGCATTTTCATTTTGCGTCTTCATTCAGTTTGGATATTTGCCTACAGACGGAGGGGGCCCAGAACCGTTAACTGGCTGCCCACAGAAGCTGCAGAGAGCTGGCAAAAATAGCTAATTAGAGCGCTATTATCTTGGAAGTAACTTTGTTCAATCAGTTTTCACTTCAAGTAATCTAATTATATATGAGAGAGTACAAATCTGCATCGCATCTGCACTCAGTCTGTACATATTTATGTATGAATGTATGTAAAATATGGTAGCTTCATATGTACATTTATCTGCATCGTATTTTGTCATCATTGGCCAATTGGCTTGGACAATGCCAATGGCCCGTTGGCTGTCAGTCAATTAGCTGAGAATAGAACTCGCTGTGGAAATTGTTGAATGCCCTGCAAACACCAGCAACAATATACAGCATATTACGAGTACATTTATTAACAACAAAATTTTGATCGACCCCGTGGAGGGTTTGTATTCTGACTGTTGGTGTTGTTGTTGTTGTTGCTGTTGGCGCGTGCGCAGCCAAGTGAAACATTTGAAGCGATGACTGGGAGCAGTCGCAGTCGCAGTCGCCGTCCGCAGAAGCAGCAGCCAGCAGCAGCAGCAGCAACAGGAGGGTTGGCGTTGGCCGGACTTGTCATGGCAGTGAGCGTGAAAAATAAATAAATACGTGTAATACAATGAAATGCGGGGCTGCTCATGCCGCTGCCGTCTCTTCAATGTTGAGCAAACATCACCAACAATAATACAAAAATGAAACTAAAACACAACAATACAGAAAAACAAAACTAAAAACTCTTAATCATACTCTGGCGCTGGCGCTGGCGCTGTCGCAGACGCTGGCAGCGATGCCAGCTGCGCAGTTGGCGGAACTTTTGCATTAGGAGTTTCTGTTTTTGTTTCAGTTGGGGAGTCGCAGTCGGAGTCGGAGTCAGAGTCGAAGTTTTATTTTTGGCCAAACAACATTTGCGTCAACGTCGTCACGGAAGGCAGACGCGACAAACGCGACAACGCGACATCGAACGGAAACCGGAAAACGAAACAGAAGCAAAAATACAACAACTACAACAAAAATAGAATTAAAAGCCATCAGCGGATTGCGACAAAACAAGAGAAAGAGCAGGAGAAAGAGCAGAGAACGCTAACGAGAACGCCAAGCAGAGCGGGAATAGGGGAACAGGGGAATTGGGAATAGGGGAATTGGAGAACTGGGAACGGTACGGCACGGCACGGTTCGGTACGGGACGGGACGGGACCATGCCCAGTAGTTCGCCGGTGATCGTGTGGAACGGTGCTCAGTATACGGCCAGCAGCAAAGAGCTCGAGCAGCTGCGTCGCGACTACGGCCTGGATGCACGCATGCTGGAGGCGACCCTTGTGCCGCGCTACAAACGCCACAAACCGGAGGCCAGTGCACGCAACGAGCACGTCAAGCAACAGCCAACAGCAGGAAAGCCCAGCGCCACTCCCAATCCCAATCCCAGTCCCATCTCCAGCTCCAGTTCGGACTGGATTCTGCGCCAGGATAAGGACAAGACCGTCAGCCAGGTCAATTTCCATCCCTGGCCGGGCACCCACTTCGATCTGGTGCCGTGGCGACGCACCCGCTCCGCCTTGGACCTCACCTCGGTGGCCGACTACAACCACAGCCTGCTGGTGGACGCCAAGTCGCTGCGCGGCCTAGAGAAGCTCGAGTTGCGGCAGCAACGGCGCCGCCTGCAGCGTGCCCAGTCCACCCACCAAGGCCTGAGGCGCCTCGTGCGCGTGCGCCTCATCTTCTCCATCGAGCTGCGCCACAAGCGGATGGAGGTGCTCCGGAAGAGCGCGCTGCCCGTGCGCGTCTTTGAGCAGCGGTTCGCTCTCAGCGAGAACGAGAGCGCCGCCTACGAGCGGGTGCTGCTGGATGCCAATGCGGGAGTGGAGCAGCATGTGGGCTACTTCAGCAGAAGGCCACAGCAGCCAGCGCAGGATGAGCAGCTTGTGGTGGACTTTGCCAGCGAAACAGAGGCAGAAACGGAGGATAAAGCGGAAGCCGATGAGGCTCTCTATGCCACAATAGCCAGCCCAGGAGCCAAGAGAGCAGCTTCCACAGCAACTGGCACTGCCACTGTTCCTCCTCCTGTTGCTGTCACTGCCAATGTAACTCCTGCATCGGGTCAGGTGCCATGCGTCAAGTGTCGCCACATTGCCATCAAACTAAGGTAAAAACCTAACCCAGACGGTCAGTGAAATCTTCGCCAATCTTCTGCTTAGACCGAATTTCGAACGGTAAACAAGAACACAAGAAAGAAAAAATAACTTTAAAAATAAACTCCAAAACTTAATTAACTACAGTGAAGTGTGACTAAAGAAAACAAATCAAAATCAATCAAAAAACTACAGACGAACTTGTTCTTTTTTTTAAAGTGATTTAAATGCAATTATGTAGAGTACATAATTATGTACATTTTTTGTCTATGCTTGAGGAGCAGCGTGTTCCCTCCAGTGATTTGTTCCACATTCATATTTTATGTATCAAATTTGTGTTCCTGTTTTTGCTGTAGCTTTCCCGGTACATTCACCCAAGGTTAGGTTAGGTTAGGTTGAGGCGGCTGTCGGGGATTGTCAGAGACCCGACACACTTAGGCCGGTTTCGGCCCATTGTGATACCGCATGTTTCGCTCCCTTCTCTCCCGTGAGACCCTATTTTATCCATTATCCCATCCGGATGCCCTTATGAAGCCAGCGATCCGTCTGGGACTTATTGTAGACATGTCCGAAATGTCATTTAGAAAAGGAGAGCCCAAGTATTGGAGTCTCCTTCTACTGAGAGCCGGGCAGGAGCAGAAGAGGTGTTCCACAGTCTCCTCCTCGTCCTCATCTCTACAGCTTCGACAGAAATCGTTATAAGGGGCTCCCAGCCTGTTTGCATGTGTGCCTATTAGCCAGTGTCCCGTAAGGGAGCGTATGACTGAGCTGCACCTACTCCTACTGAGTTTGCAGAGCTCATCGGTGCGCTTCCTATTTATGTTAGGCCATGTTTGCCGAGTTATGCGACATAGTGGCACAGTTTGCCATCTGTCATTTGTAAGTTTCTTAAAATGTTCTTTTATTCTGAGCTTGCAGGTGGCCATTGGCATACGAATATCCTCCTTATCATTGAGAAGGGGGATTGTTGTTCCAGCTCTGGCCAGCTCATCTGCTATACAGTTGCCTTCAATGTCCTGGTGGCCCGGGACCCATATTAGGCTGATGACGAACTGATAAGCCATCTCGTGAAGAGATTTGCGACAGTTCGCAACTGTGGCCGAGCTTGTCGTTATCGCATTCAATGATTTGATTGCAGCTTGGCTATCACTGTAGATGTTTATGTAAGTCGCTTCAGGGGTTAGTTCCTGAAGACAGCTCAGAGCTTCCTTGATCGCTATGACCTCCGCTTGGAAGACACTGCAGTGATCCGGGAGCCTGAAGGAGTAGCTTATATTCAGCAGTTCGGAGTATATTCCTCCTCCGACCTTGTTGTCAAGCTTTGAGCCATCAGTAAAAATTTGAATGGCTTCCTTTGGACCAGGCGGTCCCTCAAGCCAGTCGTTTCTGTGAGGGATGATTGTCTCAAAGGGGTATCTGTATACTCCCTCGGAACGCAGTAGTCCGTTTTTGCAGGGACGATGTTGTTTCCATTTAGGATGGATGCATGGCCGGTGCGTTGTGACACCCATTGGTCGGAGTCTCTGAGACGGATTGCTGCCATTTCTGCCTGCTCCTTTCCTGCAAGGTCAGGGCTCTGCAGGCAAAGTATAGCATTTAGCGCATCCGTTGGCGTTGTGCTCAGAGCTCCACTGATGCTTAAGGCTGCAGTTCGCTGCACCTTGCTTAGTTGTTTTGTGATGGTCCCCTTCGATAGGGCAGTCCACCACACTGTGACTCCGTAGAGCAGTATTGGTCTAACTATTGCTAGGTAGATCCACTGGACTATTCTTGGGTTCATGCCCCATTTTAGCCCAATGGCCTTCTTGCAAGTGTAGAGGGCTATCGTAGCCTTCTTCACTCTGTCTTTGATGCTTAGGTTCCAGCTGAGCTTTTTATCAATTACCAACCCTAAGTAACTGGCACTGTCGCTGAAGGAGAGCCTGCATCCGTTTAGTATTGGGGGGTTGAGGGGCGGGATTTTGTATTTGTTTGTAAACAACACAAGTTCCGTTTTAGAGGGATTAATTCCCAGTCCACGCGACTTTGTCCATTCTGACAATCGTGCGAGCTTTGCGGTCATTAGTTCGCAGAGTGTTTGAGGGAATTTTCCCGAGAAGATAATGGCAACGTCGTCCGCGTATGCTACCACCTTGCAGCCCTCCCCTTCCAAGTCACACAAGATCTTATTGACGGCTATGTTCCATAGAAGGGGAGACAGGACACCGCCTTGCGGGTGCCTCTGTTGACATACCTTGACTGAGTGGACGATCCCATTGATGATGTCACTGTCCTGCATGTGAGCAATTGATCTATGAGCATCACCAAGTGACGATCCACCCCCAGGTCAGTCAGTGCCTCTGTGATGGCTCCCGGTATGACGTTGTTAAAAGCTCCCTCAATGTCTAGGAAAGCGATTAGGGAGTATTCTTTGACGTGAAGAGATTTCTCTACCGCCGAGATTACTTCATGGAGTGCCGTTTCCGTGGATTTCCCTTTTCGGTAGGCATGTTGAGCGCCTGACAGCCACTGAGGTTTAATGGTTTTCCTCAGCTGCAGCCCGACTAGTCTTTCAAAGGTTTTAAGAAGGAAGGACGATAGACTTATTGGTCTGAAGTCTTTTTTGGGGTTGTGTGAGAGGGTTTACCTGCCTTGGGTATAAAGACTATTTTAGCCTTTAGCCAAGCGCGGGGATTTTTCCCACTGTCAGTATCTTCCTGAAGATACTTTGCAGCCAGTTGATGGCCACGTCCCCGGCTTTTTGTAGCTGAGCCGGAATGACTTGGTCCGGGCCAGGCGATTTGTAGGATTTAAAGCTGTTTACTGCCCAGCTTATATTCCGTTTTGTGAGGATGTGCCCCATCGAGGTTTCCGGGCCTTCACTTGGGGTGTCTGCCGGCTCGATGGTCGTACACCCAGGAAAGTGAGTTTCGAGAAGAATGTGTAGGGAGTCCTCGCTAGAGTTTGTCCACGTACCATCAGTTCTCTTGAGATATCCCACCGAGGGGGATGTTTTTGACAGGACCTTGCGTAGCCTTGCGGCTTCTGACGTGTCCTCAATTTCGAGCAAAATTTATGCCAAGAGGCCCTTTTGCTCTCCTTGTTTCTTTTTGTATAGGGTTAGCTTACTTTTGTAATTTTCCCAGTGCGCTACCTCGCTGCTGCTTTTGGCTCTGTTAAAGAGAGTCCTGCAGTCTTTTCGGAGGGTATCTATATGTTTAGACCACCAGGGGGTTTCTTTTCCCTCTTGGTTTGGTCGAGGGGCAAGCTGCCATGAAGGCCTTATTGCAAGCTTCCGTGAAATTGTCCACAAGACGATTAAGATCGTCTTGTGTATCCGGGCATTTTGGGGCTAGGGGAGTAATTCCTCCATTTTGCGCTATACGTATCCCAGTTGGTTTTTCTTGGGGTTTACATAGCTAGTGGGTATGGTGCTTTCGAGCGATAGGGTTGTCTCGATGTACCTGTGGTCGGAGAAGGAGTGGTCCTCTAGGACTCTCCAACTTTTATAGTGTCTAACAGTTTGTGAGATAACAGAGTGAGGTCAATAACCTCTTGGCGGTTTTTATAATGAAAGTGGGGTCATTACCCCGATTTCCAATAAATAGGTTGGAGTTAAGGATGAAGCTAAAAGTGACTCACCCCTTACATTTGTATCCGAGCTCCCCCATTGGGTGTGGTGAGCGTTGGCATCGCAGCCTATTAGTAGGCTTGTGTCCGACCTCTCGCTCTCGCTGACAATCTTGCGAACGAGGTCACTGGGAGGATCGCTTTCCTCATGAGCCATGTAGGACGACACCAGGTTCAGGCGTGTCCCTTGTAGCTCTAGGCTGGCCGCCGTGTTGTCGCCGTTGCTAAAGTTGTGGATCAGAAAGATATTTAAGTGCTTTCTTGCTAATATGCAGGTTCTTATTTTACCTTCCGTTTGGGCTACAATTAGGTTGTAGTCCTTTGTCGCTAATCCACAGACCCTGCCTCCTACCACCCAGGGCTCTTGGATTAGGACTATGTCTCCTCCGCTCGCGACTAAGCGGAGTATAAGAGCAGCGGATGCTGCTTTACAGTGGTGGAGATTTATCTGCAGAAGCCTCAGAGACTTCATTAGAAACATTCTCCACCACTGTTATATCGGCGTCTGAGTCGTCGAGGATGTCGTCCCGACACATCGCCTCAAAATCGAGCAGCAGCTCCGTCTCCGAGGAGTAGCTCTCTAGGGCCGGCTCCGGCTCCGGGTCTACTTCCGGTGCCTCGATCTCCGAGGCAACGTCCTGCTCAACTGGTTTGTTGGCAGAACGCGCCTCGGCCGCTGCATCCGACTTGTAGACCTTCATGGTCACCGAGCTGAACCCGAAGTTGAGCTCTCCCCTGGCTGCCTCGATCGGGGCTAGCGATTCCTTGTTCAGGATCACTACCGCCTGGTTTGTGGGGCCCTTTGATGCCTCCACTTTAGCCACCTTCCAGTCTGAGGTTGGCAGTGTGGGGTTGCATCTCTGCAACATCGTTAGGATCCGCTCGGGCTCCTTGAAAGTGGCCGGTACCCATATACGGGCTCTTGGCCTACTTGGCACCTCGCTCCAGTCTACAGCGACGAGCTTCGCCCCTGCGTAGACCTCACCGATTTGCGCCACCGCAGCTTTGTATAGCTTCACGGAGCGCTCATCCTCGCAGGCTACCACTTTTATATTACCCTGGAACCATCCCATGTCCTTGCAGACTGGGGGTGGCCCGGGATCCTTCTCTAGAAGCTCGAAGCAGCGGTCGGCCAGTGCCGCTTCCACCCACTTCCATTGGCTTCTGGGTATTTTCCCCTCCGCGCTGCCTTTATCGAGAACGCTATATCAGCGTCCTCTCCTTGGCAATCTGCGCGAAGGATACGTTTGGTAGAATCCTGGATCGCTTCGCGGCAGGTCCGGGCGTCTCTTGAGAGCGTTGCCTCTTCTGTTGTGCGGCCACCTTCTGTGGCTCCACACTGAAGTTGGGCAACACCGTCGAGGCCCATTCTACTTTTTTCAGCCAGTCTGCTGTCGGACTGACTTCTTGGCTGGCGTTCTGCCGACGGAGTATGTGCCCAGCACTTCTCTTTTCGGCATAGCTATACTTCTTGGCTTGGACGCTGGTAGATGGCAAGTCCTCACCCGCCGCTTCACCGGAAGGTTGGGCAGCCGCAATATTGCTTAGCTGCCCTACCATGGTATCAGTTTTGGGTGTTGACTTTCCACCCATCCCAGGTTTGGGATGAGATCCACCCGGATTCATACCCGCGTCCTTCACCGTGCAGGTCTTTCCTGCGTCTGAGCGGATCGGGCCAGGCCTTTGGGCCGCTGCCTTCTCCCGCTTGGGATTTCTCCCTGCAGGCATTTGGGGAGTGCCTCTCTCGTTTTTGGTTTTGTTTACAATATTTAATGATTTCTCCATATAGTTCCCACGAGCTGCAGAGAAAGGGAACGGTCCACCCCGGCAGAGCTCTGCGTTACCCGGGTAAGGCATAATTAGAACAGGGGGCTGCCAAATCCCTGAGCTCTCCGTTCACGACTGGGCTAGTGTTTATACCGGGCCCCCAGCCAGGCTGACTCTTGGCACGGGTCGAGTGACACCTTAGTCCGGCCCGGTGTGAGGTGAGTGTTGGGGCTAGGATGTGGGTAGGTGTTGTGTAGGGATGGGATTGTGTGAGCTACTTAATGAGAGGCGGCACCACAAGCGCATCGTCAGTGTTGCTGCGTCGCGAACACCCGCTGGCTGTCCGGGACTGCTTATTTCGGTACTCTCCCTCAGAGCCAACTTAGTTGATGCTCTTTAGGATGCCCGCCTATTCACAGCTGACCTACCCACTGGGGTAGGCCGTTCGCTATCCGCAACCTGCGACCCGTCCGGTGGCCTCAGCTAGGCCCCCTCTGAGCCACCTCAGAGCCCAATAGGATCATCGGATACATTCACCCAATATTAAATCACAAATTGATTATCATCTTCCGTTCTCAGCTTTCCCTCTTTGCTTTCTTTCTCAATAGATTTTAGTCTGGTCTGCTAAAAAGTCATCTAAAGTCATTTTCCATGTGTACATTTTTTTGCTAGTTTTTCTTGCCCGTCTACAAATGTCTGCTTGGATTCGATCGATTTGAATTTAGCTGAAAAACAAACTGTCTATGAAGCTCTTCTCCTCCACATCCATTTGTCATGAAAGTGTTAAGCATTTCAAAAGGAAAGTGAAGTCTGTCAGCAGCCCACAAGGTGACCCCTAGCACTTCTCTTATCTGTGGGAGTCGTAACAAATCTTAATTCAACATTTCCCTAACCCTGTTCACCAATTTGGTTGACCAACTGCCCCGCAATACTCTTGCCAAATACTTTTTTGTTGTTGTTTCCCTCACTTTGTGCTGTGGTGTTTGTGTGTTTATGGCCGGTGTTTGTTGGTTTTTGTGCGGCTTGTGGCACCTGCCGCCCTGCTTAGTTGACACCTGCTACCGGCCCGTATTCATTTTACAGTTGCCACTGCCACTGCCACAGCTGTTGCTACTGCTGCTGCTGCCGTTGATGCAATAAACTGGAAGAAAGTGTCGTCTTCTCGGCTTTCTGTTTCGTTATCATGCGCCAAACTGGGAAAGCACAAACCAAAAGCAACAACTTCCAACCCAGCAGGGTATACGCGACTTGCTGTATCATAGGAGTAAAGCCACAGTTGGAAAAACCTTTATTGAGACAGCTCATTGCGTGACTTATACGAGTATCAATTTGGATGTATTTCGCTTGGCTTTAAAGCAGGGCTCGGCACCCATACAGTTAACGAGCCGTTTTTGCGTTTGTGTGTGAAGACGCACGCAAAACGGAACATTGGTATTGGTACGAATCACTGTAATACGCTTGTACGTGAGGGCAGCGCAGCCGCAGCGCAGCAGCAGCGCCTTGTCCCGCACCCATGGGATAGGGCCGTGCCGAGCCCTGCTTTAAAGGGTATCTCTTGCTTCGAACTGCGCTGCCATTTTCGCTGCTGCCAACAATTAATTTGTTGTCGTGCGTTTTCTCGTTGAACAGGGGCAGGTCTGAGGCAGGCAGTTTTGTTTAGTTTTATCATTATGATTGCTGGCTCCGCAGCGGAAACGGCAGGGGACGCTCACGATCAACGATCACGTGAGTCAGCAATGCCAAAGCATCGGCATACAGGCGCATAAAGGTACTACGACTGAGGTGGAGGCAGTAGACTTGACCTGGTTTAGTGATTTGGAAAAGGGCACTGCAGTCGAAGGAGGCTTCGGCTCCCGCAGACAGCCGCAATCAACATTAATTGCCGGTACTTCCTTTGATAATTATGAGGAGCATCAAATCGTTTTTGTTTTTTGTTTCATTTATAAACATTTGGACTGTTTCCATGTGCCTTTTGCATTGTTTAAGCAATGTTCAATTAAATGCAATGTGCCACAGCCATTATTCAATCATCCAAATGTATACAAAATATTCTTACAGACTTAACGTTCATTTTCCTGCTGTATGAACGTGAATTGAATTTATTTTTAAATACATTTAATGAGAAGTGTTTTCGATTAGCCACCAAAAACTATAAATTTGTGTTTAAATTATAAATGCGTGTTGCATTTTCATACCATCTATTAATGAACAACTAGCAGCCAGTTCGTGTCTCAAGTCGTTTGTTTTTCCAGCAGCGAAGTTGACTGCGAATTATTTTCACGCTCGTGCCCAAAAGTAGACAACAATTTCCTGAAAAGCTGCGAGTTTTCCTTCAGTTTCATGAAGCACTCTGCAGGAACTTTGGCTGCAGTAACTCCAACATTCTCGTACATATTTGAACATTTCCAAACAGCCTTTCCGAGACAGCAAAGGGGAATGCATGAAAAATTATACGCTTGCGCTTGATTCATATTGTACGATTATTGAAACACCAAAAAGAATTATCTGGAAATTAAATTTCTGCTCGAGAAATGAACGCAGTCAAAGCTGCTTTATTTAGCAGAAACCCTCACTAATATAATTATCTCATTAATATTTGCAGAACCATAAACGACTATGCTCTAAGCTCGAATCTGCACTTGAAGCACAGCAACAGCAACAGCAACGGCAACGGCAACAACCACAACAGCCACAAGCTGAACAACTTGCACAGCAACAACAAAGTCATTGGCAGCGGCAACGGCAACGGCCACTGCAACAGCAACAGCAACAGCAGCAACAGCAGCAGCAACCTGAACAGAATGATGCACGCCCACCAGCTGGACTCGTATCTGGGCGGAGGACCACTCCAGATGATGAACATGAGCAGCATTGGCCAACTGCACCATCCGGGGAATGTTTCGGCAAACGAAAGGCCCAACGGAGGGGCTCTGGCACTGCACTATGCTGCCGCGCGTGGCTGCCTCGATTGTGTGCAACTGCTGGTGGCAGCATCTGTAGATATTTGGTAAGTCAAATCACAGTCAAGATCCCCTCACAAGTTGTCGCAGAGTGAAAGCTTTGATCCAATATCCGATGCTAAATGCACGGCCGACAATCGACAATCGACGATTGATTGTCGCAGTTCCATTTGTATTTTATTATTTCCTTAATTTGTCGTTGTTCCCATTCGATGGAGTTGTTCAGCGTTTAAGCAATTAAACTACAATGAGAGATTTATGCTTAATTTCTACTGCGTTAGAAAAATAAGAGCTCAAGAATGGGTCACTGCGTGGACATGTGCTAAAGTAACTTAATTTGAATATATATTTAAGCATTTCCCAAGCAAGATGCAAAGTAGAACCTCTTTCAGCCCTATCATCGCTGGAAAACCTGCATCAGCGATTAGAATTGATTATCTTCCGCCATTGAACATTTCGGGCTATGCAAACAGTCAATTAAATGCGCCAATTAAAGCTTATTAGCGCATCGAACAATGAACAAAGAATGAAGTTAGCCAAACCAGAAGTTGGCTCCAGCAAGTGGGCCAACGATCCAGCGGCCACTCCACTGGCTTCACCCAAATTCCCATCGCCAATCGCCCCAAAGAAGCGCGCGTCCATCCACAGCGAAGATTCATTTAATTGTTCCAGCTTCAGCTCTCGAGCTCTCGGGCAAGGCAAGCCAGCGGAGCGAGTTGCAGCCTCCAGCCGGCTTTGGAGCCAAGTTTGGTTCCATCTTGTGCCATTTTGAATTGGAGTCAAACTGGATGTCGGCAGGGGATCTGTGGCACCACAAAAGCACCGTTGCAACAAGTTTCTTTCATTCGCATCGAAGTGGAGCAACCTCGGACCAAGTCAAGGAATCAGAATCAATGCCAATGCCTCCGCCATTTCTCTCCTGTTCTGCGATGCTCTCCCCTGGCTGCTGGATCTGGTCAGCTGCAAGCTGCAATTCATATTTATAACGCGTCGAGCCAGATCAATTGACATGACAACTGACACAGCGACACAGCGACACAGCGACACAGAAAGCAACAACAGTTGACTGCGGGCTGCTCGATCAGTTCTCGGCAAGTTCCCAAGAATTCGCTTGAACTCTTGAAGCCAACCTCGCTGTAAGCTATTCGATAATGCTGTATGCAAAGACGATACGAACGTTGTAGTAGCCGCAGCATGTTTGCTCCAGAACGAGGGCTGCTCGATGAGTTTTATCTCTAGATTTGTTTGCTGATAATATTTTGTGGAGCAACCTACCGCTGAGTCCGGCAAGTCGAACGAGCAGCCTTCGCCATAGACCATTTGATAATATTTTGCGTGCAGTGGCAGTGGCGGCAGCAGCAGCTCGATGAACGCTGCCGCTTCTTGGGGCACAAAGCTGGTTTGCCCCCGCCACGCTCTCGAGTCCGCTGGTGGTTGGTGGCTGGTGGCTGCCCCAGCTGAGCTTGGGTTGAGCTGCGGCAGTGCAGAGCGTTGGCCACTCGATGTGGCCTGGCGCTGGCTATTCGCGTTTGGCCAGTCGAACCGAACGGTGCTTTCATTTCGTTCCGTTCCGTCTTGAGTCTGCAGCAAGCCGCACCGCACCGCACCGCACCGCCAGCGCCTGTGTTCGTTTGTTTGTTACCGTTTACCCACATCGCAGCGATCGCAAAACCGTTACACGCAGCAGCAGCAGCAGCAGTGGCAGTGTCAGTGGCAGTGGCAGCAACATGCGGCCAAAGAATGAATTTGAATTTTGATTTCAATGTGGGATCTGGCACGGCTTCGTCTCGCTTCGGACACTGATGCTTGATGCTCGATGCAGCAGCAGCTCGGGCGGTCCTCCGCCTCCGCCTTTTGCCACCCAGCCTCAGCCCCAACCTCAGAGTGCTTGCAACGTGCTGGTCAGCCCGAAGAAGCCGACAAAATTTCGCGCTTCAAAGTATTTCGAATGCAGTTAACGAATCGGAACGCGAATTAATTAACAGTTTCAGTGTACCAAAGAACTGCAAGAAACAGCAACAGCAACAACAAAAGAAACAACAACAACAGCAGCGGTGGCAGCGGCAACAACAACAAAAACAACAACAACAACACTCATCAAACAGTAGCCACAACATTGGGCTTAATGCTGAAGCCAAGTGGAGCTCGAGATCCAGTAACCGCAACCATGAAAAGGTAGCCTCGGTGGCCGCATCTTCGAGCCGTTCAGTTACAAACAATCAATTGGCCAGGCAGCGAGGAGGATGCCCGCCAGCCCCGAAAGATTGTCCCGCAACAAAAGAACCCAAATCGTATATCCCAATAATAACAATAACAATATTTTGATCCTATTTTGTTTTGTGTTGTGCTGTGTGTTTGTGGTGTGTGTTTGTGTGTGACCAAACAAAAATTAAAGTAAAAATAATTACAATTCCGACCATACAAATATTCTGTGAGTGCTTTGTGCTTTGTGGAGGATTCAATTAAACAGGATTGACACGAATGGAGAAGACAAAAACAGTATTAAGCAAAGAAAATAATTCTAATTGAAACTGTAACTGCCGGTACAGAAATACCTATAAATGGACCCAAGAATGGATAAAAGGAAACCTCTAGGGAAACTGCAGTTCGTATTTCAAGTGTGGCAGAGAACCAAAACGTAGCTGCTAAGCTGATTGATAATTTGATTTGTTCATAGAAAAGATAGATAGAGAGAATGCAGTCTGTTTGCCATGATGCTCTGGCCATAAACATTAATTTTAATGTTGGATTCAATAAAAATAAACAGCCAGAAAGAAGGAAAAGAAGGAGCAGTAAGCTGTTACGATGTTAAGTAAAAGGAATGGAGCTTGTGGTTAGAGTTTTTCATTGAATTTAGATAGAGAATATACAGAGATGGAGGAAGAGGAACATAAGCATAGATAGGCATGTAAAACGATAGACAGAAACCTCTAACAATTTTCATTTAGATCTCTACAAATGAAACCAAATAAGACCCAAAAGATAAACAATTTGGAAACGAATATGTTTAATAGAAGATCGATTAAAATAAATGATAGCAAAACCAAAATGCAGCGCCAGAGAGTTCAAATCTTAAAGTTTTCACCCACTCAATGCGGGATAAGTGGAGCACAAAATGTGCGCCCCACAAAAATGGTCAAAACAATTATCAGAGAATCGGTTCGAGAATGTTGCGAGCATGGGGAGTGGGCGCTGTCGCTGTCAATTTAAAAATTATCTATTAATCGATTTGCAAGACAATCTGTACTGTCCCATTCGCTGTCTGTCTGTCTGTCTTCGTGGTCTATTTGTGTCAGGCGAGTTGCTTTCATTCTGCATTCTCTTAGTGATCGGCGGGCGATCGTCAATCAGCGGCCACACTTTTGCACGCAAATGTTCAATTAAACACATTGGGGCTGCCTCATCATAAACGAGTATACATATAACTGTCAACAGGCACATCTAACGAGGTTCGTGTGCGGCCTCTCCTCCTCCTCCTCCTCAGTCTCAGTCTCAGTCTCAGTGTCTGGCATCCTCCTGCTTTCGTCTGCAGCTCAATTATTCCGCCTTTCATTTGTCGGGGCTTCAATTTGGTTTTCTATATGGCAAGACACATTAAATAAATTAAAAAATAATTATTAAATTGCAATTAGAAAAAGAAAAACAAAACTCAAAACAACAGCGAAGAGAAGAGCAGCTAAGAGAAGATATTCAATTGGGATATATATAAAAATATCTCACTGTATTTTCCCCCTGTATATTGGTAAAGACAAAAACCAAACAGAAGCCGAAACAGAGTAGAGCACGTGATGGGAGTGCGGGGGGGAGAGGTGTTGTGTGAGGTTGTGATAAAGATGAACAAAAAAATCAACTTTAATTGGTTTACAATTCATTTCTAAAGCGAGAAAAGCTGGAAAATGTAACAACTCGTCCGAAGTCGGACGAAGAAAGCCACTTGAAGCGCCTTCTTCCACGCTCTCTCTCTCTCTCTCTCTGTCTCTCTCTGTCTATATCTCTATGTCTCTCCCCCGCCACTTTGCCCCTCTGTCTGTGGATCTGCCAGTGCCGCCTCGCGTATTCCGTGTGTGCAATACCCATGAAGTCGTAAGCCAGTTGACTAAGTGAACAGTACAGATGCGAGTATCTGCACATTACCCATCATCGTCGCCTCCGTTGCTCGCGCCAGCATCATTGGCGAGGGGCGAAAGCACAGTGGGACTGTGGGACAACTTCCATGGCAAGGGAGCTGCAAAATATGGGAAAACAAATATAAAAACTAAAAACTGTGCACAATTATTCAGACACAAACCATAAAAGGGCCATGGGTACAGATGAAATGAAACAAGAATGCTAAAAAAAAGAAAAAGCCTAGAGGATTACGTATCACCTCTGTGCTAGGCTGCAAAAAGATTTTTCACATAAAAATATATAAACTGAATAGCTTAGAGGTGGAAAAGGCAGATAGATAGTTAAATTAGCAATGGAATGTTGCAGAAATATTCAAAAACACTTGAAAACTATGGCAGAAAGAGTAGAAAAGTCAAACGAAAACACAAAACTAAACAAATAATAAATAAATGCAAATGCAATGATGTTAGAATGTTCGAAAGTTAAAATATTTATCGGAAAAGAAAGGCTTTGTATTGTACAGATGCAGAAAATATAGAAAAAAGCATAGAACATGTTAAGAACTCAACAAAATAAATATAAATAACTGGAAAGCAGATATTCATTTGCAAAGTTTTAGCTTCCTGCCCATAAATGATGCCATGCTGGCCCCACTGTGCGGCATGTGGAAAGCAGAGCTGTGCTCGCGTTGCCAGCTAAATGGTAACAGCAGCAGCAGCAGACGCCACACGGCCCGCGGCATCTGCTGGGAGTCAGGCGTAACACAGAGAAACGTCTGGTGCAGCGCCCACCCTCCCGTTCCCCTTTCCCTGCCACACTCCAGCTTATTCATGCCAGTGCAGTTTTTTAAGCGTTAATTTCACCAAAATAGCAACAGCAACAACAACAACAAAAATGCCAGATCAGTGGTAGAGCCGAGGCAGCAGAAAGCAGAAATAGTGTTTTGCTAGAAGTTTGTCGAGCAGATCGAGCATCGAGCATCGAGCATCGAGCATCGAGGGTTTAATCTGTAAGCAGCCACATCGGAAGCCAGACAGCGTTAGATACAGGGCCGGGCCGCAACAGACTTTCGGTTTCAGCTGAAAGACAGTTAGACGGACAGACGGACGGACAGCGGTGATACCTAAGGTAAACCTTAAGCGTTCCCCGGTTGAACCGGGCTACAAGTTCGTGTGGCATGTGGCACGAGTTCGGATAAAACTCGATATGCAAATTCACGAAAGCGAAAAGAAAACCCACGAAACCATCAAGCGGTGGTTGAAATTATTCAAAGTGATTTTTCCTAAACCAGTTTCATATTTGATTTGATTTTTGTTTGTTTGGTGTTGATTCAGTGTCTAACGGTATTGGGAAAATCAGAGTGAAATAAACGGAAAACCCGGCAGCAGAAGCCTCAAGACACGAGTGCCAAAAAAACGAAAGTGCAAATCGAATAATTATGAAAAAAGAGTGTTGAAAAACGTTGAAAAACTTTAACGTGTTGAGTAGGTAAGCGAAGGCCAATTAAAGCGAGATTCAAGAGCACCAAGCACTTCACCAATCAATCAAGCAAGCAACCAAACCAACCAACCAACCAATCAATCAAGCAATCAATCAAGCAATCAATCAAGCAATCAATCCAAACTGTGACACACAAGTACACACCCATCCACCCATCCAGCCCCCTAGCCCCTGCAACTGCAAATTGATATTTTGAGCCTTATCATAAACCAACACTGTCCATTTCCTCCTCTCCTCGCAAATCCCCTCTGCCACCACTCTCTAGCTACTTCTCCACCATCAACGTTAAGAAGGGCCTGCTGGGCCGCATGACCACAAGTCTGACCTCCTACCGCCGCAGCAAACAGAAGAGCAAATCGAACAATGACATCCACACGATCATCGCCACGGAGGTAACGGCCGCCATCCTCAGCAGCAGCAGCCACAGCAGCAATTCGGAGATCGAGCAAAGCCCCACGGAGCTGGGAGGCCAGAATCAGGACAGCCACAGCCACAGCCACAAACAGGAGCATAGCAATTCGAATAGCAGCGATCTGCAGGATCTAAGTGAGCTCATGATGGAGGCACACAAGCATCAGCACTCGCACCAGCACCAGCACCAGCATCCGCACCAGCATCAGCATCAGCCGAGGAAGGCCGCTGTGGAGGCTGTGCGGGATCGCTTGGATGTTGAGGATGATGAGAACGACTCCAACGATGATGACGAGGCGACGCCCATGCTGAGCGGAGTGGGGCGAAAGGAGCAGAACAATCGCCGCAGTGTTGTGAGGTTCGAACGGGGGTATTCTTATAGCCTTTTTCTGACTCTTAAATTTGATTCAATTTATTGATTGAAATGGATCTTTGTTATATAATTCCTCAAACATTGTCCACACACTTTGACCCGTTTAGAATTTATTTTCCCACACAATCACAGAGTCGCATTCCATTGATCATGGATTGTGATCGATCGATCGACTAATGATCGAAGCAAGAGCAGACGAATGCACAGCAATCCACAAAGATCTGCCGTTGAACTCATGCAAAGCCCAGAGCTCAATCAGTGCATTTCTTTGATAATATTACCCATGCCATGATATCAATGTGATTGCTGTATTTTTTTTTTATATTTTTGTATATGGGCATAGACCGTCTGAATGCAGTGTGAATGCCATGTGAATGGCGACTGTCAAGTGAATGCTTTAGGAGCTTAGCTACAATTTTTTATGCAGCCTCAAATCTGGCGTTAATGCCAAAATGCTTCTTTTTTTTTTGCTCATTAAACACTTGTTTTTTTGGCTGTTAATTGGTTGGCAATTTATGTGAACGTCTTTTTCGTTTGTTTTGTTTTTCTTTGGCACGCTTTTCCTCGCCGATTGCAGCGCCAATACGCAAATGGACAATGATGTCACGCCCGTCTATTTGGCAGCACAGGAGGGCCACTTGGAGGTGCTCAAGTTTCTGGTGCTTGAAGCCGGCGGCTCACTTTATGTTCGTGCACGCGACGGCATGGCACCGATCCATGCCGCTTCACAAATGGGCTGCTTGGATTGCCTCAAATGGATGGTAAGCTGAGCCACTGGCCAAGTGCCTTCCGTGCAACACATTCAACACTATTTCGGCTGCCATTTGGCTGTACGAGTAGTTAGCAAACTGAAGCAGCAGCCAATGGGGGTCAATTGGAGCACAGCAACTTGCCGCGAACTCGTTTGGTGCGCTCTTATTTCTTTTTTGTGGGTCCTGTTCGTGCTAACGGGGTTCTGGTGTCTTGACCAGTTTGTCGCCTGGCCTATACAATCTATCAACTGGGGAATGTCCCCAGAGGAGACCAAGAAGCAAGAGAGAGAGAGAGAGAGAGAGAGCGCAGTATGCAGATGCCCGCTGACAATGGCCCATTGCATTGTATCCGCTCTGCCGCTCTGCCGCACTTCCTCTCTCAGCAAGAACCAGAATGCATTTTTCAAGATCATCGAAGAAGTGTGTGCTGGCAGTAGAAAATCACCTTTCTAAATTGAACTAAATAGTTTTCCATTTGCCGTAAGAGCTGACGGGTGGAAAACCACTTTCCACAATGCACACACACAGCCAATGGGCCAGCAGACGCTCAACGGACAGTGAGTGGACAGGCAAGACACACTGAAGAAACAAGCAAATATCGCATCAAACAGGACAATGAGCTGCTGAACGAATGGAGTGCGAGTGGACACTGAGTGGACAGAAGGCTGAACGGTCAGTCAGTCAGTCAGTCAGACCAACACTTGACACGAGTGGGAAAGTATTTGCCATAAAAGATCAAAAGCAAAGAGAAGGTAGATAAATATGGGTACATTTGTGCAAGTATTTTGTGTGGCAGATGTGTAGCAAAAAGAGAGTCGTAAACACCGACTAAGAGTTCAGAGAATCAACAGTCAGAGACTACACCAATTACATCGATTTTTGCCACAGGATGATGCTTTTTGGGTACCATTTGGGGTGTCCAGCGTTAATACATTTTCTTTGATTTCTCTTGGCCAGGTTCAAGACCAAGGCGTCGATCCAAATCTGCGGGATGGCGACGGTGCCACGCCACTGCATTTTGCCGCCTCACGGGGTCATCTGTCCGTGGTGCGTTGGCTGCTCAATCACGGTGCCAAGTTGTCGCTGGACAAGTATGGCAAGTCGCCCATTAACGATGCGGCCGAGAACCAGCAGGTTGAGGTGAGTACGCAGAACCTGGCTTGAACCTGCTAACACTCTGACTCTGACTCCGTCTGACCACCTGCAGTGCCTGAATGTGCTGGTCCAGCATGGTACGTCGGTGGACTACAACAGCAAGAACAGCGTGCAGCGACATAAGGCGCAGCAGCAGCAAATGCAACATCAACAGCAGCAACATCAGCAGCAGCAGCAGCAGCAGCAGCAACATTTGAGCAGCAGCTGCAACTCAAACTCAAACTCCTCGAAGCAAACGAGTCGCAGCAACACCATCAAGTCCAAGTCATCGTCCACATTGAGCTCCGATGTGGAACCATTCTATTTGCATCCGCCAGCAGTGACTGCAGGCGCTGGAGGAGGATCAGCAATGGGCTTGGGCCTAGGCATGGGCATGGGCATGGGCATGGGCATGGGCATTGGTATGGGAATCTCGCGAAAGAACAGCGATGCCTTGTACTCGCAGCAGTCGCGCAGCTCCTCGGAGAAGCTGTACAATGGCAGCTCATCCATGGGGGGAGGCAACGGAGGTGGAGGTAGCAGCTCCACGGGCGGTGGCGGTGGCGGCGGCGGCGGCGGGGCATTGTTGCCCAACGATGGGCTGTATGTAAATCCCATGAGGAACGGCGGAATGTATGCCACGCCCTCGCCCAACGGCAGCATCTCGGGTGAGTCGTTCTTCCTGCACGATCCGCAGGACATCATCTACAACCGGGTGCGGGACCTGTTCGTGGACTCGGACTGCAGCAGCGTGAAGCAGCACAACAGCAACAACAACAGCCACAGCCACAGTCACAGCCACAGTCATCACAGCAGCAGCCACCATCATCAGCAGCAGATAATGCAGTCGAAGGCTGGCAACGCAATGACCATCCAGGCGGATGTCCATTCCAGCTCGAGCGGCGCTGGCAGCGGCTCCGACGAGTCCGTCTCCATCTCGTCCAGCTTCAATTCGCCCAAGAGCAGCAGCCACCACCATCAGCAGATGCGCAGCCAAAGCTTCAATCGGCATGGCAGCAGCAGCAACAGCAACATCAGCAACGGCAATGGCAACATCAGCAACAGCAACAGCAGCGGCGGGAAGAACAACAACAGCAACAATAACTACAAGCAGCACAAGAGCATGGCCAGCAATGGCAATCAGAATGGTGGCGGGGATCACGATTACGAGGATATTTATCTGGTGCGTGAGGAGTCGCGCAAGCAGCACCAACATCAGCAGCAACACCAGATACAGCTGCAGCAACATCAGCAACAGCTGCAGCAACATCAGCAGCAGCAACAGCAACATCAGCAGCAGCATCAGCAACATCAGCAGCAACAGCAGCAACAGCAGCAGCAGCAACATCAGCAACAGCAGCAACAACAGCAACATAAATACAATGTGGGACGTTCTCGATCCCGGGACAGTGGCTCCCACTCACGTTCGGCCAGCGCCAGTTCCACACGCAGCACAGACATTGTCCTGCAGTACAGCAATCATGTAAGGATAAATTGCAAGCAAATTCCACAGAAAACACAGAAATTAACGAATTATTTTCCATTCTCATTTTTAGCATTTGAACAACAAGCGCAATAACAGCATTTCCAGCAGCAACAATAATGGCAATAACCACATCAGCAGTGCTAACAACAACAACAACAGTCTGCTCAATCGCAACAAATCGCATTCAATCATCGGTCTGCACAGCAGCAAATACGATTCCTCGCTGAAGGACAACTACAGCTCGAAGAATGTGAACCTCAAGAATCAGCTGCTCAATGGCGGCATCAAGAGCGACACCTACGAGAGCGTCTGTCCACCCGAGGATGTGGCCGAACGCACCAAGCAGACGCACAAGAACTCCATGATACGCAACAATCTGGTGGATGCCTCCATGCCACAGTTGCTCGGCAGCAGCAGTCCCAATATTGCACAGAATGTAAACGGCAGCGGCAGCGGCAGCAACCATCAGAACAACAGCAACAACAATCTGGGAAGCAGGAACCTGAAGCGGGTATCCTCGGCGCCACCCATGCAGAACGTGGCTTTGGGTTAGTTCATACACCAACAAAAACTGTGTCTCCAAAAAGCTCGCACATAACTGTCAACAGTTTCTGCCTTTGCCAACCACGCATACCTGCTCGCCTCTCGCTGTGAGCGAACATTTTTTGTACCAATGCAAGAGCAAGCCACTGTTGCCGTTCTCTCGCGACGATGCATCGCGATGTGCTCAGTGAAGAACAGTTACAAAAGGGAAGGGCAGAAATCGGTCTCTGCTTGAGCGAAGAGCGAAATGAGCAAAGACAAATATGATCGCGAGCTTTGAGAGCTTTTTTCCAGACACCCTGAAAGTGTTGACAGTTATTTGCGGGCTATGCCTAAAATATATAGAGGCGTATAGATTTGGAAAAGAGTCCGCTTTAACAGCCTGCCGTCACATTTAAGATTTTACTCAAACTCCTTTATTATTATTTTGCGCAGTGAATGGACCACCACCACCGCCACTGCCACCACCGCTGCGCGCTCCAGCTCAGCAGCAGCGCAACAACTTGAATGCCGAACAACCGAGCAACGGCAACAACGACAGCGGCAGCAACAGCAACATCTACAAGAAGAATGTGTTTGGAGCGAATGCAGTGTCCAGTGGTGCCGTGCCAACTGCTGCTCCCATTGTGGCCAACGATGCCGTTGACTCCGACTCTGGCCTGGAGGTGATCGAGGAGCCAAGTCTGCGACCATCGGAGCTGGTGCGGGGCAATCACAATCGGACCATGTCCACCATATCAGGTGAGCCGTATGAATAAATCGTATAAATGTAAGCTGGGAAAACTGCAACTACTTTCCACTGGGTTACATTTTTTTGTGGCTAATTCTTGATCAGTTTTAGCCAGGTGCTACGTAGATTTTTATTTAAGAATATTCCATCACGTCGGTCATGAGCTAGCAATCATCCAATCCCCACTCATTCGACTTTCACATCTCCTTGGCAACATTGGAAAATTTCAAAAATTTTTGTAAGCGAAACAGAAAAGAAATCGCCATGAATACATCAGAGACAAGCGACGGCGTGGACCTAACCGATCTGGGGACAGATACCTCATCCACACTGGACAACGATGAGACGCGGGCAAAGCAACAGCCCGATCCGTGGACGCTCAGCCTAGATAAACTGATGTCGGAGCTGAGCACTAACACGTCCACCAAGAACAAGTACATTGTCTATAGTGTTGGCAATCCCACGCTCATTCTCAATTCCCTGGATCCGCAGCAGCTGACCGTTGCCGAGTCACAGCTGCTCGACAAGCACTTGACGGACGTGAAGGTACTGCCACCATCCATGCCAATGTTCCCGGATCCACAAATACTTGTGCAGGGCATGAAGCGCAATAATGTGAAGCAGAGGGCCAGCAGGGCCACTTCCAGCCGGGTCAAGCCGACCAAGGGCGTGGTCAAGGGCCGATACAGGGCGGCATGTGGCGAGGTCAGGATCTATCCGAAGCACGAGGACGTTAGTCAGGCGGCTGTGCCGAGAGTGGATCCCGACGCCATACCCAGTACCAGTCGTGGCCTGGCATCGACTCCACGTCCCTCCACGGTGCCCCATCGGAAGTCGTACAGCAAGCGGCAGGCGGCCAAGGC
The DNA here is from genome assembly GCF_008121235.1 of Drosophila subobscura. Classification (NCBI taxonomy): domain Eukaryota; kingdom Metazoa; phylum Arthropoda; class Insecta; order Diptera; family Drosophilidae; genus Drosophila; species Drosophila subobscura. The sequence goes on along the minus strand of NC_048530.1, from coordinate 15,388,257 downwards.
CAGCACCAACAAAGGACGGGCCTCGCAGGACACGGCGCCTGGGAAGGACTTGCAGCCGAAGCAAGAAAAGAAGACCGATGCTCCTCACTAGTCGAATAAACTAAGATTTCTACATACAGCAACATATTACGCTGTCATTTCCGAGGTCTTTCACCTCAGACAAGACAACCGGCAGACAGCAGACGACAGTCGTTAGGAGTCAAGGTGGGGTCGGGGCCGAGTCCGGGGTCTGGCGTCGTCAGCGTCCAGTGGCTTGTGACTGTCTGCATTGATTGATCAATTAGGGGAAATGTTGCCAGTCATGTGGGTCGATTGAGCAGGAAGATGCCCTGCAGTCTGCAAACAAGTTGGCAGCAATGAGAATCAGCTTAAGACAGGCCATGCCTGGAAGGTGTCCACAGGAGAATGAGAAGGCTGCAGGCTGATGCCTCTGTGGGCCGTGTAAGGATAGCTTAAGATGTGTTTGGAAGACCAAGCAGTGAGTTTCATCTCAGCTGCATTGTAGACTGAGTTTTCCAGGCGTAACCCGATCATGCCGCACGCCCCACTAGGCGTCTGACAACCAGTTCCCATTGAGCCATATTTGCCGCCTCATTATCACACACTAAATATCGAGCTTTGACTTAATTGCTGCCACATTAAAGCAAAGCAAACTGCGTAACTTGAGCTGCAAAATAAGACAGTGACAGGCGACAGGCGACAGTAGAAAATGTGATGGATAGCTGCTATGTTTGACATGTGTTTGGCTCGATTTTCCATTTGCTAATTGCCTATTATGCCGTGGCGGTGGATGCGGAGCAGATGGAAAACTGGAAATGCTTTGGCTGCTTATAATTGAGACGACGTTCACACGATAATGCGGCAAAAGATCCGTGGAAATTTGTGCTGCGCAAACAAAGAAGTGGAAGTGGAAAAGTGGAAATGGCTGAAACCATTGAAAACAATCCAATCCAATCCAAGTGCCGTATGGGGGCCAAAGCCGACCCCCTGATCCCCAGATCCCTATGCCCGATATCAAATTGAGGGAAACCAGAAAAGCGTTGGGCATGCCAGCAGACACACTGGACATGGGAGAGTGAATCCCTGGGATGCAATGAGGAAGCTATTTGCCAGCAAGACACGAGGCACCCAAAGCCGAGGAGAGCCGAGAGCCGAGACCCCAGACCCCCAGTGCCGAGACCCGAGACCCGAGACCTGCAACATGTCCCACACATTTCCCCATAATTGGCCCCGACGATAGTTCACTCACCACCCGCAACGCCTCCACATGGCCTGGGCGGTAGTAGTTCGGTCTCTGGCAAAACTTTTACCAATGAAAGTGAACGTGTTTGCCGCACAACAAAAAAAGAGAGACAAACGATCGTTGGAGCTGCAGTTGCAGTTGATGGCAACCTCCACATTGTCGTCGCCGTTGTGGCTGTGCCTCTGCCTGTGTCTGCCTGCCTGCCTGCCTGCCTGCCTGCCTGCCTGCCTGCCTGCCTGCCTGCCTGCCTGTTTGTCGTTGTGTGTTTTCGGAGCTTTGCCGATCCACTGTCTTGGGTGAATAACTTTGTCGATCGTCTGAACTCGGATCAGGCTGCCAGCGACGTTCGCACAGACAACATCGTCGAGTTCCCAAATCGTTCGCTGAGTCCTCGAATCATTCGTGGAGTTCCCTAATTATTCGTGCAGTTCTTAAATCCAATCGTGAAGTATCCAAATAATTCGTGAAGTTCCCTTAGCGTTCTTGGAGTCTCCCAAATCGTACCTAGAGTCTCCGTCGAAAAAGTGTGCGTGTGCCATCGATCTTCTTTTTATTGAATGTGCCAAAAACTTGTTGAGAATGTGATTATTTATCTTGAATGTGAATGAAGACACTTCTGTGCATACGCGAAGCATACTGACCCTGACCGTGACCCTGGACCCATCCATACATCACCATGAACATGCTGGGCTCGGTGAAGATCCACAAAAACTCGCGCCGGAATTACTTCACACTGAGCTTTCAACGCTTCGATATATTTCGGTGTAAGTGCACATAAAAAGTAGCAAGAGAACATAAAGGATAACGAAGGGATTATGTGTAGAAGTTGAGACTGGAAGTTAAACAAAAGTTGGATCTGTTTCATCGCGTTTTCTGCTACCACTTTTGGTACATTTATTATTGCATTATTCTTTTGTGACTTTTATTGCAATTAGCTCGAGAGAATCTCGGATGCTCGATGCTCCATCGATAGATTTAGTACAGCTTCTTTTCGCTTCAAGCAAATATTGCAAATATTTTTGAGGGCCGGCAATCGGCGGCAGGCATTGCACTCGCGAAACCAAATCAAATTGCAATTCCAATTTGAAATTTCACCGCGACATGGACCCGTTGCAGGAGTTGACAGCTACAAAGCGGTTTCGGTTTTGCTCCGCTCAAATTGATAGATAAAATGTTGCAGCTTGTTGGACACAATCGCATTTTGTTTGCTCCTTTTTTGATGTGGCCAAAATACAACAAAAAATGCAACTCGACTGCAATGCGATTGAATGCAATGCATAAAATCAAAAACCAAACTGGCTCGACTCGATTTTAAGTGGTTTGCCCATAGACAGTGGCCGGGTGGGGGGTAGCCATGACCGTCACCACAGTCAGTGCCACAAGTCCATATCCACGTCCACGTCCACATCCACATTCACGTAATGGCCATGGTCTCCGAACGAAACGAGTTGTGCCAGCGGTGGAGCCGTGAAAGTCGGAGCAAGACGCTGGCCGAGGACTACTCGATCGGGTTTGGTTTATTGGCAGCCTGAGCGGAGATTGTTTGCCCAATTAAGTTGCTCGTGGCATGGAAATTGAAGCAGCAAACTCACACACACACACACAAGTGGTTTTCCAAGGAAATCGGTGGGGTAAATTATATTTTTTGTTCATGTCAAGAGATACTCCCACGACAGCCCGAGGTGGTGGAAGTAATTCTGGCAACAAAAAACACAGCGACTGCCACTTCCGTGTGATCGTATCGTTGGCCACAAAGTCATAAAAGGGAAGACAATCGCTGGCTTTTGTGTCAGCCAAGCAAATAAATTGGGAACACTTTTCAGGGAATTATCTATAATTTGCGACAGTCACATGGCCAGGAAGACAACAGCGGCAGTGGCTGGAGAAATGTTTTCTTGAGCATTATTTGAATTATTATTTGATATTCCAATCGGAAGTTAGTCTCTACAATTCAGACATCATTTCATAGATGAAAGACAACTTATCTGAGCCAACCTAAGTACATCTTTGTGGAGCTGTAAAGTTGAGTGTACTCTTATCTGCAAGCAGCTGCTGCTTTACCCAATCAAATGGAAGTTTGCACTTGGACTATCAGTAGTACCTTCCGCTAATCAGTATCATTTGTACAGTTCTTTGAGCTGATCTTCAGACAGCAGCAGGCATAGTCGTGGGCTACAATCACGCCTACTCGGAGTGCATCTCAAAAGTTCTTCTTTAACGAGTTTTACGGACTAATTTGTGTGCTCGAACAGCATCTACAGCCGTGTGGGAAAGAGCTCAATATATGTTCTACCTATTGCCATATAAAATCACAGAGGAATACGAAGGAATCGCTCAAAGCTTAGTAACATTTAATAAAACTGGAACATAAAATAGTGGCCCTAAAATCGATTGATGTGGCTTGGAATGTGCAGCATCGGTTCAGCATATAGTCGAGCCCTGCGACTTACTTGAAGCCCCTTGCCCTTATACAAACTTAGCCCCCATGTACAGCCAGGTTTTCCTACTGCTGGTTACACCCGTGACCCACCCTTTGGGGCCATTTGAAACATATTTAATTGGTGGCTAAATGCCAGGAGGCAGCTGCTAGTCCCACATTGGTGGCTCTGGCTCTGGCTCTGGCTGTGCCTTTGGCTCTGTTCTTGTGGCGCTTCGTCTGGTGAAAGGCGCCGCGTCTCTGCATACGCAATGAACTATTGTTTTGTTGGTGTTGGCTGCCCAAGTGAGCATGACCAGAGCTGGGGAGGGAAGCGTCGTGTTGACTGCTAACCCACAAAAGCGAGCGACGAATGAAACTCATAAATAAATTTGTTCAATTTCAGCGAACAAGAAAGCCAAGCTGCTCAATGGTAACGCCAATCCTCCAGTCAACAATGCAGCAGCTGCAGCAGCAGCCGCCCAACCGAATGGGGAGGCAAACTGTGGAGGTGGAGGTGGAGGAGAATCGCGTAATCCGAATGGCAGCATCTATGGCTATGCTGAGGCACCCAAGTCCCAGAGGGGCGGCAACTATCAGCAGACGACATCGCCGCATTACCCGCAGCAGCAGCAGCAGCAACAGCAGCAGCAGCAGCATCCGAATCATCATCATCAGTATGCGCCGAGCCTTTATGGCGGTGGATCCTCGGCGGAGGACCATTACGAGCTCACCCAGCAGCAGGCGCAGTATGCGGGCATTTATGGGGAGGCTGGGAGCGTGGCCAACGGATCGGTTAGCGGTCGCACGGGCGGACCCAATCTGGTCAATAAGCAGCTGGTGCTGCCGTTTGTGCCCCCCAGTTTTCCCAATAAATCGCAAGACGGCATCACGCACCTCATCAAGCCGTCCGAGTATCTGAAGAGCATCAGCGATAAGCGTTCGTGTCCATCCTCGGCCCGGTGAGTAATCTTCAGTCTCAGTCTCAGCCTCAGTCTCAGTCCCGTGCCCCTGCCACTGCCACTGCCACCACTTTCAATTAGCAGATGGCAGCCGATTTAATTTGGCTGAACATCTCGTGCAACGGCAAAAGCATAATTAGTGCAGTGGCAGAGGTACAGTTGCCTCGCCTCAATTAGCCATCCAGCAGATGGATGGATGGATGCAAGAGATGGATGGATGGTTGGTTGAATGCAACTTGGCAGCAGCTTGGCTGCATCTTTGCAATTAGCAGCTACAGAAAGAGAGGGAGAGAGAGAGAGAGAGAGAGAGAGAGCGAGATGTGGATGGGATCCCGAGTCTTGAGAGTCAGTCAGCCACTTCCTCCGCCGCTCAAGAGTGCATGAAATTTTATGCGTGCCAGTTGTGAATGTGGCATGCCGCTTGCCACGGCTGCCTCGGCTGCCATGGCCATGGCTGTAGCCGTAGCTGCAACTCAGTTGCAATCCAAAGATGATACTGCGCACACGCCACCACGCCTGGCGCAGGTCCGAATGGCCACAATGCCACAAGTGAAAGTCGCAAGCTTCCAGCCACTAATCCGCTTCTATTTCGTTCTCTGTGCAGCTCCACGGACACGGAGGACTACATGCAGATACAGATTGCCAGCCAGCAACACCAGCCACAGATTCATCCCCAGCAGCAGCAGCAGCAGCATCATCACCATCAGCATCCACATCCACATCCACATCATAATCATCATGGAATTGGGGAGCAGCCACCGTTGCCGCCGCCGCCACCGCCCTTGCCACACAATGTGCCGCTGCCGCCCATGATGATGCCCGGCATGATGAACGGCAACGGCAATGACTCCACCATGGCCGGCAAGTCGCACAAGACCAAGAAGCCGCACGGTGCCACGCCCAATAGTCAGGACACTGCCACACGGAAGCAGCACCAGCCGCTCTCGGCCATTTCCATACAGGATCTGAACAGCGTTCAGGTGAGGCTCCCCACACGCTCGGCCTGTGCAGGGATTCACATTAACCCGAACATTCCCCAGCTGAGACGCACGGACACGCAGAAGGTGCCGAAGCCGTACCAGATGCCAGCCCGCAGCCTGAGCATGCAGTGCCTCACATCCAGCACGGACACGTATCTGAAATCGGATCTGATTGCCGAGCTGAAGATCTCCAAGGACATACCGGGCATCAAGAAGATGAAGGTCGAGCAGCAGATGGCCAACCGCATGGACTCCGAGCACTATGTGGAGATAACCAAGCAGTTTACGGCCAACCACTACGTGGATCAGGTGAGTTGGACTCCGTCCAGGCATCCATCCATTGCCCCCGTGAATCCCGACCTTGGACTAAGAGCGTTCGTGATGCGTGGCAAAGATCTACTTGCAGATACCGGAAAAGGATCAGGCCGGCAATGCCATACCCGACTGGAAGCGTCAAATGATGGCCAAGAAGGCGGCCGAGCGGGCCAAGAAGGACTTTGAGGAGCGCATGGCCCAGGAGGCCGAATCGCGTCGCCTCTCGCAGATACCGCAGTGGAAGCGCGATCTATTGGCCCGCCGCGAGGAGACCGAGAACAAGCTGAAGTAAGTTGAGTTTTGGGTGAGCGTGTGGTGAGGAGGGCCGGGCCGGGCGGGCTGGCGGCACGTGGGCGAGCTGGATGGCAGGGCGGACTCATCTCTGACCGCTGTGTATGTGTGGCCTTTTCCAGAGCGGCCATCTACACGCCCAAGGTGGAGGAGAACAACCGCATTGCGGACACCTGGCGGCTGAAGAACCGCGCCATGTCCATAGACAACATCAACATCAATCTAGCCGGCATGGAGCAGCACTATCAGCAGATCCAGTTCCAGCAGCTACCACAGCAGCATCCCCAGCAGGGCGGCAACAAGGAGAACCACAGCCACAGCCCAGACTCCAACCCAGAGCCGGAACAGGCCGCCGCTGCCGCAGCCGCAGCCGCCGCCCTGGAGCCAACCGTGGACCAGCCGATAGACCGGGAGACCCACGAGCAGCAGCAACAGCAGCAACAGCAACAGCAGCAGCAGCAGGAGGAGGACAACATCATACCCTGGCGTGCCCAGCTACGAAAGACCAACAGTCGCCTCAGCCTCATCTGATTTGATTACGATTATGATTATGATTTTGATTCTGATTCCCCCATGAGTCTTATAAGTGGTGCATTTTGTTTGTTTTTTTTTTTTTTTTTTTTTTTTCCTAACTTAAAAACTGTGCAATTACGATATGAAATGATAATTAAACCTACTATATTATAATATTATACTAGCTTAAGATTAGGCATTGTTTCATCAACCAACTGCAGATCCAAGGCAAGCTTAAACCCAAAAAAAAAGTAATAACAAAAAAAGAAAACATAAACGAAAGATCGAAAAGATCGGAGATCGAAGATTGACCGCTTGAAAGATGTGAAAGTAAGAGTATATAGAAACCTAACTTGTACGATAAACGTATAATATTATATTACATATACATATTATTACTCTTAATTTATGATTATAATTGTTTCTCGAAAAAAAACCTATTGTTATTCCTATCAGACTCGTGCAGTCCCGAACCGAAAAGCGAACCGATTTACTCGGATTTATTTGATTTAATAACATTTTATCTGCATATGCAATTACATTTTTGGTGTTGTACTTTTATTATTAAAATTTTCGACCATTTTTTTGTAACTATTTATAAATAATGAAATTTTTGACTTTGACTCGGCATGAATTTAATACTTAATGGCATTAATTTAATTGATTCGCTTAAGACTTTTTTTTTATTGTTATTTGTTTTTATATATCGGCTCAACAATTTTATAATTAATATCTAAACATACATACACACATGCATATACACAAATACATCAAATATACACAACAAAATGATTGAATCAATAAATACATACAACATTATGAATACAAGACTGAAAGATTGAATACTGGGAGGGGCACGCGTAGATTTCTGGGTATAAATAGGCGGCTAATAAATAATATGCATCACACATTGACAGAAACTTTTGCAACCTGATAATAAATAATATAATTTTCCTGCGAAATAGCGAGAACTGGCCATTACTCGTTGTTGTAATTCGCTAATTCTGCAACTCTCTTGAAGTAACGATTAACGAGTGGCGCAGAGGCGATTCTGTACGATTTTGGATGACGGATTCGGTACCAGAATCATGCTACTGCGAGTTTAATTTCCCAGTTTAAAGGCTGTGTTAATGCATCGATTTTTCGATGGAAACTTTTCCAAGGGTTTTGTTTTGATGGTTCTAAAATAAAACAAAACGATTTTGAGTAAAGTTATCGACGTGGCCCGACCTAGTTGGAGCTACACCAAGTCCAACGAACAGTGGACAGGTGCAGCAGCGGCAACAGCGATAAGAACGAATCCATCCACTCATTATGGGTGCGGGCGGAGTTCTTTGTATCAGGTTGAATCGATCTTAGAGGTGAAAAAGATCGCACCTGTAATCAGAATGTGTGTTTGGCACTTATCTGCTGTGGAGATTAGACTGACCAGCGCTGGGCAATTTTTTATTGTTCTTTTGTCTGCACGCTGCATAGATAATGCGAAATTAGTTTCGGACTTTGGGTGGCTTAATCAATGGCATATTAATTTACGAAAATATCTGTGCAAATGGTTACAGATAAATCAGGCGCAACACAACTACAACAGACCGGACCGGACCGGACCCGTTGCCGGTGCCGTTGGTGATAGCCCCCTGATATGGAGGCGGGTTAAGACACCACTCAGTGGTCTATATAAACACAATCCAAGGAGATGGTAGCCAACATTGGTCAGTGAATCGTCTTACAATATGAAAGTAATTACTGTCTGCCTCTTGGTTCTGGTCTCGGCCAGCTGCCTGCTGACCACTCATGTAAGTTCCCATCGATTCCAGTCCGAATTGAAGTAAAGTACAACAGCGAATCCTTTTTGCAGGCCAATGCTGTTGGCCCGAGCGAGAACTTTGGCTATGATTTCGAGATTGAACAGCTGCTGTCTGGGCTCGATGGCGATTTTGACTATATGGGTGTGGCCGAGCAGGGCTTCATTCACTCCTGCCGCTCCATTCTGATCAAGGCATTGAAGGGCATCCGTGGCACCAACTGCATCCTCAAGGAGACTCTGGCCGTGCTGACTGCTTGCACCACCTACGTCGATGCCATCGATGGCTGCGGAGTGGCCGTGACCAAGGATGTGGCCAGGATTGTGGACACCGTCAAGTCCATGATCACCATCTGCGACAACATCATCCACCTGCACTCAAAGCTGTGCGCCACAGAGGACACCACCACCAACGGCACCGGCAAAACCTCTGGCAAGTGCTTCCGTAAGGTCTTGGACTCCACCATGTTGTTGGTCATTAAGATGAACGTCGCCCTCGACCTGATCGCCAACCTGCCCGCCGACACCAGCTCCTGCTTCGTGGGTGCCACCAATACCGTCAAGGACGCCTGCAACGCCTTCCTGCCCAACATCGATGTCTGCATTGCTTCCATGTAAACACTTTAAATAAAAATACACAAATATATTCAGAACAAATTGAAGTAACTGAAGCACCACTTACTGGATCGTAATAGCTATTAATAGGGATTAAAGTAGCGTTTATATTCCCATGAAATTGATCAATTTACATCCCCCTTTTCTGCCGGGTTTTTGCTTTCAAACAAAAATATACCATATAATTATTTTGTGTTCCTTTTGAACGAGCTGCGCCCCCAGAGTCTATCTATAAATTATCTAATGCAAAATGCACTTCAAATAAAAGTCTTTGTGGAATGGAGTGCCAGATGGACAATCGGCCAGATAAGAACTGATTTTAAGTTAAGCACCGAATCACAGCAAAACATTTGATGTCTGCCGACCAGATATGAAAGGCAATGAAAACAAAGGTGAGCTTCTGTTGTAGATTATAATTCTCGCATATATGTATTTTGCTCAAAGAAAGACAGAGCCAATGCACAAATTAAATTAATTGTTCACACTGTACTTCGGTCAGTCGGTTGCTCACCTCACGAATCCCCCCTGTCATTCTAAGTGTGCTATCACGTTTTCCTTTGTACTTTTCTCCTTCTTGTATGTCTCGTAACCTTGATCGACTTACAGTTCAGTACAGTGAGCGAGAGAGAGCGAGATTAGCTACTGTCGCTCAGAGAGTATCAAACGCATGTCGCGCGTGTTTCTCTGCAGTGGTAGGTGTGGGTGAAACGGAGAGGAAAATGGTAATTTTGTCGCAGGTAACATTCTGAAGCTGTTTGTAAACGATGCGCATTGAGCTTTGAGCTATGTCCGTCTCTTTTTGCCCTTTGTCTGATCAGAGCTGCATGCAAAACGCTGCAGCCCGTACGCAAAGCGAGCAGCCACACATAAACGAAAGCTCCCCGTGAAGCTAAAGCACCGTTTCCAACCAGCCTACGCAAAGCCAGCCGCCACACAAACACAAAAGCTCCGCGTGCCATGGATGCACCGTTTACAATCAGCTTTGGAGCTCTGGATTGCATTGCTGGGAGAGAGTAGTTGCTCGTCCACACCTTCGCTTTTAACGGTGCTTTGCTTTTTCGCTTAAGCGAAATGAAAGAAGCAATTGGTGAACCAAGCGATGATGAAAATATAAATACTTCATATATACATACACACATATGTATCTATGTACATATGTGCACACATATACACAAGTATAAACAGATACACACTAGCATTTTGTGGTTAACACAGATTATTTTTTAATTGCTTCATGGAATGGTGTACACTCGAATACAGACGATTGAGCTGTCTAAGAGGTCAGCTTGGAACAGTCGACGATGTTCTGGGTGAACTGGGTGTAGTAGCTGGTCAGGGTGTTTACGGCATCGAGGACGCAGGCACCAGCATTGGGAGCAGTCTTTGGCAGCTTCTTGGCCAGAGTGACCACGTTCTGCACCTGATGCTTGAGCGACCACAACTGTCGGAAAATCTCCACGGAGCATTTAGTTGTGACCTTCTGGTCGGCGTCCTCGGCTGAGGCGCAGATGGTCGACTTGTAGTTGATAATGTTGTTGGCGGTTTTGATGATCTTGATGTTGGCATTGATCAGATTGGTCACATCCTTGCTGGCCGTGGTGCCGCAGAGGAAAACGTTGCTGTTGAACTGAGTGGCGCTGTCCTCGATGCCCAACACCCACTTGACGGCGCAGTTCAAGCCCTTCACAGAGCGCAGAACCTTTTTGAATATCCCGAGGGTGCCAAAAGCCTCGATATCGACCAAACCATCTTCGGTCACATCGTACAGCTCCGGCGACATATTCTCATGGGGAATGGGCTGCACGAAGGCATTAACCTGCACAGTTTGGAGTCCACAATTAATAGCAAATAATTACTCTCCCCTCTGATCATCTCACTTACGCCGAGCAGGCACAGTGCCAGGAAGAAAAGTGTGAACTTCATGTTGATTTCGCTGCTTTGAACAAACTATGCCAACTGCCTGCGCCACTGGTCTTTATATATGGCTGGCCTACCCATAGTTCCATTGGCCATCGATAAGGCAAATCGTTCCGAATTAATTGATCTTAACCATACTGGGCATAGAATGCTAATTGATATTTCCACTTCATAGAAATAGACGCGAAATGCGAGCATTTGAACTGCACAACAACAAGGAGCTGGAGATAATGCGTATCAGCTATCAGCATATCCGCGTGTCCACTTGATAACTGGCCTCTCTCTCTCTCTCTTTCTCTCTCGATCAGGCAGCGATGTCCAACGGTTAACGGAAGCATGAATCCATTCTTCGGGTACATAGCATAGCACTAGGCTGGGTCGCACCAAAGAGCCAAAAATGAGCCAAACGCAGCTTTCCAGGCGTCGGTCTTAACAATGCTGCAGCATACTCTGTGGCGGCTATCCACATATCAGAGTGGAGACTATCTTAAGAGCCTTCGTGCTTTGCTTTGCAGACTAGAATTCTTTTTTCCCCACTCTACCATTTCTTTAACTGTCAAACCGTTCCATTACCTTACAATTACTATTATTTGGAGAAAACTTAAGTAGAAAATTCATCCAACTCTACCATTTCTTTTTCTGTCAAACTTCATTACGGGACTGTATCCCTTGCTGGAGTCAGTACCCCAAACATCTTTCCAAGCGAAAGGTCTAAAAATATTTCGTGATTTTCCCGAGCTGAACAAAAACTGTAAATCAGACCGCTGCCGGATAGCTATCAACAAAAATAAAACTGTTCTAGCAAAAATAAAAGCGATGCTTTCGTTAATAAACACAATGTCGAAGGCTCGTCCTCCGGGTCTCAAGGTCTGGCAGGGCACAGCTCGTGCGAGCGGCAAATTCTTCAAAAAAGGCTTCAAGCCCAATGGGGAACAGGAGCCGAAGGCTTCGGAGAACCGCAAGAAACCAGGTACGTGTACTCCCTTGGGGCATTTGGGCAGTGGTAAGTTAAGCCAATTAATATACCCATTTTCCTGCAGCCAATTCAGCGGTGCCCAGCTTCTCCGACCAGCGGGCCAAGTGGACTAAACACTCGGCCGAAATGCAGTTGAGGGCCAAGCTGGCAGCCCAAGGCGCTGTCAAAGCAGGCAATGCCCAAGCAAACATTGAACAGAAAAAGAAGCCAACTGCCGGACAATCCAACTGGCCGCAGTCGGTGCAAAAGGTCAACGCGGTGTCCGATAATGAGACTAAAGTCTCCTCGGCCGAGGAGCAGCGCAAGTCCTGGATGAACCGCATGCACGGCTCACAGAAGCATCAAGCTCAGCTCCTGAAGGACTTGAGCGCCAAACAGCAGGCGGGACGTGAGCTGCAAATGAAAAAGAAGCAGCAGTTTACCCAAATGGAGAACAAGCTCAAGGCAGTGGGAACCAACCAAAAAGAAGACCCGGATGCAGCTACCGAGAAGTCGCCCGAGCGTTTGGCCTACCTCGAGGCCGTGCGACAGTTGAACATCTACCAGGCCTTCGAGCCAGTGCCTGGTCGTATGCGCACCAAGATGAGCAAGTTGCAGCTGGATCCCATCATCGAGCAGACCCTGGCGCTGCTGAGCAAGGTGGGTGTGTCCAAGGAGCAGCTGGAGAGCCTTCCAGTCATTCAGGTGGCTGGATCCAAGGGCAAGGGAACCACCTGTGCCATTGTGCAGCACATCTTAATGGCGCATGGCATCAAGACCGGCCTGCTGTGCTCTCCGCATCTGTTCTACATACGCGAAAGGATCCGCATCAGTGGCGAGACTCTGACCGAGCTTCAGTTCACGGAGCTGTTCCGCAAGATCTATCCGAAGCTGGCTGAAATGGATCGCACACCGTCGCAGAGCCAAATTCTGACAGTCATGGGCTTTCATGCGTTCCGCGAGGCGCAGGTGGAGGTGGCCATTGTGGAGGTGGGACCTGGCGGTGCCAGCGATTGTACCAACGTCGCCTTGCATGCCGAAACCATCGGCATCAGCGCTCTGGGCTGGGAGCAGGGCTCCAATCTGGGCGAGTCCATGCGTGACATTGCCTGGGCCAAGGGCGAAATCATGAAGCCAGCGGCCACCATCTTCACAAATGTCAGCCAGCCGGAGTGCCGGGAGGTTCTGGCCCAGAAGGCCAAACAGATGGGCACCAAGATGCATCGCGTACCGACTTTCAGTGCGCTGACCGATGCCAATCCAGAGCACAAGCGCTACCTCAGCAAGGCCAACAATTCGGTGAAGCTGAATGCCGCATTGGGGGCCCAATTGGCCTACGACTATCTGCGGCGCCACAAGCCCGAATTTGCAGTGGGACTGGAGCCAAAGACCACCAAACTGACCCAGGCAGCAATGCGCGGCATCGAGACCTTCGAGGCGGTGGGAAGCTTCCAACTCATCAAGCATGGCGTGTACAATGTCTATTTGGACAGCGCCGACTCCGTCGAGTCGATGATGGTCTGCCGCGAATGGTTCTACAACATCACACGCTCGCGTCGCTCCACAAAAATTCTGCTATACAACAAGAACAGCGATTTCAACGCCAAAGATCTGCTGACAATACTACGCTTCAACGTAAGCTTCGACGAGGCGTTCTTTGTGCCCTGCCCCAACATCTTTGAGGGCGAAATCTTGGCAGCGGAGCAATGGCGCGGCATGGAGGAGTTGCAGCGCGCCAAGCGCAATGCACGCTCCTGGCGTGACCTGTGCGAGGAGGCAGGCAAGAAGGACTCCTCGCACATTACCATTTCCGTCAGCGCCTTCTTTGATTTTGTCCAAGAGAAATACGGACAGCAACCGTATGGCATGAAGCGCGAAGTTGATGTGCTCGTGACTGGCTCCCGACCCTTGGTGGGTGCCACCATCAAGTTGCTGAGCCAAATGCAGCGCTTCCACTGAAAAGATGTTTGCATATTTTAATTTCAATTATTCAATAACAAATAAATATACATTTTGGACATGTTACCCAAACGATACAAGGGATAAACCCTTTTGATTTGTGTCTGTAATCGCGTCTCCGCCGGACACCTGTGTGCCGCATTTTTCGTGTTGTCACCGGCCCGCGTGAGTGTTGTCTTATCAGATAAGCTTCGAGGGTCCAAAAAAACCTCAGTGGATTGCCAGTCGATTAGAGGTTGAGTTGCCTTATCGCTAGGCTTTTATTACGGAACTTGCGCGCACGGCCATAAATATTTTCATTTTTCATATCTGCAATCGAATGGAACTCTTCTCGTGGACTATGTTTAGGTGGTAAAATAGCGCATAAAATACATGCATGAATCATACGTAGAGAGAGTTAAATGTTTTTAAATGGATGAATAATGCCAGATGGCATAATCTATCCAGGATGAGGAAGTGTTTTTCTTTAATCTCTTTGGGCATGAGCTAAAAGTCTCTCATTGCAAGTTCTGCCTTTAAACGTATGCAAATTAGAGATTAAACAAATCGCTAACAATTAAAATAAAACGTGGAAATACGCGGAATGTTGCAAGGAGCCATCATATTTGTATATAGTAGATATATTTACTTTATTGTTTTACTTGTATTATGCATAGGTTATTACTATATCTGTTTCTGGGTTCATTTCATTCTTTGTTTTGTTTTGTCGCCTCATTGCACTAAGAATTTGTTGGCTTTCTATTTCAACTGCCACCTGCCACCTGCCTTCTCTCCCTCGTTTCTTGGCGTGTGTATAGCTCCTGCTCTTTCTATGCCATGGAAGCGCTTGCCTGCTGCCTGCTGCCATCTCGCTCTAACGCACTTAAACGCAAAAGTTAAACAAATATTTAATCATATAGAAATAGAATTAAGCAAATGTTGAACGAAAAAAAACATAAACAAAAGCGGCTTACAATTATTTGCAAAAAAAAAGAGCTAAATACAAAAGTTAATTTACTCCACCCGTCATTCCCTTCACTCATTTTACTCCGATTTGAATTCCGTTATTACTTTTGATTCTCTAACCATTCGTCGTTTCCGTTTATGCAAAAATATATATCTTTATATATATATATATATATCTATGTGTGTGTGTGTGTGTGTATGTATATAGGCGCATATCGTAATCGTTTATATAAATATATTTTTGTTTTTGTATATATATTACAAAGTTAATTGTTTTTCTCTTCATTTCGTTTGTTAATATTACAATTTGTATTCCATCTTAATCTTGCACGTAAATCTTTGCCTCGTATTTTGTTTGTTTGTTTTAAACTAATAGCAGAAAACGCAATACATAATGTATGTACCTTTATTTATAAAAGAAAGGTTACCGTTGGGGTTGTTGCAGTTTGCCGTTGCCTTTGCTACTGCGATTGCTATTGCGATTGCTCTTTGCTAAATGGTTGAATAACTTAAACGATTGTTAAACAAATCTAATAAAAAAAACCTCAACTCGACACCGCCGCCAGGCACCCAAAAAAGATGCGCGGCCTTCTCTCAAAATGGTTTTTGCTTAATTACAATATATATATATAAAAATATACACATAATAAAAAAATGATCAAAATTAGCAAAATATAAAGAAATATTAAAAAAAAGTTAACGTTAAAACAGTTGATGTGGAGGGGAGCTGTAGCTGTAGCTGAAGCTGAAGCTGTAGCCAGAGGGGCGGGTACGCGGCAATCAAATTGTTTACAATTTTAGATCTTTATAGAGTAAATTAGCAAATACGAAAAACGCTTTGTTTAGTCTTCCCCTTCGTTCTAATTCTCAATCTCATGCTTATCCATAATTCCTTCATTTTGTTTTATATATTTTATAATTGAGTTGCTGCTGGCGGTTGGCTGCTTGCTAATTGCTGTTGTTGGTGGCAACAACTGGTGTGCTGTTGTTGTGATTGTTCTGGTCGACACTGTCCATGTTGGGCACATAGTCGAGGGCCATCATGCAGGCAAAGACGGTCATTACCATCTTTGGCTTCACTTCGGTAATGTCCTCGGGCAGGGCGTATACGCGGGCACCGATCTTACGGGCCATGGAGATGGCATACTTGGCATTGGCCAAATTATCCTGCAGAAACACAAATATTAATTAACATTGCCAACTTGCTTGAAGCATTACTTGGTGGACTCACCTCCTGCGTGCCGCTGGTGCGCACCAATTCGTAGTTGATGCTGCCCTCCTTGATTGAATCGATCAGATCGATCACAATCTTACCGTCGGCAATGGCATGATCGTTGAAGTTGCGCAGCTGCGACTGCTTGCCGGCCTCCGCCAGGCGATTGTTCACCCACTGCACAATCTCCTTCTCGATGATGGGGTTGCCGGTGTTGGCAAGTCGCGACAAAATGGACAGCGTGTAGGCGCGCATCAGCTGCCAAATGAGCGCTAAAATGTGCACAATACAAAAGCGTTAATACATCATATGTCCAAGGGTAGAGAAACTTACCCAACGTCAGTGTGGCATTGCCATCGTTCAAGTCCTGGCCAGCAATGCCGACCAGCGAGAATTTCAGCTGCTTGCCCAGATCGACGGCATAGTTGCAGTTCTCCAGCTTCTCCATGAACTTGCGCAGCGGCGTGAAGCGCTTGTGGACGCGGCTCCAGTTGACGATGCCCGGCTTAATAACGTCAAACAGCTGGAAGATAACCAGGCCATCGGCCAGGTCCGAGTACAGCCAATTCACGTGCGGGGACACTCCCATCGAGTTCATCCAGTTGCGATAAGCTAATCCAATCGAAGGACATTATAAACTCCCTCTCTCTCTTTATGCTTTATGTTACTTACTCTTCTCCTCGCGCGTCTCCTCAATGGACTCGAGTCCCTCGATCTGCTCGGGCTTGTCCAGGCCGGGATGGTTGTTGAACAGATTGGCGACAAAGGCCAAGTTCAGCTTGTAGACACCGTTGACAACGTCCTGGGGCGTGAGGAAGCTGCGACAGTTGAGCTTGCCCGCCTGCTGGAGCATAATCTCGGCACGCTGCTGCAGATCGGCCTCGCGCAGCGCATCCAAATTGACGTCGGCATCGTTGCCGGCAATCTGCTTGAGCAGATGCGAGTAGATTTCGGAGTCGACAATGTCCGACTGGAAGTTGGTGCAGCGGCGCGAGATGCCGGCACGCTCCAGATGGTGGTTGACCCAGCGCAGGAGAATTGCCTCGGGCGACATCTTCATGAGATCCTCGAGACGCTCGTTGTCGAAGAGGAGGCCGGCGAGGCCGGGACAGCTGTCCAGGGTGATGTGGCTGAAGAGGCCGATGCGGATGATCTGCCAGAGCAGACCCAGCACCAGATGGGGCTTGCCCTTGGCCAGGTCGTGGGCATCGATGTTCACAATGTTGCAGCCGATGGCCTGCGAGGAGACGAGGGCCAGCGTCAGGTTCTCGAACTCGCGATAGACGGTCAGGTTCTTCTTGTTGATGGCGCGCTCGTCGATGGTGTCGGGGCAGGAGTGGTTGATGATCTTGCACAGCAAGATGCCATCCTTGATGCTCAGATACAGCCGCTTGCCCTCGCTGTCGATGGGCAGCAGATGCTGCAGGTCCTTGTCGTGCCCCAGATTCGAGTTGATCCAGTCGGAGAAGGCCAGCTGCTCCTCCAGGCGCACCGAGTGCGTTGTGCCCTCGGACGAGCTGCTCGACATGCCGCCGAGCGTCTCCAGGTTCTCCTTCTTGGACACCACCGTCTTGAACGTGCTGGCCACATCCTTGCTCTTCAGGTCCAAGCACAGCGTCTCGAACTCCTCCAGATTCAGCTTGCCCTGATGCGCCGTCCTCTGTTTGCTCTTGAACTCATCGATCATCTCGCGCACCTGATAGCCGGCCAGCTTGAATCCCACCTGATTGAGGGCATCCTTCAGCTCGTGCAGATCGATGAAGCCATCCTTGTTGGCATCCAGCTAGAAAAAACAGAATTCAGAAGAAAAACAATCTATGAGTAATCCATTTGCGATGAGTAATGCGCGGCACTTGATGATTGCTTGGGTCAGTGGATCGGATCGGATCGAACGATCAGCTACACCTCCACCACTCCCCCTTGACCATTTCTCTGACTCATCAATCAAATCGAAATCGAAATGCTAAGCAGACGCCAGCCGCCAGCCGACGCTCTGCTCGCTACCATTCCCATTCCCAATCCCACTTCCATTTCCATTGAGGCGCCTGCTGGTTTATCTTTGGAATTTTGCGCCCATGCAGCACAGGTATGCAAAATTTGTTGTTTTTTTTGTTCTCTATCTCTCTCACACACACGCAGCAACCCCCACATGCTTTATCTATCGGTCGTCTCCGCGCCGTGTGCGCTCGCGCTCTGCCTTATCGAATTTAATTTCCACTTTTATTCTTTAGATCTCTCCGTCCGTCTTTTTTCTTCCTGCTAGCAGAGGGAAGTATCTATGTATCTTCCAACCGACAGACTGACTGACTGACATATCGCTGAAAATTGTTCATACGAAATTATATAGTGCAGAGGTGTGTGCTGGATAGTGTGTGTGGGAGGGAGGAGAATGCTGGCTGGAGAGTTGAATGCCAGTAATTGAAGTGTCTGTCTGTCTGTCTGCCTTGGATCCAAGAGCGTAATCATGGCCAAGAGGCCAAACGGCATCAGCAGGCGGACACTGCGGATTCCCCAAAAGTGAAAGCCAAAACAAATTTTTGGTTTGTAAATTATCCAATGAATCAATGGGGGAAAACTACTTGAGAAACAGTCCACTGAGTGCTCAACGGTTTGTTGTGTTTGTTTTATTTATCCAAATTGCGTTTCCCCTCTTATGGCGATGACTAAGAAAATTCTTTGCACTCGAGTATGCACAACGAAAGACTTTAAAATGATTTACAAATAATGATGATTTTACAAACAAATAGCTGGTTTTGGGTATGGATGCGTGTATCTCAGTCATTAAATGGTGTGCATCGAAATGGACTACCTATCGTTCTGCCATTTGCTCATTTTTATTTACTTGATTGAAATAACAAAATGAACTCCAAATTTGATTGTTATTTGCATTTAGTAGATGAAATATTCAAGCAGATGGATGAGTACAATTTCTCCTTTTAATCCATCAATCATCGATACATTTAGGTGCTCCACAAAACGGCTCATCAATTTCCTGCTTTAGTAATGCAATTCTGTATCCTACACAGCATTCAATTTATCGCGCGTCATGCGGCAGCGTCTCTCTGTCGGAAATCATTCAATTTAATGCTTCTAAAGCTTTATTTTATGGCCAAAATGAGAACACATGCCTCTAATCAATGGTAATGTGACCAGATTGTGCGCATATCCCAAAGAAATCGCCAACCAAATGTACTCCTAATCCCCATTTCAGGGGAAAACCAAACATTTGGTCTGGCCAGTGCCAGCGTCAGTGGCTATGATGGGGAGTTACCGCAATTGTTTGTCTTTCGTATGGTGTAAAATGGTTTTCGGTCTCACATTAGTGGACTGTGGAATTTATGGGGCTTTTGGGTCGGCGGTTCGCCAAATTCTGTAGGATCGTGTGGGGCGGGTTGGTGTGGGTTGGTTCGCTGATTGCTTCGCTTTTGCTGTTTGCTGATAAGATAAATGTTTGTGTGCGCCAAAAACAAAAAGGTGAACATGAAATCGAAAAACACAGCTCTCGATTACGTATATGGTAATGATATCAGAGAGGCGGGGAAACCTTAGGGCTAACACACACACACTTGTCCTTGGCCAACACATATTGATGGGCAAAAACGATGGGGAATGGCATACATAATTCCATGACTGACATCCAACGGAAGTGATTTTTGATTTTGATTTGGAGCAGGGTAGTGGGAGTGGTGTGTCAAGTTGAGGCGCGTGCACTTTATCGAAGGTGTTCACTGTAAGGTTGTTCACCGTACATTGGTGTGCGTGTGCGCCACAGGCGTGTGTCTGTGTTATCGATTAAAAAGCCATAAAGTGCGCCGAGCAGCAGCACCGATAGCAGAGCGAGAGAGAGTCAAAGTTAACACACATCTGTGATTACGTGAGTCGCGTAATCGTGAGTAATAAAAATCGTAAAGATACCACAAGAAATCGTTCGAGAATGAAATGATTTTCCACCTACATCGGGCAAGATCTCCTCCAAGTGCAGCCTGTACTCCTCGGTGGTCTGAATATCGGCCATTTCTGCTTCTATGGATTTGCACTCGGAATTACTGTATTTGGTCGGCCTGATTTCTCGGGTTTTTCTTTGCTTAATTTAATGGCTCAGCAAAGATAAACAAATAGCGACGGGAACAAAAAATTAACAACAACAAAAAATTTAGTTAATTGATTTGCACACACACACACGAGCACGAGCACGAACACGAAGGAGGGGGGTCAAAGTTGCGCACACGAGACGATCGCTATGGATGGAGTACCGGCAAGAACTACGAACGGAATGGCGCCAGGCACTCGGGTTAACCGTTATTTGTGCTTGCAGCGAGAGCGTGAGAAAGAGATCGTACGAATTGAACGAGTGACTCCACGAGTGACGAGTGGTGGAACGAAGCAGAGAGCGAGTGCGAGAGAGCCAAGGATTTGTTAAGCGTTTTTTTGTTTGTGTTCTTCTTCGTTAAATACCGCTACACCCGGAACAAGCTGTCGCTGAATAAGTACTAACTGGAGCGCTGGTGTGCCACGAACTATTTATGCCTTTTCTTTTATCAGAACTTTGTGTAAATCGAAGAGTAACCCAGCGCACAGCTTTATCGGAGCCAGAGAGGCAGAGAGACACACAGAGAAAGAGAGAGCGGGCCAATGGGTATGCCAATACCCATTCAATAGCAGAATGACGCGGAGCCTCATGCCTATCCTGAATCAGCCTGCCCATACACGGATTAGTCACTCCACTTTAAGCGATCCCCAACTAAAAGATTCCAACAAAATACAAGTGAAACTTGCGAAAGGCTTTGTGGATTTTCTTGAAATGCATTTCCATACGCTTGATGGTTCACCCAATTAATCAGATACTCAGCGACACACATGCATAGGTATGTATGAGCAAACATTTTTGGTATTTTGTACAGTGGCTGATAAGGCGAGCGACGAGTGAGCACGACACCTTGCCCTGGCCTGGAATCGAGTCCAATTCGTCAGTCAATATCTGCGGTACGAGTCCGAGCATATAGTATTTATGTATGTACATACATATGTACATATGTGCACATGCATTACGTCAATATCAATGGGAGTGTATATGATTACACCTGAGTTTGAGTTGCGACTGACTGCAAATAGGCTTGCCAGGTTGCATACATAAATCGCACGTATTCAGAGTTAAAGTTTTTGTTTTGTTTTTAAGGATTCATTCGCAAAATGATACCAATACACTTTATGACTCACTTTGTAGAGTTTCAAAAAGTGAAATCATTATGTAAGCTTTTATGCGCGTACAAATTTCGATTGAGTCATGGTTTAGTTGGACAATTTGGGTTTTACCGCAGGGCAACCCTTGCCAACCAACGACACAATTCTCCTGCTCAAGTGTTAAAACCATTTTAGCGAATTGCTTACGCATCGATAATTTTTGGGCTGAGAGAGAGTAACAGCGAGAACAGACAGCAGGAGAGGGAAATATGTACATACATACATATGTAGAAGAGAGCCCCCCTCTGATAGAGAGCCAGCGTAAGGTATTGGTTGGAGGGAGGTAGACATGATATTTAAACGTAATTGGTTTTTTAATAGGCATTGTATCAGCCAAGGGAATTATGTGGCAATTGCCATTTAAGTAATAACTTGTACAACAAATGGCATATCAAATTCCACAAAAGATAATGAAAAGTTGTGCCATGATAAGACAGGCAGTGGCAGTGGCAGCAACAGGAAGGGGAACATAATCGAAAAAGAGTTACAGATACTGAATGATCCACGCTCTTCACTGCTTTACACTGTAATGTACACAAACGATTAGTAGTACTCCTCCATGTACACAAACGATTAGTAGTACTCCTCCATTCCCATGGGGCACATTTCAGTCATTGTTTACAATCATAATGGACCCCACCAACAATTTATCAGTGGCAGCTTTTTGCATGAATATGAGTCACGCAAAATGGGACAGTCTCCAAGGGAAACTTCGATCTTCCATGGAGTCAAACAAATGCATAATGGTATTTCTCATTCTCACGTGACTGGCAATTTACCATTTAATTGAAAAGAAAAATTTATCAGCTGATATTCGTACTACGAGGGTTGCTATTATATCACTTATAACATTATCGGCGGGACCCTCAATTGCCATTTTTATAAACGATTTTGGTACTTTCTGTTCGAGTTTTATTTTGATTGAGGATAAAAGAAAAATGCATCGATTGCTTGTGGTTCTTATTTGCTATAACAGCATTCTATAATCCTATAATAATTCCCATTATCCGAAATCATCGCTGCTCGTGTCATTTTGTTCTTTTTGCAAATTTATACAGCGAATAAAGGAAGTTGGTTCGGTATTAAATCTCTTTATCGAACCATTATGCAACCGGCAAAATTACAACCATTCATCCATTGATAAGAGGTACCACACCATAATCATTAATTGGTTTCCGTTTTTATACGCAATCGAATCGCAGCACACACGTGACCCCTGGAACATCAAAATGTTTGATTGGTTGGCAAAAGAAACAAAGCAAAAACAAAAACTTTCTAAGAGTCCGCCTTTTGGTGTCACTCGATAGATTGCTTTTGGTTTGTTGGGGGAACTCTTTACCGTACAGATCTCTGCTTCACATCATTTGATGTTTCTATGCCACAAAAAGAGTCGCCACGGAGAACGAGAGATCTCTGCATAATGTTAATTATGGCAAAAAACGCGCGAAATATTTGTTAATGAGCGCTACTTTTCGGCATGTGCTGGAGAGTGAATACCCTTTTTTAAATGGAAGTTAATTAATGGAGATAAGAAAGCATTTCATTGAAAACAAAGTTAGCAAAGAAAAGGGCACTGTAAAGAAGAGGGATCCCAAGTGTTTGCAGTTTGCAGTGTCTGCCTAAAACAATCAAAATAAAATTCTAGGATTTTGTTCCATTTTATTTATAGTTCTATAATTGATATATAGTAAGTAGTTTTATTTATTTTTTTATATTAATGATATTGTCATCCGCTGGAAGGTATTTCAGGGGTCGATGATAATCCACACTCTTTCTTTTTGTATTTTTTGTTTTCGACGAGGCTTAGTCATTGTCACTTAAAGTCAATTTACAGCAAATGATGTTCATTATTAGCAACACTGTGGGTAGGGGGATGGATGGGGATAGGGAGGGTACAGCGGTACAAGAGAGATGCTAACCGACTTTAAGATTGTTTTTTTTTTGTTTGTTTTTTGCATTGTTTGCTCAGCTTTTAGGGGAAAATGTTTTTTAGAGAGAGAGTGAGGGGGCTGCCGCCAAAGACAAAGTACGCCAGATGTTGTGGAGTGAGGTAATATCTGAACCCACGTTGCAATGTCACCTGGTCCCAGTCCCATAAAAACGTAATAAAAAAACAATAAAGTAAAAACAGAAAAACCAACAAAAAAAACAAAACTAAGAAAATACTTTGTTTATTTTGTGTGCTATTTTTTTCGCTTTCGTTGAACTGAACCGGTTTTCAGCGAGTATCTCATGGTACGAAGTTGAAATTCCATTCAAAATGCTTGGCACGAAACACTGTATCTCCCCCCTGCATCGTTTACATATCCTATATGCTCTATGCAATGCCCCCCCGAATCCCGCTCTCCGTAGTCTCTGTGTCTCAGTGTTTCAGTGTGTCGCGACCTCGACAACAATGGCAGCATTACATCAACCACTAGGAACCCCAACCACTCACCACCAATTGAACGTGAGTCAACAACATGAGCCCGAAACATGTTAATCAACATTTGAATGATAGATACATAGATATGTGTATATGTACATAATAATATGCACCACTACGATGCCGCGATCCTCCTGCCAAGTGCTGTTCAAATATAGTCAAAGGAAATCAATTGAACAAAAATTTATAATGAGCCCACGACTATGCTGATGATGATGATGATGATGATATGCTACACGATGCACACACATACATGTGTACACGTGAACAGTGATAGATAGTCGTTTACCGTTGCACGACTATGACTGTGACTGTGGCGGTGACGACTGACAAAAGACCACCAATAGAGCGACGCACTAAAGGGACACCCTACACACCTTACAACAGCGGACTAACATTCCTGAAACATTTCCCACTATTCTGTTGGAACTCTCAGAGTTTAAATCGTTGAAGAGTTTAGGCTGGCTTAAATATGAATTTGATTGATTAAATAATCGTTTTACGAATTAAATCTGAGACTTTGATACGGTGGGGACTTTAAAAGCAATGTTTTGTTTAGTTCACTGGCGACACATTTGTCGCCTGCCAAGTCAAACGGTGTCACACCGCGTTACTCTTCGTTTCTTTTTCTGCTGTTTCTGCTGTTGTTTGCCGGTCGGTCGTTGTTCGCATTCGCTATATTCGTTGTACAGTGGCTCCCAGCTTAAATGAACCAAAACCTTTTTCAAACTTCAAAGTCGTATAACTTCTGAACCGTCTAACTCACCGCTGAAAATGAAATGTATACCGATAGATAAACAATTAATCTTCAACAAAACCAACTTCATTTATTTTTAAACAATTTTTTAAAACACTTTTCACAATTAAAACCAAAGTAAGTGCCTAATTTCATCTCTCAGCTTATTTGAACCAAAATCCCCAACCCATTTTTTTGTTTCCAGATAACTTTTCACCCAAAAAACTCATATGTTTTAAGTTCCTCCTATTGTTTATAGCAATTATCAGCAATTTTGGAATCGATTCGACCAATTTTACTGTGACTTTTAGCGTAATTGTTCCCCACCCCCATTTTTAGGAACATTTTCACGTTTTTTAATGTTCTGGTCCAACATTAGCCAACAATTTTTAGTGGAATTATAAGTTAGGATGTAGAGCAGACGGAATCATTAAGTTTAGGCACTTTAAAATGGTCGAGTTCCGAGCAAATCCCGATTTATTTCGATTTTTGGATACGGTCATTTACGGTTAAAATCCAAAAATATTTTTTTGGCCGAGATTTTGGAATAATTGACTGATGCTATTTTTTGTATCGATAGATAACAGATATATGTCCACGTTTTCATAAAAAAAATCCGAAATCCGATCAGCAGGAGTTCCCGTACGGGCCCTACAATGTCCATATCCTCACACTTGCATGGCTGTTCGGGCGTCTGGCGTTTAAAAGTGCCATTTTAAAGTGCCTAAACTTAATGATTCCGTCTGCTCTACATCCTAACTTATAATTCCACTAAAAATTGTTGGCTAATGTTGGACCAGAACATTAAAAAACGTGAAAATGTTCCTAAAAATGGGGGTGGGGAACAATTACGCTAAAAGTCACAGTAAAATTGGTCGAATCGATTCCAAAATTGCTGATAATTGCTATAAACAATAGGAGGAACTTAAAACATATGAGTTTTTGGGTGAAAAGTTATCTGGAAACAAAAAAATATGGGTTGGGGATTTTGGTTCAAATAAGCTGAGAGATGAAATTAGGCACTTACTTTGGTTTTAATTGTGAAAAGTGTTTTAAAAAATTGTTTAAAAATAAATGAAGTTGGTTTTGTTGAAGATTAAATGTTTATCTATCGGTATACATTTCATTTTCAGCGGTGAGTTAGACGGTTCAGAAGTTATACGACTTTGAAGTTTGAAAAAGGTTTTGGTTCATTTAAGCTGGGAGCCACTGTATGTATTCGTATTATTCATTTTACGAGCATATTCGTTCGCGTTGTCAATTGAAATTTGTAACACGTACATATAACATTTTGTCTGATTGTCTGTCTCTTTTGCTGCTATTACTCGCGCTCAAACTTTGAGTGTAGTCAATTTTTATGTATAAATTCGCAGGCAAAACTCAAGACAACGCGTATCATCATGTGCAGCTTGGTAGCATGTTAAAAGTTAAGTAAATTGTATAATCAGCAGTGACACATATCCGCCAACAATCCCCTGTGTCCGGACCGGACCACCCAGAGTGTCATTTCATGTACTGCCATTGCGTGTGGGATGGGACTTGCACTGCACTTCAGAAGTTCAGTTTTCAAATGTAACATCCAGGAAACAGTATGCAGAATGGACAATGGATTTTTGGTACTACAAGACTATTTATCAGAACATGAAGACCATTCATAGGCAGATTGTTTTGAAGTATTCATTGAAATCAGTCCTTATCAGACTTTCTTATAAAGTTTTACCATGGATGGTAGGCCGACGACGTCACCTTTTTAATACTCTTCATCTTGGCTAGAGTATTTATCATTAGGTGCAAAGAGTATAGACGGACTGCAGGGAATATCTTGTACTCCAAACGTTTCGACTGGTTTCTATTTTGTTTTTGTTTGCGGGCAAAGGAGTGGCGCTTGTCCCGAGTGCCGGACAGCGACTGATTACACTTTCGAGTGAGTTAGTGGATACATTATATGCACACATATTAGTCACAAGGATATAAATTACACAAAGTGACTCATGGAGCTACCCCAATTGCTAATTAGTGAAAGGCAGCCCAGTGTGGCGTGTGTGGGTGGTGTATGTTGCTGCTAATTGAGGGCGCAGCTCCAGATGATCAATGTGGTGGGGGGCGTCAGTGGTGTCAGTGTCAAGTGGCAGTACAAACGGGTTCAATTGTGAAACTAAAAGATCGTTTAGTTTCACTAATGAACTTCTGGTTCCACCACAGCGGAGAAGAGCCAAAGGCACAGGTAAATGTAATGGTAAAGGCGGGTGGGTGTTAATTGCATTGGATACGCCTGAATGGATTCCAACAAAGCATTCCAACAGCCAAAGCCGCCGTTGCCGTCACAATGCTGCTACCAGTTCCAGGCGGCGCACGCGACCAAAACGCTGTGAAAGTCGACGTCAACGTCAACGTCAACATCGCTGGTACTGTTGCGGCTCTGCACTTCATTATGACAAATTTACAGTTAATCAACGAGAGCGATGAAAAAAAAAAACAAACAATCAAACACAGTGAGAGGAGTAAGAGAAAGAGCGGTAGGGCAAGAGACAGCGAGAGGGCGAGGGCCGTTACAGTCGGGTAAATATTGAAAATGAGCCACTAAATCATCCATGACTCTTCGTTTGACTATATGTTTTAACTCTTTAAACACTCCTCCCTCTTCATCCTTTCTCGCTCTTAGCTTCGCTCTCTCTCTAGCTCTCTGACTGTCTGAGAGTCGCGTTCTTTCTTGCGTCAAGTGAAACCCAAAAAGAGAGAATAGTACGCTGTGTCGACCTTTGGGATACCTTTTAGCTTTATGTATGCATACTTTTGATGCTTGCAAATGCTTGTCAACATAAAATATACCCCTCTGGCATGTGTACTAAAAGGCAAAAATTTATTTTAAAAAAAATGAAATTACAAAACTCAAACACTCCACTCCCCTCCACACCATTCCATGGTGCACCCAAAAAAAGGTAATGCTGGCCAGAGTTCAAGCAACTTTGCACGCAAAAGCAGCAATCGGCAGCAAGAAAAAACAAAAACAGAAAAAGCAAAAAATGCAGAGAGAAATAAAAAGCTTCGACAAAAGTTCGACCAAACGACTTTTGCATAAGGACAGTCAGTTGAGTGAAAGAGAGATGTTTAGTGGAACGGAAGAGAGGAGGAGAATAAGAGAAAAAGAAAGGATGCAGCTGCAACTGAACTGCCGCACATGCAACGCATTATGGAGGCCACTTTCACTGTTTTTACACTGGAACAAGGAATGGCATGGCTGAACATTCCATCTGAACAGATTAAAAGTCGATTTATCGCAATATATGTATACACAAGAATATTTACATATTTAATTGTGTTTTAATTTGTTTTTTGATTGTATTGAAAGAATCTTCAATCACGTATCATTCACATACGTGACTCCTTTCCTTGAAGAAGTGATATCATCATCATCGTTGCTAATCCATTGTCCGTTGTGTTTGCATACATCACGACCCACTGTACGAGGATTGTGGTGGTGTGGCACGACGACTTTGAGTGGCAGTGTATTCAAAAATCTTTGGCATGTGCATATCCAAATGACAAAGAAATTAAAAACAAAGTGAATGAAAACGGACAGCAACAACAATACAAAACGGTATGGAATGGAAAAGTATGTTTAAGTGGGCCTCCCCTGCCCACACCATAGCAATCATTCTCCTGCCCCTCAGGGCCACTCAAAATGCACTTGAGTGAGGAGGCATGGGGCATCCGCAATGTTGATAAAAGCCAAGCTGCAGCAACAGAGTGCTCTCATGTGTGTGTGTGAATGGGAACAGTAAGATCAGAAAAACAAAAACAACACCAGCGTCAACCGAAAGACCTAATAAACGCGCAGCCAAATGAATTATGTGCCGCCGGGAGGGAGGCAGGCAGCAACAGCAAGAGCAACACACACTCCACAAAGAGCATTATTCAGCCCGACGATAAAACCCATAAAAACACATTGCATATCTCATCCCCCTTTGGAGGGAGGCACTGCCACTGCCACTCAACATGCGCGGCTTTGCGGCAATTAACACTGACACTCCCACGCAGAAAAAAAACCAAAGACGAAGACGCAGACGCAGAGACAGAGACAACAAAAGCACTGCTTTGAGAGTGGGTGTGTTTTTGTGGAGTGTGGACACACACACACCCACACATAAAGTATATCAATATGTATATGTATATGTATATGTATATGTATATGTACATACATATGTATGTAGTATGTACATAAAGGTTAATCCTGCCCAAAAACGATGCACTGCTTTGCTTGGAGTCGAGTGAATAAACACGTGCATATCGTGTAGGATTAACAGATCTTATACTCCACAAGAATAATAATTTGATCTCCCAAGGGATTTTCCCTGTAAGCAGTCTCAACCCCAAACAAAATTTTATGTATGTATGTACATATGCCATGTGCATTTCTCATTAGCATATGGAAAGGGTTTTTCTCCCACTACTCGTACAATCTTCATTTAGGATATCCATACACACACAGACACATTTGCAAAAACAAAGCAAGACAAAAAAAAAAGAAACAAGAACCGTTACTGAGCAATTGAATGCGGAACTGTATTTATCTGCCGCCCTGCCGCCACTCACTCTCTTTGCATTAGTCATCGTTAAGCGCGCGCAACTCCCCTCCCCCCCTCCTCTCTTCACACAAGTAACAAGCAGCAAGAACAACAAAAACAGATTCCAAGCTCTCAAGTGTCAATCAGTGCAACGCTGCCCCCACACTGACCTCGCCCCTGCTCCATGGTCCCTGCTCTGGTATGCGCGCCCATTGTATTGTGTGTGTGTGTTTCTCTTTATCCTGTTTTCATTCTACGATTCTCGAGTATTAATCGTTTCGTTGGCCACGCACACTCGTTGGCCCCATAACGCACACAATGCCCCCGCATTGTGCTTCTGGTTAACGGGTCGCGCGTGCAGAAGGAGCTGCCAACTTGCTGGCGCGCAATCTTGCAATCGAGCGATCAACCATCAACTGACATGAACTGCCAGTTTTTACGACTGTGCTGGCAGCGCAGGCCCCCAGGGCAAGTGCAGCGTGGGCGTTTCATTTCATTTCGTTTCGATTTTTGGAACTGCCAAGAATCACGAGCTAAGCAAAAACAGTAAAGTAATAATACTGGCCAGCCACATGCATTGAAGTGAGGTCAGAGGGAAACAAAAACAATTGCAAACAATAAATTTGTGCATAATAATTGAACAGAAACTGCTACGAGCTTGAGACTGGTGTGTGCCCCTTGAACCAAGGTAGACGTCGTAAGCGATCGCACAGTGGGGCCGAATCGATCTGATGCAGAGCATCGGGTTAAAATTTTGGATATTTTGGAAAAATTAAGAAGAGTACAAAGTTTTCAGGGTGGAAGAATTACAATTTATGAATATTTCGGGATGCCTGATTGTAGTTGTGGTTGCTGCTCTGGAAGCTTTTGCTTGTACCACCCACTAGTACAACATTTTGGGATGCCAGCGAACCACCCCATAAACACCCACTGTGCGACGTTGGCGTTGTCAGAGCTGAGACGTAGTTTTTCACGCTCTCCAAGTGGCTTTGCATGTGTCTGTCAGTGTGTGTGTGGTTGCGGGCTTGAGATTTTTATTTTAAGCAGAAACTGGTTTTCAGTGCTGTCTCTTCGCTCTTGCCCTCCCTACAACCATCCTGCCTCTTACAGCCATCATCGACAGCAGCAGCAACAACAGCGCCTCTGGCAGCGGCAAGCTCTTTTACGTGCCGTTTTAGTGTTGTCATACTATGGAAATAAATGAATAACGCTCATATTCAAATAATATTCACCCGAAATTCCCTTGAAATGGTCTTCGAGTGAAAGATGGGCCATCGTTTGTTAGTCATAGCGTCATAGTGGATGGGTGAATGGGATGTGGGATGGGCGCACAGGCAGCGCGGCCGGCAGCGACATTGAACTTGTGCGTTGACAGAGCGCGCATGCGTTTCTTGGCAGTTGCAGTACCTGCCGACTCCCCAGAGAGGATTTTTACAGTAAGATAAGTGCAACTTTTACAAATTTGCATATTTTATCAGTAGTTCCAGAAATATCTGAGACAACATTTCAGAGAGAGAGAGATGTTTGCTCTGCTGCTTCCTCTCAACCCCCACATACACATGGCACCACCACATGCACCGTTACCTCCCATCTACATACATATGTGGTGTGTCTGTCTGTGTCTGATTCGTCTCATCTCTTCTTCTCTTCATGGGGGGTTGGTTGCTTTGCAAGGCCAGCACTGAAGTCGCAGCCGCTGCGGCGGCGGGGTATCCATGGCGCTCGCTGTTCGCCGCCGCCGGCGACGACGACGACGCCCACATGCACCGGGTTAACGGCAGCTTCTTTTGCCTTTACTACTTCTTCCACATCTTCTTGTTTGTCTCTGCTGTAGCTTCGTATTTGTGTGTGTGTGTGTCTGTATGGGCTTGTGTGAGTCATGCAATTGGCATTTAATGTTAATAGACTGCCCCACCTCCCACACAACACTCACCTCCCACACAACACTGCTGAAGAGGGGCCACCCCCAAAACGCAGAGAGCGGTCGAACAGTTCTTATTGATTTACCGTTACACTTACCTCTGTAAATTTCTCTTTGATCTCCGTCTTTTCATCAATGGAGAGGGTTTTTGTGAATTTGTTTAATGTTGCCATTTTGTTGTTTTGTTGCTTGGGATGCTGGCCGCTGGACGCGCTTTCTTAATTATTTCTAGTGATTGTTTGATTGGTTGTTATTTTAAATAAATTATGCGTTTATTGTTAATTTCACTTTGTCGCCTGTCGGCGTTTATTCGTTTCTCTTTCTCTCGCTCACACTCTTTACAATCTTGTTTTGCCGCGCTCCTTTTTCCTCTTGACGTCCACGTACGTGTACGGCTGTGTAAGCGTCTGTGTTTGTGTATATTGGAGTGGTAGCAGCGACGCGACTGCGGCGACACTTTCTTTTGGGTGGCGTCGGCGACGTTTTTTATATTTTATTAATTATTGTGTGTTTAAAACTCTTACAAACGCTTCGCTGAGCCCTATGCCTTCTTCTAATTACTGCTTAAGTTATTTTCGTCAAGTCCCCTCTCTCTAACACACGCACACACACACAAACAATTTTCGTAATTGTTGTTGCTTCTTATATTTGCACTTAAGTAACTGTTTTCCCAAATAACAAAAAAATTGTATAAAAAAATCGATTGCAGAATGGATCTACAAGCAACTGCCCGGAATCATCTATTTCGGATGCTGAATACGTAGACTTTTTTCAGTGCTATCTGCATTTGCCGGCTACTGGTACAAAACACACACTGTTGTTAACAATATTAACAATTGGTGGCAGTGTGTGGCCGCGCAGACATGGATCAAAAATACCGCCTGACCCTCGGAAATATACCTTGATATACGTTCTTATTTACGAAATATACCGATCAAAATCATATTCCCCGATGTTGATAATCTGCTTGATATTACTAGCAACATAGCACTCTCACCACTGAAACTATAATTTTATCCGAATAATGAATCAATTTTCCGTCGACTGAGCTTGCAAAACACACAGCTGTTAACAAATTCAAACAATTTTGGACACTGGACCAGGTTGACTGTTTTCTGTATTTGTAATACTTTTCAGTATTGACAGTATTTTCACGGTACATCGCTATATAATGGAATATTAATGTATATTTCGAGAATGAGAAGCAATATTTTGGTATATTTCTGAGCGTCAGAAGGTATGTTTTGTCGATAAATCCGCGGCCACACTGCCGAGATCATTGCTGTTTTAAACCCCGGAGATCGCCTGCACCAAAATATTAGATTAGCCTTTTCGTAAAGGTCACGTCCGTCTGCTACCAATCCGCCGGAGGACACCGCTTCATCCCGAGGTAGGTCGTTAGCACCAGAACACCGGAATTGGCCGTGTGTGTGGGTGTACCTGTACCCGAGCCGTCCATGCAAGTGTGAGTGTGCGTGCGTCCGTATGAGTGTGTGTGTGTGTGTGTTTCCAGTGTTGGCATGTGTGTGTACATGTGATTGCTGAAACAACAACAAAGCAAGAGCTAAAACGCATTTTCATTTCAGCATTTCCTGCAGTGTACGCCGCAACAAAAGACCTGCCCCCCCCAGCCCACGAGACTTGGAGCAGCGCAGAGCAGAGCTCGCCGCAATAACAAGACCCCACACCCACACAGGCGCATCGGAGGAAGAAGAAGCAGCAGCAGAACAAACCCAGCAAGCAGAGTGCACGCCGCCGACGCCGCTGCAGTCGCCCGCTGTCACAATGGATGTGGAGGAGAACTACGAGTCCCCGAATGCCACAGAGAACCAGGACCAGCAGCATCAACACCCGCAGCAGCAGCATCTGCAGTTGCAGCTGAATCTCCAGCAGCAGCAGCAACAACAACAGCAGCAGATGCAATGCGAGCCGCTGTTTGGCCTGACCACGAACACAACAACCACCACAAATCCCATGATGGAGACGAACAGCATCGCCATACCGCTGCCGGCGCCGCCCGGGACAGCGGGCGGCGTTGTTGTCTCCTCGTCAGCACCAGCCTCACTCCCGGCATCGTCGCCAGCGGTGCCGCACCAGCCGAAGGGCCTGCCCACGAACGACTTTGATATCGACTCGCTGCTGCTGCAGCAGTTCAGCTGCATGGGCACCACAGACCATGAGGATCTGATTAGTCAGTTCCAGAGCCTCATGAACAATCAGATGAATCGGGAGTCGGCGCGCTTCTACCTGGAGATGAGCAATTGGTAAGAGCAAGTTGGCCCATCCACAGATCCCATCTGATATCCTTTGTTCTGTTCTGTTCGCCCCAAAAGGAGTCTGCAAACAGCCGTCGGCTGCTATTTGGATTTCTGCAGTCTGCAGTCGCTGCCATCAATGAAGATCGTCCAGGGGCAGCATGTGAATGCCCAGCAGCAGGCGTTCCAGGTGCAAAACGATGGCACCGAGCGGTGGCCCAACAACTGCTACCTGACCTCGCCCATCCAGACGCAACGCATCAATGTACCATCCCTGCGACCGGGCGAAACTTGTGATATTCTGGCCGATCTGATGCCCACCCAGCCGCCAATTATGTGGCGCCTCTGCACACCAAATGGCTGGTATTTCGGCGGTGAGCGAAACACACACAACCGAGTTGCCCGCAGGGCAGACTTGTTGCATGCCCAGAAAAGTGTCCTAATTGTTTTATTTTTCTTGCTGCCCCCACATAGATGCCATTTGGATGATACCGCCGGGCACACAGGCCAGCCAGGATGAACTGCAGCAGCGCATGGTGCAGCTGATCACGTCGGAGGCCAAGCCGGAGGTCTATCCGCAGATCAACATCGTGATAACGGCGCACACACACTGAGCAGCAGCGGCAGCTCCAGCATTATTTTCATAAGAAATTTCAGCAAACAAAACAAAACAAACACAACAAAAACAAAAACAAAAACACGACAACAAATAATTTAGAAAGAGAGCAGCGTACTTCCCGGGCACAGAGGAAGGAGGAGGAGACTCGAGAGAGAGAAGCTAGACTCTCCCTCCCCTCCTGCTACTGCTGCTGCCACAACTGTTGACGCATGTCCCCCCCTACCCACTCCCCACTCTCAGCAGATGGACTGCATTTCGGATAATTCAAATTGAGCAAGTTTTATTATAAGATTTAGGTCTGTGTCCCTATATACTTTTTGGACTAGCATAAATATTCTCAGTAGTGGATTTTGTATGATGAAACCCTGCCCCTGCCCCTCCCTCTCCCACCCACAACACCCCCCTTTAATACATATGCAAAAATTATGTAGCTGTGCCTCCTCCTGCACCTGCTCCTACTCCTGCTCCAACTCCAACTCCTCCTCATACTTATATGTATAAACAAAGTTGTTGAGTTCAGATGTAGTTTACATTTTGCCTTTACCACAATTATTTTCCCTTTTTTTTTGTATTGTATTTTGGTGCCAGACGACGACGAGGATGAGGTTCGCCGGAAATGTAATTTAGAGCAATGTTTGAGAATGAAATTAAATTGTTCTAAGCATAAGCGGAGAATGTTTGCAACTATTCTCCATTATTATTTTGTTTTACTTGATTTTGGATCTTATTTTGTCCTTTTGCTCTCTTCCCGCAATTAAGAACTTTGTAACCTGTAACAAAATTAGACATATAAGTGTTTAAGTGTTTTACTAAGCCTAAGAAACACAAGAGGAACGAAAAAAAAAAGAGTATTGTTTTTGCAACTGAACGCAACATTAAACATAAACATTAAATGAAGCAGTCGGTATTTTCTGTCTGGAGCTACACGGTCACTCTGCGGAAATCTCAATGTAATTATCGATGTAAGAAAATGAAATTAGCGCTAGCGATGTACAATTTAATAGTCGATTTTGATGTAAAAATGTAAAGCGATAAAAATGTACTTTTACTGCATTGGTGGTATTTTCGGCGTACAATTGGCAAGGTCACACTCAAGGTAAGCCAACGCTTTCGTTCTGTCTGGCAACTCTAATCCGGCACTCCTTCTTTGTTGGTTGATAGGGCAGCACTATTGCCATTCACAGTGAAACGAATTTCAATTCAAAAGCTGCCGCCAAATAAAGCAGAATTCAATCTGCTTCTAATGTAAATTTAATTAGGAATTGTGTACCATTCCAGACGACTTTCCCCAACCATGTGTAGCATCATCCACATTTCTATGCTTTGCTGTGATATATTCCTCAAGTCATGCAATCCGATTACGAGCGGCATTATTTATGCGCGCCATTTGCAACCTGGCTGCCGGCAAACGTCTTGCCAGCATCTTTTGCAGCAAAATTTGTAATTGAGTCGAAAAAATGCAACAGAAAACACACACAAAAATCTGTATTCTCACAGTGGGGAGCAAAATGTTAGCTGTTTCCATGAAGCTCGGATCAAGAATCGAAGAAAAAGAATTTAAAGGGGAAAATGCGGCTTGGGAATTAAGTTTCAGGGAATTCTTAACGCAAAATATAACTTGAAGGGAATTGGATGAATCGAATTTGAAGATAATAATTCACATTGCAGCCTCAGGCGATATATTCAGTCGTTTAGCATGACCTTAGGAGTTTTGATTCGTTTTGATAACTGAGACCTGATAAATCGACGTCGTCTACATGTATGGGATGAGATTCTGAAGATCTTTCATTCTCCTGTGAATGCATTTTCCGCATTTAAATAGAGACGAAAATGAAGGAAATGTACTTAAGGCACAGAGAGGACCCTGAAGATATGAGAAGAAACATTAAAAAATAGAGCAAAAAAAGCAAATAAATATGTGCTATAAATAAATATTAACTATAATAAATTATAATAATTATTTGGCTTTCGAATGAGCATTGGAAATAGTCTGCAGTCCAGTCTGGTCTCTGAAATGTTTCGAAATTCTTTTTTTTTTTTTGTTCTTGTCTTTTGTACTTGCCGTTATCGATTGCTACACTTTTGTGCGCAACTGTACCTGAATATAGGCACTCACGTATGCATGTGTGTGTGTGTGATGTAGAGACGGGATCAGGGGTCGTTCGTGCGTTGGCACGGAAATGAAATGCATTGAAACGGAAAAGAAAATTATAATCCGTCGAGGACTGCCTTTTGA
Source organism: Drosophila subobscura (assembly GCF_008121235.1). Lineage (NCBI taxonomy): Eukaryota > Metazoa > Arthropoda > Insecta > Diptera > Drosophilidae > Drosophila > Drosophila subobscura. Next base: position 15,352,134 of record NC_048530.1, on the reverse strand, counting down.
CTTGAATTACAAATGGCGCACATGCAACGGCATCTGATGAGCAAGGGGGCAGAGAGGGCAGAGAGAAGGGGGTGTGGGCGGGTGTCAACACCCTCGCTCCCCGCTCCCGCTCCACTCTCCTTCCACTCTCCACTGTCATGTCACGGACAATCAAATCAAAAAGGCGTCAAAGCACAAGTCCTGCGCTGCATCCATGCTTCTCCTTCGCACACACACACACACACACAACCCCACACACATATGCTGCATCCCGCTCGCACCTTTGGCTATACAAATGGAACGTTTTCTCGTTCCATGTAACATTGTAAAATTGCATTTGCTCTCTCATTCTCTCACATCCGTTCGGGGACGGGGCCTCCATCCAGCATCCAGCATCCAGTTCCTTGTTGTTGTTGTTGTTCTAAAATTCAGATTATGATTTGATTGCCAAACAACTCCACCCCCAGCCCAGCAGCAGCACCAACGAGAATGGGTACTGGGTACTGGGTCCTGGATGGGCACCAAGCCTATTTGATATTCATAGATTGGGAATTACAAGCAGCCATTGCCAATTGTCAACAGTCTTTTACACACACACACACACAGAGTAGCGGGTGTGTGCGCGGGTGGGTGTGGCCGAGGCACGTGCTGATGTCAAGTTGTTACATGAACACAGGGCGCCAGCGACGCCAATTTGTTTGTTCATTTCATTTCATTATACACTTGCCAAAGGGACGACATGATTGCGCGGTAAGGAAAGTTTGTACATAAATATGTAACGGAATCTACGAAGAATTCTACGAATCTCTCAGGCAGTAACTTTGTGTCTTAGCCACCGCTGCTGGCTTTACTTTTTGTAACGTAATTGAGTTATCATAACAAAAACAGATAGGTGGCAAAAGAGCGTAATATAAAAAGGTATAAGATAAAATGTGCAATCCGTAAATGGCGTAAATAAATTGTAATTTCGAAGCTAGTGTATCGAACGCTTCGGCCTCCACTTCTCTCTTGTTGCATTTCATTTTATTTCGTTTCATTTGTTTTTCTCTCTCCTTTGCCAGATTTTATCATGTCGCTTTTGGGGTGCTGGGTGCTGGTGGGCGATGGGATTACAGGGAGCAGTAGCTGTGTGGGCGTGTCAATTGGAAGCTCCAATAAAGATGAAAACACTGTCGACTTCCTCGGGGACCTCAGGAGCAGCAGCAGACAGGGCATCAAATGTATTTTCTAGTCGTTAAGATCACTCCCGTTTGAAGGGGAGGATCAGCTTGATAGAGTTTACTTTTTCTACAGATATTCAAACCGAAATGTGTAAGAGTTTGCAGCAAGCTGACGTTCGGTTTGGTCATGGAACCAAATAGAACAGTTTAAGGCACAAAAAGGCACACAAAAACTGAAAAGCCTCAAGGATTCAGTTGAATTAAACACGGAAAACCAAAAGGATTAATACTCTGTCGCCTTCTGGGCTGTGTTGATGGCTAAAAAAATGTTCTGCTTTACGAGAAAGTCATGAAAAGTCGCTCAAGTCACATCCATATTTTGGTTGAACTCTTTTCTAATTCCAAAATGAAATGTAAACAGTTTGTCCTCGAGCAAAGAAGTTTCCATGAAGATTCTTATGCTTATGCTCTTGAGCTCCACGTATTATGTATCCATCCCTATACGAATAGAATTGCAATAAAAAACTCTGTTATAAACATTTTCTGCGACCTCTTCTTGTCTCCTCAAAGGCGACTTCCCTGCCCCGTCCATGCCACTCCACGCCTTTGGCCGCATTCACATTCCATTCGGACTGATCCCACCCCATGGCGCTGTCCAATGGGCAGTGTACCCCAGCCCCTGCCACATCTTGGAGCCCATTAAATGCATAAAACAATTGCCAGACAGTTTGACGCTGTTGGGCAACCTAAAAATGCAAGCACCAGGCCAAGAGGCCTCCAAAGCTCCAAAGTGTCTCTCCGAGTGTCTGTCCCGCTGTCAGTGCCGTTTCGATTCGATTCGATTCTGTTTGTTTGAGGCGATCTGGTCCATTCGGTGCAGCAGTGCACCGGTCCTGTGGTCTGGGTCTGGGTCTTGGTCCGGGTCCGGTCCGCCCGTCTGGTGGTCGATTTTTATGAGCGCCGCGCGTTGACAGCTTAAAAGTCTCTTAGCATGAAAAATATTGTCAACGCCAAATGGCGATTCTCGATTGTTTGTGTTTGTTGTTGCTGCCTCTTGGCTGCTGCTGTTGTTGTTGTTGTTGTTGTTGTTGTGTGCTTGTTGGGAGGAAAAACTTTTGACTTTTGATGTGTTTTGGCGATAAGATTTTGATAGAGCTGCGATTTATGCGCCAACCAAGCGGCCAGCCAGCCAGCCAGGACTTTTAACTTATCTGCAAAAACTGACAATCAAAAAAAATATCAGCGAGTAGTAGGAGTTGTGCAGGGTAGTGGAGGGAGCGGAGGGGGTGCTCGTAATTAGCACAGTTTGACAAGCATTAAAGTGCAGAAGTGAAGCACTGGAAGGCGAGGCGAGTAAATTAATTTCACAAATTGTGCGGCGATAAATTCGATTTTAGATACTCCAACTCCAACTCTTCCTATCTTTATCTATGTGTGTGTGTGTGTGTGTGCTGTTGGCCTTTTAAACAAACATGATTTTGTACTTCTATTTTATGCCATATTTAAACTGATTTAATTTGGTTTTCAGCGTCTCTGTCGCTCGCTGGCCGTTCGCCTTTCGATTTGTGTCTCGATTTTCGTTTCGAGATTCGGTTTGTCTAGCTCTTATTTTTTTATGCATATTGTTCGCTTCGGTTGTGGTCCATAGAAATTAACATAAAACTTACCAAACCTCCCCCCCGCCAACGCCCCACTCCGTTGCTGATAAGAAATGCGGGGAAAACTTTTCTGTTGCCTTTTTGTCGTTCTCCTCTGATTTTGAGTTTTATTTGTGGGCTCTTTTTGTACGGTTTTGTCACGGGCCCTGGGCGGCCTTTGTTTGGTCATCGTGATATATAACAGGCGATAACGCCCTAATCGCCTCGATGTGAGCATATATCATTCGGAGCATCGAGTTCGAATCATCCCGCGCGGGGTTGGGCCAACTCCTCCCCATCGACTTTCAACCTGAAACTGGAGCGAGGCACCAAAGAAACGCTCGATGGCTGGCGATGATCGTTGCCGGCCGATCGGAAATTCGTTGAACAAATTCGGAAGAGGATTGGCAGGCATAGAGGTTCGCAGGCGGTTGGGATATTCACTTCGGTTCCAGGGGGGTTTTTCTCGGCAAGAGTTTTTCGTCCAAGCCCTTTAGATTTTAATTTACTTATCAAATGTTTGATGGTAAATAAAAGCAAAACCCATGCCTATAAAATTGTAATTGTATATTAAAAGAAATCAATAGCGATTGAGGAGACTTCTAACATTACACAAATAAATGTGTTTAAAGGCATTTAAAAGCTTAACAAAAGTGTAATTAGTGTCTTAACTATAAGTGAATCTCTCGAAAAAATACATGAATAAAATATAATCGGAAAGTAGTTAAAAATTGTTGTAATTATTTTTGAGAAGACTTTCTGCTGCAAGTTTTAAATTTGATTGGAATTATGATGATTGGCTGTTCTAATATTTATAAATAGACAAAAATATATTATATAATTATAAAAAACATTTCACTTTGAGTCAGAAGTTTTCGAAAATGGTTGCTTAGGGGAATTGATTTGATTGAAATGCTGAAAAAAAAAAATAAAGCATGGAAAAATGTCCCTAAAGAGAAGCATTTTAGATCTACAAATCTCTACTTCATGTTGCCATAATTATCTGCTTAGAAAGTGCATTCAGTAGGTGACGATTCCTTAACAACTGATATTCTCCGCTCTTCAGTTATCAACGATCTCCCCGCCACCATCCTTTCCCTTGAAGCGCTTGAACATCAAAAATTATTTCTCTAAATGTATTTCTGGGAGCACCCTAACGAGGGTCGTCGATACTCTGGTCCAACGTAAATATTATTAAATATAAATGACGCAAAACAAATTCGTAGGATGACGGATGAAAAGAGCCGCGCGAGTTGTCGTTGTTGTTGTTCGTGTCTTAAACGCGGACGCGACATTGCGTGATGAACAAACGTCGAGCATTTCCCAATGAGATCAGAGGAATCATCGGGGATACAGCTGGGTGGACGGCCCGAAAACCGAAATGAAATGGAATGAAATGACATGACGTGTTGTTATTAAGCCGCATAATCAAAGTAAAAAATAAAAACAAAGCCCCGCAAGCAGCCAAACAGATTTTTATGAATGAAAAGGAGACGTCTGGCTACTAGAGAGGCCCCAAAACCACTTGCCCCCGATGCTCCCGATGCCAGCATACCTGAGGGCCACTCCCCGATCGCGGGCACACACTGGGGCAGAGGCAATTGGAGTTCCAGAAGGTTGTATTTGGTTTTGAATTTGAATTGCCTTGGAAGCAGTGTGCGGACAGCAGCGTCGGCAGCGTCGGCAGCTTCAAGGCGATTAGCGAAAAGCGGTAAATGTTGTGTTAAACCTCAATTAAGAGCGAGGAAGTCCAGGTAGAGGGAGAGAGCGGGCCGAGAGCCGCCAACAGGATGTTCAACTCTTTTGGGGGGCAATTTGAATCCGCTTTGACTGACGCCACACGCCAGGGTCAGATTTGAGAATTTACGACTTATCCACCAGGGAGGGTCTCAGGTCTCAGGTCTCGGGTCTCCATCTTCACCTCTCGCACTGCCGCTGCAGCGGCGCCTAGAAGGAGCTTCCAGCGAAGATCTTGGCTGTGTGGCTCTCCGCCGTGGCTCGTTGTTGCTTCCTCCTTTTTCCCCTGTTGTTACTCCTTCTCTGTTCTGTTTGCTGGTGTCTCCCTGCCTCTCGTACCAGCGTTAAGTGCTTTTTAATTTGTTTGCATTCGGAATCTGAATCAGAATTCCCTGTGTTCCGCTTTTATCGAGAATCAAGTGAGCTGAGTGCAATTACGACACCTTCCAAAAGCCATACAGGATACGCGGATGCAGGGCCACAGGGCGGCATCATCCTCTCATTCTATCATTCCTCAGGCACTTAAGCTCATCCCCAGGGGGTTGCTGGCTCTCCCACCCAGTGGCCCAGTGGGTGGTTGCTGCCTGGTGGTAGCTGTTGACTGTTGGCTGGTAGCTGGTAGCTGGTAGCTGCCGGCACGATTGTCTCTTTTGGCGAGTGGCAATGGCTAATTAAAATTACTTTCCAGGGCGTCACTCTGAAATTTACACGCAGCTCCCATCGAGGGTGCCGAGACCTCACCAACGGTCGAGCGCGGGTGTGGGGGGCGGAGGAGAGTGGCACATTAATGGTCAGTCGGTCATTTTGTAGCCACTTTTAATGAGAGTCCCCGGTCGCAGGTCCCAAGTAGCAAGTCCCGAGCTGCTGCTCCCATAGCCATTCATTGCTTGGGAAAAGTACTCGCACCTTCCCGCTCCAGCCAACTGTGTATTTGTCATTTTTAATGTCTTTTTAAATAATTTCGTGTGGCGTTGAGAAAGGTGAAAATACACTCCAACGAATGGCTTTAATGGCTCCCTCGTTGGGTTTACCTAGATTTATGGCCGGACAACGCCTTTCACTTGAGTAATTGCCATCGAAATGTTTCTATGATTTTTTTGCTGGTTACTCCATTCTCATATTTTCTGTGCTACAGTTCAGTTTGCTATATACGAGTATTGGAAATTTCTTTGGTTTAATGGTTTCTATTTTAAGTTAATATTTCTGCTTAGTCTTCAATCAAAATACTATTTGGATGTGTGGCAAAACTCTGATTAAAATAAAGACAGACAGCAGACTGTCTTCGACTTCCACTCTTCTTTGGTGTTCTATAAGTGATAGTCTGGAGAGATTTGATGTGCCTGAGTAGAATAAACAAATTCAATCAATTAATGTATTAATATAAATGGCAAAATGTAATTTCTTTCTCCGCGAAGAGCATTTCAGCTTCGTTGTCTTTGTCGTGTACTTTTTCCCCTTTTTTTCTCTCGCTTCCATCTCATCTTTAATTAACTTATTTCTCTGTGCTGTGTAATATCTTTCGCTTTGCCATGGGGATGCGTGGTGGAAGTGTGGGGGTGGGGGGATGGTGCATTGAGTGAGCAGCAAGTGCCGTTAGCTAGTTTCAACAAAATGGCGGCCACAGCTGGACAATTTCGTGTGCAAGGGGGCGAAAGTCAAGCTGCCCCTCATTAGCAGGCAACGGCCACTGGAAGGCTGCAAGACAAATTGTTGTCACATTTTGTTTTGTTTTATGGGAATCTAATTAATGCGCGCACTAAAAGGCAGGAAGGTGTTGGAAACCCTTGGCAGAGATATGCCAGAAGAAGTGAGCAATTTGTTAATTAATGAAGAAGAAATTAAGAAAATTAGAAAGTTAACGCAAATAAAAAATGAAATCTAATCAAATGGCAACAAACATTCATTCTTCAATTTCAAATAATTTATTTCGAACTAAAAATTGAAGTTACTTAAACGAAATTTCTTTTCAAAATCCAGCTAAAATCGGGCATTTTAATAATTAAAAAATAATTAAAGATTATATTTCTAGTTAATAAATCATTTTGTAGACTTTTCCATCAAATGGTTCTCTTTTGATATTGATATAAATTAGTTGAACAATTCCTTCAGAAGCATCAAGCATCACATAAACAGATGAAGGATTCTAGCTATGTGAAATCGTTCCTTACTGTACGAGATGGGACCCTAAATACGAGTACCTTGAAGCTGTCAGCAAAATGTATGCCCATCCCTTTGGCTTCACCCCTTTTGAAGCGTGAGCCTGATTGCTTGCCACATTGTTAGCTGGCTCATAACAGTTGGAAAGTCGCATATTCAGATAGATTGTTAGCGTTTCGTTCCTGGAAATATTTTCGATGGCCATTGCGACAGGAACTTGCCCTCCCCACGCGGAGGCTGCGAGCAAGCAACAAATAATTTCAGACAATTGCTGTCATTGTTGTGTTTGTAATGAAGCCATTTTTAAGAGCAGCCAGCCACATGCAACAACGGGCGAAGCATCCCGCCTCCAGGCGCCAGGGGCTGGACACCACGAGAGTGCCAGCCCAGCGCCCCTCTCACCACTCAACCACTTGGCTGGAGTAGGAGCCATGAGGCCGGAGACTGAGACTGGGAGTCCATTCACTTGCACATTAGGATTAGGCGGCAAATTGACATCGATACGAAGGAGGACGAAGGAGCAGAAGTTGGCCGAGCACACTTAGAGAGGGTGAGAGAGCGAGAGAGAAGGAACAGCGGGCATCCATTTAACTGCTGCCAATTTACTGTTTAAATGCCAAACAAAAAGTGTTAACAAGCGCAAAAATAACAAAAGAAGAACAAAAAGCAACAACCACGATTAGAAAGAGAGACAGCTAGAGAGAGAGAGAGAGAGAGAGAGAGAGAGAGCGCAAGTGGCGATTTTGGTAAGACAACGTCTCGGGCAAGAGCGAGTCAGATATACATATTTATATGCTCTCTGGCACCATCCATCCCGCATATCTCTTTCTGATTGTGTGTCTCTCTGTGTGTGCGTGTGTGCCTGACAGTGAACCAGTTTTCGGGGGCGTGGCCTGGCACTGCCAGAGATTGCCTGCAGCAATAGGGTTGACAGCATCCCATCCATCCATCTTGCCGTCTGTCTGCGTCCGCTAGAGACCAGCAAGAGCGCGCGTGGCTTGCCATAAAAGTGTTGAGTTTGCAGCCGCTATAAAAAGTTTATGGCTGAGGGTAAGTTTGAGGATCAGCTTTGGTGGAAGATTTCAAATTGTTTTGTTCTGCTTCCAAATAAATAAAACATCACTGTATTAAACAATGGATGTATGTACAATGTACTTTAAGTAAATATTGTACAAAAATATTTATATTATTTGAATTTTAAATAATGGAAAATTAAAAAGAAAAAAAAACAAATAAAAATGAATTCAATTTTTTCAGAGCCCATGAAATATTTTAAACAAAATTACATTCATTAAAAATCTCTAAGTCTCGCCATAAGGCTAAAGCCGTTGTATCTTCCTCGTGGTTCGCGGCCATTGCCAGGCGGAAACTCACCACGACAGCGAGTCACAGACGGACAGACAGACAGACATACAGACAGAGACACAACTACGCTGCTGCTGATTGAAGCCTAATGAATGTCAATTGCCGCCAATTACGACCAATAAATGCGGGCAATAGACACAAGCGAGGAGAGCGCAAGCACACACAAGCATCGCATCGCCTCGCATCGCAGAGAGAGCGAGAGCGAGAGCGAGAGAGCAGAGGCAGAGAGCGGCGCGGCGCGGCGCGGCGCACAGAACGAAACTCGGAGTGCAGTGCATGGAACTCACCACGCCAAGCAGCAACCCACTTGGCCAGGCCCTCAAGTGCGAGCGGGACGACGACAGGTGGCAGCGCACCTCTGAGTGGCTCGAACGGCGACGAGGCTGGCGGCCGGGGCTCAACTGGTTTCTGCCGGGCCGGGTCGGGCCTGGCTGAGTGACTGAGCCGGGTCCGTGCTTCAGTTTCGGTCGAAATCCACAGGCGAGCGGTTGTCCACACCGGCTCTGGTTCGCGGTAGACAAGCACACAAGTTACGACTTCCAGCAGTAGCAGCAGCAGCAGCAGCAGAAGTAACTGTAACTGTAAACCCAAATACTCGTAACATTAACCATTAACTGTAATCGAGTGGCAGAAGAGACGAGGCCAGTTGGTGCCAGCAATCAATTGAAAGTTGAAACTCCGAAAAAGCGCGCGTGTTATAAATATTTTTGTTGTTGTGCCCCATAAAGTGAGCAAGCAGTGTGTGCGCGAGGGGGAGCAGGGACAGGCAGCGAGCAGACACACACATGACCACAATGCCACCGGAAATGTCCGCAGCAACGGCAGCTCCCGTTGGCACCGCACCCAGTCCGGCCATTGCCGTCGGCGGCGGCATGCCGCGCGATTCACCGCCCGGAGGTGGCGCCGTGGCCATTGCCACCACCAGCCCCAATGCGACCAGCACCACCACCACACAGGCGACCCGTTCGCGCTTCATGATCACGGACATTCTGGCTGGCAGTGCGGCCGCTGCGGCTGCTGCAGCGGCGGCGGCAGCAGCTGCAATGGCAGCAGCCTCCGCGGGACATGACACCGACTGCTATGGCAGGGAGCGGGATCGCGAGCGGGACAGAGAGCGGGAGCGGGAGCAGGCGGCAGCAGCGGCGGCCGCCCATCATCATCACCAGCAGCAGCAGCAACAGCATCAGCAGGCCGCCCTCCAGCAGTACATTGTGCAGCAGCAGCAGCTCCTGCGCTTCGAGCGGGAAAGGGAACGCGAGCGGGAGAGGGAGCGAGAGCGAGAGCACTTCAGGGAGCGCCACTCGCCGCCAGCGAACCCCGCACTGGGCTACCACCACCAGATGCCGCCTCATCTGCTGGCCCACTTTCCACCCTCCCACTACGCCGTGCTCCAACAGCAGCAACAGCAGCAGCAGCAGCAGCAGCAGCAACAGCAACAGCAGCAGCAACATCCGCATCCGCATCATCTGCAGCAGCAGCTGGAGCGGGAACGATTGGAGGCCCTGCATCGGCATGGAGTGGCAGTGGGGGCCGGTGTCCACTTGGAGCCTCATCACAATCAGCATCTCCACCATGCGGCTCATCCCCATCACGATGAGCGATCACGCTCCCCGCTGATGTTGCAACAAATTGGAAGCAACAACAACAACAACAGCAGCTCAAACAACAACAACAACAACAACAACAATAGCTCCAACAGCAACAACAACAACAACAACAATAATAATAACAATGGAAGTGGAAGCGGCATGATGCTGGGAGGAGCGGGCAGCAGCATCAGCGGCGACCAGGCCAGCACCATCGACGACAGCGACAGCGACGATTGTGGTAAGTGCGATTTGGAATTGATGTTGCAGGAGAAATACATTTAGGATCAAAGGGGATGCAGATCTACAGAGTGCGAAACGAAATATTTCATTAGAGAATTTAAATGTAGAAGAATAGAGTTCTGGGAAAGGAAGTGATTTTGAAGGGGATTGGATTTACAGTCACTGCAAACTTAAGCTATTAGAATATTGTTAATATTATGTGTAATTTATTATGGAGCTCTAAGGCACTTTTAGGAAATATTTTTGCTCCGTAGAATTACTTTAAGTCAACGAAATCTATTTAGGAAACTGAAACTTTGATAAGTGGATTCTGCGTACGGGAATGGGTGTTGGAAATGGTGAATGAGAGACGGGAATGAGGAATTTGGTTGCAATACGCTTATTGGGAAAACAATTGTGTTTCGAAGACACAGAAATATTCAAATTACATCTTGTTACTGGATCATAATTGGTAAGCCAAAAGAAAGAGCTTGAGCTTCTTCAGTAGCGTAGCGTTCGATATATCTAAAAAAACTGATTGAAACTTACGCTACTGTTGCACCAACAACTATAATCCTCATAAAAATGTATCTAGGAATCTTTTACACATATGTATATAAAAATATGCGCCCTTAGTTCCTGTGAAACTATTTGGAAATGATACATTTGGAGATGGTTATTATAAGTGCAAAATGATGTACATACAATATCTAATTTTTTGTGCATTTATGTACAAAAAGAAAAGCATTCATATTTTTACAAACATCAATTTGACTAGATTCAATTGATGATTTATTTGCAATTAAACAGAGGGGTTGTTTTAGCATTAAAAATGAGCAGTGACTAGGGAAGTGCACAAAAATCAATTGCAATTTTTGTAAGCCAATTTTTGCCGAAAATGTTCAGTTGCCTGAGAGCAGCTATTGAGTGCAGTTTTAAGCCGCTAACAGTTCTGGCTGTTGTTGGCTAATAAGCAAGATAACTACAACAACAACAAGTGCAACAGAAACCACTGTGAACTGTGTGGCATGCGGTTAGCGTCGGCAGCGCCGTGCCAGAATCGAAATGGGAAAATGTTGGCTTGATAGTGGAAGTCTCTCGCTCAGCCCAGTCAAGTGGCAGTAGAATAGTGGAGTGGAAGGGGAGGGGAGGGCAGAGCAGGGGTAGATATAAATATAGAGGTGAGGCAGGGGCAGAGGCAGAGGCAGAGGCAGAAGCAGGTGCCTGTGTTGGCCTGTTCCACTCGCGACTCGCGAGACTTTGCCAGGTCTCTCGAGCAGATTAACAAAGTGCACACTTTTCGTACATATGTATGTAGATACATATGTACATATATAATTTCCCAGTCAAAACTGTCAACGGTGTCCGAGTTGGACTACCCTTGACGGTGCCCCAGCCCAGTACCCTGTACCCACTGTGCCCTCCATCTCTTCCCCTAATTTTCCTCCAATGCGTGCAACAATTTAATTGATTTTGCTGCCAGTTTCGGTTTCGGTTTCGGTTTCAGTTTCTACTTAGTATTCTTGAGTTTATTTGTTTACCTGTTAAGTGCTTTTAAACGTTATGCAAATTATGACAAATCACTATTAAATACTCGTAATCGTGCGTTTTCAATTGATTTCTGTTCTGTGCTGATAGAAAATGCAGAGAGGAGGCAGGGGAAAGAGTAGCGGATAGCTAATTGTGAGGGTTGTGACTCTAGACATTTGTAGACTGTTTAGAAAATGAGTTCTACATCGAATTTAATGGCCAGTGCCAATATATAGACACATTTATAGCCGACTTATCAGCTAGTATTGGCAGACAAATAAGTTCGATTTTGAGCTCTGAAAAAAAGATTTGTTTGCATGACTCATTCTGTGAACGTTGATAGGTTCCGGCATTAATACTTCAACGTTTCTCTCCCCTTCTACAGGCAATTTGAATGACTTAGACTAGATTCGTTAGTCTGCCAGTCACCTGCAATATTCATCAATATTCAGTGCTTCTTTGTCAGCAACTGAGCCATAGTTTTGCTCGAAGATATTTATGTTTTTTATATTAATTCTTCATATCTTCAGGGAAAGCTTCTTCACCATTTGAATTAAATTAAAGCCAAACGATACCTCTATATAATGTGCATATCTCTAGCTTTAGCAGACATTAGGAACTATAATTTCTTGTTCCTTAATTTGTTTCATTATCTCTTTGTTCTTCTACGCTCAACAATTTGCTGCAATTTCACGCACAATTTTCACAGTTTTGTTTTCGTTTTGGTTTCCGTGTGTGGCTGTTTGTGTGTGTGTTTGACTTGTGCCAAAATCAATTAACAAATTAAACTATAACCAGAAAGCGCAGCTAAATCAAAGAAATCGACTCAGCCCACTGCAACACAGCCGTACCCCGCACCCCGGACTGGACCCCCTTCTGTTTTGACATCCCGCTGTCAATTTTGTCCAACCGAAATTGCCTTTGATTTGAGACACAAGCCAAACGAAAATAAGAAAACAAAAACCCCACAACTAAATACAAATAAAAGTCGAGAAATAAAAGTTTAATCTGCTGGCGGGGACAACAGCACAACCCACACACGCACACACAATCACAGTCGCAGTGCCCGTCGCAGTCCCAGTCACAGTCAATCCCATTGACAGTTCGGTTAGGCTCTGATTCGCTCTCTCTCTCTCGCTCTTGCTCTCAGCTCTGGCTGGGCCCACGCGCAGCGGTTTGCTTACAAAATATGAAAGAAAGAAAGGCTTTTGAATCAGTGTCGAACCTTTTAAAACCCACTGCATTAACAGTGCCAAATTCCTAGACTGGAAAAAGTATTCAACATATTGTATGTCGCCATTCCACATATGTCGAAATCTATCAGCTAAATTCTTATGTTTCGCTTCTCTTTATCAATCTATCGAGCGTGTTTTTTTGTAATTTTGCGCCTGCTTAGAGGGGTATTTCATGGCCGGGTTTCTCATCAATATCATTGCATTGTTTTTTGCTACATTAAAAACAAAAGCAAAACGCAGCTTTTAACGGCTTAATCGAAGCCCACCAGCTAAAGCAACAACACAAAGAAGGAGAGACCAGGAGCACACACACAAATAGAGAGAGAGAGAGAGAGAGAGAGAGGGAGAGAGAGAGAGAGAGGGACCTCGTCTGGGTCTGTGCTTGGGGTACGAGTCTCCACAGGGTACGAGTCTCCGCTCTCCGCTCTCCGCTCTCCGCTCTCCACACACAACACTCGCGTGTCACTTGAGACGCGTGCGAGCGACAGTTGTTGCTGTTGTGCTGCTGCTGCTGCCGCCTCTTCTCTTCTGGCTCTCGTTCTCAAAGGATCGGATCGTTGTCACTGGCTTATAGCCGCGTTTGAAATTGACCCAAAAGCTGGCTGCCTCACCCTGCCCTGCCCTGCCCACTGAACTGTTCACTGATCGATCTGCAAAACGGCGGTGGAGCGGGGCGGCGGGCATACGAAATCACTTGAATCACATTTCTTTTGCCGCCTCAATGCCTTCGTGGCCCACCATCAAGTGCCAAAGGATCAGCAGCAGCAAAAATATTAAGAACACGAAAAAATAAATAATAAAAAATTGATTTCAAATTGAAATTGATATTTTGGGGAATCATCTTTCAGACGAGTATGTGGCCGAATTTGTAGGTATTTCAGGAATGCCTTCAGTCTCTTTGTTTGGCTTCCAAGCCCCTGAAAGCGAGCAGCGAGAAGAAGAGGCAGTAAATGAGGAAGAAGAAGCTGAAGCAGAATAAGAAGCAGCAGCAAGCAGACCGAGATAGAGATAAAGACAAAAGCAAGTCCACTTAATTCGCATAATGGAAACCAACAACAAAAATAAATAAATGCTCACGTGCGCCACGAAAATCGTCGGCAAAAAGCGAACCAAGTTCGTTGCCCAAGTCTTTTGTTTTTCGCATTCTTCCCTGGCCCAAACATAGACTTGCAGTCAGTGTTGGATACCCTAAGAAAGTAGCTCTTCTAGAGGGAACATTGAAGAAGGGTTTTTCCGGCTCGTCCAAGTCTAAGAGTAAGTTTAAGTTACATATTTAAATGTAAATGCAAGTAACAAGAGCTAACACCCAGTGGAGCTTATTTGTTGACCCATAGTTGTACTGTTATTTCCCAGTGTTGTGTAAGCTGTGGGTGGAGCTTCCCACCGCCAGACACATTGAGAGGCCTTCACGCCTTGTAAGGGCATTCAATAATCGTTGGAACCACCGCAAGGTGGTTCCTCTTTTGCTCATTTGATGTAAAGGAAATGTTAAATCATAGACCCAACTACATTATAACAACATTATAGCTATAAATTATGGCTATAAATTATAATGCAGCCAACACGAGAGCCAAGTAACCGTTATGTAAGGTTAGGTCCGTGAGCCGCTGCCGCTGCTTCTGCTTCTGCCTCTCCCTCTAGCTGAGCTTTTGCCTCTGCTTGTGTCTCTCCCTCTGCCTGAGCTTTTGCCTATGTCTGCGCCTCTCCCTCTACTTGTGACTGCGCCTCTCCATCTTCTTGTGTCTCTCCCTCCGCCTCCTTACATCTCGCTCTCTCTCTCTCTCTCTCTCTCTTCAGTGCACTAAACGCCAACATTATCAAAATGTTGATAAACGTTTAGCCACGAAACAACAAAGAAAAGAAAAACGGCCCAAAGAGTGCAGGCAGAACGATAGTTATACAAAAGTTAGCTGGAAGTTGCTGCCGGCGGCGAGGGTGCATCGCCTTTAATTAAAATGCAAAAAGGCCAATTGCAAATGTGTTTCCCCTCTTTGGCTGCTTCTCATAGTTGTTGCTGCTGCTCGCTGCTCGTTGCTGCTGTTGATGTTGCGCAATTAAAATGCAAGCATAAATAAAATACAAAAAATTGCACACAGAGCGACGGGAAAGGAGAGCAGAGCGCAGCGACAGACAGTGAGAGATAGCGCAAAAGGAAGTCGTCGCTGCACACTTAAGCATGTTTAATACAGTTTAGCCACAAGCACTTAATTACAAATGCGAATGACTAGGGAAAGCAGGGGAGGGGGTTGGTGTAAGTAGAGAGCACAGGGAGAGAGAGAGAGAGCAAAGTGTGGAGGGGGGCGCTCTATCTTTGTGTATTCAACAGCAAAGTGTGGAACAGAAATTGCGGAAATGCTTTGCAGCCAAGACCTGAGAATGGCTGCTAATGTAGGAGCACAGAGAGACAGACAGAGAGAGAGAGAGAGAGATAGAGGAAAGACATGCCAAAGGGGGGTGGTGTGGGCTGGATAAATATGGAGTATACATACATCTGTACATACATACATACATATGTAGCCACATCCACTGGAGCAAAGATCGGGGAGTGGCTGGATTTCGGAGAGTCCGGCATGGGTTATTAGAGAAACATTCAACAAAGTATAAAAGATTTTAGCAGATTTTCAGCATGAACTCACTCAAGCGCACACTGAGCGAAATTTAGGGATACAAAAGAAGGAAAATAAGATTTCATTGCTTAAGGTTCTAGCTCTAAGTTAAGAATTTATTGGGGCTGCCAATAAGGGAACACTGTGAAGTGATTAACATTCAAATTAATATTTGTTTTCTTAACTATTTGTAAGCCAAAAGTTGATCTTTCTGCATCTTGCTCCCTGCTACTCTGAACTGGCAATGTGTGTACCCTCATTGCCAGTGCTCACTGTACATGCATATGCATGTGTGTGTATGTATATGTATGTACATCCATCAATGTAATGCTGATAATTGTTTTGCTGGCTGTTGTTGTAATTTGTGCTCATAAACTGTTTAATTGCAAATTAGCAGAAGGCATTCGGACAGCGAAGCGGCAACAACAATGTTGCCACATCTGAACATGCTCTGTGGCAGTGGCTAGTGGCAGTGGCAGTGGCAGTGGCAGGTTGCTCTTGTTGCATGTGAGTTGGTCATAAAAAGAACTAAAAAGCGCGTAAATGTTGCAGAAAATTGCAAAAATATGAGAGATGTCCGTGAGTGGGTTTATTGTTTTGCAAATGAATGACTGGGTGGGGCGGTGTGGGGGGAGGATAGAAAACTAGGCACCAGGAACAACTACACTCAGATAAATCAGATGTGCATAAATAAATGAATTTAAAATATATAAGCCATCATTCATACAACACATTAAAAGCTAACATTCTTATACTGATGATCGATCGACTCCCCTTTTTAGGTGGCAAAGATGACGATGGCGAGGACAGCCTGAAGAACGGCAGCTCCGCCAACGGTGACTCCTCATCCCACCTGAGCCTCAGTCTGAGCAAGAAGCAGCGCAAGGCGCGCACCGCCTTTACGGATCACCAGCTACAGACGCTGGAGAAGTCCTTTGAGCGGCAGAAATATCTGAGCGTACAGGATCGCATGGAGTTGGCCAACAAGCTGGAGCTGAGCGACTGCCAGGTGAAAACCTGGTACCAGAATCGCAGGTGAGTCTGCCCCTCCACCACACTACCCCCTCTATCCCCTCTATCCCGTCTACCCGTCCCTGCGTAGCAGCGGCTTTTCTTTGAGGCTTTGTCAGGCGGCTTGGCTTGATTGCCGGCAGTGCGGCACTCAGCTCAACTGGTCGCTAATCAGCGCCTTTAATGGGTTGCGCCCATTTCTTCGCGCACTTTTCCAATAAAAATCATTTTAATGGCGACCAACCTCCTCCCCAAGTATTGAGATATTCACGTATCCATTTCCCCATTTTTGTGTGGAGTGTTTTTATGCTGATTACTTAATTTGCTGCATTTTGCGCTGCGAGTCGTAAAATCTCGTCGGCGATTTACTAAATGAGTTGTTTACTTTTTTGTTAGCCCGACTATCATGGTCATCGATGTGTTCAATCTGAGGCTGTTCCCCCTTCGATTTTCTCTCAGTGCAAGTTTGTTGCCTAAGTCTTTCGTTGTCGAATTCGAGTTCGAGTTCGAATTGATGCGCAGTCGATGCTCAGTCGCTGATCAGTCGCTGCTGCTGCTGTCTTACGTTCTTGCTGCTTTGGCGTTTTATTTTCAATTTTAATTATTGCCCAATGACTTGTCACTATTTCGCTGTCTCAGAACAACAACAGCAGCAAGAACATCTGGGTGGCGGGGCAGCGGCTAGTGCAGTACTTAGCTGAAGTTGGAGAGCAGCCAAAACATCTTGCGAACCGGATGCGCTGTGCCCCCGTCTGGCATTCGGTTCTTAAACTGGAGTACGGATTATATTTCTTTATTGTACGCACTCGTAATTGGTTTTTAGTTTTGTTTGTTACGCCTTTTGCGGCTTAGATTTGACTGCAGTAACAGTTTTTTTTTTTTTGTGAATTTTTAAGCGGAGGGGCAGCCACTCAAATGTGCTAGGAAAAACAAATGTGCTACCATTATCCCAATGCCAAAGTCAACACATAATCTCCTGCTCCTGCTGGAACACTTCACAGCTGCTTTCCCCTCACACTCTCTCCCTCTCCCTCTCCCTCTGTCGCTCCTTGCAGGCGATGAATGTGCAAAAAATGTGTAAAAAACTCGACCCTTATGCCCAGTCGCCGTTCCAGTTCCATTCCCCGACCTGGTTCTAATTCTAGATTCAGTTGCAGTCAAGGGCCTGGCGCCTTCGAACAATTAAAGGATTTGCGCAAAAAAAAATAAAAATAATGCAAGCAGCAGCCCGGCTGTGGCGCGGGGCGGGACGCTGTCAATTAGGACTCGGTTTTCCGTTTTCAGTTTAGAGTTTTTGGATATTATTAGTTTTTTTGTTGGACTTTTTTCGGTGGGCTGGCACAAGATTAATGACAAAACAATTAAGTGCGAAATATAAACAGTCGGGGAGGAGCGGCACC
Source organism: Drosophila subobscura (assembly GCF_008121235.1). NCBI lineage: Eukaryota > Metazoa > Arthropoda > Insecta > Diptera > Drosophilidae > Drosophila > Drosophila subobscura. The sequence goes on along the minus strand of NC_048530.1, from coordinate 15,334,509 downwards.
GGACCGACTGCTGGGAGAGGGCAGAGAGAACTCCCGGGACTCGGGCGGTGACTCGGCAGTACCACGGCCATGATTAATGGAGAGGACTCTCTCTCTCTCTCTCTCTCTCTGTCTTTTTGCTCTCCTTCATCCTCTATTTGTTGGCCATTCTGCCTTAGCGTCATCTTCATCGCTCTCTTTTTGTTGTTTCTTCGATTGCAGAACCAAATGGAAGCGACAGACGGCCGTGGGCCTGGAACTGCTGGCAGAGGCTGGCAACTACGCGGCCTTCCAGCGGCTGTACGGCGGTGCCACGCCCTATCTGAGCGCCTGGCCGTATGCGGCAGCCGCTGCCGCCCAATCGCCCCACGGCGCACCGCCCTCGGCCATCGATATCTACTACCGCCAGGCGGCCGCCGCAGCGGCCCTGCAGAAGCCAGCGATGCCCGCCTCCTACCGCATGTACCCCACCAGTATGCCGCCGGGCATGTCGCTACCCGGCATGCCCCCACCGCCCCCCGGTGCTGCGCCAATGCTGAGCGGTTACTATGCGGCCGCCGCGGCAGCCGCCGCCACTGCTCAGCCACCGCAGCAGCAGCAGCAGCTGATACCGCCGCGCGACCGTTCGCCGGCCACCAGCCAGAGCGCCAACAGCGAGGCGGACTGCGAGCGGGGCAGCAGCAGCAGTCGCCAACGCCTGCTCACGCCCAGTCCGCCCCTCAATCCGGGCAGTCCGCCGCGCCGGGACCAGGAGCGGCTGAACGAGGTCGAGGATCTGCCCGGAGCACCCCTCAAGCTGATGCGTTGCTCGCCCCTGCCCGCCGACGAGGAGCACAGAAGCGGCGCCGAACAGGAGCGGGAGCGGGAGCGGGAGCTCGCCGACGACGACGACGAAGACGAAGAACTGGCCCTGGAGGTCTGATGAGCTGATGAGCTGATGAGCTGGCCCCAGTGCACCCTCTCTAAGCTGGATCTCACAAACTGTCTAAACATCATCATGGGGCACACTCGTGTCTAGCACCTACGAAATGTTCGGGAAATGTTTTGCTTTGGTTTTGTTTTTTTTTATAAGCAGTCTTGAAATTGTTTGCTAAATGTAATGTGAAAATTTACTAAATGGAGTTCAATATTTGTCTAAAAAAAAGGGTTAAAGAATGGAAATACTAGTGCCAGGATTGGTTCGAAACTTTTAGCATTTTAAACTGAAAATTTGATTTTGTTATTTGCTTAAATTGTATTTCTGCATATCATCTGAATATTTCCTGAATATTTCCAACTATTTTTTTATTGAAAAAGTGCAAAACCATTAGTTTTGTGTTGCAAAATTTGACTCCCAAAAAGAAACGGCTTGAAGCGCTCGCAGTATTAATAAATTTCCCGATTTCCCATCTGCCCCAGTAATTGTGAAGAGAAAACAAAATACTTTTTTTTATAAATAAATAAATATTTAAATGTACTTAGACTAGTGGAAATGTTGTAAATTTTTGTAAATGATTTTTGTACATACGAAGCAGACCAACAACAACAGCAGCAGCAGCAGCAGCAGCAGCAACAACAACTAAAAAGAAAAAACTATTTTTTTTTTCAAACAATAATCTTTTTTTTTTTAATTTTTTTTTGTGCCTAGTCTTAAGATGTCTATTGTGTGTAGTAATAATAAAGCAAAAAAAAAAGAGCAATCCAAAAATGAAAGAGCGAACTGGCCTTTGTTTTCCGGGTGAAGGAGTCGCGCTGAAGGACTTTCCCCGAAGCCTGAGCCTAATGCGAGCTGACACACGAGCGGCCACAAAGGGAAACAACCCAAGGGGCAACTCCTTGATAGGGCCACTCGAAGAACTGTTGCATTTTTGTGGCCTGGGAAGCGTCTGTGGTCCATTAAACTGCTCACTTAGAAATGTTAACATTTGCCAAGAGGCAAGAGGCAAGAGGCAAGACTCCGACTCGGACTCGGACTCGGACCACTCCAGGCCAAAGACGCCGCTCGCTTTCCGTTCGAGTGCCGGATGCCGAAACGCTTTTAATTGACTCGCCCGGAACAACCCTGCAGAAGCGTCAAAGAAGAGCGATTTGGCTTTGGCTTTTAGCTTTGGTGATGGCACCGTGAGCTGAGATCACTGCTGAGGATGGATATGTTAGCACTAAGCTGGTTCGCGATCTGTTTCCAGCCTCCACTCAACCACCTGTACCTGAGTAATCGAATATGTTCTTGTTAGTAATTATTTCCAATGGTTCTAGCTGCTTGAGTCTACTAAGTTTCGACTCTTCCCTGATCGGCACTGCCATCCATTTGAGGGTTCTCGGGCTTCCCGCGTCACGCTGCCATCTCTAGATTGTGGTACTACTCCTCGTACCTACCCCGTCGCTGTTTGTTTTGCCTGTTTACATGCCGCTTGCCATTTTCGCTACTTTTATGACAATTTCAATTTTTGCATTCTGCCCTTGCCACTGCCGCTGCCACTGCCCGTGCCCGTGCCTGGGTCTGGGCCGTTGCCAATGTTAATGTTCTAATTTATGGGGTTGCGGCTAAGCGAATTCAATTTGCGTTGCCTTCGAGTGGCGCACAGCGCAACCCCTACATGCAATCGGAACCCAATACCATTCAAATCTCTGACTCTCTCTCCCCTTCCCTCTTCCTCACTCTTTCTCGCTCTCTCTTCTCTGCGTGAAGTGGCTGCGTCGTCAGCCAAGTCAAGTGTCGGAGGGTTCCGCGATTTGTGCGTAGAGTTTCCTGGGAGTCATCGACGACGACGTCTGCATAACGCCTCTGTAACAAATTGATTATTCGGTGCGGTTTTTCTTCGGTTTCAGTTATTCTTTCTCTATGTACGAGTTCATACGAGTATCTGCAGTCGAGTCGAGTCGTTTTTTCTTTTTTCGCATCGATTTGAAATTTTTATGAGTGCCTCGAGCGGCGAGGAGTGGAGTGGAGTACTTATAAATTTATGAGTGGCCCGTCAAATCGTCCGACCGTGCGAAAGTTTTCACTGAGAACGCAGCCACAATGGAAGGGCTTTGGGCTTTTGGGCATGGGGTAGTGGGTGCTGGGTGGTGGGTGCTGGGTGCTCGGTTCAGCCTCAAATTTGCATATTATTGTTTTCATCTCACAGATGATTGGGCAAACAAAGTGTCAGTGGGAGCCCTCACACTGGGCCCCAAAAAAGGTGGCTGCCAGGATGTGTAAATTGTGGGTCAACTGTGGGTTGCCATGCAAACACAATTTATGGCTATTTAATCGCATGGAATTGGTTATCATTATTATGTTTATATTGATGCTGTTATAAGTATATGAGGGTTTCGTATACACATTGAAGGAGAATCCTTTATGATAACAAACAACTAAGCTAACGCAGATTTTGTGGGAATATTCTAGTCCCATACTCGTGTCCCAATAGCTACATAGATCGTCAGGATTGAGAGCAGTTATATAAGATCAGGGCGTAGCCCCACACCAGGCAACTTGCAGATGGATCTTCCACCGCTTTCCTTGTTTTGTATTTAGTAAACTAATAATATCGCTTGTCACATTGATGGCATCCTAATCGATAACAAAGGGCAACCAAATTCTTAACCTATTTTGCCTGGCATCAAACTAACATTTACTGAGAGAATCGGGGACTTTTATTTAATAATTTCAAAAACTTGTTCTCATGTATTTTATGGGTGCTTGTTTCAGATTTAAGCCTGCATTGAAGGAGAGTTTGCTTCATTCAATCATTTACAATACGATGAGAGTGATGTCGAATGCCTCTTTTTGAGGGAATTAAAGTCTGAAAGAATGGAAACTAATTTCAACGCGATTATGTGCATAATGTTACTCTATAACTATTTATTTTTGTAAGATTTCTCAGTAAGTGCAAGTCTATGTGCTGCAAATGCATTGCACTTAAAGGAAAAACTAACTTCATTTATCATTTAAAAATAAGATACAAATAAAGTAACACAAAACAGAACTTAAAGCTAAACATTGACTTTGATTATTGTCGTGTCTCAGCGTTTTTGCATTTCACTCTAAGTTTAAGTCATCATCCCCATGCACTGACAGACAATTCCCATCGTTTTTTATCACTCGTTTGAATGATTGCGTCTATTGTGCGAGTAAGTAATTCCTTGCTACGTTTCCCCTTGCAAGTTTGCCGAGCTGCCACGCTGCCACTGCCACTGGCTTGGCTTCTTTTGTGCATCCGAGCTGACAAAGTGCTTTCACACCGGAAGCAATTGCAATGCGTTCGCCGTCGCGCCACATCCACCCACATCCCATTACCATTGCCCGCTGCCCGCTGCCCGTGCCCTGCTCTCTGGCACTCGCTCGTTCTTAGGGCTCTCCCATCTGAATTGTTGTCGCAATCTTTTCCAGCTAATTGACAACTTTCTGCTCAAGGTCCGCGCCATCGACTTGGCGACGTTTCTTTTTTTATCGACTTCTTTGTGAGGCTAATTTGTCACAGGATGCAGGCGATTGCGGGGGACTCCAAGGATCGGCTGGGATGAGAGAGTGCTGGGATGCTGCTTCATTACACAGGCAATTTGGTGCGCACAAAGAGCGCAGCTCGAAACGGAACAGGGCTGAACGGAACACAGTAGCCGAACCGAAAGGAATGGAATCGAATACGGAATGCTGAGTGTGGATGGTCGATAGTGGTTGGGGTAATGGCAATGGGGTTGAATGGGTGAGTTTGGAGCTTCCGATACTAATAAATTCGTGCGCTTAAATGCGTGTGTTTATCGAATTAGACGCTGCCGGAAGTAGGATGGTTGGTCGGCATCAGAGAGGCCCAAGTACAGGAAGTTTTTGCTGGAAATTTATGTGCCTAAATGGGTCAAAGGGGATGGATGCTGGACACAAGGTTATGTCAATACGTTCATCTCTGTGGCAGCTCTTGGAATTCTTTCCCTCTTCCCTCTGACTTCGCTACCATCTATCTGACGTTGCCTTTAAATTATTGTAAATGGGCTTTGTGGCGCCAGGGATCAGAAAAATCGATTTGTCGGTCGTCGCCGCCAGTTAAACGCTGCCAAATTGCTGCTCCACTCCACTCCACTCCGCTCCGTGCTGCACTGTAACTGGCCCCGCGGTGGATTCAGTGGATTCAGTGGCATCGGCGGCATCGGCGGCTACTGGTTTTTGAACCTGCCTCCACAGTCGGCACCGCGGCCCAATTTGCATGCGTTCGATTTGCAATTCGCTCTGCAATTGCATTTGCGGTTTTCGGTTTTCGGTTTTTCAATCAATTCTAACTGTGCAAACTGCACAAGGCAATCAGACGTGCCATGAAATCTACTGCCAGCCAGTCGTGCTCGACTATGATGCTACCCTGGCAAAAATAGCCAAGTTCTTGACTCTAATTGAAGCCACAATTAGTGGCTTAAATGTGCTCTCTTTGAAAGTATTTCTCACACCGGAGTGAGAGTTGAGTTGAGGGACAAAAAAAGACTAAAGTTCAGTTGGTTCGTTCTGGCCTTGAAAGAGTGGCCACAAATATGCTAAGAAATATATAAAAAATAGATGAAATTTATCTAAGCAGCACTTAAATATAGATGGATTTCTATTGTTATTCCCATTCTAAACTCTGACAACTCGAACTACAGGGTACTGGACCAAAAGCTTCATTTCGCAGCCTTCGCAGGGCACACGCCAATGTCAAAAGGTTCTCACAGCCGACCGAAGATGATGATGATGACTGAGCGACCGATGCGATACGTTGCGATGCGATACGATACGATGTACTCAGATACTCAGATACTCAGACTCAACTCGACTCGATCGCTCGTGTATCGCACAGTAAGGCGATACTTTCTGAAGTGTTTTTTTGTTGTTGTTTGTTGGTCGGGGGGCCAAGTGCCGTTAGCTTTCGGTTGACCGTGTGTGTGGTCCCCAGGATTGAGTTCAAAGCCGCACAGGATGGCCAGGGCGCCAAAAGTCAAGCTTTTGTTTGCCTTTGACGAGAGTGCGGCACGTGGTGCACATTCGTAACGGCTTTGGGTTTTGGCTGTGTGTCTGTGGGTATGGGGACAACTGAAGTGTGACTAAACTGTGCCCGCGGCTATGTAAATTGTTCGTGTTAGCTCTGCAAAGAGTCCTCTGCCCCCGGCATGTCCATCAGTCACTCAGTGCAGGAGCAGAGCCGAGCCGAGCCGAGCCGAGTCCTGAATGGACCTCACGCTGGGCGCAAATGCATTTTCGGCTGGAAACAAAAGGCCAGGGCCCGACCAGCAGTGGGCTAAGGAAAGCAAACAGTTGTTACATTGGTATCCAATTACCCGGAGACGACATCAACTTGGCTCGAGTTGAGCCAATTTGCAATTACAATTGTGCCAAGGTCCAGAGAAGAGAGGAACAAACACAACAAAAAAAGGCAACAGCAGGCGATGAATGCCTCGGCTCGGCTCGGCCCGAACACGCAAGGCCAATGGCGAAAGGTACGGCGGGGGATGCAAGGCTCTGCGAGGGTTGCCCAGCGAGTGGTAAACGAGTGTACGTGGCTGCATACATATATCCAAGTTAGAGTATCAAAATAGCAGCACTTGCACCTGTGCAAAGCCCAAAATGTTGTACTCATCCATGGAGCCATTTCTGCATTAATTTCTTATTTAATTATTTGAAACTGTAAGTACATCAGACCAGACGGTGTGTCCATCCACAATTGTAGCATCAGCCCACCCGCTGGGCATTGTTTGAGTGTCGTGTCCTTGGCTCGTGCTGTATGTCCTCTGCTGTATGCAAAATTGTAATTTCTGGCCTTAATTTCCTTTGTGTTTGGCTGCTGCTCGTTTGCTCATTTGCTAATTTGACAGTTGTCAGCCGTCAGTTGGCATACGGCCACTGCCTCCTGCTGCACACATAGAGAGAGAATTTTCATTTCCATTTTCATTTCCATTTCCACTGCGGCGCTGCTGTCTAGCTGCCGCGCTGTCGATTTCCATTTCCATTTCCATTCATCAAAATTGGCTTTGGGTGCGAGGCCGCAGCTCATAATAATTTGTCATCAATTAGCCGAGGGTGTTGATGTGCGCGGTAAACCAAGTGGAATGTGAAGGGGACTCAAAGGAGCATGGCAGAGCTGCGGTGGAGGGGTGGTGGAGTGGGTAGCACCCCGTCGTCGTGTAGCATACGGTATGTGACCAAAAACCCGTAATACGGCCATCCGGAGACCCGGCGGGATGCGAGTCAGAAGGATGCGGCTCTAATGCGTGCTTCAAGTGTCTGCCGCCTGCCGCCTGCCGCCTGTCGCCTTGTTGTTGCTGCTGCAAATTACTTTTGATTATTATTTTGATGTACATTTCATTTTCAATGTCCCACGGGGAGGCTGAGCTGGTGGGAGGGGTAACGCTGCTGTAACTTTGTAAGCGTTTCAAATTACCAAATGAATTGCTCTACACTCGGCCGCCCGACGGAAGTCGCTCCTTGTGGAGCAATCCCGATATTTGATTACAATGACTTGATAACCATTTTCCATTTCCATCAATGGAACACTTATTGGTTAATTTGAATGCAAGAAATTCTATTTTTATAAGTGGAGAACCCGCAGTCTGGCTGTTTTTTATGTCTTGCTATTTCATCAATGAATCCTGGCACCGAAAAATGTATTAAATATGCTTATTTCTTTGACAAAGTATATATTTATCTACTACTTTCCGTGGCATAACGAGCTCCAGCCCACGCTGAGAGCAGCTCGTGACATGGTCCAGGAATCGGTTCGATCAAAAAAGAGTCTTAACATTGTAAGTTTATGACTGCCACCAACATTCTGCCGGCTGCAAAGCATGAATGAATGAGCCACAGAGCAAAACATGGCCTAGACCTAAGACAAAAGCAGAGACAGACACTCGACTCAAGTCTATGTATATGGTCTGCCATTCATATCCTACACGCATTATACAAAAGACCACTTAAAAGCTATTCTCGAACTGGAGGCCAGGGGTTAGCAGTGCGGATGGGGAGTGAAGTTAAATAAAAAACTAGATAAATGTTGTACAAATTGTTAACTGCTTTTTTATGCTAATCGCAGGCATATTTATATCAACAAGAAAAATGACAAAATCAAAACGCAAAACGCAAAACGCAAAACGTTAAAGGTGAAGCAATCGAGCGCGCTGACAAGTGGCCCAAGATCGGTGCCAAGACTTGTGGCAAGACTTGGGGCCCCAAAAGCGATTTGCCTGCGTCTGCGTCTGCGTATGCGTCTGTGGGGTTAATTTATTAAATCACAATCGACTGGCAGTTCAAATCGAAGAAGACTTTCCACCAAAGGCAAACATATTTACGGTGGGATGCGAGTATACTCACAGTCTGTTTCGTCGATGTAGGTCGAGCAGTTTAGTGTAGAAAATACGTCTGAGCTGACGCCAGTTCAACCTTAAGTGAATTATTAATTATAAATAAATACCATAGCTTGAAAAGCTTTAGTTAAGCTCTTATAAATGATTTAGTAAATTGAATTAGTCAAAAATATAAATAAATCAATTATTGAGATACTGAGAATGCATATAAATTAAATAAATAATCCTGGAATTGTAGGCACCATCGTACAAGTTTAAAAATAATTAAAAAATGTATTAATACATTTGTAAGCGGATTTGTTCATTGCTGCTGCCTTATGGCTATGAAACGCGCTGTGTTTGATATTTGTTTCGATTTTATTTTTGTCAAATGAAGCGATTTCTGACAAAGGCTGTACGCATATAAATGATTTTGCCCTCGACTCGACTGGATGCGTGGCCTGGGGCACTGGCTGCTCGGACTCGGGCTCGGGCTCGGGCAGGGGCTTCTTGGTGATGGAGACGAAGGGGTTTTTGCTTTGGCAAATGGCTTGCTAAGTGGTTTTAACACTTTTATGGCGTTAAGTTTTTAATTTTATTCGCTAATAAATAATTTAAGTCAATTTCCAACAATATAAAAGATTGTGCATTAATTAAGTTTTGGAGAACGATGCGACGAAGACGACGACAACGACGACGGGCGAAGGCGAAGATGATGATGACGATGCCCGATGCTCGATGCCCGATGATGGCGACACGTTTTGTTTCCAGTTCGATTCGAGTTCGAGTTCGATTCAATTCAATTCGATTTTCGTTTCATCTTTGCCCACGTTCCACGCTCCCCGTTCCGCTTCCTCCATCGCGCGTTCCTCCTCGAATGCTTTTGATTCAATTTCGGACTTGGAATCTCTTTAAGCATTCGGCCACTCGGCTCATTTGTTTTTGTTTAAAATGACGTTAAAGTAATTATCTAATTAAGTTAACATTTTGCTTAAAGATAAGTGCTAAATTATTTATTTTCGAATCTCATTATTCGACATTCGTTATCCGCCACTCCGCCGTCCGTTGTCCGCGTTGATCTTCCAGTCTTTTGTGTTGCTTAAATATTTTGTGTGTGCTCATGTATCGATGATATTTTATATGGTTATGGTTATGGATTTCGTGTGCGCATTGTTCAAATCAATTTTTCTTCCAGTCCCCGCTTTGTTATGGTAAGAGCAACTCAAAGCAAACATCTGTGAATGGCGCGAGATTTTTGGATCGACAATTTGTGGTGGACAAAACTTAAAGCCTATCCAAAGCAGGCAAAGAATATATCTAAAAGTTTTAATTGAATTGTATTCCACGTTGTTGATTCGTGAAATTAGATGTCCTCAAATTTGTGCAGAGTGACAGAGTGCCATGGAGCATGGATATCTGGTGCACATACGACATTCCGCAGCTTCCATTCAACTTCATTTACGGCCCATCTACATAAATCAAATAGTTCTTCAGTCGTTCTCTGCCTTTGTCCACGCTTTTCGTCTTCGTCTGCAGATTGATGCATTAACATGCTCAACCCCCAGCCTCTGTCTCTCTCTCTCTCTCTCTCTCTCTGTGGCTCTTGACAACGTGCAACTTTATGACGCCCCGAACTTTGGGCGCGATAAGCCCACGCGTCGAGCTCTGTCCAGCGATGACGATGACGTGCGCCAAGCAACCTCAACCTCAACCCCCACCACAATTCTCTTTCTTCACTCTTCCTGTTACCGTTCCTGTCTCTGGCCATGGCGATGGAGATGCAGATGGAGATGGAGAGATGGCACATCAATTAGCACACCTACCTACCTTCAGCTTCAGCTCCAGCTCCAGCTACAATCCCAGCCACAGCAACAGCCGCGTTACTGTGACTGGCACTGGCACTGGCACTGGTACTGCGGCTCTCTGGACACTCTCTGTGACCATTCATTAAAGCTCTGCCTGCCTATCAGTTTTGCCTTGATGAATATATTTTAGCGGAGACAACAACCCCGCCAGCGACTGACCAAGAAAGAAGATCACGGAAATGCGAGTGGAGTGAGCCAAAGGCAGCTGATGGACTGAAGGCATACTCAGTGCTAAATAATGGGGAGCTCAATAAGATGAATTTATTGATTACTTTTGCAATTTTTCAATAGGTTTTTTTTTAATATTTTATTTGACATATTTATGCTGATTAAACTTAGTCACAGGCTGCTTTGTATGCTGTTCATTGAACCCACACAGAATATACCCCAACACACCCTGTTTTGTATGACCAACAGATGAGCGGAGCCCGCCGAGTCCGAATCCGCATCCAAGTGCTGGCCTGGCCTGGCCTGGCCTGTGCTGGGATCTGCTGGGGTGTGGATGTGGCAGGGTCTTAGTCTTGTGTCTTATCTGCACAAGATGTATTCAAAAGTGCATAATGTAAAAGTTGTACGCGATTGCTCCAGATACATTCAGCACACACACACTTACAAATCTGTGCAGACACAGATACAGATACAAATGCATTTGGGTGCTTGCCTGTGTTTGTAGTTGTTGTTGCTGCTGTTATCTGAGGCATTGCCGATGCTTATCGCTGGGTTGTAAACGTGTGAGCTAAAAATACAAACCCCAAGATCGTGGCCAGGTCCCGTCCCTTTCCATCACCAATCACCAAACATACTCTCCCGCTCTCTCTCTCTCTCTCTCTCTCCCTCTCTCTGAGTCTCTGCTGCTGTCTGTTACTCGACTGTGGCCTGGTTCGGCCTCTCCCCTCCTGGCATCATAAAAGTTGCATCAATTAGCCAAGTTCGGTTACTTTTCGGAGTTCGTGTGTTGTTTGATCGGCTTTTTGGTCGTTGTTTTTTGGGCCGCTTTTGTTGTCGCTGCCACTAAACTATAACGATAACGAGAAACAATGTTAAACTTAAACATCAACACCTTTTAAGAGCCTGCACACAGACAAACACACACAGAGACCCACGGGCACACACGGGCGACCTGGACCTGGAGCTGGAGCTGTGGACCTGTGGACCTGGGACCAGGTCGCAGAGACCTGGGCACCCAAACCCAATTCCAGACTGAGTGTCTGCTGGCCGTTGTCTTTGACTCAGTCTCAGTCTTCAGTCTCAGCCTCAGCCTCAGTTTCAGCTTCAATCTGAACCTCAAGTCTCAGTTTCAGCCACGGCTTTGGCTCTCAGCCTCTGTCCCGTCCCGTCCCTTCCCTTCCCTCCCCTTCCCTGTGTGTGATATATTAAAATGGATCTGGGTTCGGCTCGCCTTTTTCGTTCTCGTTTTTTATGGCACAGTTTAGGAGATAACAAATTTTTGTTACAAGCAAATTAAAAGGTTTTTCCCCCCCTCTCTCACTGGGTTGCAGCGTTGTCGCTCTCTCTCCGTGGAGATCCTCGTCGAGAGAGGTTCGGCCAAAGGCAAAAGAATTCACTTTTATCGATTGTTTTTGCTTGCATCGTTTAGTCGATAATTTTGGTAATAAATTTTAAAATAAACAGCCCAAGCGGCTCTCTCTCCCTCTCAAAGGGTTACCCTACTCCAACTCCAACTCCAACTTGAACTCCAACTCCATCTGCAGGTACAACTCCTCCTCCTCCTTCTGCTCTCTGGGCTTGCCTTTGACGTTGGCCCGCTTGGTGTGCGCGTGGCATTAACGTAGCGACACCAGCGACAAGATGCAGGGCCGGGTCCGAGATGGACCACGATGCGGCTTGCGGCATGCGGCACGTTGCGGCGAGTCAAGACGAGACGAGACGCCGCCTCGAAATTCCATGGCCGCACATAAATTTAGAACATCAGATTAAGAAAGTGTTAATGTCGCAGCAATTTCCTTTTATCTCAACATAATTGAGCGATAGAATTTGAATTTAGCTAAGAGCCAAACATAAATTTAACAACCACAAACAATGCCCACAGTCGTACCCACAGAACGCATACCCACAGTCGTACCCATAACCATACCCATACCCACAGCCGAATTCTAACACCTAACTCCGATGCTCTGTTCGATTTTTTGTGTGTGGGTAAATTCAATCGAAACATTCGGGAAAAATAAATGGGGAAAATGGTCAAAAGTTTTCATTGTCACAACAAAAGTCTTGAATCTTCATTCGCGTCACATAAATTTGTCGGATTTTTCATTCATTTAACAGCCAAAAATTCATAATTGAATACTCTTGGGGTTTGCAGTCCCATGCATTTCTCAGACAGCTTGTGAGCTGTGTACAGATGGAGTTTAGTCGTAGGTTCTTCCACGTGGCCCAAATATTATGGCTCCATTTAAAATGCCAGCAAAGGAATCAAGAGAAAAGTGTTCATGGAAAAGGGAGAATGATGAGCTGAGGAGAAGTTCAAATATCTCCGAAAACTGCCCTGCATATTGTCAGTTAGTTCTTCCAAGAAGTGCATCCGCACGTTGCCATTTATCCATTTACCATAATTTTCATATTTTAATGTATCGCTCTTTAGCTAGATGATATATGGCCGCTCTTTAGTTTACGATCTGGCCTGTCCAGCCTTCGTGTAATTTGAGAATATTTTCAGGTGTCAGGCCAGCCCGCTTCTAGACTTCAAGCCTTCCTCTTCTGTTTCAAGTGAAAGTCGGCATAGATGTTGGATTACTCGAACCTTTGCAGCGTGGTTTCCAGCTGCGTCATCCCAAGTGGTGTAGCAGCCAACGGATGATGCCGGGCGGAAGTTAACAACTTTTGGCCACATCAAAGTAGGGAGAGAGCGAGAGACCAAGAGAGGGCCAATTCACATCCTCTCTTGGCCTATCGTGTTCCCTGTGTGCGTTAATGATTAATGAATGGAATCAATTAAGTTTCATTAATGAACAATTTTCGGTAGCTTGGCCACGGAACACACACAACAAAAAGAAGAGTTGAAGACAGGCGTCGACGTTCTCTCCTGAAGTGTCAATAATTTGGATTCTCGCTTTTTTTCCCTATTACACGAGGGGGTCTCTCTCTCGCTCTTACTCCCAGTCACAGCCTCAGCCCCTTGGTCTCGCTCTAGCTCTGCCTCCAGCTAGAGTTTCGCATTATAGTTGAATGAACTTGGCCACTAAACCGCCCCGACAATATGCAAAATCATTGCCTATTCCATGGCGAAAGCCCAACGCACAACAATAGATTGCTAAATAATATTTATATCAAAATACACACACACTAGTACAGAAACACGTACACGTACTTGCACTCGTATTCGTGCATCAATGGGAATGGGTGTAAGTATTCAAATGAGCGACTCCCGTGTGGTCCTCACCATTCACTTCACCTCATCATGTGAACTCACAGATCGATCTCTGGGTCTCTGGTGCTCGGAGGCTCGGGGTCTGGGCAAAAGGTAATTTAATAACAATTAAAAGGCATTCGGTGCATGGCTTTTGAAGCCAATCTCCGTGTTACGCATTAATGAGCACTTAACTTGGTCAAAAGTGGCCTGCTCCACATACCCGATACTCGACTCTCGGCTCTCGGCTCTCGATTCATGCACCTCCACTTCATGCCACTCCACGCTCCACACTCCACATCGACACTCGGAGTCGCACTCGCACTCGCACAGGTCTTGGTTTCGGTTTACGCATCTCGCATTGATTACATTTTGAACGTTTGTCAATTTGCTTACCATTCACTCTCCACACACACACGCACACACACACACACCCACCCTCTCCTTGCCCCGTACGGGGAGGGGACTTGGCTAAATTGCTAAAAATTATTCAGTCGTTAAGCGTGCGAAAGTCGTTGGATCGTTGATCGATAAGCAACATGGAGACGCTCAAAAGAAGGGCCAAGAGTTGATCGTACTGAGGACTGAGTACTGGCCACTAGCCACACCACAGGGGTTTCTTTCAATCCATCGCTAGATGGTAACCCCAAGCAGCTACTTTGGTTTCAAAGGCTTAAAAATATCTGAATTATGATCGATTAAGTGGAAAAGTGCCGTGTAAGAAGAGTACTTGAAACAGTTACATCGCCTAAACAATAAGGTCATACGAACAGGCAGAGGCACACAGGAATGTGCTGGGAAATGCCAAAAATGAAGACAAATTTCACTACTTTGGCTTGAATTTGTGCAAAGATTGGAAGGAGCTCAAGTCTGCATTTTTTTTAGGCTCAATGAAGACTAAGGATGAGGATTTAGTTTCGCCTATTTGCATGTAGGATGAACATTTACCAAATGAAGCAAATGACGCTTCAGCAGCAAGGAAAGGGACTGTAGGAGCGCATAAATTTCCCAAACAACTAAAAGTTCCATTGACAGCAAAGGAGACTTCATGCAAATACGTTACATTCAATCGAAGTGCTAGTGAATTTTTCACAATTTTATCCACCTTCCGAGGTATAAACTATAATTAAAATACTTCAGCGCATACATAGCTTGTTCTGAAGCACTTTGCGTGGGCGTGGCAATCGAGAGCAGCCCACGCCAATGCTCTCAAATTGATTGATGATAATTTGTCACACGGTCGACTATCAATTTCGGCCAAAAAGGATGCGACAACGTCAACGGCGACGGCCATGGCGGCGGCGGCGGCGGCGGCGGCGGCGGCGGCGGCGGTTGTGCTCTAATGCCGTTCAAAAAGGCACTAACATGGTCCAGACAGTGGAAGGGGTCACAGTCGGCAGGGTCATGAATTTCATGATGTGTTTGTGGGAATGTGTACAAGGTATGAGTATGCTTAGGTAACGACATGAGAGCATGTCGAGCACAGTGGAACAGCAAGCGGCTGGAGGGCCTAGAATAAATGAAATTAAGTGTAGAGTGGCATACAAAATATAGGATACAGGAGTCCTGATTAAACTCCAATTTTACTTTGCATTTTGGAAGTGCTTAGCGCGTGGATCTACAGATCAAATTAACATAAAGATTTCACTTGAAAAGTGATCGATAACTTGACGTAAATATACCAAAAATATTTAAATATTTGTGGGGCATTGTTTGAATGGATTTATGCGTTGTCCAGCAGCTTCTGGACCCACTGTACCATGGGGCAATCGCTGGGACTTGAGCACCGCTCCCCAGATCCAAGCAGCGACACCGACAACGCCGGACACGCCGTTCGTCCATGTGTATGGCTGTCCGTTGGCTCATTCGTCCGTTCGATGGCTCGTTCGCTCGTTCGTTCGTTCGCTCGGTCAAGTGTGCATGATTGATGAACTATTTTGTTTTGCGGTGAATCAAAACGACACCATTTTCCATCAGCCAGCCATGGGGCACTCTTCGCTTGGCCACAATTTGATGACATACTCCCGCCTTGCCCCTGATTCCAACCCTGCCCCTGGTCCCTGTTCCAGCCTCTGCCGCTGCGATGTAGCTGAAAGTAAATTGATATGAGGCTGACATTGCCCAGACCTTGGCCTCTCCTCAAGCCTTCTCTAATTGTTCAGCAAGCGCTAGAGAGAGAGAGAGGGAGAGCGGGGGAGTGGTGGGGGAGTGTGGAGGGGGGCAAAGGCTTGGTCCCATATCATTAAAAAGGATATCGGGAGGCGATAACATGGCTAAAATTGATTGAATTGTTTCTCTGTCGCTGTCGCTGTCGTTGACTCTTTTTTTCTTGTTGTTATTTTTGTTTTTGGTTTTGGTTTTGGTTTTATTTTGTTTCTTGTTTTCTCCTTTCCAGCTGCTGCTCGTCGAATCAAATTGAATTGTACGACACGAAGAGTGGAGCGGAGGAGCACTCAATAGACCAAAAGTAATTAAGATAAATACGCAACGATAAAAATAAATAAATATAATTGTTTCTCTTTTTTTCGCTCGACATTTGACAATCAATTGGCTGGGACTTGGCCCGGGCCGATGGTTAATGGTATGTGATTAATGAAGAGACGAAGAGAGTGCGGGGAAGGGACTTACAGGTGAGCCTGAGGTGTTGTAATGCGATCAGAGAGAGAGAGAGAGCCATGGTCACGGCATAATAGATTAAAGGCTCAAACATTTGTAGATTAATTTTTTCTATTTTCCTGCAACTAAGCGAGAAAGTATTTATTTTCTTATTTATTAAAGTGAAGTGTTTTTAATAACTGCGCATTTGGAGTATGTTGGCTACAGGTTGTTGCAATTCCTTAATGTTTCTAGGAGTTCTAGGAGAACAAGGCAAAACCAAAAGTAGGATAACAGCAAATAATGCCAGCAAATTGCTAAGGAAAGGGAAGCTTACAAAGAGCTCAAGCTCGAGTCACTATACCACAAATATGAATATGAGTATGTGCCCCACCATTAACATGTTTACCACCAGCCAATTCCATTGTCATTGCATAGACACTCGAACATAAAAATTTACATACACATTGTGCACGTTGTACACACAATTTGCATGCCTAAAAGCGAAAATGCTTTTCATGGGGCATTTCCTGACTATCCGACGTGCGATATGCGCTTGCTGCGGCCATGTGTGATTTTTAATAAAGCCAACTAAAATGTAATTAAACTTAATTTATGCGCTAATGAAGAAATTTTCATACGCAACAGAAACCGAAAACCAAAAATTAACAAATAAACACGAGACACCCACAGCCGGAGAGAGAGAGGGAGGGAAGAATGGAAATAAAATGAAATGAAATGAAATGTGTACAACTATTGGATGGACAGGTGGGTTGGGTTGGGTTGGGGGTGGGGTATGTCCAGCGGACGTGTGTGCATTCATTAGCATTTTTGTTGCCTGTTGTCTCGCCTCTGCCGCTGCTGCTGCTGCTGCTGCTGTCTCTAGTATTTTCGGGTGACAAAAGTTTCCGGTTGGCCACGGCTATGAACTAATGGCCCCCACTAGAAATCACACGAACAAAAGACATTTTAATTGAAACCTTTTCTGTTTTTGTTTTGAAGTTAATTAGTGCGAGTCCCTCGCATTTCGCTGCCTTTACGCTTGGCAGCAGGAACCAAGAGCTGGAGCTGGAGCTGGAGCTGAAGCTGTCGCCTGAGTCCGAATCGCTAACCGAACTGTAATAATTATGAGTATCACAAGTGCCGTAGGGAAACCTGTCCGGGCCATCGCTAATGAGAGACAGTTCTTTTTTATTGTTTTTAAAATTATTTAATGATTTAAAACTACAAGAATAAAATTTATGGACTGTCGCCTGTTGCTCGGGTTCCCTTTCCCCCCCACCACCGGGCTTCACTCGGCTTCAAATGTCTTTCCTTTCTCAATGTTTTGTTTTGAATGGTATAAATTGTCATTAGATAAAGTTTATGACTCAATTATCGTTGGAGCTTGGCCAGTATATTTGTTGGCTTGCTTTTAATGCTGACATTGAGTGCTGTCTGGCATTGCCATTGGGATGTCTATCTGTCTGTGTGTGTGTGTGGGTGTGTGTGTGTGTGTGTGTGGGGCGTGTCTGGAAATTTACGAGTACAAGTATTGCAGTCCCAGTATTATGCATATATATTTTGAAAGTCGCCTAAAACACATTTTATTTGCATTTTGGTCGTTGAACAAAAAATGGAATTCCATTGAAAATCAGTTGACCAGCAATGGCACTACTTATGTAATCTACATTCAGTCAGTGGAAATGATTTATGCAGAGAGGGAGAGAGAATTAATAGAGTGCCAGTTAGCTAGTTGGTTGTGCCGGAAAATAAAAGGCAACACACAGAAAAATTAATTTTCGTAATGGAATTTTACACATTTTGATCAAATTCTATGCATTGTTGCTTAAATAATACAAATTTGTTTTATTTATTGGCTAGTTACGGAACATAAGCGACTGCTTTATGGTCTCACAGGTGCTTGTCTTGTGAGAATTATTCTTTTTTCGCTGTACCGTGAGCATATTGAAATTCATATCCATTTACATGTCATCGCTTGTGTTGCTTTCAACACTTCAACTTGATCCCAAATCGTCATGGATTTTTAACATGTCAGCCTGCCACACCACCCCACCCCACCCCACCCACTCCTGCCTCATTTGTTAAAAGCATACAAGAAAGAAAAACGCGCAAAGAGAGCGACTAACATTAGCATATTTTAAGAGCCAAACGGCATTTGCATAATTTTGTTGAGCCATCACCGTCCTGTGCCCCCGCTGCCCATGCCCGCCATTTTGTAGGCTCCCCACCACCCCCTCCCCGCGCGAACAACAAAAACAGAAAGAATAAAAAAGCGTTGAAGAAAATGCTGCAAAATGGCGCGCACTTATGCCAAATTAAACTTTTTAACAAAAATGGCGCTCAAAGTGGGGAAATGTTGGATGTTGCTGGCTGCTGGCTGCTGGCTACTGGCACAGCATCTCTGGCTCTGCTGCTGCTGCTGCTGCTGGTCCCCGTTCTGGCTACCATTATGTAACAAATTACTTTGCCAAAGTGCTCGTGTATTCGCTTTTTAAATATGCAAAAAGAGCGCAATTTGCATAAATTTTTCGGGCTCTCTCCCTCTCTCTCTCCTCTGCCGCCGTCCCATCCTTCCCTTTCACTTCGCATTAAAACAATTTTAGCTCTCAACACCAACAGGCCAGCAGAGAAAGAGAAGAAAAAGTCAAATAAAAAGTAATCGCTGTTTGGGTTGTGTTCGAGCTGTGGAATACCCTAGAATTGGGGCAGAAAATATGCAGAAAGCTTTTAATTGATAACACTAAAAAATAGCTTCATAAATTTACAGTTGATAATGCTAAAAAATAGTAAAAAATTTAGTACATTTTTAATTTATTATAACAAAAGTCCAAACTTGAGGTATATTTTCATGCCAGCCTTTAGCATTAAAGTATTCGAGTACTCGCACACCTCACAATTACTGGGCTCTGAAACACCCCCGTGTGAGTGGCGAGGGGATTGCCTGTTGCTGACTGCCCTCCTCAGGCTGGTACGAGTACGGGCTCTGGTCTGGTCTGGGCTGGCCTGGCCTGGCCTGGCCATGGTGGTGGCTCTTGCCTGTTGGCTTTGGACTGCTTTGGGTTGGTTGTCATCGGTGCCAAATTAACAAATTTACGCCAACATCTCCAGCTCAAAAGCGCAGTTTGGCTGCGTGACACACAAGTATACACGCGGGGATGTGAAACACAGGGGCGGGGGCCGGGTGTTGGCTTCACATTTGACATGCTTTGCGGTGTGTCTGTCCCTCACAGTGGGTGGGTGGTTGGTTGGTTGGCTGGCTGGCTGGCTGGCTGACTGGTTGGTCCTTAATGTGCTTTCCCTTTGCCCTGCCGCATCTCCAGCTATCTCCACGCTCTTCCACTGTTGCCGTCCTCTTCGTTCGCACTCAAATTAAATATTCCGGCACCATTAGTGTTAAAAGTGCTCGCATTAAAAACATTTTGCACTTTTTTTCTTCTTGCTTGTTTTTGCCCAACTTCTTCCCTTTTCGGCTGTGTGTGTGTGTTCCTGTTTTTCTTTCTGCTTTGCCCTGGAAAATTAGCTGGAAATTTGCTGACGACAACTTTGTTTTCAAGCACGGTCAAGTTGGGGTTTTTCGGTGCTACTTTTCCGGCGTAGCATAAAAAAAAACTTTTACATTAGGTGTGGGTTGTGGTGGGGGGAACCGGCCATTTGTTGGCACATTGAATTTTTTACGGTAATTCAATGAATTCGAAAGGAACAAATGAGCATAATGAAAGTTATTTACACTATTATTTGGAGTCGCTGAAACGCAGATCAATTAAGTGGGATTTATGCACTCGAAAATGGTTTAAAAGCAAGCAGAATTCTCAGTGGAAAACTTTGCATTATTTTTCTTCAGTATTTATCCTAAAATTATCCTTCAAAGTGATCTTAAGACAGTCGCACAGCTGACTTTGTTCTTTTCTATTTTCTTTTCTGAAGGCAGAGCTGAATTTTTCGTGTCATCGATAAGATCAGCTTCCTTCCTGTTATTCCTTTGCTGGCAAATGGCGTAAAATATGCAGTCTCCAGTCTCCAGTGTGTGTGAGAACGGGAAGTGGAGTAAAAGACTTGCTAATGATCCAGGCACACCCAAAAAAAACCCTCAGAGAGCGTATTTAACTAGCTGATGATCTGATGATCCCATTTTGGGCAGGCCACATTGATCAAATGTTAATTTGAAAATAAATGAACGTTAATTATACGCTTGCGACTTGCTCACAGAGTACACTTGACGCATTCGGGGAGCATAGTCTTGCGGGACAAATCATGTCTGGTCTTTTGATGTTATCGCCACTCATTAGGCCCGCTGCGGAGGAGTCCATGCCGAGCAGAGTGAGGGGGAGGAGGAGTGGAGTAGGTGTGACTGCAGGGCAGTGTCTGCCGTCTGACTTAGCATTTGTTGACAGCTGGTAGCACTTTGAGCGCCCTCTAACGAGGCCTCAAGTGAAGGTCGATTGTGGTTGTTGTTGCCGTTGCTGTTGCTGCCCGGGTGACAGCTGCCAGCCAGTGCATTCTCCTGGCCCTGGCACTGGCACTGGCCTGCACGCACTTAATGTCCGTCCGTCTGTCCGTCCGTTCATCCACTTGCATACCTTTCACACCTTTTGCTGTAGCCTCCGCTTCCTTCTTTTCTTCCATTTTGGTAGGTGTGAAGCGGAATTTCCAGTCCTGCTCTGCTCTGGTCTGCTCGGGCTGGGCCTTATCTAAATTGCTTTTCAAGTATCAATATTTTAGCTCAAGTGTAAATTATACGCACACGCTGCCAGCAGGCATGGACAGAGAGAGAGGCTGAAGAGGCTGCAGAGGACGAGCGGAAGACTGACTGAGGGTCGACTCCCATGTCCCGTGTCCCGTGTCCCATGTCCCAGCCATCCATCCATCCATCCTCCGGTAGGGAGTTTGGAGTTTATTTAGTGCTAGACCATAGATAAATCTAAAAGCCTTGGCCAAGATCGTGGCCTGGTGCTGGCGCTGCTCTGCTGTGTCTCTGCAGTGCCGTTGTCTGTTCCAGCAATTAGCCAAAAGCATTTCCAATGGCATAAATTACGCACGCCAACGTATTCATAATTCTATTTCCGGCACCATTAACTCTGCAGACGAGAGACAGAGGGACAGAGGAACAGAGACCCCGTCCGCAGTTTCACATGCCCCGACATGGGAGGGAGAGGTCAAACCCCCAGTCAAGACATTTCAGAGAGAGAAAAGATTTGTCGCTGACACGCAATCCACAATGCCATGAGATCCGATATGATACGAAATGGTTACGGGACGGAGATGGAGATGGGGATGGGGATGGGGACTGGGAACGGGGCATGGAAACGGGAACGGGATGTGCTTCATTAATTGGCAGCCAAAAGACAGAAAGACTTTGAAAACTCTACCAAAACTCATAAAAAATCTCTTTGGGTTCAGGTAAAAGTTTTGTTAATAAAACGAAAACTCAAAACTAAACTAAAAAAAATAATAAAATACATATACGAGAAGCAAAAGCAAAAATATAAACTAAAACAGAGTCAAACCGAGCGCATTATAATCAGATTATGAGCACTAATGATCCTTTAATGATCGGCGTTTAGGTCATTGTTTCTCTCTCTCTCAGCCTCAGCCTCAGTCTGAGTCTTTCTCCATCCGAAATTGGTTTTAAATTGAAAGACAGAGCCAGCCCCCATTCCACATCCTCATTCACATCCACAATAAAACGCTGCCAACTATAATATACAATAAAATTAAATCAAATCGAACCGTAGCACATTTCTCCCACTGCTAAAAGATATTTATTTGATACCCTTACAGCAACAGCGTTCGGCATTGCAGGCTGGCAGTGACCTTAGACTTCGAATTTAGCTTGGAAAAGAACAAAATTAGAGACGGAGTGAGATATGTGTATGTAGATATATTTCTTCTTCCCTGGGACAACAGGGATTGTAAAGCTAAACCATCGTCTGATTTATTTTGTAATATTTGAAATATATTTTTGGCGCAGTCTTTTGTAATTTCTGAAGCAGTGACTTACCCTTTTAATTATTGCTATGAAAATTTATTTTATTGTAAGCAAGCAATGAAATTTTCCCATGAGATCGTCTTAAAATGTTCGATTTTCTTTCCACTTTTGTAAGAAAAAAGTCAAGAAGCAAGAAATTTGATCTCTTTTTTCACATTTCCAACCCTCTCGGCGATCGTAGCGTATGTGAGCTTCTGATTAACCCTAATGTTTGACCTTCCCCACTCTACCTACCTACATGTCTCTGTTTCGTTTTGGTATGAATGAAACAACAGGCAGCGGACACCGTGGGGCGCCTCGAGGCATGCCACAACGTCGACGCCAGTGCTGCTACTGTACATTTTTTCCGTTGTTCCCGTTGCGGCGGCTAATTATTAACAGCCAACACACACACACATCGAGAGAGATCGTACGCAGAGGGCTAGTCGGCCGGTGGGCCTACTAAGCCTAGTTGGATGGATCCCAAATAGGCCTTTAACTCTCGAGCGAGAGACATTTCCGGTAGCGGAGGAGGAAAAACCTTTGCGGGCTGCGCGCAGGCGCGTTAATGAACTTTTAAGCGGTGTCAGAACCAGAACAGAACAGAACAGACAAAATATGACCATAAAAATATAATACAAAACGAAATACGGAGCAGGGAGCAGGGAATACTCGCACGGAGATAGCACTTGGCAGGGCAGGGGTAGAGGCAGGGTCCTGAACCAGGACAAAGGACAAGCAGCAACTGGGACAGGTGTAATTTAATTATGCAAGAATAGAGGACAGAGAGCGGCACTCGGAAGGCAGGGCAGCAAGGACTGAGCCGAGTCCTGTTCTCAGCATTGTTGGCGTGTTCATTAAACAAAGTGCAGCAAACGAGAGGCAAACGAGCAGCGAGCACATTGCGAGGCGAAGGCAGCGCGTCCAATTTTAATGACACATAAAATTGGTCACTTATGTTGGCCGCAAATGAAAACAAAACTGGCCAGGACATGACAGGGCAGAGACAGGGACAGCGAAAGCGACAGGACAGTACAGTACAGAACACAAAGGGACACACGAGGTTGCACATGTTGTGCCCGCTACACTGAGCACAAAACTTGAGGACTCTCTATAGAAATTATAACTGGGCAGAAGGAGTCATCTCCCCATAAAGTTCATTAATTATGATTTAACTTTACATGTTGGACTCAAGGAAGACCAAGGCATTCATACTCTGAGCTTAAGCTAAAGAAACTTCGAGCAGGACCGTTACTCTCGCGCCTTGTAAAATTCCTAAAATCCCGTTTTCCAGCTTGGGTTAAAGTTTTGTTTCTTTCAGTGTACTTGGCACATTTTCTGTGGCGTCATTGTCCTTGTCCGCGCAGCGGCTAGATAAACATAGCGACATGTCCTTAAAAGCCGCTTAGCGCACTGGAGGGGCTCTCTGGGCTGGAACTGAGGTAATGTGAACCTGTTAGAGAACCCGGCCATGTGCTCACATTGCTTTTCCGTACCCCTGACCCCTTACTCCATTCCCTGTTCCCCGTTTCACCTTTTTTCAGGTGTTGTTTGGTTTGCTTTGGCTGTTTTTTTGTTTTGTTTTGCTTTCCGTTTGCTGCAGTCTAACCCCTGACCCGCAGTGCCTAGACCACGCTGTCCGCTGTTCGCTGTTCGTTGTCCCCTGTCCCCTGTCCGTTGTCCTTTTTCTGTGGCTGCGCGACAGGCGTTAAAATCATGTATCGCTGACTCGTTTAATTACAGTTACACGTAACAGCGCGCGCTCTCTCGCAGGAGCAGGAGCAGGAGCACATTCGTTTGGATTTCTCTCTGCTCTTCCATTTCGCGGCTACCGCCTCGACCTTTTGCGTGGACGAGTCTTGTCGAGTCGAAGCGAGTGTTAAGTTAACGAATGTAAATTCGTATGTGTTTACATGTAGATATGTACGTATGTATGTATGTATGTATGAGCATGTATCCGTTTCCAATTATGGTCTCGAGTAGATAAATAACAGTTATGTGCAGCGGCAGCAGCAGCAGCAGCAGCAGCGGCAGCGGTTGATTGCCATCAAGCGCTGGACATGTCGAATCATGGCTTCGCCTTCGGGGCTGGAGGACAACTTCCCATGAAGGGAACCTGTCTGCGTATGACATGGGGAAGCCCCACTATTCATGCGCATGTATAATGCCGATCAAATGTGACGTTACGCAGCGGATCTGGTGTCAGTAAAGACAATCGTTAAAAATTAACAGATACAATTTGGATTGGTGAAAGTTTCAAGTAGACTTAGGGCCAGAAACCAAGCTGTGTTCATGGATATTTATGTACATCCTGCATCTATCCCTTCTTAATCTTT
Organism: Drosophila subobscura; assembly: GCF_008121235.1. Classification (NCBI taxonomy): domain Eukaryota; kingdom Metazoa; phylum Arthropoda; class Insecta; order Diptera; family Drosophilidae; genus Drosophila; species Drosophila subobscura. The sequence continues at coordinate 15,310,143 of NC_048530.1, read as the reverse complement.
ATGCAACAACTCAGTAGTTTCTTGCAGAATTTTTGTTTACTTTAGATTATCCCAAATCAATGTCCTTTCTGTGTTGATCTTTAAATGTACAAAGCTGGTAAACAAAATTGTGGCGAGAAACAAAGCGAAAATGAAATTATTAAAGCATTAAAGTAGAAAAAATTAATTAAAAAATAATCAGCATTACGTGTGCGAGATGGCGTGACAGCAAATCATATTTAATAATACCGCCATAATATTTATTTGCCCCATAGATCCCCTCTCCCGGCCACTTCAATGCTGCTATTTGGACGTCCACCAACGGGTAAGAATTGCAATAGCAAAATAAACAAAAAACAGGCAATGTCATGAGGGTTCGTTTGCTAGACATTTTGGATACTCTTTTAGAGAAGCAGAACAGTCGATTTTGGCACAACAATTAAATTACTCAAATGCCTTAAATGGGTGGTCTTGAAATCAAATGAGTCCTGAAATAATCAACTTGAAATGGATAAAGCTAAAATGTAAAATAAAGTGTAAATTAAATCCATATATCTTTAAAAAAAGAAGTTTAATTTATTCAGATAATTTCTGGAAAAAGCGAAAAGTGTTTGCCAAATATTCTTTAATTCGAAAATAATGTTTTTCATACGTCTGTCCAACGTAATATTGCCCTACAAAAGATAGGGAAATGTATGTACATATGTATAGGGTACGGCAAAACTAAATGGAAACGGAAAATAATGTGTGCTAACGTTGAGGTAGACCCTGGACGGCCACACCTACCGCTCAGTGCTGCCGCCCATCTTGTTGCATGGCCGCAAAAATTAATTGCACTTAAATTGTCACTGGAAATTGCAGCGACTTTGTTGCCTCTGCTGCCACTCTTTTGCCCCTGTTGCTGCTGCTGCTGCTCCTCTCCGTTGTTATTTGCTTATCGTGTTTTATCGACTGCGGTCATTTCATTAGTTCGTTGTCGTTGATGTCGCTGGTTGTCGCTATTCGCCATTCGCGATTCGCTGCTTGTTGTTGCTTGTTGGCTTGTCGACTATTTAAATGCAACTAATTAATGGTAATGGGTCATTTTGCATGGCCATCGCCAGCCAACGGCGACCGGCATTTCCAGCTTGTTTGTTTATTTTGTAAGCAATTTTGTGTGTTACTTAGTACTCGTATTGTACGTTATAAAAATTCTCTCCGCCATCAATATTTTGTTGTTGTGCTGCTATTATGAGCCATTTTTAGTCATGTTAACATGAAACATTTGGTAGAGCCACAAAGTTGGCGTTTTTGTGGCAGCTTTATGGTGTCGATGGGATCTCAGTAACTAGATTGTGTGGTTCTAACAATGTATTTTGTACATGAATTTTATGTATAATTGTGCGATATGTGACGAGAAAGCCACTCAAAATTTAATAGAGTATTTTTGAAAATGAACATTAATTATTATTACTTACTTTAAGTAGGTTTAGCAAGAGATATGCTAAGATGTGCTATCATATTTTCATATAAATACTTCCACAAATATGAGCATGGATACAAAATTTCCATCCTCCAAGACCAGGTCGTCAAACATTCTGTCCTACTCCCCCACTAGTACAAAGTTTATCTGTCATATGTGTCTAGCTTAGATGCCCAGCCAACCATGGCCTTACCCGCATCCTCTAGTGCCCCTACCCTCCCCACTGACCCCCACTCGACTCGTACTCCTACTCCTGCTGCCGCTCCTTCCACATCCTTGCCACGTAGCTGCCATCTAATTGTATAAAAGTGTTTCCGTTACGTACGCCATTTTCGTCGAGCCAGAGAGGAGTCGTCGGGCGGCAGGGAGGATAAGCTCTCGGCCCCAGCCAGAGGGAGACAGCGCCGCCATGACTATCGCTCTCCCACTCTTGCTCTGGCTGTGGCTCACTCTGTGGTCTGGTCTGAGGCGAAGTGGGGTGGGTCGCTGTGTTGTGTGCGTGTGTGTGGAAAAGTTCGAGTCAAAGTATCTAAACGCACAGTTTTTCTGTATCCAAAACTGCATTAAATGCCATAAAATAACTTTTAAAATGCTTTTTACTTAACATCCTGCCACGGCCAGCGTCTACGTCAACGTCTACGTTGGCGTCTGCGTCGGCGCCTACGTCAGCGTTAGCCCTAGCTGCCAGCGCCAGCGCCAGCAGCGAAACGAACAGAACAGAACGAATGGGCAGCAGAGAGGTGTCAAAATTTATTCAACCCGGCACGCAGGAGCGAGCAGGATGGCGTAGCAGAGCAGATCAGAGGCAGATTAGTACTGAGATGGAGCCAGTCCCGCCGTGAAGATTAATTAACGATTTGCTATAAAGAGGCAAAGCCAAGTTTTGCCACTCCGCCTGCCCACCCCTCGATAGACAATCTACACTCTCACCTCCGCCCCCTGCCAACCGCTGTCCCACTCTGCTTACTTGCCCTCTTCTCTGTGTTTTTGGCACTCATCGTGTGCCGTTGCTTTCAGTGCTGTTTATTGGTGCGAAAGCCGAGAGCGAGACGGCCACACAAACACACCATCTGGAGTTGGTTGTGCGCGACGGAGGGAGACAGACAGCTGCCACGCAGAGAGTGAGAGAGAGCGCGAGGGAGAGAGACGGCAAAAGAGGTGACGGTGACTCGAATGGACCAAAATTATCGACAGCGGAAGTTAACACACTTTAAATCAATTAGAAAATAAAAGGCGGAGTTTAAGCGACGCAAAGCTTAGCGCAGGCAAAGGCACACACATGTGACTTTCGGAATTCACCACCACCACAGCAGAGCATCAGCAGAGGGAGAGAGGGTATTGGTATGGGAATGGGAATGGATATGCTGAAGCAGAGGCAGCAGCTGGGGGCCATGCGTGCGCAGTTTGTTGTCTTTCTGGTTATGCTGCTCTTTCGCCTTCTTCTCCTCCCGCTCCATCGTCATCATTCAGCTTACACCACCACCTACCTATTCTCTGCTCTTGGAGGAGCTGCCTCTGGCGTGGTGAGTTTCTGCTTTTATGGCACCGTGGCGTGGCTCTGCTCACTCTCATAATTAGCCCCGCTGACTGACCACTTGGTCGTCGGGTCTTGTCTTCTCTTGGCATCAAAATAGTAATCTCGTCGTCTGGTCTGCTCTCTAATGGTTACTACGTGGATAGTTTGCTGGCTCCCCCACCAGCACCACCCGTTCTTGAGGTCACAGCTGTGTCAAACAACAACAATGAGACGGCACAATTGGTTCATGAATGAATTGAATTTGAATGGAATGACTCGGATCGCATCCGATCGGACTGAGGGAACTGAGAAGGGAAATCAAAGAGTGTCAGCAGCGGGACAGATGGGGGGACATCATGTTACTAATAGTTCGGCAACAAATTGTGATGGGAATCCCACGCTAACTTCAGATCATAAGTGGCTCGAAGGAGTGGGGTAGCTGGACTGTTTTTAGGTTCAAGGTTCCTTTGGGAACCAAATTTCTTTTGCCTCGCAGGACACTTCGCCGTGGAAATAGCGTTGGAAGGCAAAGAATTTGCTTAAAACATGATGCAAAAACCGTATTTATTCTTAAATGAATATTAACTGATGGATTGTGGCTTAGCACATGTACAGAATTCAAAGATCTATAATATGCATCCGAAGTACACACTTTAAATTAAATGATTTGCTTCCATTTGGATTTTAACGTGCTAAATAGGATCTGGATAGGAAGACAGCTGGGCAGAAGATGGACAGATTTTCTCTCTTCGACCCAATTAGGCAAGGAAATCCTATATGCAAAGGGAAAATGACAGAAGCTTAAAACGTGCCAATTAAATATTTATCTTAAAAGTAAGTAAATAACTTTATTTGTGCAGTCACTATTCGCCTCTCTGTAACTCTTCAACTTTCGCCTAAATCTTTGATACGATGATATCATCTCAATAAGGTTTTATATATTGTACTCATGCAAAACTTCGAATCAATTAAGTTTTACCAAATTCCTTTCGTTTCAGGCGGCAAAGTCGAGAATCTTTTTTGATCCCTACCCCCACCCAGTGCGTGAAGTGCAGATCTGATTGGTCTTGACAGAACTCCTAGTGACACTTGACGGGCACCTTCGGCACACATCTGAGTGGAGTACAAAAGGCGGGGCATTATTAACGCTTTGCTGATTTGATTAAGCGTCACAACTTTTGTGGTTTTTGGTGTCGTCGCCGTCGCCGTCGCCGCCGCCGAGTCTCGCCAGATGGCTGCAAGAGCATTCTGGACCCACGTGACAGGTTGGCAGCTTTGGCCTCCACTTCGGGGAGGTGTACGGACCACTGTACACTAAAATGCGTGAAAATATGAGAGATTTTCCATTAACTTCCCATCTATTTCTGTACCTATTTGTGTCTCTATTTTTGTGTGTGTGTTTTTTCAGCCCTTTTTTGTATTGTTGAAGTTTATTTTTAAATTTTGTGCCATCGTCACCGTCTCAATATGATGGCATTTTATAGTATTAAACTAAGCAGCTGTCTGTGTTGTCTGAGCTGTCAGTCATCGTGGCCCCCATGGCCCCCATGAATGCTTTGTGGGCCCCACCACTCTTGTCGCATTTTCAGCGTCGTTTTTTGGTTAATTGGCTAAAAATTTTCTACCAAATTACTTTAATTATGACAGGTACATAGACCTTTTCTTTATATTTTTGTTGGTTATTTAGCTGCGCTTATTGCCTTACCTTCATCACCGCCCTGTCCCGTCCGTTCCGTTCTCCATCCCATTCATCATTTCATTCATTCAACATCTTCCGTCTGACCATCCGTCAGTCCCGTCCCTCATCTCTCTCTCTCACTCCCCATCCACAATTGGTTACAAAATGTGTTAAATAATTGCCACGATTATTGTTAATATACATACGTATGTACATATGAATATGTATCTGTCACTGCTCCTTCGTACTTTGGCGTGTTTTTGTTTGGTCTGCGCCAAAATTGAAATCTGGGTTAGTTTGTTTGGTATCTCCGTTTGAATGGACTGTTGCTAGAGGTCAACGCATCGCATTTTGATAGCTTAAATTATAATTTGTGATTCGCATAATGAGGATGGTGTGATGACATGACGAAGGCAACAATAAACCCAATCGAGACAATGACCAATATTTGCACTCCCCTCATGCACATATTTTTACCACTAATTTAGGCGCATTTGCTGGTAAATTCAACAGACATTTTATAGCAGGGATCGAAATTCAAGAGTGTAAAATCTCAGTGTAATTAGCTTAGGCATTGAAGCGTACTAGTCGATTTTTTCTGCTTTAAGTAGTTGTTTTATAATCGTTGCTTGGGATAAATAAAGACAATCACATATGTAAATATTACAATAAATATTGCTACTAATTAAAAAAGATCTATGTACATATTCGATTATATTTACTGTACGAATAAGATCTGCATTTTTGTACAATTTCTTGTGCTTCGAGTGTGCTAAATATGTTTCCCTTTCAGCTACATTTGTTTATATTTAATTACACTGAACACAATGTCACTTGACCTTGATTTGTATCCCTAACCACACATGCCCCAGTCTCAGTCAGTGTCTCACAGTCGCAGTTGAGGCCCCAGCCTCCAGCCCCTCCTGTTTCCGCTATCCGAAAACTTTAGCCAATTTGCAATTCGATGCGGTGATCTCTCTGTGCCATCGCCCCTCTGCCTCTCTGCCCATCACTCCTCTCTGCCGCGGTCGTGTGTTATTAGCGGGCAACTGGAGAACACAGATTTCCAATATAATTTGCAATTTATGTATTGTATTGCAAATGCATTTCATTTCCCTTGATTACCCACGGAGGAGCGCATTTGTGCACTGCACTGTACTGCCCTGCCCTGCCCTGCCCTGCCCACCCGGCCACACACACGCGACGACCAAGCAACCCAGCAAACTGGCAGACGAACGATTCAGCAAGCCAACGGCCCAGCAAACTGTACAAAATATTTTGTTCCCCTGCCTGCAAACGGGTATTAGGATGCTGGCTAATTGTTTTGCAGCGCATTGTGGGCAGAGCACTGCTGACCCAATGCAATATATTTGATATTTCTTATGAATTAAATGCAGCTTAAAAATGTGCATTCAAATTAATCAAATATAATATATTGCTATAACAAATATCAGATGTGACTGGGTAAAAAGTGCATTCAGTTTCTACATAAAAGATAAAAATATGGGTCGCAATTTAAATATATTTTCACTATGCTTTATTTGCTTTTTTTGGAGTGGAACATCAACGATTTCTTCGGCAATTTTTGTTTAAACTGCTGAAAAAAAGTAATAGTTTTAGATTTTTTATCAGTCGCCTCTCGTAGTGATTTTTAAGAGTATTTTAAGGGTCGCATATGGGAAGCCTGGCGCCCATTTGTGCTTGCCATTTTTTTGCCATATGCAATTAAAACTCAACTAAAAACTATCGACAGGGTGGGCGACAGGGTGGTAGCGGGGCACAGAGTGGGATTGGGTGAGAATGAGTTGGTGTAGGAGATGGAAGCGAAACAAAAGGAAATGTTTAAACAAATTATTTCAAATTAAACCGCAGGTATTTATTAATGTTTTGTGCTTGGCCGAGCGTGTCTCTGTCTGTGTGCTCGCTCTCCGTCTCCGTCTGCGTCTGCGTCGTCTACGAGTACTGCGAGTACTACGTGCATTTTCCGAGCTAGTATTGCGAGCGTTTGCAATTTTACAATTAACAGCCGTCGAGAGGGCAGTGGTGGCGATGGCGATGACGGTGGCGGTGGCTTGGAGGGGATGCGGCTACAAAGCGACTCCGCTCGTACCCGTACCCGCACACGTATGCGTAATTTGTAATCGTTTCCCGCTGCTCTCGTGCCTCAGTGACTGCAAAAACGTTTCAATTTCGAATCCGTCTCATTTCATTTTCCTTGGGTTTATTTTTTTTTGTTACCTCTTTCTTCCATTTCAGCCATTCGCGGAAGTTTTCTTCTCTTTTCTGTGGTTTTTTCGGCAGCTTTTTTTGGACTCAACTCGTTCGTTCGTTCGCTTTGTGAGTGTTTGTGTAAATTTTAATAACTGCATCTTAATTGGTTCAGTCGATACACAATTCCGTGAGGCATGCAACCCCAACAAACAAAAACAACAACGGCAGCCGTCTGGCTCGGCAATTAAAGCTTAAGCCTTATGCAATCGATTTCGTTGTGCGGCTCAAGTACAGTCTCGCCCCAAGCTCAGGCTTTTGACTAGCTGCTCGTTGGCTCGGTTGCTGCCTGATGCCTGCCTGCTGCCTGCCTGCCGCCTAGTCTCTGTTGACAAACGGACAAACAAATGCAAGGCGGCGGCGGCGGCACATTTACCCAGTTAGCCACTGGAGTGCTAACTCAACTCGTTTGCCAAGAGATTCGATAATATTTGACATAAAGTCGATCAAATCGTTCGGCACATGGCATTAGAAAATATGTTCAGCCTTTAATTGCAATTGGAATTGCATTAAATCGTTGCTAAACGATCCACAGATGATCGATCAGCTGCAAATGTGAAGTTCCCATGCTGTAGATTTGATGGGTCTTCGGTGGTCATAGTCTGAGGAGTACTTTAAGTCCTTAACAAGCTACAGTTTCTGGCAGTTTCTGTCTTCGGATCTACGAGCATATTCTTCTATATAATTTTACACTCATGCAGTTTACAGTTTCAAACACAGAAGCTTCAAAAGTTCCAACAACAAATTCAACTCTATTTTGGAACGATCCAACTTTGACTTATTGACACAAGAAGAATGTGGATGCCACAGATACCATGGAAACTGCGGCATCCAGTGCAGCCATTTCCCGCACCCACCCACACAAAGTGGCAGTCTCAAGCTTTCAGTTGCCTTCCACTGCCGTGCCTTGGGTTGCCTTGCGGTTTGCTGCCCCAACACCAAGGCGAATGCATTTAAAGTCACTTAGAGTGAAATACGTATAATATTAATCGCATGTCCAATTTAATGCGTTTTAGCACAACTCCGGAGCAACGATTTGAGCGACAAGTGCCGGCGCACACTAAGACATGTTCTCGTAGCTACAACAATTATACGATACGAGGAACCGAGAGAGGGAGAGAGACAGTGATAGAGGGTGGAGGAGAGTAAGAACTTTAATTAAATTGGTGTGCGGCGCATTGAAATTGAATTGAAAATCGTTTTTGTTCTGCTTTTTTATGTCATGATTATGGCCGCAACGAAATCTGTTTTGACTTTGCGCAAATAAGCATTAAATCTTACAGTTTTTGGTGCTCGATCCGAAAGAGAACCAGCCAGCCCCACGTAACCCAATGTCTGTGTCCGCGATGTCCGCGCTGTCCGCGCTCCACAGTCAGTCAGCCAGTCAGTCAGTCCCTTTCTGCCCACTCCCTGGGCTAGCTTTTGAGCGAGATCCCCAAGCTTGTTCCGCTTTGAAGTTGCCTTTGGCTCTCTCTCTCTCTCTCTCTCCATCTCCAACTCCATGGGCTTGAAACTGATTCTGATTTGAATTTTTATGCATTTTGACAAGGCTTCGTTGTCGTTGTCGTTGTCGGCATCGGCATCAGCATCAGCATCGGCTATGGCATCGGCGTGTGGCCAAAGTTGTTTGGCTCGTTATTTGTCTGTTTATAGAACGTTTCATTTGTCTCAATCAGCAATCAAAATAAATGTTTTTTTGTTGGAGTAGGGCTGGGTATGTGTTTGTGCCTTTGATCTTTGTCTGGACATGGTTTTTCAATTTTCGAGCATAACTTTTTATGGCTCTATTCATTTGTCTCTCTCCCTCTCCCTCTCACTCTCCCACTCTCGCACTCTCTCTGTCGCGTTCTGTGGCACACTAGACAGTGCTCTAGTTTATAGTTTGAGTATAATTAAGTGTGCGAATTAATTTGCCATTTGCCATTAGGCTTTCCCACGAACGCCGTCAACACATCAAATCTCCTCGCATCCCCGAGTCCGCCTCTCTCTCGTTCTCTCTGTCTGTCTTTGGCAATCCCATCAGCAGTCACGAGTGTCACATTTAAACTGGAGACTCAACATTAAAGACGACAAAAAGCCAACAAGTTCGCTTTGCACTTAAGAAATCTGATAAAATGAAGAGCAGCAGCCAGAGCATCAGAAAGAGCAACAGCAGCCAGAGCCATAGCTGGAACCTTTCCTTTCCTTTTCTTTCCCAGCTTCATCCTCGTTGCACTCGTCACGTGAGTTTTAGCGCAAAACGATTTGAACGATTGAGTGCATCGGGCAATGCGATGGGTCTCAGACACAGATCCCCCGAGCCTCGTACTCCTCACACAACCCTCTGGCCTCTGCAGTCTCCTACTTCAGCCGCTCAAAGAAGTGTCACACACAATCCGCTTGCATTTTGGCATTTGTCAACTTTTTCCCCTGCGCTGCTCTGCGCTGCGCATGCGCAGCAGCCGGACCGTGCCCGGAGAGCGGCTTAAAGGTTCTTTGTTGCTGCTGGCTGTCGCTGTTGGCTCTGTTCTGCTTTTTGTCCTTTATCTAAAATGCTTTTTGCGTAAATTGCGTATTGAGTTTAAATTAAATTTGCCCAGATTAAGATAAGAAAATGCAGTTTGTTGCTCTCAGCAGCAGCAGCACCTGGCGGGGTTCTCGGGCTGCTACTCCACCCGGCCACGACTCGACGACTCTGACTCGACTCTGAGTGCACTGCTCAGTGCGCATTGATGCGTAACCAAAAAGGTGTCTTAAACGTTTCGTGCTCCCCACCCCTCCCCACGATAATGGAGCTGAGAGAGCGGCGAAGGCAGCGAGCACTTGCCGCAGTTTGTGGCCTAAACAGGTAGAGATATGAGTGGATATACGCGGATAACTATAGATAAAATTGTGTGAATGCAAATGAATGGGAGCTCGTATGAGAGTCTGCGAATGAAAGCGACTATGAATATGAATATGCATCTGTAATGGAAGGTCAAAATGAATGCATGCATTTATACGTTCTGGCACTTTTTATCTGCTATTCCCAGTCTACAATTCTTTACCCCTTTCAATGCAAAGCTGTCCACAGATCATTCCACACTCATTCAGGGGAAATCTCCATCAAAGTGTCTCTCATTTACTGCTTGCTATGGCCATATTTGTCTCCGCTTTCAGTCGAAACTCTCTCAGCCCCTTCACCGGCTCCTCCTGGCACCTGGCTACCGCGTTTTTGGCTTTGGCTACTTGAGATATTTCTGCGTATTCTTTTCTCTCTCTCTGCTTCTCTTCTCTGCTCTGTTTTGCTCTGCTCTTCTCTTTTTTCCCCCCTGCTTTCCAGCGTAATGTGCGCATTCACTGGATACATTTCTTAAGCGGCGCAACGTACTTCCTTTCGGGGCAAGTATTTTGTGGGGCAAGTTTTCCAACGCCTTGCCTCACTCAAATATTTATTTATATAGACCAAGTGTCAGTGTGTGCTGCCTCCGCGCCTCGCCTCGTCCCGCTGCATGCAACGTTAACGTGTCAAATGTCTCAAAACACTAATCCCCTAAGAGGCTTAAAGATCGCGATGCGTTCGTTGTGTTGCGTATTAAGACCCATACTCGTGGTATACCCGAGGAGGGTAAGAGATCGACTTGGACAGAGCGGGATGGCAAGGCGCTGCTCGGCTGCCTGGCTGTCTGCTTGACCGGTCCAAGGTGCGTACATAAAAGGTGAGACCCTTATTCAAAACATACCTTAAAGATCCTTCCAGAACGAAGACACCCCGAGAATATGCATCTGAATATACCACCAAATACCATCTCATTATATTAAGTAAATTGTTGAAATAAACTTCAGCTATCCTGAGCAAGAAACAATCACTGGGAACTTCTCACCGCATATACCATCTACCTTGGACGGAGCGACAATTCGACTGTGTTGCTGTTGCTGTTTGCTGTTTGCTGCCTTTCCATTGACTGTTGTGGGACTTACTCACGTTCATTCATCAGTTTCTATATTTTTGGGATTTCTTTTTGCTTTCTCTTAACAGTTTCTTTCCCATCTTCTTCTCCATTCTGCCACCACTTTGCTTCCTCCACTACTCCGGCTTGTCGAAGTGCGCGCCGCGCGCTGGCTCGGCTCGTTGATCTCTTTATTGATATCACTTTTGATTTTTGTCGTTTTCAATTTGATAAGTTGTCAGGAAATCGTAAGTAGCCCGTCGTCTTGGTAATTGAAAAATGATTTCTAATATGCAAGAAATTAATCACATTTTGGATTGAAATTTACTATCCCCCTCCTCGCAGCAAACCACTCGCGAGTTGATCGCCAGTTTGAGCGACAGCTAACACAGTAGCCCGTCCATTGAGCATGGGGCAAGAGCATGGGCAGGGGCAGGGGCAGTCTGGCAGGAGGGTAGAGATCTATGGATCGAGCAGAGGAGTATGTACATAAATCAAAACGTTGCTTTACTTTGCATTGACAGTGTTTGCACTGATTGAAATAAACTATACCCAAGTGGCTTTACCTTATTATAATTTGGAATTTTGGAATAGTTTTGTTTGCCATTTCATGAGTCTGTCACTCGATAAGTAGATTTTTATATTTAAAAAAAATAATTTATTGAATCTGTCTCTCTAGCGGGAGTTAAATTGCATTTTATTGTGTTTTTCCTCTTAAAGAAATATTAAGTCTGCTTAAAAATTGTTGTTATATTTTAATTTTTTTGTTTTGAAAGGTACTGACCAGTATGAATAATTATTGCTTATGGAAATTATTGAAAATAAACATACATAAGTATGTACATCTGAGTATATGTAAGTAGCAGTCACAATGTTGCTTCACTTTTCGACGGCACTGTTCTGCGTTGGATGGCCAAGTGAGAGGCGGCCACGCTTAGCTGTTCTCTCTCTGGCTTTGGCTTTGGCTTTCGGTTTGGGGCTGTGGTGCTGGAAAATTAACTCGCTCATTGGTGTCTGTCAATTGAAATGTCAGAAACGATTTATAATTTTAGTCTTGTACTGTTGTTGTTGTGGCTGTGACTGTGGTTCCGGGTAACAAGTTTATTAAGCACATTTGGAGTCTGCTTGGGGGTTGATCCTGAAAGAGTCCCCGGCTCGGAGCGTTCCCGGTTGGAGGAAGATCAGCCAACTTTAGCAAAAACATAATGCTGTTAATTGAAAAAGAGAGAAAATGTCAAATTGATTTTTGTATTGATGATTTATGTACAGGCGGAATTATGGCCACAGAAAATGCACGCAGGGAAAAAAATAGTTGAACAACTCAGAAGCTTACATAAAAAATATATAATAAACTAAAGTTTAAAATATCCCTGTAAGATCGGTCAACGTCAGCTATCTGGCGTTTGCTATTTACTGTAATATTATGTGTAATTGTGTGATTTCTCAATAAAAAGTACCCATTCGTATATTTACAAGCGATCTCCCATGGTATTCGCTCAGTGTACGGGTGGAGCTCAGCTCATTTAACGCATCCACACTGACAATCTTTGCAATTGACTCAACTTCTGGGTAAGATCATTAAGCAAATGTCCCGGCTGTTGTCAGGTTTGACACTTTAGCCATACAACGACACATGGAATGGCTTAACGAATATTGACAGCGAGCCTAAAAGTTCGCCATTTGTGTGAGCCGCGATTGCTGATCATCCGAGACGAGCGCTGGGGGCTCGGGAGGGGGCAAAACGAGGTGGAATGAACGCGTTGCGGATGCGCAGCAAAATTGCAATCAAACGGCTTAAAGAGAGATGCAAAAGATCTTGATCAGGTGATCGTTGGATCGTTGAGTCGTGGAATTGCTGTATCCGAGGATCGTTCGATCCATCAACGGACCGAGTAACGTCTATGGATTGGGCACACAAAATGTGTGACCGTGTTAATGCCAACACTCAATTGTGGCGATCGATAAAATCGATTGGGAACGGCATTAGCAAGAAATTCGATTTAAAAATCGACTTGCAAGCGACTAACAGATCAATAAATTGTGCCCAGCCATGATCAGTGCCCAGATGATCGTCTAAAGTACAGTTACTGCTGTTTACAGATTTAGCATAATTATGACTACCCATGAGCGGGTCCCAGGCACCAGGCACCAAGCACCAAGCCCCAGACGCCAGGCTCCCGCGTGGCCGTAAACTGGTGTAAAATGTTATGCAAACAATTCACAAACAATTGAGGGAGGGCAAAGGGAGTGTCGGAATGGCCTGGGCGGCTGAGTGCAGAAGCAGCAGCTGCAGCGATATGTAAATACTTTTCAGCGAGTGATGCGAAAACCGCAAGCTTGAAATTAACTGCAAATTAAGCGCTTTTCCTCTCTTTGTTCCACTGTTCGCTGGTCTCCCCGCCACCCATCTCCTCCCTCTTTTCCTTCTCCTTGTGTCTTTATACCTGACTCTCTCCCACTCCAAGCTTAATTAGTTACAATAGATTAAGTTTCAAAGGAGATTGGAAAACCGCAGCAGCTTCGCTCCCAGCTAGAGATGGCAAAGAACCGCAAGTTGTGTGGAGAGTGCGACAATCGCGAGAGTGCGAAGCAGAAACAGCAAAAAGAGCTGAAGTAATTTTATAACTGTGCTCGGAGCAGAACCCCACCGACTACCTGCTGTACAAACATCATTATTGGGTTGCAGCCGAATGTTTTTGTTGCTGCAAACTTTTATGTTATGCTTACGCGTGCTTGAGCTTTGTACCTGCTTGCCCTGCAAAGCGCTCTCTCGAAGCTCGCTCTCCGTTTTCTTCGTCTCCATTCTCTATGCTGCCGAGCAAAGCTGCGCGGCAATGCAGTTATGCAAAGGGCATGCAAGTCTCACTCGCGATTTGGATGTCAATAAACATGCACACATATTTTAATTTCACTTAAAATTGTGCACAGGATTTCGGCACTACTGCAAAGTTATTGTTACTGGGAATTGTGTGTCACGCTGCCATCTCTGGTCGACAACTTGCCCGTCGTTCAGGGCTCTGGCAAGGCCGCCTCAGCTGCTACTAAGTATGACTATGACTAATTATGAGCGACTCTCAGAACCATTCGCCGCTCATTAGCGAAGAGCGAAGAGAGTAGAAAGAGTGAGTAGCGAATGAGGGGTGTGTGTGTGTGTGATCGGAGCATGTTGCAGTTTTGCATCGCTGCCAAAGTCCATGGTCATGGCTCCCTTGTACCCCCAATAGATCCCTGCTCCCATTCCCAGTCCCCATTCTCGGTTCCCTGTTTCCCTGTTCCAGTCTGAGCCCGAGCGGAGAGTGAATTAAATTGCGGTGGCGTCAGTTCATTACAGGTGGTTGACTTCAATGCCGCACTCCTCTAGCTTACTGCGTCGGTCGACTCCCTCTCCCTGGCACTGGCTCTGGCTCTGGCTGGCTTCTCTCTGCTTCCCGTAGAGAGCCGCTGCGCACTCTGCTGCTGTTGCTGTTGCTGCTGCTGCTGCTGCTGGGTTCTCAGCTCTAAAGTTATTTTGTTCGTCACTTAGGCCGTTGTTTCTGGAGTCTTCGCTTTTGGTGTGCCAGCTTTTTGTTTTTGTGAAAAATTTACGAAGCGTTAACGAAGCATTAAAGCGCGCATTTAACAAATTTACTTAAAACTGCATAAATTTGCTGTCCTAGACCCAGACAGTGCTCTGTCTCTGGCATCCAGATCCGTCGCCAGCAAACGGAAGTCGTCGGAGTCGCGCTTTTGCGCATGCCCAGACATCACAGCCAAGAAAATGCCTCTAATTTTCCCCTGCTGTTTCGCTGTTGTTTATTTTTCCGCCAGTGCTTTGCCAGAGCTATTGTACAGCGTGTAGTCAGTGCTCAGTCGGTCGATCCAGCGACATTTTTCACGTCTTCTTGGCTAAAAAACATATTAGGGCAGTCCGAGAAAATCCGCCGAATGTGACAAACCAGTGGAGAGAGTGAAGTTATCTGAGGAAAAAGTATCCTGCCAGCAGTTCTGATACTCGAAATAACAGAGAGACATTCAGAGACATCCCCACAGCCGACACTGTCCTTGGACCCGCACTGGGCACTTATCTTGCCTGAACTGGTAGGGACATGATCTCGTTTAGATAAGCGAGAATGCCACTAATATGCATATGAAATATTTATGTGTGCTCATCATCTAATATTAGATACCCCGCCCCGCTGTGCTTGGGTCGTGTGATTAATTGCGGCCAAAAGATGCGTCGATGCGGAAAACGCTTGGAAAATTCGGCCAACTTAAATGAAGGAACTGAGCAAGAACTAGACGAAGAAGTTCATCTACCGGCCTAATTTATGGGGGTTGCCCAGGGGAACGTACAGAAATTGGGAACAAGTGTTTCTAAGAGCCGCAGCCAAAAAGTGTAGCCAACAAGCTGAATGGGGTCCAGCGGTGGTCAGTCATTACACCAACTGAAGCGCGTCTATTATTACCACATTATTTAAATTTAAATTTTACCTTGTTGGGTTTTCTTTGGTTCGCTGCCTGTCGCGGACCGGGACTCGGATGGGAGGTCTGGTGGCGATGCTCAAGAGGCAGAGACAGCGGCTGAGGCAGGCTGAGGAGGAAAAAGGTGAAAAGTGGAATTTTTGAATGATTTATAGTAATTTGGTTTAAGAGTTATGTTCACACTAGACCCGAGCTTCGGTCGAGCATTGCATTTAATCTAATCTTCTCTCATTCTCAATTTTTCTGTTGCTGGTTCCTCTAGTGGGAGGGCTGCGCATAGTACACTTAGAGAAATACGTATGCAACACCTGTGTGTGATCGGGGATGTATTAGAGATCAATTCTTAGAGATAGGATTAAGCTCAGCGACAATGGGAGAGTATGTTGGGAATGGGAATGGTTTCGGCAGTAATATATGTACATATTTTCAGATATTTGTTTGCTCTAACTATGTCTAGCTTGAACTCAGTATGGGACTTACACACGTTTCTATTTCTTATTGCCAATAATGGACTACCTAAAGGCCTTTAAACGCCATCACATTCAACATTTTCTGTCAGTGTAAGCCTCGTCTTCACTTGCTGCTCTTCTGTTTCCATTTTTTGGGGTGGGTACCGGGGCTCCTTGTCCGTATGCAAATTAATGACAAATTAAGGTGTGTGTTTTGCAGTCTCGACTCCGTGGCGCGTTAATGAGCCAGCCATAGAGTGGGATAGCGCGAGAGGGATAGAGAGAGAGAGAGAGAGAGAGGTAGAGAGCTCGCTCGGTAGATGGAGGTGGCCTCATCAAAGATGTGGCCCCTGCCGCTCCACTCTTATCTGCTGGCTAGGCTCAAATTGGGTGTGAGAATAAATTTCTCAGTTTTATGAGTCGCTCACTTCTCGCTTTAATAATGGCCACCACTCAATTGGTTTTTAAGCCTTTTCAATACAGATACAGAGAAGCGGAGCGGAGCGGTGTGGAGCCGAGAGTAAGAGCTGGCCAGTGGGAGAGTGGGAGAGGGACTGTGAACTGTAGGAAACTGTGTGTAGGGCCGTTAGATTTTTCATTCAAGATTAATTGTTAATTTTTTATTGCCGGTCTCATTTGGGTGTGTGTGTGTGTGTGTGTGTTGGCCACGAAATTAAGTTGAGTTTAAGTAGTTTGCTTTGGCTCTCTCTGCGCCCTCGCCCTTGTCGAACGGAAATGTTATCGCCGGAGCAAAGTACCATAATTTGTAGCCATAAATCTTTTAATCTAAACACCAAATAAAACACAATTTCGACCCCATACACAACAGGTTAGATGACTTAGATGGCTTAGATACTTATGGATGTCTATCCCAAGTGGGTTCCTCCATCTGTGGGCGTGGCTGTGGTTCTTGCTCTTGCAGCCTGGCCTCTGTCTCTGTCTCTGTCTCTGGCTAACCAGGTGTGGAAAAAGATGTTTTTGTATCCACCTAAATGGTGTTGAGAAGTTTTGGTCTATTGTTTGTGATTTTCGTGCTTCCAAATGGGCTTGGGTCAAGCATGGGACTAAGGAGAGAAAACGTTGACGTAAAAATACTAAAACTGCAAGCTATTTAGAATTAAACTCTCAGCTTCAGAATTTAAACCTTTCAAAAATGCATCATTGATTGATCGCTCTTTCAAATGAGAGCATTTTTTCTTGCCTCGTTTTTTGATTTTTTGAATTTTTTCGCACTTGCAATGAAACTTTCCACACACATCTAAAAAATCTCTTTCTAGTTTTGTTTAATTTGCAATTACTTGCAATTCATTTGACCTCGTGCTGGTCAACAGTCCAACAACTACAAAACTCAACCTTCAGCGCCTCTGAAAATTTCAATAGAGAAACGAAAGCCGCCCCACGCCTCTGACACGGACTCGGACTCGGCCACGGACTCGGACTCGGACTCGGAATTCGTGGTGCTAATCCAAAATTGCATGCCACTGAGAGCCAGCCAAAAATTTGGCGAGAGAGGAAAAAGGGAGAGACTCAGCTAACCATCAAATTAAATTCAAGAAAAAACGGAGCGATTAAAAAAGTTTTTAATTGTTGTATGTCGTGTCGAGATTGCGCCAGGCCAGCCACAATCAAAGTGCAGCCCCACTGCCACCACTAACAACAACAGCAACACGCATGCCATGCGAGAGAGGGTGCTGGTGAGGGAGGGGGGAATTCCACCTTGGACGGTCCGAACATTTTTGTGTTAAATGCGATTAATTGCGATATTATATTCTTATGTAATCGTAAACGTAATCATAGTCGTAAAAACGCTACACAAAATGTTATAGCTGGCCCCAAAATAAGGGGCAATGGGCGGTGGCTGGTGGCTGGTGGCAGGAGCTTGGTGGGTGGAGGGTGGAGCAGCAGGAGGTTGTGGTTGGATATCAAGAGTCACCAAAGTGCAGTGGAGCTTGCACCCTACCAAACACTCGCTGCTGGATTTATTTGTGTGCATCGAATGAGCTCCGGAATTGATCAATTTTGAGTGGTTTCAGATCTGTGCGAATGGTGGGGACATCAGAGAGGATATGATAGAGATTGAATAGTGGAAAGTAGAGAAGTTTCTTAGATTGCTTTTATTCATAATTTAACAACAAAAATCTGTAGTAATGCCAAGCAAAGGATTATCATTTCTGTCATAGATTGGAATCCCATTTGTCACTCTTAGTGTAAAGAAATACACTAAAATAAGCCACACAAAAGGGACTACTTATTCTATTCGTTCTTCGAAGTAGTTCCCACCAGTTATAGGGTACTTTCATGTCGGCATTATTATTATTAAAGCCAGGAAATAATCCACAAAAACTGTTCCACTTCCGCCTTTTATATATTTACTTTTTTTCTGTGCTTTTTTTGCTTTTTTAAATTTCTAATTTCATTTTAAGCTCAGCTCTTTGGCGATTTGGGTTGTTGTTGTTGCACTTGCCGCTGCCGCTGCCGCTGCTGTTGCATGGACATGCAACTCTGCTTTATGACTCATGACAACATGCAACACGACGTTCGAGGCCGGTCTTTTTTCGAGGCACACTCGCTGCTGATGGCCCAATCTCTGCTGCCGCCGCTTAATGCTTCTCTAACGAGCACAAGCCGAGCACAAGTGTGGGGTAAGGGCATACATAGAAGCGCTAGATAGAGCATAGAACAGTTAGTCATTTTGTCTCCCACTCAGGTGGCAGTTCGTTGACTCCACGCTGCTGTTGTCTGCCTCTGCCTCTGCCACTGCTACATGTAATTGCCACTAAAAATGTCAGGTGCTAAACGCTATCAGTCGACTAGAACCAGCCATTACATAGAAACAGCAACAGCAAAACACACACACAAATTATAATGACAATAAAAACAAATTTACAGATTTCCATTTAAAATGCACGAGACACACACACACACACACACACAGAAGGACAGACGGACAGTCGGGGTGGCAGTAGGGGGCAGCAGGGTAGATTGAGGATAGATTGAGGTAAATTAAGTGTAGGTACCAAAAATTAGTATCGCATTTTCTATCTCTGAACAAGGGGAGGAACAGCACCGAACAGCAGAGAAACGAGCTGAGCCGAGCCGAGCAACAAAATAAAGATAGACGCATTTTATGCCCCCTGGCCGTGGGTAGACGCGGCAGAGGAGAGGAGAGGAGGTGCCACAGACCCCATTTGATACACACGACTAACCTCAGTCTAGTTCAGAGCTCAGTCCAGCGCTCGGCTCGGCTCGGGCTCGGCTCTGAGCAGACCAACAGCAACACCAACGGCAGACCAACGGCAGACCGGAAGCGATGCTTATCGGGCTTATTCTCAGTCCACCAGTCCACGCTCCCATTTCCCGCTCCCTCTCGCTCTCCCTCTCCATCTCCAAGTTCCAGCGATCAGTTGCCCAAAGAGAACAGAGTTTCCCCGAGTGCCAACGACCATTTGGGATTTGGCAAAAGATAAAAACAAACAGCAACAGAAACAGAAACAGACAACTTTTCGAGTTTGTGTTCTATTTTGTTGTTCACTCAATCGAATTTGTGTGCTGATCCGATGTCACTATGCAACATAGAAGATACATTTCTATTTCCATATATCCATAGTTGAACCCACCTGATTTTAACCGATCCGTTTGTGGATTAGAATTTCGATGTATACTTCGCTAAATATACAAACTTAAGATAACTATTCCAGGAGGACTACAATTCTATAAGTATGCACTGGGGACATTGTAATTTTCTGTAACTTTTCATGGCATTTTCATTTAATTTTGCCCCTCTCCTGGCCCCTCTTGTGGGACAGTTTCTTAAATTTATTTGAATGCCCCTTTCCTGTGCTGGTGCTAAACAAACCGATTAAAATATTTAAATTTACTTTAGCCGGGTTCCATTTGCCGAGTGTCTCTGGGCTTTTGTTCAGGTTGCGCAGGCGCGCAGTCTGATAAATTGGACAATTTCGCTGCCACGGCTCTCTGCGGCGCGGCGGCATTAACATATAAAACAAAGTTGAAGAGCAAAAGGGTCACACAGCGAGAACGAGAGGGAGATAAACTGAAAGAGGGGTTGCTGAGAGAGAGAGAGAGAGCGAAGGAGAGGCAGAGACATGCTGACATGCTTGGCTGCTTGTTTAATTGTTCCTGTCGCGCGAATTTCGGTTCCTGGCCACAAAATAAAGAAAAACCACAATTCACCTTCCCTTCCATCCCTCTCCAGCCAGGCCTCTTGCCTGTCTGCCCCCTTTGCCCGGTTTTCGGCTTGCGTGTCATTCTCTGCTGGCGTCGACGCCAACGTTGGCAGCTGCCTGCAATTATTTAAATCATTAAACAGAACTTAACCAACTGTTAAAATATGAACTAAAATGCATTTAACTGTTTTCGAGCTGTTTTGTCAACAAAGAGCTGTCATCATCATTATCATCCTCATCATCATCATCATCATCATCATCTCTGTCGCGCTCACTAGAACCATCATGTACATGCCACCTATCCACGCCTCCTCCTGATCCAGCACCCCACTCTCCACTCTCCACTCACCACTCTCCACTCTCTACCCCATTCGAGCGTTTCCTGTCACTGATTTTCAACGTTTTCGTGTCGTTCGTTCTGTCAGCACTTTCAACGCAATTACCTGGCCACACTAAACACACTTCAACGCACCCACCCACACAGGCACACACACTCGCTTATACATAATTGTTATAATGACATTTTGAATGGCATTTCATGGGGTGCACAGGAAGTTCACCCTAAGAGACAGACACCCAGGCAATGTCGAGTGCCGTGCCTCGGGCATCGATCAAATTAAATATCACTGGCGCAAGGGTCCTCGTCCTTCTCCTCCTCACTCTGACTAAGCTGCACGACAATAAACCACTTGAAAGAGCGAATATTTTATAAAATATGACTGTTCGTATAGAAATCATAGCGTTGCTTGGATTTAAGGATTTATCAGCTCAAGATTAGTGCTCGTAGATGCCTGTCAGTAAATTATGAGAAACGACATAAAGTCTCGATATCGAATCGATCATTAGTTGTGAGTGAGTTAAGCAAGATCTCCTTCAGACAGACATCCACACAATACTTCTAAACGATTGCATTAGTTGTAGATGCCACCTGAAGAGTTGCACATCTGGGTGATTTTTTTCGTGGTGCACTCTGCGATAGAATCTTTCAAATTCTAGGCTAATGCTAAAACAATGAATGCCAGAGAAGCGGAGACGAGTATAAAATATATAAAGACATTCATCGGCAAATTGGATCCTTCTCCAGTGATGGATTCCGACTTCTACATGCTCCGTTTTGTTTGTTGGCAATTCTTGGCGATTTGTGGTTATCTTCACGGACTTGGATGGGAAGACAACTCTTCTTTTTCCAGTGAGGAGTCATCATTGAGGCCAGACAATTCAAATCGACTTATCCGTCCAGTACATGATCTTATCTGGTGGCACTATGGCACTCACGATTTCCTCAATATCGTAGCTCTGTGTCGCTGGTGACGTTTGGGCTGCAGTAAAGGGAAGTGTAGGTAACACCAGTAAACAAATTAATTTATCTCCAACTGAAAATCCAATTTAATTTGCCACCCCCACACGCCCTGCCCAGCACTGCTACATTTAAAGTACAAAGTTGCTTTCGAATGCATTTATTTGAAAAATATTTAAAATTCACAATTTACTTTGCTTTAATCAGTCAGAACTGAAAATATGACTATAGATGTACGTACTATGTACAAATGTATGTACATCTGAGCACAGTTAATGGTTGTTAGTGGCACGTTTGGTGTGATGAATTCATTTGAATATTCATACATACAAATGTACATGTGTACATGTAGTTTTGTTGTTCTTTGTAGCTTTCCAACTTGTGCACACCTAAAAGTGAATTTAAATAAATTTCACGCTTGGTTAATCCCGCCAGATACTCAGATACGCAGCGTACAGATACAGATACAGATACAGATACAGATACAGAGAGACAGATACAATTGCAATTATAATAATCATTTACATTTGACATTGGCTGCCTGACTGCCTGCCTGCCTGCCTGCCTGTCTCCGAGTACGTGAGGGCGCGGTGCTGGGTAATTTATCATTTGATATTTTTTATATATTTGATTTTGAGTTTTGGTACTTTGAACTTCTGACATTGCAGCCATAACCGCATTAGCGAGGGAATTGCATGCTAATGATCTTCAGCATCATTCAGGGGAATCGCCTAAAGGACTCCACGTGTACCTCCTGCATTTGCATAAAAAACGCATAAAACGCCAGACATCGCCATTGTAATTGCAATTTAACATTTTTTGTTGTTTCATTTGGCCAATCGAGCAGTCAACTGGAAGCCACTTCTGCGTCTTTGAGTCTGGGTGTCTCGCTCGTCCTCCCCTCGGCCTCACCCGCTGCCACACAATTGTGTGGCAATTAATTAGGACAACAAACAAGGCAGCGGACTGGGGGCAGGGGCCAGCCAGCCATCAGATTGCCAAGTAGACAATTGTTGAATTAACGTTAATTTACCACGGAACAGTCTCTTTTCGGGGGCCACAACCATCTCTGATTCGTTCCGTAATTGCTCTGGAGCTTGTTAAACGCGTTTTGTGGTCGCCATTATTACCTTCTAAACTACGCTTGTTTTTTGTTGTTTTGTGGAGTTTTTGGTGGTAGTAGCATCATTATAATTATATCAAATTTTGAAACCATTTAAAACGCATTAAATGCGCCACAAAAGGCAGCTCGATGCCAGCCAAGACATCGGTCAACCACAAAAAGTGAAATGTGTATGTACATATGGTATACATGGTTATATTTATTTATATATAGATACATACGTACGTACTCGTACTCTGGCAGAAAGGAGTCAGCACACAAAAGCAGATCCGTAATTGCGCTAGCTCTTCGAGTTCAATTATTTACGAGCTGCTTCAGAGGGTTAGGGGAAAGCAGTTGTTATGTATGTGACTCCCCATCCATCCCCTCTCAACCAAACTCTTTCGTGTCCATTCATAAGAGCTGTTAATCGATGATGAATGGTGACCCAGAAGGAGCTGTCATTGTCGGAGATGAAAGAACAGCAAAAAGAGCGCGGTGCGAATGTCATTTATTTTATGCCGTAACTCTTAAGCTTTCCAATTAACGCAAACGAATATTATTGTCGTTTCGGTATGAGTACGAACATTTACGTAATCCTTATATATATTCATGACGCTGATGTGCAGGTGTAAAAGCAACAACTTGTGCTGTGCAGGGAATCACAATAGATGTACAACAAATTGAATAAATATGGTCGAAAAATGTACTTAAAAATATATTAAAACAGTCAACAAATTGTATTTTACTCACTAAAAATTGTTACCACTAAAAGATAGTCTTAGAGCAGCTTGCCACCTTCAAAGCTGTAAGCCGGAAACGTTTGCCACTCAAGCAATTGCTACTGCCCATTGCCAGTGTCAGTCCCAGTCCCTTTGCCAGTCTCAGTCTCAGTCCCTATGCCTGTCGCTGTCCAAGATCCACCTCTCACTGCTGTGCCGCGGCAAACAAACAAAATGAAGAACAAAGAGACAAGAGCGTTAAAAAAAGCATTATTTAAAACCGGCAGAGGGATTGCTGATGAAAAGCCTTAAAACGTTTTCGTTTACGAGAGGAGTTGGCCAAACGATGTGTGGTACGTGCACAAGACCACCATTATAATGCATACAGATGCATGAAAAGACACGGATACGAATGCAGATACAGATACATGTACAGAGAGGGAGAAGGAGAGATTCTGTTTGGCAGCCATGATGGCCAATTACAATAACAATTGCGAAATATGCAAACGAAACGAAACGAATCGAGTTGGAATGAAACGATCGACGCTATAATTAGGCTAACAACTTCACTTTGTTGTTACTACTCGCAGTTGTTGTTGTTGCTGTTGTTGAAAATAAATGCATCTGCGTGATTGTGATTGGATTAAAAGCTGAAAACGAAACGAAGCAAAAGGAGTGGAAAGGCAAGGAAACGCGGCATCGAACCGATTTCAATCCCACATAGATCTTCAGCATTGCGATTGCTAATTTTTCGCGTTTATCTCATTATTCCACAGTTTTTGAGCATTTATCTGGTAAGGCTCGGGGGGTATATATGCGAATGGAGCCCTCTCCAGTTCCAGTAGCAGTGCCAGTCCCAGTCCCAGCCCCAGTCTCGGCCAGCGAATGCATCCAATTAGAGGAAAGATCAGCAAAATATCTCTTAGGGGAATGATCGTGCTAAACTTCATTAAATCTTTCTTGCTTTCCTCCTCTTTTCAATGGCAATCAACGCTGCGGTGCCTCTCCAAACCACTTCTATCCCCGCATTTCCACAGGTCAACTTGATTATTGGTTTGTAAAAACGTCTATCTGCTTTTTTGCCCCGTTCTTTTACGCTCCCTCCCTCTCTTTCGCGCACTCAAAATAAATTTATGCAAAAATCTTGAAAAATGGTTGGCTACTGTAAATGAGGGCCCCATCGAACAGCACTGCGACTTGGACTGGTACGGAGACTGAAACTTGAGCGGGGGGGTTCACCTTTTGCCTGTGGCGCATTTTCTCTCTCGGTGTCTTATTAGATTTCTTTTCTCCACTTTTTTTGGTTGCTCAATTAAAAATTTGACTAAATATTGGCTACTGGTTTCCACAGAATATCCATAAATGGAATGGAATTTCTTTCTATGCCTTTCTATGATAGATCTTGATAGATCTACGATAGAGCTTGAGGAATACATTTATTTCTTGCTCGATTATGAGCTTATTTAAATAATTATGAATTTCTTAGGCAAAGATCAATTGATTTTACAAATATCAGGTTATTCCTACCAACAGCTGCCCAGCTTGAGACGCACAAGCGAATGCGGCAAAAGAGAATACGCGAGAATTGCCGAAACAACATACATGCGTGTGCATGATGCGGTAACATCGGCAAATGGACTGCACAAGGAAGTTACCAACTTCTATTAAGTAATTTAATTAATTATTTAATATTATTAACAATATCTGATTTTACATTTGGTTCAGACTGCTTTTTATCTACCATAGAATCAAAGGATACGCATTATGATGATCTATACAAATTGTGGCAAATAATTGGTTGATGATCTCACTGATCGCACGGCCATTGGCCGATCCTTCCCACATTCCGCCCGACCAATCCATCTTCCCATTCACATAACACGATCGGCGTCCGTACATTTTCGCACCTTTACAATTACCGCGGAGAATAATAATAATGACAATAGGAGTGGAGAAATAAAAGCTTCACACAATTAACAATCCGCATCATTACGATAAGTTTTTGTGCGGTTCAGCTCAGTTCAGGTTTCCCAGAAGCGATCAATCAATGGGTTGATCCAGAGCCAGAGCCAGAGCCACCGCATCCCCAGCTCCTTGGGCTGCGTAAATGTTTCAACAAAAAAAAACTAACGAGGTGTTATAATTATAAAAGAGACACATAAACGTGTCCGCATGAAAGCGAATCGAAAACGTTAATCTGTTACAAGGGTTGATCCAGAGCAGACCGGACCTCTGGGCAGGCGCTTGTCATTAGAATATATTGTTCGGTCAAGATTTGTTGACTTTATTACTGGATGTGTCTAATAGCTGAGCGCGGTGTACCTGAGCATTCTGCCGTTTCATTGATGACTCTTCGATCTCGCTCGCTTGCTGGCAGTTTTATGAATGAAGGGACCCACCCGTCCCGACCGTTCATTGATCGTGGCCCAAACGTTTCAATTCGTTTCGACATTTTGCTGCGTAATTTGTGTTAAGTGGTTTCGGCCCACTTCAGATTGCTCTCTGATCCATCTCCCATCCTCAAACTTGGCTTCCGCATAGGTATTACTCGTTCGAGGCTCTCCACAAAATCCATCCATCTCGCTCTGTATATGTTTAATTTGGTTTATGGCTAGAAAATAAACAACAACGAGAACAGCAGCATCAGCCCCAGCAGCAGCAGAAGTGGGAGCCGTGAGGGAAGTTGAGGAAATTAAAATGCGGCAAACTGTGCATTTATCCCGTCATGCCACGCCCCCCCATGCTCCTCACCAAAGAGCCAAAGATCACTTTGATCTATGCCGTACGATTTTGTTTATTTTTGTTCATAATCGACCACCTTCGCCTTTGCCTGTGCCTTTGCCTGCTCCACCGCCAAATGATCAGCTCTTATTGGAGCTGAGCTCCCTCGATGCGGTTCCACCCAGCTCGGATCGGCTACCTCCTCTGATCGCCGGCTACCTTTTGATCAGGCGCGAAAATTGTGAGCCTACCACCGCAGTTGAAGACGGAGTTGAGGTTGAAGTTGAAGCTAAAATCGGAGGAAGAGTCACAGACAGAGTCCGGTAGTTGCTACCGACAATGACGAAGAATATTTTGCCACCGAACTTTGTACATATGTACAACGATTATCGCCGATCGCTCTCGCTGCTGATGATGATGACGCAGTTATTTGTGGATCGCTGCAACAGCCAGAGAAACATATACATAGCTTTAGCCCCTACACAATAGCCAATCGCCAAATGGTTGTGGATGGAAGTGAGAGCTGGGCAGATCAGCCAAAGATCACAGGACTGATCGCAGATGATGATGAGTTTCTTTGTTGTTCTCCACTTCATTTCAGTTCGCTTCGGTGCGGTGCGGTGCGGTGCGGTGCGGTGTGCTTCTGGTGGCAGAACAGTTCATTAGCTTAAATGGTAGCTGGAATGTGTGAAATCTAGTTTTGCGATAATCGATCATTTAGAGTTGAATAAATCGAAGAGCTGTGAGCAACCACATTCAGCTAGCTGCTGACAAACAGTCAAAAGTGGATGGACAGCAAGTGATGTGCCACTTAGAAATGATTCGATTCTTTGACTTTGATTGTTACCTGCTAAAAATGTTAAAGAGATTTTGTTAAGCTTTGGCTAACACCAAGAAATTCTAAGAATATTCCAAGCCATGTCTGAAGTAGAATAAAATATTTGCCGCCTAAGGAAAGTTGAAGCGGAGAAGAAAAATTAATTAGAAATGAATATTATGAGCATCTGAATATGTGACCACTTTATGAATCATTTAGATAGCTGCCTGACTGTAGCCTAGCCTGAAAAATGCAACACTCATGCTGCAATTTTGTGTATAAACCATTTAAAATTTTATCAAACTCTTTCATATCGATCAAAGTGTAGACGTGGGAGGAAATACAAATATTTAATAGACAGGTAGGTAGAGTACCTGTATGTAGATTAATGCTGAGTTGTGGTCTTAGCATAGCATTAACAGTGACTGACTGCATTGAGTGCAACATAACAGTTCTTTCACAGTTGGCCAGTGGACGGCCCTCGTCCACCCTTAGCAGACACCTTTCTGGAGGAAGCCACAGCCAACGTTTGCTGCGGTTGACTTTTGCCGTCTTTCTGCTCGAGAGTATGTATGTCAGTCTGCCTGCCTCCCACTCGCACTCGTACAGTCCGAGCCGGCAGCACTATAATTTTGCTACGCACAGTCCGCTGGGAGTCCGATTGCTGGGCGGGGAATCTTTTGCTCTGGGGTCTGGGCAGCTGGGGTAGCCACGCTTCACTGTGCCCATAAATTGCAGCGTTTTCGAAAAAAGTTTGCTTTATTTTCCAGTGAATTTTGTCCCCCGATTTTCTTCCATTGCAGTTTCCTCTACCCTCTCACTCTCACTCCCACTAGCACTCCCACTGGAAATCGCACGCCCCACGCTCCTGCACACACTGCAAGTCCCGCTCCTTGTGGCAACCAACCAACTCAGCTATCTAGCTGCCTACCTGCCTGTTCGGAGCGAAACGGAAACTGGCAATTTGCTAAAAAGAATGTGTGTGTGGAACCAACTCGAACCCGCACGCATCTCCCGAAGTGGATGCCACGGCCAGGGCCAGGGGTGTGGTGGCTCACAGGAAGGGGGCGGAAAATCGGTACATTGACATTATGCGTTTAGTTACGCACTAACATTTTGCCGACATTTATTGCACGCAATGCCTTTTGATGCCTAAACTGGACAATTTAGTGCGCCAGTCTCCGACCTCGACTCTCTCGCAGTGACTCTGACTCTGACTGTGACTCTGACTCTGTGACTCCGGCCTGGTCCTATTTTCGCTCCCACTCCGCTTTTAATGTAGTCATTTTGTACCGGGACTATCCCAAGCAATTTGCTAAATAAGCAGCTTAGGGTCGAACGCATACCATTCATCTCTCGCACATTCATTATGGTTGCAATGCGTCAGTGCGTTGGAGCCCACTCTGTGAGTGTCGTCGTTTATTCCAAACCACAGAAATTTCTATTATTTGCCACGGGTCGCTGGGATGTACACAAAATGAGGTGTAAGCTTCAAAGGCTAACCTTTAAGAACTAATAAAATATATTTAAACCAAGCAAAAATCAAAACCCTGCACACAAACCTTTGCCAGCATTCGATGACTTTACCGAATCAAAAAAAACACATTCATTCCACTCGAAATGGTAGCATTTTAAACTGATTAATTATGTTAAGAGGCTTCCTGTCTTGAGCAAAACATTTCAAATTTTCTATTGTATCTGCATATGCCTGTGCACAAGACTCTTTTTTTGTTTGTTATTTTAGCTGCTGGCAGTTTCAAAGTCAAACGTCAAACGCTGCCCGAAAGTCACGTCACGTTTTCACCTCAAACAGGACGGACGGGGACAATGGAGGCGGCCATTTGATCGGTCGATCAGGGGCCATTATAAAATCGTTAATAAACGCTTGTCAATTTCCAGTAAAGTGTACAAAAAACGTTTATAGTCATTAATAATAGCAATTTCATAATTTCGTATAGAAAACCAAGTGCTACTGCCCCTTCCCACTGCCACACAGCCACACAGCCAACCCTTTTGCCCGGGGCCCATAGAGATCTCGATTCATTTTGGGTCTCCATCTCGGTCTCCGTCTCGGTCTCAGTCTCAGTTTCGGTGTTGGTTTCGCTTCGTCGTTTGCCTTTCGTCTCTTGAGTGCGTCAAACAGTAGCTAACAATTTTTTAAAAGCTCATTTAAATATTTCAAGCCCAGTGGTTGAATACAAAAAAGTTATAGAAGGAGCAGCAGAATACACATAAATAAATAAATAAGCAAACGATAGATAATGATACACTGTCCACATCATATTTAAAGAGAAATCAATGTGGAATGCTCACAATGGAAATCGACTAGAGAGCCGCTCTAAACTTTTGCAGAGACTGTACTGAAACGATGAGCTGTTGGCAATTCCAACTAAAATGTGTCACAAAATATAATTGTAATTAAAAGATGTGAGCGTGAAATGTAGAATAAATTGTTATAAATGATGACTACAATTGTAAACATATTTTAAGTATTTTCTTGTGTTTCTTCTAGTAGCTTTTAAGCATATTCCAAGCCTACGATGCCAGCTACTTGGAGGAGATCATAGCTGGTCCTCTGTGTCTGTGTCTGTGTCTGTGCGTTGGCCATGAATTGCATCATTTCTCATTTACAAATCGGGCCAGAGCAGGCAAACCGTTTAACACCGTTGCCAGCCGAAAGGTCGAAGCCGAACAAAAAAACGGAGAATACTTCCAAACACTATTTGGATGGGTGAGAGAGAAAACTGAAATGGATCAATGAACCTGAGAGGCTCGAGGCGTTGCTGTCGGCAAAGAGCAAAGCCACAGAGAGGAATCCGAGTCGGAGGCGGCAGCAGCAGCAGCAGCGGCAGCGGCAGCAGCGGAGTGGGAGAAGGAGAAGGCGCGCATTTAAAAACCTTTTAAGTCGTCAGGCACGCCTACTTTTTAAGTCCCGCTGCTGCCCTGTACGCAGGCGCCACCCTGACGCCAGCCGGAAATGGCCAGAGAGAGAGAGAGAGAAAGAGAGAGATGAGACGAGACGAGAAGAGCCGGAAAATGTTTTCTTTTGACGCTTTGACTATTTAACTTCGGGTGTAAAATCCACAAAAAAAAGAGAAGAAAACCCAAACCCAAAACCGAAACCGAAACCCGAAGTCCGAGGCAGGAAAACACTCAAAATGCCGGGGGGAGAATAATGTCGGTGAGCTCCTTGACTAATTCGATTGCAATTAGTTGCATTGCCTCCAGGCAGGAGGCAGTAGGCAGTAGGCAGTAGGCAGTAGTCAGTTGGCAGGGGCCGTGGTGTCGTGGGTGCGGTGTGTCTTAGGCTCGTCGGTGACAGGATTTGGCCATAATCCAATTAAATGGCTGGCACTCGCCCAACTCTGCCTGCCCAGCTGCCAGCCTCCCTTCCTCCCCCCCTCTTCTGGCTACTCGCTTCCTGCTCGCACCTGTGCGGTCTCTGTGTTTTCTCTGTTTTTCTTCGTTTCAACATTTCTTTTTCGTCGTTTTTGGTGCGTTTCGTTTTCGTTTTTGGCAAGTCAAGCAGCGGCAACTTTTGATCGATCAGCCAATGATTTTGCATAAATTACGGAAAACGTAAACTTCATTCGGACCACAAAAGCCCCAAATGCCGACCAGAGAACATAAATATGAGTCCATAAAGACGACATGCCTAATAATCTCCCAGAGACCCAGAGACCATTGCGATGACAGCAGCGCGCAAGGAATGAGCGCCAGAACGAACTGCAAATGCACTTTCCTATGTTATAAAAATATTTTAGGGGATTTATTGAAATATTAATCCATTGTTTTAGATGTGTTTCTTTTAGCTCTTAGCTTGTACAAGTCTTGGATCTTTTTTTCGTTCTGTACTTTTAGCTGAATCAGTGCACTATTGATTGATTCACTTGATTTATTGATTCCGTTTTTATAATTGAAAATATTTGATTACATCTTCTGCCTTAATATATAAATATTATAGCATACAAAAATATATTAGAAAATAGTTATTTTAAGCCCTTCCATTTATTGAATTTTCCCCAAGCTAACCTACATGAAAATAGAGTTTCCCCCGGCTCATTCCCAAGTCGATTTATTCCGTATCATGGAACTCGATTCGATTCGCTGATGAAGCTGCCTGATGAAGTTGTTCAGCTCGGCGCAGAACGGTCGTAAAAGGCAGAGTTTATATTTTGGGTGGCAGCGGACAATGGTGGCGGCAGTGCGGCAGCTTTACGCTTTATTAATGCCACCCAGGCTGAGCAAAGCAAAGCAATGCAGAGCTAATAGATACATGAATACATACATACATACATACATACATACATAGATACATCGATATATTTATGCACAGTTATGGCTTCCAATTTCAATTATTTGCGTTACTAATTTGGGATTTCTTTTGCATGCGACAAAACCATTCAAACCAAATTAGCACTCAATTGTGAGTCATCAAGTGGGAAATGGGATGGAAGTCATCTCTCTCCTGCTCTTTCAGTTAACAAGCGGCTAAATGGCAGTGCAGATCTACAGCTTTTGTGGCCTTAATTACAATCTTTTGAATACATTTGGCGCTTAATCACGAGGCCGTGATCTCTGGAGCCGCGAGCCTCACCCGGCTCTCACATCAATTCCATTTAATTCACAACTCTTGGGTGATGTTTTTTTTTTACTTTTACGTATATTTGTATTTATTTTTTGGCCAGCTGAAAGGCATCTCTGGGCTGCAATCATCAATCAAAGAGTCTCTCTTTCGGTGCGGCCTCTTGACCGGCTTTCAGCACATTTATACGCGCTTCAGCGGATTGAAATTTCAACTGGCGACACACACAGAGAGACACAGATACAGCTACAGATATTTACAGGTATGCAATTCCCTTTTAGCAGTGCATAAATTCTTGACCAATGGCCACAATAGTTGCAGTTTTCCTTGCCGTTTTATTGCCAACAGTGCCAGACTCGCCGCCCGACATCGGCCCCCGACAGCGCCTTTTGCCACTCGCTTTTGTGGCTTCATCTGCTCCTTACGAGCATGTTCCTCCATCCCCGCCTGCTCCGACTTTGTCAAGTGCAAAATGTTGAAGATATGCGCAAACATACGAGTGTGTGTGGCACTTAAGTCCGGCACAACCACAAAACCGCACAATTTAATACCAAAGCAACAAAATTTAGCAGCCTGAAAAAAATTAACCAAAAAATGTGCAACTTAGTGCAAGATACTCGCACTGCCAGATTCTAGCTGCCCAAAGAGGCCAACACGATTGCGTATCTGTGTATCTTTTTTCGCACCCACAAGTGCAGAAAGAACTGGCTGCTTCTGAGGGTGGTTCGTCTCGGTCGGGGTTTCGGTTCCCTCAGCGAAATTCGATCGCACTCTGATGAGTGCCTTGAGGTTGCGTAGATATTGCTCCAGGGAGCGTCCGATCGAGATTGAAGCGAGATTATGTGCGCGTAAAACTGCATCAAAGTGTACATCAATACTTGGAGTTTAATATGAAATGTTATAACATTATTAATGGATTACTTGGGCATGTCTGACACTTAATTAAGAAGTTTTTATATCATTTTAATAGTATAAAATATCTACACATAAAGATTACAAATAAATCAATAATTTCGGACTTTTCAAGAATCTTTTTTCAACTTTAAAATGCTTTTTAGATTTACTTAATCGTTGAGATTAGTTTTACAAAATCCAAGGCACATGACATTGCTCATTTCTGTTCCTTATATCCAAGTTGTAGTCCAAAAATCGAACTATGATTCACAGCATACACCTTTTGCCGCTCAAAAGTTATATCCATCAAATAAAAAACGCAAATTTTGAGGCCTTTAACTGCCGACAAACTGCTTTGGACATAAACTGCTCTCTCCCTCTCCCTCTCTCTCTCTCTGCCACTCAGGCTCTGTCCCGTTGCTGTGTTCGGTGTCGTCGCCACAAAAACCGCACACCTCATCGGCAAACACCGTTGGACAGGAGTGGACTGGACTGCACGGAGCACCCTTGGACCGGGAAGCCTGGACAGTGGTGGGTAGAACTCCTCACGCAGAGAGAACAACCTGCTGGCGGTTGGTCAAGTTGGCCATTGGCTGAAGTGCCTCGACCCTGATCCTCCGCACTAAATTGGTAACTAAATACTTAAACTAATTTTAAGGTTTAACAAAGTCCAAGAAAAGTTGTCGCTGACAGGTGGGGCGTGGAGTGACGGGACGGGACGGGACGGGACGGGACGGGCGGCAAGTAATGACCGCAAGTAATCAACTGTCATGGTGTGTGTGTGTCTCAGGGTGTGTGTATGTCAGTGTGTGTGTGTGTTAGACAGTGTGGCAACGTGTGGGCCACTATGGGCCTCGCCACACCATACACATGCCTGTGGTCAGAGACTTCGAGACAGTTCTTTTTCTCCCACTTCCCCCCACTTCGTGCCCTTCTCCATTCTCAATTTCTGTGGGCTGACAGGGAGGAATGTTGTTCTGTGGTTCGGGGGGGTGAAACACTGAGTAGCTGCTAACAGTTATTTATTTTACATTGCCTACTAATTTCACGTACAAAACCTATTCCTAAGGTTTCGTTGGAAGAACGAAAAAACATGAAATCCAATAGGGCGGCCAAAAAAGCGCAGCGCAGCGTGAAAGTTGCACAAATTATTGGGGCAAAGTGGAGGTAGGCGGTGCAGAGGGAGTGGAAAGGGGCAGGTGGAGCGGGGAATAATCAGCAGCTGCGGGAGACTCTAGAAAAACAAAGCTAACAATGGCCAAAAGTTCCTTCTAATTGAATGCTAATAAAGATGGAATCTACATACAGAATGGTATGGAATATTTATATTTATTTATTTAAATATTCAACATTAATTCAATTAACGAGAGCTGCCAGTAGCACGTCTAATTTCCTACCATTACTCGATCCTCACGTATCCATAAAGAGCACAGAAAGTGAGTATTTTATTATCATTGATCCTTGCTCCACAGAAAATCTGTCCACGCATCTGTTTGTTTGCAGGAAAGCTTTTCCCGCCACTAAGATCAAATAAATGCCAAATAAAAAAGAAGCACTTGGCAGAGGCAAAGGTTATGCAGAGCAGTGAAATACATCAATGATCACTGATCACTGATAGCCTCACTCTGTGCGGCTCTTTGAATCCTTTTAAAATTGCTGATTTCCATAAATTGTGCATGAAAATCTGGAAAAAATGCACAGGAATCGCAAAATAAACATCAAGGAACTGCTTGGCTTTGCCAATGATGATGATCTCTCGCCCTCGCCATGCACTGACTGTGATCGGCCTGATTTATGAGGAGTCACTGCTTTGTGGTATAACCATCAGCAGAGGCAGAGACAGTGGCAGATACTCGCACTCGTATCTGTGCATACATCTGTGTGTGCGGCCTGCCCTGCTAATTATTCATCGGGTTCATCATATCGTGTGAACTCGGTTTGTAGGTTTTTGTTATAAGAGTATGCTATGCTGTGCTCGTGTTCGTGTTTGTTAGCTGCTCAGCTCTTTTTACCGCAAATGTCTAATGAAGTTGGCCCGCTTTGATTGAGTGGGAGCAATTAAGGCAGCTCTCCCGCAGCTCACGGGCCGCTCACGGGCAACAGGGTGGCAGGCAGGCAGACAGGCAGGCAGGCACTTGCATTAGATACAAACACAGATGCACAGATACACGTACTGACAGATACAGTTGCCTGGTTGCCGCGCATATTTCTCACTCATAATTAAGTCGTTTTGAGCGCGTTTAGAAATTGTTTTCGCTGCGTGTTTTGAGCTGAACTTCCCCAACCCCATACCCATCCCCATACCCATCCCCATCCCTCCCACAGCCACTCTTCGTTTTTCTAGCGCTTCTTGTTTATAAAAGGCAACAGCTAATTGCAACAGATTTTCCCAAGGAAGCCAAACTAAACTAAAACTGAATCCGAACCAAACCAAACCAAACCACTTGGCCGATCCCAGCCCCAGTCTCCATCGCCATCTCTGTCACAGTCCCAGGCGAAAGTCACGCCGAAGGGGAGGAAGGGAGGAAGGGAGGGAGGGGTGGGGTTCTGTCTAAGGCAATCTAAGGCAAATTGGGTTATTATGTGCATAGTTATGGGCACAATGCCGGCCGGCCGACCGACGCCTCCATTCATCGCATGCGACACTTAATTGTAATGAAGAATGCTGCAAAAAGTTGTTGGTTCCAACATTAGGGTCAGAAACTGGCACAAATCTCAGCAAAATGTATTTAATTACAGCAACAAAATATGATAATCAGACCTCCGCCTCACGCTGCATGCTAATTGAGAACAAGTGAGTGTCTGCTAAGCCTCTGATCAGAGCATAAATTATCACTGAGCTCCAATCACCATCCTTTTGCACTCCGTTTTCGGAGTCTCACTCAAATCTGTCCTTTTGTTGTTATAGAATAGAAGGACAGATCCTGGGGTTGGCAAGAGTAGATCACATTTTCATTCCTAAAATGTGCAATATGCAATCAAAAATATTCATTCAAAATTAAAATAAGAGTCGTATTCAGCTCCTTAAGTCTTATCATGCCATATCAGACGCAGAGCTAAACAGTCCTTGGCTCTTGTTGCACCTTGAAAGCCTTCGTCAGAGTCCAGTGTTCAGTGTCGTTGTCCAGTGTATAGTCAATAATAATTACACATGCGACGCGTATGCCATAATATTATTAAGCCTGGAGTAATTGGAGCTCTTTTGGCCGTGGTTATACGCAGGTATGTACGTATATTTTATTGTAGAAGATACAAAGATACAGATACGCAAACAACTGCATACATATGTAAGTATTATAATAAATATCTTTGGCAATTCGAGCGGTGTCGCTGGCGGCTTTTGTTGTTTGACATGAGATCAAAAGCGGAAATTTGTGTTGAAATTTCCATTTAATTTTCGTTGTCGATTCCGGACAAGGGGAAAGTGGAGATCCGATGTGAATATTTACGGGCTTTTGGCCAGCACAACAATTTTTGTTGGACTCTCCCAGAGCAGAGTCGCTGCTCGGTACGTAAATGAAAATCGGTTCAACGCATAAATTTTGTAAAGAGAATATTCTCGCACAGCGGCAGTCCGAAAGCGAAGCGTTTCGTGACCAAATATGCTAAACAGTGACAATTTCACAAATGCCCATTGTTGTGCCCCGACGCTGTGCGCTGTAATTATAACCGAGAGGTGGAGGTGGAGGCGGATTCGGATTCGGAGGAGAAGGCACTCGCACAGATACAGATACAAATACAAATACAAATGTATCTGCAGCAGAAGCTGGGGCTTTTGTGGCTGTAGATACAGTTTGCCAATTAATTTGTGAAAAGCGTACGGAAAAACAAAAGGAGAAGGAGAGGGAGACCTGCACCCCCACATTTATATACCACCTAGGAAAATAGATAGACAGAGAGAGAGAGAGAGAGAGCGAGAGAGGGGAATAAAACGTGGCGCACATGAATCTAATTGAGTTGGACGATTCCAAACTGAAACTCAATTATGTATGCACCCCAGGCACACCCCTCCGGCCACCCTCCTGCCTCCAGGTGCCTATCTATTGTTTTAATGCGACTCTTTATCTGCTTTAATTAGTTTTGCGCTACCTTAATTCCCTCGGATACCAGATCTCCCATTGTGATGCAGATGCTGCAAGCGCTTCCCTTTCCCGTTTCAGATCGTTCGCCCCCTGCCACTGGCTCCCTGCCCATGCCCCAGCCCCAGCCCCAGCCTCAGCCCCGTCCAGCATCATCATTTTCATTTTGATTTCGAAAGCAAATTAGACTGAAAATTATCATGTTACTCGCTCCTCGTACTATTTACTACACACACACAAAATTATTTCATTATACACGGACCGAAAATGACTTCCGTTTATATTCGACTTTTGTTTTAATTTTTTTGGACCGAAACGTGGTCCCAAAATGTATCTCCCCCCGCAGCCACTGCGGGCCGGAAATCTTGTAATCACCTTCGAAATCGGAAATATTTGTGTGTGTATGAGGAAGTGGAGAAACGAAGGGTTAATCGCATTTTGATGGCTCTATAAGGTTGACCCGCGTGAACCCGAACCCTGTGTGAAGCTGTAGTTCCGCTTCAATCTAACCTCTCCATATGAATGTGCCATGTATTTATCAAGGTTTACTTTAGTATTCCAACCCCATTGCAAAATTGACGAAATCCCACATGAATTGTTGCCAAAAAACGCTGAACTGGCCGCCGCCCCTCCCTGCCAAGCACTTAGCCAACAATTTTATTTTGAATGTTACTCTAATCTTCGATAAATCACACACACCCACACACACAAATAGTTGACTGTGCACATCCGCCCTGTTTTTTGTCCCTTCCTATCCTCCATTTACGAGTATCTGTATCTGTGGCACATCAATTGAATTTTAATGGAAATCGACGAGGAATAAAAGAGACTAAAATGCTGTAAAAAACAGAACCCAAGATAAAAATCAAAGAAGCTGAGCAAAGGGCCACGCAACAGCAGCAGCAGCAGCTGGAAGGAAAGCCAAGGAAAAACTGTTTTGGGGAAAAAGCCGGGGAAAATTGTACGTGAAATTAAAATGAAAATGGCAATGAGCAAACGTTTTTTACAAGTGCAACGGCTCGTGAATTTGTCTAAAGTGATGCCCCGTCTTTTATTTGGGCATGTCGGACATGTGGCATGGTTGTTAAATATTGCTTAAACTATTAAAATATTTCAGGATTAATTATGCTCAAACAACAATACGTTAAGTATTAAATTATTCTAAAATTTACAATGGTTTGTGAGCGTTTTTATTCGCTTTCCATTCATTTCCAATGAAAAGTAATGCTAGACATCGATCATTCTTCATAGTTTGCTCAATGCATAAGCCCAAAGCTATAGGGTTTGTATACCCCTTTGAAAAAAGCCCCATTTGGCTACAGGGTATGGCCAAAAAGCGTCTCGCTCGTTTCGTTTTTCGTTCATTTGCCAACGATTTTTTCCAGCCGCTCAGCGGCTACGTTCTGCTTCAATGCAGCCAAATTCTGTTACACACAGAATCCCCCCCAGCCAGCTCCCATGTACGAGTACCAGCCAATCGCCCAGCCCAGAGAGAGAGAGAGTCCCATCCCATCAGATGCCCATCCCATGCCCATCCCAGGCTAGTCATCAGCCATTGCCCAGCGTAACCAAAAAGCTAAAATGGCCAATTTTACAATTTCGAGTCTGTCGCCGCCTGTCGTCGATTCGTTGTTGTTGTTGTTGTTGTGCGCGACAATTTTTCTACACAAT
Organism: Drosophila subobscura; assembly: GCF_008121235.1. Taxonomy (NCBI): domain Eukaryota; kingdom Metazoa; phylum Arthropoda; class Insecta; order Diptera; family Drosophilidae; genus Drosophila; species Drosophila subobscura. The sequence goes on along the minus strand of NC_048530.1, from coordinate 15,272,347 downwards.
TCCGTTCCTTTTTTTGAGTAGAGGGACATAGGACTGGGCTGCGGCAACGCTTCACTGGCGACTGTGGCTGTTTTTTTTTGTTGCTGTTGTATTTTTTAATGTTTCTCTCTTTTTGCTGTTTTTAAATGGGCTTTTTATGCGCGGCAGATCAATAATATATATAAAAGATAGGGAACGAGTGGCTGTGGGCAGGGGCAAGGGGCAAGGGGCAGTCCTGGCTGGCTGGAGAGGAAGCGCGGACAGGATATGCGCGCCAAGCGGAAATGTGCACATTTATTTATCCTGTTTCGATTTGGATTTTATTTTGGTTTTGCGCTTTCCTTTCCTTGTTATTTTCGATTTCTTTTTTTGTTTGTTTGTTGTATTTTCCTTTATTTTTGAATGTTTTTGCTGTTGTTGCCTGTTCTGGCGACGCTAAACGCAATTTTCAAATGGTTTTCCCATGGGATAAAGGGATTCCGGGCAATGTTTAGTGGCATGTGACCAGCCCCACAACTCCGCATAGACACAGACACACACACACACACACACTGACAGGCAGACAAACACACACTCAGCCGTGTGCGGATGTATCCATGTCTGTATGTGGGCACCGACTCGATAGCTCAGCTTTGTGGGGCAGGACGCGCGCCGACTCCATGTTTAGGCAGGCACAAAAAATGCTGTAAAATATTTGAAAACGAGATTTTTCACGGCTGGTAGTTTGCATGTTCAGCACCGTTACTGCCACCAGCTACAACCGGAGACTGTTGGCATTTGCATAAAGGAATATCCCCCAGCTCGATATGCGGAGGCTCCACCATGCACCATTTCGGGGCGACTACTCCGCGTCTGTGTGTGTGTGTGTGTGTGTGTGCAGCTGTGTTTGAGTGTACGTTATGGTGGGGCACATGCAATTACGCGACTTCAAAATACAATCCAAATTGGAGGCAATGATACAAGGGTTTTTGAGAGTTCTCAATGCTTTGAATACAAATTTGAAACACAAATACAGTCATTGTATTTCCATAAACAGTTTGAAATTCTCAAATGCCGAAAATCTGCACATCAACTTTACATTTGAAAGTATGTAAATTATCCATAAAGGATGCTCCATCCTTCGGCTCAGTTCGTGCAGCAGCCACACAGTTGCGTTGTCCATTTTCCACCACTAATTGAGAGCAATCTGGCAGAACAATCTGCCACAGCTCGATGCCAGCTCGTGCCCTCCAGATGCAATTGTACATTTTGTTCATCGCCGGCTACTGGCCTTTAGTGGGGGGGTTCCGGAAGGCACTCCAGCGGTGCTCCAGCGACGATTAATGGAACGGAATGGAACGCTGCTGCTCCGCTACCCGCTGCCGTTTAAAAATTAATGATCAATGTAAAAGTTATTAATGAAGTGCGCCTGTGCGCCTCTGCCTCGCTGCCTCGCTGCCTCTCTCCACTGCAGCTCTCGTCATCAGCTTCGGGAGCAGATCGGCAGCTGCCGGCCTCTTGCGTTTGTTCTTATCGGAATATTTGAGCCAAATGTGGCTACTGTGCGTTACTCGTACCTCGTACCTCGTACTCCTGCTCGTCTTGGTCGGCCTTTGTGTGCAACGAACGATAGCATCTGGGTGCCCAGAACAGCGTCCAAGGACCGCCAACGCTGCGGCATGAAAAATGTTGCCATATATGAATGCATTTGGGGCAGGGTCTGAGTCAGAGCCAGAGCCAGGGCCCAGCCACCCTGAAGCTGCCACAGATCTATGATCAATCCAAATCAAAATGCAATTAGTTGGGCCAGTTGGGTGGCACTCAAAAGGAAAAGCCGCCAAGAGGCTCGAGTAAATGCAAAAGAATAAATTTGAGCAAAAACAATTAATATGAAAAGTTCTGGTGTGGTTTTTGTGTGGTTTCTGTTCTAGCTTCTTCCCAAGATCTATCACTCATGCATTTCGCTTATCAATTGATTTGCAGCAGCCGCCAAACTTGCATACAAAGTAAGTCTCAATTAATGTTAAAGGCAAACAATAAGCGGCTAAATATTTAACTCTTGCAACAGCATTGAGCCAGCTAGGGTACAGTTGTGCAAAACTTAATATGGCTGCTGCTGCCATCGATACGACTAGCATTTAAGATCAATTGTCTAGCCGCAGTAGCAGTGCCCGTCCCCGTTCCACTGCCCCTCGATCTGAACTGATCCGCTCACGGATCAGGCATTGAGTTACGCTGTGGGCCTGCGGGCCCAGGGCCTAGCCACAAAATCCTATAAATTATTGTACATTTGTTAATAGTAAATGTTTAAGCGCTTGATTACATAAAATGGCAATTCCGATTCCCAACCACAAAACTGGCAGCCAGCAAACGTGGCCAAAGTGTCTAATGAGCTGCGATCGATTGACGGTGTGCGATCATTATGAAAGACGAGCCCAACACCCCAACCCCAACCCCAACCCCAACCAGTTGCTTCAGGAAGCCGCAACAACAATTACAACAATGAAATTTGTTCGCCGAAGCTGCCGATGCATGTTGCAAGTAGCTGGGAACAATTTTGCGGCCTAAACTGTTAAGGTGAGGCAAGAACACTGCGGGAAAAAAGGGATTCACTTTTGAATGCATGGAAAATGTAAAGAGTTTCCTTTGAATATTTTTCTGCCAGTGCAGAATGGCAGAGGTTCACTTCAGGTTCACTCCAGTGTCCATTCGGTCTCCGTCTCCGTCTCGGTCTCGGTCTCGCTCTGGATGATTAATGCAAGGCAATCAGAGTCTTGACTACTGCAAAGCCGCCTCCAACTTCCCCAACTTCATCCAGCACCAGCTCCATGGCCCAGCTCCATTACAAATGAAGCCAGTTGACTTGTTTTGTTTGGCGACTGATGAATGCAGATAAAAGGAGCTCGTGGGCCCCGAGGCCATGGAATGCCTTTGAAGGCATGCGCCCTGCGGCCATCGTAGGACAAAATGCAACAATAAGCCCAAAAACCACTTGACGAGATACGAGAGAGTACGAGAGTATATACGTACGTATGTATATAGTCGTATTCGAACAGGCGGCAGTCGTGGCTCTGTGCATCGGATCAGTTCAGGGTCCGATCATTCAAGCAGTCCATCCAGCAGCAGCGGCAGTCCATCCGGCGGCGAGCTGACTGGCAGTGAAGTGAAGAAGTGAAGCAGCCGCTTCAGGTGATTGATGATGGAACTGGCTGTCCCTCGAGCTGGCTGTTTCGGCATCAAAGCGACAGAGTGGCCAAGTGTGGAAGGGGAAGCGCAAATTAAATTGAAATTAAATTAACGCATCGTCGCTGGTGTGGAGTCTGCTCTCCTCTCTCTCTCTCTCTCTCTCTCTCTCTGTCTCTCTGCACGGGACAATGCGATCAAAGTGTGAAATTAATATTTTGCGCTAATCAGGCGAGGCACGCGTTCTGCTGCCCTGCAGTCCCGATCCCGAGCCCAACTGTGGATCTCGCCCAGCGGGCGATTCACTGGCTCTAACACTCTTGGGCGGCATCAGCAGTCACCAGCTGGGCGGCAAACTCAACTCGGCTCTCGACTCTCGGCACGGCTCAGGTTCTGTTGATTCGAGCGGCTGCTTGATGGACATCTGGCATAGACATACCCTCTCCATCCCCGCACCCCTTTCCGCTGTTCCCTTTTTCCCATTTGATACTGGCATTGCACTTTTTGTGGTAATTTACATTGCGCCTTCAGATTTGAATCTGAATCTGAATCTGATCTTATCGCTGCGATTTTATCTACGAAAAACAAACCCAAAAAAGTGCACAAAAAACCATTCAGTTGAGATGACAGAGACCTGAAGGGCCGCAAGGGTAAATCCAGAGGGTTGCTTGGAGGGCTGGGGTGTGGCCCAGATTTGGTTTTCCGCGAGATTCTCTTTGGTAGCAAAATTTGTTGGTACGCCTTTTGAACAGTTTAACAGAAGCTATTGGGCTGTTGATTGACTGATCATTGGAATAAATAAATATTTCATTGCTTCATGGATCAGCCCTTGTACAGATTAATCAGCCCCGTTTGGGTTCAGTTTCAGTTCGGATCCAGCGAGAAATTCACTTGTAACTGAGCATGAAAACAGTTACTTAAATCCAAGTGCAAGTAATTATTCGGGAAGCAGTTTCATTGCTGAAAGCAACCAAAGTCGAAGCAGTTCAAGCAGTCAGCAACTGACGACTGCCGTAGCACTGCTTAAGATAAGTCGTTTGTCTTAACCCTTGTTTACTCTTGGATGCTTTTGGATACAGAACTAAAGCCGCATTCTTCCTTCTGCCGTGGCAGCTGTATCTCGGCTACCTATAGATCTAGAGCAGCCCCGTTTGTATGTGCCAATTGGCACTTGTGTGGATGCTGCACGCATGACACCTTGAGCAAGCAGTGCCTGCCCATAACCGATTCGCGAGTGAGGAGCTGGCTGAATGATTGCGAATGGCACTTGCTCAGCTTGTGGCATTGTTTGGGCTTTGTTCACACAATTAAATTCATTTAAGTGCTTCATTATGGGCATCATCTGTGCTGTGTGGCTGCTCCACTAAGTAAATCTCGTTTGCTAATTGTTGCACAAAGTTTCACCAAACAATCCAACAACAGACTCCGATCTCTCTCCGTCTCTCTCCGTTTCTCCCTGTCTACCATCCCCAGAGCAGCATCATGTTGGCCGCTTTTCCACTCCGAACAGTACATTAATTTGTTGTATAAGATGAGACTGCTGCTGCTGCTGCTGCTGCTGTTGTTTGCATTTTCAATTAGAGTCTCTCGAGCCGAGAGTCGCCTCTATCTACAGCGATCTTGTTCATAATTAATTTTTATCTGGCTGAGATCTGACCGCGATTGGACTTTTACAGTGGCAGGCGGGGGGCGGGAAAAAGCTCGGGGAAACGATGTCGGAACAGATGCCAAGACGAAGAGTAGTTCCCAAATCGGATTCCGATTGCCGATTCCAATTGCCAATGCCGATGCCCCACCATCAATTTTGGGCATTTAATTTTCGAATAAATTCCTTATCGTAGTCGAGTAATCGGCGGACCGGGACCGGGACTGGGACCAGTGACCAAGGACTGGGAACCCCAAACATGTTCGACCAATTTAATTTTCGTTAAGTTTTCTCATAAAAATGATCGAAAAATATCCCAAAATTACAGTCTTGCTAACATCAAACTATGGCCCAGTGCCAGTGCCAGTGCCAGTCGCAGTCCCATTCCCGAGCCTGGGTCCGTTCCGAGATCGTTCTGTCGAATGTCCATTCAATTCGGAGCTCCATGCCCGCCTCGGACGTTGAATGATGGCCAGTTGCGTTTGATTGTTTGATTGATTACCGAGTGGAATGGCTGGCAAAGGCATTTAATTTGCAACATTACAACCGATAATCAATACAATGAAGAAATATTGCAGCCAGTCCTCTCTCCCTCTCTCCCTTCTCTACGGTCCTCGGCATCCTTCCAGCCCCGCTGCGACCCGGCAACATTTCAAAATTGTTGCATTTGCAACGTTGATGGCCGAAACGTGATTTCTATGTTTCCCATTCCCAGTCGCCCAGTCGCCCCAGTCGCCGCTGACGAGCAGTTGGCAGTTGGCCACGTTAGCAGTGCCATTCGACATTCGACATCGGCAGCGACGAAAACGATCTGGCTTATAGCAGGTTTAGCTTTTATAGGGGCTGCGCTGTCCATCGCTGCTGAGTCGGCCATAACGATCAGCGTACACGCTGCGGATTTATATTTATTTTATTTTATTTCATTTTATGCCAGAGGACACTGCAAGTGGACTCTGCAGTCAACCAACTTAACGAAGTCAACATCCTGGCTGGCCGCTATATTCCCGTATATTATATTATGGCAATAAGGCATCTACAAAAATGAAATCAGCAATTTTTGAAAGCTTTGTGTGGCTCCCAAACCGAAACACCAAAAAAATGGTGTATATTTCTTGGTTTTGATTTCGTTTTGCTGTCCTCATTGTCTCGTCCCTCCTGCCCATTCCCTTATTTCTCTAAATTGCAATTTGTGCAAATTATATGGCAGGGAAAAGGCTACAAATGCTGCAAAAAGAGAATGCTGCCGGGGCAGCGGTGGGGGAGTGCTGGACTGTGCTGGGGACGTGCAACAGAAATGCATTTCATTTTGCCATTGTCGATTGTCGACGCGGCCAATTCGCCTCCAAAAACAATTGGTTCGTCGCTCAAAATTATAGGCAAAGGCACAAACCAAAAATGTCTGCAAAACGTGGGCCAAAGTGCCTGAGGTCCGACTCCGACTCCAACTTCGACTTCAATGCCGGTCGCAAGCAGCGATCCCAGTGATCGGTCGTTCGATCAGCCATTACTCCGCAGGCGGATGGAACCGGAGAGACGTCGGACGAGCGGGCGGGTGGATGGGCGGACGGGTGGTAGGTGATGATGGTGGATCGCCCGGATCCAGCTGCGAGCCAACTGCAATTGCCAATTGGCGATTTGAGGCCAAAACGTTGGACGACCATAATGCGATTGGTGCATTTACTTCGTGGCCCCACTCCAGTCGTAGTCTTCAGACCGCCTCCTCCACCTCCTCCTCGACCTCCTCCTCATCCTCATCCTTCTCCTCTTGCCAGGTCACGCTTTGTTCACGAGGCAGCCATTTTGGAAATGCCAGCGGCGGCAGCTGCAGATTGAGCATGGAAATGAAGCGGCAAGGAGCGCTCGGTGGACAGGGAAATGGAGCTACGGATATGGCTGGCCATAAAATTAACAATTTCCGCGCATTTACAAAAAGAAGAGAGAAAAAAGGAGCAGGAAAATACAAAGAAGGAGTCTGTCGACGGAGCAGCCCCAAACCAACCCACAAAAAAAATACCAAGAGCTGACAATAAATACGCTAACGTTTAAAGTAAATTGTCTGTGAACTCTGTGTGGCATACAGTGAAGCGTAGGCTGGAAAGGACCGGTACTGGTCTCTGGGCTATAAACAGGAAAACTCCTAGAAAATTCTGGTAAAAGGAACAACGATTTTTCAACTCCTAGCAATTATAGATTGATTAATTTTTAATGCAAAAAATTAAGTTTTCGTTGTCTGAGAAATGTATTTAGAATAAAATTGCTTGTTGGTGCTGTTGCGACTGTTTTCACATCGCATGTGGGCCTCACTGTACAGCATCCACGCTGCTTGCTGCTCACTGTACAACGTTTTTGGCTGTGTGCGTTCGGCGGTTATGTGTGCCAAAAAGAAAAATGTGCCAAAACTTCTGCCCGGCTAAGGCAAAAATATCAATTTCCCGTTGGCGACATTTTGTGCACCATAAAAGGAGAAGAGGCAGAGAGAGAGAGAGAGAGCAGGATATACGCGCATCCAGAGAGAGAGCGAGAGAGAAGGCAGAATATAAATTGTTTAGCATTGAAATGGCAGTAAATTGTATGTGAAAGAAGGCTAAAAGCTCAGCGCGCACCCAGCAAACAGACGACGAGACGGCAAGAGGCAGCTAGACAGAGAGAGAGAGAGAGAGAGAGAGAGAGAGAGAGCGAAAGAGAGACTAGAGACTGGAGATGGGAGAGGCAGGAGCGAGGGTAAGCATTAGAAAAAAGGGCGCAGCAAACGGGCGGAGACCGGGGGAGACGAGACAGTCAAAGCCTTGGCCAAATGCCGGAAACGTGCGCTAAAGCGAGATGGCGCTCTCATTGTAAGCGCGTGTGAAGGAGACGGGGGTGGAGGGGGCTATACACATGGCTCTACAATATAAATATGTGTGCGCTGTGGTGTGGGGTGTGTGCCCCGGTGGGTGGTGGGTCTGCTTTGACTGGTCTCTGTGCGTGCGTGAAACTTGCGAGTCTCTTGTGCTGCTCTGACGTCAGATGCCTCAGACGCCGCCTCACAGTGAGAGCCAAATTGTCAGCAAACTCTTGGCAGGCACCATGCACATTAACATATTTAGATACTGGTTCTTCTCGAACTGAGAATGTCTCGCACTCGTAAGTGTTATTTTTCTGCGCTAGAAATTCGGAATAATAAACGTAAATGACAGAAGAGAGAAATTTGGAAACAAATTGCCAAATGTCTCTCTCTCCTTCTCCATCTTTTATTTCGATGCCTGTCTCGCTTTTGCCACACTCTGCGCTCTGTGCCACTTCCTTTTCCAGGCAAATAAAACTTAATCAGCGGCACTTTGTGCAATTTATATGTTAATATCATTTGCCTTTGTTGTCAAATTTGGCTTATCATTCGCCGTTCGTAATTGGCCCCCGGGCCAGGGGGCAACGAGCATAGGGTAGAAGGATATGTAGCAGAAGACGTGTATGGGGGTATGTTTGTGTGTGTGTGTGTGTGTGGCAGTCATCCAAATTTGATGAGCTAGAAGACTATGATGCGACAAAGTTGCGACAAATTAAGTTAGCTGGAATTCAATTAAAAGCAAAAAGGAAACGAAAAAGGAACAACGAACATTCGAAAAGGAACAAAAGCTGAGACACACCCGGTACACAGAACGAATAGGCGAAGAGCGGAACAGCAAGGGCCATGGGAAACGCTTTGAAGTCTTGTGCTACATCCTACATGGTTTCATTTAATGATGATTTTCAGGTGTACATTTGAGGGAAGTGGCATCACCTTTACATATGTACATAAATAAGTACTCTATAATCATTCAATTGGGTATTTGTCTTGTGTGCTTAAAGCATTAACAATCCTCGTACTCCGATCTTCTCTTGCCCCTTCTGCTTCCCACCAAAGTGTCATATTTTTCCCACACATGAAACCAAACCAAATCAAATGCAATGAGCCATAGTTAATTGCACACTAAGCCAAGAAAAGTATGTACAAAATATACAAAACAACGAGGAGGAACGTTGTGAGACGCGTCTTAAGCCGCGTCACAACTCTTATACCCGGTACTCAGTACTACATCTGCACCTTAGCGGTTATTTGTCAAATTTTACATTTTCTCTTCATCTGTCATCTACATCAACAACACTACTCACGCCAACACGCTCCTTTAGCTCGCCACCCTCCCCTAGAGACACACACTGCAGAGTCAGGGCAGAGGCAGCGGCAGAGTCGTGGCAGAAGATGAGTCAGAGACGTGTCAGGGGAAGAGGCCTCTGCCACTGCGCGAAGCAGAGTGTGAATGAGAGAATGTGTAAAAGCAACAAAAGCTGCTGGACAGGGTGGGTTTAGCCACTGCAACTTAATTTCTTCATTGTGGCCATAATAATGATCCAATCGGATCCCAATTTGGTGATCAGATAGATATGGTCATTCCCTACGGAATGGCGTTTTTAGTTTTCTTTTATCTTTAAAATTGTAGATTTGGGAGGTTTTCGCCCTTTTGCGGGGGCGGAAGAGGGCGTGGCTCATTTTTGAAATACACTTGTAACAGTGTGAGCATACAGAAGTCTGGATGCAAAATTTGGTGGCTCTAGCTTTTATGGTCTCTGAGATCCAGGCGCTCAACAAGACGGACGGACAGACGGACAGACGGACAGACAGACATGGCTCAATCGACTCGGCTATTGATGCTGATCAAGAATATATATACTTTATGGGGTCGGAGACGTTTCCTTCTGTGCGTTACATACAACCGTTATGTGCACAAATACAATATACCCTATTTACTCTTCGAGTACCGGGTATAAATACAATAAATAAATATAATGGCCAAAGGCAGTGCGAGGCGAAAGTTAAGCGGAAGTTGCGTATGCGCCGTGTGGGACGAATGGGAATAGTCGAGTCGTGTGTCTGGTGGCAAAGGGATATAAATACTGATGACGAGAGACCTTGGACTGTGAGACAGAGAGCCCGGACAAGGGCCAGTAGGTTGAGAACGTGCGGGGCATAAAATGTCACACAAGCAACAAACACACAAACACACACACCCACACGCACACACATACACGTGGCAGGAAGTCAAGTGGTTGGCCATAATACGGCTGACACTCATAAATCTAAACAAATGCCAAGGCAAATAAGAGCCCATGGCCCACGGAGAGAGTGCGAGGGGAGGGAATGCGTTTGCATATGCGTCGTCCATGACTAATTTGCATTATGATACGGCCGGGGCACGGGGCAGGCGAGAGAGAGAGAGAGATTTCCTGCAGAAAGTGGCTGGGGGAATTAGGAGAGCGGAGCAGCAGGAGCTATAATCTGCCTCAAATCGTTTTTATTGTTCGCACTTAAGTTGCGTAAAATAAAAATCATGTTTCTAACGCCAAGCTCCAGCTCCAGCTCCCCCATGTCGCACTCCCAGTCTCAGTCCCAGTCCTAGTCCCAGTCCCAACCCCAAATCCCAAGAAAGCTCTCTGTGTGGCATGTGAGGAATGGTCGGTCGTCTGGTGCCTGGTGCCTGGCCTGGTCTGGTGGCTTCTTCTGCCGTTCTAAGCTCCATTTGGCTTGAATGCCATAATTTTTATGTGAAAGCATCACGCATCGGTCGCCCTCCCTCCTCCCCATGTGTGGAGCTCTATCAGACTTAGTTTCCCTTTGTTTGGCCCCGACAAAATCTGTCGAGTCGAGTTGAGATTTTCTTTAGGGGTACGAGTAAAGCACACTTTATGGCCATGTATGTATGTTTGTTTCCTTTTCTCCTTTTTTTTGTGTGTTCCTTTTCGGGCACAAAGTATTTTTATAGCTCAATTAGCATATGCAAGGAAGAGCAAGGGGGGGTTGCTTGGTCCCTGTTGGGCTTGGGGCTCCACCCTCGAGTATAAAATCCTGGCTTACGGGCAACCCTTTTACCAAAGCCACACAAATTCTGGCAGTCAATTAATCAAAAGGGGTCACATTTCGGACAACAAAATCACTTGCTGGCCCGCCGGCCAAGGGCTTTGTCCTGCTGGGTCAGGGGCTGTGGGTCAGCTAAATAATAGTAGGTTAGAATATAATTATTATTTAATTCAAATTTCTTTATTAGCAGCGAGAGGCAAAACCCATCGCAAGGTGTAAACTGTTGGCCATTCGGGTGGAATGTGGAATGTGCTTTCGCGACGGAGTTCTCACGATCACAGTAGACATTTGGGTACCCCTCTCTAAGCTCTGAAAGCTGCTTTGTGTGGCCGATTTCGAGTGGTGCACCAAATGCTGGGAACAGCTCTTGTGCCACATGACTCACCTCACTTGTCCGGGGGCATGCGTGAGTGGATGTTTGCATTGCCTACATTTGTGCGCAATTAGAAATTAATTTCAGTTCGAGTCCGTGGCAAATGTTGCCCTGCCACGGCCGCCGCGTGCTGAAAGAGTGGGTTAAATGACTTTAATCACTTCCCAGGGCAGCCACCGCCACCCTGCAAGAGCAGAGCCAACGTTCAGCTGAGTCCTTGCCAAGCCACCACCACCAAGATTCAAGTCAAGTGGCCCATTGGTCTGCTTGTTGTTCCTGTTGTTCGAGCACTGCCTGGGCATGGGCTTGGGCATGGGTCTCTGGATGATTTATGCTCGGCAATGGCAACAATAACAAATCAACGACAAGCGACGGCGACGCCAACGTCAGAGAAAAAGTACAAACGGAAACAAAATACCGTTGGAAAGCACTTAAGGACCTTTTCATTAAGTGCCCACCCGAGAAGGGGAAAAGCGAACAGCGAACCGCCAACCGTCAGCCGCCAGCCGGGAACATGAAGGTTGAACGTTGAACGTTGAACGCTGAACGTTGGCGTAAAATTTACTTTGAGGCTGATTTGACATGTTCACAGGCAAATTAGTGTCGCCCTGGTTGGCGGCACATTAATTTCAACGCCCTGTAACCCCCCCGCCAGTAGTCGGTAGCCAGTAGCCAGTGGCACGGCCGTTGCCCATTGAGGGACTCTGCCTAAAAATGTTATTTAGCGCATGTTTTAGCGTTATTTATTAAAGCGAAATTATTGTTAATGAGGTGAAGTCTCGACTCGACTGGACTGGACTGGACTCGCCTCGAATCGACTTCAGGCACCTTCCGACGCCTTTTCGACGTCCCAACAACAAGAACAAGCAACTAATTGCGTGAATTTGCCTGCGGGCTGCTTGGAAAGCATTTCTCTTATCGCTCGTTTAAACGAAGGCATTTGATTTTGGTGCCGATAGTGCCACAAAATGATTTAAGCGAATGCCTTCAACACGGCCACACAAAAGCTACCCAAAAAAAAAACAATAATCACAAACTAGGGCTAGTCGCGGGTCCTGATTCCCCTCTGGTGGTGGCTGGCCACGAGGGTTCGTGGTATAACTTATGCTAAAAACTGGAACAAAAGGAAACAAACTCATTTAAGATATTTTTGAGGTACTTGGGCCGCAGATTTGTAACATTTCCAGTCAGATAATTTGGTATAAAGAGAGAGAGCGTGAAGTGGACGTTGGGTGCGTGCTCCGATGGCAGTTGCTTTTTATTTTGATTTTTACACATAGTAATATTATCGGATATTATACGGACATCCATCTCTGAGTACCAAAGATGCTCAATGGAAAATAAATTTGGATTTTCTCTACCATTTTCCTCTTCGAGTCTTTTGTTTGGCCCGAAATTGCGTGCTTGTTAAGCGAAGCTTCCCACCAACTCGGCACGCCCACATAAAAACATATACACACGAGTTGTATCCGCAGAAGGAAGATCATTTCCGTGCCCAAAGACAATGGAAGCGAGCAACATACATACGTGGAGATGGAGGCAGATAGATCTCTCCTCCATCCGAACCACACACGGCGCCAAAAATGTAATGTAATAAAGAGTGAGAAATTGTTTTGGCAATTAAAAAACTGCCGGCGAACAAGCAGGAAGATGAGAGGCCTCAATAGCCATGGCAAAAACGAACAGCAACAGAAACGTATAATAACGAGTGAACAAAAAATTGCCGCATCATTTGAAATTCATTAGTTGAATGATGGACGGATAGAGGGATGCCGATGCTGATGCCGATGCCGATGCCGAGGCGTGATGGCTTCCTTGGCTCGGTTTTGGTTTGATTTCTTTGCTGCTTTGGCTGTGTGTGCACAGTTAAGGTAGGGCATACATACATCTGTGCATATGTATGTACATAAATTCACAGCCTCGCGTGCATGACAGTTGCTCGTCAACGGCGAAAGAGATGGCTGTTGGACTGCCCTGGGAGAGGCGGGGAGAGATGGGGCAAAGGAGTTCTGGCATCGTCAATCATGGACAGCGAAATGTGTCAACAAACGTCAAACAACAGCGACGGCCACAACTCACTCAAACTCAACATCCAAGTGCCATCCAAAAATCCAGATTATTTCAGGCCGAACAGAGTCCAGTGATGCTACCCTACAGCAGCAGCCCGCAGCTTCATCAACTGTCACAGGACATCGTGTACAGGATCTGCTCTTCACACAAACACAAAATTTGACTGATGATCTGGCAATGATTTGTCACATTTGCCCCCCAGCACACAATTGTAACTACATATGAAGCATATAACGGGAGTAGGGAACGGTCTGTGGCAGGGTCAGGCCAAGTGTAAGGGGAACATTTAATTGTGAATGCTTTTCCCTAGATAATTGTGCAATAATGTAGATCAAATATTAAAAAAATGTACCTTAATGATGCGTAATGCTCATCATTCGTTTCACGCCCATATAACGAAGTAAAGGCCAAAAAAACAGAAGATTCAGCCTGCATACAAATAAATCTGTCTGAGTGACAAGCCAAATGTCTGGCTCTAGAGAGTATTTCTAGTAGCTGCAACTGCAACTGCAACGCAACATAAAGCTAACAGAAATATTTACACATTTTCGTTCGTGTTCTTATCGCTATGGGAAAACATTTAGTTCGTGTTGCCTTTTGGTTGTGGCTCATTTTCGTTTTCGTATCTACTTGCCAGTCGTTTTCCGGCTGACCCATGACCGCATGGCTGGAAAAGCCGAACCGCAAAACACAAAACGAAACGAAACGATACAATTTTTAATGCGTTTCATGCGTGCGCGCAATTCCGAGCGACTAAAAATGCTAATCAGACAAATTAAATGCCACGCAGAGGTCCCTTCAAGGTCCACTCAACGTCGGGTTGGTTTCCAGCGATATCTGGTCTTTTAGGTTCAGCTTTCAGAGCACCAAGTAGTGTCGAGTGGTGCTACAAAACTGCATTCGCTGTGCAACTACAGGAGTACAAAGAGGCATACAAATAGCTTAGGTATTTTATAACCCACCGAAAACAGAATCTATGAAGAGACATTGTACATATTTATGTCCCTGGCAGTTCGGTTCTTAGCTTGATGTTCCCCTTGATAAAGTCTTGCACTGGGGATGGAGGCCTCTCTGCTAAGTTTTCTGTATATTTGTAATATTGAAGACAACGATCATGCCCAACCGGAGTTCTGTGTGGTCCGTTGGTTGTTTGTTGCTCTGTTGCTCATTGCGTGTCTCCTGCCCCACCATTCCGAATTCGGCTCTCCTGTGCGTGTTATAGTTTTTTACGCCAATTGCAAAATATGGAAGCAAAGTAACGCCAACTATGTAATGGGCGGGCATTGGCGTCTGTGGTGTACATACACAGGTGCGTGGTGAGATTAGCTTTTGCATGACCAGCAAACCGTTTTTTCTTGTTGTGTGCCGTTGCCATTTCTGCCACTGGTGCCACTGCCACTGCCACCGCCGTGTGGTGTGTGAACTATTTTATGTGAATTTGATTGCGAGCGTTTATGGCGGAAAACGCAAAAGAACCGCAAAACAAAGCACAACAGCAAATTAAATGAAAAGGGAAGGTGGTGGTGGTGGTGGGCACAAAACTTTGGTGGTTTTTTTTTTGCTTTTCTTCCGACTGCAGTCTCCGACCTGTTCCTCCTCTCCTCCACTGAATTAATCATAATTATGCAAATTCCCTCCCTTGGGGGAGGCTCAGGCCAGTCCCCGATCTGCGAGGAGGTGTGCGTGCGTGTGTGTGTGGGCTGGCTGTTGGTTTGTTTGCACAATTTTCCACCTTTTATAGTACAGTTAATTTTCGTGCTCGTTTGGTGGGTCGTGGCTTCTGTAGCTTGCCATACCCACGGAGCGAGGGCATCCTCAATTTGACAATGGACTTGTAACATGCTTGGAAAAATATTTACAATAATGCATTAATATTGTTCCCAATCTTGAGTGCTCTGAAATGTGACAATTTACACTCTCGCAATGTAACGATTTCAGGGCTTTTTCCTGTGGGTGTAACGGTAAATTTAGACACCAAGACATTCCACCGCCGCTCTCATCCACTCTCGTTCATGCAGGTCCCATGCCAGCGCTGGCACACTCTCGCGGCCAGCTCTGACACAGCGCTGCGCTCTCTTGATAACGGCACCAGCTCTGCACCTCCGACGCATGCAAGCAGTTCCAGGTACCGCTGATCTCTCTCTCTCTCTCTCTCTCCCGATTTCCGTAAGTGTGGCTTAACTGTAAAGCTGATTCTGCACGTACAGATGCAGTCTCTGCCCTTTCGGTAGGGTTTCTGCCGCTTAACTTCAAGGGTATGCCCAATTCGGCACTCTGAAGTACTTCCCCTTTGCATAATGCCGTCCGCTGTGGGAAGGGAAATCATCTCACAAAACCGGCGCAATGGAGGAATCGGTGAATATGGTGCAAATAATTCTCTACCGCTTTGCAAACTCTCCAGCACTTTGGAACGCATTTCTATTCAATTTATTCAAGTCGTGATTAGCGCCGACTTCGCAGTCGCTTGCTTTATTTGTTAGTTTAACTGCTTTGTCAGACGATTGGAGGCGATTAAGAAAGGTGGCGCGGGAGGAATGCCAGCCAAGTGCGGCCAACGAATGCGTGAAATGCGTTTGGCGGGGCAGGGCGGACAACCAGTTGGGGGTATTCGAGAAGTGAAGACAGCCTTTCCTCCACTGCATTCCGATGTTATGTGAAATTATGTACTCAAACAGTTAATAGACACACACGCAAACGTCGAGTAGGCCTCTCAACGAGTTTCTTAGATTATGTTCTAGCAAATTCTCTGTCTTGTTGACTCTGTCACTTGCCAGATCACCTGGTAGACTTGTTACAGTTCCATTATATGGAAGAAGGAGGTTTAGATTTATACATATATGCAGCTTTTTTGGAACTCACAGAGAAATTAAATCAAGATTTTAGGCGGTCCGTCCTCATCACTGCTATTTTTGTGTTTGTGTTTATGTATTTCCTTATGTAGATTTGTCATATTGGTAAAGTAGAGCTAGGCATGTACATATGTATGTACATATGTTTGTATGTATGTACATCCTCAAGTTGGAGAGATCTCGCAAGTCCCGCGATAAACTAGCCAGATCAACCCTTATCTGCCAATATTCCAAACGTTACGCTAGTGCTCGCTCAATAAAAAACAATTCGCAAACGCTTCTGCTTTAAAGAACGGCAATCCTCGTAGACTTCTGCATTTAATTCTCCAATATTAACAACGAGGCAACGTAAACAACGCGCTAAATGCCTTTTCTTAGTAATTAGGGATGGGATTGTGCTGCCAGTGATGTGCAAATTCAGTGATTTGATGCTGCCATACATTTCAATACTATTGTAAGCATATCACCAGGTACATACAATACTAGTCGATTAAAAACCGCATTAGGGATACGCTGTTTACATATGAATTAGATTATGATAAATGCTAATTTAGACCGCTTGAGTTGCTTGCTTGGATTGTGAATTTTTAAGTAAATTAATTGGTAAACAAAAAACAGCTGACTGCACTAGAGTGTAGCCGTAGGGCATGTCCACCCGACGCATGGTCACACTCTGCCGTTAGCAAAATAACTGAACATTTCGAGAGCCAAAAATGTTTACTATCTGTGGCAGCAGTGTTTTTTTTTGGTGTTTGTAAATCATATTGAAAACAAGCTCACTAAAAATAATGACAATTAATTCTCTGCACATTAATATTTCCAAAACAAAGTGTTTCCACTGGAACTATCTGTGAACCACAATTATAAATTATGAAAAGACAAGAAAAAAATAGTAAGCTTAAAACCATTAACGTTTATTTGAGACCACCCTCAAACCTTGATCAGTAATAAGTAATTGCGGCAAACAAATTGTATATGTAAATATGTATATGGCTATAATAACAATCCAATCTAATCCCACATCGGTGATCTGTTATCGGTCCAATTTTTAGATAGCTTTTTAGATAAGCAAAGTCCTTTAAAAGCAGATATAAGACACTTAAGTTATGTGAAGAAACAAAAAAACAAGAGTTAATGCAAATGCACATTAGACAATTTCCAAGTCCCATATCTTTCATTACAAGTAGGTTTGGTTCCTTGAGGAACAGTCGTGTCGGGTATCGTTATAAACAAATAATTGGATTAACGCTGTTTATTTATTAACCATCGAGTCAATTGTTTTTGTTAGTCAGAAATAATGGTTAAAAGTGGAAAATCCGTAATATACTACAATCCGTAATATACATCGCTTAAACCTGCGATATGATTCTAATCCCGTTTGTTCCACACAATATTGTACTCATAGGCTCGCAGCTGTTTTTCATTTCTTGTGCTATCGATTCCGATAACTTATCTTCTTCTTTTCCAAGATACGACGGCCTGAACCGGTTCGTAAAGTTAAATAAAAAGATGTAAGTACGCTCAACTTAAGTTTTCTATAGCTATAAATTAATAGTTATTCTATAGATGAAATACACCCACGACTGGGAAATAAAACAATGTGAGTTTCAAGCGTACAGCTATACGGATAACTTTGTCCACGTGGAACTCGTGATTGAGCGAGGGACTGGCTGACTGGTTGTGGATCTGGAGCAGGATGAGCTGCTCTCATTTTCTTGTGGAAACAGTATCACATCCATGGTAAACAAATGAATAAATAACCAGTGTAATTCCTCCACAGAACGAATGAGAAGCAAACCAAGGACGAGTCATCAATGTGTATTTTCTGCACAATAAACAAAGGCAAAGTTGAAACACGTTTGCACCAAGCCATTTTGGGCACAAAGCTGAAAATGATCCGTGAGTGTTTTAATATTGATAACAATTAATTTATTAAAGAGGCTTATAGAGGGAGGACCTGATTTTTGTGGGGATTTTAGTACTTATCAGTGCACGGGTTTGTCTTTCCCCTTCCGTTGTTATTGCAAAACAGTTTTCCCTCTAATATATTTTCGTTTTCCCACTTAAAGGTGGAAGTCACAAATAACCTCAACCATAACAACAATTAGCAATTGACTAATTAAAAGCGAAACGACAACAAGCAGCAATGGAGAAGGGCGGCAGTTAGTGCAAATTACGGATCTACGGAGCTCTTCCCTGAGTAAACAATGTGGCATCAACAACAGCGGCAGCGGCAGCAGCAGCAGCAGCAGCAGCATCTCATGTGGATATGGGGTAAGGCATTTGTTTGTGAACTGCAACAACAGTGAGTAATTTTAACATAATTTGAAATGTGAACGAGATGAGAGCCCAATCAGCTTCCTCCTTCCTTTAAACTTAATCTCTGTGGATGAGTATACCAGATAGCTTTTAAACTTACGCGAGAAAGAGATCGTGCAGAGACTGTGGGCTTGTAGTTTCTATTAGCGATAGATGTCGTTGGGGGCATAAAATTCGTTGTGCTTCGAGGACGCTCTCCCTCCCAGCATAATGGAACTTTTGTGCAGGGTGCGCTGGGGCCTAACATTTAATCGTACATTAATCATCTTGCCGTGGGTCAAGAGGTCACCAAGATGAAATGGAAATTCTCCTTAGGAAACACCTCATTGATTGATTGATCCAATTCACTTGTCCAAATGGTCTCCTAATGCGATTCTGTCATTAATCAAAGGGCGACTGATACACAAACAAACAAAAAAGTGCAACCCTGTCGAAGTCGCTCAGCCCTGACCGCACCCTACCCCACCCCACCCACATCACTCCACCCACCCCACCACACGGAAAATGCATAGCGCAACTAAAAAGCGCTAAAGAGTACAAAGTTGAGTGTCTGGGGGGAGTGGGGAAGGGTGTTCGGGCGCGTGTGAGTGCAGATTTGCACGCGGTCACGTTAAACGCTAAGAATTAAAAGAGCTGAATACACCCCAGCCAAACTCCGGCCCAGACCGAGCCCACAAGCCCGTTGCCCTCCCCCCTTCGACCACCCCGGCCATGGCAATCGACTGACGTGACACCAAAAGGCTGAACCGTACTTAAGCTAACAACGCAACGACAATCAGCGAAGGCAACTCCAGTCAAGTCCGACTATTTGGAGGTGCACCAACAGCTCCTCGTGGTACGGCAATGCACTGAGCGAAATTTGTGGGCAGATGGGCCAAAATGTCCTCGAGGTATAGGCGGAATACGAGTGTGTAAAGTGCAGCCAATACTTGAGTTAATACTGAAAGTAAAGAGACAAATAAGGGATTGCCAAACTCACATTTTTATGGATTAGAAGCAAACATTAGCAGCATGGATGGAGTGAGAATTCCCAGATAAAGTCTCAAAATCAGCAGAATATGAAAACTATTTAAACAATTTTGAAAAATAGCCGTTTACTTATGGAACATTTGTGCAGCGATTTGACAATAGATTTTGAAGTAGAGCAAAGTTAACAGAGGACCACAGAATTGAGGCAAAAATATGCCAAAGTATGTCCTAGACAGTCGAATATTTCGACAGGGAAAGTAATCTTTGGAAAGTAATCCTTTTACAAACTTGTTCTTAGTGTAGTCAACGTCTCACCCTTCTCCAGCAACTAAGGCCCCCCCGTTCGCCCTTTGAACAATTATGAAGCTTGCATGCTAACATTATAATTGATTGCCTAAGCTTACCCTGGGGATGGCTTTGGAGTGGGGAATTTGGGGTTTGTAATTTGATTGCGCAATTTGCGCGCATTGTGTTGCATAGTTTTTGGCGCGCGAACTTGTCCCTCAGCAGGCCCATTAGCCCCCTCTCCTGTTCCATATGGTCATGGGGGCCTGGAGAAATGCTGAGCTGGAGCGCACGAAACCGAAAACAGCCAACGAACATGACATGCATTTATGTCACGTCACATGTGCAACACGAACACCACATCACACTCGGTGTGTGTGTGTGTGCAACAATTTTAATTGGCGACATTCCGCAATTTTATGACTTTTAAAATTCTACATATATTTCATACCTACGGCCCCTGGCCCTGGCCTGGCCGGGCCAACAGCCAACATGCAACGTTGCCACACTTCAATTGGCTTTTTTGAAGGACACCACACCACACACAAGCAGAAACACACTCAGACTGCATGCACTCGTATAGAGCAGGACATGCCTGGCTGAGACTCATTCCTGTGGCTGCCCTGCCGCTTTCTGGTCTGCTTCCTTCCTTCTTGGGTATCCACCTCCTCCTCCTGCCGCGGCTGCCTCCGTTGCCTCCGCTGCTGTACCTGTTGTTCTTGTCGTTGTTGTAATTAGTGAGCTGCATTTCTTTGCCACTTTCGACCATGGCAATTAAGCCAACTGTTTGTGCTGGCGAAGGAGGAGAAGGAGCAGGGTCTCATCCAGAGCCGCGCCACAAATGCAACAATTGAATGAACACAAAAAAAAACCCCAAGAGGAGAGAATGAATTGAAGTGCACAGCTTTGGAGGCCGAACCTAGCCATACCCTTGCTGATGGCTTTTTATTTGATATTCATCAACATTTGAGAGTTCCTAACGATTCACCGATTGTTCAATTGGAATTTGGAAGCTTCATAGATTCAAAATCGAAGTACTCAAGATATTCCCACTTCGACTCTTAATGCTGAAAGAGAAGCAGCTTCTTCCCTGTGTGGCAACATCTGCATACCCTCTGCCAGTGTATGCCCTCTGCAACCGTGCAAATAAAAGCGAAAAGAGAACCGAATATGAAATTCTGTAATTACGAACGAGCAACGACTGAGGTTTCAGAAGTGGGGCATGAGGCAGGTGTGCGAGGGTGAGCGAGGGTGACTTGGTGGGGCAAAAGATTAGCTGCAGCTCACATAGGCCAAGGGCAAATGGGCGTCAACGAATTCCGATTTGCGATAATGTTTTTGTAGCAGAGAACAGAGCGTGGTGGTTCCTGGCATTCAAATTTATAGAAAACATTTTGTGTCACCACCTTTGATGGTGCTTACAGCTCACATTTTGGGTTGATTGTCCAGTCCCAGCAGCAGCTTTCCTCCAACTTTTGTTCCTTCTTTTAGCAGTTTATCGTCCTAAGCGGCTGCCCAGCGGGAGGCATCCGTGCGGCATCTGCCTTGGCCACTGCATCCGCATCTGAATGGGAATGTGGAATGGCTGGTGGGTAGTGGGGATCTCTCTTCACTTTCGGTTAGGGTTAACCTTTCGGCGACTGACAATGAGCGATCAGCAGCTGCCTCGGCTCCAACTTCAACACCTTGCCCACTTTTATGGCCCCATCATCAGGCCTCTGCCCCAGCCCTTTTGCTGAGCTCACAATGTTGCGGCTGGTGCGGCTGCGACTGCTGCCGTTTTTTTTATGGATGCAGGCACATTTTGCATTTCACTTTAATTCGAAACGACTTAATTTCTTTCTGTTGGCGGCAATGGGAACCAAACCCCAAGGCGATGATGCCCTAACCCTCCCCATCCTCCGTTGGCGCGAGAAATGCTTATAAATGCTCAATGCGCGTAGCCGATTAATTGCACATAAAAATTAACAACAATCAGCCAAGCAGCCACAATAACTATCGAACGATCCTCACAGAACTCACAAACACGAACAAAAATAAACAAATAAAACCACTAGGGATGGAATCGTGAGCAAGAAGGGAGGGGAAATATGAAGAAGGACACGCAGAAATGATCGTAGTTAGCCCAAGGAAGTGAACCCCATCCGAATAGTGTTGATTCAGAAACAACACTAACAGCACTATATTCATGGAATATTTATGGAAGGTTGAAAAATCAGAGCCTCAAGAAATAATATTTATAATAATGGAACTTCCATCCGTTGGAACTGGGAGCCTCGAGTATAGTTATCAGAAAAAGTCCGTTTGATGAAAGAATAAAATGAAAAACGAAATGAAATACTCGAAAGTAGACACCTTTTGAAACATCTCAATAGCAACGCGAGTGCCCAGCAATTGATTCACCGTAAATGGTTGGTCTTCAATTGTTCAAAAATGTAATAAAAATATGTTCGTGAAGGACATCAAACAATCAACCAGCTAGGCTAAAGAGGTTTCCTTTTGTGTATATGTTGGTACATTTTTGTGACTTTTGAATTTGAAAATAACCTTTGGCATTCAGATCTTACTGATCTACTGACACACATGAAGAGGTGATCACGCTGCCATCCCTAATTGTGCCTTGCATCACACCTTTGGCATCGTTATCGCTGTCCCACACACACACACACACACAACCACACACACCTCTCGGTCAACGGACAATGTTGCACTTTGAATGGCTTAGGCCACAAAATATTTCCCCCTGTTCGTTTTATGTGCACCAAATTGAGTCATAAAATACATTTTCACTTCGTCGACAGTTTCAGTTTTAGTTCCATGCTCGATGCTGCTTCCCGTGCCCTTGCCCCTGCCTCTGCGTCTGTCCCTGCCCCTGCCCCTGACCCATTCGATATTTTTAAGTGGTTGCATTTGGAAATGCATAAGCATGTTTTTATGGTCAATGCAAATGTGGCAAGTGTCGCCCGGCCAGAGCAGTTTAAGCTGGTTGCTCTCCTAATTAAGCGGCCCATCCCCAGATAAGAGCGTGGCACAGGGATCGCATCGAGAGGCTTCGGGCTATTTACAAATTGCTAACAAAATATAATAGATACTGATGAAATTTCTGGCCAACGAATTGTTGTAGCTTGTGCCACGAGCCTAAAACGGACCCCAAAACGAACCCAAACAAATTATTATTGTTGCTGTTGTTGTTTGAATCAATTTGTTTTCGCCATTGATACTGACAGAATTTATGGACATTGGCTTGGTGCGTTGGAAATGTTTTTGGCGATAAGCCGCGAGGCATCTTAATGAATAACGACTGTCGGGCGGGAAGGCATTCGCTATCGCCATCGCCTCCATGCAAATCTCTCCTCTGCAGTGTAGCCGAGAACCAACCCGAATCCAAAGCCCAATCCAGCTCCAATCCCAGCGAGGTGTTGATTAGCCGTCCAGCCTAAGCTGAGCCATTAAAAGCGGACCACAAGGCCCGATACCAATGCAGAGTGGAGCAGGAGAGAGAGGGGGAGGGACAGACCTTCTTTTGGTGCCTTCTCTTCCCTTATGTCTCTTTTTGGCTAGGATCCAGGCATGTATTGGATTTATAGTCGCAGGCAGGCAGTAAAAATTTAAATAGCATCCATTTAGCGGGGCGACATCAATTTTGAAACGAGCGCCGCTCTCCAGAACGACTCTCGACTCAAGACGGAATCGGGGCTTTATGTTTATCCTGCTGTAGTTGTTGTTGTTGTTGTTGTTGCTGGTGTTGCTGGCATGCTGACTGATCTGGAGCAGCGATAAATCGGCCACAGAGCAGGAGAGAGAACACCTTTGTTGGCCACGTTGTTGACAAATCAGTTGGCAACAAGGTTGGCCATCGACGGCACACGCGACCAACAACCAACAAAAAAACGAAAAAGGCGAAACAAACTAAAAAATGAGAGACGTAAAATAAACGAAAAGAACCGAATATGTTCATACCCTTGCTGTTTGATCAAAAACTGAGTTTTTAAAGTGATAAAATCATTCATATGCTGGCCATAATTAGGTGGTTTTTATCGGAACATCTTTCAGTAGGACATCAGCTGAAATTTATGCAGTCTCGGTGACTCTGTTTCCGTCAGATTTATGTATCTTCTAGATGCTGTCAGATGTCAGTCAAGCTACTTTTCATATAGGCCAAACTCTGGTAGATAAAATAAGTCTATAATTCCACGTGATTGCTTAGTAGTGTTCAAAACTTTGCAACAATTTAGCCTTAGTTCAATTTTCTTTGAAAACTTTTAAGAATGCATTTCCAATGGTTACAAACAACTCCAACAAAACTCTATACTCCAATCCCATAAAAGCAGAGCGGTACAAACAGAAAAAAAAGAACAAGGAATAGCAGAGTCTTGATCTTGGGCCGAGGACGGGACTTGGTCCAGCGGAGAACCTTTGTCACCTACAGAGCCATTTACCCCCACGTTGCGCGATGCTCGCTCGGCTCGAGGGTTCGCCGAGAGCAACACATTAAAAGTAAATTAACTTATCAGCGACAACGATCAGTTATTTTATTACGTTTGTCCACGCAGCAACACGAACATTATAATATCAAAGATGCCGATTAAGATTCCGCAACGGCCAGAGGGACGCACAAAGATGGGGACCACAGAGCTGTGATGGTTGGATGGCCAAAGGAGTTTGATTCCGCTGGTGCTTCACATGTGGGTTGACTCGAGGTCCCCTTTTTGGGTTCTGAAAACTTTTGCTTGGAGTTTCATTGATAGGAAAGTGAACAAGCCACAATTTGTATTCCACAATTTTGAAATAATTGCATAAAGTGCAATATTTTCCGTCAGGGGATGAAATCTTCAACTTTGTTGATATTTTATCTAATCGAATATTATATTTAGAAAAGGAAAACAAGAACCTGGTCCACGCAGCATTTTAATTGAATATTGGTTCATGTTTTTGGGAAATTTCATGAGACGATCGATAGAAATGTTCTCTACTTTGCATAGTGCCACAAAGTACCAAGCCCTGAGCTGATGGAAGATTTTAGGTTTCACTTCTCAAGGTATGAGCTTGCATAAATCCTAATATAAACAAACAACAAATTGTCGATTTGTGTTTCAAATCCATTGAACTTGTTTCTTGGCCCATCTTAGTCGCTTCCTTATTAGAAAATATTCTGCGATGTGGTTAATATTTTTCATAGTTTAGTTTCATGATACGTTGCAGAAGTTGGGAATACACACTGGAGGCACTGCGTAGCTTCCTGGGAATGGCCCTTCACCTCTTCGCAGGCGCTGTGGCGACAAGCTGGCATCTCTGCCCCCATCCCGCCGTGCAACGTGCACCATGTACCACGCACTGCACCCAGACAACGAGATGGCAATTAAAATTTCACGCCAATAGCTCGGTTCTTCTTTGGTTGGGTTGGGCTCGGTTCGGTTCGGTTTGTGGCCACATGTTGTTGGAAAAGGACTAATTGCTTCTCTCACGGGCAGAGCGGAGCGGAAGAGGCAGGGGAAATACAATTTGTCGAGAGCGGCGCACGTTTGATTGGTATTGATTCCGGCAGTGCGGAGCGGGAAAAAGGTCGGTCTCGGGTTTGGGTTTGGGTTTGTGGTTGGGGCTAGGGCCAGGTCGGGTCAGGTGAGCTGCTTAGGTCATTAGTTGTGAGGTGCAACGAAATTAGAGCGGGAACAGGAGCGATTGCAGTCACAGGAGGAAGGACGCAAGCGCGCGCTTCAATTGCGAGGAGCATTAAAATAATTAGAGTCTGGTCTCTGCTGAAGCATCAAATGCGACGCACAGTCGCAGTCGCAGTTGGAGTCGGAGTCGGAGTCAATCGAACTGTTGTTTCGAGCCATTTGTGTCTGCGTGTCTGTGTGCCCGTGTCCTTCGTCCTTTATCCTGATGACGGTTATTGCACTTAAATGCATATAATTGGCAGACCAGGTCGTCGCATATCCTGTGGTCGCACTCCGTTTGCGTTCTGCGGTCGAATCCAAATGTGACTGTGAATGCGAATGCCAGGGCCAATGCCTATGCCCGTGTCCATGCCCATGCCCATGCCCATACCCATTCCTATGTGCAATGCCAAATAGCAATTCCAATTGAATGCTTATAATAATTGTGCTCGCACAACAGCAGCTACGAGCCAACGAAATGTGGAAAACAAATGTGGCTCGTACTCGCACTCGCACTCGTAAAAACTGCGGGCCAAACCGCAATGCGCAGTTGTCTCCGCCTTCGACCAGTTGATGGTTACTGCCTTCTGCTGACCGCCCCGGCTGGACAGTTGCCAGGCTCTGGCTCTGGCTCTTTCTCTGTCTCTGGCACTTTGCAGGCAGTTGGCAGTGCATTTTCCGGTCGCTGCAGGAAGCCTCCTACCCGCCCCTCGCTATTTCTTCTGCGAACTATTTAACAGTTGTCCGTATCCAGCCATCACACATATCGTATCTCGGCTGTGCATATCTATTGATCAGACCAATGTCCATCCATCCACACAATTAGCCTGTTTTGTTTGCTTACACATTTATTTATCGACTGTCTTTTTTTCGTGCAGATCTGCTATCAACATCCGCATTTCAAAAAGTAATTTCTTGGCTGCCACTTTGATTGCGACTCCTTTAAAGAAACAAATTGCAGATCCAAGGCAGGAGATTCGGGACCAGCGTAAAGAAGGAGGAGAAGCAGGAGCATGCATTTAAGTCCCCAAATAAAAATTGGAAACAGTAAGTTAAAAAAACTTAAAAACCAAACTAAACAATTAATTGAAACATATGTATGTAACTGCTTGGGATAAATATTGAAAGGACTTATAAAAAAATCTAAATCTATTTACGTACTCTTCCACTGTAAAAAACTTTTTTTTTAATTTTAATCTTAAATATAAAATAAACATGCATAGAAATGCGTTTAAATTGTATTGCCTGATACTTTCTCCATGTACATATTCATATCCTTAAAATATTTATTGGTACAAAAACGAACAATTAAAAAAATATAACTTCAGTGGTACGTTAGCGGAGAGTCCAAATAAAAATGCATAGCCCTTAAATGGTTAATCCAAAACGCTCCCAAAACTCCATAAAAGCTTTTCGATATTTATCCAACTGCACTTAGAAGTGAAATTAAAATTCCACTCCCCGTTACAGCGCCATTTTGATGATCTGGCAGCGCACCGCCCACTCCTTGGAGTCAGCCAACATCCACAGAAAGAAGAAGGCGAGGAAAACGAAGGAGATGCAGAAGAAGCAGAGCAAGAGCAACTCCAGTCAGTCCAACATTATAGCTGCGAGGGCATTTGACCGACATTTGCCACAGTTTCGCCGACTTGCCATAAAAACTCGAGACTGAGACTGAGGCTGAGAGAGAGAGCGAAACCCACCATGGCCAAGAGCTCGGTCGACATGTGGTGGGTTGCGCCGCTCACAGCTCGCTCGCTCACAACATGGCGCCTAAGCCGGAGTGGGACGGCAAATGAGACGGCAACTGGCAAAGAGAGAGAGACTGAGCGGCAGCCGTAGAGTACGACAGGGACAAGGCAAGCAGTAGAGCGCTCTCGCTCCAGCGCAGGCCAAGCGCAATGAGCCGCCACCACTGCTTGCTGCTGGCAGGCAAAGCCACCACCCCGCCTATGACAAAGTGGCAAAATTGTAGCCCGACGACGCCGTCGCTGACGGCAGACTGGCTCTGGCTCTGGCTCTGCCGCAACCCTCTGGCTGAGACCGAGACCTGGACTGAGGCAGAGGCTGCGCTCGCAGGTGCGGTTCAGTCTCGTTTTGGCAGCCACAGCGCGCACGACGTTTCCACCGCGGCAGACGGCAAAGACTTGAAGTAAAAACTTGAAGCCCCCAGCGGAGACCTAGAAAGAAGGTCCCAAAACAGTGAGCGAGTGACAGAGCAGAGTCTGTGGAATTTTTTTTGTGGTTCTGTGCCCCATAAACGTGTGGCCGAGCGCAGAGTGTGAAGTGGAATTAGAGGGGGCGGGCGAAGAGGAGACGCGGCAAGCGCGGAAAACCGAAAAGCGTGTGTTTTGTGCTTAAGAAATGAAAGACTCGATGGGCATACTCACCCAGTCGCCCAGCGAGACGCCCCAAGTGCACCATCCACAGCTGCACCACCAGCTGCACGCTCTGCCCCATCCGCTGCACGCGCTGCCGCTGCCGCTGCCACTGCCCCACCAGCTGAACCACAGCCACCACCATCACCATCCGCTGCATCACCACTATCCGGGCCTGCAGCCGCCGGCGGTGAACATGTCGACCACCTCGTCCAACCTCAAGCCGAATCGCTCCCGGTTCATGATCAACGACATCTTGGCGGGCAGTGCGGCGGCCGCGTTCTACAAGCAGCAGCAGCAGCAGCACCACCACCAGAGCCAACAGCAGAACAACAACAACAACAGCAGCAGCCACAACAACAACAACTCCAGCTCCAGTGGCGACAGCAGCCCCACGCACAGCCACAGCAACAGCAACAACAACGACGAGCACTTGGAGGCGGCCCAGGCGACAGGCCCACAAGCATCAGTGGGGGGCTCGGCGGTACCACCTGCAGCCGTGGCAGCACCACCGACAGTGGTCGCCCCACCACCCCCACATCACCCACATCCGCACCAGCAGCAGCACTCGCACCAGCATCCGCATCCGCATGCGTTGGTCCATCATCCGCACGCCAAGCTGAACCATTTCGCACCGTCGGTCGGCGTGGGCATCGGCATCGGCAGCAGCGGTGTCGGTGGCGCCACCACACAAATGGGCTCCAACGGTCTCAACGTGGCCCAGTACGCGGCAGCCATGCAACAGCATTACGCAGCAGCAGCCGCCGCCGCCGCAGCGCGCAACAATGCAGCGGCAGCAGCGGCAGCAGCAGCAGCAGCAGTGGCGGCTGGAGTGGGGCCTGGAGTGGGTGGCGGCGGCGTTGTGGGTGCGCCGACGGGCACCGAGCTGGACGATAGCAGCGACTACCACGAGGAGAACGATGACTGCGACAGCGATGAGGCAGGCAGCGGCAACGGAGGCGGCGACGGCAGTGGCAGCGGACACATGGACGACCACAGCGTTTGTAGTAATGGTGAGGTGAGCCTCTGTACTATTTGGGGAACGGGTTGCGGGCTGTGGGTTGTGGGTTGTGGGTTTCGCATCATTAGAATATAAATGTGCAGCTGCTGCTGGCATTTATGCCAGTTCCTATCGGTCCTGCAAGTAGTCCTTTGCTAGACTCATTCGCAAATTAATTAGAGCAAGCAAAAGGAGGAGCAAGCAGCACGCACAGAGAACCCTCGACATATTCGGAGTTTCCTGTACATTTTATTCAACTCTTTTTTTTGGTGCCTTCAATTGTTTCTAAAAAGTGAAAGGCAGCCGATATCTCAGCTGGAACTCGGCCATTTCGATCGAGAATCGAATATTTAAACAGCAAATCTTCTCTCTTGCATGAAAAACAAATGTAAAGTTATAAATCGAACTGTTTGGCGCATCGGGAATTGATTGTAATGAATATTAAGGCAATCCAATTGCAGGCTAGCTGTTGGTGCAACTTCAGCCTGACTTTAATTAAAAGTTTGTGTTGCTTCCGAGCTTTGATTCTCCCCCCATCAAGTATTATCCATTTCGAAATCCATTTCTGTAAATCAAAACTAAACACATTGGAATCTTAGGTACATAGCTTGAAGTTCGTTGCCTAAATCTTTTGTTGATTCTGAGGTGCTTGCCGGTTGGCGCTTGCAAAGCATTTTCCGGTCATTCCGGGGGGGGATGGTATGGGGAGCTGTGGGGGTGCGCACCGTTCTGATGTCGCTTTGCAAAACAAACTGTAAAAACGATTGCATGACCGTTTTACATTCTCGACTCTTGCCGTGTTGCTGGTTTTTCCAGCTGTGCTACACTCACACACAAAACGTACATTTTCACGCTTTGTTTGCGTCATTGCGAAGCTTCTGAGGCACCCAACCCCACGCTCTGCTCCCCACTCTGCCCCTGAGGCATGCACCTGCACTACTGCAACAGCCCATTATGGCAGAGTGGGGGGCGTGGCCTTTTTCTGGCAATGTGCTGGGTAGGCGAATTCCGGGTGGGGAGAGAGCTGGCTGGCGACTCTGTGGGGGGAAAGCAGCAACAAAATGCTGTTTAAAAACGCAGCAAACAAAAACAACAAATCCCAAATAATTACATGTCTCTCTTTGCTTCTCTCTCTCTCTTTGTTCCTCTCTCACGCACCGCCTCCCAGGCGCCCACTGCCTCTCTGCGTCCCTGACAATCATTTAATTGTGGAAATTGTTATAAAAATGCATTTAACCCTTTTAATAGATGCCCCACGGCAGAAGTTGCTGCAACGACAACAGCAGCAAAACGACAAAACAGATAAAAAATGTTGCAGTCTGCTTGCTCATCTCTCCACCCCACACACACACACACACACACACACCACACACCACACACCACACACACACTGGCTCCCGATCTGCAGTCGGTCGCCGTTCATCTGTCGCTGCCACCGGCTGCATCTGGTCTCTGTTTTGTGGCAGTGGCATTTATTACGGCAATTTCCTGTTGCCAATTGCAATTTTATAAACGGTAGTCGTCGCGTCCACTACACTCCCTCTCACCCTTTTGGGACTGCCCCTCTACCCCTCTCTGCCTCTCTGGCTGACAGTGAGAGGAGAGGCCTAAATGATTCGCCTCCAGCCAGAGAAAGTTGGAATCCATCAATTCCTCTGAACTCGTCATCTGATTGCTCTGGCAAGAGACATTGTAATTTATCTTCACGTTCTGTCGATTTTCTGAATTTAAGAATTTGCATAAAAATAATATTAACAATTTCGTAAAACAAAATTGTTGGAGAAAAATTGTTGGAGAATAATTTTTACAGAATAATTGTTTAATTTTTCTGGATTTTTATTCAGAATTAAAATCCCATTTTGGGAGCCAGCTAATTGTCCGCCCTCCATTATTATTTCGCTGTTGGCAGTAAACATTGTTTGCAATAAATTGACCTTTACGTTTTAATTGCGAAAACGCTTTCTCTGAAATATGTCAATCAGCTGCTCAACAAATTATCGCCCGGCAAATCAATAAGCTAACGAGGCGGCAATTCCAGCATTCGTGAGTAATTTGCTGTAATTGTAAATGAGTTTTATTCAATTGCATTATTGTCGCTTATTTATCGTTGCAATTAGGCATTTATCGTCTTATATTCTATCTGTTTAGGGAGTTCCCACTCTCAGCTATACATTGCACACACGTATATCACTTATTGTGATTCTTAATTTCGAAACAAATTCAATATTAATCCACTCAGTGGATTTATAATTGTCCTTTGCCTTTATAGGGAAGCATTTCAAATTAATCCCAGACTTGCGGTAATTCCTGGCATCCTCTGCATCTCCTCCAATGTGGAGTCCAGTGCCTGCCTCGGCACAGACCAACGCGAACTGCCTCCGAGTGCGGCACTTGGCAAATAATTTCGTTTTAAATAATTTAACGCTTGAGACGCTTTCAGCGAGTGAGTGTAGAACGTACTCTTTGTGGCCCCTCCTGGGCCGTGGCCCAAAACTAGCTCTCGCTTATCAGCGAACCGCAATCGAATGAATTTACATAAATTGTATGTACTAAATGGCAAACGAGCAGCGCCTTGCCCCGCGGCGGAACTACGGAACTCGCGGAAAAAGGTGGAAAAGCGGGCCTACAAAAGCCCACAAAAGGGGTCCACCTCTCCCTCTCTCCCTCGCTGTGTGTGTGGAGTGGAGTGGCTGCGGCAAGTTTAGACATTTTGCTACACATTTTTATTACACTTACATACACGAAGCGGTGACGAAGCGGTGACGAAGCGGCGGGGCAGGACGGTGGGTAACCGCTTTGTGAGCGGAAGCGGCAATTGCGTGGCCATAAACGAGAGCCTCTAACTGTAACTGCAACTGTTTGTCTGAGGCCAGTTCTTGGCTGTGTGGCTGTGTGGCTGTGTGTCCCCCGCCCTTGGGTCAGACCAGTTGCTAAGGCTGGCCATTAACTATTGAATTTTCCGTACACGGACTGGACGCTTTGGAGCGGCGGCTCCAGAGGACACTGCAAATGCAAATACAGGATAAGAATATTAATGGGAATTTAGTTGGGATTAAGTATAACAATTTCGTGTTTCCCATGGAACATTTCTACCGCTCGAACCGTTTACATGTCCATTTCTAATCTGTGAAGATTTCTTTTATGAATAATCGTCGGCCCTTTGTTTAAGGAGTTAAATGTTGAATACATTTTCTATAAAATCTCTGCTACTCTTTCTTTCAGGCGGCAAGGATGATGATGGTAATAGCATCAAGAGCGGCTCCACCAATGACATGAGCGGACTGAGTAAAAAGCAGCGCAAGGCCCGCACCGCATTCACCGACCATCAGCTGCAGACGCTGGAGAAGTCCTTTGAACGGCAGAAGTACCTGAGCGTACAGGAGCGTCAGGAGCTCGCCCATAAGCTGGATCTGAGCGATTGCCAGGTGAAGACCTGGTACCAGAACAGAAGGTATGTCTGCCCCCGGAGCCAACCCAATGCGAACACCACCCTAAAGCAGCCCCTCTCTCCCTCCCTCTCTCTCTCTCTGTCTCTCTCTCCGTGCAGAACCAAGTGGAAGCGCCAGACGGCAGTGGGTCTGGAGCTGCTCGCCGAGGCTGGCAATTTTGCCGCATTCCAGCGGCTGTACGGCGGATCACCGTATCTGGGCGCCTGGCCGTATGCGGCAGCTGCCGGCGCTGGGGCCGCTGCTGCCGCCGCGCACGGGGCAACGCAGCACACCAGCATCGATATATACTACCGCCAGGCGGCCGCTGCCGCTGCCATGCAGAAGCCCCTGCCCTACAACCTGTATGCCGGTGTGCCCAGCGTGGGCGTCGGTCCGTTGGCTTCCGCCTCCGCAGCGCCCTTCTCCCACCTGTCCGCATCAAGCTCGCTGTCCTCGCTGAGCAGCTATTACCAGAATGCAGCAGCTGCCGCAGCCGCCGTAAATGGTCCACCGCCAGCGTCCGCAGTGCCGGCCCCTGGCGGCCCACTCAAACCGTTGGCCAGCAGCCCGCCCATGCTTGGCGTATCCGCCTCTGCTTCGGCTTCGGCTTCGGCATCAGCATCGCCACCGCATCCGCCCTCGACGCCGAGTCCCACGCTCAATCCGGGAAGTCCGCCGGGCCGCTCGGTCGACAGTTGCTCGCAGGCGCAGTCAGACGACGAGGATCAGATTCAGGTCTGAGTGGAAGCGTCGACAGTGAGCCGCCAGTCAATGAAAACGGTGGGGTGTCTTGGTGTGTATGTGTTGTATTCCCTATATGTGTGTGTATGTGTGCTTCAAATGTAAGTGGGGCTATGCGGCGCCAAGAGAGAAGCTGCCTAGAAGCTGAAATCCCATTATCCATTATCCAGCCCCCAAAAGTGTGAGATACGGCCATAAAAGTCAAAGGCAATCCCAATACGAGCTTAACTTTTATCGGAAAATGCTCATATAATTACTCCGCATTTGTTTCTATTTTATTTGCTATAATTTATTTAAATTCTGATTAATTTTCAAACTTTTCATTCATTTAAAGTCTTTGTTTAAATGTAAATGTTTCAATTGAGCTTCGATTCCGCCAACTAAAGATTGGAAAATGTTTTAAGAAACTCTCCTCTAATTAAAAATTAAATTTTTAATAAGTTAGATTCATTTTCAGGCTTGTTTCAGCTAAGGCAGGAAGGAGACTTTCCGCGATTTGCAAGGCGCCGCATGGCCCCCTATCCGCACCCATTGGGTTGCGCTTTTCTCAGTGTGCTTTGGTGTGTGTGTGTGTGTGTGTATATAATCGTATATGTGTATATGTTCATGTGTGCTTGCCTAATTTATTTTGATTTTCTTCTAAGTAATTTATTGAAAATGTTTTATAAAACAACTTTAAATCGTGGAACTAGAATATTTAAGTATTTATTTGAATGTTGTAAAAAGTAGCAGCCAAAAACCGAAAGCAAAAGAATGTACACTTAAGCCCTAACCACAAAATGTATTATCACCAAGCAACAACAACAGCAACAAAAACAAAAACAAAAAAACAACCAACAACTAAGCGACAACTTCGCATAGAAATATGAAATAAATCTCCCCAATTTTTTTTTGTAGCTTAGTTCTATAATCGTTGTAACTGCAAAATGTAATATGTAAAGTATTCTTAAACCATTTTTTTTGTCTATGTTAGTAACTAAATAGATAAGTTTTTGTCTAAATAAAAGATAATAATATGAAAATAAAGCATCGTTTGCTAGGGGTTGGGTGGGAGCTCGGCACCCGACGTGGGTTGGGTAGCGGGGAGCAATTAAAATAATGACCAACCGAAGCAATTTACAAACGATGTGTAGGGTGGCATGGAAACTGAAGGGAGAGGCCAGAGGGTAGAGAGCATAGAGAAACGGGGAAGCGGGCAGAGACGACGACGTGCGAGCCAACCCCTAATGATAATAATTGCATGCAAAATGCATTTAACCGCAATTAGTGCATTTATTAGGCCAAAAGTTGATATATTGAATAACTGCCTTTGGCCACCAGTTGGCCAAAACAGCAGGGCACAGCCAGTAGGGAGGGAGGGGGCTGTCTTGAACAGTTTTGACCATGTCCCCGTACCCGTACCCGTACCCGTACCGAGTCCCTGCTCTCACCTGGCCACAAACGCCTTGCGTGCTCGCATGCAAGCAGCGCTGCAGGCAAAGACCAGCCAAACGATCCTTGAAGTGCAGAGCCAAGGATATGTATATTCAGACAGCTGACTGGCAGCAACAGCAACGGCCAAAAACGGTCAGAGTAGAGCCCATGGAAAACGCTAAATTGATCCAATTTCAAGAGTGGTATCAACGATATTTTTTGCACAAAGCGAACAAAAATCATTGAACTGCTAGGCATAATTGTATTGAAGGACCCATACTACTATTACAGAACTCTTTAATGCACATTACTTCTTCGCTTTCAGTTAGCTAACTTCATTGCTACAATGTTAAATATTTACCGCACATTGGATGCCAATTTAGCTACCCAAAATGTTCAAGAATTGCCACGAAGCAGTGGCCATAATAAGTTTGGTACTCAAAATAGTGTTCCACATGCACTTATTTTGTATAGTTCCGAAACAGTAGTCAGAGGACTGTAGTCTGCCGTTTAGGGTATGCATCAGTCGCCGCTGCTGCTGCTGCTGTTGTCCCTGTGTCCACGCGTGTTTTGTTGTTTTTTGTCGTTTTTTTGTGTGTGTTTTTTTTGCGCCTTCATCGACAAATTGGCCGCAATGTTCAAATTGCTGTTGGCTTAAAACAAAAGCGACGCTTGGTAGGACAATGAAATGACAACAGCACAATAAGCGGCTTGGCTTGGCTCTCGGGTTGCCCTGTCGGAGACTGGTCAGGTCTGCTGCTCCGGTCTGGCTTGACCAGAGGGCAACCTTTCATTAAAGACAAATGACACAAACAGAAACTCTCTGGGCCCTGCCGGCGCACGCTCAATTAAACACGATCGCTGTTTCAGTAGTTGTTGGTTTGTCGTTTGCCGTTTGCTAATTATTGCGAGCAATGCAAACAACAACAACAAAATAGTAGCTAAAAGAATTCTCTGGTCCAACAAAATGTATATGTACGATGCAGCCGAGTACGGTAGTACTTTAAAAAGCAATTGCTTTATGCAAACATCTCCTTTTTTTGTTTGGGTTTATTAATATTTCTCTGAGTTTTAAAAATTATTGAAACGCTTATAATCCATCTGCGCTTATGCGGTTCCATCTACTTCAATAGATCCTCCACGTTCTCCACTCTGTAACGGGTCTTGGTTAAGAAATTGAAGCCACAATGGGGACACAAACGAAGGTCCATCGAACATATCTCCGATGGATGGACGGTGCACACCTTGGCAACGCGTCCACACACGAAGCGGCCACAGAAGCTACATTTGTAGACCTTTCTTTCACGGTTGCAGATGCAACCGGCCTGCGTATTTTTGAATAATATTGAGTGTGGAATAACCTTAAACTCCGATTCGAATGCTGACTCACCTGCTGTGTATCTGGCACGCCGTCGATGGGATCCTTGGGCTTCTCGGGCTCCTTGGGCTTCTCAGGCTCCTTGGACTTCTTGGGCTTTTCGGGATTCTTGGGCTTCTTTTCCTGCTTTTGGGTTACTTGGTCCGATGATGGGGCATCGAGGTTACCATTCATATTTTGGAGTCGTTCCGTAAGACTTTTCTCATCCATTTTTGATTCTACTTAAAGTGAAAGTCAGAGGGAATACTTGCAATGGCCATAGTGTCGGAAATACTAACCTTTTTAGTAATTACAATAAAATCTTTTTACTGGTTCTGTTCGGACTTGCAGCGCAGCTCGCACGTGAAACTTTGGCAGTTTGCTTTGATCATTTGCACGATTCTTCACTGCCAACTGATTTTGCCTATAAAGTGCTGTTTTGCAACCAGTATTTTGGGAGCAATTAAAAGAGACGATGTAACCGAGATGTGTGACACAATGATATGGCAAAGTAGCTCTCGATTTCTACTTAATGACAACTGCCAGTCATCCGAAGGGATGCTTTGAGTAGGGTTGGAAACCATTTTAGTGTTGTAACAGGCACTTGGGAATAGTGTTGAAATTGTCAAGTGTTGGAAAGCACTGCATCTCTTTTCAACGAATTCTCTGGGATTTTAAAACCATCAACAGTTTGTAAGACATAATTTAAATTGGAAAAATTCCGCTACAGTCAGCCATCATTTGGCCCCCAAAACAGTGTAGCTTTTAGGATGAATGCCTTTGACTAGTTGGTTAATTTTTTAGAATTATTACTGTAGCACTAGGAAACATGGACAAAAATATACTTAAATATATGTATTTTCGTTTGGCAAATATTTCACTTTTAAGTTTTAGGCTTATTGAATGTAAAAGGCAGGGAATGGCAGGGAAAGACCAATCTTCCTGATCGAGTGCCTTGTTCTACTGTGTTTCAATTATAAATAAAGGATTGCCACAGCTCCAAGCAGATTCAACATTATTCTCTGGTAATTTAAAATTGAACTTGTCTTAAATGCAGGCAACAGAAATCATAACTTTCGATCCGCCAAAAATTCGATTATAAAAAGAATTATAGAAGTCTGCACTCGAACATAAGTACACGGAAACATGGACATATGTATGCAAATACATTTCTCCACTTATTTATGTACATACACTCGTGTGTACATACATATATTGAGCCGAAATTGCGAGTTAAACAAATTGGCTGTAGATTCATGTATAAATTAAGGCAGTGGCAGAGAAAACACACGTCAACAGGCAGCCTCCTCACTGTTCACCATCATCACGATTGCCGTCATCGTCATCGTCACCAACCAGCAATGACATCCAGCCTCTGCTGGTGAAACGTTTGATATGCAAACTTTGCCAGCTGATGGATGGATGGATGGATGGATGGTTGCCGTTGGGGGACTGGGACTTGCGATTGGGGACTGGGAAACTGGGTGGGGACTGGTGTATTGGCCCTGGACGCATTTATGAAATGAAGCAGAAATATTGCCTGCTTACTGTGCTGTAACATCAATTTGCATGGAAATCACCCGCCGACTGTCAAAGACCTGCCACACGCACATGAAATCCACACTCCCACTCAGGCCGGTGGCCATACGCAGATGCCGCCATACATAGACATCCAATTAGCCGCACATTTTTGTGGTTGGACCAGCAGCAGCAGCATCCACAGCTCCAGCTACGAACCACAATTCGGTTAAGCAGGAAATCAACAAGGGTGGCTCCAGCTCCAGCTCCTGCTCTGGCTGCTGTATGTGTGTGCGTGGGAGTGTCACCATGGCCAAACAATTCACAGAGGAAATCACATGTGATTATTATCGCAGTTCTCAACATCTTTATTCCTTGAAAAAAAAACTAAAAAAAACATGTGCTTGTATGTAAATGGTATATGTATGTATATGATATGTGTAAATAGCACTTTCTTTCTTATAACTTTCTGCGATTATTCTTTTTCTTATTCTTGCATTTTGTGACACTGAAATTTATCTTCATCCTATGTGTGATAGCTTCGAGATATTTGAGGTACTTATGTACGAAATTTTTTGGTACTCGCGATTTGGCACACTCCACGCGCCATCCCTGTGTACCTTTATCTCAAATTCGAGTTGCTTCAGCAACTCCAAAACGTGCTGAAAATATCTATTAAACAGAATCAATAAAGTATAAAAACCTTAAACAGATATATGTAAATCTCGTACCCATCTATGAAGAGGTCCTCAAATCCTGTCCGCTTGTTGCACAGTGGACATCTCCAGCGATTTTCACACATGTTCTTCAGCAGATAAGCTTCCGCATCGAAGCACAGAAAGTGTGTGCAGTGTAAGCCGCGACACGGCACTTTAATCTTCCTCTCATTCACGGGACAATTCAATGACACCATTATGTTGGGTACATCGGGCATCGCGGCGAACGTATTCTTTACCAAAACTATTCGAATATTTATATCATAAACTAGCACGAATTCTTTATAAGAAAACTTACAAAGTCTTTGCACATAAGCAGCTGTCACAATGCTCCTCTCCTTGATGCTGTTCACCATGTTATTGATGAAAAAATGTTTAGCTGAATTCAAGCCAGTGGTAACGACGCGATTGTCCTCAGCGCGCCTTATCACTCCTCTTTGGTTGGGCATGTTTGCACGTTGAAGTTCCTAATGCTCGGTAATGTACTGTGTACTGTGTGTGTGGGTAAATATTTATAGCATTAAATATTTAAATAGTGCTCTTGGCGTCCAGCAGACTCACTTTGGCGGGTAGAAAACACGGCTTCTCGTCCACTATGATGTCCAGATATCAGGGGAAACTACATACGCCGCGTGGTGACTGCTCCTCAAGAATCAGTTGAACTTGCACACCGTAGGCCAATTTCTTGATAATTCAACTCCCTGTGACTGCCTCAAACTATTCTGCCGTTATTTGCAACTGGAACGGCACGTGCTGCGCGATATAATATCAATTGGGTTAAAGCAGATCGCCAAACAATTGCATTATCACATTTAAACTTACCATTCCATGAGTTTCAGCAGAGTTGTTGTTGTGGCCACGCGCCAAAAATTGCTCTCATTTGTATCTACTCATATTGGCGGCATTAAGGGCACTCGCGAATGTTTTTTGTTCTAATTATTCAACAATCGGATACCCGAAATTATGTCAAATATCGGATCCACTATAACAATAGTTTGGAAATATATTCTGCAGCATTTAGATTAATAATATTGTTGTTAGTTAAATTGACTATTATTAAACTTTTAACGCGGTGAACCACTATGTTATTGTAGACAAGATAAGTAGGCTAACAGGTATTTAAAATATCGAATAACACTATCATCTTCTGTGTAAAGTAGCAAAAACTAAATAACTATTAAGACTAAAACCAACAAAATACAGTTATGCTAAAATGCTGTACGCCCTGAGAATCACTTAACTCCTGAATTAAAAACAATCAATAATGGAAGTCAATTTAAAGAATGCCGATAGAAACTATCTGTAGGTTATTTTAAAAACTTTATCAGGCAAATATTTATAGATCTAAGTTTAACAACAGAAAATAGGAATGTGGTTGAATTTTGAGCTCACAAATAGCCGAAAATGAAAGTGTATTTGGTAAAAAAATAAATGTAAACGAGAAGATAAGTGTGAGACGCCTCTGACGTGTCACAACTTTTATACCCGATACCCCTTAGTACATACATCTGTAATTAATGGTTATTTCCAAACTTTACATTTTTCTTACATATGTATGTATCTACATCTACATCACTTTTACTGATACTGAAGAAGCTCAAATGCAACCCTGCGTCGATAACCAAAACAAAAGAATAGTGGCGCCAAAACGCTTTCAGAATGTAATTTGTTTGTAATGTGCGTCTAATTATTATAGTAAAGTGTAGAATTATTATAGACAAAATGTCACATTTTCTGCGAATACTGCTTATTCCTTTTGATCGCTTTTTGGTGTTCAACTTTCACTTTTCGTTGAGTTTTAAAGGTAATTTGAATCATAGCACCTAAGCACACTCTTCTCCTGGCCAAATGCCAGGCTTCTATCATAAATCGCAAGAGCTTCCTTTGCTTCACACCACACACCCATGCCTATGGTCCTTTTGCATGTTTAATGAAGTCCTTTGTGTAGATGGGCGACACTTTAAATTGCATATTCTTCCAGCCCAAGTGCAGTTTGTGTCTGTCTGTCGTCGCCGTTGGCGTCGCCGCCTCCGCCGTCGCCTCTTCCTTGTCATCATCTTTGTCCATTTGGCAGCCGTTGCTTTGATTTATGTGAACTTCACGCTTTGTCTTGCCTGCCCTTTGGCCGGAGACTGGAGGGAGAGGGTGCATGGGGGTGGAGCATTATCCCGACACGTGTGCTCACAAATTGATCCTTTATGAGCATTTTGCGGTTAATAATGCCCCGGCACGTGCCCAGCGTTGCCCCCCTCCCGAGCCAGAGCCTGGCCAGAGCCTGAGCCTGCTTTGAGCCTTTAAGTGTAAATGATAAGCTCAGGCTACGATGAGTAGTGGGCGAATGGGATGGGTCTGAGGGATGGTAGTCGGGCCCCATCGTGGTCCTCTGCCAGGGGTTAAATGTTAGTTTGTTTTTGGGCCAAGGGAAGGAGATCTAAAAATGACTAAGAGCCTTTGACATGTGACGCCTTTCGTCGACTTTCCCTGTGTGTGTTCAGGGCCTTTGTTCGGTGCCTGTTTTGTTAGTTTTTGTCGGTTTTGTGTTGGACTTTAAAGTGGCAGGACGGAGTCGCTAAGCGCCTCAGCATCAGCATCAGTATCCGCATCCGCATCCGCAGCATCAGTATCCCTGTGTTTGCCCCTGAGTATTCCTCGTTCTGTGTGTGTGCGTAAATCTCAAATGCCACTTCACACTTAATTTGCTCATAATGCCCAACGTAATCCGTTGACTGGGACGCGGCAGGACAACCCCTGCTAATATCCTGCCAATTACACTGACAACAACAATATTTTTTTTGGAAAATTGTATTAGCCCAAGAGCCAGACCCAGACCCAGACCCGGACCCGGACCCACCACCAACAATGCAGTGGCATCAGCAATCAGCAGCACTACCACCAAACAGCAGCAGATCCAGAGAGCAGGGCAGCGAGAAGTGGGTGAGGGGAAAAAAGGCAGTCGCCAGATTTTCCGCTGCATTGGCATCATCCTCAAACAGATGATCGGCTCAGATGGGATCGAATATGCTGGGGGATGGACTGTTGATGGCTTCTTATCAGATGCCCGCTCGCATATGCGGCGATAATGCCGCGACTAATGTGACAAAAATATTCGAGTCCTTGGCCTTGGCTCATGTCCTTTTCGCAGCGCCGCTCATATTCTCGTCACTGATAAGCATGCGGCACACAACTCAATCGACAAATCCTCTTCAACGAACATTTTACTTTTATATATTTTTTGTTGTTGCCTTTGCCTGCGGCAAGCATTTTAATCTCTCGCTCGGCCCATTGACAAATTGCCTAGATTGATGCCTGCCGATAGAAAATGGCAACAAATGTTTTAATTTCTTTCTTCAATGCGCAGGGGATTAGACCAGGCCCAGTCCCAGTCCTAGGCCCAGGGCATGGCCGCTTGTTGAGCTGTGAAAAGCGTTTGCCAGCTGATTTCATCAGATAAATATCAGATTGGAAGCTTGGTAAAAATACATTTTACATACTAATGAATACGTATGGACATTTATGTGCCTGGCAATTAACGTTTAGCGGTTGCCGATGCCTATAGTTGCTACACTGATCTGTGAGGCATTTGAATTTATCTTTTAATACAACAATTTTATTATCAAAAATTTCAACTAAAACTGAAACTTTAAGGAGAGTTGAAAGTTGTGGGCCATAAACGGCAAACAGGAATTTGCATAACTATAGCTGGTACTGGCATATAAATCTTCTATATGCTTTCTATTTAACTTTTACTAAAGACTTCCGACACATTTCTGCGCCAGCCAATTTGCTAAGACCCCTCCATGCCTCCTCCCCAATCTGGATGCACTGGCAGGTGCCTGCAGCCACTTTCAACACCTACACACCAGGTCCCAGGTCCCACAACCAGCGCCTCAGTCTCAGTCCGTGGTCTAGGAGGGTGCACGATGACGATGGCGTGACTGGCCTCCATTTGGACAGTCGGCCAGTGGCCAGTGGCCGAGCTGGCCCCAGAGCTTTACTGTGCAGCGGTTCGCTTTGTCTGTGGGCCCTCGAGGCTTGTAACTTATCTAAATGAACACAATTATTGAATATAATCGTTGCAAAAGAACGAAGCGAAAACAAACACTTGAATTTTGCATGCCGTCTTTTAGGCGATTAAAACGCCACAAAGCAGCGACCAAGGAATACTCTTTTCAGGTAATCTTTATGTAGAGGATTTGCAATGATATTGTGGATTAATTAATTAGTAAATGTTGGCCTCAAACTTGTATCAATATTGAAATTAACATTTTGTATACAAATACTAACTATTTTTGCCTGAAGAAATATATTTGCAGCTGGAGTTATATCATAGCTGCCTGTTTAATCTGTGGAGATGGCTGACAAACTCCTTGACCAAGTTCAATTATCCACGAAACAAAGCGAAAAAATGTTTTTGCAATTATCAGGCAAATATTTATTTAAGCGCAATTATCCGAACACGACGAAAAAGAGCAGATAAAAAACAAAACAAAAATAAAAAGGCTAAAAAATCAAATGAAAAATTCAACATGCTGGCAATTAAGCGCAATTTCCGTTCGCTGTCAAATGTTTATTTTAAATGCATGCACACACACACACACACACATACATATGTATATGTATACTTGTAAGTGTACGTGTATGTGTCTTGCTTTGTTGTTTATGGAGCAAATTATACAGCACACTCCACTCGCGCCCACAGCACTCCCCCTCGCAATTTGTTACAAGATGTATGGAGTGAAGAACTAAAAACTGAAAAGTGAAAAAATTCAATTAAATAAACTGCAAATAACTATCCATTTATTAATGGCCGACCTGCCTGCCGATTACCTCCATATGGCCCGTGTCAGTGAAATTCCCGTAAAATG
Organism: Drosophila subobscura; assembly: GCF_008121235.1. NCBI lineage: Eukaryota > Metazoa > Arthropoda > Insecta > Diptera > Drosophilidae > Drosophila > Drosophila subobscura. Next base: position 15,229,754 of record NC_048530.1, on the reverse strand, counting down.
ATACACAAAATGCAAATAAAACTCACACACAAAAAAGTTCCACTTGAATGCAACAAAGTTTATTCCTCACCGTTCGACGAACTGAAAGTTTTTTGGTTTATATTTGCCCGCACCCCCATCAACCTCTTTTTATTGTAAATTACACATTTTTGGCAAGGCAAACGAGGGCGTGCAGTGTGGGCGGAGGAGCTAGCGATTTTGGGAGAAAATTCGCGAACCGTGGGCGTTTTTCCGGTCTCCGTTCGCTCAGCCCCGTATCAGCATTCAATGCAATTTGGCTGCCCTATCTTTAGCGTGGAATTTCTAAACGTTTTCAGACCCACCTTAGACCAAGTTCAGGTCAGGCAACACAGCCAAGATTCTATATATTTTGTATGATTACAACAAAAGTAAACTTCAATCCTCATACAACTGAGTGAAGTGTAGCATAAATCTAGCTTCAATATCAGAGTACCACCATTACCTGTCTGCCCATTAATATATGTTATATTTTTGCTTTTATTCTCGTGCTGTTTTGTTCGGTTTTCTGTTTTTGGAGCAGGTATTTTTCGCACATTTTTGTATATTTGTTGTATTTTGTTGTATTTTTGTTTTGCAATTTGATGGTAACTTCCAATTATAACGCAGCGCAACGGTTGCGTGCAACAAATGACAAGCTTTTATGAAATCGCGAGACGTACCCAAAAGTTGAGCTGGACACCCTTGAAATTATGATTTCATACTCCGTTTGTGTGGCGAGGCGAGTCACTGATGAGGATGAGCAGCACAGCACCCACACAGGACAGGAAATCAGGATGAGCTGAAATTATGCTAGAGGTTTCAGTCGGCTCGCCACATCCTAACCAATTATGGTCATTAAATTGGCATTTGAAATGAGCCCCTGGAAAGGAGAGAGAGAATCGAACCGAACCCAAGAGAGCCTTTCAAGTTCCCAGCTAAACTATTTAATTTTGATTCAATTTTGTGGCTGACAGGCTGGCTGGCAGGAGTGCATTGGAGCAGAATTCGAACAACTGTCATAAAAATCACGTAGCGGAAATTATTTTGTCACCATTTATAATTGCATTGTCACAGCCAAGCGGCAACAGTAGTCAATAGTGGTCGCTGCTGCTAGCTGATTCTGCTGTTATTATTGTGATTGGGAGGGTGTTGAAAGTAACACCCCGCACATTAAATCAAGTACCCCCCCACCAAGCCCACTCCAGAGCGATCCCTGAACCCACCCAAGCCATCATCGCCAGCCACCAACAGCAACATCAACAGCGACACCAACACCAACACCACCCCTGCCCAGGCCGAGTTTCTGTCGACAACGTCATACATAAATTATTGAAAAATCATTCTACAAATAAACTCGTAGCCAACGAATGAACAGGGAGCAGGCAGCAAGGAGCAGGGAGCAGGGAGCAGGACTCGACAGACAAGTAAATAAAATCCACCACCTCCGACACTCCGGCACAGGACACGCTCTGACTGTGTTGATTGCTTTGACAAGACCGCAAATAAAGCAGTAAATAACTGAGCTGGCAACTGGCTACGACAGTGAGTGTGGGGCTGTCTTTGGGGGTCTGTTTGGGGCCCTAGGTGGCTGGGTTACATTGCGCATACGCCGCTTGGCCGAGCGCAGTTTAGAGCACAACCGAATTGGACTCGACTGGTCTGGACTGCAGGAGCTGGAAATATTGAGGAGATGTGTCCAGCAGCCTGAAAATGTGAGAGAACACCATTAAGAAATTAAACGCATAAGATATCTTCATTTTATTCATATCTACTTATTAAAAGTGGCCTTAAAATACTGACAGCTAATTTTGTATTACCAAAGCATGCATTTTCCATTCAATGTTTACATGGGTTTCTTTTATTAAACGATTTAAATGATAAACGAGAAAATTTAAATGAAATGAAAAAAGGGTGAACAGTTCATCAAATTATTGATTTGATTTTTATAAAACATTTTCGGCGCATATTGAAAAATCGAAGTAAGAGGAAGTGATCCACTCATTCAGGCCTACAACATAATTGAAAATTATGTAAATATTCCTCACTTGTTGCACTGCCTTGAAGATAGCTTGAAGATAAAACCAAGCCAAATTTATTTAGTGCACAAATTAATTATAAACCTGCCCAAAATATTTCTCTTTGCTAAAATAAAAACAGAAATAAATAATGAGCAATGTTTATTTGCTAAAAATATTTGGTACACTTGCTAAACTACCTCTAGGTTGTGCCAGTTGCTGTCGAAATGTTGCAAAGTCTTTTGGAATCAATATCAAAGCTGCGTTGCTTGCCCCACTGTGGCCGAAGATAGAACCGAGAAGGGCAGCAGCAGCAGCTACAGTCAGCATCAGAGACGGCCGCAGGCAAATCCAATTAATTTCATAGCGCCTAAAAACTTTAAGCGCAAGCGTCGAAGCACGGCTAACACGGAGGAGGGCACAGCTCAGCACAGCACAGCAGCACACCGCACCGCAGCCCTTTCCATTTCAGCAGGGGAACAGCACAGCACCCCCTGTGGGACGTAGAGTGTGTGTGCCTGTGTGTGTGTGGCAAAAGTCTCTGGGATTCGTGGCTCGTCAGTTTCCGTTTCCGTTTGAACGAGTGCCCATGCCCCCTGCCAGGGGCCGTCTATTTATTTGCAAATGCAACTTGTCCAATTTGACAGTTGTCGCTTGTAAATGTCACAGGCGGCGGCGGCGGCGGCAAATGGCAAGGAGGAGGGAAGGATGGATGGATGGATGGATGGATGGATGGATGGATGGATGGTTGGACTCGGCCTCGGCACAGTGAAGCGTAAAGTGTGAAAGCCTGTAACGAGGCATATTGCTATTGGATTTTGTGTAAATTTATTTATGTTAATTAGTTTCAATTTGATTTAATTTGCGCTTAGCGAGTGAGAAGAGAACTGAGAGTGGAGAACGGAGACCGGAGACCGGCGAACGGCGAACGCAGCGTTGATCATAGAGGGGATGAAGTGGAAACAGCGGGGTAACCGTCAACGAACTGACAATTAAAAGCACGTTAAAAACGCATTTAGCAAACGGACCTCAACATCGACTCGAGTGTAGATGGTGTTCAGAGTGAAGAGAGCGCAGAGGCAGAGGCAGAGGATCCAGGGCTCTGGGACCCGTTTAGGCCGAAAACGAAATCGCCTAATGACAGCCGCATCAATTCAGTGCGCTAACAAAGCGTTGAAGAAATCACTTTACCAGCGGCGTCCCATAAAACGTGAACCCCAGCGATGAGAAATGGCCCCAAAAAGGAGACGCCGCCACAGCCGCCGCCGCCAACGAAACGCAACCAGAAATGACAACGAGACATGCAAACAAATGAAATCAAATCAAACCAAATGACGCAGCTCCGACTCCGACTCCAACTTCGAGTCTTCTTGGTTTCTTGGCTCATTCGACGAAAAGTCTAATTTGCTGATAATTTGCGACCGCCGCCGCAGCCGCCGCTGCCGCTGCATCTGCCCCTGCCACTGCCACTGCCCCTGCTCCAACTGCTATTGACCGCCAACGATGCCCCACGGGCGACTCCAAGCGGGTCGGGTCGGGGGACCAGCAACGCCGAGCCTGGTGACTCCAGCAGTCTGCCCAAGCGATACTTCCGCCGTCTGCCCTGCAAGCGCGCAGAGAAAATCCTCCAAAATCCTCCTGAACAAGTCGAAGACCCAAAAGATACCTGCTAGTCCCATTTTTGTTCATGATCCCACGAGCAGCAGCTGCAACTGCTGTCGAAGTGTTTTTTATTGGGCTTTGTTGAAGGTGCTATCAATTATGGGAAGCTTTTATGCATTTTACTAGATTATAACTCAATTCTATTGAAGATAATCGTGAAGGAAAATTGGAACAACAACCAATACACCATTTTTGTCTTGCCCGAAGCTATGCATTTATAAACTACTTTCCCCGAAATGCAATTGTATTGGCAGACATAATTACCACCAATTCTGGTGGTTGTAATTCCAGCGACTAGAAATCTTTGCCGATTTATCCAATATTCTTTCGTTACTACAGCCGCTGATACTCTCGGATTGAGCTTTGGCTGTGAGGTGCGACTAACGAATATCCAAGGAAAACTTCAGATCTCCTTACCCTGGGTCTTTGGGTTTTACTATGAAAATGTTTGATAGATGTTTATTGAGTTTTCATTTATGGACAGATGCTGATCTTAAGCCTTCCTGCCAGCGCTAAGCACAAACGATATACCCGTCCACTCAGCGAGCATAGAGCATTAACAGACATGGAGGGCATGGGGATGGGATATGGGATATGGGCTGGGGGTACAAGGAGAGTTAGGGAATCTTATGTGGGGATCTCGGGTCGGGTGCTGCTTGGATTTATGGCGCACAGCGCCAACTGCCAATTTAAAGACAATTTGGCCAAGAGGCGCGATTTCAGCTAAATTGCAACACAAATGCAAACAATTAAGGATTATTTTGTTGTGGTTGCTTTTGTTGTAGGAATCCCAGTTGCAGTTGCAGCATCGGCCCCACCGCCCCACATGTGGGGCATGTGGAAGAAGGTCACCAGCGGGGCAGAGCAGGAGGGCGAGGAGCCGCACAACAAATATCGCCCCTGTTGAGCGTTGAAATTAATTGGGTTTTAATGGGGGGACAGACACCCGCGAACGGCATAGGGAATGGTCTGCTGCTGGGCGTAGAACGGAAGCAGGAATGAGAGACCAGAGACCAGAGGGCAGGCACAACATGAAAGACTCCAACTGGACTTGTCTATGCACAGAGTGCATCTTCCTTGATGCAACATTCGGTACGTTCTCCAGACACGGACAGGGACACGGACACGTAATTGGCGCACGGTGCCGAGCAGTCAAACACTTAACGCAAAACCAATCGTGAACGGTAACCAATACTTAAGTGAAATAAACCAACAACTAGCACAAATAATTGTCACTTAGGGCACAGCCCACAGCCCACACTGCTATTTGTCTCACTCCTCCCTCCATTAGGGCTTTTCAACCACCCGATTGACGCCCCACCCGCTTCGATTGTCATCGCCGCGGGCCACATTCGACAAAAATGTTGACAGCTGTTTTGGGTCGTACAGCAACCCCAAGCCCCACCTCCGCTCTTGATCCCTTCAAAGCAGAATAGGAAAAAAAAGGAGAGAAAAGAAAGCATGCAACATTTGCACCTGACCACCAGGGTGACACCATGAAAGCCGTCCGATTCCGAGTCCGAGTTCGACAATGGCATTGTTAATGCAGCCACTACAACTTTATTATAGCCCTAGCCATAGTCATAGCCCTAACTCAACCCCCCAACCCATTTCGGGACACTCAATTGAGGGTCCACTTTGCTGGCCGTGCGAGTGCTTTGCCGAGGCGGATTTTAATTTACCCTAATGCGTCCATAATTCGAGCCATTAGTGCAATCACATTAACAATTTTCCACACAGTCCACCCTTTTGAGGTTCCGGAACGAGTGGGCAAGTGGGCAGAGAGGGTAACGAGACACGTTGGGAGATGGATCTCCATGGCAGGCAGGCTGGCTGGCTGGCAGCTTATCCAATTAGATCGCCTCGAATCGAATGCACATGGAATTTGCGCAAAAAGTAAGCCAATCAAATGATGGGATTTACCGGGGGGATCAGAGATATTGCCAACAGATGTTAAGCCAGCGGGAAGCCACAAAGATTTGAGAGGGTGCGAGATGTTGCCACAAGCCCATCGATGGATGGGCTGTTGAATGGTACAATTGAATATTTAGATACACAATTATTTGCCATCATCCATTGTGGCTACAAATTCCTTCAATTCAAATCTTAAATATTTACAGCAAATATCAAATAGAAACTTCGTTTTGGTTCGGTTTTTGTCTGCTATTTTAAGGCAGAACCAAATTAAACTTTCATTGTTTTACTTGGCAGTAAGTTGTATCCCCCTTAAGGTATTCCTTCCAAAGCTACACCAATGGCACACCACTTCCGCTATACGCATGACCACAGGAGCACCCCACCAGCCACCAGCCACCAGCCACCAATGACCACCCACCACCTAAACACGCACTTGTGAAGGGGTTTCCATTTAATGGACGCATTTATACCCAAATATTATTTCATATGTTGACACTCGCACGTAATTAGGAACCGACCGAGGGGCTTTCGATTGTTCACGCTTGATTGACTTTGACTTTGAGTGACAGACGACAGGCCAAAGGAGCGTTCCCTTGCCGAAGGATGGAGGAAGGAGCTGCCTGTGGCCTAATTAAAAATCAATCGTTGAGCGTCTAATTAGGGGTCCCCACTCGTTCATTGAGAGGCCGCAATTAAGGGCCATAATACCCGGAGCCACCGATCCAACTCAATCGCCACCAAACAGCCAGGCAAGGCAGGCACGTGTCCTGTGTCCCGTCCAAATAGAGTAACAACAAAAAGTTGTTTAAGCCATAGACGAGGCCAGGCGAAAAAAACAAATCGTCGAGCCTGAGGGGGGGCGGGTGAGGCGAGTGTTTATATGTTTTTGATATTTATTTATGCCTTGTCCAACAAATTATGCGCTTCAGTTGCATAAAAAGGCGAGGCAGCCATCAGGCAACACGTGCCGCGCCGCACCGCGCCACGATGGCCCTGCCACGGACCGCACTCTCTGACATTTTCAAAACTGAATGAATCTGCAGTGAGCGGAAAATGGATTTCTAATATCTTACAAAAGAAACAAAAAAGAGCAGCAAAATATAAGCAGAAAAAAATCAAATAAAATATATTTATATATTACATCAAGTTAAAGAGGGAAAAGTAATCATAAAACAAGAAAGCAAAGCCACACAGAGTGAGCGATTGAGCGAAGTGTTTGATACTCTTTGCAGACACTCTCTGGTACAAGATATAAACGTGGTCTTATAATTTGTCAGTAGCTTCAATCTTGTTCGTTCTTCCTAGAGTACTTGGGTTGCAATTGAAATCAATTTAAGCTTATTAGTTGTGGCTGCTAGACAAGGCTGGACATGGCTTCATGGATCAAGAATATTCTATATACATTATTATATTGCATTCACTTCACTAAAACACTCCCCGCAAGGGTGTACAGCGCATGGTAGTGTGGAGAGATGAGCTTAAAAAATATGCTGCCTGCTCGCCGGGTTTCACGCAACTTTTCCCACAGGACGTCCGGGCTTAAAAGTTGAGAAAAATGAAACTTTTATGAGCGCATCTCGTTTGGCGTTTTCATTTCTCTTTTTTTTCTTCCCAGAGACTTTTTTCTTATACATAAACTTATTTCTTACTTGCTGCTGCTGCTGTTGTTGTTGTTGTTGTTGTTGTATTTCTTATCTTAGCCTGGCCGAGCAATATTCTTTTCGATTAAATGCTTGAGCAGGCACGGCGGACAGGCAGCCAGGCGGCCGGAGCAAAATGGCGCGCATAAAGAGTCGCAAAGTGGCCGGAGAGCCTGGCAGCGATGTGTCCTCCCGGACTCCAAGCGGTCTCGTGTTGGTTGGGGAGGTCCCCTCCACGAACTACGCCTTCTTGAGTCGCTTGGCCGGCCCCACCGACGGGAGGCCGCTATCAAACTCGGATATGTTGAGAGCCCTCGACTTGTTCAGGCTCTTCATGAAGCTGCTGCGACCAACGGCACCACCTGCTGGCGGTGGTCCGCCAGCTCCTGCCGCTGCTCCCCTCTTCTGGTCCTTGCTCGGCATATCCTTTGGCTGCATCTGACGCACTTCCCCGCTGACTGTCGTCGTGTAGATGCGTCGCTTGCTGCGCTTCTCCTGCTGCAACTTTTCGGGATCGCTGCAAAAGGAAAGGCGTAAGATATGCGACACATTCTTCTAGAATTTCTCGAACTTACCGCTCCGTGTAGGTCAATTGATTGGTGGGTGGCGGCGCCTTGGGTGCGGCATGTTTGCCCGCGAACTTGGTGGGTGCCTCCTTGAGGGCAAAGCTCTTGGCAAAGTGTCCCATGTGGGCGATACGTACGTTGAAGATGGGCTTCAGCTCCTTGGGAAATGTCGAATAGAACTTCATCCAGGACACAAAGGCTGCAAATCAAACAAAAGAGGAGGCAAACAAAGGTTAGAACAGAGCGTGAGAGGGGGGCAAAATGTAGCATGTTAATGCTTTTAGAATTAATTGATGTCTTGGCTTAAGTGCTCTCCGCAGCACATGTGTGTGTCAGTGTGTGTGTGTGTGTGTGTGTGTGGCATTCATTACAAAATAAATTTGTTAAAATGACAAATGAGCAATGTCAGCAAAGGATTTCACATCCATGTCGGTCTCTCCATTGTGCGGCTGGCTCTCTGTTTCGGTTCGGTTCGGTTCTGTTCGGTTTGGCTGGGTTCTCTCTCCTCTGTTCTATTCGTTTCCTTTCCATTTGGCTGGTGTTGTGGGCATGTCCTTGCTAATTACGCAGCACTTATGCCAGGCAAATCCAAATTATACAACAATGATATCAAATTACCAACTGCGGTGGCACTCAACAACAAAGACCGCAATTGTTACCCCGCGATAAGCATCTCCAGAGTGAGATATGTAAATTCGATGTGAAATGAAAAATGCAACGAAATGTACACACAATCCATGCGTATCTACATCTGAAAAACAGGGCAGATGTGAAGTGGCAGACGAGCACAGAAGGAGGAGGCACAGGAGATCCCACTAGATGCTGGAAACATTTGAAACCGCAACAAAACCCATGAACCTCAGACAGGGTTAAGCAATGCAAATGAACTGTTGGCGTGGCTATTCCAAAAGAGATTCTATTTAAAAGGAAACTAGTGATACTTTAACATATATTTGCATACATTTGGAGCTGGAAAGGCACCACAAGTGGGTACATATTTATCGGATAATTAATAATTATAAAATAATTATATGAAACCAATTCGTATGCTGTGTGGCATAATTCTCGCTAGCAAATAAGAGTCAAAATAAGAGAGTTTCTGCAGCTAGAACGCCACAGATCCAAACTGAAACTAAATACTTTTCAGAAACGTTTCCTTTTGGGGCTTCAGTCAGTGTTTTGCAGTCGATTACCAGTCGATTTCTATGCCTACTTTATGTCCAAACAAAAACAAAAACAATTCCCAGCTACAAGTATCATTAAGCAAATGAAGCAGTTCCATTTCCGCTTTTAGTGTCTCATAATTGATTGCTCATGTATCAGGGGAGGGGGCGAGGAACCGCAAGCCGCAAATCTGAGCCACACACACAGACACAGACATAGACACCTCAAGCAACACCCACTCACCCACCCACCCACCCACCATGACCAGGCTATATCCTGGGGTGGATATGTCAGGCAAAAGAAGGGCAAGTGGCAGGGTGTGGGTGTGGCACGTAGCTGGACGAGATGAATGCAAAGACGTTCCTGCCCCAGCAATTAACTCAGCAGCGAGGCGGCTCGCCTTTCACTCCGTAACCGTGCGACGTATCCGCCACTCGCAGTCGCAGTCGTAGTCGCACACCCACCCGATTCATTCTTGGTCCTTTGGTCCTTTTTCTGTGTGGCTCTCTCTCGCTCTCTGTCTCTCCCACAAAGTCTCAAAGTCAAGCCCTTGTCTCTGGGTCTGGCTTAATTGCCGCAAATGCGATTACAGTCAAGTGGCAGACATTAAATAAACAAAAAGTATGACGGCAGCGGATGTTTAGAGACGTCTGCCAGCCGGAAGTAGCGAATAAAATAAATGTCATTCGAGCTACCACTACTCTCTATACTCTCTATACCATCTCCCAGTCTTACAGTCTCTTAGTCTACACTGAATTCACCACAGAAACCGCACAAAATGGCTTTTTATGCTACTTTGCCTGCCGCCAGCCGCCAGCCGCCTGCCCGCCTGTCGTCCTGCCAGCGTTTTGGCCCATTGTCTCGGCTGGCAAGGAATTTGAGCGTGATTGAAGAGTGGGTGGTGGTGACCCTGCATCAGTCGAGTGTGCCCTGCCACGGGGTGTGGCTAATGCGCACGTCAGCGGCTCAACGACTCAACGACGGCTCAACGGAGAGCCAGGCCAAAATGCAAGCGGATATTTTTATAAAGCGCGCGCGTGTCCATGCGGTTTGCCCTGTGTGTTTCATTTGCTTTGTGTTGTTGCGGTGTTGTAGGCGTGGCAAATTGTTGTGATTGTTTTTGCTTCTGCTTTTGTGTCCTTCTTAATCCTCTTCATCCACCTCCACGCTTTCGCTTTGTGCCTTTTCGCAGGAAGGATTGCTTCCACTGGCGTTGGATTTTTGTGTGCAAAAATGCCTGTTTTTGTGTGCGGTTCGCTCATGTGATACTCTGATATGCGGATATACGGGGCACATGCGAGTAGCAGCTAATAAGTGGCTTAAGATGGTCAATGTCGAAGTGGTGGGAGCGAGTCAGTGGGGTTTAGTGGTTGGGATAGCCGATAGCCACAGGGTGGGCGCTACTTCCCGCTTAATGACTATATTTAAAAAGGGGTACATCAAATTCATGTTTTATGTGGGTGCAAATAGTCAGAAATGGAGTGATAGCCACTTGCAAAAACCCTGAGAAATGATGGCATAAGAATTAATTCTGGGCAAGCTTTTCACATTTAATTGTATTTCTGCTGCAAGTAATTTAATCAAATTAAATACTGTATTTCAATTGTTTTAAGTCTCGATGTTTGCCTCTAAAACTATCCTGTTATTCAGCTGTTACTTTTCAGTACTTGGTTTATTTTTTTGATGACATCGGTTAATCATTTATTATTATTTGAAAGTCATCTAAAAAACTAATAAATAGTCGACTATTAGCGATGCATTTAACAAAGTTTTCCCAATTGACGCCGCTTAAGAATGCACTCGTAGAATACTAACTGACTAAGCATCGAAAATGCTCTCTAACCGGCGAGATTTGGGCATCAGGATTTTGTTTTTCATACGAAGACTAAACGTTTCTTTGTTTCCCTAAAAACTGAACAGAAATCCATCATTGCTAATAAATATACGATTGTATTCCCTGCAGTTTCCCTTGAGATATGCTTGCACCCTTGATACGCACTGTAGCACACTGGACTCAAAACGTTGAAAGGTTGCAGCAGCAGCAACAGCCCAGCCCAAGCCAACTATTTCGCTTTGGAGATTCGAAGAACAAAAAGTGAATTTCAACTTGAAAATTGTTTCAATTACTGATGGAATGCGGGGGTCCCCGCTATTCCCACAGCCACCCAGAAGAGCCTCCCCACATTTTGGATGTCTTCCCTCAGCTCTCAGCCACATTGGCTCCTTTATTCTCTCTCTCTCTCTCTCTGCTCCCTGATGATGCTTGCTGGCTGGCTGTTCTAACTGCTTTTATCTGCTGCTTTGTACAGTTTTGTTCAAGCGTAATACTTTTTAATGGCTTTTTGATTGGACGCAGCAAAGCAGCAGCAGCAGCAGCAGCAAACTGCAGCCCCATACACATGTACATCTCTCTCTCTCTCTCTCTCTCTACAACCTAGGAGTTGTATTTGTATTTGTATCTCTGTCTCGTATCTCTGGCTACGTTGGTTTTAGTGCACCCCGTTTGCCCATTTCGGTTGCTGCTCTTAAGTTTTACCAAGTGGCTTCCTGCCTTGACGCTTGACTCGGCGCTTAAGTGCAATTGGAGTTGCCATTTTGACAGACTCGACTCGACTCCCCTCCACTGCACTCGACGCTTCTCTCCTCTCTTCAGCCAATTCCCTTTCTCTCTCCTTTCTGCATTTCTCTTTGCTGTTTGCTCTTCTGTCGCTGCTTTCACTTCTCCTCCATCATATTTGGCTTTGGTTGTCTTTCTATTGTTTTGCGTTTTTGGCCTGAAAGCCATTTGGTTATTTTTCTCAGTTTCCGTTTCCTGTTTCGAGTCGCCATCAGTCGCCTTCGTCTCCGCCTTCGCCTAGACCCATCTCTCCGATTCCTGTGAATCATTTTGCATTCCATTTGGTGGGCGTCGCGTCGTTCGATTAGAAGCGTTTCCCTTTCCCCTTTCGCCCTTTCCTTGGTCGCTTCTTGAGCTCTTCCTTTATGTTTCAATCGGAAAACATGGGAAAAAGTTGTTCTTTCGGCTTTTCTTTTTTTGCTGTCCACAACCCCACCCTTGTGAGGCGGCGGTACGACTCGGACAACCCTTCCACCTGCTGCCGCTGCTGGCCCAGGGCCTTGGTAACATCTAATTAACTTTTTCCTATCCCTTGGCCAGCCAAGGCTGCAATTACAATTTCAACAGGACATTAACATTACCATTGATTGGGTGGGGATTGACAGTTGTAATGGCAAAGACAATTGATGGCCACGCACTCGAAATACCCTGCAGTTTGGAGTGCATTTTGTGTTGTAAAGAGGGATATTTATTCTAGTCAGAGATTTGCAAATCCGCAGATATTTTTCAAGACTTTTCCGCCAACTTTTTTACTACTTCTTGGAGCGTACACAAGCGTCACATAATTAGTTACTAAAGTGAGGCAGCAGCAATTTAGGAATTCCTAAAGTAAACCCTCTATAAATGAAGACTTTTGCTTTGGCCTTGCTAACTCTTCTGACTTCCGACAGTGGAGCTTCTGTTTCGCTTAAGCAAAATGAAGATTATGAAAACGCCTCAAAGGAAGTATTAGGAATGCTGAGAATTCCATCAGCTGCAAGAGTCAAGAGCTGCAAGGAGAAGGTCGGCTCGAAGATTGATTCTGGGGTTGAGATGAAGTTCTGAAATAGTACTAGCGATATACGTATAGCAAAGAGGCTTCTATAAGCGTAGACCACTATAAAATATATTGTAAAGATTATATTGTTAATTATCAAATATAGTTATTGGATTTTGCAGCTTTACAAATAATAGAAAAACCTTTTCCACAACACTTTTTTAGATATTTCTTTCCTATTTTCTTTTAAGCGCAAAATGTTTTTATATAATCCGAATTGCACCGATATGCCCGCTGCTAAGAAAACGTATATACCCCTTACGCACATTCGACTGGTGGGTATGGGAAATCAAATAAAATATGAAAGGGAAATACAAATAAAAAATAAAAAGCAAAAAACAGGAAAAAGGATCTGAACGATGAAAGGAGTCGGCCCAGCCCGGCCCGACCCGTTGGTTGGTCACTTGCCGCCCTGACTATTGGGGGTGGCAGTATAGAGAGAGGGAGAGATGGAGTGGCGTGGCCGTGGTCGTGTCCGTGGAGTGGATCCATTTGACACGCAATCGAAATTAACTTCAAATATGAAATAATTTTTGTGTTTTTAACGCGCGTTGCCCCGTCAATGATGGTCCAAGGGCCAGGGGACCTACTGAGACACAGAGCTAAGCGGGGGTTGGGGGCGAGTGGGCGGGTGGGCGTGTGGGCGTGGGGCGTGGAGAGTACGTCCAACTTATAATTGGAAAAATAGCACAGATAGCGATTGTGTATGTGTGTGGGATTGTGAGTGTGTTTCTGTCTGTTTTTCTGCTTTTTGTAGAAAAGCGTCGCGTCGCGTCGCTTCGCGTCGAGAACTGTGTCGTAAAAAATCATAATTACAAAGTTAATGTTCTCTTGGTGAAAGAATTAAATTGCTAGTTTGCACAGAGAGACAGAGAGTGTCCAGCGGACCAGTTGGAAAAGTAAATGCCATGGGAACTGGCCAAATGAGACACCGACTTGGAGGAAAGGGAAACGAGTGAAAGGATAGCCTCACCTTTGCAGGACTTTTCATGCAGCTCGCGATCATCCTCGAGCAGCGTTTGGAACTTGTGCTGCAAATTGGACGCCGCCTCCTGTACGGTACGCGCCTCGTCGTCGAGCGGCAACAGCGTCTGCAGATAGGCGTACATGTCGCCCTGCTGTATGCGGATGCGCTTGTTCTCCAGGTGCCGCACAAACTGCGACTCGCTCGGCGCCAGGAAGAGCACTGCCCTGCCCTTGCGGCCCGCACGCGCTGTCCTGCCCACGCGATGCACAAAGTCCGCCGTGGTCTGGGGCGGCGTATACTGGATCACAAGCTTAATGTCGGGCACATCAATGCCACGGCCCACGACATCGGTGGCCAGTAGCACACAGCTGGCGCAGTCCCTGAATCCTCGAAAGACGCCCTGACGCTCCGTCTGTGTCATGGAGCCGTGCAGTCTGCAAAAACAAAATGGAAAGTGTCAATGAAGATTCGATAGGCTGAACCAGAGGGAAGATAAGCATCAAATAGCTTTCAGCATTCGAGTTAATTTAGAGACAGATCTTACGAGTAGATTGCTAATATTCTGTGGCACTGAAATGCATAACTGCAAATGCATTTAGGGACTGATTTGGGCCATTTGCAGCTACTTTTTTATGCAGCCAACCGATGGATTTATAAATTAAATATCAAAGCCAAACATTTCATCCAAAACAACCAGCCGGAATACCGTCGCGTTGCTCTGGCTAAAACTATTAATTCTCCAGCTTAGGCTTTAAATAACAACAAATCAGATACAAATAAAAGCAAGCAAGATACAACAAGAAAGTTTCTTTCTAGCTTATATTTAGCATATAAATATCTCTACTATTTATGGACATTTCCCCTCGGGCCTTACGTGTCGCTTTTACGAACAAAATATGTTCAAGAGGCAATGAAAAAATTGAATTTCTACAAATTTGTCTGCCTAGTAATTGGGTAGGAACTTTGGCACTTACGGCTATAAAGATTGAGTCATATATGGCCTGACTTGGCACTACAACAGAAAAGGCAAACCAAATTGCCAAACTCTGCGCATTGAGTGGAAGGTTTCTGTATAACAATTTTCGGTACTAATAAATCAAATATTGATTGCTTATCTTTCAGGTTTTGAAATATAGAAATTTGCAGATATCCTGTACGCTACTGGTATTACGTTCACAAATTAATTAACTTGAAATACATATTTCCTTTGCCACAAATTGTGGGTACATTTTCTGTGCCTTTTGCTGGAAAGACTTTTTGTGAAACTTTTATCAAGCATTGTTCTGAAACATCTTGGTTAATATTTGAAGCACATTTTGGATGGAATATCTCAAGAAGGGGACACGAATCTCTCACAAAATGTCTCATTTGATATCTTTCCAGATTCTTTCACTGACTAGTTCACTGCCTCTAGATAGCTTAGAATAGCTCCTGGCAGCCTCTGATTTGTACAATCTATAGCCAACAGTCTCGTGTAAATGTGCCCGCGAGCTGAATGCTTGCAAGAGTAGTTACATCAAATGTTATATCCCTGGCTTACTTGAAGAAGCGCAGTCCCTGCAGCAGCGGTGTGCTGTTGTCCTGGTCGTCAGAGTCCTCATCGTTCTCCTTGACCTTCTCGTCATCCTCGTCGAGGACGCGCCGGGTGAGCGCCTCGTTGAGCATGTCGTGGTGGAAGTTGACCATTTCGGTGGTGCTCATGAAGATGATGGCCTTGAACTGCTTGGGGCTGGCGGCCATTTCCTTGGCCAGCAGCGAGGAGAGGGCCACGAGTCGCAGCTTGGCCGGCACCACGATGTAGCTCAGGTGTAGATGCTCTGGAATGCTGAGCACGCCCGTCACATCCTCCTGATACTCACCGAGGCCATCGTCCGGCTCCAGCTGGGCCTCGATCGAGTCTTTCTGGTAGCCCTCCTTGCTCTTGAGCGCTGCACTGGCTGCCTCGTCGCTGTTGTCGATGTAGAGGGGATCGCTGAGGGCGAGTCCGGCCAGCTCCTGGACCTGGGCGGTGAGCGTTGCGCTCAGCAGCAGACGCTGCAGCTGCGGCAGCTTCTCGTCCTCTGCCTTAGCCTCCAGCCGGTGCTTATCGATGGCCTCCACCAGCTGCTTGACGTCCCGCTCGTAGCCGAGCTCCAGCAGGCGATCGGCCTCGTCCAGCACGAGGAACTGCAGCCGAAAGAGCTTGAAGGAGGCCGTGTGCAGCAGATGGTCGACCAGGCGGCCCGGCGTGCCCACCAGCACATTGATGCCCTTCCGCAGGCGCGCCTTCTCGCTCTTGCGGCTCTCTCCACCCAGCAGCGAACCGGGCACGATCCACGTGTAGGGCTTGAGCAGCTTCTGGAGCAGCTCGTACGTCTGCACGACCAGCTCGCGGGTGGGCACAATGATCAGGGCCACGACGCCGTCGGTGCGCTTGATATGCGGCATCTGCGCCTGCAGCTTCTCCACCAGCGGCAGGGCGTAGGCCAGCGTCTTGCCGGAGCCCGTCTGGGAGCGCACGAGCACATCCTTGCCGCTCAGCACATGCGGTATGGTCTTCTGCTGCACCGTGGTAAGCTCTGTTATGCTCAGCAGATCCTCCAGATTCTTCACCGCGTGCGCATGCAGCCCGAGACTCGCCACTTTGCTGCCCGCGAATATTGTCTCCCTCACGGGCTTCACCGTCCGCTGGCCCAGCTGCTTGAGCGCCTCCACATCGCTCTGATCGAAGAGGCCAATTTTCTTGGTGCGAAAGCGATTGGTGGCCACCGTTGGGGCAGCCTCCTGCTTCTGTTCCGGCTGATCTTTCTGCTCTTTCTGTTCTTCCTGCTCCCGTTGTGGCTCTTCTGTTGCCAGCTTCTGCTTTCGCTCCTCCTCGATTTGCGCCTTGAAGATGTCGCCAGCGCGTGGCAGTTTGTTGGGATTCTCCGGTTGGCCTTTTCTCTTCAGTGCGCTTTTGAGCTGCTCGTCGCTCAGCTTGGACACTGGATTGCTGCGTTTCTTGCTGCCCATGCGCTCGGCCCTCGTGGTCTTTGGCTTTGGCTTGGCCGCTGCAGCGGCCACTGGCGTTGCGCTGACATTGAGCATTAGATCATTGCCCAGACTGGGCTTTGGGGCAGCTGGTGGCGCTGCGGTGGCATTGAACATGAGATCGCCAGAGAGCAGGGACGTGGAAGTGGAAGCGGGAGCACGAGCAGCGGGCAGTGGAGGAGCAGCTTGGACCTTTTCCTGCACCTTGCTGGGCACCCGTCGCCGCACCACTATCGCCTTCACCTTGGGCTTCTCCGCATTGAATTGGAAATCGAAATTGCTGGATGGTGGAGCGCGTTTCCCCACGGGCTGCCGCGCGCTTTTCTGAAACGAAGGCCACAAGTTTGAGTGTTGGCTGCCACGAGATTCCCAGAGAGGGGGCACACTCACCTGTTGCTGCTTCTGTTGGGGCTTCCCGGCCGATGCCTTGGCACTCACATTCAGTGATATGTTGTCCACCATTTCTATAGCATTTGGGTATTTAAATTATCTCAAAATATATATCGTGCGCGCACGTGTTGCAGTGTGACTGTGGATTTATCGATCAAATATACCGCACGACCCTCAAGAATAAACCGAAATAAACCTCTCATTTCAAAAGTATACTATAAATATACCGTATTTTGATCTTCCATTTGAAAAACATGCGTATTGTAGGTTTGATTAATGATTAATTAAATTAATGAAGTTTACCATTACCGTAAATATAAATATAACTCAATTTCGCAGTTAAAATATCCGGAAAAGGATATAAAATGCAGTAAGTGGTCACCCTGATGTGCTGCTTCTTCAACAGGTGCTGGCATTCACAGCGCTGCGTCGACAAAACAGCTGCTGGTCTGAAATCAGGGCTGCCAGATGGTCAAATAAAGGTGCAGTTAGCGCGCAGTTTGAATTGCTCAACAGCAACATGACTACATTTTATTCAAATCAATTTGTTTAAATATATTATATATATGTGTGTATATGTGGTATATATATTCAGTAACAGGGTTTTGTTTTCTTTTTCGCTATAAAGTAATGCAGCTGACAGCTGCTCCTCTCTCTCGCTCTCACTCTCGCTCTCTCTTTCGCAAAAAAATTACTCGACCAACTGCCTTGGGCAGCGGTGAGGGGTATGGTAGGGCTGAGGCTTTATCTGTGTGTGGGAGGGGATGGGTGGTGTGTGGGTGGGATGGTTGGGGGGGAGCCTGTGGCATCAGCCCCAGCTGCGTGCCCCGCAAATGTCAACCACAGACCAATGCATGACGGTGACGGCCGCTGGTGCTGCTGCTGTTGCTGCCTCCTCCTCTGCTGCTGCTGCTGCCGCGTCTCTCGCTCCATCTGCGATTGCACCTGCAGCTGCCACGCCCACATTCATCGACAGGCTGCAGTGTATGGTTGCCGGCGGCTCCTGCTGCTGCCTCCGCTTGCGCCTCTGCTGCTGCTGCTGCATCATTTGCATGCCGCCGTGGCCGTGCGTCGTGTGGCAGGCAGCATACAACAACTATGCGGTCACGTAGTACTCCCGCTGCCGCTTCTGGCACTTCTCACGCGCAATATAGCACAGGGCGATCGTAATCAGCAGGGCAATGGTCACGCCCATGCCAATGCTCACCCACATGATCTCCTCGTTGATGCCCACGTAGGAGCGGCCTAGGCACACAAAAGAGAAGCACAAAATTGATTAAATAATCAATCAATCAAACAAAATGTAGGACCTTTTAAGAAATTGAAATTGAAGTGAAAATCTTATGATTTCAGGACTTCCAATTGAAAACTTGAAGGAACAATAATTCTTCAGCTATGAATTGTGCATTTATTTGAGCTCGGCAGCTTATTTATTTATTTATTTATTAATAATACAATCAATTGAAAACTCAGTGAGAATCAAGTCCAAATCAAACAGCATTCAGCCTTTCCCCCCATAATAATCTTGGCCATCGCGTTGCAGTCGAGAGCTTTCATTTATGGCATAACTTTTGACACCAGCTGTACGCAAGGAATTGCAAAGTAAATGTTTTGCTCTTTAAACTCTCATCGAGGGGCGTTTGTTGTGGGACTATTAAGGATACAATTATCAAAAACTTACCATTGTAGTAGTGATTGGAGTAGCCGGCTTTGCCAGCCACACGGCCCGCTGGCATTTTGTTTCAGCTTTTGTTTCAACCAAAAATGCCACGCAAAAGCAAAAGTTTATCCAACTAATAGAACAATTACAATTTTTGTTGTCTTGGCGCCCTTGGCAGCAAAGTTGAGTGTTTATATTTTGCGTGGTTCCTCTTGGTGTTGTTTCTGTGGCTTTGGTGCCCGGCTCGGCTCGGCTCGACTGCTCGTTGGCTCGTTGTTCAATTGCAATTTATGGGTCGACTGCAATGCATCCTGCGTCCTTGGCCGGCAACTCTCGGTCGTTACGCTGGCAGTGGCGCCAATGCAGCGCCTGGAACTGCCAAGAAGCTAAAAGGAGACGAGACGAATTGTAAATTTGAATAATTGTGCAAGGCAAAGCAAAATAATTAGTTGAAATTAATTTGAAAATATGCGCGCTCCACAGCTGTCATACAACACTGCCGCCTCCGCTGTATTTATCAACACCTTATTCTGAATGCTGTTCTTTTTTGCTTACAGTTTTTGTTTAAGCAATATTTTTATAAACAGCTCCAAACAACCCTTTTAAATTAGCGACTTTTGCATAAAATTGATTCATCTATCCGATAAAATAATATATTCCGAGCTGAAGGCTTTAACTAGCTTATAATGCTAAACAGAATACGAAAGTCGAGGAATTATGAATGATAATGTCGAAACCGGATTCTAGCCTCAATTATGTTGTAAAGACAGAAGAACTGCCCCCAAAGCACTCCGAGCTTATAATATATACTTATGTTCCCATATCGCCCTTATCGCGATTGATTCTTCAATCGGATTAAATTATTGTTTTAGTGGTGAAAGTCTTTGCGAGCTGGTAATATCAAATAGAACATAAAAATCAAGGAATCTGATATAAGACTACGGTATATTTTACGGTATATTTTGAAGATGCAATGGTGTATTTTGGTATTTTGAAGGGCCTCTTTTTATGGTATATTTTATCGATAAATTCGCGGTAACACTAACTAATAGCAAAAAACAAAATAAATAATAGAAAGATTTATTAATTTGCGAGGCTGCAGCTATTCTAAAGTGCCGTTAGATTAAGGTTAACTGTAATTAGGTTAGATAGCGCACGCAGCGGCGCGTGCATAGCCCGGAGCGACCTGCACAAAAGCCCATCACACTGATATGGAGGGATCTACACCGGTTTCGAAGAATGCAGTCCCCACCGATATCGGAGAGGCTCAAATGTGCATAGAACAGAAAGATATTGATGCCGACAGCAGCCACAATTCCGGCAGTTCGGAAGCCGGTGACAAACAGCATAGCAAAGAAGAAGAGTCACAGCAGATGCCGGCGTTTGTGGTGGGTGAGGAGGAGAAGCAGAAGACGGGGGCGTCATGCGTCGGAGGAGACCTGTGCCTGGATCAAAGCACCTGTGGATGCCGTAAGTACTTCTATAAACAACATGCATTTACCGTAATCTATACAGTTCGTTCGACGTGCAAATGAGCATATGCATGAGTGTGTGTGCACATTCTAAGTTGCGTATCAAAACTATACGACAAAAAAGAAAGAAACAAGCGGGTATTGAGAACTGAGGAGCTACCATGCAAGTATTGGATACTTAGCAAATAATAGCAGGGGCTAAATTATTCTCAAATCGTAGCACGTGATTAAGAAGTTCAGTTATTTTGTGGACATTATTGTGCATGTGTACATTCATACATACATGCATACATACATACATGTGCATTGTCTTATCTAGAAAGAACACACATGAAAGAACCCCATGGAGTACCGAATTAGTCATTTTTATTATTTGTAAAGAGGCAGAAACTTGCATCGCAGAGGGTCAAGCAGTCGCCGGACTTTGTTAGAGCTTCTTCTGCAGGCATTTGAATGTCGTAACTAATTACACAAATCGGTATATTTGGTTCTAGAATCTAGATAAACAGAAAGAATAAGCTGACCGTGTACAATAAGTTTAGGTGGTAGTTTTTCACCGGTTGCAGCAGGACAAAGTTTAATTTAGCTGGTTGAGACACTCAAAACACCTGGAAAAACATCAAGCGGTTCTTCACACTGCTCGGGAACTGTTGGGTTTTGCTGTTCTTTCTGTTTCCATACACTTGCAAGGCGAGCCACGCCCACTGCACCGGCAGCGACTCCAAAGATCTGCACTGGCTTGTTGCTGCCTGACTTGGCCATCAGAACGGAACCCATGCCGATCAGACACATTCCACTGAACGAACGACAACGCAAAGAGTCTCGCTCTTTGCGGCTATAACGGAGAATCATTTTGATTTTGCTTAGCGATCGAATGAAATTTTAAATCTAATATGTACAAAACTAAGCTCCAGAGCCAACTGCCCCGAAAGTTTAACACATTCTGTAACTCTTTTTGGAAGAGTCTTTGCCAAAGTGCACAGATTTCGCAATTCTCTAAGCACTATGACATTATCGAGTGAATAATACCGACCCTTATGCATGCAGTAGCTGCCATTTAGCCACAGCATGCCGAAAGTCTTGCATTTCCCTCATTTGTATTCGCTTCATGTTTGGCCAGAATCCATATCTTGGCGGCATTGATAGATTAAAGTTAAGCCCAGCAGAGCCCGGCAGCGTCTGCTGCCACTCCTAAGCTGAAGCGCACAAATTGCATGAAAACGACGCCACCCCCAGCCCAAGCCGCCAGCCGCCAGCCTCCATTCTGCAACCCGCAAGCCGCTCGCTCCTCTTCATTGCGGAACCGTTCAACAGTTGCGAAAAGTTTTCCCAAGCAGCCAACCAACCAACGAACCAGCCACCAGTGGCAGCCACAGCAGGAAACGTTGGTCTATTTCTATTGCTGCTGCTGCTGGTGCTGCAAATTTTGGAAACTGCAATCGAAATGAGTCCGAAGGTCGCTACACTTCACTCCACTTTGCTGCGGGGGGCGAGACCCTCCTGACCGCATGAAATATTCACCCAAAAAAAGAAACAAACAAAAAACAGAACGGAGAAAGAAAAAAGTAGCCTTTGGTGGGCACCAAAATACTCTTGATGATTTATTTGAATGGCTCTTTTTAGGGGAAATTCCTATGCCTTGTGTTTTGTTGGAGCAATAAACTAAAACTAGTTAAATGGTTTGAATACTCTTACTTATGTAAGAACTTGCGTAGATGCGCTGCAAGCAGTTGCTAAGCTAAAATACCCCAAAGAAGAGACAGAGTACTGCCTAAAAGAGGCACTGGCAGCCGACCAGCAGCAAACCAACGAGAAATGTAATTTCGGTGCTAAGGATTCGGGGCTAAGGGCGCTCACGTACTCAAATGAGAGAAAGTTTTGGTGATGAGCGATAGCGCCGATAAGCTGAAGCACACTGCTTCTCCTTTGCAACTGCTTTAAAGCAGTGGCTGGGCATAATATAAATAAAGAGCTCTTCTCCTCCCATTATTTAACTGCGCATTAAGTGCAGTGGACGTTCCACGTCGCTGCTAATTGAAACGAAGTGCACAAGTGTTGGTAGACCCAACGGCAGGCCACACTTGGGCAAGCAGAGGAGTGCATCCTGGGATGGGAAAATGTCCTGAGTAGCGAAAAGAGGTGCGTGATAAACCCTTTCGTTAGTTTCCGGCTTTATAACTAGAGTAAAACTGGATAAATTTCATCAAAAATTAATGAAAATCAGAAAACTTTGAGAGACAAGAACAAGTACTGGTACTGGGACTCAAAACTTGACTAAAAAATCGGACATCGGTTCTACTTCCCCACCCAGCGTATTGAAATTGAGGCCAGCGCGCAATTTTCTCTGAAGATTAAACGACTCCAACAACAGCAATTATTCGCGATAAGTCAACGACATCGATGCAATCCACTCATTCAATCCGCACTCAGTTCCACCATTTGAAAGCGCACACTCGAGCCAATAACATCCGGGGGAACTGCAATTTATAAGATATGTTCCGGCACGCTTATTATATAACACCTTCCCTTGCAGCTCAACTCGAGGCGGAAGCGGTGCTGGACAACCGCCAGCTGCTGGCATTCCAGGTGCGTTCTCGGGACATCGACTGGCGCCGCTATGTCCAGCCACTGGACACGCGCGTCCGCTCTGGCGGTGTGTATCTGGACAAGCAGGCTGACTTAGTCAACAATCATCGGCGTGCCGTCAATGAGCAGAACAAGCGCGAGCTGCTCGTCTGCCACGACATGATGGGCAACTATCTGGAGGATCGGTGAGTGAATCGTCGGTTTATGTTAACCCGCACTCTAACATTCTCTTCTGCTGCAGCCACTTCCACAGCTCGGAGAAGTACGATGACTATCGCTTTATGCACTGGTCAGCCGTGGATTACTTCTGCTACTTCAGCCATAAATATGTGACTATTCCGCCCAGCGGCTGGCTGAATGCCGCCCATCGCCATGGCGTACCCGTGCTGGGCACCTACATTGTGGAGTCGGCAGGCCCACTCAACGAGGTGCTGGCCAGCGAGGAGAGTGTTGACCGCGCCGTGGCCGCCCTGACACGTCTCTGTCTCCATTTCGGCTTTGAGGGCTGGCTGGTGAATGTCGAGGTGACTGTGCCGCGCCAAAGCATGCCCAATCTGCAGTGAGTACGGGAAGGTGAAGCCCAGTTTCGAGTTAACCAAT
Source organism: Drosophila subobscura (assembly GCF_008121235.1). Classification (NCBI taxonomy): domain Eukaryota; kingdom Metazoa; phylum Arthropoda; class Insecta; order Diptera; family Drosophilidae; genus Drosophila; species Drosophila subobscura. The sequence continues at coordinate 15,206,453 of NC_048530.1, read as the reverse complement.
CAATTGTGTCTCCTTCCCACCAGTCGCTTTGTCCGTGAGCTGCGCTCTGCCACCGAGTCGCAGGTGCCGCATGGACGCGTCTTTTGGTACGACAGCGTCATTGAGAGCGGAGAGTTGAGATGGCAGAATGAGCTGAACGCGCGGAACGTGGACTTCTTCCGCATCAGCGACGCCATGCTGATCAACTACGCCTGGGATGATGGCCACCTGGAGCGCAGTGCCAGCCTGGCCACGCAGGAGGGCTCGCCACAGCATCGAGTCTTCATGGGGCTGGATGTTTTCGGGCGGAGTCGCAGGGGCGGCTTCAAGAGTCTGGACACGATGACGCGGATTGCCGAAAAGGGTTTCTCGGCGGGCATCTTTGCGCCGGCGTGGTCCTTTGAGACGCTGCGCAACTGGTACGACATCAGCAAGGCCTCTGGCGACGAGGTGGTGAACGCCGCCTTTCTGAGCAGGAACGAGGACTGGTGGGCTCGCCTCTGGCACCTGCTGGCCACCCATCCGTACCAGGCGCTGCCATTCTACACGGACTTTTGCGTGGGCTCGGGCCATCGCAGTTTCGTGCGCGGATCGCGTGATGCCTCGCCGACGGGTCGATCCTTCTTCAATTTGGCACGCCAATCGCTGCAGCCTTCTGTGCCCCTGGCCAATAATGCCAAGCACTGTTTCCACACTGCCTTCGCGGGCGGCAATTCTTTGGAGGTGATCAACTTTGAGCGCGCCTTCCGGCTCTTCGTCACGGACTTTGTGGTGCCGCGGGGCGTGCTGCTGCTGGGCTATGCGTACCGCATGGAAGATACCGGCAGCGATCAGACATTCAGTGCGGTCGTGAGGCTCTCCCCGTTCCAACCCCATAGCCAGGATCTGCGCCTGTTCTGCGGCTCCTACCACGGCAACATTGTGGCTCCGCATCTTTGCTACATTTCCCCATTGGAAGAGCCATTGCCTGCCGGTCTGGCACCCGCACAACTGCCTCAGAGTTCCGGCCTGCTAGGCGACGGCTGGCGGGTGCGCTACTATATGGTGCGTTTCGATGGACCCGTCGTGGTGAAGGACATTGGCTTGAATTGCCGCCGAGCGTTAACATCCACGGCGGAGGCCTATCTGGGCGCCATCTATGTGCAGGCCCTGTTCCAGGAGGATTGGACGGCCACGCAGTGCAGCCAGAAGGCTTCCATCGACGTGTATGGCCGCCAGTTGTGGCAGAACCACAGCTAAAGGTAGATTAACTTATCTTTGTGCATTTATTTCTTACTCTTTGTGGGCTTAGCCTCTCCAATTTCCTTTACAGCTGAAATCATTTCCAGCGTCCCGTCGCCCCTTGTGTGAGAGTATCTTAAGCTATTGGCTCATGGCCACATTATTTAACTTCACTTGACCTGGCAGCCTGAAGTGCTGCTCTACTCTTTCTAGGAGTCTTGCTAGATTTCTTGGCCAACTCTATGACACTTTATTTCACATTCCGCTTCAACAAAACGCGTTCCAAGTGCCCCCACCCTGTACTTTGGCTTTTTCGTTTGTACATAAATACATCTATAAAATGTAATAAAAGCAAATAAATTAATTGGAGCCAATAATGGTAATGAATAAACGATATACAATGCTTAAGTGCATATACGATTACAAATCATAGCACTCATGCATATGTACTTATGTATTTCTTTCTGTGTCCTTTATGCACATTTGCAACGTGAAGTTTTCTGTCATAAAGTTAATCAAGAATGTAATGAGAATTTGTATTTAATGTAAAACTGTAACATTAATTTTTGCAGCACTTTTGCAAAGTAATATTCGCACGTTCACTGTTTCCACGAAATGTTCAAAGTGCTGCGTTTGAAATGTTCCAATGTAATTTTGTGCTTTCAGTAATTTCAAAATTCGAGGAATACTCGTTATGCGAATAGTTTTGACGCCACGCATATCTGATGGATATGCACTTTGTATTGCTGCCATTTAAAATGTATACAGAACTATAACTTCCCACCTAAAACTGTCACTTTTTGTTAGCTCATTCCAGTGTAATCTTCAGCGTGCTTTTCATTTTTAAGGATAATCTTTCGGCTTTGTCTTTTGGCATTCTTCCCATTAAAAGTACTTGAATTAAAAGCCTCTCTTTATCTAGACTTATGTTTTATTTAATTAGCACACTTTTGCCTTCACAGACTGTAATCCACTAATCCACTTTGTCACGGTTTGCAGCTCATATTCCTGTGCCGCCCTGCTTATCTGCACTGCTTAACCATGCGACTGCTTGAACAACAGCAACTTGCGTTTAAGTGCGTCTGCGACTGACCAAAGATATTTGCATTTAACTTTGCTGAAATTGAAGACGCGGCTTCCAGCTTCCTTCCACCGCGACCTTTTTTCTTTCATGCTCCTCTGCAACGTGAGCGGCGTAATTTTTTGACATTTTTTAATGCAGATTTCAGATAGTTTTTGTGCTTGTCTCTGGCACGCGCTGTTGACATCATTTCTGAATGCATGACAGCCTCTGCAGCCTAGGGCCGCTCCCCTCCCTTCCATGGCACGGACATTCGCACAGTTTTATGCCATTTTATTTGTTTAGTTCTTCGCTTTTTGCTTGACTTTGGGCTTGGCCTTCCCCTTCAACTTTGGTGCGCTGTTTGGCTGTCTGCTATGCCATGCTCTGCACTGCTTTGCCGTGTCGCTTGGGCTTTGTGGGCGCTGAAGCGGAAGCTGTAAGGGCAATGTTGGGGTAGAGGGGAAGTGCTGGCAAAGTGTTGCTAAAAGCAGTGCATCATCCGTTGCCCAGTGACGGCTTCCTCCCTAACTATCTCTCTCTCTCTCTCTCTCTCTCTCTCTCTCCCTCTCTCTTCACTATTTAGTTTATCAAGAACATTATCTGCTTTCGTTGCCTCTTTCCTCAAACCCTCTTTCTCTCCCCCTCTTTAGCTGTCAGCTTTTTGTGTAATTTGTGTGGCCCTGTCGTAATTAGCCACACCCTGACTCCCTAGCATACTGCACTGCACTGCTGAGCTGTCGATAAATTTCTGCTACTGACCGCATTTCAATGTGATAAACGTCACCAGCTTCACTGCATTGATTTCGGTTTTTTCCCTACTCTCAACGCACAGATGGAGATGGAAATGTGTGGCAAAGCGTGCGGAAAAGCAGACCGCAAAGCAAACAGCGGCACGTCTATCCCGCACTACTAGTCCCCGCCATATCAGTAGCTAACTTTTCTGACCTTTCAGCTCTCTCCTTTCAAACTTTTTTTCGCAGTACAAACACAAACACAGCTCCAACAAATTGGATAGCCAAGTTCGACCGCAAGGTACCTTCTAGTTACAATTTATTATATCAAATATTTATGTATGCCAGAGTCTGGCTGTCAGATCAGCTCAACATTACCACTTGCCATAAGCTTCAGGTATGAGTTGCAGCATAGGGAAAATACTTAAACCTAATATTTCTTTTGGAAAACTAGTTCTAGAAGGTATAAGGAGACTGAGGACATGTTGAAGAACAGAAAGAAATTGTGTAGATTTTATGTTTGAAATCTTTTGATTATTGTGATCCGCACAGAAAAACATTCATGCAAAAAGATTCAAACACCTTTATGCATTTATGTATTATCTCTATGGCCTATGGCCTCTATGGCATTTTCGGGCCCGAAAGCGTTTCCGCAACTAACTTCACGTGCATTCTTTTTCCTCACTTCCCGCGTGTGCTTCTGGCTAGCGTCAGTTGCCGAAACATAAATCGCGGAGCAAAGGGAAACAAGGGAATGCTTAATGGCGTCTGTCCACCTTTTGAATGTTAAAATATGCCCCTGTACAATCTCATCTCCGAATGGTGTGGCCAAACATGCAGCAGCCATTGGGCCCGACCCAGATACGAAATTCGCCTGGAGGCTGCCAGTCCAGGTGTATTCCCGCATTATTTGTGGAGTTTTTCATGCATTTTATGCATTTAAATGGAAATAAAAATTCAATTGAATATGCCATGCCACCTGCCTGCAGGGTCAGATAACCCACCACCACAGACGTAAATGTATCTGTCAGCTATTGTAGATGGCAAATGCAATTTGTGCTATGCCAGCTCTCTTTACCGCTCCTTTACCCGCTCCGTTTATTATGTTGTGTGGCATTAAAGCACTAAAATTGCAGATTGTGTGGCAGTTACGAGATATCTCCCAGCTTTTCGGGGCTAAGGATAAACGTTTCGTGCTAGGGATAGCAGATCAGGCTGCTCCTTTGCATTACGACTCGAATAAAGCATTCCTTTTCGCCATTTAATATAGATATAACTCCTCCAGGGACCGGCAGGACCCAGCAAGACAGTAAGGAAACACCAATCCTTGTTTATCCCACTCTCCGACTGCCGCTATCTGTGCACTAATAGCCGTATCCGATGGCTGGCAACGGGTGCAAAATGAAATCAAATTAAAATCAAGTGTGTGCCATATGCAGTTTTAAGTTATCTCTCGCATTCGTGGCCCATGCACGCCATGCACTAATGAGTTCTCATTGCCGCTTTTGTTCCTCCATTAGCGGCCACCAGGCATTCGGTAAAAATTAAAGCTTTAATTACCGACAATACTCCCCGCGTCCAACCAGCGTTCAACTAAAGCCAAAAACCACACCGTTTCCAAGCCCATGAATGGCATTCAAAAAGCATCAAAAGCCAATACGAAATGACAGCAGCAGGAGACCAAAGTAGAGACAACAACGCAGCAGATAATACCCTCTAAAATGATGTACATCTCGGCACTGGAAAGCTTGTACTGGACAGGATCGCTCTCACTGTGCGGACTCGCGGCATGGGGGGAATAGCTTGCTGAAATTTCCTTTAGCTTTTGCTCATGCAAATTCTACAACCCTAATCATATATCTTTGCATGACCCTCACATCCTTTAGTCTGGACCATCAGGCCGAACAATTAGTGTCAATTTTGTGTGTTTGGGTTTCGGTTAATGGCTTTTACACAGCACCCCAAATGCACAGCCCAACACATTCGGGTCAAGAATGGATTTTCGATTTTTCTGTGCGACAGTGCAGGTCGCCGCACATTTTCATGCATTCTCGCATTTTTATTAGAGTATTAGCAAGGGAAACGTGGCTGTGGCAGGTGCAGCGCTTGGCATCAAATGTGACATCTATGGGTTCAATTTTTAAGCATTTAGATATAAAAAAGTTTAAGCCTCTGCATTTCCTATTTTTATGGGACTGCATTTTCCATGCTCTTTAGATACCCATTGCATTTCAATTTCATTTTCATTTCTCTGCGCTGAAATTATTTTTGCGCACCGAAATATTGTTCCTTTTTTCTTCGCAACAGAGCCGCAATCTCTGCGGTGGCGCTGTTTTTAATACGAGTTTGACTTATATCGGTCTTTATTTGGGGTCTTGTATTTGTTGAAGATTTCCGGGTTTCCTGTTTTGCTTGCGCCGTGGAATTGATTGGTGAGTTTTGTGAAAATGAGATTTAATGCAAGGCCGACAAGGCACAGCCACAGGCACTGCCGCTGGGCTGCTGCCGCTGCCACCGCACATTTTTCTCTTTTTGGCAGGCATCAGAGCGTCAAATCCTTGAGGCTGGCGCTCATTTCTTGGGTTTGTGTGTGTGCGTGTTTGGGTCTCGCGGCGCCTCATAACTTTTCCACATGGCCAGCAAGTAAAGAATGAAAAAAGTATCAACCCCAGCACCGAGCGCCAAAGAAATCCGGGAGCAGCGGAGCAACAAAACAGCGAAAGTGCAAAAAAAAATATTTTAGCTCTGGTTTTTGTTTTGTTTTTGTTTGGTGCGTTTTTTTTTTTTTGCTTGACTTTTATTGTGAATTTGTTGGTTACGCTCATTCCTTGTTTACTGTGACGGCAAAGCAGCTCAGAGCTGAGCAGGGAATAGAGGATCTGCTAGACAATAGAATACCCTCTAGCCCACAAATTGAATGCTAGATTGGAAGTCTTTTGCTGAAGAGCACAAGAAATAATCAGAGAAGCCCTAGGAAAAAGTTCAATGGCATCCAAAATGGAATAAGTCCAATAATTGAATATAATTACTCCTGTAAGAAGGGTGTCAGTGACCAATGTCAGCGATCAAGACATCAATGTTTGTACCACAATGAAAATACATAATTTAACCTGGAAATAGGGCGGGTTCGAAGGGTCTTCCTCTGCATAGTAAGCATAATTTTTGAAGCCCACAAAGATTATGATTCTACTCTTAGGCATATAAATGGAAGTGGACAACGAACAGACAGAAAGAACTCCAAATGAAGTATCTGTTGTCTTAACTAAGCGCACTCAGATTTACACACTCAGATGAATGAACGAACGCATTGACAGCCCAATTGTGTGTGGTATCTAGAGCCATGAAGAGTATATCCATTTGTCTGCTTGAAATAAGCGTGAGTCACGTCAAGTTAACATCTTCATATTTGCCAGTTCATGGTTCATGTTTTTGTTAAAGTTTCCTTTAAGGTTCCATCCACCCAACTGAGTGCTGGGTGTCAAGCAAAAAAAGGATGGATGGATTTCTGAAGGGTTTCCTGCAACACGAAACTCATTTTTCTTGTTTGTCGGCGCCGCTTTAGCTAAACATTCATTATTTCACTTTCGGGGTGTAGCTCTCTGTCTCCGTTCCGGCATTTCCATCAGTTGTTTGCTTTGCCACTGCCACTGCCACAGCCTCACTGCCCTCGGGGGCTGCCAGCAAAGGCTTTCTGCTTGGAGTATCGAATATTGAGTACCAGCTATGGGTCTATATACATATTTTGTTTTCGTAGCACAATTGTTTGCATTTTGCATTTCATTTGGCAATCAGCTCAGCAAACATCTGCCAGAAGCGTGTCTGCCACACGCAGCAGCAACAGGCGGGGCGAGGCGAGGCGTGGCGGGGCGACTTCAATTGCAATTCAAATTGCAATTTGACTGCAAAGAATGCGGAATAAATGCAAGTGCTCTCAAGTTGCACTGTTGCAAGTGCAAGTGCAAGTGCAGTTGATGTCTAGGATCAGGAGCTCAGAAATCCTTCAATCACATTTCATTTATCAGGCGGACAAGGAGCCTCAGCGGCAACAGGGAATAGCCTCTACTTCCGCCACCATGGTTCTGAGTCCTCCAACTGTGCACTTCACCGTCACCGTCAGCCTTGGCTTTCCCTTTCATTTTTCATTTTTCACTTTCCCAAAACCATTTCTCAGCTTGAATTTCAGCCAAATGAGCTATTAAATACGCTTCCTTCAAGGCTGCAGAAATGTTTGGCTGTGCAACCCTTTAGTGTTTATATTTTTGAGGTTTACAGACTGTAATTCAATGTGCGTTCAGCGACACAATTGCTAATGATCCGTATCTTATTCGACATTCCACAGAGCATCCTTAATAGCTTATAAATATGTCGGCGCTTGTTTTGCTGTTGCCTTGTTAGCAGCAGATTTCCTGTCAAACTCTGACGATTCCTGGAAGATTGTGCCACGCACACACACACACACACACACAGTTTGAACAGCACTTTGACGTCACATCCAATTGGCGTTCGGGGTCCTTGTTGTTGTTGTTTTTGGCTACTTTTGGGGGGGCCTGAGTACGTCAGGCGATAAAAAGAGAAAACCTCATCGAGTAAGTTTTCGCCAGTGCGAGAATTATGCGGCAGCAGTTCTCCCTCCCTCTTTCTCTCTTCCTGTTAACTCTCCTCACCTCCATGCTGTGCCCCCGCAAAATGTAAACAGAAATCAAAGGAAAGGGTATTGCTCGAACTCATTTTCTGTGCAATAGAGCGTCTGTGTGCAGTGTGCTGTTTGCCAGTGCGACTAATGGATTTGTTGTTTACGAGACAAGAACACTTTTATCATAAAGATTTAAAGTTGAGTCGTTCCAGCCCAACCCCTCTTGCCTGCTGCCCATATTTTTGCTTTCGTTGATAATTTTTGGACGTAGAACTGAAGCGATAGATGGCATAAATAAGAGCTTAAAGCAGGAACGGCCAGCCCATCCTGTTCTGTTCTGTTCTTTTCTGTTTTGTTCGGCTGGCCTATCTCTTTTCCAGCCTCCCTTTTGCCTTTTGCTTATTTTGCTCCGTGCAGGAGCTGTGCCTGTGCCTGTCGTTGGTTGTATGTCCTGACAGAACTTCCGACGTGACCGTGTCCTCCATGTGGTAGCGACATATGCAAAAGCCGCATAAATCAAAAGATCTTCGAGCATGAAATGCTGGCAGAGGCACAAAAAATAACCAGGGAGAAGACAAAACGAAGGGCAACAAAAAAAGGCAAAGCCTGACACTGACTAACTGTCAAGGGCCGATGCCACGACAATGTTGCCAGGACCCGCCGCTTGCCAACTCGATGTCCCGGACAAGGTCAGGCAAGGCACATCAACTAGAGAGGGAGGGAGAGAGAGAGAGAGAGTCTTAAGGCACATTGAAATTAAAGAGCGAACTCATGGCGGAAGTCAAGCGTGGTCCGGAAACGACAACCAGAACTGGACATAGGAAGCGCAGCCGGAAGCCGCTGAAGCAGGTGCACGCGCCTTACCTTTGGCCATTTTGGGCTATCGAATTAGGACAAAAAGATTTCTAAAAGATGAAAACCGAGATTAGTGGCTGGGGGGAGTAAGTAAAGTGTATCTTAAAGCCACATAAAAGCCTAAAAAATGCACGAATCTCCCGCTGGGAATGCATGGAGTTCTCTGTTGGCAAAACAATATTTTGTCATTGCTCAATCTCGTCTAATGCTGCATCATATTTGTGCATTTGAATTGTATCTTTATAGCTGCATTTTTAGTGAAGAAAATAAGTGCAAAACTTACAAATACAACGATAAATATTTGCTCAAAAATTATAAAAATGCAATAAATGCCATAAACATTTAAAGTAGCTTAGGAGCAGCTTACAAGCAACTCATGTCAGATGTTTCCTGCGGCCTGTAAGCCCTGAATTAATTCCCATTTCAGTCACTTTTGCATTTGCAAACACAAATGTTATTTTTGCTATTGTTTTCTCAGTGCCTTGATTTTAATTGCTTGGCGAATTAATTAGGAACCTAAAAGACTGAGAAAGAAAGTCGCTTTTAGATTTTAAATATATTATAAATTGATAAAAATCCAAACAACCTTTGGCACATGCACATTATCACAACAATCAAATATTTGAACTATCAATGATGCTGGAATATATGCAGATACATATGTTTATGGCTTTTTGTATCTGTGCTATCCATGATTGAGCACCGCATCCGCCTATCTATCAGCTGCCAAGTGTGCCAGTGTGCCGGGCATATCTGTCATCTTAACATCTGACATTCACGTTGATGTCATGTCCTCTCCATACTTTTGTTTTTGCCACATCTCAATGTCAATGCCACAAGGCAAACACTGCATCGCTCCCTCCCTCCCTCAAGTAACTCTGCTGCCTCGCTCCCTCTCTCCCACCAAGTGGCTCTACTGCACTTCTCTCGCTATGTCTCCCAAAGTTCCTCCACTGCGTATCTTTCTGTCTGTCTCCCCAGCTGCCCCATGTACACACTCGTATCTTGTCAGTTTCAATTAAAATTTCTTCAGCGTTCCGCAGAGCCCAAAAAATACGAAAAAATTACAAACAATACAAAAATGTAAGTAAAATAATAAAACTTTTTAAGTGACATTTTGCCGGCACAGCGACAGATTCTCCATTTCCGCAGTTGAACCCTTTTTGCCGCCGCCGCTGCCTGGGCACGTTTTGCTCATTTGGAACTTTTGTGAAAGTTCCGGCTGGAACTTGTCTAGCGCTCCTCGCTGCTGGCCACCAACTGCAGTTAAATGCGCCGAGCATTTGCCCAAAAACTGACAAAGGAGCAGGGCCACTGCGCGTCGTGTACTCGTACAGTGGAAACTTTACGTCATGGACAGAAAGCCGGAAGCAGCCTGCTGCCTCGTTGGGCGGCTAAATCGAGTTTATTTATCCGTATGCGTGTGTGTGTGCCAGTTGGTAGTTTATGTGCCACGGCAGCTAGGAGTCAGACGTGGATTGTGTTGAGTTTGAATTAACTTGGAATGGCAGTTATGCCATTATGGCTTCCACCCCAGACAAAACCCACCATTGATAGGATATGCAGATGCATAGATGGGATATGCTTTTAGTGGCTGATTAACTGCGAGGATCGAGCAGTGGGTTTTCAGTATGCCACAGCTGTTTCTGCTTATCTTATATGTACAAATTCGTATTGTGAACAAATATTTCCTCTCAGGCGCTGAAGGGGGTAGGTTTAGGCCGGACTCACAGCGAGGCTATGCCCGACCGCTCCGTACTTTAATTCCGCTCTCCGACTTTCCCCTCTAAGTTCTTCAGACAAACCCCAACCATTGCTCCTACTTAGAGGGGTTTTAGAATCCGGCAACGCCATCGCCACAGCATATTGAAAATGCCGCATTGTGTTTTAATTAACTTTCCAAACTCTCTCCCACCCACAGGTAACTGCCACACATACATACATATGTACATATTTATAGCTGTTGGTGTTGTTCTGTGTTTTCACAATTGTATGCTCATCCTTGCTTCCCATACACACTCTCCCCCCCGCTATCCTGGCTGCCCCTGCTGTTGACCAAAATCGTTTTATTCGGACCAAAATTTCAAATGACATTTACATGCATTTTGGGTACAGTATGTACGCATATATGTGTGTGTGTGTGTGTGTGTTTGTATGTATGCCACATGCATGTGGTCATGTCCATGTCACTTAATGATAACTGAACGTTAAAGCCCCTGGGGGACCGGGTTGGTCCGGGTTGGGTGGGTTTAATAACGACGTTCATGGGGGATAATGCCAGCATGCGTACCGAGAATTAATTAGACAAATCCACCAATGAATGCTCTGAGCTACTACTGCTGCTGCTGCAGTTTCAGTTTTGGCTCCGCTCAGTGGCCAAGTTGGGGAAAGTTTTGACACGGAAACTTGGCCAGAGATGTTTGGCTTTCGCATGGGGAAGCAATTGCCGGAGAATATGCTAGGCTCAAAGGTAAATTTGAGTGGATTTCAACTTGCTAATTACCCTAAAAATATCATGAAATAAACTACGCTTGCTTGAAATTAGTTTAAGAAACATAAAACGCATTAATTAAAGTGAACTAACAGTAAAGCAGATAAAAACTGTCACCTGGTAGTCCCAGTGTTAAATGAACTGCACTCAAAGTGACTTGTAAATAATCGAATTGCAAGTAAATATAATATGCAGATTTGATCAGGAAATGTCGATAAATGCAATGGAAACTATGTAAATATGCGTTAGAGTCGATGAACATTCGTTCTGCTTGAGTTAACAAATGCATAATGGGTTGCAGATTATATTTACTTACACTCTAATAAATGCTGTAAACAAGTGCACCTTAGTGAGCTTGTGTAACATTTGTTGCCTTCACTTTTAATGGACTACTCGTAAATGAATGAACTGCAACTTCTAGCCAAAAACTTAAGTAATGAGCCACGCTTGGCAAGACTCTACTCGACAACAATTAGCAGCCAAATGAATTGTTAAACTTACTGCCAGACAGACAGAGGAAAAATATAAAGCAGTCGCTTCGAGTGGGTGGCAGCTTACCTAGCTGTCATGAGCACACTTCTTGCACCATTATGTACCCACCACCCAGTCTCTGGAGTGACGCGGATGCTGTGGCATTCCTTCAAGTTAGTAGAGCCCCATGACAGCCGCTGCAGCAGCAGCAGCAGCAGCAGAGCTACTGAGCTAAGAAGAGTAAAGACAAAGCTGATAAGAGACTGTCTCAGAGTTAGTGCCAGCAACAGCTATGCCTGCTCAAGAGTGTCACAAGGGAGTGCACACTTTAAGGTTATCCCACATGCACTTTTATACATTTGAATATTGCATTATTTCGGAGCTTCAGCTTTGGGCAATATTCAACGCAGTCGTATGAATCGTCTTGGGTACTTGTGAACAAATAAATCTAGATTTAATAAGCGTAATTTGAAACTTAAGGAAATCCCATTCTGACCAGACTTAACAGCAGCTGCAGTAAGCAACTTTTTAGTGGCGAACTAAATCTACATGAAATGAAAATTAAATGCTAATAAAATTTACATAAGATGTATAGAAAATGTACACTTAATTTGCAGAAATGTTTCAGACATATTTATGAATCTGCCCTTAAAACATACTACAATTGTTTACTTGCAAGAAAATGTTATCTCTGTACTTCTAGAAATCTGTTAACTGGACTCCTTCTTCGGGAATAAAAGGTTCAAGCATTCGCCATTTAGAGTATGACGTTACAAAGTAGCTCTTGAAAAATTGAAGTCAAAACGAGGAGCTACCCCAGCACTCTTTTGGCAGTTAACAATGAGGATTTCAAATGCTTCTACATGCATATATCTGTGTGCTGCTGAGGAGTGGGAGCTAGAGAGACGGTGAGTCACACTCTGGTGACTACTTAAAGACAACAAAACAGAGAAATAATCATAGAACTAGAGGAGGGAGTTTAAGAGACAACAAATAAACATAAACGCAAGCGATAAACAGTAAAACCTTCAGCTTTAGCTTAAGCTCGTATGACTCTCTTTTTGCACATGAAAATTATGCACTCATGTACACATAAAGTACAGTAAATATTTCCGCCGTGTTTTATGGTTTTATGCCTCTAGTTAATTACAACATAAGTCAGAGCATGCCAAAGTTTAATTGGCAATAATTGTCAATCCGCATGTTCTTATGTTGGGGCACATTTCTGTGGCATATTCCAGCTACGTGCAGCAGGAGCAGACGTTCAAGGCAGAGGCTTTAAGGTATTGAGAGCAGGGACTGTTGGGTCTCGATTACTGTGACTTTGATTATTTACAAAGTATTTTGTTTATTTATATTTCAAATGAATGCCAACATTCGCCATTTAAGTATTTAATTTCAATTACTTTCATTCCATGTTACAAATGCCTCGTTTGTAAACTGCAATTAAAGTGGCAAAAAATGTGCATTTAATTTGCATAAATAAGCATTTCTCTTAATATATTTTAATACACGAGATCCTGTGGTGAAAATCTGCTAATTATTTGTTGCAACAAAAGCGGTAAGCCACGTGGCAATGATAGCGTGAAAAAGTAAAAGTTCAAAAGTAATCAACGCAATTTATTTTATTTTTGTTGGGCGAAAAAAAAGCTGAAAGGCTTGACAAATGTATGCATTTATTTTATTGAAATTTGCAATTGATGTAACACTTATGCAAGTAATTGTTGCGCGAAATAGATGCACATATTTAATGGCATTCAATGCACTTTTTTTTGCAGTTTTAGAATTACGTTTGTATTGGTAACCCATGAATTAACGAAGCCGCATTCAAATGAGTGTACAACAAAATATTCCTCACTGCACTCAATCTGCTCTCAATTCATATTTATTTTTTTTTTTGCCAGCTTTTTTGAACCTTAATGCCGCACATTGCCAGTTGTCCTTCGGCACTCAGCTGCAACGTTTGTTGCTGTTTGCTGTTGCTGTTGCTGTGTGTCCTCTTTGATGGCGTCTCAAGTGCTAACAAAGCTGTCTAGAAACTGCTCCACCGCCAAGCCACGCTAACCTCCACATTGTCCACGAAGTGGAGGCAGCACTTTTACCAACCCACAAACCCCACAGACCCCACGAATCCCACATACCCCATGTACCCCTCTTTCCCGTGGCGTTTACAATGTTTTGTTTTGCATTATCTGCATGTTTCTGCACAGATGCCTCCAAATGCATGACTTACCACCTACCTCCTGCCTCTCTTCCTGGTTGTGTGGCATCCCATTATTGTTGTTGCAAGTGTTTATAGAGCCACCGGCAATGAACAGACCTAAAAGTTGCTAAGCGAAATAAATAAAGGCTGCCGGAACATATCTACAGTGAAGGTTGTCTGGAACGAGCGCCAGTAGAGAGCCAACATTTGTGGGTTCGTTTCGGCAGTAGTCGCTGTATTTGGTTATCTGGAAGCAACTCGTAAGAGGCCACACAACCAATTTGCCAGACCGAAACGTGTCGATTCGCAATAAATTGAAAACTCTGAAAATGTGAACATTTTCTCCCCAGAACCCTTGACAAACAACGATCAGCGCTCCTCCGTTGGGCATACACTGTCCAATTTCGGTGCATAGAAATTGTAATTTAATTTTACAAGCGCTCCACAAAAATGGTTGCCAAACGCAATCAAGACTTGGGTCAAGCTGGAGGAGTCACAGAGCAAAGGGAAGAGCGTTTGCTTTTTGCATCTTGATATTCCTTTATGAAAATTGTTGCTCTGAAGAATATAGATATTTGTATTTTATGTTGTTGAAACACTTTTCCTATTTCAGAATTTATTTTGATTTATTTTCAGTGCACCAAAAATGGGTGTGCAGAGAATTCAACACCAAAGAAAACTTTGCCACCGCCAGTGCGAACTTTTCTTTACGCAATCATCACAAATTAGCAAATTTCAACAAGTGGAAACAACAGTTCGAGTGGGAAAAATGGTGCAGAATGGAAAAACAAGCAAAGAGGTGAAACTTTTGCCAGCAGCAAGCAGGAGCAGCATCCAACCTTCGTCTGTTCAATCTTCATCTGTGTTCATCTTTTTTTTCGGTGTACACCAATTTTGGTTTGACCAAATATATGGATTTGAAGAGATTGCGAACTAAAAGATTTGGAAAGAAATAGCCCAGTGGGTCAGGGGATGGGACTTCTCTTTCAATTAGCAGACCAGTAAGCGGCTGCCAGAGCGTGTCCTTGCCCAAAATTATGTTCGTGCATATTTAAAATGCTTAATGAATTTTATAAAACTCGACGTTGTCTGTTCAAGTTTGATGGGCTTAAGAGCGAGCGCCAAGGCCGGAGAGCAGGTTGCCAGGGAGACACGCCAGGACATACAATATTCCGCCTGTTGCTGCTGCTGCTGCTCCACCACCCTGCCCCCAACAAGAAGCAGAGCTTATGGCATAAGGGATAAGCATGCTGGCTGCTGCCTTCTGCGAGTCGCTCTACTGGCACAAAGCACAGCCATTCAGTGCCAACCAAAGGCAAAAATCAAGCATGTAGATGAGACGCATTCTTTCTGGGTATCTCTGGGTATCCTTGTGCAACTCGCACACAATTTACGCTGAAAACAAGCCACGAATGACTTACATTTAAATCAACTGAAAACTGTGGCGAAGCTGCACGTACATTTCACAGATTTATGCGCAACAGACTGATGGAAAATACGTAACTATAAATATAAATGATATGAAAACTAAAGGAAACAATACATCAATATTTAGTGATACTTTCCCTTACATTTTTGCGAATATTATAATCTGGGGGGTGCCTCAGAAAAATATCTAGAGAAAAGTCTAGAACTAAGGCTGGTAAATCTTAAATTCATTGGCAAAATATTAGGCTGAAGTTTAGGTCTTTACACACAAAAAAAAATTCATGCGAATTTCGTTCTGAATCATCATTTAAAAGTTCAGAAAAACAGAAAGGAGCAAAATATGTGCTGCGCTGTTCTTTTACATTCATTAATGCAAATTGTCAATTCCTTGCCACTCTTTTCACGCTTTGCACCATTGAAAATCAAGTGAGACTCAAGTCTACTTTCGGGCTGGAAGAGGGAAATGATTTTTCTTTGAAGAATGGTTGATGGCTGATGGATGGCAGCTATACGTTGGAGACATAAGTCTGCTTTCGATGGTGCAAAAGAACGCGGAAGGTTGCTCAAAAATATGCCCTTAATTATAATTGAAGAGCTGCCAAGCAGTAATCTTCGACTACCTTGGTCGGTCTAACAATTGATGGAACTAACTCATTCAACACTGACTCATTGTCAGTCGAGCAGCCAGTAAGCAGCAGCACATTTTCGGGCATTCATTTCTCAGCTTTTTCACAGCTAAACAAAGCTCCTGGGAGCTTCGCCCACGTTTTCATCCTGCTGCGAGCAGCAGTTGAGACGAATGCGAATTTAATAACCCAAAAGGAATTGCTACGTTTGCTCGTTCAAGTATCATCAGTCGTGCCACTCAGAGAGCTCGGCCCGGCCCCTCAGATCGTTGAATGGTGGCCAAATTGCAACCCACTTTTAGGAGCATTCAGCAAAACTATTAAGAGCCAAAACTTTAATGTTTATAGAAGAGAGGAGAGGAATCAAAACAAATATTTAGCTAGCTGGAATGTCGAGGATATAGCTGGACCCTGGAGGCTATTGGCCAATGCCTTTTTTCCCCTCGAAACACATTTTTAACTGTCGTCTCTCCACCATAAATCGAACGCTATGCAATCTTTCTGTCATTTCGGGTTCATACTTTGTTTTGTTGATTTTTTGCTGTTTTATGTTGTCCCTTTTTTTGGCTGGTGGCTCTCATAAAATTGTAAAAACGAAAAGCCCTCAGAATTGGGAGCAACTGCCTCGCTGGCGGGCAATAAATCTAACGATAATTTGATACGCCGCGTTTTACGATGCTTTTTAGCGACAAAACCTCCGGCCATTGCTAGGTTAACGCTCCTCCTCGCCGGTTGTCATCGCTGTAACGCCTATGCTTGGGGCTGAAAGCTGAGTGGCCCAAGCTCAGAGCTCAAGCTAAGCCAATTAAATTATACATCGGACTGTTAACTGTTGCATGTCTCTAGGGTCTATGCTGCTGCTCCTCAGACAATTGTGACTCGCAGACAACTTAATGTCGATTGCTGCTTCTCTTTGCACCAAAAACTTGCACCACCCACAGCTTGAATGTTTTATTTAACAGTGCCCAACTCTTAGCCAGCTGTTACCCACTGCGATTGCTGCTCACTGCACACTTGCAGTTGCAGTTTGTTCCGTTTCATTGCTGCCTGAATTATGGATGCGCTCCTCCTGCTTCTGTCTGGGGCTGGCGTACTGATGGCGCCCCGAATCACTCAGCACCTGCCATGCATTTTTCATGATATGCAAGTGCACCCCATCCCATCACCCCAGCCCGCCCAACGCCCCTCTGCAACGCTACAAGCGTTTAGATGGTTGCAATGGATGATTGGATCGGCATTATGCAGCGCCCTGGCATCAGGCATTGAAGCCAATCAGTCGCGTGCCCCGAAGAGGCAACACTGTTGGGGGGGGGGCTGTCAAAGCATTGTCAGGTGGCAGGAAATTGCAGCGTTGCACACACGTTTGATTAACGAAACGTTTGCCACTCTGCCACATCGTTGCTATCGACGTGCAAACGAGATGGGAGGGGGCATAAATATTAAATATCCGACTGGTGGAGCGGGTGAGATTAGAGAGAAAATTCTCATTGTCTTCTCGCATGATATGGAAAGTGACAAAGACAACGGAAAACGGAAACGAGGCTGAAAACAAAAAGTATCAACTGCTGGCAACAATGTCCATACAATTGAATCCTGATAATATTTGGAGCTGCATAAGCTTGAGGCACTGTGTCTCTCCACAGGATCCAGTTAATGAACCAGCCAAGCGTGTGCTTGGATAAATTAAAACAATTTTGTGACAGAAAGTCATCGTCCTGCAGAGCAACGCCACTGGCAGACTGAAACAAAGCAAATTTTTGGGCAAAACACACTCGAGGGTCCCATAAAACTGTCATATGTAGGCGTGGGGGGGTGTGTGTGTGTGTGGAAATCATCTCCACTCTGAGGTCGAAGCCTCCCTATGAATGTAATGAAATGAAAGATTCATGCTAATGGCACTTCAACAGCGTAAACGCTGGGCACGGGCCTATGCAAAGTGTTGTTCGGACACAAATAGAAGAAGTTCTGGACACTTGACATATGGCCTATAAATAATAAATTGGCCAGAGATTGCAAGGGTAGTGGGCAACACAGCAACAGAATAATGCTACCGTTACAAGCAGTGGTAAGTGATAAGCAGTGGCATGTGACAAGCAGTGGCACAAGAAGTTCCACACTTCACTCACCTTACTCACCTCCTGCAATGATCTTTGTGCCACTGGGATGGATTCTATGGATGCCACTGAGGCGCTGCCACTTTCAAATGTTTAACTGAAATTTCACGTCGCTACGGCGCCGCCGGACTTCGTGTGTTTGACTGGGGCCGCGTTTCTTTGCGATTCGGCGTGCGACAGCGACCTGCCACAAGGCGAGAAAAATGTGAACTGAAGGCGGCGCCGCCTGATGCTGCACGCACGAGGGCCGCGTCGAGCTGGCCTGGCCACGAGGACGAAGCCGCCGCCCGATGACTGCCAGCCGAATCGGCACAGTGGTGGTGCAATGAGCACTTTGACGCACGCCCCTCCACTGCTTGTCGCCAGGCTGACTCCGTGTCTCGGCACACAGTCGAGGGGTGAATTGTGTGACAGCAGCAACTGATTTCACACATTCTTTCTGTAAAGTATGACAGCTGCTCAAAAGCTAATGCCTTACAACGAGTACTTTGAAGGTACTTGTAGGAGTATGAGGTGGATGTCTTCAGAATCAATCAGCTGCTTGCCTAATACGGCTCTCGTCCTGGCCCCACTGTGGCAAAAGCCGAACAGAAACACCGAGAAACTTTGGCCAGAGAAGAATGCGAGTTCGGAGAAGAAGGATGTCATCCCGGGATACCAGTTGCCCGCCCTATCATTGGCACCTTTGACGCGGCACTTTTTAGTAATTCCTGGAAAACGACCAAGCAAAACTATGCTCAAGTTGTACGAAAACATGAGGCAAAACATAAGCGTAGAATTGCTCACATGCGTATGAACAATCACAACAGTTAGTACGTAAAGAGCGAGAGCGAATTCAGACGGGCAAAAATTCAATAGCTAAAAAGTTGAACAGCATTCCCGCTGCTCTAATACCATGAAGCGCTTGCCTTAGATTAAAAAATCATTGCTCTAATTTTAAAATTCACTAGAAATAATACGCACAGGTTGAGTACCAGCACAAATGCTTTCCACCGAACTCGTCATTCATGCTCCACCGCCACACAATTTCCGCTGACAGGTTTCCCCCTTGTGCGTGCCACCACTGTGACTTAGTGCGAACTTGAGGCCTTCTTTGGGTCAGGGACGCCGTACCCACAGAGTGCTCTGCCCGGGCACATATTCCGGCCAATTACCCCAATATCTTCCGTTGGCAGGTGGCACCTCATTGGTTCTGCTCCATAGGTTTCAGCCACCCCCTCACCACTATCTACTCCGGATAGTTTCCGATGCCTTCGCAGCGGCGCTATGTATGCTGTGCAGCTGCCGGTGTGTGTTTTCCTCAGTTGACACAGTGTCAACGTTCAACGTTCAACCGACGACCCGGCTGAACCCAATTTGCACCTGGACATGCAAAGTCAGCAAAGGACACGGACACTTTGACAGCTCGGGCAGGGGTCTGTCTGTCCTTTGCTGTTGTTCTTTGCTGTTTATGCATGCAACAGGGCGTATGCGGGCTGGCTAATTGGCCAGCGGTGTCGAGAGAGGAGCTCGGTCGCTTGGTCACAGCAACAAGTGACGATAAAACTGTGAAAGAAAATCGTTGCAACACGCAGTTTGATAATTGTATAATTAATAATGCGTACATTATGTTTCCTTGTAATGTTAACTCATGGATTAAGTTGGTTTTAGACGTTTCTTCCTCTAGTTTAAATGGTAAAATTGCGCTTAATGTCTTAATTTATAAATACAAATGTAAATAGGGAATAAGGGAAAACAGCTGCGTTTTATTTCGTTCGTTGGTTTTCATTCTGTGCGCTTCCAAGTACAAGTTTTTCCAACGCAGTGCACAGTTATATTTTGCTGAGGTAGAAACATCGTGCTAGTTTTTGCTCCCCTCTGTGTACTTAAATATTTGTATACAAAACAAGCTAAGATCAAAGAGCTGTGGCCATTTCTGCCCAATCGACCTTTGTGCGTGGAACATAGAGCGCGAGAGCGCGACTAAGTGCTCATGACAGGTGCCTGCTCCGTGGCTCCCCTACTGTTATACAGAAACGACTTTCAAAGCGTGGTCCGCCACAGTTTGACCGGAGGTTAAAGCACCAACACACATACAGCATACAAACATACATACATACATATGTATGTATGGATGTTTCCCATATCCACTGGGTTTGTTGGGTTCCACTGCGCTGCTGCTGCCAATGCGACATTTCATTTAAATGCAAAGCTGCCTGCCATCGCGTCCGCTGTTTTCTCAACATTTCCCCGTGTTTTTGGCCACATTTTTTGCAACACTCTGCGCGCTTGTTGCGCTTCTGCAAAATAATATACGCAGAAAGAAAAAACCATTTAATTGGCGGCTGCCCACAGCCGGTACCGCGTCCCGCTGCATTTGCTGCCCCGCCGGCACCTTTTTTTCCGTCTGGGAACTTTCTTTCCGCAAAAAGACGACGAAATGGAAGCGACACCCACACTCCCATTGGCATACAAATGAAGAGTAATAGTTGTCCACGCCGCTGGCGCTGCCACAAACACCTCTCGGGTAAAATAAGTGCGGCTCCAGCTCCCCCCATGATCCACAGAATTGAATTCACGTCGCGCTTATGCAAAGATAAAGACAAAAAAGTGAAGCCACGAAATTAAATAACAACAAAAAAACAACCCGAAACGAAACGAAACGGAAAACAAAGCCAAAAACAAAAGTCATTTGCGAATGATGTGAAAAATAAAAGCAATTAAAAATTATAAACAAATATTGTAATAATTGTCGTATAATCGCCCAGCCAGATGCTACCCTGCCCCCAACGGAGTCGCAGGGGAAGAAACACGAATAATTAAATAATTTCTGGCAGTCACAGTACCAGTACCAGTACCAGAGGCAGTGCACTGCCAGCAGCAGCAGCAGCAGCCTAGAGAGTGTTATATAATAATTCCCGATTATGAGGGTTATTGCTTTTCATGGCCTGCTTTTGGCAGGTGTTTGTTGCCTTAATTGCACCTTTCTTTTGTTGCATATTTCGGTTGCTTCTTTCGGGGTTTCCCCACGCTTTGCCTCGCTTCGCTAAGCTTCTCTTTTCCCCACCAATTTAACCATTGCAACATTGTAACTTCAAAGTGCTGCGAGCACTTTCTTGTTCAGTGAGTGTGGGGTGTGGGAGAGCTAAGCATTAACCCATTAGCATCAGAAATGGAAATGAATATGTTGGAGATTCGCATCTATAATCGTTGAGCATTAATTGTAATAGAACTACAGACTCGAGAAAGAGGATCAATACGCAAAGACGCAAATATTGCGGTAAAATACAAATTCCGTTATATGCTGAGAGCGTGGCCTGACTGTGAGAGCGTGGCCTGACTGTGAGAGAGCAAAAATAGATTTCTGGGAGAGCGGAATGCGGCGAGCAAAGAAGCTGGTGCAGAAAGATAGAGGGAGAGAAAGTACCGTTTGGAGAGCCGAAAAATACATTTTCGTATTTAGTGAAGCAAAGCAAGCATTGCATTGGTGGGTGGCCCCTGACCTGACAAAATTCTCAGTGCTTTCATCCATTCGTTTTCGATTTCAGTTACAGTAACGTGCTTAGATTTTGCTCTGCACTTGTTGGCCAAATTCCCATGTGACAAATTTCACCGATCAATGATAAATTTACTGTTAGCGCGTGCATTTGCCACTATCAAATGGCAGTTTCACCTGATCACGGGTCAGCAGGAGGAGCGGCAGCAGGAGGTGTCGGCAGCCTGCCACCGGAGGTTAAGCCATGGCAACGCATTGACTGGCCATCCTGCGTGCAGTCGTCACTTTTCATGGACTGGGGATCGTACTACGCTCGCCGCTTGCGCAACAAAACGGCTCTCGAAAGCTTCGGCCACGCTCTGGCCGTCTGCAAGGAGGATCCACAGAAGCAGCAACAGTCCTGCAAGTATCCCAGCCCCGAGATGCGCGGAGCCATAAGGAACTGCCAGAACGAGCAGGGATTCTGCAGCAGCGACTACAAGACGCTCTACCTGCGCAGTCGGTGCCAGCGATCGATTGCCCAGTCGGAGGCCGCCCTGATGGACGCCACTCGGGCCAAGAAAATGATGTGGCTGACCCAGAAGCAGAAGGACGGCCATGTGGTGGGCACCGCGGACATTCTCTTGGAGAAGTGCGACGCCCTATTCGACTGCAACGAATTCGAAAGAGCCCTCCGGTCGTTGCACACTGAATCACGCTTCTTCAATCCCGTCAGCCGGATGCAGCGACGCTTTGACGTGCGCAAGAGGCGGGTGAGTCAATGGCAGTAGCATTCGACCTCTAAACATGCAACCTCAATCACATTCGCAGATCATGGGCGTGTTTGAGGACACGGTGGGCGCCACTCTCGGCCCATTCCTGCAGCAGAATAGAAGCGCCATCGATGAGGTTCTACGCCGTCGTAAGGAATTGGCCGCCTTTGTGCCCCGTCCGCTGTGGAAGACGCTGCTGGAGCAGCAAAAATGTGACGTCCAGAGCGTGCTCGACAAGAAGATAGAAACGCTGACCTCTCTGGAGCGGGCTCGGCGGAATGCCAGCAAGAACTTCTACAACCACCAGTATCTGGGCAAAAGTGCCGTGGACGTGGCCCTGCTGCAGCAATTGCGCAGCAATGAGATCTTTCTGAACCCATTGTCGCACGGCACCACGCCCTATCTGCGGCAGCTCAGTGGCGAGCAGTATGGGATCGTCAGGAAGTTTATGGTGAGGAGCGACTGAGAGCGACTGGTCCATTGCTTATCCTGTTGCCCTTCTTCTCTTAACAGAAAACAATGCACGCCCGCAATCCGATGTACAACAGCAAAAAGAAGAAATGCCGAAAGACGCTTAGTGGCGAGAAGAGCCGCGAGAGGTACCTATTCCATTTGGAGTACCAGACCAGGCGCGACTGCATGCGAATGCTGCGAGAGGTGCACCAGCTGCGTGCTGAAGGCAACGTCGAGGGGCTGACGGGCTACATCGAGCACATAATGTCCACCATAATTGACCTGAAGACACATCGCACGCTGCCCTGGAAGTGGGAGTTCGTCAACGATGTGTACAATAGCCTGGCCCTGGCCCATGCGGATCAGTGTGCGGTGCCAGCGAACGTTGACTTTTTGGATCCGGAGAACCGCCTGGTGCTGTACCTGCTGCAGCCGGAGCGCACCAAGGACATGAACATCAGCTTTGGCGGACCCAATCTCTATCTGGAAATAAAAAGGGAGGAGGAGCGCAAACTTCGTTCAAAGTAAGTGTCAAGTGAAGGGAGGAAGTAACTCCAATCACTCCCTGCTTTTGCCGTTGCAGCCAGAAGATGGAACATCTGGAGGAAAGGCTACGCAACTCCCGCTATCCCATCGAGCGTGCCTATCTGCGTTTCGAGCTGGCCCGCGTACACTTTAAGGAGTTCCGCTTCGACAAGAGCCTGGTCATGGCCCGCAGTGCCTTCAATGGTGAGTCACACCACACCATTTGTAACGCTTTGTAACCATTTTTTGCGCAGAGGCACGCAGCTGCAACAGCCTGATCTGGCGCTACAACAGCATCTTTCTGGTCTGTCAGGTGCACGCGGTCCTCAGTCGCTTCGAGCGCCTTAAGGAGTCCCTGGGGAAGGCCAGTCAGCTGGCCAAGGAGCTCAGGTCGCGCAAGCTGATGGCCTATCTGGCCATCTGCAACACAGTCAATGACAACGACCTGAACCTGCGCCGGCTGCGCAACTCGGAGCTGTCCCTGCGAAAACCCCGCAAGCGGCGCATCAGTGGCATGCCATCGTTCAACTCCCTATCCATCCTTAGCTGAATTAGCTCCAGCGATTGCACTTGGCTTTCATTTAACCTGTTTTTACGGTGCGAGTGAGAGTCAAGCCAACTGCTTGAGCTTCTACTGCTTCGGATTGTGACATCTTGCGGGTGTACCACTGCTTGCCCTGCTCTGAACCCACTTGACCCAAGCCTATACCGACACATACATATTTAGGATTTCAATTTTGCTTTATTCGCTTGAGTTTGGCTTTGAGTGTTGGTTTCAATAAATATTAAATAAGTATTAATTAACAAGCATCAACGTTTAGCATTAACAACTCATTAACAATTAATAATTACGTTAAACTAAGTGTGCAGGAGACTGCTTGGCGGCGTGGTGGCGGCGACGTTGCCGTTGCTGTCGATGGCGCCTGGACAACGACTTGGCTGCAGCTGTTGCTGTCGCTGTCGCTGCATCTGTCTGTATGGCACTGCTTGCATGTGCTTGGTCATCAACTGCTTGATGCACTGCAGTGCTTTCAATGCTATTTTGCTGGCTACTTGCATGGCTTGTGGCCTCTGTTTGTGCCTCCTCCTCTTCATCTTCCTCCTCCTCGGCATCCTCCTCGGCATCCTCCTCGGCATCCTCCTCGTCATCCTCCTCATAACCATCAGCGTTATCCTCCTCCAGCTCAGCGTCATCTTCAGTCTCGCCTTCCTCCCCCTCTGCGGCATCATCTTCATCAGCTTCTTCCGCTTTATTGGCCACCTCCTCTGCAGCTGTGTCATCGTTTAACTCTGCCTCGGCCATATCAAATAACTCAGTGCCAGTCTCCGTCTCCGTCTCCGTGCCCGTCTCTAGCTCCGTCTCTGTCTTCTCCGTTTCCTTCTCTTTCTCCGGCTGCACTTTTGCTGGGGGTTCCTTCACCTTGCCATCTTTCTTAGCATCATCATCCACATTTATCTCGTTGTCGCTAATGTTTTCGTTTTCGTTTTCGATTTTTTCTGCCAATGTGATGGTGGGTGACTCTGCCTCTGCCTCTGTCTCTACCTCTGACTCTGCCTCTTGCTCTGTCTCCTCCTCAGGCTCTGTCTCCTCTTCAGTTGACATTTTCACCTCTTCCACCTTTGGCTCTTCTTGCTCCCTCTCCGCCTCACCATCGATCTGCTCGTGGCTTGTGATCGGCTGTCGAGTTGTCGTTGTCGTCGTCGTCGTCGTGCTTGTGGTTGTGGTTGTTAGAGGCGCCTCAGTGGCACTTATTGAATTGGTAATTGTTTCAATTACTTCGTTTGGCTTCAGGCCACTCTCGCCAGCATTGGCAGGTGTCTCCGCCTCCGCCTCCGCCTCCGACTCCGAGTCTGTATCTGTCTCTGAGTCTGCCGCCGCCGCCTCCTCCTCCTCGTTGACAGCCTCCATTTGGTCTTCTTTGTTGGCCAGGTCTTGATCGCTGGCCATTAGCATTTCACTTTCAATTGGCAATGGTTCAGGCTGCTCCTCCTCCTGCACCTCCGCCTCCTGCTGCTGCTGCTCTGGCTGCTGCTTCTCCTCCTCCTCTGGCATTTCCGGTTCACTATAGTCATACTCCGCAGCAGAACCCGTTCCCGGTTCCATTTGCTCCTCCTCATCATCAGCATCATCATCGCCCTGCGGCTCGGCGGCTGGCAGCACGGGCTTGCCATTCTTGTCCACATACTGAAGGCCGTCGAGGCCCATTCGCATGCACTGGAAGTGCATCTCGAAGAGATCAGTGGTCGCCAGTCGCACCACAAAGTCCATGCACATGTTGAGATTGTTGCCCACCAGGGCCACGTCGGTCATCTGGACGCACATGGCCATGGGCACGCCCATCATGACGGGTATGCAGAACGGCGACGGATTCCTCAACGAGATCCCGTACTTGGACGAGGGCCGCTCATTGAGGTACACCTCCAGCTGCGCCTCCTCCAGCTGTGGCACGAAAGTGACATTGGCGCACACTGCAAGAAAGAGCGGGGAGAGGGGAAAAGAGTGTGAGCGAGAGTGAGACAATGAAACGATTCCATTCAATGAATGAAAGTTGCGGGTGGCAAATTCAGATCCACGCCAGACCAGACCAGACCAGAGCGGCGCAGGGCAGGGCGGAGAGTGCTCCAAGCGCGCCAACAATTTGTGGCATTTTGATTGGCAAATGGCAACCATGTCACGAAACGAAACGAAACGAAATCGAAACGAGATTCAACTAAAGCTAAAAACAACTTTTATTGCTATTGTTTATTGCCATCGCTGCCAATTGCCCCACACACACACACCGCTCCAGAGATCTTTGCCAAGGAAATCGCCCAGGCAGGCCCCGGACTAGGACTGGGAATGCCAAAGTGCCAGAGCACTGGTCTGACTTGATCGATCTTCACAGTTGCATACAGACTGCAGGCAGAATTACTTGTACTTCCATATGTGTGTGGGGCAGCTAAAACTGTTCTTGATTCTGCTGCACGATCACTGGATGGCACTTCGATTGAGGGAGCTTCAATCGATGATTACTCAATAGAATTGGCAATGGAAAATTGTCTAAACTAGAAGATTAATTCCAATTCCAATTCATGGTTCAAAATTGCCACAAAAATAATGTCTAGCTCTTTAAATTGTTCTAAGGATTTCACTTCCTCATTTTCTTGTGTATTCCAAGACCTTGCTCATCCCTTCACTTACCTTTTTGGTCGAATTTGTACTGATCCACCTTGAGGCCGGCACAGCAGCCGCACACGGGGCCATGGCACTCGCACGGCTGACCAAATGTAGACCAAATGGAGCCCTTGGACGAGTACTTGACGCTGGCCAGGTTGCGACCACGCGACACGCTCACGGTGGGCGGCAGATAGGGCGTGTGGGTGGCCAGCTCGTAGAATATGAGGCCGCTGCTGTAGCTGCGGCCAGCGGTGGGTTGTGGATGCCACGTGACGACGAAGAGCAGAGCCAGACATAGAGAGGCCGCGGGAAGGGTCAGCATGCTGGAGATTATCCTTGCGTAGCACTTAGCAGAAAACAACAACAAAAATCACTGAACAAAAAATACGCGGTTAAAATTGCAGTAAAGCAGTGCCTGGCGCTCGTGGCGGTATGCAACACACAAAGTTTTAACGGTTAACGGTAAGTCCGTGACACTGGCAGTGGACAGCAATGGCAATGGCAATGGCAACCGCTCGCGATCGACGACAATTAAATATTAAAACGCTGAACGCGCTGAACGTTAGCTTAAAAATGAAATGGAAACTGCTTGCCGAGGCAGCAGAGAAGCAACCACGCTGCCAGCGGCAGCAGCAGCAGCAGCAGCAGTGCCAGCCGGCAGCAACAGAGGCCGAGACTCCAACAGCAGCAGGCAGCAAGCAGCAAGCAGCGACTGTTCGTTAAGTTGCTGTTTCTGCGAGTTAACTATTTTGTATACCCTGCTCGGAGAGACTTTGGGCTTTGAGATAACATCTCCAGAAAAAGAGAATCACCTGGAATGGGTATACGGTATTGATATGAAAATGATTGTAGGCACTGTTAGACACCGCAACAACACCAAGTGCTCATCGTATTGGGGTAATAGAGATTCAATTGGTCATTAAATCATTCACAACACAAAATCAAGAATTAAAGACTTGCCATAGATTTGGCAATAAATAAATTGTGTCTGTGGGATAGCGGAAAGCGAGTAACGGTAACAACAGCAGATCAGGGAGGAAGAAGGAAACATCAGTCTCAGTCTTACAAGGAGAATCAAAGCAGTGCGCCTTAAAATCTGTTGTATCAACACAAATTAACAAGGTTAGTTCAGCGTCGTTTAAGTGAATTATTTTATTTGCCAACTCAATACCTTGCATTCATATGGATGCAGGTCAAGGCGGTAGGTGGGAAGAGATGTTCTCCCCAGCTCACTTGGTACTTCTACAGGATTTAACTTATCTTCGAAAGATCATTTGATATTCGGCTCGCTTTTTTCCACAAATTGTCTGCCCTCTTATCAGCGTGGCAATCGGGAGCTGCCTCTGCAGCAGCTGCTGCCACTGCTTCTTGCTGTTGTTGTTGTTGTTTGTTTCGACGCCACTGCTTTGTTTGTTTGCCGTTTCAACCGCCGCCGCTGCCTGGCACTGCTGTTAATACTTCGTTTTGTTGCGTACGCCGCGGCGCCTCGCTTTTTTCGGCTGACAGTGACAAGAAAATTGCGACGGTCGTGACTGGCTGGGAAAGCCAAAACACAAGAGGCGGCTAACGTCTGAGCCGCCACCCTACACCCCCATCCATTGTGTTACGCAAATCACTTGGGTCAGGTCATGGCCCGTGGATAGACTGCCGGCCCAAAGACTCTCACCAGAGAGGCGCAAGATTTACTGTTACCTCTCTTTCCTACTGTTAATGTTACTGTTGCTGCTGTTGCTGTTGTTGCTGCTGCTGCTGCTGATTTGTGTGCTGTCCATAACCCCACAATATATGTATTCCATGGGGCTTATTTATCAATTGACGGAAAAATCCAAAGCGCCGCGCCGCAATTGGGCTTCTGTTTGCCAATTTTGGAAGCAGCAATCGCGTTAGACGCATCGGCATTGCATAATGTCTGGACCCTGCTGGAGCCTTGCCCGGCCGGGAAATGCAATCTCATTAAGCGTTAAGGGGGGCATCAGTTGCCAAGTTCGACGATTGAACTGCCGATGAGACTGCAGCTACAAGTCAATTTAGTCCAAAGAAAAATCAACGAATGATTGCTGCACGCCGATACCCGTATGCTCTTTCGGTTAACGGTTCATTTATTTGGTGGCCAACTAGGCATCAACAGACGGCAGCACTGCTTCTGCACTGCTTGTGTCCAAAGCTACACCAAAAGTCAATCGTAACTTATATTTTATTTTACGAAGACATTTTTCCCTGTAAATTTAATTTCGAAAAATCAATTTTGTAATTGTTCAAATACCCCGCCGCATAAAGGGCATACACAATATGTTAAAAAATCGAGAAAACTGACTAGAAATTGAAATACAAAAAAAATACAACAAAAAAAGTGTCGCCAGCTGCCGGAGCTGTTAACAATTAACTCTAATAAGCCCCTCCGCAGACTGGAGTCGGTGCAATGCGCCATCGTTTATGTAATGAGCCGTCACCCATCCACAGCCCCACAGCCACATCCACTTCGTCATCATCATCAGCGGCAGCGGCGGCGGCGGCGTCGTTGTTGCTCCCAAATGGTAGCTGGAAGGCGGCTTGGAGTGGTGTGTTGATGTCGAAGTAGTCGTCGCTTATTAGGCATTATTATTCATTACTACTGATAAAATCAATTTGGTATGCCTACCCGACTCTACTCTTGCTTTATTTCTTTCTTTGCTTTTCTCACCTTAACTTTTCTCTTCTTTCTCGACTCGACACCTTTCTGTCTGCCAGTCTGTGGCAATGCCAAATTAACGCAACTGCCACAGTTGTGGCTGCATGTGGGTCATGCTAAGGGGTGGGGTTTTCAGTTCCACTAAAAGTTTGCCTTCCGAGATCAGAGCTCCACCAATAAGCAAACTTAAAGCTGGGAAAGCAAGCGGAACAGCGTTCCGAAAGCTAAATTCTTGTATAGCTCTGAAAATGTTGACTTATCAATTTGTATTTATTTTAACCAAGCTCCAGGAAACTGAACAAAATGCAGAACATCAACTATATTTCCATAATGCTCAGATCAGATACATTTTATTGGCATATTTCTGACGTCCAAGAGCACATTAGAAAGGTCAAAATAAGACAGATTTCCGCAATTGTGGATTTCCATTGTAATTTACCATTTGATTAGACCTGTAACTGTCCCTTGATCCGTCTTTGTTCCAAGTCATTTTAGAAGTAGTATTCACAACCAAAGTTGAGGCACTTTATTAATGCTAATTTCGGATCAAAGTTGTGCTGTTTCTTGATATTGTATAGCATTTTTATCTAATTTATGTTTTCTGAAATTTATATTTCGTAAAGAGTAAAGTAGAGTCTTTGAAATTAGCCAATCGTGTTGAAAATTGATTCATTAAGCAGCTAAAACTAGAAGTTTACTGTTGAGAGTTCTAGGGGCTCGCAAAAACAATCATCGAGCTTTGGAATGCATAATAGTGGGCTCAGGCCATGCAGACGGTTCCAAACCTTTGGATAAAAGAGAATCGGGAAGACGAATTTTGAATGATGAGATATTACGCTTTTGTGTAAAATTAGATTTAAGGCGGCGAGTTTGACATCTTTCGGCGTGGCTTCTGGTATAAGACGAGAGACAAAGATTGCTTTGCGGGGGATCACTGCTATGAGTGGTACTCCAGAAAAGCGAGCAGGAGCTACAGCACTTGAGTCCAACTACCATGTTGTTAAGCGTGAGAAAGGCTGTAGCCATCGACGGCGGATGGACATCCATCGGTGAAGGTTGGTCACTAGGAGTAGAAAATGAGTGAGACTATATGTATACAAATAAAAGAAAAGAAATAAAATCAAAGAAAACGGATATTAGTCAGACGATAATGTTGATTCTTTTATCATTATCCGGTGTTCCTTAGGAAAAGAAAGGAGTAATTACAATGTATAAAGCGGAGTCTAGTCCCAATTATGTTGTAAAGATAGAAGAACTGCACCGTTCCCGTTCCCATTCCCTTTCAGAAAAACAATAGAATTTCTTATCTCTTTGGTTGCGCGCGCTATTTTTCAAAAATGTTCATGATATCAGTTAACATACATGTGCTATTACATGTTACATACAATTACATACTGTTTGCAAAGCTTCCTTGCTTCCAGAAGGGTTGATTTGAATATTAGAATTTTTAAAATATAAGGTCATAAGGTATACACTCCAATAACAATTAGTATTTAAAACACGTCAAATTGATTTTTCAAACGGATTAAATTATTGTTTCAGTGTTAAAAGTCTTGGTAATGCTGGTAATATCAAATAGAACATCAAAATCGAGGAATATGATTTAAGACTACGGTATATTTACGGTATATTTTGAAGATGCAATGGTATATTTCGGTTTGTTTACGGTATATTTTGAATATGCAATGTTATATTTGGGTATATTTTATCGATAAGTCTGCGGTCACACTGCTAGTAAAAAACAAAATAGGAAAAATAATAGAATAAGTAATAATTTACGAGACTGCCGTTATTCTAAATTCCCGTTAGATTAAGGTTAACTGTAACTAGGTTAGATAGCGCAAGGAGCGGCGCGTGCACAGCCCGGCGCAACCTGCACAAAAGCCGACAATTTGCGCTTGCACCCGCACCAAACTGACCACCTCCCCCCGCGCGCACCATATTGAGTAAGAGTCAAGTTTTTTCTTTCATTTGAGTGCTTTTTCCGCTCAATTTATTTGCACGCTAACCGCTTCTCTTTCTGGTTTCTTGCCAGCAGTCAGTGGTCAGTTGCACCATGGACGACTCCAATGCCATGCCCAGCACCTCGATGGCTGCCGCACGTGGCCGAGGACGCGGGCGCCCGCCTAAGCGAGAGCACGCACAGCCCCCCGATGCAGAGCTGCAGAACTACCAAGAGGAATCGCCCGGCGGCGACTCGCCCAACACCATCCGCCGCAGCTCGCGCAAGAGATTCTGCAAGTTCGACGTGCGCGACGTGCTCAGCCTGCGCAAGCCTGAGCACAAGATCCAGATCGAGGGACGCATCGACTCCAATGTGCCCGACCCAGCACCAGCCGTAGCACCAGCTGGTGCGCCTTCCACAGCTGCCAGCGCAACGACTTCGCCCAGCATTCCGTCTGCCAATCGTTTGTTTTCGATGTTCCCAAGCAATCGCCCACCGCCCAAACTTCCGCCGCCACCCGCTGCCCTGGGGATCTTTGTCAAGCCGCGCAGCACTCCGAGCCTGATTGTGGCCCAGCTGAACAGCGAATCCTCCAGCTGCAATACGTCGACTGCCACAGCGACTGCCCCTGCGACAGCGGCAGCAGCGTTCGCAGCATCCGTCATGCGCAGGGGTCGCGGCAGGCCCAGGACTAAGAGTTCACTGGACAAGACACATAGCCAGAGCAGCAGCCACAGCATGAACTTCTCCGATTCGGATACCAATTCGACAGGCGCCTCCACGACAGGCAGCATCGGCAGCAGGGGCAGCACGGACAGCAATGAGGCGACAGCGCCCAGACGAAAGTGCCGGGTGACCCTCAAGCGATTGAACTTTGTGCAGCGCCAGGGATCGTGGGACTCGGGCGACTCGACCGTTCTGGGCGATGCCGTGGTGGACGTTAGCAGCTCCTCGTCCTCCGCTGCCTCCACACCCGTTCTGCAGGATGAAAACGCACTCGACGAGCAGCCAAAGATGAAGCCGCTGCTGCTGCCGCTGCCCGTGTCCCTGCCCACAGTCGTCGACGATGACGGCGACTCTTCGGACTCGCAGATAATCTTTACGGAGATCGACACGGGCAGGGAAGAGACGGGCCTTAGCAGAGTGGAACAATCAGAGGAGCCTCCACAGCAGCTGCAGCTGCCACTAAAGACAGACCCAGTGATCGAGATTGAAGTGGAAATTGATCAGCAGGAGCAGGAGCCTGACGTGTGTAATGTACTTACAGATAACTCGAGCGGTTCGCCCGGTTTCTGGCTCGAGGACGGCGAAGAGGAGGATACCTCGCAGACCTCGTCCTCGGCGAGGCGTCGGAGCAGGCGAACTGCCAAAACGGAAGGAGCCAATAGCAGCAGCAGCAGCCAAGCG
This sequence comes from Drosophila subobscura, assembly GCF_008121235.1. Classification (NCBI taxonomy): domain Eukaryota; kingdom Metazoa; phylum Arthropoda; class Insecta; order Diptera; family Drosophilidae; genus Drosophila; species Drosophila subobscura. The sequence continues at coordinate 15,174,256 of NC_048530.1, read as the reverse complement.
GGCAAAACCCTCGAAGAAACCTTCGCGGAGATAGCCGCCGCAAGCAGCAAGCAGATTCTCCTCAAGGCAGAGTCTGACTCCCACTCCGAAGGGGACAACGATGAGGAGGAGGAGGAGGAGCACACGCTGATTGACTTGATTGAGGATGATAGCCATGATGAGGGCATCCACGGGGAGTACGAGCTGGTGCTCGATGAGCCCATGAAGGACGAAGAGCAAGTGCAAGTCATTGAGCTGGATGGAGCCCTTGCAGCAGCAGAGGATGAGCAACAGCAGGAGCCACAAGTGTCCACTGAAGTCACATTGCAGCTGCAAAGGAAGAGCCCACGCTGCAGTGACCAGCCGCAGACGATTATACTTGAAGTTGAGGCAGAAGAGGAGGAGAAGGCCAGCACAGAGCAGCAGACACCCGTGGTTGTGGTTGCGGATGTGCCCGCAGAGCCAAAACCAGAACCAGAAGCTGTGCTCGAGGATGTTGTGATTATCCAAATCGCCTTGCCAGAGCCGGAGCCAGAGATCTCATTAGAAATGGAAGCATCACAGATGACACTCCAGAAACTGCCACTACCACTGCCACAACAGGATGAGGATGAGGATGATAAGGAAGTCGTTCCAATCTTAGTGCCAATGGAAATCGAAATCCCAATTGAGTCCATGACAGAGCCAACCAAGGCAGCATCTACAGGGGAACCTTCTCCTGCAGCGGAACCAAAGCAAAACGAAAAGGGAACTCCCAGCAAGCCAGAGCAGAGCGCAGAAGAACCCAAGAGCCACTCCAATGCAAGTCTCAGCCTCAGTCCCACTGCCATGGCCGTGGCCACTTCCTTGGCCACTCCGAGTGCTGTCCAAGGCAAAGCCATCGTTGAATGCGATGCCATGTTCCAGGCACTGGAGAGTGCCAATGCCCAGAAGCTGCGTGAGGAGACGCACAAGAAGAAGGTCAAGCTGGAGGCCAAGAAGGCAGCAACATCGATTGCATCAACCCCCATGGCATCGAACAGCGCTGGAGGTCAGAAGCAGACAAAGACAAGGACGACGACGACGACAGCGACAACGACTGCGCTCGGTGGAAGGAGCAAAACTCGCAGGAACACCTCGTACTACGCCTCGAATGAAAGGGAGACCACTTCGACGCCCGTGCCTGTGGCCAGATCCCAGGCCAAAAAGCAGAAGCCGTCTGCCACGAAAAAGACTGAACCACGAGCCGATGGACTTGTGGATCCTGCTGGAAATGGAAGCAGCAGAAAAATGAATACCGACGAACTGGAGGAAGACTTCTCCTCCTCCTCCTCCTCCCAGCAGGAGGAGCAGTGCAGGGGCAGTGCCACAGCAAAGCGAAGCAAGTCCCGAGGCTCGCTAGCCTCCGATGCCAGGAAAGATGAGGCCAAAGCGCACTCTCAGTCGGCGCCAAAGAAGGAAAATGCCATGCCAACGCGCCGTTTCACGACCATCGATCGTCCGTCCCCAAAAGCAGCACCACGCGGCACCGCCCTTGGGGACATTTGTAAAGATGGAACAAAAAAGGCAACATCGACTGGAGGCAGGCAGTCTCCGGCGGTTAGTGCAGCCTCAAAGCGACGCCCCACACTGTCCCGCGGCGCATCGCTGGAATCTCTGGCCCAAAAAGACGCCAAGAAAGAAGAGGGAAAAACGACAGCAGGAGGGAAGCAATCGCCGGCGAATCTCATTAAAAATATACGAAAATCCAGCTCCTCGGGGGAATCGCTTGATGCAACCAAGAAGGCATCCTCTAGGACGCAGTCTCCTGCATCGATGGTAGCCATTAAGCGACGCCAGACCACTTCCAGTGAGTGTTTGGCCGCCTCCACGGTGGAAGCCAGGAAGGATGAGAAAACCCCCAGGCCACAGTCACCCAAGGAGAAGCCAAAGGCCATGCCGTCGATAGCTGCCAAAGAGCCACGACTCTCCTTCGAGCAGTTGCTGGGCCAGGCCGACACCTATACGAAGACACAGAAGAAGCAACGCACCAGCACTTCCGCCTCCGGGCGCAGCTCGCCAGTGTCTGCCTGCTCCACTTCCTCCTGCGACTCGGCTGTCCGAGCCCCTGAAGCCGGGAAAGCTAAAGAGAAGGCCGCACCAGCACCAGCGGAACAGAAGGCATCGCCGAATGCCATACGATCGCGACGCTTCACAACCATCGATCGAACGTCGTGGAGTGATGCGCCCAATGGCCCCAGGAAGACGCAATCGAAGCCATCCACCCCCAGAGAGTTGTCCCCCAATGGGGACTCTGCGGCCTGTTCTGGATCACAGCCAAAGAGTCGCTCGAATCAGCCATCCCCAGCGATTGGTGCTGGCTCAAAGCTGACAAAGAAGAAGATCAACACCAGTCGCCTCACCCTGATGGATCACAGTGCAGCAGACATCTCCGAGAAATTGATCAAGGCTTGCCTCAATCTCGCTGCAAGCTCAGACGAAGCTGATGCTGCAAAGTCACAGTCGCCCGCACCCAAACAGGAAGCGAAACCGGCCGCCGCCTCAGTGTCCTGTGCGTCCCGGAGGAGCAGTCGCACCGGGAGCATCAGCGCCAGCAGCTCATCCTCATCGAAGCCAACCTCGAGGATGTCGTCACCAGCGGCGAATGAGCCAAAGATAAAGAAGATTAATGCCAGGCGCAAGACCGAAGCACCAGAACAATCCCACAGCGTCAAGAAGGTCGCCTCCTCCTCCAGGACTGCATCACCGGAACGAATAGATCCCCCGAATGCAGTGACTTCCATGAAGAAAACTGCCGATGCACGTGTCAGAAACGCTTCCCCAGCCGAACTGGCAGAAAAGTTAAGCAGCCGCAGAGGTACGCTTGCCACGAAGCCTGGCTCGGGATCGCCTTTGCTGATGGATCAGCGTCGCAGGGTCACCATATGCGCTGAGCCCGTGCTGGCTGCTGTGTCCTTGAGGAGTGCCGATCCACGAGTGAGGAATGCCTCGCCCGCGGAGCTCTTGCCCATACCCATGCCCCGCGAGAGGACGCTGCCCAAGAAATCAGCGAACTTGGCGGCGCCGACACCGAAGAAACCCAAGGCCCCCAAGGTGGCAGTCAAGAGAGCAGCAGAGCCGCCAGATCTGATCAGCAAGAAGCCGCGCAGGCCCACGACAAGCAGCAAGAGCACCGAGGAGGCTCTACCCGTGCAGCTGGATGCAGTGGAGCCCATGGACACAGAGTCCACGGAGTCAGCGAGTGGCAAAAGCAAACGCTGGGATGTGCAGCCTTCGACCGCAACTGAAGCGTCAGCGTCAGCTGCAACTGCAACTGCAACAACTCCAGAGGTGCAGCCACCCGATACGCTCAGGGACATTGTCAAGTTCATCGAGGATGGGGTGAATCTGCTGAATCGCAGCTACAAGCACGACGAAGACGAGGACGAGGCTCAGCCGGGGGCTGTGAAGGGCGACGATCAATTAGCCAGCGCCAGTTGCCTGGAGACGCCATCGGTGACACGCTCCCCCACGCCCAGCGGCAGCAGCAACTCCAGATCGGGTGCCAGCACCAGGGCCAATACCATCACAGAGGATTCCTCACCGACGCTGCCCTTGATGCTGCTGCCGCAGGGCTCCAATGAGGATGGCAGCGCTGGCGGCGTGCGACGCTCGCATCGGATCAAACAGAAGCCGCAGGGGCCAAAGGCCAGCCAGGGCAGAGGCGTGGCCAGCAGTGCGCCGCCCTTCAGCATGGAGGACCAGATGGCGGAGCTGGCCAACACGGAGGCCATCAACGAGCAGTTCCTGCGCAGCGAGGGGCTGCTCACGTTCCAGCAGCTGCGCGAGAACTACTATCGATGCGCGCGCCAGGTGAGCCAGGAGAATGCGGAGATGCAGTGCGACTGCTTCCTCACGGGCGACGAGGAGGCCCAGGGACATCTGTGCTGCGGTGCGGGCTGCATCAACCGCATGCTGATGATCGAGTGCGGTCCGCTGTGCACGAACGGGGAGCGGTGCACGAACAAGCGCTTCCAGCTGCACCAATGCTGGCCCTGCCGCGTCTTTCGCACCGAGAAGAAGGGCTGCGGCATCACCGCGGAGCTGCTGATACCCGCCGGCGAGTTCATCATGGAGTACGTGGGCGAGGTCATCGACAGCGAGGAGTTTGAGCGGCGGCAGCATCGCTACTCGAAGGATCGCAATCGGCACTACTACTTCATGGCGCTGCGCGGCGAGGCGATCATCGATGCCACAATGCGTGGCAACATCTCGCGGTACATCAACCACAGCTGCGACCCGAACGCCGAGACACAGAAGTGGACCGTCAACGGGGAGCTGCGCATCGGTTTCTTCAGCGTGAAGACCATCCTGCCTGGGGAGGAGATCACCTTCGACTATCAGTACCAGCGGTACGGCCGGGATGCCCAGCGCTGCTACTGCGAGGCGGCCAACTGCCGCGGCTGGATCGGCACCGAGCCGGAGTCCGACGAGGGAGAGCAGAAGAACGAGAACAACACCCAAACGGATGACACGGACAGCGAGTCCGATCCGGAGGAGGCAGAGCCGGAGCAGAGCAAGAGCAAGGCCAAAGCGAGTACCGCGAAGAACAGCTCCAAGTTCAAGGTGAAGCTGCCAGCAGTGTCCAAGGAGCAGCGCAAGAAACGCGAGTCGGCGGCCAAGGCCAAGGAGCGGGATCGAGAATTCAAGGCCGGACGCTGGCTGAAGCCCACCACCGGAGCTGGCGCAGGTGCAGGTGCAGGTGCAGCAGAGAAGAAGGATCCGCGCGGTGCCAAGCCAAAGGTGAACAAATTCCATGCCATGCTCGAGGATCCCGATGTGCTGGAGCAGCTGTCGCTGCTCAGCCGCAGCGGATTGAAGAACCAACTGGACACGCTGCGCATCTCGCGCATCATGGTGCGAGCGAAGCTGCTGCCGACCCGCATCCAGCTGCTGCAGGTGCTCACACGCGGAGAGTTGCCCTGCCGCCGGCTCTTCCTGGACTACCACGGGCTGCGGCTGCTGCACGCGTGGATCAGCGAGAACGGCAGCGAGCAGCAGCTGCGTACGGCCCTGCTGGATGCGCTCGAGGCGCTGCCCATACCGAACAAGACGATGCTGAACGAGAGTCGCGTCTACCAGAGCGTGCAGCAGTGGAGCGCGGGTCTGGCGGGTCAGCAGCCGCAGCTGCGCAGCCCCGAGCAGTCGGCCCTGCGCAAACGCATGCAGGGGCTGATCAGCAAGTGGAGCAGCCTGCCGGAGATCTTCCGCATCCCGAAGCGGGAGCGCATCGAGCAGATGAAGGAACACGAGCGGGAGGCGGATCGCACCGGCGAGCGGCCCACCGAGAAGCATGTGGCCAGCCACCATGTGACCGCCGCCTCCGCCCTGGAGGACTCGGCGCGCGACAGCAGCACCGATCGCTACCGGCAGGATCGCTTCCGTCGCGACACGATCAGCAGCCGCAACAGCGGTGGCCCCAAGCCGCCCATGAGCCGCATGAGCGGCAACAACACCATCTGCACCATCACCACCCAGCCAAAGGGCAGCAATCCCTCCGAGGGACAGCCGCGCACCGAGATGCGACGTCGCCCGGACAACAGCAGTGGAGCCACACTGGAGACGCGTCGTGGAGGCGCAGGCGGCAGCGGCGGCGGTGGTGCTCTGTTGTCCAAGGAGCTAAGGCGGTCCCTATTCGAGCGGAAGGTATGTTTCGTACACACTGAAGCAGAGAAGGAATATCCGTGGTAATAATCTCCATTAACAATCGTTTACAGGTGGCCCAGGACGAGGCCGAGAAGCGTGTGTGCAGCGAGGACTGGCGGGAGCACGAGCTGCGCTGCGAATACTTTGGTGCGGACATCAATACGGATCCGAAGCTCTTGCCCTTCTCGTACAACACGGAGACCGGTGAGTGGTTCAACTCGGAGGATGTGCCCGTAATGGCGCCGCTGCGCACAGACCTGGCCCTGGCCCCCTCGCCAGAGATGAGCGAACAGGACATGCTGCCCGCAGAGTACAAGCTGCCGGCCAGCGTGGATCCACTGCCGCTCTCCTGGCACTGGAGCCGCACCATCGAAGGGTACATTTTCTACTACAATCTGCGCGATCGCATACCGCAGTGGCTGCCGCCCAGTCCCGAGCAGCGCCTACAGACGCTGCTGGAAGGGGATCCGCAGCAGCAGCAGCCCCTGCAGGAGCTCGATCCAGCGCTGCTCGACGAGGAGCTCATCTCGGTGGACCCCGACTATGTGGGCTCGCTGTCGAGCAAGTCGCTCGCGCAGCACATCGAGACGAAGGTGCGGGAGCGGCGCGAAATACGCCACAAGAAGCTGTGCTCCGTGCGCGTGATTAGCCCGAGACGGGACGAGGATCGGCTCTACAACCAGCTGGAGTCGCGCAAGTACAAGGAGAACAAGGAGAAGATACGCCGCCGCAAGGAGATCTACCGGCGGCAGAGGGCCAGCGCGGACACTGTCGCCGCGACCAGCTCCGATGCGAGCAACACAGATGCGGAGGCCTGGTCCACGCCTCGATATCTCTACTCATCGGACGAGGAGGTAGAAGCTCCCAAGTCCCCTCAATTGGAGGGCATCATCTATGGCTTTAATGGATCAGCGGGCTCACTATTTTCCGCCACAAAGGTGGATGAACTCGAGGCGGAGCTCGACATGGAGCCCAGCACCAGCGCCTACGCCCTGGCCTGCCTGAACAAGCCCCAGCAGATACCCACGCTGGTCACAGGCGGCAGCGGTGGCGGCATAAACCGGAAGCTGCCACCCCTGCCGCCGCACACGCCCGAAAAGCCACCTGCAGCCGTGCCAGAGAGAAAGAGTCGCAGTGGCGGCCACGAGCGCAGCAAGCCCAAGCGAAAAATGTAAGCAAAAAGAAACACAAATTGATGATTGATTAACTCCATTTGTTCCCCTTTAAGGTTACTTCATAGCACAAAAAGTGGACGCGAATCTATTGACAAATTCCGCTTCGACATAAGCGGACATGTGGCCGACTTTCTGCGCCCATTCCGCAAAGATAACTGCCAGATGGGTCGCATAACCAGCGACGCAGACTACAAGTTCCTAATTAAGCGGGTAAGCAATGGAAAAATATGCATTCCCAGCCCCCAGAGATTACCGGGACACCTTTCCCGTTGCCTTTTCAGCTGACGGAGCATGTCATCACGAAGGAGATGCGCTACTGCGAGATGAGCGGCCATCCCTTGATCTGCAACGATTCGGTGAAGCACAAGTCGCACGAATTCATTAACCAGTACATGCTGAAGAAGGGCCGCGTTTACACCATGCCCCTGGATGAGGCGGCCTTCTAAACACCAAAAAGAAAAACAAAAAACCTGTTCGGTTTGATTGATTATGAGTTGGCTGTAAGAATAGAATTAATTTTGTTATCCCAAGGGAAGCATCAACGTACACATGAAAGGAGTACACAAAATGATTATAATAACAATAGAAGAATATAAGATAAGCCCCAAGCAGATGAATTATTGAATTACAAAACAAAGTGTCTAGTTAGTAAATAAAATAGATATAAGTAACTAAAAAAAACAACAGCAGAGAGAAGCGAAACGTTGAAACTGAGAAATTTATTTTGTGTGCAAGGGCCCTTGGATATATTATATGACAAGGCTCGGCACGCATACATTCACGCGCCTTTTGTGCGTTTGTGTGCGAAGACGCAGGCAAAACGGAACATTGCAATGCATTAGTATTGGTACGAATCACCAAATACACGTGTACGTGAGCGGCAGCGGCTAGGCAGGCAGAGCCTTCTCCTATGCTCCCTCTCTCCTGTAGATAGGGCCGTGCCGTGCCCGATATACATGGTATACCCTGTATCCTATAAACAGTATAATAAAAGATTAAGTTAAGAGTACAAAATGTTAGCAAACGAAGTGAATTGTTCAAGTCTGTGAAAGATGTAAGATTTTGGTTGTAAGGCAAATACAAAAATAGCATAAGCAAGAGAGCTCGAGTTGAGTAAAGGCGCAGCAAGCAGGGCTGAGTGTATTTCGAATGTGCTGCTAAGGAATGTCTGCCCAAGAGCTGCAACGGCTGAACACCCTACTTATTGAACCGATTACAGATTGCAGATTGATACTGCAGATCTTTCTGTAGCATTTCTGCTTTAAACACTGGAACGGGAGGACTTTGCGCGTTTGGATCCGTCTATTGAGTGCCACCAAATGCAGAAAATGGAAATTGGAATGTCCTCAAAATATTGACGTAGATAATAGTAGCAAAACAAAAAAGATGCCTTTACGGCTGGGCATGGAATGACACAAGGATCAGTTAATGAAACAAATCCAAAGTCTGCCTGCAAAAGGAAACGCAAGAGATCCGAATTGGGCAGAGAAATTGTTTGTGTTTATTCGTTGAATAAGTTAAGGTCTTAAAGAGGGGCACCACTGGGACCAGAATACAGGTAAAAGTACATTTCGACAGAGTCGGCGGATCAACTGAACCATTTCGGATACGAATCCTACTGCTTAGCAGCCTCGGGGGCCGCCTCGGCTGTTGTTCCTGCTGCTCCTGCTGGGGTGCGATTGGCCTCCTCCGGCTTCATGGCAGGGAACAAGAGAACCTCCTGCAAAATGGATAATGGAATTAAAGATCTCTATCGAGCGGAAATTGAGGCAGACAATTGATGTACCTTAATGTTGTTCGAGTCGGTGAGGAACATGGTGAGACGATCGATGCCCATGCCAAAGCCTCCAGTGGGTGGCAGGCCATACTCGAGAGCCGTGCAGAAGTTCTCGTCGACCATCTGGGCCTCGTCATCGCCGGCAGCCTTGTCGCTGGCCTGCTGCTCGAAACGCTCACGCTGGACAACGGGATCGTTCAGCTCGGTGTAGGCGTTGCAGATCTCCTTTTTGGCGACAAACAGCTCGAAGCGCTCGGTGAGTCCAGGTGCGCTGCGGTGGTACTTGGCCAGAGGCGACATGATCTGCGGATGCTCGCAAATGAAGGTCGGATTGATGCAGTCCTCCTCGATGAACTCCCCCACCAGCTTGTCCAGCAGGCGGGCGGTGGTGCGCGGTGCCGGGCACTCGACCTGGTGCTTCACGCACAGCTGCGAGAGGAAGTCGGTGGTCGCGCGCGTATTGAAGGTGTCCGCGGAGGGGAACTGCACTTTCAGCTTCTCCTCGAGCGTCTTGATCATCGAGACGCGCTTGAAGGGCGGCGTGAAGTCGAGCTCCTGCTCGGGCCCCTCGGGTCCCTCCGGATGGTACTTGATCTTGTAGGAGCCGCGTATCGACTTGACCATGCCGGAGACCATCTGCTCGGTGATGTCCATCACGTCGGCATAGTCCGCGTACGCCATGTAGAACTCGCATGTCGTGAACTCTGGGTTGTGTGTGAGGTCGATGCCCTCATTGCGGAACTGCCGCCCAATCTCGTAGACGCGATCGAGCCCGCCCACCACCAGCATCTTGTGATAGAGCTCCGGTGCAATGCGCATAAACAGGTCCATCTTCAGTTCGTTGTGGTGTGTGACGAAGGGCTTGGCCGTCGCCCCACCGGCCACCATATTCATCATTGGCGTCTCAATCTCCAGGAAGCCCAGGCGATCCAGGAACTGTCTGACATACGAAATGATCTGCACAAAAAGAGACGGCAAAGATATAGAAGGGCTGCCAAGTGCAAGAGCAAGAAGTTCCTTTCATTTACCTTGGCACGAATCTGAAAGTTCTCGCGCACTTTGTTGTTGAGTATGAGGTCGAGATAGCGCTGGCGGTAGCGCGTCTCCTTGTCCTTCAGTCCGAAGTGCAGATGCGGCAGCATGTGCAGGCAGGGGGACAGCAGCTTGATCTCCGTGGGCATGATGGAGAGCTCACCCTTCTTGGTCTTGCCCGGATGCCCCTTGACGCCGATGATGTCGCCGCGACGCAGCTTGGCCGTGTCCGGCTCGAAGGCGGCCTCCGGCTTGTACGACTTGGCGCTGGCCATCACCTGCAGCTTGACGCCCTCGCCGCGCAGATCGTAGAAGATGAGCTTGGCCCCCGACTCACGGATGGCGTGCACGCGCCCGGCCACGCTCAGCGTGACATTCTCCAGGGTCTCGCCATCCGTCAGGCTTGCATACTGTTCGATAAAGTTCTCCAGGGAGATGCTGACATTGAACTTGTGTGGATAGGGATGCGTGTCGGGCGACTGCTTGAGCTCCTGGACGGCGGCCGAGCGCAGCTTGAAGTACTCGTTGGGGGAGATTTCCTCCTCATCGGCGGCAGCCGACTTCTTCTTCTGTGCGCCCTCCTCCGCAGCGGGAGCTGCCGCCGCCCGCGTGGCCTCCTTCTCGGCCTTCTCCTTGGCCTTCTGCTCGGCCTTCAAGCGGCGCTTCAACTCACTGCAAAACGAATCGAAGCGAAAACACGAAATCAATAAGAGAGCTGCTCTCCAAGCTATGCCTCCAAGTAACCCACAGTTTGGTTCGTGTGCTGGGTGCCAACTGCAGGTCGCTCACATGGTAGCCTCTGAGAAAAGCCACTGCCCCTGGCGACGACACTGACACTGACACTCTCTGCAGCTGCCTCAGGGCACAGCGTGCAAGCATTTTATTGCATCAGCCACTCAGTAGCTACTTTCTGGGAAGTTTCTTCCACAATTCGATTTGCGACTGCGGACGACGGTGGCTCGACTTAACCTCACTTGTGTGCTGCGTTGGCCAGCGTTGTGGATGCGGACGTGGATGAGCTGGGCTGGTCTGTGGGCCTGTGTGGCGTCGTGTGTGTCTGGCCAGTCGGTACTTACTTCTTGGACAGTTCTCCACTTGCAGCAGCCATGATGTTGATTCCCTTGCGGTTTATTGTGTGTTGGCGCAAGGCGCGGAAACAAGAATTCACTCAAGCAGTGTGACCAGCGTGACCGCAAAATGATCGATAAAATATACCTTCAGGGCCTCGAAAATATACAGAAATATACTTTTCCATTTTCAAAATATACCGTAAAATATACCGTAGTCTTAAATCAGATTCCTCGATTTTGAAGTTCTATTTGATATTACTAGGTTGCAAGGACTTTTAACACTAAAACAATAATTTATTCCGATTGAAGAATCAATTTTGCTTCTTATAAATATTCTTTTTTATTGGATTGTATACCTTATGACCTTATATTTTACAAATTTGTATTTGCATTTTTCATTCAAATAACCCCCTCTGGAAGCACGGTAGTTTTGTCTTCAGTATGTAAGTGTATGTAACATGTAGAGACACATGTATGTTAACTGATATCATGAACATTTTTGAAAAATAGCGCTCGCAACAGAAGAGAAAAGAAATTCTATTGTTTTTTAGAAAGGGCACTGGAACATAGTTAAATATTCTAATAAGCTCGGAGGGGTTTGGGGGGCAGTTCTCCTCTCTTCACAACATAATTGGGGCTAAACTCCGATATATCCGAGTATTGTTCTTGTGTGTGGCAGCCCTATTCAGGCGATAGCGCGTTCATCGATGGCGGCCATCGGGAGTTGGCCACCTCTAATCCCAGCTGTCCAGCGAAATTCTTGAATTATTTTTTTTTACAATTATAGCTGTTTATTGAGAAGTGTTAATTAATTACGAAGTGAAACAGGACAAACTGAGGCGCATCCATGAACTGAGTCCATTGCGCGAGTGCCCATTGAGTAAATGGGAGGCGGCAATGCAATGCGAAGCAAAAAAAAATCTATAACTCAAAAGTAGAGCAGAAGCAGCAGCAGTTGGTGTAACACTGGGCGGAAGAGGAGGAGGAGGAGCAGGTGCTGGAGGCGCAGCATCCTCGTCATGGAACCCCCAGTGTCGGCGGCAGTGGCCCTGACTCCGTTGGTGGCCTGCTGCCTAGCTGACAGGAACGTAGTGGATGTCGTGCCCCACACATCCATGCCCAATTCAGGTGATGCTGAGGAAGAGGAGGAGGAGCAGGATGAAGAGGATGATGATGATGCCAAGGATGATGCGTACTATGAGGCTCGCAATGGCAACGAAAGCGACGAGCTGGAGCAGGCCTTCCAAAGTGCTTTAACACTGACCACCAACGCTCAGCCGGAGGTGAGCATCATCGATGCGGACGAGCAGCTGCAGCTGCAGCCGCCGCCCGGTGATGACAGTGCCAGTGCCTCTACCTCTGCCTGTGGCCCTGCCCAGATGGATGCCCCTGTGCTGATGCGCAGGAAACGTGATAATTGTAAGTATTTTTCTCAATTGAATCCAATGCTGTGGCAGCGATACATTTCAACCGCCTTACAGCCCCAAAAGACTTGAGCCACAACGAAGAGGGCTTGCTGCCAGCAAATGATTCGAAGCCAGAGACGGAAGGCGGAGCGGCGGAGACGCTGCTGGACAAGGAGCCACGCCATCAGACGCTACTCTCCACCAAATCCTGCGAAACGCCGGCCAACCACACGACGCTCTCGCCCACAAACTCGTACAACGGCAGCATCGGCAGCGATGGCAGCAGCAGCGTGGGTGGCGGCGCACGACGCAAGTCCTGGACCCTGTCGCCCCAGAGCGGCGGCTCCACGCCCCTGAGCGGGGCCAAAAAGAAGACAAAATCTGCAGTTGTAGCTGCAGCTGCAGTGCCATCCGGCTGCTCCACGCTGTCCAACGCCAATGGGGAGAGCTTCAATCTATGGGTGGCCCGGGAATGCTTTGAAACGGTGCCTGCCGAGATGGTGGACAGCCTCAGCGTGGCCGAGGTGGATGAGGAGATCGAGGAGGACGAGGAAGACGAAGAGGCGGCCGCTGTGGAGAGTTTACTGGGCGCAGCCGCCGCCCTGCAGGCCAGCACCAATGTCCAGCGCCGACAGAAGCATCACCACCACCATCACCAGCATCTGCGCCAGCCCTCGCCGCCCCAGCACCGACCACTGGAGCGCTCCTGGCCGCCCCGTGCCGTCGGCAGGGAGTTCAAGCTGCAGGGCGATGTCTTCAAGTTTGACATCCTTGACACGGACGAGCGTCTGGCGGAGGAGGGCGTTGGCGGCAGCAGCAGCAGCACCAGTACCACTCCACAGCACAGCTCGCCGCTCTCCACGCCGCCCGTGCGCTTCAAGCCGCTGATCAAGAAGAAGATCGGCCCGGACAGCTACATCAACACGATCAGCACCCAGAAGGTGCCAGTGCCGACGGGATCGGGCGGCATTCAGCAGAGCTACGAGTTCCCCCCCACCTTCCCACTGGGCGGCAACTCGGCCGGTGTGTCCGCCAGCGCCTCGCCGAGCAACAACTCCTCGCTGAGCCAGCAGCAGCAGCATCAGTTCCCGTATTTGCGCCAGCATCGTCCCCTGTCCCGAGCTCTGTCCAACGGCAAGGCAGCCTCCACGTCCACGGAGGAGCAGCAGCAGCAGCAGCATTTGGTCTCCTCGCCCCGTCTGTTGCTCTCGCCCAAGCGCCAACGGAGCCCTCCCTCCGGCTGCTCCACTAGAAGTGCCTCGCCGCTGGATGTGGCGGCCAGTCCGGAGCTACACTCACCCACGCGGGGTCGGGGCGTCGGTGGCGTCACTGCCATAACGGAGTCGACAGCGGCGGCTCCCGGCACGCCCACTTTCCATGGCCATCAGCGGCCACAGCAAAGGCTTCTCAAGCGAGTGGGTGGAGGAGCGGGTGCCACTGCAGCTGGCCTAGGATCATCCCTAGTCTGTCCACCCACGCCCACACACCATGCCCGGCGGCATGCCCGCCTTCAAGCCGTCACTGCCAACTCCAGCCATCCAGCGGAGTGCTCCTCCGCCAGTTCTCCTCCATCTAGTCAATTGGATTACATCTACCTGCAGACGACGCCGCCCGCGTCGCCAGCAGCCCACGAGCCAGTCGCCGAGGAGATGGTCCACATCAGCAGCACCCGCCTGCCATCCATTCCGGAGCGTACAGCGGCAGCAGCAGCAGCAGCAGCGGCGGCGGCAGCTGCTGCGGCAGCCGGCGGAGCCGTCATAGAGTCCGGAATGGGAGCCGAGGGCGCCGGGGGACCTGGTGGTGGAGCTGGTGCTGGAGAGCCACCACTGCCACCGGCGTGGGAGGCGCGCATGGACAGCCATGGGCGCATCTTCTACATAGACCACACCACACGAACAACATCCTGGCAGCGACCCGGAGCGGCGCCCAGCGGGGGCCCGGCGGGACGTGAGCAACACCATCGCCAGCAGCTGGACAGGCGCTACCAGAGCATACGGCGGACCATCACCAACGAGAATCGGCTGGCGGTCTACAGCCTGCCCCCGCCGCCACGGCAGTCGAATGTAGCCTCCGCGGCGCCAGCCACTACAGCTGCCGCTGGTGCCGCCGCCGCCGTTGCCGCAGGCGCTGCAGCGACAGCAGCCGGGACTACCTCGTCGGGCATTCATCCGGCCATACTGATGCTTTGTCGGCCCGACTTCTACTCCCTGCTGCACACGAACGAGGCGGCGCTGACGATATACAACCGCAATGCCGCCCTCAAGCACATGGTGATGCGGATCAGGCGGGACCCGCAGTGCTTCCAGCGGTACCAGTACAACAAGGATCTGGTGGCGCTCGTCAACACGTTCGCCCAGATGGGCCGCGAGCTGCCCTCCTGCTGGGAGACGAAGCTCGACCAGTCCGGCAAGCAGTTCTTCATTGACCATCAGCACCGGAAGACCTCCTTCATGGATCCGCGCCTGCCCGTCGAGTGTCCCCGTGTTGTGCGGCATCGCCAGCAGCATCAGCATCAGTCGTACTTCCATCCGGATCTCGTGGACGGCAATTGCCTGTCGGCCACCAGTGGCCACATCAACTCCAGCTCGGGTTCTGGTTCTGGCTCCGCCTCGGCTGCCTCCTCCTCCCTGGGCTCTGTGTCGGGTGTGCCACCCCTGCCACCGCCTCGTCCCTCCTCCAGCAGCGGCATCAGCGGTAGAAGCAGCCATAGTGGACATGGCGGCAGCCACAACTGCACCACAACGGCAGCCATCGGCTGTGCCTACAGTGGTATGGGCGGAGCAGCTGGCGGAGGTGGAGCCGCTGCAGCTGGCTACGAGGAGGTGCCCATTGCCTACAACGAGAAGGTGAGTTTGGATCCAATTCAGCTTAATGCTCTTCTTGAATGCCTGCCCGATTCCAGGTCATTGCGTTTCTGCGCCAGCCCAACATCCTGGAGATACTGCGCGAGCGCCAGGGACAGCACACGGTGTCCCGTTCGTTGCGCGAGAAAATCAATGTGCTGCGGGTGGAGGGCGTGCCGGCCCTAGAGCGGCTGGGTCATGACCTACAATTGACCATTTTGCTTAGGTGAGTGTGAAAGCAATGACCCGTGACCTCATTTATGCATGAAAGGGAACTCGAGTCGTGCGAGAGCGGGCTCGTAGGAGTAGGGAAGTTTAGCCCTTAAGATGCCAATGGGGACTCCACCAGCATCCATCGGAGAAGCAGAAGTCGGCACGAACCGTTTAGGAGCCCTGCCCTTTGATGGGTTAACGAAAGCAAATGAGAAATATTTTTGCACCCAATTAGGTCTCCAGCTGCTGACAGCTGACGCATCCGCATGCATCTCCAGCTCCAGTTCCAGCTGCAGCTGCGATTGCAATTGCCATTGCACCTACACCTGCACTTGATGCATCCACCTGGTGGCCTGCCTGCCTGCCAATTACATTGCATTCTAGCGGTGCGTCATTGTCTTGATTTGGTTTTAGCTTTGAGTTTGAATTTGAATTGATTTTGCTTTTGTTTTGGCTTCGATTGGTGGTGCTGGGTGGTTGGTTGGGTTGGCGTTGTGCAGCAGCGGTCCTGCTTGAGTGCTCTCCGCTGTACTCATAAAAGCAATGGTACTCATGGTACATGCCACTCATGTGCTCGTATGTTTAATTGCTTTTGAAAATTGTGGCCGAAGGTTGCTCGCTAATTTTCCAAAGCATCAAGCAACACCTCCAAGTGGCAGGCAACAGGCAAAGGTAAAGCAAAGGCAAAGCCAAGCAAAGCAAAGCCCACAGCCAAGGTTAATTCGTGGGTCTGTGTGTGTGTGTGTGTTTGCTGTGTTTATTGTCTAATTGGGCGTGTGTTTCGTTTCTTTTAAACATAAATTCTCAAATTGAAGCCAACCACAAATATTGAGGAACTCACCTGCATTCGGCCATTCGCCGGCATTTATTGACCTTAATCGGCATCGGAATCGGAATCTAAATCTAAATCTTAATCCACCAACTGAGTTCAGCAGCAATTTTCAGTTTCGATTTGCTTAACGATTGAGCCGTTTAATTGCATTTCAATTAGCCCAAATGTCGCGCTTCATTGCCTCCCCACACACACACACACACACACACACACACATAAAGATCGAATGCAACAATGTCAGCGCAGTGTGGCATGAGCCGTGGGAGTTTTGCTATTCATTTGAAGCGTGGACATTGACCCAAGGCATGTGGCAGCAGACACCAGATGGCAGCATGCAACAACAGGTTGTGGCAGCATACTTTCTGGGGCAGTTCCAGAAATCCTAAGCAATCCTCTCCAGAGATATTTCACTGTACTAGATTCCACTCTCTCACGAACCTCAGGCAATCTGCATTCGCCTCTCCTATTACTCACCTCTTTCGATATTCGTTCTCTCTCTCCGCACTGTCTCCCTGTGGGCCTGTGCCCCCGTCTCAATGAGCAATTAATAAGCGACGAATAAGAGTCAGCAAATACTTTGAGTACCATACGATCATCGTATCTTGTATTTCGCATCGGTTGTACATGCATAGGTGGGTACACCTCGCATTTGTTTACTGTTGATTATCCCTCGTATTTCGCCAGTTGGCTAAATTATCATTTGTGAATATGAATTACCGGCAAACACGATGCTGCACTCGTCTGGTGGCTGAACAAACAGTTTCCGTTGAGAAAGAAAAAAGAGGAAGTGTGTGGCGGGGAGGAGGAATGGCGAGGAATTTGGTATATTTTTGGGGTTTGGAGTTTAGGATTTTGTGATCTCTTGATTGCTTTATGGTGGGACATTCCACTTTCAGGCACTGCCACGCCTCCCACTCGGACATTGAAGCAGCTGCTGCCGCCTGCCCCATAAATGCGGAGCAGGGGCAGGCCCATCCACACTAATCCCCCGTTCGCCGACCCAACACACACTCACACACACACACAGAGAGAATTTAACCCAATTCCAAATTCCAAATCAAGCATAATTTATTGGCCAAACGGGTCACAAATTCGAGTATCCCTCCACTTCCAAGACTCTGCCTCTGCGACTCCACGCAAGTCCAAGTGGTGGGGGTGTGGCAGGGCAGGGCAGGGCATGGCAGGCAGTGTCGTCATCATCATTGAACTTCGCTGAAGCGTTGACAAGTTTCAGTAATTTGCTATTTGCTCCCGCAGTTGCGGGAAGTTTGAAATGGAAATGGAGTTGAAGCTCGTATTTGTGTTTCAAATTTGACCCATAGAAGGAGAGTTCGCCTTTTGTTATACCCTTCCATTATGTGTGTAATTATCGTTTGACTAAAGATGTTTGCAAATCACAACACGAAGAGAATTCTCCCTTTAGCAGAAGCCATTCCTTTGCTCTCTATCGAGGACCATGGTCTCTCTTTCTAGCACTTCTAGCTAACCTCAGCAGACGCCGTGTCCGTCAGCTTATTCTTGGGTTAGGGCATCTAAAAGCTCGACCTACGAAGCCCTCGTGTAGCCTTCCCTGTCTTGCGGCTGGCCCTTGCCCTGTTGTTTGTTTACAGTTCATTGAGTTTCTTTGTCGATGGAGGCGAGCGCGCGCATGCGTGCACTTGGATACAATTTGGAGGCACACACAGAGTGAACAGTGATATGCGTCTGTCTGGCTGTCTGTCTCTGTTGTTGTTCTGTTGTGGCTTCCGTTTTGGGGCGTGCTCAATGCAGGGCGTGGTGTGGTCGCTGAGTTAAGCGATGATCAGCGAACAATTACAAGCATAGCCATGTCCAAAGCATAGCAAATGAAAGGTACTGCAGTCTGCGAAGGAATTCATAGTGCATGCACTTCCCTTTACCCTCTACTTCACATGCCTTGACCATGACCACGCCGCACATATACACACAAAGGCGGCTAGCCACTGCTCTGCCATGCAGCCGCTGCCGCTGCCTCTGCCTCTGCACTGCTCTGCTCTCTCAGTTGAGTGCACTCCTCGTGGGTGGTGACTCAGGAGAGAGAGAGATGGAGAGCGGGCCGTGTCATGCAGGCCACAGCTGACGGCAGCGGGCACAGTGGCGCTAGATAATTACCCCCTGATCTTTGCTCTCTCTTGGCTTCCTCTCCCAGCCGTTTAAGCGGTGGTTCGCTGCCAGGCCCACTGTAGAGTGGCGTGCACTGCTGCCGCTGCGCCAACGAAGGCGTCAGAACTTCGGCAAAGAGTTCGGCAGATTTTGATTCTGCTTTGTCTTCGGCTGCGCTGCACTCGCGAACGCTGCCATCGATCGTCTTGTTTCGCTCGCACTGCAAGCAAAACAAAACAAAAACAGACAAATAATCAAATAATATTGTTTGCCGCCTAATTTCAATTTTTTTTGGTTTTCACATTTTTCGGTTGGGCGGTGGTAAAAGTGCCACCACTCTGCAGTTGGCAGGCGTATCAGAAGGAGCATATCAGAAGAGCGCAACGCAGCAGCGGCAGCACAGCATAAAGCATAAAGAATAACCATAAGCCACCCCTCTTTTGCCGGGAGCCGACAGAAAGCGAGAGTAAACTCTGTCTGGGCTTAGGGGGTCTCTGTGTGCCTCTTTTTTATCTATGACTCCCCAACTAAAAGCAACGCCGGTTCAGTTCCGTTTGCTTTGGCTCGCGCTCTCTCTTCCGCTCCGCTCGATTCGCCGTACGCTGTGCCGTTCGGCGTTCGCCGTTCGATTTGCGTAGCTTTCAATCCACAGAAGCAGCCGAGGCGGCAGAAGCATTTCTGTTCCAACTGTCAAAGCGCGTCGACCTGCACGCCAACGATCCCGACGATCCCACCCCCAAAAACTGTTTATTTTCCGTGCCGTGCATTAACCGTTATCCATAAATTGTTTTTGTGTGTGTGCGCCGTTCCGTGGTGAAAATATATCCTGGAGATCTCGATTCCAGGTGAACGGAATGGTTAACTTTTCGGTGCTGCAACCTTTTGCGAGCGCAACAAAATGGGCTTTCTATCGAAGGCTGCCTACATCGTGTGGGCCGTGTAAGTACCAGCCATCCCTAACACCTAACCCCTAGAATCCCCTTTTGGGTTTACTCATCGTTCTTATTGTTTGAGGTTTGAGGTGTGTAAATGCGCCGTTAGATTGCATATTATACATATGTATGTATGCATGATGAGGTAAGGTAAGGCGACGATGATCCACGTTCCATTCTGTAATGTGATGATGCGTGTTTCTTTTTCGTTATTTTCGGTTGAAGCTTTCAGAAGCTTCGACTCCTGATTCAGCTTTTAAAGCTTTTGCAGCAGCTAGCGCAACACTGGCGTTTAAGGCAGGACACACAGGAGGCGGGGCAGGCTAACTGTTAACTCATTAAATGTTCTGCGGTTGCAAGTTAAGTTTCTAGAGCCCATTACTAGGTCCCTTAAATTGGCATAATTGAACCTTGTGGAAAGTGCCTGCAATAATAAATATTTAACATCCTTCAGTATGAATATTTTTGCAACGCGTAGAATGTCAGTTGAAGCGTTCGTCCTGTCGCGGCAAGCGGATATCCGTCCTGTTCTGTGCGTGTCCCCAAGAATGGTTAATCGTATCAGGTACGATTATTGCCATAAAGTTTCACATGGAAGGCAGTTTCTAGCGAACGCTTTTATTTACAATGCTTAAGTCCAATCCCACATACCCCAGGGAATGTGTTTTCGTATAAATATTTTTAAGCAAAGAATTCCACAAAAACAGAAAACAGAAAACAGAAGCTTTACGATGTTTTGTATTGACTTAGGCCCTTCCCCATCGTCTGATTGAGGCGCACTCTTCCAAGAAGTATCCGACTCCATCCCTTCGGAATGTTCCCACCGAATCATGAATTTACATAAATATTTCGCATTGTATGTATGGCTTTGTATCTGGATCTCATAACTGCTTGGGCATGCAAAACAACATCCACATCCTGTCCGTCAGTTGCATCCGACTTTTGTTGACGATCTCTCTCTTTCCTCCATTGCTCCCCATTGCTGCCCCATGGATCAGCTTTGCTGCTCCATTGAATGCGATTCCGTATGCTATGCACTTTTTGGCGGGCCACTCCACTGCATCCGAAGAGGGAGATCGAGTTATAGCGATGGACTCTCGTCTCCCATTCCATTCCCACGTTCTATCCCATAGACCAGACCGGATTGGAGTGCTGCAGGGGTAGGAGGAGGTACTCTCCGCTTGGGTTACAGGAATGAAATAGCAAATATGGAATGCCGAGTAGACAACTTCAAAAAATTGCCCATTCAAAAGATTGATGCGATGTTCAAATCCCCTACAATCATTTTATGACACATTTTTGTTGCATAGTATCCAGTATCCGATTGCACGAAAATGGTTGAGTTCAGTTGAGATCTCAAACGGTGCCCAATTCAAGTGTTTCTTCATATTACACTACAATGTTGTGGCATTCCTAGTCACGGATTCATATTTTCTGATTTTTGGGGGTTGGTCAATCGTTCGATTGGATGTTGCAACTCTGTATGCTCTTGTAGTTTAACGATTCCCCCTGCCCAGCGCACTAGTTGCTGTCGCAACTCCTTAGATAACTCTTCTGATTCGCTTGGCACACAGCCAGTGGCAGAGTGCCGAAATGGGTTAAGGCTCGCTCCATTATCATAGACCAGCCCGCCGCCCGTTCGCTTATCAGCTTATCAAACCCACTCTCATCGACGCCACCCACAGTCCAGAGTCGGTCGGGGACTGCGCTGCAATTCAAACAGAGCCCGAAAACAGTCGCCTGCCGTCGTCGGTTCGCCTGCCTCTTGTGCCTCTTCCGAGTATCAAATATCACAAAAATATCGTGAAATTGGGAATTGCTTTTAGTATAGTTCTTACCCCGAGTGTGTTATTTTTGTTGTTGTTGTTTTTGGTGGATTTAGTGCATCGCTAATTGAGAATCCATTTGGGTTTTACAACCCAAATACCCGGCAGGCCCATCAAATGGGTCTCTTCTCCAAGTTTGTCTACAACTTCCACATGTGGGAGCCGTAAGTGTTTTTTTTTTTGTTTTTATTCTTTATTTGTTTACATATTATTGAAATCCCTTACTGGCAATCCTATTCCCAATGTTTTTATTCTGAAACCAGAGAGAGAATACTTGCTGATGAATACAATGCATCAACAATACAATTCGAATAGGGACTGGCGACAAGTGTCGCCTGTGTGCAGTCTGCTCGTAATATGACGTTTGTTTGGAGATCCTACTCACATTTAATGCAGAAGAATTTGTTCCCTGGCCACACTTCCATCCCTTCCTTAAGTTTCCTTTAAAGTCTCTGCCTTACCCATTGGTTGTCGATAAACTATATCCATATTTGCGCCCCCGCACAATTAAAGAGCCACCAAAGAAGTCAGTGACCGTAGGAGCCCGCGATTGCGTTATATTTTAATGATGTTATAGACATATCGTAGATATTCTTCCGCCCACGCCCCCGCCCACTGGTTGCCCTATCGCACACTGCCCCCACAATCAACAATGGCCAGCAGCCGTTCTTTGTGCAAGGAATATGATGACACCACACCACAGCCGCAGACCCTGCAGTAATATTTGCAGACCTCTTTTTTGGCGCGTTTAAAAACGCACACAATTTTCGCATGCCACCGCGCGGGCGCGTTTATGGACGCGTGCGTCTTTTATTCGTTCAGTTTTTGCGCGTTTAAATTCGCACGCGTTTTTTGTTTGGCTACTTGGCTTGAATTTCTATTTAGATTGGCGTTAATTTCGGCTTCCTGCTGTTTTCAGTTGCCAATAATTTGTAAAAATTTCATTCAATTTGAAAGTAATTTGACACGGGGGCATAGCTCCATGGCTCCATTGCGTTGGGTATAGCAGATATATTTATACGCCATAAGCCCCCCTCATTAATTGATCAGTTTCCATTTCCAAAAATGAGAAATATTAATGAGAGAACGAGAACGGAGCAGTGGCAGTGGCAGCGGCAGCTCCAATTTGGAAATTAGTCATTTCCGAGGGGCGATAATTGCACGCAAAACTGTTGTCACTATTGGGCCACGGCACCCCTCCTCAGACAGCGCACCACCCCACCATGCCCACTCCCCGCCGATATGCGGTTGACCGTCATAATTTTTCGTTATTAATTGGCCAATTTTCAATTTCAAGTTGAAGGCCAAAGTGGAAGCAAAAGGCGCAACAAAACAGCAATTTAAATTACGGATTACTACTGGCTACTTAGAATAGATAGATAGACTCATAGACACTTAGATACTCCATTCCATTCCACGCCATGCCATGCCAATTCCATTCTGTATTAGTTCACGCCAATCGATAGAACGCCCAAAAGGCCCCCAACCACAACTACCTACACCACCCCAGCCCCCAGGCCGGCCCCCTCCCAGCTCTGTTGTTGTGGCCACCAGCGAAGGTCATCGATTGCATCGATTGATCGATTCTTCCGCTTTGTGGTTCCGAAAGGGAACCTTTTTCGATTTCCGATTCTGAATCACAGACATAGACACAGAACCTTCATCCCTGCTGGACAGTGTTGGTGCACCCACCAAAGCATTCTCTATGCTCTGTGGAGCTCTTCTCCTTGATGAATGCATGCGAAATTGTGGAATGAAAATGCAAATGTGGGGGGGAATACATTAATTCCTATGACAAATCACTTGCTCTTTCGACCCCATTGCCTTTGTTGGTCATGATTTCATTTCATTGCTAAATGAATTCTTTGGAGTGATTCTGTCATTCATTTAAGTTGCACGGAGATGAAGACTGTGCCGTGCCAGCCACATATGCGTTGTATTTTGGTTGATTTCCAAGTATCCAGCTGATCAGACATCCGCTTGTTCCCAACCCAAAAGTGCAAACAAAACTTTATCTCCTTCGCCATCGATGCACCTCTTTCCTGGTCGAATTTGTTTGCCTTCCTGCCAATCAATTGTCGGCTTAGTGGCCGGCACACATGTGGCATCCATAAACGCGGCGGCACTTGCCATCAATTGCATCACCTCCACGCGGCACCACCTTCCCGCTGGCAATGGGGCACTGGGGCATGGGGGTATGACGTCAGTTTGGAGTGGCGGGACGGAGGGAGAGGTTTAGATTTATGGCACCACCAATCTATAAATATTATCAACTATTACTCCCAACTCACACAATTTTTGTTCATTTTCTACAGCCTGTTCGAGCAGGAGATCATGAGCTATGTTCCTATTGAAGAGCGGAGTCCACAGGGCTCGCCGGTGCTCAGCTCGAGGATGCCGCAGCGTGCGCCGCCACCCTTCCGGCGCGACTTTGAGGCCAAGCTGCGCAGCTTCTACCGCAAACTGGAGTCCAAGGGCTACGGCCAGGGGCCGCACAAGCTCAAGTAAGTGTCTCCCGAATCAAAAGCTTGCAATAATCCAACAACAATTACGTTCCTTACAGATTACACATTCGTCGTAGCCATCTGCTGGAGGACGCCTTCCGTCGGATAATGTCTGCCAATAAGAAGGATCTGCAGCGCGGACGCCTGGCTGTGCTGTGGGACACTGAGGAGGGTCTGGACTACGGCGGGCCGTCGCGTGAGTTCTTCTTCCTGCTGTCGCGGGAGCTGTTCAACCCATACTACGGCCTGTTCGAGTACTCGGCCAACGACACGTACACGGTGCAGGTGTCGCCGCTGTCGGCGTTCGTCGACAATTGCCACGACTGGTTCCGCTTTAGCGGCCGCGTCCTGGGCCTGGCCCTCGTTCACCAGTATCTGCTGGATGCCTTCTTCACTCGGCCCTTCTACAAGGCCTTGCTGCGCCTGCCGGTGGCCCTCAGCGACCTCGAGTCGCTGGACAACGAGTTCCATCAGTCGCTGCAGTGGATTCGGGACAATGACATCGGCACGGGCGTCGACCTGGGCCTCACCTTCTGTGTCACGGAGGAGCTGCTGGGGCGCGTCGTCGAGCGGGAGCTAAAACCGGGCGGCAAAAACATGATAGTCAACGAGAAGAACAAGAAGGAGTATCTGGAGCGGATGATCAAGTGGCGGCTGGAGCGTGGCGTCCAGGAGCAAACGGAGTCGCTGGTGCGCGGCTTCTACGAGGTGGTCGACTCGCGCCTTGTCTCCGTATTCGATGCCCGCGAGCTGGAGCTGGTGATTGCCGGCACCGCCGAAATCGACACCAACGACTGGCGCCTGAACACAGAGTACCGCTCGGGCTATCACGACAACCACCAGGTGATCGTCTGGTTCTGGCAGGTGATCGAGCGCTTCAGCAACGAGCAGCGGCTGCGCCTGCTTCAGTTCGTCACGGGCACCTCCAGCATTCCGTACGAGGGCTTCTCCGCCCTGCGCGGCTCCACGGGGCCGCGTCGTTTCTGCATCGAGAAGTGGGGCAAGCCGAACGCCCTGCCGCGTGCCCACACCTGCTTCAATCGGCTGGACCTGCCGCCCTACCCCACACCGGAGCTGCTCTACGAGAAGTTGCTGCTGGCCGTCGAGGAAACCAATACGTTCGGCATCGAGTAGAGGAGAGTCCCCCGAGTGATATTCCACCCCCCAACACCACATCCATTCCCTTCCCCATTGTTACCCTCCACGCATTCCGAAGCGTTTTATATTGATTTTTTGATTCTTTATAACTTGCCTCGTTACACTGTTAGTTATTGTACTGTAGTTATTTACATATACATACATATATGTACATATGTATGTAGGAACCCAATTGCAATCCCATGACACGACAGACCGCATACCAAGCACCCTAGTTCGTAGACCCTTTGCCTTCGTTTGCCGTTTCCTGAATTGAATTGAATTGAAGTTACCTCATTGAGCAAAGAGCAAAGGTTTGCCGCCAGAGCCGCCAGTCACTAGTCCTAAGATTTATACACAAACCAGAGATACCCTAGAACCTAAGAATCCCACGCTTAAATTTGCCCCTAGAGAAATTTCCGACCGCCCCCTCCCCAAAAGCTTTTGCAGAACAAAACTCCAACGTAGTAGCATTCCCCCAAAGAGACACAGAAACAGCAAGAAATACAGAGAGAGAGAGAGAGAGAGAGAGAGAGAGAGAGAGCAATTCTATGCCAATACTTAACTAGCTTGTAATGTTGTAATTTCCTTAGCCTTAATTCCTCAAGAACTCAAGTACACTCCGTAGAAGATGTTGTGTGGCATTCCCGTTTTGCATTACCGATTGAGGATAATGATGATATTGAGGGGCGTATGGGAATGTTAGTTATTATTACTATCTACTATCTACCCTTAATCCTTTTACTCCCCCCAAAAAGTACGTAAATTGTTTTTAGATTTACACAACCCAAATCCCAACCCAAATCCCAACCCAACCCATAATGTAATGGCTCTTTCCTCTGTTTGTGTGTGCGTGCTGGAAGAATGGAGATCTCTGGCCAGGACAGAGCGCACACATCGGGATAGGGTGCCTAAACATATGTACGTTTACACACGAATTGGCTGCTGTTTTGCCAAAAACAAAGATGAATGATTATTGGTCCAGTGCGTTGCTTTGGCTTTATTGGTTCTTTCAGCGCATACAACTAACGATAATACCGTTAATTATTACGAGTATATTTAACAAGAAACTCAATACAAAACCATTCAAAATTTAGCTAAATAATTGAACAAACAATGAAACAAAAAAGAAGTTTTTATGATTATTATTGATCGAATATAAAATATAAAAGCAAAAGCTAACGAAAAAGTGATTTCTTTAAATGTATTTTTGGCATTAGTTGAATATGAAAAGAGAACGAATGAGAAAGAGACAGGAATATGGACAGAGATATGTACACATGTATGTAGCTGCTGGCAAAGATGGTTTAAAGAGAGACAGCAATACATAAACAGAGACGGAGACAGAGACAGCAGCAGAAGCTGAGAAAGAGAAACGCTTTTTGAACTACTTATTGATAAACGACGAATGTGTTTTAATGAATTATTATTATTAATGTGCGTGTATTTATAAACAAATTAACTATGATTATAAACAAATAAATGTGAGCCTTTTACTTCAAAAGTGTATCCGTGTTGCCTTTTTGATGGTCTTCAAATCATTGTGACTGCATTTTGCTGTTGCTGTTTATCCATTGTTATTCCACAATGGGGAATTTATTTAACTAAATTAGATCAGCTCGAGAACTTACCGCTCATTGTGGAGGCTGTCATTACATGCCGCCGTAATTAATCTTTTTGTTTTTAATCTATGACTATAACTCTGACATTTGATGCCCGATCAGGACGTAATATGTGTCCGAGAGAATCCTTCAAGAAAATCACCTCCGATTTCCCTTGTGCTGAATGCGAACGAACATTTTATATTTCGTCTGGCCATATCTCGGCTATACAGCATACGCTCGTTGTAGTCGATCGTCTTCAACCATGTCCCTTGATAAATCAAACAAATTGGCTTCTTTTTCTTTATATTTTATCCACAATTTTGTCCACAATTTTCTTTTGGTTTTGTTTTCTTTGTTGCAAAATGCAATTTGCAGCTACATCAATTTTCATTTTGGTTTCTTGTTGTGAAATGGTGGCATAGATACGTATGCCTATGCCCTTAAATATTATGCGACCATTTCTCTAGGCTAGGAGTTCCTTGTGTGTGTTTTTGTTTGTCTGTTGTGGGGTATACGAGTATGTGGATCTGTTGCGATTTGGTTTGCTGCTGCCCCGCGCGTTCGTATGTACAGTGTATCGCGTAAGTCTTGAGCTGGGGGATTAATGGAAGTTAATGGTCTTCGGCTAGTAAGTATCCTATCCGTTTCCATATTTTTGCATATTTTGGGTATGTAATATGCAAGTATTCAATGTGTTGGAAAGGTGGCGGCAGAGAGAATAAAGGTAGTGGGTAGATAGATGCTAATGGATAATAGATCTCTTTAAGATTTGATTAAGGGTGGGCTGGATCAATCGATCTGGTTTCGTATGTCCTTGTCTGCTTATGTATCATTGTGTGTGCAGCAAAAGCTTTCAGAAAGCATGCATCGGGAGTAAGTACTAGAACAGAGGTTGGGGGGTGGGTGGTTGCGCGTACACTAAGCTAACGTAATCGATATCGAACGGAAAACAAGGGCTCTTTCGTAACTCTAGCTACATTTTACATTATTACACTTGAAGAAATTTTGCTAATTTTCATTTTACATTTCACATACAGTACAGTACAGTACAGTACAGTACATTATGTACATATATGTGTAAATATCCGTTAGATACATAGATACATTTTAAATAAATTCATTCCAGCGTCCTCCGACTTCTCGGGAGACCTTCTCCTACAAAAAATACACATATGGTGGTAGTACTTATCTACGAGTACATGTTAACATCTACATCTACATATGTACTACATGTATGTACATATGCATGCATATAGTATGTTCTCTTCTCTGGTTTTCGGATTATGCAATATATATGTATGTATAGGGCTGTTTTTCCTGTCTCAAGCATTATAAAAATATAGCATTCATCAATTGGGGCAGGGATATTCGGAATATTCATAGCATATTCATCCCATATACCATCGTCGTACTTGCTTCTTTTTGGGGGGAGTTGCGGTTACTGTTACGGTTACGGTTACGAGTAGTATGTATGTATTTTGTTTCCCTCGGAAAAGGCCTTTGAAAGAATTGAAAGTTGTTCTGTGGTGAGTAAAGTACATATGCAGATACTATCTTTTTTTTTGTTATACATAATATTAACTTTCATATACTCGTATGTACTGTTATTCTATGTTCTATCGGTATGTCTGCTTGTCTGTCTGTCTGCCTGGCTGTTTTTGTGTGTGTGTGTTGATGAGGAGAATCTTGTGTTTTAATTTCGTTTTCCATCTGTATCTTCATTCTGCTCGCATTTCCATTCATAATTTTGTTCGGGGTTTGATCACAGCTTTTACAATTCTAATGATATACATGTGTGTTATGAGTGTGTTTATGAACTGGTGTGTTTGTGTCTTTGTGTGTGGGATAGGCATAGTGCAGCCAACAAAGTTTACGTCTGTATACCTTTATATGTATACTGTAATTTTGTTTAAATTCGCACCAAAAAATACTGCATATTGCACACATATTGGATGAAAAAAAAAACAGTTGCCTCCATCCTACATTTTTGTGTCCTCTCAATCGATTTATGTTGTATATAAATATGTATCTATATGCTATGTAAATATTTTATAATACTTTTTGCACCGAGAAAATGCATTTACACACAATATTACACATTAATATTTCCATTTTTTATTTTAATTTTCTTTATTTTTTTTTTTTGAGTTCAAGAAAGCTGCCATTCGACTTGGATTTTGGTTTCGGTTTCGGCTACACACACAACAACCAATATTCATATTATTATTATTTTATATGTAGATATCCATTTTCTTGATCTGTTGTTTTTTTGTTTTGTTTTTTATTTAAAAAAGTAATACAAAATATGTTTTTTTTAGGGTTTCCTTTCCGTTTATTTCAAAATTCTTTCGCATGAGCATCTGTATCCGATTCCGATTCAGATTACGGATCTCGGGTTCGCTTGGCATATGAAAAGCGTAGGAAAGAAGGCAAAATTCGTTATATTCAATATTTTCTGCTCTTTTCTTCATATGCGAAACGTGTTTTCCTCTTCTTTACTATTCTCTCTTCGTGTTTTGTATTTTCTTTAGTTGGTAAATTGTATTGTTTAGTAAAATTCACTACAAACTCGTCTGCAATTTGCAAATTTTACTTGCAATTGTTCCTTTTTTTTGCTCTATATATCTATATAAATATTTTGTGGTAAAAAATAATAAATGTTAAGTAAAAAAAGAATAAACATTTAACAGCTTTTGGGTATGGACAGGGGGAGGATGGGTGTAGAGAGCTGTGGGACGTCGGGGCGGGAGGGGGCAACATCTGTAGGAGCAGGATTGCGTTTGCCTCCTGTTTTCTTTTGTCTTGGGTATGCAACAACATTGAACAACAATGCTTAAATCTGCTCTTATTCTCTTTCTCTATATGTGGTATGTATGTATATATGGTATATTTCTATATGCTTTAAATATAGATATATAGCCGTATGCTATACATATATATATGTATATATGATGCTCCTTTTTGGGCAGGGGCCTCAGCTTCATAGTTGATTGTAGGAAGTTTTGCATATAAAGAAATGCACAAAAAAAAACACATGGTTCACGCTCTTTTGTATTCGTCTTCGTATTGGTTTCCGCTCCGTTTCCACATCAATTTCCGTTTGCCCTTTTGCTCCGGACGGTTTTGCTTTTCATGGTGGCTGATCAACGGATTTACACGCTTGCTCTCGCATCCTTTGCCTTCGTTGTACTCTCTCATGCCTTCTCCTCTCCTCTGCTCTCATCTCATTTCATCCACAGCTTAGTTAACTTCCTCTTCTCGCATTTATCATTCCTGTTGGATTCATTTGCTTGGTTTGTTTTTATCTGTTGCGTTTGCTAATGTTGATGTTTTATTTGTTTTTATTTTGTAATTGTTTCTTCTTTATTTTTAGCTATTTGTTGTTTCATTTTCATTTAGTTTTAATTTAATTTAAATAATGTATGTATATATTTATAAATGTGTGTGTGTTTTCGCTATACATCGGCTATAGCATTGGTATGTCATAATAATAATAATAATTAGAATAATAATAATAAAAAAAAAATAGTCCATTAACGTAAATTGGTTACTCTACTCTTCTCCTACTCCTCTGCCGGTCTTTCGGTCTTCCTCTCTTCTCGCTATCCCTCCCCTTTCTTTCTCCTATTTTCACATATTTTCAGGACAAACATCGAAGTACGAAAAACTAATTACAATTTCAATTTGGAAAAATAGAAACATAAATTTAATCTGTATACAATTTGTGTTGCGTGTCGTTCCGTTGTTTATTTAGGCTCCTCCACTTATATTTGCTAATTGCCGATCCTCTATTCCGAGTCGGGTTCGCGCTCATCGAAGCCTGCCAGATCGACCGTCTGGAGCATGCCGCGCGAGTAGGCATACTCGATGAGGGCCAGATGGCAGAATACATACTGATCGGGCATTTGGATGGAGTAGGCGCGCTGTGAGCGTATCTTCTCCACGGTGCCGCGTATATCCGCCGTGCCCACATCCTCCAGACGCGATATGCAAATGTCCAAAGTGATGAATGTTCCTGCGAGACAAACCAAAAAGGAAATGAAGATACGATGCAACGATAATGTGATAGACACTAACCTGTACGCCCAATACCAGCACTGCAGTGCACCACAATTGGTGGACCGCGCGCATGTCCCGCCCAGGTATCGCCCAAAGCATCGACGAGCTCCGCCTGCTTGTCGCGCACCTTCTGGAGGAAGTTCAGCATGGCCATGGCCGAGCTGGGAACGCCGTAATCCGGCCAACTGGTGAACTGCCAATGTGACACATTGCGAATTTCGTCAGTCTGACAAAAAGAGAGAGACCAACGATTATAGATGGCATTAAATGCAGTGGCATACAACCTGCTCCGTACCTTAATGTTTCTCAATTCTAACGAGGCAACCGTATAGTCCTCGTTGCACTCAACGCTAAGTGTTCGCACATGGAAGTCGCCATACTCTAAGGAACTATCTTCAGTCGGCTCCCAGTATTGGCCGCATTTCACACGTCCGCGCTCCATCACGCGCGTTGTCATCACTATAACTAAACAATGTTGCTCCCAGATCATGCGCCAAAAGTCATGGGATGTCTTTGGTAATGGACCTGCCCGAAAGAGAGATGCAATTGCATTGACATTACAGCCTACACAGCCTCAAAGCTGAAGATTTAGTTCGCACCTTGAGTTGAAATATATGCATTCTTCTGTTTATAGCCATCGACGAAATTCGCATTTATGTAGTCGGACAGCTCCTCGCCACCATCCTCGTGTGCCAACACCACTCGACTGTGATCGAAGCAGAGGACATCTGTGTATCGGTTTTTTGTCAGGTTTGCACGCATTCTGTAAATAAATCATCAATGGAAATAGAAATGCGTTCTGTCCAGTAGATCGTTCGTCACTCACCGCGCATGCAGAAAGGTGCCATCGGGCGTCCGGTTCCTAATGTCCGCATACTCCTTGACGAGCCCATGGCGTCCCCGCTGCTTCACCATCTGGACAATCTGCTCGATGGGCTTGGGGTCGCCCTCCTGCCCGGCCAGACTGTCGTCATCGCTGAAGCCCGACGAGGCGCTGCTGGGTGGATTCTCCGACCAGAACTCTCCGCCGTTGGTGGCTCCAGCACCCGGTCCGCCTGTGGCCCGTACCGCTCCAACAGCCACGGCCGCTCCTGTGCTGCTGTTGGTGGTGGCTCCTGTGGTGGCTTCTGGGACATTGCCGTCCAAGGGTACGCCGCTAGTGTTGAGCTTGAGAGGTGATGTGCCGCCGCCGCCAGTGGCACCGCCGCGGTGACTGGGACTCAGGCCATTTATTGTGATGTTCTCGTTGGGCTCTATGCTGCCCCCAGAGCCAGCCACAAGCATGGCGGTGGCATCGTTGCCCTCACCATTGCTGACAGTCACCACAGTGGTGTTGTTGTCCGCCAGCTGATGGACGGCACTTATGATGGTTGCAGCAGCAGTTCCACTGCCACTTCCAGTGCCATTGGTGGTTGCTGCCACAGCTGCCACACCTGTGACACCGGTGACACCCACTGTGATATTGGCAAGCAGTTCGTCCTCACGATTCGTCATCGATTGGCGGCAATTCAGCAACCATGTGGCGTGATCGATCTCCAGCGTGCCGCCCAGATGCAGGGGCAGCGCCTTGCGCGGCACGTGCAGGCCCAACTGCGGCACCGATACAGTGAACACCCGCTCGCGCAGCTTCTCGCGCACGAACAGGCGCAGGATCTTAAAGGGTGCCTTGAACCACAGCGGCGCCGTCACAATCAGCACTTTCTTCAGCCGCGCCGGATAGCCACCCTGCAAGGAAACCAAAACGAAAGCAAAACCCAGAATTTAGTTGAAGGTTCAATCAATAAATGGATCGAGGAGTTCTGCGGCGCGTGCCAACTAATTCCAACGCAAACCTGCCCTTCCATTGAGTATTTTCATGGGAATTCCAATTTGGTTTCCTTTCACAGAACTTTGCCAACTGTTGCTGAAGCCCCCCACTGCAGAGAAATTCCATGGAATTTCATTCACATGCATTTTCCTTGCACTTTCGATCTAATCCTGAATGTGAAATCCTCTTACACGTGTGGCCTGTCGATTGTTTTCGCATTTCGCATGAATTTCAAAGTGTTGCACAACGGGTGGGAAGTGTTGCGCAACGGTGAAAGAAGGAGCAGGAGCAGAGCAATGTGTGTGCCTTTTCCATGGAAAAACTCGTCTGAATGAAAACCACAGACCGAGCTTCAAGCGAAGAGTAGGGGCTTGCTTTTGTGCAAACAAACATTATGGAAAATCAGTGGAAAAGCTCCTACATTTAGTTACCGACACGAGCCCCATTACCAGGAACTAACGACAGTGCCAGTGGCAGAGACAGCGCCAGAGATGCTAGAGTTGCGTGCCACATGCCCCATGATTAAGTTGTGGACTGCAGCACCAGCAACTAAAAGAAAAATGCGACACTCAGAGAGAAAGTCTGTCGGAGAGGAGACCTTCACCCACTTTTTGGGAACAAATTTCATTGCGGCACTTTTTTTTCTTTCTTTTTTTGTGTGTCGTTTTCGATTGCACATTGCCGATTGCAACGGCGGGGAACTGAATGAATGGCTACTTGGCTCCACTCAAAGGTACTACAAACAGCATCGGATCCTTCTTTCCCTTTCCCTTTCCCTTCGCCAGTCGCCAGTCTCATCTCTCGCGGCTGCAAAGGAAGAGGAAGCCATCCGTCCCGCCATCCGTCTGTCCGTCCGTCTGTTTGTTTGCATTTTCTGTGTATCCGTGTCATCATCATTTGCTTTATTGGCCCCTGCCCTCGCCCCTCCACTCCACACCGCCCAGAGGCAGAGTCCACAGTGCTGCGGCAGCCACAGCCACAGCCAGCCAGATTAAGGTCAGCGGCCCAGTGCTCCAACGTTGCAGAATTGTTTAGCGTGTGTGTGAGGCGCAGCGGAAAAGCAGGGCAAAACCAAAATCAACAAGAGCCAAAGCGGCCTGCGTTGAGACTCTTTGGAGGTAAAAAGCGGAACGAAGCCTTAAGATACACAGACATTAAGATAGATAGTTGTGCGGCTCTTAAATTTCATAACTAAATAGAAAACTATTCAGATATATTCCGAATATCCTGAGATTGTCCTGCATAGAACGGGCTGGGTCTGACACAAGCCTGACCTGCATAATAATTGTATCTAAGTATCTCCTGCTATACCCCTAGTGCTGGTTTGGTATGCATTTGTGGGCACTTTAATTAAACGCAAAATCAAACACGCAAACCGGAAAAAGGGAAAGGGAAATAGTGTGTATTTGTGTGTGTGTGTGTGTGTGTGTGTGTGTGTGTGTGTGTGTGTGTGTGTGTGTGTGTGTGTGTGTGTGTGTGTGTGTGTGTGTGTGTGTGTGTGTGTGTGCTAGTTGCCTGTGCGTGTCGGTTTTTTTGTGTTCGTGGCAAAAGTGAAGGCAAACTATTTCATGTTCATGGGAAAATTAAATTAAAGTTCTCCATCGTTTCGTTGCTAGCTTGTTGCAGTTGCCGTTGCAGTTACAGCTTTTTTCTACTACAAAGTATTTTACAATACTGGCACTCTGTCGCCATCTCGCTCTCTCTCTCTCTCTCTCTCTCTTGGTGGCTCAATAAACTCCCGTAAAAGCTTTAATTGCCAGCATCTCTTACAATGTCGCACTCCAAGGCATAGCCAACAGAAGGTGAGGCAGTGCTCTCTCTCTCTCTCTTTTCTCTCTTTTGGAATAGTTTCAGAACAATTCCAGAAATATAGCATAATAAAAATACTCCACATACTGAAAAATACACTTGGATGGTTGCATCGTTGCAAGTGCAGGCGCACACACACACATAACCAAAACACATGCACACACACACATTTACGGGTTTTCTTTTGTTACTTTTCCATGCTTTGTGGCTGCCCCCTGACCCACCATGGCTTTTGCTTTTTGTGTATACTTTCACTTGGACTTGCCCCACCTGTGGGTAGCATACTGAGGGGGGACGGACCGGGACGGGTCGTGTCAGCGGGCCGGCACTTGTTTGCCCTTAAAGGTGGCGCTTGAAAGTAGGCAATGGCTGGGGCAATGGCATACCATTCCATTCCATTGCAGTGCGAAACAAATGCATTCATTCGCTCTTTCTGAATGGGAAAGCATTCCCTTCCCCCATACTTCTTCTTGGGTTTCCAATTTGCATAGCCAACACCGTATGGGTTCCCCATACCTCAATTGTGTGTGCCCCAAAAGAAGAATATAAATGAATGAAATGAATAAATGGAGCTGCAATTGCTTTTAACGTGCCACAGGGTATTATGAGTCATAATTGAGTTTAAACACTGCGACTGCCACACCACGGGGATGCTGCATCGAGCAGCCAGCCTGTAACGCAAAACCAATAGGTGACAGCAGCGAAAATACCAAAAAAAAACCCAACAAGAAAGTTAACCCCAGTAGCCCCAGATTTATACATGTGTGAAAAATGTATGAAAAGTATCTGTGGCAAATGTTTCGCCACTCTCCCTGCGGCTAAGTTCTTGAAGTTTGTGGTTGGCTTCTGTGTGCTATTCCTGGGAATGGCCGCAATCGGTCTTTTTCCTGTCAACATTTCAGGGTCAGCCCTATCCACATTTGCCCTCATACGGTTAAGGCCGGCTATCTCTATGGCTGTCCCACACATTCAATTATAATTGAATTGCGAATGAGTACGGAGGGAGGAGGACTGGCTGAATGTCAAAGATACAGCGATACAGATACGAATATGTTCGAGCATGGAGGCAATAATAAATCCCCAATAATCAGAATCTGACGCTGACTTGTGGCCTCCTGCACCACCCCAGACCCCGTCTCCTTTTCTACGATGGATATATGTACAAACATTGTATTGTGTATAAGTATATAGAAATTTAATTGACGAACGTCCAGGCCACATGGCAACAGGAACAATCACAGGACAGGGAGTAGGCACAGGTGGGAGGTGGGAGGTGTGGCTGGTGGCACGACATAACGCTTCCCCCCACGCATACTGTTGCTGTTCCTGTTGTTTTTTCTCCTGTGTTGGCTGCCTTGAGGGTCAAAGTCTGTGTCGGTGTCTGTGTGTGTTGGAGCTTGTGCGGAAAAGTTGAATGAAAAGTCGCGTGGGCTCGGCTCAGATCTGCTGAAGGAAACTCCAGAAGGAGTCCTAGAGCTCGGCGCCCTCGAGTGGGCAGAGCAACGTGCCTGGGCATGCCTCCCATTCATTTTGGCCGCCACCCCAACGCCCCCAAATCCTTTGCATTGCCTTTGGGGTATGTGTGGGGCTGATGTGGATGAGAACGAAAAACAGGATGCAAATGACAGAAAAGGCTGCGCTATAAATAGGTGCCACTGAATACCAGTGGCAGGCAGTCTCTGTCTCAAAGGAAAACTTACACCCACACATCACAGCATCGAGTGGGTGGCTGGATGGTGGATGGTTTTGTTTCCCAGAATATGGCATGTACTCGTCTCTGCAATCTGCAATACTCTGGAAACCCTGGGATACCAGATATGTACCTTTGTTATTTCTAATGCTGCTGCTGCTGCTGTGATTCCTGGAAACTGTCCTCTAATGAAATTGCATTTTCAAATTAAAACTGAAATACTATTTCTATAATTTATTTTCAAAGAAAAGACCATCATGCCATGCCCGTGCACAGAGATTTAATATTTTTCTATTTCGCTAATTTTCCAATGAAAAACTGCACAGAAAGTGCTTTCCCAAGAAAATGAATCCATAAAACTCTTCCACGAAGTGCAACAAATGTCAAGAGCAGCAAACACAATTACTGGTGGGGTAGGGGAGAAGGAGGCAGAATCTCAATTACCAGCGATACAATATGGTACGGTCGTGCATGGTTACGTTTCGATTGCTTTTCGTTTGAATCTGTGAATCGAGTGTTTCGGGCAGGTGGAGATGGTGGCGCCACAAATAAGAGGATTAGTTATTCTTCAAGTGAAGTACAAATGGCAAACCAATTAGGAGCTGAGATTTCCAGGAATAAGAAAAGCAAAACCAAACCTCTTTTGCTCCCCCAACATCAGGGTGGCAGTGGCAACGTGTGCCGTGGTGCCACGGCATAGAAACAATAAATAAATAAATATACAAATACAAAATATGTAAAATTAGCCATTGGCCCAAAATAGGTAATGCTTTTTTTATGTTTTTTTGGCTTTGCAAGCTTTGTCGCCGACTTTGGGCATGAAACGAATTTGTCGTCGATCGGTCCGTCCCGTCATTCGACGTTTGACCAAAAAAGGCGAAAGCGGCACAAGAAA
Organism: Drosophila subobscura; assembly: GCF_008121235.1. Classification (NCBI taxonomy): domain Eukaryota; kingdom Metazoa; phylum Arthropoda; class Insecta; order Diptera; family Drosophilidae; genus Drosophila; species Drosophila subobscura. Next base: position 15,137,881 of record NC_048530.1, on the reverse strand, counting down.
CACACACAGAAAGAGAGAGACAGAGAGCGAAGGAGAGGCAATGAAGAAGGCACGAAAGAATGAATGAATGGAGCGGAAGAAGCAACAACTTTATGGCCAGATCCAGTCATCAGTGTTTCCAAAAGGGAAATGGAAATGTTTCGTAGAAATAGCAGAAGGAAGCCAATCCAAGAAACACAATTTTAATACTCGTAAAACAATAACTCGAAAAGATACCAATGCCAGGGCAGGACAGGTTGCCCCTAGGGATTTCCAATTGATTAGCTTTTTGGCATAGGTTTCCATTTGCGTTGAATGCGGAATGTGGCATGTGGCATGAGTGTCTTGTGTGTGTTTGTGTGCGTCGTGTGTCACTCAATCGATTTAAAGAGCTCTCCAATTAGCATGGCTTATCCCCCGTAGCCCCAGACCACCTCAAATCTTCTACCCAAAGCCATCAAATATTGATTTCACCTTTTCCACTTTATTGTGGAATGTTGAACTGGGAACGTGTGTTTTGTGTGGCATGGGATGCGTGTCCTTCATTGCTGCATTCGCATATTATTTATGATTTCGTTTTTGGGGTTTGCTTTTCACTTGGGACAAAGAACTTTCTTTTTGTTTCAACCTGACAGCAAATTAATACACAGTGCTGGGCCTATCCTATCAATCGGTGGTTACACTCCGCGATAAGCCTGTAAGGATAACCGATAGATCGGTAGATCGCAGATGATTCCCTTCGTTTAGCTGAGCGAGATGTTCGATAAAGAGTGCACCACCGAAACGTAGCAGCTTTTGGTTCTGAAACGCACTGTACATCTACATATTTATGGATACAAAACAATACAAAACGATACGATAGAGCAGAGCAGAATGATGGACATAAATCACAAAAAATGAGTAAGAACAAAAGGCAAAGAGCAACAAATACACAAATACAACGCGAAATGTACGTGCCATTGAGCCCAAACCAAAAGTGTTTGATTGGCTTTACTTCTGCCTATCCTTCTACCTTTTGCTTCCTCCTTCTTCTACTCCTCCTCCTCCTCCACCGCCTTGATGTTTTTCTGTTGTTGTGCTTGTTGTACCTCTTCTGTGGCTGACAGACGACAGCTTTCTTTGAGCCAAAGGCAAACAACAAAAACAGTAAAAAAGAAAAAGAAAAAAAAACAGAAACTCAGAGAAGAAAAAAGTCCCACCTGCTGCCATCGCCAAACATCGCCAACAGAAGAGCAGAGCTCAGGCAATTGTTCATTTTCGTACCATTCTCCTGGCTCCTGTCTATCTGTGGCTGTTCACCCCTTACTCACTCTCTCCAGTGTACCGTACCGCCTGCATGTCATGCAGCAGTGCCACTCGGTCAGTTGAGATGAGTTCATGGACCAAATGTGCCCCTTCCTGCCTGTTCCTAGTTCAATCTCTCTTTATCCTGATTAGAATCCCACTGCTTTAGGCCTAAACCTTCTCTAAACCCTCTAAACCTTTCTTTCCCCCCATCTCTCCCCAAATTTGCATACTGCAGCCGAACGCTGCATTAGCCACCCAATTATTTGACCTACTTATTGGTGGAGCACTTCCCCTGAAATCGTCCTGGCTAATTGACATGCGAAGCACCTCATTTATTCATTAATAACCAAAGAGAGGAGACTGTGTGTGTAATGTGTGTGGAGGGGTCGGTTCTATGATCATTTGCTGGCAGAGTAAATCCGTGAATAAAGTGAATCCAGTGAATCCAATGAATCACTGAATAAATTTCGAAAGCTAATGAATCATAAAAAACCAACAAAACACAACAACAACAAAATCAAATTATATTTAAATGTTTGTCGACAAATACCTTGAAAAAAAAACACGCAAAAAAACTAAACAAAAGAGAGAGAGAGAGAGAGAGAGAGCAGTAATGAGGGGGCGATTCGTATGAATTATATATGGTTTTATATCTGGTATATCCGAGTGTACATCGTACTATATCTCACATTTGTATTCCAGTATCAATTCAATATGTAGTACCTGAGTGGAGCTTAGTTTGTGGCCGCTTCTTGAGGAATTGTTTTTGTTTTTGTTGCTGCTTGCTGTAGCTTTTAGTTGTTGCTGTTCGCTGTTGCTCTTGTCTAATTATTCAGATTTATATGGTAATAGTTTAAAGTTTCGAGGGAGGATTGGTGGGGGGAGAGCAGGGCCGGCTTGGGGGGCATGGGATCTGCCGCTGGCTGTCTGCTTCGCACAATTAAATGCTAATTTTCTTCTTCTGCTTGTTTTTGGGTTGCACTTCCAATTGAACAATTTTATTTTACATAACTTTTTTGTTTTGTATTTCGTTTTTGTGTTGCACTTTTTGTTATTTGTTATTGCTGTTGTTGTTTTTTCAACGATTGACTGTCACATTACACAATGAGAGATGCAGGCAGAGATGGACCAGCCACATCCTCTGTTCTGTGGCACACAGAAAGGACACAGACACGGAGAGTCTCCCGAAGGAGGGGGTAAGAAGAAAATAAAACAAAACAAATTTGTATTTAGTTATTTTCTCTCAATTTGTTTTGGTGGGGGGGTTATGGCCAGGTGGACCTGCACTTGTAGATACTTTTCTCGCTCCCCCGACGAGTCGAATCTTGTGGGTATTGTATCTTTGTTTTTTTGCTGCTGCTGCTGCTGCTGCTGCTGCGACTGTCAAAACATTCAACAAACTAAAAACCAAAATTTTGGTTTCTGTAGATACACACACACACACACCGACACAGACATAGACAGAGAAAGGTAACGCTAGCGAGCGTGTGTGCGTGGGTTTTCTTTTGGCAGTCACTGTGTGTTCCGTTTTTGCACTTGGAAAAAATTCGATGAGGTTTTGTGGCGAGGGGAGGTTTATTTTACAATTAGATATTAGGAGCGCCTGCCCCGTGGTTGAGTATCTTGAGTATGCGAATAGTTTCTGAATAGTGATTGAATATCGAATGAATATTTGAATATTAATATCGTTTCGTCTCGCGCGTCGTCTCGTCGTGGAAAGCTGAACTACGTCTGACTGCTGCTCCGGCGGCTGCCTTTATTTTTTTTCGTTTCGTTTTCGCTTTTTCGCTTTTTTGCTTTTTTTTTGTATTTGCGGCTCTGCGTTCTCGGCGCACGCGCTCTCTGCCACCACCTCGGTCACTCTCTCCCGCTTCCGCTCCCTCCCCCATCGACATTCAAATCTCTCGCTCTCTCTCTCTCTCTATCGCTGACGGCACGAGCCACCAGAGAGCGGCATAGGGTTGCTGCCTGCCACTGCCAGCCCGAGAATGAGAGAGAATACTTCTACTCGCACTGTGGGGGTTGTTCGTTGTTCCTGCTGCAAGGTTGCATGTGTCTCTGTTGTCGCTGCAGCTGCTGCTGCTGCTGCTTTTGCTGTTTCTGCTGTGCCGAGTGGGTGGTGGTTGCTTGCTGCCAGGGTTGCCTTCGCTGTCTATGACACAGGGGTTACCACATGGCCACTCAATAATACAAAAGAACACATTGCCAGATTTTCTTATTTTGAAACGAACAGTCACCGTTACCCTTAGAGTGACAACAGGGTTGCCAGGGCTAACCAATAAAAACAAGCCAATTGATTGGCTTGCTTTTGCTTTAATTTGCTCAAAAATCAATCTTAAGTTATCTCCAATCAGATTATAAAGCCAGACTCCTGAGACTTGTGTCAGGGTTGCCACCAACTGTTCAATTAACAGCTCTGTGGTAATGCGGAAATACGAAATGTAATTGCTTTGATTCCGATTCTGAACATCTAAATAGCTGAGGTGGTGGTGGGGGTACACAAACAATTCCGTTGTTTCTTGATCGAATTTGCATTTTTAAGCACACACAAAGGTATGGAAAGAGAGATTGAGAGAGAATCAGAGATATGTAAATGCTCAACATTTACGTCAAAGTCGAGGAGCAAAAACAACAAAAAGAATCAAATAAAAGCACGTTGTAAAAATAACACACAAATCGTATTGGAACCCATTTTGAGTAAGTGAATGAATGAAATGCCTCTCTCTCCCTCTCTCCCTGTCTGTCTTTCTCTCTTGTTGTCTCTCTGTTGTTACTATAAATATCTCAAAAAGAGTGTCTATCCCATATGTCAATCAAGTTTTTGGTCAAGTGTTTTTGGGCCAAGTGCAAGCAGAAAAGAACCCAGAACACCCAGAACATCGCACAAGTGAAATAAAAGCACTACTCTGTATATTTATTAAATATTTTAAACACACGCGCTCGTTTCGTTTCGTATCGCGTATCGGAAATGGTTTTCCCATATTGGAAAATGCTTTTCACAACAATAATTCAACACACGCACATGTTCCGCTTCTTTATGTTTCTCTTCTTCGCCTACTTCTTCTTTTGCTGATCTCCTCTCTCTCTTCTTCACTGTCGCTTCTCTGTTGCTGCTGCCTGCTGTTTTGCTGTCTGGTGCTGTGTGGACTTTTGGATACAATCTATAAACGACGACTAGAACACGTCAACTGAATTAGTTAATCAGGCAAAAGATAGCCACAAGCGACGTATTCACGTAGCGCCGTCAAGCAAACACACGGCGGAAAGAGCAAGAGAGCGCGAGCACGATAAGTGTGGGAGAGAGAGAGTGGCAGCAGCAAAGTGAGAGCGAGCTTTGGCACGCTCACTTGCTCGCTGGCTGGTCGCCGTCGCCGTCGCCGTCCCCTCTCCCTCGCCCTCTTTCCAATGACTTAAAAGTGAGAGTGAAAAAGCGTAGGCATATGACGCACACCAGTGTACACAATGTACATATGTATGTATGTATGTATTTATGTACGCTTTCGACGATCTGTTCTGATATTTTTCATGGATTCCATTGCCACTTAAGACCCAAAATGTTGCGTATGCGTGATGTTGGTGGAATATATCGCGCATACGCAACCCCTTGAGGGACCCTGTTCCAGCGAGACAGAGGGAGAGATTAACCGCTGTTTATCTTTTCCCGCCTACCTGCATATCGCCTTGTCTCGCTCAGCAGCAAACACCAGCACATACGCGTGCCAAAGAGAACAAACACCTATACTATCGCTTGTAGGCTCAAGCTCTCTCCACACTAGCCCGCTCTCTCAGACGTCGACGCTTCAGGAAAGGTACAGCATATGTGGCTGTGTGAAATGTGAAGGTAACGTAATCCGCTCTCTGGCTACACATCGAGGCAACTCTGCCTCACCTGTTATTTAATATACCTTCCCACAGCTGTGTTGGTGTTCCATTTGCGTTTCAATAGGGAATGAGACCAAGGCAGAGAGAGAGAGGGACACTGACAGAGAGAGAATGAGTGAATAAGAGAGCGCCCACGCAAATCATTTTCATTGTTAACTTTATTTTATGTGCGTTTTGATTTCGTACTGCGTTATATTGTATATGGAATTAAAAACACGAATATATATGTGGGTAGATTATGCCAGTATTTATGCATGAATGTACACACATACAAACGTAGAGCTGTGTATGCCCATATACCTTTTGAAGGCCTCCCTGACCCAACAGCAATGCAAGCTCTGCCCCCGCAGTCAGCCGGCCGGCGTGGCCTGCTCTCTCTCTCTCTCTCTTTCATCCTTCCCCTCTTATCCACAATACTCCTCGTATTAATGATCCCCAGCAGCAACGGTACACTGGACGGGGAAAAAAAAAACGCAATTGTAAAGTAAACAACAAAACAAAGATCATGGAAAAGTGTGCTTCGGCTTAGCGGGGGCCAGCAGCCGGCAGCCAATGAGATGGAAAACAACAAGAAAGGAAAGCCCATCACCCCGAGGCACCGCAATTTTGATACCCTACCATTTTCATTAGATCCTTTGGTAATGTATGTAATTATGTATCTAAGCATCTTATTACAGCAATAAGTCTTTGAAAAGAAAAATCTTTTTTTCGCCAACGGCAAATCGCGATGCCTTTACACCCTAAATAGTAGAGTATCACCCCAGCTGCCAACAACCAGAGCGATAACAGCTACCTGTTGTTGTTTTTTCTGGTGCCACTGTATGCAAATAGGCGACTGACAAGCGGCGAGGGGAGGCAGACACGGAGGAGATACGGTACGGGTAAGCGGAAGGGTTAGGGGGAAATGGGGGCAGACAGGGACAGGCAGGTTGTCCCCAATCAAAATTGCGTCTTACTCTGACTAAGGGTAGAGTAATTTGAGCTTTTATTCCGCTATTGTTGTTGTTGCCATCTGCCCAGCACTTGCGTGGGCAGAGACGCCGATGCCACCGCCGCCGCTGTCGCCAACACAGAAAGGCATCAACGCCCACGCACCGCCCGGTTGATGCTGCTCTGCTGCTGTGACGCTGGGAGCGCGTGCTCCTCCTCTCTCTCTCTGTGTCTCTCTTGCTCTCTGATAAACTCGTGCGTTTGTGTGTGTGGGTGTTGCTCGGGGAAGGATTTCCGAGTCTTTCCGTTTCTATGGGAACCAAAAGCTGACTATCGACGGTCGGTCCAGATGGAAACACTAAGCTTACAGAAAAATGTAAGCCTCTGGCAGCAGAGCACGCGAATGGAGGGGCAGTGTAAAGCAAAATTGATATGTAAACTAGCAGTAAGAAGAAATTCGTGTTACATTGCCATGTTAACCGTAACTGTGAGAACAGACGGTAACATTCCATGTTAACACAACCTGTTAACAGAGCAGAGAAAGAAAAGAACTAACAGAAGGTGCTTTGGCTGTTGGCTAACAGAAATGATCTTCAGCCACTAACAGGGCTGCAGCAGTAGACGATTTAGTAGAATAATTTGCATATTTTCCAGCACTCTGCCCCCTTTCCACTCCTTCTCCCACAAATCGTTCCACTCCCCCCACCCAACAAATGCAAGAAAATGAAGAAAATTTGACGCATGACATGAAAAGCCAACGAAACGAAACAGAAATCTTCAGCTTGAAGACATTTCCCAACCATTTTGTTTGATAGGAGAATGAATCCGCCCAGCCCACGCCAGCTCGCTCCCCATGGCACAGATACGCAGATATGCACATGCCCCACCGCGTACTGGTACTGGTAGGTAGGTAAATACACGAGCTGCGACAAATAGCTACAGCAGCATATGTGAATATTAATAGGAGACAACTTCATGTTTTAATATTCGTAATTTCCAGGGGCCACGCTCCGTGACTTTTAGGGGCAAGCTCAGATTGGAGTGGAGTCGACACACGACACACGCGAGTAGGCCGGAAATGGGGCACACTCTACCAACCAACTCCAAGAGAAGTCGTCTAAGCTGACATTGAAGGTACGCAAGCAAAAGCCTGACTTCTGATGGGAAATATTTGCCCTAGATACGAGTGTCTACATGCAAATTAGCTCTACGAACTTAAAGACTCAACGGAGAGTTGTCCAGGACGATTCTTCATATAAATATTGAAGATAGGAATTGGAAAATACAGAGATACAGAGGGTAGAGTGATGGATCAATGCACCAATCTGTAATTTCTGTTTTACACAAGAATCAACTCAGATTCGCGTTCTTAATGCCATTTTCCCTGACGTTTGTTTTCCTAAATCTGATCCGATGGAGAAGGGGATTCTATTCGATCTGGGATTCCATTTCCGACTCACCTTTAGCAGAGTGAGTATCTTCTGGGAGAGGTCGTAGTCAAAGTTTGAATACTTGGAGCCGCTCATGTCGTAGATGAACACCAATCCCGCACGCTGTGTCTCCGTGTCCTGCAGTGCGCTGTCCAGTTGGTAGACGATCCCCTGCAGCGTCGTCGTATGCCCCACACTCAAGGGACTGTGTCGATTGGCGGTGAACAGGGCAATCGCTGCTCCACTGGATGTCCGAGCGGGCTGTTCGGCAAAGAGAAAAATAGAAAAACGTTAAGTTCGGACCGCACTCAGAGCATGGATTGATAGACGCTTACGAGGATTGTAAATTTGCCAGTCTGCAGCTCGGAGCGCAGTGGCTCCACATCCGGATCGATGTTGTATAGATACTCCTTCTGGCGGATCTGCTCATGCTGTTCGTAGAGCGACACGGCTCGTGGTATATCAAATTTACGGGCGTACAAAAACTTGACAGCTGTTGTGTGTGAAATGTCTCGCCTGGCTATGGTGGGCGCCAGCTGGGGCCCCTCTCCTCCTCCTGCTGTGGCAGCTCCTGTTGGTGGCACCGTGAAGGCCAGTGGGGCGGCAGCTCCCGCCAATATCTGTGTGCTGCTGGCGGAGTTTGTGGAGGAGGCAGAGGCAGAAGCAGAGACAGCTGATAATGTGGATGTGGATGTTGTCAATGTCCCTGTTGTTGCTGTTGTTGTGGCACCAAGATTGTTGCAGAGATCTATGAATTGTTTTACAGCCTAAAAAGAGAAGAAAGACAAGAATGCATGAGAAAATTGTAAGAAATTGTAAGAACCTTTTCCATCCCATTCGATCGATAAAATACAAAAGTTGTGGGACATTCCATTCGATGTTCGACCCACTTCATTGCCGTCTTGTCTCTTAGGAGGAAGAGTTGCACATAAACTTGCTGTTTTTATTATGCCAAATGAATAAAATTGCGAATGCGAAAGATGATGATGATGATGATGATGCAAACCGAGCAAAGAATGAGAAACTTCCATCGACATGTCGTGACATGCGATACGCGATGCGCCATCAAGATAGTTATTAGGTGTCTATCATTAATCAGTCGATCATTGCTGGCTATCATTTTAGGAAAAATTACTCATTCGATGATCCATACCAGGGGGAGACTAGAGTTTTAAAAAGTGTTGCCATTGCATTACACAGGGATGGGAATTTCATGTTTTAATGTGTTCAACGGTGTTGCATTAAATCCAATCGGAAGTCTTTGTCTCTCGTTCTCTGTGTCTCCAACGGATACTTCCGGGAATGCAAACTGATTAGTTTGATTACCAACAGAGTTTCGTGTCATATCGTTCGTTGAGTTCTTGTGCTGCTTCTTCGGCTTCTTTTGGGGTGCAACAAACAACAAAAAAATGCAAGTTTCAGCAACAAACTCTTGACCTCGTTTCCCCACGATACCCGAACGTTTCGAAGCAGTTCAAAGCAATGCAAAATAATCTTCTCCGATCCAAATAATTAATGGGTCTCTCTCTCTCCCTCTGGCTTCTCTCCAAACAGTTAATGTTTACACAATTCTCTCTGTATCTACCTCTTCCCATGATAAGAGTGTAGACACATTTCCCTATCCATGGTACAAATTCCATAAGCTTTTCGATTCATTCATTCATTCAAGCGCAATTTCAATGGGAAATTAATTAGACAATCCGCATGCCAGGCACGACACGAAGCTACCCCCCAAACACACACAAACAGATACACACGGATACTTCCACACTTCCACTTCCACATTTCTTTAGAGGATAGATGACGCGTGCCGCCTGCAACGGATCTCCGGATCCCCTCTCCACCCACCTGCTCGCGGCTGCGACGTCGCTGGTAAAGATGCACCATCTTGTATCGGATCGGGTCGTATCGTAGCTGTATGTATATCCTTCGATTATTCAGAGGATCTGCTTGGAATCATTCACCGATTAAGAGCGCACACACACAAAAACAACAAAATATCCGCCGCTTATCACTTCCTTTTTTCTTTGCCTTTCTTATGCTTTTGCTATTCTTTTCTTTGATTTGTTTTTTGTTCCCTTATTTCGCTCTATTCGCGACGTTCCGCTGCGTTCAAAGTTTCCCCCATTACTGACGACTGACGGCGGCGGTGGCGGCACTTCGATCGCGTCCGTCAGAGGCTCCACCGTCGTCGTCGTCGCCGCCGACGTCGTCATCGTCATCGGCAGATAGCCGCAGCTCCACTGCTGCTCCAACGCTGCTAGCGTCCGAGTGTATTGAACCAAGCGCTGCAGCAGCAGCAGTAGTGATGACTTTTTGACTAATTTCAAGCTAGATCTTTGAATCTTCTTTGTAAGTATCTCTAGTATGACGGCAGCATCACAGTTCACATATGTACATATTTAAATGGCTTAGAACATTTTAGTTTTGTCAATATTGAATTTGGAATTCGGTTTTAGATATCTCATTTCTGCACTCAACTTGAATCCAATTTTCACCCTCAGGGCAGATACATACGTACATATGTATGTACATACATATGTATATTTGAATAAAAAATATATTAATATATTTATTAAAGCGTAGACTAGGCATAGCCAGAGCCTTCAGGGTATTTAAATAAATTTACGTGATTACAAGTGTCTAAGCTTTTTTCTATATTTTTTTATTTATTTAGCTATTTTTTGTTTGAGTTTTTTAGCTTTTTTTTGGGCTACAAGTTGATTAAAGGGTTGCGGCCGCAGCACTACGGCAATTCCAAGAACCATTAGACACCAGCAGCAGTGACAGTGACAGTGGCAGCGGCATCGGCGTCGGCAGCAGTGGAAGAGAAGCAGGCAGCAGGTCATCGCTGGAGGGGCATACCAACAATTTGAGTCATAAGCCACCGTCGCAGTCGCCACTTTGCCGACGCTGTTGCTGCTACCATATGTCACCCTTTCGACACCGGGCGCACAGTGGAGCCAGATGGGAGAATGTTTGATTAGTTGTTCGACAAGCGATAAAAAATGATAGATACATATGTATATAGATAGAGACGGTTGTCAAGCTAATGGTATTCATGTGAATTTCAATTTTTGTCTATCTTTGAAGGGTTGAGAATTCGCAGAATGCGTTTAGATATGTTTTTTAACTCGGTAAATGTGCGGCGAAGCCCACTGTGTGCGGGTGTGCGGTCACTGGGATTCCTCCGAAACGGATTTCGATCTCCACCGAACGGAGAGATGGATGATGTACGGAATGGAAGAAAACGGAAGGTGAACAAAGTGGGGCGGGGGGTTGTGGAGCGTCGATGCGTCACCGTATTTATGATTATCACCTTTTTTTTGTTCATTTCTTTAAAAATTGTTTGTTAGTTTGCGTTTTCACATTTATCTCTTTCTCTCTCGTTGCGTTCCTTCTTTCTACGGAATACATTTTCGGTTATCGGGTAGGACGCATCTTTCCATTGGCTGATGGAATGTGGAAGGCGTCTGACTAACGTTATCTACACTTTGCACTTAACACTTTTAGGCAGACACAATCGGTTCGATCCTCTTAGCTCTTAGTACATTGTAAGTCATTGGATTTGGAATGTCGTTTATATTTGTGTACATGTATCACGCACCTCGTTGGGAATAAATCTTTCACTGAAACTGGAATTGAATTTTGGTCTAATTTTCTATGTAAAGCTTTTGTTATGTTTCCTTTTTCTAATAGATTATGAGAATTTCCGAAACATGGGAAAAGAAAGAGTTAATTGTAAGACCCAGTTTTTTTTTGGAACCAGTTACAGTTCAGAGTAAGACAACTGGGGTAAAACTGAGCTTTTGTGTGCTAAGTTGCCTCGATCGATAGGGGCATCCGCCTCACCGAAAAATCTATAAATATCACAGTAGGAAAATAATTATATTTGCTTCTCGAAAAATATAAACAAAAGATTCATGTGTCAAGTGGTGGAGCAGGAGGTGCACTAGGGGCAGGGGCAGGGGCAGGCAATCGGCAGTCACTTCCGGTTCTCTCCAGTAATAGTTCTCATTCTGCTGTGGATCACGTAAATATCTTGGCCATTAGCACGAGCAAGTTAATAGAGCAACAACAAGAGTTCCCCTTTACCTCTACCTGTGCTTCATCTCCTAACACCACCATCTCCCCTCTCTCTCTCTCTCTATCCCACTGTTGTTGTGCCAGCATCCACTCATAACTGTGCATCACATCATGCAAAGTAAAAGCACAAAACGCGACATCAGTTCCGTTCCGTTCTGCGCCGATGTTCGGTTCTGAGCAACTGTAAAACTTTCGAGACTTGAAGGCAGGTAGGGGCATAGTAGTAGATCGCGATATGAGGGTAGCCATGGATAGATACGATACTAGAGAACTTTTAACGGACTCCGAGGAGCATGACAGCAGTTCACTGGCTCTGCTCTGAAACCCAACGATCAGCCAGCGATTGAAAAAGACACTTCTCGGTAGAGAGGGAGAGACACACAAAGAAAAGACAGTTATGCCTGGCGAAAGATACAAGATACTTAGTCGCAGTGATTGATGAAGAGTTAAGAATGGTAGGAGACGAAGAATAACCTTTAGCTTTAGCTTTACACTTAACTGATTGAAAAGCAGATGATCCACAAATCCTCGCAACAGCGTTTGTTATTATTCATCCTGCTGCTGCTGCTCCTATCAAAGCTTCTGCTTCTAAGTACTCCTACCAACTGGTAAAGACTTTTCAATTGCTTATTCAAAACAATTTCCTCAGTTGTGCGTAGCCCAGGATGCAGGATATTGCTGACAGATTGTTGTCGGAGACAGAATATTGCCCCGCACATTTTACAGACACAGCAGCAGGAAATGCACAGCGTGAGAAGTGAGCGCTGTGAAGGGGGCAGACACAGATAGTCGGGGTATAGAGGAACTTCCTTTCATTTCACACTTTCGCATTGGAAATGCTTCGCAAATGCGAAATTCTCTTTTTTGAGCGCACGTTTAACACGCTTCCGCTCAGGGGGCAGGCAGTCGCCGGTCGGCCAGTCGCCAATTGAGAGTCGTTTTGAGAAGGGGGAAGCCCAACGGTCGAGCAGGTCAATTGTCGAGCACAAAAGTTTGTACGCAGTAGGACTCCTCTGTTGGCATTTTGCACATTTAGCTGACTCTGGTGATGCTCATACGGTTGATGGTCTTCCACACCCTATTTGCATATTAAATCAAACTTTCATAGAGACAAATCATGCGAATTCAAGCCAAAAACGGAACTTGGCCAAGAAGAAAGAGCCCAAACAGCTGCTTCTGGAACCGCTATGGAACCGGATCTCACAATCGTAAGTAAAAATTTATGTAAATTTATTTAACCAAAGAAACGTAAAAATGGGAATGCATGGCCTGAGGGTTGCAAAATGGGATTATACTTAGCTTACATGAATACCCTCTACTCAGCATCAAAGCTTTTTCTCTTCCATGGCAGGGCGACATAGAGAGCGAGAGAATGAACACCTCAAAGGTTCATCAACAGCAGAGGCAGAGGAGGGGGGAATATCGAGCTACAAGTCCAGCTTGGGACCCGAGACGAGACGAAAAAGGAGATGGAGCAGACAGAAGACAGCAAAAAACTAATAAAGTTAGTCTATAAATAGCTCGACAGCAGCAGCAGAGCTGCAGCAGCAGCAGCAGCTCAGCAGCGAAACTGCAACTGATGGGAGCGTGAGAGCCGAAAGCGGAATAGCTAGTGGGGGGGACAGGGACAGCACTCAGCAGCCCGATGAAGCGAATAAAGTAAGACGAGAAGAGAGTTGCGCAGGGCAGGACAAGATGGATGCAGAGCGGCGAAAGCAAAAAAGCAAACTGAGAGAAGATAAAACTTAGAAAGTAAATAAGCGGAGGCATCAGCCTGGCTAATGAGAGGAGATGCAAAGAGAGAGCACAGACACACACACACACCTTGGCAATGCACAGGAAGAGACGCTGATGACAGCCGTTGTTTCTGCTGCTGTTGTTTCTCCTGTTTTTGTTGTTGTTACTGTCACTGCAATCTTCACTAGATTCCCGTTGATCCTTGTTCTGCTGGCGTAGATGCATTTTGCAGCATTTTACATAGACACACAGGGAACACTGATCACACACACTGGTACACGCACAGTAAAATAAATAAATTACATTACATTTATTAAATAACTAGAACATATGCATGCCCATGCTTTCCTCCCGTGTGTAGAAAATAAAAGCAAAGCGGGCGCGCGATCCCGATCGTCCCCGAAAAAGCGACAAGAGATGCACACGCGACGACTGAAACAACAATGAAACAACGGCACCACACAACATCGCCTCTGCCATGCCATGCCGTGCCGGGGCCAAGCCAGTCGCGTCGCTGCGCAAGAGCAGAGCCAGAGCAGGCCCCAAGTTGTATTAATAAAAGGTTAGGCACTCACACATAACTACTTATGAATCATAAGTTATGATGGAGTATACATACATATGTTTGTTATTTAATTCGTATACAAGCAGCAAGTGAAAGAGTGGCCAGAAAAGTGGTCGAAACGAAGAGTGGCTAAAAAGCCTCACCTTATATGAATACACTTTGGGAAGACCGACTCGAGCGAGTTAACCAAAAGAAAGAGAGCGATCGCGCACACGAGGTGGCGCCGACGCAGCAGCAGCAGCAGCAGCCCTACCAACCTACCGCCCAACCCTTGCAGCCGCCAGCCTGCTGCTGTTCATTGTTTTTGGTGCACTCTGCCGTTGCTGCTGCCACTGACACAGTTCAATGTCAGCGCTGGAGCTGGAGCTGCATCTGGCTTTGGGAATGAGGGGAATTGGATGCCGCTGATATTCGGTACTCCCGTAAAATAAATTGTCACACATGTTGTACCTGCGCTCATGTTTTATAATCTATAAGGTCTGCTTTGTGCCTACAAAACAGCTGCATTCGTTTTACATAAATGTAATTTTACGTAAACGCCGAATGGTTAACAGTTGTTTCTGAAAAGCCATTAATACTATGTATTACTGCTGCAAAAAACAACTGCCAAAATCTTAAGCCAACCTCCCCCAGGTATGGCTCGCTGAACAGCTTTTGTGCTCGTAATTTAATTGCTTTTCTTTTCTACTGCTGCTGCTGCTGTTATTCTCTTTCCTCTCTACCGACTACTGTTTACTGCTGCTATTCCTCTCCTGCTTTTATGACTTCTTATGAGAAAGTGTTAAGAAATTTCGCCACAGTTTCGAGTGTCGCGGGAAAAGTTTCACTTGCTCTTCATCCATATCCATATCCATACGTATTGGCACGGGGAGAGTAAGTATTGGGATTGGATTGGGTTTTCTACCATTCGCTTGCTCATACTTATGATTATTGCCATTATTTTGTTTATTATTATTACGATTATTACCACGCTTTCTTATGGCGCTCGATTATTATAAACAAAATGCTCGCCGCTTAAGCCCCTCCCCATTCCCCGTGTCTGCCTTTCTGCCCATCTGTCTTTCAGTCTTTGTCTGGGGGCCTCTGTGTGGCCTGGGGGCGTGACATTGAGACAAGACAAAAGCTTCCAAGCTCCCCATCCATGCATGTACGCCCGACGCGTAAAGTCAAAAGAAAAACTTTCTTTTCAATGCGTTTTTACAGCACAACACACAGTAAATCCGCGGCATCGCATCGAAAAGAAATCACATCATTTATGCTTATTTCTTTTCTTTTTCTATACAACACACACAACATTTCGCAGGCATAGCCAGAGCCAGAGCCCTGCAGCAAAACGAGTTTGATCCACAAATTAGACGACACACCAGACGCGCGGCGGTGCCCCCGTTCCGTACCGTGCCGCATAGAAAGTCCGATCCCCCAAATGGGATTAGTAGAGCTGTAGAGCGGCTGCTGCTATTGCTGTTGTCCGGCGCGATTACGCAACATCAGATGGTATTTTGGGGTGGGAGGAGACGAGGAGCGACAGATGATGCGCCACATTTCCGAGGGCCTTGGAACGTGACCACAGACACCCGACCTCCGGGCCAGACGACAGACCTAGACCAGACCCTTCTACCCCTTATCTCTCTCTACTTCTTATGACATTTTCCATGCATTACAACAGACCCATTCGAACAAAACTCAGATATGTTTTTCCCCTTATGCCTTTATACTCGAGATGTCCCTGAAGAAGAGAATCCTCGTTCGTATTATTTGTAGTACTGGTTCGTTGAGTGTCCCTGTCCTCCGATCAGATCTAATTTCGATTCCGCTTCTTTCCAAGCAACATTGTGTCCCTGTAACGGCCAGGCCATTCTGCCAAAAGCAGGAGCAATAGTTGGAGCGAATGTTTGCCATTTTAATTGTCAGAAATGTGTGAGATGGGCCCTCCGTCCGGCCAAATGGAATCTAAAAGAAACTAAGAGCCAGACACAGAGCCAGCATCAACATGTTCTTCTTTTTTTGTACATATTTCGGGAGGTGGGAGGGGGACAGAGGGCCCTACTATGTAGGCCAACAGACAGACAAATGAAAAAGCTCTTCAGTGCGAAGCTAGAGCTAAACGCCTGCTCCCTCGCCCTCCAGCCTCTTGCCTCTTGAAACTCATTTCTTTTGCACAATGTAAATCGGTCAAACCAATCAAAAAGGAAAAAAATATACATACAAACATTCATATGTATGTACTGTACATACATACATATGTACATACATTTGTATATACTATATAGCCACAATGCTCTCGCCTCTTCGTCTCTAAGAGTTCTTTCAACTGGATG
Organism: Drosophila subobscura; assembly: GCF_008121235.1. Taxonomy (NCBI): domain Eukaryota; kingdom Metazoa; phylum Arthropoda; class Insecta; order Diptera; family Drosophilidae; genus Drosophila; species Drosophila subobscura. The sequence continues at coordinate 15,121,667 of NC_048530.1, read as the reverse complement.
GCGACGGAGATGGCGGTTTTTGTGCTGCTTTTTATTTTATGGAGGCAACACGGAAAAAAAATGGTTTAGAGCCCAGACCCCGCGGCATTGGAAAGTGTTGTGGATGGGATTGAGAATGAGATGAGATGGGTACTGTGATTTGGATTGGGAATGTGTTCTGTTGTGTTGTGTTGTGATGTGATGCGATGTCCACGTCATTTTTAAGGCTGAAGCAGCCCTAACCCTAGCTCTAGGCCAGCAAGTGACCGACCCCACATGCAATCGTGAAGAGAGGGAGAGAGCGGGAGAGAGAGAGACATTATTGCAACAGAGACTTGAGCACGCGGTGGCCACAGGGGAAGAGCGACAACAACAGCAAAGAAACAGCAACAACAAGAGGCGGAAATGAAGACTCCAAACAGACAATGGGACCCCGCATTAGAAAATAAAGATTTGTATACAAAGAACAAAAAAGAGAGACACCAACCGACCCCGAAAAGAAAGCCAAAGGAAAAGAACGAAGGAGAGCGGGAGAGCTCCGGAGCGGGAGCGGGAGCTTTGTAGGCAAATCAACAGCGATAAGAGTACAGTGGGCACTAGATATGTGTGTACCTCACAGCCTCAGCCTCAGCGTAGTTTGATGATTTCATGAATATGAAATCTAAAATTAGCTTTTGCTTCCCCCAATTTATCGCCATAACTACTATTTATTCTGGTATTTGTTATGTTGTTCGAGTACCGATGAGTTTCTGCTAGTTTTCAATCAACTTATCGCATTAACAATTACTTGCTGTTTTTCCCCAATTTATCCAAGAGTTTCCAGGATTTTATGGAGTTATTCCCATGATTTATAGTTATAGTCAATAACTTTGTGCTTGTTTTTCCTACATTATATGGAATTATCGATTCATTTTGGGCATATTTTTGCAAATTGTTGATTTCAGACTGACAGTGATCACTGTCCACCGCGTGCTGCTGCTGTTTGGGAAAGAGACGGGCGGGTGGGCACAGAATATTGCGGAAGCAGAAGCAGCAAGAAGCCAACGACGTCAAATCCGTGCCAGAAGCAGCAGCGGCAGCCTCCGTTCCGCGATTCTTTGAGAGCCACTCGCCCGGTCGAGGCCCTCCCTCACACACACACACCAATGTATGTGTGCTTGTGTGCGAGTGTGTGGGGGGTTCAACAACCTCCCACAGAAAAGCCACGGATTGGGATAGAAGCGAATGAGAAGAGAGGAATAATGGAAAACAACAATACACTGCCCCCATCCTATCCTATCCACAGCGCCCACTGCCACTGCTACTCCCACACGGTCTCAGGCATCGCATCGCAATAGTTCCACCAATTATGCATAAATAAAGGGAAAATCATAATAAAGTTCGGACCAGGAGGGATCCCTGCCGTGATTAAAACATGCAGCAGGCATTCAAGCAACCAGGCATCCAGGCACCCAGGCGGCAGCCATTTGACCCACTTCGGAAGCAATATGTCCATTAAGTGGGTGGTGGGGCCTCCCCTGGGGAAGAGCCAATAACAACAACAAAAAAGGCTACAACCAACAATTGCATGCGGAAGCAGTGCAGGGCCAGAAGAGGTCGGGGAAGAGCGACATTTGATAGCCAATTGTGGCCAGCAAAGGGCTTATAGATTTCAATTAACTATAACTATAGCCACGGCCCAGTCATGAATGGGATGGTGGTTGCATAGTTGAATGGATGCAAAATTCTAACTAACTTCCAAAGATCCGAAGATAAAACAGACATCAGACATGTAATGTCGCCTTCGCTCTAAAAACAGACAATGCCTTTTTGGATTCTCCGCAGAGAAATATCAGCTGTAAAAAACCAAAAGTGTGGGGTTTTGCCAGCCAAAAATACCCATTTCAATAAAATTAAGTACAACGCAATTGCCAACAAAATGCAACAAGTTCGAGTATCAATATAATATAGTATACGATATGTACAAATACCCATGCATATTGTTTATATTTTAGTATACAAAATGCGAGTATACTTACGAGTGTATACTATGTACTCTATTGTAATCATACTCGTACGCTCTGCTCTAAATAAGCAATCAACAGGCATCGAGGGCCAGGAGTATATTTAACCATAATTTATAATTGAATAAAACATATTATATTATTTCCATGGCGTACCCCGTAGATTGCATAGGAGATATCTTGCCAAAGGTCTCCTTTTTTTGGGTCTCCATTTAGAAAAAAACTGTAATGTGAATATCATTTCATTTCTTACATCGCAGGAAGCCCAGACAGATCGACGTAAGCTGCCGCATGACGCGAAAAAAGGGTAATCCTGAAGTCATGATCATTTTAATTCGGTCCGAAACTCCACGACTATATTTTCACGTAGGATATACATATAACTTTCATGATATATTTTCTTGATATTTGGGTGTACAACTTTTCATTCCCTCTCTCTATTAGCGGTAGGTTCTTCCGCATTCTTCTGCATTTGCTCCCCTTTAATTCGGCTAGGCCCTCCAGGGCTCCCCTCTTTCCCTGTCTCTGTCTCTGTGTCGTTGGACCCTGTTCCAGTTTTGATTTCGGGTTTGAATTGTTGCTGGGTTGTTGGGTTGGTGGGTTGGTTCTCTGCTGTTTCTGATTGTTTGTTGGTGGATTGTTCTCTGTGGTGTTCTCTGTTGATAAGAGTGCATTGGGCCTGACCCATTTTCCACACTCGTGTATCCGTATCCGTGTGCGTGTAGTGCATGTGTGTGTGCCTGCCTCCACATGTTTTTTTTTTCGTTGCACAACGCAGTTTGTGCTCCATTCTCATTCTCATTTTTTTTGTATTCTTATTCTCATTTTTTGTTGTTTTTTTTTTTGTTTTTGTTACTTGTTCTCTTTTGGTTTTTATTTTTAATGAAAGTTATTGTGGTTGCCGCTGCTGCTGCCGCTGCTGCCTCTATCTGCGGCGGCAGCCCTTGCGGCTTAATCAACGCAAATGAGGAATAAAAGTACAGAAAAAGAGAAGAGCCGAGACGAGGCCAAACCTCAGGCACAGCAACAGGCTGCACTGCACTCTGTCCCTGCCACATCCTGCTTGTGCTCCAAGCCTACCTCGTGCCCCCATGGGTTATTGGACTGTGTACCCCCCTTCCATCCCATGCAGTCCGTAAGGATACAATAAATTCAGGGCAAGCCCGAAAAGGGCAGTCAGCGAGCAGCAGGATACGAATATTTCATAAGTTTTGTGCCCGAGTCAGAGCCGGAGGGATCCCCTTGCCCACTGCACCGCCACTGTTTTATTTAGTGGAATGAACACACACACAAACACACACACATGAAGTCGAATAAATTTATTTGTGTGCATACAAAGAGGGGCATAAGCAACGGCAACGGCAGTGGCAGAGATGGCTGAAGTGTTGTTGCTGCTGCTGCTGCTGCTGCCCGAGTGTCTGCCCTTTTTATGAGCAATTTGATTTATGCACTGAACAAACAGACACCCAGAAAGACACAAATACAGACAGGACAGACAGACACTGGGGCAGGATGGCTGGCTGGCAAAAGTTGGCAAATGTGCAACAATGAAAGTGCAACAATTTGTAGTCTGTAATGTCAATTCAAGCGAAATCAATTGTGTTGTATGCCACACACACACAAAACGCACACAACACACCGCACACATAAATAAGTAAGCGCAAATTGATGCAAATACGATGACGAGAATCTAGATGGAGGAACCCCCTCTGCCCTGCACCCACCCTGCATGACACATTACCGAATCAAAAAGGATATGCCAGTGGGGAGGAGTGAGACAGTTAATTGAATATTCTATTTATGAGATATTCATGAGTGAAGAAAAACTGTGTGGAATATATGTATATGGCTCATGGTGGAATATTTACGTACAAACATGTTGAAGGAAATATAAATATACAACTGCCAGCAGAGAATTTACTTGGATTATTACCACCGTTAATGTAGATCGCCACCCTTCAGGTACGTATTTTTATCAACTGATCGGTAAACATAGTCAGCCAATTAAAATTCTAAATTAATTCCTGTGAAAGATGAGGGTTTCCATTTATTTTCGCTTATTATTTCCCAGTAACATGGCCAAAAATGGCAATCGCAGGGCAAACATTTTCTACGGAAAATTGTAATTGGAATCATAATTCCGGAAAAACGTTGTACTTTTCCTCTCCCTTCCCTCCCCCACCGCGCGTTTTAGTACCTTTCGCAAAAATTAAAATGAATGAAAATTTGAGGGGTGAGGGTAAAAGATAAAGATACAAATACAAGATTTCCAAAGAACTGGGGATCCAACAATGGGGGGCCTCTTCAATGGAACACAAATAAATTATCAGCGGAGGAAAAAACAAAAACAAAAGACGACCAGGCCAGCAAGCAGCCAGTAGTAGCGTCCGCGTCAGAGCTTCCGATTTGTTCCGTGGAAAATGCAAATGGAAATGGAAAATCTAAGTAAATTTCCGTAGCAGAAAAAAAAACATACACACAAAGAAAAACAATTGCTGAATTCTCTGCATAAGACCATGAAATACCCTCTGTTACTTTTTCTGGCTGGAATACAAATCTCTCTGGGGAAAACTGGAAATATTTCCATAATCGGACGAATATCGGAGTCCCACACCCTCCTCGAAATATTTATAGCAATTATTTTTTTTGATGGAGGGCAACATGTACACACATTTCCAACGAATATTCATTCAGAATATTTTGCATATCCACCCGCGTGCCCCGCCACCCTGCCCTTTGGCGTGGCGATTAAACAAACAATGAACCCGCGCCACCAGCTGTCTGTGTGTGCGCGACTGTGTTTGTGTGGGTGAGGGATTGGGAACAAAGATTTGTGCAATGGAATGAATGGTAACACAATTGGCCAACATAGAGACAGACGGTTGGTGTCTGGGAAGGCCAGAAGAAAGAGTAGCAGCAGCAACAGCACCACCACCACCACCACCACCACCACAATAGGCATTTGGCAAAGGGAAAGCGTTTTTCCTGGGCCTCTCTGCCAGTGCCGCCTGTTGGCCGAAACTGGTTTTTGTGGCCCTTGCTTGCAAAACACTACACAGCCCCGGAAATCACTTTCCCTAATGAAGCGAGACCCGCACACACCAACACTACTGGCACACACACATGGAAGAACTGTTACAGTTACGATTATAAGCTGATAACAGTGTGCCTCTGCCTGGAACGAATAAGTGGGAAGGCGGGTGAAGGGAGCGAAGGGTGAGTGTGACTGGAACAGGAACGGGAACGAAGTTGCAGTGCATTGGAATTCCAGAGTGTGTGGGAGGGATTGGGCTGGATAGGCAGGGGGCGGCACGTGTTGGCAAACATAAACAGGCACACGAACACGCACTCGAAGATGCAATTGCAGCACACACACACCTATACACACACAACACGAACGCCTGCACAGCTCTGACGAAATTTCAACACACACCCACACTGCTTCCTATGCACACACGCACGCACACTCATACCAGCAAAGAAATACAGGTTGAAAACACGCACGCAAAAATATTTCGGTGTATTTTTTTTTCTTCTCTTCTTTAGTTGTTTGTGTTGTTGTGTTTGTGGCAACGCCTGCAAATCGCTCTTTAGCAGGCTTTATATTTGCCCCCGCAGCCCCCCAGGCGTGACACTTCCTTGCATTTTAGCTTTTCCAAATAACAATAATAACAATATGGAATTTGTTTCGTGGGACACTTACAAATTCTAGTTGTTCTGCCTCCGACGCCATTATTGATGTATCGAATATTTATATGTATGGTTTTTTGATCTTGTATTTGTTGGTGATATTTTGTTTGGCGAATATATCAATATTGATAATTTTGTGGCATATATCATCACTTTTCGGAACTTTGAAAAAAAATTCGGCTCTATTTCTGTGTTGTTTCGTTGTTCGCGCCGTTTAACATTTATCTCTCATGCCACCCCGTCTACGTCGTCCTACTTGCACTTGGAATCGAGCGCCAGCGTTGCCAACTCTTCGGATCATAAAAAAGCTAAGCAAGCATTCGAAAAAAGCTAGAAATAGCAATTTTAATTGCAGCTAACGAAGTAAATAGAGTAGTGAAACGATATTTTTATTGATTATGAGATCATTTATCTTCCCGGCGTAGTCCGTATCTACAAATGAGATACAGAGCCAGATGCAAAAAAACGAAATTTTGTTCGTGTGTGCAAAAACAGATGACGAAGACTGTCTTGGCATGTGCGTGCAAATCGTGTTTTTTTGCATTAATTCTACATTTATTATTATTTTAAAAGCACATCCAATTATCGGTTGCTAGTAAACTTTAGATTCTAAAGGCATCGAACATCAATAAGATATTTGAAGTTGCCAGACTACGCCAATTTTTTGTGGCAAATAGTATTATTCTCGCCAGAGACAATGTTTGGCTTTTGCCAAATAAAAAACGCTAGATCTAGTGGGAAAATAGTAAACTGGCAACACTGTCGAGCATATGCAAACGCAGTGAATGTCGAAGCGGTATGGTCAACAGGTAAAACAACGCAGAAAATCCAATCACGCCAGCGCCGCCCCTCCCCTTTTACATAATATACCTTGACAGTTTCCGATTGTTATGCGCCACGATGTTTTTGTGTGATGTTGCTAGTCATCCGTATTCATGTTGCTTGCAAACCGGTTGCATGTAGTCAGTGTTGAGCGTGGACGTTTTTATACCCTATTTTTCAGATAACCAATTTGATTAATAACGTTGCTTCAGAACAACCTGTTATTGAAAAATTGCATGGGAACACCATTGCAGTGCTCTGAGGCACTTATCTCTAAATTCCATTCATGATCGATTCTCATACCAGTAGGATTTACAGTTCTGTTCATATCCCAGCTAATGGCATAGTTAAAAAATAGTGTACCAGCAAATTGAGGTAGCTTTCAAAAAACAGGCCCGCACAAATCGCATTTTGGTCAGCATGTCGCCAAGCGCCACCTCGTTCAGCAAATGCACCCCTGCTATCGATAGTATCTCAACATAACAAATCTATACTGATTGGCTGGTTGCAGTGTTGTGTTTTCGCCAAATTTAAAATACATTTCTTTTTAATATTTTTTAATAAATAAAACTAACTAAATACAAGAAAAAAAAATAGGTTTAGCTGTTCGTGTTCACCGTAGGTCTAGAGCCTAAACCTTTGATGGCTCCTCGGCGGTGCTGCCGGGCGAGGGCGTGATCTCCGCCTGAGTCTCCACTGTGGCAGGGGCAGCAGCAACAGGCTGCTCGGCCTCCTTGACCTCTGTGGGCGCACTCTTGGCTAGATCGCCGGGCGAGGGCTTCTTGGGCGCCGGCTTGGAGCCACCAAAGATGGCCTTCTCGATGCCCAGAATGGGTGCCTCAAAGGCCAGTGTCGCGAATATGGAGGCGGTCAGGGTAATGCCAAAGTCATGCCACCAGCGGAGGATCTGCAGGCGAGAGTCATGAGAGAAGATCTCGAGAGAGAGAGGGAATCAGTGCACTTACCGCATCGTAGTTGGAGAAGTGAGTGTCGGTCTGGAGGCGGGCAGCGTTCACCAGCTGGACAATGCGATGGATGACGTACATGCAGTAGGTGAGACGGCTGAAGCCGGTGAAGAAGCTCCAGGAGAGGAAGTCGTTGATGAGGCCGCCATGGCCGTTGTAGCAGGCCCACACGATCCAGCCGATGGACAGGGCCCACGAGGTGCGGCTGAGGGGCTCGAAGAAGGCGCCCTCGATGAGCGGCGAGTCGGGGGTGTCGGGCAGGATGCGCCAGTAGGGGCCCCACAGATCGGCCAGCATGGTGCCGAAAGCCACTGTCCAGCCAATGACCACCCAGGTCTTGGCCAGCGGGATCTGGCGTCCGCGGTTGCGCGTGAACAGGAAGTAGCCGAAGATGACGCCAATCAGCCACGTGGGAATGCGCGTGTGCGTCGGATAGTAGGTCATCTTTTGGCGCAGATCCACGTGCTCGTCCTGCACGCGGAAGAGCGTAAAGTCCTTTACCATGAAGGTGGCAAAGGTGCCGCCCAGGCAAATCAGACCAAAGATCGAGATGGGTATGAGCGCCTTCTTGCCCCACTTCCACAGCGGAATGAGGAATAGCGGCGACAGGAAGTACAGCTGCGTATCGACGGCCAGATACCAGGATTGTGACACGCACTGGGGGATCCAGGAAGAGATTCAGAGAGAGAATTTTGTGGAGGAATTGCATGGCGCACTCACAATGTGATAGGGATAGGCATAGTTCTGAATGTAGAGGAGCGTGGCCCACCAGGAGTCCTCGCAGCGCTTGTCCTGGGTGCCCAGCTTGAACCACATCGGGCCCTCGCCGGAGTACTTGTACAGCGACATAATGTAGAGCACCACCACGGCCACCACGGGTGTGAGGCGAATGTAGCGATGGAAGTACATCATGGGTATGTTCAGCTTGCCCTTGGTGCGCTCCAGCTCACGGAAGGCGCCCCAGCACATCAGCAGGCCGGACATGAAGAAGAACGTGTCCACGCAGAGGGAGCCGTTCTGAACGAGCATCGAGTAGGGTGTCTCCACCCACGTGTAGAACTTGTTCCGATTGATGTGCGGCAGGTCGTAGAAGGTCATGTAGCCGTGCCCGAACACCACCCACATCATGCTGAAGCAGCGCAGACCGTTCAGGCAGTGGATCACATTCGGGTTGTTCACCTGCCGCACCGTAAAGATCTTGGGCGCATTGTGCAGCACCGAGAACGCAATCAGCAGCGGCTTCTTGGGAGCTAGCAAAAAGGTGTTCAATTAAATGAAGACTCCTCTGGGGCTTGCTCGATGATTTGCTTACCCTTTTTGCGTGTCTGCACGTAGTCGTAGACACTGCTGGCAACCATAAAGAACACAATCAGCGAGAAGAAGATGCTGTGGATGAAGGATAAAGGTGCATAAGTGTTTTGCCATTCAATTCCATTGCCCTCTCATTGATTTATTTAATTAGAAAAGGCACTTCACACACGTATCACGAATGGCACTTCATTGCCCACTTTTATCTTATCGGCCTGGGGGGACGGCCTATTGTTTTCGGCTTTGACAGTTCCACTTTCAAATTGGCATTGCCAAGACTTCCTGATTCCGGATTAGCCGTGCGATTACCCCCCTCAGGAGTGATTAAATCTCAACACTTACATGGCAAATATATCAATTCCGCGCAGCTGGATGGGTGCATCGTACTTGCATCGGGCTTCGGTGACCATGTTGTATGAAAAATCAACCACATCGTTGCCATAGAAGTGCGTGATCACGTTCTTGAGCAGAGTCTCCGTTTTTGCGGGGCTGCAGGTGCTGGGCACGCAGATGCCAAGCTCAAAGACCTGGGGATCGGTCTGCCTGTAGCTGATGCGAGACGCTTTGAACTCTTCGCCACGCTTCTTGACATCCTTGTAGAAGAGGGTAATGTTCAGGCTGGCCAGGCAGTACTGTCCGCGGATCTCGTCCCCGTAGGTGCTGGTGGCTGCCACACACTCCTCGTACTGTCCCATGCTGATCGAGTGGCCCCAGAAGAAGCCCATGGGCAGGCGGCCCCAAGTGTCGGGAACTGCAAAAATATGACAGAGTGTGAGTTGTGGAGTCATCGTCGCAATGCTTAATCTCTAATCCCCAAGAAGCCATTGCTGGGCTTATCGATGCCGTTGGATGGCCCCCACCTGCATTTGGGGATTTGCAGCGATAAGCAGAGTGGAGATTGGGTTCTGGTTTCTCCCCAAGGTTCTTCAAGTATATTCTGCGATGAGCCAGCAGGTGCCAACGGGTGCCTACCCGGTGCTTTCTTGCATAACATTCACTGATTTATAAGCCCCATAAAATGCACTCTGTGATTAACAATCGCCGGCTGAAGGGGTAATCTATGGACGGGAAATGATTGCAAAATGCATGAATGGAACCACAAAGCAATCTAACCGAAATCAGATTCTTCGGAAGCCCAGAGAGTAGGACTCCTTCTCCTTCACTCTTTTATTCTTTGATCCCAATTGCAGGAATATACCGCAGTGCTAACATGTGATCAAGATTGGCCAGACCTTATCGCTGGCAATTGCCACCCGAAGAATGTAATGGGGACAATCAAATTTTGATTTGTTATGCGTGGATTAGCGGGGTATCATGGTGGGTTGGGGTATGGCAATTAATTTATAGCCCATCATAAAAGCCACGAGGCTAAAATATACATTTATGAATGGGCCCAGAGGGGAAAGCTTAATGGAGATTTTTGGAAATGGGCCAATCAAAAGTGGCAATAAATGTGGGATAAGAAATTCGAATTCTAATTCAAAGATTGAATGATTTTCATCGCAGTACTAATCGGGATAAAAGAAAGGGCAAGCCGAGAAGCGCTAACCGCATGACGCGGTGCAGCGTACTCACAATGATAGAGAGATGAGGACACCACTGAGGCATCAAACATTATTGTTTTCACATTCACATAATTCACTCCAAAGGCCAGAAACCTGTCTCCTAATCAATGAGGAATACCAAGAGTTGGATGATCATTAAAGATCGATACTCAGTGATACTCCAAAAAGAAATCAAAGTTCAATTTTGTTGCTTACATTCGAGTGCCCATTCCTCTGTGTTGTCGATGGCATCCCGGATGCGGATCACATCCCGTTCGCACAGATCGTCATTGTAGACACGATCCTCGTACTCGCTGGTGGCTGTGGCGTCGCGACGGCTGCGCGACCCTTGGGTGGCATTGGCAAGGATGGCCTGATCGGCGCCCAGGACAAAGAACTGATGGGCCATGCTGCTGTCCATGGGCGTGGAGTGGCCGGTGAGCAGCTGGCTGGATACTGAATCAGCGGATGCCGCCGCAATCAGGAGCAGCGGCAGCGCTGCTGCCAGGACATGGAGACGTCCCATAATCCTGCGGGGGAGTGTCTGTGTGTGTGTGGATCCTGCGGGCTCTGCTCGTACGACTCGACTTGACGCGAGCGCGCTGCGTTGCGGTGCGGAAGGATGGATTGAACTGAGTGGCGATCGGCGGGATCGGTGGCTTTTATAGGCTATCGATTGGGCGGTTGGTAGTGCCTAATGGGCAGTGGTTGGTGGACAGTGGGTGTAGAGTGGGGGCACTTGAGTTGCCGGCACACTACGGCGATGACCAAGCACCAGCCGCCCATGGAATCTATAAATATTTCCAACATAGATACAGGTACTGGTCTCTCTCTCTCTCGCTCTCTCTTTCCCTCTCTTAGCCACGATAAGACGACGTTAGAACGCGTCTCCTAATCAATTGGCTTGCATTGGCTCCCATTATCAAGGTGCTGTGTCTTATCTGGCTCTTTGGCCTGGCCTTTCTCGCACAGAGGGTCTCCGTTCTCCATACGGCATGGATTTAGCTGACGGATTTAGCTGCGCAAACGGACAATCATAAATCCATGTCCATGCCCAAAAATAGTTATCGCCCAGAGCTAGGCGATTGCAGACAGTTCGTGGGAACGATAAGCCAGCCAAATGGTCATGGATCCCATGACGATCCCCACTGAGATTTGCTTTAATTAAATTAATGAAAACTTTTGTTTGGGACTTTGAACGCAGCGGAACAGACAATTATCGGATAATTTCGGTTGGCCAGAGATATCAGAGAGAGATAAATGGAACGAGGGTGAAACGATATTCAAGGTCGATATGGAAATAGGAGGGTTAGGGAAGGGGCCATAGCAGATTTTGGTTTAAATATGATTGCAGGATTTGAATACAAATAAACACCCTTTGAATAGAAAGGAAAGATAGATCAACTAAGAATAGTTTCAATAAAAATCGATGGAATAATAATTAATTAATGCAAATTCCAACATAAACAGAGCCCTCAGCCATCCATCCAAGAAATCTTCTCAAGAATCGTAAATCAGATTCTGAGGAACCCCAAACGAAAATGATAATACGCGTGCTCGTAGTCGTGTGCATATAGGAAGCAAATAGAATCGAATCGTATCACAGCAATGGCATATGGAGTGGTGTGGGGTGTGGTTGTGGTTGTGGGCCATAAAGCACAACACAAAATAACGTTAATCAGAGACATTTATTGTATTAGGCAATCGCTGGTGACGGTATCTTTGATCCGGGCCATCCATCCACTTTGGTGGCACTTCGGACACTTCGGACACTGCCACTCGCCACTCCATTAGGGACCCACCTCGATAATTTATGTGACAGTCACTTGAGATCGAGTGCAAAGCGCACAGGAATGTCCACCGTCCATTGTCCACTATCCGATCCGATCCGATCCGCGTGACTACAAATGGAATATTTGGTGCCCATGCATTATGATGCCGTGGGAACAACAAAGTGAGTTGTAGCCTGCGAGCTGTTGGCTTGTTGGGTCCTTCAGTGCCGCCATAATACCCCTAAGGGACAATCTTATCTAAAGATTAACCTGCTAACTGTCTGCGATTTGGACTTTCATTTGGTTTGTGCTTTGGCTGTGATTAAATGGATTTATGTGTGGGACTTACAAGCTCAGGAAATGGTCATAAAGCATGAAGAATGTCGATGGGGCGTTCTCTTGATCCTTCAACACCTTGAGTATCTGGAGATTAAAGTGCAGGCAGGTTTGTGTTTTGTTTTGAAGGTAATCTTGCTTGCAAGGTCGCCACATCGACTGATTGCCACCCGTGGTTGAGTTGTGGACTGGACTTGAGACCCCCCACTGAAGGTAGCTGCTGAAGCAGCTGTGCCTCGCTTCACTTCCCTTCTCTCCTGTGTGCCTGGCTATCAAAGATCAGATCCGATCCGATTTGATTCGATTCGCTTCGATTCGGTCATTCATCGACAACGAATCGAAGCTAACGTCAATTGTGCGAGGGGCCACTTGAAGCCTCGAAAGTGTTTTCGACACATTATTTATAGATGTTCCATATGACGATGGCACGGGTTGATATTGATAGTGCGATAGTACCCGGCTAACGGATAATTCCCAGTTTTTATAAATCGTATTGGACTTTGATCCTAAACAGCTGAACAGCAGAACAGAACAGAACAGAAAAGAACCTCCTCCCGTCTCTCCCGACTTCCGCTTGGCAATATCGTTTGTGGGGCGAAAGTGATACCCAAAGTGCAGTAAATCAAGTGGGGACCGGGACTGGGGCTAGTGAATCAGCGATCCTCTGTACTCTGTAAATCAGCGGATTGTATGGCTCGTTTGGTTTATTCCTCACCCTCACCTTATCGCGGGACTGTGTCAGCTTGGATTTGGAATGTTATTCGCTGCGACTGCTTATTCAATTGCCTGCTACTATTTTTGGGGGTAGCTTATATAATCTTAATTTAATATTCAGATAGAAATCAGCCGATTGCTGGATTGAACTTTATATTCATCCACTTGAGCAACTGCTACTCCTCCTTGCAATCCAATCACCGTCATAAGTTTGGGTTATGCGGCAGTGCCCCTCGGTCTGGGGAGTTTCAAACAAAGAGAGAATCAAGTGATTTCGTTTTAATTTCATAATTTTTATTTAAATTAATTTATTTTACACTTCCAAGCAAAGTATTTTTAGTTAATTACAGTGGTGTTTGTTTGTTTGTTTTGTTTTTTCATTTGCTGTGATTTTTTTTTGGGGTTGGGTCGGGTCAGGGGCAGGGGGGGATGGGGTCATCGTACGACAAAAAAATAAAGGGTCAATTAAATTAAATATAAGAGATAGAGATTGGTGAAAACAATTATAATAATCATACAATACAAATACAAATATATATATAGGCATATATATATATATATATCTATACATATTTATTAATTAATTAATAATTAATAATAATAATCATCGTAATAGTAGTAAAAAAAAGTGTATATAATTGTGTTTTGTATAATCAGAATCATGCAAATGGATAAATGTATACAATATACTTATTTAGAGGGTGTATTTTTCGTTAAAATTAATGAAAAACGGCATCGTCTCACAAATCGTCTATCGTCTAATCGTTAATCATTTATCGTTTTGTAATCAGTTATCAGTAATCAGCGGTCATCGGTCGCCGCATCGCATCCTAACTCATCTTTATCTCATCTCTATTTTACATACAATCAGTTATCAACGGTTCGATCATCATTCATCATTCATCATTCATCTTTAATCGCTATAATTATTCGTAATCATTTTGTTAATATTACTCGTACTCATAGTTGTTAGCTGTTTTTGTTTTTGTTTTGTTTTCTTGGTTTTTGTGGTTGTTTCTGTTTTTTGTTGTCGTGTTAGAACTAGTTTTTACTAAGGCTTGGTTTACACGTGACTTAACTAGGCTTAAACGCTCCTCCTCAGAGCACTCTTCCTGCATCCTTCCTCCTTTGTTTTTTTTTTTGTTAGGTTTCCCTTTTCTTTCATTTTTTTGTTGTTGTTTGTTTGTTTTCGATATTACATTTTTTGTATGCATAATAATATAAACGCTGTTTTCTAGCAAAGTGTCCAGATTTCCATGTTCTAATCATGATCCTGAGGCCTCGATTCCGTCCCATTAGAATGAGACACTCATTCTCATATACATATATAATTTACAATCGTTGATTCTTAACTAATTCCTTGTCATATAAGGGTTGCATGCGTTGGTGTGTGTTTAGTGTTTAGTGTTTAGTGTCTAGTGTCTAGTGTGTGGTGTATTTGTGTGTGTGATCTATGTATATAACTATGTATTTATGTATGTGTATATAGATTTGTATTTATATAGCGTTTGTGTAGACTAAGGCTCTTAGGGGGCTAGGGGCTAACTCCCGATTCGCGTAATGCTTAATGCGTTTTGTGGTTGCTCTCTATTTCTGTTCATATATAATTGTAATCACAAATAGTTTTGGAATATGCTCTCGCTCTCTCAATATCTCCTACTACCTCCTCTCCTCTCCTCTCCTCACCACTTCTCTACTCTACTCCTTCGAACCATCTCTTCTCCATCTTCTCCATCGCTTGCCATAAATTTAACGAATTGAACATAGATTTTTTTCACACTCTCCCACTTTGTTCATCGCTGCTGACTGTACTTAAAACGTATAACGGTTTACATACAATACAAAAATATTCAAAATATATAAATAAAAACACATAATAAAAACAGAAAGTTCCAAGCTTAATCTCCCTCTCTCCCTCTTTCTTTTTGTGGCTACTGTGTGTGTTGCTGTTGTTGTTTAATTTTTTCTTTGTTTTTCTACTGCTGCTCCGCTGCGCCCGCGCACTGTGCGGCACCGTCAAGCGTCCACGTCCACGTCCACCACGCGGCGACTGCGCGTGAAGGCAGCGTCATGTTACGGTTTCGTTATCGTAATCGTTACGTTATCGATTGTTCCATACATTAAAAGTACAAAGGCATACGGCGGCAGAGCCCTGTGACTTGAGTATGTTTAAGTATTTTTTGTTTTTGTTTTTGTTTACTTTTTGTTTTGTTTTTCCTTATACTTTTTTTTCGTTTTTTGCTTAATCGTTTTTTTTGTTTTGGTTTTTTTTCGTAGTTCTTAATTGGTTTTTTTGTTTTTTGTTTTCTTTTTACACATATATTAATATATTTACTTTAACAATTAACTTGTTGGTTTTTTTTGGTGTCTGTTTTTTGATTGTGTGCAGCGCAGCGCGGGTTCGCATTCAGTTTGATGATCATCTACATATCACTCGGATCTGATCTCTGTGTGTGTGTGTCAGTGTGTGTGTGTGTATGTGTATGTGTGTGTGTGTTTTTAGTTTCTTCTTCTGATCATCTGTTTCTGATTCGGATTCTGTGTCTGATTCTTGACTTGACGGCAGTGGCAGTGGGGCGCAGGAAGCGCAGGACTCCTCCTTCTACACTCCTTCTCCTCATTTCTTTCTATGTTTCTACATATATATACTACACACATATGTATATATTGTTTGTAATTTGTTGATACTACGCGCGCGGGTCCTCTACTACGTGGTTTAGTTTAAAAAACACACACAAACTAACTAAAATATATACTATATCTGTATATAGTAGATGTATGTGTATATATATGTGTATATGTTCCGATATATGTATATATAAATCTGTATGTATAAACGCGTTCTTCGTGTAGATCTATTCCTTATATCATAATGCGACACTAGGGCAAATGGATTTCTTACAAACGTTTTCTTTATCTGCTTATGAGTATGCCAATCCGCTCCGCTCCACTCCAATGCGGTTTGGCCACCAACTCTAGGATAACTACCGGACTACATAATGTATATATATATATATATATATCTTGTATATAATGGTTTAATGTATATATTTACAATTAAAGGTTAATGTGTTACTTGCTCGTGACGCAATTGAAGGCATTTGTTATGCGCAGTTTAAGATTTTATGTACTACAATGCTAGGTATTTATAATGTACAAAACTCTCTCTCTCTCTCTCTCTCTTCTCCTCTCCCCTATATATACTCGCTTTCGCTTTCACTTCCTGTCTCTCCTCCTAGTGTACGTACTTTCTATCTATCGAATGGTAGTAGTCGTAGTAGTAGTCTTGGGCGGCGGCAACTGGTGTACAAAAAGAAAAACACAGTTTGAAAACGAAAACGAGGAGCGCACGCACGCGCACTCCCTCTCACCTCCTTCTAACACACTTCTAACAGTACAAAAACATTTAAAACCTATTCTAGAAAGAACCCGTCATCGGTTGCTGCAGATCCTCCTCTTCCTCCTCCAATTCCCTCTCCATTTGTGGTATATGTAGACTATATACCCATGGCTTATCCTACGTTTACTAGCATTAATAAATAGCATTCTCCATGTCGTGTATATCGCATTGTATCGGTATTGGAAACGATTGGGATTCCTTTCTAAACACTTTCCACCTCCTCCGCTCCGCTCCGCTTCGCTCTGTTTGTTTGCTTGAGACATCCTGTTGGTTTGTTGTTTGTTGTGGGGAGCTAGGCTGTGTTGATTTCCGTAGCTCCCCTCTCCATATTGGCTATCACAAAATCAAATACTAAGTTAAAGATCCTTAAAGTATTCTCTGACGCATCCACACACCCACTGGCACGCGCACATTCGTTCGCTGTTGAGTTTTGTTATTTCTGCTTAAGACTATGTAAATTTTGAATTGGGATTGGGCATTGGAACACACACTTGGGGGAAAATCACAAAATGGGGAAAGGGGGGACCGCAAACGGAACCCCCACTGGTACACACACAACACAACAAGACAAAAGACAAGACACACACACAACATGCAACACACACACGAACATCGATTATGCTTGCAAAGAAGGCGAAAAAAACACACAAGAACAATTCGTATGAAACAATTCTATTACAAGCTACAACGTGGTTTACTTTTGCTTGAATTTGGTTTTGTTTTGTTTCCTTTCCCTATATCCTAAGTATCAAAGTATATATGTATATATATATATATATTTGAAGTACTCTAACGGTTTACAAAGCATTGTGTCTATTGCTATATTGTTGCACATGTTTTGTAATGTTCATGTTCATCCTGATTAATCCTCATCTCCTGGTAACATCATCGATTATTTTGTTTTGTTCGTTTGGTGTCTTCGATTTCATTCATTTGTAATTTTTGTATATTTTTTTCTTTGTTTTTTTTTTAGTTTAATTTAATTTAAGGTTTTATGTGGCATCGTTTTAACTCATCCTGATTCTGATTTCTTACCCCTGCCCAGTCCAGCCCTCCCACTCACCCACTAAAAGCCACACCATACTGGATGGCTGGTGTCTGGCTCTCCTGCTGTCGCTTGCTCATTGGTGTCTGTCGTGTCCTGCAGGTGTCTGGCTGCATTTATTCTGTACTCAAGTATGAACGAACTTGGGGAGGCTAGCTGTGGGCTGGGGTGATTGCTATTCCTTGTTTAGTTTTAGTTATAGTTTTAAGTTAATTTGATTTTCGATTTGATTGGTATAAAAATATGTATTGTATGTATTCTACTCTATTCGCGTATGGTGTTCTGTTCCCAAATTGGAAGCTCCTATAAGGAGCACGTTTATATAACTGCCTATCAGCCCCGATCCGTTGTGGTACGTCTCATCTGGATCGCCAACAAAACACACAGTTTCGGATGCACATTATGGTATGGGATGCTTATGCTTGGGTGATTCTGATTCTATCTGATAGTCGCCTGATTCAAATGGTTTTTGGGTGGCTCAATTGCTCAATTGCTCAATTGCTTAATAATAATCTACTACTTCTCTTCCGTTATTTCCAACTCTCTCGCGATATACATTAATATATATATATATACTAACACTATACTATATTGTAAGGAGGTACAAAAAAACTAAACACTTTTCTAGCACTCTTTTTAGTTGTTTGTATCGAATTTTTGTTGAATTTCGGGATTATTTCATATTTTACGGCTTGTAGTTTATGGTCTAACGGTTTGTGCCTTTGCTTTGTTCAAATTAAAATTGTTGTGTACGCTTTATAAACCATCAATTTCTCATTCGTAGCTGTGGCTATTTTGTTTCTTTGACTGTTTTGCTCCTGTTTTTTTCGGGGTACAAAAATGCTCTTAAATTGTAAGTCTACTAATGGAAGGGTGTGGGGGGTGTAAACGTTTGACGTTTTTTGGGGGTTTACATCATCGATTGTGGTGGTCTTCTGCATTCTGCATTCTTTTGCTTTTAATGTTGCTGTTGCAAGTTTTGCTCTTGCTGTTAACTGTTGCAAATGAGGTTGTGGAAACATTGCTTGCTCGCTCTCTCTCGCTCCCTCTTCCTCTCTCTCTCTCTCTCTCACTGCTTGCTCGCTCATTCATAAATGACATAGGTATAGTTAGGCATGTGTGTGTGTTTCTTTCTGTGGTGTCTGTCTGCGGAACTGTCTGATGCTCTGGTGTGTGCGGATGCACCGAAGGGGTGGGCGGGAAATATATAAGAAGAGATTTTGCATGTGTGTGTGTATGTGCATGTATAAATATTTATATATATGTATGTAAAGGGATAATAGTGCCATAGGTATAACGTATGATCTATGTATGTAAACGTAGGTAGTAATTATTACACGATCGAGAAAAAAAAAGGTTCGTAATCGAAATTAGTAATCGATAATTGCTAATCATGACTGTTATCGTAATCAATGCATTTACGTCTGCTTTTTGTTCAAATATTGTCCTAAGCTTAAACATAATCCGTGTGAGGAGCGTGTGGAGGTGTGCGAAATAACCCTCCAACATCCACCAGCAGCAACAACAGGAGCAGCCACATCAGCCGCTGACCCTCTACACGTCTCTCTCCTGCTATACATCGAGAGTATACATACATTTGGGATCATGGACTGACTGCTTGCTGCTACTGGCTGCTGCTGGCTTCTGTGGCCTGTGGGACGCATCTTAAAACTAAAGTACACGATAATTGTGATAGTGCGGATCGCTCGAATCGGATCGTTCAACCAATCGTCTTGGAAGAGTAAAATGTTTATAAAAGATTTAACAATACGATTAACACACAGTGTGATCCCTGGGTCTCTGGTTGCGGCTGGTAGGTCTCCTCCTGCTCTCGCAGTCTGTCGTCGCTACCTCTACGATCAGAAGTAGTGCGGCGACTGTCCGTTGTAGCGATAGTTGACAATGTCGTTGCCAATGTTCGGGATGTTTGTGATGTTGCTGATATTTCCGATGTTAGTGCTGTTGAGGTGGCCACCAATGCTGTTGTTGTTGTTGCTGCTGATGGAGTGGCCAATGTTGCTGCTGCACTAGAGTCGCTCCACAAATTTCGTTAGCTGATCGGAGGCATCGGGCAGTGCTCCGCCGGCATTGCCGACGTTTACGTTGCCAACATTAACGCCCACACCGACGCCAACGCCAACGCCTACGCCCACACCTACGCCAACGTCCTGGGGGACACCGGGGAGCGGCGACTGGTGGTGCATCCCGTGGTTGTGCATGCCGTCGTGTGGGCCCTGCGGCGCTGGCGAGTGGCTGCTCATGACGTGGTGGGGCGAGGGCTGGGCCCGCGGCGAGGCGGATGGCGCGGCCCGTGGCGAGGGTGCTGAGCGGGGCGACGGTGTTGGCTGCGGTGAGCGGATGGGCGGAGAGGAGCGCGCGGACTGCATTAGCTGCTGCTGGAGGGAGTGCGGCGTGGGGGGACCCATCACCTGGGAGCCGGGACCTCCTCCGGGCCCCACAGCAGTCGGATTTTGCTGGGCATTCTGGGCATTCGGCATCGACACCTGCTGCATCATTTGCTGCTGGAGGGGTTGCTGCTGCTGTTGTTGCTGCTGCATACCCGGCGGCAGCACGCCCATCTGCTGCTGTTGCTGATGCTGCTGTTGGCCGGGACCAGGCTTGACGCCTACTCCAACGCCAACGCCCACTCCGACACCGGCTCCGCCTTGGCCCTGCTGCAGGATGTTGGATGCTGCCGCCGCCACTGCCGCATTTGCCATGGAGTACTGATCCGCTCCGGGGCCAGATGCTCCTCCGCCGCCGCCCCCAGCCACACCGCCAGGCACTCCGACGGCTCCTGCACCGCCGCCAGCATTAAAGTTGCCCGCTCCGCCGCCCGGGAACTGCTGCTGCTGCTGGCCCACCGCTCCGCCCATGTGCGGGCCGCGCTGTCGTTGTGGATACGGAGGTGGATATTGGTTCATTGGCACATAGCGCATTTTGTTCCAGCCCTGATTGGGAACCTAAAGTGGATAGACAACATGTGTGAGTACTCGATCTTATTTGCTTGCAAAAATGAAACACACACTTAGAAAGACAGAGGTACAAGCAGAGCTAAATACATTTTGGGACAAACACAAAAGCACAAAAACTACGGGCTACAAGTACGTCCGGTAGATCCGGACAGTGGAGGGATACCCGATGCTGGAGACTCATTTAAAAATGGTATTTACAGGATCTACGGAATAGATTAATAATACAGACAAACAGACGGGCAATATCTATGGGAAGGGATACATATGTGGAATTTGAGGATAGAAAACTTGCAGCTCGAGTATCGGGCATCTCGTGTTTAGCCAACTAAAAATTCTAACATTTTAGGTGATGTTTCGCCCCTGAAGAAATACTTTTATATTTCTGGGTAATTGAAAAAATCGACCAAAAGCCATTACAAATCAACAAAAAAGAAATTCAAACTACATTAATGTAAATTAATATAAATAAAAATATAATTATATGCCTCTGCTCTCGTGCTCATCCAGCCGCAGGCGTCATCCTCTGCGCTCGTCAACCATCATCAACCACAAACGAAGAAACTGAGAATCGATAGGACGACGAACGGTGTCGAATTTTTGGAAAATTAATGGACTTGAGAAGTGTTTTTTGCTCGCTCTTCAGGTTTTGCGCTCTCCCGGAATCGTGGATATATATTTTGTCGTTACTGCTTTTTGATATTTGCTTTGGCTACTGCTTTTGAGATTTTTCTTCGAGTTTCGGTCTTATGTGTCTTGATTTATGAATTGTTTAAAATGTTAAAGCGTTTTGCGTGTTTTTGTAGGCGTGTTTTGTAGTGTTTTCGGAATATGTCATGTCTTCCAGCGACGTTTGTGTACTCTGAACACACTCTACCCTTAGTATGTTCGTTCTGTATTCAGGAGTTTTTGTTTTCGTGTAATATGACCCCAGTCGCCAGTAGCTGAACTACATAATTGAATAATGTGAGTATGCATGGCGCTTAAGTGCCTCCAGGATTACCACTACCAGGATTACCAGCATAAAGCCAATAATCGCTGTTGTTACAATGCCGCCAAAGCTTGTCTTAGAGTATATCTGTGTTTGTGTCTTCATGAGTAGGCGAGAATTACATTAGATAACATAAATTAATATTGAATGCAAAAACAAATATATAAAGCAATAAACATTGTGCATAGGATTGTGTAATGAGAATATGTGGAACATAAACATGTAAAGCGTTTATGCAGATTGAGTTGAACTCGAATTGGTTTGGTTTCGGGTTTAATTTCTTGCTCTTTTTCTTTGTGTTTTGCTTCTTTTGGAGTTAGTTGTTGGGAATAAATTGCAGCAGTATTTTCTTCTCTTTCGCTTCAAGCTTCAGCCCTTTCCCGGCAATTATGAACTTTTGCATGGCATGGATAACCTCACGCAAATATACACACTTAATTTTGATCTGCGTATCAGTAATTGGCGGGAGGGTGGTGCGATTGCAGGTGGGGATAGTGGGGATTAGACATGGTAACAGACAAAGTAACAGACAAAGTAACAGTAGCAGTAAGAGTAACAGTAACAGTTCCAAAACCAATACTCCCCTCACCAAAAATGAAGGCTGTCTGTCGACACTTACCATTCCACCCTGTGCGGTGACGCCTGGTGGCAGATTCTGGAGTATCATTTGGGCGGGGCTCTGCTGCATATTGGGCATACGCTGGTGTGGACCTCCGGGTCCGCCCGGCTGCATCAGATTCACCTGCTGCTGCTGCTGGTTTGGATTCATCTGCTGCTGGGGTCCACCCGGCTGCTGCTGCTGGTTCATCATGTGCTGCATCTGCTGCTGCTGCATGGCCTGCTGTTGTTGTTGTTGTTGCTGCTGCTGCTGCTGCTGTTGTTGCTGCTGCTGCTGCTGCTGCTGCTGCTGGGGATTCTGGGGTCCGTTGCCCGCTTGGAGGCCACCGCCAGGTGCACCACCGCCCACCGCTGCGGCATTGATCTGCGTCTGCTGGCGCTGCTTGATTATGGCCGCCATGATCTGGGGATTCTGCTTGAGGATGGTGAGAATGTGCTGGTTGCTCTCGTTGGTGGGGTTGTTCTTGATTTTCTGCATTATCTGGGCCAGCTGATGGGTGTTGAGGCCGGCTGCTTGTCCGCCGCCTCCTCCGGGCGGTGGGCGCACGCCTCCGGCACCGGCCGCGCCCATTGGCGTGCCCATGCCGCCCATTCCCATACCATGCTGTCCGCCCACGGGCATCTGGCCACCGCCGCCGACCACTCCGCCGCCCATCTGGTTGGGCAGCATCATCTGCTGCTGCTGCTGCTGCTGTTGTTGTTGCTGCTGCTGCTGCTGTAGAACGTTCTGCTGCTGCTGCATCATTTGGTTCGGCTGTCGCATTCCCGTGGCATTGTTCACGTACCGCGGCTGGGGCACACCCGCGCCGCCACCGCCGGAGCCCCACTGGTCCATGGAGAGCAGGTTGTTGGCATTGCCAACCAGGACGTTGCCGCAATTGCCGGCACCGGGCACAGGTCCCGACGGATTGCCACCGCCGCCGCCGATGCCAGCTCCGAGTTGATTCACATTGACTCCCACGCCTCCGACACCGACTCCACCGACGCCCACTCCGCCGACCATGCCCACGCCCAGCTGATTCACGTTCTGATTGGGCACACCTCCGACTCCTCCGACGAGGTTGCGATTCATGACGGGCGGGGCCATCGGGACGCCCTTGCCAAAGCCACCGCCATGCGGCACCTGCTGGCGTGCGGCCTCCTCCTGCACCTGCTTCACCACCTGCAGCACGTTCGGCGACGGCGGGTGTCCGCCCCCGCCTCCGGGCTTCATTCCGATGCCCGGCTGATGGGGATGTGGCGAGGTCATGCCGCCCATTCCGCTGCCAGACACTGGCGAAGGCACTGGCACGGCGGACGGTGAATGTCCGCCAACTCCTGGAAGCAGCACTGTGGACTGGCCGACGGGCATCACATTGGACATGCCCACAACGGGCACGCCACCAGCGACGACTGTCGGCCCGCTAACCGCCGGTCCGGGCAGTGCCGATGGAGCTGCTGTGCGCGACATGAGGGCCACTCGACGACGCAGTAGCTGCTGTTGTTGGAGTCTGATGGAGAGAGATGGAATGGGAGATTACAAATTGAAGGATGAAGGATGGCGGCCTTTGATTGGATACTGACTTCTGCTGGAGTTGCTGCTGCTTCAGCTTATGCTTGATGTTCGGGCAGAAGGGCACGGGACACTTCTGCTCCTGGCAGTGCTTAGCATGGTAGCAGCAGAGGGCAATCAGCTGCTTGCAGATGGGGCAGCCACCGTTCGTCTTCCGCTTGCAGTTCTTGGTGTGCAGGACGACGCGTTTCATCTTCTGGCACGAGGGCAGGCGGCAATTGGCGTCGCGGCACTGGCAGGCGTGCACCAGAGACTGAATGCAACGCTGAATGGACTGTTTGCGCGCCTCCTGGGGATTGGCCTGCTTGTGGTCCGCCGGTGCAGAGCCGTCGTCGATGTCAAAGCCGAGCTTCTCCATTTTATGGGGATGCCCGACCTTCTCCTTGCACACAATGCACAGATCAAAGTCCTGCAATATAAACAAATACGATATCGATATGGAAAATTGATTTGTTTGAATGTGGGGCGGTTGGTGAGTGACTTACATCGCATACGGTGCAATGATACCGCGTCTCGACGGCCGTCTTGCAGTTGTTGCACGTATATACAAACTTGTCCTGGCCCTGATTGTGCAGCTCGTACAGCATGGACAGTGTCGAGAACTGGGCGCGACGCAGCGACGAGAACTCGAAGTGCTTGTCGCGGGCCAGCGTCAGGAATGCGTCGCGACCGTCCATTAGATCGCAGGTAAGCAAGGGATCGGGGTCTTGTATGGGCTGCAAAATATCAAATGCAAGTGGAAATTCAGGATCCGTCTCCTGCTGTGTCGCTTGAAGACTTACCGCTAAACTGGCAGCAGACTGTGCCGAGTGCAGGCGTATCACGAAAAAGACTTCCTTGTGCTTCTCCATTGTGGCGTAGATCTTCGCGGAGAGATCATTTCCGGACTGATGCTCGTTGGACTTCTTGCTGTTCTTCCGTTGGGCGGCCTTCGACTTGTTGGACTTCTTGGCCTTCTTCTGGCCCTTCTTCTTGCCATCGCCACTCACCTCGTTGTCCTCGATGGAGAAGAGCTGGGCCAACGATGAAAATACAATTATTAGAGGGGGGAAAAACAGAAGTTAAGAAGTGATGAACACCTCGGAATATCGGCTTACATTCGCCGCTGCAGCTGCCTCGGCGGCCTCTGCTTGCTTGCGTTTCTCCTCTTCCTCTTGGTCGAGCTCCTTGATGCTCTCCTCGAGGACATTCGGCCAAAAGTCGCCCTCGAAGTATGGCAGCTCGGCGGCGGAGCCCAGCTTGTCCTCCATAGCTTGCTTGAGTATGTCCTTATAGTCCTGGATGATGCGCTCGATCATGCCCTTGTCAAGCATCTTCTTGTACCATTCCTGCAGCCGCTTCGGCTTCGGTATCTTCTGGTCAGTGGGGTGGCAGTGGAAGATGTAGTCGTCCCCCTCCGACGGCGGACACGCCCAAATGTGGGCCATCGTGTATCCCAGCTGCTTCACGTAATCCATGTATCCAAGCAGGATTTCATGGTAGACAGCTGTGCGGTACTGTCGCGGCCGGAAGAAGTGCACCGAATCAAGATAGGCAATATAGACGCGGCGAGTGTTGGGCGCCGGGCATTCGGAGCCGTACTCCTGCACGTGCATGCCGAAGAAGCACACATCGACGCCGTCCACCTCCTCGAAGGCGAACAGGGCCTTCGCCCGGTAAGGGAACTCATTCATCATGTCTCCGCCCTCGACGAAGCGACGCCGCATGCCCGGCTTCACCTCCACGCATTTCTCCGAGGAGCTGACCACGCGGATATGCACCTCGCCGGCACCGGCCTCCTTCTTCTTGAGGAAGTTATTTACGCGAGTCTCGATGTACACGCCGAGCTTTGTGGTGGGCAGGCGCTTCGCATTGAACTTATTCTCCTTCCGCTTTGAGTTCTTCTTCTTCAGGCAATTGTCGCAGACAAAGCCGCCGGGCCAGATAGAGTCCAACCAGAGGACGCAAATCTGATGCTGCTTGCGGCCGCACTCCTGGCAGTCAACAAAAGGTTCCAGCTCTAGGTGATCGTTTTTCATCTCCTTGAATTGGTCCTTCTTGATTTGTCTACAGAGTGATACGGAAAGAGAGTTAAGATTAGAGATCAGAGTTAAGGATAAAATTGAATTATTTGCTACTTACGTTTGGGACTGCAACGGATCGTCACCCAGTGTGACCGTGTCCCCCTGGATGTCGTTAAAGCACTTTTGGCAGAAGGTGTATCTATTTGAGGCGACACCGTATTCCTTTAGACTGTTTGTTTGTTTGGGTTTTGTTTTGTTTTTGTTTTTGTTTACGAAGATTGATTTAGTTTTGTTGTTGGATGCGATGTACGAGAGAGAGTTTTGAAGATGGCAGCCAAAAAGAACAACAACAATAATACAACGAACGAGCAGGCGAGTGGCGAGTGTTGGTAAGTGTTGGCAGGTTGTAGATGGTTTGGTGGGTGCGTGAGAGCGAGATGGCCATCGTCATCATCATCATCATTGTTGAGCGTGAGCGTGCGCGTATGTGTGTGTGTTTTGTTTGTTAATGCATTTTGGAGAGGAGTGCGTGCGCGGGTGGTGTGCGTGAGAGACAGAGAGTGTAATGAAATGGTGTGTGGCGATCGGTTCGGTGTTTTGTTTTTGTTTTGTTGTTTTATTTTGATTTATTTTATTAATTAATTAATTGTTACGGCACACGAGTACACACAGAAACAGAGGCACAGGTTAATGGATAATACACGTATTATTATATGGATAAATAGACGACACGTAACACAAAGACACAAATACACGGACACAGGTTTGCCCAGCAGATATGCACATTTATGAGGCGCAACACAGTTGTAACGGGAATTATTTATGGTTTTTGTATGTTTTTTTTTTTTTTTGGCGGGGGAAAGAAACACACAGGGAGCGGGATACGTAATGGAAAAGAACGTAAGAAAGAAAGAAAGAGAAACGAAAAGTGTTAGGTAATTCGCATTAAAATTTGTTTACACACAATTATTACAACAATTGGAAACGGTGGGGGCAAGGGATGGATGGTTAAGGTCGAAGGAAACGGAACGGCTTCATGGAATATACTTGCAAATCGAGGACCTTTCAAGGACATTCTGCATCGATACATCAGTACCAAAGCTACAGTAATCAGTTTTCTACCGCAGTACCTAGGGGGAAACTTTTCTATTCTTTTTTTTTTGCTCATTCCATTCAAATTTGTAATTTTATCAAATTATTAATGAAGTTTGGTCGATTTTGAAGTCATACCGTGGACACAATGTGAATTCTTTAAGGATAATTTTGTTTTTATTGGAAACACGGAAAGCAGAAGCAGAAGCTGACTTGCTAGGTGAGGCTCTGGGGTGGAGGATCAATCCCGTTAGCACAGCGGACAATTTAGAAGCACAACAGATAAACACGTGGGGGAAGGGGGATACACTAGTACAGGAATACACGTGACATAGGATTGTTCCTTGGGATAGATACATATGTGTGGAGGAGGAGGAGACAGGAGGATACCATTTTCAAGGAGGAGCACATACCTGTTTTGATAGCTATAGTATTTAGCGTCGCGCGGTATCGTGCACAGCTGCTTGCCATAGCAGCACAGCACTTGTGGATTGAATGTATATTTCCTGCCGCAACAGTAGCCGAGGGCCTGCATCACTGGATCGATCTCAGCTTCAAACACCTCCGAAAGCTAAACAATAGAATTGGGGGGGGAGTAGACAAAATATTAGGCATCGATTGGCAGCAGTAAGTGTAAACGATGTACATTACCTTGGTACAGTAACGGTAAACGCGTGAGGTCTTGCGATTGTACAGCCAAGCGTTGTCAAACATAAGCCAGACATCGTCCACATACTCCCAGGGATCGCTATACTTTCCGTTCTGGATATTGTTGCGGATGGTGCCCAGATCCATTGGCTTTTTGACGATCTCAAAGTAGTCAGGAATGCCCAGCGCCTGTGGATCCACCGGATACCGAAACGGCACCGATTCCGGCTCCTGGCGCAGCAATTTCTCCAGCGTTGGCAGCAGCGCGGTGCGCAGCTCCTCCGGATTGAATTCTGCAAAAGAATTGTTAAGCGAATCATTAATTTGATTTAATTATTCATTTGATTCAAATTTAAGTATGAAAAGCCTAGTCTTACGATAGCGAAAGTAAATAATTGAAAGAGGTGCCGGTTTGGCAGGCAGACGTCTGTAGGTTCTCATATCTAAAGCAAAACTGTTTCCTCTATGCTGATCGGACTGCAAAATCAAACGAGACTTGAGCTTCAGCTTGTGCTGAGAGAGCAACTGAGAGAGAGCCGGCAGAGGGCATATACTGCTGCTTCTACCTATGTACATCTATTTACTGTCTATGTTTATGCCCTGATAGCGGGTGGCTGTATCAAGTGTCGCTCGAGCTCACGCATTTTGCTGCACACTTTGCACTTTCTGGCTGGCAACATGAGTGCCCAACCGATGGGGGACATGTGAATGTAAACAAAATTGTTATGTGATACGGCAGGGCATAGAATGAGTCAAGGAATGTGTTTAAAGTGAGGCTTTGATATCAAGACTCCAGTTTTACAGGGAACTTGGACGAAGGAAATGAAAGCGTTAGCTGTGGCGTCAACTATATTTGATTATTTAAGGAATTTGGTAAGTAGATTAATATCAGGGATTGTCTTGGCGTCAGTACAGGGCATTTAATGTAGCTACGATATAGCATGAAATAAAATATAAATTTCTTTGTTTATAACTTACGGCATTTCTTCTTCTTGTCGCCGGCATTGAGGGCCAGTGGCTCGGGTACAAGTGGCTTTGGCTCAATCTTGGGCTTGAGGTCCTTGGCACCGTCGTGGGCACCGTTGATATCATCCTTGCCACCACCGCCGCCTTCGTGTGTGGCCGATGAAGCACTCTCGTCGACATCCATGGGCTCGGTCTTGATCTTCACATCGCCATCGCCGTCGGCATCCTCCGATTTGATCTCCATTTTGATCATGCTGGTGCCGTCGTTGTTGACATTCTTGCCTTTGCCGCCCGTGGAGCAGTCCATCTGGGAGCTGTCGTTGTTGCCGCCGCAGCTATCGTCCATGAACTCCTTCTTGATCTCGTCCTCCTGCTTGATCGAGTCCAGCTTCCCCTTTGAGGCCTTGCCACCGCCACCGCTGCCGTTCGTATCGTTCGTGGGCGATGGGGTGTCGTCGTCGTTATCACGCGCCGCTGCCTCCAGGGCGGCCATTTGGGAGGACAGGCTGCTCGAGCTGCTCATCATGCGGCTGGGCTGCTGCTGGCTACTGCTGCCTCCCGAAGAGGTCGTCGCACCGCCGCTGCCCTCGCCGCGCGCAGACATCAGCATGTGAGGATTGCTGTTCGGCGCCGAAAGGGAGCCTCCGCTGCCCGGTCCGCTCGATGCAATCGTTGCCGTCGCCGACGAGGAGGAGTTGCAGCTAAGCGGCGTCGTTGCCGATGTCGTCGTGGTCGTTGTGGTGGCCATAACGCCACCGACTCCGCCCACACTGCCGCTCCCACTGCCACTACCGCTCCCACTGCCACAGTTGCTGCCGTTGCTGTTGCTGCCGTTGCTGTTGCTACCATTGCTGCCGTTGCTATTGCTGTTGCTGTTGCTGCTGGCGCACGTCGCGGCCGCCGATGTGGGGGCACTGTTCGCCGCCAGGCCAGAGGCACTGGTGGCCGGCACAGGTGACGCCGGAACGTAGGGCGGAGTGTTGGCGCGGTTGCTCATCGGCTGCATGAGGCTGTTTACCGACGGAGGATTAATGATGCTGTTGCTGTTGTTATTGCTGTTGTTCGAGGGAGTCCCAACGGGGCCATTGGAGAGGAATCCGCCGCCTCCGGGCGAGGGACTAGGCGCTGAAACCGTCATTCCCCCCGCACTCGAGGGTACTCCACCTCCGGCTGTTGCTCCTTGTCCTTGTCCACTGGCTCCTCCACTACCCGCCGCACCAGAGCCTGTGTTGCCTGCTCCCGCACTCAAGGCTGAATCGAGGCTCGTGGGAGTCGGAGGCATGTTGTTCAGGACACTTCCAGGCGGTTTCTGCTGCTGCTGCTGCTGTTGCATGGTAGAGTTGAAGCTGTTGCTGTTCGGCTGTTGCTGCTGCTGTTGCATGGGCGTGGCATTGCTGAAGGGCGACTGGGGCATAAGCATGCCCGCTACCGCCACTGCCTGCTGATGGAGGTGTCGCTGCTTCATAATTTCGCTCAGCTGCGGATTGCTGCCCGCTCCGGTGCCGCCATTGGCGTTGAGGAACTGCTGCTGCTGCTGTTGGCCAGGCACTGGACTGGTGAGGACATTGGCCGCTCCAGCGGCCGTTTGGAAGGGAGAGAGCACGGGATTGACCACCATGCCGCCGGGACTGGGCCCTGGAGGACCCACCAGCATGTTGCCCGCCTGCTGCTGCTGCTGTTGTTGCTGCTGTTGCGGGAATTGCATGCGCTGCTGCTGCTGCATCGTGAGCATGTTGCCGCCGGGCGAGTGGCTACGCATCGTCACCATATTCGCCTGGCCGCCGACTCCTCCGACGCCCACACCAACGCCAACACCGAGTGCTCCTGCAAGTCCGGTGACACCCACAGGGCCACCGCCGCCAACTGGAACGCCCGTCTGCTGCTGCTGCTGACCGACAACCATGCCAGGACCCTGTGGACGGAGCTGCTGTGGCTGCATCACGCCACCCATGGGACTGATAATGGGCCGGACTCCGCCAACGGATTGCTGCTGTGCCTGCTGCTGCTGTTGCTGCGGCACATTAACGACGCCCTGCAGGCCACCGACTGTCGGATTGGAGACGGACACGGAGCCGGGGACGCCGACTCCACCAACGCCAGGCACTCCAACGCCGCCGGGAACCACAACGGGTCCGGGACCGGGCACAGGGCCGGTTCCCTGCTGCTGCATGAGCATCTGCTGGTGCTGCTCCTTGCGCTTCAGCCGCTTCTCCTCGAGCTCCTTCTGAATCTTGTATATCTTCTCGGCGAGCAGGTGGTAGTACTCGGAGCGGCTCTTGGCCATCTCGTACATGTCCTTCTCGACCTTCTCCGCATACGAGACGAGGTTGTGCATGCGCTTGTCCTGCATCGTCGTCGGATCGGAGGTGGGGAAGATGGCCTGCACGAGCTTATGGACGAGGTGGTTACGCAGATCCGCCGTCACCGATTCCCGCCAGTCCTTTTCGCTGTCATTCCCAGTAGCGCCCGTTCCGCCTCCTCCGCCGGGACCGCCGCTGGCGCTGTTTCCGCCGCCGCCTCCTCCTCCGGCTGCATTTTGATTGGGATTCGCATTCGCGTTCCCACCGCTGGCACCCGTCGTATCGGCGGGCATCAAGACACTGGATCCCTGGCCGCCGGCAGTCACGCCAGTCGCACCCCCAGGACCTCCAGCGCCGACCTGCGGATGCACTTGGGGCACCTTCAGCTTCGCCAGCTGATCCGCCTGCCCCACCAGCTGTTGCTGCTTGTCCGCCGACCCACCGCCAAAGTTGGCGCCGCTGAAACCACCGACATTCACAGACAGCGGCGTGGGAATGTTGCCCAACTGCTGGGAGGGATTTGTCTGCTGTTGCTGCTGCTGCTGGTCGACCATGTTGGGTAGGCCGCCAACACCGCCACCACCGCCGCCGCGTCGCCGATTGCCAGCATTGGCGGCATTGCACTGGCCCTGGAGCATTTGCTGCTGCTGCTGCTGCTGGAGGCTATTGACGTCGTTGGGCAGGACGGAACCAGAACCGGCAGGTCCAAGGACTCGCACTGTGGGTGGGGCGCCCTGCATTCGAATGCCCGGAGGCATCCCCTGCTGCTGCTGACCCGCTCCGACAGCGCCAATCATATTGCCGGCCGTCACGGGGGAGAGTCCCACCTGGCCCATGGCATCGAAGCGCCGCAGCTCCTGCTGCAGGACCTGTTGTTGGTGCTGTTGCTGCTGCTGTTGTTGCTGCTGCTGTTGCTGGACTTGCTGCTGCTGCTGGGCGAGTTGTTGCGCCATTTCCGCATTGGATTTGGGTGCACCGCCCTGCTGGGGCATCACGAGCCCCGAGTTCTGCGCGCCGCCTGGGACTCCAACCTGTTGCTGCTGCTGCTGCTGCTGCTTTCCATCGACTCCCCCGACGCCACCGAGCACGGTGAGAGGTTGGTTCTGTTGCTGTTGTTGTTGCTGCTGCTGCTGCTGCAGACTGCCGGGACCGCCTGCCACTCCGCTGCCTGGTGGTCCACCGCCGGGTGCCGCACCACTGCCCGCGCCGACACCGACATTGGCGTTCTGGAACACCGAATGATTCTGGCGGAACGGATAGCAGATGATGCAGGTGCTGTTGATGCAGGTCTTGTAGTGGAGCAGGATCTGACGAGATGAGGCACAGTGCTGCATGGTGCAGTCCTTGCTCTGCTTGCAGGTCCCCATGTGCGCCAGAACCGCCTTCATCGCCTTGCAGTAGTTGACGTTGCAGACCTCGCGGTTCGGGTTGAGGTTCTCCCGCCGGTTGCACTTGTGCGCGTGCAGCAGGAGCATTAGCTGCTGCTGGATCTGTCGCTTGCGGTCGTCGGGCACATCCTGGCGATTGGCTTGCGGTCCTCCCGCTACGCCACCGCCACCGCCTGCAGCCGTCACAGCTCCTGCGGCGCCCACAACACCCTGCACTCCCTGCTGCTGTTGCTGCTGCTGGGAGGTTCCTGGCTGCTGCTGCTGCTGCTGCGGATGGCCCAGCAATTGGTTCGGCTGTGGGGGACGGGGTCCCAGGGCGCCCGGCTGCTGCTGCTGTCCAAGCATCTGCTGCAGTTGCTGCTGGGGATTGCCGCCCACTAGCTGTCCGGTGGGTCCGGTGCCATCGCCGCCCAAACTGGGCATCGGGACAACAGTCCCCACGGGGCGATTGCCCTGCGGCATGACTCCGACTCCTCCTCGCTGCGCCATCTGCTGGGCAAGCAGTTGTTGCTGCTGCTGTTGCTGTTGTTGCTGCTGCTGCTGGGGATTGTTGCCACCGGGTCCGCCGTACTGGCCCACGCCGTAGGGCATGCTGTTGAGTTGTCCTGCGGGAAAAAAAGAGGCAACGAGAGGATTATTCGAGGCACGCCCGTGGACTCGTTCGACTTTCGACCTACCCATCTGCATGTTGGGATTCTGCATGCGTGGTCCTCCGCCGCCGGGTCCATTACCTGGGCCACCTGGTCCGTTGCCGCCGCCGGCTGCGCCCATTATGTGGGGGCCACGCAGCATATGCTGCTGCCCGACCATGCGTCCCATCATCGGACCGTTCTGCATGTGCAGGCCCTGATTGGGGGCCACAGAACCGCCGCTGTTAGCGCCCACGGGGCCTCCAGATCCGCCTGCCACAGATACGGCATTGAGCATGCCACCGCCTGGCTGTTGCTGCTTTAGCTGATTAACCATGCCGCCCATGCCGCCGCCTCCGACGCTGTTCGTGAGGACCATGTTCCCCAGATTCCCTTGGGCGATTGTGTTCATTCCTGCAGCAAAAGGAAGACACAGAGAGAATGAATGTATAGCAGAGGCGGTAGGGATTAGCTCAATAGTCACTCACCTGGTATGGCATTCATGCCATTGTTTCCATTATTCGATATGGACATGGGCATCGAATTGGCCATACCCATCTGCTGCATACCGCCCTGATTGGGTGACTGCAGATTTGGGGATTTACTGCCCAATTGGTTCATGCCTGGCACAACCATGGATCCCTTTTGGCCCTGCTGCTGCTGTTGCTGCTGCTGCTGCTGGAGGAGATGTTGCAGCTGCTGCTGGTGCTGCATTTGGCGTAGCTGCTGCTGATTGCCAGCTCCGCCACCGCCGCCGCCGCTGCTGCCACTGCCATCGTCTCCGCCGTTGCCTGGCTGCTGGGAGCCACCGCCGCCGGCTCCGTTCATTTGGGAGGTACCGACAACCTGGCCGCCTGGGCCACCAGAGCCGGGGCCGGGGCCTGTCTGTTTGTTTGGTCCGACACCGACGGCCTGGGGTCCGCCGCCGGCTGTTGAATTTGTGTTGCTAACGACATTCGATGCGCCGCCGCCACCGCCGCCACTCAGCTGATCCGACCAGCCGCTGTTCGACGACACCAGCTCATCGGGTAGATTCTCTTCCAGGAAGAATGAGATATCCGCTAAGAAAACAATAAATAAATAAATCAATAAATTGATCAAAGGTTGCTTGAAAGGGAAGGGGGAGGGGGACTACTCACTTGGATCCATCTTAACCCGCTTTGTGGGCGGTTCGTCCATATGATCCGCCATCATGAAGATCGCGTTGGGTTCTGCAGATTTTTGCAGACGTTCGTACCGAAATCCAATTTAAATTTAATTTTAATTCCAAATTAAATTGAATGTCAAACAAAATTATACGAAAACTCGAATGCGAATGTATAATGATGATGATGGATAGAGGAAGGATATGCGACACGATGCTGCAGCTGCACGCCGACGCTGCTGCACGCCAAAGGGACGCCGCCGCCGCTGGCCGAAAATTGTTTTCCAAAATTTTCCTTCAAATATCGTTTTTGTTACAGTTTTTATTTTGTTTCTGAATTATTTTGCAAGTTTTCACAATTTCTATTGAATTGTTCCGTTTCCTTATTTTTTGACACACTTTTCGACACACACGAGAGGGGGGGAAACGTACGCGGGAACGAGAACGAAACACGAGCACGGGAGAAATATAACTGCACTGCCCGACAGTCGACACTCAAATAACAATGGCAATGGGATGTTGAAAGTTATAGTTTGTGATTGCCAAAAGTTGTTGAGTTTGAATCTTAGGATGCTTTAATAAAGCTGTCAACTGATTTGCTCCTGATCCTGCTGCTGTTCCCCTTTTGTTTTTAGTTTTACGTGTCGTTGAGGTTGTAGTTGTAGTTGTTGTTGCTGTTGCTGTTTTGTGATTTGCGGCAGCTTTAGCTCCTCCTCCTCCTCCTCTTGCTTCTGCTCCTGTTGCTGCTTCACCAGATGATCTCGACGTTCTGTTCCTCGAAGTACCCTCCTCTCCTGGCGGCGGCACAGATGCTCTGGCTTCTATGGCTGCTATTATAGCTGCTATCGATGTTCGTCGATGTTCACACAAAAAGGGGGCCGCCCAAAGTAATGTCCCCGCGTCCGTGTCAAATTGCCACGTCGCTCCTGTCGTCCGCTGGTCGCCGAAGATGTCGTCGGACCACAACTCCTGCGCCTCCTGCTTTTCCTGGTTATTTGTGTGGATTTTGTTGTTTTTTAAACACAAGTCAACGCACGCGTGCATTTTCGTGTTGGTTTGCCCCACCAAAGAGATGACCTTGGTTTGGGGATGGGGGTGGTGGTGGTGGCGCTGCTGTTGGTGGTGGCTTCTTCTCCTTTTTATTTTACTTCTGGTTCTTCTTAACTTTCTGCTTCTGTTTCTAGCAACTTGTTACAGTTGTTGTATTATAGTTATTGCCGTTTTTGTTGTTGTTTTTGTTGCCGGAATATTGCGGATGGGGTTGGGGGGTATTTTGTTGGTATTTATTATGTGTCGATGATTACTATGAAGTTTTTTGAATAAAAACGTTTGACGAAAGAATCAAATTCGTAGAAGCAGCGATTTTTGTTTTTGTTTCTTTTCTTTTGTGTGTCTTGTTAGTGTTCCCTCGTCCTTCTTTGAGAGAAACAAAGGGTAGAAGGAAAAAGAGCGCGCGCGAAAATGTCTTTGTTTTTGTTTTAATCGTTATTTCTTATTGCATTTGTTGCATTTTACATTTGTTCGCTGTAATTTGTTGTTGCTGTTGTGATTGTTGTTGTTTTAACATTTTGGCGGCTTTTTCTTTCTTTGTCTCTTTCTTATGGCGCTCTTCGCTTTTCGCTTTCTCCTTCTTTCACTCTCCCTCTCTCTCAGGCTTTGGCTACACTTGTTCTTCGTGGTTTTGTTTTGGTACAAAAAAAAAACGCAATTCACATGTTGGTAGTTGTTGTTTCTAGTTGTTGTTGTTGTTATTGTAATTGTTGCACTTTTTATTGTTGTGTTGCGTTTGTTACGTAGTGCTGCCGCTGTTTCTGCCTCCTTCGTTGTTGCTCCGTCGTTCCTCGTTGCCTCTGATCTAACATTGCACTTAAACTGTAAAAAAAAAACCACACAAACACAGCATAAGACGCAGGATGCAACACATGGGATTGATTGGGGGGTGAGAGAGGCCCATAGAACGCGACGACGGCGACACTGTCATTCGCGATACTATATGCGGCGGCCGCTACTATTGCCAATATTTATTTATCTTTTTAGCCGACTTGCCGCCTTCTGTCCGGGCAGCCGCCTTCTCCCTGCCACACCACAGCTTCATCCTCCGCCGACGCCACCTCCTGGCGGCGAGACAGAGACGAGACGGAGACACAGACTCCTCCGCCGCCACCGCCGCAGGATGGACACGACTTGACAACGGCACTAATACTCGCACTCGCTCCCACACTCGCAATTATTCACCCACTCGCTATTTCTAACCAGACGTGGACGTGAAGACCCTCTCGCTCTTGCGCAGCAGTTCAAAAATTAGGAAAAATAATCAAATAGTTTTGCCGCCAGGGCCAAACAAGTGCCGCCCTTTTTGGAAAATTCGCTTTTCCCACAAAACCAATGGAAGGGAACATTGGGCAAAATTTCACTAAAGTAATTAATTCCTATACAGAGCAGACATAATTTCTGAAGTTAGTTTTTGGACACAAGCAAAAGTTGCATTATTTTGATTTTGCTTCCGCATTGGAGGCGCAGCAGCGGGCGCCATCATCGTACGAGATTTCAGTCGAGATGCTACTCGCAAGTTTTTGGACGAAAAGCTTTTTGCGCCTCTGCGTTGGGTTTGCTTTGGGGTCTCTGTCTGCCACTCGTCATGCTGACCAAACTCCACCGACGGTGGCTACGGTGGAGACGGGAGCCAGAGCGAGATGGAACGCGAGTACAGATATTCTCGTAAGTTTTCACCACACACACAAACACATGCACGCACGCTCTCACAGCAACACGACTCAGAGAGAGAAAGAGAGTAACACGCTCTCGCACGTTTGCTAGTGTGCTGCTAGCATTTTAATGGTGTTGGTGTGTGCGCATACACACACTATGGGTAAGCGGCCAGCGAGTGCGAGGAGCATTGGAAAAGGAAAGAAAAACAGAGACGACGACAGAAATATATTCAATTTTTTGTGTCGCTCCGCTCGTCGTTTTCTTCTTCACGTCGCTTCAAAGTTTCTATTGCAGAAATTTTTTGTGTTGTGCCCGGGCATTAGGCAATTTTGGCGGCCTTGCAAAAAATCACAAAATTCTGGCCGGCAAATTCATAATTCGGGAAAATATCGTAGTTAATTAGGAAAAAATTTCAAGTTATTCTGTTCGGCGAATTTATTTTGTAAACTTCGACTTTTTGCCACGCACTTAATTTTGTATTATTCTATGGACTTTTCTCGAATTTCGCATTTGTACCGTATAATTTTCACATTTTTCCCCGATTTCTGGCAATTGTTGCAAACTTTTTCGCAACACTAAAACAAAAAAATTTCATCCGCTTGTGTTGCAGCAGAAAGTCAACTGATTTCGCGAACGAGTAGCAACAGAACTAGAAAGAAAGACTGAAGCTGAAACGACTACGGGTCCGCTACTACGGGAGCGCGAGAGAGCGGGCCAGATAACAAGCAGCAGCGAGTGGTCGGATAGTGATGTCATGACTTGTTGGCCAAGTATTTTTATGCCACTAGATCACTACTTTTTCCATCACGACTGCACGATCTGTCTTGTGCAGGAATTTGCATGCAGCAAGAATGCGAACAAGTCTGAACATGATCGGACATGCAGTTTACACACATGTAAATGCACACATGTTATATCAGATTCACAACTGAAATACGTATAATAAGGGGAATTGGATTGCGTTTTGCTGGCATATTGAACATTTTTGTTGTCAAATGAATTTAGCAACAAAGCAAAAATGCTGGTCACATTTGTTTAAACAAAGCAACTCAAATCAAAATCCACAGTATCAACTCTTATCGTGGAATCACTATGCATATTTTAATGATTCAACAAATGCGTGTTTTTGGATAGGAGTATTTTTTATCAAAAAACATTTATTAATAATTGTACATTTCAGCCACGAACGGCATTAACCCAGTCACTACTTTACGCATCTCTGTCGGCCGCAGTGTTAGACAACACGCGGGTAGCATGTTTTCGGTGAGCGGGCGGTCTGCAGAGAGAGCGACAACAGGCCGCAAACATCCGCCACAGGACGCACCACTAGTGTTGTCCTTGTCCGACGAACCGGTGGCCATCGAAACAACAGCGCACGGAATCAAACATTTATTTGTGAAATATTGCGGAATTAGTGGCCACATAGCTGCTGCCTTCCAGTTCCGATAATTGCTCCTCCGCGCGCTTCATCCGGATGCATATTTCATCCGGTTTTTTTTGGCGCGCGCTTTCGACGGGCGGCAGCATATTTATTTACAATTTTTTTGTTATGGCGGCTGCTTGGACTCACCTCACACACACAGACGCATTTTCAAAAAGAGAGCACTCTCACTCACACACGCAGCAGACACGTTGGCACGAATGAAAGCGGGACAGACAGATCCGCTCTCTTTGGCCTTCCATGCGTGAGTGTGAGCAGGCCAGCTGGCTTGACGCACTCGAACGAGTCAGTCACGTCGGCGAGTGAGTGTATTCTCTGAGAGAGCGCTGCTGAGAAAAATATCATTTTCTATCCAAAATGTCCAAGTGACGATTGGGAATAATGCCCAACATTTTGTGCGTTTAAATGTATTTGTCCAATTATTGAATTATATTCTTTGGTAGTGCGCCATTAATTGCGACCAAGTGTACTCTTCTACATACATATGTTTTGCCGGCTGTTCTTTACGTGCACTAACGTCACGACTACGTCACGTTTCGGGGCTCGCGTGTAATTTTTGCGCCAATTTTTCCTCCTCAATCTTTTTTCTACGTTTTCCATCTTTCTGTTTTTCTCATTTTTCCTCTGTTGTTGGAAAAGTGCGCCATGATGGGGTCAGGTGGGGGGGCAGGCTTTATTTATGCTCTCCCCGTTAGTGATGAGCAGTTTGCTTGCGGCTGCGATCGTTCACAAATATTTGTAAGTGCCCTTTTTCGTCACATGTAGAGCTGCGATTTGGTGAAGTCCCGACGAATGTCTCATTGAAATTACAAAGATATTGAACTTCTGTCCAAACTAAGCCAAACGGCAATGGCGTACCCGTGACTTTTGAGCTCACCTTGTGGCCCATTTTCCATCGACGGATCTTTTTCTGGCTCTTCGGTTGGGTTTTCTAGTTTATTTACGGAATAAAAGAACATTCTGGAACCGCTGGACTTAGTTTGGCATATGCTTAAAATACATATAAATAAGTACATATGTATACAAATTGATATTCAAATAAATGGGTAATAAATTAACTTCCATCGAATGATCAATACTAGAATTACTCTTTTTGTATATTACATTCAGGAGCATGTCCTCAGCATAGATTTTCATACAAAATTGCATATAATATTGTTAGAATATATCGTGTGATAATGTATTTTTTTTTTATCAATATGTAGTCTAATAGGAGTTGTCGCTGAATGGGAGAGACTTAAATTCATATAGGAACATTGCATCAGATTATTGTTTAAATATATATGAATCACGACTATCGAATCTGAGCTGATCTCTATTGTGTCACTGCAGACCCGACCATCGCTAAGTGTGACTGTAAAACAAAATAGGAAAATGACCAAATAGGCAATTACCCACAGTGTGGGTAAATGTAAAAATACCAAATATTCAGTACTGTATAATGACCAAAGGCAGCGCCATCTGTGATGAAAAATGAGCACTAAAGGCACGCGGTTTGTGTCTCTGCTAACGAATGTATGCACAAAGCGCCATCTGTTGTGTGTTGGGGAATATATCCGTTGAAATTTGAATTTACAGAATTTAAGCAAATTGTTAAAGCAAATCAATTAGCTGGAAGCTTAACTGGCACTCGAACAATATACAAACAATAATGCTATGGTTAATCGTTGTTAGAGTTTATTCTCTGATTACCTGACTGTCACCTGACTCCGCCGACAAAGGGCTCCCACGGCACACCACCACACAGCAAGGGGCAGGAGCAGGAGCAGAAGCAGGCAGCGGCAGGACATCTAAGGACTGTGAAAGGAACAGCGGAGAGTCTTTTGCAATTTAGTATCGAACCAATTAGTCCTCCTTTGTCCTTTGTGCCATGTTTCTCTGTGTGCGTGTGACCTGCTTTGTCGTTTTGGTTTTTTCCTCCAATTTTTTGTTTTATTTTTGCAAAAATCAAATCGATTTTTCCCATAGCTCTTGGCACTGCCTATCTCTGTCTCTTTCCCACAGTTGCCACTGTTTTCCCGCCGCTCTATCTTGCACCCAGCGGGGCGTGCGGTGCCAGATCAGAGGCCCCGAAGGCCGCCGCGGGGCGCCCTCAAACTGATGATCATTTCGACACCCCATTTATGGTACCCAGGCGGCTTCTTCTCTTCTCTACGCCAGCGTAGACTCACTCTCTCGCTCTCTCGCTCTCTCTCTCTCTCTCTCTCGCAGCCTCTTTCTGTGTGTCTCTCCTTTGCTGGCTGCAGCTCCTGTACGCCCCTGCACCGGCGAACAAGTGCCTTGAGCATTTTGAGCCTTCTTCTCTTTGCGCAGGATTTTCCCTGCTTGGGTAAAGTGATTTCCATGGAAGTGTTAGAATCCTCTTGTTTCGGCACTCGCTCGCTCCCTCTCTCCCCGTTCTGTGTTTCTCTTGTTTCGGGGCCCTGTAAATTGATGCTGTTGACATTTTTAGTGCAAAATGGTCTCCTAGGAGATCTCTAATATCTTGTTCGCGGTTCGGCCCCTGCCTGTGCACCCCCGGCCCCTTGCCACTTGCCCCTAGCAAACGCACACGCACACGAGAAATATTTATTATTGAAATTAAAATTTATTGTTTGATTCTATTGTGTGTTTTTTTTTGTGTGTATTTTTTTTTTGCATCGGAGCCGCTTGATTAGAGATTTCCCTGGAAGTAGATGAAGATTCGGTTGCAAGTGCGCTCGAAAAGGTCAAAGGAGGCGCGGCGCGGCTTCAGCTTCAGCTTCAGCATCGGCTGCGGCATGGCACGGCCTGGCCTTGGGCCAAAACCGAGGCATTGCGCAATCTGTCGCTCAGTTGGACAGGGGGGGAAACGGAGTTGGCAGCTAGGGGTCCGAGCAGAAGGCGTTCCCCGAAGCCCATTTGGATTTGGATCGATAGATCGGTTGCTTGCTCAGACCAGCTGTTGTTTTGCCCCGAGATCTCGAAGATCAAGTGGTTTTACATTCAACATTTAATGCGAAATTAAAGGATTTTTGGCATACAAAAAACCACACTGGAAGTTAAAGTCCTGATTCCTGTGCTGACTGGGAAAGTTCCAACAGAAAAAGTTGTCCAATTTTAATTTCTCTTCCATTTGGAGGATATTTAAAACATGGAAAATATCTTGGAGAGCCACACCAAGGCGGAGAAGGCTGATTATAACCTTGTCTTAGCTTAGAAGACATTCAACCATGCCAAAATGTCTGAAAAGAACACGGAAATTTCTAGCATAAGTTTGTAGATTTATTTCGCGGAGAGATTACAACAATCAGGGTCATGCAAAATATTATTTATGTTCTGTTTTCCAGCAAAAAGAAGAATCCTTGACGACTGTTAATGGGTCCTGACTTGGAGCACTTTCCATTTACGATTACAATGCCAAATCGCTCATTCGAAATATTTCTTATGCTTTCTTTTTTTCAACAAAGAAAATATGCTTGCAACCTGCACCAAAATGGAGGCTATTTTCGAGTCGCAATTTAACTTTATTTCAATGCTTAACTATCCCTGAAAATATCATATTAAAAAAGTTAAATTTATAAATTTAGAACACAAAGTTTTTAGATGTATTGCCCTCAGAAATTCGAGCATTCAGTTGCATTAAGTATGTACTGCTTTCTACCTAAGATAAAGGCAATCATTAGTTGGGATAGCCGCAAAGGCAATCAAAATGAACATTTAAAATTAATTTAAGTTGTTTGGCAATTTTCGGTTTAGTTCAACTTTTGACTCGCTTAAAAACAAAGCAAATACATTGCAGATAGTGAGAAGGCAGCTACAGGATCGCGTGAAGAATGCATAGATAGGTCGCAGTTCAAAGTCAATTGGCGAGGAAAAAACCCCGGGGTGAGATTAGTTTTCGTGTTGCTAATCTCTGGGCAAGAGCAGGGACCAAGACGCTAGGAAGGCCAAAATATTTGCAGACAGTGAAAGGATTTAAATGCGAAAATCCCCATAAATCCAATTAACATAAATCTGCATAACGGGTTAAGGGCAGCGGCCCAAGGGTTGCCAGCAACTTGCAGAGACCGAAAGGATTACAACGGAATGCGAAATTTCAATTGAATAAGTTTTACACACAAACCTATGAGATTTCGATGCTCTCCCACTCTGTCTGTCTTGCACTCTCTGGCTGTGGATTCTGCTATGTTTGTGGCCGTCTCGTTCCCACTGGCTGCGGATTACCGCAGACGATCCCTTGACTTTTCCTGCTAAGCGATCGTAAAACGTGGATTATGCATTTATGGCCCCCACACGGGCACTGGCACACACACAGGCCACTGACTCATCCGCATCCTCACCCTCACCCATCACCCACAGGGCACAACCCGAGGGGTGCGGTTTAATCCGAGACCAGCAAGATATGATATTAATCTGCTCGATGGGTGGTGGATGGTTGGTTGGCTGGTTGGCTGGTTGGTTGGATCGTCAGATCAGGGAATCAATAATTACGATTCAGGCGTAACCGAGTCAGGGGCTAGGTAGCACAACATTCCCTCCCGGTAATCCTCAGCAGCTCTGCTCTTCTCTCTGCACTCTGCTCCTGCGCTGGCGGGGATTAGCGGCGATCTGGCACAGAAATCCCCAGCGCGCTTAAGGCTGAGGAGCTTTGCTGTCGCTAAATGCACAAAAGTCAAAACTTTTTGCCTATCCTACCTGAGTGTGCCGTGAATCCCCGTGATCCTGGCCCTGATCCGCCAGGGACAGCTCGACAGGACACAGTTGTTTGTGTCTGTTTGGTGGGCTCGTCCTGGCTAATCAATTGATTATCGCCATGGATTGAATCGGGGATTGAATCGGGACTGGTTTGGGGAAGGGCAGTGCAGAAAAAGGATTGAGGCTGTAGGTTGAGTGTTTGTTTAGGCTTGAGACTGGATTTGGATTTGGATTTGGATTCGATGCCCACTGAAAAGATTAAAGATTGCACAATATTTGTGGAGATTTTGCATCATTTGGTTGCTTCTAATGGCGAGCATTTCCCTTTCCTACTGAGTGTTTAGTTTTTCCTCTGATCTTCTTTTGACTCCGTCTCTCTTTAGATCTTTGCTAAGGCGATTTCTTCAAAGTTTTGGCATCTAATTCGTTTGCCACGCGGACACAGACGCAAGCAGACACCCAGACAGACGGATAGACGGGCAAGCAGCAGGCACTCTTCGAGCTCCACTTGACCTACTGGCAGGCGGATAGAAGGGGGCGTATGAGGTAGAACTTTCCTTGCTGCCGTTGCCTGGCTCTCTTTTCTGCTAATTGATTATGCGGCGACGCTGTGGCCCAAGGACAAGAACAAGAACAAGGACAAAAGCTGGACAGACGGTAGACGGTGGCAGGCAGGGCAGACAGTCTTCAAGTCTAGTTGACTTCAGCATTGTCATAAATCTTCGCCAACGGAGGAGCCACACTCAAAGGGTGGG
Source organism: Drosophila subobscura (assembly GCF_008121235.1). Lineage (NCBI taxonomy): Eukaryota > Metazoa > Arthropoda > Insecta > Diptera > Drosophilidae > Drosophila > Drosophila subobscura. Next base: position 15,078,225 of record NC_048530.1, on the reverse strand, counting down.
GAGGAGGCAGAGAAAAAGGGCAGAAGAGAGCGCTCCGCTGGCAGCACGAGACAGTGCTCCTCCTACTCCTACTCCTCCTCGTTGCTGTTGCTGTTGTTGTTGCTGCAACTCTGGCTGCTTCAATATAATTGTATCTTCCGTTTCATTACATGTTACCCCAGAGAGTCGCGTCCCAGTCCCAGTCCCAGTCAGAGGATATGCAGAGGCCACAGAGCCAGCCTCGGGAGTATCGGACAGGCGGCAATGTTTGCATTAACAACGAAATAATCAATGGGAATATTACGAGTCTAATAATTATGAATCTCTGTTCAAAGTATCACGGATATTGCTTATATTTTTTGGAGCATTCAAATTGCATTGTTCATGGGAGCCACACCAAAGGGGTGCTCCATTGGGGGAGGGTACGCTGCAATGGGTAGCTTTACCGTCGATCAATGTGTCTCGCAACTGCTTGCTTCTTGTTTCGTGGCTCGTTTCGGTTTAGGAGAGTCATTATTATCTTTTCACAGCAACGGCAGCGGCGGCGGCAGCGGCAGCAAATCGTAAAATTTGTGGCCGGGGAGCCACGTTGCGTATGCGTAATAAAAAAGACGCCGCATAATAAAAAGGGATTGCCAGCTGGATGGGTGGGTGCCTTGGTGGAGTGAGGCGGGAGGAGAGTAGAGCCAACAACAATTGTGATTAATGTGTGCACACACAAACAAAGGCAAAGGCAAAGGCAAATGCACACACACACACACACACACACAGCACCAGAGAAAGAGTGAGTGAGCGAGTGAGAGAGAGAGAGAGAGAGATAGACCCGCGACTGTGGCTGCTTGCTGCTGCTGCTGTCGACGTCTTGCGCTTGCCTTTGCCCGCTCTGCCGCTCTGCGTCTCCGCGTCTCTCTTTTGTGGTGGTGTTTGGTTAACGCCCCTTTAAATACAGTTATTTCATTGGGCCGCGACCACAAATTTATTAGTTTTTATTGTTATTGTATTGATATTTGAATTATGCCTGCTCCCCCCCCCCACACCAAATGACCGATCCAACACACTCCCCTCTCAATGCTACTTCTTGTGCTTGACGTTGAGCGAGTGAGAGAGAGTGAGAGCGTGATAGTTGGTGTAAAATGAAAAATTAAATGCCATAAAACAGAAATTGTAATTTAATTAAAATGATGAGCAATGCCTTGGGAAATGTTTCTCTTTTTAAAGAAAAAACTGAAATTACATGAAAATAAATGAGAATAAATGGGGCTGAGTATGAGTATGTACTAAATGGATAATAATGGGAATATAAAGAGCTCAATTCGCTGCCATATGTCCATCGTTATTTCCCCACGGAGATCTTAAAACATTTGGAAACAAATCCATTCTGAATGCACAAAGCCGAAGATTATATTCCCTTGCTGTCCAATATATTATTAAATTATAAATGAATGAATCAAATAATACTGCCTTAAGCTGTGAACATATTCTAAGAATTCCGAAAAATAAATAATCAAAAGTTATTGTAAAATGTTTTTATTTCGCTTTCCATATGGTGGAAAACTTGAAGTCTTGCGAAAGTTAACGGAGTGCAGAGTCTAAGGAGCAACCAGAGTGTCCAAAGAAGGCACAGCAAGAACGGCAACAACAACAGCTACAGAAACAACAACACCACGCAAATGGAATTGCTCACCCAATTGCTTTGACACACAAACCCACACATAGAAATTAAAACAAAACGCCCGCGGATACCCGAAAAGAAGAAGCACATGTCTCGTTTGTGCTCGAGAGAGCGAGTGAGCGAGCAAGAGAGAGGTCGAGCCCGCAAGCATGGCAGTGGTGGGGAGCAAGCGAGATGGACAGTGCTGTGCCCTAAAGGCAAAACCAAAAACAACCACCGCCACACCACCAGCAGTAGCAGCAGGCCCGCAGACCGGAGAGCTAGCGCGAGCGAAAAAGAGAGAGAGAAAACAGCAGAGCAACACTGAGGTAGACACGCGGGCAGTGCGCGTGAAGAGCACAGCACTATGATATGTCGCTGCTGCTGCTGGCTGGCATGCTGCCTGCCCGCTACCCGCACAACGACGACGACGCCGCTGCTGCCGTCATCAGTGATTCGTTTTGTACGTTGTTAGACTCTCTCGCTGCGTTTTGGAATTCAGTCGAGAACGATAATTAACGGTGGTTGTATCACATCACGCGCAGCAGCAGCAGCAGCAAAGCAAAGCAAAGCAGCAAGCAGGCAGAGAAAGAGCACGAAGAGGAGAATCCGACCATCGACACATCGACATCGACATCGAAAACGAATTCGAATCCGAGAACGAGCGCTGCGCCGCCCTCCCCCCCGTCTGGGCCACGACAACAGTAAAAACTGCAACTTTGTTTCGGATCTACTATACACACTATATATACTACTAAAATATATATACACGCGATTCCGGGGACTTGTGAATTTTGGTTGCGTTTCAGCCTTTAATTTGCCTCGTTCGTTCGTTCGCTCGTTGGGCTTTTTGTTTTTGTGTTTTGTTTTTGCGGCTCCATTTCGCGTGTGTGCGACGCATCGACGTCAGCAATTATTGAGGCGCAGCGGCAGTGGCAGAAGCTGAATCAGAAGCAGAAGCAGCGCTAGTGGCAGCAACAACCAGCAACCAGCAACCAGCGGCTGTGGAAAGACTATAATTATAAAACTAAAGTGAAAAGCGTGCCATAATTACAAGACAAATATCAATAAGTGCGAGCGCGAAATGTGCGAAAATTGTTGAAGCCAAAAGGAAGAGCAGAAGGAGAAGTAGGAACAGCATCCAGAGAGGCGCCAACAGCACCCCCGTGAGGAATCCCAGCATCCCCAATCATCGTCATAAATTTCATTTCCAATATGATTGATGCGGCCTGCAATTACCTGAATCCCTATGCCCTGCCCCAGCAGCAGCAGCTCCAGCTACAGCAGCAGCAGCAGCAGCATCTCCACCAGCAACAGCATCCCCATACGCATCTACAGCAGCAACAGCAACAGCAACTCCACTTGCAACAGCAGCAGCAGGAGCACCAGCAGCAACAGCAGCAACTCCACTTGCAACAGCCGCAACAGCAGCTGCAACATACCCAGCAGCAGCAGCAGCAATCGTCGCATGATTTCATTAGCGCCACCAGCGCCTCCAGTGGCACCACCCCCAACTCCAACTCGAGCAGCTCCAGCTCCAGCATCAGCGGCTGCAGCACCAGCAGCTCCCCGCTCTACGGCATTGGGCTGGGTGGCATCGGCATCGGCCTTGGCATCGGCATGCCGGGTAAGGCCGGAATGAAGATGGAAATGCAATATCCGCCGCAGGCCTCCTCCACGGGCACGGCATCGCCCAACTCTAGCATCCAGTCGGCACCTTCGTCGGCGAGCGTGTCGCCCAGCATCTTCCCCTCGCCGGCCCAGTCCTTTGCCAGCATCTCGGCCAGCCCCACCGCAACGGGGGAGAGCAGGATCGCCGTCCCATCATCATCATCATCATCGGCAGCAGCAGCAGCAGCTGCAGTGGCCGCCTCCACCGCAGCCACATCCACCTCCTCCGCCGCATCCTCCCCCTCATCCTCGGCCGCAGCAGCGGCGGCGGCGGCAGCAGCAGCTGCAGCGGCAGCCGCGGATCTAGGCGCCGCCTACGGCTGGAACACGGCAGCAGCCGCCTACTCCGGCCTGCCCGCAAGGTAAATATCAAAGCCGGAAGGAAGCCGCAGACTGTGCCCCTTCCATGATAGCGCCCCAACTAATTCGAAACTCCATTCCCCATTTCCTCCATTCATCCATTTGCAGAAGCCAATTCCCGTACGCACAATACGCCTCGGAATACTACGGGAATGCGGTGGGCATGTCCTCGTCGGCAGCTTGGTTCTCGCACCCGGACCGCCTGTACCAGCCGTGGTCCTCGCAGAGCTATCCGAGCTTCAACTTCGACGACATCGCCTTCCAGACGCAGCTGCAGCGCCGCTCGGTGCGCTGCACCTGCCCCAATTGCACGAACGAGATGAGCGGCCTGCCGCCCATCGTGGGGCCGGACGAGCGTGGGCGCAAGCAGCACATCTGCCACATGCCCGGCTGCGAGCGGCTGTACGGCAAGGCCTCCCACCTGAAGACCCACCTGCGGTGGCACACGGGCGAGCGGCCGTTCGTCTGCCTCACCTGCGGCAAGCGCTTCTCCCGCTCCGACGAGCTGCAGCGGCACGGACGCACCCACACCAACTACCGCCCGTACGCCTGTCCCATCTGCACGAAGAAGTTCTCGCGCAGCGACCACCTCAGCAAGCACAAGAAGACCCACTTTAAGGACAAGAAGAGCAAGAAGGCCCTGGCCGCCGAGGCCAAGGAGCAGGCGGCAGCAGCAGCCGTCTCCAGCTCCATCAAGCAGGAGAAGGCGGAGAAGCTGCCCAAGAAGTCCAAGGCCCACTCGCCACCTGTGGAGTTCAAGCAGGAGCAGTCGGAGAGCGCACTGCTCCACAGCTATGCGCCCTATGCCAATCTCTACCAGCATTCATCCTCCGTCTCAGCCTCGCTGGCGGGTCCGCCGCCGCCGCCCCCGCTCTTCCAGCAGCAGGCGCAGCTCCAGCATCAGCAGCAGCAGCAGCAGCAGCTGCAGTCGCAGTCCCAGATCGGGCTGGCCAGCAGCTACGAGCCGTGGAGCAGTGCCGCCAATAATCGTGCCATACAACTACCGACTACCTCAGCGAGCGCCAGCTCCCCGTCCTCCTCCGCCTCCGCCTCGGCCTCGGCCTCGGCCAGATCCCCATCTGCAACGGCAACTGCATCCGCATCTTTGTCCGCCTCCGCCTCCGCATCCGCATCGGCGGCCGTGGCCGCTTTGGCCTCGCAACAGCAGCACTACGCCGCCCTGGCCATGCAGAGCGAGTCCCAGCTGGCGGCAGAGTACGGACTGACCATGTCCGGCCTCGCCAGCGGCGCCAGCCAGGACTCCAGCTCGAGTTGTGCCGCCGCCAATGCAGTGTCCAGCCACGCCAGCGGCGGTGGCGGCTACTCCAGCCTCATTGGTCACATGAAGTCGGAGTATGCGGCCAGCTATCCCACGGAGTTTTCCAGCGGCTCCACCGGCTATGGCTACCCGCATTCGCATCCGCATCATCCGCATGCGCATCCGCATCATCATCACAATGCCTGGGCAGCGGCCTATCATCCACATGCCACTGCCTAAGGCACGAACGAATCCACGAGCCCAGCAGTTCCAATCCTCATTCCCATCCCCATCCACGTTGTTGTTGACGGTTGAAACCGATGCCATGCCCACCACCCAAATCCCCGATACCTGATCCCCACTAACTCTCTCTCTCTCTCTCTCTCTTTCTCTCTCCAAGTGAGTAGCGGGTATCTGAATGTCCACAGATAGTCCAAACATTCTTTGAGCAGAACAAAACCGTAGAACGAGATCCATCTAGTGTTTTTTTTTATATATATATAAATGTGTTTGTTGTTGATAAGTCTACAGAAAAAAGTGCAGATGCAGATGCAGTCTATATTATACAGATAGATATTACTATATATACATATATATATATACATTATATACTCTATGTGTATATGAATAATCGCTAGCCATAAGAAGAGACCATTTTTTGTGTCCAATTTTTTTGAATAGCCCTAGGAGAAAGTGATTTTTTTTTTTGCATGTGTGTACATAAAAACTCGATATAGAAAAACGATATACCATACATATACCATCCTATACATAAGACGAAGGCGAATATATAAGGCGTGGAGAACCCATCTAGTTGTGTACCATAATAAATGTAATAATTGTTAATTGTCTTTAAGATAAATTATATATATATAAATATATACTCGTACGACAAAAGGCGACAAAATCCACAAAAAACACACACACGAAAATCCTAACAATAAAACAAAACAAAAAAACAAACGAACAAAATTATATCGAAAACAAAGGCGAATTCCAGTTTACTTCTTTGCGGAGCAGAACAGAACCGAACAGAACCGAACAGAACCTGATCTAATGTGATGATCCCTTTGGACGCACCCTTGAGTGCCTGTGCGCGAGAGGGGTTGCTGCTCAGCGCAGCTTTGGGGTTGCAGCAGGGCAGCTTCTGGTTGACTTCCTGTTTGTATTTGTATAGCTTTTGGATCAGTCATTCTCCCATGCACTGCAACCATTTTGAGGAAAGAACAGATCATCGAATAATTATGTTGGGTACAAATTAGTCCAGAGATTTACCAGCCAGAGATGTAGCTACAATATCTACCACATCCACCAGAAAACATTCCTAGTCGATCGCTACTTTAGCTCTCTCGCCCTCTCTTAGCTTCCTTTCTTCATAGTTTTCTTTTCTAGTTTCCAATTAACGTACTCCTACTGCTGGAAGTCTATTTTTTTCTATGAGCAAATAGCTGCGATACGATCGATGCCCAATATTGAATTTAATTCAGAAATTTCCCATCATCTCTTACGCGCAGATAGGGATCATAACTCAGGGAGCGCATGGTCTGGCGGATGGGGGTAACCAATGAGAGTCAATTTGCTCGCTGCCGGACTATCCCACTTGGCCAGCCCCGCGGCATCCAATCGCAGGCCAAATGGATGAGCAAAAGAGTTCTTTGGTTAGCTTTTTTTTTATAATTAAATGGCCAACTTTGTCGTAGGCACAACGATGGCGTGAAGATACAGGCCATGCCGCCATGGTGGACAGCAGATCGATTGCGGCCAATATAAAATATTGATTTATGCCTCTTGGAGGCTTTCCTGGGGCATCAATCAATTTTCAAGTTGAGTGAGCGCCAAGCCCACACGGGCCCACGCCCCGCTCCAAGCTCTCAGCCACCCGAAACATGAGACGCAGTCCAGGTCCTCAGTTGTTTGGCTGCAGCGGTTGACAACCTCAGAGGTGGTATCCCATTGGTACTCGTGGCTGCTCCAAGACTCTCCTCCTCTCCTCCACATATCAGCAGTATCCAACGCTGGGGGTGTGATGGGGCAGCGCAACAACTTCACACGCACGTTAATCATACGCCGCATTGACCGCAAAGAATTTACGATAAACCCTTTTTGTTTTTTTTTTTGGGGCTCTCCCCACTAAATGGCAAACAAAATCTGATTGATTTATAACTAAAGTCTGAGGTCCGAGGAAAAAATGGAAAATACAGAAAACAAATCCCCCGAACGTACGAGCACTGGCGGCAGCGGCAGCGGCGGCGGCTTAATGATGATAAATGATGATGTTATGATTTGTTAATTTTTCTTCAAGTCCCGCTTGAGGTTCGTCTCGCTTTTATTGCGTGTTGTGCCCCCAGTTGTGGTCGCCAGTCACCAGTCACCAGTGAAGGAGTTAGCCCGAAACATGAGGCTCTTTCTTTCTGTCTTTCTGTATATTTTTTGTTTGTCTGTTTTGGTCAGTTTAATGGCACCACCGCCTCCACCCAAACCTACAGTCTGTCAGTCAGCCTCTAACGCTCTCCAGGGCGAAAGTGTAATTTTAAGTATGGGTTACAGCCACATAGACAGAGAGAGAGAGAGAGAGAGAGATGGAGCCTCTAACAGGCAAGTGATTTGTTGATCATTCATCTGTGGCTCTAACTGTGGCTCTGCAAATGATTTCGTTTACAGATTTTCAGGCAGAGACCGCAGGCGCTCAGACTACGATCTGTAAGATGTTTCTTTCTATCTGAAATTCATCACAGATATTAAGGTCACTCCGTTGTTGTCCCTGCTGAGAGTCTGCCAGAATCCACAGTTTAAGCAGAGCTCCCAATGAATTAATTCCAGAAGTGTCTGCCACTTGAGCACCAGGAAAATTATGTAGATCAGCAGCACCAGCAGCAGCAGCAGCAGCAGCCATAGAAGTTCCCAGAATTGTTGGCCAACCGACACCACACCTATGTATGTATGTTTGTGGAGAGACACTCTAAATCCTAATCCTGTGCTGACTGTGACTATGACAACGAGTGGCCTGCCACATAATCCAGAGTGTTGTCACACATACTCGAAGCAAATCGACTCCTACTTGGGGCATGGGCACGCTCCGTGGCGAGTCTCAAGTGGGTTCTGCTCACGGGTGTAACCGGAGATCGTTCTAATTTTGATCAAAGCTATAAATAATCGGGCTGGTTGCACAAGAGCCACTTGACTTGACATTGGTAGACATTTTCCACGGAAACGATGTTTTGATGTTGCGCGCTCCTTGCGCTGATCGGTAGGATCCTTTGGCTCCTACACACACTTACACACACACACACAAAAGGGACAAAGCAAATTGAGTTGAGATTATCGCTCGCTCCCTGCGCTAAGTAAGCGTGTCCAAAAAAAGAAAAGGTCCTGCCAGGATAGATGATCGAACATGACTTAACTAGAAAATGTTTTATGTTTCATCGACCGTTGTCTGGGCAGTCCTTGGCCCTCTTGGGTACTCCTGGCACTCCTGGCACTCCTGGCACTCCTGGCACTTGGTATTTATTAGTTTTTCACTTTTCACTTTTCATATTTGCCTCGATCCTTTGGCTCTTTCTTTTGGGGGGTGGTGGCAGGGGGGCGTGTTTGACATGGTCATCGGTGATTATAAATTTCGGTTGTGTCTTGCGGTCGAGCTCGGACTCGGCGAGGTCCTGTGTGTGGGTTCCGTTCTGCTCTCTCTCCCTTTTGTTTATCCGATCCGAGAGCATCGTTGCGGCATATGGCCAGAGTCGGACACAGAGAGCGAGACATGTGTTTAAAGGATAATCGTGCAACAGGATCGCAATCTCGATTGCCTTTTGCCAAAAGATAAAACTATAAAGATGAGGATTGCCATTTGCTGCGGGGATTACCATAGTGGTGGAGGCGAGCAGGGGCGACGGTGCGGGTGCGGGTTATAATTTCTTAATTTGTTGCTGAATTACCAACAGATAGCGCAGTCTGGGTTGACGATCTTTTGGGCTATGAATGGCAGTGAATGGAGCTGATAAATGGCACGAAGAAATGTTAATTTAACGTTGAAATGTGCCAAGGGTAAAAGATTACGCAACAGCTTAGCCAGGGGTTCAATTGAGAACCTTCTTGGTATAATAGTTAAGAGCAAAAAAGCAAAGTAAAAGTGCTGTAAAATGGGTAATAGAATAAAGGCCATAATTGAATCGATGCAAAAAGGAGTAAGGAAAGATTTAAATCAACGATTTCAACGAATCAATGAAGGAGGAATAAATAATAGAATATATAATAGGCTTCAGAATAAAAGAAAGGATTAAGTTTTAAATTATAGCTGCAATTCCGTGATCTAATACAACAGTTTAAAGCTATCCCAGTGCTGAATAATGTCAGAGATAAGTAAATAATGAATGGGGAGCAAAGAGAGAGAGTGGAAATCGGAACTCATAGACTTATTCCACAACTTTGGCGTAACACTTTTGGTATGCCCCTCAGAGAGGGCGCTTACTAAGCGTAAACCAGTTGGTCTGTGCAGCAGAAATTGCTTAACACTTGAACCCAAGTGTAAAGTGAAATAATTAGACTCATGAATGCCAATGAATCGATCGATTATACATTCAGCCGAGGAGGAAGCTCGGGGGCGGCACGTGACCCAATCAATGCCGAGGACATCAGGCCGTGACAATCGTCAAGGATATACAACATATGAAGGATTATTAGGGGGAAAGTAACACACACACAGCGAAGTGGCCAACAAGGAGTTGGGGCAGCAGCAGCAGCAGGAGGAGAGGACGACCTGCCAGAACAGGATTGGACAGGGAACAACTCAATTGATGGCGGCATCTGCGGCATACAAATTAAAATATTTATGTGTGTATTAGGACTAAGGACACACGTTAAGGACACACAGCACAGCGGCAGCAGGAGCCAATGGAAAAGTGCGACATATGTGCAGTCAATAAATTTTCCACTTTTCATGCTGACAGCACAGAAAAGCGGTGGAAAAAAAAACACAACAACGACAACTCTCGAGCCGCTAATGGCTCCACAATGACCAGGCGCATTTTCCACACAAACAGAAACACACACACAAACACACACACACATACTTGCACCACTCAGTGGTAGAGTCCTGCGAGTAAATTGCTCCTTTTTCTGGTGCATTTAATTTGATTTGATTGTTCGCGCTCCGATTATTTGTTTGCGTCAAAACGAAACGATTGCTTTCGATTTGGTTGCGGCTTATCGATATACATATTTATGTGTGTGTGTGCCACGCCCACGCCCACGCCAACACCCACACCCACACCCACAGGCGTTACCCCCTGCCAATGCCGTGGGCGCCCCCAAACAAAACAACAAACTAACAAAACAACGGAAAAAAATACACAGATGAAAAAAAGTATAATGGAAAATCTATTAAAATGCATTTAAATGTCTGCATCCCCCCCAGTGTCAGTCCTCGGTCCATGCTCAACCACCAGGCACGCCCACCTCTCAGGCTGTGGCGCCCCTAACATGTGTATAGATGTCTGTTTGAATAATCCGCATTATAGCCACAAAAGAGCGTTGCGAATTTATTAGGTTTTCCCTCAGCATTTTCCCCTCTTTTCCGCCTTTGCTCATATCCTCCTCTGACTGTTTCCCTCTTAGCCCTGCTGGAATGGGTGATATAAATCGATTTGTTGCGCCTGCTTTTTGATGTGATTTCCGTTTTGCCATAGGGTAGCATATCGGGGAGTCAACGACTACCGAATAATGGAGAATTCCCATCCAGCAAGGAAACACTTTGCAGGCTAAGACATGGCAGAACAGCAGAAGCGAATTTTCCTTTAAAGTTTGCTCAAGTTTTTCAACCTTTTCTCACTAGTTTTTGTTCCTGCTAGAAGGAGTTTCATCAAGTTCATTTGTATAGGGTAACTAATGGCACCATTTGTGCATTTTGCATCTTATCTGCCATTGTATTTTCATTGTTTTCCATTCGAGTGGTTGCTGTTCGTGTCTTGTGGTTTTTTTCGAGTGGCGCCAGACCCTGTGCCTGATTTGGATACCGCTTCGTGGTCGTAGTCCTGTGCCTGTGCCTGTCCCTATTCCTATTCCTATTCCCATTCAGTTTCCATTTGTTTGTTTGTCTGGCGCTGACGTGTGTGCCAACAATTACGCTTATCCTGTGGGGCCTGCCCCAGAAACCCGCTCTCTCTGTTGGGTGACATGTGTCGGACAGTTGCAAGTCCTTTGCCCCTGCACCACACGTTACGTTGCGTTGCGTTGCGTTGAGTGAGTGTTTTTGCAATTATTATAAATCAAGAATTTGATTTATGCCATGTAACAAACTTCAGCAGCAAGCCAGCGAACTATTCCGGATTATTTATGGCCGCAAAACACTTACAAAGTGTGTGGCCCCGGCACCAGTCACCCAGTCAACCAGTCAACCAGTCACCGGCGGTCGGGTCTCTCTCCCTGTCTCTCTATGGGCCATCAAGCGGGTCCAAGCTGAGATTTTCTACCTAACAACAATGTGTGAAAAGACCGAAAGCCGTTGCCGAACAATAGCAGCATTTGCCAGCCGCTGTTGTCGGTGACTTCTAGTGGGCCATTTCCATTATTTATAGCCGCGCAATAAACCAAACCTCAAAGTAAATATAGAAATTCGCTAAGCAGCCCAAACGGAGTTCAATGAGTGCCCCACAAATAGCTGTAGACTTTGTTACCCAGAGAATTGGAAAGGCTCAAACCAAACCAATGGAAAAGATCACTCTTTGGATTCTAAGCTTCTGCGATAAATGTTGATGGATCGCTCTTTAATCGTTTACCTTGCTGCTTGAAGCTTCAGTTACTGCAGCGAGCTGTGGCTCTGCCCCTGCGGCACTCGACTGCTGTTTTGTTGCCACTTGAAATCGACACTTCAACGACAACACAAACAAACAAAAAATCGCTGACAGAGTAAACAACAAACGATTTGCATACACTTTTTTATATCCCCTTCAGAAAAGAATAAAGAGCAGGGAGATACACAAGTATGTATGGGGTGGGGAGTGTGGCGGGGTGGGGGAAGCATAAAAAACATGGTCGGTCGGTCAACGGAAGCGGAAATGGATGCCGCACGGTCAGCAGTGTGTGGCCCTGTATGTTCGATAACCGAACAGGAATCAGGGACTCCCAGTTCGACTGCGGACTTGGCAGTGCCAACCAGTCGTGGTCCGTGGTCCGTGGTCCGTTGTCCGGCACACAACAATGGAGCAGAACAGTTCTCCACTTGAATGCATAAATCACGAATGCTTGCTGGTTGGGGGCATGTGGCATGGCCCATTCGCAGTTGAAGCAGCATGTTTGCATTTTTTATGAACTTGTCGTACAACAACGGCGGCAAACAACAACCAAATCGTGTATTCGATATACATAAAAAATGCATAAAAAAAAGAACAGAAAAAAAGAAAGAAATGCCAAAGCGCCAAACACAACTGGGAACAATGCGAGCGAGGGTAGGAACAGCGGCGAGGGGAAATGCAGAGAGCAGGAGAGAGAGTCCACACTCCAGAGTCCTGTTGTGTCCCACAGTTTGGCTAGAAGAGACTTCCCAAACTTTTCATACAATTATGGGAGACAAATGGGGCATAAGTCTCTAAGATATTTATAAATATATCTCTGAAAACATGCCGTGAAGGGCATTCAAACTTCGTTGAAATGGGGCAGCAGAACAATCACTTTGTACCCTTGTGCTGCGCGCACAGGACGCGTTTCATGTGTCAAGCTTGGGCTTCCTGTATGGCGACACCTCCTCCCACTCCTGCAGCAGCCAAGCCGAAGGATGGCCACTCCATGAATATCGCTCCCCTTCCCGCACCCCACACATGCACATATTGGCAAATCGCATTTATCATCTTGAGCCGAAGCGGAAAAATTAAACACAACGCAAACATTGCGCCCCATGCCCATCCATACCCTCCGAATATGAGAGACTTATGCGGCAACGGATATCCTTGACATATCCTGTCACTGCCGCGCGCACTTGAGCATTGTGCGCAATTCGAAAGATACAATTCGCATTGCAGATACATTTATGCGATGCGATGCGATGCGATCTGGACCCGGGATCTCTATTCAGTGATTGGTCTGCTCACATTTCACTATTTTATTTCGGCGATCGAACACCGTGCGACACCTGACGGGAAGTGTCCCCTCCTCTGACTATTCTGTGTTCCCCACTCCCATTTTGGTTACCTTACTCTCTCTGTATCGTATAGTTTGTTTCCTTTTTTTTGTTTTTCGTTATATTTCATATCAATTGACATGGCACATTGGCGGTTCAGCGGCTCAGCGGCCCAGCGGCCCAGCTGCCGCTGCCCCGACCGATCGTCTGCCGCATATGAAATGCCATTTTATGCTTTATGTTGCCTGTTAACTGTAGTCTATAATTATCGAGCAGCAGCAGCAGCAGCAGCTCCTCCAAGACTCTCTTTTTCTCTGTGAAATATCAAGTTGAAATATTTCGTGCCCTTGGGCCGATTACGGCCGCTGCCGCTGCCGCACGCGTGTAATGGCAACTGATTTATCGTATTTGAAATATTTTTAGCAGTCTCTCTGCTGCTCTCATTCGAATGCGTACTCTGTGCTGGGCCACAGCATTAGTCAGAGCCAAAGAATTATAACTAACAAACATGGAAAAAGGGTTCTTGGTTCTGTGTTCTGGCTTTGGTTCGCTTCGGCTCGGGGTTCTCATGAGTTCTCATGTGTCTTCCCTTTTGGACAGCAGTTTGGACATTGAAATGTGAGCAGGGCAGGGCCGGCCATGGCACAGAAGGAGAAAAGGCAACCAGAATTTAAATTATTGGCAAACGATTGTATTGTGCAGTCTTTCTCAGCTCCGAAGCTCTAATAAATAACTCTCGAATAACTAGTGTTGGATAGCAGCAAAAAAATGTCATGGATATTTAATAAAAAGTAAACGAGAAGACGAGTCCTATGCTCGGAAGAGAGTTCTTGGTCTAACGAAAATATAAGCCTAAAAGTGCAGTGTTGGGCAACACATTTGGCACCACTTTAAGATTTGACTTTGAGAAAAGATTTACATTCGTAGCAGGTGTAAAATTATATTTATGTTTAATGAATCTATAAGCAGAGCAGTGCAGTGTTGGTTAACACACTACATTTTTCACATTGTTTTCTCAAAGCCGCAAAAGTTTGCACTATTCTTTTGGACTTCGAATATTTTCATAGATTTTTATGGGGACTCGCCACTTTTGGAATTGCAACTAAATCCCTGTGAACAGTGTTGATAAACCGTGTTAAAATATCATTTAAAATAGCATACAAATGTAGTAATGACAAAGGGCTTTGCTTCTACCAACTACGAGTATATCTCTGCTTAATTTTCGTATTCCGAAAGGACTGGCTGGCTCCTACTCCTCCTCCTTGTCGTCCTGCAGCTGGCTGGGGCATGCCCCTGACGACTGATGACTGGCAATATGCCTTTAATCAAGCCGCAGAAGACAAAGTAATTTCAATTTTCGAATTATTTCCAGCAAGCCCAGAGCTGTACTGAAGCCCGTTGCCGCATGCTAATGCCGTTGCCAAAGGGGGCGTGGGCGTGGGCTGTGGGGCGGCAGTTGGGTGCTGGGAGGGGAGCGGAAAGTAGCGTCAAAGAGCAGGCAGAGAGCAGACCGCGCGTGTATTTAAATTAGGCGCACATAATAAAGCCAATGAGTGATTTAGTTGAATTGCCAACAATTGAATAAATTTTCCAATTGCCTGAATGCTCGCATTAGCATTAGCCCCTGCCCCCTCCACCCCAACCCTATTCAAGGACTCCTCACGCACATCCTGGCAATGGCAACACAAAACGCAAAATCAGTCGAACGTCGCTCGTCGCTCGTCGTTCGTCGCTCGTCGTTCGTCGCTCGTCGTTCGTCGCTCGGTCGTCGCTCTATTCAAATGAATGGACTTCAGTGTCGTCGTCGCCCAATAATTTGATGAACCCTTTCTGCAGTCCTCTGCTGCTGCGATGGGGTTAACGCTTCGCTTGGGTTATTTGAGTTTGTCAACTCCTTTGAAGTCCTCTCTGCTCTGCTCTGCCTTTCTGCTCGACTTGGCTCGACTCGGCTTGGCTCGGCTTGAAATGAGTGTTTGTAGCTTTTCATGCGTTGACACCCATTTTTGCAGGCTTCGGCTTTGGGCTTTGGGCTTTGGGATTGACACACGCACTCAATGGAGACACTGTCAATATGCTGCCAAAGGAAACTCTATGGCCAAGGGGTCACATGCATTGTTTATGAGCTTTGGCAACTTTCGCGGATCGATAGCTCCCCACTCGAACGAGGGCACTGGCCCGCTGCAAAACTTTTGCCAGTTGGAAAGTAAGTTTTCCTCGAACTATTTTTAGTGCACCATTTGAGTGCTTAAAGCTTAAAGATTCCACAACACTTCCTTTGCCTTCGTTAGAGTATTCAATTTTCGCAAAGAGTCCAAGTCGATGTCTGGGTTTTGGCGTTTCCAATATCAAATGAAAGCGAAAGCCGAGAGACAGCCTCCTCCTTCCAAGTGCGTGGGCTGGCAGTTAATTTCGAAAGGGTTGCACATTCTTTCCTTGCCACTGATTTGCGGCAAGCACTCTCCGTTAGCATTGCCAAAAAAACAACAACAAAAAACTCAAAATATAATATAAAAGTAAGGAGTAAGGAGCAAGGAGTAAGGGCAGGGTGGGAAGTGCCCTGAAAAGTGGGTGTTTTATTGAAAGTGGCGGCGGCGCATGAGTGCCAAAGGCTGGCGGGCCTGGCAGCCAACCCGCGTGTCGGCCCTGGCCTGCGTCTTCCTCACCGTCTCCGGCAGCTCCCCAGACTCTGTCTCTCGGCTGCTGGGCTGGATTCTGGGGCGGTTCAGGCGTAGGGGACACGCCCAAATGGTTTTTATTTCTTAGAAATAAGTAGCTCTGCTGCTCTTTTGGCATTTGCTATGCGCAGAGGGTAAGCACAAAAGGGCTTTGGAGGTGGGATCGAGTGCAGCAACAAGTCGCAAGAGCTTCGGCTCTGATCGCAAAATATATTTGAGCAACATTTGACAATCTCTGAGCAGCGACCTTGGGAAAATCCTATGCGTTGCCATCCACAAATGACGTTTATGATGAGGATGATGACGGCAACGGCAAACGTTGATCCTCAAGCGATAAGCAGCAACTTTTGCTACTTTTAACATGACATCCAATCAACAATTCAGCCGCAAGAGGCGTCTGAGGCGTCTGAGGAGTCTTGTCTTGGCTTCTGTTAAAGCCGCACTCAAAAATGCTTTTAAGTTTTGCGAGCGCGCAAACAACACACAGAAAAACTGCTGATGTAAAGATGACCAAACAGAAAAATCTGCTGGGATTTCTACTCCTCTCTCTCTCTCTCTCTCTCTCTTTGATCCATCCATCCATCCATCCCTACGTGGCAGCCTTTATTGTGGCTGTTAATTTGATTTCAAAAGCCGCCGACGCCGACGCCGTGGCCATTGCCCGTTTTCCATGAATAGGCAAATTATGTACAGGTGCAACAGCAGCGGCAACGGCAGCGGCAGCGGCAGCCACTGTAGCCACCATCTGAACCACTGAAGTGCAACACCCACCGCAAGAGATCTCTCAGATCTTTGGTTCGATGAAAATTGCAGGCAGGCCGTCGCATTGCTTTCTTTTTTTCGATTTTTGTTGCGCAGTGTGGCTCTTCGTGTGGCTTAATTGAATGTCAGACAGTGCGGTGCGGCAGAGTTGGCCCATAGAAAGAGCAACAATCCGCCTCTCTGGGCATGAGTGCGTGACACGCGCTGCGGCCGTTTTGGCTGCGATCTAAATGAAGTCGCACAAACCAACTCAAAGCATCAACACATATTCCTAGCCACTACCAGTTACCATTTCTAGAGCCTCACGCGCCCATCCACAGCCTCAACTACTGTGCTGCTGCCCAGCTGCTGAATAGCCCAAAAAAATAAAGGCAAAAGGAAGCAACAAACAAAACAAAACAAAAAAAACTCTCTCTGGGGCGTTGGGGCGTGCGCATTGATTGAATGCTCAATTGAGCGCATGAACCGGCGATCATTTTGTTGTACGCCCTCCTACTCCTCCCCCAAACCAACCGACCAGCAGCCACAGCCACAGCCACACTGAATGGAGCAAAGCGAAGCGCTGCTCAGTGCGCACTCAGCGATTGAAGATTGATGCTTTGATTGATGGGTGTCAGCAAATTGGATGAGTCGTAGATTACGCTGCGAGGAGTCGGGCAGCCATGAGGCCAGGCCATGGGGCTGCTTCGCATTTTAAATGCAATTTGTCGAACGTTTTCGCCGCTTTATGGTTTCTAAATGCACCTCGACTAGATAATAATAACGCCAGTCGATGGTGGATGGTGGATGGTGGATGTTGCTGCTCGATCCCACAGCACAGAAGCAAAGCTCCATCTGATCTGATCTGATCTGATCTGATCTTTATCCGGGGGCTACAAGTGTGGGAAAAGACATAGAAAATTTGGAGTTTGCGACTCTCCTGCAGCTCTCCTGCGACTCTCCTTTAAGGACTGTCAACTCGCCCGCTGGCTGTGGCCATGCTGCACTGTTGCACATACCACAATGAGCCCCAAAGTCATTTTAAACATGGAGGGAGCACCACAGATAAAAATCTAATAAAGTGCACCGGCATCGGGGCACCAGAAGAGAACCCCTGGAGAACCTGACTGGGGAGGGCTGCAGGGGTAGGCAATTTCTGGAAATTATTTTTTAATACACTTTTCTCCTTTTTTTGCGGGCGCTGCGTTGTAAAGTATTTTTTTTTACATTTTTTTTCGCTTGATTTCTTGATTTTGCTTCGCTGGTTGCATCGTTGTTTTTGTGGGTCTTGTTGCGGCGTTGTGCGGCACACTTTGCACTATCGAATCGTGTGGATCTGAGCGACGAGCCGACGACGTTGTGGTCTCCTCTGCGAAAGCCACCAAAAGCCTTCTCGACTGCTGGCAGCCCTGACACTTTGCAGGTGTGCCAGCCAGCCAGCCAGCCAGCCAGTCAGCAACTAGAAAGATCAAGCAAAAAAGAGTGGGGAGCAGGGAGAGCAGCGGGGAGCAGTTTGTGGCAATGCGCAACGCGACGCTAAAAATTAATTTCATGTTCGAAAGAATTTTTAATTAACTTACATGGCGTATGAGTAATATTAAATCATTGCCCAGCAGTGGGGCCCAGCATGGGCAGAGGGGCAGAGGGAGAGGTAGAGAGAGAGCTGAGGCAGTGTAAGAGAAAGGATATTAATTGAAGAACTCCTAGGCAGCGGCAGAAATATTTTCTAGATATTTTTTGAAAGTTTAAAAAGTTTCTCTTGGATCCTTAGCTGTGGCTCTCATTTCAGCGAAAAGTCTTCGGGAAAATCAATGTGGAAACTGGCAAGAAAACGCAGACAACTACATGTGCTCTGTGCTGTGTGTGATGTGTGTGCAAAGCTGCAAAACAATTATCGAAAATGGACACCCTGCCTTGGGTCGTCTTTGGGCCGTCTCGCATATGTTCTCCACAGCAGCCCCCATGGTCACGTGCCCAGCG
Organism: Drosophila subobscura; assembly: GCF_008121235.1. NCBI lineage: Eukaryota > Metazoa > Arthropoda > Insecta > Diptera > Drosophilidae > Drosophila > Drosophila subobscura. Next base: position 15,059,806 of record NC_048530.1, on the reverse strand, counting down.
TTGTCCCTTCCAGATCGCTTTACAGTCGCTGGAGGGTGGCTGTGGCGGTGGCGGTGGCTGTGGCTGGGGGGGAAGCAAACAATTTGCGCTCGTTACGCGGTTGAAATTGTTTCCAACCCTCGAGAGTCTGGGAAAGGACTTTAAAATCACAGCCAGCGAAAATAACTCCCCCGTAGTGGCCTTCTGCTTCGTTATGTGTTTTGTCATTAGTTTCATTTTATAATTTATTAACGTCAACATTGTCTAGCAGCACCAAAGGAACAGCACGGCCATCCCCCAAGCTTCCCATGCCCATGCTTGCCACCCATTCTCCTGCCCATTCTGCCACCCATCTTTGTGGCCAAATCAGGCTGAAACTGTTTTTGAGAAGCGTACATGATGCCCTGCTGATGCCCCTCATTACCAGCTACGAAATGAGAAAAGTTCTGGTTACTGGCGAGGAACGGGGGGGACGTTCCTGATGCTGCCTGATGCTCCTTTTTGGGCTTTAAATGACCAACGAAGCGGATGCACTTTAATTTGACAACAATTGTGTCAATTGCCTCGTTCTGCTGTTTGTCCTTTGACTTTGGACTTGTGTTTGGATTTGGATTTGGCTTCGCTCTACATTCGACATTCGAGAATATGTCTTTAAAGTTACGCGTTGGCTGGGCGCAACAACTGACACTAATGTGTCAAAGGTCACGTGGCATTCGTTTGCGACATTTGTGGATTTATCTTTGCATCGAAAGTGCGGCATGCGGCGTGCGGCATCCCGAATGGTTTTTGGGATGTGTGTGTGGAGTGGTGGGTGGTCCGTGGGGTGTGGCACACACAGAGAGGGAGAGCCAAGCCAGTGCACAGGCCACTGTCTGAACTTGAAACTGGCAACTACAGAACGGGGCAGAAGGGCAGGAGGCAGCCAAGGCTAATGAGTGAAAGGGGAGCTGCCGGTTGATGCAGTGGAAACCCTCACAGAATGTGAGCTCTTACTTGTCTCACTTCCATGCTGGTACCCTGAAAAATGCAACTTGCCAGCTACTTGTATGCTCTAGACCTTTGGCCCTTTAAAGCCTTCGCCATGGACACCTCTTCGCTTGCTGCACTCCCTTCGCTGTGTGTCTGGCTATCTGTCTGTATAATTTACCATCCACACCTTGTTAATACGAAATTAATGACTGCATTAGATAAATTACATTCCAGCTGCTAGTTGTTGGCTCTTCAATTATTAAGTGACAAGCAGGGACATGTGCAGAGAGTACAGCCAGGAGCCAGGAGCCAGGAGAACTGCAGCCAAGACCTTTGCCTCCTAGTCGCACTCAAAGTCAGGGTTCTACCACAGAGCCGGAGAGGTCCTTCCTATCCGCTACAAATTGCCGCTAAAGGCATTTCGATGGCAATCGACGCGAGGGTCTAATGACACTCCCAAGAAGCGGCAAACCACTGCCCCAGCCCAGCTCTGCCACCCCCACTTGTTATTGTAATTAGCCGAGAGGGTTGGGTGCCTGGTGCCTGGTGCCTGGTTCCTGGCTGGAAATCTATCTATCCTCAAGGTCTTTTGTGGGGGTTGACTGGTACATTAAAATATGATTAACTTTTGTGGTTCGTGCCATTGTCGTGTCTATTTAATTAGAACTGAAGCCAGCACAAACACAGAGAGAGCAGCGGGACCTGTTCCGGCGTATCCTGCGCTAACTAATGACCCTGGGGAGGTAGCAAGGCCTACCACTGTCCCTGTCCCTGTCCCTGTCCCTGACTCTGACTCTGCCCACTCTGTGGGTCGCACAAAAGGCGCTAATCTAAGTTTGACGTGTTCGGCATTTACGCTTGGCTTTTGTTTTTTTACTTGTATTTTTTGTTTGGTGCACCCCGAGGCTGCCTTAGGGTCGACTCTTTGCCGATAGATTTGCGACAGACTTGAAGCTACTGTAGCTCCTGGCGGCTCCTAGGGTATCCTTGGAGTCGGTACATGCACTGCCCCGAATGTGTGTCTCTATTTGAGTTCAAGATCTAATCATAATTATGTGATTTCTACACAGGAAAGTGTTTCCCTTTTGTCGAGTAATTTGTATTGAAATGAGCCAAGGAATTGGCATGGGGAAGGAGCATAAGAAACTTGCGACTTTAATGCCTGGAAAAGAGCCCTAGAACGGGGTCTCTCTCGGTCTCTCTCGGTCTCTCTTTGTCCCTCTTGCTCTCTCTGTCTCTGTGTGTGTTCACGGGCCGCTTGGCTGCGTTTTGTTAAAAGGTGACAATTAATTTGTCAATAATGGAAATTGTCACCGGGGCAGGCGCACCGGGGGACTCACAGGTAACACAGAGGGGTGGACACAGACGTGCAGCACCCCCCCTCGCACCACATTCGTGCGGCCATTGTTACCACTAATGATATATGAGCCTGGTTAACGGCGACTCGCGATGGCCAACAGGGTAATTTTAATTATTTTGTCATTTGTATAAATTAAAATATTTTGTATATTTGCCCGAGCGGGCGCCATGGCCATGGCCGCCAAAGGGGTTAAGTTTTATTATTGATTAATGATTGGCAACCGAACTGAAACCCTTTGCCATGGCGTGACAGCTCAATCACTTTGCTACACAAAACTTACATTTGATTGGAAAGCCTTTAATTAAGGGAATGAATTATTTTGCCCTTTGGCGTATGCTTGATATTTGGTACAAAATCCTGTGAGATTTCAGGGGGTATTTGAGGAGTCTTCAATAAGTATTCCAGGAGTTTTCATGTTGTACTCTGCAAGCAGTCTTCAAGCTGTATTTAAGCAGTCCTAAGCCACTCGCAAAGCCTAAAACATCTCCAAGTTCATCCCCTGGGTTTGCTCCTGAAAAAGAGTCCCTCAACATTTCGCTACAATTCCCAACATTTACCGTTCGCTGTGCGCTGTGCCGCATATTAATAATTTATTTGATCCAAATCGAAAGGAATAAAAGCAAAAAACTCATTAAAAAAACTGGAGCCCATGCTCCTCATTTTCGGGTTGCCCACGCAGGACTGTGGCTGCTGGCTGCTGGATTAGAGCCTGGCTAATGAGAAATCTTTTTGATATTTTGTGCTGCCAAAGAAGAGACAACACAGAGTGGAGAGCGCAGATGGAATTCCCAGGAATTTTTCACAGAAATGGCAAACGAAGGTGGGGGAAAATACAACAGCAAAAATGGCGATAGAAATCGTGATACAATCACGTCTAGACTTTTACGAGTTGCGCCTACCAAAAAGCAACAAAAAAACACGAGAAACAACAAACTTGAACAACAAATACAAACACACTCAGGCAGAGATACACAGAGAGACAGGGAGAGAGAGAGAGAGAGAGAGGAGAACAAGAACTGCAGCCAGCGCCTGTCCCTGGACGTGGACTCTCTTTTTGGTTGGCAGGTCAAACGGGCAACGTCAAAAAGCCGCAACGACGCACCTCAAACCGGCAACAACTTTTGGCCATGGACTTGGACTTGGAGCTGCAGAGTCTTGGATTTGAAAAGTTAGAAACTTGCAGATACGCCGCCAGCAACAGAAGCAGCGGCAGCAGCGGCAGAAGAGGAATGAGTTCTGTGAGAGGCAGGCGAGTGGCAGGCAACGAACGAACGTCTGCGGCTAATTACAGGCTGCCACAACAGCAACAGCGGCAACAACAACAACAACAACAACAACAGAAACAGAAACAACAAGCCCCCGAGAAATGATATATACAAGCGACTGCTGCTTTATTTGCATTTGTAGCAGGGGACCCAGAAGGTGGGATGGGGCACAAACAAGAAGCTAACCCACCAGGCAGTAGAACTCTCACCAACATTTCAGCAATTCCACAGCCTCAATGTGGTTTTCATTTCTTAAAAGATCTATTAATAGAACAATTAACAAAGCAGCAAAAACGCAACCATTAAAACGTCCAACAAAACCCTCAACAAACCCCACTGCAAATCTCATCAGCAGAGCAATTTGCTGCTGCAATCATTGCACCAAGATCTATCAATAAAATCAGCAACAAGACCCCAAACAAAATCTCCAACAAACCCCCTGCAAAACCCACAACAAATCTCATCTGTGGCGCAAACCTTTCACATGGCTTTGCTCCTGCATGTATAATATATGACGATTATTTCTTAGATTTCTTCGGTTTTTCTTGGTTCCTTGAATCGGAAGACCTGACGGAGCTCCTTGCCCCATGGCAGCACAGCGAGCGCTGCTGCAAAATTTGTTAATTTCCCACACAAATTTTGGGACTGGGACTCGAAAGCAAAAGTGAAAAATGTTATATTGATTGAGTTTTTTGGCCAGCCCCAAAATGGCTGGGACCATTCGCATTCATCTAAGGAGGGAAAACATTTCATCCTCTTGCGCATTTTAATCACGCTTAATGATTTCTGCTGCCGTAGAGACGGGAGACTGCAAAGACCCTTCGACACGACCCTTTCTGTCCTTAGACTGATTCTCATTCTCATCATCATCATCATCATATCAGGCTCAGGTTCAGGCTCAGGCTCAGGCTCATGCTCATGTCTTGGGCTGCGTTCGTCGATCAATTTTGGTACGTAGGTGGTTAACACCAGCACAGATACAGATACAGATACAAATGCAGATGCAGATACAGATACACAGAGAGCGAGAGAGAGCGAGCGAGAGCGATCGTTTCGTTACAGTTTCCAATCCTCAAAACTCTCCTTTGGGCCTGCTTTGTTCTTTTGCCGCATTTTTGATTTGGTTTTTTCGGCCACTCAAAATAGTAGTCGCACCCCTCTGCACCCCTCTGCACCGCTCTACACACTTTGCCCCTGTGTTCCTTTTCTTTTTTTACGGTCTTTTGTGTGTGTCTGACTCTGACTCCGACTCTGACGCTGACTGTGAACTCCAGCTCTGCAGCCTCAGCTTCAACTTCAACTTCAACTTCGACACTTTAACGGCTTATGCGGCGAAGTGGCTCTTTGTGTTGGTTAATTATGCGCCGGCCCAAAGTGGCGCCACAGAATGCCCCGCTGAATGGGCAGCAGTGCCCTGCCTCAGCCGTGGCCTGCCTCACTTAGGGCCAGACCAGAAATGTGTTTTATTAATTTCCTTTCGGCTTGCATTAATCGATTTTCACTCACAGCACCCCGCCCCCACCCACACAGGGGCCGGGATGCGCGGGGAGGGGCAGGGGTAGCTGGCTGCAACCGAAATCAATTATAATTAAATCGAATACCGGGTCGGATATTTCCACTCCGATTTTCACACGACATGAATGGAAAGTGGAAGGAAAGGCAAGAGCTTAAAGCAGAAGGGAATCTCTGCAGCTTCTTGCCTTTAGTTTTATTTGCAGGTTGCAGGAGCTGCAGCAGATTCAGAGCCCATTCCCACGAATGGCAGCCCTTTCCAATTCGAGGAATGAACTGCACTGCACCTGTAGACAGATCTCAGAGCTCAAAGCTTCATCATTTATTTTCCACAACTCGATCTTTGTTTTGTTTATTTGATGTTAGCCATACACATCCTTGAGCAGCAGCAGCAGCAGCAGCAGCAGCAGCGACTGGCAGTGCCCAGTGCCCAGTGATATATGTAGCTGAAAATTCCGAGTATTTTTTTGGAGCAACAGAGAGTGCGCCGCTCCAGCCCCTTTTTGTATTTTATGCTCGGCCCAGTCGCCTGGGTCACAAGACGCATAATTATGGGTTAGCGGACGCAGTACGAGAAACACAGTAAAAAAGCAGAGAGACAAAACGAAACGAAACGAAGCGAAGCGAAGAAATCATTTATATGAAAGATGAGCAGCAGCGAGGTTGCGAAAGGAGTTAAAGAAAAAGGTGCAGCAGCAAAGAAGCAGCTCCTAAATGTTAATGTTGCTCTGGGGGTCAATGATGAATGATTTGTAGACAGTTTCTCGGGCCCAGAACCCAGACATCAAGTCGAGGAGGAGGAAGCCTCCGTCTCAGCCTATGTCTGTGGCTGTCGCTGTGGCTCCTTCTCAGTCACCGTCTCGACCGCATGACAAACAGGTGTCAAAAGGAAGCCTAGGGCCAGGCCAGGCCAGGCCAGGCCAGGACTCAGAGACTCAATCGCAGACGCAAACGCAGACGCAGACTCCTGCCCCGTCTGTAGGGGCTGCAAAAACATTTATTAGATTTTCGTCAGTGTTTGGGCGTTGACCGAAATTGGAGCAAGCAAACCCCGTGTGTGCGCACGGAGAGTTCAATTAATTTCATTACAAAATTGTTTCTTGGTGCAGCAAACTGACAATTTGTCATAGAAATTGTTACGAGTCCTGCCACCGCCACCGTCACTGCCACTGCCACTGCCACTGCTCCTCTCTGTGGCCTCTCCTCTTTGCTGCTCTCGTTTCTGGCTAATTAAACGCAGCAGGACAGCAGACATTCGAGGCATTTTAAGGCCGAAAGGGACTGCCGAAAAGTTCCGGGAGTGATAAATGGATTCGTCCTATGAATGAATGAACCGAACTGCCCCGACCTGTCCGACCTGTCCGACCTGTCCGACTGCCACTTGAAGGTGTAATTAGTGCAATTGCTGAATGAATTTTTGGCCCCGGTTGCCCCGGTTTTTTTTTGCCCGTGCGATTCCTGGAACTGCACCCGAATTCCGGGGCGAGAGAGCTAATGAGTTCTCTCTCCGTGGCACTCCGGCGGCAAAGCGGCATAGCGGCATGTCGGCATATCGGCATGGGTCAAGGCAGGAGCACCTGCAGCGCCTAGCACAGAGAGTGGCCAAGTTGAACTACATAGTTGATGCACCATGCGGCATGGTGCAGCATGGTGCACCGCCCATGCACCGCCGACCGACAGCTGCCGAATTTTGGCAACGGTTTCAGCGGGCTGATTGTGCCTAATGATGTCAAATCTATGCCAAAAGGATAATTATGGCCGGCACAGGACTCTGGCCTAACAACAGGGCCGAGCAGGGAGCAGGCTCTTTTGAGTTTGCCAAATGACTCTAGGCTCTCATTTAGGCCCAATATTCTCTACCCCTCTACCGAAGCTATCTTTAGGCAGCTTATGGCCTTTCCAAGGTCTCCCCCTTATCATTCTGGGACTACCTATTTCATGGCATTAATGAACCCCCCGCATTTCGCGTCTTTCTGTTCCAGTTTGCCTCTTTTTTCTGGAAAAACACTGCACAGATAATCTCTCTTGAGAGAGCTGCCTGACGCCTTTTAGCCCAAACAATTTAATTAGTTTTGCGTTATTATTATGCATTAAAAATGTTTATCGCGTGGTTAAACAAACGATTTTTCACAACAAGATTTCGCTTGGCCTTTCTCTGGCTTTTTGTGTGGGTAGCACTCGAGCAGCAGGGCGGCAGGAGGGGCAGCTAGAGAAGCGGTGGAAGAGGAGAGCGATAGCTCGAGCAGCGCCCAGATCTTTTTAACCCTTAGTGATGCTTGTGTTCATGGAGTGCCGCTTGGCACTAAGCTACACTGGGAGAGAGAGGGCGAGCACTTTTTGCATTGAAAATATTGCCTGCATTTTCTGCAAATTTAATTTGTTGTTTATTTGCTTAATATTCCCGGACAACCTGCCTAACTTGCGTCGCTCTTTCTACGGCCCTACGGCACCGCTCGAGGGTTAAGCTGCGTTTCCACAGCAAGCGGTGGAGGGGGAGGGGGGTGTGCTGCAATTGGGGCTCCGCGATAAAACGTTGGCGTGGCGGCCATTGAAGGCGTTTAGGCACAGAACCAAAGCAAATGCCAAAGCAAAAGCCAAACACAAAACCGAAGCCAAAAAAGAGCAGACACAAAATAATTCACAAATTATGCGAATAAAATTTTTAATAATTCTCATGGCAACGTTAAATAAATGAGCGCAAAAGAAAGAAGAAGGAAGGCAAATGCAGGCACACAGGTCTGGCCGGGCCGGTGCCGGTGCCGTGCCGGGCCTGGGCCTCAGTGGATGCAGCCACAGTGCTAGAGTCTCCTTGTCTCTGTGGCCAAAAAGTGGGTTGGCACAAAATCTTCAACGCGTCGGTATCTGAGGCCCGTGGGCAAACGGAGGAGCGAGAGACAGAGACAGCGACTCGGGGCTGCAGCTAAACAAAAGTCAAAGTCGTCAAGTCGACGAGGTTAAAGATGCAGATGCCGGGAATTGAGGATTGTGGATTGTGGATTGGGGCAGGTGAGACCCCCAGAAGGCAGGCAGCCCTGGCTGCTTCGCTCATAATGCAGTGCACACTCCCCCCCTCAGCCACCACCCGTTTCGGTCTGCATCTCTCCTCGCCTTTTGCGACTTGGACAAGCTTTCGGTTTTCGAGAGCGTTGCGAAAATGTTTTTGGCTTTTATAAGTATTCTTCTCTCCTTTTTTTTTGGCTTCTTTTCTTTGGCATATTTTTCTTTGCTTTCTGTCGGCATTTTTCGTTTTGAAGTTGCTCTTTTTGTTGCTGTTGCTGTTGTTTTTTGGGGTACGTTTCTCGTTTCATATTTGACTTTCGCAGCATCACGAAAATGTAGCATGGCCAATGGGGCATGCCGCTTTTGACATGGAAATTTCACTCGGCCAAGTTACACAAAACGTGGAAATTGCCGTAAACAATGAAAACAACAAAAAGCGAGCCACAAAAACGTGCACAAAAAATATCATTTGTCCATTCATTAATGGATCGTTTGGCACTCTCGCGTAATTATTACATTTCGATTTTATTTTATTTTTTTTCAGTTCTGTTTGTGGCTCAACTAGGCCCAAGTCACGCCCACTTTTCGCCCCAATATGTGTGTGTGTGTGTATCTGCATAATTGCGGCGGCTGCTAATGAGTGAGCGGCAAAGCTCTGAGGAAAAAGTGCCAGTCCAAGGGCTTGGGCCAGCCACAAGCAGGGCCATCATGCACAGCTTGGAGATTGGAGATTGGAGCTGCTCGCAGCTCCATCCATCCCATCCATCCATGGGTACATGATCATTTCTGTTGGTTCTGTTTCACAAATCGACATGCAAATGACTAAGGAAGGACGGCTGCGTCTGCGGTGGTTTTCAGGCTGCCAATTAATTAGTTGAACGCTAATGAAAATCAATTTGCGCCCCACTCTGCTCGTTGCAGGTGATTAGCCATGCCATAGGGGCGGCAGGGGGCATCGCTCTAGCAATCCGAGCAGCTGTCAATCATCTTTGGCCTCTGCTCTGATTTCAGTTTGTAGTCGGACAGGGACAGGGACAGGGATAAGACACACGGACATGGCCACGTGCACATGGATTTGCTTGTTTGTCACAACAACTCGACCGTTCGCTCGCTCTCTCTCTCTCTCTCTCTCCGTTTTAATTAGCTGCTGTGACATTTTTATGAGCTGACAAAACGAGGTAGATCCATCCCAGTCGTCGTTCGCCCCATCCCCATCCCCTCCCCCGATTCGCTGTGTGTGTGTGTGTGTGTGTGTGTGTTTTGGGCCCAGTTTGCTGACAGCGCAATAAAAACTAATTGAGTGGCAGTCAAAGGCGATTGCTGCCTTGCACCACGCACACACACCACACCACGCCACCCCTTGCAACCTCCTGCCCCTCTTTCCTATTCTTTTTTTGAAATCACCAACTCCCCTTTGTTGTTTCGTTGTGTCGCTTGCCATACGCTGCCCAAAGGGTAATGCGCTTTCTGGACTCCACATGGCAAAGACTCCCTATGTTCAAAGAAACCAAAATGTTCTTGCCAAGTGTTCATTTGTTGCTGACAATGTATCAAAATGTAATGTAAGAAATGCATTGCCTCAAATTTGCATCGGAGAGCAGCCATACAATCATTTATTATTATATATTATTTGTTTCATCACTTGTAGGATTCAATGCAGCCAAATAGAAGCCATAGAATTTGCCCCGAGTGTATCTGCTACTTCGACTGTCGCCCGTGTCGTTGTGTGTGCCCCTTGCTGTGGCTTTCTCTGTTTGTTTATTGCACTTTGGCGGTTGTGTTGCGTCTCTTAAACACCGGCCTACCACCACGCACAAACCACCCAATCGAGCCCCAACCCCAGTCAGCACACAGTACACCCACGCACCACCCACTCTTTAAGCCCCTCACTCTCGCTCTCTCTCGCTCACTCTCGCTCTCTCTCACTCTCTGTGTGTGGCTCTACTCTTTCCCTGTTGTTGTCAACGGCACAGGCCACGCCTTTTTTGCGTTAATTTCAATCGAGAGACGAGGCCTGTGGGAGGGTGTGGGAAATGTTTGTGTGCCCGGGCCCTTGCACCGTGCCGTACCGTACCGTAGCGTACCATCCATCCATTCATCTATCGCTGTACTATCTATCCAAATAGATCCTTGCCTTCCACCTCCACCCGGCACCCCCCTCTGTGACCTCTTCGCTTTTTATTTTGTCATTGTCATCGCCAGTGTTTCCTCTTTATTTCGTTTGTGTTTCTTTTTCTGTGTTTTTTATTTCTTTATTTGATTTTTTTATTTCCCTTTTTCTGCCCACACTCCCTCCCCCCTTCGTTTCGTTTGTTGAAGCGTTTTCCAGCTTGTTGTTGTCGTTGTTTTTGCTTTCCCTTCATTTTTATTGAAACTTCATTAAATGTTGCCTTTTGTTGTTTTCCATGTTGAAAGTTGTCATAAAAACAGAGACGACAGACTGAAGGGCGGCGCAAAGGAAGGATAAAACAAAAAAAAGTGAAATTTCCATGGAACAGCCACACCCCCAGTCGAGGGTACACACGGCGTGTGCGTTATATTTGTTTAAATGCTTTTTGCAAGCAATTAAATGGCTTAAAAAGTTGAAGGGTTTTTTGGTGGAAAATTGTTGAGAAATGATCGCTGGAGAAAGCGCATTAAAACAGGTAACAAATGCTCGACTAATCATTAGTTATTTTTAATTTATTTACCCCACAAAAACATAACCAAATGGCAATATTATTTTACGTGTAAGCTGTAAATGTGAAACGAAAATGAAACAATTTGCACAACATCTCCCCTTCACTGGCTGGCAGTCCAATCCCATTCGGAATTAGCCGAACAAACCCATAAAAAATACAAGAGAGATACGTTTCTGGTGTTGCTGCTGCTGCTGCAACTCGGCGAACTTTTTCACATTTTAGCATTTTAATGCCGCTGCCAGATCGTATGACAAGATAATGCCCAAGATATATGCGCCTTGTCAGACACACAGCAACACACAGGCGCACATACAGCCACATACTGGGTATTTCAGTAAAGGAAAATGGAAGGAAGGCAGGCGGCAGGCAGGCAGGCAGGCAGACAGAGAGGGGCAGAGAGAAAACAGACAGAGAAATACAAGAAAAAAAAAAATAAAATTTATTAATTCACAATAATAAATTGTTTTGTGTCTCTCGCTTTTCGATTTGTATCGAACGATAATTACAGGTTGCGCTGCACAGAAGAAAAATGTATCCCAGCGTCTCTCTTCTTCTCCTTTTCTCCTGCCCGTTTGTATCAGCATCTATACCTGTGTGTGTGTGTGTGTTTTTTTTATGGTCTGGCCTGGCACTTTTGCCGACTTTTTGTGTAATTAATTGTGTAGACGCGCCAAAAACAAAACAAAAAAAGAAACACAAAAACATAAAAGGAGAAAAGCAGAAATTGTACAAGCCACAAAACTATTTGCAGCCTGGCGACTGGGAACGGGTTTGGACCTGGCCGAAAAAGCTCTTGACCAGAGCTCCGGCTGCGACTGTCTCTGCGGCTGTGGAACTGTTAATTTCCATTAGTTTTCCCTGACACATTTGCAGCTACCGTTTGGGCAAATGATACCTGAATTTTGGTTGGAAAAGAACGAAAAATATACAACAAATAGATGCAAAATATACACCAAATATGCACAAATGCAAATCCGAAAACCTGGCTAATTAATCGCTCAATTGAGTCGGCATTCAGCTGTAATCGATGGCAGTTATTACAACTCGGTCGGACAGCACAGCACAGAGAGACGGACATGCAGCCGGAGGATTCATTGGCTCTCTGTATAATTATAGGCAATTATGCAATTAAATTTGAATGCGGCAAATGCTCAATCTCGGCCAGTCCAGTCCAGGCCATTCCAGGCCATTCCATTCCATTTCATTTAAGCCATTCATTCCATGGCGCCATCAATAAAATCAGAAGTGTCAAAAGAGCCAGAGAAAGAGAGAGCGAGACAGATGGTATGGAGTGGAGCGGCAGTGGCAGACGGCAACGAGGTGCCATCGGTAGCTCTTTTGGGGGCATGCATTTAGTCTAATTATGATAATTTTCACCCAGAACGCCTCGAGCCTGCAATCGATCAATTATCCAGAGAGCTGCCATCTCCATCTTCAACTCCTTTGGGGGCTGGGGCAGGGTCCCGCTCTCTGCTCTGGCTTAAACAATTTGCAAATTCGACATTTCGTCAACATGCTGTGGAACATCTCATCAAAACAATATAAAAATAATAAATAACAATAATTAAGTGCAATGAAGCCAGCAAAATACAACAGAATCAAGGCAGGCAACAGTCAGGCATCAGAGGCATCAAGAGGGAAACACATCAGGGCCCAATCAGGCGTCGGCATGTCGCACGCAGCATCCAGTGGAGTACTCACTGGACGCGGACTTGGACTTGGACTTGGACTCTCTCTCTCTCTCTCTCTCTCTCTGTCTTACTCTCTCTCTCTGTGTGGGTCTGCCGGGTCGCCGCATGTTGGCACCCTCTTCAGCTTAAACACAGGTTTTGGGCTACGCAGCATCCACCATCCACCATCCAGCCATACCATTCCAACAAACAGCAGAAGCAACAGTTGCTCCAGAGGCAGCAACACCCTCTACAAGCCACGGACGTAGATGGAGACGCAGACGTGAAGGAGAGTGTGTAATCAAGGTAGGTAGTCATTATATGGTAAGTTGGGGCCTCACCCTGGAATTTATGTATGATATTGTGCAATATGTTGGCGTTGATTGCGCAGCGCGCCCCCTTTCACCCGCCCGCCATACAGATTTCACCTTGATAACTCTATTAAAGTACAATCCGAAAGTCGTAAAACAGAAATCCCAAAATTAAAACTCCCCCAAGACAAGGCAACTTTTAATAGATTTCTCAAAAGAAATTGGTACTAACAAGCGACTGATCTATGAGCGATTTGCTTGTTGATTCAAAGTGTATTTTAGCTGCTGAGAACTTAGAGATTCATCAAGAAGAATGTTGCATCTTTGCTGGATAATATCAGGCAATGATAATCACTCAAGAGTTCTTCTGATATTTGCCTACAAGTTCTTCTGATATTTCTCATTCATATCTGGGGGATCTGCACTGGCTTTACAGATCAATTGGAACCTCCCCTGAGCCGGGCACGTCATCAACACCGAAACACTGCAGATCGACAGGCAGATCAGAGATCGATTCGCATCGAAGATCGATTGTGGCATGGAGCATGCGGCATGCTCATGACTGGTCATGGCTGTTGCACTTTGCAGGATGCGTGAGGCTTAATTTGTTTAGTAATTATTGTTATTAAATGGGCTGGCTCTCGGTCTGGGGGCTCTGAGTCTTCGGCACTTGCCGAAAACTGCCAAGAGAAGCGTTGAGTGATATCAATAAATTTGCTGATTGATTTGCTTCGGGGCAGCCGTTGCTCCTCCTGTCCCGCTGGGCCTCGATCGATCTCTCTGTGCTTCTTCCTGTGCTGCCTTCTGCGCCTCTCTCTCTCTCTCTCTCTCTCTCTCTCTTTGACTTAGACACTTAACCGCTACCGTGTGTCAGGATAAGCAGCTTTGGCAGCGCCTAGCGTGCTTTTTCCTGTCGCCGCGGGGCATCGCGACTGTGGCAGGGAGGGAGAGGGGGAGGCCGCACGGGGCACGCAAAGTGAGAGGATAGGGGTTCTGTGTCTGCTGCTGCTGCTGCTGTTGCTTTTTATGTTGTCTCGAACGGAGCTCTCGGACGTCTACGACCCACTTCAAAGTGATTTACGATTCTGTGCCACGCCCTCTCCTAGCAATTTGGAGGAATGAACTTGGACTCCTCGAACCGCTACAGAGAGGAGAGAACTCCCCCCTCGACGTTCCGCCCACCCCTTGGCGTTATTTTGACGCACAGAACTTGTACTTTTACCCCCACAAAACCAAAAACCAAACCAAACCAAAGCAAAACTCAAACTCAAACCCAAACCCCATCAAGAACGATGAGGAAACAACCAGCAAACAACCGAAGCAACAACGATGGATGGACACACAACATAAAACAGCACAGCACAACACAACACACATTTACATTCACATCGCATTCATGAGGCAAGGGGTTCCTCTGTCCTCTGTCCTCTCCCCTCCCCGTTGGATTTGTTGGGAATCGTATTTTGATATCCGTAAAATAGCCACCGGGAGTAGTTTCTGGTAGTTCCTGCGGCTTTCTGGGGTCACTTTAATGTCCTCCAATACGTTTGCAATGAAAGAAGTCAACCACCAAATAAATAGTCGGAAAATAAAGCAGGAAGCACACTACCCTCCCCCCTGCCCACCCCGCCCACCGACCTACTCACTAATGGAGTAATTTAAGTAAGAGTTTTCTCCTCCCCACTTCAGTGGCGACTGCATTCGTCACTTAGTTCTCTCTTTTTAGTGAATTATTCGAAATTTATGCCAGAGAATGAACAAAATCATCAACACTTTAAGACAAAATTCAGAAAAGTTTTTAAGGAAAAAGGAAAAACTCTAATATCCTCCTATTTTCCTCGGAATATTCGAATTTTCTCATTTGAAAAAATGTTCTTTAGGTTGCTTAACACAAAGTACTTACAAATGTTCCACTGGGCTTGCAGGACTCTCTCTACAAGTAGAAAATGTCCTCATGCTTAGTTATCAGAATTAAAAGAAATAAGCGCTATTTCATATTAATTACTCGGCCCTCAGCAGCGGGGAAATTCACAAAACTGGCATCCATAATTGACTGTAATGAGCACTTTCGTTGAGTTCCGTTTTCGCTTCAAACTTAAAAAACTAAAAATTGTAGAAATACATTGCAATGCCATTGTTGGCATTTTTTATGTTTTGTTTTTTTTTTTATTGTTATTTAATCGCTACAGCGAAATTGGTTGGACGCAGACGATGAGTCCGCATTGGCCAGGTACTTCGGTTTATGTTGAATATTAGAAAACAAAATGTGTCTGAAAATGTTGAACTCAAAAAAGAGTTGTTTGCCGAACGAATACCAGAAATAGAATGTGGCATTTTTTATATGTTTAATTTTTTTAATGAAACCCAACAGCTGGTTTAGTCTGTATCTATGCACTAAAAATGTGAGCAGACTGACTTTTAGGACTTTAAACGGGCCCCAGCAGCTGAAAGTTACATAAAGATATAGCGACCAAAAGGGGAAGTTGACATGATTTTTAGTGTTGCTTGAACTTTGACAAAGTACTAATAAAGTACTCTAAGAAGTTACCACTTTAAATACTAATTTTGCACCAATATTTGTGCTCTCTAAATTTTGAGTTCAAACTTATAAATGTTCTGCCGCTGAGTGACTGACGTGGCCATAGATCTGCACAATTTCTTGATATTAATTCAGGGACTTTCATAGATATTTATCCATTGGCCATAAATCACTCAATTGCGAGCAAACTTTTGGCAATTGGCTCTAATTGGCAGTGCGAGGGGCGGGAGGGGGCCTGGGCCTGTATTATATCATCGACCAGATGGGATCGTATGCTAATCGATTTGCGGGGCCCGCTAAACTCTGTAATTAAGTGAGCAGTTTTTAATTGAGACATATCAGCGGGGCGAGCGAGCCATCAACTAACTAAATGAAAACTCATTTGATGATGACTGCCGTCAAGGGAGGCGCCTCCCTCCCTCAATGCCTCCATGCCTCCCTGCCGACCGTTCCACTGCTCATTGGCGTCCCTGTCGTCGGCTGTCATTTTGTGGGTGTTGCAAAACAATTTAATTAAAAAGCGCAATAAAAAAACGCGCACAGCACAAAGAGACAGCGAAAAATGGGTGGCGGGGTTGGCAAAAGAAAACAAAGGAAAAAAAATCATTATCACAAAAAGTGCAATTAAAAATTTAATTTTTAATTAAATGCATAAAAGTCGCGACGGGACGACTTCTTGTGCTGCCTCTTCGCGCTGGCTCAAGTGCCCTTCCAGAGAGGTGTGTGGGCGTGGCCAGCAATTGGAGAGGGCTGAAGGAGTCGCAGGGTGAGGGGTAGCGCTACGGCGGGCTGTTGGGGTACCCTTAACGAAATTGCAAAATGGTTTAATTAAGCGAAAGCAAAGCGAAGCGAAGCCAAAAGTCTCGAATGGCAACGGCGGCGGCGGCGGCGGCGGCGGCGGCGGCGGAGGACAGTAAGAGTGTCATTATAATTGTTGACAGGCACAATGAACGAAAGTGCAAATCATCGCCAGGACCTGGGCCAAAGGACCAAAGTGCGGACCTACGTGCCCCATACCCTCCGCTCAGCCCTAGCCAGCGCACCCCCTTTTGGGGGCGCCCGCAAATCGAGCAACGGGCAACGCCCCAAAATGAAGTTGGAAAATTGCTAGTACCAGGCGCAGAGCGAGGGAACAAGTGGGGCAGAAGTAGAGAGAAAGAGAGAGTCAGAGAGGGAGGAGACGCAATGGATTGGAGAAAGAGATGGAGTTGGAGCTGGAGTTGGCGTTGGAGAATGACGACGACGACGACGACGATTTCGTGCAGTGCGTGCATTGAATTAATGAAATCGTAAATAAAGTCGTGCTCGAAGCCACAGTAAAACGGGAAGGCCACAGTAAACACTCGTGGGAAGCGTCCAAAGAAATGCGACAACTGAGACAGCAGAAGCTCAGTGAAATGAGAGCAAAGAACGGGGAATAAAAGATGCTCCGAAGTGGCAAGAAATCAAGAAATGCATTTCTATCTCTCGTTTACCATAGCCCGTGTTCACTGTAGCTGCACACACAGACACACAGATATATGGAGCTTTGTATCAAGTTGATGTGTGCCATCGCTGAGGGAGAGACAGCGGCAGTGGCAGCGGTGGAGGTAGAGGCAATCAGGGCCACTCAAAAAAGCCAACAATGCCGAGAGGTAACCACCCACAATATCTGTAGAAGGGGGCAGGAGAGAGAGAGAGAGAGCGAGAGAGACAGAGGTCTAGGAGACAGAGATGGCTAGCACAAAGCTGATTCGCCCGCACAAATCTCTGCAGCGAGATGTGAGTGCTTCGTCGACAGAGAAGGACCTTCAGGAGGGAGAGATGAGGCTTCAGGACTGATGAGCCAGCAGGTGGAGGGTGGGAGTTGGTTACACCACTGCAATCAGTCAGTCAGTCAGTCAGTCAGAGAGTGTTAGAGGGAGAGCAGCAGCTCCGGTAGCCTTATCAAGTTGGTCAGCTGATGAGCAGCGACCGCAACCTCTAGGCCATGACAAGGCAGGAAGTTAGTTGGCCTTGCCTTCGACTTTGTGGCACACCCCCCGAATGCCATGCTCCTTCATCTCCAGTTCCAGCTGCAGCTCTCCACCCTGCCACCACTGCCTAGACCTAGAGAAAGAGAGAGACCCGTCCTCCGTCCCCACTTTGACGCTTAATGTGTTGCATTTGTCCTGCAGCCATGTCGTGAGATATGCGCAGCAGACAATGTCTGCCCCGAAACCCTACAGAGACTACCAGTCCGAGTTCAAGTTCCAGTTCCAGTTTTGGGCGCTCCAATGCACTCAAAGAAAGCAAACAGAACTGGGGTCCAACCTTGGGCCTCTCCATGGAACTTTGGGGATTTATTTTGTCTAGGAACTATCTTAGATTTAGGGAACTATTTCCACAGAAGGCCGCTTGGTACTTCTGAATATTTTTCTCTACAATTTCCAGGGCACAAACCAAGAAAATTCGTTATATTTTTCATATTCTCTTCGCTGTTTCTCTGCCACTTTTGTGGCATTTTGTTGCATAGATTTTTCTTGCAGTGCATCGAGGTTTCCACGAGTGTCCCGCGGCCCAGTGGCTTGTGCCGGGCACACTTCCCTCCGTCCTCAGAGCCACCATCCGGCTGTGCGGGCTGCTGGCTGCCTTGCTGGCTGGCTGTTGTGGGCTTTTCAGCTTTTCTGTTTCTGTTGCTGTCGGGCGGTTACAGGGGGCTGGCATTTTTCGGCTGCTTGGGCGTTCTGTTTGCATAAGGCGTTGCGCGGCGGGGAGGAGCTGTGCCGGGGCAGAGGCGGGGCGTAGGGGTTGGGGGAGATCGGTGTGGATGCAGTGCGGCAGCTGCCAATCCGGGGTGTGGTTCAATTAGTTTACTTCCCCGCTGAAGCCCAAGCTGAAACTGAAACTGAAGCTGAAGCTGAAGCCCAGATGCAACAGTTCATTCCATCCATCAGCTGTGGGCGGCCCAAAGTGGCCTGCTTTGATTCGGAAACTTCCCCTAGGGGGCGGGCCGTCCCTACTAGTTCATAATTGAGTTGGGGATGGATCATTCGGTTGTGGCCCAGCTAGAGCTTCCACAAGGGATAATTTTTGGTGCAAATTGAGTCGTTGGTTCCTCTCTGCTGAAACGCAAACTAAAAGCTAATTTGTGGGCCACTTGAACTTGAAAAGTCTACTTTTAGGGGCCCATCCAGGCGATCCAACCCCGTCCATCCTTCACCCAAAGAGCGTTCACATTCCTGAATGGGCTAATGCCGTTTCTTACACCCAAAATGAATGTCAAAGAACTTGATGCGAGCGTGCGATAAGAGAGGAAAAACTGGAAATGGAAAACAATTTGTCATTTTGGAGAGCGCGTAGATTTTTCACAATCAGCCAGTCCAATTCCGAGAAACAACATTGGAGAACATTTAATTTAACATACAAAAAAATAAGAGAACAAAAAATGAGAAAAAGGAGCAACAAAATAGAGGAACAACTACTAGAGGCGAGGAGGGAGACGAAGGAAAAACTGCGCTGCCTTTTGAGCTCCTGTGTTTGGTTTTCCCTTTGACGCTCACTCACGCGAGGTAAGAGAGCGAGAGAGCATGCAAGGCAGCTAGAGAGGGTGAGAGAGAGAGAGAGGCAGAGGCAGAGCAGGCAGTCCTGTGGCGACGAAGAGCGGGATGACAGTAGACAACCATGCGCGTGCCAGGCAGCCTGCCATCCCGCTCGCACAGCGGCCATCGCTCTAATTATAGGTTAGGGCACACTCGGCCAAAGACAATGCTGCGATTGGCCGAGCGACGCTGGGTGCCTGCCGGCGGGGGGGACTGGCCGAAACTCTTTCTCGGGGCGCACACGGCTGCCAGTCGGTTTTTATGAATGAAACCCGAGCCCCGCAGCTGCCGCGCGGGCCCACGCTCGCTCGCACACACGCACACAGACACTCTCTCAAGCGCGCTCTCTCCACGTTCGAAGCCTCCATCCGTCATCAGCCGACGACGACGACGATGACGATGACGAAGAGTGCTCTGATCTCTCGGCGGTGCTGGTGGTGGTGGTGGTTCCACTCTCTATGGTCGTCCCGCTTGCTCTGCCTGTGAGCAGAGGGCGGCTAGCCATGGGTGCTGGCGCTGCCGCTGCTGTTGCTGTTGCTGTTGCTGCTGGCGCAGGCCAGCCAGCGCTTTGGCGGAATCGGAATTGGAATCTCTTTCGCTCTCTCTGGCCGTCACGGCCTTGGCTAGCGCGCTCCCGCTCGCTCTCTCTGTGTGGGACGCGCCCCTTGGCAGAGCGCTGCAGCAGCATGCTGCTTGGAGAGTGTGGCGACGTCGACATTTGGCCAAGCTTTTTGTTCGCGTGAAACAGTTGCAAGCCTTTGAACGATCAGCGACGACGGCGTTAACTTTGGCGCGGATACAGCAGATTTTTTTTTCGTTTGTTCAAGCAGGCGCCTGGCGGCTGCCTCCTGACACGTTGACGCCTCTCTGTCACCCGCTCCGCAAGCAAGCAGCAAGCAGCAGCAGCAACAGCAACAGCAGCAGCTTAAACCGAAAAACAAACAAACAAAAAACAAAGAAAAAAACAAACAAAAATACAAAAACAAACAACAAAGTTACCAACAAACAACAACAACAACAGAAGTGCGAGTGCATTGCAATCCATCCCAACATATCCGTATAAATTTTCTCTTTCGTCTCCTTTTTTTTGTTGTTCATTAAACCATAAATTGTACTTATTTTTTTGTTGTGACTAAAGTAAAACCGATAAACAGCAGGAGAGCAGACTCACTTCTCGCTCTCTCTCACACTCACTCTCACTCTCAGTCTCACACTGTCTCACTCCATCCTCTAAGTCTCAGTTCCGTAGCCGCTAGATATATTCAAATTGGCAGAACGTAGATCCAGTAGGCGGCTGTCAGTGCCAGTGACAAAGCCGCAGCCGTAGCCGGAACCCACAATCCGAATCAGAAACAGAATCAGAACCAGAGAGCGATAGCAGCAGCGACAGTAGCAGCGATAGCAGCGACAGGCCGACGGCCAAGTGAACATAAGCAAGAAATCAAAAGAAAAGCCAAAATAAACACACAAAAAACAATAAGAAGTACTTGAAAAATACACACAAAAAAAGATACTTGAATAGATACAGCTACAGTTACAGTTACAGTTACAGAAATAGAGCAACAGTAAAAAAAAGAGTGAAAAGTGAACTGGGGGAAAAGTGCCCAAGAAAAGTATCCGTCGGCAGACCATCTCGCAGATACTTTTCAGCCTTTTTGTTGCATATTTTTTGTTGATATTTCTCTGATATTTGTAAGCGACGTGCGTGTGCGTGTGCGTGTGCGAGTGTGTCCTGTGTCCTGTGTATGTGTGTCCTTCCACTCCATGTCCCTCTGTCTCTCCCTTCGCCCAGTGTGTGTCCAGCGATAACAATAGCACCAACAAAAACAACAACAACAGCAACGATACAGTTTTCCCATTGCGGAGGAAAAGCCAAGCAAAAATCACAGAGACAATCAGACAAAAAAGAGCTACAAGAAAAGACACCATCATTGTGCGCCTCAAACTGACAGCCCGAGAAGCAGCAGCAGGAGCAGGAGTAGGAGTCGGAGTAGGAGCCGTAGCAGCAGCAGCAGCCGCAGGAGAAGATACACCAGCAGCAGCAGCAGCAGGAGTAGCAGATACAGATACAGCAGCAGCAGCCGCAGCAGCAGCAACCGCAAAGATGCTCACGGACATGACGCCGACGGCCGGCCAGTTGTATGGCTCACAGATACCGGCCATGGGAATGAACATCAGCAACATTGCCACACACTTGCAGAAGCCACAAGTTAATCCGGTAAGCCGCACACACAAAAGATACAGTACAGAACCTTTAGATGCAATCGGAGAGGAGTGCAGCAGATACATTTGTGCATCTGTACATCTGTATCTGCTGCAGGGACAACTCGGACAATTACTCGGCTCCGACTCGAGTGTGTTTGTTGGTGGGGCAAAGTAGCCAAAGTAATCGCTTTAGCTACAATTGTTGGGCACATCGAGAATGAGATCTGACAGTTACAATTTTCAGATGCAGCTCTAAGTAGGTGATAGATAAATTAGCAGAAATTACTCACAGTATGTATATGTATGTAGCTACATTAAACATTACACAAAAGTATCTTATTTAGCACACAACTAACCCAAAGATACAAATTAGGTTGTGGAGAAAGTGCTGAACACAGACACTTGACAGTTCATTTGCTGGCATCGCATTACACACACACTTGAAACTGGCATTTGTCGGGCATTTGTACACATCTCTGAGATACATTTCCAGTGCAGACAACAACTTGAACTAGAGCAATCCTCTGCCAGCTGGCCGCAACATTTTCAACTGCATCTGCAAGGGTTACCCATAGGTATTATAACCCTGCAAACGATTACAACTTATGTGTTCTGCGGCGACAGAAAGCTGACAAATCTGGCAAATCAACCACTTACATGGCATTATCACGACAATAATCCGCGGGTTAAGCAAACAAGCGCTAGACGCCGCACCGTAGCGGATGCACAGATACACAGCCAGTACCAGTAGCTGCCACACACACACACACACACACACACACACACAACAATATTGTTTTGTTTTGTGCGACCCTCGGAATGTGAATCGGAATCGAAATCGTTCATCGAGTCTCAGCTGGGAGTCCTTTTGTCCGTTTGTCTCGTCGATGATTGAGCTGAAAGTACGAGCATCTAATGCTGGGCCAAAACGGTAGAGAATGCTCGCAAATCGATTAGATGCGGCTTGTTCAGTGTTCGGTGTGTTCAGTGTGCTCTGTGTTCTGTGTGCAAACGAATTTCACGCTCAGGCTTAGCAGCAGATACGCAGGCCACAGTCGGAGATACAGAGCCACAGACAGCAGATACTAGAGCCAGGTAAGCGCCGTCCTTCTCTCGCTCTATCTGCATTTAGGGCTGAAATCAATTATTCAGGCTCACTTGAGGTGTGAAGCTAACGATTGAATGATGCCCTGCCCTGGGATTATTTTTCGCAATCGCAATCACTGGATCGTATTACGAGTCCCCCTAGCTCTGACTCTGACTCTGACTCCGACTCGGGAACTGACTTTTCAACACATCATTTTCACATTCCCATTGTGGCGGTGGCGGTGGCGGTGGCTCTGGCTAATTGTTTCGATGGCCCATCGATGATGGCTCTTATCGAGAGCGGAAGCCCACACTTAAAGGCTAAACAGAGATGATCATAATGCTGCTGGCCTCGATCTGAATTCGCTCTTTGATGCGCGCCGCAAAAACTGAAACTGAAACTGAAACAGAGCTCCAACAGCAAAATTTCCTGCTTAATATTAATGATGATTGTGGAGGGCTCTGGCCAGTCGTTTGCCTGCTCTCGATTTTGGTTCAATTTTCAATTAGCGGCGCTTAGAGTTATGCCTCCGACTGTGTCCTTGATCAACTGGCAATTGCATGACACTTTTAATAGAGTTAGCAAAAATGCCAAGAAGAGATTGAGGCTAAGGCAATCTACAATTCTCGCATCCCTGCCCCTGCCTTGAGCTGCAAAACTGCAGACGCCACCACGCATTTGCGTGTGCCCATAAAATATGGTGCTCCAAACCGCAGAGGCCACAGAACCGCCTAACCGCAGAACATACCACTCACAGTTGGGTCTAAACGGGTCCAAGCTCTGGCCAACAGGCTCTGGCTCTGGCTCTGGCTCTGGCTTCACATCTGCATATTGATGGAGCTACCCCAGAGACAGGGAGCAAGAGAGGGAGAGCAAAACGTTTATTAAAATTAATACCACATCAATCATTTAACAAACGCGCCTGTCGGCCAAGTTCAAAGAGCTGCCACAAAGTTCGAGACTAGACTGCGGTCTATGAGGGATCTATGTAGCTGCGGCTGCGGCTGCGGCTGCGGCCCTGCTTAAGAAAGTTACACATGCGCATTGATTTTAATTAAAAGCGTTTAAAGACATCACAAAAAAGATACAACAGCAGCCACAGTCAGAGCTGAAGCTGAAGCTGAAGCTGAAGCTGAAGCAGCAGCAGCAGCAGAAGAAAGATGATAAATTACCGAGACAAACTGAAATTAACATTTGTGCCTGGAAACAAAAAGCCAAGAGATCCCAGCGAAGAGTGGTTGGGCGCGGGCAGGGTAAAAGCTTGAAGAGAAGATTATTGAAAGCCGCTGTTAAATTATTGAAAATCATGCAACGATCCCGTCCGTTTTTCCCATGAACATCTCACAGTTGTGTGGCAGTGTGGCAGCCTCATTTGCTCACTGTTCAGTGTGTGTTCGGTGTGTGCTGCTCGTCGGCATAATCAGCATAACAAAAGGAATTAAGCAATAAAATATTAATGAAAATACACTCACACACACACACACACACAACTGAGGCATGGGCACTGGGCACTGGGCAATGGGAGAGAAGATCGCCGCGTCATTGACTAATTTGTTTGTGGTTCTCGGGGCTTCTTTCTCCCATTTGCCGGCAATCGGCTGGCCCCCAGAAGAGACGAAGGCGCCAGGGCGTCGCTGAATAGCGCGAGAGAGAGGTAAAGAAATAAAGAGCTGGAGGACGGGGAGTGGCCAGCGGCCAGCGGTAGCCCTGACATGGGCTCAAACAAAAGGCAGCAGGCGCCCCATAGAAACAACACTGAAAGAAAAATATCGCCACAAGAATGCTGCATTATTTCGATGCAACTTTAAACTAGATACTGCCATGACTACCCAGAAAATTTCAATAAATTTCTATCCATCTTTGAGTATCTACAACTATCTTTTGGATATATCCTCCATCTGCTTGCATGCCCTTCTATTTCTCGCCGTGCACTTACCTCCTTCTACTGCTCGACATATTTACTTAATATGATTTGGCTTAATGAATGCGCCTTGCCTTTGTGCCGCCCCTCCCCCACCCTTTGTGGCACTCTTCTTCTTGCAGCAGTCGTCCCTCTGCCTCTGCCTCACTGCAGACAGCGAGCATTTTTCACCTTTGACAAAAGGCTGAGCCCAAAACGCAATTAACTTGCGTCATTTGGAAAATTAGTTGCCATGATGCTGCAAAAAAAATATACACAAGAGTCCATCGAGTGAGAGAGAAAAAGAGCGACAGAGAGAGAGAGAGAGAGAGAGAGCGGCGCAAGGTCGCTGCTGGCTGGCTGGCTGGCTGGCATCAAAAGCGCCGCTCGAAAAAGCATTTTTCAATTTGGTTTTTCCTATTTTTTGGTTGCATGTACATACATATTTCAATTACAAAGACCACGCACCAAAATACATTGTGTGCGGTGTAGTGCAGTGTAACTGACTTGCAGTTTCCAGCACGTAATTTAATAGGCCGTCGTCTGTCGGTCAGAACGTCAGTCAGTGTGTCATGTCAGTCAGCCTGTCTGTCCGACAGTGCGTAGACGCACTGCACCGCACGGCCTGGGAGCAATTTGGGGCCACAATTTGCATGCGAAAATGCGAAACCCTGACCAGAATTTCAAATTGCTGTCGCCAAATCAATAAACGAACTAAATAATTGATGGAAAATATGTATAGCTGAAGTGGTCCCTGGAATTTAAGGGAATGCGTAGCAATTGGGTAGAGAAATTTAGTTCTGAGAGGGAACGCATTAGGTTTAAGGTAAATAAGAAAAGGAACAAATTGGAAAAAGAAATGCTGCTGCCTGCTGCCTAACTGGGATTGCAACACGTGTTAACTGCCATTCAAGTGGCCTCCCATGATCAGCCCTACGCTCCCCTACACCCCCTATGCTCCCGCATGCCCCTTTGTAATGAACAATTTAAATGCCAAATAGAATTTATGCAAATTAATTGCTCTTTTAAAACGAGAATGTTGCTAAAAATGCAAATAATAATTGAAAATATGTGTGCAGGGCCTTTAAATATAAATAAAAATGTTGCCTGCTTTCGCTGGCATTTCGTATGCAGCTCTTCTAATGAATATGAATAGGAATTTGAATGCTGATTGACTTGGAGTTGGCTGAGTGAGTGAGTGAGTGAGCAGAGTGGACCGGCTGACTGGAGTGACTGAGTGACTGACAGAAGTGACTGACTACCGGCCAAGTGCATATTAGATGGCAGGGCAATTATCTGCAACAACAGCGGCAAATGCAAC
The DNA here is from genome assembly GCF_008121235.1 of Drosophila subobscura. Taxonomy (NCBI): domain Eukaryota; kingdom Metazoa; phylum Arthropoda; class Insecta; order Diptera; family Drosophilidae; genus Drosophila; species Drosophila subobscura. The sequence continues at coordinate 15,034,447 of NC_048530.1, read as the reverse complement.
ACCAGTCCAGCAGCAGCAACAGCAACAGCAACAACAACAATCAGTCATTTCGCTCTGAATGGTCTGAATGCGCTTCTAATGAGCGACCGAGGGGGAATCGAGCAACGTGTGCGCTTTACACCTTAAACTTTGAACAAAATATCTGTGTAGCTCTCTGTCTATGTATGTGTAGCTCTCTGTAGTGTGTGTGTGTGTGTGTGTGTGTGTAAGGGGTACCCTTAAGCCACAGCACCCCCGCCTGCTCCGGGCTCGCTCGTTCTATTATTCACGACTAATTTGAACTGACATCGAATACGCTGCAGGTGACAACCGCTGACAATCGGTAGGAGCCACAAGAGTGATAAGTCACGCCCCCCTCAACCCAGAACAAAGAGAGTATCGAGGGAAAATTTAACTAGCAATGAAAATAATCATGAGTGTCGTTGAATTAAAAACAATTTATAGAAGAATGAGTGCAGAAGAAACGCTACGAAACCTTTTCTTGTCTTAGGTGAGAGCCTGGGTGCAGGCTTTCCCTTTGACGCTTCAGTTGCGTGGCAATTTTCATCTGTCTGCTGGGCCAAGTGCAAAAGCGACGATTGCACAAGCGGCAAACGGGCAAACCGGCGGCTAACAGCAAACCATAACTCGTTATAAATTTTGTTGACACGAAGTCAAAGCGTTTTGAGGCAGCGTTGATTTGAATGCAAGTTCATGAGTTAATCAATTTTAATGCACCGGCAATGGCAGCAGCGGCAGGCACAGGGACAGGGGCAGGGGCAGGGGCAGGGGCTGGAGGCAAGCTCGAATCTGGGCACGTCTACACATCGAAACGAGCGATCGATGCCAGATCGATGCCAGCTCCTTCGCGTCGCGTCACGTCGCGTCTCCTCTCGCTGAAGCAATCGATCGATCCAGCCTCGCCTCGAACAGCCAACGAATTGTTTGATCGTGTTGTAAATTTCTGCCAGTAAATATTTTCAACTTGGTGACGGCAATGGCGATGGCGATGGCTATGGCTATGGCTATGGCGTTGGAGTCTGGTCGCTGCCTTATACGGTCTGCACCCCCCTGCCAGACTCCGTTCGCCAGTCTCCAAGCCAAGACATTATTTATTTATATGTATTTTTTATAAAGCCTTGTATAACTTGATAAAAAAAAACAGCAACAGCAACAAATGGGGAGGGGAGCACGGTGGGGAACAGGCACAAGATTGGGTTACGTTTAAAAGTTTTGTGCGCTTGCAGAATGAAATGATTTATGGTCTGAATTACAGATAATTGTGATAATCATACCGAAAAGGTTCGGGCGCAGTTCGCATTTGCAGATATTTCTTCGAGTTGTTGTCTGCGTGGTTGTTTCGTCTTTTTCTTTGGCCTGAAATCGATACAAGAATCGGAGCTAAAACAGAGCAGCGTGGCGGAGTAGGTGCGGGGGGGATGCGTGTCTAAAATGCATAAAAGATTTCATTGCTCGCAGCAAAAGGGTAGCCAGCGGCTCACCAGTTTTGGCCACATAAACGCGTGTGTTGGCGGTTTTGTGATCTACTTTGTTGCCTGAAAGGATAAAGGATATCCAGGGGATACAAGAACAAAACATGGCACATACTTTTGCCATTTTTACGCTTCTTTTTTAGGGGAATATCTGGAGTTGTTGACTTCTACATCTTCAGCCCCTTCCCCTTCTAGCTACTGTCAATGCTGAGTATCACTTAGTCCAGTTGCAAGTTCTTTTGTCTAAATAAAAACGATTTTTGCTAATTTCTGAACAACACAACAAAAATAACACAACGAAAAGCAACAAGAAAGGAGCCAACAAAAAGGGCAACGGCAACGGCAACGGCAACGGCAGAGTGAAACCAAATTATAGAGAACGAAGAGGCAGGGATGGCAGCAGGGCCAGCTCTGCAGCTCGGGGGGGATTTCGGCAGGATTTTCGGCTCAGAGGCAGAAAACTTAACAAGGCACAACAGAGCAGAGCAGGGAAGAGCAGGGCAGCGCAGGGCGAGGACTGTGTGCCACAGCGACAACAGCGACAACAGCGACAACAATGTGTGGCTGGCTGATGATGACGCTGATGACGGTGCCCATTGTGGCACAAATCTTTATGTATCCGTAAGAGATGCAGTTCAGTGTTGTTTTCGTTACGGCTATTTAGTGCTTGGAACTGGTACTCTGAACGGGAACTCTGAGGGGTATCTGGCACTCTCTGCCTCGGCTCATCTCTGGCTCAAGCGCCTTTGCCTTTGGTTTATTTGCTTAGGCGGCTTAAGCCTTAACAGCACTGCACAGTGCACTGCAGAGTGAAATTCTCTTATGGATTTATTTGTATTTTACTATCCCAGCAGCCCATATTTTGCCATCTTTCACCCTGGCGAGGCCACTCCGCCAGTCGCTCGCCCTGTTGGCTGTGCATTTTCAAGTCTTTTTATGTGGCCATATTTCTTGCAAGTGTTGAAGTGTGCCCCCCGTCCGACAAGAGTCGTACAAGTCCCAGGAATGGGACTGGAACTGCGACTGACAGTGGGCGCTGCGGCAGAGTGACAGGAAACGAGCGCCGAGCCGTAAAAACACTTCAACTTTTTCAACATTTCAACACATTTAATTGCAGCTAATGTTTATGCCCGCAAATACATATCTCAGCGAGTGATGTCAAAGGGCTTTCTTTTCACCTAGTCGACTCCCAAAGAAAGCTGATTTCTTGCCCTGATTTATGACCCTGTTTGTGGCTCAGATCCGCTTCCTGACACCTAGAATCAGAGGTCGGAATAATCGAAACTATTCCATTTAGTTCGGTGCAAAAGCAAAAGAAATCTGAGCAGCGTTATTGCGGGCTGTAAATATTGTGTTAAACATTAAATGAAGTCGTTAAAATCATTTAATGATGCACTCGTTAGTCACTCGCGTTGACAAGTGAAGCGATGCCTGTCTGCCGTCTGCCGTCTGCTGTCTGCCGTCTGCTGCCCCTGCTTCTTGGTCTCTCTGTTGAGGCAAGGCATGACTGCGGCAACCTGCAACGCCTACTCGCAGCGAATGCGACGGCGACGGCAACGGCGACGGCGTCGGCGGTTGTCAAAAGGAATTGAAAGGATGTTTGATGGCATGCTAAATTGACAAATGCATGCAAAACACTTTTCGGCTGCCGCATTTGCGCATTCCGCCTCATTATTCATGGCTAGTAAAAAGTCGCATGTTGCCAGCACACAGCACCCGAGATTCCTGTTGGTGTTGCGTGTAAGTTGCCATGCAATTGGAGCTCCACATGGACTCCCCTGCCACTGCCACTTGCTTCTTTTCGTACTGCCAGTTCTGCAGCAATTAGGGAGAGACCTTCGGGGCCACAGCAGGCACAGGGAGAGGATTCTCCCCTCATAATTAATCAACAAAAATCTATGCAGAAAATGTAGCTAAGAGTTGTGACATTATTTCTATGCAGCAGAAGGCACAACAAGTGCTGCCGCCTCTGCCACAGCCCCAACCCAACCTCAGCCTCTGCTCCAGCTCCAGCCCCTGCCCCATGCCACATGCCCCGTTCGCAACCTCCGTCAAAGTCAAATGGTTTTTGCTGGAGTCTAGTCATAAGGTCAAACTGTGGGCATTATCAACGCTGCAATGGCAAGCGGCAAACAACTTGCAACAACGCTGCAGCCACATAGTGCTGCAAGCGATTCGTGCTTAAAAGCGCGCGACACACACACACACACACACACACTCAGTGCAGATATGCAACATGGAAACATTGTTGCTCGTGGAGCGAGAGCGAGAGAGCCCCGCCAGCAACATGCTGTTGCGGCTGCGCCTGCGCTTGCTGCATGCCCCCGCCACAGCATGCCATGCCCACCGATGTCTGGTGCCTGCCTGCTTAAGATGTATCTGCTGTGATTACCACCAGGCGAGCGTGTACTTAAGCATTTTATATGCTTTTTTATGCCATCTTGCTGTCCTTGCTGCTTGCAACATGCCGGAGGAAGCTCTCTCTCTCTCTCTCTCTCTCTGCCTCGTCCTCTCCCTCTCTGGAGCTGCAGCTGAGGCAGAGGCTTTGGCTGATGCTGAGGCTGTGGCTGTGGCTGTTTGCTGTGCCATGGAGCTCCGAAATTGGGTTTATAACTTTGCGCCGAGGCGCGCGTTGAAATGGCGTTGATGATGTTCATGTTTCATGTTTGTGGCTTGATGAAGCGCAACGATTATCCCCGGCAACAACAGTCTCGTCTCTGCAAGAGACGCAAGACGCAAGCGGGGCAGCAACGGCAACACGGGCTGTAAAAATATGCCACAAATTGATTGATTTGCCACGGCACGAAGCTGAGCCAAGACCACGTTGTGGCCAACGCTGCAAACTCGTTTCAGTTTCAATTTCATTTTTAAAGGCATTTTTGCTGCCACAGCCGCGAGCCCCCCTCCTCCCCCATGCCCCTGCCACAGTCAACGCCAAAAGTGGGCGTTCTTGTTGCTGGCGTGCCAAAATCTATCTAAAAATTTAGAGGGGAGACAGGCAGCCAGCGAGTCAGCCAGCCAGCCAGCGACACGGCGACAAAATATGCAAAAACCCCACAAATGCAATTGAAACGCAACGAAAATTGTGCAACGCCTACTTGCCACAAAAGAGCCGGGCAGGCAGGCAATACACAGGCAACCTCCACAGCAACAGCAACAGCAACTGCAAGTCAAGTATTTATTTTTACATTGCCTGCGTCTTCGATCTGATTTTCATTGCGGAAACTGCCACACAACAATTTCCCAATTGAAATGTGTACGCGAAAATTGTTGCCGTTTGCAGTGGCAGTGGCAAATGCCGCGTTTGACAAATAAGTTGCATGCAAATAGCAACAATTGCCACTGCAGCCGCAACATTCAGCAGCAACAGCAGCAGCGGCAGCGGCAGCGGCAGCGGCACCAACATCAGCAATTTGTTTGCAATGAATTAAATTCCAGGGCCCACAGATTTACTCAATGGCAGCAGAGTTTTGCCGCTTCCATTGATGAAAATCTGCGGGCTCACCTTTGACCCCAAGAGTTGTTTGTCAGGGCAGCCTGACAGGCGGCAGCCCGGGGAGCCCGGGGAGTCCAGGGAGCCCAGAGACCTGCACAGTGGCAGCAAAATGTTTGATAAAAAGAAGCCCAAAAAATGTCCTGGCAAATGCAATTAGCTGGCAGACAGCAAATGAATTTTAGGGCACTACTCGAAAACGTTTATCAAAATCCAAATTGAAAACTCAACTCAAAACTTGCAGCAGCAGCAGCAGCAGCCTAAACGCGGTTCCCACATTCGTCAGACGAGACGAGGCTGTGAAAATAGCTGTCTGTCTCGCTGTCTGTCTGCCTGCCCTCTCGTGTGTCTAAGGGGAAAGCTGAGAAAATGGCCCCGAGGGCCAGCAAAAGTCAAACGCTGGAGCAGACCCTGGACCCGGGTACAGGCGAAACCCTCCTAAACGTTGTCTGACTGAAAATTGTGGGTAATTTTCGGGGTTACCTTCTCCCGGTTACATTAGCGTGTGTGCAGGTTGTAATTTTCTACTTTGCGCCTGGAAAAACCCCGAAAACCGAGACCCAAACAAGACCCCAAAGAAAGCGGGGAAATTGGGGGAAAATAACCTCACCATAACCGATGGATGGATGGATGGATGGTTAGATGGCTGACTGGTTGGTTGGCTGGTTGGGCATCCATTATGTTCCACTGCCAGGGGACGGATTCATAACTTGTTAACTGCTCGTAAAAGTATTGTTACAGATACTCCAAAATACTCGGCACTGTGTGTCCCATTTTCATGTTTCTTTTTTTCAATCGAACAAAACAAATCTCACACATCTACCCCTAATGATATAATGAGCTCTACAAACCGATCTAATCGGCACTGAAACTGGCAGTGGCACTGGGAGCTCCGTGGTGTTGTTGCGTTTTGTTAATTAGCCATTTAATGCCCAATAAAAAGAGGCAACAGCCACAATGGCAATGCCATTAAGCCGCAACTTCGCAGCTCCACAGTTGGCAGCAGCAGCAGCAGCAGCAGCAATCTGCATCGGAATCAGAATTGGTATCGCAGTCACAACACGGATTTTTGATTTATTGAGTCATTAAATAATAATCATAATTTTCTTGTTTAGCAGCTTTAAGCCACACAACAAAAACTATAAAAAGATTACACAAAACAAAAAAATAACCATAAAAAAAGGCAAAACCAAAAACGCCACAAAAAATGTTTTTGCTAATTTGTGTTGGATTTTGTTTGATTATGGAAATGCCTGGGCAAATATCATTTAAATAATTCTACAAATATTTGATTGATTATTATGTTCATTTTTAGCAACATTTTGGGCTGTACTTTTGGCTGGAAATGCTGGGAGAGGCAATTCTTTGAGTTGGTAATGCTTGAGTGATATTTAAAGTTGTCCCAGCAGCTATTACGGGTAACCTTGCACCTTGACTGTGTGGCGTTGCAGCTCCATTTCCATTAGCTGCCGCATCTATCTGCCTGACACCTTTGTGGCAGTGGCAAAGTCATTCATCAAACAGAATGCTGCAAGATCTCTGCACAGATCTCTTCACCTAAGCAGCGACACTACGAAATTAAAACATATAAAATACGCTAATCGATAGAGATAAAGGGGAACTAAAGGGGGGGCCACACTCCCCATCATCATTAATCAAAGTCAGCCCCAAAGGGGTTTTGGCCATCTTCGTTTTCTGCTGGAACACAGTGTCAACCCGTGCAGCGAGAGAGAGAGAGAGAGAGAGAGAGAGAGAGAGAAATGCCGCCGAATAAAGAAATCAATAAGTCAAATTGCCAGCCACGGATCGGGATCGGGATCGGAGGGAGTCCGAGTCCAAGTCCGAGTCCAAGTTGCGGGGCATTTTCATTATTTATTATTAAACGAATTGGTGCAACCTTAGCTGCCAAAGCAATTGGCTACCGGTCTTCTCCATGACTGCCATTCGCCATTCCCCCACAGTCCATTCCCATCACCATCTTCACAGTCAGTTCCATTCGAAATGAATATGCAAAAGAGCAGACAAACGGACAACCAGACAACAGACGGCAGTGAATAAATATAAAACACAACAAAAAGCACAGAAGAAAGAAACAACCGAAAGGGGGAAGGCCGAGTGAGGCCCAAAACCGGCAGCATTTCGGTGCTGCGGACCAGACAGCTGGACAAGCCCTCTTCACAGCGGGAGAAGCAGCAGCAGCAGCAGCAGCAACAGACCAGACCAGACCAGACACATCCCGGAGATGGCCATGGGGTTCGGAGCCCCCTAACTCCACCCCACCCCCGATGTCCCGCTCTTATTTAGCTAATTTAAATGAGCTGCAAACAAGCAGTTGGGCAGCCAGAATGCCGCCCAAAACGAATGCAGGAATACCCTAATGATGGGGGGTTAAGGCAACGAGGAACCCTAACAGGCAAAGAGTATCCAAGAGTGAATTGGAGTCAAAAACGAAATCGGCTGAAAGGAGATTTTATGGTTTTGCGTTTTGCAATTTATCAAGCAATTTTTTTGTTTTGGGAGAGAACAGCAGCAGCAGCAGCAGCAGCAACAAATTGATTTGCATATCCAATTATAAACACATTCCGCATGAAAGGAGCTGGCACAGAGCCCTCCCTCTACATGGCTGCTCGGCTCCTGGGCTATTGAGCTCCTTCTGCTCCTCCAAGTGCGCCTCCTGCTGCTGCTGCTGCTGCTCCTCCTACTCCTGCTCTTTGCTCTTTCTTCTGCCTGTCCGAGTCTTTTGTTCAACACAAATTGTCGCACTTTAGCAGCACAACAAATGAAATGAATTGTTCCCATGTCCCACAGCGCGAGATATTTACACTGTTTAACCGCAGGAGATGCGGTTGCCCACATTTATATGCCACTGGCACGAACCGCCAGTTTTGTGTTGTATCTATTTATTTAGCCATTTAAGCAGCTCTTTTGGGGGGCGCTTATTTGCTCCGCTAAATGGGTAGGGGATAATGCACTGGGCAGGGGGTCGGGCCTGGCCCAGTTAGATATCGGGCCGATCGTAGTCTAAACAAACAATGCCATGCCCCATGGAATGAAACAAATCTGATTGCACATTGTACAACCATTAATCGAGTCACGCCAGTCAGCAGTCAGCAGTCAGCAGAGTCATCCAGTCACACAGTCACCCAGCCAGCAGTCCACCAGAGAAATGTCTTTTAACATGATACAAATGCATTAGTTAGAGTCACAGTTTGATGGCCTTAGACAGAGATATAACCCAAAGGGGAGCACTTGTTTGTGGCGGCATAAATCGTGGATAAATTATAATTAAAATTCTCCCAAGAATTCCCTGTGCTCCTCTGCAAATCTTTGTTCAGAATATCTGCATGTAGCGCATTCAAATATTCAAAGCAATAACCCAAATCACATTCGAATCAGAGTCAAAATATCCCCCAGCAGTTGATGAGCTTCAGTCGGAAGTTTGGGCTGTTTTTCGCACTCCTCAGGGATTCATTTCAAAGATCTCTGCTCGGATTATCTACAATGTAAGGCATTCAATTTGGTAAAGATGTAAAGGTGTTTGGTCTGGGGGGGGGCTTTGGCTGGGGTTTGTGTATTCCCGGCACTTATTAAACACTCGTCACTTTTAATTAAAAGTCGCCGCCTGTTCCACTCTCTGGCGTTTGCCTGCAGCCCCGTCTTGCCCCCTCTTATTGGCCAGGCTGTTTCCTGGGCTGTTGTGGCTCTGCTGCTGCATGCCACTGCAATTTGCAATTACCACAAACACGCGGCACAGGCGCAGGCCCGCAGACCCGCAGACCCGCAGACCCGCAGCATGGAGCATGGGGCATGTGGCATGGCAAAAGTTTTGCAATTAGAACACTTTTCGCGTGGTTTTAATGATAACACATACAAGGGGGGTGCAGTGGGCACGAGGAGTGCTGCTGCTGCTGCTGCTATGTGCCACTGCAGTTTGGGGCGTGGCAGGAAACTAGCTTTTAAGTGTGTCTGCACTCGGGGCACCAGAGAGAGTTCGAGAGCGAGCGAAGAGAGTGTCGAGTGTGTGTGTGAGAGCGAAGGGAACATTTCGAGTGAAAAACGCTCGAAAGGATTTTCTATTTTCTATTCTCTATTTATATATTTGGTTTTTTTTGCATCAGAATTTGCAGGAATTTCTGCCGCAGTGGCACAAAGTTTCGGGGCATTTTTGGCCATTTGTTGTTTTAGGAGCAGTTGCCTGGCTTCGACCTGTGGCACAGTTTCAGAATCAAGTGCGCCCCGGCGGCTTGTGTTTACCCAAGAGAAAATGAGAAAGAAAAGGCAAAGAATAGATGAATAGAGAGCCAGGAGCCAGCTTTTGTGCTGGCCCATTGTCCTGCCAACGGATTCTGAGTGTGTCCTTTGTGTGTGTCCTGTGTTGTGGTTCGGTCAAGTGGTGACGCACAATGGACAGAGAGAGAGGCTTTGTGCGTGTCCCCGTCCCCGTCCCCGTCCCTGTTCCTGTTTTCGTGTTATGTTTGTCCAGGATCACACACTTGATGATCTCGCTCGCTCTCTGGTACCTCATTAGAGCGCAGATTTAGAGCAAAAATGCTCTCGCATTAAAGGATTTGCCGGGATCAACGGCGGACTTAGTGCCGCCAGTGTGCGACATCCTGCAGCGATAATCGTTGAGCGGATCAAAGAGCGCGCAAGAGAGAGAGAGAGAGAGAGAGAGAGGAAGGAAGAGTGAGCGATGCTTCCCCCCCTGATGGACCGCTAATTTGTTACAAAAATTGCACATTTGGCTGTCGGTTCCCAAGCGCGCCATGGGGTGGCTGTGCATCCGCATCCCTCTCTCCCTCTCTCGCACACAGTGTCTTTCTGTTGCTCTCTCTCTCTCCGCAGTACATCCATCATGGCCATTTGGCAGTTGCCTCCTCTTTCTGGTGCCATCCCTTGCCCTGCTCTGCCCTGCCCTGCCCTGCCTTTGCCTTCATTCATTGTCGTCGGCCTTGCCCTTTGACCTTGGTCTCCTACTGCGCCATTTCAGCGCATTTAGCGGCACTTAGTTCATCCATCTCACTCGCACTCTGCGGATCTCCCTCCCGCCACCAGTTTTCTAAACGGCCCAAAAGTACAGTTGAGAAAAAATCAGTTGCCATTTTGGTTTGTTTTAAGGCTAAGAAAATAAATGTAAATATTTTGCTGCTTAAACGATTGCACATTTATCGCTCCCCCCGCTCCGGTAATCGATAGCGTAATCGATGGCGTAACTTCTCTTGGTTATCGCTGTATTATTCAGGCGACAATATCAATCAATTGTCTGGCCATAAATATCAATATTCAATATCAAGTTGGCTTTCAATCAAACTCATTATGCTAATGAAGACACACAGCTGCACACGCCTACACACAGACACACACAGATACAGATACACCAGAGTCAGTCAGTCAGTCAGTTAGTCAGTCAGTCAGTCAGTCAAGCGGTTCCTCAATCGATCAGTTTGCTGAGTGAATCGTTGAGCGTTGACTCTCGCCTCGCCTCGCCTCGCCTCTTGACTAACTTGTCGGGGCTCTGTGGCTCTGGGGGTTTGCTCTCTCGCTGCTTAACCATCCAAGATTCCTCCCCTCATCATCATCATGCCATGATGTTGTTGATCGTCGAATGCCAATGCCTGACCATCGACATGAACATCGAGCATCGAGCATCGAGCACCGAGCACCGAGCTGGGGGACAGCTTGCGGCGACGTTTAAATTTGTTCATACTATAAACAAAATGAGCTGCAGATTCTATCTGTTCGTGTAAATATTTGTTAAAATTAAGCTTTCAACTGAAAAGTATCAAAAATTTTAATTTATTTCGTTTCATATCGAAGCGCTTCACTCTGGGCATTTCAGTTGCTCATTCATTTTGTCGTAGCTACGAGTGGAAGTGCACTTGGATCATTGATTGATCGCAGGCTGATCCCGCTGCTTGATAAGTCACGGGTAGTGTTGGGGCGCCCGTTGGCTGACAAACGATTAGGCTAATACTTGGTAATTTCACTTAATTTGATTTGCACTCTAAATGATCACCCTATGACTGATCATTAGAGATCAGCAGCAGCGCCAGCCAGCTGCCATAACTCTATGGGAAAACACAACAGAGACGAGCTGTGGCTGCTAATTTGTCAGCTAGATTGTCGGTGGGGATTGGAGAGATCTTCCAAGTGCACAACTGTTCGATGACATCATCGGTGTTGAGTTCAATGGAGGAGTTCCAGAACTGGCAGCAAGTGATTACCGATCAACGATCATCTTACCTCGACAGCTGATTGGCAGCAGCTCAATGAATTTGTATTTGGAGCCACAGATTTGGCTTTCAGTTGTTGTTTTCGCAGGGCATTCGGCATTCGTCTAGTTCGAGCTGGAATTAAAATTTTGCTTGCATTTTTAATGTAGCTTTTGTTGCTGTTGTTGTTGCCTGTGGCCAATGTTTTGTCTTTATTTCTGCTGTGTGGTTTTTCTTTATATTTCGTTTTTTTTTTGTTTTTTTTTTGTTTAGCCCGCAGACATGAGGCAGACATGCAAACCGGGCCCGGTGTCGGGGTAGGCCAGCACAACAACAAAAAACACACAATAAAAGAAAAACAACTACAGTGGAAACCAAAGAAAGAATAAAAACAGCAACAGCTACACAGGAACAACACCTTTGAGCACACACACACTCGAACACACACACTCGAACACACACACACACCCATAATTCAATTAATTTGATTTGATTTAATTGCCGCAATGAAAGCGGCTCATAAATTGCATAAATTAGCCACGAACTACTGAGTAATTACAGCAGTAATCGCACAGGTATGCATAAGCATACATATATGTATGAGTGCATGTAAATATCTTCATGCTAAATCCGCTATATGCACACGATCTGAAGTGCAGAGCAGTGTGCCCAGTTGGCGCGCAACTAAATGCAACTTTCGAGTGTTTTTTGGGCACACCATCCGCCGTGCCCGTGCTGTCCCTTTCCCCCTGCAGGCTAATGACGTTGCAAATGTGCGGTTCTTGTTGCCTGTCAGCGTTTATTTGTCTCCTGCCCCGGATACCGGATACCTGGTGCCTGTCCCCCTGCTCCCGGGCCCGGCGCCCTGTGCAATGTGCTGAAAGTTGTGCGAGTTTTATGAAGTTTTAAGCAGGCTCTAAGTGTAATGTGAGTTGAACACGTCATCAGAGGGGGGGAGCACAGAGAGAGAGAGTGAGAGAGAGGGTTAAATGTGTGAAATGGCAGTAGGGGCAGGCGCTAGCATTGCGCGTGGGGCAGGCAGCTTCTTGGGGATGCCCGCCAAAATTGTTACAGGAAGACGACACTCCCTGCTGCTGGGTGGCAACCCTCGAGAGCTCGTATTGCCTGCCCCCCAAACATAAGCAACCCCAATTATGGTCCTGAACTTAAACACCCAAACAGGAGCAGGCGCAGGCACAGGCACAGGCACTCAGCTAACTTCGGGCTCAAATTAATTGCAATCCGAGGCGCCCATTAAATGTGACCCCACCCCGCCGCAGCACAGCCACAGAGATTGTCATGTGGCTCTAATGAGCGGTCAGTTAATCATGGATATGCCAGTCGGCGTACGAGGGGGTGCAAGGGCTGGGGGCGTGAGTCCTTTGGCTGGATGCTGCGACTGATGATGCGCATCCGATGAAGGCCCAAAAGTGCTCAGCCAAATGAGCAGCAAAGTGCTCAGGGCACAGGCTCGTAAAATGAAAGCATTCCCGAAATTAAAAGTCACACATTAAAGACACATTTAATGCCATAATTGTCTCAGTTTCAGTTTCAGTTTCATTTTCAGTCTCAAGTCCACTAACTAATCAAGGGAAAAGTGTGCACCAAAAATATATTTATAGATCCTCCAGCACACCCCACAACCCCCCTCCTGCCACGGGCTCTCTCTCTCTCTCTGCCTCTGCCGTTTCCTTTTTTTGATTTTCTGTAAAATTTCTTAAAAATAATAATAAATAATACAAAAAAAAAAAGAAAGAGAACAGAAAAAGGCACCATCAGCCACGAAAGACTTTGCGCAGATAAGGAAGCGCAAAATAAAAAAAAATAATAAAAATTATGATGAAAAAGTCTGGCTGGGGCTTTCGGAAACTCCATTAATTTTTTGCTGTTGCTGTTGTCCGGCTACTTCATCCTCGATCTGGACTCTGGCCACTGGGATGTTGTTTTTTGGAGCGTCATTGTTAATGAGTTTTCGTGTATGGCTTACTTATGGGAACTCGAAGGTACGATACGCAGACCAGTTCCAAGGAACTCGGTCCTGCAAAAGTCCAAGACAAAGTCTCAGTCGCGGCCTCGACCATCAAACGGGGCAGGCCAGGAGTCCCGTCCAGTCCAGTCCAGAGCCTACTTAGACCACAGTTTTCGTCTCTGCTCCTGAGTGCGGCGCGGAGCTGGGGGGGGCTTCGTTTTTTAATAAACTTCTGGATACGCCGGTTCCAGCGAGGCTCCCTCTGCACAGTTCCCACGCTGCTTTTAATTTGTGAGCTCCAAACGGGGCACGGGCACGGTCACGGGTACTGGCTGCAGAATCAGAATCAAAGCCATTAGTTTACACTTTACATGCTAATGGAAGGATGAAGAGCAGAGTCTGCAGTGGCATCCTTCTGCAGAGTGGACTGTGGACTGTGGACTGTGCCTGGAGCCCTGCTTCGACTGCACGGACTGGCTTCCGAATGGTGTGCTGGAGAGTAAAACCGAAACCAATGAACTTTTTTTAATTGCCTATGAAAATTGTGTCTGCCGCTGCTCCTGGTCGCTCGATCTCTCTCGCTCTGTCTCTGGCAGCGTATTCGGGTAGCGCTCTCTTGCCGCGTCTCGTCTGCCACTGCCACAGCCACAGCCGCAGCCGCAGATCTTTCCTGCCTCTCCTGCTCCGTTGTCGTTTGCCGCAATTTAAAGTTTCTTTCGCCTCGCCTTTTGCCGTTTCATGTTTTATGTTTTATGCTGCGTGTTTGTTGTTTTATTTGCATTTTGGCGCCGGAGTTTTCGAGTTAAAAAACATTTTGAGTGCCGTTGCCGCTCAGCCGTTGATGAGGTGCTGCTGCCCCCAAACACTGTGCCACAAAGTTTTGCGGATTAGCCAAGACAGCAGCAGCCACACACACAAATTGGAATCGATATATGATGGACTGGGCACAGCTGCTGCCTGTCATCATCATCGATAGTTTGGCATTTATGGGGTGAAAGTTGTGCCTCGTGCTCTAAGCTTTTTGCCACAGGGAAATGGAAGACAAAAGTTGCCCAAGAGTTAGCTATAAATTGTTGAAAATTTGTGCAGCAATTTGTTGTAGCTCTTAACAACAATTCAGCAGCGAGTCCTCTCGATGCTCTCCTGCTAGCTCTTTCCCTTTTGCTGTTCCTCTTTGATTGGGCAACACTTGCAGTTGCCCCTCGGGTGGTCCATTCTTTTGGCTAATTAAAACAGTAAAATGACATTTTTGCTGCCCTGCAGTGCTGAGAGAGCGAGGTAAAGGCGCGAGCTAAACAAATTCGGTCAACGCAGCAGGTGCCTGTCCCAGGGAGCAGCGGCTGGGGGAGAGCGGCAATCGAGAGGCTGTGGCCCATTCCCAGCAGCTCCGAGGCATCTTTCCTCTGTGTGCAGCACACAGCGGGCGCTATCAGCAAATGGCGCTGCAGGTTGCAGCACCTTTTATCTACCTTAGCTCTCTCTCTCTCCCTCTCTCTCTTGCGCCCTCTCTCTGTCTCTTTCGCTCTCTACGGCACATCAATCGAAGGCGGTGTCATAATTTTCACAGCAGGTGTCGCTGCTAATGATTTACAATGAGGCAGTGGCCAGGGGCCAGGGGCAGGGGGCAGGGGTAGACAGTGTCAGAGTGCACTTTGTTGCATCTCTTGCCCATTCCCCTCCCCCGCTTTGACCCCACCCCCCTGGCTGCTGTGTCGGCAAACAACAATAAAAATGTGAAAAAATCGAAATTCGTTGTGGTAGGCGTCGTCGCTGTGTTGTTTGATGTTGCCCCTGTGCTGCTTGCTGCATGGGGCAGCTTCGAAAAACAATTCATTATTCATCAGCGCACACATTGAATATGGGTCTAGGGCCAGCTCTCCCCCCCGCCCGCTCTCCACGCTGCTGGCCTTTGTCCAGTGGGCAGGGGCGTTGCAGCGGCTAATTTGGCTGAGACTGCGGCCAGGGACTGGCGCCAGCGGCGCCCTCCCGCAGGCTGCATAAATGCCAAACAAATTGTTGACTTTTCCCAAACATTTACGAGTGTTTTGTGATCTGATTTGAAGGCGAATTGGGGCAGCGTGGTGGCAGGGGGGGGGGCACATTATGTTAACATTTATTTGGTGATACGATTGGCAGGGCATGCTGGCAATGGGGCAGCGTAGAGATTTCCCCTTGCCCAGCTGAATGTTTTTCCCCCAGTTTCCCACCCACCCATTCATATCCTCCACCCCGCTCCCAGTCTGGCTGCTTGCCGATCGATTAATCAAATCATTTTTGCATTTTAATTTGCTGCAACTTCAGCGACCAACTCACTGGCTGAATCGGACTCGGACGCGGACTCTTCGACTGCTGCCTCTTGCCCCCCGCTAACATTTTGTATAATTTTCATGCCACAGTGGCACACACACACACACACACACACACAGCGGCCATTACTCATACGCGCAGTTGCACGATGTTGAAATTGCTCCAATTAAGTGTGTGCCGCTGCCACAGAGGCCAAAGTAGTTCGGTGGCTCTCGACTTTTGGCTTTGACTGTCTGCTGCTTTGGCTTTGGCTTTGGCTGCTTCTGCTTCTGCTCCCGCTGCTGCACGACTCCAATGGGTGATGTCATTAGGCTGCCAAAGCACCTGTCTGGCGGGGGAAGAGAGACTGACTGGCTGCCTGGCTGCCTGCCTGGGCCAAAGTGGAATTGAAAATTGGCAAATTGAGAATCAACGGCAGCGACATAAACGTGCCACAGAGTCCAGCCTTAGCCCCAGCCCCTGCCCCAAACTGCAATGCGGAAACACACAAACCAAGGATGGGGTCTCTGGTCTGCTGCTGTGGGAGGATCGGGATCGGGAACGGGATCGGGGGTCGAGGCCGCTTGCAATTACTGCCCCAAAAGAGTAGCTTCCGCGGTGGCTCTGATCCCGATACCGAACCGATCACAGCCTGATTGCCGGTTGCCAGTGCAGTCTCCTCTCCCTCTCCCGCTCTCTCCCCCTCTCTCTGTCTATGCAGTGTTCCCGTTTTTGTTTTTGGGGGGCAGCCAACAAACGGTAAAAGCGCCAAACTAGACAACTGTAAAACTGCCGAGCGGGGCCAGCCAGCACCAAAACTATTAACTTAATTTTAGCGGACAAGCAGCCACACGACTGGGCGCTGGCGCTGGCGCTGCACTGAGCGAAAAAGGGGGACACCCAAAGTGCTCAGTTTAATTGGAGTATTTCGATCAGTGCATCCATCCATCGCCTGATTGGAACCACTTTTACCCCGGCAAGTGGCAAGTGGTTCAACTTGTTGTTGACAATTCTCGGGCTGCCATTTCTCAAGCAGCTGCCGTGCCGTGGCACGAAATGTGTTTGATGAGGATCAGAGACCACAGATTGCAGATCCTTTTGCGCTCTCTCTCTCTCTCTCTCTCTGTGTGTCTCTTTCTGGGACACACTTAAACGAAATCCTCGACCGTCGTCAATCAGGCAGAAATTAGCAGATAGAAGATGCTCGAGGATGAGGTCTGGGCATGGATTGGCTCTGAGTCCGGGACAAGTGTCGGGCGCAGTCGCTAGACAAAAAGCGGAATTGAAAATTAGTTTTGGGCCAAGGCTAAGTCAACGTTCAGGCTGCAGCCACAAAAGGAGCACAGAGTCCAGAGCCCAGAGCCCAGAGCCCAGCCTTTTAATGACTTCCTTTCGACGTTCCAGCGAGGGCGATTATAAGTGTCTGTCGGCTGCAGGAACTCTGCCAAGTCGCATCAGGAATACCCTTGGCAAGAAGCTGCAAATAATCTCAGCAGAGATAGTTCTCTGTCTGCTTGTTGCTGCCACTAGTCGTTGCAACTCTCTCTCTGCGTCAGTTCGTGGGACCGTAAAAATCCTCGACCGTTGGCGTTAAAAGCAAATTTCAGTTTTGATTTACGTGGCGAATTAATTTTGTGGCTTTGCTGTGTGCCCATCAGCAGCCACGTCCTGCTCCATCTTCGGGGCTCTCTCTTCTTGCTGGCGTCGGCGGCATTAGAAGACGCTCTCCCCCGCTCCCCCGCTCCTCCGCTCTCTTGTGTGTGCTTTTTGGTTCTTTGATTTTTAATTTCTGGCAGCAGGAAGCGAAATTGAGCATAACTAATTTTGTATTTGATCAATTTGCAGTTTCACGCGAAGCTCCACCCAAACGTAATTAAGAAATTTGACAACATTGCTCATCCTCACTCTCCCTCTCTCTCTTTCTCTCTGTTTTAGGATCATCCCAGCTTGAGGGGCACCCCACTGGCCATGCTGGCCGCACAGTGCAACAAGCTGTCCAACAAATCGCCGCCACCGCTCGCCGATGCGGCGGTGGGCAAGGGTTTCCATCCATGGAAGAAGAGTCCCAATTCCCCGGCTGCAGGCAGCAGTGGCAGCGGCTCCGGTGGGGGAGGAGGCGGAGGTGGAGGTGGCGGTGGCAGCAGCAGCGCCGGACAACACTCGCCCTGCGCCATTTCAGCGGCCAGCTCGTCCAGCTCCAGCGGCAGCGCCAGCGGACAATCCTCAAGAAGCCTCTCAGCCAGCGCCAGCACCATGGTGAACATAACAGCCAGGTAAGACCCGCAACGGCGCACAGTGGTCTCCAAAAAGAGAGAGAGAGACACAGATGGGTGGTGCTGGGTGATGGGTGGGAAATGGCGACCAGCAACCAGCAAGCATCCATCACTCGCATATCCTTTTGGCAGCCCGTGCTCTTACTTTTGGCGACCACTGTGACACTGTTCGGCCCCACACACACAGCTGGCTCTATACAACTCGCGAGTAAAATTCAGCATCTATCCTTACAGTCGCCCCTTGGCCTCGTCGTGTGCGGCGGTGAGCGGCTCGGCCTCCGCCTCCGTCTCCGCCTCGGCATCGGCGGCAGCTGCCGCGGCAGCGTCCGTGTCGGCATACGGCGGAGACTTGTACTTCCCGAACACGGGCAGCTCAACGGCGGGCATGGTGGCGGACAATCATCACATGCACCAGGGCCTGCTGGGCAAGGTGGAGGGGGCGGCATTCGGGTCCGTGTACTCGCGGCATCCCTACGATTGGCCCTTCAACACGGTGTCGCACAAGGCCGCGGAGGCGGCCAGCGTCAACAGCGTGAATGGGTGGTGGGACATGCACAGTGCTGCGGGCAGCTGGCTGGACATGGGCAGTGCGGCCGCAGCCGGGATGCACTCGACCATGGCGAACTATGCGAGCGCCGCGGCCGCCGGCTCCGACTACTCGTCGGCGCTGTCGCACTCGCTGTCGAACACGGCCCACCTGCTGGGCTCCGGGCAGCACCTGCTGCAGGACACGTACAAGAGCATGCTGCCCGGACAGGGTGTGGGCGGGTTCTCGCTGCCGCACAGCTCCCCATCGGCGGCGTCTTCGGCGGCGGTGTCTCCGCAGTCGTCGGCGCCGTCGACACCGTCGCCCCGGTCGCAGCGTCGGTATGCGGGCCGGGCGACCTGCGACTGCCCCAACTGCCAGGAGGCGGAGCGGCTGGGGCCGGCGGGCGTGCATCTGCGCAAGAAGAACATCCATTCGTGCCACATCCCGGGCTGCGGCAAGGTGTACGGCAAGACGTCGCATCTGAAGGCGCATCTGCGGTGGCACACCGGCGAGCGTCCCTTCGTGTGCAATTGGCTGTTCTGCGGCAAGCGCTTTACGCGCTCCGACGAGCTGCAGCGGCATCTGAGGACGCATACCGGCGAGAAGCGCTTTGCTTGCCCCGTGTGCAACAAGCGCTTTATGCGCAGCGACCATCTGGCAAAGCACGTGAAGACGCACAACGGCACGGCGCCGAATGGCATTAAGAAGGGCTCCTCGGAGTCCTGCAGCGACTCCGAGGAGGCCGCCAATCAGTCGGGTGAGTCCAACGGGCTGGGCGGCGCGACCAGTGGCCAACAGACGGGCGCGGCCGGTGGCGGCGGGGGTGGCCCAACCAGCGCCGGCTCCGGCTCGGGCTCCGGCTCTGGCTCTGGATCTGGCACCGGCTCCGGTTCGGGCTCCGGCTCCGGATCGGGGTCTGGCTCTGGCTCTGGCAGCCATCCCGGCACCCCGACCTCGCTGCACGCGCATAGCGCATCAAGCACGCCCAGCAGCCTGCTGGGCGGCGGTCTGCACCTGGCCTCGCCGCACCAGATGGTCGCCGCGGGCGGGTCGCCGGTGATGCTTCACCAGCACCAGCAGCAACAACAGCAACAGCAGCAGCAGCAGCAGCAACATCAGCAGCAGCAGCCCCATCAGCAGCAGCCCCACCAGCAGCAGACCCACCAGCAACAGCAGCAGCAGCAACACCACCAGCAGCAGCAGCAACAGCAGCAGCAGCAACATCTACAGCAGCAGCATCAACAGCAGCAGCAGCAATTCGCCCAGCAGCAGCAGCAGCAGCAACAGCAGCAGCAGCAGCATCCGCACGCGCATCTGCATCATCATCATCATCATCATTTGGCGGCGGGCAGTCCGGGTCTGGAGCATCGGCTGGACCGTCTGGATCCCAGCGCCTTGGTGGACATCAAGCCACCGATGGTCTGAGGGTCGCTGGGACCCTTTCTGTTCACCAACTGAGCGGAAATGGGTTCCTGGACGGAACTGGAATTGGAATTTCTACGCAACCCCAGCAGCTTACTAAACTATATCTACGAGTGATTGGATTGATTCATCCACATGGTCCACTCGTACATATACTTATTACATACAATATACATACATACATCATACACATCTCCAATGCATAATGTAAAATGTTTTTTTTTTTTGTGATCTGGAATAAAAGAGAATCCATTTGCAGTGGGAGGCAGAAAAGATGCAGCTAGGAACATAATTACTCTCGTTTAATTGTAAATATTCGATGCACTCTCTCTCTATATGTCTATGTATGTCCGTAACCACACACACACACACAAACACATACACTTAATCGAGCACTCAACACAACAACAAAAAAAAACAAAAACATTTGCTTGTCGCTAGCTTAAGAAGAACGGAAATATACGTAAAATAAATACAACAGCAAACAATTAGTTCTACTCGAGATATCGATGGAGTGTAGCGGAGCTGTTTGTTTTTTTTTTGTCGATTTTTTTTTCATAGTTAGTAGATCATAAAATATATAAATATATATCTAGAGTACTCTATCCGCATACATATGTACACACGAGGATATTTGTATGTATGTATCGTTTTTTTTCTTAGCCCGTAAGTAAGTTAATCCTAAAAGAAATCTCTGAATGAATTATTAACCAACAGACAAGCTTCGAGCACACACACAAAAACACACAAACACACACAGTTTAAGGGGGGAAAATAAGTAAATAAATATAAAGAATGAATCACAAACTATTTGTTGAACATTTATGCAATTCTAATAAACAAACAAAAGAAAACACCCCCTACAAAATATATAGACGATAGGCATAATAAATATATTTCTAGTCCAATTACGAAGCGGCAAAAGCGAAGGGAGAAGGGAGAAGGGGTATCTACATATGGTGTGGCATAGGATTTTGTTCGTTACGATCAAGAATTGTATGTAAAAAGCTAAGCGAATACCTTTGGAGCGGAACGTCTCTCAATTCTAGCTCTAAACTTGTACATTAGAATACATTTTCAAGCAGCTAACAGGCAGACAGGCAGACAGACATACTTTTAGTGCTTTATCAGACAAAAGACAAGCAACAAGAAACAAGCAAAAAAAAGCAACAAAACAAAAAAGAGAGCGAGAAAAAAACAAGCAACTAAAAACTTAAACTAATTCTAAAGCTAAATGTGTTTTTTGTTGTTGTTTTTATTTGAACGTAGGCTTAGTGCAGATACTTAGATACTTAGCATACACACACACAAACACACACACATGCAACACCCACCCGCACAGCACCAGCCACGCCCCCACACACACACAAAAACACAAAAACACACACACAGAGACAGACACACTCCGATTAGTGCTTTCGACTAGTTTATGAATTTATCGATGTATCCAGCAATTTATCATCTTTCTATTATGTTTATTTTATGTTATTTTTTTTTTTTGTGTCCATGTAAATTAATTATTTAATATACATACAAGCTACCAGATACAAGATACAGATAAACTAAAATATTTAAATTTCATTCAAAATAAATGTACAACAAAAAGCCGCAGACTCTCGATTGATTTTGGGAAATGGGAAATGGCTCCAGAGGGCGGTGTGGGCGAGGCGGAATCAATTTGGCAAAGCGGCGCTGCTAAATTGTATCTTTGTATCTGCAGTTCATAAGCGTAAAATATGTCTCTGATTGAGGGTTGCGCTTTTCTCTCGTTTTCGGGGGTTGTAAGCATGCTGGATGGATGGCTGCTGCCTAGATGCTTCCTGCCGTTGGGTCGTTAACGACTTTTAACGCTCGCAATCTCCGTCCGTTCGTCCGTTCGTCCGGCAGTCAAGTGGGTGCGGGGGGAGTCGAGTGTGTGGGTGATTTAAATTTTATTACCGTAGATTTGTGGACCGCACCCCCAGCAGAACCCTGATAGCAAGGGGGAACCCCTGGTCAGAGCCCGAACAGATTGAGATTGAAGTGGCTGCAGATTGTTTTGCTTCTGCTCCTCCTCCACCCTGAATCCTGACTGCTGCTTGATTCCTGCTCGCTGACAGTGGTTTAAGCTGCGCAGTTATTTTCCCCCACAATGTACAATGGGGGTGTGGCTGAGGGGGCAAAAACAATTTGCCAGGGCAATGAATTGAAGATACACTTTTGTAGGTTGGTTTTTTGGATAGGAATTTATCGCTGAGTCCCGGCAGTTGGAGTGGGCCAGTGGGCAGAGCTTTGTTTGCTATTAAACGGGAATCGAAACGAAAAGTAAGTACAAATTATTTTTAATCTTTAAAAGGATTCAATAAATGTGAGACAGTTCCTTAACATTGCTTAAATCTCGAATTAAAATACTTGAAAAGCTGCGGCGAGCTGTGGCCTTTTGTTGCGAGCAATTAAAGTTGGATTGCCACACAAAAAACACCAATGAAGATGAAGTTGTTCCTGGAAGGAGGACCAAGGACCAAGGACCAAGGACCGAGGACTGAGGACCTCAAGTGCCAGCCTTGTGCCATCGCTGACTTCTGTTTCAGGGTATTGTTTGTCACATGGTAGCCGTGTCCTGCTGTGCTCCCACACTGCAATCAGCAGTCGAGCCGTAGTCAAATTTCAAAAGAGTGCCAGAGCAAGTTGTAAATTAAAATAATGAAAAATACACACACTGAGAGAGAGAGAGAGAAAGGCAGGCAGGCAGGAGCAAAAGGAAAGCAGCAGCAGAGACAGTGAGAGACATAAAACAAAAGACGGGACATGCGTTTGGCATCGGTTTGCAAAAGGACATGGCTGTGGGACAGGAGCAGAGCACAGAACAAAACCCCATGCTGCAGTGGAACCAAAAAGGTAAGCTGAAGCACACAGGGAGAGAGCAGTGGAGAGAGACACAGAGAAGGAGCAGGCAGCAGCAGCAGCAGCAGCAGCAGTCGGATGATAAATGGCCATCACTGTGGCGCTGACAAAATCATTAGCAGCAAAAACTTTAATTAAAATATGATTTCTCACACATTTGAGTGGAGTTAGGCGCCAGAGGGGAAAGAGATGAATGTGAAATCTCCAATCCCGGAATCCCGGCATCCCGGCAAAGTGCCACCAAAAAGTGTCAACACTTTTTTCCCTTTTGGTGCCGCAGTGGAGGATGCCAAAGGCATTTCAAGAATCTTTTAATGGTTGCCACGCCCTCGCCGGGGTACGGTCCCCCGGTTTTCGTTCACAAATCTTGTTCACACATTGTTTTCATTAAGCACGAGAAAAAATGAGAAAATATTTGCATACCCTGTACCGGCGTGGCAGCAGCAGGGGGCTATGCCTTATGGCAGGAACAGGAGAAGAGTGGAGAGGAGAAGAGCAGACAATATTAGGGGAAAGGAGCCTCTGATTTATATTTATATCTAATAAATTAATACTTTTGAATAGAATTTATTAAATTGTGTGGTGTTGTTTGTGCATGGTAGAGGTGTTGAGCCATCAAGGAACTACGCGTTCAGCCACAATATAAGTATGGATAACAATTGAAGGCTCTAAACTAATTCAAAACGAGAGTAAAACATTTGGCCAACTATGCCTTAAAGTCTCAGCAATCAAGCAATCAGGCTGCAGCTACTCCTTTTCAATCATTAATTTATGTAATACATTTCAAGCCAATCAATCAACTTTAAGTCTTATTATTGCCACAAAATTCCTCAGAAATATTTGTACAAGTCTGGACTCTAGAGGGCATTCCAAGCGTCGATCAGCTGGGATCAGCTGGCCCCGTGTGTGTCTGTGTGCATCTTGAATCTTGTTTGAATGTTTGTTCGGCTGAATGGAGACTCCGTGATTTGCTGCTGGCTCCATTCTCGGAGTTCTGTGTGCTCACGGAGTTTTGTGTGTGTTTCTGGTTGTCGGTTGTCACATCTTGTGGCGACATCTGTTTGCATTTGACACGATTATTTATGTTTATCGCGCGTTAAATGCGCGCTATTATCAGCATAATAATCGTAATTAAAAGCCAACTAATTTATGGCAGTGATTTATGCGCCCCAGCACTGCACATTCCACGCATTCCCCTCTGGCTTGAGCTGCGGTTCCGTTTTTGGTTACATCTCATTCCCGTCTGCTGCTTCGTCTTCTGCTCCCTCTGCTTCGTCTCTGCTGCTGCCTGGCTTCGTCTCTGCTGCTGCAGTTGGGTCTCAATCTACGCCTTAGATTGGGGGACGTCCCGTCGGGTGACCCAGCCAGAGCTGCAGCCACCACACCACCACCACCCCCCGCTGTGTATTTTAATCTCATTAACTGTCGACGCGATTTCGGTTTCACTTCTGTAGATTCTTCTGCTGATTACGCGTACAACTGTGTTGTTGTTGTGGCTGCAATAACATTTAAGCAAATTGCATTTGTTGTCCTGCGGCTTGGCTCACATTCTCACATGGCCAGGCAGGGGGCACAGGGGGCACAGGGGGTCGCGCTGAGACTAGTTGCGGCTCCTCAGCGTCGCGTGCGTAGCGATAATGCAATCGCTTTGATGGGGTGTGGGTAGGGGAAGGGGAAGCGGAAACTCCTGCCAAGAAGTTTTCAGCATTTTCGCTGCATAATTTCGGGGGTTTTTCAACAGTCAATAAATGTCGCCACAGACAGAACTTGCTCCATGGTTCGACATCGACTACTTGCCATCGGACTGGCTGGCTGGCTGGCTGGCCATTCATTAAGAATTCTCTGCAGGTCCCTTGCCAGCAAATGGCCTCGATTGTTGCCTTTTTAGCCCCACTAATTGCTCAATTAGACGGTGCCTGAACCACACCCACACTGCCACCCAAGTACACTCCTTCTACTGGTGCTCCTGCTACTCCTTCTGCTACTACTCCTCCTGCTCCTGCTAACCCCACACTTAAACCATAAGCCAATTATCTCTTTGCACTCGAACTGTGCCTCAAAGGCGGTCATAGACATGTGCCCGGAATATGTTTCTATTACAAATATAGGAACACCGGACACTGGACAATGCACACTGGACGCATGTACCCACGAGTGGCGGGGCACGCCTAATAAGTTCGTTAACAAGTCTTCGCATTCGAATGGGTTATATTTAATTGCGTTTCTCCATACTTCTCTGCTGCGAGAACCTATCATTTTGTGGTGCGTGCGGAAAGACTTTCTGAAAGGGTTGAGGGGCGGTGGCTAACCCGTCGAAGTTTTTGGACACAGTTGAAAGACTTTTTCGGGACTTTTAGGCCTGTGAAAGTGCAAGTACACTTCCCTGTCTTCCTTTATGTAAATAATTGAACGCGTATTTGAGGCACAAACCCAAAACCCAAACACACAAAACCCAAAAAAACCAAAAAACCCTTTTGCTGCGTACTCCAAATGGCATTTAATTGAGACCAGAGGTCCTGGCACGCAATTCACGGGCTGGCCAGACGGTTGTCTGCTGCTGCTGCTGCTGCTGCTAGTCGATGGATCGATGCGATGGTTGGTTGGGAGATAGGAGACTATGAACCGACCCAAAAGTTGCATTTAATTATGTCAGATTGGATCTGTGCGGGGATCTGTGTTCCATGCACGCTTCATTGCAGACAACTGGTGCACGGGGAGGGCAGGACACGCAAGGCCAGAGGACAAAGGACAAAGGAGCGCAAAAGGAGTGCCAGAGCCCAAAGGAACAAAGAGTTGAGTGCTGAGGAGAGCAGAGCCGTGGCAGTTCCTTAACCTCGGCAGCGCATCAAGGACTGGTACACTTGCCCCAGCGTCAAGTATCCTTAGACAATTACCGCGCTGCTCCAGCACCTTCTCCCCGAGCACAGCGATGATTATCTGCTAGAGTTAAATTCGATACCGTCTATTAGCCTCGTTATTATCCCTTTCCGCCTGTCCTGCTGCCCTCCTGCATGTGTCTCCTGTGTCTCCTTCCTTCACATGTGTGTGTGTGTGTGTGTGTGTGTGTGTGTGTGTGTGTGCCCTGAGTTCCTGCCATTTCTGGCATTTTGCCATTTGAAGTGGTATCGTGTGTCAGTCAGCCCGAATCAAACAGAATCTCCATTCATTCATTCATTCATCTCGCTGGGTGCTCGCTGCTGCTCTCTCGCCCTCAGAGTACCTGTTGTAGCAGTCCTTTAGTCCTTCTTCCCACGCTGCGAAATAACGAAATAATAGTTTCCATTGACGAAATGGGAGACGCTGCCAATGCCAATGCCAAGGACCACAGGAAGTTGCTGTGCGAGTGTTGAACTATTTGTCGGCTTATCATCCATCATCCGCACATTAGATGATGGCCATGCCCATGCCGATGCCCATGCCGATTCCCTGCTAATATAAGTTTTCGGTTTCACAACCAAAAAAAAACAAAAAAACAGCCAAAATAAAAAGGTGCATAGAAGAACGTTGCCAACATGTGTTAGAGCCGGAGACAGGAGCGATACGGGAGGCAGGAGAGACATGGGAGAGACACGGGAGACGGGAGCGGCTGGATAGACGGTAGACAGGCGGAGGCTCTACACGGTAGTCGCATTCGGGTGGGGATGGGATCAAGTAGTCTTTATCAGATTTCCCTTTGGCACAACTTGCTCGATTCTCACAATTAGCTTCTCTCCTTCCTGCTCTCCCTGCTCTTTCTGCTGTCCCTGCTCTCCGTTTGTCGGTCTCTGTTCCAAATGCTCCTCCTTTTTTTTATATTTTGTATGCCGTTTCCCATATCGGAACACGCCCACTTGTCAACATTGCATTCGTGAAAACACCGAGAAAAAAGCAGAAAACGAAAACCACACAGAGCCCGGGAAACCCCCAACCACAACCCAAATTCAAACTCAAACCCAAACCCAAAGGAGCATCAGAAATTCTCTATGAACCCAGCTGCTGTCCACGAAAGTTGTCCATACTTTATAATTAATATTTGTTCAAATGAAAGGTATTACAATTAGTTTCTTTTTTTGTATTCTTTGTATTCGTTTTTTCTGTTTTTTTTTGTTCTTGTTTTTTACATGATATCCACCGCATTTTTGCGGTTTCACGCTGCTGTCGTGCAGCTTGTTAGTCGTCCTGGAAAAGTTCCAACACTCGTAAAAAGTGTGGCCAACAAGTGGAGTGAACAGAAGTGCCATGGAATACCCTGCCCAGGCAGTTCATCTCAGCTATCTCAGAGGCAGAGATCTCACCGTTTGTCCATTGATCCATTATGCACGATACAAATTATTGCACCTATAAACGACAATTATAAACACAGATTATACAATTTCTGTTTAACCCTTCAAAATTGTAGACATTCAGCCATTGAAAGCTTAATATTTGTCTGACGGTTGGCCAAAAACAACTTTACTTTGGCCACACTTTCAACCAGCAATCTATCAGCAAAAGTTCCGTTTGGACTCATCACAGATTGCCGCTAGTCCAAAAATAGCTCTCAAAACATCTCTCATAAACTCCTGTAGGATCCTCTCCTACCAGCGGAATCCTCATGCCCGATTGCTGGCGTGTAGAGTGCACTGGGAAAAGGTAAATCCTGTCGCACATGCCTTTCGCACCACAGCCACAGGACATCATCAATTATTCAGAGAGAGCTTCGCATGGGCAAAGGCGCTGCTCGCTCTCTCAACGAGGTGCCACAAAAAAAAAGACAAAGAGGGGGAGGAGGAGGTGGAGGAACGCCAGGAAGCCATCAGCAACGATTAATAATTATTGTATTTTATTCATTTTTTCTGTTGTTGTTCTCCGTTTCAGCTTGTACTCGTATTTTTTGTTCCATTGTTTTGTGTTATGAAAATTATAGAGAGCTGCAAAAGTTTTCGATTTACGAGTTGGCCAGTTATAGTTTTCAGCTCCTTGTCAATAGCGCCTGGGAACCGGCGCCAGTTGTCGCTCATTGGATAAATGGCTAGTCCCCCCGCGCTACCTTTACCATATCCCTGTCCGTATCCCTGTCCGTATCCGTGTCTCTGTCCGTGTCCGGTGTTTTGTCAACAGATGTGTGGGTTCCATGGTTTCATGCCTTGCAGTCAACAGCTCTGCTTACGTAAATAGAATTGTGCAACAAATTGTTGTTCATTTTCTCTAGTATTATCGAAGCGAACGGCAGCCCAACGCCCACCTGGTCAGGCCGTGTCCTTGGGTGCCCGTGTGTGGGTAGAGTGGCGGACACTGATTGCTAAATCTGTGCAAAATCAGTCAAAAAGAAACTTGAAAATTGGCTGTAAAATGGCCCGTAAAAAAGGAAGAAGGAGCAACAATCTTATGGTGGAAATTTCGACTTACTGTCGCAGGACTTGGCAGCAGTAGAATCTCCTTTTGGACCCCCTTTGCGCTGTCGTGAATTTCTAATGAAAACCATTTGTCGTTAACCACTCGAGCGGCATAATTTACACGGGAAGAAAAGCAGTCTGTGCCCAAAAATTGTGCGTGCTAATTTAAAGGAGTCTGTACAAAAATATACCCAAAGGAAACTCCATGCCGACTGCTGACTGGCAGACTGACTGACTGGCTGACTCTTTGGCTTTAATTGAATTTGCTGCCGCACAACAATGGCCCACGGGGTAAAGGCAGTGAGCTGTGTGACATTTACGCAATTTGACATAATCCATTTAGCCTTAATCACAGAGGACAAAACACACACATGCACAGGGATAGAGTTACCTGAACCCAGGCCTGACCAATGTCCTGTGTGCAACCCTTTGCCCTTGCTCTCATACGAGCAGTATTCCCCCCCACAACACTCCACATATCATTGGATTGGCATTTTACCAAGTATTTGCCGTACAAGTGGTTATTCAAATTAATGATTTAATTGCAAAATTATCAGCAATTGTCTACCGGGCACTGGGCACTGGCCCAGTAGTCACATGTGGTCGAAATTTTGCTATTGCCATTGCCATTCGATTCCGATTCCGATTCGATTTGATTAAATTTGATTTGTTGCTGCGCCTTGCAATTTGCCAAAGGCCGACCACATATGTATGTTTGTCTCTAAGTAGATGTATCTGTATCTGTGTATCTGTAGCTGGATCTATTCCTGTAGCTGTGATTGGCCTGGGAGCAATTTGTGCATTAATTGTTGTCTGACACTGAGCTTAGTGCAAAGTTTATTTGCAACTGCACTCCACATATCTCTCTCCACTCTCCTTTCCTCTCTCTCCTCTCCAGTCGAACTTTTCATCGTAATAGAGACACTTCCAGGAAGTTGTTACCAGCAGCCACACAAAAGGAAGTGCCATAAATTGGCCAGGCCTGGGCCCGGGTACGGTCAGGCGCTGCTGGCAAAAAGAAAAAAAACTTCCACAGTGGCCGCAGGACAACAATTGTGGACAGCAGAGGACCCGGTGCAGCCTGAAAGGAAAAACGGCCAAACAAAAAGTCAGCCCAAGGATAAGGTAAAAAGGGAAACTCAGAGCCCGGAGCCCAGAGTCAAAGCCCATTGAATGCGGCAAAACGTGAATTGTCGATTGTCGATTGTTTGCCCAAGTAATTGATACGCTCACTCAATGGACGAGACGAGACCCGCAGGACAATAACACGCATAAATGTCAACTTTATGTAACTGACAATGATGCCAGGGGGACGGGGTCGGGGTCGGGGACCGAGGACCGGGATCCTCAACAACAATGGGGGATGCGGTCGGGCGTCGAGGACAACGCAGCATGCGACACAATTTATCAATTAAAAGAAATTGTTGGCCCGTTTTCCGTTTACCATTTACCATTTCCTAGTTTGCCCCTCGTGTCCCTGTGTACCGTGCCTGTGTCCCTCGTGGTTCCCTGCTTCCCCGCTTCCCTGCTTCCCTCTGTGTTGTGCGACGAGGCCTTCTAATTACGCGACATGCGCTGACAAATTTTCACAGCGACACAACTTCTGTGTGCCATCTCCCTGC
Organism: Drosophila subobscura; assembly: GCF_008121235.1. NCBI lineage: Eukaryota > Metazoa > Arthropoda > Insecta > Diptera > Drosophilidae > Drosophila > Drosophila subobscura. The sequence continues at coordinate 15,004,932 of NC_048530.1, read as the reverse complement.
TCATCCTTCGTACATGTTCTCGCTTTGGCACAATGTCACAATGGCACAGAGGCTCGTAAATCCCAATAAACGATGATAATGGCTGTCAGTTTTCGGTTGCAGCATTTGCCTGATCGATGGATCGATCGAGCCCGATGCCAGATTGCATGTGGCATGATCCCATCCCATACCATGCTCTCCCCTCTGGCTAACCACAGAAGTGTCGTCCAGGGCCAAGGCTCTCCGCTCGCCGCTCTCCTCCTCGAGTATTTTAATCAACAAAGGAGCCAGGTCCACAGCATGTGGTCCCCGCGTCCTGCAAGCACACAAAAACAAGCAAAACTCAAACAAAAAGAATAAACCAAAGAGGAATAATACAATAATACAAAATACAACTTTAAATTGGAAATCGCGCCTGATGTGTTTGTGCGTTAATTTTCGAACCGACAAAACAGTGGAGGGATACGAGAGGAACCGTGTTTTGTCAAACTTTTTAATTGCTTAACGAACTTTCTGCACAATTGGCATTTATCGAGTCGAATGACCCCAAGCCCGAACTCGAACCCGATCCCGATCCCAGCCGGATCCCAGCCATAATCGACGCATTAGGCACACTCCACTGGCCACGGCACGCCGCAAAACTCTTCACAGAAATGTTTGCATAATCTCTACTCTGTGTCGATCTCGAATTGTGTTTCGAGGGGCCAAATATTTGGGCAATAATGCTGTAAAAATTAGGATTAATTTTGGATTGATTGTTTGCTTTTGCACTTTACTCATGAGAATAACTCCCCAGAAACCGCATGGCCAGAGACTGCTCTCCCATCGAATTGCAGCTAAATAATCCACCCAAGCATATGTTTCCCTCCTGAATGAATGTCTTTATCCATCCAAGATGAAACCTCTTCATATTAAACTCAACTGCAAGCAAACTTCAATAGCTTTTTGTTTGATTTTACGCAACGTATAATTTCCACAAACTTTGCTCAAAATGCGCACAGAAAAAAGAGTTAAAAAATATAAATAAATATATATAAGAAACACAAAACTAAACGCTTTGTGCAAAATGTTCAACAAAACGCTGACCAAAGTGGGCGTGGCACGGGAACCCTGATTACATTACAACAAACACAGACAACAATGAGCAAAAATTAAATAAACATTGGGTCCCCCCCATCGTATGTGATTACCGCTAAATAAACGTTGGAAAACAGCAGCAGAAAAACCACAAAAAACAAACGAAAAACGTTGCAGGCAGAATGAGAAATTATAATGGAAAATGTGAACAGAAAAAATATAATGCGAGTGGGACAATAATCAGGCTTTTCAGGTGGATATCAATACAATGGCCACAGAAAATGGAAATAAAAACAGCAGAAAGAAAAAAAAACTGTCAACGGAACGAGGGCCACGCCCAGCGGTATACGCCCACGACTATAATTACGCGGTTAACGCTAATAATCAGTTTATGTGTGGTACATATGTATGTACATATGTATGTATCTATGTATCTATCTATCTGGCTATCTATTTTATTTTTGTGTAGTATTTATTCTGGCCGTGTCCCATGAACTGATGATACGCACAGTTGGAGACACTCACAAGCGAGCAAAGAAAGATATAGAGAAGGACAGCGATAGCGAGACAGAGCGAGAGAGAGAGAAAGAGACAGCGAGGGTAAGATTGAAAGCATTCAACCCTCTCCTTGGGGCTGGGCCAACGTCAGGCTTGTTGTGGCCTGGCCCAAAGCCACTGCCGATTGGCTTGACTTCACTTGGACAGAAGTCTGTCTCTTGGCCATCTGCAAGCAGCAGCAACTGAACTCTGACCCCACTCAGACAGCTACTCTACCAACTACTCATCTGCCATGCTCGATAGACCTTGGTAATCGGCTTGCGGTCATGTAGCTCCAGCTCCAGCTCCAGCTCCAACTCCAACTCTACTTCTCCTCGGTTTGCGTGCACTTTTCAAACTGCCATTTAGCTGCAAAATTGAATAACGCATCGGCATACAATGAAATGGATGGAAAAACAAAGAAAAGGCAACAGAATAGAACCCTGGCAACGCCATCTTCTCGGCAGCAGTCACGCACACCCATAGTAACCCTTTCTGTTTGTTGTTTTAGTTTTTGCTGCGACACACAACACACGCACTTTTCAATGAAACTTGCAACCTGGCAGCGTGTAATTGGGATAAGTACAGGCCAGGGGACACATCAACTATTGGCTAGAAAAACTTGGCCCAAATGCCACTGCCACAGAGTCAGCGACAAAGTCAGAATCAGTCAGCGGTGAAGGATAGAATGTGTGTGAGAGCCATGTATCGGCATTCCAGGGCCATGTTTAGGTTTTGGATCGCACTACAGCCATGAGAAATATTTCCAGAGAATTTAAGATAATTTCAGTGCTTTAACTGCAGCAATCAAACATCTTTTGGCGACTTTCAAACCTTGGCCTTGTGTCAGAAATGTTGAGTCGGAAATTATCAAAGTTGCAGCAACATTAATTTTTGGTAGAAATTTTCAACTTTGAGGCGCTTTATCTTCAGTTATATATTTTTTCAATCAGAATGATTCAAATAACCCGTGAAAGGTGGCACACTCAACCTGAAAGCGCAAAGTCTTGGTAGATATTCGCGATTTCCAAGTATGTGAAAGTGATTTCTTCTTCCAGTCCTACACCCTAATGTTTGTCTCGTGCAAAGTACACTCAAAAAAGTGCCATTTGTCGCACATATTTCATTTAAAATATGAATTTAACTCAAGCAAATCTTTGCTCATTGATTGTATTATTCTATCACTCATTTTGTCATAGATTTGTCCCGAAAGAGAGATCCCTTTCTTGTTTTCGCTGAGCAGCTGCCTTCCAGCAAACAATTCTTCTTTGTAAGTTTTTTTTTGAGTACTTTAAAATTACAAATTCGAGTATTTAAACCCTTCAAAGTTAATGGCCAAATCCATGCACACAAAACCACATTCGCCGAAGATATTTCCCACTAGACTTGCCCCGTAATCCTTTGGCCAGGAGACTCATTAGGCTGTCATAAACGGGGCGGCTCCACCCCCATAGGGACATTGAGAGGCGACTGATCCGCATTAAAATCGAGTGCGAATCCTGTTAGAGATCGGCAAATGGGCTCGGGGCTTGCCTGCAAACATTTTTAAGTGTATCAGCGCCCACACAATTATGCTGCCTGGCGGGACACGCCCACTCTGAGTAGGGATTGTGGGGGGGGGGGAGGGTGGCAGCAGCATTATGAATATTTCCCAAAAAAGGATTACAAGGACGCGCAGCTGATTAGGTTGACACGTTCCGGGGAAGGTTCTGGCTTCTGGGTTCTGGGTTCCGGGTGCCGCAGCCACTGCCAATGCCAATGCCGCCTCCTTCTTCCTCGTAATTGTGTGTGCAGCCAAAGGCTTTGCTTTGTGCAGATTGCCCAAGTGCAGGCCAGGGCCAGGGACGGGGCTCGGGCCAGGATGCAGGCCCGAACAATGGGCCTGGTCCTGCGATGCCGTAGAGGGCGGCGGCGGAGGCGGGACGGGCGTTCCAATTGTGCGACGACGAGCGACAAACGCGAGCTCTTGCCATGGAGGAGTAGGAGCAGCAGCAGCAGCAGCGGCAGCGGCAGGAGCAGAACCAGGACGTGAGCCAAGAGCAATGACGAGGTGCAAAAACCCCGAATGCTGCCTGGTGCCTGCTGCCTGCTGCCACGCCCCCCCAACCAGTAGCCAGTAGCCAGAACCTTCGACAGCCGGCCCATTTCTGGCGCGAGAGTTTTTATTATTATTATATTATTTTCTTGTTTTATATTTTTCTTTTTTTTTGTTTGCATTCGCATTCCCGGTTGCAGCGATTCATTTGACGGGCGGGCGTGACACGCCCACTCTCTACCAGGGAGCGTATGGTACGGGACACTGACGGCGAATGGGCGGGGCGGGGGCAAGGACACGTTGCCTGTCACATGTCAAACCGGAAGTGTGCGAAAAAGCAAAGGCAAGTAAACACACTGCAGGAAAAGAAGTGGGCAGAGGAGAACGAATCTGTGTCACAATTTATTTGCAGTTAATTCTTAAATATATTAATTGAAGACCATTACATTTTATTAATTAATTTTTATAGATTTAAACATTTATTTTGTTGCATTTTCAACAGCAAAAATAAATTATTTCGTTCTATTTTCAACACCCAAATTGTTGTGTTATTTCTTCATGCAACAAATAAAAATATGCATTTGTTTTTAGAGTTTTTTCATTATTTCAACTATTGTAGAGTTTTGTATTTGGAAATAATATTTAAGTCTATAATTTTTCTATATTTTTAAAAATAATTGAAATAAAACTCTATCCAAATGCGCTTTTTGGCATGTGAACCGCTTCTGCCTCTCTAAGGATCTCTGCAACATTATTTTTACAGACACAAATTAGGAATTTTTAATTTATTGTTAAGTATTTTGATTATTCAGACATTCGTTGAGTTTCTTGTCCTAAAATAATGTTTAGTTATATATTATTTGTTTAAGTTTAAAAAATATACAAAAATCTCTTTCCAAATGTGCATTTTCGGCACGTGTACCGCCGCTGTCTTTGCCTCTCCCTCTCTCATTCTTTAGCTCTCCCTCGCGCCTGCTCTGTGATTTGTCGCAATTACGCAGCGAACTCCACGCAGGACTCTAGGCAGGACTCGGCGGCACCCTTTTTCTTGCATTGAATTCCGCACTAATATAATTATAGAGCCGGAGCCGGAAGCGCTTTCACAGCACCCAAATCTCGCACCAAATCGCTGATACAGGCGGCAGGAGGCACGGGGTGCCAGCAGCCAGAGCCAGGAGAGAGAGAGAGAGAGCTTTGTTACGTCTGCGACTGCGTCCCGGCGTGTCCTGGCGAGCGGAAGCCAGCTCCCTGATGGATGGATGGATGGATGGATGGATGGATGGATGGATGGATGGATGGATGGAATGCCATTGCGCAGTCCAAAGGCCACTCCAATCGCTCGTCAAAATCTTCGCCAGGGATCTGCCAACATATAATTATCGCCACAATCCTTCGAGTATCGTTTTTCAAGCATCCTGTCCATGTCCACGCTGCAGCTGCCTCTATTTGGCTGGCTGCAACTGCTCCTGCTCGGGCTCCTGCTCCTCCTCCTCCTCCTCCTTCTCCTTCTTTCCCCGTGGTGCGACAACAGTTGCCAAATAATTTGATTTCCCAAATTAGAAGTGAAAATTATTATCGAGCAAAAAAGCAATTTCGGCGCGCAGTGGCAGTAATTGAAAGATTGATTACCTTCGAGGGGGAATGGTGAGCACGTGCTAGGAGCTCGGACTCTCTCTCGGAGGGGTCCTTGAGTCTTTGAACAATGCGCAAATAGTCGAGTCAAGAGGCAGCATGGATGATGGATCTACTCATGCAAGTTATTCGAATCTATCAGCCATAATTGGCGAATGATTCATAGGCAGTCGCAGCTCCGCCTGGCTTTCATTTGGCTGTCCTTTTCCCAGATTTTCTATTCAAATAAACTCAAACCTCTGCGCCTCTCGTTTAATGTCTTTATTTGCCAATTCAGCTGCTGTGGATGTGGCCCAAAAAGGGAGACCCAGGCAGCAGCAGCAGCAGCAGATCTGCAATTACTTGGCCTAAGCAAAGTAATGATTAATAATTAAGGCAAACAACAAATTAATATGCATTTATTCACACTTTTGTGGTGGGTGGTGCTGTGGTGCAGCAGTGCAGCGGTGCAGCGGTGCAGCAGTGGGTAAAACCACTAAATGTATTTCATATCTGTGGCTGTTGTAGGTAGCTGTGCCCCAGTTGCCACAAACAATGCCAAATGGGGGAAATTGCCGAGGTATCACTGTATCTGTATCTCTGTAATGCAGTAGCAAGGGGGCAACATGCATATACGTACGTATCGTATCGTATCGTATCTGAGCTGCAATAACCAGTTGCCGTATAAGTAACAATTTCCACGAATGCCAGAGAACTTAATAATACAACGAAATCCATTTAATAAGCAACTGCAAATGGCAGCCACAGCAGCAGCAGCAGCCAGAGCCACAGCAAGTGCAGCAATCAGTGGCATGGGCTGACTGGCACATGCAACTGAAACTCAAAACTGAAGCCATTCCAATGTGCGATGATCGCTTCCTGTCGATAAGATGCACCTAATAACAATGCTCCTGCCCCGGCTCCGGCTCCGGCTCCGGCACCAGCACCGCAACAGCAGCAGCCATCGATTCACGATGCCTTGGGGCCTGGGGCCTGGAAACTGAACTGGAACTGGAACTGGGTGCCCCGGGGGCCAGGACAGGCCAAGACGGGACAGGACAGGGTCCAATGCTTGTAATCACGCTCAACGGCAGCAAACAAAATTCCTCAAATTATCATAAAATTACAATAACAACAGCAGCAGCAGAGCCAGAAACAGCGGCAGAGACAGCAGGAAAGACAGAGCCACAGCCAGAGACAGAGACAGAGGCCAGAATCAGGCAGAGACAAAAAAGCCAAGTGGATCGCAGCCAAAGGCCAGAAGCAAAGCCAAGACGAAGCTGGAGCTACACTATGGAAGCTAAGGAAAAGGATCGAAGGGAGAGGCTGAGGTGGGAGTCTGGGGTTTCATTCAAATCAATAAATATTCGTTCATTCTAGCATCGAAAGTTGCTGCTGTAGATTGTGGGAAAATAGATCTAAAAACAAACTAAATTTAATTTAAACAAATAACATTAGTAGATATTAATAAGATAGAAGCTCCCATATGGACATTTATCTGGCGAGGTTCAACAACGCCTGTAAATTATATGTAAACTAACACATTTCCACGTAATTCTGTCACAATATTTGTACCAAATTTAATTGAAAGGTTACTGGTTTACCCTATTGGCATGTTCGGTATGTCCGTTCATGTTGAAACTATGCTGAAGATGAAGGTTCTTCAACAAAGCGTTTCTAACATATTGCAATACGAGCCAAGTGGTTTCATCTGTTAACTGTTATATTATTGTTTATCTTGAAAACGTTTAGAACGAATCGGCTTTACCACCAGTTATGGAGGCTGTCAAGAGGTGTCAGAATGGGAAAATAGCTTTCAAAATGTTCCCATTGTTATCCTTCATTCTGGCATGCAATATTCATTCTGTTTTCATTCTGTATCCATTCCGTATTGGATGGCCAAACAATGTGCCCAAAATGTGAGTTCCATTGGTAGCTCCATCCCGATCGTTGATTCCCGAACCTCTAATTGCGTACCCCATTGATCCACCCATTGATCCACCCATCGATCCACCCATCCACGACAAACCTCTCAACAAAGTAGCATAAACCCCCCCCTACACAGCCCCTCCCCACTCACGACTAAGTATATGGCATATTCGAACGGCAGCAATGGCTGCTGCTTAAAGTGTAACAACAGAAGTCAATCATCGGGAGAGAGACAGAGGCACAGAGACAGCGCGCAGAAGGGGCGCCGAATATGGCCACAGCCACAGCCACAACCAACCAGTTTGCTTGTGGCCGAGCGAAAGGCAGAGTTGGGCCAGCGGTGGGGAGTGGCAGGGCAGCAGTTTGCATGCCAGCAGCAAATAAAACGCAGCAACGTAACATACACCACACGCACAAAATGGTAAACAACAACAACAACCACAGACAGTCAACAGAGTGGCGCGGAGCCGCGGAGAGCCAAGAGAGGGAACCAGCATGAGAGCCGCAAAGCCGCAGAGGGAACCCGCTTCTGGACGGCCATTGCTTTGGCGCTGGCTGTGACGTCGACTGCGACTGCGCAATGGCGACTGCGGTGGGGTACAGAAGAAGAAGAAGAAGAAGGGTACGAGAGGCATGGGTGTGCGGTGTGCGGTGTGCGGGGGGGAGGACTGCAGTAACTCTGGTAACGCTGGTGTGCCTCCTCGCTGCGGCTTTGCGTGCCAAGTGGCAATCAGTCACGTTGAAAGGCGTTGTCCATGCGCTGCCTTTAGTTGTTGTTTTTATTGTTTTTGTTGCTGTTGTTTTGGCTGCTGATGTGGTTTTTATTGTTGTTGTTTGCTAAGTCCCGCGGGGCCGGTTTCGACTGCTTTCCTTCCAATCGCAAAACGTTGTTCGCTCTCTTCACGTCTCAGGCTGCCTCGCTCTTTCTCTTTCCATCTCGCTTTGGCGCTCGCTCTGGCTGTGGCTTTTGCCCATCTAGTCTACCTGTCTCTCTCACTCGCCCTCCCTCTCTTAGCCGCTCGATTGTTGCCATTTTGAGGCAAAATGCGTCATTTCGTGCGCACAGAAAGCTCTACTAAAAAAGAGTATTGAAAAAAAACAGAAGTAGAAACAGAAACAGAATAATAATAAGCTCAATTACCGGACTTGAAATTGGTCCGCCAACCGTTAGTTTTGGCTCTTAGCCTTGGCCATTTCTTTTGGGGGGCTGGCACAACCGCTGCAGGTGGCAATCCGACATCCGATAGCCGATTGCCACTGCCACTGGGACTGCCACAGCGATGCTATCCGCCGACTACGTGACGGCATGCGCCCATCGTCCATCGAGAACTACATACCAAAGAGCCAACGCCAGCAGCTCCATCTCCAGCAGCTCCATCATGGAGCTGAGACGCTGTCACGGCTCTTAGGAGTGCCAACGAGCTGCAGCTCTAGCTGCGAGATTGAATTTGAAAGCGGAAAAGCTACAGCAATTCGATATTTAACACTCAGAAATACAATTTAAAGGAATTAAAATTAAATTCTTTGAAAATTCAAATAAAAATATAACCTTTCCAGTTTTATATGCATGCTGCAAAAACACTTAAAGTTAATTAATTTCTAAATAAATAAAAAACAGTAGGCTACTAAGTAATTGACAATAAATACTGAATTCATTTATAAACAAATTAAGTTAATAAATTGTAAGCTGTGCAGTCAGTAGATTGAGCAGAGAATATCGGCATAAATATTAATCCCGAAATCTTACCCTGCACTCTGCGGCTTTGGATGCGACTAGGATAAACACATAACCAAGGATAAATAGAGAAGGAAAGGCAAAGAATGCATTCAAGACAAGAAATCGCCAAATTGTAATGATGATAAATATGAAGGGCTAGTACATTTCGGGGTAGGCCTTCAACTGTCACACCCTCCCAACGGCCTACTCCACATTTATTTCACTGCAAGCAGGAGGTCTTGTCCAAATAATTATAAACAATTGCAATATATTCTAGAAAGTAATACCAAGCTATGGCACACCCAGGCATACTCATTCGATATATTAAACACGGTACTTATAGACATATTTATATTTACATATGTATGCATGTGCAATGTCTCAGAAAGGAGCACTCGAATCCAGGGCAATTCAATCGAAATGAAACCAAATGCCAAGCACAATCCTCGCAAATCCAATTGGTCGCCAATCAATCGATTCTTGTCAGCTGTCAGTTTCGCATTACAATTCAATCAGAAGACGTGCCGGAACCTAGCCGGAAAGTTGAAGAAATTGCGGGGCTGCCTCACGGGTTGGCGCTTCCTCTGTTTGCCATTTTTCCTGCCCATTTCCCTGCCCATTTCCATTTCCATTGCTACATTCAACACTGCTCGCTTGCCATTCGTCATATGCCAGAGCTTCGTCAATTAAAAGGTGTGGAAAATGTCGAGTTCACATGCAAAACAACAATTTAAGTGACCACGGGAGGCGCCTCCCAGTGCAGCCGCAGCACCGGCAGAAGGAATGGGGCAGCACACACACACACACACACACACAGAGAATTTTTTCTGTAATTTGTTCTCTTGTTCTCTATAATTGGAGCAGTCGGTATTCATTAATGATCATGTAATGTACAAAACGTATGCGGGCACCCGAAGATGGGTTGGAGCGTCGAGGACAGGGAGTGGCAGATGGCGACAGGAAATGCAACAGCACGAAAGCAATAACAAGGCAAAAAGAGCCAGCCATGGCACGGCACAGAAGCAGGCCAGAAGTCCAGAAGTAGAGGCCAGTGGCCAGTAGCCAGAACCAGAGCTAGAGGCTCCCCAAGCCAAGACTCTCGAGTAGAAATGTCCGAATGGAAGGAAGCAGGAAAATTGCCGGCGATTTGCAAATTGTTTGACGATTAAGAAAGAGAAGGCGAAGCTTTTTGGGGCCACATCGAAAATTACAATTTACCTGAGGAGAGTTGAGGGAAAACCATATGCCCCTGCCACCCCAACAGGTTAGCCCCAGCCAACCAAAATGGCGCGCGTTTTTTCCAAGAAACTAATTAGTGCGGGGCGAGCATAAGAGACGACTAAGAGGCTGCCCTGTAAAGAGTCTGGAGTCGGGACAGGCTGAGCTGTAATAAATAAATAATAAGTAAACAATAGTTGCCAAAAATAATACGATTCTCAAGAACTTTGAAATCTCGAAACGTGCTTAAGTCCTATGTTCTTTGAAGGCCTTTCGGGTTAACCTAAGCTTTGGCAGCTCTGCATTTTTGGCAGCAGGAATCACTCCCCTTCCTAGTTCTCGAAATGATGTACCTACACCTCGTTGACATCTCTTGCATACCCCACTAATACCCTGCTTTGGGGAGTGCTGCTGCTGCTGCTCCTTTGGGTCTTATTTCTTTCATTTCTTTTGCGTTTGGCGCTCATTAAAGTGGAGCTACCGGTTTTCTCGCTACAGCTACCGCTCTCTCTCTCTCTCTGTTTGGGGTCAGTTTACATGGCCAGTCTCTCCACCCCACCCTACCCTACCCCTCCCTTCTTCTCACTTGTCCAATTCGTTGGCCATTTTAATGGCCGCCGACCGTACGTCGCCGTCGCCGTCTCTGACTCTGACTCTGGCTGTGGCTTTGGCTCCTTGCCCCTGTCCCTGCCACCCGGCCCCACCCCCTTTTGGGGTGTTCAACCAACTGCAATTATTTTCTTCTGCAGGTTTTTTTGCTGCTGCCGCTCTTCCACTGTGCCTGCCACTGTTTTTTTGTTTTGCTTTTCTTTTTAGCGCAATAATTTGCCTCTCTGTGCATTAAATGGATTTAATGAATGCGGTCCTATTAACTTTTTTTCTGCACCCAAGCCCCCACCCCTGTTCCAACCCAGAAGCCGTTTTTTTCTTCTTTTTCTTCAACTGCAACTTGTTGTTGCTGCTGCTGCTGCTGCTGGTTGTTGCTATTATTAATAATAATTGGGCAAGTCGTCGTCGTCGCTGGTCGTCGCCGTCGTCATCTGAATTTCAAATTCAGCTTCAACTTAATTTTTATTGCCGCACAACAAAAAAAAACAACAAAAAAATGGAGAGAGAGAGAATGAAATGGGAATGCGTTCGCTGAAAATTGTTGAGGAGCCACAGTGGGGGAGGGGTAGCGGGGGCACACACTCTGAGACAGGTTCCAGGTTTGGTTGGCTGCTGCTGCTGCTGCTGCCTCTGCTGTAATTGCTGCTGCAAAAATGGCCGTCCCAAATGGAAATTATGCGCCATTTGCCCCCAAGGTGCAAGACAGTAGTGGCACAGTGGGTGGAGGGGGCCTGTGGAGCTTGTTGCGCTGGTCACACAGGCAGCATCTCTCTGGCCATGTCAATCGGGAATTCTTTCCTATGCAAATAGTAAAAGAAGACCTCGAGATGCATCGATATATGCCTGCAAAATCGTGCTTAAAAATGGCTAAAAACTACCAAAATGCACAAGAAATTCCTAAACAAAATTCTAAAAAATTCCTTAAAGAAACCTCGAGAATCGCTGATAAGAAATTTATATTTTTCAAGCAAAGTGATGCCTAAAACTAGAGAAAATACGAAAAAGAACACTTTAAAATTCGCAAAAAATGCTCAAGAAGTTCCAAAACAATTCTACAAAATTCCTAGTAAATTTGCAGCTTGGCCCATACTCTTAGAATACCAGTCCCAAGCAGGCCTGATCTGTCCTGGAACTCTGCGGATTGGATATAATATTCCACGGGACTAGCTGCCACAACTTCCACGGACTCCTACAACAAAGTAGGCCTGCCGCTCGCTGCATTTCCCAGAGCCATGTCCATCCCCATAGCCATACCCAACCCATTGATCGATCTTCTGGCCTTCTGATCCACCAGCTAAGCCGCCGACATTTGCATAACGTTGCCAGCCCATCCAAGGATCCATTTGAGCCAATGGATCGCCAAGTGCAGCGCCAGAGCCGCCTAATGGCCGCGACCGTCATGCAAATTGCAACTGCTGCTGCCGCGGCCTCAACGATGTGCCATCAATGCATCAGCTGCCAAATTACATGTTGCAAGACACCAAAGAAATTATGAATTATTACAACACAAAAAGTACACGTAAGATATAAAAAACAGAAAGAAATAAAAAAACAGAACAAGATGCAGGAGACAAAGAGCTAGGGATACGAGGATGTGGCAGGGGCGAGGGCGAGGGCATGGCTTGGCATGGGCATGGGTATGGGGATGCTCGCAGAGGAAGTGGAGATAAGGGTAGGGCCTGCCACAGGGAGACACAGACGAAGGGCCAAAGGTGCTGCACGGAGACACGAAGAGAGCGAGAGAGAGAGAGAGAGAGAGAGACAGGGTCTCCGTGTCATTGTTATAGAAAAAGCTGACACCGGAACGGGAATAAATATATTTAAGTAGGAATGCACCCGAAAGAGAGAGAGAGAGAGAGAGAGAGGAAAAATTAAAAAAAAAAAATTAAATATGAAATATAAAGGGGGCGGTGCCCGGGCCACTCCCCTTGCCACACGGTCTCGAAAAATGGAAATCGTAATAAACGCAATAATAATCATGAGCTGGGAAAAACAACAATGCAACAAAAAGCGGCACAGGGCACAGGGCGCAGGCATAGGCACAGGGAGAAACCAACAACAACACAAAAAACCGAACCGAACCGAACCGTGGAGGTGGGGGGTAAATGGAAATGGAAATGGAAACCCACCCTTGCAGCAGCCACGAACGGCATCCTGTGGCATCCTCCCGTAAACGAATTATAAACACATAGGTGCAGCTCTGCTCCCCCCCATGCCATGATTTATCCCCACACCCCTCTCTCCACACACTCTGCCTCAAACACGTGACTATCGCCACACAGCTGCGGCGCTGCGGTGCTGCTGCCCCTGCGGAGTTCTAGGCTTGGGTGCCCCCGCCTGGCGCCTCCATTCCTTTCTCCCCATCCAGCGGCCTACTCTCTCTTTATTCCCTCTGCGATATCTGTTGTTGTATTAAGCGATTATCACCGCAGGACACTAATCGGGAACAGGGAAGCTGAGCACCGAGCACCATGCACCATGCACCGGGGTAATTGTGGAGCGTGCTTCGCCCAAAGTTCCTAAACTTATCGGCCAGCTGTGACGGCGCTGTGAGCATTTTCCATTCCACTAAAGATTCTGACAGAGAATTGAGATCTGAATTAAGGTTGAACATGAAGGATAAGCCCAACAGGGATCTTGAATGGAAATAGAACGGAAATGGAGATGAAGAAAACTCAAATGAGACCTCTATTTGTACGAAAAGTTACTGCAGATGTACTAAGAATGTAAGCCGGAATATATGTAAGTTAGAATACGTACTACGCTCTCATTAGTTAAGTTAAACTTTATGTAATCGTTATATATTTGTTTGTCTTTGGTATGTGCATCGGTTTGATGCTGTTAAAGTGTTGATCGGGCATGCAGAAAGGTTAGCAACAATAAAATTAAAATATTGTCGTTGATTTTTGCAGGTGTAAGTACCTTATTTATAATACAAAGACGCAGTAAAAATGCACTAAAGATAGTTTCAAAACGAGCAGAAAATATGAAAATGATATGCGTAGAATTTAAACTTGGTTTCAATAGTAAATTAGGAATTACTTGGCTCATGAGAATTGATGTAATTAAAGTGGCAGTTAATAGACAAGACCAAGAAAGTAATGGAACAGAAGAATAATAGAATATTCGTAAGTATTATAATTAAAGTAGCAGCTAATTTATGAATATCATTTACGTAGCAGTTAATTTAAGAATATAATTTAAGTATTAGCTAATAGATTTTCGTTTGAGTATAGATTTCGACAGATCCTTTTACACATCCATTTCCGTCATACTAAATTCAAGTTCCATTTCAGAATTCGCTTTTCATTTAAGTTGTGTATGTATTCTTCTTTAAATACAGTGGAATATTATAAACAAGAACCACTTTCTAGCTGTTGTTATGCTAAAATCTCTAAGTTTTCATTTTCATTTTGAGCTTCAGTCGGTTTTAATTTCTGCTCAAATCGATTTGTTTTATGGCTCCAAATTGTAAGATTCCACTTTATAATAAAATATAACAGCCCATTCAATAATTTCTACATATGTTTGTACCTGTATACCCGCTGTGGACATTCATCATAATTCTAAGCAGTTGAAGTTGCAGTTCACCCGCGCAGGCAGCCCTGCAAATCATTTCAAGTTCGTTTCCTCAGTCTTTTGTGTTTGACCGAAAATGTTCCGCGGCGCGAAACAATTTGAATACAGTCCGACGACGTGGCCAGCATTATAATTAGAGGCAATAAAAACCGAATGAATATGAATGTGAATTTGAATATGAATAGGGTTTTTCCGTTCTCTGTTTTCTGTTTTCTGTTTTTGCCACTTTTCCAGTTTTATTTGTGCCCTCCCCCAACCCAACGATCCCATTACGCTCTTTTAATTGGAGCAACACGAAAAGGAAAAGGAAAAGAAGGCAGCGCCAACGCATATATGAAAATGAATTCCGAGACTCAATGAAACTTGATGTACGGTTCCGTTCACCTGCCTCAGCAGCAGCAGCAGCAGCCGCCACTCCGAGCCACTCTGGGCCACGCCCTGCGCGTAATGTGGGTGCGAAATAGTCAGCGAGGGAGTGGCAAGGGGCTAGGGGGGATACGAGGTTGGATCTCAGGCTCGTTTGGTTAATTCGATACGCAGAAGGCTGCAATTATATAGTATAGAAATTTATGATGCCCCTGCCCCACCGATGCGGGTAGCATAGGCCAAAAGGTGCCTCCCAGTCCAATAATTAAGCGCAATAAAAGGCAATTAAAAGAGCAGCTTAATTAACACAAAGCCACCAACAATATGCAAAAGAGGCAACAGGCAGGCTTCTTCAAGAACAAAAGCTAATATCCGAATTATGCTGGGACTGAGGGAAAATTAGAGCCAAGTGTAGGAGCGAAGATCTGAAAAGGTCTCAAGATAGATGGGAAGGAACAACATTTGGAATTGTGGATCAAGAATAGCTACTTGGCCTCCACGCAGATGCACAACTTTAAACGGATAACCGCAGGTCCTGGCAAACGTCAGCAGGCAAACCGCAAGGACTGTGAGGCCTGTGAGAAAAATTGTTTTGTTCCACGCAAATAATTGACTTGACTTTTTACAGCACACACACAAATACACACACGAGAGAGTGCGGTTTGTGGACAAACATTACACAGGTATTACATGGTAGAGCAAACAAGGGGCAGGGGAAGGGCATGGCTGGGGGCGATGGCTGGTACGACAGTTGTCCAGGGTCAGTTGCAAATGGATTTTTAAATGGTTCGAAAACCGCAAGGAAACCAGAAACCAGAAACCTGCTGCAACAAGACAAAGTGGAAGACAGCGTGAAATTATAAGTAAATTCTCTAGCACGCACATGACCTCAAGGACGGCAGAGAGGGGACTCGGGGGTAGAGCAAACCGATCACGCATAACGGATCTTTTAATTAGGGCCATAAACGCGGAGCCAAATGCGGGAATCAATCAAAGTGAATCCGCGGAATGGCAACAACGATTCGACAACAGTCGACAATCAGCGGATCAGCGCAGATCAATAAACCAGCTCTCTCCTCTGATTTCCCCCCTTGGCACACACTCCTTGACCACTTTGCTGTGGCCAAGTTGCGTTTCAGTTGGCAATAAAGGCTGCGATCGAAGGGATCGACGGCTGGGTCTGGCTCTGGCTCTGGCTCTGAGTCTGGGCCGCGGCTAATTATGTGAAATTATTGATTATTGCGGGCTTTTCACTAAACCGCCAAATTGCGTGTACGTGCGTCGATCGCCATGACCTTGACAGTTCAGTTGAACGCTTTAACCGTGTGTGCCACACTGTGCTACAGCGCAGAGGACGCAGAGCAATCAGTAGAAACTATGCCAAAAATATGACAAAATAATGAGCGAGAGGAAAAGACGAGGGAAACGTATCTACAACACAAGAAAAAGTTTTAAAATATTTACTCTTTATGAAAAGCATAAGTTGAATATTTTGTTAAACAGTGTAACAGCATTCCTGCAACAAAATAACTCAGAAAACACTCTTCAAATTCGTGTAAAGCTCTCTGCATTAAAAACCCCGCCTCGAGGCGCAATTCAAAATGCGCGCACTTGCCCCTGGCGCTCTCTGTTGCCTAACGCTGTGAACTAATGCTGCACAAAAAAGCCGCAGGCTGCGCTGCGGACGCAAGCAGCCCTGAACGGGTCAACAGCTGTTCGTTGAACGGTCCCTCTCGCTCACACTTTCTTTTCACGGCCTCAGCAGCTATTGATCAGGTGTTTTATGCATAAACTTTTAGGGTATTTTAAATACGAAATTGAGTTCGATGTATATTCATGGTTTATTTAATTATTATCCGTCTATTAAATTCCATTTTAAGGGAATGTTTAAGAATATAGGGTGTCGAAAATCTCATACGTCCATTAACTCCTAAACCAAGTTCAGAAAATACTATATTTATATATATACCTATAATTATTATATATCCCATACCTACCGGTTGACAAGCAACAAAGTGTCCAATACGTAAATTCCATTCCCACGCACGTATCGTTTTATGCTATTTTTGTTGTTGATCCTATTTTTAAGCGATCCAATAAAAGAATGACATGAAAACCGGCCAAAATTGTGGAAACTTAGTTGATGCATTGGAAAAAATCATAGTTTTAGCGCTGAGAGTCCTAACTAGCTGGTAATATTGAATAGAATATCAAAATCGAGGAATTTGATTTAAGATTTACGGTATATTTACGGTATATTTTAAAAATGACACAAGGCATATTTAGGTATATTTTTGAGGGTCTTGCGGTAAGAAATCCGCGGTCACATGTGCCGCATCAAAAGTTATTTGTAAATATTTAAAACAATTCCACCAAAGATTTTCTAAAATTTGCTAACAAATCGATTGGCCCTTGCAGCGGAAGACAACAGTGGAGCACACACCACCAGCCCAGCGCATGTAAGTTTAGACCGCCGGGAGTGAGGTTATGTCGAAACGGCTGGCCGAAAATAGTTAAACAAAAATTGAGTTCTTCCGCCAACAGCAGTCACAGAGGAACAGACCAGAGAATAACAGCCACAAGATGCCACCTAAGAAGCACGATGAGCCGGAACGCAAGCCCCTGATCGGACGCATTGGCACCAATCTGAGAATCGGCATTGTCGGCGTCCCCAATGTGGGCAAGTCGACGTTCTTCAATGTGCTGACAGAGAGCGCCGCACCGGCAGAGAACTTCCCCTTCTGCACGATCAAGCCGAATGAGAATAAGTATTACCAATTATCCGTTTTGCGAGGCGCGCGGTGCCCCCAGGGGAGGACCCAAGATATCCGATATTCCAGGCGGGGGCAATTTCTTTAATCATTGTAATCAGTATTTTGAATATAATTTTTATTCAAGACTTGTCGATGGCAATGGACTGCCCCCCGGGAGCCACATCCACAGTCGCCTGAGCCGCTTCTAATTCCAAATTGCTTGCTGGCTCCGCCTGCACTCCATTGAAGTGGACGAGGGGACTGGACTGGTCCTTCTAAAAGAAACTATTTCGTTTGGGGCGTGTCGCTGCCTTAGCAATTTGATCAGATCCAGTTTCCAATATGCAAATTGCCCCCGCCTCCAGTCCATTCAGTCCTCGGATCGGTTTCAGTTTCTTGAGCGACTTCATTTTGGTTTGCGGACTTCAAGCCGCTCGGTGGATTGTACAAAATTATAGAAAATTGCCATGATTGGCGGCCCGCTGAGGCTGCCGGGGTTTCCCAATCGTTGCCATATCAGCTAACATGCGTCTCGCCGCCGTCTCTTCTCTTCTCTTATTTATTTTCATGTGATTGCCCTTGCCCTACCTACACGTCGCGTACCGGTGCCCGATGAGCGCTTCGACTACCTCGTGGAGTACCACAAGCCGGCCAGGTGAGTCCTCCTTGTGCTTTCAGTTTCGTTACGAATGTGTCACTGACTTCTGTGCTTTGCAGCGTGGTGCCGGCCTACCTGAATGTGGTGGACATTGCCGGCCTGGTCAAGGGTGCCGCCGAGGGCCAGGGGCTGGGCAATGACTTCCTTTCGCACATCAGCGCTTGCGATGCCATTTTCCACTTGTGCCGAGCCTTCGAGGACCCCGACGTGACCCATGTGGAGGGCGAGGTGGACCCGGTGCGCGATCTGGAGATCATCTCGGAGGAGCTGCGCCTCAAGGACGAAGAGAAGCTGCTGCAGAACCTCGACAAGCTGGAGAAGATGGTGGCCCGTGGCGGCGACAAGAAGCTGAAGCCCGAGTACGACTCCATGGTGAAGATCAAGGAGATCTTGATCGACCAGAAGCGTCATCTGCGCTTCGAGGACTGGAATGCCCACGATGTGAGCGCGAAGCAACCAAAACTCAATCATTGCATCCCGCTCTTACTAATGCTCTCTCGCCCTCTCGCTCGCTCCTGTGTAGATTGAGGCGCTGAACAAGTATCTGTTCCTGACCTCGAAGCCGGTCATCTACCTGGTGAACCTCTCGGACAAGGACTTCATCCGCAAGAAGAACAAGTGGCTGCCCAAGATCAAGGAGTGGATCGATAAGAACGATCCCGGAGCACTGCTCATCCCCTTCTCTGGCGCGTTCGAGCAGCAGCTGAGCGAAAAGAATGAGCTCGAGCGCAAGGCCTACGAAGAGGAGACCAAGTGCAAGAGCCAGCTGGACAAGATCATCATCACTGGCTACAAGGGACTCCAACTGGAGTACTTCTTCACCGCCGGCCCCGACGAGGTCAAAGCCTGGACCATCCAGAAGGGCACCAAAGCCCCGGCCGCCGCCGGACGCATTCACACTGACTTCGAGAAGGGCTTCATCATGGCTGAGATCATGCACTTTGCCGACTTCAAGGCCGAGGGCAGCGAGGCGGCCGCAAAGGCCGCTGGCAAGTACCGCCAGCAGGGGCGCAATCACACCGTCGAGGACGGTGACATCATCTTCTTCAAATTCAATGCCGGCGCCGGTCTGAAGGATGCCAAGAAGAAATGATACCGCCTGGCCGCCCTCATCGCCATGTCCACTGTTCTGTATATTAATTTGATTTTATACTCCCAGATGTTTCGCTTCGCCTAAAGGCCACGCAGAACCCAAAACCCCGCATGATCATGCCTTAGAATGATGCATTTTGAATTTCTATTTGTACGCCACGTAAACCACTTTTGACAAACTCAACCAAACGTTGTTCTTGTTACTGGTGCAGCCAGGGTAGTCGTAGAACGAAGGATTTATAGCTTGTGGTACTTCCCGTAACTGATCGCCACACTGCGGCCACGAGCATGCGTTCGGTGGAGAATCTTTTCGTGTGGCAAATTCTATTTTTAAGCTCTTCTGATTTGATCTGTTAAAACGACCTTGATTGTCCGGGCGGGCAGGCAGATATTTTTGGTACATTAGCTGTGGCATGATGACTCGGTCATGGCTCCTCGTGGAGCGTGCGTAAGTGTCTCCTGAGCTGTTAGAAATCTTGCGAATAATTTAAACTTTTGTAGAACATTTTCAGCACAAAAGCTGTGGAAGTGTTTTAGCTTTGAGTTGCGATTGTAGTCCAATGGTTTATGGTCGAAATTATTTGTTATATTTATATGAGATCCAGCCGCAGGTTCAGTAGACCAATCGGTGGCCAGTGTTGCAGTGGGCAAAGTTAATTTAGTTTAAGCCTCAGCAAATGTATCGCTTCCCATCATTAGCTGCTGTCAAAGGTGGCGGGCATTGACAATTTCGCAACTGAGGTTTCTGGACTTAACTGAATGCTGGCTCTGCCTTTTCTTCTTAGGGGAAAACTTTTTAATCATCTTGCCACAGCGCTCACAAAGTTTTTGGATGGAACACCTGTGCAAAGAGCGCCGGCCAGCAGCAGTGCAAGCAGACAAGGCACAAAGGCAAAGGGCCAAAAGGGGAGAGCGATGTGGAGCAGCTCTTTGCTGTGTAAATGCAGCTGCAAGACGCACACAAAGCGGCAAAAAGCGGGTGGTTGGTGGTTGTGGGTTGGGTGGGGCTGGGACTGGGACTGGGACTGGGACTGGGGCTTCGGTGGTTGTGTGGTTTCTCGCCCCATCACCGACTCTGGTCGCAGCGGCAAGTTTCTAAGCACATAATTTGGTTTACCGCATTGCCAAACATGCGCCTGGCAGCAACACGCACCAGGCTCCTCAGCGCCCTCCGACCACCACACTCCTCTCTTGCCCCTGCACTGGGCGCCGTCTCTGTTAATCTTTGCCGTAAGAAACTTTCCTTGTGCACTGTGGGACAGATGCTTGGCATTTCAACTTGGATCTCCAAAAACGAATGATATACTCAGCTTATTTATTTAATTAAACACAAACTGCTCAAATATTAATTACACTGTGCAACAAAATGGCAACTTTTGAATGGAAAATTAGGTGTCAAATCTCGATGAGCAACCAACCTCCGCATATGTTCCATGTGAATAATTTAATTTAATTGAATTGCAGTCGAGAATTGTACGGCCTTTGCCTATGTTTTTCCTTCTTCGGGTCGATAGAATGGAAACAAATTAAAATAAAGCGACAAAAAGTTGTAATTTTCCACGATTTTTAATGTTTTTTGGTAATATTTTGTATGGTTATTTATTTATTTATGTTTCTTATATTTGTTTGAGCTTATACATATCTATCTAATGTATCAAAATATAACAAAATAAGAAGTTTAGAATAATTGAATGAACGAAAAACAATTTTTAAAAGTTTTTAGCCATGCGAAAAAAATACAACGGCAGACTTAAAGCTATGAAAATTATTTGTTAAGCTTCAACGGCTCGTAATTTGTTTTGACTTTATTATGCATTAA
Source organism: Drosophila subobscura (assembly GCF_008121235.1). Lineage (NCBI taxonomy): Eukaryota > Metazoa > Arthropoda > Insecta > Diptera > Drosophilidae > Drosophila > Drosophila subobscura. The sequence continues at coordinate 14,983,953 of NC_048530.1, read as the reverse complement.
GTTTTGTTAATATATTGCTTTGTTTTAGCCGAAACATTCTACAAATCTCGCATGTGATGCGTCCCACTGTACGTGCCGTGCCATTCTGCACTCTCCTGCATCCTTTTGGTTGGCCAAAAAGTTCCGGCGTGGCTGCCAACTTTTCATATGAAATGTGCAAAATTACACACTCCCAGGACCAGTTCTTGCGCCCCTCCCAAGAAACGAGCCGACAAAAATATTTGAAATGTTTTATTAGCTCAGAGAACGAGGAGCCAAAGGAGAGGTGGAGCGTGGCAGGGGAATGTAAATGCAATTGCAGTGGATTTGTAGTTAATTAAAGTGTAATGTCTGCCCATGTATGACTGTGTGCTCCCCTCTCTGCTGCACCTCCTCCTGCTTGGTTGGCGCCCCAAAACGTTGACAAGCCCCATCAGTGGGGCATGAAATATTGCCACTCTAAGCCCGGCAAAATGGCTCTGACTCTGACTCTGGCTCGGGCTGGGACTCGGACTCGGACTCTGGCCATGGCCCGTCAACAAAGAGGCCAAACACAAATCATTCAGAGCTACAACAAGTCCGGCATGGTAGGAGTCCTTCAGTTATTGGGGATACCCTTTCGTTGCTCCAGATATAGCTCCCGGGTACTCCCGTTACTTGCCTTTCATCGAAGCCAAGAGACTCTTTCCAAAAAACATTTCCAGCCTGTTGGAGCAAAGGTTTTTGTCTGTCTTGTTTGTTAGCTTGCCATTTGTCAGGGTGACGGTGGCAGCGGCGGCATTCGTGCACTCAATTCAAAAATTCATTCAATTCAATTGAAAAATGGCGTTGAATATTTGACGCATGCAACGGCAGATGGGCGAAGGGACAGTGTCGCTGGCAGTGGCAGAGGTTTGGGTGGGTGTGGATGCTGCATCAACTGTCAGTGGCAGAAGCCTGTGGGGGCAGCATGGCCAGCAAAGCGTTAAAAATGGCTGTCATAAATTAATGAGCGACGAGCCGTTCGTTCGAGTGACGCATCCAAATTGAATTGAATATATATTTTTCGCTGAATTGCATTCATTATTCATTTACAGCTGCCTTGCCGTGTCTTCAGCGTGAATAGATTTTGCCACAGCCACTTTCCTGTCGCCCTGCTGTTCCCGCTGCCCCATTATCCTATTCATCTTCGCTAGCGCCGTTTGTGTGCGTGTGTGTGTGTGTGTGTCCAATTGGATGGCCACTTTAATTGCTTGTAAAAAGTGCAATGCACCGTAAGCAGAAACGTCGTTCAATCGGCCACTCACCCACTGACCCAACTGGCCCGCGCGCCCACGATTAACGCATCTGCAGAAGCCTCGGCAGCCAGCCGAGGCTCGTCTCAATTTCAATCCCAATCTGGCCATAAACGTGACAATAATATAAATCAGCAGATTGTGCCGCTCGCTCGCTCGCTCTCTCTCTCTCTCTCTCTCCCTCTCTGTCTTGATGCAGCAGCAGTGCCACAGGGCATCATCCTCGGGACTTTATCATCATAATCATACTCAGCAGCATACCCATCAGCATCCCCAGCATCATCATCGCCATCGGTAGCATCATCATTGTTCTTGTCGTCTACGTTGGCATTTAACTTAATGCCCACATGCGGCGACAGCGTAAAACGATCTGAGTCCGGGATTAGAGAACACTCCCTCCAGCAGCAGCAGCAGCAGCAGGAGCAGCAGGAGGAGGAGCACTGGGGAGGCAGGCAACAGGGAGGAGCAACAGGGAGGCGCACTGCTGCCTGGCTACAGGATGTGGGCTGGCTGCAACTAAGGTTAAACGTGCCGTTCCTGGAAATAAAGCGTGTAATTGTTTTGGCAGCTGCCGAAACGTTTTAACAGCTAATTAAGGAGCCATCAGAGACGCAGAGAGAGAGAGAGAGAGAGAGGGAAGGCAGAGCGAAGGCAGTCCTACCTGTAGTAAATCTATTTGAAGTGCAGAATCTCGGCATACTTGAATGGGTAACTAAATAAATCGTATTATTTGAGTACTTTGATTACACTTTTCCAACACTCCGCCTGGGCTAGCAGGCTCTGAGTCGGCTCTGAGCAGGCTTTGAGTCGAAGTAATTACTTTGGCGCTTCCCTCCAGCTGTAATCTTGACATCCCAGCCTGAGACCGCGACCGAGACTCTCGATTACTCGCAGCGTCATATTTGAGGCTTCGGGATCCATCCGGCTGCGGTTAATCCCCTTCGCCTCCATCCTCCCCCTTACTGCACTTAACCATATGAATCGTTGCGGCGAATTCCCCTGCCAGGGCGGGGCTTTGTGTGCTCAAGTTGATGCCGCAACGCACGAGAGTCAGAGGCAGAGCAGAGCAATCTCATTAACACCTCCACCGTCCAGGGGCTCTGCTCTGCACTCTGGACTCTCTCTCTTCCGCGGTGGGAGCGTGCGATGAGAGTAATTAAATTCGCACGAGCAGCAGCAGCAGCAGCAGCAGCATGAGTAGCAGGGCCATGGACTCGCTCTCTGCCATAATCTCTTTCACTCACAACTAATGAGCGGGCAGATCAGGGCAAGTGGCCAGCCACGAAGAAAGGTATTTCTGGTCAAAGAGCGCTGAGAAAGTCAACGCTGGCAAACAATACATTAAGCGACTTTCAATCTCTCAGTGCTGCCTGCTGCCTGCTTCCGTGTTCCCGTGAGCAAACAGACACAGACACACACGCACACGTACATATGTATATGTACACACACACACACGTACACACACGTGCCACGTATGCCACCGGAAAATGTGTTCATTTCCGGTGTCAGTGTCAGAGGCAACAATGGGGCAGTGGTAGTGGTAGTGGCAGTGGCAGTGGCAGCGGCAGCTTCTCGCCGCCAACTTTTGCCCGTCGTGACTTTGATGAAAAATCGCGAAGCTGACGCCAACAGGCGACCCCAGCAGATACGTGAGTCAGGGAGTGTGCGAGTGTGTGTCTAGAGATGGCAGCGTGAGTAGTTGCACGGAGTTTCAGCTGCACATTCCGCCATTCTCCCACTCACGACACGAGCTACGTGCATCCCTAGAGAGCTCTCCCTCTCTCTCTCTCTTATGTGCGCTGCACTTCATTCAGGCGAAAAGCGAAGAGACATCATAATAATGTGGCCCATGTGGAAAACAAAGCAAACAGACAAACAAAACCCGGGCCAACAAGTGAGCGAAGAGCGAGGAGCTCAAACAAAAGGACCAGGAGAATATGCCAAAAAGTAGGCAACAAACAGCCTCACCCACACACCCACACACCCACACACACAGATAGACTCTCGCCCAAATGCAGCACACACATATAAATATTTTTAATTTCCTGTTATACATCTGGCACAAAGGGAAGGAGCAGAGCGAGAACAGAGAGAGGGAGAAAAAAAACCGAATTCTATAAAGGAGCATTCATATGCAGAGCTTTCCCACCTTTTCTAACTTTTTTCTAACTGGGCAACCTCTGGGTCAGGGAACCCATAAGCCAGGCCCAAACCAGAACACACAATAATGCAACTTGCACCCGAAATGTGCAAGAGGACAAAGGGGCAGAGGGCAGCTGATTTAATTAACAGCAGAATTTCGTGTAATGGATCTGCCAGAATTTAATCTTAAAGTTTTAATTCGATTTGGCTTCACTTTTCGCTGGAATTTAATGCGAGTGTCGCTGTACGATCTCAGGCATGACTAATAAGGAGCCAAGTGGGGGCTTTTCATGCTTGACTGGGCCATCGATGAAGCAATTCCAGTTCCCAGTCCCCATCCCAGCTCCAGCTCCAGTTCCAGCCCAAGCCCCAGTCTCAGCTACAGCTTCAGCATCTGCCTGGCTCAATCCTCCACTGCACTCTCTCTCTCTCTCCCTCTGTCTCTCCATTTATCCCCTCTCTCTCTCTCTCTCTCTCTTTCTCTGGTCGTGTGTGGCTGTAAAGTAATTTATGGCATGCTCCCTGGGCATCCATATGCCTGATTTATGGCTGTTATTGAAAAATTCTTGTTGCAGCTTTTAATTATGAGGCGAGGTGCAAACAAACACAACAAAAAAACCAAACAGTACCGAACAGAACGAGCTGGAGCAGGAGCAGGAGCAGAAATAAAAGGTTAAATAAATACTCGAACAAGGAAAAAAGTGCAACAGGGGCGACAGACAGACGGACGGACGGACGGACGGACAACCCATTGAGATGATGATGACTGCAAATCCCCCGAACAAACAGCTGAAACTGAAACCAGAAATAATGTCACTCCGGGGAGTGCCGAAAAAAACTGCGCGGTATTGTGGACTTAAATTAGCTGAAAGCGATGCCGATACATGCCCCAAAGAGTGCGCTCTGTATGCCGTATACGTTTTAATTTGCCGGAAATGAAGCAGCAATTCGAAAAAAGAGAGAATTCCATTCCCAAAAAGAGAAAAAAAGAAGCAGCAAAAGGAGCAAGAGATGGAGCTGAAGCCGCTGCTGCTGCTGCTGCAGGATGCCAGAGAAGAAGCTGAAGACAAAACGAGTTACATGTCAAAACACGCGCCATTGCACAAAGGGAGGTGGAGTGGTGGCATGGTGGCATGGTGGCATGGGGGGGCAGGTGCCGTGTGACATGCATGGCGCAAGTGTTTTAACACAATTTAATATGGCCCGACGACGACAGGGAGAAGGACATGGACGGGGACGGGACGGGGACACGGGTACGGGTACGGGTACAGGGGGACCAGCACTGGTACAGCGTTGGCCGACGATGACTGCGGGAGATGACAGAGAGATGGCGGAGACAACTTTTCCCAGCGATGACATGCACCAGAGCCAGATAATATGGGCGCTCGACGAGGCCCAAGATGGCAACGAGTCCCACGTCTCCCACTCCAAAAGGACCAAGCGAGGAGCGGTGGCAACCAGCAGGAGCAGGAGCAGGCATAAAGGAGTAGGGAGCATGGAGGAGACACACAGACACACGCCCCTGCAACGTTATTAAATCATAAAGCGCAAGCTGCCGCCGTCTGAAGCTCTCCCCACACATTAGAGGTACGGCTCGTGGATCCATGGAGCAGGAGCTGTAGGTGGAGCCATGGCAGAAGCAGTCCCAGGATATGGGCTCAAAAAGAACAAATAACACTGATACGCGTATGCTTATGGAGAGTCAACTGCATGCGACTAAAGGAACACCCTGTACAAACAGAAGCAACATAAAGAAGCAATTTCAGACAGCCAGAGATACGGATAAGTGGATACTGCCCAATGAGCAGTTACATTTGAGTTGTAGTAAACAACTTAAGTCAAAAAATATGAAAGGAAATATCTGAGCTGAAGAAACAATCAAAAATGCTGGAAAACCTCAGCTTTATAGCTGATAGCACTGCAAATGTCGTATGAAAATTATGAGTCAAAGTTCTAAAATGTTCGCTGCACATATTCCAAGTCTCAGAACCTTCAACCAATTAATGGCTCTATTTATTATACATCTGAGAGGCTGTACAAACCGAACCCAACCCAGCATGAAAGTATAATTTGTGTAGGGTATCAAAGCGACTTATCTGTAATTGTAGCCTCTTGTTTATCGTAGTTGTTGCAGTTGATGTTCATCGTTCATCGTTCATCGTGTTGTCTGTTGCCGCTGCCGCTGCTGTGTCCCAATGTTCTGGAATTCTGGAATGGCTTAATGCTTAAGCGCCCGTCGTTCCCCCAAGGTTGGACAAACGCACCTGTGCGTCACGTTGAAACGGAAATGGCCCTCTGGCTGGCAGGGAAGAACAGAGCATTGCCATGGTAGGATTAACGAGCTGAAGTTGCGCTCCAATCTGAACGGAAAACAGAGACAGAGAGAGCGAGAGAGAGAGCGAAAAAGATAGAGAGGCATTACAATCTTAATTAATTTGTTTTGTCTTCGCATCAGCGATGTGGGTATGAAAGTAAACACATCTCTTGGCTGTTCGAAGCCGGTTCGAAGCCCCATCCCCATCCCCTTTGCCATTCTGATGTGCAGTGCTGTTGTTGCTTGATTTGTGGCAATGCCCCATGCCTCCATTCCGCAGGGTGCATCGCAGAGGCGAATGTACCGAGTCGTTATTGAAGATCCGCCAGTACGCCAGTCTATTCAACGCCGTCACAATGGTCGCACGGATCACGCTTGCGCTCGCCTCGATGCTGATGCTGATGCTGGCTCAGAGTTCGTTCGAGCTGCCGCTGGGAGAGGCCTCCTCAGATAGCGTGTTGAGCGTGGACCAGGCCTTCCACGAATGCTGTCTGCAGGTGAGGCTGTCACATCCCAGGAGTGCATGTGCAGCATGCTTACATTTGGTGGCACCCGCGACCACAGCGCCACCGGCCGACTTAACAAAGAACACCCTGGACAGTAAATGCGCCCGGGGACATTCCGGCTGCGTACATATTATCAGCAATGAGAAGGAATCGAAGGAATCGAAGGAGTCGACTTCATAGACATTTAAGAAACTCTGTAAAAGTAAAAATTGAAGGAAGTACAGTCAAGATTCATCAATTTTCCAGCGAAGATCTCAGAGAAAATGTTTGCCTGGAAAGCATTGAGTTTGAGAGCGCAATCACGTCTTGTACATGAACCTTCGACAATAATAAAGCAAATAAATAAAATAAAATATATACAAAAATGAATGCTGATAAGCGGATAAGCCTTCCTCCCCACTCTGCTCTCTGTCGCTTTCAGAATTGAATTTCAGTTGGCTCCCGGCTTTCGAAATGAGCGAATCGTCGTTTTCGGTGCACCCTCTGGGATCTCTGGTCGGCCTGCTCGTGCTCGTGCAGATGCTGGCCTCCCCGACGGCGTCCAGCGAGACTGGCAGAGTGGATGTCCAAGGGGCTGCAAATGGTACGGCGGCAGTGGATGAAGGAGGCACTGCACCCAATGCCACAACCATGGATAAACAAGCCACTGAGACTGGTTCTGATGCTGTGGCACATCCGGTCTTCGTGGATCTGAGTGCTTGCGAAGCGATCACAGGGAACGTCACATTGTGCCAGCAGGCGGTGCAGCGCATCGATGCCAGGTTCGACGAATGCTGTCGCATACTGAGAAGGATCCACGCGTCGAACCTCTGCGAGTGGTGCCTGCAACGAGATAATATCGCGGGGTCGAAGGGTGACCATACCAAAATCGCTTGGGGTAACCTCTACTGCAGTCACTCCCCCTGTCCAAGAAAAGAGCTGCGGAGCATCAAAGCTTAAATCGAAGTTTGTGCCTGGATACCTTTCGAAACGAAATTCAAGCGCAAGATCGTGGCCCTCCGCTGCAGCGGAGAATCAGGACAGAAGGCAGCAGCCAGCAGCCAGCAGCCAGCAGCAGTAGGTGCAATGGCAGCAGTGGCCAGCAGCAGCCCTGCAAGGAACCAAAAGATTTATACACCAATTTGCCAAGTTGTATTGTAAAACTAATAAATTGTCGCCGCTTACTTGAATAATGTGTGTCTTTCTCTCTCAAGAGGTGGTGTGTGTATCTGTGTGTGTGTGTCTGTGTGTGAGGATGTGGCAAGTATCTCTGTCTGGCGTTGGAGGCGGCACAATTATTATCCCCAACGTCCGTGGCCGTGGCTGGATGGTTGGCTGCTTGGCTGCTTGGATGGGCTTTCTTGCCCTGCCCTGCCCTGCAAAAGCAAAAGGCAAAGGCAGCCTAAAGAGCGGGCCGTGGCATAACTTTTAAATAAACTTTCATAATTTTGCATACTTGAGATAACAAATTGCATGTTGCAAGTCGTTTCCTCTTTCCACTTGCCCACTTGCCACTTTCCACTCTGGCTCTGCCTCTGCCTCTGCCAGCCTGCCTCCTGCCTCACTCTGTGCGACTCCACTCGTAACTTGTAAACTTTAAATTAGATTGTTTTCTTCTGGCAGGGCAGTGTTTCCATTACGATGTCTCTCTCTGTTTCTCTCTCTGTTCTCCCTGTGTGGCTCTCGGAATTGCAACTCTATTTGTGCCGCTGGCATTGATTGATCTCTGATCTCTCAGATAAGATGCCACTTAATCTCGCTCTCTCGTGTTTCTCTGTGTGGATACCCTGAGCCTGCCCAGGTGGGAGTCCATTGATTTCTTTTGCAATTCTTTACGGATTCTCTTTTCTGCAGCGGCAATCTACTGGGCATTTTCAGCTCCTTTAACTTTACTCTTCAGCATTATTGTTCATTGACTGTCTGTCAATGGCAGACGGACGTGTTTCGTTTAATTTTTGTTCTAATTTTCTTTTGGTGCGTGAACTTGTGGCCTGGGCTAAAGCTGTTTTGATGTCTCCGTTATAAACCAGAGAACATTTTTGCTTAAATGGCTGCAAGTACCGCAGTTAACCGCAATTTTTGGTGAGTGCTTTTGAGTAACAGAGTTCATACTCTCTGTCTTTGCCTCTGCCTCTGGCCCTTCCTCTCTGCATTTGTCTCTTCCTCTCTGTCTTTGTCTCTTCCTCTCTGCGTGCTTTCGTGTGTGTGCATTTTGTGGGTGGCAAATTCATAGTTGTTGCTGCTGAAGTGTAATTAAATTTATCAAATAACAGTTTGGACACCATTCGATTGTATTAATTACGTATCATGCATCACAAACAGAGCGCACAATCGGAACAATTAGTAGCCTATGTAATCAGAGGCACACGCACACACATGGGCATGCCTGCAGGCTAGACAAAAAGGCAATTAACAAAGATTTTGTGGCCAATAGTTGTCAACAGATTGTTTTATTTGCAGGGCAAACAAAACAGACAGAAGCACACACCCCACTGGCAAAACACACACGCACAGAATATCATGTTACAATGTTATTCCACAAAAAGATTAGTCGGAGCGGCTGATTAGCCTCAATGCTGAGAAATCCACGATCGCTGAGTCACATCAGTGCCAGCATAGAAGTTTCCCATACACAAAGTACACTCATCGGATGTTTCACTCAATCCAAAGTCGCTTCTGGAATCAGTCGCACGCTTAAAGCTTAAAGCTTTCAACGACTCTCCCACTGTTCCTGTCTGATCGAAAGCTTCGATCAACGCTGAGTGCTCTCTCAACGCTCTCTCTCTCTCTCTCTCTCACCGACACCCATCGTTTTGCTGGCGGGGAAGGTTAAATTGATTTCTAGTAAATTGACCCTACCGCCGGGGCAGGGGCTGCGGGTGTGGGGGAATGCCGGCACAGGCCCCTTCAAATATTCGCCGCACTTGGCAAAGTTTTGGGGCCAAAAAACCGCAGCAAAAGTGGCAGAAGCGGCTTCAACTTTAGCTGCTATCCCTACAGCTCCCCGTCCCCCTGCTCCGTACACATCGAAGTGCATTTCAATACAGCAAGCGGGCTGTATGGGGGGTAGTATGTACTGGGGGGCAGGGACACATGCATAACTGTATACCAGCCAAAGCTGAAGACTGTGTGGACCGGGGTCCCGTCTCGTCTCTTCTGTTTCTGTTTCAGTTTCAGTTTCAGCCTGTGCATATGTCTTAATTTTTGACCAAAGTTTTCCGGATACCCTCTTCAATCCTAACTTCCTCTCCCCTCTCCCTCCGTGCTAGTGCACGGTGCTTTCACTCAACCCTCCGTCCTGGACAAGCTGTTCCATTGCTTCCACTGATGCTGCTGCTTCTGCTTCTGCTGCTGCTGCTGCTGATGCTGTTGTTGTTGTTGGTGTTTGAAATAAACTTTAATGAGTTTTCTGCTTTTCAGCCACAAAAACCACTTAACCGGCACATATGCATGCCAGGGGTAGGGAGTGGCTCTAGCAGCAGAAAACTTTAGCCAGCATGGAACATTTTTGGCCAAGTTAACATTGCATATACTCGTCGAGAGACAGGCAAGGCAATACCCTCCCATCACCATCGCCCCACCAAACACATACTCGCACATATTTTGGGGTTTTTAAAAATATAGTGCATATTCGTACTCGTTGGGGAAATATGTACATATTGGTGGGCAGGGGCAAGGAATAGCCCATAGCCCACGAATAGACGGGGCAGAAGCTGGTGCTGAGCTGTAGAGAGATCCCAGGCAATGACCAGCGGTTGGCTGGCTGGCTGTCTACATGGCACAAAACTAAGTGAGAGCGAAACGTCACAAGTTGGAATAGCAACTAACGGGATGCCCTACGCTGCTGCACAAATTTCAAGTTCTCTTGAAAGTGCCTGTGCTAAGAGAGCGGCCGAGAGAGAGAGAGAGGCGCAAGAAGTAGCCTCTCACCGATCAAATAAGCTCTCTCTCACGAGCCACAGCCACATGGCTACACAAACATAACAGAAATCGGATGTTCAACAGTTTCATCTGTCTATGTCATCTGTCTACACATTGAAGGGTATTACAAATTGCAGCTAACAATTTGAGCGCATGTAAATTGTTGGTGAGGCGACGGCGACAGAGGCTGTAGAAAAACGAAGAAGACGGTGATGGAGATGCAAAAGAGTTTGGGGTTGGTGTTGGGAAGACAAGAGGCAAGCAACCCGACATTTACGGCCGGCAAATTTTTCGCTTAGTGCTAACCAATCAACTGTGGCAAGTTTTGGCTACTGCCCCAGTGCACAAAAGTCTTGTCAAGTCCAGTATCCTCTGGTCTAGTACCACTTCCATTCCCTGTTCCCTGTGGCTTGCAATATTATTCTGACGTTGCCTTTCCTTCGCTTGACTTTCGTAAATTTAATTTCTGACTAACGATGGCATGTCATATGAGTAATGCATGCACTTTCAGGCCATTCTCTTTCGCCTGCTGCTGCTGCTGCCTGCTGCTGCCTGCTGCTCTCTTTGTTTGCATTCAAATGTCTCCTGACTTGACGGCACTCGCTAATAAAAGAGTCATTCACCGTACGTTCGGGATTCGAAATGGAATGGAACGGAACGGAACAAACCGAAAAGGAACGGGAGCTGGTCTGAGGGTAAGCACTGGAGCTTGTGCCAGTGTCGCTCGCTCGGCGTTGTCAAAGTTTTATGAGTGGTCAAGCTCGCGCATTTGAAACGTCTTTCGTTTAATTACATTTGCGGCACATTCAGCAGGAATACCCTGCGCTTAGCTGACAGCAGCGGTATATCAGGCCAAGAGAAGAGTATGCCAAACAGAGAGATGATTTCTGTGTAAAACTTTATCCAAGCTCTCAGCTCAGAGAGGATAGTCCCACAGTCGCTGCCACCTGATTCGTGGCCATATAAAATACTCGCACATATCTGTCGGTGGATATTCCCCAACCGCTGCCATCTCCCCCAACTGCTTCTCATCTATTTTTTGTTTGTTTTGTTTTTTTTTTTGGCGTTTTTTTGTTGTCAGTGTTGGCCCTGCAATTACTTTGTCTGCAAAGCCAAAAACTAAATGTGGACGCGACGCAGCTGCCGTTAGCATAAAGTAATCAAAAAAGTTTTGCTTTATTGTGGGGCAGCACACTCATCATCATCATCATCATCATCATCATCATCACTGAAGCTGCAGAAGTGTTGCCTTGCCTTTCTATGTCTAAACTAAAAAAAATACTACTACTACTACTACTACTAAGTATATAGTGTGGCTTCTTTTTTTCTCCATTCTCCTGTTTGTACTTGCAACGCGGTGTTTGGTTGCGGCTGCAGCCTCGTGGCGGCGGAGACATCAACCTTGAGCCCCACCAAATGTCCAAATGCAATAAAAAATTGATAACTTTTCTTTTATCTCTCTCTTGCTCTGTCTTTTTTCTATCGTTTTCATTTTCTTTTCTCTTTTTTGTATTGTTTTGCGGGCAACAGTTACACAGTAGCTGCAAAAAGTTAATTGTACACTGACTGCCAGCAGGCAGGCAGGCAGGCAGGCAGTCAGCCGGCCAGCGGCAGCCACTGAATAGAAAAGAACAGAACAAACATCCTTATAAGACAAAGTATAGAGTGCTAAAGGCCATTTGGTATTATTCGCACGTAATTCGATGAAATTTTAATAATCCAGCTACGAAGGTAATAAAGAACTTTTGGACATGTGGGCTGAAGGCCGTTTCCTGTCTCCGTCTCTCGTTCTGGATCTTTCACGTGTGCCCCGTGTGCTGCGATTACACAGAGCGAGCGAGAAAGATTCATTTGAAGGTATGCCAGACTATTGTTGGAACTTGCGGCAAGCTCTGCATGGGTCTTGAATGAAGGCATCGTAAGGAAGCGTGGATAGAGCATGGGTTCACGAATGTAAATATTGATAATTGCTTTAATTGCACTCCGGAAGGACGGGGCATCACCAGTTCGTTTCTTTCCACACTTTCTCCTGGCTCTATGTACACCTGTGCTTGACACCTGCAGCTTGCCACACCACAGACGCAGCAGCAGCAGCAGCAGCAACTCATTCAAACCCACACACACACACACACACCCTGGCCCCCGCACCCCCGGACTATTGAACAGCCCCTGATTGGGCTTTTGACTTGATTTCAAATTGATTGCAATTGCAATTTTAGCTTGACTGGAGAGGCAAATGCTGGCGGGAGGGGGGAAACGTATATGGCAGACCTAGAGAGCGTGGGAAATTAATTAAAATTACTTACTGACTCGCAAACATTTCACTTGATTTCTCTCTATTATTGTGGCGCCAATTAATTTGCTTAAATTTTCATACCAAACACAAAACAAGTGGCTGGAGCGGGGCGGAGAGGGTGGGGCTGGGCTGGGGCGGAGGCAAATGCTAAAAATTTAATTAAAATCGAGCAAACAAACAAACATCGGCCGAGCGGGCTGGCACTCTACTCTGATGGCTAGTTAGAGCCATAGACCCAAAGAGGAGTCCTGCCGTCCAGTCAGTCGGAAACTGTGATGTTCTTCAAAAACTTGCACCGCACCATGCCCCATGCCCCATGCCCCATGCTGCACTCCTGCCACGAGTGCAGTGCAAACACATGACGCATACGCCGTGTGTGCACCACGACGATGGCGGGCCCAAAAAAGCGAATTTCATTTGCGGCAAATGGCAGTGGCAGTGGCAGCAAACTAAATTGCTCAAAAGAGCCAAACAAGAAGAACTTGAAAACGTTTCAGGCCAAGACCAATCTCGGCTCGGTCAGGCACAACTCCGCTGCTCCATCGCCATCGCCGTCGCCGTTCCTCCCGCCTTGCCTTCAGAATCTCAGAATTCAACACTTTTTTTTTCCTTACGAACGACCCCCGTCCTGCCCTCTCCACGAGACGCTGCCAGGACCTGTTTGGCCAGTCCATTTCCTTGGTCTTATTAAAAGTTGCTGAGATTCTTGTGTTTACCTGGCACAAATGTCAAATCAGATGGAAAAATGTGCAAAGGAATGCAATGCGGAATGGCGGAATGGCGGGGGGCAGGAGTCGCAGCACCGGACTCTGTGCTGGCATCTGCATTTGCCACATACTTTTACACCCTTAGAGCATGAGAATGTAAACTTCACGCTACAAATGAAGCAGTTAATTAATCAACAATTAATTGTGTTCAAGTAAGTACAATTAAATATAATTAATGAGCATTAATTGGTGTTTAGTTTGCTCCATTCTCCAGCCAGAGGTGATACGTTGGACCGTCTCCTCCTTGAATAAAATCTATCATTTGACTCCTAGCAAAAGGACTCCTTGTTTGTCAAATAAAACTCCAGCCCCAAGTGGTAAGGGACGGCAGCCACGTGTTTCCACGACACTGGAAATTGGAATGTAAACAGAAAACGTAAACAGACCGGCATATGGAATATATTCACCGCATGGTGAAGACGACCAGCGACCAACGACCGTCGACCGACAACACACACGAGGGCCACACGTCCAGCCGAGCAGCAGGACGAGGCAGCGACTCGACTGTGCTCCTTCGGCTGCCCCGAAACTGTTGCATGGGCGCAGGCGCCGATGGCAAATTGGCGGCACGGCAAAGCAAACAGGAAGCGAGGCTCAATGCCGCCAAATTGTAACACAGCCAACGGCAGGCCATCAGGCGGCAGCACGAAGGACGCCGAGCAACGAGCACGCCAGCCGAGTGGCGCTCGTGTCCTGGCGGCAGTGGCCGAACAGCCAGCACGTCTAAGCACTCGCGAGTCCGTTCGACTCGGCAGCTATTGTGCTGCGGCCGCAGCAACAGTTTTGTTTGAAACGTCAACACGTGCGGTAGTCCTGCTGGTCCTCTTGCTGCTCCTGGCAGGCTCCTTGGCAGTCCATTTCGGCCAGTCGTAGAACCGCGTAGAACCGTCGCGTGTTGCTCAGAGTTTTAGCGCGAATTTTCGTTGCAAGTGCAAAGGCACGGGCACTGGTCAGCCCAGTCTCGCCCAAGTGTTGGCCATCCAGAATTTTATACATTGAATTTAGCACATGATTTTTGTTGTTTTTGTTTCGTGTTGCGCCGCACCTAATCCCCGCCAGAAATCCACAAAGAGAACAAACGAGCAGCGCCCACCGAACAGGCCATCAAATTAATCAAATTAAAAGGTAAAGCCAATGAAATACCACGGGAACGGGCGCGGGGAATGGGAAACCTAATGAGCGAGTGTTAGGGGGGGTTTTGCAGGAGGAATTTTTGTCAAAATCAAATTGCAACCGCAGACGAAACTCGCTCCACAACGCGAATCAAAGCATAGCGAAGCCCCCAAATCAACGTAATTTGTGCTCATTATAATCAAACAAGCCAACATAGTCAGAGCCAGAAGCAGAGTCAGAGTCAGAGTCAGAACCAGAGCACACATTACACCCAGACCACACCACTCCACACCACACCACACCACACACACACACATCGCAACACATTGGTGTTGCCTGGTAATTTTCATTAGCCAACTCCGCCAATAGCTTCCTTCCACTCACCCACAGAGGCTACAGCCACTCCAGTGCCCCAACTGGGGGAATGCGAACAGGAACCAAAGACAAAGCCAGCCAGTTTGTTGACTAATCGTTTCTCGATTGCATTTTAAATGCCAACTTCGAGCGCCGGAAACGGAAGTGCATTCAAACAGGGGTGCAGGAGCAAAGTGGGGGAGCGGAAGAATGCCTTTTCGTCGAACAATCCAACAATCGTACAATCCAAATCCTTACACAGGAATAAGTATTCCTTACAGCACTGTGGCAGCTCCAAGTGATTTTTCCCCGACAATCAATATTTCATATTAACTTGCATTTTAAGTGGATGGGAAATTGGCAGCAAATCGGAGTAAAACTTTGATGCAAAACTCTGAAATTTGTGTGCGTGTGTGCGTGTGGGCGTGTGTGTGTGTGTGCAAGCGACAACAGAAAAATTAAACCCTACCCTTCAGATTTCCCCCTTAAGATTTTGCCTTGTGAATGCCAAGAATTGATTTTGTCTTGAAAGTTGGCAACGATCTCTGCGTGAGTTTCCACCTGAAGATTCCCTTATTAAATTGTTGAAAATTAATTGTGTAAGTAGGAAGCAAATTGTGTTACGGTGTCAAATTATGAATAAAAATATCCATCATAAGGTGCACACGTTTAATGGGCCTTGAGCGGCAGCCATCAACCGAGAGGGGCGATAAGCCTTTAATTATAAAATTATAGTTTCAATCAAATATACTGCAAAAATATAAATATACTGCGGACGGGACTCGGGACTAGCTCTGACAGTCCGTCGATAAGAGGCACTGGAAACAATTCCATTGACGGCAATTATTGTTTAATTGATGCGGATTAGTCCGCGAGGGGCAATTGTAATAATTTCCCCTGCTGCTCCCCCCCATGCAAATGCAAAATGCAAAATTCGAATGCGAATACGAATATTTATGGCAAAAATATATTTCATCAAATTTTCATCAATCAAATGGCCAATTTTTGGACAAACAACAAACAGTTTTCCGTAGCCACCCACATGATACTTCCTCGTATATAATATTTTTGTGGATGCAACACGAAAAGTGGAAGGAGAAAATGGCACAAATATTTACCAGCAATTTTCCCTGAACGGCGACGCCATCAACATCATCAGGCAGGCGGCTGGCTGTCGACAATAAAATCATTCTGGCAATTTATTTGCCGAGTTTTTTCTGCTCTTGCTGTTTGCCATTTTTTTCGAGTAGCCCAAAAACAGCAACAAAACGAAATTAATAAAAAGAATTTTTCCATACAAAAAAATCTCCAGCGCACATGTGGGAAAGAGCTTTCTGCCTGTCGGGACGCTCCGGCTCAGACTGCATTCGGGTCCTGGCACTGGTTCTGGCTCTGGTTGCTGGTGCTCCTTTTTGGACGTCACCAATCAAGCTTCACTTCATTCATTTCCAATCCGTTTAATTGTATACAGATTAGACAGTTTAAAGTGCTCCTCCAGGCTGGTTTCGTTTCGGCAACCAAGAGCCCCGACCAAGTGTTCAATGAGCCAAACGAAATGTTTTTGGTTAGTTCTGGCTAAAATAATGATCGCTTTTAATAAACACTTTTACACTTTGAGACAAACAAAAGAGATAAATTACAGATAAATTCCTTTTTACCTTCATATCTATGACTGAATTTATGGAATTTATTTTGGGCAAGCAAATAATATTGGCAAGTGCTCTAAAAAGTCTCTAAATTTATAAATTAATATCATCAAACGTTCAACTAAAATCAAATTGTTTATTTCGAGCCTTAAACATTTCTAACAACGGGTTTCCTCTTGAATTTCTGACTGATGTTCGGCAGTTTTAGGGGATTTTGGATGCCCAAAGATCTATGCGAAAAGAAGAAAAAAAACTAAATATAAGAGATTTTAAATATTAAAGAGAAACTTTTTTAAAAAGCCTTAAAGGCTGGAATCCTGATCATAAGATGCTTAAACATTGCAACGTTTTTTCAGAAATGTTTTCCTTAAACACTTAACCTAAAATCTGCTCCAGAAATAGTTTAACGTGGCACTTGAATTTCTCTATTTGCGTCACAAATATTTATTTATTTATTATTTGAAATAAATTGAGTGTTAAAAGTGTTAAACTGTGACCCAAATTGGGCTCTACTGAGCATTAAATTCTTAGGCCTTCAGTTTGTGAAGTATTCTGTAAGTTTCTAAAAATTTGTTTTTATTTATTGATTTAGAGAGTTGACTCTTCAATACTCAAAAACTGTTATATTATTTTAATTTAACGTTATTTGTTTGAGTTACCAATTGAATGTTTGGAAATGGAAAAATATTTGTGAATTATTGAACAAGTCACAAAAAAAGTGTCCATAAAAATTAAAATAGTTTTAATTTGAAATAGAATTTGATTAAATTAATAAATTTAAATGTATCATTTGGTATTTTTATTTATTTGTATTTTATTTGTAATTAAAACATTTAAATTATCTCTAGATTGCATTCATTTCAAAGTTCTCTCAAACTCGAATTGATTCTCTAGTGAAACTCGTGTCCTTGTGTAGCTTTTTGCTGTTAAAAGTCTCTCAACAGCAGCCAAAAGATTTCCATTAAATGGAAAGGCAAAACAATTGATTGGACAAACTCAAATGGGGAAGTCTGTACCTCAATTGGGGGGCGCAAATTGCAACGAGCCACGACCCACTGCTCTGCTAGTTTGTTTTCCCCCCGTCTATTAACCATTTTATACGCTCTCACTTCGCTCCCTGCTCCCTTCCGTCCTGTGTCTTGTTCGCCATTTGCGTGTTCATGACGCAACATTTGCGGTTGTTTATGCTTTTGAGGTCGCATTTCGTGGTTAGCCAATTGTTATGCGCATTTTGTTTAATTGCACACACACGCACGGGCACGCACACAGTGTCGTGTGTCGGTGTGTGTCATGTGTGTCGTGTGTGTCGTGTGTGTCGTATGGTGTGGTGACATCGCCCATCGTCCTGCTCCGTTTAGGTGTTAATATTTCAATTAGCAGCCGTTTATGTTTACGTAGCCCGCGCGCGGAATGTAATGCTCCCATGTAATGCTCCACGCAACTGTTACGCCGAAAGTCGTAACGAAACGTAATACGCCTGGACATGCCACACCAGCAGCATGTGTGGCAAGCTGCCTCGTGTTTTTGTGTGTGTGTGTGTGTGTGTGTCTAATGTTCCGACTAAGTTTTACAACTGATTGCGCGGCTGAGCAGGCACTTAACTGGGCTCAGATTGAAGCCAGATTTGTATTATGATTGCGGGACACTCGACTTTAAGTCCGAGGAAAGCTAACACCAGATGAGGCAAGGGTATGCAAAAGAATTCTGCTGGTAATCGAAGGTATATTTAATGCACTTTAGATGCCATTAAGTGGATGCCATGCCAAGATCTAGCTGGGGGACACTTCCAGGATCCACAACTCTCCTTTCCCCTGGCAATGAAATGCAATTGAAAAATAATGCCAGGCCACAATGGTGTGAAGTGTGCACAAACAGAGAGAGCGAGAGTGAACGTGAACGCGAACGTCAAAGGATAATAAATCAATTGGGGGCAATGCCTTAGGCCTGCCATCCATATAGATTTAAAAACATTTGCTTATCATTTTTTGTCGTTGTTGCTGATGAGTCGCAGTGGCAGCGGGGCTGCTGAAATGTTTCAATAATGAATATGCAACAGTAAATGGCCGACGACGTAGCTGTGGGTGCACGGAGGAGTCGCTATCGCCATCGCCATCGCCATCGCTATCTCTCTCACTCTCATTCTGTTTTTTAAACATTTTAATATGCATGGCAGAGCCCGACACATTGCAGAAATGAAAAGAACAAAGGGAAAGTGCAGGGGGGGATGGTGGATCTGTGGGGAAGGGAAAAACGAAAAGAAAAACCGCCAGCGGCAAACGAAATAAATTTGTCAGCCATTGCAATATTCTTTTGGGCCGCAAATGAAACTCTGAAATGGCTCTGGACGTGGGCACTCCAGCAGCTCGTGGCTCTCTGCCTCTCTGGCTCTGTGGCTCTGTGGGATCTGGGATCTGGTCAATAAATAAATACGCAAAAGTAAAGCATATACATATACAAAATACATCATGCAAAACCTACGGATACAGCTACAAATGTGTCTGTCTGTCTGTGTCTGTGTCTGTGGCTCTGTGTGTCGATTCGCTGGAAATTGTGCATGAAAAATATGAAAAGACATTTTCGGTTAACGTTGCCCCGCAACCAGGACAGCGGCGCTCCCTTGCTCCCTTGCTGCCTTCCGTTCGTTCTCTCCACTGACAATAAATGTCATTTAGTTCTGTGGAGCTGTGGCAGGGGGATAGGGGCAATGGGGGTTGCGAGAGAGTCGGATGTGGCAGCGTGCTGGGAGCTGCAGGAACCCAAACAGCTGCAGCAATGCCAATAAAATTTATTTAAAGCAAATTAAGAATCCAATGGCCTGCGAATGATTTGTGTGGTGGAAAGATCAGTCCAGTAGACGATCCTCACCGAGGCGGCTGCTGCGGCACGCCCCATTAAGCCACAAACCATTTTGTACTGCTGTTCCTTGCATTTCCATTTGATCTGCAACTGATGATAGCTTAAAACTCATTTAAAACTCCTTTGGACAGACGGGACTGGCTGCCTTCTCTGGCAATTAACTTTTAAACATTGAGCTCAAAAAACCATTCGACAACAATGGCATGCAGCTATGTACTTGGATTATGCAATTCGAGTGGCGCCTTATCTGGAAATTCACTCTCGTCCTCTCCGTACTTTGGGCATTTGTCACACATTTTACTTGCCACATTTGCCACACACAACACTTTATTTTCCTTTCTTTTATTTTACTTTATTTCACTTTATTTCATTTTGTTTCATTTGAAATATTAATAAGTCTATGCCAGGGTTTTATTTTGCCTACTGTCTGGCTGTCTGTCTGCTCTGCTTCTGCTCTGCTTCTGCTTTTGTGGCTGCCACAGCAAAATGCATTTAAAATTGAAAGTTTAGGCCCACTTTTTGCAGCATTTATTCATAAATAATTGAGCTGGTTTTTTGCTGCCTTAAATGGGGGAGCTTAAGTTCTCAAGGATCATCTTATTTGGCAAACTTTATTTCCATATCAAGTGCCGGAAATTCCTTCCTCCCCCAATAGGCTGCCCCGATGGCTTCATTAGGTTCGATCGAGTATTAACTGACGGCTTTGGGGGCATTGGGGGGGAATTTTCAATTACGCTCATGACATGACATAAAACGTAAATTAAGGCAAAATGTCTAAAGCGAACACAAACAGATTCAGCGGTGTGTGTGGGGTCCTGGGCATGGGCCTGGGCCTGGGCCTGGGCCTGACTGGCGAGTGTAACGCTTGATTTGCTCTGACATAAGTGGCGGCGACTCCTGACTTCTGCCTGCTGCTCCCTTCTGCCGCTGCTGGTTGCCTTATTGTTACGCCTACAACGAAACCATTTCGAGGCATTGCTGGCATTCAACATTCGCCATTTGCCATTTGGCTCGGCTGCTCCAGCTCCAGCTCCTGGTGCTCGTCCTGCTGCTCGTCCTGCTGCTGCTGCTGCTGCGGCTGTGGCTGCGGCTGTAGGTTTTTATACCCCGTAGTCGTAAACAGAAAGGGTATATTGAAGCAGCACCAAGTGCCAGCAGATTTGACACATTTACAAGCCTCAGCCTTTGGTTGTGCCAAAAATTAGTCAAACTTTACACACATTTTGCACTCCGTCTACAAGCCACAGGGTAGCCGCTGTATCCATATCATGCTGCAACATTTCCCTACTTATTCTGGCTCATTCCATTCATGTGTGTGCGCCGCTCCCTTTCCCTGTGACTCTCTGCCTGTCCTGAGTGTGTTGGACAACAGCGACGAGTGCATGTTAAGTGCCTTATTATCCTGTTTATGTAACCGTGCAGTTTTGTCCGGACATGGGACTCCAGAGGCAGAGTCCCTCTCCCCCTCCCCCTCCACCCTGGACACATGTTGTATGCTTCTCCCACAGTGTTTCATGTTTTATTCAGGCCTAGTTTACAAATTGTCGCAACGTGGAACGTGGTACGTGGCGACCAAATGAATATTTTGAATACAAATAACTTAAAGTGGACTCAACAAATAATCACAACAAATTCGAACAAAAGAAAAATATTCCCACACACCACACCACACCAGCCCAAACCGATGATGACGCTGATGAAGACTTGTTGCCGGGGCCTCCTTTTGTCCCCTGGCTGTTTATTGTGGAGGGAGCAGCGTTTCCAGAGTGCCAAATATTTCCATTGATTGCTGGCTGCTTTCTTTTTCAGCATTTTCAAGTTCAGTGGCAGGGCCAAAAAGCACAAAAAAAAGGCAGAAGAAGCCAAAAGGCAGGCAAGGCCCAGATGCAGGCGAAGCCCCACAAGGAATGCAAATTTCATTGATTTTTTCAACGATCCTTCAGTTGATTTTTGAATGGATTTTTCAGTTGATTTTTCCATTGATACTTTAGTTCTTTTAGTTCATAATTCCATCGACCTTTCAGCTGATCCTTTCATTGATCCTAGAGTTGAAATTTCAGTTGGGATCGCAATCGATTGTCTGGCATTTTTTCAGCCAACTGCCATTCACCTCCCTTTTTCTTCGTTTCTTAAAGTAGAAGTTCCTCTTTGAGTGGTGCAAAGTTTTGACTTGATTAAGTTTCGAGTGCCGGCCCCCATTCGCTTCGATTCGTTTGCATTCGGTTGGGTGTGCTCCACCTTCTGGGTGTATTTATCATTTTACTTGCACACACACATAGAGCGGAGCCAGAGGCTAGCGGCGCCTTGGACAGGAGCTGCACTCCACTCCACTCCACTCCACTTCGGGCAGGACTCGCATTCGCCTGGCACTTTAGAGCAGGCTAATTACAAAAAGTGAAAACACAATTCATTTTGCTTGTGGTTTATGTGTTTTCTTTGCTGCCACCCCCCACTCCCCCCCCTGCTGCAACCGCCCACCCACCTTGCAGCGTTATAAAAATGTTTATGGCTGACGTTTGTTGCCATAAAAATGCGAAGTTGCCCGTCCACTGGGATGGGTGGTGGGCAGTGGGGGAATGCGATTACTTGACGACCAAAAAGGTCACTCAGCCGTGGCCATCGCCTGCCATTGTTGTGCCGTGTCCTTGTACGGGGAGGGGGGGAGTAGCACCACTCCAGCCAGTACCCAGGAGCTGGAGTGCCTCACCCTGCCTGCTTGAGTGTCCTGTGTGTGTGTGTGTGTGTGAATCGTGTGTGTATTTGTTCCCGCCGTATTTATGGCACTGTGTTTGTTAATAACATTTGCAGCGTCGAGTGCATTCCATCTCTGACGTAATGCCCTCCCCCAAACGGGGGCCAAAAGGTCTCTGGCTGACGGGTGCCACTGGCTCCTGGCTCCTGGCTGCTGGTATTGCTAATACAAATGTGCTAATACCCTGTAGCTGCATGTATGCCTAGCAGATGGATGCAGCAAGTCCGAGTCGAAGCCATTGGATTATTTTGATAGAAATAAATAACTGAATTCTGATGATTGCTGATTGCAGATAAGGGAGTAAATGCAGATTTATGTTATATTATCCGAACTATCCGCATTCACTGGGTGTCCTGACACAGGGTGTCCTGCAGGTGCTCGCCGAGCAACGGTGCAGCAACTTGACTTTGCTTTGTTTTTCTAATTAATTTAAGTCTACCCCTTCGGGCACCGTTCCTCCTATCTCTGCGTTTTATCCAGCTCTCACTCATGTTCTACCGCTCTCTCTCTCCCTGTTTGGTTTTCTTTTGCAGTACTTGGCCGTGCAATTACGCAGAATGCCGTTTGCCTTTTAAGTTTCAACGCTCGCATTGTTACCCGGCAACGGCAACGGCAACGGCTGGCAGGCAGCAGGCACAGTGGAAAAACTGACGCTAAACAGGAGGCAAACAGGAGAGTCAACGGAGAAGTCTCCATCCTCAGCCTCATCCACATCCACATCCAGTTCGAGTTCAAGTTGCAATTGCAGTGGCAGTGCCAGTGCCACTGACAGTGGCAGTAAGTTACTGTGCAACTTTTGCCGGAGTCCCGTTGGCGCTGTCGTTGTTGTCGCATAACTCAAAGCTGATGAAATATGGAGCTGCTTCAGGTACTCTGCTGCACGCTCCTCCTGCTCCTCGCCCGAATGCAAGGTAAGTCGAAATTTGCCGCCAGCTGCAAGGCGGCAAGTGGCAGCCAGCAGCTGGCAGCTGCCTGCATGAAACGAAACGGAAATTGTACACGATAGTTGTACAATAGTTATGTTATTTTCAGCTTTTACCATATCGATAAGTTATCGATAAACATACTAAACATCGATTAATGATCTTTGGTCTATTTTGCATAAACACAAATATTTTAGTTATTTTTTTAGATATTTAACAATTCAAATTAATCGGTCTGTTATCGATTTATTATCGAGTACTTGCAATCGCTTTGCTATCGACTTGCTTTCGATTTCGAGTCGTTTTTTCTATCGATTTTGCTGATTTTTTATCGATTTCGTATGATTTTGCCAAGGACTTCCTAATCGATTTTCCATAGAGTTTTTTATCGATATTGTTATCGCCGTTTTATCGCCTTAGGTATTGCAATTTATACACTAGCAGAAGCCTGAGCTGAGTCATGTACTTCGCTGTCATCGCTGGCTTTGATCTAGTCAAAAATTGAATAATTTCCTCCCCCACCCCCTAACATGCACCACGTAATACCATCAACCCCCGTGCCACCTGCACTTTGGGGTCAGTGTCAACCGTGTCAACGATATGCGATATGCAAATTTCCTGCACATCAACGCGACACGAGAGCTTGCATAACTTTGCAACACCAATGGCAACACGGAGCAACATGAACAACAACAACAACAACAAAAACAATGGCAACAGGAACAGGAAAAACAATAATAGCAACAACAACAGCAAGTTGAGCAAACAACAAGCGGAACAGCAGCAACATCCAGCTGCAACAACGACAGCCAAACGACAGTGCAACATCGAGTAGGAGGTTGCACCGCTGCCCATCCCTCACCCTGATAAGGGGCAAGTACCCTTGTGCTTTGGTGGGGCTACTTTGCTGACTGTCTTATCAATGCCACAGATCTGCCACCATAAATTTAACATTAATTACGAAATGGCAACCCTGGTGACCCTGGGCAGGTCCCCGTACAGTGCAACCCTGCACTGGAAGGCGCTGAGCTTCACTGCCAGATAATGAGCAACAGAATAAATAAATAAATTGCAGTCAAGAGAGAGAGAGACCAGCACCAGGAGAAGCCTCAAATTACCAGAAACGGATGCAAGTGACCAAAAAGTTTGCACATTAATCGGAGGCTACTTAGGCCCAACTTTAGTCCGGAATAAGCCAAGGAGATGAGATGGCAAGGGGTGGTGGTAGGGGCAGGCGAAGCGACAGGGAAAGGGGCAAGCCAGAGTCAGGGGCAGGCGAAGAGACTGGGAAGGGGCAGGGAAAGGGACAGCGGCAGAGACAGAGGCCAGGAAAGTGCATGGGTAATGAGCCACAGCCCTGAGTCCTGTGCCCTGTGCCCAGAGCCCTGAGCCGAAGCCAATGAAACGATGGCCAATCGATAGATGCAAATAGACAAAAGTTTTTCGGAATTTCCAGACATTTATTCCACTTCAAATTTGATCAAATTGTAATGAAATAAAACAGACAAAAAAAGAAATGTGGAAAACAAGATTTTTGTTGATTTTTGTTGCAATTTCAATTGAAAATCTCAACCCAAAAAGTGTTTTGCGATAATTAATTGACGAGTTTAGCAGCGTCCGAGCTATGAGATATGTTAGTTGGGTTTTTTTTAGCTCTAGCTCGACTGCAAAATGTAATAATAATAAATGCACTTGGTCCAGACGAGAGCCGCGCCGCCACTCTGCGGGCACCGAAGACAATCCCCACAGTGGCACTTTCGCTGGCCGCAAGAACACACACACACAACCACACACACACTCATGAATGTTGCAACTTCTAAACATTTACTCGCAGCGCCATTTGGCAGAGGCATTTGGCTCCAGCGCCGCAAACTATGCAACGTCTGCGAGCACTCACAGCAGCGCGACTTTAAAGCCAGCCGCATACATATGTCTGTGTGTATTTATGTGCATCTATACATACTTATATACATACGTATTTGTCCAAATATATAGCTGGAAACATTTCTAGCTGAGAGCTTCAGGGGCACAGAGAACGGTTCGAAAAAAAGGCACGAGAAATGCTCGAAAAACGAAAATATCATGAAGATGAAGCTGAAGCTGAGGAGGAGAAAAAAACGAGAGAGAAAGGGAGAGAGAGAGAGAGCGAGGAGAAAGAAATGTTCATGCAATAAATTCACGTTGAAATTTTGCAATAGTTGCGTCTAGGAGTTGCAGCAGTAAACGGTGTGGGCAGGGGCAGGGGCAGGGCAAGAAATAAAACAGGCAACAGTGCGGCAGGCCCACCCGACCCATCCTGCCACCCCATTGAGTTGAGTGGCTTCTGCCACCGGTTCCTGCTGCTGCTTAATTTTGCAGAGCCTCCTTCGCTTAAGTAAACTTTGCACCTAAAGGAGGTAGGGTAGGGAGAGGCTGCAACGTTGCAAGGTGGAGCTGGAGGCCCAGTCTGGGCCTGGGCATGGGTCTGGCCAGCGATAAGCAGGCCGCCGCCGCTTGCTGCTCTCTGCACAATTTTTGTTTGCCCCATTCGATTAAACTAAACATAAATTTCATGGACGATAAATCAGCCGTGAGCGCTGGGACAGTTCCAGGTGCAGCTTGCAACTTAGCCCTCCACCCCCTCGCGGCACGTGTGGGAAATCAAAAGAGTACGAGAGAAGGGCAAGAGTTAGAGTCCAGAGTCTGTGTAGAAGCTACTCTCCAGCCTTAATAAATAAGTTTCCACTTACCGAAAAATGCATTAAGTAATCCTCTTCGCGAGGTTAAGATTTACATTCAGCCATCGCGCTCTCTGGCAAACGCGAAATTTAAAGAATCATTTCAAAAATATGATTTTCGGCACTGGACAGCGCTCAGCCTGCCAACGGT
Source organism: Drosophila subobscura (assembly GCF_008121235.1). Taxonomy (NCBI): domain Eukaryota; kingdom Metazoa; phylum Arthropoda; class Insecta; order Diptera; family Drosophilidae; genus Drosophila; species Drosophila subobscura. The sequence goes on along the minus strand of NC_048530.1, from coordinate 14,958,263 downwards.
TCGTGTTGGAAATAAATAACAAAAAATTCCAAAGTGAAAATGGAACAAAAATCGAGGGTAGGGTAGGCAGCGCATGCTCTTACAGTGCGTTTCGTGTGTATAGTAACGCCAACACCGCTCCCGTTTTGATTAAGTGAAGTGATCAAATGAAGAACTTTCCTCTCGCCATCGAGATGTTTCCTCTCTCTTTTTGTTGGCACGCTTTAAAAACGATTTTAGAGCCCGCTGAACATGCGTTCGAAAATGTCTTTAAAGTGGTGGCATTTTCCATGGCTTTTCATGGACGCTTTTCCGAGCAGCACTTGTTTTGGTTTTTGGGTTTGAGTTTCGTTGTTCGTTGGAGTTCCTGTTTTTATTTTTTCCACACATAAATATTGCCAGAAAATAGTTTTTGCTTTTAGTGTTTGCTTACCTTTTGTTACCCTCCTCTGTCTGCCGCGTCTCCGCCCTCGCTCTGTCTCTGTCTCTGGCCCACTCGTCGGCTACGTAATGTGGCACGTAGCTAACAAACATGGCTGCTGTGTGTGTGTGTGTGTGAGTGTGTAGTTGTTGCAGCACACTTGCTGTGCTGTTGTTGCTTTTGTGTGCAGCTTCCGGTTGGATCTTCAGCTGTGGCTGCGGTGCTGGGGAGGCTGCACTGACCGTAAGAACAACATTGGACCGCTGTCTCTCTGTGTGTGAGTGTCTGTGTTAATGCCAAATTAAGTTGCTGCACGTCGGAGCATGCATGAATGACAGCCCAGCCCAGCCCAACCCACATCCAAGCCCCCAAAAAAAGAGCGAGTCGAAGGAGCAGCCAAGTCAAGCCTCTCCGCAGGCCTCTAATCCCAAAAACATTAAACTGACCCGCGCGTTAGGACATTGATTTTCGCTTTCCCATGCACACCACACACACCACACACACCGCACACCCCTCTCTGACACTCAGATACAGTGGCTACAGTTATAGCCACAGCCATAGAGAGACACTGGCTACTGGCTACTGGCTACAGGATTTGGGAAGACTTCCTGCCATCATCATCTGCTGTTGGCTCTTGGCTGTTTGGCTGTTGGCTCCTCGTTTATGCTTTTGTGCAAATGAAAATTCAATTTGAAATGGAAATTATATCTACTTTTTCTTCAGTTATTTTCTCATTGTTGTTTTGTCGGTTTGTTTGTCGTTTGAGAGAGCGAGGAAGGGAGGCAGAGTCGAGTGCTGCATTTTAGAAATCGTTTCGCATTCAAACAGCAGATGGAAATATGATTGCCAAACTGTTTTGCCCACACACACACGCACACACCTGCCTCCCCCCAACTGGCAGTATTGTAAACTGAAGCCAGCAAGCAGGCCAACAGTGTGCTCGGTTTCAGTTTCTAGGAATGCCTCAGTCTCAGGGCAAAGGCGAAAACAAGCGCCACAAGATACACATCGGCATCAATTGGAGCGATGGCTTATTTATTGAGTTAATCAGACAGCGTGAAAGATAGAGCAGAATGATGGAGAGTGAAAGAGAGTGAAGAGAGAGAGCGAGAGTGCAGAGAGCGAGAGCTGGAGTGTCCGTGTGTTTGTGTGTTCTCATGCATGGCCAATAATCCTCAGCAAATAGAGACATAAAACAATGGACGAGAGGGCAAGGAGGAGTAGCAGAAGAGCAGCACAAGGAGAGCACGAAGGAGTAGCTGGAGAAGGAGGAGCAAGAGCAGAGCATAACATAATTTCCAGCACTTAACCATGGCCAACTGTTGTCCCATTTCCATTTCCTGTCCCCCATGCCCACATGCCATGCCCTGACCTACTCTGCTCCTTGCCGCCCTGCCTGTTGCCCCTTGGCTTGCCTTCCTTCCTGCTGCTACTGCTGCTCCTCCCGCCCGGAGCTGGGGTCATGCATTTTTCCGCTTCGCTTGTTTTCAAACTGATTTCAATCTGCTTCTGCTGTCTTTCGATCTTCCTTCCTGCCCTGCTCAGCCTTCGCCCTGGATGCCACACTTCACTTCACTTCATGCCACATCCCTTGCAGCCACACTGCCTGCCCCTGTCACCCACCGCTGCCACCGTGCCACCGCAGCAGCAACATTTTGGCCGTTTCATTGTTTCATTGTTGCCAAAAGTCGTCAACGGTTTTGCTGTTGTGTTTTTTTTGTTTGCTTTGTTTTTGTTGTCATCAACATCACTGGCCACTGGCCACTGGCCATCAGCAGCGGCAACTTTCTCTCTCCTTCTCCTTCTCTCTCTCGTGGCATTTCGCTTTCAATTTGTGAAGAGAAAAAGGAGTGGGGCCACACCCCGCCACGTGCCGCTAATGAAGGGCGGCATTTCGAGTGCCGTTTGAATATTTTTTGATTCGTGCTGCTATTTGTGAGTGAATGTGAATGCATTTGAATGTCGATAGTGGGCACTCGCAGCATGCCACACAAATGTCACGATCCATGCCCCCCAGTCAGCCCAGGCTGCTCCTCTAATTGCAATAATTGTTCATTTCAGCTGCGGTGCCTCTTGGCTCCTGTCTCCTGTCCCTCTCTCTCTCTCCGCCCATCAGCACTTCTTAGCCTTTTTTTTGTTCCTTAGTTGCTTTCTTCTTTTTTCTTTCCTTCTTTTCGGTTGGAACAATGAAAATTAGCAGTAGAAAATAATCAAGTGCAGTTTTAATTTTGCACAATGCCCCGCGCGCGCCATCTTCAAATGATTTGCCTCTGCCCCTGCCCCTGCCCCTGCCAGTGCCTCTGATCTGCACTCCCCAAAGGCTCATTCCCCCCCCTCTTAGCTGCTTCATCATCTTCTCATTCCCATTCTCATTGGCCGAAACAAAGGCAACTGCAGAGACAAAGGCTCGCCAGGACGCCAGCCGCTGCCGATTCTTTCTTTCTTTTTGTTATTTTCTTTTCTTTCTCTTCAGCCTTCTTTTCATGCCACTGAATCCTTTCTGCTTTGCCCCCCACCATTACCAGCTTCTACAATTTTTTTGTGTTTTTTTGTTGTTTTTTTTTAGGTTTTTTTTGTGTCTCTGTGTGGGTCCAGTGCGGTCACAAATAATTGGCCCGATGCCGCTTTGACGTTTAAATTTTATTGAATGGCAGCTGCAATTGGCAGTTGGCTTCGGTGTTCTCTCTCTCTCTCTGCCTCTCTCTTCTCGCTCTCTTTTTGCTCTGTCTAAGCTGGTTTAATTGTTCCCAATGGCTGGAAAACAATGGGGCCCTGGCCTGGCCTGGCCTGCCTGCTGGGCTGCTTGCTGCATAATTCTTGTGCGCCCCATCGATTTCAAGCACAAAAAAAAAACTTTGCTAATAAATGATCCCGCGCCAGACATAATAATTTTCCTCACACACACATGCACACAACATACACAGCACACACACACATGTGCATTATTTACGGCTCATTTGGCAGCCGCCTCTGGGGCCGCCTTTGGGGCCTCTCTGGGCTTTGGGTCTAATTTGCCTTTAAAAGGGCGACAGCATTTTACGCTTAATTTGGCATTGATAACAGTACGTCCCTCCCCCCACCACCCCCAAAAAACACCTGTTGTTGTAGCTTTGTGTGTGTGTGGTGTGTGTGGTGTGTGTGGAGTGTGTGTGGCCTGCACATTTTTCAACTCATGGCTGCCACCTTCCCCGAAGCACCCACTTCAGCCACCCAAACGACAACAATCATAACAATAATCATAACAAAATGCGAGTGCTACAAGCACGGCGTGGCAAGACTCAAGTGTCACTCTGCCCCACCCCAACCTGCCCCACACTGGCACCCAAAATGTGCTGGCCAAAGTGCCGCGTTGCGTCGTGGCGCGTGTGGCAAAGAGGCAAGAATCTGTTGCCGTTGCTGTTGGAATGCCCTGACATTGATACGTAGTCGTCCTCGGTGCTGCGTGCTGCTAAAATTTTATGATGTGGGTCCTGGGAGCCCTCCTCAAGTTGAGCACTTTACCCCACCCCCGCCCGCCCGCCAGCACCACACTCCCCCGTGAAGCGGCAAATGGGCCGCCCAGGTGACGGCAAATTGATGCTGTTATTGTCATCAGGGCGTCGTAGTCCTCAGTCTCATCCTCAGCCTCGTCATCGTCGTCAGGGGGTGCCAAAATGCCAAACGCTGTCAACTGTCATTTGGGTGCGGGGTGTCGCTCACCCTGCCCCTGTGGCAGTGTCATGTCAGGCGGCCATAATCATTGACATTCATACATAATGGACTCATTGATATTCGCTGGCAACAACAAAAGGTCAAGTGGCCTTTGACTTTCCACACCCCACCCCCAGCCCATCCCCATCCCCATCCCCATCCCTGTCCCCATTCCTGTCCCTGCCCGCACGGACCAGCGTTTATTGTTTGTCCCAGCGTCGTCTGCTGCTGCTGCTCCTGCTGCTCCTGCTGCTCGTTGGGGTCATAACAGTAATTGCCAACAAAACGAGTGATTAACCTGACAATACACTCACACACACACACACACACACACACACACCCACGGCACACACATGTGTGTGTACTCTGCTGACCTTGCTCGTGGCCACTCTGCCACTTTGGAGTGCACTCACATTCCACTAAGCGCGAGTGAATGACAGTCGGAATGGCATGCCCCCCAAGATGCTGCCACGCAGTTGCCCTGTACGCTGATCTGCCTCAAAGTGGCTGCCACAAAAGAGAGTTCCTGCCGTGCCAGTGTCGATCCCTCAATTGATTGCTTTTGCCAGCAACGCCTTTTGCTGTGGCAATTACGCTTGGCCATGGCCATAATTTATGCAACATTATGCTGCATTATTAACTGATTCAATTATTGAGTGGGGTCAGAGGCAGAGGCAGGGGCACGGGCTGGGCAGAGCGTTTTGCTGCAGTCCAGCTATTGGCCATTAAGTATTCAGAGGCTGAGAGGATGAGAGCCATGGAGCATGGGGCAGCCATTGCAATGCTCGACCATAAATTATTCCGAGTGTGTGTGGGTGAGTGTATGTGCTAGTGTGTGTTTGTGTGTGTGAGTGTTTTTGTGAAAACAAAAACCGATTTTCGCCTTAATTGCTGGGTTGTTGCTGGGGTTTTTGCCTCCGGGTGGGAGGATGGACTTTCCTCACCTGTCAGACGGAGCGGCGGCGCCTCCCTTTTTCCTGTCGGCTTCTGCTGGGTCAAATGTCCGTGGGGCAAACAAGCAAATCACTCAAAGGGGTTTAGCAAATGTTCGGCTTGATTTTTCAGTTGATTTTGAGTCGGGAAATTGGCAGGCAATGGAAATGCGCTGGCAGGGGCCAAGCAAACTCTCCAGAAATCATTCAGACTGTTCTTAAAGCTGTGAAAGCATTAATCCAAGGCATAAGCAAGGACTAACAGCATAAGTGGAGGGCTAAGACTAAGGCTGAGAGGGATGCCCCTGCTGCTCCCATCAAAGGATATTTCTTGGCCCATTCTTTGGCTTCCTTTTGATTTGCTAAAAATTAATTTGGCCCTGGGGGCAGGCGGCACACAAAAACCGAAGCAGCCTCGAAAATGCAAATGAAATTCGTTTATTTAATTTGTCTGCCTAATGCCCCAGTCCGCTGCTGCCACTGCCGCTTCCTCGCTGCCCCTTCCTTGCCTTTCCTTACACACACAGACAGATTGAAGTTTGCTGCAGCTGCAACGGCAGGTGGCATGCGTGACGGGAGCAGCAGTCAAAGCCAAAGCAGAGACTGCCACTGGCACTCCTCCTGCCCTGTTGCACGTGCAACTTTGTGGCTTTTCAACGCCTTGGACCAGCCCCCAGCGAGTCTCCCAGTCTCCGAGTCTCCGTCTGAGTGTGTTTGTGTGTGTGTCTTTTGAGGCAGTTAGAAGCTAAATTAAAATTAGAACTTTTTGACTGCACGTTGACGATGCCATTGCAATGCCAATTGCTGGGCTTTGCGTGTGGCACCCAAAAAAAAGGGCACCCAAGGTGGAAAAACTGCTAAAGAAAGAGAACGAGAGTGCAGAGAGCAGAGAGCACAGTGGCATCTTTCTTTCTCTTTGCCTAATAAAATTGGCCCCAAAGTACGTTTTGTACAAATGCCAAAAATGCTGTGCAAGTTCCGGCACGAACGAGAGTTCGACTTGTGGTTGTTGTTGTTGTTCTTTTTATACACTTTCAACAAGGGAGTGGCATGCACGATTTTTCCAATCAGGGATCATTACACATCACACAAACCAGCCACAGATCGCTGGAACTCTGCGCTCCTTTAGGGCATTCGCCATTTGGCAGCTCTTGCCTGCTGGGCAAGTTTTGTCGCAAGTTGTTCTGCTGTTCTGCTATTTGTTCGAAGGATTCGCATGCAAAGCATGTGTAAAACTGAAGCAAAGCATCAACTGACTGGGTCTCTTGGCTGGCACGTGACGACGTCATCGTCATTGGCCACTTTGGGGTCAATCTTTGGGCTAGCCCCCCCCCCGGGATATGCTTCGTTGGTCAAATGTAATGGCAAGTGCCTCTCGCTCTCTCTCCATCGAGATGAAAAGTGATGCCTGCATGCAACCTGCCACAGACAGTCGTGGCACCCAAAACGTTCTCGCTGTGCTTTCAATTCGCTGATTTAACCAAAAATTGTGCACAACTTTAAAGCGACTTTGACACACTTGCCACACAATCCTTTTGTGGCACAAAGGGTGAAGGCAGTGCAGACCCAAATACATGTGGTGCACGTTGCTGGACCCAACGGAATGGCAGCACAAAAAATTGGCATAATTTCCTGGGGCGCGGTAACAAATCAAGAGCATTCAAGGTGCTTCCAGTCACATTAGCGCCACCTGTGTGCGCTTAGATGAACTAGCCTGACGCCAGCTCATGTGTGTGTGTGTGGGGGAGTCGGATGAGGGTGTGTGTGGGTGTAATGTGATTTTCAGTAGTCAGGTCTGAAAAATCAGCAGACATCGATTTCTGTTGCCATGAAACGAAACGCGAAACGAAACGAAATGAAATGAAACTGAAACGAAAAACGAAAATAAATGCCAATGGCTCTCATTTATCATGGCACCCAGGCAAACAAACACACACACACACACACACACACAGTCACACAGTGGGGTAAAGGCTTTTGCTTTTGCTTTAGCTGTAGGCCAACAAGGAGGAACAACAAGTGTAGCACACTTTCCAGCGCAAAAAGAAAAATGTGTGCCACACGCGGCTGGCTAATGAAGAATGTGTGTTCGATGCACAAAACTTTTGCAGCAGCAGTAGCACCCAACCGAGACCTCACATTCCCCTCCTGGTCCCCGCTGCTTCCACCATAATGCTGATGCCCAAAGAATGGCAAATGTTTGGCCAACATTTTGGGGGATGTCGCGGCACGAAATATTCAAGGTCCCTGCCCCGCAGGCAGCAGACTATAATGAGTGTGGCACGATGGCGGCTTTAAGTGTCACAAACTGAAAGAGAAATCCAACTGGAACCTACTGGAACTGGCAGCTGTGTGGAAAATACGCTGAAAATGCAAGTGGAAAACGTTTGGCAATGCTGCATATGTGATTGATAAATGATTCAAATGAATATCGTCGGGATAGCTGGGTATCCGATCTTGGCAGCATTTTGGCACGATATTTTGAAAGCGAGCAATCGCTGGACTCAGTCCTCAGTGCTCAAGAGTCTCACGGGGCAGAGACTCCGCCCCGTTACGGTCACTCACTTTCAAGGCGAATCTAATGAATACAAATGAATACACCCAACTTGAACCCTTCGCTGGCATCCTCGGCTCTCCTTCGGCTCCACTCAGCGGCTGAGACTCACTTGAGATGCACTCGAGCTCGCTCGCCTGGCTGCCTACTCGTCTAACTCGACGAACAGAGCAATGAAAAAATGAGCACAAAAATAGACGGGATCAAATGGAGTCAGGAATACCCTAGAACTGGTGTTTAAGGATGCCCCTAGGTGCAGCACCGTCCGGGCTGCACGAGGGAAATGCCAAGTCGCAACACGCTGGCCGCCGCAGCGAAAAGAGAACAGCAGTTGGGAGCTGCAGCAGACCAGCACAGGGAAGCACCGAAAAGAAAGAGCAGGACAGTCCAGGCCAGGCCAGGACAGGTCCGGACAGCCAGATGGCCAAGTGAAAGTAGCAATTGGTGGCAACACAATGAAGGGCGAGGGCTGGGGCTGGGGCCGTACGGGCGGTACTCGAAGTTTGTGCACCCATTTCCACTTAGACTAATTAACGGCGCCGTCACTTGGATACTCTGCCATGTCCTGCCTGCTTCTCCCTCTCTCTCCTTTCAATCCTTCGACAAGCCAAGAGTGCAGCAACAATACCGACTCCGCTTGCTCTTGCTCCTGACTCTGCGGTCATCCGGTCACTCAGCATTCTGAAGACAGTCGTGCAACATCATTAAAACTCTTGAGAGGGGGTTGGTCGGGGACTGGGGGCTGTGTGTTCGAGTCCCTGGAAGTGACACCAAAAATGGGCTCGCTTAACTTTTCACTGTTTGCTCTTTTGCAGGCAGCATTTGGCAGCAACAATTTGAGTGCTTGCAGCCACCGCCATCACCATGCAAGCAAAGAAAGGAAGGGCACACACACACCGGCAGCATGGGATTGGATGTGGTCTCCTGGTGCTTGTATGGATGCAGTCGCTCCGAAAATGTGCTTCAGAATATTTGTTTCTTCCTCGGCAAGAGTCCAAGGTACAATTAATGAAAGGAGAGGCATGGCATTGTGTTTGTGTGTTCCCCATATGGTGGCTGACAGACCTGACTCAATAGTTCCTATACCTTGTAAAGGGTATATGTACATATACAGGTATAGGTATGCCATGTGCCGTAGCCCAAATGAGTCTAGAATGGTGTAAGAGGCAACTTGACAATAATGAGTGCAACAGCAGCAACAACTTGCCAAAGTTTAAGTGCAAAGCGGGTGAGGTGGGACTGGGGTTCGGGTTGGTGTTGGGGGATTGTGGTGCTCTCGGAAGCAAACAAGCACTGTCACTCAGTTGTTGGCTCTCACTCCTCGCCTCGTGGGCTCTCTTACACCTGTGCGCCACTCACACCCAAAGCTCACGCCACTCTTCGCTCACTCTTCTCCTTCTCCTTCTCCTTCTCCTTCTCCTTCACTCTCCACCTGGCAAAGGTAACAAATCAGTGTCAGTGCAAAATTTACGCTTAAACCTGACATTCTTAGTTCTCTCTTTCTCTCTCTGTCTCTGTCTCTAGCCCTTTCTCTTTTCGCAGCGGGCGACATAAAAACTTTTGCTAATATTTAAGTGCAAGCTTTTTTTATACCCGGTACTCGAAGAGTAAATAGGGTATATTGTATTTGTGCACATAACGGTTGTATGTAACGCACAGAAGGAAACGTTTCCGACCCCATAAAGTATATATATTCTTGATCAGCATCAATAGCCGAGTCTCTGTCTGTCTGTCTGTCTGTCCGTCTGTCCGTCTGTCCGTCTGTCCGTCCTGATGAGCGCCTAGTACTCAGAGACTATAAGAGCTAGAGCCACAAAATTTTGCATCCAGACTTCTGTATGCTCACACTGTTACAAGTGTATTTCAAAAATGAGCCACGCCCCCTTCCGCCTCCGCAAAAGGGCGAAAACCTCCCAAATCTACAATTTTGAAGATAGCAGAAAACTAAAAACGCCATTCCGTAGGGAATGACCATATCTATCAGATCACCAAATTGGGATACGATTGGATCATTATTATAGCCACAATGAAGAAATTAATTTGCAGTAGCCAAACCCACCCCGTCCCGCAGCATTCAAAATCTGCTTCGCGCTGTTTATGGCCTGGCCCCTGACACGTCACTGCCTCTGCCTCTGCCGCTGCCTCTGCCGCTTCCTCTGCCGCTGACTCTGCCCTGACTCTGCAGTGTGTGTCTATAGGGGAGGGTGGCGAGCTAAAGGAGCGTGTTGGCGTGAGTAGTGTTGTTGATGTAGATGACAGATGAAGAAAAAATGTAAAATTGGACAAATAACCGCTAAAGTGCAGATGTAGTACTGAGTGCCGGGTATAAAAGTTGTGACGCGTAAGAAGCGTCTCACACGTCCCTTCTCGTTCTCATTCGGTTCGTTTGCTTTGTTTGAAATTAGTTTTTTCGTTGGCTTTGCGTGAATGAAAGAAGAAAGAAAATTGGACATACAGAAGGTGGGAGAGCAAGAGCGATCGGATGAAGTGGGCTGGTAAAAAAAATAAGAGAGCCACCTGAAGGCAAAAGAACTGACACTCCAACATGGGGAGAAGAGTTCCCGGAGATCGCAGCAGAGTCATAAAGGGACCGAAGGGGGGTCGGCATGCCTCCACGCCACGCTTTTACACTCAGCGCCCTTGCCTTTGCGCTCTCTCTCTCAATCTCTTACCATTTGCCTGATCCAAAAGCTGCTTACAAAAAATGCAAAGCCAAAGTGACTGCGGTTCCTCACTCCACTCCTCCGCGCAGGCATCAGAGAGTTACAGTTACAACTGCATATGTCAGCGCTGAGTGCATGGCAAGCTCAGCTTTCAGCTATCTCTCTTTTCCTTTTCCCTTTCCTTCGCCTTCTCATCCGCTGCTCAGACTGTGTGACGCGCCTATTGACAATTTGACTAGTGACGAAAGCAACAGCAACGAAATGAGCCAACAAAAGTTTAACCCCCCTCTCCACACACCCTTCCTTGCACTTTCTTCTGATGTTTTTGTTTTGTCTCGGTTTTATTTTTTAGTTATTTTTGCTGTGGTTTTTGACAGGTGTTTTGCGTGTCCCTGACATACGCGTGGGTGAGTCAAAGCCAGAGCCAGTGCTTTTTGCACGGATTTCATCACGACCACAAAATAAATAACACAAAAAGAGAAATACGCAAGCAGACAGATTTTTGATTGGCTTGAGAGCGTGTTTTTTCTTGGTTCCTTTACCTCTAACTCCTTCTCTCTCTTGCACTCTTTGATTTCTTCGCTTTGCACTGACTGTGCTTTACTGCAACCGATCGATGGCAGCCCTAGGTGAATTTCTGTCTCTTGCCAGCGCTTGTCTCCCTCTCTGGGAGCAGAGAGAGCGAGTTGAAACAGTGGATGGTCGTCACCTCAGCTGAAAGCGAGAATAGAGCGATTAAAATCCACAACCAGCTTGGCCGCTCTGCTTCATGAGTCATGATAGAAAGTACTTGAAGGGATATCTTGGGTTAACCTTTGTGGCTCCAGCCAATTGATTACCATATGCATAGGTGGACCACAATCAGCGGCACATCTTATGGGTCACTCCTCTCCGCTCGCACATCCGGTACATTTCATGTAGAATACTCACATAATGCCCCCACACATGGATGGACATGGATATGGAAATGGATATGGATGGATGGAGCGAACCTATCGGATTGATGTTTGATTATGGCCGCACCCTGTGCTCCCTGCCTGACACACCAACGTTCGTCCGACTTCTAGTCTGCCTCCTCCATTGTGCAAATGCACTTAAAGCGCAAATGGAAATCGACAAAGCAAAAACACAGAGAGGACGAAGCCGAGGCATAAAATTTTAGTACTGTGTACGTAATTGAAATGGCATTTACCATTAGCTCAAACGGAGGGCAAAGGGCGTGCCAAGGCAGGGTAGGAGAAGGAGGACAAAGGCGTGGCTGGCCAGACCGGACCGGACACAATGGCGGACACGGACGCGGAGGCAGACGCGGATTCAGACTCGTTGTGGCGGACACACGAAAGCAAAAACCGAGTCGACAAAACTTAATAAAAATCAAAGAACGAGGTGTGGCCCAGAGCCATAGTGGCAGTCCGTGGCCAGAGGGTTGTAGGAAGGGGACAAATATGGGAAATGGAAATGGTTACTTCAAGCCAGACCTGACCAAGGAGAACCGTCTCGAACCGCACCGAACTGAACCGAACAAAGCGTGGCAGAACTAAAAAATGAAATCGTAGCAATAGAAATTAAAAGCCAAAACCAGAGGCGTGTGTGCCCCCAGACAGGGGGAGGTCCGATGGGGGGCTGACGAGCGAGCGACATTGATTGAAAGCTTTCACTTGCTTGCGCTTTTAAAACGAATTGGAACGGAACGCACCCACGCCATGGAATCCTGGAACACTCCTTGAGCTATTTGCATATTACCCGCTCCAGTCCGCCGCCAATGAATTAGCAGTGGATAAAGATGACAGGGGGGGACAGGGGATGAATGATTAAAGCGGAAGAAATCAGATAAGTCTTCGTGGGTGGGTTCAAGGGGAGTGCAGCCTGAAATTATATTTCAATCTGTCGCCTATAAATCCCTCACAATTTCCGGCAACACTTGTCATTGCTCTGAGCAAATGAAGTGAGCAAATGTTCCATAAGTGAATTGATACACGCAACTGAGTGTTGGGCAGTCGCAGAAGAACCAATCCAATGGTAGCTCACTCTCCATGAGCTTCCAGCGTACATCTTCTTCAGGACATCTTGAACGCACAGTCCCCCCGCACTCACTAGGTTTCAGTTTCTAGTCTTTATCCCTTGGGACCATATTATTCTTCCCAGTAGTTGCCCTATCGTGTCCTTGCATGAGCAAATTTGCATATGGTTGCCAATGGGCGTGGATGTGGATGTGGAAGTGGAAGTGGCCGGGGTGTGTGTATATTATGATAGTGATAGATATAATCAAGTTGGGCAAACATCAACAAAATATTATGTTACCCGCTGGTGTCTCCCATATCCTCCTGATATGGTGTCTCCTCTGCCAGCACATGGCGTGTGTGAGCTGCCAGCTTTCCCTGCCCCACCAGCCAGCTGCTGGGAGTGAGGGGAAACAACAAAAACAATCAGCTAAAATGGCAAAAAGGCAAAAAGCCGCGACAGCGTGACTAAAATGCGCACGTCAATCCTTTTTTAGCCACCCACACCCCTCCAAAACCTCCGAAACCCCCACCTAATACCCACTATGACACTGTGCCTCCTGCTTGAGTACCCGGTAATAGCGAGGAACAAAAGTATATTGAATTAGGGATGGAAAACGACCACAAACATCTAACCAAAATAGGATAAACAAAAACTTTCGCTGATGTTTTGTTAAGAAAATCTATGCGCTGGTCTCGCCATGTGGCAGCATCTCTCCATTGCCACTGGATGCTGCAACATTCACTACACTGCAGTGCATTGGGTGGGCCGAGTATAGGGCATCTCCTGGTCGGTTCGTCGTGGAAAGGCTCTCTCGGCATGGGTTTTTTTGTTTTGGGCGCGCCAGGAGTCGGCCATGTTTACGGTGCCTTTTAAATGGACAGGAGACGTCGACGACAGCAAACAAATATCAAAGAGAGAGAGAGAGAGAGAGGGCACGCGAGAAGTAGAGGAAAAACAATGGCAAGAAGAGCGAAGAAAACGGGCAGGGAGCGGTGAAGGTCGAGCATAAGGGATTGGGAATGGGCAATGGGAATAAGGCAAAAAGCAGACAAAATTGAACGCAACTAAAGTGTCACCGTTAATTTGCTGAGCGAAACGAACACGAGATAAAACTGCGACATCGAAGTTGAAATTGAAAAGAATGAAACCAAGAGCCAGATGAAAAAGAACAATAAGCAGTGGCAGCAGAGCTGAGAGGAAGAGCCGCGAAGGAGAGCCAAAGGGAGGCGGACAATTAGCACGCATTGCCCATAACCATAAACGACAAAACAACAATTAGCAGCAACTATTTTCGCTTATTGGCCCTAAACAAGAGCAAGACCGAGCCCAGGAGTGGGTGGGCCACAACCATGCCAAGCAAGCCAAGCAGGAATACACCCAAGGCAACCAGAGACAGAGAGGAGGGGCACTGACCCAGACGACCCTGCAGACAGAGAGTTGTCAAATGATAAGGAAATTTCATTTGTAATTAATACTAAAGGCGCGACAGGCAAAGGACAGCAGTGAACGGTGTGTGGGCAACAGAAGCGAAAGAGAAAGAGAAAGAAAGCAAGCAAGAGGCAGCCACAAAAGCGACAACCACAAACCGAAGCCAAGAAAGCAGAGAGAGAGAGAGCGGCAAAGAGGAAGGGTGGGGAGGGAGCGCAAGCGGATGCGGATGCGGACAAGAGCGCTGCCATGACACCGCTGGCCAGGAGCTACTCACTGCTTTGGGGAGCAGTGTGGGCAGCCATACAAATTTGTTCAACATTTTGTTGCCTTTTATGATTGCGATTGCGATTGGCAGTGCAAGGGCCGGGAGCAGGGAGCAACAGGAGCGAGAAGAGAGTCAATCAAATGTATTTATGGGTACCATATTTATTTTTATAATGCACAAAAAGATCGTTCGACAGCAGCTGCTAAGTTTATTTTGCTCTTTAAAGTGTAAGTAATTCTTTTAAACAATTTTAATGTGGAGTTATTCAATTGAATCAGAGTGTTGCCACTGCCCCTGCGCGCCTAAATCTAATTATAATTGCTATAATTATTATTTAGCTATTAACTATTGCACTGGTTGCAGTTTAAGCACTTAAACCAAAACCCCAAAGTTTGGCCCTGGTAGGTCATTAATTTTCGCTTAAATTGTAAATAAACACACACACACACACAACACACACACAGAAGTTGCAGTAAAAATACAAAAAATAAAAAGCATCAAACTGTTGGTTGTGGGGCAGGGGCAAGGGTAAGAGAATGTGGGAAAATAGTTTAGCCTGGATTCGGAATCGGAATCTGTATCAGGATCAGGGCTGCCGCCGCTGCGGTTGCCGCTCAAGTTTTTGTCCCACTTTCAGATTCAGATTCAGCTTTGGTTTCGGTTTCGGCTTCTGTTTCGGTTTGAGGGTTATTCCGGGTCTCGGTCTCGGTTTTGAGTTCAAGCTGCAGAGCTGCAGAGCTACAGAGCTACAGAGCTGCGGGGCTGCAGAAAAACATTAAAATGGAATTAAGCTTCAAGTGTGCCACAAGAGGCAACAGCATTCGAGGCCATGTAAATCGCAGGGCGCAACATTCTGCCACAGCAACAATTTGTCGACAAGCGAGGTTGCCCCAGGCCACCAGCACTCCACAGTCGCCATTCCATCCTTTCGTTTGGTCGCTGGCAGGGGCACTGCAATGACGCAGAGCATTTAGAAATCCATTAATTTCAATCATTGCCCATGACATTGCATTATTATTATTATTATTATTATTGTTATTACTCTCGTTGATGTTGCCGTTGCTCTTGTCGTTGCCTTTTACTCTTTACTCGTTTACGTTTTTTTTTTAATACTTTTTCACCCCTTTTCACACTTTTTACAATTTTTCTGCCCTCTCACGTTCATTGCAAACTTTCAAGGTTTTTTTGTGCTCGTTTATTTTCCGTTGCTCTTTTTTTAGCAAAATGTTTCAGAGTGTAGTCCGTGCGGCCGTTACTCTCGCAGAACTTTCGAGTTCGCTCTTCAGTGTATTTTTAAATATATGGCAAGCAGATCCATTCTTTAATTTCACTATTTATAGGATATATTATGATGATCAGCTCAACTTTTCATGGCGAATCGAATTCTTGTACGATAGTAGTGCCTTTTCATGTTTGATATCCTCCAAGGATATCTTTCAGCTCGCCCTGCTTGCCGACTTGCCGGCCACAAAGATATCTCGAGTGTTGGAACTCGAGTTTCAGTTCTCCAAGGTGTTCCCTGGAGCGCACAGCCGGCACCACCGTCGGAAAAGTGCCACCCTTCCGGGAACTGCAGTGCATTTCACACTGCACTTTGTGGGGGATGCCGCTGCCTTAGGAATGGGCAACGCGTTTTAATGACTCAACATTTCTTGACTTTGATTCGAGTCGCGGAAGGAAGGAAAGTAAAAAGTGCAGGTTGCCGCGTCTGAAGCAGCAGGGAAGGGGCGGGCGTTTTGGCCAAAGGCATTGGCCCGCTTTTTTGTCGGCTGTCAAAATAACAAAGTGCTTCAGCTGTGGGGCCAGAAAAACACAGAGAGCGTGAGTAAGAGCAGGGGAAGGTAGGGGGCCAAATGGCAAAAAGTGTCGATGAATGTTAAAGTTAACAAGTGACGGAAGTGAATTTACAGGACGGGCAAAAAGGCAGCCACAAAACAAAGGCAAAGGCAATGGCAAAAACGAAACGAAACGAAACGAACGAGAAACAAGAACGAACACGAAAAAATTAAAAGGCAAGTAAGCAAAAATCATTTGCCCAGAGTGCAGGACGAAAAGCACAACACGAAGGAGCAGCAGCAGCACCCAAAAAAAGTTAGGGGCTGAACGTTGGATGCGCTGGCTCAATGGGGGGAGGGGAGAGTGAACAAAAAAAAGTACAGCTCGGACAGCCATGACATGAGATGGATGGAACTGAAGTTTCCGAATCGATGGGTTGCTACGTGCTTGGTGTGGGGGTGCCGGCAGCAGTGATTTGGGAAATGTGATTGCAATGAAGATGGGATCCTCAAGCTGAAAGATCTAGACATACCCTCATCTAAATTTGGTCTCGCTCTTTGTTGCTTTGGCTTTGTCTAGGGATCGCAATTGCCAAAACCCTACCCGCATATAATTGTTGCAAACTGATGGCATACACAGATTTGCCTAAAATCATATGTATTAAGGCACAGTAGCCTGATGAAATCTCTCCGAAAGTGCCAGCTGTTGGATTCCACTGTTGATCCGCGTGTTTGTCTCTCTTGTCGGTGTCGCATTATTTTGTATTACTTTAAGCCAAATGTGGCCACATCTACCGCCTTGTTGCCGACTTATGAATCAGCTCTCTGACTCCCGTTTCTCGTTCTCTCGTTGCAGTGCTGCTCGCCGTCAGCTGGGAGGATTGGTGGACATACGATGGAATCTCAGGTAAGCTGAAACCTTTACCCTTACCCTGCCTTTCCTTCATCCAACAGCATCAGGGTTTAAGTTTCATAAATACCAACAACAAAGTAAATTTTAATCAAAGCTCAGAGAGAGAGAGAGAGGGAAAGCACTAGGAGCTGTCGGCGGACAACAATAACCACGACGGACGGACGTACGGAAGCGGAAAGTAAAATTTTCTGCCAACGAGCAGCACGCGTCGCTTAAGCAACAAAGTAAAGAGAAAAGAGCGCCGCCGCCCCACTCTCTTCACACTGCAGGTAGGGGAATACCGTACTGTTTCGAAAGAGAGACAGTGAGCGAGGGGGGTGACCGAACTGCACTGCACAGCACCTGTGTGTTGGAGAGCGCGCGCGGTAATACTGCATTTATGTGTGGGAGAGTGTGAGTGTAAGAGAGGAAGAGAGGCTAAACCCATGGCATGGCATTGCTGTTGCTGTCGGTGTAAAAACGATTTTCCCAGCGACTGAAGCTGCACGCGTGAACTGCATGGAAAAAGGCATGCCGCTGGTGAATGGAAAAAGCAGCGATGGGGTATGGGGGATGGCTCCCGCAGGGCAAGCACCATCGAGACGAAGCCGATTTGCAGCTGTCAAATGGAAAGGCAGACAAAGTAGAGTAGGGCGACAGAGGAGTGAGAAGAGAGAGAGTGCAGTAGCTGGAGCAACTTTCCTTTTTTTTGCTGCCATTGTCTGGGGCATATCCCCTGGAACGTGATAAGCAAGGACTCCAACACTCCAACGGGGACTCCCAACTGAGACTGAGACTGAGACTGAGACGAAGACTGTCGACAGGGTGAGACCCATCCCCCGAATTGGAGGCGGCGTACATTTCGCCATGTGTCACACGGGGCGAAAGCAGAGCTGGGCTGGGGGTAAGGTCCGTGGAGATTATGTCCAGACAGAACGGCAGACAGCCGATAAGCATGGCTCTCTTTCTCACACATAGCCACTCTGCCCAGCACTCTCCATCGCTCTCTCTCTCTCTCTCTCTGTCTGTGCTCTCTGTGTGAAAGCATCCTTCTTAATCTTATTAGAGAGCGACGCCATTTGCACAAGACAAATGCATAAATAAGTTCAAGTGCTTTGAATTTTGAATTGGATTTCGGAACACCCCAAGTGCCCCAGAGGGGGGAGCGAGACTTCCGGAGACAGAGAGGGGAGTTGGAGAAATGGGCATTGGAAAAAAATCAAACACTGAGAGAGAGGAGCGTAAAAAGCCAAAACGAATGCCAGATGATCTCCTTCAAGAAAGTCTCCTCCCGGCATTGAAGGGAAATGGTGGAAGGAGCGAGGGGTACACAAACGGGTGGGGTGGGGTGTTGGAATATGGTCTGGGGGGACGGGACATAGTAACACGTGTTGTCAACAAATTGCAACCGAAATCCAGGCGAACTTTGTGTCTCTTTGGCATAAATAAATTTGCATAAGCATTGCATACATGGCAGGAACAGCAGAAGGATCCAGGAGCAGCAGCAGCAGGAACCAGGACTCGCGACCAGTAAAATCCTTACCTTAGCTGGCGGAGTGTGAGGACACCCAGCTGCAACGTGCCACTTGTTTAACGTGATTTGCACTCGCAACGAGCCAAATAAAGGCAACCCAAACGAAATCAAACGAAGCGTGCTACATACCTCAAGGCCCACCAGCTACCAACTACAATTTAGGTCCTGCTGCAACTCTTTCCAACCAGCCACACGAACGGGATGAGAACGAGCAGTAGCCCAGGAATACCAGTAACTCCAGGGAGCCAGGGAGCCAGGGAGCCAGCCAGCTCCCTGCGAGTCAGCCAAGCCACTAATGTTGTTAATGGCTGCTAAAATCGTTTGGCAATTGCCTCATTGACTCGAAGCAAGCCCCTGCCCCGGCCACCAACTCTTCACCGCTCGGAAACACGACGCCAGACCGCAATTTAATAGACTCGAGACTGCAATATCCTCCAGCGCTATCTGCTGCTTTTCATGCAACTCCGACATCGCGTGCTGCAACGCGGTGCATCGGTGCTGCTGACGTGACACGAGAAAACCCACAAACAAAATTATTCCAAGCATTAAAACACGTAAAGATGGCAAAGCTTAGTCTGTTTTTTTGTTGAGGTTTTTTACTCTATAAATTTCTTAGGGATTTCGTAGAGATATTTTCGATAGTCCCACGAATCGCAGCATCACGCAATCATCTCTAGTCAGCATCTGGGGGCTAGCACTTTTTCCTCTTGTTCTCCCCATGGGTTTAGTGTTATTTTTGCCGTACTTTTCATTGGGTTTGCCCCGCGTTCTTTTCCTTTCCTTTCTTTTCTTTTCGGCGGTGGCTAATGCGATGGCATCGTTGAGGTCAACAATCGCTTAAACGCGTGTACGTGGCATATCTATGATTGAAGCTTTTGATTGCTGCGGCCTCTGCCTTTGCCGCTGCCGCTGCCGCTGCCACTTCCACTGCCTCTCTCT
The DNA here is from genome assembly GCF_008121235.1 of Drosophila subobscura. Taxonomy (NCBI): domain Eukaryota; kingdom Metazoa; phylum Arthropoda; class Insecta; order Diptera; family Drosophilidae; genus Drosophila; species Drosophila subobscura. The sequence continues at coordinate 14,939,184 of NC_048530.1, read as the reverse complement.
CGATATGGCGGCTGACGTGAACGTGTTGATTCTCAGGCACACTCCTGCCCTGTCCTGTCCTCTCCTGGCTATTCCCCGTGCAGCACTACGTGTCGCATACGCAATGCGCCCTCAGGCGAATCATTTTTATGGATGGATGAGGCGGCTCCGGCTCCAGCTCCAGCTCGGGCTCCGGCTCTGCATCGCTGCAGCTGCAGCTGCACATGGGCAGGAGTGGGCAGAAGTGGCTCTGTGGGAGTGTGTGCCATAAATGGGATTACAAGTAGATGAACTTGATGAGGATGCGATGAACGGTTTTTTCTGCAATGGAACAGTCTAAGCCGCTAGAGAGAGTAGCATAATCGGTTTATTTTAAGAGAAAAATGGATGTACATACCTCGTATTTGTGGAAAGGAATTTGCTATATAAAATCACTAAATAGGATAGAATTGAAGATGGCATGGACAAAGGCGTACACTGAAACCCAATGGATTCTTGTGGGCTATGATGGAATTCCGATGGATTCTTATCGGACCTGAAGGAATGCCGAATAATGGATTGCAAATGGATGGGACATGGGCAATGGCAGAATATTGAAACCATTCATCATATCGTGTATGATCTCCATGAATGATGAAACTGTGCAAATGAAATGAAACACGTAATAAAAGAGCTTTCACCGTGTTCCCTCGTCCTGCACCGTGATTCGTACTGCGACAATTGTTTAGACCAGCTCGACTTGATTTCATATTGCCATAAATTAAGCTCCCAGCCAGGATAAAGTTGGCCAACCCCATGACCAAAGCCAAAGCCAAAGCCAACGACAGACAGAACCGAAGATAAACCTGCAATTTTACTGTTTGCCGCCCCATGGTCAAACCCCCCGACAAGGGCCAGAAAAACTAAGCAAACCGCACGAAATTAAAGCAGTCAGAGGTGGGGGGTAAAAAAGGAGCGCAAGGACATCGACATGGACGTGGACATGGACATGGTTGTGAGGCCAGAATCAAGCACAGAGAGCGACGGGGCAAAAAAACCAAAAAGGCGAAGCCGACGCAGGCCAACACCTATGCAGATGCAGACAAATATTGTAATGGAGGTCAGGTCGGGTCTCTCCAACCTCTTTCTCCCTTCCCTATCTCTGTCTGTTTGGCCATTATACAATTTGTGGCAAGTTCTTGCTGCCCCATAGCCCCTGCCCTGATTGTGGTAGGCAAAAGAAAACTTTTTGGGCCCTTTTTGAGGCAAAGTGGGTTCATAAATCTCGCCGGCGCATCGATTTGACAATTTTCAAACGTAAAGATGGACCCTCCCGCTTTCCTTCATTGCAGGTCCTGCCTTCTGGGGCCTCATCAATCCGGAGTGGTCGCTGTGCAACAAGGGCCGACGTCAGTCACCGGTAAATCTGGAGCCGCAGCGCCTGCTCTTCGATCCCAACTTGAGGCCGATGCACATCGACAAGCATAGGGTGAGTTTGGATGGAGAAGGGAGTACCAGGATTACCTTGAAAATCAATTGACTTTCCCCTGAATTTGCTTGGATCTCTGCAGATATCTGGACTAATCACCAATACCGGACACAGTGTCATCTTTACGGCCGGCAACGATACGGTGGCCAACTACGACGGTATGCAGACGCCCGTGAACATCTCAGGGGGGCCGCTGTCGTACCGCTATCGCTTCCACGAGATTCACATGCACTACGGCCTGAACGATCAGTTCGGCTCGGAGCATAGCGTGGAGGGGTATACATTCCCAGCGGAGGTAAGTCCAGACAAGACATGTGTCAATTTCAATTTTCTCTGCTACAAAGGGTGCAGACACCTGCCCTGTACTCCCCCCAAAGCCCACATCGTGTGCGGAGCGCCTAAATTTGGCATGGGACACTTTGACACTGGGGCCTTAGATTCTATTTCGGTGCTGTCTGCCTGTCAACAGATTTGCTTTAGCTTCCAGCCCTCTTTAACAATTCAATTGTGTGTGATAAGAGGTGGCTGGGGGCGGAGGCTGTCGTCGGCGCTGGGGGTTGAGTGTTGGGTGCTCATTGAGTCAAGTTTTTCAACTTTTCTTGCGTCATTTCTTTTCCATTCTGTCTCATTGCTCGCCCCATTGTGCTCCGTGTCCTGCCTCTAAACTTGTTACCAACTTCGGCTCCCCTGCCCTCCCTCGTTCGCGAGCGTGCCACAAGCCTGCTCAAATATTTACACAGATAAACGAGCGGAAGTGTATTTGATCAGCATTTAACGTAGCAAATGTCGATTTGTCGCTGACAAAAAAATAAGGCAGCCAGCGAGGGAGAATGCGAGTAAAGTCAAGAAGCAAAGTCGAACAAAAACAAATGTAAAAGAAACGCAAGAGTCAAGTAACGAAGTTGGTTATACACTTACAGATCCATTGCTCATACATGTGTTTAAGCTTTATCTAGTCACCCAATCTAGATCAAATTTGAATATGTAAAATATTCCATGGGCACTCTAATGTTTCCCCGAGTTGCCACAAATCATAGTACCCCCCGGAAAAGGGTATTCAAAAAGGTCTTTGTCTGTCTCTGCTTGTTGAGCGGGATTAGGTAGGGGGTACAAAGTTCATAACTTCAGTCCTCAATGTTATCATCAACGCTCTGACAGGCTCAAGATTTTGTCGAGAGAGAGAGAGAGAGAGAGAATGTGCTGGGTGGGTGCTCTTTCTCTTGTCTTGGGCTTTGATTTGCCTTGCTTTGTTACCTCAGCCGCTGCCGCTACCGCTGCCAGTGCCCATGTCCATGGCCATGCCGATTTGCTTTCCAGACAAATCATTCACACTTGTAAGAGCAGGTAGAAAAATGCCAAGCCGATTAGGCATACAAACACAAGTTCGCACATACTAACATATATGTATGTATGTACATATGTACATCGCTTCTGTAAAAAATCTTATTCGAGATGCACCGATCTAGCTTCTGCTTTGCTACTACCGATCCGGAGCGCGTGAGAGAGCATGTCTCTGCATAGGTGGCTGCGAGAGTCGATCCCGTTACGCGTTGCTCTTTGGTTGTTTTCGGACTACCTACTCTTGCTGCAGCCAGAGGGCCAGAGGTGGAGGTGAATGAGTTGAGACAGATACGTTTCAAGTGCAGCTTAAGCGGAGAGGCTTTTTATTTTTAGAGTTCTCTTCTGCTTGTGTTTTGTATTTCTGCACATTCAAAGAGACATCCATATATTTTACACTGTGAATGATTTCACTCTGCCATCAACTCCAGCCGTTGAGGTCTGCTGCTGTTCTCTGATGATTTTGTTGGAGTACTGTTTTATTTGTACACATTGTTTTAGGGCACAAGCGGGGTAGCATATTTATGTGTCATATGGCAAAACGGCAGACGGGTAGGTTGGGGCGAGGGCCTCTCTCCCTTACAGACGTCGACGCAGACACCTTGTCTGCCGGCCGCACAGGCCCGTCCCTTTCACGGCATCCACCGCCTGACGGATGAACACATGCGTGCTTCCTTCTGTTTGCCTCCCTCCTCCCCTTGCATTCCCGTCTACACGAACGCTTCCTTATGATATTCCCGTTCCGCTTGTTTCCTTCTGTTTGCCTCTCTTCCTCCGCTTCCTACTCTTTTCCTTGTTGTTTGTCAAATATGATTTAACCTCTCTCTTAATGCTCCTCTTGTTGTTGTTGTTGTTGTTGTTGTTGTTGTTCTTGTTGCTCTTGTTCATTTTGATGTCAAGTTCATGCGCTCACACATGCTCTCTCGCTTCAGTTGATTTTGCGAGCAGTTTATTAAAAATATGCAAATACGCGACTTTTAAAGGGCAGACCCTGGGTTGGAAGAGCTTGGTGGGCGCGAGAGAGTGAACAAAGCTTTTCTGATTACGGATTTGTGTAAGGTCTCCGCGTGTCTCTCCCTGCAATGCATATTACATGGTGGGTACAGCCATTCTGCATGTAAAAGGCTGACCTCTTTGGACTGCTCTACTGTCTATTTAGTGTACCTTGTGCCTCTCTCTCTCTTCTTTCAGCACTCTTCATTAATTTGTCGCTTTCGTGCAGCTGTCCAAGATGGACCCTAATGATACCCATTGACATGCTGTGGCAAAATTGTTGGACAAATTCCAATTAATTGCAACACTTTGACCATTTGTCACGCTTTCTGCTCTCGCCATAATCTGCAGCTGCTGTTGCCAATAGGCCAAGTTCTGCCTCGACTGCAACTCAAATTAGTCAACGGCCATGTTAATAAAATCATAAATTCCAGATGCTACTGGACGAAAGGGAAAGTGCTGGGCATCTCTAGGAGGCTGTTGTTCAAAGGTTTCAATGGTTCCAATCATCTTTGTTTAGCAAACAGCATTTTTCTTCTCCAACAAATTTCGGAAAACTTACGAGTAGTTGCCATTTCTGAGAACTCTTTTATGGAGTCGAGAAGGTCCTCGGAGCTTAGCCCTCTGTCCTCGGATTGGATGCTGTCATCTGTCTGGCGGTCCTTAGCCACTTGACTTGCCTCGAGTCGAGTCGAGCTGAGTTGTGTTGTGTTGAGTTGGGATTGGGTTGAGTGATGGGCGACACAGTTTTCATTTTCATTTTCATTCCCATTAGCATTTCGTTTTCGCTTCGTTGTCGTCATGCTGCGGCGCCTTTGTCTCCACTCGACAGCCAGCGAACAGGCAATCAAAAGTGAGCCCCCCCGGCTGCAGTTGCAGCGATGGGCTGCCACAACAGGCTGGCTGCCTGCCACAGCAGTCTGGAGCGGCGGCAGACAGCAAACAAATAACGTTATAAATCTGTTGCATGTCAGCAGTTGGTGACTGTCTCCGGCGGCAGAGTAGAATGGAGTGGAGCACAGTGGAGTGAAGCGGTGACCCCCACTGCCGCCAATGTCAGCGCAAATTAATTAGAAATCCGGCAAGAGGCCATGCCACGTACTTCCCGTAATCATCTGTCTCCGACCGACAAACCGACCAACCGACCACCGACTGCCACCTGCCGACAATGAGACGATGATGAAGTATGCGGCGTATTATTTTTGTTAAATTAAGACTACGACTACCGCCTAGTTGGGCTTCTACTTGCACAGTTTCAATTTTCTCATTCAAAGCCAAAATGGGGGATTGACTGCTTTGAATGGCCCTTCTCCCATTGCCCCATTTGATTTTAATCCGTTCGATGCCTGCCATGGGGTAGGGAATTGAAATGCATTGTTCGGCCAAGTGCCGCAGCGGAGGGGATACTCCCCTCTGCAGTTGAAGGTTCTCCTCAAAGAGTTCAAAATCCGAGCTCAAACTAAAAATGAAACTAAAATGAAGTTATTAATTTCAAAAACTGCAATGCATAAAAAGGTCTAAAGGTCTTCTTATTTGACGGTCATTTTGGTGGCTTCAAAATGCAAATTTCAACGTTAGATTTTATCACGCTCTAATTCACATGTCACGCAGTTCCTTGTGTGCATTTGGAAGGGTAACTTGAAATAAAGAAAAAAGTGTGTAAAAGTTCCATGAAATATAATAAGTTCTATGCACAAATTCAAGACACAATGTCATCGAACGATTCCTGGAAGAACGGCTTGATGAAGCGGTTCATGGGTTGCTCGGATGAGCATCCTGCCGGCCTGTCTGCCTGCCCGGCAGACCGTAACGAAAGCCTCCTTAATGGCTCGGGCCAGAATTTGATCAGCCTTAATGAATACGTAATTGGCAATTTTAATTAATCCCCACGAAATCCGCACAAGATTGCAGCCGTGTCTTGGATTTCGTTGGGATGCCGTTGTCATAGGATGCCACCAGTTGGGTTGACGGTAGTGGGGAGGGATGGATGTTGGCGGGTAGTAATCGGAGGATGCGTTATTTCAATATCCAATGCACAGTTGCTGGATTGTGATTTGTTTTTGGGGGGGCTTAGCACTTGTCCTATGGCTACAATTTAATCATGCGGCCAGGATGTGACCAAGAGATGAGATGAGATGTAGAAATCATCGAGATGAGAGCGTGAGAGAGAAGATTAGAGTATTTTCTCGGCCTCTTTTATAGAAGATGAAACAAGGGAATGTCTCCACGCATGGTATACCCTCAACGACTTGTTATCGATGGACACTGCTATGGAAAGTCCTCGAGTGTCAAAAACCATTCCAATCACGCGCTCATCTCTGGTTCCATATAATAGACTGCCCCACTCAACCCCTTCTTTTGGGGTCAGCCAGAGTACGACGGCCTGCCAAGCCTGCCCCCGGCCGCCCTGTGGTTGGCAACCTATGGCAATGGCAACCCCCCAGCCCTAACCTGCCCGAACGTCCGACCGACCGACCGACCGAACAGCTACCGACAACGACGATGGCTTAACCATTAATTTACGCGCTAACCGTGAAAGTACTTAAATATACAAATGTATCTCTATCTCATCTATCTGTGCACTGCACTCACACGGCAAGGGGGCTCTCGCGGAGGGAGCATTGCGACAGAGACGAACAGACAACGACAGAGTGAGTGAGTGAGTGAGTGGCACCGAGAAACGCCAAAATATTTGCTGCTAATGAGGTCGTGTTGTAATTTCGACTACCCCGAACAGCCCCTCCACGGTGGCGTCGCCCCATCAATCCCATCAACAACCCTTCACTCCCACTAAGCACCACAAAGCCACCCTGCCCCACCATGCAACCCAACCACACAGCCACACAGCCACCCCTTTCTAACAATCCGTTAAAGGCCAACCAGCAATTAAAGCGATTTTCGTGCGCGTTTTTTTCTCTCTTCCCCCCACGCTTCGTTCGTTGGCTCTGTTCTCGCGTTTTAAAACGCTACTAAGTCGTTAATGTGGTCTGAGTGGATTTGTGCTGGTTTCCCCATGCTTTGAATCCAGCCGGAACAAACTCCTGAAATACCTGGCTGGCGGGGTAATGAGTCTGGTAAAGTTTTTGATTGGATTATGAGGCTAAGAAAGTCAGGTGTTAGAGCGTTACGGATTGTTTGTTGGCGTTTTAAACCGCCTGAAAGTTCGCGTTTTGTAGGGGTCTAAAGTCGGTGGGAAATCACTTTTTGGGTGGTAATCTGAGGACTCGGAAGATGTTGGCAAATCCAGCCGTCTCATGGGGAAAAGGGTTGGCAGCACAGATTGAAGCGTTTCGTGTCGCTCTTTTGTTGATCCGTTGTAAAACACGCATTAAAAACGCGCATTAAAACCGCGCAAGTTGCTCTCAAATATTTTGTAGTCTTATCCTTACATAGGGATAGTTCTTCAGGACTCTTCTGGCAGGAGCACACAGACCAACACACTTTAACACACGCACACACACACATACGACTGCCATCCGTGTGTGGGATCTCAGTGCAGCTTCAGCGTTTCCATTTGGGTGCGTTTTAAAACGCAGCCAAAACGCTTGTAGTGGGAGGAGACTTCTGCTGCTCATTTTGGGTTTTTGCATATTTTCCGCTCCCATTTCCCGCACATCATCCTTATCCGCATCTTCATCTGGATGTTTGGGGCAGGGGATAATTAGCAGAAAGTGCTACAAGTGCATCAGCCAGAGTGCCAGGCAGGCAGGGGCCATGTGACGGGTGGTGAGCCGTTGTGGCAGAGTGGCTGTGGCAGAAATAGAGCGATCTAAGTCCGGCAAAGTACCACAAACTGCTTCGTCCCTCCTTCCGCCCATAGTTCTCCACTGTCTCCTGTCTCTATGTCTGTGTTTTGGGAGCGTGTTTGACAATGTCCCCAGTGCGTTGTTAAGCTAATTTGCTTCATTTGTCTAGAAAACTGACACACAGACCGAAGTAGGAGGAACTACGGGGCGCCAAAGTGTTGACATGAGGCCATGTTCTCGGGCCTAGAACCAGCAGACACTGCTGTTTAGGCCAGCTTCTAGGCTCGTTCTCCCGGCACTGGACACTGGGCACTGGCATGCCATGGCCAACATTAACGGGGCGCCCGCCTGGTCAGTGCAACACGAAAGCCAAGTCAACCAGCTGGCAGCACACAGACACAGGCACAGCCACAGAAGCCAAGAATGCCACTAGCACCGCCCCGCCCCGTTCCATCCTGCGCCGTTTTGCTACCACTTCAAATTGGTCGAGGCACACAGTGGAGCAGAATATAATATTGTTGTACATGGATTACAAGGGGCATTCAATTAGTTGGATTGAAATATTATTATTTCTAGCATAAAGTACCTGAAAATACCCGCAAAATATATGAATAAATACCAAATTAGTCTAGCAAAAAACTAGAAACAAAAACAGAAATCAGGAAAATAAAATATATTATAGGAACAATCATGGAAGAGACTAGCAAAAGCAAATTCTTCATGTGGTGAACCAAATCTATCCTCAATTCGGTTGCATGCAACTCTGTAGCTCTCTTCAACATATGTATAGCCCAGAGATTTTGCAGTGTATGTGTACCACTGTGCAGTGCGGCTTATCGACTCTGCGGAGTACCAGGTGAAGGGTGGGCTGGGCTGGGCTGGGCTCGGCCTAGGCAAAAGTTTCAGCAGCTGGCGTCGCGCTGGTCGCTGTGGCTGCTCTGTGCTGGGCTGTTCGGTTTCTCGTTGTCAGCTCGTTTACTCTGGGCCCTAGTCCTGAGTCCTGGGCTCCTAGAGTCCGATGTCTGGGCCTGCCTGGCTGTGGAATCCATGCAGTGAAAACATGTGTAATTGATCTGATTAAGTTGCCTTTGCCGCTGCGTGTGTGTTTGTTTATTTGTGTGTGTGAGGGGGGTGAAGAAATATGCCAGGAGCTTGTGCGGACTTCTCCTTCTCAAACAAACACACACACAGACACAGACACACACACACAGGGTGGGGCAGACAGACGGGCATCCCGTAACACCGCTTAGGCTTTGGGTCTTTGGTTTGGTCGGTTGGCTGCTGGCGTAGGGGGGTGGGGTGGAGAGGGGCTTGTTGTCCGGCTATTTGCTGGTACTTACACTATTTGTTGGCCTTGTCCTTGTTGTTGCCACTCCTTGTATCTATTTGCTTGGGCCAGAGGCTTTTGCTGTTTAATGAAACGGAAATATAACATTTTAGTTTGTGGTCAAATATTGTATCATTTTTTTGTTGTTTCCTTTTGTTTTGTGTTTGTTGTTTTTGTTGTGCCATAGTCTGGGTGTTTGGGCTTTGGTTTGGCTGTGAATAGAATGTGGATATCCTTTATGATCCAATTGGAATTTATCTGAACAGCAAGTGTGAAGTGTGCAGCTGCCAAAGAGTATTGCAAAATTATTTCTTTATTTTTATCAAATGTGTGTAAATGCTTTTTGCCATTACTCTTTATGATTTTTAAACATTTACAGCTTGAGAACTCCCTATCTAAAGTTAGGAGTAAAAACTTAATGCTTGCTACTTTCATCTGGGTTTCTTTCTTTCAATTTTTCAATTTCCTGAAACATTTTATTCATTTTATTGAATTTCCCTCATTTCCCCAAGCCCAAGCATCTTCATTTTGCAGCATTCTCATCAAAATTTCATTTGCATTTGCCACAAAAATAAGTCTAATACATATGGGGACAGTGCGTTTCAAAAATGTTTCACTTACTGTCGTTTTGTGGTTGCAATTATTTAAGTAATTCCCTCTTTGCCTTTTGCTCTCACCATAGAGACACTTCCAGTTTATTACAGCATTTTAGGGACGCCGACCGATGACGACTCCATTTCATTTGCGAAACGCACTGTTCCTTTTATTTTTGAACTGCAACTTCTGTTCTATTTGCACGAGTTGCCTCACTCTCTGTCTTCCTTCCACACACAGTTGGTGGCGACTCTCCAAACTCTCCACTCCACCAAAAACATTTGGAGAGCAACTTTCAGAAATTTTAATTTAATTTAATTTTTATTTGCCTTGCTGGGCACACATTAAAATTGCAGCATGTAGTTTTTTAATATTTAAATGCATATGCCTCAGTCTCCTCAAAGTGCTCTCGGCCGAGCTGCCTTCTACTGTCTATTTTTCCCCTGCGAAATTCCCAAAAAAATAAAATAGAGAAACCAAAAAGGAGCAAGGAGAGGACGACATGTGGGACCGGACAACTATTAACTGCTCTGCGCCTACAGTCAGGGGGCGGTGGGTTTTCGCTCTGCTATTATTATTATTATTTTCCCCATTGTCTGGAGCATTTCCTTCCGCTCGGTGCGTCTGGCCTGGTCATGCCAGACCGAAAATCCCCAACGAAAATCCTTGTACACATGTTACACAAACACCACAAGCAGTGAGAGAGAGAGAGAGAGAGCCAGAGGGTTGCCAGAAGATTCATACCAGTGTGGGTAAACGTTAACAAACAGCAGAAACAGCAGCAGCAGTTTAACAGCACTGCTTTTTAGAAAAGCAACTAATTATTAGTGGCAGTTCGCAGGATATCTGCATGATCCTCTCAAACACATCCGAGGCGATGAACGATCCCAGCCCAGCTGCAGAAATGGTTGGGGCCACCTCATGAAGATGCACCACAAATATATGTATGTATGTGGAGCAAAGGGAAACCATTTTTCAGGTTTTTGTTTCGCTATCAAATCGGGTAAATCTGGGGCAACCCTCGGCATTTGGGCATTTGCTTTGCATTTAAATTGTGGTGTCGCCTGCTCATGCTGCTTCATCTTCCTCTCCTGCTGCTGCTTCATCTTCCTCTTCCGCCTCTGCTTCATTTCCCTCTTCGTATGCTGCTGCTTATGTCTCTGCTCTTCCTGCTCGTGCACCAATTTTGCTGCTCCTTCTGCATCTTGTTTAGGCGTTTTGTTGTCGACGTGAAACAAAAGTGCAATTGCATATGTGTAAGTGCTAGAGTGTGTTTGTGTTCGTGTGTGTGTGTGAGGGGGAGAATGGATTTTCCTGGGGCAGCCAGAAGGCAGAGATGTGCCCCCTCCAGCACCTCTTCTTGGACGTTTCTCCCAAAAACTGTTGGCTAAAAGCAAAATATGTGTTGTCCTGCCGTGATCTTCTCGCTCTCCCTGCCCCCTCTCTCCCTGCTCTATGTGTGCGTGTTTGTCCACACGTGTGCTTGTATTTGTGTTTGTGTTTGTATTTGTGTTTCTATTTGTGTGCATTTTGTTGATAGTTGGGATTATTTTTGGGGCAATTTATGCGAAACAAGGCGTGGAGCTACACTGCCGCCTCCCCCGCTTCCGCTGCCGCCGCTGCCTCCGCTGCCTCCGCTGCTGCAGCTGAACCCGGGGCCACGCCCCCTTCTGTCACCGGTTTTGTATGCATTTGGGCTTAAATTGAGCAACAATAAAGTTTTTCTATTTTTTGTTGTTGCCCACACTGGCCACAACCCAAACAAAGTCCAGTCCAGCAACAACAAAGAGGCAGAAAGACGAGGAGAAGTGTCCACAAACCCGCCCATGCCTCCTACTAACGCTCTCTCTTTGTCTCTCTCTCCATTTCTCACTGGCACTTTTTTCCGCTTTTGGGCTTTTTCCTTACAGATACAAATATTTGGCTACAATTCCCAGCTATATGCAAATTTCTCCGACGCCCTGAATCGTGCCCAGGGCATTGTGGGTGTCTCCATTTTGCTGCAGGTAAGTCCATTGATGTGACTCGATACTTGTCGTTTATTTATCACTGCCTATTCGATTGTTCTCCAGCTGGGTGATCTGTCCAATCCGGAGCTGCGCATGCTCACCGATCAATTGGAACGCATCCGCTACGGCGGCGACGAGGCGTTCGTGAAGCGTTTGTCCATACGCGGCCTGCTGCCGGACACGGATCATTACATGACCTACGATGGCTCGACCACGGCACCCGCCTGCCACGAAACGGTCACCTGGGTGGTGCTCAACAAGCCCATCTATATAACAAAGCAACAGGTTAGTTGAATATCAAATAAGAACTCGGAGAAGGCTCAAACTCAAGGCAAAGAGTGACATAAAATCTCACTCAAAGAGGGATTATTAGCCAAGTAAAAGGTTGTTGGCTGCTGTTCGAATTGGCAGTGGAAAACAAAGTAAAATTCAGTGAATTTAATGCTGCTGTCTTGGTCACAGCTTTGGCTCCTCTGCCCCCTGCTGAGTCGCCTTCTTTGCCTTCTTTGGTTGGTCTCCTTGAGCGCTGTCTCGTGGCTCCCAGCGCCTTCTGTGATCATTTTGAGTGATGACCACCTTAATGTTTGTTAATTAGTATACAGTACTCTGCGCTGTCCGCATGCTGTCCGCATGTCCGCCTGTCGTTGTTGTTTGTCTCGTCTGTTTTATTAGCTAATTTCATTTAAGTTTTAAATTAAGTTGCTGCTGGAGCAGCATCAAGAGCGGCAGAGGCAACAAAGTGGATAGTGACCATAACTCAAAGGAATGGCGGAAAGCACACACACACACACAAACACACTGAAGGAAATGGCGGAAAGCACACACACACAGACAGAGAGGGGAGAAAAAATTTAACACAAATGTTTATTAAGTGCAGCGCTGTAATAAAGACGCCAACATGCATGCGGCACGAGGCATGAGGCACGAGAGAGAGAGAGAGAGAGAGAGCGAAAGCAGAATGAAGCGGTTGAATGGTGGCCAGCGGCATACGTGTAAACAATGTAACAGCCGAGAGAGAGAGAGAGAGAAAGGAGAAGAGCTGGAGAACGAGAGAACGAGACAAAGACACAGACACACACACATGGTTGCATCCACTGGCAGCAGCAGTAGCAGACTCATAAAAACTTCAACAAGCTCAATGGGACCCATGGGCACATGATTACAACTTGTGGCAGCCATGGAGGACCCATGGAGGATGCCCAGACACCGCCAAGCGACGGGGCAATGTAATTTAGTGGCACGGCCAAACAGAGACAGAGACAGAGAGAGAGAGAGAGAAAGGCAAAGAGAGACACTGCACCTTGCTGGCAAAACATAATTTACCAAATTAAAGTAACACCAGCGCATGAAAGGAGCAGCGGCAGTGGCAGTGGCAGTGGTAGGATGTCCTGCAGCAGGAAGCTGCGCGACATGAGCTAAAAATTGCAATTAACCCATTAACTTGCAAAGCAGAGGACGATGGAAGAGTGAGATGGAGATGGAAGGGCAACAAAAGGCATTATAGAAGGAAAATTCCCGATCTTTGTGGATCATTACCAGAGAGCGATGGGAGAAGCTGCCAAATTGATTTTACAAGACTTATCTGCGTGTGTGCTCGTAGGTGTGTGCCTGTGTGTGTGTGTGTATGTGTGCGTATTTTCATGGTTTAATTGCCGAGCTGTCAATCAGCGTAGCACACAAAACCGAGTCGCGTCGCGACGGGAATCCCAAAACGTCCATGCGGCGATTCCATGGTAAATGCCTTGAGTGCCATTTGGTGTTGCATACTTTCGGGCGCCTCACCACCCCCACACACACACACACACACAAGCACAAACACCTCCTACTTAATTCACACTTGAACGGGCACTCGGGGGAGGGGCAGCATGCCCTGCAGCAGCATCCCCTGCAGCACACTCCTCAATCAACATCAAGCCCACGACAACCCACGTTTGTCGTGAAAAGCGATTTTGACGGAAGTCAATTGATAAACAGATTGAGTAGATTAAGTGTTATTGACTCGATGTTGTCGTTGTCGCTGTCGCTTTTGGTGTTGTTGTTGTTGTTGTCGCTGGCTGTCTCATCGCTGCTGTAGAGGGTGTCCTGGCTGTCCTGGCTGTGGGTCTTACTTTGATACGATTTTTATACTCGTACGAGTATTAAACTTTTTGTTGCCGCTGCTGCTGCTGCTCAGCGAGCGCTTATTTTTAGGATTAGCAATTTATGTCAAGCAGCGGGCTGTGTGTGTGCGAAAAGGTTTATAATTATGAACGTTAAACGCTTAAAAGATACGATGCCCGGTCCTATCTACATCTACGAGTAGACCCAAGCACGGGTCTCTATTGTCTATGGCAATCATTGTTCCACTTCCGCATCTGGCACTTGAGACGACACAAAATGTGTACAGCTTGTAAATAAATAAAGAAAACAGTTCAAAATTCACTGAACAAATAAATTGTAGTGTATTTGGAGTTACGGAGATCTAAATATTACAAAATGTACACTAGCGAATCAAATGTATTGCTAATTAATATGTATTATAATGTCTTTTTGCTTTTTGGTTATTTTCAGTTGCATGCTCTGCGCCGTCTCATGCAGGGCAGCCCCGACCACCCAAAGGCACCGCTGGGCAACAATTATCGGCCGCCACAGCCGCTGCTGCATCGGGCCATTCGCACCAACATTGACTTCAAAACGACGAAAACGAACGGCAAGGCCGCCTGTCCCACCATGTATCGTGAGGTCTACTACAAAGGTATGCCCTAAATGTTAAGTAGAAATTAGAATACGTTACATTGGGAAACAGATCGGGAAAATGTTTGAAGGAAGTTTTGTAATGTACTCTGCGTGCGACAGGATTTGTCATGCTTCTTGATAGAATGGATATACCTGAAGACTCAGCATTGAAAATGTCTACCAATTTGAATGTTTCTTCAAGTTTGATAGTTTTGTAAATAGTTTATTGTGACAATACGATTTTGTTTGCATACAACACTTTTTTCTTTGTCAATTCTTTCACAGCGACCAGTTGGAAACAGAACTAAGACGTAACTAATGGCCGTTCTGACGTAATGACGCAGTGACGTAACGTAAGCGCCAGACGTAATTAGCGTGCGGCGTGCAACAGGAGCTTCCACTAAACATACATATACAACCCGGCGATGCTGCTGAGGAAAGATCAATCGAGGATGTGCCCAGCAGCTATAACGAACGAGGAGAAAGTAGCAGCATGCGAGGAGCGAGTAACGAGTAATGAGGAGCGAGTAACGACTAACGAGGAAGTGCAAAAGAAGAGCGTAGTCATAAATGAAATCCATGCACGAATTCATACTCGTGCATACATATACATACATACATACATATATAGGAGGTGCATCAAGTGAAGCCGAATAATATTGATAGCGATAAAGATAACTAGCATTAAATGTGCAAATTTTTTTGTGTCTCCCGCCCCACGCCCCACTACAAATCAATCAGACTCCTTTGATTGCAGCTGTCAGAGCTGCTCGGGGTGTGTGTGTGTGTGTTTTTTTTTAGGTCAATGTGTGTGTAGGGCTCTGAATGCAATACTGCGTAAGTACGATAACGATAACGATAGCAATAGCGATGACTAGTAAACAGAATTACCAGCATAATCATAAATAATCATAATCATAATAATAATAAGAATAATAAATGCTGTATATTTAATGCAAGGCAAAACAGTTGCAAATAAGAGATCAAAATAATAGTAATAATAATACCAACACACACAAATAATACATACACACATAGCGGTACTTGTATATGTGTGTGTGTGTCTGTAGCTATCGATAGCCGTAGGCAAATTATGGAGAACAGCGAGAGAGAGCATTATGCTAAACCCACCCCCAAAACACCGACCATTCCGTGGCTGCCTCTCTTTGTGTGTGTGTGATTTAGTTCCAGTAATAGTCGTAACAATAAAACTCCGAACCGAAACCAATTTAAATATGATAATCTCCTGTAGACATAACCATGCATAAATAGAGCAAAAAGAAAACATACTCGTAAACAAATATATTCTCAACATGCTCCACTCTGGCTGCAGCTTCAAAATTCACTGGAAAACAATACACTTCAAGGCTATCGCAAACAACTTTCTCCAAAACAATTTCAATGAAGCATTTGAAGGGGAGGGGGCGGGGTTTCGGTCTGCACTTACCGCTGCCACACATTTAATTCCAATTTTCAAATTATGAATTGGTTATATGTACGCGCATTTCTTTTTAATCCATAATCCCGATATGCACGCCGCGCACTGGCATGTTGCCGGGCACCACACAAATGCGTGCATTTTGCATTTTAAATGGACTTGACCACAGCATCCCTCCCCCCCATAGGAACTTGTGTAACCGGTGGACGGGGGGGAGAGACCTTATCAAACCCACTTACCAAAAGTCCAGTGACCATTGCCCAATGCCCAGTGCTCAGAGCCTCGCTGGCGGCTGTCGCTTATCGAACAGCAAATGCAACATGAAACCACAAAATCTGTTGCGGTTATTTAAAATCACGTTTAAATACGAAAGTGCAGCCAGTGCACAGCCAGAGTGCAGTGTCCGGAGTCCGGAGTCCGGGGCCCGCATAAAAATCAACTTTTTAATGGCCGAAAGGAAAATGATTACGTATACGCCGCGCTGCGTTGCGCCGCACCGCACCGCACTGGCCCCAAATGCTGCATAACTTGTTCCCTAAATGGCAGCCAGACAGCCAGGCAGGCAGCCGGGCAGCCGGGCAGCCTGGGCACTGGGGAGAGGGCAGAGGTTTCGGTCTGGGGCTTCTCTCTCTCTACAAAATCACATAATAATTTGTATAAATATTTGCATTATTTGCACAAGTTGACATTTTTGTTGCTGCTTTTTGTTTCGGCATTCTGCTCTACACTCGTATTTTTTTTTTGCGCATTCTGCTGAAACTCTTGCAGCTTTTCATTCGAGTTTTTGTGTGCTCTGTTCTGTTTTGTTTTTGTTTTGTTGTTGTGCTGTGCATCGTGGGATTTGCCAATGGAAAATTATGACTTAAATTAATACATTTCAAATGTAATTTATTTTAGTGAATGGAGCAGGAGGAAGCTACAACCAGCAGCTGGCTGAATGCTTTACCATTCGGTGGCTCAGATGATGGCCTCCAAGTGTAGGCAAGAGGCGAAGATACCCTACACGGAACACTGCAGTCTCTGCTGGAGAGTGTATACAATAGTCACAATCTGTTGCACTCCTCTGCTGACTGCTGCCTGCTGACTGCTGACTGCTGCCTGCTGACTAATTAGCCAGGTCAGCGGCCAGTGGCAGGGCTAGGCCCAGTCCATCAGCAAACTCAATTCCAACTTTGGCCGACTTTCAATCAATCAAATGAAATGGTGCGGTGCGGTGCTGTGCGGTGCTGTGCGGTGCGGGGCTGCACTCTGGCCGCTCTGGCCAAACTGATTTGCGGTGAGTTCTGCACGAAGTTATCCTGCTTTCACGAGGAGCTGAGGGCAGTGGCAGTTGACCACTGCATCAGAACGGCGCTAACCTGACATATATTGGCAGGCGGGCGGAAGGCCCGACAGTCCAGCTGGCAGCGAGCCACCACAGAGCTTCTGAGTCGGCACTCCGCATCGGCCGGAAAGCCTATATTAACCTATACACATATACATGCATACATATGTGTATATTTTTATAGATATATCGCACGGGCAATCCTTTAATTCAGCATGCACGAGTACTCGTATTTGCTTGCCACCAGGTGGCACGGCACTCTGCTCTTAGAGCCTCCATTAATGGCACTCCGCACAAGCACACAAACCACCTCGCTCCCCCTAGTGGCAAATGAATTTCCCCATCAATGCCAGCCATGTGGTACAGGGTATCAGCTAGTCTGTCTTCTTGGGGGGCCACAGGAAGTGGCATTTTATCGATGCCATAAAAACTGCGGCTACTTTTTTACACCATTTTCCATTTTTTCGCATTCATATGCAGATGCAGTTTCGGCTGCAGATTGCAGTGGGCCATTTGGCGCACGTTTTTCCCTTTTTTTTACCATTTTACCATTTCGACTATTGGTCATTTCGGTGATTATTTTTAATATATTGGCCATTGGCCACTGTAGACACGGACAAAAGACAACCATCGATCATGGGAGTGGGAGTGTGAGGCGGAGGCGTCGCTGGCATTGGAGTGAAAAATATTCCAATTTGACAAACAGACAAATTCGTTTTCCATTCATTTGCTGATAAGGCAGAGTCGTACCCTGTTATCAGAGTGATGAATGTTAATTCGATTGAGTATTTAATAGACACAAATGGAGTTGAATAAATAATGCTCTAGCTTACGCAGATAATGGATGGAAGATATTAAAGATGATTTTTTGATGAGTTATGGAGAGACTTTCCATTCATTGCCAGAATTGTTTAGGGTATTCCATGGCAAACAAAAAAATATAGCCACAGCTCAGCTCGCTGGCAGTGCGGACTTTCATGGTAGATTATCATATCTAGTTCTATACAAAACCAGAAACAGAAGCAGCAGCAGCAGCAGCAGAATCGGCAGCAGATGCAGAACCGGCAGCAGATGAGCGCAGCCAAACACAGCCTCTGGGCTTATGCAACGCAGATTCCATTACTGGTTATGCTAATTCTCTGCTCTGCCACGCCGCCCCCTCCCAAACAGTGCCACATGCAGGGGGGCTGGGTGGCTGGGTGGCTGCAGTTGGGTTATCGCTGTTGTCCACACAAGACTAATTAAATTATGGAAATTAAATTGAATTGAGCATATTTGTTGTTTGCAGTTCATAAATTCTACCCATCCCGCACCGCGCAACTAACTAAAATGTCCAAAGCAGGGCCAGGGCCAGCCCCAGCCCCAGCCCTAGCCCCCATGCCTGCATGCATGTAAATCATTTTACAATAAAATGCATAGCACAGCAGCAGCAGCAGCAGCACACTTAATTATGACATCATTAATTTTTAATAATGACAATTTTGCGACAATAAATCACTTAACTAACACAACTGCACAGCGGCGTGTGGCGAGTGGCGAGTGGCGGAATGGCGAGTAGGGGTTAGAGTGCCGAGTGAGTGTGTGGGGGCGAGTGCCGAGTGTGTATGTTGTGTTCTGGAAGGGCGAGTGCAAGGGCTTTGCCAGCGATATGCATGAAATTAGTAAACTTTAAACAATGCACACCACACAGACGCAGACAATGCCGAGGCAAATGGGTTGGCAGAGGGTTAAGGGTTGAGGGTTTGGTGGAGCGGCATAAGCAAATAAACAGATTGACTGTCCCCACAGCCTTGTCCTGGCATTGAGTGATGGCAGCCAACACACGAGAGCAGGAGCATGTTGTCCATGGTCCATGGCTGTTGCTGTTGCTGTTGCTGTTGCGAGAGTGTGCGTGTGAGTGGGAGGACTGGCTTGCCTGGGATGAATTTAATTAATCTCGCTACCGTCAGTTGCACACAATTGCAATTAACTTGCAACACTCGCATAATTACAGGCGACCTCATGTTTTGCTACTTATCAGCATCAACATTGACCCAACGACAGCAGCAGCAGCAGCAGCAGCAACAGCCAGGAGCAACATTGCAGCTGCACTTATGGACGCACTAGGTACCCTGAGTGCAGGATCATCTATGAATATCTATGAACGAAACTCTGCTGCTGCATAGGGAATAGAGTAGAGGGATTTGCGAGCTACGGATTCCAGTAAGCTGCTGGAATAGCAACGAGTGAAACGAATAAGTAGCGATATTTCCGTTCAAAATTGTATCCCAAGCTTAGCTTTTGTTGCCTGCATGCCTGCAGTCGCTTCAAGTTAATGGGTAAAACATGCGACAAGCATACCCTGACACATGCAATTTCTCGCTCTCTCTCTCTCTCTCTCTCTCTCTCGCTGAGTGTGTGCGTGTGTGTGTGTAGTGGTTGGCTCATTGGTCATTTGGTTGCAGCTCGGTCGGTGTTAGCGGTTGCTCGTCATCGTCATCATCAACGTTGTTGGTGCCAGTGTTGGTCAGCGACTGATTGCAAATGTTGTTGCAGCATCAGAGACCTGTGGGTGGCAGGGGGAGGTTTGTTAATGCCTGTAAAGCACAAAGCTGCTGCCGCTGCTTCTGCCCTGTGGTTGAGTGAGGCACCTGCCGCAGAGTTTCCACCTCCACATGCCACATGCCGCATGCCTTCACGCCACCACCGAACCCCTCCCCTTGCTGATGTCGCTGCAAATTAACATTTTGTAACGCGTTTCGGTTGCTGCCGTGTTTTCATTTCACACTTTCCCTCCACATGCGGAGGCTCGTGCGGAGAGTGTGTCTGTGTGTGCGTTTGTTGTGACATGCATTTGACACAGGAACAGGACACGGCAATTGCCTAACCCACTCCGTTTTCCCTTTTCCAATCCCACAATTCCGAGCCAACCACAGACAGAGTCCTGTGGCAAATTTGTTGTATTTGCGCTTGATTGCCAAATCAAATATTTGCTGTACTCCAAGTCCGACCCAGTATTGGGGGTTCTGGATTTGTGTTTCGGGATTGGCTTCCCCATCCACACACACAGACACACACACACATAAATATATTTTTTTGGTTCTAATTTGCCCGAAAAACTGCTTAAATCGCATGTGAAACGCCGCTGATTGCTGGCTACAATTTCAGTTTGATTTATTGACACACACACAAACACACGGAAAAAGCTGAGAAAATATGGAAGGAATCTGCCAGAAATCAGAGTGGATTTGTGGGCAGTACAACCTAAGCAGAACTAGATAAAAAGTCTCCATAAGTTGCACATGGCAAAAGTACTTAAGAGAGAGTTAATGTTTTTTTTTTTTGAGGAACCCCGTTGGAGGAACTCCACCGAATAATCCTACATATAGCGTACATACTAGCGTAATTAACTGTAATGGGTATTGAAATACATTTATCACATAGTGAAAACCAAAAACTAAATGCTTTCTATGTTTAACGATTTAAGTAGCAAAACAACCAAAAACACAAAGAAACAAACAAAAACCAAGGCAAACACCAAGTGTGTAGTGTAATAAAAAGCATAAATAAATACAAATACAAATACAAATACAAGTAAATAGAGCAAGCTCCCACATTGCATAGAGGATATATCGTACATGTATTTACTGTAAATCCCCATCAGCTTGCCCCCCTCCTACCTTGTTGTATGCCCCCCTCGAATATATAGTGTATAAAAAGAGATTTGCAAGCCACAAGTTATATATAAATATTTATTATTATTATATATGTATATCCATAGAAATGTATTCTATTGTATATGAGAACAACAAATATACGAGAAATATATATAAATATATATACATATGTATATGAATATATATAGAGTATATACAAGCGAACAAACTGTCTCTCTGCTTTCTTCAGGTTTTCAGAGAGCTTTCTTCCCGAGGCTAATCCCCGGGCCCGAGAGGAAATTACCTGTAACAGCATAACAATTACTTATTTCCGAAAGCCTTCTCCGCTACAATTTTAATGACAATGCCCAAGGAGGGGCCACAGCTACGGCACACAAGGACGCCACTGGTAGGGGGGGAAAGCAAAAAAAAAAGGAAGAAAAAAAAACTAATTTCCGCCACGCCCACCATGGAACAATAAAGCTGCCGTCATAAGAGTGTCGTCCCACCCCACGTCTCCCCACGCGACACAGTCAACACACAAAAAAGAATATCAAACAAAATTAGAAGTGAAACCAAACAAAGAGGAAAACCGAACCGCGAAGGCGACTGACTTTTTGTATACCCTGGAGAAGCCACTAGAATGTGTCCCCCAACAGCTATGGGTTATAACAATTAAATAGCAGATGGGCATAAGGACAGGTAGTTATGGGCAGGACCTAAGCTGAGAGCAGAGACTATCCAAAATTAATTAGGGAATCGAATGATCGAATTTGATGGGCGATTTCCGTGGTGGGGACTCTCACCTGTTCGGCAACTGAATGTAATCAAAGCCAAACAGCAATTTTATTTAATAGTTTTGCTCCTCACAATGGACGAGGGCGAGAGCGAGGCTGAGGCCGAACAAATAAATATAATAATAATAAGATGATAAAATGGATTTTCGTGTTGGCCAAGTTTATGTGTCGTTGTTGGCCGTTGGCCATTGGCCATTGTTGTGCTCCGATAAAAATCTCTTTCATTTCCCATTTGAATTTGCGCTGTGCCGTTCCGGGGCGGCACGGGCATATGTTCCGGCATCCACGAACGCATCTTATCGAGGCACAAAAAAAGAAGCGGGAGAGCAGCGAAATAAATGCCGGATATCCTGGCTCTGGTTCGCAGCTTCCCCTCCCTCTCCCCTGCAGCAGGGCAGTGTTAATAGGCGGGCGACAACAGCAACAAATTTGTTAAACAAACGACGGGGCAGAGCCTCGTGCCACAGTGCCTGCCCCTGCACCCGGCACCCTAAGAGCACAGCCTGAGCTCCTCTGCTCTGTGTCTTGGCTTTAATAGATTTAGAGGATTCTTTTTCGGCTCTGGGTTCAATGGCCATTCCACTTGGTTATTGATTATTTTTGGCTGTTGCTTTTTTTCTTTCGTTGTTGTTGCTGTTGTTGTTGTTGTTGTTGTTGTTTTGGATGGGGTTTGCTACGTTCCGGTTTCTTCTAATTTGTGGCCGCGACTGCTGCCGTTTTCAATTTCATGGGCAAACACAAAGAGGCAGCCTGCAGCAGGCAGATGTGCAGATGGGCAGATGGGTAGACGAGCATCCAGCGGCAGTGCCTGATGATGACGTTCGCAGACATTTCACTTTTCCTCCGCCGCAATCGGATTACACATGCAAAACCCCAAAAAAAGGATGGGATGGGGCAGAAGGAAAACAAACAAACAAACCAACGAACAAACATACAAACACAAACGAAACGTGGCCGGACCGGGCCGACTGCATTTTCAATTTCAATACTAAAAAGCGCCACAGAATCAAATCGAAACAGGAAAAGAAAATGGACAAACGACGGACAGAAGGGAAAAAGCTTGACATGGAAAATGCACAACGATGGAATACCCTCGAACGGGGTAGAACACTTGATGATGATCTTTGCCACAGGTAGAGCTGATCGCAGCACAGACAGGCAGGAGCCTCGAGTCCTCGTTGCCAAAATCCAAATTTATTTACAGGCGCATTTCTGGCAACCACAAACCCATGTACCCCACTGTGGCAGAGGGCTTCTGTTGGCTGTCAGAAGCGTGGCCAGCAAATTGGAAATATGAAAACTGCAAACTGGGAAACGAATCAACAAACCGATCGGCCGGACAAGCGCATGCGACAAGGCAGGAGCCCTTCCCCCTTCCGCTCACCCTTTCTCTCTCTCTCTCTCTCTCTGTGCGGTGGACTTTTGGTAGCCGGATGCTAACGGGCAGCAGCTGCAGGTGCAGCAGGATGCCAGCACTGGAGTACTGGCGCAGGGACAGCTGCCGAGGGGCGAGTGGCCAGAACCCCATAACAAAAGAGGAAATTAAAATATGCAGACCCCAAAAACCGCGCGTTTTGAATTTTCGCGCGATTTTTAGGGGCAACGATTTTGCATAAATTCAGACGATGGGCCACCACATGCCACATGCATCGTGCATCGTGCATCGTGCCCTCCCGCTGCAGCATCAGCCGTCATCGAAGCGAGAGAGTCATGTATCATCAAAATATGCAAATCTCGAATGCCGTCGCTGCCACGTGAACTCCAACTCGGAATCCTAGTCCAACTCCAACTCCAACTCGGACAATCACGGATACTCCACGGCAACTCGGACGCTCGTACTCCCTCGGATGCTGTGCTCTCGATTTCGATTTGGGGTTACGTGGGGCAAACAGTAAATAAGGTTGTGTCAGAGCAACAGCAGCAGCAGCAGCAGCAGCAGCGGCAGCCAGTTGTTCCTCGGTCAGAAGTCATTGCCTCTGGGGGGCTGAGACTGGGAATTTATAGATACTTATGCATCGGTCGCAACAGTCACGTTCCCAGCTAATCAGTGGCGTAAGCTGGACTTAATGCTGGAAAAAGGGATTAGACACACACGACCCCAAAGCCAATAATAATCCTTGACAAAGGGTTGTAGGTGGCAAGGTGCATATTATTCATTTGGAAAGTGTTCGAGACGCTTTTGCATTCGATTTGTATTCAAAATCATTCAATTCGATTCGTTTCGATTCGTTTCGACTGTCTGTTGTTTTTGTATAATTTCACAGTCGGTGCTTGGAAACTTTTGTGTCGATTTGAACCACAAACACAATTTCCCATTGCCCTGCTATGTCCTGTCCTGTACTGCACCGCCTTGCACTGCCCTGCCCCATCCTCTGCCCTGCTCTGCCCCTCTCTATGCATTTATGGATTGTCCTACGATTTATGCACATGTTCGATGCAGTCGCTTCGATACAGTTGAAGCGCACAGGGTTAAGGCAACCAAGGGGCATGTGGCAAAACGATTTATGCGCTGCCAGATAGAAATCGATTGAACTCGCTCTCTCCCTGGCTGCCTGGATCCCTGGCTCCCTGGCTACTGGCTCCTGCCTCCCGAACCGACACCGTAGCCGTAGCGGCATGGATGGATGGTGGTGGCAGGGGGCAGGCGGTGAGTGTTTAGATTGAATGTAAACTGCACTTATGACAATGAACAGGTGACCCAAGCACCACCCACTTGCCGTGCCGTGGGGCAAGACTAGAGACAGCATCAAGGCAAACGATATTGGCATTTTCTGCTGCACAATACTCGAACAGTGGACAAATCACTGAATCGAATGGCATTTACAGATGAAGTTGCAACTATGATTGCAAGAACCCACGGAGTTGCAGCTGTGGGTTGCATCTGGAGACCCTCTACTCATTTTTTCTTCACAGCTTTATCGGTGCATATGCAGCCCACTGTGCACGATGGGCGCCTCTTGTAGCTCGCAAAGTGGGTTCCGACTTCCCACCTTTGGCGAAATATTCTACACGCTTCACTTTTAGCCCCTTGCCACCACTGACCCCTGCCACTGACACGCCCCTGTCCCTACCCCCTATTCACACTGGAACACTGCCGTTTTGCCCCTCCCTGGCCGTACTCCGCCACCATTCAGGAGCTGGTGGAGCTTCAGCACAAGAAGTCTGCAGCAATGGGGCTGCAGCAATTTCTATTTCTTTTTATGATTTATGGCGTTGAAATATTAGTTTTGCTTATTTCATACAGACGATGGCCCAGGTCTCAGTCGCTGTCGCTGTCTCTGCAGAGGGTTGGGGGCGGGGCAGCTACCCAAAGACCTCGAGGCAGGAACGAGGAACCAGGAACCTGCAACCTGGAACCTGGAAGCAGTAACCAGAACCGCTCGATTCGTGTAGCCACGTCTAAGTTGCATAGCTCATTTTGTGCTCGTCAGGCGGAGCGTTTATAATAATCGTAGACGGTGCACTTGCCACCTGCCACAAGCCACATGCCACATGCTGGCTGCTGGCTGCTGCATGCTGCAAGCTGAATGTGGTTCGCTTGCTTCGGCTCTCTCCGTTTTCTCTCTCGCTCTCGGATGCCAAATGAAATTGTTTCGATCGAAGCTCGTTTGCCATTTCCATCTTGCAACTGTTGCAAAAATCAATCCTTCATGTGTGTCCTTCGAGTGCTTGCGTGTGTGTCTATGTGTGTGGGAGTCCTTGTGTTGAATGTGTTAATAAATTGCCACTTGCAGCTATTTTGCAGCCATGGCAAATTGGCTTTTATGCAATTGGCAATCGATGGCAAAGTCTCACTCCATTGCGGGGCATGCCACGATCTGCCCCACAGTTCGGATGGTTCAAGTGTTTGCCATAAAATTTGATTATGACCTTTGCTAGCAGAAGTTTTGTCTGTGTGTGTTTCATATGTGAAAAGAACGGCCTACAAAAGCTGGCACACCGATGGAGTGTCGAGTGATGGCAGCGTGATCACGAAACGTGCTGATTGCGGAAAGAAAAAGCGCACACAAGGACTACTAGGATCTACTTTTGAGCTTAAATATTTTAAAGCGTCTCTTTTTTCTTTCTATTTAACATATTTTTGGGCTGTTTTAGCTGCTTCATCCACACCACTCTGAAGTATAACCCTTGGAAGTTTCTTGGCCTCGTGATTGCAACGAACTCCGCTGGAACTTTCATCTCTATGCCACTGGCTTCAGCGGCTTTGCTGCTCTTTGCCCCCCCTCAAGTTGCATGACAAATGTCGCTTTGAGCATTTCTTTGGCATGCGAAAATGTTCTTCTTTTTCTTTTTCTTTTTCCTTTTCGTTGTTTGCTTGTTGTTGTTGTGCGTTCCGTGTTTTGTGTGGCGGCTCATTAAAAACGCCAAAAGTTTAAGGCCTACTAAACACCTCATCCCCATTCCACAATGTCAACACGCACAAAGGAGCAGAGGACGAGCGAGACGTTCGGTTGGGGGTTCGGGTTGGGAGTGTGCTCTGTGGGGTTGTTATGCGTTGGCTGGAGCAGTTAACATATTCATTTTGTCACACCTCGAAATATGAGCAAAGACAAAGACAAAGGAACGGAACGAAACGAAAGGAAACGGGGGGCAAGCCTAAGAAGTACGAACCCCACCTCGAAAGGAGTGGGTGGGTGCGTGTCAATAGGTTGATGTGTTTATTTACCTGCTCCTGCTCCTGCTACCCCCACATAATCAATGAGTTTTTGGGCCTGGCACAGGGCTGCATCTCGCATTAGCGATGGGCATATCTGAGTCTCTCGAGGGAGATCTTTCTCCTTAAGACTTGCTCTGGGGACTTGCAGTTAAAGCAAATCGAACTTAAGCCCTCATCGCGTTGAGAATGAAATTTAATTTTATGACTCATTATTTGACACACGCAGAGGCAGCGTGAGAGGTGGCGGAGGTGAGAATACGGAACAAAGGCAAGGTTAACGTAGCACATAAATATCGCTCGAGGGGTGTTGGGCGTTCTCTCTCTCTCTCTCTCTCTCTCTCTGCGTCTCGCTTGCCGTTAAATGAGCTCCGTGAGACATTCGACGTTCCGCCTAGTTAGCCAGCACTTCATGCGCCGCCCTAACCCCCCCTGTCGTCTGGCTGTTTATTTGGCTTATTTATTTGGCCCTTGCTGCCTGTCGTTTTATGCACACTTTTACTTTTACTTGCCATACAATTGTCGAATGGCCCTGGTACCGTGTGCGCCTCGTATGTGTGTGTGTGTGTTTGTGTGTGCGGCTTTTGACGTCGTCGCAGAGTCCCCAGGTCTACCCCATAGAATCAGCGGGGAGTCATGTCTATTTAAATCGAAGCGAAATCAATTTCGGGACTCTCGCGTTTTATGCACAAAGCACACATAAAATGTTCGCATGAAGAGAGCGACTTAACTGTGCCCGTGCCCGTTCCCCTGTCTGTACCTGCTCCCCGTGCCAGACCTTACCGTTCATTCCAGCGAGCAAAGAAATGGGAAGGAGAGTGCGGAGTGGTTTCAGTGGCTGCTGATGCATTCACATTTGAGCACATTGTTGACAATTGAAATGTTTTGTGCTCCCGCCCCCCTTCTCCTCTTTAAACTGTGTACAGAGGCGTAGACCAGGGGTCGGCGCGCACAAAACAGACGCGAAGACAAGACCGTTTTCGTATTTATCCGCCGCATCTGTGCATATGCCATACTCAGCACGGTAGTAACGGATCTTCTCCATGCATTCACCTCTCCGAGCGTTTCACAGAGGGAGAGTAGGCGAAAGAGAAAGAGCGATTGCTTTGTTTGGCACCGTTGCTCTCTGCTCTCTCGGCTCGAGGCCGAAGACGTTTCTGGCTTCTCTGCCGCAGCGGCGGTGCGTTCTCTGTGCATGGGCCGAAGTCACACAAAGCTTTGACGCTGAGCGTCTGTGCCGACTGCGCTGCCCGAGATCTTTCCATATGCACATAGCATTAGCACGGCCATCGGATTATTGCATCGCACGGAACTCAATGGACAAGCCATCTGTAACCATTCGTGGTATGTGCGGCAATTTAGTTATTAATTTAATATTAAACTTGACCTTCTGCCTTCATTTTGGTACAGTTTTCCTTTTCAACTGCCTTTGCCTTCATTTTAACAGATCTTAGTTATTCCAACAAGTGCTTCGGAAGTTCTTCCACACTCCACAAGTACTTTGTACGGTGCTGCAAATAAGTTATCTACTGAAGAAGGATTTTCTTCAAGTCTGAGGCTGGAGAAGCACCTCGATATCCCTCTCAGACTAAGCCACTGATGCTCCACCTGCCTGGTTTCACGTGTGGCAGCTTCTATGTGCGTTTGTGTGCTCGGTGCAAAAAAAAAAAGAAAAATAATCGTATTTCCGATTTGCGATTTGTGATTAGCGTGCGATAAACATTCAGCGCCTTCCTTCGCCTTTGTTCGCATTCTTTATGCCGCAACCGATTCCCTACCCCCTCACGAAACGGATGTACATATCCTCTCAAGGCGGCATATTTGGTGGCTTATCCCGCGGGCAGGGCTTCCCCGACGCGCACTCGAGCATAAATATTGCACGTTGATTTCCAGTGAATTGGAAACTTTTATTTATTCGCATTCTTATGCGCATTCCATTTGTATACCCTTGCAGCGAGTGGGTACCACTAAATTCGGAGGCGTCTGTTCGCTTGATCTAAAAATACACAACATGATCGATCCACAAGGGTATGTGGTGGCTCGGACTGGGAAGCTCTTCTTTTGGGCTTTTTGTTTGCTCCACACTTGGATTGTTCGATTTTTGTTTATGTGGTGATAAAAGTGCTTCCCTCCAAGGCTGCGCCATGACCCCCTTCCCGAACGATGACGACTTGAATTTTCAATTAAAATAAAAATAAAAAAAATAAACTTTGTACCCGCAGTAGTCAGGGGGGGGGCATTGCTGAATGGTTATTCATAAGCATGCTACCACAGCCATGAATCAATTCAGAAAGTCTAAAGTCCAAAGTCCAATGGGTGTTGTGGGAAAGGGCAGGGGGAAACCGGGCCAAACGGAAAACGCTGGGGCAAGTGACAGTCATTGTTGCAGAAATTATTCTGCTGAAATTTTATCAGTATTCTCTTGAACTTTGTGCCCCTGCCACAGCCACTGCCACTACTGTCACCACCCAAGGGCTGTGGCTAGGGTGGAGTGCGTGATTCCCCAGACATTTTCCAATGAGCATTTGCAGCATTAAATGCAACTTCTTATTGTTCTTTTTCACTCTCTTGGCAACTTTCTTTGCACTGCTTGCACAGCCATGGAACTCTCTCGTGAGTCACGCTGCCATCTCGAGGATGCTCAAATGGTTTCATGTTGCTGACGGAGGCGGCAACATTATCGCCAGCAACATTATTCATTATCGTTTGCCCGTCCAACCGACTGCACGCCTGCCCCCCGGTCAGCCCCGTTGGCCATTTCAAGTCGGTGACACTGCAACAGATACTGCTCGGTGCTGCTGCTCTGCCTCAAGTTTTGGCTGGCTGCCTTCCTAAGGAAGAAAGAACCAACCTCAGCCCGGCCGGACAACCTCCTTCCGAAAGTCAAAGCTCTGGACAAACTTTTGTGCGCTCCGAAAAAAAAAATGGTAACAAAAAGAGGGAAAGGGAAAGGGCAGAGGAAAGCCAAGAAAGGCCAGTGGCCCAGACGTCCGAAGCCGGCACTCCAATCAGGCAGTGAAATGGAATGGGAATGGGCAATAAACAATCATACAAAATGTGATCGATTCTTGTGATGAAACTACAACAGCAGGAGTTACATACTTATGTATGCACATATGTACCATTAAACGGCAACTGCAAATTGTACTTGCCATCATTCAAGGGGTAGCAAATATTCGACTCCTCTGCTTTCGCTGTAAACAGATTGTTGCAGCTGCAACATTTCAAATTTCGTTGCTTCTGCCCTGCCACCTTCTCCTCAAGCAGCAGCAGCAGTGGGATTTTGATGGCTCGCACAATTTGAGCCTTAAATATTTTGCATTTATGCAGAAAGCCGATGTCTTGCCCACTCTGGGAAAACTTCAAAGTTACTGTGACATTTTTGTAGATGCCGCTACACCGCCAGCTGGGACTGTTACTGTCATACTTACATCTATGTACATATGTATGTATACCTGTACCTACGCCTACATATTTACATTTTCAATTGTCGGTATACATTTTGTTTGGGCAGCAAGAATTGTTTGATATTCGATAGCTTCCGTTTCGTGTTCGAAGAGAAACTTCATTTACACAATTCCATGGAAAGCGCTAGAAGGAGATGGGCACGAAATATGTAGAATGGGCGCCACATCTATGACGAAATTATACAGGGTGTTGCAAGTATTGCAAACTTCGCGTGGGATGTGTGTGGGAGTACGAGAGGGAGAACAACAACATGCATAATTTCATCATGGAGATGGCCACGTTCGTCTCGCTTTTCTTTCTCCTAGCATACGGGGACAGTCTGGCCGCTAGACGCACTTTTGTTAGAGTGTGTGTGTGTGTGTGTGTGTGTGTGTGTGAGCCAGATATGTGATAGAATGAAAGGCGAAAAGGTGACCAAGAACGGGTACAGTCTGTCAGTAGCTTTGAAATTGCAAAATTCCTATTGCTTCTGTACTGTATTGTTTTTTGACAACGAGAAACAGAGAGATAGAGTGAAATCTTTGCAGCTGCATACGCACATGCATGTGTCCCAGGACCAGTGCATTCAGCAGCAAAGGTGGCAATTTCCCAAATTAAGTAACTTCTTACGTAAGTAGTTGCCCACTAGCCGCCTACAAGGTAAGCAGAATGGTTATTGCCTTTACCCTGCAACTAAGACAAAGTCGAAGACTGGAAAAAACTTTGACTTGAAAGAGATTCAGTGGTAGGCAACAACTGACTTAACTCATTGGGCTTATTGTTTCATTCATAGTTCATACATTTTCGTTCCAGAAAACATTATTTAATTGATTGTTCATATTTCTGCCCACAGAAAATCGAACAGCAACCCGCCAAGACTGCAGTTTTCATTGCTTGCAAAAGTCTACAACTAATACATGCCATACACAATAATTATGATATTGATAAGCATCTATAGATGGTTATTAAATATATTCGTGCGCTGGGTTTTTGTAGCTGTGTCGTCGGGGGATTTTTAGCTGCGGCTTGGAAATGCCACAAATGGAGAAACGTCGAACGGGTTGGGGCTGGCAAAATGTCTGGGAATTATTCTGGATGGAAAGATTCGGGAGAGAAAAGAGGTAGCATTCACATTACACCCTACACTCGCTGCCAGAGTACTCGTATCACTGGATCGAGAAATCTAATCATGCACTTTATGGCCTGATAGCGCCAGACTGCAACAGAATCAACAACAAGTTCATGTGCATATGATTGTATGTACGAGAGTGCGTAAGTATGTACGTAATATGTGGTACGTGGCTGAATAATTATTGTGCGCTCGTACATGGAAGCGCGACTGAGACTGAGACTGACGCTGGAACTGGAACTGGAAGCCAATGTGGAACGGGTTTTCCCTCTCCCAAACGCTGCAATCAATGAGTATCGATCGTGCTAATCGCCAGCAGCAGCAGCGGGGGGTGGTGCTGATCTGTAGATCTGTGGTTGTGTGTGGAAAAGCCAAGCTTCAGGCGGTGGGCTGGCAAGCGGCAAGCGGCATGCGGGTCGGGGCTCACAGCACGAGGCCGTTGCATCGCTCCAGCCGAGCAAATCGCAAAGCGCATCGTTAGCCCCCCACCAGTCGATCGTCAGCATCCAAAGCGGCAGCTAGCACAAATTAATTCAAGTAAATAAAAACAAATCCCAAGATCTGCGATGCTGCTGCTCCTTCTCTTGGTACTGCCGCTGCTCGCCAATGCTCAGCGCTGGGATAGTAAGTACATGGAGCTCCTTTTTTTGACCTGCCACTAAGGCTGCGCCTTCCACAGAGACAAAGACGCACTTTGGCAATTGCCACACGGCGGACTATGGCCGTGGCACGTGCGTCGAGCCCGCCAACTGTGACTTTTACGATGTGGACAAGCTGGACGCATCCAGCAAGCGGCAATGCTACTCCCGCCAGAGACCCGATTTGGTACGACATTAGGAGCTCCACCTTTGAGGTTTCCATGCTGATTTTTCTCCTCTCTTTTAGGTTTGCTGTCCGCGAGAGAGCAACATTATACCCGTGCTGGGGGTGCGCATCAACAATGGAACTAGCACAACCACAGCACGACCCTTGCTGCGACTGGAGGCAGCGCCCAACCAGCAGACACCACCTGGTGCCGGCTCACGACCCCGACCACCCACCAGCCCCGATCAGCTGCCGGAGCATCCGTACTGCGGCACGGCATTCGCCTCCCGTGTGTTCGGCGGCAGCGTGGCGGGCATCCTCGAGTTCCCCTGGACCACGCTGCTGGAGTTCTCCGAGGAGAATGGCAACAAGAGCCACGTCTGTGGCGCTGCCTTCATTGCCCAGCGCTGGCTGCTGACGGCCGCCCACTGCACGCACTCGTTCTTCATGGGCCCCGGTCGCAAGTTGACGGGCGCCCGGCTGGGCGAATGGAACAAGGCCACCGATCCCGATTGCATCACGAATTTGAACGGCAGGCGGGAGTGCGTGCCGCCGCATATACGTGTGGCCATCGATCGCATCCTGCCGCACGAGCAGTTCTCCGTCCGGAATCTGACCAACGACATTGCCCTGCTGCGGCTGGCTCGGCCCGTCAATTGGCTGCAGATGCAGCACGTGGAGCCCGTCTGCCTGCCGCCGGCACGTGGTGCAGCGGCCAATCAGCTGGTGGGCGCCGCCGTCGATGTCTCCGGCTGGGGGCGCACGGAGCACAGCGAATCGAGCAACTTCAAGCGCAAGGCGATGCTCATTGTGCAGCCGCTCGACCAGTGCCAGGCGGCGTTCAGCAAGGACGGCCAAGTGCTCAACGAGAACCAGCTGTGTGCCGGCGGCGGCATTGGCGTGGACTCCTGCAACGGAGACTCCGGCGGACCGCTCACCGTCGAGGCCAACACACCGCAGCGGGATCGCCTTGTCTACCTGGCGGGCGTCGTCTCGTTTGGGCGGGAGGAGTGCGGCCAGACGGAGTTCTCCGGCGTCTACACGAGAATCAGCAGCTACATGGACTGGATCGAGGAGACCATTCGAGCGAATCGCATTTAGTTCTCTTCTTCCTGGGGAACTCCCTCAGGTTTTCATTTCTATTATATATTTTTTTTATTATCTATTAAATTCCGCGCGACGTCATGGTGTCATCGCTCACGTCACTGATTTCCGCTCGTGGCAATTTGTCAAAGATGTTGTGTTGTCGGCCTCCCTCCCCCCATATCGGCACCGCTGTGGATCGCAATCTAACCATAGATTAAAGTTCTTTGCTCATGACACGCAAAAGTGTATTGATGGCTCACCCAATGGGCATGAGCGTGGGGACTGGGCACAGCACAGAGACAGCTGCCGGGACTTACCCAACAAGACGAGAGGGAAAGAGACGTACGGTGATGCCTCTGCGATCACCCAGAGATGGCTGATTGCTAGGACATGTGGATTGGTAGAACTCTGACATAATTTTAAAAAGGTAATGCGGCACAGGGAAGCCTCTGAGATCACGCTGAGATCAGCCATGAGCTGCGCTTGGTGTACAAATTTCTGTGAACAATCAGACCTCACCCTGATATCCCCACCGCAGATGCCACTCTCATTAAAGATGATGCCTCATTTTGGTTTAGTTTTCATGTTTCGTTTTTATTTTTAAATGTTGTACAAATGAAGTTATCTTTTAGTGTTTGAATGATGGCCCTAAGCCATAAACTTTCCACAAACTATGCACACGTATCGTATCGTTTCGTATCGTATCTTTACTTCGATTTCAGTTTATTATGCGGCGACATATTTAGCGACTATTTCGTAACCAGCTACAAATAAATAACGTAATAAATACAGGAATAAACCTATGCAACTACCTCTAAGTGCCGCAGGGGCAATAAATTAGCTTACAACAAACACAAAAAAAAAATAGACGAAGAGATTTTAATTGGTTGCCACTTGGCAGCGGCAGGCAGGCAATCCGCTGCTCAGGTGCTGCGTCCGAAGATGAGCGCACGACGACAGCGATCCCGATGGTCGCGCATCTTGCCGGCGGGACAGGGACGCGGCAGGCGCCGCGACACGAGCAGCTGACTGTGCAGGGTGCGGCTATTCGGACTGTAGAAAATCAGGCGGCGGGCCTCCGTTGTCCTGTCATTTTGCGCCAGAACAAGGCAGAGCAGCAGCACGGCAGTGAGCATCAGACGTTGCAGCTTCATTTCTTCGAACGGTGTGGTGGAGATTTAATTGAACTTTCAGTGGGTTGATGGTTTCGGGTCGCACTTTTGTCGTACTTCTACTTTTCTGGGTAGGCACGCGCGATTGTTCCTTGGCTTGGCTTGGGCTTGGGCTTGGAGATTGTTTCGCTAGCGCTTCGCTTTTATGACTGGGCGCGTTTCCCGATGTTGTGCCTGTCGATATTCAGTGTCGATAGCCCAAGACGGCGGCCGCCGTGCACAAATCGATAGAAGATAAGCCCCCCTAAAGGCATTCCACAGCCAACGATAAGATACGACCAGGCGTTGGGCCGTATACTCCCCATTGGAATATACAAATATCAATTGTGTGTCGACCCATTGCTATATACAAACATTGTCTACGGTCTGGGCTGGCTCGGGCTCGGTCTCGGGCTCGGTCTCGGGTCTCTCTGTAGACTGCCACAAGTGGTGCCCCTGGTGGTGGCTATTTTCGTCCCTTACCCATCTCGCATTATGACGAAGTCGCTCGACGCGACGCACATTCCCCTGCCATGTGTCGCAGCACTTCGCCAGAAGTTGGCTGGGGCTCTTGGGCACTTCGTCATACGGTGGATCACTGACCAGCGAACGTGTTGTATCCGCCTCCACCTTATCAGTGACGCCACCCATCCGGTCTGCACAAACAGCCTGAAATTATGCCATGGAAAATGGAAATGTTGAATGCTTGAAGCGTGTAGAATGCAGAATGTAGAATGTCGACCCACGACCTGTTCGGTGCTCTCCAACACTCCTAGGTTGTCTCTCATGGATATCATTTAGCACGCTGGTGAAATGAATTGAGAGTTTTTCATTCACTAATTGTCGCCGAGTGTGTGACATGTCGATAAGGTCGTTTGATGAATCCGATTCGAAGCCGAATCACCTGCATGCTGATGAAACAGTCACTGGCACTCCCACTAACCCCTTCCCCCCCATCCGATTCCCATACCTCATTTGATTACATGTCCAGCCATGGCACCAGCAACGGCCCTGCCCCTACATCTGACGTAGTACGTCGAGCAATGCGTCGGGGTCCAAAGTTTCGTGCGGATCTAGCCATTGGCTTGTCAGAGGGTTTTGGCCGGCCTTTTCTTTGCACATTCAAGTGATCGATAGAGCGTGCCTGTCGCCGGTCCGGTCCGGTCCGCCGGCGTGTTACACCACATTCACACACTGATTAGATGCGTAGCTTCTGGTAGATTCGGATTAGATTTCGAGCACCTTCCGCGTAAACGTAATGTTTACTCCCCCCATTTGTATAAGTAGCTTCGGAGTCTGATTTGTGGTTGTTTCGGAGTAAATTTTGGGACATTTCGGAGTAAATTCGGAGTAAATTCTGAGTAAATTCGGAGTAAATTCGGAGTGAATTCGGAGTAAATTCGGAGTAAATTCTGAGTAAATTCGAAGTAAATTAAGATACATTTTGGGGTACATTTTGAGCCAATTCAGAGTTAATTTTTTGTTGTAATTTCGGAGTCAATTTGGAATAAATTCGTGGTTACATTGGACTACATTTTCTTAAATTTATGAGTACATTAAAACTAAGTTAAATTTGGATATAAAATTGAATTACTCCTAATAATCCTAATTTATAGAAGATTTTGCACCAAAACAAAGAAATTTCCGAAAGCCTATTCCGAGTTTATATAAAATACATTCGGAGTAGAGCTACCAATATTCATACATATGCACATATCAGTGCTAAAAATGACTCCACATTTAGTCCTGCGATGTGCTCCCTATTTCCGCATCAATTCATTTCGAATCTTCCCTCGACCCATCGACCATTTGGTGACATTAAAGACACGAAGAATTCCCAGGTAATACGGCATGCAGGCGTCATATACATATAGGACGGCAAGCGTTTAAGTCAAGTCGGCATTATAATTGAAAAATCAAATATTGCCGATTCCACTTAAGAGGCTGATATCATAGACGCCTTTAGACCAGAACCAGAAGCAGAACCAGAAGCAGAACCAGAACATGCCAGAGCCAGAGAAGATAGAAGCCTGCAGGCCTGGAGGCCTGGAAAGCCCATGCGTAATGGGTTTTTAATTGATAAGATAGAGGGAGTGAGAGTTCATGAAACTGCCATTCAATACCCGATATCAGGCAATGGTGAATGATATGCAAATTTATGCATCACACTTGTTGGTGGGACTGCTGCTGGGTGAGTTGGCGAAATATGTAGATATATTTCCAGCGATGTTTTGTGTGCATTTATCTGTAATTAACTGACAGCAATTACACTGCAGTGCACCGAATTCCAATTCACAAACGACAATTCACCAAACAAAAAAATGATAATACAAATAAAGAGAAGACACAGACACACAGTGGGTTTCATTCAACTATAGATATTTGTATTTTATTATGCATAAATAGTATGTGTGGTGGGGGTGGGTGTAGGGGTAAGTGTGTGTATTTTTGGGTGCTGGAGCGCGTGCGAGGCTGATAAATAACATAAATAAATAGAGCACAAATAATGCTGTTGGGTTTTTGAGAGAGTTAGAGATTCGTTTCGATGGATTTATTTTGGTTTTGCTTTCCGTTTTTTTTTATTGGCGCTTTCACTGGCACTTCTCCTGGCACACCTCAGCAGCGCACGCCATCTGCAAGACAGAGACAGAAACAATAGATACGTTAGCACTTTGTCGAGTAGTAGGTAATCTGAAAGCGGCTTGACGGGTTGACGGGTTGACATCTTCGCGTCGATTCCATGACCGGCGATGACGCACTCGACTCAACGACGTATACGTAATATTCACCTGCATTGTACGAAATGATGCGGCGACAATTGCCGCGATGATCGTGCATGTGGCACTGGGGGCAAGGCTTCTCCATGCCATGCGTGGCCAAGATCTGTCCGCGGTGTATGCCATTGGGTGCCAAAAAGATGACACGACGCGACTCGCTTCCCGCCGGTGCACAAAACACAATCACCGCCATCAGGCAGATCGAATAAAGGAGCAGCTGATGAACGCGTTGCAGAGACATTTCGAGCTCGCAGATTTTTGTTGGTATGGTTGGTTGGATTGTTGGGGGAGTCTCCCAGCGAATGCGAATTCGAGTGACGAGAGCGGGAATTATTTTGATTTTGATTTGGATTCTGATTTGAGCCAACCGTAGCGTTCCTCTAACTGGCTCTAACGTGCTCAAATGCCGGCAGTTAACTGATTATATATGATTCGGGGGTAGCACTTCTTAAGTGTCGGTTCGCTTGTCTTTTCATTGAATTGATAAAACCCAAAACCGAAACAGGGTGGCCCTGCCACACCAGCTGCTTGTGGCATTCCGTGTTTCTGGGCCTGAGCGTCTCCATTGGGCCGGTCACCCTGTATGCAGCGCTTTGGGGGAATCTTATCTGGGCGCGCTCCACGTCCTCCCTGTCATTTGCAATCTGTGTAATTGAGCGTTTCGCCAGACCCATGCCCGAGCACAGCACTGATTCGCTCCCCGAAGATACAGATACACAGATACTTAGATACTCAGAAACAGATAAGTCTAAGGCTAGTTGCCGAGTGGTATATCAGCTATCAGATCGTGCACGATAGCTGATAATATCAGCTGTAGCTGAAAACCTTATCATGTTAGCCCCAAACTGCATTTGCATAGGACGTGGCCCGAGTCGCGCCCTAGCCCATTCCTCTCCATGTGTGTGGGTGTGCGTGTGTGTGTCTCATGGGGGATTTTTCTCTTGATTTCTGCGTAACTTCAATCTTATTTCTTTGTGCGAGTTTTTGATGCAATAAAAAGGTTACACAGAAATATGTGGCATGAGAAAGAGCTTATAAAAAATACAAAATAAGCACCAAACAATATTTTAATAATAATATTATAAATATTATTAATTATTACTCAAATGAAGAAAAGGAGAAGACTGAGATTTATTATTATTGTGTTCCAATGAAGAAAATTAATGGGTAGATTTCTGTTTATATTTATTCTTAGAAATGGAGAAGTGAAAAGGATGTTGAACAAAATTTGAATGCATAAACATTCTACAAATCTCTGCAAATAATAACATTTAAATGTGTAGCAAACTTTAATTATCAATATCCAAGTAGTTCCAATATTCTCTTAGCAACTTCCATCAATCAGAAACCCAAAACTTAATCACAAATTAAAGTTCCGTCTAACAAATCCCCTAAAAAAACTTGAACGTCATTCGTGGGGAAGTGATTGTTATTTTTAAAACTGAGTAAGTGAATGGGTTAATTGCCTCGCTATTTTTGTTTTGAAGATCCAAAGCAAGAGATACTAAAGGCTAGCAGCAATTGCTGGTGCTGCCATTATTTTCGGCCAGGTAATGCTCGTCGCTGAGCCATGCCAATTTCTGTATAAATTTCGGGGCGCGACCACGCGACTTCGCACAATTGACAGCGATTAGGGGCAGACGTTGGCCTGTCGCATGGCCTGATGGCCTTCCCCACGCCTACGCGACAAACGGCCTCAACGTCACGGATCAACATACGGCATACGGGCCCACGGCACACGGTCTTTATCGGAGGTGCCCTGAAATTTCCCGAAAATATGACTGCAAAACCCATTGTTGCCATAGCTAGGAGGGGGGGAATGTAGGAGTGTAGGGCCCACCCGCCCCCCATTAATAGTCAGATGAGTCAGACATTGCTCCATTATCTGTGCTGTTGTCGAGTTGTATCTTGTGGGGTGGTAATGTATCTTGATATCTGGAACACTTTGGAAGCCATAATTTCATCATAATTGCACGTGATGTGACGCAGCTGTGGCCCACTGCTGCTGCTGCTGCTGCTGCTGCTGCTGTTGCTTCTTCTTTTTTGGAGGGGTTAAGGTCCGTGGAAACGGCCAAGTGGATCCCCTCCCTGGATCGTTCAACCTAGGGTAATTTTCGTGACAAACTCGACACTAATGTCGGCATACTTTTGGGCTGCAAATATCTCCCTCGCTCTTTATCTGTCTCGCTATCTGCCTGCTTGTCTTATCTGTATCTTTTTTATCTGCAAGCAATTTGGTTTCAATTTTATTCTCTGCACAAACAAAAAAACACACAACAAAAAACAAATATTAAGCGTAGACATCACTGATTGGAGGATTGCGGATGGCTGGGCCTGGCCTAGACAATCTGCAAGCGAAAGATTCGATACAACCTGTCCACTGTCCATTGTCCTCCACTGGTTGACAGACACTCAACTCACCCTACGACAACGGCCATGATGATCGTGCATGTAGCCGCGATGACAGTGGCCACGTCCCACATCGAAGAGCATGCCCTTGCCCAGCCTGTCTGTCGCATTCTTTTGTGCTTGGAGCGTCTGGTTCTCTTTCAGCTGGTTAAAATATATCACACGACCCGCACCGTCCCCGGGCAGGGGCAGTCGGAGCAGCAGTAACAGCAGGAACAACCCGGCAGCCGGCAGCAGCAGCAGCAATCGCATCTCGTTCCAAATGCCTCGATCGAACTGAGCGCGCAATTCGCGGCCGACCATCCGCCGTCTGCCGTGCCCCAGCGATCCAGCTTATCAGCCTCTGATTAGCCACTGGCTATCTCGTTGCCTCTCTGCATAACATCATCGTACAACTCATTTGTGGCATGCCATTGGGCGGCGTTGATTAAAGAACCATCTGAATGCGAGAATATGACTATGAATATTGCTACCAGGAAGGGCAACATGATTTATGAGTAATTATGAGTACCTTTGCTTTTTGGGTGCATCGCAAAATTGGTTAAAAATAAATGCCTCTTCGTTGAGTGAAAAGGTTGTCAGACCTTTTGGCAAACGATTGCACTTACGGCACTTGCAAAATATTTACACAATAATTCGGAAATCTCAAAAGATTACGATTTAACGAGAAACTTATACCAATGGATGATACTCGTTAGGGGAGGATCGTTGCTGGAAACTCTTCGTGGGATACTCGTTAAGATCTACTCGTTACAGAATTCTCGCTAATTGCTGAACTCCATATGTACTTGTTATTATAATTTCTTAATTAAGATCTTATTTATAATCCCCGAAATAATTCGGAGTATCAAAAATATTCCTAAATTGTATGCATCACAGAAGTATGTCTGTAAATTTCTTCTCTCGCTTCAAAATTACATGAAAAATTGTGAAATATTGTCTCGAACACCTTCTTCCACAACAAGTGTTGGCTAATGCATTTTCCTGCTACTTTATATTGCATGTTTTATTCAGCTAGTGTACATCTTCATCGACTTACATCACAAGGAGGAACTCTAGTTTGATTTCTTCTTCTACTACTTTTTCCATACTTTCTCTCTCCCCTTTTTCTGCCTTCTTCCTTCTGCCCCTTTACAGCTTCTTGTGGTGTTTTCGGTGCTAGCGTGCCGTGGCGCCCGGCGCCGCACGATACACACAATTATCGGGATCAACCGTGATGAGTTCTGTTGGGATTAGAGAAGGATTCCATTACGGATAAGCTGTATCGATTGTGCGGCTTTTCTTGGACTTACCCTGGGCCACATCCTTGACGCAGCTGCGTTGCGTCCGTCTGCCGCGCGACTGTCGTCCGTGGCTGGGGCGTGGCTTATCCTCCAGCTGCGCCTCCTCCTCCGAAGTGGAGATGGCCGTCACCTCCTGGTGACGCCTCCGTGTCGTGGCCTGCACGGCACTCTGTGCACTCTCCGGAGGCCCATCCTGCAGTATGTTCTCGCTGGACGAGTGCTTGGGTGGTCGGCGGCGGCGCTGCCGCATCCGGCTGAAGCTCTCCTCCCGTATGACCAGGGTTCCCGCCTTGCTGGTGCGCAGATAGTAGCGCGGCGCCAGCTCCACGTCCCGCTCCTGGGCATACTCCGGCGACGAGTGGCGCCCACGCGACATGCTGAACCGCTCCAAAATGGAGCTGTGGGAGCGCCGATAGCGCCGCTTCTCCCGCGGCCCCGACGACGACGAATTGGCCGTGGTGGTGGTCATTGTGGTCGTTGAGGTGGATGGCGGCGTGGGATAAACGGGCAGCTCCACTAGCTCCTCCTCTACCTCCTCCTCCTGCTGCTGCTCCACGAGTGGCTGTGGCGAGTCCAGGAAACGCACGCTACGCAGCGAGCTGGAACGCCGGGAGCTGCCACTGGCACTGGGCAGCCAGTTGGGCAGCTCGTGGGTGTTGATCTCGATGCAGCTGCCGCTGCCCGTGTAGGAGCGCTCGCGGCTTCTGCTCGGACTGGGCGTGGCCTCGGCAATGTGCAGGCCATGAAAGTCACGCGCCAGAGTGGATGTGGCCGATCTCTTGCGGCGCCTCTGCGGATCTCGCTGTCCCCTTTCCTTTGCCGTGTCCGTCGATCGGTAGGTCTGTTCGCTGCCGCCCTGTGCGTCCACTAGCAGGGCGCCCGTGTGATCGTACAGCAGAATGCGTGGCAGGGCGATGTTGCTGCAGCTGCGGGAGGTGCTCAGCTCCCAGTTCCAGTGCGGGGGCTTGCGTAACTGCAGGCTAAGCAGATTGGCCAGCGGATCGGCCTGCTCCTCCTCCAGCTCCTCATCTGGAGACTGGGACATTCCAAGGCATGAGCTGGAACTCTCTCTTTCTCTCTCTCGCTCTCCCTCTCTGGGGTGGGGGCACTGCTTTGGTGTGGATTGTGTGTGGTTTGGTGTCTTCCTTCCACCTGTTGGTTGTCTGTTGACTGTTTGATCTTCCTCTGGCTCTCTGATCTTCGCTGCTGCTTCGTTTGCTTCTTTTGTGTGTTTGGCCCTAGGCCAATTAATTGTTTATCCCAACTACAGACATATGTGTGCACAGTGGGCACTCAATGGCATGGATCAGTCTTTTCTTGGGTTGCACTCCTTCTGCACTTTTTGCCACTTGATTTTGTTTATTTGTTTCGCAGAATTTCGAGTTGTAACTTTTACAGCTTTTAATATTTTATCTCTCTCTCTCTCTTTTTCTATGCGTGTTCTTTTTGTGTTTATTTCACTGTCCTCCTGCCCACGCTTTCAATTATTTTTGGCTTTTCCTTCACATTCACTCACTGGCTTTCTGTCTCTTTCATGTTCCTGCTCCTCAGCTATTTTTAGTTGTCATCGCTCCCTGATCTAGATGATCGCAGCTCCCATTCCCAGTTGCCACTGCCCCACAGGCACTGCCTCCACCATCAAGTGACATTTAAGTGCGTGTGCCACTGTGCCAGTTTTCTTAGCACTGCGCCCCCGCCCCCGACACAGAAACATCAACCAAAACAGAGCAAGATAAATAATCTTTTATATTTGCACGCACACGCACAGTCACTAGTACTCCCACTCTCTCTCTCTCTCTCTCTCTCTCCACCTCTTGCTTTTGCTCACAATTGCGCTAACACTCTCTCTTTTGCTTTTGCGCGCTCTCCCTCACACTCGCACTCTCTCTCTCTCTTGCTGTTGCTTGCACTCCACCACTTACACTCTCTTCCTTCCCCTCTCTTTCTTTTCTATGCTATGCTGTGGTGCGTCTCGCTCTTTTCGGTGTGTGTCTGCGATCAGCTGGGATCGCTGCCAGCTCCGCTTTTGTCCGCCCGCTAACGCGATTCGTTGCCAACTGTTCAGCTTGGCCGCATCTTTGGCCCCAAAGAAACAGCCAAACACAGCCCCCGCACACCCGCAGCCATATCCACACCCAACACAGCCACCCCCTGGCTGATCATATTCACATGGTACCCTGTTAATCAACAAAGGGTATATGGGTGCATACATCGAGATGCATAAACCGAAGAGTGCTGGCAATGCGACAATTCTTAGAGCATAAAGTAAACTTTTTGATAAAAATGTATCAAATCTGGTATATCTGAACTACAGCCACAGATGTGCACTTACCTATGTATGTATGTACTTGTAGTTATTATTAACAAGGTACACGGTATCACTGTAGTTTTGCTTTATTCTTTCCATTTTTTCCTGATTTTTGCATATTTCACGCTCTCACAAACGAAGTGAATTTTTGTACAGAATTTTCTTTGTGTTTTTTTTACTTTTCGTTCATGCGGGGCCGTTCAACATTTTTTTGTTTATCTATTCTGAGCCACATCCCACTGCTCACCCCCCCGTACCACGAACCAACAGAAAACTGAGGAAAAATACACAGATATTTTTGCTGTTATGTTATTGGGAAATGCCTGAACATATGTGGCAGCCGTCGGACGGTCGCTCGGTCGGACGGTCGCTCGGTCGGACGGTCGCTCGGTCGGTCGTTCTGTCGGCTAATTTGCTCCTCGACTCTCGACAGACATTCTGCCATTGAAAAATGACAAACAAACAGAAGCAGAAATAACACAAGAAAAAGCTAAATGCAAAAAGGAAAGCAACAAATATGAGAAAAATGAGCAAAAGCCAAAAGGAAAGCCAGCACCGAACATACAATAAATACTTATGTATGAGGAAAACGACAATTCGCATATTTTTCATCAGAAACAAATTGGCCGTTTGGTGCTTTTCGATGGGGAGGTCGGTGTCGGGGTCGGGCTTGCGCTTGACACTTGTGGATGAGTCAGCTGTGTAGGCATTTGAGCTATCGAATGGCTATCGATTACTCAGCGGGTGCTGGGCGGCTATGCTGGCACACACTTGGCAAACTTCACTTCAGCAAGTATGTGCTTAACATTATCCTATATCCATGGCCATCAAAAGCCACAGCATAGCGACCATCGCTGATCGAAAAAGAGCTTCGATTATTTATCGAAAACAGTCACTGATCGATTGGTTGATTTTCTGTTGCGTAAAGTTTAATTGCTTGATATTTATTCTTGATTGTAGACGAAAATAACTCTGCATTGGTTGCTAGCTGATGGACTCATCCCAAGTGCAGGAGGGTGCAGTACAACCTCTGCCGTGACGTGTTTGGCATTGCAATGCGTTTGTGTCAGTGGAGGGGTGGGATGGGGCGTGGAAAATTATGTTTGCGGCCACTTTGTTGGCGGGCACGAGGAAATCTAATTTATGTAGCCACCGACATTGATGCATCGTCATGCGGCGTGAGCGGCAATTAACGGCAACAGCCTGAGAGTATGCCACACACTCGTACCATGCCGTGCCGTTCCGTTCCGTGCCGTGCCGTGGCACTTGCGCTTCGTACGCCGACAAGGTCGCTGGGAGGGTTATCGCAATTGATAAGCTTCCGCCGGAGAAATCTTCCAAGCTCGATGCTCCTCCAGCTACGACATTACGAGGCTGACCAGTTGATTGCGCGACAACGCAATGAATAGATCCCTGGCCATCCTCCTGCTGGCGATAATTGGCTGCGGCAGCCTGGAGCTGCTGCAGGCTCACGGCGCCCCACTGCCCGAGAAATCGCACAAGCGCTGGGTGCGCCGCCGCGTCTCTCGCTACGATCCCGATCTGGATATTGTCGAGGTGAAGGACGTGTACTACGTGCGGCGGCCCAAGAAGGTGGTGACTAACCCCATCAGCGAGGACGAGATGGACAGGCGCATGCGCTGTGACTTTGAGCCGGATCGCAGTGAATGTGAGAGCCCGTTGTAGTAGCTGCAAGATCACCAAAATACTAACAATTCTTGCCCCGCCCCTACAGGTCAGGGCCTGAGCCACAGCACTAGTCCGGCACCACCAACGACCAGCACCACTGATGACTCCATAGATCGGCGCATACGCTGCGACTTTGACCCCACAGCAGATGATTGTAAGTTGAGTCTGGGCAACGGCTATAGAATCTCGGCTCAGACTAAGGACTCTCTTTTGCAGGCAAGGCAGCAGCGGTCACACAGCCACCGCCACGTAGCACCACGCACGCCACCACCACAACGAGCAGCACCACCATCGGCACCACATCCAGCAGCAGCAGCACCACCACAACCACCACCACCACCACGGATCTGCCACTATTGCCTGAGCTCACGGAGCCCGAGGAGGAGCCGGCGGAGGCGCCCGAGGAGGAGGAGGAGCGGCTAACAACCACAGAGGCTGACTACACGCTGCCCGAGGAGAATGATGAGGATCCAGAAGATCCCGAAGATGCAGATGAGGCGGATGAAGATGGCGCAGACGCTGATGAGGAGGACGATTACGACACTGAAGACCACAGCCATATGGGGAGCATAGATCCGAGCGAGTGGAATCCACGCTAATCCCACACGGAAGTCGGCACTCGCTCTCCGAATATCTTCCTTGATGTGTGCCATTTGGGGCCGATTCGCAATTAACTTGAATTAAGTGTGAAATGTCAGTGAGAATGTGCTGAATAAAGTTTCAATGACGGAATTCAGTGTCC
The DNA here is from genome assembly GCF_008121235.1 of Drosophila subobscura. NCBI lineage: Eukaryota > Metazoa > Arthropoda > Insecta > Diptera > Drosophilidae > Drosophila > Drosophila subobscura. The sequence continues at coordinate 14,894,342 of NC_048530.1, read as the reverse complement.
GTCCTAAGCGAGGGGAGATCGAACTTAACCCTGATCAGTCGGGGCATTGTTTTGGGTATCAGTGCATCTTTTTTTATTCACATCCGTTCTCCATCAATCTATCCAATTTTCTATCTCTATGAATCAAAAGGCTGACTCTGAAATCTCGGAAAATCTTTCAAATAAAGTGCCGCTAGTGTCAGTGTCGCTGATCTGCCTGAATCAGCACTTTCGAATAAGCGGAATATTGAACATTTCGCTCTTGAATGCCAGTGCGAGTTGCCTGATGAATCATCTCCCCCCTCTCCTGACCCCATCAAAGATCTGTGCATCACGCGATTGTATCGTATGCAAATTTTGCCATTCTGCTTAACATATTCTAGGCTTTTCCCCCTTTTTGCGGGTAGCCAATTGTTATATAATCGACGTTGTGGCCCGGCCATTGTGGGTCAATTCGTACCCCGCTAAGATGCGAGTAAAACCAATTGAACGCATCTCGTACAGACGACGACGACGACGGCGACGATGACGACGTCTGTCATAGACTATATATAGTACTCGTACTCGTCAATGCTTCCGGCTAAACAAATAGTCGAAAACACGACTTGAACATACGCCAGCGCGGGGCGTGGCGGGTTATCTGTTCCTCAGGGCAGCCTTGACCCGCGGCAGTGTGCCCAGTCGCTGGAAAAGTCGAAAGTGTCTGCGTATTTTGGGGGGCGTTCCACCCACCAGAGTCTCTCGCACTGTAAAATCTTTGATCATTCTTTGTACTTGCTTGCCCCTTTGTTGCTGCTTACTTAAATCAAGCCACAATTGGGCACGATCTGGTGGCATTATTGCTGCCTGTGTCGCAAATTGAATTACTGGTGGGGGGAATCGGGAATGGAGAAGCGAGAATGGAAAAGGCGAGCAACAAAAGGCGAGCACCCCAACAGCTCGTCAGAATCGGAGGCGACTGAATAAATTGCCTGGCGATCGAGGAGGCCCAGGTCAGTGCGAACAAGTCGAGTCAACGTTGAGGTTCAGTCTGGTGTGCCACAGGAACCTGCAATCAAAATTCAAATCCAAATCAAAATCAAAATGAATCACCTACAAGGATCCCTGCTGCTGGTGCTGCTCCTGCTGGGCGCTGCCGCCCCCAGCCGGGCGGGTCTCTTCGACTGCGAGGACAAGGTGCCCGGCCTGAGCGATCTGAATGAGAAGATCTCGGAGATATCGGGTGGGAGTGGCAGCAGCGAGCACGAGGTGCGCGACTTCTTCAAGAACTTTGGCTGCCACATCAAGGAGGGCGCCAAGAAGCTGGGCGAGAAGGCCAAGGATCTGGGCACCGAGCTGAAGGAGGGCGCCCAGAAGCTGGGCGCCAAGGCCAAGGTGCTAGGCAGCGACATCAAGGACCGCTTCGACGGCTTTCGCGAGAAGCTCGCCAAGGACTCGGCCGAAGAGATGTCAAAGGATCGCGGCTTTCTCGCCAACGTCGAGGTCATCAATCCGGACATCCTCAAGGGCGAACAGCAATGCGGCCACGGACACATCCTCGACGCCTTGGGCAACTGCAGCAAATTGAGGAAGTAGAAGCTGGCAAGTGTCCCCTAGGGACTCCACTTTGTACATATTTTTTAAGTATTGTGAGCGACTTGATTTTTATTATTTTATTATTTTGTTTTTTTTTTTACTCAAATAAAAAGAGAAAGTGAAAAATTGTGCGCAAAAACATTCAATGGGTTGGGCTATTGGTTGACTCATTTGATTCATAGTTGTGGCATCTACTCATCTTCCTTTATGCCGCATTTATGCTTTTATTTGCAATCAATTTGTTTCTAGTCCATTTATTTATTCATGCCACACTCGGCCCCCAATGGTCTTCGGACTTCTTCTAAGTAGCGCAAAGTTCATTTGAATCTTCTCTGCGCGTTCTGGAGAATTCTCCGTTGCTGGCATTCCCCTCTCCACTTCCCCAATTTCCCCTGTCGCGGCTCGTTCTGGTTGGAAATGCATTTCAGTTGCTCGACGACTTTCTCGCAGATCTTTGATGGCCGCGGGCAGGTTGGCTGGCTGGCTGGGGCCAGAACTTGGTCAAGTGGTGCTGCCTGGCTGCAAACGGGTTTCAGTCGAGTTTGGTGTCTCAGCGGCGACACACACAGCGACCACAGAGCTGATAATAATGATGTTGATGACTCATACCCAGTTGAAGCTCAGTGTGGCCATTGTCGTTGGGCTGTGCCTGTGCCTCGGCCAGCTGCAGGCAGCGGCCATACTCTGTGGTACGGAGGCCAAGTCACTGGAAGATTCGGCCACGACGACCCCAAAGCCACACAGTGAGGTCACCAAGTTTGTGCACAGCGTGCAGTGCACTTTGGAGAAGGCCAAGCCCTGGATCGAGAACATTGAGAAGGAGGCCAAGCTGCTGGAGGAGAAGGCCAGGGACGTGACACGATCGCTGCTCCAAAGGATTACGCTCTTTGTGAATGTGCTCACGCTGCCAAAGCCGGAGAGGCCGCAGAGGCCTGAGGAGTCAGAGGAGTCGGATAAACCTGAGCAGCCGGAGAAGCCAGAGATAAGCCAGATGAACAAAGACACCGAAAAGCAAAGCTCCACCACTGAGGGCATCACTTCCAGCAACGAGGAGGCAACAACAACCGCAGCTGCAACACCCGCAAATATCGAGTGGCTGGCAGAGGATGCCAACGAAGTCGACAACGAGCTGCCACACGGCATGAATCATTAGTTTATAAACATAAATAACTGCATATATAATATATTGCATGCATTAACATATATATTTTAGTAAATTATAAAACTAGTTTTAATTGATGAATTAAATCTGGAATTTATTTTATTCCATTTTAAAGCTGATCCGAAAAGCACTACGAAAGTTCTCCAAAACTGTTTCGCCCTCGCCCGTTTTAACTCATTATTTTGCTCTTACATTTACATACATATGTACATATGTGCTTATGTGCATTTGCTCTTCTCTTTGTCTCTTCTTTTGCTTATTCTGGTGCAGCGCACTCCACTCTCTCTTCATCTTCGGTCTACATTTTGGTTGTAAACACTTTTCAGCCGGCTATTGAGTGTTTTGTGAGTGAGTGCCAGCGAGGGCAAAGTGGATCGGAGTGCAATATTATCAGCGGCTCTTCAGTCGTTGCCAACTTTCGGTAGAATATGTTACTGCTGAGGACCTGCGGACTCCTGATGGCCAGCGTCTTGGTTCTTGCCTTAACTGGAACTGGGCTTGGATTTCTGTTGCCTGTGGAGGCCAGTGTCTGGTCGGGATTCATCTGTTCAACATGGGATCATCGCGATTGCTGTTACAACTGGCGGACACCGTTGCAGCAGCAGCGGCAGCGGTTGATGCCGCCATGTGCCCCGGCACCAGCCACCCCCAAGAGATCCGCCGTCTGGTCAGCATCAAATATATAAAGTCTCACGCACAAACACACACACAACCACACACACAAGCACACACGCACACGTTCACCAATTGATTGAGATTTATTACTGTTCACTTCATTTTTGCTGCTGCGAGACGTGGTGATGGAGAGAGAGGGGGTGTGTGTGTGTGGGTACCATAACCGGTTGCCCCTGGACGCCGTCGCTATCGCCGTTGACTTCGTTGGGAGCTGCCGACGGAGCCGAGCTTCAGTCTCATTGCCCCCGTCAAGCCGTCGAGATGAAATCGTTTTTGCTGTGCTCCACCCTGTTCGCCGTGCTGCTGATCGTCCAGGTCCAGGTGCGTGCCGACTGCGACGAGACAAAGAGCCCGGACGACAGCGACTTCAAGCACTTCTTCAAGAGTCTCGGCTGCAAGGTGAAGCAGGGTGCCGAGGATGTGGCCGAGGCGGCCAAGCCCTACACCGACAAGATCGGCGAGGGGGCCAAGGACTTTGGCAGCTCCGTTGCCCACAAGTACGACGAGCTGAAGCATCGCCTCAGCGATGACACCTCCTCGCCCAAGCCCCCGTCGGCGGTGCCCTTTGATGCGCCCACCGAGAAGGTGCCCCTCGCACCCATTGCACCCTCCCATCCACCCGCTCTATAGGATCGATAATCGATGTCCATCTATCCCCCATATGTATATGGAAACGCCACTGCAGCAGCGTACATTTCCTTGTTGTTTCTTTTTTTATTGTGATCCACAAACGCAAATAAATTAATATTGTTTATGGAAGAAGTGACTGTGCGCGGATCGCGATCTCTGCTTTGGTTTTGTAATCGCCGTTGATAAGCGGGGGACCAGGGATCAGTGCTTATCAGCCAGCAGTTAATTAAAGCGCAGTGGAAAAAAAACACAACTCCAAAGTTCATGAAGATAAAGATCCAACTAGCATCAAACTATGGCGAAGAAACAGATCAGATCGAATGAAGATCGTAGGGGGAACCAATTCAGAAATCAACTTGGAAGCTCATTAAAGTAGATTCAAAGATCTCCACACTGCACATTGAATGTCGAATATTTTGCCAATAGTTAAAATGGAGCAACACACAACTTTTGTTATGATAATTAAGTTCAAATGAATTCCACGTTGCTAGCGATCTCTCCTCCAAACAAACATTCCCAACTCTCCACTGGCAATCACTGCCACAAATTATATACCAGAGCATCGATACGGATCAACTGCCGTGACGGCCCCTTTCGCCAATTTGTTTGTTTGTTCTGTGCTGCTCCCAACCTATAATTTCGACAGATTTATGCAATTTTTGCGTGATGTTTTGTTGGCTTTTGTTTGTGGCTTGCTTCATTATTTAAAAGACATTTTACAACGGTTTGTTCTGCGGCCTTTTCCAGATTATTTGTAGCTTCGTTTCCACTTGCTTTGCTTTGCTTCGTTTTTCTTTGTTGTTTGTCCTTACTTGAGATTTTTGTGTATTCGTCATTTCAGCTGAAATTTTGTGTCATTCTGTTGTTTACTATTTGATCGGCTTGCCTGCCACTTAGTTGATTTGATTCATTTATCATTCATTGACGTGTCGCGTATGTCGTCTCAATGTCATCCAACCGATCTAGCCTCTTGCCAAAGGCTGGATGTACGATATATTATATATTCCAAGACGTTATCTGCATGCCAATTGACAGCATGCCGTTCGATTGACTGGAATTGAACCCAATTAAATGAGAGTTTGCTTCCGCTGCCAGTTGCAGGCTGATCGTCTGATCGTCTGAACTTGTTCTGTTGACTTACTGCGACTTACATAAGCCCGATCCCATAGACAGTCATCGCTTGCTGGCTGGCTGGACTTTTGCAACTCATTTTCATTTAAAACTTCCGCAAAAGTGTTTTTACTTTTTCGTTTTCTGTCAGAGTTGAGGCTGTTTTTATTGCTGTTCAACTAATTGTTCTATTGTTGGAACTGCCCATAATTGACAGCGGCCAGCGGTCCAGTTCAGGTCTCGTTTGTCAGCCCAAAAAGCAACCAGAAACAATTAAGGCAGCAATCAACATGTTTGACTCACTGTCATAATCAACAAAACAAACTCGAAGTGAGAATAAACACCAAATAAATCTGATTATCACATTGAAGTGTCGAATCGAGTTTCAAATGGCGCATGGGGCAGAGTCTGACAACGGAGATCTTTATTTCATTCTGGGAAAACAAAGTGGCGGCAGTTTATGCATAAATATATATTAAAGCGTTTATGTATCTGTTTGTCTATGGGATATTTGTGTAAACTGGCTTTTAGATCAGCCATCAGCATGTTGCAGCGAGTCTCCAATTGCAACTTCAACTCGAACTCAAAACTCGAACTCCACTTTCCACTTTCGATAAGTTTCCGGCCAAATATTCGCCTTGCTGATATTTTATTTTTATTTTCCGTTGTTTTTTCGACAGAACTTTGCAGACAGGCAGGTTGCTCATACGCACGACTGTTGGCTGTTGTTGTGAGGGGTGCCCGGGACCGAGGGCCGGGGACCAAGAAAGGACTGAGGACGACTGAGGGCGAACGACAGTCATTACCGCCAAAGTTTTGTCGGCCAACGTACTTTCGAGACAGCCATCTCATGGGCATCGAATTATGACACTTTTAGTGGTTTCTGCTAACTATTCCAGGGACCCAACCAACCAAGAGAGGCGTGGAGTAGTGGCCCAGAGAGAGAGCAGACAGCAGACCCAAAACTGTCTTTGTATTTTAGCAAGTTTTGCCTTTTGGATTTGTTTGCAACTTTACTTCGATTTCAGGCAACAGCAACTTGCATTCATGTGTAGGTATGTGTGAAAGGAGAAGAGAGAAAGAGGGAGGGAGGGAGAGAGAGGGTGAGAAAGAATGAGAGCAAGAGATATGTAGATACGTGGAGCATTTCTGTTTTTAGTTTTCGTTGCGAATTTTTCATGAGAGATTTCAAATAGAGAGTTTTCGTTGTAGTTTGAAATTATTTGATGGTATTTTTCTGGAAAAAACTCCAAATAATACCCCGACTGTGGAGTATATTATGATATTTTCTAGAAATTTTGGAAAAATATGTTTTTAATCGGTTCTTGGTATATTTTAGGATGTTTTTTATTGATGTTACAATATTTTTCAAGCATTCTCTAGTGTGTATTCTAGTAAATTCTACAAAAATGTATTTACGCGATGGCGAAAGCTGGAATGCTACGAGCCAAAACCATTTTCATGCTTTATCCTCCCCACAAGCTTCGTTGCTTCTTTCCTTCTTTCTTCTCCATCGTTCTGAGTGTTTCCTGTTTCTTTTTCGAGCTTCTTCGTCATGGGAGGATGGTGGGGAGTATGGGCGGGGGTTTGTTTTCCATTTTTGGCCAGTGCCACAGTTTCGTGCGACGCTTTTTTACTTAAAAGTTTATCAATAAAATTATGACAGAAAACTTTTTAATTTGACGCAAAAATAGTCGCAGACACCACCATACGTATTTCGCATGCGTCTGGGGACATTCATTCATTCACATTCCCCACTTTATTTCATAACCAAACAAATAAATAACCAAAAAAAAAGAGAATAGAGATATGTCTGTACATATTTATGCAGGAAGCCTATCACAGAGACAACTACTATCAGGCACTGGTGAAGGGGGTGAAGATGGGTGAAGGTCCTACAAGTGTTAGCCCTTGAGACTCTTCAGTTTGTTTTTCTTCTCGACGGCCAGGCTGTTGGCGAATTGCTGATCCGCCTCGGCCTTGTACTCCATCAGATTGTACTTGGTGGCCTGTGGATGGATGAATGGATGGAGCGGATTAGGGATTACGAAAAGTTCAAGTGCTGAAAGAGCGACTCACATTGAGGGCCACTTGGAACTCGCTCTTCGCCAGTCGCTGCAAGCCTCGGAAGTTACGACCCAGGATACGGCCCAGCTCGTAACGGGATATCTGGAATCCTTCCGTGGTGGTGGGCTCATCGCTGCTCCCACCTCCGCTCTCCTCCCCGCTGATGGACTGTGTCGTGTTTAGAGTAGAATTCAGAGAATGAATCAAGAGAGAGACCAGATCCTGAGAATACCTACCGACTTCTCGGTTGTGGTGCGTGGCCGATTGGTGGGCTTCTCGGGGCCCGGATCGCTGAACTGCTCGTTGACCGTGTTGTAAATGTCATTCAGGGTGTTCCTGGTGTCCGTGTATTGCTGTTGGTTCACAAAAGTAATATAAAATGATCAAGACTGGTATTCATCCACTCGTAGTACTCACATCCACTATCAGGTTCTTTGTGATGACCATTTTCTGGAAGAAGTCCCAAAAGATTCCACGCTTGTGCCTCACATGGGGTGCGTTCGAGGAGCGATCCTCCTGGGCCATGGCCAGGCCCATTAACAGCAGACTGACCAGCAGTATTAAGTTAAGGGATTTACTGTGTTGCATTCTAAAATATAACAAACGCAATAACACTTTTAGCTACATTTAGGTAAATTGAATTAAATAACACAACCAATGGGAAAGTACTTTGGTACAACATTCCACTGTCACACGTTCTATTTGCAGTTTGTAACTAAGCCCTGCTTAAGGTATTCATAAAACTGCAGTTGCATTTTGTTTGATTTAGCATAATTCCATTACCACGAAGAAAATGTACCCTCTGCTCTGATGTCGGAAATTGCGTGACAAACAAATTTGCAAAAATGAAAGTCAACTTGTTTCCCCCTTCACCGACCCACCGCCAGAGCGAACATTTCATCTGCATAATTGTGTACATTTTCATTTTGTTTTGCTTTTTAATGCGCGTAATTAGGAAAATTGCAAAAGTAGCTTAATACATTTTTACATTTTAATTGTATTTTTTGTTGTTCAGCCAAATATAGTGAATATCCGAATAACCAAATATCCAAATGCCATTTAATGCGTATGTACGTGAGCGTGTGTATTTGTATGTGATTGCCTTTTAAGCCTCTTGGGGCCAAAGAGTTAATAGAAACTAGCATTCGGGCCGCAAGCCACTCTGGGTCGGGGCGTGGGGGGCAAAAGCCAGAAACGTTCTGCTTAATTGTTTGGCCATAATTTTCAATGCAATGTGAAAATAGTTTAAATTGTTTCAATTCCTCTCCCTCTCTCTCTCTCTCTCTCTTGCTCTCTGCTTCTCTCGCAGAGCCATAAAAACAGTGTTATTTGAAACATTTTGTGCTGCATTTTGTGTGCCGTGCGTCATTATGCTGCAATGCTGCAAAAATACAATAACCTTTTGCCAGCCAATGCGAAATCGTGCTGTGGAAAACATGGAGGTACAGAATATGTAATTTTGAGTCTAAATTGATGAAATTATAGCTAGATTAAGTTGTTTACTAAAGCGAAAGGCGAGCCGAAGCTTTGGATACAGTTGTACAATAATATTTTGTAGATTCAAATTTAAGAATTCTAATTTTTGTTAATTTAATTCTCTAATTTAATATATTCTCTCGTTCAAGTCTCACGTGGATAAAACGAGCAAGTGAGAGCGGATTGAGTGCGAGGGAGATCCCAAGAAACTCTCTTCTATCCATGGCAAAGCTATCTGAGAAATAGGGTTACCCTTTGCAAGGGCATACAAATATTTGCAGTTGCAAAAATATTATAGGAATTATAGCAAACATTCCCACCGCTGTAACTCAATCGCTTGCCTCCCTTCCTCCTCCCTGTACTTCCTTCTGTTTGAGAAATCTGGCTGGAAATGAGTGAATATATTGGGCTGGCTAATTGAGCGACGGACAGGCGGACAGTCAAACAGTCGGATGGATGGTTAGACCCATTTGCCAGAAACGTTGGCACTTCATTTCTCTGATTGATGGGATGGAGCGATGGAGCGAGAGAGCGAGCGAAAGAGAATGGAATTGTGATGCCATGGCGGGCATGGTTATGGCCCCATAAATATCCCAGTTTGATGGCTGATTGGAGTTGAGCTGCAAAACGAAATTTCACAATCAGAGCCAGAAAGAGATCTATTCTCAGTTTGCGTACCTTGGTAACGAAGAGAATCGAATCGAATCGCACACTCACTCTGCTCTCCACTCTCTTCATCGTAAACAATCGTTTGATGCTTTAATGCTACTCAAGAGCTCAAACTCTTTTGCCAGGCCAATGATGATGCAACTACAACAGCAACAACAACAACAGTAACGACAGTGGAACGCCCGAAAAAAAAACCAAGCAGAACGAAAAAACTACTTGAAGTGAAAACTTTTGCTTTTTCGAGTGAGAGCTTTCCATGTACTTGTGCTGCTACCCTACCCGTTCCTTCCCTTGACATTCCTTCTGCTGCTGCCAAGAGCAATGCCATAAAAATGCATGGCACACACACACGCACACACACTCACACGTATGCATATCTTTATTCCCATAGATTGCCTGTTGTACCGTAAGGCAATCATCAGCCTGGCAAGAAGCGAAGCAGAGAAAAAGAGAGGGCGAACAGAAACGGTTGGTCAGCCGAAGCTTTGGATACCCTTACCGCAGGGACACAATGATCTAGGGTACACTGGGTACACTTTGCATATATGTACTTATTTATTTCACTTTAAATATAAAAGAAAGCCCATTAAGTACATGCTTCCCTTTCTGCAAAATGATCTCTAAGTAAATATACCCTCTACTAGGTTAAGAAATTGCTTACGTCGGTCTATATGCATATGGAAGTCTGTATGACTGAATGTAGGTTTGTATTGATAACATCTCGAATGTACTTCAGCTCTGCCAGCGTCTTTCAATCAGAAGTTTTCTCTGCTGCAGCGGCTTTGGCCTCTGCCTCTGCTTCGGCCATCTCTCTGCTGCTCCCCTTCGTTTAGCATATGAGCGAAATGATTGCTTAATTGCCAAAATTCATTGCATAGATTGCCAGAGAAAAGTGATATAGTCAGAGGGAAAGAGGTCAAGTGAGCCAGAGAGTGACTAAGCGGGTAGAGTGGTGCGGAGAGCGAAGCAATGTTTGGCTGTGATTTGTTTTTCCAATTCCCGACAGAATACAAGTAAATTTAGTAAATGACGAAGGCATTGCGTAAAAGCATTCAACTCGCACTGAGAGACTACAACTTCAGTAAAGTTCTATCTACTGCGTTAAGCATTCATGTTAGATTTTGTTCGGTATGCACTGCAATTCATAATTAACTCTTATTCAAACTATGCCTGTGCATACACTTTAGCTCTTATTTAACCTTTAGCCATGCTCCACTGTAATCATCCTCCTTTTAAACTTCTTGCCCTTGAAGCGATCTTCTTATTTGTCGCTCTCCCGCTCATAGTTTTAGCAGTGCTTCATGTGCGCGTTCTCATTGTGTTGTTTTCGCATGCAAATAAATTGTAACTGTTGTTTTGCAGTCCCACTCACGCATCAAAATAACTGCAACCACAGGGTACAATAAATAAAAGGTAAGGCAATCACTTAGATACATACGCATTTTTGCTTTTCCTTTCAGGGCCTTGTTCTTATTGTCACACAATGAAAACAGTTTTGGTCGCACAGGCTTCTGGCTTCTGTGACCTCACCTTTACCTAAAAATAATTTGCCCTGGCCCTAAGCTCTCTCTCTCTCTCTCTTTGTTCGCCTTAGAAAAGTTGTCGCTGCTCTCTCACACTCCCCGCTCGATACGTACCTGCTGCTTCTTCTTCTTCATCTTGTTGTCATTATCAGCTTTTCGGTGCTTTTGTTGTTGTTCCTGCTGTCTCTGCCTTTGCTTCTGCTTGAGCATTTTAATTATGCCCTAATGGCGCATATTAGCTGTCCTTGTCTATCTGCTTTCATTGCTTCCGACTGTCTCATTACGGACCAACGGCATCGGTATTTGGGCAGCTCTCCTGTGCTTCACTGCCCCGCACTCGCTTCTTCGTCCGATGCAACTTTGCCCATTTTTCGACTAGATTTCCAGTTAAGTTTGTCTGCACCGTCAGTCCCGCTCTCTGTCTTACGGTGCTCCCCTGCTTTGCTCTCCTCGCCACTCCTCTGTCTCAGGTAACTTTGCACTAGCCCGCAGCTGGGCAAACCCTTTTTTTCTAGCACGAATACCCTGTAAGTACTGCCGGAAGTTGGTCTGTTTTCGTCAGATTGTAATTAGAAATATTTATTGATGCTTAAACAAGGGTTTTGCATGGGCGTGCCAGTTCGCCCATGATTGTTTTCCCCAGCTCTCCACGTATCGAAGTATCTCAATTAAGGGGTGCCCAGAATTCGGTACTCTACCTTCCAACTCGCTATCTGTCTTCCTTTTGCCCTGTGCTTTTTGGCTTCCTCTTGCTTTCGGCTGATGGCATTCTCCTACCCCTGCACCACCGCTCCCAGTGCCCATCTTCCACATTGGCTGGATTTTGCTTACTTTTGTAACCAGTTTTTCGGCAATTCCCGTTGCACTTTTGTGCACGCTTTGATTATTTTATTGCCCATCCGACTGTCCTGCCCGCACCGCTCCGCACCTCCTTCCCTGCACAAACTTCATTTGAAATTAAAACTTTTTCGGGTAGAAGAAGAAAGAGAGAGAGAGAGAGAAAGAGTGGGTGAGGCAGAGGCATAGAGCGAGAATCGCATTCTTGATTATGTTTTCCAACGGGCTCATCAACTGGCCAACGGTACTTTGTAATTATATGTATCAATGGGTGGGCGTGGGCGTGGGCATGGTCGGGTGTTTGCCAGCGGAGACGGAGGCGGAGGCGTGAGCGGTTCACTGCAGAAGCCAAAAATCAATCAATTTTCTATGTCCGTCTGCTCTCAAAATATTTTTGCATGGCATTTCAATTTAATTTGATTTGATTCGATGGGTTGCGATTCGATTCTCTTTCAAGCACACCAAGTGGGTGTCCCTCTTTCTCAGTCTCTCACGCTCTGCTCTCATGCACACGACGCTTTCGCTCTCTCTCTCTCGCTCTCTCTCACACTATTTGCGTGAGTAAGTACAGTTGCACATAAGCAGGACAAAGTGACCGGCATTGCTGGAGGGGGCAACGGAAGACAAGCAACAATTACGAGCTTAGGGGTCGACCTTGTGATACCCTTTCAGGTCAATCGCTGCAATGTCATTCGCTCCAACTCTTAGTTTGTGAAGAGAACAACTGTGATTTATCTCTCTTTGAGCTTTTTGAGTTAGTCATGGTCATCATACTCACACAGCCTTGCATATTGTTCATGGATGTATGTACGTCCATACACATGTAACTAATGATACAAACACTCGAGCTCACTGGCACGCATAAGCACACAAAAGGAGACAAAGAGATTGAGAGTGAAAGATGTAGACATAGCCATGAGAAGGAGAGAGTGAGCACGACAATTGCTGGCTGGCCTGGGATCTCTGCCTCATTTCGCATTTGCATGCTAAGTACCAATTAAACGGGACTTAAGAGCGATTTAAATGCCCTCGATATGTGGTCGACGTCGACTGCGAAGTCGGCAGCGATTGGTGTGTGCGTGTGTAGCCTTCATGGGCGGTCTCCCACAAAATTTATGCTACACCTCAAAACCACATTCATATGAGGGCAGAAGAGATATTGTAAAATGGTAGATTGGACTATGACAATGACATTTGTATATATGTTGATATTTAATAGCAAGATGAGCAACGCCTTCACTATTTAAATTGCCTTTTCTAAGCCACGAAATTCTCTCGCACAAATTTGAGAACGTAAATATCTAAAAATAAACTGCGCTTACATGTGCCTATGGCAGCGCGTTGAGTGACTAATAAGGGAGAGGTTGCTATTTCTCTAACTGTTTACATTTCTCTGCATGGTCCAGCTGAGAGTATCGGAAACTTAACCATAGCAACAGTCACATCCTCCTATAAGCGTTACTCTACTTAGGAAATGCTGCTCTATGCTAGATATGATATGAGTGTCCATATTGTAGAACCAGAACTGACAGAAACTGCTACAATACTTTTTACATATGTACATATGTATATATGTACATATGTATGTATATGTATATGCCGCCAGGTTTGGCCACCCGAATGAATGCTAGAAATTATGATGTCCGTACTTTGAGCGGTAAGTCATGCATTTTTCCATACAATTATTGTACACAAAAGTGGATGGCATGGTACACACGGCTATATGATATTTACCCAAATGTCTACCATGTATTTCCATTTCTACATTTCTTTATTTGACCAAGCCTGAAAGTATGACATGATTTTTTAATTTTTACATAGTTGAATGTCGATTTGTGTGTGGATCCCAAATTCTATTAGATTACACACCCATAGATGGCTTTCCCTGTACCCTCTCACCCCGTCGTTTTATGCGTTAAATGGAGTTTGAAGTTTGGCCTTCGGCTACTGAAATTAAAGATAAATAAATCCAACTCGTGGCCAAAAACCTGAGGTCTAAGGTGGCCAGAGGTGGCCATAAACCTGTGGAGTCATAAAATGTGCGTTTATTGAAATTAAAACATGGCCAAGTGGCCACAGTGTGATGGGCGGGGCCAGGTGTCGAGTCGGAAGTGATCATAAAACTAAAACACAGACAGAAACTTGACCCAACAGAAGTCTTGCATAATAAATGCTAATAAAGCTTTATGACGATGTTCTATGTGGTGGGACGGGGAAAAGGGGTGACCCCAAGTTGACCCGCAAACAGCTGCCAAGGACGCCCCAAAAACACATGTGTTCTGTGTTCGTGTGTGTGTTATATGTGTGTGTGTAATAGAGGGACAGACGGGGGCTATCATCCATTCGCTTGCATGACTTTGGCGCCACGTAAAAGTTAAACAACACGAAATTCCATTAAGCGAATGGATTGCCATTCATAACTGTCCTCTGTGTGTATCTCTCTGTGTTTGTGTGGGTGTGTGCGTGCATGTGGGTGTGTGAGTGTGAGTGTAAACAACGATATACCGACCAGGGCTACGAGAGCTGCCTGCAAATGAAGGGGAAACCATTTATTGATATCTGGTGGGGCAGCGCTGGGTAGGCATACACATCCTTTAAATGCAAACAGGACGCAGAGATAAGTGAAGGGAGGAAGATAGTTAAAGGCAGAGAAAGTAAAGCCATAGAGATCGTCAAAATTCGACTCTATTTTGTATGAACAACTGACTCTCGAAACCCTAAACCAAAAACCTCTTCTGAACCTGAACCAGTTTCACGACTGAACGGGGCAAACCCATCAAACAACACACCGCCCCCCTGGCACACGTACACTGTCTACCATAGTGCACCAGCAACCCAGCACGCCACCCCCACGGGCTGACCATCCATCTGGGCATTGCTTTCATATGTTTACTTTGGGCATCCCATAAAGGTGACCAGACTCTGTGATATGTCATTTATTTTCAGCGCCGGAACCGGGGGCCGGGCCCCGGTACCCCGGGACGGGTAGAGACGCTACCGCGCCCGCCATTTGTAAACTCAACCGGAAAATTGCTTTTCTCAGCGCGTACCAGCCCTGACCTGCCCACCCTCACTCTTCAGTGTGCCGTTGCAGTTTTCCCTTTAGTTTTGGCCCCTGCTAATGGCCGCACACACACACACACACACACACACACGGAAAATGGAAAGGAAAAATATCATAAAAAACAAAAGGAAAAATTGTTTTGTTTGTGTCTCTCTCGTGGGGTGGACAGGGGGCGGCTAAAGAAAATTGTTTACAGTTGTAATTAAATTTGCAATCATGGTGGCAGGGCAGGGCAGGGCAGGGCAGGGGTTACACACCCTCCACCCCTCGTACTTAATTGTTTGGCATTAACATTATTTCACAGGAAAATTCCGAGTGGATGAGGGAGTGGGGAGTCCTAGCGGAAGGAGAATGTGGACGCCAAGGACACCAAGCGCCAACATGGGGGAGGCGGCTACGTGATCATCGAGTCGGGCTCATAACTCATATTACGTATACGCCCCCATCGTCTTGGTACATTTTATGCGGCGGACTCTCCCGTTGCTGCTGCTGGCGCCGCTGCGTCTTGGCCAAGACTACGTGCCAACTGTCAAAAGGCGGCATCCTGCCGTTTCAGGGGCTCCAAAAGAGAGTCAATAAATAAAACATACTCGTACATATTGATAGAGAAAGAGAGCGAGAGGACGGCACGGGCGGCATCTTTAAGTTAACAAGAAAAAGAAACTGCTTCAGCCAAAAGTTTGCACTTCACTAAAGTGTATAGCTTCCAGATTGTCCTTGTCCTGCAAGAGGGTATACAAGGCTTCGACTTGTTTGTTGTTTTGCTTTGCTTTCTTTTGCTGATATTGTCGTTCGCCCTCTTGTTTACAGCTTGTAAATATACTCCGCAGCTGCATAAATACATTTGTTGGTCACCAGATTTGCCATTACTGAAGCGGACTGATAATTCCGTTGCTGATGCAACTGACGCGTTCCCAGGCAAAGAGCAAAGCATTCCTCCTAGCAAAGGAGTCTCTTGAAATTCCAAATGGCAATGAATGCCGCAAAAGAGGTAAGAAAATGCAGTGAATTAGAAAGAGTTAAAGCTTGATGATTGAAGCATTCTCATTCTCTTATTACAGATGGAGCCGACTGAATTTGAGGTTCTCGAAAGCATACCCAAAGATCCTGACACTGGCAGGTTTATCGGACAGGCACGGTATCTGAAACTGGAGATAGCATCCGTCGTGCAGGGTGTCCGACGCTTCCTACACGGTGTGGTCGCCATGGAGACATTCACCGGAGACGTGGTGCTAGAGGACTGTGTCGAGATGACCGCCAACACTGTGCTCCACTACCATGGCATCGTTAAGGTGCCACGTTCATGCATACTCAAATTTATATACCCAAAACACTTTTTTGGACAACAATAATTCTCAAGTGCATCCACGGATAAAAGTTTCTCATTCGTGGCTCATCAATTTGTATCGCTCGCCGCCGGCAATGATTGTCATAAAATACGATGGAAATAAACAATTAAAATGAACCCTCAAAATGTAATCAAAAACAACAAATAAAATCGCGACAGCAAATGCTAAGCAAATAACTATCAATGGCCGAAGCTGGAGATACACTTGAAGATTTAATACGCTAAATCCAAAGTCCCACGAATGGTTCATGTATGTACATATGTGTATGTTAGTGTATCTATGTGAATCACAGATCTGTATATTGCCCGCTCTCTATGGCAAAAAATTCATCGATTGCGCTCTAACCTTTGGAAGGGCATTCAAAACTATCAACGACAATAAACAAATGGGCATAAAAAAACACAAACTCAAAGCTCGACCTTGACTTTCATACAAACATCCAAAAAAACCAAACCCAACCAAAAACATCAAGGTCCCGCATGGCTCTTGCCCAACTTTGAACATTTTCGGACGTTTTGTTTTATTAATTTTTGACCAAATTCTTTGGGCCAATTGGTCAGTGCAGCGGCCCTAAATGGTAACCGGCAAGACGGATTTAACATTGACAGGTGGTAATTGATGGCCCGAGGGTCGTTTGGCCGTTGTTTTCTGCTTTTGGCCAGGTTTTGTTGCGCTTTGATTAGCAGTCAATTGGCGACTTTGGCTATTTGAAACTATTTTTGGGCACCTTTTGGGGGACAATTTGTGGGAGCTTCTTAGCTACCAATTAGCTGGTAATTGGCCTTAATTGGTTGTAGGAAATGGACTGACTGTAATGTGGATCGATTTTCTATTAAGTCTTTTTCATTCAAGATGTTATGCCTATCTCTCATTTTCAGTGATCTCTTTGAGCTCTCTTTCTCGTGATGTGAGGCTCTATCAATTTGCACAAATTGCATGTTGCATCTTTCATCTTTTTCTCTGCGCGTTGCATAATCGACTGCAGCCAGGGGCAGCCGGGGGCACGTTTGGGGGCAGCTGCATAAGCTCTAAAGGCGAATGCGTCAATCTACAGCAGTCTGAGTGGTCTGAGGGGAGCGGTGAGGCAAGTGGAGCTCGTCAATTGGGTCAAAATTGTTTACACTCCGCTGCGCATGCGTCGCCGTTGCCGTTACCGTCTCGGTTTTGGTTTCAGTTTCAGTCTCGACGTCAGACTCCGTCTCGCCCCGCCTGTCCATAGACTGACGTCTTTAGACAACGAGAAACCCATTCGAAACCGATTCGGAATCCGCCAAAAATCAACCTTTTTAACATTTTTATTTATTTGCTTATTTCTGTGGATTTTTATTTTTTGTTGATCTTTCGGCATTTGTTTGGATCTCAAGGCCGTTCCGTTGAAGATTTCGATGGATTTTGTTGAAATTTCCCATGATACATGGGAGATACACACGGCGCACCTGTCGCACCTCAAACTGGACCAAGGGAAACCTGATCTGTAAGAAAATTGCTTTCCATGGCGTCGATAACTTCGCTTCGGGGTCAAGACTGTATTTTGATGAAGTCCCATTAAATGTTTATTGAATGTTGAAAACTTACTTCAAAAACTTCGATAACTTATGTGTGAATAGTTGAAGATCTTATGGGATATAAACTCAGAGCGAAATCATTTCGTTTTGCGTGAACTTGGAATTGCCGAAAAAGCCTTACATTTTCGCTTTCAGCACGCACTCTTGCCCAATGCTGTAGTGGGTCAGTCAGGGGTTAGGCTTTACCGCTATTTCCCAACCACAAGCACATCAACAAAAAAACAAATGGACATTGAAAAAATATTTTCAAAAATATTTTGCAATTCGGAATGCAACACAGAAACGACATACAACAAAAATAAATCACACACAAATAAACAACAATTGAAATGATAAAAACAAACACTGAAACTCACTTTCACGCGGCTCGGCTCGCTAATCAAGCGGTCAATCAATCAATCAATCAATCAATTGGGGGGTAACCCAAATCGAAAATGGATCTGTAGCACTCGAAAACAACTGAAAACACTATCGAAAACCGATCAATAATACTAGAAATGTACCGAAATCGAGAAATTATCGTTCAGCTGGTTTATTTTAATTGATATTTTAATCGAAAACAATTCTATAGCGAAATTGTCGTGTCGCCGCGCTGGAGCAATATTTGTTGGCCGGGCTACCTGGTTACTGGGTTTTGGCGCACGCGAAAGAGAACTAAGCGGCGGCCAAATTGTTTAAACTTAAAAAATAAGCTACACCAAAAAAATGCTATTTTTTGTACGTAGTTGCCAGCAGCGTCGGCTTCAGCGTCGACATCGGCAGACGCTGGCAGCGCGCGTCGGGGCGGGGCGGCCCGAACCGGACTGCGGCACAGTGGCGTCCATCCAGTCTGAAAGTTTACATAAAAAGGCATACCGAGCAACGCGTGGATCAATAGAACTTGTTCGAACTCAATCTAAATGAACAGAAAATTAAATTGTAATCGTAGCTGCCAATAAAATGTTGCACACAATGCATGAGAAAACTACCCGTGAGCGGCTTCAATGTGCTTTTCTCAACGCCGTAATGCTGGTCATGCCCACTGTGCCAAGTCGCGCTTCAAAATGCAGCCAGCAGAGACGTGAAGAGCGGCCGCGAGGCAGCGACAGCGGGAGAGCAACTCCAAGCCCAAAGCTCTCGTTGAGCATTGACAGAGTAAGCGCTGCAAACGGCACAAGCTGCAAGTGCTGCAGAGGCAGCGGCTATAAGAGAGTGCTGCTGCTGAATTGCATAAGAGCCAGCAGCAGAGGCAGCAGCAGAGACAGCAACAGCAGAGCCGACAGCTGATCCGACAGCAGCGTAATGGATACCAAACAACGCGCAGCGAGTGCATGGCCAGAGATCAGAGTTAAGGGGGCCCGCCCTCAGACGCGCATTCCGAATTCTTTAGTGTAAGAAAAACATAGCCAAGCGTAAAGCTCAGGCATAAGAGTAATTGAAATGTAATATGTACACGGTCGCATGGTGTCGTTTCGTCTTCTGACTGTCAACGATCGGAGCGATGCCCATTGAGCCTCTCGCCAGCGGTGGCTGCAGAGTAGTAGACCTTGATCTGCTGGAGGGTCATCAATGCATTGCATATTCCATCCTAGACAGTCGATTACATGGAAATTAATGGTTAAAAATGTTTAAAAGTAGCAAACGTTGCTATTGGTATGTACATACATATGTATGTACATACCTCGCTGTATGGATGGACACGCTTTCGTTAAGTCTTCCTCAACCAGAGACTCGCACTATGAGAAGTCGAGTGAGTTATAAGCGTCAAACGGCTAACAAATAAACACTGAAACACTTACAAAACGGTCAAAAAAAGAGCAAAGGGAGGGGGGTGGAGTGGAGTGGAATGGAGTGGCGAGGAGAGAAGAGGAGAGCGAAACAAACGAAACAAATTGCAGGCGACAAAAACGATTTTGGGTTTGTGTTGCTTTTGTTGCCTTATGTAATAATCGCACTAATTGAAACGTTTTGTCAGAAGCAACGACTACAAAAACAACGCCAGCGATAACACCATCAAACACATAGACAGAGAGACAGAGAGACAGAGAGCCAGAGAGCTCCTCCCCAACCCCCCTCCCATTACAACTGACCGCTCTCCTTCTGTGATAGTTTGTATTTTCATTTTCATTTGCTGTGATACTGCAAAAATGAAAGAAGTGCCTGACAAAAGATGAGAAAAGAGCTTTGATTGAAGCTGAAGCTTTAGATACCCTGCCATGTAAGTTCATTCTGATGCAAATTTAAATTTAAATGTAAACTAAAAACACCACAAAACACTGCGCATTTAATGACTTTGGATTGCTACCTAAACACAAAGCTTTAATTCTGTAATCTCCCTCGATAATAATAAATGTTTATAAATTAACCAAAACTGCAGAGTTGCTGCAGGCAAAAGCTCCTCAAAATAGCAGCATCCTCGGTTTGGGGTGAGTGTATGCCGAAACAGAGACACATTTTTTGCACAATTTATTTTCGGATAAAACTAAACATTTTTTGATATGTTTATCATGGCGAAAAAACAACGCGAAAAACGAAACCATAAACCCACGGCAACAAAAAAAATTATAAACAAACTAAACGTAAAAACATTTGCACGCCGGAAATGTGCTCGAAATGTAAGGTTTGGGCTGCGACATTTAAAACCGGAAAAGCAATGGTTTAAATTTATAGAAATGCATATAAACAAAGGCAGTGAGACTGCGACAAGGTGAGTGGATCGACCTGTGGCTGCCCTGTAATTAAAAGGGGGCCTTCCAATATGCCCCCCGAAGAGAGAAATTTTAAGGAGACACATTTGGTGGCTGTGGAGCCGAATGGATTCACATTCTCTGGAAGCAAAAAAATGTATGTGACTGTATTTGAAAATGAAAGTAAAACAAAGTGCCAGCTGTAGGATTTGCGCCATAAATTGTGGGATAAATTCCTTTTCCAATTTACATGTTTTTGCCGCCTTTCCAGGCGCTTGCCTTCGTTCTGCCATCCCTCCATACATATTTTGTGTGATTAATTAAGTAAAGTGTGGACGTAGTCGAGCCGAGTTGAGAGTCGAGTCGAGTCGAGTCGAGAGTCGAGGAGTGTGGAGTGTGAAGTTGGAGAAATGTAAACGAGAGCAAAATTGCACAAAATGGTCTCAATTAAGTTCGTTGATTCGCCTCCGTTCGCCTTCTGTCCCTGACTCACTCTATTTGCCTGTCTGTCTGTTTGTCCATCTGTATGGTCTATCTGTCTGTCCCTGCGTCTCTGTGTGTAAACAAATAAATTTTTATTTAATTAAAATACTGAAAATAAAAGTAGCAATTCCCCACACACAGGCGCACAGACACACGTACCCCAATGCCTCCCAGCGACACATTTGCAGATAAACTTTTATGGCATTAAATGCAAAAATGCCGACAGATGCAGATGCAATGCCCGTATGCCCTGCTACAGTTTTGGGTGTATGTGTCACATGGCTTAGAAGGATTGCATTGGGTCTTCGACCACTACAGAATGTGTCCGTAAATGTACCGAAATGTCCATGAGATCTACAGAGGTTTCTGCCCATTAATGGGTTGCATCAAGACAGTTAGGAGCCAGCAGTTAGCACTCGGAAATCTGCCACGTAGAGTATCTGAAGTTTTGAGTTAAAACCGTAAATAGTCAGTCGGAACCGGGCAAAGCCATTCAATCCCCCTGGTGCGGCCGGCTGGGTCCCTGTGGGTCCTGCATTGTGTATTTGTTTTGGGCATAAATGAAATATGCATAACGTAATATGCAGTTGGTAAAATGTCGGTTTTTGGTATTTGTTAAAGTATTTTGTCGGCCTTTTTCATATTATTGTTATATAACCACCTCTACATCCATCCCCAACACCATGCCTCCCTCTCTCTCTCTTTCTCTCTCTATGTTCAGCAGCTTATACCCCCAATATTTTTGCATATTTTAAATATATTAATTTGGCAAAAAAAAACCTAGCAACAAAAAAAAAACACGGTGAGCCAAAGACGAAAGCAAAAGCAAAATCAAATAGAAATGCAAACTTTTTCTGTGTTAGTTTTCAAATTGCAGCTCATTGTCCAGCAGAAGCAGCAAACAATTTTGTATCATTCTTTACGTGTGCATTTTGTCGCTTTCATTTTGTTCCGTCTGCTCGTCTCCTGCATCTTATATGTATGTATATATTTTATGCCAAATGTGCATGCCTTTGCAGGAGGGTACATGCGAACCGTGTTGAAGTTTGTAGCCCAAAAGAACGCAGCTTTGGCTCGCTAGCGTGTGCAATCTGTGCTGATAAAGTTGTGCTTATGTACATAAAATCGTCTGATCACATTGGGTGTGGGGAAGTAAGTAACGAAAGCTTACAAGGCCTTGTAAGGTAAGGCCGCTAAAGCTCTGTGAGCTCTAACAGTGAGCTGCTAAAGCCAGCAGTCACTAGCTGTTAAAGTCGAGCGGTTACAGTGCGCTGTTAAAGGCAAGTGGTTACAGTGCGCAGCTAAAGAAGAGCATTCATAAGCTGTTAAATGCGAGCGGTTACAGTGCGCTGTTAACGGAGATCGGTCTGACTAGCTGTAAAAGGAAAGTGCTCACAAGCTGTTAAGCGCTGCTGCTCTGTTACAGCTGGCTGTCCTGAGTGCATTTTCAGGCATTACCGTACCCCGAAAGCCAGAGAGCGCTCAAGACACAGCTCAAGTGAATTAACCAGTGCCCTGTGCGCAGTTCTCTCAAGAATAGTCTTTGCTTTTATAATATATTCAATGTCATAATCAAGTAGAACCTACACCTAGACATACGGTTAGAAAATTACATATTCTCGGAAAAATTCGACAGTTAATAAGCGCTTTTTAAATTAATGTTAATATTAGTGTTAGTTGGTCAACAATTGAAGTCCTAAAAACCATGACAGATCCCCAAGATATTGCCAGATACGTTCTGTTTGGAGTCACTGGCATCGTTTGCGGTGCCTTCCTGCGGCAGGAGCTATCCATCGAGAAGCTATTCAATGCGATCAAGCGGGATCCGTATGTGTATCACAATCGCCAGAAGCTATATCCGGCGGCTCCTCTTCCACCTCAGGTATGCGTAGTAGCCAGAAACCTGCGCCCTTAACAGCTGTCCACCTTGCCCATTGATCTCGAGGCTCGACTGTGAAATCGTTCGCTCGGGCTGAAGGAGTACCTGGAGCAGCCCCTAGCGAATATCCTGGATTTGCTCAAGTTCGGTTTGGTGCCGAAAATTTGCTGCTGCACCAGGACTACATAATGTCGCGAGGCATCGAAACGAACAGCGCCACGTGGCTGAGCGAGCATTTTCGCACCGGCCCTTTGCCAGCAGCTCTCCCGATATAGACACAGATGTCTTTCTGCCGAACAAGGAGGCCCACAATGGAGGCATATACTCTACGTAATGGAAAGATCGAATCAGTTGGAAAATTGTGCGAACATCGTGTAATCTTTCAGGACACAGACCGGGCTGCGCTTCAGCAAGGATCTGCAGGTGGCAAAGGTGAGGCCACCAATGTAGTTTTAATTGAATTAAATATATTTTTGAACTATCCACAGGAGTGTATTTAATTTTTGGTGTGCCGAACTGTGCTGTCGGTTTGTGTTAAATAAAATGAAGAATTTGTGTTAAATAAAATGAAGGCAAATGCTCAGGCTGTGATGTTTAGTAAAATTTGCATTTAATTGGGGCCTTTATTTGAATTAGTCCAAAGAATTTGTTGGCCAGAGAAATTATACGTTTTGGTACGAACTTGCAGAGGGAAATAGCCGATTTCAAATGCCAGCTAAGGGAACGAGGATATAACCCACCCATTGAGAGCCCCTTTGCCTTCGGTCCTGCTTTTTATTTGAACATAACAATTTAAATGACATCAATTAGGAGCACATTTCGCATGGCCACTGTGACGTTGCCCAGGTACATGGGCGGCACAGCACCTCCAGCCGCATGTTGCACACAGTCGTGCAGCACCAGCTTGGCCAGCGGCCCGGCAGCCACAAAGCGCCCAATCAGTTTAGTGCCCTCCTGTAGGGTCACTTGCACGCAGCTGCCCAGCCACGGCCCTAATGAAGCCAGGATTTCCAGCAAGCCGTCATCCAGTATGCCAACTGCCATTTTGATAATCTGCCCAGAAGGAATGAGGAAAAGTTACATTATGGAAACTAGTGGGCACACTTTAGTCCACTCTTACCCAGTTTTAGTCTTGAGTTTTTCCAGTTGTAGTTTTTTGAAAGATTTTGATTCTGAAATGTTCGTCAATGATGACTCGATGATGTCGGCAAGCAGTGTAGCTCCCAACTCTGTGTGTATTATTTCCATTCGTGCTATTATCGAGTGACATTTTATGTTGCTGTCACATTGTCAGGCAGTCGGGCAGGCTGGCAGGCTGGCACATTCAGTAACGTTTCAGCTCGTGTACGAGACACATCAAATATATTTTCTAGGAAAATATTTGCTTAGCATTAAGTCTAAGCTAGAAGGTAAATATAAAAGATAAATTAAATAAAACTATTAATAATAACGCTATCAGGCAGGCACATCCCGTCACCCATCAGTGTGCACGCGGGGAATAATTTGTTGGCGAACTTTCAACAAGATCAAGGTAATTTCTGCTAATAATTATTGTTAGCCCCATCGACTATCCCATCGTTATCCCATTTGCAGCTAGACAAAATGACTGTGCCAAATGATAATGATCCGCGCTATGCGCCATTGTACGAGATTCTTGCTGGCTTGCCCGCACGCGTCGAGGTCAACGCTGAGAGCGTTGGCTTGGGCTACCTGAACATTTTGCCATATTTTGGCGAAATGATTCAAATTTGCTTGGTCAGCAAGGGCGGCAACAAGGGCAAGCTTGTGGGGAAACTGGAGATGCTGACACCCAACGGAGACGTTATTCTGACCCAATGCTGCAAGTTGCTCTGCTACTATACGTCCACTGAGCGTAAGCTCCCCGTGGGCATCGTCAAGGTTCCAGGTGCGCACATTAAGACCGTCTACTGGAAGGCTTCAACTAAGCCGCAGCCATCGGCTGGCTCGCCGCAGAGCCAGTAACCAGCTCAAATTATCTCATATAAGTTATAGCTTTTGGTTTTCTGTTGTTCAATTACAAATTTTCGGCTCGATTCTTAGTTTTTGCTATGCCCAATGCCAGCCTGTGCGCCAGAGGCGCTTCCAGTGACCAACTGTTGCTCTGCCACCCACTTCCACGCGCTGCCAAACTCACCACACACCCGGCGTACTCACCACAGGACCCAATCGCAGTGGCCACGAAGCAAGCTCGGGACTCAGTCGCTCGGCGCTCGCCAAGCAGCACCAACGGGCGGGAGAATCGTTTGCTTCCCGACTTGCATTTATGGCATGAACCCCAGAGGGTGCGCTAGTGTGGCGGCGGTCTGGTTTGGGGGCAAGTTGCAAGGTGGCGTGTCGATTGTTGGGTAGGGGGTTGGGGGTGGTTAGTTCATAACAATGAAAATATAATTTTAGGGCCTAGTAAAAATCCATGGCCATGGATAAAAATGTTCGTTACGCTTCCGCACGCTGACTTTTCTTTACAATTTCCAAACTCCCAGGAGCATAAAAAATTGCCCAAAAAAATATACATATACACACACACATACATATGTACGAGTATGTGTCTGTGTGTGGATGTGTGTGTGCATAGCTTCGCTGGCCACACTGAATTTTTTGTATTATTAGAATAGCGAACCCCTTCCCTGCCACTCCGGTTGCAGTACGGAAAAACTATGAAAATGAAAATGATATTGGAGGCAAGTCAAATTTAATTTCACGCTTTGCTTAACCACGCGAGGGAGGGGTCCAAAAAGGAGTCGTAATAAAATGAATTTCTAATAAATAAAAAGAGAGAAACGGAGCGAGGGGGAGACCGAGGAGTCTATTGGGTGGCCAGCAACTGATTCGAACTGAAGGATCGCCTGACTTTGATTTCCAAACATATTTTTTTGGATCTTTAATGCAGAATATTTTGCACGAAGCTCCACACAAAAATCACTCACTCTCGGCAGGGCACAAAATAGTTTTTGTGCCCCTGCCCTCCCCGAAAGTGGAGCTGTTTCGGAAGCGTTTTGGCCCGGCGAAAGTGAAAGTGCCAGATGAAAGTGAAACTAATTTTTATTTATGGGCGGCACAAGTCGAGCTCTGAAGAAGCGTAAGTGCTGTGGCAGGAGCAGGAGCAGGGGCCTAACACAAAATTGCCCGGCATTATGGCAAGCAAATTGCAAAAACACAAAGACACGAGCAGAAAGGGCAACAGAAAGGGGAGGTAGAGGTAGAGGAGTAGAGAGACACACACACACACACACATGAAGCCGAAGCCTGGCTATAAACAATGAAATTTGTTGCTCACTTTTATGAGTTCCTTCCCTCAAAGAGCCCCCAAAGCAGCAGCAGCCGGAGCAGCAGGAGCAACGGCAGGAGGCAGCATTCGGTTGTGGGGCGGACGGTGGTGTTGCAAGCACTGGGGTGGCAGTGGCAGTGGCACAGCATCAACATACTACACTGCCTGTCCTGTTTGGCTGTTGAGTCCTTTTAGCCAATTTTAGTGTCTTACAATTTTCCGCATTGTCTCCGTTTTTGTGCTTATCCGCTATATGCCCTTTCCCCCCCTCCCATCCCATCCCGTTCCCCTTCCAACCGAACACACACACACAGGCACACACCCCTTTCCCCCTTTCTCCTTGCTCTCGTTTGGCCACTTTCACGCCACTGTCATTGCTAAGCTTAAGTTGTTGGAGCATTTTTGTTGGCTGCTGTTGGCTGTTATCCCTGCTTGTTGTTTGGTTAAAAGCATCCTTAGAGCCAGGACACATCAACTGGCAGGACACGCCACACACAACACTCACAGCAGGAGAGAGAAATGGCTGGCAAAAGAGATGGCAATGCATGTAAGCGATTTAGAGATGAACACTCCAGGAAGGACCTTCGGCTTCTACCATTTAAAATCAGCATCGAAATTATGTTTGCAATTCTGTGAATGCAACTTAACACATCTTTATCTTTCTTGTTGTATATTTATCGGCTTCACGTGCTCATCGATAGTCACTTCGATTGTCCGATGCCCAAGTATCGTGTTTGCCTTTCCTTTTTTCCATGCAGAATTTTTGCTGCTTCCATTTAGAATCATTTCCCTGGCTACCTTAGTCGTAATCTGCTGCGTTTAGTTTATTGCTAGCCATTTGTTAAGGCCAAGAAGAGTGCTGTCAAAGAGAGAGAGAGAGAGGCAGAAGAGATGGGTGGCAGATAGAGTTTATGAGGCGCTTTGCTTAAAAGTTATTAACTAAATTGTATGCGCTGGAAATTGAATGCTCGAGTGCCGCTCGCCCCGAGCCTCTCTCTCTCTTTCTTTCTCTAGCGCGGAAATTTAATCACCTCGAGTGCAGAAAGAAAGAGCGCAGCAGGGAGATAAAGAGAGATAAACAGAGAGGGAGAGTGAGCGAGTGAGAGAGTGAGAGTGAGCAGAAGGTCAGGTGTCCAACTGGTCAGGCTGGCAGCTGCCTTTTGGCGCTGGCAAATGATAATTCGGGCAAAAGCTGCAACGCAATATTTTAGTGTCGCAGCAACCAGCGAAATGGTTGCTGCCACAACGGGATGAATGTTGCTGCTGGCACACAGAAAGCGGCACAGAGGAATGAATGGATGGATGCATGTTACCCCAGAGGCATATACATAAAGGCAGGCACAATTGTGTGTGAGTGTCAAATGCCAAGTCGATCAAGTGCTTGGGTCTCCAGGTTATCGCTTTCAATGCACCGCTTAGATCTTGGCACTTGGTTTGGAGTAGCACATGCTGCAATTACAAGCAGGACATCGTGCGGGCCTGTGGTAAGTGTGGGTAAGAGGTATGCAGCTGCCCCATAACTTGTGTCAAGCGCCGTCCGGCCACAGAGGAGACGCAGACAGTGCGAGAGGGCTGCACGCGGCAATGTTGCTGCCACTGGCCCATGATGGTCGACTGGGGAATGCAGCGCCACAAGAGCAAGCGCACGAGATACGACCAGAAGAAAAAAAGAGTTGAACAGAGGCCGAGAGACACAGACGCAGCCACAGAGGCTCCACTGAGCGCAACGGAAGCGTTGCCTACTTTTAGGCGCTGCCCAAGAAAAATTCAACAAAATAAATAAAAAACTAACTAAATATTTATGTAAATATATAAAAAAATATTTTCTATTTTGACAAACTTTTGACAATTTCTCCTTATTTATATCATTTTGTTGGCAGTGTAGCTGGCCGACTTGCTGACTTGACCAAGTTTTTAGCCGCCTTCTGCCTGCTGCCTGCCACTGGCCGTTGCCGTTTTTTGTGTCTGTTTTGGCGGATAT
Source organism: Drosophila subobscura (assembly GCF_008121235.1). NCBI lineage: Eukaryota > Metazoa > Arthropoda > Insecta > Diptera > Drosophilidae > Drosophila > Drosophila subobscura. The sequence goes on along the minus strand of NC_048530.1, from coordinate 14,866,366 downwards.
GCGCTCTTAGCGAAAATTGCATTTGGCCAAATGAGTGCAGTGGAGTGAGGCAAGCAGAGAGCGGAGGAGAAGCCCTAAGGAGTCATGGAGCGACAAAAAGCAAAATCCAAGACGACTCTTAATATTTCATCTTTCATGCTCATTTGCACTTATGGAAAGAGTCGCTCCCAGGACAGACACGGGCAAAGGCTGAGTTGGCAGTGGGTTGGCAGTGCGTGGTTGCAGGGCTAGTGGGGCGCTGTGTGGGAGAACAATGAAGGCGACCACACGGCGTGTAATCAAAAGAAAACGTTGCCGCAGGCTGCAGCCGTCCAGTGTTGTCTCACACACACACACTGTTCTCCCTCTCTCTGTTGCACCTTCTTGCTGGCAACATTGATGACGTCTTTGGACGGGGCACGGTGAACGGTGCACGATGCACGGATGGGGCACCTGCTGCGAGTTATTTACAGCCACTGGAGGGCATTCGAAGCCAGGACAAGAGGAGCAGCAGTCCGGAGCAGCACACCTAGAGCCCAGGACCTGCTCGTCCTTGTACAGGCTATTACACATTGCCGGAAGCATTTGAATGTGTTTATGTGTAAGCGTCTATCGTATCGCTCAGCCGCCCCGTGGCTTCCCCTCAACCATTCAACCGCCGAAACGACCGAGCGACCGACCAACAGCAACTAAAATGTTTTCGTTATTAAGCTAAAGAAACACTTAACTTTTGCACAAGGATCGGCAGGAGCAGGAGCAGCAGTAGCAGCAGGACGACGTCGACGCCAGGTGCAATGAATATGCACAGTCAGCGCGAAAGAGAGAGGCAGCAGATGCAGAGACAGAGAGAGAGAGAGTGAGAGAAGCAAGGAAGTAAGGGAATGAGCCAATGAGAACACGAAACTTTTGAGGTGTTTAAAACGTTAATTTGCTTTAGATTTTAGCCCCCTCTTTCGCACTCTCTCTCGCTCTCTCTCTTTGGCCTCTCTTAGAGAGTGTGTGTGTGTGTGTGTGTGTTTGTGAATGATTTTCGCATTAACGCTTGCCACTTTGTTGGTTCGAGTCAACAGCAGAAAAAATTACTGCTTGTTCTATGCTCCAGCCACCACCTCACCTTCTTTCTGTTCTCTTTTTTCTATGCTCTCCTTTTTGTTTGCTATTTGTGTCTGCACTCGAGCCGATGACTGCCAACTTGTTCCGAAAATTAAGCACCACCAGAAACACATTCTAAATTACACAAACAAACATTGCCATTGCTTTGGGTGCGCGAATTTACCACAAAAACTGTACACAAAAAATTAAGTTTAAAATTCACTTGAAAACAAACTTCAGAATTGGCTTCTTTAACTGTCGAAAATTACAAAAAAATGTTCATACAAATTATTGATAATATGCCTCAAAAAATAGTTTAAAATGTGCATAACAATTGTGGTATAAACTTTTTATATGGATTGAAAATTTAAAAGTTAGCTAATGGAAAAATTAACATTAAAACGTTGAATGTATCATGAAATATTTAACTAAATCCATTGTTAAAGTTGTTTAAAAAATTGCTAAAACTGTATATGCAAATCGAAAACACTTTTTTTTGTGCGTGAATATTTAGAGCACTGCCGGAGGATCCTTGCCTTGAATATTTGTTATTCCAACTAATTAAACTCCAAAAATCATGCCTTCCAGTTTTTAAATTTCTGTTTGATATCCGTTGACTTCTTTAAGCAGCATTTATCACATTTTTTACTGTGTTAAAAAAAAGCAAATAAAAAAATAAATAAAACTAGCGCTTGCATTGCCAGTGCCACTATCTTTCCATCAAGCTAACATACATACAAACAGGTATGTATGGTTGTACGTATGAACATCTCTTTCCCTCAATTCATTTCAAGAGCTACACATTCCATGACTCCCCTCCTAGCACCTCCCCGCACTCCCTCTTCCGACTCTCTTTGTCTGCCTCTTGAAATGTTTTGTGAGAATCAACTTTCATAATTAAATGGCAAGTCCGAACCACCTATTAGAAGTGGCCCTGTGTGTGCCACCTCTTGGCCCCGACACCATCATGGCACACGATTTCCCTGCCCCGTTTGCCGCTTGCCGCTTGCCGTGTGGCGCGCCCCTCGTCCCGCACATGCATGCATAAAACAATTTAACACTTAACGTGGCCAGGAGCTGAAATAAAAAGCGCATAACTCATGCGAGAAGTCGACGGGGCAGCAGCGACGACGGCGCCATAAATTTCAAAAACAGCTACAAAACAGGAAGCAGCCGGCAGAGCAACAACAAGCGCCAGAGTAGGAGGAGAAGTAACAGGAACAAGAGGGAGCCAGAGGAATGGCCAGAGGGGCAGGAGCAGTAGCAGTAGCCGTGGAACAGTGGAGGAACAGTGCAGCCGGAGGAACAGGAACTGGAGGAGCAACAAGAACAAGAACAACTCGAGTGGAATGTACAACGGAAAATGTCGGAGGAGACTGAAGCCAGCCAGGGAACAGGGACCGAACCACGTACAAAAAAGAAATAAGGGTAAGTCACTCACCAGAATTAAACAAGAAATTGTAATTGGAGACCTTACCTTCATTGCATCACATACCCTGCGGATAGGGAACGGTCGTGGTTGTGGCGTGGGGAGGGTGGAGCATGAAGCGGGGAGCGGGGGTAGAATCTGGCCAGCAATGGACTGCAAAAATATTAACTACCTTTTAGCGCAAAAAGCGGGCCAAGCAGACGTCAAGTTTTGTAGAAAATTATGTTTTACAATGCGAAAATTGAATTCCAGTTTATTGTTTTTCGTTTCGTTTCTCGTTGCTGGCGCTGCTGCTGCTGTTGCTGTTGCTCCTTCGCTTCGTTTCGCTTCTTCTCATTTTTGTTTTACGATTAACTGTTAAATGCAGCCCCGACTTCTGCGTGTACCGTACGTGTGTGGGTGTGTGTGTGCACCCCACCCACCGACTGCAAGTCAACGACTTGGGCCACGTGTGTGGGCGAATGGATGGAAGTTTTTCGTTTTTGCAAACATGCAATTCAGAATAAAAGCAAAATTTGGAGCCTGCCAAATTGAACGGAAATATTTACGGCGCAGCGACGTGGGGGGTTGGCAGCAAGAAACAATGGCAGAGCAGGTAGCCCAGGCAGGGAAGTCGTTCAGTCCTCCACCTGTAAGTGGCGTACAGAGATCTCTTATTCGATAATCGCATGCTTTAACACACGAAGAGAGCGAACGTGGGCAAACACGAAGAGAGCGAGCGTGGGCAGACACAAAGAGAGCGAACTTGGGGCAACACGAAGAGAGCGAACGTGGGCAAGACGCTCTCAAACGGAAGACTCTCTTGCAGACGAACGTCTTGTAAGGTGACGCAGCGAACTCTGTAGATCGTTTGACACTTGACTTGTATGAGTGCAGAACCACCACCTTACGATGATCGCGTTGTGCTTGCACAGCCAAGGCTTAACGGTTACTTAAGAGGTTTCCGCTGGCTGCGCTGCTTTGGCTACTCTCTTCGCTGGCCATGACTCAACGCTCTTCGCTGGTCTGTCTTCGGCTGCTCTCTTTCCCTTACGTGCATCGTTTTCCTAGCGCCACTTTCGGCTCCCTTTCTCTCTTTTACATACTTTTGGGCTGGAAATATATATTTGACGGCCAAACATAACACTAACAAAAAAAATAAATTAAACACTAGGAACTACTACGGCCACCGACACAGATCTCGCTGTCGACTCCGCTCACGACTGCGACTGGCGCCCCGCCGCCACCCACCTGACCAGAGGCGCAGCATCAGGCGGCCACCCTTTCCCTTCCCCTTTCCCGACTGGCCAGCGGTGGAGGAGTCTACCTGCCGACCGACGTCGCTCAGCCAACCATCCCGACGCCGCTGCACATACGGCTGCGTGGAGCCTGTCTTGAAGTAGAAACTACCCTGGGCCCTGCGCTGCGAGTGGATGCCGAAGCGGGCCCGTCGATTCTGGTCACAGTATCCGGCGGCAAACTCCCGATAGCTGCCGCACTCGTAGCCCACGAATGGGTACTGCGGGTCCATCGACTGCCTGAAGAAGATGGCGGCTGCTGAATGGCTGCAGGCAATGGGATCTAAAAATAGGAAGGGGAAGGCAGTCAGCTGGGAGTCCAGGGGGATCGGGAGAGATCTACTTCACTCCACTTCACTCCACTCACTTGTGTTCTGCATGTCGCGGAGATTCGCGAACATCTTGCAGTTAGTCTGCGGTGCTCGGCCACCATTTGGATAGAAGTCGGCGTGCCCGCACTTGAGGCTCGTGCCCAGCGAACCGCCGGAGGTGTGCAGCACCTGAACGAACTGGGCATCGCTCGGGTCCAGGCGGTATTTGGGCGAGACCTCGGCGGGCAGCGAGAACAGCGGCCCGGCCGGATCCAGTCCGATGATCTGCTCCACCTGGCCCTCGAGCACCGCTCCGGCATAGCCGGCGGCATGGGCGCCCAGACTGTAGCCGGCCAGGGTGACGTTGCTGCGATGGAATTGGTTGGGACGCAGCTCCTCCAGGGCCATGATGATGCCTGCCACCGTGAGGCCCACATCGAAGATGGACATGGAAGCGGTCTTATAGTCGTTCTGCGACAAGTTGCCCCAGTCCACTACGCACACGTTGTAGCTGGCATCAAACAGGGTCCACGCTGCGGGCGTGAAAGAGAAGCAGAATGAGCGAGTCCAAGTAGAGTTCAAGGCCTTACTCAGCAACAGCTCCTGCACCCAGTCCTTGCTGCCCTTGTCGTTCCAGCCATGCAGGAAGAGGGCCAGCTTCTTGTTGGCATCCAGCTGTCGAAATCCCCGAAGATCGCCCAGCTGCAGCAGGAAGTGCACCTCGTTGCCAAAGTCACTGTCCGAACTGGAAGGAAATTCAATCATCAATTTCTCGCTCTGTGACTTGGGCCCCTGCGCCTTACATGGTGCGACACTCAAAGACAATGCCATGATTGAGATGTGCCCGCTCGAGGCTGTTCCTCAGCATGGTCTCCTGCAGATAGCGAAAGGTCTTCATCATGATGCTGTGGCGGTGCAGGCCCTGCACGGCAGTGCCATTTCCGAGCAGCAGCAGTCCGGCAAAGAGCAGCACCAGAGCACCACCGGGCAAGGTCTGCCGACGGGACACGTGACTGCCAGGCATGCAATACAAAATATCAATAAGAAAACACAAAGCCCCAAAGAGCGCGCGAGAGAGAGAGGAGAGAGACCGCTTGGCTTGCCACTCGGCTGGCTACTGAAGGCACCGAGCAGCCAGCAGAGCCAGCAACCAACCGACCGATCATCAAACTGTTTGATGATTATGATCATCCCATCCCATGCCATCCCGCCGCCTGATGCCGACGCTGATGCTGGTGACCCTCTGTGGCAGCTACGTTCTTGGTTCGCTTTTGTGTGTTTGCACAAGTGAAAGTACAACAAGAAAGATGCGACGCTGCGTTTTAGTGGGTCGAAGCCATAGATACACTAACTGAACGCAGCAGCAGTTCGATTTCGATTTCTTTCGGGTCCACAGCCACTCTACAACTCCGCAACTCCACCACACACTCCATTGATCTTGACATAGAAGCAAAAAACGGTAGCTCCACAACAATTTTGACTTGTCATGGCTGTTGTTTCGGTCTCTCAGCTTCGAGTTCTGTTACCGCTCTCGTCTGTATTTCTGTTTCTAGTTGTCTGTTGATGGTTTACAGCTGGGCAAACGGCAAACAGAAATCGATAATAAAACCCACAAGTCAGTACAAGGCAACACACACTTTACATGCCCATTCCAGTTCCCTTGCCCGCCATGGCTCGATCGTATAATTTACTATATAAATCGTATATTCTATCTTATTAGTGGCACCCATAAACTAGGCGCTTTCAAAAGGCACTGCGAGAAAAATCAATGCACATCTTTTTTGGGTAAACAATTTGGAATTTCTAAAGTATTATCTAAAAAATGCCCAATAAAAATGTCGAAGAAGTATCATGGCCAAAGCGAGGCTCACAGTACATAAAACCCAAAATCAAATCAAATAACTTACAAACTTTGACCCAAAACGCTTTTTTATGTGGCGCCCATAAAAAATGTTCAGCTTACAGCAGATAAACCATAAAATCATCAATTTTTTTTTGTTTATCAACCTCTGCCGCTAGCGCTCTCTCTCTCTCTCTCTCTCTCTCTCTCTCTCTCTCTCTCTCTCTCTCTCTCTCTGCTGGTCTAGTGCAAAGCTTTCTAACCCAAAATGTGTTAAAAACGCAGACAAAGAGTAGAGACAAATGTAGGGAAGAGTAGGAAGAAAGAGCGTGGCTTGCTAATGATGGCTAAGTAAAGTGCCAAATGAATTTCGTTTTCGAAACAGAAGCCCCCCAAAACAGCCCCACTCCGATCTATGGTTTTGTCTGGGCTCTTCTGTGCTTTGGCAGTCAATCAATTTGCATATCTATCTGTAAGTATCTTTATCTGTATCTGTAACTTTGTGTGTGGCTCTATCTGTCTATTTTGGTTTTTCTTGTCTTTGGCCTGGCCTCAATGTCAACTTTATGTTCGGCAAGAATTTCGATATCAATCGAGTGGCGGCGTAAAAGAGAGAGAGAGAGAGAGAGGGAGCAGTGTTGCTGTAAAGATATTTCGACTGGAATTTATCTCGAAATAGTAGTAGAGAATGCGAAATGGAATGGCTCTTAGTCAGTGTTAGTACGAGAATAAATCGATACGATCTTGAGATTGGTTTGGTGTTTTTAATGTACCAAAATAGCTAAGAATATTCCAGAATTGAGTACGCTTATCCTGGCAAATATTAAAAAAAAAACGTGAGAATATTAGTATAACTGGCGTTAGTCTTTTCATTTAGGGGAAATTTGTGCAGCAAAGCAACGTTCAAGCTTATTTTTTCTCGTTCACATATGACTGATATCGAGCTGTTAGACCAGCCATAAGCTGCTATATAAATTATATATATTTCAAAGCACAATAAATTCGAAACCAAATTGAGCTGCATGCAAAACTTGTTGCATACTTAAAGGCGGACGGCGCACTCTTTAAGCCATTTTGTGTGACAATCGAGTGTGCATTACGCATACGCCGCATGGCGCGGCTGCTGCTGCGGGATTCATTAAATGTTATAAACTCATTAAGGCCCTTTTTGTCTACGCGCAGAATATGGGTGGTATCGGTGGTGCGCGTTGGAGTGGGTTGTATCGGTGGAGCGCGGTGGTGCGCGGTGGTGTGCGTTTCTAGTGTGGGAGTTCTGTGGGTTTTGCTGTAATAACCGCAGAACATCTGCGAGGCCGCAGACAAAACCCCCACAAAAGCATATACCTACATGTGTATGTACATAGCGCCAGCAGACACACAATCGCAGCCACTAATACACACACAGACAGAGACTCACACTTACACAAATGGAAATCTTTGTGCAGAATTAATTAAGTAAACAATACGAAAATTGTGGAAATTGCTTTGAATGCGTCCCCAAATGCGCTACAAACACACCGATACGTAGGCACACAGATAACGGCACACACCCGTACACCTCACACGCACACACACACACACACACATGAACAAGTTATTGCCAGCAGCTGTTGTTGTTGTTACACATTATTATTATGATGCTGCTTAATAGGCAAACGAGTGTAGCCGAAGGGGTAGCGGTAGGGGCAGGAGTGGTGTGGTGTGGCATGGGGGATCCCTATTCTCCCCGCCCCATTGTCTGTGCCAACAATTAAGCTGTACTTTTGCCTTAATGATAGAGAGACACATGAAGAAAATGGCCAGAACAAAAGGCGCGCGGCGAGCAGGCAGCTCTCAAGAAATGCCAAAGGAATGGAAAAGAGAGACGCGAACATAAAGGAAACGAAAAGGAAAAGCGAAAGCAAAGGCAAAAGCAGAAGTAGCAGGAAAAACTTTTGATCATTCATGAATAATAAATTGCCAGTGAGGGAGGGATGGCGAGTAAGCCTCATAATTAATTCATAATTGTTTTGCCAGCGATTTGTGCCATGAATGCCCAGAGTCTTGGAGCAGGCAAACCCTCCGTCTGGTGTACTCTTTATGATCGCAGGCAGCTAACAGATACTTGTATCCGTATCTTTTGCATAGTGCGACGCCTACTCATAGACTCAAGCCACTCCAGCCAGACCAGTACGCCCACTGCATTGAGTGGAGTTCAGGGTTCACATGTCACAGGCGTGGCACTGACTGCGATTCCCTGCGATTCCTTTCGATTGCCAGTGCTTCAAGAAGGCGTACGATGGGGCGTGGCTGCAGCATTGACTTTCGATTCGTGGCTGCTGCCACTGCCACTGCTGCTGCTGCTGTTGTTTCTGAGGGAAACTATTTTACCGCTCAATTGATTTTGCAATTTATTTGCGCGCATTATGCGAACAGCAAGCAAGGGAATGAGGTAGGGAAAAAGGGAAATAACGCACACACAAACAGCCACACACACGTGTCCTGGCTACGTATACACTTTACAGCCAAAAGCGGGGTGGCATTTTCAATTCTATTTACTCCCAATAATCATCATCAATGTCAGTTTCGCTGGCACTAAAAATAAAAATAAAACTAAACCAAGCAAACAATTTTTGTGCCCTCTCTCGGCTGATGTTGCTGTTGCTGTCGCTGTTGCTGTTTTCTCTTTCTGTTTTGTGTGAAACGTCAACAGGATCATTGGCAGCATTGGCAGCTCTGACACACAACAATGCTGCCAAGGGAGAGGGGCGTGGGCGCAAGCGGCAGAAACGGCAAACAGGAGACAAACGCATTGAGAGTTTGATGTTTATATCGATTGCTGGCAATTTCGTGAATTACAACAGACAAACACTTGCCAGAAAAGCAAAAAGGGAGAGCAGAAGAGAGAGTGCGAGCGAGAGGGGACAAGAGAGACAGAAAAAAGCGACACACCATTCAGTTATATTCGCATGGGGGGGACACACTTGAGACACGTCGTCAGCGACGTGAGCATGTTGCTCCATACCAAGCCTCCCCAACGCTGCACATTGTTTTTGTCTCTGTTGTCTCTGCTGTCTCTGTTGTTGTTGTTGAAACTACCGTTGTTGCCATGTCGCTGGCGTTTGTTGAATTGCTGCCTCCATTGCTGTTTGTGGAGTGGTTTCGCAGGACAAGTAGCGTCGGGGTCACCAATTCAGCAGTCACCAGTCAGCCAGCCAGTCACACAATATACTCGCTTACTCTCTCTTTCTCTCTCTCTCTGTCTCTATCAACGTGAGCATCAACGTTACTGTCACAGATACACAGACACGCGCACAGACGTTGGGATGGGGAGACAGTTAGAGCGACACAGCGACATAGAAGACACACGGTGGCACACACATAGCGGCACGGTAATCACAATACGTCGCGTACAGGCGACAAAGGTGCACTGATGGCCCCAAAGTTCGAGCGTGAAGTACGCAGAAATTTCAGCGCTTTCGACCAATTTTGTCGCCTGTTGCATGCCGCGTGACTGCTGCTGCTGCTGCTGCCGTTGCTTTGCTCTGCTGCTCCTCTGCTACTGCTACTGCTATTGCGATTTTCCATGCCTGATGCCTCGCTGGATACTTGACTCCTTCCTCTTTCACTACGCTCCCCAGCCCCTGCCCCATCCCTCGTTCTTTGCTCACACGCACACGCGAAAGGGAAAAACTAAAACAACAAATTACGCTAAATCAGTTTTTGTTCTTGCTTGTAGGTATGTCCTTTGCCTTTATTCCTCTCGTTGTCCCCTGTCGTTGTTGTTGTTGACTTTTTTTTCATCTTTACGCTGACGCAAGAAAGTGTTGCATACTTTTCGGGTTGGAATTCGTTTTTATGCGCACGTTTCACGTGGCAGCCAACAGCCAGCAGCCAGCAGAGAGTCCCGTTATGTGCTTGATTGAAGTTTGTCTCAGCTTCCGTTTCCGTTTGCGTTTCCGCTTGCCCGCCCGCGCTCTCCATCGCTCTCTTTCTCTTAAAGTGTGTGGAAAAGCATTGAAAAGTATAATCTATACCCCCAAAATATTCCCGAAAGAAATAAGGAATCCTGCACAGCTGATGTGTGTCTGTGCAGTGTGCGGCACATTATGATTGCTTACATCATAGAGAGTATTTTGTGGCAGAGTCTGGGGGCAGCTTAGCGACAAATCCGCTTGTCGCGTATACACACACACACACACACACAAACAAACGTAGATACAAATAAAAATTAACAACAACAACAACAGCAACTGACACTATAAACATGGCGGACAAACGACACGGCGTTACCCCCTGGCGGGGCCAGAACCTGGGCATGTAAGCAGCTCACGCGCTAAGCTCGAATAATTTGCACAAAAATACACAAACACTCGCATAACATGCTTAAAAATAGATTACAATGGTATAAAGTTAACAATGCCACAGCACACAGCACACACACACGCCTGCCACGCCTACCCAACCCAATGCCGCCCCCGCTTACATAAGCCAAAAGTGAATGCGGGGGAGCATTGGGCTTGGGCTTGGGCTTGGTCTTGGTCTTGGGTTTGGGATTTTACTGTGCGGATTGTAAATTCACTCGCGGGTCGCCGAACGCGCTAAAAACGCAAACAAAAATTTGCAGCTTTCTATCGCATAAATAAAGTTTAAAATAAAGTGCGAATGAAGAAGAACTGCAGAAGGGCGTGGCGCGGGGGCGCGGGGGGCGCTAACCACAAAGTTCACACGCAGAGGCGTGCGCCAGCACGCCCCCAAACAAACGTCATTTAAAAGTTATTTGGACGCTAGTTGGTGTTTATGTAAAAGTAGCTCAACGTTGCCCCAGGACACAGTAGAACAAGAAAGCTGCCACCAAAATGGATGCATAACGAAGTGCTAGATACCCTATAAGGTGGCCATAAAGGGATGTGCGAGCCAAGCGACTTTGCAACCATTTTTGGCAGCAAGAAAAGTTGTTCATGGCTCGAATTTCGCATTGAAGTAAATTAAAATCTGAATGGATAAGCATCAGGCATATGTCTGCCATAAATGTGCATATGTAAAGTGTACGTATCCTGCATACCCTGCACAAATAGAGTATGGTACGGGGCGGAGAGTTGGTTTGGTTCCGCACCGAAAAGGGGCAAGCAAAAGTAGAAAAAGTGTAGGAAGGCAACTTCTGCTTTGGGATTTTGTTTAAACAAACAAACCCACACGCATACACACATGCAGTTACATTGAGTAACACGCACACACACACAGACACAGACACAGTCATACACTCATACAATCATTCACACTAGCGGCACGCGAATGAGCACGCACATACAATGAACTAAACGCTACGTGCTGATTACTGCTAACGCAAGGATTTTACCCAACGCACCAACACACACACGCGACACACACACATGCAACCTTGTGTGGGTCTGTGTGCAGCAGGAATCAGCCTGAGGACAGCATCAGAGCAACAACAAAGCAATTTGCAGTCGAGTGAGAGCCACTGAGCAGACGTCGCTGTTACCCTGGATAAGCGAGGGATAATCCAATGCAGGGGTTCAGGCGAAAAAACTGCTGATAGATGAGAGCTAATGCTAAAGGGGTTTAAATGGATTTTTCAAACTGGTTAATAGCTGCTGAAAAACGTCCGAAGAACAAACAAAAATCGCATTAGTTTGTAGCTGAAATTTCCTCGGACCGCTCGCTGCTGCCCATAGAACTCTGCAGCCCTGTGGGTGCTCCTTCGTACAGGGTATGACGAAAAAGGCGTCGCCAGAAATTACTGCAGGTCCTTATTGTTAGTTTAGTAGTTGTTTGTCGAGCATTTCACACGCGACACACACACACAAACACACACACACACACACAACATCAGCCAACAACCAACAAGCAAAGGCAAACAAGCAAAGGCAAACACGCACACACAGAAACACCACAGAGCAGGCCTGGGAGAGGGATGGGGCTGGGGGGACACGGGGTGTTTGGTTGGACAAAATATTTAGCATGTGTCCGCTCACCTTTTGGCAAAATTTTCGGATTTGTAAAATCAACAAAAAAAAAAACAAACACAAGCAGAGCAAAATATCAGCAAAGGAAAAAGGGTAAGCAAAGCAACTAAAAAATAATAAACAAAAGACAAGTTTCTTAGTGGCAGGGAGGAACGGACATGTACTTAGGACTTAGGTTGGAAATTATAGCAAAAATGTTTCACTTTTCGGAATCTTTTGTTGGTTTCCATTTACACTAAATATTTCTATTTAATCCATATTTTAATGCGCTTTTTGTTGGAAATTGTGGCTCGAATTTGGCAACTTTTCAAATATTTTGATTTATGAGAACTTTTAATCGTTTTGAGACATTTTTGTCTGCTCTTTCAGCTGCAAATTGCAGCTCATATTTACCACTTTTTTAATGTTTCAAGTATGTTTTCATTTAAAATGAATGAAAGCATTCGGTGACACTTTTTGCTGCGCTTTCAGGTTTCAAATTGTACCTCAAATGTGTAAACTTTTATTTGCTTCAACTTTGTTTTGCATTTGCAATGAACATGAAATATATTCATACTTTTTTTATAAGCTAGAGATTGTCTCTAAAATTTGGTATTCAAATTTGGAAGTTGAACCCTAAATATTTCCTACTTTAAGGCGTTTAGTCATTAACTTTTTGTTGCATTGTCATTTGCATTGTACGAGTGTCGCACAATGAATGTTGTGTCAAATGTGCACATTGAAGCATGATGGAAATGTATACGTAGCCGCTTAATCATAGATACATAGATGTGTGCGTGCGAGTGTGTGTTTGTTTTCTATCAATATGTAATGGCACTTGAAATCACTTAAATGGGCCTTCCAGACACATGAGACGCAGACAAAGGGAACGCCATGCTCTGCGGACAGACACAGACACAATGACTGTCCCTCCCTCTCTCTTGCTCTATGTAGTCCTTAATAATAAGGCTTATAAATCACACGAACACACACATAGACACCTCACCTACACACACACATGCAAGCAAGACATGCTGTGTTTTGTCTTTTGATGTTTCTGGCATTTAATTTGTCAGTTTTTGGCGCCTCTCCGCCCAGCACCAGGCATCAGAAGACAGCAGGCACTAGGCATTAGGCATTAAGCAGCCAAAGGACTGCCCGAGGGGTGAGTGGGGGTACGAGGTGTGTGGTGTGTGGGGTGTGGTGTAAGGCCAACACATTAATTGGTAATTTGATACAATTTGCATTGCTTAGCTGCAGGAATTATTTTAATTGGTTGTAATTTTACGGTCTCATCGATTCGATAGAAATGGCCAAGCAGGCCGCAGGCTCAAAAACTTAACAAGCCGCCTCTGCCTGCCCCAAAAGTATCTGCCCCTCTGTGTGTGTGTGTGTGTGTGTGTGTGTGTGCGTATCCAATTTCGAAATTGTGCAGATTGAAACCCAAAAGAGCAGCAGCAGAATGCAGCCATTTTGGTTGCCATTTGAAATTGCCTGGAAATTGAAGATCTTCTTATGTTTGGGGCTTCCATGTTCTGGGCAGTCGGTGTGCTGATTGTGCCTGGCTAATCCCCTATGATTTTGAAAGGTATCCAATTGACAGCATTTTGCCAGAGGCTGCCCATCTCTACTATTCCTCCCCGCACATTAAGCCGGCTTTGGGGGCAGTGTATCCAAAGCAAAGCCGCTTCAGCTAATAAATTTGTGTTAAAAGTTGTCTTCATTTGGCAGCTAGAGGATCAGGCAATGGGGCAATCAGTCATACGAGTAGTTATCTTTGTGTGCCACCATTTTGTGTGCTTATCCAATCCATGGTTCAAAAACTGTTGCACACTTCTAGGCCTGCCTTGTAGGCCTTGTCGCTTGGCTTTTTGTCCGTCGCTCCCTCTCTCTCTCTCACTCTCTGTTTGCGTGCGTCGACAAGCGAGCAATTAGCTGCCATTCATTCAGTGGCACCCCTCGTGCCACACAATGCATGTGCCACACAGTGTGCTGCCTGCTGCTGCTGCTGTTTGCCCCATTATATCGTCAAATGCCATTGACAGGCATTTAAAAAAGGACTCGACACACGCTCTGCTCTCTGCAGTCTCTCTCTCTCTCTTTCTCTACTTCCGCTCTGTTCCTCTCTCTCTCCCTCTCTTTCCTGCTGCATTTTGTTGCTGCTGAGCCCGAGGCTGTCTTTGTATCTGAATCTGCATTTGAATGGCGGCAATGTCTGTGTCTGTGTCTGTGGCTGTGATTGATTGATTGGCTGCATGATTTATTGGCTATTTAGTTGGGGGCAGTGGCAAAATTAGCTGCATAAACCAACAGATTCTGTAGATTACCTCCACAAAACACAACCCCTTCTGACTCTCTCTCCCTCTCTCTACACTCCAATTTCTATGTGCGTGTGTGTGTGTGTGTCTTTAAGCACTTAACAAACTTTTGCGTAGGCAAAGTTTACTCAGCTTTTGTTAGGGGCTGGGGCTGGATCGTGCGGGGGTCTGGTGTCCGTTGGGCCACTCTAAACAAGCAATTGCAACTCATTAAGCGTTGACTCTGCCGCAACGTCAAAGTTTTCAGCAGGTAACCGCCGCCACAGCCACAGCCACAGCTACAGCCACGACCACGGCGAGGTGCAGCACAAAAGTTGGCCAGAACAAGACAAAGCTGCAGGCTGTCTATCTTTGATTCTATTCCATTTTCTTGGAACCCATTTGAGCTCTAAGAACTACTCGAGCAGCTCTCGTTGTGTGTGTGTGTGTGGTTGTGCCAGACAACCGAAAAGCATCGTTTTGCTGCCACGAAATCAGCAGCAAAAACAAGTTGCTTTCAGTTCAGTTCCTTGCGCTCTCTTTTACTCTCTTTTTTTTTGGTGGTCGCCCCCCATCCTAACTAAGCAAACTTTGTGCTCTTCTAGGCGGTGGCAGAGGGTATCCTATCCTATCCTGTCCTATCGTATCGTATCCCTTTCCCTTTCCCTCTGGCTGCCCCTGCCCTTCCACCGTGTTGTGTAATTTGCACCTATCGATGCTCGAAGCAAAACTTTTTTAATGAAATGCCGAATGATAGGTGTAGGTGGAGGGGGGCATGCCAGTGGAGAGCCTCCTTCGATTGTCTGTCTGTCTGTCTGTCTATCTTGGGGCTGCTGTTGCTGTTGCTGTCGCTGGCCAATAGACTTCACATTAAATTTCACTAATAAAGCAAACAATGCGTGGCATTCAGCAGTCGTCAGTGGGGGTGGTGGGGGTGGGGCAGGTGGACAACAGATGAGAAATTGCGCAGAGAAAAACAGACAGAGAAGGGAGCGGGGGCGGTGGAGCATCTCTCGCCCTGTCAGTGGCAGTCGCCTGTTTTGCGGAGGCAAACGTGCAACACTCATACGTCATGTTGGACGCGTTGTGCGAGAGGGAGAGAGTGGGAGAGTGAGTGAATGGGAGACACACAGCAGCAGCAGCAGCAGAACAGAGAGATAGTGAGGTGGTGAGGGGATACCCCCACCGACGGAGAGCGAGACAGCAAGCGAAACACGCACAATGTAATGGCATTTTTATGTTGCATCACGTACTGGTCATAAGTCATGTTTAGAGCACTGACTGCTGCTGCTGCTGCTGCTGCTGCCACCAGCCACACAGCCACACAGCCACCCTGCCTCACCCACCCTCCACTCTACCAACTCAAATGAACTGTAGCTAAATTGGCCCTGTAGCTTCCCCAGCAAACTCCTCCCCCTCGGACATCCCTTCGACCGTGGACCGTGGACCGTGTCGCCTGTCCAACTGTCAGTCAGTCAGGCAGCGTTCGCTGAGCTTAAACGGATATTACAAGGTGTTGGCCAAACATTGACCGTACATGAGCTTAAAGCAAAATTAACTAACTAACAGAGATGTGGCAAGTGCGAGAGTGGGAGCAGCAGCAGCAGAGTGGGAGAACAGAGCGGGCAAAAAAGATTGGCACAAAATTGCCGTTTTTGCTGTGGACTTAAATGCCTGCTTAAGCGGATTCACCGCAGCAAAATCAAAATCAAAGGCGACAAATTGTGGTGACACGGGGAAGGTGCAAAGGAGAGGAAAAGGGGACGTCTAAGGAGAGGCGGGAGAAAGCTGAGAAGCAACACTAAGAGAGCGTTGGAGCGGCGCATTTATTTCGATTTTTAATTTGCAAAAAACTTTAATTTTATTCCCGAATATTTTGTGTAGTTTTCTCTGCTAGTTTCTCTGGGGGGGTTTTTTTTTGCTGCACTTCCTGTGTGTCCTGCTGGCCACATTAAAGGCACAACTTCTGCTGGCAGACACTACTAATGTCCCCCCCTCCATCCCATACATATCCTGACAGCAATTTGCCACCCCTTTTCGGGTGCCTGCCGAGTTTTGATTTATTTTCGTACAGCATTTAGATACAAAAGCCGCGGCAAGAGTCGCTTGATGAGCATCTTTGGCGCTGCAGACAATGTGGGCGTTTTAGGCGGAAGGCGTGGCCCAGGACCATAATCATAAACCACATGGCTCCTCGACAATTTGTGTGTAAGTGTGTGTGTTTGTGCGTGTGTGTGTGTGCGTGGTTCAACGATAAATAATTTCCATGTTGTTCAGACATTTGCTGCCCCTTTTGCGCCTTGTTCGCGTCGTCTTCTTTTTGTTCTTTCATAATTCCGGAAGCTTTGATCAGACGTCAGTCAGGCTGGTCCCATAAGCCTATTGCCGTGCAGCACTTGGCCACTCCCAGCCAGAAGCAGCAGCAGAACCAAGCGTACGCCCACCACTTGAACTTCGAACTCTGTACTGGGGGACTGTGGACTGTGGGCTGGCAGCTCCTTGGGCTTTGAATACTTTACTTCGCTGCTCCGTTTCTTCGTTTCTTTGCTTTTTATGATTTACGCAGAAGGCAGAAGAATATTTCTGATTACCCTTTTCGGGGGTAGGGGGGCGGGGGGGCTTTAGGGTATGGGCAGCAGGGTATATCCGCTGCTGCTTCCATTTGGAATTATTTAACTTTGAGTTGTTCCCTCTGTGCCTCGCTCAAGGGGTAGTCCCAGCTTCGATAGCTTGCCGCATAATTCTCATGAATTCTCACAGGCAAACTCTTTGGTCAATGTGCCACACCCACTCAGCCACAGCTCGCCCACGCCACCGCCCCCGCCCCACTGCTACCCCTTGTAGGTGTGTTTCTGCTTTTGTCTGCGCTGTGCTGTGCTCTGCTCTCGAACTTGAATTTCATTTTGTGGCACGCTGATTAATGAATTTGATAAAAAGAAAATTTCCACATGGAGCGAGAGAGATTCTCGTTTTGCTAATTAACATGAGCTTTGGCTTTGCCCAGGCAAATGTGTGTGTGTATGTGTGTGTTTGTTCCTGGGACATTTTCATTATGAATCAAATGATTTGTGCGCTGCGATAAGCGCACCTTTGGTTCAGAGTTCAGAGTTCACAGAGAGCTTCGCCCAGCTATTGATTCAAGATGAAGTTGGTTTTTTAATTAATTAAGTGGTTGGTTGTGGCAATGCCTGGCAGTGGCCTGGACTACTGTGTGTGGTAGCAGTGTGCTGGCTCAGCAAAAGCAAACAGCAGCAGCAGCAGCAGCAGCAGGAGGAGCAGATGCGAATCACTTGGAGAACAAATGCTGCTACAACTCCCAGGCAACTCCTTCTGATCAAGTGGGCCCCAAGGAGTCGTAAACATGGAGCAGGACACCAAACGTGTCCACACACACTCATGAACACACATGGACAGCACACGGACACTGTCGCTGTGTACGTGAGGTGTCGCCCATTTTTGAGTTCAAGCCAAAAGGAACAACTTTTTTTGCTTGTTTTCACGCAGCATAATTTTTGCGGTGTTTGCCACCGCAGCAGCGCAACGTTGGGCTGTGGCATGTGCGAAATGTAACACTTGTTGGGCTCAGGAGACGGCAGGGGGGTGCTGAGCTGTCTGCAGGATAAAACGCTCTCCGAGGACACTGCCCGGATAAAGCCACTCCGCAGTAACAATTCGTAGTGGTGAAGTGGAGGAATGAATCCTTCTATGAGTGCACTCATTTGAGGACTAGGCATTCAGCTAACCAGCCGAGCAAAGACTGGCACAGGAGTACCCTTAATGTGGCCACAAGGCATTCCGCTGCAAGAGAAAAAACATAGACAAATATTTGCACGTGTACTTGGATATTGGAAAATCAGCCAAAGCCGCATTCAGAATGATTGCCTCATGGGTTTGGTCGCAACAATTTGCATATGCTCAGACACACACACAATGGCACACACACACACACACACACACACACACTGGACTGCTGGCATTCATCCATTCAGGCCATTCATTCGGGCATTTGCAGATTAGTGTCACGGCAAGGGGCCACAGAATCCGAAATCCTTTTGCGATGGTCCTGCATTCGCACGTGTCTTGGACATAAAATTGAAGCGTTCTCTCTACCAAAAACGATATGCGTACCTTTTGGGCGGGGAGGAGGGGCTAAGGAGTCTCCCATATTGGGGTCTGGCTTCTGGGCTTCTGGCCTTCTGTGGGTTTCTGTGTTCTGCTCGGCTGTTAGCTGATTCAGCAGAAGGCAGCGACAGTCATTTGCAGCAATTGCACACTGTATCTTACGGATGCGAATGTATCTTTTGTCCCAAGTAATTGTTATGAACTTCCATTCCGTAACAGCCGAATGTGTGTGCGTGCCGAGACTGCTGAGAGGTGGAACCAGGCAGCAACCAGGCAGCAACCAGGCTGGCCTTTCAGCAAATTGCTTTGATAATTGTTAACATCTCATGCGCGGCACCTAAGCTAACCTACCACCACCCACCCATCCACCCTGACTGCCAGCCAGCCAGCCAGCCAGCCAGCCAGGAAGGGTCTATGTCCATGCAACAATTCTCTCCAGTTGGGTCTGAGCCTGGGCCTGGGCCTGGGCCTGGGCGTGGCACTTAACACGGTAACTTGTTATTTTGTGGTTGACTAATTGCGTGTGTGGGCCGCACCGAGCAACGCACCAAAGGAATTCAAACCGAAATCAGAATCGGGTTGTGGGTGGTGGACTTGCAACATGGCAACATGAGCATCAGGATCAGGCAGCGGCAAAACAGTCATGGTCATGTGGCCCAACTCCAGCTACAAATCCAAACAGGAGCCACTTGCTCCACAGCAGCAGCAGCAGTCCCGGACACGAGATTTATTCTGCCAGTGATATGCCCAAACAGGAGGAGAGTCCAGCACACACAGTGCCACTGCCACTGCCACTGGTAGATCCCCCATCATGTGGCACCGAGTCATAATCCGAGCTACACAACAAGATACAAAGATAGTCAGGGATGCCACATTAATTTGGTGTTGCCCTTGTGGGGATCCCTTTTCTAGGGTTTCTCAGAAATGGAGCGAGAAAGACTTGCCCGTCGCTGGCAACCCTCGACTTTGCTGCAGACAATTTCTCTCAGTGCTAGCCCGAAAATGCAATGCGCTTTTCAAAAACCGAGAACTAAATCAACGGCATGCGCCCAACCCTCCCCCTGCAAGCTCATATTTCGGAGCATGGAGTGTGGGGGTTTTTCTGCCACTTCCTGCCCGGTGCCATGCCAGCCCCAGCCCGTGCCCGCGCCCGGTGTGCAGACAGTGCGTATGCGTGATGCCCGGACTCTCGTCCACCCAGGCTCTAAAATATACTTTGCATGTGCCTGGGTTATGGCTTTTGCGGTTGCATTTTGCAATTTTGCAAATGATAAAGTGATCCAAGCGAAGGCTACAAACCCCGCCACACTCTATCCCCTCCCCCTCCCCCTCACCCTCACCCTCCCCTGTTGCAGTGGGTGTCAGCGGCAATGGTTCAAGTGGTCACAGCATGACCACCTCCCAAAGATGAATGAGCCATTGGCCACAATGCTGGATGGAATGGAAACTGTTGCTACACGACGACGACTACGACGACTGCAGTTGAAGTTGGCTATTGGTGGCTGCTAGGGGGGTTGGCTGCCTGGGGGAGGGGGGTGTGCAGCGTGTAGAAGGCCAAGGCATGTTTCCGTTGGGTTGATGCTGCTGCTGCTGATGCTTGTGCTGGGGCACAAACACCGCACATAAAACAATCAGGCGGCGACCACAGGCTGACACGAAACGCCGGAAGAAGCAGCAAAATGAAGTCACAGACAGAGGCACAGGGGGAGGCAGCGGCCGAGGCAGGAACCCAGCCAGAGAATGGTTCCAGCAGGACCTGGCAACTGCAACTGCAACTGGGAACTGGGAACTGGGGGGGCAAAAGGCATGGGACACAATTCATACATGAATGCCTTCATTTGTGCATGGGGGAGGCAGAAGTTGGGGCCGAGTGGTGGTGGCAAAAGTGTAACCAGCGTGGCAGGGTGCAATCTAATCAGTTTATTTGCCTTTGGGGGAAAGTAATTGGAAGTTGTTGCACTCAATTACAGTTAATGTGCGTTTCAATGCAGCAACCGAACGGATCTCAGAGTACACTCTTTGCGGCTTTCAACGACTACACAGTTTTAGCTTTACTCAAACGAAGATGATTACAAAAAAAAAAACAGATTATGCATAATATGGTAGTATCAATGCTTCAGGACACAGATTCACGGATACAGCTATGTCGTCAGCGCCTACAACTTGCTCTTGATGGTGCGCAGAATGGGGAACTTGTCGTGGCCGGTGCAACCGCCGCGGAAATCGTCGTAGCTCAGATCGACCAATGCAACGCCGCCGAGTCCCTCGCGTTTCACATACTCGGCCTTGATGCCGGCCGTGTCCGGATCCTCGTAGCCCACCCACACACCATTCTCGCCGGAATCGTCGGCCGAGCGGTAGGCATAGCTGCCGAAACGCTTTGTGGGATCGCCCACCTTGCGCAGTGGCCCGTCGGCGCCCTTCAGATGCTGATTGGCTGGATTGGGCAGCTTGGCGCACACCTCGGGCCAGCTAAGGAGTCCCTCGACTTGGGTCTGGAGTCCGGCCGGTGCAACGCCATCGGTCTCGGCCACTGGTGGCAGGCCGGTGAGGCCCGAGTCCTTGGTCAGCTTCCAGGCACGGCCGTAGGCGGCGACGACAACGTTGATCTTGGAGGCTGGGGCGCGATTGTTCACCCAGTACTTGACCTGGTAGTTGACATTCAGCTCGGGGTTGCGCTCGTTAGCCTCGTAGATGGGGGCGGGGAAGTCGGCCACCTCCTTGTTGCGTTCGGGTGTCTGGAAGTCGTAGGCGTGCACATTCACGTAGTCCAA
Source organism: Drosophila subobscura (assembly GCF_008121235.1). NCBI lineage: Eukaryota > Metazoa > Arthropoda > Insecta > Diptera > Drosophilidae > Drosophila > Drosophila subobscura. The sequence continues at coordinate 14,845,297 of NC_048530.1, read as the reverse complement.
ATTGTTAATCACAGCTGGCACATCAAAGAAAACTGCCGACAAGAAAAAAACATTTGTAAGTCGATTATCGTTTGTGTATCGATTGATGGATGCGAGACTTACGCGAGGAGTTGACATTGGGCAGGACACTGAGACCCAGGAGATAGCCGTCGGGACGGAAGGCGTTCTTTAGCTCACGCACCAGGGCGGTGAACTCCTCCTTGTGCTCCTCGGACTTCTCATCGACAATGTGGTCACCGCTGAAGATCTTCTTGAAACCCTTCCAGAACTTGCCAATGCTGCCGTGCACCTTCTTGGGCTTGTTCTTGGGGAACTGCCAGGCGAGATCGAGGCCATCGAAGCCGTATGTCTTCACCAGCGAGTGGGCGCTGTTGATGAACGGAATGCGGGCATTGCTGCTCTCCAACAGAGTCAAATACTTGTTGTTCTCCGGATCCACAATGTCCTTGTCGCCGCCCACACTCAGGAGCACCTTCAGGGCGGGGTACTTTCGCTTCAGGCTCGTCACCTGGCGGAACAGGCTGCTGCCCAGGTCCAGGTCAAGCTTCTCGTTGGTGCTCACCAGCTTGTTGCTGGTGGGATTGATGCCAGCATAACCGTAGATCAAATGGCTGCAGTACTGCAGAGCAGGTTCCAGATCGTTGAGGGTGAGCTTCGAGAGACCTACACAGACAGAGCAACAGGAGGGCAGGGGCATGAGTGAGGGAATAACTGTTTGTGTGTGGCCAGGGGCCCAACCCAAAAATAAACCACGTTTACATAATCAATTAACGCATCTCGAGGTGCCAGTTCCAGTGCCAGTGCCAGTGCCAGAGTCGAAGCCTCCCGTGACTCATTGGCGACATCGGCGACATCTGATTCCAATTTGCAATTAGCCAAAACTCAACGCTCGTGTGGGTTTTTACCGGCGGCTCGAGTGGGTCGTCGATGCAATTTACTTAAATTACTTACAAAACTTCGCCCCACCACTGCCAATTAACGGGCTGTGAGAAGTGGCCACTTTTCTGCTTTTAGCATGCGGCTATGAAAAGTGAAAATCATCTAATGGAATATTGTATCGCTCTCTGAGACCAGACCCCACCGATAACCTTCTAATCAGGCCAAACCAAAGTTCCCCTCGAACTGGACTTACCCTCGCGCACAAAGCTGGAGCCGTCGTAGTAGCAGAGCAGATGCTGGGTGCCGGCAGCGGCGCTGATCTGGCCGATGGCCAGAGAGCCCACGAGCAGGGAGAGCAGGGCGTAGAGCTTCATGTCCAGCTGTAAATAGAGGCAAAGTAAAGAGAGCGGAACAACAGATTAGCGATAAGCAGCTAGAAGGGAAAGCTACCGGCTCTAACGGTAAGGGTATAGAAATTTCTGGATCGAACTAGACTACAAAACGATAATGAATATTTCTTCGAATCAACAATTCAACGAAATGGAAGTTCATGAACATTTTTAATAGCAAACTCTACTTTAGGCAGAAGTTAAAGCTACATTGATGATTCGTAGAAATATTATAAACAAAGATATTTGAGCTCTCAAGTCCAGAGGAGTATTTTGCTAATGAACTTTAAAGGCTTAGGATATCTGAGATTCACAATAAGCAGCACACATTATGACACACTGAGAAACCAAAAACAAACAAAACACAAAAAAAACAAATGGCAAATAAAATTATAGCTCTAAAATATACACAATATGAATTATTCAAATGGCTTCGACTGACTTGTGATCGCGTTAAACGTAAAACTGGAACTGTCCGACAGTCGAGGTAAACCGAACTTTAAGTGTCGAGAATACGAATACTGGAACCAGATGAAAACTAAAACTAAGGTGAAGACAAAAGCAGAGCGAAGCTTCAAACCAGAGATGATTGCGTGAGTGCGTGTATCGTATGTATGGCTGTCTTGCAAGATTAGCGCACAACATCAAGCACACAAGGACGTGAGCCTCGTGAGTGCCGTGAGCTTTTGCCCACCTCTGTTATTAGAAGAGCGACAGAGATGGGAAGAGACAAACAGTCATATCAGCAGCGACTGCGTAGCGACAGCGCAACGCGAGACGAACGAGAATGTAACGCGGCTTGAAAACCGAATGCGGAGTGAGAGAGCGGAGTGGAAGAGTACTGAGAGGAGTGAAACGAGAGGCGGTTGAGTGGATAATGTTAACGATAAGATATTACATGCATCGATGATCAGCTCAAGTCTCCAATCGAACCTCGCTAAGCCGCACTTTTGTTTTTCGCTTTTTTTTTTGCATTCGACAAACTGTTTATTTGATCTGCTCTTGTTGGATTATTTTCGTATGCGGCTCGTCTCGTACGCTGCTGCTGATGATGAGAGAGCAAGCAAGCGATCGTTCGAACGACGGGGCGGGGGTGGGGTGAGTGAGTGAAGTGCGATGAAGTGTTTGTCATTGTTGTAATGTGCTGCTGTTGTTTTTGTTTTTTTTTGCTTGGTTCCTTTTCGAGCCTGTTTCATTCGCCTACCGCTGAGTGCCGCTCGCCTCGCTTGTGATGTCATCATTACTGGGAATCGGTCGAGCAATTATACAATCAGGCCAGGCACCGCGCTGCGAGCATTATTATCGTCTGTGTTCGCTTGTGTCCGCCTGTTCATATATCCCCATTAAAGTGACAGTGCGGCGGCATCACATCACATCCCATCACAGTGTTTACTCATCTTGTTTTTCTTGCGTCGAGGATAAATCTGAAATAAAATAAAAATATCATCATGCATATAAATCGCAAATCGACAAAGTAAACCCCAACCCAAAACCCAAAGCCAAACCCAAACCAAATTTATGTGTGTGATTTTTGTTTCCATGATTTCCAGTGCTAGAGATCTGAAGCTGGAGTTGTGGTCTGGCTGTGGCCTTTGCTCCATTAATTTGTGTTAAAATTGATTTTAATAAATAAACACTTTGAATCGTTCAGCGTTTGCCTTCGTTTTCGTTTTCATTTTCATTTTCAATTCTCAAATGTTGACACGGGACAAATAGCGGCCAAAGAGAGGCGGCAGCTTCGGAATCGGAATCGGCGTTTGTCATGAAATCGCCAATCGGGCGACTTTATCAATTTATGTCAGCCGGAGAGGTCAAATATAGACCCAAATGAATGCTCTGTGTATGCTGTCCGGAGTGGCTTTGTTTTTTTGCTTTTTCCCCCCGTCCCCCTCAACCATATTTAGTTTTAATTTGCTGGCGCGGCACTGCTTGCCAGCCCTGCCCGGCCTTTACCCATTTGACAGCGACGTGACTGCGACTTATCTGCGGCTTGCGATTGAGGGATTTGGTTGGGGATTTTCGTTGGGTTGGTCGCTGGGTTGGGCCAGAAACCCCTCACCACCCGTCTCCCACTCATTCTCTCTCTCCCTGACTGAACGTCCTTTCCTCCACTCCGTTGGTGAGTGGCGGAAGGCTTAGGCTCAGGCTCAGGCTTTTGGTACAGGCTCAGTTTCAGGCTTATGGCCAAATGCTCTTGTCCATCGATACATTGAATGGTTTTAATGAACTCCCTTTTGATACTTGATCGTGGTTAAATCGCTGACAAAAATTCCTCAGTCAAAGTAATTCCATCTTTTCACTCTCATTTGCTGGGGCCAAGGGGGAAATATGAATATTATTTTCCATGCATATGAATATTTAATTGCCTCGCTTTTATTTGCAGCTCCAAAAGTATGCAGCACTTTGTGCCCCGCATTTTTGTGCACTTTAAAAATGTAAACCAAACCGAACCGAAGCACTGAACAAAGCTTTGTTCTTTGCTGCCTTTGCAAAGGCACAAAAATAACATTTGCTAGGGCAGACCGAATAGGGTATACCCTGCGGCATGAGGAACACAATATTCACATTCAAAATATCAAATTTTCAATAAGCAATAAGCAAATTCAAAAAGTGTTTACGAGAGGTACGATTGTGAGCAGATAATGCGCAGATACATGTTTAGCAGACATTAAGCACATATTCCAAAGTGAAATTCCGTTTGAAATTTTTTACAATTTTCAACCAAAAACAAATAATCTGTTCGTTGGCAAAAATGCCAGCAATGTGAGTGGATTCACCCAGCAGTTATTCCCTGTATATATTTGCAATTGTAATTAAAACCGCGTTAATCAAGTGAATGCATACACATACATACACTTATACATATGGAAATACACAAGCACATTTGTGTGTCAAAGTGCGTGGGTGTGGGCAGGTCAAACAAATAATAATTAAGTTACAAAGTGAAAAAAACACACTCAAAATACATGGCGCAAAAAAAAGAAGGAAGAGCAGAACAAAAATTGTCGAATGAGGTGACAATGACAAATGATTTAACAATCTTTAGAGGGCATAATACATGTATGAATGTACATACATATGTACATACACAAATACATATGTACATACATACATACATATGTATTTAATTGGTTGCAATGTATAGGGGTGTATTGTTGAATTGTATTTATTTGTGTTATTAAATGTGTAATCAGTGAGAAGTAAACAATTATAAATGTTGATTTCATGGGCTCTCGATTCGATTTTCACTTTGATTCACGCGCCCTCTCTTTCTCCCTTTCTTTCTGCCTCTCCCTCTCACTCTCTCTTTTACTGATTGCAGTTCCCCCTACCCCACTCTGCGGGCTGCTGTGTAATTTAAACCAATTAAACACTCACCGAATAAACAAGCAAAAACACCAGCAACACCCTCTGCCCCGTGTCTTGCCAACATGTTAAGTATGATTTACAAAATGGCTGCAATACCCATCATCACACATATGTATAGTCGTACACCCACAAAAAACACACATTCATATATTAATGCACAAAAATGGAAAATGTAGTAGCGGTAATCAATGGTGGGCACTGTTTACGAAAAACTGAAACGGAAATGAGCATCAAAAGGCCACAAAGGCATATTGGAAAACGGCAACATGAAACGTGCAACTTTGCAACTGAATGCTGAGCGATGCGATCGCATGCCTCAAAGGGATTACAGATTGTCGTTGCCATGGCAAAATAGTTGCCACAATAATGCCACAACCAATTTATATGGAAAGTATTAAAAAAATGCTTATAAACTTGGCACAATTCATTTTCAAAAAATTTATAATTTTATTTTTGGAAAATGTTTTGAAATATATTAACATATTGTTGGGCTTTCAAAGATTAGCCAAGGATCAAAAATGAATGCCAGACGACTATTTGCTGACCATTAAATTGCGTTTACTCTCCCGCCTCCCGTGCAGGCCCAGTACAAAAAAGTTACAATTATTGTGCGCTGGAATTTTGTATCTTTGCCATAAATCGATTAATTAATGTTCCCCCCCATTGTGTTTCCCCATTTTCCGTGGCTCTAATTAAATGTGCAGCAGCATATTTGAAATGTCTGGCATTCGTGGCATTGAAATTAATCGTTTCGTGCTCTATTTTTTTATGCTCTCCATTTTTTATGCATTTTTTTCTGCCATAATTCGGTAGCCGCAAAGGCTCCAAGCTCTATACAATTCCTTTGGGTGGGTGAAAGTGAGAGGAGGGGAGGGAAATGCCAACAAAAGTCGACAGGAATATCGACTTGAAGTTACAGTTGCTGTTGCTGTTGCTCTGTCATAAATCCAACGACAAAATAAAAATTGCATAAGGAATAAGAATGCAGCAAAACGAAGAAAAAAAGGGGAAAAGTCGCAAAAAAAAATGGAAATAAAATTACGTGAAACAGACGCAGACGACGCTGGCGACAGCAGTCGGATAAATATATGTACAAACATACAAACAAATGTACAAATGTATGTATGAATGTATGTATATCCGTACAAACACTCGAGTGGGAGTGCAGGCGGGTGTGCGGGGTTGCTGTGTATATTTATTTTGCATGTCGCCTAACTTATATTTGTTTGTTTCTTTTTTCTTGTTTCTTTTCGTTTCTTTTCATGACTTTTGTGCATTCTACTCGTTGTTTTTTTCGTGACGTTTCGGGATCATTGCATGGCTGAAAAGCCAGTGAGTGGGTTGCAAAAGTTGCGCCTGGCACAAAGTCAATGATGCACAAAACTAGGCGAGGAGGCAGGCAGCAGCAACAGCAGCAGCAGCAACAATGAAACAACAGCGCCAGAAATGCCGAAAAATAACGAAACTCAAAGCCTCTACCAAAGCGAAGATGCATCGAAGGAGCTACTCTCGGGCTTGGGCGTAGAGCACAGAGCCATGTGTGAGCCGTCAGGCCTCTGCATCCTGCTCTGAGGAACGTTCTGGGCACGTGCACATTGCGCATACGCCTCATCGCACAACGGCGCTGGGCTGGCTGGAAATTGCTGGAGTGAAGGTGGAGCTGGCTCTGTCTTAAACAAGTATATGCTCGCATGTATTGTACATAAATAACTGAGAAATATTGTTTAATATAGCGCCCAGCGAGTGGGAGTGGGAGCCCTTGTGGATTCATTGGAGATTGTCAATTGATCATTGGGCTCGGGGCGGGGGACATTAAATTGGCTGGGGAATCGTGATCCGTGGCATGCTTCGCTGAATGTCAAGGGCTGGCCTGGACTGTGCCTGCCACATGCCCTCCCCATGGGATTTTGATCGATGACTTGGTCTAAACTGATTGACTGACTGGCTCGCACAGCGATTGACTCGGCTGCTAGCTGACAAAGTGACTGAGTGACTAACTCACGAACTGACTGACAGAGTGACAGAGTGACTGTCCGACTGATTGCATGATTGAGTGAGTCACTGACTGACTGGCTGACTGAAAGACCAGCCACGAGCAGACCTAACAAATGATGTTGCTGGCCGCTGGCAAGACAAAGGACTTTGCCAGCGTATCTCTCACTGGCCACTGTCTTGGATCCTGGGCCGCCTGTCCTGTCACGACTTGGTCTTGGACTTTGAATTATGGTAAGAGCGAGAAAAGTTTTTGGCCTAGCAGCAGGACAGGGGGACGCCACGCACAGATAAGCAGCGTTGTCGAAAGTTTTGATTGAAATTAATAATTTCCAATTGGTATTTTAGGCGGCACTTTCTACCCAGCCACCCAGCCGCCCCGCAGCCCCAGCCGCCCATCCTGCGGGCGCCCTTTGAGGGCCAGAAGTTTTCAATTTGCGTAGTGGCACAGTGGGCCATTCAGGTGTTGTTGCTGGCAAACCATTCTCAAGTCATTGCTGTGGCCCATTGCGTGCACCACTGTGCCAAGTACTTGCCCCATTTGCATTGCCATTTCCTTGTCGCCATCGCCGTAGCTGTCTCCTTTTCCGACTGCTCCGACTATCCAAAACTAAAGTCTAAATATCCTGGCACGCCTGAACTGCTTCCTCTTTGCTGCTGCTGCTGCTGCCGCTTTGTCTGGAGTTGCAGGCAGGGCTAAAAGTTTCCATTGGTTTGTGCCCAGCTCCTCATCAACACGGTGAGCGGGAGGGGAGGGGAGGGGAGGATACTTTCAGCCGGATATCGAGTCAGCCATTCCCGCAGTTGTTGCTGTTGTTTATCGTGACATATTTGTGGCACCCAATGGAAGGAGGAGCAGGAGCAGCAGCTGGAGGAGCCGAGTATGCAGGCGGAAGTATGCTTTTCTTTGGCTTGTTTCCTGTTGGTAAGAACTGCGTCCCGTCTGCCCATCCTCCCAGCTCATGTTTACTCCTGCAGTTCCACACAAACATCTCCATCTGCAGCTCGATTTCATTTGGATGCTGCTGCTGCTGCTGGGGCAGGGTTTTGGCTTTGGCATGGGCTTGGGCTTGGGTTTTGCGTTTGCGTTTGCATTGAAAATTTCCAATCAAATTCAGTCAGCGTGAAACCAGAAATGTTGCCCCAACAGCTCCACTTCCTGCAGCAGCACAACTTTCCTTGCCATTCGACAGCAAACGGCCAAACACTTCAAAAAATGGCGCACTGCATAAATTTCCATTTGCATTTTGCATTCCCCCGAAAATCGCAACATTTTTTCTCTTGGCCAGCGACAGCCAAGGGCCGAGGCGAGCTACCAATTAAAAAGTGATAATCATATAACCATGGCCAAGGGGGAGGCGGCACACGATCTCGGCAGGGGTCAATGTCTGTCTGAGTTTTCTGGGGGCCAGTGCCGGTTGAGGCCTTCTGTTTTTGGTGTTTGCTTTGGCAATTTGCAGCTGCCACCCACAACGAGCCACAGACAGACACAGGCCACAGAGCCACACACAGAGGCAGAGACAGGCACTCTCACACACAGATACAGTTGCACAGCTACAGACAGGTGCATTTGTGGTTGCACGCAAATTGGTGCAAGTTGCCAATTGCCGATTATCCCAGGCAGTCAGGCAACGGGCAGCGTGCAACTGGCAACTGGTAACTGACTTCTCTCTCTCTCTGCCCCACTGCTGCTGCCGCATTCTTGGCTGCGTGCATGCTCTAGAATTTTTAGTGCTTCTCAAACGCTGCCCCAAAAGGGAGCAGGAGCAACAGCCAGCCCGCACACATCCCTTATTAGCCGGATGCGATTCGATTGATTTCCCGTCTTAAGATTTCATCACCCCCCTCCCAGCTCATTTGCCTATCAATGGGCCAGCATTCTTCTCGCATGGGGTAGAAGTTTCTCTTGAGATTACAGTTTATTCTTGTATTTCTTAGAGCAACAACCAAGAGCGAGGCATACAGGAAACCAAAGAAACTAAACAGCTACAAATGGAAGACCTGAAACATGTTTAGGAGTATCTGTATCTGTATCTGTGTACGAGTATCTGTGCATCTGTTAATAAGTGGAAATTATGTTAGCAATGGGCAGGCGAACGAGGCCCATGAAACTAATGAATATTTTGTCATCAATGAATATCGAGGCCTCGCAATTGGCCAGCACCAGATCGCGTGCGAGCGTCTCCTTGACGAGTTGTCCGCTGAGTGAACGCAGCAGGGTGCCATTCAAAGGTTCAATCTCAAACAGAATGTGTTCACGTTCAACCAAATTTGGATGATCGTTCAGGAAGATCTCCACTCCAGCCCCCTCCGGAACGGCTGCAAGCACCACAAAGAGGTCCCCCTTGAGGTGACTCCCCTGCAGCGATGGAAGACGGTGCACCTGAGTGCGCTGTACACAATGGATGATAATTAAGATGAATATACATATGTATGTAATTATTGCATACCATTTTGATTGATTTTCAAGTAATTTTTTGTTTTAGTTACTTCTAGAGAAAACAGACTAGAAGTGACACCTTTAAGAGTTGTTTGAAAGGGATTTCTGGGTTGGGTTTATTTCAAAATACAATTTAGTAGTTGTATCACTTCATACAGGTGGAACTTCCAGCTAAAAAAGCATTGCAAATAGACGACACAGTTCCAGCGCTGATTTGAATGCTGCTTTAATGCAGGCACCGACACGCAGCCACTCGCATGTTTTTGTTGCGTTTGTTCTTTCGCATTTCTTTCCTTCTCTTTCGCATTTGTGCAGAGGATCGAATGTTCTCCATGCATTAACCTATCGGTGCGTGGAGGGGGAGGAGGAGGAGGAGGAGCAAGCGAGAGAGCACGCAGACACAAGGCCGAAAATGCTGCCGGCTGCTCTGCCGCTGCCGAAGCCACACGAAGCTTTCACGCTGTGCGTCTATGCCGACTGCGCTGCCTCTGCTCCAAAGTATCGATCATTGGAGAGAGGCTGCTTTGGGTGGTGGGATACGCACCAGTCACAAAAAAAAGAACCAAACCAAAAATAACTCCCGGCAAATGGGCCAAAAGAAACTTGAGCAATGACCATTCATTTTGTTGCACTTGCCACTCCCCCCGTATCCCTCTGCCGACCCATCTAAAGATGCATTGCAATTGTTTCTCTATTCTTGTCTTGCTCCACGCGTCGCTCTTCTCTCTCTTATTTTTTCTTTGGCTTCGCTGCACTGGCAAACGATTTCTCTTCTGCTGGTACGTTGGCTGGGCTGGGCTGGGCTGGGCTGGGCCATTACTTTTGCCTTAACTTGCACTTAGCCGCTGACAAAGCAGCTGCACTGTTGAGGCAGCGCTCTGGCAGGGGGTACGAGCGGGGGGTGAACGTGCATCATTACTCTTGGCAAGGCGCAGTGGAGCGCATGAGTTGACAACTCCACTGGTATTGGCCGCCATTCCGTGTCGCATCCTGTCCAAAAGCGAGATAGGACAAATATTGCACATGTCATTCGACGTGACCCCATAGCCAGACCCTCAGTGCTGCCAACATTGTTCAAAATAATATTTCGAGACCCCACAAAAGGATATACTCTCCTGCCAATGGCTCATATTTCATGCTAGATTTGTCTCCTACTCCTTTTGGCTATCCATGTCTTGCTCTCGTTCAGCCTATTTGAAGCTAGATTTTCGGATAGCTTTTCTGATTGCCTCTTTGGCCACACTGACATCTCCCGGAGCATTTTTAGGGGCCATGACTTATTCATGTCAACCGCTGACAAACGGCGGACAACTGCAGCTGAAAGCCAAAGGCTGCAAACGGCATCGAAATCGAAATCGAAGATGGAGTTGGAGTTGGAGCTGAAGCTGATGCCAAAGACTGAGCCTTCAATCAGCAGCTGGCAGGCAGAAGGAGCAGCAGAAGGAAGCAGCAGCCATCCCATGCACATGTCGTGGTGCCAGGAATCACTTTTCCATACTAATGAACTGTCACACGCACAAGAGAGGTGGGCCATCGCTCTCTCTCTCCCTCTCGATATCGTTATATCTGGCACTCTGGAGCTCCGTCGCTCTCTCTTTCTCGTCTGAAGTGCTCATATATCTTTCAGGCAGTGCCTGGGGTGGGGATGGGGAGGCGCTTAAATTACACTAAATCACAGCCAAACAAATTGAATTTTAAGTTGGCCATAGAAAAACCGCAATGCAGCCGCCTGCTGGATGGAAATCACTTGAAAAGGCCACAAGGGGAGGTGGGAGCAGTCAGCAGAGGTCCTTGCCAAAATGACGAAGCATCCAGCAGCAGTAGCAGCAGCATCATCCAGCAGGACTCTCGGCCCTCCTTCAGGTGTCTTTCATCTTCATCTTATTGTATTTTTGAGGCAACCCAAACCCAAACCCAAGCCCAGGCCAACCATCCCTCTTGCCTCCTGCCTTCTGCCCAGCCACCCGCAACAGACATTAGGCTGACAAACAATGCGGCCATCCTGCTGCTGCTCCTCCTTTTTGGCCGTGTTTGGCCAGATTGATGTCAGGCGGCAGCCAACACTTGAAATTGCACTCGGTGGCCAGCATCGGAATGCAGGAGGAGGATCGGTAGCAGGAGCAGAAGCAGAAGCACTGCCAGAGGTACAGTGGAGCAGTAGATGGCGCAGATGCAGCACAAGAAGCCAGAGCAATGGCAAAAGCAGAGCACTTGGGTATGCAAAAAAGCGTAAAAGTAAGGATTCAGCAGCAGCAGCAGCAGCAGCCCTCGAGCAAGCAGCCAGCAAACGGAAACGGAAACGGAAACGGCAGCGGAAGAGGCACTAACACAGTAATAGTCACAGGCACAGCCTCGACACACTGTGACTAAGTGAAATTATAAAACAAATTATGCAATTCTTCGGCGACTAGCAGCCATTAGAGGACCCACGATTCTAGGACTCACTTCAGAGGATCTGCAAAAATTGTGAAATTGAATTTCAATTCCGAAGCTGCCTCGTTTTTTGTGACTATTTAGAGGCATTCCATCATGCCCTGGGCGATCCCTCTTTGACACTCTTTACTTATGCCCCATGCCTCATCCTCGTCTCTGCTTTTGGCCACTACTCCACTCTACACTCTCCACTCTCCACTCTCCACTCTCCACTCTCTCCTTTCTGCTTTTGGCGGCGTTGACTAACGAACACTATCAGTTAAATCTTGAAATTGCACTTGGCAAGCGTTCAACATGCCGCACCTTCTTTGGTGGCGCCACTCCTGGCCCGCATCAGCATGTCCTGCTGCTCCTGCTCCTGCTCACCGCATTGGCATGGTTGACATGCAAACATGCAGCCAAGGGCCAGCCAGGACCAGCAGCAGCAGCAGCAGCAGCAGGACGACACCACTTAGCAAGGCTGTCCCCCAGGTGGAGGGCTCAGCTCCAGTGGATTCTGCTCCGAGTTGGAGTAAGCTGAAGAGTGCTGGCACTGTGGCTGGTGGCTGGTGGCTGGTGGCTTGCAGGGGGGGGATGGAGGGCATTCCAAATTGCTTCGCATTACACGCCGTTCAGGGCGCGAAGGATGTTCCCGTCACTGCTCTGCTCGGCTGCAAATCTTTTGTGCCATGTCTTGGCGTCTTTTTGCGCAATTTTCATTTCATTTTTTTTGTGGGTCTCGTTTTTTTAACTGCTCGCCGCAGATGCTATCAATATTTATCTTCCTCTGCCCCCGGCCCCTGTGCTCCTTGGTGCTGCAAGCAAAGGACAGGAGCCCCGGTCCTGCCACCGCCACGCTTCTTACCCACTCTGTTGTTCCTTCCTGCCTTTCTGTCTGTCTGTCTGTCTGTCTGTCTGTTTTTTGCAACAATATTTTTCCCTGAGATTTCATATCATTTATCAGGCTCGACGACAAATTTGTCATTCTGAATCTGTCAATTTCTGCTTTATTAATATTATACGAGGGCCAACAACCAGGCCAGGCCAGGCCAGGCCAGGCCCAGCGACCCTTCTTCCTGCTTGGTCTCCTTCCTTGGAGGGAGGCCACTCCTTGTCTCTGGTTGGAATTTTCACTTACAGAGATTTGATGAGCCCGCCCGCCGCCAGAACCACAAAACGCCTTCAACTTGGACTGCCACCCAAGCCTGCCGCACCACACACAGCACACAGCACCCAGCACACACATGCCACATGCCACATGCTGTCGTGGGCGTGGCTGTCAGTTGACTTGCTGCTGACAGTTGTCTGTGCCGCTCTGTGCCCGAGAGTCACCTGTGTGGCGGTGAAGAAGAATTGTTGCCCCATTTCGATGGGCGTAGAGTATAGCAGATGGATGGATGGATGGATGAAGAGGCGGCTCGATTTATTGTCACCCCCTTGCAAATGTGCGCATAATTCAGCAGATGAGTTTTTAGTTGACAGCTGGAGCCGTTAATGAAGGGGGCGTGGCCCGGCGGAGGGGAGTCGCAGGCGAAACCAAACTTCAGGCCAGGCTTAATTGAGTTGGTACAGTGAGCTGTGGATATGAGTGATGAATAATAAATAAATAAATATAAATCATTTGTATATTTTACATATGTCTTATAGATATTTTCCGCATTTGTTTTTAGTTTATTAATTAATTTTTAAGGCTCCAAATAATTACTTATTTTAATTGATTTCCATAGGACCCACTTTGAAGCTAAGTTTGTTGCCCTGCCCTGACGAAAATGCTTGCTTGGTGTTGCAGTGATAGTTACCAATTGATGGGGGCTATGTCTATCCTTTTAAGGCAATAAATACTGTAGCAAAGCCGAGCAGCCACCATAATTTATGTAAATTGCCAAACGATTTCTAATCAAATCGAGCAAAGTGCTGTGAGAAATCTAATGCCATAAACAGACTTTTTGGCACGACATAATTTTGCACCGCCCCTCCGAAACACCCCCGCCCAGCTATATGCTTCCACCCCACCCTAAAAGGGATGTGTTTTCACCTGTTTGAGAAAAAATTGCAAACGTTTACGCCAGTGAATTTTATTGATGGCATAAATAACGAAATAAAAGGGACACCGCAAACAGACACACACACACACCCACACAGCTAATGGCAGGTAGGGAAAAGAGTGGTGAGGGGTGAGGGGTAAGGGGTAAGCGCCGGAGTACATATGTTGGACTACGAAAGGACTTGGGGATGCCATCAACCCTATGGCCTACCACTCTCTGATTATGCCCAGCTGCCGGACAGGACATTGGCTAATCCGCTTCTTGTTGTTGTTGTTGCTCGGGCATTGTCCTTCGCATACCAATGCTGGCCTCCCCCCCTGAAATGTTGAAATGTTGTTAAATTGACATTTCCTCGAGGTCTTTTTGGGGCTACCTCCTCAACTTTTTCTAATAACATAAACATGCCACACACACAAACACACAACGAAAGAGACAGCGACACAGGGCAGATCGAGATGGAGATAGAGAACGCTTCGGTTTTGGCCACCAATAAACCAATCAAAGAATAATTCAATGAATTTTTATTGCCAAATTATGTTAAAAGTGATTTGAATGCGCCAAATGCGACGGGCCATTTATGGGGATTATGATGATGGCACCACAACGTAGGGGGCAACTCCATGATAGAGAAAGTTGCAGGAGAAAGAGCTGCTAAAAAGAGCCAAAGAATTGGCACAGAAATATGCCAGAACTTGGCAGACAACTGCGCCGAGTTCTTTGTTGAAGCTTTAAAGGGAGAAAGACATTGAAAATTTGATTTTCTTTCAACAAAATTAAACAGAATTTAAGACACTTGCGTAATATCCATTGGCACTATCACTGAATGTCCTGCAGAAGTATGTCTGTATGTTGTATATACCTTGTAGTACCTGAATATGTTGCTCGCAGTTTCTACATATATTCCTCTGCTGTTCGCACATCATTTAATATCCTTCACATCACACACGTTCTGCTGCAGCTTTCAGCCACAGCCACAGCCACTCGTATTCCCCCGTGCCATTTGGCGGCTGGCTGGCGAAACTTTGGATCTTCATTTCAGTGCAAAATGTTCTTTAGCCAATTAAATTTTTGAGTCTTTGCGACAGCTAAACCCCGCAACGCCCACCCCCCCGACGCTCCACTGAAAGTGTATCATCATTAACAAAAACTACAACAACAGGGCAGGGATAGGTTGAAATATTTTTGGTTTTTGGGCATAAAGTTTTTCTGATTGTTGTTCTTGGTTGTTCTGGCAACAACTTTTGCTGTTGACAGTCGCCAGGCAGGCTGGGAGCGCCTCTCGCCTGTCTCTGCCTCTGTCTCACCATCTGCCTCGCTCGCTCGCTTCTTTGCTTTGTGGGTGTGTGTTTTGTGTGCTTGTGTGTGTTTTTGCTTACATATTTTTCGTCAACTTGAGGGACAACAGCAACGGAGAGTAAGAAGCCTGTGCAAATTAATTTAAGCGCCGCATGCAACCAACTTGCACGCAAAGCAAAAGTCTGCTCTTCGCACCTTGTCACTGCAGGGGGGGCGTTGCCACCTGCCACCTGCCCACACTCCGCTTTCCACTTACTAAAGGGAAAACTCTGAGCTGTTCACGTGACACGAAAACTTTAGCTCTTTATCCACATACGAGTAAATTCAAGTCAAGGATACTCCCTGTCTCTATGGCAAAGGCAACATTGGACACTGCTGCCGTCAATTCAGTGCCAAAACTGTTACAAAATATTGCCAAAATGTAACCATAAGCCTTATGCCGTACTTGTGTGATTACGTCTACGCAGCGCTGCTCATTAGAATGCCACCAACTCTGCCAATCCCCCACACAGCCCGTCATCAGCCTGTCAATGATATATGTACAGTGGCTCCATCGCATAATCGGACAGCGGTTTCCTCTTTACGAATGTGCTCAAAAAGTATACAGAAATGCGTTAGACCAACCGTTTTTTCACTTTTTATACAACTTAATAGTATTACCCATCCAAATCATAAACAAAAAGTCATACTTTTTAGTGAGAACAGTTAGTTTTAATCGAAAAACCAAAAAAAGTCATGTTTTGAGACTCAACGCATAATCGGACAGGGCAAAAATGCCAAAGGAAAATCCCGTTTTTTTTCCAAAAATCTTTTCATAGTCCCGGTTTTTCTTATCGAATGTATGCCATGGATGCCTGGATATATACCAGACAAAACAAAAACATTTTGTATGCCCCCCCCTGGAGAGCAATCCTTTTTCGAAATTTCGCTTGCTATAGACATAGAACACGGAAGGAAAACTGCTCGGAAAACCGCCAAATGGATTGGAAAAGGCTAAACTATGGTTCACTAAATAAATATAAGGATCCATAATAAGTTTAGGCTGGTCAAAATTGTTCGGGAAGGCCACGGCTAACTTTTATATGAGCCAAAAAAGCATTCGATATTAAAAAAAATTAGTCAAAATAACTTTAAAAATTCATAAAAATTAGAACCTACTTCAAAATTGATCGGGAAAAGTGGTTTTCCCAAAGAGGGGGGTCTTATACATTGAAAAAGTACCATTTGTATGAGAGATTTCCCCGACCTAGTACATTTGTGGGCTCTAACATTGAAATAATTAAGTCGAGAACTTGTACTGAGAAAATTAATTTATCGAATAAGGCATTTTGATGCTATATCATAGTAAAATCAAACTTTTTTGGTAGCATTCATTCAATAATATCTTTTAATAATAAACACTATTAAACAAATTTGAATTTTAGAGGATATAGCATCAAAATGCCTTATTCGATAAATTAATTTTCTCAGTACAAGTTCTCGACTTAATTATTTCAATGTTAGAGCCCACAAATGTACTAGGTCGGGGAAATCTCTCATACAAATGGTACTTTTTCAATGTATAAGACCCCCCTCTTTGGGAAAACCACTTTTCCCGATCAATTTTGAAGTAGGTTCTAATTTTTATGAATTTTTAAAGTTATTTTGACTAATTTTTTTTAATATCGAATGCTTTTTTGGCTCATATAAAAGTTAGCCGTGGCCTTCCCGAACAATTTTGACCAGCCTAAACTTATTATGGATCCTTATATTTATTTAGTGAACCATAGTTTAGCCTTTTCCAATCCATTTGGCGGTTTTCCGAGCAGTTTTCCTTCCGTGTTCTATGTCTATAGCAAGCGAAATTTCGAAAAAGGATTGCTCTCCAGGGGGGGGCATACAAAATGTTTTTGTTTTGTCTGGTATATATCCAGGCATCCATGGCATACATTCGATAAGAAAAACCGGGACTATGAAAAGATTTTTGGAAAAAAAACGGGATTTTCCTTTGGCATTTTTGCCCTGTCCGATTATGCGTTGAGTCTCAAAACATGACTTTTTTTGGTTTTTCGATTAAAACTAACTGTTCTCACTAAAAAGTATGACTTTTTGTTTATGATTTGGATGGGTAATACTATTAAGTTGTATAAAAAGTGAAAAAACGGTTGGTCTAACGCATTTCTGTATACTTTTTGAGCACATTCGTAAAGAGGAAACCGCTGTCCGATTATGCGATGGAGCCACTGTATGTATGTATGAAGCCCCAATCCGCGTGCCAAAACAGCCAAAAACTTTTCACATATTTGCTTAGAACAGAACCAAAACAGAACCAAAACAGAACACACTGTCTGCAATAAATCATATGCAGCCCCAGTCCCTGTTCCTTTCTCTGTTCCTTTCCCAGCCCCTGGCCATATACTTTTTCCAGCCGCTTGCTGGCTGTCTGTCTGTAGTTGTTGTGCATCTTCACTAAATGGGAAAAGTTCAACTTAATTAGCGTTTTTTGGGGGGAATTAAGGCGGTAGGCGAATAAAGTTTTTTTGCCCCGTTCGTTTTAGCACAAATAAAAATGTCAATGATGAGGCAGTCGCAAGAAGAATTTATGTACGGTTAAAAATGTAAATAACATTACAGTAAAATAATTGTTTGTTTTTGTTTATTTATGTATTCAAGTTAGATTTTGGCTGTGCAGATACTTGCGGTATGGCCTGTGCAGTTAACAGAGCAAATAACGGAAGGAACCAAGACACAAAGTTCGGCCGGCAGCGGCGTATGCTAATGCTATGTACAAATGTATGTATGTATGTATGTGCATAGAAAAAGATCTCGGGCAGCGCTGTCGGCGTAGACGCACAGCGTGAAAGCTTCGGCTCATGCGCAGAGAATGAACCGCCGCAGCGACAGAGAAGCAAGAAACGTGTTCGGTCTTGTCTTTGCGTGCTCTCTCGCTTACTCCCCCTCCCTGGGCAACGCTCTGAGAGGTTAGTGCAAGATCCGTTACTTACGTGCGGAGTATGGCCTATGCACAAATGCGACAGAGAAGGAAGGAAATATTTTTGACTTCATGTCTCGGGGTTGAAGCAAAAGCAAGAGAGAGTATTTATTTATTACCGATCAGGTACGCCTAGCCATACGTTGTGCCAGTTCCTCTAGCGAGTCATCACTGCAAGTACCACACACACCCCTCTCCCTGCTCCTCCTTCTCGCTCTCACAGTCAATAGCAATTGCAATCCAAGTCCAAAAGTTGTACGACCAAAGACCAACTTGAAATGGGAACTTGGGCTAATGTGGCACGCTGTCTGCTTACTCGGATCTGTTGTTGCTGTTGTTGTTACACTTGCCCCGCAGTTGTTTGTTGCTGTGGATAAAGGGGGGGCTGGGTCTGGAGCTGGAGCTGGAGCTGGAACTAGCATTATGCAGGCTCGCCCAAGCACAAGACAACCAAAAACCAACAATGGCAAGAACAAAATGCAACAACGAAGGAGAACAGAGGCCAAGGGGCAAACAGCAGCAGAAGAAGGAGAGAAAAATCAAATAAATAAACATTCATGTAGAGGAATGTTGCATGCAACCACACGGACATGCACACACACATTGGACGAGGACTCCATGGCTGCTGCTGGTGCTGCTGCTTCCTTACGGCTGCTGTGGTGCTGTGTGCCACTGTGTGGCAAGGAAACGTTGGGAGCAGCAGCAAAGTTTTTGTGCCGCAAGGCTGCTTCAAATGTTTTATAGGTGATAGAAAAATATTTTGCGAACGTGATGAGAATTTATCGTTTTGCCATCGGGAGCAACATCAAATGGACTGAGCACAAAAACGAATATCGACAGAGTCCTGGGACGGGCAGGAGGACAAGGAGGGTAAGGAGAGCTCCAGGATGGAGAGAGAGATAGAGAGCCCCAGCAGCAAAATATGGCATCCAGAGTCCGGACAACGGCGAAAACGCTTAAATAAACTGACTGTAAATGATATGAGGTTGCCGCCTGGATGCGCCGAGCGCCGCCATGCCACTGACGACTGACGACTGACGACTGTGTTGCAACATTTGAGGCTGAAACTGATGGCAACTGAAGTAACTGCGAGAGAGAGAAGAGAGCTGCCACATGCGGTTGTACTGGGCGTTGGAGTACCTCTAACACGATCACGCTTGGCGGAACTTATTCATTTCAATCGAAGTCAAAGGCGCATCATGCACCTTGTGCATCATGTGCACAATGCTTACACCTGCCACTGCTGCAGCTGCAGCTGGAACTACATCTGGGTAAGGCCATATATCCCGTAGCCCTTTCCATGTGTCTGTGTGTGTCCTTGTCTTGGCTTGGCCACTTGTCAATTAATTCCTGTTAGGTTTTCTTTTCGAGTTCAGAGCTCTAATTAATATTCATTTGTCTTCGACTCGCACCCCAAGCCCAAGCCCCTCCCCTATCGACTTTGCACTCCGCTTTGCTGCTGCTGGAGACAGCAGATTGGAGCACAGCTCAGAGCCAGAAGGAAGGAACCAAGCAGAGAGGAGCAGCCAGGAGCAGCCAAGCAACGAAGGAGCCAAGGAGCGCCATGATATTTGCAGTTGAAGACAAAACGTTTCTGGGCCAGGGACTGACACATTTGAAGAACTTAACAAACCGTAAGAAATGAACATTAAACGGGATGTGGATGGACTCTGTGTGTGCGTGTGTGTTTGGCTCCTCAGGGTTCTGCTCCTCAGCTCCTCTGGCTGTATCTTTGATTGTACTGCTGCCTCGAAAGGGTCTGGGGGTATTGGGCATTGGGCATTGGGATTCGGATTCGGCTTCGGATTGGTTGAGGAGCCAGCTCCTGCTGGTTGGGGTTGTGTGAAGGTCGCTGGCAGGTCAACGTCTCAGCCAGCAATTCAAATAAACTCCTCGACAGCAATGAACCTTTACAAATTGAAACGATGATCCTTCTGGGTGCAAGACGACACATTTTTGACACTTGCGGTGCGGTGCGGTGCGTGGCGTGTGGCAGCGTGGCAGTGTGGCAGGGTGAAGGGGTCACACTGGCATTGGGTCTGCGTGTGGACATTGTTGACTTTTTGTTATTTGTTCGCTTGTTAACTTTAAACGCTGTAAATGGCTTTGAAAACTGCCCCGAATCCAGTGAGAGATAACCCACAAAAAAAGCAAAAGACAACTTGGCTTAGAGATGAAAGCGTGAGTGGCTATGAAATTGGAACCGAAAATACTTATCACTCGTGAGTCCATCAGCAGGACAGGGCCAGCGCAGCGACAGGTCAGTGGCAGAGGGTGAAGGCTCCCGGCTCCCGGCTCCCGGCTAACGGCGTGTTTGTGCCACCAACAAATTGGACACAAATAAAAATGCTATTGACACAGTTTGTCAAAATGCCAAAACTGTCCCTTGTCCCCGTGTCCCCCTGTCCATCGCTCTGTTCCTCTCTTTTGTTGTGCTGTTTGTTGGGTATTGTTTGAGTGTGTGTCCTCCTCCATTTGGTTGTATATTCTGTGTTCTGTTTGCCCATCGAAATAAGCTTGATAGAGTTGTTATGGCTGCTGCCATTTGTGCTCATCGCTGTTGATTTGTTTTGGCTCCTCAAGGGTAATGGGAGAGGGACTGGCAGTGCGACTGGGACAGAGTCTAGTAGTGGGACTGCCTCTGGGTTCTGTAACTGCCACTTTGCTCTGGGGCTTGCTCGGGTTAAAAGGGGCCAAGCCAGGAGCCAAGAGCAATGAACAGTCGTCCAGTGGAGTGTATTAAATGTTTGTTCAAAAAGTTACCTCCCCTTTGGCAGCTAACAGCTGGCAACTGGCACCAACCGCCCCACAGCCCCCTGCTGACAATGACGAAGTGTTGACAAATGTGTTAAGGGATTTGCGGTCGGTTGGGCTCCCTCAGACTCATTGATGGTCGCTCTTTCTCTCGCTGGGTGTGTGCTGCTCCCCGTGTCTATGGCCTTTGATTCGATTTCGCTCACTCAGTGTACTAACAATTGCGCTTTAAAACTATATAAATGATACAACGAATCATTCAGCAATCTTTTGTTAATAGAAAAAGGCTCCAACTTTCGGCTGTGGCTTTGGCTTTGACGCAGTCCTTGGCTCTGTTTTTGGCTTTATTGTGAACTATTTAGATGCAGTTGCAAATTCAAATGGCACTGAAACAACTGGGACAATTATTTATACATATTTTTAATGTTTAGCAAAAGAGCGATGAAGAGAGCGAAAGAATCGATTCCCCGGCCTGTCCCTTTGGTTTGCATTTAAGAGTAAATCTTTGTAAATTTTGTTCATGTTTGTGTTTTTTTATAGTTTGCCCAAACGGAAAGCTCATCTTGTATGCCAGTTTATATATTTTTGCGCACACATCTAGTTACAAGCCGCGAACCTACTTTGTGGCTTATATTTTCCACCTTAATCTTGCCATATGGCAGGGACAGCAGCTCATATGGTGGCTGGCTGGCCAACCCAAAACTGTATTTAACGCTCAACAAAGACCGCATTAAGTGTGCCGGACAAAGGGACTGAAGGACTGAAGGACCAGCAGCCAGAAGCAGCAGCAGCAGCATGGACCAGGGGCAGGGACTTTGGGCGGTGGGTTTTGCCGGCATTGAATTGCATTTAATGCATGGCCAACATAATTTTAATGAGTTTTTGCTCTTAATCCGTTTGCAAGATGTTGTCAATGAGCCTGTGGCTCCTCCGGCCTGTCCCACCCCCCGCTGGGGACCCACCCTCTGGTGCTCCTCCCTCTCGCGCGGCACTGCCAGCGGTTTTATTTCCCTTCTCGTTTGCTTTCCGGTTGCATTTTTTTGTTGTCCCTGTTGTACTCCTGTTTTTGTATACCCTTACTGGAGGTAGTACGATGACACGGTGAAAGTTGTGCCTGCACTATGCCAGGGTATCCTTCAGCTTCGGCCAGCGACAGCAGAAACCTTTCGTTGGTTTTGCTTTTCTGTTTTTTTCTTTGCTTTGTTTGCTGGTAAAATTCTTTCATAATGCGCTGCCGACGGCCTGTCAGCATGCGAGTGTGTCTCTGTGTCGTTGTGTGTGTGTGTGTGTCTGTGTGAGTGCTCATGTTTTCTTTCTATCTGCGCTGCAACAATTTCCCTTATGGCCCCTGGCAGCAGCCCTCCTCGCCCCCTTCTTGCTCCACTGTTTGCCATAATTTTCCGCTTTTTTGCAGCATTTTAATTTGATTCGAGAGAGAACAGAAGGGTCCCCCTCCATACACTTTCCCATGGCCCCCAGTAGATCGGTTTTTGCCAGAGAGCGCTTCCCCGTTCGACTGTCTCTGGCGTGACACTTTCCCGCTTTTAATCGTCGCTCGCTTTTGGGCATTTTGCAATGTTTAATCACGGCAAAACGAGTCCACCAGCTGCCAAACGAGATTTGCCACGGGAATGGCGTAGGCTGAGGCACAAGCCCAAATTCGAGCCAAGGCAAAGCAAAACCCCAAGACGCTGAGGCCGAGGCTCAGGCTCAAGCCAAATACCGAAATCAAAATGATTGAAATGCCAATTAACCAATAAATGTTGTAGCTTTGTGCGGGTCTTCCTTGTTAGGAAAGGGTAGGGTGGTTGGTGGGGGGCTGTGGGGCAGTGGGCCAGGAATGCTCCAGTTGGAGGAGCCTTCAAAGCGCATTTCGTGGGGCAATGCTAAGAATTTTGGCCTGTGCTGCTGCTGCTGGAGCTGACCTGCTGCTGCTGCTGGTCGATGCGATGGCTGCTTGCGGTTGCCCCAACATCAAAATCCAAAATCAAAGCACAAGAAAGCAGGGGGTGGCAAGCAGGAGTGGGTGGTGGCGAGAGGCAGGAGGCGTAGGCGTAAGTCGAGCAAAAACTGTTGCATACTTAAGCGGGAAGCAGGCAGCGGGCAGCGAGCAAAATGTAAAATATTTTCAATTAATTTGCCGCCACAAATTTAATTTCATTTCAATTTCATACCCCCCACATTTTCTCGGCACAAAGAATTAGAATATTTCCATTTGAATCTGTCTTTCATCTCCCATCCGCCACCCCTGGCCAACCCTTTATTTTTGTGGCTTTCATTTAATTTTGGGCTGCCGCTTGTTTGTGCAACACTTGAGAGGACCCAGAGCAGAGAGGACTCTGGCTCCGAATCTGCTCTGATTCTCCTCGTTGCTGGCGGGGAAAACTAATAACTTTCCCCCCTTTTGCTTTTCCGGGGCTTGTGTTTATTCATGAGGCTTGATTTCTGTGGCCGGCACAAGACTTTTGTAACTTTTTGAGCCGCTCAGGTGAAAGTTCAGCGAAGACTTAGGCGGTGGAAAATAAAAGTAACGCGAAAGAAAACCCACTGAAGCCGGCAAAACGCATAATTAAGAGCATTGTGTACGTACCCCCCAGAGAATATTTCCATTGATTGACAGCAGAATAAATGTAGAACTGATAGCCGATAAATCTAGCCACAAAATTGGGCCTCAAAAATGTACACAAAAACATGCAACTTGTGTTCTTTTAGTTATAAATCAAAAACCCCAACCAACCCCACTGGAATTTTTCATTCCACTCCAACAGCTGAGCGTGAACGGAACTCTCTCTAACCAGTAAAAATATTTATTTTTTAAATTTCTCTGAACAAAACCGAAAAGGTACAAAAAAAAAGCTCTTCCATAAATTGTTTTAATAATAATTACTAATAATTAACATATTTGGTTATTTTTCCCAAGGAACCAAAGATGACCTGCCCTCCTGATGAGGCTCCTGAGCCATACCCCAAGCCGATAGACAAGAAACCCAAGGCGCCCGAAGGCGACATCATTCTGATTGGCACCATGGAGCCCAAGCGTGAGGACACCATCGTGCTGCACCACTGCGTGGCCTACATGCCCGGCAGTGGTCCATCACGCTACGTGGGCACCCTAAAGCTGCGACGCGAGATCATCATCTCCATTATGATGGTACTCTGAGTACCCTTCTGGCCCCCTTCCCACTCCATCCAGTCTGTCTCCTCTCCCTTCACAATAAACATGCGTCCGTTTCAAGCTTCTGTCAACCAATAAAATTGTCGTTCCATATAAGATCTATCTGCTTATGTCTTTCCTTTGAATGTGTGGGATAAAGGCTCTCGAAAGTGTTGCAACTTGTGGGCCTGAGGTGCGACGCGGTTTGGGGTCTTTCATTCAACTCTGTTGCGTTTCTAGTTACCCAAATTGAAGCTAGTGGCTGAGGCTTTCCGACAGATCACTTGTGCTTAAATATTTTTCTAGCATCTCTGCAACGCTCTGCAGTTGCTTTTTACATTTATATGCGAATAAAATTTGCAATACTTTCAAAGATTCCAATTTTATTTGCCCTCTCTAAAGGGTTGCACGGAACACACAAAAAGGTCCTTGGCCGATAATGGAGCTTATCTTGGGGAGCGGATACAGCCAGCAGGCAGCCAGTAAGCAAATACACATGGGTGCGGGCGGGGTCGACAAAATTGTATTATGTGCGGCATAAATTCGCATCGTCTGCCATTTGCCGCAACGACAACGACAGCGACATCATTGACATTCATTGGATTTGGTGGCCATTCGCACCTGATGCCACCTGACTCCACATACGGTGGCCATGGCCCACACACACACGCACACACACACTCCAGCAAGAGCATGAGCAGGAGCACCTTTCGGTGGCACAAAGTGTTTTATGGTTATTCAAATGCGGCCAGTCGACGCGACCCCATAACCGTAAAATGATTTGCCAGCCAGCCAGGACACGGTGAAGGCAGGGGTGGAGGGTGTGTGTGCCTGGGCGAGCCACTCATTATGCGCTGCCGCTTTATGGCGCTCCAAAATCTGTGCTACGAAAATTGTATTAACATTTTATTATGACAAGGGAGAGAGGATAACGCAGATAACGCACAGCACAACATATGCTGCAAAATGTTGTAAAACAATGACGGTCAAAAA
Source organism: Drosophila subobscura (assembly GCF_008121235.1). Lineage (NCBI taxonomy): Eukaryota > Metazoa > Arthropoda > Insecta > Diptera > Drosophilidae > Drosophila > Drosophila subobscura. Next base: position 14,820,603 of record NC_048530.1, on the reverse strand, counting down.
GGGAGAGGGAAAGGCAGAGAGGGGGAAGGAGAATGAAGGAGACATCATCTTCTGCCCCAACAAATTTGAACAGCTAAAAAATGTAAATTAAATTGATTAAAATCTACAAGTTCTGGCACAAAAATTCAAATAAATCAAATAAAAAAATTAAACAAATCTTAAGCGTTTTAAAGTCATCGGGCAGCGGCGGGCACAGCTAATCCCTCTTTAAGTTTCACCCACAAGCAGCGTCCTCGCTCCTACCCCCGTGTCCCGGCGCAGTCTGTGCTGGAAAAATGTTTTTAAAACACTTCCCATGGACACTCTATTAAAATGTAATTATTCATTGCTAGGCCGTTGCCACTTTGCACCTGACAGACCGCAGCACAGCAACCATTGAGGGCACCCACCCAGGCACCACCCAGGCACCACCCACCCATTCACCACCCCCTCAGCTGCTGCTGTTTCAATTTGGACTGCTCAAGGGGGTCTGATGGCAGCCTGCAGGGGTGCTCCGCCCTGTTTAGCATAAAGAATCCCTTAAAATAATTACAGTTTTCAAAACTGTTTTTTAGGGGGGAGTCCAACGTCGCAACACCCCTGCCCCTGCCTCCACTCCGCCGCCTGCTTAGTGCCCTGTCATCGTCCTTGTTCTGTACAAATTTTTAGTGCCTTGTTCGTCGCGTTGCTTTGGCATTTATTAGCTGGCAGAGGGGCTCTGTCCGTCTGTCTGTCCGTTCCGTCCGTCCGTTCTGTGTGTAAGGTGTAAGACGGCAGACCAGGCCAGACCAGGACCCGGCCAACAACAAGTGAAATAAAATGTTAAACAAAGGCAAACAACAAGCTTGGCCATATTTTTTATGCCACCCCTCCCCTGCACTGCTTTGCCGACACCCCAGCTCCAGCCCTGGTCGTGCATTAAATTAAATGATGTGAAAATAATGTTGGTGTTTGGCTGTAGAGCCGGGCGGCAAGGCGGCAAATGTGCAAATAATTCGAAATAAAGTGTAAGCAAAGGCAGGGAATGGCCGCCAGGAGGGCAAAGGCGCTTGCAGACAGACAGTCACATTAATTACACACACACACACACACACTGAGACACACACACACTCGAATAATTTCACGCAGCACATTACTCAAATGCAAAATAAGCTGTTTGCAGTTCCCACTTGCCATTCCCAGTGCCACTTCCCATTGCCTCCCTGCCCCAATCTCACTCTGTCTCTGGCGCTGTATCTGTCTTTGTCGCTGTCTCTGCCGCCGCCTTTCTTCTCCTACCTTTATGTGGTTTTTCCTGAGAGAGTTTGCCCGTCGGCGCATTAGCCTTAAATTTATTTCGATTCATCTATGTCTCGCTCGAAATAAAAACCAAAACCACGACAAAATGCTTAACTTTCTTTTTAGCACTAAATAAAAATTTAAATAAGTGATTAAAAATAGCAAAAAAAACAAGGAAAAATTAAATAATTATTAGAGACCTATGCCGTAGAAATATATCAAGGGAAATTCCTTGTCCATGCTAAAACTTGATAGATTCCTTGTACAAATCAGAGATCCTGGCCCCACTGTGGCGCCAGCCACAGACCACAGCATTGGCCAGAGAGCACAAGGGTGGCTGGGGGTGTGAGGTTTCTGGCCAAGAACAACAGAAATGGTAAGCAAATTATCATATCAACGCCGTTAAGCAAAACAAGGCGATGTGAAAATGATGCGGCCAAAAGTTCACACGCACTCGAGCGGGGGCAAAGGACACGGACACGGACACAGAGACGGAGAAGGCAGAAAATTTAAATAAATCTTAAATGAAATTCACGACAAATGGCATGCAAATTTGTCTGTGTGGAGGAATGGGGCCGGGCCGAAAGGCGCTTCCAATCCCCAACCGGAGATGGCCCCTGGCATTGTGGAATTTTTCAGGTGAATGCCTCGGGGGCAAGCGGAAGGCTAAACAAGCCCCTGGGACAAAGGCCAGGAAGGAAGGAAGGATAGGATGGGATGGGATGGGATGGGGCAAGGCAGTCTAACAAATCACCTGGCATTATGGACCTGGGCCTACCTGTGGCCTGCGACCTTGATGATGGGCCAGGGGGCCACCGGACATTCGGGCCTAATGTCATGAGGCAGCGCTGGACGACAGATGGCAGCAGCCAGGCATAGAGATGGAAATGGAGTTGGAGTTGGAAATGGACATGGAGTTGGACACTGAGTTTGCCATGCATTTGCCAGACCCATCAATTGGTTATACTCGACTTGTGCTGGAATTATCCTGTTCGAGTGGCGGGCTACCATCATTAATATCGGAGTGAAGCAGCCAGCTAGACCAGCCCGACTACGACTATGGGAGCTGTCCGTTGTCAGGGGCATAACGAATGCTCTCTCCACTCTCCACTCTCCGCAGTGGAAAATAAAATATGGCCAAAAGTGCAGCATGTCACAGGAATGTGCCGGGGAGTCTTAAAGATACAGAGAGCCAGAACAGCCCAGTCCAGCCCCCCAGGAGCCACTGCTACTCACATGGTAAAAAGGACTGTCACCGGGACAGGAAGGAGCTGCCCAGAGCCAGCTGGCAACCCAGCAAGACCTCGACATGTGCTGACCAACTGGCCCTGGCTTCTCTCTCTCTCTCTCTGTCCGTGTCCGTATCCGTGTCCGTGTCCTGGCAGGTTGATTCTACCATGGCGTTGCAGTTTTTATTGGTTACATCGTTAGACAGCAGAAATATGTGAGTGTGAGTGCGAGTGTGTTTGTGTGTGCCCACCCGGGCAGACATTGTGGGTAAATATCATGGCAAGTATCTGAATGTTTGTCCAAATGACAGGCAGACTGAAAGCCAACAAACAAGAAGAGACCGACCGAACGACCCTCCAGATTCCAAGACGCTGTCCAAAAGAATTGCTGGATAATATGCGTTAGGGATGGGGATCTTCAAATCTACTGTGGATGGGTGGGTTTTGGATAATCAATCAGCTAATTCTCTATTGAGTGGCTCTTCTTCGGCACTTTTCAGTGCTGCTGCTGCTGCTGCTCGCTTTTCCGGCTAATTGTTTTGCCACACAGAATCAGCAAGGCAGAACCGAAGCAAAAAACAAATCGAGAGCTTTCAGTTCCACTCATTAGCATATCAATTAAAGGCAACACGCAACACATGAAACCAACACCCAACACCCAAGCAGTCAGGAAACCAGGAACCCAGGCGCCCCGGCCAGGACCAACTTTTCTTTGAGCAAACTTTATCCAGACGCACACGCACATATGTGCCACACACCTACACCTATACACACACACACACACACACATACAAATGTCGTTAAGGCCAAAGCTGTTTGTACAGTGTTTGACTTTTATTATTTTAGTTAAACTTCTTTTTTGCACTCCGCAGAGAAAGTCGGATGGCTGGGGCTGGGTGAGAGAGATTGCTGCTGAACCCAAATCAAAGGCAGGACATGTCAAGTGTGTGTGTGTGTGTGCTAGTGTGCGGGCAAGTCTTATAGGCTTTCTGTGTGAAGCCAGCACTGGCTCTGGCTGTGGCTCTCTGGCTCTGGCTTTATTGATATCCTGCCCAAGCCTACATCGCTGCCTGTCGTCAGCTGCCAGGCAAACTTAATGCCTTCCTGTCTGTCCAGCAGCTCCTGTCAGCATCCTCGCCCCCTCGCCCCCTTGCCCTACTTGTTTTGTTCGTCCATTGGCCACTAATTCATCAAATTTAGCTCAAAACTGAAGATTAATGACATACGTGTGGCATATTACGAAACTTGGTGACTTGATGAAATTTATTATTATACTCCGAGCTTGATCTGACCAACATCCAACCGGCTTTAATGCTAGTCGCAGTCGTAAAGCACCCCCAAACCCCGCCTGGCTTTAGTCGCAGTCGTTAAGCGCCGAGCTAACAGCAATTAGCTGAAAGCTGAGAGCAGAAAATTGGCCCAACAAAGTGACATTATTGCTGTTGTTTATTGTTGTTGATTATTCTAAAACAATCGACGAACCGAAGAACATTTGCAAATTTGTTTTGGCAAGTTTTTTTAGGTCTTATTAATGATACGTTAAAATGGGGGTGGCACCTGGAAGATGCCTAGGTAACGGAACACTTCATTCAGGTTCTTGGCCACACAATCCATCAGCACTCATCAGAGAGCCGTGCAGAAAGCGGCGCATTGGTCAAATCGGAGCGAAAATTCACAGATTTTATGGCAAAAAACTCAAACTTGTGGAGCTCCAAATGCTGATTGATGTTTGCAGTGCGTGAAAATGTTGCACTCTCTCGAATTAACAGACGATGAGACAGCAATATACTTGTAGAAAAAAAGAGTTTTCTACATTGAGAACAAAAATATGACACTATCGTCGAGTGGCCAGATAATTGACCCACAAAGCTCTTTGGCTCTTCATTTTAGGGAAATTAAATCTGTTAAAAATGTAAAAATAATAATTAATAACAACAAGCAGTACACAAATATTGAATATATTTCTATAATTGTAACCAATCGAAGTAAAATTGCCGAAGGAAGATTCACCCTTCATTTTTGTGGGACATTCTTCCATTGGCATTCATAATGCTTGAGCTTTGCCACTTCCCCTTCAGCATTCTGCGTGGTCTTTTCCTCTACACTTTACTCTAACATTTTTGCTCTCTGTCGCATTTTTATAATTAATTCCCATGCAAGTAATTAAAAATGCCAGCGGCTCGCATTGTGGTGGCTAGTTTCTGGTCTTGCTTTGGTGTGCGGCTAGTGTGTGTTGCTGGCCCCGTGATTGCAATGCAAATAATAGCAACGGGAAATTAATTACGCGCTCGCATAGTCGACAAATGTAAAAATGCTCACAAAAGGAAAGGCCGAGCCGAGCAGAACAGTGGAGCCGGGGAACCCCAGAAGCGGGTGGGCAGAAGCGGTTGGAAAATTCCAACAAAATAGAAAATACAAATAAAAGTACATGCATTTCCCTGATGTACCCTGAACTCCCTTTCTACTCGCTTACGAGTACTGCTGTGTTCTGTGAGTAGTGATGTGGCTATGACATTAGACTAAGGCTAACTTTGCCATAAAGGCAATGCGTTATATTGGTGTTGAAGGCAGGCACAACTCTTTATGATCTTCCCCTTTAAGAAGGTGTAACTTTAGCCCTTTCAAAGCTCCCCCTCACAGACCACAGAACTGAAAAACCTTTGGGCAAATATATGGGCGTTCGGAGAACTCATTCCGCCTGTCGTTGGATAATACACTAAAGTTGCCTGCATTGTCTGCGGGCTAAAACAATAACAGCAACAGCAGGCAAGACGAAGTAGGAGGAGAAGGAAGCGCCCAGGAGCTGTAGCTGGAGCAGGAGCAGCAGCAATATGGAAGATGGCGGAACGTTAGAGAACAAATGGCTGCCATTAACATTTCATTTAGCTGGAAAACGCTTCTTTCTTTCGTTCTTTCATTTCCTATTTGACTGACCGCTGCCGCTGCCTGCTCACTTCTTTACCACTTCCCTGCCACTCTCTTTCTTTTTTTTCTACTATTTTTTTTTTGTTGCCAAACATTTTAATTATGAGCGGACTCTCTACATCTACATCTACCCCCTTGTGCCGCTAGGTTATTGTAAAACAAACGAAATGAACAAAGTCCCATACATACATATGTACATAAATACATATATATGTTTGTGCATACGATCGCCAAATGAAAAAGGCGAACAAAATGGACATGTGGTCCCGTGCCGCGTACTCTGCGGTTCTCCCAGGAGGCGCCCGCCCCAGAAGCCCAAGGAGGCGGGAGGAGAAGGCAGTCCGCGGTCTAAGCCAAAAGAAAAGGCCAACTGCGGCTGCCACTGCCACTGATGATGATGATGGCAATGGCTATGGCGATGGCGGTGGCGATGGCAATGATGTGGGCCAGCTTGAGATGAACGCGTGAGAAGCAGCGAAAATCCATACAAGAAATGTGATAGCAAAAGCCAAAGGTTTGCCCATTAGTTGCACGGTGGACACGGTGCAGCATATGCCGCAGTGCCACTCACGCGCCCATCGCTAAGACAAATGCATTGTTTGCCTTCCCGCAGCCGACTATGGGGTGTGTGTGTGTGTGTGTGTGTGTGTATGTGTGTGACATGTTAACGACGGCGCTCAAATGACTTTTGTGCGGTTTAAAAACCAAACCCAAAGCCTGAACCCTAACCTCAGCAGGCGCCATGCCATGCCATGCCACGCCAAACCGTGGAACCCCCCAACAAGCCATCATCGTCGTCATTGCCATGCCCTCCTACCCACTCCCACGCCCACGCCCACCCCTCTGCCTCTGCCCCTTGTTCGTTGCAGCATTTTTCAATTTTATGGTTTCCAGATGAAGTGCGTTCGACCGTAAGTAAATGCCATAGCCCGTGCCGTGCCTGCCCCCAAAAGCTCCTCCTGCTGCTGCTCCTTCGTCTGCTCCTCGTCCTCGTGCAGCTCCGCGTCAGCTGCAGCTGTCATTGTTTAGCTTTTTACCCTCTTTCGGGGCACCACAAAAAGTGGAACTCCCGCTCAATTTTTTGTTCGCTTTCTTTTTGTTTTTTTGTGTGTGGCACGCATAAAGTTGCATTTCTTTTTTTGCGGCTTTTTTGGGGCCTCTCACCGCTGCTTAGCCATTGGCCTGACCAATTTTTTCGAGCTTTTTGTTTGGACCAGGACCTGGACATGGACTGCTGCTCCAACTGAATCGTTATGAGTTATATATGGCACTTGGATGGGGGTGATACGGGGGGAGGGACCGCTCCCAGGTACAGTTGAGTGGCGAGCGGGCGGGCGGGCTAACTGAATTGCCAAAGCGGCTGTGAACATTTCGTTTTAATTAAGAGGTGCGGCAACTGGAGAAGCGGGGAGAAGAGCGGGAATCGAAAACAGAGACAGAGAGAAAAAGCGACAGAGAGTGGGCTTCTTCGCTGTTTTGTCTGTCTGTCTGCCATTCTTTTGTCATTTTTCTGCAGGGTTTGGGGCTTGGGCTCGAGTTCGGGGTTGATCCCCGTAACTAATTGAAGTCTGTCACTTTTGGGCTGCCGCAATTGCTGTCAAATTTTGAGCTGCAAAAAAAAAAAAAAAATGCCACACTTATTTGTGGTAAATAAAATTCATGGATGGCCCGATTTATGCCAGAACTATTAATATATTTATAACTACTCCAGAATTTTTTCTCCCTTCTGCTCTACCTTTTCCCAGCACTTTTCTTTTATGTTTCCCTACCTGGCGCTCCTGGTGCTCCGGTAAATGCATTTTTAATGCCGCTAAAAGCAAATGCACATTGATATAACATTTAATAGTTATTTCTAGTTAAATATTTTATTTGCAGCGAGTGGAAGGCAGCAAGGGCCGTGGCAGGATAACATAATAATAATTCTTAATGTGAATAAATCAGCGTCACAGTCACAGTCAGAGTCAGAGTCGGAGGAGATGCTCATAAAAATTTCGTGTTTGTCCAAATGCAATAAGAGTCAAGCGAAATGACAATCCAACTGGCTGGCTGGCAGGCAGGCAGGCAGGCAGGCAGGCAGGCAGGCATCTTCCAGCAACAGCAACAAATCTGTATCATGCATCAACGTTGACACTATTTGTTGCAGTTGGTCCCTTGTTTGTCCCTAGTTGCTGCCGGCAGAGTTGTGTGCGTTGCAAGCATAAACCAACGCCAAGGGGCAGTCAGCCAGCAGGCAAACGAGCTCAGGGCTGGACAGCTGCTGTACTTTACTTGAGGTGCGAGTATTCATTCCAGCAGAATACCCGTTGCACTCCAACTGTTTTGGCAGCTAAACTTTGTTATCTCAAGATCTCAGATATTCCTTTCAAAAAGGTGTCCTGTAGCCGGATTAAAATGTCGATGAAGAGCTGTTTCCGGGCACCTCTTTATCCAATCTCTGCACCTCTTTCCATGGCTATAATTACTCGTAAAACTGCAGCAGAAATAAATGGATAAAGGATACCAGTGGCACCACCCCTTGCCCCTTAACACGTTGATGACATCTCACGGCGCTTACTCTCGCTCGCTCACTCTCTCTCTCTTTCTCTCTCTCTCTCTGCTGGCTGCTCCTCAGTTTGCGTTTTTCTCTCGCTGTCAAGTTGCCTCCTGTTATTTGTTGCAATTTAAGTGACTTGGAATTGCAATTTATTGTTGTCCCGCCCCGCCCGTCCCACAGTCCTGCCTGAAGCGGCAGCACCCTGACGTGCTCCTTTTTGGGCTGTAAATAAACAAGCGGAAAAACGGTGACTCTGTCGGATGGCGGGGCGGCAAAAGCAAAAGAAATATGAGAATTTAGTGTAATGTTGTTTTTTATTGCGGAATCCATGTGCAGAATGCGTAGCAGGGACGTCGCCTCCTCTCCCACGTTGCATACTCTTAGATCCCAAGTTCGGCTGATCGGATCACCTTTCGACGAGATAATTTCTGCTCGAGAGTAAAGCTACAATGACATTGGGGGCTTAAGTTTATTTGTACAAGAAAAGTTGAAAGTTGGAACATAAAGTAAAGGGTAGGAGAATTGGATTTGGCATATTGAAAGAGTTTCTTTCCAATTCTACGCTCCGAAGACCATTAAAAGCCGCTTCCACTGGGCTTTACAATGTTTTAAAAGATACTTGATGGCGTTTTATGGAATGTAAAAATGATACGAAACGTTAGATACAGTGTGAGAAATGACTTCTTTTATTGACCAAGAAAACGTTTGCTTTTTGGGGTTTCCCTGGGCTTCGAATTCGAATTTTGATGGGCATTGTGTCCCTTTTTTTTGTGTGCTTCGGGATGCGATATTGTAAATTTCTTTATATTTGTCAAGCCAATTGAAAAGTTTGGCGCAACTTTGTGTTGATTTAACACACCCTGCCACAACACACACACAGACAGACACACAAAGCCAACGCACATATATGGCACGGGACAGGACAGAACCATCTTCAGAGGGCAACTAAGTCAGAAAGTGAGGTGATGTCGGTGTCGGTGGCGGTGGCGGCTGTCCCTCTATTATTGAGACCGGACTCCGGCTGGACTCCACAAAGACTCCAGGGGACTTACAGGGAAAAAAAACTTTCTCAGGGCCGGCACATAAATAAGGAATTGTATGGTAAATGGCCACCAAACAACCGAATGGCATCCAAACCAACAAAGCAAGCAACAAACCAACGCAACCAACAAGGAAACCCAAACGAAGCGAAGGGAAAACATCGTGGAAATAAAGCTGAACAAGTCGGGGGAATTATTTCGTAAAGAAGAAGTGGAAACAATAAGCAACTGGGGGATGGTGGCTGGAAGAGGGGTAGTGGAAGCGGCAGTAGAAGCGGCACTGGGTGCCAAGTGACCACACAGTGATTTACGCTCATGAAATTGAGTTGTGGCGCAAATTATTTATGAAAAAAGCAGAAGCACACCCAGGAATAATAAACCCCAAAGAGGACGCGCTACACACAGGACTACAACTGACAGACAGACAGACATAAAACGAGGATTGTGATGTCGCCTCGGACTCCTGGAACAATATGCAGTTTTTGGTATGGAATCGTTATCGAAGTCAGACCCCAGGGAGACGCCCCAGCCTGCCCCTTCTGCGGACAGCTTAGTGCTCGAAGGCATCGCAATCGCCAGGAGCCAACTTTTTCTCTCTCGAACAAGAAAAAAAAAAATAATTTATTAGCGGCAAACGAGGAAAAGTTTTATGAAAATTCTTAAAAAAAACAAAAAACACAACGAAAAGCAAACGAAACAAAAGGAAAAACAAGTGGAAGTATGAGTCGAAGTAGAAGTAGCTACCCCGCATGCCGCATGCCGCATTTCATTGTCAGTCGAGCGCCGTGCGCATTGTTTAATATTTTCCGACTCTGTCAAAAAGTTGTGTTTGGGGGCCAAAACTCCGGGTGTTCGAGTGAGCAAATTTATTTACTATCATGTCCTCCAATGAGCCGTGTCGCTGCTCCGGGAATACTCGCTATTCCATGCCAGAGAGCAAACTCAAAATGGAGCCAAATATGGGGAGAATGTCAGCCTCCTTAAGCAGCAACTTCTTCCCTCATTAAATTAATAAATATTTTAGTTTCAGTTCCAAAGTTCTTTCTTCAGTTATCCTCTGGTTGAAGGGTATTCAGTGATCGTTGTGGGGACAGCAAAAATGCGATCGCAGGTTACTCTGGTTATTTATTGAATTTGGCACACAATTGCACAGAAGCTACTGCTGCCCAACCACCCAACCCCCCAGCATTCGCCTCCGCTCACTCACGCATTCAATTGCTGTGTAGAAAATTTATGAAATTTGTTTGGCGTCAAAGTTTTCTTACGAGTATATCTGTCGGGGGCTCTGGGAAGTGGAAGTGGGAGCCGTGGATGTGCCAATGACACTCGAATTACGAGTGCGTACCTACCCCCACCACGCCATCTACTTTGCTTTGTTCTAAATTACGTATACGCAGTGTGTGGCGTTCGATACTATAAGCATTTGAAATGCAGATGGAACACGTAATGCGAGTTCTGGCGTGTGTGTGCTTGTGTGTGTGTGTATTATTTTTAGAGACAAACAATTTCCGTTGCTTAGCAAAAGCTGAAAGCTCCCTCCCCTGGCTGCATTGTATGCAAATGAGTAAAGAGAATGTCGTAGAAATGTTCTCATGATAATATGCCATTAATGAGCGGGCATGGCATTATTTTCCCCAGTGTATGAGTGCATTGTGTGCCAATTAATTGAGCGAGGAGCACCTTCAATGCGAAATATATATCGTAGATGTAATAATTGCAATAATTAAAACCAGTTTCAGGTTTCTGGTTTCAGAGGCATTCCCCAGAGGCAATCAGCCATAGCGAGTGACACAAATGGCCACAAAACAATTCTCGCAACAATTCGAAATATTTAATAATTATTGTGTGTGTCAAGGATATTAAGTTTGGGCCTTCTTCGTCGGCCGAATGAGCATGCGAACGTAGCTGAGGGAGCCCGTCGGTCCAGGCACAAAACTCTTCCACAGTATGCCCTTGAAGTAGCCAATCTCCTGGCCATACTTGGACTGGAACGTGCCAAAGAGATTGCTAAAATGGGAGAATGAGAAACTCAATATCAAACTGCAGAGTGTCAGTCAATGTCAATGTCTAGGTACCTCTCGAAGCACTCGCGGCCATACCACCAGGCGCCCGCATGTGTCCTGGCGCAGTTCTGTCCATTGTCGTCGTTGTCCTGGTCGAAGGTGGTGAACTTCTTGCCCGCATGGTAGCGCAGCGAGTCACCGGCATCGCCCTTGTACGCACCCAGCACATACAGCAGATACTTCTCGGATTCGCTGCCAATGCTGAAGTGATCGTAGAGGGCGAAGCGCTGCTCCCGCGTCTTGCTGCGCATTATGACGAGAAGCTCGTGGTGCTCGCTGTTGGTCAGAAGATGCAGCTTGTCCAGCCCAATGAAGAACTCCGAGTTGAGTGACCCAAAGCCGGCCTTGTAGTTCTGCCAGTCGCGATTGAAGTCCTCGCTCCCATCGAATCTGTAAGCGATCACCAGCCAGCCACCGTCGCGCTCCTTCTGGTCACAGTTCACAAAGAACGGCTCCACGTCCTGGGCCACACGGATGCGCACCTGGCCGTGCTTCTGGTCCCAGCAATTCCGCGGTGTATCATCGCTGGGCCCAACCCCTGGCAATGCCTGGACAATAGCTGGCACGGGACGTAGTCTGCAGTGTGTAGGTGAGGATAAGTGAGGATCAACTGTGGGAGTGCAACACTTACGATCGTGTGCCAATTTCCTCGCCCGGCGCCTGGTTCTTGTACTCATCGATCAGCTGCTGCAGCTCGCCCAGCTCCGTCCTGAGTGTCTGCAGCTCGTCCGTCATGAACTGGATGCTGTAAGGATAAGTAGAGGCGCTGTCTTGGAGCAAATCTTTCCCATCGAACACTCGGAGCACTCACCGCGCTGCCAGGCCGCCCAAGGCGCTCACGGGACACGCAGTGTCCTGGGCAGAAAGAAACCATCAGCAGTGGAAGGAGAGATTTGAATAATACTCACGTTTACATTGAGGAGGAATGGCTCCACTGAGTTTCGCATTATCACAGAGGACCGAGGTAGAGGAAGAGACGGAGACAGAGACTTCTCCGGCATTGTGGTGGAGCTGAGGCAGGCCAAAGCCGTGACGAGCGACTCCAGTGCCATGATTGTACTCCTATGTATCCGGCGACAAATCAACTTGTGCTCGATCGCAGCTAGAGCCAACGACTGCGACTGCGACGCAGTTGCAAGTGCACCTGCTGGCTGGCTGGTTGGAGATGCCCGCCCACAATTCACTCCCAGTGATCTCCGATCACCGATCACACTGTGCAGTGTGTGGCACTGACAGTAGCAGCCATTAGATGCACGATCACCGCGCAACACTGATCAGCATTTTGCATACTCGTTTGCCATGTGGCTGGCTGACTGGGTGGCTGGCTGGAGAGAGAATTAATCTAATTGCATGATGACCTTTGTGGGCAGTCGTCGATAGAGCAGTCGATCAGCCCCCCCAGTGGTCAGTGGTCAGTAGTCAGTGGTCAGAGCTCCGTCAGTGAGACATGTCGCAGCAGATGCTACAGCTGGATGCCTTGGTTATGGCCATGGCGTGCCTTACCACAACGCAAACGGATTTGGGCGGTGGACTGGGCATGGTGCCGCCCACTCTGGATAATACAGTGAGTCATTCGACAGCTCTAAGTCTCTTTCTCTCTCTCTACATCTCTCTCTCTCTCTATCTTTGAGCAGACCAGCTGTCCCATCTCTGCATTGAGTGGCCTCAACACACGCATCCAGACTTTGAGCAACGACATTGCCAGTGTCAAGGAGCAGATTGGAGGCCTGCAGGAGCAGCTGGTGGATCTGCGCAGGAGTGGGGGGCCAGTGTTGGCCTTGGGCACGCCGCATGCCATCGGTTCTCGATTGTAAGCTGTGCGGGTTGGGTCAGGGGTGTGGGGGAACACTGGCTGATTGATTGATAGACCCATCTCCGATCTCCTCTCCAGCTTGGATGTACAGCCACAGCTGCTGGCAGCGCAGGGCAACGGAGCGGTGACTGCACCCGTAACGCCGAGCAACTGCCTGAAGCAGCAGCATGGCGTGGTGCGGATACGACCCCGCGCCAATGTGGAGCCCTTCTTTGTGTTCTGCGACCAGAAGGTGCGCGGCGGCGGCTGGATCATGGTGGTCAATCGCTACGACGGCAGCGAGGACTTTAATCGCAAGTGGGCCGACTACAGGATCGGCTTCGGGCCGCTCACCACCGAGTTCTTCATTGGGCTGGACAAGCTGCACCAGATCACCAGCAGCGACAACTACGAGCTGCTCGTCCAGCTTCAGAACCGCAAGCAGGAGCTGCGCTATGCGCTCTACGATCACTTTGGCATCGGCAGCGAGTCGGAGCAGTACCATCTGAACGTGCTCGGGAAGTATCAGGGCGATGCCGCCGATGCGCTGCGCCAGCACACCGGCAAGAAGTTCAGCACCCAGGACAGGGACAACGACGAGAGTGAGGCCAATTGTGCGGCATCGCAGTCGGCGGCCTTCTGGTACGGCAGCTCCTGCAATTTGAGGTGGGTTCCGTTCATTCACAAGTCTCCCCCACTGTCTGCACTGTCCACTTCTCTTCTTTCTTAGCAATCCCTTTGGCTTGTATCAGCGCCTGCTCGACCGGGACCCAGACGGCTACAAGGGCATTCTGTGGCGCGGCTTTCTCGACGGACCCAAGGGCTCCCTGAAGATAGTTCGCATGATGCTGCGCCCACGCAGTGGATCCTCGTAGACGGAGGAGTGGGTGTGGCTTCCAATAAATACGATTATATATTTTTCCACAAGGCCCAACAGGTTACAAATACAATTAAGAAACGAACAAAAAAATAAAACAATATGTATAAAATGTAGTATAAAGAAATTCGAGCTTAGACTTCGTTCAGCTTGTCCACCGACTCGGTTGTGGTGGTGCTGGCGATGGTCGTGCGTCTGGTTGTTGTTGTGGTGGTGGGATCCTCAAAACCCTCGACCACCAGCGCATCCCCAAAGATGGGCTTGAAGAAGAGCACAAAGCGGGAATAGCGGCGTGCAGTGCCCTGTGGAATGCGAGAGAGAGAGAGAGAGAGAGAGAGAGAGATTAAAGCGGTAAACTTTTGCTAAAAGTTCTGCTGCAGCCACGTGCCAAAAAGCTCACGGCAAAAGCTCTCTCGTTGTGTTCATTGCATAGCTAGAACAAGCTGCTGTCTCGCGCTCTTACCATGATCAGGCCTGACAGCGACTTGGCCACATTGGTGATGGTGCGGAAGGACTTGTCGAAGAGCCCAGAGGGCAGGTCGAGTGACACCATGCTGCCGTCCAGCTCCGCGGCATCCTTCTGGTCCCCGGCACGTGGCCGCCTGCCTTTGCTCTGCGAGAGATAGATAGAGAAAGAGAGAGAGAGAGAGACAGATTGCGATGAGTGTGTGTTAGCCAACAAAGAGACAGAAACAGAGACAACCAGCCAGCGACAGACCCAAGCTAAACTCAAAGCCAAACAAACAAACCAAATCCCAGCCCCAACCTCAAACATTTCGATTGCGTTTTTGTTGTTGTGTTTAATTTTCTTTTTCCTTTATTTATTTTCGATCGCCATAGTGTCGTGTGGGTTGATTGATATCGATAGTATTTTTATATGCCGAATGTATGTACAAACATGAAACAATGCGTAAAGTTGAGCTTAACTAGTGTGGGGGAGGGGAGCAAGGGCGGGGCAGGGAAAATTCAACAAGATTTTGCATCCACGCTTCCATGCATCCAAGAGTGTTGAGTGAGAATCTAAGAGTTGGTCGAAGGATAACGATAAATTACAAAGTTCAACCGTTTTAGCGCTCTCATTGCTCTCTCTCTCTCTCTCTCTTTTTCTCCATTCATCCTGTGGCTCCTGCTTAGTAGCCCGCCTCGTCAGAGTCCGGTGAGGGTGTCGTCACACCGCCAATGCCATTAGCGCCGCCCGAGGAGCCCTGCAGTATGGGGCCGGAGAAGCTCAAGAACTTTGAGACAACATTGCCCAGGCCGGCATTGGGATTGCCATTGCCCGCCGAGGAGCCACTGAAGGCGGTGATGGTTGTCAATACACCGGTGGTGATGTCGTTGGCAATGTTGCCCAACGAGCGGATTTTCGGCGAGACGACGGCTGTGATCAGGGTCTGGAAGTCCTTGATGGGCACCGGCGACTTGATGTCCCACTGTTTATTCTTCTCGATATTGGCGCGGTCCAGCTGCTCGATCACGCGGGTCTTCGTGTCCAGGAAGTTGTCGATTTTCTAAAGAGCACAGCAAACAAAAGGACATTTCATATCATATCTAGCCACTGTGGGGCAGATTATACTTACACCAAAGACAAAGCCGAGCACGGCATTCTTGGCCTCAAATGTCGCATCGGGTAGTTTTCTTTTGTTGCGCTCTTGGCCATCGCCCAACACCTCCTGCAAAAGGAATCGAATCGGGGTACAGACATTGGCAGGGGCTCTTCTCTAGACCTTGAACTTTCAAGCCATCTACTCGTATCAGTGGCTTGGGGTTTTCCCCCCCAACTAATTGCTGTTCGTTTACGAGTATTTTCTGTGTGATTCTTTGCCCAAAACTGACTTCGAGTTTAATTACTGGCAAAGAAGTAAACAAAAAAATAGACGAAAAAAAACACTCGATAATCTCCGACACTTAAGGCCGGTTCGACTTGACCCAATTTTGGGGCTGGCTGGCTGGCCCCACACACACATTGAAGCAGTGAAACATTCATGCATTCAAACGTATTCACACATAAGTAATTATAACACTCATACTTATGTACATATAATCAAATTGAACCTGCTGCTGGGGGCCGCTTTGGTGTCTCGATCTTGGTCATTCTAAGCCGTCGATAGCTTGGCCCGCTTCTCGATCGACCCCAACGATCTGCACTTAGCATTCAGTCCATCAACAGGCGCTGACTCCGACTCTGACTCTGATTGGCCCAAAACATGCGATATGTATGCAGCTCGAAGCCGAAATCCAAATCGAAATCGAAACTGAAGCCTAAAGCAGCTCATTTCTAAACAAAACGCATAATACATGCCCCACCAAAACAAACCGTAACTGAACCAAAACTATACCGATCCAATCCGATCTAAAACCGAGCTCTACTGAGCCTCAGCTGAGCTGTCGATGGTGCTGCTGCTCTTTAAGTGCAATCGGATGTGACTCGGCGATTACTTGCGCTACGTATAGATACTTGCAGTTATACGACGACCTCTGGATATAATTTTAATTTGGTTTTTGTTTTGTTTTGTTTTGTGACGTCATTTGCACTTGTGGCACTCTTCCGTTGTGTACGCTATTACTCTTGCGCTCAGCCTCTAACGAAGTTATGCAATTATTGGGCAAGTGATTTGAATATTAATTCGCATTACGGGAAAAGCACTCAGCCTCTGACTCAGGGGCCTCCCGCCCTACTCTCTGGCCTGTCGTTGGTGCAGCCAAAAGGGAACTTTAACTGCTGGCAAATTTTTTCCCAGAGTTAATGTTAATAAAGTGGTTCTAGGCAGTGCGGTTAAGTATTTTAAACTCATGGTTGGACCAACCCTTTGTGGCTGCCTGCCTGGCCACTTCTTTTGTCATTTTTTGTTTGGCCGAAATTTTGTGCAATTCATTTTTGGTTGCATGTACATATTCGTAATTTGACAAAAATCTTTGCTCCATTGTTCTGCCATTCTCCCACTTGAGATTTGCAAATTGCGGTCCAGTGCCTGCGGCGGCCCACATGCTTTTTGTTTCTGCCTATTTTGGTTTCTTTTTTTCGAAAAGCTAAAACATTTGCATGGCAATTTATTAGTTTAACAAAACGCTAAACACATTACGCTATCCGCTCACCCCCCGACCGTTGCATTGTTTTTGGTTTTTGTTTTGGTTTTCCGAAGTGACAAACAGTTTTCAAAGCATTTTGTTGTGTTGGTCGTGAGCTATGATTTATATATGCCACAAATCAGGTCAGTCGTTGAAAGCGCTACAGGGACTTGAACAAAGGTGCAACTGGGTAAATGCTAAAGGGCAGGTAGTCAGGCAGACAATTTATGAATGGGCCTTCAAAAGGTAGCTATGAACCGAAAGTTAGGCCCAGAGCAAACTTATAAATCAGATCAGAACACATGTACATACATGCTGAGTGTTTTCATTCACAGTTAAATCCCTCTCCCATTCTTTCGACCCCTTTCTACCTCCCTCTCTTCGGAAGTGTTTCGGCTGTTCCGCTTCCACTGTTTCATGCTGCTGGTTGCACATTGACTCTCAATTGTTTTGTGTGCAAATTGTGTGAATTCAATTAAATTTTCACAACATATTGTTGTTGAATCAATAAGCACGAAAGAGCGTAGAAATGTATTAACAAACTGTTAAAGCGGGGAAATGTTTCACAAGCCTCGCATCAGCAGCGCAGGAGAGAGAGAGAGAGAGAGAGAGAGAGAGCGAGAGAGGGCGCGTAGGCAGACAAGTGATGAGCCACGGATGCGGTCGGTCTTCGCTTGGACACGCTCTCTTTCTCTTTTTGTGCTTTTTCCTTTGCTTCTGCTTCTGCATTTGCCACTCCTCCCCTCTCGAGGCGTTGGCTTTGGGTTTTTGGGTTTTCGGTCTTCGGTCTTCAGCTATTTTTTTGGGGAATGGTTTTGAAATGTTAACGTAGGTCGTTAACAAGTTTCGTCGCGCTCAAGGTCGTCATGTCTGTGGGTCTTGTATTCGGCAACGAATTTCGTATTCATATTCGAATTCAAATCGATATCTTGTGCGATATTCGATATTAACATATTCGCCATGGCTATGGCCATGCCAGAAGTCGGTTCAATGCACCAGGCCGCAAAAATTAGCAGCGGCTTACACAACAATAGCAAAAGAGCCACAGAGCCACAGAGCAACAGAGCAACAGAGAAACGGCGAAATGTGCAACAAGCCGCAGAGAGCCGCAGGCAAAATTCACTTTCACGCCCCAGCTGCCCCCAAGGAGACGAGACAATCGAGTTTCCCCACTCTGTCTCTCTCGCTGTCTGTCTGCTGTCTGCTGTCTCTTTTTGGGCTGACTTCCTTGTTGGGATTTGGGTGGATGGTTGGTTAGGGAGCTTTACCTCTGCATTGATGGGATTGAGGTCCGGGTCGCTGCTGCTGAAGCTGCTGTCCTGCAGGGTGGACTCCAACTCGGCGTTCAGCTGCTGGGGCGAGGGTGCCGATAGCGAAAGCGTTAGCGATAACGCTAGCACGGCCAGCATCAGCATCGTTTTGCACTTTGTGTACTGCATCTTGTGTGGACGACTCCTTTTCGTTGTAAATTCTGCAATTAACCAAAGGAAAGACTATCAATTGCTGGGCACACACAGTTTTCAATTATATTTCTGAGGGGAGCAAGAGGGGTGGATACTGAAATAATATTTCACCCCTTTGCGGGGGGCTACACACCAAAAACAAACAAAAACACACAAAACTTGAAGCGCTTAAAGGGCAGACAAGTGGTAGGTAAACAAAAAGCAAACAAAAAAGTGTATGATGAAAATTGAGACGGTCTGAGGTTTTTCTTGATTTTTCTTTGATTCGATCGGTGGTGAGCCGCGCCGCCAGATACGCGATACTAGCACGTTCACTAACTTTAAGCAAATGACTGCAGACGAAAGTTACTTCAATGATTTAGCAGTGGCCAAAAAATCGGTTACACAGCCCACGGCGCAACGGCGCCACAGCGCAAGCGCAGCCCCGAACGCGTCGGAGCTTTTTTTACCGCGCTGCCCGAGCTGCTGTCTGAGTTGCCTGCTGCCTGAGTTGCCCGCTGCTGCTGCTGCTGCTGCTACTGCCAGCGTCGGCGTCTGGCAGCCCGAAAATCAAAGCAACAAATACCTCAACGAAATCCATCCAAATTGAATTTTATTGCGGCGCTAACGTCGCCAGCAACGTCGACGTCGCCTCTCAAACTCGCTGGCCAACTCGTTTTTGAGCGAAAAACTCACCGCGTCGCACCGCACACCGAAAAGCGCTCAATAAAGTGCAAAACGGATGGAGAGAGATATGTGTTAAGTCACTCTGTCTGTGCTTTGGCTTCGTTGGTGTTGCTGTTGCTGTTACTGTTTCTGCAATGCGCTTTTGATTTGTACTTTTTGGCTTTCAATTAAAGCACAGCCAAGCCAGCTGAGAGGCACTGAGGCAGGCACAGGCTACTCTCTGGAACTGTGTTTAATGCATTCTCAAGCACTCTCCGCATTGGATTGTCATCATCACACCGCCCCGCCGCCGCATGGTATGGCCTAAGGCGCTTACATAAGGGTGGAGGCATCGACACAACACAACATTTTGTTGGTTGGGATTTTTCCATTTGGACAGGTTTTTGGTAACATCAAATGGGGAAGGACTTTGATGGCAACAAGTATTTGCTCATATATTTTTTACCATACTTTAGGGCGCTTAAATAGAAGAAATATCTCGCAAGGAACTAGTTTTGAGCGTGGCCGTAAGATCGCAAGACTCCAACAAACATTTCCAGAGCACTTAGTGAGCAAAACACACAACGAACATAGATCCAATAGGGCTTATGGCACATACGTTTAGGATGGTTAGCACTGAGTATTTTTTTGATTGATTGCCAAACGAGTTCTTTGCATAGAAAAACAAACAAAAAATGCTGCTGGGGCTGAGGCCACATTCTAGCCTGCTTTAGGGCGCTGGATAACAGAGGGAAATGCAAATTGCAAGGTTCTGCCAAGTGTAATAAATCTTTCTTTAGTGTAGGACAACTTGTCGCTAATTCAATGACAATATTTAACTATCTACTAAGGGGCTGTTCCATGTAGAATTGCCACTGTAGATCCTTGACTCTGGTATTGATTAAATTAGCGAAATTTATGCGCATCCAACATTGAACACTGGCCTCGACAATGTGCTAACTATGTAAAATGGCATTTTAATGCGCCTTTTTTTAACGATTTATAGCCAATATAAATTATACATATTTATGTACCAACTGGAGGCTAGAAATCCGCGCAATATGTAATAAGAACACAAGCAAAAAAACCGATCCAAAACCGAACCAAAACCAACAGCTGAAAAAGAGAATACGAGCATACAAAGTGGAGAAAAGTTAATCAAGTCGTTCGCCTTCAGACGCCAGAGGGAGACCGATAAATTGGAGTCAAAGTGCGCGCATATTGAATTCAGACTTAAGAAAAAACTTAATAACTGGAATTGCATAGAGTCCGATACGATACGATCCAAGCCAAGCCATGCCAAGCCAAGCCAAGCCAATCCGTTTCGATGTGGCCCGCATATGCATGCATGTATAATTAGTCAATTCGATTGTGGCTGAACTCTGAACAATTAACTAAATAAATCGCTAGCCAATTCCAATTGGAAATCCCATTCCAAGCAAATCTGCTGTTGATTAAGTCAATTTTTGACATTTAAATTGGTTTAAAATGAGACCATCTGAAATGCTTCTGAGAAGGTATTTATGAGCACAAATTGGACCAAGTCATTAATGTTATTTATATGTTGAACTGCAGCTGTAGATGCAAAAATCAACCATCGACTGAGCTGCTCTGAGAGACCTGTGAGAGGTTCATCGGAGGATCAGGCAGTCACTTAATTATAGCTCATGTCACGAACTGTTCCCTAAAATTGGCACTTGACATTCGGGCACTCGGGGGATGCATGGATGCCTTTCTAATTAACGCCGGACAGCACTTAACCCGTTTTAACCAGACTCTGGCGCTGACTCTAACTCTGCCTCTGACTCTGGGGTCTCTGTTGGGGCTGGCAGAAATCAGGTGAGCCGCTTATCAATGTGCGAGCCGCGAACTCAATCAACGCCTGGGCTCAAGGTCGATACGGGTTTGGGTCTGGGAACGAAACATAATCCTTAATTGACATTAAGAGCTGCTGCTGCCGCACCTTGCCCCGACTGGTTCGCTGTTTTATGCAACATTTTATGGCGATGGCCAGACGACGATGACAACAAAAGTGAAGCCAAGATAAAGCAAAATTAATGCGCGCATCCGTTGAAATGACAATATAAAAAATGTACAAATTTCAGCAAGCAACCGCAAAAACCGCAAAAAAACAAAACTACAAGAAAACCAAACTGGCAAAACTAAAAAGCGAAAACCCAAAATGCAAAGTGCAGGCAGCACGCACAACTGTCAATGTTTTTTGTTTTTGTGGGTCACAAGGTCGCACCAGTTGACAGAGCGCAGCCGAGTAGAAGGCGGCAGCAGAAGATCTCCGATCTCCAGTCTCCAGTCTGCACACCGATCTCTGGCAGGTGTAGATCTCTGGCGGAGATGTTGCAGAACCCGACTGAGTGCCTCTTACTTTTGCCCTGCTTCAACCTTAGCCAAAATTGACTTTCAATTTCCAACTGGTTGCCGCCGACTGATCTCATTTCAACCAAAATGAATACAAATGAAGCCCAGAGGGAATCGCTGGAGAGAGTCCCCACAGCCCAGCTGCAGGCAGTCCAATCAAAAGTTGCATTCAGTGTCCTAATTTGTCTGCACAATTAACAAATTAACTATGGAAAATTCAATTACAATTGTTGCAAATTTTCTATTGCTGTGTG
This sequence comes from Drosophila subobscura, assembly GCF_008121235.1. Lineage (NCBI taxonomy): Eukaryota > Metazoa > Arthropoda > Insecta > Diptera > Drosophilidae > Drosophila > Drosophila subobscura. Next base: position 14,799,083 of record NC_048530.1, on the reverse strand, counting down.
TGGCGGCTCTGGCGTCTGTGGCGTCTGTGGCGCCTCAATTAGAACGCCATAATTGCTGGCCAATCTGTCAGTCAGTCTCCTGTCTGCTGTCTGTCACCCAGAGCGTGGCTCATAAAATTTATGACAGACTTTGTTTTGCTGTTGCGAACTCGAGCCACTTGTCAAGCCATTTTGACTTGGCCAAGACCCCAAACGCAAAGCGTTGCACACACACACACTGCTGATGGCTCATAAAGCGGACATAATTGCACTGGTTGATAAGGTACAACTAGATCTACATAGACGTAGTTGTAGCTTGGAGTCGTCCTTGCCCCAGCGCTGACCCTCAATGAACTGACTCGCTTTTGTGGCCGATCTTCAGCGGTTCGAGTTTGAGTTTTGTTTTTGGTTTCATTTTCAGTTTGGAGTCTCGTGTAAAATGCCAAAGGGGCAAGGGAGCTGCTGCCTGCTGCCTGCTGCTGTTATGTGGCAAACAAGTTGTGTGGCAGACGCATTAAATTTGTATCTAGTAGCCAGTGGCAGGCAACTTGTTCTCCAGCTGAATTTTCGATGTTGAATGCTGAATGCTGCTGGTACATTGCCCAATCTATGTCTGACTAACTGACTGACTTGTGCCTTGTGCAACATTTTGTCATTATGCATGACTTTTTGTTGTTGTTGTGCACCGAGAGTGTGTGGCATTAATGTCACATGTTCCATGGTTCCTTGGTTCTTGCCACGATGACGGGGCACGCAGAGGCACAGGGCCCACTCCGCCACTTAATGGTTACCCGTAAGCTACCAGCCATATCTATGCAGTGCTTTGGGCTATTAACATGCCCAGACACGGACTTCGTTAAGAGCCGGGCCAACGAGGCTCGTTAGCGGCTGGCAGGAAGACGTTCGAGTCCAAATAAACTGCCAACCATATTGCTGGGCCTCTAATGAACTGTTGATGGCGCAAGTCACTTAGCCATCAGCCAGGCATCTATGGCATAGCGCTGTAACTGATAAGTTATTGGAGGATAAGCCGCGGAACACGTGGCCACAGCTAGAGCAATAGTTTGGATACACCTCTCGATTAACTGTTTAGCTTTTGGCCAAATCCTTCGGATCAATGCTTTTGCTCCCAATCTGCGCTGCGAATTTAATTGGAAAAGGCGTTGCCCCAGCACCGCCACCGCCACACCGGAGTCGATCTTTGTTCTTGGATCTGTTGAGACTCTAGAGGTTAATGCTGCCGCCGCTTTGGATTCTTATTAGCCGCCGAGTCATGTGGCGTATGTTTGTTCACTGATCACAATAATTATAGACGCTCGTTGGCATTAATAAATCTAGCTACTGGTACACGTACACTTACACCTCCCCCTCGCCCTCCCCCTCCCCACCTGTGTACATCTTGTACTCCTCGAAGGTCGCTGCCTCTGTAATAATATCATTTTTTTTTCGATAAATGTTTAAATGCTCGCCAAGCGGCCAATCGCTTTTTGAAAGGCATTTCAAATTTGATCATTTTGTTTAATTGGCCATTCGAGTGAGAACTTGGCCAATGGCCACTGGCCAATGGCTCTAATGACCGTTGGCCGGCCTGGCTCACTGTTAAATGAGCCATAAAGTTGGAAAATCACTTCTGCACTTTGTCCAGGCCTCCACCTGTCCTTTCGTGAAAGAATGCAAATTCGATGCGTTTTGCCACTCTTTAATCTTCGATCTTTGATCAGCCATAAAAATGTGTGAAAATGCCCCTAAGACCCAATGTTCGACGCGGATTTTAGCGGCTCATAATTGACCCATAAAGCCCACGGACAGATGAGCAGAGGATCCGCAGAGCTGAGGAGCGTGTCGCGGAATCGTACAGAGATTTCCAAATTTACATAATAAACAGGGCGATAAATATTTTATTTATTAAGACCCAGTTCCACCGAGGGGCATTTGGTTTATTGCCAATTTGATGAGAGAGGTTCAGGGGGGTTCGGAGGGAGTTTGCATAATCGTAGCGGGAAAATACTCTCATCTCGCGGGAGCATTTATTACGAAAATGAAATCAAACGAAATGCTTGTGGTCTCTCTGGTCAATAAACTTATTGACCGACTTAGATATGACACCTGTAACCATAAACATGCTGCATGCAGATGTATCTATGTATCTGTGGATGTGCATACATAAGTATTTGTGTATCTGTGTATCTTTGCATCTGTGTGCCTCTGTGTGGACGCCCCCTCGCTGGTTTGCCTTCGAACGCGTCGTCCAGCTCCAGCTCTGTGCTCCACTTTCATGGCATTTACTTTCGCTTTTTGTTTTTGTTGCTGTTGTTGTTGTTTTTCGCCTGCTCTTTCGACGCCATCGATGGGCACAAAGCGCGTCTTTGTTGTGGCCCAAAAGCGGCGTTGATGGCTGCGACTGCGACTGCGACTGCCGTTGGGCTAAGTCAGGGCTTATCTCGTCATCGAGTCTTGTCTGTCAACGACCTTGAGACGATTACCGGTTTCTTTGGGCCATATGCCGTGGTTAGCTGACGTTGACGCTATGGCTGTCGCTGTCGCTGTCTCTATTTTATTCCAACTTTAAGCCATCTTCAATCATGTTCCGTGCTGGCTGGGGGTCAACCCACTTGCCAGTGGCTTAACCCCAACCGAAAATCGTTGAATTTCAATGCACCAAAAGGCCAGCTTCAGATTCAATGAACTTTAGTAGTCAAATCTCCTTCTACCTTAAAGCTTCTTCAGCGCGACAATCCTTCAATCACACAATTCATATCCAATAAAATGTCCCTCTTTTTGTGCGCTTTTTCGAATTATGAGGAAATTTACTACATGCCAAATTTCAGTAGCCACAGCGATTAATAGCCGAGCGCTAATCAGTGTCTGAGCACTGGCCGGCCAGCGATAAAGCTGAGGCGTAGTCCAGTTAGCAAGTTTGTTGCCTAAGTCTTTTGTTTGGCACACACCAAGAGCCGGGATCTACCTGCACTCCTGCCTCCAGCAGGCATGAATTTTACACAATATATACATATGTACATGTGTACATGTATGTATGTATGTTACATGTAAAACTTACCAAAGAAGAAGCAGCACTGAGTGGCTGGCTGGCAGCAAACTTTAATTGCAATGCAAACTCTGAGACGGGGCAGCACCCAAAATATATATAATTGAGTTCATTAACAATTTCCAAATGCAACACACACAGCACACACACGCACAACACACACTCAAAAAATATAAAATAAAACAAGCGAGAAACAATAAACAAAACAGTTGAAGAGTTTTCAAATTAAAAAGACGCGACAACTAAACGGCCCGGCAAAATGTCACTTTGTCTTGTGAAAGATTCACGCATAACTGAAAGTCGAGCCAGAGTCGAGTACGGAACGCAGTCGTACCTGGGGAGACACTGGCCAAGAGCGGGGGCAAGAGGAAAGAGAGTGAGTGCGTGAGTGAGTGTAAGAGAGAGAGAAAGACGTAGATGGAGAGAGTGAGTGAAAGACGGAGGAAAAGGAAAGCCAAAAGCGATTTAATAAAACGTGCAATCAGTACGAGAAAGTGACACAAGGCCCCCAAAAGTAGTTGCTCCATTGAGCAAGAGAGCAAGAAGACGCCGAGAGCCAAAGAGCGGAAGAGCGTAAGTGAAGAAAGCGAAAGAAAGACGGATGCAGAGGGAGAGAGAAAGAGAGCGCTGCACAGATTGGAATTCCAGACAAGATTGCAACCAAATCAAAGAAGGGAAAGAGGGAAAGGGAAAAGTAATTCTCGCACAAGCAAATCGGAGAAGTAATAGCAGTTATTTTAACTGTATTTATTCTTTGATGAATCATTGCCATAATATTTCTGTGTACTCTCAACTATCGGGTGGCCATTCCTATGGCCCGCCCATGCCAGCGATGACCCCCATCGTGTTAGGCCAACTTATGGCCATACCTTGTGTAGCTATTGCTATGCCCCGAAATTTGTCTGTGCACCTTTTGCTTCCGCCTTGTCTTGCGTTTGCCTTCGACTGCCTGGCCCAAGGGTCCTTTGCCCGGCAGCTGTGACGTACGCGTGGGCGTAGCTTGTTGGGGGTGGGCTTGGGGCTGGACTGCACTGGACTGAAGTCTGTTGCATCACACACACACCCGCCAAGGCGGTTACGGCAGTTGATTTAATGCCTCTTTTACGCTTTCTTGGCTGCCCAAGTGACCGACAAGTGGCCCGTCCGTCTGCCTGTTTCTGTTTCTTTCTTTGTCGGGTAACGAAATCTCTTTATTTAAAAACTAACAAAAAAAATGGTTACAGTAATTACGAGTACTGGGACGCTTAGGTAAAACCCCAACTAGAATAGCTCCTGGTAGTCCCATGAGCGTTCGTGGGCCGCTGGCTTCCAATGGTGGCCTCCGCCTCCTCCACTGCTGCTGCTGCTGCTCGAGAAGATGCCCGTGGAGGCTTTGGAGGCACCACCCGAGGCGCCCAGTGCGGCATTAAGCAGGAGACCCAGCGCACTGCTCACTAGATGGGAGGCCACCTGCTTGACAAAGCCGCCCGAATCGAAGCCAGCCGCGGCATGGCCGCCACCGCCCTCCCGCGCCTTCTTTTTGCGCGGCATGGGCAGCTCTGCGCTGTCGTGGCGCTCCTCAGAAGCCTCCGCGGGGCGAAACTTGGCCTCCAGGAAGCTGGACAGCAGGCTCTTGGCGAAGGTCAGCGGCTGCGGTGGTCCCTCCTCCTCGGGGTCCTATGGCAGGGAACAAAAAGAAAACATTCAAAATCGTGCAAGAGTGTGGCGGGGGCAGTTTTGGGAGTTAGTTGAACAGTTAGGGGGAAGGGTGAGAGGGTAGGGCTGTTGGGTTGATTGGATAAATACTGCGCTTAGTGAGGCCACCACAGTGCCCAGGAAGTTGCCCAGAAATTGTCCATTGTTGATCTGCAGAAGAGCAGAAAAATGAGCTGAGATTCCGCTGGTCTGCTGCTGTTCTTACCGCTCCACCACCGCCAGAGAGTCCCTCGAGGGCAGTGCCCACATATTGGCCGAGCACCGTGCCGAAGTTCTTGTTGCCAGACAGTAGACCCGACAGCAGCGACGTGGAGGTGCTGATCAGCGTCTCAATGTCCAGGCCGCCAGGCTGTCCCACGAAAAACCATGGTAAACATTTGGGCAATCTTTTGGGAGGGCTTTGCACTTACCCCAAATAAAGTGGAGACGACGCCAGTGAGGGCGCCTATGAGGGCACCCACATCCGAGCCGCCTTCGCCCTGGAGTTGAATCAAAAGATTTGGTTGGAGGTGGTGGCCAAGGGGCAACTCTTGGACTGATTGCTACTCACGCCACTTAGACTGCCAATGATGCCGACCAGACCTCCACCGCCGCCAGCAGCAGGTGCTGCGCCATCGTCTCCAATGTCTCCCAGTTCATCATCATCATCCGTCTCGGACTGTGCCTCGGACTGGACCTGGGCTTCGTTGGTGCCAGTTGCAGCTGTAGGCTCCAGCTGCTGCTTGGCATTCTGATTCGTTTTTGGCTTGGGTTTGGGCTTGTCTTTTGCTTTCGCCTTTTGCTTAGCTCTGCTGCCCTTGGCTGTAACATTTGGCGACTTCAAGAGCCCGTTAGTTGGGTTAAGACTAGACCATGTCGGCAATGGGTTAAGTGTGGGTTCGGGGTTCGGGTTGGGGGCTTTGGTTTTGGGTGTTAGTCACACGGCGAGCAATTGGCTCTTTACTCACTTTAAAGTCCAGCTGCTGCTCCGCGTCTTCGTCCTCCTGCAGATCATCCAGCTCCGAGTTGTTGTGGAACCCCTGCTGCTGATTGTGCTCCTGCGTTTGCTTGCTGCGTCTCTCCGGCTGCTGATTGCTGCGTCTCTCCGGCTGCTGCTGCTGCTGCTCCACCAGATTCTCGCGGAAGTCATCCTGCAAGCGCAAATGTTTGGCCTGGGGTTAAATGTGGCAGCCACACGCTGAAGCAGCCACCTACCTCTGACAGAATGGACTTGATGATGCGCATTTCCTCGGGCAATTGTTGTGGCTCCTCCTCCTCCTCGTCGTCGTGCTGATGCTCCTCCTGCACCGCTCGCTTCTGTATGACCTTCTGGCGGGCCTTGGCCAGCGGCCCGTCCTCGGAGGCTTGCTCCAGCAAATGCTGCAGCGCCTTCTCGATCTTTGCATCCAGTTGCAGTTTCATTTGTGGCACTTGCTTGAGGATTTGCCTGCGCAGCTGGCCCAGTCGCTCCCCCAGTTCCAGTTCCAGCTGCAACTCCCCCTCCGGCTGCTGTCCGCCCGTATTGTCCGCCGAGATCTCCTGCTGCTGCAGCTCATCCTCGTGCTGCTGCTGCGCCAACTCGCGCAGCTCCAGCCGGAACTCGTGATCGTCCTTTGTGTCCGAGAGTACGTCCAGGGCGCTGCTCAGGATTTCGAGGGCTCGCTGATCCCGCGTCAGCTGCTGCTCAATGGCATCGATGTGGGGCAACACCCGTTCGCTGTCCTGCTGCAGCAACAGCTCCTTGATGGCCCCCACCAGATGCTGCTCCATCAGCTCCTCCGCCTGCCGTGCGCCATTCAGCAGGCCAATGCCCGTGAGGGCGCGCAGCTCCTGCCGCGGCAGAGTCCGCTCCAGGCGGCGGTACGCTGTCATGGCTCTCAGGTAATGGGATTGCAGCTGCATCCCGCTGCTGCTGCTGCTGCTCGGCCGACTGCTGGCCCGTGGCACGATGACGCAGAGGAGCAGGAGCAGCACTCTCACGCGGATATTGTCCATCTGCATGTAGCGGTGGCGACTCAACGAAAACTGCGACCACGAGGTGCACGCACTTTTTATTATAGCATCGGATCGATCGATATTCGTTTCCGCTCCGCCTGAGCTGTGGGCGTGGCAGCTGCGCTAGTTACGCCTCTTCAGCTCCTCCTTCTCCTTTTGCTTTTGTTGTGCAATCGTTTGTGCATCCAGCCAGCCCAGCCATCGATCCATTCAGCCATGTCAGCCAGTTGTCTCTTTGTCATATGCTAATTTTCCATCGATCTCCAAGTCGCAAGTGGGCGTGGCAATGGTTCTGCTCTGCAGATGGCAGCTGCCAGAAAGAACCACAAGCTAGACAGCAGCAGCAGCGACCATTAGGCACAGATCAAACCCATTAGCCATTAGCCATTAGCCAATTTCCTAATGGGGCCATTTCCCCGTGGCGGCAAACCAAAAGGTGCTTGAAATTAAAAGCATTTATATAAGCCATTTCGGGGAAGAGACAGCAGCAGCAGCAGCAGCTTCATCGCAGGTGTCGCAGCTGTGCGTGACTCTTAATTACCAGTAGCTGGCTGTACTCTCTGGGTACATCTCGATCTCAATGATCATCCGTAGCTGTGGACTCAGACGTAGACGTATGGCGGTGGGGGCTTTGGCATCGAAGCGAAGCGAAGGCGAAGTCCAAGCCGCAGGCGTTACGCTCGTTTAACCTTTCAAGTGCGACAAAGACAAAGGGCAATGGGCAGAGAGGGCAGGGGAGGTTCAACTTGGATTGACATGACATAAGCGACTAAACGCAACAAAGCGCCGAATGGTTAGGGGAAGGCATAAGCCATCAGCCATAAGCCATAAGATATAGTCATCAAATACGAGTCTATGCCCCACTCCTAAGTGCGTGTATTTAGTGTACAAATTCAACCAATTAAATAACCAAAAAAAAAAGCGACACAAAACTCTGTCAATTATAGTGGCCTGCCCTTTAATGCTTCGATTGCCCTTAGATCGTGAATTTACTGCTCGCAGATCGCAGCTCCATTGGCCACTTAATTCGCTCATCTAATGGCAGTTTTATGAACCTTAAATAGCTCCGCATACGTGTCGACTTTCAGGGCTTTTAGAGCGCTTCAAAAATTGATCAAATTAAGACAAAGATGGCAGACCTTCAGCCGGATCTGATTTCAGATTTCCACTAATTTGGTAGCCCCAGCTTTAGGCTCTTCGCATTCTTGCCGCATTCTTTGTCCCACTTTTAATTGTCAGCTCGTTTGTGGCAACTGCCGGCTGCCACTGCCACTGACTTGTGGTTGCCATTAGTACAGCAAAAAAAGTAAAAACCCTTTTGTTGGCTTGGAGCCACAGGCGGAAGCGGAAATGCCAGCGCCAATGAGCCAGCGGCACTTGACATTGTGGCTGGGCTGAGTGTGAGTGTGAGTATCATTGGAATTTGTGCTGCCAATTAGGGTTTATTGACAATTGTCAAAGGCCAAAGAGCAGAGCAGAGCGGCGCTGCCATCGATCGAATCAAAAGTTTGTATACAAAATACATAAGTACAGATATGCGAGCGATATGTGTGCGTATATTATTAACACATATCTTTGTGCAATAAATAATAACCTTGCCAAATCGTTGGACTTCGTTTCGCTGCTTGGCAACACACACACACAACCAGATATAGAGAGAGAGAGACAAAAAGTTGCACTGCAGCGAACAACTTTTTGATTTTGGATGCCGATTCCGATTCCGATTTCGCTGCTCCACTGCCTCAAATCGAGTTCGAACTGCCAGAGAGCGCAGGAATTAGTTATTTCATGTAAACTTTGCACTTTTATTTGTTGCAATTTGTTGCTGTTACACTTTGGTTTATGTTTATTGGCGCCTGGCTACCACACATCAAGGCAAGACATCAAAGGCTGTCATTGCGGGGGGTGGCACCGCGGCTGTTGAAGCGTCTGGTACCGATAGATTTGCTGAAATGTTCCATCACTAACACGCATACGCAGTGCAAAAAGGGTTCGCTCTACAGGGGATCTTGGGGATATGCAATTATAATGCCCTCAGCCAGGGTATTCGATAGCAAATGCATCTGTCATCAATGAGAAATCGATGACTGCCTGACTGCCAGCCAAGCGGAACGTGGCTGAAGCCGTAGCCAGAGGCGAAAACAACAACAAATTAACATAATAAATAGCGCCATAAATATTAAAAGTAAACTCTTAAGTTGCTGCAATTTTGGACGGCACTTTTAGAGTGCTTTTGCTTCGATTTCATTGCAACATTCAACGATGATTATACAATTGGTTTTGAAATTGAGTCCTAAGTCCTAAGAAATAAACGCGGTGGGGGAAGAAAGGGAATGCCGAGTAGAAGAAGGATAAGCAAATGGAATGGAAATATCATTAAAAATAATTAAAATAAAATAACTCCAAGATGGCCGCAAACAATGGCTGGTAGCATTCTGATTAATCGATAGAAAATCTATTAGGGCCAGCAGCTGCTTAGCCGACTCCTGACTCCTGACTTTACATCCTTTCCCCGAAATAATTTAACGCCAAATCATGCATTTAATTATGCAGAGATTTTTTGTCAGGGCAGCCAATCACTGCGGCAATCAAATGCCAGACAGCCTGCCAGACACAGTCTAAATTCAGGCAAGCGGCTGCCAGATTGCCAGTTTGCCAGCTGCCTGCTGCCTGATTGATATCCAATCCAGTTCGAAAATTCAGCCAGTCACTTGCTAAAACCGTGCTTAGTAATGCCAAAGCTGTGGTGCTGTTGTGCCTTTGAAGTGTGCCACCAGATGACCACGGGACACGACACAAAACACCACAAGAAATAATCGAGAGACAGCATCAAGAGGAGGCATCAAACGACCTGATCGATAACACGTATTGTTGGGACAACAACCAAGAAATAGTCACAGCAAAACTGATCAATCATGATTCCGTTTCTCCGTATCTGTGGCCTTTCCTTTTGCCATTATTTCACACCCAAAAAACACGCTGAAATGTTTTGAATTTTGTTGTTGTTTTTGTTTTTGGCAACACCACGTTCGGTTTGCCAATCCGCTGAAAAATGACGGCCAAACCGAAAGCCGCCGTAGCCTCAGCAGCAGCCGCAGAGCTGTTAACATGTTAACTCGGCTTAAATGCATTATGATTTTATTTCTGTTGTTTGGCCCTGCCACAATTTCCAAAGTGCTTTTGAGTGAATAATGCGAAAGTTTACGAGCTCATTGGCTGCCAAAAAGAAGCTTCCCCAGAGCAGAGCAAACACAGCATGGAACATAGTTGTAGCTACACTTGTATAGTGTACAACAATTGGCTTACATATTTTCATGTAGAGCATCCTGTGTGCAGCTTTTGCATGCTAGAATGGGTCTCGGTGTGTGTTTTGAGCGGCTGACAGTTTCCTTTTCACAGAAAGAGAGGCTGAGACGGGGGCAATGGAGAGGCAGTGCCAGGCGGCAGTTGCAGTTGCAAGCGGCCGTTGCAGTCGGCAATCGAGTCTCACATCATGTTGTCCGCTGGCATTAGAAGTGATTTGTCTGCAGTGGGCTCACCCCAGGTCTTATGTTTACAGTACGAGTACACTCGTACACGTACAATATTGTCCACTTATTATCTGTAATTGTTTGCAATTAGTCACCGAGGCTGCAAGGCTCTGAGCCGGAGACAGACTGTGAGAGACTGTGGGCTATGGGCTAATTTATGCAATGACAAGTGCTGCCTGCCTATGGCACCTCCCCTGGCTGGCACTCGCAATCACAGCTCGCCATTCGATTGGATTCGATGACTCAAAATCAGCGCAAAGTCCGAGCCAGAGACACTGAGCAATGTGCAGCTACTTACACACCAGTGCCTCCCCCCCGCATGTAATGGCCCCAAAAACGGTGGCAATTAAATCAGGGGAAAGACAAAACGAAGAAGATGAAAAGATGAAGCTGCCACAGAGATCGGGGATTGGGCTGCTCCGCACAACCTTGTTATTGTCTATGGCCTGTCATTAAAAGTTGAACAGGCAAGAAACAACAATGGCAAACGACATCAACTCTGACATCGACACCGAATCCAGCAACGGCAACAGCTACAGACTACAGACTACGGACTACAGGGGACTGGCTGCAATGTCTTTTACATTTAATTGCACCATTGGGCGGGCACATGGCAAAGTGAACTGTCAGGCAACAGACTCATCCGAACTGAACTGAAGCGAGTCTTGAACAATTTAAAATGTTGTCAACGTCGTAGGTACCAGAGCCACAATTAATTGATGCGCCATGAATGGCCTGGTTCAATGGCAGGGACAAGTCAGTCTCCAGCAGCCAGTGGCAGTGTCTCTCCTGCAATTAGAGCTACAATTTGAGCGCTACCGGAATGAGCATTAATTGTTGTGCCAGTCCATAAACTTGGCTATTAATTTAGATCAGCCATCAAAGATGGGGGCCAGATTATTGCCAGTTAGGTAGGGGCAAAGCCCAAAAACCGATTTGAAAACACTTTGCAAACATTATCGAAGAACAGTAGCGACAGCAGTAATTAATACGTCTTTTGCATTATTTTAATGACTCTTTAACCATCCATCCGACATGCTTACTTCTCCTCCTACATCCCATCTACGAGGTCTGGAAGCTGCTTTTGCAGTGTCCCGAATTTAAATGTCACAACGACGCCCTAGTGCCAGCATGACAAGCGGGCGTGGCACTGCCAAAGAGACAGCAACAAATGCAGGCAGAGGTCCGGCCATTAAAGCTAATTTCGTTGTCATTTTCGATTTTGGCAAAAACCAAAAAGCAACAAAAAAAAACCAAGAAAAATAAAGCCGAACAAAGTCTGCAACTAATTTCATAATTTTTTAACTCTTTGTGTAGTTTTGCATACACATACATATTTGCTATCTTCTGTATGTGTGTGTGTGTTTGTGTCAAAATCTAATTCACCTTAAACTGATTTCGAACGCATGCAACTTTTATGTGAGTCTCTCTCTCTCTCTCTGTCTCTCCCTCTGGCTAGTCGCTGACTAGCTGCCCGACTGACTGACTGACTGCCAGACTGACTGATTTTGGATTTAGTTTGCTTTTGCAATACAGCAACAAAGACTAAAGCCAACGTGTACGGTGTAGACGGTGTAGAGAGATACTTTATCTGTGTTTTTGCCTGTTGCCTGGTTGCCTGCTTGTACAATGCGGCGTATGCGTAATTTGTAGTACACCAAGCATGTCTGACGGCGCGAATACTTGCACTGCTATGCGTACGAGTACTGCTACTCATACTCACACTCATAATGCTCCACTTACTTGTACTTACTGCTACCCATTCTCATTCCCATACTCGTGTCGTTCACCCATTGCAGATCTTGAGCAGAGCAGCAGGCCAGCAGCAGCAGCAGCAGTACTGGTTATCCTTCACAACTTGTTGCCGAAGGTAAGTCGGCGACTGGTCTGGTTTTCGTAAGGGTTCCACAAAGAGAGCGCCACTCGATACCTCCAGACAGCAAACAAAATCGAATCGAATCGCAGCGAATTATGTGCCATAAAAGCTTCCGGCTGCCAGAACTTCAATGCAGCTAAGATCACTTTAGATCCACTCTTCGTTCATTCATTCACGCACCGCAAATCCCAAACTCGACAAAAATGTCGTTCACGATGATGAGCCGGAGGTCAGCCGGCGGCATAGCTAAGCATCTTCATTATCATTGTGATCGATCGCTGAACACGCTGTTCAAGAACAAATTATAACTATAAGGCAGACGGACAAACGGACAGCCGACAACCATGTGGTCGTGCGACATTGTCTTGTGGTCGATCGCTGATCGTTGGGTTTTGGGTTTTGGTTTTTGGTTTGCCTTGCTGCTCGACCAGCCGAAGGTTTTCTGTCGTTTATCATCGAGTCGTTGGGCAAAGTGCATGGCCAACATGACGCTGCAGAAAAGATTTTGTTAGGCTCTCAGAGCAGTTACCAAAAAGCAGCACATAGAATGGGTTTACGCAGGGACTGGCACACCAACAATCTACTCCAAGGATTAGGTTAAGACGCTAGACTTCTCCCTGCCATACTTAATGTACATATCTGTGATCTATTAGCCAGCAACACGCATGCAAAATTCAATGAAATTTGCATATTTTTTTGGCAATTTGCGGGGAAATGATTTTCAAATTCGCAGAAAAACTTTGCAATCAAATGGGAATTGAATGGAATTGCACAACAGTCGATTGCTCTGCAAATTGCGATCAATAAATGCCTCGAAACACACTAACGATTCAACTATAAAACGATTAAGCGATTAAACGATTACTATCGAGCATAAAGGAGATGAGGAAAAGGTTTTCAGGAAAGCCAAAACAACAAGCGATCTTCAAACTATGCAAAGTGCGACGATGCGCAGCTGCGGGAGATTGTGTAAGCCGTCGGGGCAGCTCTAATCCTGGCCAGCACTGGCCCACTGACAAACTCCGAACAAACGGACACCGGGAGACAGGGGGAACTGAGATGGACTGGGACAGACAGCCTGACAAAGTGAAGCTGGCAGTCACGAGGCGGAAACTTTTCGCGTAATAGTCTTGGCCAAAAAAAAAAGGAAAACAAAACGAAGAAAACAAAACCAAAAACAAAAGGGGGAAGCAGCACGAAAACCACTCAAAAATCTGGTCAAGCTCAGAGCTGAAGCTTGGCTTTTGGCTCACTTTCGTTTTCATTTTGGCCAGGCTTTTGAGCTCGAGACGAGGCACAGAGGCACTCGGTTCGGCTCGACGCCGATGCCGACTCCGACGCTGACGCCGTCGCCGAGGCGTTAAGCGGCTGACACGACGCTGGAGCTGGCTCAACGCTGACGCTGCTCTGCTCTGCTCCGGCCAGAGCGCGCTTTGTCTCGAGCTTTAGTCGCTTGTGTGTGATAAAATCACGTTAGTAATCAATTGCAGGCCCAACAGCCCAGACCACATAGAGCAGCGCAGGCACAGCCACAGGCACAGGCACAGGCATCGCAGGCATCGCAGTCAGCACTCTCGATAAGCCACCCCACAAGACCAACACACACTTTTTGTTGTTGTTTGTTGCATCCACCGCATCGATTCACGCCAACTGTTGCCAACTGTTTTTTTTTTTATTGTTGTTGCTGTCGTGTTTTGGAAGCCAACCCCGTCCAGCCCGCAGGCAGTTTATCAACGCGTATGTATCTTCGTCGTGTGATCCGTTCGGATCGGATCGGTTCGGAATAGTGAGGATAAACCAACGTTAACCAACCAAAGATTAAAGCCAAAACTCAAAACTCAAACTCAAACTAAATCAAATCCAAAAAACCAAACACTTTAAAACATCAAACACAAGACAACAAAAAAACGAAGAAACCAAAAAAAGAACTGCAGAAATTCCGCCAAGAAACATTGGAACAAGTTTTATCCAAAATTTTGATTTGAACTTGCACTAAATTTTGACTTATTTTTTTTACATTTTTTTTTGCTGTGCATTTCATTTTCAGACAAGACAAATTTCAGTTCGTGAAAAATGCCCAAAACAAAAGGCGCAAAACCCAAAAAAAAAAAAAAAAACCCAAAAATGACGCGTGTGCTGAACTATTTTCGAGGTTTTCTGTCTCATTTGCTCATTTGCTGCACTCAATCCGATTACCCAATTAATGCGAATTGCGAATTGGTTAACAGAAAACAGCAAACAGAAAGCAGAAAACGTTTTTGATTGCCAATTTTCGCTGGCAATTTGGAGTTTCGGAGGGGGTCTCGTGTTTCGTGTTCAATGGCGGGAAGAGGCTACCAAATGGTTGAGAGTGGAGAACAGATTAAAGATCAATCAGCTCGGGCCAATCAAGTCAAGTCAAGTCTCATAGCTGCCATCCACTACTCATATGCAGCGTAGGCTGCACTTACCGCCTCATTCTATTGCCTCCTTCAAGACCCAAAAATCGTTCAGCGCTGCTTATTACGGTTTCAGCTTCTATTTCTTTTCCTTTTGCTGGGTTTTTTAATTGCGACATGTCCATGTAGCTGCATGGCACTCAATGCCACATTTGCCTTGTTTTTTTAATGATTTTTACTGATTTTTCTTTTGTTGTTGTTATGGCAAAATTTTGTGCAATCATAAAAAAACCAAAAAGCAAAAGCCAAAAGCAAAACTACATAAATGTACGTATGCAAAGAGCAAACGAAATGTAACAGCAAAATGAATATATGTCCAGTCACGTTGAGGTGATCGCTGTGTGAAGTGATCGGTGATTGCTGATCACTTTTGGACAATTGTTAGAAGCAAATGGATCATAAAAACAAAAACACAAAAAAAGCATAAATTAACAAACCAACAAAAAACCCAAGCGAATGAGAGAGAAAGACAGAGAGAGGGAGATTGAGAGACGGAGAGCAGCCTGAAAGTAAAAGCAAAAGTTGGCAGATGACATAACTTTGTGGCGCTGTTGTTGCCGGTTTTGGGTATCCCTCTCCCTCTCTGCTTAACACTTTATACAGCTCTTTCTTGCCATCTTTCTTTCTCTCGCTGTGCTGCCTGCTTTTGGCGCTTACGCCCTACTTTAATAGTCTTTGAGCCATGTTAAGCCTAACCACCACTTTCCCTCTCTCTCTCTCTGTTTTGACCATCATCAACTTGTTGCATGTTGCCATTACAGCAAACTGGCGAACAAAATTGTTTCTGGTACCCTCTGCCACACACCTTCTCCAGTCCCTGCCACCCCTTGTCCGACTCTCTGATTAGTTGGCAGCGAGAAAGACTACAACAAAAGACGTTCAAGTTCAGTTCAAGCAAAAGATATTTTATAATACAAAAATATGCGCGGGGTAGAGACCTTAAACCATAATCATTTAAGTTCTTAAAACTCCCAAAAATACATTTTTATAGAAGAATTAAATAACTAAAATTCTTACAAGAATTGTTCAAATTGGTAACGCTCAAAAAATTATTTATTTAAGTTCAAACAACGAACCTACAAAATGAATAGTTTTTCAAAAAATGAATTCATTTATAAGGCTCAAGAAATTAATTACAAATATAAAGTAGTACAATTTGCAGAGCTCAAAAAACAGTTATTGAAATTCTTAAAATAGTTTTGAAACATTAAAAGCGCTGCCGTTGACCTTTAGATGGGCTAACTTAATGCCACTTGTGTGTAGTTTTGAACTTGAGCTTGGGTCTTTCCATATTTCCACAGTTCTGCTGGTGTTAGTTTGACCTAATTCCTCGCTAGATGCCCCGTCTTTGGCACTTGCCATGCCTCAACAATTTTCCACGTTTTGTCAGTCGAATGCGCTGTTAACCTTTGTGCCTTTGGGCCCATGCCCATCTTCCAGACGAATACTCGAATATATGTATATCCAAAGTTCAAGCAGTTCTAATTAGCGGTTTATCCCACTCTATACTTAGTTTCACCTCCAATAAAAGATTGTCATTAAGTCTACACATCAGTGTGATTCAGCTGCGGAGTGGGTTGGTGGTGGGGGGGCTCTGTTGACCAACGAAAATGAGCTGCGACCCGGCACCGGCACCCAAGCCGCCTCTAACCCTTCAATTGGAGTCGCAACTTGAGGCGTTTTAATGCATTTTCTCACATTTTTCTGTGTGTGTTTTCGCACTAGCGCTAGTCGCTCTCTCTCTCTCTGTGCCTCTCTGCTTCGAGCCTCATTCAATTTCTTACACAAATGCGCACAGCTACAGCTACACAGCCACAACGTTTTGCTGCTGGCCAAAATACAACAAAAAGTGAACAAAAAAATTACATAATTCTGATTGCCGCGCTTTCTGTTGTGATTTAAACAAGTAAATTACTCGCTGTTGCTGTTGCTGTTGTTGCTGCCATTTCCACACACTGCATGCGGCATTACTCATACGCCGTGTTGCCCAAGAAATGTCCAATATTTAAACTTGACCAAAACCAACACATGCCGCGACACGTCTGCGTCTGCGTCTGCCTCTATTGACAGTTGGCGTTAGCATCCGCATATCCGGCAGGGACCTTGGACGAGACGAGACCGAACAGCGAACATCAAACACGAGTTTTTGGCTTTAATTCCGTTTGAACGTTGATCACATTGACATCGGTTTTTTTTGGTGTTTTAACACAAAAAACTGCCGCATCATGTGAAGGTCAATGCGACGACCTTTATCGATTGTCCGTCCGTCCAGCAGTGGCTGCTGTGTATCCGAGACTCCCTGTGTGTGTGTGTGTATCTCATTAATTAATATGCCACTCTGTTTACCTCTCTTTCCAGCGCACACACACTCACACACAGAGATACTCATACTCGCAGAGCCATGAGGCAGCCAAGCAGACAGCAAATTCTGGCGCTGGCCCTTTGCAGCGCCGTTTGCCTGATCAGCGCCGTACCCGTGCCGCAGCCGCAGCCAGCGGGCAACCAGGAACTGGATGTGCTGCAGATACCACTGGCCAATGGCAAGGTAAGTGCAACCAACGAGGGTAGCTAAGCCAGTCACAGGTGTGACACGAGCTGTTCCTTTTAGCTTTAGTTATTACTATTATTATCGATAAACTTTTATGCCGCACCTCGCTGAGAGAGCTGCGCGTGCTGCTGTTGCCCTTTCGACCATATTTGCTTGACAAATTTGCACTTGGATGAGACAGAGATCGTCGTGGCTCGCTGCAGAGAGCGGGCCATACCCAACGTGTTTGGGTAAAGCAACAAAAGCGCAAAAAAAAACTTCCTTTTACTTTTTGGCATATGCAGGTCTTGGGGTCTCTGGGCCCCCGTCGGACCTGCGTGACCAGCTCGAGCGACCAACGAACCAGCGAACCAAAGATCGAACCAGTTCCAAGGAAGTTGGCACACTTGTTACCTGTTTCCTTGGCCAGTCTATAGTCTCAGCTGCTGCTACTTGGCTAGTTGGCTACTTGGCTACTTGGCTAGTTGGTTGGCTACTGCTTCTGTTGTTGTTGGGTGCCTGGGTGTTGGCCTGTTCAAACCGGACTTTTGGCTTACCAGCTCCGAGTGTTGGGCAAGCTCTGCAGTCGGCTCTGTTATTTTATTACTTAATTGCCAGCCAAGACAATTCCCAGTGCCAGTCGCAGTCCCCCGAATACAATTTCAATTTCATTTTCCATTTCATTTTCAGTTTGGGGGCCTCAGCTTCGTGCGGATTGTCCGCATTCGATCATCGTCGTCCAAAGCCTCCATGGCTCATGGATCATTGTGGCTGGCAATTAACACTCTGTCTCCAGCTACTTCCCCCGGCAGCTGCAGTCCCCTGCCACAGACCCTCCGTCTCTGCTAATTTGTTACCCAAAAAGCTATTCGCTCTGCGTTTTAGCATTGTTTTATGTCAATTTATGGCTTTCACTTTGTGCAACAAATTTGCACAAATGACTGTGGCTGTGGCTGTGGCTGTGTGCCAGTCCCGCCGCTTGATTTGTCAAATATTTTATTCATTATTTGTGATGTATTTCTGAAGGCAACTTCAAGCACAAAGGACAGCTGCAGAGATACACTTCCACCTACTCGATGGCTGCTTCCTTTTGGGTTTTGAGTGCTCAAATTGTTGCAGCATTGTGGGGCATTGTGATATCATGAATACATTTAAGCGCATCCAGCGCCCACGCATTTTGAAATATCATCTACTTAGGGCCCACCAAAAATGTCCAAAAAAATATTCAACAAAGTTTTGTCATTGCCCAATTTGGCTGTGGCTATGGCTGTGGCTGTAAACGGCAAACTAGGTCAAAATGTAGCCCACAAAACGATGATACGATAATGATGCCGATATGTATACACATACTTACCTATCGTAGGCATATGTGTATGCAACATTAGTTAACTATAACCCACACGACATGCCATGCCAGCTGCTGCTCTTTATCATTGTTTGGGGGCGCTTCATCTCTGCGGCGTGTTGACATGCCTTGCGCCATAAATCATTTAACGAGAGGCTGACAATGATGATTGAACCGCCAAGCTCCACCCGCCCGTTCCCCTGAAACCCCTAAGTAGCATACGACAATTTTCCTCTTTTTTTTCCATGGAACTGCAGCGCGGTTGTCAACTGCAATGATAACTCCATTGTGGCCGCTTACTCGTACTCGTCGAGCAGTTTGCTATTTTCTTTGGTCTCTCCTTCTGTCTGTCTGTCTATTTGTCTTCGACTGACTGTCTCTTGCTATTTTTCCACCGCAGCACGTGGCAGCAAATGACATAACAACAACCGGTCCGTTGTCGATTGTCGCTTCCCCCGTGGGGCACACAACGAATACCCTGTCGTACCCTGAGGGGCAGTTGTAGTTCAGCCAACAATGGCAAATCCTTTGAGCACTTTTTGCCATAGATACGCAGCAGATATCCCTCAGCGGGTTTAAGGGGTATCCCTACTATTTGATCTACAACCCCTCCACTAACATTGCTCTTCCTTTTGTGTCTTGCGTCTCGCAGTCTCTTTGTCAGCTTCGCTTTGGTTTTGCACCCACAAATGATGGCAATTTTGGATTCCTTGCCAAGTGCAAGTGTCGTTCCTCGTTCCCTGCCTTTCCGCTTATGTAAGCCCCTGCTGCCGCTCCATCCCCGCCGCTCTGTTGCACACACATCACGCATATGCCGCCGCATTGTGCGACAATCGCAATTTGTGACTGCTGGGTGGAGGGGAGTCGCTTGTGGCTCTCTCTCTCTCTCTGTGTAGCCAATTTGTTGGTAGCTGCATTTTTGTTAAGTGGCAAACGAGACTTGAGTCAACGGAAAATGTATGCAAAAAGCTTTGATTTGATCTGCGAATCTGCCACTGCCACTTGCGTCATTCTTATGGCAGATGTGGCAGCAGAATTGCTGCAGCAGGCTGCAGGAATGTTGTTTCCAGATCCTCAATATGGCAGAGGGACCCACAAAAAGCTCACACAAAAAAACCCCCCAGCTATATGTTTTCTTTGGACTATTGGCAAACTCTTGAGAATAATTAATGGCTCTGGGGCATTATCCACTGCCTCTAGACTTGGGCTAGATTTGATTTATTCATTTTAAAATTCCAGTTTTAATCATTTTTGTTTTTTTCCAATTTAATTTAATTGTGTCGCGTATTTTTTATTAGCTGCGCTTGAGCAAGGCCTTAAACTGGCTGGCTGGCAAGTGGCTCAAGCATTTCGAGCAGCGCCCCCCCTCAATGGATTAGCCAGCCAGCAATGGGCGTGGCCCGCAGCCATATGTATAATAGATTTAGATATGGATTTAGATATAGAAATAGTTGGACGAATCCACTTTGATCATGACACGCACTCTGACGGGGTCGCAATTTGCAATTAAATTGATAATTGATGGCCTCAGTTGGTGTGGCGTGGTGTGTGCACGGCGGGGCGCAGTGTTAGCATTTATGCAGTGTAGGCTAATACCCTAAAAACAGTGTTGGGCAATTTGTAAACCTTCAATTTCTTTTGCTGAACATATTTTTTTGCCAAAAACATTTTAGTTTTGTATTTCGCTTCCTTGGCATTTGACAGTGTTGCCTAAGACCCAAATAACAGTGTTCTGCATTTTTTCAACTTCAAACTTCTATTGTTTAAATTGTTCTTTTTGGCTAACAACATTTATTGTATTGTATTTCCCTTGTTGAAATCTTCCATAATTTGTTTTAAAAAATATTTTATGTTTTTTGTTTTGTATTTTTTTTTTGCATCGCTAATTTATGCGTCGCTTATCGAAGCCAGTTATCGGCTCCACTTTGCCAGCTATTCGCCGTTGATTGCTGCTTTGGGGGTTTCTTTGCATAAACCAGCCATATAAAGACAGCTACATATACGTGTACATAAAACTACATCTACATATACATATACATATGTTTGTCTGACAGTTATTTGTGGCATTTCTTGTGGCATTTTCGAGTTGCCTTAAGTTGGTTAAGGTCAAGGCAAAGGCAATCGATATGGCCTGTCTGTCTGTCTCTCTGTCTTGACTGTATTCAAAAACGTTTTTCGCTTTTGCTAGGCTGCGAATCGTTTAGTGGGTGCCTGAAGCTAGCCCAGTTCAGAGTCCATGCGTTACTACTACGATTATATAAAGAAATATGTAGGTAAATGTATACATAGGAACACCTATGTACACACCTGAAGCCTACGCGCTGGCCTCTTCCGCGTTTTGGCTTACGAATTCCCAACATACTTGGGCTGCTTGGGGCAGCTGCTTAAAATTCACAGCATTCGCTTTAATGACGTTTGCCTGGACCTGAACTCATTTGAAATTCATTAAGATGTCCCATAAAAATGGCAACTTTTGCCTCAAGTACTTTCTGTCTGTCTGTCTTTCTGTCTGTCTGCCGCTATCCAAACAATTGTCGCACTAAACTGACACTGACAGGCAGCTTAAAATATGATGAATAGAGAGAGAAAGAGACACTGCCAGCTGGCAACAGTAGCAAGTGGCAACAGTTTGTTGGCCAAACTATCAAAAGTTTACTTTATGCCATGTCTCCGCCCCATCATCATCATCGTAATCATCTTCGTTGCTGACTTCCGCCCCGCGTGTAAAAGTCAACTTCCGCAGCGACTTTTGAGTCAATTAAACACTGCAACAGCACAGCACAGTGGCAACATCAGGCGCTGCAACAGCAGGAGCAGCAGCAGCAGCCACGAGAATGACTTGGACTGAGAGTGGGACTGGGACTGGGACTTGGGGGTGCCACTGCCACAGAGGCCATTCCGCTTCATATCTTTTACCTTTAAGTAGCTGCGCAAAGCATTCCCAAACTTTTACCAGCTGAAAAACGTGACAATTTCATTTCAATACACTGCCAACAACAAGTAGGGGTAATGTGGCCAAACAGTTGAGCTTTGCCACAGCTCAAAGTGTAGTTACAGGCAACAAACAAACTGAAATAACTTCAATCAAATGATTTATTCATACAAAATACAATGGAAGCAGTGTCAACAATGGGGCACATTGTATGCAGCAGCGATACATATTAATTTTAGATTCAATAAAATATACTTTATCTTATAGATAGATAAACACAATACATTCTCCGCAGTAGTTCGATTCTCCACTGCCACAAATTTCCCTGAAAGTTGGAAAAGTCAATTATCAAAAGGCAAGGCTTCTAGTCTCTGCTTAGGGTATAGCAAACTATGAGTGGGTTTTATCTTTTTGCATTGTCCGATATTGAAATGAACACCTCTAACCCCTGCCACAGCCTTTGCCCTACTCCCTCTCTCTCTCTCTGTCTGTTGAGGCAAAGCCGGGGGGGAGGCGAGTGTCAGAAACTTTTCCAATTGTTCAAGTGTTGATGGTATATTATTAGATTGTGCTGCTTGGGCACACCGTTCGTACCCCCACGTACCCCTTGCACCAGGAACCTTGACAATTGCTGCGACTAAGAAGTTGTTGCTGTTGCATGTTTAGTGACTCGTGCTGTTGATTGTCCAAGTTAGTTGCTGCTGCCATCACAACCTATCCACCCACCCATTTATGCAGTGATTCATTCATTCCACCCACCCACAAAATGCAATTTTAATGCAATTTTCAAAATTTATTGTGCAATATTTTCAAAGCTCGAGCTCCGCATAGCCCATTAACGTTAACAACGTTTTTGTGTAAAGTCATTTCGCTGTGTAGCTGTGTGGCTGTGCGGCTGTAGCTGAGTGCCCTGTGCCACCAAGAGCCACCCACTTAGTGGCTCAATGTGGTGCAGAATGTGATGCAGGGCCACAAAGGGAAAGGATGGCAGAGACAAGAGACAACCACAGACAAATTACAAATTACAATTTACACTTGAAACTTGATTGCACAAATGACAGGGTTGTGAGGCGGGAAGGCGGGCTGGGGTTGTGGCTGGGGCTGGAGAGTCTCTGAGCCAAAGGCGACTCATTGTCTAAAGTGAAAGTTTTTTGGGGGGCAATTTTTTTGTCTTCTGTTTTCTGTTTTTAATTTTCTTTCTTTGACTTTGTCATCTTATGTAACAGACACACAGATACTGACTCTAACAGTTTGTTTTTTGGCTTATTTTTCACTGTTTTTGTTTTTGTTTTGTTTTTGCAGGAAATCGATGTCTTGACATTGGGCGCCAACGATCAAGAACAATTGATAGCCGATCGCAATAAAAGAACAATTGGATTGCTGCGGGAACTGTTTCCGGACATAACCAAGGTATGAATCGAATAACTATATAAACATATATATATATATCGAATTCCCCCTGCCCCCTGCCCACGCCCCAAGCCCCCCTTCTCGATCTCGATCTCTCTCTCTCTCGAGCTCCGTTTGACATCACCCACCCAACCCCACTCTCAGACACTTGACTCTGTTCCTGCCCAGACCCAGATCCAAACCCAGACTAGAACTAGGGCTAGGCAATCACTCAATCAATCAATCAATCACTCAATCAGTCACAGCCTTAACTTAATGAAATGTGTGTTTTGAAATGCAATGCAAATGTGTTCCGTGTAGGAGATCAATATGCAAATCAATCGTCTAGTCAATAATGTGCTGTCACGCGTCGGTCCCATTGTCCTCGGTACGGCACTCAATCCACTGTTCGACGGGCAGCACAGCCAGAGACCCTCAGGCGAGGATGAGGACGAGGATGCGGATGTGGATGGGCCGAAAGACCAGAGACCGTCCAGCGATAAGGACTATGAGAGCCTGCCCGAGGAGTTGACACAGTTCGAGCCCGATCGGGAGTTTGCAGGCCAGACCAAGGAGCCAAAAATTTGAATCTAACCTGAATTTATACACACACATATACATATGTATAGGTATATGTGGCTATCGCTTAAGGCACTTACCGGTTACCCACTCTTATTGGCAACATTTTGATATGGGAGTTATTTATTAGTGGATCCCCTCGACAACCCGTTGCATGTCCACCAACTCCTCTCCGCATGCCCAGCACCACCACCACCACCCCCCGTAGAACCAACCAAGTAAACACTGACACAAAAGCACAAACACAATCCACACCAGCCCCGCAACACGAATCTCATATTGAGTTTTCAGCTAAAAAGAAAAAACCAACCAAAAATCATTCCAAACCAAATTGGCCAAAGATCATCATCAATGAATAAATCAGCAAAAAGATATCGACAAACAATCAAACCAGAGACACCAACAATCAAGATCAGCATCCGTATCAGCATCAGCATCTCATGTGGAAGCACCAACCACCTAAACCACCAAAGAATCATCCACCGACCACAAGAGTCACGGAGTGGCAGCTCAGGGCCCAGCTCTCGCAGCTCTCACAGCTCTCAGTGTGTTTAGTGTTGTTGTCACGTTTCGTTGCATATTTTCTTGTGCTCTCTCGATAGGAAATCGACTCGATAGTCAATCGTATTATAGCCCAGGTGATACGTGTGGCCGGGCCCGGCCTGCTCAACAGCATACTGGCCGGCAATCGTGGCGGTGCCGGTGGTGCAGGCGGACGCAGTACGACGCCAGCCAGCGATTTTGATGCGGATTTCGATGCCGATTTCGATGAGGATGACGATGTGGCTCCGAGCAGCAGCAGCAGCAGCAGTACAGGTGGTGCCGCAGCCGTAGCCACCAATGAGCTGAATGGAAGCGACGACAGCTCGCGGGTGAAGATCGATTTGCCAACATTTGAGCCAGAGACGACGACGACAGCGGCGACAACTAAAGGTGATAGCTTACCCAGTGTAGTAGCATCTTCATACAGTCCCAGTCCCAGTCCCACCTCCTCAACCACCACCTCAATCATCACCAACACCGACAGCAATGTGGAGCCAGGACCAAGCCAGTTGTTGCCGCGCTCCCTGGAGCCAGATTCAACAACAACAACTACAACAACAACAACATCGCCTGCAACAACCACCACCTCGACCACTTCAACCACCTCAACCACCACTACTACTGAAAATCCCCCTCCAGTACCTACCAAAACCACCATCCAGATTCCCACCGACAATAGCATCGATGAACCACAATTGCTAACCATCATCGCTGATATAAATCGTTTATTAAATTCTACCAATTATTTTATTACAACCAGAGATAATCTAACAACAACAACAACAACAACCACCACCCTTGCACCAACAACAACAACAACGGGCAACATAACGAAATTATTGCCAGTATTTGATTGATCTGAAAACAAATGCTAAGGATATCAAAGCAACAACCAACAACCAACACAACAACAACAACAACCAGAAAAACAACAACAAAAACAACAACATCTACTCCAACAGAAAATAGAAACAAAAAATACAGCAACATTCCACAGAAGAAGAAGGAAAAGCCATCTGAAAAACATTTCCACATTAAAATCCACTCAACATTTTGATTGAAACGCGAAACGGTTCAACGGTGGTGCGGCATGGTTCGATGGTGCAATAAGGAACTTCAAAGATACAACCACAACCCCATTGAAACTCCTTTTTTCTTGCACCAGCTATGAACCACATGCTGGAAAAACCTAATGGGGGGTGGCCCAGTCACTTGTTGAACCGTTTCTGAGGCAACTTAAATTCAATCACTTTACATCCCTCTCACCACATTGGAAATCCTACCCTGTAGAACTCACGCCTTAGCACCTCACATTTATGACGCATTCTTAACGTTGATATCCCCTAGAGACCCAACAAGTTGCAAGTTCCTTTCAGTAGCCCTGACCCCTGCCACACCCACTCACCACCCCCAAAACCCTCCCTCCCCACCCAACATGTATATAATGACAGTCAAGTAAACTAATCTACCAACAATCGTCCCTGCCACTTGCACCTGCAACACACACACAAACACACGCACACCGAATCTGCCATCTACAATCTACAATCGGCAATCACAATCGATTCCTGGTTGTTGTAGCAAATCGATGAGCAAGCGAACCGCATAATCTCCAAGCTGCTGCGCACATTGGGACCCACGGTGCTACGTACGGCCATCCAGGGCAATAGCGCCAATGCGGCACGCACCAGCTTCGATGCGGACTTTGACGACGACGATGATGAGAGCAGCAAGAGTGACAGTAGCCCCAGTAGCTCCAGCTCCAGCACCAGCAGCGACTCGAGTGGCACCCGTGTGACCATCGAGCTGCCAACCTTCGAGCCCGACGATGACAACGAGATCGATGCGGTGGACAAGAGCAGCAGCAGCACCACCTCAACCACCACCGAGTCTGCTGACACGCTGTAAAGTCACAAAACAAACGACAACAATAAAATGTGCGTTCCATTTGCTACAACAACTTTGAGACAACTCTAAAAGAAATGGCACTTAAATTGGTTTTTCTATCTATTAAATTTTTCCCTGTGCAGCGATTAAAAGAATATTTCCCAACACTACAAGAACAACAATCAACACAGCCACAGGCACAGGCACATGTGACACCATCAACAACAAGAGCAGCGCCAACAGAAACGAAATTTGAATTGAAATTATTTTAAAATGAAAATGAAAAGAAATGAAATGAAATTGGCATTGTTAAGCAACACGAAATTGTTTTGAAATTACTTTTACAACACTGGTTTTCAGCACACACCCACACACACACACACATAAACAACCAAGAACTATCTGTCTCTCTCCTTAACTGTCTGTCGCTGCTCTCTCACTCTGTCTCTGACTGTACTACATCTGCCTCTCTTCACTGTTCTCTCCGCTACCTCCACTCAGCACCTTCCCCTCTCTCTGTATCTTTCTCTCTCTGTCTGTACCTCTCCCCCTCATGCGCACTCTCTCCCTCCGTCATTCACTCGTCCCTAGGCTAGTAGGTGTTTTTTTACAAGAATTATATTTTACATTTATATTGTATTAGTTGTGTAAGACATTTTTTAATACATTTCCAAATATACCGAATTAATGTTTACCCCTCGTATGACTTTTGCTATTGAAAACATATTCGCTCCCGATATATCCCACTCTCTCTCTCTCCCTCTCTATATATATATATATTTCATTCACACTTTTGGTGCCCAGACAGACGGCGAAACCCATTACATTATGTGGGAAACAAGTCACGCATCGAAACGAGTCACACTCTGTTCTCTTTTTTTTTTGTTGGGTGATCAATCCTCATAATCATGAGTATCCTCATTCATATCAGCCTGACTCTCACCCAAATCGTTGCGCACATCCAAAGCATCCACAAAAGCGATATATGCCCGTGCATTTACTCATTCCTGCACTCATCCACGTGTGCCGTCGTCTCTCGTCTCCAGCATTCGTCTTTCTGCCGCTCAAGATCAAAGAAGCAAAAAACAAAAGCAGAATTTCCAATCCTCCAATAGTTACTCAGAGTAGATAATTCGCCGCTCAAGTTCAGAGGCAATCCAAACCGATTATGAATTTTCTATTCGTTCGTTCTATCAAGGGAGAGTCCTTGTTCTGGCTTGGCGCCATATCGTTGCTTAATCTATCGGCTTCCTTCTCCACTCCAATCCAAATCCAATCTACGACACTTTTGTTTTTCGTCTTTTGCTTATTTTTGTATCTTTTTCTCTTTATTTTCATGTTCCATTAAAACCCAATTCGATTTGTGCAATATCAATAACTCACAAAAAAACAACCAAAACAAAAACAAAAAAATAATCAAACTATCAACGATAACTGATAACCGATAACTGACAACCGATAACTGCAAATCATTCGACAATCAAACAACAATTGAAACGAAAACGAAAACTGCAACCGAAATGTATACAAAAATACATCAAAACGCATTTGTGCACGTGCATTGAATTCCACTCATTTACACACTAAAAATAAATCGATCAATCAAACAAATCGATTGTGCAACATGCCATAACATGTCTCCCATCTCTACCTCAACCTAACCTCACATCAAACTAAACTCACACCAATTACACCACACACAAACACACACGTTGTATGATACTCAACACACCAAAACACACCACACGCCACCACACTTGACACAAAACACACCATACTGCGCCGAATCCTATGCCTTATCCCACACACCCTTTTGGCTTCCCGCTGCCTGTTGCCCAACCCACAACCTCCCTCCCTCCCTCTGTACACACACACACACAAACGCACAAAATCAACGCAAAAATTTCGAAATTTGTAAAAATCACCACAAAAACGAACAACCATAAAAAAAAAAACAACATACAAATGACAATCCCGAATTTGAACCCCGTACCCGAAAATATGCCACAACCCGCCACCTGCAACCTGCCACCTGCCACCTGCAATCCCCCCGATAACACACAGAACGGCGCCACCGATACACAAATCGATCTGTCGGCGATTAACAAACAGCTCGAGGAGACCATTCGCGTGGCACGCCAAGTCAAGGAGGCGGAGGCGGCCGCTGCGGCCTCCCAGTCTTCGCCCGTTGCCCAGGCGCCCATTCCCCTCAAGTCCAACGAACCCATTCAGCTGAGCTTCAACAATGAGCTGCCCACGCACAGCACATCCAGTGGCACATCCTCGCCCACAGCCAGCCTCAGCGATGTCAAGGCACTGAGCACCAATGATCTGCAGCAGTCGGAGTCCAAGTCGCCGGCCATCGATGAGCTGACCCTCGACTCGGCTGAGGAGACGGCCGAGCTGGATGACCGCAACAAGAGGTAAGTGCTCCGAGTCAGTCGGCAATCGGTACAGGAGTCACACGACAGAAACTCAAACCCTAAACATTACATCACTTATCGATGGAGCTGCTTGATCAATTTAGCGATCTTTCCGTCTATCGATGGCATTAACTTTTTAGTGAAAACTCAAATGAAACTTCCACCCAAGACACTAAACTAATCTTACACTTTCCTACCCTTCCCCCCAACTCTTCACAATTCAACAACAACAAAACCACAAAAAACAAACCAAAATTGAACAACAACAAAACCACACGCATGCCAAAACCACAAAATGGATTGAATGCACCCACCCACCAAATAGTAATCTGTTCAAAAGGTTCCTCAATTTCGGCGGTGCGGGTCTGGCCGGTGGGTCCAGCGGCAACGGTGCCGGTGGTTCGCCCAGCGGCAATAGCCTCGGAGCCGGCGGCTCTGGCAATTTCCTGCTCGATGTAGTGCGGGTGAGTCTGCTCCCCCCCGCTTAACCAGGCGGTTCAACCGAACTCATCCATCCATTATCCAACATCCTTCATCTGTTTAGCTCTTCTCGGGCAGCGTCCAGACCCAGCAGGGCGATGAGGCCGCCAACTCCGTGGGCGGCGGCACCAGCAGCAGCAGCGGCGGCGGTGGCAGCCTCGGCTCCGACGACACGGACGGGGATAGCACCCGTAATGCCGATGGCTACACCGAGGGCATTCCCGGCCCCGTGACGCGCCTGGTCGTGCTGGCCAATCGTGGTCTGGCCAATCTGGTGCAAGATTTAATACTGGTAAGCAAAACCTGAATCGATAACTGCGATTTCTTAGCAGTGCAATCGATTTTTAATCGTATTCCTCTTTCCTTTTTGCAGCGCGTGGCCGCCACCAGCGAGAAGTTCGTGAACTTCAAGGCCAAGCTGATAACGGCACTGATCTAAGAGCCGCGGAATGCAGTTTCCCGGCCTTGGTCTTGGCTCCATACCAGCACTGGCCACGCCCTCGCCCGATTTAGTCAAGTCACACTCACAACTGTACAGAGTCAAATGCAGCAGCAGATCACACACTGTCTCCCCCCCGTCCCCGTCCCCGTCCCAACAACACCCAAAGCCCATTCCATCTCCCCCGACCACTCTGCCTGTCTCTCACTCTCTCACACACACGCGCCACTCATTTGATACAAAAAGAAAAAAAGAAAAACAAGCAACAACAAAAACCTTCTGGCAATGTACATTTTTTTCTTAAAACGTTTAGCAAAATTTTCATAACAAAATATAGCAAAAGAAAAAAAAAGAAAAAGAGACATGGAAAAGAGAAGAAAAGAAATGCTGAAGATCAAATGAAGAAATTTATTTATATTTTGTAATAAAAAAAACGAACAACAAAATGAAGCAAACAAAACATGCAAAAATGATTATATAAAGATAAATATATGTATATGGAAAAAAAAAAAAAAAGAAACACCTGAAGCCCCTCCTCCTAGTGCTGTCTTTTTATTCTTGTCTTGTCTTTGGCTTTTGTAAATATATTTTTGCTATTTGCAAGTTTTCACAACATACTCCCTGACCCTTTTGCACGAGATATTCCTTAATTTGTACTCCCCCTCCCTGTCCCTCCACGTGACCTACATGATCCATCGTCGTCGTCCCACTACAATATTTGTGTATATTTTGTGTTCTATTAAAAATCATGACTGTGGTGTTTTATTTACTATTATTTTTAATTATTTTAAACGAAAACGAAATATGAAGAGAACGAATTATCATAACGGAAGAAGGAGCGGAGCGCAGGTTGCAGATGAGGAAAACACACACATCAAGTGTCCACAGCCCCCTAAGCAGAACCATTTACTCGATCTTATAATATTTTATCTACCCATCTACAGATATATTTTTTTTGTTTGTTTATTTGCCACACTCCCACACACACGCACACTCAAAGAACAGATATACTCATATGAAATATATACACGCACAATCGATTGATCGAGCTTGCAATACAATCTATTTCTATATCTATATATGCCACGACCCATTTTTTGTGCCCTTCCCGACTCACGAACCCCAAACTGGATTTGTTCATACGCCTCCCTAATCCTAAGCGAATTGTGTTTTTGTTTCTCATTATGATTTTTTTTTAGCTACCTAAGTGAATGTTTCGAACAATGTGTATAAAATATAAATAAAATGATTCTTAATATTAAATTGGAAAATGTTTTTGAACTAATTTGAATCTTGTAATATTAATTACTGCCTCGGGCAACATTCCATGGAACTGACTGAATGCTCAGCGGAATGATTGAACGACTAACTGAATTCAACAAAGAGATAGAGAGGGAATGAGAGTGGGAGAGGGGCAACGCATGCCGCACTTGAGCGCATGCGTGGCATGTGTGGTCTTCCACGGGGGCAAGCACTTCCGTTTTGCAGGCAGCAGGCCGCCAGGCGCAGGCCGCAGGCCGCACACAAAACCAACAAATAAAGCGGCTAAACAAATTATCGATGGACAAATGAAGATGAGTATTTATCCTTGAAACGGAACGGAACGAAACGGACCCGACCCGACCCTCTATGCGCCATTAATATTGTACAAGTGCCTCGTTTGTGCGGTGCGGCGAAAAAGGGATGGGTAGATGCTGCGAGGGAGAGTGTGAGTGAGAGTGAGAGCAAGAATGGGAGGCAGCTAGCTGTGTGCGGCTTTGTTTTGACAAGTGCGCGAGCTGTGGGTAAGAAATGCTCTCGTTATTGTTGTGTGTCTCTTCATGCACAATTTGTCGTCACTTGGCGATGACTTAATTCATTTAGCAGAGGCCCAGCGGACCAGCCAATGGTCCGGCTGAAGCGGTGGCCGCGGCAGTGGCTGTGATTCTGTGGCAGAGTTGCTGATGCTGCTGCTGCTGCTGCTGTGCTACATTCAGTCAGCGAACGGCGAGGCAAACGGATGGCGATCTCATCAGCAGCAACAGCCTCGTATCTGCTCACGGCGCTCACCCACGACAGCCACAGTAACAGCCAGAGTCATAGTCCCAGCGATGGGAGTGGCAGTGGAGGGGCCGGCGACTCCGAGGACTCGCAGCCAGGCGGTAGCCGCAGGAGGCGGCCACCCAGGCAAAAGATCAATGCCAGAGAGCGATACAGGACCTTCAAGTAAGTCCCAGGGAGTCCCAACCATAGCTCTGCAGCAGGTCTAAGCTCTTCTTCTCCCGCCCCCTCTCTTCAACAGTGTTAATGCCGCGTATGAGGCTCTGCGCAGTATGATACCCACGGAGCCGATGAACCGCAAGCTCTCGAAGATCGAGATCATCCGCCTGGCCAGCAGCTACATCACCCATCTCAGCAGCACACTGCAGACAGGTACGAAAGCTAACATACCCTCCCATTTAATTGGATTTCCATCTGATCATTCTTCTGTTTGTCCACCACAGGAACCGATTTTCAGCCTTGTCTGCTGCATAAATACGAAAACGATGGCGGTGGAGGTGGAAGTGGCGGTGGAGGCCACAGCAGACGCATCAGCATCTGCACTTTCTGTCTGAAAAGCAAGTGAACAATGTAAAGTAATCAGATTAAGCTTAGATTATGTGCAATTGCAATGCATTTCGCGGTATTTATTTAAATTAAAACAGCCTTGGTGAATTCTTTCAAATTAACCGCCCAGTGGGAGCGACATCTGTTGGATTTCGGCTGTACTCCAATGACACTGCCATCTATTGCTGAACTGCTGCATTGCTGTTCTCTATTTTGAGACATACATTAAAACATTAATTTCAGTTACGAACTGTTAAATATTAGCATTAGCATAATAGTAGCATAACTTTTAAATATTTTCCTTCTAACCATAACCAGCGCACATTTTTTCGTGGAAAATATACATTGTGCTAATCGCACAAAAGTATCGATATATACGCTGTGTAATCAACAGAATTAAAAACTTGCAATGAAACGTCTGGGATAATGTATGTAATTATTAACGATTAGCGTTGAAATAACGCATGATAGTTTCCTATATGATATTGATATTTTTGTCGATATACTAGAACTGCCATAATAACTACATATCGATGGGTTTTTATATCGTGGTAACATATACAATTGACATCACTAGCTACATGTCATTATGAAAATCTGCGCCAAAATCTTTTAGACGCGTGCTTGGAAAAGAAAAATAGGTAATTGAAAAAATTCCCGGGCAAAAATGTCGGCACCGCCACCGAAATCGAAGCGCGTACTGACGCCCAGCAAGGAAAACGTACCGACCTCTCCCAACCAAGGACCGGCAAAGAAGGTAAAAAGTAACAGCGACTTGGACACCGGCGACGATGTGGAGAACAAATGCAGCGACGATGTGGAGAACAAACGCGGCGACGATGTGAAAAACGATTGCGGCGACGACGAGTTTGATTTAATTTTTCTGGCCGCATTGGATGAAATGGAAGCGGCCGAGTCCGCGCACAAGCTGGACCTGTCCACCTGGCAGCGCTGCGTGATCGAGGAGCTCGAAATGGACACGGAGAGTTCCAGCGTCAAATTGCTGGTCAAAAAGAGTCCCGAGGTGGCCGACGAGCCACAGACGGCCAAGTGTCACGTGCACGCGCCGTGGAATGTTTCTGACATGAAACAGGGCGATATTGTATCGCTGCTGGCCAAGTGGCAGCCCTCGCAGAGTGTCTACGTGGTCGACAAGGAGCACGGCTTCTGCGTGACCAATCCCGATTTTCTGATATCCGGCACCACCGTCACGGGCGCCCTCTTCTGTCGCCGCAAGGCGGTGCTGCAGGAGCGCTTCCGCGGCCTCCAGTGGAACAACCGTGTGGTGAGTACACAGTAAAAACAGCAAAAAATATCTCGACAATCAAATGCATGACTCTCGCTCCCCTTCACATAGATGGTCGTTGGCACGCTGGTGCACGAACTGTTCCAACGTGTGCTCACCGATAAAATTTACACGCGATCCCATGTGCTGACCATCCTGAAGTACATGCTGCAGAATCCATACTATGGTCAGTTCCTGTATGGCGGCGGCATCACCCATCAGGAGATAACCGAGGATATGCAGCGGTTCGTCAATCCCATCGTTCGCTTCGCCAATCAGTACTTGCTCGATAAGATCCCTACTATGCCGACCCCGACGAATTTCCGCGGACGCATTGACGAGGTTGAAAATACTGAGGAGAACCTGTGGGTGCCGCAGCTGGGACTCAAGGGCAAGGTGGATGTGTCGGTGTCCGTGAACACGTCCATGAATCCCATACCTCTGGAGCTGAAGACCGGCCGCTCCACCTTCTCCATCGAGCACACGGGCCAGCTGATACTCTACCAGATGATGAACTCGGCCCTGGGCGTCGAGACGAGCTCCGGTCTGCTGCTCTACCTGCGCGAGAACATGATGCGCGAGATTTTTGGCAAGCGCAACGAGATGCGCGACCTCATCATGATGCGCAACGAGCTGGCCAAGTATTTGGTAAGAGAGCCAACGGCTCCGGCAATGCCGATGGAGGACATCGAGGACCTCTGCCTGCCGGGTCCCATTAGCCACCACAGTGCATGCCAGACATGCCAGTTCAATACGGTGTGCGCCATCTACGCCAAGCGCGACACCAAACTGACTCTGGGCGACTCGCATTCGATGAAGACTCTGATGCCGACACTGCTGGCTCACCTGACCGATGACGATATTAAGTACTTCCACAGCTGGTGCGGCGTACTGGCCCTCGAGGATAAGCACTCGCGCGAATCCTTTAAACAGCCGACCATCTGGACGGAGGATCGCGTCACGCGCCAAAAGCAGGGACGCGCCATAATCAACCTGCGCCTCTATCCTGGCCAATTGGCACTGAAATGCAACGGCCGCTATGAGCAGAGCATGCAGCTGCCCAGCGGCGTCGATCCCAGCATCAATATGTATCACTGTGGGGTAAGTTCGATCATTGGCTTGGCTTGTCAACGATACAGTGACAACCGTGGTGTGCATGTTTGTAATCGCTCCCTTCTTCTTCCTCCCTTCTGCAGTTCGATGTGGGCGAGTATGTGATCGTCAGCACCGATTCTTGCATGGCCGTTGCCGCAGGGAACATCATTTCGTTGGAGTGCCGCCGCCTGACGCTCGCCCTGGATCGGGACCTCAAGCCGAAGTACGAGAACGAGACCTTCACCGTAGACAAGCACGACTCGACGAGCTTCAGCTCATTCAATTACACCAGCCTCGCCTTGCTGCTTGCCCCCACAGAGCGAGCCAAGGAGCTACGCTCCATCATTGTGGCCTTAAAACGGCAGCAGGCGCCGGACAGCGTGCCATATTCACATGTTCGCATGAGGAGCCACGATATTCTGAAGAATCTGAATAATCTGCAGAAGCAGGCCATTTTGCGCTGCTTTAACGGCCAATCGTACTTTCTGATCAAGGGTCTGCCCGGCACCGGCAAGACCCAGACCCTGGTCGCTCTGGTGCGTGTGCTGCATATGCTTGAGCTCAGCGTCCTGATCACAGCCCACACACACTCGGCGGTGGACAATCTGATGGGTCGCCTAATGGAGTACGGGCTGCCCATGGTCCGGCTGGGCCAAAGCTCACGCATAGCCAAGAAACTGCAAGATATCAGCGAGGAGAGAGTCGCCAGACGCTGCAGCACTGTTGATCAGTTGGCTGACGCCCTGGAAACTCCCTTGATTGTGGGCGTCACCTGCCTGGGCATGGGGCACCCCATCTTCCGCAAACGCACATTTGACTTTTGCATCGTGGACGAGGCCACCCAGGTGCTGGAGCCCACCATTTTGCGTCCGCTGTTCCACTGCCAACGCTTCGTGTTGGTCGGAGATCCAGAACAACTTCCGCCAATTGTTAAGTCGCGCGAGGCTCGCAATCGAGGCGCTGACGTATCGCTCTTTGATCGCCTCGACTCGCCCGAAAACACAGCCGTGCTGTCCGTACAGTACCGCATGAATGGCACCATCAACCGTCTGGCCAATCTGCTCACCTACGAAGGTGAGCTGCAGTGCGCCAACGATTCTGTCGCCAAGGCCAATCTGCCGCTGTATCTCCCTCGGGACTCACCCTTGTGGGTGCGTCGCGCGCTGAGTCAACATCTGGACATGGCCGTCGTGGTGTTAAACACCGACGACGTCTCCTTGCGCTGCCAGAATCAAAAAGGCTTCCCGTACACCAACATCTGCGAGGTGGGCGCTGTGATGGATATACTACACCAGCTGAAGTCTGCTGGCTTTAACTTGTCCAACGTCGGTGTTATCGCCCCCTACCGCGCCCAAGTGGAGCTGCTGCGCCGACTGGGCGAGTGTCTGGACAAGCGAGTTGAGTTCAACACTGTGGATCAGTATCAGGGTCGCGACAAAAGCATAATCATTTATAGCTGCACCAGGACCGGACGCGAGCCGGAGCAGGTGCAGGGGCGCATCCGCGGCGCTGAGATTCTCGAAGATAAGCGCCGCCTCACAGTCGCCATCACTCGCGCCAAACATAAGCTGATCATCCTGGGTGACGTTGTATGCCTCCAGAAATACAACCCCTTCCACGTCCTGTTCAGCAACATACCCGAGTCATGCTTCCTGACCCTGAGCGAGGGTAATATGGATTTTGACTATTTGCTTCCAGATACTGAGCGCGGGTAATATGGATTTTGAATTGATGTCTTTGTACGACGACATCAATCGCCTCATGGAGCCATTGGCCTATGAATAGTCATTAGTTTTTTAAGAAGTAGCTTGACGTTACCTGACGAGTTAAAGGAGGCTTCGTTGCAGGAAGGATGAACACATATACAACACATACACAAAAGATAGAAGTGCCAAAGAAGGAATACATTTTTAAGGAATACATTTTTAAGGAACCAAAGAAAGTTCGGAAGGAAAGAAGGAGGACAACTAGAAGGACGAGTACAACTTTTAGATGACGTTGAAAGAAGAAATCCTTGACGGGAATACAAGAAGGATTGTGAGAAAGAAAAAATACAAACATTACAAATCTTAATGCAACGAAGGAATCCTCAAAGGAAACACTAAATTTAAGGAAAGGATCGTCAGAAAGAAAGAAGAATACAAATTTGAACATGTGATTCGTGTAGAGAAGAGATCCACAAAAAATTAACACAAATTAATGGAACGATCGAAGGAATCGTCAAAGGAAACACTCAATTTAAAGGAAGGATCGTTTTACAGGGATTTTACGATGGGATTTGTTACAGGAAGAAATCAACAGAGAGAAGCCAGCACGCACACAAACACTTTTAAAGTTGCTGGAAGAATGTTGATTTCAGTTTTATGTTTTGATAAATCCACGATGTAATGCTATTTCGAGCGGCATTTTTATTCGCAAAGTGGAGACACTTTTTGGTCTCTGAAAAGCTCCTTGGGGGAATGTCTATCTGCAGCGTAAAGTGTAAAGATTATACCAGATGTTAAGCCCCTAAAAATTCCAGATTTTAGGTAAAATTTCTTTGTAAATAGAACCCCCACGCCTCCTCGCACTCTCATAATTCGCGTGACATTCTTGCTGTGTTCCCGCAGCCTAACGGTGCCTGCAGCACTCCCCTCACTCTTTTGCCGGTTCTCCTCCTGCCAGCGTTGCTTTATCCAACCGGAAGCTGGGGCACCTTCGAGTCTGTTCCGTTCTCTTGTCCGCGTGCCACACGTGCCACGAATGCATATGAGCAGGAGAGATACATGCAAGTGGGAGTGGGTGTGAAGGGGGGGAACTGTGGGTGCCTGCATGCAGCGGATGCAATTAACAGCCACTAGCCGACGTGAGTCATTCTCATGATTATCGGCATCATTATCGTCCTACCCATGGCATGGGCCATTCCTTCCCACCCATGCCATGCCCCATCAATCCTTGCCCATGCCCCATATATTCACATGTTTTGATGTTTGTATCCGAAATGTGAGATTGATTGGCCCCAAAAATTGGAGAAAACCAAACCAAAGCAAAGCGAAATGAAGTGTTAAAAGAAAAGGTTGGATAAGGGTCGACTCTGGGTTACCTTCATGCTTCCCTCCTTTTGATTCTCATAAGCACAAAAAGTAAGAGTGGACAAAGGACTGCAATTGGACTGTTTACTTGCTGACGACTAATGCAATACCAGCCTGATATCGGAATCCAAACTAGATGCCTGCTTGTAGAGTTAACCCAATCGCAGCGTGTGTCAGTCAGGGACAGCCCTGCAGGCCCTACGCGTACAGGGTATTAAAACCAAATTAAAATTGTACAGCAGCAAGCTGAAGCATGCCGAAGAAAGAGAGAGAAAGAGGAGGGTAAGGCACGAGGGGTGCACATGGGTAAGCTGGTGCTGGCACACCGGAGAAAGACCCAGAGACACCAATAACAGTTACAGAGTAACAACAGACAACAGGCAAGGGGACGGCCACAATGGACATAAGCAAATCGCTTGATAAAATATTTGAAATTCATTTCGCGCCGCCTCTTGGCAGCCCCCCCGTTGGCATTTCGATGACAGCATTTAATGCTCATTATGTAATCTCTTTAGGTCTGCAGCTCGAAGAGAGTGAGAGAGAGACTAAGGGGGAGTGGAGTGGAGTCCATCACCATTCAACAAAGGTCAACCACAAAACTATTAAGCCCTGTCGCTGGTGCATACTCGAATATTGAATTGATTTTGAGTTCCGGCCAAACCCTATTTTGGAGTTTTTATTTGAAATATCCAATAGACACAAACACACAAACTACGCACACTCTCCGCTCTGCCTTTCTGTTCACCACTCATGTTGTTGTTTGGGTGCGCAACAAATTAAGCCCATTAGGAGCCCATCTTGGTTGGTTCCCCTTCCCCCAACACCTGTTGCAATATTGAACACTCTCACATGCAGATGATCCACCATTCCATCTACAAGCACATGCCCTGGGGGCGGGCATTACCAATAAACTGTGCTGGAGGCTGTGCGAAAGAAGGGTAAAATATAAATTTCACTTTCATTTCAAACGTTTTCTTTAAGCCGAAATAGGAAGAATGCAAAAAGTGTAGAAATTTGGCAAGAAAATCTGAAAAAACTGTTTTAAGGCACATGGAAATTCATGAAAATTAACTCTTTAAAATACCTTACCATAGATAACACATGCATATCTACTTATGCACCTAGTTGCACCACACCAAAATGGAAATTAACTTTATATTATTTTTGATTTTAATATTTTTCCCAGCTAATTTTTCTTTTTCTCTGCTTGCGTAGCTTTCAATTTTCTAGACAGAACTTCTATCACAAGTCCCCGTGCCCCACCGTATTATAAAATTCCTTTCAGCTCAATTTGCGATAATTTGACGATGATCTGTGCAACGATTTCTCCGAGTGGCGATTCGCCACTCAAGCGTTGAATGGAGACCAAATGCTGTGCTGTTAATCGCTGAAGCCGCAAAAGTGTGGCCATAATTGATCAGTTTTGGCTGCCCTGCCGCTAAACTTCATTATTTGTGTAACGAGTACTTCATTATAGCCATCTCTCTGAGGAACAGCCCTCCCCAAAACACCACCAAGGCAGCAGCAGCAGCACCAGCAACAGCAGCACAGGCTTTCCCCCGCATTGGGGCTCTCTGTTAACGTTTAACAGTGCCCATAACAGAGGCTGTCAGGGTGCCGCTTTGCGGCTGCGCACTGTTACGGTAGCAGCTCCAACAAGTTATGGCTACGATACGGTACGTTGGTGCCCCGTGACAGGCAGGGAGTACGGACTTGGCCAAAAGTTTGGCTGGCACTGTGAAGAAAAATGATTCTAATTAAATAGGGATACAAATTGAAGTGGTTTGGAAATTAAGCATAGATAACACATTTACATGTAGATTGCACACTAATTACACTTTCAAGCATATTACTGTTTACATTTAGAGTTAATGTGGGGTAAGTAAATTTATATGTTTGTTTTTCTTAGAAACTAATGCGCGAATCACAAAAACATAAACCATACATGCATATGCATAAAATTATTCGTTGTTATTAAATTGGCAAAAATGAACACAAAATTATCTGCATGTTGCAGGAATTGAAAGGATCAATCCTATGTGCAGATGTATCTCCTCCCATGGGTTGTAGGGTATCCCTTTCTTCATCACTCTCTAAGCCATTGTTGCTTTCTGGTTTCTGGTTTCTGTCTGCTAACCGTTGTCTGCTGCTTGCTGTTGCCTGCTGCTTTATGCTGCTTGCTTTTGCTGCTGCTGTTGACTGTTGTCTGCTGCTTGCTGTTGCTGTTGCTGTTGCGGTTACTGGCTGGTGGCTTTTGATGGCTTCTGTTAAGGCCTGTACTGTTGGCCACGCTTTTTGGCCACACAAAACGAATTCAGTGCAACGGCGACTCTTGAACGGTATTGTTGGCTTAGCGGTAACTTGCCTCTGGCCGTGCATACTAATAATATTCATATTAACATACAAATCAACAATTTCCTTCCATGTGCATTTTGTGCATTTACGTACTCCAAAGTTTATACGAATTTTTTGCCTTATTTTTTGCGTGCAACGAGTGAATGTGGAAAATGTGCAGTTAGATGTATAGATTTCTATGGATATTAGTTATATATTGTATATGTGTGTGACTTGTGGCCAAAAAGAGACGCCGCCGCGCCTGGCCGAAAGTGAAAAACTGAATGCGCAGACGTGTGTAACAGTTTTTACTTTCGGCCTCGTTTCTGGCTTCATCTCTTGCTGCTGCTGCTGCTGCTGCTGCTGTAGCTGCTGGCTTTTGTGGTCAGTGGAGCATACTATAGCCAAGATCTCTGCATATTGCATAAAACAAATAAAACATGCACCCAGCAGCAGCCTCAGCAGCAGCAGCTGCATTTAGCCCACTTTTTGAGCAAATATTTTTCAAACACAACCAAAATCTCACACTTAATCGCAGCGTTATTTTTTTGTACCGTCGCCGCCGCCGCGTTTTACTTAGACAACAACTAGAGCAGGCTAAGACCAAGTAAAACTACAACAACAATTGAACACTGAAATAATAGCAACAGCAGCAACAATCAGTGCAAAGGAGCGCCACTGCCTTGCCACCTCGACCAGCAGCAAAACGCCGCCAAAATGCTTCCGGTAAGTTTTGTTGTTGCATTGCCCAAACGGAGCAATGAAAAAAAAACTGGAAAATATCTGTGCAAAAACCTGAGAAAACTGAGAAATCATTTTTATATCGCTATTTTTTTTCGCTGGCGCATTTTGTACGCAATTAGCGCAAATCTGACCAAGAGTCGTAAATATTTAGTCCAGGCCAAGTAGCAACAATTTCCTGCCTCGACGGGGAGCTAAACGGTGTACGAAATTGGAGGGTCCACCGACAGAGGGAAGTGCGACATGGGCAGCGACAACCTTGAGTAGGACCACAGCTGAAAGTTGTTTCCAGATTCAGGAAGGGGCTACGGCTCCAGCTCCAGCTCCTTGCCCTATCTCATAGATACTTGAACATGTCAGAGGAGATGCCACATTTTAATTGCCCGTAAAGATCGCTTCTTGATCTCGCACTAAAAAGAAACGGGTTCTGCGAGCTTCTCAACTTCATTCTTGAATAATTGAATTATTCATTGGGGCCCCGGACGCTATCCAGTTGATTTCATTTTCGTTTTCGTTTGTGGCTCTGTCTGTTGTTATTTAAATGTCTCTTAGATGATTGCATAATTAATGCCATGCCCGGGGGGCGGAGCGAAGGCTGGCAAAAGTTCCGAGTTCAGCAGAAAATGCAGGGGACATCAGCCGTTCAAAGGAATTGCTAAAGCTCCTGCGAAAGGTTTGACTAGTTATCACCCAAGTGCGGAACACCGTTGGGATTTTTGTGGTTTTTTATGGGGGCTTTGCTTATGTAATGGCAAAAACTTTTACTCGATTAACACCTCGGCCGAAGACGACTCTGACGATTGCAATTCCCATGCTAATCGAAGCGAAGGAGTGCAAAACTTTCAAACACGATTCGAGAAATCGAAATCGTAAATCGGAAAGGCAGAGCAGCAGAGTGGCAGATACATTGCATGCATATTAAAGATACCGACTGAATGCTGCACAGATACAGATACTCAGATACATGCAATGCATAAGCAGCTCAATCCATGATAGATAGTTTTATATCTCTAACGAGAGCGCCCCCGAGGAGACAAATCAAATCGACATCCAATAAAATGAAATTAAATTAAATTTCATTTGTTTCGTATTCGTTTCGTTTCGTTTTGGGCATTTCTTTTTACATCCGCCTGGGAGTATGGGTTATTATACATACATACATACATATGTAGGTGTACATTTGTAGCTCTTAAATATGCCCCGAAACGGGGCAATGTTACTACGGACTGAGGCTGATATTTGCTGCCTTCGGCTGGGCTCTCATGCAAATTTCATTGTGGCTGTGGCTGTGGCACATGCGCAGAAAACTTGTTTAGGAACTTTGTTGTTTTTATTCCTATTTTTGGCTTTTTTGGCTTTGACGGGCACGCGGGGGCGCAAACACGTTTGGCGACAAGTGCCGCGCTACAAACTAGCCAACAGATACCTCATCATCATCATCATCATCATCAGCCTCATCCTCATGCCCATGCTCATGCTCATCATTGTGATGCCCTGTTGTTGATGAGCCTCCTCCCATCATCATCATTCCGTGCGAGTCAGACTTGACGTCAGGCCACAAAAATGCGTGTGAAGAGGAAATCTGCTTGAGGCTTTTGTCCGCTGGTTTGTCTGTCTCTCTGTGGCAAGCGGAAATTGGCGCCCAGCCCGAAAATAAGTCAAACAAAATTTGCACATTCATGCAACCAGCCAGCCAGCAGTGCATCAATGCAGCAGTGCAACGCCAACGCCTACGCTTTGTCGACTCTCCGCACCCAAAAGACGAAAGACAATGACAATGAACTGAACCCATCCCATCCCAAGCCATGCCATGCCATCCAATCATCCATCCATCTATCTCTCTGTATCTGAACCTGCATCTGCCGTGCCCTCTGTCTGATAATTATCAGAAGAAGTTGCCTCTTGAATACCCTTTCCTTCGGTTCCCTAAAGATCCTCCCGCTATAGCCAAAGCTGACTCCATACATTCCACTCGCTCTCCCATTCGGTGTCGTCATAAATAACTGTTTGCAATCACATAAACTTTGACCCCTGTTTCCCCTCTCCCAATTCGACGAAGGTTAACTCTTAGCCTCTCCGCGTGTATCCGCGTATCGTTGTATCCGTGTATAGGCGACTCTATAGAAAGGTTTTCGGATTGGCAAATCGGCATTCGCATTCGCATTCAGCGGAAAGTGAAACCAGTCGACACTCACAAAAGAGGGACAGCAGCAGCAGCAGCAGCGGCAGCCGCAGGGAGCGAGGGAAAAGTGAATGGAAGGAAGGCTGAATGATGCGTTTTTGTATCTGTTTTTCTTTTAAGTTTGGTTGTTGTATTATTTAAAAAGATTATGAGTAGAAGAGTCTGCTCTGTGTGCAGTTATGGGTTGGACTGGGGTTACCGGTTTTTTGGGCTATTAAACCGCATTTGCCTGAAATTCCAGCATTCCCAGTCGCATCCACTGCAATCGCTTTGGTAATTGTATCTGACAGCTACACAGATACACACGTGTGCAGTCTGTGCCTTCAACCTCATTGCAAAATGTTGCTACATTTTTTGTTGCTGCTGTTTCTTCCTCTGCGCTGCTGCTTTTGTTACGTTACATACGAGAGCAGGCCACATCAGAGGAGGAACACCAGCAGCAGCAGCAGCAACGGGAAGAGGTAGAGCATAGCTGCCTGGCTTGGCTCAATTGCACAGAGACCGAGACCATGCTCCACAGAGACCGCCGGGATGATTCAATTCCATGACAACAACGACAGCCAGCAGGAGATGGTGGTGGCGGGGCCTTAGCTTTGATTTTGATTTGGGGACATGCAAATCATTAACACTCCACTCGTACGACAGTTGGAGAGTGAAGCCAGAGACTTTGCTTTGATATTCGAGTGCAGAGTTTGACTGATTGGCTGATTGAAGCTTTAAGAGCTGAGCAGGCCTTGGGGGCTCTAAAATCTGGTCAGTGTGGGTTCTGCCCATTAGAGCTAACAGTCGTACCCAAAGGATGCCTAAGGATTCCGCGTTAATCTATGGCATTTTCTTTACCCCTTTAGAAGCATCTTCCCTCAGAAGGGAAGTCTGTCTGTCTGTATGGTTAGTGGTATCGCTGATGGGGTGTATAGGTTCCGGGCACCTTGAGCACCTTTCGCGCCCAAAATATCAGATTCCCACCCTTGAAGCCAGCCTCTGGACATTGTCACTTCATCACGTAACTGTAAATCCGTCATGGAGATATGAATATTTATCAAGACAAGAAAAAAAACACATATAAATATAGATACATTTATACATATTTATGTATGTATATTCATGTATCGGCTATGCGGCCTGAAGGTCAACTTGTTTCGCAGGTCTCTCCGTGTTAGCCAGCAACGGACTAACCGACTGAATGACTGACTGA
Source organism: Drosophila subobscura (assembly GCF_008121235.1). Taxonomy (NCBI): domain Eukaryota; kingdom Metazoa; phylum Arthropoda; class Insecta; order Diptera; family Drosophilidae; genus Drosophila; species Drosophila subobscura. The sequence goes on along the minus strand of NC_048530.1, from coordinate 14,755,512 downwards.
CTGTGTGAGTGAGTAAAAAAAAGCAAAAGTTATAAATTAATTTATTAAGCCAGATCGGAGCCCAGAGCATAGCACAGCACCCAGTACCCAGTCCCCAGTCCCCCAGTCCAGTCTCAAAGTCAGGCCATGTTCCACTCGCTCCGTTCGCTGTTTAAACTCGTTTTGGGGTACAACAAAAGCACTTGCTGAAAATTCCAGACTCTTGACCAACAGACTAACTGACCCCCAATTGGTATTTAAAAGAATGTGACTGCAACAAAGACCCAACAACGAGACCGAAACGTAACGAACAACAAATAAATCAGTATGATGTATGCTGAATGCTGAATGCTTAATGGAGGGGGTTGCATGAACAATGGTCACTTTAATTGCCACAAGGATAGCGTCGCAACATCAGAGTACAAATCTTTTACGGGCAGGGAAAATTTAATCCCTCAAATGAGATGTTTTGTGCTTAGTCTTTCTTGAATTTTTCTGTTCCTTTATCTTACTCTACCTTCTGTGCCCATCACAACATTTCTGTGTCAAAATAGAGCACACAAATTACCATTTTGATGATCCAACAAAAACAAAAAATGGTTACCAAGTCATGCTGCGATCTGATTAAGTTTGCGCCAAATTTCGGCTTAAACAATGGACATTATCTTTCTGGTCAAAGCGCCCATAGCCAGCACTCGATCCCTGGTTTGACTCTCTGCCCTCTGGTCGCGGGGCATGCCACAGTTCAGCTTCAGCTGCTTCATGGCCGCCGCATCATCCACACAGCATCCAAATTAGCCAGTGCCCAGCTCCAACTCCGTTTCCATCTGCCTGTTCCATCTTCATCTCCAACTCCATCTGCCCGTTCCATCTTCCACCGTTGCGCCTCACTCAACTTGAACCTGAATGTGCATCACGATTAATTTTTCCTTCGTTCTCTATCTGGCGTGTATCTTTGTTTCTTTTCTTCGCTCATCTTTTCTTCTCCTTTTTTTTTTTTGGTTTTTTTGGGTTGCTTTGTTGCCGGATGCGCTGAACAGCTTAATAATTTCCACCAAAAACCGAACAAAATTGAAAGTGAGCAAAACCGCACAGCGGCAGCAGCGGCCAACGGTTAAGCTTAATACGAATGAAAATAACAACAACAAAAATGTATAAATAAATTGTATACTAAAATTGTGCTTAAAAGGGCATAAAAGTTACATAAGAAATGGTCTCTCTCACTCGCTGTCTCTCTCTCTCTCTCTGCCTCTGTCTCTTTGTCTGCGGGATGGAGCGCTGCTTCCTCCGTGGCTGTTGTGGGCTTGGGGTTTCTTTTCTTTTCTTTCTTTTTTCATTTTATTGTTGCTGCTTTATTGTGTGCTGTGCATATGACATAATTGGCTCAAATGAGCGCCCGAACTACCACCAAACACACTTTTTACAACTATCTAATTTTTTGGCAAAAATAAGCAAACGGTGGAGGGAAGCAGCAGCAGCAGCAGCAGCAGAATATAACACCTACCGTTAGTCGCTGCTAATTTCGGAGAGCAGACGCGAGTGCGTGTGCAAGAGCGAGAGCGCGAGCTTTTTGCCAGCGCTTTTGCAGCGTTTACTTTGCCAATTATCGCCATCGCCGGGTGCTGCCGCCGTTAATGTTAATTGCAGAGTAAATGAAATGCGTCGCGCTGCGACTCTTTTGGTGTTTGGATGCGTCGCTGCTGCCGTCACCGCCCTGAGGGTGCCCTGTGATGGCTGCCGTGAAGTGGGGAAGCCGTGGAGTGGGCAGGGTGTCAATCAGCCGCGACTTTCGATTTCACTTTGAAGTGCGCCACGCCACACGCATTCACGCAATTTCTTACACAATATATTTGCTATGGAAATGTCTCACCCCTAAAACTGTAACCCTTGCAGCTTTGATCTTTTAGATAACGTGTTAAATATCCTATAATCTGCTGATATCCACTTCACTTTGACTCTCCTGTTGCATCCTTTTATTTTCTCCGCTGAGAGCTTTCACCTTGCCATTTATTCGCTAATTATTTGCATGCTTTGACACAACTGTACAACTTTTGACAACTTAAATGATAAATATCAGCAATAGAAGCCGTTAAAGGGGGGGCGGTTGTTGATCGATGATGACTTTCCGGTTTCGCGACATGCAAATCCGCTCGTAAATCCTCAGCGTGGACTACACATTTCACCCAGCCTGGTATCAGGTGTGATCAGACCGTCCATTAAGGTGATTTACCATTAATTATGGTCAAAACACGACGGCCAGTCTGGCCACACTGGGCAGGGAAAGTTTGATGACTTTTTCGAATGGATTTCTCTGCCACAACCGACATTATTTTTTTTTTCTTTGTTCTACGTTCAACAAACTCTGGGAACAAAGTTGCAGCTTAAGTCAAATTTTAGTCAATTTGTGAGACTTTCAATACCATTTCTGCCATAGCAAGTGCCCACTGTATCGTGTCGCTTTTGGCTTTTGGCTTGGACTTTCGCCAAACAGCTGGCAGCGTGCCATCTCGCCCGCGGGTTAATGGAGAAAATTGTACCATTAACAGCGACAAATGCAAATCGATAAGGATTACAAATAATAAAATTGATTCATTAGCCATATCATTTATGCGGCTTGTTTGTTTTGTCCAGCGACCAGCAGAGATCTCCGCTCCACTCACTTCAAAGCAGATGATAGAGGAGCGGCAATTGAGACTTGAGTTTCGTATTCAAATGGAAATTAACTTTGACTCTGACTTTGACTTTGACTTTGAATTGGGCAATTGAAAGCCACGTTCTCTTCTTGGGTGGCTTCACTGACATTTCACGTTTTATCGCCTCCATGTCGGAGTCTGAGTCATGTCATCGATTATGTGCGTCAATGGGGGAGTCTAAGCGGATTAGTTCTGGGCATCTAAGCAGCTATATGTATAGGTATACACGAGATGGCTTCGCGTTGAGTCAGCGGAGTGCAAAAGATTTACTGAAATTGTTGCCATTGGCATGGCCATGGACATGGGTATGCGATTCCCAATCGCATCCTGTGCTGCTTAGATCATTGAGGCCTTAAATTGAATTTTTACGCTGCAGTAACCGCAAAAAAGGAAACATATTTTCAGGCAGCGGCTGGGCGAATCTAAAATTCGGCGGAATTCACCATTGCCAGACCCATACCCTTTTTCCCTGGAAGCAATAGCAAACTGTGCAATGAAAGAGCTACCAGAACCGAGCTGCATAGGGCTGATAGGGTATAGGGAAAAGGCGCCACTCATGTGCTTAAGCAGCCATCAAATTCAACGAAATTCTCATTAAAAGGCAGCTGAAAAACCAAATTTTGGCGCATAATTGGATTTAATGAACTACCAGCCAGCCCGACTGCCTGCCTGGCCATTGTTGTGCTGCCACGTTCCAATCGTGACGACCCATCGGTGGGGATTATGCTGATGATGATGTTGATGGTGATGGCTGGCCCCATGGCTAATGCAGACAATGGGGATTACTTCTTCTCGTACTCGCAACTGAATGAACTTGAATTCTGCGCAATGTTTTGATGATGTGAAATGCAAATTTTGACATCGATGCATGTCCTATGAATACGCGAATGAATAAGCTGAATGATGGAGCGAATGAGCATTGACATTGATCGTGGCTGAAGATGATCTGCTGGGCAACGGGGCCTTGGCAATCGATTGTCGGCAATATTGATGAGCTCAATCGAATCGAATCGAATCGAAATCAAATCGAAATGAAAGAGGAGATTTCTATTTTGTCCGGCCTTGACTGTCCGGGCACTGGTCGGCTCAGCTTTCAGTGGGCTACAGCTTTACAGGTTTACAGCCAAAGTGAAGATGTAAAAAATCATTCAATTTCACAATCTATTGATAGCCTTTTTTATGGCTTAATTGTGTGTGTTTGCGGCGAGTGCGTGCGTGCGTTGTGACGATGCGTTCGTCGTTGAGAGAGCTGGAAAACCGCTTCAGCGAGTGAAGTTGGCTTTTCTTTTTTTGGGTGCGTCGCCGCCGTTTGCTGACCCATAATACATTGATCCATTGAACAGAAAGAGAAAAATACTCGAACACGAATTAAAGATGGACATAATCTCACCCCAACAGCAACAGAAACATCACCAGCATCCGGCGACATCAACTTTCGCTTTTCCTTTCGGTTTCAGTTTCGGTTTTTGATTTTTGGTTTTGGTTTCGGCTTTTTTGGGTGCACTCGCACATCTCGCCGCCTGTCACGCCAAAAGGCGATTAAGAAAGCCAGGCCAAGACCAGCAGACCAACGGACCAGCCGACCAACAGACCATCCAGCAATCCACCAATCCACCAATCCCCGGACAGTCCAAGTCAAGGAGCAAAGGAAAGCCAATCCAAGTCGAGACGAGATGTGAGTCCGGGCCAACTGGTTTACCCGAGTGCCACAGCCAGAGCCTGGTGTCAATGACTGGATGACTTCTGCTCCATAATTGGCTACTTTATGCCAACGCAAAATGTGTTTTAATTTTTGTGTGTATGCTTTGGCTGTGGCCTGGTCAATCCGCTTTTCACTCATCCGAACGTTTCGCTCCGTCTGCGATTGATGAAAGTGCATACGGAGAGTCTAGGCTCTGTGCAGCGGTCGTGACATCGCACAAACACTGTGCGAAATCGGGAGAACTATCTCGGGGGATAGATTGCCTTTGGGTAACAGTCACTGACCCAAAAACGTTGATTAATAATTTGGCAATTCCTTTCTGTGTGTGTCTTGAGTTTCATTCCTTAGGAGCTGCAGCGCTGACAGCCTGCTTGATGGATCTCTGCCCTGAAATGCTACCAAAAGAATGCATTCTGCAGTCAAGTCTTCCGCATTTCGCCCTGTGTGCCTGCTGGGCTCTTTGTGTTTGCTTGTTGTGTTCTTTTGGGCCAAATGTGCCGCTGGCCATGATTCAGTTTTCGGTCGTGTCGTGGCTTTGGATTGCTTAATTGAAAATGCCTTGGCTGCTAGACTGCTGGCAAAATGGGATAAAAACGGGCCAACAGATTGAAAGGCAGCAAAGCAAAAATCTTTCGCACGCTTATCTCGATGTTGGCCAACACAATGCGCAGCGTTTGGCTTTCGCACGGCATAAATCCCGGCTAAATGCAAAAGTTAAATGCAGCAAGTTAACGCCAACTCCGCCATTCCGCCACCCTGCTCACATCTGTGGCCATTGTTGGTTTGGGGGGCACACCCTCGGGATACATACTCGTATATGAAGCCAAAGGGACGGGCGGACGGACGGCCGGACGGACGGCTGCTGCTGCTGCTGCTCCAGATCCCGCCAAAATGTGTTCAAATGCCAAAAGTTTTGTTTGCAAAACTCTTCAGCTTTTTGGGGCCGCACCTTTTCCTCCCTAATGGCACTCCCACAGGGCGTATACGCAACTCTTGGCAGACATTGATCTTTTGCCACTCTTTTTTGTTGCTTTTTTGTTGTTTTTGTGGGGCGTTGACATTGTGACGCGCGGCGGTACGTGAAACGTGACATGACGTGAGGCACATTCTACGTGCCGCAGCGGAAATTTCCAGTCAATGCCAGGGCAGCAGCAGCGGCACAGTAGCCCGGGAGGAGCAGGTAGGCAGGGGAGCACAGCACGAGAGATGGAGCGGAACCGTCTTTGAATTTTAAGTTGCATTTAAAGGCAACTTACAGCATACCAACCCCCACCCACCGCACAGTATTATGGCCAGTCATGGAATGTGTATAAGTGCGCGTGTAAGTGTGAGTGTGCGAGTGCTGCGTGTGTGTGCGTGCACGTGAGTCTGCAGCAGCTGCAGCAGGCACTGCTGCGTTAGGGATTATCTGTGGCATTTCTTGGCAGCAAGATTGATTGAGCCCAAAAACGGCATTGCATTTCATTCATGATTCATTCACGCACTCAAGGTGATTCATGCTAATTTACGAGTGCTCACTGGCACTCATATGAGCATTCAAAAACTGCACTCAAAAAATACATTTAAATTTCATTTAAATCTAAATTTGTGTGTTTGGTTAGCCTGGGGTTCATTCATGAGTGCATTCATGGGTGCACTCATGTCATATAATCGCAGGGAGTTACCTCATGCGGCGGCAAGTAATCGAAGGTAGCCAGTTTCTATGTATGTGCCACAGAGATCGGGTTTCGGAGGCCATTGTCCGGCGCGACCTGTTCCCAATTCGAGTGCAACCACTCGCAGGGGTTTTCCTCTGCAGCAGCAGCAGCAGCAGCAGCTCGTTTTCCCTCTCCTCTCCACTCTTCTCTCTTCTCACTTTGCTCGTGCTTCAAGGTTAGCCGTATATCCAGATTTTATGCAAAGCAAACAGACGACAGGCCCAGCCTCTGGGAAATTGCAAATCTGTACGCAATATTTTATACATTTTTTCTTTTGGTTTATTTTTTGTGAGGCAGCAGCGTAATGCATCGTTTTGCCTTACGTAAGCAACGGGCTATCCAGCTGCAGTTGCAGTTGCAGGCGACTTGTACTCGTACTCGTACTCGGTATATGTGCCACACAGTTGATCTGTTTGGCTGTCTCACTCTGCCTTTGTGTTGCAACTTGTCGTCGGCAGCAACAGCAGCAACTTGTCCATAAATTGTGCCGCCGCTGGCTGTAAATCCGGCCAAAAACGATTCTCAATTTTGGCCCGTTGCTGTTGCTGTTGCTGTTGTGTGTTTTGGGGCGCCCTGCAGCAACACACATCACATCACACATCTCACAAGCTGCCAGCTTCAGATGCTGGTCGCATTTAGCTCTGATTTAATTGCCAGCTACCCAGCCAGAGAGCCAACCAGCCATTCGCAATTAAAAGAGCCAACAAACTAAGCCCAAAGCCAGGCACTAAATAATGCCAGCAAAGCCGAAGATATCGATACACTAAACAGTCATTCGCTGGGACTTGCATTTGCATTACAGATGCAGATAACATTTTGTTTAGGAGCAATCCTTTGGAATAGCAGGAGAATTAGTTTTGGGTTTTTATTGCTTGTAGATTGTAGCTCTTTCCAACAGTCATAAGAATGCAATCTGCTCTCAATGGGTATATAAGTCAGCTCTTTGGAGAGTTCAATCCCACTATGGAGCAGACTAACTCCATTTTGAGCCACAAAACTCGAGCAAAACTCTGCGCAAAATCTGGCATTTGCCTTTAAGTACATGTGTTGCAGACGCCTGATCGTTGTTGTTGCTGGTTGTTGTTGCAGCTGTACACTTTTGTGTTCACTTTGCGTAAAATCGACAAATTTGTCAAACCAAGTCGCGGCGGCCAATCAATGCGAGTGCTCATGCGCATTGTACAATCCAAATTGTTGTCATTTCATTTTCATTCAACTTGCTGTTGTTGTTGTTTTGATACGCGTATCTGTTTTTTTTTTTTGTATGTAATTTTGTTGTTTTTTGTATGCATTTTTGTTGTATTTTTGTTTGCATTTTTGCTGTGTTGCTGTTGTTGTTGGGCATGCAATTTTATGTAAGCAGCTGTGCTGCAGTCGCTGCCATAAAGAAATGTTAAGCAATGCGTAAGAGACAACAGTCAAAGAGCCAAACAGTTAGGAGTCCAACGGCCGAGAGTCCAAACCAAACTGTAAGCCATGTAAATGATGGCTATATATAAATGTAAATGGCCAAAGAGTTCCATAAACATGACTTGTTTAGCTTTATGCTGGTCCAATGACCCAATCAATGTCTGAACACTATTTTCTTTTGCTTTTTGCTTTTTTCTGTTTGCTGTTAGTAGGTAAATGTGCCATTACCCTACCACATCCCCATATCCATAGAATGTGTTGAGTGGCAGCAAGCAGCTTGCCGGATATGGATACGACTGCGATTTACGGCTTATGGCGGGGGGAAAGCTAGTTGATGGGTTTCTGCCACTCGCACTACAAATAAAATAAAAAGTGCATTGCACGTTGCTGCTTTGGAGCAGGCTTTCAGCTTCCCATTGTAGTGCACTTTGATTCTGTACTCGAAGTAATGGATTCTTTTGCTCGACTTTTAAGTATTCTCAAACAAAGTTATACTAAAAACATTCAGCCACAATTGACTGGAAATCTGCACCCAAAACCAAACCATCTCTAAATAGCTTTTGCGAGGCATCTAATTATATTTATTTTGAGCTGTTTTAGAGCGCAGTATTTCAGCCATTTCTATTTATGTATATTTACTCAATATATGTATTTATTATTATTTATATTTAAGTTATTTATATATTGAACAATTGCTTGCAGGCAGCAACATTTTGACAAATAGAAAGTTTCGCCCTGCGGCCAGACGAACTTTTATTTTGATTAGCAAAATTCACTTGTGTTTTTTTTTCCATATATCATATAAGTACGGGCATATATTTGAGTATATGTATATGTACATATGCATGTACATACATATGTGTGAGTTTAGAGGGTGGGGCGGTAGCTAATTAGTTATGAGTTGATTCAACCTGTTCCGAAATGTCTTCATGGCAGATGTTTCTCGCTGCTGCTGATGTTTTACATGGGGGGGACTTGATCAATTTATTTCATGATGTACAATTCGATGACTTCGATGAATGAACGAAGGCACACGCACACACACACACGCACACAAAAAAAAACCGGCATGGCTAACACGCACACACACGCAATCGAAGTCGTCTACGGGGGCTACAAGTTTTTGTGTCTTATGTAATTTTGTAGCTGTTTCTCTTTGCTGACTGCTGACCAAAATCCCAATCCGCAAACAGTTTTTGGGCCCATTGTGGCTGTTGTAACACTTTGGCATTTTAATATGAAAATCGGCTTTAACAAATATTCGTCGTACATTTACGATGAGTCACAGAGACCTCTCTCTCTCTCGCTCAATTTCTCTGTCTCTATGTGGATGGATGGATGATCTAATTTGAGATGAAACAGAAAAACTTCCTTGTCGTAACAACAGCAAACAGCAACTGGGCGTGTACCAATGGCATTTGCATTTCAACAAGTCCAATTTGCATATGAAATTCATCTGCACAGATCATCATATTATCTGTGGTGGTGGTGCGAGTGGTTGGTTATGTAAGACGCCAGACAAACGACCTTCATGGGAACCTTTTCGTGTTGCGAGTTTCGAATTTCGAGTCTTTTGTCTTTTGTGTGTTGTCGCTGAGATTTATGCGGATCTGTACATCGATGTCACTGTGTCAATGCTGCCTGCCGGATAATTGCTTCCGCCTTGAGATCTTAAATTGCAACTGCAAAATACTTGGCTAACACATTTTCCCTCTCTGATTCTATTTGACTTGCAGTTCCGGCGTGGAGCGGCCTGGCAAACGCTCTTCCTGCTCTGCGCACTCGCATATTGCATAAATGGTAAGCTTGCATCCATAGAATATTTTAAAAATATGAAAGGATTTATGTATATTTCATTTCGATATAATTACAGAGGCCAGCAGCGAGGGTCGCGTCGTTTGCTATTACACAAACTGGAGTGTCTATCGTCCGGGCACGGCAAAGTTTAATCCGCAGAATATTAATCCATACTTGTGTACACATTTGGTCTACGCATTCGGTGGATTCACCAAAGACAATCAAATGAAGCCCTTCGACAAGTATCAGGATATTGAGCAGGGTATGTGCATGCCACTCCCATCTCCCATCTCTCATGCCCCATTTCCCATCCCGCATTCAATGTTAATTCAACTCGATTTTAATTTCCTGTCTGTCTACCTGCATCATCCTGCCCCACACCCCTCATCCAGGTGGCTATGCAAAGTTCACCGGCCTCAAGACCTACAACAAGCAGCTGAAAACGATGATTGCCATTGGTGGCTGGAACGAGGCCAGCTCTCGCTTCTCGCCGCTGGTCGCCAGCAACGAGCGACGCCAGCAGTTCATCAAGAATATCCTCAAGTTTCTGCGACAGAATCACTTTGATGGCATCGACCTGGACTGGGAGTATCCGGCGCATAGGGAGGGTGGCAAGTCGCGTGACCGCGACAATTACGCCCAATTTGTGCAGGAGCTGAGGGCAGAGTTTGAGCGCGAGGCCCAAAAGACGGGACGGACGCGTCTGCTCCTGACCATGGCCGTGCCAGCTGGCATCGAGTACATTGACAAGGGCTACGATGTGCCCAAGCTGAACAAGTATCTGGATTGGTTCAATGTCCTCACCTACGACTTTCACTCGTCGCACGAGCCATCCGTCAACCATCACGCACCGCTCTACTCGCTGGAGGAGGACTCTGAGTACAACTACGATGCAGAGCTGAATATTGTACGTACGACAGATGGATAGTTCCCTTAACCTGAGACTGATGGGCTCTCCTTTGTGCACATTTTTTTTGTAGGATTACTCCATCAAGTACTATCTGAAGGCGGGCGCCGATCGGGACAAGCTTGTGCTGGGCATTCCCACCTATGGCCGCTCCTACACGCTGATCAACGAGGAGAGCACGGAACTGGGTGCACCAGCGGAGGGTCCCGGCGAGCAGGGTGATGCCACTCGGGAGAAGGGCTATCTGGCGTACTACGAGGTGAGTTGGCTATAGCCCTGCCATGGATATATAATTTCCATTCTTCATTCGTTACTCGCCACTTGTTACCCGCTACTCGCCAATCGCTCACAGATCTGTCAGACGCTAAAGGACGATCCCGAATGGACGGTGGTGCAGCCAAATGCCAATGTCATGGGTCCCTATGCCTACAGACGCAACCAGTGGGTGGGCTACGACGACGAGGCGATGGTGCGCAAGAAGGCCGAGTATGTGGTGGCCCATGGCCTGGGCGGCATCATGTTCTGGGCCATAGACAACGACGATTTCCGTGGCACATGCAACGGCAAGCCATATCCCCTGATCGAGGCCGCCAAGGAGGCCATGGTGGATGCTCTTGGGTATGTTTTTTGTTGTTTCCAAGGTGTTGACTTCTAATAATCCAATTACATATCGCCCCTGCCTCCAGTCTGGGCATCAACGAGGTGGCCAAGCCGAGTGGACCACAGAAACCATCGCGTTCGCGCAGTCGTGATAATGCAGGACAGAATAGAAACCGCCTGAATGCCAAGACAGAGCCACCGACGCCGGCCAACTCGAGGCGCGGCTCCAGCGGTGGACGTCGCACCAGCACCAGCACAGCAGCACCACCACCCAGCACCACCTTCAGGTTGACAGAGGCCGAGGGCTCGTCGCTGTACATTGGAGGGCGAGGCTCGACCACGCCACCGCCACCGACCACACCTGATCCGGGATCGGACTTCAAGTGCGAGGAGGAGGGCTTCTTCCAGCATCCGCGGGACTGCAAAAAGTACTACTGGTGCCTGGACAGCGGCCCCTCGGGCCTGGGCATTGTGGCCCATCAGTTCACCTGCCCATCGGGACTGTACTTCAATCCGGCTGCGGACTCCTGTGACTTTGCCCGCAATGTGCCATGCAAGACCAAGAAGTGAGCAATCCAGCAAACACTCTCATGATCTAAGTACACTAACCATTGCCAATTCTCCACCTAGATCCACCACAGCATCGCCGCCTGTGACTTCCACGACAACGACGACGACTACGGCGCGACCCAATCGGGTGACAGCTGCACCACCGGCACGACCTATCTATGCACCACGCACCACCAGCAGCACCACCTCGACCACAACCACTGCAGCGCCAGCCGCTGAGGATGAGTTGGAGTACGAGGAGGAAGGGGGCAGCAGCCTCCTCACCGACGAAGAGCAGTCGCCCGGAGAAGAGGATCCGCAGGTGATCAAAGAGCTGATCGATCTCATCCGCAAGGTGGGTGGCGTCGAGCAGCTGGAGAAGCACTTGCTGCGCAACAAGGATGGGTCCATCACGCTCAAAGAGAACTCTGCCAGCGGTGCACCGACAACACCATCGACCATCAGCAAGTCCCTCTACGATCGCGTGCTCAGTCGCCCTGGCACACTCAACTCGTTCACGCGCAATCGACTGAGGGTCAGCGAGACTCCAGCAGCAGCTGCAGCTGCAGCTGCAACCCCAGAGACCCGCACCGAGAGCAGCTCGAACTCGAACTCAAACTACTCCAAGTACTCGTCGGTGTTGAGGGGCAACAGTCGCCAGGGTCCGCAGAATGAGGGCATCGAGAAGCTCACCGAGTTCGATGGCTTCCTGAAGGAGCGCAAACAGTATGTGACCATCAATCGCCATCGTTCGTCCAGCCAAGGCGAGGCCGAGTCTGACTCCGAGTCCGAGGAAGCAGCCGAGGAGCAGTCTGAGGGGGAAACCACCACCCGACGACCCATCAGTGCTGCAACGCCATCGTACACCAGTCTGCGACGCGCGCGACCCTCCACCACAGCGACCCCAGCTGCAGCAGAATTATCTCAGGAACAGGAGGAAGAGGAGGAGGAGTCACTCAGCCAAGTGAAGTCCTACGCCAGCTTAAGCCGCCAGCGAGGACGCGGCACCAGCGAGAAGTCAGAGGCAACAACCACCAGCAGCAGCACGGCAACGGAGTCAACAACCAATCGGTGAGAAATTCACTTTATACTTCAGTCGTGTTCGTGCCTCACGCTCGCTTTTCTTTTTAGCTACAAATATTTGGAGCGTACAAGGCCCACGAAGAGCGGCAACAGTGGAGTTGCAGCTGCCGCAGAGGAGGCTGCCGAGGAGGATGACGAGGAGTACGAGGATGAGCAGCAGCAAAATGTTACGGTACAGAGCAAACAAAGTCTCACAGGCAACCAAAATACACGTAAATATGCGAGCATTGGTCGCAGTAGAACAACAACAACCACTACAGAAACAACACCAGAAACCACAACAACAACAACCACCAAAGGCACAGAGACTGCCAAGGCCAGCACCACCACCAACAACAGCAGCTACAATGTGAAACAGAATAACAACAAGAACAACAACAACAACAACCACCAAACAATACCAACAACAACAGCAGAAAGCACTACAACACCACCACCTCAACCTCAATCACCGAGCACCACCACCACGCAACCAGAAACCACAACTAACGAAACCACTGAACCAATTGAAAGCACCACAACAACCAGCACTAACCAGCAAACCTCACCCAACACCCCCACACCCACAACCACACCCACACCTACACCTATTCTAGGATCCACCACCAACAGCATTGACTCAGACTCTTTGGCAACCATTGAGCCACTGGGCGATGCCACTCCCACCATCCCACTAGTCCTTGACATAGCAAACAGTACGACAACAGAGCCCGAGCTGGGAACAACAACAACGACAACACCAACAACAACAACAGCAACAGTAACAATCACTGGCAACACCGAACGCAATGACGTGGACGTGGACGACAGTGACGACAGTGAGGTAACAAAAACCAAGAAACAATACACAAAGTATGCAGCCACAAATCGCAGACGTGTGACCACAACAACAATCACAACGCCGACAACAACCAACAGCAATTCAGAAGCTGCGATCGATGCTAGTCGAAACGGTTTGAATAGCATTAGCAACACTAACGTAAATAGCATTAGAACCAACTACTCTGGTAGAAGGCAACCACAAAGAACCACCACAAACACACAGACAACAACAACCACAGAACCACAACCACTACCCACAACTAACCCGAATAATACGCTAGGTAGCGTATCTAGTCCAAGACCCTTTGGTTATCCCAGACGGCGCACTCGACCCACAGTCCCAAGCACCACTAGCACCACAACGATAAACGATAGCAACTCCAACGATAACTCAAACGATAACGCAAACTCAAACGATAAACAGATAACAGATGCAGTTGTGAATGTAGTGAAGAAGACACGACTATCCCAAGTGGATAGGCCCAAGGTGAGTCTTGCCAGTCTTACCGCCGCAACCACAACAAATACAACCACCACAGCAACAACTGCAACCAGTGCACCACAGCAGCACCACCAAAATGTAGAAGTAGTCGTAGATAGTGGTAATGGTGGCAATATCTTAAGGCATGACGTAGTTAGAACTATTATAAGTAAACCCCAAAACGACGCAGACACAGGCACAGCCACAGGCATCGAGGCCGAAAGCTACACCAATACCAAGTACACTTGGCGCTCGGTTCGAGGACCAGCGGGAGCACGGCTGGGTTCGGCTGCCACTAGGTCTGGGGCTGGGGCTGGGACGGGGCCCAATGCCCTGGCCGGCGACGACAAGGACACACGTAGGTATGCCGGCAAGCAGCTTTCCGCTGCTGATGATGATGATGATGAGGAACAGCAGCAGCTGTTGCCCTCCAAGTACCGCAGTCGGCGACTGAATTCAGCAGAGGAAGAGTCCGAGGCAGCCATTGAGGCGACAATTTTGGGTTCCTCTTCTGGTTCGAGTTCCTCTTCGGGTTCCAGCTCCTCTTCGGGTTCAAGTTCGCGCACCTATCAAAGCATTCAGCGCACTGCCAGCCGCGGAGCTGGTGCTTCATCGGATGACCAGATCCGCTACCAGGCCATTAGCCGCGACAACGTGGGCGCTGCACACCTCACCGCGGGACGCACCTCAAGCTTCGTAAAGGATTTGGGGGAGGCCACAAAGCAACCAACCCGCAACTACCAGCCTATTGCACGCGGCGGACAGATTGTGGTGGAGACCAACACCGAGGAGGATGAGAATGTGGCCGCTGAGGTGATCGATGATGAGCTGCCATCGGTAGCTCGCGGCAGAACCAAGGCACCAGCCGCCAATGCCGTCAATACGGATGACAGCAACACGGCCACCGAGCAAGAGTCCCCGGAAATTGTCACAGAAGTGGCACCTGAGCCACAGATCCTGGACTTGGCTGAGGCAACCACTCTACCAGCGTTGGAAGAAAGTGACAGCAGTAGCAGCAGCACCACTGAAGCAACTACTGAAGCAACCCCCAGCACCACAACCACTGACGCATCCACCAGCACAACCACTGAAGCGTTCTCCAGTAGCACTACTCCTGAACCTCTTGCTAGCAGTTCTACAGACGAAAGCATTCTGGACGAAACCACATTATTCCTGAATGACGAAACTGCAACCGATATCAGCGAAAGCTCAAGCACCACTGAACCACCTGCAAGTAGCACAAGCACCACTGAACCACCTGCAAGTGGCACAAGCACCACAGAGTCTCAACCACAAGAGACAACTTTGAGGCCCGGTCGTCGTTCTTTCAGTCGCGGCAGCACCACCACAACCACAACGGAAATCAATGAAACAACAACCACCGAGCCCACAAAACGTCGACCCTTCCTTCGAGGTGGTAAAACAACAACCACTGAGGAACCAGTGAGCAGCAGCTCCGCTACCACCACCACCGAAGCAAAGGAAAACGATTTGAAAACATCAGAAGAAGGAGCCACAACACGACGCACTTTCTTCCGTGGCAGTAGAACGAGCACCACGGAAGCTCCTTCGACCACAACCACCACAAAAGCTCCTGCTACAACAACCACCACTGAAGCGCCTTCGACAACAACCAAAACAGAAGCAAACAGCAGCAGCAGTAGTACAACAAGCGAAGATTCGTTGGCGGAAACAACCTCAGAATCCACCACAAGACGCTCTTTCTTCCGAAGCAAGACGCCCAGCAGCACCACAGAAGATACAACTACCACCACAGAGGAGGAGATTCAACCAGAGACAACCACAGGCCTGCCAAGGCGTCGCGTCATAGTCCGTGGCAGCTTCAGACCCCAAGGCAAGGAGGGGGATCTTTCTTCGCTGCTGGCTGCCGATGCCAACAAGAGATCGAGGTACAACCACCAAGAGTCCCGCAGAGTGGCACCCAAAGCAGCATCATCTGCACCAAAGGAAGACAAAGAAGTGGCAACGGCAGACCATGAGGAAGCAAAGGAAGACCAGGAGGAAGCAAAGGCAGACCAAGAAATAGAGGTAGCAGAGGTACAATCGAAAGGAACTGGCAAATTCCACAGTCGCGCATCACTCAGCGGTGCTGCGGTGCGTAATCGCACTTCAACAAAGACCGAATCCCTGGGCAATGGCATCACCCGCACACGCACCACCTACGTACGCACCCTGGACGCCGGCCAGAAGGTGGTCAAGCGAATCCACACCAAGACGGTGGAGGAGAAGCCCGCAGAGTACGAGTACATCTACGACGAGGTGAGCCATGCACCGCCACCGAGCACCACCCAGCGGGTGATTACCCGAAATCGCGGCACGGTGCGCTTCCAGAGCAACGATCTGTCATCGCTGCTGGCCCTCGATTTTTCAACGCGTGGACAGCGCAAGAAGACTCCACCACCAGCTGAGGCGACGGTGACAAAGACACGCCGGCGCCTGCTGAAGAAACCCAAGGAGACCATCGAGCACGAAGAGGTTGAAGAGTTTGAGTACGAGGCGGGAAACGATATCGAGGCAGAGGCTGATGTAGAGGATGCACCACACACCACCAGCACCACAGCTAGACCCATTCAACGCAGAACAAGACCCACAAGAAGCACCACAGCGAGACCAGCAACAAGTACCACAACAAGACCGACAACAACCACCACAACGCGAGGAACAACCACTCGCCGTACAGATTCGGTTGAAGTTGAGGCCAGTACGCGTCGCAGTGGCTTTGCTGGCTTCAAGCGTCCCTCAACAACCACCACTGAGTCGCCAACAACAGCGACAGCTTCCACAGAGGCGCCACCAACGGCAGCAGCTGCCACCACTAGACGTGTGCTGACCCAACGGAGACTCATAGGAACCAGGACAACAACCACCGAAGCAACAATCGATGAATCCACCACAACGGAAGATCAACTGTCTGCGGCCAAACAGCGGTTTGTCAATCGTCTGCGAAGCAGCACCACCAGCACCACGAGCACCACCACCACCACGACACCCGCTAGTACCACCACAGAAGAGGCACTGGCAGCCACCACAGAGGAGGATTTGAGTGTGCTGAAGCGAAAGCTTAACAACGCGGTGAACCGCCTGCAGTCGGGCAACGAAGTGGAGGTCGCAGGAACGGACGCGGGCAAGGAGAAGGACAAGGAAACCAGCGAGGAGGAGGAGCAGCAGCTATCGCTGCCGATCTACCATCGCCGGAAGTACTATCAGTATGTGAAGGATTCGCCCATAACGTATATAGACAAGTCCCCAGCACCGCCGGACATTGAGAGTGTGACGGTGAACATTCGTCAGCAGATTCACGATGTCTTCAATGTCAGCGCCAAGGATACGATTAATAATTCCGTCGAAGTGGAGGATGAGATGGAGGAGGAGAAAGCGCCTTTGGAGCACCACCGCCTGGCCATGGAGCAGGCCAAGGAGATTAATGCCGAACTCGGTCATTTTTTATTGAAAACCCCCGGGTCACAGTAGGCCACCCGGGGGCAAAGTTAGTCGGATCAGGTGAGGAGACATTAGACGATGAGCAAGAGGAGGAGGAGCTGACCGCTCAAATCGATGATGATGATGAGGATGAGAATGAGAATGGGAAAGAGGCTGGCAAGTCGCAACGCAGGGGAAAGACCTTCAAGACCATACCACTGACGACGGCCTCGTCGAACGAAACCTCAAAGATCGTAAGCATCTCGCTGCTGGAAGATGCGGAAGCCGCCAGCAGCAACACCGATGACGAAGCCGATGCCCAGCGCAGCGAGGAGGATGCCCGAGCTTTGCGCACCTACACGAAGCTCAATCGTACACGCCTCACGTTGTCCACGCGGCTGCAGGTGTCTGAGGAGCAGACAGTAGAGACAACCACAAGGAAAAGCTACAGCGTGCCCCAACGCTTCCGCAGTCGCTCGACAACAGTCAGAACAACCACAAAGGCAGC
Source organism: Drosophila subobscura (assembly GCF_008121235.1). Taxonomy (NCBI): domain Eukaryota; kingdom Metazoa; phylum Arthropoda; class Insecta; order Diptera; family Drosophilidae; genus Drosophila; species Drosophila subobscura. The sequence goes on along the minus strand of NC_048530.1, from coordinate 14,737,843 downwards.
AGAGGAAGTTGAAACAGAAGAAGGAGCTGAAGCGGAAGCGGAAACGGAATTGCCGCCATCCGAGATAACCACTCGACGCAGCTTTGCCGCATTGAACAGACTGAGGAATCGCGGTACAACCACCAAAACAACAGAGGCAACAACCACAGCCACAGAGGCGACAACTACCACTGCTAGAACCACGCGACAACCCTACAAGGCTCTCAATCGCCGGGTAACAACAACCACAACAACCACAGAGCTGCCATCTGGCAATGAAATTGAAATTAAAACAGAGAGGGCAACCACTGAAGACGCCACAGACTCCAGTCCACAGTTGGATACTGAAACAGAGAAGGCTGAGGAGGAGAAGGATGAGGAAGAGGCGGAAGATGAGGAGCTTTTGGCCGAACTGCCCGAGGACAATGAGATTTCCGATGAAGAAGAAATTAGTTCAACAACAACAGCAGCCACAACCAGAAGCACATCCACTGAGGCCAATAGCGTGCGACCAACACCACGTCGTCAGCTGGTTTTAAGACGTCGCTTCAATGGAACAACAACCACAGTAGCCCCAACCACCGATGACAGTCTGGACAATGAAATAGAAACGAGGAGCACAACAGCCGCTGGACTCGCGGCCCGTCGACCGCTTTTGATACGCCGCCGTTTTAATGGTACAGCAACAAACACCAGCAGCACCACGACAGTGGAGCCAGCAACCAGTCAAAGCGATGAAAATGAAATAGAACAAGACAGTGGATCAAAAGCAACAACAAGCAGTGTGGCGTCGGGACGGCGACCACCTTTGATACGCCGACGCTTTAATGGAACAACAACCACCGCTAGGGCCACATTGGGCGGAGGTTCAACGAACGCCGATGATGCCGAGATAGCAACTCGTCGTCCATATGCGGCCTTGAATCGCTCACGTAATCGTTATGGCCCAACAACAAGCAGAACAACAACAACCACTGCAGCCAGCGATGATGGCGATGACGATGACGATAACGATAACGAGAATGAATACGAGGAGAACGGGGAACGTGTGGAGAGCTCCACAGCACGCGGTGGCTTCCTACAAACGAACCGCCACAGGGCATTGAAGCCGGTCAGCTTTGCCACACGTCGCAGCAGCACAGCGGCACCGCAGCGGATAAGCTCCAGTACGCGACGCAATCTGGTGGCACTTAATAGAAATCTCTACCATCGAGCGGAGGAGGAGGAGGAGACTGAGCCTGAGCCTGAGCCTGAAGAGGAACAGCAGCAGGAGGAGGAATATGATGAGGAGGAGGAAGAGGAGCCGCAGCAGCAGTTGCGTGGAAGCACGCCCAGAACATCAACGAGATTGAGTCAATTGCTTGCCAGCAGACAGAGAACGAGCCAAACAACACGGACTGACACGACACAAACGCAAAAAGAAACAGAAACTAAGCAAGACGAGGACGTAGACGTGGACGAGGACGAGGACGATATTGAGGCGGATGTGGATGATGATGAGGACGATGATGAAGCTAGTTCCGTAGAGGTATCCAACACTAACAGTAACAATAGCAGGGTAACTGGTAGCACCACTAACACTAACCACAGCACTGGCACCAGCACGGGCACCCCAGCACCACTGAATGTCGTATCTAGTCGTAGTCGTAGCAACAGCACCGTAGCCAATTATTTGTTGAATCGTTTCAAGCTTAATCAAAACCAAAACCAAAACAACAACCACACGAAACAACAACCACAACAAGTCACTGTTAAAGCTATTACTAAGGATAAACATAACGATGATAGTCAAGATGATGATGATAATGATGATGTGAATGAAAACGATGCTAGTCCAGGGAATGATAATGATAATGAGAATGAGAATAATTTTGGGTTAAATGTGAATGCGAATGGGTTTGAGAATGCAAATTCGAGTGTTGTTTTAGGTAATGAAGTTAATTCTAAACGACGTTTTCAGAATCGTTTTCAATTGAGCCGCACCAGAGGCAGCAGCAGCACAGCCAACAGCAGCAGAAACAGCACCACAGAAAGCGGCACCAGCACCACAGCTGCAACACCAACAACGACACGTCGCTTTGCCTTTGGCAGCCGGCAGCGTACGCAGCAGGTAACTAAATTAACCCAAGTCGATGATGACGAGCAGACTGAAGAGAATGAACAGACTAAGGATAGCCAAGAGTCGTCCCAAGAGGACACCACAACGGCAGCAACAATAACAACAACCACTACCAGCAACAGCAACAACTTCAGCAAGCCGACACCAAAGCGCATACGCGTACTAAAATTCCGACGACCCATTAATACAACCGAAAACAGCACAGCCACAAATAGCGCCACTGAAAGCACAGAAAACCACACGAACAGCAACACAGTAAACACCACACTAAACACCACAGAAACAACACCCACCACAGTAAACACCAACAATACCAAGCGATTCCGTAAGATTGTGCGTAAACTTAGGCCCGTAGAAGTCAGCACCAGCAGCAGCCCCGCCAGTGGTGCGGAGGAGAGCTCCGAAGATGGCACCACCACCACACGTAAACCCTTTGTGCCCAGCCACACGCGATTTGCAGGTGGCGAGAGCCAGGACAATGATCTGCTGAATCTGCGACAGCGACTCAAGGAGCAGCAGGCCAAGGGCGAACCCCTCGATGGGGTGCTGAGCACACGGCTGAAGCCAGCTTCGGGATTGGCACAAAAGTCAGGAGCAGAGGATCAGGATATCTCGGAGCTGCAGCGTTTGAGGGACAAGGTAAAGGCGGAACAGGCACGGGGCACTGGCGAACAGGGCGTGATCAACGATCGCCTAAAGAAGCTTCTGGCCGAGAAGTCAGAGAAATCGGACAAGTCGGAGATTGGCAGCAACAATGAGGCAACACCAGCCACGGAGGTATCGTCGCGGCCCTTCTTCAAGCGGAAGCTGGTGGCCAGAAGGCCCTACACACCCGCTGGAGGAGCTGTGGCAGCTGGTGGCGCCACCACCACCACGAAGGCACCACTCAGCTTTAATAGCTCGCGACCCACACCGAAGTTTGTGCGTCGCAAGAACGGACGCTTCGATCCCTTCAATTCGAGTGTGCGCAACCGGGGCGAGGGTTTCGTGCGCAGCGATCCCCGTGGATCCCGTCTGCCCGGAGCCGACCGCTTTAAGACCCAAAAGGGAGAGGATGATGGGGATGATGATGATGATGATAATGCGGAGGAAGAGCAGAGCGAGGAGGCTGTAGAGGCGCAGCAGGAGCAGCCGCAGAACAATCGCCCGCTGGGCGCTTCCGGTGTAGCCCTGAGGAGGCCTTTTGTGCCCAAAGCCCGAAACCAGCCACAGTCACAGAAGAGCCAGAACGAGGAGAGCGAGGAGGAAGACGAAGAGGAGGAGGAAGATGAAGATGACGAAGAGGATGAGGAGGAGGACAACAACAACGACAACGAAGAGGCCAAGTCACAGACGGAAGAAGGCAGCAGCAGCAGCGGCGGGGCCACGCCCAAGCCAAAGTTCAATAATCCCTACCGCCCCAAGGACAATCGCGCGTTGCCCGGCAGTCGTCCGAGTTTTGCACCTACCGCAGGTGGTTCCGGTCCCGGTACTGGTCCCGGCGGCAGCAATGTGCCCTACAATCCACGTGGTCGGCAGCCCAACTCCTCGACAGCGAATGGCTCCGGCTCCGTTGCCGGCAGTCGCTTCGGTGGCAGCACCAAGCGGCCGCGCGTGGTCAATCGACCGCCGGGCGTGGCCACGCCCAATCTGACACTGCGGCCTGTGGCCAGCGATTATGAGCGCACCACACCGCTGACACCGCTGAAGCCGGCACCGTTCATACCGAGCAACACGAGGAGCTACGAGCGGAAGTACACGGGTCCCTCCACAGAGGCCACGGAAACGGCCAGCGAGAATTCACTGATCGAGGAGCTGAACATTGATGCGCTGAATGCCAGGAACAAGAAGATCTTTGATATCAACAGCAAGAAGCACACGACACTCAAGCCGAAGGTGGTGAAGGTGGAGACGGTGGAGACGGAAACGGAGGTGGAGACTGGCACTGAGATGGAGACCACAGAGCAGGTGGCACAGGAACAGGAGCAGGAACAGGGCTATGTGACAACCACACCAAGCACACCACCAACTACCACACAGCCAGACACCAGCACCAACAACACCACCACAGACACCACTCCAAGTATAGAAACAGATAACGAAACCACCGCACCACCACCACAGATATTACCACAGAATCCACCACCCACCAACGACAATGAGACCCACAATGCTAATGAAGCCCCCTCTTCACTCCCACAGGATCTGACAGTGACAGGCGGAGCACAGCTCTCCACCAGCACCACCCAATCACCGCCGCCGGCCACCACTCTGCTGCATGTCTTCACCCTGCTCGAGGGCGAGGGTGAGGGCGATGAGCAGGCGGCCTCCACCTCCACCAGCAGGCCACCAGCAAAGTCCTACCCGGCCAGTGTGGGCCGCCAGACGATTGCCGAGCCCAAGCACAAGCTGATCGAGATCAATCGCATTGTGGAGATCAACTCGAAGCAGGCGAAGGCCGCTCAGCGCAAGTCCAAGGCCAATCAGCAGGACTTCGGCATGCTGCGCGTGGAGTCGCTGCCCCACGTGGAGCAGCTGGGCGAGATCAGTGTGGTGAAGTATGTGCATCTGGTCGATGGCAGCGCCATTCAGATCAACGATGGCCACAGCACCGTTGCCGACTACACACCCACAGAGCCCACAGCCACATCCGACTATCGCAGCCTCTCGGCACCCGTGCGGAATACGCTGCCACTCAGCGAGGCAGACACAGGGGCAGAGAGCGAGGCCGAACGCAGTGGCAAGTCCCTGCTGCCGGAGGTGATCAGTGGTGCATTGGAGACGTCGACCATATCGCTGGAGGGCCTCTTCGATTCGGCCCGCAAGGGCAAGCAGTTGAACAGCAACAGCATACTGCAGGACACTGAGGAGACAACGACCATGGAGAGTGAGACGACGGTGGTGCCGCCCACAGCCGCTGCCATTGCCGCACAGGCCACATACGTAAGACCCATTGTACCCCTACTGCGTCCCGAGTCCAACGAATCCTCTCCCCTAGTCATCTCGATAGCCAATCTCGATAAAGTCATACTGAGCAAGGTGCAGAAATCGCTGGCCGAGTCAAAGGGTGCTGGTGCCGAAGAGGGCACCACCATTGCCACCGATGTTGATGGCGATGACGATGCGGATGCCACCACAACCACCTCTACCATCACTAGCAACGATTCGAATTCGGCATTCTCTGTTCGTCATGCCTCAGTGCTGCAGGCACCAATAGACACTGAACACAAAACACAACAACAACAACAAGAAACCACAAAAACAACTCAAACAACAACAACCACAATTGACAGCAATAAACAACAACTGCCGCTGGGCAGTGGCGCTATTAGTGGACGAGACACAGCAACAACAACAACAATTAACACTCAACAACAGCTGTCGAGCAACAACAACAACAACAACAGTGGCAGCAGCAACACCACACAAACAACAACCACAACAACAGCAACAACGAATAACATGATTGGCAGCAGCGTGAGCGAGATAGTCAGCTATAGCACAGAGACTCATGTGGTGCATCGCAAGAAGAAGGCGGGTCGCAAGGGGCGTGGCCGAAGGCTTCGCAAAAAAACAACAACAACCACAGCGGCCACAACCACAAGCACAACGACAGACGACGACACCACAGTGGTGCCGTTGCAGTAGGGCTTTCAAATTGCCTGCCTTCAAAATCCCTTCAAATTCCCAGCCCTACCCTACACACACGTAGTTAGTTATTTCTAGTCTTATCCCCCCAAGAGCCTGCCCCCCGCCCCAACTCATTGCTCTAGTGTTGCAAGGTACACAAGCTTGCTGCCACCTTGCCCCATTGTAAATAATTGGCTGCGATGCTTTTGTCTTTGAAAAAACAAAACCGCAAAATTCTTTGGCGCTGATTTTTTTTCCAAATTTTCTAATTTTTCCTAATTTAAAACACCAAAATTGTCCATTTTCAAGTGCTGCCTGCTTTCCAGAATAATATTCTCTATTTCTATTTCATTTCTAAACATTTATGTACATTTTTTTTAAATATTTTATTTAAACAATTCGTATTCTTCAAGCTGCCATACCTAAACACAAATCAAACACAAACACACACACACATACACAGCCAAGCAACACACATACACATGTACTTACCAACACACACACACACACATTGAAACATTCAAACCCATGCAGATACGAAAAGTCTTTCCTTGGTTCAATCTATCAATCAAACAAATCAATCGATACGACCCCCCAGTGGATGATATACTTGAAAGTGCCTTAAAGTACTTTTTTTTTCAATTTTGCTTTTGTTTTTACCATGCGCAGTTTTTTCCTCTTACTTTCTCTCTACTTACTATCTTTCCCCTCTTCTATCCACTCTATCCTCTATCCCGAACAAAAAAAAATATCTTAAGTATAGCTCTAGTTGTAAAATATTTATGCACAACAATAAAATAATGAACAAAAAGAAACCAATTATACATACTATATTTTTTGCGACAACAGCCACAACAGAACACAAGAACAACCACCCAATTCCACCAAAATGTCCCCTAACCTATACCCACATTGTATAATGGTAACAAATCGTGCAACAAGTTTTGTATATTTTGTATATATTTTTTAATTTTATATTTTTATTGATTATCGCTTTTAACACATACTATTTTTTACATTTACAGCAGGATTTGTTAGGGGATTTCTAAAATTTGTATTAGATCATTATTAAAGCTATAAGAAAAACGCTTGGCAAATCTTTGGTTGTCTGATGAGGCAATCGGCAATCCCCCAGCTTCGACTGCCAGCAAATGTCATCCGTAGAATCTCATTAGCTTGGTCTCTTCTTTGCTGGATTCTACTGCTGCCATGAAATGTCATCGTTTCATGAAGTGACTATTGCCTCATGCATATGCAAAAAAACAAACCATTCATTACAAGCCAGTGCACAGTGGGAAATTGGGAGAGTAATATTCAGAATATTATGTGTCAAAGATATTCCAAACATTAGGATATATTCCTATATTATTAATCATTTCGCCTTAACAAACTCATACTTTATTTTCTGATGATTACTTTTCAATCGACACGGCGACAGATATCTATTTTTCTGTATATTCATTTTTTCATCATCATTCGTGTCTATACCTTCCAAATCATTCGAAATACTGCACATTTTTCGGTCCATACATAAGGTTACATATGTACATATGTATGTACATATAAACATGTCTGTGCTTGTCTTCATATGTTTACCGTTTGTACGGATAATCGGTTTCAACTTTCGTTGGATCCGCCGCACAAGATGTGCAAAGTCAGCAAAGAGTCAGTCAGTCAGGCGCAAAAGAGCAAACAAACCATAAAATAAATATAAAAACGAGTTCACATTAAAACAATTTGCAAAAAGACTTGAGCCGACAGGGGAGACAAGACATGTTTCATAATCGTAATTGTCGTCGGTTTGTTCGCTTTTGGAACTACTCCACGTAGTCCCCTGCCGTACACTCCATCCCCCAGCCAAATGATAATTGCCAAAAGTCAAATCACGCGCCGCATAACAAAACTGACAAAAATACAAAAAAAGAGTCTCCGAAATCAGGTTGACAAAAAAGTCGTTAACGTGAGAAACATTAAAACGGTTCAACGATTTTTCAAGTGTCTTGAAGCGACGGTGCCGGCGGCTGATTTTGTCTTTGAAATCCTCGAGTGGATGTCAAGAGTGCATGAAAATCCAATTTGAAAGATGCAGTAAAAGTTTACAAAGCAAAGAAATACCCTCTCGTAATAATGAATAATAAAAAGAAGCCAAACAAAGGCAAGCAACACAGTGCCACATTATATTCTCATTGTCTTTGTTGCGAGTTGAATGCCAATGAGGCAGGCAGTGGAGATTCCAAGAAAGATTACCAAAGCATTAGATTACTTGTTGCTGATTCCGTTTCAGTGTTTTGAATGTCAAGAGAAGATCAAAGTGTAGCGTTTCCGTTCAATATTCCAAAGATAAACAAATCTTTCTACATATAATGTTTGTGGATTCTTGAAGAACTTTTTTTCAAAGCAAAGCTTCTTGTGAGAGAAAACTCGCCGCCTTACAGTTATTCTCGTTTGTGCTTGCATCTTTCTCTGCTCGCCCTCTCTCTCTCTGTTGATCTGGAAAGCCGCTCCCATTATTGCAACTGCAAGTTAACCTTGAAGAGGATCTCACTCTTCATTCCAGACACACACCCGCAGCCCTTTCAGATTCGGGTTGCGCTTTCACTCTTGTTTCTTGAATCTTTTGATTTCCACAAGTCCGCCCCAGAGGCAACTTTCACTGAAACAAGATACGCTGTACGCAGATGTGGCCGACGCCCTGCACGCATCATTCGCCGGACTCTCCATCATGATGATGATTAAGCAAGGGGCAAATGATGCTTGCACAATATTTAATTAAGGTTCCAACCAGTTTGACAGCGCGCATCTGCCTGCAAAGCAGCAGCAGCAGCTTTGGTTATCCGGGATTATGCAATCACATTGGAATGCAGTCGGCAGCAGAGTTGCCAAATACCAGATCTGGCCACAGGCTGCCGCTACTGCTGCTGCTGCGTTCCAATCTTCCAATCGATTCCAAGCGATGAGCACCGGACTCCGTTATGCAAGCTCCCTCTCCCTCCCTCCTCACCATAAAGCTGAAAGTGTGTCATCCATCTGCCCAGCCCCTGCTCCGGCTCCCACTCAAGCGATAATCATATGCGTGTGGCGTGCCACACTTTGGAGATAAACTTGCGCCCGTTTCCGTTATGCAAGCTTTTGTCTTGAGACGTGTCTGTCTGTCTGTGCCTTACCAGTGGCCCTACCAGCGACATTGACACTTGCGTTGAGGGCCATTGATCAAAGCTCTTGAAGATAAACTCTCTCTCTCTCCATCTCCACGTTTTCTATTTCTTTATGTGTGTCTGCTTCTTGGAGCTGTTTTCAATGTCAACAACATTGTCCACACAACACAAACAACAACAGAAACCTAAAGAGAAAAAAACTAGCACAAAATGCTCGCAACTCAACTGGCATTTTGCTTTGGTATTTCTCCACAACTATTATTGAATGGCATTTATTTTGCACTCGAACGTCCTTCAATTAAAATGCCTGACTGCATTTTTGTTGCTATTGCTGTGTTGCTCTCAATATTCATGTGCTCTCGTTTGCGGTTGACATTCGCATTCAATCAAATCGAGTGGAAGGGGGTAGGGGCAACCGCCGTTAGAGCTCTTGACATGCGCTGGCATGAAAGTGCTTTCCACTGGAAGGCTTAAACGTTTAGGAGTTAGGGTATGGTTCCGCTTGTGGAACTTTCAACAATTTCACACTCTCTTTTGTCGCTCCTGAAAAACTGTAAACAAAACCAAAAACACAAACAAAACCAAACGCCAAAATGCCTAATAATTTATTGCACAAAGAAATGTTAGTAATTCTTTACTTTTTTCGTTTCTTTTCTATTTAGTTGAAATATTTACTAATACTAATGCTGCAAGTATTTTTTGATTAGAACGAACTAATTATTTGTATTATTTTATTATTATTTATCAGCATGTAGCGCGCTTTTGAATTGTTGTTGAACTGTGAAAACTGCACCGCCAGGAAAAATGCACAAACAAAACAGAAGATCACAAATCACAAAATGAATCCGAAAATATTACACAAAAAGTTTCACAAAGAAAATTCACAAAAAGAAAGTCTGATAGAGTAGAATACACACGCGATAAACGAAGTGAATTACCCTGTAAATACCCTTTCCAAACGAAAGCTAACTGGAATTCTGCTCTGCTCTCATCTCCATCTCTTTCATGTAACGCTAAACAACGAACCTCCGACCGGCAGCTGCGCCAGCCAACAACTGCCAACGTCTCGAGGCGCCCCGTGCTGAGTGTGCGCCGGCGTATTATCAATACGCCAACGTCGGCGGCGGCAGCCGCAGCAGCAGCAGTGACGACCACGCAAATTGCAGAATTAACAACGACCTCCAAATACAATCGACTGCGCAGCAGGCCAGCAGCGGCAGCAACCACAATTCCAGCAGCAGCAGCAACAGCCGCCACAACTCCAGCAGTAGCAGCTATTGGAGCAACATCTGCAACAGCCACAGCCAGTGCCAGTGCCAGCAGAGGCAGCAGCAACAGCAACGGTTATTTGAGCAAGCTTAAAGCCAAAAGCTCATCATCCGCAGAAACAACTTCAGCGATCGCCAGCAACAGCAACAGCGCCAGCAGCAATGACATCACACAAAAGCAGCATAAATTCCAGCCAGCGAGCTTTGCGCTGCGACGTCAGTTCCAGACGCGTCGACTGACGACCTTTGCGCCGGGCGCAAGCAGCGGGGATGAAAGTGGTGAGTAGAGTAGCGCAGCGTCGCCAGTAGCAGCAATTAAAGTGGCAGCGAGGCAGCCTCTGATTCGAGCTCCATATATTAATGAGAAGGTAAGGCAGTGACCGGCCGATCTTACCTTCCATTTAATATCCGCATAGCTCCGATCACAGAATGGCCAGAGGTGAAATGTGTACAACCAATGTCTCTCTCTCTCTCTCGTTTTTACTCCACGCAATCTCTCTGTCTGTGACGCTCTGTGTTGGAAATGATAGATGTTTTTTTGTATACCGCAGCCACTGAGGTGCCGCGCACCCAGAATCCCCTCTTCAAGCGCCGCCTCACCCTGATATCCACCACACCACCACCGGCCACGCGGACCACCCTTGTGCCCACGCTGACGGAGACCACCACGAATCTGTATGCCACCGAGGACGATGAGGACCAAGTGGCCAAATCCAGCATCCACACCAGCCGCTTTAATCAGATACCCTTCGAAAGTGTCGCCAGCAGTGGCAGCCAAACCACCACCACCAGCAGCAACACCACCACCACGAGCACTAGCACCACCCCTGCCACACCACTGGGCCTCGGTCCGGGTATACGTGAGTCGACTAACCACCCACCCTCCACGAGGATTGCAAAAGCCTCTCCCCTTAATGATCCCAATTTCCGTTTTGTTTACAGGTCGCCAGCTAGTGCCACGCCCACGTAGGCCACAATCCACCACGGTTGCCACGCCCTACTACTCAACTGGAAACCCTGGGGCAGGACACTCGGCTCCGCCACTGTCGCGCCGCCAGCAGAGTCGTCGCCGGCCCCACAAGTACATTGAGGTATACAGCCGCCCGCCCAGCAAGCCGGCACTGGTGACGGCCACCGCCAGCAGTCGACGCAGCGACTACCCGGCGACCCTGGACTACGAGGAGGGAGCCCAGAGGCGTCGCAGCAGCAAGTCCCAGTCCGCATTACAGTCCCTATCCCAGTCAGAGCCGAAGGTAATCGTACATGGCAGGGGCATCATCGAGTGCCGGGCCCAGGGTAATTTTCCGCATCCACTCAACTGCCGGAAGTTCATTTCCTGCGCCCGGTTCGAGGAGACCGGCGGCATTGTGGGCTGGGAATACACCTGCCCCAAGGGTCTCACCTATGATGGCAATGGGGGCATGTGCACCTGGTCGCCCTCGGATCAGGCTGCATGCCGGGATTAGATGGCAATGACTGAATATATACGCACACACTTCACCACAATGCACAATGCACCCATTCACCACCATTCCACCAACTCTGAAATCGAATTTCACACCACACCACTCCCATCTATTACCCACTTCCGGTTACTGTACCCATTGCAAATTGTTTTCCATTCCCATGCCCAATGTTGTAAATGTTTTTATTCTAATTTGTGATTAGTTCTGCTGAGGATGATGAAAATATGATATGGAATTAAGTCCACAACGATGATGAGGATGTTGATGATGAAGCAATTTTATGTTAATTATTTAAGCTTAGTGATATATCTCGAGAACCTTTTTTTTGCGACCTGCCAACTCAGCGAGTAAGCAAAATTTTGTCTATGTTGTAGCTATTCGATGGCTCATCGATCGATTGCTCAATCATACACATACCGATGTCTGCTATATGCTATCTATTATAAAGGATAATATGCTTTCTGTATCAAATAAACATAAACCATATCGTGTAATCCAATATCACTAGAGAGTATCTATTTTTGGGATTAAGATCCGAGAACAGACCAGAGACTGCAGAAGAAATCATCGCCGATAATTCAACTTAAATAGGAATGAGAATAAATCCATAATTTGGTTAATCTTCAAAGATAATTCGTATAAAAACGAATGAGCATAGGCTCAATAAAGTGAGGCTTTGCTTTAGCTTAAAATAATTTCTCAATAGCTCCTGTTTACCTTCGTTTCCAATATGCTTTTTGGATTTCAAGTGTAGATGCCCAATAGGAGATTCCAATTTATAAAAATTATTTCATTTAATAGTGCAATGATTTTTTTATTGTGTGGTAAAAAAACGAAGCGTAATCTAGGGATTCAATGGGGAAGGAATTTACATGCTCTGATGGATGGTGTGGGGGTTCGTTCGCATGAGGGTTGTGCGATCCGGTTTCGAGTGGTGCCGGATGGGATGTTTTTGGAAGTGGATGTCTATTGACGGGCTCCCTGGCGCTGGCCCTGGGCGGACTGGCTCCAGGCCTCATGGACGGCATGGAAGCCGTTCTGGGTCTGGGCGGGAGTGCTGCGGCCGAAGGGGCTCTTGGAGTTCACCTGGAGCATGTAGTCACCCTGGACATCGTAGTCGGTGGCGATGCCCATGTAGGTGCGCTTGCCATACCCGTTGTTCTGCTTGTACTCCTTGTAGGAGCTGGCGGCGACGGCGGGGAAGTTGCGCTCGTTTCCTGGGCGGACGGACTCGGCAAAGTAGCGGGTGGCGCGCATGGAGGCCTCCACGACGTTGTCGGCTCCGGGAACACCGGTCGATGGTCCGTTGGGGTAGAAGTCAACGTTGGCAAGGCGGGCGGGGGTGCCCATGCCGTAGGCGGAGGTGTGGATGGCATCGACAAAGTCAGCATCGCCACGGGCCAGGCCGGTGAGCTTCTCCTCGGGCTTGCCGTAGATCTTGGAGGGGTCCAGGCCGGTGATGCGGCGCAGCTTGTGTCCGGTCTGGCGGGTGAACTGGCGTCCGGCGACTCCGGCAACATGGGCAGCGGGTCCCTGGCCAATCAGATGGATGATCTCCTGGGGCACGTTGACGGCGTTGGTCAGCTCGACGAGGCGGTTTCCGATCAGCTGGCCGAGACGCTCCACATTGAGGGTAGCGAACTGCTCAAAGTCCTCGATGGCATCGCCGAGATTGATCACAATCAGGTCTCCGGTCTTGGTGTCGTCCTGCTCCTGGCCCTGCTTGCGGCGCTGCTGCTGCTGCTCCTCGCTGCTGGACTTCTGCTGCTCCTCGCTGCTGGACTGCTCGGTGGCATAGGGCTGGAGGTTGTAACGCTGCTGGTAAGCCCTCACCAGCTTGCTGGTGGCCTTGCGCACCTGCGACGAGCTCTGGGGCAGACCCTGGATGAAGATGGTCACCTCATCGTCGCCAAAGTTGGGCTGACGCTTCACCGTCTGGACCAGGTTGTTCAGGTTGAACTCGACCTTCTGGCCGCGCTCGCCCACAATGAAGCCCTTGATCTGGCTGGGCTCCGGGGTGTACTCGGGCTGGAACACGTTGTTGAACTGGGAAAGATGATCTACAGAAGGAAAGACGCGGAAGACGGAAGGGGATCAGTATGGGTTTCGGGTATAAGTCTGGAGGGACTACTTACAGAGCTTGTCCAAGAGAGTGGCACCCTCCTCAAGGCTCATCTCCTGCAGCTTGCGAAGATTCACCTGCTTGAGGGAGGGCAGCTCCTGAATCTCACGAGGATTCACCCAGTTGCTGGGCTGATCGATGTTGCTCAGAGAGTTGGAGGAGCGACGGCTGGAGGAGCCCGTGTTCGAGTTGGCCATCGATGCTGCCACCAGGCAGGCCATCAGGCAGAGAGTGCGCAGAGGATTCATCGTGATCAGTAAAGAGACTCGGACTGGATGATGTACCAAGTTGTACTGCATAATTTTCCAACGGCTCGTTTGACTTTTATAGCCCACAAAATAAAAAGGGGGAAGCGAAACCCCTCGTCTCAGCCCACACGTGCCATGGGATCGCGCGGAACGGAAGCAACGATCGATCGATTGGCCTGATCAGCAGAAATTCTAGAATCGATTTTTGCACTTTTCCATTATTTGTATATTTATTTTGTATATACATACTTTCCACTTTATCAGTTTGCTGGCGCTGATTGTCGGCGTCAGCAGTCGCTGATTCTTGATGATGATGCGGCTCATGTCTCTCTTTCTGTTTTGCTCTACTCAAAAATTTGACAACTTCATGGGAAACTTACGTAACAGCAGCCGCGATCGATTGGGTTTCATATGGGAAAAGTGCATGAGAAAATCTCATGATCGATCGGGTTGAATGACCCGCACTGTTGATGTTGAAATGTTGTAGCAATTCGCTGAGAAAGACTGTTATTTTGTTTATTTTTGTGACACTATTTCGATGAACTGTTGATGGACTGCTTGCTGGTTGGACAATAAAAATAAATAAAAACTCCCACCCATTAGGACTGGCAGCAGTCCTCGTAATGCAAATAAATTCTGCCTCATATCATCCTCAAGTTAGTTGCAACAAATATTTGATATTTCCTGCTATTGATATTCCGAAGTTGTCCCAAATATCCACTCAAATTTCCCTTCGCATTTGGCGGTTAAACGAGAATTTATGAATGAATACTTAGAGTTCAGAGTTGGAATGGTTTTCCATCACCTTTCAGTCGGATTTTTCACACGTTTTAACCTTTGAATTCCAACTATCTATGGCAGATGTAGCTGGCATAGAAACGCAAAAGTCTCTTATCGTTGTAGTTCAATGAACCTGCAACTGATTTGTCCTTCAAATTTGCATGATTGCATGACAAAAGAGTTACGGATGCACAGAATGGACTTGGAAATAGAATAACTAAATGGAATGCCCTTAGAGACACAATCAGTTGGGGCTACAATGTGATTACAAATTAATAAAATGATTAATTAAGGCACTCGCATTATCATCGTCATCATCTGCACCATATACTCGTAAATACGCAACTCAAATATATAAACATCAGTTTGTTCCCATGATTGACAAATCCCTTACGCTGCAGAAACCCCAATCAGAGTGGAGCTCTCTCCCGAAATGCCTGACGCGGCAGAAAGGTGCAAAATGGGAAATTGGAAAATGAATTACTGAAAAAATATCAATTCGATTGATAAGCAAAAACAGAACGCTATATAAACAGTTGGTTGGGCAGCGGTAAGACAGTTCCACTCATCGACTTGCAGCTTAAGTGTTGAAGTCGTAGTTGAAGTCGAAAAGCCTATACACCCGGACACCCACCGCCATGAATCCCATGAGAGTGCTCAGCCTTCTGGCGCTCCTGGCCGTCGCCGTTATGGGCAAGCCAGGCAGCAGCCGCATGGACAACACGGTCAGCCAGGCCCTCAAGCCGTCGCAGTGGCTGTCTGGCGCCGCTCTGGAAGCCATTCCCGCTGCCGACGACCTGACCGTGGAGCGTCTGGAGAACATGTCGCTGGAGAAGGGAGCCGAGCTCCTGCAGCAGATCTGTAAGTGCATTCTCCACCTACCCTTACACGAGCGTTGACTTGAAAGGAATCTCTTCTGCCCTTCTGCTAGACCATCTGTCGCAGATCAACCACAATGTGGAGCCCAACTTTGTGCCCAGCGCCAGCAACATCCAAGTGTATGTGCCCAAGCGCAATGGCGAGAAGATCGTGGCGCCTCTGACCGAGATGATCCAGCGACTGAAGCAGAAGCAGAACTTTGCCGACGATGAGGTGACCATCATCATTACCGGCCTGCCCTCGACCACGGAGACGGTCAAGAAGGCCAACCGCAAGCTGGTCCAGGCCTACATGCAACGCTACAACCTGCAGCAGCAGCGCCAGCAAGGACAGGGACGCGACTACGACGACAGCAACGAGAAGAAGGGACAGCGCACATCCAGCGAGGAGAACTCCAGCGAGGAGTCCAAGAATGCCAAGACCCAGAGCGGTGACATCATTGTACGTTGCCTCTCCCCCCAACAAAATGGAACTCTCTCTCCAATTTTCGCTTGCATCTTTCTAGGTGATTGACTTGGGTGCAACTTTGACCAACTACAAGCGTTATGCCATGCTCGACATTGAGAAGACCGGCGCCAAGATCGGCAAGTGGATCGTCCAGATGGTCAACGAATTGGACATGCCCTACGACACCATCCATCTGATCGGCCAGGGTGTGAGTGCCCATGTTGCTGGCGCCAGTGCCCAGGAATTCACCCGCCTGACTGGACACAAGCTGCGTCGCGTCACCGGTCTGGATCCCTCCAAGATTGTGGCCAAGACCCGTCACACGCTCACCGGCCTGGCCCGCGGCGATGCCGAGTTCGTTGATGCCATCCACACCTCCGTCTACGGCATGGGCACCCGCGTGCGCAGCGCCGATGCCGACTTCTATCCCAATGGACCCGCCGCCGGTGTGCCCGGAGCCGAGAATGTCATCGAGGCCACCATGCGCGCCACCCGCTACTTTGCCGAGTCCGTTCGCCCAGGAAACGAGCGCAGCTTCCCCGCCGTCCCTGCCAACTCCCTGCAGCAGTACAAGCAGAACGATGGATTCGGCAAGCGCGCCTACATGGGCATCGATGCTGCCCACGACATCGAGGGTGACTACATCCTCCAGGTGAACGCCAAGAGCCCCTTCGGCCGCAATGCACCCGCCCAGAAGCAGAGCAGCTACCATGGTGTCCACCAGGCGTGGAAGAACGACAACAAGGACTACGAATAAGCTGCCTCTAACCCTTCCCAAATGGATGAACAACGGATGGACTTCCTATCTAGCATTCTGTAGACACTAAGCTAAACCCCTAATTGGCATTTTCTCCACTCGAATAACGAGCCACTCGCAAAAACAAAAATTCAAATTGCAAATAAACGCTAAAGACTCCTTTTGAAAAGGAGCTGAAACGTATCCATGACATGTGTCCTCAAATGATCTTTGGGATAGCTTTGAGAGAGGGACTTCCAACTTCCAAAAGAATACGCAACTCTGATTGGTTTTTGTAAACTTAGATTTATTTCATTGTTGTCTGCTTGTGGGGTGTCGGAGCGATCTTTGGAGTGGTTTATGGTTTGTGATTTAGCGATTCTGTGGGCCAACAATATGCCATATGATGCTCAACCGTGAAGCAATAATAACAACTAGAAATACAGCCAAGAGTTTAGGATCAGGGCTTAGCCATGAACTTATATTATTTATGTGTTAGCTTTGTTCTGTTTTAGTTTTCGTTTTAGTTTTAGTTTTAGTTGTAGTTAGTACTTTAGTTAAGTGCACATTCCGAATTGTTAGAAACATTATTTCTAGTAGTTTTCTTTTTGTTTTGGTTTCATTTGTTGGTAGCTCTAGCAGATCAATGCAAAACGAAAATATGCTCCCGCCTAAAAAAACACATTGGTAAAAGCGCAGGCCAAAGTGTGTCTTAAAAGTTAGCTACAGTCTTTCTTAAGATTTAGCCCAGCCCAAAAACCTCTATATGTATGCAGATAGATGCCTATGTACATGTCCCCTCATTTATATGTATGTGTATATGTTTTTGTATATATTTCTATATGTAGTATATTTTCATATCGGTATATACACTAGGTAATCGCTTGTTTAACAATTCATTTTGATTTCTTTTTAATGTATTTTATAACAATTTCATTGTTGGTTTTTCTCCAGTTTCATTTTTTTTTGTTTGGTTAGAGTTTTTCTGTGTGTGGAAGCAGCTTTTCTTTGTGGGTGTTTTTTCCCTGGGAAACGAGTATATATTTAATTTAATTTAATTATTATTCTCCCAGCTACAATAGCATGTTTAATATATCATCTATAACTATATAAATTTGGTTTAGTTGATTCATTTGGATTTATTCTGCTAGTTTTTCTTCAATCGAATTCGCTTGTGTGGCCGAGAACTAAAGCACGTGGCATTTGGCCATTTATTTAAAATGTTTATCAAACTTGTATATCGATTATCGATTTGGTGCGCTCTACAGTGCAAAATATTTGCTCAATTACAAAAATTGTTTCACAGTTTGTTGTTGAATCATTCGAGCAACAACAAAACCAACCAAGCAACAACTAAAAAACAACAACAAGTCAGAGTCAGAGTCGAAAAGCTTTATAGTCGACAGGTACAATTAATTTGCCTGCAATCTGATCTGAGATAGAACCTAAGATCTGAGTAGAAACGGAATCGTGTCAGAGCTTAAAGCAAACTGGAGTTGATCTTTCGGTCTCTGTATATTAATTGATTGGATCCATTCGATCGATGGCTGTGTAATGGCATTAACTAGGCAAAATTGAAAGCGGTTTCTTGTTGTAGCTTCAGCAAATTCATGAATAATTATACGTTCGTTATTGGTAAATCCTTACAATTTCCGTTCAATTGAATTTGGTATCACAGCAATATATTTGTTTTGTTTTAGTTTAGTTTAGTTAAGTTAGTGTATATATTATCTATATATATATATATATATTCTAGAT
Organism: Drosophila subobscura; assembly: GCF_008121235.1. Lineage (NCBI taxonomy): Eukaryota > Metazoa > Arthropoda > Insecta > Diptera > Drosophilidae > Drosophila > Drosophila subobscura. The sequence continues at coordinate 14,719,277 of NC_048530.1, read as the reverse complement.
ATTTGTGGCGTTGTGGTGTAGTGTGGTGGTGTGACGATTCGGAATAGCAAACCAAATCAGAACTTGGAAAGCGCTCAACTCGCTTAACTCTGAAGCACGCAGGAAACCGAAATGAAATCAAACTGTATTTAGTAGCATTTCTGCAAGTACTCGTAACTGTGACTAGTGTAAGCTCTAATAACAATCCGAGATTAAACCGCAATGTGGCAACAACCTATGTGGTAAGTGTTTGTACTCTCAAATACGTTTGATGGTGGGACCTGTAAAAAATACCGAAACTTTGCGCTTGAATCTCTCCATCGTGGGTTCGTGATCCTCCTCGTCATCGTCGTCGTCATCATCGAACACCACCACCGGCGGCGGTGCACGATGCTGTGGATGTCCATGGGGGTGCAGGCGACTGGGTCGTGGCTTCTGCCCGAATACAATGGTGCGTGTAAATCGCACTCGTGCCTCCTCCTCCGCTTCGGCAGCTGCTGCCGCATCGGCATCATTCTCGTCGCCACCAGCACCAGCACCGCCTCCATCCGATTCGCTGAAACCGGGATTAAGTATTATATTCGGTATAAGCTCAATGCTGTCCCAACCATCTTGCAGTTCTTCAAGCCACAACAGCAGAAGGGATCACGAATCGTAATAGGAACATATATAGACAGAGAGAGATATAGAAAGAGGGAGAGACAGAGAGAGGAAAAAAAATACATTTATTAGATAAATTTATGATAATTGTTCTGTACTTTACCTCTGCATTTGTATATTCTTTTTTTTTTTGGGTGGGGGGGATAGCTTTTGTTTTAAGGCAGTTTTGTTTTTAGCGTGTAGGGTTTTTGTTTTTGTGTTTTTTGTGTTTGCGTATGTGTGTGTGTGCAAAGTTAAAGCTCGACCAACGTGACACTCGAGGAAAAAACTTTAAGCTCAAGTTACAGCTTGAGCAATTCCAGTGGGAAGAAGATTTTGAATACCCATTGAGCGAATGCCCAGCGTGTAACAAAAGCTTGTGACCATCCTCGCAATGCCGCAAAAGCAACAACTTTTGAATCTAAGTAAGTATAGTTTATATCGTATATTTTGTATTTAGTATCTGTATAGTAGGTTATCCAGTGTCTATATTTGTGTTTGTGTGTGTTGTGTGCAGATTCTATGGCGTGTCTTCTGTGTGTTTTTGTGTGTAACGAACATAAATCAAACGCTCAACAAAACATTTACACATTCTTTTTGGGTTTTTTGTTTGTTTGTTCTTTTCCATTAAAACGTTTAATGATCGTGCTTGGTTTTTAAATGCAAATAACATAATAATATATATATAAATTACATAAACGGTTACAACATTGATAAAGCGATTTTTTTGGCTATTTCTTTTGGTTTTTTTGCTATGCCTTTTACAATATTAATTAAGCAATAGTTTTTCTATTTTTGAGTTTGGGGGTATATGCATCTTTGGTTACCGCTTTCTAGCCATTTTTTTGGATTACTTCAAAATGTTTTAAAACTTCAAAAGTGTTTAGAGTTTTTCGGTCTTTATCGATTTTGATTCATTGATTGCTTGCTACAAGTGCGCTGGCTATCACAGTTAAAGTGCTTAAAGCTTTGATTTCTTTGGTCTACTATTGCAATTCATTTATTTCTTTGGTTTTTTTTTAAGCGAAAAATCGCACTTTGGCTTAAGGCTATAGAAGGGTAAGAGTTATCTGAGTTCTATATATAAAGATTTATTCAATGAAGTGATTTGGGATAAATTGGGATGAACCATGGAAGCTACTTTTATCCATGTTCTTACTGCCTGGAATATTTGTTGAACTTAATCACATTATGTGTGCCTACTTACATCACCTATTTCTTGAAAGAGCACTTTTTATTTAGGAATATTAACAGAGAAGCGCTGCCGCATAACGCGCTAGAAATACAAACAAATGTACATATGTACATATGTACATACGAGATGGCATAATGGTGTTGCTGTCGAGTAAATCTACTATTAACTGATCAAAGTTCTACTTTAAGTGAAACTATTTTCATACAATTCGAAAAAGAATTTAATGCTATACCAAAAGTAGTATTTTTAAAAGAGTTTCCGATATCTTGAATGGAGGACCTAGGCGTGGGATCTTCTTTAAGAAATGTTCCTTCCAAAAGGAACAATACCGCTGCACAACACTCATATTTTTCCTCATTTACTTTTAACACTGGTTCGTTGCACTGAATTCAATCAAAAAGTAAATTCAGCGCTGTCTACTGGCTGACTGATAAACTGATGAAAAAATCTTTATATATGTACGAACATTTAGTATGCGGATAGCATACGGTATATGGTATTTGTATTTACAGATTATATAGAGGGGTATTGGTACTAAAGCTATATACATATAATGACTTATAACTAATAAATAACATCAACACTAAAGCAAACAATTAATTTGGGGGCCGTTTTCAGACATACATATAGACACTCATACAACACGCAAATTATAACTGAATGGAACATTGAATAACAATTGCAACAATATATGTATTAACAATAACAATAGCAACAACAATAACAGCAAATAGCAATAGCAATATAGCAATAGCCATAGCAATGAGAACAACAATGCGTGAAGATAAAAACAAAACGGAGGAACATACAAAACTGAAAAGTTAGCTAAGAAAACAAACATTATAGAGCCTAAGATGACGCCTGGATCATCCCAACAGCGTTACAGTGATTTTGGTACATCGTTTTTTGTGCGCCCGTCATCTATGTGGTTCTAAAATCTTTGCTAAAACAAAAGAAAAATTAAACGCAACGAAAAAATGGTTCTAGTAGATTGCATTGCCCAACACTGGCATACACAAAACACAGGAACACAGGAACGGTAACAAGCATTCGCTGCACAGCACTGGCAAGCCACACACAAAACGTGAAATCTTTTGCGATTTTGATAAATTGATTGTTTGTTTGGTTGGAGTTTGGAGTTATTTTTGGAGTTGTTGGTTTTTTTTTTATTTGTGAGTTAATTCGACTTAGTCTGTACCCATTTGCGATGCTTGGTAGCACTCCTTGGAGAGCACAATGCAGAGTCCAATGGCTAATATCACAAGTGTTCCGAGCACTATACTGACGGCCACTATCCAAATGCGTGGATCGAAATTGTCTAAGTCGGGTTTAATAAGGCGTATGAGATCTGAACGCGCAACAAGAGAGATATATATAGAGAGAAAGAGAGATATATAGAGAGAGAGAGACACACACATCGAGCACTCCCGAAAGGGAGACAGAGTTTTTTTCAGAGCGTGAGAGGGGGAGAGAGAGAAAAAAGAGACATAGATGGACAACAAAAAGAATTACAAAATATATACTAAAACAATGATCTATGTATACGATAACGATTACGTTTACGATTACAATTTTAAGGTTAAGTCAAGTCAATCGATAATACACGATAACACTAGAGTTGCGTAGCGATGACAACCAGGGTTGCAACTAGTTTCTGGCGGCAAACCTGGCCGCATCCAAATACCGACAATAACAACAACAAAAAAGTACAATTTACACATTGAAAAATAAGTTAGTACGGCTGAAAGATTATCCAGCAAATGAAAGTACAGTCAGACCCTAGAACCTATGATAATCTATGGATAATGCCTATCCTAAGATACAGTTCGCCTAACTATCGTATGAGCGTAAGAGTATGTGAGTTGTGTGTGTGGACCTCCACTGGGAGTACTCACCCTCTTCTTTGGTCTCCGGCAAGGTGGTGACATTGGTGGTTACCACCACGCCGCTGCCCAGCTCATTGTTGGCCCATATCCGGAACTCATAGGTGGTGTTTGGCGCCAACCGATACACCTCCATTTGACGCTGAATCAATCGGATTTGTTATTTGTTATTAGTTGTGATTAATATATACACAGAGACAAGTACTGACCACATTGGGTGCTATATTAATGGGATCCATGCGGCTCCAGGCGTGCTCGAAGCTGGCATTTGCCGGCGGCTGGCTGTACGATACATTCCGGAATTCGGCGGTGAAGCTGCGCACGGGATAGCCGCCCGACTGGGTTTTGTTGAAGCGCCAGATGAGAAAGCCCAGTATGGTGGAGGCCTTGAAGTACAGCTGCGTCACTGGGCCGGGTACAGTGCGTACCGTGAGCTTTGTGCGCTGGTATGCCTGATACTTTAGCTCCTCCTCCTGCACCTGCTTCGGCTTTTGCTCTTTGGATTGTGTTGTGGTTGCGGTTGCGGTTGTGGCTGCGGTTGCGGTTTCCTCCTCTGGCAGCTGCTGCTCCCCCTCATTCTCCAGTCGCGGTGAGGTAGTTGTCGCTGGGCTTGTGGCTGTTGCTCTTGTAGTTGTGGTAGTGGTTGTGGCTGTGGCAAAGCACACATAAATGCCAGCATCCGATGTGCTCACATTACGCAGCACCAAGACACGACCCGTCTGGGAAACAGAAGAAGAAATAAGTTCTAAAGGTATATTCTGCAATTGTTGGGTGGGCTCCGGGCTGGCTGCACCACTCACCTGGACTATTGTGCTGTTGCTGCCATGTTCTTTGACCCACATTATGTTGCCCTGGGCGATGCAGGGTATGCTGACATTTCCGCCCTTATCCGTTGCATATTCGTTGTACTTAATCGTGGAGCTAAGCACCGTGAGCACTGCAAAATAAACAAGAAAGCAAAAGGATAAAAGACAGTCAGCAGTGAACGTTAACGTGAACGAGAACCCTTTCCCCAGACCGTCATGCAGCAGTGCCACTCGGTTCTAGGTGGTAACAAGCTCCCGTATCTAAGATAGATCTTAGATCTTTGCACCACACTTGGATTAATTGCCTTTGATAGACAGAGACGACGACGAAGAGGACCCTTTGGCTTTTACGAACTCCCTCCAGTGCCTCCAGTTGCGATGTCTGGAGACTGGCTAGAACGCTGCCTGGGCGGATACTTTCAATTACTTGGCCTGCGATGCAGCTACTCCAATCGCCGTGTGGGTCGCCTGCTGAGCAGCCTCTACCTGGTGCTAGTGATCATTGATTTGCTGGTACAGATGAGGAGCTATGGCAAGGGGGAAGAGCTTATGATCGATCGAAGGCTCTTCTTTCCCAAGGCCATTCAGGCTGTGAATGTGTTCTACAAGCTGGTCCATGCCCTGATCGCCCTCATTGCGCTAGTCGGATGCCGGCGGGAGCGTCGTCTGCTGCAGCAGCTGCCACCCACGCATGCCACGGCGGCCGTCTATCGTCTGGTGGCCCTGGAACTCCTGATGGTTGTGTACGCCCTGACGATTGCCATTACCGATGCCCTGAGGTTCGGGCAGTTCGTTGAGAACTTACGCTATGTCTTCAGCTCTCAGGCGGTACGCGCACGCTATCTGCAGATGCTCCTTCTGGTCCGACGCCTGCAGGCGCAGTTGGAGCAACTACAGCGCCAGCTGATCGATTGCTCTTTGGAAGACTACCCGCAGCTGCGCTCCGCGTATGCCCACTTGGCGCGGTTGTGCCGATCTCTGTCGCAGCTCTATGGTCCGTCGCTGCTGCTGCTGAATGTGCTCGTTCTGGGCGACTTTCTCATCGTTTGCAATGTGTACTTCATGGTGGAGCATATGGAATCAGTGCCTGCCACGTGGCTGGTCTTCTGGCAGGCCGTCTACATAGTGGTGCCCACACTCGTGAAGATCTGGACAGTGTGCGCCGCCTGTGATCGTTTTGTGGCAGGGGTAAGTGTCCGCCAATCATTGAATAATCATTCATAAGGGAATCCTCTTTACAGTCAAAAATTCTGCGACGGCAACTAAGCGAAAAGCGTGGCGGGACGTCCCAGGAGCGCAGCCAAATTGAGGAGTTTGCCCTGCAAATCATGCAAGACTCCCTGCAGTTCAATGTCTGCGGCATCTACCATCTGAATCTGCAAACTCTGGCAGCGGTAGGACTTGCAACGGACATTTAACTTGAGCACACACAAATAAAAAGATACTGAAAGGTCCTCTCGTCCTCTCTTTGCAGATGTTTTTCTTCATATTGGAAGTACTGGTCATATTTCTGCAATTTGTGTCCCTCATTCATTGAGTGAATAAATCATGAAACGGAGAAGGAAAACGGCGCACGATTTTCTTTGGTGGTGTGGGGTGGGACTTTGTGGAGGTAAACAGAAAAAAAATGCTTCAATTTCTGGTTGTTGCAGAAAATGTTGCCACGACATGCGATGCGCGAGAAGGTCAGGAGGCGGCATACAAAAACACGCATACACCAGAGGCCGAAGCGACGAAGCCAACCCACTTTCCATGCACCCCCGCACCACCCATATGGTGGTAGCGGGCAGGCGGGTGCTGTACATTTCATCAAAAGCAGCAACTGTTATAGTGTTTTCCATTGCTTTTTTTTTGGGTTCTCTTAAGCGATGATTTCTCTGGCAGCTTAATAATGATGCCTTCATTTCCTTTCAGTTTTCCAGCGAAGGAAGTATTTCATTCACATTCAGATGTTTATGCTGTGACTCTATTTCGACAATTATCGACTAATGCAACTAATGGCAACGAACATTTCTGGATATTGCACCGCTTACTCTTGAGTGTGAAGTCCCCATCGAACCCTTCTTTGAAGACAAAGTAATGCCCGAGTAGTGCAATTCAAATAATTTTTGTACTACCCGTTTGGCTTTTACTTTGTGGCAAAATCCAATGCCTAAGCCGATATTAATGTGTCCAAAAAGGCGTCACATGCTGACAATGGGCAACCGAATTGATGGACAGCCCCAGCCATCGAATGAGACCAGTGATTGAACGAGTGAGTGATTGAATGAGTGAGTGTCTCACTGCATGAACGAATGACTCTCAAAGACTTCATTCGATGGGGGGGCGTTTGGGTGGTTCCGTGTTTCAAATCAATTAACTGACGTCAGCACATGGACATGGATGGACGAACCGACGGATGGATGGAGGGACACAGGGGCACAGCCCAGGCAGAGCCTTACATCATATTCTCATCGAGTGGTGTGCTCTGGCCCTCACTTCCGGGCCGAACGGCATAAACTTTTGGCCAATTGCTTATCAAAATTATGGATGAATGAATGAAAGCGGAGAAGCAACTGGCACGAACGTTGAAGGTTACACACAGGTACCGTTTTCATTATTCAAAATTATTAAAAATATCCTTTTAATATGATTTCCCAATGTCTTTTTTTTGCACTGAAATACCTGAGAAAACTTCTTGGAAGGCAGACTTTCACCTAATTTGTTTTCCCCAAGTGATGAGAGCCACAGACCAGCTCCTACTCTATCCATTCGCTTTTGGGCTTGCTGCGTTGTTGAATAATTAAGGTACTGCGAGCTTGCCAGCCTCCAGAGGAGCATAAGGAGCATCATTTGCGGCTGGCTATATCCACCTTTCAGGACAACAGCCAACAAGCAAATCAACATAAAGTCATGCTGAAATAGGACCCTGCTGGGAGATCGAATCCAATAGGTCTTCAAGGCAAAAACTTTGCCTGCTGCTGCGAAAACTTTTCAAGTGCTTACACACGCATAGTTTCTCCCGCATAAGAAGTATCCCATCTCCAAAATTGTACAACTTTAAAGTGGGTGGGGGGAAAGTACGGAATTTTCACTGTTATTTACAACATGCATACGAATCGAGAGCACTTCAATTGCCATTCAATTTCAACTTTCATCTATTTTTTGAGCCTTTTTCAATGTTCCGTTGATGAGTTTTCTCTTCCAAAATGAAGTCAACAAATTTATTTGCCATTTTTTCCAAGTTAGAGTGCCGTTTCTTTTTTAACAACTGAGTATCCATTATTCAGCGCTTCAACTGACATTTTGAAAAACGTTCCTTAATTGTTTCTACTTCTCTCCTCTTAATAGCGAAACAATACGAATGGAGTTGATCCTCTCTCGGCTGCTATTGTGAACTGAAATATGCAAATACAAATCTATTCTGCAAGTCCTCATGTACCCAGAATGCTACCCTGTGACATGGTTCTGTCAATTTTGAGTTTAAATAATTTGCAATATTTATGACTCCCCCTAGAACGTCCCTCGTTGTTTCGTTGTCGCAGTTGTCATGTTTCAGCGACAAGCAACCGAAAAGCAAACCCACCAGCAGAGTAAACGTGCATATGTCGGACATGAAGGAGAAGTATTCCCTTCATATAAAAAATATAATATAAACAGAGAGGGCCCTGACATTTTTATGGCGTTTAATAATGCATTTGTCTTAGAACCATTGCTGTATCGACGCCCATCGATGCATCGATGGGTTTGTGTGGCCGGATGTGGCACAACAAATGGAATTGGGAAAATGCAATTTTTATCCAGAGAGAACATTAAATTCCAATTTAAAAAGCTTTCAGCCATACAGATGGCGTGAGGGACACACAATCAAATAAATGTGTGGAAAAATGCAATGAAAATTGAAATACCAAACAAAATGGATGCAACAAATAGCTGAAACTCTGAAAATTTCTTCAATCAGACATCAAAGAATGCATTTAACATTGAAATACTTGGGGCAGAAGAAACATTCCTACGAGGAAACATTCCTTCCATGTTCCAAAGAAGACCATTCGAGTGAATGGAAGCGAAATTCAAGCGACAACAAAAAGAGTCACTCAATGTTAATACTTTTGCTCTCTTTTCTTATTTGTATTTTTATTTTTATTTTTATTTTATTTCGTGCCCGGTGAGAGAAGTGGCTTCAATGTCAAGTTTCAAAGGCAACAAAATGGAAAAGCTGCTTAAAGAATTTTCGTGTGCAATTCCCTAGAACTCACTTTATTATTATTGCCCCAACGGCCTTTTGGGGTGGCTTTTGGGGCAACAAACTAAAATGGCTGAATTAATTAAAATTCATAATTAGTTGCATTTTGCCCCACGACTCGACTGCGGTGCAGTGAGGGGGCAATGAGGTCACGACAAGAGCTAATCCTCACAGCCTCTGGGCTGTGGACCATAGACCATAGAGCACGCACAGTGGGAACAAAATCATCGAAACAGCGTTACCTTTCGCTCATGGGAATTTTGGTAGAAAAGGATTCTAAAGAGAGCAGCGATTTGGGCGCATTGAGGTAGTTTCGGAAAAGATTTCTGCATTCCGTATTTCCATTCCTTGGAAAAAATGCTTTGAATTTTCATTCCATTTACCACTATTCTCGTGTCCACTGTGCTCGTTTCACGTCAATTCTCATTTCGCAGTTTATTTGTTTTGCAAAAACTTGGGTCCTGGGCTGCTGCATTCTGCCAGTTTCCTGGTGGCAAGGATTAAGCCTGCGAAGACTGTAATGAGTTGGCTCCATCGTGTCGCCATTCAGCCGCAGCTGTTTCTCCTCCCTCTCCTGCGGGTACACACTTGTTGAACTTTTTCCTGTGTGTATTCTGAGGAGGGGGCGGGAACAACAGCAAACCCCACTCGATCCTTATCCTTATATCCAGCATTCAAGTGGAAAATCAATGCAAAAATCACATGATGCATGGACACGTGGATGCTCCTTTGGCTGGGTGTTGTGGCTTGAAGATTTTGGTGCTGGGGTGTGGAATGACACTTAACCTTTCTCTTTTTGGCATTGACATTGAGAGTTTCCGTCGCCGATGCCGACGCCGACGCCGAAGCCTTCTCTTTGTCAACAGTGCCCCACATCTGCCCCAAGCAGGCCGCCGCACTTGCTGCCGCATGAACCATGCACCATTCGATGTGTCCTATGCGAGTATACCCTGCCCCAATAGGGGGTCACAAAGCCCATCTGGCTATCATCTTAAGATTTTTCCAGATTGCATATCCACGTTTATTTTCACATTCACGTGCGACTGGCACAGAATCGCTCGAACAATTTCCGTTCGAGTTTCATTCGCCGTTAGCTCTTTTGAATCGTACATCTATGGATAAGTGTATTTCATGCCTCGACCTTGCCCTTGCTTTCTGGCCTCCTGTCTCCCACACACACACATTCTGTAGGAGCCACGCTGCCACACTCTGGTGCTCTGAGGTATGTCTGTGTGTGGCAGAGTGACTAAAAATAGTTGCATTTGTTATCCTTTGTTTGGGGACTTGGGCTCTCAGCGTGCAGAGGGCAGAGTGTCGAAACCGCAGAATAGGGTCAACAAAAGGTGCAGCGAAATTTGATTAGTCCCTGCGGCCTTGGTGGGGTGTTTCCTTGGGTTATCCACCAATTAAAAAATCCCACGGTTGAAGCCACTAATTGTTGATTCCAGCACAGACTTGGCCAAGAAAATCAACTCCCTGAATACAAAAAAACAAAGAAAAGAAAATCTCTCTTGTTTTAATTAAAAGCAAACATTTTGTCGCCAGAGAGAGAGAGAGAGAGAGATCCACAAGGTAATGAGAGCTTGGCCAAGTTAACTAACCAAAGCCATCTCATCCACGTCCTCTATTTCCCTATTCCATGTCCTTATCCCTTGCAATAATACTAAGAAATGGTGGAACGTGGCTCCAACCATTCAAGGATTTATGCGCAATTTGCATGCAAATCAAGCTGGTTACGACCCCAAAGTGGGAGGCCAGAATTAAGGCACTTTGACTGCGATTTATTGTTCACAAAGAACGGAGGCAGTGGATATGGCTACACACACGCGAGGGAGACTCCAGTTATAGCTGGACTCTTGGTTAACTCAACGCCAAATTAAATGTCAAATTCCGAACCCGAATTGAAACACCCTAAAATGGGAATCAGAATGATTGGACTAAGATATATAGTTTATCTTTAAAGGTATACCTTTCGATTATATGTACACTGTACATATGTATGTACATATAAACAAACATACATATGTACATACATACATACATATATGGAAAGATGAGCGTAGGGATACCAAGGGAGACTGTATATTGTAGAGCTACCGTTATTTGAGGTTTAAAGCGATGATTTCTTTGTTGTTCACATTTTTAATCAAATTTTTCCGTAATCTCTGGCAAAGTGCTTGCTCATTAATACCCAAAATCTTCATCAATTTATTATCATTCCCCGGGGGAATACGGAATACGGGAATACCCCAGGCACACAGGCCCACACGACTGAAGGATGGAAGCGAAAGGCGAAACCCAGACCCAAATGTGGGGGCCACATGGACATTAATTATGAGCAAGGAAATGAAAAGATAAATGAATGACCGAGCCCCAAGAGCACAATCTCCCCTGTTCCTACAGTCCGCTCCGCTTTCCATACATCCAGCAATCAGCTGGTGCATGGGTCCTCCCGGGGGGTTATATAAAAATATAGTAAGTGTCCTTACCTTGGGTGAAAAATAATAGATTGAACGATGACAACGTTAGCACGGAGCTGGACGTGGACGACATGCTTCCATATTACGCTTTACATAAGCGTTGGTGTTCCCTTTCCCGTTCCCGTTTCCGCTGTGTTACGTTGTCCGCCCGTCGTTTGCCTTTACTTAGCGTTGCACGCACCACTCGGCCGTCTACAGCCGGCGCTCCTCCGCTCTGCAGGGCTCGGCGCTCTCTTCACTCCTCCACTCTCAGACAAAGCCGGCTTACCAACAACAACAGCAACAAAAATAATCAACAAAAAAGGGAGAAGAGACAAAAAAAAACCACAACAAAAACAGGAGAACGTAACGGAGAAGAAACAACAACAGAAAAATAACGGCGACGCCGCCGCCAAAGGCTGTTTGTGCTGCTCTCCTCCTACACCACCTTCTCCGCTTAGTATTCTTCTTTCACAGTTACTCGTCTTGGGTGCCCAGGCGCGCGGTTTGTTGTTGCCGCTGTGACTTCTTTTGACGTAACTCCTCCGCAATGACGCTCCGCCGCACACTCTCTCTCTCTCTTTCTCTGGCACTCTTTTATGGCACTCTTTTTGATGATTTCTGCACTTAAACTATTGTTCTAATTCTCTCTTCTTGGAGAAAAAAAAAGCACGCACGCGTTGGATTACTCTGCTTAACTACTTTTAATTTGTTGCAAGTTTAAGTGAGAGTGCGGCCTCAAGTGCGGATAATCTCACTCTGCTGCGCGAAGAGAGTTATATTTGTTGCAGTTAAAGGTCACAATATAGGGACAAAAAAATAATAAACTTGGCCACAGATACGAAAATACAGTAAGTGTTTCTGTCTGTTGGTTAAAAAATACGTTAATACGCTAGAACACGACCGTCAGCGCCGAAGTTTGTTTGGATTTTGATTGGAATATTGAAGGAATGACTGCTTGACTGCTCCAAAATGGTGCGCGAAACTGAGCATCGTGCTCGCGTTGGCCCAGAGGATGAAACTTTCTCTTTCCTCTCGCTGCTCCATGCCTGGCCTGGCTTTCGGCTTCTTTCCTTGTTTTTTTCGGCAAACTGAACACTTGCTTCGGCTATCGCCAATGCCAATGTGTGCGAGTGGGTGGGTGGGAGAGCATAGAGTCTGCTGGTAGCACCCCTTGTCCCACACTTCACTGCGAATGCTTCTGGTTGTGCAACTCTGGGGCCGCGTGGAGCTGTGTCCAACTGTGAATTTACCTTGGCAAGCGTAGGAGAGGAGATGAAATCCACTCCCCCAATCCCTCGCACACACACACACCCATTGAACAGCTGTCTGTCGCATCTCACGGGTGCGGAACAGAAAGGACAAACGCCAGGCAACCGACAAGTTCGCTGAACCCGCGGCAAATGACGGGGATTCTGTGGCCAGTGTTGTGCACTGTTATACAAATGCATCCATGTACATAAATGCAATCCGCTATCTTTTAGGCATGTCGTTTATTATAAATTTAATATGTTTCCAAATGCATTTGTCTTAATATTATGTTATAATTTACAATTAAAATACATGATGTGTACACTGCACGATAGGAGGGGCCACCAATCGAATGGAGGTACCTATTACAGATCGGAAATGCATCGCTTGCAAAGCCCGCACCGCACAAAGGAAATTTCTACGTTTTGCTTAAAATTAAAAAAAAAAAATGATATACCGATTTGGTACGGTACATCATCATTGGAGTACATGTACTATGTATATAATTATTCTAGCATTACTGGGGTTCACTTGGAAATGATTGCATTCGGATTGCATTTTGTCGATCCTCGTGTCTGGCAGTTGCGTGCCAGGTGGTGATTACAATTTACAAATAAAGAAATAAATTAAAATAGTGACCCTCCTCCTCCTGCTCCTCAACCTCTTTTTCTGTCTCTCAAACCCACAAACACAGTTTTTCTATCTGTATCTCTCTGTGCTAGCGACGCTTTTTGACGCGTTCAATGTATTTGGTTTTGTTAAGAGCACGATTGCCGGCATTGGGATCCATCATGCGCTTCCAATCTGTCTGCCCCACCACAAAGCCAATGGCACGCATCTTTTCCTGGGCGCGTTTCTCCTCAATGTCTGCCCAGCGCACCTGCAACGGAAAGGAAAGTGAGTCAAGTGTCCTTAAAATACATGATGTGAGGAGTCGCTATCTCCAGCAACTACTTTTAGCTCTATTATTCATCGGATATTATTTCATTTGGTTACATTTTTAATATCTAAATGGTATCTACGGATCTCAAATATCTCTTGTAATCCTAGGAATCACTCATTAAGTCAAGTTCTGTGTCTTTTAGGTTTCATTCCAATCTATAATGATTACAGCTAACAAAAACATTCAGAAAAAGGGAATATCTTCACACAATCCTGAATATCAAATATCTTTTTTTCTACAAATCAAATTTTAATGAAACTTTAGCTAATCACTTTTTATGGCCATTATCTAATATTCTTTAAGTTTCATTTTATTCGTTTATTAAAAACCCTCGAAAAAAAACGTTGCACAAAATGCAAAATTTGCACAGAGTGAGAAAAAGAGACAATATTATTGACTTTCAACTTTTTCCATCTCTTTTCCTTTAGTGTTGAGCTCATTTTCATGATCTAGTGATCTACGCCTTTTATCCACAACTCACTCGCTTTTTGCCATCGGCTGAGGTCTTGGGTGGCTCCCAGTCGTCCAGCTGCAGATATTCGGCCATGCTGGCGGTCTTGCTTTTCTTCAGGATGCGCATGGTACCGTCCAGACGGGCTACAAGCACAAAAATCAGTGAAGAGATCCTTAAAAAGGAGTATAATGTGGCAGGACTTACCTAGATTATCCTCGGTGTTGTCGCTTTCCCACTTGCTTTTCAAATTGCCAAACTGCACGGAACCACACAGAATCACCGATGGAATAAAGGAGTAGAGGAAGGGGAGAAGGTGGAGAAATTTCGGGTTTTGTTTGTTTTGGAAAAAGGATCACCCCCCAATAACACCAAAAGCCCCACACTGGTTGTTTGTATTTTTGTATCGGTTAACACTTACATCGTAGCAGATATCATCACCGTTGCTGTCTTCTGTCGTGCCATCGACAGCTCCGGCGGCTGTGGAGGCGGTGGCGGCGGCGGCGACCACAACATCCCCATCCCCAGTAGCTGCTGCCTTGGTGGCGGCATTCGAAGCAGTGTCCTCACTATAGGCATTATCATCCTGAAATAAATGAAGCCGCCATAAATCAACAAAACGTTCGCTTCATTCGTGTTTAGCCTTTTTGCAGAAGTTGCCTTTACTAAAGAGCTTAATAATAGAATAATTTCATCAGTTTCGCATATAGTTTCATATAGTTTCGCTACAGATAGATCTACAGTGAATTTTCGATGATGTGTCGCTTTCGCTTGAGAACTTATGTGCTAAAATCGTGGCGATACAGAGCGCATATCCGGCATATATCGATATCATATTCATATTCATAATAATTCATTCATAATCATTGCATTGCATATATGCCAGAGAAAAAACTTATGTCTAAGAGCATCTATCTCTAAATTTTAATCTTTCCGTTCAACTTTCGACGGAAAGGCGGCCAGAGTAAAAGTTAAAATTGTTTGCTTGTTTGCGTATACATAAATGACTAGATTGGGCAAGAGGCGTCGATGGCGGTGGCGAGAGACTCGCGGGCCTCTGGCCTGCAGCGCCTGCAACCTGCCGCCACATGTGGGGGGAGGTGCATGGTGTGGTTACAGGCTGCAGGCGGCACAGGCCGGAGACCAACAGTCTCCCGCTCCCGCCTCGTCTGAGGGAGTGTGTAGGGGGAGAATCATTCCCGTTTCCACCCCATCATTCGCGTTCAACGCGAGGGAATCGCATCTCGATTCTAGGGCATAGTTACCGTTGCCATATTCTCAACATCTTCCATCTCGACCACATTCTCCAGCAGCGTGGCCACGTCCAGTTTGATGTAGTGCAGGGGTGTCTCGTTCCAGTTATCCAGCGCCAACTGGATCTCCCCTTTGGTGCGTTTGTGCGCATTACGTCCCAGGCAAGTCTCCATGTCGCAAAAGAGATCCACAATGTACGGCTAGACAGGAAGGTTTATGTAATAAACAAACGGACAAATGGTTGTTTCGCACTGGAGACTAACCACAAAATTCGAGTCCTTTGCATTGCAGTAGAACTCGTTGAGTGTGCGCAGCGAATTGTTATTACAATCCACAACTATAAAGTCGTACAGGTTATCGCTGAGCGTCTTCTTGAACGATTTGATCAGGTATTGCATGTAGGTCTCTTCCATGGTGTCGTCGTACTCGTAGAGTAGCTCCTTTTTGGGTATCTGTAAGACACAAAGTCAAACGGAATGGAAAACCTCTTGCATTCCATATCTCGAGGGATGCCTCACTCACCTTCTTGCCCGTCTTGGGGCACTTTTCCTCGTAGTCATTCT
Organism: Drosophila subobscura; assembly: GCF_008121235.1. Classification (NCBI taxonomy): domain Eukaryota; kingdom Metazoa; phylum Arthropoda; class Insecta; order Diptera; family Drosophilidae; genus Drosophila; species Drosophila subobscura. The sequence goes on along the minus strand of NC_048530.1, from coordinate 14,703,629 downwards.
CAATGATAAAGTAATCATCGATGCTGAGTATACGCGGTGTGGTGCCGCCCATTTCCAGCTCCTTCTCCTTGATGAGGCGTGCCACAAAGGACTTGCCGCTGCCCGGTGGACCGCGTAGTATAACACAAATGCGCTTGGGACGCGTCAGGCGGCCGGGAGGCAACAGAATCTCATCAATCGTTATGGTATTGCGATTCTCAATCGTGGGCACACTCATCTCCAAATGTGGGGCAGGAACATGGCCGGCGGGCACATCCTCATTGGCCTTTGCCTCCGAGGGAAACAGAGATTGCAGCGTCGTAGGAGCACCCTCTGATGGAGACGACGACGACGGCAGTGGTTCCGTTTTCGGTATCAATAAGCTTTCGCATAGCATGCGACGCTGCGGATTGGCGGGAAAGGCCTTCCTGAAGGGTTCCACACCGGAAGAGACGCTGCCAAAGATGTGCATCGATGGCGGCGATGGCAGTGAGTCATCATCTCGTATTTCCACGAGATTACTGCACGCAGTCAAAAAAGGATGGAATCACATTAGTCATTCACGTTACATATGGAGGGGCTGGGGCATTGGGACTTACTCTTCACCATCGGATATATCTTCGAGATCATCGGACTGCTTGGCATTGATCTGCTCCTGCGGGACGGGTGTCTAAGGGAAAGGATTGAAAACGGATTAGGTATCGCATCGAAGGACGACTCGACTCCCCACGTCATGTGGAGAGCGGGCGCTTGGGCTTACCTGCTGATCGCTCTCTTCGGTCGAAACCGCATGAAGCTGACGATTCTGCTGTAATTGCATACGCTCCTGCTGGCGCAGCTGTTTTTTTCTTTTTTTGTTACGCTGTTTTATGGTATTTTGATTCTGACCGGATGCGGGTGCGGTTACGCTTCCAGCTGCCGCTCCGACTGTTGCTACTCTTATTAATGGCCCTCCTCCAGGTCCCATCCCCATTCCGTGTGATGCTCCGCCGCGTCCACCTCCGCGTCCGCCTCCTCGACCAGGTCCCATTCTACCACCAACTGGCGCATATCCATTGTTTGAGGCGTGTCCATACTCAAAGGTTTTCAGTGGCCTAAATTCGGGCAGCCCATCGCCAGGTGCTGGAGAAGCGCCCCCGCTCAATGTGGATGACTTGTGGCCATAGTCGATGACTTTGGGGGCGGGCGTTTGGTTCTGGTAGTCGAACACCTTTATGGGGCGATGCACGGGATGCTCGTCGCCGTCCTCAATGGTATCCGCACGTGAATGAGAATGAGGGTGGAATGGCGGCCCCTGTGGCTTTTGCTGTGTCGGCGGCGTCTCCGGTCTGCAACGTGGGGGCAACGTGATGTGTAAGAGGTGGGGGCGTAGGGTGGTGGAAGGAACGCAGTGGCGTGGTCGGTATTGTCGGTATCAAATATCGGTTGTTTTTGTTGGTATTTGTTGTAGTATTTTGAACGGTATTTTGCGGTATTTCGGTTGTTCGATTATTGAATCGATTATGAATCGATATCGATTTTTTTCAATATTTTTAATTGATTTTTGTTTCGTTTTTTGAGGTTTTTTTATTGTTTCAAAAACCAAAAGAAAAACACTTTAACTTTTACTTTTCTTTCAAATTTACAAAAAAAAAAGTATTGAAGATGTGCGGGGTGGTTGGGTCAAGGGTCGTACGGGGCGTTTTTGAACGTGGCGAGGGGGCTGGGTTATAGTTCAGAGGTCCTACATTTTACAGACATAATTGCACACAGAAAATAGTACGGACAAAAATAAAGGGGGCAAATGACGCTTCCCTCTATTCAGAGATTACAATTCGGACTCAGTGAATTTTTCTCCTCCATCCCTCACAGAAAATATAGAATGTATATCGATAATTAATCGGAAAACTTGACAGCTCTTTGGCGAGAATCTTTTATAAAGGCGGAAGGAGGACAGATACCATCCCATGAGGCATCCTCCATATTCCATAAATCAGCGGACAAGCATTAAATATCTAATGTATGTTAGTATATATCGTAAATTGCATTTGTATATTTATTTATTTAAAACTTTCGAGATTTGAGGCAAACAGTGCGTTTCAATAGTGTATGGTATATAAGGGGACATCATATGGCTTATATAATATATAGTTTTACAATATTTTACAGCTTATCGACTCTTTTGTTGGTCAGTCATCGAACATCGAATTTTTAGCTAATTATCGATAGCTACCGATATAACAATTTTAGCATGTTAGATTGAGATAGATAGACAGAGAGCGAGAAAGACTTATCGACATTTAAATCCATATCATTAATCGATATACGTTTTTTATTGATCGAGCAACCATTGAATTTATCGAACGGTTATCGAAACGTATTTATGTAGGATTTTTGTAACCAATTAAAAACGGATAAGCACTCCGTAAATATCTTGAATTGGATTAAATATATATCGTTTAGCTATCGAACGAACACAGTGTTCATTTATCTTATTGATTAATCGATCCATCTATATCTATCAACTATCGTTTATCGTTAATCAAAAAAGTCAATATTGGTCACACAATAATTAATAGTGTGGCGTGGTTCAGGCGCTATATATATGGATTTCCTGGATGGAATCCTTTTCTGATCTTCCTACCGATTTTCAAACGCACTGCAAACCCCAGGTACACGTCTCTTTTTTTAAATTGTAATTCATACATCAGACCGACCCCCAGACGACGACACTGGAACTGAAAACTTGAACTTTTGCTATTGATGCGGCAAGGTGTAAGGAAAAAAATATAATTTCATCTTTACGTATGTACAAAAGAAACGGACTGACTGACTCGATATCGGGCAGTTCTCTCTGGTGTTCTTATCGGTGTGTCTGAGTGTGTCTGAGCCCAACCTCAGTTTGATCTTTTATTGGTGTATATATTAGATATTTCATTTTCGACTTATAAAACTTTCAATTCTACAAACAAATACATCCTGATATTAACTTTCAAAAACTTCAATTCGGATTCAGATACAGGTAGAGTGAAGAGAGAGCAAAGAGAGTAGAGAGAGTAGAGAGAATGAAAATGTTCCGAGGAAACTAAAAAAAAAACAGAATTAAAACGTAACAAAGCGGAAATGTTACAAATTCATTTCATTTTAAACCAATTCATTTTTGATGTTAGTTCGATTTCTTTTCTCGTCAAGTTTTTGGGGGAGCAACAAATTTTTTCAATTGTTTAAGGGTATTATGCTAGAGCTATAGATCTCTGTTTCTGGTTTTGTTTTCTTCGAGTTTTTGGAGGATGTGTACATGGTGTGGGTGTGTATGTTCTTATTTGCTGAATTAATCTACTATATCTCTATATGGTGCTATGTGTTTATCGATGTAGAAGTAGAAAAGGAAGCTCTGAGGCTAAGGCTGTGGCTGGGGCTGGGAGTTCAGAGGAGCAGAGGGAGAACTGATCCTCTGGAGCCACTGGAGCCTCCATTCCACTGCCGCTTCTTCACTGCTTCCTTCTCTAATACTCTCTCTCCTACTCAGATCCTGCGCTGCTTCTGCTGCTGCTGGACGTTTCTATTGGTCCTGTTCTTGAATTTAGCTTGACCGCTGCTCAGACCACGCGGACACCACAAGACACCATTCATTCATCGTATGGGATCATGGATTTATGCATTGATCGATCGATTCACCCACCACCATCACATGTCATCAATACCATGATATAATTTTTTTTTTCATTTGTTTTTTTTTTGTATTTGTTTTTTGGTATTTTTAACAAAAGTTGTGTGGTATTTTTTGGTATTTTGTTTCGATTTCATTTCGTATTTCGGATATATATATTTTTTTGTATTTATCAGTTGCATAGAAGTAGAAGAGAAGAAGAGAAAACGGGTATGGAATTTTAATTCCAGCATTAACGATAACTAGAAAAAACACATCGCCTGCACATAATCTACATAAAGAATGGTTGGGGGAAGGAGAGAGAGAGACAAGAGAGAGCAACAAACATACAGAGAGAGAGAGAGAGAGAGCGAGCGAGCGAGACGGAGAAAGAGCGACATATAAGGGTGGGTGGAGATTTGGTGGGTTGGAAGGAGGCGGGGGCAGATACGACAAATATCGACGAGGACTCGTCGGACGACGGATAGGAATGATGGGTGGAAAGTTCGCAACACAAACGCCTTGCATATATCTGGTATTTATGCGTGAAAAAAAACCCGTCAAGTCTGTTACTTATCTAGTATTTTGGGGAATAAACTTTAATTTTAGAATGGTATCTAGTTGGTATTGTTGCAGAACAAACTTGCATTTAACGGGTATGTACTTCTTCGGAATACTTTTATTTAACCTGGGACTAATTCGGAATAAACTACTATTTAACTAGTATTTATTCGGACTTAACTGGTGTTTTTTGATCGGACAAATAAATATTCGACATTTCCCACAAGGCATTCAGTACTTAAAGTGCCACGCGTCCTGCAGCAGCGACGCTCAGTCGTTTATTGCACGCGTGAGAAGGAAACTTTGCTGAAGGAAATCGAATCATGATAAAATCGCAACCTGTCCTACAATTCAGGTTATAATGCTTCAAGCTATTCTATCCCTCAAAAGCCAAGTCCAAAAGTGGAGGAAAGTACCTGGCATCGGTATATTCATCCACACCTATTCGTAATTCATAAAATTTCTTATAAATTATGGCATGGACAAAGAACACTAGAGATGCCTTAAGCATTTAATCAGAGACCGATTCAGCGGACAGACAGTCTCTTGGGAGTTTGAAAGGAGACGGATATCTATCCCTTTTGTCAACTTTATTAAAGGGACTTTCTGTAACATTTTTTCGCATAAGTTTTGCTTTCGCACATGAGATCAAAGTGTTCTGGTGTTTTGATTTTGCGGTTAAAGAAAAGTTATTCATAAAAGTGTGGAGAGTGAGTTCTGTTTTTGGACACATACCCGTCATCCCATTGCTTCCGATTTCCAAAGTTCATCATGTTTCCGCCTCCGCCTGCGCCTGGTCCAAAGTTTCGACGATTGCGGGGAGGGCCTCCGCCCATATCGTCGTCAAAGTTGGGCATCGGGGGACCGGAATTACGCCGGAATGGATTATCACTATTGTTGGGAGGTCCTCCGCCGCCTCCTCCACCGAAGTTGGGACCTCCTCCAAAGTTGGGTCCAGGACCAGGGCCATCAAAAGGCCCTCCAGGACCTCCAGGACCACCAAAGCCGAAGGGATTAAACGGTGCCGAGTCGGGGCCACATCCAGGGCCAGGACCACGGAATTTCGGACCAAAATTGGGTCCAGGTCCGGGTCCGCCGCCGCGATTGTGGGGTCCGAAGTTGGGACCGAAATTGGGACCAAAGTGCGGCCCATTTGGTCGATTGTTGGGACCGAAATTGGGCCTAAAGTTCGGTCCTCCAGGCCCACCGGGACCAAAGGGCGGGCCACCATTTGGACCGAAATTGCGGCCGCCATTGGGGCCAAAGCTGGGTCCGGGTCCATGGCCAGGTCCAAAATTCCTGCCATTTGGCCCAAAGCCGGGGCCATTTCCATCGAAATTGTTGCTAAAGTCCGTGAAATTATCGCCAGGCACCTGTCCGGGTCCCAATTGATTGATTTGATTGGGACCAAAGGGCCCGTGAGCGTCACGAAAGCCTGGACCAGGACCGGGGTGAGGACCGAGACCGGGACCAGGGCCACCAGGAGCATCACCAGCAAATCCACGATTGAGCCGAGAGTGCTGCGGATCATCCATGTCGGTGGGTCCACGGCTGCGGCTGCGTGAGTCGGCGGCATCGCCGCTATCCCGACTCATCATCGACTCCCTGGAGTCTTGCGAGAGCTTGTCCACATTTCCAGGCGATTGAGACTGCGAATGGGAGTGAACCTTCTTCTTGCGCTGCCATTCGGCAAAGGAAAGCGGTCTTCCCTTGTTGGCGGCGCCACCTGCTGCGCCTCCTGGCTCCGCTGAGTCGTTAGCTCCTGTTCCTGCTCCTGCGGCGCCCTGCTGCTCGCTTAAGCGCTCCTGGGCCTTGGCCACTGCCTGGGTGAGATTATTCATGAAATCGGGATCCTTAAGAGCGTTGGAAACATTCGCTGGCAGAGATTCATCCGTCGAATTTTTGCTGTCGCCGCTGGCGCTCACAGCAGAAGGTGCTCCGCTTTCTTTGACGGCTGCTGCATCGACAGCCACAGCGGCGTCGGTAGCCAGATCCTCCGGGTTCTTGATCACCACATCGAACAGCGATGGTATCTTCTTGTTTTCGTCAGTGGCAACAGCGGCTGCGGCTGTCTTGACTCTGTCTTCGACCAGATCGAGCCCAGGGATGCCATCGCTCTTCCTGAAGATATTCGTCATGGGCGTATCCACCAGCTCCGGCTCTGGCTCCGGCTCATCGTCGTCATCGTCCAGTGAAATTGTGAGAATGTTCTCCTCTTTGGTTAGCTTTGCCGGCGTGGAGGTGGCAGCGGCACCCTCGAACCGCCGCTTCCCAAGAACAGATCCAGGAGCAGGCTCAAGTTTGCTTTTCTGATGCTGCTGCTCCAGGGGCTTCTTGGGCGACGACTGCTTCTGTGGATCTACCGTCTTCAGCTCCTTGGGCGGCATGTGTGGCGGCTGCTGCATCTGCTCCTTAAATGGTTCCTGCTCGCGATGCTGCTCGTGATTCCCGCCTGGAAATGCACCGGGACCAGGACCGTGTCTGCCAGCAAAGCCAGGTCTGCCGCCAGGACTAGGCCCACCTCGATTTGGGCCTCCATCAAAGGCAGCTCCAGGTCCGCGTCCTCCAAAGGGTCCTCTCTCAAAAGCAGGGCCTGGTCCCGGTCCCGTTCCCGTTCCTTGTCCCTGAGCATCCTTTGCCGCATCACCTCTGATTGTACCCTCAAAGGAGCCACCGCGGAAGCGTCCTCCTCCACCATCTTCATTCTCTTCGATGGGATCTTTGCTAGCGATTGGTCCGACTGGTGGACCATCTGGAGCGGCTGCTGCTGGTCCTGTGCCGCCACCAACTGCCGCTCCTCCACCACCATCTTGAGCCTGACGGCGACGTCGCATCTGTTCGCGACGCTCGGCAATGCGACGCCGCTGCTTCTCAAACTCCTCCTCGTAGCGGCGGTACTCATCGCGATCCGGATGATTGGCATTGGCCCGTTTCCAGTCCTCAAACTGCTGCTCCCACTGATCAAACAGCCGATCGAAGCTCGCCTCATCCAGATCTGGCCCGGCAGGAGCTCCACCTCCGCCACGTGGATTGTTGTTGTTGCTGTTCCTTGGGCCAAAGTTGCTGCCGTTGCCGCTTCTATCGTCGTTGTATCCCTGATTATCCCAGCGTCCAGCATTGTTGTTGTTCGGCGGTGGACCACGACGATTGTTGGCCCCGAAATTATTGCCAAAGTTGCCAGAGCTATCCGATCCTCTTGGGGCTGCACCACCGCCGCCATAGCTGTTGTTGCTAATAAAGTTTGATCCACCTGCGCCTCCTCCACCGCTAGGGCTATTACCAAAGTTTCCTGAGTTACCACCGTCACTGGAATTGCCAGTAATTGCTCGCCTAGGCCCAGGTCCAGGTGCTCCACCGCGACCGCTGAATCCTTCTTGACTTGAGCCAAACTCCTGGCCAGAATGCTGAGTAAAAGGATTGTTGCTGCGTGGTGGGGGAGGGCCATCTGCTCCTCCCTTTTGCCCTGGTCCATCGCTCCAGCCCTTGCGCTGGAAGTTATTGTTCGGTTTATTCCCTGCATGGCGCTGCTCCATATCGGGATTATTCGTTGACCAGCGATTCGTTCGCTGATTGCTGTTGCTGCCCGGCGGCGGCTGCTGCTGCTCTTGCTGCTGGTCCATAGCTGGGGGTGGTCCCTCCCAGCGTCCTCGATTTGGCTCAGCAGCAGGCGGCGGCGGTCCGCTCCAGCGATTGCTGCCATCACCACCCTGCGGTGGTGGCGGTCCGTCCCAGCGTCGGTTTGCATCAGCGGCAGGTGGCGGCGGACCGGAATTCCAGCGGTTCCCACCAGCTGGTGATGGTCCCTCCCATCTAGAACCTGGACCTGGACCTCCTCCTGGACCCGGACCAGGTCCGGGCACATCTGTTGGGCCGTCCCAGCTTGCTGCAGTACGTGGCGGCGGCTGGTGCTGGTGCTGCGGAAGTTGGAGATGCTGGTTCCATTGGTTTTCCATGGCATTGGGCAGCGGCGGGCGCAACTTGGGATCTCCGCCCATAAAGGCAGGCGGCGGCGGCTGCTGGAGATTGGGAAAAGGATTCATGTTGCCCTGCATCTCGTTGGGATTGCCACCCATGGGTGGCTGCCCGTAGCCTCCCATCTGTGGCTGTGGCTGTGGCATCTGGTTGTAGCGAGACCCCGACGGCGGTTGTTGGTGATGCTGCTGTGGATGAGCCGCCGTTGGCGCTGTGGGCCACATATTGGGACCGGGCTGATGCTGGTGCTGGTGCTGCTGCTGCATGTAGCCTCCGGCATTGGCGTTCTTCTGCGGTGGCGGCGGCGGCGGCTGGCTGTACATTTGCGGTTGGGCCATAATCTTGCCCGGAATGCCAGCCCCTTGGGGATTGGGGGGCACCGGAGCCACCGCCGCCGGAGCCTGGTAGTATGCCTGCTGTGCTGGTGGATAGCCCTGCACTCCCGGCTGCACTGCCGCAGCGGCGGGCATAATGACTGCTGCTGCTGTGACGGGCGCTGCAGCAACTGCCGGTGCAATAGCGGCAGTAGCCACGGCCGCGGGATTTGCACCTCCAGCTGCAGCGGCAGCCATCTCCCGTTTGTACTGAAAGAGGGGAAGCAAATTAAATCAACTTAAGTCGAGTGGGGCATGGGTGCTGGTACACACCTGCTCTCCGTATTGGGCATGCCACTTGGCGTACTCCTGCTGGTACGTCTGCCACTGGTGCCAGTGGTGCTGCAGCGCATACTGCTGCTCGGGGGTCATGGCCGCGTACTGGGCAGCCGTGTACTGCTCGTAGGGGTTTGTGGCCGTTTGACCGGCCGTGCTGTAGGGGTTGCCACCCAGTGCCGCAGGCATGGCGACCTGCTCAGCGTCGCCGGCGGACACCACCGATGATATTGTGGACGCATGGTCGGCGGGCGGCGGCGGTGGTGGTGCGTCGGGCAGTGGCGGCGGTACCGTGGGCTGGGGCGGTGCAGCCATTGGCACGACGCCTGGCACCATACCCGCTGCAGCGGGCCATTGATTCCACATTCTCACTCCTCTTTTTTTGCACACTTTCGGTCACAGGGAATGGGTTTTTCGTTATTATCTCATCGTGCACTATTCGTGTGTGCTCTGGCGATTTATTGTATTCGTCATTAAACTCACCGCGAACTTGTTATTATATGTAATTTGCAGCAATAAACTAATTTCCGAACAGAAGAAAAAGTAAAAATTCCACTCACTTCGCCATTTTTGGCTTGAAAATTAGAGACGGGGAACGGGATTCTCGATTGCCGCAACACTAATACAATAGCAAATGGCAAGAAATATCGATAGTGATATTGGCTAACAGATTATGACACATAAATAAAAGTATTTGAATCAACTACTACTATTTGTTATTTGTAAACAACAAATTTGAATTCTCTCACTTTTGGGGAAGTTTTATTATTTATTTATTATTTTATTATTATTTATTACATTCTTTGGACCATTTTTATATCGATATTTGGTGGATAATTTCACAACAATTATTTAGAAAATAAACCAAATAGTAATCAATTTATTAAAACTGATTAGATTTATCATATTTTTCAAACTTTCTAGTTTCTTATATTATTTCTGCAATTAGATTTCATCGCATGGAAGTGATAGTTATCGGTTATCACTATCGATAGCAGTGGGCCGACACGTGCTGGCTAAATTGTTTTCCTTTTATTTATGTGAAGAAGAAACGCAATTAAAATGAGCGAAACAAATGGAAAAATTAAATATATGGTGGCGGACACCACAGCATTTATCAATGCAGTTCCGCTGAATGTAAGTCAATTAGAGAAATGAAAGATAACGCCTGAAACCAACCCGCTGAATCCGTTCGTTTTTAGGAATACGCCGAGAGTGTGCTCACCGTGCCCGATGTGGTGGCCGAGGTTCGCAATAAACGCCAGATCCGCCGCCTCTGTGTTCTACCCTTTGGCCTGGAGGTGCGCGAACCGCGCCCCGAGAGCGTTAAGCACTGTGTGGAGTTTGCCAAGAAGACGGGCGACTATGCCAGCCTCTCCGGCATCGATCTGAAGGTGATCGCTTTGTCGTACGAGTTGGAGAGGGACAATGTGGGCACCGAGCATCTGCGCACAGAGCCCGTGATGGCCCAGACCATTGCCTCCAAGGAGGAGCCCAAGGAGATGCAGGAGGCCAACACAAAGCGCCTGGTGGGCTGGTACATGCCCGAAGGCGAAGAGGATGATGACGAGGACGAGGAAGATGATGTTGAAGAGGATGACGTTGAGGATGTGGAGGACAAGTCTGTGGATAACGTTAAAGCTGCCATTGAGGCTCAGATCGAGGGCGTAGAGCTGCCCACTGAGACAAATCCAGAGACAAAGGAGGACGAGATCTCTGAGGAGGACCTAAAAACGCTGTTGGAGCAATTGAGTTGTGAGTCCGATGCCCCTGAGTGCGATATGCTGGTGGCCCAGACCAATACAGAAGATGATGAATTGGACCAGGAAGCGGAACAGTCGGCCGCCAGCGTATCCAACAGCCATGAGGACGATGACGTGGGCGACGATGGCTGGATCACCCACTCGAACATCAGGAGCGCCAAGAAGGCGCTCGAAGGCAAGGTGGAGTCCGACGTGGTGCCCCTGGTGGCCTGCATGACCACAGATTACGCCATTCAGAATGTGCTCAAGCAGATGAATCTGAATCTGGCCGCCCTCAATGGACGCATCATCAAGCAGCTGCGCACGTACATCCTCCGCTGCTACGCCTGCTTCAAGACCACCAGCATCATGACCAAAGTGTTCTGCCCGAACTGCGGCAACAAGACGCTGAAGCGCGTCGCCGTCAGCCTGGACGAGAATGGCAAGCAGGTGATCCACATCAATACGCGTCGCCCGCTCACGTCCAAGTACAAGAACCAAAGCCTGCCCAAATTCCATGGCGGCAAACATTCGCGCAATCCCATTCTGTTCGAGGACCAGCCCATGCCCCGCCAGATGCCGTCCCGCGTGGCCAAAACGAAGACCAATGCCATGGACGAGGACTATATGGCCGGCTACTCGCCATTCGTGCTGCGCGACGTCGACTCCAAGTCGGCCATGCTCCGCTCCAAGGGCAATCTCAAAGAGTGGGCGCGAAACAACAACTTCGAGGAGGATCGCCGTCGCAAGCACTACAATCGTCTCTACAAGTAGCGGGGTGGCGATGAGAGTCAGGGTGGGAGTGGGGTCCATAGCTATAAGCTTTCCATTATCGTGTAATCTGTGTTTATTTTTGAGCAGTAAACGCTTCCTACACACACACGTGCGAGTTGTGCATTGTGGATCTACAGCCGGATGACCAGCTTGGCGCCGTAGGCTGGCAGATTGAGTTCGTATTTGCGCTGCAGGGCCGGCGGCACAAAGCGTCCGCCCAGATAGTGATGCTCGCCCTTGAAGTGCTTCGCACAGAGCTTGGGTGCCGTCAGGGAGATGAGCAGCTGCGGCTGAAAGTCGGATTCGCTCTGCTTACCCTTCTCCACGTCCCAGCCGCTGGGTATGTCCACGCTGGACAAACAGAGAGAGAGTCGAGTGAGAACTGACATACAATAATCGGGTACTGCTCCATGCTCACCTGGCTATTGGCAGCTTTGTTTGCTGCATCATCTTCACCAGGGGCACGAAATTCTCGCGCACCGGCGGCTTGAAGCCAAAGCCAAATAGGGCATCCAGAATCAGGTCATAGTCCTCCTCGGCAGCAGCCGCTGAGGGGCACTTTTTAATGTTGGGTATCTCCATGTGGTGGCACTGGTTGGTCAGATTCTCGTACAGCGCCATCAGTGTGGGCTTGGGGTAGTAAACGGTGGGCTGATAGCCCATCAGGGACAGGTGACGGGCACAGACCAGCCCATCGCCACCATTGTTGCCCGGCCCACAGACGACGAGCACTCGCGGATGGGTTTGGGCGGGAAAGCACTCGGCAACCGCATCGGCACAGCTTAATCCGGCCAGTTCCATCAGTTGGCCGACATGGAACGTGTCGAACAGGTCAATGTCCAGATCGATGGCCTCTTTTTGAGTCAGATACTTGACCATGTTTGTGCTGCAAGACTGCTGCAAGCTCAAATGACGCTTTAATTGTTGTTTTTGGTTTTGTCTCTGCTGCTGCTGCTGCTGTTTTTCGATAAATGCAAAATGCGCGAATGGCAACCGGCTTTGTGTGTTTATTGTACGCCAAAGCAGCTGACAAGTCCTTGGGATGCAGCCATTCCACACGAGACATTGCGAGCTAAGCAACCGCATATTTCCTCATTTAATTTAGCACTTAAATAATTTGAAGTTGACTTCAAAAAAAATAAAACAAAATAAAATTGCAGATTATGCAGATGGAGAAATTAAAACTATCGATATACCGTAAGCGATAGTTACTGGGTTATCAGTCGATGACCCGCAATTTAAATAAATTTGAAATGGCTAACACTTTATTCTTAAATCAGGTACACACTAAAGCTATCAAAGGAATACAACAAAATATGCTCCTTCAGACGGCCTATTGGCCCCGAGGATCGCTGTGACGCTGCTGGTGCATCTCCAGGGTCTGGCGGGTGACGCACGGCTTGTTGCATTGGGCACAGGCGTAGGGCCAGAGGCTCTTGTCATGGCTGCGCATGTGGGAAGCTAGTCGCTCCCCGTCGGTGAAGCACTTGGAGCACACATCGCAGCGGGAGGGCAGCTGCTGGTCTCCGCTGGCGTGCAGGCGCTCGTGCCTCAGCTGGGACGCATGCGTCCCAAAGCGCTTCTCACAGTGGACGCACTGGAAGCGCCGCTGGCCCTCGTGCACCACCCGCACATGGCGACTGATGGCGCTCTTGTGACGGAAGAGCTGCGGACACTGCTGGCACTTGAACTTCTCCCAGCTGGGGTTGTGTATGCGCAGATGGGTGAGTAGCTCCGTTCGCGTCACCTTCGCCACTCCGCAGTGCTCGCAGACGTGCTCCTTACGCTGGGCATGCCGCTTCAGGTGCTCCCCTAGGGCATTTTTGGTGCTGTACTGCCGGTTGCAGAGTTCGCAGATCAGACGCTGCACCTCCTCCAGCTGCTGCTGGACAGACCCGCTGCCGCTGCCGCCCTGGGACGGATGGGAGTTGCGCATGTGAGATCGAAGCTGCTCATAGCGCGTGAAGGACTTGTCACAGTCGCGGCAGAGGAATGGCTTCGCATGGCCCTGGTGCACGCTGCGGATGTGCGCCTCCAGGTAGGGCAGCTTGTAGACCTGCTTGCCGCACTGGTCGCAGGCCAGGGTTCCCGCTCCTCTCTTGCTGGACGATACTGAAATCGAGGCGTTGTCAGCCTCCTGTTCGGCTGCATCTGCGGATTCGAGCTGGTCAAGCTGCAGCTCCTCCTGCCCGTCCTCCTCCCCGCTGCCTGGTGGCTCGACTTTTATCGCTACATCGCTGGCCAGCTGTGGAGAGACGCTAAGAGAGCATTAGTCATGTGAATAAGTGTGTTGGGCATTAAAAAATATTGTTATATCAACCAGCTGTGTTTCCAAATGATGGGATGACTGTTGCTGTGCTTCCCCCTCGGTGTCTGTTGCCGCTGAGCCCTTGGCCTGCTCTTGGAACAGTGGCGTCAGCTTATCGTTCGACTCTTTGGCGACCTTGCACAGCTCTTCGAAGTACTCGATGGCGTTGTAGCAGAGGGCGCATATCTGCTTGGGGAAACCTTGGGGCTGCTCCAGCACATCGATGCCGAAGAACTTCTTCAGCATGTGGACCGAACGTGAGTGGAAGGTGTCCAAACTGTGGTCGGAGCGGTGCTCCTTGAGATCTCGCAGTTGCCGTAGGCATATGCGGCATTGTCTTGCTATGTTGGCAATGGTGAACATTGTTCAGGCGCGGCCAGTTGCGTTGCGCACGGAACGCCCGAAAGGAGTTATCAGCAGGCAAATTTTAGTTCTTTTATCTTCTTCTTCGCGGAATCCAACCAGTGGTCAGTGGGCTGGGTGTTGGTGGTGTTCTTCGCGTTGCGTCTAGAGCTGGAGATGCAGCGATAGTAAGATATCGATAATGCTACTGCTAGCGATGAGCGGTGACTTCTGTGACGTGACTGCTGGGGAGCAGTTTTACCAGTTTATTTCAAGTGGAACGCAGTTTCATTTTATTACTTCATATTATTTTATTTATTAGTTATTTATATCACCTTGTTCTTAATCTGCAGCACAACGAGTATTAACGTTTCCACTGGCATTCTTCTAATTTGTAAAATTCTTCGCTGTGACTGCCTGACGTGAGTGAGGTACCAAACATCGATATTTTTCCCTTCGATATCGGTTGTGCCCGGCCATCACTCAATACTCCATCGGAACTCTCGCTAGGGTTGTCACATACATTTACAAAATAACATATCGGTGATATCTCTTTCTTGGAATATATATCAAAATTATATAAAATGTATAATTGAAAAAATATCTGCGTTTTAAATTTGACTTGTTCGACTTTTTCTTGCTTACATATTTAATCTTTTGACACGAACAGACTTGTTCACTGCACAAAAATCCTAATTTTTTCTATCTCACTATCATCACACAAAAACCACAACTGCTGCATAAATTTCCCCTTCCTGTTTCCAGAAATCTCTGAGAAATTTCGGACCAAATATAAAATATAAGAAAATATCGCAAAAATAACAATATATTGATATTTTGGCAGAAAAGATATCACAATATCGATATATTGATATGTTGATATATTTTTGACAACCCTACCTCTCGCTTGGCAACTGTGATTTTTTGTGTGGTCGTTTGAAGTTTCGGAAATAGTTTTGCTTAATTTGTTTATAGCTTCTAAAGTAATTGGAACACGATGTCACTGAATCCCCAGTACGAAGAAATTGGCAAGGGCTTTGTGCAGCAGTACTATGCCCTGTTCGACGACCCGGCGAACAGAGCTAGCGTGGTCAATTTCTACAGCGTAAGTGTTTCTGTGTTCGCTTTTGTGCCCCGGACGCTCCAGCTTGCGAAACTTTGCAGAGGTGTCGCTGCAGCAGCGGCAGCAACAATTGTAGAGCTGCTCTCTGCCGCAGCTGCGCCTCCTCTTGGCGCACAGGTGACGTGCGTTGCGCCCTTGAAAATGTGCGCCTCCTCTCGTTCGGCCTCATCCGAGGCGGACACAAAAAAGGGCGCGCAAATTCACAAAATCCCATATATGCTGAGGCCTGGGTTGATCTCAGGGGGGGCGCCTCATCTAATGCCTCTTCTCGAATCTTCCCATAGGCCCGGTCTGGTGTGACACATACTCCCAATACACGCGCGCCCACACGTATATACAATGATATATGCCTGCATATATGTATGTATGTACATACATATGCTGCGAGAAGCGTGTTTGTGTGGGTGTCTGTTTGTGTACATATGTATTTTAGTATGATGTACGATTTTTCATGAAACAATTCTCTTTCCAGGCAACAGAATCCTTCATGACCTTCGAGGGCCACCAAATACAAGGAGCTCCAAAGATATTAGAGAAAGTCCAGGTAAGTGTCCACATTCCCCCTCCTACATATACAATACCATACATCAGTGAATCTTTATGAATTGTTTTATTGTTCCACAGAGCCTGAGTTTTCAAAAGATTACAAGAGTGATAACCGCTGTGGACTCGCAGCCCACCTTCGATGGAGGAGTTATCATCAATGTCCTGGGACGTCTGAAGGTAAGGCACTCCAAGGCTAACATAATCGCCAGGCGGGGGAGCAATCGAAAAAGGTATCGGTGCAATTTCGAAATTGTTCGAAAATGTACCGTACCGCTTTTCGATTGCTTTCGCAATGCCTGCAGCAAACGTATACCCATATATATACATATGTATAAATATATATCGTATATTTCAAATGAAAATTCAATTAATGGAACAACAACAACAACAAAACGCAGACCGACGAGGACCAGCCGCATGCCTACATACAGACCTTTGTGCTGAAGCCCGTCGGCGGTAGTTTCTTTGTGCAGCACGATATCTTTCGGCTATCGCTGCACGATGTGTAGCCCCCCGGGCCGCCGTCCTTCTCCCACCACCAAGCGAGCAGTCGGGCACGGGCCAGGCCAAGTAGAAAGAGAAGCGACACTTTTGTTGAGTTTACTGCAAAGAAATCCAAGAATACCTCAACTTCAACCTCAACCCAGTAACCCAACTAAGACACAAAGCCCTACCACGACCACGACTCCAACTCCGTCTTCGTATCCGTCTTCGTATCCGTCTCCGTATCCGAATCTGAATCTAACGTAAATCAGTAACGTAACGAAAGTACATCCTAAGCGTTAACTCTGCTGTTTGTCATTTTGCTGTTGCTGTTTGCGCCATCATCTCCTCCTTCTTCTCCTTCCCATTGATCTTCTAATTTTCAATATTCCTAAACCAATCTCGTGATTCTCTCATCAATCCCCACAATTAACATGTCTCACATTTTATTTTGTGCATGATTTTTGTTTTTTTTTTGTGTTGGTTTTTAACATAGAAAAAAATGCCCCTACTCGACGAGTGAGAGCACAAAAAGGGTTTACTCTTTCTCTCTTCCTAAGTCTGTCTGAAACTCGAATATTAAGGAGCTAGATCTTGGCCTTGTTTACCATAAGAAGATTCAATTGCTTTTTGAATAAATACAAAAAAAAGCACTTGTAGGCCAGCAAAAGTCTCGTGAGTAGCGGGTATATCTGATGGTCGGAAAATGAGTCCGGCCTTGGCGTTGTATCCTAATTACTCCCCTCTCTCTCTCTCTCTCTCTCTCTCTCGGCTTGAAATTTGTTTGTTTTCATCTTTTCAATTGATTTTTGCACGCCTTTTAAACGAAACTAAAAAAAACCCAAAGGGATTGAAGATCTATTATTAATTTTGATTGGGTTTCTAACTTTTGCAGTGCGACGATGATCCCCCGCATGCCTTCTCGCAGGTCTTTACGCTGAAGGCCAATGCCAACTCGTTCTTTGTGGCCCACGACATTTTCCGATTAAATATACACGATTCTGCATAAGTAATATCCATAAAGATACATAACCACACCCAAAGATGCGGCGAAGAAACAACAACTCGACAACAACAACAACAACAAAACTACAAGAACAGCTCAATGACGATTATTTTCAACACCAACATCAAGAAATAAGCAGAAAGCACAACAACAACAGCAGCAACAATTCAACAACTCAACAACTATTCAACACCAACATCAACATCAACAACGGCTAGCTCAATCAATGGATGGGGTGGAGGTCCACGCCCATGAACATGCCCATACACTTGCACAGACGCATACGCAGCGCCTCTGCAAGTTCTCACGTTTATCAGCTATGAACAAAACAGAATAAACAAAGAAATTAAATTCTAACTACTATTACAATGTAAACGAAACGCAAATGAAATTAGCGTGTACCGCGCTCCATTTTCCATGTCAATGACTAATTTAAAAAGCGGACAATTTACTTTTTATTGAGACTAAAACTCACACAAAAACAACAATTATTGCACTTACATTTAAGCGAGTTTAGGGGACAAGGACGATCATCGTGAGTTAGAGAGTTACTAACGTGTATGCAAAATGTATGAGCAATCTTAGATGCGTTTAAGAGAAAAGCAATTGTAACCATCGTCGTCCGATGCGTTGAATAACAGAGAGGAGAGGCTAGATGCATGCGAGCTGCTGGAGTATCTAGGAGCGTCTCTGGTCTCACTCTCGGGCAATCCAACGCATCGATCCGACGCATGGAATCGTTAAAGACTAGATCTGAACGTATGCAAATGTAAACTAAGACCCATTTTTGTGTAGAGCAAAGGCAAAGGCAAAGCAATCTGAAAATGTAACAATCATAGATGCATCAAGTGTCTCCAATTTGCAATTGTGTTAAACTCTAAGCATGCACCCGAGGGATAGCGCTAGAGTAGCTAGAACCTCTGCAGTTGTATTAATCTAAGACACCACCACAAACAACAACATCACCATCAGCACAGCATAGCACGTTGGGTAAGGGTAGAACTTGGGGGAGCTCGCGAGTAAGTTGTTAGCTATTCAGTTGTATGTGTGGTTAGTGTTATTCTAAAGAGCGAATGTTTGAGTAAAAAATATATAAATAAATAAAGTAAATGAACTCTGAATCTGAATCGACTTAACGCCTAATAAATGCATATGAAAGAGAGAAAAAAAATACAAGTTTTGTGCGGCCTTCACTTCACTTGTCCCGAAAGGTGAAGATGGCATCGAAGCCAAACAGCACGCCATTGACGATCGACAGTGAGGCCTTGATCAGCGCCAGGTCGCGTGTCCGTGTCCTGAAGGAGAACTCCCAGGCCTCAATGATGAACACACCGCTGGCCACAAACATGGCGCAGCCCAGGACGCTGAAGAATATGTCGATGCGCTTGTGGATGGGTGCCCGCATCAGAACGCCTGCAAGAATGGAAGCAGATGGTGATGGATTCTTTATGGATTAAATTAAGGTTATATTCGCAGTGCTTACCAGCAAACACACCAATCACCACGATAATGTAGCCCGTGAAGGTGCCGGTGGCCAGAAACGATGTCATAATATCCCGATCATTGAAGCTGTAAAAGTGCAGCACCAAACAGGCCACTGCAAACCCCTGAGGAGAGATGATAAAAGAAGCGAAAGGGCTTTGAGCTTGGCACTCAACACTCAATGGGATCAGTGTTGGATCAGCTTAGGGGTAAGCAAATGGAATACCCATAAAACGATTAATACTCATTTAGTTTAACTTTTTTCTAGGATTAAAACCGTTCCATCCAAGTGGATAAACTTTAACATGGATTAAGGAAGCATCCATCTTCCTTTCGAGCACATTTTCCTCCAACACTTTTTTCACTTTACAAATGTCCAACAACAAAAAAAAGGATCACTTGGAAAAAAATCTTTACCAATTCCAGAAACTTGACCACATTGAGGCGACCCTTACGCTCGCCGTGCGACATTTTATGAAACTGTTGCCGTTGGTAATCCTCGAAGATGTGATCCAGCTTGAAGACGCTGCCCGATCCTTTCGATTCTACAAGTATTTACGCGGATGGATGGGATGGTATCGGATCCGTTAAGCGTGTACACGACCAAAGCGGAACGTAAACTGATTGCTGCTTGCCCCCGGACGGCTGTGTGTGGCAAGCGAGAGGCAATGCAAATCTCTGATGCTCTGCAGCAGATCGGATTGGATGGATCCCCCGGCGAATGAGCGCGAAATTAATTAATTACACTTTTGGGCGGCGGCTCGAGAGGGCCACAGAGGAAATAGGCTTTTCATTTTTGTGGCTCTGTTTATCTGCTGTTTATCGTGAAGTGGACACCGCCTGGCGTGCCTTCTGCTGTAAGACGGAACCACAGCCAGCCATCCCACGATATTACAGAGTGCACTTAAGGAAGGCCCTCTTGATTGAGTGAAGAGTGGGCATGGGCATGGGCATGGGGAGGGAACTGTTGTGTGCCCCACCATAATTATTGTTATGTTGCGGGGCAGAGCATACATTATTTCTCCTATTATGAAATTATAATTATGTCTATTATGCTGCTGCTCCACATGGCTAATGATTTAGTGCTAGAAGGTTATGTCAAGATTTATGCCGAGATTCTCTCTCTCTCTCTCGGAAATCAAATGGGCAATGGGGCCATTAGGTTAAGTCTGCTAATTTTGGGGGGCACTCTAACTATACATACATTTAGATTCTTATGATTGGAAGAGATTTGTTTTAGTTTTATGTCTGATTTATCGCCACCCCGTTAGCGACTAGTTTTCGATCAGGTTTGCATCTGTAACCCGTTTTCCGTGTGGTTCTGAATATTTTAGAGTAAAATTGCATCCAAGTCTATACCCGTTGATGTATCTGGTATTCTATTCACTCTTTAGAATAGTTTCGTACCCTATTAAAGTGCATTTTTATGATGTCAATTGATTTCCCCGTTACGAAATGGTCTTATCAAAAAAGCACTAAGCTTTGAAGCACCTGCTGATATGGAAAATCTATGTACCTTACGACCTATATATAGACCCTGCTTATCGCTGCACTCACTCGATTAATCCCCCATCCACTTTTGTATGGGGATTAGCTGGGATGGGTTGGTACGTTTACGTTTCTAGCAATTTTCCAGAACGAAAGCTAATTGAGCTTTGGAGCTTTTTGTCTTTGCAATTTTACGCTAATTACCGGCAATTTGTATGCTTTTGTTGTTTCATTAAATGTTAATCATGGAAAAACGGGTATTAAGTAAATGAATACCCTGCTGATTGCACACCCATCCCCTTGGGAAATGATAGATCTAATCAAATCCACGCCAACACTCCACAGACAGACCAGTATATACCCCTTTTGGGGTGGCCGGTACAGAGCATCAATCGCAATATTACTAGTATTTCCATTACTTGGCGTGCAACGATCGATTCAGTCTGCGAATGCACGCGAAAGGTCCCCGGTCTCAGAATGCTGCATCCCGAGTTGATTTCTATGGAGAACGAGGTATTCCGCGTCTACCTCGGCTGGACGGCGGTTCTGGTCATCAAAATCTTTGCCATGAGCATCCTCACGGGCCTCACGCGCTTCGCAACGGCAGTAAGTGCACTTCCTTTTCCCTCTGTTGCATCGCAGCTGCAAAAACCTGTTGACACTACTTTGACTTAAATATTTTTGTAAAATGAATAATTCAGCTCAGTTTAAGATTCCCTTTAAGGGTTAAACTCAGCTCATTAATTTGGTTTCAATTGTTGTCGATGGTATGGCTCTTGTCTTTAGCGTAGTGTCAACAGAGCATAAACAGTCTCGAACATCCCACATTTCTAGCTGTCTCAGAGTGACGCGACACAATTGCTTGTAGTTTTGAGAGAGCTTTTCCAGCAACAGAGAGAGCGAGAGAGAGAGAGTGATAGATATAAAGAAAACACAAGCACTAAAGCTCTCACAAGTTTAAATTTCACGGCGTGGGGCAGACCTGTCGAGCGAGCCGGCAGCAAAAATAGAAATTATCTACAAATCTAAAATAAATCTAGACTCAAGTGAAATATGGCCAGCGTTGTGGAACTACTCAGCCTTACTAACCCCGTGTTCAAGAGCTATGTGTTCTGGACCGGCGTTCTGGTTCTCAAAATGCTGTTCATGAGCGTCCTCACGGCAATGCAGCGCTTCAAGACGAAGGTGCGTGTGTGTGTGTGTGGCTAGGGCAGGGGCTGGGGCTTAGGTCAGAGTCTCATTTAAGTGAAACTTACTAATGGTGCCGCCACTATCTCTCTATCTCCTGACATTCTAGACCTTTGCCAATCCCGAGGATCTGTTGTCGCCCAAGCTGAAGGTGAAATTCGACGATCCCAATGTGGAGCGTGTGCGCCGCGCCCACCGCAACGATCTGGAGAACATTGTGCCCTTCCTCATCATCGGCCTGCTCTACACGCTGACGAACCCCAGCGCTTTCCTGGCCATCAATCTCTTCCGTGCCGTGGGTATTGCCCGCATTGTCCACACCCTCGTCTATGCCGTGGTCGTGATCCCCAGCCGGCGCGCGCCCTGTCCTTCTTTGTGGCAGCCGGTGCCACCGTGTACATGGCATTCCAAATCATGGTGACGGCTGCCTTTTAATAATTAGATTTACAAACAGCTAAATGTTAATGTACTTTTTTTTTATACATAAATGCATGTGTATGTAAAGCGCTGCAGCTGAAGCACAACGTCACGTACATACATAAATACATTGGTTTTTTTAAAGCTCTGTTCACACTAAAATCGATCAATGGTGATCTTCATGCTTTTGATTTGATGTTGGTTCATTTTAATCATAAAACTGATTGCGTTGTTTATTCCCCTACGTAAGAAAATGTATGAACAACATCTGATTTCCTTATTCAAAAGCTATCGGATTGAAGGGAGATTGTATTCAGGTTTGGCGCTTTTGTAAACGTGTTTAATTATGCATGTAATTAAGAATTTATAATAAATCAAGTGTAATTAAAGATCAAGCCATCGGTGTAAATGCTTCTGCTGCACTTTGGCTGTTAACCGGTTCGTTTGAGAGCAGCTGCTTTGTGTAGCTGCCCTGTTTACACTAAGCTGCGGCAAGACCCACACTACACTGCAGCCCTGGTAATTATTACCAACTCAATCCAATCACAGTAGCTTCAAACTGGTTGAATTAATTGTTTTATAAAATATTTAAATTGTATAACAACTAGAAACGAGCTTGAGTAGTGTAAACGCTTGTGCAGCGCTCTCTTGCTTAACCGGTTCTTGTTCTCACTCGCTCTCTCTCTCACCTGGTGGTGTTGCCTGTTGATATATACCGCTTACGGGAGAATTTCTTGAAGGTAGGGGCAACACAGTGATTGGCCTCTGAGTTACCACTTTGGAGAATTTTGTGAGTTCTGGCAAAGGCAATGTAATAGAAAGAAGAACAACGCCAAACGACTTTCTTGCAATCGAATTGTTCTGCCTGGCCATAGAGCTGGCTACAGGCTCCCTCAAAATATATTTCAGAAAAATTTCAAGACTTTTCTATGGCATAGGCCCCTAAAGAGCAGCAAACAGCTCATAGCCATACCTATTATAGTGATACCATGAACCAGCAGCCCAAAAACATTATAACCCGAATGGGGGCCGTTTCATTGGCACATCCATCGTGGCGGTCGGCACCAGTTCTCGCGCGCACTCTCGGTCCCCTCATTCGCCATCACTTCACACGTTTCGCGTTTTCTTCGCATTAGTAAGTATTTGTTTTAGCTGTAAACTGTAAAACTGAGCAGGTCTGATTCTTTGCTCTGGTCACTGCCAAGCTGCAGTTGCAGCCATCTCATACACTCTCCGTTGAGTAGCATTTGAAAATGCTAACGTCTCCCGCATCGACCTCCCGATGGCTAGAATACCGGCTTTTTGGCAACGAAAATACACTGAGTAGGGGGGGAAACATGTGCTTGTCTATTTTTTGTCTGTGCCTTTTTTTTGTTTGAGTGGAAACAAGAATACACATGCTTGTGTACATATGTATGTATGTAAGTGAGAGAGTGTGTTATGTGAACATGTGTGCATGAAAATAGATAATCAGGAGAGCAGGAGAGCGAAGCTAAAGTCCAGCTACAGTTAGAGCCTTGCTTTTCTCCTTTCTTTCCAGCGGGAATGCAAAAGGGAGAGGCAGCTAGAAAATAAGTGTGTTTACACTGGGAAAACAGTTTAGCATATTTAATATTACTATTAGTGTACCATTAGCTTTTGACCCGCTGTGGCGCACTTCAATGTGGTAGAAATCAATGTGGAACCCATGTGGAACAGGCCCCCTCTCACCGTTTTTTATTTACTCAGTTTCGAGTAGCGTAAATCACTGCCACCTGGCGGCGTACCTTATCTATAATGAATGCTCGTTAAAAAGTGCTAAGTGGTATATGGCACTCTCTACCCAAACAGAAGCAAGCGACGGCACACATTTGAAGACCTTTTTTATTACTTGGGAAGAGATTCCCAGGGGGATAACTAAACAACTATTCAATGTTTCCCCATGCTGAAATTAGATCTAAGATCATACGCCATCTCAAGATAAACTCTGTAATGGAGAAACGGAGTCACACTTGCAGGCTCATTATAACAGTTCTTACACATATGTACATATGTATGCATGTTGGTCGCTCTCTGAGAAAGCACCTGATTGACTCCCTGCGAGCGGCTCAGGTAGCAGTTCTAAGCAAGCTGAATTTGGTAATAAGGTGACGCTTCTCTCTCAGCTCTCAGAGAGATGAGCGATGGTACTGTTAGTTTTGTTGTTGTTTTCATCCAAACTGACAAACTATCGAATGGTCCTCGAAAGAGAGGCAGGTGTGGTGATGACACTTACTTTGCTTCGTCTTGCGTCAGCCAGTTTGATAAGGAAAACCTTGGAGACTCCTCCGCTCTATTGTCATTCATCCCCAAGGCAGTCGTAGGGAACTTTTCAACCACGTCATTGTCCAATAAATATTTCCGGACCTGACCTTTTGCTTCTGATTGAAAAATATAACTCACGATAATGCAGCCTACCATGAGATGACAAGAAATTGTTAGAAATCTGTAGCGTGTTTTTGTTATTTGGCTGATTAGGGATCACCAGAGGCCAGAAGAAGCCATCTGGCATGTGGTGTTTAATCAGCATTCAGCAATCAGTAAGCAGCATTCAGCATTCAGCAGCTCTTATAATTATTATTCCACTTCCGCTGATTTCATTCACGTAGAGAGATGTCAGCCAACAAGCCGTACCAGAGGCCCGCCGATTATATTGATCCTGGCACACCCTCCAAGTGCAAATGGCATCTGGGCACGAAGGAGAGGTCGCCGCACACGCAGCGCGGCATTGCACACAGGCAGAAGATCACCCCGGACATCCTCGAGGTGATTGGCTGCACGCCGCTGGTGCGGCTCAACCACATCCCGGCAAAGGAGGGCATCGAGTGTGAAATGTGTAAGTAATCATGAGAGTCCTTTTGTCTGCTCCTTTGATATTCATTAAACGATTCCTTCTGATAGATGCCAAGTGCGAGTTCCTGAATCCTGGAGGATCTGTGAAGGATCGCATCGGCTACCGCATGGTGCAGGATGCCGAGGAGCAGGGACTACTCAAGCCAGGCTTCACCATCATCGAGCCGACGTCCGGCAACACGGGCATCGGCCTGGCCATGGCCTGCGCCGTCAAGGGTTACAAGTGCGTCATCGTGATGCCCGAGAAGATGTCCAACGAGAAGGTGTCGGCCCTGCGCACCCTCGGCGCCAAGATTATTCGCACGCCCACAGAGGCGGCCTACGACTCGCCCGAGGGCCTCATCTACGTGGCCCAGGAGCTGCAGCGGCAGACGCCCAACTCGATTGTGTTGGATCAGTACCGGAACGCCGGCAATCCGTTGGCCCACTACGATGGCACGGCCGCGGAGATCCTCTGGCAGCTGGACAACCAGGTGGACATGATTGTGTTGACCGCCGGCACGGCCGGCACCATCAGCGGCATTGGCCGGAAGATCAAGGAGCAGGCACCGGCCTGCAAGATCGTCGGCGTTGATCCCTTCGGCTCCGTCCTGGCCCGCCCCAAGGAGCTGAACAAGAGCGATGTGCAGTTCTACGAGGTGGAGGGCATCGGCTACGACTTCCCGCCCACCGTCTTTGACGATGGTGTCGTGGATGTGTGGACCAAGATCGGGGACGCGGACTGCTTCCCCATGAGCCGCCGCCTCAACGCCGAGGAGGGTCTGCTCTGCGGCGGCTCCAGTGGCGGCGCTATGCAGGCCGCCCTCGACCATGCTCGCAGCCTGAAGAAGGGCCAGCGCTGCGTGGTGATCCTGCCCGACGGCATACGCAACTACATGACCAAGTTCGTCTCCGACAACTGGATGGAGGCGCGCGGCTTCAAGCAGCCCGTGAACGAGCACGGCCACTGGTGGTGGAACCTGCCCGTTGGCCAACTGGAGCTGCCCGCGCCCGTCGCCCTGCTGCAGTCCAGCGCCACAGTGGGCGAGGCCATTGCCCTGATGCAGCAGCATCGCGTGGACCAGCTGCCCATGATCGATGCTGAGGATGGGTATGTGGCAGCGTAGCCTCAAGGGAAATTCCCTCTCTAACACCTCTCCCTCGCTCTCTGTTGCAGCTCCATTTTGGGCGTCGTTGGGCAGGAGACGCTGATCAATCAGATCGTTAGCATGAACCGCCAGCGAACAGATCCCGCACTGAAGGCGCTCAACAAGCGCGTGATTCGCCTGGAGCCCACCGAAGTGCTGGGCAAGCTGGCCCGCATCCTTGAGGTGGATCCCAGTGTCCTTATTGTGGGCAAGAGTGCAGCCGGCAAGCCGGAGATCAAGTCGCTGGCCACCAAGCTGGATGTGACCTCATTCATTGTCTCCGAGAAGAAGGTGAAGACGGTGGCGGCCAATGGTAATGGCACCGCCACCAACGGCAACAGCCACTAAAGAGGACTTATCCTATCCATAAATGAAAGGAGCAACAGAAAACCACCAACCAGAATCCCAGTTTGTGTCCCATGTACTGACTGTAGCTGACCAGCTGATAACTTATTCGTCTAACTACCAACTCGCATGCATTTGTCCAATTTTTAATCAAAATGAAGAATTTTAAATATACACAAAAATTTGAATTTGTATTTGAATTCAAAAATAACGTTGCAGGAGGTGCTGCCAACTGCACGCGAAAAGTGATCGTAGATGGCGCCCAAAGAGAGTTTGGTTTTGTAAATGTCCACTAGCGGGCTAGATTAGATTACGTGAGTGTCACTAGATGACGCCAGTGGTCACTAGATGGCGGCAATGATGGTTTCTGTGAATTTCAAAATGTTTTCAAAGTGCCAACAAATTTGCTTCAAGTGCGAAAAACATTTCTGCTTAACAATTCTTCAGGCAGATTCATCTTTCTGCTTTACATAAGAACAAAATGTATTGCGATATCTTTCTGCAGTTTCTGTTTCACAATTGAATGGGAGCTTTGGTTGGGTTATGGGTTAAAAATTTCAAATTGATGAAGATCCCCACACCCAAAAAATGCACGAAACTCCAGTTGCAGTGGTTCAGGTTTGTCATAGGAGTACATATAATATATATTTCGATCTTTTCGCTTACACAATGTAGGATATTGGGGGCGCTCGCCTTTCGAGGGCAACTCACTAGAGCCCACACACACACACACAGACAGTGTAGAGAGTATGTGTGTGTGTGCTCCTGCCATCATTTACAGTTGGGACAAATACTAGAGGCAAAAAAAAATGAAATGATTTTAAAACTAAGATTATGCCCCACAGGCATAAATGAGAGAGAGAGAGAGAGAGTGGCAGCTAGAGAGCGAGACAGGGCGCGAGATTACTAAATGCGGTTTCCGTAAGATAGAGAGGGATAGGGAGAGGCTAATATACAAGTACACACCCACACAAGAGAGACAGAGATAGCTGGAGAGGGACAGGGAGATGGAATGCTTGAAGGGTTTCATGGGCGTATCGCCCCCTAGACCCCGCGATTGGGCAGATCCTTGACCTTGTAGATGCGCACCAGCCAGTGCTCCGTGGTGTATGCCTCCTCGAGGACATCCAGCTCAAAGTCCTTGTTGCCAATTTCAGCCGCACGCACCCTGTCATAGCCCTGGGCCTTGCCACCCTCGGTGTACATCTGGCCGAAGCGATAGTAGCACATCTTGTACATGAGGCAATTGAGGAGCGTGGGTGAGCCCTCCTTGTCGACACGGAACTCCCCGTTGGCCGCATAGTAGTCCTTCTCCTTGATGTGCGCCCCACGATCCGTGCTGCCGCCGATGCGCACCATCCACAGGAACTTGTTGATATCGTCCGAGGAGTAGCCGGTGAGGCCGCCAAAGATCACCAGCACATAGTCCACATCCAGTTCGCGCATTATCTCGTAGGCCTTCTCCTCGGACGAGGCCATGGCCTGGCCAACCCGCGATATATGCGTATTATTCCACGTGTTGTTGTCCACCAGAATCGTGCGATTAGCCATGGCGGTGATCTGATAGCCATAATCCCACCACGACATAATACGAGCATCCTGAAAGTGAGAGCAACAGATGAGCGAATTAGTTGGGATTCATTTTCAAAGACTTAACGACAATTTAGAGATTTAATTTCGTCAGATAATTGTTTTAGTACTCATTATGTTTCATACTCTTCCTATCAAGAATTTACAAAATAGTCATCATTGAAGGGGGTTTGGGGGGATTTAGTTGGAGAATTGTTTGCCTTACCTCTGGTGTGTTCATCTGCAGCCAGTAGTAGGCCTCTCGGAAGTCATCGAAGATGATGCGACCACCGTCATGGGAGCGTGCACTGAGCACAATGCTGGGCGAGGAGTAGGCCTCCGAGGTGACCCACGTGCAGTGCAGTGTGTAGACAATCAGCATCATTGTGATTATGCCCACAAAACCGATGGCCACCTCGCTCTTGACGCCACCCGTCTGCTGTTCGAGCTTCTTGTGATGCCGCTTGCTATCCGTGGGCTTGGCGGCGCCGCCCGCGTCCACGCTCTTGATGTACTTGGCCAGCAGATGCGAGATGGCGATGCCCGACAGCACACACATCACGGGAGCGAGCACCAGCATGAGGCGCACCATAACCCCGGCAAAGTAGATGCTCGTCACGCCATACAAAATGATGAATATGTTCGAATCGGTGAGCTTCGAGAAGCAAAAGTAGAGGCCCGCGGGAAAGAGAAACACCAGAATCTGCAACGAGAATGGAATCGAAAAGGATTAGTTGTAGCAGCAGCAGCAGAATGCCGCCGCAGAGGATCGTGTGTCTGCCTTCAGCGATCAAAGTGCTGGGTAATCATGCAATGCATTAAGTCGCAACTCATTCGCATCGTTGGTTTTCATCACTGGCGGATCAATGGCAATCCCCCGTCCCCCACAGAGCAGTAAGCAGCCCACAAAAACGCACTTGAAGATCAAAGTAAAATGATGACCAGGAGGTGGGCTGATGCTCCGACACGGAGGCAATGATGGGAATGTGATTCTTGGCATAGGACGGATCCAGCAGCGAGTAGAAGCGTCCCGTCCAGGGCGACACTTTGCCGGTAATCGTCAGCAGAGTGCCCACGACCAGCACCAGTGTGAGCATGCTCGACACCAGCGTCTTGAAGAGCAGCTCAAAGTGATCCTTGGGTATGCGAGAGCGCAGGTAGTCCACAAACGCATGAATCTGGCACAGACCAAAGACGCCCAGGGCCTGCAAAAGTGCAAGAGAGAAGCTTTAAATGTCTGATCTTTCACTGATCAAAGCGGAGGGGAATGTAATCGAATCTAAGGATCAAATCAGTTCGGTTTGTTCGTACTCATTATGTTTCATACTCTTCCTATCAAGAATTACAAAAGTAATCATCATATTTGGATCCGAAAAGGGGAGGGGACGGCAATTCAAATTTCAATTTGCACTCACCAGCATATGCTCGGAACTCTGAATGGGCTGGAAGCCCACAAACGATATCTGCATGGAGAGTATGGTGCCGACGCAGTAGAGCGTGCTGTAGGCAATGTAGATCCTGTGCGAGAATCGTCCGGTGATCATCAGGGCCAGCACATGAAGCGGTATCAGATTGATGAGGAACACATAGCCGCCCCACGACGACACCATGTAGAAGTAGGCCAGTGCGGACATGGCCGACCAAAAGATGGTGCCCGTCTTGACCGCCTTTATCCACAGATAATAGGTGAACAGCATGCAGAAGATGGCGATGCCCTCATTGTCGTAGGACCCGGCCACCGACCGCGATATATATCCAGGCACAATAGAGATCAAAGCGGCAGCCACCAGGCCAGCACCAGTGCTCTGTAGGGATACAAAAGTTACAACCACGTGCACGACAACATAACATAACCTCCAACGGAGGGACGGGGGAAACTTACATGAATTTCCTTGGTCAGAGCGTAGGTGACCAGCACGGTCAGGGAGGAGAAGAAGGGGGCCAGGAAGACGCACACATTGCGTATGTCAATAGTGATGTTCAGCAGCCACATTATCCGGTACAGGGCCGCGGATGTGAGCATCAGCCCCGGGTAGATGGTGCCGCCGATGATGCGGCCCAGCGGATACCAGGCGCGCTCATCGAACCAATTGTGGAACTTGTAGAAGCCCTGCTCGGCCAGGAACCGCGTGGTGCGGTAGTTGAAGTACGGATCGAATTCATGGATCACACTCTCGAAACGCAGCACGGAAAATAGGCGCGTGGCGAAGGCTGCAGCCGGAAAGAAAAAGAGGAGAGCGGTCGATTAGGCACAAATGTTCGCCTATCGATTCGGTGACTATCGATAGGGGAGCGCTTGAACTGGTTTGCGGTGACCACGAACCAGCTTTGAATGTTTGGTTCTTTTTTCCAACACGCCCACACACACATATTTTAGCTTCTTGAAATGCATTTCATATGCATATGGCGGTACTTACACAGCACTGCGGCCAGTATAAGGATGACCAGCCTGAGCAGATGCTCCTGCTTTTCCCAGGTGAGGAGACCCTTGGCCCTGCTGGCGACGCTACCGCCCACGCCTCCGCCAATGTCCACGGCCATGGTTTTGCCGGTCGCTGTATGCCGGTTGCTGGGATTTGGGGTGTTGCGGGACAGAACTACACGTAGGTAAGGGCTCGGGTTACAGCTCCAATGCACGCGCTTGTCCTGCACATTACCTGCACTGGCTCACAGTTGATGATGGGACCAAAAAAATACTTTTAAACTGCGCGATGGAACTATATTCGTGGCAGGAACTCAGCAGTGGTAGGAATGTTGGGACGTTCATGAACGAACAATGAACGCCATTGTCACCGTGAAGTTGATGGTTTTTTGCTATCGATATAAGAAGCGTATTTATAAAAAGGTTGCAAAGAGAGTTACCTAGAGAGGGTATTATCATAAAATATTACTAAACATTTTATGCGATAGGCGGAATCAATTCAGATGTTGTAAGCGTTTATGGTATGTTAAGAAATTGTTATGCCTGGTGTCCTTGTCTTTGTTTTCCTCAATTTCCAAGATGACTTTCCCATTATCTTTGACAGAAACATATTTTTTGAAGCAAGCGGCGTATTTTGTGGAGGTGTCTAGTCATCGATTGTACCGGCTAGCAACTTATCTATCTTATCGATAGTACCCTCTTTGGTTTGAAACCCACCTCTAGTATCTTGGATCTTTGACGGGGCACGGCCTTGCCGCCCCCATTTGAAACACGACCGAACACTCGGGCCGCGAACAATCGAATTATTTTCTAAGTTCAGAGTAGTTGAGATATCTCTAGAAGTATATTATCACAAAAATATATACATCAACATCCCAGGACGGGTCGTCGGATTGTCGCTTGTCGTCGCAGTGTCGTTGGGTCGCGAATCAAATAATATAAACAGATTTCCGCTGGTAAATAAATGAGTAAATTATTTATTCGCTCTCGCTCGCTCTCTCACGTGTAAAATATAAATCTTCCCGAGTGCTCCACACACTCTGTGCGTATCTTCCCTCCCCCCTTCTGTGTGTGTGTTTTTTTTTTCTGAGTGACTGGGCTGGTGTGTGTGTTATTTTGTTCTTTTGCCAAATGTTGTTCATTCAAACTGGAGTGTGTATGAGTGGGAGTGTGACAGGGAGAGTTATATACATAACCTAAGCGTCGGCAGAGGGCTTTTTATTGTCTTTGCTGCCTACTGCAGCTGCTGTTGTCGCGCCAAAAGTAATTAAATAATATCTATAATCAGAGTTAATGTACACACTGGAGTCTAAGCCTGTGTGTGTATGCATGTGTTTGTTTATGTGTATTTCAATACAAAATGCACATAAAAAATGTTCAAGAATGATGAAAAATCGAACATCAACACGAGTTACGCTCTCCAAAAATGCATGTGTATGTGTGTGTGTGTGTGCGAGTGTCCCAAGGCGGGTGGTGGCAGCGCAGCAGCAATAGGAGCAGCAGCAACAACAACGGGCAGGCAGCGACGTAAGCAGCAGAAATTGCAGTTGCAAGCACGCACAAGGCAAAGTTGAGCAGGAAAGGGACGGCCAAGAGTTGGAGGAGGACAAAGAGTTGAAAAAAACGGAAAAGAAAAAAGAACAGGCGGGAGAAGGAGTAACAGCAAAAGAAGGTGAACGGGTGGGAAGCAGAGAAATAAAGAGTGCAAGGCAGCGGCGGCGGCAACAAACTCTGAAGCTCCTGCTAATGCTTTCTCCCCAACCACCCGCCACCTCCGTTGCTTTCATCAATTGCTCTAACTCGCTCCCACTTGTACTCTGTGCGTTTCTTTGTAAGACGAGTGTGTGTATGTGTGTGTGCGTGTGGCTGATTGCATTTGCATGGCATGCACTCTGCCATGCGTATGCGGGTGTGAGTGAATAGATTTATGAATGTGCTCCATGTATGTGGGGCCACAAAAATACATATATGTATGTATATGTATTTGTAAATATACATATTACAGCTATATTAGCCCCCCCTTCTGTTGCTGAAGCTTTTGGTTCCGATTGCCGGCTCCAATTTCAGATTTGCAACCAATAAAATATTTACACCATGAAACGGTAAAATATTTTGATTTCCATTTGCGATTCCGGACGGAAAATGCATATTTGCCAAGGCCCCTTTGGTCGGCATTTCACCCATAATAGCCCATTGAACACAGCTCTGACGCTGATCCTTATCATAAAACTGCATTTTGTTTTGAAAATAGTATTCGTATTTCTGAATTGATTTGAGTGCAAAATAATTTTATAGTTTGTTAGAGGGGGGTTTCTTTCTATGATAGATCTGTGATCTTTGGATTTAATAATAATCGATTCATCATATTTATACACAGCTGGATATATTTACATACAATTATTCCATTTCCCCATCTTTTTTTCTGCTTTCCTTCACCAAAGCAGACTTTAAAGCAGTTTTCATTATTAAATCTCTTTTGCTGGTTGTTTTTTTGTGTTTAAAGATGTTAAATATGGTATGTGATGGGACTCTGCCTTTATGATTATTATTATTATTATAATTCTTATTGTTGTCTGTTTTTTCCGTCCTCGCTCTTTTTGTTTACTCCGTGGGAAACGGAAATTGCCAACTAAAAAAACCTGTCCGCTTTTTCACTTTCTGTTTTGCCTCGAAGGCATCCTCTCCACGCCACTCCACTCCATGCCAGTCCACCATTATCCATTATCCACTCTCCCCACCCAAAAGTTGTTAACAAATTATAAATAACAAACGAAATGAAAGAAAACACAAGCGAAGCAACACGAGTCGCCGTCGCATTTGCCGTTGCCGTTGCCCTACGTTTCTTTACATAAATAATTTCATGTAATTAAACTTTTATAGCGCTTCCCCCCTTCCGTGTCCCGTCTCGATCGCTGTCCCATTTTCCAATTGCTGCCATAAACGGAACAAGCGGAACCAGCGACTGGACTCCCAATTGGACTGCGCGGTTCGAAAGCAGCCATCATTTGCAGTTTGTGGGCCAAATACCAATTAGAATCGGGCGAAGAAGAGATATCGCGTATCGGAGAACGATAGGGTTAAGACAACCCCCTTGAAGGCAGTCCGCTAATTGTTGTTTCTGTTGCCACAAATATCTACCACAGAATGCGTAATAAAATTGGATTTATAAGGCCAAGGCGGATATTGATAGGGTTCCACAAATGCAGCGACACTCAGCGAAGGGAAAGCGATTACACATGCCCATTAGATGCCCTCGCCTTTTCCCGCATTTCCCACCGATGATTACTCAAATTGCAGTAGCAGCAATTGATGACTTCGATACCCCCAATGACTTCCCTAGAAAAAAAACATAAATAAATGGTGAAACCTCCTCCCTGCCCCGGTCAATATTGTCATTGGCCATTGACATGCCATCTTCTCTATTGCTTCCAACATTCATCCCACTGTTCGCTGAGTGGCGCTGCGCTGCGCTGCCCACTCCAATCCGAAACCAAACAAACCCGGAGCACTGCCACTGCCCACTCCTCCACAGCGCTGGCGTCAACTCCCTCGTGGCAATTATCCGACGAATGCAGCGACCAAGTCAAGTGCCCCACAAACATATTGGCATTTTAGCATCCAAGAGGTTTTCTGGTTTTTTCTATGCAGATATGTATGTACATATATGTATATTTTTCCTGTGCATAACGTTTAAGAAAAAGCACAACCAGCAAATGAACTGACTGCGTGGTCGTTTTAATTGTCTTTGGTTCCATGTATTGGCCGCTCGCTTGCTCGCTCGACTCGTGGCTAAAATACCCCCTTTAGGGGGGCTCTCTATCTTGGGGGAGAGTTCTGCCACCATAAAGAGTTGTAGCCGAACTCAAAAATAAGTTTTGGGCACAGATTGAAGAGTATTCCCAGTGTGTTCTACATTTTGTTAAACATTAAAGCATATCTGACTGCATTCCAGCATTACTTCTACGTACTACTCCTCCCCCTCCAGTAGAGTATTAGCATTTCGTCATGCTTTAAACTGCCATTTCTTATTTATGGTTTTCATGTATTACACATTTTATTATTATATTTCTCCACTTTCCGCTCTTGCCCGCTTCTTGGCGTGCAAGCTTCGTGCCCATTTTTTTTTGGGCTTTAGGCCAGGCCGAGACGCTGGCTTAATCGTTGTTGTTGTTGCTTCTTTTTCAAGGCAACAACATGACGATGACTTCATCTTCTCTCTGCTCCCATGCGTCGTTGTCGTTGCCGCCGTCTGCATGGTTTTTGTTTTTAAAAAGTTCTGTGGGTTGTGTGTTGGGGTAGCGTTGTTGAAGGTGTACATTGGAGTGTGTTGGTGTACGTTTTTTAACGCTTAACAATAATTTTAGAGTATTTTTGAGGGTGTAGATTGGTGCTGTTGTCGCTGTACAATTGTGTTGGTGTGTTTTTTATGGTCTGGAAAGGTGCTGATGTATGGTGTTAAGGTGTTGTTGTGTTTTTTGCGGTACGCATTGTTTTTGGTGAATGTTTTTGAGGGTTTTCATTGGCGTTGATGCATGTTTTTGAGGGTTGACCATAGCTGTTGGTCTGCATATGTACATTGTATGTAGCTGTTGGTGAATGTTGTTAAAGGTGTGTGTAAAAGTGTTGTTGTGATTGTCTACTCAATTTGTTGGTGTGTTTGGTGTGTTTTTATCGTTGGTTTGGGCTGTTCAGTGTGCAGTTTCTGTCGTTCCTTTGCTTTCCTGCTGCGCAATCCCGCCGCCTCCCTGCTCCATCAACAACAATGATGATGATAATGGTCCATGATAATGGAAGCATTGGCCTTGTTTTCTGATTGTTGTTGGTATTTCCTGTGCGATATGTATGTCACATCATCATCATTATCTGAACTGAAGAAATTGTCGGATGAAACGGAGGAGGAGGAGGAGGAGGAGCGTACAAGTTTATGCAAAGTGTTGAGTAATCCTCCACATCAGCGTCATCGTCACAGTCATGGTCATCAGACCGCACTCATCATAATCATCAACATACAAACACACATGTAAACTCTGGATCCATAAGTGACACCTCGGCCACGAACTGGTCTGCTGGTGACATCAAATTGATTATTGTATGCCTTTCCCCCATCACTCACTCTCTCCTTCCACTCTTTTTCTTTCTTTCTCTATTGTTTTTGTTGCTGTTTGTTATTGTTCAAGTCCATGCCGGAAATGTTTCCCGAGTCCTGACAAACAACGTAGCGAAGACCAGCCCAACCCAAACTGAATGTACAGTGGAAACGCTGCACAGACGGCACTGAAGGCTTCCCTGTATCTCTGGAATCATGGGGGACCTTTCACTGTACCTTTCCCCTTTTCCGCATTGTCTCTATGCTATGTCCGACTTCCCCCTTGTTTCGGCAGTGTTTTTGGGTCAGCTGAAAGCCGAAAACCAACATTTGTTGGGCGCTTGGGTTTCGACCAAGTTTCCGTCTACCATATTTGCTTTGTTGCTTACTCTCTGGAGGAGGCATTTGGCCAGCATTTTGCTTCATGGAACAGGTTGTGTGACGGAAAGATCTGTATCTCTGCAACTGCGGACTTTTCTGTGCTGCTGTGAGTGCTCGGTTTGGTACATGGAGCGAGCCACTGGACATTGTTGTAGGTGAATAAAGTGTGGCAGAACATGAGGTCAGAATGGAAAGAAGGTGTTTGGAGTTGGGCAGTGAAAGTTTTGCTGCGCATCTGCTCCATGATTTCCGAGTATTTTCAGTGTCTCCAGAACGTTTGCCTCGGCTCGGTTTTATTCTCTATCCCATAATTTGCAGCTATGAATAATAAATACATATGTACATACATATGTACCCTCCCGTACCCTCGCGAACCCTTATGGAATGCCATTTTTATGCACACAAAGAAGAGTTCGTCTAATGGCGTTTAGTGGCGCGGCGTCATGTGGCGTGACTCCCGCTGCGCCTGTATCGTTGATGATTGACCGTTATTGATTAACGGTTTTGTAATTAATGGCAACTTTTAATTTGCCGTTGCAGCAGCTGCGAAACAATGCAACAATGTGAGACGGGGCAGCAGCGAGAGACGAAGCAGCAGCAGCGAACCCAAGCAGTTCGGTCAGCATACCCAAGCAGCAGAAGAACCCCACGCCCCCATCCACAGCTGTTGAGCGCGG
Source organism: Drosophila subobscura (assembly GCF_008121235.1). NCBI lineage: Eukaryota > Metazoa > Arthropoda > Insecta > Diptera > Drosophilidae > Drosophila > Drosophila subobscura. The sequence continues at coordinate 14,667,462 of NC_048530.1, read as the reverse complement.
ACTGCAACGCCTACGTCTACGCCTACGCTAACGTCTGCTGAGGCAGCAGCAGCAGGGAAAAACGAGGAGAGCGCAAGCTGAAAAGGAGAGCGACAGACTGATACGCGGCAGAGTGAGAACGAGAGTGAGAGAGTCACGGGAGAGAGCGTTGTGTAGGTAGGCCAAGGCCATGCCCAGCACAGCCGGAAGCGCCGCCAGCGTCGGAGCTTTGATCAACAGCGCCGGCAGCAGCGCCAGCGTCATGGGCATCGGTGCGGGCGGCGGCAGTGGCGTGGGCACAGGTGTGGCTGCTGTTGCCGCTGCCGAGGTGGGCGCTGGCGCAGCAGCTGCCGCCTCAGCAGGCACCTTGATAGCGCAGAGTACGGCGGGTACGAGCGCCGCCAGCGGCACGATCACATGGGACAACAACGGCACCCTGCGTTCCATCAATCCCGGCGACTGGTCCATCGAGCAGTGCCTCAACTGGCAGCAGCCGCACCATCTCTACTTTCAGCTCGGCTGGGCCTTCCTCTTCCTGGCCTTCCTCGCCCCCCACGGCCCCTTCGGCTCGCTGTGGATGCGTGCGATGCTCCTCATCGGCTGCATCATGATGGGCATGTATGGCTATCTGGTGGAGTGCACACCGGATGTGGTCCTTTGGTCGGGCCTTGGCATCGGCGTCAATTTCATCTATCTTATTGTGGTTCTCTGTCGCCTGAGACCCGTGCGCTTTGAGCAGGAGATTGAGGCGGTAAGTGCACATAACACAATATATTTATTTTCTTTTCTGAATCCCAAAAAGTAGGCTATTTTTAAGTGAGAGAGAAAGAACGAGTACCGCTGCTTGAATTAAGGTGCTTTTAGACGATACATCGCATGCATTTAGACCAGGGCTCGGCACGGCCCTATCCCATGGGTGCGGGACAAGGCGCTGCTGCTGCGCTGCGGCTGCGGTGCCCTCACGTACAAGCGTATTACAGTGATTCGTACCAATACCAATGTTCCGTTTTGCGTGCGTCTTCACACACAAACGCAAAAACGGCTCGTTAATTGTATAGGTGCCGAGCCCTGATTTAGACTCTAAATTTTAGAGCATTTTGCATGTAGCTTTGATCAGACTGAGAGCAGAATGAGAGAGACATAAGCATTACACGCACTCATGCTGCAGTGCAGACGATGCATCGTCCACAAGCATCTTAAGCGTTCGAGATTCCTCTTAGATTTGGCACTAATTTTCTTGCACTCTCTCTTTGCCTCTCTGGCTATTTGCTGGTACAGCCTACAAGCATGCAATACAATTCGTAAGGTGGTAAAAACACTTTTGAAAAGCAGACGCTTTCTCCCGTTACTTATTTGATAATATTTTTCCCGAATCTACGGATATTTTCTGTAGTTTAAAATAATCTCCCCACACCCAGGACCCCTTTCGAAGGAAAAACCAGTATCTCTTTAATTTAAGCACACTTTCAAGTGGTTTGAATATTTTTTATTGATTTTTAATTATTCTTTTTTTTGGTCGCTTTTCACTCTTTTTTTGTTGTTTTTGTTTTGTTTTATGGTTTCTTTTTGTTTGTTGTTTTTTTTTTAATTTTTTGTTTGTAATGTTTAATTAAAAAACTATTATTCACTAAGTGTTTGTTTGCTTTGTCAATTAAAGCAGATAAATATTTTAGGTTCGATGGATTAATAAATAACCAAAAAAAAAAAAAAAAAAAGAAGATATAAACGGAAGTGTGATGGAGAAAAACCGTTTTGCTTGCTGCATAATTAATTATCAAATAGGCTATTAATTAATAACTGTGTGTGTGTTTGTTTATTTTCTACGCGGCTATCGACTAAATGTTTTTTGTGTGTGTGTGTGGTTTTGGGGAGGGGTGGGTGGTTGTTGGGGGTGAGTTTTTATCACAGGAAAATCAGATTGGAAAATCGCAGAAAATACTCGTTTTGTTTTGATTTGTTTTGTGCGCTTCAAGAAATTATTTTGTGTGTGATGGCGAATGATTTTTGAATGTGGAATTTAATTTATCGTTGAAAATTTAACATACAATCGAGAGAGTGCTTGGCGTGGCGTAGTGTGGTCGTGCGTTTTTGTGATTTGAAATGAATTCTAGACTCTAAGATTAATTGTATAAATTCTTGGATGCCAGAACAGATTTTATTCCGGCGCTGAGCGCTTTGCTTTGCGCAGCTCCTCTCCTCTCGCCAGACTCTCTCTTCAGAGCGTGTGCTGTGCCCTAGCTAAGATGTATTTTCGATGCCAGAAAATACAATTGCAGACACGTGGCCAGCATGACGGTCATGTTGCCAATGGCAATGGTCATGTGGATACGACGGAAGCCCTTGTGGATGCGCTGGTAGTGCGGACAGTCGATGAGGTCGCCCTGGACGAGGCTGCCCACCTCCTGGCCACTGCCGATGGCGCCCTCGATCTTGTACTTCTCGTGCATCAGCTTGAGCATGGGCGGCACCAGATATAGTCGCACCACCACCTCAATGCCCGCCGCCAGAGCCAGCGATCCGACCTGGATCCCCGACGCGGTCGTCCAGCCGCTGAGGAAGTACTTTGCATAGGTCACCAGCATCGTGAGGCTGAGCATGGCGTTAAAGGCAAAGTACCGGGGGAACAGTATCTGCTGGCACTGTCCGAAGATGTGGCGCGGCAGGGAGAAGTACAGGGAGAGGCCTGCATGAAAATAAATAAATAATAGATTAATACATTGAGTTGAGTGTACAAGGGGATATCCCCTTACAAGGATGGAACAGTGTTAGATAGATGGATATGGGATGGACATTTACCTGAGACGAATGTCATCCAGATCTGCGAACCAAAGTGAGTGGCGAATGCCCCCAGATAGACGAGGTTCGGCAGGGTGCCACCTCCACCGCCTCCTCCTCCGGCTGGGCTGCTGCTCAAAGTTCTCGTCGTTGTTGTTGTTGGTGTCGTTGCGGGGCTACCCTCGATAAGGTCGCGACCGACAGTCATCATCACAAAGGCCAAAATGCAGACGGCTATCAAGTGTGCTGGCTGTGTGGTACGCGTCAGTATTCTGTTTAGATAAAAGAAGATCGAAATTAAAGTTAGCTAACCCGTTAAGCTGTTTGTTTTCATGTTATTGATGACTAATCGATGAATGTATGAGTTCGAGTGCTTTGATCTATCTAATCTGAATAAGTTATAGCCGTGCCATGCAATCCAGAGTCCGCTGATGGGTCACTCGAGTGCAGTCCAAACTCCAAACCCCTTGAACCAGGTTGCTGTAACTCTTTTGTCAAGCACGAAATTTCCTTATGTCACAGACTGTACGTAAAGGCTGGCAGAATGCAGTCACTTCACTCGCTTGAATGTTCATATCAAACGTTGCTCTTTCTCTCTCTGGTTCCGTTACGCATGCACCACACGTGGCCCTCACGATTAGATTCGCTTGCAGCGAACTTTCGCACAGACGAACAAGGGAAATAGAGAGCGCGCGTGAACGATCAGATCGCACGCTAATAATTTATTTTTGTCTACCTCTTGCGTCGGTGTCGACGTCAAATAAGTTTGTACGCCTGAGTGTGTGTGTGTGTCTCGGTTTACGCATTTGTTGCGTCGGCTGGTTGTCTGCTCCTCAGTCCCCTTCCACCTTCGGTGGGTGCACATTTTTGCATACATATGTATGTATGTATGCTTGTGTGTATGTATATTCGCGCTTTTATTGCTGCTGTTGCTCTGCTTCTGCGGCGAATATAGAGCTAGAGTGGCGTACGTGCGAAAACGCATGCAACCAAATAATGAACATTTTTTCCACTTCCCCTTAACAAAAGGCCCCCCCCCCCCCTACACAAACACAACATCCATAGCGGGTCGGGGGAAGCTGTAGAACTAAAGTAGCAAATGGCCAATCTACATAACCGTAGATAATTTTGCACTTGCACCTTTAAGGCGAATTCAGAGAACGGAGCGAATTCAGAGAATCAGCTGTGCGCTGTGCCGTCCAGCTGATAAAAATCCAGAAACATTATCGCAGCAGTGTGGGTGGAAGGGGGAACGTAGCCGACTCAGCAACATAGCCAATGCCGGAAAGAGATTGAGAGAGGAGCCGACGGACGACGAAGACGACGACGACGACGATCCAGTAGCACCTCTCTCTCTCTCTGCTGTGACGTCGCCACAGAAATCAGACTTTGACCGAGAGGAGGCAAAAGTTTCCGAGGGAACTCGGGAACTCTGTTGACGTTGACGCCACAGCAGCGCACTTTGTGCCTCGCAACACTTTCATTGTCATGGCAAAGAGAGGGCAGGAACTCTATTGACTTTACGTTCCGTCAGGGATCCCCGGATCTCGACCACCCCCCGCACGATCCAAAAAGCTGACTCAACGGTCAAGGCTACACGAACCGAGCGTACATTTATCGTATCTAAAAATAATATTACTCGCATTCACCAATTATATTTGAGTAAGCCCGCCTGGTGTCTTCCCCCAAATGAATCACCTGCAACAACTGGTTTTTTTTTGTGGGCCAGAAATGTAAGGTTGTATTGGGTTAGGTTATGGGGGTGTTTTCGGTCTTATCAGTGGGGGCCAAGTCCACTCTCCCTTTACGGGAAGGGAAATTCAAATGGGATTCAGATTTAATCAAGCACATTTTTCGTCTGGAGTGGGTCTGCTTGCATTATGTTAGTGTCCAGACAACAACAGCTGACAAAACAGCTTATACACATACAGTTATATGCACAGAAATTTCAAAAGCACTCGGTGAAAATAATGAATGGTCGTGATCGGACAATCGGTGATCGGTCGGTCGGCATGATCCATTACCGTGCAAACAAACGATAAGAGGGATGCCTGTTGCCTGTTGCCTGCTGCCCGCTGATAATTCCCATTTTTGCATCGGAATTTTTTTGTCACATGGTGAAATGATGATAGATGGATGGGTGTGTGCTCGCTTGTGCTATTTTTGGGGGCTCGTTGATATGGTAGGGTACTCACGTGTAGAGGCGACTGCCCTGCAGCTGGGCAACCAGACAGGTGATCCGTTCCGATACCTTGCGTGTCATTTGGGTACCAATGGCGAGCGCATCATCCATGGAGGGTTCCAACGAGCTTAGCTTTCGCTGCTGCTGTGCTTTCAGCTCTGAAATATCCTCCACCTGTTGCGGTTGCTGTTGCTGCTGCTGCTGCAGTTTGCGGAATCGTCCGCACATTTTAGGAATTTTGAAGATCTCACTGTTGTTGTTGCTGCTGCTGCTGTTATCCATGCTGATGCCCTTTTGGTTGTGGGTCTCTGTTAATGTCAGGTTCTCTGCCGCTGCCACAGCCACTGCTGCAGCGCTGCTTGTTACTGTTTCTGCTGTTTCTGGCTCTGTTGCCTCTGGTTCTGATTCGGCCTCTGGCTTTGTTTCAACCATTTTCGCTGCCTCTGCTGAGGCCAGCTGCATAGAGGTGCTATCGGTGCCGCTATCTTCGCTGTCGCTGTAATTATTGCTGCTGTTGCTGCTGCTGCTCAGCTCCAGCTCTTCCAGGTATTGTTCCTGCTGAAGCTGCCTCTGGCGCAGCTGCTGCTGCTCCTTCTTCTGCTGTTGCTTCTCTCGCTTGCGCATCGTGTATTTCACGCTCTTGACGGCACGCGAGGGCATCCCGAAGGCCATGTACCGTTCAATCTGCTGCTCGCCTTTTTCGATGCCCGAGTTATGGCACATTTTTGCATTGATTTCTTTCTCTCAACGTTATTTAACAGTTAGTTCTTTGCACTCCCTCTTTGTCTGTTTCTCTTTCGCTCTGTTTATGTCTCTTTCTGTATTTCGGAAGCACTTTTTTGCACAATCAAAAAAATTTAACTGTTGTTTAGTTCGAAATGTACGTGGTGGTTAGTCGAGGTACCGCGGGACTGGGTGGGTAAGTGAGTGAGTGTGGCCGAAGGGGGGAGTGTGTGTGGTTGGTTGGTTGGGTGACGGCAGGCGACGACGTCCACGCGCGTTGAGGTGTGAATGGGGCCGACAGCCATGGCATAAGGTTTTATATACAACGGGGGCCGCCTGACGTTGCTGTTGCCGCTGCCGTTGACGTCGCTCTCGCTGCCGCTTCGGTTCTTTGCGACGTCGCTGCTTCCTTCTCTTCAGCGCGCTCTCTTGACAACGCTCTCTCTCTCCCCGTTTCTTTGATTACAGATTTTTGGCTGATCAAGTTCTGCGCTTAAACGGGATTAATTACGAGAGAATGAGAGAGAGTTGCAGTCGCTCTCTCAACGCTCAACGCTCAACGCTCTCTCATTCTCTCTCTCTCTCCTTCTTTTGCAGTTCCCTTATCACCTGCAGAATCTCAATTAGCGGCTTCTGTCACGCATTCGCGTTTTTTTGGATCCCGATCCGAATCCGAACCCGCCCACCATGTAAGGCACCTGACAAATGGGACCCTGCGCTTTAATGAGCGCCACATGTGAATAGTTTTTGTGGCTTAACCTTCATCCCCGCACCCAATCCCATCCCACTTGTTGCTAGTTCTCCATTTCCCAGTTCTCAGTTCTCACCGCTCTGCGCTCACCCGTCTCTGACGATTTTTGTGTAGCTTTCCGTTCGTATCGGCTTTGGAATTTCTACTACAAAAAAAAAACATTTAAGTTCACAAACAATTCATTGATTTAAAATTCCCCTTTGACGTCACAGAGAGAGTGCTCCGAGAGGGGGTACATCTCTTTTGGGGAACCCAGTCTGCAATCCAAATCCCCGAATGAGTCGCACATCGATTTCGATGAATTGATACGCGCACTTTGACGTCGATGGTGGTTTTTTTCGTGGGGATTCTTTCAACCAAAACAAACAGTCCCTCTCTTAAGAAATTTACCAGAAATCCCGACTCCTTTCTCCCCAAATATCATTAGCACGGCATTCTTATTTGCTTTTACTTAATTCTTAGTTAAATTTAAGAAAATCAATAACTTTGAAGGGCTCTTACTTTTCGCTTTGAGGATTGTTTGAAAGCTGCTTACATCATTCCTCAGAATGCTCTTTGATCTGCTAGTGGACAGGTGATGTCTTTTCAAAGCACTTTCGATTGTTATTGATGATCATTTAAGGTTCAAACTGCGAGATGTTTGCTTTGGGAACATATGAAAGATCACTTGGATCACTTAATTACATTTAGTCTAAGGGGATGTATTTGCTTGTATTATCCATGCAATATTTTGCCTTTACAAATTCAGCAGATCTTTGATCTTTACAGACACCATAACCATTATTTTAAAGCATTTGCTCGACTGCCTGACTGACTGACTGATTGACTGATTCGTCGGCCATTTTCTGAATTCGTTTTTTCAGAAAATATTTTTTTTGGCGTCGCCGCCGAATTTTGTGCGATACGTGTCCCACATGACAAGAGAGCTGATCTCTCGCACAGAAATATTGATAGGGCGGGAGGGAACTTTCTATATAGTATCTTCTCATCCGCCACGATCGCAATCGCTGCCTGCCCACCGGCCCACAAACTGCTCATTATCTAATTGCGACGGCGGGTCTCCAATCTCCGCTCCACACTTCACTCTTTTCGCTTCCCATTCGATCCGAAACGATCCGTGCAGCTCTGGGGCTCTGGCCGGACGTGGATCTTTCCCCGGACGATCGATCAATCGATGGATCCGTTTATGGCGGCAGGGACTCCTTTTTGTGCATACAAATGCTTCAATTAGTATCGTTATGGCAGCCCCGATATTCTCTCTCTTTCTCCAATCGATCGAACCGATTCGAACCGATCCGATCATCGTGACCATTATAATTGCATTTTAATAATTCCATGGGGGCTCTCTCTAATGGTTCTCTCTTCACTCGATTTCTTGCCCAATCATCGTTGCTAAGGAAGATTCGCTGGGGGCTTTGGTTCTTTGAATTGTTGGAGACGCAATACCCTCGGAAGGGGCTCCCATCCACCCATCCACTGATTGTCCATGATTGCTGGATAGCTGCCTGGCAGCCTAATCAATGCCGCGGCTGACCTTTAATCATTTAATCAGTTTGTTTATTTGGCAACTTTCTGTTTGGTTTTTTTGTTGTTTATTTTTAGTTTTGCCAAGAACAGACTCGTGGGGGCGATACACCCATTCCCCATGGACTTTGATCTCTGACTTTGATGCTCAAAATTCTGACAGTCGGCTGTAGGGTTGTTGTGAATCATTTGAAATCATTTGCTTACTCATTTGCTTCTTCAGAAGGAGCTAATGCATGGGGGTCCGGGAGCCTCTTATCAAATTTAATTTCATTTCGATTAGTCGATATTTCATTTGAATTTTTTTTTTTGAGACACCATACAAGAATAGTTAAAATATTGATTCTATCAAAGAAACTCCCTCTGTTTTCTTTGTGCTTTTCATCCTCCAACATTGGCATTGCTCTGAAGCATCGGGGGGATCATGGGGTATCAGTGAATGGTATCAGATTTTGCTTATTTCGCGCTTATCTCTTGTTTTTTTTTGACAATGGGACGCGATGGTACATGCGTTGGCCAAAAAGCTACGTCTGGTGTTTATTTTTTCGGGTCTGTGGCAAATTCCACTTGATTGCCTCAAATGCGGACGTGCCGCTCGGCTTTCACGTCACATGCGTGTGTTTTGGTCGGTGATCGAGAGAAGAGGCCCCGTAAAGTGTACAGCAGGGGGACATTGAAATGATTTTCTTTAAGCACCTGACGCATTCATCGTGGCGTCGCGTCGGTGGTCAGGCGCTACCCGAAATCTGATGAAAGATGTCGCTCCCTGCGTCAGCATTAGGCAGCATCATCATCGGATCAGCTGTCTGTCCATCATATGGCAGTGATCCAAATAAAGATCACCATGGGTTGGGTAGGCATGTCTTTGGTCACGATCCCCCAATACCAATCTCACACAATGTCTTCGCTCAATCATTGCCAAAAAAAAAGAGCCAACAAAATGTAATCCCCTTTGGAGGTAGGAAAAAAACTCACGTGAGGCGGTGTCTGCCTCAAAGAAAGTCATATGAATCGCACATGGAAACGAAATCATTGTCGCTTATTGACAATAGAATTCGATTAGCACTAAAAAACAAACAAGCAGCAATGAAATATGATTTTTCGAGAGCAACAAACAACAGCCAAAAGGCAGGAGTTCGATTTCGCATGGTAAGAATTTCACCATAATGACGATCGCACTGTTGAGAGGATCGGCTGATAAGATGGCTGTTGGTAGGCGCTAGCCTGCTGTCCAGAGGCGCAATGATAAGGAAGGCTGTGGGTGGAGTGGGTGTGGCAGTGTGCAAAAGTGAAGTGCAGGGGTGCAGCGGTGCAGATACTCTTATCAGCAGGACGGCAAGATGGTTGTTGTTTACCACGCTCCATTTTGGCTTAGCCTGCACTGGAAACTTCCCACAAATACTACTACCTTTGCCAGTTCTGACCATTCCGTGGTAGCCATATATGGAAGAGGCATTCATGGGCCATGCAGCCGATCGTGTGCACCTATCGATTGTTACCCACTCTCTCTCTCTCTCTCTCTCTCTCTCTATGAATAGCTAAGAGAGTGGCTCTGCTGGTAGGTGACGTTCTCACTGTCGCTAGTACTAGCATAAAGCACACCCTATACACCCTATAAGCAACACACTTTGGCGCTTGCTTATCAGCTATTTTCACACACGCACACACAGCACGCACTGCTTGGCATAACAGGTTCAATGGCTTTTGAATGCTTTTCTGCGCTCAGCTCCCTATGGATCTGCTGCTGCACTGCTTTTGGTGCTTTTGCTGCTGCTGCTGCTGCTGCTACTGCGCTGCTTCTTCTACTGCTGCTGCTGCGCTGCTTCTTGAAGTTGTGCTGCTGCGTTGCTTCTTCTGCTGCTGAGCGGCTGCCTATGTTGCTGCTGCTGCGCTTTCACTCATCTCTTGCAGACACATGCACATGAAACGATCTAGGAAACTGATCAGAGTGGTGGGGGATCTGTCTCTCATCTGTTCATTCAGGCAGGTCAGTTTTTAGTTCTCACTACTTGTTAAGAGCATTTCATTGAGAGCAGGAAAAATTACTTTGGTGTCACGAACATAGACCAAGGAAATACATAGATACATATGTCCATACGTGAAACACGTTATGACACTTACTGGAAATTCCCCTGTTACGGAGGGAGATGATGGACTAGTGCAGCGTTTCGACTGCTTCTTGGGTTTAGCTTCCACTGCTAGTCAGTTTTGCTTACTGCTTGCTCTACTGCTTATCCGACTCAACCTCCGATGCAGGAAACCAGCGACAGCTTAAATTTTGTTAAATCTACTGCTTTATACAGAATTTCTTTTTTTAAATGTTGATAAATGAAGAGAATAAAAAACATATTCTAATGTATGCGATATCTTCTTGGGAATGCTACGATCTTTATGGGTCAGCCTGCGCTCTCTTTTTGCTATCGGTCCCTGGCTTTATGGCGCCTGGAAGTGCGGATCGGTTCCGCAAAGCGCTCCAATTGGAGCGGAGAGCATTATCTGTCATTCAGATCAGGCCATTCATCATCCTCAGCCCCATCTCCATCTACATTCCCATCTCCATCCCTTCCCCCATTTGATGTCACAAATTGGTACAGTGGCTGCCGTATTATCATTCTGTGTGTACGCATTATTATTATTTTTTGTGTTCTGTTTGGAATTCTTGCATTCATTGATTTCAATTCGCAAATTGCGTAGAGCGGCTCAACGGAATTGCACTTTGTTTCCCACACAAAAAGGAACACGACAATAATCGTATGGGCATCGCTCATCTGTATCTCTGTATCTCTATCCCAGTCCAGCAGTTCATCTTCATCAAGAGACCCACTAATCTGCAAGTGCCTCTTCCTATTCCCAGTGCTTCGTTCCGCTTGTGCCGCCTCCTCCTGCTATTTTCTTTACCCTTTCTGACGGGTTCTATTATAATTTTGTTTCAATCTGTTGCTGTTCGTTTCTAAATGGATTATATGGATAATCTCTTAGTCAGCCTCCAGATTGAGACAGCTTTTAAATGGATCTATTAACCCCTTATTATGTCGCGTAACTTTCATGGCAATCGAATGTCGAATGAGCATCCTCCACATCCATTAATTCAACCTACTTTGCCACACTCAAGATCGTTGAATTCTGTTAGCGATTTCTGTCTTAAATGGCGATGATCTTTAGATTTGCAAGGGTATCCCATCCGTGTCTGTGTGCGTAGCCTTTATGGATCTTTGTATTTGGAGCCGCCCGCCGTCTGGCGGCTCAGAGCTCCGCCTGGGCTTTTGGCGTACGTGACTTTGGCATCTGCGGCAATGTCCGCGACGACCGGCGACTGCCGGCTCTCGACTGCTGTGGCGACTGTTGCAAATCGAAACGAATCGCTGGATTCGCCCCATGGAGTGGATGCCGCATGCGGCACAGAGCGGCGGTGGCGGTGGCGGAGGCGGAGGTGAAGGAGAAGCCGCCAAACCTGCCCCGTCGTCGGATTTACAATTTGTCTGCCGCTCGGGCTACACATTTTTGATTATTTTATTTATTTATTTTGCCATGCTCGTTAATGTTTAATGTTATTGCCGCCACAAAACAGCAAAAAGTTGAACGTAAATCAACATAAAATCAAACAACGAAGTGGGGAGACCCTTGGATTTTATTCATATTCAATTGTTTAGCACTTCTTTAAAGCATTTCCCGCTTACAGTGTACAACACTGACAATTTACATCTAAAATAGGTTTAACCATGCTCTAGAGAACATGTCCTTCAACTGCTTTCATTAATTAATTTCGCGACATCCAGCAGGGCCCATCGGTCGCTCGACAAGTCCATGTGCTTCGTATTTAGAGCAGAGCATTCGCGGGGCCAAAACTGCTGGCGCTGCATGCAATACGATCTGCTGCGGCTGCTGCTGCTGCCACTTGCTGGTTGGTGTGCCTCCCATGCGATGCCGATTGAGGGGCCCCCTGGGTCGCCTGTCTAACGGCTGCGTCAGCAACATTTTCGCATGGCAACTGCCGATCGTTTGGGCCATGTGATCGTTGTTTGCCGTTCGCTGTTCGCTGGCTTGTGGCCCATTTCGCTGTGTGTGCGTGGGGAGTTGGGGTAGGGGTAGACGGATGCCCCCGAAAACAAAACCAAAACTGGTCGAAACGTCATATGGCTGTGGCCGCCTGCACCCCCGTAGAGCGTCTGCCGCTATCTTGTTGTACTTGACGATTAGCAGGGCGCGAATCGGAGCCAAAACGAATGTCAACATTACGATTTGTTTAGTGGAAAAATATTGACTGATTTCCACAAGCTGTTTTGGTTGCGAGCCAGCACCCTGGCAACAGATGAGGCAACCCCCCAACTTCTGGGGGATGATCAGCTCTCTGGAGAGATCAATGATCTCTCGCTCTCTCTCTGTCTCTTTCTCTGGGGATCCTCCTACTTTTGCTGCGCGAGGGGCTCGACCTGGAACGTAATTCATTTTGTATGAACAGATGTTTAAACAGGCCCATTAAATATACGGAAAATGTACATATACTGTAATGCCCATCCAATGATCGTGTGGAAAATGTGTACGATGACTCAAACGAATGCCATTATGAATAATCATCGACTGCCCAGAGTTAAGAAGGTTTTCAACTAGAGTTTATAGATCACAGATCACTGCAGATCATTTCAAGCCGAGGGAGGGACACAAAGAACACACATTTCATGGGAAGATCTTCCCTTAAGTAACTTTCTGTTCTAATTTTGATAATAAAATCCGATCATTTTGCATGGTATTACAGGTATACATGGCCCTGTTCCAGCCGCTGCATGTGACGCGCCATCAGTTCAAAAAGGTGCTTAACTGCATGAAGGTGATACGTGCCCTGAAGTACCAGGAGGTCTATGCCCAGGAGAAGGTCACCAAGGTCGATAGCCTGTCGCTGGTGCTGAGTGGCAAGTGAGTTAAACCAATAAATGAATGAATCATTCAACCCCCAACAACAAGAGAACATACTAAACGTATTCCCTTTACCCAATTGAAAGGTTGGTTGTCTCGCAGCATCAGAGGGCATTGCATATTGTGTTTCCCCATCAGTTCCTAGACTCGCCGGAATGGTTTGGCGTCTCGACCGATGATTACTTTCAGGTAAATACTTTCAACCCAAATGTATGTATGTGTCTCAGCTAATTGCTCTTTGGCAGGTCTCCATTATGGCCATGGAGGAGTCTCGTGTTCTCATCTGGCATCGGGACAAGCTTAAATTGTCAATTATGGCCGAGCCCTTCTTGCAGACCGTCTTTGATCATATACTGGGCCGGGATGTTGTGAAGAAACTTATGCAGGTCACACAGGTCTGGTCTGGGTTCTCCGCCCTGCCCCTGCCCCACCGCCGCCCCGTACGTACAGTGCCCGATAAATGATTCGATTATTTCGATTTTGTTGCAGGTGAGCGAATCGATAGCCAGCAATGGCTTCCTGCCATCGGGAGGCTATGCGGAGGATGCCGAGGATAAGCCGATGCTCATACTGAAGAAGAGCGTCGATGTGGGCCATGGACTGACGGCGCTGATTAATCGTCAATTGCAGGGTGAGTTCCCCACACCTTCTCTCTCACACTATCTCTCTCTGTCTATCTCTCCCTCTCCCTCTCTCTACGTGTCTGTCACTCTGTCTCTCTAGCTGCCCCCCTTCCCTCTTTCAGTCTTCATTTTTTCACCTCACAATCTCTCTCTACCTCTACCTCTCTCTCGTTCTCTCTCTCTATCTCTCTCTCTCTCTCTGGCTCTCTGTTTGCACGCCTTCTGCTTGTAACGGGGCTTTTGCATGGCTTAACCTCACTTTTGGCTAGAAACTAACCTCACATTTGGAACCCAACCAACCAACCTAACCTCAAAGTACGATTTACAAGTAGTTTGACTTATTCGTTAAACTAAGTTTATTATTCATTTGGATTTTTGTACGTTTCTGTTTATTGTTCCGTTCTTTTCTTTTATTTTTTTTCTATCTATTTGCAAAAACAAAACAAAAAAACAAAAAAAAAACTCTAATTTTAGAAGAGCATGTTCCCTTACTTGGTCGCACGTACAAACAACAACTGCAACTGCAACTGCAACAAGAACAACTGCAACTGCAACACCAACTGCAAATGCAACTGCAACTGCAACCAGAGCCACGAGTGCACGAGTCCTCCTCCATCGCGAACAACAACGATCAAAGTGCTTTGTGAAATGAACGAACGGGCAATGAAGATCAAATGCTGCTACAACGATGCTAATCGCTACTCGCTCCGCCACTTGCCATACCAACAAAACAGTTCGCCTCTGACCAAAAAACCAGACAACAATCAATCACCACAGCCACCAACACCACCGCAGAAGGCACACATATGCACACACACGCACAGGAGTCCACCCACCAACAGCAGCAAAGGCAGCAGCAGCTATCATCAGTCCACCAGTCCATCAGTTCATCATCCACTCATCAACCCGATCCGATCGCAGAGAGAGCCAACGCCAACTCCAGCGCCTAATCATCACTCCAGCAGCAATCATCGCATCGCATCTCATAGAATCTAGCACACAGAAACAAACACACACACTCACGCTCCTCCCCGTCCCCGTCCACCCGTCTAACCAGATAGAATCACTCTGAAAGCATTACGATATGTACTCTATATTGTTTGTATAACCAACCGAACGAGAAACCCAAAACCCAATCCAAACAAATTGCCAGGCAACACTCGAATTTCACAGACTAAACAAAATTTCTCACTTGTCACTCGCTCGCACAACGAAATTTTCCACAGAAGTACGGAAATTTCTTATTGAAGTCCATCGATCAGAGCCGCTAATGAAATAACATAGAAAAGGTAGATCTGAATTGAATCAGAGGAATTTGTTGGAGTTAATTCAAATCCTTGAATGTCTCACGACGTCGCGTGTGAGTTGTAGTCAAACCAGATGTGAACATGAGATACTCGACAGATCATGATCAAACGTACACATACCTGAGGTTGATTGGATTATGAATACATAGTTACATGTGTATGGTATCTTGTAGTTTAAATGTTTGTTTGACGCTGATCATGATTCTCTGACAGATGATCTTGTAGCGAGTCGAGATTTGAAGCTGATAGACACTTGTGACTGAACATGAGCACAGATTTGAATTAGATTAAGATACTTGACTGTAATTAGAGAGATTCTTCATCATAGATTAGACATTTAGTTTAGATTATGTTCTGTTTTAGCACCAGAATATCAATCAATAAAGATTCTCCATCTGAATCTCGCATAGATTGTATCCTTAAATAGAAAACGATCAAAGAGACACTAAAATTGAACACAAAGCAGCTTAAAAATCCTTGACACATAATCATCGATTCAGCTGCTTGAAAGGCAACAGTCAACTGGCTTCAGAACAGCGCTCGAATCCATCGTTTCTTCAATGGTGACGATCGAGTGACAAGTGATGATCAATTATAAATGATCTTTTGAACCCACGTGAACTCTTTCAAAAAATCAGTTCTCTGAATGAATTTGTTATCTAATATACTTTCTATCAATTTGTTTGTCATTAACACATTTTTAATATTATTATTATTATTATTTGTTTTGTTTGTATTCTCCACATTTATATTGATTTGCATACAAATTGAGCGCGAAAACTAATTAGAATTAATAATGAATAATATTTAATACTGTGTAAGCAATACACCTAGGCACCTAAGTCGTTGTATATACATAACATAACATAACATAACATAACCCATACATGCAATATAGTACATACCATATATACATACCAATACAAAGTTGTATATATGATCTGCTGTGTATAATCGCCCCGCTCCAAGTCCCTGCTCCCCAACACCACCAACCACACAAGATACCCCCAACAAATAATTATTTGTATAACGAAAGGAATCAATGTGAATGTGTAAACAAGCCAAAAACGAAAGCAAATAAAAAACTAAAAATCATATTATATATCAAGAGAAGAACGAACATCCACTCCACTCATTCTCACTCGTATCAGATACTGTATGAATTGAATGGGAAGGCACGCGCTCTGCCACTGCCGACTGTTGACTGTCGACCATTTGGCATCATTAACATTATTTTGGCATTGATTTGATTTTTATTTTAATAACAAAAATATTTTCTATTTAATTAAACAATTTTGCTATTGTCGCGATCTCTGCGCCGACTGTTGATTGCGATCTTTCTCCGACTGTCTGTCTGGTTATCGTTGCGATGATCGCATTAGGGGGAAGTGTTGCGGCTTCTGTGAGGCAGGAGGCAATCTCGCGCACACACTCTGTAAACACATCAATTGTTTAGGCAGTTGATCACTTCCGCCCCATTTGCAAGCCCGTGTATCAATAATAATTATAGCGCAATTAGCAAATACATTACTGAAATATATACTTTGAGCTAGCCCCGGTTAGTAATTAGAACCATCAAAAACGGATTTGTATGTCCTAAATATGACTAAAATGTCAACCAAATGGTGGTTCTAATGCCTCAGGTAGTTTATTCTTATCTGCTGTAGCTAGAGTACCTTTACAAATAAACTGTCTGGACTCAGATTAGTTCAGAGACAGATTGTACCAAAATAGCAATCGATTAGAGGCTTTGAAAATAGCACGCCCGACTAGCGAGCGTGACACACTGCCCCCCATAGAAGACTAGTCGTAGTTTGTATCTGGATCCACCATAGCCGTACTTTCTCTCACTGTCTATTCCCCCCTCTCTGCTTTCCTCCTACCATACTCAAATGATTTTCACAATTTCCCCAGACCCGCTACCTACCTATAACAAAAGAAAAGCCAACATATATTGTAATCTGTATGTTTGATTTGTGATGAAATTTATGTATTTGATTTTCTATTTTTTCGGTGAACTATAATTTTGTTGTACGATATGTCCAAAATAAAAATATCAAAAAACTCTCGATCATAAACGTTTATCAACAAAACTACAACTCCAACTACAAAACTACAAACCAACCAACCAACACCTACTACAATCCTACTAAAAAAACGACAACAACCAAAAAAAAACCCACCAATCTCAATCGATGATTGTTGTGTGTGGTGTTATCGGTGTATCAGCCCTGCCCAGGATATCGAAGTATTACGATTGCGGTAAGTGCCAACAAATACTCAAGCTACAACAAAGAATCAGATCAAAAGAAATGAAATAAAATCAATGAAAAGATGCTTTAGCCGTCAGCGTATGTATGCTCCTTAGTCTGTGTGTGTCTCTCTCTCTTGAAAAGTCTGTGTTACCGTTACCGTTACCATTACCGTTACCGTTTGTAGTGTGACCGTTTGTGTGTCTGTTTTGTAA
Organism: Drosophila subobscura; assembly: GCF_008121235.1. NCBI lineage: Eukaryota > Metazoa > Arthropoda > Insecta > Diptera > Drosophilidae > Drosophila > Drosophila subobscura. The sequence continues at coordinate 14,650,220 of NC_048530.1, read as the reverse complement.
TAGTTTTTCGTTTTTGTAAGCTTTTTAGAGTTATATTCTATGCATGCCAGCCCTGCCTTTTGTTCAAACAAGAAAAATAAAGTGTTTCCATATGCGTTAGTTCCTACCCCCCCTTAAAAAGCCGAACAACTCTTTTGCTACACGCCGTCTCTTCAAAAAACTTCTAAAAACTTTATATGTGGAATCAATATTGAGTAAAAATATATCTTTGTTCTCTTTTGTTTCTGTTTCTTTTGAATTGACTTGCTTTTAGCTGGTGATCCAAACTCCTGGCGCCTGGGACGGATCGATGAGACTGACCACGAGACGGCCGTGTGAGAGGATGATCAGTTGAGCGACGGAGGAACGAGGAGGAAATGTTTAGACTTGTGTTTTTGAGTATTATTAGATGTATATTTTAGGTAATACTGAGAGAGCCCCCGCTGCTAATGGTAATCACAGAAAAAGCCCAAAAAAAAACAAAAGAAACTAAAAAATTACAATATTTTTAAGGAAACCGAATGCCATGCGTCGTTATACAAATACAGATACAAATACTATACATTTTTTTGTGGGTATTTCTTTGGCAATGCGAGTTTGTGTGAGCCACAGAAGTTTTTGCTTTTCTTTAAGTTTCATTTTGATGTCAATGAGCTTTAATAAGTGTTTAAGTCATTCAATCAGTTAATTTTCGATGAACATCGAATTTAAATGTATTTTGTATTGAACAAAATGATATCGTTTTATCATTATCTTTATTTTTTTTTAAATATATTTTATGGCATTTTCCTTGGAATATTTTTTTTGGTTTCATTAAAGCAAAACACAGCATGGCACTGCTTTCAGTGTTTCAGAAATACCCATGGCCATACTACAAAATGGAAATGCGCGAAAATATATTTATAAATTAAATTTAGTCTAGTTGCAAATTGTATTACGCTATAACTATGGTTAAAAGGGTTAGAAACTAAAGAAATATAAACAAGAGGAGAACAGAAGGAAAGCGGACCGTGGGATGGAACAGCTAGGGAACGGAAAGACAAAGGAACGAAATGATTATTAATTAAATAAAGAAGAAAATGTATTTTTTTATTACCCTAACGTTAAGAGAATTACTACAAAAAACAAAAAGATGGTTACAAAAATAGTTACAGAACAATTAAAAAAAATGCAAAAAGTGTAAGAAAACCAAAACAAATTGTTAAGTGTACATTATACAAAAAGAAAAAGAAAAAGAAAAACTAAACATAGGACACATCCACACAAAGAAACATGCAAACATACATGCATACACATATGAATACTTATCTGTAAGAAAAATTATGTTCTGTTGTGTGTCGCTGGCCACCTATTCCCCATTCCGAAACCATTCACAAACGATCCCCAAGCCTTAGCACAGTACTTACTCGTAGGGCAGTGTGTGTGTGTGTGCCCTACCCCATACATAAATATATGCCCCATATCATTGGTCGTCCCACCACCATGAAGAAATCAAACATAAACTGGCAAAAATTGAAAAAAAAAAAACAAAAGGAAGGGATGCCTGGTACAGGCAGAAGGAAGCCAAAAAGTATTCCTGGAGCATTTAATGTACCCGGCTATCTTGATATTGCGCCATGTGTGCCTCATTCTATTTTTGTAGTACACATAATCCCCCCGCCCCGCCCCGCCACGCCACGCACCGTTGGGCGTTAATGATTTTGTTAGCTAGTTAGGCATCAATATCAATAGGAAAATGAGCAAAGAGTCAGCCCTGAAACTGCCTTTCACTGTGAGATTTTTTGAGGCATGCAAATATGGAATTTGGTTTCATTGCCACATTATTCGAGTTTTCCCTCCCATAGATTGCATTCTTTTGCATTGCATTGTATTGTATTGTATCGATCCCAACGTTTGTCTCTCATGTAAGATCCACATTAAGCAGAAAACCTAAGAGAACCGAAGATAAAAGCAAACCAAACAAATAGTTCAATGTATTTCGTACCTTGGAGCAGAATTAAAAACTTAATTAAAATGAAAATAAAATAAAACCTAAGCATAAGTTTAATGACAGCTAAACGCTCATGGCACAAATATCTGTTTATCCATTAACTGAACTTACTTTGGCGGGATGTAGGGGCATCTACTCGTAGAAGGGAAGGTAAGTTCTGTGGGGAAGGCTTGCTAATGACAGTTTATGTTAATGGACATCTAATCAGATATGTACAACAGTATTATATAGTCAAAACTGCATAATTAACTAGACATTTACCCCCCCAAAACCTTAAAAGCATACCAAAAACGGGAGACATGAGACGTGCAGCACAGTCTCCGCTGCTCTCCTCTCTGTTGTCTTTTGACCGCACGATTGGGTGCATGGCAGGGAGGCAGGGGCCAGCAGAAGGCAGGAGACACCAAGCAGCAGGGCAGAAGGCTTGCAATTAATGCATGCAAGTAGTAGCCACAGATCCGGGGGACAACTAACTTTGCCAACGACATTGTCCTGGAGATGGCCGTGGGGCCACAGACGACCAAACTCTCTCCCTCTCTCTCTCCCTCTCTCTCGAAAAGTTGGACAAACGACATTTTTAATATTTGATGCGGTTTTGCTGTATGCGGTTGTGCCATCCACCGGGTTATCTATATGCACGGGGCTGTGGTGGACCATCCTCATCGTGTTGTGGTGCAACCTCTTTTATACCCATTAAGGCAGCACTTTTGGCCGCTAAAACGGTTTTATTTTACTTAGTTCCGTCTCCTCTTAGAATATAAATCGAAATCCAAATCTAATCAGTAATAAAATCAGCGATGGATCTGCAAACGCTTGAGGCTTCCTGTTTTGGTTTCCTGTTGGGGCTTCTAACTTTTTGTTCCCCCTCTCCACCCTACCGTTCGCTCTTCATTTGTTCGCGTCTCTTCTACTTTTATCTCTCTTGTTCTAACGGTGGGTGTAAAAAAGTTTAATTACATCCATCACTCAAGCAGTGTGCACGGCTAACGTGTGAATCGCCAAGCAGTATATGTGCATATATGTGTACATATGTATGTATGTATGTTCATGTAGCGTACTGGCTCGCCAAGCAGTGCATCGTTGTCAAGCAGTCAGTCAAGCAGTCAATTGCAGGTGGGGGTACAAAAAACCCGCTGCATACTCTCCGGCGGCTGTGTGCATTGGCCTGTGTACATCACACACACTCACCCCCACACACACATGTAGCTGTTGCTCTTTTTTTACATTGCCACCTTCCCTGCCCCTCTGTTAAATCGTGTGCTGGTTTTTTATTTATTTTTAGTTTATCCAATGGTCACGTGCCCAAAGGGTTTCGCACAGCAGACAGAACATCGAATAAAAAACTTGCCGTTAATAGAGTAGTCCATCAAATGATTGACTGCCGGAGCCAGAAAAATATTTACACATTTTTTCCAGCTTAATTTTGGAATATTCGACATGTAACTGGATTTTCTCCACTTTTCTGCCTTCTCTTTATTGAATTTTGCCGTCAAACTGGCAAAAAAATTGCAATCTTTTTTCCTGTCTCTATGTTTTTTATTTTTTCGTACACCTGAGGCTGGGTAGGGCTGGTGGGTGGTGGGCTGGTGGAGGGGCACTGTGGTGTTGCATGTGCAAAATTAATTGCAGTTTGCCTTGCTCATTTCGTTTGTTTGCAACACTCTGCTTCCGCTCCACTTACGGCTGGAGTTGCTGCTGCTGGCTGCTGCTGGCTGCTGTTGCTGCTGCTGCTCCTTCTGCTTCTGACGCTTTGGATTTAGGTTAGTCGTTCACCTTAAATCAGTTAATGTTAATCAGCATTCCGCGGCGTTGATTCAGCAGCAGGGTGGGGCAGGGTAGTGGTAGGGACAGGGACAGGGACAGCCAGCAGCCTGTCACCCAGTCAATTGCTTCCGCTTCCGTTTGACGCCTCTCATCCGGCGGATTGGTTTGGATGAGCATCGATCGGACCAGGAGCTGTCGTTGTCGTTGTCGATGTCGATGTCGATGTCCCTGTCCCTGCCATGGTCGGATGGCCATGGGCAGGCGGGGTGGAGGGCTTTTCATTGTTGTCGCTTGGCTGAGTACATGCGATTGGGTCACCCGAGGTGGCTCTGCCTAGCCAACCGTCATTGTCCCTATGCCACACTGCCACTCTGCCACCCTTCGACCGGGCTGTTGGTCAATAACCTTAATTGCTCATCAATTTTCACACACAGCCACACAAACAGCAGGCAAAGGCGCTAATCAGTCAGCAGCAACAGCAGCAACAATCTGTCCCTGCGGTTTATGTGTGTCACTATGCTAGACATCCCAAACCCCAACCCAAACCCGAACCCCAGTGAAGGGAGTCCTTTCCATTGGCTTTGGTTTTCGTGCATTTAATCAATATTTGGACAGCAGCCACAGCAGCAAAACCAGCAGCAGCCACAGCGCCACCAACTGACAAAGTGTCGAAAAGAGTTTAAGCCAGACAGAAAACCGGAAAGGATATCTCTATCTAGGAGTATATAGTCTCGAGCACAGAGAACACCACCAAAGCCGTTGGATACACTCATAGATTTGAGTTACGTGATATAGATGTAGCAGAGAATTTCTGCACTAATTACTGTCTCCAAATTAAGGTTTATTTAAGCCCCAAATGTTTGATCATTTTCTTTCATTATACCCAAGAAATGTATCTGGATGTAGTGCTTAAATTGCTCTTAAAAAATGTCTAAAGTCTAATTTAAGCTCGCATTGAAAGATCTTTAATTCCCTGATCGCTTGCTCAAAACAAAGCAAAACACAAAAAGAGCCTAAAAATGTTTATTGAAGTTCTTCGTCCATGGGAATCTGCCGCTGGCCCACGCAGGCCTTCATTTTGCTTTGGGTACAAAATGAAAAACTCTTTTTGTTTGAGCAGCAAATATTGAAGTGCAATTGCAAGTGCAACAGCAGCAGTAGCAACAACAGCAGCAGCAGCGTGTGCCAAAGGCTGGGGCCAGGCACCCCAAAAAATGTCAAAAAGTGACCGCAAGCAAGGGGCAAAGCCAGGAATTTGGACAGTCTGCGGAAGAGAGGCGAGGGAGAAGGATGCTGCTCGTTTGTACCTAGCGAGGGGAGAGGGAAGCTGGAGTGGCAGCAGCAGCAGCAGCACGAAATTAGCTTGCAACACAGCCACACACATGTTGCACTCGCACATCCACATCCACTTCAATAGATGGACAATGTACATGAAAGCAAATACAGTGGCCCAAGATGGACTCCCCCACTCGCTACGAGTATACCTTCGGCACTGTTCCCCTCCACGGTCACATAACTGCAAGGAATGATCCGAGAGGGCACTAACAACATGGTAGGGACTGTATGTCAAGCAAACATTTGACATTTTTACAGGAAGAAAAAACGAGCGAACAAACGAAGAAAAGAAAGAAAATGCAACACTAAACTGCCAAAAGGCACAAGGCAAACAGAGTCCCCGCCGCTACGTCTCCCTGTGTAAAACAAAACGCAGCATTAAATATATAGTAAATATATATATATATATATATGTATGAATAGTATATGGGTGTATGTATATAAAGAAAACGAGCAAAAGTGTTGCCAACATTTTGCAAGCAGCGAATTTAGAAGGGAAACTTTCTCAAAAGTTGTAAACTCTGCTGCCACTGCTGCTGGCTGCTCTGCATTTAAATGCTTCAAAACTCCAAAAAGGAGGCACAGAGAAACGGCAACGAGCGTGAGGCCTGGGAAATGTATCAAAATTCAATAGAAATGTAATACTTATCTAATTAATTATTCAGTTCTAGCCCCTGCCAAGGGGTAAAACATCAAAGTAACGAAAAAAGGCAACAGAGATCCTGTTTCTTTTTTGCAACCAAGTATTTTGCACTGAAAGCACTTGCAACATTTGTGTTGTGTTGTGAGGGAATATAATCCATGGAAAATCTATCTATAAGTCAACAAACCAGTAGAATGATTCATAAATGCTAGTGAAAGCATAAGGAGCTGCTTGGACTGCTTGACAACTTGTGCACTGCGCGGCGAACCAGTGCACTGCATGCACTGCTTGGCGCTGCTTGGGTGCATTTACGAGCTGCAGCTGAAGCTGAACAGAGGCCCATGCACAAAGATACTCAGAGTATTATGCGTGGCAATTTGAGCATAATCCCTAGACCCAATCCCCAAAACTAATTTGTACGGCGCCTGCTCAATATTTTATGCTGCAAGTAGCTTTCCATTTGGTTTTCTAGCCTTAATTAGTGTCCTCTTAATCCATCAATGGGCTACTACATCAATGCCCAACTATTTTCATTTGTCACTAATGGCCATGAAGCTGCCGCCAGGAAGTTGCACAGATTTTCGATTAGTTGCCCAGCGCATTCCTTTGTGCTAGTCTGCGGCTTTTGTCTCACAAACGTTGCACTCTGCATGCGGCATGCGGCATGCAGCAACAATCACCAATGCCCGATTTTGATGAAATTTGTCGCCCATAGAACCGAAAATGTGTGTGTGTACTCAATGTGGAGTAGGGGCAGAGTTGAGGTGTCTCGATGATGCCACTATAATCTTTCGCTTTTAGCTTTCGAGCATAGAGAAGAGAGCCCAGAACACAGAACACAGAGCCCAGAGCCTGAGCCGTGGCCATAGTCTGAGCCACTCAGCAATTCCACACTTTCACTTCATTCTCGTGCTCTCAGGGCTCTTCTCTGCTATGCTATGCTTTCCGGCAGTAGTGCACTTAACAAGGCGCTTCGGTGAGGAGGAGGCCATGACTGGTGGATGATGTTGTGGTGTGGCCCAGCACAGGTATTGTACCCTTTTAATGTGGCACAATCATGGCACCGGGAGTCGGAGCTGGAGTTGGACTTGCCTCAATCACGTGTGGGAATTCAATTAAATAAACGAGAGCTTGCAAGAGCAGGGAGGCAGTGGAGTGCCGGGAGCAGTGGCGGGAGAGCAGCGCCCTGGTCAGGGCAATAAATGTGCACACGAATAGATACGGCTACGGCTATGGCTACGGATACGGATAGGTAGATGGATAGATCCCCCAGCGGCCGGAAGTGACTTTTGGCCAACAGCCGGAAGCTGCTAACGTCTGCTGCTGCCACTTCTCGTGTTGCTCCACGTGCTGCCTCTCGTGCTTCTCCTCCTCCTGCTGGTTGAATGCTCTTTTGCATAGATGATGGGGCAACATTTTGCTGGCCAATTCTTGGGGATCCCCAAGCCCAAACAAAACTCTACCACGAGGGCATCCAAGTTTCGCCCTGCCACTGCCACTGCTGCTGCTGCTGCTGCTGCTGCTGCTGCCTTGATATCTGTGTGCCTGCCCTCTGAGCTGCGTGCCACAGCGATGCTGCAGCCAAAACGATGTATGCTCGTGGGGCCTCGTGAAGCGAGCTTGCCACAGCCGAATGCGTGTCCGTGTCTGTGTCCTGCTGCCTGGCTTGTTAGTCGCTTGAAAGTTCTTCAGAGCAACAGACGTGCCCCGGAAGCAGCAGCAGCAGCAGCAGTAAAATAAAGCGGAAGCAGCCTCTTCTCTGTGTCCATCGAGAGTCCATTCTGTGTGTGTGTGTGTGTGTGTGCTTTGATTAGCTTGTTTTGGCGCGTGAATTTTTGTTTTGGTTTTTTGTTTAAGTGAGTGTCGAGTGGCAGCATCATGAGGGACTATCCATCGGTGCCCAGTGTATTCCGCGTGGCCTCCACGCACAGCATCAACAGCGAGAGTCCCTACAACAATGTGCAGCCGATAATGCATCCAACGAAGATAAGCAGCAGCATTTGCCACAGCATTGAGCAGCAGCAGCATCAGCAGCCCCATCAATTGACCACCAGTGCATCCATAGAGCACAGTTATCCGTCACAGCAGCAGCAGCAACAGGAGCAACAGGAGCACTCACCCTATGCCACATTGCCGCGTGGCCAGAGATTTGCCATGCCACCACATCCGTATCCACAGAGACAGCAGCAGCAGCAGCAGCAGCAGCAGCAGAATACTGGCGTGATCAATACCATTTCGGGCAGCATTCCCGCCACTGGCTTTGGCAGCGATCTGCAGCTCAACAATTTGGCAGGCAAACGACGCCAGTCGCAGCAGTCGCGACAAGCAGTGGGCCACTACCAGCAGCAAGCAGTGCCGCTGCCGCTGCCAACCATGGAACAGCAGCAGCGCCAGCGCCATCAACAGCAGCCACGTGGACAGCCAGCCGATGGACAACATCAGCAGCAGCAGCAGCAGCAGACACATGGATTCAGCAGTCTGAGCAGCCTGGCCAGTGGCAGTTACCTGTGGCTCCTTACACCTGTTGCCGCCAGGTAAGTCACAGCCTCTGGATAGGTTTTATGTACAATTCTTTAATAAATTCAAGGGGTGCTCCTTTGAGCACACGCCCATTGTGTGTTTTGCTCTTTTGTAGCTGCCTTTCACCTTGTCCTTGTGCATGCTGCAAAATTCCAGAAATTCCTTTGAAAAATCTTATAAAAACCAAAGCCTTTAATATACAAAGAGAAGCAGTAGAAGAAGCAGTAGAGAAAGCAGTAGCACCTTAAGACACACACACACACACACACACACACTCACTGGGGCTACCATTTCTGTTTTGTGTTTAAAGAAAGTTGAAGAAATGTCGACAGGCGACAGGCACACAGCAGCCCAGCAGCAACATGCTCCTGCCCGACGACGACGACGACGACGACGACACATAATTGTGTTAGCAGCACAAATCACTGCAAAGTGAGGCTTAATTTGTTCGCAAACTATTTCGCATTTCGCACCACAACAGCACCAGCCACCCAAGCCACCCAGGCCACAGCCAATAAGCTCCAAGTTTCAGTCCCAAAGTAAAGAAAAAAGCAAAACAATTTTATTGAATTTCTCTGCATAGATTTATGAGCTGTGCGGGTAAATATTTCTTGTATATCAATGCAAATGTTTATTTTTTAAGAATACAAATACCCGTGCTTAGAGCAGCAAAAACGTTTTATAATTTCTTATTTATGTGTTTTATTTGATGGCATTTCGCACTTTTTTCGCAGCGCAAATATACAAAATAATTCATTGAATGGTTGAAAACAGATTTGAATGGAATTGTATGAGCTTTCATAGGAGTTTTGAATGCATTTCAATTCAATGGCTTTAGCTGAAGATTTAACGCACCAAAGTTGAAGTTTTCTCTCTTTTTTAAAAATTTTTAGCAATGAACCCCTCAGCCACGAATCATTTAGCCATTCAAACTAATTTTTCTTTTATTTTTACAAGTGTAGAGTCTGATTCTAAGAGGCTTATGGCATTATATTGATGGTACTTGGAGTCCTAGCAGCTAGACCCTCGACTCTAGCATACCCATTTTAAATAGCCTATTTGTTTGCATCATGCCAAGTAAATGCAATTGGTTTCATTTTGTTGCACAGCTTAATTGGTATTAGCATTAATGCCGCCTACAATTAATGCCAACAAAGGATTTGGCATCGAGTCTCGTGCATTTGAACATTTAAATTCGATTCCTGAATCCAATTAGACACATTTTAAAGGTATTCCCAAATACCTATCCATTTCGCATGCCATGTGCTTGGCTTTTTTGTTCGCACATATTTTACCAACACGCCAGCAATTGAGTTTGTGCGACATTTATTTGCATATCCCGGGCAGAACACAGGCCAACCACCACACGGCATTTCGTTCTACTTTTTGAGGTATTTTTAATCAGGCTAAAATGTTGGCAAGGAAAAGGGGAGGCCATCAGTAAGGGGGAATGCATGTACGTATGAATCTAATGTACTTTTCGTTTGTACCTTCAGCATATCCGTTGCCATTGTGATTGCCGCTTTGGCCGGGCCCCAGTGGCTCTTCACCGAGGAGAAGCTGCCGAATGTCAACTACAATGGAACGGCCAATTTCAATGCCCTGGACGATGGCGCCTACATCACCAAGTACACAAAGTCCAGTCTCTGGATACTGTGCACAACGTTGCCAGGTAAGCCTCTCCGCCAAAATTGAGATGAATGTGACACAGACGCACGGCCGGGTGTGAATGATGATGCGTCTGTATCGTGTGGCCTTAATGAGAACTACGGACTGGCCACAGGCCACAGACCACAGCCCACAGTCAATCCATTAATTAGCAGTGGATTTTAATTGATTTTATTCATAATTTACTCGCTGAAAGATACAACAAAACGAAGGAGCGAAGATCAGTCAGGGCGTAGAGGCTCAAGCTTCAGAGGAGCTGCGCTTCTGGTTGGGCAGCATTCCGCCCATGCACTGGATCTGCTGAAGGACAACTGTGCGCATGCCCTGCACATAGTCGCGCGCGATGAGCAGGCTGCTCGAGGCGTAGCCACAGCGCAGCACATAGTCAGCCACATGGTCGGCCATGCACATCAAATGGATGCCCGACTGGTGTTGCTCGTCGTGCGCCTGCTGCAGGCAGCGACCCACAACCAGGCTGAACCCGGTGAGGGCCAGCGGCACGCACAGACACTGTTGCAGGGCGCCGGCCAGCTGCTTGTGGCTGTTGTCCATCGAATCGTAGTAATACAATCTGCGCTCCGGCCGGGAGATCAGCAGCAGGGACCAGTGCTCGTGGTCCAGGTTAAAGGAGCCTGGCGCACTGCACAGCGGCAGCAGGATGAACCTTGTTTCGTGCAGGCCGCGCTGGCACAGTTCGCGCTTCAGGGCACGCTGGCTCTGCCGGCGCAGGCTCTGCACCAGCGACGGCTGCATGAAGTACACCTGCGACTGCCGCTTGTAGCGTCTGTGCTGCAGATACGCAAAGTAGAAGGCGACCAGCCGCTCGTTCATGCCGCAGCTACGCTCCTGCAGCAACTTCACGTCCGCATGCAGCAGCGAGATGTCCTGAAAGCGCAGCGTCACCAAGCGATCCTTTCCGCTCTTTGCCAGCCCATCGCCGGCACCAACTTCTGAGCTTCTTGCAGCAGCCACCGGTGTATGCTGTCCCTTGACTTTGCTGGCCAAAGTGATGCCCATTGTCGAAGGCTGTGTCTTCATCAGCTCCTTGCTCGTGGAGGAACCCATCTGCTGTGGCTGCTTCTTGGCCGTTGCTGCTGCTGTTGTTTGACGCTTCGCAGTGCTACGCATTCTCTGCTTGTCTTTCAGTTTCAGAGTTATCTGGGCTTCTGGGATTTGTAGCTCTTGAGTGTAAAATCGAACTTCTGGGATTACTTTTTCCCAATGTTTCTCCTGTCCACTTGAATTCGAATTTGTAGTGTGCCTTGCACCGATTTTTCAATCATTGCACAATGATCTTCTATGTGTGCGTAAATATTCCTGTGGAGCAGAATCTATTTGTTATTAATTGAAGGATCCATGTATCTAATGCTCATGCAAATCGTGCAGCCAGTAGAGGCCTCTTTTCAGATACTTCTGCCTGCTCCCATCTTCCCTCGCATAATTCGGATATTTCGCTGTTTTCTTTTTGTTCATTTCTGGTTTCTACTTTCTCGTTTACTTTCCTTCTTCTCGCATTTAATTTCGAGCTGCAGCAGTGCGTAAATATTTATAAAATATTAAACCCAAGACGGTGATCAATGATAACCGCGCCTTAGTACCCTTTGAAGCTTTATTTAATTTCAAGTTGGACTCTACAATCTTCGCTTTTTATTGCTGCCAAAACTGCAATTAATTTCAAGCTGCACATATGTACATATATTTAATTTCACTAAAAAATAAACCAAAATATGGTTAGAAAAATAAACAAAACTAAACAATGGCATTTGTTGTCTTACTTGTTTCTTTTTGCAGGCCTCGATGTGGACTCGTATAATTGCATTAAAATTGATTATTTCCCCAACGAGGGCTACCAGCCGGATCCGCATGACTCGACGCCAGCGATACCCTGTAAGTGGATGTTAAGCCTGTGTGCGACTGCACTTCATTACGGTTGCTAATCAACTGGCAAACTGGCAACTGGCAAACTGGCAACTGGCATGGCTTAAAGGCTTCTCTTCTCTGCTGTCCTGTTTGACTGGTCTCTTAATGGTCTCTTACCTGCCGCATTTATTGTACTGTGTGCTGCGTACTCGTGTTTTTAGTTGGCCTCCTGCTACTCCTTCTCCCGTCTAGGCCAAATTGGAATTGATTTATTGCTTGTGGCCAACGCATTTTGCAGAGGGAGCGGCAGGGCGGGAGCGGGAGCGGGAAGTACCTTTAGTTGGTTGAATTTTAATTAAAGACTTTTGGCCTCTGTGCTGTCGAAAGTTTTGTCCATATGATTTGTGGTGTCCCCACGGACACGAAGACTGCCACAGATTGTGTGTGTGTGTGTGTGTGTGTGTGTGTGTGTGTTGCACGGAGGGTTGAAAGGGTACGCTGCACATTTTGCAATTTTCCATTTAATAAACGAATAAGAAAGAAATCAATTGCCCTTCCCTTGCTGCTTCATTTGACAAATAAAGTTTGGAAATTTCAAAAAGGATATTCGCGTGTTGTTGGTCCCGTGCGTGTGTCCTTTGTGACAATTCCAATTTGCAATGAGAGACAGAGACAGAGACAGACAGGGGCCGAATGGAATTTCATTAATTTTCGCACAATTGGCCAGGAGCCAATATCCCCAACCAGAGATTTGAAATATTTTTCATTAATTTTGTACGAAGGCAGTCCATTGTCCTGCTAGAATCCTCCCTTCCCCCCGCACCCCCTCGCTCCTGACACACACAAAACATGGGCAATTCCTCAAAACTAATTTTAAACTCGCCGCGGGTGACAATTTCAACAAAAAGAAATAAAATAAAAAACTATTAGACAGCTCCGAGGAGGGACTGGGGGATGGCGGCGCCTCAACGGGGTACGCAGGTGTGCTGATATTTTAGTGCCTTGCGGCAGCATTCACACAATGAATGATGGCGGGGAGCGGGACCAGTTGCCAGGACAGGCTTTCACACCTACAAAAATGAAAAGCAAATTACAAAATTCATTTGAGAGTCAAGAATAAAGGAACTTAGACACGGACATGCTCCGCAGGGGAATCCTTCATGGTTCCATTTATACCTGACATTTATTTGCTCTTCTCTTTGTTTGTTGCAGACACGGTGACCAAGTCATGCCCCATCTTTCTGGCTGCTGGCGTCTTTCTGGTCATCAGCTTCATTGTGTTCCTCATACCCACATGCTCGCACCAGAATAATCTCTTCTACTTCAGTGCCGGCATCCTCTTCATTGTCAGCGGTATGTCCCCGCTCGCTCTCGTTTTCTGTGTGATCTCTGGGAGTGTGATCTCTGTGCTGTTCCACTTGCAGGTTTGGTCATGCTCATCGGACTGATTGCGTACATATCCATACTGAAGGCGGAGATTGGATCGAAGCTGCGGCCACGCTCCACCCTGCAGCCGGCCCTGTTTAAGGTCACCTACGGCCAGAGCTTCTTTCTGTTTGTTTTTGGCTTCATCGTCACGGAGTTTGTGGGTGTCCTGAACATCTTTCTGTTCATCAATCTGCAGGAGATCAGCTACTATGGTGTGGGTATTTGCTGGGCATTCAATTCATACCTTCCCCAATGGGATTCACTGCGTGCCTCCTCTTCCCTGCAGCGCCTGCCCTGCTTCAGTGTGGCAAATATCAATGCCAAAATCAAGGAGGGACAGCAACAGCAGCAGCAGCAGCAGCTACAGCATCCACTGAGTCACTCCTACAAGCGATACAAGCAGCCCGGAGTCCAGCAGCAGACAGGCAGTCAGGATACACTGAACCAAGTCCATCTTCCAGCCAATCATCAGCAGCAGTCGCAGTCGCAGCCGCATGAATCGTATCAGCCGCAGGTGCTAAGAGCACTCAGGGCCAACACCGCTGTGGGCAGACAGCATCAGGTGCACGATGCCGCACGCAATCCCGGCCAGACGCAGACCCTGCCAGGGGGCTATGCCTGCCGCAAGCATCCGAATGTGGCCTCCAATCTGAATCTCTATTTTCACAACGATCTGGAGCGTCGGTGAGTATGCAGAGTCATCTCTCCACTCTGATCCTTGTGATCCCTTTTTGGCAGCTTTTACTTTGAGAAGCCGGCGGTGTCCAAGTGCAATCTCCATTCGCGCAGCTTTGCCAAATCGTTGAACGAGCTGTCCGGGCCGACGGTTGGGCCTGTGGCGCCGCTAACGCTGCCGGCTCCTGCTCTGTTCGCCGATCTGCCGCAGGAGTTTCCGCTCACTCGCTCCGTGTCCACCACCACGGACATTTACAGCACGCCGCCGACAGGAGCGGCTGCTGCTGCTGTAGCACCCCACACGGGCCAGCTGAAGCGCAAGCAGCACCGCAACATGGCCACCAATACGCACAACATGCAGCCGCAGGATCAGTCCCAGTCGCAGTCGCAGGATCAGTCCCGTCTATGCGGCCTCAAGCGCGGCCTGCGCAAGACCAAGGACGAGCTCTTCCAGGAGTTCTGTCGCCGGGCTGGCGTCCTGGGGCGTGCCAAGCCGAAGAATATCTACTACATCAGTGGCGGCGAGGAGGAGGAGGAGCAGCTGCAGCAGCGCATCGATCCGGAGACGACTGTGCGGCAGGATGACGACGATGCGGATGGCGATGATCACGGCTTCCGGCAGTTCCGCTGTGGCGGCATGGACGAGGACCAGCTCTACGTTGTCGGAGGTGAGAGCATTTGATCCATTGCCAGTCGATCCATGGGCTAATTCCCAACCAATCCTCAACAGATCACGCCCAGCTGGTGGGCCCACGACGCGCCTCGATGTGCCCCCTGGAGGCTCCTCTGGGCCATCCGCTGCGCAAACTCAATTCGAATCTCTCGCTGCACAACGAGACGGCCTGGCCGGGCGCCGCCTTCGCCTCGGGGCAGCTGAGACTGATGCCCCCCGAGCAGGCGCAGAGTCGCACCCTGCCACGTTGCTTCATGCGACAGTCGTCGGCCGCGGCGGCGGCGGCTGCCGGCAGCCAGGACAGTCTCGGCTCGCTGCAGAGCGGCATCAGCTTCAATGCAGGCGCCAGTCAGCAGCGATTCAATCACCTGATGCTGCAGCATCAGCAGCAGTTGCAGCAGCAGAATCGCTACCTCTCCACCCTGACGCTGCCCAGGCCAGCGGAGGAGCAGCAGCAGCAGCAGCAGCAGCTGCCACCCAAGACTCAGGTGGTTCAATGGCCAGCGGCCATACCATCGTCGCCCTCGAACTACGGCCATGGGGGATACCAGCAGCATCCACAGCCGCTGTATCCAGCGACGAGTGTGGCAGTGAATGCGGCTCCAGGTGCCGCTCCAGGTGCTGCTCATCCACCGAAATTCCAGCGTGGCTATGCCTTTGACGATGCCCAGAGGCGGGCCAGTTTCGCGGTCAGCGATGCCGCCTTCGATTTGGACGAGATCGAGCGAGAGCGTCGACGCTCCCATGCGAGTCTCTTTGGCCAGAATCTCGATCCCTACGATCTGATCAATGGCACAGCGGTCTAGACATCAGCACTGAAGACTCCAAGCGCCTCCACACTGTAGACTTCCCATCCCATCAAGCTGTCTGCCATCTAACTACAAAATAAAATCCCCTTCAAGACTTTTGGCTTGGAAATGAGTGGCACATTTATCTACTCTACCAAGGAAGGGCACCATCTGTATGTGTGGTCTCATAGGTTCAGTCGTTTCCAGAAGTTGCGGCTGTGCAGGATCTCCGGACTGGATGGCAGTGGCTGGTTCGCTGTCGTGTTGTCAAACAGATGATCCAGCACCCGTCCCTCGTAGCTGCTGCTGTCCACGGAGCTCTTGCTGCTGCCATGGGAGGAGCTCACGTTGAAACCATCCTCGATGGTTGCAGGGAAGTACTGTTGCTGCTGTTGCTGTTTCTTCTGTTGCGTTGTGGGTGCCGTGTGTGGGCGGCTTTTACCACCGCCTGCTGCTCTAGTCGTCCCACCAGGCGAGGGTGCACTGACGGGCCTTGTGGCATCGGTTGTGGCTCTGGGCAGTGGCAGTGGCACTCTATGCTCTGGTGCTAGTATTCCAGCGCCTGCAAATAGCTCCTGCATCTTGGCCATGGATCGCTGCAGCCGTACGCTCGGCGACGTTGCTGCATCCTTATCCGCTGACTGTCTGCTGGCGGCAGCCTTTGGCTGGAACATCTCGCTGGCAGCGCTGTTCCGGCTGCTCCTGCCGCTGGTGAGGGTGCTGCTGGTGCTGTAGTCCAGCAGCTGCAAGTTTGGACGTGCAGACTGCTCTTCGTTCAACTTCATTGCGTGCATGGCCCGACGCATGAGCACTTCCAGCTCATCGCTGCTGCTGCTGTTCGAGTCGGACGTGATCTCCGGCAGTAGGTGGTCGTGCGTGGTGCTCTGCGAGTGCTCTGTCCGCATGCGGTAGAGAATTTGCTGCGTTTGCTCCTGCACCTGCGCCAACTCACGGCTTATACCTTTCGTTGCCTCCTTTGCGGGCTGACAGTGCTCCCCCAGCAGCTTCTTTCTGGCCACATTTAATGTATTAATGAACTGATAGCTGGCTGGCTCTGGCTCTGGCTCCACCTCGTTCTCATTCTCATTCTTTGTCAGCGTTTGCTGTTGCTGCTCATTGAGCTCCTCTATTTCGAACAGAGTCGACGCATCCTCAAACTTCCGTCTCGAGCATTTTTTCTTCTTTTTGGATACACTGGGCGGCGGCGGCAGCTGCTGCTCCGGCAACGTTTGTCGTGAGCGCTCCAGATAGTCGAGAAAATTCTGCTCGAGCCGCTCACTCTCCTCCTCCAGCTGCTCCATGCGACTCTTGGCACTGGCCAAAGCATTCTCAAAGCTCGCAACAGCTGCTGCTGGTGCTGCCTGAGACGTGGATGAAGATGAAGCTGCTTGAGGTGAAGCTCGTTCTGGCGGCACTCGATAAGACGAAGCTGCCTGGGATGAAGCTTGGTAAGACGACTCACGATGAGGTGATGCTGGATAGGACGATGCTGGCACTCTACGCAATGAGGCTCGACGCGACGAAGCTGGCTGAGACGAGGCTGCCTGAGTCGAAGTATTAGGCGATGCTGGATATGGCGAAGTTGTTTGCTCAGGCGGCGAGGACATGGCGCGCGGCGTATTGGTAGCCACAGTATGCACGTTGGGCCTGTGCGAGGCTGGCACCACAACAATTGTCGGCGCCGCTGGCACCATCTGCTGCTGTTGGGCAGAGCGCGGTGTCTCCAAGGGAGATGCAGCAGCAGCAGCAGCAGCAGCCACTGCTGTTGACTTAGAACGACTTGAGGTAGGAGGTGTGGACGCTGCCGAGGTGCAGATGGGAATGTCTGTTCCATTGTTATCGTTGAACACGGGCACAAAGCGCACCGCCTTCTCGGCAGCCAACTCCGTTGCCTTCATCTGTTCGGTTAGCAGCTGCTGATGGGCCTCGTAGTGCTCCAGCAGATTGAAGATCTTGTGCACCAAATCCCGTGCCTCGACAGACGTATCCGAGTCCATGTGGCGGCAAAGTGTCTAAGAAAGTAAGTGGAAAATTATGAAAATGGAAACAGATGTCGGACATTTACTCACCCGCCAGGAGCTCTGTCGTTGGCTCAGCTGCATCATCTCGGCCTGATGTTTCATTTTCACTTGGTAGAGATCCTCCAGTTGCTGCTTCTGCAGATCGTTGGCCTTCTTCAGCGACATCTCGACGCGCTTCAGGAAGACCTTGCCACTGGCACTGCGCAGCATCTCCTCGATCCAATCTTCGTAGGTCCTTTTGCATGGCGTCGCCTTCGTTTGGGTGCCCCTTGCCACTTGGTCCTTCTCCTGATCCGCCTTCAACGTTTGGGTTGCAGTGTCCACAGCCTCTTGGCTCTTGATTGTTTGGGTTGCAGCCACAGCCACTTGGCCTGAGGTTCCCGTCTGCGGCATCTTCTTTGTTTGTGTGGCAGCCACAGCCACAGGCACTTGGCCCATTATCGTTTGTGTTGCCACTTCCCACTGCTGCTCTTTTGGAGCCGCCTCCACTGGGATTTCCATGGGAGCCTCCACTTGGAGCTCCTCCTCTGGCACCAGCAGCTGAACCATCTTTTTCTTGGTCTGCGTGGAGACATTTTTGCTGCGAATTGCCTTGGCCTGGACAGCCACATCCCGGGTTGGTATGGTTTGGGTGGGCCGCTCCTCAGGCTGCTGCTCCAACTGCTCCTTCAGGGGTAACTTCGCGGCCTCCTGAGCGGCCAAGAAGTGGCCGTGGCCAAACCCCTCGTGGTAGCCGAGCTTGAAGCCGGCGTTCCTGCCCACCGCATGCTCCTGCTCCATCGCCATGTTGACCATGTTGACCAGCAGGCTGACATTGACGCACAGCTCCGATACCAGCTGGTCCATCTGCTCGAAGCTGGCGAACAGGTTGTTCGGCTGTGGCTGCTTCTCGCTGCGCAGCATCCGCTCCACGCTCTGGCGAATGGTGGCCATGTAACCGATTTGCTGCGCAAAGAGTTGCGGCAGCGGCGGCATATTCACATGCATCACTGGCTCCTTGATCTGTTCAGCAGCTGCGGCGACCATTAGGTTGTCCGCCTCCTGCTGGGCCGTCAACTGGTTGCGTGGATGAAGGTCTGGCAGCAGTAGGGCAGTCTCTCCTGGCTCCAGCTTGTGCCCGTCCTCGATCAGGCGATCTCGCTCCTCCAGCTCGAGCAGCAGCAAGTCCTCGAGATCCTCCTCGCTGACGACATCCACGGGCGGGGCACATGCAGTCGAGAGCGGGATCATGTGCCGCATCACCTCTCTCAGCCGCTGCTCCATGGAGTGAATGCTTTCGCAGAGGCGCGGGCCAATCAACACGGAACGGGCCTCCTCCGCGAGTTCCATTTCCTCCGTTGGTGGCCCTTTGGTCTTCAACTGCTGCTGCTTCTGCTGCTTGGCATCCATCAGGACACGCAGCAAAGCTCGGAGCAGGCTCTGGTCATGCTCCTGGTAGTAGCTGCGCTGCACCGCTACACTGAGCGTCTCCGTGGTGTCGCCCCATCCAGCGAGCACAGCGCCCAGCACGTCCTGCACATCGTTCTGGCTAAAGCGGAACTCGCTGTGCGCCGCCCCCAGGCCGTGATCGCCCCTCCGTTGTGGATTTTCGTTGCAGAACACCGAGAGGGCCAGCTGATAGTTCTCCGCGTGCAGAAATTCCGCCACCAGGCTATGCAGTGCCAAGGCCAGCTGGGAGTCTGCTGGCCGTGGCTGCGGCTGCGTCTGATGACCTGCAGAATACGGACAAGAATTAGCTGACAGAATCAGGCTTGTGCGGCACTTACCCAGCGACTGCTCCTGCTCCTGCTGCTGCTGCTGCTGCTCCTTCATTATTCTGCGCATGTCCGCCTCGCAGATCCTGCTATCATCTAATAACAACTCCTCGCTCCAAAGCGGATCCTTCTCCGTCTGCTGCTCTCTCGGCGGGGTTTCTCCACGCTCTTTCACTGCCTTCAATGGCTTTTCTTTGGCCTTTGGCTTGCTCTTGGTTGCCGCGGGTTTTGTTTTGCTTGCTGGCTTCTCCGGCACCAGCACCGGCGCTCGCTCGCTCTTCGTGCCCCTGGGGGTGGGGTCCACCATTGGCCAGCGTTGGCTGTTGCGCGCCGATAGCTGCTGCAGTTGGTGGTGCTGCTGCTGGCGCGACCTCAGTGCCGCCGCCGTGGCAGCTCGAGTGCGTTTCACCTCCTCCTGCCGCTCGCGGACGTGGGCCTCGTGTCGCCTTTCGCGCTCGCAGGTCTCCTGGCTTTCATCCTCGCTGCGGCTGCGCCGTTTGGCCCGGTACGAGGCCGTTGTCGATGTCATGGCGGACGCTGCTTGGACGCTGTTTGGCACATGGCGGGTCTTCATTCTTCTGCCCCACGCAATCCTCCCGCAGGATCCGCTGAGTATTGGAGTATTTTCTGGTCTGAGACTCGAATGTGTGGTGGTGCCTGTGGGCAAACTGTTTTCGAAATGAGTTTACCGTGTGACAGAACGAAAATTGTGACAAGCAGTGCGTCAGGTAGGACAGGGACGTTTCGGCGCGGGACTCACCCTTGTTTCTCGTAGGGAATGTGGCAGGTGGTGCCAGGTGGTGGCAGGATCGCCGTGTGCAGTCAGCCGGCAAGTCCTGCTGCACGAGTTCACGAGACAGAGAAACAGCACAACTGAACATGAAAATAAAACCATATCTGATGCACTGCTGTACGAAATAAGCTGTATGTCTGTATAGAATGTATCGCTGAGCGCAGCAATTGCATTAAAGCAAGCACAACAAGCTGACAAAAGCCAAAGCAAAGAACTACGGAACAATAAGCACCAAAATCCACATTGATTCTCACAGTTACCGAAACGAAAAAACCTTTTTAAAATGCAATAAACACGCACACAAAATATGTTGACAAAATACGCGGAACAGAAGTTGAAGTTCAAATAAATGGCAATGGCTATGTATCGATATTGAGCGCGATATTAGGTATCGATAGCTTTCATTGTCGAATAATTAAAATAATTGTGGAATTTCTGAAAACCGCTTTGGAAATTCTGTCAATATGTAAATTTATATATATATAAGCCTGAATAATACTAAAACAATAGAATAACTAGAATAACTTACTTTGAGCAATTCAATCAAACAAACAAAGAGCATTGCGCCACACTCGATAGATAGCAGACGATAGTGAATATCGCGATTCGCGAATCAGCTGTTCTTATTTTCTTTTCACTTTCCATCCAGCATTTTTTTTAGTGACAGTGCACAAAATTGATTAAGTCTATTTCGCATTAGAAATGTGTGTTTTCCATTCAAACTATCCCATTTGCACTAACAACAACAACAGCAACAACAACAACAGCCCTGTTGATGCACGTGCGTCAGAGAGGACTTCAGTTTAGTTCCATTAAGAATTAACCGTAAATTTAGGTGTATATTGTCCTGCTCTCTGCTCTGCTCTGACGTGGCTTTTGAGTGATTCCAGCGTCAGGATCATCATGTCACAAATTGAAAATGTGTTTAATCTGGTGCGGGCCCGTCTTCAGGCAGAGAAGATAAAACTGTGGGAGGAGCCGTACTACACGGAAGGTATCGGCAGCATTGAAGTTGTCATGGAGGTAAGAGTCTGAGATGAGTTTATGTATAATGTTTTCTCATTGATCTAACTCTGTGCACAGGACTTGGCCCAGCGGTATGCCCAGTTTCTTGGCATCGATGTCTCCAACTGCATGAGCGCCCTCAGCGAGCTGCAGGACCATGCCCTGCGCAAGCTGGCCGCCCGCCGGGAGTTCAGCGAGACGGGCATGGCCACGTTCAAGGTGCGTCGCATTGACAATCACAGCGGCACCACCACCATGCTGGAGATCAAGTGCGACCTGAACTCTCTGGGCTCCGAGCTGCAGGCGGCCATTGCCGCCAAGCTGCAACTGAGCAATCCCGAGCACGTCAAGTGCATCGCCTGCGGGAAGATCGTGGCTCCGAATGCCACGCTGGGAGCGCAGAACCTGAAGAACAACCAGGCTGTGATTGTGATCATTGGGGGACAGGGGGACAACCAGAATGGTGACCTCTACGAGAGACTGAACAAGATTAAGGCTGATGTGGAGGCGGTGGTCTCGTCGCAGAACCGCATGATGGAGATGGAGGATCAGGATGGAAATCCAGTGTTCCTGCCGCCCGAGGAGAACCGCTCACTGCTGATGGCCCTAGGCTTCTGTGAGAAGGCCAAGGCAGCCATGCGGCGGGAGGATTACGAGGAATGCCTGCTCCTGCTGCTCGAAGGCGACGAGAAGTTCGCCGCTTGCCAGTCGAGCTTCCTCGAGTCGGTGGACAACTTTGCGCTGCTCAATCTGGACATTGTCTGGTGCTACATGTGCCTCAAGAATGTCTCCCACCTGCCCGACGCCGAGTCGCGCCTGGCCATCTGTGAGCGCAGCTTCCGCCGCAGCTACGGTGAGAGCTTTGAGCGCCTGTACGCCCTCAAGGGGCGCGCCTGTCCGGAGCGGGCACTCTTCATGCGCCTGAAGTTGCTGCAGGGAATCGTCCTCTTCCATCAGAATCGCCGCGACGAGGCCTTCGAGAAGTTTGAGGCTGCCTCAGCGCTGCTAAAGGAGCTGAAGGTCGACGAGGACAAGCTGCTGCTGTTGATGGAGATGGGCTTCGATGTCGCCGAGGCCAGGCTCGCTCTGCGCTCCTGCTCCTCCAGCGGCGGCAACATTGACCAGGCCGTGCAGTTCATTCAAGAGCGCAAGAAGAAGCTGAGCGATGCCCGCAAGGAATCCACGCTGGAGCGCAAGGTGCATCGACGTGGCAGGGAGGATGGCACGGATGCAGATTGGGTTAACCCACGCAGCGTTTGCACCCTAGTCGAGATGGGATTCGATACAAAACTGGCCTCCCTTGCCCTGCAGCGCACCAAGAACGACGTCACGAAAGCAGTAAGTCCACCCCACACACAATCCTTAGCCTAATCCTCAAGAATTGGCTCTATAACCTATTTTTTTTCCTATTACTTACAGCTGGATATGCTGCAGAAGAACTCGGCTGAGCTGCTTGCTGCCTTGCCCGACAAAAGTGTTACACCGGCGGATGAGTCCCAGATGGCAGCCCTCCAGCAGCTGGGCTTTGACGACGTCACAATTCGCGCCGCCCTGGAGTGCACCGGTAACGACGTCGAGAAAAGCATAGAGTTTCTGCTGCAGGCCCTTCAGAGCGAGGACAAGCTGAAGGAGACACTCGAACTGGCCACAAAGCTGGCGAACGACAGCGGCGTCGACAGACCCTCCACCTCATCGCAGGCTCACAACTCGTCGATCATTGACGTTGTGCTGAGCAAGGCGCGCGATGAGCTGGAGTCACTCAAGGCCTACGAACGCTTCAATTCGGATATCAATCAGACCGATCAGGACCATCTCGATCTGCCCTTGATCCGTGAGGAGCAGCTCCTGTGCGAATATCGCCGCCTGCTCGAGCAATAGGCCCAACCAAGACAAAACAAAATTCACTACAAAACGTAGACGTTAAACGGAAACACGTAAGCGACTGGCGGCAACGAAACGAAGCGGCCATCAAATGATTCGAAAATCGAGAAGAGAACCGGTTACGGAGATAACTGTAATCATGACTTGTCTATTGCAAATCGTCGTCTTATAAATGCCACTTAAGTGGCACTCATCCACTCAGGCATCCACCGCCACCCCTCCAGCCCCACCCCACTCCCCGCTTGGGTTTGAATAACTTGGCAAATAGTAACGATATAAAGACTTACAACGAGATGTATGTACATATATAGTATATGGTATAATATATATTCTATTGACAGCTGCGACAACGTGATTACGCCCCAGCCCCTCCACGCCGTTTCCTTTCGTTCCGTTCCGTTCTGTTCAGACGCGAACCTGTTAAGTTCTTTTGCAATTATTTATTTTATTTACAAAAATTGTTGCTGTCTCCCGACTTTCGATCCCAGCCCAACCCGATATCCAGAAACTGGCCAAAGGGCACCCTCAAGCACGAATCCTTTTCCTAACCGACAAATTGAGACTGGATATATCATCATGCATATGTAGTTATATTCCTGTGATAGCTCGGGTGCCTTATAATTCATTGTGTACAGAATATATGTTAATGCCAAGGTAAACGATTGATCTTTGCACATGTCCCTGTAGCTATTCTTAAGGTTAAAAATGAAATAGATGTAGGCACAAACAAAATCTTGATTGATATAAATGATTTTCATGTCCTAAAATTAAGCGAAATAAAGTATAAACAAGTGTAGCATCAACCCATGAATATCTCTGTTCAAATTGATAAACTCTTATAAGCTTTTCTAATTTGATAGATCTGCTTTGACACAATCTCTTTATTGATATATTTTCGAAATGGAAATAATTACACACATGATCATTATTGTTGTGTTAATTTTTCCATTGACTTTTGACCCCCTAACAAAGGTCTTGATCTATCAATGATGTGCGTGTCTCGAGGGGGTGGTGTCCACTCGCAGCTGAGTCTCTGTTGTGTGATAACTCCAAGGGGAAGCATTCTACCACTTCCTGTTGGCAGTAGCCTATAATAAAAAGCTTCCATTTTATTGAAGTCCGAATGATGGGGTCGCCCCCGTAGGTGAACCCGGAATGATGTCGGCAGAAATATAGAACAAAGGATTATAGAACAGCTTTACTCGAATCTGTGCCGCCAATGAACTTAAGGATACAAATTGTTTGTATTGTTCCAATTTGTTAGTCTTGCTGAATAAACAATTAAATCTTAAGGAAGACAATAAGAGCGTAAACAGGTTGTCCTGCATCTAGGAGTATACCCAAAAGCACGGACTGAGAGCACGTAAAACCTTGGTTGATAAGCTCTCCATTGGCTCTAGTAAAAGTTCTTTGTTTTTTGCGGTGTTTCTTGTTTTTTAATTGCTTTTAGTTAGGGGTTTCTTTCGTTTTGCTACCTGTACGTACTTTGGCGATTGCCATCGCTGCTCGTTTGCAGATGTGGTTGTGCTCTTTGTTCTGATAAACAATTTCATAATTTGGTTTTTTAATTTTAATTTTAATTTTTACTATTTTTGAGCATTTAGTTTTTTACGATCCGCGGCCTGGGCCTGGGCAATAATGACTTTGGCAATTATGCCCAACTGATACGCAACCAAGCGAATCTTTTGGACATTTGTATTTGTTATTCGTTTTCAAATGGGAATGTGAGAATGGTTCTGGTTCTGGTTCTGGTTCGTATAATGCGCCCAGGGGAATGCGGGGTGGGTGGCCAGTGGCCATTGGCGTACGTCCAAGCTCTGTTTTACCCATGGGGAATGGACCTTTGCTTTTCGGTGTTTTGGTATTTCTTTGGGTACTCAAGCACTAGAAAATTGCAGAGATTACTGGCCCAGAGCTCTTGTATGATTTGCATGCAGCTGTTTATAGAGGAAATAATTCTGCCATTTGATTGAATCTAAATTTAAATAAAACAGTGCAAGGGCACCAAGAGGCAGTTCTGTTTTTCTCTATTACCTGTCGCATTCCAAAGGAGTTCTTTATCAGAAAACAGTCGAAAGAGGTTTTTAGTATGCTTTGATTTTGGGTCTGTTTTTATTATTTATTTGTTTGATGATCCCATTCTTCATATATAATGATGATCAAGCGATGGCAAACAATTTATTATGCTTTGGGGGTTTCCTTGTAGAGATCTCCTTGCAGTGTGAAAACATGTCGAGTCAGCTCTCGACCACTTCCATTAGCATATGTACCATATGGATCCAATCCCGTAGGGTACAAAGTACAAACATTACACGCCCCACTGGCCACCCAAATTAGCCTTCATTTGCGACACAGCACCATTCATTCCTCCCTCTTTCTCTCTCTTCCTCTCTCTTCATCTCTCGTATTTCGGGCTTGGAAAAGGGTTTTATATTTCGGCATTTCATTGGATATAAGTACAGGGAGAACATCAGAACTATCAATTAACGCAGCCCCCAAATCTATGGAATTATTAATTATAGAAATATATTGAAAGCCGAATTGGAAATGTGGGATATGTGATCTCGCTTCCGTCACGCAATCGCAGATCGCCGATCTGAGAAAGAACAGTTAGGAGTAGTGGCTGCAGGGAGCTTTAAAGTTTTGGAGAGACGGCGACGCTTCGCGTTGCGTCGATCGGATCGCAACGGAGAGCGAAGAGCGAAGAGCTTCGAGCGACGCGTCGGACGACGCTGCGGAATTAAATAATTCCCGGTACGCGCGTTTCGTCAAGCTCAGTTCAATTGTTGAACTGGAAGCGGACGGTTGAGCTTTTGATTGGAAGGCGATTGATTGAATATTGGCAACAGTTTTTTAGCCAACTAACTAACTAACTCCTTTTTTTATTTGTTGTTGTTCCTGTGAGTGCGAAGAGAGGATGCAGTTGCGAAGCCGCCCCCAGCCATAACAGACTTAGAATCAGTGATCTCAGAACTCCGAACTCAAACTTAAACTCAACAACAAAACTCAACTGTGGAGCAACAAAAGTGTGTTGTGTTGTGCTGTGTCTCGTGTGTGTTTAGTGTGTTTGTGTGTGCTTTGTTTTTGTTTGCGTCTCTCACGGTTGCTGCATCTGCATCTGCATCTGTGCCAAGAACCAAAAACCCCCAAAGACAACAGACAACCTTCAGTGGGGGAAGGTAGTCCATCAATTTGGTGCTTCAACTGCCGCATAGTAAGTATTTTTCACTTCTGTATTATTGCCCGTCCCACTCATTCAGTTGGGCTTGCAACAGCAGGCCCCAAGACCCAAAAAAAAGTGCTTCAAGCGCAACAACAAACAACATAAAAGTGCATGTGGATTCTGCAGAGCCATGTCGACATTTGTATGCCCTTTAAATATAAGAAGGGTTGCCTTTGGGCACAGTTAACCGATTTGGGTCTTGATAAAGGTTTCCACAATACGCAATAACTCCCAAATGGTTCCAGGGTTCTACTTCCTCCTTCCTCAAGTCACTTTCCACTTCCTAACTGTAAGCCAAAAGAGAAAAGAGATAAAGAGTACACAAATGCACTAACCGACCGCCCGCCCGCCTGTCTTGAAGAGCTTTTGGTCTTTAAGAGCAAAGAGCGACGCAAGCCGTTCGGTTCCGTCCCCGTTCCGTGGCGTGCCGACAGCTGTTTTCAATCGCTATCGCTTTCAACTTGTTATTCAGTTTGATTTCTTGTCCGGGGTCCATCGTAGTTGCTTTTAGTTTTGGTTTTGGTTTTCTTTTTCTGTTTCTGTTTCTGGATCGGGTTTTCTTGGCACGTTGCCCCGCCACCGATTGCTCATCTGCCTTTTGGGCAGGCTGGCTCCATCCAGCAACAAAGCAAAACAAAGCAGCAAGAGAGCAAGAGAGCAAGAGCAAAGGCAAAACAAAAGCCATGACAATCCATAGAAAATATGTGGGGTGGCCGTAAAGCAACGCCAAACGAGCCAAAGAAGGTGGCAAAATCGACAATAAACCAACGAAAGTGAAAACACAAAGCACGTAGCATGAAAAAACATGTGGAACTGTGCATACTCTAAACAGAGACTAGAGCGATCTTTATATGGGGATTGAGTGGCCTTTGATTGCCTGTTTGGTATACCCATTCTTTATTAGTGTATTTTCTACCCACCCCCCACACCGCAACTAACGCATGAGAAATCGCTAACATGCATATCCAAGTAATTAACACGTTCAAAGTGTTATACAGGCAAAAATCAAGCAAAACTAGAAGGTTTTCGACATTGAATCTAAAGTTGGAAAACTTACAAAAGTTTGCAACGTGCGAACTGCAAATATCTTGGAGATCTTACTTGGGTTGCCTGGGGAGATATACTCTCAAATACTCATACTATTCATGTACCTCTGTAGATCTTTTAACTCACGAAATCCCCACTCCACTACAGACGCTTGCTACTATCTCTTGCTGGATGATCGCTCGCTCGCTTGCTTCTGGTTTGGCAATATTCTGGCCACATTAGCATATTCTTTTAGCATATACCGACAACATCAAAGGCCCTTGAGCAGCAGCAGCAGCATTAAAACAGCAACAGGCAGCAGTTATTATCAGAGACTGGTTATCACAGACAGACAGAGAGGCAGACGGAGGGAGGGAGGGAGACACTCACTCATTCAGTTAGTCTCAGCTAAACGACGGGCATATCCAGACTTAATTGCATCGCAAGTTTTTGCACATGTAAGCAATGACCTTGATAGCTGCTGCTGCTGTTGAAGCCTTCTCCAGCAGCAGCAACAAAGTAAAAAGAAAATATAAAAATAAAACAAAATAAATAAGAGTCAGAAGCATTTCCTATGCAGCCAGCCAGCCAGCAGCCGTATAAATAAAATATGCGACAGAATCTACATACAAACCTACGAGAGTGTCTATATATCTAAAGTATGTACATATCGTTATAGCCAACTCTACGCTCTGCGGTTCTTGCCAACTCACGCTGATCGTTCGTTCGATCGATCGATCGATGGTCAACACCGAGAAGCAGAAGCAGAAGCAGAACTAAGCAAAAACAAACAGGCGCCAAGTGGGAGATGTGGGAGCCACTTTAATCCCTTAACATTCCTTGCCGACACGTGTCAAGCGACAGTGCAACTCAGTCGGTTGCTGCCAATTTAGCTGCAGGGGTTCCTCATTCGGAGAACTCTTTATAAATAAATAGGAATTAAGAAATCAAAATTGAATGCCCAAAATAGCTAGGTATAAATATACTTATTAAGATCTGTGAGGATACGTACTGACGTACCTATGTATGTACATACATATATTGGGTATAATCATTAACCAATGACAACTGACAAAAATCAAAAGTAGCGGAAAAACACGCGTGCGTTTCTAAACGCGTCACTGCAGCAGCGTCGCACGCGACTTTTGTCGAGCGATATTCGCGGCTAATACAATAGCTAAAGATAGAAGAGAGAGAGCGAGAGAGAGCGGATGTGTAATTGGGATAATCATCAAAACAAAATGCATTACACGGTACCACATTTATGGTGCAGAGAAGTGATCCGGGGGGGGGACATGACAGGCCATGCCATGCCATGCCATACGCCTAATGGACAGCCACAAACTAGTTTCTAGTTTTTTTTATTTAATATTTAAATTAAGCTTGCTAGATTTCGCTCTTCAGTGGTGAGACTCATGGTCAAGGTCGCTCATTCGATTAGATGATAAATGGCGCTCGTTCGCTCACATCATCGTAAAACTGTCAGAACCGAAGCCGTGGGGGCTCCACACCATGCCCATCTGTATGAGATATTAGTGCTCCACTGCATTACTAGATGATTTAGTGAGGCTGATTGTCTGGTCTGGGAATGCGACTGACAGAAGCTGCTGTCCAAGGTGGGTGCTCTCATCTCCATCTTGTCTATTAACGAGTGAGTGCACCGCTGTCCGGCTGTCTGTCTGGCTGTCTGTCGGGCTCTAATCAGAGTTCTCGAATGCAAGGGATCGATCCCTGATCTGAACTCTATATTGAGCATTAGATGGGCTCTGCTGCTGCTGGCACTTCTGATTCCGATTCTGCTGCTGCTTCTGCGAATTGTTCAGCTATTTGAACGTGATTTAAACAAGTTTTGATTGCACAACAGGGTATACGGGTATACGGGCACACGGGTACAGCAGGGGAGATTACTTTCAAATCACCATCAAAATCCTGTTTAGCGACTGCATCATAACACAACACCGGCACCAGCACCAGCACCAGCGCACTTTCTGTTGCTGATTTTAGCTGTGATTTTAATTAGTCTAAATGCTCAAAGTGAAGTGGTCCAAAGTCTGGTTTATAATACGTCTAAGGGTAAGGGGTACGGAGCGGTACGAGTACATTCGCAAAGTAATGTACGACTCGTGCCTGCCTGGTGGGGGAATATCTTCCAGCTCTCCCCCACTCAATATCTTCCAGCTGGCAATTAGAAAAAGAACCACGAAAGTTCTTGCGTAAATTTGAACTCTAAATTGTAGTTGTAAAATATATAGTGGGGGATTTACTACGTTGTTTGTGTATATAATTAAATTACCTCGTAATAATCACAGCGTAGCATCAGCGCCAGTACCGATGATAGATGGTTCCTCCGAAAACATCGCAAAAAGCTTAAAGTGGAGCAAATGCCGGGTCGAATCAGGTCAATCGGTTAGATAATGCCATTCCCCCATCGAACGATCATTGATGATGACATTGAGTCAACATATTATGCTGTTGGCTAATCAAGAAAACTGCAACTGGAACTGCAAGCTGCAATTGAAACTGGAAAATGAATCTCCAAAAACTAAAACTAAAACTTGCACTGGAAATGGAAATGGGTAACTGGTTCCCATTAGCAAATAACTTGCTTGGTGTGTGTGATTTTTGTTTTTTTTGGGGTTTGCTCTTATGGGAAATACTTGTATTGTTTCCGAAAAACGTGGAGAACCGCCACGACACAGACAATGGTTTCTGGGGCAATGATTGCTACAGTGATCAATCGCTGGAGCGAATATACATACATATGTGCGATTATTTATTGTTGCACTTTAAACATATTCCATTTTAGATGTGAAAATAGCTTGAAGCGGTTTTTCAGCCGTTTTCCCATGCCATTTATTGCACCGTTTTGCAATCGTTTTTCCGTTTGTTTTCATTGCAAATATTCATTAAGGAGTCCCTCAATGTATGCTTCCGATACACTGGCATCACTCTATGCGTCTCATCCTTAAACACTTCCAAATGTTCGTTGACTCTATCGAGAATTGTCCGTGGCTTAATATTCTTTTGTCTCGCCTGGGATTTTCTCACTTTCGATCGTAGATCCAATCGAATCCCATGACGAAAGCTGAACCTGAAACTGAACCTGTAGCCAGACAGTCACACACACGGATCCACCGATTGTATGGATTGTGATTGGGACTCGGGGGGTATGCAAAAGTCAGAAGTCACAAGCTTTGCATACGAAATGCAAACCGAACAGACAAGAACAGAACAGGAGTTTGGGCTGTGCTTTTGCTTCTTCATTATTATTTTATATATCCAGTATCCAGTATACAGTATCCAATACATGGTATACACAAGCTATAGACGAGCATTATTTGATTTGTAACTGGTTTTCAGCGAGGTTCAACCAGCCATAAATCGCGCCGGCAAATGTCTGCCTGGGTAATGGATGCGGCTCATCTGCTCCCCCCACCTGAGAGTGCGGCTGTTAAGTCTAATGGATAGTTTCAAGCACTTTGAGTGCTGTGATTAGGAGGACAAGGTTACGAGGGATTCCTGCAAGAGATTCATCACCGATTTAGGCCTCAACTGCACTGCACTGCACTCCGGAGACTGGAGACTGTGAAATTATCTATAATTGTGGCATCGTTCGGTCGGTCAGTGACTCAGGCAATAATTTCATTTAAATTAAATTACAGAAGCACGCTTTAAAATAATTGTCATTGCTTCTCTCTCCCCCTCCTCGCCACCACCACCATCAACGCTCTTTAGCTGGATGGGTCCGAGAGGGGGAAGTGCAATTTGAAGGCGAACCACAGCGGAATTAACGGCCTGGCCGGGCCGGGCCGGGCCTGGCCTGCCTGAATTAGCAATGTGCAAATCGAAACTAAAACCGTATTGGAGATACAATCGGAGATACACCAAACCAAACCAAACCACACCACACCACACCACACACAAAGGAAACCAGGCAACAAACGCGGTAGACAAACAGCCAGCTAATTATGCGATAGGGAAGTACAGACTCGTACGTACGTACGTACATAAGGCAGGAAATCGATGATGATGATGCGAATGCCCCTTCACGGCATTACAGAATCAGCTACTCGTATGAGAAGCTATAAAATATCTAGATGCGAATTCCATTCCATTCTTTTGGCTCTCCTTTTTGGTATCTTGGGACCGACTTGTTTGTTGTTTGATTCATTTTGGTGGATCTGTTAGGGCCCCACAATTCACACACACTTGACACCTTTTGCTGCAACTGCAACCATTAGCATGCAGCCCTTTAACACCACTCCCAACTCTTTCTCTTGCAGGCCTCAAGATGCCTCAATGATTGGACTGTCTCTGAAGACCCAAAGAGATCACAACCACTACAGATCGTTCGAGCAGTAGCAGCACAGATCTGGAGCTAGCACTGATATTGGGTGCGTGACCGAGTATGAGGATGCATTTTAATACGCGGGAGATCCGAGTGCTGCTGCGCAAGGATCTCCTGGTGCGATGGCGCCAAAAGGGCCTCACCCTCACGCTACTCATTTGGCCCATTCTGCTCTTCATGATGCTGTATTTGATACGCATGAAGTATGGCTCCGAGGAGAAGGCCGCCTGCCAATATCCCACCAGACTGCTGCCCACCAAGAACCAAATGGTGCCCAGCGCCTTCTCCTACATTTGCAGCCTCGAGAACAAGTGCCTGCCAGCGAAGCCCTACGAGGAGTACTCCAAATGGAAGGGTGCGCCGTAAGTTCCATGGAATTATCATATATTAAATGCCTTCTATTTAATGATTACTTTGTAGACTTCACTCTGTGATCGATGTGGTGAATGTCTTTGTGACGGATGACAAGCTCCACACGGCCATCGTGGAGCTGGCGGAGAAGGCGAACTTTGTGTCCGCGGTGACGGCACTCATAACCAGCGATCATCTAGACATTATACGCAGTGAGTGGTCCCAGGGATTGCCCCAGGATCTATCTAACCTTCTACCCTTTTTTACCCCTTAGCAAACATCACAGAAATTATCTCCTTGGTGCCAGAGATTGAGCGCATGATGAACTACAGCTTTGACGTCAAGCATCTGTTCTCCAGTAGGTGGAAGGAATCCTTTGCTTGAATCCTTGAGTCCATTAATCGCATGACATTTCTCCTGCAGATCGCGAGACTTTTGTGAAACTGGGAACGCTGCTGTGTGGCCATCCATTTCCCAGCACGGAGAGCATTCCCTTGGTCAATGATATCCTCTATTCGGAGGACTTTAGCGAGGTGAATGATGCGGAGCTGGATGCCATGCCAAGTGAGTATCAAAGCAGCGACAAAAGCAGCGGCAGAGCCAGAAGGCAGACCAGTGGAACAGTGGACTGGAGGCCAAGTTAGCTGCTGCTCAGCTCAAAGGCTATCCTCGAAACTATATTTCCCCTTTTTCTGCTGATCCTCCCCACAGCCAAGTACTGCAAGCGGCTCTACCTGGATGTGACCTCCACGAATCAGGGCAAGCTCACGTGGAACACCATCAAGCCGATCATCCAGGGCAAGATACTCTACACTCCAGCGAATACACTCACAGAGAGTGTGGTGAAGTTTGTGAGTAGCCTGAGAGTCATCTCATCCATTTCCTCGCTAATTTTGGGTGTGTTTTTCCTCAGAGCAATGCCACCTTTGAGGAGCTGGACAAACTGAAGCAATTGTCGCAGGCGGCGGGCACGATCCTCACCAAACTCCACACGAATGCCACCTTTCAGTTGGCCTTTGATAACCTGCTGAAGCTGGCCCGCTCGCCGCTGGTGAAGAGCGTTGTCGGCGATGACTTTGACATCGAGGAGATCGAGCGAGTGTTCCAGTTCATTCGCACGAATCAAATCATCTATGACATACTCACCACCGTCTCGGATCTGATGGAGTGCGTGTCTGCGGACCGTTTTGTGGCCGTGGATAGCGTGGAGGAGCTGCAGCAGCGCGCCTACGATCTCAACCAGAAGCGCATGTTCCTGGCGGCCCTGAATTTCGAGAGCGTCGGCACCAAGGAGGTGGTCTATCGCCTGCACATGGACACGGACAACACGCAGCCGACGTTCGAGAATAGGAACCGTTTCTGGTTCCCCGGGCCCGCGGACAGCATGATCATCGATATGAAATACCATCGAGGGTTCGTGCAGCTCAAGCAAATGGTGGATCTGGGCATTGTCAAGCACAAGCGGGACGAGGCGGGCTTCATTGAGGAGGAGCCCGCCACCAGATCTCCCGGCAGTTTGTTCAGCATCAAGGCTGTGGATGACGCAGACGACGATGACGACGATGATGATGACTTCGATCTGAGCATCGAGAGCACCTCCACGGAGGATAGCACCTCACCCATCCAGGATCCAGAGACCACTGCCCCTCCACCCAGCACCACAGTGGCGCAGGAGACGAAGGAAACAACCTTTAAGCCCGAGTTTCTGCTCAACCTGGAGGATGTACAGGGAGCTAATGGGAACAGTGATGGCGATGGCGATGTACTCAGCCGCTCGAAGCGTCAGGGTCTGCTGGATCTGCTGAGCGGCCTTGGGGGCGGCGGCGCTGGCAACAAGAAGCCCAAGTTCGAGGTGGACAACATGCAGTTCTACACGAAACAGTTCCCCTATCCCGCGTACGTCAACGATGAGTTCAAGCGGGGACTCTACCTGGCACAGGCCGTGCAGCTGGCCTACTGCTTGGGCCTGGTGGTGGCCGTGGCGATCTGTGTGCGGGAGCGCATCTGGATGCGAGAGAGCAGAAACAGTATGGTGAGAGTGGAGTGTTCAGCGGGTCCGTTACTCTTTGCTGATATTATTTGCATTCGCATTTGTAGTTGATGCGTTCGATGGGCTTGAAGGCTCACTCGGAGCTGCTGGCCTGGGCCTTGATGAGCCTCATGGAGCTGTGCCTGATCTTTGTGCTCATCAGCGTGGTGCTCTACAGCGGCGGCATCCTCTCGCACACCAACTGGTTCTTCATGATGTTCTACTGCCTGAGCTTTGGCGCCTGCCTCATCTCCTTCTGCTACATGTGCTCCAATTTCTTTACCTCGGCCAACATTGGTGCGGTGGCCACATCGCTGCTGTTCTTCATCAGTCTCTGTCCCTTCATCATTGTGCTGATGTTCGATGCAAAGTTGAATCTGCTGGAGAGCTTCCTGGTGGATCTCTCCTTCACGACGGCCTTCGCCAAGGGCTGGGGCGAACTGATGCGCATGGAGCTGCAGCAGCAGGGCCTCACCTGGGGCCAACTCATCCAGCTGGGACCCGCGCGCAGCGAGTGCGCCATGGCAATGCTGATGTTCCTGCTCGACTTTCTGCTCTACGCAGCCATTGGCTATGCCTATCAGAGGTGGAAGAAAAGTGAGTTGTCCCAGAGGATCCTCCCGTTAGATCTGTTTTAAGTTTGAATCCAACTTTCAGCCGAGTACAGCTTCGTGCGGGTTGCGCGCTCCCATTTGGACGACAAGTTGGGCGCTTCGCTGCTGAATGTCACGAAGCTCTATGGCAACCAGTGTGCCGTGTCCAATCTGAATCTGGATTTTGCGCGCAATCAGGTGAGCTGCCTGCTCGGACGCAATGGGGCCGGCAAGAGCACCCTCATCAAGCTGCTCACCGGCCAGATCCGGCAGACGGGCGGCAAGGTGCTGCTCGCCAACGAGCACAATGTCGGCGTCTGCTGGCAGGACAACATTCTCATACCAATGCTATCGGCACGCGAACATCTGCAGCTGTATGCCAACATAAAGATGTCCCCCAGTGGCAGTGGCACTGGATCGTGCGAGATGGCGTCGGCGGACAGCGTCGAGGCGGAGGTGAGTCGCACACTGAAGAGCCTCAATTTTGGCCAGCACGAGGACTATCCGTCGTGGCAGCTGTCGGGTGGCTATAGGCGGCGCCTCTGTGTGGCCATTGCTTTCATTGCCTCGCCCAGTGTCGTCATCCTGGACGAGCCCTGCAACGGGGTGGATGCCAAGGCGCGCAAGGACATCTGGCATCTGATCGAACAGCTGCGCCAGGGTCGAGCCGTGATATTTGCCACCCACTTTCTGGACGAGGCCAAGTACCTCAGCGATTCGCTGGTCATCATGCGCAACGTGAGTGGATCCACCCAGCTTATGTGTGAAATTTCCCTTGCTAATCCTTCATCCGCAGGGTCGCATCATTGCCCAGCACAGTCGCGACTCGTTGCAGCATCTCTGCACGGCCAATTACAGACTGAAGATGCGCTGCGCGGATGCCCCAGTGGCGGCTCATGTGGCGGCCAGGAGCCAGCAGTTGCTGACCAACAGCCAGCTGCTGCCTGCCAGCGAGGAGGAGCTGAGCCAGCATCGGCTGACCATCAGCGCCAGCTATGCGGAGAATCTGACACCCGCTGCCGTGCAGTTCCTGGAGCTGCTGCACCAGCAGGAGTCCCTCGGAGCCATCAGCGAGGTGGAGCTCTCGTCGAGCAGCAGCCTGGAGCAGGAGTTTGAGCAACTCAGTCGCAACGAGGAGCAGCCAAAGGTGGGACCAGCAGCAGGATCATCGGAGAGCAGCATTGTGGCTGGACCCGCAGATGTGTCCGAGGATCCACCCTCGTCCTGTGTGCAGCTGCGACTGCTGTTTGGCAAGCGACTGCGGCACTTGGCCCGCAACTATCGCCTGCTGCTGGACGTGCTCCTGCTGCCGGCCGTGTTCGAGCTGTGTGCCATGTGGTTCGTCAGCTATCGCCTGGAGGATGACTTTGACACGGTGCTGCCCCTCACCAGGGCCCTCTACCCGCACAGCGTACAGCTGCTCAGCCGCGAGAGCCTCACACCATTCACCGAGCAGCTCTATCCAGGTCTAAGATCCAGCTGCGGTGACTCCTCCTCCGACTCCAGCGACTGCCATGAGTTCAGCGACTCGGCGCAGGCGTACGACTGGGTGCTGACGACCATCGATGAGTTCAGGGAGCGACGCTATGGTGGCTATGGGCTGAACGGATCGGGTGCCACTGTCTGGTACAACAACAAGGGCTACCACGCAATGATGGCCTGGCTGAACGACTTGAACTCGGAGCTGCTGCGCACCAGCCTGAACGACTCGGAGTACGGGATCCTCACGCGCAACGAGCCGTGGAAGCTGGGCTTTGCGGAGCTCAGTACCAGCTCGTTGCTGCGGCAGGCCGGCGACTCCTGCATGGTGTTCATATTGCTGATTGCCTTCGGCCTGGTGGTGGCCGCCAATGCCGTCTATCTCGTCAACGAGCGCATCAGCGGTGAGAAGCTGCAGCAGCGACTGTGCGGCGTCTCGGCTGTGACCTACTGGCTGGTGGCCTTCCTGTGGGACTATCTGATCATGGTGCTGGCCCTCGCCGTTTGCCTGGGCATCGTGCTGATCTTCAGCATGCCCGTGTTTGTCGCCAGACAGCAGCTGATTGGCATCATTGGACTCTCATTGATGTTTAGGTGGGTTTCCCTTCCTCTTCTTCCACCTTTCAATCTCACTCACCTTTCGTTTCGTTTTGCTTAGTTTTGCCTGCGTTCCCGCCGTACATGTGGCAGAGAAGCTGTTCAGCGACTCGAGCATTGCCATTGTGTCGATCTTCTGTGCAAACATGATCATTCCACTGGTCACCATGGGCATCATACTCATTCTGGGCGTTGTGGGCGAGGGCACTGCGTGGGATGGCTGGCGGCATGGCCTGAACGAGGCCTTCCTCATCTTCCCCCAGCACGCGCTGGGCGATGGACTGCTGGAGCTGTGCAAGAACTACATGGTGGCGCTGATCTTCAAGCGCTACGACATCGACTCGTACAAGCATCCGCTGGCCAGCGATCTGCTGCAGCGCCACTTCATTGCCCTCGCCCTGGTGGGTGTCGCGGCACTCGTGCTGAATGTCCTCATCGAGTGCCATCTGCTGCAGCGGCTGTGGAAGCGCCTGGAGCGCCTCCTCGACTGGCACTACCGCCGCGAGCTGGACAAGCTGCAGCAGCTGAAGATCGTCAGTCTGCAGAGCATCTTCAAGGGCTGCGTGGAGCCGGGCGAGGCTCTGCGTGCGGACAACCTTTGGGTGGCCTACAGCCGCGGCCGCTACGCCGTCCGCCAGGTGCACTTCGGCGTCAAGCGGGGCGAGTGCTTCGGGCTGCTGGGCAAGAATGGGGCTGGCAAGTCCACAATCTTCAAGGTGCTCACCGGCCAGCTGGAGCCAAACGTGGGGCACATCCACCTCGATCAGCCCGGCGTCTCCTACTGCCCGCAGAGCAATCCGCTGGATCCGCTGCTGACCGTGCGCGAATGCATCCTCTTCTATGGCCGCCTGCGTGGCATTCTGCATCTGGATCTGCTGCTGGCGCGGGTGCTGGACACCTACGAGCTGCGCTCGTGCCGGGATGTCCAGGTGCGGAACCTGAGCGGCGGCAATCGACGCAAACTGACGGTGGCCGCCACCTGCTGCGGCCACACGCCCACCGTCCTCATGGACGAGCCCACCAGCGACATGGATCCGGTGACGCGGGAGTTTGTCTACGCGACCATCGAGCACCTGCTGGCCGCCCGCCGTGCCGTCGTGCTGACTTCACACTCGGTCTCCGAGATCGAGCATCTGTGCCAGCGCGTGGCGGTGCTGAAGGCGGGCCAGATCGTGGCCAGCAGCAGTCCCGCCCGGCTCAAGGCCGAGCATGGAGGCTACTACAGCGTCAGCTGTTTCTGCCCACCCGCCCAGCAGGCACTGCTGGCCAAGATGCTGCCACAGCGGCTGCCGGGCGCCTGCGACCTGCAGCACTACGCCCACAGTCTGCGCTTCCTGGTGAAGGTGCGTGCGGGCGGAGACGCCTCGACACCTGGGGCTGCGCCCTGTCCACTGCTCTCCGAGCTGTTTGCCGCCCTGCGGGACATATCCGTGGGCATCACCCGCTTCTCCGTCAACCGCTGCCGCTTCGAGGCGGTCTTCGAGAGGATTCTGGATTGCAGCGAGAAGACTCTCGCCGTCTCCGCCTCGAATGGCCTGCAGGAGGAGGAGAATGGGCTGCCCAGCAAATCGGCGGCTGTCAGCGGTTCCCTTTCCACCGGCTACATCCACTGCGGCTACGAGGAGACAACCACTTGAGTGATTTTTTCGCTGCATCGCTGCAATAATTAATTAATTAATTGTGTTTAGTCATATTTTTTTTGTTTTTTTTTTATTTAGTGACGAGTACATGTATGTGTGTGTCGTTTTTTTTTTAGTTTTTTTTTGTGATAAGATCGGACGCGGATCCAGTGATAGTTTTTCAATATTTCTGTTTCTGTATCTGTTTTCTGTTCGGGTATTCTGTTAGACAATAAGTTCGGACCAGCAAAAGACCTATTTATTTCGATACGTTTTACGTTTCTACTACATAAATGCAGCTATGCCAATGCCCCCTTAAAACGACCCTCGAAACAGGTTCATCAGGCACAAGTTCTACGAGTGTACAATACCTCTAATATTACCTACGACACGATATGTACAATACAATACGATATGCTGGAATATGAATAAAGTGAAAGTAGTAAATGTGTGAGAAAATAACTCAAGCTATGCATGAACTTCGCGTAGAGCTCTAGCAGGGGAACAGAGACTAAACAGACTGTTAACGCACACAGTGAATAGCCAGTGCACTGCTTGGTTGTGGCCGCTCTACATTAACAGCAAGTGGGCGGACCGCTTCCCGTTTACAGCTCACTGTTAGCGCTCTCTAACAGCTCTCGCTCTCCCGATCCGCACTGCTTTCGCATTGGATAAGCAGCGTGCGCACCAACCTCCAATGTGGTGCAGCCGCTGTTTTCGTCGCTGGAGCTTACTCCTACAGTTACACCTTGATCCACACTCCCAATAACAGATTGGATTATTCAATTTAAGTGTTTTTAATGTCACATTCTATTATTATAGGCTACAGCCCAATCAGTGGCCACTGCTTGTATTCATCTGTTAATTACCGCAAATCTCTCCAAAGCCACATAATGCCAACACGAATTAGCTCATCTGTTGGAGCTCTGATACAATTATTGAACTACTTTCAAGGCAACCAAAAAGAGAGCAAGCGAGAGATCCTTGGGTAGCGAAAGGATATTTAATTAAGCTGTTGACTGCGCAAGTGGCGCGGCAAAAGTGCAGTCGAAAGTGTGCAGCTGGGGGTTGGGGTCGAAAGCTAAAAAGTAATTAAACCAAAAATGGTGTAACATTAACCAAAACGTGCCCCAAAAGAGTCTGGGCTACCCTTACCCCCGCTCTCACCCTCTCTCTCGTTTGCATTTGAATAGATGCTTTTGAAGTATTTTTTACCCGCTCTCACTCTCTCGTCTATTCCGTAGTAGAAAGGAATGGTGTGGGTGGGAAGGGTGCGGATTTCGGTGAAAATTCGTTTGCCAAAGCGCTTTTATAATTTGCCTTTTTCTCTGCGTTCCCCTGTGTTACCCGTTACCCGTTTCTATTTTTTTTGTTTTGTTTTTGCTGCCTTTCCTGGTCAATTTGAACAAAAAAGTGAAATGTTTTTCCAAAGGGGCTTTCGGGCAAAAGGATTAAATTAAATTCCATTTGGTTTGTGCTGCTGCCGCTACCGTTGCTGCTGCTGCTGCTCCGAACTTAACGAACGCAGGTAAAAATTAAATCAGCGAAAAATCAACATAATTAAAAGCGTTCAGCGTTCGGCTCCCTCTGCCTCCCTCGGTCACCCTTTTCCCTTTTCCCGTTCTTTTTCCACATTTGCCCATTTTCCCATTGGCCATTCTTTCATTTTCACATGGCCAGAAAGGCGGCTGCATGTGAGGCGATGCATAACCAAATTACTCGTAAAATGATGCTCCCTCCGCCTTTGGATGAATGGTTGGGTATTTGGTAGTTGGTGGGTGGATTGGCTGGTAGGTGGATGGGTGGCAAAAGACATGCAAATATTTATTTGCCTTAAATAAGAAAAGCACGTGGATGGGGTTAATCCGAATATGTGTACCATAAATCGGTAGCTGTAAGTGGGGAATGACAGAAACGAATGACGACTGAAATACTCCACCAACATCTAGAGAAAGTGTGTGACAAAATATAACAAAAGAAGGTGGAGTGGCAAAGGTACCAAGGTACAAACTGTAGTAATAATAATAATTAATATTAATTTTTATAATATTACCGAGCACATTCCCATTAAATGGCATTCGATTGTAATCCGCTGCAATGCGGTAGACATTCCTCTATCGAAGCTATTTCTGTATATTTAATTTGGCTAAAAATCAGGAGCGGCGAGGAGAGCGAGCTCCATGAATTATTCACAAATTTGCATGAACATTTTTTTGCTGTTCATAATTATTCAATTATGCGTTTATTAAGTTAAGAGCAAAGCAAAAAACAACAACAACAAATGCAACCAATTTAATTGCGATCCTAATGAGAATGCCAATAAATTAATGCGCAATTATTTGTTTGTTTGTCCTTCCGTTTAAATTATGCACAGGATATGCAAAGAGCTAAAGGATGTGCACAACATATAGCCACATATACTCGCGGCTTATGTAAAGTTCTATACATAGATACACTCTATATACTTTTATTGTTTATTAGACTTAAATTCCGCGCCTCTCATTTCCCTCTCTTTCGGGTTCTTCAGACATTTTCCCCGCCCAACTGTTGCTTGTTGTTTTTGCCCATTAATCGAATAGAATCGAATCGAGTGTCGCCAAAGCACACAAAATAAACTTCGCCAAGGATTTAACAATCGAGATGATTAATACGACAAACCCTTCCATTTAGGACCAGCAGGCCAGGCCGTCCCTGCTCCTTCATCGCTCTGCCCTATTGGATGCTGATTATAATTCATCAAAGGCAGAGCAGGAAAAAAAACACACACCCAAAAGGGGATGGGAAAGTAAAAGGCCACCCACCAAAAGCGGAAAACTCTACGAGGGCCTAAACAAACGAACTGTCTGGGCCGTGCCGTGCCGTGCCGCAAATTTCATTTGACAGCAACAAAGGACTAAATGCCTTCAACACCAATTTGTTTACATGCCAGCGCTCGGCCCTGCTGCTCCATCGAGCAGCGCTCTTCTAGGGCTCCTTTTCGTCCTGATGGCGTTATTTATTGTTATCAGACACTGGGGCACATAAAACATTTTATCACTTGCCCCCAGTAGCAGCGAAACAAAGCGGACAACAGAGCCGAACAGCACAGAGCAGAACAGAAAGGAAATTTCAGATACCCTTGCTGGGAGGAGCACACAGGAAAGTCGCAGAATTATCGTTGTACCCGCTGCAAAGGGTAATCCGAGAGAGAGAGAGAGAGGAGCTGAAGCAAAAAGAAGAATAATAATGGTTGGAGGTTGGCATAGGCCAGGAGCTAGGAGCCAGCAGGGCAGGACCCTTGGAACTTCATCACTCAATGCGGAAACGGAAATAACGCGTCGTTGAACAGTCCCCTCCGCCCCTCTGTTAACCCGGGAAGGTACCACACGCATCCCACACCTTATCCGGACTCTGGACCCTGGACTCTCTCTATCTATCTTTAAGTAATTTGTGTGCGCTGTTCCCTCCCGTCTCCTGTCTACTGTCTCCTGTCTCCTGTCTACCGGCTCCTGTCTCCTCCTTTCCGGATCCCTGGCTAGCCGGAAGCGCACATTGTGCGATGGCGGAGACAAAAGGACAAAGGGCAGGCAGGCGGAAACAAAGGGAAAGCGATAAGCGAAAAGCAAAAAAAATCGCACATTTGTGTCTAATAGTTTTTTTTGTTTGTGTGTGTGTTTTCGGCCAGAACTCTCACTCAACAATGATTAATTAGGCCCGAAGCGCACGCCTAATGGCCATGAAGTAGTACCATTTGCCCCATCCCCCACGCTGGATACACGCTGGAGCATCCTCCACCCTGCCGCATTCTGAGCATT
Organism: Drosophila subobscura; assembly: GCF_008121235.1. Taxonomy (NCBI): domain Eukaryota; kingdom Metazoa; phylum Arthropoda; class Insecta; order Diptera; family Drosophilidae; genus Drosophila; species Drosophila subobscura. Next base: position 14,608,384 of record NC_048530.1, on the reverse strand, counting down.
AAGTCCATGGGCCATTGACCTTGGCAGCGATAGCATTTGGACTAATTGGCAATGGGGACTGCGCAGGGCAGGGGACAGTGGGGGACAATCGCTGAGGGATTTTTGAAAATTAAAAATTAAAAATGCAACGCCAGCACAGCACAGCGGGGGCGGCAGTGTCCTGCAAACGGGATTTAGGGCTGTGGGTGGCTCGATGGCGGGTCAAGGTCGGGTCAGCCCAACCCCTTAATGAGCCTGTGGGGCAGGAGCTGATTGCAAGTGCTTGGCCACGATTAATTGCAGAATTGTGGCCGAATCAGCAGCTACTCGTTCTGGAATTGGAATTGAGGCTTTGATTTCGTGGGCCCAGTGGATGCCCCAAGGGGTGGCCCAGTTCTGCAGTTCGTCAGTGATTTATGCAATATTCTATCATTGGAATTATGGCAGGCCAAGACCCAGTTCCTGCGTTGGACTACCACTCAGCTGCTACTTGCGAGAAGTGCATGGAGAGCCGCTGCTAAAATGTTGTTTCGATTTTAAATGCGGAACCTCACCATTACGGGGCAGGGTCTGTGTGCTCTCTGCTCTGTGCTCTGTGCCACGGTTAATTGCTGCCTACCTTGTTGAGGCAAAAGACTGCACAAATAACTCAATTATAGCTTGCTGGCCGTGCCACCTGACAACCTGCCACACTGGCCTCCCCAACTGCTGCTTGCTGCCTGCTGCCTGCTTCCCCCTTTGCAGCTTCCATCAAATGTTGGCCATTTTCATTTGGCGCTAACTTCGTTTCTTGAGCCAAAAAGTTTCAAGCGCGTTGATGAAGAAGTCCATAAAGGTGCGAAGCGACGGCCTCCAGCAGGAGCAGTCTGGACCTGCCTGGACCTGGACGAGGACCAGGAACAGGACCAACAAACAACAAACAAAAAGCAAACTCAATTCGAGCTTCACTCCGGCAGCTCCGTTCATGCAGCCTCGCGCCACCTCGCGCCGCCTCAACTTCAACTTCAACTTCAACTTCAACTTCAGACTGCAGTTGGAAATAAATAAAAGCATAAAAAGTGCTCAGCAGGAGGAAAATTGTAAGAGAAATTTGCCCAAAAAATGGCGTGAAAATGTAAGCGAAAAACAAAGTTAATTGTCGGTAGGGAGAGAGGGAGGAAGGAGGTCTGCCATGGCAGGGCAGGGCATGCGATTCGCGTGGCATGCGGCACAAACACAAGTGCATAAATAATGAAATCTGTCTGCAGCTCTCAGCGATCTCTCGAATTAGTCGCAAGTGGCAAACTAAATGGCAATCATTCAGCGGGAGACTTGCCCCCGAGCCACTTCTTCACCCGAAAAGTTATCCCAAGGGAAGACAGACAGAGAGACAGAGAGACAGAGACAGAGGAAGGTGTGTCTCAAGAGATACAAATGGGCATTCGCCTGTTGAGTGTGCACTCAGGGCATCAGCAAATATAATGGGGCAGGGGGGAATGTTGCATGGGGCATCCGTCAGCCAAAATGCCAACTAAAGAGAATGAAACCTCCTTTTAATGTGGATACAATAATCGAGTTGCATTTTGCCAGCCAAGGATGTCTTTAAGGTTCTTCAAAATGGCAGCGAGAGCTTTACTTTGATCACCTGTGCCGCTTGCTGCCATTTGCCTTGCCCTCCACTATGATTAGCATACATCTCCATACGAATGGCGTACATACATCAGCATTCTGCTCCACTCCCCTCACCACCCGTTGCCATTTGGCAACCATTTGCACTGGTGCCTCCTGCTCCATGCGCTGCTTGCCATTTAAAGGCAAGGAGCTAAGTGGCAGCCCCAGAAGCAGTCCTAACGACTGACTCGTCGATGACTTTGATGTGCACACAGACACACGGATAGACAGACTGACACACAGCCAGACACACGGAAAGATAGACATCGTCAAACGTTGTCAACGTTGCAACGCATTTGGGTTTCGTCTCCCTCTCTCTCTCTCTTTCAATTGAAATCGAAGTTGCATTTTCCGCCATTTCTTTTGTCTTTGTTCTCGCGCGCTCCACTGGGACTTGCTGCCTTGTTCTTCCTCATCATCTTCATCATCATCACACACACATCAGCCCTTCCCTTGCAGCGCTTTGGCAGGAGTGCAAAAAGGCGTTCGCGACGACGACATGTGGCAGGCGTGGCAGGCAAATGCTACTCATCCATACACATGCCAGGATACATTTTGACGGAGACATCGCGCGGATTTCTAGCATCAATGCGCATAAGTTGCCAAGGAGCCAAGGAGCAGACGGAACGAAACGAAACGAAACGACACAAAACGAGACGAAACGGAAGCATCTTTTTTATTTAAAAGTCGCAGCGCGTAAAACGAAATTGACAAAATCGCATGGAAGTGGCTAAGACGACGACGACGACGCGTTGACTTCTTTCTTTCTTTCTGTATGTCCGCCTGTCAATCTGTCTTTCTGTGTGTATGTCAGGGCTGTGGGGGGCAGTCACTTAAATTTAACTGCAACTGTTCCTTATGATAAGTAAGTAAGCTTATGGCAGCCCCTCCCACGCCCAATGGCAGACACAACAAATGGAAATGGGTGTGGGTGTGGGAGTGGGAGTGCGAGGAGCAGGAACAACGGGTGGAATATCAAATGTAACTCGCACTCTAGGCAGCGACACCCACGTTTAGGCTCGAAAGAGGATTTACGGGCAGAGTCTGTGTTGGGGTGCGTGTGTGTTTGCGTGTGGGGAGATTGACATATTGATTGCTTGGTGGCTCTACATCTGTCAAAGTGGATGATGCAAAAGGGGAAATGGGTGGACTTAGGAGAGCTTAAGGTGCGAGAGCATATCAATAAATGCAGCCATAAACAGGCCTTTTAAACAACATAAAACATTCCCATTTAACATTAAAGAATGATTTCATAAATGTGATATTATTACCTTTCAAATGCTCGCAGGAAACTCGAATAAAATCTGCGGCAGATATTGGGTTTAAATTTTAAATCGAAAACTGTCGATATCGAAATTGAATCCAATGCAAACCAATCAAATTAGTATACAAATTCGTATGCCGAGGCTGGCTACATTTGGGGCTTAGGTTAGGCTCAAAGGGCATCCTCTTGGGTGCCTCGCAGCTGTCCTGTCTGTCTATTTGTGCATGTGTGTGTGTGTGTGTTTGCTGTTTATTAACTTCATTTGAGTTTAAGCAGCAAAACGGCAAAACGGCATCTTGCAACGCTGGAAGACTTATTCTGTGTGAAGGAGCAGGCAGGCCTTGTGGCAGGGCAACGCCGAAGGACGTGAGACGACGAGGAATGCCTGGAACTTTTTTCTCCGAAAGTTTTACTCTTGACTGCACTGCACTGCACTGCCATCTTCTTACTCCTTTAGTTACTTCCTTTTTCTTCTGCCTGCTTCCTTTTTTGTGCACCTTTTCCCAACGGGGTACTATTATATTTTGCAAGCGGTTTGCCATGCCCTTGAGGCTCATGGGTTTCATGGGATTTCTCATATACTATTTCATAGATATCATCCATGTAGAAGGAAGGAAAGGAGCGTTACAGGGCAGCAGCGCTGTTAGCACAACAGGTGAACAGCCTGTTATCGCTTTTCGTTAACAGCCAGTGGCCGCTCTCTGTTAACAGTCAGTGCACTGCTTGATTAGCCACTGGATTGGTCGCTCTCCGTTACCATCTTTCTAACAGCGTTCGCTCTCACAATCCACAAGTGCCAGCTGCAGTCACTGGGATTAATTACTTATTGCTACATTGACGTTGCAGCTTCAAAGGGTATCCAAAAGCCTTTTATCTTAACTTTTTTTTTTGCTCCTCGTTTATCCTTCTTCTCGGTTGCTCCTGTTGTTTTATCCACCTGAGCGCGCCAGAACCTTGCTTTAAAAATTAACTAGAGACGTTGATGCTGATGCTGATGCGGATGTTGAGGCGGAGACGGAGACGAAGGCGGTTCACTGCTTCTCTCTATCCTTGGAGCGGTGGCTGCGAGTTCCCTGAAGTGTGGAGTGGGGTGTGGGGACTGCTTGCTGCTCACTTAATGAGCGTTTAATTGGCTTCATTGTTTACATTGTGGGTGTGTCCCAGAGATGGAGATGGAGGAATCGAAGTAACAGAAGAGAAAGCGAAACAGAAGTCGGGGGAGTGCTGGTGCATGAGGCGTTTGCCTGATTGAATTTCTTGAGAAAACTTTTTAATTACATCCCATTGTTGCTGCAACAAAGAAAACAATCAAACACAGCAACAGCAGCAGTAACAGCAACAGCAACAGCGGACGTAACAGCGTCAGAGCCAGAGGCATTAACAGCGGCAGTAGCAGCAGCAGCGGCAGGGCTGAGGCAAATGCGATTTGAAACGCGTCTATAAACGCCCTGGAGACGCCGCTCGCGTTTCACGGGCGATTCTCATTTGGAAAATTGCTTTTGCTAGCCATAAAAATCGCTGTCAAAAAAAAAAAACAAAGGAAGGGGGAAGAAGGAAGAAGGGAAATGGTGCTCAAAGCCAAGGCAAGACATGAACTCGACTCAGATTTGGAGTTCCGTGCCCCCAGTGCCCCCTCGGGTCTGATTTTATTTACAAATGCTGCAGCATTTTATGCGGCCATTAAAATATTTTATTGCTCTTAGCGTAAATTTTAAGCAATAATAAAACGTAAGGCTACATACAATACTCCGCTCACTGAGGGGTCGGAAGGGGGGCCACTGGAACGTGAGGCAGGGTAGGATAGGAGAAGCTGCAGGGGCAGGGGGCAGCCTCAACAATACGTATACGTAGCAGGCCCCGAAAAACACAGACCGCAACAAATCCGGCTAAGGATATGCCCATAAGCAAAGGAATGCAAAATAAAAGAAAAGAAAACAAGCAAGAAATTATTTGGCCAAAACAGAACGAGAACGTCGCGACGACTAGGGGATGCCCTGAACTACAGTCAGGCAGCCACTACGAGCAGAGGAAGATCCAGGGAGGATCTGCACTGCTTTCGGCTCGCTTCTGCTTCTGCTTGCCTTGATCGCCTCTCTCTCCCTCTCCTTCTCTCTCTCGCTGTATACCCGCTGTTACGGTTCGAACTGCTTGCGACTGGCCGCGGCAAGGCAAAGCGCGTTTTGCAGCGATTCTTCGTTTTGCAATTCGGTGAAAATTTAATTTGCATTTGCGCATAAAATGCTGCTACAACGCTTGCGGATACGGATGCGGATGCGGATGGTGGGGCGTGGAGCGTGGGAGGCATGTGGCTTGTGGGCGTATGAGGAGCCACGCCACGCCACGCCCGTTAGTTTGACTTACACCTTAGCCTCCGTCTCTCCGCCTCTCCGTTTCTACGGCTCGACGGCGCTTTGCCTTTTCTTTGAGGGAGTAACATGTGCGGGTCTCCTCTGTTTTTGCAACTGCGATTGGGATAGGGATTGGAATTGGGGCTGTGGCTCGGTGTTCTGTTCCTGCTATTTATGGCAGCAGCTGTTTGCCAGCCCAACACAAAAAAAAAAGAATGTAGAAATATGTGGGTGCTGGCAGTGGCAGTGGCAGCACCTTCTTGCCACGCATACAAATGGCATCCAATTGATTTACTTGTGCTGTGCCATGGCATGGCATGCGATGGCAGTCATTTGTTTCATCCTCTGCCACTTGTTCGCTGCAAAACTTAAATTTTTCCAACAAGTATTGAAAAATGGAAATCGAGCCGTGCCGTGCTCGTGTCCGTGCCGTGCATTTTATGGGTAATCCACATAGGAGATGGTCGAAGGAAGGATGGATGGCAGTCTCTTCGCTGGCAAGGCAAGGTCTGGTATTGGTATTGGTATTGGGCATGGGGGGGGGGCACACACTCTGCAATATTAAATGGGAGTCCAATTAAATGTTGGGGTTTTATTAAATTTGTACTTAATTTCATTGCTGAACGCATGTTAAATGCATTTTAATTTGTCTCGTTTTTAATGTTCGCTTTATTTGTTTTATAATTCTATTTAATAAAACGCAAACACACACACGCCACACACACACACACACAGTCATACAAAAAAAGTGTGAGCGAAGAAAAATGTGTGGGAAAAGCAAACATAGAGACATTTTTCACCCATTTCGCATTTTGCCATTTGCCATTTTCCTTGTTTAATATTAAGCAATAAAATTTCTATCAGCAACAACAACAAAAACAACACAGCCACCGCCGCTGCCTGCGCTTTTCGTCTCTGTCTGTCTGTTTGTGTCGCTCTCTTTCTGTCAATGTGTGTCTGTCTCTGTCTCTCGCTGCTCTTTCCACCTGTTTATGCAAGCCAATAAATGCGCCCACCTGTGTGTTTGTGTGTGTGTGTGTGTTTATGCTGCAATAACTGTAAATGACAAACAAATGCGCCTGTTAAAATCGTTGATTAAAATCAGCATAAACACACACACACGCGAACACAGGACACACACGCACACAGAGGACAGAGGACAAAGGCCAGCGCGAGAGCGAAGAGTAACCAGTGGGCGGGTCGAGGCCAATATAAGAAAAATAACAGTAAGCAAAACCCGAAAAGAGGATTCGCCGCTCAGGATGCTCCTTACCGCAGTGTCGAGGCACGTGTGTGCCCTTAAATAGATTCTTTAATTCGAAAGCAGAAAGCCTTAAGCAGAATTTTCAATAGAATTTATCTTACAATTTTGAATTGCTGCAACTTCCAGCTCATAATTTGTACAATTGCCACATAAATCCTCATCAGCAATGCAATACTGCTGCCGTGCACCCAAAAAGAAAACCCTAGCAGAGAAAATCTACGAGGAAAAACCAAAATGAAACGACTAGGGCATTACGTGGGCATGAAAGCTCACAGTCTAGAGTGCAAAGTTTGGAGAGGTTGGGGGGTTCTCTTATATTTTCTTGGGTTTAACACAATGATTCCTCCTCCGTTGGTGCCCAATATCCCCACAAGCACTCGCCCAGTTAATGGATAACAGCACAAACACAAAGTGCATGCTGAGAAGAGGCTGGCTGGACAGAGAGACAGCAGAGGAGTGGTGGTCGAGTGAGCAGGACAATCAGCCGAAGGGGGAGACTCCATGCAGTGCGTCATTTATGCGGGCCCATAAGCACATACACTCACACACACACACACACACAGGGACGGGGAGTGGCACACCTGGTGACCAGGCCTCAGGTAAATAAGTTGCACTTTAAAGCAAACAAGCAGTTTGCAGGAGGCAGCCAACCAGCCAACCAGCCAGCCAGCCACCTAGCTTCCTGCCTGTCAGCCACCCAACAAAATGGCTTCTGCATGTACACACATGTATGTGTGTGTGTGGGTGGGTGTCCTGACTGCTAGTTCCAGAGCCTGCAAATGTCATTGGAAGACAGAAGCACACACAAAAATATTTTAATAACTACTCGTATTCGTCTCCGTTTGCCTGCACTTCCTGGCAAATGTTTTCATTAGCCACAAAAAACAACAACCACAACAAGAATGGGGAAGGGGGAAAGGGGAACGGGGGATGGGTGGGATGGGTTGGTGTGGAGGAAGCAAAAAGAAAAAGAAAATAGAAAAGAGGAGCAACAACAAAAGGCAAATGGCAAATGGAAATGTGAGTACTAGGACGAGTACTACGACGAGGAGATAGTCAATTAAGTCGGGCAAAGACAGAGACAGACAGAGGAGAGAGAGTGGAGTGGAGTGGTGAGGAGAGGGGAGCGGAGGGGAGTACTGCTGCTCGTATAAGTAATTCTAAAAAACAAATGGTTCTCCCTGGGCATATTTCCACTTTAAAGTGGAGGAGAGTCGTAGAAGCACAATCGATTTGCTAGCCAGACGAGGAGTAATACGCTCCTGCATCCTGCAGCCCCAAAGGACTCATAACCGAGGCAAACATTTTCGGCAATTGCAAAAATTGCGCTCATTCAAGGCAGTGGAACACTCAAGCAGATGTAGTGTTGGTGGCAAAACCAGTGTTGGTAACTTAACCACAGTGTTGGACATAGCTGCACTTCAGAAGAGCTTTGCCCGAGTTGAGTTTAGTGGGGGAAGTCACTGTGCACAGATCAAATGGGCGTAGCTTATCCCTCATTGATGCTACCATTAAATGCACTAAATTGCTTAACCAATTTCGCTGAACGCACGTCCCACCCCGGTACCCGCTCCCCGGTACTGTCCACCTTTTTGGGGAAGTGGCATCCAAAGCCAAACAACATTGTTATTATTTTTAAAAGCGATTTTCGAAACCCGAACGCAGCTGGGCCTCGTTAAAAGCACAAATACAGCCAGAAAAGGAGCAAGGATAACGGGGTAGATAGAGCACCAAAAACCCACTTCCTGTCCTGCCACACACACAGAGAGAGAGAGAGAGAGAGAGAGAGAGAGCCTGGCTACTCCCTTTCCACATATGGACGTGGAAAGCAGTTAGCCCCGCGGTGTATACACATAAGTCATTTATTGAAAATCCACTGCAGCAGCGGCAGCGAGAGCGGCAGCGGGAGCAGCGGGTAAAACAGGAAAAGCAGGAAAAGCGAATGGCAATGGCAACGGCTGCCCAGCCCTGCCCTGCCCTGCCCTGCTCTGCCCTGCCCTACCGTCCAAAGTATGACAAACAATAGCCAAATGGGTTTCTCCTACAACAACAATTTTTCAATATGCTCCAACCCCCAAACCAAAATGACCAAAAGAGTCCGCCCAAACGAAACCGAACGAAAGCCCTCCGAACCCTCCGCCACAGCCAAAGGGCGCGGGAGGAGCGAGGAGGGGTGGAAAATTGCCATCTTGTTGTTGCTATTTGTGCTCGTTATTGTTTTCCCACACGGTAGCGCAGGCGGCACAAAGGAATGATGGGCACAGCCGTGGAGCATGCAACAAAGACACAAATCAAAGGCCCCATTGATTGAGGGGTATGAATAGGGTCTAAAGACTGAAGCTGCCATTGCCACTACCAACTGCCATTATATTCTGCATTATGGAACGTTGCTCTGCAGCAGCTCCAGCGCCAGGCCCAGCTACAGCTTCAGATTCAGCATCAGGACTGAACACAGACTGTCTGCGGCAGGCGATGGCCAACACTTCTGGCCAAGGCTAAGAACCATTCATAGGTCGATTGTCGCTGCCATTAAGTGTGCATAAACGTGACAAGACGACAACAATAAAAATGAAAGCACCAAACGACAGCAGGGGGCAGCACGGATGCTCAAATGGCAGAACTCTGGATGCCCTCACAGCCGATGGAGAAGTGAAGCCAAAGCTGCGTGCCAATTTTTGACTGCTCGAAATTAAAAATTATTTTTTAATGCATTTTATTTTATTTGTATCTTTTTTTGATACTCTCTTTTTGGTTAATTTTCGCTGAGGACAGACAGACTCGAGAGCAATGCACGCAGGATCGAAGGATCGAAACGGAACGGAACGAAGCTCTGCGCCTTTTTATTATTTGCTCCATTTGGCGGCAATGTTTGCTCTGTCCTGTTTGCCTGGGAAAATGCAAAGCGAAGCGAAGCCTTTAACTGCGAAATTGTCAGAAAATAAATTTTAATTTCTGACACTCGCCGCCTCGGGGCAGTGCAGTGGAAAATGAATGTGGTGGGGGGTGGGGGCGTGGATGGGATTGAACGACTCAATGGAGAAGAGAAAGAAGTCTGATGGCGACAGATATAGCCAGCTGAAATTCCATATTGCTCATATATCCCATATATGAACTAATTATTATAGCTTTCATGCTTTCATGGCTTTTGATTTGCTGTGGAATTCTATCTAAAAGTTTGCTCGAGTGTCTTTTGCTGATCAGCAAATTGCAGAAGGCGAAGAAGGAGAGGAAATGATTGATGAATGCGCGGCAGACGGTGGAGTGTTGTGCAGTGCAGTGTAGGGGAAGGGCAGCAGGTTTAAGGAAAAATTAAACATAATCATGCGCTGCATAAATATGCGAGTGGAGTGCGGAGTGAGCGGAGTGGAGTGTAGAGGAGTGTGGCCCTGCTATTGATATATGGCTAAAAGCAGCAAAGCAACAGAGCAGCGGAGACTGCCTGCCCGCCTGCCTGCCTGCCCGCCTGCCTTCCTGGCAGTGTGTGCACAGTGCAAACAATGTGCATTTCTGGAAGAGAGACGACAGCAGCCAACACCCACACTCCGACAGTTGTTAGAGTTCCAAATCAAACAGTGTTTGCAGCAGCATGCAGCATGCAGCAGCCCCTTGCCACACAGACGACATGGTCCGATGAATATGTTTATGCCAGTTGGCTTTGCAATAACTTCATAAATATTCACGAGGAAGCAACTCTCCTATATGGCTACATGCTACACGTTACATCCCATCCACAAATCGATGCACACAAAATGTAAATTCAAATTCGTTAAAACAGAAGAGAGACACACAGAGAGAGACGCACACACATCAGAGGAGGAGAAGGATGGCGGACGAGGGCTGTGCTGTTGAGGGGCTATAATGCAATTATGATTGTGACCAAAACCCAAAACCAAACGCACCGACGACTGTCAATTAAATGGCAAATTTACAACACTTGACTCGCACAGTGGAGGCACGGCTCAGGCAGCACTCATGCAGGGCCCAGTCACGGCGCACGCAATGGAATAAAATCATATAAAATATCAATAAAATACACATAAATTGATGGCAGAAACATACACAGAGAGAGAGAGAGCACAGACAGAAGGCAAGGAGGAGCAGCAGTAGAAGGAGCACTAGAGGGGGCTTGCCCAGAAGGACCAACGGCAGCAGAAGGAGCAGCACCAGAATCAGAGTAAAGTATCCTCTGCAGCATTGCATTCTCTGGGCTGCTGCTCCACATCCGTTTCCCATGCTCGTAAATAAAATGCACTCCTTGTCTCCTCTCTTGCAGGGGGTACTCAGCAACAGCCAGAGTCAGAGGCAGAGCCAGAGCCACAGCCCAGCGGCAAAACGATGACGAGCTGACGATGTCATTGTAAATACCATAAAGAAAATCGTTGCCGACGTGCGGTGTCCATGTACCGGTGGCATGGTGTGCCTTTTGCCGCTGTCGCTGCCTTTCCTTACTCAAAAAGGAGCATCCGCATCCGCATCCAACATCCAACAACCAGGAAGCCCTGCAAAATGTTATTTATTGGAATTGTGTAATAAATGTTACCGAAAGTGCACTCGACATAAACGAAATGTTGCATGCACACACGAGAGTACGAGGACGAGGACGAGAACATCCATCCCGCATCGAGGCGCCAGGGCTTCTAGCTTCTAGCTCCTAGCTCCCAGCTAGAGTGATGCAAATTAGGAAGGAGCAGCAGCGAAGGATGCCAGTATCCATCATATAGCATTACGTGTGTGTGTGTGTGTGTGTGTGTGTCTGCACAGATTGGGCAGAGAGCGAGAGATCTTCATTATGAATGGGCTTCATATGCCTTTTCCTTACTTGCTTAGTATGGCTGGCATTCGCGTTCCAGCAGAGTTCCTCCTGGTCGGTCTGATCTAACGGCCATGCCATGTCCTGCCTGCCTGCCTCGAAGCTACGTGCCTCGGGATACGGGGCTGATCGCTCACTTAGAGCCACATGAAGCATCGTGCAAATCGCGCATTAGGCCAGTCTCGGTCTCGACCCTTGGACGCCAGGCGCCAGGGCTGTTGGGCTCCAGGCTCCAGCCAGCTGCAGTTTGACCAAAAACGGAAACTGGTCCTTGGGGCGTCGACGCTTTGGCTTTGGGCTTTGGGCATTCGGCTGCTGTGCACGAGTATGTCCGTGTGGCAAGTGACAGGCCCACAGCCAGACACACACACACACAGACACGTATGGGCCTGGCCACCCACAGGATACGACTGTGTGTGTCTGCTCTTTGTCCCGAAAATTTCCATCGATTTGATTTATATGCAAAATATTTAAATTTTATTGCCAGTTTGCATATGGAGGAGCAGCAGTAGAAGCAGGACCAGGACCAGGACCAGCCGTAGCCGTGGCAGCAATCCCCTGAGCTTAAGTGAGATCGATAGTTATAGTTGTAGTGCCCATGCCAACCAACCCATTCAGAACATTCAGAACATATCCACATATCCACATATTTTTGGGGGTCGTTTAAAGAAGAAGCTCCGCTCCGGACTGAACTGAACTGAACTGAAGGAGTGGAGTCCAGGCGTTGAGGAGTACAGGGAGTGGGCTCGTAATTTATGCAGCTTTTTGGGCAATATTGAAATCGAAATTTAAATGCAAACAAGGGAAAGTGTTGGGCTCCCAGCACCTGGCACCTGGCAACCTGCAACTGTGTCTGTTCGGAATGGGAATGGGGAATGCTATGGGAATCGATTACGGAAATTGCGAATAAATTACAGGCAAAATAATTATGTACTCGGACAATCGATGGGTGCGTGTGCGGAGCAGGAAAATCCTTATGTGTACAGATATCATGAAACAGCTTCAAGCAGCAGCATCAAATTCAACTAATGAGTCCTTGAGTGAACGGAATTGTGTCTCCTTTTGGAGCTCGACTCGCGCTGCAACTTTATTCATTTTTCATACTGTCAAAACAGCAAGAAGCCCTGGCAGGGGCGGGGAGTGCGGCGTGGGGGTGTGGGCGTGTCAGAAATTATGTTGATTGTTTGCTTTAGCCAAGGAAATAATTAAGCAAGACGAGGCAGCAGGCAGCAGGCAGCAGGCAGAGGCAGCAGCACATCCAGTCCAAAGGCAAGGCAAGGCAAGGACTCCACGGAGACACGAAGATGTCGCCAGACTTGGCGCCAACTCAAAAATATATGTATGCATTTTCTCGGGATACAATTCCCGGAGCCGGAGCCGGAGCAGGCAGCAAAAACCAACCCAAATCCAAATTGTCAACAGCTTTTTGTGTGCGTCGGCTCCTGCTCCTGCTCCTGGATTTCATTTTTTTTTTCTTTTGATCTTCTTTTTTGTTGGACAAACTTAATCTAATTAGAGGGCTACTTGGAGCAGCTAAAGTTTTGATTTACATTCCAGGCGGGGCTGCCAGGAAATCGCAGACCGAGTGGAAATTAGCCGGAAAGAGGGACACCGACACCGACACCGACGTCGACGCCGACAACGTCAGCGACCCAATTCTGACCCAAAAGTTGCATCAATTTCCGCTCGATATCATTTGGCGATTTAGCTGGAAATTCAATTGAAATTGCTGCACAAACGTGCAGCGTATCTCATTCTCATGTTCGATTTCAGCTCTCAATTTGGGGTTTGATTTTATCGCATTTCATTAGCAGGAGCAGCCGCAGGAGCAGCACGAGTCCGCGAATGTGTGCGGGGGGTGGCCGAAATCTAATTCCAACTCCATTTTACATATGCTTCATTTTGTGATTGAAAAGCCCATCCATCCACCCATCCATCCAGCCACCAATAGCATTGTTTTAATGCTCGTTTGCGCGTTTGCTTGTTTGAATTTTATTCATTTATTTTCGCTAAATTTGGAAACTAGAGAGCGGTGAGCGGGATCCTTTGGCCTCTGGCCTTTGTCCTTTGCCATCTTTTGTTTGCATCCAAACGGGCAAATATTTAACAAATAACTAGAGGAGCGGGGTCCAAACAGTCCGCTTGATGAGAGCGATAAGCGTCGTCTCGCCCCGAGGGGTCCATGAATAAATTAGTGTTGTCCCAACCAAACATCATCATCTTTTGGCAGTTTCTAGTTATACGCCACAGACTGAAACGTAAAGTTAAAGCCAGTCCTCTCGGAGATCGGCCTATGCTATTTATACCCGGTACTCGAAGAGTAAATAGGGTATATTGTATTTGTGCGGGTAACGGTTGTATGTAACGCACAGAAGGAAACGTTTCCGACCCCATAAAGTATATATATTCTTGATCAGCATCAATAGCCGAGTCGATTGAGCCATGTCTGTCTGTCCGTCTGTCCGTCCGTCCGTCTGTCCGTCTTGTTTGTCGGCTAGTTCTCAGAGACTATAAGAGCTAGAGCCACCAAATTTTGGCACCAGGCTGCTGTATGCTCACACTGAAACCAGTGTATTTCAAAAATGACTCTGCCCTGACTCTGCAGTGTGTGTTTCTAGGGGAGGGTGGCGAGCTAAAGGAGCGTGTTGGCGTGAGTAGTGTTGTTGATGTAGATGACAGATGAAGAAAAAATGTAAAATTTGACAAATAACCGCTAAGTTGCAGATGTAGTACTGAGTGCCGGGTATAAAAGTTGTGACGCGTAAGAAGCGTCTCACACGTCCCTTCTCGTTACCCGGTCGTAACCGTAACCGTAACCGCAACCTTAACCCTGACCAACTTCCCTGGTTGAACCAAGAAGATCTACAATTGTTTTACCCAATAGATTACCTGTAGAGGCCGACAATTAGCTAAAATTATTATTTAATATTTAACATTTAATATTTAACGGCCCAAAGAGCTGTCAATTATTTACTAAACTGATTATTGTTTAGAGCATAATGAGCATTCTTTTCATTGCTGAACTTTTTCGGCTTTAAATTAAATTAAAGCAGCGACACAGCGGCAGCCGCGCGATTTGCGCGCGATAAAAGTCGCGCCCAGAACGTGACAAACGTCGAGGCTGTTAAAGTCGCAAGCAAACAAAGGACCGCAGCAGAGGGGAAGCCCACAGCCCCATCGGACTGGGGACTGGGACTGGGCCTTGGCAGTTGTTAATCATTAAAGCCGCCTGCGGGGTGTGGCCCAAGATTTCTGGTCAGATTTATTCATTAGCCGTGGGCACGAAATCGGCACGGAATCGGACCACGGGCGGAGCAGGAGGAGCATTAAATATTTAGGCAGTTGTCGTCCATGGGAGACGAGACCGAGACCGAGACCGACATCGAGCACGAGAATCGATGCAGCAGGAAAGGCAAAAGGGAAAGGCAAGAGGAGGCGGCCAGAAATGGAGACGAGATGAAGACGGAAAAGGGCAGCTGACTGGCTGGCTGCCTGGCTGGATGCATTGCCCCTTCCCCCTCCCTGCATTAGCCCTTTTCTTCCTGCAATTTGCACTCAATTGCAATTTCCGCTTGGCGCTGCCATTTGCTACGTGCAGCCCTGCCCCGTGCCCACTGCCCCTTATCTCTACTACTGCCACCGCCTACGTGCTGAGGGACAAGCGCGCAGAAATTTGTTTTGCCATTTTGTTTAGTTGTTAGTTGGAGGATGTACCTCCCCCCACCCCTCTCGACAAAAGGTTTCTTTCTTTTTTAAATATCAATATAAAACGTGACAGAATGGACTTTTGCCTGCACTGAAATTCGGTGGCAAGCGGGTGGAACGGAATGGGAGGTGCCT
The DNA here is from genome assembly GCF_008121235.1 of Drosophila subobscura. Lineage (NCBI taxonomy): Eukaryota > Metazoa > Arthropoda > Insecta > Diptera > Drosophilidae > Drosophila > Drosophila subobscura. The sequence goes on along the minus strand of NC_048530.1, from coordinate 14,593,229 downwards.
GTGTCCTGTTCCCATTTAAAGCGTTGAGCAAATCTTGGCGATCCGGTGGTGGGCGGAGTGGCATTTCCCTAAGCGGTTTAACTGCTTCAACAGCGACAGAGACAGAGTTAAGGGGAGAGTGGGACAGTGGGTAAGGGCCAGACATACGCATTAAAATCCATTTAGATATGCCTGTGGGAGTCAACAGCTGAAGGAACATCAGCCCCAGCCTACTTTTGCCCACACTGACCTGCATAAGGCAACCAAAAACACCTTATTTGCCTTCATTCTTTCATTACCGCTGAGAACTATTCTGATGGACTATAATCAAGGGCTATGGCAAATCCCAAACATCAGGCTTTATGTGCATAAAGCAAATATGATTGTCAGCAGCTTCTCCCTCCAGTTGGCTTGGCTTTAATGTTCTACTACTCATATCTACTCGCAGTCAACTCTATTCATTGATTTTGAGTTGAACTAGACAAAAATATATTATTATATTTTATAAAATGCCACAACAAAAGAAGGAGGCAGCACGGGCAGAGCCTCAGCCTAAATCACAGCTAAAGACACAGCCACAGGCACAGCCTTTGTATCAGAGTCAGCCGCCGGTGGACCTGTGTGGACAGCTGGCGTACAAGTTAAAAGAGCAGCTTAAGAGAGAGATCAAGGAGGAGTTAAAGAGTGAGCTCATGAAAGATGTGCTGGTCGAATGGACAAAAATCAAGCAGTCAGAAATGGGGCCACAGAAAGACACAGATCGCCACCAGATGCAGCCCCAGAAGGAGCGAAGGGAGAAGAAAGTCAAGCAGACAGACATCGATATTGATATTGGTATAGCCATAGCCAATGGCAAAGACACAAAAGTGGTTAAGCAGATCGTGCAGACAGCACAAAAGGATATCGCAAAAGACACCATGGAGCAGTGCAAGTTGCCATTGCAGAGTGCCACAATTTCCGACAGTATTGGCACAATGATCGACAAGGTTTCGGGCAATTGTGTCAGCAACAGCTCCACAATGCTGGAGGCACAGGATCAATCGTGCATTGAGGACTGCATGAAAGACTATCTTGAAAAGTACCGTCTGGTCAATGGCTCTCTCGACGATTCCATTCACACGGAGCATAATCAGAGCCAGGAGCAGCAGCAACATAGCCATGGGATATCCATAGCCAAAGACAAAGAAGCAAACGTGGATAACCAGATCGTGCAGACAGCTCAGAAGGTAGCCTCGAAGGACATCGCAACAATATCCGACAATATTGGCACAATGATCGACAAGGTCTCGAGCAATTGCTTTCTCAATTGTGTCAGCACTTACTCCTCAGCGCTGAAGGCACAGGATCAATCGTGCATTGAGGATTGCATGAAAGACTATCTTGAAAGGTACCGTCTGGTCATGGGCACTCTCGACGATTCCATTCGCACGGAGCATAGTCAGCGCCAGGAGCAGCCGGAACATCACCATCACCAGCAGGTCGTGCAGACAGCACAGAAGGTAGCCTCGAAGGACATCGCCAGAGACACCATGGAGCAGCGCAAGTTGCAATTGCAGAGTGCAAGAATCTCCGACAACATTGGCACAATGATCGACAAGGTTTCGACTAATTGCTTTCGCAATTGTGTCAGCAACTACTCCTTAGCGCTGGAGGCACAGGATCAGTCGTGCATTGAGGATTGCATGAAGTCCTATCTTGAAACGTATCGTCTGGTCAATCGCACTTTCGTCGATCGCATCCACAAGGAGCACAGGCAGCGCAAGGAGCAGCGCCAGGAGGAGCGTCAAGAAAAGCAGCAGAAGAAGTCATCGAAGAAGTCCAGGCCCAAGTCGATGCCTTAAGATTAAAGTTTTGTTTACCAAAACGCCAAATTGTTTTCTCCCAAAATTGTTGCTGTGCTTACCTTTTGTTTTTGATTTTGTTTTCATTTATTTTGGAATAAACGAAATTGTGTGTGTGTGGTGGCCTCACGGAAGTAATGTTTTCTGCTGTGCAGAATGTGAATGATGGAGCCATGGACAGACTGTCTGTCTTTCTGTCTGCCTGTTTGACTGAGTTTTTGAGGAGGCTGCATGTAGATGCCGCTTATGATTGCTCTTCTCCTCCTGCTGCGTAGAAGCTGGCTTTGGTTTTGGCATTGGAATCCGGTTAACATCATCAACTGCTCTGTTTTCTCTGTTTTCTGTTGCTGTTGCCCCATCAGGGGCGCCCATCATCATCAACAGACAGGACAGGGGGTCTCTGGTCTGTGCGTGGGTCGAGGGTTTGCGTGGCATGTGGGCGGCTGTGCTGGGCTGGGGTCAAGGGGTCGTTGCTTCTACAGTTTTCGGTAAATACACTGACTGTGCCACAGGCTCTGCCTGTGCCTTTGAGGCGACTGCCTGAATAGCGGTCCGCAGATGCTGATGCTAAAACTGAAGCTGATGCTGAATGCCTCTGCGCGCATTAGTGACGTGGCGGTACACGGTACATCCAGAGTACATCCTGCATACTCCTCCGTTTTCCATTCTCCACTCTGTACATTTTGCATTCAGGATGCGTGGATGCTAGATTTCATTTCCCCACCCTCGACACCCCCACATCAATGCATTGAGCGAATGCTTTTTGTCCATTTGGTGGTCCATTTGGTGGGACAGGGCAGGGCAGGGCAGGGCAGGACTCTACTCTTTGTGGTTCCATGCACTGCTGACTGCTGACTGCTTTATGAATGCATAATTTTATTATGCACAAATTCTATTTACAGTGGGGTGTGGAGAGCGGAAGGCAGACACCTGAGGCCTGCTCGTTGGCAACTTTTCGCTGGCATCTCGCATGCAGATTTCATTGTAATTAATATTTGCATTTCAATTGCATTTTGGCCGCGCGCTCAAAGCCCACAGGCAAACGCCCACACAATTATCACATATGGCAAGGGGTGGCGGGTTGCGGTGGGTTGCGGGGCATGGGTGTGGGCGGTGGCATTGATTAAACATTTAGCGGAGGGCATCGCTTCCAAAAGTATTTGCTGTCCTCGCCTCCACTCCGTCTGTCTGGCTAATTTTGGTGGCACCCAACCGAAAGTCAGCCAAATGGAAACCTCAACAGAGTTTGGGCCAGAGGACTAGGGCAGGACAGGACTGGGGATTGGGTTTTGGGGTTTGGGTCCTTTGGCCGGACGGACATTGGCATCTGGTTATGGCACCAGGCGATGATTGCTTCCTCCAGAGCGACATCAGAGCATCAGAGCATCGACATTGACACGCTCCAGTGCTTATAAATCAACAGCTGCAGCAGTTTTTTTTGTATCCACCAAGAGCAGAGGGAGGTTGGCGTGAGGCGGGAGGGAAGCTAAAATCTTTTCAAGTGGTCAGAACGGACACAAATCCCAGCAACCCAGGGCCCGCATCCTTGTGCCTTTGCGGTTGAATTAAGGCAAACAAAAGAGGGGCAGCTAACGGGCAAGCCATGAGGCAGGGGCAGGAGCAGGAGCAGAGCGCTTTGCTTAGATTACGCATACGCCGTGTTGAGCAGCCAGCACCGCATCCCCCGAGCCGGCCGCCGAGGACGAGTGCGCTCCCTCGACTCTGAATGAGGTCGAGAAAAGAAAGTGCAACACACATGAAGGTAGGAGGCAGGAGGGAGAGGAAAACGGAGGAATCCACACACAAAAACGGAAAAGGGCAAAAGCAAAATGTAAATGGGCTTTTCACAAAATGAATATTAAATTGCAAGGAGGGGCAGAGGGTGTTGCAGGGGCAGAGGGATGAGTGCAGCTTAGCCTGCAGAGTGTTAGACATGTCTGATCCTTTAACATTAACATGCAGGCATCGCTCCTTGCTGTCCTCTCCAGCGCTCTCTCTCTCTATGGAGACCTCTTCATGCCCTGCCATTTGTGTGATTTGATTTTGCAGCGTGCAACGTGCAGCATGCAACGTGCAGCGTGCCACTTGTAGATATGTATCGCTCAGTGTCAATGGTAGCGCTTTGAAGATGCACGCCACACGGCACACGCCACACTCCGTAGCCATGGGATATGCAGCAGCAGCTTTGATCCATGACTCACCATCTTTCGAGTGTAAGTAGAGACCGGAGTGTTCCTGTGGATTTGCACATCATCATCCGTAGCAGCTGAATATCTTAATCCCAATTAGACTTGCATACCCACAACTAATTAGCAATGGGGTGCAAAAATCTCGGTTATCCTTCGCCTTAACTGGATGTGGAAATTCTGCCGCAAACACACAAAGATTGCCTCCTGGCATGAGCAGTTTTGCCTTCATGCTGCCTTCATGCTATATATGACATGGCATATGCATTGTTTTCAAAATGATTTGCGGCTCTAATTTTTCGCACAGAGGAGAGTCAGCGGAGAGGGAGCAATGCCAGTGGGGAGTGGCTGTGTGGCTGTGTGGCAGTGGGAGAAAGTTATGCATGGTTGCCATACTTTGTCGTCCTTGTCGTCGTCGTTTCTTATTTCTGTGGCTTTCGCTGCACAACTTGAACAGGCTCTGAGGTTGTCTTTTGGCTTTTCCTGGCTCTCCTCTGACTCTGCCTCTGTCTCTGCCTCTGTATCTGTCTCTGGCGACAAAGTATGCAGCAAGTACAAGCAAAATGCCGCCACAAACCGCATGCTGCTTCAAGCTCGCTCAACTATTGCATCTTCACTCGGGTGCTCCTGGTGCTTCTGCCACTCTTCTGCTACTCCTTCGAATGTGGCGTGGAGCTGCTCCTGCCGCTCCTGCTGCTCATTTTGTGTGTTTCTAAAACAAAGCAAAAACCCGTCGCTTGTTTCAACATTTCAACTGCTTGGAAATTTATTCATTCCCCTGCTCAAATGCTGAAAACGGGGCGGGCATCAAGCATTTCCATCTTCATTTGTCTGTCGTTTTGTATTTGAGCATTTCGGTATTTGAGTTTTCTCTTTCCCACAACACACTACAGAGACAGTGGCAGTGGCAGTCTCAGTGGCAGTGGCAAGTGCAGCACCCCAAAAACTTTCCTTCCAGTCTTTGCTCTGGCAAATACTCGTAAGTAAATTTTTAATTGAAACTCTCTCTCTTGTATGGAGCTGCAGAAGCCACAAGACAAAATTTGATAATTCAAATGGCAGAGCGTTAAATATTTGATGTTCTCCTACACAGCACCTAACCCTTGCTCCCTTACACCTACCCATCGCTGAGTGTGTGTGGGCTGTGCCACAAATTTAATTTCATTTGTCGAAATCAATTAAAATTCCTCTCAAAATTTATCACCTGCTACAATGAACGATTTAAGGCAAATTGTAGCTGAGCTATAACAATGTTCTTCCTCTCTTCCTCCTGTCTTCGGGGCTGGGAGTTTCGCTTGGGAGTGCATCAATTACTTGGCGCTCTCCCTCTCGCTGTCCCGTCTTCTCTTGCCCAAAAAACTTCGACTCTATTGCAAATGAAAAGTTTGTGTCGCCGGCCGGCTCAAGGCTTCACACACACACACACACACACACACACACACAGACACACACACAGCAAAAGTTGAGGTAAGTTGTGTACTGAAGTTAAAAGTTTTGTGCCACAAAATGCAGCCGAAGAAGACAGAGACAGCGAGAGCGCTGCGTTGCAAGGCGTCTGCATGGCGTAGGACAAATATTTTTCAACAACTTTGCAATGTTTTCGGAAGGCAGGCAGCCAGGCAGTCAGGCATCGAAATCCCAACTAAATTTACGTGTGGCGTTCAAGCCGAAATCAAAGAAATTCTGTGGATGGGCCGTGGGGGGTCTACACTGCAGTTGTGTGGATCCACTGAGCACATGGCAACCAGTGCTTGTTTTTCTGCCAGTGCATAGAGTGCAGTTTGTTTTGCAAAATTTTTGGCCATGTCGTGGGTGGCAGCTCTCACTTTAAACAGCAGATCAGCCAGGGCAGGGCAGCCAAAATCAGGGCTGCTGTCTGTCCCCAATCCCGTCCCCGTCGCTGTGCCTGTCCGTGTCCCGAGCGGTTGCTGTGTTGTGTGTTTCACTCCTGATTTATCTGGTGAACGCGCCAAATGCGTGTAAACATGGCTCCTAGAGTCCGTGGCTGCTGTTTGGCTGCTGCTGCCCGTTCCTGTGCCCCAATAAGTAGGCAATGGATTTTTTCCTCGCCGCCCTCTGCGGCATTCCACTCGATTGAGAATGTTTTGTGGCTGCCGTGTGGGTGGGTGTCTATGTGTCTGTCTGTGTGTGTGTGTGTACACTAGCTCTCTCTCCCACTCTAGCTGTATCTCGTCCGCTCTAATGGCCACAAATTAAAGACTTTTCTCGGACAAAAGCTGAACTTTCATTAATCGCAGCAAATGTCAGCGCGCACAGATTTCCCGAGTAACAACATGGGGCAGGGGGGATGCGGGGCAGTGTACTACAAACTATCAAAATAAATAACAGAACGTGACGGCCACGTAACGTGCCACATTCTCTGCCACTGGCACTGCCACTGGCCATGCCATGCCTCTGCTTGCCACACAAACGAAACTTTTCAGCCACGAAAATTGCACATAAAACTTAATTAGTTTTTTCTCTCTCTGTTTGGCACTGTTGTTTGTTGCAGCCGCCACCGCCACCGCTGCTGCTCCTGCCACTGCTGTTTGTCTTTGTCTATGTATGGGTGAGGGCCGCTTCCTCTTCCTGTGTCCGTTCGTCCACGGGTGTGTGGTGTTGTGTTCGTGCCGCTTGGTCATTTTTATCATTTGCACTTAATTAATTAAGTTGTAGCATTTTTATTGCCCAACAGCAACAAGAACTACAGCCATTGAGGGGTGCCTAGGGGCCAGGGCCCTGCAGGGGGATAACAACGACACTCACACACGATTACACGTACTCGTATAATACACATGTTATGGGGCGTATGCTTATATGTGGCAACATTCGCATGCCGTGTCCCCTAAAGAATGCCCCAACTCTGGCGGCATTTCAACGCAGAGCGAGAGAGAGATTGATTGGAGCTGCTTGAAGGTCTCTCTCTATCTCTTGCCACAGTTGATTCTGCTGAATCTTTGGCCCTGCATGACGTATTTTTGTGGTACAGGTACAGCCTCCATGACCAAACCAAACACACACACACATAACTATATGTGTATATAGTCGAGGGAGTACGTTGGTATATGTGTGGCATGTAAGTGGATATAAAAAATTGATCAACTTAGGGCCGCCGCCATCGACTGTCGTTTATAAAAATTGCCGTAAGCATAAAAATTAATAGCCAGAAGTCGGCAAACATCTTCCTCAAAATGGAATGGGACGCATGTTTTTGCTCCATTGAAATGGGCATGGTGGGAGGTGGTGGGGGTTGGGGATTGTAGAGCCTGTTGTCGACCTGGTCGTCTGCTTCAAGTACGTGTAATATCAATAAAATTAAGCCCAGACAAGGGGCACAGAGTGAAAGCAGCCAGAGCCAGAGCTCCAGCCACAGTCAGAGCCTCAGCCAGAGCCTTTGCGTGCAATCATAAAAACGCGACAGTGCCAAACAATAAGCTGAAAGCCTCTTACATGTATCTTTATGTCCCATGCCCATGCCCATGCCCCATTCTCCTTTCCCCATGTCCCACGCCCACGCTCACTCTCAGTCGTCGCCGTGTCGCTTCTAATGCGACTTGAAAAGTCAACGACATCCGGAGCCCTGGAACGGAGCTTGAGGTGGTGGCAGGAGGCATGGAGCAGCAGGCTGATGGCATAGAGAGGGAAAGGCTTCTAAATGCGGCGCTTCATTGTTTTGCCCTGAAGGAGCTGCAAGCTTCAAGCTGAAATCCAAACCCGAACCTCGAACCCAGAGCCCGCTGCAAGTGCCAGCGTCAGTAGGTTCTCTCCGCCTCTGCTGATGTGGCATATACAGTGGGACAAAGTGCCTGTGAAAATGGACAACTGCCACAAGGAATGATGCTTCCTAGCATCTACTAGTAGTTAGATTTGACTAGATTTTAGGAGAATGTACAGGCCACCTTCTTGATTGCTTAACCCTGCTCTTAAAATGATTTCTAATCGATGCATGCCTGCCATGAGTGACGATGAACCACTGTAAGCCACTGGCAGCGCTGCTGCTGCTGCTGCTGCTGTTGTTGCAGTTGCTGTTGCTGCTGCTGTTGTGGGGTGAAGTGCTGCTTAAATATGAAAAACTAACTCGCAGCTGCTTTCCACATTTTGCTGCACTTGACACTAAATTCACTTTGGCCAAGTAGGTGCTTCGTGCACTTGAGGCGCACTTTCGCTTGACAACCAGCAACCGGCGAACGCATCCTGGCTGCTGGCTCTTGGCTCCTGCCAACAGTTTGCCGTGTGTGTCGTGTGTGTGTGTGTGCTGTGTCTGTGGTGTGGTGTGGTGCGGTGTCGCCCGGAGGAGTTCTTCGGTTCGGTTGCACTGTTGCATGTGAGCATTGGGTGGTCCTCTTCAGGTCCTCTCATCCAGGCAGGTGCACAATGCTCCGGCATACGTATGCGTACATATATTTATTTTATTACTTAAATAAATTACAAAATGGTAGTCGGTTAACCAGAGGCAAAGCCAAAGCCAAATGGCCACCCAGGGCTGTCACACAGACCCAGACCCTGCACTCGCACTCTCCCTCACGCTGGCCCTCGCACTCGCACTCGCCCTCGCCTGGCTGCATAGTTGAGGAGCTTAGCGCATAATATATTGTTGCCATAGTAGCTGCAACAGCAAGCGGCAGCCGGCAGGCAGCAACCCACTGTTGCCCCCGAAAGCCATTACCAACCAAAAGGCAACAAAATGTTTGTTGGCCACTAACCGGCGACGATGATGGGCAAGGTAAGGTAAGGTGATGGTTGGTCGGCTCTGCTCTAGTCTGGTTTGGTCGGGTCGGGTCTGGTTGTGGGGGATAGGCGACTGCCAAGTGCAGAGCAGAGAGCAGACAGAGCATGTGGCCAACGAATAGTCCTCACTGGCTCACTGGCAGGTTGCACATGGGCCAGCCACGGATACGTACTAGCGCCACACGCATTTCAAGTGTGTGTGTGTGGCATGAATGAAACTTATGGTGCAACTTTTGTGTGCCAAACATACTCCAAACATTAGCCCACAGTTATGGCGCAACATCTATGGGAATTTTAGAGGTATGCACACATACCATGAAACCATTTAATACCTCCCACTCAAACATAGTTTTTCGGGTGTTTTTCTGATGATTTTCTTCGATGATTTTAGATCAATTTCGATAGCTTATCTATGAAATTCAAGAATTCGCCAACTAATTTCATTCAAGGTGCTCATGTTTTTCAAGCCTGTTCAATCGTGATCAACCATTTTCGTGCAAGTTGTTCAATCAGGTTTAATAATTTAGTTTCATTTTCATCATTTTCAGTACTTTCTCCGATTTTAATTGTAGCTTGAAATTCATCTGCAATTTCACTCGCATGTTTATTTATATTTTAATTAAAAAAAAAACCAATGGAATCCCAAATTGTGGATTCCGAAATACTTACCCTTGGTTCATATCCTTACCCATCCTTCGTTGCATCCAGCCATCCACAAATGATAATCGAATAAAAGACTCTCTTCAGTTTTGGCTTTCAATTCTTACGTATATGTATTATCATTCTCAATTTCAATTTCAGTTTGTCTCTAAGTATTTACAAATGAACTCCGAGTGGGTAGATTGGGGAGATTGGGGGGGCTTAGGCTTTCTTTTGCGCAAAGTACGGGGGGATACGAGGGGTTGTCTACGTTATTCGAATCGTTATTCGTTCTGCTGCTGATGCTCAAGTATTGGGGGTATATTCTTGTATATATATATGTATATGTATATGTATTTGTATAATCATCGTTACAGTTATGTATTTGTATATGTATATGTTACGCTTATGCTTGTGTATGTTTTGCAATATTGTTCAGTTAATTTCGTTGAAAAGTTATCCGTTTGATTAGATGCCATCCAAAAAGAAACAGAAATACACGAGTAGATACACAAGAAAGGAATTTCCACAGAGCAGATCCATCCATCGATCCTCGATCTATCCGTAGTAGTTGCCCGGGGCCTGGGTGGGATAGCTCTTGGGTCCGCCGGAGGAGGATGAGTCGCTGGCAGATCCCCCACGGGAGGAGGGATTCTCACTGAAGAGACCGCCAAAGTTCTTCGAGCTGAAGATGTCGCCTAGGCCACCTCCGCCGCCGCCGCCGCTGGAGCTGGCGCGATTGGCATTGCCGCCACCATTGAGGAGGCTGCCCAGGAAGCTGCTGGCACCGCCCGAAGAGCCACCGCCTGCATTGGCACCGCCGCCGGACAACACGGAGCCGAGCAGGCCGCCCAGGATGTTGCTGCCGCCGCCTCCAGACGAGCCGCCAGAAGCGCTGCCACCGCCATAGCCACCGCTGGGCTGGTAGCCACCGTTCGAGTTGGCAGCACCGCCGCCTGCACCGCCACCGCCAGCGCCTCCGCCCTGCAACTGCTTGGCGATCTGGCCTGCAATGATACCGGAAACCGCTTGACTCACCGCCGGATTCGAGAAGAAGTTGGAGAAGAAGCCGCCGCCCTGCTTGTCCTTGGGCTTTTGTCCGCCATCACCATTGTTCTCGTAGCCAGGTGCCGGCGGTGTGTAGCCGGGCCTCGGCTGATAGCCACCGGGTGCTGGCTGATAGCCGCCAGGTGCTGGCTGATATCCGCCATTGCCGCCGTTGTAGGGATTGTAGCCGCCGCCGCCGCCCTGCGGGGGCTGCTGTGGGTTGTAGCCGCCATAGGGATTGTAGGGTGCAGCACCACCACCACCACCACCATTGCCGCCAGACTGGGGGAGACTGGGATAGAGACTATGGCCGCCAGCCGAGAAGCCACCACCATATCCACCGCCACCATTTCCGTTGGAGCCGCCGCCGCCGCCGCCACCGTAGCCAGCGCCACCGCCCGCATCCGCATCCGGCAGCGGGGCACTTGGTGAATTCGGGGCATACGAGTTGTGGGTACTGCCGCTCACTTCTGGCAGAGGGCAGCGTGTGGTAGCGTAAGCAAGCAGTTCAAGCAGTGTGTATTTATCCAGTACGAGGGTTAGCCACAAAACAAAGCGCAAAGCGAAATGAAATTGAAAATAAACAAAAAAAAAACACAAAAGAGAACACAAAAGTGGATTAAGAAATGATTAAGAAGGATTACGGGTTGGATTAAACAGATAAAGCATTAGAGGAGGGCTGGGGCTGGGAGGACGGGGACGGGGACGGGGCTGATGGGACTTAGCTTAGCTTCGTTTTTTTTTTTTTGGTTTTTCTTAGATATTAATTTTGCTCTTAGTCGCACATTTCCATTTTGTTTTGGATTTTGATTATAGGTATTTGTTATCGATGTGTTAATCGATTAAAATCTACACAACTTTGAGTTTGTCTGTCAACGTTATCGTCTATCGTTCACGTCGCTCACTTACATTCTAATTAAGTCTTCTGCTGCCTTGCCTTTCCATTTAAATCATTATACATATATATTAAATATATATCTTTGACATACTTAAAGATACTTTTTGCAGAGTAGAGTATCTGTTTGTTTGTGTGTGTGTCCTGCTATATACAACCCGTCAGCTCTGTGTCTGTGTGTGTGTGTGTGTCTGTTGTCTGTGTGTCTATTGTCTGTAATTTTAGTTGTAGTTTAAGTTTAAGTTTAAGTGTTAATTGTAATTTTAATTGGTATTAGTAGTAAATACTTGCGAATACTTCATGTTTGTCTCTGTCTGTTTTCCCTTTTTGGTTTGTTTTCTGTGTTCTTTGGGGGGATTAGTATCTGTATTCCATGCCTCAGGTGTACACCTCTCTCTCCCGCTCAATAAAATGCCAGCCACTGTGTTAATACTGTTTTGAATGGTTCTGTTTGGTTTTTGGTTTGGTTTGGTTTGGGTTTTGCTTTTCTTTGCTTTGGTTCTTCTGCGGTACAGTTTCGTACTGCATTGAATGAGAAATGAAGTTTTGCGTGTATTTTTGTCTGTGTGTCTCTGTGTGTGTGTGTGTGTGTGTGTATGGGTGTGCACAAAACGGATAAACGGACGGAGTAAATATGCTCTTCGCTGACTCCTTTCAATACACAAAATGCAGAATTAACAGCTGCAGAAATCATTGTTATCAAAGCATCGACAAACTTTATCGATGTTCCCCTAGTACTACGCTTAGTACATATACTAAGATTGTGTGTGTGTGTGTGGCGCTTTTGTATCCTTAATCCCTGCCTCAATTTTATGTATTTTTGGCTTTGTGGTGTGTGTGTCAGTGTGTGTGTTTTTGTATATTTTCTCTGGCAGTTGGCTAGCAAATATAAATGTAAATGCATTTTAGTGACAGTTTTTGGTTTTGATTAGAGGTTTACATTTACGTTTACGTTTAAGTTAAGTTTCGAATTCGAATACACCTTAGAGCTCTAATTTCTTATTCTTTTTCACTTTTAAAATGCCATTTAAACTGCTTCAGTAATTAGTTGTTGGTTTCGTATTCGAATCGTTTGTATTTCGTATGACAAAAAAAAAAATAGCTTCTATTCGGGGGGCACTTGGTGCACCTTCCATTTCCCACTTCCCACTTCTCGTTCGTTCTCCTTTTATTTTATCTTCTTTTCTGTTATCATGTAGCTCGTTATGCATTTTGATTGACATGCGTATGTATTTGGTATCTACAACACTATATGTATTTGTTTTTGCGTATCTGTGCATACCACTAAGTATCTATGTATCTATGACTGCAGCGGTGGCCCGGCTAAAAATCCAGCACACAAATTGCGGGCTCTCGCTCTCCCCATCGCTATGGCGAGTCCATAGTCTGACCACAAATTCGTAACATCAACAAAAATGAAATTAACATCAACATCAGCAGCATCAAAGTCCAGCCCTGCTGGCAACTCTTGCCTCCTGCCTGGCATCCATGTGGCTGCCTGTATGCCTCTGTGTGTCTGTGTGTGTGTGTGTGTGTTAGAGAGAGGCCAGGCGGGCGCCTCCTTTCTGTCTAAGCTCGAAATTAAATTCCAATTTAATTGAGCTGCAAAAAAGAGCAGCTAGCAGCAGCAGCCTCTCCCGGAGGATCTGGCGGTTGACTGCTGCTCGAAACACACACAAACACACACAGAGAAATGAACTCGTGTGTCCAGTGAACCACCCTCTCCCACTGTTACTCCTTCTCTCTCTCTCTCTCCCTTTAGCTGGCTCTTCGTTCGGTTCTGCACAATATTAAATTGAAATTACGTATACGTGGTGCGGTACACACACAAAAACAGGCACTCAACATGAGGATGCCTGCTGCCTGCTGCCTGTTACTTGCCCCTTCTACGATTACAACTGAATCGTTGTTAAGGTGTTGTCTTAAATGCAACATCTCCAAGCGTTGCCACTGCCACTCGCTGCTGTCTGATGTCTTAAGCTTACCAAATTGAAGGAGAGAAAACTCAAAAGAAAAACCATAAATGGTGGGGCGGGGGTGGTGAGAAATACGAGAGAAACGAAAGAAGAAACAAAATGGATACTTGAACGAAAAGAAAGCGTTGCAAAATGTTTGTTTATTCTTTTAAGATTCAGCATTTCGGGGATGATCGTCATCGTCGTCGTCATCTTCGTGGTCGTCGTCGTCACTGCTGCCACATTTTGCCGCTGTCGCTTCCGCTTCGTCTTCATCTGCCGTTGGGATTACATATTACGTTCGTGTGACAGCGGCGAGCAGCAGTCCCACAAGCAGTGCCGCCCCGAGGGTGGCCGGAGCCAGGCCCGACTTGGAGCCCGCCGCTGCTGATGGATGCGCCTGGGTCTGGCGATTGTAGGGATTCTGCTGATTCTGATTCTGGTACTGTGGCGGCGGCTTGTTGAACATGTTCGCGTTCGAGTGCTGGCTCTGGTAGCCCTGATAGTTGCTGCCGTAGGGGGCAAGGCCGCCGCCGCCGCCGCCCAGGATGCCCAGCGTGGAGCTGGGCAGCCCGACGCCGGCGCCAATGCCGACGTTGCCACCGCCGTTGCCGCCATTGGGCGGGCCGCCCGTTCCAGAGGGACTGCCGCCATAGAACGGTATCTGGCCGAATACGAAGGGTGGATTGTACGGGTTCACAGGCTGCAGGCCGTGCATGGGATATCCGGGATTGAGGACGCTACCTGGATGATTGGGTTGGGGAAACTGTTGAAACGAGGGCGCTGACGTTGGCGAATTGTAGGGAAATATGGGCATATTGGGTATGACTGGCATGTGGTGCTGGGCCCCAAAAACATAGTGCGGATCCACAACGCCCGTGGATGAGGCGCCGGCAGCCCCCTCTGCATTCTGTCCGCCGCCATTACCGCCATTACCGCCGTTACCGCCGTGACCGCCATTGTGCTGCATTTGCATCTGCATCTGTTGCTGGTGATGCTGATGGTGATTGTTGCCACCGCCACCGCCGTTGCCGTTGCCATTCCCATTCCCATGGTGGCTCTGGCCCGTGTATGTGTTTAGCGTGGGATTCGATGAGGCGGGTGCAAAGATGTTGTTCTCGGGTCCAGTGTTCAGACTTGATCCTTTTGTGATGCGGCATTAGTAGGCATTAGGAGGCAGAAGGAGGCACATGATTGTGTGTGGGAAGGGGGCAGAAATGGAGACAGAGATAGAGGGAGCATATGGGTTTAAGGGTTAGTTATGCCTGTTGCATGATATGATTGTTGCATGCTGCCACAAGACGCGCACTGGCTGTGAAATGAGGCGATGAATGAGCGAGCGAGCGAGCGTATGATTGATTGATTGATTGAGTGATTGATCGTTTGGCAAAAGCTCTCACGTATGTGTGTGTGTGTGTTTGTGTGTGTAAAATAAAAATACACAAAACGAAATTTTCAAGTTTTTTTCATTTCCTTTTTTGCCCCACTCCAATCTGCGATATTTTCCCGCCGCACAAAAGCGAAATGATAAACAGGGACAGGGCAGGCAGGGGACGGGTCTTGGGGTCATGGGGCCGAGGGGTTGTGCCCTGGGGCAAAATAATAAAATAAATACCTGACGGATTAACAGAGGGCGCTGCTGCCTGGTTCGTGCTGGAACTGGAGCTGGAGCCAGTGCGGCGCTTGCAGGTCGGATAGCTGCCGCAGTCCTTGCCGTCCCTCTGGTTGTAGCTGCACGAATCGCTGGTGATGATGCACTCCTCAGTGGGCAGACATCCAATGTCCCCGCATCCGCGTCCATACTCTACAGTATGCGAAGCAAGTTCGTTCGTGGTTCGGAGGGTGCATTCGAGGTGCATTTCAATTGGGGTTTTGGTTTTTCATTACGTTGGGGGGTCATTGTCATTCATTGTGTGGTGTTCATTGGTGTGTGTGTGTGTGTGTGTGGGGAAATCCAGTCGAAATTATACGAAAAAAGATAATAAAATTAAAAGATTCACTAGAGAGCGAGAGGTTCTAGGGGTTCTAGAGGTTCGCGAGACTCTAGGGCTCTAGAGGTTTCTGGTCTGTTGCTCTTTGGATCGAATGATGGTTCAATGATGGGAGAGGGTGAATGAATTCATGAAGTACATTTTCGATATTTAAATTTGACAGATCTCTTTCTTCTGGGAACAACAAAAATAAAAAGCACCGCGAGATGCAATCGCATTGGAGGGGAATGCGATTGCATCGTCGCGATGGCAACGTCACGTATACGTACTGGAGTATGCGTCCACGCTGTTGAGGACCATCAGGGCGAGGAGTGGAAGCCACAGCATCATCCTCTTGCTCATCGATGCCACGCCCATAGCTGAAGATATAGGACTGATGTGGACTGAGTGTTGTGCCTTGTGTGGGTTTTGCTCTGCAAACAATTCGAAAAGAAAGAAAAGTCAATTGTGAGATAGGTACATGGCCATGCTTTGAGTATATAAATGTCTGCCGTTCCAACTCCTTTCGAGACGGCAGACATGTCCTCGTATTATTATTTATATGTTGCAGCAATCCCTCTCCCTCTCTGGCTCTGTCTCTGTCTATGTATCTCTGTGCAGAGTGCAGACAGACGGCGGGGACCCTTTTGGCAGCAGCCAAGTTTATTTATCACATTGACAGCTTGCTCAAGTTCATTGCGGTTTATACTCGTATGCGTCACAGAGACACACCAAAAGATACAGATACAAAAACAAGAAAAGGCAGTCAGACAGCAGCAGCAGCAGCAGCGGCAGCGACCGACCAAATGGCGTCGCATATGTTTGGCTCCTATTCGTTGGCCCGCCCACAAAAGTGCGGCAAATGTCAAAGCCATCGAAAACTTTGTATGGGAAAACTCTAAAGAAATACGCAGTGACAGGGTGCAGAGGTGATGATGGACTTTGGACCAAAACCCATGTGGTGCAGTGCTAACAAGATTCTATTGGCTGTATTTTACGTGGATGCAGATTCGAATCCAGTTTAAGAGCTCTCCTGGTTTCCTTCCAATTACTCGCTCATTGGAAATTGGTATTCGTTGCGTGCATTATTTACAAGTAAGTAAATAAATCGACAATTTTATTATTAAATCCCAAACTTATACACTTATATCTTCATTGCTTTCGGATCGATTAAAGAGGGTTAAAAAACAGCCAATGAAAATGAATGCTCGGCTGTCATCTTGTGAAACCTCCAGTCATGCCACCTGATGGTGCCACTCCATCATCCATTCTCCCCACACCACGAACCTCAAAATGCCTTAATCAATTGCAAAAAAAAAAATGAGGAAACAGAAAAAAGGGAAAGAATTTATTCAGCATTTCAGTAGGCAAACAATTTCCAAGAACTTTTTCATAATTTCCTAGGCCACTGATCCACTCGAGTGCCTGTCCGTTCGCCTTTCCTCTCCTATTCCCTATTCCCTACGACTGCCAGCGCCACCTCCCACTCAATATTTGCATATTCAAATTTTTGCAAATGACTTGGCAACTTTTCCAGGGGCTTGGGGGCTGGTTTGGTTCGGTTGGGTAGAAAATGTTGCTTAGCCCGAAGGAAATTAATTTAACAGAATTTGGTGGAGTATTTTTGTGTTTGCCTTTTTTTGTTGGGTCTTTTGATTAATTTTGAATTGCGCTTAAAGATTTTTGTCATTCTTTTGCCGGAAATGGAGAGGGGGAGATATGGGAGGGAAAGGCGTTCGATTGCACGGCAAATGAAAACGCATAAATTCGTTTCCAGTCTATGATTTGTGTCTTGCTTCATTTGTCTCCCACCCTCCAGGGAGAGGACACGAAAAACGAGACACGAAATGACACTGAAATGTGTGTGTGCGTGTGTGTGTGCCTGTGTGTGTGCGTGTGTGTGGGCCCTGACTTTATACTCCGTTGCGTATTGCCCACTAAAGGGTATAATAGCGGGGGGGAAACATTGAAAAACGCAGATTTGTGTTGGCAAAGCAGGTTGAATCACAAGCATGATAGCAAGCAGTGGATAAGCAGTGCAGGTAAGCAGTTAAAGCAAGCAGAAATCACACCCATGGCTGGCTGGCTTCAAGCAATTTCAAGCAGTGATCGTCCGAAAAGAAAAGCTTACCGCCGCTTTCCAGGGAAAAATCACTGTCTAAGCCCCCGTTGTGACTGGGCTCCACCACAACTCAACTGGACTGGTCCCGCTCGTCCCTCTCTCTCTGTCCGGCTATCCATCCGTCTGCCCATCTGTCTAACTGTCCGCCTGTCGCTCTGTCCGTGCATTGGTCTGTGCGCAGTGGCCACGTCCCGGCCGTTGGCCGTCGGTCGGCGGAAGCCAAAAGTGGAAATGCATGATAAATGACACAAGGTTTGGGATCCCGGTTTTTTTTTTGTAGCTCTCCCTCAAACTTTTTATATGCCCCGTGCTGTGTTTGTAAGGGAGGGGCGTGGGCCCATGAAGAACGAGCGCGGCAAGAAATACAACAACAAGGATTCTAGGGCAGCAAGAGGAGGAGTGGAGAGAGGAGAAGGCTATGAAGAAAGTGAGAGAGAAGGAGTGACGGGGGGTCTATCCTTAGGGTCTAGCGGGGGGTTACAGCATGAAAATTGTGAAACGATGACGTCGTAAATGTTTTGTTGCAACATTTTTCTGTTGTAAGCAAAAAAAACAGCAACAAGAAACTGGTAGAAGGCCCCCACAGAGAGAGAGAGAGAGAGACAGAGAGGGAGAGAAGTAAGAAAGATGAAGTAAAAACACAGCAAAGCAAACTGTCCGCGAAACGGAAGCGCAAATAAAACAACTGCAAAGGGGTGTTCATCCAAGCAGTGCACAGGGCGCGGTCGGGGAGCAGTGCGGAGTGGGGAGCGATGTTGTGGCATTTTTATTTTTCGGAGCTGAAGAACCGAGCGCGAAAAAACACCAAAAATACGTGCCACAGCGAATGCACTGAATGCGCTTCATACATGCAAATCGAAGGGGAGAGGAGATCGCTCAAGAGGAAACGCAACACTCGCACCATCCATGAAACAATCGGGCCTAAACGATGGATAACATATTATAACAATTATTTGATTTACTTTATGCCTAAAATTGTTATACAAAATCATGAATAATGAGAAATTCGCACTGGGAGGCTGCTTGCTTTGACACTGCTTATCCCCTCCATCGATCTGCGCTGCACTGCCACTACAAGCACTGCTTGCGGAAGTACATTTCATGTTTGGGAAAGTGTATGCCCTTATTCAGATAGCATTCGCGGAACAGTATTTTAATGGCCATGGCCATTTGCTTGTACCTCCTGTAGGGTGCAAACACTGGCGCTGCCATACAGCGAGTCGTAGATCCTCGCAAGCAGCCAGCCCGCTTGCAGGAGTATCGTAGCCCACCCGTAACTGACACCCGGATAACCGGAATGGCAGACCAGACCCAAGCCCCAACACGAAAGCAAGCAGCAAGCAGCGAGCGAACGAGCGAACGCAAAAGGCATAAACCGAAAATTCACACTTGGTTACTTCCTTCATGACTTTGGGATATTATTGTGGTTTATGTTAGTGCCAGTCACTAGTGTGCCCGGCGGCTGTCCAACCACGCCTTCCCCTGCCGCTGCCGCTGCCGCTGCCACTCTGCCACTCTGCCACACTGTGCCCCTCCCTGGGGAGAGCAGCCTGCCTTCTGGCTGATGCCTGACTCTCGCGGGTCGGGCTCTGTGATGTACGACTCCATGAAATGCGATATATTCATGTTAAATTATTTTGCAGAGGCAGAGCAATGGGAAAGAGAAATGGGGCTGGTGTGGAAGCCAAAGAGAAGAAGCAAGTGACAACTGTCTGCGGAAGACAGAGAGACAGAAAGAAAGAGAGTCAGAGAGAGAGAGAGAGAAATCAGAGAGCGAGAGCCACTGACTTTCCATCTATCCCCCCGCCTCTGCACAAAGCCAGAGATAGAGAGAGCAAAAGACAAGAGCCGCAAAGTCAAGAGACACAGAGAGAGGAAGTGCAAACAGACAGGCGGGAAGTGGGCAGGGGCCAGGGGGCAGAGGCGATAGAAGAGTGCAAAAGTTTGGCGCCAGTTTCGAAATTGCAATTGCAATTGAACAAACAATTAAAACTTTTAAATATTGTGACAGCATTTTTCCAGTTAATTGCACAGGCACAAGCGAACGAAGGAATGAGCGAGCGAGCGAGCAGCAGCTGCAGGACTGCAGGACTGCCTGCCTGCCTCTTCCTCCAACAATTCATTCATTCGTGCATTCATTTATTCCACCATTCATTCATTCATTCATTCATTACTTCCAATTCATTTCGAAAAACTTGTCCCTCCGGCAGGGCAGGGCAGCTTGCCCTTTTGGCATTCCCCAAATAGAGGTGCAAAAAAAAGCGAACTTCCTTTTCTCCTGCTCTCTGTTCTTATGCACTGCGAAAAACCTAGGAAAATCAACTGGAAAATACCTGGAAAAATGTTGCAAGAGCTCAGCGTAGTTTTCAGCAGATTTCAATGCCAAAAAAGAGTCTGACTTTTCCCTTCAAATGATCCTACAATAAGGGAGCTGCTCTCTTCTTTCGCTCAGTGCTTGTGCGGCAGCTGTTGCCGTTGCCATTGCCATTGCCGTTGCAGTTGCAACAGCACCAAAACTGACAAACTGACAACCATTTGTCATTAGCCGTGGGGGCCGTTCGTTGCACGAAGCAGGCTCGCCCCCTCACAGGAGGAGCAGGAGTGGCCGTAGGATCGACTTTAATTAGCGAATGGCGCGTTGTGTCGCGTCCCGTCGCATCGCCAGAGCTTTGCTGATTTTTCAAAATTTATTTCGGGGTTCCTGCAAACACCCACACACCGCCACACACACACATACCTACACACATTTGTGACAACATTTCTGGCTTATTAAATTCCTCGCTCGTTAGAGAAAAAACTGTCCAAAATGGGAAAACCTAAAAGGTACGCTCGAGACTCGCCAACAAAAATGTCAATTTGCGGCATGCGGGAGATGGAGAGTCCCAGTCCCAGTCCCAGTCCCACTCCCCAGTCCCGAGTCCCTAGTCCGCAGGCAAACAGCGGATGGAAGGAAAAACGACTGAAGAGTAGAGGAAAATCTTTTTGTAAGGCAGTTAATTAAAAACTTCACATAAAGAGCACAGGCCATGGTCGTGGGGGATCGTGGGGGTCATGTGTGTGTGTGCGATGAAAATGTGACAAAAGGCCCCTTGGCTCCTGTTTTGCTCTGTGCCCTCGTCCATTCGATGGAAGTTTCCGGACTGCAGCTACGTATAATTAAAAGTCGGCGGGAGAGGCAGCAGCAGCCTCCCGAAAATTCACACTGCAAAAGCTTTGCCGTTCTTTTCGGTGGGGTGCAGATTTTTACCATGGGGCAAAGGGCGCCGCACCGCATTTACGCATTCAATTAACGTAAAATCATATCGATGGTGGGGCTTAGGCGGCATGCCACCGAATGATGCATGGGTTTGCCTTTGGCCCAAAGCGTGCTCGCTCTGTCTTGAAGGAGCCATGGCAAGGACATGGCACCTGTCCGGACAGACAGACGGGCAGGCAGTCATCTCTCACTCTGATGGGTTGATGATTGATTTCGTTAATTTAGTTGAGCAGAAGAGCGGCAGCAGCAGCAGCAGGAGTGCCATGAAAAATGCATGAAAGAAGAGAAAGCAGAGAGAGCGGAGAAAGGAGCAAAAGCGAAGATAATCTAATGGTTGGCCATCAACTGAGCAAGCAGCTGCTGCGGCAATCGAGCACTCGTTTCATTTAACGTCTTGGCCCATTGAATGGAAACTGGTGAAACGAACGCCTCGGGACAAACTGCTATTCCTCCACCACCAATCATACACCTTACTAAGAGCATCGACTGAAGCTTGATCCAAAAGTGTGCCACAAAATGAGCGCAAAATTCGGAGGGGAAACGTAAATGTAAATGCCCAACAGAGTAGAGTGCCAGAAGCTAAATCCACGAGTTGGAAGATCATTCTTTTGGTGCACTCAAAACTATTCATTAGGCCATTCAGTCATTCACTCTCTTCCGATTCAATCACTGGATCTCTCTTCGCTCTCGAGCATTGCCCCTCCACTGCCACGCCTTTGTGGCTTTGGCTTACTTTATTTTGTATTATTTTCTTGTTTCCAGTTGAACTTTCCGTGCTGTGTCCCGCCTCTTAGCTCCATCGAGCTGGGGGGCTTGGGTGCGGTACGGGAAAAACTAGCAAGTGGCAAGTGGGTGCCTGGGTGCCTGGGTGCCTCGGTGCCTGGGTGGCGCTCTCTCGCTCGCTTAACCCTCGAGTGGTTTCTCGTAACGGCGGTGGTAGTGCTGGCTCCATGGCGGAATGGAATGTTACTTATTTATGTCGCTTCTGTTTTTGTTCCTCTTGTTTGTTGCACTTGTTATTTGTTGTACTTATTAGCAGTACATAAGGATAACTATCAGCCGGAGGGGGTACTTGTACGCGCCGTCCCATTAATTCAGGCAGCTCCTGTTCCCTGCATTTCACGCTGTTCCCCGCCACCTCCTGCTCCTTGCTCCTGTTTATGCCTCTGCTGTGCTCTCATCTTTTTGCCAGTTCGGAAGTCCAGCTAAAGTTTCCTTGGTAATAAAGTTTCCTTCAGTCTGAGTCCTTTTTTGTCCATCCTTTCGCTTAAATGTGCCTTGCAGGGTGGCAGTGGCAGTGTGGGAGAAGCTGGACCTTGTTTTGTAATCATTTCATTTCTTAGTCAAAGCAGCAGCCAAACGCAAAGCAACGCCACAGAGGCGGAAGTTATTATTTCCAAGGCAACAAGCCAGGAATTTCCATAGCGAGAGAGAGGGAGAGAGGGAAAAGCACAGAGTGTATGGGTGTGAGGTGTATGGGTGGGGGTGTGGAGAAAACAATTTGTGTGAAATGCAAAAGTTTTAAATTGCAGTTGGAGCGAGAGTTTTTCTCGTTTTTTTTATATAAATTATATGACTGACTGTCCCGAAGTCCGCTAACGATGCAGTGGATCCAACCCCGCCCAATCCCCGCTCGTTGGCTAATTGCTGATTGCCACCCTGATCCGCCTGCCACATCTTGCACCCCATCAAAGCGAGATCCTTGTGAGTGTCATAAGCTAAAACGAGAGACAACCGAACGAGAGGTTTCTCTCGCTCGCTCTCTTCCTGTCAGGAGGTTCTTCTCGGGTTGCATGTTTATTGATGGAACCCCTTGAACCCTAGGATCTTGATGCTGCTTCTCCCTCATTCGATCCGTTGGCTAACAAGTTGCCTTTGCCTGTAATCCACTTAAGTTGTTGCCATCCAGTCGTCCAGCTTCGTTGCTGTGCGCCCTGCCCTCGCCCTTGCCCTATCCCTCTCCCATTGATGTTGCTGTTGCTGTTTCTGTTGTGCATCGGCATTCCACCAGATGCTTTGGCTGTTGAATCTTTTGTACTGCTGGCTGCTGGCAGAAGGCTGGCAGGATGCAGGCATTGCGATTTGCATAATGTCACACGAAAGGAAAAGGGCAAAGGGAAAGGGGACAACAACAGCAGCAGGAAGAACACTTGAGTGCACCATGGGACAATGGACAATGGGCTGGACTCTGGACTCTGGACTCTCGACTCCTCCTCTTCGAATCCTTGCTGCATGCTGCATGTTGCTTATATTTTATGGCATTTTATTTACTAATAAAGTGCTTATAAAGTTGAACTGAGCTGAACGCACGGTCGAATGTCGACATAAATCACACAAATGCCACAAAGGGAAAACTCATGGCAAAAGCGCCTCAATTAAAGCGTCGGAAAATGTCACTCCCACTCTCTACGTCCACAGGCCACCGCCCTCTTATAATTATCAATGGAATTTCCCTTCACTCCCGCCGATAATCTCAGAGCTTGATTTAATTTATTACCGCCGCTTTTCGAGAATTTAATTGAAACCCAAAATTGAAATCGGAAATATTTAATGCTACGTGTCGTGCCACACACTTTGCTGGCATGCCCTCCACACACACACACACCCTGCCACACCCCCTTGGTGTTTCGGTTTCAGCCCCATCTGTGGCTGCGTTTTGGCTCAAAATTTAATCAAGCGCCAAAATGTGACAAAAGCGAGAAACTAAACAGAGAAACGAGAGCCAAAGCGACAAAAGGATATAATAAAGGATACATACATAAGTATGCATTCATTGTGTGTGTGTGTGTGTGTGTGTGTGTGTGTGTTGTGTGTGTGCATGTATTAGATGGTGTGTTAAGGCCAGCCCACAAAAATTAATTAAGTTTGAGGATAACTGTCAACGCTGCTGCTTTCCTGCTTACCTTTTCTTCTCTCTTTCTTCCCATCCCAGCCCAACCCACTCGATTGCTCCTTCTCCTCTTCTTGCAACCTCTCAGGGTATACCAAACACAAAGGATGCATAACACATAAATACTACATCGCGTAGATAGACAGAGAGTGAAATATATTCCCAATTCCCTAGCAATTGCCAATAGTCTGCCAAGTAAAAAGTTATATTAAATTCCATAGATCTCATGAGACTTTCGCGATCTCTCAGAATCTAGGCAACTAAGAGGCCTTGCCATACCATAAAGTCTGGAAAAATGAAAGGAAATAGACTGATCTTTAAGAAATACTATCAAAGGAATACCATAAGGATCCAAAGATGTAGAAAGTCTCGACTGCTGATTATTCTCAGACAAAAATATGGTTGCAAGTCTGCTAAAAACTCTGTTCTCTTCCCAAAATTAGGGTATTCCCCTGCTCGAATTCGACTTTCACTTTGGGAATTGACTTCTCAAATTGAATTTTCTGCAGCGTGTATGTTACGTTTGCTTTTCTGTAAAACATTTTACCGGCTTGTGGCAGCAGCAACAGCAGCAGCCGCCATTTTGGGCAGCTGCCTGTGCATTTTCCGTGTGTGTGCGGATGGATTTCCTTGTGCTTTTCCTGTGCATTTTTCAGCCATCACCACCTGGTGATTTAATAACCGCATCGTGTGCTGCAAATTTGCGGTTTGAATGGCTGCTAACTTTATTTTATGATAAGTTTATAATGCTTTTGCACCCCCCGCACACACCCTCGAGCCATTCCCTAAAACACAGACACAGACAGGAAATTGGCAGTTGCAAAAGCACAAAAGCAGAAAAGTCAAATCATAAAACGCCAAAACCCTTGTGGCTGGCAGCTTCTCGCTTATGCAGAGTGTCTGTCCGTTGCTGTTGGAAAAGTTGTTAAAAAATCTACTGGAAATTCAGCAAGCCAAAGGTAAAAGAAAATCATATTCTAAGTTTGTTTGTCTTTTAAGCCGCGTGGCTGATGAGCCACAAGCAAAGCTTTTCTGTCCTGCTTTGTAGCACCCATTTTTTGGTGGGTGTGGATAGGTCTTGGGTGGGTTCCTCCGCCTCCTCCTTCGCCTTCGCTTTTGCCACTCTGTGGCTAGACAAACATCAAGTGAAAATTTTCAATTTTCTATGCAAAACTGCGACACAGCTCGATAGTCACGCACGCCATAAAGCGAAAGGCAGCCAAAAGGAAAGTCGAAGCAGCAGAAAGCAGCAAGCAGCGAGGGGTGGGCGGAAATGATGATGTTGCTGCCACCACCCACACCGACATGGAACTGATTTTGTTTGCCCGATAGGCGACAAAAAGTCAAATTGTGGCAGCCAATTAACAGCACTGGCAATACCCCAGGGGGCAGCAGCAGCAGCGTGGGTAGGCCTGGGGGGACGTGCCACAGGGCAGGGACTGGCACTGGCACTGGGACTGGCAGTGGGACGGGTACGTGGCAGGCACTTGGAGGCAGCTAAGAAACAAGCGCCACCAGCAAGTCAAACAAAAACGGTCCAAAGTGCACACAGGA
Organism: Drosophila subobscura; assembly: GCF_008121235.1. Classification (NCBI taxonomy): domain Eukaryota; kingdom Metazoa; phylum Arthropoda; class Insecta; order Diptera; family Drosophilidae; genus Drosophila; species Drosophila subobscura. The sequence goes on along the minus strand of NC_048530.1, from coordinate 14,568,167 downwards.
CGTAGAACACTGGAGATGGTCGTGGGGGAGATGGACAACAGGGCACAGCACAGGGACAGAGGGACAGCAGGACAGAGACATGACCCAGGCGCAAGGGTTAAAGTCATGTGCAGCCCTGAACAGTGGCACAAAATCACAAAAATCACAATGAATATCCTCGGAATGAAGCACGAATCCAAGCCAAGACATTAATGGCCATGGATGCTTGCTGTATCCATTTGCTTATGGGAAATTCAAACATCTCTTTGCGGTGAACTTCTGAGTGGTAAGATCCCTTCTATTCATCACGAGTTTCTGTCATTTTCCCATCAGAGTTTTCCACAGTGCATTTGTGTGTGTGCTGTGTTTGCGATTGTGTTTATGAGCGTGTGCGTCCTTCGTCCTTCGTCCTTCGTGCTGGAACGTCTTTGAGAATGAGCTCGTTTATAAAGTTGACAAAAGGCGTTCCACCCCGTCCGATAATCATCTGACAGTTTTGCGCTATCAGCGACAAGACAGCAGAACACACAGGAAACCAGAAAGATATACCGAAAAGAAGATAAACACAGAAAGAGAAAGAGAGAAAGCAGATGGAGAAAGCAAAGTGGAGAAGTCCATACGGAGGAGAGTTTCTTTCCTGTTCGACACTTTTCGCTTTTGTCAGCACACAAGAGGCAAGAAAAGATTTCCCTCCCATTGCCAATAGATGACTAAGGGGAAAGCTGCTGCTCTCGGCAGGGTTTTTGTGTGGGGGAAATGCATAGACGAAAACGAAGAGTGGGAAAGGGATAAGAACTGAGAAGAGAGAGGCAGCCCAAAGGGAACGGACCCGCTCTGTGTGACCCGCTAATGAGCAGCCGCCAAAGCCGCAGAAAAAACTGCGACTCTGCGCTCTCCCTCTCGCTTGCTTTCTTTGCGAGTTTGTCCCTCTGCCTATCTGTCGCTGGCGTCCCTTTCGCCTCTCCTTTCAGAAATAGGCACAAGGCCAGGCCAAAGGAGAGGTCCTGCAGCTCATTAAAAACAAGAGAAAAATAAAACCCCAAAGCGCAGCAGAAAGTGCAGCAAGCAGCGTGCAGCGTGCAACAGCACAATGAAATGTGGAAAACAACGGAACACGAAACGCGAAACAATAACAAAGGCTGGAAAACAGAAATTGAAAACTAGGCTGCCACCCAAAAAGAGCGACAGAGAGAGATAGAGAGGAGAAGGAGAAAATGGGAGCACAAAAGGGAAAAGTATGAAGCAGAAAGGAGAAAGTGAGATGCAAAAGTCAAAACAATTGAAATGGAAATTAGTTGGTGCAAAATCAGGGAAAACCTGGGCAAAAACTCTGGCATTTAAATCGGAACATAATTAGGAAGGGAAGAGATATTGATGCAGATATTCCCTTACTATTTCCAAAGACAATCTTCGATTTCTCTGACCAATTCTCTGATGTTCTGATACTGTGCAGCGCAAAGGAGACTGCTGCCAGGAGTGCCATCTGTCAATCAACATTCGAGACAGACACAATCCAGCCAGCCAGCCAGCCAGCCAGCACACACTCGCAAAATGCAACTTCTACCCTGCAGGGCCCTGCAAGGAGACTGCACAAGTGTGGCTGGTAGTCCTTTGGGGTGGACTTTCTCGTGGATCCTTGCTTCATCCTCCACTGGGAACGGTACAACAGAGAAATCACTCTCGTGGCATGCCCCATTTGCACACATTCATTAATAGGTCAAAACCTGGCAGGGATCCCATTCCCAGTGCTGCTGCTGCTGCTGCCAGTGACACTTTTCGGGGGTTTCGGGCGCCTGTTGCCTGATTAAGAACTTTGGGTTAAATGGAAATCTAGAGAAGAGCAAGCAGCCAGCCAGGCAGCAGAAGAAAAAAAAACGAAAGCAGAGCAAAAGAGCAAAGCCTGGAATTTAATTTGCACAAAAAGCAAACAGAAAGATGGAAGATGGAAACAAAACAAATATGAAGAAGCAGCAGAGAGTGGGAACGGCAGTGGGGATGCTCAAAAAGAGCATCAACTCATACGAATATATGTATCTGTATCTGTATCTTTCAGTCAACAGCAGCAGCAGGCAGTCCCACAGTTTGGTTCTGTCATACAAAAGGACATGCAGCCAGTCCCCGTCTGCGTCTCCGCCTCCGTCTGTCTCCATCTCCTTCCTTGCAGCATCCACAGCGTTGCAATTAAATGAACGTTGCACAAAAGTATGCAATGCAAATGGCGCACACAGCGAGAGACATGATGCTAAAAATTAAACAGAGACGTCGACGACGACGACAACGACGACGACGACGAGTTGTCGTCCAATTTGAAGAGGCAGGCGGAGTCCTGTGCTTTTCCATCACCGATTCTTAGCAGCAGTTCAGTGGGGATAGAGAGAGAAAGAGAGAGCGGGAGGGGGAAGGTGGTATGCCACACGTGCAGACATAAAAGCGGCAGGCAAGACCTGCAGCTACGTGCACTTAACACCTGCCATGCCCCGAATGCCTCTTCAATCTCTAGACTGTCCTGCTGCCACTGCCACTGCCAGCCATCACACTATTCCCCCTTCCTGCTGCCCATCCGGCCCCTCCTGCTCCTCTTCCTCTCATGAATCGGTGAGTGTGTGGCAATTGCAATTGAAAGTGATAATTTCATTGCATCATCCGCACAAACACACACAAAGAGAAAGCAGTGCGAGAGAGAGAGAGAGAGAGATGAGCAAGGAGCGACGCCCGCATTCAGCCTTCTGCCAGTCATCCTCACAATCGTTCTCCTCCTCCCACCCCAACTCTACCACACAGCACCCTTTCCTTCCATCCCACATAAAGAGGTGGGTTTGTACACATATCCTTTTCTCCTGCTTCTACTTTCCTGTTATCTGAGAGCACCTCCATGTCCATGGGCCAGTTATGCACAGACGGACACACACAGCGGACACACGGGACACGAATGTGAGAGTGTGTGTGCAATATTACACTGTGAGAAATTAATGGTAGGGAAGAAGACAGAAAATATGTGGAAGATCGCTGAATCCCTCCGTGAAATGTAAGTAAAAGTTTACCAAAAATATTCTAAAAATGTGAAAACAAATGCACAGATATGAAAGATACTAAAAGTGAACTTAAAATATATGAAAATTATTATTCATTCAGCGATTTCCCTCAGTGCCTGACTCAGTTGTGTGCCATGACAGTTGGGGGAGGGCACAAATCAGGTTAAACCTACGACAAGGACAGCGCTGGAGTTGGGCGTTGGGAGTTGGGTGTTGGGTGGTGGCAGGCAGATGGGAGCGACTGTATGGCGAGTGTGGATTGAAGGGAAATGCAAACCAAAGCCAAACCAATTGGGTCATAATTGCTTTACGGGCGCCAAACGCAAATGAGTCGTAAGCAGCAGCAGGACGAAGAATGAAGCCAGTAGCATCTGGGACGAAGACAAGGGCGAAACGTGGTGCTTGCTGGTTGCTGATTTCTGTGAGTGTTGCACGACTGACGGTTGAGTGTGTGAAGGTGCAGCAAGCAGGGTGCATGTGCGGGTGTCCGTGTGGGCGGTGGTGCATGACTTTGTCATGCTCCATGTAAAACGATTGCTGGCAGAGGACCGACTATGGAATATAACCTGTCGATTTGGATGCCGCATTGAGTTTGTCGTTCAAGAGGGAGGTTCCAGAATGGACGGGTGGATCGCATCTGCCGTATTTGTAATGTTATGCCAGACAGGCAATACGACTCGCACAAATCTAATTATCAAATGGAATAAGTATCGAGCATCGACCACGCAATGTGGGTGCAGCCAGCGTCCCCAGCTAACAAAAGGAATGCTGAAAGGAAAATCTACCTAATGGCATATTTAATGTACATTGTGATGAATTGTACAAGGGGGGGTTCCACCAATGTACTAGAAATACTACAAAATACATACCAAAAATATGTACATACATAAATGCATATACATATGTACATACATATGTATGTATGCATATGAATATGTATTCCATATGTACATCGATTATAGCCTCTAATTGCTTCTCAGAAAATACTGTAAATACCTGAAATACCAACGACTGTTGCCACACCAAAACCCCCTCTAGAGCCCCATGCCACAACCGCCTGTTTTATCGTCGAACGTAATCATCGTTTTGGGGGCACATGTGCCCGGGCCCATGCCCCAAAGGAAATTCTCGGAACCGCACGCTGCACTCATCATTAGTCGGTTTGAGTTACGAGTGTATTCCCCACCCCACAAATCATTCACTCATTCATTCATTCAGTCATTCATTCAGTCATTCATTCAGCATTCAGCGAGTGCAAATATTTGCCTTCTAAGCTCTAGTGGAGGGGGCGGGCGGGGGTTTCGGGTGATGGAAAGGAAAAACGGAAACAAATGGAAAATCAAAAAGGAAACAAGTAAAAATTATTGCGGCTCCTGCTCCTGCTTCTGTGGCGTCGTCGCTCGTTAATTTGTTATTTGATGTGAGCTCTAAGCACACATAACCCACGTCCCCGCAGGTCCCACTGGCAACCATCCACCTACACAGCTGCCACACACAGTCCACAGCCCACAGCCCACAGCCCACTTCTACACACCCCACCAGCCATCAGGCATCAGGCATCAGCCACCAGCCACTGGGGCACACTCAGTCATTCGTTAGAGTCGACTCCAAAACACGAGGAAGAGGAAGCGGACGCGGACGCGGACGACGATGACGCAACGACGACAACGACGACGACGGCGACGCACTTAATGAGCCCCGTGCGGCCAACATGTTAATCCATCCAGGACTCTGCTCTGCTCCAGGACTCCCATGGACACCTCCTACTCACACTGCAGTCAGCGTCAGGCAACAGACGATTGCCGTGGCCCGCCGGCTTCTGCTACCGCCGCAGTGTATTTGTTTCGGTGGGGCATGGTCGTGGCGGTGGCCCACGGTGGCATGCGAATGCATTTTTGTGCTTTAATTGCCCCCGGCGTTGGTGGAGAGCGAGAGGCGAGCGACGAGAGAAGGGGAATCCCCAATGCCCGCAAGGATTTAGCTGCAGTTTTTCTTTCATATATATTTCACGCTCATTTATCGGTGGAGGACTGAGGATTAGGAGGATTGCAACTGGAGCTGTGTGGCATGAAGTGCTGTGCGGCACGAAGTGGGAAGCCAACGCTGGCCAACGCCACATAAATCAAGAAGCTGACGAGGCGTCAATGGCAGGCGGCGACGTCCAGTCGAGTTGCCACTTCATACCCATAAAAGAAAAACGGCGCACGAATGGCGGATAGGGCAGGGGCATGGTGGATGGGGGCAGAAGTGTTGCAACAACAGCTTAGCGATGCTGGCACGATGCTTTTCGTGGCATAACAAATTATAAACGAAAACTTTTCAGAAATAATTAGAAAATAAGAAATAAAACAGAAGCTAAGCGACGCTTTGCCGGGAGAGCGACTAAACTAAAACTCTTTAATCAATTCTCGTAAAGTTCTGCCTTTTGCCGTGCCCCTTTGATGCACAAACAACAACTCTGATGTAATTAGGTCTACAAAATGGGCTTGGGGTTCCACATTAAATATTAAAGGAAATTGAGTTTGGTTGATTTTGCCATTTTGTTGCTTTTCTAAAGACAAAAGTTGGGCCAGCAAAAAACTACTGGCCACTGGACGATAACAACAATGAAAATGGTGGCAGAATGGGAGCAGGATAGTGGTAGCCACTGGCCATGAGCCATGAGCCATGAGCCAAGAGACCGGCATCGGCCATCGGGCCATCAGACATCAGGCAGACCCTGTCGGCCATGTCGTTGCCGTTGTGCCGTTGTGCCGTTGGCCAGTGTGTCGTCATGGCCCTCTGTTAGATCGCTCTTTGGGGTAAAATAAATTACCATAATTTAAGCGTAATTCAGTGCCACAGTCAGTGGCACAGCCAGTGGCAAACCCACACACACGCAGACACACTCTTTGGCGTGGGCGGAACCCTAAAACTGGTACTGGACTTAGTCCTGTGGCGACTTTTGTCGCTATGCCGTCGTCTTCTTGTCTAAGTGGACATGAAACATGCACGACGGTCCAGCAGACCAGCGGACCGGCGGACTGGCCCATGATTTGTTACGAGTGTGTGTCGCGTCTCTGTCTTTATATTTTTGCATTTTTTTTGTTGTGTTCTTTGCCCCTTTGGTTAAAGGTCCTGGAAAAAGGGGCATATTCAATTTGGCAATTGATTTATGCCCCCCTTTGACTTGCTAATGAGGCTATGCCCCGTCTCCTTATCTTCCAGTGTGGCTTAGCAGCGGAGGATGTTGGTTTTCTTCGGGAGAGCATTTGCCCGTCCAGTCGAAACGTATGAGATTTTTGTCTAGGACAAATGTCCGAGCGTGTTTCAGCTAAGCTTTTTGATAAACTGCCTGCCATGGTCGCCTCTCCTCTGCTCCCCACTCTTAGGAGTCTGCTCAAACGTTTAGGGTTCTGCCCAGGAACGGATGGGTAGGGATGGGCATGGATGGGAGCAGCACAACCAGACCAGAACCAGAATCAGACAGGCAGAAGGAAAGAGGCAGCAGGCAGGCGGCAGGAGGCAGGGAGGGATTGAGAGATCGAAAGATTGGAAGGACGAGGCCGAGTACGAGTACGAGGAGTACAAGGCTAATAAAGTTCAATAGCCAAGGCGACGCCTGCCTAAATGTGCGCACAGCTCATTTGATGCACATTATCGTGGCGGGTCCTTTGATTCCTCCTCTGCAGAAGGCCGGCCGAGCACTTTAGTAGTTTTTTTTTTTGCCATCGACTTTTCATTTTGAATGTTTGCCAAAAAAGAGGGAGATGAGAGGCTTCGCTTCAGCCATCTCTCCGCATGGAGGGAAAATGAAAACATTTACAACCCACACAGTGACCTGTCGCCTTCGAGGCATTGGGTTGAGGGGGATGGGTTGGGTATGAGTGAACTATGACCCAAGAAAAATATGTTCATGTTGTTTTCTGGCTTCTGGCGGGACTGACGGCGCCTGCAAATTGGTTGCCATGAATCGAGTTCGAAGGGAACTCGAAGGGAATTGAATGGTGAATGAAATGGCATGGAATCGAATCGAATTGAATCGAAATGAATTGGATGGAGTGGCCATACCCCACCCCCCACCACAAAAAAAGAGAGAGCAAAGCCAATCATCCTGATGATGATGATGATGCGGATGTTGTGGATGTTGCGGATGTTGGAACCGTGGGAGGGAGGGGGATGATGTCCGGTCCTTTTTTCATGAATGAAATGTCAATTCAATTTCCAAAGAAATCCCAAAATAGCAGCAGGCTACGTATCCCATTAATATGTTACAAAATTAGTTCCAAGGCAGAAACGATGACCAAAGGAATCAAAAGCGCTGCTGCATGACGCGCGATGGAGATCAACTTAACTTTAGTTCGTGGTTCTTGCGATTTATTTGCTTTGCGTTCGAATTTTTAGTATTCGTATCCTAAAGTAGAGGTTTTGGGTATTCGGTTTTCGGAATCTTCAAAATCTTTCAGGAAACATAAGATATTTCTGCTAATTCTGCATAAAAGGCTGTGCTGTAATGCTCTGAACATGCACAAGTGTGAAAAAAGATAAACATAAAGTGTGAAAAAAACTAGAAAAAAACTAAAAATAAAATAAAATTCAGTTGGCCCATGGGGGGATCGAACCCGCGGCCTTCGCGTTATTAGCACGACGCTCTAACCAGCTGAGCTAATGGGCCTGATCCCTTCCTAGTAGCTAAAGGGCAAATCGAATTAGAGTCGTCTTCTGCCGCGCTCAGGTGTAAAAATAGATTAGCCATGCGTGAATTATCGCCAAAAACTCGTGCGATCTCTCTCTTTCTGAAAGCAAGCAATACGCTGCAGCCGAAACGGTGACGTCGCCGAGCTTGGGGCTCGTTATCGTGGCTGCTCGCGTTGCTGCTCGTGTCGCTGCTCTACTCAAAGCACGGGGAACATCGTACCGGAAATATTCACATACTTTTAACACAATGACCACCCGTTCCCATGTTCCACATACGCCCCTCTGCAGTACCTTCATTCTTCTCTTCCTCTCACTCCCGCTAATGACTGAAAACCCACTACAAAAAACAACAACAACAACAACAACGAAGAAAAAGAAGAAGAAAGAGAAGAGAAGAGCGAGCGAGCTGCTTCCAAGTCATTTTGCACATTTCCTTGACATTTCATTTTTTTTCCCGAGCATATTCCCTGCATTCTTTGCGCTCTTTTCCCGTGTTTTTTTTATATTTTTTGTTCAAGCTTTTCATTTGCTGCGCTGCGTATGGAACGTGTCTATTGTTGTGTCTGCCAAATGAGGCGGCGGCATCCAGGAAGCAGTGGAACGGCCTGCACCTTTGTCCATTCTCTCTGGGCTGGGCTGGCTGTCCATCCGTCAGTCTCACATTCTGTTTATCCTCTCCCTCTCCCTCTCCCTCTCTCTCTCTCTCTCTCTGTCTATGTCCGTCTCTTCCGACTGTCCCTCTGTCTGTTTCTGTCTGTTCATTAGAGCGTTGCTTAATTAGTGCCCAGCTTTGTTTTTCTACAAACTTCCACTTCCTCTTTAGCATCCGCATTCCCACAGCAGACACTGCGAAATCTCTGACAGTGTTACCACAACTTCTTATTATTTCCTTTCTTTCAGCCCATTAAGTATGCCATTCACGCATACTTTCAGCCGACACCATGTGGCCATCCAAAGATTGCAGGTTCGAGCCCTGTCGCGGTCGGAAAGTATCAATTTGTTTTTGCTTTTTTTTCCGTTTATGATTATCCATGATCCTTTTCTTTTCTTATTAAAATACTTCAGCTATCTGGGGTAGCTTCTGGTTGGGCATTCCTGCACTTTGGCATTCCTTGACACATTCAACATCATTACTCAATTTGTGGCAATTAATTTCCATGCCAACAGCTAAATTTCCCCACTCCCCCAACTCTACATTCTACATTCTCCATTATCCAATCTCTCGCTCTTTATTCTCTGTCGTCCTTGTTTACGGGTGACAGCCGTCTGCTAGTTTTGATGCAGGTTGACGATATCTACAGTATCTACGGTGTCTACGGTGTCTACGGGGTGGGGTGTCCGTCCCGTGATAATGATATAACGATAATGACGATGGTGGCACTGCTAGTGCCAGAGAGAGAGAGAGAGAGAGAGAGGGAGAGAGTGAGAGATAGAGAGGGACCCTAATTAATTTCTTTAGCTTTTGTCTGCAGTTATTTGCCGCATATGCAACACGGTGGGGGAGAGGGATGGTTGGGGGCAACAACGGGGCCACCAGGTGAGAGGTGGACACATTTCAAAACTTATTTTTGTGAAGGAGAAACTTTTTACGAGCCAAAAACGAAAATGTTTTTGCTTCTGCGAAAAGTTTTCGGGGGGCCATAACCTCAATTATATGCAAGGAAGCTCATTGTCTGCTCTCTCTCTCTCTCTCTCTCTCGCTCTTTCTATCTCTCTTGCACTCTTCACTCTGTCTCTTGCTTTTCCTGTTCGCCCTTTTTTTGGGCCAACTTTTCGATAAGCGTTTAATTGCTGGCCGAGGACATCACCTCCTTCCACCACTCACTCTCTCAGCGAAATGCGGAGACAGAGGCAGAGCAAGAGTCAGAGAGAAAGAGAGCGTGAGGAGGGGGAAGTACAGCAGGGAAACCACTGCTGGTGTATGCGTTGGACAATTTTCGAACCGGATGTTAAATGTCAGAGCCTCTTGTCGTTTGGCAATTTATAAGCGACAGGCCGCTGTCAGGGGCCAACAAATTGATGCTTCAACCCCGTGGCCGAATGTCCGGTTGTTCGATTGTCCGATCGGATTGCAAAACATTTTACGGCCATAAGTGATGGCAAATCATTGTGGAAATTTCCCTAATTATTTCCAAGCGATATTCGCAATAGACGTAGACAGGAGCAGAGAGAGAGAGAGAGATTATCCCTCAATCCTCCGTGGTGAGCATCTTTTATGCTAACGCATTTAAATATGTATATTTGTCATTCCGGTAATCCAATGAAGCGGAGACCGCCTGTCAGCCAACCATTAATTCTCCCCTCATGGCATTATGATTACGCGCTTTTTTTTTTGGTTGGGTGGGCGGTGGGTTCGCTCTGCCACTCGGAAAATGAAATGTTTTGTCAACTTTTGTCGGAGCTGCCTGAAAGCAGCGAGCGAGAGCGTCAAAAGGCGTTGGGCAAACAGAGAGACAAAACGAGCAAACAAACAAACAAACAAACAAATACGCAAACAAACAAACAAAAATTGACGCAATTTCTACTGCAATATGAAAAAGTTTTCCCTCCTTATATTTTCAGCACTCTTTTTTTTGTGTGTTTTTTATGCTGCTGCTGCTCTGAAGCAGTGCTTCCGTCGACAGTCGAGGCTGTAATTTGCATTTGTAATCAAAAAGTTGCACATAAACTTTGTTTTATGCTCATTTTCCTTTCGCTACGTCACGTGTGTGTGTGTGTCTGGGTGTGTGTGTGCCTGTGAGCGTGTGGAAAAGCACAGTTCTCGCTGTGTGTGCAAAGCCTCCTCCGGTTGCTAAGACATGAAAGCACGATGACAGAGCAGCGGAGACAGAAGACAAAGTCTCATCATAATTTTTCCTAATTTCAAATTATTTCCATTAGAAGAAGTGATGGCTGAAGCGAACAAAAACGCCCGGAAAGGGAAGGGAAGGGCAGGGACAGGGAAGAGTTGGCGGAGGCGGTGGCATGACCCTATGATATATGATTCTCTCTGTGTGTGTCTTTTACGAGCTTCAGAACAATGTAAAGACCTGTACGGCCATTAAAAATCGAAGTACATACAAAATTTATATAAGTTGTGCAATATGTACAATATGTAAATACATATGTATTTACATATGAAAGAAGTCTACATAAAACTGTTAATCCGTTAAATTCGATTGTATTCAATTAGTGATTTAGTTTTTATATCGCCCAAAGAGGAATGACCTATCCAACCTCATTTTCTACCGCAATCATTCTGGCTGTGAACATTTTCAATTTTCAATTAAATCCAAACCAAAAGCTTGGCCTATCCTGGCATCATCGGAATTTAAATGCTGCCAAAATTGGCATTTAATCAACTCCGATGCCATTTTCGTCTAGGGTAGCCCAAAAGCGAAAATCAAATCAAATATTTACTTGCTGTTAAATTTATGACAAAAACGCAAATCGCATAAAAAGGTTTGCGGCCCCACCCAACCCCCTTTTCAGACCATTTTCCCCTTGCCCCCTGCTGAAAAAACCACTGGCGGCGGCTGGTGAAGAGTTTTCCCTCTTTTCTTTCTGTATTTTGTGGTAGCATAAAAAATGCGGCAAATATTTACGTGCAGCTGCGACCCTTCCGACGGGTGTGGGTCTAGGGTCCATGAGGTGGTGGGAGAACGGGAGAACGGTAGAGAGATGCTGCTGTCAGGCTTTTTTTGCCTTGGCTTTCGAGTAGGCCCGAAAAAGTGAATACCAAAAGTGCCTGTCCCCGTCTCCGTTCATCCATTTGACTGCATTTATGCGGGATAGGAACCTCGAGCATTTCTCGGGATTCCTTCGAAGGAGCAGCAGCTCCTCCGTCTAGACGTTGCCTCCCCAGCATCTCCCTGCCATTCTCTGGCATCTCCCTTTTTGGCTGGCTGGCCTCTGGTCAATATTTAATTTGTCAAAGTGAGATTTTGGGGCTTTACTTTAGTGGTCCAGCTGCAGTCGCCGTGTCGTTGTCGTTGTCGTTGCTTGCATTTAACAATTTGCTGATAAATTAGCCAGGAGGCATGATCGCACTCCCTCACGGACTTCAAGCGACAGGCTAAGGCTTAGAAAAGTTTTGCTCAATGGCTTTTGACTTTTCTGACATTTTCCGACTATTTTTCCGTACTTCCTTCACTTTTTAATGCTGATTTATATCCCAGAAAGCCATAAAGACAAAGCCAAATGGTTGACTAAGCCAAACTGGGAGACAGCAAGAGAGACGGAGAGGGAGAGGGAGAGCGAACGATGAGTGTCAACAAGTTTTGAGCTTAGTCAATTTTCGGTTGAGTTTTTAAGAGGGTTTTGTCCCGTCCTCCCCCAAAGGATTTAGTTAATTAAAATACAATAAAATATTCAAGAAGTGCTGGCCACAGAAAGACTTTTCCCCTGCCTCCTCTGTTTTGCTTATTCTCCTGTGTGTGTGTGTGTGTGTGTTCCCTCCTCTTCTCTTCTCTCCCCTCGCCCTCTACTTTTTTCTGGGACGAAGTCAATAGCAGCAAGAAGAAGCGGCAGGCAGAGCAGAGCAGAGAGTGAAGAGTGCTGCAGCAGTAAAGCAGTCTGCCACATGGCGTATGCGTGATGCAAGTGCATGCGGGTCAAGCAGGGGAGCATGCCGCACAGATGTGGCTGTGGCGGTGGCTATGGATGTGCACAGAAGAGTGTTGTGGCAACTCAATTAATCTCCTGCTTCTCCTACATCTCCTTCAGCTACTGCTGCTCTTGCTGCTGCTCTTAAACCTTCCATTCCACTCGTTGACCACTCGTTTTAAATGCATTTACATAGATTTACATTTAAGCAGGCAACTCTACGCCAACTCGTTTAAATTTTTGGTTAAAATTCTCTACACCCCGTTTAAATTGTTGGCTCAAAATATTTCTGGCTTTAATTTCGATTAATTTCAAACGTTTTCCTTGGGCTTACTCCACCGTCGAATACCCTTTTCAGAGACAGAAAGGTCACATGGGTGTCACAGGAAGCTGACGCCTCTCTTCAAGCGTAGCTGAGCAGCCAGGCTTGCGATTTCATGCCCGGAATGTACTCATAGAGCGCTCGCACAAGGCAAAAGGGTATAACAACATTCGACCCAGCCAAAGGCCACACTTGCTTTCTTTCTATAATTCTCTATTTTTCTGTGGGATTTTTGAAAGCTTTTTGCCGCTGGGGCAGCAGTAAGAGGGGAAGAGAGGAAGTATTGCCAATTATACAGAAGGGAAGGCCGCTGAATAAATATGAAATGACATAAATGACCACAGAAAAAGTTTCATTTTTCTTTTAATTTTGCCAACATTTTGCTGTGACCCTCGTCTGTGTGGCCCAACCACATCCTTGACAGGACAACAAAAGGGCAGCACAACCAACAACAACAAAAACTTTTGAGAGAGGCTAGGAGGACAGAAAATACCATAAATTACATTTATGACTGACCGACCAAAAGCGCTTTAAATATTTACATGGCATGGAATTATTTGTCAGGCGAAAAAGGCTCTTACTACCCTGTCTCTTTCGCTCTCGCTCTCGGTTTCTCTTTCTCTTTCACTCTCCAAGTTTTTACATTATTTTGCTGATTTTTTGGGCATCAAAGTGGGCTTTGTTTTACTGTCAGTTCATGTGAAGCAAAACTCACATTTTCAATCGATTCCACATCGACAACACAGGGAAACGAAACAAGTAAGTAAAAATAAAATTAATAAAAATCAAAAACTGAAACTCTCTCCACAGAACACAAAGAAATGGGCGAACCAGTTACAACTGAACCACAACCGACCACCATGGCTGTGGCCGTACTGTACAAGGAGATCGCGGAGCTGAAAAAGGGTAAGCTCGAGGGCTTCCGCGTGAGATTGGTCCGTGAGAACGATCCCTTCGAGTGGGATGTGGGCGTCTACGGGCCCCCAAACACCTTTTACCATGGGGCGTATCTGAAGGCCACGATGCGGTTCCCCTTCAACTATCCGATGCAGGCGCCGGAATTTCACTTCCGCACAACGATGTTCCACCCGAACGTGTTTGCCAATGGCATGGTCTACATGTCGATTCTCTACGATGGCACCTGGTTCCCCACGATGAGTGCCAGCAACGTGATGCTTTCGGTGGTGTCGCTCTTGACGGGCCCCGACACCGATTGGCCGTGCAACATGGACGCTGCTTATCTGTACAATCGATTTCGCAATTCGCACGGCAAGGACACGGCCTACTTGGATCGTTTGGCTCTTCAGAAGACCGAATGGAAGGAGATGGCACTGCTCGATGATGTTGTTATTCCTGACACCGTCGAGGAGTACTGTCGCACCGCTATTGTCGAGGAAGAACTCGTTGATGAAGAGTTTACCTTGGGCGGGCTCTACGATTGGAGCGAGTACAGCTCTGCTTCGGAGGCTGAAGAGAATGAGACTGACGATTGAAAATATCTCCACACACGCTGCTCGTCACTCGGCAGACGGCACTCAGAATATGAATACATCATTGACACAACATATTTCTGGGGTTTTTGCACATTAAAGACACAAAACACACTCAGACATCTACAAATTACTGGTGTAACAAGCAGACACACCCCACACAAATATACAAGACAGCGAATGAAAAACTCAATGGAAAATAAATCCAGCAAAACTAAAACCAGAGCAAAGCAATTTCTATAATTTAATCGGTGAAGAGTCTGAGCATATGGCAGCCAAATGATGTTCCATTCATTGTCTTTGGTAGAGCATAAGCATAGCAACATAGTGGACACTACTCTACTCTATGGGATGCGGCCCTTACTGCGGATGGTACTTCACATCCATTCTGAATGCATTCGAATGATGCGCATATACTCAAGAAAATGTCTTCCCTGTGTCTCATTATCATTTGAGGCACTCCTCCCTTTCTTAGAATATTATTATAAGTAATTTCTTATCGAATATCTGATGGGTTAACATCTACTTTCTGTTTGGCTCTCTCTTTGAATTTGCCAAACAACTGTGAAATTTCTTGTAGATTAAGCGCGTTTTCCCTTTGGCGGCTAATTCACTTGGAAAGTTTGCTAATAACTTGATTCAATTTACATTTGCTCTGTATGAAAAGCCACTAGACTCTTCGGGTCCCTCGCACTCCGCACTCCGCCACCCTCGACTTGGCCACTCTCGACTTCCGCGCTACTTTTGGGCGCAAAAAACGGAACGGAAATCGACACAAAACGTTGCAACTTCAAATGAATGCTGGATGGGCCTCTGGCAGACAGGGCCGAGCGCAGAAAACGGAAAAAAACAGGAAAAAAATGAAATGGTATCCTCTGGAACAGGAGCAGAAGCAGGACGTGGACACGGGACACGATGTCCGGACAAGATGGGGCAATTATTGTAAGCGGCTTTCATCGTGCGATGATTACACTTACAACAGAAATGGGGCGCGAGATGCGAGAGGGAATTGAGTGGGAGAACAGGAGGAAGAGGATGCATGGAGAGAGGAAGAGGTTTCTGGTGGATGGTGGCTGGACTACTGAGGTTTCTCCACGGAAAAAAAAGAAATATAATATTGTTAGGGAGAAGGGAGCCGGGAGGCAGGGCAACGCATTTACTCTGCCACTGCCGCTGCCGCCGCCTTGTTTTGGGTTGGGTTGGATTCTTGCCTCTAATTTTCCTTCTATTTTTCCTCAATTTTTGCTTCCCATTTTTGTATTTTTTTTTTTGTGGTGTTCACTTCTTTTTGGAGGAAAGGCTCCCTTCTTTTTAGTAGTATTTTCTTTTCTTTTTTTTGGTTATTTTTCTGGCCATGTTTGTTGGCCTAATTAGTGGCAGTGCATTTTTATAGCATAATTTTCGGAGTTGTAAGCGCTTTTCTCCCCGTCACTCCCACACTCCGCCCTTACTCCTAGCCATGCAAATTGTACAACATGGAAATATTACATTAAAATTTATGAAACTGCAGGAGGGAAGTGGTTTTTGTGGTGGCCGAAGGGCGGAGGATGGCAAAACATAGAAAATAGAAAACAGCAAAATAGAACATGGGAGTTGGCTACATTACACACTCTCTGCGACTGCGAGTGGCAGTGCCACAGCTACAGCTACAGCTACAATACAACTGCCACAGCGGGTAGTGAGTGGCACAGGGATTCTGCAAAACGGGGGCAATTAGTGGGCAGCACCGCCTCCTGTGCCGTCTCGAGCCGCATGGCCCCCTGTGGCTTCCATTTAACATTTACTTCTGGGGCAACACTCACCTGCGAACGAGATAAGAAGTAGATAAAGACTTGAATTAATTATTAGTTCACAGCATGAATGAATGAATGAATGAGTCTTAGTGCTAGTCAAATGTGTGAATGCGAATCCGAGCGAATAGGGTGAGCAAAAAGAAAACAAGAAGAGATCATAACAGATTTAAACAGCTATTTAATTGGAAGTTTTAGGCAGCTCTGATAAAACTTGTTTGTACATGGCATAAAAATGCCTTTAAGCAGACTGAATTATTAATAACCATGAATATACACGTATTCATTCATGAATCATTAGAGCAATGGCAATGCATCATTGGCCTGGCGGAGGATGGCAAGTGGCAGTGCGCCGAACAAACTGCAGGCACTGTAAACAGTCGGCGGCGCCTCAACGGGCAATTCCCGAAACGGAAATTTAAATTTCTCTCTCCCTCTGTCCATGAGTCTCCCTCTCCGTTTCCCCCTGCCGCTTCTTGGGGAAAACTGATAAATGAAATAATAATTTCCATTCGATGAAAGTTTGCCTACTTCTTCTGGCTGCAACGGAACTTGCAACTTGACGGGGGCATGTGGCATGCCTCTTGTAAATTTATGAACTTTATGAGTCCCCCCATCCCGCCACCAGCAGTCGTTAGGCTGTCGGTTGTCGGGGCATTCAGCAGTCAATATCTTGTGCATTTCAATAGTTCGGTAGCTCGGTGGCTCGGTGGTTGTTGCCCCGAAACTAGTCACTGCCTGCTGCCCCAAGCCACATGCCCCATTCCTCCATTGCTGGGGTTTGCAATAAAAATGCATTTCATGCTCGAAACATGACTTGGCTCAATTTATTTTACTTTGCCGCATTTAACGACTTCACACAGGCGCCTCCCAGCCGCCTCCCAGCCGCCTCCCAGCCGCCGCCCAGCCGACTGTGCCCGTGCCCGTGCCCCACCTTTAGTCGGATGTGGAAGGGTGCAGCACTGGCAGAAACAACTGTGGCATCATGCATGAGCACGAATGAGCTCTCTCTCTGTGGGTTTTTCTCTCAGTGCATGTCGTTTGGCAGAAGGCAACTCCATCTATCTGTGGTTCTTCCGCTGCTGCCGCTGCTGCTGCTGCTGAGTCCTTCTTCGATGGCTCCTTCTGCCCCACACATACGAGCATACGAGTGTGTATGCCTCGGTCCTCCTACTCCTCCTCTTTGGTGGCATCGTGTGGCATGGAGCATGGGGCAGCGGTGTAATGGTGTTAGACCACAATGAGCTCAATTTACGCCAATGATTGGCGGTGCTTGGCCAAAACGAAGGAAGCAGAACGCAGGAAGCAGACACACCACACAGCAAAAAAAAAGAACAGAACAAAAAAAAATAAAAATATAAAGCGAGAAAAGGTCTAGCGGGCGGTTTTCTCCATTACCCTTTCTCTACTCCCCGTTTTGTAGCCGAAAAAGTTTCTTGTTTGCATTTGCCTATCGTCTATCGTCTATCGTCTGGGTGAGTGCGGCCATGAGGTGCAGGGTGCAGGGTGCAGGGGGCATGTGGCAGGACACCCGCCAGACGTTAAACATCGCGTGCAGACATTGCCACTGTTTGCCACGCCTTCTCCTGCCACACACACACACACTTACACTCCTGGCTGCCTCCAGCCAGAGTCCTTCTTCGCCTGCCACATGGAAAATGTTCTGCTGCTGTTCGACAGACAGACAGACAGATGGAAAAACGACCAGCAGAAACAGAAAACAGAAGTTGAAGTGCAGGAGACTTTTCCGGAGAAAAATAGAGAGAAAAATCAACAGAGACAACCAGTGGCGGAGAATTAGGAGAGAGCAGGGGAAATTCCCCTGAAACCAAAACCGAAGACCGAAACCCGAAAACCAAAAACCTCAATCCAATTCCAATCCACAGCTTCGACATTTATTTGTGATTTGTTGCAACTTTTCAGGTGCCACAAAACAAGTGTGGAGAGAGCTGTCTGGGTGTGGGGGAAGCCCTGATAATTAGCCAGGGTTGCCGTTGCCATTGGCATTTATCACAACATAACAAAACTTTGCTCTGCTTTGCTGTGTTCTGGGATTACAATTATGACAATCTGTGGCCCAGCATTCGCTAATGAGATGATTACCGATTAAAGTTACACAAGCAAAAGCATCTTTAAGGCTTAACCAAAAGTATCTGCTGAATGTCAGAGACAACAGAAACAAAACAAAAACAAAACAGAAGCCCAAGCCAGTGGCAAAGACAGAGACACACAAACACCACATTTTGCCCATTGGCCCATTATGATAATCATTTTTGAAAGGCTTTTCCTTTTGCGTTGCTTTACGTTGCCGCACGAGTTTTGCGGCATAACAAAAGGGGATTTAAATAACGCTACGCTAAGCGGTTTATGCAGTCGCAAACATCCATCCAACATCCAACATCCAAAACAGCAGTCAGCGGAGCAGGAGGCAGAGGCGGAGGTGGAGTGGATGTCAAAGTTAACAAGCAAACAACAGACTGACGACCGGCGAGTGACAGGCACAACCACTGGATACCCTTCATGGACGGATATCTTCCAGATGCAGCATTTTCCTATCTGTTAAGCCACACTGGGAAAGACAAGAAGAATGGTTGATAGAGACAGAGAGGGCCTTACTCTATTCTGTAAGGCTTTATTCTGCTTTTCATTAGTTTTCTTGTTTACCAACACCTTGACTGCCCTTCTGCAGTGGCACTTTCCAGCACTACCATGTACTAAGAACACTTGGTAAATGATTTTTCTATGATTTTGTTCTGAAATTAAATGAAATGAAATCATCTGCCACTCAAATTCTGGCATAGCCACGAAAGAAGTGAAGCCTGGGGTATGGGGCAGCCTCAGCGTGTCTGTGTGTGTGTGTAGGATGCTTCCATCTCTTGAGAGAGTGTGGCTGGGAGGGGATGTTAGTCTCAGTCTCAGTCTCATCAGCAGCCAAGCATCGCATTTTGAGATAAAACATAAAGAGGCACAGCACCTAACATGCGTGAATGTGCTGGCTGGCTGGCTGGCTGGCACCCACACATTATCTCTTTCCTACTCTCTCTCCCTTTCTCGCTCACTATCTCTCTCTCCCAGTGTGGCTCATCTCCGCGTGTATGTGTGTGTGTGTGTGTGCGTTTGATTTGTTTTCTGCTGTTGACTTTGGATAATGTCGTTTGTTGTGTGCGGCTCAGCTCTCTGCCACCATCCATCCCGCTGTTGTGTGTGTGTGCTGCGTGGGTGTGTGTGTGTTTATTGTATGTGTTGTTGTATGTGTGTGCGTATGTGTCTGTCTGTTGGTTTGTTTGACTGATTGCCGTGTCATTTCTGTCTGATTGTGCTGCCTATTAGTATACAAAATGAATGAATAAGTGCGCCCCGCACACACACACACAGAAACACACACATATACACTCACGCACATACTCTGGCCTGGCACTCATTCATGTGTGTGCGCCTGCTGCCTCTTCAGCCTCTCATTCACGTCTCTCATTTCCATTTTCGTTGATTGAATGCCACGCCTGCTGCTCCACCTCTTGCAGCTCTCTCTCGCTCTCTCTCAATTGGCTTTAAGCCTTTAAGTCTTTCGTTAGACACAAAAGCAGGCGAATAAGAGACAGCAAAAAAATAGTCGACTGAATATACGAATTACCAATGTGTATGCATATCTGTGTGCATCCGTATCAGTGGGATGTTTAATTGTTGTAATGCGATTTCATCACCTCATCAGACACACACAATCCACTCCACTCCACTCCATTCGATTTCTTCCCTTCCCATCGCTTTCATTCCCGTTCATTCATTCATTCTCTTGCCTTCCATTGAATGCAATTTCTATGGGGCACAGAACGACCCCTGACCCTTGGTCCCTGGTCTGTAGCGTGCAGGTGTGGGATAGATGTATTTTTACCCAAACTAGTACCAGGAGATTTCGCGTGCACCTCTAGCTATGCTCTAGCTAAGCTCGCCGGATTGTCGGGGTTCGTTCTACTCTCTCCTATGTTAAGTACTGACACACACTCGCATAATATTTTAGGTGCACATTTAAAAAGAATCAAAAATCAAAAGCAGAACACAGGTTAAACTGGACTGAAGGTATGGAAAATGGATCAAGTATTTGTTGTTAAAAAAAAGAGAATGGTGATCTCAACTACTCTATTCAAAGCACGGGAAACTCAGGTGTCGTCGAGAATCCCTCTTCTTTACCCACCCAGCCTATGTCATACAGGTAAATCATACCGTATAGACCCTAAAACAATCAGGCAGTTTTCATCCTACCACTTCGACCTTGCTTGGCTAAGGACTGACATTAGAATTTAGAACATATTATAAATGGGTTTCAAAACAAAGACTTTCAGATATATTTCCATGGTTTCCTATTATTAATATTCAATATCTTCCAAATTTTCTTAATCTACGGATGAATTCATTTTTCTGGCAGTCTAGCCCACTTAAAATATTTACTTATTTTAGTTTATACCAACTTTAGAATTCAAGATTCTACGACCTTATATATATATGAATGTGTGGGCCGTAGTATGTAAAGAGACTAAGAATCATAGGCGGGTAATAGAATAAAGGGGGGCGAGAGGTGTTAACCCATTATGGTAATGATTATAAAGGTTTAAATCAAATAATTTAGTAACACGCAGGTTACATTTATACTCAGTGCACATATAGTGTCAAGTTTACAAACTCACAGTTTTCGTTTGGTTTTGATATTTTAAAACCCTTACTCCTTTCGTAATCGATGAGCTCATGGATGACGTATGTGCTGGTTTAAGAAAAAAAATAGAAGGTATTAACAATATATGCACACGAGCGTACATGCAAGTACGATTTAGTAATTTCATTTAATTATTTTAAGGTCTCATACCCACTCTTTTCTACCAACACTCATAATTCCCGAAAAATACATATCTATATATCTCCGCCAGAGAATTGGCCTTAAAAGGACATATTAACTCAAATCCCGAAAATGTGTAAGTTAACACAGAGCAACTACGGACATCTTTCTGTAGCGTCGGCGGCGGCTACTCTGTAGGCATGCCCGTCAAATATCACGCCCAATGTTCTGGTCTTCTTCACACTGGGCTTAAGCGGGGAACATCCGACTGCAGGTCAAGCTGCAGCTTACATTGGCACTACAGTGCGCGACAACCTGGTCTTCTCACTGGAGTTGATTAAAGTTCCGAGGCGCCCCCTTTTGGCACTGGGCTTCCTAAGGGTTGCGACGCCTCAATAAAGTTGACCCAAGTCAGAGGTTTTCGGTGCTCAGCGTTTCCGTCAGTAGAGGGGGGTCGAAGGGTACCCCTTTTAGGTTGGAGGATCACTTCGGTGATACTCCTCTCGTGGAGCACCCCGTCTATGTACTTATGCGCACTCAGGCTGCAACGACGGAACGGGCTCCTGACCTCTGTCCTATAAACTTAATTCACATAAATTAAACCGATCACTTGTTGTAGCCTACGGCCCACATACCTTGGTTAATTCTTATTCACGCTTGGTACTAACACCGATCCACAGAGGTTTCTCAGAATAAACGGTTTTTGCACAAAAATTTCACCACGAGGAAATGCGTAAGCTATATGCAGGTTATGTACATATATATATATATATATTGCTTGACACAATCACGTCTCTTTTCGTTGATCGACTCTTTGCTATTAACTCAAGCGAAACTCATCCAAGTTAAATTAGGCTGTACAGAACATAAAGCTCATAGATCGGATGATGTTTGCGAGCTTTAACGGGACAATCGTATGATCTTTCGCTGAATTGAGTGGAATTTCGGTCAAACGTCAAGGGCAACTTCTATGCTCACGCTACCTAACTCTCTTTTTTAAGATAAGCGCCGCTCTCGCTTGCATGTGCTAACACTGCAGCGA
The DNA here is from genome assembly GCF_008121235.1 of Drosophila subobscura. Taxonomy (NCBI): domain Eukaryota; kingdom Metazoa; phylum Arthropoda; class Insecta; order Diptera; family Drosophilidae; genus Drosophila; species Drosophila subobscura. The sequence goes on along the minus strand of NC_048530.1, from coordinate 14,546,426 downwards.
CTCTCTTTCGTAAGCTCGGCGTAAAGCTTGCGCTTACGATCCACTTTCGGAGTTCTCTTTCGGAATGCACTTATAAGCGCTACCGAATATGTTTATTAGTGATGCTCTATGCTATCTCCCTACTTTCGGCCCCTACACCACAGTTGAAGACGAAAGTGTTCTTACAGTGAGACTTCAACTGAAGAAGGCGATCTCTTAAGATTTAAACTGATTATCGTTTAGGTGGTAGACTACTAGCTTTTCCTATGCTAATTAATTTGTAATACGTGGTCCCAACTCGACGTATAACCTTGGTTGAGGTAACTACGGGTGCCAGCTTAGCGCTAAACCTTTTTATAGCGTTCCCTTGACAAAAGGTTCGGGCATACACGTCGTCTCCAATGTTGAGTTAACTGACACGGCTTCTTAAACTATTTCTCACTACATTCTATTCGTGAGATTCCGCTAACCTATTAACCTATACTTAATAATACTAACTTATTAAAAGGAATTCGATGTCTTTAGTATGACCGGAAAGGTTTTGTGAATGGTGATTATTACTATGACTTCACAAAATCCATTATTGGCCTTTCGAATATTTCCGAATTTTTCTTTGCCTTGGCGTGAGCTGCAAAAGACTTAGCAGCAGCTTCATTTCCCAGTCAACTTATCGTAGCCCCTGAATCTAACAATGCCATGAATTTTTGTGTATCTATACTTAGTTCTACAAATAACCTGCTATCGGAGCTCATAAGGATCGAGGAGACAAGTCTCTTTCGAACACTTTTTACGGAAGCTCAGAATTGTCTTAATCGAATGGTCGATCTTTTAGGCTGATACTTAAATTCTAGCTTATCTGAGTGTATACTACTACATTCTATATCTATCTCCTCCGTCTGAGTTTGGGCGTCCGCCAAGGACCTCTCAGCAAGAGCTCTTCTGAAATTCGGGTTGGAAGAGTTTTCTTGGAAAACCACTTCTTTTAATCGGTCTTCGTTGTCGGATGCGACAAACTGGTGCTGGTTTGCGCATCCTGTTTGCGGTTTTCCGATGGATTACATTTCTCGCACTTTGGCTTAAAAGTATTTTTCGCCCCGCAACCATAACAGAAGATGCGTCGTTCCGCAACGCAGTCTTCAAACCTATGACCGGTCTTGTCACAATTCCAACAGACAAACCGTTTGCGACGTATCTCGGAGATACTATCCTCTTCGAGTTCTTCGTCATCGCTCTGCATTTCCGACACATTGGGTCTAGTTACTCGACTTCGCGGCAGAAAGTTTCCTGCTTCTTTACCGAAATGTTCATGCTTCTTCACTTCCTCCCTCAACTCACTTCTATTCTGAATTTTTAAATGCAGAAGCTCGTATCGAAGAGCACTTTTGGCATTCCTTTTAAGAATATCGATCATTTTGAGTTCACTTATCCCGTGTGAAAGTCGAGCCACTAACTTTTCAATCGCTGTCTGAAAATCTTCGAAGGGTTCATTTTCCCTCTGCTGTCGTTTTCTGATCATTTCCCATAGGTCAAAATCATCTTTCTGGTCGTCGAATCTTTGTCTGAACGCTGTGCAGAACGATTGCCAGGAGTATTGGTGGTTTCTTCGATGGAAATCCCAAAACCAATCACAGGCTTTTCCCGCGAAAAGCAGATGTAAATTATCGCAAAGTAGTTGGTCATCGTTTCCAAGCGTCTGTGCCGTCAGAGCACGAATGCGATATAGAAATTCTTCTACATGCATTGCCTCCCGAGAACCATCAAATTTAAGACGCCAACTGAGTAGAATACCAGCGGCCTTTGCCGGTGCTACCGTCTCGGTTGTACGATTGCTTCTCGGACTTTCTAATGCAGAATCGCTACTTCTCATATTACTGCCGTTATCTACCTCCTGCCTGACATTACTCCGCGACTCTGATGGACCTCTGTTTACCGTGGCGATATTCGTGGTTAAATGTAGGTTGGCAAACTGGGTTTGTAAGGTTTGCTCAATCGACGATTTAATGAAAGAACTGAGGTTTTCCATCATGGTTTTCTCCTGACTTTGTATCACCGAATGGATGTAACTGGTAAGATCTTCGGTTGCCGCGTGACCGGGCGACCTATTTCCGTTACTGCTAACAGACTGTCGACTTCCATATAAATTACGATCGAGGCTAGCTTGATACCATGTTTGCATTCCCCTTTTTGGAATGGCTCCTTTCCCTCGACCTCTACTGTTATATTTCCCTTTCCTATGCGATACCGTTGGATCTGATGGTGCCGTTTCAAAGGGTTCATTAGCCTGAACGTTGGACGGTAGGGACCCTGCACTTATGTTTAATTCCGCTGCTAGAGTGTTATTCTCGTATCGCAGACTATTCGGACCGCATTCCGCCTTGCAGACAGGACAAGATTTTTCACTTTTCAAGTGTTCACATACGCACGTGTTATGGAAGCGATGTTGACAAGGCGTTGTAGCTATTAGCTGATCTTGTCTTAAACTTCCCTGACAAATTATGCAAAATGTTTCTTGGCTACTCAACGCCGAAGCTAAGTTTTCGTTACTACGGTGTACAGCCATAATAACAACTAAAATATTTAAGCAAAACAACAAATAAAAAAAAATATAAGTAACTAATAAAGAACTTTTCTATTATTTTCAAAAATAAATAACAATATGTTCGTCCTCTCCAAGCAAGATCTGGGTGGTCCACTCTTAAAACTGCCGATTTCGATTTGAATAATTGAGTAGTTGATTAGTCTATCTGTTTCTATTGTAAGCTTCCGGGAGTGTACGTGTGGATAATGGACAATCTCTACCTATTATAAATAGAACATTGTAATTCCGAAAATCTGAGACGTTTCCCTGCCGAGAACTAGTTTTTGGATACAGGAGTCTCAACAGCCAATATCAAGATAACGCCCAAGAATATAATTGAGTCGGAGTATCCCTCTATAAGAATAACTACCGCAATTCTCTAAATTAACATCTTGAATGATCTCGTTGGTGGAGTCCCGTATCATGAAGTGCTTCTTTGGTTATTATCCATCTACGCTAGTCTACCCTGGCTAAGAGACACTAAGTTATACATAGGTCGACCTTTCCAACCTTGGAAATTAAACCGCATAATCCGTATGTAAAGACTGTAGTACTCCCACCTAGAGAGATCTATCTGTTTCGTGAGAAGATAATACTATTGTTTTGGATGGAACTTTAGAGCTATGGTGGAGCCTCGCCCCAGAATGACATGCCTCTGATACCGATGTTATGTACCATTTGAGAAACATGCCCTGTCGGGCCCCACGTTGGGCGCCAATTATGTAGCGTGCAGGTGTGGGATAGATGTATTTTTACCCAAACTAGTACCAGGAGATTTCGCGTGCACCTCTAGCTATGCTCTAGCTAAGCTCGCCGGATTGTCGGGGTTCGTTCTACTCTCTCCTATGTTAAGTACTGACACACACTCGCATAATATTTTAGGTGCACATTTAAAAAGAATCAAAAATCAAAAGCAGAACACAGGTTAAACTGGACTGAAGGTATGGAAAATGGATCAAGTATTTGTTGTTAAAAAAAAAAAAAAGAGAATGGTGATCTCAACTACTCTATTCAAAGCACGGGAAACTCAGGTGTCGTCGAGAATCCCTCTTCTTTACCCACCCAGCCTATGTCATACAGGTAAATCATACCGTATAGACCCTAAAACAATCAGGCAGTTTTCATCCTACCACTTCGACCTTGTTTTGGCTAAGGACTGACATTAGAATTTAGAACATATTATAAATGGGTTTCAAAACAAAGACTTTCAGATATATTTCCATGGTTTCCTATTATTAATATTCAATATCTTCCAAATTTTCTTAATCTACGGATGAATTCATTTTTCTGGCAGTCTAGCCCACTTAAAATATTTACTTATTTTAGTTTATACCAACTTTAGAATTCAAGATTCTACGACCTTATATATATATGAATGTGTGGGCCGTAGTATGTAAAGAGACTAAGAATCATAGGCGGGTAATAGAATAAAGGGGGGCGAGAGGTGTTAACCCATTATGGTAATGATTATAAAGGTTTAAATCAAATAATTTAGTAACACGCAGGTTACATTTATACTCAGTGCACATATAGTGTCAAGTTTACAAACTCACAGTTTTCGTTTGGTTTTGATATTTTAAAACCCTTACTCCTTTCGTAATCGATGAGCTCATGGATGACGTATGTGCTGGTTTCTGGGGAAAAATAGAAGGTATTAACAATATATGCACACGAGCGTACATGCAAGTACGATTTAGTAATTTCATTTAATTATTTTAAGGTCTCATACCCACTCTTTTCTACCAACACTCATAATTCCCGATGCTCAAAAAAAAATACATATCTATGTATCTCCGCCAGAGAATTGGCCTTAAAAAGGCATATTAACTCAAATCCCGAAAATGTGTAAGTTAACACAGAGCAACTACGGACATCTTTCTGTAGCGTCGGCGGCGGCTACTCTGTAGGCATGCCCGTCAAATATCACGCCCAATGTTCTGGTCTTCTTCACACTGGGCTTAAGCGGGGAACATCCGACTGCAGGTCAAGCTGCAGCTTACATTGGCACTACAGTGCGCGACAACCTGGTCTTCTCACTGGAGTTGATTAAAGTTCCGAGGCGCCCCCTTTTGGCACTGGGCTTCCTAAGGGTTGCGACGCCTCAATAAAGTTGACCCAAGTCAGAGGTTTTCGGTGCTCAGCGTTTCCGTCAGTAGAGGGGGGGTCGAAGGGTACCCCTTTTAGGTTGGAGGATCACTTCGGTGATACTCCTCTCGTGGAGCACCCCGTCTATGTACTTATGCGCACTCAGGCTGCAACGACGGAACGGGCTCCTGACCTCTGTCCTATAAACTTAATTCACATAAATTAAACCGATCACTTGTTGTAGCCTACGGCCCACATACCTTGGTTAATTCTTATTCACGCTTGGTACTAACACCGATCCACAGAGGTTTCTCAGAATAAACGGTTTTTGCACAAAAATTTCACCACGAGGAAATGCGTAAGCTATATGCAGGTTATGTACATATATATATATATATATTGCTTGACACAATCACGTCTCTTTTCGTTGATCGACTCTTTGCTATTAACTCAAGCGAAACTCATCCAAGTTAAATTAGGCTGTACAGAACATAAAGCTCATAGATCGGATGATGTTTGCGAGCTTTAACGGGACAATCGTATGATCTTTCGCTGAATTGAGTGGAATTTCGGTCAAACGTCAAGGGCAACTTCTATGCTCACGCTACCTAACTCTCTTTTTTAAGATAAGCGCCGCTCTCGCTTGCATGTGCTAACACTGCAGCGACTCTCTTTCGTAAGCTCGGCGTAAAGCTTGCGCTTACGATCCACTTTCGGAGTTCTCTTTCGGAATGCACTTATAAGCGCTACCGAATATGTTTATTAGTGATGCTCTATGCTATCTCCCTACTTTCGGCCCCTACAGGTCCACCCGCCGGCTACAATCCTTTTGTCTCTTTGGGCCATGATTTTGATTGGCTTTAATGAGTGGTACAAGTACCAGAGTGAGTCTGCGTCTGTGTTTGTGAGTCTCTCTCTCTCTCGCTCCTTCAATCGTTAGCTTTTTGGTCAATTTGATTTGCCTAATTGGCCATTCAATGGCTTGGAAACTTCCACATGGCATTAATCTCAAAAGCCAATCAAAGCATCGACAGGGAAATCTGTTGATTTGAGACTTGTTTTATCTGCAGATTGGTTAACCAATAGAAATTTTACATTTTCTCTCATTCTCATTCCCCTTCTCCTTCTCACAGTGTGGCTTAGCTCAATTAAAAACAAACAGAGCAAGGCAAACACACACGTGTCTCGACATTAAGATAGCCCGCGCCTGGGGGTACGATTGCCACCATAAGATCTGTCCACTCGTTAACACTTTCGTTACAAAACATTTTACATCAATTGAGGGTTGGGGTGCGGCGAAGGGACTTTGTACAGTTTGAGCACTCGTTTAACAGTCACTTGAGCCACTTAGCTGTTCATGGAAATGGAAGCAAACAAATTGAGTGGACTGCCTGCCCGTCTGCCCATAGAATCTTCCCTGGCACTAAATATACGTATAGTCGTCTCTAATGATGCGCATAAATTTTGTGTGAGTGAGTTACAGAGTACAGAGTACAGAATACACCCGACTAAACGACCACTCGACCATCATAAACACAGTGCGCGCAAATTGTTAATTGACACATTGCTACACACTCAAGTGCGTCCCCTAATGGTCCTTCTTGTCTCCCTCTCTCACTCTGTGTGTGTGTGTGTGTGTGTGTGCGAGGGGTCACTTGATTTTCAATTAGTTGCGAGGACTCTGCGGATAAAGAAAGCAGCCACAGATATCTGCAGGGGGAAGCGTGGCATCGTGGCATGGTGTATGGCAGGAGCGGGTCGAAGGTCTGAGCTGTGAGCACTGAGCTTTGAGGCAGGGATAAAAGGTAGGCAATAAAAGACATAAAAGGCCATGGATGGTCATCATCCACCAGACCACAATGATACACATTATGGCCGTCGAGAAGTGTAGAACACAACCACAAGGATATGTGGAAGGAGCAAGAGTACGAGTACGAGTAGTGTGAAAGTGCGAAAAGTCCGGGAACATCAATCAATCAGAATCAGAATCAACATCAACATTCGTTTGGGTATTCATTAATTGAGCCTTTCGCTCGTCTCGTTTGCTTAATGAATGAATGAAATGAGTGGAAATCGATTAAGGGATAAAGGCGAATACAACTTTTGAGGTTTTATTCACTCTCTCAATGCTGCTTTGTTCCTAAAGCCAGGCTACACGATGCTGATATCCATTCGTTAATGCCAACACTTGTGCAACAGTGACATGTGTGTGCCCCAGTTTTATAGAGCCGTGGTGGAATTAAATAGATTTGAATACAGAAATGGAATAGGTTAGCGCACACTGCCATCACCTTTCCAGCCCAGTCCTCTTTATTTGCAATTCAATCGATCTATTCGTGTGACTATCTTTTACTACATGCATTAGGTACACTCATCTTTAATCTTGTGCAAAAACTTTACCTGAACCTTTAATTTGTACCTCCTTCCCAATCCTCTGTCTGCTTTGTCTCACTTCATATGTATATCCAACAATTCATTGGAAACATTATCCAAAATTTAAATTAAATCAAATAATTGTTCTCCCTCTTCTGGACGAACTCCCTCCATCCCACTCTTTCAAATGCACTTGAACTGCTGCTGGGCTGCTCCTGATTCAGAGATGATTTCGATTCGATTTTGCTCATTTGAAATTCATTGAATTTTGTGATAATTTGATTAGAAGGACACGCCTCTCCTCCTTCGAGGGACGCACGAATTGTTCCATCGAATGAATGTGCGATGGCTGGGGAAATGGAGGGAAATGGTGAGGAAATGTGGAAGGGGGGGAATGTATTCCTGGGATTTGCAGTTTGTGTTTTTGGGGTTTGGCATCAGGTCTCTGTGGATTCCGTCTCTCTCTCCCACTCTCCTTGACATAAATTGCATTCTGCAGCAAAGCGACAAGCGAATTTCCATTTAAATGCTTGACATGGCATTCCCCCATTTATCAAGTATATCCAAATAAATTAGTTAAATATTATGTTATCCAATTAGGAGACGACTCTGCTTACACCTCACACTCCACCTCGCCCTTTATCCAACACACATACAGAGACATTCTGTCAGCATAAATTGCCAAGTCAGCAGCAGGAGCAAGTCAGCATTTGATGGGACAACAATGGAAAAGGCACTCCACACCACACCACTCCCCTCCACTGGCATATCCATGGCTGCCATGAGTCAAGGATACCCAGGAGTTCAGATTGTCAGCGACACACTGCTGCCCCTGCCCCTGCCCCTGCCCATGCAAATGTTGGCCAAACTGCTGGCAGTTCAAAATGCTAATCACCACATGACATTCATTGTCTGTAAGGACAATGTAAGGACTCCAAGGCACTAACTAACACGACACCGCCGCATTATGAATGGCAATTATATGCATGTACGCGACTGTCCCACCCGCCCTGCTCCCACAAGCATGGAAGTGCAAGGCAGCCCAGGCAGCCGATCAATCTTGAACCTACTTTGAGTACTTGCTAGACTTCAGTCTGATTCGAACTAATTCGAACATGCGCGTGCTCGTTTCGAACCAAAGTAGACCGATCGGACCCGCGCTCGATCCTGCGCTCGAACTTGTTTGAAGTGTTCGCTCGTTGGTTGTTGAGCCCGAAATGAGAGTCAATAATGAGAGAAAGTATTCAAAACAATACTTGCTAAGCCATAAATATGAATGCTTTAAATATTAAGAATGAAAGGAGCATTTTTTTAAAGATCACCATCGATTAGGTATTCGATCGCTGACTGAAGTTCAAAGTTCAAGAGAAATCCTAATCAAAAAGGAGCACAAAAAATGGCAGAAACTGAAACTGAAGGCAGACCAAGGCAACCGACAGACCGCAAACGACCGAAATGCAATTATTCTGGCTGTCCATAAAGTTATTTGCATATTGTCAACATAATTAAACATGCTTTTGAGTTGTGGTTACACGGTCGGACAGGGTTGGCCAGGGGTGGACGGGGGGACAAAGTGACAGACTGGCGGACAGGACACTTGAAGCCCCGCAACAGCACTCATGTACGTATGTATGTGTATGGAGTGTCCTTGACAGAGGAAACGTACGAGAACGAGTACGAGCACGAGTATTCGTACTTTATATTCGAAAGAGTAAACGAGAGCAAGAGAGGCAGAGAGGGGAAAGGGAAAGCTGCATGAATGTAAAATTGTTTTTGGCAAAGTGCACAATGCACTTGACGACTGTCAAAACGGACAGGGGACATGTGGCTGGGGCTGGGACAGGGGCAGGGGCAGTGTCGAGTCGAGTCCTTGTTATTTATGTAAAATGTTGCACAACATTTATTGGTGGGCGGAGTGGCAGGACAACAGCAGCAATAGCAACAGCAACAGCAAAAGCAAAAGCAGGAGGAGGCGTTTACAGAACAACAATAAAATTGTCCTTAACTGAAAGAAAATGAGGACAATTGCAGCAACTTTTCCGGCAATTTTCATACATGCTCGTACATATGTATATGTATGTATGTACAAGCGAATACATTGAAACAATGCCACATTGATGCCACAACTGTCCTTGCTGCTGTGCTGTCCTTTTGGCCGCTGTTGTTGCCGCTGCTTGGGTCAGCAATAAAAATTTGTCCTGCGGTAAATGAAATGGATAGCAATTGCGATTGCGATAACTGGCCTGCCTGACTGCCTGCCCGCCTGCCCAATGGTCAAACGCGAATCCATTCATCCCCTTCCCCTCCCCCTGCCTACTTGGCTGTGTGGGCGGCTGTGCGGGTGGCGAAAAATCACGATAAAAAAACACCGAAACGGAAAAAACAATGGCCAACAAAATATACTACAAGTTATAGTCCGGGTCGAGGTCACTTTGGCTGCGTTGTTTTTTTGTATTTTGCAGCCTTTGGCTACCCTGTTAGCCTATCAGTATGCATTCTTGTGGACTAATTGGCAGCTAACTGGACAGGGGATTAGATCAGAGCTGAACGAGTGCTGTCTGTCAGCGCCGCAGCTTTCAGGCAAAAGAATTTCGAATAATTTGAAACGGGATCGAATCAATCGCGGCGATAGATGTTCCAACGGACATGCATATTGGAATCTTTCGAATCATTCTCTGATAAATCAATCCGCTGATTTCCCATCTTTCATGGTGAACTCCTCTAAAACTTTTGCTTTTACAGGTCATCGATTGGTCGATCAATCTCTGCATAAACCAAGTTGTTTTTGAAACAGTTTCTCTTTCGTTTAGCTGCGGTTTTTTTACTGCTTTTTTTTTGTATTTTGTCTAAGAGCAGAATGCTCGGTTTCGGTTTCAGTTTCGGTTTCAGTTTTCCAACTTTGTGTGTGTGTGTGTGTGTGTGGCATTGCTTTTCGCTTTCAGAGATGAAGCATGGCGGATGGGGCATCCCCCCGCCCATTTGTTTTTTAATATTGCAGTTTTGTTGTTTACTTTGTTGTTTCTGGTTTTGCTTTTTCGGTAAAGTTTATCTCTTTGGCTATGGGATTATTGGGTCAATTGGTTGCTAGTGGGTGGTCGGGCGGTGGGCTGCTGTGTGGTGGAGATTCCTAATTAACAAAGTACTGAAAAGGAAAGTTTTCTCCACACACCCACACATCTCTCTCTCTAGCTCACTCGCTCTCTCTCTTCAGCTCTCTCTCCCTCTCTCGGTCTGTCGCTGTCTGGTTGAACTTTGACCCGTGCATTGGCATCGTTTTGTGCATAAACTGCAGTCAGTGCAGGTGCCGGTTGCAGGTGCAGGTGCAGGTGCAGGTGCAGGTGCAGGTACAGTGCTGAGGAAGTGTGTCAGGTAATTGCGTTCAATAAGCAGGTCGCTCCATGTGGCAGGAAGCTCATGTGAATGGAAAGGAGGCCTCCTCTGGAGTGTCACTTGCATCCTGCATAATTGGTTGTGCATCCATTCGGTCGTCGTTCGTCGTTCGTTGGTCGTCGGTCTCCATTCACCCATTCACCCACTTCCCCTTCTCTAATTCTCTCACTCTCTTTTGCTGTTTCCTTTCTCGGTACAATTCAAGACACGAGACGCCTCACCTCACCTCTCTTCCACCCCTTAGCACCATTATCAATCTGGCAACCCACTCGCATCTCTCTCTCTCCCTCTCGCCCCCTCTCCCACTCAATCGTTGACCATTTCGCACCGAATTCGGAGCAAGCCAATGATTAATTTATGCGAAAATTCGAAATGAAATCGTGCGAAAACCAAATTTGCTCGCCACACAATTTAAATGCGACTGCACTTTCGACGAAGAAGAGGAAACCGCCAGAGACAGCCAGAGATGGCAGAATACGGAATGGGATGGGAAATGGGCGGGATGAGGCAGAAGCCGAAGTGATGCACCGATCTGGAGATACTCTCTCCTAAGCATCTCTTTATGCTCCCCTCATCCTCGATTCAGTTTCGATTACTTGGCACAAGTTCAAACTAGTTTGAATCATTACGAATCAGTTGAAGGACTCAAAAATGGTAGACCCAAACCTTATCTTTTGGTCACATTTTGTGCCACGCTAAACCCTTTTTGCCCTCTTCGGCTCTCACTTAACCTTAGAACAACTTTCCATTCGCTGGGCATCGGGCATCGGGTCAACCAATCGCCCATTTTGAATGCAATCAAAGAATTTCTTGCGCTTTCAACTTTCAGCTGCTCCTTCAGGCGGACACTGGATGTTTTCCCTGCTACCTGCTCCTTGCTCCTCGATTATATGTCCCCCGGAGGCATAAATATTAGCAAAGGCTTTTGCCGTTGACGCTGTCGTTGTCGTGGTCGTCGCTGCTGCAGTCATTTAAATGTTGTGGTTTCGATTCCAGCAGTTCCCTCGGGTCTTCTGCGGGCCCAACTCCTGTTAATGGTGTGCCTGGTCGTGGGTCCTCCCTTCCGCTAGTAAGCTGTCAACGAAGCTTCTTAACCCTTGCCGCCTTGGGCCCAAAACTCCAAACCAAACCCCGAAAAATTCAACTCCGTCGCACAATGAATTAAATGAATCTCAATTTCCGTTTGGTTTGCGGTTAAAAGCCGCATTCGTCCTTCGACCCACGTCCCACGTCCCTCGTCCTCTGTCGCCTTTCCTCTTGGAAAATGCAAATTCTCCAACAGAAAATGAAAACACGCCGAAAAACTCTTCTTCTCGATGCAAGAACAACAACGACAGGCAGAAGGGTTTGCGGACTGGCTGGCTGGCTGGCTGGCTGCTGCATCAATTGCCTGGGTTTCCATCTTCCATTCGGTTTGAAGTTTTCCTTTTCGAGAGGCAGCAGGACGAAAGAGACCCGTAAATTGCTGCAAGATGCCCCCCGGCCAACGCCGATGCTCGAAGGAAGGAAACTTTTGTGCCGAAGCAAGCGGCAAAACTTTTACAACTGCAGGACGATGAACGAGGGACGGGGGACAGGGGATGGGGAACGGGGCAAGCAAGGAAGATGATGATGAGGCACCAGCCCAGCTCAGCCTCCAACTCTTGGTCTTGCTCCTGCTCCTGCTCCTGCTCCTGGGTCGCTTCTTGGTCGCTGGGTCGTTCAAGTCGCCGTCTGCAAAAGTTATGCGATTTGTTTGCGCGAAATAAACGCGACGCAGATAATTTGCGCAAAAGTTCGCTTTCTGCCATTCGACCTCGCCCCATACCCCTCCATCTCCTGCTCCTACTTCTACCCCTCCTCTTTCTGCTGCTCTGCTGCAGTCCCGTTTCCTTTTTTGGCCAACAATTTCATTTCGGGGAGTATGTATTCGCGGAATGTCCAAATAAACGAACCCCCAAAACGAATGGAAATGTTTTGAAAGTATTTTCCAACAAATTGAATGCCTAGGAACACTCTGTGAACACTCGTTTCCCTCTTTGATATTCGTATTTGAAAATCGTTACACTCGAGACTCGAGTATTTGCCTAGCGGAAAACTGCGATTTATGTTTCCTTTCCATTGCCGTTGGCGTTGCCGATTGATACTCTTCCGTTACACTGCCATTAGGGAACCAGTTACTCGATTTTCGATGTTAACTATCGCCAAACTCGTTTCTTAGGTCAAAAAATATAACAATATTGAATCACAGTGAATTTTTCAACAATTGCGTGCCCAAAGACATGATGGAAGGAAGGACCACATCTCGCAGCTCCCCCGAACGACATCTCTCTGTCCATCGTCTACATCCTCTGTTGAGAGGCACAGAGAGAAGTAGTTCCTGTCGTTTGGGACTTGGCGCACATTCTTTCGAACTCGTTTGTGGAGATGAAGTCAATGATGGGCAGTCGATGGGTCAGCGGCACCTCTGTGTTGGCGGCATCTGGATTCATGGTGACACCGGCGCTCCATCCGCCGGCAGCGAGACGCATCGGTGGCTTCCCGGACCTCTCCTCAGGGTCCGTGGCCTTGCGCTGCCCCAAATGGTGGAAGAAGTCGACTCCCAACCTGGCCAGCCTCGAGTCGGTTGGCATCGAGCCGGTGGCCACGTATCGAGGCAGAATTTTGGTCGGCATCTGCGCTCTGACTTCTCTCTGCTGGGGCACTTTCGATGGAAGATGAGACAACGGCTGGAGCGGCTTCTTGTGTCCCTTGCTTTGGGTGGTACAAGGCACCGACTGTAGACGGTAGCCAGGATCCTTGACCAGAAAAAGCACAGGAGTGCCACGTGTTGGCTTCTTCTTGCTAGTTTCCTTTGGCTTCACGGACGGCGTCTTGTTCTTGGCTGCCGCCGCTGCATTCTTTCTCTTTTTCTTCATCCCCTTCGGTGGCATCGAGGATGCTGCCTTCTTCTGCAGCCGCTTTTTTGCGTTGGTTCTGGAACGCAGCTTCGTCAAGGGTTTGCCCAGGGAACGGCTGCCTTTGGAAGCCCTTGATGCGGACGGCCACAAAGATCGAGAGCGCGTCACTGTCTTCTTAGACCTAGACTTGAGCTTCAGTTTGGACTTGGACTTTGTGCTTTTGCTGCCAGCCAATGCTGCTGGCCGCGAGGACATCGAAGCCTTGGACCGAAGCCGCTGCTTGGATATGTCGCTTGCAAATTGCTGTTTGGGCATCGTTTCAAAAAGGTTTCTTACAAGAACAACAATTAATTTTACACACAGAAACACAAACACAACAATTTAGTTCGATTTTGCTTCTCGTTTTGACAGTTGAATGCTATCAACTGAGGATTTCCAGTTTGGCGTTTTGTTTGGGATAGTTTACTGTGTACGAAGGGTTCCTAGATCTAGGATATTTAACTGACAGCCACTCGCTTATTCGTTACTCGCTACTCACTACTACTAATCTCTGTGGTGTCAAGCTATCATTCAGTTTCATTTGGCCAGCAATTCCCTCCTTCCTGCCTCTAGTTCCTTCCATCACCCGAATTGAACTTGAGCACGTTTTCCCATTCTTCATTTCCTGTGTGTCACCTCCACTTGACTTCCCTTCCACTCTTGACTCTCCTTGACTGCCTTCTGCCAGCACTCTCTTCCGCTGTCACTCTTCTCTGTCTCTGTCTCTCTCTATCCCCATTTTTTATTGTCTTGTTGTTTTGTTTCCTTAACCTTTTATATTCCACTTTTATGTGCGTGAACCCTTTTTCCTGTGCCTCTCCCTAGGGACCATTTCCGTTTTGTTGCTCTTTGATTTTTACTCACATTTGCATATGTTCTTGCCCGCCCTCTTCTCTCGTCTTCTCTTCTTTTTTCCCATTTGCCATTTAAATTCATTTTCGCATTTTCATTGCATACTTGGCTCTCCATTTCCATTGATTTTCCCCCTTCAACAAAGTCATTAATAAAGTAGAAGTCTACCATTTCCCAGCCATTTCCCTAGCATTCTAGTTTCCATCTAGTTTCCTCTCACGAGTCGTAACTTTTCTCGCTATTTGGCTCTAGTTTTCCCCGCCCAACTTTCGCCTTTTGCCTCATTTTTGGTGTCAAGTGTTGCGTATCATTTAATGTGACACACTTACGAAACGTGGCTGCGGGGAGGATACGAGTAGTAGCTGTGGCTCTTCTTGTGCATGGACACGGGGATGGGAACGGGGATGGGGATGGGGATGTGGCTACTGACAGCCAAACACATGTTTCCCTCAGACTCTGTGGAATGCTAATTTGCTCTAGTCAGCAAATGCCACACACAAAAAACACATGCCACACATGTCATGCCCCCAGCCCCCACATCAAAGTGTGGACGAACACTGAGAGAAAATGCCACACATTCATGGACAATTATATCTAACCGGAAAGGTCCACCGAAGATGATATGATCGGTAAATAGTAGCAGGTAATTTTCCAGCACTCAAGCGATCTTTCAGGATCTTTCCACCCACAAATTCACAGAGTTCTTTGCGTCCAGTGCTGATGGATTCTATTTTGATAATTCACAACTCTAGAGGACATTCATTCTGGACTTGGGCATTAGAGCACGAAGCAGATGCGCATTTGAGCAGCTGGCAAGAGACACGACACACAGCCATCCCCTTTGTTGGCTTACATTTCTGGTCAGTATTTTGATTTATGATCTTGAAGAGATTTCCTTACCCTCTAGCGATTGATGGGAACTCAAGAAATTGCAATACCTAAGCCAACCTGAATTCTATGTTAATTCCGGTGGATTCTTACTTTCGCTTTTTACAGAAGGCAAAATGACCGCTAAATCGCATGCATGGATGGACGGCGGCTTGAGGTTGCTTTCTCTCTATCCATGATATATGTGCATGGACATGAGCCATGTCCTTTCTTCTGGCAAAAAAATAAGTGTCTAAAACGCTGCAACAAAATGCTGTTTTCCGCTTAAGCACATCGCGCCCATTGCAATTGCATGCCCCATGCGCTGACTCCAACTCTGACTCCGACTCCGACTCCGCCTCTAAGCCGTTGAGGAAAATGAGTAAAACAAAGGAGCAGGGGGTGAGAAGTAAAATACGAGTGAAGAGCTACAGCTCGGCTACAGCCCCGCACACCGACAACCAATCCCAGAAGTGCGTCCCCGCCAACCTAGCTCCGCCGCCTCCCAGTCATCCGTCCAATGTGTTTTGTTCTGTGTTTGTTTTATTTTGCCGCACAATTTTCTCCCTTCTTTGGGGAAAATCCCCAACGAAAACACCAACAACAATGGGCCACACAATGGAAACCTCAGTCGGAGGCAACAATTCTCCTGTCGACAGGAGGGGCAGGAGCCTCTGAAAAGGAGCGACAGCTTGAGCCGGAGTGCCACGGATGCGACTCGAAGCAATTGATGACCTGTATTGACCCTCAAGTCTCGGTAGCTCTACTTGGGGACCCTCTCGCTCATCGTTTACCCTCATTAAATGAAGAA
This sequence comes from Drosophila subobscura, assembly GCF_008121235.1. Taxonomy (NCBI): domain Eukaryota; kingdom Metazoa; phylum Arthropoda; class Insecta; order Diptera; family Drosophilidae; genus Drosophila; species Drosophila subobscura. Next base: position 14,530,573 of record NC_048530.1, on the reverse strand, counting down.
TGCAACCAGAAGAAGGGTACATTTGCACTTGTTACATTTTACACGTTATTTGATAGGAGCGATTCCCCATTTTGTAATGAAAACATCAACAAATGTATGCATTTTTAATGAAACTCTCATGACCATGACGATCGCAATACAGGAAATCCACCCCCTGATACCCTTTCATCTCGGTCTTTCGACTGATTTTTTCTGGAGAAAATACACAGAACACACAAAAACGTGGCAGTAGAAGAAAGGAGGAAATGTGCACATGCTTCGTTGACTGAAGTGCGCTATTTTGCACCTACGGGATTTTGTGTGTTCCTCACAAACACACCCACAAACACACCCACACACACACCACACACTCGCACACACAGAATGAGCGAAATACAAACACAGACACATGCAAAGCGTGGAAAATCCATTCGAAATCAGTCAACGCGCCAAGGCTTTCATTCAGTTAGAAGGCAGACAGCAGACAACGAATGAAGCAGCAGCCAGCCAGCCACCCAAGGGCTCAAGGGCAGCAAAAGGGAAGAAGAAGGGATGACCGGGATGGTGATGGTGTTGGAGATGGGAATGGGGTGCTTTATTTTGTGGCAGAGTGAGAGAAGGAGCAAGAGAAGAACCGTACCGTACCCCCAGTGAAGCTTGAAGCGGAAGTGCGGCTTGATTTACTCAACTCGTTTGTTCGCTCGTTTGTTTTCTGCAACTCCGGTTGCAAAAACACACACAGACACTTCACACACACACACACACACACACACACATATATATATTTCTTCCTATTTTTCTAGGTTCTCCGTTCCGTTCCGTTCCGTTCCGCTGTTGCAGTTGCAGCTTAAATATTTATTAGCCCTTAAACAAACGGAATATATGTCTGTGTGCAGAGGGGTTGAGAGCGGTGAGCGTTGGGCGGTGAGAGGGAATACCAAAAAGTATCCCGGAAACTAAATAGAGATTGTTTTTTGTGTTGAGTCTTATGTTCTTTCTGAATCGAATTGATTTCACTGAAAAAGTTAAATGCCAAGTTTTGTAAGACTCTCCGCTCGAAAGGGGCTACAGGTCGCCTGTTGAATTTAACTTTTGCCAAAGTACAAGGTACAGAAAAATATAAATAAAATTCTTTGCACTCCTTGCTTTCAATTCTCTGTGTCAAATCATGGTTGAATTGTTTAAAATACGCAGAAATTTCCATGCAATGAAGTCAGACCATTCGCTGAATCAGTTTTATTCCTAAAATATTTACTCGTTACTCGCTAACAGTGACGGAAATAAATGCTGTCTTTATATTACATAAACTTATGGCAAATATAAAATGGCTTGAGATTTCAGGAACATATTTGATGGAATTTTGTAACTTAAAGCGACTTCAAGCCCCAGACTCTAGCCAAATGGTGCGGAAATGTGAGTAGGCTTCCAACATTTGCCAACCCCCGGTTACCCGGCTCTACGCCCGGCAGCAAAAAACTGTTTCCATGTTTATTAAAGCATTTCTTACGCATCATTTGTTGCTCCAGCCCGAAATTGCTTCAACGAGGGGATAGAGGGAAGGAGGTAGGGTATCACATCCATAGAGCAAAAAAACAAGGCAGGCAGAAAACGCTGAATGAGAGGCAGTGAAGAATGCAAATGAAATGGCCCAAAGGCAGCCGGCACAGACGGGGCCATACAATAGATGGCAAAAGAAAATAAGAGAACGAGCGAGAAAGAAAACGAGCGAGAAAGAGACTTAATGAAAACGCAACTTGAAGTTTGATAAAGTGAAATCTCCGCCAACGAAGGGCAAGAGAGGGTAGGGCAGGGGAGCTGGACTCATATGAGTAATGCGAATAAATACGAGTACGAGTGTATGCCACATGAGTCTCTCACATGAGACACTGAGACACCAATCAATGAATGATTCATCGTCTGGCAATCCACTCACGTATCCCCCATTGGCCACACATCAATCACAAAATTGAACAAAAATGGAGCACCGGAGGAAGAAAATCTTCGGCTAAAAGGAAAGCCCGAAAGGAAAGAAATTAAGTAAATCGCCAAATTAATTGTTTTGCTGCAGCTCCAGACCGGAAAAAAGGGATAAAGGACCACCCAAAAAAACACACACACACACAATGGCAGGAGGTCAATGGACTGAAACGAAGCGAATAAAATGGAGAGCATGGAAACAAGACTGGGTGGTGAGAAAAGAGCAAAGAATGGATTGGAGCAGTTAAGAGAACGAGAGAGAGAGAGAAAAGCTGCAAGCGAGTGGAAACGAAAACTGTTTAAAAGCAAAACGAGAAATCCCCTCCAACCTTCAACCGAAAACTAAAGCGACAAAAAAAGTCATTAAGTGAACCACAAACACCAGAGAGACGAGGGAGAATGTGGATACGACCTAGGGATACCCTAGAGCACACATTCTAAAGGCATTCATGACATTCGTTACTTGCTGCTAGTTACTTTACACTCGCTACTCGTTGGTTTCGTTGGTTGGAAGCCACTCGCTCTCAGAACTGTGAGAGAATTCGGTTTCTCATTTTGTTCATACTATCCCATAGATACCTCTCGATCACAGCAGGATATACGATATGGGATATAATTAAACCCATTTGCCGGAGAGAGAGCGAGAGGCAGAACAGCAGTTGGTCGAAACTTCAATCAAACATTTAACCAAATTAGTAGTATTTTTGGCAATTGCCTCTCTCTCTCATTGTGGCTGGTGGTTTTGTGGCTGAAAGAAGGCTATTGAAAGGCGGAGAAGGACACAAACAAGCAGCAGGAAGGAGCAACCAAAAAGGGGAGGAATCGGATTGGCAATGCGAGAATGGAGGAATGGAGAGTGGGAAAATCACGCAATTTTGTGCTTCAATTAAATTTGATTTTCTGCTGCCATTTGCACGAATCCTGAATCCTGCTGAATCCATTGGACAGGCCACTGATGAAGCTGTGCGACATACATATATGAATGGCGGAGCATTTGATAAGCTCAAATCATCGGTTCCTCTGCCACTGCCTCGGCCTCTGCAGCGTGTTCTTTCCTCCTCATTAGTTTCGTAGTTTGTGGCCCTTTTTTGTGGCACACCCAGAGAGAGAGAGAGAGAGAGGGAAAGAGAGTACTGTGCCTCATATGTGGCATATCCTTCCGTTCCGCCCAACTGTTTTTGGCCATTACCTTTGGCAGTTTTCGCCCTGGAAATGACATTTTCACATCATTTGCTGATGTGGCAAATGTGTCTCCACCTCCTCCTCTCTGTCGCCTAGTACCACAACCCACTCTTTCAGAGTCCCCCTTCGATCGCTGCCCCTCTGCCGCATACATGACCTCCCTTCACTCTGAACCATCGCGCATTGAGTGAGTGACTGACTGAGAAGGAGCCACATTTTGGACTGGACACCGGACTGGACTATTCCTCCAATTTGCTTTGCTGTTCCTCTCCATTTTGGGTTTTTTTTTTGTTTGGTTGCTCGTGCTGCTTTCAGTCATTTCCGTTTTTGGTGAAGCATTTTCGTGGATATCTCTGCCCCACGAATGATGCCCAGGCAGCATCTAGCATTCATTGGCAGGAGGCAGGAGGCACCTATGGAGTGGAGTATGGAGTGTATCCTTCATCATTTCCCCATCGACGTTGAACGAATTTCGAAGCCATCGGACGGCGACGACAGACAGGATACAGCCCCAGCTCCAACCAACCACAATCATAATGCCAATGAAAATGAACTTCCATAAGCTTCTCCCCCTCTCTGTCTCTGTCCGTTTCACTCTGAATCTCTTTCTCTCTCCGTTGTGTGCATTTCTGTGAGTCGCTTGTGGCGTTCACACGAATGAGGGAATTCATCTGTGAGTCATATGATGCTCTCTCTCTAAATACTGTCGTCTATGTCCCCATTCTTTTTGGATCCTCAGAAATAATGATAATCAAAAAACAATTGAAAAGAAAGTTCAGGAATTATAAAAACAAGTCGATCGGGAGAGAATCCAGAGCCAGAAGAGTGAAGGTAGCAACGAACAAAATAAAGACAGAGATACAAGAGAGAATACAACTCTTGGCAGCACTTTGTCGTTTGCTGTGGCTCATTGGCAGCACTTTTCAAAGGCATTCATTGGGAAAAGTGTGAAGTGTGTAGCGCCTTTCAACAAATTGGCATTCAGGAGTCTTCTAGTCTTCTGCTGTGTACCCTTGGGGCATTTGTGCTGCACAAATCATTAAATATTTCGTCTGCGGCTTCATCTTCTGCTTATCCTTCCGCTTATTGAGCATCTTCCGCTTCTTCCGCTTCTTGCGCTTTTCCGCTTTCTGCAGATTTTGCAATTTTCATGTGGTACGCTGCTAAGTGATTTCCCGAAACTACTCGTACTTTCCGTGCCCCCTGAACTCCTGGACTTTGGCACACAAAATGCATTCCTCACCGAAATGTTCCCTCATTTTGGCGGTGGTTCGGAGGGGTCTAAGCCACGCCCCTTATTCGGCACATCTGATGGATGATACCCCTCGTTATTTGTTGCATTAGTTGTACGAATTTTTTGTTTGGTGTGCTGACGCAGCGCTTAAATCGTTTTTCATTTGCTCTACAGCCTCTTTTTTGTGCTCATTTTGCAACACTTTTTTGGGTAGTTGCACAACACCCCAAGCCCCCGCCACAAAACTGTCGATTCTGTTTTTGTTGCGTGTTTTGACCATTTCTTTTTAATTTGTCTTTTCTTTTGGCTACAGCTTTTGCACTCTTTTATTGCTTCCACTTTTCCGTCTTTCAAGTCAACGTTTCTTTTCTATTCCTTTGCCTTTATGGCTTTTCCTTTGTGCACCTATAGTAAAAATTCCCTTTGGCAGTTTAATTATACCCGGTACTCGAAGAGTAAATAGGGTATATTGTATTTGTGCGGATAACGGTTGTATGTAACGCACAGAAGGAAACGTTTCCGACCCCATAAAGTATATATATTCTTGATCAGCATCAATAGCCGAGTCGATTGGGCCATGTCTGTCTGTCCGTCCGTCCGTCCGTCCGTCCGTCCGTCCGTCCGTCCGTCCTTATGAGCGCCTGGATCTCAGAGACTATAAGAGCTAGAGCCACCAAATTTTGCATCCAGACTTCTGTATGCTCACACTGTTACAAGTGTATTTCAAAAATGAGCCACGCCCCCTTCCGCCTCCGCAAAAGGGCGAAAACCTCCCAAATCTACAATTTTAAAGATAAAAGAAAACTAAAAACGCCATTCCGTAGGGAATGACCATATCTATCAGATCACCAAATTGGGATACGATTGGAACATTTTTAAAGCCACAATGAAGAAATTAATTTGCAGTGGCCAAACCCACCCCGTCCCGCAGCATTAACACTCTGCATCGCGCTGTTTATGGCCTCTCCCCCTGACACGTCTCTGCCTTTGTCTCTGCCTCTGTCTATGCCTCTGCCACGACTCTGCAGTGTGTGTCTATAGGGGAGGGTGGCGAGCTAAAGGAGCGTGTTGGAGTAAGCAGTGTTGTAGATGTAGATGACAGATGAAGACAAAATTTAAAATTTGACAAATAACCGCTAAAGTGCAGATGTAGTACTGAGTGCCGGGTATAAAAGTTGTGACGCGTAAGAAGCGTCTCACACGTCCCTTCTCGTTTTTTTCTTGAATATTTCGGTTGAATGCTTTTCCATCTAACATTTTTTCAATCATTAAATACTTCTAGTGCATACAAAATTTTAGATTTTGCAGTGACAGTCCACAGATTGTTTTTTTTTTTCAGGAACTACAAATCACCCTGCCACTTCCATAACTTCTTCTACGAATAGTTTTGGTATTTTTACTTTAAGTTTTAGTTTTTATTTTGTTAGTTTCTTTCCGCCTATATCTCATATGTTTCAATCACATTTTTGGATCTTTCTCTCCCTTCCCCCATATACGAGTATGTATGACTTTTCATCCACTATTTAGGGGTATTTTCCGTTTCCCTCTATGTCCCCCTTTATGTTTTGTCGTTTCTCTTTCGTTCTGTGGCTGCCACAGAGCACAGATAGCACACTTCCCTCCTCTCTCGTGTCACATCTGTGCCAATCCAAAAATGATTCTTTCCCCCAAAAACTTTTCCAAAGCCATAAGTATCTGGCGCACTTCTACAGCAGCAGCAATCCCCCACATTAGGCCAGAAAAGTTGCTTCTCCTTTCGCTTTGCTTCCATTTGCCATTTGCCAAAGGAGATCCTGAGGAGGATAGTGGAGTGGAGTGGAGTGTAGAGAGCACTCATCTTGGCCAAAAGCAATTGCGCGCCCACTGCAACTGCTCCTCCATCTGCTGATGTTCCTCCTTCTGTTCCTCCTCCTTCGGCATTCCTTGATGTTGCTGTTGCTGTGGTCGCAGCTGCCAAAGATATTCCGTGTTGGGGTCAGTCCTGAAGGCACGGACCAGAGTCCGAACTTCCAAGTCCCGAGTCCAGTCCCAGGCGTAGGCTAAAGCCAACTTTTGGAGGCGTCGACAGGACAACGACAATAGCAAAAAAAATACTAGGCCATAATCACAGACGTTGTCTGGGGTATACCCTCTTCCAGCAGCCTTACGGGTCGGGTATCATGATTTACCCGACAAACAAGAAACCGAGTTGTATTTTTGCATGGCGTAATGCAGCAGCGCACCTCGGTTTACTACAGGTCCTACTGTCCTTTCAGTGCGGATTTTCAAGGCTACTGAATGCGTCGCTTTGTCTGCTCTTTGGCTATCCAGCAGCGCTATCCCTTTTGCTCTGTTCCTTGTGTTTTTGCGTTGCTTTGTCGGCTCAAGGGTATGCCATGTGGCGGTGTCCTCTCGCCCTAGCCCTCGCCCTCTCCTTGTCTCTGCGGCTGCATACTGTTGTGGATGTTGTGTGTGCTGTCATCTTGGTCGCTGCTGCTGTCTTAGCGCTTAAGTGCGATGGCATTAAGCTATTAGCATAATTTTTGTGCATTATCATTATGGCCAAAGCCAAGACATGGCCAAAAGACGCACAGACGGGGGAAGAGGATGCTTGCTTGGAGTAAAAAAAAAAGGGAGGAGGAGTAACAGGAGAAGGCAGAGGCGGAGACGGAGACTGTGCTGCCGCTTGGCTAAAAAGATTATGCCATTTATCATTGACATATTTGGTTTCAGGACACACACACACACACACTCAGGGAAGGGAAAACGCACATTAAAAAAGGAAATTTTGCTTTTACTTACTCCGGAAAAATACAGCAAAAGAGAGTGCGACAGAGAGGGAGCGAGAGAGGGAGACGAAGCACAAAGTTGCGGCACCCGAAAAAAAGTTGCAACTTTTTGCTGCTGTTTTTCTGTTGCTGCTGTTTCTCTATTTTCCTTTTCGTTGCTTCTTCTGTGTATTTGTCCCCGAAGGGAAATGAAGCCAACCAGAAATGAAGATGAAAGAAAACTGCACTCACCTGCAAAAAGAGAAAAGAGAGCGAGATCTTTTTGTTAGTTTTTAATGCACTTTTCGGGAACAGAACAGCGGCAAAAATGGGTAAATATATCCAGTTGGAAGATGGAAAATGGGATAAATGGGTGAGTACTTCAGGGGCTAATTTAATCAAAGATCTATCAATCCCACAGAGGCGCTGCGATAATCGTACTAAATATGCACAGATTTGGAATGCAGCGACTCAGTGATGCAGCAAGTGGAGCAATTAGAAAATACTTTTTCTCTCTATTCAATCACAAAAGAAGGCTAGCTTTGGAGGAGCAAATCTCGTTCGGTTACCAGTTTCCAGTTCGATAACTTAACAAATTAATGACAGTGCTTATCCTTCCTTCCATCTCCTGCCAATCGACTGCTCTCCAAGGTGCATGGCTTGCACTTAATCAAATCAAATCAAAACGCAAACAACCCACAAGCATCTTCAAACTCTTTTTTTTTTTTTTTTTGCTCCAGCTTCTCGTTTAGCTTCTCTTTAATCCAAAACATCCTTCCAGCAGCTTGCTTCTCCTGCTGCTCCTCTGTTTAATGATGGCTTTATCCCGTTTTTAATTCTTCAAATGGAAAACATTTGCTGTCACGAAACGTACCTTCTAAATAATGTTCGCAAAAGTTTACTCGTATTCGTGCTTCTTACTCTACTCGCTCTTCCTACTCGTTGCTCTACTCGCTCCTTGCATTCTGCACCGCAGAGTTTCTTTGGAGCTTCTTCAGTGCCTTCATAAAAACATAAAAGTTGTGCCATAAAAATATGCACTAATAAAATGAGGAATTTTCCATTGATTTTCCACACTCGAGAGTTTAACTGCAAACTGTTTCCACGAGGTATCAACTTGTCCTTAGATTATCTACGTTTCTTTTCTTTTTTTTCGCGTTGGGTGGAAACGGATTTTGATTTGTTTTACCCCCACTGCTTGGGGGCGTGCACTTCTAGGAGATGGTGGTAGCAGGTCTGGTGGCGGTGGTGCAACCTCAAGAGTCAGGGAGTTCATGCACCAGACGGTGCTCGGGGTCTGGTCTCAACATTTTAATTGCCTCGAATGTGGGCGCCGCTGTGTTTTGCACGACTCTTCCAATTTTCAACTATCGAAAACTCCAATTTCGTGTGCAATTTTCTTTGGCTGCCATTTTCCCCTGCGCCGTTAGCCGCCAGCCACCAGCCACCAGCGGCATCGTCAGAGTTGAGGTGCAAATGGGTAAAGGAAAAAGGGGGAAAAATGGAATGGAATCTAGAATGGAGTCGTAGGAGTAGGTACCGCACAGACACACAGAAATGGATGCACGAATACATAGAAAGGACTAAACGACTTGCCAGATAACTCGCTAAGCCGCAAAACGTTCCACAGTTCGTTTCCGTCTTCATTTTTGGATACCCTTGAATAAATGGGCAGGATCAAAGGGGTGTCATGCAGGGATTTCAACAAGACCTGGGGTATAATTTCTCATTGATTGTTTGTACTTATTCTTCCCACTCCTTTTTCGGACTCCGTTCGAATTTCTACCAAGAATTCCAACTTGCAGGGTATCTATCCTACATTTTCTCTATTTTGTTTCTCCATTCGGCGCTCTCCCTTTTAGTCCTTCCGTTTATCCCACAGCACTAATCCGCCCTCAAATTTATTTGCTTAATTTCATTTGTTGGCTGCTGGCCCCAACTTTCAGGCGTAGCAAGAGCTTTGCGGACGTGCGGTAATGCTTTTGGCTTAAGCTCTCCCTCTCTCTCACTCCCTAACTCCCAATCAACTGCATCTCTTTCGCTCTTTCTTGTAAAGTTCCACTGGTCATTGGCCAAAGCCAACTTGAGTTTAGATCATAAATAATCCGTCAAAGTGTATAAATCAGAGAGACGAAGAGAGAGAGAGAGAGACCATTTCGTGGGAGACGGGAATTTATGGATAGTTCTCCAGCTTACCACTGATTCTATTCAGATTGATTTCCTTTTTGGAGAAAAGCTTTTATTTTGATTATCTTTTCGAGATAATTGGAGAGTTATTTCACTGGTCTACTAGTTCCGGAATCAACTGTACTTATTGTAGATCTCTCTCTAAATTCTACCTTATAATGGCGTACTCTCTGCTAAGCCACTGGGCTCCCTGATTCGCTCCTTCCCTTTCAGCTCTTTTTGGCCATGCCATCACTCAGCTTAAGGTGTCTCTTTGATCACTTTAATGGCCATAAAGTTGGTTCCTTGCCCCAACAGCTTGAGCATCTTTCGAACATTCTTTTCAAAGGCATCGATGCGGCGGCATTCTAAAAACTATCCTCCATCGCCAGGGAGCAGAATGCTGAGAGAGAACGCGGCATGAAGGAATATGAGAGGCGCGCATCTTCATTATTTCATGCTGCAGTTCTTCCCCCTCATCCCTCATTCTCCACCCCCGTTCGATCCTTTTGCCGTTTTAAGGTCCTTGCGCGCAAAATTCCTTCCTTCATTTCAATTAATTTCCGCGACATTGATGCGCGTTGTCATCGTCCCAGCAGCAGTAGCAGCGGCAGCAGCCTCCTTCCTGCCATCCCCCCCATCCTTCACTCCTTCTTCAAAATATGGGGCGGTGTGTGGAAGGGGGGACCCCCCTCCGGTTTTCGCGCCACCGTTTCGATGTCAGCGAAAGCAAAAACATTTTTCCACTGGCGCTCGCGTTTTTTAATTAATTTAAAGTTATTTTCCCTGTTATCCAGGGAGCGAGAAGAGCCATCCTCCGCCTTCATTTCCTGCTCCTCCTGCGAGTGTCTGTGGCAAACGCCTTTATTAAATCTGTTGTCTGCATTGCATTTTAATTGATATCCGCTTGTTGCTCAATATATTTACATAAGACGCAGCGCCGCATCCTCTTAATGGAATCAAAGGCAGCAACAGACAAAAGGGACAGACGGATGTGCCTGTCCCATGAAATGGTATTCGTGAATTCCCAGAGCTACTCCTCTTGGAAGGGGGATCCTTGATTAGCTACAGAGTAGAGCATTTGCGTTTCTTGTATCCTGTATATTTTGGTGGTAACTTCTGCAATATCTGAACAGAGAACACGCCAGTGGGGTGCGGCTTAGCGGCAGCTGCAGCTGTTGCACTTGCAACATAATTAATTTTTCCTCGACTCTAGAGGACTCTCAAGAGTCCCTTCCCCTTGCCTCTGCCTTTGCCTTTGCCTTTGTCTTTGCCTTACCCTCAATGCGCATATACCCTGGCAGAAAGGCGGAACTCTGACTCTGACTCTGAACTTGCGACACTTTTCTGCCAGTTTATACAAATTTCATTCAGTATTTTGTTGCATCGCTTTTTATTTTGTGTGTTTATGTGTGTTTCTGTTTGCTGGCTGCTGGCTGCCGTTGTGCTCTTTTGCTGGCCCTGTGTTTCTGTGTATTTGTTTGTTTGTTTGATGTCAACATTGCCTGCCTATGAGGGCAGCAGGAGGAGCAGGAGCAGCAGCAGCAGCAGCAGCGGCGTCGGCAGCAGCAGCAGCAGCAGCAGCAGCAGGAACTGTCACTGTAGTTGTGGCAGTGGCAACGTTGCCTGCATTGCATTGCCAAGTGGCAAGTGCATCCTGGCGTATCCTCTCCTCCTAAATTCAGGCTTGTCTACAAGGCCCTCCTCCTGCTGCCTTCATTAGCCTTTGGCAGTAAGTCAGAGTCAGTCAGTGTCCCTCCCTCCATGTGTCCCTGCCACCATGTTGCATGTTGTGTGTGTTGTGTGTGTGTGCTTAACAAAGAGCCTTTTGTGGAGCCAAACAACATGGCATTGACTTTTGTCTCTCTCTCTCGTCTTCTTGTGTGGCATGAATTGTTGCCTTTTGCCTATTGATTGCCCCCCGGCCCAAGCGGAATTTCTGGCCACAGCCAAAGCCAAGCAAAAGCAAAAGCAAACGAAGGCAAATTAACATTTTCCCACACACATTTTCTCTGATTTAAATGAGAAATTCTATGCTTGAAGAGTGTGTGGCTCTCGTCTCCAATTAAATCACATAAATGGCATAATTTTCAACACGCATCAAAGGCATTGACATCAATTGCAGGCTAGATAAACTCCACAGAATAAATACCACTTCACATAATTATAAGTGAAAAAGATAGAATGAAGAGTCATATCCTATTGATCAAATAAAACTGATCAAACTTTTCAATTCGTTTCATTGGTTGCCAAAAGTTAGACCCTACCATCTCCAATTCGTTGCTATTGCTCGTTGGTTGAGACAAAAATTGCGATCTTCAGAAACAAACAAAATACAAAGTGCTTAATAAATGTTTAAGCAAAATATTAGAGGGACACACAACAAGGGACACTCCCTTTGCTGTCTCGCAGTGTGGGTCGCCGTCTGAGCTTAACTTCATCTGACAGTTGCCTTCAAAATTGTGTGTACGGGGGCTTTGCATTAAAGTCATCACAAGGCAATCTAATTTGAAGAAAGCGCCGCCGCAATGTCTGCAACAGAAGGCAAGAGCAGCAGCAGGCAGCAGGCAGCTGGCAATGCCAACTCTCCCCGCATGTCACACAACGATGATATTTTTTAGCGGGAGAGTAGCATAAGGAGAAGCAGAAGCAGCAGCAGCAGCAGCAGCAGAAGCAGCCGGCAGAGGCAACGTGTGGTGGATGCCGCACACGTTTAAACATAATAATTCTCAATTTCGTCAGCGATATCAATGGCAAAGGAGGCAGCGAGGGGGCTCCCCCCTACACATCGTAGGGACCTACAGCTTGAGCTTTAGCTTCAGCTTTCCCTTGCCCTTTGCCTTTGCCTGCGCCTTCCCTGCACCGACAGGACACGAGCAAAAGCGACAGACAGGAAAAGCATGCAGACATCAACATAAACTGACTATTTTTTTGTATGAAATTGAGCACACGAGGAGCAGGCAAAAGTGGCAAAGACGGCAGCGGCAGCGGCAGGCGAAATAAAAATACCAAAAAATACCGAAAAAAAGAAGACAAAGAAAAAGAATCAGAATCAGAAGCGATTACGAAACTGAAAATACCCTCGAAGAAAGCAGATCCATCGCCGGCAAAGACGATATGCCCAGCCGCCGGGCTAAGGGTGTGCCGAACATCAAGCAAAAGCGAATCACGAGAAAAAAACGAAGCAAACGAAGGCAAAACAAGCAAACGCAGAAGCAGAAGAAAAAGTCAGGCAGCAAGAAAAACTCAAACGACATGCGGAAATCATGTCAGATGAAGCAGCAGCAACAGCAGCAGCAGAAGGACCTGCAGGAGCTGCAGTCGTCATGTGGAAAAAAAAGAAACAGACTCCAACGAGTCGGGGAGGAGTAGGTAGGGAAACGAGAGAGTAGAAGAGAGAGCGTGAGCTGTAGAGAGGGATATAAATGGCGGCACACACGCTAACACACACACACACACACACACACACACACACACACACACACACACACACTAACACATTCCATATGCAGAAGCGCGAACATGCTAAAAAGGAAACGGAAAGAGTTGTACATGTTTGATGGCGGCGGCGGCGGTACGCTTAGATGGCAAGGGGAAGTGGTGGGGGAAGCGGAGAAAAGTGTCGGGGGGAGGGTAGTGGTAAGGCATAAGAGACGAGTAGGAGTGGGCCAACATTTGATTGCATTAACCATACAGTGGGCTCGGGCCCATGACAAATGCGACAGAAAGAGATCACACATTCAGGGGGAAAGCGAATGCAATGAAAATTGTATCCCAATTGTGGATGGATACAGAAATAAATATACAAACTTCAAAGAACATTTCGAGAATATATTGCTTTAAGCTGAAGAGAGGAACCAAAGATCCACCGACTCACAGGTGAGAGATGAGAGGTGAGACCTGAGAGAACACATTCTGGGTACTCAGCAGAGTGCGCTCTTTTGTCAGCAAAACTGATTCCGATTGCCATCAATTATTCCATTATGCCCGCTGCACTGTTCGCATTGGGTATTCGGTATCCCAGGGCGGCGGGGACATTCCATCCATCCACGCATTCATCGCATTCGCAATTCCGTATTCCATATTCATTTGATATTTGAGCTTTGAACAAAAGCCACAAGGGATTATCGCAACTGTGCGGTGACTGTGACGAGCCCAAGTACGAGAGTGTGCAACATCGAATGCATTTCATTTCGATTCGAATTACCTTCGCACTTCAAACTGCAATTGATCCCACTGTAGTGAGTGAGCGAGCGAGCGAACGAGCGAGTGAGTGCCCATCGCCGTCGTCTGCCATTGTCATTACTATTTGCGCTCGTTTAGGGCTCATGCTACTGCCGCTCTTGGTCCTGCTTTTGCTCCTTCTGCAGCGACTGTAAGTGCATGGTAATGTTTTAAAAACGCGACACAGACGCGCCTGACGATAACAGCCAACAAAGCGAACCAACACTAACGCCAGCCCCCGTCCCAGTCCCAACCCCAACCCCAACCCCAACGAAGCGATGCCATATCAATTTTCAATTTCCCAACGCCAGAGCAAACTGTCACGGGTGTCAGGGACAGAGGAGCCAACGCAAGGAGCGAAACCCAACCAGACCAGACCAGAGCAGGCCAGGCCAGACCAGGCCAGACCAGACCCATCTCCACCCATTAGAAAAATATCCAAATCAACAATGAAATGGGATTTGCTTTCACGTCACAAAGGGCCAAGCTAGAACACGACTGAGAGGATACCCATTGAGAGCAGTAGTTGATAGATAGAACTGGAAGAGCTTATTCAATCAGTGTACAAACTTATCCAAACCAGATACAGATAACAGATTAAAGATGGCACATTAAAGCATTGCTTAGAGTGAAGAAAATCCTTGGTCAACCATCGTTTGGGCCATGCAGAAAACTTGGTTTCCTTAGTCCATAATGCCCACAAGTCGCCTCGCTTTTTACAGGGCATGTGGCATTGGGCGCATCGTGTGGCCAAGTGCCTGGACAGCAGTCGTTTATTGTCAACTCATTTGTTTGTCGCTTGGCCCAATTTGAACGTTTGATTTATGTCGAAAATATTTTAATTTTATTGGCACTGGCCCCCATGGCCATGCAGGAGGAGCAGCAGCAGCCGGACACGGCAGTAGGAGGTGGCAGGAGGACAGGTGAGTGCCGCCCTGAAATGTGGGATAACCCAGATATTCGCACATGCAACACACACAAACACACACACAGAGAGAAGCCTCTGCCCCTGCCCATTCTCCACTCTCCTCTTGCCGCACTCTGCTGCATCTGTTTTGATAAACTGCATTGTTATGCGAAGCTCTTGCCGAATTTTAGGTAAATTTTTGGCCAAAACCCATCTCTGGCGTCCTTCGTCCTCTGGTGACATTCTGGCACATATTTGTGTGTCGAAACAAGGGCAGCATCTCTCTCTCTCTCTCTTTCTCTCTCGTAGTTTCATATTTTCGTCCTTCCTTTTTTTTGTAATCAGCACAAAACACACAGTGTTTTTTGGTCAGGCGTAAGTCCTTTAGATATTTTTTCATCATCAACATCATCATCATCATCATCGTTTTCATTTCATTCATTCATTCCGTTTGAGGGGCAAGCATTTCAAGTCCCTATGCCACACTGGACACATGTATTGTAGATCCCTTAAAAAGTATTCTCCATAAATGTTGTAGGCTTTCTTTTCTCTTTCTTTCTTGAATCACAATCTTTTGCTCCCATCAAATTGAGTGCCAAAACATACAAAATGACAACTCGTTTATTTAATTAATATTTTTCCGAGCATGAATCACCATTTATTCATGTATTTGCACACCGAAATGAAAGAAGAAAGAAATGCCTTTCCTTTGCAAAATTTAATTACATTTTGCAATTGTTTTTTTAAGGCGAATGAATATTAAATAAGAAATCTTTTTTCTTCAATTGTTATTCGAAATATTTAACCTTTTATCCTCAGCTGCCCAACTCTTTCAAGTATATTTAAACATTTCTTAATTTAATAATAGTTTATTAAAGATTTAATAGTTGCTCAAAGTAGAATATTTTGTTCCTGTGCAAGTTATTTCCATTCAAAAATTATTCTTCAAGCATTTTGGTAAGGATTTTGCACGTTTAATTGTGGCATGCCCCTCCAATTTCTAAAGCACTTGAGTTAGGGAATGCATCCTGGAAGTTGGCAATGGCTTTTGGAAGCCTTAAATACAACAAAAAATGCTCCTAAGAAGTAGGCACCGATTTATTCGCACCGAAGAGATGGATAGCCCTTCGAACGTGTGTGTGCATTTTCAATCAAATTAATTAATTGGATTTGTTGTCCTGCGCAGCGATAGAGAGTCCTTCAATTAATCAAAATCAAAATAAAGCTAAAACCTAAGGAAAAATAAAGTGAAAAAAAAAGGAAAGTGTCCTCCCACAGCCCCAAAAGGCTCATTAGGGGACACTGCTGACACACATTGATAACTGTAGCTGTATGTATGTGTGTGTGTGTGTGTGTGTTTTCCCCTAATTAACCCACTAATGCCATTTGCAGACGACGACTAAAAGTCTCTTCGCTAATTAAGCTCACAAAAACAACAAAAATATGAGCAAAAGAAGCAAAAAGCATGAGCGAAAGAGCGAAAGAGAGAGCGAGAGAGGCGGGGGAAGATTTTCCTGCCTGCGGAAAAGGTCAAAGCATAAATCAGAAGGGTGGCTGCCTCTTGGTTGCCAGCCTGCCAGCCTGCCAGCCTGCCTGCCTGCAGGATGCAATTTCCCATGGCCTAACCCACTTTTCCTCGTTGCGCTTTTCCTCTCTCTCTCTCTCTCTGCAGCTGACACAGCCGCTGCTGCCGCTGCTGCGAAAGGGGTCACACAATAAAGTTTTTCCATTTTCTCCTTGGAAGAAGAGAGTTTTTGAGAGCCGCAATTTCATTTACAAGTGCAACAACAGGGTACTCTATCGTTTCTCAGGTGGAAAATTGAGATGAACTTTCGAATGCGAGATAAACAGATCAATATGTGCCGATGTCATGGACTCTCTACTCCAATATTACATAGCCTGTAATGACCAATAAGAATCCCTTAATCTGTTATAACCCTGTCATGCAGCAGCGCCCATCGTTCTTTTGAGGTAAATCAGAAATTATTGCCTACTCTTCAGTGTAAGGGAAAGGTCCTCGATTTCTACCCATTTCAGACCCCAGCACTAGAGGGTATTAAATACTTCTGTGGCACTTTGATTCTCTGCTCTGCTCTTCGTTTCATTTCGTTCTCTTTTGACCAAAACACACAAAAAAATCATCAAATCTAGGCGCATATTAGTCAACGCTGTCGTTTCTTTCGACTGTCCTCCTGTCCTCGTGTCCTTTTGTCGCCCTGTGGCTCTTCTTCCCTTCTGGTGACACGATTCTCTCTTCTCCTTCTGCAGGGGTCAGGGGTCAGCAGTGGCTGCTGCCGCTGCTGCTGCACAATGTGTTTCAAGTGGAGCGCGCAAGGCGAGTGCAAATAACATTACAAAAAAAGACGACGACACCACCGAAAAGTATGGCAACGCTGCGGCGGCGACCTCATTGCGAGAGGGGGGAGGAATGGCAGCCGGAGGAGAGGATGCAAGTGGGAATGCGGGGCAGCAATGACTTGTTTTGTCACTTTTTTCGGGGCTTTCTCCTGTTCCTCCTGTTCCTCCTGCCTTCTCTCACTGTCTCGCTGTCTCTCTTTCTCTGTTTGTCTGTCGACACTTGGCGACCTCTGCCAGTGCTGCCTGGCACCGCTGCTGCTGCTGCTGCTGCCTTGCCGCTTGCCGCCTGCCTTCCTCTGCTGACATTTTCTCATTGTTTGCATTTGGCGCGCTTTTGTGTTTTCAACAAAACAAGAAACGAACGACAACAAACAAAATAAACACCAACTAAAGCCCTTGGATACCCTTTAAAATGTCGTCTAAATTCAAATATATGTAGCTGTCATGCGGCAGTGCCCATCGGTTTCTTTTCATTGCTAATTAAATCACAGGATTATCCGAGCATAAAAAGGGAAAACCAGAAGCCCACAAGGACACAACTCGACTGAGCTGATCTCAGGAAATGATCTTTCTCTCTCGTCGTGGCACATGCCTCGAGCCTCAATGTAATGAGTGCCCCTGGTGCGGCCGTTTGTTGTTAGTTTTTGCTGTTTGGCACCTCCGGTGGGTCGCTCCATTGAGTTGCTGCCCTGCCTGTCCTGCCGCGTCCTGGCAGCCATTTTGTCATATTCGTGTGCCACCTTTGTCAAGGACGCGCGGCTTCTTCTGCCTCTCGCCTTCCTTCTGCATCCTCCTGCTGCATCTCCTGCAGCCCCTTCACTTCCTTCCGAATATCCTGGCTCTTGTCTCGACCCCCTCTGCCTCGTGCTGCCTCTCGTTTCGTTTTTTTTCCCCATTCCATGCCACATTCCAAACATTCCATCAAGTGTGGCCGCAAAACCTCCCAAAAGAAATGTTGCCTCTGTTTTGCTGCCGCTGCCGCTGCCTCTGTCGTTGCTGTCATGTTTTTTTTTCTGTGGTAATAAGGGGGCCAAGGGAGGGAGACTGAATGGCAGGAAAGGAAAGGATAGGAGGAGGTGGCAGAAGGGATAGCAGACCGGAAGTTGTGCAAAATTTAAAACGGAAGTCAATTGTCAGACATTCAGCGATGGCCGCCGGAAGTGGCAGCAGCAACAGCAGCAGCAGCAGCAGTGTATGCCGCAGCATGCAGCATGTAGCATGCATCAGCATGGACGCCATATTGGTTGCGACTATCCCTCTGCTGCTACTCCTGCCTCGCTCTCGCTCTCGCTCTCTTTTGCTGTTCCTCTGGTCACTCCATTCTCCGCTTTTCGCACTGCTTTCTGCTCCTCTTTGCCCGTTATTCTTTCGCTTATTTTTGCTTTTGTTTTCATTGAGTTATTGGCGCATTCATTTGCCATACGCGCGGCGCGTTACAAGATTTATGCCACCGCCGCTGTTGCCGCTGCCGCTGCCACTGCCGCCATGTGTCATGTGGCTAAAAACAAAACCCAGAGACCGTGCCACATGCCACACACATGCACAAAAGAGAGGAGGAGCACGAATAACAGAGGCCCAAAAAAATGAGCTTAAAAGCCTTCTCATCCTGCGCTAGAAAACAACAAACAAAAATGGAAAACAACCAACAAATATGTTCGCACAGCGATCTTTCCCTCGCCTCCTCCTAGCCCTTTCCTCTTCCTCTCCCTCTCCCACTCCCTTTCCTGGAGCATTTTTACATTATTTTTGCGGCCAGCGAATTTCGCATTTTTGGAGACATCGCAATTGGAATTTGAATTCAAAAACCGAAGCAGAAAAACAAAAGGAAATTTATGAAGGATATTTAATCTGGCTAAAAGCCTTCACCCTCTCAATGACTCTCCTCCCACTCTTCCACAACCCACCACCAAGTTACCCTTAACTGTGGGGATACCCTGGAAACACCCTGGAGTACACTCGTAAGTGTAGCGGACTCTGGAGGCTAAGGAATTCCCACTAAAAATAGGGCTTCCAACAGGAAGTCGTACCTTGGAGAAGGATCAACATTTCGCTTCGCATTTATTTCCCACTGATGCGTAGAACTTTGATGAAACAAAAACTTCCAGATGTCGTTAGCTTCGATAGATGGAATTGGATACCCAAATGGCAGCCAATTAAGACACACCGAAGGTAGATGCATATTTCCAGTGAACTAAATCGATATGCAGCAAAAATTAACATGAATCTTACTCCCATAAGCCACCCAAAGTTGTCTTTAAAAAGAAGTTTCATTAATTGAGTAAATTCGACAACAAATAAAACAATTTCTGAATTTCTGCCATCATTTCTGGCAACTTGCGCAGCGATTTGCATAATTGTTTGTGGCGGGGAGGAGAGGTTCATGGAGTTCTAAATGCTATCCAAAAGTTAATCCATAGTTTGCCCATGGATTTGTTTACCATTTTCCATCTGCTGACATGTCCCCCCTATCATTATCTCATACCCCCGCGCTAGCTACTCCTTCTCCCGTCAATTGAAATTATCTGACAAATGGCCATAAAATAATGATTTATTTCCCAATGATTTATTGCACCAAAGCCAAAAAGCTAAACACAAAATGAAAACGCAAAACCGAAAAACTTGACAAACGAGAGACAAATTGTTGCTCATTCGAGTGGCAACAGAAATTGTGTGGCAAATGCCCAAATGTTTTGCCAATTAAAACTGAATTTAAGTTAATTTTGATGTGCAATTAAATGTGGATCTGCTGACGCGCAGAGTCGAATGACAATGCGGATGACCATCCTGCGCCCCGCGCCTTCCCTTCACCACGGCGGGGATCAAAGGTCGGTGAGGGGCGGGGGCAACACAAGTCGTTTATTATTTCGCTGCATGGCCTGCTGTTGCCACTGCCACATGCCGCATCATAAATAAATTTCGCAGTGCATTTAACGGGAATTGTGGGAATCCCCCCGTCAGCCCCACCGCATCCAATCCCCCAAAGGGATATACATTGTCCATACGATATTCATGGACTACAATCCATATATGTACTCCCGAACTCCCCCCCACACGCTCTTTATCCATGCACATATCTACGATATATACAGATATATTTATATCTTTATCTCTCCGACTCTCGTTTGTGTGCGTGTATATTTATCTCTTGATTTACTGTCCATCCACCCGGCGGACTCTTTCCTCTTGCAATACGATGCCGCCTCCCGCCGCAGGGTCATCATTACGGCCATTGTAAGTACAGAGTACAGGGTATCCCTCACAAAGGATATAAGCAGCATTTCGATGCCGAATTTTATATTCTTATAAAGAGAAACCATTGAAAATGAGCATCACAAATAAGCAGCTTCAAAGCCTTGTGGCATCCGCAAGTCGAAAGCTACACAGCTCAGGCTTACTGATGTTTTACCTCTGGAGATTGTCTGCCTCATTGCCCAAAATCAACAAAATCCAAGGCCTTGTACTTGGCTGCAAATGAAATCTAAGGCATCGGCATGCAAAGTTGAAACTATTTACTGGGTACCATTAATTCTTCTACTTTTTCCTTATTTCGTGCAGAGCGGAAACGATGTCCATTCCAGGGCATTCCTTTCGTTGAGCCAAGTATTACGAATATTTTCCTTTAACCAAAGAGAGAGAGAGAGAGACTGAGAGCGAGAGCGAGAGGGAGAGGCATTTTTCATGTCTCTGCTGGACTTTTGCTGATGAGTTGAAAATTGTGAAGTTTAATGCGCTTGCAAAATGTATTCATAATTAAATATAAATTTATGCTCAATTGTGGTTTTAACACACGATGCAACACGAGTAAGGATGCGATTCGGTTCGATCCACACACCCATGGAGCTTGCAACATCAAACAGCAACAGCCGCTGCAGCTACGCGGCGGCTACAAATCCCATTTGTCAACTTTTCCGCACACGTATCACGGATTTATGTATGTACAAATTGTCCCACACACACAGGCACACAACCATTCCATCACCGTCCATCAACGTCATCATTAGAGTTGTTTCCAGCATATTAATTCCACAGCCAATCCATACAAAAAATCATTAAAAAAAAAAAAATAATTGCAAGCAAAAAACACAGCAAAGAAAATATTGGAAAATTGATACTGGGATTGTTTTGGTTGGGCCTGTGATGAATGCACAGTGCCATTAACGCTGGAATTTTCCCTTATGAATCTTTCACTGCCTGGGCCTGCAGTTTGTATCGGGAAACCACAGAGGATCTACAGAAATCTATTCAGAATTTAGGCTTGGAGTGTCTCCCTATGGGAAATATTTGTCCATCAATCGATGGGCTGCACAAGCAATATGCTGTCTTGTGTTTGCGCTATTGGGCCTATTAAATCCATCAAAAAAGTGATACAAAAATATTTCATAATAAATGATTTGCGATTTCCAAAGTAGCGATAAAGGCAGACCCGACCGCCCATCCGCATCCTCGCCCACAATTTCCTCACAACGGCAACAACAATAAAGTTTAATAACCCAAAAGGAATCCGAGGAGAGAGGAGGAGGAGTGTGGAGTGTGGAGAAGTGAAGTGGGGAGGAGAGAGGACGCGTGTATAATCAGCATCATCAGCGACATCAATTTGTTTTGCCACACCCCCCACGTCCGTCCCCACGTACCCACGTTCCGGATATTACGACCCCCAACCTCGCTCTCGCTCTCACTCTCCATAGGCCACTAAGTGCCGTTAGACGAAGTGTAAATGACGTGTAAATGGGCAAAAGAAAGAGAAAAAATAAATATCAACCCCCCCACAACACAGAGAGGGAAAGTATATTTTTGGCCCTGAAAAATATGTATATGCAGCTATGGATATGTATATATTTTGTTATAAATATAATTTATGTTGGAAATACAACAAAACTTTCTATATACATGAACATGTACGATATTAATTCTCTGGCGATTAACAATGGGACGACAACGAATGCGGTTGACTCCGGCGCGGACTCCTCTCAGACGCTACTTGACAAACTTTGGTAAAAAAAAAACCACACACACCCACACCCACACACAACTTTGCAACTCCAAAGGTGTGAGAAGGGAGATCGGCGGTGGGGGAGAATTCATTGAGAGAGCGAAAGACCTCTCTACAAATTTTTTGGAGTTGGTTTCAACTTTTGGGAGGGCTTTTAATTTTCATAAATCAAAGTGCGCTTTTCAATTGCTTTTCCTTTTGTGTAAAACAGCGAGAGAGAGAGAGAGAGGGCAAGGACGGGGCAGGGCAGGGACCAGGTTTTGGTTCTTTCTTTTTTTTTTTTGCACGAAAACCTCTTGTAGAGGGAAAAGTCTCGCACTGTAATAGAGGGGACTTTCGGCCACGAACTAGATGATTCTTTTCTATATAATTAAAACATAAATTTAATGTAAAAAATAAATAAGAAAAGGCGAAGCGCAGAAGAAGAAAAATAATCAGGCATTTCTTTTTGTTCTGCTCTTCCTACTCCTTCGCTCGTCTTTGGCATTCTTTTAAATAATTTATTAGGCAATTTATTTCACATTTAGATGAAAGGAATATTCATTGCAACGGAAAGTTCTCTGAGCCATGAAAGTGGAGTTCCCTTCAATTATTCTCGAATTAAGTGGAGAGGCCTACTCCCACTCCCACTCCCACTCCTACCACATCCATTATCCAATGCAATTTCCCAGGCAATTCCCTGTCGTTGCAACTTGATTTGAGTTGATTTATGAGCCCGCCGTTGTATTCAACAGCGAATGCTTAGCAAATGACTTAATATTTATGGAAAACATTACCGCTGCCACATATCCTTTCCACTCAGCCACACCATGCCACACACACACTCACACTCCTCTTCGCCATCGTTTTATGCTCTTTTAATTTGCCCCAACCACCCAGAGGCATCAAGCACGAGGCATTCCTTCGAAAGCGTTTCACAAACCACCCACTTTCCAGAGGAACAGGCATGCCATCCACCGATAAAGCGTATTCCCGATCCAATCGCTAAAATGTCTAGACTTTTCTCAGTCTTTCGCTCTTCTCTTTGGTTGGAAAAATAACTTCTTGAATCGTTTTTCTAGGGTATCAAACGAAAGACTACCTCCATTTGAATCGAAGTTGTCTGGTCTCGGTTTCTGTTTCTCTTTTCCTTTCATTCTGTCGGGGCTGCACCTCCTGCTAGACGTGGTGCTGCACACTGGCGGTGTGTGTTTTCCTATGGTTCGGTGATTGGGTGGGGGGCAGGAGGCTCTGTCTCAAGGGCGCCACAAAAACCGCGACACACGAGACGAACACCGCGTCCTCCTCCTCCTCCTCCTCGCCAGTCAAGCTGCGGTTCAGCTTTCGTATTGCAATAACAAAAATGTACAGAGCAAAAATCAAAAAGTTTCACGAGTGAAATTTCGCACAAGTTTCGCACAGATTTACGGCTTCAGGAGTAACCGTGAAGGAGGAGACTGAAAGCGGTACGGATATAACTGAAGGAGTTTCTTCATGAAATTAGCTATCCATAAATTTAGAATTTAGTTTTTTTTTTTCATTCGCCATTTGCTGGGCAGGGATAACCCATTCACCACTGCTCTCTGATGCACCGTCTGCTCAACTCCCCTACGCTCTCTTCTAACCTTGAAATGTTCGTTCTGTCCCTGCTATGCCTGCAGTCTTCACTGTGTCGCCCTTCGCATCTTCCTGTGTCGTGTCTCTCTTTGTGTCATCCTCTCTGTGTGTCTTCTCCTCTTTCTAACTCTCATGGCTGCTGCTTTGGCTGCCAAACAGCAGCAGCACCCATATGTGACAATTGAATTGCCAAGAGTGTTGTTGTTGCACTCGCTTTAGCCTCTAACTGTAGCTCTAACGGTAACTGTAACTGTAACCCTTGGCAGCGCTTGGCTTTAGCTTTTAGCTTCAGCTTTTGATGCCATCTCCAACATCTCCAGCTACCTGCTGCCGCTGCTGCTGCTGCTGCTGCAGCTCCCGTTTCTGTTTCTCTTTCTCTTTTGATTTCTGATTTTTAAATCTCTCTCTCTCTCTTTTACGGCTCGAATTTCGCTGCAGCAGCGGAATATGTCATGTCAACTTTGGTTTGGACGACATCTCTGGCAGCTTAAGCGAGAGTACAGTCCCCCGTTCCGATTTTCAATCCAATTCATTTCAATCGAAACCAATTCGAGTCCCCCTAAGCCCCGCTCCCACCCTTCAGCTGCATTTGCTTTTGGTTTCAATTTTGATTCGCTTACAGAGTTGTACACTTGCAAAAATTACACATCAAGTTATGAATATTCAAGGAAAAAGTCCAAGCCCATCTAAATTTTTGGCAATTGTTGGTGCCATATAAATTCAGATAATTTCCAAATGTTTTGTATGATTGTTTGTTTGCCTTTTTCGAGGCGGAATGCTGGCAAATTTATATTTTTTAGAGTGCAGAAAAAAACAGCACAGACAAAGCAGTAGGGCGGGCAGATAGAAGCCCCTGATAGGAGTGCAAGTGCCAGTACGAAAGCACGAAGTAGCAGTTACAGTTACAGTTGGAGTCAGCACTGACGGACAGACAGATGGACAGACCAGACAGACATACGAATATACAGTGCATAGATAGATAGATAGTTAGATAAATATAGAAGGATAAGATAGACGTATGCATGGGATGGACAGGGCAGAGCCAGTGCGAGAGATTTTGTCGATAGTTTTCGCATTAGAAATGAAATTGGAAGCCACTTGGTGGGGATTGGCATTTAGGTACGGGGGTTTTCATGGTGTTGGCGGGGGGATGCTTGTGTGTGTAAGCTACTCAGATAACAGTAGGATTTTTGCTTTGTTTGCTCGGAGTAGAGTGTATTTTTCACAAATATTTACAAAGTGTAAGGCACTTCTCCAAATTTAGATACACTCCCCTCCCCCCTCATGTGTGGCCATTCTGCACCATTCCGCCCGAAAAAAATCCATAAACGAATGGCACCAGCACGAATTTCCCCTAATCGAATTGATTGGTGTAATTGAAAGGTCACTCAATGACCTCTCTTCAAAAATCCACAAAAATCTCAAGTCAACTGTTAAATGAAAAGTCAAGCGTCAAATCATTCAAACAATTTTCATTTTTATCAAATATTTATACATAATCCAGAGGTCAAGACGGAAATCGAGTTGGAAATAGAGAGAGGGAGAGAGAGAGGTGAAGAGAGGGTGAAAAACTGAAAGCAAATAGTTTTCAGATAAACAAACACAGGTCCTGTCCTATCCTGTGCTGTCAGCAAAAGGATATTTGAAAAGCTTGTGAAATTTCTGTCTGGCAAAATGAAGGAAAAAATGCAATGCAACAAAAGCTGCCTGCATTTGTCTGTGGGGCTTCCTTTCGTCCATTTCTGACAGCCATTTAATTGTTAGATTTCGATGAAGATTGATGGATGGCTAGAGATATCATCAAGGAAGGCAAATAAATGAAAGAGAGGATGCTCTCTTTTTCATTCTACTGTCAAATGTACCTTTTAGACAAGCATCAATGTCTTTAAATATTTCAAATACAAGAGAATGTAATTTTTGCAGATTTAATTTTATTTTCTATTACTTTTTCAGTATTAGCCTTTCAATTAACGATCTCTACAGACGAAGCAGCACTTGAAATCCGCTTCCCAGAGAAAATTTCACCACTTCTAAGACAATTTATACAAAAAATTCGAAAGAAACACTCATTATATGATGATGATACTCACGTATTTTAATTCATTTCCCATTCATAATGTAAATGCGTAACAAATTCTATAGAGTTCTCAGGGGTAAAAAGAATCCCACAAAAATCCCCTCGTATTATTAAGCTTTTTGCGTTTTAGCGTTCTCGAAAAACGAAAACGAAAATCTTTTTATAATTATACGGATCGTACATCAATCATATATAATGTATGCCTTTAATTCTCTCGATTCTCCCTCTGTTGAAGGTCTTACATACGTTTGAATTTATACGAAAAAATTAGACAAAAATGAGCGGAAAACGTTAGCCAGAGAGATGGAGAGAGTGATTGTTGTGTCGAGGCGACAGTTGATAATAGATAACCTTTAGGGTCACAGCAGCAGTCCACTATCTTTCGTACAAATAAATAGATGTACCTACAAGCATCTATTCTACGAGTAGTTTGCGCTGGCTGCCTGCCTTTGTCTGTGATTCTCTTGCTGTTCTTTCTGTATCTTGCCACACAGCTTGCGGCTTCTTAACCAATCTACACGTAATCCAATTGTGCCTTCATCTGCCTTCCGTCCACCCAGAAGCACTTCAACAATTGTTTTTGATTATTTAATTTGCCAGACTTTTGCTTTGGCTTTGGCTTTGGCTTTGCCTTTGATTTAGTTTCAGTTTCGTTTTGTTTCGTTTCCAGATTCACAGACTCACAGTTTCTCATTTCGCTATTCCCAAAAAAAAGGGATAGAGGGCAGTCCTTGAGCAGCAGACCACAAGATATGTGTCTCTCTCTCTCTCTCTATACCTCGCTCTAGATCCTTTCTTTCTTGCCAAGGATTTCCTATTCGCTTCACAGATTTCCCCCTGTCCATCCGCCGCCGTTCTTCCACTTTTTGCTTATGATTTAGTCCCTGCCGCAGTTCTGGGCAGGACCTTGAAAATATTGTCAGGCGCATTGTTACCAAAATGTTGTTTTTGGCCCCAAAAAGACCGCAACACAACAAATGCCTCGGCTGTTGCCACACTGCCGCACAGCCACGCTGCTGCACTGCCCCCCACACTAGGGAACACAACACACAAGTGTCGTGGCAGGAATGAAAATGGATGCAGATGCAGGGTATGCGGTACAAAAGTTGGGATATACTCGTACTCGAATATCTTTGATTCTTTCTGTATCTGTTTTTTATTTCAGCTTTGTTTTCTTCCATTTTTGTAGTGCGTTCTCTTTTAAATGTTCCATAATTGGTTTGGTATTTTATTCTAGTGTAAATCTACTATTTGAATAGTAGTTAATGTCTTAATGTCGGGATATCAACCAAGTCGACTCCTGAAGTCGTAGATTTTCTGTTTGACTTTTTTTTCTCTTGCTTTTGGTCCAAACGTGCAACATGGCTTGCAACATTTCCACCTCAGCCGTTCCACTGTCCCTTCCCCTCTTCATCTCTTTCATCCCCCCGCTTGCCGCCCTTTTGTGGCCTTTGTCTCTGTGCATTTGGCTTGACAGTCGTCGCAGTCGCAGTCTCAGCAACCAAAAAGTGCGCTTTGAGCTTTTTTTTTTCGCCACCCAAATACCCTTTCCACTCGCTAGGGGCATAGGCATTTCTACGTATAGAGTTTGGGCTTGGTTAAGTCCTGTTTATCTTTGGAGACTTTTAATTTGAATTTGTACTCTGAAAAAGTTATACGAAGAATAATTATTTTTTGCTTTACAGAAGGAAGCTCTTAAAGCAGCTCCAAATGGATCTGCAAGGGTATCCGTATCCTCAAAAGGCATTCTTAATTCCGCTTATGGTTTTTGTCTGTGCTTTTGTTCCTATTTGAGTTTTTGTTTTCTGTCTTTTCTCGCTGTCTCGTTGTTCGTTGACGATTTCTCATAACCCTTTTTTTCTTTCTTGCGACTCATTCTTTTCCCCCGACTATTACCCTGTCTTGGCCCCTTTCCGTGCCCCTGACGTGGCTTCTGGGGCAATAGTTTTCTATTTGTTGCATTATTTAAACAAAGTTCAAACGTTGCAAACAAACAAAACCCAAATCTGTGGCGAATCTTTCAAGCTCTGTCAAGGGCATCAGCCACAAATAAAACTTCACTTCAGAGACAATTATCTCTGTTTTCGTGGCATAACTTTCAATCGCAGCTAATTGTTTCGGAAACGCGGAGGAAAACTTTGCCCGGAACGGGGCGGCTGCTCTTCGGCTTTTCCTCCTCGTCGACACATCGCATAAACAAAATTAACTTTTTCGACCCCAAAAAATAAACGTTGCAGTGGAGTGGAGTTGAGCTCAGTTAAGTTGAGTTATAATCGAAAATAAATTAGTTTCATTGGAAATTTCTTATACGAGAGAATGCAACAGCGGAAAGTTTCTCTGTTGGAAAAACATGCCACAAGTTTTTCCCCCTGTAGCTTTTCCCGAAGTCATTTTGCATAATAACGAATTAACTATATAATTTTTGGGGCAAAGAAGCAAAAGGATTTAACTGATTTTGATCGATGGAGCTAGTTGATTGGTCTTTCGGTCGTTTAGTTGATGCCCCAATCTCCAATTCAATTTTGAATTTCAATTTGAGTTTTAGTTTCAGCGCTGCAGCATGCCTGGAACATGCCACATGCAACGCCTGACTTTGACTTTGACGGATTGCGGGGCTCAATAATTGCTGCAAATGGGTCGAGCGGAAAGGCAGCGGATAAAGTATACATTTTTTCTATATTTTATTATTTTAATATTTTAATGCATTTGGCAATGCAAATTAAATGTGTACAAGAGGTTTTTTTCTTAAGCAATTAATCTGTTTTCTATTTTGTCCCAGACTCTCAGACTTACAGCGAAACGGAGTCACGATATACCCTACAAACATGCAACTTTTTTGAACTTTTGTTACCCTTTTCGAGCGGTTGAAAACCCACTTGAATAACCCACTTTGCCGGGACTCGATAACTCTATGAATTCCACAACTGAATGATTGCCCGAATGTCAAGTAAAAGTTTCAAGGGGAAATTCCACAAGGCAGGTACAAAAAAGAAGAAAAAAAAAACAAATTCCCAAAACCAAAAATGGAAAACTTTTGCCCACTTTTTTTCAGCCGCATTTCCCGCATCAAGCATTTCCCCCTGATTGATTTGTCAGCCGCATGCCGCATGCCACACGCCACACGCCAAGCCCCACACACACACACACTATGAGTGGGGAAGCCATAAGCACATTAGGCTCTCAAGATTTCCACATGAAATGCGGGGCACACAACAAAAGTCGCCTGCAAATTAATATGCAACGCGAAAAGGGAGGTCTGGGTCTGTCCCCCACCCGTCAGACTTTCAGACCTCAGTACGCCCTAAACCCCTATTCAAAGTTAGTTAGAATGACTAAATAGTAACACATACTGACCTGTGACCTACTCTCCATCCACGGAGGAGTGTGTTGCAAGAAGAACGTAGTTGCAGTTGCAGTTGCACGAACGGGAACGGGAACGGCAGAACGGGAACGTTGCACAGCGGTGGGCGGTTAACAAAAAAAAACAAAACAACAAAAAATACAATATAGAAAATTTTGTTATAGAAAAAATTGCACTTTATGGCCCCTATGTCGCCCCGACAATGTTGTTCCGGAAAACTCCCAAAGTAGAAAAATGCGGAAAGCAATGAGGCAAAATTTTCAACAAGAAAAAGTAAAAATTCGGAATAATTATTTTTTAATATGTAAAGAAATGTTTGAGTTTAGTTTTTAGATTTCGAGTTTAAAATTCCCGACGCTTTTTCGAATTCCTTAGAGTCTTCGTCTTCGAACGCTTTTCGATAACCGATTCTGGAAGTTTTCTGGAACGTTTCATGGGTCGAGGCATGTACATACATATGAATGTATGTACATATGTACGAGTATGTTGATGTCTGTATGTATTTGTGGCTTGAGTTTTAGGGCTCGACCGCCGACGGACGATAGGACGACCGTACGGGGGCCGCACTGTTTGAAGTCTCCGAAAGAGGAGAGCGAGGGAGAGGGAGAGGCAGAGGCAGAGGGTCCTGCTCCATGGTCCTTGGAAGCCGGAACACGCGATGGTTGGAAGAACGGTAGGGATTCCACAGAGTAGTGCTCGAGACGGACGAGGATGAGGGAGTATGGAAAAATGGGAATAGGGCTTAGGATCTAGGGTTCTGTGGGTGTTCTCGGGGCGTTTACTGGTGGTGGCTGACTTTTATTCTGACGGACTGTTGCGTGTTTTGGAGCCAACAACTGCGACGTACTCTCGTTGCTATTGTTGTTGTTGTTATGAGAGGGCCATATACATACATATGTACATACATATACTTTCTATTGTATTATATTTTATATGCTTTGACAAAGCCCCCAAGCCACTTAGACAAACTGCTTCAACTTTCAGGCGGCACTGACTAGCTCTCTGACTGGCTCTGCTCGCCTCCTTCTTGTTGTTCTTGTTGTTGTTTTTGTTGCTGGTTATTATTGTTATTTAATGTTTATAGTTCGCCGAACAAGATGCGATATGCCCCCATATGCCTGAGGGCTATTCTCTTCTCCCTGCTCCTAATCCACCTCCTTTTGCCTTTTCTCTCTCGCTCCCCTCCACTCGATTGAAGGCGTAAGAAAATACATTATAAGCCAATGATGTGGTGCACTCGTATGTCCCGTATTACATTACCGTACACTTGGCACGACACTAGGGGAAATGCTCCCCCCCGCTCCATCGCTCATAGAGGAAATTGGAACACACTCAAAACAGAGAGAGAGAAAGAGAACAAGAGCGAGCGGAGAAATCACTCTTGCAAAACAAAGCGCAAAATAGGAGAGCGGAATGGAAGTGAAGTCTTTCGTTTCGTTTCATTTCGTTTCGCCGGCGGCTTTCTTATCGCCTGACAATTGATCCCAAAGGGCACAGTTACGTACTATATGAGCTCTCGCTCGTTGGTAGATCTATTGATTAGAGACTCAAAATGGGAAAAATGTCTATGATCATGAGCGTTGGCATGATCTTCCATTTCTTTCAAGAAATTGTTTATTTCCTGTAGAAGCAACACGGAACTTCCAGCGAGTGTAAATATTGCCCTTGAAAAATTCAACAAAAAGTTCAATGACATTTTTTACACTCTTGAAATTAGCTTGAAATTGGCAATAAACTTGGATACGCTTTAGAAACTTGCATACTTGCAACTTGTATGTATGTTTGTGCATATGTTTCCCCTCGCCATCAATTCATTGCACTTTATTGTGGATTTTTGTGCTGTGGAAAACATTTCAATTCCTGGCATTTGAAATCAATCAATGGAATCGGCAACAAATATACTTTACAGTTGAATCATTTGCCAATTAAGACCACAGAGAGAGACAAATAGAGAGAGAGGCAGATGACGATCTCACGATCAACGTCGGGGCGTTCGAGTGCGCACTCATGTGATATACTATATAAGAAAGTGGCGACGGGCAGATGAAATATGTATTTAAATATTTTAATTGATCTTCATAGGAAAAACAGCAACAATAGCAAACGAGTATTCCGCGAGTATTTTTTAATTACAATCTCAGGTTGGAATTCACTTTATTTTCTTGTTATTTTGTTTTGTTTTAAGCACTGTTCTTTAGCTGCTAGATGATTTAATGGCACACACACACACAGTAAAAAAAATTATAATTTACAATTCTTAAAAAATATCTAAAACGGAGGAAAAAATCCCAAATCATTAGCACTTTTGATTGTGTCTTTTTATTTTACTTTTGTGTCGTTTTGTTGTTTTCTCGTTTGTGTTTTGTAGTTTTTTGTTTGAAATCGCGCTTTGGAGTGAAATCACCGCAGTGGCAGTGACAACAGCTCGAGCTTTACGTACGTTTAAAATTGCGTCAAAATCTGTTTTTGAGGCCGGGTAAAAAGCGTCTCTCGAACAAGCTGTAGAAGTCGACGAAAAAAAATACACCTCCGACAACTTCGATGCTCCACTGTGGACTGCGAACTGTGAGGCGCCAAAGCGCCAAAAACCGGTCTCGGTAGCCGCCAGTATTCGTGTGTTTCGTGTTTTGTCGTCATCGTCGTCGTCGTTGGCGTCGTTGGCGTCGTTCTCGTTTCGTTGGCGCTCGGCCTTCGGCCTCTTTCTCTGTTCGCTGCGCTCTGGCCTGCCCGTCGCCAGCCTACCCACCCCCCGCCGGCACTCCATCAGTGTTTTCAATGCCAAGCAAAAGCAGCTGTTCTCCAGCATGCATTTTGTTGCTGCCCTCTCCGTGCGCTCTCCCAGCAGCAGCAGCACCAGCAAAAGTAATGCATTCGCACACTCGTATACCGTACATGGGCAAGTGCAAGGGAATTGGTTTTGATTTCTCGTTTTGACGATTTCTCTTGATCTCAGTGGGCACCCGCTCCAGCATACCAGCAAAGTGAATGGCAAAGCAACAGCAGAAGAACGAATAGAAGATCTCATAGTCAAATTCTCTGGGTGCCAAAAGAGAAAGCATACTTGCATATATATGTACATATGTATGTATGTTTGTACATAGTATATGCTATGTCTTATGCACATCAATGAAGCAGCATTGTTCCCCTCTTGGCTCTTGGCTTTGTTGTCTAAAATAATTTGCAGAGAAACTATCACGATGTTCTCCTCTCCAATGGCTTCATAAACTCAGAACTCACCTGCCTACCCTACCCTACAGACATAACGGGTCTAAGAACTGGAAGGCAAAACGAAAGACAGACAGACGGAAGCGGCAGTGGGAAAGGCGACATGGCGCAAAGTTTGCCACTGAGAAATGAGTTTAATTGGGAATCATTAAGGAAAGCTGTGCTGTGCTCCGTACGAGTGCGAGTGAGAGGAGTTTTCTATGATCCCCAAACACACAGACACACACACACACAACAACAGGAACAAAAGATTTTTCTAATTCCTAATGAGTTATTCTGGCCATTACATGAGCAGAGAGCATCGTTATCAGTAGAGCAGACTGGGCGCAGCGTTTCCACTTTACTCCAGAGAGCATTACAGTCGTCTCCCTTCTACTGCTGCCTTTCAGTCAGTGTTCCATTCTGTCTAACTGTTTACTGATTTTGTTGATATGTACTTTAGCTATGTGTGTGTGTGTGTGTGTGTGTGTGTGTGGGGTGGACAAAGAGTATATTGTTTTAAGGGATATTGCAGCCCACAAAAATCTAATATTTGATATTCCAAAATATTCCATAAAGATGCATTCGTCGATGCCC
Source organism: Drosophila subobscura (assembly GCF_008121235.1). Lineage (NCBI taxonomy): Eukaryota > Metazoa > Arthropoda > Insecta > Diptera > Drosophilidae > Drosophila > Drosophila subobscura. The sequence continues at coordinate 14,497,974 of NC_048530.1, read as the reverse complement.
TTTTAGGACACTTTTTTCTTCCCAACTTGGCATGGTTTAAAAAATATGTCAGAAGCTCTGGAAGTGACGAAAGTCACTTAGTAGTAAGAAGTAGAAATCTAATATAATAATAAATCGAATCTCTGGGAGGTTCTATCCTATAATTCCCATTCTTTTTGTCTGCCCAGCGTGGGTACACCCATAGTCGCCTCGCCATATGAACCTTTCATAGTGCTCTTATAAGTATTCCTATTGCTGTTTTCTGGTTTTTTATTTTTTATTTCAAGTTCAACATGTGCCCCCGATCCCGGTCCCGAACCCCGGCACTGGCACCGGACACTCGCTGCTTGTTTAATTTTAATCATACAACAGACGAGACAAGGCAGCAACCAGCACATGGAACACATTGTACAACTCGTATTGTTGTGGCTTTTTGTTACATTTTAATGTTATGCGGCCTTTGTTTCGTTTCAGTCGTTGTTGTCTCTCGTTTTGGATGCACATGTACATGTGTACATGTGTATGTACATATATTTTATGGTTATATTTCGTTGCTTCTTAGGCCCCCTAATGCCCTTCTATATGCCTGGAATATCCGCACGTTTATAGTATATCTGGAGAGATAACCGTCGCAGTAATGTAATGTAGTCCATTTGCGACAAATATGCGACCAAAAAGATAGAACATTTTACTCGGACAATGGCTGGAAATTGTTCGCATATTCATGACCGAATTACCCAGATTTTTGGAGGGCGAGCGCAGCCAGCCAGCCTCATATGCCATGTGGAGCCCACTGGACAACACCCCAGACCCAGTTACCAGTTCCAAGTCGCATCTCCCATTCTCCCATCCTTCCCAGGCTCCTTCCATTTTTGTGTGGACAGAGCAAAACAAACAGAACCATTGGCACAAGGCACGCAAATCTCGGCTATGACCAAAATATTTGCCAAAGTTCGTTGGGGAGTACTACAAAAAATGGCAGCCCTGTGAAAGAAATAAAGAAAGAACTCCATTGGGGCCATTATGAAACGCGGAATACCCTAGAGACGAAAGACATGGTGGAATCACAGTTATAATATCGGGATCGTGTATCTTGTGTTCCCGCCACCAACTGTTCCCGAAAAGCAGGAACTCTTTTTCCACCCAATCGAGAGGATTTTCCACAGATCGTTGGTTAAAATATTTAAATTAATAAATAATATGCTAAGTAAAGGTGCATTTTCTAGCTGTAATAATTGCCAGTTGCAGCCGTGACTACCCTTTCGAAGGGGGTACGAGCATATAGTAAAAAAAAAACACAGTCAAAGCTTTGCCAAGAAATCAAAGTGGCAGCCAGTGGCGGACGGAGGGACAGGGGCGGACAGTGGATACAAAAGCAGGCCGGATATATTAGCCAAGACAGACGGAGGGCAGGGCAGGACAGGCGTCAGGGCCAGCAGGGACAGGGGGCAGGCGAACAGGACACCATCAGCATAATCGTTTCATTTCGCTGCCTGCGTCAATGACAACAAATTCGTTGTAAGCTCTCTCTCCCTCACTCTCTCACTGTCTAAGCCCTTCTTTCCACTTATTTTGGGTTACTGCGGCGGGCGCATACATTTCGGCACCCCGCATTTTGGGTGGGCGCCCGCCATCGCAACATTGGCACAAAAGCAAAGCAAAGGGCCACAAGCCACTCCACGCCACTCGCCGGCGATGTCATTGCCGATGGGCGACTAATATTTGCCAAGCGTAAAGTAATAAAATATTTCTTCGGTCAATAAATGCAATTGAATGTGAACAGAATGGGCCGTGGGGTCTCTGAATGGGCCGTCTAGAGGCTAGCAACAAATTAAACGAGAGACGAGAGGAGCACTCAAAGACGACACAAAACGACCGACAGAATGCTCTAAGAAATCAAAAGAGGAATCGGAAATTTATTAAAAATAGCAAATGCTTGGATTAACATAATTATAATTATTAATTATTCATATTCAACTATTTTCATAATTTTGTATATAATTAAATGCATTTATTTTCGATTTTCTAGCAAATTTCTTGCAGCCGTTTCTGCGGTACAATTTTTGGGTGCAATTTAATTGGAAATTCGAAAAACACTCAAAGCGAGTGGACAAGAAACTCAAACGCCATACGTCCGAGCTTTAGGAATATCTACGAGTACGTCTTCTTTCTATTCTATTCAAACTTTTTTTATATACCCACTCCACACCACTCCTCACTCCTCCCTCCACAGCATTCGCCTTCGACTCGCACTCTCGGCTGCTGCTATTGCACTCCTCCACTCGATATTCGGCAGCGTAAAAGCTTTTGTCATTTGTTTGCTTTAGAATGCAATAAAAATGTTATGCCAAAGGATAAATAAACACGCTGCTGCTTGCATGTTGCCAAAAATCAACATGCAACTGAAAGATATCTACTCAAATACATATGTACTATATGGAGAGGAGAAAGCACAAGATGACCAGATGGATGACTGTGAAAGCAGCGCTTGAAAGCGGAAATTACGAATGCAGCGAAAGAGTCAAAGAGTCAACAGATAACCCATATAACCCCTACATATGACAAGGCGATAAATACACAGAGATAAATACGGAACTTTGACCACTAAGAGTTAGAGATTTGATGTGCAGCAAGAAACATCCTGTTTTCGTATGAAACACTTGCAATTAGATAAATATAAGTGCAATGATCGAGAGTAAACAAAGGAAGTTCTCTATTTGTTACTTCAGAAATCGTTACCCTTCAGTGCTGGGATTATGCATGTTCTACTGCTGATTGCTGATAACTGATAGTAGTAGCACTCCTTGTGTTTCCCCTCACAACAACAACACAAATAAAAAAGACAACTGAAATACTATGACCGTACGTGACTGTGTAGGTAAAGTATTTTTGATATCGTGGAAGAACCACAAGATCCAATTGTCCAGACCCTGGGAGTTGCTATGGATTGTCTTCTCGCCTGTGATCCTCTGCCTAGTCGCTGTGGTGATGCTCTGCATAATGGAGGTGGATATGCGGGTGGACAGTGTGTACGATCCGATCGATCTGGACCGCAGCTGGACGGAGCTGATGGACACACTGGTGGAGCGGCAGCGGATCGCCACCGAGTACGGCAAGAAGAACAGTCCGTTCATACCGAAGCTGGTGCTGGGCTGGGCACCCGACGAGTACAACATATTCAGTGAGACCATTACGCAGAGCCTCCGGAAGCTGCAGCCACTGACGGCGCAAAAGTTCAAGGACTGCGACCAGCTGCGACAAGATGTGCGAAGGGAATTCCTCTATGCTGGCGTCTGTTTCGATGAGGGACCCTTCGATACGGAATACGCTTTCGTGGAGGGTTTCCTGGCGCCCACAAACATCATCCAGCCTTTTTTAAACTACTCGCTCCTGTTTCCCAGCGAACTGCGAATAGTCAATGACAGCTTCATCAGCGCCAACTGGATGACAAACTATCAGGACGACCAAATGGCCGACGTGCAGGAGCGCCTCGATCGGCCCTACTGCGGCGGCTATGTGGGCTACGTGCGCGAGGGCTTCATCCAGCTGCAGAAGGTCATCAGTGAGACCTTCCTGGCGATTGTCAGTCGCAGCAAGCTGCCCGAAATCCAGCTGCGACGCTTCCCCATCATCGGACGCAAGCAGGATCCCCTGATGCCCTACTTGGATCGGGGTCTGGCCCTGCTCTTCATCATCGGCTATCTGTTTCCCTGCCAAATGTTAGTTTATGTAAGAATATCGATAATTATCGATCTGCTCTAGCTCGATTCAACATTTTGCTTTGCTCCTTCAGCAGGTGGTAACCGAGAAGAACTCACAGCTGCGTTTGTTCATGATCAACATGAACATTGGGAATACGACACACTTCATTTCGTGGTACTTCAAGGGTGTCTTCTACATGCTCTTCACCTCCCTGCTGATTACGCTGCTGTGCAAGGTAGGAGTACCAATCGATAGTGATCGATAAATAAATTTATCGAATTTTGATCACTTATTCATTTGAATACAAATAACTTTCAGATACATTGGAGAAACGATCATGGAGTCCTAACGGAGACGCCCTGGCATGTGCTCTTACTGATCCTGGTTTCGTACAGTCTGGCGGCGAATGCGTTTGCAATGATGATCTCTGCCTTCTTCAAGCATCCCTTGAATGCCGTCCACGTGCTCACAGTCCTGTGGATCGTCACGTACATGCCCTTCTTTGTGCTGTGGAACAATCCGGAGCAGAGACTGCAGGCCCTACGCTACATGTCCTATGCCCTGCCCAACTGTATGTTGGCCAAAGTGGTCGAGACTCTGGTGGAGCGAGAGCTGATCTTCCACAAGAAGTGGTATGACAGCGGATTCGAACTGATCTTCTTCATCGAACCGATAAGTGTCACCAAGAGCTCGTGGGTTTTCGCGACCGCAGCGCTGGTCTACTGCACCATTGGCCTCTGCATGGACATGTGGAATGCCACCGAGTTGGCCAACAAGCGAATGAAGCGGCCGACGCGGGCCGGCAGCGTGAACGATGACTTTCAGAACGAGCGCGCGGAGAGCTTCACGTACCAGGGCACCACCATTGGGGTGAACTCCACGAAGATCTACGAGGTTGAGCCCTCGCATCGGCGCTTCAAGCTGAAGATCAGGAAACTTTGCAAGCGATTCGGTACCAGCGAGCATGCGGCCCTCAATCTGTTCACGTGGAATGTCTACGAGAACGAGGTGACCATCCTCATGGGCCACAATGGCAGTGGGAAGACGACACTGCTGAGGATACTCGCCGGCCTTTTGGATCCCAATAGGGGATCGGTCATGATCTCCACGCATGACATGGAAACGGAGCGAATGGCCGCCTCCGCGGAACTGGGTGTCGCCCTCAACAATGATCTGCTGCTGTTCGATCTGAGTGTCATCGATCACATCCACTTCGTTTGCCAGGTGCGTGGCATGCAAGACAAGGAAGAAATTGCGGCACAGGCAAACTTCTACATGCAGGCCATGAAGATCACACATCTGAAGAGCCGCAAGGTGGGCCATCTCAGTGACCCAGAGCGCGTTCTCTTCAGTGTGTGCTGCGCCTTCTTGGGCAACTGCTCCATCGTCCTGATCGACGATATACACTCCGATCTGGACAAGCCCACACAGTCGCTCATCTGGGGCCTCATCAACGAGCAGAAGTCACGACGCACCATCATTCTCGTTTCCAACTCCTCAACTTTGGCAGAGACAATGGCCGATCGTCTGGCGATCATGGCCAATGGGGAACTCAAGTGCACTGGGACTAGAACTTTTCTAAAGAATATGTACGGACATGGATATCGATTGGTAAGCGATTGAATCGATTTAAGATTGATCTCTCATCGATATCCAAGTTAATCCTCACCCTCTCTCTTGCTTTGTAGACCTGTGTGAAGGGTAAAATTTGCAACGTGAGTCGACTGTACACAATGTTGAGCGCATACATGCCCCAGCTGACCATCGAGAGTGATATTGGGCTGAAGGTTACCTTTGTGCTGGAGAACAAGTACGAGGATAAATTCAAATCCCTTTTGGATGAGCTCGAACAGAATATGGAGGAGTTGAATATCGTGAGCTTTCGCATAAGGGACACCTCCATGGAGGAGATCTTTCTGCGCTTCGGATGCGAGCAAAACGATCAGCCGGGTGCGGGACAAATAATCAACAATCACAGCCTCATCGTTGAGGACTACTATGCCGTGCTGGCTGGTGTCAAGCACAAGGAAAAGCTCACCGGCTGGCGGCTGTTTTTCCTGCAAATGAGGGCTCTACTCTACAAGCGATGGATCGTGGCCCAAAGATCGTGGACCATCAGGATAGTGGATGCCTTCGTCCTCGCCATAGCCCTCAGTTGCACCTTTGCGGCCATTCTGATGTATGGAAAGAGCGTCAAGCTGCAGCCGCTGACATTCAATCTGACGGTGCTGCAAGGCATCGAGGCCTTTGCGGAGACACTCACTCAGGGCTCCAAGGATGTGACTGGGATGCATAGCTACTACACGGAGCTGCTCTACTGGTACGACGGTCATGTGGATCTGCTCACCAAGGAGACGGACGGCAAGTCCCAGCTGCTGCACAACAGTGACTTTGCCGAGAATGTGAACTTTCGCTTCCTGTTTGGGGCAACATTCAGCGAGAAGCTCGTAACGGCCTGGTTCAACAATATCCCATTGCACACGGCGCCATACAGCCTCAATGCGGTGCACAATGCGGTGGCCAGGTATCTGCTGGGTAACTGCCTCTGCCCGTGTCTCGCTTCTAATTTCGATACGCCCGCAGACAAATCTTCGATGAGGAGGCCACCATGGATGTGGCCCTGTGGCCGATGCCCTTCGACACGAACATCAACACCTATGCCCACGCATCGCTCAGCCTGGGCAGCCTGCTGGCCATCAACATCACGTTCATTCTGAGCATCGTAGGGCCCAGCATCTCGATGTTCCTCGTTCGAGAGCGCACCAGCACACTGAAGAAGCAACAATTTCTGGCTGGCGTTCGGCTGCACACCTTCTGGCTGGGCTGCATCATCTTCGATTGTGCTCTGCTCCTACTTCTGGTGCTCTGTGTGCTCATTTGTGTGGCCATCTATGTGCATCCACATCATGACTTTCTCTTTTACTGTGCGTACTCCTCTCACACTTTCCTCTTCTCATTTTCCTATTTGATTTTCCTGTAGTGCTCCTTACGGCGACACTTTTGCTCTTGGGTCTGGCGGTGATGCTGAGCACCTATGTGGTCTCGGAGCTAGTTGACCATCCGCTGCATGGCTTTGTCATGATCTGCCTGTGGAACTCCATCGGCATTATCCTCTTCAATATGGTGGTGACGAACGATATGCAGAATCTGCCCGATTGGTTTCAGCTGCACATTCAGTACACCTCGGCCGAAATGATCTACAAATTGTTCATGATCAACGAGTACAGACTGTACTGCAAGGATCCCGATGTCAACTTTCTGTCCACCAAGGTTCTGCAGTGCGACAGTTTTCCCAATTGTTGCAGTTGAGTGGCAGACGAGGAGCTCTCCTTTCTAGCTGCGTACTAATGGCTTTCCTCTCTCGTTCCAGTTGAATATCATTACTTTATGAAGGAGCATGGCATTCCATTTGAGTTCGCAGTGATGCTGCTGCACATTCTGCTGCTTATACTGCTACTTGAGGGCGCGGAGTTCTTCACGGTGCTCGCCTTTGGGTTCTGCAGGCGAAACATTCCCGAGGAGTGTCGCATTTCGGGTGACTCCACGCCCAGACCGACGCTGAAGGATGCCACGGCCGTGGATGCCTCTGTGATCAGGGAGCGTCATCTCGTTGCCCGAATGGAGCCGGAGGATCGCGAGGAGTATTCCCTGATCATTCAAAACTTGGGCAAGCGCCACAGGAAGCGCTACCTGATCGATCGACTGGATCTGCGCATAGGCAAGTGAGTGATTTCCATATCTATCGATGGTTAGACTTTTATCGAAGCCATTTTTGATTGCAGAACCGAATGCGTCTGCCTCAATGGCTACAACAATACGGGCAAGACGACCTTCCTGAAGCTCCTGTTGCAGGAAACGCGCGCCACCTGTGGACGCATTTGGGTGAGCGGCTACTCCATGGCCCGTCAGCGCCTCCAATGCTATCGCCGGATGGGCTACTGTTCGCAGAACGACCACCTGCCGGGTGAGTTCACGCCCAAGGAGCTGATGTACATCCAGGCGCAGCTGCAGGGCAACCACCGCGATGTCGCCAGAGAGGTGATCGAGGCTCTGCTGCGCATGATGGGTCTCCAGAGCTGCTCCAATCTGCCCCTTCAGTTATGCACTACGGGCCAGTGGCGCCGCCTGCACTTCGCCCTGGCCATTCTTGGCTCACCGGCATTCATCTGTGTGGACGGTGCGCCGTCGGGCATCGATCCAGCTGGCAAGCGGACAGTTTTAACCATCACCTCGTACATGATGGCGCGTGGCAGCAGCTTCCTGTACACCAGCCTCTTGCCGCTGGACAGCGAGCGACTGTGCCGGCGTATGCCCGTCCTCTACGAAGGCCAGCTGTGGGCCATCGGGTCGGATGATCAGATGAGCGACAACTACAGAGACGGCTACCAGGTGGAGGTGCGCTTCAAGCGCAAGGCCAATCCAAATGTCAGTCTCACGCGCAGCACATGGATGCGCATTGGCCAGATACCCATGTCGCCGCACAAGAAGCTCTCCTCGTTCATGGATCTCAAGTTCCCGCGAGCAACGCTCCAGTGAGTGTCCTTCTGCATTCAATTTACAAGTTCCTCTTTTACCATTTTCCTCGTTTCGTTTAATTTAGCGATGAACAGAGCGACTCAATGATCTTCCATATGCCATTGGAGTCGGCCACCTTCTCGGAGATATTCCTGAGTCTGCGCAAGGATACTTTTGAGCTGAACATTGAGGAATTTTTCATTACACGCAATATGATCATTGGGCTGCATGTCTATCTGTTTGATCGCGGCAGCCGCCGGTATACCCCAACATCTTTTATGAACTCCAAAAAATAGTTCGATTGACTTTATAAAAATAACAACATTAATCGAGGCAAAAACCTTTTGGTAAAATGAAATAAAATAAAAGCAAAATCTTACGAGCTATAAAAGAATACAAAATCAAAGAGATTGTAATTGTATTACACCGTAGAATGGCGCAGAATGCAGCAGCACTCCTCGGTCGCCTTGTTTTTTGTACATTTTCAGTCACCCAAAATGAAGTCCAAGCATTAGTTTTTGGAATTTATAATTTATTTCCGTATATTACACATTTAATATTATCGCTCAGGTTCCACAGTAAAATTGAACTATTTACAGTTTTTGGTTGGTAATCAACCAACCCCCCGAATTCGTAAGTACAAACACATCCATAATAAACATACAACAAAGTACACCGCATTGACATTACTAAAGCTAAAATGGGACAGTGCCAATTCTTAGAGAAAAAATTAAAAATGATCAAATGATTAAATCTTTGGAACTTATCGTGCATGTATACGATATATGTATATATATATATATATAGATCTCTGTGTTATGTTTATGTTTAGGTGTGTAATTTCGCTAGTAGATCACAAGGTAACAAGGCATTCATGTTGCATTATCTTTTGTCCGGTTTTTGTGTTAAGAGTCTTAGAAACTATTTTGTGTGTTCAGGCATCAGGTCACAGAAGATCCAATTCGATCCGATCCGATCCGATCAGATCCATTTCGTTTCATTTCGTTTGGGTAGTTGCTCTCTCTCTCATTCAATACTCATTATCTAGAAGGGATTTGCATAGTTTTCTCAACTTTGAGATGTGACCTTGGCTGCTTTTCGTTTGGTTTAAGGAGAGGAACAAAAACATTACATAGACATACATTAGAATTAGCAATCGATAGATGATGGCAGATAGAAAATAGCAAATAGCAGAGGATAGAAGTTAGGTCTACTACCCATGCGGAAGAGTTAGCTGCTGTTTGGTTGGTGTCAAAACTAAGGCTGGGGTAGGATTAGATTGCGATTAGCCACTACTCAGTAAAACTACAACGAAAGATCGCGTATGAAATGTCGGGGAATGGGGCTGCTCCTGCGCCTGTGCATTCGTGACATATGTCGTGGAGGTCGATAGATGGTGAGACATTGAAATGAGTGCGTGTCGTCGATGGCTGGTGATGCATTAAAACAAAGCCCATAAGTTATAAAAGCCAAAGAGGAGGATTAGCAACAACTAGTATGTAGCGTGTGATCTGCGCTCACTGTTGGGCACGCGTATCCTCGCGCTGGTACTTGGCAAACTCAAGGAATATCTCCTCCAATGTGGTCTGACTGACCGAATAGTCTTCGACATTCAAGTCCTCACGATTCGTCTCCATTAATCCAAATATGCGCGACCACTTCACACCCGTCAATGGAATGTAGAATGTTAAAATGCCCTGATATTCCTCTCTACACACACACAAATCATAAAGAAAGAAAGAGAAAAATCATTTAGCCAATGGGCTGTTGCAGATTTCCTTCAGACTAGCTGCACTTACTGCAAGATGGAATGTGGATATTCACGCTCCACAAACTCCTTCACTTCGTTGATGCTCTGCTGGGCCATCTGCTCGGGCACCGTCTGCTCGTCGGCATTCCTGGTGCCGGCTGTGAAGCTGCTGCTGTGCCGCAACTGTCGCAGTGCCTCCAGATTTCGCCGCACCTTGATCTTCAGTATGAGACCCTTGGAGAACTTATTCTTCAGATGCTGCGTGCTGCCAATGCACTTGAACTCCCCATTGACCATGATGGCCAGGCGTGTGCACAACGCCTCGCACTCCTCCATGCTGTGGGAGGTGAGGACAATCGATTTGCCCGAGTCACGGATGCGACAGACCATGTTCCACAGCTGGCGGCGTGCCGCCGGATCCATGCCGGTTGTCGGCTCATCCAGATACACCACCGAGGGGCTGCCGATGACGGCTATGGCGGTGCTCAGCTTGCGCTTGTTGCCGCCACTGTAGGCGGCCGTTCGCTTATCCATGTGCTTCATGAAGCCAAACGACTTGGCCAGATCCTCGGACAGCTGCTTGATGCGCCCCTCCTGGACGCCGCGCAACAGACAGAAAATGCGCAGCACCTCGCGCCCCGTCAGATCGTCCAGCAGGGCATCGAACTGCGGACAGTAGCCGATCATCTTGTAAATGCTGTTCATATCCGACTCCAGGCTCAGGCCCTGCACGTAGGCCGCACCCGAGCTGATGCGCTCGTCGCCAGTCATCATCTTGAAGGTGGTCGTCTTGCCCGCTCCATTCACGCCCAACAGCCCAAAGCATTCCACTCTGCAAACAAAAAGGCGTGACACTGAGTAAACGAAGCTGGATTTGGGCTAGCAACTAAATCTTACTCCTGCACACAGAGCGACACTTGATTGACTGCCAAAAAGTTGCCGTAATATTTGGTCACACGATCCAGCACCAGATTCTTGGCCGCCAATTCGGTGGAACTCATATTGAAAATGCGCTCCCGCTCCTGGGCCACATCATCGTCCAGATAGCCCTCCTCCGGTGGCGGTGGTGCTTTGCTGCATAAACAAAAGGGTTAACAATTATGGGAAGGGGCGCGTCAAAGAGCGCGTCACTTACGTTGCCACTTTGCGTATCTTGTAGATGAGCTCGCTGACGAGTCGGAATTCCAGGATAATGATGATGAGGAAAAAGACAACGCCCGTTGAGGCCATGTAGACCGTTTCGGGTCCAACGCCAGGCTCTGCCCAGGCAAAGAATGGCTTCATATCTGTGGAAATACAATTTGTTGAATGTTGCGCATTAATAATTATTAAGGGGAAAACTTACTGCAACATTTGGGTATCATTTCGCAGAGAAGAATGGGTGGCAGGCCCACCTTCTCGCAGGCATTCCTCGTGGCCGTATTGGTGTACACCTTGTTGAGGCCCATGGCCAGTGAAAAGTGCGGAAAGATGCGGAACACCCAGCCGAGAGCATCGGCCGTGTCCTTGGTATCGAAGAAGTCCGATGACATGACCACAACGACAATGAACAGCGCCATGCCGCAGAAGATATTGATGATGGAGACGCGTGCAAAGCCGGTGGCTGGCTCTCTGAAGAACAGCGACATGATGTAGATAAACGGCAGCGCCGAGAAGCCAAACAGCAGCAGCAGCAGGAAGTAACGGCCCAGCTCGCCGAACGATGAGAGACCCGCCTCTTGGAAGCACAGTATCGTGAGGATCACAATGAGGGCCGTGAATATGTAGGTGGCAAAGTCGCAGATGAACTGCGACAGCCAGAAGGTCCACACCTTGACGCCGCCCACAAACTGGAGGAGCTTGGCCCGCGACTCGCGCTCCTTGATCATGAACAGAATGTAAATGGAGCTGACGAAGCACATGCAGAAGCACAGATTGGAGGCCAATTGGGTGCCCAGATTATTGCCCGTCGAGAGCTGTGTGAGCAGCGTGTTTGTGGTGTACGGCAGCGGTGCATTCGTCACGGATATCTTGATCTTGGGATCGAGCGCCTTCGCAATGGCATTGTGCGCCAGATTGACGGTGAGCGGCGCCGTATGCAGTGGCTGATTGTTCAGCCAGGCCACAATGGACGTCTCGTTGACGGTGGCCGCTGCCAGGTAGCGCGCATTGATCCGCACCTGTATCGTCTTGCCCAGCTCCAGGATGTAGTTCGTGAAGCTGGTCTGTGCGGGCGTCTCCTGCAGCTCGTAGTTCGAGCCATAGGACTGTGCCAAGGCGGCGTATTGTGTGGCTATGCGATCGCCCTGCGTGCCACTGTCCAGACTCTGCCGCTCCAGCACCGTCACGGCCAGCGGGTACTGTGTGAGGGACATGGTGATGGGCTTCAGCTCCAAGAAGGTGCCCTGCGTTTCGATGATCAGGATGGTGACAACCACAAAGAAAATGGGCATAATGTTCTGGATGAGCAGCAGCAGCTTGTTGCGCCACGTGTACAGGATCTTCTTGAGGAGCATCGCCTTCCATTGGTTCGTGAGCAGCTTCATGCCCTGCAGCAGGCGACGATTCTCGGAGAAGATGCCATCGGCTGCAAACAGTAAATTGAGCTTATCATTCGTTTCGGTTTCGATTTTGATTGACAGAATCCAATCACTGCTTACACTGTATGGACTCGTTGTCCTGATGGTGATTGTCCTCCTTGCCGTAGCCAGTGCCGCCGTTCATTATCTCGCTGGCAGCCTTCAGATTGCCAGCGCCGTCCTTCTCGGCACCGACCTTCATGAAGACCTCCTCCATGGAGGTGATGCCCACGCCATAGCCATTCAGATGCAGCTCATCCGACTGCTCCTCCAGCTGGCCGAACATCTCCTCGAACTTCGAGGAGTAGCTATCCGGCAGCTGGTACGACAACTCAGCTCCAATGTCGCACTCGGGCTGCAGTCCAGGCACGTACTTCTGCAGCAGCGCCGTCACCTCATTCGTCTCGCAATTGTCGCGCTTCACGCAGATCTAAACGGACAGAGGATGTCTCAATAAGGATGTGACTACAGGAGGGGGCGTGGATACTTTACCAATCGATAGCCAGAGCCATATTTCTTCTTCAAAAAGAACGATGTGCCGTGACACTTGAGCTCGCCGTCGCACATGATGGCTATGCGATCGCCCAGCACATCCGCCTCGTCCATGAAGTGGGTCGTCAGCAGCAGGGTGCGGCCAATTTTCTCCTGCTGCAGCAGATCCCACAGCTGTCGACGCGCTGATGGATCCATGCCCGAGCTGGGCTCATCGCAGAGCACCACCTTGGTGTCGCCGCACAGGGCACAGCAGACGGAGAGCTTGCGCTTCATGCCGCCGGATAGCTTCGACGAGGCCACGTTCGCCTTGTCCTCCAGCTCGATCATCTTCAGGTACTTGTTCACCTCGTGCTCGACGGCCTTGCCGCGCAGCCCCTTCATGCGGCTGAAGAAGCGAATGTGATTCGCGACGCTCAGCTCATCGAACAGGACATTGTGCTGCGGACAGATGCCGAGGGACATGCGTGCGCCCTCGATATTGGTGCGAATGTCGCTGCCATTGAGGATGGCCGTGCCGCTGGTCGGCGGAAACATGCCCGTGAGCATCGATATGGTTGTCGTCTTGCCGGCGCCATTGTGCCCGAGCAGGACTGTGATCTCGTCCTCGAACATGTTCATCGAGAGTCCCTTGACGACCATTTTGTCGGCGAATTTCTTCTTCAGATGCCGCATCTGTACGCCAATGTGCTTGCCCTCCGGTTCCCTTTCGAAGGCATTCGGATCGCGATGCTCGTCCAGCCCCCCATTGGCTGGCATATCCTCGACGCCCATGTACTCCCTTTCGCCGCACCAAAACTCCTTGGTGAAGGGGAAATTCCACGGCTTCGGCACACCAAAGCTGCCCGGCATTATCTGCTCCACATACAGACAGATGGTCATGCAGATGAAGCAGGAGGCCAGCATCATCAACATCACAGCGCCCACCGTCAGAGTGTCGTCCACGGAGACGGGCGTAAAGAAATTGCTCCACTGGAGGCCCTCGCCCGTGCCCTCGAAGCCGAGTATCAGCTTGATGCCAAAGCCCATGGCCGTGTTGGAGATCAGGCTCCAGCCGAGCTTCGTGCCCAGACTGAGATCGTCGTACGTGTTGATGGTGAAGGAGAACGGGATGTAGGCAATGAACCAGATCAGTCCCGTGACGGCCGCCGCAGTGCTGGCCTTCGAGAAGAACGTGGCCATCATGAAGCAGAAGCAGATGCTCGCGATGATGTAGATGATCAGAAAGAAGAGCAGGGCGCTGAAGTTGGCATGGGTGAGGACGGCAACGTCCTCGCTCCAGTTGATCTTCACGAGTATGGCGATGAGGATCGCCGAGATGGTCAGCATGATGAAAGACTTGACGAACCACGCGGTCCAGTGCAGCCAATTGCTGAGGCCCATGATCTTCATCACCTCCTTGAGCTGCTTCTCCTTCTCGGCGGTGATGTACTGCAAGTGATTGTTATGCCGTGAGAGGTCGAAGGTGAACGCTTGAGTCCCGTCGCGGCATTGCCACTTACCTTCGTGATGTACGTGCACGGATAGATGAAGCTCAGCAGGATGATCAGTGACATTATCGAGGACATGCCCTCCAGCAGGGGATCAAAGATGTAGGCCGGAAACGGATATCGCTGCATCACCACCTCCGGCAGCGTGACATTCTGCGCCAACTCCTCGGCCTTCTGTCGCAGGTAGCTCATCGACAGCACATGCTGCAGGGGCAGGAAACCCTCGCGCAGATACCCCACCGGTATGCCACCGTCCTCGTCGGCCTCATTCCTCGGCCCCGTCAAATCAATGCTGGGAAAGAGGCGCATCGTCAGCCACGTGTTGGCTATCGCTATCGTCGCGGTGCGCAGCTCCGATGGGAACCTCAGGGCGAAGTCAAAGTCATCCGGCAGTTCGGACACCCCCGCCCAATCATCGCTGAACTGTATGCCCGCAAAGGCCCTCTCTGCCACCAGATTCGCCTGCAGTGTGGCAGCATCCACCGAGGAGTGATAGGCCTGCAGCTGCAGCCTGCTGCAGGTCTCATTGACGAGCCTGTCCAGCACGGGATTGTACGGGGAGTAGTACAGCTCAAACTTGAAATCGTTTAGACTCGAGGCGGACGCACTGTCGGGTTAGAAATTTGCAATAATTTGGTTCTTATTTATTATTGGTGGGCTCTTTTCACAAGGACATTCACATTCTATTACATCGAGTTATGGCTTAGTTTTGTGGCGTATTAGTATCTTGCTTAAGGATATGTTAGGGATAAGTTGTTCGGTTAAAAGTTAGGGGGAAATTCAGTTGCGAAATAACCCATTAATAAATCTTGTATTTTCATTCATTACCTCCGTCGGTTGGGTGCAATCAGCTCTAGGAGTTTGCCAAGATAGGACGAACTATGCAACGTATGTCTATGGCGAAAACGAGAGACAAGAGATTTACACAATTTACACAAACAAATGTTCAAATGTACCGGCATTAAGCGTTGGAAACTATGGAAAACTATAAAAACTAAGTTGAGCGAAGAACAGAAAAGTTGAAGGCATAGAAACGCAAATCATAAGAAAGCCAATAGAAAAGGGAAGGAAATTATAGAAAAACATAGAGAAAGAGGTGCAAAATCATGGGAAAAGTGCGCAAAAAATAGCAAATCATAAGAGAAAACAAAAACACATGCAGAAAATCGAAGGAAATCATATAAAATAAGCACAGCAATCGATACTCTAAGCAAATTTCAACAAAAATGTATACCCAAAACTTAAAAATCATGCCATGAAAGCATAAAACCCATTAAAATAACATTAAGAATGTACATCAATGGCAAGCGAGAAACATAAAAAGCATTTGATGAACATAAGAGGTATACAAATTAAATCCAAGAAGTCAATCAATAAAAGCTGTGAGTCAGGAAGCATGAAATAGAACAGAACACAACTCACCTCAGAAGATCCAGATTATCGAGGGACTGCACTTTGTAATACCGATCGGGCATCGGTTCGGTGTCGACCAATGTGCGGACAAGGACCAGCAGCAGTGAGAAGATCGCTGGCAGCACCAGTTCGATGACCATCTGCCACTTGTGGCTCCATTGCAGCGTCCAGTTCTTCCACAGCAGAAGGACGAACTTGTCCCAGTTCGTGACCTTTGCCATCGTTGCTCGATTGGCCTTTCTCTCTCTCTCTCTTATGTTTTGGTTTTTTGGTTTATCCTAGCATTAAAATCGTTTAAAATCAGGCTCTGAGGGGGAGAGAATGAGGAAATTTGTTTAGAAAACACTCGGGGGAAATGGCAATGCAAGTTCAAGTCTCACTCGAACGTCAATGTCAACTTCAAACATAAATCGATGAACGGCAATGGCATTCTCTATTATCTTTTGGCATTATCTAATCGAAAGCCAACTTGTATTACCCGCCCAGCTGATAAAACGAATGTAAGTAAATCATTACTCGTGTTACAACCATTATTCTGCGATTCGATTCTACGGACAAATGGCCGAAATGTACCTACACTACGAGTATTTGTTGTACACAGCATGGTTGGTTGGGGAGGGACTTTGATAAACATTTTCACGCGTTCAACTGAAGTGGAAACACGCGACAGATATTTACAGACATTTTTGTTGTACGCTTTACTTGGCTGGTCCCCAAATTTAATCCTAATATGCATAAAACGCAATCTTTCATTTTTCATTTCAAACAAAAGAATTTCAAGCCTTCACAATCCAATCTCTCTTTGTTCAAAGGGAATCTCCCCACACGCACACAGGGAAAAACTCTCAAGTTGTCAATAATTAGATGACGATAATGCCAGTGCCGAACCGAGTCGGAACGGCGCCACAAGGCTGCTGGCAACGGGTTTTTGTTTGCATTACGCGCCGCCCAGTTAAACATTTAATGTGTGTGGGGAGTAAAGTCCGAGAGCACAGCCAGCCAGCCAGCCAGCCATGTAAGAATTTTTGCTGATCTAAGGATGAATTGCATAAAACAAAACAAAAAACTGAGGCAAATGCACCGATAAGGCAGCCAGCTACACGAGTACTCGTTTTTATGATATTTCGCTACTTCGGGCAGACATTTACATTCTATATAATGTCGATTTTAAAATTAAATGGATTATCCTATAAAGTATAACTATTTGCAGTTAGAGTACTACTGGTACTATCCACCACTTGTCATGTTCCATTCACTTATGGGAACTTCGACTCCTACGCGAATATTCTCATATAGGAAAAGCAATATTCACACCCAGAATAATGAAACACTAAAGGGTAAAAAGTACTCCAATCGATTTGCATTTAATGAATGGAAATCCCCAGAGTATGTCTGACTCGGAGGTGGCACGTAGAACAGGAATAAACAGAGATAAACGGAAAGGCATAAATCCAATTGGCTTCATAGCCTACAGCCGACAGCCGACATCTGGTCTTAGTTTTTGGTTTCGGGAGATACAATATCTAATATTTGTACGGATATGATAGTCCATCAAGCGAGCAGAGTCGGGGGCGGAGGCGGAGGAGGCGTCGGCGTCACTTACCCTCAAGGCTTTCACTAGAACACAAGAACAGAAAACAAAAAGCGCACCAGAACAAAAAAATAGTTAGCAACGCGACGCGAACAAAAAGTCTATCAAAAATGCACGGAAGGCGGAGGCGGAGCGTGCGAGAGAGTACGGACGGACACTCGACCGTTTCGTTGGGCGGACTATTTAGAACTAAAGCCAAGCCCGAAAGGCAATCTCCATTTGTATCAATGGAATGGATAGAGTGCCGCTAGCCAACGCCAGCGGCCCATAGAGGGCCAATAAAGCAAATAAATTTGTCGTTCGGTTTCGGCCCGGCCAAAAAAGTTGATAAGGCGCGGAGTGCGAGTACCAGTGCCGTACAAGCAGACTACATGTGTCCCCAGGCATTATCGCAGAGGGTACACACAATACCCCCATCATAAAGGCCCCCCTGCCCCCACCCCAGTCCCTTCGAAATGAATTACTCATTCGAGTTCGAGCTCGATCCGCATGCTAATAATTGGCTTGATTGAATGCTAGCCGCGCGGATCCTTCGGGGCCATCGTTGAGGGTATTACTTGGACTAATTCTATTGGTAAAAGATTAAATGTACAAAAGACACTTAAGACATTCCCACAGAGATACGATAAACAACGAATGCCAGAGGCATGAATCATCCAAGCCAGGCGCGTGGGACACTCCAGTATCTTTTTGACTTTATCGATTGTTGGGTATCGGGATCCACACTATAGCTGTCTATGATAATGATTCAGTTTCTTGTGCAATACAACATCAAACATTTGAAATCTTTGGAGTGGTCCGTCGGTCTGGTGGTGATAAGAACTTTCTTTCTTTCACAGAAATGTTGGTGATAACGCGATCCCAGACCCGAGATTATGTTGAATTAGAGAACACCTGCTCTTGTATCGAGGGCGGTGCCTATCGCAGTGCAAAATGTTCAACGTTAACTATGACAAGGTCTTTTACGTTTTGTTTTAACATTCAATAAAATGTATATGCATTGATACGAATCGGAGGGAAGACGTTTTGGGACTCTCATGTACTTGAAATATACTCACTCCTTCAACCTTCTTTTGTGACTTAAGAACACGATAGGCTAACGTTTAGAATCCTTTCTAATTACTCTGATTCGTTTTTAAAAGATGGAAAAATGTAGAAAAAAAAGGAAGGTATCCTTCGAGCCGGATTTGAACCAGCGACCTATGGATCTCTGTTTGCAAATTGCACCGCAACACCATCTACAGTCCACCGCTCTACCAACTGAGCTATCGAAGGGGCACATTTGGAGGCGTTCCAACGAGCGACTGCTGGATGAAAGACGGGGCACGGGCATGGGCACAGACGGCATTGAACTCTCGCGCAGGGGAAAAAGTGAAAGGTATGCTATATATTTTAGTTATAAATAATGCAAGACCCGAGATGAACGCGATTTAAATGAAATGAAATGACAGCATTGTCAGCGGAGTGTCAGAGACCTTCGATAGCTCAGTTGGTAGAGCGGTGGACTGTAGATGGGACAGTGGCACATGGCACATCAAATGTTGTGCCATATGTCCATATGTAGGACAGAGATCCATAGGTCGCTGGTTCAAATCCGGCTCGAAGGATACGAGTGTGTATACATACACATATTTTGCATACTTTTATTTTGCATTGAACACTGGACCCTGGACCCTCGGCACGCGAAACTGATAATGCTAGAAGTGTGACTTGTTTCTGACTGAATGACTGATATGGGTGTATTCGTGGAACCCTTAAAGAAACCCCGCACACTCCCATCATGTGATGACTAATATTAGTATTATCTACGCACATGATGAATCATAAAGTCCAGCAATAATAATAAATATTGCTACCATTGGTACCATGATGTGTGAGAATTACTCGCCTGACAGCTGACATGTGACACGCATAAAAGGAATAGCACTGCAAACTCACCAAATGATTGGCTAATCTCATGGATCTGGTACTGGAAAAACTCTAGGGTATACCGACTACACCATAACCGACTATAACATTCCGTTTTGATGGTTGATCCACTGATCTGATGATCATCTGATGATGGTTGATCTATGATGGAACACTTTTGTTGATGATTTTTTGTGAATAATTCCCTGACAAATATCGATATCATATCGTTGCAATTTTAGATTTAAGACCAAGCGACATTGCAACCCAAGCAACTCCTATTCATAATAAAGTACGGGAACTATCAAAACCCACATCATGGAGCTTGCATCTGCAGCAGCACATCACACCATACCATTTTATTGGTTTGGTCACATGGAAATGTGTTTCTAATATCTTCGCTCGCTCCATTCGCTAGTACCAGTACGTCTGCGCCTACGTCCGATATTACTCCATTAGATAATTCTCAATTATTTTGCACTCACCCCGGTTGGTGGAGGTGGACGTGGGACGTTATAAATGGGATTGTAAGGCCGATATTCCGCTGTGTGGTGCGGGGTACACTGAGTGTTATTGCAGTGCCATATAACCGTGAAACCCTCGCCGCTCTCTACGCTAGCTGCCAGCGTTTCCCCAACTTGATTTTGTATCGCGATTGGTGCGATTGTGTGCTTGACATTTAATGATAACAATTTATTCCTAACGATGGGCTGTGGTCATCGGTGTCTGCGACATTAGTGCATAATTGATTGGCAAATAGTAGTAATCGCTATCTCTCTCTAGCTGCCTGTAAACGCATTTAATTATTTATTTATTCTTCCATTGGTTGTGCGCTCTGCTGCTGCTGCTTCGGGCTCTCCTGCCTGCCTTGGCCTTTGCCTTTTGCAATGTCACTGCTAAAGTTGTGTAAACTTTTCCATTGCCACTATCTAATACATTTAAGCCTTTAGTCTTTAATTATTTTCCAATATAAAGATACAATATGTGTTCTTTCGTCCAGCAAATCATCCGCGAATGGAACAGAAACAATATGAACAAATTGGGAACGGCATAGCTGTATGCCTCACTTCCCGTTATATCTCTATGACTCTCTTGGGAGCGGGATTTGTAATTGATGGAATGATGGATAGATTGACGCATGCAACCGCCCGGATGCATGGCAAATGCGCATGCAATACACACGCCCCTTTGGGAGAAGAACGCATATGTGTGTGTGTGTTCCGTGTGTGTATGCGCCGTTATGCAGACAGAAAAATAATAGATGTATTTTATTTTTTGGCGCCCATAGCAGAACATTTTCAATGCAATATGCACACACTTCTTTTACATATGTATGTTAGTGCGTACATTCATACATACATGTATATAATGTATGAATTTTGTGCCCCTGCCCTTGGCCTTCAAACATGTTGAGCTTCGCCCTCGCTAATACAAAAAGAAAACACTTTACCGGCAGAGAATACACACACACAAACAGACGCATGCTACTTTTTGTTGTCTCCTTACAGTTATCCAGTTGCACTCCACTTCCGTTATCTGCGTCGTCATTGATGGCCCTAGTGGCGAAAATTCTACGACATTCCATTCACCAAAAAGGTTGTAAGATTAGGAAAGGGATGTGGGTGTCGGTGTAGGAAGCGGGTAAGGGGAAGGGGGAGCTCTATTCTTAGTACTTTTGCACTCTGGTTATGGATTATTTTTTGTTGTTTCGTTTCACTCTTTCGCGCACAGCTGTTTCACACAGCAAACACAAGCAAAAAAAACACACACGAACACAAACGGCGGCGCACGCGATCGAGCAGCGAAAAGTGATTTTGTGTTTGTTAAAATATTAGATTAAAAATCATTTATCAAGTACTTCTAACGCGAAAAACTCAACTACTGAACTCTCGGAGCTAGCCCCGGCAGAGAAATATAGAAGCAGAGAAATTGTGAAGAGAGCGGGAGAGGGAGAGAAAAACTACACTCTGTTGCCGAATATGACGCGCGCGGGCAACACGAAGCAGCTGAGTAAAACGGAATAGAACAAAAAATAATCATAGAGACATGACGTGAGCTGTTTGGGTTGAATGAGCGGATGAGGAGGAGGAGAGAGAGCAACAGCCGAGAGAGAGAGATGCTATCGTTTATCGAATTGAATCTGCATTCAAATTCCAATTCAAAATTGCCATCACACTCACTGAATATACTTTGATATTGTTTGAAATTAAATATATATGTATGGCTCTCTGGCTGCATGGCAATACGTTTCGTAAAATAAGCGGTGATTCGGCAAGGGCAGAGAGGTAGAGAGAGCATAGCAACGGAATTCATGCTGGTTGCTATCGTTTATCGATTGGGGCTGCATTCAAATTCCAATTCAAAAATGCCACCACACACACAATTCTCGAATTGAATTATTTATTTAGCTTGTTAATGAAAAGATGTGCGCTGGGGTCTCTGGCCACATGGCGGTGGTAGGGCTGGTAGCAATTCCCAGCCACATTTTTAATTATGCAGCCAGACACGTGCGTTCGCACGGAAAAAATCGTTAATTATTGAATATGGGAAGACAGCCTAAGGACAATGGCTTCTAAAAAATATATGTACATGCTTATAGGAGTATGTATATGTGTATGTGAATTCAAGGCTGGGAATGCTTTGGTTTTGACCCAATTTAAAGTTTGACTTTTGCTTTTTTTTCTGTGCTGTTTCGTGGTTTGGTTATTTCTTGCGTTTGCCCTTGCCCGATGGATTGGTGAAACGATGCAATTGCCCATTCGAGCCGATGCGACGCTTCAGCTCCGCACGCATCTCGTGGACCTGCTCAACCACACTGTTCACATCCGCCTGGTAAATGCAATAGTCCTGGATATTCAATCGCATTTTGTTCTTCTCCAAGCTGCCATACAAATACGAATAAACAATATCGCCAACGGGCACATAATACTTAAGCCAATGATTTGTATGCGAACTGAAAGAAATAATTAATGGAGGAGATACATAGATATATAATAGATTATTATACATACACCAATACCGATTTGTCGTGCAAAAAGTTGACAAATCTGGCCAAGTTTTCCATATCTTTGCGCAAACTGTAGAAGGAAAAGGCGTGAGTGCCGGCCGACATACATATGAAAGCGAAAATGAATTTAAAGGGAATATTTGTGGGGTTCTTACTGCTCCAGCGTTTCGGCGACCGTCTTGCCATCGCGTATGAGGCGCACCTCCAGATAGAAGCCCGTGCTGTACTTGTAGCGCAGATACTGCAGGCTGCCCAGGGAGACCATCTCGGAGTCGTGCAGGAGTATGATGAAATCGCCGAGCTTCTTGCACTCGAGCTCATCGTTGGTGGCAAATATCACCGTCTTGCCGCAGTGCCGTATGTAGCGTAATATGTTCCAGATTTCGTCGCGCGTGGTGCCGGGCAGGCCGCATGTGGGCTCGTCCAGGACGAGTATCTTGTTGTGGGCCACCAGGGCGAGGGCCACGTTCAGTTTGCGCAGCTTCTCGGCGGTGAGATTGCCGCATTTGCGATGCATCCAGCCCGTCATGTTCAGCATGAGGCACATGTCGCGCATCTTCTCGCTGATCTTTGGCTCCGGCACGCCGCGTATCATGCACAGCAGACGGATGTGCTCGCGCGGTGTGAGCTCCATGAGCAGGCCCGCATGCTGCGGACAGTAGCCCATGTAGGTGCGTATCTTGTCGGTGTCCAGCTTGAGGTCCAGCCCGCGGACATAGATCTCGCCGAAGGCGAAGCCATCGATGCCCACCAGCTGGCGCACCAAGTGACTCTTGCCCGAATTCCGGCGGCCATAGATGCCCATGCTCATGTACTTGTTGAGGGCAAAGGAGACGGTGTTCAGCCGCGTGCCCGTCATGGGCACCTTGGCCTCCACTTGATCGACCAGGAACACAGACTGCTTGCACTTGGTCATGTCGGATTCGGCTATCTTCAGCTTCACATCGGCCATGTCGGCATCGTCAAAGGGATATGTGGCCGTGCGTAGATCGTGCAAGCTACAAACGAAAAGGTTAAGCAGCTTAAGCAGGAACTTGGGCCTGGGGCTTACTCTCTGGATGAATGATATTTCTTCTCCCTGCGATGCAGCTCAATCCAAAAGATGAGCAGGCCACCCAACAGGCCCGACACAAGCATATAGACAATGGCTGGCATAATGCCCGGCGAACTCCATGCGAAATACGAATGAACTGAGCAAAGAAAAAGGCAAATTAGAGCTTGAAAATGCCGAAGATTGGGCCGCCACTTACATTCACAATTGGGCACCATCTCCTGCATGTTCTCCAGTGTGCAGGATGGTGTCTTCTCGCACTTGTCCTGGCAGAGCATCTCCTCCAGGCACTGCGTGTAAATGTTGCTGATGCCATCGAGCATCGAGAAGCCCGGGAAGAGGCAGGCGCCGTAGAAGAAAATCTCATTGCTGTTGGCCACATCCCAGTAGAAAATGTAGAGCACAATGCCCGTGAGGCCGTGCAGCAGGAGCGAGGAGAGGAAGGCTCGTATGCGCGAGGTATTCACATAGAACGACAGCACGTAGGTGTGGGTGAGGGCGGCAAAGCCATAGAGGCACATCAGCACCAGTATGAGGAAGTTCTCATACGAGCCAAAGCCACCGATGCCCATCACGGCCATAATTACGACAATAATCACCGAGTAGATGAGGTACGTGAACAGGTCCCAGAACATGTTCACGCCCCAATAGATGGGCATGCCCAGGCCGGCAATGATCTGCAGGATCCTCAGCTGTGAGATCTGCTCCTCGACGATGGGTATAATGAAGACAGAGACGGCCAGCGGCAGGATGCAGCCCAATGCCAGCGGCGCATTCATGTGAGCAATCTTATTGTCTATCAGATTGATCTTCATGCTCAGCTGTGTGGGCAGCGGATGATTGGTGACCAAAGCGAAATGTTCCTTGTCATCGGGATACGCCAATCTGCAAATGGCAGAATGATAATTAGTTGGAGAACAGAGAAGAGAGAGGGGAGAGGGTTAACCCACTTGAGAATCTCGTTGTGCAGCAGATTGAGCGTCATTGGCGCCGAATGGAATATGTCCTGTGTGATGTAGCCATTCCAAATCTGATCGCCATCCTGTTCGACGGCGCCGAGGCTCTTCAGTTCGTTGACTTTCTTGAGATCATCGCGATAGCGACCCTTCTCGCACTTGAACGAGTTCGGTGTAAAGGAGCTCATCATGTGTCCCTGCCGCTTGTAGTGATGCGTCCTCGTCAGCGAGTGAATGTCCACGTAGCCGCAGCCCTTGATGTCCGGCATGTTGTTAACATCAGCGGCGGCGGTGAAGCCAATCTGGATGACATTCGAGCGCACCTCGGGCACGTCCAGCAGCACCGACATCTTGGCAATGATCGCTATCAGGATGAAGCTGGTGAAGATCATGATTATGGGCCAGATATTGGGCGCCGAGTGGATCATCTTCTTGTAGAACATGGCACGTATGCGCTGGCGCCGCAGCTGCTTCTCGGACACCACCTGATACTTGAAGGTTTGTGCTGCAAGGAGACATTGGGGGGAGCATATACAGAGGAGAACTCTCTTTCTGGCTACTCACTGACATCCGGTATGATTTGCTTTTGCAAGCGAAACGACTTGACCAGCTTCATGTAGGTGTCGGCCAGCTCGGTGCTCACGATGCGAAAGTAATCAATGCCCAGCCGATTGCGATCCGATTCCAGGTGCAGGCAGAGCTTCTGCAGGCGCGGGCGACTCGATAGGGGAATCCTGTAGGTGAGCGTGTCGCCAATTTCGTTGTCGGGCTGCACGCGCGGCAGGAACTGATTGATAAAGTCCGTAATGGGCTCGGCGGGCACGTGCGGCTTCTTCGTGACCACCATATCCAGCATGCCAATGAACTTGGAGCGCAGGAAGAAGGATGTGCCGCTGGCCTCGAGCACGCCCAGATTGAGTATGGCCACGCGGTCGGCCACATGCTCCGCCTCGCCCACACTGTACGTGGCCACCACAATGGCGCGCGTCTCCTTCTCCTGGTTGATGATCGCCCAGAAGCTCTGCGCCTCGCCGCCCGTCAGCTTCAGCGTGGGCTCCTCGAGGATCACGAGCTGCGTGTTGCCCGCCAGGCAGCAGCAGAGCGCCACCAGACGGCGGCTGGCATAGCTCAGCTGGCCGATCTTCGTGCCGCGGCTCTCGATGTGCTGGTCGAGCAGCGTCAGCCACTTGCGCTTCTCGATCTTGAAGCGGTCCTCGTCCTCGCGTCGCAGCTTCAGACGCACATGGTACTCGATGGTCTGCTGCACGGTCAGGTGGCGACTCAGCCCGTGCTCGTCGAAGCGAAAATCCACCAGGTGGCGTGTCGTGCCCTTCGGCGTGTAGCCGTTGCCCAACACGGAGACGGTGCCGCGCAGCGGGAACTTTAGGCCGGCCATAAGGCGCAGGAGGGTGAGCTTGCCGGAGCCAATGTGGCCGAGTATGGCCAGAATCTCGCCCTTGTAGACGCGCAGCGAGACATTCTTGAGTATCTTCTGCTCGGACTCGTGATGCGAGGTGCTCACGTGCTTCAGGCGCACCATCTCCTCGCTGCCGGCGTCGACAAACTCAAAATTTTGCCAGCTGGGCGATCGGCCCACGTACATGGAGCCCTCGCTCCTTTGTGTGTCCTCGCGCGGCTTGTTCCGCAGCACGCGGCGACTCAGCAGACGGCCGGGACAGCGCCACTGCACCAAGAAGAAGACCAGCAGGTAGATGATGATGCAGCACGCTGCCGAGGCATAAAGCACTGCAAAGTCGTAGTAAGTGAGGTCCCTGGGATAGTCGATGACGTGATGGAAGAGCTGCATGCAGAAGCTGAACTGCGTGTTGAAGAACGACACCAGTATGAAGGCCACGTAGTAGCTGTGCACGTCCCAGTAGCGATCCAGGATGATGCCAAATGCCGCATAGGAGAACAGCCACATGACCAGGCCGAAGAGCACGCCGTTGATGGGATTGGCAAAGAGCTTGGCCACCACCAAGGCGGTGAGTATCAGCTCAATGTAGTAGATAAATATGAATAACATTGCTCCGGCCATGGCCTCGACCGTGTAGTCGCCATCTTCCATTACCCAAAATATCTGTTTTGAAGCGGAGAGAGAGGAACAACGGATTATTTGAGTGTTGCAAAGCGATCGCTGTGACAGTGTTGTCAAGTAGCCAACCATCGACTATCGATCGTTGCATTTGGAAATGCACAATTAAAACGTACAATCAAAACCAAAAGTGCCCCAAGTCCTGTCACCATCAAACGCAGCATTAACACCAAAAACAAACAGGAATACTGCGTGCAGAAAGAGAAGCCATAGTGCCACTGGTGTACCATAACGCCATCCTCCAGCTGACCAGCGATGTTCTATAAACGGATGGGAAAATTGGATTCTTCTCTGTGACGGGACGGGAACCCGGACGCGACTCACCCTGATAATATTCAAGAATGGCAAAAGAAAGATGAAATTGTATAGAAACGCGGGCATCCGGACGAGGGTCATCATGGCACAGGGTTCAGTTGCAGCCTTTAGTCGTATGTTGAAGACCTCCACCTGGGGCTCGGTGTATTTCTTGGGATATTTCTTGGCCAGTTGGTGGTACCATTGCAGGAATATGTGATGCTGCACCTGGAGGAAGCCCTCGCGTATGTAGAGATCCTGTTTCGTATCCGTGTCCTTGGCGTTGTCGCGCTTCTCGCGCACGGCGCCCGTGCAGCGTGTCAGCCAGAGGCGATCCTCGGTGAGGAAGGGCTTTATGGTGCGAAACTCGCTGGGGAAACGTATCGAAATGGAGAGGCTCTTGGGTGCCTCGGTTTTGGGCGAGTCGTGGAACACGATGCCGGCCAGTGTGGTGCGCTCATCGAACTGCTTCTGCATATCCTCATTGCTCGTGTACCCCAGGATGCCCAGCATGCCCAGACTCTCTTGCACGCCCTTGGTCAGCATTTCGGTAATCTCCGATTTGGGTGCGTATGCCAAATAGTACTTGATTTTATCCCGCTTCTTATCGACCATATTCCTTTGTGGTGGGTGGGAAAGTATCAGTATGCAGTGGCTTACCCCCTGCCCAGATGGGCTGGCCTTAGGCCTTTTGGCTTACGATAGAATATCGAGGTCGTTCAGCTTATGGGCGACGACCACGTGCTCGCGATCGGTGTCGGCCCGTGGGAATAGCAGCTGCTTCGTGTGCGCTATGGGATTCCCCTGGATCAGTATCATGATAATCACCATGACAATGGCCTCGAACAGCACTCGGCGCCATTGGTTCTTCTCGATTTGAATGTAGCGCTTGAACAGCAGACCAAATCTTGCTGTCATATTGAAATTTAATGGGCCCCTCAATGGTGTCGGGGCGTGGTTCAACTAAAACTAAGTATTTGCAATGATTGTGTGTAGCCAGTTACTAGCTACGTTTTGATTACTTCATAATAAACAACGCACAAAGAAACATTGTTCTCCAAGCATATTTCGATTTCCTTATTTTGCCTCCGTATATGTGCGGTATATTTTGAGATTGCGAAGGTATATTTCGGTATATTCGCGAGGGCCAGGAGGGTATATTTGAGCGATAAATTCGAGGTCACACTGGCCAGGTGGCGTATTGGTTTGATAAAAAAGAAAATTAAAACTAAATAAATGTGATAAAGGTGTGAAAAATTCTGAATTGTAGTGGCAAACGAAACCAATCAATTGGTATATTTGCCATCCAAGCAGGCACATAGTAACTTGTTGTCTATTCCGGCACAGAGTCACAAAAGTGCCACGAGACGACAACATCAAGAGAGAGAGACGAAAATTGAACAGAAAAAAAATGCGTGCGCTGAGGATATTCGCGAAGCAGGCGCCACCGGCGCACATCTTTAATATTAAATCAATAGTTTTGCTAGTTATTGTCACACTATCAAGCGCTCCCCATGCTGTGCTGTCGCGCAAACATCACCTGGAAGTTCGCGTAAGTTTTGTGGAAGAGACAGACACCGCCCCCCCACCAAGGCCCCTGTCCCAACCCATCCCCGAACCGGCAATGCCAATGGGCTCATATTTCCTTCTAACCCACAACCACTTATCACACACAGAACGATATGCGGCCCTACATAGCACTGAGCACATTCGGCTTCTACACCAATGGCCATCTGGATGTGCAGCTCAGTAAGCTGACGATTGACGGTGAGAATTCCGGGGACTTGGTAAGTGTGAAAAGGAGAAAACTATGAGTTTAAAGCTCTTCTAACTGCTCTTGTCTGTGCAGTTTGGCCTGTCGCTGGACAAGACCACCATTGACCAATTGAATCCCTATCTGGACTCGCATCAAAACAAATGCATCCTCGAGGAGCCGCCAAATATGCAGACCAGCGGACCCATACTATTCTTTGTGCTCGATCTGAAGGAGCTAAAGTGAGTTGTCACACATGTACAACCTACACACATACACTAACACACTTCTCTGCTGTTACAGAGTGCGCGTCAAGTGCTCCCCCGAATGGAACAATAAACACATCTACAAGGATATCGCCTCGCGCCACAAGCGCAACTCCTTGGCCAAGGTCAGTGACTCGGTGCTGTTCCGGCAGCGTCGCGATGCACCGCCACAGTACTCTGCCGAAGGTGCCGATGACATGGACGAGCATTCAGTGGAGGAGCCCATGGATACGGAGGAGCTGCGACAGCCACATGCCCTGAAACCATCGCCTTCAATCGCCGTTGTGGGTAAAATCGAAGTGCCAGCCGATGTGAAGCCCAGCCCCAAAGCGAAGGAGGGAGTTGCTGCTGTAGCTCCTGCTCCAGCTGTAGCTGCTGCTCCTTCAGCTGCTGCTGCTGCTGCTGCTCGTCCTGCTGATCCGGTTAGAGTGCACAGCTATGCTGTAGCCGAGGATGAAAAGGATGCACCAGTCAAGATTCCTGAACAACTTACCCTGGACAAGGAGCGTATTAAATCGTTAATGAATTCCATAAACAAACCACCGAAAAAATCGCAAATCAAACCAGAGGCTGCTGCTGCTGCTGCAGCTGTACCAAAGGATGAGGACGAAGATTATCTTGCACCCGACCCCAAGCAGGAGCCAGTGGAAGTGCCAAAGGTGGCTTCAATACCGCCACCATCACCACCGAAAGCCGCTGCACCAGACACTGAATCCGACAAGATGAAAGCCGACATCGACAACGATGCCGAAGAAGTAGCGCCAGCTCCAGTTAATCCCTTTCCCTCGGAGCAACTGGGCCCCTTCCCCGGCGAAAGTCTGTCCGACAATAGCTTGTACAGTTCGTACAAGCAATCGCAGGATGCACTGTGCAAGGACTCCACGCTGCCACTGGACAGGCAGGTCATTCAGGGTGTGACTTACTACAACTTTACCTTCTCCATGCTGGTGGCCACACTGCAGGACGAGGGCCTCTACAACCTGTACTTCCATGCCTGTCCCAATTACTATGCGCCCAAAATAGTGTCCTTTAATGTGAGTACAGCCGAAGGGGGAGGGCAGTTAGATGCTAAAAATCAACTATTTTGTTGCAGGTGGACATTGAAGAGAACAACAACGGCAACTATCTGTCGGCGGGGGAGATGCCCCTGCCCGCTCTGTACTTTATGATGAGTCTGCTCTTCTTTCTGTCCGGACTGTTCTGGGTGTTCATTCTGAAGAAGAGCAAGCATACTGTGTACAAAATTCACTACCTGATGGCTGTGCTGGTGTTCCTCAAGTCGCTCTCCCTGATGTTCCACTCGATCAACTATCATTTCATTGAGAAGCGCGGCGAGCATGTCGAGACGTGGGCCATACTCTACTACATCGCACATCTGCTGAAGGGCGCTGTGCTCTTCATAACCATCGTACTCATTGGCACCGGCTGGACCTTCATCAAGCACATACTCTCGGACAAGGACAAGAAGATCTTTATGATTGTGATTCCACTGCAGGTGAGTGACACTCCATACTGAGTGCTTCTAACATTCATTTTGGACTTTTCTCTCTGTTCCTCTGTTTGCATAGATCCTGGCTAATGTGGCGCAAATCATCACAGATGAATCGGATCAGAGCGATGCCGAATTCCGCACCTGGCACAACATTTTCTTCTTTGTGGATCTGCTGTGCTGCGGCGCCATACTGTTTCCCATTGTGTGGTCGATACGCCATTTGCATGAGGCCTCGGCCACCGATGGCAAGGCGGCCATCAATTTGCGCAAGCTGAAGCTCTTCCGCCAGTTCTACATTATGATCGTTTGCTACATTTACTTCACGCGCATCATTGTCGATCTGCTGCAGATGACTGTCGTGTTCCAGTATGCCTGGCTGGACGAGATGTTTCGCGAGATGGCCACCTATGTGTTCTTCGTGCTGACGGGCTACAAATTCCGACCTGTATCGTCGCATCCATACTTCACGGTGCCCGACGACGATGACGATGATGAGGTGGAGGTGCTCACTGGCTCCGGCCTCACCGAAACGGTGCATCGCATCAAGCCACTGAATCGCAGTGGCAGCCATGGCACTGGGTCCACTGGTGGCATCACCATCATCGAGGGCAATGAGGATGAGCGCGAGAATCTAATCGCGAAACGAGAATCAAGTCATGAATACGATTAGGCGATAAGGCAGCACCCTCCTTCATCCCCTTACCCATTGAACACACACAACAACAAGCAATCAAAATCCAATCTACATACATAATATTCCAATGCATAGTCTTTAGAGTCCTGAGCCCAGATCTTCGCCGTTAAACTCTAGGCAATAGGCAGAGACCCCAGAGGTTGTGCGTGTGCGTGAGTGTGTGTGTGTGGCAGGTCTTTATTTGGATACACTACAAATAATACTTGAGTTTAGATCATTATCGTACACCTAAGGCAGCAGAAGGAGCTACAACATTTCAGAATGGAACAGAGGAAAATAATCTCAATTTGTGCGGCAATCAAACGGCGCAACTTCAAGTAGACTCCACGGCGAGAGAGAGAGATGGATGGAGGGGAGAGCGAGGGAGAAGGCAACCCGTCCAGCGCCCACGCGGAAGACACATTTGTAAATAATTACTTAATAATCGAACGCACCGAACGCTGCTTCTGACTCTCCCTCCCTGCGCCCATCCTCCACTATTAATATATATAAACTACTATATACTGTATATGTTTAAATTTATGTATAATTTTAATGAATATAATAACAAAGCTTTAATACATAAACGAGGAGAGAACGCATCATATAACTAGTCCCCTTTGGATTTCCCCTGTGCAAACTTTGATTGAATCTTGCACTTGAATGAATGTTCTTTTACTTGAGTTCTAGTTCATGATTTTTACCAAACTCTCTAGAGTTTTTTTAGATAGAAAACAAAGCAGTTTCGTAATTGTGCCTTTGGGATTTTATGCCTTGTATTTTATGCCACAAGTGTAGTTCCAGTTCCACTTGTGGTACAAATGTGTGGAGGCTACCAATATTGATTGCTCAACTTTGGTATAAGCTGAATGGTGTAGATGATGTAGGTGCCCACCGAGCAGGCAATCTGTAAGCGCAAAAAGAATCAGAAATTCCGCACTGAATGGGCAGAAGACGCTGGAGGACTCACCCGCGTGAGCAGACAACAGTCCAGGATGGTGATGCCCAGGCAATTGATGCGCAGCGGCTGATGAAGGATTTGCAAAGAAATTTCGTAATTGTGCCTTTGGGATTTTATGCTTTTTATTTTATGCCACAAGTGTAGTTCCAGTTCCACTTGTGGTGCAAATGTGTGGAGGCTACCAATATTGATTGCTCAACTTTGGTATAAGCTGAATGGTGTAGATGATGTAGGTGCCCACCGAGCAGGCAATCTGTAAGCGCAAAAAGAATCAGAAATTCCGCACTGAATGGGCAGAAGACGCTGGAGGACTCACCCGCGTGAGCAGGCAACAGTCCAGGATGGTGATGCCCAGGCAATTGATGCGCAGCGGCTGATGAAGGATTTGCAAAGAAAAGTTTTGAATCTGCAAAGAAATTTCAAATAAGATGACTAAAAAAAGGAAGAAGCCAGCGGGAGGGAGACGCACCTGCAGGGAGAGTTCTGGAAAGCTGCAGCAGCCCGTGTCCGTGACAATATTGTGCAGCTGATGGGCTATTCGTGGCAACATCACCATGCAGCTCTGCGAGGCATAGATGAAGGCGGGTATCTCAATCAAGGCGGGAAAAATCAGCGAGTAATCTGTGAGGATTCGAAGGATCAAAATGCACAGGCTAGAGCTTTGGACTCACCCAAATTAGCAATTTCTATGTAGATTGTGTAGTACATGAAATAGCAATCGACTGCAACCCTCACATAGATCGAGAGCAGAACGGCCAGGATGGAGTAGCAAAAGGCCCGCTGGAAGCAGCTGTACATCTCGTGCACATCGTTGTAGACGCACTGCTTCTGCAGCAGGCGACGGCGCAGGAAGTGCCCAAAGTCCTTGAAGCTGCGACCCGTTTCGCTGGCAAATCGCGAGTACTCGGCCAACAGGCACAGCTCCCGCTCGAGTTGGGCCAACTGCTGGCGCAGCAGCTCCATGTGCAGCACAAACTGCACATTCCGCAGGTACATGAGAAAGACGAGCGGCTCGAAGGTGCTCCAGAAGAGTGTCAAATGGATGTCGTAGGGCTGCACCTGCCACAGGCAAATATTGATGAGTATCTCCATCGCCAAGATGCCGTACAGCGAGATCAGGTAGCGTCGATGCTGAAGCAGCTCGCTGCGCAAGGAGACTGGACGCGACAGCCGACAGCCGAGGTGTTGCTGCTGCTGAGCTTCCCATGGAGCCACCAGAAGCGTGCCAGGGCCCGCTGGCTGGCCATTGTCTCCGCATAGATGGACAGCAGTGCGACTTCGCTGAATACGTACTTCAGAGCATCGTTCACGAAGCCGAACATGTCGCCCCTGTAGAGAAAGTCGAGATTGCTGGTCAGGCACACGGCCACCATGCCACTCAGCGCCAGCAGCAGGAACAGGCTCCAGGCGCGCAGCAGCTGGCGCGTCCTGCGCGGCCGCTCATCCCCTGGCAGGGGCAGGCCATGAAAGCCGAGCACCTGATAGACGCGCAGATGAAAGTGCAGGACATGGCCCAAACGGCCCCTCATCGTGAACTGGCCTGCAGACTGTCACTGCTCTCTGGCGCTAAGTGCGCTTAGCGCATCCCTGCGACGGATGATGGCGACTGCTGATTGGGGAATACCCTGGCAAGAGGCACCCATTGGCCATTTATGTGACTCACAAAATGCCTCGAATGCACAAGCGAAAAGTGCCAAAGAGAATGCTCGAGAACGCAATAGCAAACGAATCTACGTATGGAGCTTTCTTAGGGTATACTTCTAGTCGCACCTGCTTGCCCGTCTGCCCATGTAGACAGATATAATTTAAGCATATGGGTCGCCCGTTTGACTGACATAACTCATTTCATTAGCTTAAGTAGCCAACAGAGTTCGGGCCGCAGAGGAGTTCTCTCTCCCCGCTCTAAACCACTTTCCAACCGGTTCCCACACCACACACAGAAAACCACAGACAAATACGAGTGTATGGAGAGACGTGCGAGTACATTCAAGGTGAGAACCTACACATATATTTGTCTGCTCGGGAACTCTTATCAGCTATGAAAAAAAAGAAGGGCCAATAAATAAGTCTATAACTAGGGGAGGGTTGGGCGCTACAGATAGGGCCCACTGTACTGATAGCCACCGCCGCCGTAGCCCTGGACATGACCCACGTTGTAGCTGTCGACACCGTTGTACGTCTCGGCGGCGGCACTGTTGAAGCCTGTGGCCTCGGGCCAGTCCACCAGTGCCGGTCGACGACGACGCGCTGCAGCAGCTGGCGGCCCATAGGTGTCCGAGAGCTCATCCTCGTATCCAGTCAGCTGTGGGGATGGTCGGAAGCCCGTGCTGCTGCCGCTGCTGCTCGGCCTGGCGTAGTCATAGCCGTAGGCGGACGATGGACGATCCTCGGGTGCTTGCAGCGTGTAGGACGGAGCGCGGCCCGACTTGGCGCCGCGTCCAGCTTGGGTGTAGGGCGCTGAGTAGCTGTAGCCATGCTCCGCCTCCTGCTCAATGTGCTCCTCGACGGGCGCGGGCTCTGCATAGGCGCCACCAATGTGATTATGGGAATGATGCGAGTGATAGTGATAGCCCAGATCCTCATCGTCATCCTCCTCCACGTGATGGTGGTCATGGTGTGGCTTGTGGTGATGATGGGAATGGTGGTTGAGCGGGGCAGGCCGCGACTCAATCACGCGGTACGTCTCCACACTGTGCTCCGGATGATCCTCGTAGTCGTAGCCACCGTGGACTGCAGCAGGTGCAGCTGGAGCTGGCCTGGAGCCGTGCTGCTCCTCGATGATCGTGTAGGTGTTTACCTTCTTCTTGGGTGGCAGTGGCAGTGGCGGTGGCTTCTTGTTGAACGTCTCCGTTAGATGGGCGGCCAGCTCCTTGGCGTGATTCAGATAATCCGCGTGCTCGCTCATGTGCAGCGGCTTGTCCAGATCGGAGAGTATGACGCTCTCCAGCAGCGGACTGGGATGCTTCGGCTTGGGCGGTGCCACACGGCCACGCTGCAGGCGCTGCAGCTGGTGCGGATGCGGATGCGGATGGTGATGGTAATGGTGGATGACCTTGGCCACCTCGGGCTCACCGTCCTGCTCCTTGGGCACATGCACCTTGATGTGGACATACTCGTTGCCAAAAGCCTCCACCGAGGCACAGCAGAGCACCAGCGGCAGGAGGAGGAAGCTGAGGCTGGGAAGCGGCTTCTTCGAGTGCATTCTGCAGCTGTGTCTGTCGCTGGGTATGTGGTTCTGTTGAAGCGCGCACGCGGTCTGATTCGTGTTTGTCATCAGCCTATGGCCTATAGACCGCCGCCTTGCCAAAATTGGTTTAAACCGAAATCTTTCTTTTGTCAAAATTTATATACAACAGCCCAGGCCAGACGCGGCCAGACGAAGCTGCGACGACGCGGCACTTGACCTACGCGTCGGCCTGCGGGCATTTTTGGTAAGAGAGCAAAGCGATCCATGAGCAAAGTTGACCATTGAATGCTCTGCCCTGCCATTGCAGGGAGAACATGACTCTTGTATACTAATTCCCTCTAAACTCTTGGCTACTGATCTGCCATTTATAAATAATATATAGGTACAAATGCACTTTGTTCTGTTTCCTAATTACTCAGTTTATTTCCAGTAAGCACCTCTTAAAATTTAAGCGCTAAACGGCTAGTAATTGATGGATACTACTGCTGCTCGCACTCGTATGAGTACTTTAACAATGAATTATCACGTGCTAGACAGCACTTTAAAGGCGCATTAATACTATAGCTAAGGAAAACGCACTCTGAGTAGTGGCAAACATTTTTAAATGAATTAAATGAAACCGGGATCAACGACAGAGAGCCGCCAAGCAGCAAGCTGATTCTTTAAGGCACGCAAGATACACATAAATTCGAAGATACACGCGCAATAAAACAATTTATATTTAAGGAGAATATTACAAGTTCCAATTAAAACCTAAGAATAATCAATAATTGAATTCACTGAAATATTTCCACCTTCCCTGAGTCAATCGCCAATGCTGCCTTCGCCCAGCTGCAGCTAAAAGTGCACATGCTCTCTGCGCTTGCGAGTGACAGAGAGAGGAGAGTGTGTGTGTAAAAGCAACTGTAAAATGTCATTTTCTGGTAACCACCGTTTGACAGTCGACGCACCGCACCGCAACGCTGCTTCGGCTACTCTCTTCCACTCTCTCAGCCACTCTCACTCTCTTTGGCGCCGACGCGACGTTTGGCCAGCTAGCGGTTGTTTTTGTTGTTTCTGTTGTTTTGTTTTAACTTTTGTTTTCATTATCATTGAAATGCGGCGCATATTTTTCTAGCCGCGAGCCAAATAAAAATCGTAACGAAAGTTCAGACCACAAATTCAATAATGAAAGCGACTTCTTATGGCCTCATCCTCATCGATCCGCTCCAAAGATGAGCGACAAGCCAACGCACCGACGACTGTATTCTGCTTCGATCATTGAGAGCAAATTGCAGTTGAGAAATTGTCACATGTGTACATACATACATATGTACATATGTATATCCCCTGCGTACCCAATCCCTTTAATCCCGCATTCTCACTTATATAATATTTGGATTGTTTGTGATTTACTTTTGAATGTTTTTTTCAGTTTTTGTTTTGTGTGAAATTAATAAACATTTAATTGTGATGCTAATAGGGGGCAACACTGAGAAAGTTGCGCTGCTGCATTATTATCATGAATTATCATTATCGCGTCATCATCATCATCGTCAGGAAAGCTCTCTATACATATGTATAGTAAAAACAAGCAAATAAACAAAACAAAAACAAAAACAAAACAAACAAATAATTATAGCACAAAATATACTTCAAATGCATCTCATTTTTATTTTCTCTATGGAAACATATCTGATTGAATTGTAATTGTAATTTATTCGCGTTTCATTTTTTGCTGTGAAAATTGTAAAACATGCCCCGAAAACTAATCAATAATTTGAGATCTTCCTGGGAAGTTTACCCATCAATTAAATATGAAACTCTCACGCTTTTCAGGCAAAGTATGGAAACTTACCATAGCATCGCAGAGGGGAGGGCTTACCATGGGGGGGAGGCATGACTTTGACACTGGGGAATGCGGTTGACGTTCATGCAAAAATCGAACCCATTTAAATGAGACAAAGCACGAAAATAAGACAAGAAAAAAAGAAATGTGGTAGCAGTGAAAATAAATGTAATAAAACGAGAGTTTATGTATGCTATTCATGGTCATGGGGGGTACGAGTATTACGTATACGTATCCACAAAAGCAAAGGGCTCAAAGGGCTACCTATGTACATATGTACATATCAGAATGACATTCCGGCATTCAATTGCAAAGCCTATTAGCCCTCTAATTGACTTAAGAGAGCGGCAGGTACTACGTACAAGTCTACGATAAGTAGAACCCGAGCGCATAATCCACTCTTTGAAGACAGCTAACGTGGAATAGCAGTGACATTAAGTACAGATCCTTTTGCCTGCTCATTTTGATCGATCCCAACAGAGTGGCAACAGAGATCAAAGCTGATTGCCCTCCACCTATTAAGCCACTGCTCCTCGTATAATTCTTCGCACACCTTTTTGTTGAAAGCAGCTAAAAGGAGAGCGAACGCTCAGCTGGGCGGTGGGTGGTGCGTGCCAACGCTGACGTCAGCGCGCTGCTTCTCTGCTGCTTTTGGCCAGCAACAGCTACAGCAGAGCAGTCGCAGCAGCAGTCTGTTTGTGTGTCTCGTCATCGTTGTTGCCGCGTCATCAGAGTCAGTCGGTTGGATTGATATTGTCAAGAGTAAGTGCTTCGGCCGCAGCGCCGACGCTCAACGCTCGACGCCTTCGTCTGCTGCTGCTGCCTGCTGCCTGCTGCTGCTGCTGTTGCTGCTGCTATCGGTAATGCTTGGCCCACCCGGCCTGGGACAACGGCGCCAAAACAAACCAAAATCAGTTTGAATTCTGCCTTCAAGCGCTTTAGAACAAAGCCCAAGCTGGCCCAATCCGCATAGAGTCCACACACAGATTAGCCTCAGAATCTCCACATTCGCTGTGCAATTAATCAAAGAACACAGCCGCTCGTTATATCTGAAATAGTTCATTTTGTTGTTTGCTTTTTTTTTGAGTGTAAATTTTATTGTTTTTCTTTTGTGATACGCGAAAACGTACCCGGGATACCCACAACTCAACCCAAATCAATACCAAGCAGCGGCGATAACATTTTCAGAGGCAAACAAACCAAAGAATTGTAATCAAGACTCGCGGTCGCTGCTCCACTTGCTCCAATCAGTGCAATGTCCTCCGGAAAGATTCTACCACGTCGCCAGGCGGTGCCCGTGCTCTACACACGCGGCACCCACTATGAGGTTGGCTTCGATATGGTAAGTTTCGTGACCTTTTGCGAGGGGCAAGTCCCTACCCACCACAAGTCCCTACTCCACGTTGGTCACGCCAACAGAATTTTAAATGGCAATTCCTTGTGGCTTTTATTGGCTTTTAATGAGTTCTAATCTAGTTTATTGTGTCGCAAAGAAGACTTCATTTTGGTTATTATTGTACGATAAGTATGAGTATTAGTGGCATAAGTAGAGCATATTGCACTTTGATTAATGGCTTAATGGCCGCACTCCAGCCATCCGTATACCCAGTCAAGATTGCTCTGACCTGCATGCAATAGTTGAGCAAGAGCCCATGTCTAAGATAAGATTTCTCCCATGTGCCATTTGTGCCTCTATCATTTGAGTGCTCAGCTAGGTGCAACATTTTATTGATATTTTCGCACCAGAAATTCCCCCATTTCATTTCTAAGCTACAGCCAGCGGAAAGTAAACAAAATAATATCCTGTTCGTGCTTTATATTTCATTTATAAAGTTTGAATCAAAAATTCAACCAGGATAAAGAGTTCGCAATATTTTTTTGGCTCAAGGACAGAGCAAAACCGCAACAGTCAACGAGTGCTAATAAAACTTTATCTGTCTGTTCTGTGGTTGGGTTATCTTTACTGCAGCTACTCGTACATGTATATGTATTTACATATTCCAGACAGCACAGACTAGAACAAAAACGACCTACATTCATGTCTCCGGGAGACATGCCTCAGTCACAGACATTTTCGCTTGCTTAATGCTAATGCAGATTCGTGATTTGCATTGTCGTGTGGCTCTCCTGGCCAGCAACCTTGCTGACTGTAAGCTGCGATCCCATTTGCATGGCATGGAGTTATCTGCGAAGTGGTCCGCATTCGTGTCCGTCTCTGTTGCCCACCCAAAAGGCAGAGACAATCTCCCCCAAGCTCCCCTCCCCCCATGCTCCAACCCCCCAACACCGACACCCATTCATTATTCATGTTCTTTCTTTTTTCATTTGTTTGTTTGTTTTCTTTACACTGCCGATCGATCGGTCGTGATCGATTATATTTTGCCTTTTTTCCCCTCTATTAAACACACAAAAACGGACTTGCAAATAAATCTCCATGGGGGGGGCGTGCCTTTATTTTGTTTTGTTACGAAATTAGAAAGCATTTAATCATTTAATTATAATGGAAATATACATATTTTTGTATGTACATTTAATTGCTTTACAGGGCCGCACGTTTGGCTCGATGATTAAGAACTTTTTGCTCTTATCGAAGACACTGATCGAGACCTACTTGCCCCTCTATCAGACCCCAAAAGGCAGTAAGTACACTCATTCGTATGCCAAATACCAAATATGTGATCGAGTGGCTGATCGAATGGTGATTTGATTCATTTCAGAGCAAATCTATAACGAGACCCTGGAGTCGGTGAAGGATAGTTTCCCCCAGTATATACGAGAGCTGGAGGGCGTTGCCGATGGTGCGGAGGTGGAATTCCATAAGGTAAGACAGAAATAACCCCAATCCAATTAGTCAGGGTTGTGTGTGTGGGTAGGGGCAGGGGGCAGGGGGTAACTAATTAGCACTCAAACTGTAAAATTGTAAACGACCAGCGACCAGCGACCAACGACCAATGACCAGCATTGGCATTATCTATCAAAGTAGCTAGTAGCTGCACAATTAAATGCTCATTAAAACGAATACAATTGTCGGGTGGTGTCTTGGCTTTTGGCTTAAATATTGTAATTTAACGCTAATAATCCGCACTGCAAGGCTGCCCAAGTGTGGGAGAGGTTCTAACGGTAAAGCTAAGGCCCCCACCAAGAACCTAAACTCCAAGTCAAAGTCGCCGCTGCGCTGTTGGTCGTGCAATCGAATAATCTCTGTGGGACATTGCGTGTCTGCTAAGGGGGGAGGGGTATCCAATGACAACAACACCCGAGTGCAGTCTCTGCCGCTCTGTACAGTGTTAATTGGCTAAAAGGGCATCCGCTGACACACCTGCCATACCTTTATATTGTTAGCAACTCGAACAATGCAATTAGCCGATGTTTAGTTTAGTTTAAGCCTCTAATTGTATTGTAATCAATGCGGATTCACCCGCCACGTGCAGTTCAACAATGGCAAATGGCTTCTGCTTCATTTAATTGCTTGGCTTGGGGAATCTTTTACACTTAGCTGGCGTTCACTGTGCACAAACAGCACCGTTCGCCGCGTTCATAGTGCCGCGTGCCGCATGCCGCATGCAGAGTGTCATAGACATTGAACTAGTTCCGATTTGTGGCCTCCATCTGCTGCTGCGTTTGCGATTGATAGACAGGCTATCTTCATACCCTGCCGCGAGTGGGTTATGCACTCTAAAACTTCCACGAAATGCAAACTATATTTACACTATGTATATCTACGCAGCCTGCCATATGTACAAAAAAATAAACAAACAATAACAACTAACTTGTTTCTTAATTTATGCACTTATAAAACTGATAATTATTAATTTATAGTCTAGAGATTTACGCGCAACTAGAACTATTTTTAATCAGGTTTCTGGTGAAGTAATTGGGTCGAAATTACGACTATTTCAATCCATGATGAAATTACATACATACAAAAGCTGCTGGATTCTCTCTCTTGTGGTTGTTATTATCGAGAAGGTTGCTGTTGTATTCACAGTTGTAGGTGAAAGATAAGCCCCGACAAGAGAATGCGCGTTGATGCGTTGAGAGCCATGATGTGCTTTGAGCTTTGAGCTTTCTGCTCACTGGCTGATCACAGCTGCATGCAAAATGCAGCCACCCGCACACACATATGTACATGCATACATACAATATGTACATGAAAGCTCCATGTGCAGCCAAAGCATCGTATTAAAGCAGCTTAATGGGAGTACATACGAGAGTGTATTTTTATTACATTTTTGTTGTCCTCATTATTTTTGCTTTTGTTTAGAAATTATCCCTGATAGGGCAAGGTATTTTTATGACTGATACTCGACGTGATTCGGTTCATATTGGTTTATTG
Organism: Drosophila subobscura; assembly: GCF_008121235.1. NCBI lineage: Eukaryota > Metazoa > Arthropoda > Insecta > Diptera > Drosophilidae > Drosophila > Drosophila subobscura. The sequence goes on along the minus strand of NC_048530.1, from coordinate 14,456,677 downwards.
TTCGCAGTTCCCATTAAAATTTTGCAGAATTATAAAAGTGATTGCTTGTCTCCCACATGGAAGTGCGTGGGTAGGGTATGATCAGCTGCGTTATGCTGCAGTCTAAGCTATTTAAACTCTCCTTCTTGGTTAAGCCAATTTGTGGGGCACGGCAGAGCCACACACAAGCGGCAAGCGAAGAGAAGCCTGCAGCAGTCGACACATCAGATTCGAACTTAACCCTTGTTTGGCTTCATTTGGCATGGCCAACATTTGACATTGGAATTGGGTATTGCGGATTGTGGATCGGGGGATTGGGCACAGCACACTCTCATTAGCATGGCAGCTTGGCAGCAAATGCAGAAGTGGCAGTGCAGTGCGCAGCTGTCTTGTGTCTCGATAATGTGTTATAATTTGTTTTATTTTTGTGCAGCATTCGTACAGCTTGTTGGGGGCCAATTAATTGCACGCAAAAATCGCGCTGACCCTGGCCGCAACTGTGAACATCTAAGCATCTATCCATCCAACCAGATGTACAGCAGCTCCATTGCGTTTAGCTGCTGTACAGTTGCAGTGCCGGGGGGATGTGGGGATGGGGCTGTGTTCGGGGCAACTACTGACACCGGGCCACAATTAATAATTCAAATTAGCAGCATTATGAGTGCATACAAATGTACATACATACATACATATGTACATAAGTGTGTATGTGTGGCCAGTCCGTTTCAATTGCAGTTTATTGTTAATTAGCATGGAATTGGATCGATAACAAGCTGCAGGTGTGGGGCTTTAAAACCTGAACCGTCCTTCATTGCCATGCCATCAGATAATTGAAATGAAAACCAGAAAGTAAGGCTAGCCGAAAAATCCTACATAGATTCTAGGTTATTATTTGTGGGACACAAACAGCTGTACCTCTGCCAGCAATAATTATAAATAAATTATAAATAACAATAGAAATTGTGACTTTAAAGTAGTAAACGGACTTCCTTCATTTATTTTGTAGCTGTTTCTGCTGCATTTGGATGACATCTTGCCACAGGCCTTGAAGTTACAGCCGCGCAGCAAGAACCAACCCACGGGCTGCTCCACAATTATTGTCAACCAAAAGAATTGCGTAGGTTACTCCTATCCCACTGCTATCTAGAATAACCCTCTCGAATATGGCATTAATATCGTCTATGTGCGTGTCCGCTATAGCGACTGTTGGGTCACACGGAGGATGCCCTCACGGAGGCACTCAATCATTATTATTTTGTTGTGGCGCACATCATCAGCGACAAGCCGCAGGGCAAATATAATGTCAAGGAGGAGCACTTTATGTCCCTCTGCTATGCGGGCCATCTGCCCGGCTATACCATGAACCAGAATCATCACGGACTGGTCTTCAGCATCAATACAATCAGTGCGGAGCTGTTGCGCAGTGGCAAGACACGTGCGTGCACTCCTACTCCTTCTAAATTATTTCCTAATCATCTTTTTGCTTTTTGCTTTAGCGAGACATTTTTTGACACGTGCTCTGCTGGCCACCAGCAATGTGGACGATGCCTTCAGGGTGCTCAGGGACGCCGGTGTGGGTGCAGCCGATGCCTGCTCCATTAACTTTACCTTCTTGGCGTGAGTATCCATGGATCAGTAGCCATGTTGCAGTCCACAGTCCACAGTCTACAGTCTATTGTTTCTCCTTGCGATTTTGCAGCGATCCGCGGCAGATGTTCTACAATGTGGAGATGGCGCCATCGCCAGAGCGTAAGAATGAGTCGCTCTTGAACATCAAGGAGATACCCTTGGGCGAGCATAACTTCCATGTGAATCAGTGAGTAAGACCAGCACCAGTTGGTACCCATTCTGATGCGATCCCCTTTCAGATTCGATCGCATACACCAGGACCAGGCCAACGCTCTGATGGTCGACTCCAGCGTATCGCGCATGCAGACCTTTGGCACCTACAAGCCGCCAATGAGCGAACAGGATGTCCGTCACATGCTGGGCGACGTCTCCGGCGGCGAGTATTGCGTGTGGCGGGAGAATGGCAGCTGTGATGAGGTGGTCAAGACCATTGCCGTTGGCATTTTCGATCTCAGCGCCAAGACCATGTCCCTCTACTCGGACAACCCCAGTGAGACGGAGCCTCACTGCAGGCTGCCGCTGCTCTTCAAGTAGCCCTCCAATCATTATTAAATGGCGGTTTTTAGTTTTACAATTACAAAACAACTTAAGTTGGTTCTGCTGGGCATTCAAGCCAATGAATAAAAAGCCTTTAAAAGGGCGACTGTAACACTGCGGCAAAAACATTCAACTGTGGCCTTATATATCGGATATATCCTCAGCACATAGCCGCAAAAACAAAAATCATATGAAAGTTCATACATTTTGCATTGCAAGTGCAAGTGCATAAAAGGCATAAAAGGTTTTCAAGGGGAGTCAAATGGCCAACGAGATGGGAACTCATGTTGAACCCCTCTTCGAGTGCATCTTCTAGCCAGACAAAAACCGGAGGATTTTTGTTTTTTTGTGCTGACATTTGTGTCAAAGCTGACTGTGAAAGTGAATCTCAGGAACAATTCCACAGAAACGAACAGCACTGGAGCACACAAAACTAACAGGAGCTAGGACATCAGTAGGCTCCGACTCCAAATATTGTCGACTTGTAGGCAAATGCCAAGCCTTAGTTCAGTTTATTTCTAGACCCCGAACGGGAAACATAGATTTTTTTTTAATTTTACCGAAATATAAGTTTCCAGAATTTTTTTTGAATTCAATTATTTTTTGCTTAAATATGTCGAACAGTGCCAGCGAGTCTAGTGGAGTGAGAGTGGGATGTGGGTTTCGTGTGCCCAATATAAGAAGATGGTTTGGCGCCGATCGCCGAGGAAGGCGTGTGCTGAGTTTGGCGTCGCAACGGTGGCGTGAGGTGAGTTCTCTTTGCGTCTTGGTTTACCGGTCAACTAGTGCAGCCGCCTGTCTCTTTTGCTGTCTACAGCCGGAGCTAGATACAATGGCAGGAGCTGGTTGCTCGAAGACACCCAGGAAGCGCGCCGCCTCTAAGCGCAAGCGTAAAGGCACACGTAGCAAGGCCAAGCCCAAGCGGGCCAAGTCGTCTTGCGCCAAACGCAGGCGACGCAAGTCTGCTGCCGCCAAGAAGTGCGTGCCTATGCCCAAGGCCAAGGCTAAGGCCAAGCGCTCTGCCAAAAAGCCTCAGCCGAAAAGAAAAGCTGCGAAGCGCAAGAACTGTTAATGTCCCGCGACCCGATGATGACCCGATGACTCGATGATGACCCAACGCTAGTGGCTGGACAATTCATTCTTTTCAAACAAAATTCGAAACTGTCAGAGCTGGCTTAAAACGCAACGTTTTGCTCTCGTCTTAATTTGTTAACAAAATTCTCGTTTGCTGGAACAATAATAAAACTTATGGGCTTTGCAATGGTAGCACTATTTGCAGATCCTTTGAATTTCTAGCGTAACTTTTTATAGAGAGCATTCCATAAATATGTTGTTAGTATGTAGAAAACTTGTACTTAGCGTGTAGTTACCAGATTTTTGTCGAGCTTGAAACCTTGTTTTATAAATAATTCAATAAAGGAAGTCCTTTCTGTAGAAAATGTATTCATTGAAGGGATAAAATTGTAGTTTTAGGGCCTTTGAGAATGTAAAATTAAAAAAAAATATTTGCATCGGTACATTTACGGTTTATTTAGAAAATGAAACAGTATATTTATGAGGGTCAAACGGTATATTTGATCAATAAAACCGCGGCCACACTGTACTCAAGTCCAAAGCCAAAAAAAACATTAATTGTTTGTGTTTTTATTCGCCTAAGCCAAACTGGTGTTAATTAAAGTGAAACAACAATTCAAGTCGAACGTGGAAAAGCCATCAAATCTCCAATTGCTAGCTAAAGTATGTTGTGTGAAATCTTCTCGTTTCCTCCATTACCTCCTGTTTCTGTTTTCTAGACCGAGCAACATGTTGCCAGACAAACCAAATTATGAGGCGAGAAAATGGACGTAATCATTTAAACAAAAGGCGTGCGTGTGGAAATCGCAATCCCAGGCGTCCATATCCAAGCAATACGCTAAACGGTGGCTACCCGCTAGTCTGCCGCCCTCCCCACGCAAGCAGGCACTCGCGCTGCCGCAGGCGCACACATAGGACAAGCAGACGACAGACAGCAGCCCCCACCCGAAACGTAAGTCCTGCAGCAACAGCAGCCAGCCGCTGAGGAAGTCCGCGCATTCCACACACCCTTGGGGATGCGCACCTATGGCCAATTCACAGGCTCTTTCCACTCCGTTCGTACATCATGGCACACAAACTACTTAAATTATTAATGCTCACACACACACATGCACACGCACAGCAGTGAGGGAGCGCGAGAGTCCACCCCCCATTTCAGCTTTGGCGACACATTGAAACGCCTCCCACTGCTGCAATGTGAGAGCCCCCGCACAAATTAGGTTTTGTTTCACTTTTGACTTTGATGTGTTTGTGTGTGTTTGCTGCGGCTGCTTCTGCTTCTGCTGGCTGCATCAACGACAGGGGGGAGCATTACATTATGGTTGTGGCATGCATGTACATACAACGCTTATAGAATCCCAGTCACCAACTGAACCGCACTACCCGTATCGGGCACTTCGTCGTATGACATGACCCACCATTGTTTATCTAAAACGCCTTCTAAGACTTTCGCCCAGTTAACGATAAGATAAAAACAATTTCCCATTTCCCATACAACAAAGCAAAAGTCGTGAGCAGAACCACTCAAGGACAGCTATCCTGGTCGTCCCGAACAACGCTTCCATACTGCCGCTGGCAATCCTGGCCTTGAGCTCTCCAGCCGAGTGGTTGGATCATTAAATCATAGGCGGCTTAGCTCCATAAACCCTTGGGTAGAAAGTAAGCAGATCATGATCGATCCATGGGCCATGGCCTGGCTGGCACACCACACCCCCATGGCTCATTCACGAGTAACAAATAGTGGCCGTAATTGATGCGCAAATATTTGTGACTCCATCTCCAGGCATGACAATGGAAAGCGACGGGTCGTTATCATCTGTCTGGGTACGGCCTGGCAGGGCATGCCAGGCCAGAGAATCTATCTGGCCTTGATCAAGGCCTAATCTGTAGCTGTAACTGTAGCTGAAGCGGAGATTGGCAAGCGTTTGGCATTGTTCATGTAACCACAAAATCCATAAGTGCTACATATACACACATGCATATACACATATGCATACACTCGCAGAGAGACTTCATTTCTCGCTCCCACTTCCATTGATTAGCTAGATCTCTCTCTCTCTCTCTCGCAATCAATTAGAGATGTGCGCGTGACTGAACGATCATTAGAGCAGAACAGAGAGATGCTTATGGCTCCATCAAATATAACGCTCTAAGAGTGGCATAACAGCAACTGTGATTTTAACTGTTAATCATTCCATTCCATTCCATTTTCTTAAAACCGAAACAAATGGCATGAGAAATGCCAGACGACCGTTCCACACGTTGCAATGAACAATGAATAATGCAAAGCCATTTAAATCACGGAAATGCGCATTACGTACGGGCAAGTGACGGGCCGGACACCGAACGACAGAGCGTGGGGTAGCCGGTAATGGGTATTGGGAATGTGGGCGGAACGGAACAAAATTTGATGATAAATTGTTGCAAATCGAATCAAAATTACATTTAAGCTGCAAGTTCAGTACAAAATCATTGTATTTCCGACGAAATTGGTTGATTTGGATTTGAATTGGAAATTGAATTTCCATTAAAAGTGTTTCCAAAGCAGTGGGGAGACCTTCAAGCGAATGTGCCTAAGGAGAATGCTTAATTTATTTCGTTGTATTTTGTCTAATTTCAATGCTCATTAATGCCAATCCATCTTGCAGAAGCTCTTCATCCATTATGGAGCCCACTGCAGCGGGGAATCTGCTGGAGATCATGGACCTGGCGCGCACCCTACGCCAGGAGCAGCTCTTCATCCAGCAAGAGCAGACGACCTTTGGCCAGCTGACGGGCGCTCTAGAGACCAATGCCGGCACCATAACAAAGGTAAATATTAGCCCTCAAAAATTACACAAATATTTGTATTTCTCATGTTCTCTTTTTGGTTGCAGTTGGCCTTTGTGTGTGCCCAGCAGAGGCAGATACTGAACGAGCTGCTGCTGGCCCGGAACGACCATGATCCTCTGCTGAGCTGCAGACGAGCGAGCGCCTATGACAGTGCACAGTTTATGGACGCCAAGCAGGTGCTGCCCTATGAGCACGCCCTCGCCTACGAGGATCTCTTCAATTATCTCTATAATACGCCATACTTGTTGGCTCTGTCGCTGGCCACCGCGGATCGGCTGTCGCTGCTGTCGAGCGGCCAATTGGGGCAGATAATCAATACGATAGCGACGGGCCTGTACGGGAATGCCATCAACACGAAGGATGTGGAACTGCTGCTGAAGCTGCTGCGTGAACTGATTGAGATTCAGCTGCTGGGCAGCGAGCAGCCCCGCCGTCTGCTCCGCACCAACAGCAGCTCCTTTGCCCGCCTCTATCAGCGGCTGGTGGAGAGTCTCTTTTCGGCCAGAATATTTCTCACTGCCGCCCTGCATGCGCCCCTGATGGGAGTCCTCAGCGAGCACGACATCTGGCTGGACCTCGATCCACACAAGCTGATGCAGAGCTTTAGCCAGAAGGAGCGCGAAAGGCGCTTCGGACCGGCGAGCCAAGAGGGCACAGCGACAGGGGACGGGCACAGCGAGGAGTATCAGCGGAATGTGGCACGCTTCCATGCAGAGACGCTCGGCAAGCTGCACACCCACGCCCAGGTGTTTGTGAAGAGTCTACAGCAGAGCTGGGCTCTGTTTCCCAGCTCCCTGCGCTGGCTGCTGCAAACGCTCAGCCAGCAGCTGCGTCAAACGCATCGCCACGAGGAGCAGGAGATCCGGCAGCTGCTCACGGATCTCGTATTCACGCACTTCATCTCCCCGGCCATCGTCAGCGCCGATCTGGTGGGCATCATCGATGTGAATGTCAGCGAGCGGATGCGTCACAATCTCAATCAGATTGTCCAGCTGCTGCAGCGGCTGGCGCTCAACGACGAGGGCAGCGAGCTGGTCCAGCTCATGGAGCTTCTCATGCTCGGCGAAACGGGTGAGGATGTGGTGGCCATACTGCCACAGCAAACGGACTTTGAGCGCTCCCAGCTGGCCATCAATCAGCGAGAACTCGCGCAGTTTGTCGAGTTCTTTCGACTGTTGACGTCGCGCGATGAATACGATGTCTCGGCGGAGGAGAGGCTGCGCTTGCAGCGCATCTTGGACAGGATACCCAAGCAGCAGCAGCAGCCGACCCAGTCGGAAGTGTCTGACAGTCCGGAGAAGCAGCAGAACGCCAGCAGCAGCAGCAGCAACAAGAAGAGCAGCAACAACAAAAGTCTAATGCGCTTGGGCAAGGCCAAAAAGAAGCTGGCCAACAGCATGAGCTTCAGCAATAGCAACAGCAACAGCAACAAAAGTGTGCCGCCCGTCGAGCCGGTGCCACTGGCCAATGGCCAGGCGAATGGCTCCAATGTCTCCGCTGCCTCGAATGGAGATGTCGAGCAGTGCTCCAGCCACAGCGGCAGCAATACGAGTCTTAGTTCCTGCGGTGCTCCAGTGGCTGCCATCGCTGCTGCCGTTGCACCTGCACCTGCACCTGCCCTTGCCCCTGCCCCTGCCCTTGCTGGTACAAACGATCAGCAGTGTGGCCACCCGGATGAGCCTGTGCTCATGTTCAGCATCTATAATGCCTCAGCGAAGAGCAAGCTGAAGCCGCTCACCGAGGAGGAGGTGCTCAAGATGAATTGCATTGGGCAGGATGGCAGCAATCTGCTGCCCGCTGTGGCATGCGGCACCGCTGGCGTGGTGGCACCCTCCTCGAACAACGACGATGTGAGCAGCCTGGAGGCAATGCGACGGCCGCAGGATGATGCCTCCATTGGCAATTCGGATAACCTGGAGGCGATCAGTGAGGCGGCGCATTCGGTGGCCAGTTCGCTGGATCTCGAGGAGCAGCAGGAGCGCGATGTACACGAGAACGAGGACAATCTCTCGGACATGGTGTCGGCGAATGTCTCCGGCCGGGGCACACCGAACATCAGTGGCCGGGACACGCCCTCGTCCCAAGTGACGGACGGCGATGGCGGTGGCGGTGACATGGCCCACCATCATGGCCATCATGTGCGTGCCGCCAATCCGCAAATGCAGAAGATGCTCCTCTCCAAGGCACGCTCCGACATCGAGGATAAGTTCTGCAAGTTTGAGCTGAAGAAGTTCGAGGGCGACGAGAATGTGAGCATCATTTCGGACACCTGGTCGACGGATGTGCTGGCCAGCGACTCGGAGAACACGCTCGATGCCACGGGCAGCGAACGGGGTGGCGAACGCGGAGACCGAGATCGCGATCGTAACTTCTCCACGCCGCTCATCCCCTCCGCTGTCGTCCTGCCGGGTGACAATAATTTCGTGGTGGAGGCTCTGGCCCGTGCGGGCGCTGGCGTCATCTCGGGACCCCACATGGATGCCTCCGATCAGCGCTCGGAGAGCAACTGGAGCACCGATGTGCTGGCCAGCGACTCGGAGAAGTTGGCCGAAATCGACACGGACGACAATGCCAGCATCACGGCCAAATCGGACATTGCCGTCAATCTGCAGGGGGAACGGGGCGTCGGCGTGCCAGAGGCCCCTGGCGGTGGCTTAGGCGTCGATGACGATGAGGATGAGGACGAGCAGACGCCGGGCAGCAGTGGCGATGGGGAGCCAGATCCGGATAGGGAACGGCTGCGCAATGGCAGCGAACGCAGCCAGGAGGATTCGGCGTTCTTTGATGCTGTGAATTCGTACGAGGATGCCCATCATTTGTATCACGGCGCCTCCTCGCTGGCCCGCAGCTCGGTGCGGACCAGCTACCATGTGCTGGGCGGGGAGAGCAGCTTCCAGCAGCAGTACAAGTGCAGCGGTGCCGAGGGCATTGGCCGGAAGACGACACCGCTGATGGGCACCTCGTGCATGCGTCGCCAGACCTCCGCGGAGAGCAGCATCAGCAATCAGAGTCTCAATCTGGAAGAGCCGCCACCGCCGCCACGGGCATTGGCCAAGCATCATCATCATCGCGAGCGAGAGAGGGAACGAGAGCGCGAGCGGGAGCGGGATCATCGTGAGCATCATCACAAGACGTCGGGCTTGAAGAAGAAAAAACAGCAGCAGGAGCAGCAGCATCGAGATCTCATCGATTTCAGTGACTGCAGCGAGGACAAGGATGAGGAGGAGCAACCGCCAGGTCTCGTCCAACAGCTGCTGGACATGTTCAACCAGGAGGAACAGCAGCAGCAACAGCAGCAGCAGCAGTCGGGCTCATCCGTCGAGCATCGTCGCATCTCCATGGAGCAGCGTTCGCAGTGCATCGATGGGCGACGCAATGGCATACTGGCGGGCAGCATGCGACGCCATCAGAGCCTCAACTATGAGAACCATGAGATCATGCTCAATTCGATGCTGCCCAAAACGGACGATGACAAGCAGGAGCTGCTCCTGTGTGCCCAGACCCAGCAGCAGCTGCAACTGGAGGAGCGAGCGTCAGCGGCTGCCGCCGAGAGCAGCAGCAGAGCCGGAACGGGAGTGGGAGTGGGAGTGGTAGCAGCAGCCAGAGGCACATCCAAGCCACCGAGCAAGGCCACAGGCGCCATACCAAAGAGCATTAGCTTCGATGCCAGTGCGGATAAGGAGCAGCAGCCCTACCATCGGGATAGAGACAGGGAAAGGGAGCGGGACAGAGAACGAGACAGGGAACGAGACAGAGAGCGGGATAGGGACAGAGATCGAGATAGGGACCGCGACCGCGACCGCGACCGGGACCGGGACCGGGACAGAGATCGGGAACATCACAGTGCTGGCATTTTCAATAAGCTGAAGCAGGGCTTCTTCAAGCATCGCCGTGGCGCCTCGAGCAGCTCTAAGAGCAATGCCATTGCGGCCACCCCATCGAATCCCAATCCCACAGCAGAGCCGGGAGGATCGCGCAGTGTTAGCTTTGACCCCAGTGCCGCTGCCTGCGTTAGCTTTGGCACCCACTACTGTGATAGCAGCGAGGACATTCTGGCCAAGTACAGGCGCAAAGTGAGCAGCTCCAGCGAGGCAACCAATTCCGATTCAACGGGCAATGGGGCAGCCGCAGCTGCAGCAGCCACAGCTGCCGCGCACCTGTCTAAGCATGTGAATGGAGGGTAAGTGCACTGCGTCACTGCAATTTCCAATGAAATGTCATAGTTTTTCCATTGGCAGACAACTGCCAGGCGTGGCATTTGGCAGCGTGAAGCAGAAACTGCGCACGGTGCTGTCCAAGACGGATCTGCATAGCGGGGACTTTCGACAGACGACGCCGCTGCGACCGCTGGACGCCACCACGCCGCTGCAGATCTACTTGCAGATTCAGCTGGCGCAGTGCGTTAGCCTGCAGCGATTGCCGCAGATCTCGCACGTGGCCGAGGCGCTGCGCTGCCTCGAGCAGCTGGAGCGGCCGCAGCATGGCCAGCTGCTGGTGGAGCTGCAGCACGACCTGCAGCGCAGGCAGAGCTATCTGCAGTACCTGATGCGGCATCGCCAGCAGCTGCTGCTGCGCTCCGAGCAGCTCGAGCAGCTGGAGGTGCGACTGAGGAGTGAGGCGCGCAGCTGTCAGCGCTGCCTCATGCAATCGCTTGTGCGGCTCTATCTGGCCTGGGCCCGCCAGCAGGACAAGCTGGAGCAGTTCCAGACCGAATTTGGCCAGCTGAGGGCCAGCGACGAGCGGGCGGAGCTGGTCGATGAGTTTGTCGATGAGCTGCTGCAGCAGCTGATAACGGACGCCGATCTGCTGGACGACTGGCAGGTGGATGCCGCGAGGGAGGCCATTGAGCGCATGCTCTTGGATGTCATGTACCAGCAGGTGATGTTCCCCAACGAGGATGCCGATGTCTCGCGCGACACAGTCCTCTCGGCGCACATTGGCAAGCTGCAGCGGTTCGTGCATCCCGCCCATCCGGCCCTGTGCATTGCCCAGGAGTATCTGGGCGAGGCGCCCTGGACATTTGCCCAGCAGCAGCTCTGTCACATGGCCGCCTACAAGACGCCGCGCGAGAAGCTGCAGTGCATCATCAAGTGAGCAGATCCTTTCCTTTCATGAAACTATTTAATAATCGCTCCATTTTGCTATGACCATCAGCTGCATCTCCAGCATTATGAGCCTGCTGCGCATGTCCTGCGGTCGTGTGCCCGCTGCCGATGATCTGCTACCCGTGCTCATCTATGTGGTCATAATGGTGCGTACACAAAGCCTCCACCAGCAGGATCATAAGTAAATTATAATCATTTAAATTACAGGCAAATCCGCCCTACCTGCTGTCCACTGTGGAGTACATTAGCTGTTTTCTGGGCAGAAAGCTCGATGGCGAGAATGAGTTCTATTGGACGCTGTTCGGTTCGGTGGTGAAGTTCATCAAGACCATGGATTATCTGGACTAGCTCTTGGGCCAGAGCCAGAGCCAGTCTCCTTCTCCTGCTGCTACTTCGACACTTCCCATGAGATATTCTTAGTAAATATTTTGCATGCAGTGAATCCCTTTTGTTACCTTTCCCCCCCTCCAAAACTTTCTGCAGTTGTATAACTATTCTCTATGTTTGTTTATATGTATTAGATTGTATAATAATTTTTTTTTGTGTCAAAAATGCAACTGTTGAAATTGTAGTCTTTAAGTTCCATTGCGGCATACGAGGCATTATCCCACACTACTCCATATGCTCGTACACACACATACACACATACATACATTTATCTACATGTAAGACTCTGCTCGAAAGAGACAGAGAGAGAGCGAGCGAAACGTATCGGAAGATCTATCCAGCTAAATATTAAGTAAAAATCAATCTAAAAGGCCTCGCCTCAACCATGATACTATCACGAATATGATATATGGCATAATGCAGTTGTATATTCATTCTTATGGCATACCAACAATAACTCCAGAGGAGAGGAACTCCCCTTTCCTCTACCATACACAATATTGTACATAAATAAATATATTTATACGAGTATATCCCATATTTGCATACGGTTTAGCCTTTGTCTTAAGAAATGCAACTTCATATTCCTTATTGTGCAACACAAAATAATAAAAAAAAAAATAATAAAAAACGAGAAGGGACGTGTGAGACGCTTCTTACGCGTCACAACTTTTATACCCGCCACTCAGTACTACATCTGCAACTTAGCGGTTATTTGTCAAATTTTACATTTTTTCTTCATCTGTCATCTACATCAACAACACTACTCACGCCAACACGCTCCTTTAGCTCGCCACCCTCCCCTAGAAACACACACTGCAGAGTCAGGGCAGAGTCGCGGCAGAGGCAGCGGCAGAGACGTGTCAGGGGCAGAGGCCAATAAACTGAAGTATCTTTTGGGGGCTGCTTTTGTTCTCAAAAGTATAGCATACTTTCAGGCTGAAAAGTTCCCAATTTCAAAATAGCGTAGGACAGCCATATCCTGCAGTCCTTGTGGTCCTTGATGGACTCAAGCGATACAGGAGACTCGTACCTTCGCCAGGAGGCAAGCCATGTCCTGATCCGACAGGAAACAGCCGAGTTATAGCGTTGAAGGGAATTATATAGAAAAACAATATTCAAATGGCATTATCCTTAATGTCCTAGCACCCGAAGTGATCCGGGACATTTTCCCGATCCCGAGGAGGCGTGACATGTCCTTTTCGACAGGAAACAGCTGAGCTATAGCCTTGTAGAGATTAAAAGAAAAACAACGTGAAAATGGCATTATCCTTAATGTCCTTGCACCCGAACTGGTCGCAAAGGATCCAGGACATTGTGCCGATCACGAGGGGCGTGGCACATCCTGGACGGACTACAAATAAAGGAGAAAACAACAAAACAAATCTCTCCTGTTATTTTTGTCAAATTTTGACAGTCACCTCTTTGCACAGTGGCGCCCACGCGATGAAGACGGTCATTTCTGGAACTAAAATAACGTAGTTCGAGAATTGGCCGATCTGTGTTGGGACGCCACTGTGAACTTTTGAAATTGCTTCACTGAAATGGCCGAAAACTGGAAAATTTTCAGACCAAGTACCAGGCGAACAGAAGTCAGTAGAAGGTAACTGGTTTCCATGTTATTTCACTGTGTCAAAAGCTGGATGCTATTAAACCGCAATTAATTTTAGTTACTTGGCGACTGAAAAATAAATTGCGGTTTCATAGCATCCAGATTTTGGCACAGTGAAAAAACATGGAAACCAGTTACCTTCTGCTGACTTCTGTTCGCCTGGTACTTTGTCTGAAAATTTTCCTGTTTTCGGCCATTTCAGTGGACCAATTTCAAAATTTCACAGTGGCGCCCCAACACAGAGCGGCCAACTCTCGAACTACGATATTTTAGTTCCATAAATGGCCGTAATAATCACGGTGGCGCCACTGTGCGAACGCATTTTTAGTTTAAGAAATGGCCGTCGTGATCGCGGAAGCGCCACTGTGCTAACTACGTGGTTGGTTCACTACAAGAAAGTGTTTGTTGTACAACAATACCAAAACATCTTTTGATGTACAAGTTTTTTTTTTACAACAAATTTTGAGAACAACGACAGAACAGTTTTGATTTCTTCTTTTCTCCTATATTTGTGGGCCGATCAGAATGTGCCACACCTTTTCGTAATCAGGACAACTTCCCCGATCCTTTTCAATTTCTCTCGCTTCAAGGACATCAAGGATTAAGGATTCAATTGCACACATTTCCCATTCCCATAATAAATACAATTGATGTTAGGTATACGTATGTATATGTATACTTCTTTTATTTGATATCTTCGCCTAGAATTGATTCTTAATTGCTTGGTGGAGGCACAAAGTTGTAGACGACAAATATCGGCACAAATACAATATACCCTATTTACTCTTCGAGTACCGGGTATAAAAAATCACACGCTGTTAACGGCCCATTACCGTTCTCCATTAACAGCTCATTAGCAGCTGTTAGAGCGCTCAGTGAACGGAAGATGGAGGAAAGCTAAGGAAACAAAAAGAGAGCATGATTGAAAAACTGAAACAAATCTATTAATATAACACGATTGAGCATGATTGAACATGATTAAACAACTAATAGTCCAAAAAGCTAAAAGATAAACCAAAAGTTCCTGGCACAGTTCTGTTTTTAACATAAAGTTTTACAGGAACTGTAAGTTTATGCAGTGCTGGATAACAGGCTTTACCGATATATATCTAATAAAATTGCAAGGTGTGTGACGTAGAGAGGGAAGACCCAAGGCGGAACAATTCAAAACGGTTGGCAACAACCGAAAAAACAAATGTTCCCAATCTGACTGACTCCCGACTAGAAAAATATTCAACAAAGCAAACCGTTTAGAATTATTTCGACTGGTCGTTCAAGCCTTGAACTCAAACCCAGTCACTATTAAAACAAAATTCGTCTCGGAACAAATAAGAATAGAAACAAAAAATGTCGCTTTCAACGCTTAGAGGTTCAGCAGCCAAGAAGGTAACGGTGCCGGCAGTGGCCAAAAAATCGAGCAAGTACCGTTCGTTCTATTTTCGGTACTTGGAGCTATGCAGAGCTCAGAACATAACAGCTGTGGCGGAAATTAAGAAGAATTCAATTGAGAAGAACTCTCTGGAGTTCGACGCTGACAAGCTGAACGTCAGCGACTGGTTGCTGGTCAACGAGTCGCTCTACAATGATCTCTACCTGAAGAGCCTGGTGCTGCGCATGCGGTGCACCTATCAAAACAGTAAGTAGAGGGGCAACTGCGAGACTAAGACTAAGGGACTCTTCCATGCAGACACAATCGAACCCATCGACACGGAGAAACGTGCTCGAGTCTACACACAGCGCCCCGTGGTATTCACGCGCTTCATTTTCCGTGGCCTCGTGGCGTCTATTGCCAATTGTGTGACGAACAACACGAATCTGACAGTAATCCAGCTGGAGGGTCTGCCCCTCTATGAAGGTTACATTGACTGCATTGCCAAGGTAGGACCATGATTTATCCATAGATTAACCAGCATCCAACCCATAACTGTGCTTCTAGTCGCTGGCTGCCAATGATCGCTTGGAGACCTTGAGCTTCCGCAAGTCCTCCATTGGGGGGACAGAGGCTGCGAACTGGTCTGCGATATGGCCAAGTACCTCAACCGCATTGCATTATTCGATCTATCCGAGTGTCGCATCACCGCAAAGGGAGCCCTTCATGTGGCCAATATGATCCGGGTATTGGTAGAGATCATTTTGCATTGGCTGCATGCTAATCGGAGTACTTGTTGTCCCCCCCCCACAGATGCAAAAGATAGCCCGTTACACGGAGGGCTTGGAGCAGACTCCAGCTGCCACGCTGCTGCTCGCCAACAACCCCAATATTGGGAACGAAGGACTCAAATTGATTGCCGAGGCGCTCAAGGAGGATGCCTGGCTAAAGGGTAAGTGGCAGCAGCTGACACGTGCCATCCCACACTAAGAACAACTCCGGTCCGTGCAGTCGTCGACATGCAGGGCTGTGGCCTGACTGACATTGGAGCCAATTTCATACTCGACTGCCTGAAGGTAAACACTTCCATCACGGAGTTCAATGTGGCCAACAACGAGGGCATCAGCCAGCCACTGCAAAGCAGCCTTCGCGAACAACTTGGCGGCACCACCAAGCTCGAGCAGGAAGAGGAGCCGGAGTATGTTGTCTGCGCATTTGACGGTCTGCAGAGCCTGACCAAGGGCAAGAAGTACACTATGGCCGAGCTGTGCGCGATTGAGAAGAGCCTTGAGGAGCAGCTCGCCGTCGAACGGCAGCTACGCAAGAAGGCCGAGGAGATGACAGCAATGCTCAGCGCTCAAATTCTGGCAAAAAACAAAAGCCCCGTGGACTCTGTGAAGGAAGAGCCGGCACGCAACTCAAGCCGCGTGGATGACAAGCAACAGTACTTAAGCCAAATCGAAGAGGAGTCCATCGAGGCCAAGCCCGCCTCCATTCCACACATGTCCAACGAATGTTTGGAAATCAACGAAGAAGTCCAGCAGGAGTAGGTTCAGCTGTAGCCCCCTCTGTGCATTCCCTGACTTTATATTGTATTTCACAGATCACCGAAATATCTACAGACGCTGTTTACCGGACACATCAAGAGCTCTGCCGCCACCCCGACAGCGACTCCGTGCAGCGAGCTGGAGCCAATGATGGTCAGCCACTTCGAGGAACAGCAGAAGGCCCTACAGGAAGACAACAAGTCGGAATATGAATTCGCCAACGAGCGCCACGTAAGTCTCAACTACCATTTACATCAATTTTCCCCTTCATTCACCTTTGTGCCAATTCAAATCGCAGGTGCCATTCGATCAGTTCAACGGCGACGCTCTCGTAGCCAAGGACAATCGCAAGCAGCTGCGTGTTGCCAACGAAGGAGCTGGAGACGGCGTGTCCAACATGATTGAGCGCTTTGAGCAGATAATTGGGGAAGGTGTCACCACGCAGAGCCGTCGCAATCCAGTGTGTGGCCCCAACGATGGCGCTGGAGACGCCAAGCAGTGCAAACAGGTGCAGCAGCGTGGCCAAGGCCAGGCGTCACGCCGCGGAAATATTGATTAATGTTCAAAAATAATTTAAAATGTTCATTGTTTATTTTATATGCAAAGGCAATTAAAATGCCACAAAACGGAACTTCCCACCGCGTCTTTTGTTCCTTTGTCCAGCATGCGCTCACCCGAAAGTGCCGATTGGTGCTAAATTAAATTCATAAATGAGACCCCTAGAATCATTGATTAATAATACAAAAAACAACACACTTGCTCGCACACACATTTGCAAACATTTACAGTTGATTTGTTTATATTTTTTGTGGTTTTTCTCGGTTTAATATTACAATTTGACTTTCGTTTTGTAAGTTATGCAAAAAAAACAGAAACGAAAAAAATATCAACAATGACTAAAGTAAAAATACAACTAAAAACAAAGTTGCACATAATACTTTTGAGTGTGGGTGGCAGAGAGTATTGCACAATTATTGTTGTTGGATTTGGTTTAGGTTTTGCTTTGACTTGGGCGAAACGAGGAGGGGATTGAGGATCATCATTATAATAATACAAGGCATCAATAAATTAAGTATAAATAAATAACAAATAAACAATTTATAATTATGTATATAAGATGTAATTAATACGAGTACTCGCGATTCTCCGTGTCTTTCTGTCTGGCCTGTGTGTCGCGCCGTTTGTCATTGCTTGAGTACAAAGTGGCCGCCGCTTCGCCACAATTATTTAACGTTTTAACGACAAACGAGCATCAAGCGTGGAAAATACGTATAATATAATAGTTATATATCTTCAATATAAATAGGTTCCGCCACTTGCCCAAGTTGGGGCGGTTGTGGGTGTGTGGCGGTTTGCTGACTAAACATTTACACGGGACTCCAGCGAAAGCTTCTTTGAAATTGAATTGAATTGCATTTGTAAGTTTCGATTGTTTCGTTTGGATGGGTTTCCTAAGCCATCAGCAGCTCCTCGTGCAGGCCGTCCGTGTCCAGGGATTTGTTTGATTTGAACATGAAGTTGTTGTCGCTTGAGCCCTGAGACTTGGAGCTGGATGTCATGTTGTACAGCTCATCGAGATCCTGGCTGCGTCGATAGCTGCTTGCAATAACCAAATGATAATACGGAATAATAATAGTATTTGTGAGAGAGTTTTGCTTACGTGCTGAGTGGCCTGCTGTAGGTGGACATGGCCGGACTGGCCGGATTGTTGTTGCTGTTGTTGCTGTTGCTGTTGTTGCTGTCATTGTCGCCGTTCATGTCATTGTTGTAGAGATCGCAATTGTCCAAGTACTCGGAGCGCAGATACGTGTCCAGGTCGTTGTCGCACTCATCCTCCTGATCGGCATAGTCCTGCTCGTTATCCTGATCCTGTTGCGACTCCACCATGCACAACCATTGCGAATTATGATTGCGGAACTTCTCCAGCTGCAAAGGGAAAGGAGATGAGACCCAGCTATTGGGGTGCTGCCTTGAACTGAACCCACCTTAATCCGCTTGGCCCACTCGGTGTCGCTGATGGCAATGATGTCCAAGCAATAATCGCACACCTTGCGTATCTCCTCGTTCTTGTCGTGCATGAGATCAATGAGGTAAGCGGGCGATTCGGTCTCCTTGATCATATACTCGCGCGTGCTTTCGTGCCTGAGGATCTGCTGGAACACGTAGATAATCTGTAGAACAATCTCATCGTCCTCCTGCTTGGCCTTCAGCAGCTCGATCAATGAGATGACCACCTTGGCCCGACAGAAGAGCAGAGCGCACAGCTCGTCGCAGGCACAGGTGCCCAGATACACGATCGTGTCGAGCACCAAATCATCGAGACGCGAGCAGGGCACCAGCAGCTGCCTGATCCACGGTATTAGCTGGAAGTTCTGCAGTATTTGCGAGTAGTCCAGATCGGTAAGCGAGAGATTGCCCAATATGCCAAGGCACTCGACAATGAACGCCTCATCGTCGCAGATGGTCAGAATGCGTGCCAGATCGCCCACATAGTCAATGAACTGCAGCTGCAGCGACTCGTGCTGCGACAGATTGCGCAGCAGTTTCATTAGCAAAGCATCCTGATACTTGAACGCACGATCCATGAGGCTGTGCAGACGCTGGCCATCGACCATGATCTGGGCGTTGCGTCGATTCAGCGACAGATTAATACAGAGGGCAATCAGATCGAGATCGACCTTTACATTCAGATTGAGTATCATCGCATCGGTGGCCATTTGAACGCATTCCGTCTGCGTGAACATGCCCTTCACCTTGTCGTCGAGGCTCATGTGGTAGAGTATCTTGACGGCAATGCCATGATGTTTCTCATCGTTGATGAACATCACCAGCATCGGCAGATAGCCGGCGGCAATCATTTTGCGCCTCAGGCCCCCATCGAAGGAGAGATTGAAGACCAGCTTGAGGGTGACCTGCACCAGGTCCGTGTGCGTGCTCTGGAACAGCCGCGGCAGCTTGGCCACAATATTCAGCGAGCACATCTCGTCCTTGTTGTCGCCCACAATCGACAGCTTCTTGAGGAACGTGCTGACAAGCATCAGCAGATCAATATTTTGACGATCCAGCGCCTTGACCAGCATCTTCACTATGTGCTTGCGTCGCATCTTCTCCTCCAGCTTGACATTCTCGGCCATGTTCAGCAGCAGATAGAAGGCCACACGCAGCAGCTGCTCCTGCTTCTTGGCAAAGATCTTCAGCTGTTTGTTGAGGCGATCGATCTCCTCCTTTTTCACCTTTGGATCATTACGATCCAGCGACTCGTTGCTCTGAGCCTTCAATTCGGCTGGCACAGAGCTGGGTGGGTCTACTGCGCCGCCACTGCCAACGCCTGCACACAGAGCCTCGTGATAGCTGCTGTTGAGGATTTGACTTTTGATCAGCGACGAGGACATGGAGCCATGAAAGCTGCTCCAGTTGCCCGATTTGGGACGCTGCTTCAGTTCGGGAATGCGTCGACGTGGTGGCTCCATCTGCAAACACACAAGAGATTAGGAGAAGGGCACTCACGGGAGGGAGAGCGACCAATAACCAACCTCCTTGGGCTTCTCCTCATTCATGATGTCCAGAAAATCATCTGTGCTACGATTCAGCTTCTCCTTGCTGGCCTTTGCCGAATGCGGTGTGGAGGAGCCATTCGGCTGCTTGCGCACATCCAGCTCATTCCTCATTGTCTCATAGCGTCTCAGCTCATAGTCGATCACATCCATGCACAGCGAACCAATCTATAAAATGGGCCAAAATTAATATCCGCTCAATGGCTAAATGGTTGCATTCCCCGCACCTTGTACTGCACTATGAGTGGATGGAACTTGGTGTAGGTGGAGAAGCAAAAGAATATATAGATGATGTTCGTCGACAGGTCGAGACTTTTGCGCCAGTCCTCGCGCAGTACCCGGGACAAGGCACTGAGGCATGCTTCTGCAAAGAAACGAAAAGAATAAGCATCAGAATCGAAAGTCTCAACACTGTGGAAGATTCTTGGAGACTCTACCATTCTTTTCGAGCTCCTCTAGGTTATCAGGATTCCGTGCCATTTGCAGTATCATGGCCGAGCCGCGTATGCGTTCGCCCAGCTCCTCGTACAGCAGCTCCACATACTCGTCAATATTGTTGATGGACACATCCGCTGTGGGCGTGGAAGTGGCCAAAGCATGGCCACTGCCATTGGGAATGGATGAGCCAACGCTGCCAGCGCCAGTGCCAGTGCCAGTGGCTGTGCCCGTGCCTGTGCCTGTGCCACTGCTGGACATGGCGGCCACACTGCTATGCGAACGGGCCGAAGAGCGTGTGTGTGAGTTATGCAAGGCAGCCGACCGGCGGCTGTGTGTGTTGTTGTCGGGTATGTCTATAAAATGATGAGAATATTTTATACCAATCAAGATGGTACCAAGCGAAAACCCACCATTGCTGGCATTGTCCTTGCGATTCTTCAAATAGAATATGATCTGTTCGACATCGTTTAGCTGCGATTTATGAATCAGATCGCATTTGTCCACCACCTCGCGGGCCAAGGCAGCCGGATCGGTTTTGGTGTTCAGCGAGCGAAGCCTGATGATTTTCTGGCAATGCTGCGAAGTTGACAATAAATAATTAACAATTAATTGTACACAAGACAAGCGAAGCCAACTAGAGGGACGAACGAACGAACGAGACGGGGTAAATGAGGGCAAAGACCCCACACTGCCGACCGACCGACCCGTCATCGACCGCCGACCCCGTTTCATGGCATCGATTGGCCAGGCCAGGCAGCAGCAGCAAGCAGCTCAATGTCAACCGGAGTAGCCTCCCGCCCCAGCCCCTCGTACCGTACCTTCTTCTCCTCAATCATTGGATTATTGGGCTCCCCAAATACTGTCGCCTCCAGCTGATAGTTGACAATCAGCGCCTTGTCCGTGGGATGCGGCTCAATGGAGCCACCTTTCCATCGCCTAAAATGGTAAAGAACAAAAAATAGAAATGCAATCAGCAGAGACCGAAGCAGATACAGAGATAGGCAGAGGGAGAAAGGGAGAGAGGGAGCTGCAGCATTGGATTGTTGGATCAATCATAAATTATGCGGTTCAATGCGTAATGAGGTAATAACAATTCCTTTGTTCTGGACTAATGTTTCATAATTTATTTTGTTTTCTGTTGCAAGACATACACACACACTCACACACACACACAAAGCACTCAATACGCACACGCATAGTAACAAAAGGTTGCGGCAAGTGGAAAATCAATAAAGAGCCAGCAGCAAGGTGAGTGGGTTTTCGCGGGGGGCAACCTCCTCTCACTCTTCTGACATATGACGCGCGAGTCGGTTTTTTTTTTTTGGTACTTCTCTTTCGTTTGTTCTTCCACTTCTACACCCACACACAAAAAAAAGCACAAGCACTTGGTACTACATACGCACTTTTTAATAAACTTTGCGTCATCATTAGTTTGCATCTCTGTGGATTTGGTTTTGGCCAAATTTGTAGGATGAAAACCAAACTCCAATTCCGTTGTGGTTGTTGTTGTGGTTCTGGTCGGGGGGCGGCAGGTGTCACTCAGGCAGCAGAAACTGCTGCTGCAAGTGTCGCCTCTTTTTGGCCGATCTTCCTCTGGATGCTGCTGCTGCTGTCTATGCGAATCGCCGGCAATCGCATTGATTATATAATAGATGTAGTGTATCACAATTAGAAGCAGCACAAAGCCCGATATTGTTTGGAAAATTAATAACAAAACAAATTGCATGCGACTCCCCGATTCTGGACCAGTGTGACCGCCGAATTATCGATCAAATATACCGTGAGACCATCAAAAATAAACCAAATCCTATTCATTTTAAATAATATACCGCAAATATACCGTAGTCTTAAATCATATTCCTCGACTTTGATGTTCTATTTGATAATACCAGCTTGCAAAGACTTTTAACACTAAAACAATAATTTAATCCGATTGAAGAATCAATTTGGCTTATTATAAACACTCCTTTTTATTGGATTGTGTACCGTATGGCCGTATATCTTACACATTTTTATTTGAATTTTACATACAAGCCAAATAAAATCACCCCCTCAGGTAGCAAGGGAGCTTTCATGTGTCATCGGTCGCTCGATACTCGTCTAGTGATGTTAAATATACTTCGATTTGCAGATAAATATTTATCTAGGACAAATTTGTGGAACTACGGAAGTTTAGGAAATGGTGTCTAATCAACATTAATTAAATATTTCTTCACACACTGAATTCAACAGTCTGATCTGGAGTTTGTAGCATAATTTTGAATTTACATATAAATCTTAGAGCGCAACAAGTGTCATCGCTAGCAATTGATGCTCCGATTGTAAATACATACATAAATGCCCGCCCACCGACTGTCGGCGCTTATCGACGTTCAAACTTTCGGCAAACAAAACTGATTTGAAAACATAAATCCAACACGCACTAAGAAACAAAGCATCTATCTAGGTTACGCTAATTGTGGGTTTTAATGTTTTTATTTGATGTACTAATCGTATTTGTTATTTATTTAGCAGAAATTCGCCACCATCCAGCCCCGCCACCCACTCGACAATCCGCTTGAAGAACTCAGAGTCCACTAGCTCGATGATGCGCACATTCTCCGGATACTTTTCCCGCTCCCGCAGATGATCGAGCACCATTTGGCCGCGGGTATGCGTGCCGCGCAGATCAACTGTGGCATGCCACGTGCTTTGCTTCCGCACCAGCCGGTCCTCGAAAAGCCAAACCGCCACCACAATGGCGTCGCAGGGATTCCACGTGTCGATCCCATACTGTTCGATCATAGGCAGCCACTGGGCGCTCTCCACGCGGTTCAGCAGAGTGATGGCCGAATGCTGGACGGACGCCGCTCTGGCAGCGAACTCCTCCAGGCGCCAATTCTACGGGCATATAAAAAAAACAAAAATTTTTATAAACCTTCTATCCAGGAGGATACCTCTTCACTTCCACTTACAATGTGTATGTTGAAGCGCTCTGGGAGACAGGGCTCCCAGGGCAAAATGGTGATCGGACAATGTGTCTTGAGCAGCACGGCGTGCGCGGCCTCCGGATCGGAGTGGAAGTTAAACTCTGCGGAACGAGAGGAGTTGCCCACGCCCTGGTAGTTGCCGCCCATGATGTAGAGGTCCCTCAGCTGCTGGCCGAACTCCTCGCCGTACATGGTGTAGCCGAGGGCGAGATTTGTCAGCGGCCCCACCGCAAACACGGTGATCTCTTTGGGTCGCTTGCGGCACAGCTCGTAAATGGCGGTCACCGCATGCTCCGGCTGCACGATGCTCTCCAGCGACTCCTCGCTGTCGCACACCGCCAGGCAGTCGCCGAAACCGTCGCGTCCATGGAAATACTTCTTGTCATCTTCGCTGAAGCTAATCAGGGGCTCCACGGCACCCAGATAGATGGGCACCTGGAATAACACACGCACCAAAGGATTAAATGACCCACCTTCACATGGACACCTCCCCCCCGTACTCACATCTTGTCTGTCGCAGGCGTTGAGGATGCGTCGCATGTTGCGCGCCGCATTCTCACGGGTGGTGTTGCCGCAACCGATGGTGGTCACGGCCAGGAGCTCCACCAGCTGGCTGCGCTCTGCGTGCAACAGCAGCAACAGGGCCCAGGCATCGTCACTGCCGCCATCACAGTCGAGTATCGCGTACCTTCGGCCAGTCGCCGGCTCTCCCTCGCCCTCTTCCTGCTTGTGTGCTGCTGCTGTACGTCCGTCTGCCATCGAAGGCGAGCTGTGAGTGCGCGCACAAATGGGGAAATGGGAAATGGAAACCGGGAATCGTTCTGTGGATCGGACACCGGCCCACACGACGCCTGCAGCTAACCACCAGCTAAGCTAATCTGCGCTCCATTGTACGCTCTTTGTGCGGGCGGGTGCTGACTTCGTACCGTCCGTCGTCGCTTGTCATATTTGTCGTGTATCGGCGGCACTGAAACCAACCCACTATTCCATAGTGATATGGGCTGCTCGGAATTTCATAACGACGTACATGGTATGTGCATATGCCTTCCAATAACCATGTGCCACCGTGCATGTAGATATGCAGTAGTTGTCGCTCGTTCTATACTCCATATTTAGTAAATCAGCTGAGATTGCACGAGCCAAAGCAGACAGACAAAGAGCAGAGCGGGAGAGGATTGCGTGCACTCTGCACACACACAAACACCACAACCTTTGATACCCTGCAACGATCATTAACGGAACAAAGGGATTTCTTTCTTCCAAATCACTTACATGTGTACTCTTTCGTAGTGCAATAAAGAAACACATAATTGAATTTGTTGAATTTATTTCCGTGGAACTTGTGTTAAGGCCAGTTAAAGCTGGACGCATCAGCAATATGAGCTGCACAATTGAGTTGCGGCAGGTCGCCGCGTCGCGATAATGAAACTCGCCTGCGACAAGGCAACTTTCGACATTTTCGAGCAATCCAAAGTAGAACCCCAGACGTGGGATAACATGAATACATATGTACATCCATACATATGCATGTAAGAGTATATGTAAGTCCGTTATTTAATTTCCAGTTAAATAATTATACCCTGGCACACACGGGTATATTAAATGGATGAGCTTTAGCATCTAAATATTCTTTATTTCTTTGATATTTCGCCAGGTATGAGAGGAAGGGATTTATGGAGTTTGGACCATTTCATAGCTGCAATAAATCAACTAAGAATTCACACGATCGCGTGATCGTTATTCATACATAGCTGTAATGAGGCCGCCAAAGGTATCTTTAAGTCGTATGAACAATGAACGCCTATTGCTCGCCCGAGACAAACTTGCGTTTCCACATGCCGCCCTCATTCTCTCTATTGCACGTACAAACAACACCTTATACGTAAGTCTCATAAATTAAATTGCTTGTTGAACACAATTTAGATTAATTTTTTGTGACCCCCACCCATTACCCCACCAAGCCAGAGGCCACGATAAGATAAAAGTTTTAGATTTTTTTTGAGCCTATCGAATGAACGATAGTCCGTCAGCTGTTTTTGGCGATAGCAAAACAGAAGCAGTAAACAAAGAGGAAGCGAAACGAGTGCAAAAGAGAGGATGAACACGAACCCCTTCAGACATCAGAATCATCACCATGGCGACGAACGCCTGCGTGTCCGACTGCGACAGCTTTGTGGTCTACGACTGCGACATCGGCACCGACGATGCCTGGGGCCTGGCAATGCTTCTGCGCGCGGAGAGCCTACGCATTGCTGGAAGGAAGAGCTTCAGGGTGGCAGCCGTCACCTGTGTCCAGGGCAACACCAGTGTGGACCATGGCACACTGAACGCCCTCCGCGTGCTCTCCACTTTGGATAGGCTGGATGTGAGTATTCCCAATCAGTATGATCAAATTCTTCTTCAAGTTTGCTCTCTTCTGTGGTCCGAGTAGGTGCCCGTCTTTAAGGGTTGCGCCGACCCGATTGTGCCACGCACTTGGGCACTTAAGTCCCAGTTCCATGGCGTGGATGGCCTGGGCGATGTGGGCGACTATCCGGCCGTGAATGCCGACCAACTTCTGTCCGAGGAGCATGCGGTGAATGCCATGTATCGGCTGGCCTGCCAGCGCCCGGGAAAAGTTGACTTTCTGCTCTGCGGACCCCTCACGAACTTCGCCTGCTGCATTAATTTATATGGCGATGCGTTCCTGGACAAGCTGGGCGGCGTCTACATCATGGGCGGCAACATCCTGGGCAAGGGTAACGTCACAAAGAGCGCGGAATTCAACTTCATGATGGACCAGGAGGCGGCGCACGTAGTTCTCGAGCGTCTGAAGCGACCCGCTTTGATCCTTCCCTGGGAGCCCTGCATCGATGGCGAATTCGGGCTGACCCTCGACTGGCGGCTCAACGTGCTGGGCGCTGTCAAGCATCCGTTTGTTGAGCTCCTCACCCGCGTCGAGCGATCGATGCTGGTGCCGCGCGGCTTTGAGAAGTGGGTCAGCTGCGATGCTCTGCTCACAGCCGCCTATCTTTTCCCTCAGCAAATGATCGCCGATGAGCGGGAGTACTACGCCACCGTGGAGCTGTGTGGCGTCCATACCCGCGGTCAAATGGTGCTGGATCATCTGAGAGGCAGATGGGTGGACGCCATCCATGGCAAGGCGAAGAATGTTCGTGTGATCCGTCGCCTCAATGCAGAACCCTTTCGCACAATCATTTCGTATGCGGCTTTCCTGCCACAAGCGGACATTGATATGGAAAAATTGTGCAAGGGGGAGCAGCAGCAGCAGAGCTAGAAAGGGTCCCCAGGACCGAGGAAAGCACTCGTGCCATTTTAAACTGAACAGAAATGTCTTATATGTATGTGCACCTCCTTGTTTTGTATTTTAAATAAATTGATGGCGAGTTCTGTTCCCAAAACAGAGTTCTAATCCCTGATGACGAGCAGATCATCATCATGGAGTTGCTGCAGCTAAAAGACAATACACGGCGGTAGGCAAAATCAAACTACAAAAATGTCTGGTGTATATATTTCCTTGATAAATGTACAATCAGTGAATAAATTGATGCGAGTGTTCCATAACAGTGTTCGAATTAGCGATGCCTCGTGCACAAAGTCTCTAGGTGTATTTACTAATATAAGTATCAGTTTCTATATAGTAATTTATATACCATAAGTATATGCATTTAACTAAAAAACTAAATACATTTTGAATCTCACAAGCAGACACCATCGTCCATCGGAAAAGGCAGCAGCCAGCTAAGATATACTCGTATCATTTCTATTGCAAACACACGCGGGCCTGTCTCTCTGCGTTTTTCTGAGCGCGGTTTATGGTCGGGTTGGGGCCTGATAAGCCAACAGGTGTCAGCTGCGAAACAAACAAAATGCTCACAATTTACGATTTCTTTTCTACCTACATAATTGACTCTAAGCTGGTTTCGTTTTCTATGTGCAGACAGATCAAATACACTTCCTGCAGTGCGTTTCAGGGACTAAGGGCTTTGGATTTGGATGCTTTCTACATACTATTCTCATCTATGTAAGTGAGTTTGTTTATTTCGTTTATTTATCCAAAAAGGGGCAGTAAATACTCGTAGAATCGAAACGATTTGGTTAAGGCTCACTAGCTTCAGTTATTGCTTTCAATTAGTTGTACTAGTAAGTGGATTTTAGGCATTTGTTTTAGTTTAGCTTAAAAATTAGCCTACATCAATTCCTACAATTCCTTAGCACCTATGGCTGGCTCTGAAACGCACTGCACACAAACGAACAAAACAAATATTGATCTCCCCAAAAAGGTGCCTAAATAAAAGCTACTATCAAAAATCACACATGAAACTGGGCATGCACAGGGCCACAGGGGGGGAAAGATAGTACAAAAGATAGTACAAATTTGGACAAATGGTTTTCATCCGATTATATAGGCACTAGTCAACAAAAGACGACATTGTGTTGTTTATCTTAGCAGATAGTTGGGTTTTTAAATACACATTCAAATGATGAAACTTGAAGGAAGTGAAAAATCATATTTTGGGGTTAACATAAAACAAAAATTCAACAGGAAAATAAGGTACTTCGCGCAGTCGTTCTTCGACTGTCTAGCATGGGGCAGATGGGGAATATACGAGTTTATATGTATATAATATGCATTTTTGTATGTATAATTAGGAATAAGTCAATGTTTTTTGTTTGAAGATAAGGCCAACTGGAAAAGGATGCTCTACAAAGGCTTTTAAGTGTGTTTTTGTTGTGTATCTATAAAGATGTGAACAAGATTTGAATGGCTAATCAATCCTACATGTAATCCTTGTAAAAAAAAAAACAAACAAGAATTCCAACAGTGCGTTTCGTTCGATGCTTAGATCCTAGACAGGTATCCCAGTGCGGTCTTTGATTTTTCCCAGGACATTCACATGCACCTTGGAGTAGCCGCTGGGCTTTTTGGCCAGGCCGGGTGCAGCGGCGGCGGCAGCGGCAGCAGCTGCCAGGGGTACGGCCGCCGTTGAAATGCCCACATCCAGGGAGGCCGAGCCCGAGGCCGAGGAGAGCGGTGACGAGTGCTTCGAGTCATCCAGATGCGAGGAGCGCTGCGTAGATAGCAGCAGATCATCGCTGCTGGGTCGCATCGAGGAGGGTGTATAGATGGGCTGCAGCTTGTCCACCTCATCGTCAATGGCCTTGAACTGCCAGCTCCAGTTGGGCCTGTACAGAAACGGACGATGATCGAAGCGATTGTCATCGGGACTGTAGCTTTCGGCATGCACCGATGGCGTTAGCACGGTCATCTTGTGCCGATTGATGGCATAGCAGCGAAAGAAGTGCTTCACCTTGTCGGCCACCTCCTTCGGGCTGAGGTCGCCCTTCCAAGTGGCCACCAGGCGGCAGAACATGCTGTATGGGCCGCAGAAGGACTGCTTGCGCAGGCGCCCATACTCGCTCAGCTCATCGTAGGTCATGCCCATGTCCTGCTCGTCGGTCTGCTGCAGTTCCCCATTATCCTGCAGCGGC
Source organism: Drosophila subobscura (assembly GCF_008121235.1). Classification (NCBI taxonomy): domain Eukaryota; kingdom Metazoa; phylum Arthropoda; class Insecta; order Diptera; family Drosophilidae; genus Drosophila; species Drosophila subobscura. The sequence goes on along the minus strand of NC_048530.1, from coordinate 14,428,152 downwards.
TCCAGCTCGGCGGTGGGCGGTGCCTCAATAATAGACTCCAGCACAGGCAGATTGTACCTATTCGAAACGAGAACCGGGGTCAAGGAAGGAGAATTGAATGCTGAATTTATTATATTTACTTCTCTTTGGCGTAGACCAGAAAGCGTCGCAGATCCGTCTTGGATATACCCCCAATGGGATTAATGTCCGCCGACGAGCAGTCATACTTGGTCAGATATCCACGCAGCGATTCATCCACATTCGCCGAGCCCAGGACAAGCAGGCCACCCGGTCGATTCCTCACCCACAGCATAAGCTGCGCGAAAATGTACGCCAGGACCATGCGCAGGCGTGACTGGATGTTCTGCAGCGCCAAATTCTGACGCGCACAGCCGCCCTGTGTGCGAAAGCGTGGCGTCAGACCGGTGACGGCATTGAAGATGCCCAGCAGGGCATTCACCGCCAGATCGATGCTGATCTCGATGTGATAGCTGCCCAGCTGGTTGGCCAGTTGTGCGGCCCGTCGTCGCGTCTCCTTGCTGCTGTTGACGCTGCCCATGTAGCAGGTGACCAGCAGGCGGTTGCACAGCGTGGCGGCATTGTCGGGCGTATAGTCCGTGTCGGCCAGGATCTTCCGGATGTCGTGCAACACCTGAGCATCGCCCAGCTGTACGGCCTGCACAATCTGGCGGCACATCGAGTGCACAATGGTGGCCGAGCTGCTCGAATCGATGCCGCCGCTGAGCGGCAGAAAGAAGCCGCCCTGGCCGGAGCGACGCAGATAGTCCCAGAGCCAGCAGGCCGGCCCCAAGGCGATTTCCTCCTCGGGTGTGTGGCTGGGCCAGTGCAGCGGCGGCGTTGATGTTTTGAAGATGTCGCTGTGCGTGGACATCTCGAAGTCACAGTGGATCCGCGGATAGTTGGCCGCATTGGCGGCCGCGGTGCAACGCGAACGCAGGCTCACGCGATACGCGCGTATCTCCTCCAGATCAATTGTGGCCAGGGTCACCTCCACGTCCTGCAGGGCAAACTGCTGGCCCCTGGCGAGCAGCTCGCCATTCAGGGCAATCGCCGAACAGCCATTGAAGTACACCCTCTGGCCGTCGCAGCCGCGCAGATTGCTAAACAGATAGGCACCACCCGCCTTGAAGCTGGCATTCCGTATCAGGTCCGAGGTGATGTGGGCCTTGCGCAGCTCCATGTAGCTGCCGGACCCATTGACGATCACCTCCACGCCGGCCAGCGACATTTCGATGTGTTTGCTGCGCACATTCCACAGCTCCTCGCATATCTCATAGCCCAGGCAGGTGTCACGTGTGGCGATCACCGCGTCGCCAAATGGCACCGTCTGCTGCCCCGTGTGCTGCGAAATCATGCGCGGCAGCAGGAACTCCTCCGTTTGCATGGACTTGGTCCAGGCAGTGAACCAGCGTGACTCCCGATAATTGCCATCGTCGCACATTGCCATTTTCGGTCGAATCAGCAGCAACTGGCGATTGAAGAAGGCCACGCGACAGTTGTAGGCCACATTCCGATGCATCACCGGCATACCAACATCCACCAGCATGTTCTCGCTGCAATTATTCACTGGATTATAATTCATTCTTTTGGGTAACAGTTTACCTACCAAATGGGCGACATCATGATCTCCAGCAGCACCTCCCATGAGTGCAGATATGTGTCCGGCTCTCGAAAGTGATCCTCGCAGCTGTAGCCGCTGTTTTGGGTTGAAGGAAAATAAAAGGTTTGTTAGTTTCGTTGCCGCTGCGTTCCCATGTTCCCCGTTCCTCATACCAGAAGGTGGTATTTTCTAGTATGTTTATACACACACACATAAATACTCTTTCTGTGTAGCTTACAGAATGTGGAAGTAATTCAATTGAAGTGAAAGGCATAAGGGCACTTACCTAACCTCCAACTCGGGTCCGGTGCGATAGCTGGCGCCCATATCTTTGGCCTCTAATATGGATTGCAATATCCTTGCCAAATTTCCCTCAAAGTCCAAGGCCCATTGATTCAGTGTGGACACAGCCACAGTTATTTTGCGTCCCATTTTGTATTTATTTTATTTGTATCTCCTGATTGTTGCGAAGTTTCCTTTTTATATTGCTCCTCCTTGCGTTTGTTTAGTTTATTCTTTTTGTTTATTGTCAGTTCAAAAAAATCGGCAGTTATCAACTGGAAAATGGAAACAAAAACGATTGGGAGGTTGAGGGTCTTTAGGCTTAATGAACAATGCAGTTGCAGTTGCAATTGCAATTAATTTGATTGCCGCGCGCGATGCAGCAAACGCGACTTCCTCGAGTCTCTCAGCTCTTGGCTCTGTGTGGTGTTTGGTTCCCATTTTGTGGCCCATTGTTGGTGTTTGTTTTGTTGTGGGTATATCTGGGTCTGTATTGATCAAACAAATGAAGCAAAGAAAGGGCCAGGGGCAAGACAGGGCAGTAGAAGAGGGAAGAGCACCCGCTGACGTAGCCAGGCAATGGATATACTCGTGGAGGGACGGGAATCTCTTTCAGAGATAAGGCAAATCTACTGGGATTACCTCTGTGTGTGATCAGCAAGTTGGGGGAGAATGGTGGCCTTTTATTTTAATCTCAAGGGGTAAACGAATGGTTGAAGCTGTGCTTCATCATTCATCATTCATAGCAGAATTCATGGACGCACTTTTGGCATTTTGGGTGAGCAACAAAAATTGAAAGCATCCCCAAGCAGCCCCACACCACTCCCTCCAGTATGCAAATTTACCTTTTGCGAGGTTACCAAAAAGTTTAAAACACGCAACGCACACTCCTCCTACGCCCCAGCTCCTGCGCCTTCTCATGCGGCATTCATGCATGCCTGAGGTGGGAAAAACTCTGCATTAAGTTCAAAGTTCATTCGCCAAGAAGCCCAACCAGCCACCCACTCCGGGCGCATATTTCATTTCTCCTGGTTTGTGTTGATAGCCACCTGACAGGAGGAACGGAACACACGCTGAAAAGCACCAAAAACACCAAACCTCAAAGCCCAACTGCCTCAAACCATCAAACCAAGTGGCATGCCAGTACGTACGTACGAGCTCGTGCTTCTCACAAAGTTGCGTTTAGAATTCTTTTCAACAATGTCTGAGAGCGCGTATGGTGTGCGTGTGTGTGTGTGGCCTGTCAGGTGGTCTTTTTGGGGGCAGGGCAGCCTGCGTGTGGCAAGACAAATGCATTGAACTTTGAACCGCGCCAAAGTGCACAAAATGCAGAAGCAAAAGCAGAACAAAGCAGGAGCCGGGAAAAAAATGAACACAAAAATGCAGCAAAGGCCGAGACTCAAAGCGAAAAGAGAACGAAACCTTCTGCCAATTGGCAGCCAATTTTAATGGCACATAATCAGTGGACGGAGAAGTGGAACGGGTGGAAAGGCTCACAGAACATACTCTGCATAACGGGTGAACACTGGAACGGTGTGCACAGACTGGAACACACACCGCGAGCGGGAGAGAGTAGAGAGAGAGAGAGAGAGAGAGAGAGAGAGAGAGAGAGAGAGAGAGAGGGAGTGTCGAGAGGGATCTGTTCTCATACGAGATCAAGGCAATCGATAAATATGATTTTATGCTGCATGGAGCACCCTGTTTCTACTCCTTCGCATGTGCATTATTGGAAGCGCTGGCACTACTGGCACGCCAAGCCCAACTTTGGCAGCCATATAGATTACGGGTAATGGGACATGGTACTGAGACTGGGAATCGGGAAGTGGAAATGCAAATGGGAATGGGGCTGGGGCTGGGACAGCAGGCAGCCTGGGCCAGTCGGCTAGGCTGCTGCTGCTGCTGCTGCTGCTGCTACTGCTGATAGCTGCCACTAATGCAACTAATTCGCTTTGATTTGTTTGCCAGCACCAGCACCACCAACAGCCCATACTCCTATCACATTGTCACGAAGTGTTTGGGGCCGCTTTTTCCGGCTGCCAAACGGCATCCGGTAGCCAGTAATCCGGTATCCGGCATTGGTGGCCGTTCATTCACTCGCCACCGGAGGACGACGCGTAGAAACGCTCAAAACAGGGTGGAGAGAGAGTCGAGACGAGAGGAGAAAGTGTGCCGAGTGAAAATAGAAATCATTCATATCTGTGCTCCATTACATTCCGACTGGTAGCAGGCCAGTACTGTTCGGCCTAGACGCACGCAAAACATTGTATTCCAATTCAATTCCTATATTTATTTCCCATTCATAGTAAAACAATTTTTTCTAAAGTTTCGCGCGCTCTTGCACCTACACACACGGACAAAATATTAAGTTCACTCAAAATAATACAAGTGATAAGCAAGCAGAGGGAGCATCAGCAGTCCAGAGCTCAACGATGCAGAAGGATAAAGAAAGGGAGAACTGCGATCAGCAACAGCAAAAGCAGGCGACAAACGATGGTGAGTGCCGCAGGCGAAAGCTTTCATGGTGGTTTAGTGTTTTCCACTTAAAAAATAAACATAAAATGCAGAACATCAAGGGCTTTAGTGCCTCCTAATTGGTACCTAATTGGTAACTTGCAACAAAAACGAAACAAAAATCCCAAGAAATCTATTTATCGCCTTGCTGGGTAGGGTGAAGTGAAGGGAATTTGCGTTTTTCTATTGCCCTTTCTTCTGTTTTTGGCCGTGCAATTTCCGCTTCCGTACGTAGCCTCCTGGCATTTGACGTACCTGACGCCTGTCTGACGTCCGTGTCCGTTCCACCCCGTAAATAGTTTTACAAAAATTGTTTCTTTTTTTGGGTTCTTGCGTCTATTTTTGGGTTCGTAGCTCCAAATGCATATCAATAACAGAGCGGAACACGAGCACCTAGCACTTCTCGCTCTCTCTCTGGTTTGGCTCCTGTCACTGTCTTGACTTGGGACTGCCTGTCCCTATAGTGTGGGGGGATCTGGGGGGATCTGGGGGTACTGCGGGCGGCCGCAGCCAAAAATACTACACGAAACCATTTGAGCAAACATCACAAAAAGGAGACGCAACCAATTGGTAAAGCAAAATGACAACACCGAGTCATGCAAGCAAGCAAGCTCCAGCCCCAGCCCCAACAAATGGAAACAAAGAGAGTGACTGATGGTGGGGGGAGGTGTAGGGTGTTGCAGCAAAGTGTTGAGCCCAGGTTTGGGTAAGAGCAGGGCGCTCCAATGACGCATTGCAGACAGACGAACGATACGGCCGCTCAGGTAAACTGCTTGCTGATGGAAAAGATATTATACACGTCAGGCCAATGGATTATTTAACCCCAATGTTTATTAATTAGTTCCTATAATAGTTCTTTGTCTATATTCCACACTGCCCTATGCCCTGCGCTGCTTTCCATACTCTTTATTGCGCGGCATTGAGCCCCCAGCTCTAAGGACCTCTCTAAGGACGTCCCGCCGTTGCCAGGCCGCTGTCAAATGCCAATAAGCCGACATCGTCTCCATCTCCGACAACAACAATAACAGCAGCAGAAAAAAACTGAAAAATTGGTGCCAAGCGGCTCATGCAAAACACACAACGCGAGGAGAGGCCGCCACGAAAAGAAAGAGAGGGAGAGAGGCATAACCAGAGACAGAGCGAGCGCTCACGCGCTCAAAAAAGTAGGCAACATAGAGAAGGAGAAAGAGAGAAGGAAAGACTGTGCTGTGCACTTTTACAGGTGGGCTTTTGCTCTCTTGCTTACCATTTCGAGATCTGAGAGAGCGGGCAAGATCGGACATCCATGGCTGGATTTCCTATGTGTGTTTGCAATATATTTTAAAACTGCATAAACCATGTTTGGGTCAGGAAGATGGGGTTGGGTGGATTTGTGGTCGTAGCTGGAGTTGAGGCCGCAATGGAAGGTGAGCCTGGAGTTAAGCGGAGTGTTCTTTGTTGCGCTGTTTATAGCCCATGTCGTGCGCAATTTATGTTAATCACAGCCAGAGTTGCCACAAGTCCTACCCGGCCACCTCCGCCAGCAGGCAAAAAACAGAGAGAGAGAGTGAGAGAGAACGCGGTGTCAGTGGTGCCTCTATCTCGCTCTCCCTCTGTCTCTTTCATGACCACTCCAAACCTCCAAAGCCACCCACATGCCCGCTTGTGCCGTGTGTAGGCCTACAACAAAATAGCGAAAAACAATTTTTTTCGGTGCCTTGCACAAAGGCAACGACGTGGCAGCAACAATTTTAATGCCGTTGTTGCCGATGCCGTGGTTTACTGTGATTCGCAATTTTGCCACAGCCCCAGGCACAGGCCGGAGTCGGAGTCAGAGTCAGAGCTAGAGAAGCCACCATTGTCGTCCAAGCTCGACGGAGAGTCAGTCCGCAGTTGCTTTGAGAGCGAGCCTGAGGCTGGCAGCCAAGTGGTCCCGTTACTTACGGAGACTGCAGCAGACAGCAAAGGCAGAGGCAGAGAAGAAAGGAAAGTCCATCCATTATATTCTGCTGGACAATTGCGGGCGAGCGAGTCTTTGTCCCGTTATTCGTGCAATCTATTCTTTTGTATTATTTTGTGTGTGCGCCGCGCGTGTTGTTTCGTGCCTCAAGTGCCCACTGAGTCAGCGTTCTTTGCACCACATGGCGGATGAGACAATAACAGTTGCAACAGCAGCAGCCGAGGCATCATCCTTCAGCTGCCTGCTGCGTACATTGAGCGCAGCTTCGATAAGTCGCCGTCATCGGCATCTAATCAAGCCGACATATCAGCCCTTCATTCAGCCTAGGATTCATCCTCAGCAGGCAGCGACAGAGACTTCCAGCGAGCGATGCTACAGCAGCAGCAGCTGCAGCGATGAGGAGGAGGATGAGGCTGACAACAACAACAACAGTGGCACACACACTCACACAGGCGAGAGGTTGGCAGAACAGCAACAGCAGCCCGTCGGTGTCGTCGACGAGGACAGCGTTAATGTAAATTTGGTGAGAGCAAACTTCAAATGCAATGACATGGAATGCTCTCTCGTCCTGGGGGACTATGTGAATGGTGAGTGTCTCCGTCGTCCCTCGCGGCATCACATACGCAATCTAGGTGCTGCTCTCAATGAGAGCACATGTATGAACGTGCAAGCAGCAGTTTAGATCAAAGACTCATATAGACACCCTCGGGGGGATACAATTAAGTATAATTCCCAAAGTCCATAATTCGTTTTTCACTTTCAATTCATGTTCGCCGTTAGTCTCTGTCACAATTATTATTCCGTTTATTTTGGCTGTAAAAAAAAACTCACCCACGCGTGTTGCAGCCACTGCCAAAATGTGGCAAGCGAACATTTTAAATTGCAATTTGTTAATTTTTAACCCAAGCGATAGCAACAACAAACAGTTAGAGGAAAGAGAAATAGCCGACAACAACGAAAACAAGAAAATGAAAGCTATGGGCGAGGGCCAAATCTTTGGATACCCTTGAAAATGTATGCATACATAAGAGCAATACGATTTCTCTCACACATATCTACTGTGCTTTTCTCTGAGTGTAGACATACATATGTAAATGACTTAACCGAAAATAGATAAATGTCTGTATGTAATATTATGGTGACGGATATGCTGTGTTACCAACATGTATACAAAATAGGTATACCCTAATTGAAAGGGTATGATACATAATAAGAGCACAACACGAATATGACAAAGTGCGAAGCGAACGAAAGAGAGCGAGCTAATTCGATGATTGACGAGGGCCAAGCTTGTGTGATGGGAGGGACGAGTTGCGGTGCAGGGGATACAGTTCGGTGAGAGAGTCTTTTCACCTTGGCAGTCATGGCGGAGCTTGCCAAAATAGAAAACACATAAATTGCACGATCAAGATCATTGCTGCCGCTGCCGCTGCCACTACTGCTGCTTCTGTGCATCTATTTGCGATGACATAATCCAATAGGCAGAGCAGCAATCAAGTGATAGAGGGAGGGGAGAATACACATGTGGATTAGGACTGACTGACTGCGCACTCTCATTGCGTGGCTCGTGGCTATCCTCGCTCTCTCCTTCTCTCCCACTCTTTGACACCTGTTCGTTTTGTCTCCGCGCAGGCAGCTGACAGCACAGCTGCCGCTGTGGGAGGAACGGGACCTCAGAAATCTACGACTTTGACAAATTGATTTGGCAGCGCGTTAGTTTTTTTTTTTTTTTTTTCTTTGGTGCAGCATCATCTGATCGTGAGGGATCGCAATGGGCCAGAATGGCCAGTGGCCAGCCTTAGGCTACGTTTTTGAAGATAAATATTTATCGGCAGGGCATGATGTCTTAGCTTCACGATAGATCGATCATTCGAAAATCTTTCACATTTCTCACGATCTAGAAACGATAGCTGCAGCTTTTACTAGATAATCACTAGCTAGAGAACAACAACCTTCCGTCTGAATTGTCGTGTCGTGGCCCACATTCCCCCACTACCCAGCGCAAACGATAATTAAATGATAAAAGTGCTGCTCCATCAAACGGTATGCGTTACTTCGATCCACTTCCAGGAATCATTTGTTGCTTGTTAGAATATATACAAATTCCGTGTTGCTTTTTTTCTGTGTTTTTTGCTTTCCGTATCCAAGGCTGGGTTGCCTTTGCCTTTGGCTTTGTTTGAGCACCAGCCGGAATCGAATCGAATCGAATCGAATCAAATTCATGTTCATGGCATGTCTGTGTGCATGCATGGGTATGTCTGGGGCTTAGTTGGGGGCGCATCGAATGCCAGGACTACCTTGCACTTCCTCTATTCTTTTGTGTTTTTTGTGTTGTTGTTGTGGTTGTTTTTTTTGGCGTTAGAGACAACCAACAGCGACAGCAGAGAACAACGACTGGAGGACTGGAGAGGCTTGGCTTTGTTTATTTGTTTATAACAGTCGCACAGTGGAAATTCGAGTTGGCACACAGCAGGCGGGCACCAGTTATCGAATGGGGAAAACCACTCAGTATCGCCGCGACGCGACGCAATGCGAGTCGGAGTCGGTTCGAATAGGAGTCGCCTTCGAGCAAACCAAACAAAGTCTAAGAGAAAGCCACAAAAAACTAACAATAATCAGCGTCAAAATGCCGCCTAACGAGGGCCCAAGAGGCGACGACACCAATTATATACAGAGAGTTGCATAAGACAGAGCAGAACGAGCAGGGAGCCCATCTATCCACATACGAATACTGCTGCAAGAAGTACCAACAGCTCTTGCATTTTCATGTGTGCCAAAGCCAAATAAAACTGCAATCGAACTGCTCTGTAAAATCAATCCGAGAATTGTGCGGTTCCGCGTAATACACACGAGTGGATTATCCAACCCTGCATCATTCTTCTTTAGTAATCCTCTCAAGTCCCATTGCCATCATGTCGTAGGCTAAGCGGATCCTAAATCATGGACTTTGTCGGCGGCGGTGGGCGCGTGCAATTTCTCCAGGCTCAGCTCTTTCCCGTCTGTACGTTGACCGCATCCAGTGGAGGTACAAGTTAGTGTTTTCTTGTTAAATAATAGTTATACAAGTATGTGACATAAGGATGACTTAGATAATCGTTCCAATAAACCGGATACATTCACCCGAAAGAGAAAGAGAGCATTCGCTCTGAACGATAAAATTCCAAGAGAATTTTAATAAACTAATTTAATTCGCAGCTGTTTAGTTTTAGTGAGTTAAGGTTCCATCTTTCAGACTGATTCTCACAGCTAGATAAACTAAGACAGGAATTAATAAGAGTGCATATTTAGGGGAAGCTAAAATATATGTACATATGTATACATTTCTGCGCTAAAAAGAGACATTCGAGCTTCAAATGATATTCAAATAGATTGATTGTCTGTGTGAATGATTCTTAAGAATTGCTTACTTTCAATTGGTTATAAATTGCGTTGTTGCTTGTTGCTGGGTTTGTTGTACGAATTCGATTGTCTAAGGGCACCTCGGTGTTATTTGTATTTTTGTTCTTTGTTTCCCTTCTGTTGGTCCTGTACTACATGGCCATAGTTTTGGTGCGGAGAATGGAGTGGCACTGTTCAATGGTCGTCTCTCCTGTTGCCTTCTCCAAAAGTTTTCGTTGTGAATCGTTGTTTTGTTTTGTTTTTGGAATCTGTTTACGAAATTCTTTTGCTCGTTCCGGCCTTTGGTTTCCCTTTTTTATTGTCCTTCTTTGGCCACACACCCATACACACACACTGCTGCAATCACTGAAAGATGAAGAAATCGGATATAAATTGGTATTAGAATTAGCATTAAAGTTATTTCTGGGCTGGGTTGGGGGCTGTCATGACAACGCCAACAAAATCATTAACACACAAAAGGAAATCACACAGAAATCACAGAACTCGAAAGTTGCAAATCAAAAGAAAATCAAAGTCGTTTCCATACCATCCAACAGGCAGTCCCCCCATAAAAATACATTCCCAGTTCATTGAATTGCGATTAATGATATTTTCCCCCAGTCCGTGCATAAATCAACAGAACCAAAAAACCACCTCCATTTCTCATTAATTTCGTCGTCTTTGTCGTTGTTGTTGTTGTTGTCGCTGCGCTGCGCTGCGCTGCGTTGCGTTTCGGGGGAAAATGTCGGTCATTGGCTGGGGTTTTCCTTTGCTATTTTATCCACGGGGCATTTCGTTCGGTTCGAGTCTGATGGCAATAACCATCGCATATTGAGCATGCAATTGCAGGTGGAAATGGGTGAAGACGATTACGGGAATGCCCTTCTTTCAAAGCAAACGGCACATGGGAAGGGATAAATAATAATAATATGTATCTGGACTAACTTGGCTCCTAATTAAGGGCGGGGTGTTAGGAGTGCATTGTTCTCTTATGCAGCATTCGCCTGTGCGTCTCGAGTCTAGTCTGTGGTGGGAACGATTCAGGCAAAAGACGTCTACCTTTAATGAGTCGTGAGTGGCTTCTCATAATAAATCCAAAAGGCAACGACCACAAAAAACAAAGAAATCCAAAATATTCGAATAAAACCCGAAACGAAAAAGCAATATAAAGAAAAGATCCACAATGGGGAACAAAAATGTTGAGAAAATTGTGAAATTCTATGAATTTGCTTGTGGGGGAACCACGACAGATGAGATTTTGTATTGCGACGCAGCGCAGTTGCTGATCGGGTCGGGTCGGATCGGATCGGGCCTGGTCTGCTCTGTGGGTAAGGCATTGGCCGAATGTTTCGAGCATTTTGTGGGATAAACAAAATGCCATAAATATTACAAATTATAATACAATTTAAAAAGTTGATAAATAATATGCAAAACATTTTTTTTGCAATTAGAAATCTCGGCAGCCGATAGCCGCGGTCGCATGGCATTCATCGGTGCCATCGCGACGCCGATTGCTGCCTGCATTTGAGCATGAAAATTTAATTAATGCTAAATTCCTGCCAGTCTACCGTCCCCGTGTGCTCTGCAGTCGACGCTGGGCGTCGCGTCCGTTGCATGCAGCAGGCAGCTCGTGCTGGGCGCAACATTTCAAAACAGAGAGAGCTTTGGGTGTCTTTTCCATCTTTCTTTAGTTTTGTTAATGAATGAAAGAAGGAATGTGGGCATGTCTCTTGCCTTTGTTCTTTTTGGGCAACAAACAATTGGCATCGATTCCCACAGCTACCCACAGCAAAAGGTACAACTATTTGTTAAACAAAAGCTCCAGCGACAACTGGCATTTGAAAGCTCAAAAGCCACACAGAATGGAACGGGACGGGACGGGAACGGGAAGGGTCTCTCATGGCATTACGCATGCATCGCTTCGAGTGCAAGGTCAAGGTCGTCGTGGGGCAAGCTTTATGCAACCAAAGTGGTTTGTGTACGTGTGTACTGCATATCAAAGCAAACAAACAATTTAAACAACAGAATATTAAATTACTTTATGCAAATATAAAAAAATGCAGTTAAATTTCGTTCCTTCACTCATAAAAAGAATTCACTGAAAGTCTATGAAGACATGGTCCATTTCCAGTGTAAATCTTTATTCATGAATCACCATACATGAACAATGTAATATTAGTCTTCATTTATTTTGTTTGTTGATATAATAAGAGAGACTTTTATCGTATATGATTGCCCCTTGGGGAGCATTGCCTCGATTCATTCAGTAAATAAACAACAAAAGTTTATTCGAAAAGTGCAACGTAGTACATATGGAAATTTAGTATAAAAATATATTGTGTCGATGCAATTTCAACTGATTTAAGCAATTTCACTAATGTTTATGGAAAACGCCCTTAACATTATCAAAATATTACTTTTCGGTATTTTTAATACCATTTTTTACTTCTTAAAGAATTTTTTTAGATCAATCTCCTCTGAGGTGAACTTAAATAGTTCCGCCCATAGTTAAGGGGGAAAATCAATGGGACGACCGATTTTTCAATGGAATTTTTCGATATCTTTTAAACTCTTTTATCTATAATTTCTCGCTGATTTTAACCGCTAACCATTACGAAAAGTTCCAATTATGGTGAAGAAGATCACGCACACACACACATGGAGGCGAAAGCTCAAACACCCAAAACCCCCACACAGGACAACGGTAAACAGGTGCAAGCAGCTGATGGGGTGCACAAAAAAAAGCTCAAATGCCCACCCACTGCTTGCGTCGCGTCGGCAGCGAAAGTGCAAAAGCTCTCTGCCCCACTCTCACTGGCGCCGCGCTCGCTCACACGCTCTCACTCGCTCTTTTGGGTTCCTTGCTCTTTCGCATTAAATAATATTTGCTGTCCGCTGCCGCTGTCGTTGCCATTGTTGCCGTCGGTGCCGTCGTCGACTCGCAGTACGAGAGGTGCACACGCATCGACGTCGCCAACCGACGCCAACGATGGCAGAGACAACCGAACCGACGCCAACGGCAATGTCTGTGTGGCAAAGGAAGATTTTGAGCATTCCTCCACATTCGCTTGGGTTTTCTGTTTTAGTCAACAACGCGGCAACGGCAAGAGCGCCAAACGACACAAACAAGAATCGCCTCCGACCGACCGACCCACCACGAGAAATCTCGAAAACAACACGAAATTCCAAATTGAAACTGAAACCAAATATCGAGTAAATCGAAATCAAATATCGCGTAAATCGAATCCAAAACCAAAACAAAAAGACAAGTTCGAATCCAAACGGTTCCTCGATCTCCACCTCCTCGAATTCGCGTATTCCCGATTCAAGTTCGAATCAAAAGTAAGACATAATCGAATTATAAGTTGAATGGAAACGATTATGGGCTCTCCAATCTCTCTGTTTATTACAACCATGTATATCTCAGAATATCTAGCTATCTGTCTCTAGGTTCAGTACAAAGTTTTCTATAGATTTTGCTTCGAAATACATTTTTATTTTGGTTAAATTTTTTTGTTTTTGTGTTGTTTTGTTTGAGTGCCACAGGAAATTTTTGAATATCTTTTGCCAAAAACAAGCAATAATTTCGGTCCCAAAAACGAAACAGCTGTGCGTGTGTCTCCCACTCAACCACTCTCTTTCGCTCTTTCTCTCTTACTTTCGTTTTGTGTTTTCCTTTTCGGTTGTATTTCTTGTTGTTTTGAAGGAGCAGTACCCCCGCACCACCACTAACTTGGGTGTGATCTGTTTGCCGGTAAGCGTTGAGGATTCACAGAAATCCATTGAAACGAGCTGTGAAACAATTTGACATACTTTTACTCAGCGTCTACATGTCTGTACACAAGAGGATGAGTGCCCAAGTGTCGTGCAAAATTATACACATATTCAAGCGAGTAATCTCTGCCCTGACATGTTCCGAGAATAATTCAAAACGACAATCCCCCGCGAACGTGACAACTAGAGAGCTCTGTGCAATGGATTAGTTGTGGGGAAGAAGGATTCTCGAGATGGCTATTAATGGGAAATATGTATATCCACACAGGCATCTCCATTCCACAGATTGTTTTAGATGGGGCAAGAATGTAGAAGAATTATCTTATTCAAAGGATTCCCAAATAAAAAGTTTGAAGATGGTCATAAATGTATTAGAGATTGTGAAGAGAATTCACAGCTATACCGGAATTGGTATGGGAATTGATCTTAAATATTTCTTGAGAATATTTAGAAATTTCAAAGAGAATAGAGTCCAAATGATGGAAACCTTATTTATCTCTTTAAATTTGATTTATTTTGTTAAATATAAAAGGCGGCGTACGAGCCTCTATATTTTTAAGGAACAATTAGTTTTCTTTTTATTTATAAATGCATATTGTGGATGAGAATGTGTAGACGAAAAAGTCTGCCAATTTATTTGGGAGTTCTGTATGAAATCCCATTAACTTATTTGTTGAAATAAACTGTTGCCGGTCAACTTTAAATTTCCTGAATTATCCTGGGTTTTACTCCCAGGATCTGCTCGTTCATACACACATTTTTGTCAGCCATTCAAAAGTCTAAAAACAATTCAGCTATTATTTCGCAATTATTTCGCTTTATGAAATCCATTTCTTTGAATTGATTTTCGAAAAATGTTTCGAACAAATCTGTTGGCCGTAAATCTCTGTGCAACATTTGATGGGTTGGCTTTCTTTGAAAAGATTTTGTATGCTTAAATTAATGTTCATCTTAACGCGAACATAAGCTACATCCGATGCCGATGCCGTTGCCGATGCCAAGACGCGCGCGGCACGTGCATAAAAAAAATAGCATGCAAATAATAAGCGACATTTAATCGAGTTGACAGGATTTTAAATGATTTTCTATACGCTGGCAAAAGAGAACAACCCAAAACAGATTTACAGTGGGTCAGACATTAGATGTTCCACAGAACACCCACCCGGCCACCCTTACCTCCAGATGCTGCCCCCATCCATTCCAGCGCAAAAATTTGCAATAAAAGTGGCAGCCAATGAGGCGGAAAAAAGAGAAGAGAAAGAAGAAAAAAGAGGACAGAGAATAACAAAAAATCTGTTTTTATGCGCTAATAAAATCTGAATAAGCACGGGGTGGCACGGGGACTGGAGGAAGGCTAAAGAAAAGCAACCAAAAATTAATTAACAAAATATGTTGCAGGCAAAAGAAAAAGCGTGCTGCAAATGGGTGGAGAAGATGAAAATGAAATATCTTTTCCACAGACACACAAAAATCTTAACTTGTAGATGGGGGAGGGATGAATGATGTGTGCCATAGCAATTAATTGTTGTCGCCAAATGCTGTCCCACAGATTCATTTAGGCCATATTAATGGCCATTTCGCTCGTCTCTCAACACTTTGTAGCTGGAAGCAAATGACAAGAAGCTAAAACCGAAACAGACAGTAGTCCGCCCAAGCCTTGACTTGATAATCAGTTTTGTAGGTTTATATCCATCATTCATTCATCACAATTCAATTCAATTCCCTAGTTCTAGTCAAACATTTAACATTTATTCAGTACAAATTAGGAGTAGCTGTTCGTTGTGTACCCAAAAGTTTTTAGAGTTTCCGTTTTAAATTGATTGAATTTTAATATTTCAAATGTCGGTCCAAAGTGAGTCAGGGTTTGGCAAACATTTAGCGTATATTCTTTAAGAAATAAATTAATTTAATAATATATAAATCTCTCTCTCTATGTCTCTTTCGTTGGCAGGCTTTCTTGGCAGTTTTTTATCAAAGGGCCTGAAGACCAATCAATTGGTTGTGAATACGGATGAGAAAACCCTGCGACCCGTTGCACGACTGAAGGAACCGCGCGATCTTTTCGCCCTGCCGAAGGACAAGGACAATGACTGCTCACAGCAGGCCCCCAGATGGCCGGTGGAGTGTCAGGTGAGTGCAAAAGTGCAACAACTAAACTCTACCCATGGACACGGCACATGGCTCATCTAACCAACCAGCCATACCATCCCATTCAATTCAATATCGAGCGAAGGACAGCCGCTGGCTGTCCTAGTTTCGGTGGGGCGGGAGGGGGAGTGGGTGGGAAAGGATATTCAATGACTTTGACACGCACCTTGTCTGGCAGGATATCCCGGGGACATGCGTGCCTCGCCTCATAAATATTAATGCACATAAAACGAGCCAGCGAGCGAATCTTTTACGCTTGGCTGAAAAAGAGGAGTCGAGGTGCCGACGATGGTGGGGTGCGACCTCGCGGACGCTTTAAAAGGCAGCGCGCCCCCACAAAAAAGGCAACGGCAACTAATTCGCCTCCCATTCTCACATCCTCATCTATACCACCCTCCTTCCTGCTCTCCGTCTCTCTCTCTCTCTCTCTCTGCCGCGAATACATATGTACATATGTAGGTCAAATTGCAATAAAAGCAAAAAAGAACTAAAATAAAATAAAAAGGTGCACACTCGTCCCCGCCTCCCCCCAATCCAACCCATTGGCGTTTACACCTCGTTAACCCACCGGTTAACCCCCATGGCATGCGGCACACATTTGTTAGCCAAAATACAACAACAAATACTAAAACAACAACTAAAAGTGCAATAAAAAATCCTTTCGTTTCCGCTTGTTTTTGTTGCTGTTGCTCATCAGATTTCTGTTCGTATTGTTGTTCTTTTGCCTAATTGTTGGGCCAAATCGTTGGCCATGTTAAGAATTGATTTGATTTGTTGCACGGATTTGTAAATTCGATTCTGCTGCCAAATTGTGTTTTAGACAAATATTACACATACACCCTGTCCGCAGCCACTAAAATCTATGGGGAATGATCTATGGGCTATAGAATAAAAGGCTGTGCAGTGCGGTGGGGTGTTGGGTCGGTGGGGTGGTGGGGTGGTGAAATGCCAAAAGAGAGTTGGCCAACACTGACTGCTAAGTGGTATTAGAGAGAACGACGGCGAGGGGATGGCAGACGGCAGTCGGTCTATCAAAGTGGAGGTCAATTGTTGAGCAATTTGTTTGTGGCGCAGTTTGAACATTTCCCTGTCAATTACCTTGTACTCAGTTAACAAAGGTGCCAACAAAACAAACAAGCAAAAAAAACCATCAATGAATGTAAAAGATAGTTTTTTTTTAGCTAAATTTGAGCACATAATCTGTGATCGATAACGAATATCCTGAACAGCTTGGCCCTTCTTGTCATCGTTCCTTCTTTCCTTCCACCTCTGCTGTGAGGAAAGCTCTAGGCACGTTCCGCTCTCATACATACACTCAAGCACACAAACACACACCCGCTGCGCTCTCTCTCTCTTGTAAAGTTTCACGAACTGTAAATGCAATTAAGGACAAAAATAATAACAAGGAAAACAATCGGCAAAGAAAGTTGGACAAATCGTCTTTTCTTTTCCGCCCTTTGAATGCCCTTTGCCAATAACGGGTATACTGATTTTCAAGGGATTCTTGGTATACCGGTTTGTTCCAGGTGCACCAGCAATACGCTAAATAAATAATCCGATCTGAAAGAGTATCAAATTGGATTCCTTTGTTCTTCCTTTCTCTCTCTGGGATTCTTCTGTTGTGTATTCCCTTCTTGCTTATCCTCATAGGCGACAGAACACGACGTTCAAATTTGCGAACGCAAATTAAAAGTGAAAAGCGAAATTTCAAAAACGCCTTCAGTGTTGATTTGACTTTGTATTTGTTGTACCGTTGTACCTGCGCTGTTGCCGTTGCTGTTGTTCTGTTTGTTGTTTTGCTACAGTGGCACTGGCATTGGCAATGGACGAACGGACAGATGAACGGTACCGTGCATAAAGGCATAGAAAGTTTTCATTACCAGAGTGAGAAAAAAGAAACAGAGAGAGAGCAGAGAGAGTCGTAAGGGAAGCCTGACAGCGAGATGAGAGAAATAAACAAGCTAATTAGTTAGTTAGTTTGATAACACACACAGACAACACACAACACACATGCACTGCACAAAAAAATAAGCTGAAATGAATACAACAAAAATATGTATAAAAAGAGCAGTGGCAGAGTCAGAGAGAAAAGAATGATTTACAGCAACCTTTGGCACACGTCACACAGCGCGATAGCAAGGGCGAGGGCGGATTTCTGTTTCGTTTTCGTTTTGGTCTCGTCTCGTCTCGGGAAAGCGCTGCTGCTGCTGCCGCTGCCTCTGCCAACTGACGGTTGATATGTTTCAATTAAGCCAGAGCTCACTCGCACACACACACACGCGCTCACACATGCAGACGCACACAGAAGGAGAAACACGACAGAGCTTCAGATTTGCATGTTAAGCCTCTGCTGCCGCCTCACACAGTGGAACGAAATGTTTTACGAAATATGTTATGTGGGGTAATATTAAAGCTCCATTAGCAGAACCCTTTTTATATTAATCAGTCAATTTTGCTTCCACTGGGAAGGGATTGTTACAGTTCTCGCGTTACTTACAGTCACATGTGACACGAAAACTAAAAGCCATTCCAGATATGTATTCCAGCCAGCATCCAGGTTATAAATAATATAACACCCAAAAATCGTGCTCTGAGAAATTTGTGCAGAGAATTTGTATTATTTATAATATTATTTATTCGAATGCACAGCAGTAGGGTATCATTGGAGTGAGTACTCGCCGCTCATGGCTTATTCTAACCTTGCTTTAAAGTTCCCCCGAGATTTGCCCGTGGATCTTAGTGGCCCACTGTGCACATCCAGCCCATACCATCCCGTCTTATGTAAGTAAGCGCCACTATATCCAGGGCTAAACAAATAAGCTTCTCCAGCTTGTGGGTACAATAAAAACACAGCAAATGACGTGAAGCCAAATCTGTGGATGGGCAGGCAGGGGGTGTGGGGAAAACAAAATGAATAAGGGGTCGAGGTGGAGGAAGAGAGAAAGGAAATGGGGGACTGCTCATCGGTAACTACGACTCGCAATCGTATGGCTGACATTTTGCTAAAATTCCTTATTAAGAAGGACACAAAGCAGCGATGAGAATTTGTGCGGCACCAAACATCTGCCACTAGATGTTGATGAATACTTGAATACCACTGGTGGGGTGGTGGGAATAACAGGTGGGGAGGAAAGTAGTCAAAGAAAATGTCAATCATGGCTGGTGCCGTTTGCTTATGCAAAGTTTTTACAGCGAATTAAAATTAAGGATGTGCTTCGGTTTACTTTATTCCTATTTAATCGAATCTAACCTAATCTCCATGCAGGTCATCGAGGAGCGCATCACACACATTCCCTATGTGCCGGCCCAGCCCGAGCCGCTCAATGCACCGACTGGCAACGAGCTGAAGCCACGGCCCGTGGGCGAGGAGAATGGAATTGTTGTGTTCAGCTACAGTCCCATCAGTGCGGTCAATTATGTGAGTATTCCGCATTCCCTTTCTATTCGTAGAGATTCATTTCACACACACACACACACACACACACACACACACACACACACACACAAATGTCACGCACTTTGCACTCTGCACTAACCCTTTTGGGGGGAGGGCGAGGAATACAACAACATTCACCTGATTTTCATTTGAATGCGACCACTAAATAAAAAGCAAAAAAACGAAAAACCACAGGCAAAGCCCAGGGCCAAGAAGGAGGAGGAGTCGAGCGATGAGTCGGACTACTCATCGGACTCCAGGAACGACTCAACGCCGCCAAGTCGATCGACGCCAGTGCGGCAGCCGGCCGGGAGTCGCGGTGGCAAGCTGAACAGCGTCTCCAAGATGATCAACAGCCTGGACAATCGCTCGACCAGCGCCTCCCTGGACGAAGACATTGATTTCGATGATGAGTATGACTACGACACGAGTGGCGCTGGCTGCGGCTTCAGTGGCGAGGCTCGGGAAAAAGCCATCATCAAGGATCTCATCGAGGAGAAGAAGCGGCGCTACATGAATGCCGCTGCCAGCGCAGAGGAGAAGCAACAGCACCAGCAACAGCAACAACCCACTGCCGGGGCAAGTGCTGGCCACAACAGCCAGACGGGCAGCCGATCGGAGAGCAAGCCCAAGAGCACGTCGACGGAGAAGAGCAACGCCATCAGCGAGATCGATGACATCTGGAAGAACAACACCAGCGAGTACAAGCCCGCCTCGCCGCGCTACATCCTCAGCCAGTTTGGGAAGAAGGTGACCAAGCCCATGATCGATCGCCTGGTGGATCAAGGCGATGACAAACACCTGACAACGGGCACGGCCAGCGGCAACCAAAAGGTAGCGTCGTCGAGCAAGTATGCCATTTCCCCGATCAAGTTGCCCAAGAAGAACATTGCTCGCCTGGAGGTGGCCTTTGAGCGCAGTGCTCGTCCCGTTTCACCCAACTCGAACATAGTTACAAATTCAGAGATGAAGCATAGCTTCGATTCCGATAAGGAATCCATCACCACCACCACCGAATCAGCAGACACAACATCGTGGCATTCATGTCGACTTGCTGGCGGTGCCGACACCATGCCACTGTCTCCTGCTGGCTCGGAAACTGTCTCCGAAACGGAAACTTTGGTGGGGGAGGAGAGCAAGAGCAAAATGAGGCTAGCATGTAAGCAGATGGAGACCTCTGGCAGGGCCTCAGGACTCGCCTCAAGATGATCAAAGATTGTGGAACCCATAGAGCTTTCACTCTTACTCGTTTCTTTGTGTGTTCTTCAAACTTTGACATCTTTTGTAATATTTTAGTGAGTTTATTTCAGTAGTTGACCTTGATCCTAATCCTACCCACAGCTGTGGGGCAGCAGAGCAAGATGAAGTGCCCAAGAGCGAGGCACTGCACGGTGCCATATACGCATGCGCAAACCCTTGCCGCAGCAGCCAATAGGGCAGCACGGGCCCATCGTGATGCAGAGCCAAGGCTCATGGGTGAAGGGGGAACGGGTACTGGGACTGGGGCTGGGACTGGGACTGGGACTAGCACTGGCACTGGCACAACCACGAGTAACCTTAATGCTTGTAGCCTGAGCATAGATTCATCGTTCCAGAGTCAAGAATCAACGACTAATCAGGAGACGAACAACTCGTCTCAATCGTTTTTATCCTCTTCTAATCCCTTGCCACAAGAACAGTTCAGCCGTTCGGCGGTGGGCGGTGCCAAATTCGTCACAAACTGCCATCCCATGAATCCCGAGGAGTACGATGGCCTCGAGTTTGAGTCGCGCTTCGAGAGCGGCAACCTGGCCAAAGCGGTACAGATCACGCCCACCTACTATGAGCTGTATCTGCGTCCCGATCTCTACACGAGCCGCTCCAAGCAGTGGTTCTACTTTCGCGTGCGACGCACACGCCGCAAGATGCTCTATCGCTTCTCGATTGTGAATCTCGTGAAGTCCGACAGCCTCTACAACGATGGCATGCAGCCGGTCATGTACTCCACACTAGGGGCCAAGGAGAAGAGCCAGGGCTGGCGGCGTTGCGGTGATAATATCTGCTATTATCGGAACGATGATGAGTAAGTTAGAAGCTTCCTCTCTCTCTCTCTCTCTCTCTCTCTGTCTGTCTGCATCTCTTTATTGTGTTGTTATCATCCCAAGAAGAAGTACCAGCAATAATGCCAACGAGGAGGATGAAGACAACTCCACGTATACGCTCACTTTCACCATTGAGTTTGAGCACGATGAGGATGCGGTTTACTTTGCCCACAGCTATCCTTACACGTACAGTGATCTGCAGGACTATCTCATGGAGATCCAGCGGCACCCGGTCAAGTCAAAGTTCTGTAAATTGCGTCTACTCTGCCGCACATTGGCGGGGAATAATGTCTACTATCTGACGGTGACGGCGCCCTCCAGCAATGAAGAAAATATGCGGGTAAGCCAAGCAGTCACAGATCTGTAATCGATCATAAATATCCATTTGATGCGATTTACTTGTGCGCAGCGTAAGAAATCAATTGTGGTATCGGCACGTGTCCATCCAAGCGAAACGCCCGCCTCATGGATGATGAAGGGACTGATGGACTTCATCACTGGCGACACAACAGTGGCCAAGCGGCTGCGCCACAAGTTCATCTTCAAGCTGGTGCCAATGCTGAATCCAGATGGTGTGATTGTGGGCAACACGCGCAACTCGCTGACCGGCAAGGATCTGAATCGGCAATACCGCACGGTTATCCGTGAGACATATCCGTCCATTTGGTATACAAAAGCCATGATTAGAAGGTGAGTCGCAGCTGCAGAGCTTCCCCAAACCAAACTTATCTCTCTGCCCCCGGTTTATAGACTGATTGAAGAGTGCGGCGTGGCCATGTACTGTGATATGCACGCGCACTCACGCAAACACAACATATTCATTTATGGCTGTGAGAACAAGCGAAATCCGGAGAAGAAGCTCACCGAGCAGGTGTTCCCCTTGATGCTACACAAGAACAGTGCGGATCGGGTGAGTGATTGATGCGAGTTGTTGGACAAACTTTTGGCATTGGTTGAACGTATTTTAGTTCTCGTTTGAGAGCTGCAAATTCAAGATACAACGCAGCAAAGAGGGCACTGGTCGTATTGTCGTCTGGATGTTGGGCATCACCAATAGCTACACAATTGAGGCATCCTTTGGTGGCTCCTCGCTGGGCTCACGCAAGGGTACGCACTTCAATACGCAGGTAAGTGCACTCAGATTGAGCCCAGATGTAGCCTAAGCGATGGGCAACAACTGGCAACACTTTGATGCTCGTGATGCACAAGCAAATGCTGCTCAAAGAGAATGGCCGCGAATACAACGCTCTCCCATCAGATAGATAGCCTTTACCCTGATACCCTTATATTTCATTTGTTTGGTTTTTTGTTTCGTTTTTCGCAGGATTATGAACACATGGGACGTGCATTTTGTGAGACACTTTTGGACTATTGCGATGAGAATCCAAACAAAGTAAAGCGCCATGCAAAGTTATTTAAGCAAATCAAAAAGATAAGAAAACGCGAGAAACGCGAACAGAAAGCATTGAAATTACAGAAAATGGCCGATCAGGGATGTATAATGAACGATAAGCTGAAAGTGAAACGTTCTGTGGAGAAGAGTGTCTCCTAGGAAGCGCTTCTCTCCGGAAACTCTTTCTCGAACACACACACACACACACACAGCAGACACCACAAAATACACACACACACACACACACGATTGTTTTAGTGTGCCTCAAAATGTATTTTATGTTATCGTCATCGTAATTGTTATCCCTGTTTGTGTTTGCCTGATAATCGTAATCGTAATTGTAATCGTCTCGCTATCGCGCTGTGCTGTGCTGACAAACTGTGCTGTAAAACATACGTATACCCATCCCCCATAGAGTACATATGCATATAAACATAAACCCATATACTACACCCACACTCCCGTACTCGTACACACATCCGATGAGAAAATTGCGAAGAGAAGAACAAATTGTCGCATTAAGAGCGTCCCACACATCGGCCAGAGCCAAAGATCTATGTATATATATAGATAGATATACGGCATTGAGTTGAATTAATTTGAATGCTGTCTATTTGCGCGTATCGTAGTTTTTCTAATGTTTTTGAAATCCCAATTGCGTGGATAGTTCGCCCCCTCCCGAAAGAGAGATCCACTATGCACGCAATGGGATCACATATATCTTTTATATATATATATGCACACACACACACACAGCCAATGCTCACTCAATATTATCCCACACGTGAATATAGTAATAATTTAATTCATTTGATGTACACACAGCACAGCCAGAACCGAAATAACTCTATTTCTATTACAATAATTATTCTATAATCTGATTGTGTTTCGTTTATTTTGTTTTGTACTTTAATTTACTTCTACTTTAAATGTTTTTAGTGGTAAGCAAACAGAAAACTGCGTATTATTATAACCGAAGAATATTATTTTTTGAAATAAATATACCATTTCTATACAGTAGATTTTGTATCCACATGTCGATGTCTGTAATTTAGTTTAGTTTTATTGTTGCCGTAGTTGTGGTTGTTGCTCTTTTCTGCCTTGTATTTTCCACACATTTATTTATTAACTTGTTTACTTTTTGTTTAATTTCCGCCTGGGTTTGATTTCTAACTAATCCAAATGCATTAACATTCACAATAGATTTTAAATTTACTCAAACAACAGGACAGGCTGCGATCCAAAATCATCGAAAGACTGATGAGAGAAGGCTCCAGTGCAGACGAGCCATTGAATATACCATTATCGGATTACTCCAGGTACGACCCAATCCACAAAGAGCCCAAACTACACTCAATTACGAGTAGGAACTTTGTTGACTTTATTGCGAGTCCGTTCGCTTATGGGGAAACCGAAACTCTGAACTGTTTTAATAGGAAAATCGGTGGGAGCCTTAGTGTGTGTCCGTTCGCTTATGGGAAACACAAAGAAAATAGACAAAAGCCTCAAAGAATGAAGCGATCAAGGGAATTAATTTACTTTAAAAAACACTTCGAACCCAATCCATCACTAACCGCTAACAATATCTTTTGTGTACAATTTTCACGCATGAAAAACAAACAGCGACGAGGGCAACTGCAGTTCCAGCTCGGACAACGAGGGCAAGCACTCAATCACGGCCTCCGATCTGGAGGGACCCTGCTGTGCACCCACACGTGCCCCGCCCAGTTCCCCCGAGGTCATACATGAGATACGAAAGGTAGGTCGGGTCGTCCAATGGGTGGTGTAGAGACTGACAGCACCTTAATGCACCTCCACCTGCACCTACACCTGCCCACCTGTCCTTCTCTGATGTAGTTCCGCCTGCGGCGCATGAGGAAAGTGATGCACGAGCTGGATCGCATCTACTTTACGCCGATGTTCCAGCGCAAGTTCAAGGCAATCAACACACTGAAGCGACGTCGCCACAAGCTGGGCGCCACCAAGACACCGTCGACCGTCGTGGCCAAGCGACTGAAAGGTGGTGGCAGTGGTCCAGAGAGCAGCAACACCACTGCCAACGCCAACGCCACATCGATGGCTGAGCAGACGAAGAAGCCCATGGGAAAGGAAAGCGCTGACAGCATTGGTTCGAGCTCGCAGGAGTCGCAGGAGAATGACTCGGCAGAGACAACAAAGAAGCCAGCGGCGCGAGGGGCACGAAGCACGGCCGGCCCCAGTCAGGCCAGTGGGTCGTCCAAGCAGAAAGCCAAAAAGAAAAAGTATTTGCCCACGGAGAAGAAGAAGCCCCAAGCGAATCACAAGCTGCATGTGAATCGCAATTTTCGCCTGTGGCTGGCCAATCGCAAGATCTTCATATGTCGCCGTAGAAAGGTAGAGTCCAGCCACTGCCAGGGTTCACCAACGCACTCCACTCACGAGAACAATCACTGCTCCTCCTCCATCTCTCGGCATCTTCCATTCTCATTCTAATCCCCATTAGTCCATGCAGACGCGGCGCACTCGTGTGCGCAACAAGGCGCCCAAGAAGCGCGGCGAGGTGGTGCGCACCACACTGGATCTGCCCACCACCGATCCCGGCTCCGATCTGCACTTCTCCACCGACGACGAAGAGCACTCGCCCACCATCGGGCCGAGTGGCTACGGTGCCGTGGCACCACTGCGGCACACCCTGCTCCAGAGCGAGCTGCAGCGGCGCTACATTGAGGAAATCGGCGACACGGTGGTGCAGAAGCCAAAGCCCGCCCACATGCCACCGGAGCTGATTGTGACAACGCCCTCGAAGAGCAACACACCGGGCGGTGGGGCCAAGCTCGACTTTTACAAGCTGACGCCGCGCACAGCGCCCGAACTGGATGGCGGAGCCCAAAGGGGCATGTACAAGCAGCAGGGCGGCAGCGTGGGGGGCGCAACATCCACGTCGGCCCGGCGCACCTACTCGTGGCACAATCTCGACCAGGAGGCAGCCATTTCCTCGACCAAGCAGGCAGCCGCCAGCTTCTATATGCACGAGAGCAAGGCAGCGATGAAGATAAAGCCTCCGCCACGAAGGTAAGCGCCATCCAATCCAATCCAATCCAATCCAACCCAATCGATCCAATGCATGATGCTGATTGCTGCTGGCACACAGGAATGTTCCCAGCAACTTCATACCGCAGCGGAATGTGACGAACACATCCTCGGCGGATGATCTGCAGCTGAAGCTGTCGCTGAAGAAGAAAATCTGGACGGGTGCCCATGGGGAGCCCGACGGACGACCGCTGTGCTGGTTCAAGGGTCACATGAACCAGACGCACCAGTCACAGGCTCAGGTGCAGGCGCAGACCAATGCCATGGCCAGTGCAGCCAGTGCCGTACGCAGTGCAGGAGGAGGAGGAGGAGGAGGAGGAGGAGGAGGTGGCACAGCAAGCCGCACCGTGTTCACTGCTGCCAGTGGCAAAGAAGCGGCTGCAGGCATGGCAACAGGAGCAGCAGCAGCAGCAGCAGCACCGCCTACACGCAAGCCCAGGAAGCTCGAGCAAGTGGATTTGTTCACGTAAGTGGGGGGAGCTCCAGAGTGGGTAAATCTCACAACTGACATTTGAATCGAAATTGCAGCGCCTGCTCCCAGAAGCTCATCATGTGGCAGCAGCAGGAGGAGCACAAGAAAATGCAGCCGCAGCGCCTGATACGCGTTGAGGAGCAACAGCGTGAGATGATGCGCTCCTTCAAGCCCATGCAGCTGGGCAAGAAGCAATCACTGACGGGCAGAACCATGGCCGGGCTGGGCCCCGATGCCAGCAGTGCTGGACTGAAGGTCAAACGTAAATCGAGCAGCATGATGAAGATTGCCGAGACCACACAGCTGGTCACACGCTTTGCACGCACACGCGGCAGTTCCGGCAGCTCGGCACTCCAGCAGCAGCAGCAGCAGATGCAGCAGCAGCACGCGTCTCAGGGCCAGCGTATGATGTACAAGAATCAGTCGATGGCCAACACGGGCAGCGGACGCCATTACTCCGCTGGCATGATCAATCCACAGCATGGACACCGCGCTCCCAGCAAGTTCAAGACGGGCGGACTGGTGGTCACTGCCGTCCAGCAGCCGGGCATGGCACTTGGCAGCAGCAACAGCTCTCGACGGATGCGCAATGCAGCCGGACTGCCGGTGAAGGCCGGCCAGGGACACGCAGCACTCGGAGCAGCAGCAAACGGCAGCAGCAGCAGCGGCAATGGCAATGGCAATGGCAACGGTTTGCTGCAGTACCAGCGGAACAGTGCCGCCAACATACAAATCAACAAATCCTCAACGACGGGCATCAGCCTGGACACGGTCAATCTGGTGCGCAAGGTGAAGACCAAGCTGAAGAAGCGCAAGTCCCGCGCTCTGGCCAATGGAGCTGCCAAGTAGTATACAACACGCCACGCCACGCCACACCACACCGCACCCCCTCCATCCTACGACCCTTCCTTCCTTCTGTCAAGAAACCAGCTACAGCTGCTGCTACTCCTTCGTGTTCCTTCCCATCAGCAAGGAGGAGCCCATTGAATTGTGTGTTTTCAGTACTGAATTTTGTTTGAACCTTTAACCCCCTCCCTGCCTCTCCCCCAACATGTTGTTTTGTTCCGCTTTAAGTCGAAATCTTTAGTCGAATTTTCAACCCAAGTTTGTTATGCAAAAATGATTAGCAAAATTAATATAGTTAATAACCCATACATACATACATATGTATGTACATATGTGTATGTATATATACATATATATATCTTGAAATCAATTCTGTACCTATGATTAATATATCCATAAATTAATGTTAAAAAGTGTGTGGCTGCTCTTTTTTTTTTGTGTGTGTTTTCTATGGAAATTTGCAATAAAAAAACATTCAAAAACAAAACGAACCAGCGGCTCTTCGTGGGAGAGGGTGAGATTGTGCTCTTGGCTTCAATAAATAATTCACACAACAAAAAATCAATTACGCACATGTCCGGCAAACGGCAGAGAACGCACACACCAAACCAAAAGAAAAAGCTGGACAGGACCCTTGACCAGACGGCACGTGAGTGGTGGGTGGGAGCGGGGAAGGGCAGTACTTGACTCTGAAATTGGGTTACTGTACATACCTTTGCACCGAACCACAAGCCGCCGCTCAAACTTTTGCACAATTCAAGCTGAAGTCGTTTTATTTCATTAACTCTGACTGAAATGTTTAAATATTGGCGAAAGTAAACAAAATGTTGCCCAATTGTGACCTCTAGTGATGGCAGCGCGAACTTTCGATAGCCATGCAAATGCCTGGCAAAAAGCTAGCAATTCTGACACTCTAGCCATCGATAGAAGCAAAGCTTATTTAATTATTTATTGTAACCCATATATGTTTGTAGAATAATTACATTCTCTCTCAGCTGGATTGATTATAATTAAGGAAAATTTTGAACAGCAGAGCCAATAAGTATGACACAAATTTCACCATTGTAATCGATAGCTAGTTATTAAACCCCTACAATACGCCTGGATAAGGTTTATAGAATAAACAAAAATGCTCTTAAACAATCATTTTGGCTTATAATGTACTCAAATTTAATGCACGCCCAGCTGTGAGCATCGATTACGCAGCTGTTCGAGGACATATCTCATCACTAGAAACACTATCGATTTGTTATCATTTTGGAATGTTGTGCCCTAGGGCCACACAATTTATTTGTATTGTTTATACTGTTGTAATATAACCAAGCCGTTATGCTAAATTAATTAAACTACATACACATGCATGCTAGACGTATGTGGGTAGATGTGTGTCTGTGTGTGTGTCTATATACTGGTTAAGTGTCCCTTCTGGTTGCTGCTTGCGGCTGCTGCTCCTACTCGTCGCCAGCGTTTTTGTTCGAATTAACTAAGAAATTACAATTGCTACAGAAATAAATAAGATAAACAAGTGTTAAGATATACTAGAACCAAAATTGAGTTTCGGTTCGCCTCAGACATTGACGGCATTCTGCAGAGCCGTCTTATCGTCCACAATGATATTGGCCGCCGTTGTGGTTGGATTCGAGCTGAGCAATTGCTTAGTCGATGAGCTGGATGAGTAGCTATCACTGGAGCTGCGTGTGGATGCCGAATTGCCGCTTATCGGACTATCCAGCATATCTGCAAGCGGAGGAGCGGCAAGACATTCACATTAAATGGGATAGAGAACTCAAAAGAGAATCAAATCCTACCTGGCAGCGAGCTAACATTGTTGGACTTCAAGTCAACAACTGTGCCCGAACCGGTGCCCGCCATGTTGCCCACCGAAGTGGACTTCTTGTGTAGATTCTTCTTCATGGCACTGCTAAATCCCACCACCACACTGGTTGGTGCGCCGCCTCCGACGCCAGCACGAATCCCGCCGCTCACATTGCCACCGCCTGTGGTTAATCCGCACAGCGGATCACCGCTTTTGGCACGCTCTCGCTCACGCTCCCTCTCCGTGGGACAGAGTGGACTTAGTATCGAGTTCTGCGTATCCTCGGGCGTATAGTAGTCCGAATCATCGGCCGCTGGCTCACCGGAGCCACCAGCTGCACCGCTGCCACTGCTCGGCAACTCGGGCCTGGGTTTGGCTCGCTTCAGCGAGGCGGCGCTCTTCTTGCTGCCTGTCTCATCGCTGGCCGCTCCACTATCACCGCCGGCTCCCGAGTTGCCGCCGCCGCCTGCCTTGTCCGCTTCGTCTGCCTCCAGGCAGGCCACAACCTGCTTGAGTGACTTGTTAGAGAGATTGCGGCTCTTGCTGCCCGGCGACAGCAACGGCGACAATTTCTCGTTCTCACTGTCCACATCGTCATCGGTGCCAGCCGAGGCATCGCCACCTGAACCAGTGCCTGCACCTCCGTCTCCATTCCCTCCTCTGGTGCTTGTTGGATACTTTCGCTCATTCACAATCTGCAGCTTGTCCTGCTTCGACTCCTCCAGCACAGTGTTGCTGGTGGGCGAGGTGACGGAAGTGGCAGCAGCTGTAGCCGCAGCCGTGGCCGTTGCCTTTTTGGGATCGTTTTCGATCTCCACCACAGACAGGTTGCCAGCCGTCTGGGGCGTTGTGATGGTGCCCACCTCGCTGGTGGAAGTGCACGTCGAGGCATTCTTCTTGATCTTGGGGCGACGCGTGCTGTTGGACTTGACGGGCGAGGTGGCCTTGATGTCGCTGCTGGTCATTGTGGAGGCGGCCACAGTGGCCGCCGTGTCCGTAATATCGTGCTCGCTTGTCCTGCAAGAGAAAGGGATAGACGATTGTTTCTTGTGACTGAATGGGCCTGACTGGCTGACTGGCTGACTTGCTCACCTGGCTCT
Organism: Drosophila subobscura; assembly: GCF_008121235.1. NCBI lineage: Eukaryota > Metazoa > Arthropoda > Insecta > Diptera > Drosophilidae > Drosophila > Drosophila subobscura. The sequence goes on along the minus strand of NC_048530.1, from coordinate 14,398,307 downwards.
GGCCACATATTGGGGCGGCCCGTTGAGTGCCTCAATCAGCGAGACGGGCACATAGCCCGGTGGCACATCCACGGGTGCCGCATCCCCGCCCGCCGACGTCGGTGTATTCTGATGCAGCACATGGGTGCTGATGCCCTTCTGCACGGCGCGTATCTGCAGCAGGGCGCGGAACGGTGCCCGACAGATGGGACAATTGTTGGCCTGGTAGCGCAACGAGTCGGCGCACGAGTTGCACAAGCAGAGATGACGACAGGGCAGAATGAGGGTGTCGCGCGTCTCGCTCATGCAGATGACACACTCGCTGCCATGATCGTCGATGTCCTCGTCGATGGAGGACTTGTTCACCGCCTTGTTCTCAATGCCGTAGATCTCCTGCAGCAGATAGCACAGGCCGTCCACGAAGATCTTCTGCTTGAGGGCGCGCAGCACATAGCTGTTCGTCTCCGGATGATGGTCGATCACACAGATGGTCGTGTGCGACTGTCGGCACTCGTCGTTGCCCTCCTCCACCACACAGTGAATGGCCACGGGGTACTGCTCGCGGCCCGAATTGTATATGAAATCGTCCTCGGGTATCACCTGAGGATTGAACACATGCCCCGGCTGCGAGAAGCTCTGATTGATGCCCTTGTCGAAGTGATAGGTCTCTGAGGTGAGGCCCTCGCGTGCCACCAGGGTGACGCCACTGGGACTGACCTCCTCGCTGGCGAAGTAGTACACGGTGATCGCGCACTTGGCATCCGAGTCGAAGGTGAACTCAATGTTGTAGCAGCAGGGCGGCGGCGGCGGGGCCACCGAGTCCGAGCTGCCGCCACCCAGGCCCATCGAGCAGAGGACATTCCCGTCGACATCCTCGATGGTTACGTTCGTCTTGTCGATGTCATCGATGATCTCCATGGGCTTGGGCTTCTCCTTGATGGGACTGGCGGCGGCGGCGTCCACACAGTCTGCTTTCTTGTCACTCGGCACGCGCACAAAGCGCACAGACTCCTTGCGTATGTTAACCAGACTCTTGAGGGTCTTGGTCGGCTCGTTCGCTTGGGGCGGCGGATAGGGGAAGGCCGTCGGGCGATTGCCCAGGAAATTCAAGTCTGCATTCTCACCGAACAGATACGATTCGGGTTGGGGCGTGTCGAAGCGCTCGCCGCCCATTATGAAGTGGGTGCCAAAGAAGTTGCCCATCCGAGGCGGATATTTGTAGGCATTGTTGGGTATCTGGTCCGCTTCCTCGACCGCTGCGTTCTGCCTGCTCACAAAGTTGCCCATTTATGTGCGGAGCTGATTATAGTCGAATAGCTGATGGTGGTTAACTGTGTAGCCTGCGTCGACCAGACCGTCCGTATGTTGATTTTATTGTTCCCGAAACTGTTTTTCTTCTCCTTTTTCCTCAAGCGAATATTGCGATTACATGGCAAACAAAGTGCGATAACACAACGAGTAACTATCTATCGATGGCACTATCGGCTGATGCGTGATGTATCAGGTGGCTTTTGTCAAGGCGACAGTGCAACAACAAACGGGCGCCAAAAGAGCGTATGTGAAATAGAAACGAAAACGTTGTCAAAAAATTGTTTACTACAATAAGCAGGGCAGCAGTAAAGCGAAAGTGTGACTTGCAAAATGACTATGAGCCTGGATGAGACCATCTGTGCGTATTTTGTGAACAATCTGAAAACCAGCGACAACAATGAGACGGACACACTCGAGCAGTTCACAACGGCACTGGAGCTGCTGGGCAAGCAGCTGGCCGAGACGCAGATACGCCAGATCAAGCCCAGCGAGGGCTATCCTCTGATCGCAGCCGGCAATCTCACCAAGAAGGATGTCTTTGTGCTGGCCCAATTCGATGGCGATTTCTTCCAGCAGCTGCAAATGACCAAAGCCCTGATACTGGGTCCGCCGTGCCTGGTGTCCTGCCTGCGGCAGAACGAACCCATACCGCTGGGCAGCAGTGCCATCTACACCACGGCCATGCGCGATCTATTGGTCTCGGCCAGCGGCATAACACCGCAAAAGAAGGAGGAGCTGAGCAAACTGATCAACTGGATGGGCGGCGTTTACTTTCAGAGCTTCGGCCACCGCACCACGCACCTCATCTCGAACACCATCAAGTCGCACAAGTACGAGCAGGCCACGCTGACCGAGGTGCCCGTGATGCATGTCGACTGGGTGCAGTATGTCTGGGACCAGAGCCGCAAGCGGCAGCGTGAGAGCATACGGGCCACAGACGCAGAGTTCGACAAGTACCGCCTGCCCACGTTCTTTGGGGCGAACATCACGTGCAGCGGCCTCGATGTGGCGCGCAAGGAGCAGGTGATGCGGCTGGTGAATGAGAACGGTGGCATCTACCATCGCGCCTTTCGCTCCCAGGTGGTCGACATTGTCATCACCGAGCAGTCCAAGACGGACACCGACAAGTACAAGGCGGCCATACGCTACAAGAAGGATGTCCTGCTGCCCGAATGGATATTCGATAGCCACAGTCGCGGCTATGCCCTGCCCACCAAGAAGTACGAGGTGCGCGCCAACAAGTCGGTATCCACGCCCACCAAGAGCTCAGGCAGTGGCGGGCGAACCTCTGCGCCGGGCGACCAGACGCAGCTGTCGGATTTGTCCAGGATTAGCTTTGTCTCTGGCTCGCGTCGCATGTGCAGCGACATGACCACCGTCAACGAGACGCTCAGCAGCCCATCCAAGGAGCTCCTGAAGCAAGCGACCACCAGCAGCGGCAGCAGCAGCGGCAGCGGCCGAAGTTACCAGCAAGTTCTGGCCGACATTTGTCCGCGTCAGGCCAAAAAGGCTGGACCCCTGCTCGATGGTTGTTGCGTGTACCTCAGCGGCTTTCGGACGGAGGAGCGCGAGAAGCTCAATCGCATATTGAACACTTGCGGCGCCACACGCTACGATGAGGCGAACGAGGGCATATCCCACATCATTGTCGGCCAGCTGGACGACACCGAGTACCGGCAGTGGCAGCGCGACGGCCTCGTGGCCACGGTGCATGTGGTGCGCCTGGAGTGGCTGCTTGAGAGCATACGCAGTGGTCGTCTGGTCAACGAATTGGCGCATCGCGCCTCACTGCCGCAGACGCGAGAGCCGGATGTGGCCTCGCCGGCCAGCAAGCGGACGCTTCGCTCGATGAATCACAGCTTCAAGCAGCCCAAGCAGCTGCCCATCAAGAAGAAGCTGTTCGGCGGGGAGTCGGAAACGGAAATAGAACCAGAGCGACAGCAGGAGAAGCCTCAGGATGTGGATGTGGATGTGGATGTGGAGCTGCTCAATCAGTATTCGCAGGACCAAGAGCCAGCAGCACAGCTGCCGCCAGCCAATACGGATGTTAGCATGCTGCTCCATCCGGCAGCAAGCTCCACACAAATGGAGATACGTCCAAATCGGCCATCAACGGCTGCAGCGGTGGCCCTGGCCCTGCCCGATCTCAGCGCCAGCACCTTGTCCATTGACTTTGATAAGCTGGACTACTTCACGGGCGTCTCCGTGTACGTGCACAAGGAGTCCTTCAACACGGAGTTCTACACACAAATGCTGAGCGAATGCGAGGCTGCACACGGTCTGCTGGTGCCCGCCAGCTTCTCCGATGAGGTGGACTATGCCATCGTGAGCTTTGAGGTGCCCTTCGCGGCGGACAGTCTGCCGATACGAGCGCGTCATGTGGTCACCGAGCTGTTCCTCGAGAGCTGCATGAAGCAGAACAAGCTGCTGCCCGCCGAATACTATCATCTGCCCGTGCCGCTTGCTGCCAGTCGTGAGCCCCTGCAGGGCATGACCATTGTGGTGTCGCTCTATTCGGGCCTGGAGCGTGACTTCATCAATTCGGTGGCCACGCTCATGGGCGCCTCGGTCAACAAGACGTTCATCAAGAAGGAGAAGCCACTGCTGGTGTGTCCCACGGCCGAGGGCTCCAAGTATGAGGGAGCCATCAAGTGGCACTATCCGGTGGTCACGGCCGTCTGGCTGGTGCAGTGCGCCCAGGCGGGTGAGAAGCTGCCATTTGTCGGTCATTTGGTGGGCAAGAGCTCAGCCGATTTTCCCTCGATCTCGCCACGATTGAAGGAGAACAATTTGCGCACACCACGCCGTCAGGAGCGGGAGTCCGAGCAGCAGCAGCAGCAGCAGCAGCAGCTGTCAACTGTGGAAGAGGCTGAAAATCAGCCAGCGGCAGCAGCCATTCCTGTTAGCAGCGCTCCAGCCGTTCAAGCTTCAGTGCCGGCACCAGAGCTAACACCGCTGCGTAATCGTCGCGTCTCCGAGCTGGCGGGCGGTGGTCTGCGTCGCGGCAGCAGCAGCAGCTCCTCGTCGCCCTCAGACTCGCCGCGCACCCCCACCAACCAGGTGTACAGCCAGGGCTACAATTTTGACTTTTTGGAAGAGTTTGTGGAGCGTCTGGACACGGACGAGGGCAAGGACTGTGTGCGCCAGATCATACGCGAGATGCGAGAGAATCAAACGCCCGAACTGGAGCGCATACGCAGGCAGGCGTGCACGCCGGTGAGCCATCAACAGCCACGACCAGCGCCGGGCATACCCGAGTTTTGTCTGACGCCCGAGTACAAGCAGCGCATGGCCGATGCTTTCGAGCGACGCTGGCGCCTGCCCACACAAAACATCCAGCCGGACACACCCATAGCGGTGATCAGGAAGCGGGTGATGCGCATAACCTGCGAGACGCTTGGCATTGCCTACGACGACATGGAGGAGGATCAGCAGCAGCAGCAGCAGCAGCCAGCGGGCAGCAACAAAAATATAAGGCTGCAAAAGCTAGACTTTGAGAGTAAATCCCCGAAGACACCCAAAGCCGCACCGATGATGATGCCGAAAGCCACACCACCGCGTGTCTCTGTGTCGCCGCTTGGTGGCTCCCCATCGGCATCCAATTTCGTGCCAAACACTCAGAGTCCTGTGGGGTTGGGAGCAGCGGCCGAGAGCACCATTAATTTTGATAAAATCAGCTTTGAGGAGACAACAACAGCGGCAGCAGCCGCAACAGCGGGCCCCGAGCCGCTCAATCTTCACAACTCGCCGGACGTCAAGCAGATCACGGACTACCTAAGGCAATGCGAGAGCCGCAGGAACAGCCTGAAGCGCAGTCACGACAGTCAACTGGGGTCCGCCGAGAGCGAGGTTCAGTTTGTGCAGCCATTCGAGTCCGAGGGCTTTGCCTTGGGCACCGACGACATGGTGGACTGGCGTGATCCCGGCGAATTCAATGCGGCCAAGCGGCGCTCCTCGGGCTCGCCACGAATGCAGCATGCGGGCACACCCTGCTTCAGCATCTCCTGCGGCGATGAAGAGAAGCGAGCCGAGCTGATGGACCGCATCGAGCAGTTGGGCGGCAAACTGTGCGAGAATCTCGTCAACTATGACGAGGCCTGCACGCACCTGCTCTGCGAGCGTCCCAACCGTGGCGAGAAAATGCTGGCCTGCATAGCTGCCGGCAAGTGGATCCTCAATATCCAGTATATCGAGCAGTGCCACACGCGGGGCCACTTTCTCGACGAGGCCCAGTACGAGTGGGGCAATCCGCGTGCCCTGAATCTGCCCACTCTGGCCCCCGAAGAGTCTGTGATTGCAGTGGCCGCACATCGCTGGCGCACCGAGCTGAGTGCCACTGGCGGTCGCAGCTACTCCGATCATCGTGTTATACTCAGCCTTCATGAGCGCAGTGGGGCGGCCATACGGAATGTTTTGCGTGCGGGCGGTGCTTGCATTTTGGAGCCGCGCTCTCCCTTTGCCCAGGATCCGCTGGCGGCCACAGCCACCGATTGTTTTGTGGACATCAAGAAGGCGCCGCTGCCGGCCAAGGACTTGGCCCATTTGCGGCAGTGCGGCGTGCGCATCTTCACCCAATTGGCCATCAACTATTATCTGACGCACGGTCGGGAGGCCAATCTAGAGAAATATGTGGTCAAGTAGAGCTGATGAAAATGAAAACTGAAAGCAGGCAATGATCGTAGGACTTAGCTTTAGGTATCTCCCTTTTTTTTCAAATTGTTCTTCACATTCAAATGGCCCAAAAGAAATGGAATATCTGTGCACATCTGCGAGGCATTCTCCCACGAATCAATTGATTTGAATTCGCTTTAAATGTATTCCAATGTAAATGAAAACTCCTTTGAAGTTATCCATTTTTGAAGCTTAATTCTCCTTTTTCTAAATTAACTTGTTTTAAACTTACAAATAAACACCCATTATTAAATCAATTCTAAAAATCTTCAATTTATGCATTTTCGATTCAATTGAAATTTGGATATTGGATAGAAATTTGGAGCGCATAAAAGGCAGAACGGAGCGAGCCTCACGATGGTTGAGTTTGTCGAGCAATTGCACCACAGCCACCACAGATTGTGGCTCGAAGCAAGGCCTCAGGTTTTAGATATTCGTGCAGATAAAAACAAATTAAGGGCACGGCAGACTGGATGCTCAACGTCTTGGCAACAGACTGATTTTCATCGTGAGACGCTTCTCGATCCGCGCATTGTCAGACAGCATGCGCTCAGCTGTGCATTCAAAAAGTTTCAGCATTATAAATTATTAGATATCAAAATGAATTGTACTTTCCATTTATTTAACGTTTACATATATATTTTTGTGTTTATTTATTTATGTATGTGTACTTGTGTTTGTGTGTATCTGTATCATTTCACATAGCTTCATTCTGTTCCAATTGAATTGTTATATTATTTAGCATTTAGCATTTACTTTTCAATTTGATTTTTCATGTTTTACTTTTTGTTTATACAATCCAATCGTGTTTTGTTTTCCTTTGTTCTTGTTCTGTGTTCTGTGTTTTGTTAAAAAAAGTCTCTCTGTTTGTTGTATTATCTACATGTTTACATATACATTTGTATGATTGTTGCTGGGGTATGGAATCGCATGCTCTAGGCTACAAATTCATCAAAAATAGATATATGTATGGAGTACACGTTCGTAGGTATAGTTGATCGGTTTTCTCTCACTTCTCTAATTGTTTCATGTATTTTGTTCTTTTTTCTTCTGTTTTTAAGCCGCTCCTTCTTTTGTTTTTAAAATTACATTTCTTTATAATCGTATTTTAGTGTTTTTTTTTTAATATAAGTTTTGTTTTTCCATATTTTGTTCAAGGTTTGTTTTGTTTTGTTTTTGTTTTTATATCGCAGCGATAATTTGTTCAGTTTAGTTTTGTTTTAGGAGGCAATTGTTTGTTTAACTTTAAACAACAACAAAAATGATTATACAAATTCAGAAGAATGTAAAAAACAACACAAAAATCATGGAATATAGGAGATATATGTATATAATAGCTATAACTACATATAATAATAATGGAACTTAAATCTTAACAATTAAAAAATCTCTTTGCTGGGCGTTGAGATTCCCAGTGGCTGTTCATAGTCGGCTGCTGCAGTTGTTGACTCTGATTCCTCCTGCTTTTCCTTACGTCGAGATTTCTCCTTTTTATGCTTCTTCTTGTGCGTCTTGGACGCCACCAGCGTGCTGGCATCATCCCCTACATCGATGATGCTGCCGCTTGCAGCTGCTGCTGCCGCTGCCGCAGACTCCTTGGATTTCTCCTTGTTCCTCTTCTTTTTATGCTGCTTGTGATGCTCCGCGGATGTTGCATCTGGAAGGACAGTTGTTGAGGTGCTGAAGCTGTTGTTGGAGGCGTTGTCGTTGGCATTGGCGGCGGCAGGAGCATGCTTGGGACTAGGCGTGGGTGTGTCGGCATCGATGAGATCAACGACCACAGGCTGAGTAGGCGCCTTGCGCTCTCGCTTGTGCTCCCTCGACTTGTCCTTGTCCTTGTCCTTTTTCTTCTCTTTTTTGGCGGTGCTGTTCGCAGCTGCTTCCGCTGGCACCTTGAGATTCTCTTTGCCCTCCTTGGACTTTTTGGACGTTGATCTGCTGCTGGCCGCAGGCGCCTCAAAGTCCGCTCTATGAAAGCAAAGGAATTTTAGTTGACTTCTCGAAGGGATTCAAAGTTTGAATCAACACTCACATATCCAGTTCAATATCTAAAGCTCTGTGTGGATCATTGGGATCGTATTTGCCATCTTTATCCTCGCTATCCGACAGCGACACACCCTCGGGCATGTCCAGGGTGGTGTTGACAATGTGCAAGGGTTTCGGCTCTAATGCAAAACAGTTCAAATATCACAAAATATATTGTCAGATATGGGTCTTACCTCCTTCCGATTCGGAGCTGCTGTTGTAGGCCACTTTGTTCTTGGCCTTTTTGCTCTTTTTACTCTTTTTATGCTTCTTTTTGCCATCTTTGCCATCACCGCCGCCCTGCAAAGCCGCCGCCGCCTGTTGGTCCTGCAGATACTTATCCGAACGTTTGGTAACTAAGCAAACAAAAGACAGAGTAAGAATGGGAACTCAGCCGAAGGTTTATCCACTCACCGCCCACACGTAGTGCTGCCACCCCATCCATATCCAGGGGCAGCTCCGTTATGGGTATATCATCAATATTGTCATACTGATCCGCATTCGATGCACCGCCACCCGAGGCGGAGGCGCTGGCATTCGTTGACTTCAGGTAATGCGGATTATTCGACTGCTCGATGAGGCGGGCCAGGCGCTGTCTCTCCATTTGTTCGGGCGTCAGCTCGAGGCTTTTGCGTCGCTTGCCCGCACCAGCATGGCCGGCATCGTGGCCCGCTCCTGTTCCCGCTGCCGCTTGGGCGGCGCTCACAAACAGCTCTTCTTTGTCATGCTCGGAGGAGGAGCTGCTCGGATTGTCCTCCGGCGGTGGGGCATTGATCCATTCATCCAAATCCAAGCCATCTGGCAGCGGCACCTTTCGCTGTGCCTTGGGCGCCACTGGTATCAGTTCGCCAGCAAAAAGCAGCGTCATCTCCTGCACGATCTCAATGGCCAGCGTCGGTATGCCGCTCTCGGCTGTCTCCATGGCCATGGATGATTCATCCGTCAGTGTCGCTGTGGCTGTGCCTGTGGCTGTGCCTGTGGCTGTCGCTGTCAGCTGGCTGCGCAGCATTTCGATTAGCATGCAGGCGGAGCTGGCTCGCTCTTGCACCTCAATGTCGCTGGAGCCATTGAAGTGCTGCAGCTTGTCCAAGACATGATCGCAGAGCTAGAAATAATTCGTGCGATCAGAGAGCATTTCGGCGAAGCATATTTCAGCCGTGGACACTCACCCGAACAATGCCTGGCAGGTCCTGCAGCTCCAGGCAAGAGGTGGCCAGGCGGGCAAACAATTTAATCACATTCTGCACATAGACGCCCTGTATGTGGCCGGGCAGCTGTCGCGGACGCAGCAGTATATTCAACGTCTTCTCGGCATCCTCCAGCTCGCCGGCAAACTCGCCAACGATCCAGGCGGCCGCATAGAGCACCTCGTACATGGAATTGCTCTGTGCCGACACTGTGAAAGTGTCCAGCAGATTGGTCATTTCGTTCACAGCAAATTGACGGACAACCGGCACGCGTATGGCCACATCCAGCAGCTGTTCGGCAATCAAACGGCCGTGCCGCGAGCCCGCCTCCAGCTGGATCAGCTCAACGAGCACCGTCAGATACCATTCGAAGTTCGTCACATACAAATAGGAACTCTGGCCGCAGATCTCGATCACCTTGTAGAGCAGCTCATCGCGATAGGCAGAGCCTTCGGCGCGCTCCATGTGACCGAGCAGACGCTTCACAATCTCCATGAGATTCTTCTTGGAGACCATGCCATACAGCAGATCCAAGGCACGCAGACGTATGGACTCATCCTTGTCATCCAGGCAGGCCAAAATCAGATCCTTGTGCGCCTGCACGCTCTTTGGATGCGTCTTCAAGATCTTGGACATGGCCAACAGCCCCAGATATTTCACTACAAAAGGTAAACGGCATGGGGTAAAATGATTTTAAATATATTCTACGAACAAATTACTTACAATTCTGATCGGAGTCCTCGATGAGTATGCGCAGCTTTTGCACACAAAGCTGAATGGAGGCACTGTGGTTGGGCATGCCGCTGCTGATGCTTATGAGTACCGCGATCACCGTGTTGATGCACTCATACAACAGACTCATGGCCGAGGTGCTGTTGGTTCGATTTTTGTTTGTTTGTTTTTGTTTTTGTTGTTTTTCGGGTTTGTTTTTTGTTTTTTTGTATTTTGTTGATTTAATTTCGTTTGGATTTGATTGGGTATTTGGTTTTCATTTGTTTTGGTGAAAAAAAGAATTTTGTATTAAAGAGTAAGCAGCGTTGAAAGCGTTTTATAACATTTTGCACATCTACAACGACAATGGTACGTAGGCAGCAACAATAGCAACAATGGCAGTAGCGATAGCAAAACAACGACAATTAATATCTACAGATCAAATATGTGTGGGCACATTTGTACGTTTAATATTTGAAGCAGCAGCAAATGCAACAACATAAACCAAAACACACACAGAAAAGCAGAGAGCAGCGGCAGCATTAGCATTAGCAAATAGAAGCAACAATTGTTCGTTTTCGTTACTCGATTTTCGTTTTCTTTTTCTTTTGCTTCTGCTTTAACACACACACACACACACACATACATCTTTCTGGGGTTTTGTTGTTGTTGTGGTTTCTCGAATGGAAAGTGGAAAGTGCTCGGAGACAATCAAACAAAAACAATTAAAACACAATATAGAGCGGGATGGTTATACATAGATGTGGTTTTTACAGTTAAATATACGAGTTATATGTACACACATTGTATATATAGGGGTAAGACGGACATAAGAAGCCAGGATCAAGTAATCAATCAATCAATCATCCATAGAAGAGACTGACTGACTGACTGAGCAGCGTTCGTTTATCTTTTTTGTTTTTTGCATTCGCTTTTCCATAATTGATTATATTTTTTGTTCTTTACTGCATTGTTTTGTTTTGTTTTGTTTTTTTGTAATGAATTAAGAGACTTGCCTATGAATTAGATTTGTGAGTGGTTCTATTAATTTCTTTCCTAGCCGGGGTTCTAAGGGAGTTAAAGCGCCAAACTGCAAATGCAAAGAGAAAAAAGAAACAAGCAACAAATTATAATTTTACATACAATCAAAAAACACAGTACAGAGATATATTCCTTATCTTCACAACTAAAACTAGAACTAAAATCTAAAATGGAATAACTAAACCCTATAAAAAGCCTATAAACAATAAAGAAACAACAAAACCTGTCTCAAAAAAACACAAAACCTGACTTAAAAATTATTTTTATGGGCTTTTATATCACTTTCGTATGTCCTTTCCCGATCTCATGATGATGTTGTTTTGCATCTTGTTTTACAATTTTGTAGCAAAATAAATACATAATGATTTGTAATTTTGTTGTTCATTTTTCATAAATCAAGCAAATGAGGCCAAAAACAAGTGTGTGACATAATAAGGTAGGTGGTTGATTGATGTGAGTAGAAGTGAGCTTTAAGGTGTTTTGTGTAACCAAGCATTTTGTTTTGATTTGAAATTTGTTTAAAAGTGTGATCCAAAGTTAATAGAACGGCCATACTAATGTAGTAGCTTAGTTCTATGTTCTATGACCTTTGTTGTGACTACTTTTTCGGCTTTCATTTTCAATTTCAAACTTTCAATCTGCTGATCCTTTCCATTGAGCTTGGTTTATGTGTGTACAACATCTTCTGGTGCTTTCAACAGATGCACGTTCAAGTGTGGATTGGGTGTGGGTTAATTTTGAATATATTCAATACAAATATATGTATAAAAACAAAAAATATATAAAACAATAATAATATTAATCATATAGTCACGACGCTCATGTGGTTAGGTGTGGGGGTGTGACATGAATGCTGGGAGACAATCCTTAGCGGGTAGAGGCTCTGGCTCTGCTCTCTCACCCCTTGCAATAGTTGCAATAATAACCTTCAAATCAAATGAAATACATAATAAAACACAAACACTAAAATCAATTATACCATTAAGTGTGTGGCTTCCATTTAAACAACATATAAACCAACACAAACAAAAAATAAATGAAAATTAACAATTAAATTGGAAATATATATTAAAATGCGTAAGAAGTAACTCAAAGCGCGTGCTGGTTTTTTTTTTCTTGGATTTGTCGTTTTCTTTTTAGTTGTAATCTGGTAAATAAATAAAAGCGCGCCGATAAAAACCTGGAAATAATTTCGATTAGGGGCTGAGTCAATTTGCGTCCCAGCGCCGGTTCAATTGTCGTGAGGCTCGCGAACTAAAATTCATTTGAATTTTTATTTTTGATTGGTTTTTGTTTTCGTTTTTGGTTATACATGTAGATATATATATAGTTCATTATGTTAATTGTTTTGGTTTGTATTTTCATTTTTGTTTTTTTTTTGTTTGGAGTGGCAGATGGAGTGGGAGCAGTGGGAAGGAGGAGGAGCAGTTGTAGTGTTAATTAAACATTTGTTTGTTGGTTTTGTTTGGCATAAGGACAGCAATTAATATATTGCAAATATGTTGCAAAATGAAGTCTTTGTTTGTCCATGAACAAACGGAACACAAATGGAAATTATCAAATATAAACTATGAAAATAATCTCAATTCCATAAATGATCAAATTTCATGTGAATCGGTGGGTGGGAAAATACATAATTAATGGGGGGGCGATGGAGGGAAAAATGCTAACGACTCTCACCAGTTTTATGATCTTGATTAGCATCCAATTGTTGGTCGATGTGGTCATCAGTTTGAAGAAGATTGGCGCCAATGGTAAATAGTTTTTTGGATTCTTACGCGCTAATTCACAAATTACATTCACGGCAGCGGATTGAACTCCTGGCAAATTGAACAAAACAAACAAATTCCATTAGTGTGACAGGGATGGGAATGGTTTGGTGGAAACTGCTCTCAACCTGGATCGGGATCTTCCAGTTTCTCTTTGAGTTTCGGAAAGGCAGGTCGCAGTGCTTCAGGGTAGCGTAGAAATACTTTATACATCATAAGGACGGCTTTCATGCGCAGATAAGGTTTCGTAGAGCTCATCTAAGTGTACGATAAGATATAAAATTGTTGAATGTTTAGTGTCGCATAGTTTCCCATTGGCTAGCCTTACCAGTGTCATAATATCATTGGCCAGATCGCGTGACAAATCGGGCGATATGAAACAACTAAGGCCGCTTAACGCCACACCAGCATCATACTGATTCTGTGAATTGAGATCCTTGCGTATCATGTTCGTCGTCAGCATTAGCAGCTATAAGAAATGATGGTGTTATTATGGTTAATAAATCAATTCAGCTGCACCACCAATAGGAATCTTAAACAATTTAAGACTCCCCACAGATGCCAAGAAATTGCAAATTCTTGCAAATTGGTTTTCAATTTATATATGATACATTTCTTGGAAAATGTAATTTTGTTCTTTCTCTAAATATCTCACGTGCCACAGCACACAGCACACATCCTCATCCTCATTTGGCTTACCTCGCTATCGGGATGAAAGCATTGACTGGCTGCCAGATAGCCAATACGCTTGCAAGTGAAACGTGACGAGCTCATCACCTCGATGATGTTGAAGCCTGCCCAGGAGATGTCGTAGCCCAGCATTTGTATCTGTCAAGTGCAAATCAATAAATATTAACATTTTTGTTAGCTATATTTTTTTTGCCATGTGTAGGCTCAAGGACTCGTTAGCGTAGAAATCTGTGGCCCACACCCACACACACACAACCTTCAATCTCCCTCGCCCTCTGCCAATCGCTATGTCTCTCGCAGGGGAACATCAGTGGCTTGCCTTATTTTTTGTTAGCTTTTCTTCTACAACATTGCCACATCCTTTAGCACCTCTTTCTCCTTTTGATACCCTTGATGACGCTGCGGAAAAGCGTATAGTGCAGACAAGGAATGCTGTGTCAATTTTTCGAGTTTGTAACATCACTCAAACCGTTTAGATGCACATCATGGCTGAGTATTTGTACAAATAAATTAACATATTATATGTATTTTTCTTCTTTATCATTGCAAGTGACCCCAGATCTCTTTTTTTTCTACCTATAGTAGATGCATAGTACCTGAGTAGTTCCCTAATCTGCAATAGGGTATCCAGCAATCGGGCATCCAAAGAGTGGCGCCGCTTTATTCCTATCTTGTTAGTGTTGCAGTTTTGTTTTGTTCTCACCCTGCCTCCCTCCTTACTCTTTTTCTCCTTTCCATATTTGTTCACTTCTTCTATGCATTGTTTTGTTATTGTCCTTCCACCTATTCGCTTCCTTGCTATTTGTACTACAATACCCTTGAAGAGGAGGCTATGATGATTTTGATCAAAAGAAACCGCGACAACATTTCTGGGGACTATAAAATCGATATGGAACACATCTTTGCAAGCAACCTGCCGACTTTTATGAACTAAGAAAACAAACAGAAAACAGTTTGCGATCTACATCGAAAATATGTACATATTTCTGCAAAATATTGCAGGTATGTGAATGCAAATGAAGCAAGTTGAATCCTTCAAGGGTACATCAACTTCTAGGCTCAGCTATTTTTATTTGTGTTTATTGTCAGCACTTGCATGCATGTGTCCCATGGGTCCCTCCTATCCCTCCCTACGGGTGCCTGCTGGCAATTTGGTGGCGCAATTCAAGTGCTGAATGTATGGTCCCTGAATGGCCCGGCCCGTACCAGACTTGAACATTATGCGAGGGCATTCTTCTTGGGCAATTTCACACTCAAAAGAGCTAGGCTCTTGAATCGGTGGGTGGATGGGTGGATAGGTGGATAGGTGGATGACTTACGTAGGTCAGCTTGGCCACGGCATTGCATTTGACGCTGATATTGTCCTGTCGCAGCTCCTGTTTGATCTCCTCAATGCATGTCGATATGTATTTGGCCTGAAATAGAAAAAAGTTCAATAATTATTATCCATCTAATAGGTATTTATTTTATATAATATATGGCCCACCGAACCAGAATCTTTTCTGGGGGCTATCAGTGCATCCCCTCCATACCAACTCAAACACACACACACACAGAAGCATGCATAGACAGGCACAAATACCAAGGCATAAATCAGCAATTTGTGAATTTCTTCTGTCGGTCTCGCATGACGACGACGTGGAATCAGCCAATAGGAAAGGAAGAATAGCTTCAGGGGAAACGAAGCTTTTGATACCCTTCGCGATTGATCGTTCCATGTATTAAATATATTGGATTTGGGTTTCTTTATTTATCTGATTTGTGCATTTTAGTGCATTTTATTATTACATTTACAAAGACTTGCCAATCGGATTGTCCAAACAGAGGCGTGCATCGCTTTCGCAACAGAAATTTGACTGTGCGACTGTAGGAGAGATCCCTGAGAGACCTTAATCTTTGGTACCCATTTCCGATCTTCCTGCTCCGTGTTGCAAACAATTGATCTAAATCATAATACTCCTCTCTTTCTTTCTGTATGCAAGGGTATAATATGAAATTAATGGCAAGGCCACAGAGGCCAACAGAACAAATGCGAAATCTGCGAGTGCGAATAGACAAAAAGATGGTTTGAGGCCCCGTTACTTGTGTCTTTTTCCTGCTCTCCACAAATCATAGGTTCCCTCTCGCTCCCCTCCAATTTGAATATTGTGGGCGTCATCAAAAAACAAACAAAAAAAACGCTTGAGAGAGAAAAAGAGAAAACCCACGACATGCATGCATACATACACATGTACCCACATATGTACTTGAGTGGATTGCAATAAGTTCGAACTGAGCTTAACGAACAGTTAGTTGGTTCATCAGAGAGACTATCCTGCCGGGGAGAAAATCAAAGGTAAGAGAAAACACACAGACAGCACACATAAACATCTGTGTGAGAGCGGGCGGGGTGGGCCGCGGCACAGCTGATAAGGACCAAGAGCAAACTCTCTCCAGGGGAATTTACATGGGTAAATATTTGATAAAACGTGCTCGGTCGTGACTACCATGCACCCTCCTCCTCATCAACCCATCACATAGGCCAGTGCTGACGTGAGGGGAAATTGGTCTGAAATTGACATAAAAGCATTTGGGGCCTAAGCGAAATGCCGCTAATTGAGTGGCGGGAGTTGCTCTGGGGGAGAGAGAGACTGTGTTCTTTTCCTTTTGCATTGTTGGCAGATGCCAACGCACACACCCACACAACGAGACACACGACAAACACGCACACGTACGCGTTCTGTTACAAACTCTAACAAAATTCCCTTAATGCAAATGAAATTTGTCAGCCAATTAGCAAAGTTGTAATTAAGGGGCCAACGGATAATGTGGGCGGAGTGGGAGTGGCTGCACACATGCACTGGAACAGTAACAACAAACCCAGGGCTTACCTCATTATCCTTGTTGTTCCTTATGCCGCGCACCAGATCTGTCAGGTTTTTATCAAACATACGCTCAAAGTTTCCCTTCACTTTTTTTAATGCCATATTTGTGGGGTGCTGCTATCGTTCCGTTGCAATTTTAACTGTATGGGGCCAGCAGCAGACAAAGATTTTGTTATATATATTGGCAATTCTGTCACCGGCAGCACACTTCCGTCTTTTTCTATTTTGTTTTCTTTTTTTCTGCACTTGCAAAAATTGCAACCAGTGTGACCGCGGAATTATCGATAAAATATACCGTCGGACCCTTACAAATATACCAAAACATACCATCTAATTTTAAAAATATACCGTAATATACCGACCAATTGACGAAATATACCTATATATACCGATATACCGTCGACTCAATTTTGACGTCACAATATACCGAAAAGTATAAAATATACCGTAAACGGTCACAAAGTGCAGCAACCAAATTGTATCGAAATAATGTTTTGACTTTAACTTTTAATTTATTTAAATTACAGCTTACAACAATTCAAGACAATAACGTTTTAAAAAGCTTCAATTTCTGTAATATTCAAAATTCTCATATTTATTCTTAAAAAATAGCCAAAACATTTCAGAAACAATTTGGATATTCTTCGATGTTTTTAAAGGCTTAATCTTTATATGTATGTACACACACCCAATAATCTGGGGAAAAAATTTGAAAAGTAAGACATACTCTAATTTTAATTCTAAATATTCAATGAACTCTCGATGCGAAAGCATTTGTTAATATCAATTGACCCAATGCATTTCATTCTCAGCTTTTAAGCACTTTTCTAGCTATATATCAATATTGGAATACATAAAACAAATTCCAATAATTGTTTAGTAATACGAAAAATTCGGAATTCTATAAAAAAAAAAAAAAAGTTCACTTTAATACTTCAACTCGATTCTCGCTTATAGCAACCAAATTAGACTAAAATTCTGTGGAGATTGTGCCAGCTGCTATCGATGTGGTGCTCTCACAGATCACATTTCGCAGAACTGTGAGAACCATCTATAATATTCCGCAACTACATGAGCCCCCAGGTCTTATGTGACAGTTCATATGGAAAATGTCCTCCTCGTTGCCAGCATTTTTGCTGCTGCTGCAGTTGTTGTTGTTCCTATTGGCACATGGATATGGCTGATGGATTATGATTGAACGCGACAAGCGATCGGAAAATAAATGTTACATTGCGGGCGATGAGGAGGATGATGCTTGGGAATTGATCACGAATCGACTACCGATTGCATTGTTCTTATTACTATTGTACACATTGCTCATTCGCAAATGCTCGAAGGTGAGGGGCTTGCTGAGATTTTTGTCGCGCTTCTTGTAGAACTCATTGAAGTCGAGCCGTGTGCCGAAGAGCTGCAGTTGGGGATCATCGCTGCTGTTGAGGCCCATCATAAAGCCACTCACAGCCTTCTCGTAGGAACAGGAAATGCCTTCGAGGCCGCGACAGGCGATAATCACCTTCTGCTCGAACATCTTCCGCTCCTGGTCCCGTTCCATTTTCTCTTCAGTGGTCAGGCCAAAGCGGCCCTCCCTCTCGGATTCGGCAATCTTCTTCTCCAATTCCTCGCGGGCACTTTGCTCTTTAAAGCATTCTTTGTAGAAGCTGGCCTGCCAGATTTCCAGGGCGATGATGTTCTCGAACACGGTCTCCAGGTGCCGTTCCTTGTCGGCCGTGGAATTAATGAAACATCCCACGGTAATGTCATCGAGGAATGACTCATGGGCATTAAGTATCTCATCCAGTCCGGTCGCGTGATACATATGCCCCTGCAGATTCACCCAATTGCATTCGATGACCTCAAACAGGACGTAGTACTGCATTTGATGGATGAAATGCATAATCTCGGACGTGAAGAGGTGAAGCCGGTACGACGCCCTGCTTATTTCAGCACTCATTTTGCGTAATTTCTGAAAATAGTCAAAGTGAAAATCAAATAAGTGAAACGCGCCAAACGTGGTGGAGACTAAAAGAGAGGTGGCAACACTGTAGCCATGGTCGATGTCATCGGTTATCGAAACTAACATTTTGTTTACATTTGAGATTTGTCTTTTGAAAAGTTAATCTCGTCTTATCTGGTAGACCCATCACGTTGCAGATTACCATGTCTTCTTCAATCTTCAAGGATTTGCCAGAAGAACATCCGCGTCTCCTTATTCCGGAGCTATGCAGGCAATTCTATCACCTGGGCTGGGTGACCGGCACCGGTGGCGGCATGAGCATGAAATTGAAGTGAGTAAAAAACCAGTGGAGCAGTGGAACAACGAAAAAATCTAACGATTGCCAACTATAGCAATGAGATCTACATAGCCCCATCGGGGGTGCAGAAGGAGCGCATGCAACCGGAGGATCTGTTTGTTCAGGATATCGATGGGAAGGATCTGCAAATGCCGCCCGAGATACGAGCGCTGAAAAAGAGCCAGTGCACACCGCTCTTCATGCTGGCCTACCGACACCGCAACGCCGGCGCCGTCATACACACCCACTCGCAGCATGCGGTGATGGCCACGCTGCTGTGGCCGGGAAAAACCTTCCGCTGCACGCACCTCGAGATGATCAAGGGAGTGTACGATGATGCGGACAAGCGTTATCTGCAATATGACGAGCAATTGGTAGTACCCATCATCGAGAACACGCCCCACGAACGTGACCTGGCCGACAGCATGTACGCGGCCATGATGGAGTATCCCGGCTGCAGTGCCGTTCTGGTCAGACGCCACGGGGTCTATGTATGGGGCCAGACATGGGAGAAGGCCAAAGCCATGTGAGTTACAAATGGATAAATATGCCGCAAAGATTTCCTAACTCTCCTTCCACACACACAAACACAGATCTGAGTGCTACGATTACTTGTTCTCGATTGCCGTGGAAATGAAGAAGGCTGGCCTCGACCCGGAGACGTTTGTGGATGCCTCCAAGGCATAGAGAAGAGTGGCATTTGGCAATAGATAAAATATAAGCAACGTTTGTTAAATATAGTTACATTCCTGCATCGGGCGGGGGCATTATCTGGCCACTTCAAGTTCCCTTATCTCGCTTTTTTATGGGCATTTCGAATACGTTGCGCACTTTGTTCCGGAGGTCCACTCCACTGCCTGGTTACAGTAACAGTCGATAACGCCGCTTTTAACATTCGCTGTTAAGTGCGATAGGTAAATGTTAAAGTCTAAACTCCACACAATTGCACAGTGTCACCAAACTAATTGCACAATATCACTTTGTTCAATTGGCATTCATAAATTGGTAGAAAAAAAATAGCTACATTTTCACACCTTCTCGCGTCACTGTGCCATCAGCTGGCCGGGTGGTAGGCGAGAGGGAGAGAGCACAACCACCATCAACTCAGCGGCATATCCAATGGGAGTGAGAGAACCACCCGTATGCATACCGTCTGTCCCCCCAACAGTATTGCCAGCTTAGCTCATTTATAGCTAGTTCTCCTAGTAGTTATCAGGCTACGTAAAATATATAGGATGAAAAGCGCACATTATCCTTGCCATTTATTAGTACAATGGCTAATCAAAATGACCTCATAGGCAATATAAGAAAGCTTTGATGAATGAGACAAGAATGTGTTGATACAAAAAAGTTGGCTTTTTTCCCACAAAACCCGCTACTTCGTCAAAAAAGCTGGCAACACTTGCTACCCACTCTATCGCTATCGCGAGAAAATAAAACCAACGACTCTGCACGCTTTTGGCTCATTATTCTTCTATTCA
Source organism: Drosophila subobscura (assembly GCF_008121235.1). Taxonomy (NCBI): domain Eukaryota; kingdom Metazoa; phylum Arthropoda; class Insecta; order Diptera; family Drosophilidae; genus Drosophila; species Drosophila subobscura. Next base: position 14,378,287 of record NC_048530.1, on the reverse strand, counting down.
CGGCGTAAGCATTTGTCCCCCCTGTGCGCTCCTCCTATTTATTAACACTTTATTTTGTTAAACAACAGCACCCCGTCCCCCGAGAAACAACCAAAAGAAAAACTATAAACATGAGTCTACAGTCGGATGCCGTTTTCCAGAAAATCATCGATGGCCTGAAGGAGAACGAGGCTAAGGCCAAGGCGGTGAATGGTGTGTTTGTCTACAAAATCACCAAGGATGGCAAGGTGGCCAAGGAATGGAGTAAGTAACACAAATATAAAGCACCCTGCCCGAAATACCAACACACACACACGCACACCAATTTTCTGTGGGTTTACGTGGTTTTTTCTGCGGGTGTGTGTGCTTGGGTTTTGTGGGCAGTTCAAAGTGCAAAATGTTTTGCACTTCGGCACCAGCTGTTTGTTGCCTTTTCTTTATATTTGCATTACATTACATTACTTTGTTGCTTATTTTTGTATAGCACTTGACTGCAAGAACGCCAAGGCCTATGAGGGACCCGCACAGGGCGTCAAAGTGGACACCACACTGACGGTGGCCGATGAGGATATGGTTGATATTGCCCTCGGCAAGCTCAATCCCCAGGCTGCATTCATGAAGGGAAAATTGAAGATTGCCGGCAACATCATGCTCACACAGAAGCTGGCACCTCTGCTCAAGACCGATGCCAAGTTGTAAGAGGCACAGCAGAGCAAGGAGCAGCAGCAGCAGCAGCAGCAGCATTCCACAAGCAGTCACATTTCTGTATATCTATTTTTTTTCGTATTCATATGTTTTTGTTTCACCCTCTAATTAATGTTATTTTTGTACGGGCAGTTGTGTGTGTTTTTTTCTATCGAAATATAGAAAATTATGCATAAGAGAAAACAAGGATAAGGCACTTCATGTATGCCCTTTGAGACTTGTGCGTGTACCCGGGAAATGGGTAATCATCCATGGATTAGATTACACTCACCCCCGAGCACTAATCTAATCTGCACGCGACCACTCCGCCTTAATTTGTTGCCCGAAGTCCCACCCAAATTGCATTATCGATCAGAGCGAGCGGTAGAGCGGGAGAGTGGGAGAGTGTGACCCTCGAAAATGATAAGAAATGTGTTGGACTGTAGGATTGTAAGCCAACTCACCTTGCCATTGGTCATCTGCTCTTTCCAAATCTTTGTCGACAGCACAAACTCCATGTGCTTGATGCGCCACAATGGCTTAAAGAGCGCCTTGTACGTGCACATGGTCGGCTCCAGCATGGTGGCCAGCGGACCCTGGACCACATACTGCAGCGACACAATGTCCCAGCCCTTGTCGCCCATTAGCGGTTTCTGTGCGACCACATCCAAATGGTTTAAGATCTCTGGATCATCGTACTGCGCATTGGTGCAGCGCAGGGACGTTTCCAGCATGGCCGAAAGATCATGGGCAAAGATTTCGGTGCCTGGCTTCTCCAGTTCATCTCTGTAAGCAGTGGGAATTGATTTATTTATTATTTAAGAGATTAACAGGCTTCAGACTTACTTCATGTGCTCGATGAAGACGCTGACAAAGTCACCCTGTCCGAGCAGTAAGTATCGTCGCATGCATTGCAGATGATCCAGGAGCTTGTGGGGACCCACCATGTAGTCGAGGACACTCTTGGAGGTGGTCTGATAGCAGATCTCTATGGCGGCATGCCATTTCGTGTCCTGTGTGTAGGAGAAAATGTCGCCAGCTAAAAATAAATAAACATAAGGCTCTGCATAAGGCTGCCAGTGGATGGGGCTCCCGCTTTTGTTTCGTACCATTCGATTCCATGATCTTCTTGAGCTCTCCTTGGTCATTGACCAAATCATTCTTTTCGCACACTTCTCGCAGAAAATTAATGCTCTTGCCGGTGCGCAGGATCTTGTCGGCCAGCTCTTGGCAAATAAATTTCGGCAGCATGGGAATGCGCAAACGAAACTTGTCATGCCACAGGCGATCGGGCCCCACATCGGTCAGCGCCTCCACAAAGAACTCGCTGTGTATGTCCGTGATGTTGCCCTCGAGCATCCATTGGGAGATCATGCGCGCCAGCGGTCGACACATGGCCGCGAGCAGATCATTGGCGAGTTTATCCACCGCTGGATTGCCATTATCCAAGAACTCCCACACAACGGATATCAGTTCGCCGCCCTTTTTCATCATGCAGGCATGAGCGATCTTGGTCAGCCATTGCATACGATGCAGGGGCTTTATGTACCACGCCAGCAGCTTGAATAGCGTCACCTGCTCCTGCTGCCCGTCTTGCCACTCCGCTTCGCGAGGGCTAAAGCTGCTCTTCCTTTGGGCCTTCTTGAACGCATTCACCTGATCGTGCAGCAGCGACACCTCGCCATGATAGTCCCCAAGCTCCTTGCGCAGAAAGCATGTCAGCGCCTGACCCATGCAGCCCAGGGCGCTGAAACCCTTCGAGGGATCTGCATATTCGGTCACACGGTCGTGATAGTAGCCCAGCTCGGAGAGGCGCAGCATGAGGCCAGCATCGCCCGTCGTCAGCAATTTAATGTTTGTCGTGTCGAGCTTGAAGCGCCCCGTGATGACATCCTTTCGCAGATATTTGCCTTGAATGCCCGTAAACGAGAAAAGGGCATTCGTGACCATGTCCAAGCTTTCATCCACATACTTTTCGCTTTGCAAGTCCTCCGTGTAGTTGGGCATTTGATCCTGCCCCAAGCCAGCACTTGACAGATTGGGATCATAGCTATAGGATGCACCATTCTCTTGCTGTTGCTGCTGCTGGTCCTGCTCCTTCTGCTGCTGTTGCTGGCTATGGGCATAGCTACCAGTCAATCGCTCAGAAAGCACCTCTTTAAGGTTATCCGTGGCCTCAGGGCCCCCGCGTTGGCCACCGGACATCATGTAACGTGGATCTTCCTGCCTCTCATCGGTGCTGGGTAACTTGAGGTCAGGCACCAGCGGTAGCCCAACCTTGCGATTGGGCTTCATAGTCGTGGGATGCAGGTACGACGACTCCAGAATGTCCAGCAGGAAGTTCATCACGGCTTCGCGTCGCTTCTCATCCGTCTTTAGCTTCAGGAACTGGGTGTATGTTTTCAGGAACACATTCCCGGGCAGCTCCTCTCTGTTGCCATTCGGACTTGGCTTCGAGTTGAGCGTGCGCATAATTTTAATCACACAATCATCCTCGCTCAGGATCCGCCCAGACTCGTTCAACGAGTTGGGCATCTCCAATATCCTATCCAAGGCGTTGTTCACCAGAAGATCTGACGGAGATTGGAGATTGGGTCCGTAAGAAAGGGAGGATGCAAAAGGAGATTCACACTTACCGTGTTCCTCGGCATGCTGGGGACCGTTTATGGATAGGTAGATTTGCGAGAGGAGCTGCGTTATATAGTGCATTGGAGTCGCTGGACCCATTTCCTTTGGGTCTGTGTCCTTTGTTTCGGACATTTTCGTTGCTAGACGACCAAACTATATTCACACGGCTAATGATGCAATTTTTTCTACCCGCGCGCGCAAATACAAACCACAAACAGAGACGAGATTCCGAAGCGTTGGATATGGCGTTGGTGGGCGCGAGGGGAAGCAAAAAGACGGCAACTGCTTGACAAAAACTTTGTTTAACTGCCTAGGCCCGCTGCTTTGCTATTGAGATCTTCTGAGACTACGGCGTTTGGCGGAAATGCAGCACTTGCTTAACCACAAAGTAACCGTGTAGTGTATTTAACAAAAAACAAATGTAATAAACTAATAATACCAACAAACATAAGAACGCGTATCGATAGCGCCCTCGCAATAGTATCCACACATCGACTGTTCCACCATCGATAGTTTTTTCCCCGGCAAAATTGAACATCACTAGACGGTGTCGGCAGGAGTTGCGAATAATAAATGGAGAACCGCAAGAAGTATTTAGACAAATGAAATAATTAGTTCATTAAAATGTTTATGAAATATTTACACCCATATACATATATAAAAGAATCCACTTACAAAATGTTTTTACACAAAATTCATCCGACATATTATATAGTTTTTATCTATTAATATCAATCAACACTACCGGACGGTTCATATTTTCTATGAATATATGTACATACATATGTATAAAGAAAATGAATTGTTTTTTGCTTATTTTGTTACTTGATTTTTGCAGTTACCATCGATACTATTGACTTTTCATACAATCGATGTTTCGTCAACTTCTGTTGTTCCATATCGATATACTGCAGAGAAAATATTTAAAAACAATTTTGTAAATAAAACTCTGGAAAGCACATTAAAAGTTTGCCATGGGCGTGACTGTGCTACAACCGTATCCTATGCCCGAGGGTAAATCTGGGGCTCATATCATCGACTATCTGAGCAAGCGTCTGCTGTCGCTTGGCGCTACGCATGCCGGCCAATTCCTTGTCGACTGCGAGACCTTCATATCGACGCCGCAGCCGCACAATGGTACACCGGGGCGGGCGGTGCATGTGCTGCACAACTCCGAGTATCCCGCCTCGACATTTTCAATCATCGACAGTGGGACGGGGAAGCAGGTCAGCCTGGTGGCCGACAGCATATTCGATCTGCTGATGCTTAAAATGACCAACACATTCACCTCCAAGAAGCAGACAAAGATTGAGTCACGTGGCGCCCGGTTCGAGTACGGCGACTTTGTGATCAAGCTCGGATCCGTCACCATGATGGAGCACTTCAAGGGCATCCTCATCGAGATCGAGTACAAGTCCTGCATGATACTGGCCTACTGCTGGGAGATGATACGCGAGATGCTGCAGGGTTTCCTCAACATCAATGTGGGCAAGGACTTCCCCTCGTACTTTGCCACACAGACCATCATGACGGCCATGGGCCAGCAGCAGATGCATGCCAAGCACAACGACATGTACGAGCCCACGGACACGGTGAAGCAGTATCTTGAGCAGTTCACCAACTACCGGAAGCATGTGTCCATGCATGGCTCCATCAGCGGCGGCATACAAGGAGCACTGGGAGGACAGCAGCAACAACAGCAGCCCGTGCACATGTCCCCCTCGCCGGTGATGGGTGCGGCAGGGGGCCTGGGCATGAATCGACCCTGATGCGAGGTCAAGCTGGAGCCGCCCGATGCTCCTGCAGCGACACTGGAAACTGACTGAGCCGATGGCCACTCGATGCACGATGCATTGAACAGATAGACAACTACTTAATAATGGTTTTATTTGTAATGTATATTTTTAACACAATAGTTATATATATTATATATAGATGTGTAGGGTTGTGAGTGTGTTTCCTCTTTATATCCGTGTCTGTGTGTAATCGTCTTAAAAAAATATATATAGCTGGAGTACAAAAATTTCGAATTTTTTCTCTTCAATGTGGGGGGCTTTTGATGGATTTTCTTCCATGAGTTTTTAGCTTTTCTTCTTTTTTTGTACAACAAAAAAATGATTAACCTGATTTCGCATCCAACTGTTATACAACGAAAAACGATAAAGGGAAGTGGTAGGGAAAGTGGAAACTTCTTATAATATAAAATGCAATTACTCTTGTTTTGAATTACAAAAAAAAAAACAACAAAAAAAATCTTTACCGATGAAAAGAAAATGATTTTCTGTATGGGGGAGGAGGGTCCATCATGGTTCATGGTTCATGTGGTAATATATATAAATATATATATATTTGTATGTATGTAGGTATGTATGTATATTTTAAACATAATTATGTGTACGCCGTGGCGCTAGTCTTCTCACACACACACGAAAATAAAACGTATCTATATGCAAGATTGCTTAAGGATTCTGCTTAAGGAAGTACAAAAAATGTAAGTAAATTAAACATTTAAATCATCATGTGCTTAACTATAGTTAATAACAATTTGTTTGGATTACACGCACAAGGCTCTCCGAAATAAAATGGTAAACATTCCAAGGGATCATTTAAAGAAAAAATTGATTACATTTTAAGAACAAAAAAATACTCTAATATGGAAACATGTTGCAAATTACAATTATTTTGACATTTGATGTGTGCCGCCACCAAGTATTGTTTTGGCCACAGTCTTGCTGCTGTTTTAATTCACTTTTAGACTTAATTTTACACAATATAATAATGTTTATGAGTGCCTGACTGCGTGCGTGCGTGCGTGCGTGTGTGTGTGTGGTTGTTGTTGTTGTTGTTGTGTATAACAGTTCGTATAAGTAATTGCTTCGCTTGCAAGTGAGAGACATACTATAAATGGCAGCCGTGCTATAAGTACGCCGCTGATCTGATCCATCAATCCGTTCGTTCGTTCATTCTTTACTCAAAAACAACCTCAGTTTCCAGGCTTTACTTCACAAAAGACAAATGCAATTCAATATGCGCCGCCGTCGCCGTTGCTTTGGGGTTCGTTCTTGCTTTCTTTCTTTCTTTTTTGTTTTGCTTGGGGCGGTAGTGGATCTCTACTTTTGTTTATACACATATTTAAAATATATACTTCTTGCTTTAGATTTGCTGTTTCTCGTTAGATTAATATATATGTATGAATGTTTATGTATTGTATGGTTCTTGTTTATGTTAAATCGTATGGTTATAGTTTTAAACGCGGAGATCAATTTCCGGATTGATTGTTTAGTGTTAAGTGTTGTTTTTGTTGTCGGCTTTTTCTTTGTTTGTTTGTGTGTGTGTCTTGCTCGACAGTTTAGCGATAGTTTCTCTCTCACGGTATGCTGGATCAATAAAATTTGCGACAAATAATGCATTTCTCTCTTATACTGCTGCATCCATCCTCTTGATATTTTGCTCCTTTTTTTGTAGTTTTTTCTTTCCACTCATCAAATATATCCTTTATGTGTTGTTGTTGTTGTTGTTGCTAATAGTTTTGGTTGACTTTTGGTTGTTTTTTTTCTTGTTTGGGGTGTGGGACGGGGCTGTTTATATAAGCATACTACATAAGTCCAGCCCGTTTTAGAAAAGTTTCCCCCAATTTAGTCGCGCATGGGAAACATAGCCGGCTTCACATGACCGCCATCGCCTTCCGAGACAAAGCGCTTGCGTCCGCTGTAAGTAGAAATAAAATAATAATTATTAGATAATTTAGAAATATGATTAGGGAGGAGGATATTTAAATTTATGCACACATTGCATACAATAAACAAGAGACATTAATAATACTAGATATAACCTTAACAATTTCCAATTTTAATTGCAGATAATTTCATAGTCTCCGGAATATACGGGGTAAAAGCATTGATGTTGCTTCTTCGTTCTTAAATCAATTTATATATTGATTAGCTTTACGGATTAGTTGACAATAAAATTAACTCTTTTTAGCTTTTTCTTTTAGTATGAAAATTTGCACCTGCACCAAATCTTGCTTGAGAAAAAAGAGAAGAGCAATTGCCCACACACACACACACACACACACTCGAACACGCACACGCACTTTGCAATTACACAATTATGCAATGCAATGCAAGCAAACAAAGAACAAGGCAAGAAAACAAAACGGATAAAAATGTTGCATAAAATCTTTGCTCAAATTTGGCAACAACAACAAAATAAAAATCTAAAACAACAAACAATTTGCACAAAAGTTCATTCAACCGCTGACCCTTTTTTAGCTCTGTCGCTCTCTTTGCCCAGACTGTTGCTCTCAGCTGCAGAGTACTGCAAAAACAAAAACAAAACAGCTGTGCTGGTAGGTAGTGGGTGAGAGAGCAGTTGATGCACTGCACACTGCACTGCAGACAGTCTCTGCACTGGTCTCTGCAGACAGTTTCCAAAGCATTAAAACTAGTTTTTGTTGTATTTAGTGTTTTTTTTTTTTTTTTTCCATTGAGAGAGTCGGCGTCTGCTCTGACAAGCGCAATCGAAGAATTCTAAGCTGCAAAGCAAATCAACAAAATAGGGCCAAGCGGAGCCTTAATTGCTGCATTTAAATATAGAAAAAAAAGAGTAAAATAAAATAAAGTAAATTGTGAAATGATAAGTTGTGAGCGACACACAGCCAAGAACAAAGCACAAGAGAGCGAGAGGAGGGGAGAGGATAACAAAAGCAAGGCCTCCAAGAAGCAGCAGCTGCATCGCGCAGCAGACAGTGATGCGCATTTAGCTTTTCTCACACTTGTAGATCTGACAGCCCGGAGCTCTTGATCAACCGGCTTGTGATTCCTTCGACACAGAGTCTTAGCTCTTATTAAAATTGGTTTTAAAGATCAGTATTAAAAATCTATACTTCGGCCATTGCAACTTTTAAGGCATCCACCCACCAAACTCATCATACGTTTGGATATCCAAGTTTGGCTATTTACTCCGCATTAATCTCACCACCACCCTTGATACCCCGTTATGTGCAATTTATGTACATACATATCTGGCATTGAGTTTGGAGTTTTTTTCAGCTGTTTTTTTTTTTTTTGCTAGTGGTTTATTTTTGTATCATAAATTTGGCTTTTTATAGAAATCTGAGCAGTTTCGTTGACGGTGTTGGCGTCTGCCACAACGTCCAGGGGTATTGTGTACATATGTATGCATGTATTAGTGAATGGCTGTTGTTTTGTTGCTGATTTTAGTTGTTGCATTTAGTTGTCGCTGCGCTTTAAGTGGCAAAGAGCAATAGCCGCAGCCAAGGCGAATGCAAATGCAGCAGTTACAACAACAGCAGGGGCAGCGGCAGCAGTAACAGCAACTAAAGTGGGAGTGGCAAGCAGGTCGATAACAGCAACTTGGCCGCCATGTTTACCTTCGCGCAAACACACACACACTAAAGACGATCTTGAGCCACATGCAGGTTGTTGCACCAAAAGTTTGATGCGATAAAAAAGTTAAATACAAATACAAAACCAAACGTCGATAAGAGCCGTCCTCTCCCTATCGATATTGAGTACATACATACATATGTAGGTACATATATGCATATGTACATGTGGCTTTTTTTTAAGAACAGATAAAAACAAGAAGAAAAGCCGCCAATCATTGGTGGCGAAGCTTTTGATACCCTCTCCTGCAGCTGATTCGATTATCAATACAATTGATCGATCATTATAACGGAAGAACGGTGAACTTTTTGCCTTTTGCAACAAGTCTTCGTCACTCCCCCACATGATATTTGAAAAGCTTCTAAGAGGAAGAATGCTTAGGTATGGCATATAAAAAATAAGAATTGCTTTTCGATCGATTATAAATAATTCAAATAGATATGGTAGCCATGTACATACCTACATATTTACATAAATTTATGTAACATATGTAGTTTAAAAATGAAAACTGATCGAGAATTAATAAACACACATTATGGAGGAGGGTAGAGGGAAAACATTCTCGCCGTAGCAAACATTGCAACACACACACACTCTCTGCAAGGGGTACAATCAAACAGCTAGCGATTTGGCCCCCAAGGCGAGAAGAGTGGAATAAATCAACAATTAAATATGCAGAACAAAAACCGAAAGAGAAAAACAAAAGAAACGGAAAGTAGGAAAAACAAAGGGCAAAACAAGTCTAGGAGTACATTCGCACATTCACACATACATTGGTATTCGTGGATATGTATGCATGTAAATATGTATACATATATGTACATACATATGTATAAATATAACTAGCCGGCACCTGATAAACCGGCAACTGGCCCGGCGGACTGCCCCAATGGATGACGCGGCGCCCCCGTCAGTGTCGAAGCAAAAAACTAAACTGCGCAATAGAAATTTCATAAACAAACAGACACACAAACAGCTACACACATACATATGCATATCGCTGTGTATGCGTGTATAGGTATGTATATACCTGTATGTATGCACATACATATATAAGAAATTGAGCTAAAAGTGTATAAGGAACATAAACAGCAAAAAAAAAATAAAAGAATAATAAACAAGTCGAAGCCGGCAAAAACAAAATATAAACTTATACAGATAAAGTCACATCACACACATATTCATACATATGTATGTATGTATGTATATGTATATATGTATGTATATGGACTTCTCAGCAGAGTCCAATGCAGAACAAACACATTCGGCTATAATGATTCCGGGGTACACCCTACAAAAATGCCATTATATCAGCATGCGTTTGCCCTTAAATTACAGTTATTAAAACAGCTTTGGGAACAAAAAAAAAGCAAGAACATGATTCAAAGGAACAGAGGACAGAGGACCCATACGGTTGGACACAAAAACAGCTGTTGATTCCTCATAAAAATAGTTGCATGGCAATATCAGGCCATAAAATATCATAAACAAAACAACAAGTGTTCTCAAGGGTTCTCTTTCATTCCAAGGAAGTCTAAACAAATGGCCAAAGTATATTTCATAGCCTTACGCAGAATGAAACTGATATGCTGTGCACTTGATGCTGCAGAGTATTTGCCAGTAAACAACTTTTTATTATGGCGGGGCAACCCAAGAAGGTGGGTGGCTGGTGTTTATTTTTTTGGGGGCGTGTATCGGTCGGGGCTAAGATTACGTAAAGTATTACTCGCTCTTATTGCACATTGCACAAACAATTTTATCACATATGTAGGCTAGAAGGTATTTTTTTTTTGTGCTTTTGCTTTGTTCATGAGCGGTCTATCTCAGACTGTCGATTAGTTTCTTATCCTCAGCAGAGATTTGTCCTTGGACAGGGACATTATAAATAATATATGTAGTTACGCATAAAACTAACTGTTGAATGCGCATTAATGATATGAGAGACTTACCGCGATGGCACATTATTAATGATCTTGTCGGTGAGAAAACCGGCACGGTTGCAGCGCTCGACAAAACGATCGAGTATTATATAGGCCAAGGGCACATCCAACACAATATCCGCCATATCATCAAAAGCCCGAATGAAGCCCTAAAAAATGGTCAAGAGAGGAAAGAAACATTTAGAAAATGTTCCGAATGGATGTACGATTGATGGCGTACCTGCTCCATGCCCGCTGGCAGCACCAGACAGGTGAGATCCAGCGATTTGAGCAGCTCGCACATTGCCTCCTCAGTGGTCTGGCTAAGCGATTCCAGTGTCATGACAATGGCCTCGTAGACGAGCTCATGATGATAGTGCGGCACCTCGAGGGCACGCAGACAGCGATGGGCCTCGGCCACATCACGCGACGATATATACTCCTTGAGCAGCAAAGTCATCTGCTTGGTAATGGTCTTTACCGGGCGCAGGGGCCCACCCATGCCCCAGACATTGTCCAGATGCGCCCAGCCTTGCTTATGGAGCAGCGAGTCGGCCCGCCGCAAAGCCTGCTCGGCATACTCGCTCAGCTGCAGAGTCTCCTCGGGTTTGGCCACAAACTTCGGTGGGATGCAATCGTCGGCGATGGCGCGGGCCATGAAATTGCCCAGCATGATGGGAGCCTCTGGGGTGTCGAGAATGAGATCGGGCAAGTTGGACAGGAGAATATTAAAACCCTTTTCTATGTCCTTGCCGGTAATGACACGACCGTATAGATCCGAAATCAGCACCGAGGTCATCTCGCGCTGCGAGTCCTTGTGATCCATGGCTATCTCCACGAGAATCGAGGTAATTTGTTCTCGCAATGGACTTTGCAATATCTCATCAAAGCTAAGCGCCACCTCGTGTGTGTCACCGTGCTCGTAGTACTCCAAGACAATCGGCTCGGCCAGCTTGAAGAACTCCTCCGGTGTGGTCTCGGTGATCACCTCACGCAGCTCCACATTCCGATCATTGCACTCGCTGTCATAGTTCGGATCGTTCTCGTCCTCGTAGAGCTCGGCCAGAGCCTCGGAGCCCGGCAGACCCCACACACCTTTGCCTCCGGCGCCGCCCTTCTTGGGTAGCCCACGGCCCCGGGTTAGGTTCCTTGAGCGACGGCTGTTCTTCCAGCGTCGATGCGGCACCACATAACCACCTGGTTGTGGTATAATCCCGGTGGCACCGGCAGCGGCGGCGGCACCGCCACTGCCAGCAGCACCACTGGCACCACCCGATCCCGGGCCACTGCCATTGGTTAGGGTGGCAACAGTACCATTGCTGCCACTGTGTTGTCTCTGTATGAGCCTCTTGGCCTTTCGCTTGATGCGTCCGTCGTCGCCGACGGGTAGCGGCTTCTTGATGAGACCAAGGCCATTGGAGCCGCTGCCATTGAGCACCACCGCCTGGATCTCGCCATTCAGCTCGCGCTCCACAGAGCTCTCCTTGGAGTCCGAGCCACCAGAGTTGTGGCGACGACCGCCGCCGTTGGCATGTTTGGTATGGGATGACGATTCGACTTCCATGATTGCTTTCTTTCCTTTACCTTTCTGCTTGCCCCGCTTGGAATGAACTGAAAAATATGCGCTGTGTTTGGGATCCGTGTTGGTTTTTGTACTGTGACACCAGGTGCCGGTCCTTACTGCAATAAACACCAAACAAAGTAATGCGAAACGGGCAAAAGCTTGTTAGAATGTGGCTCAAAGCTGATAATTTTAATGCTTTCGTAACGTCTGTCTGGGGTCTGAGGTCTGGTTCTGGTTGTTCAAAGCTTGTTTATTTCTGACAAAACGCAAGAAAAGCAAAAACACATGCTGTCTGGCACGTTGCCTCCATTCATTTGTATAATGTAAGCGATATGTAGATACATAAACATTTACAAGAGTATAATTTCTCAGTTATTTTGCAGCATTTATAGTTGTACTATCAATAGCCAGAGACAACAATACCGGTATTGCGTCTTTGGAAAATGGAAAGTGTGTGGGTGTGTGTGTTGGCAAACTCTCCCTAGTCAAAATTCAAGGTCACAAACACAGGCATACAAACGACATAATTTGTGTTACCGTTAAAGCTCTGGCGGCACCCGGCAAAACATTAGCGCCATCCCTGTCCAACCAATAACTTTGAAATGGAGTTTCTACATGACAGACAGCTGCTGACGTGTGTGAAAAGGAGCAGCAGACCAAAAAGCTTATACTACCCTTCTCCTCTTTCACACCCCATCATTGCTAATGGTGCATTTTTTCGAACATGTAAAGCATGCAATACATAAAAACAACAAACATACATACTTATGTATGCATGTATTGTATGTACAGCAGAGTTGTCTCTGAGGTTTGTTATTGCGTCGCTGTTGCTTTTGCTTCTACTTCTTTTACACTCCCCTCCGTCCAATTCTTTTGGTTTGTTCTTATGTACTGTGGCCGCTCGTTCGTTTATATGCTGTAACCGGTTTTTATGTTTGTTTTGCCCGATTTAACCTTGAAAGTTTTAGTGCGTTTCACGAAATTTCTATGTTATTGCCGCGGCATGGACATCCCATCCCTTTCGCACTCTCCCCGGAGCCATGTTCGCACTTGTTGTGCCCCCTTTTTCGTGATAGGGCGCAAAAACAAAACAATGTTCGGCTGTTCGTTCTCGCTCTCTCTCTCTTTTTGTTACTCTCTCTGAACATGGAAATGTTATTGAGGGGGGGATTGTGGAGGGAGCATAAAACCGACGCTGCCGAAATTGCGTCGCAAAATTGTTCAAAGCTCAGAGGCCTAGCAGAAGAAGAAGAATACTACAGCAGCGGCAACATTGTATGCTGAATGTACGGTAGTAGTACAGTGTGAGGTAAAAATATCAGGGCTACCTATGTACATATACTTTATGTGCATATTTTTGTGTGTGATTGCAGTAAATAAGTTAAAGAAATGCACTATTGACATAAGATATGTACTGATTCCTGCGGTAGCCAAGACAAGTACATAAATAAACAAATATTGTATAAATTAAAGCAAGCAAACAAAAACAAATGTTGATACCCCCATCCCTCCAAAGAAAAACATCTCCCTTGGTCACAGAAGGCAGCTGTTTTTCAGCTACATACGCGACTGTTCGGTTGTGCGTGCGTGCGTGCCGGTCCAATTTATCACGTAGACCAATCTCCTCCACTCACAATAGGAAAATTCTCGAAATTTTAAAAACCAATTGGAGGTCTTCTATAGATGCGTGAAGGTAGCAGGCCCTTTATTGTTTTCACAGATTCCTAAAGAGCTAATATGGTGTCAAAAGACCACGATATTAAAGTAGGATACGATCCTCAATGTAGGGATATAAATTTATGTACACAACAAAAAAAATTGAAGCCATCCATTATTTTGGGAAGCGACTGTGACCCCCCCACTCGATTTTATGTATTTTTGTTTTGTATTTTCGCTTTTCGTTTCGCATTCGCCGGCAATTGCCATTTTTTTGCGCTCACTTTGGATCACTCTTCGCTGATTGTTTTTTTCTGTCTGTCTTTTCTTATTTTTCCCCTACTCACCCAGCACTTACCTCTGTGTGGTTTGGCTGCTTGCTTCGCTTCGCACTGCTCAGAGTCTCACTCTATCTCTTCCGATGCTGCCCTACACTCGCGGCGACCACAACGAGGCGACTGCAACTGCAAGAGCAACAGAAGCGATTGGGCCAACTGCAGCAAATGCAACAACAGCGCTGTCGACGTCGACTGGCTGCGTTCACAAGTTGATGTTGGCGCGCTGCACTGGAGCCTGGGGTGCGCTGAGCCTGTTTTTTGATTGTGTGCTGCTTCTGTCTCTTCTCTCCGTTTCCTCTGCTCTTCCTCGTTCTTGGGCTTTGCGGCAATTTTGCGTGGGCCCCAAAATGCAGTGGGAGAAGTGATTTTTCAAATTTTCGTTTTAAACTCCTTTTTCACAGCGCACAGCAAAAAAAATAATTTTAATGTTCCGCGTTCAGCCGATTTGTCTCCTTGGTGCCTCCTGCTTTTTACTGGAACCTACGATGCAGTTGCACACACCCACACACTTGCATACACACGCTGGTATGTATGGAGCTGTGGGATGGAGCTTACGATGTTGCAGTTGTAGTTGCACTTTTCTTCCAATTGCAAATGCAATTCGCTGTTATCGTTGGAAATTTTCTTTGATTTAGGATTTTTGATGGGTAGAAAACCGTTTTATTTTTTGTTGGTGGACTGTGTTGGAGAGAGAAACAAGAAACGCCGAGAACCGCAGTGGGAAACAGTGTGACCGCGGACTTATGGATATAATATACTGCCTGACCCTACGACTTATATCGAAATATACCTCTTCATTTTCAAAATATACCAAACAAATACCTTATTTCCCGTATCATTTTACTCCGTTTTGATATTCCGTTTAATATTACCAGCTAGTGAAGATTATCCGAACTAAAACTATAGTTTTACCAGCTTGATGAATTAATTATGCATAAGACTGGCTAGTTTAAGATTGTTTTAAAACAAAGAATCAAACTAAAAAAGCGTACCAACAAAAGGCATCAAACGCTACATGAGTGGGAGTGGAATTTTACGGTATTTGACAACTTGTTGCTGGCCAACAAGTAGTATGTTCCTTTGTATACCCTATTTCCATAAATTAATATTAAAATTCTGCTTTCCAGGCTGCTCTTAAACATTAATATTGACTCTATCTCAGATGAAATGCTTTTAACCTTTTCATTTGTTTTCTATGTACATTTCTATGTATATATATCGATCTATATACATTTTTGGAATCTATAACCTGCACAATTGTCAATTTGCTTGTCAATTTGCACACCCTCTTTTCTTTACCTTGAAAGAGTAAGTTTGATGGATTCTTTAATTATTGAACCAAGAAAGAGCTTATAGTCGCTAAGCGATCTTGTTTGTAAACTTGATGAACTTTGTTCTAGCAATAATGTAAGTTATGGAATGTGTTACTTAAAATGTTAGGAAGTAACAATCACATATAATCACAAAATAATAAACTCTAGGTATTCCTACGATGCTGGCTTGGATCAGAGTGTTTATGTAGCGGGTATTTGCTCTTCTGTGAATACTGTCTAAATAAATACATACATAACAGAATTAAAGGAAGGCAAATTTTGGTTAAGCGTTGCCAGTAAGTTGGAGGCCCGACCCCTCCCCACGCGATATTGCGGTAAATTTTGAAAAGGGGAAACGAATCTGATGTAAAAGGAAGAGAAGAAATCAAATGACGGCGTTTTCAATGGAAAAACAAAAATAAGCAAAAAGGCAGCCATGCATTTAAATTCGTACATGCACACATGTGTACATACTCGTCAGTGAGTTTATTCTTCACTTTTTCATGTACATTTTGGAGTATTTAATTACTATGGACACAAATTCGAACACTTGTGTCGAGACGCCTTTTTACTTGACATTGAGATTATTGAACTCAGCTTACAGCTATTTTAGAATTTTTGATTTCGCTGGAAGCGCAGACGTTCCATCTCGCGGATTTCACGCCTAACTGCTGGCGGATTGCCTTGGGGATTACAAATTAGAAATTTTTGTGCACAATTGGCACTAGGATTGTACGTAGGCTGGTCCGGCTCGTCGTCCCAATTCTCACTGGACTCGATTTCCCCCTTGTTCTCGTGAGGGAGCGTCTCAGGCGTAGTTAATCTATCCGGATTCACGAATTCCTCGAATGCGGAACGATTTGGACACTTGTTCACATGCATCTATTACGATTAAAAACGCAACCGATTTCTTATATTGCTTAATATAATGATGCATGGACAATGGACAACTCTTACCTTCATCTCAGTTATGGTACAAACATGAGTGATGTTGAAGGGGCAGCGGACCTTTTTGGAGCCGTGGTGATTGGGTGCGCAGCGGACTAGGTGTACGGCCATACGACTACTCAAAATATAATGCCCTTCGTCAAACGGACAGATGAGGTAGTCACCTTTGTCTGACGGTGCTACTTTCACGGGCTCTTGCGACATTTTTTAATTTTCTGGAAAAGCAAACGAAATGGCGGTAAGCAAAAGTGTGACCGCGGACTTATCTATCAAGTATACCGCATGACCGTCAGAAATAAACCTTCTCACTTTCAATATTAAATACTATTCCTCGATTTTAATATTCTACTTAATATTTTCAGCTAGTTAGGACTCTCAGCAATCAAACTATAATTGTATCCGATTGATGGATCTATTGTCTGTGGGCTTGTTTGCAAGTAATATTGAAAAGAAAACTGAGCATTGGGAAAATACATTTCCCAGCCCAAATACCTGTATGGTTAGTTACCGGCGCGCGAGGCGTGTTTTTGTTTGTTTTGATATGGCAACATCCGCTGTTTTACACAGCTGATTGAAGATTACAACTCCCATCACTAGACTTTTTAAACAACCTAAAGTTAATTGTTTACATTAATATACCATAAAAGCAACGTTAGTAAGCTACCACAAAGGACAACTTAACCTGGCAAATTCACCTTTGAAAAGCCTCGTGGACACGATGCAGCAGGGAGTTGTTTTATACGGGATTTTGGTCTCGTTTCTGATGACAAACCGATCCACCGACGCCATACAGGCAGCGACAAGGAACAGCCGCAAACGGTGGGCTCCGGCACGGCCGTGCAGTCAGTGGTACCTGTACAGGCGCAACTTGGCTCCAGCTCCTCCTCGGTATCGTCATCCTCCGGCTCCAACTCGGCATTCCATCCGTTGGGACCGAATGTGCTGTGCTCCTTTTTGCCGCGTGACTTTCTCGAATGCAAGGATCCCATCGATCACAGGGACAATGCCACGGCCAAGATGGAGAAGGGATACGGCTGCCTGCGATTCGGCGGCTCCTTCTACGAAGATGTGGAGCACACAAAGGTCCAGTGCACCGTCTACTCGGACATCGATTGCTACGGCAACCGCACCTTCTTCCGCGAGGGTGTGCCCTGTGTCCGCTACACGGATCACTATTTCGTGACCACGCTCATCTACAGCATGCTGCTGGGATTCCTTGGCATGGATCGCTTCTGCCTGGGACAGACCGGAACGGCAGTGGGCAAATTGCTGACAATGGGCGGTGTGGGCGTCTGGTGGATAATTGACGTTATTTTGTTAATCACCAATAATCTCCTGCCAGAGGATGGCAGCAATTGGAATCCATATGTCTAGATATACGTTCGTTATTTGTGTGATATTTTAGAAGTAAGTTGAAAGAGCAATAAATTCCATTGTTTAGAATTTTCGAAATAACCAAATATCGATAGTTGGCCAACTATTTTTTGGGAGGCAGCCCTGCTCCTGCTCCCCTGACTAACTTTACAGTTACGTCGATTTGTCAGCATACCGTATAATATAATATTAAAATTTACCAATACAAAGTTCGTGTATTTGAACTACGAAATTGGGTTCAATGTATATTTATGGAATATCGGTAAACAATGGTATGGTTAACTTCATCCATCTGGGGGAAATTCCTCTCTTTTTCGTAGGGAATTTTCTTTCTCTTTTGAGAAGATCGAGACCAAGCAACAAGCGGACAAATGACGTAACATTCGCCTTTTTAGTTTGAACGTTAATTTGTAAATAATCCACTTAACGAAAGTCATCAAAGGTAGCCAATATAGTAGAGAATTGATTGATGATTCGAATGAAATGAGAGGTTTAGTGCTGAGAGGCCTAACCATCTTGTAATAATAATCAGAATATCAAAATCGAGGAAAATGATTTAAGATTTTCGATATACATATTTTAAAAAATACGAGTAGATATAATTCGGTATATTTTTTCGTTCGAGCATGGGACGGTATATTTCTGAGGCAATTTAAACCAACTATTTGAAAACAAGGGGAAATTCGGTGCAAATTTCCTTATTGCCAATTCACAATATGACAGAATTGCCCATTCACAATATGAGAGAATTGCCGATTCACAATATTGACCGAACAATTCACAATGGAACTGGTTTTTTTTATTATTTTTGCCATACACACGTAGATTAAATTATAGTAGAACTTTGTATATGGAAAAGTGGACGTAACGATTCAAGCAAAAGGTGTGTGTGACGACGCGACGCTACTGGAAAACACTTAGATAGCGGAATTGCGTCGAAACGGGAGCATTACGAAAATGATGTAAAAGAAAACTCTCAAGTAGGCAGCCCCAAAGCACTTCATATGTGTTCGTGTGCGCGCGTGAGTGTGTGTGTGTGTGTTGTGTTGTGCTCTGTTGGTGTGTGGAAATTAACGTAGTGTGAAGAAGTGGAAGAAGGCAAAGCAACAACCAACAACAACAACAATAATAATAAAAGCGACAAGCGACAATTGCAAACCAAGGCAAACAACAAGCAACAGCAGCAGCAGCAGCGTAGCGCCTCGAAGGCCACACAGTCGCGTAGCCGGAGGACAAACAGGAACGGAACCCCACTGACAGCCACAAATCGTAAGTCTAACCTGTCGCCTGCCTCTTGTGGCTGCAGCAGCGGCTATCATTCCCAAAAACAAAACAACGCATCGGCAAATCAACACAAACAAAAGGCCCAAAAAAGCACAAAACAAAAGTGAGTGTTGCCCCGCCATTGAATACCGCCAGCGGAAGCGGAGGAAGTTGAATCATCGTGCGGAACTTGTTTCTTCCAACCCAATACACCCTGTAGGAGAGAGGGTATGTTGGGTTTTGATTTTTACCCGGCATTCTCTCCTCTCCGCCTCTCCGCCTGTCCGATCTGTCCCGTCCCTACATGGCATTCGGAATCGCCTCTGGAATTTCAATTCAATCTGATCTCTTTGTATGGGCCTGAGAGAGGGGGTATTCTAGGCTCGGTTCATGCGGTAGAATTGTTTTATGCTGCATTGTTCAATGTTGTTGTTGTTGTTGGGTAACCGAACAATAAAACATATAGAAATATTGTGGCATGGCAAAGCCAGACACAAAGTCCAATTCATTGCCCCCAACTAAATTAGGATTCCATCACAGCTACATGCAGTACGTGTGCGTGTGTGTGTGTGTGTGTACATGCATACATACATATATACTTTTAATTCGAATTCAAGTTTATCAGCGTACCAGAAACAGTATAAAATGTATGTAAAATGTACGTATGTATGTATGTATGCATGTACGTTACAATGTAAACAAAGTATTTGCGCCATGCGAGACGTTGGGGTGGCACTGGCTGGCATGTGGCGGCTGGCATTTCCACCTAAGTAAAATATTTGTGCACATTTGATATATGTTTTTGAGTCACATATTCTCTGGAAGAAAATGTTCTCAACTCCAAGTGGGCAGGCGATAGCATTTCTTTCATCAGAAACTGAGGCTTCAGCTTCGAGGCAGTTGTCGAGTTTGCACGCCCAGAAGTTCCTTCCTTCATTCGAGAACGCACAGATAGCAACTAAAATTAATTAATAATCGTATTCGATCCAGAGCCTTCACCACTGTATCTCTCGTTCTCCTTTTTCTATTCTGTTTTTTCGCCTTATCTTATCTGCTATCCATTTTATTTCGTTTGAGAAGCATTAACCCAACCAATTTTTGGTCTTGTCTTTGCTTTGGCAGTTTGTGGCAGCGGCGGCGGCGGCGACCATTGCCTGTGCCGTGTAGACGACAACGACCATGGAGGAGAAACGCATTGCGGACTACTTTGTGGTGGCTGGAATGCCAGAGCAGCCACAGCTGCTGCAGGAGAACATATTCAATGATTCGGGACGACTGAGGGCGGCCAGCACCATTGAGCCCATCACAGACATTGGCGTCTTCTTTCCGCTGCTGGGCGAGGAGGTGCCCGAGGGCTACGAGCTGCTCGAACAGACGCCCACAGGCCTGCCGGCGAACCTCAATCATGGCTCTGTTCGCACCACAGAATGTTATATATACTTTCGGCGTGGCAAGGATCGCCCACCACTGGTTGACATAGGTGGGTTTCCCCCAGAGAGACACCCAGAGCTCAAGCCATTTCTCACTCTGTCTCTGCTTTAGGTGTCCTCTACGATGGCCACGAACGTATCATGTCGGATGCCGAGATTGTGGCCGAGACACCGGGCGGTCGTGTGGCCAATGTGAACAACTCGTCGGCCAAGACCTTCCTCACGTATCGTCGCGCACGCGGCGACATGTCCTGCAATGAGCTGGTGGTAACCGAACTCTGCGTCATCGTCCAGAGCAAGGGAGAGCGGGCGCCGCACGCCTTCTGCCTGATCTACAAGACCCTGAACAAGGGCTACGTGGGCAGCGACGTTTATCTGTGCTACAAGAAGTCCATGTACCGACCGAAGCACATCAGCTACAAGCCGGAAATTCTGCTGCGCTATCCCACAGTCGATCACAACGATTTCCCCCTCAACTTGTGCCCCAGCGTGCCGCTCTTCTGCCTGCCCATGGGCGCCTCCCTCGAGGCCTGGCCCCATGTCAATGGCTCCGAGAAGCGCAAGCCCATCAGTCCGGTCTTCAGCACCTTCGTGTTGACCGTCAGCGATGGCACCTACAAGGTCTACGGCTCGGCCCTCACCTTCTACGAGGATTACGAGTGAGTTCTCCCAGCGGATTTCATTTCAAATTTGCTTCTTTGCTGATGTTCCTGTGTTCCTCCAGTGAGTCCCAACTGTCCGCAGAGCAGCGGGAACAGCTCGGCTGGGATGAGGAGTTTGGTGCACAGCACTCGCTGCACATGATCAAGGCGATCTGCCTGCTGTCGCACCATCCCTTTGGCGACACCTTTGACAAATGGCTCAAGTATCTGCATGTAAGTGGTGGTCGATCGTTGGCCCTGCTGTTGCTCAGTGAATTAATCCTTGCACTCTTGCAGCGCATGGTTTTGTATGGCGTCAATATACCCATACCCGTGGAGCGTTACATAACCCAGCTGCTGGATGAGGTGCCCTTTCCGGCACCGAGCATACATCTGCAGCTGTCCAGCGAGTCGAACGATCGAATATTGCTAACCCAGCCGGAGGATTCGCCTTTGCCGCGCAGTGGCGCTGGCTTTCACATGCTGCTCCAGAACCTGGGCACCGACAATTGTCTGCATGTGCTGCTGCTGGCCCTCACCGAGCAGAAGATACTCATACATTCGCTTCGACCGGCCACGCTGACGGCTGTGGCCGAGGCCATTGTCTCGCTGCTCTTCCCCTTCAAGTGGCAGTGCCCCTACATACCGCTGTGTCCCCTAGGGCTGGCCGAAGTGCTGCATGCACCGCTGCCGTATCTGATCGGTGTCGACTCGCGCTTCTTCGACCTCTACGAGCCGCCCACGGATGTCACCTGCATTGATCTGGATACCAATAATATCAGCGTACGAATGAGTTATTTTTCGCACAAACATTTTGCTCGTACTCAACATTTGTTTCTCCACTTTGCAGTTGTGCGAATCACAGCGTCATTTGTCGCCGAAACTGCTGCCGAAACGTGCCGCTCGACTGCTCCGGCAGACGCTCACCGAGCTGGAGAATGCCAAGCCCATCAGCTATGACTCCACCAACAGCCTGGATCGTGACATACGCAAGCGGAAGCGGGAACTGGTGCTGGAGCAGCGCATACAGGAGGCATTTCTGCTGTTCATGGCATCGATATTGCGCGGCTATCGGGACTATTTGGTGCCCATATCAAAGGCCCCATCGGTGGGTGCCACCGATCCAAGTGCCTTATTCCAGCTGAAGGCATTTCTGCGTTCACGCGATAAGGTAAAGATTATCGAATGAATTCTGAATGAAATTATGAACTCTGACTCTTAATATTTGAATCACTCGCTCTGCAGTCGCACCAGAAATTCTTCGAGCTAATGATGAAAACGCAAATGTTTATACGCTTCATTGAGGAGCGTTCGTTCGTGTCGGATGGCGACCACGGATTGAGCTTCTTCGACGAGTGCGCCGAGAAGGTGGGCAACTATGATGAGACGCCCGCGCAGCTGCACTTGGTGGACTGGGACACGGGCCAGAGCAGCGAGCGCACCAAGTACATATTCCCTCCAGACAGCGTGACCGCAGCATCGGCAGCGGGAACAGCATCGATCAATGGGGCGGGTGCGTACACCTACACCTACAAGAACTTTACGCTGCAGCCGGAGCTGCTGCAGACGAGCAGGAAGACGGCCATGTCGAAGTTTCTGCAGCTGCAGCTGAACGCTTCGCTGTCGCCGGGCTCACCGATTGCGCGCCGCACCAAGCACGAGGTGAAGCTGTCGCAGAAGATGGCCAGCCGGTGTCAGCAGCATCCGGAGGCGTGGTCCAAGTATCTGCTGGCCACCTGCTACTCGCTGTACTTCCTCATTCTGCCCTCGATGGTGATCGATCCGCGGCATGCCGGCAAGGAGCACGACATCCTACGCGCCGCCTACGATGTGCTGGTGCGGGCCAGCAAGCTGAAGATCACCTGCGATGAGTTCTGCTACCGCATCATGATGCAGCTGTGCGGCATCCACAATCTTCCGGTGCTGGCCGTTCGCCTCCACTATCTGATGAAGCGGTCGGGCGTCCAGCCCAATGCCCTCACCTATGGCTTCTACAATCGCTGCGTCCTGGAGTCCACGTGGCCCAGCGACAGCACCACCCTCAGCCAGATACGCTGGAATCGCATCAAGAACGTGGTCCTGGGCGCCGCACAGTTCCGCCGCGCGGGCAAGCGTCGTGCCGCCTCCAAGGTGTGCAAGTCTTTGAGCGCCTCGCACGACCACAACCTGAGCACCTTGGAGACGGTCGACGGGCAGTCGCGCACCAGTCTCGCCTCCTCCTCGGGCGACACCCACGGCGGCCTGCTCGACTTTGCCGCCTTCGATCGCCTGAGGAACAAGCTGGGCAGCATTGTGCGCCAGACGGTGGCAGGCGGAGCCAGCGAACCACTGCCCGCCGAGGATGTCGTCAACAGTGCCGCCGGACTGCTCATCACGTCCGGAGAGCCGAGTGCACCGCACACGCCTACCTACGGCGGCGACACCGAGATTCTGGCCAAGGCGCTGCAGCAGCCACAGCAGCCAGCGCGTAAGCAGATCATGCAGATCGGCGGCGGCGACGACGAGGAAGAGGAGGAGGAGGAGGACGATGAGTATGCAGCCGCCTCACCAATCACACCGCAAAAGCTATCCGAATCGGTGGTGGATGATCTGCATTACACCGGCGGTGACTACGAGGCCGATGAGGAGGAGGAGGACGACGACGACGACGACGACGACGATGATGACGAGGATGATGATGAGTGTATTTCGGGTGCCCAGAAGGGGCAGCATCAGCGTGTGCAGAGTCCCACCAAGTGAGTGCTGGAGAGGATTATCAGTGATAATATAATTAATTCCTTGCCCCACAGAATATCTCCGCGCACGCCAGTGACTCAGAATGATCCGCTGGGTGCCCTCAACGAGGAGGACTCCTCCACGAGCACACCCACACAGCAGAAGCAGGAAGGACTGGCGCAGGAGCAGCAGGCGCAATCGCAATCGCAATCGCAAACGCAGCCTGATGGCAACATATACAGCGACAAGCCGATCCTGTTCAGGGGACAGCGCAGTGCCACCTTCGATGAGTCGACGCAGATCGGCAAGAGCATGCACCGGTCGGAGACGATGCCGGTGGCCAGCAGTGGGGTGACCCACAGCCTGGCCAATATCGGATCATCGCTGAAGTTTACATTCGGGTAACCAGACATCGGGGGTTCCTCTCCTGCCTCTCTCTCCATCGCTCTCTCTTTGCCTCTATTTTCCCTCTGTATTGTTATTCTTTGAAATTGTTGTGATCCACATTGCTCATCTCCAGTACCACGATCCACATGCATTCCACACACACTCCACTATCACACATGATAATTTCTTTTGCATCTCCCCCTATCTCCATCTCTGTTTCACTCACTCTCCACTCTATATTCCATCTCTTTCTGTGCCATATCTTTCTTTTTATTATTTTTTGAGTTTTGTTTTTGATTTTGATCTTCAATTTTACTTATATATACCGATATATATCGTAGACGTTACTCACCCGCACGATTGTCCCTTAAGAAAGACTTGAAATTGCCCGCCAATATAATAGAAAATATATCGAGCATAAGGTAAGTGGAAGAAATCCCTTCTATTGATTGTCCCATCAAAAGATGTTAGACATTTTATACACACACACACACAAAGAATCAAGCAAATGAAACACACACAAACACACACAATGAAAAGAAAAGAAATGTATATTTGTATGTGCGTATGTGCTGTATTCCACAAGCTTCACTTGGAAGCTACTTTGGAGTTCTTCCCCCTCTTGCGTTCCATGTTAAGATTTGCATCAGTTTTCTAGTAACTTGTTCACAGCAAATATTTTTGTATTTCCAAGTGATTTAAGTGCAAATTTCATTGAACATATGTTTTGACTTGCATTCCACAAGTTCCACTTGGAATCTAAAGAGTATTTTTTCATGCATTCCCAAGTGATTAAAAGTGAAATTAAATTAAACATTTGTTTTGGCTTACATTCCATAAGATCCACTTGGAGTCTACACTTGGAATTTCTTCGTTTCCTTTCACTTTGAAAGCAAAACCCATAATTTCTCTTTTGAAATAATTATCCTTTCGTGGATCGCAGCATATACACACAGCAGAAAACACACACACACACACACACACACACAGAAGCTAATATTTTTTGTTTTAGTGTGACACAACACTCTCGAAATGCTGTTCACAGAGTTTTGCATTCGCATTTGGTTTTGGTTCCTGGTTCTGGTTACAAATAATAATGGTTTATGGTCCCCTATGAAACAAAAACCCTCGTTGGTGGCGGGCAATTCAAGGTTTGATAAAAGCCACACACACACATACACTCACGCTTAACAGCATCCAGAACATCCATACATCAGCGTATGTAAATCAACCGACATCCAGCCGCACCACCACCACCACCACCACCACCGCACTACCATAACAGCCGCCGCTGCCGCCTGCAGTGGCTAATCGAGAGTGGAACCCATTCGTTGCAGCATGCGATCCACAGCAGATCAGCCACTGCAGCAGGCAGCAGCAAAATGCATTTTTCCGTTGTATCTGTTTTCTGTTTTTGTAACTCTGCAAATCGAATATCTGTGTGTGGAGAGAGTGCCCAATTAACTAATGCCCAATGTATCCACTTTATGAACCAACAACAGTCCCAGTCTGACGGGAAGGAAGTCCAACGAATTGATCCAGGGATCGCTGAGCAGCATCAAGTATGCGGCCAATTCGCTGACCAAGAAGTTTGACGAAATCAAGGGCGCCATATCGGCCAATTCGACGCCAACGAAAACGAACAATGGCCACCAACATGCCCTGCCCCACCATCCGCACCACCACCACCACCATCATCATCCACATCATAGTGCGCATCAGCAGCAGAACGAGCAGGAGGAGCATGACGCAGCCGGCAGTGCGGGCCTCGAGGAGGGCAAACTGAGGCGCGTCTCCAGCGACCTGGATCCCTGGGGCAGGCTGAGCGAATCGCGCAAATCCAGCTACAACAATCTGGTGCCGCTCGGCGAGAACAGCTCCAGCGGTGCCCTGCACATGCACGCGTTTCCGGCCCTGCCCGACAATCTGTACAGTCCCATGACAGAGGTAAGTTCCGGCTGCATTGCTTCTGCATTAAATCATACTCATGGGCGTTGTTCTGCCTCTTTGTTTGTAGGGTTCCATGGAGCGGGACTGCGATGTACTTATCCAATTGACGACCTGCTCGCAATGCCACAACTGCTCGGTGCTGGTCTACGATGAGGAGATCATGAGCGGCTGGACTGCAGAGGATTCCAATTTGAATACCACCTGCCATGCGTGCAACAAGCTCACCGTACCCTTCCTCAGCGTGGAGATAGTCCGCATGGTGGATGAGGAGTCCAGCGAGCAGCAGGCGAATGGAAATGGCAGCCTTAAGAGCAGCTTAACCGTGCCGTATCTGAATCCGTTGGTGCTGCGCAAGGAGCTGGAGAATATACTCACGCAGGAGGGTGATATGGCGCTGATCAAGCCCGAGTTTGTGGACGAGCATCCCATTATCTATTGGAATCTGCTCTGGCTAATGGAGCGCATCGAAAGCAAGACCCATCTGCCCGAGCTGTGTCTGCCTGTGCCGGTAAGTGATCGGATCTGCTAACACCTACCATGGAGCAGTCTGTTGCAATCTATTTTTTTTTTTTTTTCTTTTGGGCAGACCGATAAGGAGCAACTGGATCCGCTCAGCAAGGTGAAGACGGTGCACATTCAGTGCTTGTGGGACAATCTCAATTTGCACAGCGAGACCAGTGGCCCGCCCATGTACATACTGTACAGGGAGACGCAGCCAACGAGTCCCCTGATCAAGGCACTGCTCACCGATCAGGCGCAGCTCAACAAGAAGTATGTCCATGCCCATGTCCCTCGCATCGCCCACAGAGTATCATTCAACATTTCTGTCCATTTCAGTGTCATTCAGCAAATCATTTCGGCCATACGATGCAATGATCTGGCCACGCCCCTGAAGCGTCTGGCCAACGAGCGGCACAAGCTGAAGAGCAATGGTGTGGAGCGTTCGCATTCCTTCTATCGGGACATACTATTTCTGGCCCTCACGGTCATCGGTCGCTCGAATGTCGATTTGGCAACATTCCATCGCGAGTACGCGTCCGTTTTCGATAAGCTGACGGAGCGCGAATGCAATATGTATTACCGCAATCAGGATCTGCCGCCCTCGGCCTCAACGATCTTCTGTCGGGCCTACTTCCGACCCTTGCTGCTGCCCTGACGCACTCGGGATGGCGGCTGTACTGCCTCCGATTCCGATCACGATCGCGATCCCGATCTAGATTCAGATCCCGATTCCACTTCCGATTTGAGTGATGAGAAAACGGACGAAGATCGAGACGGAGATGCAGATGCAGAGGAAGAGGACGGGGACGGTGATGGTGATGGAGATACAGATGAGGAGCCCTGAAAGAATAAGACGACCAAAAAACAACAACAAAAAACATAAACAATTTGAAAGAAGAGTAACTTTTGACAACAAGAAAACGCTTATCATGCAGACAGACAGACAGACAGACACACGACAGACACACACACCTACTTCTTCTGACAAATATTTGAACATAATTTTTAAGTACTTAAATTGACATTTTCGTTGCACTTTTAACGATGGTATCAGCAGCAGCAGCAGCAGCCACAGGCAGCATTAGCCAATGGCTTTTGAGTGCTTCTGTGTCTGCCTGTGTGCCCCATCCCCAAATCGACTGGTTTCTGTGACAATACATGCACACACACACTACACACTCGTTTACAGTGCGTTTCGTGACCCATATTTTAATACTTTTCTCTTTTCATTTGAGACTGCTAAATTATTAGTGTAAAATTCAGCTCAGTTTTCCATTTCGCATGAACGAGTAAAACAGTTTCAAATTCTCTAGGCAACAATCGGCAGCATGAGCAGCAAAATGAGGATATTCGAACAACCATAATTTATTCAAACACTTGCAGACGGTAGGCTTTGGCTTGGGGACTTGAGTTGCCCTCCCCGTAAAATGTCTTCGATTCCCATCTCGATTGCTAGCTCCCTCTCTGTACTTGTTATCGATTGTATGCCGATAATGTGATGTTACAGTGTTTACATCTAGGTTTCAATAACAGCCCTTGGCTGATTTTATAACGTTTATCAATCTGAGATCCACACTTGAACTTCATTTTTTGTTTGGTGGCTGTAGGCACGAGTTTAAGTTAAATGTTTTTATGTGTTTTACTTAAGTTTGATGCCTGAATTGCCTTACATCTCTGAAACGCACTGTATGCAGTACTCTGTTCCATAACAAACACACAACAACTGAAGAACCTAACTTGGATAAGTGTTTTCCTCACATTCACATGATTCAAACTCTCGACCCTCGTCATATTTGCCTTATTATATATAATATAACGATAACGATAACAATAACGATAACGATACATCAGCTAGTGTGTATGTTTCTGAATATACATACATTAGATTTGTCTATTTGTATGCATGTGTGTGATCTTTTATATCATTAGAAGCATTGTGAGACAGTCCTCGCCCTCTCCCCCCACACAGTCCACTGCCCCACAGCACTACCGAGTCCACAATCTGGCTTGCATACCCCCAGCCCCCTCCGCTCTCCAGTTATTTAAAAAATAACTAGCTCTTATTTGTGTAGATCTAGCGGATCTTCCCTCACAATGCTCTCGAGTCGAGTCTTTTAGTTAGCTTAGCGAACTTTTTGGCTACGGTTTAAATGGGAAATGGGAACGGGATACATTATGTGTGTATGTGGGAATGGATTGGTATTGGTATTCTACTATTATTTAGGGAAAAGACAAAATGGAAAGGAAACAAATAAACAACGATTAAAACACTAGCAATAATTTATGAACAAAATCGTAAATCAATTTAGATGGATTGTGTTACAACAGTCCAAGGTTTTTAAAAACAAAACAAAAAGAACACCAGCAACAGACACGGAAAGACAAAAAAACAGACAGTGGACAGAGAACAGAGAAACAGGTACACACACATACACACACTCACTTATAGATACATATACATATATATATTTCAGCCACAATACCTTTTTTTGTCGGGCATCTTAACTAATTGTATATTTAATAATTAATTAATACAAAAAGCAAACAAAAAACACACAACAACAACAAAAAAAGCAACATGAAAATGGCAAAAAGAATAAACAAAAAAGTTTTAAAAATAAAATCCCAAATTGTTTTGCATTTCATTTAAGTTTGTTCGAGCAGCAAGTGGGCAACACTGTCCTGCTTTCAGCTGCTGGCAGAACACACGGAAAAGGAAGAGAGTGACAATAGATCGATAGATCACAATAGAGCAGCGCTCGGCACGCAAATGCATTCATGCGCCGCAAAACGGAACATTGCAATGCATTGGTATTGGTACAAATAACTGCAATGCTCGTGTACGTGAGCGGCAGTGCTCATTCACAATAGAGTTGCCACGCATAAATCGCAAATCGTAAAGTAAAATGATGAACCAAAATGTATTTTATTGCTAGCGAATATACGAGGAATAATTCTAATTAGCAATTGCATATATTATCATATATTTATACTTATGTATGTGCTAGATGATTCGACAGCAACGTTTGATCTACTGCGCATACAGATCGCCACCAGTGAACCGTTCATTTCACGCAACAGATCTACAGCTGAGTTAGAGCCAGAAGGAGGTGGGAAGAAGAGAGAGAAAGAGAGTGGGGAGTGTGATAAAATGCGCTGGGAAGTCGGAGGAGAAGGATATACAAGTAAAACGTACATCGGGGCGACATTACAGGAAAGTGTATAAGTTATAAACAAACAAAAAAAAAGAGGTCATAATTCTACGAGGATGTGTGGCCAGTTGTCGTGTAAAAGGATTACTTAAAGGATTACTAGTCGGAGAGCAGCACCACCTCTGCAGCCTCCTCCGCCGTTGCCACCGTTGCCGTCGAACTGGCTTTAACTTTGGTTGAATTCCGCTTCGGAGCCGGTTTGCTGCTGGGACTCGCATCGCTCTGGCGGCGCAGGAACTGGCTGATGAGGCCATTCTTCGAGGCAACGGGGCTGGGCAGTTCCCGTGGCCCGGATATCAGGGCGATCCGCTTCTTGGTGCCCACCTGCTGCGTCGGTGTGCTGGGCACGCTCGGAGCATCCGTTGGGGCCACTGGCGACTCCTTGGCCTCCTTGGATGGCAGCTCTGGCTCGGCCGGTGGGCTGAGCTCGTGCTGTGGCTGCGTCTCCGCTTCAGTGATCTTGGGCGTCAGCGTGTACTCCCATTGGTTCTGCAACGACAGCTCGGCCAGCTGGAATTTCTCGAGCATTTCGGGGCCCACCATCCAGCACAGGCGCTTCTTGGGCTTCTTTGATTTCTTGGCACTGCTGCTGCCCGCTGCAGCGTCTGCGGCGGAGAGCTCCATGGTGGACCAGGTGGCCAGCTCATCGAACTTCTCGCGAATGAGGGCCTTCGAGGGCAGCTGCTGCGACTCCTGGCTGGTCTGCGTCTTCAGGTACTCCAGATATTCGGAGATCAGGAAGGCCTTCGCATTCCGATTGCCATGCGTCAGCCGCACCAGCTGCTGCAGCAGTCGCTCGTCCAGCTGCAGGGGGCTGGCCGGTGCGCTGGCAGTCGCCGCCTCACGCACCTTCTCCGGCGGCGGCTCCATGCAGACCGGCTCCAGTTGCCAGCTGCCGTACGAGTCGATGGTCTGGGCAAAGACAGCCGGACACAGCGGCGACTTGTTGCCATTCTCGTCCAGCCAGATGGGCCCGAAGAGCCGTGGCTTGATCTTTCTCGTTTGCTTCTTCATCTCCTGGGCAAACTCCTGCTGGAGCACCTGCAGCTTGGCCTGCTGGGCCTCACGCGTATGCCCATCATCCATTTCGCCATCGTGCTGCAGCTCCTCGTCACTCAGATGGCCATGGGGCACATACCACTCGTTGTACTCCTCTTCGGACTCCTCCTCGGACTCGCGCTCCTTCTCATCCTCGCTGGCGCTCAGCGATTCGCCAGGCTCCTCCTCCTCCCACTCGCAATCCGAGTCAACTTCGTAGTCAAAGTGAACCTACAAACGGGAGGAACGGGGTTCAATCTCGCCCAGCAGCAGGCCTGTGGCACACTCACCTTGTCCTGGGCCAGTGGGCGACGGGCGGAGATGGACTGGCTCTTCTTGCGCCAGGTGCCGTAGTACGCCGGACGACGATTGTCGGCAAACTGCAAGTACTTGGCCCTCATTCTGGGCATCTGCTTGGCCTGCTCCTCCTGCTCAATGGGCGTGCCGGCAGTGGTCAGATCATCTGGATCGAACGGAGAGAATTGCTACAGGGAATCGCTGCAAGATTGAGTTGACTGAGAGCCTACCTATCACCTGGACCTCCTCCTCGCTCTCCTCCTCCTTGGTGCGCCGCTGCAGCCGCACATCGCGCTGCATCTTGAGCGGCTGGCGTGTGCCCTTCGCCAGTTCCGACAGGTACAGCTGGTTGCGGTTCGGGCGCTTGGGGCGTCCAATGTCCTCGGGTTCCTCCTCCCCCTCCTCCTCCGACGCATCCACGCTGCGTTCGCGGAAGAGGCCATCCAGCTGGGAGCGCTGCTGGCCGCCGAGCGAGGTGCGCACGATGGGCGCCAGCAGCATGTCGTCCTTGACCTGAAAGGGACGAAAGGCCAGCGACTGGCAGCTCATCTTGGTGCTGTCGCAGCTGCTCTGTTCCAGCTCCAGCGTGGCGGAGGCGTCCAGCCCCGGGCCCGCGCCTGAGCCGGCGCCCTTGGGCAGCTTCTGGACAAAGAATTTGGTGAAGGATTCGGCGGCGCGTTTCTTCTTCTGCTCGGCCTCCTCCTTCTCGAGCTCCTTGCGGCGCTTCTCCTCGTCCCGCTTGCGCTGCACCTCCTCCTTGGCCTCGTTGCGCTTGCGCCTCTCCTCGTTCTTCGAGTCCACCTCGGCCTGCCGCTTGCGCTCCTTCTCCTCGCGCTCCTTGCGCCGCTGCTCCTCCTTCTCGTCGCGCTCCTTGCGCCGCAGCTCCTCCTTCTGGTCGCGCTCCACCTTGCGCAGCTGCTCGCGCTGCTCCTTCTCCTGCTGCTTGAGGCGGCGCTCCTCCTGCAGCTTGTGCTCCTTCTCCTCGCGCGCCTTGCGCCGCTGCTCGAACAGTCGCTGCTGCTTGGCCGTCAGCGCCTGGCCCTTGCCCTTCAGCTCGCCATCAGCCTCGCCGCCGGCCACATCATGCACGCTTCTCCTTCTTGTGCTGGCCTTCTCCTTGCCACCCAATGACGGCCTGTCGGGTGCGTCAGTGTCCACCTCCATCTCGTGATCGCTGCTGGACTGATCGGACTGATCGGACCGCTCGTGCTCGCTGTCGCTGCTCGTGAGCATCATCACTTCATCATCGTCGGGGGAATCGTCCTGGACTAGTTTCGTATCCTCTGTTTGCTCAACTGTCGTCTGCTGCTCCTCCAACAAGCTGCACCCATCCTCCTGCAGCTTGGTGTCCTCTTTTGTGGCCCTCAACTCTGCCTCGGCTTTTGTGGGTTTTCCTTCCTGTTGCTTGCCCTTTGGTGACCTTTGCTTTTCGGCCTTTGGCTGCTCTGCCTTCTTCCCGCTTGTCAATGTTTGTGCTGCCTTCGCCCCTTTGATTTTCTGCTCCTTGATCTCCTCCTCCTTCGTTATCTCTTGCACAGTTTGTTGCACCTCTGCCGTGCTCTTTTCCACAGCATTGAGCACCTCCTCCTTGGTTTTCTCCTCGTTAGCCTTTGTCTCCTTGCCCTTTCTTGCAGTCTTCTTGGCTTTGGGCAACATCACTTTCAGCCGCTTGAGTGGGTGCAGCTTCTCGGCACTGACTTCCGCCTCATCATTCGGCTCGTTGTCGCTGCCTGTCGTCTCCTCGGGGTGGCCCACCTCCTCCTCCTCCTGAGGTGTTGCCTCCTCCGGAATCTTCACGGACTGGCGACGCTTCGAGGCGCGTTTGCTCAGCAGCGGCAACTTGATTTGTATCGGCGAAGGCGTGGCCTTGTCCCTGTGCCTGGGCTTGGCCTTTGGCTTGAGCTGAATCTTCGCAGCAGCTGGAGCTGCCGCTGCGGCTTTTGTCTCCTCAGTGTCCTCGCCTGAGTCGACCAGCTCGATGACTTCATCGGCCATGGGCAGCACTTCCAGGATCTTTGTCTTCTTGGCAGCTCCTACAGTCACGCCCACACCCACAGCCAAGTTCTCCTTGCTGTTGGAGCGCCGCTGCTGATCGAGTTGCGGGGTGTCATCGCTGCTGCTCTTTTCATCGCTGTACGAGAGCCTGCGCTTGCGTGGCTCCTGTGCCGGGGACTCCTCCGAATCCAGGGCAACGCCATCAGGCTGGGCTGTGGCACTGGCACTGGAAGACGTGGCGGTGGCTGCTGCTGCTGCTACTGCTGTTGATGCAACCGGAGTAATCAGCTTGAAGGGGAGGCGTGTTTGGACGAGCTTCTTGCCACCGCTGCCAGTGGTGCAAGTGCGGTCCGCTGATTTCTGAATTGCATCTTTGGTATTTGTTTTATTGCTCGGTGTTTGGATAGTGCCGGCGGGCATATTCAAGCGTTTCTTAATGCGTTTTAATGCACAATTTGGCCGCTTTCCTTAGTTTATTTTTTTCTGGAAAACGCGGGAAAAATATACAAGTGATCAGTGTGACCGCGGACTTGTCGAAAAGATATACCGCCAGAACCATCAAAATATACCGAAATATAACCAGGAAAGAGAACCGATCATGCTAGCCGATGAATCGATACTGAACGAAAATCAGTGCTGGCTAGCGTACCATTTCACATGATCGTTACAATTAAATGTTTCAATTGCATTAATTTGATTGCATTCGCATGCGGACGCACTTTAGTAATTACAATTGTGTACCTTTTGAGCAGCAGCAGCTGGCAAAATATATGTTTACTTAGTTTAATGTGGCGTTTTTACTAATCCCAGATAAGTGGTGAAAGGGAGACGACGAGAAACGCCTGCGGCCACCACTACCCATGCACACACACACACACCCACAGCCCTCTTTCATCACTCATCTCTTGTGTTGGTCTCTGGCCTTAAACCCCTTTTGGCTTTGGCTGGTTGACATGGTGACCTGATCCAAGAGAGACCCGCCTGTGGCTCCTGCTCCCACTGCGAATTACATTCCATTGAATTACAATTTATTTCAATAGCAATACGAATAGCAACCAACACGCACTATCCAATGGCGAGGGGGATAAGCGCTGGGTGGATGTACATACATACATATGTATGTGTGGGTGTGTGGGTGTTGGCTTGGAGCTCTTGTTGCTACTGTTGTTGTTGTTGCTGTTGTTGTAACTACTTTTGTAAGCACAAACGAATAGTTTTGAAATTGCAACTGCTGCACAAGTGCTTACTGTACGTATGGTGAAGTCTCCCAGGGGTGTCCATATGGCTGTTGTTCGCTTTCCCGAGTGACCACTGTACTTGGACCTGATGATGTTCTGTGTCTGTGTAACCCATTTAACTTTCACTGCAAATCTTGGCATCTAATATTGACATGTGCGTGGCAGCCACAAAGGAGCAGGCGAATCGCAGGCCAACTCCTGCTGCGGTCGCCGCTTGCGGCTTTTGTTTGATAAGCGCGGGGGTGCAATCGGGTGAATGAAGTGGGTCGGACATGTGCCATATTACACGCATTTAGGACTGGCTCTGGCCCAGGGATTTGCCACACACACACGCGGGGGGGTAAGCGCAAGACTCCTTTAATAATGATAATAATAATTTTGCATTGATTCCGCTGGGAGTTTGTAGGACAACTTGTACGATGGCGATGAGTTCGAGGGCACACACAAAACGGGGCGTAAAATGGAAATTCGGTCATGCATATGAACGGGCGGTGGAGGGGGACTACAATTTGGAAGCTGTGGGTAATAGAAAATCTATTAGCGTACACAGAAAGCCCCACCCCGCCACCATTCAGGGTTCGGAGGGCACGGCACATCATATTTGATGACACGCAAAAGGCAATAGACACAACAACAAAAGTTGCCAACACACAGGGGGCAATGCACTAGGCAAAAGGAAGAACCACACATACAGCGGGGGAGCAGGGGAGCGGGGGAGGAGGCGCAGACAGCGAACCTGAAATTAGAGACCTGTTGGCGTGAAGCGTGGCATGACAAGGACTGAAGGATAGACTGGAAGAGAGGTATGCTGATATTACCGTTAATTTACCTTAGTGTGAGCTGCGCGCTCTCTCTCTCTCTCTCTCTCTCTTTACTTCACTCTCTTTACATGCTTGGAACATGCTCGCACAGTGGTCTAAGAAGCACACAAAATGCTGCAAAAAACAGCTTCAAAAGTAACTCGCTGAAATACATATATTTTTTGTTCTAAGCCAGCTGAAACATAAATAATAACCACCCCTGGCTGAATTTCTATTTGTGGGATGCCTTGCCATTGATTTGTGGACATGTTTTACAGCCCCTGGGGCCCAGTGTCAGGCAGAGTCCAAAGCAATCGCAGCGTTGTGTATTGTATTTAAGTAATTGGAGGGTAAAATGTGTTTCCAATTTGTTGTACTACTCGTCGTACCTATTCTAGCAACATTTCCCTCCCCATTCCCCTTTTGTTTCACTTTTCGCTTTTCTTCATTCGCCTTAACAGTGGGTGTGGGAGTGGGTGGCGAGCGGTAAAGAGCAGAACAGAAACAAGATTGAAAAAAGTATTGAATTACATTTATACAACATTTGGTTGAATAGCTTTTCGGGTGGCAAGGCATGGTCGATGGGGGGTGGGGGGGAGGTGGGTGCTGGTCGAGTGTTGCGGTTTGAGTTTCCTTTTGTTGAGTGCTGGGATGGATGGATGGATGGATGGCTAGGTGGGTGGTTGGGTGGTTTGTTCGGGCTTTGGCGATTAACGTGCCTCGCCGCTCCTGCCGTGTGGCGTGGCGTGGCGTGGTGCGTAGTAGTACAATATTTGTGGCTTCCATGGGTGTCTGTCTGTCTTTTAGACTGGAATGGAACATGGACAGATATCTGAGTGGAACAGCAGTGAAGTGTGGTGGGGGGTGGGGGGATTGTGGGATTCCCGCAGGAATATCGCGCTGTCTGAAAATTCATTAGTTGCCCATTTGTGTGCTATTTTCTTTCAATAATAAAAGACGCACGCATGCATGCATTAACTGCTTGCTGCTGCTGCTGCTGCTGCTGCTGCTGCTTGCTTCCACTGCTTGCTATCTACTGCTTTGTTATGCCGTTTGAAGGGAGCATCGGACACGCATTAAAATTGTAACAGTCGACAAAGTGAAAGACAGGCAGGAAAGGGAGGATGGCGGAGAGAGAATGGAGGAATGACAGGTAGTAGTTGTGCGGGAAGAGCTCAGAGGAGCTAAGATCGTTTCGGGTTTTGTCTTTCGGGTTGACACACACTTGCCTTGGGCAACGAACGTCCTTCGCTCACAATGGCATTTTTTGTGTGCCGCTCTGCCTGTTGCCGGTGCCTTTTCCGGACTTGCATTTCCCACACTTTTCACTAGCTCCCCCCCGCCTGCCCATCTTCGCCACTCTCTCGACCCACGCTGCAAACAGATTTTGGATATTGCTTCTTTTGATACCAGTCCATTCCGTTTCTTTGTCACAATTTCGAACCTGTCGATCGAACGCCCCGACCCCTGACCATAAATAGCTGTCAAATTCAATTCCGTTTTCCCCATCCATTTGCCCTCTTCCCCTCCCCCCGCGCTTCATTCTGACCGTTCTCTGGCGTAGGTTTCTCTTTCTCTTTCTCTTGCTCTACCCCAACCCTTCTCCTTGGTAAGCTTCATGGCAAGAAATTCAACAAATTAGCTTTATTCCAGTCCCTGACATTTCCACCATGATCCGGCACATTGATTGTCGTTTCTTTCTGGCTTCCGATCTGTTTTTCTGTGTGTGTTTTGATTGCCATTGGCACTCCCACACCCTTCGCTCCCACTCCACTCCACTCCACTTCCACTCTTCCACAAGTCATTCACATAAATTGTGGAAAGTTGCCAGGTCATTCCCGGGGATCGATCTCTGCGTTCAATCGAAGCACTGCCCCATCCCACTCCACGGAATGGCGCGTCGATTGTCGCGAGCTTTTTCTTTGTTTGTCGCTCTCGTTTTTGTAGCACAGCTTCGGGGGCCACCTCTGGGATCCCCCATCAGCTTTATGCTTCAATTTGTTTTTATTTTCAAATCCAAGACTCTCTGCAGCAGCGCCTGTCGCCTGTCGCCTCCATCCATCATTGCCTCAGTTCAAAGTTCAAACCGTTCCCGTTGCCCGTTCCCAGGCAATGATCAACAGCGGATGTTCCGGCAATTTGCATGCCCCATTACGTTTAATAGCCGCGCAGCTACTTCATTATGGATCAATTGGAAGTGTGCAAAAACAATTTGCACAATTGCCAGCAAAACGCTCGGCATTCGGCAGTGCAGAAAATGCGGCAGACAATTGAGGAAGCAGAATTCCCTTTCCGATTCTTCCCATTCCTTTCCCTTTTTGCTGCCTTTGTTGGCGGCACCTTTCAAAACGGAACTCCTTGATCCACATCCATCGAAGGAACAAGGAAAGCAAATCCTGAGGCAGAGACAGTGACGGGCATGTCGAAATTTTGTTTTGATTTCTATTTGAATTTGTTTGGACCCAAACATCGTCGAGGAGTCCAGGGTGCGCAGGGTGCGGGGTGCAGGGAGGCAGTGCAATTAATATACAAAAGCGGGACAGAAGAACGCCGAGCACAAAGGCGTGCCAGGAGCACCAGGAAGAAACCAGGGGCAGGGAACAGGAGGCAGGAGGCAGGAGGATGGGAAAAAAAAGGCCACAGGAAGTCAAAGTGTCAGAGGGACGCCCTCGTCGGAGTTTTTCTATTTGTAGGCAGGATCGATGGCGATCGAGGCGGAAACGCGGCTAATTTGCACCCCTGCCCCTGCCCCTGCTCCTGCCCCTGTGCCCCTTCCAATGTTTGTTGTTGCTCATTTTTCTCTCATTCTCGCTCTCTCTCTCACTCATTAGCTGTGCAAAATTATTAATTTACGAGCTGTCAACAGTTATTGTTCCGCACAGCCCCGTGTTTACATCCACACAAAAGAAGAGACGCGGCACACACAGAAGCCCACAGAGACAGCGAGAGAGAGAGAGAGAGCCAGTAACATGCAGTTAGAGGGTGTGGGAGCGAGAGAGAGTGGGCCAAGGATTTAGTTCTCCTGTTTTTTGGTGGCTCTCGCAAAGGGAATTATGCTTTTAAGCAGCTGTTTGGTAATGCTAAAGAATGACTCAGAGAGAAGTATCTCCACAATAGGAATACATATTTGTGCATTCATTAATCGATCTGTCCAGTTCCGCGTCATGCGGCAGTGCATCTCGGTTGGTTGAAAACGAACTCCCATCAAACATTCCCAACATCAACGTACCCAATCATTTCCATCCTCCAATCGTTTATATTTCCTTAGAGCTATGTCAAACTTTTATCACTTAAATTCATGGTTAAATCAGAACCTTTTCCATACCCTTTTCTGCCAGGGTATCAACTGTTTCCATACTCCACAGCTCGCCATCAAATTTTCGACTTTTTTAATACCTTTGACAAATTTGTTCGGCATTTCCTCTGACGCTGTCATCCAGCCCTTTGACATACGAACACGAATGACGCGGCATCATCGGGCAATTATTCTCGATTAGCCAATAGCCAATAGCCCATGATGATGGCGATATTTTTGGCTTCTTCTCCTGTCTGTTTTGGGTACGTTCTCTTCTATGCAATTAATGCCATGACTTTGCTTTTCATGCCTCCCCTACCGCTCGTCCGACTGTTCGCCTGCCCATCAAATTAGCGGCTGTCGATCACCGATCTGCGGTCATTAGTGCGCTAATTAAATCGAGTGCTCAGCGGGTTTGATTTCCCATTTTTCCACTGCGTCATTGTTTGGACAAAGGCTGAGCAATTAGCCCCTTAGCCGACACGGGGGCCAATGCACTGTCCCCACTGCCAAGGGAAAATGTGGGAGCTGGGAGCTGGAAGCACTGGGAACTTTCCTTGGTCAGTTGGAGGCATTCAATTTGGACTGCAGAAAGCTGCGATGCCTACACTGGATACTGAAACCGAGCAGCCCTCTGCCGGAGGCTAGATTTTAGTTTTAAGAACCTTTAAGACTGCCTTTTAATCATAATCCAGGCTTTGAGCCACCTGAGAGATTCGAGGGTCGATCGCAGTGGCGCGGCCAGCACTTCCGTCTAATCCTTTTCGCTCATCCGCGACAATGATCGGTGGCTTAATCGCTTATCGCACTGAGGCAGCATTAAGTCTGGCCTAATCCACTCCGGCCCATCCCAACCGCCAAGCCCATTGATCTGCTGGGCATGTCTGGTCGTGTTTTGTGATGGGAGCGAGCGCTATCTGCATATTTCCTCTGATAAATGCTGGAAAATGGCAGTGCGATTCTGATACTGCTGGAGAGCACCAGAGGACCCTAAGCTCTTGGGCAAACTGCAGCCCAAAAACCGAAACCAGGGAAAGAAAGTCGCTGGCAAATGCCAAAGATAAATATGAGTATCTCTGGAGGAGCACAGCGAGACACAGGTGCCACTTGCTCCCATTCGCTGACACGCCCCCACTTGTGTTGTATATCTTATTCTCATGTAGAGAATATATTATGTACATACATACATACATATATGTATGTGAATATGTACATATAAATGTATATGTTATGTACATATGTATGGTCTTTGTCAATTGTTTGGCATTGTTTTCCAACGCGGGCGACTCGGCGACCACTCGACATGGCGTACAATTGTCCTTGTTTCCGAATACCCTCTAAAGCGACGAAGTGTGGCTGGGTATATACATTTAAAAACCGAAAATTCAGAGCAGTATTAAACAGATTTAACCGAAAGCTCCACAACTGCATGGCAAAAACATTTAAATTTGAAATTTTCTTTACCTTTTAACACTTTTGTGTGTCGCGCGTTATGCGGCAGCGTTCCTCTGCCTCTGCATATGTCACACTTTTGTGCCAGGGTAGACAGCAGTTCCAAACCTACCCACTGCCTCGGGTTTGTGGGCGCCTTTCCGTTCCTTTGGCACGTAGCTAACGAACAAAGCTCGTCGCTTGCTGCTCGAGTGGCCGTTCGAGTGGCATCTCTGGAATCTAAATGAGCAATTCATGAGTTGTTGGCAACCCTACTTGACGGCACAGCCAAAGCCTGAGTCCTCCCGGCTCCCCGCTTCGCTGCTGCCGCTGCTGCTTGACTCTCCACTTGCACTCGTTTCCCATTATATCCTTTTTGCTGCTGCTCCTTCAACGTGGAGTTACTTTTCTTTTGCTTCGTTTTTGTTTTTTTTCCACTCTCGCACTCTTCTCCCCGCTCCCTGCTCCCTTCTCCCTTTTTTTGTTATATTTTGTCGCCTGCTTTTGTGCGAGTCGTTTGGTTATTGAGCCCCGTCATTGTGCTGCTTATTATTATTATATTTTTATTGTAC
This sequence comes from Drosophila subobscura, assembly GCF_008121235.1. Taxonomy (NCBI): domain Eukaryota; kingdom Metazoa; phylum Arthropoda; class Insecta; order Diptera; family Drosophilidae; genus Drosophila; species Drosophila subobscura. Next base: position 14,337,711 of record NC_048530.1, on the reverse strand, counting down.
TTGTGTTTTTTAATAATCAACTGACTTGACTCCCAGCCCAGTCCAGCCCAGCCCAGCCCAGCCACCCACTCGCCTGAGCCACTCACCCACATGCGTGCAAAAAGTCATGCATTGAATTTAGATCACATGTTCGTTCCCCCTCTTGGTAATACCCTTTCCCTTGCAGTTACTTCGATTGCAGCTCAATGGATCCATCGTTGGTTGGAGCTTTTACTCTTTGATCAAATTATCGATCGCCTAGATGCATTATCGATAACTCTAGCGATTGCTCGACGCCTGCATCAAGCTGTATCCTTTACAGTCTTCGGGTTGTCTCTGCCCATGGTGCGCTTCCCTTTTGCCTGCTTTTTCCCTGCCCTGCCCATTCCCGCACTGATGCATAATACCGGGTGCGGTTTTTACACTCCAAATATTCAATTACGCTGCGGGCGGTCCGAGTCCCCGGTTTACGGTTTACCCATTGCCCTATCCGTTTATTGCCTGATCAGGAGAGCTGTAAGGGGTACGGGTACGAGGCCAGGCGATGACGGAGCCCCAGAGTCATTGGAATTGGGAGTCGGAGTCGGGGTCGGAGTCGTACCGCTCTGTTGACACTTGAGCTCAGGCGGTGGTATTTAATATGCGGCTCAACATTCTTTTCATTTCGCTCCCCATTCTGCTGCCTCGACTGCGAAAATGAAAATCGCCCGCCGACAAACGACAAACGTCAAGTGTCAAAGGCATTGAAAGAGCCAGAGGCCGAGGCAGAGCAGTCGCTGGAAAGAAGAAGGAGTAGCAGCCGGTCGAAGGCTTTTGATGATGTGATTTTCTTACCCTTCAATGCCTGCGGGGTAGTATGGGACTTAGCGACTGTTGGCCATTACTGAAAGGAAGCTAATAAATCAGTAAAATATGTCCGGAAATTTGCAAAAATCCGAGAACTACATCCACCAGAAGATCTTGTTTGTTTCTTAAGATATTCAAAGGAATACCCAGAGATATTACCAAAGCATTTTATACCCCATCAAATGGCAATATGCTTCGGTTTCAGCTGCCACGCGTCATGCAGCAGCACTTCTCTGCATGCTATCCGCTCTGCATGTTTTGTTCAAGGGTAGCAAAAGCTTCGATTCCATTCATACAGAAGGGTGCAGAGGGAAAGAGATGATAAGGCAAAGTGCGCAGCAAACTTCCTGCTGATTGCTTAATTGACAAAGAGCATATGCGATGCATGAATGAATATATGAATACACTCAGAGACAGACTCAGGCTCACACTCACACTCACACCACAACCCTAAGCGCGGACCAGGCAGCACACATGTCATTGTTGGTGGCCATAAGCTGCTCCCATCGCCATCTCCTCCATCCCATCTCCATCTCCATCGGCAGCGCCCATCGCCCATCGCACATCGCACATCGCCATCACACATCGCATGGGCGTCCAAAAACGCTGAAAATGCATTAGCGAGGAGTCCAATTCTCCCTCTCCCTCTCTCCCTCTCTCTCTCTCTCTCTGCTCACTCCATTCCGCTGCTGTGCTGTGTGCTGTGGGGGCCAAAGATTAAAATCTAAAAACTGTCAATTAGAGCACACATTTTTCCTCATCAAAACTCGGGTAAGCAACAAGAAAGAAATCTTCCAGGTGCATCTGCAAGCCGCACTCCGGTTGCTCTGCAAAACACCAGAATGTTAGGTAAGAGAAAGATGCGAATGGATGGTCATAGGAGGTTGAGGTGAGTCCAGGTTCTAGATGGAAGATCTAAATGAATTCGATGAGATTCACTGCCTAATGGATAGGTGAAAGAATAATGTTATCTGAGTAACAAAATGCTATATTTATATGAAATAAATTCGTAATTGTATCGAAAATTATTTTAATTAGAGTTTTAATTGTTTTTAAATGAAATAAAATGCGTTCTTTATAGATCGCAGGCAGCAAAACCCTCAGCTAAACTGCACTTAGCTCGGGTTAAATTTCTTAAATGAATATTTCGAAATTGTCTTCAATTGTAATATTCTGGTTGGCGTCTGTAGTTGTGGCTGGGTCGTGTGGACTTGGGGTTAGGGTAAACAACGAACGGAGCCCACAGTCGGCAACGTCAGCATTGGAATCAGCGCGCGGACCCAGGTCCAGCTTAAGCTGCTGCCCTGCCCACCGTCTCCGTCACACGACTCCCGGCTTGCGACGTTCCTCCATCAGCTCTCCGCCGCTGCTCTCTCTCCCTCTCTCTCTCTCTCTATCTCTATCTCTATCGCGTCTCCGGGGCTCGTACCCTGTCCATCAATGTGACGGCGTCCCACGTTCGGTGTTCGGTGTTCAGCGGTTCAGCGTTCCCTGTGGCCAGAGGTTCGTTCCATTGGCCTGGACTTGGACCACACTAAGTCCCATAGCCACCGCTCTTTCGCAGTGCCCTTCCCCTCCAACCCCCCTTTGGGGGGGGGGGGGGGCCCTTCGGTTGTCAGGGCATTTGGAATTCATTGACATATTTCTTGGCATTTCGTTTGTTCCTTCTTTCGCTTTCTATCTCTATCCGTGCAGCTCTTTCGCTCGCTCTCTGTGTGTCTGTCATATCTCTATGTCCATCTCTTTTTTTAGTCGCTCTCCCGCATCTCTATCTCTATCTCTATCTCTAGCTGTCTCTGTCTTTTGTCTTTTGTGGCATTTGTGTGTGTTTTTTAATTCAACTTCCACTTTGGCTACTCGGCGGGCTTTGGGGAGGGGTCGGTCAGTGAGGGTTTTAAATTACAGTTGTGACTCCTTCAGCCCCACAACAGAGCATGTGCCCCCTGGCCCCTCCTCTCGCTCTCAGCCCCCTGGCCCTCACCATCCCTCACTCTGCTGTGATGGGCATAAAATACAAGTAAATACATTTATTTAGTTCGATCCAAACGTCAACGTTAACATCTTCTTCTTCCCCCTCCGCCAGCTCTTTCCCCTCCAGCGTCTTGGCCTCCAGCCCCGCCACCACCTCCACCTCCACCTCCACCTCTTGCGTCTCTTACTCTCTCTCGTCTTTGTCTTGGTCTTCGTCGCTGTCGTTGTCTGGGAGGGCAGACAATGAAGGAAGAGCTTAAAAATAATACCTTGCCTGCTTATGTTGACGTTGCCAGCCCCTCCCGCAGCCAGCAGCCACCCCCCACGCCACACATCCATAGTTACAGCAACATTATAACATCTACCCCCCGCCCCCCTTGTAGCCACCCACCCACCAACCAACCAACCCACTCTCTGCACTCCACTCAGCCACCTGTCCCAGCCCTTTGCTGTTGCTGTTGCTGTTGGCCATCTTCGTCCCAGAGAGACCATTGGAACATTGGACCATTGGCCGCTGCTGTCACCAGATACCCGTGGCCCAGGCTCTTGGCCAGATGCCAAGTGTTAAAGCTCCCCAAAAGCAAGTGCTTCCCTACCCTACCCTGCCCTACCCCCGCCCCTGAGACGACTGACGCTGAGACTGTGGCTGGACCTGGTGGGGGCACCCGCTAATTGGAAACTTACAGAGAGCAGCACAGATCGCTCCAGCAACAGGAACAAAATGGTGGCACTTGCCCTTTCTGAAGAGAACAGAAGAGCTGCCCATCAGGAGGGGGCGCAAGCACAGCTCCAAAGTTGTCTAACGCAAGTGAAGTTTTTTGACAAAAAATGTAAAATTTGACAAATAACCGCTAAAGTGCAGATGTAGTACTGAGTGCCGGGTATGAAAGCTGTGACGCGTAAGAAGCGTCTCACACGTCCCTTCTCGTTATATTTAATATTTGTAGTAAAAGTTGGGACAGATTTTTGGCACGTTCCTATTTTCAGATTATACTTTTCTTCTTGTGACTAAAACTCCTTTTGCTAGAGGGGAATCGTCATCGAATATAATTCCCAAAATGCTTTCAATAATCAATCTCAGCAAACAACTTTACTTTGAGTAATATTTCCAAGAACAAATTGCAGAATAAATCCATCATAGCTCTAGTTTTATTTGTGGTACAGTTTCCCCTCTTCGAATCGATTCAAAAGACGCTTATATTCTCGATCATTAGCCAGGCATTAGTACTCGTCCTATGGTCCGGTAACAGTTCAAGGATCGTATGACACACTGCCCCTTGCCTTATCCCTCTCTCTCTCTCTATCTCTCTGTCCCTGTCCCTGTCCCTATCTCTGTCCTGTGTGTTATCGAAGCCAATCAACACCCGTGGCAAAAAGTTCTCCTTTTGTTTGCTCTCTGGATGCTGTGGCCGGGCTGTCGATGATAGTCGATAGTTCCAATTTCTGATCCGCCTGATTCCCTGATTGCCTTTCGCTGCTCAGTCGCAGTCTGCAGCGGTGCCTGTCAATCAAGCGATCGGCTTTCAAACACACAGCAACACAAAATGCACTCAGAATCCATCTACTCATCTGCCTCTGGCTGGGTCTCTCGCCTTTCGCCATTGCCTCTGCGACTGACTGACCCTCCTTCTCCTTCTCCGTCGCCGTCTCCTCCTTTGTTGATATTTTGTGTGTGCTGCCGATGGCGACACGATCGATGTTGGGATCACATGTTCGGTTCCATTGTTGGGCACACACACACAAATATACCTAATAATGATCGGTCTGGCCTGGTTTGGTCTGCTCCTCGGGATGCTATTGTCTGGGCACAGGGGCACAATCCTTGCATTGACATTTCTCACTTGGGCGCGATAAGCAATCTACGGGATTGGAATCGAAATGGAAATGGAAGCCGAGAGAGTGTCAAAAACTATTTGAGGCCAAAATAGAGCAAACATTTCAATTAGGCAATATCTGGTAATTCAATATGTCCCACAGCCTCGCTGGACTGTACCCCGAGCTGTCCCCTCGTCAGCCTGTCACAAAATGGCGATTGCTGCGCGTGAATCATTCGATTGATCATTCAAAATAGCAGCGGAGAAGCTTCCAATAACAATTGTCAGCAAGGGAAGTGCGTAATTAATCGGTATTAATATTAAATCGATTTAAAATCGGTCCATCGATAGACACATTTTGCACATAATTGATCGATAATTGTTTTTGGCTTCTCGTTGCAGCATTGATTCGTAACATGATGGAAAATTACATTAATTAACTCTGCCGAGTGCTTCCCTGGCACCCGCCTAAGGCTTTTGTTATCTCTCTATCTATGTATCTTCCCCCCTGCACCCCTTGCCATGTGGCTCAGTCACCCCTCTCCTCGTAGCATCCTGCTAAATCCGAGAAAATGCCACAAAATGTTGACATATGCATTTAACTTGAATCACGGCACAGGAACATTAACATTTTGACTTAACTCTGCCCCTGACCCATCCCCTCACATACCACCCACTCAGCCCACAGCCCACAGCCCACAGCCCGCAGCATGCAGCCACCCATCCTCCCCCGTTCATCTGTTGCGGGTGATTGCTTTGATTATGGCTAAATGATGGGCTGCTGCTGCTGCTGCTGCTGCTCCTGTCGCTCCTGGGTTAATGCCAACACCTAGCAACGCAGCATCCTGCAGCAATCCTTAGCCCATAACATTCCCCTGCCGCTCCCCTTCACCTCTCCATGCTGCAAATGTTGCGTATCTAAATGGAGAATGGAGTTCTGAGTTCTGAGTTTTGAGTACTACTCCCCCCCACAAATTAGTTACCCCGATCTAATCAGTGGGCAAGTTCCCAGTGCTCTGCTATGGTAATTGTTTCTCCTGATTTGGGTTTTATTTCCTTTGGCAGCTGGCTGCTGTTGCCGTTGCCGTTGCTGTTGCCACTGCTGGTGTTGCAAGTTGTTGAAGCTGTTGCTACTGTACGGCTTTTGGGGTCTTGTCAGTTTGCTATTAAGTTGAGTTTAGCTCTTTGGGTGCTGCCACATTTCAGTTGCAGCAGCTTTAAGTGCTGCAAGCAGCAGCTGCAGCTGCGGTCTGCGTGCTCCTTCAAGTGCTCCTCAGCTATTGCTGCATCCAGGCTGTGGATACTATTGATACAATGACCCATGGATGCCCCCGATTGATGCTGCTGTAGGCTCCTTCCTGTTGTGCTCCTGGGCGTGGGTCTTGCTGCTGTCTTTTACTTTTACTTTGCTGCTTTGCAGGACCTGTGGCTATTGTTGCTGCCAGCTGCTTAGTGGCTGTTGATGTAACTAATGTTGCTGCTGCTCTTCCAGGTATGAGATTTTCTACCATTTCTTTCTTCTGTTGCCCCTGCTGGAGCTGCTGTGGCTGCTGCTTCCGCTGAAAGCTCCTCATGATTGCTTCTGCTGGCGAAGGGATTGTCGTAGCTGTTGTTGTTCTCCTGCCATTGAGAGCATCTTCTTGGCTCTTCTTGTGTATTGATGCTGTCGCCATGGATCCTTTAGTAAGAAGCTTCCCCTGCGGTGGTTTTCCCCCCAGCCCCATTGTTCTTGCCACTTTGTCAACCTAATGCTGCTGCTGCTGCTGCTGTACTTACATCAGGTTCTGGTTGCTGCTGCTGCTGCTGCATGCAACAATTGCAGCCAGCTGCTGTAATTACTGTTTCCCATCGCTGATGCTTCCTGGAAGCAAAGGCCTTGAAGGATACACTCCTGTAGGTGCAAGTCGAAGCTCCGAGCATCCATCAGTGCTGCCCAAATATCCTGTAGCTCGATGCTGCTGCTAAATGCTTTTGGCTCTGCACGGTTGCCATGGTGTTGCCGCAGCGTTTAATTGAGCATATGCCAATTAGCATATCACTTATCCACGGGGCTCGATATTCGAGCAACCCTCTGCCCAGCGCTCGTCTGATCTGCCCAACTCGTTGCCATTCGCTTCGAGTTTTGCTTTCAGATTTATCACCATTTCTGTTCAGATTATTTCGGATCTTTCTGCCGTATCTGCCAGATTGTTGCCGGAAAAGTATCACAAGTAAATGTATCTTTTATGCGAATATCTTTTTAGGGTATCTCAAGCTTCGGCCTTGCTCTGGCTGCCGCCACCCCCCTGTAGCTCTCTAAGTAGCGCTGCCATCCCTACCAACCAACCAACCAACCAACCAACCAACTCCCCTTCTGCCTCATTTGCCTTTAAGCTGCCTGCCACTGCCGCTTGTCGCTTGCCTCTGCCACTGGCCCTCTGCTGCTGCTGCTGCTGCTGCCACTGTTTTGCCTTTGCTGTTGGCTCTCTCTGCCGTTGCCTGCATTTAATTAATTTAAAAGCGTGTGGATAATACCCTGGCATTTGCAATGAAAAGTCAAATGAATTGAAAACTCAAAATGCTTAATGCCAGAAGCAGAGGGACAAAGAGCAAACAGTCGGATGGACAGACAGAGGACAGGTGAGACCTTCCCCTGAATTGTTGTTGTTGTTTTAATCAACAAATTACCCAAAAAGCCAGCAGAAACACACACACACACACACACACACACACACAACACAGCACAAATTAAAACAATAAACAACAGATTGTAGGCAGAAGAATAATACCAAATAATAACAACAACAACAATAATAAGGCCAAAGAAAATCTGCTCATTTTTCATTTGATTTGATTTTGGACTCTCGTTTGTCTCGTTTTCGGTTTGTCCAATTTTGTTTGGCGCCGAGCCGAGTCTTTGTTCATCTCAGACAAAAAGCTACAGAAGGCAGCGGAATGCGAAATATTTAAGTGGCGAATTCTGGATAGTTTGCCATGTAATATACAGAATTGGTTAGCCACTGTGTACGGCTGGAATTCCCCCACTGTCGACCCATTAAAGCACTTTTATTTGCGGCAGCACTTCAGTCCACAGAAGCGTTGCATTTTCGCCCATAACTTTCCATTAGGCTCCCACACCAGCATCAGATTTTGCTCTAATAGCCATGGTCCCTCGATTAATCCGAAACAATGGGAAATCCAGAGCAAGCTTGGGGGCTGCAGGTCGTAGGGCCTGCACAAGGCAAATGCTTGAAATCCCATTGGAAAATGGAGAATTTTGTTGCCGAATGGAAGCAACGTCCGAGTAGGAAGCGTTTAGGAGAAGTTTAGAGGGCACAAACTGTGCTCTGGATTGGATCTTTCTTTTCTTTTTGTAAAGTGCACGAGGCCCACTGCCTCTCACTCTCTCTATCTCTCTGACTCCCTTACGGCTATCCCTACTCTTGTTGTACATATCAGCCCTAATACATAACCAGCTCTTTCGCCTCTTTCGGCTCTTTCGGCATAAACAACCCTCTCCTGTCGCCCCTAATCGGAGGCAACATTTTTGCCTGCATGATTTTGATTTCACCGTTAGTTAGTTAGTTAGTTCGTTATCTCTTTTTGGCCTGCTACCCCTACAGAGCCACCCCTTCGAGCTGCCGCTGGTGGCTGTACATAAAGAACGACATTTTGGGCTACCAGAAAAGCGCCAGCACACAGTGTAGGAGGAGTTGGAGAGGAGGTTGTGCGTCTGTGTGTGTGTGTGTGTGTGTGTTTGGGGGGATGGGAGCTTATATATCAGCCATATAAGCGAGGGGGGCCTGCGGTGGTGGAGGGGATTGATTTTTGTTTTGGGGGTGTGGGGAAAATTGAAAGGAAAAAATTCGTTCGCCCCGAAAATGAAGAAGGGAACAACAAAATAACGAAACCGAAAGAAAAATACTTGGAAATAAGCGAAAGGAGGGAAAAAATTGGGAGACTAAAGGAAAAAAAAAGAGGAAAGAATCAGCCCCATGGCGTATCGGCCCCAGCCAACAACCCCCACCCTCGAGCCCCATATAACGGCACATCAGCCAAGAGAATTCTGACTTTGTAGTGAGAGAGGCGAAAAATGTTGCGTCGGATGGTGGCTGGCTTCTCGGTTCCTTCCGCAGCACAGGGAGAGAGGAAGAGCAAGAGAGCGCGAGCGCGAGCGCAGGAGAGCGAAACGTTAATGTAAGCAACGGCAAAACGCAAACAAACACGCGCGCGCACACAGATGCACAGCTCCCTCTATGTGGAAGCCATATGCTCGTCTCACTCGCACACCAAAACTGCAATGGCGACAATTTCAGAGCGTGGCGGCAGAGCACCGGCAGAGGCGCAGAGCAGCGCCGTTGTCGTTGCGCCCTTGGTTGACGCCCCCTCCACAAAACGAGATGGCAATATGCGCGATGAATGGTCTCGCAGCCGCAACTGGACTCCATGTGGATGGCATGTGGAAGCCATTTGGACAGCAACAAATGGGAACACTTGTGGGGGGAACAGTTGCGGGAACACTCTGTGCTAGACTAAAGATTGAAATTGAAGTTTTCGAGGGAAAAACAGTGCAATTTGTGGAAATATTTGCGGTATTGGCTTCGTGTTCCTATTGGGAAGATGACTTTAACGTGGAAACTCGTACATGCCAAGATGTGGTGCTTTTGGAGAGAATATTTACGTCAAGAGAGGGATCACCCGAGGGGATAGGCTTTGATTGATAAACATGACCAATTCTGTTTAATTATACCACATATGGCATCACAGCAAATATAGTACCTACAGTGAGTGGAAAGTGTTTTTTGGTGGGATAATTTTCATGGGAGTTTCTACAAAAGTAATCATTGTTGGCAAGGCTCCTAAAAGTACCCAAAAATAGCTGGAATGGTGTACATATAGTTTTAAATGCATTAAAATTGATGAATTCAAGTGAGCCGTGATCCTCGGGGGTTAGTTCGTATAAGTTAATCCTTGATGTAACAGCTCTCAGGTGGGGTTCCATTGAGTTCGCATCCATCAACTGCTGTAGGGACCCTGGGGCCACGGTTGGTGTGGGACCTTTGAAAAAAGAAACACATCGGTATGGGCGAGGGTATGGGTATGGGATATTTATTTATTTGGACTTCCCTTAACGAACGGAACGCTTTGTTGCTTTGCTTTGGTTGTCGGGCTGTAAAAAGCCGAAATTTATGCAATGACAATGTCGGATCAGATCGTCAGCCCTGACAAAAGAGGCAGAGAAGCACAACAGAGCAACGGCAGAGCGACACAAACTGCATTATTTATTGCCATTCATTTAAATATTGTATTTAAAAAGCAATAATCAATGCGTTGCGTCGCATCGCAACGCTGTAAAAATAGCAGAAAAACAAAACCGCATAAATAATTCAACTTGAATCACACGCTTTATATATGCTAAAGCAATGCGTATATCCATCCATCCATCCACTGACCACTGTCCACTGTCCATTCCATCCAGCCGTATATGTACATCCATACATTCATATCTGAGTATTATTATCGTAAATGCCCATCCGAATAATATTTTGTCGATTTTCGAGTCTCATCTTTTGTTGGGGGGACCATTTTTCAATACAAGTAGCACATTCCGCAGCAAAACAAAAGGGGCAAAGAGATACGAATATACATATGTACATACATATGTACATTCATACATACATACCATGTATACATACACAATTTTTGGTTGGAATCATCGTTTACTTATGTATTTGTTGTTGGCTCTTGGCTCTGGGCTGTAGTGGGGAACTTTTCGAAAACATTTTTTATACTAATTAATCAAATTAAGCTTAACCTTTTGTTAGTCTCATCTCCCGTCTTGCCATCTACCATCTTCAATCTCCCAGAGACGCTGCTGATGATGTTGGGTAGGGGGTAGGGGGGTATTGTTTGGTTGTTGTTGTTGTTTCATTTTGCGTGATTCAAAGGTAAAGTCAGTTGCGATCTCTGAGCACTGAATGTGAGCTTGGAGCTGCATTCTGAAAGTTCCCTTTGTTCGGCTCGCAAGGAAGAGCCAGCTGGTGCAAGGATGCTACAGGATTAGATATGCATTCTAATGCACTTACACGGACTATTGCTAGTGCCGGCCTCTGAGGCCTCTGAGGCCTCCTTGTGCTTGCAGCGGTGATTCATTTCGCTTTTGTTTTTGGTGCAGCCAAATTGCTGGAGCTGTAAGGCAAATTAGTAGAAGTAACACAGCCGTCGACAGGCAAACAGACAGACAGACAGACAGACAGACAGACAGTGCAGATAAGCTGATAAGGCGCTCACCTGTGCAAACAAGCCACGCTCCCCTGCGCTCCCCTGCGCTCCCTTCTCTCACTCGCTCTCTCTCTCTCTCTCTCTCTCTCTCTTCCAGCCGATGCAATTGAACAACTGCAGCAGGCGTATGGCTGCATATGTGTGTGTGTGTGTTCGTGTGTGCTTGAAAGTTCTGTGGCTGGGTGTCGGGCCTTTTCTCTTCTCGTTTGTTTCGCAGGCAAAAAGCTTTGGATCGCTCATTAAGCTCTCGCAGTCTTTCTCTTTCTCTTTCACTCTGATGGTTTCAGCAAACTTTCGCACTCTTTGATTGATCGTCACCGCAACAGAAGCTTCGCCTGGCGCTGGCGCTGAACGATTTGTCAGGCTTCGGATGCGCTGCGCGATTGTGGATGGGATCCAAGATACGATCCGTTAACAGCTGAAATTAGCATGATCGGCGGACAATAATGAGGGGCCGGCGTCCATTAATTAAGAGCTCTTTTCTTATCTCGTTTACTTTGATTTGGCCAGAGTTTTCCACGTGCCGCACTCTCTCACCCCGCCTCCCTCGGCAACTTTATTTTTTTGCCTATTTAGCATAAGTTTTTTTTTCTCAGCGAACGGACCACTTCAAAGCCCATTCCAGAGGCATTCAACCTGACGCACAGAGAGAGGCTGCTGGTGGGGGGCATGGTGGGGCATGGCATCCCGGGGCCAGTGCGTGCCACAAATCACAATAAACACACACGCCGCACATTATCGGCAAAGTGCAGAAGCCACCGGCTGTGCCTGTGCCTGTGCCCCGGCACGAAGGGGTGGCTCTCTTACAAATTAAGTTGATAAATAAAATGCCAAAAAGGCAGCTCGCCGCGCGCTCAGCGTGAAAGATGAAAACATAGTCAAGAAGCAGGACCACATCATCGAATGATGATTGGCATCGCAGCAGCAGAAGCAGGAGCAGGAGCAGCAGCAGGTCACGTGCCGCCAGTCACATCGACGAACGCCAGCCAACCGCCGAGCAACAACATCCATCTCTTCGATGGGAATGTGTTTTAAGTGCACCTAAAACGAACTGCCAATGCTCTAACCATGAAAATACTCTCTAAACTAGAGTCACAAAAACAAAAACAAAAAAAAAAAAGAAAGTGGGAAATTGTTACCCTCAAGAAGCGGCTGATTGGGTGCGAAAGATGCAACAACCGGGGATTGGGGGTGCATGCATATTTTTGCACATTCATAAACGTTTTCTTGTGAATATTTGTACCAATCGTGAGAAAGATCTACCCAAGCTTCCATGCATTTTACCGAATTTGTCTGGAAACCAAACTACGCCGCAGTTCTCATTACTTTTATTTGGATAAATACGATCACACGGAATTTCCTACGAAATGCACACAGAAAGTTTCAATTTCAATAGTCAGTAAACTAAAGAATCTGTGGCTAATAAAACTCACATTTCGGACACTGATGTTATATCTTCCGGAAGGTCTTACCAAATAGTCATAGTGGAGCAATATCTTGATGAGTTTTTCTCTGTTCCAACGAGCGCCTTTAAAGCCCTGCAGATACTTTCCCAAATGATTGTCAGAGCTTGATGAGCTGCCTGTGCCCCGGCAGAACCCGAAAATTAATTGGCATTTTCGTTTGCGGACAAATCTCTGTGCTCTATCTGTGGCGGCAAATCTACATTGGAACCTTATCGTGGAAATGCGGCCAAATCAGGCGGCAGCCAGCGGCAAGCGGCTGGCGGTGGGGAGGCTTTTCTGTCTGTCTGTCTGTCTGTCCTTCCAATGTCCTATCAACCCCCAACAAAAAAAAGGGAGCGGCCTTCGACAAAATAATGAGGCACAGGTCGTGTGTGTGTTTTGAGGAACTGAAATTGGGTAACTTTGACTGGTCCTTGAGGACCTTCTCATTTCATTGCCATCTCTTTTCAGTGTCTGTGTGCTTGTGGGGGGGTGTGTAGGGTTTGTGGGTTGGGTTGGTGTGGGGTGTGGGGTGTGGGGTTACGCGATGCTAAAAGGCGCAACGTAAAGATTAAAAACAATTTTGCGCAGGGGGAGCATCTCAATTTGCTGGCTTCTTCGGGCGACGGCGACGGCGACGGCGAAGGCGACAGCCCCCCCAAGACAGCAAAGAACAGAACGAACCCTAGCGATTCCTAGACCCGCAAACTGCACTCGACGAAGCCTCATAAATACCGAATTAGTTGGTAATTCTATAAGCAACACGCGCCCATTGATGGCGACGACCACGACGACTGACGATGATGATGATGATGGAGATGGAGATGGATTGGCAGGGAACTGGGGAACTGGAACTGCGAGTCGCGTGTCTCTCTCTCTCTCTCTTGTTTGTTCTCTGTCTGTCTAGATAACAATGGAGGGCACAGCATTTGAGAACTTTGGGAATAGAAATCGCAAATCGCAATCGATGTATCTGCCAGATAGAGAGGATTCTCAGAGATGCTCAATCTGATTCAATGGCACGAGCGGCACGTGCCTCCTGGTGCGACAATTAGCCGCAAATGGCAAATGGCAAATGAATTTCCCAGCATTTTCATTAACATAATTAATAGAAAACGAGGAGGAACGTTGTGAGACGCGTCTTAAGCCGCGTCACAACTCTTATACCCGGTACTCAGTACTACATCTGCAACTTAGCGGTTATTTGTCAAATTTTACATTTTCTCTTCATCTGTCATCTACATCAACAACACTACTCACGCCAACACGCTCCTTTAGCTCGCCACCCTCCCCTAGAGACACACACTGCAGAGTCAGGGCAGAGGCAGCGGCAGAGTCGCGGCAGAAGATGAGTCAGAGACGTGTCAGGGGAAGAGGCCTCTGCCACTGCGCGAAGCAGAGTGTGAATGAGAGAATGTGTAAAAGCAACAAAAGCTGCTGGACAGGGTGGGTTTAGCCACTGCAACTTAATTTCTTCATTGTGGCCATAATAATGATCCAATCGGATCCCAATTTGGTGATCAGATAGATATGGTCATTCCCTACGGAATGGCGTTTTTAGTTTTCTTTTATCTTTAAAATTGTAGATTTGGGAGGTTTTCGCCCTTTTGCGGGGGCGGAAGAGGGCGTGGCTCATTTTTGAAATACACTTGTAACAGTGTGAGCATACAGAAGTCTGGATGCAAAATTTGGTGGCTCTAGCTTTTATGGTCTCTGAGATCCAGGCGCTCAACAAGACGGACGGACAGACGGACAGACGGACAGACGGACAGACGGACAGACGGACAGACGGACAGACAGACATGGCTCAATCGACTCGGCTATTGATGCTGATCAAGAATATATATACTTTATGGGGTCGGAGACGTTTCCTTCTGTGCGTTACATACAACCGTTATGTGCACAAATACAATATACCCTATTTACTCTTCGAGTACCGGGTATAATAATAATAATCGAAAGGGCGGGTAGTCGGTAGTGGGGATTAACCTCCTCTAAAGTTAAGGATGGATATCCTTTCCTCCATTGTATTTGTATTTGTATTTGAGCGGAATAACTCGCAGTGGAATAAGCAGCCACTTTTGTGCTGGGGCGTGGCATGTTTTTATGAGCTGAATTAATGGTTTATGATGCTGATGGCTGACTCGACACTGCCCTGCCCTGCCCTGCCCTGCCTCGATTCGTTTCGTTTCGTTGTCGGGGAGTCAGTCGCCTCAACAATTGTTGTCATGGCACAGACGGTTGAAGTCGAAGGGCTTTTGGGATCAGAGGGACTCGACTCGACTCGACTCACTCGACAAAGCCGCAAGCCACAGCGGCAGCCGCGGACGCGTGCCCCAACGAATGCCAATAAATACACAAACAAGAAGGTGTACGAGCTGCAGGGGACAGAGACGACGACGCTGCCACAGAAGGTTGCTTTTGGGGTATATTTTGGTAGCTGCTGACGATCGGGTTATTTACTGAGCCGAATTCCAAGGATCTTTTAAGCCCAAGCCGACCAAACCGCCACACACCACACACCGCACATCAAACTTGAGTAATTTATACCCATCCATCCAATCAGGTGTGTATCCGGGTGGCAAACAGGCGAGGATTATGGCAAATTCCATTCAATAAAACTCTGAAACATTTTACACATTTTCAAGTCTTTGCTCCAGAGAGCAACCAATGGAACTCGACCCCTCAGACCGCTGAAGGTGTACTTGATCCATCAGGGACTACTGCTATAAGGAAGAGTCATTTAAGAGTCTATACCCTGCCGGAATGGCCGTACTTCTGACAGTTCTTAGAGCTCAACTTGGACTTTGTGTATTTGTTTGTTTTTGCTTTTAGTTTATGCTCTAAAGCTGGATTCTTTCGGAAATGACTCCACTGATGAGCCAATCAATCCAATGGAGCTGTGGAAGCTTGCAAATAAATAACAGAATGATCATCTCTCTCTTTTTTTTCTTTATATATATATATTATTCATCTGATCATATTTTTGTGAACTTTTTACAATTATTTTAGTTTTTCTTTCGGTTTTTATAATTAAAAAAAAAAAAGAATTAACCAGTTTGCTTAAACTTTAGCATATAATTATGTATAATATATATATATATATATATATGTATATATATATCGGGATCGGCTGTATATGGATCCGCACTTAAATATTATCAACTAATTTTCGTGTTTACATTTCTTTTCCACCTTTATTTGTTTTTTGTTTTTTGTTTTTAGCTTTTAGTTTCGTTTTTCTACGTTTTGTTTTTCGTTAGCTTAAAATATTTAACCCGCGGAAAAAAAATGTCCTTAAGTTGTAAGTGAATTAAATGCTAAATTTTCTTCGATTTTTCCTTTTGCATATGCATGTGTGTGTAGGTGTAAGTGTGTGTAGGTGTAAGTGTGTGAGTGTGTGTGTTTGTGTGTCTTTGTTTTTGTTTTTGTGTGTGTGTTTGTGTGTTTTTAAAACAAATCTTTAAGCTTAAATTACAATTCGATTGAAATTAAAACTAAAGAAAAAATGTATGAAAAAACCTCTCCATTGAACTAACTTTTGTGTTGTGTGTGTGTGTGTGTGTGTGTGGTGTGTGGCGTGTTGTTGCTGTTTTAAATATTACAAAAGTTTGTATTTATTTCTTTAATATATTTATAGCATAATTTATGAAGAACATTTACACACACACGTACAGTATATATGTATGTATATCATACACTCAATGGTATATCCATATACACATATAATTCTCAAGATTTTTACGTTTTTTTGTACATTTTTGTTTTAGAGTTTTAGAGTTATGCAGTTTTTAAATTATTTTATAAATATTTACTCTCGTCATTTGAATTCGCTTTTGGATTGTGGCTTGTGTGTGTGTGTGTGTGTGTGTGTGTGTGTGTTTTTATTTGCAATACAATTTCCTATATTTCAATCAATAAATGGTTTATGCTCATCCATTCATGCATCGCATTCAGATCTCACTTACGCACTAAAAACTTCTCCCACGTCCTACGTCTCCTGTCGTGTGGCTTAGATGCTTTTGAAGTCTGAAATGTTAATTCGTTTTTCGCGTTTTCTTGTTAGCTGATTTAGGTTCGGTTACATATACTTTATGTCCATATATAACCATATACATATACGTAGAACTATCTTTTGTTTTTGCTTTTCTTTTTGCTTTAATTACTTGTTTTATTATGTAAAGACGACAAAATGATGATTTGAACTTGAAACTTCTTATTATTCGTGTTTTTGCTTTTTGTTTTTTGTTTTTGTTTTTGTTTTTCGTTATTTAAAGAACTTGAAACTTGGAATTAAGGGTTACATATTATGATATGAGAGCTGATCTGTTTCCATTCTTCCCCCTTACCGTTCCCTCACTCGCAAGGGCCAGAAATTGTAGTGCATTCTGACACTTGGGTTGGGGATTGTGGTGGATGCCTTCCGCTCGGCTTCTGCTCTATGTATAGGGAATGGGGGGGGGCTCCCCTCCTACCACACACATATTGCATCTGCCCCCCCACATCCCCCAGAATCGTCTGAGATCCCGCGGGCATACTCTGCGACTATTAACAAATGTTTGCTTATTTTTCTTCTTGTTTGTTTCTTTTTTTTTTAACTTTTTATCACTCATTTACTTCGTTGATCCTGGCGGCTTAGGCTAGATATATATTCATATATGTATGTATGTGTATGTGTATGTGTACCCGTCTATATGTATCGGATGTATCGGGATAACTCTCATACACTCGCTGTCTTTCTATACATGGATCTAGTTTACTTCTGTATTTATATATTTATACTCGTATTTATATTTAGAAAAAAAACACTTTTATTAACTACACAAAAAAAAAAATTATTTCGAAATATATTTAAGATCGAGAGGGAGAGTGAGAGTGAAAGAGAGGGGAAGGAGGAACGGGGGAGTCAGTGTTTTGTGTGTGTGTGTGTGTGTTAGATATGTATGTGGAGGGATCCTTTAGCCAAAGGAGTGACCCCCCAAATGTGACTCCTGATCCTCCTCCTGCTGCTGCTGCTGCTGCTGCTGCTGCAAATGATGTGACTGATGATGTTGCTGCTGCTGCTGCTGATGCTGCTCCATTTGCAATTGTGGCGAGCGTCCGCTGCTGCTGCCACTTGCAGCACTCCCACTGCCACTGCCACTGCCACTTGCAGCACTCCCCGTGTTGCTCGTCGTGCTGCTGCTGCCGCAGTACTGGAAGAGTAGATTCTACACCATATTCGCATACTTATCCTGCGGCGACATGTAGTCGAGGCTGTTCTGGGAGAAGGCCTGCGCGGACACAGTGCCGGTGAACGAGGGCGACGGCGACAGGCCAAAGTTGGAGGCCGTGTAGCCCGAGTGGCCCATGTTGTAGTTCACCTGGTTCTGGTTGCTGAAGTACTCCATCTGGGAGTAGTAGCTGGGCGCCTGGGCGTAGTTGTTGGGGTACTGCTGGTACTGGTTGTGCCAGAAGTTGTACGAGTCGTGGTTGGACATGTAGGCCGAGTGGGCCGAGTGGTGGGCGGACTGGGCCGATTGCGCGGCGTGTGCGGCCGCTGCTGCCGACTGCGGCGACATGGGGGTGATCGGTGGTGAGGGGGTGGTGATGCTGCTGCTGCTGTCCATCGGCGTAATGTTGCCGCCCGGCTGCAGCAGTCGCGGATTGCTGCCCGCCGCCGATCCATAGATGCTGTGATGGTGATGCACCCCGGCGCCAATGTCACCGCCGGCATCCTTCAGCTGGTCGTAGGGCGAGCGGAGCACATCTCCGGACACGCCCACACCCACACCGACGCCGCCGACGCCGACACCGCCGCCACCGCCGACGCCCACGCCGAGATTGAGGCCACCGCCGCCGCCGCCGCCGGAGGAGCCAACGCCGCCTCCGCCGCCGCCGCCACCGTAGCCGCCCGTCAGGCCGTGCTCCTTCTTGCAGACGATGCTCACGGGGCTGACGGAGGTGGCCGGGGTGGGGAGCAAGGGCGAGGAGTTCTGATGCGCCGCCGTCACGTTCAGGGCGGCCGCTGCTGCTGCTGCGGATAGATGGGCGTGGCTGTGGCTGTGGGAGTTGCTGCCGCCGGTGCTGCTGCTGCTGCTGTTCGGCGTTGATCCGCCGCCCCCATTGTTGTTGTTGCTGTTGTTGTTGTTGTTGCTGCCGCTGCTGTTGTTGTTGTTGTTGCCATTGTTGTTGCCACCGCCCGATCCTCCAGCAGCTGCCGCAGCAGCGGCACTCAGGAAGGAACTGTGATGCGTCTTGATCGACTGAGCCGCCGCCACGGCTGCCGCTGCACTGGCCGCTGCCGCTGCCGAGCTGCTGCTGCCACCGCCGCCGCCGCCGCTCTGGCTTTGGCTCTGGCTCTGCTTTTGGCCGCCGGACTTGCCGCTGCCACTGTTGTTGTTGCCACTGCCACTGCCGCCGCCGCTGCGATTATTATTGGAGCCACTGCAGCTGGCGCTGCCACCTCCGCCGCCGCTGGCGTTCTTGGAGCTGCTCAAACTGTTCGACTGCTGCTGCTGCTGCAGCTGCTGGCGGCACTTGGCGCGTCGATTCTTGAACCAAACCTGCAAGAGGCAAAGAAAAACAATTGCATTTAGTTTATAAAATTCGTGTAAATTGGCAGAACGTTTTATAATTGAAAATCTCCATAGTTTCTCCCATGCAGCCTGCCACAAGTGCTCGGGCCTCAAGTGTTTGCCTCCACTGTGTTTGTTTGTGTTTGTGTGTGTGTGTGGCAAGTGGGAAAACGGCTGCAATTTTCCCACATCAATTAGTTTTCCGGACGGGCAATGAATAAATTATATACATAAAAGCAGGAGGGGTGGGCACACGCCCACACAACCCACAACAAGTGCAAAAAGTCACGCGCTGCCCCGCCGGATGAGAGCGAGAGGAAAAGTTACATCAACAGCCGCCGGGCGGCAGCAGTCCCAAAAAATTGACTCGATTATATTGTCACTCCCACTCACACACCCACCCACAATCGCCATCTCCATCTCTCTCTCGCTCACACTCAGACTCTAGCTGCAGGAAGAGAGAACAATAAACAGCCCATAAAGCGGGATACTCGAGCGAGAGGAATTCACTTAGCCTTGTTTGTTATGCTTAAGGGGCTGCAAACAATCCGCTAAGTGCACACAGCCAGCAAGTCCCCGCCCCTGGGCTACAGCCGCAGACGAGATCCATCCCCGCAGTAGAGCGAAAGAGCACGAGCATGTTCATCATACACCGAACATCCAACCGTCCAACCTCCAACTCCAACCTTCAACCTCCAACTCAAACCAAAACCAAAGCAAACGCAAAAGCATAGGCAAGCGCAACCGAAGTTTGAAGTCGTTGGCTGATGCCCGCCCCTTTGCAACATGGAAAATGTTATTTCAGTGATTTTTGCTTGGGCATACCCTTAACAGAGAGGGGTACTCGGGGTAACAGTTACGTTTTGGTAGCCAGAAAATAAAGTCTCTATGATGTCTCATCTCAGATCAAGGAATCTTAGCAAGGAAACACAACCAACTTCCAATGGAACTTTCCACTACAAATTCACTCTAAACTTAAGAATTGCATTCAAAAATCTAAGATAAACATTGAACTGTGTCATAAAATAGTTCCCAAAGATATTCCCCAGATCCAAACTTAATTTGGGCTCAACTTTTCGGGTTAGAGTATCTAAAACTTCGACTGCTCTTGCCTCGCGTCACATATTTTGGGGTTGGTGTTGCTTGCTAATGGCTTGTGCTTTGGTAAACAGCAGAATTTATTACCGAACTCCCACTGTCACTCTGCTTTTGGAAGGAAGGGGACACCCAGGCCCAAACCCCCGCCTCGGGCCAAAGTTAACACTTGCCACGCGGCGGCTGTGGCCACTCGAGCGTTTCATTGCTGTGTGTGCCACGCCACACACCCCCACTTGAGGCGCACACAAAAAAAAGAGCATTAAACAAGGCGTATCAAATTTCATTATTTGTCAGCAAAGGACACAGGAGAGTCGAGAGTGGAGAGTGGAGAGAGCGAGAGTGAAGAAGGGGCCCGGGGCCCGCCCGCCCGTTGCCGTCGCTGTTGAAAATTCAATTTCAATTTTCAATTCAATTTTGAATTTGTGAAATCTCCTTTTGTGAATTGACTTTGAAATGGGACATCCTCCTGCTCCTGTGCGCTTCGCTTGCTTTCATTCCGTTCACTCCCCACCGCCACCGTTCAGCTGCCGCCAGCGAATCGTTTGATATCGTTTAATGAACTGCAAGGAGAGAGCGAGCGAGCGGATGGGAATTCCATAATACTCGTAATATTGATCAAACTAAGCTTGGGAATTTTTGCAAATTTTAGCAGAAAATTTATGCAACATGATTTTCCCATGATTTCCAATGATTAATCGAAAACACACACACACACACACACACACACACACAGACAGGAGCGAAACCGATTCAATTCTTGTGTCCTTCTAATGAACTTCAAAAAAGAACAAAATCAAATCATCAAATACAAGAAAAAGAACGAAAATCAGCGAACAACTTTTAGGAAAGAGAACTTCAAAGAACTTTTTTTTCGATTTTATTTTGAAATTGTTGGCTCGTTTGCGGTTTTACCTGATTTGTAAAGTGGTGGTGAAAGGCAGTGGGCAGGGGAGTGTGGCGTCTGAGGGGAGTTTGGTTGAATAGCTTTCAAAATTGATTCATTCGATTGAATGGCGGAGGCTGAGCACGGACTTACGCGGCGGGTACACAGACGAGATGAATAACATACACAAAATATGTAAATCTTTTCTATCAATTTATCTATTTATAATTTGCAGATTATTCACGAAACTATAGCCTGATCTTCATTTATGTTTGCCATTGATCTATTATTCGATAAAGTTATAGTTGAAGAATGAGCGGAAGAATCTTCCTGAAAGTATGTTATTTTCGCTTTAAGAGTTGCCTGCAAATAAATTTAAATATTCTGCATTTATTCTCCCATCTATAGTTTATTTATTTACCATCAGATTTCACTCGAAATAAACATTCCCTGAAATTCTCGGAACAAGTGTTGCACAACCCAATGAAAAGCGAAAACTGTGAGCACAATTTCTTTGCTTTCTTGGTAAATTCCCGGCCTAAGTAGTCTAACTTTGATGGCAGTAGAAAAGTTGATCCTTTTGTGCTAAATTACTGCTTGATTCTTTGATGACTTTGCCTATGACTTTTCGTTCTTTTTCAAAATGAAATTACGGCGTGCAAGTTGCTATTGCATCAAGCAGCAACGAGGGAAAAGGTTTAATGGGAAAATGGTAAATTATGCGCACGGTTTGCATAAATCTCTCACACTTACTGCCTGCTCTCTCGCTTCATTCATATGTGCTCTACAGGAGCAGAGAGAGAGAGAGAGAGAGAGGGAGAGAGCGTGGAGTGTGAGGGGTTAAGGAAAAGAGTGGAAATTGTTAATCCGCAATGGGAAAATTAATTTTATAAAACATCTGTGTGCTGCGTGCAGGACGCGTCGTTGCTGTTGCCCGTTTTCTATACAAAAAGTTTGTCCCACCTAAACCTCACCTACCCCCACCCCACAACACGACACACCATCCATGATACTCTTCCTGTGACACTCTGCCTTCCCCTTCCCCCCCTCTCTCTACAAATATATCCCATATATCCTAGTGCATTGCGTATCATGAGAGGCAGCAGCGAACGAGACAAATCCTTTTACACAAAAACCAAAGAAATATAAAAAACGAAGCAGAGTTTTTGCTGTTGTTGCTGTTGTTGTTGTTGTTGTTGGAAAACTAAAACCAGGGAGAAAGGGAAAATGTGAAAAAGAGTTGACAAAGTTTTACTCACTCTCCCCGCGCCCCTCTCTTTCTGGCGATTCTCTCGATTGCAACCCCCGACGGGGAAATCGAACAGCTGAAAACGAGGCTCAAAATACCGAGGTGACAATGCGAGGAGGGAGGAGGCAATGGCAGAGGAGGGATGCCACAAGGGTGCCCCCTGCCCCCATTCCATCCCGTTAACCATTCCCATTTCCATTCCCGTCCGTTCCCCTTTCCTCTCCCTGGTTTGCATGTGATTTATGATTGCCAGCAGCAGCAGCAATGGCAGCCATCCCCGTGCCCGTGCCCGTGCCCGTTCCTGCGCCCGTTTCTGCTTCCCGTTCCTACCCCCTCTCTCGATCTGTGGGCACTCCTCGTTTCTCGGGGCGAATGAAAACATTTTTGGGCGTAAATGTTTGCTCTGTTCTGGTGCAGATAAGCTGCCCGTAAAATTATTACGTTATTTGTATTGGTTGCAATCAACGCCCTCTCACTTAGGAGCATGCCACATGCCACATGCCACCCCCAGGGGCAGCCGCAGCGGTAGCAGCGGCAGCAGCAGCAGCAGCTACTGGGCCATAAAGATGCCTATCATTCAATTAATATTTACCAGACCTTAAGCCTCCCCCCAACCAACAGACCGACCGACGAGCGACTCCCCGATTATGACTCCTGGCGATGATTCTTGGGCACTGATTTCGTTGCGGAGCGATTCGGGGATTCGTTTGATTCTGTTTCTGATTTTTATGCCGATTTCGTTACTGATTCAGACATTTTCCTACACTCCTTCTCTCTCCCTCTGCTCTCTCTCTCTCTTCCTTCTTTCGGTAATGATTATTTATGTGTTTTTTGTTCGTTGTTGCTTCTGGAAAATCCTCCGAAGGTGACCCTTTCATAACAACAACTAATGAGGCCAACACCCCGATATAGTTATGGCTTAGAGATTTTTACGACTTCGCTCCTCCAGCGAGGAAGCCCCACAAGCCACATTGAGAGCTCTCAATTTCAGCTGCTGCTCATTTTTGTGAGTTTTTCTTCTGTGCATCTTTGATCTTCATAGGAGAGGAAGATCCTGCTCTAGCTCCTGTTTGGCAATCCTTTTGGGAAAACACAGATATTCGGCATTGGTGTCTATGCGCTGCTCCACTTGTGTGTTTCCCCTACAGAACACATTCTAGTTGTTCGCTAATTGAGTTGCTTGGCTTCCTGCCAAGCCCCACCCCACACAAGCCCCGCAAAAGCCCCAAACCCCAGCAAAGCCAAAAGCCAGACGCCTTCTACTAACATGCATACGAGTCGTGTTTGCTTTTCTCACTGCTCTGGGCTCTCTCCTTTTCCCATGCCCATTTCCATGCCCATTTCCATTTCCTTTCCGTCTTTCTGCGGCGCTTTTTGGCATTTCCATTCGTGGCTTTGTACGGTTTTTCCTAGTTTCGTGCTGTAATCTGATACGTGAATGCATTGGCATGTTGCGTCGGTGGCAGACGCCATGCACAGTGGTACGAAGTCGCACATCGTGGGACATCAGCTTGAAGCTTTAGCCGATGGGAGCAGCCTGCATGTCGCGTTTCTTGAAACTTTCTTTCTGATGCAAACCCCCAGAAAAACTGTACACAGAACAGCAAAAGAAGAGCGACAGCACAGAGCAGTATGGAAAATCTATACAAATTGTGCATTCCACACCCATGGAATGGAATCCCCCAAACGAACAGACAGACAGAACAGAACAGAACTGAGCAGACGGAGCAACGGATGGACGGACGTGTGTGGTGTGCATTACGGGAATCAATTGTGTAAAAAACGTCGGGGCATCGGTGTCCAGTGGATGGATGAATGAATGTATGGTGGGGGCAGGGGCAGGGGCAGGGGCAGAAAACATTGGACATTGGACATATGCAAGTTGTCCTTGCTGCAGCAGCAGGGCACGGACCGGCACCGCACGGTACGTGTCGATTTTCACTTCGACCCGAAACGACCACTGCAGGGGCTTCCTCTGTTGTTCTGTCTGTTGCTGCCCACACACACACACACACACACACACACACACACAAAATACACGCAAGCCACATACAAGTGCCCTGTTGGCCTGCTTGTTCTACGCCTTCAGTTTTGCTGTTGCTGCATTTTCTACTTCTTTTTTAGCTGGCCCAAGCCCATCGTCTTCGCTCAGACACAGCTTTTCTTTGCCTACATTGCTCTCTTGCCTGTGGTCCTATCCGCCAACCGAGTGGCAATGCGGCATAACGCGATCGCTGGCTCGTCTGTGACATTCATTGTGCAGCTTCTTCTGTGACTAAAGCTGCTTCCTCTCTCCCCTATTTCCTGCCACTCCTCCTCCTGCTCCTGCTCCTGCTCCTGCTCCTCCTTCTGGCAATGCAATGTCACGTCCTTAAATAACATTCTGCACAACAGCAAAGCAAAAGCAAACGAAAGGAAAGCAAACAAATCGATAGATCAATGCCTTCTCTCGGCTTCCGATTGCAATATTCGATTTGATATTGTGTCGCTTCAATCGATCGTTGGCTTGTTTATACAGGACATTACCAAAGAGATGACAGTTTTCGTTTGCAGCAGCAGCAGCAGCAGCAACAGCAACCGGAAGCAGTCGATGATGTCTCTGTTCGATCGTTTCTCTTGGGCCATTTGGCAGTTGTTCGTGGCCAACGGCGCTAGCTGGCCCCGATGCTCTGTTTGTTTAGGCCGATCATTGGACATGGGCTCGACGACACCTAAACAAACACACACACAAATTACGCACTGAATGGGTAGCATCCTTAAACAAATTGAGTTGTACAACTCCTGTGTCATCAGCATCAGCATCAGCATCAGCATGAGGCAGCAGGGCAGCATTTGGTTGACGGTAAAAATTAGCGCAAATTATGCTCGACTAATGCGTTGAGCAAACCTCCGCTCCGCTCCGCTCTGCTCTGCGCTGCTCTACTCTCGTATCGTATCCTTCCGCTGTGCGTCCTGCCCTGGAGGGGTGACTTGTCATACCCCAAATTCCCTTGGCAAATAAACGCGGAATATATCTCATTTTCAGAGGGGGGACAAATACACCCGAAATATCAGCGTCTATTTGCATTGAAAGTCATCAAATCTGTTCGCTCCATATGTGAATCATCCGAATCATCCCCCCGCCAGAGCCAACAATCTATCCAGTACAGAAACAGATTCCTTGCTGGCAATCTGTTCGCCGGGAGCTGCTGCTGCTGCTCCTGCTGCTGTTTGTAATTTGTTTATTTTATGGATTTCTTTTTGGACTTTTGCCGCAGTGGGGCATGGCATTTCCTTGCCTAATTAAACCGAATTTCCGATTTCCGGCACCAACTCTATGTACAAGTGTTTTCGCACTCGCCCATCCGTTTGCTAAAGCTCACACATGTGCGGGTTAAGCGAGTGTAAGATGAAACCAAGCCGAACCAGTTGGCAGGTTGTTTGTTTGTCTTTATGGTCGGAGTAGCCAGAAGGGATACGCAGGGAAATCGTGTTCATTTAGCGAAAGGATAGGGCAATAATTACTGAAGATTTCAGAGAGTAAAAAGAGGCGAAATGAATTGATATTCGAATGCGAATCCTTTGCCAGCTTTTAGCTTTGAATATGGGGAACTGTGCAGTTTGATTTGCTTAGAACAAAATGTGCTTGCTTACCTGTACACGTGACTCGGGCAGATTGATCTTCAGAGCCACCTCCTCGCGCATGAATATATCCGGATATCGGGTCTTGCCGAACAGCGCCTCCAAGACGTCCAATTGGGCGCGTGTGAATGTGGTGCGCTCCCGACGCTGTTTTCTTGTGTTCACACCTAAAGCAACAAGAGATAAGTGCAGGCAAACATCGTGTATTAGTCGGTTGGGTCGGTGCGAAAGATAGGTGCCGAAAAACCAAATGTGCTGAAAGTCTGTTTTGCTCTCTAGTCTGCCATATCGCGTATACGCCACGTGGCACGCCAAACTTTTCCCAGTAATATTTCGTGCGGTGGGCAACCGTTATTTTTGCTCGCTGGGTTGCGTTTTTTGGGTAGTAGCAACCCCCGAAAATGTGCGACACACATAGACACGGAGGCAGCGAGAGCCAACCCCTAAGCGGAACGGCGGATGGAGCGAGGAGCGAGGAGTGAAGCGGAGAAAAAGAAATGAAAGAACCAACCCCCGTGCAGCAGCAGCAGCAACAGCAGCAGCCGCCCCAAAAATGCTGCTATATATCAGAGTGTGTGTGTGTGTGTGTGTGCCACATACATATACGTGCATGTATTGCTCGGTGTGTGCGTGTGCTCGTGTGTATCTGTGTGTTAAGCCGCAGCATTGTTTGCTTTGTCAGCCTCTCTGGCTCTCTCTGTCACTCTGCAACTTGGACTCGACTTTGGCTTGGGTCTCCTGCCTCCTGCCTCCTGCTCCTGCCTCCTGCTGCCCTCCTCCTCTGTCTTTGCCACTGAAAATACACCCCTGCTATTGTGTGTGGCACTCTCTCCCTCCGTCTGTCCTTCCCTCTCACTCTCTCACTCACTCACTCACTCTGTATCCCTATCAAAAATTAATGAGTTAGTCATTTTGGTCATGAATTTATAAATTGAATAAAAAACTTCAACTTCAATTCCTGCCTGCGCCTGCCTTCACTTTATTTCCATTTTGCAGCTGCCACATTTCGTTGCTTTTGCTGTTTTCGCTTTCAAAATGGTTGCCGTTGCCCCTTTTTTTTTTTTTTTTTGTATTTTTTCGGTTTACAATTAATTGCAATTTGTTGTTTATTTTTTAGCAGATTTTTATATCTACACATATTTATTTTCATAATTTGTACCTTGGCAGAGAGAGATCCGATCTTGTCGTGTCGTTTAATTAACTCCACCTATAAATTGGCTTGGCTCTTTGCTCAGTTTTATTTTCATTTGTTTTTATTGTCTTGTGATGCCTTTTATGGTGTGTTGTTTATTTTTGGCCAATTTATGATGTTTCCTGGAAGGTCTCATACTTTTTTGTTGCTTTTTGTTCAGGGCTAAACTATTGCACATTTCGACATATTTTGGAATACATTTTGTGAGCCAAAATAAATGAAAACTACCTAAATTCCACTGGATAAATATCTAGTGAATAAAAACGATTTCTAGCACTTTTCTATCATTCCATTTTCTATAATTTTAATCTTTTTTAGATGCTGCAGAGTATCCCCGAACTGAATACAAGATATTGAAGATATTTTCAAACGTATTCTTTCAGTGAAATTTGTAGTTGAAAAATGATCCATAAATTTCATTGAATACCTTTGCTTTAAAGGCCCTAAACGTTTACCATTTGCCCATCAGAAACACATTCTTTCCTTTCTTTTCTTTCATCAGAGCAACTCCTCTTCTGCAATCTCTTTCTCTCTTTCTTCTTTTGTGGGCCAACTCTTCCATCATGCAATATCTTTTGGCTCCAATCAAAATGTTATATAACGAGTTAAAATTCTGTCAATTACTTTGCTTATGAAACAACACGAATATATGGAAAACCATAAAGAAAATACTCGCCTCGCAATACACAATAACAACAAAAACAAAAACAAAAGCAAAGGCAAAAAACTCCAAATTGATTACGAAGTATGAAATATTTTTGGTAATTTTTTTCCATTTTTCTTTGGAGTTTTTGTATTTGTTTTTTTGTCGTTTTGCCTTTTTGTGGGGGCACAGCACAGAGTCGAGTCTTTTGTTGGCGTTTTGTAGCCAATTTTTTGTGATTTTTGTCAGGTTTGTTTTTGTGTTGTGTCATTTGCAGCGTCACCGAATGAGCGACCGAACGAAACGGAGCGAAACGAAAAACTGGAACTTTAAAAAGATAAAAAAACTTCCAAGCAGAAAGCCCCTGGAGATGGAGATGGAGCTGGAAACGGAGACTCTGCCTCATTATTCATTTTGACAATTTAACCTGATAATGATGCAATATCGATGAGAACTGACATTGAAAGGCACGGCCGGCGGCAGCCAAAAGATACATTTTTATGCCATATGGAGATGTATCTTTTGGGCACTGCAGCGACATGCAGATAGCTGGAGGGAACCGCAGAGAACTTTCAGCACATTTCGAAGGTTTTGGCAAGAGTTATTTTATACCAAAATTGTAATGTTCGATATTTACCCCACATACCTTGGGAGAACCCAACGGCCTCGAGACCATGTGGGAGGCCGAAGGGACCCAAAGATGGCATCGGCATGCCCGGCGGCAGTGGTCCATGCGGCACCGAATGATGCGGATGCGGGCCGCCATAGCTGTGCGGATGGGGGCCCAAATCGCCAGATTTGAGGAAACCCGCCGCCATCAGGGCTTCTGTTGAGTGCAGCGCCACGTTGAAGCTGTTGTGTGTCCGCTCGCCACGTGCTGCTGCTATCTCCCCGAAATCAATCTTGAGACCGATCTAAGAGACGTTCACGGTGTAAGAAACTCCTGCTGCTCCTTCCTCCCTTTACTGCCTTCCTGCCTTCCAGCCGTTATCCTGCCAAAGTGGGATGTGGGATCCTCAATCGATCCGCAGCTCAGTCGCCGTCAGTGTTGGCTTGAGTGTATCTGGAAGTACAAAAGAATGGAAATGGAAAACTTAGATAGCTGAACGATAACTCTAACCAGAATCAATTTCTTTTTATACACCACAGATACGAGATAAATCCATCGAAATATTTACTCACAGTATTTCAAAATGATCTGTCTTGAAACTGGGCAAAAATCTTGGAAAATATTTCTACTCTGCCCACGATAAGTGTTTCGGTTGTTTGCTTATGGGTTAAGCTCTTGTCACGAGTTCCAATTACACTCTAAGATCGGCAGAGTGCGAAGCGGAGACTTATAAAGAGAAACCAAAACCAAAATCTCTCTCTGTCTCTGTCCCTGTCTCGGTCTCTGTCTCTGTCGTGGTGGCCTAATCCCTGAGGTTTGCCGCCCTATTATGTAAAAACTTCTAATCTCTACGTTTTCGAAGATTACCCAACGAGAACGCCCGCAAACGAGCCGACGACTAGTCGCCGACGATGAACCGAACGAACTTCAAGACGAACTTCCTTCGGGGGGCTTATCCTTGCGGTTTAAGATCTTTGATCTGCGCTTAGCCGCAGGATTATTTCAGACACTTACTAAAACTGGTACTACGACTCAATAGACTGCTGGGATCTGCTGATCCGCCGCTGCCAGGACACACACACACACACACACACACATGGCAGGACAATGGGCAATGGGCAATGGACAAGGCATGGCTTAAGAGCGGCAGAGCGGCAGCGAGAAAGAGACAGCCCACAGCCCAGAGCCCACAGCCCAGAGCCTGGATTAAAACTCTTTTGTCTCGGCTTTCTTCTCTCGCTCACTCTCTCCGTTTTCGTGCGAAAAAAATTAGCACTATCCCAGAGAAGGAGAAGGAGAAGGAGAAAGAGAGACGGACACAAATGGCCCGGAGGTTAAGAGGGGCAAAAGCAATTGCGGAATTAGCACGAACACCTCTCGCTCTCTGTGGAACGTTTTGCCTTTTGTTTTGCGAAATTGAAAACCCAAAATCAGCCAAAACTATTTGTCACTTCCCTAAAGAGAGACACGGAGATCGATCCCTATATGTCTGTGCATACATATATTATTTATCCCTTGGATGCACCACAGACACATCCACATCCACATCCACAGCCACACATCTCATTGTGGTGCTGTGTAAAATTTGTTTTGTTTTGTCATGTCGCTTTCATGGCTGACTGAATATCGCATGAAGGATGAAATGTGCAGCCCGCAAGAACCACTCCACACCACTCCAGTGGCGAAAAAAAAACACACACAGAAGAGAAACCAAAACCGAAAACCTCGACCCTGATATTGCACCCGATACCCCCCGAAAGGGCAGACAGACGGACGGACGGACGGACGGACGGACAGTCCTGTTGCCCAAATTACATGCTCACGCGCACACGCAAATTAATAACGCATCTGTCTTCAATTCAGGAAGAGAGAGACACACACAGAGCGAAGAGAGAGAGAGAGAGAGAGAGCGCGCGCGAGAAGTTACCGTTAGCATGGTGCACCAAAACAGAGCTGCAATCGATGAATGATCGATTAAATGGCATCAAATCAAATCAAAATTAATTATTCAATTGCTGACTGAGTGAACGCATTCTTTTACAACTAGAATTGTGATAATTATAGCTTCTGAAGGACATCAAAACATTTTTATATTCTTTGCATTTCGAAACTTTTGTTCTGTGATCCATTGCATACCCCCCACCCTGCCGAATGTGGCTCAAACTTAATTGTCTTATATTTTTGGATGGCTTTTTCTGTTTCTTACTTTTGGGGAACTTGAAGTTCCCATAGAAACCATTAACAAAAACCGAAAAATGAGAAAGAAAAGTAAAAGAACTCTCGGCGAGCTCTCAGCATCTGTCAAAACCGAAAATTGTCGGAGCCCCAGAAATGTGTCAACTTTTGTTTTTGTTTCTTGTGCGGATTGGAAACTGCGACTCAGTGACGGTGGACGGTGGACGGTGGACGGGGCTCTATGGCTCTATGGCTCTACGTGATTTTCTAGTAATTTGCCGCTGGCACTGGGTCTCTCGCTCGCTCCCTCGCGCACTCTTTGTGTGCGTGCTTCTCTGTGTCTCCCTCCCTCGCTGATTATGAAAAATCATGGTAAATGGCAAAAAGAGCAAAACAAAAAAAAGAAGACGAAGGAAGGCCCCGCTGGCTGATCCATTGTGATGGGTTCGGCTGCGGGACAAAATCATATCAACTGGATATATATCACGTACTGCGACTGCGACTGCGACTCATTCATAATATATTCCATTTTCGGCAATGCCGAATGATGATTCTGTAGTGTCACTTTCGGATCACTTTCGGTTTCAGTTTCCGGGCACGGCTCCTCTTCGTTTTGATCTCATGCCCGTACTCTCGCTCGTCCGATGTTTTCCTCCCGCGATACTCACGTAATTACGGTCAAAATAATATTTGTGCACAAGAGTTTTGAAGGTAAACAGCCGCGAGGAAAACAAAACATAAGACACACACACACACACAAATATATAGCCAAGAAATCCAGCTCCAAATTGAAGATGGCAGCTACCGTAAGCGTAAGAGATCACTGACTGGATCGATGGATCGTTGGATCGTTTGAATCCAGCCCGCACATCGAACACACACTCTCTGAAGAACGGCAGTGTTTTTGTTTTTGTTTTTGTTTCTGCTGCTGATGCTGGCTGGCCCTGGGAAAGTCTCAGACAGAAGAGACAGAAAAGAAATCGCTGGCCACTTGGCTACTGTTCATTTGGGCCATGGGAAGATCTCATCTCCATCTCCGAAGCATACGATTTTCGGATGATTAATGGTACAATGTGGTCCCCCCAAGATTACCCATCCACCAATCCACCACCACACTTTGCATAACTCTTGGCCAGCTTCATTTCTCTCTGACTAATATAGTTG
Source organism: Drosophila subobscura (assembly GCF_008121235.1). Lineage (NCBI taxonomy): Eukaryota > Metazoa > Arthropoda > Insecta > Diptera > Drosophilidae > Drosophila > Drosophila subobscura. Next base: position 14,306,203 of record NC_048530.1, on the reverse strand, counting down.
GTAGATGTGCAGAGCGTACGAGAGGTTTACGCTCATAACTCTGTTAGGCAGTCGCGAGAGATCAACTTTGGGGCCGGCCACTGTGTGTGCAGCTGTCAGGAGTGCTAACCTGTCAGTCGCTTCGGTTATGGCTCCAACTGCGGCTCTTACTGCTGTGGTAGCAGCTACATGCAGCCCCGCCACTGAGCCAGCTACGTGGCTGCTCTGTGGTTGTTGCAGTCAGAGCTATTAGTTGCCTTAACAAGCTCTATAACAACTTAATATGCCCGGGCACATTGCACATATTCTACACTCTACACTCTACACTCCACTGCAGCGGCTTTGTTTTTCTATGCATGAGACATGCTTGAGGCATTGTGGCTCTCAAATGTATTTGACTGAGTTCTTAGCTCCAGGAAGCCGTTGCCAAGGTTACGGAATGCCTCTGTGAACATTGAGACTTTACTTCATAAATGAATTTTAATCGACAAGAAAACGAACACAGAAACCAACAATTGAAATATGCCCAAAGCGGCAGCAACGAAAACTCAAATCGAAGACTCCAACAGATCCTTGGGATTAGGAAACTCTATAAATATTTTATATACTTTTGCATTCCAATTATTTAGCCACTTCCTTGACATTTTATTAGCCAGCTCTTTGCACCATTTTCTACAACATTTTGTATGCCACCAAACCAATTTTGGGTTCTTTGCTGTTGAGTGTAAGCCTGATATTCACCGACCAAAAGAGGGTCCAAAACAGATGAAAAATGCATTTCTCAGGCTCATTTACATTGAGCCACAGCTACTGGAATATGGAATACACTCGTAGATACTTGCACTGGCATGGTAGAAGGAACTGCAGACTGCGGGCACTGCTGCCAAACGGCAACCAACTCCAAAGTTGAGATACGGACTCTGGTCTAGCATAATAAGCCTGTCTGTCTGCCTGTCTGTCTGTCTGTCTGCGTTTTTGTGGCTCTGTCTCTGTCTGAAAATAATGCAACTTAATAAATGCAACAAAGAATGAGGCAGCAACAGCAGCAACAGCAGCAACAGTGGCAGCAAAAGCAGTCACGTCCCGAAAAACAGGTAATGGGAATGGAGGAGCTCTCTCGGAATGGTGGCGGATGGCCTGGAGGATGGGGAGACCATTTCTACGCAAATGCATTTTGACATTTAAATTTGCAATTTTCGCATAAAATTATATTTATTTTGTGTGTTGTTGTTGCTGGTGAAAATTGCAACCTTGCTGCCGCTGCTGCTGCTGCTGCTGCGAGGATCACGACGATGTGATGGCGATGGTGATGTTGATGTTGATGTGGATTCCAGCTACTGACTTTGACGTTGACGTTGCCTGAAGTTTAATTAAGCTACGTGCCAAATAATTGAAAAAGTGTGAAGATTTGACAAGTTTAAGACGCATTAAAAACATATATATGGCCTAGAAATCAACTGCCACTACTCGTAGATACTACAGATACTAGTGCATGTACATGTATCTCGGCATCTGGTATCTGCTGCTGCTGCTGCTGCTGCTCTGGCGACAAGTTTATTTCCATCCCGCACGGCAGGCAAACGGCTGCTAGTTATTTTAATTAGTTTTTTGTTTGTGTATATGTGGGAATGTATGTACGAGTATTTGCTGCTTATCTCATGGCAAATTATTTATTATTTACTTAATCAAATTGACACTTGAGCAGCGTTTGCCAGTGATTAATAGATGCTAGCAGGAGATTGCTCAATCAAAGTGATTGCGATTGGGAAACCAGCCCAGCCGATTTTCCATTCGCATGGCAATTGAAAAGGAAAGACAGGCGGTCGGTCCACCGATTGGAGGAGACCGACCAAAGTCCAACGCAAAAAGAGGCAACTGAATGTGCATGAAAGTTGCCACAACTCCCCAAAAGAAGGAACACGACAGGGCAGTTGCCTGAATAATTGCAAAATGAATTAAAACTCAGCTTAGCCAACAAATCGCTAGAGAGATTGGTAATTGCCACAGCCAATTAGGGATTTGTTATGGGAGGTTAGGCGACTCGAATCAGTCATTAGGTTGCTTCTAATTCTTGGAAAATATCTCCGATATTTTATCATACTGAAAGCACAACAAAATTCACTTTCCTTTACTCCATTCATAGGCTCATATCGCCGGAGTGATCGCTGACTTGAGCTCCCCCCAATAAATGTGGCATAAAATTGTTTCTAATTCAAGAAATGTTTGGCGGGGGCATTACACCACTTGCCTTGCTCCGTTACGCCCAATTCCATTCACAGATACAACAACATTGAAATGGACAAAAATTGAATGAATTACCAGCCCAGACCAGGCCCGGCCAGAGTGTTGTTTCGCCTTCGGAGTTTGGTACAAATGATTGCATCATTGAAACGAGAAACAGAAACAGAAACAGATACAGCGAGCCCCAAAACAGCAACAGAAATAAATCAAATAATAGACTAATAGAGTAAAGTAAAGAGCTCTCGGCGATCAGTGATCGGTGAGGTGAGGTGATCGGTGATCGGTGGTCGCTGTAGACTGTAGACTGTAGACTGGTCACAACAACACTGAAAAACCTTATTATTTGACGCATTGTCAATGTGATCTTGATATGAAATGAAACTGGAAATGGAAATGGAACCAGGCACCATCCACCAGCCACCAGCCGCCAGGCAGGCATCAGGCAGGCATCACATCTCAGTGTGTCTGAGTGTCTGAGTGATTTCTATTTAAATGGCTTTGTCAACGAAATTTGAGAAGCAACAACTACGCGTACGCGTAATGAGCAAAGAGTGAAGAGAGATAAAAATTAATAATAAAAATAATTGGGTACAAAAATCAAGAAAAAAACGAATAACGAATAACGAATCGAGACTCCAATCCATACGTTTCGTATCGTATCGTATCGCATCGTGCCCGTGTCTATAAGAAACGCAACGAAACGAAAACCTCACTTAAGGCGAGGCAAGGCAAGAGATTGACAAAAGATGACGACCACAAATACAAATACAGAAACAGAAACCGAAACAGAAAGAAGAAAAAAAGAGTAAAGAGTAAAACCCGATCAGGTAGGCTACCAAGAGAGTGTTGTGTGTGGGAGTGGGAGTCTGAAGACTGGGGCGTGCTACGGCCCCACAATGGAAGCTGTTCGGTGCGGTTCCGTTTGCGGATCGCAGTTCGTGTCGCTGTGGGGATATGAGGGATAGATAAGCTATCAGAGGTGTCGCGACGCGATCTCTCTGGGGCTCCAACGACTTCTTTCAATTCACAATTCACAATTCCAACCCTCTCCCCCATCCAGGCGGATGTTGTGAATGAAATGAAGTTGATCGAAATTGGCATTGGGGGGGGATTGTGATCTATCTAAGCCTGGGAGTCGCCGCCCTGCCGCAAGACAGTTGCGTGGGTGCGAACAGCCAGCCCAGAGATCCATCGAGATCCCCAAACTCCACTTCCACATCCCAAAAATTAACTTGCATATTCATTTTGTGTGCGTTTCATCTAGCACACAGACAGCGCACATATGTACGTACGAGCATATGCAAATGAATAATACAGAAGAACAGACGGAGGAGAGGAGTCAACGTTTTATTCAGATATTTTAATTTATAGCCGCCGCTTTGAAATTAGAGAACGACTCAGATACAAGATACAGCAGCAGCAGCAGCAGCAGCAGCAGAGGGCCACAAAATATGTGTGAATAATGTGACCTGAACGGGTCCGCGCCCGTCGCTCCATCGATGCTGCTGCTGCTGCTTGGCTACCTCTATTGTATCTAATATTAGACCTCTTTTTTAGGGTCTTATTGTTGTAGTATTTCTGTGCTCATATGTATATATATTGGATGTATTTGGTACCGATGCTTGGTTGAATGTTTTGCCTAATTAACGGCCAAGGAAGGCGGCCTTAATATGCCCATTAAAATTATGAAAATCATAACGAATTTCAGATTCAGACTCAGAGACTTGGATACCGATTTGGTCTTGCATTTTCTCACATTATGATTTCAACATTAGTCATAGCTGGAATTTCCTGTGAACAGAACTCCAACAGAAGACAAAGTGTGGAAGAAGACGCGACTTCTATGGGTTTTATTTCTAATTGCTTGGGCATCCCATTGAGCCTGAAACTATGGAGATTTTTGAGACAAGTATAACCATTTAGTGAGACATAATCGAGCACAATTGTGCCAAAGAATGGTTGGTGTGAGAAATAACAAGATGGTCATGGCAAGAGCCATCTTTTAGTGGACTAAAGAGTTGATTTTATCGGGGTATTCCTCTATCTGAAAGATGTCCCTTTTAGAAAGAGAATTATGGATCATCAAAGAGGCTGTAGAATACGAACAAGTATAGCTTGAAGCTTGGAATATGATTTGTGGAGATCTCAAAGAGTTATGGAGAGTTTATCCCCCCTGACTACTTAAGGCTATGTGTATGTGTATGTAGAATATCTATTGATCGAATAGTGTTAATCCTAGGTAATATAATCCTTGCTTCATTCTTGCCGCATTCCACGTGCCGTGAGAGTTCAGTTTCATGGATTATATGGATTATACAACGTTGTCGGATATGGAACACTCACCGAAAAAAAAACACAAACAAAACGATCACTGATCGATCGCAGGCGAATCGTTGTGGATCGTTGGGATCGTTTGGATCGTATAATATATTCCAATTTAGGATCCAGTTACTTTGCGGGATATTCGGGTTTATGCTCTGTGTGGCGGCAGTTGCTTATTGTTTGAGGTTTGAGGAGGCACTGGATACACCATAAAAAAACATATCCTGCACACAGGACACGGGCACACACACGATCGAATGTTGAACGGATCTGAACTGAGCGATCGATCGGTTAACGGTTACAGTTGTACAGATATGTGTATCTTTAGTATGTTGTTGTTGAAGAAGTATCTTGTATCTGGATCTCTGTATCTTTTGTTGTGTTTCACGCACTTTCGTAGGGCAGAATGAAATGTTATTTTGTGGCTTCTCTTTATTTTGTTTGTTTGTTTGTTTGCTTTGGCGACGGCGAACCTTTTTTGTTGTTGCTGACTGGCTGATTGCTGCTGCCGCTACGCACGGCGAGAGAGGGCAAAAGCGCGGCGAAAACTAACGGTGAACGATTGAACGCTGAACGATTGAACGCTGAACGGTGCTCAGTGGAACGCTGAACGAGAGAGAGACGGTGTGTGTGAGCGAGCGACGAACGCACTGACAACCCGAGCGGCACGAATGTATCTTTGGAACTGATTTTCGTGACACCTTCCAGCGGGCAAACGGTGGCAGAGCCAGAGCCAGAGCCAGAGCACCGTAGCAGCGTAGCAGAGCAGAGCAGCGGCGCAGCAGGCGGCGGCGGCGGTGGCGGTAGCAAAAGTCGTTCGACCAGTCCGTCCCCTCCACAGCGAAACGAACGGAAAAAAAACACGCCGAGAAACGAGCACACAGATGCACGACGCTTCGTGTGTGTTCGTGCAGCCAACCAACACCACCAGCAGCCCAGCACCGCGTGGGCCAGAGCGAGAGCGCAACACTTTTAGCAATGGCTGACGCTGCGCGCGGCTCAATCCGAGCGAGGCGTGCAAGCGAGATGGCCATACACTTGGCTGCGTGCTGTGCAGCCGACTGCTGCTGTGTCGCCCGTAACCGTAGCCGGAACGCACACCCGCTAGCTGTCCCGCTCTGGCGCTGACGCAAGCGAGCAGCAAGTGCAAGCGGGATGACTGCTTGGAGCCCCCCATTCGAGCAGCTGTATTTACCTATGTGTTGTTGCTATCTTCTCTGCTGCTGCCTGCCTGCCTGCCTGCCTGCCTGCCGGTCTCTCTGTGTGTGTGCTTTTGTGTGCGGTTGAGAGTGGAACCACACCCCAAATAAATAAACGCTGCCGCCTCTCGCTTGCTCCCCTCGCACCGCCCAGCACCCCCTCTGCGATCCGTGCCTGGCTGGCAGTCGGTTCAACAACTTTGTTTCCACACAAAAAACAACAACAACAACAACAAAAAGAACCAAAAAGAAGCACAAAAGTTGTTCCTTTTGGTAGTTTTGCGCGCGCCAGCAATGAAATTTTAATGAAAATGACAGCAGAACCCAAAACACCGCCAGAGAGCGAGAGGAAAAGCATAAGACAGCGACACAATTTGTTACCAAAAGCAAGCAAGCCAGCAAGAAGAAGACCACAAGAAATAGACGCCTTAAGAATAGGTGCGTGGTGGGGGGGGACGAGGATGGGAGGTGGGTAGCTGAGTGTTTAGTTGGGTTGGGCACGGGCAGGCAAAGGACGTTGGTCAAAAATTGTCATGCAGAGAACGCTCCGCAGCCACAAAAAAAAAGATATAAAACACACACAAACAACACACTCCGCCCACACCCTCTTCATGTAATGGGCGGCCCTGGTTCAGGTCCAGGTCCAGGTCCGCTCTATTGTTCAATTATCATTCACTCGAGCGACCAGATGAGGAACTTGAAACTCCAACTTAATTCGATTTGATTTCAATAATGAGGCATCGTGCACTCGAAGGCCCGAAGGGTTTAAGGCACACAAATCCTTGAGAATAAACGAGCAAGCAGCAAGGAGTAGAAAGTGGGTTGGGCTCGTACGATAGTTATGGTAATGAGGATAATGCTGCAGAGAGTGGATTCGACTTCAGTTCTAAGTCTATTTTAATGATGACTTCGACTTGTAGCGCAAACCGAGCAACCGAGCGAATACTAAGGTATCTTCCATATGCACTCCAAATTGTCTTACTTCACTTCCACCTGACTTTCAATGTGAATCCTGCAGTGCAGCTCAGTCATGAATGATAGCGGACCAGGCGGACCAACCAACCATTTCGCTTCGTTTTTTTCGCTCATCATTTTTTATATTTTTTTATTTGAAGCTGACGCCGGAAAAAAAAAAGTTCAGCGAAAAAAACCTTATCAAGTTTGTATGACAATTTGAAAATTGCTGACGACAGTTGTTTCTCCCTCCCGCTGCCACTCAGAGTGGAGGGGGTGCGGCTACTTGTGTGAAAATGTTGCACAAATATTTTATGGATTTTTCTTGTTAAAACTTTGGCGTTTTTTTGCCTTTCGCAATTTTCTCCATTTACTTTGCCGCCTGGCACATGAAATTGTTGCGGCTAATTGATGTGTAGATGCAACATGGGGCAATTACCCTCCTTCCAGAGAGGTGGCTGCGAATACAGTTATCGCAGCTTAGCATACAGTTTGGGGCTTCGCTTTCCACTGGAACAACAAAAATGCCACACGAACATTGATTGGAAACTTTAAAATGTGTTTAAAGAAGTGGGTGGGCCGTTGGGGTTGATACAAATTCTGTAAATGGGAAAATAAATTAAGTTCTTAGCAAAGTGAAATGCCAGTGGATGTGTTTCTGCATGCATTTTTAATTAAGCATAGAACGCAAAATGCAGTACAGCAAATTCAAACAAATCTCACATTCATTTGGCAGAATAAACAAACTTTTGGTGAGTTTCTATTCTTCAAAGCCAATTGCAGAGATAACATATTTTAGAACACTAATTCTCCAATTTTCGGAACTACTTTAAGCAAAGAGAATCGCTTTAAAAATGACAAAGATGCCGCTTAAGAGGCACCCAGCTTCGGGTCTCGAAGTCGCAGATAGTCTTCGGCAATCGATTCCTCTGGTTCCATGCAATCATAGACATTTGGCTTATAAAAAGTACAATTTCTAGACATTTTTCCGCTTCTGTTGTGCTTTCATCTATGAGTTCTTCTGAGCCTGCAGATATCTTGCACAAATTCGCATAATATAAAATACAAAATCTCGTAATGCCATAGGAAAAGGGCCAAAAATATGATTGGAAAAGGAAAATTCGTAAACAAACTTGCACTTGCATACACTTGCACAAACATATGTACACACATGCACACATACATACATACATATGTAGATTTGTGGTTTGCTTTTTTTGCAGTATTTTTGTTTGTTCGAAAAGTTCGCCGCCATTTGCCCCGAACATTTTTCATAGGCGACAGTTTTGATTGCTTTGTGTGTGGATCGTGTGGATGTGTGTGGTGGAGCAGGCTTGCGGGGGTGTGTGCAGTGGCAGTCGCAGGGACAGCTTGTGGCATCCACCAGCTCTACACACTCGACACTCCGACACTCTGCTGCTGCTGCTGCTGCTGCTGCTGCTGCTGTGCATGTGGGTGTTCGGTTCGGATCGGATCGGATCTGTTCGGTTCGGTGTGGGTTTCAGCTTCAGGTTTTCTCCCTCTCCGGCGAAGGAAACTTTGCCTGGGTTTCATTTCATTTTATGTGATTCGTGCTTCGTGGCTCTTTTTTGCTTTTTTGCTCGTTTTTTTGTTGGCTGTTTGTAGGTGCTGTGCTGCTGGCTGATTAACGACAATTCGTTTGGCTGATTTTTTATTGCCTTGCAACTGGCAGTGGCACATTCATTAGGCCGCACTGTCGTAGGCGCGTGGCATGCTGCCATGCTGTGGGGCACAAGGCTCTGGCACTCGTACGCGTACTCTTCTATCCGTGGGCCAGTAAATTTCATTAGCCTCTGTGAGCCGTTGTCTTTTTTGTCTTCAACATTGCTGCTGGCAGGGGGGCTGGGAGTGTTGTGTGTGTGTGTGTGTGTGTGGGTGTGTGGGTGGTGCGAGCTCCCACTCCACGAGCTGTGGGCGTGGCATAAATAGCCTGATTAAGCTGCCAGCAGTCGTAGCCAGGCAACGGCAAACGGCTCCATCAAAAGTCCTCATCGCGAGAGGGAGAGAGTGAGATTGGTAGGGTTTATACTACAATACAAATACACATACATATCTATATATATGTATGTATGTACATGTGTATGCACACATATTCATAATGATATTGCGAAAGCAAATAATCCGTGCACACGTTCTTTACGACATCCACTCAAGGAACAAAAATAGAGTGCGCTTCAGATTAAAAAGAAAATGCTGCACAAACTCGTGGCACGGGGACTCCGCGTATAACCACAAGCCATGCCACACACAATCAGCCGAATGTTACGAACACTTTCACCATGGATACTTCAATCGTGGCCACAGCCTCCTTCCCCACTTTCCCACAACGAAATCTCTGCCTGAATCCATTCAACAGAATTCGATTTGGAAATCTAACATTTTATCCTTCATTTCTAAACAGAACCAAAGGATTGCCCAGACCTTTTAGCCATTGCAATCTGACCATGGAGTATTTACAAATAGCTGCATAATTGTTCCAACAATTTGTGGTACATTTCTGATTAGTTCTTCTCCCAAGCAATGGATTTCTCCCATCAAAAGTGAAGAAATATCAATGTGAAAGCGCACAAAGTGCGCGTAGAGCATATTAATCACGAACCACACAGCGAACAATACATCAAACATTCTAATCCCGAAATGAGACCGGTTTAAATCAATATAAATGTCAAGAGATCAAGAGATGAGAGTTGCAGGAGAGAAGGCAAATCAGAATGAGCAAAGCGAGGCCAAACAGAAGCCAAAGAAGCCAAAGAACCAAAAACCAAAAACCGAAGCAAAACAGAAGCCCAACAGCCGTGCCAGAAGAATTATTGGAATAACTGATGGAATAAAAGGGGCAGCAAAGGTGGCAGAAAAGTGGCTGGCTGGACGAAATGGATTGGATTGGATTGGATTGGATGAAAGGATGGCAAGTGCCATGGGATGGCAGGGAGAGTTCAGATCGAGAGCGGATCAGGGCTCTTGGGTACGCTTCCCATTTCTTTCTTTCATTAAAACGAGCCTCTGTTTAGGCCCAAAAAAGGATCAATGCAGCTGGTGGGCAGGGGAGGAATCGGTAGGAGAGCCAGCCCAGCGGGATGGTTGAGAGGCAGAGGCACAGGCACAGGCACAGAGAGACCACCGTTGTGCGTGGCTTGATGATGATAATGGTTTACTTTTATACTTTTTGATGGTTTTATGATGCGGTTAAGCGCTCGAAACCGCAAAGTGGCCGCGCCGCACCGCACCTCGGGGCGCACACGACGCACAAGCGGCAAAAGGACGACCAAGACCAGGCCAAGAACGCGGCCAGGACTAGAGCAGGCAAAAGGACTTTCGCGTAAGCTGCACAAGTTTTGGGTAATGCCTCGACTTGAGTACCAGTACCTGCCTCCAGCCAGAGCAGGACAGGAAGGCTGCCTGGCTGGCAGGTCCTTTGCAGTGTCCGCCGCTCCAGCCCTCTGCTCGCCTTGCGTGCGACATGGCTAAAGGATTAACCGCATGCCGTTGCCGGGACTTGGGTCTTGGGACACGGACATGAACGTGGACGCGGACAGCGCTGCGGTTAGCAGGATAAAACGCCTTTAATCGCCTTCATTGTTGTCCCATAGCGGCGGGGAAACAATACAAATGCGAGCGGGCAAGAGAGCCAGCGAGCCAGTGAGCCAGCGAGCCATCCAGCCAGCATTTAATCTCGACCAAACGCACCACTCATCCTGACCCGGCCCGAAGCCCGAACCCCGCCCCGACCCATGCCTGCCAGAGGCGTCTGACCTGCGAAGCTGTAGATGAGCATCGCGATCAGGAAGCTGAGCCGCAGATGAATCTCACGACAAGTTACAACTCGACAGGCCACAGGGTACCAGCGAGGGCAGCGAGGTTAAAGTTTACTCAGGGAGAGAGCTTTTGGTCTGAAGCAGAAAACCAAGCGGAGGGGCAACGCTGCATGACGCGAGACTCAAGCGTACACACAGACAGAACAAACAAAGATTCAATCAGCATTTACAAAGCTGAAAGGAAACCGAATTCTAATTGACTCCGAAGAGCGTAGACTAAGGAGTAAAATCCAATGGAAACGCTGAAGTTCAACCAAGGTTGAAGCCAAAGATAAGACAAATAACCAAAGGATTCAGCTTCAAGTGACAGACGGGGAAGATCCTGTGCCCATACCATAATCTGACCTGACCTGCTATCTGCGGCAGGAATGCAGAGCCTGACCTAACCTCTGAAGCTGAATGCTAAAGCCTAAACTGATTTGGAAACTGAACCCTTTTTTCCGAAGGTGATTATGAGTTTACGATGGGCTCTAGGATTTCAGTGGAAAATATTCCCTTGATGCTGCTGCTGCTGCTGCTGGCTGATCCAACTACAATTTTTCGGGCATCGGTCGCTGACGCTGCTTCTCGTTGTCTCGCTCCCGCGAGAGCGAGGGCAGTGGACGATGATGATGATGATGATGATGATGATAACATGGCCGATTATCAGGCGATTATCACGTTATCGATAATGAGATTTACGTTTACGTTACCCCGTCCAGGGAAAGAAAGAGCGAGCCTGAGAGCTTGAGAAAAAAAAGAGTTTCTGGCGTGCCACTGGCCTGGTTGGGGGTGGAGTTCTGTTCTCGGCTGGCACAGGGGCGGGTGGCTTTCAATTAAGTTACTCGCAATCCACTTGGCATCAGGGAAATGCCTGCATCCGGAATCCGGCATCAAGAACGATGCTGTATCCGTAACGGAATCAAAAACGGAATCAAAGTTTCCCACTCATTGGCCAAATGGGGGAGGCTTTTGTTGTTGTGTGTGTTTGGGTGTATTTGTTCTCCGGTTGTTTGTGCAAATGATGTTGTAAGACCCTTAATCCGCCTCAGGAGTTGCCGGAGTGCTTGTTCCTAGGCAACTCCCCTGCCCTGCCCCACGTATCCAACGGGCAGCGCTCACCCTTCCCCGAGGCACAGCCTCCAGATGCACCTGCTGTTTTGATCGTTTGCTGGCATTTAAGCGATAACTCTTGCATGATTTTATGCCCATTTCTCCGATCATCTTCAGCATCGAGCTCTCTGGGCTGTGCGGTACACACGGCCAGACAAATTGACAAGTCAGGAAATGAAGCATGACATTGCACTGTCCCAGAGAGAGAGAGAGAGAGAGAGAGAGAGAGAGAGAGCCGAAGAAGCACAGAGCCAAACGGAGCAGCAACTGCAACGAGCCCAACCGGACTTGAAGTCGCTTTAACCACGCTTCGACTTTGAGTTCGGGTCCACAAACATTTCAGTGATTGACACACGGCCAGGGGGCAGGGGCAAAAGGCGGTGCCCATCGGTGCCACATTTAGAGCAGGCATCGGCATCGGCATCGGCATCCGAATGGAGGCAAACCGGCAACGGCAGCTAACCAAACTAATTTGTGGCAAGATCATGCCAGAGATATAGTCATACATATCACAGCAAGCCATCTCCGAGTCTCTGAGGCCAACAGGCTACAGCTCCAGGCTCTCATCTCTCTGATCTCTGAGTCTTGAGTCGCAGTCAAGTTCTCAGCGGAGGATTGTGGGACTCTGGACTGTGGACTGTGTGAGCTCAAGCAGAAGCTGCGGGAATGAAAACACATCGACTGTCAGTCAGTCACATTCTGCACTGCCAGAAATTATAAGAAAAAGAACAACAAGCGGGAGAGATATGCTCCACAAATCAAAGAAAATTGCATTAAAATAATAGAAATTTGAGGAGAATTTCTTCGCATATTTATGCAGCCTAAAAACTGTTTCTTTTTCTTTGAGTGCAGCCAAGGGGGGGGGTTTAGTATATAGTTTATATAGCTATGTATATACTGACTTTGTCTAAGCAGCGGAGAGATCACCAGCAGCGCACGCTGAAATAAATCAACTGCTGGCTGCTCGACTGCTCGACTGCTCGGCTCGGCTCTGGGGCGAGCCCACGGCCAGCGGCCAGCGGGCAGCGGCCAGCGGTGGAAAATACTCGTACGAGTACGAGAAACAACAACAAATATGCAGAAAGAAAAAAAATTAGTTTCATCAAGGCAGGATTAGTGTCAGAAACGTGTTAAATGGACTGAAGGGTATATGATGAAGGGTCGTCGTCGTCGTCGTCGTCTGTATCTCAGCGTCTTGGCGTTGGATTTGGTGTTGCTGTTGGAGTTGGAGTTGGGGGCACGTGAAAGAGATGGTTATATGCAGATTGAGAGAGGGCAGACGGAGTTGGAGACTGTCGATCAAGCAAGCAGCGAGAGACATGAGACAATCTCCTCTCCTCGAAAACTGATTTATTTCTGTGCGTTGTTTTCCCACTGCGCCGTTTTCTTTCCCCTTCTTCAGTCTTACACTTTTATTAATGAAAATCGTTTACTCCTCTCTCTATCTCCCTCTCTCTCTCTCTCCGTTGTTGTTGTTTTGCGGAGAAGGAAATCTTAATTGTTGCACGCTTCGCTGCAGATTCTCATGGGCCGCTTTTTTCAGGTCTTTTGCTTCGCTCTCAAGTTCATTTTGAGATGCGCAACAATTTTTATGATTACGATGCGGTTGGGTGGAGATCATAAATTTGCCGCTGATTTGCAGCTCATCATCAAGTGGGGGGGAGGGGTGAGGAGGCTGCTGCTCAACAGGTTGTAATGTCCAGCCACAGCCACAGCCATCATATATCAATTCCACACCCCCCATCTTATCATCTGGTCGGACATCTGATGTGCCACTCACTTTCACAGTTTGCGATTCAATCAGCAGCAGAATCCATGCAAAATCCATGGATACAAATGGGAAAGTAGTTGTCGGCAAATGCTTGTATCAAACACACATTTTAATGGCCAAATTGATTTTTCTCAGTAGCCTTTCTGCTGCTTTGCTGCATGGACTTGCAGGCATGTAGAATGTGGCAGCATTAACTGTTTGGTTAAAGTTGCTTAAAGAACTCGCAGGCACACCCACACACCCACACACCCACAAACACACACGGATGAATGAAAAATGCATAAGCGAATGGGGAAAATGAGCCAAGAGCCAAGGAAGTGGCAGGGAGAGGCAGGCAAATGGGTGTGGAGGAGGAGGAGGAGTAGGAGGAGGAGCAGTGCGTGTGTTGGTGTGAGCTTAAAACCGGAAAAGTGGAAATTGGCAAGCAAGCGAGGCAGGCAGGCCACAAGTCCCCACTCAACGATGATGCGAAATGGGGGATGGAATGGAGTTGCGAATGGGGTAGGGACAGGGACGGGGACAGGGACGGGGACAGGGACGGGGATAGGGACAGGGATAGGTGGGTGGCTAGGGAGTCTCCTTCTCGCTTTTAAAGTGTAGCACTTTTCTGGCAAACTTCACTCATTCTTAATTCCTTATTCTTACTCTATTGAAAACGAATGAAATATGTTTATTTTGTAACTATTAAATCAAACGTAAGCTTCGCCGTGCAATGATCATGTGAATGGCAATTTGAATGGCAAGTAAACCCCCTTGGTCTATGGCTATGCATACTTGAGTTTGTATTACTGCCGAGTATTTAGTCAGATGATCAGCCCCACCATATCTAGCTCCATAATAGCAATAAAGTTTTGTTTTATGTGCTTTTAAATTTTTATTACTTGAGAGTACTTTACCCTACTGCACATAAAGTAAAACTAAAACTAGAAAATGCATCAATAAAATTCCATGAACATGTAGGTCGTTCCTTCTAAAAGTATGCTCCGTATGGTAGCTGAGGATTCTGTCGGAGTTTCCTTCAAGTTTATGGACATCTGTTGACATTTCATGCATTCAATTAATTGAGTTCTATTCCCTCTGCTAGAAAGGGTATTCCTTATTCCTTATTCCTTATTGTGGTTTGGCCACAATTTTCTTGTATTTCAGTTGCTGGCGGAAGGAGAGCGTGAGAGAGAGTGAGAGAGAGAGAGGGAGAGAGAGAGGGGTGTGCAGACACAAAGTATTTTCACCTTTTCCGCTGTGATGCATTCAATTAAAAACTCGGTCATGCCGCTACACCCTGTTTTCCCGCTCTGTTTTTCCACTCTCCTTTTCCACTCTTTGTTTCGTGTTAATTGCGCCTCTCTGCACACTCTGAAAGCCAGAGGAGTAGAAGGAAAGCAGAAGCAGAAGCAGAAGGAGAAGGAGCATAGTGCCATCGTGCATAGTCCTATCTGGCAGGATCCTATCTGCCATCTACCATCTACCATCTACCATCTACCTCGTTCTCCTTCTCCTTCTCCTTCACCTTTGGGTAACCCGATGTGCAAATATCTGCTGCAAAAAAGGAGCAGCGTTCGGTCGAGCCTCCTGCCTGCGGGCCGAGATTTAGGGGCAGGAAGAGGTCCTCCCTGATGTGCAATTATTTGCCAATTACTTTGAGGTCTGCCTTCCTTTTCGCTTTGCTCATTTTCACTCGCAAAGCAATCCATCGATCGATCAATCAGCACTTCCATGCCATTTCCACACCTCCCCGATCATCGCCCGAGGGCTGTTTCGATTTATGGGGCGGGGTTTCTGTGGGGAGTTGCGTGTTGACAGGGCTTGCCACTCCTCATTGAGCCTTGTTGTTGTCGGCTCTCGATGCAACAATGTTGTGGGAAATGACCGTAAAAGATTGTTAAGAACTTGCAGTGGAATCCAAGGAATTCCTGGCTCTACGCCGTGCACTTTTCTCTTCCGCGTTGCAGGCTCCGCGTTCTGTGGCGGCATTTGCTTTCTGGAGGATTTCCTTGGCATTTAATTAATGCAATTAGCCGGACAAAAACGCGAATTGAAGCACCTGGCAGAGGGGCAGGCAATTCCACGAGAAGAGCTGTGTATTTTCGATATTAAGTAATCAACTTCATGGATCGACTATGTGAGATGTCTGTGGGGTTTTATGCCCTACTTAATGGATACTTGGAATCAATTTTTACAGCACATTTTTACAAGCAAAAACATGATATTTAGGGTATGGCTTGTCCCCTGCCCCATGCAATTACCGTCGTGCGCTCTCTCCAACCGCTTCGAGACCACGCCCACAAGGCCCACAGAGGCATCCATCCCACAGACGACGCATTCGCTGTGCAACACCATGATTTAATCACCGCCATAAGATTGTCCATAAAACGCGCCCAAAATAAGGAACGAAAAAAGAGAAAAAGAATACAACAGAAAATGTAAGAGAGAAGCAGAGGAGCGCAGAAAGCAGAAGCCAAAGCCAGAAGCAGAAGCAGCAGCAGCAGCAGAATCGCATCGCCTTGGCCCCCCACCATAACCATCCAACACCATTCCTCCCCACAAACCCAACAGCAGCAACAGCAGCAACAGCAACAACAGCAGCAACAGCAGCAACAAAAAGCGAAGCGGTAACAAAAGAGTGCTATGCTCTTGGAGAGGGGGGTGGCGAGTGGTGGGGCGGGAGTCATCGTGGTCCCCATCCTCTTCGGGGATGCACGAATCGGTAGCCTAATCCCCTGTTGTACGACTAATAACATTGTTACGATTAATGCTGCTTCTTTTTCTTTCTCTCTGCCCTCACTCTCTCTCTCGCTCTCTCACACACACTCTGCGCTGCAGCATCTGCAAGGTATATTAACCACCAGGTGAGGCCCGGACAGCCCACCAAGTCAAGGGCCAAACATTGCATTCCATAAATAGATTGCGCGCTCGCTGTGCCAGAGAGCGCAACTGTGCATCTTACTCTCTCCTCGCCCATCGCTCTCTCCAGCTTTTCGTGCGTTGCCTTACCTGCTACTGCGCTTCGAAATGTACCTTGAGCTTCGGCTACCTACCGCTACTGCTGCTGCTTTTGCTTCTGCTGCTGCTGCTGCTGCTGCTGCTGCTGCTGCTGTTGTTGTCGATTTTTCAGACTCTTCTTCGCTGTTCGCTGTGGCTCTCTTATTTATTTATGTCTTTCGCCTCTTGCGTCTTTTTGGGGGGCTTTTCTTATAAGAATTGGTCAGCCTCAGCGTCAGCATCATGCGGCAGCCCCTCCTCTAAAGCACCGTCTAAACGGGTCAGCAACTGAAATATATGTACAAATATGTAAAATCTATACAAAATATGAGGTGAGAGAGAGAATTCTTTCGTTTTGGTACCATAATCAGTTGTCATGCTTTTACTCCGAAACTGCATCTCTCCCTTCATATGTATATGCTCCCATCTGCTGTCTTGTTTAACCAGTACTTAATGGCTGCACACCCCAGCCAACAATCTCGCCCTCTCCCACCCCCTCTGCAGCGCTACTGTCGCTCCACACAGCTCCACAACAACAAAATCAAGTTTCCAAGGGGGGGGAAAATGGAGGCAGAGCCGTTGCCGAACGACTCTTTGACTCTTCGGTTTCGCTTCGGTTTTTATTTATTTTGATACCCTTGCAAAGGAAGGTACTACTATTTGAAGTACATCTTGGCAAAGCGGAGATATGGCAGGGAACAAGGGCATCGATAGGAGCCGACTCTGAATCCATTTGCTTCTTGAGTAATTCTTAATTTGGCAGACAACTGGCTGAAGAGGTATGTATCTCCGAAAGGGTATCTTCAACTGCGGCTTGAGCTGCCTTGCTTGTTGGGTTGCTGGGTTGCTGCTGCTGGCTGCTGCTTTATCTTGAAAAGAATTCGTTTGATATTAGCGCGCCTGTATCGCCCTGTGCTGCTTCATATATCAAAAATTATTATGACGATTTTATGCGTTCGAAATGTCGTCTCATTATTAAACAAAAAACCAAAGCAAAAAGAAGAACACGCAGAGAAGCAGAAGCCAAAGCAGCAGCAGTGGAGCAGCAGTGGAGCATCGGTGGAGCGGAAAAGGTGAGAGAAGAGGGAACCGTTTTGTAGGGAAAAAGAGAAACAGAAACAGAAACAGAAAACAGCGACAGATACAGAGACAGGGATCGGATCGTTTCCCAGCTTCTTTTGTATTATTATTAATTTTTTCTGCTTGCTGTTTGCATAGAAAAACGCATGGGCAGAGCGAGGGACAGACGGGTGGGGCGCTTTGGTGGAAGAACACAAAATAAAACAAAATTAATTATGCATATATGGGATACAACGAATACACACAATATGGCCAAGACAAGACAGCCAATTTGTAGGCCCGTTGCCAAAAAAAAGTAGCCAACAAAAGGCTAACTTTGGGGTCCCACAGCTGTAGATAGCCCTGACAGATCCATCGCTTAATGACTTAAGGATCCCAGAAGATGCTCGCGGAAGAAAGCAATCGTGGCCGTGACGTACAAAGCTTTGAGCGATTGTTTTCAGTGGGTTTTTCCATGCGAATTGATGTGGAAAACTGGTCAGATTTATCTGCTTTAGTCCAAGCTACTCCAAGCCCTTCTTGGATGGCAAACATCTGTACGGACTTGGAATACCCACAGCAGAGGGCAGGGCAACAACATTGTTACGGACTTTTATTCGATTTCATATTTCCCTTTTTATTGGTTTCCATGCAACCAAAAGAGAAGAAAAGAAAACTTACAATTTTCAACCTCAACCTCAACGTTTTTTTTTTTTTTTTTTATTATTATTACTATTTTTTCATGTTTTTTTTAAAGATTTTTGGAGGTTTTTTTCTTATTTTGGTGGAGCGGATCGCTTTTTGTGTGTCTGTGTGTTGACGTCATAAAAATTTCCTTTAGAGCCGCACACCGGAAATGCCTACACAATGCCACGGCCAAACACAACGGCCGAACAGATACAAAGATACAAAGATACTCGCGCAACAAAAAAGATACTCCCGTATGTAGATATGTGGATGCGGATTTTGTGTTATTGTTGGAAATTGGAATTTCGAATTGAGATTTTCCCCCTGTTATTTACAGTTGAACGTATTGAGCGGCACAGATATGCATAGATGGAGACAGATAGAGAGACAGAGCGGGAAAGAGAATAGAAATGAGAACGGCACACGCGGCGTATGCGCAATTTTCGTGTATTTATCAAGGATGTTATCAAGGGCTGTGGCAGGGAGTTACGTTACGAAAGAGTGTGAAGCAAGTACCCCTTGCCCTCTGGTTTTTTTAAATGTGCAACTCGTAACGGACTTTAATTGCTGTTTTGCGTCACATTGCGGTGTGTCCTGTGAAATGTGTGCTGTGCCACAAAATCGAGTAGAAAGCAAGCGAAATTGTACTAACAAGTTGTGGCTTTAAAGACGGAATGCTTAAACGTTGCATAGAAGAGGTTGGAAGTTCTTTCCTGAAACAAATTGGCAGCACCACGCGGCCATGCGGTGGGCAGCACTGGCGATAGAAAAATAGCAGCTGGCCCATTCACAGAAGAAAAAGAAACATAAAACCAAGCAGGAAATACATGAGAAATAATCAATTGAACATTTTCGCTTGACTGCGTTCCAAACACGAAAAGTTTTCGAGTGCGACATTTGGATTTGGATTTGGGTTTCCACCTTAACCTCAGCCACAAGCAAACAAACTCCCAAAATTGTGGGCCACAGCTTAAGATACGCTACCATAAGTAGAGACTTCGAATCTATATGGCAGTCTTGACTTGCTCTCTGGCAGTAGATGCCAACGGCTGCCTAAACACTGGATGGCTGGATGCTTACATCTCTGAGGCGCTGCATGCACCTGGTCAAAGTCAAAGTGCCCGTTGCAAGGGCATAATGAGCATTGTCAGTCAACATTTTCCACCGTCTTTCGCTGGGCTTATGGCCCAATGCTGACAAAACACCAACAGAGCCAGACAATGGAGAGTGAACAGAGAGAGAGAGGGAGAGACGCAGGGCTAAGGCTCCGGGCCTCCACATTGGGCCCGGCCAGGTTAAATCAAATCAAAATGTTGTCTCTCTGTCTGTGTGTCCCAGGTTCGACTTCCCAAAGATGGGGTTCGTATCTATCAGAGAAAAGAATATTATTTGTTGCGTTCCAGGAATGCAGTGGCCAAGAACCGAACGGTTTCCACCAGACTTACAGCAGCAACAGCAACAACAACGCTGTCTCCTCCACATTTTGTGGCATTGGTTGTTGTGCAACCTTTTTTGATTGACACTCTACTCCGCACTCGCATGAGCATTGGTGTGTGTGTGCAGATTGCAACCACTGCGGCTGCCGCTGCCGCTGCCCCTGTCCATCTTCCAAACCGAATTTTAAATTTGTTTTCCAGCAGCCTACACATAGAGCTACACTGAGAGAAAGTAAGCAAAGGACAGAGCGAATTTTCTACTAGTGCATTGGAGATTTCCATCTCAATGCGGCACACATTTCTTTCTCTCAGCGCAGGGGCGAGCGATATATGAGAAAGTAATTGTTTTGCTCGACTGGGAATTGATTTTTACTTTCTTTCATCAGGGGCCGACATTACCTGTCTCTCTGTCTGTCTGTCAGTCAGTCTTCGATCCTCATCAGCATCCTCGAATTCGGATTCGGATTCGGACGACTCCTCCGCACATGCACCATCCCATGGCATGCCATCCCATTGGTTTGCTTGCCCCTTTGTTATCGCTTGTTTAACCTTTCAATTTTCCTGCTACAAGTTGCTGCAACTCCTGAGCCCTCCGCCTTTCTCACACCACCCTCTTGGCTACCAGTCTTGGCCTTCTACTTCTGCCATTCAATCAGTGTGTGAATTGGCCTACTGCTTGGGCGCGGAGAGAGGAGATGTCTTCATTCTTTTGCCATGTTGATCATTGCCGGGATAATCCTTCCCTTTCCTTTTTTGTTCTTTTTCTTTATTTTCATCTTTCATGTTTCATCTCCCTCTCTCTCTGTCTCTGCCTTGTTCTGATTTTAAGCTGCAGCTTCAACTTCTTCCTGAAATTGGGTGCCCAGGCGTCTCACAGTCTGGCCTTCAGTCTGGTCTCTTCTGTTCTCTTCTCTTCTCCCAGGCGGCAAATGCGGCCGACCCTTTTCTCTATGATGTCCAAACAATGCAATCGTTGAAAGCGACTTTGGCATATTGAGATGAATTGTTGTCGCTGATCCTCCACTCTCTCCCTCTCTGCCTCTACTCTGAGGAATGCTTAAAGGGAAATTCGTTCGCCTTCAGATCGAATTTCGTCTCCCTTAGCTGCTCCTCGCCCAATTAGCCTAAACAACGCCAGAGACAACGCCCTGCCTTGGGTAATTCGAGATCGAGATTGGATCTGGGGCGTGGCGGCGGGGGCTGTACAGAGGTCAAAGATCAGTCGGTTGATTGGCCTGACTTTCGGCGCATTAGCCATGCAATTAGCCAGCCCGCAGGAATATAAGCAGAGGGACAGGCCGTGTCCTATATAATGAGAAATTAAATCCAAAAGGAGTTCGTAGCCACCGAAAGGTGTCCATGGGGACACTCCTCAGGGAACAGCTTTCCATTTCTGTTCAGTTTCATTTGACTAACTCCTCAGGCTATCTGCAAAAACGAATAATAAACATTTTCCTGGCATTTGCGGTGCAACATTTTAAGCCATTTGGATGTGTGGCCTATTTTTGGGCTCATTCGCAGAAGCTACATCAATGTTGCAACCTGCTGACGTCAGGCGATTACACGTGGCAACCGACACGAACTTCTCAGCACGAGTTTTGTTGTCTCTGGCTCATTGGCACTGCAATTTGTTAATGAATCGGATTTATGTGTGGCAAACTTGCAGATTATTTACTCAGAGCGTGCACCACAAGGGGACTGCGGAAGAACTAAACCGATTAATTGCATGCAAAGAATAATTTCTAATTTGCGTTTAATTGAGAACTTGCAGTTCGAGTGGGAGCCGCTCTCTTGCTGATAATTATAATTGAAGTGCGACAATTATCGTGGAAAAGCGGCAGCACTTTCCATCTTCTGTGTTGCACTTGTACCCTTGCTCAGCCACACCCACATCGGGGCGGTAATCTTGCCACTTAGAGAGAAGTTATGTTGCAGCTACCGAAATGTACAGACCTGGGGCATGGGGCATGGGGCATGGGGCAGGGCTGTGTGCCGCACCTACTGACCAACGCATGCAACCCGTAACCCTGCTCCCTGCTCGCTGTCCCTGTCCCTGTGCCCCCATCGCATCCATTGGCTGATTGACCCAGCTTAGTCAAGGCGTTGTCATTGTTGTTTTCGGCCTTTCAGATGTTGCAGTCGTCTTGGGTTCTTCTGGTTGCCCCTTGCCTCTGTTGTCACCGCAGCACAGCGCAGCGCAGAAGTGAAAAGAAAACCAAAAACCAGAAGCGTAACGAAACAGATCGAACCCAAAACTACAAAAAATACTCCACAAACAAAACTCAAAAATCTCCGAAGACAACAACAAAAAAGAAACAAACCGAAGCTCCGGCACACGAGCCGAGACGTTCGCTCTCGTAATTAGAACGGGGGAGGGACGACGCGACCTGTGTGCCAGTGGACTTCGTTGCTGTTGTTGCTGTTGTTATTGTTGCTGTTGTTGTTTGCATCTTTCAGATATCATAACCGAAAGACGGGCAGAGCCCCCAGACACCAATTGTGGTCGCTGTTGTTGATTTTTGGGCGTGTTGCCCTGAACAAATTTGTTAAGAGCTCCAACTGAGCGGGCGGCTCCTTTTTAGTGCGCGAAAGGATCCCCCCCCCCTTGCTACCATGTCCAACCCTCCTGGCACCTTTGCCCGCAGATGGCCTGTCCGGAGTTTTGGGCTACCCTCGCTCTGGGGGCATGATCATTGTGACCAAAAGTGGAGCCTGCCCACAAGCATTTCTGATTTTATTTACTCGCTTTTGGAACTTTCGCCAGAGCTCTTGAAATCCAGCTAACTCCATAGTCGGCTGACTTTTCCCAGCACTTTTGCCCAAACGACTTTTTGCCGTAGCCTCTAGTAATGGGCATTCCACGCTGCGACTCTCTTCCCATTTCTGCGTGCTGCCAATTCGTTGGTATGCAAATTGTCTTTGTTGTTGCTGGAGCAGAGCGGGGCTTCAGCTGGAATGTGCATAAATTTAGCGAGTGTATTTGTCGAAGCAGCAGCGCCCATAAAATTATGAGCAACTGCACTGCGGCGGACACAAGACAGGTAGAGGCAGTGGCCAGTGGCCAGTGGCCATCACACATCCCCAGAGCCACAGAGCCACAGAGGCACAGAGCCACACATTCGCATTCAATAAAGGGAGTCCCAGAGACACGGCCACGGGACATGCATTCGCATTCGCATTCGCATTCGCATTCCCTCAAATTATATATGCGATCATTAAATGTCTTCGACAAAAATGAGCATAAAAATCGCACGCAGCACCCAAAGGAAAATAAATTAAAGCAAAAAAGCAAAGCAAGTAAAAAAACGAAAATAAAAGAAAATGAAATGAGAAGAGCAGCGCAGAGCAGCGCAGCGCAGAGCAGCGCAGCGTAGAGGATTGTACAAAGAGTACGAAGCATTGGATACCCTTTCAGGGCGCAGACTGATGCCATGGAGCAAGGACTTTGTTGAGTGATACATCAGGATATTTGTACCCATTTGCTGTACGTGTATTATAGCCCCATATAAATCCCGTCTATAATTAGCTCAACTTTTCTTCAATTATTTCTGTGATTATTTTATTACATTTTGGTTTCCATTTGGAGCCCGAGGGCCCTGCCTTCAGTTGGGTTTGCTAGGTGTGTCCGTCTTTGATCTGGCATTCGAATCGGAATTGGAGCTGGAGCTGGAGCTGGCACTGGGACCCACATCAAGGCAAAGCAACCGCCATTATCTAGCTGTCCTATGACTCATCCACTGGTCAACATTTTATTCTTGATTTCGATTCGGCTTCTGGCTGTGGCTGTGGCTCTGGCTCGGGACTGTGGACTGTGGACGCTGAACTCTGGATGCTGTTTCTCTCCTTTTTTGGGGCTGCACACCGACTCTCCGTGTACCTGTGTGGCTCTCGAGCTGATCGCCTTGTTCTGCATTCGGGCATTCAAAGGCAAATAAGTCACGTGAATAAGATTTCTCGCATAATAAATTATGGAAGCTGCTTGCCACTGCCACTGCCACTGCCTGCCTTTCTGTGTGCAGCTTAAGAATGCGCTTCTGTGCAGCACAGAACCAACAAAAAATTCAGAAAAACTGAAAACCAAATGGTTGGGGGCAGAAGCAAGAGTGGGGCAGCATTATTGTGACCCGTAAATGATACAAAAATTGTGTGTCATTAATAAGCGGCGCAGCATGGCATCCACAGAGAGAGAGAGAGCGAGAGAGAGCGACAGAGAGAGAGCGAGAGGGAGAGGGAGCGAGCTCCACTGCGAGATGTGGCGACTGTGCAGACAGCACGGTACCAGCGACCGGTTGCAGTTTCTCAGCGTCTACTTCTGTGCACAGGCACATGCCTCTCTGCGCCCCACACTCTAGCCGAGCCCAGGGTGGTCGCCCTTAACCTGGCCAGAACATTGGCCACCAGTCAGCAGTCGTCGTCGCACTTGGCTCGTGGTCGGGGTCGGGGTCGGGGTCGGCTGCTGCATCTGTTCTCCTTCTGTTTTGATTGATTTCCCCCCAAGCAGTGTCAGAGGTCCATGTTCAATGATTTGCTCAATGTTAGGCAGCGGAGAGACCGCTCAGGGTCACAGGCGGTGGGCCAGTCTTTGGCTTTGAGTTTCTGTTACTTGCCATGGGAAAAGTCTGGCACTCGCTGGGAAAGCCATTAATTAAATGAAATACTTATCGAAAAGCCATGCACCAGCAGAGACTTCCATTGGTGGGAAATTTCCATGCGAAGACTTAACAAATAAAGGAAATATTTGTGTAAAAGTTGGCACTGGCATTTCCATGGAATTTCAGGATTTTCTGCAACCAAAATCAGTCGTGCTTCAGCCTGTAAACCTTAAAGACCTTGAGGTCCTTCGCAGCACATTCGCCCGTGCTCAGTTCCCACAGATATTCCCTAAGATCTTTTCCAATTTCAGTCCGCTCCCCCATTTCAGCTTTTGCCCTGCACTTCGCTCCCATTCCGTCAGCAAGGACTCTCCAATATCCGGTCAACTTCCGCAGGTTCTCAGCGGCTTCATTATTACTATCAGCCTCATTGTCATCGTCCTGCCGGGAGTGTTCATCGAGTGTTGTGTTTTTCTTGCGCAAAGAGTCGAAACATTTCCCCAAGCTGCGACCGCACAGTAGCTGGAAAATGTCGAGAATAATGAAAGTCTGCTACCGGATTTGGACTGGGTCTCGAACTGGGACTCGGACTCGGACTCGGAATCGGGACTCTCTGTGCATCCCGGATTCCCAGAGGAACAAAGAGCAAGGCGGTCCAAGGCGAGAACTTCCTGTTTCCCTCTTGCAGCAGGTCGCTGCCGGGCACCGTTGCCCTTTGGGCCCATTGTCTGGCTGCCTGCCTCGATAATTGGTTCGTAATGGCTAATTTATGAGGCCCGGAGAGAGGGAGGGACGTTGCCGTGTGGGACAGTTGTCGCAGAGAGATGGCCATTGTCCGGGCCGTGGTTATGGTGCACGCACCTGATTCGGGGCCGGCTCGAGACGATGTGAGTGACCTTTGACACCGCAGCAGCAGCAGCAGAGTGGGGAGCGGGGAGCGGGGCAGAGCATCGTTTGAGGACCGATTGAAGACCAGTTGCAGCCGCGCAATTGTCCACAGTTGACAGCGGGCCATAAATTACAGTCCATAATGAATTGATCGCCCCCTTCGATCCCCGCTTCGATCCACTGCACCTCCTCCCCTTCCATCTGCATCGCCCAACTGCGGTTCCACCTTTTGGGAAAAGTGGAAAATTGGAAAAGTGAATTAGTGATCAGCTCTCGCGGGGACAGCGGAGAGTCGTACAGAAAAGATGTTCAAATGTGCTAATGATCGACCCGGCCAACACCCTGCTGAGGCAGTCATTTGGCGAGCAAAATCAATTGGGAAATCCGCTTTGATGAGAGCAGCTTGGCGGATAGCACAGGAATCCGCTGCGAAGTGCGATTTGCATGCGTGAGTTTTATCGACTATATTCTGATCCATATTTGGATGTATCCTTATCCATCCTCACCTCCGACTGGGCAGCCTCCGCTCATTGTGGGGTACCATTTCCCAAACGATTTCCTCACACATTTTTCTCTTCTTGCATACAAAAAATAAAGAAAAGAAAAAACAAATGAAAGGCAGCAGCCGTTGGGCACCCCTGCCATGCCCCCCCCCCCTTACCCCCTGGCCACTCCATTCCATTGATCATCGTTCCCCCCAAATGATCCAAAGGAATTCTTCCAATTTTTAATTCATTAATGCAAACGACGCAAGCGGCTAGAAAAAGAGAAAGGGCAAGAGAGAGAGAGAAGAAATACCCCGCGACCACGACCACAGTTGACCACTCAGCCTCCGCTCTCCCTCCCTGCCGCTCGATGGACATGCAATGTCGGTAGCCGGTAGGGAGTTTTCGATGTGTGTTTAATATCCGTTTTATTGCCATTGAATTAGTGGCCTTTGTCAGCATTTAGGGATCTCAATTCATACATACACGAGCACATATGGAGACAGAGACGGAGACGGACACGCCAGAGACATAAAGAGAAATAAGAAAGAGAGCGAGAGCGAGAGCGAGAGCGAGAGCGAGAGAGAAGCAACAGCAACGGCAACGGCAATAAGCGTGACTCCATAACGAGCACGGCTTCCTGGCTCCCCTCTCCCTCACTCCGTCACTCACTCTCCTCCTGCTGCTGCTGCTGCTGCCTTCCTGCTACGACCTCTGGCAGATGCAAAAGGTCAAACACACACACACACAAACACACACATGAGGCGGCGGACAGCAAACTAATCCCAAATGATGGCCGCTCTGCCCAGACTGACTGTCGTCGTCGTCGTCGTCGTCGTCCTCCTCGGCAATTATAGTTTTGCCCATAAAAAAAGTAGCAGCAGCGAACGTGGAATGGGGAGAGCGAAGAGGGGACCCCAGGGGCAGCAAAGTCAAGGTGGAACAAGTAGGCACCGCAGCGCACCCTCAGAGCGACAGTCACGACTGTGGCATTGCCCAGTAGTCAACAATTTGGACACTCCCCGCACAACACATTCAAACCTAAATAATAATAATAAATGCAATTACGCGAAATATTAATTTGTATTCCAGTCGAATGTTAAGTATATTTATTCGCTTTCAACACTTTTACACGCTATACCCTGCAGCTGGTTGCGCACGTGTCGCATATGCCCCCGCCGCGTCCAGGGTAGCAAATCGTAGAGCAGCACTGCAGCAAGGGGACGACGGACAACGGGGAGGAAAGCAAGACTCGATTCGTCGCGGGCGGCGCGCGACGTGCAAAAAACAAAACAAAATCGAGAACGAATCAAAAGTATACATATTTGTGTGAGGACCCAGGGACGGGAGGGACAGGGAGAGGGACAGAGACAGGGAGAGGACTGACTGACTCCTCGGCACGGCACCCAGGAGGACACACACATGCGTGCCCAAAGTGATTTCCTAATGCAATTTTTTGTCGTCCCAAGCGGAAGTTATAAAAAATGAGAGTTGAAATTCGGTGATGGAGGAGGAAGCGCAATGGAGGGGGCTGGGGAGCACTCGCAGAGAGCTCTCGCAGATGGCAATGATGTGTCTTAGTCCCATAAATACCAATTGCATTCAATGGCTGACGATCTGAGCCAACGAAGTGCTGTCTTCTGTCTTCTAGAAATCTTTCTAAAATAACCAAAAAAGAAAAACCTTGCTGCGGCACTCTCGTGGGTTTTCTTGCTCCAGTTGAGCACTCCTCGCAAATCCTTTCATTTCAGTGCAGGAATATGTCCAAACACTCATCGATCAACCAATCGTGCCTCGATCAGCTCTCCTCTCGACAAATGAGTGCAGCCCGCTCCTCTTTAGAGCTCCGCTGCCACATCTGCATGCATAAGTACAAAGAGCGCTCTAAAGATCAACTACCGCAATCGATCTGGCAAATTAGATTCCCTCACTTTCGCGCAGACAAATGAAACAATCATCGACAGAGCCGAGTGCCGAAAGAGATGCGATAGATGGGTCTCCGTCTCAGACGAGGGACTCGACGTTTCCAGATCATCGCTTTCAATTTGTATCAAATATCTTCAAAGGACTTGCACCTCGACTTTGACGGAGTCTCGTCTCAGTCTCTTTTTGTTTTCCTTCTTCTATTTACATTCGGCGATGCATACAAAGAGCACACAAGGCAAAGGACGAGACGAAGGATGAGCGCGGCACTCACTCATACACCCATCGTACAATATTTATTTGACGATTGCCCTGCCCTGCCCTGCCCTGCCCCTCTCATAACCGAACTTCTTTTCGTTCGTTGCTTCGCTTCTTTATTTGTATTTTTCCTTTGTATTTTTTGCGAGGAGATTTGCGAGGTTCTTCGGTAAATTGCATTCTGAACGCCAGAGCTGCGTTAAGTCAGAAGTCGATCAAGTGTGGGCATCGCCCCATGCGTACACACACATTTATGTTTCGCACACACTACAGTGCGTTTCGCGACTGCAATTGTGTGGAGTTGAATAGCTACAGCAGGAGGGGGCTAAAGGGTCATCGGAAAGTGATCGATAATCGCAGCTGAGTTCCTTTACTTCTCAACGGAATTGTCTGCAAAGTTGAATACAACTTCGCTAATTTATCGAGCAATTAGCATTGGGGTGCACCTCGGGCCATCAATTTCAGCTAATTAATTAATTCTACTTTTATTTTAATCTACGCAAACGCAGCAGTAACTCAGCATTCGATTGGCTATAAACTGGAGCTGGTTATCGTGCTCAGCAAGCTATCGAAATGAATACTGAACATCGCCCATTGCTGCATCGAATGCGTAAGGGTCTGCCCTGGCAGAGTCTTCCGTCCTCCGTCTTCCATTGATTAACAGTCATCTGGCATCTGCCAAGGCACACAAACAGTGCCACAAGAAATGTTGTGGCAACACGACTCGTCCCGTCCGTCCGTCCGTCTGTCCGTCCGTCCGTCCGTCCTTGAAAGTTTGTTTGTTTCTTGTGATTACAGGGCCACTTACCACATAAGCGCTCTACAGCCATGAAGCGCACTGTACTTGCGCTCCGTTTTTGTGCAGCAAGTGGAATCTTGTGCAAGCTCCTGCCACCCCCCAACCCCCAACCCCCCAGCCAGCCACCCCCCAGTCGCACAGTCACCTGCCACTGAGGAGGGACTTATAGCTGCTGAGCGGACTGGTGGGGGGTGGGGGGGTTTCGGAAAATGAGAAATAAAAATTTCGTTTTGCAGCTTCTGTTTGGCTGATTTTCTTTTCATTTTTCCGGTATTGTTTCTACCGACAAAACATTCAAGTGGAAATCCTTTATTGAGCGGAAAACTCATGCGAGTATTTTCTATTTTCTATTTCCATTTCCATTCCCATTCCCCTGGCTCCTCGCTGCATCTTCTCTTTTAGAATTCAAAATTATATTTTTGTTTGTTGCATTTTGCATGCAAAATTTGTTTTCAGTTGTGGCCCAGGCCCGGCCTGGCCCATTGTTCCCGCCACTCATTGTCCATTGTCACACAGAGAACCTTTACAGACCAGAGCAGACCAGAGGACCAGCACCAGGACCAGGACTGGTGGCAAGGGAAAGAGACGGAGCAGCGACACGGACAAAGATAGAGATAGAGACAGCAGGATTCACTCACTGGCTTGGGCTTGGGCTTGGGCTTCTGTTTCTGTTTCTGTTTCTCGCTTTTGTTTCGCTTTCCTTTCAATTGCATTTCGCCAAAGCAAATTTGCATGCACACAGACACAAACCCCCCCTCCAACTGTGCCCCCCCGGTGCGCACATGTTGCGGTTCACATTCGCCCATTGTCCGTCCAATCATCATCGCCATCGCCCATCAGCAGTGCAATCATCTTCATTATCGGGCAGCAGCCACAGAACTCTCCCTCTCTCCCTCTCTCTCTGCTTTCCCTTGCACTGTGGGGATTATCAGTGTCCCTAATTTGTCAGTCGACATTTTTGGATGCTTCATTAAGAAGTTATGTAAATAGAGCCCACAAATAATACAAAAATATGGCTGGGAAGCAGGACCTTTAAAAGAGTTTCTATGGGGATACATTTTTGGGGTCTTGTGCATTTCCTGCACAATTCTGGCATGCAAATTTCTCATTGAATGTTGACAATTGAGTTCTGATTTAGTTTTAATTGTGTTACTTACGGGGCTTCTTAGTAGAAAGCTGTGGACATGAGCTCAATGTTTATTTATAATTGAAGAATTACACTCAGAATGGGATTGAATCTATTCGAATTTCGGTTTTTGTGTATCTAAAACTGAGCACTCGATGCATTGGTTTGCATTTTGGAATCTACAACATGGATTAACGTTTACGGAATTTCTTTTGCCAATAAAAAGTGTTACATTTAAGCCCTTAAAAATATTTCTCAGCGGAACTCGGACATGCCTTTGAAGAGCCACAATCTCTGCATGGCCTACAAATATTTGTACAGCATAAGTAACTTTTAAGAGTTTCAGCAGGAACACTTATTTATTGATGAAACTTGAAATTGCGAATAAAAAATTAAACCGCATTTCATTTTTCCTTCAACAACGTCAGGAAAAAACCCCCTAATACCCACTGAAAAGGCACAACAATACAATGTGCAGTACATCCAGAGCCCACTGTATGCATGTACATTAATTATGCATATAAATATGTATATGTACAAGTGCGTACATTTTACATTTATGCGCTATAATTATATTGTAGCCATAGAAACAATACGGCAGTACGGCAGCAGACATTTATTTGTTGTATTATTTGCTGCTAAAAGTGGAAAATGAATATGAAAATGTGTTGCGAAAAAAAGCAGCGAAACGAAAGGAGAGGAGAGGAAAGGAGAGGAAAGGAAAGGACACACACATCAATCAGGCTGATTAATTACAAGTAATTAAAGTTTAATTAAGAGAAGCGCCCACAGCCCCACCCCCAGTGCTGCTTTCAAGGTTGCATGTGTGTGTGTGTGTGTGTGTGTTGGAAATAAATGCAAATATTTATTTGCCATTTAAATGGTAGAAAATCCCCACAAAAGTCACAAAATAGAAGCAACAGCAGCAGCAGCAGCAGCAGCAGGAAGAAGAGTTGCGGCAGGGCAGTGTGGCATCAAAATGGTGGCGAAAAGTAGTGCTGCTGCTGCTGCTGCTGCTGCTGCTGCTGCTGTTGCTGTTGCAACAATTCCTGTTTGTCTGTTTAATTAAAGCAATATGTGGCCTCCAGGAATGTTGGGTTAATTGACTCATCACTTATACGACAAACGGAGCACAAACAAACAGGACACCGACCGACGCCTCGGACGGACATGCTCCTGCAGCATAGCGGTACCCACCCCCACCCCATCCCTTATCAACCATAACAGCAGCAAAAGAGCGAAAGAGAAAGCGCTAACATCAGCGGTAGCCAAAATGGGGAAACACAGCGCCGGAACAGAGCAGCGCAGCCAGCGTCAGTTGCTTGTTGGGTTGCGGAGGGGTTGTGTGGGCGTGGTCAAAGCGCTTTGGAGCTGGAACATATCTCCGGCTTGGGGGCTTGCACCAATGGCAGCTGTGGATTCTATTCTGTTAAAAGTGGAACGCCCACACGAATAGTGGTTACAGTTTCGCTGCTCACCAAAAAAAAGTGCGACATCTAGCGGCTGCATGCCGAAGCCGTTTATGCAATACTTACAAAAAATACTGGGCTTTCGGTGTGAGCATAAATAGGTAGACAAAGTGTAGTTTGCCATGTAGTTAGCTTGTACAATTGTAGGGTTTTACATTGCATTTCTTTTTACATTAAATCGACCAGAGTGCTGCCAGATCAGTGAATGCCTTTCACCAGCGACATCTAACGGTGGTTGGTTCCAGCATCTAGGGACACATAATTTTTGGTTTTGCTCTTCAGCACTAGGTGACGCCTTGGCCAACTCTTTGGCATGTGACGGCAAGGTCTGGCAAGCACGTAAAAAAGGAGAAAGCCTTTCGAAGGTCCCACCTTTTTCGCACCTGTTGCAAAGATCCCAAATAGTGCATGCGAGAGCTTCTAGCAGAAGAGAATTTCCCTGACCGTTTAGACACAGGAGAGGATTTCCCTGACCGTTTAGACACAGCAGAGAATTTCCTTGAAGAATTTCCTTCACGGGGGATGAAACGCCGTGGCGATTACCTAGCGCCACTGGAATTTTTGTGACGTATTTACCTGTGGTCGACACCTTCATTTTTAGTACAAACTTATCACCATGAAGCTCTTTTGCTAGTTAAGGGAATTTTGAAAGCTCTTTTCCTTTGCGAAGGGAATTTGAACAACTAATGAGACAACTAATAAAACTAAATAGCAAAAAAGGAAAATATATTAATATTGGAATATGGAAAATATATATTTACATAGTATTGTATATAATTTATTTATTTAATTATTTCAATTAAGAATGAACTGCTTATTATGGAATAAGAAGAGTAATAAATATAAATTAAATATCAGTACCGGAGAGGAAGGAAAGATAAAATTTACAAATTTGCTAAAATAATGTTTCAATACATAATAATACTTAATAATTTATAATCATTGCATAACTGGATATGGCATATGGGTAATGGGAATGGGTAATCGGAGGGGGTTGGAAAGTACGGGTTCCCACTCCCTCTCCCTTTCAGAAAAATAATAGAATTTCTTATCTCTTTAGTTGCGCGCGCTATTTTTCAAAAATGTTTATGTTATCAGTTAACATACATGTGTCTCTACATGTTACATACATTTACATACTGAAGCAAAGCTCCCTTGCCTCCATAAGGGGTGATTTTAATAAAAAAGTCAAATACAAATTTGTAAAATGTAAGGTTTAAGGTACACAATCCAATCAAAATTAGTATTTAAAATACGTCAAATTGATTCTTCAAACGGATAAAACTATTGTTTCAGTGTAAAAAGCCTTTGCAAGCTGGTAATATTAAATAGAACATCAAAATCGAGGAATATGTTTTAAGATTGCGGTATATTACGGTATATTTTTAAAGTTAGAAGCTAGTTTTGGTATATTTTTGAGGGTCTGTCGGTGCATGTTATCGATACAGCCGTGGTCACACTGTGCTCTAGTGTAAATACATTCCATTTTTTAAACATTAATTTTTTTTCGTTGCGCCCGGTTGTGTCTTTGCCGTACGTGTGTGTGTGTAAGAGTCGAAGCAGCAGAAAACCAGAGTGCCGGGTACCGAGCGAGAGAGTCCGACTGGCTGTCGCCGCCCTCGCCGTGTTCAGTTTTGATGTTGGCATAGAAAAGTTTCCTATTTACTTGGCTTTTTAAAATTTTCCTTCCTTTTTTTTCCTGTGGCTATTTGTGCTCTTCCGTTCTCCCTCTGTGTGTGTCTATCAATACATATGAATGTGTGTGCGAATTGTTTAGAATGGGCGGTCGAAAAAGAGACATACAGAGATTCCAATCCAATCCAATCCAACAATTGGCTGCCAAATTGCAAAACCAAACAAAAGATGCTTTTTTTTCTTCTCAATTTTTCACCTTGTGCCGCGCCCAAAATAGTTGCATTTAAACAAATACAAATTTAAAAAACGAAAATAGTTATGCCGATTTAACGCGAAACACATGATGACAACAAGAAAGGAGAAGAGGCAGCATACATAGGACGCCAATGAAAGCAGCGAAAGGAAAAGCAACAGCAACAGCAAAAACAACTTTTGAAACAAAAACGAAATTAATTAAAGTTCGGCTGTACGAAAAAAAGAGCTCAACTCGAGAGAGTCGCGCTCAGAGGCAGCAGCAGCAGCAGTAGCAGCAGCTTGTTGAAAATTACTCTGCTGTTTTTCATCACTTTTTGTTACAATTTGTTGTTTTGTATGTATTGCATTATGTACCGTACCGTACCGTACCACGAAGCCAAAACTTCGTAATCGAGTTTTGAGTTCGTTTCGGCGCTTGGTTCTCGCTTCGTTCGCTCCTCTGGCTCTCTCTCGCTCTTTCTCTCTTGCCGCTGCTTACCTGGTCTGCTGCGGTGGTTGAGTCAAAGTTGGAGTTGAAGTCGGAGTTTTGAGCACAATATAGTTACAGTTACAGTTGTTGTTGTTGTTGCTGCACGACCCTAGAGAAAATCAACTTTTCTTAACGTTTTTCCAAAGGTAAGTTTTCCATAAATGCCAGATTGGCTTACGTACAATTTGAATGAATACAACAACAAAATCAAGCAAGTTGAGTGAGACTTGCGATTGAGCTCAAACACACACAAAACAGGTTTTGCTAGCTAGAAAGAGATGTTGTATGGTAGAAGCGGAGAGGCGGCGGAGAATACAAAAAGGCAGACAATGAGCGCGAATTAAAGTTGTGCATTGGTATTGGTGTGTGTGTGTGCGAGAGTGTGTGAGCTGTGTGAGCGTCCACTAAGGTGGGGCAGATGCTGACATCAATGTTGCTGCCATCATCATCATAGTCATGATCATCACCACGCAGACGGCAGAGATACATGCATGTATCTATCTCTCTCTCTCTCTCTCTCTCTCTCTTTCTGTCTGTCGCTCTCTATCTTTTGAGATACTTCTCCATGTATTAATTTTATATGAGAATAAATCGGCAAAATAAGTTAAACTAAAATTATCCAAAGCGATTTCTCTCTCGAATTCTTTTGTGCGTGCTTCTGTGGCAACGCCGCCCATGCGGTCATCGCTGGCAGACGTCATCATTGTTAATACTGCGCACCCGCTACGCCCCAGCAGAGACGTCAACGGCGACGTCGACGTCAGCATCGCAGTTGACAGCCAAATTCCTCCGCCCCAATCCGACCTAAAAAATTACCCTACCAGTTGCCAGTTGGATGGCTGGCTTAATGAATGCCCTTGCCGCTTGCCCCACTGGGAGGTGTGGTGTGGGAGAGTTGTGTGGTCAGAGGATGATACAGACAGAGAGAGAGAGAGAGTCAGAAAGAGAGGCGCAGCCAAATGGATCTTGAGAAATATTCTGCAGCTTCTGCAAAGCTTAGTCATAAAAGCCCTCTGCCAAGACAGAGAGAGAGAGAGAGCGAGAGTGAACACTCCACTCACACACACACACACACACTCAGAAGGTGAGACAGATAGAAGAGCTCAAGCTTGCATTAGACGCGCTCAAAATATTTGTAAAGTACGGTGAGGATCACATAAGCGATGATTATGCGCCCTCCTCTGAGCATTAGGATTGAAGCTGAAACTCTGCTGGGGGCTACAGCCACAGATTGGCATTCCAATTCGGATGGGCTTCACTCTGTGCCAGACCCGATGGCAGTTTTTATTTCAATGTTTGGGTTCTGCTTTCGTCCCATCACGATCGATGTTCATCTCCTGCCGCCGCTGCTATCTCTGTGGATGTTGCGGTTCGTGTCTTGGAAGTTCCACTGTTTGCCAAGCAACATCTCGTCTCGCTGATATGCAATCGCAGTGGGCCATACCTATCGCGAAGGTTGCCAAGTGCAATCTCATATTAGAGGACCCTGATGATGTCATAGTATTAAATATTTTACGCTAATTCAATTGGCTTGATTCTTTGACTGGCTGGTGCTTCGTGCCCCACCTCCCATCCCATCGAACCCACATTTCCATGGATCATTTTCAGCGAGGACAAGCTCAAGTAGAGCGCGATAAAAAAAAAGAACTTGGAATTCAAGTACGGGCGGGCTACCCTGAAATGAAGTTCAATCCAGTGTCCCTCCACCATACCCTCTCCCCGCGTATGTAACCTAATTTATAATATGGCAAACAATGGAGAACGAGGGCTGAATCACACTGGGGACACTCACGCCGCTCATGGTCATGGTTCGCCAGTTCCCCCCAATCCAACATCTCATTACTATTCAGAGTTCTCTCTCTCTCTCTCTGTCTGTCTGGCTCTTTTCGCTCTTTTCGGTCAAAATAAAGAGTAAAGAGTAAATGCAATTTTCTATCGATCGCTCATTAAAAGAGATTTGATAGAAATGTACAGGCAGAAGAGGCATTTGTGGATGTGTACTTTTGATTGATGGCACCGAACTTTACCGCGCGGAAAAAAACAATTCAATTGCTCGGCGAATTTATCAGTTCCGATCAGTTATGGAAAAAGTTCTGAGCATAAATTCATATCATATTTATTTCTTGTCCTTTTGAATTTCAATGCCCCCCGATCATAACGAAATGATATCATCGATATCTTTTGCGCCCCGTTCCTCCCCTCCTATCATTCGGGCCCCCCGCCTTTCTCTTATTTGATGAGATTTATGTTGATATTTTTGTGCAATTGCCTGGCATTTGTTATAATTCAAATGGGAACACCCAAAAAATATTCAAAAATAAAAAAAAAACGCAACTCAAAGATTAAAAATAAACAACAAATTTGTGTATTCCAATTGAGTAAATATATGTATGATATATAAATATATACAAATGTATGCTGTAGGTGTGCGTGCGTGGATATTTTTTTTTGTATATTGATATCTCGCGGACTGTATCTTTTCTCCGGAGCTTTTGCCATGTGGATTTGTTGCTGGTATGTACGCATGTTCTGGGGCACATTTTTAGATGCTGCCCTGTCCCCGCCCCCGTGTCTTTCATCTGATACCTCAGACCCCACACCCGCCAACACTTCAACACTCTCCAGCACTGGTTCTGTT
This sequence comes from Drosophila subobscura, assembly GCF_008121235.1. Lineage (NCBI taxonomy): Eukaryota > Metazoa > Arthropoda > Insecta > Diptera > Drosophilidae > Drosophila > Drosophila subobscura. Next base: position 14,270,111 of record NC_048530.1, on the reverse strand, counting down.
GACTTTGCCAAACAGCTGGCGATTGCGTCATTTCTCGCTGGCGTTCGCGTTCGCGTACGGCGTTCTCTTCTTGCTCTTCCGCTTTTCGCTCTGGCCCTCGCTCGCTCTTTTCTTGGTTCCACTTTTAATCCAATTCCCAAAGCGGAACAGCAATAACAATCCTTTGTGTGGTTCGGCTCTCCGCTCGCTACTCACCCACTCTACACTCTCCACTCTCCACTCTTGTCTGATGTCATTTGCCTTTTGGCTGATGTTGCATGTCCCACCGAAATCCTTTTTGAGCAGCAGAAAATCAATAAGTCCCCCTCCCGCCGCACAGCCACACATTTATGTGGTGCGCGTTGTTGGTTTGTCGGCGGCGGCGGCGGCAATACATAGCAGCAGCCCCAAGGCCCAAGGCCCCACCGACCAGCATGACAGCATTGAAAGCATGGAAGCATGGCAGCAGGCCGCCGGCCGACTCGCACTCGCTTCGTACAGTAAACAATCCTCGGGCCGGCCTGCAAATGATGAGGTCATCATCAAGCATCGTTTCCAGTTGGGTTTTCGGTGTTCGGTTTTTGGTTGGTTCTCTAATGGGTTGCCCGCTTGCCAGCTCGTTGGCTCAGTGGCGTCTCGTTTCGTGGAAATACTCTCCAAGAGGGAGGCCATTCTCATTTTGTCGTGCCGCCTGCAGTTATTTTGCACATAAGAAAGCAATTAATTCGTAGATTAGTACTGTAAATATTCTTTGAAACATGGAAAACTTTGTTCACTGAAGGATTTGGTTTGATTAATTGCGATGTCGATCAAAGAAAAAACACGAGGTACACAGAGCAGACTTTGAATGGTTCCCCGAATCGATTCTCAAAGATGCATACATATGTACATATGTACATACATTTATACATATTTACATTTCCACGTCCGCCAAAGTTTGTTTTGCGGTTTGTTTTGGGGGCCGCCACTTCCTTTGCGATCTGCTCTGGTTTGCTTTTTGGTTGCTCGAGCAGAAATCAAAGCAGAAAATATGGAAGCTAATTTGTAAATATTTAATTGTAGAATCTAAGCGGATAAGTTGCAGAGGAAAGATGTTCATTGATATTCCAATGGTGCTAAAATGCGCGCAGGACTTGCTGATTCGATAAGCAGAACGAAGCTTGTGTAATGGTCCAAGACTGAAAAAGTGATCAATTATGAACAATTTACTCGCTGTCTGTCGTACTTACATACGTACATATGTACATACGTACATTTATTGAGTAACTTTCTTTAGGAAATTACTTTGTAAGAAGATTGATTATCCAATACGCTAAAGTGACAATCTATTTGTTAATTAACAATTGATTAATTGTCAATCACTTCCAGTCTCTTTCTGACTGACCCAATTCCATAATACCCACATAATACCCACACAGCCAATCCACATTTTCCATTCATCGCAGTTACATACAGGCGTACATAGTAATATGTAAAACTTACATAAACACATATGTATGTACATATGTACGAATGAAATGATCATTAGTTCGAAGACATTAGATGTTAGGAACTGATGAAGGCTCTCCAGTTGCATATGGACTCGACGCTAAACAGCCTCCATTCCATGCCACACACATTCCCTATCTCTGTCTGGCCTGCCTGCAGTCCGTTTTGTGGAACGGTGGGGCAGGGCAGGGCTCGCTGGCGGAAGACTCCATGCCGGTTCGCGGTTTTAGCGGTTAGATTTTTGTTTTGTTTTGTTGCTTTTGCATTTTTGCCCTGTTTTTTTTGCTGGGGGTGGTGTCGTTGGAGGGGTGCTCCTAGATACCGTTTCTTCGTCAACGTCAGAGTCAGCGCCGACTGCGACGCCACTCTCGAGTGCATTGCACTTTTGAGTGTTTTTTGGTAGCACGCCGCGGGGGTAGGGCAGAACAGAACAGAACAGAAACCCCATGTGGCATGTGGCACACAGGTGCGCACAGACAGCGCAGACGGAAAGGATTGTGTGTGAGTGTGTGGCGGTGTCTCTGCAATTTGCATTCCGCTGCCGGCCCTCTGCACCCCCTGCCCGGCACTCTGTATACTCTGTGGGTTACTTAGGCTCTCTTGTCATATGGGTTAAATGTATGCAACTATGTTGCAAAGGCACAGCCCCGACATGTGGCTACAGTAGAGATTGCAGTGAAAGTCTTTACGAGTGCCCACTCACCTCTTCTGTTTTCCAAATGCACCTCATAACATATGAATTGTCGAACTTATGTACATTAAATAAGTTGATTTCCAACAAGAACCTCTTTCCATTCCTCAAAGCTCTCGGCTTCTCGTGCGTTTAATGGATAATGCAGAGAATAAACAGAATGGAGAATAAACAATGAAAGAGAGTCGCACTCAGACTTGTGTGTGGTGGGGATGGGGATGGGGATGGGGGGCATGGGCATATGCCAATACTTGCCAATTATTGTCTCAATGGGTGTGTCCGCTAACAATTACGAGTAGGTAATTCGTACATACACATGACACAGCCACAACAAACCGATACGTGTGTGTGTGTGTGCCAATCTCCCGCGCTCGTTTGTTGCTCTCCCACTGTCTGCTGCCCGCTGTCCTGCATGGGAGTGCGAGAAGAACTTACGACAGGCAGGGAAGAGAGGAAGTGATGGATGACATAATACATGCAATGATCGTACTTTACATCAATCAATTAACTGTTTAATCAGCATTCGATTATGATGTTGAATAAGAAATTCATTTGATTTCCATCGAACTATGTGAATGTTTCCACATTTATCCATTATGCATCCAGTATCCAATTAAATAATTGACAACTCTTGGCCAGTCGCTCGCTCAGCTGGGATTTAATTTGATTTATGCACATAAATCCCCTGTGGAATGGAATTGGAATTGGAATACCTTGTGGAAGGAAAAGGAATATTGCACAATATTCCCTCTCTCACTCGCTTTCTGCGGCACTTCTTCACTCTTCTTTGGCTACTAGTCCCGTTAGTCGTTGGTCTTGGTCGCCAGCTGTGTGGCAGGCAGGCAGAGTGTCAGAGTTTTTGCCATTTGCGGCGCCATTCCATAAATTGCATTATATTGCAGGGAGCAGAGCAGAGCAACGTTGCCGCCGCAAAAAGAGGAGCATTGAACTTCTCGCATGTGGTCCGGAAACCCGACAGAAACTCCCAACCGCCAGCCCGCTCCTGCCCCCTCTCCTCGCGCTCTTTTTACCACTATTCTCTGTATCTTATTGCCTCTCTCTCCCTCGCTCGCTCGCAGCGAAAAGCTTTGCGTCCGCTTTGGTCACTTCCTTAGACTTTCTCTCTACCGCTCGCTCGCTTCCTCGCTTGCTGTTGGTGGAAGTGGGAAACGTTTGACTGAAATTGTTTCCGAAAAGTGTTTCTTTTTAGGTTGTCAGTGGGTTAAACATCTATGACAGAGTGAAGTAGCGCTAAAACGGATTGCAATCATTTTATCGGCTTAAAAAGATCCAGGCTGGAAAGCTTGAGCTCCCTCCTCCGAGAGCTTTCACTATAACGGGTGCTTCCCATTGTTCCTTTTACCACTGTTGCTCACTCGAATCAGAATTCAGTCAGTCAGTCAGTCAATCATTCAGCCAGCTAATCCATTGACTGTCCGCTGGCCAGCGAAAACAAAAGGAACAAAAGGTTCCCATTGAATGGGGTGGATTTTGAATCGAATCAGACTCCTGGATGTACAATGTACATACATTCATAGGTTTAAGCACGCGCACCCTCTGCCATGGCGATGCAGGAGGGATTGGGTTTGGGTTTGGGTGTGCTTAATGCGTGTGTGTGTCCCTCTTGCCCCCTCTGGCCACATCATGTGGCATACGATATGTATATTGGATCTGTGTCCCAGTCGCGTGTCAAATAACGGGTGCCGCTGCATCTGCTGTTTCTGCTGCTGCTGCCGAGGGTTGGCGCTGAGGCTGGCACAGGAACGGAGGGAGGGAGGAATTGAATATCATCATGATTCATGGACGTTAACTATTTATTTGCTACCTAAGCATCCTTCCATTTGTGGCACTTACGAGTATTTGCTTTGGCTTCCACCACCACCGCCGCGGGTAATGAAGCATTTTCCAGTAATAAAATCATATACAATGTATGTGCATATCTCTATGTATGTATATGTAGAGTTTACATACATACATAGTTACATATGTACGTGTGTGTGTAGTTTTAATTGCAACCAAAAGTCAACATTAATTGCAATTCTCAGCTCGAATGAGAAATGCTGGTCTTGGACGTCGTTCCGATTCGTTCCGTTCCCTGCTGCTGTGTTTCTTAATTTGGGAAATTTATTTGATTTTAATGCGCTGCGATGTGGGCTGATTAGGTGGGAGGGAGGGAGAGCTGCTGCATAGGGTAGATCGCCAGCTCACAACACAGGCAGGCAGACCGAAAGAGAGTGCGAGAGCGAGAGGGAGAAGTGTCTTTAAAACGGTAAATGAGTGTGCCATTGCCAGATGCAAGAGAACTTTAATTAAAGCTCAAAGCGATAAAGTGGTGGCGGCTGGGGAGGTGAGGGTGCTAATTAATATTCACTGATTAAAGGGCCACACACACACACCGAAAGAGAGAGAGAGAGGGAGAAGTGACTCAATCACTCAACACCCCACACCCCACATCCTCGTACCGTTTACCGTTCACCCACCGACACTTGGAGTACACTGGGAACGAGAATCAGAAAGAGAAGCAGCAGAAGTGGAAGGGGGATGCTGTTGGGTAAGGGCAGGGAAAAGGACCATCAAGAGAATCTCTAATGAGTCAACCGCAAAAAGGCGCCGCAAAAACAGCAGCAGCCGTCGAACGACATTCATGGAAGAAAAAGTATGTTGCCGTACAGGTTGGGGCAGGGGAGGGAGAGCAATGGAAACTAAGGACCACTGCATTGCAGTCAAACCAAAGGGCCAAGGGCACGGTCAAGGCCAAGAGCCAATCGAAATCCAAGTGTCGCATCAAACCGTAGCCAAAACGCAACAAAGTTTCGGTTGCCACTTGCTTGGAGTTCAAAGCATTTTGTTCCCTTTGCAGATGCACAGAATGAATCACAGCATCGATTGATTTGTAGCTGCAGCTAAAAATAAAGATTCATAATGCCATCGATAACTCCTTCTTATATGTACTGAGAGCACGATTATGCACCAAGGGGTTTAGTAATTCCGTAATTTCAAGTTCAAGCAGCAATCAAGCAAAAGCTAATCTCGTTTGGGTCGGAAGTGCCTCATTGAGAATTGTAAACCTCTTTACAGCTCGTTCATTTAGTCAACTACATACAAAATGTAGATGATTTATACATCTGTAGATAGAAAGTTCTTAAATATATTTAATTATAGTTAGTTGGCATTAAGGGCATCAAATGATCGATAAAATGGATACTCTGTCTTGCTATGATTATTGAATTTTCGTATACCATATGTTACATACATAAGTACATATGTATGTATGTAAATAAGTATATGTATTTATGTATCTCCATCTCCCATGTAAATATGTAAACTCGTTTTTTGTTCCACCCCTCTCTGAGCATAAAAACGTATCTACATTTTCGCTTTACCAAATTAATTAATTAGCATAAATTATGAATTAAAATGCGCTCAGTCGGCGATTCGCTGCGATAGGAGACGGAGTCGGAGACGGAGTCGGAGTCACGGGTGGAGGAATGAGCTCTGGGGAGCATTGCATTTCCACCACCGCGAGAGCATTACGGTGGTGTGGTGCCTGATGGTCCGCTGGTGCATGCTTGGTGGTGGTGCTGCTGGAAGTGTCAGCTGTGTCCTCCCATGCCCGGGTGCATTAATCAACTTGGGACAGGACTTTGCCAACCCCTCCAGCAGTTGTCCCTCGCATAGGATGCAACCTACCCCCTACCCTACCCTGCCCTACCCTACCCTACCCCCCTTGCAGCAGATGGACGCTGTCGTGGCTGCGACTGCAATTTATTAAGAATTTTGTTTGCATTCTTTGATCGGTTTCCTGTTAAGTTTCATTCTTGGTACAGTTCTTGTAGAAACGAAACAACTTTAATAATTGATGCTCTGATATTGTAGAAGTTGCTGTACTTCATCTCTGTCCTATTATCTAATTAAACTCTTAAAAATGTATACAAAGAAAATACAACAAAAAAAGAGATCGTCTGATTGAAATGTGAGGAGGAAACATATTTGTTTTGTGAGTCTTAGGCTGTTAATAACATCGAAAGAAATAAAATCTATTTGCTATTCGTTAAAAGTGAATCAATGAATTTAATTGCCTTTTTCACTGTCAACTGTGTGGATGTTACAATTAATTAACACGCTTGAATATAACTTAACAATTAAACAACAAAAAATAGCAATAATTAAACTTGAATTGGACTAATGATTGGTTGAAGTTGAAGTTGGTTTCTATGCAAACATAATCGTAATACCATGCGTTGGGGCCTTGGGATTGCAGTTCCATTAGTTGCACGCTCCTGCAGGCTGCCAAATAAAAGAGGAAAGTTCCAACTGTTTTGGTGAAGAATTAAACAGAATTGAAAGGAGGCTTTTCCTTACTTGCTTTCGACGGAAAGAGATCCTCAGAAGTGATTTCCCTCTGCAAATATTATATTTACGCTCAGCTTTGCTGCTCATATCTCCACCACGTAGCGACTGCTGCCCGATGGGCTGATGGAGTAGTAGCTGTTCTCTGCAAATAGATCAAAGAGGAGGGAATCAGATCGGTGCCGTTGCGGTTGCTGCCCCTCACCTTCGTCGCTGTCGAAGCTGTAGAAGTTCTCGTCGTCGCGGGTCATGGATCGTCGGCTGCGTCGTGCCTGTTGGCGCTGCTGCTGCTGCTGTTGCAGCATCTGTTGATGCGGCGTCGACAGCTGGCTGGAGGAGGGTGGAGCAAGCGGTGCACCAGTGGGCGTCGAGCTGCGCCGCTGGCTGGCATACGGATACGACAGTGGCGATCCGTATTCGGAACGGCTGCAGTTGGAGTTCTGACGATCGAGCGATTGGTCCAGCGACAGGGACAAGGACTCTGCCTTCCTCCTCCCATTGTTGCTGTTGTTGTTGTTGTTTATGCTGGGCTGTGTGGTAACGATCTCTGGTATGACGACAACTGGTCGATTGGTGGGAGTAATGGGAGATGCTGCCTCGTCCTCCTCGGCATCATCATCATCCTGCTCCTCCTCCTCCTCCTCCTGCTCCTCCTCCTCGCCGCTGAAGCTGGACGATGTGGCATGCAGCTCGTACTCCTCGCTGTGCAGACGCCGCGGACAGAGGCGTGGCCGTCGGCCGCCCTCGAAGCGAGAGATCAGCTTGTTCACCTTGCCAATGTCGCCGGGGTGCACCTGCTCGTTGTAGGTGAGCCGCAGGGAGCTGGTCTTGACCAGCGGCTTGGCTGGTCGCGACATGGAGGCGCTGCTTCTCTGCGGCAGCACAGCAGCCGCTGGTGGGGGAGTGGCAGCAGCCGCAGCCGCAGCAGGAGTCATGCTCAGGGGTGGGGGCTTGCTGGTGGGCAGCGGCGGAGGCACTGCATCGTAGATGGGCGCCGCCTGCGTTGGTGGCGAAGTCTTTCGCTGCAGCGGATGTCGCTGTGGCAGCGGCGGAGGCGGTGGCGAGGCTGAAGGCGGTCGCTCCAAAGCGCACTCATCCGAATCCTCCTTGGCAGAGTCTTCCTCCTCCTCATCCTCCTCCTCCTCCTCCTCCTCCTCTAGCTCCTGTGCCATCAGGCTCTCTCTGCTGTTGCCAATCTGTGGCGGCGGATCCGTTTGCATTCGTATCCTGGTCACCCTGGAGCTGCTGTCGTCCGCCTCCTCATCGCCGCTCGTGTCGCAGCTGCTCCCGGCACTGATCCTCAGGATGGGGGCATTGCGCAGCGCCTCATCAAAGTCGGCAAAGGCAGCGCCCGAGGCACCCTCGAAGATGTCGATGCTCTTTGGCTTGTAAAGCGAGCGGGGACCTGGCCACGATTCCGCCTCTTTCGGCTGCTGCTGCTGCTGCTGCTGCTGCTCCTTGAAGCTGGAGATAATCTCGGCGTTGGGCAGCCACTGGCCAGGGGTGGGCGGTGCCGGCGATGATGGCTTCGTGGAGACGGCAATGATCAGCGTGGATTCGCAGGAGTCGTCCGTGTGCTGCTGGTGGATGAGCACGCGGGGATAGTCCTCGTCGGGGATCTCCTCCAGCGACTCGCTGCTCCAGGCCGTGAAGGAGCGTCCGCCCCGTGGGCAGGATTCCTCGGCCAATGCTGCCGACGCCGTCGCCGCCTGTAGCTCAGCCAGCGTCGCCATTTGTCGAGCAGCGTGGGCGGACGAAGCTCCTGATAGGGGATGCTCCATCTGCGTCTCCTCCTCCTCCTCCGCATCATCCTCCTCCTCCTGCTGCCCAAATGCCTCCTCAGCGCGGACATCCTGTCCGCTGTCCTGGCTGCCACGCTCCTCCTCGTCGTCGTCCTCATCCTCGTCGCTATCGCTGTGATGATAGGTGGCGGCCAGCTCCTCATCATCGTCAATATAGACGGGCTCATGGCCGACAGTATTAGGCTTGGGCTGTGCCTCCGCGGAGCAGGAGGAGGTGGAGGTGGAGGCAGCGGCGCCCTGGCGCTGAAAAAACTTCAGCTGATGCATCTTCTCGTTAAGCTTCGTGAGGGTTCGCTCCAGATGGACACCAATGGCCATGCCGGTCGCCGCACCAGCAGCTGCTCCTGCCCCTGCCCCTGCCCCTGCCTGCTTGGGGCTCTCCTGCGAGTCCTGTGCTGCCGTCTTGAAGCTCTTCCGCCAGCGCTCCTGCAGCTGTTCCGTGGAGGCAAAGCGACTGAGACGCGCTCTCAGATTGCCAGTGGATTTGGCCACTGGTGGCTCCTTCTTCTCTTCCTGCTGCTGCTCCTGCAGCTGCCCCTGCCCCTGCCCCTGATCTTCATCCGAATCGTCGGCTGGCTTTTGTGGCTGCTTCTGCTTGAGCTTCGCTGGCCGCTTGATGGACTTGCGCAGCCTCTTGATATTTTGTCGGATAGCTGACTTCTGTGTGGGCGTCTCCTCGCCCCTCTGTGCCCTCTCCTCGTTGCCCCTGCTGCGCCGCTGGAGACTGGGCAGGCTGTTGGGGAAGCTGGGCAGCTTCTGGAGCAGCTGTTTGCAGCTGCTGCGGCGCGGCGGTGCCTCCTTCTCCTCCACACGCTTCTGCCTCTCCGCCTCCGTCTCCTCCTCCTCCTCGTCCATTTGCAGCGGCGGCTGTCGCACCTTGGCAAAGCGCGTGGCCGCAATGCCCGGCTTCTTCCTGCTCCTCGTGGGCAGCGGCGGCGGCGTCTCCTCCATGCCGCTCTCGTCCCCGCTCTGTTCGGCGACGCTGCGTGGCTTCGGGGGCTGCTTGTCGCTGTCGGGCGTGTTCTGTCGGGATCTGGCGAGCGTCTTGAATCGAATATCGTAGTTGTCGGCTATCTCCCGATCCCTGCGCGCCTGTGCCCGCTGCTCCGAGCGCAGCTCCGCCTCGTACTGCTCCACGTAGCGATCCACCTCGATGTTGTCCCGCCGCAGGGTCGTCTGCTTGGCAAACAGATGCTTCAGCCGCAGCTCGCTGAGGCTCTTGTAGCCCCGCTGCAGGCGCTGTGTCAGCGTCGGCCCTCCCGCTGCTGGGGCTGCGGCTGGTGCTGGGGGTGAGGGAATCTTAACGGGACTAATGGGTCGCGAGTGCCGCTCCCCATGGCCGCTCTCCGGCGCATAGTAGTCATCGTCCAGACTGCCTGCACTTCGGTACGTGCTCGGCTGTCCCCTGGCCATGCCCATGCCCATGCCCGTGCCCGTGCCCATCTCCTGCTCCTCCTCGTACATCAACGAACTGATGGTGGAGATCCGCTGGGGCGTGCGATTGATGAACTGCTGCGACTGTTGTGGCAATGTCAGCGAGCATCTACCGCCTACGTCGTCTCCCTTGGCTGTGGCTGCTGCCCCTGCCGCATCCTTGCTGTTGTTGTTTCGCCTGGAACTGCGGAATATCTTGCGTCCCCGCAGCTTGGGCAGCGATTTCGGCAGCTTCAGGGGCGGCAGCGATGGCAACGATGGCAGCTTGGCTGTGCCGGAGAACAAATAATAATAATAAAATACATTTTCGTTCACTTTTTGTTGGAAAACAATGAGTGACGGAATTAATCGGAGCCTGTGAGTGCACCAAGGAAAGGATGCTGCTCCACTCCATTCCAAACCCAGAAGGGGCAGAATAACTACTCTAAAATCTAGTTGGACAAAGGATAAGTCCCACCGCACTCACCTCTCAGACCATTCACGTCGAGACGCTGGCAAAGATTACGAAAGTCCATGGAGCCAAGTCCGCTGACGCGTTCCGTGTTCGAGTTGGCGCTGCGTTGATTTTGCTGATTCCGTTCGGACTCCAAGCTCCTTTCCAGCTGCGATTCCGATTGCACTTGCTGCAGTTGCAGATGCTGGCGCTGGTGCTGATGATGATAGTGATGGAACTGTTGGTGGCTCATGGCACCATCGACTGCAACTCTGAGTCCAACGATAACTCCGAAGTCACCAAAAAAAACAATAACAAAAATGAAACCGAAGGCGAAACCGAAAACGAAACGGAAACCGAAATCAAGAACGACGGCGACGACGACGACAACTGGGAACGTCCGTTGCAGTTCAGCATTTTAGCCAGTTTGAAGCTCCGGCGGTCAGCATTGGCTTTGGCCCCACACACGCCACATGCGCCACACGCGCCACAACACACCGACCGGGTTGCAGTTCCATTTCCATGGGAAATCGCTAATTGAATTAACGCCACAGACACAGACGGAGACGGAGAGAACACAGAACCCGAGCCAAAACCAAAGCTAAAACCCTTCTCCAGGTCGGTTTCGTATTCCCGCTAACTGGCCTGGCCTCTGGCACCATTTCCATTTTCTATTTTCCATTTTCTCGTTGTTTTGTTTTTCGTTGACGGCCAACATTACGGCCTATGGGTAACCAGGTCTATGACGATGCCGCCCCACCCGCCTCTGGCAATCATTCTGCATCGACTATTTGCAGGTGCATTTGATTCTATCAGGGGTTATCTCTGTGGTGCATATTCGTGTTTTCCATTTCTCGCAGTTCTCTCGGTCAATTCCTTCGTCGTTGTTGGCAAATATCGTTGAAAAGTAATAAGTAAACGATCAATAATTCGATTTTGGCCAGTGCCGCTTTTCGATATCGAATTCGAGGACAAAGCTAGCGCTTCTCTCTCTCTCTCTCTCGCTCACGCTCTCTTCTTATGCCACTCCATTCCATGCACAAAAGACACACGCAAAAGACACACGAAAACAGACATAACCGCACATCTGTTGAGCATTAAGTGAACACTTTCCTCGTTAGAATCATATTGGATAATTGCATTACTCATTACAAATTACTCATCTCCCTCTCTCTCTCTGTTCTCTCTTTTCAGACACGCAGACGTGCTAAACTTTTATTACCTGCACCGCACCCGCACCCAACTTACTCTCTCGCTCGTACGCGTCGTCTCGTTTCGTTTCGTTTCGTTTCGCATTGAAAAAGTGTAAACTTCTAGACAACATTACCAACATTATAATAATTTTATTTGCAGTGCAACAAAGAGAAAAAGAGAAAAAGCTCGACTTGGATGCTATTTTCATTAGTGTGAAAATTGTGCAAGATCCAAGAGCAGACGGTGAAGGAGAGGGGTAACATTCCAGACACCCGCAATTTCAGCCACAAATACAACTAAAGGCACACGCACGCGAAGACACATAGCGAGAAAGAGAGTGAGAGAGAGAGCAGCTCGAAAATGCGGCGGCAGTCAACGATGCTGGCCGCGATATTGCTAGCTGCCATTTTGGGCAGTGCAACGGCAAGAAGTAAGTACACTTAGAAAAACCTCATCTAGGAATGACTCTTCTTGCCTCTTGAACATGAATATTGACAGTTGAAAGTATAATTATATCCCGTCTGCGAATTGCCACGAGATTTTACACTGTTCCATTTGTTCCTGCTGCCTTTTTCCGACACCTATTTTAAATGTAAGAAAAGTAGATCGAAAGTAGGCCTCAGCCATAATCAGACAAAAGTTTTCCTCCAAGCGGACAACAACGCGAACATTTCCACGAACATATCTCCCGGCAGCAGAACACAAAAATATATTCGGAATTCCCTGAGCTTTTCCCCCTGAGGAAAATAATCCAAACGAAACTGATGGCCTGTCGATCACTTCAGATTTACCTAATGGACAGTGAAAAATTGCCCCTAAATACGGGGAGAGTAGATCAAATCGGGAGTCCGAATTGCATCCCCAGTCCCTGTCTGTCTGTCTGTCTGTCTGTCGCCCGAAGTTGTGGCTAGCATTCAAAATTAAGGGGGAAATTCAATAGTTCTCAAGGTCTAAAAATAATATCGAACCTAATTTAAAATTGATGTGACCAATTAGTGGCAAGATCCCAGTGCTCATCAATCTCTCCTACTCGCGCTCTCCCCCACAGCCAACTCCCCGCCACGGATCATCAAGCAGCCGGCACCCGGCGAGCTCCTCTTCAAGGTGGCGCAGCAAAATAAGGAGAGCGACAATCCATTTATTATCGAGTGCGAGGCCGATGGACAGCCCGAACCAGAGTAAGTAAAGAATATATAAAAAGATTCTCAAGTCTATTTCCATGGAGACAGTTCATATATTTTCGGTACACATTTATTGGTACATTTATGGCCTACATCCGCCGATTCACGTAAATCAAACTTAAGCAGTCTCCGTCTCCTGACCGAAATATTCCCCCTTTCGAGAACTGAATAAAAAACTATTTTGTTTGTTTATTTTTTGGCCTTGTTTCTTACGAAATATTTTCGTCGTCACAAACTATTTCGAATTTGTTATAGAGCCGAGGGAGCAACATTTCCTACAGTCTGCCCCATATAGGATATTGTTCTCTTTTGAAAGAACATAAATCTGTAAAGTAAGCCATACAATTCTGTACAGGGTATAGTCAGGTCCAAAATGCAACGAATATCAAATTTGTCTGCCGTTTTCTTGAGCTATTTTTGTGACAAAACTAACCAAAGATGTAGGCATACATATTTACATATATTTGTATATCTTTTTGTTAAACTTTTTGTGCTGGAAAGGAAAGGAAGCTATGTATGCTGAAGCCTAATCTTACCTCATGAGTAATGTCTGAGCCATGTTTATGCGATCAATTTGAACCTGTTTCCTAAACACAAATAAAACACGTTTCGCGTTACGATTAGTTTCGTTTCGAGTCGTTTCTTTCGGGCTGCTTGACTCTGAGTTTTGGCCATGTACTTGGGCCCATTCATTGCATTGAGTCATCTCCATCTCCAACCACATCACCGTTTGAAATGCGGAATTCAAAGTTATTCGTACATCCATGCATACCATATGCATGTACATTTGTACATTTGTGTGCCTAGAAACATTCTGGACATTGCGTGATGACCTCATTGTCGAAATAAAAGAAAATAAAAGAATGACTGAATGTGCGTTTGTGGAGAATGAGGGAGGCAGAAGGAAGAGCGGCGTGACGAGCCATGAAAATATTTATAAAGCGTCTGTGAAATGTTTACGATGGAACATGTGAAAATATGGAATGGTGTTTCCTCGGAGCTGCGTTTACATACACAAGAATATGTATGACACTCGCTTTAAGGCGAAAGAAGCTTCCTTTTTGTTTCGTTTTCATGCGCTACAAATATCTGACCAATTTAAATGCTTAGCCACTTGAAGGTTCATTGAGGCATCGATGATTCAACACATCAAATGGAGTTGGCAAACAAAAGAGTAGTCTCTGGCAGTCACATATTTATTCGCTGTCAACGAAGTGTCATACGGGCAGACAGAGCCTGATCAGAGCAGAGCAGAGCAGAGCAGAGTAGTGTCGGAAGAAGTGCCTTAGGAGAGGAGGCAGAAGATGAAGAAGCAGCTCTGCTGCAGCACAGCAACAGATGGCCGAATGCCAGACCAGACAGAGACAGAGACGCTGCTACCGTCAGCAGCGACAGTGGCAGCGACAGCGACACAGGCACAGAAGTTGGCAATGTGTGAAATGTGGAAGAAAGCAGAGGGAGGAGCAGTAGCAGAACCAGAACATGATAAAAAGGAAAAATGAGAAAATGCTGTTGTTTATTTTTACACGTACATGTGTATCTCTGAAATGGGTTAATAGTGGGAAATGTGTGCGCTTTTCCCGCTTACTCTTCCGCTCTCATCGCTTCGATGGCAGCAAGTGGTTCATTTAGTTGGACAAGAGTACACATGTACGGGAACGGGTACACGGGAACGTGTACTCTGGGACGGACACACAGGTAGTGGTAGATAGAAGTATAGAGAGGAGCATGATTAGGGTGGGGGTAGGAGGGGGTAACCATTATGAAACCAGTTTGACCGGATGGTCAAGCACGCTGAGAATATTAACGAAACAAGACAAAAAATAGATCTACATATGTACACCTACAAAAAGCCAAGCCCCAAGTATTACGTAATACCATCTGGAGTTTTTGGTATTTTACCGAAAATTAATCACAACTCCTGATTTGAATCAAAACTATTTCAATTTCAAACTTCATAAAATATGTATTAACATATTATTTCATACATTTTTCGTTACAACTGGCATGGCACACACAACAAAACAAAACACAAAATTGTTTCCGCCAAAGAGAGCAGAAAAGCGCTGAGCAGAGGGTAGGGCAGGTAATTTGGTAACAGCGTCGCTTGCATTCGCGGTGCGCTCCGTTAAAGTCGCGCTTAGTTCTCTCACGCTCTCTGTCTCTCTCTGTTTCTGTCTCTCTATTCTTCGTTCAAAAGCTTTTTTTACGCTCATATGTTTATTTCTCTCCACCTATTTGTACGGTATACGCCTTCTGTGGTTCAGTGTGACATACTTTTATTGTTGTCACTGGCTGCTTTTCCCCACTTCTGCTCTGCTGCAGTTCTGCCACTGCCACTGCCTCTGCTGCAGCTGCTGCTTCTGCTGCAAATGCACAACGCAATGCGTGCACAGTTATTTTTAGCTGTCAACCCAAAGCGAAAACAACACAATCATGAGAATGATGATGATGTTTAGATTTTTTCACGTTTCTTTTTTAGCGCATCGACATTAATGATAATATTTCTCTCTCTCTATCTCTCTCTCTCTCTCTCTGCCGTGGTTGTATTTGTTCCGTAGCTTGCTTCAGTCTGGGTTAATTTTTGGATTTTCAGCAACGAGTGGGGTGGGTGTGGTTGCCTGAATCAAAACTCACACTCTTTTCTGTCTCTCTGCCGTCTTTCAATGGTTATGGAGGGGGCATCAGTCAACAGTGAGTGTATTGTTTTTCCACATTCAAATGTAGGTTCATTGTCTCAAAAGTATCTCACATCGAAGCTGTCAGAGATCAACGATTTGATGTTCAATTGAACTGGTTCAAAGCTCAGCCAGCGCAACATCTCTTTCCAATACATACATACATCTGTACATACATACATACATCTGTACATACATTCATATCTCTCTTTTCTTTCGCTGTTGCTGTGTCTTCTTTTCTGTCTGCCTCCTCGGGTGCCCTTGACTCTGTGCATGAGAGCACGTTTTTGTGTTTCTCTTTCTGTTTAAGCTCGGTCTTAGGCTTTGGCATTTGTCTGTCTGTTTCGTTTGCTGATGTACACATGCATGTAAATCTGTAAGAAATTGCTTGTTTGAAAACTAGTTTTCCCTTTACCCTGTCCTCCGTCTCTGTCTCTCTATGTTTGAGTGGGAGACTTACAACTTTTGAAACAATAACAAAAATATGGATTTTCTTTGGTTTGAACTTTGACAAGTTATGCAAGAGGTCGCCCGAAAGCAGGCAATGTCTATGTATCTGTCACCATAGCAGATACCGCAAACCTTAGGTTTTAGCCTAACAACTTACATTTCAAGGAATTCAGTAATCCAGAAAATGCATTAAATTGTATGGTTAAACTCATTTTGTAGACTTTTTTTGTCCAAAATGTATGCAATTTAACAAAATATAAACACATATTAGAATTCTGATGGGACTACATTGTAAAACAGCCACTTAAGTTGTTTAATTTATGTAACTTCAAAGTGGCAAGAAATCACTTCCGTGCTAACAGCGCTGTTAAACATCTGACAACATAACAGTGGCTGGCTCTGTTAAACATTGGCTCTTTAATGTTACATTAGAGAATAATGTTCTAGAAATTGTAGGTATAACATTTTATGGATATGCATAAAAGTGTTTTTAAATGGATTTACATACATACAATATTTATGTATACATTTAATGCACGCACTCCGCAAGCAACAGAGCGAATACATAAATATTTACTCCTACTGGGAGATTAGTAGAAGCCACGCAACGAGTGGCGCTGCGGACGGAGGGAGCCAACTTATTTTTCACACCACATTAGTTCGAGTCCTTTAAAAACAAAGCTGCTGCTGTCCTTGAATGCTATTTTCTCAACTCCCTTTCTCTCTCCCTCACTCGCTTTACGGTCGTTATATTTGAGCTTCATGTTTCTTTAATGATTCAGTCAGTGTCTCGCCTTCGTGGCGCCTCCTCCTTCTCCTCCAGCACTTGCAGAGTCCTCGTCTTGCCTGTGATTAACATTTGAACCCCCAAAAGAGCACTGACTGTACACACTGCACAGTGCAGACGTCTCCTGTGTCCGGAAGGAGAGCACTCTGCCTGCCCACACACTCTAACCCCCACAAACGAAACATGATTCATGCGTATCAATCATCAATCAAACTTTGGCCAAACTGCAGCTGAAATTGGAGAGTGTTTGTGTATGTGTGTGTGTGTGTGTTTGTGTTTGTGGGGGTCTGATGATGACGACGTTTTTGTCTCAGTTTTGCCATTTTGTCATTTGTTCGGCTTCCGTCTCTGTCCTCATCCCCGTCCATCTCTATCCCTTCCTCTCTCTTTGGACGGCTTACTTCGGCTATTGCGCATATGATTCGCCTCAGCTACGTAGATTGGTGAAGGGGGACGAAGGGTCATGGGGGGATATTGTCTGTCTGTGTTTCGATTGGCATATTTAATTCGGCTAAATTGGAGAAAATCGATGAAGTGCGACACAAAAAAAAAGAATAAAGCAAAATGAATAATGGGGCTTCCTGCATATTATCTTTCTGTTTGGGCTTACGTTCGAGGGTGGAAGCTAAAGGAAATATTATATTGTTGAGTCATTGCTTATTATAAGGGGGGATTCGGTATCATAAACGAGATAACTATGATATATGAACATAATTAAGTTATTAAATTAGAGATGGTGACAAGTCCTGTAGGTACAATGTGCTGGAATATTTATTTTAGGCATTTAAATGTGTGTTCCATGCATGTGTGGCAGCACCAAAACCCAATTCCTCTCACGAAAAACGCAATCATAAAATGTCAAAATCCGATAAGCACACAAAAGATCCCAAGTCAGCCAAGCAACATACTTACATACATAAATAAATACCAGATACTAAGTAATTACTGCTGAAAAAGAGTCAAATCCGTGCAACTGAAATGCTGGGAAGGGGAGGGAGGAGCTTTCTCTCTGAAGTCGTTTCTCACGTTCTGCGTGTACTGCATTCGTGATCGGGTGTTCCATTCCATTTCATGCCCTCGGTACTTCTCTCTTTCTGTGTTCTTTTGCCGCTTGATGTCATCGCTGGCGACGTCTAACGGTTGCTGTGTCTGTGTGTGTGTGTGTGTGTGTGTGTGCCGCACTGCGCTCTTTAACCCTTTTATGGGTTGCTGGGGCACATTACGCACATGACAATTAAACGAGGCAAGACGGGTTGGTTCTCTTGAAACTGTTCTTTGTACATACACATTTCGTGACTCTAATTACTACGCTGTGGCTGTGTCTGCTGAGAATTGAAATATTTCGGAAGCGCCCCTCCCCATTCCCAGCTACGAGTTTGGAATTTGTCTGTGCCATAACTATACATATGTACACATAGAATTTGTTGTAGCATTTCTGGGCATTTCCGGTAGAGCTACAGGGCACAGGTGTGCGCCCACAGGTGTCTGCCAGTGCACAAATCCCTCGCGCACAATGATAATGTTGCTGTTTTGCTCCCAGGCTGCTGCTGTCAGAAGCAGAAACTGAAACCTTCTCTCTTGAGCAATTGTTGCTCAATTTTTGTACATAAATATGCAAGTGATCTAGAATTGGTAACGAGACTGGAAGCTTATTCAGGTTGCCACTGCTAGGATGTCCCTGTGTGTGCCCGTTTGTTTACTCCTTTACAACTTGTGTATCCACTTCCTGTCCCAAATCTCTGCACTGGCGCGCTCTCTCTCTCTCTCTCTCTCTCTCTTCCTCGCTCCTTCCGCCAAGCAAGCAACACAAAACCCCATCATCATCATCGTCTTTTATAGCTCGTAAAACCAAAAACGACTTTTTAAACACAGACAATATTTGCATGTCGTTAGACATCTACAGCCCCAACGCCAGCCCCAGCCCATCCCATCGCATCCCTTGGGCTCCTGTGGCTCCTGTGGCTCCTGTGGCTCCCGTTGCAACATTGCATAAAAATACAAACAAATAAAAGGCCGAACCAGCCCACCCATCCAGCACTCGTTCATTCATTCATTCATTCATTCATTCGATTCATTCGTGGCACCAGGCCGCCTCCCCTTCATGCATGGGAATGCTGGCGAATGCCGGTGCAACCCTTTCATTCAGCAAACGGGACGCAAGCTCTGCGCTGCTCTCCCCCTCTCCCTCCCGCAGGGCGCCTACCCCTCACTGCCTCTCCTCTGGCAGGCGTCTGCTTGGCTCCCGGCCTTTTGTGTCAGATGTTAAGTACGAGTTTTTTTCTTGCTCCTGCTGCTCCTGCCACTCCATCCCCCCTGCACCTCTCCGTGCTCGCTTATTTGATTCACTCAGTCAGTGGAGTTATGCCTGGCTGGATGAGTCATCGCCCGCAATGCCTCTCCACTACAGGACTCTGCCTCAAACTCTCCACTTTCGGAGGATTGCGTTGCTTTGCGTTGCTTTGAGTCCCTGCCTCATGGCACGTGGCAACTCTCCTGCTCTCCTGCTCTCCTGTTTACTTAAGCTAAAAGCGTTTGTTGCTCCCGCCTAATCCTCCGTCGCCTGTTGGCGATTCTCAATGGTAACAGCATTTCCATGCATACATACATATGTACATTTATGTAAATAAATATGTAAATATGTACAACATATGTACGAGTACTTGCAGAACGTGTACATACCCAAGCCATGTAAATGGCTGAAAGAAAAACCTAGTGATTATTTCATCAGTTAGCTTTAGTTGCGCTAATGTCTGCCTTTTATGTATTTACATACGCATATGTACAATGTACATATTATTTCACTGCATTACTAAATGTATTATGTATTAAAGCAATGTGTGTAAACACTCTCTGGGTCCAACGCTCGAGACGTTTGAGTTGTGAACTTCTTTCAGTTTGCAATCATTAATTATGAACAGATTTGCGGACTACTTTAAGTACATCAATTAAATGTACATGCACATATTTATATTTATGCATTTATAGAATATGTATATTCCCCCCTCACTGTTCGCTAAGCGGTTTTAATGTGCGATAATTGCAATTGCAACTGACATTTGACATCTCGCTGTAATGCTGCTGACAGGCATGGGGCTGGGGCAGTGTGGAATATGGGGAAAGGGAACGGTAACGGTAAAGTGCTTGGGAACGGTCACCACTTGAACTTGGGCAACCCGCACACAGTCGGACCCAATCTCAACGAACAATTTGTTGCCGATCTTCGCTTACAGCAGTTAATTCCAACTTGATTGCCTGTGTGTGCTCCCCGATGCTGCGTGTCTGCTGTAATTTGACTCTACTTTCGACATTCAAATCAATGTGGCTGAGTGGCAGGCAGGCAGCGTGGCAAAACCAGAGACACAGACACACAAACAGACAGAGAAGGAGTGCCCAGAGGGCAATGCAAAGTCAATTGAGAGACACATCGTTTTTGTTGTGGCTTTGGCTGGCTTCAAGTGCACACCAAAAGGCTTCCCGATTCTACCATAAATGTGTTCGAATAGAAGAGCAGGAAAGTAGAAGTCGGCAGCTGGTGATTCCATGATCCAAGTAATCGTTCTCCCTGCATGTCCTTTCCCTTGACATGTTGTCGCACCTACAAGAGCCACGTCCATTGGCTTTCTCCATGGCAACTAATCCATCAACTGTTGCCATGCCGCCGCTGCCCCACCTGGGCTCACCCTCACCTGCTCTCCGTTGGGACTGGGCGGAGGCAGCTCCCTCGAACTATAAAAACTTTGTTTGCATGCTTTGTGGCCATTAATGAGGAGTGTTTGCTCCGTTTCTCCGTTTTCTGTTTGGGTTGCGTTATTCCATGTCCTATTTTCGCGTTTCGTTTGTTGGTTTTACCTTGGAGACGACGACGCCGCTTCCGGGACACCGATCCGTCCCTTCATCCTCTGTGCCGGTGCCGGTGCCGGTGTCGGTGTCGGTGTCATTGCACGTCTGAACCTTTGAACATGCACGAAAATGTCAACGCAGCAGGCTGACGACGCTGATGGACAAACACGCCCATTTTCTTATGCCCGATTGTACCCTCTGCGCCCACCTCCCCTTTGCCTTTCACTTGGAAACAGTTGCCGAAAAAAGCTTTTTGCTGTTCCTCGACTCCACTCCTTCTGCGCTCTGTGGTGGGTTGTGGCATTACCCAAAGGGCCAACCCTTGTGAGAGCCACTGCCCGCCGCGTCTCCTGCTCCTCTCTCAGCCCATAGCCGCCGGCAGTTTAGTCTCCCACTCCTCCACATGCAGACGCGCCGTGGCGGAGCCACTTCAAGTTTTGGCATTCGACTGTCGACAGACCAGCACCAGCAAAAGTGGTGCCTAAATCCTCTACATAGGAGATAGAATTGTACAGAGAGAAAGATAGAAGCGATCGAGGGCCAAGCCAAAGAAACTCGGAAACTTCAGGCTGCAGAGAACACAACAAAATGAAATGCTAGCTGCTGGCCAGAGCAAGTCTGCCTGCTCCTGCTCGCCGTTCCCCGATGCGGCTGCTCCTTTTTGTTGAACTTTTGTCTGCTCCTTGGCAACCCCACGAAACGCGGCGGCGTCTCTCTTGGCTAAATGCGGTTGTGGCTTAGCTTCTCTTTTATTTCACATACACATACATACAATGTGTGTGCTGGTGCGTGTGTGTGTGCTATAAATGTATGCGTGTATATATGTAAAACTGGGTTAGGGCAAACGACGCCGCGTGGGTGTGTCCACCGAGCCAACGAGCACCGAGCAACGGGCAACGGGCAATGTTCAGCGCTAAAAAGTATGCTATGGCATTTGGTTGCTTTGCAACCCCCAAAACAGAAATAATGTGGGAACCAACTCCAGTCTGAGCTGCCCCCAGTCCTGAGACCTCACAGACCCTACCTCTCCACTATGCAAAGTACTCCCTGTCCGCTCCGCTCCACTCCACTCCACTCCCTCCCCCGCTCTGTGTGTTGCCCGATGATTCATCAGCCTTGTGCTGCCCCTTTCTTGACGCACATGCAACACATACACGTACTCGTGTGTGTGTGTAATCACATTTTCCACAAGAAATTCTTTGCATACCCTGTAAAAAAAAGAGTCTAGGGAGATATTGGACTCGTGGAGATGTAAGTTAGAGTCCAAAGAGAAGAATGGAAGCGAAACAAAAGGGCGCAGAATCATGCAAAGTCCCCGCAATCTCGCCGAGTGTCGCCATCTGTCGGAGTGCGCGAGATAATTACTGATTGCAAATGCTTTTGGGCGCGGGTCGTTCCACAGTAATTTCAATTAGCATTTCCAGCAAGTCATCTTTCAATTGAGGAACGCTCCAGCGGGCCATGCCGACTGTTTCTCAGTTAGAATCTGTCTATGGATGATGAGTCAAACCCACGGATAGAGCGAAACACGAACGAACTGGAAGGAGTAACGGTTCCAAGCAAAAGGAAAGGAAATTGCAGGGCGGGAGGGGAGAGATAAGATTTGCCAAGGGAAGAGCAGACACCAGACGGTGTTAGGGTGCGGAGCAGCTGTTGTCCGGACCAACTGTTTCAGGTGACCGCTTGACTGCCTTCGATAAAGGTCTACCGAGGGAGGGCAAACGCCGACACCGACGCCTTCCTGCCTGACTGCACGACTGCTCGACTGTCTGTTAGCCTGCCATTTAGCTGGAAATTTATTGACTTGTCCAAGTTGTAGTGCAGCTGGGGTGGGCCAAGGGTTAAGCAGCGGTGGCGATGACTTAACGTTCCATTTGAAACCAGTTTGTACGGACCGGAGTCGCTGCACGTGGCCCGATAGGCAGGACACAAGAAGCTGACTTTTGGCCCACGAAAAGGGTGCGAAAGTTTCCACTGGCACTGAAAACAAAAGCCACAGCCACAGCCACTAGAGCTGAGCTGAGATTTAATATTGGAGAAATAATTTAGAGCATGAAACTCTCAAATCAGTTGCCAACTGCAAGACGGGCTGCCACCGCTGCTCTGTGTCCAGTGCAACAAACTCTGGTGGCAGCAGGCCAGCCATTTGCATTTCTCCAGCTGCCCCAGAGCTCCTGCTGTGCCGCTGCAGCACTCCAGCCGCTGCCACTTGCAGCAACACTTAAGAACAATTCAAATGATTGACCTGTTGCGTGACCTGCGGTCAAGAGTGAACCCGAACTCGAGCCCCAAAAGATCCAACGGGGCAGTACAACAGTAAAAATGTACAACAAAAAAGAGAGAGCAAAGCTTAACAAGCTGCAAGCAGTCCGTCGGTCCGCCGGCACTCATAATTGACTGCGGCTTTTGAGTGTTACATGTACAATTATGTGTGTACATAAATGTGTACATAAACACATCAGCAAATACATATTTACATGCAAAAGTCGGGCATAGGCTACAGCAGAGATAACTTCTGGCGCTGACTTCCTTTGGCCGCTTAATTGCAATTACTCGAGACAAGCTGGAAAAACAAGAGACTGAATCGGGGGGAGACTCCTCCCCCCCCGTGCCCCTGCCGACACTCACTTCCATTGACATTTTTGCGCAATTGGAAATGAAAATGAAGCAAGTTAAGTTGTCATAATTTGTGCATAAAATGTCTTCATTTTGCACAAGTTCTTCCCCCCGCGAGCAACGTTTATTAAGCGTAATTAAATGTAGCAAAATGGCAGTCCAGGAAGCGGCAAAAACTCATAGAGCTGCGGCGGCAGTGCGCCAATTGGTTGGCCCAAAAGGAACAATTAACGAACTGACGTGCAAATGTAGGTGAATCATGGCAGCACATTGCAGTCTGTAACAGAAACTCACTGCATGGAAAAGACTCTCTCTCTCTGCTTTCTATTTTGAAATGAAAACTCTGACAAGGCGCTGGCCAGTGTCTTCTGCAAACAGACATAGATACATAGATACATAGACATATGTACCAGCTATGTACTCATCATTTGAGTACATAAATTCACTTAAACTTGCTTCAATTCGTTGATGATTGGCGTGCCTGCCCAGCCAGCGACTCGATCTAGAATCTAGATGAAGGTGGAGCAGAGGTGGATGCCAAGTAGATGCAAATGTTCAGCCACAGTTCAGCCTTCATTGAACTGAGAAATATGCTCGGAGAGAGCGATTTTTGGGATGATATCACGATCACGAGGTGTCTCTCCAACAACCTCTCTCTCTGCCTCTCCCTCAGCTGTGGCTTCACTCATTGACCATGTGCTTTACGTTTAATTGCAGATACTCTTGGATAAAGAACGGCAAGAAGTTCGATTGGCAGGCATACGATGACCGAATGCTGCGGCAGCCGGGACGCGGCACCTTGGTGATCACCTCGCCGAAGGACGAGGATCGTGGCCACTATCAGTGCTTTGCGTCGAATGAGTTTGGAACGGCCACCTCGAACTCGGTGTACGTGCGAAAGGCGGAGCTGAATGCGTTCAAGGATGAGGCGGCCAAGACCGTGGTGGCGGTGGAGGGCGAGCCCTTCATGCTGAAGTGTGCGGCACCTGACGGCTTCCCCAGTCCGACGGTCAACTGGATGATGCAGCAGTCGGTCGACGGCAGCATCAAGTCGATCAACAACTCGCGCATGACCCTCGATCCGGAGGGCAACCTCTGGTTCTCGAACGTGACCCGCGACGATGCCAGCGACGACTTCTACTATGCCTGCTCGGCCACCTCGGTGTTCCGCAGCGAGTACAAGATCGGCAACAAGGTGCTGCTGGACGTGAAGCAGATGGGCGTCAGCGCGTCCCAGAACAAGCATCAGCCCATCAAGCAGTATGTGTCGCGGCGCCAGTCGCTGGCGCTGCGCGGCAAGCGCATGGAGCTGTTCTGCATCTACGGCGGCACGCCGCTGCCCCAGACCGTGTGGAGCAAGGACGGACACAGGATACAGTGGAGCGATCGCATAACGCAGGGCCACTACGGCAAGTCGCTGATCATACGGCAGACGAACTTTGACGACAACGGCACCTACACCTGCGACGTGTCCAACGGCGTGGGCAACGCCCAGTCCTTCTCGATCATTCTGGAGGTGAACGCCATACCGTACTTCACCGTGGAGCCCGACTTCAAGACAGCCGCCGAGGACGAGGAGGTGGTGTTCCAGTGCGAGGCCGCCGGCTTCCCCGAGCCCAAGATCAGCTGGATCCACAACGGCAAGCCCATCGAGCAGAGCACGCCCAATCCACGGCGCACCGTCACCGACAACACCATTCGCATCGTGAACCTGGTGAAGAGCGACACGGGCAATTATGGCTGCAACGCCACCAACTCCCTGGGCTACGTCTACAAGGATGTCTTCCTCAATGTGCAGGCCCTGCCCCCAGAGATCGAGGAGCCGCCGACCGCTCTCGCCACCGTTGACGGACGCAACGTGACCCTGCGCTGCCGCGTGACAGGTGCCCCCAAGCCGCAGGTCCGGTGGCTGCGCGCCACCAACTGGCTGACCGGAGGACGCTACATCGTGCAGGGCAACGGCGACCTGCAGATCCTGGACGTCACCTTCTCGGACGCCGGACAGTACACGTGCTATGCGGAGAACAAATTCGGCAACAAGTCGGCCGAGGGCTCGCTGGCGGTGATGGAGCACACGCGGATCACGCAGGAGCCGCAGAACTACGAGGTGGCCGCCGGACAGTCGGCAACGTT
Source organism: Drosophila subobscura (assembly GCF_008121235.1). Classification (NCBI taxonomy): domain Eukaryota; kingdom Metazoa; phylum Arthropoda; class Insecta; order Diptera; family Drosophilidae; genus Drosophila; species Drosophila subobscura. The sequence continues at coordinate 14,245,055 of NC_048530.1, read as the reverse complement.
CCGCTGCAATGAGGCGCACGATGGGAACCTGGAGATCGAGATCGACTGGTGGAAGGACGGGCAGCCCATCGACTTCGAGGCACAGCCGCGCTTCGTGAAGACCAACGACAACAGCCTGACAATTGCCAAGACCATGGAGCTGGACTCGGGCGAGTACACGTGTGTGGCACGCACCCGACTGGACGAGGCCGCGGCCAAGGCGAATCTGATCGTGCAGGATGTGCCGAATGCGCCCAAGCTGACGGGCATCACCTGCCAGGCGGACAAGGCGGAGATTATGTGGGAGCCGCAGGGCGACAACCGTTCGCCCATTCTCCACTACACGATCCAGTTCAACACCTCCTTCACGCCCGCCTCCTGGGACACGGCCTTCGAGAAGGTGCCCAACACGGACTTCTCCTTCGTCGTGCAGATGTCTCCCTGGGCCAACTACACGTTCCGCGTGATTGCCTTCAACAAGATCGGCGCCTCGCAGCCGTCCGCGCACAGCGACTCCTGCACCACGCAGCCGGATGTGCCGTTCAAGAACCCGGACAACGTGGTCGGCCAGGGCACGGAGCCAAACAACCTGGTCATCTCGTGGACACCCATGCCAGAGATCGAGCACAATGCGCCCAAGTTCCAGTATCGCGTCAGCTGGAAGCGCGACATTCCCGCCGCCGCCTGGGAGAACAAGGACATCAACGAGTGGCACCAGAACAACATCGTGATCACCGATCAGCCGACCTTTGTCAAGTACCACATCAAGGTGGTGGCCATCAACGAGCGTGGCGAGTCGAACACCGCCGCTGAGCAGGTGATTGGCTACTCGGGCGAGGATCGTCCGCTGGACGCGCCGACCAACTTTACGATGCGACAAATAACGACGGCGACGAGCGCCTATCTGGCCTGGACACCCGTCAGCGAGGAGTCTGTGCGCGGGCACTTCAAGGGCTACAAGATCCAGACCTGGACCGAGAACGAGGGCGAGGAGGGGCTGCGCGAGATACACGTCAAGGGCGACACGGACACGGCCCTGGTCACGCAGTTCAAGCCGGACTCGAAGAACTTTGCTCGCATTTTGGCCTACAACGGACGCTTCAATGGTCCGCCCAGTGCGATCATCGACTTCGATACGCCCGAGGGTGTGCCCTCGCCGGTGCAGTCCCTGGATGCCCATCCGCTGGGCTCCTCCGCTTTCTGGGTCACCTGGAAGAAGCCACTGCATCCCAATGGCAAGCTGACCGGCTACAAGATCTACTACGAGGAGGTCCAAGGCAGCTTTGTCGGCGAGCGGCGCGAGTACGATCCCCACATCACCGATCCGAGAATTACGCGCATGAAGATGGCTGGCCTGAAGCCCAAGACCAAGTACCGCATCTCCATCACGGCCACCACCAAGATGGGCGAAGGCACTGAGTGAGTGGCCCGTCAGCAGCAGGATAGAATTTCATTTTAACTCGAGAATCTCTCCCCACAGGCACTACATCGAGAAGAGCACTCTGGGCGACAGCAATCTGGCGCCGGCCACGCCCAGCTTCGCTTGGGAGCAGCTGCCATCGGACAATGGCCAGGCCAAGTTCCGCATCAACTGGCAGCCGAGCACCGAGGGACACGCGGGCACTCACTTCTTCACCAAGTACAGGTAGGCAACAGGCCACAGGCCACAGGCCACAGGCTCGCTCTCGAATCGATGCCAAGACTCACATTTCGATTCGATTTGCAGGGTCAAGGGTGAGACGCAGTGGTCCAATGCAAAGGAGGAGAAAATGACTGACTATCAGGAGGTAGCCGGGCTCGATCCGGAGACCGCGTACGAGTTCCGTGTGGTGTCCGTTGATGGCCATTACTACACGGAGAGTGCCACGCAGGAGATAGACACGAATAGCGTTGAGGGGCCCATTATGGTGCCCAACGAGACGGTGGCCAATGCCGGCTGGTTCATTGGCATGATGCTGGCCCTGGCCTTCATCATCATCCTGTTCATAATCATCTGCATCATTCGTCGCAATCGTGGCGGCAAGTACGATGTTCACGACCGGGAGCTGGCCAACGGAAGGCGCGACTATCCCGACGAAGGAGGTTTCCACGAGTACTCGCAACCGTAAGACAACATCCTTCACATCTGAATGCGAAATGCGAAATGCGAAACGCTCACCTTATCCTTTGGTTTTGCAGTTTGGATAACAAGAGCGCTGGTCGCCAATCCGTGAGTTCAGCGAACAAGCCCGGCGTGGAGAGCGATACCGATTCAATGGCCGAATACGGCGATGGCGATACAGGTTAGTCCATTCGATTGAGTGTCCTTCCACTCGACTCTTCCCCATCCTGTGTACATCATTTGTACATCCCATCTGCCCCTGCACACCTTAAGCCTAGAACGAGCATAGGAACTGCGCCGTTCTAGGGCTAAGGCGACACAAGCCCCAACATCATTTTGACCATTCTTTTGTTCTCATTGGTTTTGATTTGATTTGATTTGATGATGATGATGCTGCTGTGGTGATTCTCTGTGGTTGTGCAGCTGTGGCCACCGCTGCCGCCCGTGCCGCCGCCGCTGCCCGCAAGGGAGGCAGCAAACATTTGCAGTCTCCGTTGTCACCCGGCAGTCCAGTCCAGCAGCAGCCGCAGCAATCGTTCCAGCCATCACAGCCGTTGCCACCGTCGCCACACTCGTCCCCAGCACCACCACCACCGTCGTACGATCACTGCATAGCCAGCGGTGGCGTCGCGCGCAAAGCCTAGGAGAGTCCTTTCGCTCTCTAACCATTTCGACTCAGTGTCGTTGTCATTCAGCTGTCAGGTCAGAAGAGCTCTCCAAGGGCGCTTACCCGTAATGTGTTCTGTACGTTCTGTTCTCTCTTTTTGCGACTGGCTGCTTGCCGCGCTTTCGCCTCGAGGGCCGTTACTCTTGCCTTTCGCTCGCTCTCTTTGGAGAACTCTCATCCGAGCTGTCTCCGAGCGCTTCTGCTGCATCTGCAATCTGCATTGATCCCCTTGCCCTTGCACGCTGTTTTCGTTTGCTATTTTCTTTTCTTTTCTTTTCTGCTTTGTTATACTAACTGCAGGAGGGGGTGCCACTGTGCCACTGCAACACCTCTGTATCCCATGTATCCCATTTGGCAACTGGCTTGGCCACAGCTGCTGATCCACTCCACTCCACTCCACTCCGCAACAATCCATTTCATTCCAGAGCATCATCCATCAGTCGCTAAAGTTCGTTTATTGTTTATTTTGTGTGTTTCGTTTCTGTTAAATGTTCTTAAAAACCTTTTTACATATTTATTATCTGGAATTGCACTTATAATTATTTGATTTAATTTTTATTTCATATGTATCATTCTTTCTCTTACTTTCCTCACACACACGACCAACAAAAATAAATGAATATAAAAACAAAACGACCAACAACAACCAATATCCAGGCATGAATGAAGACGGATCCTTTATCGGCCAATATGGACGCAAGGGGCTTTGATTTAATTTGTAAGCAGCGGCGCCACCCCATCAGCACGGCAGCTAAGCCCAAACCGAAACCCAAACGAGTCCGAAACCCACCTTCAAACACCACCCACACACACTACACACTACACACACACACACACACACACACACACAAGAAAACAAAGCCCCAAAAATGAACAAGATCAGCGCCCAAGAACCACAATTGAATGCTAGAGACCGACGACCATCGCTTCACTTTGAACGAAGTGCAGAAGGGCGTGCAAATTTAAATATATATAAATCGAACTTTTATATATTTTGATTAAAGTTAACAAATGTAAAAAGCAAAGCAAATTCTACTGCCAAACGAAATGAAGATGAAATCAAAAGCAAAAGCAAAAGCAACCGCAACTGGTACGGCGGCAACCACAACAACGACGATGATGATCAATGCAGCAAAAGGCTATTTAAAAACAAAAACATGACAAAGAAGAAATGGAAGGAGTAGCAGTGGGAGATACAGAACAAATCAAAATCGAATCGAAACAAAATCAAATAGAACGAAAGAGCAGAGCAGCAATATACCGAACCCATAAATTGGCCCAAAAGGAGCGCTCTCGAGGGACATTGAGGTAGAGTGCGAGAGCGAGAGAAAGCAATCAAAAGAATTCTAAAAATATTCGAATCCGAGGCCACCGATTAAACTCACTTTTTTGTATTTAATTCGGTCTTTGCACCCGTCCCTGCCCCTGCCCCTGACCCTGCTCTCGTTGGGCATCTCTTCCTGTTCCACTGTGTCCCATGCACTCACCGTATGCAACTGTATATCTATGTCTCGCTCTCTTACATGTAATGCATATATATATAAATATAAAGCGTAAATAAGTTTTAATTTAATATTTTTTTATACGATAAACGGTAAATGTAAAATCTCCGTTTAGCTCCCTCCTTGAGACCACAACAAAAACAAAACAAAAACAGAAGCAAAAACAAAAAAAATAAAACATTTTTGCGTAGATGTTTATTTTGCATTACCTTACTTTGTATTTTGTTTTTTGTTTTTATTTTTATAATTTGTGTAACATTTTTAACTTTACTCTTCTATTTTTTTTTCGTTTGTACTTCATTTTTGACAGTGAAATAGTGTTGTAAAATGTAAAAATGTTTCCTTTGCGTTTGTTTTCTGGAAAATGAAAGAATCGAAGAAACATTACGAATAATGTTTTTTTTTGTCCGCGTAGTAGAGCTATTTAATATTAATGAATGGAGGACGAACACTACATAATTGTATGGAATTATAATTTTTTACATATGTATATTAAATTAGAAAGAACAACAAACAAAATAAAGAAAACTGAATGAATAATAATCAACGAAACAAGCCAACCCTCTGCATATGTGCAACGTAGTAGACTTGCCGAAAACCAAGTCTTTCTATTATTATCTTTCCTTTTGTGTATCTTCATTTGTAGCTGACCAATCCGAAAGGTAAAGTTTTGTATTATTCCCAGTATTTGTATTATAATTTATTTGAGTTCTTGCCAATGCCTACCGTAGATATGTAGAAATGTATGTATTCCCATTGAACCCCAAAGTAGTTTTAGTTTAACAAATTCCACACTAACGGAGCCCACCCGTGTCCCTCACATCCACCTGTCCCCACCCAGTTACAGGGATATTCCAAACATATTTAATCGTAATTACCTAATTTTAACCAACGAAAGAAAGAAGCCAAAAATAAGTATAAACATAAATATGTCTAAAACAAACTAACTGAAACTCTCACGCGCTGTTGTGGTGATATTGGTTGGGGTTCTGGTTGCGGTCAACATGGTGCATACATGTAGATAAGTAAGCAACAGTTGTAGCAACATTTAATTGATGTGGTCTATTCTCTCGCCGCAGGTCAATTCACTGAGGATGGCTCCTTCATCGGCCAGTACGTGCCTGGAAAGCTCCAGCCGCCAGTCAGTCCACAGCCATTGAACAGCTCCGCCTCGGCGCACCAACAGACGCCGCCACAGACAAGTGCCGCCGCAGCAGCAGCAGCCGGCGGGGGCTCTGGCTTGGCATCGGGAGCAGGAGCAGTAGGAGCTGGTGCTGGGACTGGGGCTGGAGCCAGCAATGGAGGAACTGGCTCGACCAACACTGCCGCGGTAGCCACCTACGTCTGAGAGGCGTGCCTGGAGCTGGATGGGTTCCCTTTGAGTTCTTAATTTTCTTCAACTGATTCTACTCCCCAAAACCTTTTTGTAATTGTATGTGTAAAACGAAAACTGCTTTAAGTGTCTGCAAAAAACATAAGAAAACAAAAACTATATTAAAAAAAAAAACAAACAAAAGCGAAAACGAGAAAACGAGAAAAAAAAACTAAAAATGTAATGAGAAGAGTTGGCAAGAATTTAAAGCATTTGATTTTGCTTCCTTTGGCTTATTTATATTTAATGTGTACTTTAGCAAACAGTTAATGCCTTTTCCAAACTAAAAAAACAAAGCAAAACAAAACAATTATCTTACATTTTTTGATATATGTAAGCTGCATAAACACAACTCAATTGGAAGAACAAACCCAAATGAATATGAACGTTAATGAAAGGAAAACCATTCACATATGTTTAGTTGCCAATGGCGATTTGTATGCATATGTGTGTGCAGAGAAGATCCGCGTATATCAGCGGACTATATGGAAAATGAGTCAAGTTTTGTAACCAAACCAGAGACAAGGCAACCCGGTAGTTTCGGCTGGCAGAGACAGAGACAAAGATCAATGATTGACTGATGTGTGGAGCCCATTGCCAATGCTATATGTGGATCCATTGACACCTGTCGGCTGTCTACCCATTTGCCTTGTTCAAATTCTACTATTTTGCAATAATTTGTACTGAACCGAAACTTATGTACTATGGCCAACAGCATTGATGTGTTCAGCAAGTCAATTTACCAACCTAAGTACGGACTATGGTTACTTACGAACAACAAAAAGACTTCGAGGCAGAGAGCAGCCACGCTGGCAGTATTGGAAGCTGCCACCAGCTGCGATTTGTGGCTGCTACTTTGGTCTCCATCACATGCTAGAATTTCAGTCCAAAGAAGAGAGAGACATTAATTTCGTCGGCAATTTGAATATCGTATAAGTTTCTGATTTTCGTCCATAGTGTAATGACAAATTGTGTGTAATATTGAAACGAAACGAAACGAAAACCTTTCATCATTTGTCCATTAATTATTTAAGTAAAGCAATTAGTTAATTAACAAATTAGTTGACTGACTCTGTGCTCCTGATTAGTCAGTTGTATGTATGAATACCTACTTATGAGTGCATGATGCAATGGAAAACGGAATATCGACGTGCTCCCCAATATGTTTTATGTTGATAATCCCACTGTAATTACCGATTTGCATCACTGGTAAACAGAAACACACCAAATCCAGATCTGTAATAATATTGATACTTCTTTTTTTTTTGAAACTAAACACACACAAAGTGGCATTTGAATCTAAATGGAAAAGAGAGAAAGCAAACACAATAAAACACACAACAACATCATCAACAATTTTTTGTTCTCCTTTTAATACATTTTGAATTAATTTAAATCTCAGTTTACATTGAAATTTGTAAGAACACAATACATACGACTACATTTGTATGTACATCCATATGTATTTTGTAGTGCACAAACCAGCCTGTGCATTGACTTACATACATACATACATAGTACATTCATACATTCAGTACATAGTAAATTCTTGTCTGCCATTTATGTGCATATATGTATTTTGACTGGATTGCCTACTTCAGTTACATACATACATACATACAGCTCGCTATGTACATTAGGTGGATATGTGTAAGCATTTTTATTTGGTCTTTAATAAACATACAGGGTTGCTTAGTAAAATTTTTGCACTAGATTTAAACAAATGAATAACGATAAAGAAGAGAAAGCATAGGAATGGAATGGAATGGAATGGCATAGAATGAAAATTGGCATTGAGGAAAGTAAGTGAGTTTGAGAATTACGAGTACATACTCGTACATGAAATACATACATAAAATGCATAGATATGTGTAGTTTGATTAATCGTACATATTTCGTGCACCGCGTTCTGTTTGCTGTTACTTCAATTAGCTATCTAATGAACTACCAATGCAATCGTATAACCCCAGCTTGAGCATAGTTTTCAACCGAATACTCCATTCTTAGCCTGCCCCACGTGGGCAAACACAGTGAGACCAATAAACTAGCTTCCGCCTCCCCCCCAATGAACCACAAACAGAAACTGGGGGACGGAAGACACGATTCCCACTATTCATTCACCTGCACCACGCATATCCCAACGATTCAGGTAGACGACGATCGATATCGGTTCTCTGAAGCAAAGTAGGGGACTAAAGCAGAGACAGAGACATAGAGAGAGAGAGAGAGAGAGGTGGGAACCTGGCTCGTTACATGCTGCACTTTCTCTAGTTACACCGTTGCAGCCGAAAAAGCTCACACACAAACACACACACACACATACATCTACACCCACGCTGACAAACTACAAGGAGCGAGCTGTGGAAGAGCGCTAAGTAATAAAAATACATACATACAAACAAATATGCCATATACACACACGTACATACATACATACATATGTATACATATTTATATATATATGGATATATGAATATATGAATATATATTTACATGTTTAGAGGACAACGATCTAAATCTAATGTTCATTACAAAGCGATATATACATACATACATATATATATATACAATATATAGAGAGATGTATAAGATTTTGCATAGATATTGTGATTTCCCAAATGACTCAAAACTCAAAAAAAAATCAGTCAATAGCAAAAGTCAAAAAAGTCAAAACCAAGAAAAAAATATTTCCTCTTGTTTCGAGATAAAGTGTTCATCGGTGGAATGCGAACCGAATCACCCCTCTATTCCCACCACGGGGTTAAGGAGGGGTGCGAGCCATACACACCAAAAACTGCACTGCCTGTGTCGGGTTCTATTTTACATTACATTTACAATTGCATTTGCATTTACATAGTCGCGTACATACGAATGATGCATGTATGCTGCTGCAAGAACGATTTTTTGTACCACTTAAAATAGAAGGTCATTTGCACAATACTGTGATTCCTAACAAGAAAAAAACGTGAAACATGAAAGGAAAAGAGGAAAGAGAAAGGAGAAGCCAGAGAAAGGATGGGTATTAAGAGAAGCGATATGAAATGTGTAGCGATGATAACGGTACAGAGATTCAGATGATTAAAATACATGCATACTACATACATATGTATTTACATGCATACATACACTTGTATGTACATATGTGCCACGACGCGTGAGTATGTATGTATAAATACGTACATACATATGCATGTACAATGTTTACTTACAAGAACAGAACTACTTATACTTATAACCACTCCACTATATCCAACTTTTGCAACACTTTCTTGCGCATAATTATTACCACTAAGAAATGGCCTAACAAAATTATATCCGAATTGTGCAGAAAAAACACAAGGGTGCAGATTACTTTTTTAAATGAGTTTTAGCGAATCAAATATAAACAACCTAAGATTAACAAATTCATATACAACAGCGGAAAGTAATAGACAAGTAAACACACAACAAAAAACTGAATACGGTCAAATCTTTGCCAACGAGCAGAAGCAACAAATGAAATTGAAAATGTGTTAGCTGTAAAACCTATAATGAAAAATAAACCATAGAAACAATGTTCATTTTATAATCTCTTACAACCTTACAACCTCTTACACCTTTCAAGCTAAGGGCGTGTGGATCATAAGAGCTCTCAGAGCGCTAACAGAGCAGCAGCGGGTTCGGTTACAGGCTGTTAACGGAGAGCGGCCATAAGCTAATAGGCGAAATGATTGGCAGCTGACGCGACCACCTTGTATAATTTTATCATTGTTTAGAAATCTATCGCACAAAGTCATCGATGACATCGATGGTTTTGAGGGCCTATTTGATATTTAATATTTGCGGTATTTTTTTAACATGAGAAGGTACATTTTGGTATATTTCTGAGGGTCATGTGGTATAATTGCTCCATAAGTCCGCGGCCACACTGATTTCATATTTATTTCACATTTTCCATAGATTCAATTTGCAATTCCGAAAAACATAGTCAAATAAAATCCAATCAAGCCATGGCACTAGCCTTTAAGAAGGCCCACGGGTCCATAGTTGAGACAGTCGATGGAGCGCCGCCACTGAAGAAACTTCGCCTCCAAACACTAACCGCCAAAGCCAAGCCGGTGGAAAGGAAACTGCAGGTGCTGGCACAACTCGATCCGTATTTGGGAGCAGCCACTGTGGTAGCAGGCGCCGGTGGAGCAACGATAACACCAGCAGCTGTGCCCCTAGCAGTAGCCCTGCCAATGGGTAATACAGGTGCGACAGCAACAAGTGGCTCTGCCAGCACCGGCACCGGCGCCGGCGCCGGCACCGCCAACATTAGCCCAAGCAGCACCAAGGAGCTGCTGGAAGTGCTCGTCAAGATCACGGATGAGATCTGCTACGAAGATGTGGATATGGTCGAACTGAAGGAGGCCTCCGCGAAGATATATCAACTGTTCCAGCTGCAGGATCGGGATAGCGACACTTCGGTGCGGGTGAAGCTGCTGGAGCTGCTCTCCGGCCTCGGCTGCGAGTGCACCACGGAGGCTGGTGTGATTCTCATCATAGACCATCTGATCTACTTGCTGCGCAAGGAGACCTCGCAAAAGGTGCTCGCCCAGGGCATGATGTGCCTCTACCGGATCGGCGATCGCAGGCGTCACCTCGTCCCGATGGCCTACAACACCCAGGTGGCCCATCTGGCCAAAGAGGCGCTGCGCTCCGGCTCGACGCACACGCAGAAGAACGCGATGCTGGTGATCGGACGGTTCGCCACGCGAATGGAGGGCGAGCGGCACTACGCGTGGAAACTGGCCTTCTACATCGACTCGCAGGATTCGGGGGTGCGGGCGCAGGCTCTGCATGCTCTGCTGACGCTGGGCGAGCGTGGATCCAACCTGCCAGCGGTGCTCTACAAGCGGGCCGTGGATGCCATGAAGGACGACTACGAGTGCGTGCGCAAGGAGGCCCTGCGACTGGTGTACATGCTGGGCAACAGCCACCCGGACTTCGTTATCGCCTCGGAGCGGCAGCAGGAGGACATCCGCATGATCGATGCCGCATTCAGCAAGGTGTGCGAGGCGCTCTGCGATCTCTCGCTGCAGATACGAGTGTTGGCCGCCGAACTGTTGGGTGGCATGACCCACGTCAGTCGCGAGTTCCTCCACCAGACGCTCGACAAGAAGCTGATGAGCAACCTGCGCAGGAAGCGCACGGCCCACGAGCGCGGCGCTCGTCTGGTGGCCAGCGGCGAGTGGTCGTCGGGCAAGCGCTGGGCGGACGATGCGCCCCAAGAGCGCCTGGATGCCCGCAGCATATCGATAATCGCCAGTGGAGCCTGCGGGGCCCTCATCCACGGCCTGGAGGATGAGTTCCTGGAGGTGAGAACGGCTGCTGTCGGCTCCATGTGCAAGCTGGCACTGTCGCGGTCGGACTTTGCTCTCACCAGCCTGGACTTTCTGGTGGACATGTTCAACGACGAGATCGAGGATGTGCGGCTGAAGGCCATCTACAGCCTGACGGCCATCGCTCGCCACATAGTGCTGCGGGAGGATCAGCTGGAGACAATGCTGAGCTCGCTGGAGGACTACTCGGTGGATGTGCGGGAGGGGCTGCATCTGATGCTGGGCGCCTGCCGCGTCTCCACGCAAACCTGCCTGCTGATGGTCGTCCAGAAGCTGCTCGATGTGCTGGCCAAGTATCCGCAGGATCGACACTCCACCTACGCCTGCATGCGCAAGATTGGACAGAAGCATCCGCATCTCGTCATGGCCGTGGCCGTTCACCTGCTCTACGTGCACCCGTTCTTCGAGACGCCCGAGCGAGACGTGGAGGATCCCACCTACCTGTGCGTCCTCATTCTCGTCTTCAATGCCGCCGAGCATCTGATGCCCATCATCAGCCTCCTGCCGACGGCCACCCACCGCCACTACGCGTACTTGCGGGACAGCATGCCGCGCCTGGTGCCCCAGCTGCCCATCGAGGGCGCCTCCTCCTCGTGCACGAATCATCGGATCGACGATGCCGTCAAGGAGGCAGGCAGCTCCGCCGGGTACCTCAAAATGATTCTCAGCCACATCGACGAGATCGTCACCATGTCCGACGGTCGCGTGGAGTTGCTCAAAACCGCCCAGTCCAATCTGCAGGTAAGTTCTGCCGCAAGTCCTCCACTGCCACCAATTGATGACTAAATCTTCCCTGCAGCGCCTTGGGGACATCGACTCGGGTCTGTATGGGACGTCCAACTTTCTGGAGACTTTCCTCTCCGCCCAGATTCAAATTGAGCAAATGCAGCGCTGCGCCAAGGCGCACAGAAGTCGCGTACCGCTGAAGGAATCGCTGGCCGCCCTCATCACCAAGTGCCTCAAGCTGCAGCACACGTTCTCGGGGCTGAGCTACTGGGACATACTGCAGGTGAAGCAGCTGAGGCTGCGTGCCAGCGCCCTGCACCTGGTCTTGGTCGTGAAGGATCGCTCGCAGAGCGCCCTGGGGCCCTGCCAGATGCTGCTGCAGACGGCAGGCGACATCAGTGAGTACATAAAGGCCAACACAAAGGAGGAGGAGCAGCCGCTGCCGATCCCAAGCATTGCCACTGGCGACGAAGAGGAGGACAAGTCCATTAAAGCGTCGACGAACAACGCCCAGCCGGACAGTTTTACGCGGCAGCTGCTGTCCAAGCTGGACGCGATCACGGACCCAAGGCCGGGTCGCGTATTCCGCGAGATTCTGCCCCTGGTGCAGAATGCACCGCCCCTGGCTCTGCCGCCCGCCAATGAAAAGATTCGTCGCTGCATGGCCAGCATAATCGAGCCGTGCCCGCTGCAGTCGCAGGATAATGTGATCAAGGTGACTGCTGGCCTGATTGCAGCCGTTCCGTTCGTGGCGGAGATCGACAACCTGCAGGAGTCGCAGAAGGCGGACATGCGCATCAAGATCAAGTACCCCGACCAGCACATGCACACGGTGGTGCCCAAAATGACGGACTTCAAGCCCATCATGACCGAGCAGGGGGAGCACGAGACAAATGTGCGCCTGCGAACGACGATCCTGCTGTCGCACAGTGTCTGGACGGAGGCCTCCCTCGTGGAGATTCAGCTCTGCCTGGCCGTGCGCCCCGGCAGCGAGCTGGAGCTCTGCAAGCCGGCAAAGGTCCTCTTTGCCCCCAAGCCGGTGCGGCGAGGCATTTAGCGGGAGACTGGCGCTAATGCCAAAGAATCCGTAAAGGCCAGAAGAAGGCAGCACAGAAAGCAGACAGCGAGCGGACAAAGCGACGAAGCTGCTCATGGACACACAAACAATGTAGTTGTTAGCGATGTAACATTGTGAATTATTCGATAACAAAACCACTTTTCATTTGTTTCTCACCAAATCCCCTAAACTCTGTAACTCTTTTACGCATAAATGTATATGATTGAACCTGAATGAGCAAGACTTAAGAAGGAAGGGTACACAAATGCAACAGGCGGTCAAATGATGTAACATTCCATTGCCACTTACAATAGACTAATAAAATCAAAGAAATCGGCGATTAGTTAGACGTTAATGATGAGTTTTTCATCAATTTTCGGTGTTCCTTAGCAAAAGAAAGGAGTAATTCCAACGTATAAATCGGACTCTAGCCCCAATTATGTTGTAAAGATAGAAGAACTGGTCCCCAAACCACTCCGAGCTTATTATAATATTTACCTATGTTCCCGTTCCCATTCCCTTGTTGCGCGCGCTATTTTTCAAATTCTGTAATGTTATCATGGCTCATCCAAATGTATCTTACATACGTTTACATACTAGAGTCAAATACCAAAATAAAAAATAAAAATAATGGAAAATCCAGCCTAAAATGCAACCGTGCAAGCGCTGCTCGCTAGCTTGTGTGAATTTATTTCAAAATAACAATCACATTCAAATCAAAGTGAAGAATGTCTTTACTTAGATTTATCTTTAATCTTAAATAGACATTGAATCCTTCAAATATTCTGTTAAATATTTGGCTATTCTGCTTAGTATGTTATTGGTATGTAGAAAATGTGTAGTAGTAATGTCTAAGGTAATCAGGTACACAATCCAATAAAAATAACTATTTCAAATAAGCCAAAATGAGTCTTCAATCAGATTAAATGATTGTTTCAGTGTTAAAAGAATTTTCAAGCTAGTAATATCAAGCCTAACATCAAAATCGAGGAATATGATTTCAGACTACGGTACATTTGCGGTATATTTTTAAAATGCCCGGTGTATATCGGTATATTTGCGAGGGTCTGTCGGTATATTTGATCAATACATTCGCGGTCACACTGGCGTGAAAAGCAAAAATCAAATTGAAAGCGAAATTGCACATTTTAAAATTGCAGCAGGCTGTTGTGTCCCCGTCGACGTCGGGTTGTCTGCTTTGTGTGTAAAGTGAAATAAAAGTTTATTGAAAGTCATAGTTGATAGATTTGTAGCAAACGCAACTTAGTACGGTATGTGTTCATTTACGTGCTTGTGTGTGTGATGTGTTGCTTAATTTTGTCAGCTGCCCGATTGTCTCTTTATCACACACATGTATGTACCATATGTACGTGACTGCATGTGTGTGAGTGTGTGTGTAGGAAACTCGCTTCGGGATCAGGTTCGGGAACGAACCCCAACCCAACCCTGCGCGGTGCCATAGTGACTAAAAAAAAGCGAGAGAGCTGAGAGTTTACTACAATAAAGCGCAACAAAACAAAAGATTACTAAAAAAATGAATATTATAAATATAACCGAAATAATATACATATAAGGAGGACCCGACGCCTCGTGTGTTGTCTCTTTTTTGTTGTGTTTTTTTTCGTCATGCGCGCTCTCTTTCTCGCCCACCCTCTCGTTGTCTCTCGCTCGCACACTTACACTTACGGTTCGTGGCAATACCTCGCGTGCGTTTTGGTTTTGTTTTGCTGCCAAAACTAATGCAAAAACAACAACAACAAAAAATTGGATACAGAAGAGGCGAAAAAGTCTGCCAAGCAACAGTTGCAAACTGCGACTTGCATTTCCCTGTGGTCCGCGACGACGCGACGAAAAGCGCAGAACTAAACGGAACAAAAAATGCTGCCTCCAAATACAATAAATACTACATAGTAGTAGCAGGCGGCGAGGCTAGGGAAGGCAAGGCAAGGTGAGACGTAGAGTTGCCTTCATTTGTGCGAGCACGCATTGTTTTCCACACACAAAAGTTCCAAATTCGCAATTCCCGCAACACTCGCCTCGCCTCTCCTTTCTCGGAATTCCTCTTGCTTCCTTATCCTAGGAGTACGAGAGTAAACAACAATTACTATACATGTGCATACATACATATGTACATACATATGTATATAAGTGCGACAAAGTGTGCCCAGTGTGTTCTGCTCGGATATTGATTCACACGAAATCCTTTGGGAATCGAAAGTATTGCGTGAAACTTCGCTATAAATTAAAGTGTTTTTTTTTTGTTTCTCGTCTCGATTCAGCTTTTGATAATTAAATTTTCGAGTAACCACGATTACGATAGTGTAACTCTTCAGCACGGCATAGGTGCCCCTCCGCTAAACCTGAATTTGAATTGGTTAAAATGCAGCCCCAATAAGCAAACCACGACGACAAACGGTTGCAATAACGGCGTTAGGTGCGAAGGACAAGCCACCCGCCACCCACGCTTTAATCACAGCTGAGAGCCAGAAAGAGACAGCATAGAGAACCAAGAAACTGAAAAGCTCTGAAAGCACGCATACCAACAACCAAAAGCATTCAAACTGTATGCAGTGCCTGCAGGCACAAGTCCCGCACACCAGCGCAACGAGCATAGAGCAACGAACATCGAAAACATCGCATCGGGCATTGAGCATCGGGAGCGAAATAACACACACACATACACACTGACACTGGGAGGAAGAAATGGATCTTCTTTTCGATATGGACGACGTTGTAGGGGGCCCCCCGGACGAGTGCAGTACCCCGCTGAAGGAGTGGCGGCTGAAACTTCAGGCTGGCACACTGACACGCAACGACTTCATCGAGTTCTTCAAGAAGGAGTCGCCCAAGTACTTTGACTATCAGAACGAACTAGATACAGGTGAGGCAACTACTTAGAGTTCATCAGCTGTGCCATTTATTGTCATTGAACATTTGAACAAACGCATTTCCGTGAATTGCTTACTTTCCGCTCCCCCGACTCTCTGCCTAGCAACAAATGATATTATTTGTGTTTTGCTCATAAAGCTGCTTCTTGAACTCGTTCAGGGGGGATCCAGGATCGGTAACCATAGCAACTAACTTAACCTTATTTATGTAGAATCATTAAGATGGCAAGGCTTAGCAAGTCAGGGCTTTCTTTCGTGTAGAGTAGACAACCCGACCAGACCAGACCAGACCAAAACAGAACACAGAACAGATTACGATGACGTTGTTGCGAGGACAGACTTTGGGCCACGGTTGTTGTGACGACGATGGCTGATAAAACAGATTGTGAAATATATGCATGCAATATGTAAACATGTATGTATGTATGTATGTAGATTCGGTTTATTCAACTCGCTTTTATCTGGTCCTTGTCCAGATTAGAACAGACCCAGTCACAGCCTCAGGTCCCAGGTCCCAGGTCCAGTTGCAGTCCCCAGGTCGTCGCAGGTTCCCCAGTCCACTGACGTGTCCCCAGTTCTCTGTAACTTTCTTCATACTTACCTGTATTACTAATTTGTGTGTTTGTTTCTTTGTGGAGCCCAATACACGGTTGATTCAATTAGACATACATACATACATACATATGTACAATGTACATATGTGATTTCTTGTGTGCATTCATTCGTCTTTCGTTCGTTTCGTTCGTAAGACAGGTACATACATATATATGTAAATATGTATTGTATATGATGATGTATATGTATATGTATGGGGGTCGATCGCCCACTGCCATTGCGGAGTCATTCGTGTTCTTAATATGTACATATGTTCTGTTTCTGCTTCATTTTGTTTACATTTGAGTATTTGGGTGTTCCCTGGCCCCTCTCCTTCAGCTCTGCTGTTCGCTTGCATCTGTCAAAATCTCAACAGAGAACTTAACTCATTTAACCCCGAAATAAGGTGGGTGACATCTCCTGGCTGCTCGTCGGAGTAGGCCGGACATTTCCGTGAGAGTCTGGAATATGGCATTGACGGAACACTGTGTCGCCGCCTCCTCTCTTGTGATCTCTTCCGTTGCGTTCCGTTTCGTTCATTGCAGTTCATTTCATTTCCGTGCTGTTCGATTCTTCTCTGTTCTGTTCTAGGCTCTCCCCCCCACCCGTTCCGTTCTTTGTTCCAGTCTACTACGTCTCAGCAGCAGCAGCACACTGTTGCACACGCAGTTATGTACATACATACATACATATTTCGGTTTTTTACAGGGTAATAATTTGCATGCACTATGCGCGGGTGGGAGAAAATATTACCTATAGATATACATATGCAGTATGTACATACATATGTGCAGTGGCGTTGTGTGTCGTTGATAGCCCGAGAAACGTTGCGACGTATTGGTTCTCAGATGAGTTGTAGATTGTGGAAAAAGTTCTCACTTTTGCTTATCGCCCCCCAAAAACAAAACAAACAAAAAAGCTAACGGTAACCGCTGTCTCTCATACATCGGACTCTCTCTGTCTGACTCGTGTCTACTCTCACTTGCACTCTCTCTCTCTCCCTCCATCTACTTGTCTCGCTCTTTACGATGCAGAGTTCATATGCATATGTATGTATGTATGTAAATGTATTGCACATGTCGGCGCGACCTTGAACTGTATTTGTATTTGTTGTATTTGACGATTTGTGGGTTTTGATTTCAATTCGTAAAACTCGTTCCAATGGAAGGTTTCTCTTCGCCACCAGCAGTCTCCAGTTCTCTTGCGGTCGCAACATCATCATTATCATAATCACGAGATTGTCATGATATATCTTCATGCTGTTTAACCTGTTTCTAATAACCAACCTAAGTGATATTTTAGACAGACAATGATGATGTACACACATACACACATATGTATGTACTTATGTACATATGAGTAGCATTACCTGTAGCTGCACAATGACTAAATCAACGACGATGCCTCGTACAGAACGAGCGTGTAGCAGCCCCCGTCCTTCCATCTCCCACATATGTAGTAGTAGTAACTAGACCTAGATTAAATAATAACCAAAGTAACTGCCATAAAACCTTCTTAGTTAACTGCTAAAATGTGTTCGGTTTTTTGCAGTCAAATGCATGTTCAAGGAGGCCCTGGCCAAGGAGGAGATCATCGATGTTCTGGTCGAGTTCATGCTCGGTGACAACCCAAAATCAGCGCTGGAGAAGCTGCGCCTCGAGGGCAACACCGCCACAGTTTGCGGCAAGGTCTTCAAAAATGGAGAGCCCACGTACAGCTGCCGTGAGTGTGGCATGGATCCCACCTGTGTGCTGTGCGTGAACTGCTTTAAGCGGTCGGCGCATCGCTTTCACAAGTACAAAATGTCCACCTCTGGGGGCGGTGGCTGCTGCGACTGTGGGGACAATGAGGCATGGAAGAAGGATCACTATTGTCATCTGCATTTGGTGAGTGGAGACTGCAAAGGCGAAAGGCGATCCCCAATACATTATTATCATCCTCCCTCTCCTCTGTTGCAGGATAATCGCAAGAATCCGCTCGAATTACAGGGATGGAATGATGAGAGGTTTGTGGAACGTTTCCTACCTGCTCAAAAGTTAACTCTTCCGACATTGATTTCTTTAAAGGGCTGTTGCTTTAATATTATTCATATGTTATGTGGTCATCATGCTTACTATGAAGGAGCTGTTTCTGATATGAAAACCATCATTTTGTCTATGAGTCATCCTAATAAAAAAGATGAGTTTTTGTTTGAGTACATATTATCAGGATCGACATTTCCAGTTGGAACGGAGAAGGAAACCTATGTTGAGACAGAACTTCAACCTGTTACCACCAATTATTTTGCGGAAGATACAGCTCCTATTGAAATATCTGGTTCAACAGCTAGCATTCTTGCTGGCGAAGTTGCAACAACAACGAGATCAGGAGATATGGGAGCCATAATGCCAGATCAGATTACTACAAGAGAGAATATCGGTGAATTTTGGAATACTCTGTATGCTATGACTAGCAAAATTACGTCTCAAGGATCTACAGATTCCTCAAATGAAAAAACTTTGATAAGTGTACTGGGATTTGTGTGTCTTCACACTCTGAAATTGATTACCCGAGAGGTTAGATCTGTCCAAAATTCAATGAGTCTCAGAATGAGTGCTCAATATGCTGCCATCTATAAAAACACAAGTTTTACTAGAAAAATTGTTGCTCCTTGTGCCAGTGCTTTGCGAGATCTAAAGACTGCTTATCTAAACAAATCAATATCATTAGATCTATTGGGGATCCTTATCGGAAGAAACATGATTGAAAGAGCTGAACCAATCCCTGATGATAACATCTTTGGCATCTTACATGGTACATGTCTATTACATGTTAGTATGTATGGTCTTGCCCCAATCAAGTATTTTGAGCAAGCAGCAAAAGCTCTGGGAATGAAAAATAGTGAATTTGCATCACTAATTTGTACTTCCTTAGTAAAAAAGAGTATTATAGACATATCTCAAATGTTGATTTACGCAAACAAACCTCATACTGTCAAAATTTATGGAAAAAATTATAATTTGGCCAGTCAGAGCACTTGGCGATATGCCCGACTTTACAACGCAAATTATTTCAATCGCTTCATAACAACCAAAAATGCAAGGATTGTAATTCGTTGTGCTGCTTATATAGCAGTGCGTGAATCATCATCCCAAATAGACCAAATGAACATTCTTCAGGGACACACCAACAAAGCTATATTCCTCAAAGAGAAAGAAAGAGCTGAAGAACATGCTAGAAATCAAATTTCTCAAAATGATGCTCCTCTTACCAAAGATGCAGAAACCATATATAAACAAAAGGAAACAATCACCTCTTCAGCATTCAACATGAAAGATTGAAAAATCATCAAAAATAATCCATCCAGTATAATCAAGAAAAACCATCCACACAAAAATCATCACATTTATATCAATAATCAAACATTTTTTACATTTTACAACAAGGTAGTAAAGGATTTGGGGAACAGATGAAATGATGATTGCACACAGTTAAGAAAATTGTTTGTTTTCTTTGTTTCCTTTGCGTTTGTTTTCTGGAAAATGAAAGAATCGAAGAAACATTACGAATAATGTTTTTTTTTGTCCGCGTAGTAGAGCTATTTAATATTAATGAATGGAGGACGAACACTACATAATTGTATGGAATTATAATTTTTTACATATGTATATTAAATTAGAAAGAACAACAAACAAAATAAAGAAAACTGAATGAATAATAATCAACGAAACAAGCCAACCCTCTGCATATGTGCAACGTAGTAGTGCGAAAGTCTCATAGATCGTCCACGACTTGCCGAAAACCAAGTCTTTCTATTATTATCTTTCCTTTTGTGTATCTTCATTTGTAGCTGACCAATCCGAAAGGTAAAGTTTTGTATTATTCCCAGTATTTGTATTATAATTTATTTGAGTTCTTGCCAATGCCTACCGTAGATATGTAGAAATGTATGTATTCCCATTGAACCCCAAAGTAGTTTTAGTTTAACAAATTCCACACTAACGGAGCCCACCCGTGTCCCTCACATCCACCTGTCCCCACCCAGTTACAGGGATATTCCAAACATATTTAATCGTAATTACCTAATTTTAACTAACGAAAGAAAGAAGCCAAAAATAAGTATAAACATAAATATGTCTAAAACAAACTAACTGAAACTCTCACGCGCTGTTGTGGTGATATTGGTTGGGGTTCTGGTTGCGGTTAACATGGTGCATACATGTAGATAAGTAAGCAACAGTTGTGGCAACATTTAATTGATGTGGTCTATTCTCTCGCCGCAGGTCAATTCACTGAGGATGGCTCCTTCATCGGCCAGTACGTGCCTGGAAAGCTCCAGCCGCCAGTCAGTCCACAGCCATTGAACAGCTCCGCCTCGGCGCACCAACAGACGCCGCCACAGACAAGTGCCGCCGCAGCAGCAGCAGCCGGCGGGGGCTCTGGCTTGGCATCGGGAGCAGGAGCAGTAGGAGCTGGTGCTGGGACTGGGGCTGGAGCCAGCAATGGAGGAACTGGCTCGACCAACACTGCCGCGGTAGCCACCTACGTCTGAGAGGCGTGCCTGGAGCTGGATGGGTTCCCTTTGAGTTCTTAATTTTCTTCAACTGATTCTACTCCCCAAAACCTTTTTGTAATTGTATGTGTAAAACGAAAACTGCTTTAAGTGTCTGCAAAAAACATAAGAAAACAAAAACTATATTAAAAAAAAAAACAAACAAAAGCGAAAACGAGAAAAAAAAACTAAAAATGTAATGAGAAGAGTTGGCAAGAATTTAAAGCATTTGATTTTGCTTCCTTTGGCTTATTTATATTTAATGTGTACTTTAGCAAACAGTTAATGCCTTTTCCAAACTAAAAAAACAAAGCAAAACAAAACAATTATCTTACATTTTTTGATATATGTAAGCTGCATAAACACAACTCAATTAGAAGAACAAACCCAAATGAATATGAACGTTAATGAAAGGAAAACCATTCACGGTTGTTGCCTGTTCGGGAACTCCCTTTTATGTCGAGAATTTGTTTAGTTGCCAATGGCGATTTGTATGCATACATATGTGTGTGCAAGGAAGATCCGTGTATATCAGCGGACTATATGGAAAATGAGTCAAGTTTTGTAACCAAACCAGAGACAAGGCAACCCGGTAGTTTCGGCTGGCAGAGACAGAGACAAAGATCAATGATTGACTGATGTGTGGAGCCCATTGCCAATGCTATATGTGGATCCATTGACACCTGTCGGCTGTCTACCCATTTGCCTTGTTCAAATTCTACTATTTTGCAATAATTTGTACTGAACCGAAACTTATGTACTATGGCCAACAGCATTGATGTGTTCAGCAAGTCAATTTACCAACCTAAGTACGGACTATGGTTACTTACGAACAACAAAAAGACTTCGAGGCAGAGAGCAGCCACGCTGGCAGTATTGGAAGCTGCCACCAGCTGCGATTTGTGGCTGCTACTTTGGTCTCCATCACATGCTAGAATTTCAGTCCAAAGAAGAGAGAGACATTAATTTCGTCGGCAATTTGAATATCGTATAAGTTTCTGATTTTCGTCCATAGTGTAATGACAAATTGTGTGTAATATTGAAACGAAACGAAACGAAAACCTTTCATCATTTGTCCATTAATTATTTAAGTAAAGCAATTAGTTAATTAACAAATTAGTTGACTGACTCTGTGCTCCCGATTAGTCAGTTGTATGTATGAATACCTACTTATGAGTGCATGATGCAATGGAAAACGGAATATCGACGTGCTCCCCAATATGTTTTATGTTGATAATCCCACTGTAATTACCGATTTGCATCACTGGTAAACAGAAACACACCAAATCCAGATCTGTAATAATATTGATACTTCTTTTTTTTTTGAAACTAAACACACACAAAGTGGCATTAGAATCTAAATGGAAAAGAGAGAAAGCAAACACAATAAAACACAACAACATCAACAATTTTTTGTTCTCCTTTTAATACATTTTGAATTAATTTAAATCTCAGTTTACATTGAAATTTGTAAGAACACAACACATACGACTACATTTGTATGTACATCCATATGTATTTTGTAGTGCACAAACCAGCCTGTGCATTGACTTACATACATACATACATAGTACATTCATACATTCAGTACATAGTAAATTCTTGTCTGCCATTTATGTGCATATATGTATTTTGACTGGATTGCCTACTTCAGTTACATACATACATACATACAGCTCGCTATGTACATTAGGTGGATATGTGTAAGCATTTTTATTTGGTCTTTAATAAACATACAGGGTTGCTTAGTAAAATTTTTGCACTAGATTTAAACAAATGAATAACGATAAAGAAGAGAAAGCATAGGAATGGAATGGAATGGAATGGCATAGAATGAAAATTGGCATTGAGGAAAGTAAGTGAGTTTGAGAATTACGAGTACATACTCGTACATGAAATACATACATAAAATGCATAGATATGTGTAGTTTGATTAATCGTACATATTTCGTGCACCGCGTTCTGTTTGCTGTTACTTCAATTAGCTATCTAATGAACTACCAATGCAATCGTATAACCCCAGCTTGAGCATAGTTTTCAACCGAATACTCCATTCTTAGCCTGCCCCACGTGGGCAAACACAGTGAGACCAATAAACTAGCTTCCGCCTCCCCCCCAATGAACCACAAACAGAAACTGGGGGACGGAAGACACGATTCCCACTATTCATTCACCTGCACCACGCATATCCCAACGATTCAGGTAGACGACGATCGATATCGGTTCTCTGAAGCAAAGTAGGGGACTAAAGCAGAGACAGAGACATAGAGAGAGAGAGAGAGAGAGGTGTGGGAACCTGGCTCGTTACATGCTGCACTTTCTCTAGTTACACCGTTGCAGCCGAAAAAGCTCACACACAAACACACACACACACATACATCTACACCCACGCTGACAAACTACAAGGAGCGAGCTGTGGAAGAGCGCTAAGTAATAAAAATACATACATACAAACAAATATGCCATATACACACACGTACATACATACATACATATGTATACATATTTATATATATATGGATATATGAATATATGAATATATATTTACATGTTTAGAGGACAACGATCTAAATCTAATGTTCATTACAAAGCGATATATACATACATACATATATATATATACAATATATAGAGAGATGTATAAGATTTTGCATAGATATTGTGATTTCCCAAATGACTCAAAACTCAAAAAATAGTCAATAGCAAAAGTCAAAAGTCAAAACCAAGAAAAAATATTTCCTCTTGTTTCGAGATAAAGTGTTCATCGGTGGAATGCGAACCGAATCACCCCTCTATTCCCACCACGGGGTTAAGGAGGGGTGCGAGCCATACACACCAAAAACTGCACTGCCTGTGTCGGGTTCTATTTTACATTACATTTACAATTGCATTTGCATTTACATAGTCGCGTACATACGAATGATGCATGTATGCTGCTGCAAGAACGATTTTTTGTACCACTTAAAATAGAAGGTCATTTGCACAATACTGTGATTCCTAACAAGAAAAAAACGTGAAACATGAAAGGAAAAGAGGAAAGAGAAAGGAGAAGCCAGAGAAAGGATGGGTATTAAGAGAAGCGATATGAAATGTGTAGCGATGATAACGGTACAGAGATTCAGATGATTAAAATACATGCATACTACATACATATGTATTTACATGCATACATACACTTGTATGTACATATGTGCCACGACGCGTGAGTATGTATGTATACATACGTACATACATATGCATGTACAATGTTTACTTACAAGAACAGAACTACTTATACTTATAACCACTCCACTATATCCAACTTTTGCAACACTTTCTTGCGCATAATTATTACCACTAAGAAATGGCCTAACAAAATTATATCCGAATTGTGCAGAAAAAACACAAGGGTGCAGATTACTTTTTTAAATGAGTTTTAGCGAATCAAATATCAACAACCTAAGATTAACAAATTCATATACAACAGCGGAAAGTAACAGACAAGTAAACACACAACAAAAAACTGAATACGGTCAAATCTTTGCCAACGAGCAGAAGCAACAGATGAAATTGAAATTGTAAATGTGTTAGCTGTAAAACCTATAATGAAAAATAAACCATAGAAACAATGTTCATTTTATAATCTCTTACAACCTTACAACCTCTTACACCTTTCAAGCTAAGGGCGTGTGGATCATAAGAGCTCTCAGAGCGCTAACAGAGCAGCAACGGGTGCGGTTACAGGCTGTTAACGGAGAGCGGCCATAGGCTAATAGGCGCAATGATTGGCAGCTGACGCGACCACCTTGTATAATTTGATCATTGTTTAGAAAACCCAGAAATCTATCGCAAAAAGTCATCGATGACATCGATGGTTTTGAGGGCCTATTTGATATTTAATATTTGCGGTATTTTTTTAACATGAGAAGATACATTTTGGTATATATCTGAGGGTCATGTGGTATATTTGCTCCATAAGTCCGCGGCCACACTGATTTCATATTTATTTCACATTTTCCATAGATTCAATTTGCAATTCCGAAAAACATAGTCAAATAAAATCCAATCAAGCCATGGCACTAGCCTTTAAGAAGGCCCACGGGTCCATAGTTGAGACAGTCGATGGAGCGCCGCCACTGAAGAAACTTCGCCTCCAAACACTAACCGCCAAAGCCAAGCCGGTGGAAAGGAAACTGCAGGTGCTGGCACAACTCGATCCGTATTTGGGAGCAGCCACTGTGGTAGCAGGCGCCGGTGGAGCAACGATAACACCAGCAGCTGTGCCCCTAGCAGTAGCCCTGCCAATGGGTAATACAGGTGCGACAGCAACAAGTGGCTCTGCCAGCACCGGCACCGGCGCCGGCGCCGGCACCGCCAACATTAGCCCAAGCAGCACCAAGGAGCTGCTGGAAGTGCTCGTCAAGATCACGGATGAGATCTGCTACGAAGATGTGGATATGGTCGAACTGAAGGAGGCCTCCGCGAAGATATATCAACTGTTCCAGCTGCAGGATCGGGATAGCGACACTTCGGTGCGGGTGAAGCTGCTGGAGCTGCTCTCCGGCCTCGGCTGCGAGTGCACCACGGAGGCTGGTGTGATTCTCATCATAGACCATCTGATCTACTTGCTGCGCAAGGAGACCTCGCAAAAGGTGCTCGCCCAGGGCATGATGTGCCTCTACCGGATCGGCGATCGCAGGCGTCACCTCGTCCCGATGGCCTACAACACCCAGGTGGCCCATCTGGCCAAAGAGGCGCTGCGCTCCGGCTCGACGCACACGCAGAAGAACGCGATGCTGGTGATCGGACGGTTCGCCACGCGAATGGAGGGCGAGCGGCACTACGCGTGGAAACTGGCCTTCTACATCGACTCGCAGGACTCGGGGGTGCGGGCGCAGGCTCTGCATGCTCTGCTGACGCTGGGCGAGCGTGGATCCAACCTGCCAGCGGTGCTCTACAAGCGGGCCGTGGATGCCATGAAGGACGACTACGAGTGCGTGCGCAAGGAGGCCCTGCGACTGGTGTACATGCTGGGCAACAGCCACCCGGACTTCGTTATCGCCTCGGGCGGCAGCAGGAGGACATCCGCATGATCGATGCCGCATTCAGCAAGGTGTGCGAGGCGCTCTGCGATCTCTCGCTGCAGATACGAGTGTTGGCCGCCGAGCTGTTGGGTGGCATGACCCACGTCAGTCGCGAGTTCCTCCACCAGACGCTCGACAAGAAGCTGATGAGCAACCTGCGCAGGAAGCGCACGGCCCACGAGCGCGGCGCTCGTCTGGTGGCCAGCGGCGAGTGGTCGTCGGGCAAGCGCTGGGCGGACGATGCGCCCCAAGAGCGCCTGGATGCCCGCAGCATATCGATAATCGCCAGTGGAGCCTGCGGGGCCCTCATCCACGGCCTGGAGGATGAGTTCCTGGAGGTGAGAACGGCTGCTGTCGGCTCCATGTGCAAGCTGGCACTGTCGCGGTCGGACTTTGCTCTCACCAGCCTGGACTTTCTGGTGGACATGTTCAACGACGAGATCGAGGATGTGCGGCTGAAGGCCATCTACAGCCTGACGGCCATCGCTCGCCACATAGTGCTGCGGGAGGATCAGCTGGAGACAATGCTGAGCTCGCTGGAGGACTACTCGGTGGATGTGCGGGAGGGGCTGCATCTGATGCTGGGCGCCTGCCGCGTCTCCACGCAAACCTGCCTGCTGATGGTCGTCCAGAAGCTGCTCGATGTGCTGGCCAAGTATCCGCAGGATCGACACTCCACCTACGCCTGCATGCGCAAGATTGGACAGAAGCATCCGCATCTCGTCATGGCCGTGGCCGTTCACCTGCTCTACGTGCACCCGTTCTTCGAGACGCCCGAGCGAGACGTGGAGGATCCCACCTACCTGTGCGTCCTCATTCTCGTCTTCAATGCCGCCGAGCATCTGATGCCCATCATCAGCCTCCTGCCGACGGCCACCCACCGCCACTATGCGTACTTGCGGGACAGCATGCCGCGCCTGGTGCCCCAGCTGCCCATCGAGGGCGCCTCCTCCTCGTGCACGAATCATCGGATCGACGATGCCGTCAAGGAGGCAGGCAGCTCCGCCGGGTACCTCAAAATGATTCTCAGCCACATCGACGAGATCGTCACCATGTCCGACGGTCGCGTGGAGTTGCTCAAAACCGCCCAGTCAATCTGCAGGTAAGTTCTGCCGCAAGTCCTCCACTGCCACCAATTGATGACTAAATCTTCCCTGCAGCGCCTTGGGGACATCGACTCGGGTCTGTATGGGACGTCCAACTTTCTGGAGACTTTCCTCTCCGCCCAGATTCAAATTGAGCAAATGCAGCGCTGCGCCAAGGCGCACAGAAGTCGCGTACCGCTGAAGGAATCGCTGGCCGCCCTCATCACCAAGTGCCTCAAGCTGCAGCACACGTTCTCGGGGCTGAGCTACTGGGACATACTGCAGGTGAAGCAGCTGAGGCTGCGTGCCAGCGCCCTGCACCTGGTCTTGGTCGTGAAGGATCGCTCGCAGAGCGCCCTGGGGAACCCCTGCCAGATGCTGCTGCAGACGGCAGGCGACATCAGTGAGTACATAAAGGCCAACACAAAGGAGGAGGAGCAGCCGCTGCCGATCCCAAGCATTGCCACTGGCGACGAAGAGGAGGACAAGTCCATTAAAGCGTCGACGAACAACGCCCAGCCGGACAGTTTTACGCGGCAGCTGCTGTCCAAGCTGGACGCGATCACGGACCCAAGGCCGGGTCGCGTATTCCGCGAGATTCTGCCCCTGGTGCAGAATGCACCGCCCCTGGCTCTGCCGCCCGCCAATGAAAAGATTCGTCGCTGCATGGCCAGCATAATCGAGCCGTGCCCGCTGCAGTCGCAGGATAATGTGATCAAGGTGACTGCTGGCCTCATTGCAGCCGTTCCGTTCGTGGCGGAGATCGACAACCTGCAGGAGTCGCAGAAGGCGGACATGCGCATCAAGATCAAGTACCCCGACCAGCACATGCACACGGTGGTGCCCAAAATGACGGACTTCAAGCCCATCATGACCGAGCAGGGGGAGCACGAGACAAATGTGCGCCTGCGAACGACGATCCTGCTGTCGCACAGTGTCTGGACGGAGGCCTCCCTCGTGGAGATTCAGCTCTGCCTGGCCGTGCGCCCCGGCAGCGAGCTGGAGCTCTGCAAGCCGGCAAAGGTCCTCTTTGCCCCCAAGCCGGTGCGGCGAGGCATTTAGCGGGAGACTGGCGCTAATGCCAAAGAATCCGTAAAGGCTAGAAGAAGGCAGCACAGAAAGCAGACAGCGAGCGGACAAAGCGACGAAGCTGCTCATGGACGCACAAACAATGTAGTTGTTAGCGATGTAACATTGTGAATTATTCGATAACAAAACCACTTTTCATTTGTTTCTCACCAAATCCCCCCCCTAAACTCTGTAACTCTTTTACGCATAAATGTATATGATTGAACCTAAATGAGCAAGACTAAGGAAGGAAGGGTACACAAATGCAACAGGCGGTCAAATGATGTAACATTCCATTGCCACTTACAATAGACTAATAAAATCAAAGAAATCGGCGATTAGTTAGACGTTAATGATGAGTTTTTCATCAATTTCCGTTGTTCCTTAGCAAAAGAAAGGAGTAATTCCAACGTATAAATCGGACTCTAGCCCCAATTATGTTGTAAAGATAGAAGAACTGGTCCCCAAACCACTCCGAGCTTATTATAATATTTACTTATGCTCCCTTTCCCTTGTTGCGCGCGCTATTTTTCAAATTCTGTAATGTTATCATGGCTCATCCAAATGTATCTTACATACGTTTACATACTAGAGTCAAATACCAAAGTAAAAATAAAAATACTGAAAATCCAGCCTAAAATGCAACCGTGCAAGCGCTGCTCGCTAGCTTGTGTGAATTTATTTCAAAATAACAATCACATTCAAATCAAAGTGAAGAATGTCTTTACTTAGATTTATCTTTAATCTTAAATAGACATTGAATCCTTCAAATATTCTGTTAAATATTTGGCTATTCTGCTTAGTATGTTATTGGTATGTAGAAAATGTGTAGTAGTATTGTCTAAGGTCATCAGGTACACAATCCAATAAAAATAACTATTTCAAATAAGCCAAAATGAGTCTTCAATCAGATTAAATGATTGTTTCAGTGTTAAAAGAATTTTCAAGCTAGTAATATCAAGCCTAACATCAAAATCGAGGAATATGATTTCAGACTACGGTACATTTGCGGTATATTTTTAAAATGCCCGGTGTATATCGGTATATTTGCGAGGGTCTGTCGGTATATTTGATCAACAAATCCGCGGTCACACTGGCGTGAAAAGCAAAAATCAAATTGAAAGCGAAATTGCACATTTTAAAATTGCAGCAGGCTGTTGTGTCCCCGTCGACGTCGGGTTGTCTGCTTTGTGTGTAAAGTGAAATAAAAGTTTATTGAAAGTCATAGTTGATAGATTTGTAGCAAACGCAACTTAGTACGGTATGTGTTCATTTACGTGCTTGTGTGTGTGATGTGTTGCTTAATTTTGTCAGCTGCCCGATTGTCTCTTTATCACACACATGTATGTACCATATGTACGTGACTGCATGTGTGTGAGTGTGTGTGTAGGAAACTCGCTTCGGGATCAGGTTCGGGAACGAACCCCAACCCAACCCTGCGCGGTGCCATAGTGACTAAAAAAAAGCGAGAGAGCTGAGAGTTTACTACAATAAAGCGCAACAAAACAAAAGATTACTAAAAAAATGAATATTATAAATATAACCGAAATAATATACATATAAGGAGGACCCGACGCCTCGTGTGTTGTCTCTTTTTTGTTGTGTTTTTTTTCGTCATGCGCGCTCTCTTTCTCGCCCACCCTCTCGTTGTCTCTCGCTCGCACACTTACACTTACGGTTCGTGGCAATACCTCGCGTGCGTTTTGGTTTTGTTTTGCTGCCAAAACTAATGCAAAAACAACAACAACAAAAAATTGGATACAGAAGAGGCGAAAAAGTCTGCCAAGCAACAGTTGCAAACTGCGACTTGCATTTCCCTGTGGTCCGCGACGACGACGCGACGAAAAGCGCAGAACTAAACGGAACAAAAAATGCTGCCTCCAAATACAATAAATACTACATAGTAGTAGCAGGCGGCGAGGCTAGGGAAGGCAAGGCAAGGTGAGACGTAGAGTTGCCTTCATTTGTGCGAGCACGCATTGTTTTCCACACACAAAAGTTCCAAATTCGCAATTCCCGCAACACTCGCCTCGCCTCTCCTTTCTCGGAATTCCTCTTGCTTCCTTATCCTAGGAGTACGAGAGTAAACAACAATTACTATACATGTGCATACATACATATGTACATACATATGTATATAAGTGCGACAAAGTGTGCCCAGTGTGTTCTGTTCGGATATTGATTCACACGAAATCCTTTGGGAATCGAAAGTATTGCGTGAAACTTCGCTATAAATTAAAGTGTTTTTTTTTTGTTTCTCGTCTCGATTCAGCTTTTGATAATTAAATTTTCGAGTAACCACGATTACGATAGTGTAACTCTTCAGCACGGCATAGGTGCCCCTCCGCTAAACCTTCATTTGAATTGGTTAAAATGCAGCCCCAATAAGCAAACCACGACGACAAACGGTTGCAATAACGGCGTTAGGTGCGAAGGACAAGCCACCCGCCACCCACGCTTTAATCACAGCTGAGAGCCAGAAAGAGACAGCATAGAGAACCAAGAAACTGAAAAGCTCTGAAAGCACGCATACCAACAACCAAAAGCATTCAAACTGTATGCAGTGCCTGCAGGCACAAGTCCCGCACACCAGCGCAACGAGCATAGAGCAACGAACATCGAAAACATCGCATCGGGAATTGAGCATCGGGAGCGAAATAACACACACACATACACACTGACACTGGGAGGAAGAAAATGGATCTTTTCGATATGGACGACGTTGTAGGGGGCCCCCCGGACGAGTGCAGTACCCCGCTGAAGGAGTGGCGGCTGAAACTTCAGGCTGGCACACTGACACGCAACGACTTCATCGAGTTCTTCAAGAAGGAGTCGCCCAAGTACTTTGACTATCAGAACGAACTAGATACAGGTGAGGCAACTACTTAGAGTTCATCAGCTGTGCCATTTATTCTCATTGAACATTTGAACAAACGCATTTCCGTGAATTGCTTACTTTCCGCTCCCCGACTCTCTGCCTAGCAACAAATGATATTATTTGTGTTTTGCTCATAAAGCTGCTTCTTGAACTCGTTCAGGGGGGATCCAGGATCGGTAACCATAGCAACTAACTTAACCTTATTTATGTAGAATCATTAAGATGGCAAGGCTTAGCAAGTCAGGGCTTTCTTTCGTGTAGAGTAGACAACCCGACCAGACCAGACCAGACCAAAACAGAACACAGAACAGATTACGATGACGTTGTTGCGAGGACAGACTTTGGGCCACGGTTGTTGTGACGACGATGGCTGATAAAACAGATTGTGAAATATATGCATGCAATATGTAAACATGTATGTATGTATGTATGTAGATTCGGTTTATTCAACTCGCTTTTATCTGGTCCTTGTCCAGATTAGAACAGACCCAGTCACAGCCTCAGGTCCCAGGTCCCAGGTCCAGTTGCAGTCCCCAGGTCGTCGCAGGTTCCCCAGTCCACTGACGTGTCCCCAGTTCTCTGTAACTTTCTTCATACTTACCTGTATTACTAATTTGTGTGTTTGTTTCTTTGTGGAGCCCAATACACGGTTGATTCAATTAGACATACATACATACATACATATGTACAATGTACATATGTGATTTCTTGTGTGCATTCATTCTTCTTTCGTTCGTTTCGTTCGTAAGACAGGTACATACATATATATGTAAATATGTATTGAATATGATGATTTATATGTATATGTATGGGGGTCGATCGCCCACTGCCATTGCGGAGTCATTCGTGTTCTTAATATGTACATATGTTCTGTTTCTGCTTCATTTTGTTTACATTTGAGTATTTGGGTGTTCCCTGGCCCCTCTCCTTCAGCTCTGCTGTTCGCTTGCATCTGTCAAAATCTCAACAGAGAACTTAACTCATTTAACCCCGAAATAAGGTGGGTGACATCTCCTGGCTGCTCGTCGGAGTAGGCCGGACATTTCCGTGAGAGTCTGGAATATGGCATTGACGGAACACTGTGGCGCCGCCTCCTCTCTTGTGATCTCTTCCGTTGCGTTCCGTTTCGTTCATTGCAGTTCATTTCATTTCCGTGCTGTTCGATTCTCCTCTGTTCTGTTCTAGGCTCTCCCCCCCACCCGTTCCGTTCTTTGTTCCAGTCTACTACGTCTCAGCAGCAGCAGCACACTGTTGCACACGCAGTTATGTACATACATACATATGTACATATTTCGGTTTTTTACAGGGTAATAATTTGCATGCACTATGCGCGGGTGGGAGAAAATATTACCTATAGATATACATACATATGCAGTATGTACATACATATGTGCAGTGTCGTTGTGTGTCGTTGATAGCCCGAGAAACGTTGCGACGTATTGGTTCTCAGATGAGTTGTAGATTGTGGAAAAAGTTCTCACTTTTGCTTATCGCCCCCCAAAAACAAAACAAACAAAAAAGCTAACGGTAACCGCTGTCTCTCATACATCGGACTCTCTCTGTCTGACTCGTGTCTACTCTCACTTGCACTCTCTCTCTCCCTCCATCTACTTGTCTCGCTCTTTACGATGCAGAGTTCATATGCATATGTATGTATTTATGTAAATGTATTGCATATGTCGGCGCGACCTTGAACTGTATTTGTATTTGTATTTGACGATTTGTGGGTTTTGATTTCAATTCGTAAAACTCGTTCCAATGGAAGGTTTCTCTTCGCCACCAGCAGTCTCCAGTTCTCTTGCGGTCGCAACATCATCATTATCATAATCACGAGATTGTCATGATATATCTTCATGCTGTTTAACCTGTTTCTAATAACCAACCTAAGTGATATTTTAGACAGACAATGATGATGTACACACATACATACATATGTACATATGAGTAGCATTACCTGTAGCTGCACAATGACTAAATCAACGACGATGCCTCGTACAGAACGAGCGTGTAGCAGCCCCCGTCCTTCCATCTCCCACATATGTAGTAGTAGTAACTAGACCTAGATTAAATAATAACCAAAGTAACTGCCATAAAACCTTCTTAGTTAACTGCTAAAATGTGTTCGGTTTTTTGCAGTCAAATGCATGTTCAAGGAGGCCCTGGCCAAGGAGGAGATCATCGATGTTCTGGTCGAGTTCATGCTCGGTGACAACCCAAAATCAGCGCTGGAGAAGCTGCGCCTCGAGGGCAACACCGCCACAGTTTGCGGCAAGGTCTTCAAAAATGGAGAGCCCACGTACAGCTGCCGTGAGTGTGGCATGGATCCCACCTGTGTGCTGTGCGTGAACTGCTTTAAGCGGTCGGCGCATCGCTTTCACAAGTACAAAATGTCCACCTCTGGGGGCGGTGGCTGCTGCGACTGTGGGGACAATGAGGCATGGAAGAAGGATCACTATTGTCATCTGCATTTGGTGAGTGGAGACTGCAAAGGCGGAAGGCGAAAGGCGATCCCCAATACATTATTATCATCCTCCCTCTCCTCTGTTGCAGGATAATCGCAAGAATCCGCTCGAGAGCAAGATCATCACTGAGGCCGTGCTGGAGCGCAGCGAGATCTGCTTCAGTGCCATTTTGTCGTTTTGCGTCAACTATCTGGAGATCGAGCCGAACGCCAGTCTGCAGTGCCTGGACGGGGAGGACATGGGCCTAGGGCTCGATGGGGCGAACTACTGCACGGTGCTGTACAACGATGAGTCGCACACGTTCGACCAGGTCATCCAGACGCTAACAAAGATCGCCAAATGCCGCCACAAGGAGGCCATGGAGATAGTGGCGGCCATAGATCGCGAGGGCCGGGCCGTGGTCAAGTGTGACACGTTCAAGAGCTGCAACGACCTGAAGACGGCCATAGAGAACCAGATGATACCGGCGACCGGACTGCTGGCCAATCCCCGGAACAGAGAGTCGCTGCGGACCTCCGTGTTGCACATCAACTCGGTGGCCTGCCAGCAGTTTGCCCTGCAGCTGCTGAGTTGGTTCCAGGAGTTCCTCGTCCGTCACTACCTCTTCCGCAAGACCTTCTCCGAGTTGGTGCAGCGCAAGCAAGAGTCCTTCTGCATCCGCCACATCCTCGAGTACGACGTGAAGCTGTGGAAGACAGCGCGCACCTGCTGGCACCGCCTCCTCATCTCGGGCATGCTCATGGAGTACGACAACAAGATGGTGCTCGCCCAGGAGTTCTCGCGTCGCTACGCGACCATCGTGGAGGACTTCATCAACGACGATCACGACCACGCCTTCTCGATTGTCTCACTCAGCGTGCAGCTGTTCACGGTGCCCAGCATTGCCCATCGCCTCATCGCCATGGAGGGCATCTTCGACAAGCTGCTGCACACCTTCTACTACGTGGCCATCGAGAAGTTCATCCTCAACCGCACCCTACACTTCAGCAAGAACATCGCCAGCCTGACCTTCTTCAAGCGCGCCAACTACATCCTCTACGACCTGCGCTATCTGCTCAGCCTCAAGCCGGATGTACTCAGCAGCGAGCTGCGCACAGGCTTCCTCGAGGGCTGCAAGGCTCTGATGCGTGTCCTCAATGTGATGCAGGGCATGGAGTCGATTACCCGTCAAACGGGGCAGCACATGGACTACGAACCGGAGTGGGAGTGCGCCTTCAATTTGCACATCAAGCTGGCCACCACCATTTCGCAGGTGATCGAGTGGGCGTCCACCGACAAGATGCTCCTGCACAAGCTCTACAAGATGACGGTGCGCGCGCTGGTCAGCAACAACTTCATTGTCGGAGCAGCTGGCGGCGACGAGGTGGAGGCCCGTAGTGTGGCTGGGCATGTGGCCAGCTGCCTCGTCTACGATGTCCTGGTGCGGCCTGTGTCGATTCATCTGCCATTGACTCGCTTCTATGCCGGCATCTATCTGCATCTGGAGGCCCATGGCCTGAGCTACGACTCCCTGGTGGCCGAGACCGAGGTGCTGAACATCAAGCTGACGCCGCGCGAGATCATTGAGCCGGTGCTGTGCACCCACGCGATGATTGCCCAGGTGGCCGCCGGCATGTGGCGCCGCAACGGCTACTCGCTGCTCCACCAGCTGTACTTCTACAGGAACGTGCGCTGCCGCGTGGAGATGCTGGATAGGGACATTGTTTGCCTGCAGATCGGAGCCTCGCTGATGGAGAGCAACGAGTTCCTCATCCACGCCCTGAACAAGTTCAATCTGATCGGCTGGGCCCAGCCCAACTATGAGACGCTGCTGGCCGAGTCCTCCGTCGACGAGGAGTTCATGCGGCAGCTGTCGATGATTGACGAGTTCCTCGAGCTGCTCATTGTCATCATTGGGGAGCGCTGGATGCCCGGAGTGTCGCTCGTCAGCGAGGAGGATCGATTGCGCAAGGAGATCATTCAGCTGCTGTGCATCAAGTCGTATTCCCACTCGGAGCTGAGTCGCGCCCTGCCCGACACCACGGGCGGCAACAGCGACAGCGTCTTCGAGGATGTCATCAACACGGTGGCCACGTTCAAGAAGCCCGTCGGTGCCGACCGCAAGGGTGTCTACGTGCTCAAGGAGTCGCTGTATGACGAATTCAACGTCTACTTCTATCACTACACCAAGGAGGACAAGTCAAAGGCCGAGGAGCTGCAGCGGGAACGTCGCAAGTCCAAGAAGGAGCTCGTCTGCTGTCCGCCGCCCATGTTGCCACAATTGACACCAGCATTCACGTGAGTCTCTCTGTCTTATCTCTGTGGTAAAAGCTAATTCAAATCTCTTTTCTCCTACCATTATTTGCAGATCCATGGCCAACATATTGCAGTGCAATGTTTTCCTCACGATTTGCACTTTGACCATGGATCGGGCACTGGACATACGCAGTCGCTGCTTCTCCGAATCTCACGTGCAGAAGGTACGCGCCGCCTTCTCCTCCACCACCCTGTGTTTCCCCCTGCTAATAGAGACTTCCATTTGAATTCAGATTTTACACTTGTTGGGCTTTGCCATCCAGGAGGAACTGAGCGAACACTATCCATTCCTCAGTTTCTATGAACGCGCCCAGCAGTACGGCATCCTCGATAAGTTGGAGGAGCTAGCCCGTTGCCCAAGGGTGAGTAAATTAGTTCAATGGCTTGTGTGCAGATTTACTTGAATTTCGCCTCGTTTGGCGTACAGTTGGAGGCACATCGCGACTTTGTGCTGTGGACCATTAAGCGGTTCAAGGATATGCAGGCCAAGCAGGCGCCAGCAGCAGCGGCCGGCCCCAGCGGCTCTCAGAGACAGTCGATGGGGGGCGAGGAGTTGCCGCTGACATCCGAGGAGCAGGCACGCAAGGAGAAGGAGACTCGCGCCAAGCTGGCCGCCGAGCGTCGTGCGAAGCTCATGGCCCAGATGAAGAGTGCCCAGAATTCGTTTATGAAGTCAAATGCCGAGATGTTTGCCAACAGCGACCTGGAGCAGAGTTCTGGGTCGGGAGCCTCCAGCTACAGGACGGCTCCCACGATGGGCGGCAGTGCCATGGAGTGGGAGGATATATCGGACGACAGCCTTGAGGAGCAGGGTGCGGCCGCTCTGGCGATAAAGCAGAACCCGGCCTGCCTGGGGCCCAATCGGGCACCCTATCAGGCGCAGGAGAACAGCTTCAAGTGCATTCTGTGCTTCGAGAATTGCAGCATCAATCCGGACGGACCGCCGCTCGTTAGCTCCGCTTTTGTGCAGACCTCGCGCGTCATTCTGACCACGCCAGGCCACTACGACGGCAAGAGCGGCATGCATGTGAGCTGCTGCGGCCATGTGATGCACTACAAGTGCTGGCAGGAGTACTACAGCAACGAGGAGTCCAAGGAGCAGCGTCGCCACCACCGGAACCGCCTCGCACTCAGCCATGGCCACAACGTGGAGTTCCACTGCCCGTATTGCCGGGCCCTCAGCAACATTGTGCTCCCCGTTAGCGAGCCACTGGGCGGGCTCATACCCGGCCATGCCGCAGTGCCGCCGGCTGTCGGCGGTGGCAGCTCCGAGAACTACTTGCCCCTGGACTGCTTTGTGGAGATCATGCGGACCCTGGCCGGTGAGCTGGCGGCTCCGGCCGCTGACAGCACCATGTGGCAGTATCCGAGCGTGCTGCGCAAGTCCAATGTGATCGGCGATGTGGCCCAGTTCGAGCGGAGTGTGCAGCTGATCGAGAAGCCGCAGCTGCATCCCACATGCACCGATGTGATGTCATCCTTCAACAAGGCGCTGCAGAATGCGATGCTCAGCCAGCAGCCGAACGCTGCCGCCGAGGGCGGCGTTGGCGTTGGCGTTGGCGTTGAGAGCGATAGTCCGTACCTGGTCTTTGACACATGCAGCTACACCCTGGAGTCCCTCGAGATCTACATGTTCACCATGCGCAAGCCGCTCAAAGTGGAGATGCCCATGCGCCATCAGACATGCACCACGAATCTGGTGCGCGCCTGTTCCCTCTACTCGTGCTGGGCACCGCATCGCCCCGAACTGGCGGCCAAGCTCCTGGATACCATATTCAACCAAAAGGGAACCAGCGTACTCGAATGGGACTGCTTCCGCATGCTAGTCCAGCTCAATTTCGGTGTCCTCAACCTGATGCTGAGGGAGAGTGGTAAGTGCCTTTCTCTACCTTTCTGTCTTTTGTGGCTGATTATCCTTCCGTCTTTGCGTAGAACACGCCTTCCTGCCCAGCGGCAGCATGTTCGATTTCTACATGCTGCAGACCATGTTCCTGGCCAATGTCACAAAGGCCGTCATCTGTTTTGACGTGGAGAAGGAGCTGGCCAAGCGGCGGGCCAAGGAGGAGGCCGGCGCGCAGACTGAGTTCTCTCAGCTGGCGTATGTGGAGCAGCTGCCATCGAAGATTCAGGAGAACATGGTGGCATTCTATCGCAGCTACAATGTGCCAGCGCGTATGCGCCAGCTGGTGCAGCAAAAGAAGTTGGCCGAGTCGGAGGAGAAGCAGAATCAGAGCCCGAATCAAGAGCAGACTGTGGTTATCCCCTGCGAGCTGCAGCACTTGGCGCTGATGCTGGAACATGTGCGTTATCAGATGGGCTCGTTTCTGCGCTGCGCCTGCCTCTTCTATCGCTGCATGACCGATGTGGAGTTCCCCGACACGTTCCCCTTGGAGCAGCCGGATAGATTCGATCTGATGTGCCAGTACCTGGGTCTGGATGCCGACATGGGCGTTTATTTCGACATGGAGACAGTTTTTGCCACCATGATGCACAACTTTGCCTCACATCCGCACGTCCTGCGGCAGGCCGAGCAGTGCAGCTTAGGCTATGGCGATCCCGTTGAGGTGTTGCCATGCCTCCGCCCCCTGCCGGCGCTGAAGAAGCTCTTCGACGATTACAGCGATCTGATCAACAGCGTGTCGGACATTTTCTGTCCCAATAATGAGCGCGAGGAAATGAAGACCCCAACGATGTGCCTGATATGTGGCGAGGTGCTCTGTGGCCAGTCGTACTGCTGCCAGCCAGAGCTGGGAAATATGTCGGTGGGTGCCTGCACCCATCATGCCCACAGCTGCGGGGCCGAGGTTGGCATATTCCTGCGCATACGGGACTGCCAGGTGGTGTATCTGGGCCGCGGCAAGGGCTGCTATGTCCAGCCACCGTATCTGGACGAGTACGGAGAGACGGATCAGGGCCTGAGGCGTGGCAATCCGTTGCGCCTCAGCCAGTACGCCTATCGCCGCATCTTTATGCAGTGGCTGGGCCACAAGCTGCACGAGGAGATTGCTCGCCTCAACGACAATGCCAATGTGGCTGTAACGCAATGGCATCACATGTAGTCCGGACGAGAGGAACGCAGTAGATCGCCCAGCTGCAGTCGGATCGCTAGAGCGGAGCGGAGCGGAGCGGGTGAACTGACTCTGACGCTGACGCTGAAGCTGACGGAGATCGAGAGCAAGAGAGATGGCAATGGCGGCAGTCAATGTGATTATTACGTACTAACATTAGGAGAGCATATTTATACGTCTAAGCATTTTACGAGTTATCCTTTCGAAAGGAAACATAACCCTACCCCCCAACACACACACACACACACACACAATACACAAACACACCTCGAAACGTTGAGTACCAAAACGAGAAGAACAACCAAAAAAACAAATGAACTTAAAGCCTCAATTTGAACTCAAAGTAAGATCCACACAAACACACACACACAGCCAACAAACAGACACAGACACACACGTCCGGATTGAACTTTGTAAAATCGTCTTGCGTTTTCTAACACTATTACACATAAAACTTGATTAATATTATTATTATTTTTTTTTGAGCTAACATTAGAAAACTTGTTGATAGTTTGAGTGGTAGACCGAATTTTGCGGAACTTCTCTAGTTATATATATATATAATATACATATACTACACTTAAAGAAAGGAAAACAAAAATGTAATAGGTTAGATTTTTGCCAGCACCTTCAAGGACTATACACACACACACACACACACACATATACGCCACTCCCCCCACACAGCAGATGAGAAAGTAAAATATAACAATCGAGGACACTGTGTGTTTATTTGCTTCTGATTGATAGAAAGATTGCCTGTGCCCATGTCCATGTCATGCCCAGCAGCACCACTTCCCAAGTCTATGTACATAGAAATCTTTGAATCCTTATCCCAAGTCCCCACACGCTTGGCAATTAACCGGGTGGATGGCACACCAAACCGGGCACACCCGACCCATGATATTGGCACACCTTCAGCTACCCTCCCCCAACGACACGAAGATGGCTTCAACAAATACATACTAAAGTTAGTCAAATCATGTTTTCTTTATGAATAAACTTAACACCTCCTCCATATGGCAACTATCTGCGGATAGATAGATATATGGACGTATATACCTACATATGTGTGTATATTATGTATGCAGTTTCTATCTATATATTGTACAACAACAACAACAACAGCAGCAGCAGCAACAATATTGATTTATGTAAAGTTCAAGCAACATATTGATGCGAAACAAAATCTTACAAGTGAAAATGCGAGGAAGCAAAAACAAATTTGAAATAAAAAGCAGTTTGAAAAATATTCTAGTGAATCTTTGGAAGGCGGGACGAGGCAGGCAGTACAGATGATCGATACCCACAGCATAATCGCAATAGTCATTAAAATCGTTATTTCTGATCCCAAGTTAAGAAATGCTTTGTGGGATGGTATGTATATTTTGTTTTTATTTCATTTAGATTGAACATTTGCTGCTCTGTATTGTGTGGTTTCTTAATTGAATGGCTACAAAATATTTGTATGTATTGCATAAAATCGCGGGGCCCCATTAGAAATACATTTAAAAATTATATTACAAATATGAAAATATTGCCAAGCAAAGGCAAAGGCAAAGGCCAAGGCGCATTAGTTCCTCAAGTCAGGTAGTCTAAGTATCGCAGGGCCTTTGAGGGATCCAAATGCTATGAACTGATACATGCATTGAAGACAAATGGCAGACACTCAATTACAATATGGTACACACACAAACGAGTATGTACGCGTAAAAGTGATCAATGTTCAGTTATGGTAATGTACAATTTGGATTCTGAGTGAATATGATTATGATTATGTACAGAGGTAATGGGAAGTTAAAGCAGGACAAGTGAAGGTTCGTAAATCAATCGTATTTGATATTAAATTCATATTATCTACCTACATTTATACATAACAACTAAAGAAATGCAACCGACAGGCAGACAGGCAGACACGCAAGACATCTGTTGACTTGAGATCTCTACTTGAGAATGATCTCTGGGGGTGGGAGAATATTGTCACCGTAGAGGCAATACCAGATACTCGAATACCAAATGGTACGATCTACCCACTCGCTGCCTGCCAGCACATGGCCAATATAGGGAGCATCTCGTGATCTGCAATGGAAATATAGAGACACATTTGTTTAGGAAATAAATGTCTTGGGTGCGATGCCAAACCCAAACCTCATTATCTGCGCCTGGGTGCGCTCGACAAAGGTGATGGCCCAGCTCCAGGGAAAGTCTCGCTTGCGCTCACAGCCCACATAGGCCGTACAGCTCTGCAGGAAAATCTCCCTGATAATTGTCGTCTTGTCGTTCTTGTCCTTCTTGGAGACAACAATCTTGCCGTCCCGCAGCTCGCACTGCAGAGATTTGAATGTCTTGGTGCGATTGTCGGCGAAGCGCAGCTCCTTGCCGGGCGTCACCGTTGCCAAATTCTTGACCGCCCGCTGGATTTCGCGCAGCATCTCAATGGGTCGCACCATCAGATAGTTGTGCTTGCGATCCTCCTCCGGCCAGTACGACCAGTTCAGGATCACGTCAAACACCTTCGTATCATGGTGCAGTGGCCGCTCCAAGCTGTCGTTCAGTATCACTTCGTACAGCGTCAGCTGATGGGTTGGCAGTTGCATTTTGGCAGCGTACTCACGACACAGCTCGTAGGCGGTCTTCGTGGGCGATATTGTGGCGTTTACCTGCGTCTTTTCCTGGACAAATAAATCGATTAGAAGTCGAAGTCAATCGTAAATGATGAATGGATGGCCCACCTCTGTGGTGTTGTCTGGATTCGGATTGAGGCTGATCCAGATCTTAATGTCTCCCGACTGCTTCACCGCATCTTTGAGCGTCTCGGCGGCGGAGTAATACTTTTGCAGGCACGCCAGCATGGCCTGCTCCCGTTTCTGCATCAAAGAACAACATTAAGAGACACGGCCCAGCTGGCGTTGGCCTTTTTCAACTTACAATTTCATCGGCACTGACGGGAAATAGGTTCTTGTAGAGAAGAATGAGATCGCTCAGCACATCGGCCTCTTTCTGAGAGTAGATCAGCTCGTCGCTCTGTTGAGGGAGTAGATAAAAGATAAAAGATAACAAATGCAAATGCAAATGCAAATGCAGATGATGACCCACCTTCTTGGCCAGCAGCGTTGGGCCCCAGATCATGGTCAGATTCTGCACGCTCATTTTGTTCTTGGTCTGCTGCGAGCTAATGAACACCAGATGGCCCACGATTCGTCGCAGTGTCTCGTGCTCGATGGGCGAGAGGCGAGCGAGCAGCTCGCGATAGATGGGAATCTTCTCGGCGGCCACATCCAGCTCGGTGACGAACACGAAGCTGTCGGTTAGCTTGCCCAGCAGTCGCTCGGGCAGGTCCCGCATGAAGCGCTTGAGCACATTGGCCACATCGTGCTCGTTGTACTCGTTGCGAGTGATCTCCACGTTGAAGGCATCCGCCCGGAAGGCGCTCATCAGCTTGTGCATGGAGTTCTCCGAGCCGGACTTGCGGTAGATACCCTCCGACATGGAGCCGTGAATGTACACAAAGTTGATGCACTTGTCCACAATGACGGGCACATCGTAGCGAGTCAGCTGCTGATCGCCCAGCGAGAAGCCATTGTTGTGGGCCACCTCCCGTATGATGTGACGCCAGATCTTTGTCTCGCGTGCCGAGCTCATGATCATGTAGACCGCAAACGGTGGACAGTCAATCATCAGCATTGGCCCGCTGCCGACGTGCAGGTTATCAATCGACTCGTCGCTGTCCTTGAGCACTATTCAAGAGGGGAATTCCTTCAATTATTCTACATATTCGATGGATTTATTCTCACCTATGCAACGCGCCTTGCGCAAGTCCATCTTCTCCACATTCCCCGTGGCCTCGCTCACGAAGATGAGACGACGCTGGCTCTTGCGCAACACCAGCCACGTGCCACTCCACTCCGACGTGATGGAGTTCTGAAACGAAATGAAAATGAGAGCTTCACGAGCGTCTCACACACGCAGCGGGTAGCTTCACGCACCTTTAGGTAGCACCAGCCCGCGCGGTAGTAGTGGCAGGTGTACTTCACAGGCATGCTGTTGGTGAGGCTCTCGAGGATTTTCTGCATCCAGACACCCCTCTCGGACTCCTTGCCCACGCCATAGAGGTGCGAGACACGCTGCTGCTTGACGTTGCCCGACGAGCTGCTGGTCATCACGAGATTGGGATTCGAGGACATGCTGTCGCCCGCTCCGTTGCCGCTGCCGCTGCCGCTCCCGTTGCCTCCGTTCTTCGGCTGCGACGTCGTGATCTCGAAGCAGTAAAAGTGTGTGGCCGTGTCCGTGACGCGACTGTTGCTGACACACTGCAGCGTGGTTATGGTGTCCAGGGGTATCGACTCCCTGGGCGTCTTCATCTCCTGGTCGAGAAACGTCTGGAATTGGCGATCCCTCAGTATGGCCTTGCGGTTCTGCATCTCCTTGAGTATATCCTCGACCACGCCCGAGGGGAAGCGCACCAGTGGCCCCTCGTAGCGCACCAGCAGCGGCGACAGGCTGGGCCGTGGCACCATCTGCAGTGCCACCTTCACCTCCGACTGCCGCTTGAAGCTGGATCGTCGCTTCATCACATCCATGCGCAGCTTCACGCTCGAGAATGTGGTAATTGTCTTACGCAGGCGTGAGCTGAGCGTGGAACGTGACTCGCTGCTGACTGGTGGGTTCTGTGTGCCTGTGGCTGTGCCACCTCCTCCAATGGCCTCCAGGTAGGTGGGTGGGCTGTCGCCTTCAATGGCCACGGCTGCCTTTGTGCTGCTGCCGCTGCTGCTGCTCGAGGTGCCTGTCCCTGTAGCTGAAGCTGCGGGTGTGGCTGTGGCTGCGGCTGTGCTGGGTGTGCCATCAGGCACAAACCAATTTGTGCGATTCCTTGAGACGCTGGCCAGATCCACCGCCGTTCTGTTGGCGCTACTTTCGGTTATCTTGCCTAGATAGGGCCCGGCCCGTGCCTCCAGCTGCTCCTGCTCCCGGTCGAGCATGTTCTCCATGCTGTCGCTCAGCAGCTGGGCATTCTGGTGCACGATCTGTGGCTGGCGTCGGCTCGCCGTGCCGCAGCCACTTGGCGGCTCCTCCTCGGAGGTGCACATGCTGATATCGTCCTGCTCCCCCTCCCGCTCCCGCTTCACAGTGCCGTAGGTGTCCTCCTCCAGCAGGTGTTCGAGCAGCAGCAGCTCGTTGCTCTTGTTGGAGCGCGACAGCGTCGAGCACTTGCTGCTCATCAGTGGATCGAACTCCTCGATGAGGTCCTGGGGCGCCGTCCAGCCACCCACAGCTCCATCGTTGCTGTCCAACTCCCCATCCTCGCTGATGCAGGCCAACTCCTGCTGCTGCTGCTGCTGCTGGCTGGGCGTCAACAAGCTGCAACTGCGACTGCTGCCTGCCGTGGCCATCTCGAAGAGCTTGCCGTAGGTGGCTTCCTGATTGGCATAGACCGGCTCCGGGGAGGAGTCTCCCTCATCCTCCTCCTGCCGCTGCCGCTGCTGTTGCTGCTGCTGCTGC
This sequence comes from Drosophila subobscura, assembly GCF_008121235.1. NCBI lineage: Eukaryota > Metazoa > Arthropoda > Insecta > Diptera > Drosophilidae > Drosophila > Drosophila subobscura. The sequence goes on along the minus strand of NC_048530.1, from coordinate 14,200,857 downwards.
TCCTCACCATCCTCGCCGTAGAACTGCCAGGAATCGCTGCGCTCTGGCTTGGGTGCACGCGCCTCCTCGGCGGCAATCTTGGCGGAGATTAGCAGCGACTCCTCCCGCTCCGCTGCCGCCGCTGCGCGATTTAGTTCCTTCAGCTCGGCGGAGTCCACGGGGGGACGCCGCAGCTCGATGTGCTCGTAGTTCTTGCGCCGCTTCTGCCGCACGGGCGGCTGCAGTGCGTCCAGCCGGAACTGCTCCGGCTGTTGGGAGAGTCGCGGCGGGGGGAATGCGGGCATCGGCAGGGATGCGGCCGACGTTGAGGCATCATCCACGCGGATCGGGACACGCTGCGACCGCAGCTGAACCTGTTGTGTCTGCTGGGCAGCTGGCGACGGCGTCGGCGTCGGCGGCTCCTGGGCGAGATTCTTGGCCAGTGGGGGAGGTGGGGAGGGACGTGCTCTCAGTGCCTCATCGTAGCTGGGTGGCTTTCCCTGCACCTTGGGCACCTCATAGCAGCCCTCATCCCCGGCACCCTCCCTGCCAGCTGGCGACACTTCATGTTTGTCCTTGTCCTTGGCCTTGGCCTGTTCCCGGAGATCGGTGAAGCCTCCGCCGCCGACATTCCGGCTCAGGGGACTCGAGAACTGTATGGCATTGAAGACTTCCGTGCTGGGCATGGTCTGCCTTCGCTCCAGATCCAACTCCCCAACGCACCGCTCCCCGCCATCCTCTGCTCTGTCCTCGCGGCCTCCTCTGCCCGTCAGGGTGAAGTTCGAGCCAAATCGTCGGCTGGCATTCATCAGGCGGCTGCCGGCGTCGGCGCTGAGATTGCTGATCGCCTCCGTGGAGCTCTTTAGGTTCCTGTCCAGACGCTTCTTGGCCCCCTTGGCCTTGAATGTGATCCGTTCGCCAATGGCCTCGCCCAGCAGCTTCGAGGTGGTGCCCAAGGATCGTAGTAGATTTCTGCGAAGCGAGAGAGAGAGAGAGAAAGAGAGTTAGTTAGGGGCCAGACGGAGTTTCGTTTCATTCCCATTTGATAAGTAACTGAAATCCAATTAACACTAGTGCAATGTGTGTGTGTGTGAGCCCCTGTGTGTGTGTGTGAGTATCGGGAACACTTATTATTGGAATGGAATGGTAATCGGAACACTGGGAACGGGCATGCGCTGAGGTCTGCCCACTCAACGTGCAAATATTTTGACTTCGCCACGTAAATATTATTTGTTTCAACCCAGTGAACCAAAACTTTGCAGGCGATATCCCTAATAGTGCTATTTAGACTTTGAATTTGCTAACTTAGAGATTTGGGAACTGTCTGTTTCAGTTGTGCTGCAGTAATTATGGATTTTTGTACTTTTCAGCAACAATTTTGCTGGTTTTGCGCTCTAGAAACAGACATTTTTGACTCAAGTAGTGCCTTAGTTGCGAACACTAATTCTGCGTTGTCCATATCTTATTTCGCTTCAAAGTTAGCAAAGACTAATGCCATAACACCATAAAGAGAGTTACTTAAATATCATTTAAATATCATTCGCTCGCTTTTAGTTCGCTAAATGCTCGTTTCCGAGGCTTCGGTTTACGAACATTTGGCGATAGTTCCGCTTTAGTATTGTCTTTTGGTCCACTGGGAATCGATTTATGGGGGTTAGCTCAGACTTAAGGGATAAAGCCCTGAAATTATGATGTATACCACGATTATTTACAATTAGATTGAAAAATTGTGCTTTGGGCATCGCTTATTAAATATCAAACTATTAAAACAAAATTATTTAATTTTTTAAAGTGCAAAAATAGAATATAAAAAGGAGTTCCGTTTGCTGCAGAAACCTTTGAGTCTGCCCCGTAGGTACCAAACCCAGAGATGGGGGAAAAACCGAACCAACCGAAACCGAAACCGAAATTGTGAAAAGTCAAAGAAGGATTAGCCACATCCTGATCTCATTTAGGGTTAGTCAAACAATGATGGGATATTCGGATGATGGGAAGAACCCAAGAACTAGGCAGGAGGATGATCGTGCAACTACAGAGAAACCCGCCTAGAGGAAACACCAGAGAGAGAGGAGAAGAATAGGGGAGGAAGAGGGCAGAAGATAGTTTTGTATAAGGAGAACATTTCGGTAAAGTTTACTTGTCATCTTCGTGATCTTGTTCTTGGTCACAGCTGGAGGACTGATCGAGCGACGTCGATGAAGATGTCGAAGGTGGTGGCGGTGACGTTGGCAGTGGCGGAGGCGGAGGCGAAGGTGTTCCCGGTGCGGAGGAAACTTCCGACGGCAATGACTGCCCCCGCTGATCAACGCCAGCGACGTCGTCTACGTACCCGGGTGACTGCGACTTGAACCTGCCGCTCTGCGACCCCTGCGAGCTGCAGTCCAGCGAGGCGTTCGAGCCGTAGAGAGACGCATCCCCCGCCGTCTGACCTGCCGTAGAGGCCAAGCTGCAGACGGACGAACGCTGCTCCAGGCCGGGCGGCTTGGGCGGCACCTGCGGAGCTGTGCGCACCGCTCTCAAAGGCACCGCGTCCACGTCTAGCTCCACTCCGTGCTGCGGCGACTCCGCCGGCGGTGGTCGCTGTCTGGGCGCTGGTCGGGGCGCGGCATAGATGGGCTCCGCGGGCACATTCTCGTTGGCATCCGGACCGTAGATGGGCTGCGGCTGTTCGGCATTGTTCTCCTGCAGCACCTGCAGCTTGTTCTGGCCACTGGCCGGCAGCTTCTTCTCCGCACAGTGGCCGTGCAGGTTCTCCGCGTTGATGTTCAGTCTCTTTAGGCTGATGTTAGCATTGTTGTTGTTGTTGTTGTTAATGTTGTTGTTGTTGTTAATGTTGTTGGGCTTGATCTCGATGTTCTCATAGTTGGCGGGACGCAGCTCGGAGGCGCAGAGACGCCGCGGAGCCGGCACAGGTCGCGCCTGTTCCATGGCAGGGACGTCTGAAAGTGAGAGAAGGGTTTGCAATTTTATTTGGGTTTATTGCTGTGGGTGTACAGGTACTGCTTAGATCTAGGTAGCCTTTTGGTCCTTGGGGATTTACCTGGCTGACTTTGAGGGCTTAAGGGGCAGGCAGGGCTTTCAAGTAGGAAGGCAGAAGGTAGAGATTTCGGGTATAAAGATCTCTAGCTCGATGGCTGACCAACACACTCGATCGCATAAACCCAAGCCAGCAGCATGTCCTGGAAGAGCACGCAAACATTTAGCCAAAAGTCGCGCACTTTCTGGCTCACCCTCGTCCGCCTGCTGCTGCAGCTGCTGCGCTGCGTGTATCAAGGCCAGGCCAGAGCCAGAGCCAGTGTCACCGCAGAGGATGCGAATGGAGGATTGGAGCGGCGGGTCGCCGAGCACCGGCAACTGCTGGAGCGGCAGGCCGAGGAGTACGCCAAGGTGGACCTGCTGCACCGCCTGCTCGTCCGGCAGCATCTGCACGAACTGGAGCAGCGCCGTCTGATGCGATTGGCCCTCGCCCGGCGACGCCTGCAGTTCTCCAATTAGCGGGGGCGTCGCTTATCTCATTATCATTTATTTCGATTTAGATTATTTATACACAAGGCAGAGCAGGGCAGGGCAGGGCTGGGCAGTGGTTTCTGCTTTGCTTTGCTTTGCATATTTTAAGTGACTTCCCAACAAAATAAAGCGCAAAGCGATGTTCTGCCATGGACACACCATAGACACGTGTTTTCCTTCACTTTCTGTCGTTCTCCGACGATCTGTCTGTCTGTCTCTGACTCAATTAGATCAACGATCGACAGTCGTTGAGTTTCGTTGAGTTTTATTTCGTTTCGATCGGTCATCAATAATTGTCGCTTTCACTTTCCGCTTTGAAAGTCAGCGTTTTGGCTTTGTTTTCTTTTCTGTTATCAATTTCTGTTGAATATTTCTTTCAGCCGGAGCAGATCTTCCCATCTAAGCTGCAGAAACAGACATAAATAAATAATGCCGCCGATTATCAGCTGAATTGACTTCTTTCTAGCCATTCGCCGAAGCTGGCTAAGCAGGGAAAGTCCCTCAATTGGTTGATCCTCAATAAGAATGATATTATATCCATCATTTACATATTTACATGTACATACATTCATATATGTATGTACATATATCCAAGTAATTCTGTGGCTGTCTCTTGTGGTGCTGCCAGTTCCCTGAACTTTTCAACTTTCAGCAAAGCCATCTGTCTGCTGGCCGCTCAATTTGTTGTCGTTGTCGCTTAAGTGGTCGCTCCACTTCAAATGAGAGTACTCTCTTCGGAATGGTCCCTCTGCCCCTGCCCCTGTCCGTGTCCCTCTCTTCTCACTGAACGCTTCCCTTTTCTGCAGCTATCAATGATTTTGTTTATAAATGTTTAAGTAGACCCATTGTAGAGTCATTCCCATTCCCATTCTCATTCTCATTCTGTTTTCCTTTTTGCATATGCTCGAGCGAGTATTGCGCTTTCCATTGGATTACTTTGATGAATAAACTTGCTCAGAGTGAGTGCGATTGTGAGTGCGGATGAGTCACGGTTAGATCGGTCGCTACCTACATACATATGTACATATACATATACATATGCATTCATAAATACATTTACATAGATATGTATGAGCTGGCATCCTGCTATTGTTTTTCCCAGAAAAGCAGGCGGCAAGGCGTTCCCTTGGTGTCTTCTTTTGGGGGGTATGGGCGCAAAAGTGTCTCACAAAACGCTCGCTAATACGGTAATCGTATACATACAGTTGCGAAAAAAATAATAGCACCACTACAACACATTTTGTTCTTGGACAAAAAAAAAGCAATTACTGATGCGATTTTTTTAAATTTTTAGTTTTTTCATATAGTTAAGTATTCCTCATTAACAAACAAAGTTTTGCCTTTCTTCAAAATTCGGTCTTTATATTTTTTTTTGTAACTTTAAGAAAAAATACCACGAATATTGCGAAAAAAATAATAGCACCGTTAGCACTATTTTAAGTGAATATCCGTAATTTCGCGGAATTGACTTTGTATAAACCACGTATTTATTAGTTTTAACTAATATTTCATTGTTTCCATCATAAAAGCTAATAATAATCATTACAATAATACGTGGAAAGCTCTGAAATGCGAAAAAGCGCGACCCTTGCAAAAAATTTATGTTTGACGTAAAAACTTGCAGAGAATTTGGTCAATTGGTAGGCAGTTTCAATAAAATGATTAAAAACGCCTTAAACTATGAAGAAAAGCGTAAAACACGTGGATGAAAACGATCTATGACCCCTTTTGGGGTCAAAAGGCTGATTCGCGAGAGCAAGAAGGTTCCCTTCAAGGCTGCTATCGAGCTTAAAAAAAGAGCTTAAAATAAAAGCGACGGGCTAGAAAGTTTGACAATATCTTAGACAACATAGCCTAAAATCCTGATGCCCAAAAAAAATCGCACTTTTAAACGCCAGACAAATTACTAAGCACATGATGTTTGCAAGGGAGCATGCCAATTGGACATCCCGAAAATGGAGCATAAATTTTAACGTCAGATGAGTAAAAACTGTTTTATTTACTGAAAAGGGATCTCGATCATACTTAAGACGTTCAAGGAACACCAGGACACCAAAGAAAACCATTAAAAATAAAAGGTTGAATTTAATGGTATGGGCCTGCTTCTCTTACTATGAAGTAGGGCCAATACATTGACTATAAACCATCATGGATCAGCACGTGTCCTTGAATTTCATGGAGACAGTAATGCTACCCTTTGCAGAATACAAAACTCAACTCGTATGGGTCTTTCAAACGGAAAATAGCCCCAGCATGAAAGCAAAGGAATGGTTCGGGGCCAACACCGAACGTGTTAAAGTGGCCTGCACAGTCGCCTGACATAAAACCCATCGAAAATCTGTGGTCCGATGTCCAGAAGGCAGTTGCTGATTCCAAACCAACCACTGTCGGACCACTTTGAGAACAAATTTAAGAGTCCTGGTCCAAAGCTCCCCAAAAGCTATGCCTGGACTTAGTGGATTCCATGCCAAGACGCTGCGCAGCTGATGTTGCCAAAATAGGACACTGAATTAAATCTTGAATGATAAATATACATTTAGAATTAATAGTTCAAAAGTGTTAACTAAGAAATTCGTTACTTGTTGGTCATTTTTTTAATTTTAAATCCATTTTTCAAAAGTGGTGCTATTATTTTTTTCGCCTAATTTTACGAGTTTCACTAAAGTTCCTTAAATAACTTAAAAGCCTAACAAAAAAGGTGCTTTTTTTTGTTGTTCCCAGATTTGTAAGAGTCTTCCCTTTCTAAAAATGTGCTTAACGTTTCCTTAAAGTTAAAAATGTGAGTTGGGCAACTATTTGAAAATTGCTTGTGGTGGTGGTGCTATTATTTTTTTCACAGCTGTATGTACATAGATAAGTATGTACATATATACATATTTATGTATTTATAGTGAGAGCTAACCGGGCAGAGCAGCGATAACAATGACAATGACGATCGCCTCAACCAACAATGATAATTATATACAGTGTCCACTGTCCGTTCAATCAGCAGATGAATAAGCCCAGCAATTGATGCATACATACATCATCATGCATGCATTTATGTACATATTTATGTACATACATATGTACGTTGGCTGTTTCGATATTGGATTTTGAATGTATAGCTGAAAGCTGGGTATCGATTCTGTTGAGAAATCAAAGTTCTTATCCAATGGCTTCAATATTTATTTATTCACATTCACTGGTTTCTGATATCTGCGGATTTAGTGGGGAATACAGGAACTGCCCTTCCGCTCACCACTTTCGAGGTAATTTCATACTTGCCACCGATTACATACAGCACAGGCCCTGCCCTGCCCTGCCCTGCCCTGCCACCAGTTCACAATCAGCGCTATATTTGTTGTTGTTGCTCTCCCATTGCGGAGTAAAGTGCTCAGAGGGCGCACTACTGTTTGAGCTTTAATTGGGGCCTGGCTTGCTTATCAGCGTTTCATTAGCAGACCACACCGACACCAGAAATTCCAGCCAAATTTCAATTAGATTTACACAAATATGTTTACATACAACAAATTTCACATTCTGCTGATTTTCCGAGATTCATTTTTATGGGACATTACGAGACTTTTGCACTAGTCACCCTGTTCTTCTTTGTTTCAACAATGTTTCGTTTTAAAATTATATAAAAATGTATACTTAATTCTCTGCGCATTTCGTACCAGCTTAAGGGACAGTTTATCATTGGAGATTTGTGGTCTTCATAGTTCAAGAAAGAGCGAGCTAAATATGTACTCGGAATCTGCCGCAAAAATATGCACAAAAATTAATGCATTTGCAAGAACATTTCTAATGGATAAAGCTGAAGATATAGCGCGACAAAGTTAATATTTATCTATTTAAATATATGTATGTATCTTTCAATGTTGAAAATTGTTTAAAATAGTTGTGCATACCAAAAGAAGCTACTAATCAATTTACCTACAGACATACATACATATGTACATATGTACATACATAGATAGATACAAAATTGATAGGGTTTCATTTATCTGTTTAGTTGGCATTAAATGAATGTATGAATTGTATGTACGAATGTGCACGGGCATTTGCTCTCATTTTTGGTTTCGGTTTGTGTTTCCCCTCACAGAGCACCATTAAAAACTCTAATTGAGCTTGGTTCCGTTGTGCCAAAATAAAATATGAAATAAAAATATAGAAATAGACACAAGCATATGCAGATAAATACATATACATATGTACATATGTATGTATGTATGCATGTATGTATGTACTTTGTATGTGTGCACGACGTTCTCATAAACAATGTCAAATAAATCTGCCTTCACATGCATTTTCATGTGCATGGACAGGGGCAGGGGCAGGGGCAGGGGCAGGGGAGTGCGGAATATGGGGAATATGCAATTGGAGCTTACATACTTATTCGGGTGAATCACTTGCACTCTCACGTTTTTGTTTGTTGTTCTGTTTGTTTGTTTGCTTGCACAGTGTCTGGTTGTTTTTTATGCACAATGCAGCAGCAGAGGGGTGCCCGCACGAGTATTATTCGTATTATCTAGTAGCGTATGTTCCCTGCAGCTCTCTCAATGTATAGATTTACATGAAAACATATTTTTGTACTCTTCGCACGAGTGTTGGTGCACTTGCGTTTTGCGAAAGAGTTGAAACATTGTTTTTGATTTGTTTATGCTTTTGAGTTCGATAAGAGAGCACATAAAAAAAGCTGAGTCGTCTCAGCTCCTCTTTCTCCTTACCCCTAACGCTGCCAACTGCCCGGCGAGGGTCTCATATTCATTGAGCACAGTGCAAAAAGACGGACAAATTGCAGAGGAAATGGGCACAGAGAGTCGAGCACTCTCTGGGCATAACGTTACCATGGCCCCAATTATATAAGACGGAGGAGAGTCTCCAGCCAGAGCGACTCGATTTCCCAAGTTGCTTGACGGCATTTTTTGTCGCATTCACAGTATGTAACATTGTACATATGTATGTACATACATATGTATGTATGTAAGTCTCCATCGATCTGTGATTTGATCTACACGCAGACACACACACACACACACACGCACAAGTCGCCAGAACAGACGCGCTGCTTGTGTATGTAAATTTAAATGTCGCGCCTGCGCTGACCAAGGGAGCAAGGTTCTGTTTTGCGGTAGAGTAGCAGGGTAGGGGCCGACAGTGATTAGCTGACCGTTATCGTTGCCCCCTCTCTGTCTCTCTCTCTCTCTCTCTCTGTAGACAGTTCTGGGCGTACCAAATCGATGAGCCCCAATGCGAAACTTGTTCAGGGGACCGACCCGGTCAAATCAATTGGGTCGAACGTTTTTGCTTTATTCGGTGGGGGGGCAGAACCCATCTAATGATCGACATAAATATGTACATACATAGTTGTGTGTGCAGTTAATAGTCGTGGGTCGTATCCGTATCTATCCGAAGTACTCGAATGACGGACGGATATCAGTGTTGTCGTATAACAGCCGGGCCAGATATGACTATGAGTAACTATTCGGAATGTTGGTGGGATTGACGGGGAAAGGTTGCTCGGGGAATGTGTGCCAGAAAACCTAATATGTTTATAATTGGTTAAATTGCCAAACAATTAAGAGGCGCGGACGGACAGACAGCACCAGTGAAATGTGCCACGTTAGTGGAGAGATAGAGAGAGTGGGAGAGACACTTGTGTCGTGCCACCGTTCTGTGTCACCAGGTGACGCTGCTGACCACCGCTATCTACTTGGTCCGGCACTGGTTGTGGCTGTGGCTGTGCCTGTGCCTGTGCCTTTTGCCAATAAAACTGTTGCGATAAGCAGTTAGAAGCATTTACATTATGGCATTTCCAGGCCATTTGCCAATATTTGTGAAGTATCGAAAAATATCACAAAATGGGAATATGCGGGCACAAAGAACTAAACATATTTGCTCGTAGTTTACACTGAAATAAATCACGGGAATTTCCTTTCTGCGCTTTTGTCTATCTGCGACATTAATAGAGTGCTCAGCCAGGTGAAAGATAAAACACTTCCATGAGCAAGAGAGGGTGGGTGGTGGCCGCTGGAGGGTTTTACAGTTTTGATGAACACAAAAACAAAAACTTTACCTTTCGCTTGTTGGCGTCGAATCAAAATTCCGAATCCGATTTATGCGCTTTTCGTATTTAACAAACAACAACAACAAATTATACAACAATAAAAAAAAGAAAACAAAGCGAAACGGAACGGCACTGCCCAAAGAGAAACAAGTCTGTTATTCGGTATCTGGAGGATATTTTCGGAAGATCTATTTATGCTAGGGCTTCCTCCACTCTACGAGCAGTTCCTGTTGACACATTTTCGCGGGGCGGCTTTTCACATAATACGCGTGTATCTATCACTTTCCGACGATCGTTTGGTTGCGTTTCGTTTATTTATTCGAGGAATGAATAATTTCTGAATGCCTCACGTACACATACACGCACACACACTGAAACGCATTGTTGCATTTGTATTTCTCGCTCCGATCGGCGGTCGCTGGAATGTATTTTCTGGGACAACTAGTGTTGGGTCGTTCATGAACGAACGAACCAAAAAGAACTGTTCACTCAAGTGAACGAACTGAAGTTCATCTTAATCGATCTTTTTCGTTCGTTCTTCTTTGTTCGTTCTTTTTCGATCGTTCTTTTTTACTTTTATTTGTTGTTCATATTTCTAGGTTCATTTATATTCCTTTTGTTTGTGGCAAAGAATCGTAGAACATATAATTGAAACGGTTGGTTTTGTCTCAACGAAATGAAGTACCAAGTACAAATAAAAATTTATATGTACATTATATACACATAGTTTTACAAATGAATATCAGAGCTTAAACTGACCTTGGAAATTAAAATCGGAACAGGAAAAATAAATAATAAAAAATACCAGCATATATAACAAAAGGAAAATAACGATTAACATATAAAAAGATTTAGATGAACAAAAATTAACGAACTAAAAGAACGACTTAGTTCACTGAATAAAAATGAAGAACGAACTTGTTCAGTCAATTGAACGATGTTTACCCAACACTAGGGTCTAGCTATCGATAGTACTAAAAGTTTTCTAAAGTGCCACCACCATCGCCCGACTATATACAGAAAGCAGCGAAAAAACCAAATAAATATTTTGTGAATTAAAGCGAACACTCGTTTAATAAGTTTCGGCATTGAAGAAGTTCGCAAGTCACAGCAGCCGACGACGTTGATGCCCGCAGCGCAGTTCCAGCGAAAATCCCAATCGCAGCGCGTCCACCAGAAAGCAAACGGAATAAACATTTGCTCAGTGGAAGGGGAAGCCACGGCAGACAGAAGGCCCACACGGACACAAAATGGCCACCAGCGAGATATCCAGCTCCAACGAGCGCCACTATTATGCCAAGTTAGAGGCCATCAAGGACATCAGGGACAAGACGCTGGCCCTCGAGAAGCTTAAGGTGCGCATCATCAAGGAGGTGAAGCTGAGCGACGACGAGGAGAAGTGCCTGGAGGAGTACCGCAAGGAAATGGAGCACCTGCTCGAAGAGAAGATGTCCCACGTGGAGGAGCTGCGCCAGATCCACGCGGACATCAACGATATGGAGAACATCATCAAGCAGACAAAGGAGAACCAGACGCGCTCCTTCGACATGGCCAATCGCGTCTACGAGGAATACTTGGCTCTGAAGTACCAGATCGATCACATGCGGCGCGACTACCTTGGCCTCAGTCCGCTGCGCGACCTGCACGAGGAGGAGGGCAGCCCCATATCGAAGGATCGTTTTCAGACAAACTTCCTCAAGGTGGCCGCCCAGTCGGCGGCTGCCGCCGCAGCCGCAGCAGCCGCCTCGGTCGCACAACCCACGTCCCTGGCTCGACCACACGCTCGTCATCCCCTGATGCCCGAGGCCACGGTCACCGCCATGCCCCCCAGTGCATCGTCCGGTGGCGGTGGCAGCAGCTCAGTCAGCGCAGGCGGCGGTGGTGGTGGTGGGGGACCCGGGCACGCCTTTATGCCGCCGGCACCGCCTGGAGCGGGCGGCGCTGGGGCTGCAGCAGCTGCCGCAGCCGCCGCTGTGCGTCTGGGCAAAGGCGACTTCTCGGCCCCGCCGCCTCCACCTCCGCCCACAAATCGTCTTCAGCAAACACCGTCGATTGGAATCGGGCACCATCCGTCGTTCCGTTCGGACTTCAACGTGAATCTCCGCCAGCAGCCGCCGCCGATGAAGTCGTGCCTGTCATGCCATCAGCAAATCCATCGAAATGCCCCCATCTGCCCGCTCTGCAAGGCCAAGTCGCGCTCCCGCAATCCCAAGAAGCCCAAGAAGAAGAACAACTAGATGGCAACCAGAGGCGCAGGTACACGTCCACGTTCACCGGCAGGAACATCGACAATTACACTCATCAATCTATTCGTAACGATTTCCCGGCCAGGTCCAGGTCCCGCAGCCTTAGGACTAGAGGTTTTTTTTTGTCAACTATTTATTAACCCAAGAAAAGTATTATCAAGCTAAATAACAAATTCTCAAACACAAAAAACTAGTTCTTAAGAGCTTTTGAAGAGTGTTTTTGCTCAATTTTAATTTTCGATTGTAAGTTAAATCTAATTTAAAGACTTTTAAAAGCAAATCTCGTGTCAAATTTCATGAACTTAATTCATAAGTGTGTAAGCATTAATATACTTAATGTGCATGTGCATATAGGCATCTTGAGAACTTAAAAAATAAAAATAATAAAACTAAATTGAATCGGTAAAAGTTTAACAGTTTGCTTCTGAGGAAAGATTAGGAGAGGATAAACTTGAACATAACATATTGGACGGAGAACCATTAACCCATCTACGACAAGTGGGGCTTAACATATTCATAAGGAAACTAGTAAGTAGAGTCAACGGATTAACTAAAGTTATTATTGTTTAAATACAGCGGGGTTATGGGTTAAGTTGCAGCCAGTTTTGGTTGTAGCCCTACATTGCAATCAATCCAATAAAGATAAATCATGAAAATAAGCCAATCTTGTGGAAAATTGAATAATGATTCGAGGAAAACTACACATTTAAAACCGAGAGTCCTAACTAGCTAGTAATATCAAATAGAACATCAAAGTCGAAGAAAATGATTAAAGACTTACGGTATATTTACAGTATATTTTGAAATTGAAAGGGTATATTTTGGTATATTTCCGAGGGTCTGTCGGTATATTTGTTCGATAAGTCCACAGTCACACTGCTGCTACTTCAATTTTTAAACTTTGTCGCAGCTTTCAGTTTTCAATTTAAAAACAGTCAGCAGAACAACAAATACAAATAGTTTTGGACTAAGAAGTGCTTTACATTTTGTGTGTTGCAGTAAAGTTCGATTCGCAGCGTGGATAAAGGGCGCAAGGAACTAATAGAAATTAAACGGTTCAGTGCGGCTCCGTAACTGTTTCCTCCACCTGTTTGCTGCCTGTTCTTGCTGCGCTGCCTGCGCTGCCTGCGTGCGTAGAATTTGTGAAAAGAGAAAGTTGGGCGCCGACCGACGACTGCTGCCGCCGCTGGAACAGTCGCAACTCACAACCAGCTGCGCGTGCGCAACGACACACTTCACGGGGGAAATTGGGTCAGTTAAGCAGAGATTTTCTTGCACTCAAACTGAAACTTGTATTTAAATTCAGTGAATATTCCTTCCAGTGCATCTCCGAAAATGGGAACCAAGCAGACTGTGTCGCCGAAGCAGGTGGCTGGTGGCAATGCCAAGGCCAGGGCAAAGCCAAAATCGGACACTCCACCGCCCTCGCCCGCTGATGAATCGCCGATCAAGAGCAAGCCAAATGGACGCGAGTCGAAGAGCCGCGAATCGCCAGCGGAGGCCAACACCCTGCCACCCCAGAAGTCGGTGGTCGTCGCGTACGTTCTGTGGCTGTTTGGAGGCATTTTCGGCCTGCATCATCTGTACCTGCACCGCGATCGCCACGCCTTCATTTGGGGTTGCACGCTGGGCGGCTACATGGGCATTGGCTGGATAAGTGAGCTCTTCCTGATACCCGAGTACGTGCGGGATGCCAACGAGGATCCGCGATTCGTGAAGGCGTTCGTGGCCAAGCTGCAGGCCTTTCAGCGCCCGCCGTACTCCTCCAAGCGCTTCGTGGGGCAGGTGATGATTGGCCACCTATTTGGACAGCTCTTCGCCATGGCCATACCGCAGACAGTGGTGGCTGGGCTCGACCTGTCCTTCCTGCACTGGGCCATTCCCCTCTTCGTGTCCCTGGGCATCTGGCTGGTGGGAAACATTGGCCGCGAGCAGGGCGTGTGGTGGCACTGCCTGCTGGCCGCCTATTTGGCCTATCCAGCGCGGTTCCTCATCTACGACGAGACCTACTCCCTGCTGCTGACGGGCCTGGTGTCCGCCCTCACGTTTGACGGCATCTCGAAGCAGTGGCGCAGAACGCCGCCACGTCGTGGACGACCCGTGGAGCGATCCCTGAAGCTGACGGGAGCCATTCTGATCTACTGCACCTTCTGGGGCAGCTTCGTCTACTTCAACGGCACCATTTCGGACGAGGATGGTGGCGAGGTGCCCATACACGAGGCCCTGCACAACTTCCTTGCCTCCGCCTGGTGGACGGATCTGAAGCAGGCCCTGCACGACACCTACAACTACGCCCAGCATCACGGCTGGTACGAGACCTGGAAGGAGGTATTCGAGAGCATGGACGTGGACGGCGAGCGCAACTCCTACAAAGTGCTGGGCGTCAGTGCCACCGCATCGCAGGCCGAAATCACGGCCGCCTATCGCAAGCTGTCCAAGGAGTACCATCCAGACAAGGTCAAAGACGAGGCACTGCGCGCCGAGGCCCACCAGCGCTTCATCGAGGTCCAGCAGGCCTACAGCGTGCTCAGCAAGATCAAGTCAAACCGCCGGCGTAAGAACAAGCAGTTCCAGGACGACGATGCAATTGTTCTCTAGGACAGTCCACAATTTAAGTTAGTCTAAGTTAGTCCCCTGCCCCCCCGCCCTTAAATATAACTTTCCATCGAATTGTGTGGAGCGGCAAGCGCTTACGTGGAAACCGATAAGGCCGCGGTTCTGCCGGCTCAAAGCGTGACACAGCCACAGCTACCCCCCGCCCTCTACACGCGCTCCAATTGCTAAATCACGACAACACTGAGAGCTCTTATTCTCCACAATTAGTTTTCATATTCATTTATTTATTTTATATATTTTACATAATATAATGAACTACTTAACAATCTAGGCAAAAAAAAAAGAAAAAATATTTCGTGTAATTTAATTAAATTTTTTTTTTCGTTTCAATTTGTTGTAAACAATGTTCTTGTGTGTGTGTGTGTATATTTTTGTTGCACTAATATATAGTGGGAAACGCGTTTCAATAAACGGAAAAATATATTTATGTATTTATGAATGTAGTTATGTACATACATATGTATGTATGTATGTATCTACTTTCATATGCGTGTGTAGATTTCTCTCTGTGTAGGGGTATCTTGGGATCTTGCAGAAGGCCCCCAGAGTAGAGTGTCATAATCGTTCACGGGAAGGGGTTTAGGGGGGATTTAGGGTTTAAAAACAGGAAACAATAACTCACTTAGATTTAGTTTAAAACATAATACTGAGCAAAAATCGTGTATGTATCATTCTGCTTGCTGGATTTGTTGCTTTCTTCTTTATAGATATAATAATTATTTACGGTTTGCGGCTTTGCACTTTGCACTTTTTGTCGTGTTATTGGGACCCATTTCGTTTCAATGGATCCCAGTTAGGGTTTACAAAAGTTTCACTATGGTGCATCGCATAGCATTTGTTGTGACTGTACTTATGTGTGTGTGTGTGGGAGTGTGTGGGAGTTTTTTGCGGAATATCACGTTTTCCTTTATGTTCTCTCAGTGGCAAAACCAACAAAAAAAAAAAAAAAAAACAAATCATTACTCTCAATTTACAAAGGAAAAAGTGTTTTGTTTTTTAAGGGGTAGAGGCTATAGTTAAAATACGATTTAAAATAAAATAACAATTTTTTATAGGCATTTAGGGGCCCGCACGCACTCACGTGTGTAGTGTGTGGTGTGTGTGTGTGCGTGTGTGTGTGTACTAACACACATGCAAATGTATTCCGCAGTTTCTGCTTTCTTTCGCTCTTCGACAACTCCTGCCTATCGTTCTCCTCTCGCGCTCTCTCTCGAGGCTCTCTCCCTCTCCTTTCTCTCTCTTTTTATGTACAAATTAAAGTTATCCAAGCACACACACACATGCGGAGGGGGTTGGGTTTGGGGGTAGTGCATGCATAGCGAGGTGCATGTGTGTGCGTCTCGGGGTGGTCTTTGAGCTAAATGGTTTTCTCTGTGGAGGAGGGGCTGGTGTCGCGAGTGGTCGGGATTTGGGGATAATGCGTGACAATTGATGGGCGAGGGGGTAAGGGGGTAAGGGGGGTTCAATGCACTAAGTACGCCGTTGGCTATACAACGATTTCTTTTGTTTCGATCTTCAATCATCGACTATCGATACGATTGATCAAACAGTTAACAGTTATCGGCCCCGATGACTCCATTTACAGGCGCGTGACTACAATATCTTCTTCGAGATCATCCAACTCGTCGTCGGTCTCCTCGACGCCGTCGACGCCGGCCTCGGCTGCGGCAAGGGCGGCGGCAGCCGCGGCAGCGGCCTCCTTCTCCTTCTCGGCAGCCTCCAGCTTCTCCTGCTTCTTGACCTTG
This sequence comes from Drosophila subobscura, assembly GCF_008121235.1. Classification (NCBI taxonomy): domain Eukaryota; kingdom Metazoa; phylum Arthropoda; class Insecta; order Diptera; family Drosophilidae; genus Drosophila; species Drosophila subobscura. The sequence goes on along the minus strand of NC_048530.1, from coordinate 14,184,712 downwards.
CGTTGCTGCAAGGGTGAAGAGAGAAAGGAAATGAGCAAATGATTGCCTACTTTCGGGCGGGCGGCACTCACCTTCTTCCTGTAGAGAATCTCGACGATGACGTAGCCAATGCAGCCCAGCGTGAGCACCGCCAGCAGAATGTACAGCTTCATGCGGGTGCACAGCGTGGTGGCATAGGCATAGGCAATCACAAAGCCAGCGGACTCCCACAGGCGGTAGTTGGAGAAGGCCGCCTCCTTGTTGCGGCGGAAGAGCAGCCCGTAGAGGCCGTTGATCTGGGTCTGCCAGACGGCATCGCCGACGCCCCACAGGCCGGACATGGCGTAAAAGATGATGGGATTGTCGGGATTGGGTCGCCAGAAGAGCTCCACCGTAATGAGAGTGAAGTGCACCACGGCTCCCAGGACAATGATGGGCGTGCGGCCAATGTACTTCATCACAGATCCGAACAGAATGGAGCACAGGGCGTTGACAACGCCGAAGCAGATCATCACGAAGCCGATCTTGTTGACGCCCAGGGCGCAGGCCACGTAGGCCTGGGTGAAGTCGGCACCAATGAAGGCCTGCTCCATGCCGATGAAGACGGTGATGGGGATGAGCAGCTGCAGGTTGGGCTTCTTCATCTGACGGAACGTGGCCGAGAGCAGTTGGAGGCCCGAGATCTCGGCGGCGGAGTTGGAGCCCTTACGCTTCTCTCCGTAGCGCTTGAGGGGATCGAGGAAGAAGGCAATGATGCAGACGGCGGCCACGATGCACGACAGATAGATCATCGAGATCTCGAAGATCTCATCCTCTGGCGGACGCTCCAGGTTGCCGTGTCCATTGGCGCCGGTGGTGCAGAAGTTGGCGCCGCAATACTGCAGATCCTCCTCGCTGATTGTTGAGTTGCTGCTGCTGCTGGATCCGTGGGCACCGCTGGAAAGAACTGTGCAGGGGGAGCGTGCGTTAGAGAGGCTCCTCGATTGGGTCTCTGTGTTGGGATGGGATGCTTACCCAAGCTGGAGATCAGATTGCCCCAAAGCTCGGCGGACTGCCAGGCCAGGAAGAAGAAGCCAAAGAACCGCACAATAATGGCATCGACCGCCTGTTCTGTGATCTTGGCATACACTTGTCCCACCTGCGTCAGGTAGGTCGCCTTGGACGCCCACATGGGCGCCGCACCCATGCCCACCAGTATGCCGGCGGGCACGAGGGTGTAGAAGCGCGGGAAGAGCTGGAAGGCAATGTAGGGCGCATAGCAGAGCATGCTGAAGACGAGTGTCCACTTGACGGTCAGCTTGCGGATGATCAGGGTGGGCAGGAAGATGCACGACACCACCAAGGCCGCATAGATCGCGCTCAGCGAGACAGTGCCCAGGCCATCCTTCGAGTTGATCGATGACTGCAGATTGGCTGTGCCCTAAAGGAAAGCAGACAGTCGGTCATGGTGTGCTGGTGCTGCTTGACAGAACTGAACTCACTTGAAACGCTGTAAACTGCACCATGAAGGCGATCGAGATGATCGAGATGTTCTTTAAGATGCGCCATTTCTCGGCCGGATTCAGCACAACTTTCTCTCGCAGCGAGGCGCTGTCGGGCTCGAAACCAGCTTTCGGCTAAAAATAAACAAACAAAAATCAGCATTTTGTGGATTGGATTTGTCGTCGGCTTGAGTTTGAGTCTCTGTTTCTGTTTCTGTTTCGGTTTCTGTTTCGGCAAGGAGTCAGGAGTAAGCTAAGGAGTGTGTGGAGAGAGTGTGGGCATGCTCCTACTTTCTTTCTTATCTGCTCGTTTGCCACCTTGCCATAACTTTCTTATTACGAGCAGCGGGCAGTCGATGCTTAACAGAACTACTTTTTGGCCATGCCACAAATTTCTTTTCATTCATATCGGATGTTAAAAAATATACATAAATATGTGCAGACTTACATCAATGAATACATACATCAACAACAACATTTACATGCATTTCTTAATTCCTTTATTTTGATGGAAATTTCTTGGCTATGGAAATTGTCTGCTGGCAGCCTCTTGCATAAATATTTCATGCGACAAATTGTATAATTTATGTCGCATTTTTTTATAGTATATTTTTGTATTTTTATAATGTATTTCTATAATGCTTTTGTTCATTGTATTTTTCTAGTTTGCATCTCGAAGAGTATCCACCAAACAAATCCAAAAACTCTCTTCGGGCGCTTTCATTTTCGCGTCTCCACTCTGCAGACTGACTGCACACCAATACATAAACAAATTCATACATACATATGTTCAGACATACACATTAATTAATTATTTATGTGTTGGCGCATTTTACGCTTTTAGTTTCTAAAAAAAATCAACAGATAAAACCAATTTGAAAAGCCCGCACGCGTTTTGCTCGCGTTTCGCGGGCACTTTTGCATGGCGCATGGCGCATGGCGCATGCGTGATGCGGCCTTTAAATGGCCATAAAAATGCTCCCCAGGCCCCACTCAGCACGCACACACACCAACACACACACACAATCCAAACTGATGCGAGAACTGGCCGAAAGGCAAAATGTGGCGATTTTGCATGCGCCGCACAGGGCCCAGAAGGTTACATCGATCGGCCAAGACAAAAGTGACTGAGGGGCAATGGGGGAAATGGGGGCATTGGGCTGGGGATGATCATAAAACCCGAGTGGGTGGTTGGGTGGGCGCTTGTTGTTGTGCAAGACGTAATCGATTGCAGCTTTGTTTCACTCAATTTGGTTTTATTTTTGGTTTTGTTTTGGTTATCGCAGTAGCACCTAAGATTCGTGGTAGCCACTGCGGGCTACGGCCTGTGGTGTCTGTGGTGTCTGGGTTGTCTGGTCTGTGGAGCTCGTTTTATTTGTATGCACATTTGAGGCCGTCTTTCGTCGGATTCGAGAAAAAAGTCCCCAAAAGCTTGTTAGCATCATAAAATTGCATTTAAATGTTGAAAAACAAAACAAAACAAAACGAATTACGCAGAAAAAGTGAAACAGCCAAAGGAGGGATGGGATGGAAGGAGGAAACCAAATAAAACGGATCCATTAAAATTAATAACGTTAAATACGTAATAATCGTCGCAAAAAAACGTCAGCAAATATCAACAATAATTAGGTATAATATGTGTACCTGGAGCACTCAGACATTCATATGTGTGAACATACATTTACACTTGTATTTTGCTCTGGTTCTGGTTGCACTTACTCATAAGCTGAGAATCGAAAGTACTGGGAATGGTGAGAGTTTACGCGCCACAGAATTGCTGCTGCACAAATGGCTTGTGGAAATGTATCTACGATAATTAATCATCCGAAATGATACGCACAAAATTTGAAATATTGTAAACTAGGACTTAAAGCGAATGAACCGTTGAATCAACTGCAACTAAATTGCAAAAATTTGGATCTACTTCAGCTCAGATAAGATATTAATGGTAGAGCGCAACAAAGAAAAGAGGAACAACAATTCATTAGCGATTCATTTCTTTAACGTTTATTCCCCCTTTTAGTCTGACCCGCCCCTGCCCCTGTTAATGGTCGTATTCCACGGCAGCGCAACAGAAGCGAATGTGAGTGTGTGAGCGAGAGAGAGAGGCACATATGCGCACGTGCATGCTGTGCTTTGCTGGCAGAGCAACGGTAGAATCATACTTTTGAAAGCACAAGTAAGTTCGCTGCTCCAAATCAAGTGCTGCTTGCTGGTGGACACATTTATTGCTGTCTCTCCTTTGGTCTTGCTGTTTTGGAAACCGTTATGCGGCAATGGTCCTTAGCATATCATGACCATGCATAAAGACCCACTGGGCAGACCGCTTTGTCTCTGTCTAGCCGTATGTGTATGTGTGTTGAGCGCAGCTTAAATCGCCAACAGCTGGTGCTGGCCGCAGCACAAGTGCACGCTGCGAAATAATAAGATGTATGATGGGGGATGGGGGAAAGGGTTCATAATGATATGCGAGAGTGGCGGCTGCGCCGTGGCGTCGGCAGTGGCGTCAACGGCTTGCGTCGCCTCTAGTTGGGACAAGCGCAAAACAAAAACTGCTGAAAACCAGTTACAACTGGCTGCCAAGTGAGCTGCGGCGGTTTTTACTGTGGGTGCTCTCTGTGTGTGTCTGTGTGAGTGCGCCTAGAGGCGGTCTATGCTCGGTGCTCGGCAGCATGTTGCCAGCGACCTACTGTGTGCGCGCGGCGACGGCAACATGTTGCGCACGCGCGCTTGGAGCACGAGATTTTGGTTTTATTTTTAAACGCTGCACGTTTCGTGTTTGTCTCTGGCCACTTTCCCTGCCGCTGCCGCTGCCGCTGCACCTACTTTGGCCTACCCCTGCCAATCTCCTCCTGCCTCTCCCAGCCAGTCTTTACATGTCTCTCGTTGTTGTTGTTTTTTTGTTTCTTTACATCAATTCGCTCTGTGCTGGACGTTCTCCGACACCGACACCGACACCGACAACGGCAAACCGCCGCAGTGGTTCTGTGTCTTGACCACAGCGAGCAAAACGGGTTTCTTGTGTTTTTTTAGAACCGATGGTTACTGGACTGTGCGAGTGCCAGTGGGGGTGGGGGTGGGGTTGGGTTGGGTCGCAGGGAGGTGCGTGGCCTGGTCTCGCAGATTATTGTAAATTGGCAATATTTTATTATGAAACCTTGTCAGTGGCTTAATTGTGCAATCGGTTTTTGTTGCAAATCGTTTTTGCTTCGAGCCGTTGATTGCCAAATATCGTAGGAATTAGTTGGCAGCACTCGCACGGATGAGTTGGCAGCACTGTACAGACACGAACACCACCAATACATGGGCACATATACGTGTGTGTGTGTGTGTGTGTGTGCGTATGTGAGAGCTTGTTAAGCTCTTTCTGCTGTCACATTTCTTTTTTTTTCTCTTTTTCTTTCTGCTTCTCGCGGTGGTTCGGTTTTGGGTTTTGGGTTTTCGGGTTTTTGGTTTTCGGTTTCTTGAGGTGAAATTTACTTCGCCTCATTTAAAGCCAAGGAGTGGCCAACTGTCCAACTGTTCAACTGGCCAACATGCCAATGATCATTAGCATCTCGAGCATCATTTCCATCTCCATCTCCAGCTCCATCTCCATGTGAGGCTTATTGGATACGTTACTCGTACTTCCTCCTCGTCTGGGCCATAATGAATAAGGTGACGCGTTTCATTATAAAACATGATTTCTTTGGCGAAGGCAAACAGAGTCATTAACACTGCCCAATCCAATACCAAACACAAGAGAAACACACAAAGGCAGACACTCGATAAGTGTAATCCGGCTCATACATCGAGAAATATATATGAGCATATGGACACACATATCTGTAGCACAGACCATAAGCCATATGCTACCCGATTATGCCTACTAAATACAACAGCAGAGCGATGGCATTGTCCATGCATGAATGAGCGACAAAAGAAAAAGAAGAAACAAATAAAACAGCCAAACAAAACCCATGTGAGAATGTGACAAACATTTTCAACTGGCAGCGCTTTATGGCCATTTCAATGGCTCTTAATTGCCGGCCCATGGACATTGCCAAGCCCAAGTGTTCTGTGCAAACTGAGGAGCTACCGAGACCGAGACCGAGACCGAGACCGAGACTCTCCTGGGGCTATTCAAAATGGGTCTAAGAAAATTCTAAAGACAACTTTAAGATGTATTTTCCCATAATGGATTTTGTGGTTAAGGAATATTTCGCATTTCAAAAAATAAAAGCCACATGTTCTGGTCATAAATAGCGGCAAGCTGCTTTAGCTTAAACTGTGTCATTTGGTTGGTGCTTTCTCTGGTAAAGTCTTTGATTCATTCGATGATTTCGAAACAGAACTCAGCAGCAAGTGTTTGGGTGTCTGGAAGAGGCAGTTGGAGTACTCCAACTGTTCTGGGTGTGAAGAGACTCACCTTGACGGGCTCATCGTTCTCGAAGCCACCGTTCGTGAAACCAGTCATCTTGCTGGATTTCTCTTGCTGTGCTCTCCGTTCTCCGTTCTCCGTTCCCCTTTTTTCGAGTGTGCTGGTTAATCAGTTAACCAAAGGAAAGACTCTGGCTGTAAGACAAAAGACAGAAGAATAAAAAATACATTAGCCAATTAGATGATTATAAACCCATTTGCAGATCGTGAATTAAGCGTTGCCACAGCTTCACAGAGGTAATAACAATACCAATAATAATAATAATAATAATGATAATAATAATACGAGCGAGCAACCACTGAAAGGTTTTCGTTAGCCAGGCCCAGTCCCAGTCCCAGGCACAGAGCCAGAGCCAGGCGCAGGCCATAATTGTTGGCCATAATTGTCGTAGACAAATGGAACTGGATGGGGACTGACCGAGCCGACTGACTGACACACTCGTACGAGTAGTATTTGGCAACCGAAATGAACATCTAACTATCTATCTATGTACCAGTTGTTTGCCTTGTCCGACCGAGACCGAGACTGAGACTGAGACTCAGAATTCGGAACTCATTCTTTCCCGAGCATGTCTGTGGGGGCGGCGGGAAGTCTTTTTTCTGGCTTTGTGTGTGTTTGCTTGCCTGGGATTATGTTCCCATCGGTTCCCATTGTCTAATTGCCAAACACTTAATAGCTTGGGGGATACCCAGAGTCCCTGCCACAGCCCCCTTCCCGCCCATCGTAGTTCAAGTTCATGTCCAATTAATTGAAAATTAGGCAGGCGGACGGACACCCGACCATTATCCGGGCCCATCAACTGAAGCGACCGAAGCAGACACACCGAAACCCAAGCCGCAACCTCGTGTCCCCAACAGCAAAACAATCAAATAAAGCAGCGAAAATTGGTTAAGCTCTGTTGTATGGCCAGATCGGCATCGGAGATTCTCGAAATGATTATACATATTAATAGTAGCGACTAAAAAAAACTGAAACAGAATTGAACATGCATAAATATGCTACAACATTTATGACTTATGGATGGACATATTATAATGTCCGATGTCTGGCCCCCATTAGCGGAGTTTCTTTTTACAAAACACAACGAAAATATTCATATTATTCATGTATGCATATCATCCAACCAGGAAGACTGAGAAAACGCTTTGGGAGATGCGCAAAACGGGGCACACATGGCCAGAAACTGGTGACTGTGACTGTGGCTCACAAAACAAGTCTTACAACACTGAAAGCAGTGCTGTAAATCGTTGTGGGCCAGGTGCCAACTGTCCGAATCGGAGAGCAATCCAAGTCGATTCCCTTTGGATTGTTTCGATTGTAAAGTAAAGCGCCTTTAAATTCATTTTCCTCTAATAAGAAACGATGGTAAGGCTAAGAATAATGTTTAAAGTGTGTGCCACTCCGTTCTAGAAGGTCTTTCGTCCCTTCAACGTACAAAGCATTCAGATTATTCAGATGATTCAGATGATTCAGATGGTACTTGCGTCCACCTACGGCTGGAGTCTTGTGTGCAGCCGTCGGTGACTCCAAAGCCCTCGAACTTCGGGCAATACACCAACAAGATGCATTTCTTCCACAAATATATTCTGATGGACTTGTACGAGAATGAATACGCTGTGCACTTTCGCGAGCCGGTGGACATGGCAGCGATTCAGGCACCGAACTACTACGCCATCGTGGCACAGCCCATGGACATGGGCACCATCATGCAGCGATTGCAGAATCACTTCTACCACCATGTGGGCGAGGCTGTGTCCGACTTCCTGCTGATGCTCCACAACTGCTTCCAGTACAATCTGCGCGGCACCATGGTCTACGAGCGTGGCTGCTTTTTGGAGAAGTTCTTCATGGAGCGATTGTACACCTTGCCCAAGGGGCCCGAGTATCCGCACGTTGAGGTGCCCAGGACTTTCAGAAAAACGCGCCTGGTCGCACCTCGCCCTTACACGACCACCCCACTGCGCCCTCCCGCTGCCACGGCTCGGCCCACACGCCGGGCCTCAACCCGGTCCCTACGCCCTCGGATCGCGACCACACAGCCGGTAAGAAAGTTATTCCTAACAATCGAACTCCCAATGACATTCTGCCCTTAGGAACAGCCGCAGCCTCAGCTCCAGCCTCAGCTCCAGCCTCAGCTCCAGCCTCAGCTCCAGCCTCAGCTCCAGCCTCAGCTCCAGCCTCAACCCGTACCGGGACGTGTACTGACTCGAGTGCGGCCCACGGTGGGCCCAAAGCCCAGCAATTTGGGCAAGTACTCCAATAAGTTGAACTGCTTCGAGATGGCTGTGCTGGAGGTTGCGGCCAAGAGGGACTTCGGCCAGGACTTCCTGGAGCCGGTGGACGCGCTCAAGCTGGGGGTGCCACAATATTACGTGACCATCGTGAAGCCCATGGACTTGCAGACCATAAAGAGACGACTTCGCAACAATTTCTATCACCATTTCGGCGAGGCGGTGTCCGACGTAATGCTGATCCTTCACAATTGCTTCAAAGTCAATCAGCCCGACGAGCCGGCCTACAAGAATGGCCAGCTACTGGAGGAGTTCTTCTGGCAAGAGCTGAAGCAGATGCCCGCCGGGCAAGAGGTGCAAACGCTGCGCAGCAAATGAATGTCAGCCCAGTTCTGCCGCCCAGTGAGTCTGTCTGCTCTATGAGTAGATCAGCCATAAATAAAATGTTTGTCGTAACCCTCAGCTGTGGAGTTGCTCAACGCTGCTTCCCAGCTCGAACTGCAGTTGAACGTGTGTGAGTTCGAGTGGCTGCTGCGCTTGCTCCTCAGCTGTGGGTGGCACTCACGGTTCGGGTGCTCGGTTCGGTTCTCAGGGACTAACTTATGGGCCATAGAGCATTGTGTCGGACTGCGGCGTAGTTTGCGCCGATCGCTGTCGTTTTGTGGGGTTTTAATAAACAATTCATAATCCGTAATGGCCCAACCGAAAGCATAAATCATTGAAGCAAAAACCTGGCCATACACGTTATTAATACACCCGTAACTCATGGGGAACCTGCTACCACAGCCGGAGCTGGGGTCTGAGACGAAGTCTGACGTCAGCCACTGGAACTTTCCCAGACCATGGCCAATCTCCTGCCCAGCCAGAACCGACATATGATATTGGAGCAGCACGTGCGAGCATTTGGGCATACTTCATTTCTTTGGATATATTTTGAGACTTTCGCTGATTGCAGATACGGCAGATACGAGTACGAGTACGAGTACGAGGCGGGCATCAAACCGAAAGTGCCGACAGAATGTTATATAAAGAGAGAACGAGAATACTCCACGAGCCGTGTGTGTGCGGCTATGAATATCTATATGGCGTGGATACTAGATATTGCCCATTGTCCGTCAGTGGAATTTGGAATTGTTCCCGCCCCGAAATTGGTCAGCAATTGGTAGTTTTCCTTCTACATTTGAGCCCAAAGAGTTTTATGGCTGCTGCGTGTGAGGGGACGTTTTGCTGTTGTTGCATAAAGGCAACACTCAACACTCAACACTCGCCACACACGCGCCAAACGTCATTAAGAATAAAATAAAGTACAACAAAAAACCAAAAAAGAAGCAATTTCAGCTTCAATTATTATTCTAGCGAAATATTCCCTCCAGCCGCTCGCCAAACACACTCGCACATATGTACATAAATATGTACATAAATGTGTACATATGTACAGCTGTACATACAATGCGTGGCAGCAACATCGTTGCTACATTCGCCTTTCTTTTTGCTAAAGTTCGTTGCGACATGAACGCTGCCCATGCAAGTGTGTACAATCGGACTGAGTCGGCATTATCTTCCCTGTGTATAGATCGGGCCTTAAGTGGCCTACAAATGGGCTGTCCGACTGTCCGACTGCCTGGCTGGCTGGCTTGTGCCAAAAGTTTTGTTTTCTGTTCAGCTCTTGTTATTATTATTTTGTTGTGGTTTTCGTGTTTTGTTTTGTTGTCTCGCTTGCCCGCTCTCGGGCCCTTCACCCAAGCTGCCTCCTTGGCTTTGCATTTGGCCAAAAGTGTACAAAAAAAAACCGGAAAAATAAAAACTATCTTCAATCATCATTTTGCGAATGCTCTTTCTTAGCGCGACAAAGAGCTCAAGTTTAAGGCATCGAAACCTTTGTGCATTTTCCTCAACATTCTCCATGGAATCCTCTTCATTTCCTGACTTGCCAGAACGAAATATTCCATTAAAAAAAAAACATTTCACTTGACTTTTGCGCGTAGAAGAGCAACCAGCAAATGTTGCATGAACTTGCAGAAGTTTTTCGCTGCTCTTTTTCGGTTTTTCGTTTTTTATTTGATTGTTGCATATTTTGGAATTGTTTCTTTTGTTTTTTGCGATTCGAGTGGATTTCGTTGTAGTTTCCTTTTTGCATTTTGACACTTAGTTTTGTTGTGTCTGGTGCTTGGCGTTGCTTTTGCTTTTCACGCTCTTAAACGAAGCTCCCCCCATTGGGCGGGAGTTTCCTTGTGCGGTTTGGTTTGTGCTTTGACAGGATGTGCATGGGCAAGGATCTCGCTCGCTCGTTACATTCAATCACTCACGCAGTATGGTGGAAGGACAAAAAAAGGACTCCCTCTGGGATGGACACGGAATCGATTTGAGTTAAACACAGAACTGGGAATGGGAACGACGGCGCGGGGCGGCGAATAAAAAAACACTTTGCTGGACGGGGGGCCAAGTGGCTGTCTCAGAGCCCAGTAGTACAATGCCAAGAAAATGCGACAACGTGCGAATTTTAAATGAAAAGCACTTTCTAGCTAATTGGAGTGATTAGTGGCAGGCGGCGCTGCCAGCGGCGGCAGAGAGCAGCTGCGTTCGCAGTCGCTGCCTGCCGTCTTTGTCGTGGTAATCGTGGTTGGCGGTCCAAGAGCTCCCCAAAGATATATGCGGGCAAGGTTATCGCCTGGCCGGGGCTACCTGTAAATAATCGGACAGAGATAGAGAGGGAGTGGCTGCTGCTGGCTCTTTTGTTTTCGGTTTGCCTTGGCCAATTCTGAGATAGATAGACGGATAGACAGAAGAGCCTCCTGATGTGGCTGATGGGGCCTGCTGCTGCGCTGGCAGCTGCCCAGCCGCTCCCTTTCGAATATTCTCGATTGCCGATGATCGATGATCGATGAGCGATTGTCGATTGCCCATTGTCGATTGCCGATTGCTGATCGCCGATTGCCGATTGCTGATGGGGCGTGTGTCTGCTGTCCACTCGCTCGGCGACTTCCACAGGAGCGGTTCAAGGCGTTGCATTTGCCCCAAGAACTTCGAACCTATCGCCAATATGTGCCCATGGAGACTTTGTGCATTTCAGACTCAATTTAAGACTTGTGACTGCCTCCCTGCACAGACAGGAGGCCTGGAGAACACTTGCTGCTGGATGCCATCTCGCTAGACCGCTCCTGGCTGGAGGCAATCGCCAGGCGGCGGGCGGGCTCTTCAGCGGCCAAGCGGCTGGCCGAGCGTGAAGAGTTGTGCGTTTCGTGTCTCGGCGATTAGATTAGCGAGGGCCAACAACATACACAATTGCTATTTATTGTCTGTGTATGGGCCCGACTATTGCCAGACCATAAATTCTAATTAATAACCGCGCACGGGCCGCACGGCAGTCCGTGGCAATCGAAGGCGAAGGGCAGCTGGCGGTGGCGGTGGAGGCGAAGGAGTGCTCCATGTGGCTCATCCTATCGATGATCGGCAGCGCGATCGCTGGTGCGGTGGGGCGGCGGTGCGGCGGTGGGGCAGTGAATCTTATCGCAGTTATTAGCGCGTGATTATGTGAACTGTGATTTTGGCGGAGCTACCGATCATAAATATTGGACAATGATTGGGCAGAGTTACGCGGAATCAGGGATTTTTCCCTTCCCGTTCTCGTTGCTTCTTTTATGGTTTCCAATTGCGGTACATTTTTGGGCTTGGGTTTGGTTTTTTCTCAGGAAATGCCTGCCAGAATGCTCAAATGTCGTTCTAGATAGCCCCTGGATGGGCATGGCACACACAAAAGCAAATATTCCAGTACGTAAGCGGCTATGACTAAAGCGAGCGGCCAGCCGCCAGCCGCCAGCCGCCACGAGTGGCCCATGGCTGTTGCTGCGATTTGTGGATAAGATGCATCAAAGAATTTGGCTATTGCCCGACCCACTCGAGACTCGAGTGACAGCCGCTAATGAAGAATGATGGCTGGAATTGCCTGTAGGACAGTCGCTCCAGTCACAGTCACAGTCACTGTCACAGTCGCAGTCCCAGTCACAGCTATGGCCACAGCAGTTGTGTCAATAATACGCTTTTGGCCGCGAGTTGAAGGGTGGTGCACTTGACTCGTCTGTGGGTTTATTCACACATCATCGGCAACAATAAAGCCGAACGACGATCGGGCATGCGTCTCTGCGTCTCTGCGTCTCCCTCTGGCTTAGGGGAAGATCAAGGGTTTCGCTTCCACCTGCCTGCCTCGAGTTGGCTCTCGGCTCTCGGCTGTCGGCTGTCGGCTCTCGACTCTCGGCTTAAAAGCTTTGCAGCCTCACAGCGGCACACTATTTGCTTGCTGGCTGACCCACTTTCAAAGAAGAAAACAAAACACAAACAGAAACACAAAGCCAAAGCCAAAGCCAAACCGAACCAATATAAATAGCAGAAAGAAACTATAAATTTTGATTGGCATTGGCCCTAAGAGATGGCAGGCACAGCTTGCCGCAGTGTTGGGCAATGGCTTTGATCGGGGATCTTAGGGATATTCCCATCCATTGATGAACACTTGGTCGCATTTTATGATGCACAAACGAGCAGCAATCGGGCCGATACATTGTAGGGCACGTTAATGGATCGCTTACAGCCAATTAATCTTCCATTCAATGTGCACTTAGCTCGTGGCCCTAGAGCCACAAGAGTCCAGCGGGGAGACGGGCACAAGTCAATGGCTGATTGATAGAGGACAGCTTATCATGCCCGGCCGTGGTTGAAGGCTAAGCCCTAAGCACAACTGATAAACGACGCAAAACGGGAAAAACTGAAACTGAAATTGAAACTCCAGCACATGAGTCATGGAAAAATATGCCACAAAGAGCTAGGACCGACGATAAGCCCAAAGCCCGAGCCCCCTCCGGTCTGCGGGCTGGACTGTTTCCAACGCAGATTGCCTGGAAAATAGCACCTGATGGGTCTGAGCTGTTGGCTATTCTGGGATCGACAGAGAGCGGCCCCCTCCATTATCATATTCAATATCATATCGGGCCAACAATTGATTAATTAAAAATTCTAGCGTCCAGCGGCACACCAGCAAACAAATATGAATACACGAACACACAGGCACAGGCACAGGCACACGAATTCCAATAATCAGGTTTTCCAAAAGCGATGCCACCCTCAGCCTCACGTATCACCATCACCATTACCCAGCCAAAAAGTGCACAAGCTCTCGCACTCGCACTCGCACTCGCGCTCTTATACACCCAAGCACTCACTCGTATACGCATACGCATACGCATACGCATACGCATACGGTGTGCGCGCATACTCGCATATGTACAGCATGACAATTTGTTGTTGCTGGTCACGTGAATGCCAACGTCTCTGGTCTGCGGATCTGGAGTGGAATGGGCAAAGGCTGACTTGGCATCGACTCTACGGATCGGTGTCCTCAACTGGTTTTTTGTGTCTTGTCTCCACACACACACACACACACACACACATAAATATCTGCATATGTGCCACACATGTGTGTGTGTGTGTGTGTGAATTTATTTCGTTGTTTGCCTATTTATAGCCAATATTTTTAGCTGCTGATTTCATTTCATTATGGAGTAGTATCAGATACCTGGCTCTCGGCCACTTCAAGTGTTGCCTTTGCCTTTGCCTTTGGCTTTGCCTGTGTGTGTTTTCCCCTCCGCTTCGTATATTTTAATTAAAGTAACAACACAAAATGGCTTGAGTGAATGAGGCTGCCAGCGAGCAATTGTCTAAGGGATTAGATTGGGCGGCGGGCAGAGTGAAATGTCAGAAGTTTCCATCAAGCAAAGTCACAAAAGTGCGAGGAACAGTCCTGGAACAGTGTCTCAAATGCCTCGCTGGCTCGCTGACTGCATTCCAAAATATGAACATTTCAATGAAAATGCTCGAACTCGCTTTCGCTCACTCGAACTTCTCTCTTCTCGCCTGGTTGCCCCGACGAGTTGATTGAACCTCTGGGCAGAGCGATTGTGCGAGACAATTACTCAATAATAATAATAAAACTCTCGCACTACTAGGCCAAATGCACTCTCTCTCTCGCTCTCTCTCTCTCTCTCTCTGTATATTGCTATCTACATCGACATCTACATCTACATATGTGTGTGATATAATTACAATCTTGTTTTGTTCAACTAACAGACAAACTTTTAATTGTTTCCCCACCCAAATTCGAATGTCAACGAGATCAGTCGAACAGAAGCAAAGCCGCAACAAAGCAAAGCAAAAAACCAACAAAAAGCGGCAAAAAGCCAAAATTGATTTTGAGATTTGATAACAAGGCCCTAATAACAGTTAATCTCCAACGAAAGGACGGCAGGCCGGCCGGCCGGATGGATGGGGCAAAGGCAGAGCTCGGATCGGAGCCATTTGCATTGTGTTTTGCAAATTGAAAATGGGAAAAACGCCAGACAAAAAGGTACTCCCAGGCGGAATGGAATCACAGCAAAATTAACACGCAACCGTGCACACAATAATCGTATTAATAACAATGATTTCCCTCATCCCGGGCACACACATGTACATGAATTATATGTATATATATTTGTATATAAATATATGTATGCACATATGCATGGGCATTATTTTGTGTTCTGAAACGATTTGAAGCAACGCTCAGACGCAGTGCGGCATTCAGCGATTTCCGTTGGGCGAGTTCGCGTGATTTGTTTGGCCATAAAATATATAATATTGGTACGGCACCCCCAGAGCCGTATAGCCAGGCCGTAATCGTCACAGCCCCCGTCATATATTCGCTTCTATTTATGTACTTTAGTCGTATATTGAGCCGTGGTACGATACGTGCAAATCACAGCCTAATCAAATTTAAATTGATTGATTTCGCTGCTGCTGTAAAGATTGCCAGCGATCGATTCGATCGTTATCGCTTCTTGTCGCCAAACCCATTGATAAATACACTCGTAAAGGTTCGTTATACAATGTCCGGGGGCAATAAAAGCCAGCACGGAAATTGCCCTCTTTCAGGGATTGAAGGGATTCGGGCAGACTTATTTATCAGCAGCACCGATTAGATGATAGAACAAATTACTTTCAGCTTTAAGCATCGAAAGTAGCAACAGGAATCGGTGTGATAAATGCTTTGTCTGTGTACTCTGTGGCAGTGGAGACCGCAGATCGATCGTTATGGAGATCCTTGTCGAATCCAGATCTCTTTCACTCCATATCGAGTGCAGCGCACTGCATTCCTCCACGTGCTCCATTTGCACTCTGATGTGTGCCGAGTGCTGGCCAACTGCTTCCCACAGCACTCGAACTCGAACACAAACTCAGATTCAGACGCGTACTCGCACTCGTGTCTAAGCAGCACAGCAGAGCAAAAACTAAACATGGCCAAGACCGAGACCTTCGTCTACGATTAGAATGCAATTAGTGGCGGCAGCGGCAGCAGCGGCAGCGAAATAAACTCCACAAAAAAGTTCTAACAAAACATTGCATTGAGCTTCACTTTTGTATCAATTCTCATTTTTTTCGTATTTGTTTTGCCTGGTCGCAGCATTGGTTTCGTTTTGATTTGATTTGATTTGCTTTGAGTTCTCGCCTCCATTTGCGCTGTGTTTTTCTCTCCATTTTGTATCTGTCATAATAACTTCCGCTTCAGCGTCAACTATAAATTTCTGTGTTTTTCATTTTCATTTGTGTGTCCCCCATTTGGTTCGCCCCTCATTCTATTTGCGTTTGTTTCTTTATGCGCGTAAGACGAGCTCGCAGCTGGAGGCAGATGTGATATGATGTACATAAATATGTATGTACATGGCATAATTCTTTACTTAACCCACATTGTGCGTGCTCGTATAAACGGAACCTATTTCGGGCCAGAATGCTCGTTAGCGTGAAAAGATTATGGCCCCCTGCATGTGATCTTTGGCAGCGAATTCTTTTGCGCCTCAAAGTGCTCTGTCACCTGTCCGGGATACACCAGAACGAGTGGGAGTAGAGGTTGGTGTGGTGTGGGGGGTACACGAGTACACGTTGGACTCCCCTCCCCTCACTCGTTAGCCAAATAAATCAAGAATCTGCTGTCGTTTGTTAAGTGTTTGCCCCCAGCCTCTGGCTCCGGCTCTGGCTCCGGCTGTGGCTCCGGCTGTGGCTCAGCCTTAGCCCCAATTGTTTGGCTTGTGGCCGTTCTGCGACGCAGAATTTGGGTGGGAAAGACCCAACAGAATGCCCGGATCGGATCTCGATTATACGAGCATGTCTGTGCGAAATAATGGGCCACAATGAGCGTGTTATATAAGCGCATAAGAACAACATCAAAGTTCAATGTTTGCCATTGAAAGCGGAACGCCTGCGAGGCAGTCTCCTGGTAGTCATTCACTATCATATCACTCTCTACGTATGATATTATGAAATACAAATACCAAATCTTATCTGCGAGAGCTGGAAGCGGCCATTCATCGGTGGGCATCGGGCACCGTGGATCGCGGATCGGGGATCGCGGATCGCGGATCGGGCACGAGCTTTTGGATGCTTCTCGAGCAGCTCATCAGCAACGTGGCCACTGACTAAGTAGCTGCTCGTCATACACTCGTATGTATGTATGTATGTATGTATGTATGTATGTATGTATGTATTTATGTATGTATGTATGTACATAGCTGGTGCGAGGGCCGGGACTGCTGCTGCTTCTTATCGGCCTGGCCGGTTGCTGGTAATTATTTGGCTATAAATAACAATAAAAACCTGATCATAAACCTCGCGCCTTATCACGATAATGATCGTTCGTTGGACGGTTAGCTACTGCTGCCCCTGCCCCTGCCCCTGCCACACACAGCTACTGCTGCCGCTGCCACTGCCACTGCCACACAAAGCTACTGGCACAGCTACTGCCATTTGGACTGTGTTCCGCAATTGGGTGAAAGCCCCCCGTGTGTATGTAGGTCTGTGCATCCATTCATATGTATATCGAACAGATCAGACTCGCTGGAGCCTGTGCCCCGCTGTTCGTGGAAAGTTTTCATGGCTTTTATGGCCCGCACCGTCAGTTTTGCTGTCATCGTGGAAGTTTTTCCCGTGACTCGCACTTTTGTTCGATTCTAAAGGTTGCAATCCAAAGGGTTTTCATGTTAATTTTTCATTCACAAAAGAAGTCTCGTTGGTGGCAACAAAGGAAAACGAAAAATTAATGTATGAATGTTTGAACGAATGTTTGGGAGTTTTGGTGCTGGGGCTTATCGTGTGCAATGCTCCAATCAGCTGGGATGCTGTGGCTACAGTGGATCACAGCTACGATGGCCTGAAGGATTGCCTAGAAACATCTTCACAGCTCTTCTTTCCACTCGCAGTGTGTTCTGCTCCTCTCGGTATCTTCAACTTTGGGCCAATTGTTGTCTATAAGCTTATCAGCTGGCACAGGTTTCTGGCGCTTGCTCGACTTGTTCCTTCGGCCAAACTGACATGCAAAGCGGGAGCTGGCTAATTACAAATATCTAGGTATATGTTCAGATTTGCTCAACATCATCATCATTGTCATTGTCATCATTGTCTTCGTGACAGCGTGTCGTCTTGACGAGCTGCACCCAAAAGTTGGTAGCTCTAATGAAGTGATAACATTCGACGTACAATGTATGGATGTATGGATGGGGGGGACTGCCTCTCAGCGGCCGCTCCAGTTTGGCCTGACGCTGACTGCTGACTACTGGCTGATTTCTGATGTTAATTTCAAGTTTATATAAATTATTTGCAGAGTGTGTTAACAAGAGTTGGTCAAATATTTACACAGCTATTTGGCACTGTCCGTGGCAAGAAGGCTGCGGCTGCTGCTGCGGCTGCGGCTGTGGCTGGGTACAAGCAGCCACACACGGCGTATGAGTAATAGAGTCAACCTGCCAACCCGATCATCATAACAATCATCAGAAGCAGAGCAGAAGAGCACGGCACGGGCAGGCACATGGCAGAACAGCCGCAAAATTGTTGTGCAAACGATTCCAGCACGATATCAAAAACAGCAGCAGCAGAAGCAGCACCAGAAGCAGAAGCAAGAGCAAAAGTCAGGCAGACAGACAGCACAGGCAGAGAGACAGACACACAGCCAGACAGCCAGACAGAGAGACAGACAGCGAAATTTGTTTTTGTAGATGCAACAAGCAGCGTCAACAGCCTCGAGCACTTGTCGAAAGGAGTTGGCAGTCTTGAAGGCAGTCTCGAAAACAAAAATATAAAAGCAAAATGCAAATAAAAACGACATATAAAAATACAAATAAGTGAGCGAGGCAAAGCAGAGCCAACAATAATTAAAACAATAATGTTTTGTTTAATAGCCCAGCAAGAAAGGGCGAAAGTTTGCGTCTGAAAAGGCGCGCCCATCAATAAGAAGAAAACTTTTATCCCAGTCTCAAATGAAAATGCATTGCGTGAGTCACAAGCTGCGTGTGTCTATGTTTTATATATCCAAAATGTATATCTATATCTGTCTGAGTTGAGCAGAAAGGCAGAGCTACTGGCTGCACTTTTACGAGCAGATAAATAGCTTTCATTGAACCATCAAATCTGCCTTGTGGCTGTGTTCCGGCTGGGAACAATAAAATGTTGCGAATTGCTTAAATAATTCTCAAAAAGTTCCAAACTCAATTACAAATATTGAATGCATTTTATTCAATTATTGCTAAATGGCATTTGCTGAAAACAAAGCAAAGACTCAAATGAATTACGAATATTTAGTTGCATAATTGCTTTGATTGAAGTGAAATTAGCCAGCGAATTAGAATCAGCAGCGAACTGTTGAAATGATTGCCAGAATATCTTTGGCCGCCGCTTAATTAGTGTATTTGTTTAATCATTCTCGCTAAACTGTGCCTCTAAATGTTGCATAAGAGCCCATAAAGAGTCGCTGCCCGTTCACAACTTTTTTTTTGGCGGTGAGTTGCAATCAATTGTTGATAATTGCATTCAAATAGGGCTTAGGAAGCCGCCCCACTTCTGAGCAAGTGTTTGAGTTGCAAAAGCCTGCGGATGTATCTGTATCTGGTAGCTGGTATCTGTGTGTGTGTGTGTGTGTGTGTGTGTATGTTTGGCGATTTTTGCGGAAGTGCATTGATTTTCCACTCAAGTGGGCACTTGACTAGCCAGCCGCTGCCTTCGCCTTCGCCTTCGCCACTGCCTGTGCCTGTGCCTATGTCTGTCGTTGTGAATTGATTTTCTCACCTCTATTGACTTAGCTTTTTTTTCTACTTTTTTCGCTTTGCGCTGCGCTCGAAAAATGTTAATTAGTTTGTTTTTTTTTCACCCCAACCACTTTTAATTAGAACTAAGTATTAGTATTTCTGTTTGTCTGTTTGTCTGTTTGTCGTAGTTTGCGCTCGCTGTTCGCTTTTTTCCTAGGTGATTTGTTATCGTAACAACATTTATGCAAATTGCCATTGGAAGTCGGCAATTTGAGTGCGGATTTCCGCCTGGAACGCATCTTCATGGGACTTAAGCTCGAACTGGGTCCCGCTGGACCGCCAAGTGAAAGTTTTCTATGCTGATCCGCTGTGGATCGCTGGCCCCTCTGAGGGGATGTCGATGTCGATGTCGATGTGGATGTGGATGTGAGCTGCCTGCTTTATAAGTCTCTCTGGGCCATTGAAAAGCTGCGCATGTTCGACGAGCGCTTAAATAACCCAAACCCATGCAGTGCGCATGCCAAAATCATGAACGTATCCAGCAGACAGATCCGATACGATCCGAGGCGTCACATGACCATTTTCGGCCGCACATCGCATGGTGGTAGCTGTGGATGTCGTTCTATCAGGCCTCTAGGTAGCTGACACCCAAAGGGAGTCCTCCCCTGATCGTCAGCTAGTGCCGTGCATTCTGGGAGGAGTAACCGCAACTCGGAATTTATGAGAGTCGCCCAACGACTTGAAAGAGTTTTCCTTTGTTTGGACTCGCTTCGTGTTGTTTGTTTGCGGGTGCTTGCTGGGGCCTCGCACGAGCCGCAAAAGCTTATGCAATGTGTTTGTTTGTTGCTAGCAATTGGCTGGCTGGGATACCTGTCCCTTCTGGCAGTCCAACACAAAATATAGACTAAACACACACGTGCATGGATATTTGTTGATGCATTTTCCATGGTTTGCTTTTTGGCAGTTTTGTTTTGTTTATCGGAAACTAATGGAAACGGCACAACTCAGACAGAGCCTGCTGCGGCTGCAGCTTATTGGACGGACTGGACGGGACTGGACTGCTTTTGGTGTAATTGCATTTCGTGACTCATCTCTGTGGCAGCTGTTGCAAAACTGTTCCACGGGTAGACGAAAGTTTAGCTCTAATTTAGTGTTAAGCGTAGAACTAAACCCCATTGCTTGATATGTTGCAAAACAAAAGTTAAAAGAAATTGAACGTTGGCCAGCGCATTCTACACTCACCGCTGGAGTCCTTTCGGGCTACGCGAGTGCTTATACTTGAGTAAATTTCACAAGAAACGCATACAAATAGCATAGTAACACTTACCGTTGTATGTCTTGCGAAAACGTGATCGCAGCTCTTATACGAGTGTGCGCGACAGAGACCGTACGTGTGTGTGTGTGTGTGTGCGTGTGTGTGGAAAAGCCCAAAACAGGATGCGCCGCTTTGCCGCTGTACGAACCGAATCCACTTCCGTCTTTTAATGCGCCTTCGTCTGTATGCGTATGCGTATGCGTATGCGTACACACTTGCGGGAGTGTGTGTGAGCGCGTTTTTATTTGGTTTTTTTGTTGATTTTGTTTGCGAATTATGATATTAAATTGCTGCTCTTTGCAATTAAATGTTATGTAATTGGATATTGTTGTTTAAGGCTTGCTGCGCTGGCCGTTTCGGAGCTGTGTGTGGTGGCCGCGTCGAAAAATAATTGTTCTGAATGGTCAGCAGGAAGCGGGGCTCAGTTCTCGGCGGGGGCGAGTAGCTTACATCTCCGTTCAAGTTGTTCAACAGAAAAAAAAATAATGCAGTTTGCTCGGCTACTTGGCAAAGAAAAAAATGTCAGCAGGATTATCGGTCGGCAGGATCCGGGAAATGTTTCACAAGCTTCACAAGTCTTTCCTTCTGAAGCGCTGTAAGAGCTTTCCGCTTCAGAATATATTTTTTTTGGCTTTGTTCCAAGCTGATTTTTGATTTTTGATTGGAATTTGGTTGTTAACAAAAACACGACCAACTCGAAAACGCACAAAAACGGTATTAAAAGCCGAGACTAAATTTAACTTTGCAAGTAATTTACGGCGCGACTTGGAGCGCGAGCGGAGCGCCACACGAACCCGATCTCGGGTCCGAATCCGAGTCCGAATCTAAAGCGAACCGCGGCGAACACACGGCGCGAGCACGAAGCCGGAGCGCGAGAGACCAGAGGAGCTGGCTGGCTGAGCAGGTAGCTGGAGGTGGAGGTGGAGCTGGAGGTGACAGAGAGAGAGCGTCGCTGTCGGCGGAGTTCACTTCACTTTTGCACTTGTTTCTGCTGCCTGCTGCTGATGCCGACGATGCGGGGGATCGCTGCTGCTGTTGGCAGATGCGGCCAGATAACTCTCTGACACTGGGCCCAAAACAGCTGCTCGTTATCGATGCTAGCGGTTAGCGGTTGGCGGTTGGCTGCTGGCTAATCGTGGTTTGTGGCTCTTTTGACGCTGATCGCTGGATCTGCTGCTGGCGTTGTTGGCGTTCGGCTGGGGAATGATGTTGGCTTAAAGCCCACCGCTACGTAATATACGCTCAGATCCTGTTTGCATGCCGTCGGCGTCGTCGCTGGCGTTGACGCTGGCGTTGACGCTGACGTTGGCTTCAGCGCTGCCGCTGCCGCTGCCGCTACCGCTGGCAGCCAAAGAGCGTTGGCGCTGGCGCTGGAAAGAGAGCGGTGCACCGATCACGAGCTTTTTCGGTTTCTTTTTCGTTGCTGTTGCTGTTGCGGTTGTCGATTCGATTTTGTTCGATTTCGGCTTTATCTTCTGCTCAGCTTCGAACTTCAAGCCGCCAGCATGCGTGTGTGTGCGTGTGGGTGTTCCTCGACAGCGCAGCATCGCACGGTGGATAAAAAAAGTTGGAGTCTCAGCAAAGGGAAGAAAAGCTTGCATAATAAATGTTTTCTTTCTTTTCTGCAACTTATTCTTTTAATTTCGTGTCGTCAATTTAGGGTTCGCCTTCTCTAAGGGGGTTCTTAAAAAATATTTTATAGTTATCTAATGGCAATGCAGGATTAAGTTTTTGTGGCAAACAAACTTTAGCCACATTAAACAAAAAATATTTGCGGAAAAGTTAACTGCACAGTTTGGGTACATACCCAAAAAAAGGAGTAACCTGTTTTGATCCACTGTACCCAAAAGTCAACAGCGCAGCATCGCTGCCTGCCTCGCGGTTCGACTGGGCGTCGAACATGTTCGATACTAGCCGCGCGCGTTGACACTCTGTGGGATTCCCAGACCCAACCAATCGCTTCAAGCGGCGCTTTTCAACTTTCATTAGAAATTATTGAATTCCGACGCGACGCCACGCCTCCTTCAGCAGGCTTTAGGTGTGTGCGTGTGTGTGTGTGTGGATTGAAATTGGGTTTAGAAGCAGCGACGAGACGACGCGCAGAGGGATGTCCAGTTAGCACATACAAATTCGATAATTTGCGATAATTACTGTTAATGGAAGAGATGGAAAAACATTTGGCGATACGCCATTGATAGATAATCCATCCCAGCCCCCACTCCGGTCGGCCCCCCTTCACCCACCAGCCCTTCTTTAGTGTGTCACATCTCACGGCGGGCGAGTGCGTCAATTGTTTAATGCAAAACAACAAACAA
Source organism: Drosophila subobscura (assembly GCF_008121235.1). NCBI lineage: Eukaryota > Metazoa > Arthropoda > Insecta > Diptera > Drosophilidae > Drosophila > Drosophila subobscura. The sequence continues at coordinate 14,161,878 of NC_048530.1, read as the reverse complement.
ACAAACAATACCCCTCCCCTCCCCTCCCCTATATCCACATCCAACATCTCCTTCTACAACCAACAAGAGCCGATCCAAAGAGGCAGCAGCCCCGACAGCCCTCAAGCACTTTTTATCGTCTCATTTTTAATTTATTAATTATTTATTTGTTTGCTTGAATGAACGACACTGTTGTTTATTGTGTGTCCCCAACCACCGTCCCGGTTTTGCGTTCGAGTCTCGATTTTGGTTCTGGCTTTCGTCATATTATTTCTGTATTTGTGTCTTATCGGCGTCATCGCCAAACGTCACGAGATCTGCCAGGCATCGATATTGATATAAATATAAATACGTCTTTCCGCCTGTACATACATTGTACATGTCGACTCATGAACATTGCCTATCCGCTATGTTTTTGGGCTTCTTCGTGTTCGCTTCTGGTTAGAAATTTTGCGACTTATTGCGGTACTTATTTGCTGTCATTGCAAGCCACAGAAATGATCTTCTTGCTCTTGAAACAGGTCTTATCCTGTGCTCTACAGCTGATGTATGTACATATGTACGTGTACATAAATATGTATAGTGAATGTGCGCACATCGGTATGCCGGCATTTCTGTTGACCCTCGGCTAATTGTTAATTTATTTATTAGCCTGTTAACGCCATTCAATTTGCAGTCCCCGCCAGGTTCCCAGCCAGCGGACAGCTGCCTCCAGCTCCAGTTTTAATTGAGCGCACAAAAAACAATCTGCACTGATCTGCCCCAAGCTGATTCTGGCCAGATCGAAAGCGATTAAGAACGCGTACATGTGCACAGACATATTATCTCGAGTAAACTGATTTGAATGCGTCACCCGGATGCATTTTTGGGTGGATGTCAGTGGCGACGAAGGGGCCGTACCAGTGAACACCAGCTTGATGTAATAACTTGTGAAATTTCCATAGCGAGGCGATCAACCACATGATATTAGCTGCAGCTTTGATGGGTGGCTGCTAATTGGTGGCGCGACACGTGCTGAGGCTCGAAGCTTGTAGTTCTCGTAATAATATGCCTCGTTCCTCGTTACGCTGCCGATTAATCAGATGTATGTGAGCAATTGCACAACCTGGCCTAATGGCAATGACAAGAAAAACCCCAAACCGAAACGAAAAACAAAGAAGCTGCCCCGCCCCAGTCATCGCTGGACACTTAAATCTTTCCGTATTATGGCTCTGACTAACCCAAAGATAAGACCTGCCTCGTCCTATCTACACTGGGAGGTAGAATCCACTCGAATCTGCAATATCAGATACGGCTGCGCCTTCGGGGTAGATCGTTTCGTGCAGTGTCTGCTGACTAACCCGCAGATGGATGGACGGGTGGATGGGTGCTGCTGGCGAGGGAGATAAGAATGCGTTAGAGTTTGTGGCTCTTCTGGCCAGGGTTCTGTTTGTGTTGGGCTTTGGCAAATTGCAAATCACTTTATGATCGCCAAACTGTAAATCTATTTCCAAGAAAGCGACAAAACCCTTGTCAGCACGCACACCACACCACAGCACACCACAGCACAGCCGGATAAATGTATCCACATGTGCACTTGTGTATGTATGGGCATATGTACGTACAGCTTTACGTCTGAGTGTTCCACTAATACCAATATGGGTCAGTGGCAAACGCGTGTGTTTGCCTTAGCGCCCCCAGCTACCGCACTTGAATTTTTAATAACCTTTTCAAGTTCACTGCCTCAGCCGTCCGTGTCCGTGTCCCTGCCTTGTCCCTGTCCCAGCAAAAACACACTCGTATGTATGTACACACACAGATGTCTGCGTTGGCATCGTACTCGGCTTAGTTTTGCGTAGAACTTCTCTGGTGGACAGCTCTAGTTCGCGGAAAAGCGCTTCCTAATTGATGGAAAGATCTAGATTCTAGAGCCTGGAGTAGCTCAAGTTGCAGTTTCGAGTTAGCTCGAAATGATTGCATGGAAATATCGTGATTAGATAAGCTTGAAGGAAAATGTGGTACAAATTCGTCATTTGCCACCAATGTTTGATCTTTCTTTAATCCCCACGAGACGTCTCGTTTCGTCTTGTTTCATTTCCTCTAATTAATTGAATAAGAACAATTAACACTTGGACGATGAACACTGCCCACAAAAGCCACAGAGCAGCGCAGACAGAGAGACAGACAGACAGACAGACAGACATAGGTCCGCTCCGCTCCATCCCAGACCCAATTGGTTTGAGGCTGTACAATCCGCGTCAGAGTCCCAGTCCGAGTCCAGCTCTGAGTCAATCCCCGATTGTGTGAATTGGGTGGTGGTGGTACGGCACGGGCATGCACTGCAATATAAATAGAGACAGACTGTCGAGGAGGCAGGGAAAGCTGCTGCATGTGCCACTCGCAGTGGCCACTGCCTGGCGGATATATTTATTCAATTTACTGTGCGCCACTTTGTAATGTGGCAAACATCTGCGGGTACTTGACATTGCAAACACTCGGGAAATGTGTTCTTATTGTGCGAGAGGTGCAAATAGCTGATTGCCATTGGCATTAATTGTTAATTGGTTTGTCTCTCGTTTTTTAGTTCTCTCTTGCTGGGAGTGGAGTGCAAATCTCATCAATAGGTTGTGGTCCTGCTTGCAAACATCAAGCATCCTTTCCTCTCTCGACAGCTTTGCAGTTCCCCAGCTAATGTACCTGTTACAGCAATAATGAAATTCAAACGGAGCATTTTGACGCACCTATTTTGACCATTTACCTGCCATTTACACCTGATTTTCGCTGTCTGTGCTGGTTCTGTGCCCCTAGAACTCCGGAGCATGCCAAGTGCCATACCCAGGGCCCAACCCATTTAACCACTTTGAAGCCAAGAAAGTCGTCGAGAGCAAACGGTGAAGCAGTCTAGACAAGGGAGTGTGGCAGGGACTAGCGGCGAGAGTGACACCGGGAATGACACTCCACATTTGTGGGCCGGGATGGCATCGGTATCGCATGGACTGGGACATACATAAGTACATGCTGTACCGCTACGCTGGTCCGCTTGCAGCCATCAATCTTTCAACTGTCGTTTCTCCTCCAACTCCACGAGGGGGAGATCTGTTCGAAGCTCACCCACAGCCCCACCAGCAGCACGCGAACCCGGTTGTCTTAGCGCCTTCGATCCCAATCGGAAAATGAGCGACAAAACCAGTCAAAAGAAATATCTTGACGGTACGCCGCCGTTTTAGATACGCTTCCGGATCTAAAGTCCTCAATGAAAAATCAATGCCGAGCAGTGGGCGATTATTGAGTCCATGCCCAAACACTGGGAAAGTATTCAAACTGATCTTACGAGACATTCCAATGAAGTTCAAAGAAATAATATTATTTGGAGATCAACTCGTGGGTACAGCTGCCTGTAGAGCTAACGAATCGCTAAGGATGCGATGCTCAAGGATCCTCAACAACAATCCAGGGTGTCTGTGTGTGTGTGTTTGTTGTGCGTTGTATGGTGTATGGCAGTGAAAGCACCCCACCCTCTGTTAGTGTATGTAAATAAATATTATTGAGACTGGCAAGACTTCGGCACTGCGGTGTCGCCAGTGCCAGTGCCAGCGGCGGGCAGCGGCGTGCAAACAGCCTGAAACTGCTTGAGGCCGGTTCAAACTAGAATCGGTGGACCGTTTGTTCGTTCGTTCGTTCATTCGTTCGATCCGGCCAGGCCCCAGGCCCGTCCCGTCCCGTTCCCTTCCGTTCCGTTCCGTCCGAGCTGAGTTCAGTTCGGTTCGGTTCGGTTGGGTTGGGTTGAGTGAAGTTGGCTCGGTCTGCGGCCGGGTTGGCTCGACTTGCCATGGCTTGGCTTGGCCTCAGTTGGTTATCGTCTTAAGACGATTTGTGGGGTATTAAATATTGAAAACGAGCCAAACCAACTTACAGGCGCAATGTGACAACATTCGTTGATTTACAGAGAGCTGCAGCTGCAGCTGCACCTGACAGCTCCAAATAAACGGAGCGTCTTGCCAAGGAAGCGCTTAAATATGATTATGACCGGGCGTACGCACATATTTGTATGTATTCATGTATTTAGTGATGGCCCAGCGAGATCTTCAAAGGCATGAACTTTCACATTTGCAGAGAAAACAAATCAAAATATACAATTTAAAAACAAAACAAAATCAAGTTCATTAATCGGATTATAATTTAATTATTAAGAAACTAATAAAATTGCTATTAAAAATTACCCTTGGGCGAACAAAATTGAGCAGTTAAATTTAGGTAATAATAATTAGAATTCCTCTGAAGAGCATTATATTCAAACAAATTATTAACCATTAATCAAAGACAAAAATTGAAGCCAAAACACAACAAAAAAATCATTCGAAAATTCCTAAATTCAATTAAAGCTCTGTGCGAATGTACATATGTATGTATGTATGTATGTACATACATAAGTAAGTGCTTTCGGCATGTACAATGCTCCACAGCGATGGAAAAAATGCATGTCGCATAACTTTCAGTGGACCGCAATCGACATAACTCATACGCCGCGTGTTCCAAATGGAGGTTAAGAGCCAATGCAGTCGGTGCAGTGCAAGTTCCAGTGTCTATAAATAAATCTTTGGCCCAGGCACAGGCGCAGGCAGTCGAAAACTGGTCTGGTGGGTCTCGGCACTGGCAGCACCAGTGGCAGCTTTTTCTTCGACTTCGACTTCGGTTTCGGCCGCCTGGGCATGGGCATGGGCATCCACTCTGATCTGATCTGATCTGAGCAACTTCTGCAGTTGTCTGTACAAAAGAACAGCAACAGCTGCTGAGCCCACTTGAATATATTTCGACAGAAAAACATTTCTTGGCTGCTTGTAAACTATTTGTTGGCATCCACGATGGTCAAGGACGTGCTCGTACATTAACCAGCAACGACACGGGTGGAGGGCACAGCGGAGACAAGGGAAAGGACTTACATAGATTCCAGGAAAACAGCGCAAAGGAAGTCGTTGTTGAGTAAGTAAGGAGGTAAAGAGGGTAAAGGGTTATCAAAGGAGAGGAGAACATCACAAACAGTGGCGAGAAAAATCTACTAAACAATTTTCTATTCTGATTATAGATTTCATAGATCCATTTCATAATTTGTATATGCTGTTCCCTATTGTCTTGTTTGTTCTTTGGCCAAGAAACAGTTGTCCATCTGGCTGTCCTTTCCTCGGACACTACAAGAAAAATATTCAACAAATTCTGAGTGCGAGACAGAATGCGAGTCTCTGCCATTGTGTCCGTGGCATTTGCTCTTTGTTGTCGGCTACTGTGGCGTATGCGCAATGTTCCTTGGTCACAGCGGTGAGCAGTGAAGAATGTATCTGTCGCCGTAGCAATGCCTCCGCGCAGTCCCTTTTCCCCCCACTTGCACTTCAATTGCAATTTTTATTTTGTTGCCCAGCTTTTTAATGCGACATTTTATGCGCCAACAATGGCTGTTGCTTTGACTCCACTTCTCTTCCCTTCACTTCCCTCTGCTTGGCCTTTTTTACTTTTGTTTTTGTGTAATTTGCAAGGCCGTCTGAGGCTTGGCTCAGCTTGAAGCTGCGCTCTGCGGTGGATTGGATTGCGTGAGCCTTTCTGGCCCGGCCCGGCCCGGCCCGGCCCGTCCCGTCCCAGTTGATTGCATTTTATTGAGTTTATTATTTTGCAATAATGGTTCATTATTTTCCTTACCTTCTCGTCCTTGCTTGCCTCTCTTTTGTCTCTCGGTGTGCCCACTGCCCTCCCTGTCCCCCCCATACGTCTCTGTGTCTCATTCTGCTGCTGAGAGCACCCTCCCTGTTAAAAAGTGTTTGGAGCAGACCCCAAAAAAGATTTATTTACGCTGAATCGCATGCGGATCGATCGTTAAAATTGCACTGGAATGCAAAATACTTTTAAACATTTGCCAGCAATTGGGGAATGGCTCCGAACCGCCTCGAGGCAAAGTTTACCTCGAGGCAAAATAATTCTTGATGTTCTGGGAATTGCATTCGAAATTGAAGAAGTGAAACAAAGCAGGAAATAAATTTCATTTGAAACGATATTCTGTGACCATTTGTCGTATATTTATTGACCAGCTCAAAGTAATTTGAGGCTTTGCTAGGATTTATTATTATTATGATTTACTGCCCCTGAGCAAATGTAACCCAAGAGGCTCACAAAGCTCAAGCTATGTGTGGCAAGTGTATGTACAATGTTCTACTGAGATCGATCGATGAGCCGCCTTGCTCATGGCCCAAGGAAAACGCCACAGAAGCAGCTATCAAATGCGAACTAAATATCAATCGAAATGTCTTAGCCGAGCCACTTCTGGGTAGACTTTTGTGTATCATTGTAGAGTTCTAGATACGTTCACGACCTTCCCAATGCCTGGGGCTGCGACTGCTGCTGGGGCTGTGTGCCAATGTCTGTTCCACACGCCACACACAAAAATTGACGTAGTAGCCAACTCTTTCCACCTGGGGTAAATATCATTTATGTACTATATGTACCCAACGGCTGCGGCTATTTGTTTCTTTTTCTTTGTTGTTCAACGCTCTCAGGGTAAGTTTTTCCAAACAATAGCGGGAAAAAATTAGCACAGCTGCTTTAAAACGAAAAAAATGAGAGAAAAATATGTGAAACCATCCCATCGCAGCTATTAAACGATAGGAGTAAGTACATTAAAAGTACACAAATTCAAATATAAATATTTTTGCAACAAATTAAACAAATGGCCAACACCCAGCCGCAGCCGCCCGCAGCCGCCGCTTCCCCTGAAAGCCGAGAAAACTATTTTATTTTTCCAATATAATTCCTCAATATTTATTTGACTGGACGCGAATTGCAATTAGCATCAATTTGCCAGGCAGCGGAGGGGATGGGAAGGGGACTTCCACATTTACCTGAGGTGTACCTGCCAGCTCCAACTCCACAGACACCGCTCGCCAATTCGTAATCCAGACCAGACTTTGCTTAGCCCTCCCCCGGATGCCAAGTCGTCAGATTGGGAAAAATATTTGAAGATTGTTTGCATGTTTCAATTAATGTTGCCCGTTGCCGTTGCCGCTACCGTTGTGTGTTCCGTTCGACATTAGAGTGGACCATTAACACTGGCACGCTAAGTGCCAGATCCCATGCCATGCCATCCTCCGGCATCGGTCAGAGCCCCTTCAACCCGCTTCACAATTATCAATGCTAATCAATGAAAAAGTCGCAGCTTGTCTTGCGAAATAGTTTCGGTTGTTGTCTTTCGATCTAGGAATCGGAATCGGAATCGGAATCAAAATTGGGAATGGGAATTGTTTTTGTCTGTCTGGAGGAGGCCTGTCCTGTCCTCTGCTTGGAGTGCCGAAACCAGTTTTAATTATCATCGTTTTATTTCGTGGCTGTTTGGCTTCAAACATTATGACAAATGACATGCCATCGATCAAAATGTGCCAAATAATTTGAGAACGTGTGTACGTATGTACTGATGTATGTACATATACATATATGTACATATGTACATGTTTATGTACGAGCTTGAATTTAGAGTCTCCTCTCGCCGCTGGCTTGTGTGGAACGGAACTGCTAATTGTGCGTCATGGGGAAAACTGGATGTTTGCATGTGTGATGAAATAGGTGTCTGCAAACTGGGAGTGATGGAGGGGCTGGTGAAGGATGCTCCGATTTGGCTGCAGCCACGCAACAGATTCCGCTCTCCGTTGCATACTTTTCAGACTGATTAATGTACATTTTATGTACTTATGCAAACACCGATGTACGCACATGTACACACTCCATACTCATGGCACAACTTGCTGTGGGTTGCAGCCATATCAAAGCCAGAACTGTGCCACAATTCCACTCTGTTATGTCAATCATTTACATACGTAAATATATACGTTTGCTCCGCTAACGGACCATGCCAAACGCTTGTAAATTAGAAGCATTATGAGCATTGATTGGTGCTCGTACTTCCACCTGTACCTTTTCCTTGAAGTTTGCATAAAGCTATAAAAAACAGATGTGTGTCTTGGGAGATGTTTAAGATTCAATGGTGCAAATGTCGGCAGTGGAAACAAGAACCGTTGCTGCCACGCCCAAGCAGATCGGTCCCCTTCCTCAACGACTCGTACCCGTGCGAGACGTGTATGCTCATGTGTATGGCACTTGCACAGTAAATACGCGTAAAAGTTCAATGTTTGAATACATTAAACTTAACAAAATCGAGCAGAAAGAGATGGCAGGCAGGCAGGCAGCATATTCGTATAATAAAATCGAATAATGATGATGCGATGGGTGGGGAGGTGCGAGTGGGCTGCGTGGTGGCTGTTCGAGGTGCTGGTGCTGACAATGCGCGGATAACATTCACAAAATGACCATTTTCAATAACACTCACGTAGCATCCGAGTCCATAAATTATAGCAACAAAAAGCAGCAACAACAGAAGCAGCAGGTGAAGCGAATAAAAGTTCCACAATTGAAATTTCGTTGGTGGTGGCCGCTCGGCACGTCCGACAGCGACAGCAACGGGAGCAGCAGCAGCAACGGGAGCAGCAGCAGCAGCAGCAAATCGGAAGGCTACGGTTACCCCACCCCGACCGGACCCAACCCAATACTGGGCTGATACCGACGACCGGATACCCAGAAACTCAACGCACATAAAGGACAAGTGCAGCCATTCGGGCAGCGTTTATTGGAGGCAGGGCATTGGCCAAGTTTTCCGTCCAGTTTGTCATTGTTGAGGCACAGCAAACCTTGTGCAGAATCCGCCATGTCCAATGAAAGCTCAAAAGCACCTGGCAGAAGCAGAGGTGGCGGGAACTGGCGGGGAGACGAACAACAAAACAAAAACAAAAGCAGAAACAAAATTATGTGTGTGAAGGCCAAGGACGTTGCGGCATTCCTTGCGTACACGATCGTGTCAAGGGGTTTCCCCTTCCCCACGCACAACAACTGGAATGCATTTCATTTCTGCAAGTAGTCGCAGGAGCCAAGTGGATTGCCTTGCCATTGGCTTATGACACCTCCTCCAGGAGTGAGTTGAGCCACTGAGTTGAGTGCACATTTGCTTCAAGTCTGTCCGGACTGGCCTGGGGTGATTCCCGCTGCTATCTGCTATCTGCCATCTGTTATCTCTCTTCTCATGAATAATTATCAGCGCTACAAAATGTCACTCGATAATGAACAGCAACAAAAATCAATAATCAAATGTCGATGGCGCATTTCGAGTTGCATTTTTAAATTAATTAATTAATTGAGTTTTATTCTCCCTTTCGACTTTTGTTTGCGTCTCTTCTCTAAACAAAGCAAAAACAAAAACAAAACCGTTTAGAAAAACATTCGCACTCGCAGGCATGCGTCATTCCATTCCATTCCATTCCATTCCAAGCCAAGCCATTCGATTCCATTCCAATCGACGGCAGACAGAAAACAAGAAATTAATTAAGCAGTTATCAAAATGTTAATACTCTGCTCTCTGCTCTGATCGGGGATTGTACGTACGATTCATGGCATATCTATGCACATACATATGTACGAGTATGTATTTGCATATGTACACACATAAGTCAGCTCTGAAGCTGGCGTTTGAGCAATTTGAAGTTTAAGTTTCATCCTTTCTATGCGCATTTTACATACTATTTTTGTTCTTCATTGAAAACAGTTTGAGAACGGTGCACAATCCTGCCAATCAGTTGAACAAATGAACATATTCGAGAGGTTGAGTACGAATTATTATGTTGCATTTATGCTGCTGTGGAAGAAATGAAAAATGTAACAGGGAAAGCGACCTAAAAATTGTATTCAAGGAGTTTGATAGGCAAACACAAATATTTTTGATATTATTCTTAAGACTTTTCCCTGCTGGAGCTGCGTTTTGTTGCTTTTTGGAACATTGCCAAAAATGCTCGCATAAAATTGAATACAAAAACTGTTTGCTTATCGGTTGGAGGTGGTTCATCGTGGAGCTGGAGTTGCTGCGGAAAAGGGGATGGTGAAGGGGCAGGGGCAGGGGCAGAGGCAGGGTAATGGCGATGGTGATGGTTAGGTGCGACAGGGGGGGCAACTTGGGCTGGGGTTTTGAACTGGTCTTGGCTACCTTACCGGTTCACCTTGTAAAGCAGCGCCACGAAACTCATACTAAAATACCAGTGATCCGAGCGAGCTCTTCGCTGCTGGTTCCCTCGTGAGCCGTGTGTCGTGAGCAGCCGTGCAAGCACCAGATATCGCCGGGGAGGGCCCCTGAACCGCTTCTAATAGTTTCCAAATGAGCCAAAACCTGCCCGCCATTTTGCTTGCAAATTTTTCCAACTTTGCTTTTGGTTTGGCTGCTTGTGGCTGGAGGTTTGCTTGTGTCGATCTGGGTCTCTGTTTGGTGGGTGTGGAGTTCTTCGAACTCGGCGGGGTTTCTGAAACTTCATGACAAATTACCCAACCCGCTGCGACAGGGCAGAAAGCATCTGCGGCCATCATCAGGTGAACGATAACAGGCCGAGAAGAAGACTCGGTCCAACATTTTTGCCATTGCGGAAGCCTTATTTAAACGTTTTTATTTCGGTTTTCGGTTTTCGGTTTTCGTTTTTTGTGTTGCGTGTTTCGTGTTTTGTGTTCGTTCTTTCGGCAAAATATAAAACGTGTGCCCGAGTGCGTTGCCCGTTGACCGATTTGTTTTCTTCGAAGCACAGCAACAAAAGCAACAAGCAAAAGCAGCGGAAGGAAAAGAGGCAGCCAGCAGCCAGCGGCCAGCAGCCAGATGATTGCTTATACGAGAGCCTCATCAGATGTGTCTTGCGCGATAATAATTATTCGCGAGAATCGCACAAGCGACAAACTACACACGAGTGTGTGCCCATTGAGTGTGTTTATCTACGCGTATGGCAATACATATTCGCATTCGGATTCGTTTTGGGATTCGTTTTGAGATTCGCATTCGGATGCGTACACCTGAAACTATTCGTAGAACCGGCTGGGGGCACAAGAGTCTGTTGATGGCTTGACTGTTTCAGGGTTTTTGCAGTTTCTTGATCCCACACTGCGCAATGGCACACACAGCCTCTGGCAGTTCCTGCTTTTGTTGCTGGTGTCTCTCGCATTGAACTGCTGGTTGTATTTGTTCTGTTGCCTCCATGCCGAAAGCCAGCCTCAGGACCTCAATCTCAGCAGCAGCCAGCAACGAGCAAGTGTTTGCTTCCAGAGGATAAATCTGTCCAGCTGTGCCATGAGTGGCGATCGAGGGTTTGGGCATGCCTCCACAATGCTCCTTGCGGCAGTCCACACACTGCGGCAGACCTAATCGGCAGACCCCCAGTGCTAGCTTCTCCTTTTGCTCTAGCTTGAGTGGAGAAACCCATTGGCAGGTTCTCTATGGTGAGATCTTGATAGCTGACTGATCCTTAGTTGTGGCAGTAATTATGGGAGGACTTTGCATGAAACTCTGTGGAAGCTTGAGTCGTTCGATAGTTGGAGAATGTTGTGCCTCAGTGCGAGGATGCAGGAGCATTCTGACTACTGCCAGACGTCCTCCCTCGGTGACGTGTTTGGGCTTTTGTGTGGGAACCTGTTCCGCTCTGAAGTTGATTCCAGCCGCACCCTGAGCACTTTCCTTTTCGTTGGCATTCTCTAGTTGGACTAAAAACATCTATGTACATTCACTTGCAGGGGTCTTACCATTCTCCGGACATTGTGCACGTATGACTGGGGCGAAAGAGAGTGAGAGAAATCAATTAAAAGAGCGATGATTGCTTTGCTTTGCTGGCCATTAAAACTCTCGTGCCTTTGCTTGTACTTGTACTTGGCTAAAGTGTGTGTTCATAGTGTTAATTGCTAATGACTGGCTCAATTCAATTCAATTGGAATGAAATGAAATGAAATGTCTATATGCGACTCTTACCTCAGCTCAGCTCAGCTCATGATCGATGGATCCGCGTGAATGATGCGCTGGGGCAGGGCTTCAATGGGAAGACCTTGAAAAGGAGAAGTCTGCTCCAATCCAGTTGGATTCCAGCCACAACTCCACCTCCTGCGCGCAATCTGGCATTTATATTTGTTGTCCAAGTGAAATTTTGCACCCAATTAGCGGCCACTTTTCTAATGCAAATGCTGCAAAGCCCTCAACAACTTTTCACACAAACAGCAAAGCAAAATCAGTTCGCATTGTCTGCGAGTATTCTGCGGGTTTTTTGCATTGCGCAAATTGGTATTGATACTCGAACTCGATGAGGAGGATGAGCCTCTAATTGAGTATTAATTAACCGCGACTACATCAAAATTTTCCACCCATAAAGCGGCCGCTGCTATTCACAAGTAAATGTTAGAAAATCATGTCCAAATATTGGGGAACAAATCGAACGCGCACTGGCAAATGGGGGGCGCATCAGGAGGAGGCTTCAATTGAGCGACCGGCGACCGGCGACAACCAGTGTCGGGCAGTGGTCGGTTCGGATCGCAACTTAACTGTTTAGATCCATTCTGATCTGCCATAAACATCAATTTAGCGCCCAGAGTCCACAACATTTTATGAGCCACTGTAAACGATTTGCTAATCATTTGGGCAAATGTGATCACATATTTCTGTTGCTGTTGCTGTTTCGTTCTTCGTTTTTCTCTTTTCTCATTCAATATTTTGTTGTTGTTTGCCGCGGTCCGTTTGCTTTTGGCGCTGGCCTGTGGGTGGGTGGGGCAGGGCAGGGGTTAAGGAATGACGCCTGTCGGCTGCTGCAGTTTACTTTAACACCTCGAGACAAAGGCACACCAAAGAGGGCCCTCTTTCCGCCTACAAATCAGATGAATATTTGCTGCAAAACTTTAACACTGTGCGACAAATTGTATGCAAACGAGGAGGAACGTTGTGAGACGCGTCTTAAGCCGCGTCACAACTCTTATACCCGGTACTCAGTACTACATCTGCAACTTAGCGGTTATTTGTCAAATTTTACATTTTCTCTTCATCTGTCATCTACATCAACAACACTACTCACGCCAACACGCTCCTTTAGCTCGCCACCCTCCCTAGAGACACACACTGCAGAGTCAGGGCAGAGGCAGCGGCAGAGTCGTGGCAGAGGATGAGTCAGAGACGTGTCAGGGGAAGAGGCCTCTGCCACTGCGCGAAGCAGAGTGTGAATGAGAGAATGTGTAAAAGCAACAAAAGCTGCTGGACAGGGTGGGTTTAGCCACTGCAACTTAATTTCTTCATTGTGGCCATAATAATGATCCAATCGGATCGGAATTTGGTGATCAAAAAGATATGGTCATTCCCTACGGAATGGCGTTTTTAGTTTTCTTTTATCTTTAAAATTGTAGATTTGGGAGGTTTTCGCCCTTTTGCGGGGGCGGAAGAGGGCGTGGCTCATTTTTGAAATACACTTGTAACAGTGTGAGCATACAGAAGTCTGGATGCAAAATTTGGTGGCTCTAGCTTTTATGGTCTCTGAGATCCAGGCGCTCAACAAGACGGACGGACGGACGGACAGACAGACATGGCTCAATCGACTCGGCTATTGATGCTGATCAAGAATATATATACTTTATGGGGTCGGAGACGTTTCCTTCTGTGCGTTACATACAACCGTTATGTGCACAAATACAATATACCCTATTTACTCTTCGAGTACCGGGTATAAAAATAAGCCAAGAAAGCGCGATTTATAATTTTAATCAATTACAATTTTTACTCCGAAACTGCAGCTTAAATATTCAGAACACAAAATGCTTTTGCCAGCAAATTGTACCTTAATGTACTAGATTTCTGTTTCGTTTTGTTGGCATGGAGAGACCTGAAGATATAGCGACTTAAAGTGGCAATTTTCCACCAATTTGAAAGTTTCTTCCGCTTGAAAAGTGCCATAAAATGTGTTTGTTTGTATCTTCAGCGACTTGCAACTGTGCCTGGGGCATTATCTCTAATATCTCAGGCAAAGTACATTCAAATGCGTCCCTCTTGTTGCACAGTGCAATTGAGTGGAGAAATTCCTTCTTTATCCCTGTTCACTGGCTGCCTGGAAAGCCAAAACGAATGCTTACCGAATACTTCCGCATACACTCGAGTGTAAGTGCATTCGAAGGCCCAAGCCAGTGAGCGCAGATCGTGTTCTCATCAGCTGCGCCCCATGCCATGCCCCAACCAGTGACTATCCCTGTCACATTTCGTACAGTTTGCACAATGATAATAGGCAATTAGATGGCTGAAGTTATTATTTAGCATCTGCTAAATTACCCAAAGGCGGGGGGAACAGACGGTGGAGTCTGACAGTCTCCAGTCCAGGCCCAGGCCCAGCACAGTCCAGCCAACTGACTGACTGACTGACTGACAACCTTCATCAGCAAAATGCGATTGCATGATTGCCATATTTAGTTAATCTCTATCAATTATTGCATACAAATAATTGAAAATGGTTTAGGCAAATAATAAAGACACTGATGCAGCTCCCCCCTGCCCCCCACTGCCCCCCCCGCACTGCTCAACGATGCATGTCAAAGTCACGGTCACGTGCCCACCGGCTTGGTTTTGGCTCGTTTGAAAAGTTCTCACTTGTAGATTGGGGAGACTGGGAATGGGATTGTGATTTGGATTTGGATTTGGATTGTTTGGGAGTTGAGTGGAGTGTGGAGTGGAGTGTGGAGGGGAGTGGAGTGTGGAGTGTGGAGTGGAAATCATCTTTCGGCCATCGCAACATCCATTTGCGTGTTCAGCTTTTCTTGTCTCTTCTCGTTTGCCTGTTTTGCGCAATAAAATGTGTTATTTATTTGTTCCTGCAAGTATTATTTATTTAATTAATTTAATATTAATTTATAGACGAGCGTATTTACCCAGCGGAGGCAAATATGAACGACCGAGAGACGCCGCAACGTGGTGCAAACTTTGTGTGCTTTTCGTGTTTGCTCTTCTCATTTTTGATTAAATGCCGTTTCTTTATTTAATCAAATGAGGGGAGAGAGTGGGCAGTGGGGAGTGTGGGCTGTGTGGGCTGTGTGGCTCCTACCTGTGGCTGCACTGGGCTGCCGTGGTCTGCGGAAAGCAACTTGGAGTGGAGTCGAGTGGATTGCTTTGGGGTTGGGGTTGGGGCTGGTGTTTCTCTGGCGACAAATTACAATTTCAACATCAAAGCTGTAAATGTATGCACAGGGAACTTCCATTCCCATTGCCAATCATCCAATCAGCAGCTGATTGGAGTGGGCTTTCGGGCTCGCCACCTCCCAAGGGAAAATGCCGCTTCGATCGTTTGCGACAGACACTGTGCCCTGGCTGAGGGCGTGTAAGTTAGGGGCATCACATGCGGATGCCACGAATCCTTTCCATGTCTTGTGCATTCCATTGCTCAAGAGCTACAAATGGAAGCGGTCTCTGCAATCCAATCAGTCCTTATTTCAGCTCAAAGTATTCATCCGCACGAGTAACATCAACTGCTTCGAGTTGAAATCTTTCAGTTTTCGCTTTAGGCTCATTGGAAGCCTCAACCCAATTGGATGGACAGAGTCGCCTGCCAAGCACATCGATTGCAGAGCCCCACCGCAACTGCTTGGACCAGACACATGTGGACACTGGCCCATAACTGATTGATAAATGTTGGCAGCGATCAGTGCCCATTTCGGGTTGGTTCGTCGGGTGGGACGGCTCTCCTGTGGTGCAGTCAGAAGTGCATGAAGGGCGGGCTACAGCCGCACAGTGGGAGTTCCTTCAGAGCTTATCTGTGGTGCATTCTCAGCTAAATATATATGTATACATGTCTGTCTGTCTGTCTGTCTGTCTGTGCTCTCTCTAGGCGCCGTTAGCTGCCTGACATTCCATTTATTTGCATCTCGTAACACACTTTTGTTCTCACATTTAGATTTAATTTGTGTTTGCTCTTATATAAATGTAATAAATAAAGACGCCCACTTGTTGCGACTTTCATGGCAGTCCCAGTGCGATGTACATATGTACATACATATATGTACATATATGTATGTAATATGTATGTAAATATGTACGATACGAACGTTGTGCACACTTGCTACCGTTTTGTATATTGCATCTCAGTGGGGATTGTTTGCTCCTCTATTCATTCATTTGTTGGCGTGTTTGCCCTCGCCTGCCCCTCTCTTGGGCGCTTCTCACGAACAATGGAGAGGCGGGGCGGGCACGTTACGATCCTGCCTGCTGCCTGCTGCTTGTTGTTTTTTGCACCCCCCCTTAAGCTGAACCAGAGCCTACAGTTTCAGCCTCAAGTCCGGCAATTACAAGTCATTACCAGTTTCAAGCGCTTTCGGCCTGTTGGCTAACATACACACACACACACACACACATACAGTTGCACATTTGAATGTTTACATATGCAATCGCATTCGAGCGACTCGCATCAGCTGTGACCATTGCACTCGATATCGATATCGATCTAAAGTTGCATTCGGGCAGTGGGACGCGGCGGGAGCTACGGAATTTCCTAAGGGAAGCTCACAAAATAGTTGAAGCCATAAACAGTGAATGGGCAAAAGTAAGGAAATGCATTTGAATGTGCTAAACGGTTACATGTCGAGTCAAGCGCGGGTTAACTGCTCATTTAATATTTGAAATTTGTTTCGTTTTACGGCAGATCTTCCGTACGCTAATCGTGACACAATACAAACAGGTAGCTAAGCAGATACAGTTCTGTATAGAAACCATAAAGCAAACCCACACAAACGCACACAAAGGGATGAAAAGTCCCCAAGGAACTCCTGAGCGAACTTCGAGGCAACACTTGCCAGATCTTTGATTATGGTCTGAGCTCACTGGGAACATATGTAAATAGTCGCCACATAACTTGTTTTGTTTTGTTTTCGTAGTCATGACACACTCCCCTCCTGACAAACCACGTGAAGGCGAAGACAACTGACTGAAAGGCAAGCAAATAAATAGATAATTTTGTGTGAAAGAAGCGAAGTGAACCCAAATCTACACACACATCGTAAATGTTCGCGGTTCAGGCTGCAGCAGCTGGGGGAGCTGCGGAGCTGCGGATTCCGCGTTGGATGGACACGGATACGGACGCCCCATCACGCGCTGCTGGGAATGAGTTCAGTCCATGGGGCTGTGGCTGTGTCTGTGGCTGTGCATGGCGCCGCTTTTGAGCTGCTGGCAAATATCACAAGGGGATTACTGGGCTAAGTTCCCATTTCATTTCTGGCTTATCACCAGCAGCAACTGGGAAGGAAATACAGCGAAAAAAACCCAAAAAAAAAACAGCAGAAGATCATAATAAAAGGTAATCGTTGCTGGCACTATTTTGCTGTTGTTGTTGGAGTGCATGAACATGAAATATTTGAGTTTTATTTGCAAATCATTTAGTTGGAGCCATAAAGCGGAGAACAGAACAGAACAGAACAGAACGCGCCGTGCCATTGAAGCCACTGAGCAAACAGAGTCGAGCAACAGCAACTGGGAGGCGTCTAGAGGCGCAGCCAGATATCGTGTCGCGGTTATCAATTCGCGTACACCTTGACAAAGATCACCACACAGGTCTTGTGGCGACCCGAGCTCAGGTGGACGACAGCCTTGAGATCGCCAGCAATGTCCAGCGAAGGCATGTTGTACACAAACAAATGGTTGCTAATATTGCTGAGCGAGTAGACATGCTGGCAATGGGAGGGGGATTGGTTTGGGGCTACAGATAGCTGAGGGATTCTCCAGAATTGCTTACCCCCTTGTTGGGTGGACACTTGAGCTGGGCCTTGGGTATTTCCTTGACCACAGGATGCCAGAACTCCCATGGATCCAGCAGCGCCTTGCAGAAGTTGTCCCTCTTGATGGAGAAGGGCGTCGGCAGCCACTGGCTGCGCACCCTGCGAAAGACATCCACCTCAATGGTGATTGGATCCATCGGTATGTCCATCAGCAGCTTAATATCCCCGCTATAGTAGAGAGTCTCCAGATCGTCGGCAATCGCAAAGTGCACGTCGCTGATGTCCAGAATCTGTTTGACAGGCACATCGCCCTCGTTATCCACGCCGTCACATTCGATGGCCATTGTTTTTTCGTCGCCAATGATCTCATAGTTGACTGCCTGGAAGCGGAACAGAAAAATGTAGCCTGTGCAGCAAGCAGGACTCTGAGGAGCGGAACTCACCGTGCAGACTCCAGTGCGCAGGATCACCAGCAGCAACATGCAACACTGGACAGTGGGTTGCTCCATGTTGTGGCTCCTGCAACGGCTACCACACTTTATATATCCATGGCCATAATGCTAACTGAATGGCCATTCAATGGCTATCTGTCATCTTTCGTATTGTCGACTAATTGCCAAATTAAATTCCACTTCGATCTAGATTCAAATGTGGAATGGAAACTTTTGTTTCAGCGCTAAACGCAACCCATTCGCCACAGGGCGCACAGAGCTACAGGGTGCATCAACATTCACGCTACGTAGACATCGCCGAGGGTCAGCGGACACTCGACCGGAAGTGGGGCGAGGAGCTCGGCGCTCAATGCTCCAGCCTACAACCTACAACCTACACATATCGCATATCGCATATCGCCTATCACGCGTGTGTCGTGTGGTCGCCTGTGGGACAGTCGCCAATGACTACGCACTTGACCCTGGACAACTGGCTGACTAGCTGACTGACTGACTGACTGACTGGATGCTTGCTTGCTGCTTTGTAGGCCATGGCGACTATAAAACATTAAATCGGTCCGACACACGCCCGCACGCACGATAGCGGGCGGAGCCTCTTCAGAATGGCCATAAACGCCACGGAGGCGGCAGACGCAGCGCGTGGCAAGTCCCACTGCATGGCATGGGAGCTCCTCTGCTTGTTCTTATCAGTGTACGGTGGCGTGACCTTTGGATATCGCATCCCTGCAAGCACACAACTACGCATCTTAAGAAGCCAAATCTATTTATGAACAAAGAATTGTAGAAATGTATTCAGCCACTTGAACATTCCACAGTATCCACAGATAGAAAGAGCCGTAAAAGTCGCTTCAAAATGGACCTGAGCAGCAAGGATATATTAGACCCCAGGCAGGGGCAAAAAGAGGCTCGAAGTTGAAGCAAGAGCTGGGTGGAGTCCCTCAACTTGCGAGTGGAAAATGTTTGTTAAGGTTCGATTAACCTGAGGCATACTTTCAGGGATTTATATTGCTATTGGTCTGAATTGCTGCACCAGTCCGGTCCGTCAGTTCTGAACGAAGTCAAATATTACAACTCGACTGCACAGGAGCGTTGCACCATTAAGGCCACACAGGATGCCGGATTGCTGCTTCCTGCAGCAGCAAGACAACCTCTACTAAGTATGTCCAACGTCTCACAGTCAAGTCGGAGTTTTCGAAGCAACAACAAATGGCTGCTGGCCCAGCCACTGAGACTAAACAAACCCAAACTGCTGGGGAACAAGGGAAACACTGAAGAAGCCCTCCCGCGTGGCCAAGGCCAACTAAGACTCGATGTATACAAAATTCTTAGAGTAATTCCAATAATAGTTGTGGCTCAATTGCTTAAGATTATGTTTAATGAATCTATAACTTAATGTCTCATGGCAGACCGCGAATTGTCGCTCTTTCTGGTATAAATTCCTTCACTGCTATCACTGCTGCACTGTTGCTGTGCAGAATTGTCGTTTTTTGGTGTCCTTTACCTACGTATACCTAAGCTTAGGCTAAGCGGAATGTAATCTCAGTTTTGGGGGGGGATTTTCAACGCTTTGTTGCTTCCAAGTCTTTTGTTTCTGTTGTGGTCAGTCTTTTGTGTGGTTCGATTTGGGTTTCCCGTAGATTAAGACCTTGGCACGAACTGTCTTGCATCCGGACATCCTGACATCTGTGACTCTGATCATTTCCTGCACCCGCTCCTGATCCACGTGCAGATTCTCTAGGGCCGCCTCGTGTCGAATGCAACTTTCCAAGTGCTGCTGCTGGAGCGTGTCGTATTGAACGACCTGAGTGTGAGGCAGCTGCAGCACGGTGGCGAATTGCTCGAGTGCAGTCCCGTCGAGCCAACGATTGACATTGAAGATGTAGACTATGGCCAGGCGTTTCAGGTTTGCTCTGTGCGTATTGTTGTGTCTGGCGATGTCGCCAAAGTTGCTGACCAGAGCGTTGAGCACTGGCACAAGCTCTTGGTCCCCGCTGGCCGTGCTCAAGTTGTCCACGAAGATGAGATTGCGGCCACAGTGGGACAATTTACTGAGCAGCGATTGCACTCTGTTGGCGTCCGAGATATCACTTTTGGTCAGAGTGTGCACATTTTCCGGCCAGGGGAACAGCTCGCTGAGCAGACGGGCAGTCAGACTCTTGCCCACGCCCGAAGATCCCACCAGCGAAATCGACTGAAATTGTGGCTCGCCCAAAGCCTCCTCCAGCTGGTCGAGCGCCGTTTCTTGGTTCAGCACGTGCCGGCGAATGTGGCCAAACGTTTCGTGCAGCGACAGCGTATGATCACAGTAGTTTTGCCTGCTGTGGATGATGGCCTGGTACTGCCTGCTGTAATTCAGCATAAATTTGCTCACATTCTCCTCGTCGTAGTACGAGCTGAAGCCGCAAAGTAGCGCCACCAGCGCGATCAGGACGATGCACCCGCGGGGCAGAGAAATCCACGATCTCTTGGGGGCAGACCGCTCAGCAGCACACTTATCCACGGCAATCAAGCGACGCACACGGAGTCTCCTTCCGAGGTAAGAAGCCTTGCTGTGGCTCTGGTGCAAGTCATTCAATCGCCGCTTCGACTGACGCTGCTTTTCCCTTTGCAACCCAGCGATTATAGAGGGCGTCTTATCTATGGTCATTGTGCAGAGTCTAAATGGGACAAACATCAATGTGTTGGCTTGTTTAGTTAATAAAAGTACTCACAATTTGGCTTCGATTTGATGAAATTAATCTTGTTTCTTTTTTTTGAGGTTTTACCGCTCTACCCTTGGGTGGACAAACAACATACTAACGAATACCACACAAATACTATCGATACCACAAAGTACTATCGTCTGACTTTCTAGATTATTTCGGCCTGTTTTTTTGTCGATCTGAGTTGTCGAGTCGATCCCTGAGTTTTTTAGCGGCCCCTTTTTTTCGATCTGAGTACTAGGCTTTAATTGGAACATTTAATTAAGCAAATACCTTGGCATTATGTGGTATTAACGCATATTTTTCGTTTGCAGATTTTTGGTATTTTGTTGTTCAGCCCTGGTTACCGCGCAAACTGAGTTCCTCTTTTGTTTTGATTACAAATGAAAACAAAACCCAGGAGGCTGGCGCAATGAACTATTTTCCAAACTACTACTCGATCGAGGATATATTTGTGACCCAGGAGAAGGTCGAATGCAAGGTCAACACGAAGCTGCAGCGCATGGGTACGTAAAATGTAATTGGAAAAATCTCTTCGAATTCTGTTGCATTTTCCGGGCTTGCAGGCTTTTTGGATGCCGGTGCCGAGGGTGACGACCTGGAGCCGGGGCGCACCGTCAATCTGCCGCTGTGGTATATCAAGGAGCTGAAGGTGAACAATGCCTACTTCACCGTCTCCGTGCCGGATATCTACAAGAATGTGCACAAGGCCGTCTGCGAGGCGGAGACGACGCACATCGAACTGGGGCGACTGCATCCGTACTTTTACGAGTTTGGCCGCTATCTGACGCCCTACGATCGCAACCATGTCATCGGGCGCATCATCTTCGAGACGATGCGGCAGCGTGTGCGCCACTTGCTGGACATATCCAAAAACGACGGACACATGGCCAAGTCCGAGCTGCGGCTAGACAACATCGAGGCGAAGCTGCACGAGGCGGGTGTGCGCACCAATACGCAGGTAAATGAATGATTCTCAAAACCCTTTTTCATGCTTTAATCAATCATCGTTTACCGCTCGCAGTACATCAACTGGCTGCAGCTGACGGGCAATAAAATTGTCATCTCCGAGCTGGTGGAGGAGCATCAGAAGAAGCGAAAACGTGAACTCAGCGATGATGAGAGCAGTCTGCCTAGCTGTAAACGTGCAACACTGTGATTGCCGTAATAATTAGTCATTTGTTGAAACATTTTAGCAATTTTATTATCTTTTATCATATTTTCAAATCGATATAGATATCGATATATGTTGAAAAGTGTCAGTCCGCACCACTGCATCAAGTCCATTGCTACGAAACTGAAGCGGGCACTTTGAGTTTGCTGGCTGACAAAGGCAGCCTGCCATGAAATGTGCAGTTTCAAAAGGCTTTCAAATTGAAGCCGCTCTCAAAGTGATTAAAACCGGAAAATAATTTGTTGAAAATACTGGTGCTACATACAAATAGTGCCGTCGCTCATTTCCACACACATATGTCATGAAGTGAAGCACGGCGCGTTGGGGGAAACCTCAGCCTCAGCCTCAAGCCAACTGCCTCCTCCATTCATGGTCCAAGCCAAGCAGACGAGACGCGCCACTGGCCAACAATTCAGTCGAACTCTAACGGCGCTAGCAATCGGACGCGTTTCAAAACTTGCTCTCTGCCTTCTGCCACAGCCAAAGTAAAGTCTGCCACAAATCTGTTTCTGCTTCTGCTTCTGCAGCCCCGCCTCCGTTTCCGTTTCAGTGACTGGATCTGGGCTCTGACTCTCGGCTCTGACTCTGTCTCTGTCTCTGAAAAGTGTAAGCAACGAACAAACACACAAAACTCAAAACTTGAGACGGATTCAAGCTGCCACTAAGATTTCATTCTCCTTGCCACGCGCCCCCCGTCCTCCGTCCCCCCGTCAACCTGCCCACCATTGCGTCAGTGTCGCGTGTTTTTTCGGCCGAATCCAAGTCCAGTGCTAATTTTGGGCGCCACAACGCGTAGGCGTAAAGAGAAACTACACGAGACAAAAACAAAAACAAAAAGAAAAAGAGAATTTATTTGTTTGCATTTTTTTGGTTGTCGATTTGCTATTTTTTTTGGTGTGAAGAAATTGAAGCCCGGCAAAGGCAAAACAGCAACAAAAACGGCAAAAGCCTGAGAGACAATGAAAGCTGATTGAATATTTTATGCAAATTTCCATTGCAGCCACTCCGCGGGAAAACTTACAACGGCAGCGGCAACGGCAGCGGCAAGCCAGGGCGAGCAGCGAACAGGAAAAGAGTTGCAGGAAATCAGGTAATCCAAGTTGCAGATAAAACTATAGCATCCGCCAGTGGGAAAGCTGAAGATCAAGGCCAGTCGGGCAGGGGCAGTGGCAGGGGCAGGGAGAGGGGAAGATGGCTGACTGGCGGAACAAGGCCATGGCTAAGTTTCTTATCTGCGTGTGTGTGAGTGTGTCCTGCTGCTGCTTTCTGCCACTGCCAAGGTGAAGGTCGTGCTGCAGTTTTTGTTGTTATGTAAACAGCCAGCCAGCTAGCAAGCAAGGGGGGGGGGGGGGGTGATGGGGTAGGCAGTTCAACCCCATGCCAAATGGGGTCTGCTGTCAAGGGCTCACCCACTAACCCAGTGCGCATGTCTCTCCTCGCCCATGGTTGTCCTTTGGCCTTGCCCGAAGACAAGGCCTGGCCTCCGTCAGGGCTAAACTCTGTCGCGTCAGCGTCCCAGGGGGGGGGAGGCAGCATTGAACTTGACAGAGGAGAGCCAGCCAGTGGCAGGCAGGCGGGCAGGCAGGCACTTTCAATGCGACCACGAAACGGTTAACAACAACACGGTAACAAGGTTAGTGGGTTAACTTGCTCGCTTTGAGCTGCAGCTGGGCGTCTGCTCTCCCCCCCTCTCTCTCTCTCTCTCTCTCTCTCTCTCTCTCTCTCTCTCTCTCTCTCTCTCTCTCTCTCGCGCGCGTTGGGTGCTGTCGGCCCGGATTCACACAGAAACCCGTTAGCAAGTGCTCGCTTCTGATCGGCTTTAACTTTTCTTTGTCCATTAAAAGCCAACTTACTCTTGGCCAAGACGACACTCGTCCGTCCATTACTTTCCATGCTAATCAAAATTGAAAAAAACAAAACCAAAAACAGAGCCACAGTCGGAGGGGGGCTGGGGCAGGCAGCGCCTAATTGAAAGAAATTTGCTTGTTGCGACACGCTTGACCATGGCCATCACCACGATGCCGGACGATGTCTGGAAGTGGCACAGCCATGGACCAAGTGAAATTGAGCGAGACACAAACGCCACATGGATCGAGAGCTGGCGCGGGGAGGAGCAGGGAATTGAGTGAACGGAAACGCTGTGCCTGAGATCTGAGACCTTGCCAAAAAGATATTTGGGATCGGTGCATATTAAATGTCTAATACTATGGCCACTGATTCCATGTTTTATTTTATTTGAATGAGAGTAAAGCCGCAAGTGGGAAATGGGCACAGGGCTTTAATCAGCATTCAGTGGCCGTTTAATGATCGCCCCATGAGTAGGTCAGACAAATGAGTCACACACTCACGCACTCACACACTCAGACACTCAGACTCGCTGGAAAAGGGTTCTTGCTGCTCTTTCACGAGACATTCCCATAACCAAAACCGAAAGCCCATCACATAAAAAGCAAAGAAGTTCGATGACTCGCGCGTGAATTGCATTTTAAAGCCGCATTTCACACTTGGCTGATGGACACGGACACGGACACGTACAGAGAGACAGAAAAAAAGCAAAACGAATGAACTCCAAGAGCCACGAGACGCGATGCGATGTGGATCCACCAGATCCAACATCACCGATAATTGCATACAGAGAGAAACACAAGAAAAACGAACAGCGAGTACAACAAAAAACACAACATTAAATCTCTCCAAAATGCACAGCTAAACGGGAGAGAAAGGTGTGCCCGAAGCAATGATACCCTTGCCAAAGCACACGACGAGTCGCTGCCATTTAGTTTCGATTTGGGTACATTTACATTTAAATATTTTATTAATTTTTCAAGCTGATTAATTTGCGTCGGAACAAACGGAAGTGGCTGTGGCTATCTGTTAGAGTTCGAGCAAATAATTACTTAGTTGTGGGACTGCATCCGGGCTCCACACAGTCGTAATACCCTCGGCGAACGCAAAAAACCGAGACAAAAAACTGTGAAAATACTCGTACAAGCCGCGGGCAGGGGCCGGGCCAACAGCCACGCCACTCGAAAGTATTTTTTTTTTGGTTTTGAGACAAGTTAAATGAAAAGCAAAACAAACTCATTAAATGCCGCAGGGGGGCGGTGGTGGGGTGGAAAGAGGCGTAGTTGAAAAACTAAAAATAAACGGAAAATTACCGAGCAGCAACAGTGGCAGTGGCAGTGGCAGTGGAGCTGAAGCTGAAGCTGAAGCTGTAGTTGGACTCCAATTTTCACTTTCACTTGGGAGCACTGCAGAGACGGGGCCAGAGGTCGCGCTCTGATAAATTCCCACAGAGAGAAGGAGAGAGAATAATGTAATGCTCGTTGCTCATCTTTACTGTTCTAAAATTCGGTTACAATTCGCTTGACGCCAAATGAGTGGCAGAGTTGTGAGAGAGAGAGTGATGACCCCATAACGGTATCCCATTCTACAGCTTTGCTGTCTGTCGTATCCATTGGCGCAGCACCGAGATGCGCCCGTAGCCATCGGGCGCTGCTCGGCCGCAGCCGCCGAGCACAAAGCTGGCGACGCCCACCAGGCTGCCGCCGTAGGTGGCCGGACCGCCCGAGTCCCCATGGCAGGCGCCCTTCTTGGCCTCGTGCAGCAGGCACATGGTGGTGTCGGAAAGACGGCTGTAGTACTTCTGCTTGCACGTGTCGCGGGCGAGGTTGCGCACCTGGGCATAGAGCAGCTGATCGGAGACGGGTCCGTTGTGGAAGATGGCGCCCCAGCCGGAGATGTCCACCAGGGCATTGTCGGGCGGATCACTGCTGGCCAGCGGGATGGCCTTTATCAGGGAGCTGAATAGCAGCGTGGAGCCCAGGCGGAGCACAGCCACATCGTGGCCCGCAGAGTTGCCGTACTGTGGATGCACCACCACTTGGGCCACATTCACGCGCACACCACCGCCGGACAGCAGCAAAGTGCCCGCCCGAATGCTCAGCTGTGAGGCGGGAGTCCTACCCGAGAGAGAGAGAGAAGAGGAAGGATAAGTGCATGCTGGAATATCCGCAGCAAGTCTCGCCCTTACACATTGTTGCCCGACTTGACGCAGTGGCCGGCAGTCAGCACGTAGCTGGTGGATAGTATGGAGCCGCCGCAGACGAAACGATCGTTGCGCCGCAGGGAGATCTGGTGGGGAAACTGGCCCGCAACGGCCCGCGTGCCGCCCACGATGCGCGGCGAAGCGCCATCGTCTAGGTCCTGGGCGAGGCAGTAGCCGGCGAGGCAGGCCAGAAGGAGGAGGACGAAAGCCAGAATTCGCAAAGACATGTCCGGTTCTTGGAATCGATTGGATTGTGTGGCTGCATCGAGGCCGGGATACGTTTATTTATGGCAGATCCCCCTTGTGGACCTGTCGTCATCATCATCATCATCAGTGTCACAGTCCCAAGTCGCTATCGAAGCGGCTCTGGGGGGGTTCTGGTTCTAATGTCTGTTTCAATTAGGGCGCAACTCAATTATCGAACTCAACGGATTGTCTAGAATTATCTAGAACGGAACTTCCAACTTACCGACTGGGGGCGTTTATTATCTGCTCGAAGGCAAGCCCTTGCATGTTCATTCCTGTCTTCAAATGGCGAGAAATTGTTATTGCAATCCCTTGAATGCTCCCACGAAGGTGACGGTGAAAAGAGACTCGCAAAAGTTTTGTTGTTGCAATTGGCATTGGTTTCTGCAGGTAGCAAATGCAAAGCAAAGACAAAACCTCATGCATTGCTCACTCTCTCTCTCTCTCTCTCTCTCTCTCTGCTGAAGCTGACGCGAGGGTGGGATCGTAGTGATCGTAGACACCGACTAGCCAGCCACTATTGAGAGTATTTTGGACTTTATGGTTGATTTCATAGTTTCGCTATAATTTGTATATTCGTTTTCAGCAAGCTCAGCAATTACATATTTTTATACCCTGTACCCGAAGAGTAAATAGGGTATATTGTATTTGTGTGGAATAACGGATGTTTGTAACGCACAGAAGGAAACGTTTCCGACCCCATAAAGGATATATATTCTTGATCAGCATCAATACCCCAGTCGATAGAGACATGTCTGTCTGTCCGTCCTAATGAGCGTCTAGTAATCAGAGACCTAGTACTCAGAGACTCAGAGATGGGGCAACCCAGTTTTGCATCCAGACTTCTGTGTGCTCACACTGTTACAAGTGTATTTCAAAAATGAGCCCCGCCCCTTCCGCCCCCGCAAAAGCGGGAAAGCCTCCCAAAGCTACAATTTGAAATATAAAAGAAAACTAAAAACGCCATTCCGTAGGGAAGGACCATATCTATCAGATCCCGAATTGGGATCCGATTGGATCATTATTATAGCCAGAATGAAGAAATGAATTTGCAGTGGCTAAACCCACCCCGTCCCGCAGCTTTTGTTGTTTTTTTCACATTCTCTCATTCACACTCTGCTTCTACAGTATACGGCCTCTGCCGCGAGTCTGCAGTGTGTGGGTCTGGGAAAGAGGGGTGAGCTAAAGGAGCGTGTGGGTGTGAGAAGCGTTGTAGATGTACATAGATGGCAGATGAAGGAAAAGTGTAAAATTTGACAAAACACCGCTAAGGTGCAGATGTAGTACTGAGTGCCGGGTATAAAAGTTGTGACGCGTCAGAAGCGTCTCACACGTCCCTTCTCGTTAGTTTTATTGTTTATTGTTTAATTGCTGCATTTGCAAGCTCCTAATGAGCCCTGAACATTGTTAGAGCCCGCCGCCATTGTGCCGTTCTGCCATAAATCGAGTCATAAACATTTTATAGGGAACTAGTCCAGTGGCAATCGCCAGCGCCTCCTTATCCTTATCAACATCGAGTGAGACTGAGTCACCCAAATGACGCTCGACCACCACCTCGACCATTAACAAACGAAACAGCGCCAATTGGGTCAGATTTACAGAGTAACTATAATGTCGCGTGGAGCCTAGGCAATCTGCTGCTGCAGCCAGTCGTGGAAGCTGGAGACCCGCACAAACACGTCCGGATAACGGGAGCCGCAGGCACCCACCACAAAGTTCGTCAGTCCAATGAGCTTTTCGTTGTAGACGGCGCCGCTGCCTCCGTCGCCGTGGCAGGTGCCCTGCTTCAGCTCGTGGGCCAGGCAAAAGCTCGCCTTGTCGTGGGCACTGTAGGCGTCCAGGCAGACCGTCTCCTCGGCGACGGTCAGCGAAAGTTCGCGTATCTTGTAGGAGTTGCTGCCCTCCACGGTGCGCCCCCAGCCCGCCACAATGATGGCGGATCCCTGGGCGGGCAGATCCTCGTCGCTGCTGGCCAACTCCACGGCCTTGATGCGGTCGGTGAAGGCCAGCGCAGAGCTGAGCGTGATCACGGCCACATTGTTCTGCAGCTGATAGTAGTCCGGATGCACAATCACCGAAGCGACATACACAATGCGTCCGCCAGCATACTGATTGGTGCTGCCCACGCGGCACGACAGACGGCTGACATCGATGCTGGAAGGGGAAGGGGAACGAGAAATTATAGAGCAGATTCCTCCTCTCTCTCTCTCCCTCTCTCTCTCTCTCTCTGTTTCTGTCGGTCACTTACAGCTTTCCATCGCGGTGCAGGCAGTGGGCGGTGGTCACCATCTTTGTGGCAGACACAATGCTGGCGCCGCACACATGCGCATTGTCCACCCGCAAGGAGGCGGCATGGGGCGTGGCCGTGGGTCCGGCTTCATCGCCGCCCAAGATGCGGCCCTTGAGGCCAGCCTGGCAGCAGCCCAGGAGCGCAGAAAGGCAGAGAAAAGCGAGCAAAAGGCCTCGGGATTGGATCATCTTTCGCTCTGGATGCTACCTCTACCGCCGACGGTTGAAATTAAAATGCGTAGCACAAGGGCTGCCAAATTTAAGTGGACATGCAGCCCCCTCCAAAGCAAACACCGCTCCACCCCCTTAGCTGGTCTTATCTGGGGCTTGGACATTGGCGTAAATCTAATCTTATCGCGGCCTTTGGCTGGCTAAATTGGACGTTAGGCGATGTTATTTCCCCCACGATCAAAATATAAAATGCCAATCGTAATGCCAATTCGATTGCAATTTCCCCTCCCGCCACCACACCCAACCCCGCAGCAGAACTGATCTATGACCATGACAAGACCAAGACAAAGGCGGTGGAGATACCAGGGGATGAGTAAGCCATTGAGTCAGCCATGCCCGTGCGAAAGAAGGGGAACTTTAACTGAAAGAATCCAGGCAATCGGGAAAAGCTATGGCCAGAGATTACGCATCCTTAGTCTGTCTCTTTCGTTGATCTACCATAATTAATAATCTACAATAATCTCCGTTGAATCTCCAAATCCATGCTGGGCGTTTCCTTAGATCTCAATCACAAGGGTACGATAAGAAAGTTACCAAAATCTTAGCTGCAAGTACGAGTATTTCCCACAGCCACTTGGCAGATTGGTTTCTGACGATTCCAACAGAACTCAAGATCTCTATCAATCGGCAAAGCGATAAGGAAATCAGAGCGCGAATTAGCTACATTTCAATATGTAGCAAATGATACCCCAAACAAAACAAAGCAAAACAAGGAGAAATATTTCTCCAGGCAGTTCCAGCGTAACTCTGATCGATTGCCATAAATGTTTCACATTTAATCTGCCAATCTGCCAGTCTGCCCTACAACGATTAATCGCTTTGACCCATCAAGGTCTCGGCTCTCGGCTCTCGGTTACGCCATTTATGTAACCTTTGTAGTCCAGTCATGACGAGGCCCGATTGACCGCCCGCCCGCCCGATCGGTGCGAAATTTATGGCTGCCATAAGCTTGCTCCCATAAACCCGGGGTCTGGGCTCTGCTCCGTAGCCATCGAAACACACACAGTTCTTGGAAAGATTTCACACTTTATGCACATGAAAAAAATGTGTAAAAAAAAGAGCGAACGATCGAGCGTCCCTTTAGGTGGCTTCCTGTGTGTTTGCCTCGATCCAGTCCAGATAGTAGTAGATGCGGGAGGCAACATCCGGGTAGGAGCTGCCACAGTCCGCGAAATGGAAGCTGGTTAGGCCCTGCAGCACCTTGTCGTCATCGATGACAGCGGCGCCGGCATCGCCGCTGCAGATGCCCTCCCTCTCGGCGCTGGACAGGCACAGGGTGGACGCGTAGCCATAGCCGGCGGCCAGCTCACAGAACGGAGCACTGACGGTGTTGTAGTTGGCCTTCTGCAGCTTGTAGGGCGCGGAGCCATCGGAGACTGCACCCCAGCCGGCCACATAGACGGGTGTGTTATGGGGCAGCTCCGCGGACACCTCCTCCTCGCCCCCCTCCTCCACCTTGGTGGGCAGTGTGGCGGCGGCAATGCGTTCGGTGTAGACCAGAGGCTCGCTCAGCGTGACGATGGCCAAGTCGTGCAGGAAATTGCCGTACGATGGATGGATGAGGACGCTCTTCACGTTGACAATCTGCCCACCGGCATACTGATTGATGCTGCCCACACGCACGCCCAAGCTGCTGGCAGCGACACTGCGAAATGGCCAAGGGATTAGGATTCAGCAGGAGGATCGCTGAAGGATCGCACTTACGGCGTTGTTCCCAATTCGGACACACAGTGGGCTGCCGTCAGCAGGTGTGTGCTGGAGATGATGGCGGCCATGCAGGTGTGCGCCTTGTTGTGTCGCAGCGATGCCGTCCACGGATACTCCGTGGCTGTGGCATCCTCTCCGCCCAGGATGCGGCCCTCGGGCAGGGCGTGGGCAGCCGCAAGCAGGAGGAGCAGTGCCCAGAGTGGAGCAAGCGCTAGACGTGGAGCAGCCATGACGTTGGAATATCAACTGATTCCAATGGCCAATCGATGTCAGCCAGCCCGCTGCAGAGCGGCTCTTCAGGCTAATCTTGAGCACGAAAACAGCGACGAAATGATAAGCGATGAAACGATTTATGATCCCTGCCTGACGGACGGCCACCTCGATAAGATTCGGTCTAAACGGGTAGACCGTTCCGTCCCGTTCCGTTCCCTGCGGCATCATAAATGCCTCTATAAAGGCATCCCGGCGAGAGCTGGCACCTCTCAGTTCGCTTCCAATTCAGCATGAATTCAGTTCAGACTCGAATGGTTTTCCTGGCAGTGCTCCTGCTGGCAGTGGCCGCGGGCAACGCCTCCCGGCTGCCCGCGGATGTTGGCTCCCGCCCGTACGCCATCTCGGTGCAGCGGAATGGGGTCCATGTCGCCGGCGGAGCGTTGATCAGTCAGCGCTGGGCACTCACCGCCGCCCACTGTGTGTCCCTGGCTGGGGTCAGGAGAGGTAGCAAAGCGGCAAAGACCGTCAGCAGGTGTAGAGTTCATGCATTAATCCTGTGCCATCCTTCCCGCAGCTATCCCGCCCGCTCCTTCCTCGTCCGCGCTGGCAGCATTCAGCGCCTGGCTGGGGGACAGCTGGTTGCCCTCTCCCAGGTCGTGGTGCACAGCGGCTACTCCGGCTCGGCGGAGAACGATTTGGCCCTGCTGCAGCTGGCCACCCCACTGCTCCTCAATGCCAACACCCAGCCCATTGCTCTGGCCAGCGCACTGCCCGCCGTTGGCTCACAGATCACCTTCGCCGGCTGGGGATCCTCGCTGCCCGACGGGGCGCTCAGCCATCGCCTGCAGGTGGCCACCAGGCAGTCGATCAGCGCCGCGGCATGCCAGGAGTCGCTGTACCTCAGTCACGAGGATCTGCTCTGCCTGGTGCCCGAGTCGGTGGCCGCGGGCGAGACCTCTGGCCTCTGCACCGGCGATGCCGGCTCCCCGGCCATCTACAACAGCCAATTGGTGGGCATCGCCGCCTTCTTTGTCGCCGGCTGCGGCACCGAGCAGCCCGACGGCTATGTGGATGTCACCCAGCATCTCGACTGGATAGCCGAGACAAGCGTCTAAATAAACAAACTCAAACTCAAGACAAACTCAAGCTAAGCTCTTGGATGCTTCAAATAATTGCCTAATGGGAATGGCAGAGCCCAAATGGTGCCACTGGGAAGAAGCTTCGAGGGGAAAGCGCTTACGAAATGGTTTTTGTAAGGAAAATTCCCTCAAAAGTACGAAATTGCATTCAACAGTCATTCGAGAACTGAACACAGATTTATTTGTACATTTATTTTCTTTGAGATTCTTTCATTTCGTGAAGGTCACACGATTGCAGCTTACAAAAACCATTCGGGGTTTTCTCTTCCTCTGTTTGAACCAAGTTCAAATTCAACTTTTCTGATGGGCCACGAATTTGTTCAATGAAATATTTATGAGGTTTTTGTATGGTTTGCGTTTATTCAACGCAACTTTTACTGATACTCAAATGAATAGCAACACATTCTATTTCTAGTGTTCGTTCGACAAACAACTCTTTTTTGAGTTCAAAATTTTCAGTAACTTTTTTATAATATTCAACACAAAACTGAAGTACCTGGTCAATGCGGACTCATCTCTGCGACCAACCAATTTCGCAGTAGCGATTAAATATCAAAAAAAAAAAATGAATAGCAAAAAAAACTCGTTTTGTGCTTGCAATTTTGTTAAATGATTGAAATGTCAAATATATTCAGAACTTCAAGCAAAAGTTAACAATTTTTCAGTGCTGATTCATGGCTAATGACCCATAAATAGTGCTCCTAAAAACTAGCTACTTGTAGCGCACTGAAAAAAAACCCAACTAAAGCCAGAAACGCGTAGAACTCGAACCCGTTGGACCTTCTTTTAGGAGCAATAAATATATCAAGGACACTCCGTTTATTCGTGAACCAAGCCCGACTACAGTCAATGCAACTTTTGGCGTTAGTTCCATTCAATTATTATTCCTTAATCACTTTTAAATGATTATTTATGTGCAATTGGTTGAAACTTTTGAAACAATTTTCCTAAGTTGTTTGCTGTAAGTTTTTCGAGATTTTTGATACACATTTTGAGCAATATTTAATGTAAACTTTAAGGGAAAAGTGCCACCAAACGTGTACTTGCAGAAGACTTGTCCTCCGTTTTTGCTCCAGGAACTATGCCTCTGGCAGGGTATCTAAGACTTCGCCACCCCCACGCCACAGCTGCCTCGTGTGTGTCTAAGTCTTAGTGGCTTGTTCTTGTTCTTTTTGTGTTGCTCAATGAACACACGATTTCGCGCTATCGCACAATCTAATCGAAGTACTGCGATGGGTCCGATAGGTACAGTAAAGTTTCCCTCCGAATGGGGCTGTTCGTTCCCCGGCAATAAGCCTTTTTCCTGCTTCTTCGAATGTTCTTCTATCTGTGAATCTCTGGCAAGGGAATCGCATATTATGGCATGAGCACTGATTGGGTGAAGGGTCCAAAGGTCATTTCCCATCCGATGGATGGGGACTCCTATCACCTAATCCCTGTTGAAGAGCTGACAGCCCTGGGAGACACTCGATTCTTGCTGAATATAATTGATGGATTTATTTACTGAATGTTCTGCTGGATCCAGTCGTAGTTGGCTGGAATGCTAATGAAACGCTCGGGCAGGAGGCCGCCGCACTCGCCCAGCATCTCGCCGCCGAGGCCGACCAGCTGCTGTTGGTAGACCGCGGGTCCGCCCATGTCGCCGCGGCAGATGCCGTTGCGACGCTCATGGCCCAGGCAGAGCACCTGGTCGTTGTCCACCGGCTCCTCGTCGCTCTTGCCCAGACGGCACTCGCGGCCCTGCACCACGCTGGCCTGTCCAATCTGCAGGGTGCGGTGCATGTTGACCTCCGACTCGGTGGTGCGTCCGTAGCCAGAAATTTCCACCTGGGCGCCCACGGGCGGATCGACGCGTGCCAGCGGCACGGGACTCACGTTCTCATTGAAGACAATCGACTCCTTGAGACGCAGGAGGGCCAGGCCGGTCTTCAAGGTGTTGTAGTTGGGATTGATGGTGATCTCCTCGACGCGGATCTCCTTGCCGCCCGTGTAGAGATCCACGGAGCCAAAGGTGATGCCAAACAGATTGGCGGACCAGCTGCAAATGAAAGATAGTTGGATGAGACTCTCTTCCACCTGCTGTTATGTTCCACTTACGGCTTGTTCTTGCCTTCGGAGCAGACACAGGTGAGGGCTGTGAGGGCGTAACGTTCGGCAATGATCACCGCGCCACAGTTGTAGCTGCCACCGATGGAGAGGGCCGCCTGGTAGGGCAGTTGGCCGGGCACAGCGTCCTCGCCACCGGCCACACGTGCCTGGGGCAGGGCCTGGCCGAGGCAGCAGGCCAGCAGAACGAGTCCGGCGCTTAGGGTGAGCTTCATGGTACTTCTTGGTTCTTCCTTTGGTCAAGAGATGGCGTGAGATGGTGCCGGCCCTCGGCTTATATAGTCCACCCTGGCCCTGGCCCTGCCCCTGGCCCTGCCCCTGCAAATATCTTATCGGGCCACAGATAGTGTCATCCGGTGACAGCCGCGCAGCTGATTAGACAAGCCGAGGAAGCTCAGCCTTCGGCTGGGGGCATGTGTCCATACACACATCATACACACATGTATCTGCAATGATCTATTTCTGGGAACTCGGACCAGGCCTGGGGTATCAATGAACTCTGATCGACGATCGACGATCGCCGATCGACAGGGGGGAACACGTTTCAGTGGCAGTGAGAGGCCAATGATCCGTCGATCCAGCTGTTGCCACGTAGCAGCACATTCGTTTTGGTCAGCAGCACAACCTGTTGGCCTGCTGTCTGCTGTCCATCTCCTCATCCTCAGCCTCATCCTCAGCCTCATCCTCAGCTGCTATTTTGCCTTTGCGTTTCACTTAAATGGTGTGGCTGGCGGACAGCTTTGTGCATTCGCAGACTCAACGTCGCCCCAACATGATCTTGCGAAAGAGCAACGCGGGACAGCAGCTTCAGCTGCAGCTGTTTGCCCTCATCCTCATGCATGCCGCCTGCCACAATCTGATCAGCGCCAAGACGGTGAATCCCAACAGCGGCGGAGATCTCCAGCAGCAGCAGCAGCAGCAGCAGCAGCCGCTTCAGGGTCTGCCCGAGCCTCGGGCCTACATGCCGGACTCACAGAACTTGGACTTTGTCTACCACGATCACGAGGAGCTCACCCGATTCCTGAGGTGAGTGACAGCAGACAGCAGACAGCAGATCCGACAAAATCTCTTATCCTTTTCCCTTTTCCATAGAGCCACCAGTGCCAGGTATCCCAATCTGACGGCACTCTACTCCATTGGCAAGTCCATTCAGGGCCGTGATCTGTGGGTAATGGTCGTCAGCTCGTCGCCGTATGAGCACATGATCGGCAAGCCCGATGTCAAGTATGTGGGCAACATCCACGGCAATGAGCCCGTGGGCCGCGAGATGCTGCTGCATCTCATTCAGTACTTTGTGACCAGCTACAGCTCCGATCAGTACGTCAAGTGGCTGCTGGACAACACGCGAATACACATATTGCCCACCATGAACCCGGATGGCTATGCGGTATCCAAGGAGGGCACCTGCGATGGCGGACAGGGCAGGTGAGACGTGAAAATTCTACAGCCAAAAAGTGCCTCGATTACTTCAGAATTCACCTTGCAGATACAATGCTCGTGGCTTCGACTTGAATCGCAATTTTCCGGACTACTTCAAGCAGAACAACAAGCGCGGACAGCCGGAAACGGACGCTGTCAAGGATTGGATATCCAAGATACAATTTGTGCTCAGTGGCAGCCTGCATGGCGGCGCACTGGTCGCCAGTTATCCCTACGACAATACGCCAAACTCCAGTAAGTAGTCCCAGCAGTGCGCTGTCCGTTACGTGTCCGCTGTGTGTCCGCTTGCTGCGCAATCTTGCTCCTGCTGCCGCTCTGGCCCCATTTTGTTGCTGTTTTCTTTTGTGTTCTGTTCTGCTGGGGGTATTCTAAGCTGTCTCAGATTTATAAAGCTGACTTTGTACTTTAAACACCAATATGGCTGCTCAAAGGGATCTGCCGTTCGTCCGCCCTGTGCGCGAGTGAGTAAACCGATTGCTGCGAGACCGAACCAACTAACCTCTTCTCTCTCTCTCTCTCTCTCCTACTCTTACACCCAACATGTCCGCTGGGTGCAGTGTTCCAGACCTACTCGGCGGCACCCTCGCTCACCCCCGACGACGATGTGCTGAAGCATTTGTCGCTGGTCTACGCCCGGAATCATGCCAAGATGTCACGCGGTGTGGCCTGCAAGTCGGCCACGCCTGCCTTCGAGAATGGCATCACAAATGGCGCTGCCTGGTACCCATTGACGGGCGGCATGCAGGACTATAATTATGTGTGGTATGGCTGCATGGAGATCACCCTAGAGATCTCCTGCTGCAAGTTTCCGCCCGCCTACGAGCTCAAAAAGTATTGGGAGGACAATCAGTTGGTATGTGGCAGAGCTCTCTCCCATCTCTCCCTGTCATTGATTCAATTTTCCTTAGTCCCTTATCAAATTCCTGGCTGAGGCGCATCGCGGTGTCCAGGGCTTTGTCTTCGATCCCGCGGGCATGCCCATTGAGCGCGCCTCCATCAAGATCAAGGGACGCGACGTTGGCTTTCAGACCACCAAATATGGCGAATTCTGGCGCATACTCCTGCCAGGCTACTACAAGGCGGAGGTACGTACATGCAGGACTCTCGTTCAGCTCTCTATTTACCATCCTTTCTGCCCCCCAAGGTCTTTGCCGAGAGCTTTGCCCCACGCGAGGTGGAATTCGTCATTGTGGAGCAGCATCCGACGCTGCTGAATGTCACGCTGCAGCCCTCAAAGGTACAGTTTTTCGTTTAAGATTCGTATATTCCCGGTGCTGGCTAAAAACTTGTCCCCCCAACCCATAAAGCCCTACCTGTTGGCCTCTTCAGTCGCGGCCAGCGTCACCACCGCAAGGACGCGTCCTGTGAGCGATAAGCTGCAGCTGTCCACTGACTAAACCCTGTACCTGTACGCTGCCCCTCTCCCGGTGCTGGCTGGCATGTAAATACATTCGTAAGATGTGCCTTTAGGCTTAAGAGTTGTGCGAATAATTTGGTTTTTGCTTTCATTTCTACTTCCATTTCTAATCATATTTTACTGGCACTTTCAATCTCTGCTGTGGCTCCTTCTGTTGCTTTAATTCCTTACCAAATTCTTTCTCTGTCTCCAACTACTTCATTGACTTTTGCACCATGGAAGTTCTTAACCTAAATTCTAAGACTTTTTCTGGTTTAAGGAGACCTCAACCCTTCACCCTTAACCCTTAACCCCCTCCGTACGCCTAAGTGTTGCTTGTTACTGGTAAACTGTACAATGGAGAGAAAGTGGACAATAAACTTGACTCCAACTCGATTATTTTCATCCAAAACTGTTTGCAGCGCATTGAGGGCATTGGCGGCGGTGGCGGCGGTGCAATGGTGCCCCTTGGCGGCGTCTCGCCGGGCGGCATGTATCGGCCCATACCGGTGCCGCAGCACTACAGGCCACAGATGCCGCCATATGCGGCAGCTGCCTCCAGCGACAATGGCATCTTCTCGACCATCAGCAACGGCCTGAACAGCCTCTACTCGAATATATTCGGCTGAAAGTTCGCTCGCTGCACAAAATAGTCTCTAAGGATTTTTTTTTGTTTTTAATTCTAGTGTTTAAAAGAGGGCAGAAAAACAACAACAATAAAGTGTGCAATCTATCGTAGTAGCTGCTGCCTTTGTTTTCAGTTCACATCAAAGACTCCCCTCACTTTGGAAGCGGAGCTTCAGACAAAATTTAGACTCAAACTGAAAATATAAGCCAAAAAATCAATTCGTTTCTGAATCTGAACAAAAATTAAACCCCAACGAGTAGCGAGTAACGAGTAGCGAGCAACGAGCATCGAGCAGCGGAGTAACGAGTGCAGACACAGAACACAATGAGCAACGAGAGAGATGCGTTGAGCCCTGAAGTTGGTGGCCTGGGCAGCAGCAGGTTTGAGTTTCGGGTGAGTAGAGAGCAAAGCAAACAGCCAACAGACACGGCACACATCAGAGCCATTCCAGTTTGCCGGTCCGGACTCCATGCAGAACGCGGTGCAGCGGCACAACGATCAGCGGGCAGCGGAGTTGGCTGAGCAAAGTCGCCGGCGGGATGACAGCGGCAAGTCGTTGGGTGGAGGGCCGATCTTCTGCAAGGTGCGCAGCTCTGGCCGTGATGTGATCAGCAAGTACACGTCCCGCGACATGGACGTGGAGACGCAGCTGTCGGTGGCAGCTCCGAAGTGTCGCCACTTCCAGCAGCGCATTCCCAGTGAGGTGTGCGACGAGTTGGACTCGCTGGAGTCGCTGGAGTCGGTGCCCGCCTGGGTGCAGGCATCCGGGGCAATGCTGATGGTCGTCCAGCCACCGCTCCAGCAGCAGCAGGCGCAACGTGTCAGGGTGTCAGAGGGCAAGCCCAAGCTGCAGATTCCACCGTGCGTGCAGAGATGGGCGCTGAAGGTGCCACCCAAGCCGCGCAAGAGAGCGGCAAAGACGCAGCCAAAGCGCAGAATCATTCCCGAAGAGCTGCGGCAAGCGAACAGCGATGCTGGCGATGCTGGGGATGCTGGCGATGGGAGCGAAAAGAGAGCAATTATCCAAAAGGCCATCGAAGTGCTGTACCGAGAGCCGACGGCCTGCTTTGCGGATGTCATACCCTCGCCCATGATGTCGCAGGCCATCAGGGTGAAGGTGTGCGAGGCGCCGAACATCTCCTACTTTGCCGCAGGCCAATTCATGCAGCAGCATCGCAGCCTTGAGCCGGAGTCGACGGCGCCGTTCTTTCGCGAGGACAGCGACCTCGAGCACGAGTACAAGCATCGGGAGGAGTATATGTGTGAGGTGGGGAGTCGCCCCAGTTGTGGCAGCAGCCAGGCAGACGCCACACTGGCCAACTGCCACAACAGGCCGATGTTCTGCGAGGTGGAGTGCGGCTCGCGGGGAGTGCATCTCTGGCGCAGTCTCAACCCGCTGCGGTACACCTCACAGCGGTCGGAGGAGACGCCGGCCAGCAGCAGTCAGCATCGGGTGGTGCCACTGCCGCACAAGAAGAGTCCAGCAGAAAGGGAGACGGATGAGCTGCAGACACTCCACTCTCGCCAGCCTGGCGGGCGGGACGGGAAGTCGAGTCAAGCTGCCACTGCCACTGACACTGCCACTGCGACTGTCCCCTGCCAGCGGCCAAAGCGTCGCAGGTGCCGGCAGATGCAGCTGCCGGTGTGCAGCCAGTCGCTGGAGCACCTCAAGTGCCAGAAGCTGGGCATCTACAACAAAATCTCGCTGAAGCAGGAGCGGATCATTGGCGCCCTGGACCGACTGCAGCACAGTCTGCTGCAGCTGCAGGTGCCCGAGTGCAGCAGTCAGGAGCGCAGGAAGCGGGAGCGGAACGCGTTCGAGTTTTGCGTGCGCTTCTCCAGGAACTTCCTGTACCCGCTGAAGGGCATGATCGACGATGTGCGCCGCACGCCGGTGACCCACTTCCACAGCGTCACCTCGAACGAGGCCTGCCAGCGGGTGGTGTCCGTGTACGGGCTGATGCACCAATCGATTGCCACGTACCAGCGCCAGCTGCGCTACTTCCTGCTGGACAAGGTGCCGCAGAAGCTGAGCGCACTCATGGAGATGATCTACACGCTGAGCAGCACGTGCGTGGAGAAGGGCATACTGGACAGGCAGGACCCGGTGGCTGAGTGCCTGCGCGAGCGGTGCACAAGGTTTCTCACCTTCATCGAGGACATGCAGGAGGAGCGCTTCAAGTTGGCCCGCGAACAATATCGCCGCGTCCACCGACAGCCTCAACCGCCCCAGTCGGTGGGGAAGGAGCGAAAGAGCAAGCAGAACTACGACCTCAAGATGTGCCTCAACGATCACAAGATGTACGAGCCGCGGCTGGTGGCCAAGAAGAAGCCGCAGGAGCTGAAGCGCGGCCGTGTGGCACGCACCAAGGCACCCGCCGGCGTGGCACGGGCCACCGAATC
Source organism: Drosophila subobscura (assembly GCF_008121235.1). Classification (NCBI taxonomy): domain Eukaryota; kingdom Metazoa; phylum Arthropoda; class Insecta; order Diptera; family Drosophilidae; genus Drosophila; species Drosophila subobscura. The sequence goes on along the minus strand of NC_048530.1, from coordinate 14,122,145 downwards.
CGCTGCGGATAATGCCCAGAGCCCAGAGGAGGTAAGGACACAGGTGGCCATGGATGACGTGCCCGAGGCAAAGTTGACCGAGCAGCAGCCAGCGGCGGGCAGGGACAGCCGCAGCGCCAAGCTGGAGGATGAGCTGCAGCAGGCACTGATCGATGCATTGCGTCATGTGTCCAGATCCGAAGTGCAGCAGGTGCTCGATCCTCTGATGCGTTCCATTGGCGCCATCCTGGACGAGAAGGTAAGCTGCAGATTTCCACAAGCATTTGCTTCACTTTTGCTGCATTTTTCAGCACTCTTTCCCTTTCCAGATGCCAAAACATTAATTGAATTGAGTTTAATTGACAAACGCAAAATTAATACAGTGTAAGCTTTCGGCGAACGACAAAACCACAAAATTGTGCAACAAAATAGACAGGATTTCGGCCATCGATGCATTTTTGTATGGAAAGTGGCAGGCAGTTCCACATTGCAAAATTGAGAAAGTATTTAGCATGAATAAATGAAGAATTGTGTTGGGTTATTCGTTCAGATGAAAACCAAGCGGATTTGCATTGGGAAATGTTAGCCTTGGGCTCAGCGCTGAGTGTGGTCCAAGCTGACGTCTTCATCACACAGTCTACAGCTTGCCTCGCTGTGCGTGGTGAATATGTTTTGGGTCCTCGCCACAGCGCACAACAGCGGAGAGTCTCTCCACAGAAGCCGACAATGTAGACAGCACTGCAGACGCTAGTGCGCTGTTAGCGCTGCAGACTGTTAGCGGTTAGGGGACACAGGATGTTTACAGTGGTAACAGCTCTGTAGACACTAGCGCGCTGTTAGCGGTTACAGGAAACAGAATGTTAACAGTGCTGCCGAGACGCTGCTGGCGCTGCTGGTTTCAACGCTCTGTTAGAAGGGGAGAACTTCGCCACTAAATGGGTTTAGAAATGAACCTTCCACCTGCGATATATTCTGTAGCTGTTCAGATTAATGTTTATTTATTGTATTTCGTTTATCAGATACTTTTGTGCGTTACGAAAAGCAATCAAGAGAGGGTCTAATCCAGAGGGCGGACGGGTAACAATTGAAAGAAAGCTTTGTGTGTGTGTTTGTTTGTGTGTGTGTGTTTGTTTGTGTGTGGACAACAATTGTTTTGTGCCTATCAACTAAACAGATTTATAATAATTAATTGTAAGCATTAACAGCCAGCAGCCAGCAGGCAGCATTCAATCAGCGCCATGCTGCCTCCTCCTCCTCGGGCCACCCAAAACGCACTGCTGCAGGCGCTCGACAGGTGTGCCAAATGCATTTATCGTGTTCTTGTCTAATCCAACAATCCAAAATTTAAATGTGAAAATCCCAAAAGTTGTGCGCGCTCTTTCCGCGGGCGATCGCTTCACTGACTACAAATACCATAATAATAGATCATCCACAATAGATATCGAAGTGTGGAGCCAGTGTGGGGTGTGTGTGGGTGTGTGGGTGTGCGTGTGGGTAAGGGTACTTGCTGGTGCTAGTGTGGAGGGGCAGGAGGGGCAGCTCCTAGCCCGAGCAATCCTTGCACATCGGCTGGTTCTCCTCCACGGCGAAAGTGCTGGCCGTGATGGGAGCGCCGCACTTCTGCAACGAAAGCAAACAACAAAAGATGTATAAAAATAGTTCGAAAATAGTTCGAGCGGATACCTCACCTTGCACTTGAAGCAACTGCGATGCCATTTGGCCTTGAGTGCAACGATCGCATTGTCTGTGATCGGCTGGTCGCAGCCGGCGCAGCGGATGGCGAAGAGCTGCTCGTAGTCCACACGGCAGTAGGGCTGGCCGTCGCGCTCGTAGAAGGAGGTGCCAGCCAGTGGCTTCTTGCACGGACCACTGCACTGGAAGCACTCCTCGTGCCACGACTGTTCCATGGCCTTGATGGTGCGCTGTGGACAAAGGGGAACGATTAGCCATTAAGTTCGCATTTCCTTTGCATACTTTCGGGCAAAGTGCAGAAGAGAGGGAGAGGGAGAGAGAGAGGGAGAGGGAGAGAGAGTGACAAAATCAATAGTGCATGCAATATACAATGTGTGTATGTGCAGTGTGTGTCATAATCAAAGCCAATCAATCGCGCACACACCCACAACGAGCAGCGCTGCTGACCTTGCGGCCAACAGCAAACAGCAAAAGCTGGGGAGCTGCGGGAGCTGGGGAGCTGGGGAGCTGAGGGACTCAGTGAAAATGATCCGCATGGCATTGGGGAATACTCTATACGAGGCCAAGAAACTGCTGCCCTTATTTTTGGTTAGAAAAACAATCAAAATCAGCAAGGAACAAGGCAATTGAAATGGAAATCTTTTGGCACTCTTTGGGTAAAGAATTAATGATAAATGGAATATGTTGTGGCACAGATTCAAGCACCTTCTTCATAAAGAAAAAGTCTCCAATTAGAGTGGGAGCAGCGCCTATGAGCGGCTTCTGTGCTGATCGACTGCGGACTGCACAGGGAAGGGAATATTATTCGACAAATATTCAAATAGTTGCAAGCAGTTTGAGCAGCTTTAGCAGCGCCTCTCTCTCTCTCTCTACAGAAATAATATAAATATGTATTTCAATGGAAAAGACAGGCTAAATATACAAATGGCAATCACTTCCCTAATTAAATAGTTGCCAGATACTCGTACTTGTAGATGTCTAAGCATGTGCCCAAGAATCGCAAGACAAATGTTGACAATATTCATTACATCGAAGCTAGTAAAGCCGCAAAGTTTATGGCAAACAGACGACGAGAATTGCGCGGGGCCACTGTTGAGTGAACAGCGGGACAGGGACGGCAAGGGGGGACTGCTGTACGGACTGTACTCACCTCCATGATGGGCTGCTTGCAGCCAAAGCATGTGCCCGAATAGTTCTTCACGAAGCAGTCGGTGCAGACGGGCTCATTGTCCTGAATGTTGAAGGTGGCATCTGTGATGGGCTGCTCGCAGTCCTTGCAGGCAAAGTGGCCCGGGTGCCAGGTCTGGCCCAATGCCGTGATGATGCGCTGCTCGATGATCTGCTTGCATTTGTAGCAGTACACAGGCGGCTCCGGCGAGTGAGACTGTGGACGGGGCGGGGCATCCGTATTAGTTTCGATTCATTTCAAACGGAAATCACGTACTTCAAATATTTCATAATACATCATAAATAATTCTCTCTTTTGCCTGCAGAAGGGTACAGACTGCTGGGGGGAGTGACTGTGGGGACTCATCTTCGGTTTGTCTGTCCGCCTGCCCCTCATGTCACATCGCAGGGGAATCGAGTGCAAAAACCGCAGACGACAGCGAAATTTCCACGTAATCCAATACCCAAATGCCCAAAGGCCTCAACACAAAGAATATGAATATGAATATGTACGTACATAAATGTATGTAAAAATGTATGTAAATATGTATGTACGTATGTATATGCATACATATAGCACAATAAGTGATGAGCATCAGCGTAAAATAATTGATAAAAACAGCAACAATAACCATACATTATACAATAATGAGTTGTGCCCGTGGGTGGCTCACAAAGTTCTGCAAAAGCAGTTGAATCTCCATCGAAGATCTTTTTTATTGGTAAGCAAATTTCTAGGCTTCCATTTTGACATTTTTGAAGGCATTGCGCTGCCATTTCGGGTCATGCCTAACTGCTCTTTGGTGGCTCTCTCGGCCCCCATACTTGAGCTTTGTTTAGACACGTTCCGGCCGTTAGCACCCACCCAAGAGGGAAGTGCCCCCACGCCTTGTACGCCCAAACAGGAAAAACTTCAGAGTGAAAAGTGTATGCCAGCATGCAGACACGAAGACAATCCTAGTCCTCCATTGATGCTCCGCGATTAAAGCTCTCGAAGTGCAACTAATTTTCAGCACAATTTATTGGGTTTGCTACTCGAGACTTGAGTGTCAAGTGGCCCCCCACCCCATATGATCTATGTTTATGGGCTTGTAAATGTTAAGTAATTGCCCATAAAAAACCAACCAAAAAATCATCATAAAAATCATGCATCATGATAATAAATGAAATGAAATTTCAGCAAATGTTTCTCAAGATTTGTGTAGCTTGGGGAAACCCCCGTCTGCCGGGGCGGGGGGGGTCGTGCTGGTGCTGTGCGAAATATTATTTACATTTGGCCGCCCCGCCCCGCCCCGCACACTCGCAATTTTGGCCAAAAATTTAATTTGCACAAATTAAACGCACATTAACCCACCGCCCACCGCCCCCTGCCCCACGACCCAGCCATCCGCTTCAAGTTTTCGCGCCAGATGTGGCAACAATATCATTTCGCTCCCCCTCGCTCTCTCTTTGCGTTTTTGTTCCTTTTGCATAGACGAGGGACGTCTCACTTAGATCATCGCTAGAGTTAGAAACGAATTAAACACACAGAGAGAGGGAGCGAGAGAGAGAGAGGAGCAGCAGCAGCAGCAGCAGCAGGAGGGAAGGGCAGCAGCCTCACTTCCAGTAAGTTTCGCTGCCATCCCGAAAATAACAATAACAAAAGCAACGAAAATAAAATACAACAACAACAAGCATTAGGAAACATTTTCAACGCCTAATGGGCAGCAAGCAAAACAAACACAGAAAATTCAACAAGCAAAACGAAGCACGCAGCCAAAGGTCGAAGTGCCAATGCCCTTACCCCGAGGCAGGCGGTGGCAGCATTTCTGTACCATTTGGGGTAAAGTAAAGCGATAATCTGCAAGGGAAAGCCAACAATAAAACTCCAAAGAAGCTTTAATCCATCAGCTGAATATTTTTGCTCTGAAATGTAAGAGTTGTGGCCGATAAAACACCCACCAGACATCCAATAATATCTAAATAGATGCTTGCTAAATTGATAATTCCCAAAGATGTGCAAAGCCAACAAACAAAGCTATTCATTTGACCTCCAAGCACAACAACAACGAAGGCGATTGAGGCAGCGGGAGTATCAGATTACCAAACATTTTGCCACATTCATTTGGTGTTACGGGATGGATTGCCATGTTATTGATACACATAAGTGAGATCTTGAATGCCGATTGTGATTCACAGAAATATACCTAAAATATTTGCGCAGCTTTTGCTGATTTACAGGCCTGTCCTGCTGGACTCCACATTTGCGGAGTTTCCGCTCTCAATTCAATTTCGAGTGCACTTTTTACTGCTTTTTGCTCTTGTTGCTGTTGTTGTCGTTGCCAATTTGCATTTGCTATCAGTGGCAGTGGCAGTGCCAGTTGCAGTGCAAATAAAAACTGCAATTTTAAGCGAACAATTGGTGCAGCAGCAAAAATACAACAACAAATAAACAGAACACAATAAAACATCAGAGGCAGCCGCAATAGGTCGCAGGCAGCGCCTGTTTTTTTGCGAACTATAAGCGATAATTAAATCATTGAGCAGCTGAATCATGGGAGAACAATGGCACACAATTGTCGCAACGGAGACCCTAGGGGCACCCTTGGGCTAAGGGACTGGTAGATCATCCATAGATATACGGAAGATAGAGATCGAAAGATGAGGTGGCAGGTGGCAGGTGGCACATAGGGATTGTCGAGAGAGTCAGAGAGAAAGTCGGCAGGTCGCCCTCGGTTGGGCGTCAAGTGTTATTCTCTGCTTCTCGCATTTGTTTTTGCTCTGTTTACTCTGCCCCATGCTTCGGGCATCAATCAAAGTTGTCAATCAGCGAGCGGCAATTGTGGATAATGGTTCGTGGGGGTCATGCAGGGGGGACTGGCTGCTGCTACTGTTGCCTTGGATCAGATAATTTTTAGCAGACGCCTCCAACAAGCAGACGATCCCCCATAACATACTCATCCCATCCCATCCCACACACCCAGACACTCACACTCGCACTCGAGCACACACGCGCGTACACTGTGCGTATACGTAATGGCCATAAAATCGTTTAAACTGTGAGTGAAATGCCGAAATGGCTTTGTATGTGGGGAGGAAAATCGCCTGGGAATAAGATCATCTGCGGCCAATGCAGAACAGCGAGAAAACTTCTACGAAAAAGCGATCGATAATCCGAAGATGAATGGAAAGTGTAACCCCACTTGATCACCTAATAATAGGCACAAATATATGGTTGGGAATTGTGTGGGGAAATTGAATCAAAGCTGAGCACCTGCCAAATAAACGCCTTGAAAAGATAATCCAAGCGAAGATCATTTAGAGGCAGAGCCAAGCCCAAGCCCTAGCCCAGGCTCAGGGCAATAAAACGTTTCCGTTTATCAGATGTTGTGACTCTCGTCAAGCAATCTCCCTCGCTGCCCTCTCTTTCTGTGCCATGCTGAATGATCATCAGCATGATAATTCTGCTGATGACTCTTCTGGCGATGATTAGCTGATGCTTCAGGTTAAGCAGGCTCTCCAGAAGTTGCCTGAGTTATGTGGCTCTCGTTTTTATTAATCGGACAACAGATAAATCGTTTCGTAAATTGATGATATTTTGTGTGTAAAAAGTTGCATGACATCACCGTCCAGCCACCACACCACGCTCAGAATATTTCTGCGCTTAGTTTCATTCGCATTGTACACTTTTGTATAAGGAATGAGCGCGCCAGGCCCTTGAGTTAAACTTTTGCTTTCGCCCACTGAAAGCAGTTTCTGAAGTTTTGAAATTTTCCCCAAAACAAAAAGCATTTAAAGACTGTAACCAGAGTCGGAGGACGCCCACTTGGGACGCACTTTGATGGTGGCTCTTGAAATATTTTACCGATGAGGAGTACCTCACCTCAGCCGCTGCCCCTGCCCCTGCCGCTGCCCCTGCCTCTGCCTCGCTGCGTCTCAATCTTTTATTTCGTATTTTTAGTATGGTAATTAACATAAAGTCTAATAAGGCAAGCCAGACCATATATTGGCGAGTGCGTGAGCTTTAGCTTTAGTTTTGTTTCTTGTTTGTTTTGGGTAGGCTGCCCAAAAGCCAAATGGATGACGGTGGCTTGGAGCTGTCGCTGGCGTGTCTTTGGTGTCTGGGCGTCTGGGTGTCTCTTGTTGGTTGACACTCCGAAATTCCGCTCACACACGAGCTCCTCTCGCGAGGTGAAAACGGGAAAACGGAAAACCCTAGACATGCCAAAGCGGCGTATGAGCAATCTCTAACAGCTCCAACCTGTTTGGCCTACGCCCCCGCAGAAGATCGAAGCGGATCGGATTGGGTTGGGACTGGGACTGGGGACTGCGGACTGGAGCAGCCAGCCAGCTGGGCGACCAGTTGGAAAGTGTTTGAATTTCGGAGCACTCCGCTGCTCCCCCTGCCAGCCCCTTATATTTACAATAATTGAATAGATCTTGTGGGACTTACCATATCGAGTGCTTGCTGTTTAATTTCGCTTCAGAGAGAGATTTGTTTTATTTTGTCAAACAAAATTGATTATTGCTCGTAGCTCGTAGCTCGTAGCTCGTCGTACTCCGTATGTGTTTGTGCTGAAAACAGTCGGTTGAAGTTTATGCATAGGCCAACTGATTTTCTGGAAAAACAAAGCACACGCACATAAAATAATATTTCAAAAAAAATAATGAGGGTACTCGGGCTGAAGGTTTGCCCATACAAAATATATGCAGAGATATCTTGAATGAATCATATTGGGAGCCCTGAAAGATCTTCCGGACTATCATGCGGATTACTCAACTAATTTCTAGGCTTTGCTTTTAAGTGAGTTTAAGTGTGAGACGCAAAATGCTTGCCACTACTCTTCGTACACCCCTCGCCAAGGCAAACGTCGAATGCCTTTTAAAAAAATGTCAAACAAAAAATCAAGCAAAAAACGGAGTCGAACAATTTCGAGTAATTGCTGCAGATATTAATGTTAATTAGTTTATTTTCTATATTTATTTAGTTTTATTTCTTGTTGTGTACCGTCGAAATCTGAGTGGAGCGCGGGAGTAGTCAGATATAGGAGAAAGGTTGGCCGACAAAAGCGGAATAGCAGCAAAAGGCAGTCGCGGAAAAAACAGCAGAGTGCGGATTGTGGATTGTGGAGTCGAGTCGAGTCGAATCGAAACGAGGCGGGTCGAATCGTATCGAACCGAACCGGCGAGCGACGACCAAGAAACTGAAACAGAAACCGAAGCGCAGCGCAGCGCAGAGCAGGCGCCAAGGCAGCGCCGCAGCAGCAGCAGCAACAGCGACCGAGCAGCGCAGTTAGCAGCAACAGCCAGCAGCCAGCAGCGAGCGGGTAAATGGAGCCAACAACACCGGGTGCCAGTCGTCGGCAGTTCGCGCGCAGGCGCCGCGAGCAGCAGCAGCAGCAGCGCAGGACACGCCTGAGTCCCGTATGGAACTCCAACTGGAACAGCGACAAGCGTCCGCCGGTGCGAGGCTCCTCCAACGTGGCAGTTGTGCGGCCCAGCAGGAGCTCCATGGAAACCACAAAGACCCGTCCAGCCAGCACTTGTCTGCATTCGCGGGGGATGCACTCCTTCTCCAACCCCTATGTGGCGCTGCTGCACGGCAAGGAACAGGCGAATGGCGGCGTTGGGAAGAGATGCAACCGAATGCCGGTGGCCCCATGCCCCATGGCCTTCGGACGGACGTACACTGCGCCGCAGCCTCCCACTGCCAGCCAGGCGGCCAAGGGCGGGCAAAGCACAAAGACCGGCTTAGTCCGTAATGCAGCCGTCAAGGCCAAGGTGGACTCGCACCTGTGCTCCAGCTCGGATCACATGGTGCCTTTGGCGATGGAGAACAAGGCCCTGGCCGAGGCCCACCAGCAGCTAGATTTGCTCATCACCGGGATCGAGCGGGAGAGCTATCAAATGCCTTCGACACGTCCACCCCCACGCCGCCGCCGATCCAGAGGAGCGCGAGTCCAAAGCGGGAAAGGAGTGCGCTGCCAGATGGGTAAACCACCGCCGGTGCCAGCCGGCTCTCCCATGCTGAGTGCCCGCTACAAGAAGAGTGCAAGGGAGGACGCGGAGCAGATCCGACACCTGGTACCGTTGGCATGCAATCCACAGCTGCTGCCCCCGGCGCGGCGAGAGGCGCTGCTGGAGCTGTTATCGCGTGCCGAGCAGCACGACAATGGCATAGTGGAGCTGCTGCGGCCGCCCACGGGCAACTCCTCGAGGAACAACAGGCTGACGATGCTCCAGATGCTGTAAGTATTACACCCTCTTTCTCTCTCTCTTTCTCTGAAGGGGCTGGGCAGGGACAGAGGTAGCGGCAGCGCCAGCGGCAGCGGCAGCGACGGCCAACTGTGAATCCAAAATGATGTCATCGTCGGCCATCAGCTGCGTGCGCGAAGAGCGTGCGAGCATTCCGTTGCGATGGAGAGAGGCCCAGCAGGCAGCTGGAAACACTCTCTTCTCCATTCTCTTCTCCACTTTCCAGTTCGTCAGCTGGCAATGCTGCGCTGACGCCATCGTCGCTGCTTGGGAGTTACTCACTCACCTCTGCTACTGACGCTGCTAGGCGCTGGCGTTGGCGTTGGCAAAAAAAAAACAGCACTGCTGCTGCTTAAAATACCCTTGCAGAGGGTAGCATTGTGTTCGCACATATTTGATTTGTTGACTTTATAGCGAGATCTTGAGCAGCGTCAACAGCAGTACTTGTCCTTCTGTTCGTGGTGCCTTATATTTATTCCACATTATTCCAAGCAAGCCGTAAAGCTCCACCATGCCATGTGTGCACTCGATCAACGAAGTGTATCAAAAGCTTCGGCCCACGCAGCCTACGATTTTCACCGTTGTTTTGGTTTTGTTTTCCCTTTTCTTGCTATTCGTTTTTGTTTGTCGCCCTTTGGCGGCGATTAAAAAATTTTTACTACCAAGTGGGAGCTCTCTCTCTCTCTCTCTCTCTTTCTCTAGCCGGCAATGGCAATCTCCCTCTGCCTCTCGCACACTCTTTCTTCCACGTCGCTGTTCCTGCTGGCTGCAGGTTGGGGTTGTCCGGACAGCTGACATGCCCTGCGTCGAGGCTTAAGCCACTATCTAACTGTTGTCAGATAGGCGACGCTGACTAGCAAGTTCAGGGCCGCTTCTGCAGGCATGCCCCATAAGGGCAACGCTGCTTAGGTCATCGCCGTGTTCGCTTAGGCCGAACCCAAACCGAGCCAAACCGAGCCAAACCGAGGTGCCGTGTCGTACCGTACCGTGACACAGTGCCGTAGTCTCACCCCACCGTCAGTGCAACTGTTCCTCCCGTTGTTGCTGTAGCTTTTGCAGTTTGGTCTTTTCGCTGATACGAAGAACTTTCGTAATCAAATACAACGATCGTCGTGTGCTAATCGACAACTGTTTGCAATTGGAATTTGCGTTTTATATACATATGTATGTATGTATGTACATATGTACATACCGTCCTATGCACATAGAGGGAATATTTTTGCCAATAACTTTTGCATAACCGCCCGACTTGTTGGGATTTTCGCATTGAGAAGGGGAAACGTTTGTTGAATTTTCAAATAAAGAGTAACAGACTTAAGGCACCATGAACAAATGTGCAGAGAATGTGTTAGAGAATTACTGTAGAAGTGGGCAGGAAACCATCAAAGGTTTCACTCAATCGAGAGACTAGAATAAGTTCCCTCCAGGGCAAAGCAACGGCAACAGCAACAGCAAATCCCAACGAACATCATTTTGATATCAACACGTCAAAGTGTCTTGCGATCAATTTTGATACTTTTCATTGAGCTTTGGCCATAGGTAATACCACTTGCTTTTAAATATTATCAATTTTCCACACAAATGTTATTGCGATATGCTAGAAAATTATGCCTCACTGATGATGACCAACTTGCATTCTACATCTGCAACTTTTTATACCCAGGAAAGGCGTACAAGGGGTATATTAGATTCGTGTAGATGTCAGATGTCTCCCAAAAAGATGGTACATCAATTGATAAAAGACTTTTAGATACATACATACATGATTCTTGTTTAAATAAGAGCAATCTAAGTCATACTTATGGGTATTATTATCCGTGTACTTCCTCCCCTTATGTACCTTTTGGTCGTTCAATTTCGTTTGCACATAAATCATGAAAGTTTGATCAAAATCTGACTGGTTTTTGGGGTAGCACCACACGTAAAAGCTCAGATAATCTATTAATACACCTTAACTATATGTTAACGTAACGCCACTGGCTGTGCCCTTTCAATAACCTATGTATAAATCGGCAACTCCTCCTCCTCCCTCCGCCACCCCACCACTTTCTGGCACTCTGCTCTGATGACTTGACTTCGTCATTTGTGGGTCTCTGTTCTTATTTTCGACTTTTTTGGACACGATTTTTTGTTGCTGATGCGCTTTATTTGTTTGATCAATAAATTTGAGCGCTGCCATTTAGCGGGCTGCGAGAGCACTCCCTCTGCCTGCAGACCCCCCTGGCATATCCATACCCATATCTACGAGTATATCCACAGCCCACTCTCTGACTGGCAGAGGTTGCCTCATCACTATATTTTGGCGGTGTTTATTAATTAATTCTTCAACGGTTTTCGGCTTCTCCGCTTCCCAATTTGATTGTGTCATATTATTTACGTGCTACGCGCTATCACTGCGATTCGAGGGGTGGGATAAGCTGGCGAAGGGGGTTTGTATTCGCGCACAGAACAGGCACAACCTTAACCTCAGTGACCCAGACCCGAGGCTCCGCAGTCACCTGGCCCCCAAGCGCATTCATACACAAGAAGTGAGTGAATGAATGAATGAATGAACTCATACACTTACGAGTTGCATACGCTAACCCATGAAGCTTGCCAGGTCTAGAAACTGAAGGCAACGAATTAGATAAAACATTTAGAATATATTTTCAGCAGTTTTTAACAACGAAAATGCATATTTATACCTGAAATCTATTTAGTAATTTTATTTCTATTTTTTATTTACTTTTTATTTGCCAAATGGGAAGTTACATTTTTCGTACATCATTTTCGTTGTTAAAAATATCCATAAAAACGTCCAAAAATGCCATCAAGTGTCTATTTTGAGGTTAATTTAATTAAATTTAAATATAAATCTCAAATTGTAGTTCTGTAGGTCAAATGTGGCCCCAAGTCTAGGGCTTCTAAGTGCTCTCCGAAAATGAGGTAAAAATATTTAAGTATTTTCTGCACTGCACGGCAGGGTATTCAAGTTGTCTGTTGACTCGATGCCACGATTTGTTGGCATTTGCCTATTTGTGGCATTGGCCTTGGAGCTTCTGCCTTCCCAGACAAGGGTCTGGTGGGGGTCGTGCGTGGGCCGCGTGTGCAGTTCTCAGGGGGGTAAGTAAAGGGAAAAAGCTTTGCGTGTCTCCAGTCCGTATGAAACTGAATAGGAGCCGGGGAGATCCCAGGCTGATGCAATTACTCAGGTCTATAAATGTATCTACTCACCCCTGCCCTGTCCAACTGCTAGGCCTTTGAGCCTGGATGAGTCGCCGTACGGCAAGCAGATGTCCCAGAAGTATCTGTGCCAGCCTGGCGGCGCGGGCCTGCGAACCGACGATGAGCGCTTCAAGGAGGCGAAGATCCTGCGCAGTCCCACTGGTCAGGTGCTGCTGTCGCGCACCCTGGAGGAGGAGCTCAAGGATGAGCAAATGGTGCTTAACTTCATGGAGGAGAAGCTCAAGTGGCGGCAGGAAGCCTCTGCTGGTGCCCAGCAGCTCAACGAGCGCCAGCAGCAGGCCATGCGGGAGCGGGCCGAGCTGGAGCAGCACAAGCAGCTGGTGATCGAGTGTCGGGAGCGGCGGCGTCAAGCCGATCTCAAGAAGGAGCTCAATCAGCGGAAAGATATGGTAATTCCGCGCAGAATGCTGCCCAAAGTTGTTCCCGAAAGCGAGGATGAAGCGAAGGACGCTGCGACCTGGTGCCATCTCCGACGAGGCCATCAAATATCACACTCAGAAATGTTCAAGGCGGTCGATGATCCCCTGAATGAGCTCCTCGAGCGGCGACATCAGTTCCAGGTACATGCTCAGGCCATAGCTTTTCCCAAGACCAAGGAGGACACTCCAAGGAGCAATCAAGCCTCACACATCCCACAGCAATGCGTGGCCAAGGCCGTAGACCTCGATGATCCCCTGCATGAGCTCCGCGACCAGCGCCATTTGTTCCAGATGCATTCGCAGGACTGTTGCCTCTACAGAAACGCCCGAAGCTCCACGCCCTGGGAGATCTTTGCCAGGTATCACATCTGATATTCCCATCAATCTTTCAATCTATACTGATACTTCCTTCTGCTCTTTCGGTCCTACAGTGTGGCCGCGACCTGCATCCAGGAGTTGTTGGACGACGTGCTGGCCGCAGACAGCGACAAAGATGATTCTGGCGACGAATCTGAGATCGAATCTGACTGAATTCCCAAGACAAATGGCAACATTTATTTGCCAGCAAATTGAAAGTAATTCCAAATTCAGATTGAACCACAAATGTAACTTGAAAATGGGTTTGCTTGAAATGCAATTCCTCTCCAATGGTTCCTGTTTCTGCTGCTCTTTTGTTCTATTTAGGAGCAGTGCCTAAAAGCAGGCTACGTTTTTGTGTTATGCAAATTGTGGAATTCAAGGAATCATTTTTAGATCAGCGCTCACTCCACAGCTCTAGCTTGTGCTGTAGCGAAGATGTTGCCATTAAAGCTTGACCCAAATGCAATAATGTTTCCATAGATTTTCCAGCTGTTTGTTAGTAGAAATGTTGCCACAAGCTCCACCAACCACCAACAGATCTAAACATAAAACAGCAAGAAAGTTCACGGTTAAGTTTGGGTTTTTGCTGAGTAAATGCAGCGAATGCAAAGCTTAAATTCAAAGAAAACACATTTGATGCTTCTCCAGTCTCTAAATGCTTAGCTTTAAAGTTCATTGAAAGGTTCATTCAGGCTTTAATTGTTCGCAAATGAAAATTCATCAATCTATACAGGGGGGGGCATGCAGAGTGCTTAGCAACTAACTAAGATTAGTGTTTCGGCCCTAAGCTAGGTTCGTACTTAATTCAAGTAACTCTCAATGTTCTCTCAATGTTTTCCAGTTAGCAGTAAGTGCGGGGGGGGATGCTGCTCCAGCCTCATCGCTTGACAAGGTTTCGAATGAAGCTGAACGCCAGACGGGGGGGCAGTTGGTGAGGTGATGTCAACGGTGGCTAGTCACTGTCAGGTCTAAATCCTTTGTGTTTACAACTAAATTAGCTTAAACTCTAGACTACAATCTAAGGCGATTCTCTGCGTGTGTGTGTGTGTGTCTCTGGCAATGTGTGGGAGTAAAAAAAAATAGTACAATAAATATTTGTAGAGGGTTTTCTTCGTCTTCTCGTTGCTGGAATTGTACAACAAATCATCCACAGTCGCTGTGTGCCTGGGGACGATCGAATGGGTTTCAGAGCAAGTTGGAACAACTCGGCTCGGACACGGCACAGTTGGTGGAGCGTGGCAGGAACTGTATGTGCTGCCAGGTGGCATTGAATCTGCAAGGGCCGAGCATTAGCGGGAGGAGGGGAGAGAGCTTGTTGGCTTACAGATATCTTTCGGCCAGCTGCCGCTCCACATGCGGCTTTATCCTGGCATAGTCCTTGTCCGCCACCGTGGTGCTGCAATGCTGCTGCATGTAGGCGAGGGTGAAGAGCTCGTTCTCGTTGAACGACCTCAGGCCGGGCACGCGCAGGCGTCGCGTGAGGCCGAGGGCCTCGTAGGTGTTCCCCTGATCGATGCCCGAGCCCTGAATGGCGCTGCCCGCATCGATGGCGCTGACAAAGCTGCTCAGGGCCCGCGCCGCCGTCCTCGCCGCACCCAGCGTCACGTGGAAGCTCTCGAGGGCCGTGCTGGACAGCTCGTTGAGCTCGTGGGTGAGGCGGGGCGGCTGGCCGCTGGCCAAGCAATTGACATCCGGCTGGGCGTAGCGGATCTCCGGCACGGCGTCGCTCAGGTCCGAGCTCTGGTCGTTGAACTGCAGCAGAAATGTGGGAAAGTTCGCGATCAAAGCCTCCAGAATGTCTGTGCCAATACGGGCAAAGTTGACGGCGCTGTGCAGTGCAGCAAAACGAAAGAGACAGCATGAAAAAGGGGGACAGATGGAGATGGAGCTGCGGGCTGCCACTTACACTGGATAGCGATAGTCGTAGTAGCTGGAGCTAATCAGGACCCGCGACACCAGCAGCATATTCAGCTTGTTCGAGTAGGCAATGGCCTGTGGATTGTCCCTCGTGTACATCTCGGAAACAATGCTAAGCGAGGGAGAGAGATGCGAGAGAAGGTCTTAGTGGGAAAGTGAAGAGAAAGCCAAGTCAGACACATACACATCCAGCATGCCGAGCGGCTTCAGCTTCCTCTCGAGCCGCGTGCGCCGGAACGTCCAGATGGACTCCAGATGCTCCACGAAGTACAGATTGTTCAGCATCAGATCGTTGTAGTAGTCCTTCAGGTAGTTGGCCTGCTCCAGCACCTCCCCGGGTATGCCGAACTGCAGTCGCATCTCGTCCAGCTTCTTTCTGAGGAACTGCCGCGCGGCGCTCTCCAGCCAGCTGGCCTGCTCCAGCGAGTCCTGCAGCTGGTTGCGCAGGCTGTAGAACATGAGGCGCAGATACTCCTCGCTGGCATGGGTTTCGTTCATGCCACCAGCCGCCGCAGGGCTGGCTGCCTGCCGCTCGAACTGCTGCTGGGGCGGCTGCTGCTGGAGCGCCTCGACGGCAAAGGGCAGCCAGTCGCGCACCACGCGACTGCAGACGAGCCAGCGCGGGTAGCTGGCCGTGCGGCCATAGATGGCATGGTCGAAGTGCTCCGCCAGCGTGCGATACTCCTTGGACAGGTGCGGCAGCATTTGGCGGGCCAGCGACCAAACGATGAAATTATTGATGGGCCTGCCGAGAACAGAAGCAGAATTTGGTGGCTGCTCGAGCACTTTGCGGGGGGCAAACTCACTTCTTGTCCGAGGTGGAGAGCAGCTCGGAGAGGGAGTGCAGCACCTCCACGTCGCGCACCAAGACCTCGGTGTCCTCGGTGATCCTTGTGTTCGGAAATATGGCCTGCAGCGACTCAAAGATTGGCAGCTGCAAAAAGGAGGCTGTAGGAGATGAAAGGAGAGAGTTTTGGCTGCGCTTACCGATGGTGCTTTGGTCTTCAAGTCGGCCAAACGCATCAACCTGTTCAACTGCCGCTCTCCGCCGGCCTTGGCATCCTCCATGTGATTGACAATGCGGCGCTCGTAGTGGAAGATATCATCGGCAAACAGATCCGCCTCGCGCGACACAATACCTGCGCGACATGCAAACATTCAAGTGGAATCTTGGCGCCTATCTGGTGCTGGTGTCTCACCCATATTGATGGCGAAGTCGCGGAGCAGCAGCTTGTAGCCTCTGACCACATCCTCGTCGGCATCGGGGCCATAGAAGTACTTGTCCGGCAAACCAATCTCACCCTCGTCGACGGCAATCACATAGTCATGCGGGTTGCTGTAGCCGTTCTCCACGCTGATGCGATAGTAGGGGAACACTCCGTACTTGGCCTGCAGATGCACCAGCGCCCGCTTGTGCTCCCAATACTGCAGGCGATTCGCATCCCGGAATAGCTGCCAGCCGTCTGCCAGAGGGGGCAGGGAGGAAGGGAGAGTGAAGCGTAATTAGTAACATGCGAAAGGTGGGGGTACGGGTACGGGTACGGGTACGGGTTAGTCGGGTCATGGCTGGAAATCCCCTGGGATGCGATGCTAATCGAAAATTCCCCCAAAAAGATTTCAAATATCAAATATTTTACACACACACGAACACACACACACACGCACACCATTGCACATGTGTGAATCGATATTTGTATCGATTTATGGCAATTAAAAGCGCTAAAATGTTTGACTGGCGCTCAGTCTTCGCCTGCAACCATAAAAATGATTCCAACCAAATAATAAATAATATAACAAAACAAATGGGGAAATGGTGGGACCACAGTGGATGGCCTGGTTGGTCGGGGAATACTCTTTGCACATGGATTTATTCACTTATTTTGCGGTGCATGAAGTATGGAAATTATGTTGGAAATTGTACGGCGAAAGGTTTGCCATGGGACACAGTTTTGGTTGGGTAATCCCAACAGGGGATGCTCCGGGCAATCCTAACTTCAAGCTTGATCTGAGCGCAAAATATGAAAACTCTTGCCAGACATTTGCCAGTTTTCAGGGGCTAGCAATGAGGCACAATGTGTCAGGAATTTGCAGCTTTGTTGCAGCTCGATCAAGAACGCTCCGGGGTACAGCCCTAATCAATATCACTTTTGGCCACTGGCTTCCCTGCAAGTTTCATCATTCAGCTGATGACATCGCAGACATAGAAACTGATTGTGGCTTGGGTCTGCCGCCCCGTCTGTGTACATCAGCACTTAGCACTTCGGGAATCAAAGCCCCAAAAACAAGAAAATCCATCGAGTTGGCAGCTGCTGGAGGTGCTAGCCGGATTTTGTAGTTGGATTTGGACGTATCTGCGGCTGTTATAGTTTTTTAACGATTTATTGCAAACCACTTTAATTAACTTCAATTAAAAGGCCACCAGTGGACGTCCGTCCGAGCCGCTGCGGTATAAAAGATGACAGCTGGACACGGAGAACGCATCAATTCAGTGCAGCAGCTCCAGTGCGACAGTTGTCCGGCGTTCTCCCCATCTCCCACACAGCACAGACATCCTCCCTCCCGTTCGACGGCATGAACCAGTTTGTGGTGAGTTGAAGTCTGCAGCATGATTGGCATTCCGTTCTGACGCACGTCGTCGCATCCTCCATGCGCAGATCTTGGCCTGCCTGGCGGCTATTGGCGGCGCGCTGGCCGCTCCCCGTCCGGATGTCTCCCACCTGGGCTACCGCTACCAGGCTGGCGGCTACAACGGCAATCTGCCCAGCTCTGTGGTGAGCACTCCGCTGGTGAGCAGCTCCTACCAGCCCACGGCCGCTGGCACCAACTACTTCAGCTCGGCGCCCTCGATTGGACAGCTGAATGCGGGCGCTGGCAGCTCCGGCTCCTCCTCGTTTGGCTATCAGGTTGGCAGTGGCAGTGTCGGTGTCGGTTCCGGTTCCGGCATCGGTTATGGTGTCGGCTCTGGCATTGGCTTTGGCGGCTCATCCTCGAACAGCGACAGCATTGGACTGCAGGGCCTGCAGCCCGGTCCGGCCATCAACTACAACGAGCAGGAGTCGTACATCAGCCACCTGGTGAACTTCCAGCCCGCCCAGGTGAGCAAACACTTCTACGTGCACACCGCGCCCGAGGACCACGACGAGCAGCAGATCGTGCGCTACGTGAACGTGGGCAGGCCCCAGAAGAACTATCGCGTGGTGTTCATCAACGCCCCGACGTCGACCACCAGCAAGGCCAAGATCATCGCCAATGTGGCGCCCGTCGAGGAGAAGACCGCCATCTACGTGCTGTCCAAGAAGTCGAATGCCCTGGACGTCAGTGCCGAGGTCGTCACACAGCGGCCGGTGGCCAACAAGCCCGAGGTGTTCTTTGTCAAGTACAAGACGCCCCAGGAGGCGGCGCATGCCCAGCAGACCATTCAGGGTGAGTCGCGGAAGCACACAAACTGCCAGCAAGGATCATCGATCTAATCGTTACTCTCCACAGCCAACTATGACGCTCTGGGCGGCGCTTCTGAGACCAGCAACGAGGGCATCATTCCCGTCTCATCGGTCATTGGCAGCCTGGGCGACAATGGCGCCTCCGGCGTTGTCACCGATGCCACTGGCGGCCTCAACATTGTCGGCACCGGCGGTGTGCCCACCCTAGATGCCACCTACAACAACAACAACAACAACAACAACAATGTGGGCTTCGATGCCGAGGGCAGTCAGCGCCAGGTGATCAGCACCTTCAACGGCTCCAATGCCCAGGCCACATACTTGCCCGCCAAGCCAGTGCGCAAGTAAAGCAAATCATCGAAGGCTTTCATCCCACACACACGCACACACGCACACACACACACGCACACACACTGCCAGCACACACCAGGACACGCCCCAAACGGATACCCGAACCCTGCACCACGCGGAATTCTAGGCAGAGTTCTGCAGTTGGCGCCAAACCTTTTGCGATTTTCGATTCTAATTTTTGTATATTGTATTTTTTTTTTAATAAAACTTAAGCGTTCGTATAGGCATTCAAAAAATGTAACAGAAAGCGAAGTACATTTATATTTTGCGGAGAGATTTGTGGTAGAGTTTTGGTGGAGCGACCACCGGCAAAACTTGCACAATCGGCAGGGCAGGCCCAAAGAGCGGCAGCCTCCAGCTGAGACAGTCTCAGCCGGGCCAGTGGACTGGCCAACTCGACATCACTCGGAACCACGCAATGGATGGGCAATGGGCAATGGGCAGGCACAGGTAAATAAATTAGCGACTTAGACTCGGAATTGATGATATGCAAGCGGCCAAGAGCCAAGGTCGGCCGGCCCATGCCAGTGCAAGTCGGCGGCGCATTAAAATACCTTCGCGTATTAGATAAATAAATAAATACAACAATATAATATTTGTATATTTCTGTGGCCGCCTCTCTCGACAGAGTGCCCCGCGACGGCGCCAACAAATTTATTATCAATTACAAACGCCCAAAATGGATGGCAGGCAGCACTACGAGTATCTGGCATCGGGCATCTATGCTGGTGTTTCGTATCTGGAGATCTGCATATCAATAGGGGCGGCTCTGCCTTAGCATTAAGATAATCACACCTACTAAATAAAAACGCTGCGACGGACGGTAGCCGCACCGCGCGCAACTTTGCAAGACTGAAAAATGAAACAGCCACGAGATGGGAGATGGGAGATGGGCGATACGCGATGGGAGACACTGAATATTGCTAGATCTTCTGATTTGTCCCTCGATTCGAATTTCTATTAACTGTCAGCATCAATAAAATGTTACATAAATTTCGCAGGCGGCACCGTGGGGAACTGATAAATATGGAATGCCTAATTGATAATTATCATTTTCATTTTGTTTGGCTTTCCATAAACCACGGGCGGCTCGGCTCATCTGATATGCCATCTACAAACTGCTAATGGCTAAATTAGTGAAGCTCCAAATGGACACAGAATGCATTGCCACACGCACTCAACATTGATCATTGATCACTGATCACTGATCACTGACGATCCGCATTGTTGTGCAGTTTTTATTCGTTTATGTTCTGCCATCAATCTGCAGCCCATCAACTCAGCCATTACTCAAATTCGGAACATCTTTAGCTCCACATTTGTCCAGCCGAATTATGTTTTGTGGGTTTGCATTTGGCCATATTTATGGCACTCCAAGGCGACACCCGACCACAATCGCCGGTGAATGTCTCACTGAGTCATCGATTGAGGCGCTCGGCGTCACCATTTATGGCGACGATTGTTGTCCAACATTCGGCTGGGAAAGTCCGCCAAACGAGCAGGAAGCCCACCACCACCAAGGTTCAGTTCAAAGTTCCACAGCAAAAGTGGAAGGGAAGTGCAAATCTTTTGTTTGCAGCTATTACGTGCAGCAATAATTAAAAGTGAAGAAGGGTTTCAATGCATAAATTACACTAAATATATCGAAAGTACTTTCCTTTGACTAATAATTCTACAAGCACCAAAATGCACCACCATGAGGCTGACTTCTTAGTGTCCAAATGTTTATCGCTTCTGGGCGCATAAATATTCATTGACTGCTCCGAACTGTTATAGATATTTGCTTGCAAATTAATTGATGATCGAATAGGCCCGGCAAAACAGTCACCAAAAACCCAGCAAACTTGTTTGTGGGGCCGCCTGTGCCGATGATCTGGAGACGAGCAACGCTGGAGGTGTTCCGTTTAATGAGATTCACTCCCGGCCACAAATGAGCCTACAGGCGGCCGGACAATGGATCGATTTTTGGAGATATATTTTTAGAGAGATATTCGCCAAAAAGTCCAATCCATTGTGGCCCCAAGGCGAACGCAGTCAAGTTCAATGCCAGTGGCAAAAAAAAGCGAGGCAAAAAATGGCAAAAGAAGACTTTTTGGTTGAATGTAAACCATGGCTAACCTGACAGTCGGAGCCCGAATAAAGCGCATCCGCGAGACTGACTGAAGACTGAAGACTGAAGATCGTTCTAATTTGAATAAATTTTAGGTCACTCCGCAGACCAATCCAAACCGAGATTGAAACTGAAACTGAAACTCAAACTGAGAGCATAGGCTCGGTCATTGGAGCATTGAGAGATGCCATCAAATTTGCATAAACTGACGTTGACGTTGACGCTGGCAGAGCAGAGCCAAAGCCCAAGCCCAAGCCCCAGCCAGAGGGCAGTCGGAGCATATATAACCCAAGTGGAGCGGCCACAAATGCAATCATTGCCTCGCAGCAATTCGTCAACGAAGCAACCCAAACACCCCCCGAGGATCACTAAGGATTACCATCAGAAAGCGCAGAAAGAGCAGCAGCAGGGATCATGTTCGTTCGTCCACTCATTGTTGGTTGCCTGGCACTCCTGGCCGTGGCCGTGGCCCAGGCACGCCCGCAGTATGGCTATGAGCAGCCCGGCCCTGGGCCCACGGACATTTTCGTTGGCGGCAGCGGCAACGGCGGCGGCATTGGCGGTGGCGGTGGCGGTGGCCTGGTGGCCATTCAGCCACATCGCGGTGGCGACAAGTACCTGCCGCCGGCCAGCACCACCCAAGCGCCGATCATCAACAAGAAATTCTATCTGGTGTCGGCGCCCGAGGACCACAGCAACGATGGCAAGGTGAAGCACCTGGTGCTGGGTCGCCCGCAGAAGAACTACCGCGTGGTGTTCATCAAGGCGCCGGCGGGCGACAATGCCAACGTGAAGTATTCGGCCGAGTTTGCGCCGCAGGAGGAGAAGACCGTCATCTATGTGCTGTCCAAGAAGGACAACGATCTGGATGCCACGGACATTGCCACGCCGGCACCCACGCAGCCCAGCAAGCCGGAGGTGTTCTTCATCAAGTACAAGACCGACGACGAGGCCAAGCAGGCACAGCACGAGATTCAGGGACAATACGACAAGCTGGGCGGCACCAACGAGTACCAGGAGGACAATAATGCGCCCATTACCTCGGTCATTGGCAGCTTGGACGGCCTCAATCCCGACGGCAGCTACAACTATCGCCAGATCGGCAATCGGCCATCGAGTGGACCCCACGGCTCGCCCAGTGCCCAGTATCTGCCCAGTTTGCTGAAGCATTAATCAACACGCAATCACCACGCTCCTCCCCCCACCCCCACCCCCACCCACTCCCACACCATTATTTCAGTTCAGTGTTGCATAATTTTAAGATTCAACTACACCTTTTTTTTGTATTTTTTGTTTTGTTTTTTTTTGTTGCCAATAAAGTTTATATTTAAAAATGAAAAGAAAAGTCTGCAGAGATTTTTGGCTGGAACTTGGAAATATTTTCCCTATGCGAAATCCATCTCAAAGTCAAAGTACAAAAACAGAAACGCATTTTGGCTTTGGTTTTGTTTTCTCTCAACGATATTCAAATCAGTGGGGCCAAAACGCCAACAGAAATGAAATCCAAATTGGAATCAAAACGACCAAAATGACAATGACCGGGGACAGGGACAGGGACAGGGACAGGGACGGAGCCGCAGCTGCTGTCAAAATGTCCAACCGAAATGAGCTTCAATGAAGTGAGAAATCCAAATAAGCTCATCAAATTTAATTAACTAGTCAAATTGTGTTATATCTGCTGGCCAGGGCTCTTTTTTGGGTCATTAAACTGCCGCTGCATTAACTGCACCAGACTGCGGAGCAGCAGCTCAAATCGGGGGAAAATCCAGAGCAGAAAGAGCAGCGATGAAAACGAGATTCACTCAATTATGATCAGCGAAGCTTCTTTTTATACCCGGTACTCGAAGAGTAAATAGGGTATATTGTATTTGTGCACAAAGTGAATGTATGTAACGCACAGAAGGAAACGTCTCCGACCCCATAAAGTATATATATTCTTGATCAGCATCAATAGCCGAGTCGATTGAGCCATGTCTGTCTGTCCGTCCGTCTGTCCGTCTGTCCGTCTGTCCGTCCGTCCGTCTGTCCGTCTGTCCGTCCGTCTTGTTGAGCGCCTGGATCTCAGAGACCATAAAAGCTAGAGCCACCAAATTTTGCATTCATACTTCTGTGTGCTCACACTGTTACAAGTGTATTTCAAAAAAGAGCCACGCCCCCTTCCGCCTCCGCAAAATGGCGAAAACCTCCCAAATCTACAATTTTGAAGATAGCAGAAAACTAAAAACGCCATTCCGTAGAGAATGACCATATCTATCAGATCACCAAATTGGGATCCAATTGGATCATTATTATAGCCACAATGAAGAAATTAATTTTCAGTGGCCAAACCCACCCCGTCCCGCAGCTTATAGCAGCACACTAGCCGTCTGCCGCTGGCTCTGCCGCTGGCTCTGCCTCTGCCGCTGGCTCTGCCTCTGCCGTGAGTCTGCATTGTGTGGGTCTAGGGAAGGGGGGCGAGCTAAAGGAGCGTGTTGGTGTGAGAAGTGTTGTAGATGTAGATGACATATGAAGAAAAAATTTAAAATTTGACAAATAACCGCTAATGTACAGATGTAGTACTGAGTGCCGGGTATAAAAGTTGTGACGCGTCAGAAGCGTCTCACACGTCCCTTCTCGTTTTTGTTTACATTTATTTCATTTAGCTTTTGATGCCACGAATCCTTCACAATTCGCATTTACTTCTCACTTCTATAGCCAAGATAATCCACATCAAATCGAGGCAACCTTCACACGCGGACAACCAGCCAAAGTCGAGCGACTGCTGGGACGTGGCTGGAAGCCAACTCTAATGGGCTTGGGCTTGGGCATGGGCATATCTCTCGGTGTGGGCCACAATTTTTCTTCATAATAAAACGGAGCATAAATCAAATTAGCTGTACCATTTTGCTTAAATGCGACATGAAAGTGTGGGAATTACGCGTCAATTTATGCAAATCGAAACCAAAAACCGAACAAAATCGAACAACCGAACCAGTCTCGAGTCCGTTGTCCGTTGTCCGAGAGACCACTCTTTCGAGTCCATTGTTGATATTTTAATTGTCTCAACTTGTTGACAACATCGAGCCACAAGCAACAACAAATAAACCCAAGAAATGCTGAAGATTAATCTACAAATCAGCATCGAGGCTGGCCAGAGCCAGAGCCAGAGCCACAGAGCTGCGAGCTGCGAGCTGCGAGCTCCCAATAACTGACATCGAAAATGCGGCTGGCAACAGACTTGCCCCAGAGAGAGAGATCATTGAAGATCATTAGTCAAAAGCGCGGGCGTGTGGCTGGGCACTGGCTATGGCTAACCAATAACCCATCGATCCGATCCATCGATGATGAATGATCTCCACTATTTGTCTCTAGCTACTTAGCCATCCTGCAATTTCAGTTTAAATTATAATTAAATATATTTTTATATATTTCATAACTTGCGGCTGTAGCTTCAGCAACATTGCAGAAATTTCAGTGGCACAAATTTGGTTGAAATCTCGACACAGAGCTCTTGCAACACGCTGCCAGCTCCCTCCTCCTGCCACTGCCACACACATTTTCACGCACAATTAACTGGTTCGTTGTTCAAGTCTTTTGTTTTGTTTGCGCATCTCCTAATTGGGCTGGGATTTTCACAGATTTGCTGGCAAGTCGTTCCGGCAAATCTCGCCGTCGAATCTGGGAGAATTTCTTTTAAAAGTGAACCACACCGGCGATGGGTGGCACAGTTGTTTCACTTTCATTGCCGCGAAATGCTCAGCCTGTGGTGTCTGGTTTTGCTCTCGTGCCTCGGCCTGAACGGGGGCCAGGTCTCGCGCTCGTATGTGCCGGCACCCATACCACCCATCATAACCAAACAGTTCTACAGCATTTCCCCCGCTGAGGAGCCCGAGGAGCTGCAGCCACGCACCAAGCACCTGGTGATAGGACAGCCGAGGCGCAACTACCGCATCATCTTCATACGGGCGCCCAGTGCCAGCAGCGAGCAGCTGAAGTACACCGCCGAGCTGGCGCCCCAGGAGGAGCGCACGGTCATCTATGTGCTGACGAGGCAGCCGCAGGAGCTGCAGGCCGAGGACATTGTGGCGCCCCAGCAGCAGCAGCAGCAGCCGGCGGCGGCGGCAGAGCAAAAGCCCGACATTTTCTTCATCAAGTACAGGACGAACGAGGAGGCGGCCGCCGCTCAGCGCGAGATTCAGACGCAGTACGACCAGCTGGGCGGCAACACCGAAATATCGGCACCCTATGTGGCGCCCGTACAGTCCGTGGTTGGAGCGCTCAGTGCAGCCCAGCAGCAATCTACACCAACGGCCAGTGATGGCAGCGGCGGCGGGGGCTATCACTATCAGCGACCGCAGACCCTGCCCCTGCCCCTGCCCCTGTCCATGCTCGTGGCGCCTGTGAATCGTCTCTACTGACTTCACCAAATCGTTGAATATTCCGCGCCAAATTTGCATTTGGTCGATAAGCAATTGCCACAACAACAACAACAACAACAAAACACACACAAATTGATCACAAAACTTTAGCCGAGCGCGTAAATAAAAAAAAGGTCTCTTAATTACTTTTTGTTGTATAATTTTTGCACAGTTTGTGGTTTTTTTTTGGTTCGTGATATTTGATTTGCGAATTCCTTTTTTTTGGCTCCGAAAAAAGTGCTTTGACCCTGTGCTTCGATTGAGCGTATTGGACTTTGGGCTACAAAATAAGTAAGGTGCAAAAAGCGGAGTGAAAGTGAAAAGAATTCGCTGCGAAAAAATATGAATTTCAAAATGAAACTGCAATGAAATATAAAAATCCTTAAAGAGGGACATAATGAGAGGAATTTGAGTGAAGAAAAACTGTTGAAAAGGTTCTCAAATGAGGGAGACTTCCAGCTGATCAACCAATTAATCTTCCAATAGAGTTTCACACTTTGGAAGCTCTCAAATTAGTTTGGAAATTCAAGAAGCAATTATTAAAATATGTATGGGAAAAAGAGGCTCCAACTTTGTTTGGTTTATAAAATATTTACACATTTTCACTGGCATAATTTGTAAGGATTTCGAAGTCTTCACACGGCACCTGAAATCCCACTGCAATTATTTGCTCATATTTTTGCTGATTTTTTGCACACATTTGTCTACATTTTTCGGGGGCTTCATCTGGATTTGCATAAATTTTGCAAGTCGCAACCGAAACCGAAACAGAAACAGAAACGGCAATGCATTTTTTGTATTTTCTATGATTTGTCGGATGTTTGTTTGCACAGCCAGTTTGACTCCTCATTGGATTTATTTGCATTTGCATTTGCATTTAATTAATAGGATTTTTGAGCGCCAACTGGGCATCAGCTGGACGACCTTTTTTTGATTGGCAGCAGCAACAATTTGGCAGCAATTAATCTTGGGAGATGGCCAGCAGCCAAACAAAGCGAATCCACGCGAATGAAGAAGAAATTTTATGCAAACATTGGCCAGGCCCCAAGGTCGCAGCTGAAGCGAATTATGTGCGGGTTCTAAGCCTGGCCCAGCTATCGCCTTCAAGCTGGCCAAAATGGGTGTAAAAATCATAGCGCAAAACCCTAAAGCCCAGCGATGCCCAACCCAAGCCAAAGCGCATTCAAATTATGGCAATTATATTGAAATATTTCAAGCCATCGCCATCGACAGAGAGACCTCCGCTTGGCGTTTCGTTTTTGTTTGGTTTGTTTTTGGGGTTTGATGTGTGTCCGTCCGTCCGGCCAACTAAAGATAGACCATGACACAAGCCAATCGAAGAGGCACGCATCTCTTTTGGGGCTGTGCTTTGGGGAAAAACGGGGCATCAAAGTTACTTTGAATTTAGATATGAAATAATAGAATTCGCTTTGGAATGTGCAATATAAACCGTTCTCAACCCAAGGGGAAGTGCCCTAAAACTATGGCATCCTGCAGAAACAAAACTCTGTGCCAAGGCGGAAATCAAAGCCCAAGCGAATTAAAGTTCATTAAAGCAAAAACAACAGCATTAATCCAAATAGATATCCAATGGGGCACTGCAATTATTGAAATGAACCAAAGAGCATACGAAATTCCAATTCATTTTCCAAAATCATAGCCGCTGGAGATTCACAAAAGCGAAATCAATGCCAATAAGTCGCTGCTGCGCCTTCGGCCAAGCTCACAAATAATAATGATTCCCCCCATCAATGCTCTTTCTTGGTGTGATTCCGCCTAGTGCCAGCCAAAACATAATCATTATTAGATTCTTGTTCAAAATGCTGGCTTAGTGCGTCATAACGAAGAGGAGAAGGAGACTGTGGCGGAAGCAGCAGGTTCTGTTCTGGAAAAATCCCCCCAAAAGAACACCAAACATGATTGTTGGATGGCTTCTTTTGTGGGCAAAAGCAGACAGCAAACATATCGCTGGTTCATCAATCAATAATCATTGAACAAATGAACGACCGACTGCGGAAAAGTAAGAACTCGAAGGGGTATTTGTTGTGCAGCAAGTAAACAGAAACGGAAAGTATTGGCAGGGAAAGTTGTCTCTAATCTCTAAGAAATTGTAAACAACAAATGTTCACACTGGGGTTTAAAGTTCCCATAAGCAAAAGGACACACTAGTTGGTGTCAGAATAATAGGATGAATCTTGTTAAATGTGAAAATGTTGCATAAAGTTCCATGATTTAGTCAGAATTTCTTAATGCCTCAATTAAGCCTTCCAAAAATAGTTCTCCCTCTTCAATGCCAACAAAATTAAGTTCTTTGTGTGGGTTTTTGCACATAGAAATATTGAAATTATACAATAGAAATCAATCAACATTTCTATGCAAGAAATTTGCATGCCAAATGACGTGCACAATGCGACAAAAATGTACAGAAAATGCAGCCGAATTCGCTGGCGATGTGATTTATGGACAGCAAGCCAAGACAGCGCCAAGACAAGATCGACAGACAGACAGACGGAGAGACAGCCAACAGGTCACATTAAAGGAGGCGTGAAAGAGATGGTCGATGGTGCGGCGGGGGGCACAGCAAACAAGTCAAATGTCAGAGGTGCGACCCACGAGAGACACAGTCAAATAATTGAGCAATTAATTAAACAGCGAGGAGGAGCAGCAAAAGCAGAAACACAAATTATAGAAGCAGCGGAAGAGAGAGAGAGATGGAGATGGAGATGGAGAGGAGTAGGAAAACGGAGAGCTAGATCTGACCAGGGGTTAAGCGGCTACTCTTTCGGGTTGGTATAAAAGGCCGCAAATCATTGACGGGCAGCATCATTAACCCAACAACTGAAAAGCACTCAAGATGCGTCTGTTTGTGGTAAGAGCGAGCCCGCAGCGGATGGATTAGCACCAAAAGGATTATCCCCACACCGCACAGGATCCATTGATCGTTCAACATTCTCCTTCCGTTTTTTTCTCACTGCAGACCCTTTGCACTCTGCTGGCCATCGGCCAGGCCAAGCCCCAGCAGGGCTACAACTATGGCAGCGGCCTCTCTGGCACTCTGACGACCCACAGCCAGGGCAGCCATGGAGGCTCGGGCTTCCTCAGTGCGCCCAGCAACACCCAGAGCGCTGTGGCCTCCTATGGGCCGCTGGGCGCCTTCCAGAGCGCCAGCGTTGGCTCGCTTGTGGGCAGCGTTGCGCCCCAGGTTGGCTACAGCAGCGGCGGCGGCAGCAACTACGGCAGTGGCTTCGGCGGCTCCTCCTCCTCGAACTTTGGCTGCGGCCGCAGCGCAGGCGTCTCCAACTTTGGCGGCTCCACTGGCGGCTTCACTGGCTTCGGGCCCAGCCCGAACATTGGCTTTGGCGCCCTCTCGGGCTACCAGGCACCCAGCTACCAGCAGCAGCAGGAGCAGGAGGTGCAGCGCGGCTTCCAGGAGCCCATCATTCACAAGCAATTCTTCACCGTCGCCGCACCCGAGGAGCACGAGAATCTGGAGCGTGCCAAGCATCTGGTGATCGGTCGCCCGCAGAAGAACTACCGCGTGGTGTTCATCAAGGCGCCGTCCTCGAGCAACGCCAACTTGAAGCTGTCGGCCGAGTATGCGCCCAAGGAGGAGAAGACCGTCATCTATGTGCTGTCCAAGAAGGACAATCAGCTGGAGGTCAACGACATTGCCACGCCAGCGCCCACAGTGCCCAGCAAGCCGGAGGTCTTCTTCATCAAGTACAAGACCGAGGCGGAGGCATCCCATGCCCAGCAGCAGATTCAGGGTGAGTCCAGCCTCAGCCATTTGCCTGCCATCCGTACTTGAATGTGTGTTTGCTCTGCTCCTGATCAGCTGAATACGACAGGATCGAGGGCACTTCGGAGCACAGCGATGGTGGCGTGGCGCCTGCCCAGTCCGTGGTCGGCATTCTGGATGGCGGCGCCCTTGGCTCGGCCAGCAGTGGCAGCGCTCAGTACACTGGCGGCAGCTCTGCTGGCTACACCTCCTCCGCTGGTGGCGGCTCGACTGGGGGCTACACTTCCTCCGCTGGCGGCAGCTCTGGCGGCGTTCACAAGAATGCCCAAAGTGCCACCTATCTGCCGCCCAATGGCAAATAGAAATGGCAAAATCCATGAGCCAATAGCATGAATAACTCTTTTTTTTTTGTATCCCGAAATAAACGTAACGAAGAATCCCCAAGAAGAAGGTCTAGCCGGGGGCACTCACCCACGGATTTGATGGCTCGCTTGAGCAGCAGATCCGACTGGCTCTTGTCGAGGGCATCGATCTCGCGGCAGCTGCGGTACAAGCTGCTGATGGTGGACTCCACGGAGTAGGAGCCCTCCGCCGTGTTGGGCAGCATCGAGATGAAGCGATTCAGCTCATTGAGTTCTGCGTGGAGGGAATCAACGATTAGTAGGGTGAAAGAGGGACAGATTGTCGCGGCAGCGTCCTCACCCTGATACTCATTGTAAGTCTTGTAGTTCCATTCGCCACGCTTGATCACAAAGTAGTCGTTGTCGGCGTAGTCGCTGGCAAAGTTGCCGCACGCCCACTCGTATGTCTGGTGGCACGGACTCTTCGATGTGTTGGCCCAGAGCAGCAGCTGGCGGCTGCTCTCCACGCACTCCCGCTCCAGGCAGAGCGGCGCGCGCAGATAGAAGGGCACATCCGGCCAGAAGGCCAGCAGCATGATGATGATGATCAGCAGCAGGGCGCACAGGCAGGCGGTGGTCACATACAAGATCCTTCGCTTCCGCGACAAACTCATCAACGCATCGAAGGAGCGACGTCCTGGAAGCAGCAAGGCTTTAGCACAAACCACAGACGGCAGATGGCAGATGGATGGAAGATGGGAATGAATTGTGAGTTGATTTCTATGAGTTGATGATGCTGCAGCCACTTACCTCTCAGTCCATTCGCCGAGGGATGCGTGGAGTTGGGTGTATTCGCTGTGGGTGTCCTGCCACCGCCTGCCACTCCACCGCTGACCTCGCTGAGCGCCTCTTGGCGAGCCGCCTCCAGGTCTTTGGGCGTCAGACCCGCCTCATCCATGTGCAGCTTCTGTTGGTTCGTCGTCAGTGGCGCCGTCTCGCTGCCCTCGATCTGCTGTTGCTGCTGCTGCTGCAGCTGCTTCTTGCCACGGATCTCGTCCTGGCTGTTGTGCAGCTTGTAGCTGCGATCATCCACCTCATCGATGGCACAAATGGTGGGCTTGTACTTGCCCTGATTGATGGCCATGATTCTCGCGCTTTTTCCGGCTCGAGACTCTGAACGGGCTCGTGGAATCGTCTGTCGTCTGTCGTCTGTGGAGGTGTCTGCGGCGCTTCCTCAATGCAAGTATTCAGACATTTTCAGATCTGTAGGGGAATGGAAGATGAAAGAAATTATTCACAAAAGTACTCTGCGCATTGCCTCTGATCAGCAGCCCCAACAGACTTGATAATCAAAAGAGATTACCTTGAGACAGTTACCCCTGCCGCTGCCCCATGTATCCCTGCCCTGATAGTCAGGTGTACACCTCCCCCGTTGCCATCCACAAGCATAGACCTTATGTAGAGCATCAGCGATAAGTGAGAATTGCCCCACAGAGCGGGCGCAGATAGCAGCCACTTGATGGCGCTGATATAAGTATTCTATGTACATGGAGGCAGTATGTACATATGTACATACATTTTGATGTACATAAGGACAAACATAAGTATTGGAGATCAGCGACTGGATGGATTGCATGCATTCTTCTGCCCAACATTTGACTTCTTTTCAATTTGTAAATTGACAACAATTGCCGGCAATTTGCACTGCGAAAAATATGTCTTCTACTCTGGACCCGGCTACTCCGGGTCTCTCTGGTCTCTCTGGCCTCTCGGACTCGGACTCGGTCTCGATTCATGCATAAATCTTAATTGAGATCCGCGCACGTACAATAATTAAAAATGCAACCGAAAGTGCAACGAATTAAAGCAGGCTAATTGATAATTACACTTGAAATCTGTACATATTTTAGGGCGGGGAGATGTTAACAAGAACATCTAATCTCTTCGCTTGGGGGAAATTTGTGCAGCGAAGAAAGTTCATTCTGGTGGAAGTATTACCCTTCCAGATAGTCCAGATACAGATCGTACCGTTCCGTTCTGGCCTCGCTCCGCCGAACCGCCAGCGCCGCGGAAGAGTACGTGGGCGTCACTTGTCTGTGGTTTATGTTCGGCTTTAAATAGTTATCGTTTTTCTATTCTATTTTTCTATTTTTCTATTTTCCTATTTCTGCTTTCAACATCAGCTCTGGCATGTAATGCTATAGCATGTTTGTCATTCAATCTGTGAGAAGTGAACACCCACACACGGCACACACAACAGATCGGATCGGAATGGAACGGAACGGAACGGAACGGAAGGTTATTTACAATGGAAAACTGGAATGAATGCACGCGAGAGCTCGAGCGAGCGCATCATCATGGCCGAGCCGGGTAGTACATGAATCATAATTAAATTAATAAGAAATGGCGCACCTTCGACGCTTTGGTATTTCCTAATTTTGTACACTTTAATCATGATTCTGCCAAGCCAGGGCAAATCTTTTCTAGCGATAAGTTCTGGTCAGTCTGCTGTGCCGCGGGGATTTAAACCAGCACGAACAAACACACACATGGAAATATATGGTAAGGGCAATGAAAAGAGCCATTTCATTTGTTTTATCTTATCGCTCTGAGATTATTGCCTAATACATTGTTCATTTTTAGGCACCGCTTCTAAGGCTCTTCCTCCCCACTCTTCTGCACCTCTTCGAGATAACTTTTGCTTTGTCGAGCAACATTTCAGGGTTAGCATAAATCAAGTTTTATGTAATATTCAGCTATGGATACTTGCATATGGATTTAATTAAGGCACACTCAAAGATATACAATATTTCAAGTGGCTTGTGGGTTAAGGCAATCTCTGGGGTGTATGGAATCGGAATGGGAATGAGAATGAGAATGAGGCCTATCTGCGAGTGTTGGGCAATGACGAAAGCGTGTGCTCTGTCAGTGGCAGCGTATCAAGTGATAAGATCTTCAGAAGACGCACATAAAGATAAACTGCATGATAATGGGGTGAATGATGACACACTCAGCTGCACCCAAAACCTACAAAAATAGGGCAGTGTCTCCAGCTAATTATAGTAATTTCCGTCATAGTCCCACCATTATTGGTTGGCAAATGATACTTTCAATTCATTAGCATCGCATTAAAGTTTAATGTGATTGTTTTGGTTGATATTTTAATTTGCTTTTTAGAGTTTTACCAATTTGGGTTGAGTACATTAACAAACAAAAAATCCCTGATTAACGAAACTTGAGTTGTGGAGCGACTTGTATCCGCTTTTGCCTGCATTTGTGGGAGCGAGCTCTAAAAATTGGTCTAAATAATTTTATTTGTTGCCTAATTATTCAACACATTAATTTTTTATTTAATCTACTGTTTGTATTTGCTGCTGCAGTGGATTATTTATGATTATAATATTTATCTGGCACACTCCCAAATATCTCTCTTAATGTTTTTTCATTGTAAAAATATTTAGAATTGAGCTAAGAATTTTTCCCAAATTTAAATGGAGCAGAATCAATGGAAAAATCATTCAAAGTACACTCGGCATGCATTTAATAGTGGGATAGGTTTCAGGTTTCCACAAACACCTTTTTATTTATCCATTCATCATTTCTGTTTAGTCAATTTCCGCATTACCAAATCGGTTTTTCCTTTCACTTGTAAGTCATATTTACATTTTTTGGCGCTCAAAAGTGCAAGCAACTTTCTTGTTGGCCAACTTAATGGGTCGAGCTGTTGGTGCTGTTGCAAGTGGATTAATGCCGCGGCGGCAGTTCTCCCCAAAATGGGGACACTCGAGCCAGAGCCAAGTGTGTGCAAGCTGCCGCTGCCGCTGCACTTGCAGCACATTGTGAAAGAGGAATAAAGGCACAGAGTGGTGGCTTCATTTCAGCGTTTCTTATCAAGTTTCAATTGCTTTGAATTCAGATTTTTCTCCGATTTCTGCTTATTTGACATGATTCGCCTCATCGCGAGTGTCAGTGAGAGTGGATGGATGAATAAACGGGTGGATGGCACTTGCAAATAATGCGATGCGGCCTGCTGCTGCTGCTGCTGCGTCATTTAGTTGGGGTGGATTCTGTCGGGCTGTGCGAAGCGCAATTCCCAGTCCATTTCCCTTTTTGAGACGCAGTTTCATGCAAGGGGGAGGGAGGAGGAGGTGGTTACAATATGGGGCGGGTTGCCAATGTAAAGGAATCTCTTTGGAGTTGCTGAGCCACAGTTTGGGCAGGGGAAAACCCTACTTGGAAACATTTCTGTGTGCCATGATTGAGTGGGCAGGCTAGATATTTTCTTTACTCTTTGCTTATATCAAAACATTATTCATTCCAAGCAGTGCTGTGTGTGTGCCACGTTTTTCACCCACACAGCCAGGCAGGCGGTCTTTCTTTTCCGTACCATATTCAGGCTCTCTTCGCCTGCCACTTACCATATTTGAGCAACAGGCCGCGACGGGCGCGCATAAATCATCATCCACTGCCATATAAATCTCAACAGATAAGAGCGCACCCAAGAAATAGTGGCAATAAATATGTTGACCATATTTTGACAGGCATTAAACCACTTTTAGCTGTACGAAATAATACCGGGGGGTTCGGGGCAAATAGACGTATTAGAGAGTCATCAATTTAATGGCCTCCTGTTTCCGTTTGTAATTGAGTGTTACGGGCTTCCACATTTTAGACAACCGAATCGCGCACGCCGCGATTCTCACCTGTCAATGAGCGGGGTGCTAGTGCTAGTACCCCACCCCCCCACCTGTCCCTCTCTGACGGGCGCGCTTGTAGCTTTAAATTTCATTTGTTTGCCGCGTTCTCCCCGCCTCTCGCTCTGTCTCTCATTTGTTCTCCCCGCCTCTCGCTCTGCCTCTCATTTGTTCTTGTCGCTTGTTAGGAGGTGCTATTGACATTTAATTTGAGTTAATGGCACGCCAAACGACATCGCTGTCGGTGGTGACAGCACGGGCCTGTGGTCGTATTATCAGATGTGTTGAGACCGAGCAGTACTAACACGACTGAGAGCTATCCTATACTAGGTTTTACTTTGATGTGTCAAGCAGTGGGGGGAATGTACATAAGGTACTTCCTGGGCCATTTCCTGGGTAACGCAAACATTGAGTTCATAAATTGCATTCCCTCTCCAAGTAATCTTCGCATTGCTTTGCATGCCACCCACTATTATGCTACAGGGTATGTAGAACGAATAGATTGTAGTTTCTATTGGGCAGCAGCAATGATAACCTTGTCTTGGCCTAAATTCCCTCCCCTCCATCCACCGGAGAAACGTGGATTGCACAATCAGCACATTTTGTTGCTGTTGTTTGTCGAACAATAAATCTATCAACAATTTGTTGGCTAGTAGAAGTCACTTAAACGTTAACAAATTGCAATCCGAAGAGAGTGCTTGTGTGCTGCTTATGCAACTCCTCCTCAATTCGGAACGGGCAAACACTCAGTTCTCCCAGCAGCCCATGAAAGAGCAAATGTTTGAGCTGGGAACATGAGCGGATCGAGGCGGATCGGTGCGGAGCGGAGCGGAGCAGAGTTCTTCTTACAAAACTCCCACGGACAACCAGGGAATAGCAGACAGAGACAAGAGACAAAATGTTTTCTCACTCATATGCAAACCACTCGAGCGGAAAGTTGAAACCGTAAAACGTTTAACGGAAAAAGGCGCGGTTTAGGTTAGATTTTCGATACGGTTTTGTGTGTTGTTGTATACCCTGCGTACTGGTTGAAGCGATGGGAGTACCTAAAAAAACTTCACCGTTAAGTGCATGTATATATAGTAAAGAATTTTTATGAAGATTTCGGTGTCAATAATAAATTCGTTTGTTGCGCAGTCAATTCATAAAGATCGGATTGGTATGTATTGGAATCCTGTATAAGAGGTATTCCCAAGTCGTATACTCTGCTCAGCCACATGTAATTTATTTGCCTCTTTTTTGTTTTCGCTCAGAAACAATGCAGAAAGCAGTAACAAAAGTGCGTAGTGCGAACAAAAGGCAAAATTGGATGCGGGCGAGCGGATAGCGGTAAAAGAGGGTCGGCGTGGGGGAGGCTTTTTCACCGTGCGTGAGCATTACAATGCGCAAATGCAAAAGGGCTTAACGCTGGCAGCCAAAAAATAACAGCGTTGCGCCACTTGCACATGTCCACGACTAACGGTATGCCAAAAGCAGGGGGATAGAGAGAGAGAAACACTCGAAACGAAAGCAGCGGAAGCTGCTGAATTATGAATGAAGCTCTGGATTGGATAAAGCGAAACACTTTTTAATTATAAACAATTTGATTTAGGTATTAAACAAATACCCGTATCAAGGTTATTTCTCAACAATTTCAATGTCAATGCCATTCCCGTACAGTGGGAACATCTGGAAAATCTCTTGGAACGTGCTGCGCTCTGCTGCAGCTGCCCGACGCTCTTACGCATTAATTATGGGAATTTTCGGGAAAAAAAACGAGGGAGAGAGAGAGACATGCTGCTGCACAGGCACAACAGCCAAAAGAAACACGGCGAAGAAAGACAAAGAGAGAGAGGAGAGAAGAGATGCGAGAGAGCAAGAACAAGCGAATGCAATGAATTATCATCTCAATAATCTAAACACTGCAATCACTTTTACAATAAAATCACGAACAGCATGCCACACAGACCTTACCATCTATTTTCAATATCAAATTTAATTCAAAATGCACAGCACAGCAGTAACAAAATTCCTAATAAGCTGTCAGCTTTCCCATTGATCTTTACACCTTTCCCAGGCTCTGTGCCTCGACAGGGGGCAGGGGGATCTGCAAATATTGGAAAGTGCTCGTATATTTCCAGGCGAATGTGACAGATCCAATGATCATGAACAGGTCGACGTGAAAACGAAGTACCTGGGGTGAGTGGAGGAGGAGTAGGAGGAGGAGAGCCATGGGCCAGGAGTGGGAGCGGGAGCAGGAGCGGGTCCCAAGAGCTGAGGTTTTTGCTTTGGTCACTTGCCGAACCGGTTCTGCCGGCATTTCGTACACACACAGAAACACACACAGAAACACACACTGTAACACACATGCACACCCTCTCTCTCACTTTTCCACTTTTTCAACTACGGCTTGAAAGTGCGCCACTGCTCTGGCAGCCTAAGGTGTACACCCGTTCTACATTATCTTTCTCTTTTGTTCATGTTCTGCACACACACACACACATGCTCGAGCGGCCACATTCCTGTTGCAGCAGAAGAATATCTCTTGTGAGGTATTTTACCTTTTTGTTTATAGCTCGATTGGCAACAGTTTAAACATTTTAAATGCACGCTTCTCGCATTGCGCCTCGCACAGCGATTCTACACAAAGTACACCCGAAAAAAATACACACGCGCAATCACAGTAGTATAAGTGAAAAACAGTTGAATTTTTACGCGCCGCGACGATGAGCCTAACTGTTCAAAATATCCCGCTACTTTTCTTGCTTTCTCAATGATTTACTGTGATCAGTGTGACCGCGGATTAATTCATACAATATTCCACATGCTCCTTAAAAAATATACCAAATTATACCCACTCTTTTTCAAAATATACCAAAAAATACTGTATATCTTAAATCATTTTCCTCGACTTTGATCTTCTGTTTAATTTTACAAGCTAGTTAGGACTCTCTGCTTTAAAACTGTAATTTAACTGGAATCATCATCCGATTTTTCACAAGATACATACAAGTGACACAAGCCACCCTGAGTCTAGCTTCTCAAAATATCCCGCTACTTTTTTTGCGTTCTCAATGATTTTCTGGGAACGTGGATTCATTGATAAAATATACCGCGTGACCCACAATAATATACCAAAATATACCCTTTCATTTTCAAAATATACTGTAAATATACAGTAAATCTAAAATAATTTTCCTCGAATTTGATCTTCTGTTTAATATTACCAGTTAATTCGAACTTTTAGCACTAAAACTATTATTTTATCCAATATATGTATCAATTTTCCAGAAGTTTGGCTACTTTTTAAGACTTGCTTTTGTTGGATTTATTATAAAATCAGATTAAAGCTAAAATTGGCAACAACGAAAAAAACCAGAAAACGTAACGTAAGGGGGAATGCGATATTACGCCATTTGTTACAAACGTAAGAGCGAGATGCACGATTTTGAATTTTACTTTTGGCACCAATGGGGGACTGAATAAAAAACAAAGCAGGCGGCTTCAATTATTTTCGAGATCCTCGCTCAGTCAAGCAACAAAATCTGAAACTAAATACTTAAAGAAATAATTGAGAAAAATTGTACAACATGTCGCTGGTGAACACCTTGACCGACATTGCCCTCGAGCATCCTGTGATGCAAGCGGTCATCTCCTACGTTTCGGAACTACTGCACTCCATTGGAAAGGCCACAGAGCAGGGAGAGGTGGGCTCGGTCGTCTCGAAGTACGTCTTGTCGGATGTCACGCTCAACAGCCTGTTCGGCAGCAGCTATCACTTTATCCGTTTGGCTGGCCTGAGCGGCACATCGGCCATTTTGCTGGGTGCCTACTGCGGCAGCGTGCTGGAGGGTATCAAGGATCCCCTGGAGCATATACGCCTGGTGGGATATGCTGAAGGGGCCAGTCGCATCCACTTTCTGCATGCGTTCGCTATGATGGCCATGCCCCTGGCCCACAATCCCGTACTCACGGGCACTCTGATGACCACTGGGACGCTGATCTACAGCGGCTCCTTGTACTATTGCGCCCTGACACGCAAGCGACGCACGCGTATTTACCCCACCATCGGAGGGTTCGTCCTGATAGCAGCTTGGATGTCGCTGCTCATGTAGGATGATGGACTAACGATGCAGCGGTGGGTGTGAGTGAATTTTTGTCTGTGTATCTCCGTAACTAACTTTTGAATCCTTGCAGCGAAGGGGATAGCAGAAGACTATAAGGACACACAATAAATACACGCCAATACATACGCCATAGCACCCCCAACACTTACATTACATATTTTAAATCTTTAGAATCCATTTTTTTGTCGCTGCAGTTCCTCAAAGAAACTGGCACAAGGTGGCAGCACAGGTCGGCTTGCTCACTGACACAGGCTGGCGGCTATTCTATACTTCAAGTTGAATTTGAATTTAAATTCAAACTGGAAATGTTCTTCTCATTATCTTAAACAATAAACTTCATGCAAATAAAATGCACTGTTCTTTATTTTACTTTTACAACTCGACCTTCGTTTTTATTTGTATTTTTAATAGTAAAATTATTCAATTTAATACAGCAATTATAGCAAAAAAAAAGGGGGGTTGGGGGGTATAACGTGGGACACGTAAGGATAACGTAAGACACTCATTAATAAGTACAGTTAATAAATTAAACAATAGCGTATAATTTGGCTAAACTAACTGTGAGCAGCAGGTGAATCCAGGTTAATTATTGCAGTACAGTAGACACTCGCATAGACACTGAACAGTGGGGCTTGCGGGGCTTGCGGGGCTCGTCGTTTATTTCGAGAATTCACTGAAAGCAGTCACCGGGTGGGTGAGCGCTTCTCCAAATGTAGTTTGGAAATAAATGCAAAACTTGAATTGCAGTTAAATTTCACACAAAAAACGTCACCATTCTGGCTTCAGTTTTTAGTTCATTTTTTGTTGTTTTTTATTTTTAGTATTTACACAAAAAAGGGTTTTACTTTTACGTAGATTAATTAGCTCGATTTTATTTTTAACACATTTTGGCGTTGCAACTGCACCAAACTTTGAGTTTGGCAAACACAAATAAATTCAACTTTTCACACACTCATTTGATGTATTTCGAAAACGCCAACAATTTGCCAAGACAAAAAAAAACACTCTAGAGTAGCACCTATAAATTGTGTTGTCATTGCTGCTGCTGCTGCTGCCTAGGGGGCGTGGCAGTAAACAGCTTCTCTGTGGGCAGCAGTGTGCATAGAATTTTGATTCGTTTTCGTTTTCATTTCGCTTACATCCATACAACATATTTATAATCGTAATCGTTTCACACACACACATAGAAGTATTAGCTATGCACTCACACTCATTCGCACTCGTACACACACACATGCACACTCATACACTCTCACTTAGCACTAAGTTCCGCTACTCCGCTCCTTTAGTACAGATTAATATAGCACTTTTAGTTGTTTGTTTTTTACTGTTCGATTGCTTGGAGGCCATTCCAAAGAACAAAAAAATTAAAAAAAAATTAAATAAAATTCCAAAAAGAAAATAAAAATAAAAATTTTAAATATTACAAGTTAAAAAATAAACCTTTACGCATTAGAAAGTTCTTCATGTCGTGACTAGGCAAGTTCTGTTGTTGTCGTTGTTGTTGTTGTACCGTTAAAACACGTAAAGTACAGTGCGCCCTGCCATGCGCGAACCGTTTCGCAATTATCAGCAGAAAGTTCTGGGCAGGCGCACCTCTGCTCATGGCATCTGTTTTCGGTTTACTTGGTGTTTTAGTACATTGTTGTTGTGGTTGTTGTTGTGGTTGTTGTTGTTGTTGTACTATTAACACTCGTAGAGTACAGTGTGCCCTGCAATGCGGCCACCGTTGAGCTGCACCGCTCGTCGCACCGCTTTCAGTTTCCTTGGTGTTTTAGTACATTCCTTTTGTTGTTGTTGTTGTTGTTTGTTGTTGTTGTTGTACTGTTAACACTCGTAGAGTACAGTGTGCCCTGCAATGCGGCCACCGTTGAGCTGCACTGCTCGTCGCACCGCTTTCAGTTTCCTTGGTGTTTTAGTACATTCCTTTTGTTGTTGTTGTTGTTGAGTTTTATCTCCATTTTTTAGTACGTTGTTTTAGAGTTCGTAATGTTGTTGTTGCTGTTTGTTATTTCATGTTGCATGAAGAACTCGCTCGCTCGCTCTACAGATGCTCATCGCCATGATAGCCGTTGCGTAGGGGCTGTCGCTCCTGTGCGTGATCCGTGGGCCGATTGCGCTTGAAGAAGCCGCACTGCAAGGGAGAATTAAAGCAGAGAGTTAAACAATTGATCGAAGGTGGCTTGTTGGGGTCATAGCGCACCCTGTATAGCAGCCAGACGAGCAGCAGAAAGATGAGCGCTCCCGCACACGCGGCCAACACAACCACCCAGAGTGGCACCACATCCGGCACCTGTTGCGGCTCCGGCTCCGCCTTGTAGAAGATCTCGTGTGACTTGATAATCTTGTCCTTGGGCTGGCCAATGAACGGCAGCTGGGTGACATTGGCCACGGCCAGCGTGGACACATTCAGGGGCACATTCGAGGCAAGCTTCTCCATGGTCTTGGCCACCATGCGGGCGCGTATGGCCACAAATGCGGCATCACCGTCCTCGGTGCCCAGATTGGTCACCACGCAGCGAATCGTGCGACAGCGTGCCGACTGGCACGGCGAATTCAGATCGATCTGTTGCGGCTGCTCCACATCATCGCTGCTGCGACGAAAACGGCGCTGGGAGGAGCTCGAGCTGGACGAGGACCAGTGTCCCGGTCCACCCTGACCCTGTCCCTGACTCTGCGCAGGTCCCTGCTGGAGTATATCCTCATCGTAGAAGTCGCCATTCTCGCGTCCATAGTAGGGCTTGCTGCCCGAGCTATATGTCACATGATAGCCACCTGGCGCAGCTCCGAACTGTCCCTGTCCCTGTCCGTACGACTGGGTGTGCATCTGTCCCTGACCCTGACCCTGGAACTGGCTGTTCCTGTAGAGATCATTGTCCACATTGGTGCGTGGTATGCTGCCCAGATCAAGGGTGCCCGCATGGAAGTTGCCACTGCGTCCGCCGTACATGGATTTGTCCGCAAAGTTGGCACCGCCAGCACCAGCTCCAGCACCAGCTCCAGCTCCAGCACCAGCCAGATGTAGCTGCTGCCTCTGCTGGGGCCCCGACTGATAGCCAGAGCTGCTGCTCGATTGCTGGGGCAGACCCGCCATCTGTATGTGGCCCTGGGTGCTGTGGCCACGCAGCTGGGCACTGGGGCCCGAGCTGGAGGAGGAGATGGTGGTGAAGCTGCTCTGATTGATGCGCGGCTCGTGATCGATGATCACCGCCTGGCTGGCACGATCCTGATGCACATACGAAGCATCGCCGGGCACATCGAGGGCATCCTCACGCTCGAGCAGGGCCACCTGCTTGGGTGTCAGCCGATTCTTGGCCTCCGTTTGGCTGACGGTCACCGCCTGGCCGCCCTGCGAGCCCCGCGACACCTCCAGATGCCCCTCAGCTCGCTCCGCGCCGCCAGCAGCGGCACCAGTCGCACCAGCCGCCTGGCTGCTGAACTGCACCGAATTGCTGATGGCGCCCTGCGCATGCAAATATGATTTGTTCTTCAGCTTCTCGTCCAGCTTGAGGTTGTGCTCGTTGACCTCGTACACCTGATCGCAGCGGATCTTGCCGCCCGTCTCCGGCTGGCTGAGCAGATACATCAGCGGATCCCCGACGATGGTCTCGTAGGGATAGTGGATATAGACCTCTGCCTCCTCGATGATCGATGGGCGATTGTTGCGTATCTCGTAGATGTGCACCACCTGCGGTCCCAGATCCTCCTCGCTGGTGGCATTCGCCAGCGTCTTGTAGTCATCGGCCTTGTACAGCTGATAGTCCGGCAGCGATGTGCCCTTGATGTCCAGGTCCGTGTCCACCCAAATGCCCACGCTCTTGCGGTAAATATTGTCAAAGTGGGAGCCCAACTTCTCCACATTTGTGGAGTTTGCCTCCCAGTAGAATTCGTAGCTGGAGGAGCTGCCGTACTTGTCCGCCGGCACAAGGCTGATCATGAAGTGAGCCTGAAGGGGCAGAGCAGAGAGATTAAAATTCTGAGAGAGATGCAAGGGATGAGTTCTCTGCTTACGATTTGTCCCGACTCCAGCGGATTGCCAATGTCGCACTTGAGCGTGTGATTATTCGCCGGCGTGGGTGCCGAGCAGGTGATGGGCGTATCCTTCTTCTCGCCCAGCTGCTGCAGCTTGCGGAACTCCAGATCGCGCGGTGTAATCATATAGAACGCTGCCTCGAAGGCATCCTCGTTGTTGTTCGAGATCAAAACCTCAACGGTGAGTGGTTCGGGTGAGCCAAACAGATACTTATCCACAGTTCTGCCAAGGATAAAGAGAGGGATTTGTGTTAGCTCTTGGCTGCACTTCGCTCGATGGAACTCACTTGATTTCCAACTTGAGATCCGGCTCGCATATGTTATCGGGGCCACAGTTCTTTTGTATGTTGATGGCGTCGCGCACGACAATCTCACGATTCTGATCAATCACCGGCTCGAGGATGCCGCGCCTGCGCCGCACTATGGGCTCGAGGGGACGACTGCTGCGCAGGTTGTAGCGCGACTCGACCTCCAGTGGTGTCAGCTTGTCCTGCACCTTGTCCATGAGATAGACCGTCTCGTTGAGGCAATAGTTTTGGCCGTAGTTCAGGCGAATCGTCTGATTGCGGATATTCTTGCCCTCATCCCGCAGGAAGAACATGCGGGGATTGCGCACCTTCTTGGCGTCCAGCAGCCAGGACACATCGAAGTCAAGCTGCTCGGGCAGATAGCGACCGGTGAAGCTCCAGCAAGTGGTGAGCATCATGCAGGGCACCCTCTTGTTGTCCCTCTGCAGCGGACAGCTGCGATCGTCCAGGCTGATCAGCTTCGAGGGACTGGCAAAGGTCGTCTCCGCATTGACAGCAGCCACGGGGCGGGACTTGAAGAGGTAAACGCGATCGGAGCTGTAGGCGCCCACCGCCAGATCCGGATAGGTGTTGCCGTCCATGTCCACGCCGCCAGAGAGGGCAAAGCCAAAGGTGCGCGGATAGGGAGCGCCCTCCACCAGCTGCTCGGCGCGTATGATCTGCGAGGGCTTCGCCAACGGACCCATGGACGAGCCGTGATAGATGTAGACAACGCCACGGCCCTCGGGCCCGTCATAGGGTGCGCCCACAGCGAAGTCGCCATAGCCATCGCCATTCACATCACCCAGGGTGGTGAGGGCGAGACCGAAGCGACCCTTGGTCTGGAACCCGTCGCGTATGTGCTCCGTGGTGAAGAACTGGGAGGCCGTGTGTCCGCCCTGGATCAGCACATAGACACGGCCCACATCGTACTTGCCCTCCACATTGTCCAGCTCCGTGAACATCGGTGCGCCGATGATGAGATCGTCCAGGCCATCGCCATCCACATCGCTGGAGGCGAGGGCATAGCCAA
Organism: Drosophila subobscura; assembly: GCF_008121235.1. Taxonomy (NCBI): domain Eukaryota; kingdom Metazoa; phylum Arthropoda; class Insecta; order Diptera; family Drosophilidae; genus Drosophila; species Drosophila subobscura. The sequence goes on along the minus strand of NC_048530.1, from coordinate 14,078,622 downwards.
AGTATTCGCCAATCTGTCGTCCAGTAATGTTCAAAATGTTTGCCATATTCCAGCGATTGACCACCACCTGGCCGGTCAAATTGGCGCCACGGGGCTTGCCTATGGCCACATCCTCGCTGCGATCGCCATCAAAGTCGCCGGTGACCATGGAATAGCCCAGATACGAGTCATCATTCACCGACGTGCTCTCCACCGTGGAGAAGACTTGGTTCTCCGGCTTGGTCACATCGTGGGAGCTCGCCTGACCTGTGGGAAGCATTTGATGAAAACATTTTGAGTGCGTCAAACCCAATTCGAAGATCATCTTCAGGGATTTCTCCCTCTTGTTTGGTGATTCTGAGGGTGAGTACACTACATGGCTATGAGCATGCTGAACGATTTGCAGTGTGGAGCAGCAGCAACAACAACAACAGCAACAGCAACGATTACACTACAGGAAGTCTAGTCTATAATGGACATACGAGTACATGGATGCAGATGGGTGGGTTGATTGGGTTGAGTGATTGGCCACACATGCGTTCAGGGTGTGCAGATTATGATTAGATCGCATTCCGGTTAGTAGTACAGCCAGCACCCAAAGAATAAAACTACTACCAGACCAGAGACCAGAGACCAGAGAAATGAGAGCAAACATGCACAGCCCAGAAGCTTTAGTTAATTGCTAATGTTTGGGGCTACAAAGAAGGCAAATAGCCACGGCAGAGGGCAAGCTGCAATCTCAGCAATTTCAGTTGCTCCTTCATGAAATCACAGACCGTAAAGTAGCAAAAGTTTTGATCACATCGGAAGTCTTTGGCTTCCTTTTCGGTCCTTCGAATTCTTGCTATCATTTATCCAAATAATAATTAAATATCAACGAATTTCTCATTTAAAACCAAGAACGAAAGAGGAAAAGGTTCGTTTATTAAAGAAAGAATAAGAGAAGAAAATGCTGAAACCAAGAAGTAAAAAATAAAAGTAAAAAACTTCCTCCTCTGCCGTTTCCATCCATCCATATGCAACTCCTTCGTTGATCCCCAAACCTTAGAAGCATAAGGGAGAATCCAGATGCAGTTGAAAGAGAAAAGTTCTTTCTCTTTCAACCAACAACCTCCCTGAGAAGCGAAACGCGATAGCAACCAGAGAGAAGCGGACATGGACAAAGCGAGTTATAGCAGGGATATTCATGGTAGAGATACATTTATTGATGGTGTAAGCGGGGAGATTGGTTTGGTTTCTTGGTTTTACTCTCCCATTATTAGTTAGCGAAGAAGCTGTCGATGCGGCGATGATATCTGGTGGATGCCATGGAATAAATGGAGTATTTTCTTTGCTTTTCTTCCAGGACACAACAGTGTTCACACGATGATTGGATGGATGATTGATGTGTGTTTTCTCCACCCATTTCTCAGAGATTTCGTTTCGATATTGTATTTCGCATTATCAGACACCATTTATGGAGTTCGTTTGAGTGTGTGTGTGTGTGTGTGTGTGTGTGTGTGTGCTTGTGTGTGTGTATAGATGTTTAGGTACTTTTTTTTTTGGCAGCTATATAGGGTTAATGTTCGTAGGTACAGTTTCGGATTGTGGTTGAGTTTTTTGGTTGAGTTTTTTAAGGCAGTTGGTGAGAAGCGTTTTTGGTTTTTTGCGTTGTTTTTTTTTTTATATTTTTGTTTGTTTTTTTTTTTATTATTATTACCTCCAGTGCCGAAGGGCTGATAATAAGGCGGCTTAAATGGAAACTCGGCATCGGGCGGTATTGAGTAGGTTTGTCCTTTTTATTTTGTATTCAGTGTATGGATTCGGATAGTTTAATAGCAACAGAAGTTGTGGAAATATGTTGATTGGGTTTGGTTTTTGGTTGTTGGTGTTCGGGTTTTGTTGTGGTTTTTGTTTGTTGGTTTTTTTTTGGGTTGAGCAACAGACACAGTTCATGGCAATCGGTACAGAATGCATACGTCATTTTTTGGTTTTTTTTTTTTTTTTTCGAGTACGGTACGGTACGGTACAAAATTGCATGCATTTTGCGCCGACACGCATACACAGAGAGAGAAAGAGAGAGAGAGAGAGAGAGTGGATAAGGTGTGACGAGTGGGAAAAGGATCAAAAAAGAAAGAGAAAAAGAGAGAATACATAATTTTGATTAATCAAATGAGACAACGAAAAACAGAAGGAACAAAAAATAGGATGGTACGTTGGGGAGACATGACGCGTTACACGGTACAGGTACAGTTACAGTTAAAGTTACAGGTACAGGTACAATTACAGTTAAAGTTACAGTAGATAGTAAGTGTATCGGATACGGTACAGCTAAGATGCAGCTAAGGATGTTTTTTTTTTTGTCATCTTTGGATCTCGGTTAAATTTACATTTCAAATTACGTTTACGATTAACGATTAAAGTACAGTCCACTACAGACTTTTGCCGTCGAGTGTTGAATGATTTTCGTTAGCATAATGATTCGTAAGACAATTTATTCGAGTACAAAACACTGTGTCGGTCGGCACGGTACAATTGTTAGCTGTTCAGGCAGCGACGACAATAGTGCGACTAGTTAGGCCAATTGGGGGTTAAGTAATTTTGATGACAACAACTCGACAACACAATGCCACTACATACATATATATCTAGTATATGGGAGGACTTATGCGACTCTATTCTACCAATAACGTGGCTGCTGTGCATTTTGCTTTTCTTAGGTACATTTTCGTATATAAAATTGGTGTACCAAATGCACCCAAGTTGATGCACAGTTACCAATTCTTAATTTGAAACCATAGATTTATATTATGTCTGCTACAGTCTACACCTAAGCTTAAACTATAAACTAAATGGGTACAATGCGACATGCACATCAGAGACATAGACTATGTCCCGCACTAAGAGGCATTCAACAAATCTTCCACAAATGCTTATTCGTTGGATCTAACTTAGATTAGAGCTATGGTTCGTTCGGGTGTTAGAGACTTGGAGTAAATTATGTTCTTACTGGATTAAAATACAAAACTAGAACTAGCCCAGAGATGAGATCAATATGTTTGGTTTCAAGTGGTTTACACTTAGGTGGGTTAGGCACTGCCTTATAACTCGTAGGACGACCAACAGTATTAAGCACAAAATAAATACGGAAAAATCAACTAAAATAAACTAGGGGAAAAAATATGTTTTTGTAAGAAAAAACAACTCGTTGTGCTTTTTTTTTGTACACTGGAGAGCAGGAAAAATTCTTCTTTGGGAACTTTTAGCTTTTCAGGGGGGACGGGGGCGAGGACAAAAATGCTATGAATACGGGAAAATAACTTTAAAATAATTTCAAACCAGACTACGGGATTTTGTTTGTGGGTGTGGGTCAGTGTGTGTGTGTGTGTGTGTTGAGTTTCGGAGTTGGAGATCATCTAGGAATAAATACTTAGAGCTCTAGCTATGACTAAATACATTGGATCAATTTGTTTGTTTTATTTTTGTGGATTTGTTCTCATTGAGATACGAGATACGAGTACTAGAAAGAACAGCAAATTCAAAATACATACAGTAAAAGTAAATCGTCTCAACAGACAGTACAAAAAAAAAGAATAAAACAGGGTACAAGGTACAAGTAAAAAAAAGGTACTGATAGACGGATAGAAGAATAAGTAGAACAACGGTACACGGTACATGTGGGAAAAACGTGCACTTACCTTGCCAGTACCAACTGCCAGGTGCGCCAATGAACAAACGCGAGCCATTCTAGAAGAGAGAAGAAAGGGGAAGAGGGAGAGGGAGAGAGAGAGAAGGGAAACCGAATAAAAAATAGTCAGATCGAATGCTGTGGATGCAATTGTGAATGCAAATGTTATGCCACGATCCCCAACGAGGTGCCAACTAAACGTGCCCACGCCAGAGACATGTCCATGCCGCGCTCTACAGTCCCCCGCCGTCGCCCCTCCCAAAGTGCGCGCCCCCCCTCTAGCCATTCCATGCATATAATAACTCAATGAACCCAAAAAATACAACAAAAGTGTGTTGCAGAAAGAGCTAAAGATTGGGTAGGGTCTCTTTTGGATACGAATTGGACTGGACATGGGCGAACTGGTAATGCTCTTCATTAATTCAATAATTAAGAAATTATTCTGATGGTAAAGTAAATATTGATTGTTTTTTTCAATATATCCCAACCTATTAATGAACAATAATTTGGATGCCTCCTGCTGGGAAACCTTTAAACAACTGAGAGCTTCACAGAACACCTTTAGGAAACTTTAAATTTTCCAATTATTTATCCGTGATACCACCACAACTAGGGATCGTGCTAACAGTTCACATAATATCGAACATTATATAATGCTAGACTCATAAGCAGATTAGGGTATATTATCCTAGTAATACTTACTTTGTTGACGGCTGCACTGAAGCCGGCCTGACACGAGCCCTGACGATGATAACCCCAGTTGTCTGCAAGTAGGAGAAAGAGAGATATCAAGTGAGTGAGTGAGTGAGTGAGTGAGCGGGAAGGCAGGAGTGACTGTCAGTCACAGTTGACCATTTAGGCATTGTGATTTCCTCATAAATGTTCGGCCACAGCTCAATGAGCGTACCCCGGGGCAGCACAAATGGTTCGAGAGGGACCAAGACAATCAGATAGAGAGAGAGAGCGAGAGAGCGAGAGCAGCTTCAAGAGGGATCGCATAAGTATGTGGGACAATAAATTGCAAATAATTACCGATGCAATGCAATAAATTGCGCTGCTATTTGTCAGTCCGGGAGAGTTGGAAGAGTTGGTCGCGTTGGACAGAGAGCAACATAAAAGGATTAGAGCGCGCCTTTGGGGTAAACTGCCAGACATCCGATGGACATTGAAATGAAAATACAACAATACTCCTCGTACGAACAGAAAACAGCCAAGGTAACAGCAGCAACAACAGCAACAGCAAAAACAGTGACAGCAGACAGCAACAGCAGAGCGGCAAACAAAAAGATCAAGACGAAGGTAAGGCTAAGGCCTAAAGTGGACAGCCACAGCCACAGCAACAGCAACAGCAACAGATCCACATATCCACACATCCTTTTGTTGGCTCCGCCTTTTGTTTGTTTCTGTGCCAGACTGTCCGGCAAAGTGTCTTGCGAATGTTGCTTTGCTACCAAATACAAAATCACGCAGCGGGAACAGCACAAAAGCAAGTCAGCAAACAGCCCCAGAGAGAATTTGGCTCCGACCAAATAATACCCAATAGTAGGCAAAAACCACACCACCAGAAGGAGCATGCAGTTGTAAAAAGTTTACAATTAAATTGTTTACTGATTTTCTCCGAGAATGGATGCCTTGTTGGCGCTTGATGTTAAACATTTCCTACTTTCACTTCATAACATCGATTATATTTGTGCCTGTTACAAAGATCAGCACGAATGCAGCATACCCTCGTACTCCACGAGTACCATTATGTCGCCTGCCTCCGCATGAGAGCAACGATAAAGCTGCAGACACCGAGAGAGAGACAGCGAGGAAGAGCGAGCAAAAACAAGAGAGAAATCAACAGGCAGATCGTGCGTTTGATCAAATTAAACGATAACAATTTGTCTCCGAAGTGTTTCAATTTGAGCGCACCGAGCCGAGCCGGTGCCGGTACCGGGGGGGCCCAGGCCTGGTGCCCGTGGACCGAAGGCAGGCAGCAACATGTCGCCGACGTCGCGGCAGCAGCAGCAATCGCATAAGTCAACTTTTTGTAAGGCACTCGCTCTTGCACACACGTGTATATGTATGTACCTATGCGTACCTGGACATACCCAAAGCATTGTCTGCCGCGGGTGTGTGTGTGTGTGTGTGTGCGTGCAGTTGTAGTAATTCCCATAATAAAATCGCCCCGTCTTGAATTACAATTAGTTTTTAGCAAGGGCACGAAGAGCGATTCCGACTCCACTCAGCTCCAGCACCAGCAACACAACTCGGACTTGGACAGTCCAACGGTTCGTTTGAGTGTGTGTGTTTGTGTGTCTTTGTAAATACCCTTTAAACGCGTATTCTAGTTTGGGCTAGCTTTTGATGCATAATCTGTGGACAGGGAAAGCTGTCTTGAGCCTCATCGATAATAAGCAACTGGAAAATGGATCATACCACTAATAAAGTAGACTACCAGAATTATGTTCAAAGTATTTTTAGCAGTTCTTTACGATCTTGATAGTCAGGGTATAGAAACTTCGGCACAACGATTTTGGCGTTCATGGGTTCATGATTTTATTCCGCTTTTGTTGTTTGATTTACCCTTTTCGTTGCTGTTGCTGTTGCTGTTGCTTTTTCTGTTGTTGTTTTTGTTCTCTCTTTTTTTGTGTTTCGTTTAACTATTTAGTTTGGCATTTTGTGCGTTAAGTTGGTATTTATTGCTTTCAGTGATGTCGGAATGTGCTGAGGCAACTGTCAAGATGGGTCGATGTTGCCGCGGCTGCTGCTAATCATTTCACAACTGCAACATCCAGCGGCAGCATTAATAACCCCACCACAGCAACATCGCATTGATGATGATGATGACGATGAACAAGACCAATGGGAATATGGTCACCGGCCGAGCCTGGCCCCAATGTGCTTAGAATCGTTAAATTGCCCTTGGACGGACCATATTGGACCTGCATGGATTGAGAAATCTCATCCGTTGGGTGGGGAGAGAAGGTGTATTCGACTGCCAGATCACTGGAGTGTGTTTTAGGCATTCAAACTTTATCATTAGCAAGCTAAAACATAACAAAACTCAAAACAAATCTGCCCCCATGATGAACTAGTTCCAGCAGGCCCACAAGCAACCCATTGACCATATGCCAGCTAGCTAAATAACAATACTCAAACTCGGATCCACATACATTTGTACATAAGTATCTACAGATGCTAACGCTCCATACACAGATTCTCCACATTATATTATGTATATACTTATGTGCATATGGCAGCATCTATGCTTTGCATCTGGTAAGCGATGCTAAAAATACTCACACCTAGGCAGAACTTTGCGAAGGAGGAGGAGGGGGAGGCGGCGGCTACAGCGGCAGCGAATGCCACATGTGTTCTATAGGTACATATTTGTAGGTATAGCTACATACATATATATCGTATATAGTCCGTATAATGCGATGACTAACCAAACAAATTTGGCAGGCTGTCCCAAAAACAAAAAGCAAAAAAAAACACAACAAAGTTGGGAGGGAAGAGAAAGCGTAAGAAAAACGACTTCCCTGTGGCTTGCATTCCCACCGATGAGGGGAGCAAACAACAACAGAAACTTTGAACATCAAACTAAATATTTTTAGATGCACAAACTACATCGAGACTCCTATGTTTTCAGTGTCTTCCCTTTGAAATGGGCAGTACCCGTGTACAACATATTTGTTGGCGGCTGTCGCGATCCATAAATCTATCATTGGATCTGTCCGAGATCGGAATCGTTGGTTGGGTGGGGTCATCAGGTGGGCGTAGCATTTTGAGTTGTGGAGGTTTATGGTTTCATTTGTTCTTGAAATGAACTAAATTAGTCAGCGAAGATGTGGGTTTTGTTTTGGAATGGTTGCTTCTATTATAAGACTGGGAAATATTTCTGTATGGATGGACTTTGCTTCACAGATTCTTTATGTTAACTTTATGCTAACTATTGAAGTGTTAGTTAAGCGTTAATAAACGCACGAAATGCTTTCAAAAATACAAAACTCAATCCTTAATGCTACAATTTCTTTTCACTTTCGCTGTACAGTGTACACACACACTCAGTTACCGTTATTCGATACTCTGGGATTACCAAAATAAAAAAAGAAGAGACGAAAATAATCCAAGGCAAGCAGAAGCACTGACAGTTTGCATTTCGCTCTTTAGGGGATTCCCCCTGCCCACTCAAATTACAGTCACACTCAGAGGCGGGAACAGGGAGAGTGTGCAGGAGGGCACTGCAGAAATCACACCGAAACGCAGGTTCAAATTATGTCTGGGTTAATCTGCACAGGGCACAGCTTTGTGCTACTCACTTGTCCGACAGGGGGATAGCTCGTGGAACTGCTCGAAGTTGTGGGAGGTGAAGCAGGTGCCCACTGGGTCATAGCGCATCGCCCTCGATGGCGTCATCGTGTGGAACACATATCGCGGTGCACAGGCCTGCAAAGACAGAGAGAAACATGTAAAGAGTGAGTGAGGGGGGAGATACGCTAAAAGAAAGAGACACATAATAGAGGCATTTTGGAGGCATGGAAATTATTTTGTGAAGATGTGAAACAATGGCACAGAACCGACTGCATGGAGCGGCCGGCCTTCCTAAAATGGCCAAAGCGAATTAACAGACCGATCCCCCACCCCCCTTTTCGGATCGCACATGCAGCACAGTGGGCCCAAGTTGTGTTTGAAAAAGTTCTTAAAAGAAAAAGCTGGATGGGCAGGTCTTAAGACATACAAATATGAGAGGGTTTATTCGAGTTGATTTTAGTGGACATGTTCTATGGTAAATAATAATAATAATAATAATAATAATATTAATAATAATAATAATAAATTATAGGCATACATTTATGTGGGTATTATTTATACCCGCATCCCCGTAGTTTATAAATTTGCTTCAAAGTTCCTCAATTCCATTTTTTCATGCACCTTTTGGACACTGTGCCCTGTGACAGGGGCTGGGGATGGGGACTGCGGACGGTGGACTGTGGACTGAGAGTAACATCATCGCATTGCATCGCTTCGCATCTCTGCAGTTCTGTGTGTTTATATAGTTTTATAATGTATAAATGGCTGGCAGTTGGACATAAAACACGCACGGGGATCTCGCTGCCGCTGCCTCCGCTCCAGCCTCAATTCGTACCAACTCGGGTCCCAGTACCCAGGCCAAATATGGTCTGCAGTTGGGAGTTTGGCATGAGGCAGTGGCAGAGGAAGAGGGAAATGCCTGACTGCCTGCCTGCCAGCCTGCCTGCAGAAGGCACCAGGCATCAGACATCAACATCAGCGTCAAGATCTTAGGCCAGGCCATTGTCTCCGCACTGCAATTACTTTTACAAATTTATACATATTGTGCCATTTATGGCAACCAGTGGCTCTCTGTCTCCATCTACCTCTCCCCCGACTCCCATTCCAAACTCCCATTCCGCAGCGACTCCATCTGACTCCCTCCGACTGCGACGGCGACAGCGACTGCGACTGCGACTCTGACATAAACTCAAAATGACGCGCTATCGCCAAAAATGAATGCTGATCGGATCGGTGGAAAGGCAGTGGACAGGCAGGGGGCGGGGTGCGGATGGCTCTGCTTTGGCCGATCCATTCAAATGCCCCCATTGAATCACAAATCTATGGGGCCCCGGCCCCATATTATGCAAGCACTCGCGGACAGAAGCGGACATAAACGGACAGCATAAACACAAAAAGAAAAGGAAAGAAAATCACAGTCCACCACAGTCCTGCCTCGCTGGCTCTCTGCCTATAAAAATGAAAAATAAAAATAATAAAAGCAGCAACAGAAAAATGCTTTAAACTGGACAAAAATCAGACAATCGACTTGCCGCTGGGCCCGGACGGACCCCTTTGCATATTTCTGGGGCTGGTTGAAAACATTGAACAATTCAATTGAAATCCTCAACAATTGCCCTCGAGGCAGGGCAGTCCACAGACCATTGTCCATGCCATGATCAATAAGTTAATAGCAATTTCCTATTAAAAACTTTATTATCAGTCGAGCAAAGAGTCAGCGGAGTGGTGGGGCTCCTGAGCTGGTCTGCCGCCAGTTCCACATAGTTGCAGTTTCAGTTCGAGTTCCCGGTAAAATAGTTAGATATGCAAATGAAGCACAGCAGAAGGAGGACCATGAACAGGTCCACTCGCAGTCAGAAGTGGTGCGGTTCTCTCTTCTTGGCTTGGCAATGAAATCAAAAATTATGCCACTGAGAATATGAGTTTCGATCGGGCAAAGGTTTCCATTTATATTTCTACATTTTTGGCGAATTTTATAGATCGGCAAAATGCAAATAGTTGCAGAGTTAAATGCCAAATATGTAGCATTCATTTCGCTGCGTTAAATCTGTTCCAAGATCAATCTTGAACCCATCTGAATGGGTGCAAAATAATGCTACTGAATATGGGTTTGGATCGCGAATGGGGCTTCCATTTATACTGGTAAATTTGCGCAATTATTGGCTGGTAATCTCCCAAAATGTAACATTAATTTACTTGCTACGAACTCTTCCCATATTTCCGACTTGAAAAAAAACTGTTCAAGATCAAATCTTTGCCCCCATTTGAATGGTTGACCTCTGGTGTTGGCGTGTTTCGCTGTCAACCGTTTGCATTCTTTATAACCAAATTGTTTTGTCGTGTTCTCTCTTCCCCTCGAAACATACATATTTTGAATGATTTCTTGTTGTTGTTTGGCTTTGGTTTTGGTTTGGTTTTGGCTTTCTTTTGGCAGCAGCTTTTAGTCGTAGTTTTGAGAGGTCTCCGGTCTCTGGTCTCCGGTCTCTGGTCTCCGGTCTCTGGTCTGTATTTGGGCTTTTGTTTGCTTTGTTTTTTTGCTTTTTTGTGGTTTATTGCCCATGTTTGGTGCAGAGTGCATACCAAAACGCCAACGATAAATTTTTGAGACATTAAACTGCACTTTTGCAGACGCCGTCGATTCGTTGTTGTGCGAGTAGCGGGGTGGGTGGAGGGGGTAGAGAGCCAGGGAGTCAGAGTCAAAAGTCAACACGTTTGACATGGTCGACATGCAGACGTTACCAATGCGAATGCCAAAAGAATATCGGGCCAGCCACCATGCCCCCCATGCCCGCACATCCCTCCGCGTGCCGGATGCCAGATGCAGATGCCTGCAGAACCCAGATGCTAGCTGCCCATATCCCCATGGCCACAGCTTTAGCTCCTGCTACTGCTCCTGCTCGATCGTTCGCTCTCCCTCTCTCTCTCTGTGGCCATATTTGAGTTCAATAGCGCTGGCAATTTCACAGATCGTGTCGATGATCATGTCGCAATCGCAACGGGCAGACCAAACAACAACAACAGCAGCAACAGCAGCAGAAAAGCATCCGAAAAGAAAATAAAAACGTTGCGAAACGAGACCGAGAGCGAGACCGAGAGCGAACCCGAGCGAACCAAGCCGACCGCACGACACACAAACGGCACAAGCCCCCGCCGGCGCAGACGCAAACGCAGACGCAGGCGCAGGCGAAGACGCAGAGAAGCAAAAGCAAAAGCAAACGCAAAAGCAGAGACCCCAGGCGCAGGCAGGCGGCAGCACTTTTCTGTGAGTTCAAAATGATGTCACCTTGGGTCTTGCGTTGATTGCCGATCATGGCCAAATTGTAGGCGGTCATCGGCAACGCCCACGCCGCACAGCCACAGGCACGGACACAACGATGCCACTGTTGATGCTGGTAATGCGAGGTACATAAGTCTCACATAACCGAACTCCTGGGTGATCTCATGCCATCTGATGAACGGCATTGGTGAGCCTTTGACTGCTGCAACTTGGCTGATAGCTAAATGAACGCAACAACAAAATTTGTTCCCAGATCATTTGAGCATTTACTTTCTGCCTGTCGTAATCCTGCCCTGAGTAAGTCCCAGCTGATGATGTAGTCCTGCTGTTGGAGCGGGGCGAGGGCGGGCGCTTCGCACTTGGCACTAAAACTAAATCAATCGATGACCTGCTCTGGGTTAATGGGCATTTGAAGGCCAGCGCGTGGGGCGGAAGTGACCTGGACATGGTCCAATAGTGGTTTCCCCACAACCCACAACCCACAGCCAACACACACACACGCTGGCCATCGCACTGGGCCATCAATGTTAACGGTTCTTGGTGCGCCAGGGCCAAAATCAAATGGGCCAAATCAAAGTTAATTGAGAACTAAAGTGAAAATCAAATGTTTATGGGGTTCTACCTTCCACTCTCTCCATCTACCTTGCCCTCAGGTGGGTGGGCAGACAACAAAGAGAACGCCAACGCCGACGCCAACGCAATTAACAAAAGTTGCGAGACTTGGCGCACCTTAAAGAGCCACCAAAAGTCTCCCTGGGAGAGCCACAGGCACCCCACTACTGCGAGTATCTGTCTATTGGTATCTATCCGTGTATGTAGCTCTGCCAGTGGCTTGGTTTACTTGACGCAATCCAGGTGGGAACCACAGAAACCGACATCGAAACGCATTGAGAAAGAACGAACGAACGAGAACCCAAAGGCGACACCCACTGAAATGCATAATAGCATCCCGAACGTCTAACAAAAATCCCCCAATAAAAAGGGTAATTTTATTCTTTGATTTTCCCAGTCAACGGTTGAGGTGTCCGTGTCGGTGTCGGTGTCGGTGTCGATGTCGATGTCTGTTACCACCGATGAGGTGGGCGCTCGGTTGCACTTTCGATGCGATTTGACATTTTAACGAGGTTCTGTCAGCGGTGATGATGTTGATGATGCCATCATTCAATGCACATTAAAATCGGACAGCATTAGTAGCGGTATTGGGGGGTGGAGCGGTGGGGTGGGACAAGTCAGTTAGTAGGTCACTTGTGGTCGGTGGAAAATGAAAGTACAACGAGGTTTGGCACGGGCATTTGAGTGGCACATTAGGCGCTGACATTAGATGCATTTACTTCAACTTAAACTTTATCTTTTAACCTCTTTTAGCCTCAAACTATATCATTTTGAGTACCACAGAACGTAAATGAATCCTTGAGCAAAAGTAGACAGAAGGTTAGAACTTTTTACGCTTAAAAAATAATATAAAATATAATAACAAAGTGCGCATAAAATGCAGCCTAGTCCACATTAAAATCCTTTCATTTTATTGCTGTAGAAATTTATAGATTTAAAGACTTACCACAACCAAATCGTTGTCGCGTCCTGTGGCCACAGTGGCGCCCAGCCATTGGTAGGACTTCCTGTCTACGATTTCGCCCTCGGTATTCCGATTGTTACCTGTTTTCGTTTGAGAGAAGCACACACAAATTAATATCATTAACAGATCCCAATTGCTTTTGGCAGAAATCAAAAGTAGAAAGGGCAAAGCGCAGCAAAGAAAAGAAAGAACTTGAAACCTAAAAGAAATATTTGAAAACGAAAGACTGAGCAGAAATAAGAGTAAATCCGACAAATTGTGGACGGAAGTGGACAATTTACTGAAATTAATATGTATGCCCCAAGAGGGGAGGGGGTGCCTCTAAGCCGAATATACAAAAAAAAGCAAACTAATTAAGCTCCTGCTCTGTGGGAGAGACAGGCAGGCAGACAACACAGAGAGGGAACACTTGAGAATGCCGCTGATGGTCACTTCCTTTTGTCAGTGATTTATGACACAATTGCGGGTGGGGGAGTAAGGTGCGGTGCGGGTGGGAATACAAGTAGTTTTGGGTGTGCAGACTGTACATAGTTGAGGGCCTAATGAGGGATGGAATGGCGAATCCATCATCCTTTGAACGAATTCAAGGGTGAATCGCCCGCCGCCTCATTAAGGAGAATGATGAATGGTAGAGGGCATGGCATGCGGGACGTGGCTGATCGTGGCTGATCGATGAATCAAGTCAAAAATAATCACAAATGAATCACAGAACGTAAAACCGTGGCCGCCTCATAGATGCAAAAAAGATATTTGCTCACAGAAATGAGCAACAAACTGAAATGAAAGACTGAATGAGCTCATTCCGGAGCGACTTTTAACAATGAGACAATAATGCTGGAATATGAATATGAATGAATGAACATGAGTCAAAAAAGCAAATCAAATAAAATCAAATAAGAAACGGAAATAAATTTCCTTCCGTTTCTTGTGCCAAAAGTGCCAAATGAATCACAGCCACTTAAGTGCTAAAATGATTCAGAAGTGCAACACACACACACACATAGAGTTGTAGTTGTAGTGGTAGATGTAGAGGTTAAGGTGCCACACAGCAATGAATGAGACAACGAACCTGCTAGCTGGATGAAGCACCTGTTTACGCCTGGGGCCCAGCACATATATTCATTTTTGTTGTTGTTTTCGATTTGGTTTCAGAAGAGAAACACTTTCGTTTTAGCATAAGAAAAACATTTCAACAAAAGGGGAGAGTATTGGCCAGTAATTGATGTGCCCCAACCCAGACCCAAAATGCATTAGCCCCGATGGGGCACGTGTCAATAAATTGTCAGAGGTGTTTGCCCCTCTCTCTCTCTCTCGCTCTCTTGCAACATCAAATTGCAATATTTATGGCCAAGCGGCGACACCCAGGAACTGGGGAACTTCATGGTAAAAATATGCAAAAAATATGCGAATGCCACGAGGAAGTTTCTGCGTGTTTACCATTTCCGTTTTATGCTGAGGAGAGGATGTGCTGCTGCTGTTGCTTTAGCTCTGGCAATTGTCTAAAAATATATACTCGAGTATTATTTTAATTTTTGCATTCTTCGCATTTTGCATACTAAAAAGTTGCGGCGGTAGAAGGAGGGGGGCCATAAATAAACTAATTGCACTCTGGGCAACCCCTTAGCCGCCACCTCACCTCACCTCACACACTATCTGGCGCCAATTTTGATGGAGCTTCAATAAGCAGCCATGGGCATGGGGCCTGGCGCCAATGGTCTCTGATGGAGCACAATTCTCTTTGCCAAAGTACCCAGATTTATGCACATTTCCCCCCACTTTGATTTGCCATTCGCTTTTGTCGCTGTGAAATTACCTTTGGAATCGAAGGGCACCAACTTGCAGTCATCATCCTTCATGCTGCATTTGAAGACGCCGCCGGCCTCCACAACGCCGGGCTGGAATCGGGACGTATCATATTTGGGTGCACCCACAATCAAGCTGACACTGCAAAGGGGAACAAGAGGGTGGGGATTAGATTATTAATAATAATAATAATATACAATTCTAGCTACGCTTTATGCTAATGCTTTGATATTAAGACTCATTTTTGGTGGAATTCCGCACAAAATTCCATAAAGATTCACTTCAAATCTGTATCTTTTTGCATCTTTATCCAACTCCAAAATGAGTTTTAAATGCGATTTCTGCACAGACTTAAATGACCAAAATTTGTTGGCACATTTTCCGAATGGGATTCATTAAGTTGTTGCCTGGCAAAACCCATAGAAGGCGCATATGGCGATCGATGATTGGGATTTTGGTTGCTGCATTTATTTATGGTTTTCGCCAACCCTCCTCCGCACAGGGGCTTGAGCGCCCTCCAATTCGCTTCCCTGGCTACCGCATCGGGCGGGCAGGGGACAGGCAGGCAGGGCACAGAGCTCGCAGTAGTTCATCATGGCACGCACATTGACAGCTGTCATTAGCATTCATTGAATGCGGAAGTGCGGCGCGAACAAAAAGGGTGCCCCCGGCCTGGGCCTGGGCCTGGGTCTGGGCCTGGGTCTTTGAGGGGTGCATTAAATGGGCCTTCATTAAAATTGAAAATAATAAAAACGGAAAGTAAAATGTGTATGGAGATGCAATGTAAAAGGCGGGCCGCCGCAAATGCTGCAAATCAAACACTTGAGAGTTGATTAAAAACGGGGCCACTGTCCCGTGCCCCGTGCCCCGTGCCCCGTGCCAGCACAGCCCACATGCAACAATTTGACGCTTGACTAAAGCAAAAATTGCACAGATGCGTGGCAACAAACAGACAAACAGACAGACAGACAGGAGATCGGCAGAAGGCAAAGGCAGAAGCATGAAGAAACTATAAAGGAGATCTCGTCGGTGGCAGAGTTGCTCGCTACTCTCCCCAGTTTTCAGTGCTCGTTTGCTTGTCGACAAAATGTTGCCCTTAAACACTCGCACTTTTCACTCGCAGGTTTTCCCTAGTTTTTGCCGACGAGACCTCCTTTATAGCTGCTTCATGGGCAGAAGGAAGTTCCTCTAAATGGGGAACTCGCCCATGAGCGAGTAAGTGAAACCATGAAGCGGGCCCGCCCTTGCATCCTGACTCTCTGTGCTGGCATTTGGCATTTATTGCAAATGCAATTTGAAGAACCCAAAAAGAGGCCGCTCAAACATACATTAAGGCTTGAGCTTGAGAGAACAAATTAGTGCCTAAAACAAGAGCTTTGCTTTTTACTCTCTCAAAACTGTATCTCTGTGGGTCTGTGGGTGTGCCTGTGTGTGTGTGTGTGTGTATCTAGTATCTGTTTGCTGGCCGCTGACATCATTGGCATTCATCGAAGCGCTTTGATTCGATCATACTCTCTCGTTGAATATAATTAATATTAATTTACGAACACATACACTCAATGCCGACTCTGACATCAAGCTTAAACAGGTTCCGCCTCCGCCTCCGCCTCCGCCTACTCCGCCTCTGGCGCTCCACCAAATTGTAGCCCAGAACGCATTTGCATTTCGTTGAATGAATGAATAACCAAAATAACCAAACAATCAAAAGAAATTACTCTCAACAGCGGATGAATAATCCAAATTGATTTGACTCATGGCGCTACAAAATATCGCCACAAATATCTCTTCAACAATTCTCAGTACTGGGGGAGGCGAAAGAAGAAATATAAAGAAATTGATAAACAATGACTGACGTATGTATAAATATATTTTAAAAACCATGCAGAGATAGTTGTGCATATTTGGTAAGCGTTTTCCTCAACGAAACTCGCAGATTTGTGACCAGAAATGTGGAGAAAAAAATTGAATTCACATTTAAAAATGTTTTTGGAAAATAAAAATACGTTAATTAAATGTGAACTTAAATAAATGAAACATCAAAGTAAGAACTTCTTCATTGCCTTACATTTTTGTATGCATTTCTCAGCATAATTATCATAATTTTATGGAATTTTATGGAACTTTTCTCTGATTGTACACTGAAAACTGCGTTAAGTGGAAGTGCACAATTATGCACATATCTGGTGAGTTTATTTATAGCAATTCCAAGTACAAAGTTGCGTTAAATGTTAACTGTAAACTCCTCAGGGTATCAATCTACTTTTTATCAATCTTTGAGCCCAGCATTCCGTTTATAATTGATCAACAGCCCGCCCCAAGCTGATCGGATTTGCTCACAGCTCCAACGAATTTTGATTATTGCGGCATGGGCAGGGGCTGGCTCTTCCCCCAGCGAATTTAGATCACATTGAATGCCGTTTGGCTTGCGTAATTTTTCTTTTTAAATTAAAGAGCACGCGTCAGCAGCCTCCCTGCGAATGTGTTCATTTGTTTGTTGTTCTGTCATCATTCAATCGTTTATTGTTGCCTGTGCAGTGAACCAAAGCGAGAGAGAGAGAGAGAGAGAGAGAGAGAGACAACGACCAGCCACACACAATGCACGCTCTAAAATAATCAAAATCAATGCAATTCAATTGAAAGTGGATTGAATGGACTGGAAGCGTGAATACACAAATAGAACAACATCAAAGCAGGCGCCTGGCCAAACAAATAATTTCTCAATTGCTAAACATTTTTGCGCTGCATTTCAGCCACAAAAAATGTCTCAATTAGGAGCGGGAGAGAGAGCGAGCGAATGGTAAACCAATTTTCCGCCACACATGTCTCAAGCAATCGAATGGAATGCCTGGAAAGGAGAACCAAATTAAGTGGAAAAGGAGCGGCGGCGAGACAGCGAAAGAGAAGAGGAACAGAAAGAGAAGAGCCGAACCTTTTGTTAGATCGCGCCTTGAATGCTAAATGGGAACGAACGAGCGTTCCTCCCGTCATTGGGTCTTCCAGTTCGTTGTCCGTGGTCTGGTCTGGTCTCTGGTCTGTCGTCTTGGGTTACTTCTGCGATTGTCGTCGCGTGCAGCAGCCGCAATAAAAATAATGTTTTAAAAATAAATTTCGAAAATTGCTCTGTGCACCTCTCAGTCAACCCTCCCTCAGCCAATGCCTAGCCCCCCGACTTCCGACTTTTTCTCAATGACAACACATGCCCGACATTCGTTTCGCTGCTCACAGGATACGCTGGCTGGGCAGGCACGAGTGGGACAGCAACAGCTGAACAGACAGACAGACAGACAGACAGACATCGAAGCTAGTCCCAGTGCCAGTGCCAGTTCCAGTCCCGACATCGTGATGTGGGTGCCTCTCGCTGCTCTCGTGTGAAGCTGCGCATGCTTCCTGCCTTCCTGCCTTCCGTCCGTCCTCCCTCTTCAATGAAATGACACGAGCATAGTACAGTGAGCGCGGAATCTATGCGCACCACAGACAGCTGGTCGGCCACCACCACTCCTGGGACACTCAATTTGTTGTTCGCTTTCCGGCTTCGGGCCTTGTGACCTTGTGTTGCCAGCGATCCATCAAACGGGCTACAACGAGCTCTAATTTCAATTTGATTCAGCACAAAAAAACACTCAAAATAATTGCTTGAAAATGTTTTAAAAATTAATTGAAAGAAAATTTCATGAAAATAAATACAAATAAATTTAAAAAAAGAGTTTAAATTGTAAAAAAACTCAATTTAAATATAAAAAATATTGAAATAAATGGGAAATACTTTTACGCCTTTTTCAGAGCTATTTTTTGTCTAAATTTCCTCTTTGGATATCAATGTCTGAAGAGAGTTTCGATGTATTCAGAATCAGTTAAGCTTAAAGCTGGACTGTAAACGATGCAGCCGGCTGCACGTGGAGCTTTAACGCATTTTGCAAGCTTGCAAGCATTGAGCAGAAAGAAAGAGATGGAGAGAGAGAGACACAGTTGAAAAGCTCAACGCAGAAATGAGAGCAGCTACAAATTGCGATCATCTGCTCATTCTTTAGGCATTTTCTTTTCAACTTTCAAAGTGATTTCTGGTCAATCCTAATTTGCATTTGACAGTTTCAAGCTGGTTCAGTAATCCTATACCTCATCCCCCTCCCTCGCGCCTTAAATCCAATAGCAAACATGAACTATGAACTCAACATCCTGCTGCCTGTCTGGTAGATCTTTCCACCCCGAACAATTGTGCGACAGACTTTTAGTCAGCACTGTCGCGTCGACGCTCAGTGTCTTCTGTGTCTCTCTTTCTCTTTCTCTCTTTCTGTTTGTGTCATTCTCATACTCATTCTGGGTAACCTTTTAAGTAATGCACAACGTAAATATAAAGGGGGTACATTTCATACCGTAAATCGTCAAGTCACTTTCAGAGTCAGTCCGCGTTAAAGTAACCGAAAAACCATGCGCCGCGACGAGACGAGACGAGACGCGACTCGACTCAGGGTGCGGGGTGAGTGAGGACTAGGGCCGAGTGCTAGAAGAGCGAGGGCGTGTCGGCGCTAAACATGTGTGCGCCTCATTTCGTTTTTCCTGGAGGTCTCCCTCTCTCTCTCTCCGTCTCTGGGAAAAACTAGCCGTTCACACACGTGACAGCGTCGGGGACATACCCTCCTGGGTTCCCGGTGCTCATTCTCGATCGTTTCCTCCTACATTTGTTTGTTCATTGAGCCATTTGCCCAAATGTTGTGCCCCCGAAGGCCAGCCCTGACTCTGAGCCAGAGCCAGAGCCAGAGACTGCGCCTGCGCGACTCTCTCATTGTATTTTCGTTGCCTGTGTTTGTGTGTGGTTTTCCAACACCTTTTTTACACATTTGACACTTCCGTTTTTCGAGGAGAAGGCCTTCATGTTATCTCCACAACTGATCTGCGATCAGCGCTGATGTCTATCCGAGAGAGTCTGCAATCAAGCGGCAATTAAGGCGGCTGGCAGGCAACCCAAAATGCCAGAGTGTACTCGCAGATAAGTACTCGTACCATTGGCAAAAAGGAGGAACATAAATATTTGAAATCAATTACATTTCTCATTGTCTGCCTGCTGCCGTTTTGCCATTTCATAACCACAACAAACGCAAGCGCGCCGACAGACAGACACAGGCAATCCAGCAGCGATCGACACGATCATTTTCATGGCAGCTGCAGCTGACAGTAGTTTATGCAATAGATAGATTACCCCAGACCCCAGACCCATGCCCAGGCACTGTAACCCACTTAATGGAGAACAGAAGGAGCGACGTAAAACCTAAATGAACTTCTCAAGTGATCGTCGGCCGGCAGCCACTGTCAAAGCCGGTGGTCTAGCTAAAATTAGCTGAAAGAAACATTTTAGAAATGTAAAAACCATGGAGCACTGGAACAGTTTTATAAACAATTGTTGATGTAATTTCAATAATTTCTCTAGAAGGTTTTGCTAGAAATAAACTGTAACTGAAGATCACTTTATTGATCCCTTCTTTGTTCTCTTTTTTGATGCAACAAAAACCCAAGAAAGATTTATTTACACCCACTTGCACTTTCTACTACAAAGTAGCTTTAGCTTCAGTCTGAAGTCTAGACTCTCGAGTGTAGATCCATCAATGTTTAAGGATCTGATCGGATTTGATCTGCCTAAGCTTTGAGAGTAGATCGGCGGCAAGCAGCTGCCAAGAGGCCTACGAAAAGGAACGAGGTCAGGCTAATGAGGCACAGCATAACCATGGACAGACAGACAGACAGACACCCAATGCAATTTTTGTCGCATCTATAAGGAAACCTGCGCCTGCCTGCCTGCCCACAACTGGACTGCGAGGCAACTCTCTCGTTCTGGATGGATGCTCTTTCGAGGCTAACGGACAAACGACTCTATTTGGCCAATTGGGTGAAGCTGCGTTAGTAGCTGGCTGGCTGGCTGGCTGGCAACCTTGTGCGCCGACGCAACACTTGACCGTAAATAGCACACACAAACACACACAGATTGTTGTAAACTATGTCAAGCAGAGATACAGATACAGATACAGAGATACTCGCACAGCACAGCATTTGTCTGCAAGAGACGGATACATTTTATGTGCTGCATTAATTGTGGCTGCCTGGCTGCGGCCACTGCTTCAGGGCAAACCACATATTGGCCAACGTCTTTGGTCTTTTTTGCCTTATAAACAATAACCACAACTAGTTACACTTAGCGCTCAGCCCCCGCCACCCGCCTGTTGCCGCTTTCCTCAATCCGTTGTCTCGTCTCGCCTCGCCTTTTGTCTTGTGGCCATTTAACACACGCAACAATTATCTCATGAAGCTACAGAATGGAGTCAGGTAATTTGTAAGCTTTTAAGCACACAATTGTCTGTATGTAGAGTGCAGATGCTGGGGAGTGAGTGAGAGAGAGAGAGAGGGGTAAGTGCTCGCTCGCTCGTGTATTGCCCTGCGACAGTGGGCGACAGTCAACGAAACCAAAAGCATTCGACAAGTGACAGATGCAACTATGCATGGCTTGTTTCTAATACATAGAACACTTTTTATGGCCTAAATTAAATATTAATTAAATAATTAAATAAATGTGCATATAAGAACACTTTAAGATGAATAAAACTTTGTCTTTCAATGGAGTTTTTGGCGCTGAAACTTGCTCAAACTGCAAGAAGAAACCCTTTGAAATATGATGGAATATTTGTTGCATATTCATAAATAAATAAATAAAATATCTGTAGCGCTCTAAATAATTTATTAAACTTATAAGCAAAGATGCAACAAATTTCTTTGCTTAGCTAAGAACATTCCCAAGGGCACAACTTTACTTTCCAAACCGAAAAAAGAGCATCCAAAGTTCAGCCAACTTGGAGGTGTCTAATACTCGAACTCTTTTTAGCGCTTTAAACTCTGTAGCTCTGTTGGGAGTGCAGAGAGCCAAGCCAGCCAAAGGTCTAACCAAAATGATCTGCGATCTTCTTTTGTGTCTCTCCGTGTGTCTGTCCGGCAGTCTGTGCCAGTTTGTGGCCATGTTTGCGTCTGTTTATTGAATTGTAAACATTTTTAACGCTGCATTTAAATAATTTTCGTTTCGTTTTTAAGTGCACTTTGAGTGCAGCAGCAGCAGCAGCAGCAGCCGACTAGCAGCCAGTATCTTTCTGTGTGTGTGTATGGATTATAGAGAATAACGAATAAAGAAGTGCAAATGGCCCAAAGGCCATTCACACACGTAGCCACCAGAGAGAGAGAGTGGGAGAGAGAGAGATGCTGTTGCTTTGATAGCCCCAGCCCCAGCCTCAGCACTCTATCGATGGTACGTATCTTCCAGGCGCGCTTCTTCCGCCTCCATGAACGTGCGAAAAAGTCTGAGAAGACTATGACTATGCGACTGGAACACTGAAAGACTGAGGGAGACTGAGAGACTGAGAGACAGCGACTGCGACTGCGACTAGGCGGCACACACTGATTAACACGCTCCATCAAGCTGAACTTTGTGGGGTTCAGCAAAGGCTATCGATTCATGCGCCAGCTCTTGCCGACAATATTGAACGCCTCACGGACATAAATAACTAAAACTCAAACCGAAAGAGTCCAGAAAGCGCTCAACTTCGTTTCGATATTTAGCCATTTGTCATGGGGTCAAGCACTCGCGATTGACCAATCAACTTTAAGGTTCAACGCCAAAGTGTCCCATTTATTCCAATCATTCAAGAGAGTTTCTGCTCTGAGATAGAAAGTGCCATAGGACACTCGTAAATTTGTCAACCTCTGCTGCAACAACTTCATCTTCCAGATTGAAATTAATGAGCATTCAGAGAGCAGAGGGGATGCTGTAGATAATAGCAAGCCCGAGAGCGAGCATAGATAGAGCGGGAGTACTGGGCACTGGGAGATTAACATGTCGCGGTATTATCTCTTTTGGAATGGGAATGGGAATGGAAAGGGAAGGGGAAATGGGAAGAAGAGCCAAAGGACAGTTCTAGCTGTTCGTCGCACCTCGAATACCCTTTAATTTGTGTTGGAATTCAAACGAATTTAAACACTGAAATTTGCTGTAGCTTATTACCAACTAAAAATGTTTCAATTGAAATTTCAAGAGCCCCCCAAAAGAAGGTTCCGCAAGTGCTACAAAATATTATTATATCTGGAGAAATGTTGCTATCGGTTGGCTTTGCCTCCTCTCTCAGTTTTCGTTGAGTGGCAAGTTTGATGAACTGACTTTTGGGTGGCTGTGACTCTGTCCACAGTCTCCAGAGACTTTTGATAAAAACCAAATTCTTATTCTTTTTGTGTTTTCCTTTCTTTTGGGCGCTTATCTGCCTCGCGCTGGTACTGGAGAACAGCCCCCAAGAGCCCCGACGATAAGCTGAATGTCCAAAAAAAAAAGAGAGAGATGATGAAAACCCAAGAGCCAAGAAGTGACACACACAAGTGGGAAACGCACAAATGCCTCACACATGCAGCTGGATAACAAAGATACAACAGTTCCCAATCTTTAGTGAAGAATTTTGCAATCTTTGGGGGAAGTAAATGTTGAACTAAGATAAGTCTGTTCTTGAATTCCATTATGGTGATGGGTAACACCATCGTATCTTAATGAAGCTGCTAACTAATCATCTTCAATGGGTTCAGCTTAAATATATATTTTCGTAGCTTGTATTTTGGTTTAACAATTTGTGGAGTTTTCAGTTAAGGCTTCAAATATTTCTGTATATCCTCATCGAGTGCAAACATTCATCTTTTCTCCAGCCATTTTTATTTCAAGATCTCAAAAGTGTTTCCTGATTTAATTGGTTTTTTTCTTACAGCTTATGGCTTGGCATAAATGGGTTTACGCTTCATTGTCTACGGTTATGTGGGTTATGACAGAAGGTCAAACATTAGCACACCCCCACACCCACACCCACACCCACACACACCCCTTCCCCCTTCTGGTACTTACTTGTTCTGGTTGGTGAAGTAATCGTTGCGTGCCTTGTGCAGGGCAATGCTGAAGCCGAACATGGAGTTGGTCGCCTGCTGGTAGCGCACGTAGCTCGGCAGATCGATGTTGTAGCCCAGCGAGTGGGGCGCTTCGTTTATGAGGAGCAACAGGAGCAGGGCCAGGGCCAGGGCCATGCCCGTCACTCGATGGCCGCCGCGGCCTGTCATTGCAGTTTCGATTGAACTTTCGCGCTTACGGGGCTGATTTCTTGCAACTTTATTTTGGGTTTTTGTTTTGTTTTTTGGTTCTAATTTCGTTTGTTTCGCTTTTGTGGGTTTGGCATTAAGATCTGCGGCTCCTTTGCGTTTGCATTTTCACAGCTGCTGTTGGGCCTGAAGATTTATTCAATTGGAGAATTGAGCATTGCAAAAATATCACATATGGTCAGAGGCACACACACAGCCACACACACACAGCCGCACACACACACACGACAAGCTTTATGGCATTTATTTTATACATAAACTCAACCTTGGCCGAAATGAGATTCCGAGATTCCGAAAAAAGCGACAAAATCCAAAATCAAAAACCAAAAAACAAAACAGCGTCGAAAATATTCTTCAACTCAGCAAAGAGAACAGAGAACAGAGCACAGAGTTCTGAGACATAACGCAGATCGCTCCGCTCTCTCTCTCTCTCTCTCTCTCTCTCTCTATATCTGCCGCTATTTCTGCTCTCCCTCTCTCTCTGTCTATCGTTGTGCTTGCCACTCTCTGCATCTCCTATCACTCTCTCTATCTCTATGTCTCGCGGCGACAACTTCGAAATCGAGATATTCTGGCCTTGAACGTACATAAGCCCCAGGGTGGCAAAAGGTATTTTCGACAGCTACTAAAAATCAACTAAAAAAAATATAAAAAAACCTTTTTTTTTGCAGCTAAAATTTGTGCACTAAATTACGAGTATTTGATGCTAAAAATGTTTTCTTTAATTTTTCTTTTATTTATAATATTTACTCGTTGAAGTTTCTATGTATTTTATTAATTAATGTCGAATGAATTCTTTTTGAGCAAATAATTGTTTATCATATTTTATTTTTAATATTTAATATTTTTTTTTTAAAAGTATTTTCACGGTTTTTTTATGCTCTATTTTTTTCATAGCACGAAATTTGTATTTTAATTCCATTTAAATAATAAGCAAAAATCACAGGGTATCAATAAGGTTGATTCTTCGCTGGCGCTACATTTCGAAATCTGATTTGTTTGTCTCTTAAACATTTTTGACTGGTTCTTGTTATTGTTCTTTTTGGCGTTTTGGCGCGTTCTCAGCATCTCTCTCTCTCTCGCTCTCCCTCTGTCTCACAGATGACGTAATGGACCGCGAAACAGGTTGCCCCCAAAAAATAAAAAATATTAAAACGGCTAAGCAGCGACAGCAAACGAGAGACCCCTGGGGCCCTTACGGCCAGGTTTTATCTTTCAACAAATTGCATTGACAATGCGAAATAATAAAACAGAGAAAATAAAGCCGTAGGCGGCGTTGGAGTTGCAGTTGGCGTTCGACCCGTTTGCATTCAACCTTAGTGCAGGTGACATTTGACACATATTCCACAGATACAGATACAGATACAGATACGCAAACACCAATGTGAATACAGACAAATATCTGTGTGTGGGCGCCACAACTCATTGATAGGCGGCTGCCATTCATGGACAACAACAAAAGAAAACCTTAAGCTATAATTGAAATTTGTGTGCTGTTGTAGAACAGATCGCCATATGGCGTGCAGCGAGTGAGCGTGAGCAGGCAGGCGGGCACTGATCATGTGAGCGGCATTCATAATAAATACGACCAATGAAAGCCGTTAAATTGCAGGCCCATCCAGCTCGCAACTTTGTGCGCAAAGTGTACCCAATACCCATATAAAATACATACTTTGAATGGCCCACAAACGGAGCAAACTTTACTCAAGAATTTCATTTGTTTATGTGTATTTTTTTCGGGCTATTTCAAATGAAACTCGTTGGGACTCTGAGACACGCGAAGACTTTCAAAAATGTTGCGAGTAGGTAGATCAGAAGAGGGTCTGTAAATTCATTTCCTGCAGAGTTTTTTGGATTTTTATTTTACTTTATTTCAAGTATATTTTTCTGTGACTTTCATTGATGAGCTAGCAGGGAAAACTGTCTTGAAATATTAAGCGTAGCTTTACTGAGGTCTGACTGCAGTCAAACACCTCGTTTCGAGTGATTTGTGGCCAATTTGTTAGGGTAACTTGATTTTGCAGCGCCTGGCAGTGCCGTGCATCCCGAAACGTTAACCATCTGGGCTACCGTTAAAATATCGGGGCAAAAAAACCAACAAATTAGAGGCAACAACAAAATAACACACACCAGATCATTTATCTAAAAATAAATTTGTTTCGTCGGAGTGCCCGCCGCTGCTGCTGCCGCTGCTGCTGCTGCGGCTGACTGTGTGCTACGCCCAGCCAGCCGAGTGTTTTGCCTATAGCTAGGTGTATATACAGTATGTGCACAGTATATATAGACATTGCATATACGAGGATATGTACAAAAATATGCTAGATCTGGCGCTGCTTTCTGTTACACTGTGCAGAAAAGTTGCCACGAAAAATGCTGAGCCAGCGCACTGGCATCACTTTTTATGGCATTTATCTATGAATGGCTGTGGGTGTGTGTGCCTCTGTGTGTGTGTGTGAAGGTTAAAGCTTTTTCCAAGTCCCATATGATCGATTTTAAAAATATATTTTCAACATTTCTCGGTAACAATTTCTGTTTTGCATTTTTCACTTTTTGTTGTTTGCACTTTAAAAAAATATTCCATGTTGATATATTATTATGGCCAACATTTTATGCACGTCGCGTGTTACAGTTTGTGTTTGTTTTTTTTTTTGCTTCTTTATTTATATTATTTTATTGCTTGTTGTAATTAATTTTACTCTTATTTTCTGCCGTTGCAATGCTCAGCACGCAGCCAAATTTGAACCAAGACTAGTAGGGCGAGAGAGCAAGTGGCGCAAAGTATCTATTAGATACATCTTAATGTAGATACAAAGATACATCTGTGTGTGCTCCACCAGCCAGTCGGCCAGCGCATAGGTGAACGCTCACGCGAGATCGCCTACTCTATGGGAGAGAGAGCCAAGCGCAGCGACAGAGCCAGAGGCAGGGGGAGACCCGAGGAGACACAATCTCAAAGCTCTCTAACAGCCAAAATGATAGCAAAGTTCGTTTTTTCATTAACTTAGGAGAGGGAGGTGGTGGTGGTGGTGCTGGAGGGGGGTTTAGCCTATAGAATACCGATATGTGTGGGCATCCTACACAGTTTGATTTTCGAGGTGAGTAGGCAGGCAGGCAGACAGACAAACGTCTTGAGCATCTAAGCATTTTTTGAATGTAATTTCCGTTGGCCAAATGTCTATGCGTCATATAAATTAAGCACGAAGACTAAGCAAATATCTAAATAAATAGATACAAATCACAAATAGATGAAAGGAAAGAGATCACATGGATGAATGGACATCCGCCACATGGTGAACAATATTTATGCTCAATCCAGTCACATTTCGGAACTTCTTTTGCCTTTAGCAAGTAAATAATTTTGAAATTTCTTAAATCAACAATTTGGCGGCAAACTGGAGTCAGCAGTTCATAAGAGCAGTTCATTAATTACAATTGAATGACATTAATTAAAACACAAGCAAACACAAAGACATTTGTTCGACTTTGAATAGTCAGTTTTAACATGGGAAACGCTCACAGCTCACAAATCATGAATATGAAATACGTGTGTTCAAATACCAGCAATTAAATTTGCATATTTGCAAATGAACTTTCAAACAAAATTTGATTCCAGCGCGCACTGCTTTCATGTACCGTTACGGATTTGGATCGCGCGCGCACAACCGAACGATTGGTCGTGAAAGGTAGATTTATTCGTAGGGGTAACGGTGTGCGGACAGTGTGACCGCAGACTGGTCGACAAAACATACCCGTTGCACCCTCACAAATATACCTGCACATGTTCAAAAATACCGTAAATATACCGAAGAAAATGTACTCAATCGTATTCCTCGTTTTTGCTATTCGGCTTAATATTACCAGCTGTTTAGCAGTCTCAGCTCTAAATATATTATTTTATCCAATTGATAAATTAATTTTCTGCAAGATTAGCGTATTTTAGGGATTCCTTTTCAATGTCTTGTGTATAAGCTAGGTTTCAACAAAAAAGATAACAAAATGTATTCATATTTAACATGATAACTACACCGAAACTACACCGTTTCTACATAACAATTACATTACGAATTCGCGCGTTGGAATAATTCAAATCGGATTTGCAGAAGAAGAAATAACTAAAGTAAATATTAAATAAATTACTTACACATTTCCTTATCGGAGAAAGATCTAATCAGACATAGATTAGTTGCACTTGAGCCATGGCTCCAGTTGTCCAGCAATGACCAGCTCGTAGAAGGTTATGCGACGCGCCTGGGCCACGGCCAGTGCATAGACTGCTCCGGGCGAACGCTGTAGCGGCAGTCGGAGCGCGAGCAGCTGCACCACCGGCGACTCCTCGCTGGCCCTGTGGGCGCGAAAGCGGGCAAATGGCACAAAGCCCTGGACACCGCGGTAGATGAAGACGCGTATCTGGCAGCAGCCCTCGACGAAGGCCAGCAACGTCTCGTCCCGCACACGCAGGGCGGTCAGCTGCCTGGCCTGACGATCCGCGGCCAGCGACTGGAACAGCGAGCCGTTGGCATGGTGCAGCTGGATGTGGGCGGGCGGCGCGCTCGATGGTGTGGTTGGTCGATCCCCCTCGTGTGGGTCCAAGCGGGTGAGGCGCGCGTAGAGCAGCCGCGAACGATTCTTGGGACCCACAAGGAGGCGCAGCGTCTGCACTGGTCGCCAGTGGAGCAGCGTCTGCTCGGACACACGACTGGAGGCAGAGGCCATCGGTTCGCCGTGCTGCTGCTGCAGCTGCAGCTGCTCCTGCAGTTGACGCAATCGGCCAATTACCGCATGCAGCTGCAGGGTCTGATCAGAGCTCCCATTGTTGGCCAGCTCAAGCACATCCAGCAGGGTCTCCTCCAGGGCCAGCTCCGAGCCATCGTCTGCCGCAAGCTCTCGCAACTCTTGCAGCACGGGCCAAATGAGCTGCGCACTGCGTGCGGCCAGCACACGGGCGGGACTGTCGGGCAGGGGCAGCGTGTCCGTGTGGAGGCGCGGCCGAAAGCCCCGCAGCTGCTGCATCAACTGCAGAAAGTCCTCGACCAGCTGCTCGTCGTACAGATCGCTCTCGGGAATGCTCAGCTGCGTGATATTCACCTCCGTTTGCAGCCGAAAGTTGAGCGTCTCCAGCAGGCGTCGCCGCAGCGCGTGCAGCTCCTCGGGGCCGATCTGCTGGCGACGTCCCCAGTGTGGTCCCAGCTCGGACTCAACGGGCGGGCGCTGCAAGTACTTGATGGCCGCCTGATAGCTGCCGGGCAACGGGCGCTTCTGGAGCTCCTTTTGCTGCTGCTTCAAGCCCTGAAGTGTCTCCACTGGTATCGCCAGCGGCTCCGTCTCCGCCTGCTCCTCGTCCGTGTGCCAACTCTGCAGCACGCTGGCGGCGGCTGCGGCGGCGGCGGCACCCGTGCAATTCCACGTGGACTCGTGCTCGCCCTCATCCATTTCGTGGCTGGTCATAAAAGCGAAATCCCGCCCGCTGTTGTTCCTCAACTGAAGGCCAATCACCTCGTCGACGGGTCCGCTGCGAAAGGCACCGGCATGGGCGAACCGTGTGCCATTCCAGCGATGAATGCGCGTCCAGCAGCCCCGCTCGTTCACCAGCAGATAAGTGGAAGGACCACCTGGCTGCAGGTCCGCCTCCAGGCCAAAGATGCGCCGCACATCCTCGCTGCCCTTGGGCTGCCGCAGCGTGAAGCTTCGCTTCAGCTTCTGCACCTGATAGGGCAGACGCAGGGAGCCAAACATCTTGGACAGCCGCTGGCACAGCTGCCTGTAGTGCTGCTCCATCTGCTCCATGGTCTGGCGGCGGTTTCTGGCGTCGCCCAGGGCCGCTTGCTTAACCCTCAGCTGCTTCACACGCCAGTTGCCGCTGATTGTCTGCTCCGGTCTGCCGCGTGCCCACAGGCTGCGCGCGTGCCAGTCCACGTAGTCGAAGGCATTCAGCCGCTGTCTGGCAGTCAGCGCGGGCGCATGCAGGCGGCTGAAGTAGAGCGGTGACTGGAGCCGCAGCTGCGGCTCCTCCAGGCTGGCCACATCGCTCAGATTGAGGCTGGCATCGCCATTGATTGGTGCCTTCACCTGCAGCGGGCCACGCACATGGATGCCCGGCAGCAGCAGCGGCGTCTCCACGGTCTGCGGCACGGGGGAATTCATCTGCAAGAGTGACACAAAAATGGAGTCAAATGCTGCTGCCAATTGGCTGGCTATTTACCATCAAAGTATTGGCATATTCCTGGCTGAGCTGGCGGCCGTTGACCAGCCCCTGCACCTCCATGACACCATCCAGCAGCAGCTCCTCGGCGACGAATGGAGCCAGCAGCTGCTGCTCCGTGTGCAGCGTAACCAAATGCGAAAGATTCAGATGATTCAGCTGCTCCAACGTGAGGGAGTTGTGGTCCAATGAGCCTGCGGCAAATGTGATGGGAGCTGCCAAGAGAAAGTCATGGGTTGAACGGCGTCACAGGAAGGTTCCTCCGCCACTCACCTTGAGCAGCACTGCCCTGCCAGTCACGATCCACGCGCACCGTGTCCAGCAGCCAGTCGCTGATGTTGCAGCCATTCAGTAGCTGCCCCGTCAGCAGGAGACGCTCCGCCAGCAGTTGCTCCATTCGAATGGGCGCAGCAAAGTGCACGGGTGTCTCCACCTCCTGCGGCTGCTCCTGCTGCTGCTCTCCATCGATGAAGATTAGCTGACTGAGCAGCTGCTCGAGGTCGAGTCCGTTTAGCTGCTGGATGTGCGCTCCCTCGGGCATGCTGACGCGTCCCGTAAACAACTTGTGGCCATCGATGCGGATGTGCGGCTGCTGCTTGAATATTAATTGCTCAAAGAGCTGCTGCAGCGGCTCCTCGTTGAGGGTTCCCAGATGCCCGAGCACTGTGAGATCTTCCAGCGGCCTGGAGGTACCGCCAGGCAGCAGCGCCACGCGGCCGCGCTGCACAAAGGCCTGCGATTGGGCGTCCCAGTGCAGCAGCTGCTCCAGCTGTGCCAGGGCCAGCGGATCGTTGTTCAACGCGCCGCGCAGCTGCACACTGGCCGCTTGGAGGCGGCCCTGCAGACGCACATTGCCTGCGAGATTGAGGGGCTGCCGCCTGTTGGCCAGCCGCTCGAAGGGCACACCGTTGAGCGCCTCCAAATGCAGTTCATCGGCGACGCGCAGCGGTGCAGTGAAGCTTTTAGTGCCCTCAATGATGACCTCCCCGGCGCTGTCGCTGGCGCTGTCGCTGTCGCTGTCCGAGCGGAAGACAATGTCAGCGAGCAGCTCGGGCAAGAGTCGCTCGTTGAAGCTGCCGAGGATGTGCAGATCGCTGGCGAACACCGGCGGCTGCTGCAGCTGCCAGCGCGTGCGCATCTCGTTGCTGCGATCCAGCCAGATGACCTCCCGCTGCAGCTGCTCCAGGTCTCGCCCGTTGAGCGCACCTTCGACCTGCACCGAGCCACTGACGGCAATCCGTTCCACCTGCAGCTGTCCCTGCAGTATCAGCAGCGGCAGCTCGTCCAGCTGCTGCAGAAAGTCGAGCAGCAGCTCCGCGCGTATGCCCTGCAGCTCCTGCGCCTGCACACCGTGCGGCAGTATCAATTCCTGTACGTGCACCTCGCCCGACCAGCTGTGCGGCTCCTCCTGCAGCAAGTCGCCGAGTCGCTGGCCATTGAGCAGCCCCAAGCCACGCACTGCACCGCCAACCTGCGCCTGTTCGGCCTCCAGTCGCTGGAATCCCGCACGCTGCAGGTGCAGCGGCTCGCGCAGCGTCTGATAGCCACTGGCCAGTGGCACCTGATTGAGGCTGTGCTCCAGCCGCAGGCCACCAGCCAAGACGGGCGCTGGACCCGCAAAG
This sequence comes from Drosophila subobscura, assembly GCF_008121235.1. NCBI lineage: Eukaryota > Metazoa > Arthropoda > Insecta > Diptera > Drosophilidae > Drosophila > Drosophila subobscura. The sequence goes on along the minus strand of NC_048530.1, from coordinate 14,047,044 downwards.
CGTAGACGCGTGCCGGGCGCACTGAGCGCAGCTCCATCCAGCCTCAGCGCCTCCCCCAGCAGCTGCTCCAGCTGCACGCCATCGTAGCTGGCGCCTGGTGGCAGCTGCAACCGATGGAAGTACACGTACGCCGGCAGCTGCGTCAGATTGCGGAGCATCTGCGCTGTGTGTTTCGTCACGAAGTGCTCCAAGGGTATGCCGCTCAGCTTGGAGTCCGCCACATGGGTGTCCACGGGCAGCTGCAGCTGTCCCACAATGCGCTTGGCACCCGCAACCAGCAGCTCCGCGCTGGGATCGGCTGAGCGCTGCAGCAGATCCCCCAGCAGCGCGTCGTAGCTGTCGTTGTCCAGTTGGCCACGCAAGTGGAGCGATCCGTGGACGTGCAGCTGCACGAAATGGCAGTCGGCGGTGCGGATGTGATGCGTCTCCAGCAGTGTGGGATTCAGGGGCGCCTCCTCGAACTGCCTGCCTTGGGCGCTGCCATTTAGCTCGAGTTCCTCGGACACCTCCAGCTGGGAGAAGGTCACCAGACCGGGCCAATCCTGTGCATCGCTGAGTGTGATGGCATCCTCCGGCCTCATCTCATTGATGGTTCCCGTCGTGTCCACAACATTGGCGGCTGCAAAAAGCAAATCGAATGAGCAGAGAGACGTCTGGGGCGGGGGGTTTCTATCTACCGAGGGTCTGGGTGAACTCCTTGGGCGCGTGGACAACGCTGGTGCCGTTGCCCTGCGACCACAGATAGTCCTCGGGGAAACGCAGCTCATTCAGCGAGCTCAGATGCAGCGCATCTTCGAATATGACAGCCTGGGGAGGGAAGGCAACATGAAGGTAAGAGAAGCAAAGAATGAGCTCTGAAAGTGCCGCCACTTACGCCCTGCACATGCAGCTGGGAGAGCTGCAGTGGCCGGTGACGCCACACCAGATCCTGCAGCAGTTGGCTCCAGGCCAAGCCATTGATTGTCTCGCACGCGAGGCTCCCCTCCAGCTGCAGGCGCTCATGGGACTCGGCGTGCAGCGGCTGCGCGGGCAGCTGCAGCAGCTCCAGGCGCTGCACATTGAGCGTGCCAGCGGGCAGCAGCAGCGACTTATTCTGCACGTAGAATGGCGCGTGGTTCAGCTGCTCCAGGAGGAGCACATCCGCCTCGCAGCTGTCCACCTCCAGGCGATCGTAGTGGAAGTTGTAGAGCGTCTCGGGCTGTCGCTTCGCTCGGTGCATGGTGGCTGCTGCTGCTGCTCCTCCGCCCTGCAGCTCCTGCTCGAGCTGGCGTATCTGCTGCAGCAGCTGGCGCAGATCGATGGCCGCATCCTCGGCCGTCCAGCGGGCTTCGTTGACAAACAATTCTTCAATCTCGCCAGCCTCGTTGATCAACTGCGGCGTGTGGATCTCCTCGAACTCCTCCTCCATGGGCAGAGGGGCCTGCAGCTGCGCTTCGACCAGCCGTATGATGGCGTCCTGCTCCTCTACCCACTGCCGCATGAACTCGTGTATCTCCTGCAGGTCCTTTGTCTCGGAGTTCCGTGGCAGCAGCTTCGTCTGCAGGCGAAAGAGCCCCGACGGCGCCTCCTGGCGGGGCACCAGCAGCAGCGGTGGCTGATCCTGCTGCCGGATCAGCGCTGCACCAATCAGGCCCGCCTCCCGCTCATGGTCGAGCATGCAGCCGGCGCCGTGTGTGATGTGATTCGGCTGACTGGCAATGCCGCAGGGCGGCGGCAATCCCGCCTCGAAGGCCTCCCCCGTCCAGATGAGCACCTCCAGCACGAGCAGCGTGTGCGTGTCGAAGGCGACGCGATGCTGCACGAGCAGCAGCAGATCATCCCGATAGCTGCGCACCGCCACGGGCAGAAAGAGCTCCACGAAGCCAAAGTTCTGGCCCAGAATCGTGCGCGGCACGAGCTGGCCCTGCACATGGGCCAGAATCTGTGGCCGCTGTCCGCCCAGCGCCAGGTAGCTGCGCCCACCCATTTGGAAGGCGGCAATGGCCGCCACCTGTGGCGCTGGCACTCGCTGGTGCAGCTGCAGCTGCAGTCCCGCCTCCCCAAGCGGACGCTCGCGCGGATTATAGGCATAGATGAGGGCGACGTCCGTCTGGCCGACGGCCAGCAGCAGCTCCCGGCCAGTGTCCAGCACGGCCATCGCTGTTATCGTCTCGGGCAGCTGCAGGCGCTGAGCGATCCAGAACTCCTCCGCCTCCAGGTCGTAGGAGTAGACGCTGAGCGTGCGATTGCCGGCGAGGACTACGAAGTCGCGTCCCTCCAGGCTGAAGGTCGCTAGCTTGGAGGCCTGGCTGCCCAGGGGCCAGTGCCAGAAGGGCACCAGGCCACGGCCCGGCTCCAGGCGGTGCCAGAGCAGCTGCTGCTGTGTGGCGACCACCAGGAGACCCTCCTGCAGCTGGGTGTGGCTGCTCCAGCGCTCGAGGCTGAGCATCGCGTCAATGGGGGCCAGCAGCGGCACCGTCTGCAGCGGCGAAAAGTCTCCATTGAGCACCAGCAGGTCCTTCGGCTGCAGGCCCACGAGGTAGGCGCTGCCATTGGCCTGCACGGACACCCATTGGTCCACATCCGAGCCGAGGGTGAACTGTGTGTCCTCCTCGATGCCGCTGAGCACTAGCAGGTCGCGGGTGCGACGCTTGGACAGCTCGAGGCGCTGCAGCTGCTCGAGGTCTATGCCGGGCGTGTTCACGCTCGATTCCACCACATTGGGCTGCCCGTCCACGGGCGCCTGGCTGGCGCCTAGCATCTCCTGGCGCGCATCACCCAAGGTGGAGCCCACCTGGGCATTGCCTGCCGCCTTGACAGCCGCATCTAGCTGCAGCACTTCTTTGGTATGGCCCTGCTGGGCCACAGCCTTCTGGATCTCGTCGCGAAGGGCTGCGGCGCTCCTCAGGGCCGCCTCATCCACAATCACTTTGCTGGCCGTGGCGGGGCCTTGTGCCTGCTTGGTCCACACTGGCTGTGTGATGACTCCTGGCTGTAGCAGGAACAGATCACAGATTAAGAGCATAATTAATGCCACGCCACGCCACGCCACTTACCGGTCCCGCATCGCTGGCCTCCAAGGCTTGGCTCAGCTCGCTGCGCAGTTTGGCAATTTCCGCCTTTTTATCCGCTGACTGGCACCATCCGATGTGAACGGGCCAGAGGCAGAGCAGCCCAAAGGCAATTAGTAATTTCATTCTTCAAAAATACACTGAATAATCGACAATTAACCAATAACAATTAACAAATGATACAAAAACGGCAAGTGGAAAACACGTGAGGAATTCTTTGAAATTTACCGTTTAGTGCGGGCTACCAGATCAGCTGCAGGCGGCCGAAGGGTTGCCAGATCACTTGCAATCGTTGCAATTTCCGCTGTATATTTACAAAATGAGAAAGTATATTTCGGTATATTTTGAGGGTAACATGGTATATTTTGTCGAAGAATCCACGGCCGCACTGGCAAAGAATGCCGAGTCATAATTAAAATAAAAAAGTGCATGTCAAAAACCGAACATTAAACGGTATACAAGCCATACAAGAAATTAGTGATAATCATACAACAAAGTAGCAGCAGCATTCAACATGACTGTGACCAACCGGGTAAGAATACTAAAGCCAAACATGTCGATTTATTGTGATTTATTGTCGACACAAATTTAGATGGAAATTGAGTCGGCCTACCAGAAAGGCGAAGGCTTCCGCTCGTATTATACACAAAAGATTGAGGAATTGCAGCTGGTTGTGGCCGAAAAGAGCCAGAATCTGCGCCGTTTGCAGGCCCAGCGCAACGAACTCAATGCCAAAGGTAAATGCAAAGCGAAACAAATGCAAAACGAAACTTCCCTTCAATTGATTTTCCGTTTTTTTTTGCAGTTCGCATGCTGCGCGAGGAGCTGCAGCTGCTGCAGGAGCAGGGCAGCTATGTGGGCGAGGTGGTGAAGCCCATGGACAAGAAGAAGGTGCTGGTTAAGGTGCATCCCGAGGGCAAGTTCGTTGTGGACCTGGACAAGAACATTGACATCAACGATGTGACGCCCAATTGCCGTGTGGCCCTGCGCAACGAGAGCTACACACTGCACAAGATTCTGCCCAACAAAGTGGACCCACTGGTCTCGCTGATGATGGTCGAGAAGGTGCCGGACTCCACCTACGAAATGGTCGGTGGCCTGGACAAGCAGATCAAGGAAATCAAAGAGGTCATCGAGCTGCCCGTCAAGCATCCCGAGCTATTCGATGCTCTGGGCATTGCCCAGCCCAAGGGTGTGCTCCTCTACGGCCCACCCGGTACTGGCAAGACCCTGCTGGCCCGTGCCGTGGCCCATCACACCGAGTGCACCTTCATTCGTGTCTCGGGCTCCGAGCTGGTGCAGAAGTTCATTGGCGAGGGATCGCGCATGGTGCGCGAGCTGTTCGTGATGGCCCGCGAGCACGCGCCATCGATCATCTTCATGGACGAAATCGACTCGATTGGCTCCTCGCGCATTGAGTCCGGCTCGGGCGGCGACTCCGAGGTGCAGCGCACCATGCTGGAGCTGCTCAACCAGCTGGACGGCTTCGAGGCCACCAAGAACATCAAAGTCATCATGGCCACCAATCGCATTGACATCCTCGACCCAGCCCTGCTGCGTCCCGGCCGCATTGATCGCAAGATTGAGTTCCCACCACCAAACGAGGAGGCGCGCTTGGACATTCTCAAGATTCACTCGCGCAAAATGAACCTAACGCGCGGCATCAACCTGCGCAAGATTGCCGAACTGATGCCGGGCGCCTCAGGGGCGGAGGTTAAGGGCGTGTGCACCGAGGCTGGCATGTACGCGCTGCGCGAGCGTCGCGTCCACGTCACCCAGGAGGACTTTGAGATGGCCGTGGCCAAGGTGATGCAAAAGGACTCCGAGAAGAACATGTCCATCAAGAAGCTGTGGAAGTAGTGCGTAAAATTAGTTTTCCCTCCCCTTTTTTTTCTTTTTTTTCCATTAAACACCAGCCCGTAGTTGGCGATTATTCTTCACATTTATTTATTGTATTTGTATTTCTGTTTATTGTTGAGTGGTGGATGCTGGAACTCAGTTGGCCGCCTGGCGTTGCTGCTCTTCGGCTTTGAGCATGTTGAAAATCTCCTTAGAGTCGGCCACATCGAAACAGGAATTGCCATCGGTGTCGTGTAGCTCCAGACTGGCCTTGAGCCTCAGTAGCGTGCGCACACCCTCGACGTGGCCACAGCTGGCGGCATAGTGCAGCGGTGTCTGCAGCTCCGAGTCCAGCTCGTTCACGCTGGCGCCCATCGACGACACCAGAAAGTCAATGATGTCCACGGCATTGCGATCGGTGGCCCAGTGAATGAGGGCCATGCCGTTGTCATCCTTGGCATTGGCATCGCTCGCCTTCATCTTGTGGCGCAGGGCGGACAGATTCTGCTCCTTGACTAGATCGAAGAGGGTCTTCTTGTGCTCGGGCATCAGCTCCTCCTCTGGCATCAGTTCGATGGAGTGAACGGCCCAGCTGTTGCCCTTCGACTTGCCGCACTCCTCCCTCCACTTGGGATTGATTGCCTGCAGCTTCTCGATGTACGCACTCTGGGCGTCGGCCCGGGACATGTCGCCCAGTGCCTTCCAGGCGTTCCACTTGCTGCGCGCCTGCATTTGGAGGATGGAGGGGCATGGCTGATTGCAGCGCCCCTCGGCGGCTTGTTTGTAGTACGCGTAGAAGTCCAGCAGATCGGATTTCTTCAGCTTATCCGCCTGCCCGCTCACATAGTTGGTGGCCAGCTCGAAGCTGCCCTGCTGCTGCTCCTCTTCGTCGAACAGATCCGAATCTAGATCCATGATGATTATTGAATTGATTTTGTGTTGCTTTTATCAGTTAGTTTAAGTTGCTTTAGTTGCTTATAGCTACTAGTTTGGTTTTGGGGCGAATGCGAATTGCGAATGGAAGTGGGAAAAAAAATGCTTTTGCGTCGCCGCCTTTTTGGTTGTCGCAGCCTGGCACTGTCTACGACTTTTGTATGTTGAGGTGGTGCCCCTCCAGTATGTGCTTTTGTTCGTGTTCGATTTTCTCTAGAGCTGTCAAGCTGTTGAAGCTGACAAAGCCGTAGCCTTTGGAGCAGCCCGTCTTCTTGTCGAAGATGACGTTTGCCGATAGGACACGTCCGAATTCCTTGAAATAGCCACGCAGCTCCTGATGGCCCACTGTCCAGGGTAAGTTGCCCACGAATATGCGGTGCACCGATTTTCCAACTTTTGCTACTGCGGTGGCCATGTGTGCGACTGCGAAAGCAACAATTTACAATTTTGATGTTTTAGTTGATGATCTTGGGGCCGCAGGGCCGCTCCTTACCAGCTGTGTTTTTCCCGTTGTTTCCGGTTGCGTAAATACTTGTTGTTGTTACCAGTGTGACCGCGGGTGTATCTGAGAGGTAAACCGCATTACCCTCACAAATAGACCTCTCATTGTCAAAATATACCGTAAATATACCATACATCTCAAATCATTTTCCCCGATTTTGATATTCTGATTCACATTACCAGGTAATTATGACTTTCAGCACAAAAACTATAATTTTTTTCGATTTATCAATCAATTATTCACAATATTGGCTAGTTTTCATGACATCTTTTTATTGGATTGTATGCGAAATATGGGTTAAAAGTAAATACAAATTAAATTTGCATAAAACGTCAGAATGTAACGTAAGGGTTACGTCATTTGACTACTTGTTGCGTGTCCACCGGCAGTATTTATTAATGTTAAAATTACGTTTTCCAAGCTCTTAAACATAAAACTGGCAGGAAGAGTTTCACACTTTGCGCCCCATGGCACATTTTATTGCCTAACAGCACTGTTGAAGTATGGATTCATGACGCTTTACAGCACAGAATTGTGTGCTGCCTGTTGCCAGTGGCCGCCAAATTTGAAGCAATGGCCCACCACTCTTGATGCTTTCCATGATGGATCCTGTAACTAACTGTACAACGATGTAGCCTCAGGTAGAAAAAACGCTAGGACATGTCAGTGTATTTTTAATGCTTAATAATTCCAAAAAGGGTTTTAATAAACTTTTCAATGACGCTTATACGTAAAAACTTGCATATATTTACATATATATAACCACACAAACATCATCATATCATTTTGGATCTTCATATATTTTCCCTATCCGTTGCAAGGATACAAAAAAAAAACAAAACATAATTTAATTAATGAAAAAATTCGTTAATGTGTCACAGCACCACCATTTTGTTGTTGTTGTTGTTGATGATAATTTCAGAAGATTTTCTCTCTTACGTTCTCTGATCCTCATAGACTACTACACACTAGGGCTAGGTCTAGGTCTAGGTCTAGGGCTAGTTCTAGGGCTAGTTCTAGGCTAGATCCCACCTGCTACCAAAGGCGATGCAGATGCAGATTACGCGACAGCACCGATCGCACATCGTTGGTAAAGCGCAGTGCGTCCAGCATGGGCAGCAGCGACAGCAGTGCCGTGTCCATGGGATCGGAGAACCAACTCTTGATGGGTATGGCATTATTGGGGAAGCAGCGGTACGCTCCCGGGGAATTGTCAATTATAAATATCTGCAAAATAACAAAAATGAAATCAGTAAATCTGTTGACCCAGAGAAGTATGTGGGATGCTGCTCCTTTTACCCTATTCAAGTCACTGCAAATGGCAGACAAGTCTTTGGTATACGATCCATAGTCGGGCGTACAGTGTTGTCTGTAGTAGCGCCTCCGCAATATGTTCCGACCATTGTCCAGCTTGTCCGCGACAGCAGCTCCATATATCTCCATGCTGGCGGTGAATACCACCAGATCATACCACTGTGAGACCTGCAAAATGGATGATAAACTGCATTAGCATTGGGAATGGAAATGGATGGGTCCACTTACCACATCCAAAAAGTAGTCCACGTGCGGCCTTTTGTGCACAAAGAAGCGCACTGGATTCCGATCGATGGTCACCTTGACGGTGAAGTCATGCGGTGTGCCCGGCTTCACTGTGTTCCTGGGCATCGCATTGTGATGTGAGTGTATCAGCGTTTCGTCCAGATCCAGGACCAGAGTTTTTCGCTGCACCAGACTGAGGCGATGCCGCGACACCGGTGACAGCGGGAAAAGTTCATATTTAACCGGTTGATACTGGATAAACTAAAGAAGTTAATCACAATCAACTCTGAATCGATAATTTTAAGTGTCGATATATACAGTACTAAGAGAGAGAGAGAGGGAGAGATGGGAGTGTGGGTGGGTGGGTGCAAGGGTGAGGCATGCCGAAGGTCAGTTCTTCTTGCAAAGTCATGATGAATCTGTTTTGGATTTGATAAGGCAAGCCTCGAGTGCAGTGCCCCACACAAAATATTGATAAAGGGTTGCGATTGGGAATTCGGGTTGTGGCTGGCATTTGGGGTTGCGGCGTATGGGTACGCCTTAGCGATCCTTCACTGTGCACGGGCCAGCTAGGTCTTATCAACTTCCAGTCGCATTTATTGTAGCTATTTCATGTGTGTGTGTGGATCGGGTTAGTGGGAATTGATTGGTGGAGCTGGGGGTGGGGGTTCTTTAAACTATTCGTTTTTGTTCTTGCTTTTTTGGGGTAATACTTACAGCTCGCACTTGGCGATTGAACATGAAACAAATGCATGTCCAGACTTTTGATAGCAGCAACAAAAGTGCATGGAATTTCATTTGCAGAAGGGAAATCATTTGGTAAGAAGGTTCCGTCCGGTATCGTCTTCTTACCAAATTTCTATGTCTACTAATTTTTCTGAGTAGAATCTTGAATGAATGGGTGAACTCGCTGCTGCAATCGACCGACAGCTCGACCCGACCGATGACCGATGTTGACGATGTTGGGGATGGAGTTACGCCGCTTCGGTCTTTTGCATTTGTGGGAAAGGGAGAGGGAGCGAGGAAGAGAGATCGCTTCGGTGTGTGCTGTTTCTTTTTTTCGGTTTTATGTGATGTTCTGCTACTGCTGCTGCTCCGCTCTCTCTTTCACTTCTGCCTTCTTTTGCCGGCTAATGATTTCTCGCGTTTCTTTAGCTTTTAGTACTTTTCTTTTTTGTTGCTTCTTTTGTGATAACACGCCGCTTTTGATTTTTGTTGTTATGCCGAACAAACACACACACACGCTCGCACACCCGCACACGGAACACACGCACGTATGCACACACGCGTGAAAAACACCGTAGTAGAAAATCGATAACAAGAGTGCCGCCGCCTGGTGTCGCGTTCCCCTCTCGCACTCAACCAACGGGTGGGGAGGCACGGAAATCGCTTTAACAGAATCCGAAACAGAGTTTCCTTATTTTAGCGCGCTTTTTGTCGCCTCTATTTGTTGCCTTGATCCGATAGGGCGCTGATCTGGCATAACTTTTTGGCTCTATTGTTGCTGTCTACTGGCTGGGACTGGGCAACATGCAGCAGGGCACAGCACAGTGTACAGAAATCGGGAATCGAGATCAAAAAAATGTATCTCGAGATTTTCTATTGAGCAACAATTTTGGAGGATTGCTTGCACATAATTATTGCACTTTGATTTGATTTATTTGAACCCTTGAGTGATGTGTTGTGTGCGGTTTTTCGGTTGGATAATCTCGCGGCTGCCGAGGGTTTCTCATAACTGTTTTGGGTTGCTCTTTAAATTATATAAATATAGTTTGTCAGCGGTTTTTTTAATTTATTTTTCAGCGTTTTTGTTTAATAAACTCTCACACTGATGTACACATGCAGACACGCGCGCACACACACACAGAGTTTGGCCAAAAGCCAGCCAACAAAATATAATTGTGAAAAAATAGTGTATGAGGAGGACCGTCCGTGGAGTGGAGGAGTGGAGTACTATGCTATCGATAGGCCCCGTTTGTGTGATTGCCGGCTGCAAAATTGGTTGTTATCGTTGTTTAGCGTTTTTGATATATTTATCACATAAAGTTGCTACAATTTACGAATATCCTCAATTAAAAACTACAATACTAGCATTATAGTTATTTATTAATAGTATGTAGTGTGGCCCTGAGCGAAGGCCTGCAAAATGATTTGTGCATCGTTGGCAGCACATGCGTACGAGAGCGCCATATTGATGGAGGCCATACACGAACAGATCCGACCGTCATGCACTGGCAAATAATAAAAAGCAATTTTTAACAACTCCGCGTTGTTTATGTGTCCATCAACATATACAGCCATTAATATTCGAATTTATGCTAGCCAAAAGTTAATCTTTTGCGATATTTCATATATTTTTAATGTAAATACATTATATGCCTTGATTCCGTCATGCAACACTGCGGCGCAGGGCATCAAGCGCCGTCTGCACGTGTACGATTGACGACCAACCGATTAATCGCTTCGAGCAGCCGCCTGGTGTAATCGTTTTAAGCGTCGTTCTGTGCAAATTGCAAAAAGTGTAAGAAAAAGAGAAAAATATGCAGACTTTGCGCAAAACCATTTGAATGCCAATTGTGCCAACGTTCAATATTCAGACGACAACCCAACGCCAAGGGGCAGGTGCAAAGTGCTCGAGGATTTAAACAAATTATTTTCCGTGTCTCCTGCGTGTGTGTGGGTGCGTGTGCGTGTGTTAATGTGTGTTGCGGCGCGTGGGTGAGTGTGTGTGAGCGAGCGTGCCAGTGTGCGTGTGTGTGAGTGTAAAAAAAGCCGCACACTGCAAAAAAAAGGAAAATTTTCCTTTTTGCCCTTTTCTCGCATTTGGCAACTGAATAACCGTCGAAAGGGGCGCCCCCCCACACCCGTGGCGAACCGACGAATCGGTTTTATATATTTTTTTGCCCCAACCGGTTTAGAATAACCGCTAAAATTGTGGAAAAACAGGAGAAAACTCCCAAGCGGAAGAAGAAGACTGCAGCCAGTAAAATGTCTGCAGTTTACTCGCCGCAGCCGCCGCAGCAGCAGCAGCAACAGCAGCCGCCTCCCCCACCACAGCAGCAGCAGCAGCAGCAACCGCCCCCCAATGCCATGTCCATGCAGCAGCAACAGCAGCAGCAACAACAACAGCAGCCACCCGGCGTCGGTGGTGGCGGCGGCGGTGGCAGCGTCCTCGGCTCCCAGGGCGGGCTGCTGCCCATGGGGATGCAGCAGCAGCAGCGTATCACCGGTGTGCCGCCAATGGGAGTGCCCGGCTCCCCCGGCAGCATCATCACCGGTGTGGGTGGTGGACCCGGCGGTGTCGGTGGCTGCGGCAACATGATGGGCGTCAACCCACCATCGACTCCGCGCGGCGGCGGCGGCGGTGGCGTCGGCGGTGGTCCGCCGCAGGTCAACTCAGCGCAGATCCAGAAGATGCTCGACGAGAACTGCGGCCTCATCCAGACGATCCAGGACTTCCAGAGCATGGGCAAGGCGCAGGAGTGCATGTCCTACCACGTGGCCCTGCACAGGAATCTGGTGTATCTGGCCCAGCTGGCGGATCCTGCAATGAATATCTCCCAGATATTGCCGGTGAGTGCTGACCCCAAAGGCAGGCGCCTCGGACTGTTCTAATCATTTAATGCTCTCTGCTACACATACACACACACACACACACACACACAGCCGCCACACATACTGCAGACACAGGCGATGCAGCAGGGCAACCAGCAGACTCCGGGTGTTCCCACCGGTCCTCACGGTATGCTGGGCGGCCTGCCACCACCCCAACAACAGCAGCAACAACAGCCACAGCAGCCCGGCGGTCCCGGCCAGGGCCAGCCCCAGCAGCCGGGCGGGCCACCGCAAATGGGTGGCATGCAGCAGCATGGCAGCGAGCCCGGCGTCCAGATGACACCCTATGGCGCCCAGCAGCAGCAGCAGCAGCCGCCCCATCCCGGCATGCCGCCCAATCCTCAGCAGCAATCTCAGCAACAGCAGCAGCAGCAGCAACAACAGCAGCAGGCAGCGGCCGCAGCGGCGGCGGCAGCAGCTGCAGCAGCGGCAGCCGCTGGCCAACAGGTGACGCAAGTGAGCCAAGCCGGCCCGCAGGTCCAGCAGCAGCAGCAGCAACAGCATCCATCGGCGATCTACCGCAACGCCCAGGGCGGGGGACAGCCGGGACAGGGACCGGCACAGCAATCGATTCTACCCAGTAAGTGTAAAGTATCCGCCGTGCCAGTGGAGACTCGAATAGCTTCAATTGCTTCAATCGCTGATCCTCGATATCTGCCTTCTCCTTCTTGCAGATCAACAGCAGCAGCAGCGGCCCAACAATGGCCCGCTGGCAGGACCCGGCCAGAACCAACAGCCGCCCCAGCAGCAGCAGCAACAGCAGCCACAGCAGGGCTCCCAGCAGCAGCAGCCGCCCAATCAGCAGCAGCAGCAGCCCCAACAACAGCAGGGACCGCAGCAGGGCGGACCGGGCGGTGTGCCGCCACCACAGACACCGTACCGCGTGAGCTACCAGCAGCAGCAGCAACAGCACGGACACTATCCCGGGTATCCGCCGCAAACGCAGCCGCAGTATCAGCCGCAGGGCGCCTATCCGTATGGTCCGCCGACGCAGGGCTATGGGCCACCGCCGCCGGGTCCACCGAATGCAGCGCAGGCTGGCTACCATCATGGCGGCGCTGGGGCAGGAGCCGGAGGACATGGCGGCTATCAGCCAAACACTGGCGGACCCGGACAGCAGGCACCGCCACCGGGCGTCTATGCACCACCGCCAGGCAGCCAGCAGGGCGTGCCGCCTGGGCAGCAGCCACCGCCGCCGCCAGGACAGATGTATGGACCGCCGCCAGGCACCGCTGGCGGGCAGCAGGTGGGTGCGCCGGGTGGACCGCCTGGACCACCGCAAAGCGTCAATCAGTATGGTCCGCCGCCGCCGCAGAACTCTACGGGTGGTCCGCCGCCCATGAGCTATGCCGGGTATCCCCCGAATCCCAATCAGTACGGGCAGGCAGGAGCAGGTGGAGCACCCCCAGGCGGTGGCTACGGGCCACCACCGCCGCCCAACAGCAGCGGACAGTCGCCGTATCAGGCCTACCAGCAGCAACAGCAACAACAGCAGCAGCAGCAGGCGGTGGGTGCTGGTGGCGCACCGCCGGGCAGCAGTTATCCGGGCGGACCGCCAACGAGTGTGGTGTCCGGTGGTCCGCCACCACCACCCGGTGGCTACAGCACAACGGCGCCCAGCCAAACGCCGCCGCCGCAGGGACCCCAGCAGCAGCAGCAACAACAGCCGGGCGGCGGCGGAGCGGGCTCCAATCCGAACGGGCCCAATGCCCAGCAGCAGTCGACGCCGCCGCCATCGGGAGGAGTGGGTGGCAATCCGCAGCAGCAGCAGCAGCAAGTGCCGGGCGGTGGGGCAGGAGGGGCGGGCTCTCAGCAGCAGCAGCAGCAGTACGCGCCTCCGCCGCCGCAACAGCAGCAGCAGCAGGGAGGGCCGGGTGGAGTGGTCGTCTCTGGTGTGGCACCGCTGCCCACACAGGTGCAACCCACATACTCGACGCCTGGCGGCGTTACAGGCTACGGGCCGCCGCAACCGCAGCAGCAGCAGCAAGGGCCAGGAGGACCTCCTACCTCCCAGCAGCAACAGCAGCAGCCACCACCGACCGGGGGTCCACCCAATCCCCAGGCCAGTGCCCAGCAACAGCAGCAACAACAGCAGCAACAGCAGCAGCAGCCGCCACCGAACGGTGCCACGCCGAATATGCCGCCGAATCAATATCAACCGGCTCCGGGTGCCCCACAGCCGTACGGAGGTCCGCCGCCACAGGCATACGGACCACCGCCGCCGGGCAGTGCCTATCCAGGGCATGCGTACCATCAGCCACCGCAGGCGGGCGGTTATGCCCAATATCCGCCCACGCAGGGCTATCAGAGCTACAGGCCGGCTGGCGCACAAATGCCGCCACCCGGTGCACCCCAAGGACCGCCACCAACGGGGGCCTACGGCTACTACAGCAATCAGCCGCCGCAATGAGGCTGAGCGGTAGCGGTGGCAGAAGGAAATCCACTCGAAAAAATGCTCATGATGAAATGGGATTCATGAAGGATAAAAGGCGGGACACAGCGACACCCACGCCCAAAATGAAGACGATTCTTTTTGCATACAATTTAGAGACTTAAGCGGCTGATCGGGAGACAGTTATCTAAATAGATATACATATATATATAAAGATATATATATAAATACGATTTGATATATAATTGATTCGTAAGGCAAGTTTCTCCTCCTGTCCCTCCCTTGCTTCTCCCTGGCGAGAGAGTGAGCCTTGCACGGTCTTTTAGTCGTAAGCTCTCCCCTCTATATAGTAGTAGTAGATGTGTTTTCTTAACCATAGGAATTAGCTATTTAAACTAATTTTTTTGTCGTGTCCGTAGTAGTAGCCACACAGTGTGAAAGAGAGAGAACAGATGGAAAGAGATGTCTGTCCATTCATTCATATTTCATTTATATATATTTGTATTTTATTTTATTGTTTTGATTTGATTCTAGCATGGGCCTCGCTCCTGCCCTGCCCTGCCCGTTTCCCTCTTTTTCATTGTTCTTTGCGCGTACTATAGGATAAGCAGCTCTACCCTTACACCCCGTAAAATTACTATTTAAAAGCAGATATTATAAATAATACAATTAACTATATTTCACAATAATATACAAGAAATTCAAGAAAAACTAAAGCGAGAGAGAGGGAGAATGCCTCATTGATGCCTCTACACTAATGGCTGGCACAGTACGGAACAATTAATTTATATTATAAAAAACATTCAACAAGGAAAAGGAAAAGGAGAAGAACAAAACAACTTAAAACTAAATAGCACACTCTGAAAATATAGAAATTTTTGTAATTTTTTTCGTTTAACATTTTTTTTTTTCGATTTTTTTTTTATAGTTAATGAATATAGTGGAATACAGTGGACACTCCATAGGTGGACTTAAGACTCTTATAAAGTTTGATAATAATTAATACGATGGATCTGATACTGGATGCTTGACTTCTATTTAAATAATTATTCAAGGAATGCATTTTATTGCCTAAAAACACACACACAAAAATGAGTTCCAAAATATAATTAGCATTTAGTATTAAAAACAAAATATTTATTTAGCTAACGGAAGGGAAACAACTACAAATAAAACAAACGACAAAGTTATTGTTATTTAAGGAAGAAGAGAGAAAACATATTTTGGTTTTAAGAGATTTCGATTCTAGCTGTAAGAATGTGCTCCACTGTAGTAGTAATCCTCTCTCCTCCCGTGAACCCTTGCAAAGTGTACAATTAGAAGAAACAAATTCCATTTAGAGCTCTTGTAAAGATCTTGTAATTTTGTGGAACGGCGAGAGTTTCTGTGTGGCGCCATCTCGCTCTGAAGCAGGTCCCACGACTGTTGCTGCTCTGCTCTAATCCGCTCGAAAATCTCAAATGATCCCCACAGACCCTGGCCCGATACCCCCTTCCACCCACAGACATCGAGAAAATATATAGGAGATACGAGTATATCAAATAGCATTTAGAAATTTCTATTTTCAAAATGCAAAATAAGAAATACAAAAAAAAACAAAATAATAAAAAAATTTAAAAAAAAAATGAAATACAATAAACTTGCAAAATGTTTTTGATTTATTCTTAAGACTTTCTTAAGTAGTAAAGTATGTTTTTTTAAGTATTCCTTGAGGATTGGGTAATAAAGAAAGGAACATATTAACAGGAAAATATTCTAGAAATCTAAATTAATTTTTTAGCTCTGCGAAAATTTATATTTTGAGGGGATTTTCATTTTTCCTAATTGATTAATCTTTGCAATCCATGAAGTAAAGGTAAAAAACAAAAATGTAACGTTAAAAAAAATGGTTACAACTTGTTTTTAATATTACAATGACTTAGGTCTGAGCACAAAAATAGGAACACCAAAACAAACCATTTTTTATGTTTTTAAGAGTTTTTTTGGGTTTAAACCATTGATATGTTTGAGTAGATTTAGCTATAAAACCATCCCAAAAACCTTAGTTTCGAAAATAGGGAAGGGAAGCGTTGAGTGTAGCCTTCCCGTGGACATGAAAACGTCAAAAATAATGGATTCTGGTACCGGTTAACTGCCTAAATATTTAAATATTCCAAGATAATGGTTCATTTTGAAAGGAGTTGAGTTACCACAACCACAACTTAAGGCTCAGCCATAAGAAAACTCGTCGAATTCCAGTGATTTACGCAAGCCACCTTATATTTCCTATGGAAATCAAACAAATTTCCACATAAAACATTCACAAATTTATTGGCAAGAATGATTTTTGACTGTTACTGCCTTAAATACATTAATTCGATTCCTAGCTATGTCTTTTAATGCGTCACATGACGTCACATGCGCGTGTGGCAACCATCGTCTAGCCAACACTGCTTCACTGCAGCTTCAGTGCACTTTATAAAGCGGCTGCACTTCCAGCAGCAGCGGCCGCATAAAATCTCTTTCCGCACATACACACCTACAATATACACATCAGAAACGATATTTGCACTGCTTGCTGAATGCTTCAGCGTGTACAAAAAGCTAGCAGCATTACACAAACACACACCCACGCTTAAATAAAGCAAGTGCAGCCGCCTGCATTGTTTACAAATAGCCGTTAATGCCTTTGCTTGAAGTCGCTCAAAAACGGAGCTACACAACACTGGGCCAAATTGTTTTAGTGCCAACGCCGGCGCACGTTAAAACATGTGAAATCCATTATTTATAAGCGATTTGCATTTATTTAAACATGTTTATAAATATTTCTTGTTTTTTTGGTTCTTTTAGAGTTGCGGAATAATGTCAATTGTTCTCTCTTGAATGTTTTAGGCTTTCTTTGTTTGTTTTTTGTTTTGGTGGAGCTTATCACGACCCCAGAGTTCAGTGCGCGCACTCCTTGTCCTCTTTATCCTCTTTCTCCCTCTCCTTCTCCTCCTCATCGTCGTTGTCATTTTCATTCTTATCCTGCTCCTCAGGCGGCAGGCATCCTGCTCCTTCAGGGACATCCGCTTCCCCCGCCGTTGGGAGCACCGGGCTACCACGACTGAACAATTTCTCCTTGAGCTTCTTGAGGAAGTTGCGGGGTGCCGATGTCTGGCGCACCACCACAATCAGCTTGGTGGCCACACTGTGGATGGGGCCGAAGGCCAGGGCCACCACCGTGCAGGCCAGACAGATGACGTTGTAGGGCATGCTGAAGTCGGGCGTGGGCAGCGAGACGATCAGGGCTTCGGTGTGCAGGCCGAGCACATACGACGGACGGGTGGCGTTGAACGAGTGCGCAAAGAGATGGCCCTCCAGCGGCAGGGCCGAGTAGTTGGTGCCCATTGGCAGGGCGCTGGCGACGAGGGCCGCATTGATGTAGTGGCCGTGATTGGCATCGGGCGGATACTCGAGCCACTTGAGCACCAGATAGTCCACATCGATGGTGATGAGCGCCGAGCTCTGGCCGGGCAGCAGGAACCCAATCTCCAGGTGGGTGGGCAGCTCGCGCTGCTTGCCGGGTGCATAGTGGAGCAGCTTGAAGGGCAGCGTCTCGCTGCCGTACTCGTTCCGGCCCAGCGGACGCCGACGGATGTTGAGCGTATGCAGGTAGGCGTGCACATACCATGGAATGAGCTCCTGCACGAGAATGGGCAGCGGTGCGTAGTGCGAGTTGGTCACCTCCGTGACGATGCGTCCGCGCTCCTGTCCCTGCCCCAGCAGATAGCGATGGGCGTAGATTGGCGGCGGTGCGGGCTTCTGGCGGTTGCGTCGCAGCTCGCCCTTGGGCGCCAGCCAGGCGATGTTGAAGAGCCGCTCGCCCTGGTCCTGGAACTGCTCCTGCATGTCGTACACCCCATAGACCACCGTGTAGCCGCCCCGTGTGGTCGTCTCTTCCGCGGGCGGCGGCGGCACCAGCTGGTAGCGGGCGCCCAGCTCGTTGCGCTGCACATAGATCTTGCTGCTGCTCGCCAGCTCGCAGTAGCCGTTGAGGCCCATGCCAAAGAGGCGGCGCAGCGAAAAGTCATTGCCGCTCTGCTCGAGCAGGCGCAGATCGTAGACGAGATTTGCCGTCTGTGTCATCTCCAGTATGCAGTTGTCCTCGTCGTGATCCTGGCACAGGGTGCGCACCTTCAGGCCCAGCGAATGGTACTTGGTGTTGTGCACATAGCCGGAGTTGAGCAGCGAGGCGAATCCCGAGGCACTGCCGCATGGCAGAAGCTTCTTCCAGGGCGTCAGATTCTCCGTGCAGACAATCTCGCGCGGCAGCGAGGCGTAGCGCACGAAATTCTCCCGATTGGCAGGCATGAACTGGGGCCGCAGCAGATGCTTGGGCGCTATGCTGTTGGTGTTGTCCACAAAGTTTAGCGAGGCGCAGAGGACGCCCGAGAAGACGTTCGCCAGCTGGGCCCACTGCTTGTCCACCTGCTGGTCGGTGAGATTTGTAGCCTTGATCCAGGCCCACATCTCGGCACCGCTGGTGGCCTCAACGATGGGATAGCCCCAGGTCTCGTAGCGCCACAGGCCCTGCGTGAGGCCGATGTGCAGCTCCTTGACATCGAACTGCTGCAGCAGCTCGGCAATGACGCGGGGCGTCAGCTGTGTGTGGTAGACTAACAGATCCATGGCATGACTATGGAGAATGTAATTGGAAAGTCGGGGGCTACTCACGGTTCTCCTTCTGGCCATAGTGCCAGCGTGTGGTAAACTGAAAATATGTGTTTACATGGTCGCCGGATAGCGGACGGACAACGAGCTCCTCATGGAAGTGCTCGTCCTTGGGGGTTGTCTGGGCCACCGCAGTGGCAAGCAGGAGGGCGCCCACACAACACATATGTGTCCAAGACATTTGAATTTCAATAAAAACTGCAAATATTCAATTCAATTGCAATCTATTAAAATTGCGGCAAATGGGTGAAAGATAATACACAGGCGGCGCAGGGTTGATTTGATCTGCCGATATTTCGTGCACCGATATCAGGGCTGCTTTGTCCAGTAATCGACACTGTAAATGCAATTTACCCACAAATAAACAATTTTTAAATGAAAATGCAGATATATATGGCTTTTTCTCGAGTATTTATTCACGCAATTAGTAGTGACTTAGTATGGGTACAAAAATATTGATTAAACTGATTAGTATAACTACATGATCCAAGGCAAACAAATTTTGCATCAGATGGCCTTGGCTGCCAAATCAAAATTGTCATAAATATGCTCTAGAATAATTCGTCAACGAATCAGATCTTCAGAAAATCCGAGTCGGGACTGTGAAAATACGATAAGCATTCAGTTATTTCATAAGCATTCATAAATTTAATACGTATTCCGGACTGTAGTGGCAGACCAAATTATTATTTTGAAAATAACCGCCGAGTTCGATACATTATATTGCTCCGTAAGAGCAGGGAGGAACGCAAAAACGAGTACAAGCGCTCGAAAAGGCAAGGTATGAACAACACGAAAAAACGACCCAGCAACATCAAACGGCACCCACGAGCCTTGCCTCAGCAACAATTTTCCATGGTTGTTGCCATACAATCAAGGTATGTGGCGTTTTAGGGTGAGTTTTGCCTCGCATGCCTTCTATATCCGTGGCCGATTCGACAGTGCGCCCCACCTCTGTTCTACCTTGCGGGCAACATGATTCCCAGCAACAATGTGTCGGCAGCCCGCCAGCGAAAACGGCCACATTGCCTGGCCGTCGCGTAAACGGTCCCACATAAAAAAACCCACAACAAAATCGGACGGTACGAGTCGCGGAAGACCGTTATCGTGTGTGCTCTGAAATTATTTTTGGTACAACTAAATTAACAATGAACAACGAGAAAAGAACCAAATACGCAACAACCAAACATACACGATAATCAAAATCAATCGACGCCCGTCAGTAATTATCGGAGAAACGCAGCGAATTGTATGCAAAATGTTTGTAGGCAGCGTAAATGGATGGTGGTGGAGGGGGCGGCAGGGCACGAATTAAATGTTTATTTGAACATTCTTCGTAAAATTCAAACATTCCTGGGCGCACTGCAATGAAACGACATTTCCCCTGGCTGACTTGACACATTTTCCCCTCATGACGGCGTTTGGGAGATTTTCATTCTATTAACTTTTTGTTCATTTAAATGCGAATGTTCGCCACAAGATATATGTACATGTATGCCATACATATATGTACATATCAATATTAGTAATATTAGATATGAATCAAAGGCTGGGGAACAACAGAAATGACGAAACGTTCTTCTTTTTCCCCCCTTGGCTCGGTCGAAAAAGAAATTCGCGGAAGACACGACAACGGACAACGACAACGACGACGACAACGTTGAAGGAAAGATTTTTACTCGCGTCCGTCGCGGTATACTTCAACTGTTTTTGAACTTTTATTGCGTGTTGCTCTTGCAGCCAGAGCGCCAAGCGACAAAGCCGCTGCCCGACGCGAGGGAGGGAGACCGATGCGAGAAACGTGTGTGCGAGAAAGAGAGAGAAGGCGGCCGCAGAGAGAGAGCATGCGCTCAAATGTTGCTTTGAGTGTGCGCGCGTGTGTCTGTGTGTGTGTCGAAACTGCGACGTTGTTCCGCGCTTTTCGTTCGTGTGGTGTTCACCGCCGCCGCCGCCGTAGACTCACACACTGAACGGCGCTGCTCTGCTCTGCCGTGGGCCCAATGCCATTGTGCTCTGCTCTCTCTGCGGCCGTTTTCGCCGAGGTCTTGTCGCTGTGTCGCCGCAACAGAGGAGTCTTTCACCCTCTCCACCACCAGGACCCCTTCCATTCTTGCTTGCTGTAATCTCATTTCCCTGATACAAATCAAAACAAATTGCAGATATATAAACAAGAATAGAAAGAAATCATACATTTTGCATATACACACAAACACATTTAACGATAAAGGAGAACAGACAAAGTGACAAAAAAGAAAACAAGAACAAGCAAAAGTAACGGCGAATTCTCGGAATCAGTCGCAGCAAGAGCAGCAGCAAAGGCAGCGGAGCGCAAGCGAGACGGCAGCACAGCTCCGCTGTGCAGAGCGCAGGAGAAGGAGAGTACTAGCACTAGCAGAGTTTGAGCCACCCTCACGCCCTGCACTGCCCCGCTGAAAAAGAGAGCGTTGCAACAAATATAAGCACACTACGACGCGACCTACTAAAAAAAGGTGATTTTTTGTTCAATTTCTATCTTATTATTTACCTCTCTTGAGTTTCATTTTAGTCTTTTTTAACACCTAAAAGCCCTAGATATAGTCTTGTAGAAAATCGAGTCGTGAATAAAATTTAACTTTTCTCTCTTTGCATCACTTCCTCTTGCGCTCTCGCTCAGCCAATTCGCCGACGATTTTTGTAGTTTATTTCATAACTTGTTTATTTTTTCATAATCACATGTTTTGGTTGCATCCCCACCCCCCGACCATGCCGCAAAACCAAAATTCAAATCGATTTTAGTTCCAAAAACAACAATAAATACTCTATTTTTCGATTTTCTGCCATTTATTCGCCTAATTTTTGCAGCTTTGTGGTCGGCGCTCACTTTCGTTGGCTAGCCACAAAGCGAACAGCGCAAGAGCACCGCAGAGATAAAGAGAGCCAGCAAGAGAGAGAGTAACAGCTGGTTAACAGGGCGCATTTACTTTACAGCATTGCCAAAAGTGTGAGTGAAACAATAAAACATTGACCAACAAAAAAAAAAGGATTGTAAAACCAAAATGTCTGCATTTTTCAATACTTTGATTGTTCTTTGTGGGCGGGGCGGGGTGGATAATTTCATCTTATCCTTACCACAACGGGAGAGACACAGATGACGTCATGTGGGGGGCCTGGGATCTGACTCTGTCGTTCACGGCTATTTTTATTCGTGCGAGAGTGTATCTCGCCGCGTGAGTCTGTGTGTATGTGTGCATTCCTCAAATAATTTTGCATTCTATAATGGAAAATAGCCAAAAGAAAAAAGAAATGGCTTTGAACGGCAATGTCGCACACACACATACACACACGCACTCAGGCAGACGCTGCTACTTTCTGGCCTGGCAACGCTACCCGCCGTAAACGTGCTCTCCGCCAGCCCCGCACCGCATCTTCGCTGACACACAGCACAGCCCCACTCTGGGGCCCTCTGCCGCGCTTTTCGAAAACGCTTCGGGCCGTGCTGGCGGCAGACTGAATGTTTTCATACATTGAAAATTTCAACGAACGGTACTGTGGTCGTTGGTCGTCGTCGACTCGCTGCCGCCGACGTCCGCTGTTGAATTCGCCGCGTGCCTCTCTCATTTGTTGCTTTGCTGTTTTGTAGCTTGTGGTTCGCTCTCTCTCTCTTTTCACTGATTTTTTGTTGCTTTGAAAGAAGTTTCTGGTAGCCTCCTTCACTAACCGCACTTATTAATTTAAATACGTTTTCTAGGGAATATCATATAAGGACTAACAATTTTAGGCGTTCATTATAATTTGTATTAGTAAGAGTACATATAATATAGATAAAGGGCAGCTCAATTTGCATGTTGGATGCCTTCCGTATCACATACACATACACATGCATGCATGTACATGTGTATTTTCAAATGTGTATAGCGATTGTGTCAATTTTCCTCGTGATGTAATAGATTTGTTGTTTGTTGTTGTAGGTGTGGCTTCTTGTTGCCCTCTCGCCCGCTTACGATTTGTTGTTCTTCTTCTGGTATATTCCACGTTTTTCCATGCAACGAGGTCATCCGCCCATACACATGTACACACACAGGCACATACTCTTTCAATAGCAGTCAACCCTAAAATAAATCGCTGTTGGTAGCAGTTGGTCTCGTTTTTGCCCATCTGCCTTTTGGGCAACCTGTCAGCAGCGATCGCTCTCCCACTTTCCTGCTGCTGCATCTCTCTTACTCTTGTCACATGTAATATGTAACTTCCGGCATGTCCTCTTTCTCTCTCCCGTTCTCGAGCTCGCTCTCTGCATAAATCAAATGTTCGATGCCCGCATGTTCGCGAGTGTTTGTATATACATACATATCTACATACATACATACATATGTATGTATGTACATGCATACTGGTTATGCTCTCTCTGTCTCTCTATCAGATTTCTGTTTGTTTATGTATTATTATTAAGCTATTTACTATTTTACTTCACACCCTTTTCGTACATTTTACAATAAATGTCTGCTCTAATGCTGTTGTTTTGCCTGCTCTAGAACTACATATTCGTTATGTTGTTTACAGTAGGTCCAACGATTATTCGTTAACCACAATAACATATCAATCGAAAGAAAGGTTTATTTTTTAAAATTATATGCCATGCAAATACAATAATATGCATTAATCATATTATTTATGGCTGATGTTGAGTATTGGGAAGTTTTTCCGTTTAGGGCGTACACATGTGGGACGTATGTATAAATGTGGTACCGAGTGTAAGTGGGCAAGTACATGCATAAATATGTATGCATGTATGTGTATATGTACATATACATATAAATACATATGTACATTGTATGTATAAGGTGGCCGCATTTTTTCAAAAAATGAGAGCACATAAAAACGATGGCTGCCTTCTCATAACTATTTACCCCGCGTTGCCCTTCCTGCTCCACCACCCACCGACTCCTCCGCAAATATGATTGATGTAACTGTGTTTGCGTTTGCATTTGCGTTTGTTTCCTTTTGTCTCTAAATTAAGACCCATTAAAATTAATTAAGATATTGACCCAGTTCGTCGTCAAGCGGCACAAATGGACAATTTACACTGTGACGTCATGTGCACTAGAAAACTGCATTAACATACTGTTACAATTTAGCAATAAAATTGCTTTATCTAGAGCACCCTGAGAGCGGGAGAGAAATAGAGAGAACCTCGTGGGTGAGAGCAACGATCGTTGTCTGAGCGGGGAACAGTAGCAACAACAGCAGCGGCAGCAGCAGAGTGCTTGCTGCCTGCCCATTCAATTGATTGTCAAGTTTATAACTTAACATCGACGTTGCTGCTGCTTGTGCTGTTCTACAGCTGGAATTTGTCCTCTTTTGCGGTTCTGTTAGCGAGCAAGTTGGTGAGGGGCAGTGGGGTGTGGGGAGACGCGGCATGTGATTTGCGATAAGAGTCCCTTTATTACTGTGAAATTTCCATCTGATAATTTATTTCAACATGTTTATTTTGTTAGGCTAAGCGTACGCGCGCACTCTCTCTTCGTTGCTCTTCTTGCTCTTTCTTTACGACCGTGAGAGTTTCGTTGAGCGTTGTTTTTGGTATCATCATCACCTGTTGTCGTTGTTTATGATTTGCTTCTCTTTTCCTCCCTAGCAATTAAAACCCAACAGTGTGAAGCCATTTCGTCTGCCCAAAAATAAGAGAAAAACCAACGGTAAAACCAGCTTGTTTTTTTTGGCAGAGCAGAAGCACAAACAATGAGTGTGTGTGTTTGCGTGTGACAGTGGGAGATGTCAACGGCGCCACTAAAAAAACCAACGCAGCGAAGACTCACCGCTGATTAACTGATCACCTTTGGAGAAACGGGGGAACAGGCAGGATGTACCAATTATGTTTTTCTTTATGCATTTTGATATCGTCCCACTATCGCAGGTGCCCACTGTAGCATTTCGCATTCTACATTGAAATTTCATTGATTTCAACTTTTACTTTCTTGCTTCTGGCCGCAGCAGCGCCAGCGGCCACAGCATAACTGTAAATGTTTTTGGACTTCTTCTTTGGTTGCTTTCGCTGCCTTCTTTCGAGCAGCAGCAGCAGCTGCGGCGTTGGCGACACCAGCAGCAGAACCAAAAGAGAACAGCAGAAAATCTGTGGCTCGGCCCGGTCCGGTCCGGCCTCTCCCTCACTATCGACGACGCGTATCTAGAACTGTGTCATGCATTCGAATAGATGTCGCAACGTACAGTGACCCCCTATTGGTGGTGGAGCCGCAGTTGCAGCTCAGGCAGTGCGTACACACCACAAAAAGAGATCCAATGCCGATTGGCAAGTGCTGTTGTTTCTCGGCTGTTGCTGAGTGCGTACACACCACAGGAGCCGGCATATTGTTGCTGGTCAACTGCCTCCAGTGCGTACACACCAACATGGAGTGGTTCTTTGGATGATTTATTGGAAACAAAACATAACAAGTTTCAAAACTTCGGAAAACGGAAAACGCTCGCTCTCGTGTGTGCCGAAGTAACTATTTAAATTATTGTGTGAGTGTGTGTGTGAATTGCAGAATTGCAGTGCAATCTGATCCACTATCATCTCAAAATCCAATGAAAACTGAGTCAGATGGAAGAAAAATACCTCGATTATAATATTCGTGTAGTCTCCAAAAATTTGGCAAAGTCATTCCAACGGCTATGCTATTCATGTGAGAGCTGCTTCAATATTTCAAGGCCAGCCACAGACACAGAGGCAGTGTCTGGCTGTATCCTACCTGTGATTCGGCCACGTGGCAGCAGCGACCCCAGACAACGGCAAACGAGCACGTTTTTGCCATTGTGTGTGTGTGTGTGTGTGTGTGTGAGTGTTGTGTCTGTGCTTGATGGGTTTTCATTATCCTGAAATATCAGGGATAAAAACTAATTGTAGATACTCTATATTTTAGAGGTTTCAATATTCGAAAATATTTATGATAACATTCTTCAAATGGTGGATTATCCTTCATTTATGTTTATTATTCCCTGCACATTTTTTGTTTGTTTCCCATCTCCACACGAACTAAAGAAGAGTCTTAAGCCACCAGTGTTTTTGCTATTGAGCGGGTGGAGCATAACTGTCTGGCTGGCACTCTCTCTCTTCCCCTGCTCTTGGTTCTGCTTATAACGGTTAATCATAACAAATCGACAGCTGTCTCTGTCTGTCTGGCTGCCTGTCGGAGGCAACGATGTTTGTGTGTGTGTTTGTGTGTGAGGACCTCGAAATGTCAACGACTTGGTTCTTTGTTCTCCTTTTTTTCTTGCTGATGTTCCTTTCTTCGTCTGCGCCTTCGTGATTTCTTATTTCGGCCCCAGACGAAGTGAAGATGATTCCCGTTCAATGACATCTCCAAAACGGTACTTGGGGGCAACACACTATTAGGGTTGATGCCATGTTCTACATACCATCATTTACTCGTACTCGTCTCGTACATAAATTCTTACTATATTGCAGTGTAGTGTACACTTTGGCCCACATTTCTATGTGTGTTTGAATATGAATGCCAGGCATTTCTCAACACTGGCGTCACGTACTCTTGACTATTCAACGACAACAAAAACAGTAGAAACAAATGCATTTAAAAGTCAGAAGTGACGAACAATATAATGTACTTTCTTGCATGGAATATATTATACAATAACTTGGAGCATGATATCGCACACACTCGCTGTCGCTGTCGTGCATTTCCGCCGGGCTGTGTGTCCCCACCCCCACTCATTAACTGTCCGCCTCTAGAGCACAGCCTTTGTATGATCTAATCCTCAATGAGAAAAGTTAGACTGCACCTGGATATAATAGCTTATATTTCTTATCTTATAGCTTATCAAGGAAGGCGCATGAGTGTGGTTGGCGCTTTTCCTCAGCTGACTGCTGGCTGCATCTTATCGTTGCCAACGCGATCGTGGCATCGGCCATGGTCAAGTGCAGAATCCAGCCGTAAATACACGCAACACACGTGCCCCTCCATCTCTCTCTCTGTCTATTGCCAAAACGATGACGCACTTGGCTAGGTTGCCGGTCTCTCTCGATCGTCGATAGTTTCTGCTCGCTCTCTCTCTCTCTCTTCTCTCTCTCCGGTTTGGTCTCTAGGGAAACCCGTTTTTCTTGAATGTGCAGTGGCTCTCTATTTGCCCGAGAGTGCTAAGAAATAGATGCTGTAATTTTTGGTCGTGAGTGGGAAATTAGCTTCGACTCGAAACGCCCCGCCAATGAGGTCACAGTGAAAACGCTGTGACTCGTTACTCGTCGTGACTCGTGAATGGGTGGGCGATGAGATCACTGGAGGAGTGACTAACTCTTCTTCGAATGATGAAGAACGAGGGGGATTGCCCTCGATGTGTGTGCGAGTGGGTGTGATGGAGCTGAATCCAATGCTGAATGGCGGGGGCGCAGGGCTACCATCCCGAAGGCTGTCATTGCCTTGATATCTTATGTAAAATTTTGCAGTGTTTCCGCTCTTACCAACACTGCGCCTGACAGCTGATGATGGCGGCACCCAGCTGTGTGGGCTGAACAATGACAACAGGGATAGGAGGGAGGATTGCATTGAACAGCTGGCGTGTCCCAGTTCCGTTTTGTCTGCCACTGACACATCCCTGTCTCTCGTTCTCTCTTTGTGAATATTACTTTTATTTCCCCCCAGAAGAGCGCCACTAAATCGTGTATTAAATCAATAAACTTTTGCGTGTATTTATGCCTTCTTTTGGCATTTATACTCCGTCACATTTTGTATTGCTCCTTAGTCATTGTTTGGCACTCATTTGGGTCACTGCAACGTTGCTGCAAGGCCATCCCACGCACACGCACATGCACCTGTTGTTGGTACGAGAAACTTTTCCGTTTCCGTTGCCACACTGCAAACTTTACAGCACTGGCTGTGGCCAGCCTGGAACGAGGCAGAGCGCTGTCTGTTATATGACTGCTGGAACGACGGAGCGACAGCTGTCGCTTGCAACTGAGTGCAAACTCCGCCGTTGAGTCATCCTCACGAGGCAGGTGTCTGGGAGGGGGGCAGGACACCAAACGTCGAAATGTCTACTGGATAATACACAAAACCGAAATGAAGGTTTAAATTCAAGATTTTTTAATGGGAAGTTCAATTAAATGTGGATGCCAGGGTATTAGGATGGGTTGGGTTTGGGCTTGAATTCGGTTTCGGGTTCCATTGAGGTTGTTGATTATCCAATTTTTGTTTTGTTCGTTATTTTCGTTGAGGTTTAATGGATTTATGTGGCAAAACATATGAT
Organism: Drosophila subobscura; assembly: GCF_008121235.1. Taxonomy (NCBI): domain Eukaryota; kingdom Metazoa; phylum Arthropoda; class Insecta; order Diptera; family Drosophilidae; genus Drosophila; species Drosophila subobscura. The sequence goes on along the minus strand of NC_048530.1, from coordinate 14,019,251 downwards.
AAATGTCTTCACTGTTCGTTCTCTTGTTTCTGGTTCTGCCTGATAATCGTGTGTCCACCACGACGACTCCCCTCGAAAATATGGAGCGGAAGCAGTGCTCACTGCACACTGAAAAAACCAACCCTGGGCTGGGCTGGGCGTTTGGCGTACAAATTGCATGATTCCGTTCCCCCTCGGTGTCTGTCGAGCACGTAGCTCACATTTCAAAGCACCCTTCCTCGTATTGCAGTGGTCTTTCAGCCCGATTCCCACACCATACAGAGCACACAAAGAGAGAGAGGATATTGTAGCATTATTCATTATATATTCTTGGTTTATCGGCAGCGATATCGGCTACAATAATTTTCAGGAAATGCTTGATTGATTTTTAATGCCAATTATGAGGCGTTATGCGGGCACAAGAATAATCTATTTAATGTGCGACAAAGTTTGCGCTCAGCCTTCTCATAGATTTATTCAAATACTGAAACGCACAAACGATCAAAAAGCAACAGAGAACACAGTCGAATAAACCAATAAAAACCAACACCGAAAATGGGTGGCAAACAGTTGTCGTCGTCTTCGTCGTTGTCGTCGCTGTCGTTGTCGTCGCTGTCGTTGTTTGCTGTGTGGCCTTGAACCTGAATTTCGCAGTTCATTTGCGTCTCTCGGCTGCTCTTTGTTGTTGCTTGGCTGCCTTCATTATTAATATTAGTATAATGCCTTTTGTTTAATACACCCAACCACCCAATCCCCTATTAGCACTCGCTCTGCTTCGCTTTTTGAACAGAGTTCGTATACCTCCACCTGATAATTGTAGAGCAATATATGTACAATAATCATAGCCCATCGATGGCCTAGATGTTGGGAATGAACTGTGTTGGGATCCGCCCCCCCTTAAGAAGAACCAACCGAGGGGCTCTGTTGCATTACACGTTCTATGATTATTTATCCAGACTATTCCTCGTTTTAGCGTTTATCCTACACGATTCTGTTGATTCTCGTTTCAGCCTCATGCTTGTGTGCTTGCCTACGTTTTTTTTCACACATTCTCTCGCTCTCTTGGCTTGGCTTCTTTGCGCACCTTTGTCTGCTCTGTGCTTGTGTCTCTCGCCTTTTGGGTTAATGAACTGCATTTACCATACGAGAGTATTTTATGTGTAGCATTTACCCCCGGTATGTACGGGCATATCTAGGGGTCTCTGGGCTCTGGGGCTCTGCGTGAATTTTATATTCAATTTCATTTCACATTTTCGCTTGTTGTGACAGCCTGCCCGCCTGCCTGCCCGCCTGCCTGCATGAATGTAGTATATTTATTTATTTGAAACATCATCAGAATTGCTGCCCCCACGGATGCACACTGATGATGATGTTGTTGCTGCTGCATTTCGAGTGTTGTGGCATTTGCTAGCATGATTTTAATTTCGATTTCAACACAAACATTTGGGTGAAATCATCGAATGCTTTGTAAATATTTTCAAATATGTACTACTCGGGCGGGGGGATTTCGATTCATTCTTTATTGAAACTCAAGCAGTGGACGACGGTTGGGGCATTTTATTTGCATTTATTGTGAATTTGTGTGCTCCCTCTCTCACTCGCTTTTATTGCTTCCTATTTTTGACCCGCGCTGTTGTCGAGCTGGTAAAAATAGCCAACGATTCCGATTCCGATTCCGATGCCGTGCCGTGAGCCGTGGCCCAAACAAAGCGTCTCAAAAAAATGTGTCTGCGTCATGAGAGGAGGGGCAACACTGACACAACTTGTACATGTGTATGCAGCATGCTACGTGCCACACACGGGCATTGTCTGGTCTAGGCGATGACGCACCTGTGGGCACACTGGCCGCCAAAGGATAGCCGACATTATCCTCCCCCAAAATAGCTATCTTTAGACATAAATACTAAAAAATAAAAATACGAACGAACTATTACGAGTTTATCTACCGGAAAACTCAGCGAATCTTTATTTTTAATTGCCTGAAAGGCACTGCATTTGCCAAGCACTAAGCACCAATATTTGATTGATTTACTATAAAGTTTCTTTCAAAATAAAAGTGTTTATCCGGGTAAAAACTTGTGTGAATACCAAAATAGAGTCTTTTGTGGGTCACCCAGAAACTGGAGACACAGACAACACCCACACCCATGCACACGAAGAAGACTTCGGATAACTTATAGACGTCGTCGTCGTCGTCGTCGTCTTTCACTTTCATTTCGTATACGAATGACCAGGCATTGGCGTTGGCATTGCCCCATTCCATACCCTTACTTTTAGAGCGCAGAAAATAGTGATGGAAACGCCCCAGAATTTAGAACAAATATACGGGAGATATTTATCCCTTTAGTTCCCATTCTAGATATTACAATGAATCACAGTTAAACGATCTCCAGCTGATGGGGTGGGGTCGGATGAGACACAATCTACATCGTTGTGCTCTCTCTCGTCTGTACATAAATACATCCGGCCAAGCAGCGTAACAGAAACAGAAACAGAACCAGAAACAACAACCACAACAGCAACAATACAATTTATGATAAATTTGTTATCTGTCCCTCTCTCCCTCGCTCTGGGTGTCGAACTTGCAACCGGAAAGTGCTCGTGGAATTATGAGAATTTACTGAACAAATTCTATTGCCAGAGTGGCACCGGATATGTCCAAAGGGGGGATTGCACTTTTCATAGGGGCGTGTGGGCGTAAAACCCTTGAGCTTTTAGCACTGGTAATTATGCAACACTGGCTGTTGTAATCAGCTTAAAGAAGGCCATAAATATCAAACAGTTCTGCAAGCATTTCCATAGAATAATTGTTGCATCTCCCATCCACCATAGTCGTTTTTCATATAAGGCCCATATACAATGTTTAGCCGCAGAGTCGTGTGTTCTCTTTTTTAATGATTTGTCCTAGATGCCAGGGAATTCGGGTCGAGGTCCCATCTTTCGCTACACTGCCAGCGAAACAATATTTCCGTTCGTATCAATGTGTATGTGCATGTGCATGTGCATGTGCGTGTGTTTGTGTGTGTGTGCATATTCTTTTAATTTATGGCAATTTGCTAATTTGCAATAACAATTTCATTTGCACTTTGCTCCTAAAATAGCACATCCTCTGCCTGCTGTTGCTATTGCTGTTGCACTGCTTCGTTATTGCACTGCTTTAATCTGCTCAGCCTCTGCCTCTGCTGGTGCTGCTGCCCTGCTATGGCAGGGTTTATTTTGTGTTTGCAAGGTGGCTCATACATCCTGTTGCAGAAGCGATGTAAGGTTGCTCGTGAGAGCATTGTCGGCTTTTGCCTCACCTTTAATTAATCCACTTTGCGCGTATGCATTTGATTTGTTGATGCCTCAATGACGTTTACTGCTGCTGTTGCTGCTGCGTCGACGCTGTGCTCAATTGGGCAGGCAGCGTGTGAATGTGTGTGTGTGTGTGCTTCTATGCGTGTGCGTGCCAGTTTTTCGAATGCGCGTCCTTGACCCAGAAGCTGTTGCTGTGTTGCGCCTGCAACTCCCCAAATACAGCCCACACTCGTCGCCTTGCCTCCCTCATCAGCTGACGATCCTAGCAGCTGGCTAACAGTACGTAACATAACATAACATAACATATGTACCCAATGTTACTAACAGTCGCCTTCTACATTCTTGCACAGGCGACAAAAATGTCAGTGTTAACTGCAGTAACATTGCAGTGTTAAAAGGCGTTACAAATTTCAGTTGGCGCCTGCATATCGACGGGGCTTATCGATTGACACAACAAACTGTCAAATATGCTTGCCAGTTGTCACTTGTTAAATTTGTCTAAAATTGAATAGTTCACATTTTGTCGTAGCTGCCGGTTGGAAAATATCCAGCGCTAAACTGAGTGACTAAGTAATTGCAATAACCAAATGTTTAACCTAATCCCGGTCCAAAAATTCACCGCTAATTTCCGTTTAAATTAATTTTGTGCATTTTTTCGATCTACTTGCAGACTGCTAAAAGGAACAACAACTCTACAGATAGAAACTAAAAACAAACAGGAGAAGAAAGACTAGAAATAATCATAATACCAATAAAACCACACACACACACACACACACAAACACACACAGACAGACACAACTTAAGTGTAAAATTGCAAGAGAAAAAGCAAAAAAAGTATTTTCGGCAGCGAACAGACAGATTACCACAAATATTACATTGAAAGCAAATCACCTTTAGCCTTATATACACACAGAAGAAAAAGAAAAACAAAGCAAGCAATACTTGATAGATCGTAGATCCCCCCCCGGCCCGAAGGTTGGAGCAAGAGAAAAAAGAGCAAAGATTCAGGATTCCAATATTCAAGCTAAAGAAAAATTGTCAAAATGCCGGATTCGTAAGTAGAGTAGAACACACACAGGCACACACACACGAACACCACAGATCCACACAGTTGTAGAACATTTGTATTTGGAACAACAACATTAACTGGCACCCAACTCCCGCAGAGGGAAACACATTTTCATACTCTACGAATCGGGTCGCGAGCCCGACCACAGGTAAGAGCCCGTCCACCCCATAAATATTTAATATTAATGAGAAATTGTATTGCAGCAAGCATTGCAAATCAACCGTCTATCAAGTCAACAAGAAAGGACATTCGGCTGCCCTCTCCCTCAGCCTTGAGATCGTCGAAGACCAGAAGGGAGTGCACCGCATCCAACTGACTGTATTGGTAACGGCATTCGAGAGCAGCGAAGGAAGCAGCGAAGGAAGCAGCGAAGGAAGCAGCGAAGGAAGCAGCGAAGGAGTCAGCGGAGTTCCAGCTTTGGTAGCTGTGCCAGTCGATGCCAACAGTCCGAAAACAGACGCACACTGTGTGGCCTCCACAGAAACCCAATTGGCTCTTATCCGAGGCCTAGTCGAGTCCTTTGGCATCATTTCCCTGGATAAGCAGCAGGAGCAAGAGCAAGAGCAAGAGCCAGAGCCAGAGCCAGAGCCCAACAAACCGCAAACAGACGAGCTCAACGAACAGTCGTCGGTGGCCGCAACAGAAACCGAATTGGATCTAATCTTTGGTCGCATCGAGTCTGTCGTTGCCGTTTCCCTGGATGAGCAGCAGCGACTGGCAAAGGAAACGAAGCAGCTGCAACAGGAGCTGGAAGAGTTGCAGCAGGAAGAGGAGAAGCTAGAAGAGCAGCCACAGCCACAGCCAGAGCTCGACCCTGGTGCAGAAGTGGAGCTCGTGTCCGCCAACGTAACGCAAACATCAGAGAAGGAAGCGGAGCTTCAAGTGGAAGCGTCTGCGGAAACTGCCGCAGTCAACTCTGATACCGATTATCTGGAAAATCTAGGACCATCACAGCTCTTGGCGTGTTGGGAGCAAAACAAGAAGGACAAGCAGCAGTCGGCCAGAATATTGCAGCTGCTCGAGCTGCGCACGAAGGAGGCGGAGCAGAGGAACGCAAAACGAGCACTGCGACATCAAGAGCGCTTGCTGCAGCTTCAAGCAACTTACAAGATAAGGAACGTCCAAGAGCAGGCGCGCCTTCGTCAGGAGAGTAACTGGCAGATAGAGCAGGAGGAGGAGAAGGCCGCAAAACGATTGGCGGCACTGCAGAAGGACTTCGATCATCAGGTACGCGTGCAGCAGAAAGCGGCGGAAAAGTTACGCGAGAAACAGGCGCTGCAGAAGCAGTTGAGAGAGCGCGAAGAGAGGGCCAAGCGGGAGGCAGAGAACGAACAGAAGCTCCGCCGCGAGCAGCAGTTGATCGAAGAGGTAGAGGCGGCCAAGAAGCGCCGGCAGGAGCGGGCGGACAGCGAGCAACGCGAGCAGCTGAAACACTTTCAACTTTATCAATTACTGCACTTGGGCGCATCAAGCAGCGATTCCTCCTTCGACCATCAGCATCAGCATCCGCACGAGGAGAGCTGCAGCTACAGCCTCAGCAGCCGCTCGACGACACTCTCCACAGAATCCTGCTTGGGCTCGTCGCTGATGCAAAACGAAATGGTTAGCATACCGATGGCCAATCTGAATGGCGGCCTCAAGGCGGCGTCTGGATCGGCCGGTGGCTCCTCGACTGGCGGCGGCGTTCGATACTTTTCACAGTTCAGCAAAGGTGGCGTCTCCAGCAGCAGCAGCAGCAGCACAACCACCACGCTGGTGCACCAGCAGCGCAGCAATGGGGGGGAGCTTTATGCCAATGGCCGACTGGGTGTCATGCGCATCAAATCGGAGCAACATGACTTGCTGCTGGACTCGTTGACTGCCATCAAACCGGAACTGATTAACGCAACGGAGCCCAAGGCAGCGCAGACACCACCAGCACCAGCGGCAGCGGCAGTGGAAGCCACAGCAGCAGAGTCACAGTCACAGCCAGCAGCAGAAGCCGAAGCCGAATCGGAAGCAGAAGATGCTCCCATCGCCCTGCTCAGCAGCCCACAACAGGCAGCGGAGGCAGCGGAGGCATCAGCCGACGATCCCGAGCTGGACATTGTCATCAACAATGTGGTGTGCTCGTTCAGCGTGCGCTGCCACCTCAAGCTGCGCGACATTGCGCTGCGCGGCAACAATGTGGAGTATCGCAGGGAGAACGGCATGGTGACCATGAAGCTGCGACGGCCATACACAACGGCATCCATATGGTCATCCGGCAGGATCACCTGCACGGGCGCCACCTCCGAGGTGATGGTAAGTGCCAGCAAATCAATCGAAGCCAAGCCCATTCCCATTACCCCATTATCCCATTTTGTAGGCCAAAGTGGCTGCCAGACGGTATGCCCGATGCTTGGGCAAGCTCGGCTTTCCCACACGCTTTCAAAACTTTCGCATCGTGAACGTTCTGGGCACCTGCAGCATGCCCTGGGCCATCAAGATTGTCAACTTCTCGGAGAAGCATCGCAAGAACGCCAGCTACGAGCCGGAGCTGCATCCGGGCGTCACATACAAAATGAAAATGCCCAAAGCCACGCTCAAGATCTTCTCCACGGGCAGCGTGACAGTCACAGGTGAGTCCAGCAAGCTTCCAGTCGGGCTTTAACTATAACTTGATCCACTCGTCTGTGTTTTCCTTAGCCGCTTGCGTGAATGATGTGGAGTCTGCCATACAGCATATTTATCCGTTGGTGCACGAGTTCAGCAAGCAACGTTCGCCCGAGGAGCTGCAGCATCTACGCGCTAAACAGAACAAAAATGCGGGCATCAGTGGCAAAGTGGCCGGCGCCAAGGGCGCGAGCATTGCCAGCACCATCACCAATGCCAGTGAGACGCGCGAGCTGCAAGATGAAATCCTAACGACTGCCAAGCTGCAGTCGCGCCGCGATATTCTGGTGAATGCCACCGCTGCCCACGCAAAGACAACGCCCGGCAATGCGGCCGAGGATCTGGTGAATGCGCCGGTGAGCAATGTGCAGCGGCTGAAGCAGATCGAATCGTATCGCCAGCTGTCGACGCAGACGCAGGAGGAGCGCCGCCACATACCCTTCCCAAGGGACAAGTCGGAGTCGGGGCTGTTCCCACACTCGAATCCCAGCACGCCGCCGGGCGACAATATCTGTGCCAATGCCCGGCGCCGGGCCACCGAGTGTTGGGCCACCAAGCTGTTGCACAAGCGGCCGCGCTACAACGATCCCAGCCCAGTGGGATCGGCCGGCAAGCCAGCGACGACGAAGACGAGCGCCATCACCTCTTCCACCTCCAATCCCGCCAGTCAAAGCACAACCAACAGCACACCCGCCACAGGCACAGGCACAGCCACAGCCCTTGCTGGTCCCATTCTGCCGCTATCCTCGCTGACGCCCATCGGCAGCAGGCCCTTCAGCATGATCGGCTCGCGCACAATTGTGCCTGCCGCGGGGGCCATCATCAAGATCAAGCAGAGCTGCATCAAGCCACTGAACCGCAATGCCCTGGCCGCATTCACCGCTGCCTCCAATGCCACAGCCACTGGAAATTCTAGTCTTGGAGCTGCTCCTGCTGCTGCCACAATCAAGAGGGAGCAACAATCAAGCTGCAACTCCGATGTGGATGTGGAAATGGGCTGGCCATGATGTGGACTGATGGTTGAATGATTCACACAGAGAGAGAGCGAGAGAGAGAGAAAAAGGAACAATATATCGTCGTTGCCTATGCCAAAATATATAGAAATTAGCAGAAAAGAAAACCCAAACACACAAAAACAAAACGCAAGGAAAGGGATTCGCCCTCTCCCCTTGTGTTCTCTGCATTTAAAACGGAGGAGGACACAGCATCGAAAGAGAAACGCAACTAAAACAAGAGCCAAAAATAGAATACTTAAGGTGAGTAATGCCAAGCAATAAGTGGAATAAACTTTAGCATTTTTCGCTTACAGATTTATGTTAGTTTGCAACCAACAAGTCCACAACATCCACAGATCATAGATGATGGTATTACCCCTTACCATGCGCATTCATCACTCAATTTGTAACTGAAGATCCGACTTAGATGTAAAAATAAAAAGATGTACGAAAAGGCAATATTCGTTTATAATACGTAGAGACATACGGCTACGTTGCTCCCCACCCCCCCACATCCCATCCATCCCTTTATTTACTTTATAATTATCATAAATAGTCGGTTTTTTTTGTGTAATTTAGTTTCTGTATATTTAGTTAGTTAATTTATGTGAACAAACCACCGCCTAACGAAAGAGAAATACTGTAAAATGAGAGAGAGAGAGAGAGTTGGAGAGTGGAAGAAGGAGCACCATTCAGCAGTCAATCCCCCCCGCACCCACAATCCAAAGCCAAGCCTTAAAAAATAAGCAATAGAAAGTGCTCTTTAGCGGAGCAAAAGAGAAGGCGCACTCAAGTGCCTTTAATCACACACACACACCACACACTCACACACACACACACACATGTAATAAATATTTTGTAACTTTACCTAGAGCCGCCTTAAACCAACAGAAAAAATTAATGCAAGCAATAGAAGCACTCAAGTGCCTTCCAAACGATTCAAACACGAGACACGAAAACACACTCAAGCCCACAATCAAAGCATCAAGCAGTCCAGTCAAGCAGTAAATTGATTTGTTTTCCTTCTTCGAATAGAAGACCCAAAAAACAAAACAAAAAACAAAACCACAAACACAATTTAGGCTAATTTCAATAATAATAAGAATAATATATTTATAAATATAAATATATTTCCTATTCTTTTGTTTTCGCTCTAAGTTCAATGCTAAACTTAAGTTAAAAAAAAAGAAAAAAACTTCTAGTAGGGGAAAAAAACAAACACAAACAATTGTTCGATTCAAACATAAACAATAAGGTAAACATAAATTGACTATAAATGTAAGCATGCGGAAACACACCTATATCTGGTCACTTGTAAACCAATAACAAACAGAACTAATGCTATGGAACTATGTTAATATATTTGTAATTATGTTTAGTTACACACACACACACACACACATACACATTACACATATACTTTATACATTGCATACCACACAAAGAAACAACAATTATCATGCTAGCCTTAGACTCAAATACCCAAAACAGATGACGATTACCGATTAGCAATGACGGGACGATAATTCTAAGTGTTTATTCTTAATGCAATAAGTTTATTCTACTTCTAACAACTATTACACACACACACCCAAACATTGATCGATTCATTTACAAATATTTATGCATTGACTCTTTTTTTTTTGTTTATTTGTAATTTATAATGTAATTTCAAAAACCAACTTAAGTCTAGAGCTAGAAACTTGTTCCTGTGTTGTTGAAAAATCGAGAAATGAAAGCAAAAGCGCGTACATTTAATGCATATACACTCTACACACATGCAGGCATGCAAGAAAAATACGTACATACTTTAGTTAAGTCAAATCAAAATCAAGTAACGAAAAGCAAACCAACAAACACGAATCGTTAGCAATAATAAAACAAACAAGTGACGGAATAACTTATCAAACCATAAACAACACACAAAAGCAAGCAGAGCCAAAGCAAGCAGTCGACAAACAGCAAACAGCAAACAAAACAAACACAAAAATGAATCCAATACTCTCCCCACGCCAGGCAGGCCACAGAGTGTTCTCTGCTGCTCACCACCATAGGTAGATGGTCGTGCAAATAACCGTTTGTTTTGCAATGCGATTATGGCGTGCCTTCAGCCTTCGATAAGCAATTAACAGTTATACATATACATATAAGCAGTAAAGCCGCAAGCAGTAAGCAGCAAGCAGTGTAGACAAAAGAAACAAAAGAATGAAGAGAAATAAGAGAAATAAGCAAAAAGCACTAGCCAATTGTACAATCAATCAATCATTTAAATAGAACTCGCAGACAGCCACCCCAATCCACCCTCGATATGGAATGCAATGTGTGGGGTGGGTGCTATCAGAAGATCATACATATTTAGGCATAGGATTTGTTGTAAGAATTGCCTCAGTTTCTCCATAGGTATCTACCATAAGGCATACATAATCACACCCTCGAGAGACCGCAGACATATGAGAACCCCAAAAACATATTTCTGTTGTGCTTATGCTTTTCATATCGTTCATACTCTAAGCATAATCAAAGCATCATATTTCATTTGCTAAGAAAACCAAAACCAACAGTACCCAATACACACATACATATATATATGTTTTTATATCGGAATATGCCTTTAGGGAACAAATTGCAAAAAGAAAATATGCGGAAAGTGTTGAGGAACGTTGTAAACAATTGCAAAAATCTAAGTGCTTGAAACTAGAGTTTAAGAGTAGATCCTAAGACACCAAATCCCGCAACACAAGCATTAACCAATTGAAAACGGAATACTAATTGCTAAGCCAAAATGCATAATAGACCCTAGAAGAGTAGCAAGTAAATGATGGAGATATCCCGAACTGTTGTTGAAACACACGAAAAAAGAGAGTAAATAAACAACAAACAATTCTATAGGCACTACAACAAATATTACAAATAGTTGAGATTCTTATTGAGGTTTAAACTTTAAACTGCCTTTGAATATAAACAAAAGCCTACAACTATAGGAAATTTATATACACAAAAAAATGGAAGAAAGAAATGAAATGCTTAGCAGAGGAGCAAATGAATTATGCTTATGATTATGATTATTGAATTACATACATATGTAGTAAGACCCACAAAATCGTACTAATTTAATGCTATGCTACTTTATGTAATAACAATAAACCAACAGAGAAAGACCACAAAAATTAGTTGTAGAAGAGAGGAGAGGAGAGGAGAGTAGAAGCCAGGAGCAACACGCCTAACTAATGTGTATTTGGTTTCATATATAGAAAACACTTTTCGAAAGAAAACATTTATATAGTATACACCACAAAACAAAGCAAACATATTGTAAACGTACGAGTATATATATATTTTTTATTATTACGTATTTAAACAACAAAAAAAAAACCACAGAAAGGAGAGAACAATGAATAATGGTGTGTAGATTTAGGATGATGAAGAAACTATGATAAACAAATGGAGAAAAGAAAAATCAACAAAATAGCATAATTCTGTTTTTGTTTTTGCCGTAAAGACTGCATTATACCAACAATTAATTATACACAATTATTATATATAAACGTTTATATATAATAAATAATGTGTAAACACGATCGACAGAGAGAGAGAGAAAAGAAAAGAAAGAGCGACGACAGATGGAAGAAAGGAAACATATTTAGGCATTAAAACAGAACAATTGATAAATAAACATACAAAAAAGAAACAAAACAAAAAAATATGAAAAAAATGCAACAAAAATCAAGAAACATTTATTTACCAGCACTGGACCAGAGAGAGAGAGAGAGCGAGAGCGAGCCTTTGGGGCTGTATAAAGTAAATGCGAGAAGCAAACAAGATAATGATGTGAAATATCAAAATGGGGCATGGGGTTGCCCTTCCATTCATAGTTAAGCAAATGTGGAATCGTCTCGGATTCCGTGATGTTTGTTTGATTTTTCAAGAGTTTGCAATTGTTTGCATCTACTATATCAAGCAATTTCCTATATACATATATCTACCACACACAAAAAAGCAAAGAACTCCTCTGGCATACATATGTTTAGTCTGAGTCTGGGTCTTGCTCAATTGAGCGAAACCCTGCTGAAACCTGCATGGAAGTCCGAACTGCAATCCCAACACAAAAGCCAACCAAATGAAAGCAATTTGTTTGAATAAAACTCCAATTATATAAATATGTATGTGCGTTCTTTCATTTGAAATTTATTAAATGCGTTCCAGGATTTTGCATGCATCTAACAGGGAATTAACAGTGGTCGGTTAAGCCTATGTTAAGCATGTAGCAGCATGTTAAGCCACCTGGTGTCATGCATGCATAACTACAGTAAATGTAAATCTCTTTCGCGTAAAGCAGTGCATGTTGCCAGAGCGTGGCACCGACAACAAAAATAACAAAAGCACGCGGATGGACTCATTATTCAAACTTTATTACTATATAATTGCATGTGATCTTCAGTCAGAATCAGCTGGAAGTGGTTTCCCAAGCTGCTCGATGAGTGGACGCAGCGATTTACAGCCAGCAGTGTCGATTTGCTCGGTGGCTCCCTTCAGTACGGCAGCCTCGGCTTCCTTCTGGAGCGAGTACTTCATGGCCTTCAGCTCGCTCTCCAGGCACAGCTTCAGCTCCTCAACACCAAACGAACGGAAGTTTATCGGGGTGGTGGCGTCCGACAGGCCCTGAAGGAGCTTCTGGTGCTCCTCCAGGTGCTGTTTCTCCAGGTTGAAGATGTAAACAACCAAAACCGTCTGAGGCGCCATCGTGTCGTCGAGCATGCCTTCGCGATTCAGAATCATTTCGTTGTAGATGGGCACAACGTCCTTGTCATCCACTTGCAAGTCGTCAATGACATGAATGTTCCTGCCGCAGCTCGACAATTGATTTATGAAGTGGCGCAACTTGCGGAACTTCACGACCTCGTCCTTGCCCGTTACCATTGCCTTGCTGTTCCACGAGAAGCTGCGCACATTCTGGGGCCACGGGAAAATCTTCATCAGAGCTGTGGCCGTCATCGTCTTGCCAACGCCAGGCGGGCCGAGCAATGCGACCGAACACAACGTGCGATCGCGGCTCAGCTCCTGCTCCAACTGGAAGAGCGCCTTGTCCTGCCCGACGACCAGCTGGCCAATCTGATTGATGCTTTTCTGCACGTGCATCGGTTGATTGCAGAAGTAGCAGCGAGACGCTCTCTCTTCGGCCGCGGCCACAGCAGCGGCGACGGCAGTCTTAGAGTCGCGCCAGGACATGGCACGCTCACGTACGTTCTGGCCAGCTTGCACTTCTTCCGGTGCGAATGCACCGATTGTGGCGCTCCTGGCGAAGAACATGAAGAGCAGACAGCACCCAACCAGTGTGATTGCCAAAAAAGTTGCGCACAGCCGAAGATCACGGCCTGTGGCCGCCTCCACTGGGACCTCAACGTCGAAGAAATCCTGGTGGTCCAACTCGGGTCCCTCGCCGCGCGAACGGGGGTCGTTCGCGTATGGGAGGCTCTCGACGTGTGAGTGTTCTCGGTGGCGACGTTCCGCCATTGCTTCTAAAGTACTAAAATAATTTTACTTTGAGGAAATTTGTTTATTTTGTACAAAGGAATTTGAATGTGTAATGTTGAGCGGTTGCCAAATATTTTAGTTGAATGATTTGTGTGTGTGTTTGGGCTGTGGGGTGGAAGTGTTCCTGGCGGTTGCTGGGATCACATGAAAATGGCTGGCGGCTCGTTCCCGTCGACGCCGTTCACAAGCAGGCGGCAGGAGGTGTAAATGAAGTAGAGGACGCCCACGAAGGTGTTCAGATCGACAAAGAACAGATAGTAGACGACGAAGTTGTTGCACCACACCTCCACAAAGGGCATGCGCTCGTGCAGCATCATGGTGGAAGTGAGCAGAACAACGGCCAGGCCAGTGCCCACAAGCATCATCTGGCGGATGGTGGAGTACAATCGAGATGCAAACTAGTCAAATGTGCTGGGCACTCACCACATTGGAGGTGATCTGATTGATCTGAAAGTGGCTCACGTATTTGGCGCGAATCAGTATCATGACAACGAACGAGTAGAACAGCGTCAGCACCATTGTCCAGCGCATGTAGAAGAGCTCCAGCCAGGTGAGATGCGGCGCCTGCATGTTGTCCACAATTATGGTCCTGCTGCAGCGTGCCGAGACGTCATTCGGCAAGCGCACAGCCACATGAACGGGCGCATCCGCATTGATGTGCACAATCCTGTTGAGCATTTCGAGGGCTCCAAAGCAGGCGATCTGCAAACAGTCAAGCATCAGCATCAGCGTCAGCGTCAGCACCGCACCTACGATCTGTCTGACACTCACAAAGGAGCACAGCGACAGGAGGCAGCAGCACAAGTCCAGGGCTCGCGACATTCTTCGATTTAAATCCAAGTTGTTGCCACCAGCTGCCAGCAACGACTGGGAGTGGCAGTGGCATGGAGAGATCGCGTCTTTGGTCGAAATGTAGCTTTGATTTTGTTTGCTGACGCAGCTGCAAGCGGGGATAACGCGCAGCTGGATTTCTGGCTTTGGAGGCAGGCGTAAACAGTTTTATTTTACACATGTGTTTGTGGCGACTCTTAAATGCTTAATCATACGAAAAGAGAATGATGATGGCGACACTTTTCCCTAGGGTAATGGCTGGGGCACTGGGTGTTCGGTATGTGGATGTTTGATGGCTTTAAAATTAGTCAACTTGTTGGAGCTTTTAGAATCAAAGTGGGGAAGGAATAGGTTCCGGGTACCGGGGCCAACTACTGGCTAAACTTCACGCCTATGTTGTTGACGCGCGTCTGCATGTGCTGCAGGACATCCTGCGAGAAGTCCTCGATGGTGGTGAAGCGACTCTTCTGGAAGCTGAAGATGTCCACCAGGAAGGACAGCAGCTGCTCGCGGAAGTAGTGACAAATGTCGCGCAGATTCTCGTTGGGCCCAAAGAAGCCCCACGCCATCAGCGGTGATATCTGCTCGGATATCACATAGAAGTGGGACATGAATCCATTGGGGAACTTCAGCATCCGCTTCTTCGCCTTCAGCACCGACCACACGGCCGTCGTCAGAGCCTGTGGAATGGAGCAACACATGAATCGAATGCCGGGCTTGGGTTGCACTTGAAATGCATTGCTCTTACCGTCTCCTTGAAGCCATTGGAGAGCCAACGATTTTGGACGACAGCCGTGACACTGGCCGGCGGCGTGTCCAGGTCCTTGAACGAGTCGAGGATGATAAAGTCCAGGCAGATGTCGTAGAAGGTCATTGCCTTGACGTTGCGCTGCTCCAGCTCCATTTGGATCAGGGGCCAGGCATTGGGGTCCTTCAGGAAGTTCACCATGTCCTCGTAGCCAACGAGAAACTCCTTCGTGTCCTTGTCGCCCAGACAGAGCAGATCGGTGAGGATCTGCCTGCCCGCATCGCAGATCCACTGGCCCACGGCCGGGTCCTTGAAGAGAAACTGAAAGGCCAGACGAACGCAGTGGAGCTTCGCCAGGTACTCGGTGTCGGTGCTGCAGTGCACTAGCTCCGCTCGAATGGTGCGACACGGCACGGTGTACTCATCGTGGTGCTTCAGGGCGCTCTGGAACAGCGGATACTCCTCGTACGAGGTCTCGATAAAGCCATCAAACTCACGCAGGTCGGCCACCTGGTCCAGCGCCGAGGCGAAACTCTCCGCTGAATCGAAATTCGGATCGGAGCCGGCTCTGCTGAGGACGCTGCCCGACTTGCGGGAGTTGCGATCCTCGTCATCGCCGCCGACGCCACCGCCACCGCCACCGCCGGCAGTGAGGCGATCCTCCTCGGCCTCGTCTATGGAATGTTCCTCGCGAAACAGCACCGATCGCTGGTCCAGGAAGAGCAGCTCACTCTGCTCCTGCAGCGTGTAGGCCATCTCCAGAAGGTTCTGGATCTCGCGACAGAACTCCGAGTCCTCGGCCGTGGTCAGCGAGGCGGGAAATCCGCCCGGCGAATAGTGTGCGGCCAGTGCATCCTCCCAGAAGTTGATGACCGTGTCCAGGGCCTCCATGCCCATGACGCCCAGCTGCTGTACGGTCAGCTGGGTGACAGCCGTGGGCCCAGCATTCGTGCCACTCGCACCCATAATGCCAATGGAGCCCGACGCCATGGACAGGCGATCCGAATAGGCGATTGTCGAGCCTACCGGGCTGCCCGAGCGTGCCGAGGCCTTGGAGCCGGCAATCGACAGCAGATCATTGGGACTGCGCATGCTGTTCCTCGTCCTACGATTTGTATACTTCCTGGCCCGACGCGGCGGACGTGGTGGCTTGCGGCGACGCAAGAAACGCGATAGAACGCCCATCAGAGCCACGCCAGCGGTCAGGGAGAAGATGACGACCTGCCCAATGGGTTTAGACGGTGAAAATGGTTCCAGAAATGTTTCTGCTCTGCTTACCTTTGTTGTGGTGGAGACACGGAAGGGCAGCAGGCTGCCGGTCCATGTTGCCGGTACGTTGCGATGCATGACTTTTCAATTTTGAACACTTTCAATTTGGTTGCAATGCGAAAAGGGATTTCGACTGGTTTTTTTGTGCGGATGACTCTCCCTGGCTCGGCTCGACTCTCGAATTGTGTGCGTGCTTTGAGGTTAGGCCCAGCTAGTGGCCCCCGATGATACCCGGCCAACACCAATTGGACCGCACATTGGCCACTCGGCTGTTGCTTTGCTCATCGGCTGGCCTGCCCTTTGGAGTTTGTGTGTTTACCCCTTGTTTTGCTTGAATTTGTTGCCTTGGCTCAATGGTTGTGCCATGGAAATGTCAGGGGTTCGTCTACAGAGGATTTCCTTGTTGTTGGTCAGTCAAAACTTTCACTTTTAGGCCGAAAACAACAAAATTGCATCACAACGTTGAGGGAGCGCGCGCGGCACCAGAGGGCCATCAGCTGTTGAAAGGGTTGCCAGACTGCGAAATGTCAGAGCTGCGCATATTACTGTGAACGTAGTAATCACAGTGACACAGTAACTACATATGCACGGGAATTGCTTCCTCTTTGAGTCACGTTATGCTGAAATGGCTCATTTCTGAGCAGAGCTGCATGTCATAATCGATAAATGTTTTGTTGGTCTACAAAAGCGGGCGGGAAAGAGGGAATTGAATTGAAAAATCCAATCAGTTTATTAATTAAATCAATTATGACTTTTGCATTTTTTTGATGCTAATCCAATTCGATAACACACCGTTGTCGATGTGACGTCACAAGACTGAGAGATGCGCCATCCGGTACACGCCAGCAGCAACCACAACAACAACAAGAGCAACAGGCCAAAGCAGAACCGGCAAAAGCCAGTGCAAGATTGTTTCTGTTTCTGTTTCTCTGCTGTTGTGGCACAGGCAGAAATACATATTCTGGCATTATTAAATTGGTATTTTGGCATTGGCGCAAGCGACACAAACACAAACCAGAGAAACGCACAACTACAGGGCCAGCGAGACGCACAGAGAGAGAGAGGCACAGGCACAGGCATAGCCACAGCCACAGCAACAGCCGCACACTTTCCTTACACTTACTCATATGCCACTGTAGCAAAATATTCTTGTGGCTTTTTTGGCTTGCGTTATTGTTATTAGTCCCAGCACAGCAGCCAGCACAGAGACAACAACTGAGGACTGCCACTCACCCACTATCATCATAGATAAATGATGTCTGAAGATGCCAAAAGTGAGTAAAGTGCAATGAAAATTTGCTCTTACGTGCCATAATTTGTTGTTTGTTGCTTCTGTTGGCCAGGTCCAGGACCACGCACCCGTAATATCATTGAAAATCAACTGTTTCGCCGTCAGCGGAGCCTGAAGCTTGAGGCGCTGCAGAGGCAGCGCACCCTACAGGGCGATGACGACACCGACGTGGCCGAACCCTTCGACAAGGTCAGTCAGTAGTGGGGGAATGAGCCTGAAGCCTGAAAAAACCTTCCATCTCTCTCGCTTGCAGACGCAAATAGTCATCATATTCACGGAGAAGGCCAAGCTGCGCCACTGTCAGGATGTGGAGAAGATTATCCAAGAGTTTGGCATACAAACAACACTGGAAATTGTGGGGTAAGCCAAGCCGTGCGTGCCACACATTCACATTCAACCAGAGCAATCCCTTTCGATGGCATTCTCTTCTCTTAACTAGGAAAACCGAAAAGTATCTTTATTTGTCGGCCAGCTTGGATACGTTGCTGCGGCTGGCCGATGTGGCCGAGCTGGAGAAGAAGACGACCACTGGCAGCATGCAAAAGTTCAACAACGGCTGCATCTCTGACTTTCTGCTGCCCGGCATGGGCAAGGATCAGATTCTGCGCTACTGCGAGATACCCGTGCTGATCAAGGACGTGATCAAGCCACCGATCAAGTCCTACATACAGAAGGGCTACATCGAGGATATGTTTCCGCTGCACGATATTGTGAGTGTCCCTCGGGGGCAGACTAGGAGCAGCATTTGCTCAGGCTTCCGCTCTCTCTCTCTCTCTCTGTTTCAGCTCTATTTGGATCGCTTCAATTGGAACTTGAAGCGCACCCAGCTGCCCATTGAGGATATTCGCAACTACTTTGGCTCCAGCATTGGCCTCTACTTCGGCTTCATCGAGTTCTACACGAAGGCCCTCATCTTTCCCGCTGTCTTTGGCATACTGCAGTATCTCTTCAAGCTGAATCTCTCGATCGTTTGCAGCTTCTATGTGGTCTGGACAACTGTGAGTCAATGTCCAATGTCCAAGCAGCAATGGGAATATCGCTTGAGACTGTCGTTTCGTTTGTAGATCTTTCTGGAGCTGTGGAAGCGCAAATGTGCTGGCTACTCGTACCGCTGGGGCACCATCGAGATGAGCAGCCTGGACAAGCCGCGCTCGGCGTATCAGGGCCAGCTCAAGCCCGATCCGATCACCGGCAAGATGACGCTGCATTACCCCATGCGCTACACGTACCTGCAAATGTACTGCATCTCGTATCCGGTGGTGCTGGCCTGTGTGGTGGCCGCCGGCTGGTTTGCCCTCTACCAGTTCCAGATCGAGGCCGAGGTGCTGGCCGACTTCGGCGCCGACTCGTGGCTGCTGTACGTGCCGGTCATTGTGCAGTCCATTCTGATAGCCATCTTCTCGTGGGCCTACGAGAAGCTGGCCACATTCCTCACCAAGCTGGAGAACCATCGCACACGCTCGCAGTACGACCGGCATCGGGTGAACAAGCTGATGCTCTTCGAGATTGTCAACAACTTCTTCTCGCAGTTCTACATCGCCTTCGTGCTGCAGGACCTCAAGCAGCTCAAGTACCAGCTGATGATGCAGCTGCTCATATTCCAGCTGCTGTGCATTGCCCAGGAGATCGGCATACCCCTGATGGCCGTGCTGCGGCAGAAGTACGTCAAGTTTCGCCATCGCGAGGTGGCCGCGGAGAAGCTGGACAACATCAGCGACCAGCCACGCTACGAGCAATCGTTCTACGAGTCCGGCCTGGATGCCTACCATTCCACATACGAGGACTATCTGCAGGTGTGCATACAATTCGGCTTCGTTGTGCTCTTTGCCGCCGTGGCCCCCTTCGCCGCCATTGGGGCACTCGTCAACAATGTGTTTGCCGTCCACATCGACATGTTCAAGCTGTGCAACATCTTCAAGCGTCCGTTTGCGCGCAGGGCCAAGAATATTGGCGCCTGGCAGCTGGCCTTTGAGCTGCTGTCCGTCATGTCGCTGCTGAGCAACTGCGGCCTGCTCTTCCTCCAGCCGAATGTCAAGTGAGTGCATTGAATGCTCCAAATCCAAGTTGGAATTTACCTTTTATGCTCTCTCGCTCTCTTTTGCAGAGAATTCTTCTCGCACTGGCTGCCCTCGGTGCCGGATCTGTCGTTTGTCATATTCGAGCATCTGCTGCTGGGCCTCAAGTTCATCATCCACAAGGTCATACACGAGCGTCCGCGCTGGGTGCGAATTGGTCTGCTAAAAGCTGACTTCGAAACCAGCCAGGCCCTAAAGCAACTCAAGTGGGTCTGCCCTTTGCCTTCCTTCACTCTTATGCCTTGTTCATTTTTCGTGTGCTTGCAGAAAGTTCAAGACGGAAGCTAATAAGATGGCCTAGGACCGACGCTCCCTCAGCTCTGATCCCTTTCTAATCTCCAGTTCCAGTCGTTGGTGCTACCAGAACCAAGTTCATAATTATATTTCTACGTTTAATGCAATTTTTAATGTTTAACTTCTAACCCACGGAAAGGTGTGCCTTATAAATGCTGATAAATGTTTTACAATCAAACCCCACGCTAGTGACTCTAGCGCCCTCCTCCCCTGAAGTGCTTGAAGGCTAAAAAGGCATCGATGGCGTGCAGCAGTCCCGCCGCATAGCCCATGTACTGGAGCAGAAAGGGAGTAGAATTAGAGTTGGATGGCCATTCGATGCTGCACAGATTCTACACTTACATAGCAGGCGGTCATGGCCGGATATGCCCAGAAGCCGGGACGCACCAGGAACTGCGGATGCAGCCACACAACGCACGCGAAGCCCATGTAGCTGGACGAGCTGAAGTACATGCAGGCGGCCAGGCCATTAAACAAAGTCTCCTGCAAAACGGAGGACACAAGAGAACTCTCCATCAATGCATCTCGATGCTAGTCCGCTGGCTACTCACAAACAGCGACTGTCGAATGAGACCGTATGACTTCTCGGAGAAGCCATAGCACAGCAGCAGTATGCCCGTTGTGGTGAAGCAGTGTCCTGTGGTGGCCAGAAAGCTGGTGAGCGCCTGCCCAATCGAGTCCGCATAGGGCACACCGTAGCGTATGAGCAGGCCCTCGCAGAGCATGGCCAGGCCCAGCTGCATCAGCTTGAGCAGTCCCACCCGCGACAGGACGAAGCCAAAGTTAATGCACGTACAGACGCGACAGCAGCAGATCCTGATGCCCAGCGGCTGACTCATGCCGCGCATTCCAAACGAAGACATTGTGTACGTAGGTGATGCTGCTGCTGCTGCTTCTTTGCCGCCAGCCTAAACCAAACTGTTCTCTGTGCTGCCACAAGACAAGGGATGCGGCCCGAGGCTGCATCGCCTAGGCCTGCAGGGGTCGCTTCTATAATTAGATGCACAGCCACATCTGGCGGCCAGTCGCTTGCCTGCCCCCAAGCGGCGCAAGCGTGCCACCATTACGGCCGTAGAGGCAAATGCGTCTGCGCTGCTCTGTTTGTTTGTATTGTGTGCTGGATCGGTCCCGTTAGGTGCGTGTGCAGG
Source organism: Drosophila subobscura (assembly GCF_008121235.1). Lineage (NCBI taxonomy): Eukaryota > Metazoa > Arthropoda > Insecta > Diptera > Drosophilidae > Drosophila > Drosophila subobscura. The sequence continues at coordinate 13,998,086 of NC_048530.1, read as the reverse complement.
TGCAGGAAGGACACAATGTCACGCCCGCCACTGTACTTGGTTCGGGGTTCGCCTTCCACCAGCAGCTAGCATCGCTTCCTCTTCTGGGCGCATGAAGAGCTGGCTGGAGTTTGTTTTTGGCATGAGCAAGAAGAAATCCAGCATTGATTCGCTCTAAGCGTTCAAACTTTTTGCCTTGCATAGGAAAATAAAACGAGGAAGAACGTTGTAAGACGCTTCGTACGCGTCACTACTGTTATACCCAGTGGTCAGTCAGTTTATATGAGTGTATGTTTGTGCATTCATGTTTGTATGTATGTATGTACACATGGGCATTTCTTAGACTTGGACAATTAAATGTAAAGCCCAGTACTGAGTTATGCCATATATGTATATCGCTCTGCGCCCAGCATGACCAGAGTGGGCAAAGTGCATGCTCTCTGGGTAGACTGTATTGTGTTTGTTTACAAAATGAAATCTGTTAGAAATTCTAGTTTTGCATGAAAGCCGGAGGAGTGTGTTATTCCAGGGTGGATATGAAGCTTGGAGGACAACAATGCATGGAGAAAGCACCGCATTTTTTGATGAGTCCGTTGCGGCGGGACTCTAATGCAAACAAAAAAATGTAACTACAGTTCAATGCCAGTGATGGTGTAGTTATCCTCAGGATTTGTTGTTCATTTGCAACTGTGCTATTTCAATTCATTTAGGCGTTTAGTTCAGTGGAACTGAAGCTCGAGGAACTGTTGTCGGCATTTAAAGACCACATTTAAGTTGTTGGCTTGCAGGTGGTAATAGTGATAACAGAAATCACTTCGAGCTTAGTTCCTCTAATTGCCCCGTTGCCATAACTACATTATCTCTCAGCGTACCCTCCACTGGTATTCGCTCCAGCTGGAAAAGCCCCTTTGGCCGCTGCACGAACCGTTTTCCACCGATGAAGATGTCTGTAAAACAAAGTGTCATGCATATTCATAGACCAAATACCACCGGTGGAAAAGCCATCGCCCAGCATCTGCCCAATCAGAGCCTAAATGAAGGGCTGTGTGTGTGTGCGCGTGTGCGTGTGCTCGCTCCACACAAAAGAGAAGATGAAATAGAATAGAGCAAAAATAAGCCGTTCTCATGGCCATACGCTGGTCAGCAACCTGGTCTGGCAGGCTTTATCAATGGGTAGCAGAGGGAGGTATGTAGAAAGGCAGCAGAGTCAGTGTGTGCAGATGGTGGTGGGTGGGTGGCAGAGGTCGTGTGGCAAAGAGCAAATGATATCGTTGAGCAGCTGGCGATAAGAAGAGAAAAATAATTTGCCTTTCAATTGAAATGAAAAACCATTCAGCCAACTCACCCGTTGCCTAGGCAAATGAGCTGCCACGTGGAGCGGCACAGGCAGCGGTGGCAGGATGCCGGCTACCTACGGCCTTATGGAGCGAATAGCTACCCAAAGAACTATGGAAAGAGCAGGCAGTTTTTCATCCAAAGAGACTTTTCACTGCGTTGATCAAACGCCCGCTAAATATCATAATACCTTCTGTGGGAAGGGTAAAACGAATGCATAAAGCACAATTCATAATAATAACAAAAATTTAGCATGTGTCGGCCCGATCACTGGTAGAGGGGGAACACGGGGGCCGGCCGTCGTCCGTCGGCGAATGTATACATTAAAAGTCAGGGTCAAAGTGTGGCCATTGTGTTTACTTCTCTCTTTCCCTCCGCCTCCCGCTCTTTGCAAATCTCCTTTGCACTCACCCTCGCACTCTCATCTTCTGAGGCGTGCGGAGAAGGAGGAACGACAATAAACAGAAAGAAATATGAATGGCAAAGCAAATGTAACAAAATGAGAAGACAAAAAAATCAGCAAAACAATTCGCACAGACCGCTATCTTGATATACCCTACAAATAAGCTTGTGGTAAAGAGATCGTAGTTTTACGTGATAAATGCATTAAATATTGTATTATTAATGTCTGGCGCATAATTATGTCACAGCTCTTCATCAATTTCGTTCTTGCCTACTCTTTGGGGTCCATAAAGAAACTATAACAAGCACACGAGCACTGAAAATTGGGGAAAGTAGCGAGTAACTCTGCCACCGACGAGATCTCCTTTATAGTTGCTTCATGGTTAGGGTAACGACAATATTGACGCGGTCGGTCGTCGTCGTCAACAACAATGGCCGGCAATTGTTTCGCGGCGTCGCCTCTGCTGCGGTCGCTGTCGACGTCAATGACGCAGCGGCTATGTTTGCGGTTGTACCTTCTCTCTCTCTCTCTCTCTTGCTATCTATCCCACTCTGTCGTTTCCCGGACAAGCTGCTTGAGTAGGGGCTTTTATACCCTCTCCTGCAAGAGAGGTAAAAGTATTTTGAAAAGATGTTTGCAACGCAGATGAATCCAATCAGATTCGAATAATAATTAATATAGCGTGATGGTGTACGAGTCTTTCCGCTCTATAAAAATCTTTTGAATGGAATGTGCAACATTAAAGGGCTACCTTAGCAAGGGTATAAAAAGCAACGACTTTCAAAGCTATTGTTTTCCTCTCGTTTCTTTGTGTTTTTCTCTTTTCTGATTCTCTTTTTGGCGCGGATTGTATGGACAGAGTACACAAGAAGAAAAAAACAGTTTTGTTACAAGCGAATGCCGATCGCTGTCTCTCTGTCGATCTTTATACACGTTTTCATTATCATTATTCTGTCTGACTGTCCATGTGCTTCTTCATGCCTTGTGTGTGTGTGTGTGTGTCTGGCAGCACTTTAGCTAAGTCAGCACCATAGCATTCCCCCACACTTCCCTTCGAAACCAGTGTCCGAGTCTCGACCCAAGTCTCATTTTTGTCGAGGGGCAACTCTTTTTCAACTTGTTGCTAAAAATATGCAAGCAGTAAAAGGAAACCGGTTCCCCCACCATGCACACACACACTCATTTATACGTAAGTTGTACATATGTATGTATGCATGTATGTACAAAAACACGATTGGCCTGTTGTTGCTGGGTGCCATGACCGTCTTTGGCAAGGGGTTTCTATGGTGCTGTGGAGGGGTACAACTGGAACTGTAACTTGATTGAAGCAACAACAACAAGAAAACGATCTCATGCGCAAATGAAGCCAACGACAAAAACAACTACAACAGCAGCGACAAAGGCAACAACATGCAAAACGCCAACACGTAATACAAGATCATTTTTGGTGGCTGAAGCTGCTGTCGACGTCGACGCCAGCATCGATTACGCGCGCAAAACCGGCAATTGTTGTTGCTGCTGTCATTCTCGCTAGCGATGGTAGAGACACCGCGCTCGTGCATCACGATAGTTATGAACTAAACACGAAGAGGAGCATATGTACGAACACGCATACATATGAACATATTTAAATACATATGTCCCCTATTTGTTTGATTTTTATTAAATAATCCGAATTACAAAAGCTCTTTATTCTGATGCTCTCTATTGAAAATTCGTTTTTGTGTTTGTAGGTTCAGGCCTAATCAAAATACGCCCCGTGTCCATCACTAGTTTTCGCTGCTCTTGTTTCTGTTGTTTCTTGTTTCTTTCGTTGTGGTTGCTGTCACCGCAAGTTGCGCTACTTTGGCTTCTATCTCCCTCTGGCCGCTCTTTCTCTCTCTTCACCCTAATGCGGCTATGCAATGTCACCCACCAGCCGCCGCCGACAGTTGCTGCGGATTCAGGTTAGGTTTATTGCTCTCTCTCTTTCCCCCTGTCCCACTCTTGCTCACACGACCCCCTCTTTCTTTCCGTCTTTCTTTCTTTCTTTCGTTCGGTCGTTCTGTCTCTCTTCTCCGGTCTAACTGTGAATTGGCTCTGCGGCGAGCCAAGATCACAAAAAGTTAATTGTGGATCCGCGGAGGCAGCGACAGAGCGGGGGTTCTGATTAGACTAACACAAATAAAAAGTGGGAGAGGAAATAAAGAATAGCAAACCGAAGAACTCCAAATTAATGTACATATGAATGTATAGATACTCTTGCAGATCAAACTTTGATATCTTTGAAATACTTCCTAAAGAAATGGGTCTGTGCCAAGTTTTAAAATTGAGCGACAACAAAACAAATACTCTTCAGGGGTACATATGTATGTACATATGTATGTATGTATGTATAACAAAAAGCCCGTGCTATAATAAATAGTCCAAATAAGACGCATAAGCCGAAAATTAACAACAAAGCGTGAAACGGATGGTGGGGCAATGATTGCACTTAATACGGCAAGGGGAATCACGTTCCAAGCCTTATCTTAGCGACTTGAACTTAACAGCTGTTCCTGGAATAATGCAATCATCATAAACATATTTGATAGTCGACAGCGGGAGTTGGTACTAATTACATATTTACAAATCACACATTGTACACAGGTCTAGTAAAGCCCCATCTACTAAATTTGTAGGGGTATGAATCACTCAGACTGAAAGTAGTTACATATCATTTTCTCAATTAGGAGCTGTTGTACGGAAAATCAGCCTCCCTTTACTTAATCTTCCATGAAAATGTCACCATTTTGGAGAAGGGAAAGATTGTCCACCCACTCCGAAAGAGCAATCATTGCATTGACTCTTTCCTACATTCATATATTTACATACATATTTATGTATGTATGTACATACATATGTATGTATGTACATATGTATGTTTGTATGATACATATTCCTTGACCGTGAAACTTCCTTATGAAAATTATTACGCCTGTATATTATGTATTGTATGAACCAGACAACCAAATGCTGCTCCACCGAATTTTCCGCTGTCACATAATGGACTACGTGTGCATCCGCGCAAGATTCCATCAGTTACATATGCCAAGTGTTCTAGCACGTGGTATAAACGGATGGTGTGCGGTGGATCGTTAGAGAATTATGAGGCAACAGTCCCATGCATCTACCCCCAACGGGGAAAGGTAAGGTACTCCACCAATGAATGACCCGTTTTCTCTCATCTCCTTTAACGTAATCCGAATGCCAAGCCCAGCGCAATCGAACGCCATCCACCACCTTACACCGTGCACACAATGCAACAACGTGCGCTTTATCCGAGGCTTTTTCATTCTACCAAGGATTTTACTTCAAGTCGCTGAATATTTTGCATGTCGCCCAGCTTCAAGTTACGCCACCATACACGTTTTTCCCCACCGACCAAAAGTTCCATCATTCCCCCTTAAGTTTCATCATGCACACTCACAGCACACACACACACACACAAGCTACACATGCACGCACGCAGCCATGTGCGCATGCAGAGAATTTGCGGTACACTCTCATTCCATTCCTCCGTATGCTTTCGTTTTATTTTGCTTTTTTATTATCATTCGGAGATGGTTTTGTTGCTGTTTTTGCCTTTGTGCTTTCTTTTTACGTATTTCGACTTGGCTGACACGCTGGTTTCGTGTGTCGCTCTGTTCCCTCGAACATCCAACCTAACACACACTATCGACACCGCGGTGGGCTGGCAGAGGGGCGCTCATCAGTCGTTGTCAAGCAATGCGGCGGCCCACACACGGTCTGTCATACATGTCTATTCCATGTCGCACCGTCTCACCATTTCTTCTCTTCTAGTTTCCCTTCTCCTATTGCATGCATCAGCACTGTTACAGAGAAGTGTATGTTGTACCGTCACCACTATCATGCACGACTCGCCGTCTCCCCAGTCATTTCGTCTCACCTTTTATTTCTGTCTGCACGTCTCCCCAACTCCGCTGAGGCATACGTACATATGTACATGCATGGATACATACATAATATATACATACTTACATATGTCAAACCATCTACCCTGCCATGCACATCTTTCCGACTCCCCTGTCAAGCAAGTCTCCCCATCAGCACTAGTGTCTGTCTCTTTTGCGCATATAAGCACATACATTCATATGCTATGTACATAGGGATGTATGTGTGTACGTTTCGTCTGCTCTGCTGTGTGTAAGTTGAATGTGCCGGTTCTGTTGTTGTAGTTGCTGTTGACGTTGGTCGTGTCATGTTGATTTGTGCCGTCTCACCCGACCGACCAACCGATAGACAGACCAACGGTCGGTCGGTAGGTCTGCCCCGCTGCCGATAACTAACCCCTTCAATTCAACGAGCATTTGCGATAGTTATTCAAGTCTCCACTTCTACACATACTAAACACACACATACTCTTCTATTTCTGCTTCATCTCACTTCTAGCTCTGCTTCTTCAAAGCCATGCAAACACAAACACATTCTCCTTCACTTGCTTGTGCTTCTTCTATTCTTCTACTTCTTTTCGCACACACACACTTGTGCTTTATCTTCTCTCATACACACACACTTCCTTTTCTTCTTCTTCTCACACTCTCTTGCTTCGTACAGACACACGCAAACAACATTCAAGACAATGCGCAGTAGATAACAGCCCCAGCCCCAGCCCCGCCTCTCTCGACTCAAGCTCTCTCGCTCACTCTTTGTCTGGATCTCCCTCTATCGCACTGGCTGATATATAATATATATAAAGTATATGTATGCATACATACATATATGTGTGCTTATGCTGACAGCTGCTTTGTGTGTCAAATTGTAGCGAAAAAAAAATTGTGCAAAGCTTGTGTGCAAAAGAAGGAGTAAGCTCAACAGCAGCACCTACCACAGTGGCGAATTTAGCACAACATTTGCCCACGTTTGGGTAAAAACTACATGAACTTGGTAAATGTTCGAGCAGAACAGAAATTCTTATTGAGCCTTCAAATTACAGTTCTAATGTAATTATGTATTTATATAAAATGATTATCGAAACGGGAATACTATTTAAAAAATTGAAGGACGCCTTCGAAATTGATTCTTCCATATGCACGAACGAAGCAAATTCGCCATTGGGGTTGCTGCTCTCCGCTGTTGCTGTGCGGTGCTGCGCTGCGCAAAAACTACGCGCTGCGCTCTACGGCCGGCCGTCGCTCTCACCCGACCGACAGTCGACAGTCACTCTCACCGAGTGACGGTCCGACGTTCTTACTGACGCAGTGTTTGTTTTTGTGTCTGCCGGCGTCGTCGCCTGGCTTGTACCTTAGTGCTTGTACGTTAGCTGAGGCAGCGTTGCCAATTTTCACACAAGCGAACTGAACTGCTTTTTCTGCCTCCGCCACCGACATTGTATGGGTATTCGTAGGTGTGTGTGTGTGTAGTTGTGTGCGTGTGCTTTATTTCAGAAATTTCCATTTAATTTTTTTATTTAGGTTTCTTTTTTCCTCTCCTTTTTGTTTTTTTTTTTTGCAACATTTCTGATACCCTTATAGAGGGGGAGGATATATCACATTTTCATTGCATTGTCAAGGGGGAATCCAACTCTTGACCAAAAATAACTTGAGTGTGCAGTTGCAGATACACATCTACATATATGTACGTAAATATGTATTAGCAAATGAATGATTATCCCCTCTTCTCTTTTTTGATAGCGCAAATACATCCATACAAATGTATGCAAATGATCGTCAAGGGTATCAAATGCTTCGCAGTTCAAATCTTCGTTCCCTCCTTTCGTGTTTTTATGACTGGCGGCTCTGTTTTGTGTGTATGTACAGTATTTATGTACACACACATCTGTATGTATGTAACGATGGATGTGTGTGTGTGTATGTTTATGGGTATATACATTTTGTGTGGATTTTAGTTACACCTTCAGCTGCCGCTGTTTTTGTTGGTTTTTCTTTTGGTTTTGCTTTTGCGTTAGCGTTTGCTTTGCTTGTACATACAACGTCACATCCCGGGTGGTTTGAGTGGGTGAGGTGAGACAGCAGGAGCCGCCCCCACTTCCCGTACAGATTTGATTCCCACCCCATCCCTCGTGCTGTGCCTGACCAGAGGCATGGCATGCTTTCGACGACCCGACCCGACCCGACCGCTCACTGCATAGGCCTGCAAAAATTGGCAGCAGAGCAGATCTCTTTCTCTCCATCTCTCTCTCTCTTGTTCACATTCCTATTCGTATATCCACAGGTGTCGTCGTCGCCGCTGCAGCGACGTCGGACTCGGCTTCCACTGTAGCTGTGGCTGTGGCGCTGGCTTTGACGCCAGCCAGGGCCCCCATCCGTCAAGTTCAGATCTCGAAAAACTTCACACCTTTGTGCAAATGGTTTTGGGCCGCGCTCTCAGGGCTGCTGCCGCTGCCACTACCGGTGCCGTTGCCTCCCCCCGCGAATGCGACAAACAGCTAACCTCAAAATGATGAAGCCGCACATTGCGGCGCAGCGGCCGCCTGTTGAACGTGACTCAGACACGGCTCGGGCTCGTGGATGGGACGCGACAGCAGCAGGGAGGGTCTGATTCTTGGTCTCTCGACAACTTTTGTTTAAACTTTATGCAAGTACAGGAGGCGCCCAACGCCACCAGGCACTCCAGAAGCCCGTTTAAAGATACGTACAGTTATAACAGTTATCGCCTACGTTTGCCATTCCATTCGATATTGGATGGGATATATGTATGTATTATGTGCAGAAAGAAGAATGTTTGGGGATTTGGCAACACCCTCTGGAGAGACCCCTGAGTCACGCACACATGCACACTCACACACACACACACTCATGTGCACTCAAACAAATTTTACTCCCTACACTTGACCTTGTTTCGGCAATTCTGCAGACACAGGCACGGCACACACACTGGGATTGGAATGGATTATTGTGGTTTGGCAGGGTTTCCACATGGGTTTTTGGGGGAAGAATTAGACCTGCAACCAGCTGGATGGCGGGAGGGGTAAGCTTTTGTGGCATGTCAAAAGCAGAGCCACATAAGACGCTGGCCAGGCCGCTGTACCGGTGCCCGAGGCAAACGGTGACCAAACGACCTGCGTGCCATAGCCACGGAGGTCCCCCACATGCCAGCCAGCACATAAGCAGATACACATGTACATATGTACATACATACATACGTGTGTATGTATGCAATGACTGAGGAAGAGTGCGATGAGGGACAGATCCTAGTGCAGGGCTGTAATTTAACTAAACATCTTTTTTGGCATCGTCTTGAATGCATCTGAAGAATGCAAAAGGACCCTTGGCGGGGGGCAAGTGCTAGACAAATGCAAAACATAAAAACGAAAAAATCAACAAAGACAACCAGCGGCTATGAAATGAGTGAAAAGCAACGAGCGATAAAGATGTGGAATGACAAGGCAAAGGAAAGGGAAAAGAACCAAAGGCCACCAGCAGTAAAAATTCAGAGCAAGGCAAAAACATTTGCTAGAAGGACAGCGAGCAGGGGACGGTAAGTCTCCCCCCCACACTATGGGGCAACAATGTTATTAATGACCTGCTGCTGCTGCTGCTGAATGGAGTGAAGCTGCGCCAACAGTAAAACTGCCAGAGAACAGAGGGGGAAATTAAAGACCATAACAGCATAAAGAAGCAGACCGACCAGCGGAGTAAAAACAACTGCAAAGATCAGGAGAGTGTGTGAGTGTGAGTGCGACTGCCACATGTGGCAGACGAAACAGATTGGCAGAAATAAAAAGCGAATACAAAGAATAGAGTCCCCAAATGAAAGAAACTGTAATCCTAGGGGAATGGAAGGCCGCACCTCTTCAAATAACTTCTCACATTCGTTGAAATCAGAGAAATCGCTCTGGATGGGCGATTATATTTTGCTTATATTTTGAAGAAAATTATTACTGACTCCAAAGTATTCGTGTTCCTGCAATATCAGCTGTTCTGCAAGGGAGCTTTCCTATTAAAACAGAACCACAACCCGATACCATTTGGCATAACAAAAACAAAGGTGTGGCGGAGGCCAAATGCATCTCGGTGCCAGGAACTAAAAAAAGTGCACACACACACTTGCATACGTACATATGTATGTGTGTGTGTGTGTGTGCATGTCCATATTGCCAACAATTTCGATCAAGTTGCACAAACAGAAATATTTCAAGCTACCTCAGACTCTGATCTCCCCCGCAGACACTCCACCCCTTTCGACCACCTTGCGCGCTGATACCCAAAACGACAAAAAGAAGAGAAAAAGAAAAAACAAAGAAAGAAAAATCAAAAACTAACGCAAAAGCAAAAGAAACACGACCTAACCAAACCCGAGCGATAATAGAGCAATGGAAAGGGTTCGTCGATGGGCGGGGGACGGGGTCGGCTTGGTCTCTGCTGGCAGCATAACGGACCCCGAAACGGCAATGGCAATGCCAACAAATTAAAGTTACTAAAGGCAAAGGGAAAACAGAACAACAAAAAACGAGAAGGAGATTTCAGCGCTCTGAGGGGTCTCCCTTGGAATACCCTGGGATATCTACATATGTAGTTATTATACATATATGTATTTATGCATCAGCCGATTTCGAACAAGTATATGGCTTTTAAAATGTTTTGCATATTGTTTGATTTTCTTCAGATATACAAACTTATTCCTCTTCGAGCAATGTATTCCCACTGTGACCACGCATACAATACATTCGGCATACTTCCAGCTCCAAAAGGGTATCAAGCGAGAGAGAATTTCTGGCACAGCATGGAAACGCGAATCAGCAGTCAAAGGGGTATGTAAGAAAGAGACACAAACCCGGGCTCAGTCGTGTGCTCTGCCCTTGCCGCTGCCGATGCCGCTGCCACTGACTGTGCCAACTGGCGACGACTATCAGCATAAAAAAAATCGGCAAAGAAAGCAAACGCAAGGAAAAAAGAAACGCAGTCGTCGGCAGTGGTTGGAAAGGGAGAGGGCGCGGTAGAGAGCCAAAGGAGAATCCGCAGCATGCAGAACTGCTCACTCAAATTGAAAATGAATAAAAACCGGTTCTGGTAATACAGTTCTTTTGCCTGTACGTTCTCTTTCACCGTCGCTACTGTCTATGTATAGCCCTCTCGCTCGCTCCCTTTTGCGACTTTGCTGTGCCGTTTAGCTCTGAACCTTTTTCTATTGCCCTGCCAGAAGAGAATGGCAGGCGACAAAAACGTCGCAAACGCACGAGTCAAGGTGTGTGCGCGGATTTCATATTTGTATATGTGTCCCGTTATGTAATTGAGTGGCCGCATAATGCCATTTGGATAATGCATAATTTATTATGTTTATACTTATGTTACAAGTAATTATCAAAGCCTTATTGTTGTCGCCACTTTTGTAGGCTGTTCACTCTCTTTGTCATCTCTTTTGCCGACTGAGTGGCAGCACTGACTCCTCCACCGCCCACGAGTGGCCGCCACCGACACCACCTGTGTCTCACAGCAATGCACCGTCCCCATCATTGGGCACAAATCGTGCTCGCAGCGAGAGTTGATTCATTCTGCCATAGACGAGGACCTCGCTGATGATACGCTCGGCAAAGAGTCTCTGGTCTGGACGCATGTTCCGGAAGTGGGCCGCCATTCTCTTACCGATCAGCACGCACTCGCTCTCCGCATGATCGTAGCTGCTATCCATGCGTCGCTGCTTCGGGCTCGGCTCTCCGTCCACGAAATGGAAGTACTCCTCATCGTGGCTCGTGGTGCTGCGCCGTCGAGCGGGCCGCCCAGACCGCGCCGACATCCGTTGGGCCGGCTGGGAGTGTCTCTCGCCAGCGGAGCCAAATCCCTTACGATGCTTTGGGTGACCAGAGTACAATCCGTTTGCATTCGATGTCATCGATTGCGGTGACGGAGCCTGGTAATCGCGGCTATGGCTATGGCTGTGCTCCTCCGCTTTGAAGGTCGATGATATCCGCATGATGGGCGTCTGGTCAGCGGCTTCCATTTCGGGTTCTTCGTCGGGTTCCGGATCTGGATCCGGATCGGGGTCGCCCAGGGCGTCCGTTTCAGTGTTGAAGGACTCGGCAAACATATCGTCATCCTGCAAGCGAGTTTCAAAATAGGAATGGGAAGAGAATGCGTCAATTTTTGGTACAGTTGCCTCCGCACGGGAAAACGCGACTACAGATCTACCCAGCATCACCTTCTCCATGTCGTCTGGATGATCGTTTTCATTATCCAACTCTTCGATTAAATCTGCATTCATTTCTTGCATGGACAAGGCGATGATGTCATCCGGCTCTGATGATGGTGCTGCTTCGGCTGCTGCTGCTAGTTCCAGTTCTGGCTGTGGATCTAATGACTTGTGTCGCGGCAAATCGCCATCGACGAGCTCCATCTCCAGCTGAAGTTCGCCTGTCTCCACCTCGCAGAGAAAGTCGAGCTCCTTGTAATACCACAGGGTGGGCACATATTCATTTTCCGAGGAGTACTTTTTGCGCAGCTCACGGCGGTACGAGGTGCGCAAGTTGTTGATCTTCCGCTTGAGCGTGTGAATGTTGGCCGTGGGATCGATGTCGCGCAAGCATTCGAGCAGTATATGATAGGACTGCGCTTTGAGCAGCCTGTCCCGATAGCCCCTGCTCTTCGTCATCCAGAGCTGGGGCATGCCACGGTAGAGTCGGAAGAACTGTTGCCATTGCACGTCCGTTGCCGTGGGGCTGCTGTTGTGCTGCATGATGTCGTCGTCGGCGTCGTCAGCGTCGTCGTCGTCGTAGTCGTAGTCGTAGTCGTCAGCGTCCTCTTGTTGTCGTACGACTGCCGTACGACGAAGCCGCGCTGTTCCCATCAAACTTGTGTGAGAACCGCCGCCCTTAGCCCCGCCCCAATCTAGAGCTGACGAAACATCGTCGTTAACATCGTTTCGATGTATTTCTTCCTAAACAACGTGTAGTTAGATAAAAATTGACTTACTTTTTAGTCTTTTGAATCATGAAGAAATACTAAATATATAAAATGAAAATGTAAAGTCACCCCTTTGGCATGTTTCATCGATGTTTCTGCAACTCTACCCCAAAAGCCCATTCCCCGAAGGAAAACGATACTCACATTTATGATCGTTTCGTCGAGGCTATCGTCCATGTGCGGCGGCGAGCGAAGATTGAGTACGGGCTTCAGGAAATCCATTAGATTGAACCACCAGAGCCGCGGGCGATAGTTGTTTTTGGAGGATTGAACCTTTTTGATCTCTCTGCGATAGCAGCAGCGCAGCGAATTGATCTTCCGCTTGACATCGTGCACAGTGCACTCCCCATTGATGCTACGCAGTATCTTGAGCAGCTCCATGTAGCCGGGCTCCTTCTTCGTTTTGGATAGGTAATCGCTGCTGCTGCTGTCCCACAGGGCAGTGAAGTGGCGATAGCAGCTGATGAACTCCTCCATAACCTCCTTTTCGTCGGACAGAATGCCCGTCGTTGCCGTCCAAGAGTTGTTCATCATACCGCTGCTGCTGTTGGCCCCCGGACTGAGCATTGTTTCGACGGTTTCGGTTTCGTTGCTCGCCAGCGACTGATGCCGCATGACTGCGAATGAGAACGAATGGTGTCATGCACCGTGTACCGGGTCTATTTTTTCGATATCTTCTGTCTGCCTGGGCTTGCGTCTTTGGTTCTAGCGGCTGTAACTGTAACTCCAATCTGTATATTCCTTGGCTTACTTTGTCTGGTTCTATGTATATAAATATAGTTATCCTTTTATCTGTCATTTTCAATTGTCATTTTCTACCGCATACGAATGGTGTGCACTGTTGCCAAACTTCAGTGCCAGCGGCGTCAGTTGGCTTCGAACATGTGCGACGGCTGCCTCTCTATCTCTCTCTCGATACTCTTGTTTCTGTTTTGGGTATTTTTTTGCACAGAAGTTTGGCAACGCCGCAGCGAGCACGAACACCTTTAGAAATGGTTGCAAAGCGGCAAAAAGCAATGAGGCCATTCGTCTCTGCCGGCCGGCCCATAGTTTTGTATGGTGTATGACTTGTGGTGTGATGTGGGCAGTGAGAGAGAGAAAGGAAAGGGAAGACAATATTAATAGACATGAAACATTAGCGCATTTTCGCACAGCACAGCACAGCACAGCACAGAATAAAGCGGGCCAGCAATATGTTTGAGCCGAGAAGTTCGCTGCAAGCATCCAACATGCAACTGATTTGAGATCAAGCCGAATGGTTGTGTATTAGGACCGGCCTCTGCCGCGTCGCTGTCTCCCACCACTAAGCCAACATGTGTTTCACTTTCACTGCAAAAAATACAAATTAGCAAAGGCTAGACGCAATGCTGTTGGAGAGGACTGTCAATGGTTGAGAAGCTCAATAAAGCTCATCAATTACTAATATCTCGTATTATTCGTACTCTTTTGACCTTTGCCGACGAGTACAAGACGCCAGTGTGTCTTCCAACATCGAACCTTCAGTATATTTCTGGTATTTTTGAGGGTAATTTGCAAAAAATGTGGACGATTTGTATTGAAACCAAAAATCACGAAAACATAAACATTACCAAAACCGATGAAAAATGAGTTTTCCCTGCAACGATATTTTCATATCGATATAGGAGGTATTTTTCTGAGAAACACTTGGCAGCATATGTACATACACGACCGTTTGATCAAACCGGCTGAGCGAACCCGAACCTGTACGTTCGCTGGCAACATGTGAACGTTTTACAGCAACATTCACGAGAAGAAGGCAACTTTTTGTCCACAGCTATTGAGGCAGCAGCGCCAGCCGCCGCTCTCTCTCTCTCTCACCCTGTCTCTCTGTGTGTGGAAATTAATAATAATAATTAAAATTATTCACATAAAATTTAGATTTTTTTATTCAAATCAAAAAAGAAAAAACCAAATCAGCGAAGAGCCGCACAGGGCTTACAGGCGAGGCGATCTTTTTTTTGTGTAAGCCTTACGTTATAGCTGGGCCCCCGCCCCCTGTAAGAACCATGATGTTCGCACGCAGCAGCAGAGTCAGCGTCGCCGTCTCTGCCGCTGCCGCTGCCGCCGCCACCGATGTCGACGTCTTGACTGTGTCCCGTTCGCCGCTGCCGTGTCGCGTCGCGTCGCGCTCTGTGTTTGAAAGGCCTAAAAAAAACTCGGGTGTGTTCGTTCGGCGGCACCGAGCAATGTGAAACGGCAACGTTCATTTGTGCCCCGAAAAAAGATAAGAGTAAAAATAGAAGAGCAAAAGAAAACGTTGCAAATATACGAAAATTTATCAAGAATCTAAAGATAACAAGTAACAACAAAATATAGGTAAAAGTGCAGCGCAAAAAGGAAGAAAAAAGAGTGCAGCTGCAGAAAAAGCAAAACGCAAAACGAATGAAGAATGATGAAGAAAAAACGTAGTTAAAGTTTGCTCTGCTCTGCAGCCACCCCTCACCCTACCCCGTCCACACCTTATACCCCTCGCGCACTCGTGCATGTGTGTGTGTGTGTGCTCTTTGTGTATGTGTGTGCGTTTGCAAATACAAAAAGCAAGAAAACGGAAAAAAAAATTAAAAGAAAAAATTGCGTCGCGCAAAATAAAATTTTTAAAGTTTTTTTTTTTTTTTTTTTGCCAAAATGCAATCTAATGCTCCCTCGCTCGTTCCTCCAATCTCTCGCTCTTTCTATCTGAAAGATGTTGAAATTTTCTATACGTCTCCCCGCTCGCTGAGCCCCACCTCACACTCTCTCTCTCTCTCTCTCTCTGTCTCTCTAACACTGTAACTGTGTGCGTGTATGTGTTTGCGTTCCAATTCTTAAATTTGTTCGTTGGTTTTTCTTTGCAATTAAATTGAAAGGAAAGCGCAGCAGACAGTGCTTATGAGGGGTTTTGGGGGAGCAACCCACAACAACAACAACAACAACAAAACCCATAAACAACTTAAATTTCTTTTATTTTATTTTTGGGCCGGACACGCCCCGTTGGAAGGGATTTAAATCCACACAAAATCGAAATGTTACATCTAATTTTTTTTCAAGCATTTTTTTCTGGTTTTGCTCAACAATAAAACAACAACAAAATTTGTTAAAAAATGTGAAAAAATTCAATTGCGAAAACAAGAGAAAATATTTCAAAAGGATTTTTCAATTTGTGTGGATTCTCCTCAACGACGAGCCCAGGGACACACTCGCTCGCACTCCTGCCTTCAGGACACGCCTACAATTTGCCTTTCCTATTTGTTTTGGGTAAGTAACGCTTTCAGAACTCTCAACTCCCACCCATGAAAATGTTGATTTAAAATGGGATTTTTTTGAATGGTTCTTTGATCAAATTTAGATGGAATTTCTTGGATGGTCTCATGGAAGATCTCGTAATAAGATCTGACTATAAATGTTCTTATTTACCGAAACTAAATCGGAGATTCTTCTTTCGGGGTTTCCTGCCGCGATCTGATGTGCAAAAGTTGATGGAAGCCAAGGATTATTTTCTTGCTTAGTTTTACTCCAGAAACCCATTTAGGCAGGGACACTTTTTCTGTGAATAAAATACTTTTAATTGCGATATATTCGGATCGTATGTGTAGAATCTGCTTGTCCCCTTTCTAATGCGTTTCCCTTCATTTGCTTTGTACAAGCTGCAGATAGGTTTGGAAATTTAAGGGAATTCCGTTCGAGTTCTTAGCCTTTGAGCGTGCGTATAAATTCTCTCCTTTGACGTTGAATGCCATTCCACACACACAAACACTCGCACACACACTCCCGCATGTGCATGTTTCCTTAATCCTTAAGTCGTTAATGGGATTATAAGCCCTTGTCAGTGTGTGTTTTTATGCAACATTAATATGTTGAAACAATCTCTTTGCCTTTGGATTTTGTTACAGACATTTCTATAGAAAATGTGAGCTTTGGGGGCGTAATATCACACCCGTTCTTAGACCCCTTGGAAGCCCGTCGGGAGCGGCAGCTTAAGCTTTGGCCGTGGCTCACAAAGAGGAGCTGCTGCTGGTTGGGTGGCAATCATCGGCTCAGGCAGCTAGTGCTTGGGTGGCAATCATCTGCAATCACGGAATTGTGACACAGATGTCATTCGTTCCTGGATTCATTGCAGTTTCAGCTCCAATGTGAACCTCAACAGTGTTTGGTCGTGGTACAAAAAGAAACCCCCAAACTCAATTAACATTTAAAGGAGAGCAAGAACGAAACGGATAGAGACTTCAACAAGTGCCCAAACAAAATATTCCATAAATTCCGTGAGTGATCCGCAGCAATATTCGTGTTTAAATCATAGTTGCGAACCGTTTTCAACCGGTCTTGAATGCAAGTTAAGTGCAGTTTGCAGCTACATTTTGACTGGGAAATATTGATAGGCGGAGCTCCCTTGTAGCAGCCAGCAACTGCTGATTCTGTGGGTTCTTTAGCTTCTTCTTGCACCCTGGAAAGTTCCAATCCCTAATCCCCATTCCAACCCAAATATGTAGACTGGAGATTCCAATATAATTTCCATTTCTTTCTTCTTTTTTTTTGGTTTCTTGATCAAAACGCGTGCCCCCATCATGGCGCCAAAAATATCTAGTTTTTCGCCCCCCTCTCCAGCTCTCTCTCTCTCTGTCTCTCTTCTCTGTTCTAGTGTGATCTTTCAAGTTCTCTTTCGACGTTTGCTCTCTCGTGTCTCCTCTCCATATACAGCATTTAATTTCCATACATTTTGTGTTATTTATTTGTATTTGTATTTATTTATACCTTCTTTGGGATCTGCTTTTACCCGTCCCGTCCCGTCCCGTCCCGTGCCCACCGCCTACCACCGCTAATTAGCATTTAAATTATGCAAATATTACTTTTCCTCCTCTCCCTCTCTGTCTGCCTTTTGTGTTGCCGTTTATTCCCCCCATTTCTTTGTCTGTTCTCTTTGCCTTTGAGCGAATATATTGAAGGAATTTATTGCAGAGGCGCTTACGTGGCTTTTTCTTAGGCAATAGACCTTAGATTTCGATTCAGCGTTTTACTCTTATTATTTGCAATATTTTTTTAATTTAGTTTTGGGAATATTTGTACAGATTCTTGCAATTATTTATCCATAGGCCATAGAATATTTTTCTTTTGGGAAAACAGCCGCCAATATCGAGCATTTTCTGCTGTTTTCTGCCTCTTTTGGATTAATTTAGAAACTTTTGAATCCTTGAAAATGAAACTAAAATACAATTAAATGCCCCTAAGCCGTATCTTTCGCTCTTTCAAAGGGGTATTGACTAGTCGTTAGCATGCCCCAACCCTTGCGTACCCCTTTCCGTTTTGATAGCCACCCCCCACCCCT
The DNA here is from genome assembly GCF_008121235.1 of Drosophila subobscura. Classification (NCBI taxonomy): domain Eukaryota; kingdom Metazoa; phylum Arthropoda; class Insecta; order Diptera; family Drosophilidae; genus Drosophila; species Drosophila subobscura. The sequence continues at coordinate 13,980,151 of NC_048530.1, read as the reverse complement.
GTTGTTTATTTTACTGGTTTTTTTTTTGTGTGTGTTTGTTGCTTCTTCTTATGGGCCGCACGTAGAATTTCTTGTTGAACCGGTTCTTTGGTCGTTGCGGCGCTGCTCACACACTCACACACACACACGCGTCGCTCTATTCCATTCCACAATTCCCGCTCCACCGACTGTGTGCTGTGTGCCCCTGGCCATGGTTTTTGTTTCTTCTGTTTTTATTTATTCTTTTTATTTGTCTGTTATTTGCCGTTTTCTTGTTGTTCTTCTTTCTTTGCTGTCTTTCTTTATTTTATTGCTGTTGTTGTTGCTGTTGTTGTTGTTGTGGTTTGTTGTTCATTTAAATGCAATCGCAGGTCGCATATTGATTTTTACTTTTCCAGAAGGAAAGGCAAAAAAGTCATAAGAAAACAAGCGCAAAACGTGAACTCAACCAAAAAGGCAAAAAGAAATACGCCAAAAAAAACAACGCACACACACATTTGAGTGAAGTTTGGCAACGTTGCCAAACGCGCGGCTCACAGGCAGCGCCGATGATTTTGGGATGGGGAAGGAAGAGCAAGAGCAAGGATTATGATGCTGCAGAGTAACAAATCGAACGATAAAAACTGCCAGCGAAATTACACTCGAAAATGGGAGCAAATTCTCAGAGCTATTTCGAAAAGCATCCAAAATCTTGGGGCAAAAGAGAGTTCTCCCAGCCACCCAGTAAATGTTGCTCCCATATGCCCAAAGTAAGGAACAGAGAAGGAGCAAAATGCTGGGAAATTCCCCTCCCTGGCAATGTGGCAGCAGCAGCATTTCTCTCTTCATTTGCTCCCAATTATAGTTTCCTTGACGACCACTCCCCTCTACGCCCACGCCCACGCCCACTCCCACTCTGCTCTAATTGGCTTAAATCCCAGCTTCTGGTTGCTATTTTTGCATTTTGTGGCAGTGTCTGTCAGTTTTGTGCAACAGAAATTGAAAGCATTTCATATTTTCCGGCCACTGACAGCGAGGGGGGGTGGGGGCAAGCCTCCCTCCCTCCCTCCCTCCATCATCCTGTCTCTCCACAAATTGAGTTTTGATTTCTCTGATTTTTTGGAAATGGAATGCAAAACAAAAGCAACAAAAAAATAGCCCCAGAATATCCCTACGGATGATGCGATGCGGCGGCTGTGGCATGGCATTGTGACTGTGTCTGTGTGTGTGCCTGTGTGTGTGTGTGGCATGGCATGGGAATGCCTGAAACTGTCACTTGACATTTTAATGGAATTTTTATGTTCTTGCAAAAGCTGCAGCCAGCCAGCAGGCGCAAGAAAAAAAAAAACAATGACAAGAAATCGCAGCAAAAATCACAGCGCTGTGGAGGAAGGATAAAAGCAGCACCCGCCCACCCCGCCCGCTCACGACCACACACTTACCTCACAAATGCATTACAAAAAAACAATATTAATAAGCTGAAACTTTTGGATGGGATTTTGGGGGGGATTGCTGGGGACGCTGATTTACCCGAAAAACCCTTTTTGCTTGTTAAATAATCTTTCAAAATCGCAGAATAAACTATTACTGTGGGATCTCTGGTGTTGGGTTGCCTTTACACTTGTTTGATTCGAAATACAAATTACAAATCATAAAAAATATTCTGAATTATCTCCGATTCTTGTGGAAATAAAAGCAGATTCAATGGGTAGCTGGCAAGCGAGCAAAAGTCAAAGTTCGTTTTGCGCTAATAGTTTTTGCCTCTTTTTTCTCGAATAATAATTGTAGCCTGTGTGCAGGCAGGCAGCAACGCATCGTCTGAGAATAGATCATTCCCCTCCCCTCCCTGGCAAAAGATAAGAAATAAAAATGTAGTAGGGGGAACATGTGAAAGTAATGTGAAAAGCGAATGAATTCTTTTGCCTTTTTTGGGTCTCTTATCGCTTGAAATGTTTCTTATCGCCTCCAATCCTCGGCACCGCTCTACCCGTCCTTGTCTCACGCTCCCGCTCTCTTCACTCTCTCCACTTGAACTTATTGAAATTATTTAAAAGTTAATCATTTGTCCAAGCATTTGAAAACCCCTTTGAAATGCTTTTGCTTTTGCCTCTCACAAACAAATTTCTTGCAGTTCAATCAGTCAGAATCTGTGTGGCAGAACTAATTGAATCGGTGTGGAATATAATATTTTGTAGGTGTTTATTTTTTCCTTTGCATTTGCACAGAAAGGCACCGACACGGTGGGAAATTCAATGCCCCAGAAGCGCAGAGACGAGACCACAGAGCCCCAGACTTTGCATATTTATTCTTCGATCGAATCAAATATCAAATGGAGAATCGCATCGGCAGTCGTCGTATTTATTATTTCAGCGATAAATCAGACAGCAGTCGTCAGATGTAGCTTTTGCAATGGAAATGCAATACTTTGGCAAAGGTTTTAGTTGTCGTCTTGTCCACATTTAATAATTGCTTATGCAATACAATAATAGTAATGTTTATCTGGGCAAAGAGTGAAGTTTCGGGGTGTTCCGCCTGAGCTTCAAATACTTGCAGAATTTCCCCTTCCCTGCCTTTAAGAAAATATTCCTACATTTATTTTCATAGCAGAGAATGTGAGATTTTTCAAGAGAGAATTTACTGTTATTTCGTTTTTGAATCTTCAAAGATTTTCGTTACATTTTGCTTGCATTGAGACGACTTTTGCTTTTATGTGTGTGTTGTGCGTGTGTGTGTGTGTTGTGCGTGTTTGTACCACAGTGGAATGCAATTAGTGCAAAACCCCCTAGACACAGGGAGTGTGGAGTGGGGGATGTATTGTGGTCTTAGAATCACATGTGCTGTGCGGCATCAGCCATCAGCCACCAGGCACCAGGCACCAGGCACTGTTGCATATTTTGATGGATGCCTGACCGACCGGCCAGATGTTGCTCCGTAGAGTGTGAGAGAGAGAGAGAGACAGAGAAAGGTGGTGCGGTAGGGAGGGGAGGGTGGTTTGTGTTTTTGCAAGCACAAACCAAAAACCTACGATACATTTTCTGTTGCTTTCAGCTGGGAAAAAAACACGTTTTTACCGTGCAGTGAAAAAGGCAACAAAAACTACAGTAAATAGCCGATAAAGCACACGCACACACCAATACACGCACGCACTGGAACACATGAACATGAACACACACATACGTCATGGGGCGACAGCACTAAATTAAAGCTCAAAAGAAAAATCAATACTTTTCCCAAAAATAAAAAAAGAAACACCCAAAAGCCAACAAAGAATAAGAGCAGCAGCAGTGGCAGAGGCAGAGGCAGAGCAGAGACAGTGCAGAGTCAGAAGCAGCTGTAAAGAAGAATCGGAATCAGAATCAAACCTAACAGGCAGCAGAGAGCAGCGGCAGAGGAGTTAAAGCAGCAGCCGAGTGACGTTACAGAGGCTGGGCAGAGTCTTAGCAGAGCAACAAAGTCCTGGGCCCTGATCCCGGTTCCCAGCACAGGCAGCTCTGTCGAGCCGGTCTCAGCAGGCTCGGTCGTGGCAGAGACTCAGCAGAGCAGCGTGGCGTGGCGTGGCGCGGCGCGGCGCTTATCTCAAATAAATTGCTTTCGGCCTACTCGTGATTTTTTTTCTTCCACATTTTTCTCATTTCGTTTTCGTCGTCGCTATGGCTCTTTGTCTCTGCGAGTGTGTGTGTGTGTGTGTGTGTGTGTAGGAACAGTACACATTTCTGGCTCCCACAACGCACCGCATCATACCCCCCATAACCCTCCCACACAGCTGTGTGAACGGCTCCTGACGCCCACACGAACCCATAAATATGTTTGTATGTGTTTGAAAAGCATGCGCCTGCCGCCGCTATTTATATGTGCATGTTTTGTGGATGTGTGTGTGTGTGTATTTTATGCTCCACAATTATTATTATTATATCTGTGCCTCTCGCTTTTTCCCACTCCTGTGCATTACGTGTCAGCTCTTCCTCCCGTTTTATCTATAGGTCTCTCATTCTACATTACAATAACCTCTCCTCTGCCTCTGCTGCACAGCGCTTTCCTCCCACTCACCCACTCACCCGCTCCACGCTCCTACAATGTTGCGGCTGCTTCTTCTGCACCCATACTGTACGCAGTTCACCCCTTTCATGCCTTCCTGCGCTGCTGTTCTCCTTTTTCTTCTACCTTTTCAATTTTTTGGGGTTTTTTTTTCATCTTGTACGTGTTTCACCTTGCGCGCCGTGTTTTATTGCTTTTTGCTGCTGCTGCTCCGGCACAAGGCACGGCACACACACACACTGGCGCATGAATGACCCTATCTATCTCGCTCTGGCCTGGTTGGGGAATTTTTGTGTGCACGTCACTATGCGCGTTGGCGCGACCGACCGAACGTCAGTCTGTCGTGTCAGACACGACTTACGTCGCACGTTCGGGCGGTCGGTCGTACGGTCGGTTGTTCAGTCGCTCGTTTTAGACACGTTGTATGTCGTTCGGTCGTTCAGTCATTCGTTCTGTCGCTTTTTTGTTGTTCGTTTCGTTTTATGACGTTGCCAGTTTTGTGTCTGCGTCCAATCCAACCATACATGTATGGCCAGCGAGTATGAGTGTGCATGAGTGTGCTTGTGTCTGTGCTGTATATTCAGTTGCCAACGGCGCTGCTGCTGCTGCCTTCTTGCACTTGATGTTGCGTCACCCGCACACACTCGACACACACACACACACACACGAAGCAGAGACCAAATATGAAACGATGTCTGCCCGTTGCCTCCCCACTGCCTGGACGGTCTTTGTACATTCATTCATATATGTATAATAAATGGTGTGTATATATGTAAATGCATGGGTTGTGTGTGTGGAAGTTCCCGATTTTGTTGTTTTCTCTCTGTTTCTGCCTGAACCTTACCAGTGGTGCCTCCCTCCACCCTGCCACTGCTTGTCCTTCTCCATCTCGCTCTCTCGATGGCACTCCATTACTGCTTTTTGCCCCGTCTTTATCGCTCGATCTCACTCTTGTGCGCAGCCAGTTCGTCTTGCCCTCTCCCTCTGGCATTCAGGCTTTGTGGGCATTGCTTTTGTCTTCTGCTTCTTCATGTTTTGTTGCTGCTTCGAGAGTTGGTTGTTGTTTTGGATACCCTGCCAGTGCGACAGCAATGGGATATGGCAGCCTGTTTGGCCCACATGTATGGCTGTTAGACTCCATATTTCATATTAGAAGACTCAAATAATCAGCCTAGATATGAATTTTGTCTCTAAACAACTTTTGCAAAAGTTCAACTTACAAATTCTAACCAAAATTATCAAAAAACATCGGAACTGTGATTTCAAGGGTATCAAATCATAGTGGCGAAGTAGCTTTATTCTTCTTTCCCGTTTTTTTTTTATGGCATTATAATTATTATACTGCCGTGGACGCCGGCAGCGCTGTCCCTGTGCTTTGCTTGTTTCGTGTTTCTTTTTTAGTTTTTTTTTTGTAAGCCTCTTTTCGTCGTCTGCTGTCGCTGCTGCCTTTTATTGTTGTGTTCGTGTGTGTGTGTGTTGTTATTTTTATTAATTTGTTTTGCGCTGGGTCTGTTTCTGGCTTTGCCTTTGCCTCTGCTTCTCTTTTCTTGCAATGTGTGCAATTTGGCAACAGCGCCTCTGCTTATTTTTGCTGCTGCTTTAATCTTACGCGTGCTTAAGTTTTTTCTTACCCTCCTCTTCTCCATTTGCTTTGCTTTTGCTTGCACAGCTCTTTGCTATCGCTCTCTCTCTCTCTCTCTCGCTCTCGCCTTTGTATTGAAAATGGGCAACGTTGCTCTGTGCTGTCTGCTGCTGCTGCCCGCAGCCACCGCCGCTGCTTCTGTGTATTTTTATTGCCTGCTCTCTCTGCCAACGTCGCTGCCATGCTTGGCTGACTTGTTTCCACTCCATCTCCTTCTTCCTTCCCTCTCCCGCTTCGACACATCACTTTTCAGTGTACGTTTCCTCTGGTGCTATCTCTTCTTCTTTGCTTTTGCTGATTCTTCTACTTTTAGCTTTTTTTTTTTTTTGCTTTTTGCTTGTTTGTGGAATTTCGTGCTTAATTTTCGGTTTGGTTCGTTCTCTCTCTTTCGTTGCGGCCTCTGTCTCTCCTCACTCACTCTCTATCTCTTTGTGTGTGTTTCATGTGTGTTTTTCGCTTAAATTTAATTCAATTTCTGTTTAATTTTCATAGTGAGAATTTAATTTACTATTTGCTGTTGCCTTTTGTGTTGCCACTTTTGTTGCGTGTTTTTGTTCTCTACTCTACTCCTCTCGCTCTCTCTCTCTCTCTGCCTCTCTTTGTTTTATTTATTTGCGGCTCTGCAGTTTAATTGCTTTCATTAAAAACAAAATACAGTTGCAAAAATGTTGCAGCACTGAAAAACATGTGGTCTATGGCTCATGCGCTGTTGCCGCTTTTCATGCGCCGCTGCTTCTTTGGCTCCATTGTGAGTGTTGTATGGTGTGGTGTGCTGCCGCACCGTTGCCAATCTTCTTCATTGCGCCCATTGAGCGCTGCTGCTGCTGCCGTTGCCCGTGGCCGCCTCTTCGTCCATTGAATGCGCGATGCGCAGTTGCCGCTTTTCACTCGGCCATTGAATTGAATATGTTTGTGTGTGTTACTGCCTTAGAAATGCCATCTTCATCGAAATTGATAGATGGATTGGATGGATGAGTGGGTGAAAATTATTGACGGGCAAGAGAACGGTTCTACTGGAAGCAGTACAATGGTCGCTTGGTGGAACAGAAATGCCAGAAACAGGATAAATATCAACCGCTCAAAGCATTAGTGAGAGCAACTAAGATTAACGCTACAAAAAGCAATTTACTGTGAGAGCCACTCGCACTGTTTCAGTGCTTTAACGTGTTTAGAAATTGGGATAGAAATGTAAGTCTACAAAGATGACCTTTCAGGGTTCAGGGCTACAATTTCGTTGGGGGGTGTGATTAACCCAAGGAGAATGATATAATTTAGAGGTTTTCTTCCTTTGGGAGCCACTTTGGGACCTTTGGGTTCGGATTAACCCTCCTGGAAGCCTCAAAAAGCTTTCCTACAGCGCCCCCGTCAGAAAGTCAAGGAAAACTGAAAACCCACCACCACTCTCCTTGGACCCCCGTAAAAAGAAACCCAATGACAAAAAGATAATGAAACGACTACTGCACTTGAGACCGGTCTACAGCGGTCTGGGGGCGACGACATTATCCATTCGATTATTTATGGCCCTTATCGATTTTCTAATCAACATTTTATCGATTGAATGTGTGTTTATTTTTGCATCGAACTAATCTGTTTCTCTCTCTCTCTCTCTCTGCAGGTCTCTGTGGCGTGGGACAAAGAGGTGTGTTGGAGGTGGAGGAGCCGTTAACTTGTTTTGTTTCGTGTGTGCGTGTGTGTGTGCACTGTGTTTGTTTTTTTTGTTTTGTTTTGTTTTTGGCGCTGTCGATAAGTGTGCGATAACGATGAAAAGAGAAAAGGACAGCAGACAGCAGGCGACCAGCGACAGCAAAATAAAGTGCAAAAGTTGTTAATTAATGGAAAAATAGACACACACATTCACACATACAAATATGTACAACAAATATATGTAGGGTTTAAATCGCAAATAGCATTTTCGTCGGCCGTTCGTGCGGAGGAGATCGTGTGGCGGTATTTCGCGACGTGTGTAGGATTTATTTACCGTTTTGTGACACGATCAAACACGCATACGCACACACAATATAAACACACACACACACACACACACACACACACACACACACACACGGGAATGATCGTGTCATGGAATGCATGTCACCCTGCATCATTTTTTTTTTCTCTTTCTTGATTATTTGTTAATTTTCCCCCGAATAAAAAAAAGTGTTAAAAATTGGGCCAATAACTGACATTTGTGTGTATTTTTTTTTTGAAGTGAGAAAATCAAAAACGTGTGCCAAAGAGCAGCAGGAAAAGAGTGCGAGAGTGAGAGAGAGATGGAGATCAAGAGCAACGTTGCCGCTTTTCACTAAACATGTCTTACATCCCCTTCCATTGCAGCAGTATGTGTGTGTAAAACCTACACTGTAAATATATAAAAAGTTAAAGCTAAAGCAAGAAAGATTTATTTAACCAAAAAAATAACCATAAAATAACGAGGAAATCCCTCAGTCAAACAAAAGTGTTGGAAAACAAAAACATTAAAGACAGCAGACAGCAACAACAAGAACGGGCGCAAGATGCCTGCGCAACAGCCATGTGCCTAGGCAGAGGTTGTTGCCTGTTGCAACAACTAAGCAAAAAACAACGACAGCAACAGCAGGACCGCGAATCACACAAACTGCAACGACACCAACCACTCCAGTGTTGAAAAACGACAGAGAAAATATAATCAAAGCAACCATCCCCGCAAACATAACGTCAAAAGTGCAGTTTTCTTCGATACTTCAATTTTTTTGATAGTGTTTTTTTCTCTGTCTCTGTGTGTGTGAGTGCGTGTGGCGAGTGAGTTTGTGTGTGTGGTTCGTGTGTTGGGGAGAGTGAGAATGTGGCAGTGCAATGCTATGAGCAGCTCCCAAATAATTACAACAACAACAAATTCAACAGCATCAGCAAGAAAAGGTTCAACAACACGAAGAAATTGTTCAACAACACGAAGAAATTGTTCAACAACACGAAGAAATTGTTCAACAACAGCAAGAATAGGATACAACAAGTTCAACAACACCAATTCCATTTAAGCAGCACAACAACAAGAGTGTTTGAAGCCAAAAAAAAGAGTTCGGCATGAAATGGAAGCAGCTATACGCTCCTCTTCAGTGCAGGTCGGTGCTCCGCCGCCCACAAATAACACCACAAACGGTGCACAGCAGCAGCAGCAACATCAACAGCAGCAGCAGCAACACCAACAGCAGCAGCAGCAGCAGCAACAACAGCAGCACCAGCAACACCAACAACACCAACATCAGCTTCAACAACAGCATCAACAACATCAACAGCAGCAACACCAACAACACCAACAGCAGCAGCAGCAACACCACCAGCATCAGCAACAGCTTCATCATCATCATCAGCAGCAGCAGCAACAGCAGCAGCAGCAGCAACAACAGCAACAACAACAACAACAACGTGTTGCAAGCAGTAGCCTGCAACACCAGCAACAGCAACATGATAATGGACCAACGTCCCATCATTTGCATCAATCATCAGCCTCCAATCAACAGCAGCAGCAACAAAGTAAAGCAGTGCAACAGCAACACCAACAACACCAAAAGCAACAACACCAACAACAACAGCAACAACAACAACAGCAGGCTGCCAATATGTCCGCGTATCAGCAGCGTCTGCCAGCCGGTGCATCATCGATTCACAGGTGAGAAGAGCCACAACTATTATGCAACAATTATGTATGCTATGCCCCTGCCGTGCCCCTCCCCTCATTCCGTATTTCCGCAGCCAGAGCTCATTTCCTGTTTGCACTCTCTCTCTCTCTCTCTCTCTCTCTGAGAGCAGGCACGGCACGGCACGGCACTCCCTTGTCCATTGAGATCCCCGCCGTTTCCTCTTCAATATTTAAGCTGCCAGATGATAAGCTGCCAGCACCAGACAGACCCCTCGAACTGCGACCCTACCCCGCTGCGTCGAAAAAGCCGCTCTAGATAAAACAGAAATATATTTGAGGTTCATCGTTCGTTTAGTTCAAAGAAAAGCTGCAGCAGATTCCTTGTCAAAGCGATCTTAGATCTGGAAAAGGAGGGTTTACGAATGGTTTAGATGATTTAGAATTTTAAACGCTTTCAAGTTTCAAGTTAAATGGTTCTTGTTGTTGTTTTTTTTCTCTCCATTTGTTAATGATTTGGCGCTGTTGTCCAGTGAATAATGTGTGAGTCATTGCACGCCCCTGCCTGCCTTTCCTTCCCTTCCCGTACAAAGAGATAGATGGATGAATGGATGGCCAAAGATTTGCCATGCGGAAAACGTAACACAAACAGCAACAACAATAACAACGAACATGATGGAGTGGAAGGGAGAAAACAAAGAGGAAAGATAATGATGATGATGAGGCTCAAGTTTTTTGTTGGTGTTTGTTCTGTGGTTAAGAGACAAACGGAAAGACCAGAGCGAGAGAGCGAGAGAGCGAGAGAGGTGCCAAAGCACTTGAGAAGACCATGAAAAGAGTGTGTGAGGGAGGGAGGGATAAGTGCAAAAGCAAGAGCGGGAGCGGGAGAGAGAGAGAGCGCTTCTCGCAAGCGAGAAACACTCGTAATTATACCGTAATTTGACACTATTGACCTGCCACAACGATAACCGTAAGGATAGGCTGCCGCCGCTGCTGCATGCAACCCCAGCCCTACGCAACGACAGTCCAGTCCAGTCCAGTCCAGTTCCCTTTCCTTCTCCTTCTCCTTCTCCCGACCCTTTCCACACTATCGACTTGAATGACAGCAATTAGAGACAGCAAAGATGTACGACAGACAGCCACAACAACAGACAGATGACCGCAAAACAAGTAGCAGCAGAAAGAGTGGGAGAGAGGGAGCGTGTGGGAGAATGACGGACGATGGAGGGACAGAGGAGAGAGGAGAGAGGATGTGATTACCCATTACACACTGACAACGGGTATATCCAGTTGAATCTTTCAAAGGTCTACAGTTAGAGCTGCTTGAACATCGATCCCATCAAATGCAAATCGATCATCACAGCTTTAAAGAAGGAAATTCGGTTCAGGTCCGTCTTCTAATCATGAATATTGAGGGAGAAAACCTAACAAATGTTTTATTCTATTCCGTGTTCAGTGATCTACTGTGCTATTATCCAGCGAACTGGAGTAAAATCCTTTTTAATTGGAGTGCACAAATATACTCATTTGCATCGTTCTTCAAGTACAGTTGCCACTCTTGTGTTCAATTTCGTTCGCAATCAGAGCTGCTCCCTCTTCGTCTTGCTCTCTCTCTCTCATCGTTGTTATTTTCCTGCCAGTGGTTGCCACCCACTTCCTTCCTGTGATTGCTTCATTATCTGATTTTCTGTTTTCCGTTTTCCTTCCTACTGCATGGCAGCAAAAAGAGTTTCTCGTTTAAAAATCGATATTTAAATTTAAAGTAATTTTGCATTCAATAATGAACTTTCATTGAATATTGTATCTACACATAATAGAAATTGAAAGCATATCCATCCAGTATCGAGGGTGCTGCGGTTTTGCTCCATTGTCCGTTCCCATTTCAATCAAAAATTGATTCGAATCGTTCGTATTATATTGCGGAGAGTTTGTCGGTGAGGAGGAGATTCCTTAGACTAATTGAACTTTGATTGCACTCTCTGTGGCTCCTTGTGGTTCTGTTCGGTTCAATTTGGTTTTGCTTTCGGTTTGCTTTGGTTTCGATCCTCTTTATGCATTCATCAGCAGAAATGCGAGTACAGCCACGGAGGGAGCCCCCATGCGTACATATATTGAGAGCAATTAAAGTTTATTATTCTGGAAATGTGAGGAGGCGTCAATCAATCCCCCCATCCATTCGTTGGGGGCATTGAAAAATGTTTAAAAATAATTGAACAAAAAAATAAACAAATTGTGTTGTTTTTCTTCACTTGGTTTCGGTTTGGTTTGTTGAAGAGTTCTCAGGTTTCAGCAGCAGAAATATCAGACTTAAGCAATTCCTAGGAAATATTTATGTATTTTGATAGATGATTATTATTATTTGTTGCATTTCAATTTGTTGCGGAACAAAAAGCAATCCTCCCACCCCAAATCGGTAATCTACTCTCGCCCTTACTCTGTTTGAGTTCACACAAACACACATAGAAAGCTTCTTTTCATACACACAAACACACAAATGCAGAAATCATTTTCTGCAGAACATTTTTAATCGCTTTCGAACGGTCAAGGTTGCAAAATATTTAATGAGTCGAACGCGACAGCGACAGCGACAGCGACGCTCGCTATCAGCTGGGCTGAGCAAGGGGAACATAAAGGAAGGAGAAAGAGCAAAGCACAGAGCGTGGGTCCGGGTCGACGTCGGTCGGTCGGTCGGTCGGTCGGTGGAGGGTGCAGCGGGCAGAATGGAGAACGGAGATGTGCAGCAGAGAAGTGCGCAGCGCGGAGAGAAGAGAGTGCAAAAGTGCAGTTGCAGATGGAAGCAAATCAGTTCAGTCGTCAGCGTCGCCGTCAGCGTCGCTGCTGCCTTATCGACCCGGCATATGAACAGTTATATTTGATGCCTGCCTGGGGCCTCACCCACGTTGTGTGTGTGTGTCATTGCCACATTGATATGCGGTGTATATCCATCTCTCTCCCACCCGCACAGCACAGCAGTAATTGTAGCTGTAAATGTTTTCCTATTTTGGGCTGGCACCCACCACGCACGCGACAAGGGAAAATACAAAAATAAAAGCAGCAGATCGATCCCATTGCGGTAATTGAAGTCCACTAAAAGAGAGACCCAGGAGCTCAATCTGCGACCATAAATTGACCCAAAGTTGGGTATTTCGTTGTGCTAAAGAAGTCGGCCAATGCCCTTGAACCATAACGAAGGTCTGCCCCCCCCGCATTAGTATTTAATGTTTAAATAATTAGAGCCAGAGGTTAACCGAATGACAACCATAATTGTTTATCGTTTGGGTGGAAATGAGTTGTTTCCTTCATTATCGAAATATGAATAAACCCAACAGGACACGTAGGACATGCGACCCCATTCGTGCCCCCTCTATGAGCTTTAGAATTTGTTCGTTTCCAGAAAAGTTTTGACCACCAATGCGCCCAACCCAATTTTTGGCATTTTTGTTGCTGAGAAAACTATTTTGTAGTTTTGTAGTTTGGAAAACTTTTTGGCCGAAAGTTCTTGAATTTCTATTTTAAATATTTGAAGGGAACTTTTTGTATTTTATTTTACTTTTCTTTCCTTTTTTGGGAAGCAAACTTTCCGGGAATTGAGTGGAAAATTGAACGTACGGGAGGGGAGCGGGGGTGGGTATAAAAATGAAACTTAATTTGAAGATTGTACACGCATATTTAGGGAATTGTAAATCAATTTGAAGTTTTGTCCTCCTTCCGAAACGCCCAAAAACCAAAACCCGCACCAAAAACGAATGGGAGATCGCCTGACAGGATGGGAGTAGGAGTGGGTAACGGTACGGGTGTATGAACTGCGTTGCCGCTCCGCGACCTATCCCAACGGTAAAGCGCATTGGGCAAGTGCAGCCATCGACCGCCACCGCTAGGGGGCGCCTGCCATAACCGTGTGGGGGAAGAGGCAACAACAGAGAAAAAGCAACAACAAAAAAACGCCAATAAAATGCACATACGTAATGAAATATAATTAAAGAAAACGAAAATAACAGAAAAACGAACACGAATACGAAAAAGAAAAGGAAAAGGAAAAGAGAAAAGCCGCCGTTGCCAGGTCTAATTAGACAAACGTCCGCGTTGACGCCAGCCGCGGCAGCGACACCGGCAGCAGCGTCAACGTCAACGTCAGTCTCTGCATCGACGTTCGACGTAGGCAATGTCTATTTTTGCAACAATACAAAAAGTGCAGCGGCCCCAAAGCCAAAGGAGAATGCAAAAAGCAATAACAAAAGAGACAGTCTGAAGGAGAGGGTGAGGGTGGGGGAGAGGGAGCGAGGCAGACAGAGAGTGTGCGAGCGGAGCGGGGTCAGAGCGGGGCGACGCTCTCGCGACGAGCCTCATTACGAAATCACCTTCAACTGTAGTTTTTTCGTTGTTGCTGTTTTGTTTTGCACTGCACCGACCAGGGAGAGGGCAGGCGAGAGAGCACAGGGAGGGGTGTAACAGTGGAAATATCCTCTGGAAATGACATTTTATAATGAATGGAAAGCTAATGAATCAAGCGACCGATCATCATATTAATGCCAGTTAATTGTTGTCAGATGGCTACGACTGCTGCTCATAGAAATCTCAAGCAAACAGCTACTGAGTCACGCCTGTGTCTGCTCTCTCTCTCTCTCTGCCCCTCGTTGGGCCCATCATTTGCTGTCGGGTGGCCCAGGTCACATTTGTTGAAACTCTCACAGTCATTACCGCTGCCATCCTCAGGATACGTCTGCTTGGCCGCAGTGGCCGGCGTATCAGTTCGCCAAAAGAAACCAAAAGGAAAGCACGAAAGGCTCCCCCACTGCGCGGTCATTTCTTGTGATGGGAAATCTTCCGCATTTGCAATGGTAAATAATTAGCAGCAATTTCTCAGCCAAGAATCGAACGCTTAGCACAAAAATATGAAACTAATTCCAAGAAATGATCGCTAAAATCTATTTTCTTCACCAAGATAAGACTTTTGTTTGTCTGTTCCCGTTTCTCTCTCTCTCTCTCTCCCCCCCGTTTTGGCTCCATTTTGCGGCTGTCCATTGTGCCGTTTTTCTTCCGCATTGAGTGGATGTCAAGTCTATTGATTGATAAGACTGTGTGTGTGTGTGTGTGTGTGTGTGTTGACCAATGTCACGTTCCGTTCACACAAACTCGTTATCAAAGCACACACACACAGACACATGCACTTTTGCAGCTAGTGGAGACGGTCAAACGGTGGGACAGACGAGGGTTGGACCTCTATTTCTGTTGCTCACTTTTTTTTGGCATAGCCTTCCAGACAGGGAAGCGGAAACCCTAAGGAGTGATTCTAGATCCTCTTAAATAAATTGAAAAATTTAACATAAATAAAACGTTCAACGGATTACCAGCACAAAGTATAAGTTTCTCATATCAGAGCTCCACTCAAATCATCCAAAGTTCAAGCAATTTGAAAGTGTGTTCTGTGTTCCCTCCATTTCCATTTCCCTTCTCAATTTTGTTCCACTTTCCTTTGGCTTAGTTTTTTATTTGTATTTTTATTATTATTGTGTAGTATTTGTTTTAGTCTTCGTTTCGTTTCGTTTCGATTTGTAATTGGTGCTGTTTGTGTGTATTTTTGATGTCGTTGCTGTTGCTGTTGCTGTTGCTGTTGCTGTTTCTGCTGCTGATTAGATTAGGCGGCAAACAGCAGATTAATTCATGGCACCGTTTTTGGCGCGTATGACGAAGGATAGGTAGTGGGGCAGGGGCGACAGTTGGTGGAGAGTGAACTGAGCGTGGTTGGTGTCGTTTTGGGATGTTCTCATTTATTTGTATTATTTTGTTATTTTTATTTTTTTACAACTTTGATTAGATAAGGCTGAACCGCGGTGCCATGCCGTGACCACTCATTCAGGCACACCACTCGACTCGTTTATTTCTATGAGTAAATAGTTCATTCCAGCCCACATCCACGTGGGTGACCAGAGCGTGGGGGGGGAGGGGGACGTTTCTTTCAATTGTTTATGATGAAACAATTTTCATGGGAACTTTGAATGGAATGGAAGCGAGTGCATAAATCGCACCTAATCCGACACCAGACACCCCCTGCCACAGTCGCTCCCTTCGCTCTATCTCTCGCTTTCGCACGAGGAGAGACGTAAATGTGTGTGTGTGTGTGTGTTTGTGTGTGTGGTTGAGGCAAAAGTTCAATGTACAGAAAGTTCTACAGTGGGTCAGCGAGAGAGTGATCGCTGCTCTCTGCGCACATTCTTTGTATTCCTCGCACAGCCGCGCGCTCTCTTCTTGCTCTCTCTCTCCCCACTCCGCCGCCGCTTTGTGTTGCTAGGATCTATTGGAATGCTCATCCTCCGCTTTGCACTCATATTTATCTCTCTCTTCGCTCTGCTGTGCTTACTTCCACTCTCTCAGTCTTTCTTTTTGTTCCGTCACTTGAGCGCGCACTTTCTGCTTTGCTTAATCTCTTCTGATTCTTCAGCATTTCCGTGTATTACAATATTTATTTATATTATTTGTTCAAATAACTTGAGACACTGCCACACGAATTGCATGCAGATCAGCTTTCAGGCAGCGGCAGAGTGATTTACGGTTAATGGGGGGAGTCTGCTGTGGTGTGGAGCCAGTGGAGTGGCGGCAGAAACCAAACCACTTTTGGCCCGTGTCGCATTTCACGTGGCAATCATCAGAAAATTGCAAACAACATTAAAAGTACTGCCAACCCCCACCGCTCCCCCGCCACACACACACAGCTCCCCCTTGGCTCCTCTCTTTCATTGTGTCCCTCCCTGCCCCCTTCCCACGGCTGTTTTTACAGCTGTTCGCTCGCCATAACGGTAGCCAGCAATTTGCTTTGTTCTCGTTTCCATTTCTTTTTTTTGGTTTTATGTTTCACATTTTGCACTCTTCAAAATGTGTGATAATAATGATGTAGGTTAGTGGAGGGGTAGGTGGAGGGGCGGAGGAGGAGGAGGAAAAGAAGAGAATAGAAAATTACAAACAAAATGTACTCTAATTACAAGGGACACACACACTGCCGAGAGAGGGAGTGTGCGAGAGCGGAAGAGAGAGCAATTTGTATTTTTTTCTCTGATCTGCGCCACAACAGAGGATGGAGGCTGAGAGGCTAAGTGGATGCTAATTTGCACATGGAGCTGCGAAACCATTAGCTTGAGGGAGCGAGAGGGAAAGAGAGTGATGGGAGGGAGATCCACTAATGAAGAGTGACTGCGGAGAAAGAGCGAGAGAGAGGGAGCGCGGCCCATGCACAACACAAGAACGCGAAAGAGCGAGAGGCGGGGATAGAAAGGACTTCTAAATCGATAAAATTATCTTCTAAAAGTTGGGATGCCCCTCCTCGTGTGGTGGCTGGGGGGAGGCAGGTCAAACAATTCCAATTAAATCGCCATTAGAATGCGACAGACATACAGAGGTTCCCACTGCTCTAGCGGAGAGTCCTTGAATGGCATTCCTAGCTGGCCGTAAATACCCCTTGCATTATTCACCGCTGCTTGGCTGGGGCGCAGAGTTGTAAATCGCTTTTTGAAAAGTAATTAGAGACGGGTCGGTGGGGGGGCGGCGGAAGCACTTGCTATTTTTGTATGCAAATTGCCTGCAAAACAATTGCGGTCAAAATAATAGTCGAAGACGGTAGCCCAAAAGGCAAAGGCAAAAACAAAACAAAACTAAAACTAAAAGAAATAAATTCTTAGGGTATATTCATGTGTATCCTTTCACTTATGGCCACTTTGCTGGTTCCCTGAATGGCGACCAATGCTACATAATTCGGAGTGGAGCTTATTGTGGCTACTTATTTGCCCGCCACTGTCTGCTGTGTGCATACGCCCATCGTCGTCATTCAAATAATAGTCAGAGTCATAGTCGAAGTCTGGTCTGCCGCTGCTGCTGCTGCTGCTGCTGCTGCCACTTTGTTGTCGATGAATCACTTTCTGTTGTTGTTTTGTTATTAAGGTATTCGGCTTGTTGGTTGTTGCTGTTGCTGTTTCTGTACCCCTGCAACGAGTATTTTATTTATGGGCGGCACTTAAACTGTACTCAGAGCGGGAGAGAGAGGGGAAGGGGCCTCGATTCGGACACAAGGAAGTGTGGGAATAGAGGGTATAGCAGATACAGTGGGATATCACAACATGGCTTGCTGTTGTTGCTATAATTTAGTATAATTGACCGAGGCAGAGGCTTCGTCTATCGATGGGAATTGTCTGTATGTGCTGGACACAAAAACACTCGAATGGCGTCGGCTTTTTGCTGTTAAAAATAGTCGAATGGAGTGCGGGGAAATGGGGAAATGCAAATGTAAATGCAATTTTTAGCTCATTAATATTTGAGTGGCAGTGGCAGCAGTGGCAGTGGCAGGAGGAGGTGGCAGCTGGCAGCTGGCATTCCACAATATATCCATTGATTTGCAACTGATTTTTGACTGGATTTGCTGTTGGCCTCCAAAATGAATGGCCTTGGAATGGCAAGGGGGAAATCAAGGTCCCTCTTATAAATAGCGCCACTTGTGAATTTTCATTCATTTCGCTCTCCAATACAGGAAATGTTCCACACATCTCTCTCTCGCTCTCTCTCTCTCTCTCTCTCTCTCTCTCTCTCTCTCTCTCTCTCTCTCTATATAAAAATAAACAACGATAATTATGTCACAAGGTTTTTTCACTGTTTTTTGGTCACGATTTTTAACTGGTTATTAATTTTGTTTGCCAATAATTAATTTTTACGCTAATTATTGCTAGACGGAAGTTTGCCTTTTATCCCAGACACATAGAAACGTTGGGGAAATGCCCAGAAATAATATTAGAACTAAGTATTCCTGGAGCTCCATTGCGCGATAGTTCTTTGCTCACTTTCCCACCATTAAAGTACACCAAAAACGCAGCTTGAAGTGCGATTTCAATGAAGCGACATCTTCGACGCTTTAACTGTGCTCAAGGGAACCCGTTGGCGGCACTCTCTGTGTGTGTGTGTGTGTGTGTGTGTGTGTGTGTGTGTGTGTGTGTCTCTGTGAATTATTTAACAAATTTACAATTCTAACCTTGATTTATCCGAAATGAAAACCCATCCGGAACCCATCCATTCCCCCCCTGTGTTAAAGTTTTGAAGTAAAACATTTTCGAGTGGCCTGAAATGGAAAACTCTCAAGAGTTTGGCTCTTGCCGTTTGCCAGTGCAAAAAGTTTTACGCGTCGCGAAAACAGCTGATCCACGGGACAAGTGCTTGCCATAACCCCCCCCCTGCCCACATCCTGCATGCATATATCTGCGCTTCTCTCTCACCAACACCAACACCAACACCAACTCTGGCGCTGTCTCTGTCTCTGTTGGTGTCTATCTTTGTGTCCTGTTCCCACAGGAAGCACAAATTAAATTTCCAGCTACGTCGGTGAGGGGGGGGGACATTGCAAATTTAATGGCACACAGACACAGACACATCCAGACGGCAAGCGAATTAGATGGAAAGGGAGACAGAGAGCGAGAGAGAGAGAGAGTGAACTGGAGAGAGAGAAATGGCAAAAGTTTGTTTTTAAACTTGCCCTCCCCTCCCTCTCTTTTGCGCTCTCCATCGCTTTTTGTCTCTGTCTCTTTCAATGTCCTCGTCATCCGTTGTCCTGGTAAAAAGTTTTGTGCGCCCAAAAGCTGCTTGGCAAAATGGAGCGTAGAGTGAAAGATGAAGAGAAAAGCGAAGAAAAATGTGTAAGAGCAGTGAAGGAATTTGTGTGTGTGTGTGCGTGTGTGTGTAGGAGCGATTGAGGAAGGAAATAGGCAATAGGGAACAGAGAATTATAATCAACGACGACGACGGCATACTTAATGCGGCTGTCTCGGTCACCCCCGCCGCCACCCCGTTTTGGGCTATAACAAGACTCCCGCCTCATCCTCCCTTGTTCCACTCCATTCGATCCGCTGCTCTAGCTCCCCGCCCTGTCAAGGCCCTTAAGGCAGCGCCCTGTAAAAGGCCAAAACACACACACACACACACACACAACAAAAATCGATTATAAAAAAAAATAACACAACAAAGTTGTGCTTTTTTTTGTTGTTTTTTCTGCATTGCTGCATTTTACGAGAAGAAGAAGAAGGTGGAAGATAGTGAGAGAGAGAGAGAAAATGGGGAGCAAAGCGTGGAAAGTGTGCGTGATGCAGCAGGGAGAGCACTGAAGGCAGAGGGAGAGAGAGAGAGAGAGTGAGATACGGACTGTTGTGCAGTGCTGTGGTGGGTGGCACAGGGGAAGCGGATAGCTCTGCTCTGCTGTGTTCCTTCGCCCTCTGCCTACTGCGTCCTCCACTCACACTGCTTTTTGCACTTTATTTGCTGTCTGTTATTTCTTCTATGTTCTATCTTTTCTTGTTTTAGTTTTTAATGCTCCGTCTGCTACTCCTCCTTCTGCGCTCTCTGCTTTCTGTTCGTTCATTTTATTTGATTTTATTATTTCTTGCTTTGTTGTGAGTTTCCTTCTGGCCTGATGCTGCGGCTGCTTGTGCTTGTGCTTGTGCTTTTCCTTTAGGTTTTTCTCCTATTTCCTCTATATTTTTATGTATGCCACACGAACGAACGAGCGAACGAGCGAACAGACGGTGGCAGACACAAGGCGTGGCTGCCAGGGGATGGTGGATGGGGTATGGCGTGAGAGAGAGCATGAGTGAAACATGGAACTGGAGCTGAATGGGGAATAGGATGATGTCGAACAAGCACATGTGCTGCCAAATACTCGCATACATAACTATCTATACGTGTGTATGTGTGTGTGTGTTGGTGTGCACATAACGGTAGGGAGCCCCGGCCCGGCCGGCCATTGCTTGCTCGAATGATTCTTCTTCTTGGCTCCTCTTCTCCTCTCTGCTCCATCCTTCTCTTTGGGTAACCTTTAAGTCCGCATGCACACTCTCTCTCTCTCGCTCTCGCTCTCTTTTCTGCTGCTAAATGTTTTCAACTTGTTCGAACAACACACAGTTACAGTTGCAGCAAAAAGTATTCTTCAAGTTTTAATTAATTGCGAGCTTAAAGTTCTTGCGAGTGTGGGAAAGAGGGGAGTGCAAAAAAATTTAAAATTAAAATGCAGGAAAAATAAGTAAAGAGGAGAAGAGAGAAGCAAAAGCAAAAGCTAAAGCGTAGATAGAATAATTGAGCAAAGAAATGGGAAATCGTTCAAGAATTGTTATGGGTACTTCGAAAAGAGTTTGCAGATTTGTTGGTTGCCGATTTGCCAACGCTCTTTAAGCTTTCTGACACTCCTCCATTCCATCTATTCGCACTCCTTTTTCTGCTTATTATGAAATTAAACATTTCTTTTTCTATTCTTTTTTGCATACATTTTGCTAATTTTTTCTCTCTGTTCTTTTTGATTTCTCTTTCTAGGTAAAACATCTAAACGAACGCAAAGAAGAACAAGAAGGAGCAGCAAAAAGTAGAAGCAGTAAAAACACGAAAAAGAATCAAAAGAAAGAAAAGTTCAAAGGGCACCTGGGGAAAGGCTAGTGATAGAAGAGGAGGAGAGCAGAGAAACTGCTTTAAGCAGTTGAAGAATAGCCAACAAAGAGCAGCGTTGGAGCAAGCAGTGGAGGAAGCCAGTCGAGAGGAAACAAAAGCAAAAGCAAAAGCAAAAGCAAATTCCTCGCTTTAGATGAATACATTTTGGCCAACTCCCATTATTCCTTTCATGACTCGAAATCGCATAAATCGCATTTGATTTTTACGCCGGCTAACGCTTGGCCCTGGGCCTGGGCTGGCTGTGAAGTTGCTTGGTCATTCATGATTGATGAGATTCGCTCATTTCTATTTTCTGTATTTCTCGCTGTACTTTTTTCGTGCTTAACCCTTGAAAAGCCACTCAGACAGCAGCTTCTGGCATTTGTAAATGGCATCCATTTCATTTTTCGATTCTTATTCCGCAATCGCCGCTCTCCAACTATCAGCTGTTTCCGCATTCTGCCTGGAAAGTGATATCTAAGATTGAGAATAAAGTTTCCTTATTCTTGCCTACGGTGCGAGTGAAGTTTGGCAACGTGGCGAACGGAGTTTGTCTTGGTTTCATGAATGAAAGTTGAAAAGTATAATTTGCAATGTAAAACTAATTGCAGAGGCATTCGAGGGTTAAATCACACGCCACCCAAGAGAAACAGGGACAGAGAGAGAGTCAGACGAAGCAGGTAACAAATTATGTTTCGAGTGAAGTTTGGCAACATCTCTCGGCCATACCAAGGACACACGCAGCCATTCAAGGGTTAATGAACACATACTGACCAAACGAACGAGGGAGCAAGACAAAAATATGCCAATTATCGTTTCTAAGCGGAGAAGTTTGGCAACGTTGCTTAAGACTGAAGTAATCCTCCCACACCACAACCCCACACCCCCACCGACGCAATACACAGCGGGTGTCTTTAATATTTGATGAATTAATAAGTGAGAGGGAGAACGGCTGACGGCTGTCTGTGTGCGTGCGTGTATAATGCGTGCATGACGTCGCACGCTGCCAACGCCGACGTCGCCGCCTGCTAGTGCTGCTGGCCGATACATGAGGTCGAGACGCTGCGGCGACTACGACGACGACGACGGTGTACGCGGGTCAAACCCGTCGCACGTTAATCCCGCTCTCGCTTCAAACGCGTCGTTGCAACGGGTTTCCCCCACCCAGGGTCTAGCTTTAAAACAAAACAAACAGCAACAATGCAAGAACGAAATTTAAATAATGACGAAAATTGCCTGAGAAACAAGCTGCTGTTTGCGTCGCTGCCGACGCGCGCAGCGTTCGAACCTCGATAAAACATGCTCGACTGCGAGCATGTGTGCGCAGCAGTATGTTGGAACGGCTCGAAACAAACAAGTTCGCAGCACGAAAATGACAAGGCCAGCAATGGACACGTCTCTCGCTTCAACACACCTGCAGCATGTTTGAGGCCGGCCGGGGTTTGTGTCCTCAATAAGTGACGTTCCATTAACGCGCGCGGCTAATGCGACGCGTCACTCAATTGAACCGTTAGAACTGAGAGGGGGAAGATGCATGCATACACGCACACACACGCGCACGATCATGCGATTATCTTAGATTGCCGCCAAAAGAAATGAGGTCAAGCCTTAGTTTAGGTTAGATTTCGCTTGCCGGGAGGGGGGCTGGGGGGCTAAGCTCTCTTAAGCATAAATTTAATAATCTGTTGTTTTCCTTTTCTCTCCTTCCGCCCCCACTGGTCGTACAGGGCCCTGGAGCAGTCGCAGCAGTATGCCAAGAGTCTGGGACACCTGCAGCAGCAGCAGCAGTCACACCATGCCCCACAGCAGCAACAGCAGCAGCAGCCACCACCCACATCCCAGCAGCAGCAGATGCACCACCACCAGCAGCAGCAGCAACAGCAGCAGCAGCAGCAGCATCACCACCAGCAGCAGCAGCAGCAGTCGTCACGTACCGCGGCCAGTCCGTTGTCGCCTCCACGTTCGGGTCCACCCGGCGGCAGCAGCAGCGCGGCAGCAGCGGCCGCTGCAGCGGCGGCCGTCAATAATTACACAAAGTTTGGCGAGGCGCCGCCCCCGCCCCAGCATAGGTTCATTACGCAGCCGGCGTTTAGCATCGCCCCGGCGCCCACCTACCGCGAGAATCCCTACACGCGCCTCACCCAGATGCAGCAGCATCAGCAGGCGGCCATGCCGGAGTACCAGCGGGCAGCTCGGGCGGCGGTGGCGGCAGTGGCTGCCGGCGCTGGCTGTAAGTCGGGATCGGGACCAGGTCCAGGACAGGGCTCGAGCAGCGGCTCCAACACGGGCGGCGGTGGCAGCGGCGGAGTGGTTCAGGTGCCGTCCGGCGGGGTGCTGGTCATGGAGGCCATGTCCCACTATCCCAATCAGCCAGGATCCTCCGTTTCCAGCCAACAGCAGCAGCAGCAACAGCAGCAGCAACAGCAGCAGCAGCAGCAGGGAGGAGGCAGCGGTGGCCCCGGAGCGGGCGCAGGCGGGGCTGGCAGCGGCGGAGGCAGCATAATGGTGGGCAATCTAGGGCACATCCTCATGCCCCGCTCGCAGGCGCTGCAGTACACCAGCGAATACCTAACCAATGCCACAGCAGCAGCCGTGGCGGCGGTGCAGGTCAACCAGCGTCAACAGCAACAGCAGCAGCAGCAGCAACACCAGCAGCAGGCGGAACCCTTTGGGGCAGGCGGCGGCAGCCAGCAACCGTACAAGAAGCAGCGGCTGAGCGATGGCAATCCCAGTGGCCTGAATCATCTGCCATCACCCCACCAGCAGCAGCAGCAGCAGCAGCAACACCACCAACAGCAGCAGCAACATCACCAGCAGCAACAGCAGCAGCAGCATCATCATCAGCAGCAGCAGCATCACCACCAGCAGCAGCAGCAGCAGCAGCAGCAGCAGCAGCGATCCTCGCCAGCGCAGATGCAGGCGCAGATGAACAGCAGCCAGCGGCAGAGCAATCACGAGCTGCACCGCCACATGGCAGCAGCAGCAGCGGCAGCAGGAGCTGCAGGTGGCGGCCCAATGGGAATGCAACTGAAGGTGGAGACGTTGCCGCCCCAAATGTCCTCAGCGGCGTCGAACACGTCACGCATGCCGCCCGCGTCCAGCACCACCACAATGGCCACGGGCATGGGCATGGGCATGGCCATGGGCATGAGCACGGTGACGGTGTCCACAGCAGTGCCGAGCAGCAGCAGCAGCAGCGGCAGCGGCAGCAGCGCTGGACCGTCCACATCCGCAGCGGCAGCAGCAGCAGCGGCGGCAGCAGCTGGCAGCAGTACTGAGGCCTACCATCCGCAGGTAGACAGAGACTTCCCCCCCGCTGCAAGCAGTCCAACAACTAACCGAATCCCTTCTCTCTTTCAGGTGGAGGCCATCTCGCCGACGCTGCCCAGCGACAGTGCGGTCGATGAGCGTGGCCGGACCACCGCCAAGGAGGATTTGCTGATGCAGATCCAAAAGGTGGACAACGAGATCAAGTCCGCGGAGACGGGCATGGAGTCGCTGCGGAAGAAGGAGAAGACGCTCATGGAGTGGGCGGCGCATGCCAAGCAGAAGAAAGCTCAAACAACAGCAACAACAGCAGCAGCAGCAGCAGCAGCCGCCAACAACAACAACAACAGCAGCAGCAGCAGCAGCAACAAGGACAACAACAAGAGCGTGGAGCTGGAGGTGGTGGATCTGTCGATGCGCAGCCAAATGCTGGCCGAAAAGATTTACGCGGCGAACCGAGCGACGGCCCTGGATCGACATTCCATGTTGCAGCGTGCCGCTGGCTGCGGGGATCCGCAGCAGCAGCAGCAGCAGGAGGAGCAGCAGCAGGAGCAGCAGCAGCAGCAGCTGGAGGAGCCCTACATGCCGCTGTACAACCAACCGCTGGATGTGGAGTCGCTGGCATTGCTGATAAAGCACCACCACAGCCACGTGAAGACGCCGCTGCTGCAGCACATACGCAAGATCAAGGCGGAGCGGTGCCAGCACCAGCAGACGCTGGTCGACAAGTACGCCAAGGATCAGGCGGACTGGCAGCGGCGCTGCGAGCGGGCGGAGGCGAGCGCCAAGCGCAAGGCGCGCGAGGCCAAGAACCGCGAGTTCTTCGAGAAGGTGTTCACGGAGCTGCGCAAGCAGCGGGAGGACAAGGAGCGCTTCAATCGCGTGGGCTCGCGCATCAAGTCGGAGGCGGACCTCGAGGAGATCATGGACGGGCTGCAGGAGCAGGCGCTCGAGGACAAGAAGATGCGCTCGTACGCGGTCATACCGCCGCTCATGCACGACGCCCGGCAGCGCCACTGCGCGTACCACAACGAGAACGGCCTCATCGAGGACATGTCCACCGTGTACAAGCAGCACAACGCCGTCAACCTGTGGACGGCGGGCGAGAAGGAGACCTTCAAGGAGAAGTATCTGCAGCACCCGAAGAACTTCGGCGTGATAGCCGCCAGCCTCGACCGCAAGTCCCCGCAGGACTGCGTCCGCTACTACTACCTCAGCAAGAAGCAGGAGAACTACAAGCAGCTCCTGCGCAAGTCCCGCCAGCGCACGCGCAGCTCCCGCAACCCGGCCAAGGCCCAGGCCGCCCAGCCCCAGTGCATCATCGACTCGCTGACGACGGGCGTCACCACGCGGCTGCAGCGCGAGCAGCAGCAGAAGTCCGGCGGCCGCTCCTCGGCCATTGCGGAGCGCGAGCGGGCCGAGCGGGCCGCCGAGCGGGAACGTGTCGCGGAGAAGGCCGCCGCCGATGCGGCCAAGGCGGCCGAAAGTGCCGCCGAGAAGGCCAGCGCCGTCACGAAGGCTGTCGAGGCGACTGTCGTCAGCGAGAAGGTGGCCAAGGCGGCCGCCGCCGCCGCCTCCGCCGCTGCCGCTGCTGCAGCAGCTGCCACTACGGCGATGCCCTCAACATCAGCGGCGGCAGCAGCAGCACTGGCGGCAGCCGAAAAGGCAGAGCTGGCCGTGAAGGCCACCAGCGGGAGCAGCGAGAAGAAAGCAGCAGCAGGAGCAGCAGGAGCCACCGCCGCATCAGAGATCTCAACGGGCAGCAGCAGCAGCAGCAGTTCCACCAGCAGCAGTGAGGCCAAAGCCAAAGCAGCCACGGAAGGTGCACCAGCAGCGGCAACGGCAGCGGCAGCTGCCACATCCACAACTTCAGCCACCAACTCCTCCTCCTCCTCCTCCGCAACATCAGCAGCAACAGCAGCAGCGACAGCAGCGAAGCCCGCAAAGGGAGCCACTTCTGGGGCAGCTGTGGAGGCAGCAGCAGCAGCAGCAGCAGCGACTGCAAGCACAACCAAGAGCAAGGCAGAGGCTGCAGCGGCGGCCACGGTGGCTGCCGCCTCGTCCAAGGCGAAGGCGGAAGCTGTCTCCGATGCGCAGACAAAGGCGGGCGGCCAGAAGGCGGCCAAGCCAGAGGCCTACAATGGTGCGTATGGCAGCCAGTCGTTGAAGCGATTGCCAACGATTATTAATCACTTTTTAACTTCTGCAGCAAGCGGAGAACGCGCCAACACTGCTGGAGCAGGAGCAGGAGCAGCGGCAGCAGGAGCAGCCGCCACAGCAGGAGCCACCGCTGCAGCTGCAGCAGCACCCACTGTGGGCGTGACATTAAATGGCTTTAAGCCCGGCTACCAGAGCGTAGTGATGGCCAACGTGAAGACTTCCTCCTCCTCCTCCTCCGCCGTGGTCGGCAGCAGCAGCGAAGATGCGGCAGCTACAAGTGGAGCTGTAGCCGCAGCTGGAGCGCCTGGCGGTGCGGCGACGAATGCGACGGGCGGCGATAAAATCGGCGTCAAGCATGCGCCCGCAGCGACAGCAGCAGCCGCCGGCAGCGTTGGCTTTGCCCTGCCGCCCAGCTCGACAGCCCCAGCGGAGCAGCATGCGGCCGTGGGCGTGGGCGTGGGCGTGCCCACATTGACGACGGCCACCACGGCGGGCAATTATCTGGGCCAGAAGCTGAAGGCCGCCCAGGTGGAGGGCCTGGGCGCCGGCAACGATCTGCTCACCGATGTCAGGTGAGTCGCGAGAGAGCGGAGTGGTGTCCTGCGACTGTAGCTGAATGCCAATTCCCCCTTCTGTCCCCCTTCTGTCCCCCTGTGTGATTTCAGTGATTCCAAGCGAAAGCGTTACAGCGAGCTGACGGCCAACGAGGTGCATCATCCGCATGGCAACAGCAACAGCAACAACATCAAGGCGAATGCCAATGCGAATGCCAAGGACATCAGCAAGCTGCCATCCTCATCGTCGGCATCCTCCTCCTCCTCCTCGTCCTCGTCCTCGTCGGCTGGATCGATGCCCACAGCTGGTTCGCTGGTTAATGCTTCAACGGGCGCAGCTGCCACCTCGACTGCCGCTTTGCTCATCTCCGCCGTCTCCTCCATCATGTCCACTTCGCCGGCGGGCGGTGCACTCACCACATCGACCACGTCCACAGTTTCGGCAGCCGGATCGATGGCCGATGGCAGCGGGAATAACATAACGTCCAACAACATGGATGGCCTAGCTCTGGATGGCAAAGGTGAGTGCCAAAGCGATTTATATTTCATTTATCAGAAATTTACGAATCTATCCATGGGCTCGGGGCTCGAGTTTCTGCTGCAAGTCGCTGCCCGATGAAGTTCTGAGTTCTCTCAAAGTGTCCCAGAGCTTCGTAGCCATTCTGTTGCCTACATGCTGCCAGGTTTCTGCCAGTGTACAGCTTTGGAGCTTTCAAAAACAAACTTTTAAAGCTTTGAAGATGCTTATAACAGTCTTTATTCGATGGCAGTCGGTGAGCTTTTAGCGCGAGAGCTTTTCCGGGTACAGTCTTGTCCTGCATAAAGCTTGCTTACGCTTGCCAAAGCTTGTAATCCTCCAATCGAAAGCTCTTTGAAAGCGCGCTTAAAGCTGCGTGCAGCTTTTATGCCTCTGTCCTTGCCTTTTCGAAAGGAGCGTCCGTTATGGCCGAGTGTGTCCTTTGCCTGGCTCCTTCGTTCATTGCATCAAAAATGCATTTTCCCTCATTGACAACTGCATTGCGCTGTCTCCTTTTTTGTTCTGTTTAATCAAAAGCCACTCGCCGCTGCCCTGCCCCGTCCTGCCCTTCTGCTCTCTTCAATCAAATTTGTCGCTTCCCTCAGTCACAGTCCTGTCTCCATTTCTGTTTGCGTTCTCGATAAATATTTTATCAAAAAAAGAGCGAACAAAAAAATGAGAGCCTTGGCTCGGAATTGCCTCAAGTCCAGGTCCTGGTCCAACGAGTTAACAGCGGGGGAGGAACTGGTGCAGATGGAGATGCTGCTTGTCTCTCACGTTTTCGGTCGCTTGCGGTTTTGTTTGCACCAACCCAAGCCCACCCAAACCCACCCAACCCACCCAGCCACCCACCGTGTGCTGCCTTCACCATCTTCATCATCATCTTTGCGGCCTTGTTGGCTGTCGACGTCTCCCTGGCGAGTTAATTAAACTCAATTAAATTACATTTTTTTGTTGCCCCCCCCATAAACGTCTTTTTTATTATGCAAGTGATTTAATTTAATTATTAAATTGCGGCAAGGATTGTTTGCTCAACCCAACTGCCAACCCACCCACGAATCCAACCCCCTCCCATCGCGGCCATTCATGGCGAGAGTCAGGAGGAGGGAGCCTCCCTCTGGCTGACCAAGTGGATCTGAGTGGTGTGGGGCCGGGGAAAATAATCACCACTGATTTCATCAATCGTGTCCACAGGGATTATGCATGTCAGATATAATCCATAACTCGCTTTGCATTGAAGAACTTTTCGTTCAGATCTTTGCTGATCAATCGATTCTGCAGCGGTTTTCAAGGCTTTGAAGTGCGACTCCACTCTGCGATTAGACAGTAAAATGTTTATCGATCGATAACGATTTATAATCGATACATTCATTAAACCCTGCGAGACCCTTCCCTGATTGCAATTTATAAACGTTTTGATTAATTTTGTTACATTTTGCACTCGAATTGATTTACATTCACTGATGGTCACCAATGGTGGACTGTGTGGACAGCTTTTGGCTCTTTGGTTGATCGATTGTAGCATTTGATGATCGATTAACGATAACCGCTCATCTCTGCCATTTGCTTATTTCGCTTTTCATCTGTTTTGGGATGATTATTAATAGTATTTTGCTTTTATTGAATTCAAATTCTAGAGCGACACAAAAAAAAACATTCAGCGATGTGTGTGGTGTGTGTGTGGTGTGTGTGTGTACAGTCTCGTTTGTTTGTGTGTGTTTTTGAGTGTTGTTTTTGTTCGTAAATTCGTAGATTTCGTTGCTTTTGATTTGTGCCACAAGAAGATTCGTTGAGTGAAGCCTTACGGCTGTGGCTGTGGCTGCTGCTGCTGTTGATCCTCTGCTGGTTCCAGCGTTGTCTCTCTCTTAGAGGAGTTTCCAGTGCCTGTTGCTGGTGCTGCTCCTCCTGAAGCGGTGCTCGTGCTGGTGGCTGCCGCTGCTGCTGCCGCTTCAATCTCATCGGCATGGCACATCTTGCGATGCTTGTGCACAAAATAGTAGCTGGGGAACTTGCTGCCGCATGTCTTGCAGGGATAATACTGGACATTCATGTCCAAGGGTCGCACCTCGCGACGCATCAAAGCGCTTGTTGTGGCAGCTGTCGATGCCGCTGCTCCTGCTCCTCCTCCTGCCGCTGCTGCTGCTGCTCCTCCGGCTGCTGCTGTTGCTGTGGCTTCCTGCGGCTGACTGCTGTCCTGCCCAGAGCTGCTGGATTCCATGGCCGCGAGACCATGATCAGCGCTGGCCACCAGCTTCTTCTCGGCACTGGCCAGGCTCAGCGGATTGAGATGCCGCTTGGCGTGCTTCTGGTAGCAATATTGCGACTTGAACGTGTGCTTGCAGTAGACGCAAACATACAGCTCCTGGCTGTGGGCTTGAGGTCCTGCTGCTGCTCCGATGCTGCTGCTGCTGCTGGCAGTCGCGGCAGCTCCTGCATTCGCCTGCTTTCGACTATTCGCTGGTGCGGCTCCTCCTGTGGCATCGCCACTGTTCTCGCTCTCCTCCTGCTGCTGCTGCTGCTGCTGATGGAACTGCTGCCGCTGCTGGCTGCTAATGGCTCTGGCCATTTGCTGATGAAACGAATAGCTGACGCTCTGCTGTGTCCGCTGCTGCTCGCACTGCTCCGTGCTGGCGTCCAGGCCCTCCGGCTTGTGGCCGTAGGCGGTGTTCAGGATGCGACGAAAGCGCACGGGTCCATCGCAGCTGGCCACGTCAATGATGAACTTCGAGGGCATCGCCGCCGTGGCTGTCTCCAGCTGGGCAGCCGGCACCGGGGCCTTGGCCACCTGGAGTCCGCTCGCAGTGTTTCTCCTGCCAGCCTTGCCGCTGCCTTTGCCGCTCGCCGCGGAGCGGGAGCCCCTGGGCGGGGCAGTGGCTGCCGCTGCTGGTTCTTTCTTGGTTCTGCTTGGAGCTGCCTGCGGCTTGGGTGTGGGCGTTGGTGTTGGGTTGGGTGTGGGTGTGGGTGTGGGTGTCGTTGGCTTTGCATCCAGCCGCTCGATGTTGAGGCTGCCCGCACTGCTGCTGGCCATTGAGCTGACGACAGACACATTGCAGTCCTCCGTCTCCATGTCCTCGTTCTCGTTGTCGGTGACCGTGTTGCTGTCGATGAACACCTCCACATCCTCCTCCTCCTCCTCATCCACAGACACATTCAGTCCGGGATACTCTGGCTCCACGTGCAGCAAGGAAGCGGCGCCCGCATAGCCAGGCGTAGGCACCGCCGCTGCAGCCGCTGCTGCTGCTGCTGCTGCTGGGGGTGGTGGAGGCGGCGCCAGTGGCAGGGGCACGGGCAGAAAGCCAAAATTTGGGAGCGTCGCCTTGCTGGGTATGGGCCGAATGATCTTGGCGCTGGCAGGCGCCGTCGGACACAGTTGTGGCGGTGGATTGCCGCTGCCATTCAGGTAGCCCTCGGTCTGGGCGCGGGCCAAAAAGGAGCTACAAGAAAACAAAACACACAGAGACAGAGACACAAGTTGAGGGGGGAACCAGGGGCCCAGGGGCTGGGCGGAGCGCAGGCAACCCACCGACAGATCTCCAGGGCACGCGGCATGTGCAGCACGTGGGTGGCCAGCAGCACGGCGAAGATGTTGTCCACGTTCAAGTCCAGATAGCCCGTGTACATGTACGTGAGCAGCGGCGCAAACTGCTCCGCCGTCACATTGCCCAAGTAGAGCAGCAGCTCGCCCGCGGCTCCCTGTGCGTTGGACCCGACGCCGCTGCTGCTGCTGGAGGCGACTCCTGCTGCGGCAGCGGCACTCTCATCCATACGGATGGCCGAGCGAAGGTATCCGCTGTGCATGCCCAGCACCAGAGCGTGGGCCACAAAGCGCACGCTGCTCGGCGCGGGACCCACTTCCAGGATGACATCCGGCGGAGTGCTCATAATTCCTCCGCCACCGCCGGAGAGTGGAGCGGCCAACTGTGGTGGCGCTGTGACGCCGATGCCGATGCCAATGCCCCGAGGCGCTTGGCCACTGCTGCCCGTTAGCCAATTCGTAAACATGTTCGCAAAAGAAACCAGCAACAAATGTGCTGTGTGTGTGCACTCAACAAAAATAGATCCCAAGTATGCCGCCGAATAGCCTTCGAGTCGAAGGACAAGCAAGACGCAGGAAGCAACAAGCAGCCGCAGCCAGCAAAAGCATCAAATGATGCGATAAAGGACGACAACCACCCCGGCGACGACCCGTCAAGTGTGCAACCCGGTCAGGACTGATGTCGCCTCGCGGCACATCTCGGTTATTTATAGCCGGGCGGCAGCTCAGCTGCTGCATTCGGGTGCTTGGACTTCGGCTTCGGCTGTGCTTTTGCTGTGCGACTTCGGCTTCGGCTTCGTTTTGTGCGGTCGGCTGGCAGCGTTCGCTGTTGTTGTTGTTGTTGTTGTCGGTCCGTTTAATTGGTTTGTGTTTGGGATTTTGATTCGGATTCGGTTTTGTCTGCGAGTGTGGCATTTTTAGCAAATTAACAAATATCCAAGATTACCAGCCAGCAGCCAGCAGCCGCAGCCACAGCCAAAAGTCAAAAAGTGTTGCCCACATTCGAGGGTAAGGCGAAGGCTTTGCCTGGCTTTGGCCATGTGCTTGGCCATCATACATTTGGCGCGCGGTTCTTTTGATGCCCGATGTCTCGTCTTGAGCGCTTAACCAACTCTTTCTAGCTTTCGCCCTTCGCTCTGCCATTCCTTGTGCTGCTGCTGCTGCTGCTGTGTGAGTGTGCCGAAAATTGGTTGCCTCTCAATCGACTTAATTGATTTGTGGGCATAACCAATACGCAAACATATTTACACACGTAGCATGTGCCTGTGTGTGTGTGTGTGTGTTCTCTTGTTGATTTACCGCTTACTCCTGCTTATGGCTGCGTGTGTGTACTTTGCTTGCTGCCTTATCTACTTGTCCTGCCTTCGAACTCTCAATCGGCTATTAGCGTTCACCCTGCCATGCACATACCCTGGAGCACGTAACGCGAGGGCATGATGTGTGCTCCCATGAGCAGTTCCTTGCTCTCAGTTCACGTTTCCCATGCCCAATGGGGGTGCATCTGCCTGTACAGGGTAGCAACTGCATCGCAACTATTTCTCTAAGATTTCAATCAGCATACAAACTCGATTCACCTGTTTTTCCTTCCACTTTTTGTGTGTGTGTTTGTGGCTTATTTGGTCATTTGGTTGGCTTTTAATTACCGCTACAGCGAATCGGTTTATTTGTACAACCTCAGCACCCGCCTCCAGGCAAGAAGTGACATTTGTCCCATAGATTCCTTTAGTCCGATATGACCGGATGGATGGATGGCTGTTGTGGCATGGAAATTGGTCAGTATGTTGGCTTTTGACGAGTATTATGTCCTTTATTGATAGGCTAATTTAATTAAGTTGGCCCAAGGACCGACCAGCTACAGAGTACACCTCTCTCTCTCTCTCTCTCTGTCTCTCTCTGTCTCTGTCTCTCTGTCCCTGTCTGTCTGTCTTGTCCAATTCGATTTAACTTCAATCAAGCGTTAACAATTTTAATTAAATTATTTCCAAATGTAATTATAAATGTGCGTCATGCATAAATTGTGTTATTAATTTATTTAGCATGCATGCCCCACCAGGCACCAGCCACACTGCCACACTGCCACCTGCCACCTGCCACATGCCACACTGACAACAATTGCAATTACAACCGGAGTTCGGGTCCTCCCTGCACCAGACGCTGGGGTCGAGGCCAACTTTTTGAATAAATAATCACAACGTAGGCAAAAATAAATTTCATAAATTGGCAGCACAACGGCAAATGGTAAAAAAAAAGGAGAAAATACCAACCAGGACATACAGCGAGAGAGAGAGAGGTGGGTGGGGGAGGGGGAGGGGAGGATGGTGCGGAAGGAGATTGACGTCGTCAATCTGGGCAACGTTTTAAACGCTGCATTAATCCCCCTGTCCAGCATCCTGTACGCCCAAGCACTGACTCTCTCTCTCTCTCCCTCTCTGTGTGTGCGTGTGTGTGTCTGTGTGTGTATTCTTCGCTGGAGTTTGTTTTCTGTATTTTTTGTATAATTGTTGCCGCCCATCATTAGCCATTCTTACGGCCACGATGCCATCAGCGATTCAAGGTGTATCGATCGGGGTTTAGCCTGTAATGCCAGCCACATGGTTGCATATCTGTCATCGATATCGATATCGATAACTATCGAATTTGATTTAATGCGAAACTTTGTGTCACCTCTGCCTTTTGGGCTTGTGCTCTCAGTGCTACATGGAATTCAATTTGATTAATGAAAGGTCGAACGAAAAAAGAGCACACTGTCTGCTGTGGAGAGTTCTCTCCACCTCTCGCTCACTCGCTCCCCCTCACGCTCTGTGCTGGTAGACTTTGTGCTGATCTTTGCAGTATAAGTTGATGTGCAAATTGCCTGACAACTGTAAAACCAAACCAAATCGAAGCGGGGAAACCAGAGGAGGAAGCCAGGAAACAGACACAGACACAACTGTCAAGTGAAAGAGGAAGGAAGGAAGTGGCAGTGGAAGTGGAAGGCTTTTCCCATGCACAGACGACACATGCACAGGATTTACCGTTGCTGTTGTTCTTTGGGTGGTGAGGGAGGTGGGGAGTGCTTTTGGCCATGATGACAAGCAACTTCTGCTCTCTCTCTCTCTCGCCCCTGCACTTGTGTCGGGCTGAAGCTTATCCCAACTGGATTTATTGTGTGCATATGTGTCTCACTCCGCTTTCCCCGCTCTTCTCTGCATGTGTGGAGACAGCGACAGAGAGAGAGAGAGAGAGAGAGAGAGAGAGAGAGAGGGGGAGGAAGAGTCAAAAGGGACAAACCTTTTATGACAATTAAAACATAATTGACGGTCAACATTAATAAACCAAACGCACACCGAAAACAACAGGAAAAACCAGGAAGAACAAAAAATGGAAAACAAAGAAGAGCATCAGCCACAGATACACGGAACACACACACACACACACACAGATGCAGATGCAGATGCAGATACAGATACAGACACAAGCAGAGCACATTGCGGAGAGGACACACGAGGGGATAAAGGGCAAGGGCAACATTTGTACACTGCAAGAAAAGCAAGCCCAGAGGCTGCTGCTTCTCTGTGTGTGAAACTTCAAACGAACTTTTGGCGTGCAAAGTGCAAACTCAAGCCTCAAGCTTCAACTTCAACTTAAACTTCAATTAAATCAACATCATTCTGCGACTGCATTTAAAGTTAGAGCTTCGTCACTCGAAATGCAGCACAAGCGATTCCATTGGGGCAGATATTTGCATTATTTTTGAACAGAATTCGGAGACGTTTACCTGTATTCATAGATATATGTATCACTGCTGTAATCAAGGGACAAGTGGCCCGTAAACATTTCGGCAAGCAAATGGGTTTGCCGCCCCCCCACTAATCCGACACGCCCCTTTCGGCATTTAGCAGGTGGAAACGCCGGAGAGACCTTTTTTCGTTAGTTAAAAATTCTTTTTGGTGTTTGTGCCGCAAAAAAAGCAAAAGGCAAAAAGCAAAGAGCAAAACCAATGACTAAACAAACAAAATCATAGCAAAACGTGTAACGGCAAGCGAAAAGCGCAACCAAGGAGAGAGAGAAAGAGGGAGAGAGAGAGAGAGAAAGAGAGAGAGAGAGAAAAGCGAGCGCCAAAAAGTAAATTTGAAAGCTTCATTATAAGCTGAGGGAGTAGAGTGTGGTGTGGTGTGGTCCACGTGCTGCACCTTGCCCGCCCCTCTCTCTCTCTCTCTCTCTTACTCCACTTGCGGCAATTAAACGGGCTTGACACTCTCTCTCTCTCTCTCTCTCTCTCTCTCTCTGTGTGTGTGTGTGTTTTGGTGTTGTTTTTGCTTGTTTATTAATTTGTTTATTGGATTTTAAGTGATGGCTGAATAACGTGATAGCTAAATGAAACTTTGCTCACTTGCTGCTGCTCCTGCCTCATGCCGCTCTCTCTAGCATGCCCATTACCTAGCGCTGCACTCTTCACGCCTTTGATGCTGCATTATGCTGATGGAAAGTAAACGAAGTAGGAGAGGGAGAGAGCCAATTTGATGGCATTCCTTTTTTCGGAGGCTGTCAAAAAGCGCACCAAAGTATGCAACGGCGCTGCAAGCGGCTTAACTGTCCGCAATGCACCAAAGGCTCTCCGCCTCTGCCTCTGCCTCTGCCTCTCTGTTCCTCTCTACTCTCTGTGTGGCAAGAGGCGGGCGGTAAGTGGGTGGCGCTGGCGCTGTCACTTTGGAGCTTGTGTTTTGGTTGGCGTTCGAGAAGGGGAGACCGAGCCGCGTTTATGAAATTTTGAACAAAATTGAAATTACGCTAATTGTTTGGACTGTACTCGCGCTTACCCCGTGCCCCGAAAAATGTTTGGAGTGGGTGAGAGAGTGTGTGTGGGGAGTGGAGTGTGCGGCAGGTACAAAAGCTAAAGCAGAAACAAAAACAATTAGCGAATTTGATGAGCAAATCCCCGTTACACGAACACACGCGATGGATGGGGTGGAACGGGGGGAAGGGGGAGTGTATCGCAAGGGATGCCTGGGCTGCTGGTCCACTCACAGCCTCCGCTTGTTGGTGCAGCTAATTAATAGACTTTTGTCCGGTGTCCGGGTTTCAGTGTCCGATGTCCGATTTCCATGGGTCTCAGGCTCTTCCACGGCTCTCTCCGTGTAGTCCGTGCATTCGCTTGTTTGTCCATCGCATTAGTCCGCCAATTCACAGTCCCGCCTATGCCTACGCCACCGACTATGCAATCGTATCCCTTTATCCACAGCCCCTCCCGTGTCCGCGTCCGCGTCCGTTTGCTTGTCCGTGTCCGTGTCCGTGTCCTCCCTCGC
This sequence comes from Drosophila subobscura, assembly GCF_008121235.1. NCBI lineage: Eukaryota > Metazoa > Arthropoda > Insecta > Diptera > Drosophilidae > Drosophila > Drosophila subobscura. Next base: position 13,944,146 of record NC_048530.1, on the reverse strand, counting down.
CCGTGTCCAGTGTGGTTGTGTGTGTATGTGTGTGTGTGGATGTCCGTATCCGGGTGTCTGTTTGCTAATTAGTAAATCATAATTACTCACTCGCATTTCACGATTTGTAAGCTTTTCGAACAGTCCGAATACGTACACGGACACAGGACACGGACACAGGACACGGACAGTGGACACTGGACCAGCGGTACTCCTTCTACCCCTCAAAACACGGAGAGAAGCAAACGGGGCAGAGCCACGCACAGAACCAGCAACAATTTCCAATCCAATCTATCAGTTCATACCAACAAAAATATTTGGGTGCCCATTCCCATTCCCATTGCCCATTGCCATTCCTCACAGGAGGTCTCTCTCTCTCTCTCTCTCTCAGCCCACCCACCGATCAATGTGTCAACTTTAGTGCCATAGAAGAGCCCCTCGGAAAGCGCGTTTTTCTAATTGCCAGCCATCGAAACGGACGGTCAGTGGGCATGGCTGTTGCCATGTGGGGGGGATGCGGAATGATGTCCACAGAGAGAATATTAACACTCAATTTCTCAGGAGTGGACACGGACAGAGGGACACGGACGCTGCTCTCTCTCTGTCTGTGGCTTACAATTGTCACAATTGAAAGGGAATCGCTTATTCATCGCGTGTGTAATTGTTGCAAAGCTTTTGATGGAACTGACTGAATAGATTTTTCCTGTGCGAGAATACGACTACCCGTCCATCCTTTTTGCTAATCATTTTCATTTTTATTTTTACTGAAATATGTTTCAAAATTCAAGATCGAACTGGGCTGTGCTGCAGATCAAAAGTTGTTTTTATTTTTCGTAAATTATATTCATTGTGTCTCTGCCGTGGAATATGTGCGGCCACTTGATGATTCCACGAGGCATATCAGAAAGCGACAGAGAGAGAGAGACAAAGCGCAAGAGCCAAGGGTGCCGACAAACTAATTACAAACTTAAACTGTCGAAAATGACTGCGGCCCTACAGTAGGACAAGGGGTGCAAGGAGCGACGAGATAAAACACTAACAAAATGAGCCTAGAAAGCAGCAAATCAGAAGCCAAAGAGTCAACACACACACACGCACGCACGCCCACACATAGCGAGCGAGAGAGAGAAAGAGAGCAAGAAGAGGCTTTTGCTTGCTTGCTAATTATGTGTGTTCCGGCCACCCCCCCTGCTCACTCTACGCGCCATGACTTGGCTCTCTTTCTGCGATGCTTCGCTCTTTCTGCCATCTCTCCTTGGTCTGCTTTGCTGCGGCTTGGCTTTTGCTTGCATATGTAATTAAATTGCTCAATTAAAATTGCACACCCTTTTGATTATCGCTGGCGTACAGTTTGTATTCCTTCTCCTGTCTCTCTGTCTGTCTTTCGCTCTGGCTGTGTGTGTGTAACTTTTATTAATCAGTGAAAATCGTTTCCCAAAAAAAAACAGAAGAGTTTGTGTATGAACACAACGTCAAACAGACAGACAGACAGACACACATTTCATACACAAATAGCGGGACTTGTGGAATACTCTTTCACCTTAACTGGTCAGAATACTCTAACGATCGAAATGATTAGGGATATAAATTGTGATACAACAAGATTTCTAATTCAAAGATCATACCTGTAGATCTCCATTATTCTCATTATTCTTCCGTTTCGATGCTCGCATAAAACGGTGTTCTCTCTCACTGTAGTTCTCGCTCTTCGCTCTGTCTCGCATATTCCAACCTGAACACACGGCATACCCTGCACACATCCATCCCATGAGCATAATGGTGGGGCCGAGGGTGGGTGCCTGGGCCTTCCACAATCGAGTGAAAGATGAAACCGAAAAAGTCAGTGAAATGACGGCCGCAATTGCCCGAAATATAATTTTTGTTTCTTTTTTGGTTTTTGGTTTGGTGTGTTTTTTTTTTGTTTCTTCAATTTTCTTTTGTGTTGGGCTCCCACGCTGAACGGGGAACGATGGTGGTGGTCCGCTGTCCGCTCTCAGGTTTACACCCTGGAGTCCTGCTGCTGCTGTCGTTGCTGCTGCCGCTGCCGCTGCCTTTGCCGTTAAATCAACACCATTTCGTAAATTAAAAGTGGCAAAGCAAAGCGTTTTCCGCTGTTGTCGCTGGGCGACGACGCTCTGGCGTGTTCATATTAACTGTATTTACAATTATATGAACGCTCACCAGCACCAGCTTCTTTTGCTCTTGCCCATTCTCTCTCGCTCTCCCTGTCTCTTTGTTGAGCTTGCACCGTGCGTGTGTGTGTGTCTGTGTGTGTCATGGATGTCATTTATGCATACTCGTACCATAATTCCCAGCCATTTCCATCCATTCTTCGCTCCCTCCCGTCCGCCCTCTCAATCACATGCTGCTTGCTGCCTGCTGCCTGCTGCTGCCATCTCTCCGTCTGAATTCGCTTGCTCTTTGATGTTTGCACAAGTTGGCAGCATCTTCTGTGGGTTGCTGCCGCTACCGCTGCCGCTGCTAGCGGGCACTGCTTTCGCTTACGCAAGTTCTTCTCTGCCAACAACAAATTCCCCATGGTGCTAATTAGCGGTTGTCCTTCGTCCTACGTCCAGTGCTGTTGCTGCTGCTGCTACCGCTCCAGCTCCTGCTCCAGCTCCTGCTCCTGCTGCGTCGTACTTTTGTGTGTACGTACAGTCTCGCGTATATTTTTTAATTGGCCGCACGCCAATCGTTTCGTTCTCTCTCGCTCTCGCTCCCTGTTCCTTTTTGTATCCCGTTATCTCTAAATTGAATGTTGTTTTATGGCAGATTTGATTGAATTTCCGCTTTTCGTTTTCCTTTTTAGCGGTTTGTTGTGTGTGCCAATGGAATTGAGTGGGATACTCATACCACGCGGCATGTGGGAAATGTGGGAGATAGAGAGAGAGAGTGCCACCGAGGGCATGCCTGTTTTGAATTTTTAGTTAGGTTTAGTTATAGTTCCTGATAGAACTAGTTCCAATTTACAAGTGATCAGGTAGTTGCCTGGGAGAATTGTTTAATGAATGGATACTAGCTTTGCCAGAGATTCGATATTCTGAGATAATATTATCTTAAACGAGAAGATTCTTTTAACGGTTCCGATCGTAGCTCTCTTGAAAGCGATTCCACTGCTCTTGAACCCGAACCAGTTCAACTGAGAATGAACCAGCAGTGGAACTGCAACCCCATTGCCCAACCCTCCACAATCTCCTTCCTTCCTGCTGCTGCTGTTGTTGTTGCTCCTTTTGTTGCTGTTGCTTTCAATTGTCTAATTGAAAGTTAAATAAATTTTTGGTAACTTGTGCAGAAATTTTGTGCTGCTGCAGCAGAGATTCCTCGGGGAGTGCGAAGGAGTGGAAGTGGCAGTGGCCACAGCCACCGAGCAGTGAAGAGCGAGTCCAGGTTAATTTCTGTCTGTTGATATTTGTCGGGTGCCAAAACTATTTACCAAATGGTCCGAAATTTAATTGCACAATTGCGAGCATTACAATCCCGGCGTACAACTAGGATTATTTTCCCAAACAAATGCAAATGCGCAGCAGAAGGATGCAACTGATGGAGGTGGTCTGGTCTCTCGGTCAACTATAATTGAAGGAGTATTATTTATTGGGTCAGAGAGGAACAGCAAGAAGATAGCCACACACACACATGAGCATTTGCTTTCCCACTCCCCTGATACCTTCTCCATTTCCAGCGCCACGCCACGCATAGACCGCCTCAATATTTACTCTTTGTACTTGCAAAAGAAATTGTACTAATGGAATTATTTCATTTTGTGGGGGAGGGTGGCCGGGGGCAGAGCGTGAGTCCGGAACGGAGAAGACAGGCAGAGAGTGCAGAAAGAGAGAGAGAGAGAGAGAGAGAGAGTGGGAGAGAGACAGTGGGGTATGCGTCGCGTGGCGTCGCGTCGCGTTTCGTTTTGTTTTGTTTGTCGTTTTGATTTACTTTTGGTTTTTGATTTTTTTTCCTCTCCCTCCTTTCTCTCCTTTTTACGGGCATACCTCGCACTTGTTTGGGTATTTGGCTTATTACAGATTGTAACAGTTGGAGAATTCTGACTAATATCCAATATGTTAATAATTATAGCTGAGAAAATCTTCTTATTGCATTCACAATTGAAAAGAAATGTTTCTTATGCTTGTTATATGTAACATCTATCCACCTATTGAACATATTGTTTATAACAATCCAATTAATGGTCATCTTTTAGTCGTAAGAGTTCTAGGGCTGACTGCTTCTTGGGGATTTTTCTTTGCATTTGCTGTGCAAATAGCGCAGTGTTCCACCACGTTTCCCATGTTCCCACATTCCCACGTTCCACGTTCGACTTGTGACGACTTTTTACCCGGCTGCGTTTCATCTTTTTCCCTGTTCCCTGTCTCCTTACACCGCACAAATCAAAGAAGAAATCAAGGAAAAGTAACCTAACCAGCAGGAAGGCAACCCAAGACCAAGACCAAGCGCATTCGCTGCCACCGCCACTGTCACTGCGACTCTGCCCCCACTATGTCGCTGCTTCTGTCAGCATCGCCAGTTGAGGAAAACTTTTTTGTTTTCCTTTGGGGGCGTTTCAAATAATTTTTTGACTGATTGAATTATTAATAAAATTGATCGAAATGCAAAGAGATTCAAGCCGATGATGACGATGCTGGTCCTGGTCCTGCTTCTGGTCAACAAAAAGCAGAAAACGAAAAAGCGGAAAAGCTGAAATTTATATCACAATTTTTGCTTGTTTTCGTTTTTTTTTGTGTTATTATTTGATTGAATTGCCTTTAAATGGCAGGTTGGTGGTAGCCCCCGCGCTCAAATAAGTAGCGAGTGGCGGGAGGTGGCCAGACTGTGGTGGATGCCCCCAAGGATTGCTGGTGGGGGGTGGGGCTGTTGCTGTTGTAGGTCACAATTAATTAACACAAATGCCCATTAATATGCGTTAATTACTACTAGTAAACCTCCCAACAAACAGGCAACGGCAGAACCCTCTCTCTCTCAAGAAAAGACACCAAAACAGAACCCAAAACTGAAGCACTGCGCGCACCGCGCTCTGTCCAGTTGTGTCCTGTTTTTGTTTTGTTTTTTGCTGCTCGGCCATCTCCAAAGTGCATGAAATATTTACAGAATATTTTTAAATCAAAATTAAATAATAAACATAAAAAAGAAAACGAAAACGAGGTCCTTCTGCCCTCTGGCCGAAGCGAAAGCCCGAAACCGGAACCCGCACCTGAACCACTGAACCGCCAGCCCAGCTCGCTCCGCGCGCTCCCCAATGACAGCCCAATCAAGCGACCAATAGCCATTGCCTTTTTTATTAATTAATTTATTTGGTGTTTCCAGTCTCCTGTTGCAGTCCGGGTGGGCCAGCTGCATGCTGATGCGAATGATGTCCTGTCCCTGGCATTTCAATTCATTTTTATTACGAATATTATTTTAATTTGAATACCCTGCATTGGGTACATTGGGCACAGTCATCGCTATCGATGGTCGTATATGTCTGTTTGGATTATTCCTGCCATTCCCCCTCCTCAGTGCATCTCCTGTTAGAGACTCCTCCAGGCACTGTTTGTGTGTGTTTTCTAGAGGGTATCCACCAGTCGTATTGTGCTAACTTCTGCCCAAATTCGATTGCTTACATTTACATTTTGTTGCTTTCATTTTGGTTTTTGTTAAACTCTTTATTTTGTTGATCTCTTTTCGGTTGTGTTGCTGTTACTGTTATTAATATTAAATATTTATTTTGTGATTTTTGTATTTAATTTGCAATCTATACTCGACTCGTAGACTCGTAATTGCAATTGGATTGAGGCTGCTGCTCCCTGCTCCTTCTGCTCCTCTTTCGCCATAAAAACAGTTGCCAACTCTCTCTCTCTCTCTGTTACTGTCTCCTCTGCCATGCCAGGGCTGCCAACTGGTCGTTTTCTTTTTCGCCAAATTGCAATCGTTTTTCGAGTGAGGTCTTCCCCCTTTACTTTGGCCCACTCTCCGCTCCCCGATCAGCGCAACAATCAAAATTAAAATGAGTGGCTTATTAAAATTTTAACGCTCAAAAAGCATTTTTACTTGCGTTTATTTTTCGCTTGCTGCTTGGTCAACGTGCGGTGGGGGTGGGCAGGGGTACACAGTGAAAGAGAGAGCGAGAGAGAGCACTGGCGCTAGCGCTGGGGTGGGACTTGGCTACTTTGATGTATTTTCATATTCCGCTGAGATTCGCGAGCCACGCAATGAGTGGAATGAGTGGAAGTGGAAGTGTAAGTAGGGGGAGGGGAGTAGGCAGCAGAAATGGCAGGGAGTGGCTGTCTCTCTCCCTCTCTCTCTGTCTGTCTCTCTGTTTGGTCAGCATTCATCGTTGTATCTCTGACATTTTGAAACGCTGATTGATTTTACTTATAGTCAGAGTCTTCCTTCCATTTCCATTCGCATTTTCAATTCCCATTCCCAATCCCATTCCCTCCCCAAAGTGCCCTTTTAATTACATTGATTTTCCTTAAATGCCACAATTGTTCTCATCCTCCCTCCCGTCTCGTTGCTTTATTTGCAAATCATTAAAATTGTAAAATTATTACGAGTAAAATGGCAAAAACAAAAACTAAGACAAACACAAATCTGCTTGGCACTCAGTCAAGATAGAAGATTCCCGCCACTCTGATGGCTGATGGTTGGCCATCCTCGAATAATTGAACATAAATTGAGAAGCCTCGAAGGAGGAATATCGTTATCCTTATATCCTTATCTACTCTCGGCTCTAAGTTAACATCAAAATATTACACTTTCCTTTCACTTTCTACCAATTGAAATTTAAGCGCAATTTGATTGATTTTCTGTTATGAAATGTCAAATGTTAGCCTGGAAATAATATTCCAATATTGGTTTTCTTCTCTTGTCAAATTCCCTTGCTCTCTGATCCACAGCTGATATTCTGTTCTGTTTTCCCATTTGTTTCACTCTCGCTCTCGCTCTCGCTCTCTTTCCGCATATTACAGTTGTTTACCATTTGCTGCGCTCTTGCCATTGTTCTCTCTTCCACTTTGCTTTGGGGTTTGCAACTTCTGCGCTTAGTTATAATGAAATCTGATTGCTCTCCTCGAAGCCACAAAATTTGGTGTCTGCAATCGACTCTTAGCTTTCACTTCCATCTATTCGCTTAGCCATTTATTCATCCCCATGTGACTCCATGTTCCGCTTCCCATCTCATTCCTCCCTCCTGCTTTGGGCGAGCGTTTTAAAATATTCAATTGGCTGCCTGCTGCCGGTGCCTGCTGCTGCTCATTATTTGTTAAGTGGCTTAATGAAAGCATCTCTCCCACTCCCAGTGCCCCTCCCCCTGCAACTGCCACTGCCACTCCACCTCGAGCTCTCCTCTTCTGACCATTTGCCTTTAATTAAATCGCATTTTTTAATGTGTTTGCATAACTTTTGCTTACCCTCTTCTCTCTCTCTCCTCTCTCCTCTCTCCCTTTCTGCAGATAAACTGGCCAACTGTTTTGTGTGCAAGGCGGAGGCTTGTCCAAGGACGCGTCCACTGAAGAAGGGACGCGGCCAGCAGTATGGCATCCCGGACGAGTCGATACCGGCGGGCGCGCGGGTGTGCAACAGCTGCCAGTGCAAATCGGTGCGGAATCGCTACCCGAACTGCCCGTTGTCCACGTGCCCCAATCCCAAGGATCGGGCCCAGCGGCTGCGCAACATACCGTCGCGTCTGTTCGAGCTGGCGCCCGAGGTGCGTGATCCCGTGATGGCCGAGTTCCAGATACCGCCGCATGCCACGCGCTGCTGCTCCGCCTGCCTCATGCGCATACGCCGTAAGCTCGATCCCCAGCTGAATCTCACGGACGCTGCCGGCGGTGGGGGCAGCGGCGGCGACGAGACAGATGTCAGCACCTCGTCCTGCGACGAGCGGGAGCCTGGCGGCTCGGACACCGCCTCCGTGGAGAGTCCCGAGAATCTGCAGCGACATAAGCCACTGACCCTGAGCAAGCAGCAACAGCAGCATCAGTTGGGTATACAGTTGCCACAGCCACCGCCACCAGTGCCCCAGCAGCTGCAGGATTCACACCAGCAGGAGCAGCAGCAGCTCATGCATCTGCGGCAGCAACAGCAACAGCAGCAGCAGCAGCAACTACTTCACCAGCAACAGAAACCCTCGTCGGTGGGGATGCGCGGCATGGCCGAGCTGCCGCTCATCATAACACCCACGCGCATGAGCTCCAAGTCATCGGGAGCGGACAATGAGCGGCTGCTGCCACCGGCAGCCGGACAGGCGCCCAAGAAGCAGAAGACCAGCGAGGAGTACGACTCCTCGGCCACGGAGACGGCTGACGAGGAGAATGAGAACTCGCCGGCCAATCGGCAGAGCCCCAAGGTGCTGTTCAATGCGGCCCATGCCCACGGACACGGACACGGACATGTACACGGACACGGCCACGGACACGGACATCCGCATGCCCACGGCCATGGGCATGGGCACAGCCATGGGCACGGCCACGGACATGGACACGGTCATGGCAGCAACAACGTGGGCGGACTGCAGCCACCAAATGCTGCCGGGGGACTGGGCGTGGTAATGGGAGGAGTGCCGCCCGGCATGGCTCCCGGCATGGCAGTGGGCGGACAGCAGCAGCAGCAGCAGCAACAGCCACAGCCGCCACCCATGAACGGACCCATCAGCATGCGCCGCGAGGCAGTCAACAATGTGCAGGATTGTGTCTTCTCCGTGATAGAACGATCGCTGAAGAAGGTGCCAGAACGCAAGCAATCCTCGCAGCAGCAGCAGCAGCAGCAGCAGCAGCAATCCGCCACAGCTGGAGGTATGCCAACCAGCCAGCAGCAGCAGCAATCCTCTCAGCAGCAGCAGCAGCAGCCTCCACCCTCGCAGCATCCAAACAATTTGGAGCGCAAGGAGTTGACAATTGTCCGGGAATACCGACAGGATGGGAACGCCGCTCTACTCAAGCAACAGCAGCAGCAGCAGCAGGCGGTCCCTGGCTCGCTGCCGCCTAGCGGCCTGCCACATGGCACCTCCGTGCAGAAGCTGCCGTCGCGTCCAGCGGCTGTGCCGCCGCCCTCATCCTCGAGCAGCAGCAGCAGCGGCTACGGCAACAGCACCAACAGCACCAGCAGCAACAGCAGCAGCGGCGGCAATCTGGCCACCCTTTCCGTCGTGAACTCTGGCCATTTGGGGGGCGTCGTCGGTGGAGTTGGTCCGCTGACACATCCCGGACTTATAGGCCATCCCGCGGCCAGCGCTGTGGGCGCCAGTGTCGGGGACAAGGCCACCATTACGCCCGTCGTGAAGAGCGGCCTGGGTGCCGGGCCCAAGTCCAGCCACTCGGCACCGCCGCCACCCGAGACGATCATCTACAATGTGCCGACCAGCCACGGGCCGCCACCCACCCATCCGCAGCGGGGAGTGCCGCCGCCGAGCCAGCAGGTGTCCGATTCGGAGCCGCAAACACTCGATCTGAGCATCAAGAAGACGCCCAGGGACCGGGACCGGGACAGGGACAGGGACAGGGACGGTCACTCGCCCCACACGGGACCTGGCGGATCGGGTGGCTCTGGTGGTCCCGGCGCTGGCTCGGAGCGTCACCTCGTGCCGCCGCCCTCCATGTCCAGCACCATGAAGCACATTGTCCGCTCCACGGCCATGTACCGCGGCGAGGCCGTCTCCGTGCCCAGCCTGGCCACGGCCGGCTCCTACATGTACCAGCAGCCGCACGGCCCGCTCAAGGTAACGGGCGGCCTCGGCGTGGGACCGCTGGCCGGCACTGGGCCCGGCACGGGCAGCTCCATCTACGTCCAGCCCGTACCCGTACCTGTGCCCATCTCCATCGGCCAGGGACAGATGCCGCCGCGCTCCAGCCAGCCGCCGCCGCCAGCCCAGCCGCAGCATCAGGCCCAGCCGCTGACCAGCGGTCGCGTGTCCTCGAAGGTGCAGCCCAAGCTGAGTCCGCAGCAGGCGCATCACTTGCATCCAGCGCATACCCAGCATGGGCCACACGGACCGCCCCATCCGTCGCACCACCCAGCGCACCCGTCGCACCCCTCGCACGCCTCCCCCTCCCAGCAGCAGCAGCAGCAGCAGCAGCAGTTGCTGGTGAAGAGCGGCTCGATCACGCACGGAACGCCGGCAAACAGCGCCCAGCAGCAGATAATTGTGCACGCGGCGACCTCCTCCTCGATGCTCAGCCCCAAATTCGAGAGCATGGTGCGCCAGACGCCGCCGGGCGTGGTGTGTCCGCCGGACAGCGGCAAGCACGGCTCCATCACGCAGGGCACGCCGCTGCATCTGCCGCAGCATCATCTGGAGAGCAAGCGGGCGTACGACTTCTACAAGAGCTCGCAGCGCCACAGTCCCGCACAGGCGGGGCCCGGCTCTGGGCCGGGTGGGCCCGTGCCCGTGCCCGGGCCCGGGCAGCTGCCGCCACCGCCGCAGCAGTCCTCGCCGCAGGCGCCACCGCCGCAGGGCTACGGCGTCAGCGTGGGCTCGCCCTATGCGCGCTCACCCTTCGGCAGCGTCGTGGAGCAGGCCCCGGTGCTGAGCTCGCGGCAGATCGTGATGCACGACTACATCACCTCGCAGCAGATGCAGGGCCAGCAGCAGCAGCGCAATGTGTCCCGCGGCAGTGCCAGCGACAAGGACAAGGAGTCGCCGTCGCCGCGCAACAGCGTGGGCAGCAGCAGCGGCGGCTTTGCCTACGACAAGGAGCCAACGCCGCGCGGCAGGCCCGAGTACTCGAGTCGCGCCTCCCCAGCCGATCATGCCAACAGGTGAGTGTGTGCCGCGCAGGCTGGAGGAACTCTGTCTCCAATCTCTCTCTCTCTCTCTCTCTCTCTCTTCACACAGCACTCCCAGTCCGCATCGCACGCCGCCGCCGCAGCGTCAGGGCGTCATACAGCGCCACAACACGGGCTCCAAGCCCCCATCGCCCGCTGCACCGCCGCGCATGCACATCGTGACGCCGTATCAGTATCCGCCAGGTGAGCTCCACGCAGCAGATCATCGCCAGCAGCCACTAATCCAATCCAATCCAATCTCTCTCTCTCCGCCAGCTGGCCACGATGCGCTGGCCTCGTTCGTGGATGTGGCCGTGCAGCAGCCGCAGCTGCCGGTGCCCTCGCAGAAGGGCGACAAGTCGCCGGGCTCCTCGCAGCCGGGCGGCGGTGGAGGGCCACCTGGTCCGGGTAATCCGCATGCCGGACCACCGGCACCGCCGCCACATGCTGTGGCCGTGTCGCAGGTGCCGCCAGCGGCACATCACGACATGCGCTACCGCGAGCTGGCCATGCACCATCAGCAAATGGCCGCAGTGGTGGCTGTGCACCAGCAGCAGCTGGTCCAGCAGCAGCAGTATCGCCAGCACCACCTGAATGCCGCTGCGGCCATGCACCTGCAGCGCAGTGCGCGCGACCAGCGGCAGCAGCTGCAGCAGCACAATCACGCCATCGAGCGGGACCGGGAGCTGCTGCAGAACCAGGAGCGAATGCATCGCGAGCGGGACCGCGAGCGCGAGCGCGAACGGGAGCGCGAGCGAGAGCGTGAACGGGAGCGCGAACGAGAGCGAGAGCGGGAGCGCGAGCGGGAGCGCCGCGAGCAGGACAGGGAACGTCGCGTGGTGGCCGAGGAGCGGGAGCGCCGCATGGAGCGGGATCGCATATTCGCCAGCGGTGTGGTCAGTGCACCCGGACCCGGGGGCCCGCCACCGCCGGGACATTACATACGAGCGCCAGTGCCCGAGACAGGGCCACCACGATCCATACCCGATCGGGAGAGAGAGTAAGCACCACCGAGGGGCAGAGCTCTGTTAATCCCTTTGCTGATTTGCATTCTTTTCGATCATTTGCAGATACTATCGTCCGCCGCCACATGCCAGCCAGCCGACAGAGGACACGCCCGGACAGCTGAGTGCCCAGAGCCTGATCGATGCCATCATCAAGCACGAGATAAGTCGCACCAATGACGCCACCGGGGCCACGGGTCGCGAGTTTCCACGCCCCTCATTCGTAAGTCCACCCACAGCTGAAATCAATTGAAAGTTCAGGGAGAAACTTGGTCCCGAACTAACAGCAACTTCTTCTGCCCAACCCACAGCAATACCATCGCCAGCCGCTGGAGCTGGCAGCGGAGAACAATGGCAAGGCGAACTCCCAGTCGCCGAATGTCATCAACATAGACCTGGATCAGGAGCGACTCTCGGCAGCAGCTGCCGCAGCCACCGCAGCGATCCAACAGCAGCAGCAACAGCAGCAGGGTCCTCCGCCGCAGCAGCAGCAGCAGCAGCAGTCGAGTCAGTCGAGATCCGTTCATGGATCGATGCGCGGACAGCCGCACACGCCCACATCCCAGGCGCAGGGCCCTGGACCGGCGCCCAGCCCACAGCAGATACACACGAAGAGCATCACCTTCGGGGAGCTGACCGATTCGATCATCACCAACGATTACGTCTCCAATCCGCACATGCGACCCACGCCGCCCTTTATGACCTACATGGAGGGTCCGCCGCAGGCGATGCTGCCGCCAGATCGCTGGAAGCAGAACCGACGCATGCAGCACAAGGCCGAGGAGGCGAAGCATCAGGCGCAGCAGCAACAGCAGCAGCAGCAGCATCACCACCAGCAGCAGCAGCAGCAGCAGCACCAACAGCAGCAGCAGCAGCAGCAGCAACACCACCAGCAACAGCAGCAGCAGCAGCAGCAGGGCATGCCCGTTAGCGGGGCACCCAGTGTGGGTCCAGGCTCAGCCGGTGGTCCGCCTGGCGGCAGGGCCAACACGCCCGAGGATGGACGCAACATTATCCGCATGCCGCAGGCGGTCAGTCCCCGCAAGTACGCCCACGAGCTGATGCTCCATCAGGCGGCTGTGGTGGCCGCTGCCGGCGTGGAGCCCGGCCACTACTTCCTGCCCGGGCCCGGGTCGGTGGTGGGGCGCGTGGGCGTTCCGCCGCCACCCGATCAGCGTGTGCCGGGCGGCGGCGGTGCCGGCGGCTCGGTGACGACCATCGACAACTACGTGAAGAATCGCATCGCGGAGGTGATGCGCGACGACATCTATGCCAAGAACCGCATCGTGGAGGTGCGCTCGGACGATGATCCCGGCGATCTGGTGGCCCAGTCGCATGCGGCCGCAGCAGCGCACGCCGCACACATGGCCCACGCGGCAGCCTTGGAGCACCAGCAGCAGCAGCAGCAGCAACGCAGCAAGGATGCCCAGCAGCAGCAGCAGCCGCCGCCATCGCATGAGATCAGCGTGTCCCGGAAGACGCCCAACCAGTACGAGGTGGTCGATGGCAGCGGACGCCGCTCGGGCGGCGCTGGCTCCAACAGCCACCACCCGTCGGCGTACCATCCGCCGCCGCCGGCCTTTGCGGCCAGCACCTACACCTACCCGTTCAGCGCATTGACCGTGCCCAGCGCTGCGGGCGGGCTGCCACCGCCGCCGCAGGCCATGCAGCTGGCGCACCAGCCAGCGCCGCCCAGCCACCTGAGCGCCAAAGCCAAGGCGGCGCACGCCCTGAGCGAGCTTGGGGGCGCGGGCGGGGGCGTCAGTCTAGTGGTGGGCGGCGGCGGAGCCGGCCTCGGACCCGGTGGCGTGGGCGGCCCGGGGGGCGGTGGCGGTGTCGGCGGACAGGGAGGCGGCTCCCTCGGTGCCAGCGTCTCATCGGCCGCTGCGGCGGCCGCGGCAGCAGCAGCAGCGGCCAGCGAGCCGAAGCCTCTGCTGTCGTCCAAGTACGAGGCGCTCAGCGACGAAGATTAGTTGTGACTGCAGGCGTCGTCGTCGGGTCTACGACATCTGACGGCAGCAGCGACGGCGCCTCCAGCAGCAGCATCAGCAGCGGCAGTCAATCCCCTCAGCCCGCTGAGCCTGGTCTACGGCTACGGCTATCGACGCCACCATCCGCCCGTGCCGCCGGCGCACACGCATCCGCACGCGCTGCCGCTACCGCTCCCGCTCACACATCAGCACTCGCATCCGCATGCCCAGCAGCTGCCGCTGCCGCTGGCGCTAACAACGACGCATCAGCAGGCATCGCCGCGACATCACTACCAGCCGACGGCGCTGCCGCCGCCACTGCAGTCGCAGCAGCAACAGCAACAGCAGCAGCAGCAACAGCAGCAACAGCAGCAACAACATCATCATCACCAGCAGCAGGCGGCACAGGAGGCGGCGCAGCGAGCGCATCAGCAAGCGCATTTGGCGGCGCAGGAAGTGGCGCAGCAGCGAGCGGCGCAGCAGCGGGCGCTGTACTATGCGAGCGAGCATTATGCGGCCAGCGGCGGTGGCGGTGGCGGTGGCAGCGCTGCGGGTGGTGGTAATCCAGGCTACTACTGAGACCAGCAGGATCGTATGTAAGCGATACCGTTATCGTAACGGGATGCACACCAACACCAACACACACACACACACACGACTGAGAAAGAGAAATTGTAAAAAGTAAAACAGCAGCAGCAGCAGCAGAGAGAAAGTGTAAGCACAGAGAGCGAGGGAGCAAGCTAGAAGAACACACACACAGACACAGACACATGCGCACGCCCACTGTTAGTGCAGTTAGAATTAGCAGCAAACGCGAAGAGGAGCGAAGAGAGCGAAGAGAAGAATTTGAGTGGGAGATCGAAAATTGTACATTTAATTTGACATTTACTTAAGCCTGAAGCAAAAGATTGGACGAAATTACAAATGAAATTTGTTTGTTACACTTCCCCCACCTCACACCCCTTTATGCACCCATTGAGAGACAGAAGCAGACCTGCTGCTGCTGCTGCTCCTGCAACTCGTGGGTTCCCAATCCCAGTCCCATTCTCTTCATTCCACTCCACTGTCTCTGTCTCTCTCTCTCCTTCTCTTTAGATGTTTAGATCATTAGCTCCCTTTGCGCTCTCCCAAATGTCCGCCTTCCTTTGTACTGTTTCCCCCCCACCCCCGTATTGTGTGTGCGTAAGTGTATTTTGTGTTCATTTGCTGTCGTGCAACAATCCCTCCCTCCCTCCCCCAACCCCAATTAGCTAACCACAAAGTCGGCAAAACATTACGAATGATAGTGATAAAATAACTATGCATACATATACACACACACACACACACACACCGCAAACGTATAGTTAAGATTTGAGCAAAAAAAAGAGAGAGAAACACACACACACACACACACACACACTGTTGGGCTGTTCTTAGACAAGAGAAAAAGGATCTAAACATAAAAGGAAACGGATAATTAATTTTATGATTGTAAACTATAGAATAACCTCTCCACCCCCCTCCCCTCCCCCTACCAACACCATACGTTATTTCAACGACTTTTTGTAAATTTCATAAAAGAACATAAAAAAAAATATATGCAAGATCGTTTCATCGTTTCAATCGATCTTATCTATACGTGCCCCGTTCCCCCCACCACCCTACGATTAGGATTACGATTATTAATCGTTTATATATACATATTAGTTATATTTTTTTTCAATTTTATATACGCAAAACTAATTTACGATGGATTCTTGTGTGTTGCATCCACTGTAAGCGAACGCTAATGTTGGATTATGATTATAAATATGATTATGATTACGATTATGATTATGTACTACGTTTATTGCTAATCTAATGAAATGTCGCTTGTAAGTAAAATAAAGAAACGTAACGAAAAGAGAGAGCCAGAGAAAAGGCAAGGAAACCCCATGCAAATGATACATACAATACACATGTAATACCTAGAGTTATGCTGGAAGAAGGACATCTGGACAGCTGTATGGGTCGGTCATCCATGATAGTTGCTGGCATTATATATACAATATATATTGATGGATGTGTATGTGTATGCATATTTTTTTATATAAACCCCCCCCTATGTCTTACGAAACGGATTAGTGTTTAGCTATTTTACTGTTTAATTCGTGTTTTTTTTTTAACTTATTTTTTTTACTTGCAAACGCAAAAAACAAGAATGAACCGATTGAAAAACCACAAAACAATATAATTCAATATTTTTAATACATAATGAAACTAAAACAAAACAAAACAAAAAAACAATTATATAAAAAAATATATATATATTAAAGTAAACAACAAACGCTAAGACTTATTCAACAAAAACAGAAAATTGTAAAATATTAACGGAAAATTATAAATATATAGATATAAATATATGTGAATGTACCAGCTAACGGTAAAGATACCGATAAAGATAAAGATAATGATAATGATAAAGATGTGCATTGAATCGGCAACGGACATGAAATGCTATAAGAAATATGTAACGCAACCTCTGGCCGTCAGAGCAGAAGCAACGTTTTAGTTAAGAGCATAACGCGTATTTTTTTTTATAAATATATATATATAACAAATTAAATAATGAAACAAATTCTATATATACATATATATATACAGAAACCCAATTTTACATTTTTGCATACATACCCAATGTGTGTATGAATAAATTTATGTAAAACGGCAACAAATTATAACTGAACAAATTGAACGGCGTCCGGGGCCCCTGTCGGGTGGGTTATTGTGGGTTTGTGGTTTGGGTTTGTGGTTTGGGGTTGGGATTGGGCTGTGATGTTGTGATGTTGGGGTGACCAGAGCCTGAACGAGGACTGAGACGGTTACGGACAGACGCATGGACACATGCTTGGCCTGAAACAGAGCCGACAACACAACGAAACAGCTCGCCGTTGCCCCCACTCGACTCGATCCTGGCCCAATTCCGATCCCAAATCGATTCGATCCTCGGTAGAGAGCACTTTCTATACAATAAATATATAAAAACGAAAACAGATAAGAATGCAAATGTATGAACTAAAAAATAACCGAATTTTAAAGCTGTGCGAAAGCGCCGGTCGATGGATTAAAAGCAAACCAAAAATTTAAGTTCGCTATATTGGAGGAAGTTTCTAATGTTTTGGGATCTATTCTGTTGTTGGAACAATGCAAAAATCTATATAAATTATATGGCAAACAAGAAATATGGTGAACACACACACACAACAAACTGTTTTTGAGGACATCATCGATAACAATAAACCAATATTAATGACACAAGATGGAAACAGCTCGAGGCATGGATGATAAATGCTGGGGGAGGGCATTATGCACATATACTGGCAGCAATGTGCGCGGAGCTGGAGCTGAAGCTGATTATGATCGACGGCATGATAAATGATGTTTAGCACCTAAGTTTTAGTTCGTAACCTTATGCCTTAAGTTGTAAGCTTAAACGTATAATAATATAAAATTAAACACAACATATTAAAAAGAAACAAAACAAAACAACAAACAACAAAGTATAAATAAAAATAAAAACAAATACAAAGCAAATAAAACAAAAGATGTGTCTGACAAAATGGTTTTGATTATGTTTCGTTTCGTTCTGGATTAGATGGATTTCGTTTTAAGGTGGTAATTGGTACTCCCAAACAGAGGAAACCAAGCAAAGGCCAAGCAAAGACCAAAACAGCCTGAAAGTATGCCTTCTTTTTTCAACAAATCCATTTGAACACTGGCTGCAAAGCTTGCTGCTATGAAACTATGATATTTGGCTGCCATGAAGCTGGCTGCTTGAACCAGCTTGTATTTCGAGCTTGGCCATCATATTTGTTGTTATACCCGGTACTCGAAGAGTAAATAGGGTATATTGTATTTGTGCGGATAACGTTTGTATGTAACGCACAGAAGGAAACGTTTCCGACCCCATAAAGTATATATATTCTTGATCAGCATCAATAGCCGAGTCGATTGAGCCATGTCTGTCTGTCCGTCTGTCCGTCCGTCCGTCCGTCTGTCCGTCTTGTTTGTCGGCTAGTTCTCAGAGATTATAAAAGCTAGAGCCACCAAAATCTGGATGCTATGAAACCGCAATTCATTTTTCAGTCGCCAAGTAACTAAAATTAAATGCGGTTTAATAGCATCCAGCTTTTGACACAGTGAAAAACATGGAAACCAGTTACCTTCTACTGACTTCTGTTCGCCTGGTACTTGGTCTGAAAATTTTCCAGTTTTCGGCCATTTCAGTGAAGCAATTTCAAAAGTTCACAGTGGCGTCCCAACACAGATCGGCCAATTCTCGAACTACGTTATTTTAGTTCCAGAAATGACCGTCTTCATCGCGTGGGCGCCACTGTGCAAAGAGGTGACTGTCAAAATTTGACAAAAATAACAGGAGAGATTTGTTTTGTTGTTTTCTCCTTTATTTGTAGTCCGTCCAGGATGTGCCACGCCCCCTCGTGATCGGCACAATGTCCTGGATCCTTTGCGACCAGTTCGGGTGCAAGGACATTAAGGATAATGCCATTTTCACGTTGTTTTTTCTTTTTAATCTCTACAAGGCTATAGCTCAGCTGTTTCCTGTCGAAATAGGACATGTCACGCCTCCTCGGGATCGGGAAAATGTCCCGGATCACTTCGGGTGCTAGGACATTAAGGATAATGCCATTTGAATATTGTTTTTCTATATAATCCCCTTCAACGCTATAACTCGGCTGTTTCCTGTCGGATCAGGACATGGCATGCCTCCTGGCGAAGGTACGAGTCTCCTGTATCGCTTGAGTAAGTTGTATCGCTACGTTGCAGATGTAGTACTGAGTGCCGGGTATAAAAGTTGTGACGCGTAAGAAGCGTCTCACACGTCCCTTCTCGTTGCTGTTTATTTTGTGCCAGAGCGCTGCCTGAAGATCGTCTCAAAATCCTCTCCGATCGTTAAGCTGTAAATCCGTTGTAATGCTAAATGAATTCCCCCTGCCTTGTGGCAAAATATCGCATGACAAAAGCTTTGCCAGCAACGGAAAAAAGAATATGTAAAAGCTTTAACGAGCTGGCAATCGGAGTGCCGGAGACAAGAGAGACTAGCGATAACCCCCCTCTCCGCACTACAGAGAGCAAACCCATTGCTATTGGGTAAAGGTAAATGGAAAACAACAACTCGATTTTGTTTTGTTTTCTTTTTTTTGTTTGTTTCATTTATTTTGTAACGCTTTTGTTTAATTGCTAGATAACCTAAGATTCGCCATAAGCTAAATGGTTTCTTTAATTCATAAAAGTGTAATTTACTATATAAAAATACACACACAGTTGTGTTGCAATGGAAGCATAAATAGGCATGTTGCAGAATGTAGCAAAATTCATCATTTACAGAGTTGTGTGCCGTGTGCTGTGTGCTTCGATCCGGATCCCGATCGGCTGTTGTCTTTTTGTGCGGAGGAAATCTATGAATTATCATGGTGTGGTGTGGTGTGTGGTTACATAAATAACGAACAAAGGTATTGCTGATTGTGGGCGTAGTACATGTATGTATGTATAATAAGTATATTGTAGGTGTATAAATAGTGAATAATTCAACTGGCATTCAAACAACTCTTTCCTGTTCCTCGCCACTCTCTGATATTGATTATGTGGGTCATTCCAGAGTTCTCTCTCTCTCTCTCTCTCTCTCTCTTTCGCCTCCGATTAGTGTAATATTTTTTTTTTTCTTAAAAGGGAAGACGACCGCTGTGGGGTGTAAGGCATAAAGGGAAGGCTTGGGTTCCATTTGATAAGGCCACACATTGACGTTCGCCTGATTGTGTTTTGTTTGTTTTTCTTTGCTTGTTTTGTTGTACAAAGGGAAGAGCATGTTTTGTTTTGTTATAAAAAGAGAATTATTGTATAATATTAACCAAAAGCTGGGGGTTTCATTAAAGTCTAAGGTTTAAGTATAAATACAGCAAAAAATAAAAAAAAAACAGTAATTTATATTGGCTCGTTTACAGGGTATGATTTATGTGGTAGACCTTTGCACTCTGCCGCAACAAGTGGGTATTGATTTAGCGCTACTCGTGGAACAATCTGGATAGCAATTAAATACAAATAAATAATCATTATGCATTTCCACCGATTTTACTCGCTTGCTTTGCTTTTCTTTCCTTTTTTTGTACGTTTTTTTCTTTACATATTTTTTGTTCCCTCTTTCTCAGGACTAAGCATAATTTGTGTGTGTTTTCTGTACTTGTTTCATATTCATATTCATATATATATTATATATTAATGATAAGGCACTTTGAGAATTATAAGCCCCACCCCACCCCCAACATTTGATTGATCAACGAGCGCCGCCCCTCTCCCGCCCCCCATCGAATTATTCTGCTGCATAAATAACGTACCAATGCCACTGTCAAATGGAGCTAATAAATATAAATAGTTAAACATTGGACTGCGATTGACTTCAAATCGAGAATGACACAAACAAAATGGAGTAAAAGGATTAAAACATTTCTATGGATTCAAATATATAAATACAAATGTACGTATTGGTAGAGGCTAGAGGGTAGAGGGTGCCGTTTCTGTACATAAATAATTTAAATATTTCCATTAAGTTGTCGCTTTTGTAGGCTGCGTTGTGTTTGTTGCTGCGTTTCGCTTAATTATACATCGCTAACACTGTACTCAGTTTTGTGCACCTGCTCCTCCCAAAGATCAACGAAAGATCCCCCCACGTGATGGGTTTACTGTCTATCATGGGGCTTGGACTCGGGCTTTGTGCTTGTTGGGGTGGCCCTGGGGCACTGATTGTATAGGAGAGAGAGGTCTCTGCTCTTCTCTTCTGTTCTCTTATGTTCTGTTCCCCTGCGTAAAACTAACAATTATAATTATATAACTGCACCCAAAATAAGAAATCAAGAAAAAAATGTAAAATAAATTAAGTTAAATACAAAATATATAATAAACAAAATGATTCCTTCTGAATATATACCATATAAAAAAACATAAAATTATCAATGGTCAAAATATGTGTGTGTATGTGTGTGTGTGTGTGTGTGTGTCTCGTGTGTGTGTGTCTCGTGTGTGTGTATTCTGTTGTATGTGTGAGCAGGTTGGTTTCATAAATTATTAACATTAATCGCATATAAAATATCTGGTATGTATATTTATGTGAAAATAAATTATGTGTGTCTAAAAAATCAGCATTTCCTTTAATTTCAAAACAATTATCGATAAGAAGTTATCATTAACAAGAATCAAATGTAATCGCGTATCGAGCTATCGATAGGCGTTCGTTCTACAATCGATAATCATCTCTGCTCTGTTCTGCTTTGCTTTGTTCTTGCGTGTCTGTTTCGTCTTTTCTGCTATAATTGTGCTTGTGTTGGGTCTTTTTTAGTTGTTTTTTGTTTGTTTTTGTTTTGTTGCATTGCAGTGGCCTGCAAGAGGTATATCATCGATAATAGCGATGGCCAGTGGAGTGGCATCGTTATCGCTATCGCTATCGTTATCGTTATCATTATCATTATCGTGTAGTCTCGTAATTGTAAGTAATTTTATATAATTTATATAAAGTTTATCAAGAAATATCAACTCATATCGCATATGTACACAACGATTGCTGCCACTAAATCATTTAGCAGCAAGGAAAATAAATTAAAGAGCCCTCCTTTCGGGCCCTCGGATTGGAAGACAACGTTACGCTCCAACGTTATGCATATATCAAATATATCGCAAATGCATGCGCTTGCGTGTGTGCGTGTTCACACTTGGATATATGCTCGGATCGGCTGGCTCTCAGGACGATCGATCGCATCTAATAACTAGTCAAATGTTTGCATAAATATTAAACAATAGCAATCTGGTTAATTGCCCGGCTTCTAATGGGTGTGCGTGTGTCGCATGTCTACAAATTCTTTTTGTATGTTTGCAAGATCAAAATTTCATTTCAATTGTCTTTGTTTTTGCTTTTGCCTTTGCTTTGTGTGGAGCAACATTCTGTGGCTCATTCTGTTGCTGTTCGTTGGTCAAGATCATCGTTGTTGTTGTTGTTGTTGGATTTGGATTTGGATTAGGTTTAGGGTGGGCAGCCAGGGGGATCAAGTCTACAATGGTTCGGAGTAGTCGTTGTTGAGATTTTGTCAAGGTTGCTGTTGTTGTTGTTGGGCTGATTAGATGATTGGAGGGATGCGGAATGCGGGACAGTGTGGGATGAGGGTGCAGGGTGAATGCTGGGCTGCTGCTGCGTGCTTAGGGCAGCAGACTGGACAGCAGCTTCTTCTGGTAGTCCTCCACGGCGGAGCTCAGTCGATTGAAGACGGGCAGACGCGGCATCTCCTCCTGCTGCATCGGCGTGCTCATGCTCTTCTGCAGCAGCTGCTTGGCCTGTCCTCCTCCTCCTCCTCCTCCCATTCCCATTCCCATGCCGCTGCTCATGCTGCTGCTGCTGCTGCTCGGGGTGCTGGGCTCGTACGGTGGTGGCGTGTGCACCGGCGAGATGGGCACATTGGGGCTCTCTGGCGGCGTGGCCGGTCCCATGGCCATGCCCATGCCCATGCCCAGACCCAGTCCGAGGCCCGAGGACGAGGATGTGGATGAGGCGGAACTGCCGCCGCCGCCGCCGGTGCCGTGCTTGCCGCCCGAGGAGCCCACGGGCATGCAGAGGTAGCCGCCGTGCTGCGGCGGCATGGCATCGTGGAAGGGGAAGCTCGTCAGCGAGTTGGTGGGGCTGAGCGACAGGGAGCCGGTGGGCGACTCCCGGTCCGAGCCGGTGCTCATGCTCAGCGGTGGGCTCAGCGGCATAAAGAACGGGCTCTGGCTGATGTTGATGCTCTGACTGATGCTCGTCTGGCTGCCGAGCTGTGATGGCTTCTGGAAGCCCTGCTGCTGCTGCTGTTGTCCCTGTTGCTGCTGCTGCTGTTGTCCCTGTTGCTGCTGCTGCTGCTGCTGCTGTCCCGACTTGGCCGCCTGGGCTGCCGCCTGCTGCTGGGCACGGGCCTCGTCTGCGTTGTGCACAAAGTGGCAGCGTGGCCCATAGGGGCAGAAGCCGACGCTGTGGAAGGTGCGGCAGTACTCCGTCTTGTACTTTGGATGGCGCTGCAGGTTGCGCAGCTCGTGGAATCCATGGGCGAACTGGCACTTCTCCCCGTACTTGCACTCGCCGGCCTCCTCGAACGGGCGGCAGAGCTCCGTCTTGTAGCTGCAGCAAACGAAAGCAAGCAAAAGGCACAGCAAATGAGTCATAAGTAAGTCGAGGATCGAGTGGAGGATCTGCATTTGGGGGGCAACACTCACCGAGATATGTTCATGGGCTGCTGGGGCAGCGGCTCCGACTGCGTGCGCTCGAGCTTGCGGTGCAGATTCATGTTCCCAAGATTCTCAATGATGGTCACCAAAGAGGCAACACCCTGTGGCTGCTGCTGCTGTTGGATCTGCTGCTGCTGCTGTTGCTGCTGCAGTGGGTGGCGCTGCTGCGCTGGCTGTGAGATGGTGCGTGTGAGGGCACCGTGCAGGCGATGCTGCTGCTGTGACTGGGAGGACTGCTCCATGTTGATGTCCAGGATGAGCTGCTCCGCTGTCTGTTGCTGCTGCTGCTGCTGCTGCGGCTGGTGATGATCGCTGGCCACCTGCGAATGGGAGAGATACAAACGTTGAAATCAATTTCCATTGCTGCTTTTCGGGCAGGGATACGTAACGCGAACGTTTCGCAAAAAAAGAGGCAAAGAGCGGGCGAGAGAGCAGCCCAGACACGGCTCAAATGGTGTTGGATACTTTTACTTTTAACTTGACCTATAAGCAAAAAACCCCCAACGCACACATGCACACACACACACACACACACACGCAGCGGCAATTGGTCTACTAGCGGCAGCGACTGCAGCAGCAGCAGCAGCGTTATTTTGGTAAGCAGCGACTGCGACTGCGACTGCGACTGCAGCAGCGACTGCGACAGCGACAGCGACTGAGGCGTAGCAGCAGCACTTGCAGTGTGTGGATATTGCAAAAGTCACAAATGCTTATAATTTTCCAGACATTAACCAACCACACACACAGACACAGACACACACAGACACACACACAGACACACACAGAAAGACAACAATACACTCTCCCCTCTCTATTACAACCAGCGGCTGCTGCTGCGGCTGCGGCTGCGGGTGCAGGGATGACCAATTCGAAATTCGAATCGAATTCGTGGAGCAATGAAGAGTCTTTCACACTCACTTGAATTCTCTACTTACGGCTTGGACTTGTGATCAATGTGAATGTCAGTCGAAATGCGGCAAGAGTTGAGCTCACAGGAAGTCACAGGCAATCGAATAATATTAACAAGTTTTGCCACAGCCAACGAATAAGCGAGGTGCAGTGGCTAAATCTTCCATTTGCCAAGGATCTCTTTGGTCGGACATACTCTGTCTGGAAGGGTATCTTAATAGATATTTCATCTTTGCTCGCCATTTCTCTATGCAACACTCGATAGTCCTCTCCAAAGCAAACACTTCCTTTCCAAGTCCTCCTTTCCCATCTCTTCCGCCACTCCCCACTTGCCCACCTATCCGCTATGCACCCTCTCTCTGTTCGTGTCGTCATCAGTTTCGGTTTTATTTCTTTTTGGGGAACGCCGTCTCTCCGTCTGTCGGTCTGTCTGTCTGTCGGTCTGTCTGTCTGCCCGCCCGTCGCCGTGGTTCGTTTTCGTTTCGTGCGATGCTGTAACATGTTATGCAACCAGTTAACACACACACACACACAGAGAGAGAGAGGCTGGCTGGCAGCACACGGCAACCCACTCCATGCCATGCCATGCCATGCCACTCCAAGCGTGGCCAAAACTACTCTCACAGCAGCAGCAGCAGCAGCAACAGCTGCCCGCCCAGCCAAGAGCCAATTACATATGTATGGAGCTCAAGTTCAAGCCAACAACACGAAAAGCCAACTCCCCATCCCCATCCCCCCTCCCCCTCTGACTCTTCCTCGAGCAACAGTCGAAGCCGGAGCTAAAAGCCGCCGCAGCAGCAGCACACGCAGACGCGCAGCCATCAACATTTTGGGGCCCAGCAGCAGCAGGCGCAGCAGCAGCGCCCACCTCTCCCTCTCTCGCTCTGTTAGCAGCGAAAACCAGTTGACTGCGGTTGCTCAACAAGTGCGCGAAGAGAGGCAAACGGCAAACGGCGAACGCATGCGCAACGACAGCGACAGCGACAGAGCAACAGAGTTGCCAGAGTGTCCATTGCAGTTCAACAGCAGTGGGGACAAATGTTGTGGAAGCAGGAAAATGGGTTACAAATCTCCATGCGAGAGCGAGAGATTATAGATTAAAGCTGCCTTACCCCACTTACGGAGCGAAACGGAGCACCTTATCTCTGCCCCGGAATACACAACTTTAGTCATTTATTTCAACAAATAATAATAAGGTGATGGGGGGGCATGCATGATACGTATAGTACACAAAAACATACAAATTCAAATTCCAACAAGAATCTTTGATATATCAACAAACATAAATAAATTGAGTTGAGGTTATCGTTAGGCTGGTATTCAGTATCAAAGGAACAACAAAATCAATTTATATTTGAAATTAATTCATTGGCCTGTGCCTGGTTAATGGGTTCAATACAGTCCCAACATAACAGAAAGAACAAAACAAAAATTCATTTTATTTTTGTTGTAGCTGTTGCCTGCCCGACTGCCTCCGGCTCTCTATCTTATCTCTGCGAAGCACACGGAATCGTGTCTAAATTTGTTTTTCAGTTTCCATTGTTAGTATTTTGAATTCAATTCCAATTTAATTTAATTTCAATTTCCTGCACTACGTTTTGGGAGGAGATGGAATATCAATTTTTTGGTTTAAGATGAGATCCTCAAGCTTTGCGATAATCTCAACCACCTGGCAACCCTGTACAGCTGTAGCCGCTGCTGCTCTGTAACTCTGCAAAGCGCGGACCGATCGCTAGCACAGGCAGAGGAGGGCGGGCAGAGGCAATGGGCAATGGGCAACAAGTTTTAGCAAACCTTTTACGACTGCTTTGACCAACTTTGTTGCTTACGGCATCGCAGCGACTGCGACTGAGACGTTGACTGCGGATACGCTGACTCCTGGTGTCGCTGCTGCTGCTGCTGCTTAAGCTTTAGCATGCATAAAGTACCGCACATAATGGCAGAAGGGGGAGTGGTGTGTGTTGGGGGGGGGTGGGGGGCTGCTGTTCGTTGTGCTACGATGTGTCTCTCGAAACGCTTAAACGTGTTCGAAAACAACTTTAAGTTGGCGAACGCCACAATCGCTTGCTCATTCCCACTCTCCGCTCCGCTCCGCTCCGCTCCGCTCCCTTCTCTGACTGGATTTTGGTTTCCGTATCAGTGTGTGTGTGTGTGTGAAAACAAGATTAAGACAGGAGTGTAGCAGGGAGCTTGCAGCGGGTACTACGCCAGGCGAAAGAGCGGAGAGGAGGCAGCAAAGCAAGAGAAACAGAGAAAGAGGCAGAGGCAGAGGGTAGCACAGCTAATGCTAGATCAGAGTCGGGTCGTGGATTTGAGTCGTACTTTGGGATACGCTACCTCCCCAGTCGCATGTTTAGGAATATTTCGAAGCTTACAATTTCCGCATATCTGCAGAATATTTTCTTCAGCTAGTGATTCGGATTCCAGTCGAGGAGCCAAAGGCGTGGAAGGGTATCAAATGTTTCGTGGTTCGACATTCTTCATTTTTATTCTTTGTTTTGTTTTTTTTTCTCGTTTTGCTTTTGCTTTTTGCGCTGCTTTGATGGTGTGCGTGTGTGTGTGATATTATGTATGATCTCTCTTTCGCTCTCCTTCCAACCGTCTACCTATCGCTGTCACTGTTTAAAGCTTAGTCTCTCTCTCTCTCTCTCTCGCTGCCTGTGTGCTTCTACTCATCGCCCTCTCCCTCTCTCATCTAGGTGAGAATTTCCCTTTCATTTGAAAATGAAAATAAGTTTACTTTTCCTTCCAGTCGTGGCTCTTGTTCTTGCTCTTGCTCTTTGCCGTTTTCTTTGGCTCTGGTTCTGGCTCGGCCTCTTTTCTTGTCTTGCCGCTGCAAGATGCTTTTTGCCCTGTTCTTGCCTTCGTTTTCCTCTGCTTTTGGGTTTCCTACAATCCTTACAAGATTTCCCTACCCAAGCCCCCTTTCCACCTAGCAGCTAGAGAAGAGGGGAGCTGGAGAGAAAGAGAGTTATGGACGAAAGTGAGACCCAGACCAGAGGCCTTCCTTTTCTAGTGGGAGGAACGGAAAGGGTTTTTCCTGCTCACACTCTCAGAGAGAGCGAAAACAGAGTGAGCGAGCGAGCGAGGGAGACCTTGGGGGCTCTGGCAAGCTTTTGTGTTGTTTTTGTTTTAATTGCTGTGATTGGAGTCGAAGTTCCGGTTCGAAGACCATTGAATCCATATCCATAAGACAGTCGACTGCTGGTGTAGATTCGGTTATACCATTTATTGGGGGTATCTGTATCGGTATCTCTGTCTCTATCTTTTTCTGTATGTGTTTCCATAGTTTTATTTATTTATAGTTATTTAACATACAAATTGGATCTTTTATACGCAAACGTCTTTACATACATTGTATGTACATAGTATGCATGTATATTTTATGTATACATAAACAATATACATACATATGTACAATGTCTGTTGTGTTTTCTGTACAACTTTTTTTTTGATTGTGGGGACCTGGGGCCTGGCTTTTGGACTGAGACAGCGACGGGTGCTCCGGCTGTTAGGTAAGATTTTGTGGTGATTGTTGTTGTTGTTGTTGGTGGTGGCCTGTGTGTGTGTGTTTTTTTTTTTTCGCTTACTTGTGTGTCTCATAAACACGTTAACACACACACACATAGAGGTTGGCTCTCTGCGGCTGTGTGGCTGTGAGATGCTGAAGACCTGCTGCCTGCCTGCCTGCCTGCCTGCTACGCTGACGAACTGGTTTTTATTTTTTAAAAGCTAAAACCAGCAACAGCAACAAGAACAACAACAACAACAGCAACAACATCAGCATAAGCCCAGCAACAACTACATGATGATGACGATAACAAACGACGACGACGCAATATCCATAACCTCGATGAGCTAACACCAATACAAAGGCACACCACAAGCACACAGCCACACACACACACAGAGAGAGCGAGAGAGAGAGAGAGAGAAAAAGACAGAGCAGATCTCTGCCTCTGCCTCTGCTGCTGTTCTGCCGCTGTCGACGTCAATATGCGAATTGAAAATGAATACAAAATTATTATTGAGTGTTATTTTTAATGCCTTGCGACAACAACAGCAACAACAGCAACCTGCAAACAAAAAACAGGTAAGAGAGGAACAGCAGCAGGGAGTGGGGGGGGGGGATAAGGGTGTGTGTGGGGGTTGACTGAGAGTAGAATTGGGTGAGCGAGGGCTGCGGGAAGACAAAGAGTAGGAGCAGGAGGTGAATCCAATGGGATGTGGGAGTGGGAGTGGCAGTGGGGGTGGAGGCGTGTGCCGTTTCGATCCTTCACTGAACGAAGAAGAAGCAGAGCAGCAGCAAAAAAAACCAACAGGTTACAAAAGGAAATAAATAAACATCAGTTTGTGCATATTTCTGGATATCCAAAAGCAATTTTCTGTGTATGGTTGGAACTTTGCCTTCCTATGGATATCGTATTCAGAGGCTCAGAAGCGAGCCCAAGCACGTGTGGAAATGGATAAGAAATGAATCTATGTATTACATGCATAATTATGTATAAATATGGGAAACTAGATTAACGACTGTATGTACAATTTCATTCCTTTATCCATATTCATGAGGGATGATGAGGATGGATTGGGGATGCTAGTCTCCCGGCTAAATTGTCAAAGAAGATCGATCGTTGGATAATTTGGTGATGCTCGAAAAGCAAACTCTATCTGCTGCTGCTGGGGGGGTACCGGGGGGTTCCAGATTCGTGTGGCCGCCAGATTTCAGTTCAATCAAAGTTCAAGGTAAGCCTCAAATTTTCTATGCAAAGTGTGAGATTTCAGTGTTTTGTTGCTTCAATTCGTATTCGATTCGTTGTTTTTTGTGTGTGTTTGATTTGTTTTGCTTTGTTTTGTTGGGTAACAATTTGATTAGCAAGCAGAGATCGAGATCGAATCAAAGCTAACTCCTCCCTCCACTCAACCCATCTGTGGACAACCCAGGCAGACTGGCAGACAGACAGCCAGCCAGCCGGATAGACAGCACAAAGAAAAGGAGGGTAAAGGAGAGTGAATGAAGGAGAAAGAGAGCAAATAAAAACAAGGCCTCGGAATCGATTTTAATTGTCGCAAGGCAAAGCCGAGGAATATTTGACTTGGAAATTAGCTGGGTACAGCCATCCCACCCCCCACCCCCCTCGCTCACCCCTCACCGAACACAATACATACTGCATTTCATTTCAATTCATTTCGCTGTGCACGGGAGTGGGAGAGTACTGGCATTACGAGCGTGCACATTCCTACTCCCCTTCCCCTTCCCCATTCCCATTCCCGTATTTCCATTCAATTCCAGTCCAGCTGCAGCTCCACTTTCAATGCAGGCATCATTGGCTCTCCCACCCTCACCCTCACTCTCACACTCTCCGCTGAGTGATCGATTCCTCGTTCCCCTGCTGGCCGACTCCCTCTCTATTGCTCTCGCGGAGCGGGGCAGCAGCCCAATGAATATTTTAAAGCAATCAGGCGCAATGCGGGGAACAACGGAATTGGGTAGCCCATGTAGCTTTAGTTTCGCAACGCAAATGAATTTCATTTCGCTGTGCTAAGGATGTTCATTTGCGTAAATGTAGCCTTTCCTTTTCTACATAAAAGTTAAAGTAGAGAAACCTTTAAGAAAAAAAACCCAAATAAAAGCTATTCAAATAAAAAGATTTAAGCCATAAACACCAGCTACGAAACTCGCGAATCACCTTTTCTTGTCTCTAATTATTTGTAAAGTTTTTAAAGCTTTACTTCTCTTGTTTAAAATGAAAGAAAAGGAAAACCCCAAGAGGCAGCATTTACATAATGTTGCCAAAGGCTAAATTTGGGACGTCTCTGGCCCAAACCCAAAACTGAAAACTCAAAACCCAAATACACAAATACAAAGCCAATCATCATCGTCGTCGCCGTCGTCGTCGTGATCATCATTACGCGACTTGGCAATACTTGGGCTTGGGGCTTGGCGCTTGGGCCCCATCCATCCATCCATCCATCGATTGGGGTCTAGGTCGAATGGAGCATTTCACATTTTCGTGTCGTTTTCATTGTTCATCCGTTGTTGTTGGTGTCCGTTGTCCGCTACCGCTGTTGTTGTTGTTGGTAACAATATTTGGTAACCGACGAAGAAACAACACTGAACCCCATAGACAGCGAGAGTGTTGCCCGCTGCTTGTGTGATGGTTGAGGAGGGGGTACGGTTACGGGTGGGGAAACGACCGACGACGCATGCGCAACACGCTACGCCGCTGGCGTGCCAGTTTCGTTTCGTTTCATTGCCAATCGTCCGTTGTCTCTCTCTCTCTCTCTATCTGTCTGTCCACTCTTGTCTTTCGTCTTGCCTTGCCTTGTCTTGTGGCTTCCTCTTTCGATTTGGCTGGCTACGAAACCGGCTCCGCGCACCGCACTCACAGACCAAATCACATAATAATAAAACACAATAAAAGAAAACTTCACAACATTAAGCATTAACCCAAGCAAATAGCAACAAAAGCAGCAACAACTCTTGGCCTTGCTAAATTCGGAGCACAAGAGCCATAAAACACATCACAAAAATCAAGCAAGGAAAAGGGGGACGCATCGAGTGTTCGAAGATATTGATACCCTCAGCCGGATACACCAAGTCAATGGTTGCTGCACAAGTTTTAAATTATAATAAATACATTTCCATTGTTCCTCTGAAGTAAATGAATATTTTAATATGTCATTAAAATATGCATAAATAAAAAAGAAAGGGTATCCAGCGGCACATACACAAAGTCCCCCTCACACGAAGCCCTGATTCGAAGTCGAATATTCGAAGGGTTTCATCGATGTGTGTCGCTGCGTGTGCGTGTATGTGTAATAACAATAATTTGTTTCGTTTCGTTTTTGTTTCTTCTTCTGATGATGCTTCTCATCTCCCTCACCCTATCCCACTCGCACACACGCTATCTGTCGCAATGCCGCGCAATGTGACGCGCAGTCGCTGCCTCTGCCTCTGCTACTGCTTCTGCCGCTATTCTGCCACTGTTGTTGTTACTTTTGCTTTAACGTTGCGTTTGCGCAGTTTTCGCATATTGCCCTCGAACCACTCAAAGGCAACAACAATAAAAAACAAAGGCAATAGCAAAAGCAAAAAGGCAAAACGACAAGCCAAATAAAATGTTGCAATTGCCGTTTTTGTTTTGCTTAAAAGTAAACCAGCCAAACAAAGGGATAAACGAGAGGAAGGTGGAAGAGTGGAAGAGAGTGGCGGAAAGGCCATAGGAGATGGCCACACTTTTACACACGAGAGTTGTTATGTAATCGAAACTGAGAGTTGTCGAATGGGAGCAGCCAAAAGAGGAGCAGCAGAGAAGCAAGCGCAAAACAGACAAAGTCAAAAGTGAATCGAAAAGGGGACAACCAACCACGATGGAGGAGAAACAATCAGAGAGGGTCAAGGAAAAAGGCAATTATACAAATTTAGAAAGGGTACGGGTAGATACATACATATGTAAATACATGGGAAAGGTTTGCATCCAAAGCAGCCTAGGCAAGACGTAGCGTGGAGAGTCGTGTAGAGGTTACAGACAGAAGGAGAAGGAGAGACAGTGGTGCAATCGGTCCGACAGTCTTCTTGCGTAGCCGAGGCAGACCAAACTATCTGCTTGAACCCTTTGCCCTTGCCCCAACCTCTGTTCTAGTCCACTCGGTTACACCCTATCCCCCGACCCACCCCCAACCGCCGACTATGCTGTCAAGCCACTCTGCTTGCTATCAGTGCGGTCAGTCAGACAGCGGCGAGGGGTGTCAAAACACATCAATCCTTATCGGGGGAATGTGTGTTCTGGTGAAACGCATCGGCCTCTGGTGGGGGACAACCCCCACCCCATCCCTGACTATAGTTTCCCATTCATACATCGATTCCAGCGATCCCTTTCTAGAGATCAGCTCGCAGAGAGAGACAGAGGGAGAGACAGATACATAGTTTGAGAGTCAATTCTCTGAGAGCCACTTGCTCTCGATCTCTCACTCACTTTCTTTATCAGTCAGAGCTGTTCTTGGCGCTTATCACGACGTCGCCGCTGACCGCGCTGCCCGGGCATACATGTTTGTGTGCGAGCACATGGCAGTGCGATCCGATCCCCCACTATATCATTGACTCTCTCCCATCAATAAATCGCACACATGTATGTGCCTTTTTTCCTACTCTCTCGCCAGTGCCAGCGGAGCACGTCGAACAAAATATAAAATGAAATAAAAACAGAAAACAGAAAACAGAAAAACACAGCAATCGCAGTGCAGTGCATGGCTCTTTCTCTCCCACTCTCTCTCTATCGCTTGCGACCCCTTGTTGACACACACGCGCGCGCACAAGTAGTCATGCCTGTGTGCGTGTGTGCTTGTTCTTGTGTGTGATTTAATGTGATAAGAATACTTATTATTGGGTTAGTTAGTTCATATAAAAATAATAATCTTTTGCTGCTGTTCCAGCTCTTTTTATGCTGCTGCTGCAGCGATAAGCAGGGGCAGAGGCAGCGGTAGAGCCGATAGAAATTAGCAAACGAAGGGAATGGGAATGGAAATGCACACACGAATACAAACATAGACGACGCACACGCATGTTGGGGCGCAGGATGTCCAGATAGGTAGGGTCCAGGCAAATAGTGTGTTGGAGAGAGAGCAGACAATGGGGGAAAATCATTGACAAAAGGAGTGTGGGGAAAGGCCTAAGATAAAGACAGAAAGTTACCCTCCCTTCCACGCAGTTCCCCCCCTCTATAAATCGAACGACTGACAGAGCTGGCTTCGCAGGTTGTAGCGTTACCCTTTCTTGTTTTTCTCCCTATCTCTCTTTCCATCTACCTGTTTTCCAACGCCAATAAATACATCGAAGCAACCGTTTGATTACCAGCAGAAACAAAATAAAGCAAAGAACAAGAAACAACAACACGAAGGGTGGATGAAATCGGCGTCTAACCTCCGTATACCCTTCCTATTCATTTGTACATAAATGTGATCTAGTGATCCAGCTTCGCAAACAGTTTTCAAATCTTTGGCACCACTCACACACATCTACAGTTTATCGCCATTGATCCTCATCCTGCATATTGTTTGATTGTATATTATCGGAAATTCATCCTCCCCATCTGAATTGCTAAGAACCATCATATCCTCGGCAAGGGTATCAAAGAACAAGATTACAAAGTGGTGTGGTAAACGGCGAGAATGCCAGAGAGGGACAGGCATAGGGCAGCCAGTCCAGCTCGCAAAGGAGGGAGAATGAATGCCCAAGAAGGAGAGAGAACCGGAGAGCAACATGTTGGGAATGTGTTGAACACGTGGTCTGGCTCGAGTCGACTAGGCTTGGATCGGATCGGATCGGAGCGGATCGGGTTCGGCTCGTTGTCGAAATCGTGAGCAGCAAACCAAATCCACAACAAATGTGTTTGCGGGATGGAGATGGCAGTGGGAGGGGGAGAGACGCGATTACAAGATATCGGATTGGGGGTTGCTTTTGCTTAGAAGCACTTTTTCCCTGTCTCACATGTGTTGCTTCTACGCTGCCGCTGCCGCTGCCGCTGCTGCTGCTGCTGTTATCTTTGTTGTCCTGTAAAACCAGTTGGCTAGAGAGACCAAGCGGTCGAACGGGGCAAAACCCGCACAGAAAAGTAAAACCAAAAGCAAAAGCAAAAGCAACAATCAAAAAGCGACAGTGAATGTGAATGGAAATCTACTACTGCTCGCTGCTGCTGCTGCTGCCAGCGTCTACGTCAAACCGATAGCCGACTGCGGCCGATTATATAATAGATTCGATTGGATTTTTTGTTGAATTAAGGGGGCAGGGGATCTGCGCTGAGGATTGGGATTGGCAGCAGCAGCCCCTGCCAAGGAATAGGGCGAGCCCGCATGAATAAAGAAATGTTTGCGTTCGCTCGCCAGCATAACATTATTAACAAATATTAATAAGTGACGACGAAACACCAGAGGAGAACAGTAACAGTTTCAATTTGAAAGCAGTGCAGCAAAAAGGGCGAGAGCAAAAGAAGGAAAACGAGCGAGCCGATGCCAGTGGCAGTGGCAGTGCCAGTGGTGGAGAGAAATATTAAGAGGGTGATGTAGTACATTGTATGTGTATGGCTAGAGAATGTCAGGTTTTCGATTTTTACCAACATTATAATAATAAACTGCTTCAGGTTTTGCGTTCCCAGAAATGTATATGTACAACGTTTAGTCAATATGGATTCTAATTCGATTGCTTCTCCCATCCACCGCAACACACAACACCCCTGTCAAAACAAAACAAAACGATCGAGACCCCACCGCAACAAAATGCAAACAGCTCACACACACACGCACACGCACACAAGAGCATTTACACTTAGTACTTAGGGAATGGCAGTTGAGAGGGGGGTGGGGATGGCTTGTACTTTGGCACTCAATTGAGCGGCCATTAGCAAAAGGCAAAGGCAGCAACAAAAACTCACATGGAAGACAATTTCAAGATTACAACAGCAACGACAACGACAACAACAACAACAACAACAGCAACAAGCAAGCAGTGACAATAGAATATGAAGTGCCAGAGCAGGCAGCAGGCAATCGTCTTCGCCTCCGCCTCCGTCTACACGATCACATCTTTCTCGCTGATCACTCGCTCCCTCACTCTCTCTCTCTCCCACTCACACACGGTCTCAGGCGCAAACCGAGCAGCTAAACAAGAGTACGATGTGGCTCAGGGGGATAGCGATCGGGAGGAGGCAGTCGTTTGGCTTGCGATGTGGTGTGAGGGAGCGCGAGGGAGGTACGGTACCCATTTGACTGGCTTGGCTGGTGTGTAGCAGATCGGGGAAGGGGGAGGGAGCCATTCGGCTCTGGTGTGGGAGATAGCGAGCCCAACGACGACGACACAACTATGTATGTGTGTATGAACGTATGCGTGTACGTATGTACATCGCACACAAAGGCGAGAGCGAGCCGAAAGAGGAAAAGAGAGCGAGAGGGACACGGTACAACAATCTCATAAATACATACATATGTATGTATGTATGTTTGTAAATTATTTTTTAACAAACGAATGATAACAGACGTTAATATTAATAATAATAAACGCAACGGCTGCATTATATGAACAATTTGTTTTCTTAATTCATCTTTTTGTTAACTTGGCAAAAATAGAAAACAAAATAAAAACAAATACACGAGGGTTGTAAAGAAATACGCAAAAAGCTACAAATAATTGAGGAACAATTAAGTTTGTGCTGTCTGTCCAGCATGGGTGGCTTACAATGCAATTTACTATGGGAAATACATTTATATGTACATAAATTCATATGTATGTATGTACATACATATCTATGATGTCTGCTGAACATTTTCAACAATAATTTCAATCAGGGCTGGATCATAAACCGCTCTATCTTTTCCTCCTTTCTCACAATCCTCTTGTAGGGTCAGCTGCCAGTCAATCGGTGCTTGATACCCTTTGTATTCAGGATAGTATCAGTTCGGTGTGTACATTTATTGTACAGATGTTTGTACACTATGTACTCTTGATTCTTAAAATGCAGTCGGGTTAAGGCTCTTACACCAAAGAATTCATTAGATCTTTAAGTAAATTCAATGACCAACCATATGCACAAGGGGTTAGAAAGGGTATCAATGACTCGACTCTAGAAGCTCCCCCCAATCCTCTTTTGTCCTCATGGCTTTGCCCCAGCCTCTGCCAGCGCATGCGTGTGGCTGTTCCTGTGGCAGTGTGTGGGTGAGTGCGCGGCCTGCGCTGCATATTAATCGAGTGGAGTCGAGTCGAATCGAATCGAAATGAAATGACGTTTGCCTCTTGAGGGAGAGCTGCAGAGAGGTAAGGGGAAGTAGGACTGCTGCAACAGGCATAGAGAGCGGAGATTGAAGAGTTGTTTTTTTTCCCGCACGGGTATCGGTCGCAGCAAGACCCAGGCAGCGGCAGGCCATTTGTAGGTAGGTAGCGGCGGCCTCGCTAACTCTCCCCCTCTTTCTCCTCCTCCTAGTCCACCTCCACCTCCACCACCGCCGATCACCGATCAGCGATGCAGAGGCAGCAGCACAAGTAATGGCGGCAGCGTCGGGACATGTACAAACACACACACACATGCATACATACTGTGACGGCGGCAGCGTTATCGCCTTGGCAGGAAATGGAATTATATTCGGAAAAGATGGAGTCGCTCGCTCGCTCGCTGTTGTTTGTAAGTGAGCCTCTCCTCCTTTCTCTGCCCACCACTCTCCGCTCTCCAGGGGAACAGGAGAGGAGGAGAAGCCAAGTGGAGGGTAAAGTAGATGTGCATACGCTGCATGTGAGCCATGAAACGTAATACGATGATCACTTGGCGCAACATATTCAGGATTTTGCTGGTTAAAACCAAAACTAAGCATTTTTATTCATTTTCGGAAAAGGCAAGAGAGGCAAAAACAAAACAGGCCCCAAGATCGCCAACTTCATTCGACACTCACACACACATGCATGTCTATATTTGTGTATTTCATAACCATGTAAATAAAAGTTATGCCAAAAAAGATAATTCCGACCATCATCTCCTTTCCTCTCCTCTCCCAATCCGATCACTTCACCATAAACATCCACCCGACAAAAATGTGCTTGGCCAGCACGTCGACATGCGTGGGAAAGCCATGACCAAAGAGTCTCCTTTTACATCCCACAAGTGGGGCCAGCGAATCATGAAAATTGAGACAATAGACAAATATGTAGCAGGGTCCAATTTGTTTACCTCCAGATAAACAGCTCGAGGGAATTACCCACTAAAAAAAATATGTTCCTCGGAAAAGTTCTATTGATGTGCATAATATTTATGGGAATTAAAATATTCCCACCCAACCAATGGAATTTTTCGCAAGTCGGTAAGTGGGGCGAAGGGATACTGTTTCGAGCTATGTTTTTAGAGAAAACATTGTCATGTTTATAAATTATTTTGTTTGTTTTCCTCTCATCTCTCGTATTTCGCTTTTTTATAGGTCAATGCACCGTTTGATCTACAAATGCACATGATATCCATGGGAATGATATTTCTTTAACGATCGATTTTAAAACGAGTAAATAAGAGGAACTATTATTGATTTCAATAGATATTCCTAACTAATATTTATTAATCGAAAGGCTTGGATTTAAAAAAAAAAGGATAATGATAATTGATATTGAAATTAGCAAGCGAGAATGTTAGCAAGCTTCAATGGGATTGGAGTGCATTATTTCGTTTCTGACAATTTAGTCGCCTGTGCGCGCTGCACCATGCAGAAGACGACGACGACAAAACAGCAACGATCGCAGCAGCAGCAGTTTCTATTGTGTGTGTGTGTGTGTGTGTGTGTGCGCCCTTTCGCTTTCGGCAGCAAATTTACTGTTGTTGCTTTTGGCTGCAATTGCGGTCGGTCTGCCAAAAAAGAAAACAACAACAAGAAAAAACAGAAGCCAACAAGGAGAGGGGGAGCAAAAATGCTGCGTAATGACGGGGCGATTACACAAAAAGACAAAAACAAAAGCAACAAATTCATTTTCCATGGCAATCGCAGTCGCGATTACGATCGCTCTTACTGCTGCCTGCCTGCTGTCGGGCTCCGTCCGTTAACACTACTACACAAAATCGGGGCTTTATTTTTAAACCAACGAACCAAAGCGATCCATCTGAAACAAAATAACGCCTTGGTCCGATGGGAACAAACCGTGTGGACTAGTGTAATCGATAGCACAATAGGAAGGCAGGCAAAGTTCGTTAAAAAATCACAGAAAATACAACAAAGTTTTCGCAACTTTATCGGACATCAACCCTCCCCGCACGACAAATGGGTCTTGGCCTTATTCGCTGTGTTTGTTGTTGTTGTTGCTTTTGCTGGTGGTGTACTCGTAGATGGGTTCTACTTGACCCCCGATGGCCCTGCATTTAGTTTACGCAAATTCCCTCCCGACAGAAACCAAAACAAACTTGAAAACAAAAAAATTTCGATGTCGCAGGCCCAGCGGCACTCAGAATTTAATCATATGGGGGAAAGCTACTTTGTAGACTTTTCCGATGACTGATGACGATTCCTAATGATAGACCTACATATGTATGCATGTAAGTGTCGATGGTTGAACCCTATTTAGCAGAATGTATGTACATATGGCAAAAGTGATTCAGCCTCACTTGGTGGCGTTGCTGCTGCCTTCTCCAGTCTCCATTCCATTCACTCCTTTTTCCATTTCAATCCAACTCAATCGTACCAAACTCTGAGCTGTTCAGTCCTTCACCCCCCTCCTCGTTACGCTGCCTCGAATCTCGTGTCAATGACAAACTTTGCACGTAACCGTTGCGCTGAAGAGTGGGAGGCAGAGGAAAGAGAGAGAGAGAGAGAGAGGGAGTCGGAGACCACAGCAGCAGTCTCTCCACTACCGCTTGAAGGCAAAAGCAACACACAAAAAAAGCCAAAAATCACTAAAACACGAAAATCCAAACCCGGAACTGACTTAATCGAATTTGTTGTCGATCACCAACCAGCTGCTGCTGCTGGTCCGACTGCTGCTGGTCCGACTGCTGCTGACGTCTCAGTCGCAGCAAGCAGCTACTAACTCTCCGCACGCACACACTTACATTATAAATTATCATTATCATTTGTTAATGATGCTGCCGCCTGCCTGATGACGACAATTGCTGCGTTGCGTTGCCATCTCCTTTAGGTTGTAGTTACAGCGGATCACCGGATCAGGCGATTGCAAGAGAGTGTGAGAGAGAGGGAGAGAGAGGGAGAGAGAGGGAGAGAGAGAGAGAGGAGGGCTAGGGCATTCCCATTCCCATTCCCCCTCTCTACAGCAATCCTTTCATTTTACAATTACACCGATTGAGTGAAGAGAGCGTGAAACGAAACCGAATCGAAACGTATCGAATGAAAGCCTGTCAGTCTGTGGCACTTGTTGTGGCCGCCACACCTTACACCCCTCCTCTTTGCCACTGCCCAAAGAACTTATCATTTTAGCAGGTCCCCCGTGCCCGCCAACCCACCAACAGACCAACAAGCGCACCTCCTTATCAGACAATTTATTTAGTTCGTTTTCCAGTTAATGAATGTTGTTGTCGGTGTGTCGCTGTGCATTTTGATGTCGCCATCAAAAATTGTGAGTGTTTGCCAACCAAAATAATTATGAATCAGCTGAATATTTCGAATAATAACTCTCACACACCGACACACACACACACTCACACACTAGTGGAACGTGTAACGAAACGGAAACGTACGAAATGCGCAAAAAGAATAATCGCCGGTGTTCGCAAATGCCATGCAACCCCCTCCCCTCGCCGCACCTGCCAGGCAGCGTACAAAACAAAAGCTCACACCACAAATCTATCGAAATCTGTTTGGTTGCAATTTTGTATTCGTACAGTAAAAGGTACCAACATATTTACACAAACCAACTTAATGGAAACTGCATTAGTATTGGTGGAAATCACTCTATTGAGGTCCCTAAAGTGTGAGTTGTAGATTTTTGCAATAGTTTTTGGTAGTAGCAGAACTATGTACTCCAATTTGAATCACTTGAAAAAC
Source organism: Drosophila subobscura (assembly GCF_008121235.1). NCBI lineage: Eukaryota > Metazoa > Arthropoda > Insecta > Diptera > Drosophilidae > Drosophila > Drosophila subobscura. The sequence continues at coordinate 13,904,746 of NC_048530.1, read as the reverse complement.
ACTTGCACTTGACTCACAAAAAACGTTTAAGAAACAAAAACATTCATCAACTTTAAGTTGCAATTGTTTTTCATTGCAAATGGGCTTCGCTTCGAAACAGAAGTTAGTCCATTTTACAGGTTTAACTTAGCTAACACAAAACACCTGATTTACATTTTTTACAACTCAGAACAGTTTTGTGTTTTTCCCGGAAATTCAATTTCTAACTAGCGGAGGGGAAAGTCCAATGAAAGGAGAATTAGTGCTACCCATTCCATGGAACCTTCTAGGGACTATATTTTGGTAAAATATGGCGATGACTTACCGTCTGGAATATGTCGCCGCATTCAAAGTAATGCGAATTGCCGACTGTTGCCGTCGATTTCTGCACTATTGTGGCAGACATTTTGTTGTTGGGGGCCTGCGCTGCTGCGTCTCCTGTTGTTTATTTTTCCTTTATTTTTCCCAGCCTTCTGATTGAACTTGATTTGTTGTTTTCGGGCTTGATGATTCGACAAGGCGACAGAATTATCTTTTCTTTTCTTTTCTTTTGATTGTTACTGTTGCAAGGGAGGGGGGATTGAATTTCGTTTGAAATTTGATTTGTTTTTTTTCTTGTTTCGTTTATTATTTTGCACTTGAACTATTTTTTCACATTTCACAAACACAAAAAATGCAGCTGAAAAGAGGAAGAAGGTGAAGATACGATGGTTAGGAGAGGAATGACAAAATTCGGTGAGGAGAGGTGAGGGAGCGCCGTTACACGTGCAAACGGGAACGGCTTGGGTACACAAAGTGAATGTGTCTGTGCGGTGGTATCTCCTCGCTTGCTTGCTTGCTCACTCGGCTTACAAATTGGGACTATGTGTGTGTGCGTCCTTACGCACATGTGCAAGGCACTTAAACGGAAAAGGAGGAGAAGCACAGGCAGAATCAGAATGAGGAGCTAAAAGGAAGAGCAGAGGCACAAAGCAGAGACAGTGCAAACTGACGTTTCGTTGCCTTTGCTTTTGCCTTTGCTTTGTTCCTTTTATTCTTTTCCCAAAAACAGCAACAGCCGATTGGGTCCCGTCCCTCCTGTCCAACCGTCCGTCCATCGCGTGTTTGTGCCTGTGTCCACGTGTGTGTGTGAGTGTGTTGTTTGCTTTGCTTTTATCGTCTTCGTTCTCAAAGCAAGCAAGAGATAAGCTCCCTGCTCGTCCCCGACCCGACCCCTCCAGAGCACTCATCGTCAACCGTACCGTACTGTCAGAGCGCAAGTGTGACTCGCAGCTCGGTGTGTGTGTGTTTGTGTTGGTGAGAGATCTCCAGTGGTGGTTGTTTTAGCTCGTATCACATGTCTGTGTAAGTGTCCGTGTCCGTGTCCTCAGTGTGTGTATGTTGGTAAATTTTTATTTTATTGCTGCGCAAGCAGGCAACGGCAACGGCAACTGCGGCGTCGACTGCGACTGCGCTGATAGCGACTGCCTGTGGGAGACTTTGTTTTTGGATGAGATCCGTCTCTTCCTTGGTCCTCTTCGACCCTTTCCAGTGTCCGATTAGGCATCTCTCCATCACTACTACTACTACTACTACTGCTACCACCCTACTCTACTTTGCTTGTCATCCTTTTTCTGTGTTTTCATGACTTTTTACTCTACTTTGCTTGTCATCCTTATTCTGTGTTTCCAATTCTTCCCGTCACCAAAATTCTTACTCGGCCCTTTTTGTGTTCAGCCTGTTCCACGGATCCTGGCATCATATTGCACTCCCACACTCCAGCCAGACAATGCAAAAATAACAACAACAAAATAACCAATAGTATTTGCACTGCTTTGTTTAGATGGCCCGCGTTCACTTCAATGAGAGTAACAAAAACAAAAAAAAAACGTGGAAAATGCAACAAGTGACACCACACACAGACACAGGCACGTTTGTTGGATTTTGATAAAAAATTACTTTGATTGCGGGCGCCGAAAAGAGATCCTGGCGGTGGCACACTATTTGCACTTGGTTTTCCGTTTTCCGGCAAAACAACAGCAGAGACAAGCACAAGCACGTCCGGTGGCAACGACAGTTTTTGAAATTTTGGATGCAAAAGCACACGGCGGTTCGCTTATTATTTTACTTGATTATTTGAATTTTTCAGTTGACGTTCGGGGGAATTCTCTCTGCGGTCAGGGAAATCCTCTCGTGCGTCTAAACGGTCAGGGAAATTCTCTCGTGCGTCTAAACGGTCAGGGAAATTCTCTCCTGCAACGGTCAGGGAAATTTTCTCCAGCACGGTGAGAGTGTGACCGCGGATAAAATATACCGCATGACCCACAAAAGAAATCCAAAATATACCTTCTCAATCGAAAAATATACCAAATCGTGAATCTATTGTTTCGATTTTGAGATTCTGATTAATATTCCCAGCTAATTAGGACTCTCAGCACTAAAACTATAATTTTGTTCGATTCATCAATCGATTCTCCACAAGATTGGCTGGTTTTCATGCCTTTCTTTTGTTTAATTGTTTGCATAATAAGGTTGAAGCTGAAAAGGTAAATACAAAACATGTATAAAACTTAAAGTAAGTGGGAATGAAATGTTGCGATATTTGACAGCGTATTGCTTGTAAGCCAGCGTTAATGTCAAAATTCCGTTTTCCAAGCTGCTTTTAAACATTAGTAATGATTTTATCTTACAGAAGCATGCAAGGTTGTGACCGAGACAGGGTGTCCAAGTGCCTCAGAAATATACCATCCCCATTTAAAAAATACCTTACGTTCAGACGCATGTTGCTAGAAATTAGCAAATTGCAGGAAAATACCATGGGACCGGACGACATTTGCTGTTTATTTCGTATATTTTTATTTACTTTATAGAAGTGTAGTGCTGGTAAGCCCACCCGCGCAGAAACCCCACTTGCTGCAAATGTTATATTGTCATTATTGAATTGAGCAAATAATACCATCGGAAAATACTATTTGTGGGGTAGTCGAAATCGACCGATTACCGATAACGATTTAAGTCTGACTGGGTCAAATGTCATGGCGCGTTCTTGTTGAATTTGTTTTCGAGAACAAATTAAGCTTTACTTTTTACCATTACTAATAGGAAAAGAACCCACGCTGTAGATTAAGGTCTTACCAGTGATAACCAAAGAGATTTAATGATACAACATTTATTTAATTTGGAGAATGTTCCTCCCTAAAAAGGCAATTAAAATCCAATTTGAATTTATGAAATGATATTTAAAATTGTCCAATAAGGCTGCCTGTTCTGCCAGGGCGCCGCCACTCCCGTACACTTGTATTACAGTGATTGGTACTAATACTAATGCATTGCAATGTTGCGTTTTGCGTGCTCCCTGCGCACACAAACGCAAAAACGGCGTATGCGTGCCAGCCCTGGTGTCCGTCTCCGGAGTTCGCCTGCAAATGAAATAAGTAATTAATTCAAGCAAAACGAATATTAGCTTTTACCTGATGGAAGTATTGTGAATGCATTTTGCAAGTGCAGCTAATATCCATATCCGAGTGGCAGTTGAAGGCTGTTCCTCATTCTCTCTCTCTGTGGCCGATGCATTTCCCGGTTGCTCTGTAAGAAGAAGAACTCCCTGCCCAGCCCTGCCCTGAACATTATACAATATCGTAATATTCGATGGGGTTTCCTTTCCCGCAGCATACGCGCAATTCACTGCCCATTCCTGCGATATTTCAAACTGACTGCAAATAAATCACTTTTTTTTATCAATAATAAGAACATAAAACTGTGTCACGTCCTCTAAAGTTGTAAGAATGCGCATATTTAAATTGGTTTTGTTGTAAATTTGTTTAAATAGTTATTTAATTTTCTATAGTTCTATATAGATCTACGATCGATTGATTAAAGGCTGTGCCTGGCTTTTGTTCCTGCACCGACCAGCATTGATGACTGCTCGCTGCTCTCTCCTCTCCTTTCCTCTCCTCTGCTCTCCTCCATCTATGTATACCCCTCTCTGTCTGTTCAGTGGCGAGGTGGGGGCTGCTGCTGCTGGCTGGCTGGCTGGCTGGCTGTTGGCTGGCTGTTGCTGGTGCTGCCGGAGTCCGCCGAATCGATCCGATCGACAGAACGATTTACATAATTTCAACATATTTATTGATGTAATTCAAAAAATTAAATATAAGTTATGTTTATAATTATTACTGCCTTACTATGCAAAATTACTTTGCAGTTTTGCGTTCGGTTTTTTTTTTTCATTGTTTTTTGTTTGTTTTTTTGTGTTTGTGTTTCTTTTTTTTGTATTATATTATTATTTATTATTATTTGATGATTTTGTATTATGTTTTTTTGCTTGTTTGCTTCTTCTTCTTCTCCTATCTTTTTTAACTCTTCTTTTGCTTTAATTCTTTAATGCATTTCCCCCCCTCTGGCTCATCCTCATCCTCATCCTCCGTTGGCTTCTCTGCTTCCTGGCAACAATTACTTCCTCTGCGAATTTACTTGTTTGTTTTATTTTATTATGAAGTTTCTTCCTTGCGTGTGTGTGTGAGTGTGTGTGTGTGTGTGTGGCTTCTGCTTATTTTGGATGCGATTTCAATTAGTTATTGAGTCGTGATTCGCAGCCATAATCAAGCAGTGGGCATGGAAATTGATTGAAATCAATTGAAATATTTGTCTGTTATATATTTGCTGTTATATATATATATTTATATCGCGTATCGCAAGTGCATCGCTTTGCATCTGTATACGCCGGATACGTGCGACATGCGGGGGATCGCTCGATCGCTCTGTTATATATATTCTAATGTTATAATGGGATGCGATTTCCATCTTGCAATGTTGAACTTGAAATCGACAAGCAGCAGTGGTGGCGGCGTTGGTGGTGGTGGTGGTGTTGGTGGTGCGAGATAACTCGGATATAAAATCAATTTCAATTTCAATTTCAATTCAAAAATGGTTCTACCTGCATATACATATACATATCACACATACACACATATATATATATATGATGAGCACATAACTGGCCTATGTACATATATATATATACATATATATATATATATGTACACGAAATTGCTTGTTTGTTTGTTCCGCTCTACATTAATTCTGTTAAATTTGTTATACTAAGTGTGTGTAGGGTGTGTGTAGGGTGTGTGTGTGTTTCCTTTTCTGATATTGGTTTTACTTGCCAAAACCAATCGTCAACTGTGTTGTGTGTGTAATTCTGGGTGTGTTTTTCTGGCTTGTTCCTTATTCTTTTAATATTGAATTTAAATTAATTAATTACGAAACATCCTATTTCCCGAATCAGTGTATTCACTCCGCAACTCCACACCATCCTTTTTTGTGTGTTTTTCTTTTTCTTTCGCCTTGTTACTCGTTTCTGTTTCTGTTTCGGATTCTTTCTTTTCTCCTTTCGCTTCTTAATTCGCATCGCAGTGTTTTGTGTTTTTCTCTATCGTTATCCATTCCGCTCTTCCTTCCTGTCCGTCCCACTCTCTTCTTTACTCTTCGTTTTCATTTCTCTTATAGTGTTTTTTGCTTTTGTTTTTGTATGTTTTATCCCCCCCCCAGTGTTTTTTGTTTGCAATTTGATTCAACAACCGCCCGCCGTTAATGCATCGCCCTAGTCCGCAATCAGCGGCTTGCCGTTCTGCTTCTCCTTATCCTTGTCCAATTGCTCCAGGAGTATTGCAGGATTCGCCTGGCCCTGATGGGTCTTCTGCTTCAACATTGTCCAGTCGTAGATGTAGTCATACTGATGGTTCAGCGTCCTAAACAGTATGCTGAAAAACAAAACAAAAACCAGATGAAAGATTACAACTATGATGTCAATCCATAGATACGATAGATAGAGGGAGGAAGGCCCCAACTTACCGGAACAATTGACGTAGGTACATGTAGTCCGGCTGTTCCTCGAAACGCAAGCTACGGCAATAGTTCAAGTACATTGAGAACTCGGCCGGCGAACCCTTGCACAGCACCTCGATGGGCGTTGACATCTTCTTCTCTGAGATTTTCTCATATTTCTGTTGCTTGTTGTTGGCCTTCATGCCCTGCCAGGGCAGGACGCCGCGATTGAAGTACATCATCACATAGCCAAGGGACTCCATGTCGTCGCGACGCGACTGCTCGATGCCCAGATGGGCATTGATCGAGGCGTAGCGGGCGGTGCCCGTCAAGTTCTTATCCTCCCTGTACAAGATGTGGTGGCGCGTGTGCGGATCCCGATACTTCTTGGCCAAACCGAAGTCAATCAGGAAGAGCTTGTTGCAGTGGCGACCGATGCCCATGAGGAAGTTGTCCGGCTTAATGTCGCGATGGATGAAGCACTTCAGATGGATATACTCAAGGCGACCGATCATCTGATCGACCAGCATCAGCACTGTCTTGATGGTGAAGTGACGCGTGCAGAAATTGAACAGATCCTCCAGCGAGGGGCCCAGCAGGTCCATCACCAGCGTATTGAAGTTCTTCTCCTTGCCGTGATGGCGGATGCGTGGGAAGCCAACGCCGCCGCTCAGGATGCGATACAGCTTGGCCTCGTACAACAGCTGGGGATGACGGGCATGGGCACTCTCCATCTTGATGGCCACCTCCTCGCCGCTCTGGATGCTCATGCCCAGATAGATGTCACCGAAAGAGCCGCTGCCTAAACAGAGACAGAGACAGAGAGAGAGAGAGTTATCTCCACTCTCCACTAAGTCCACTTGGAACTTACCTATCTTGCGTATGACCCGATATTTGCCACCGACAATTATTTCGGGGCGGCTTTCCTTCAGTATACGCATCTTGTCCATGATGGAGGCGTTCTCCTTGCAGGCCTCGCCGACTCAGCAATATAGTAGGTTCGTGAGCGCGATTTCTGTAATGTGTATGAAGAGTGTCAAGAAGAGTTACCATACCATACATGGGCCACACGGGTCTCTCGTTAATCTTAAGTCTTTGGTCACTTTCTTTTTGGCCCCGTTTCTCTTTGGCGCTGTGGTTGCGCGCGCGCCCGGTCCCCCCCCGTTTCCCTTTGCCACTGTGTGTCCCAGCAACCTGACAGCCTGACAACCTGACAACCTGACAACCGAAATGCGCATTTTCATAAGCAAGTTAGCATTAAATCTATATAATTTCATCATCGATTTACAGAGACAGACAACTGCAAATTTATTTGCAGAAGATCTCGCACATGTCGGGTCGGGTGTCGCGGGGTGTCCTACGCCTTCCCCAATCGTAGGGCCGTTCCCTGGGTTTATTGGCGGGGAATACGAGTGTGTGTATGATTATTTTTGAATATTTATTTGGTTTTTTTTTCATGGAAAGATTTCTAAATAAACAAGGCGTCGGGGGGCGCCACATAGAAACGGAACGGAACGGGACGGGTCGGGCCACGGGCTACGGGACAGGCTTCTTCTTCCTCTTCTTTTTTCCCTCATTTTACCCCGTTGGAATGCATATTACGCGCACACACACAGCACACACTCTCATCCAATCAACACTATGACGCACAACAACAGCAAAGACAACAAGCAGCAGGCCGCAGTCCGCAGTCAGGCCACCAACACATGCGGATGACACACTAATACAGCCACATACGCATACAGCTGCATGCACAGTTGCACCTTACAAATGTTTTACACAAAAGAAAATTTCGAGCCAAGCACTCGCACACATACTGCCACTGCCTGGCACACACACACACATACACAAACCACACAGTCGCAGTTAGCACGCATTTCAACTGGATGGAAAATGTATATTCGTGAGGAAACCACGTAAAATATCCATCCACAACCTAATATTCGTCGTTGGCCGACATTTTTTTGCCCGAAAATCTTACCACAGATGAGCAATTGAGCAAGCGAAACTATTGGAACTGCTGTGCTGGGTGTTTCTCAAGGTTGGCTCTTCACTCACAAAAATTTTTTTGTACGGTGGAAAAAAAAATGAAATGGGAAAATCGCGTTGGAAATTGGTCGTTTCTCGCAGCAAGCTGGACTCTTAACACCCGGACAACGTTAGAAGAATAGTTCTTTAGCAGTTAATGTACGCGCACAACCGAAATAAGGAGAGGAAATATATATATTTTATTAACTAAAATAAAAATGGTAGACTCCAGCAAAAATGCTTTTGCTAGGGAGCAGTGTGACCGGATTTATCGATAAAATATACCGCCTGACCCTCAAAAATATACCGAAAGGCACATTCTCATGCTCAAATATACCGTAGATGTACCGTATCGTAAATAATTTTCCTCAATTTTGATATTCTGTTTAATATTACAAGCTGGTTAAGAATGTCAGCACGAAAACTGTAATTTTGTCCGATTAATGAGTCAATTCTCCACAAGATTGGTGAGTTTTCATGACTTTGTTATTTGGATTGGTTACAAAATAATATTCTCGGCATCCCAGCCCTATGGTCGTTAATGTACGTTTAAATTTGACTGAGAGCTTAATTTGATCTAGGCTCATAGCTGTTTCCGGACAATTTTTTTGCAATTATGTTAAAAAAATTAATTAATGAGATTTTGGTTAAATGTAGCTACACACAAATATCGATATGTATTTTTAACTACTGATATTTAACATTTTACATTTTGCAGCGCCATCTGTTGGAATTGAACGTGATGTCTCTCTGTTGCAGGAATTAAACTTGCGATAGCAGTCGGCAATATTGTCATGGCACGGTAATAAAGTCAATTGAGAGCGTGGAAATGGTCCATGTAATTTACAAACGTTGTAAAAATGTCGTAATATGTAAATTTATCTTGCAAGCTAAAAGCTAAAATGTTGTCCGTACTATCGATATCGCATATCGACTTGCACACGCAAATTGCGGATGATTCAAAAGCTTTCGCCATGCTGTGAGCTGTGATACGAGAAACTACTGCGGGCAGACAGCTTAGAGACGAGTTTTATTAAATGTTTTTGTAGTTTCTTTTTTGGTCTATATATTTTTATTAAAAACAGCTTTTTTTTGTTGGTTTTGTTTTGTTTGTTTTTGTTTTTGGTTGTTTTTGTTTTTGTAAATAACGTGACGACTTGAAAACAGAAATTAAATAAGTGTACTTTACTCGTAATGTAGTAGAAAGTGTTATAAAAGCAATATTACAATAACTGTGGTAGAATTGGCTCCTAAAATAGATATTTTACAACTGATACCACTTTTTGTCTTTATATTTAAGCATTAATTGATGCGCTGTACCGCTGAAATCTTGAGCTGTATTGGCCATACGCTCGGCGCGCTCCTCCAAAATATTGAGCTTCTCGCCGCGCTCCATGGCCAGCTGGTGCGCCCGACTAATCTCCGATGCGGCCGTGGAAGCACGTGTGCCGAGCTGCTCCAAATTGGGTCCGGGTATATGCCGTGCAACCGAACGATTTGCTTTCCCGCTCTGCTCGCCAACTGCAAGCCAAAAATCAAATCAAATCAAATCAAATCTCTGGTCCACGCGCCCACTCGTGGGGTGTGTGTGTGGCAAAACTTACAAAGCTCCTCGCGATCCAATTGCTTGGACCCGCCGCCAAACAGACCCTTAAAGAAACTCTCCTTCGGTTGCTCGGGCATTTCGTGTACCGTATAAAGTTCACCCATCATCTCCAAAATAAATTGACTGCAAAGATGCCAAAGATCAGGATCGGTCTCAACTGTGGCCGCTGTGGCTGATGGCTTACCAGAATTCCGATGATATCGTGAATTTTTGAATTTCGGTGGGCGATGCCATGTACAATCCATGACCTTTATGACTAAAGCAAAATATTTTTGATATTCTGCGGAGGATAAACAAAGAGATAAACAAACGAATGAAATTCGAGGCCAACTGTAGCGCTGTGGCACTTACTGAGTTGTGTCTTCATGAACAATGATCTGTTGACCCCATATCGAGAGCATTGGATCCACAATTCCCTGTTTACATTTTGTTTGAAAACTAAAGGGAGAGACGTGAGTGGCAGTGGTAAACGGCTGCTTTGGTTTGCTCTCACCTTAACTCCATAAGCGGTAAGAAATCAGTATCCAATAACAGTTTTAGACTAGGAAGACTATGTACCATTAGATGGCCATTCGAAAGATAGGTTGCTAAGCAAGAGCCATCTGCAAAAACGATGAACAGAGAGTGAGCATTGTGTTGCAGATGAAACATATATTCAATATTGGCAGTACCCTTCATCGTGATAGTTTCTGCCTTGACTGCAAAATCCATTTCCGATAATTGTATGCGATTGATGCAGCACTGATTGGCCACATCGAAGACTTTTGTTTGTTTCTCGCTTGCAATAACGATATATTGTCGATCGGTGAGTGTTTCCAGGCCGGTGCTGATGCTGCCGCTGATGCCGCTGCTGCTTGGGCTGGCGCTGCTACTGATCATGCCACCGACGGCGCCACCGCCACTGCTGCCCGCACCTGTGCCACCTGCGCCCCCACTGCCCGCAGCCCCACTGCCAGCTGCAGTGCCAGCGGTTCCGCCTCCTCCTCCGCCTGCTGCTGCGGCTGCTGCTCCTGCTGATGCTGCAGTTGCTCCACCGCTGCCACCGCCACCGCTGCTGCCACTGGCACTGCCGCCGCCGCCGCCACCAGCACTACCCCCCGCCACGCCGCCAGCGACCGAAGTGTTTGATATTGTATTGGCAGTTGTTGGTGTGAATGTGGGACTGGTGCGGCTGCTGCTCTTAGTGGGTGTGCCTGCGAATCGATTCGAGGATTCAAGTGGCTATTTACATATGGATTAATTTTGTGTATTAATTACGATCTGTCTTGTCCCGCTTCTCGTCACGCCAGGTCTCAAATGTAAAGGGTATGATCGAGCCGTATGAGTCTAAAAAAGACATGGAAGTTATGGAGCCTTTGAGTCGAACCACGGGTCCGCCTGCAACAGAATGATAGAGAGATGCCATGTATCCAGTGGAGACTGTAAAGTTCCAATCACTCATTCCAATCACTCACCATTTATTGTGATCAATACTGGCTGAGACTTGCGCACATCTCGCTCCGGCATGGTGATGAACAAGGTCAGTATCGAACCGAAACTAGTTCCAATCCACAAAGTAGGAACAAGTGTCAAAATATCTGCAAGTGATACAAAAACAAACAGATTAATGTTTAACTGAATGCTCGGAATGTGTTGCTCGATTTCATTTGGATTGTTTTGTACTTTACCATTTCGTTTTGCATAACTCTCAATGAATGCTAAACAGGTAACAGATTCCGAGGAAGACATATCAATGCTGGACATTGACGATGATCTGGATCTTGAGAAAGTTCCATCCAATTTATCTGTAATTTAGTTGTTCGGATTTTTGGTTTTTGTTTTTGTTTTTTTTTTCAGGGTCAGAATTGGTTTAAGTTTGATGATCGCATACAGGATACAGAAAAAAGACAAAAGAATAAACAAAATTACACCAAAATTGTTAAATATTTTTTATGTTATTTTCAAGTCAAACAGAGGAGAGAGAGAGGCAGATAGAGAAAGAGTTTTTATATAAAGAGTGATAAATAGAGAGATAGATAGAGAGAGAGAGATAGTAAAAGCGGCGGGCGGTAGTAGGCAATTTTTTATTCATTTTTTGCATTTTGTAATTATTTAATCGAATTGTTGGTTTTATTTTCTATTCGAATTGGAATTACTATTTTGTTGCATTACTTTTGCACTACTCGTATTTGTTGATGCTTTGCTTTGCTCTGCACAAGACTCGTATGAAATCGCTAGGCTGCCTAGTTGTTGCGCTTCTTGCTCTATGCTTGTGCATGGATGATGTCTATGTGTGTGTGTGTGTGTTTTGTCTCTGCGTGTAGCCGTCTCTTTCTTTCCTTCCTTACGCTGAAGAAAGCTTGCGGCATATGTTTGCATGTATGTGTGTACATGTACACCCCAGAACGGCACACAAGATCACCTTTGCTGTGTGTGTGTGGACTCCGCTCTGGGGTTTTCGTTTACCGTTCAACTAGTGCTTTGGGCTTGGGGTTTGTAATCTTTAGCTGGACTGGGGGTAAGCTTTCTATGGATTGAAATTGAGTTTGAGCTTGCGATTGAGTGAGTGCAAAATCGGTTAAGCGGCAGGCGTCTCACTAAATGTATGCGAAAAACAAAAAGAAAACAAAAACATTTTGCTTGCATTTCGTGTGCAGCTGCTCTATGCATGTACATCTGTATGTGTGAGCGTGAGTGCGCGTTGGTGTGTTTGTGTGTGTGTGTGTGTGTGAACTATGCAAAAGTTGAGAGTTTCTGCCAATGCAAATTCCGATCTGGGGGGTTTTTTGTTACTCTATACTCTATTTATGTTATGTTGTTATGTGTGCGTGTGTGTGGCATAATTCCAGTTGGTACAATTCTTGGTTTAATTGTTGCTGTTATCGTTATCGTTATAGTTATCGTTATCGTTATTTGTTTCATTATTTCACTTTCAAAGCGTGCCAAATGCAATTACAAATACCGACAGAGAGATAGAGAGAGAGAGATATAGTAAATAGGAGACGGAGAAACAGAGCAAGAGATCAAGAGAGAGAGAGAGATAGATATATAGAAACAAGGATAGAGAGAGATAGAGCGAACGAGCGAGCGACAGAGAGAGAGAGAGATCATATTCATATGCACTTATATTTATCTAGAATTATCTAGGGGTACAAAGAGAGAGAGAGATAAAGGCAGAGAGACAGAGAGAGAGAGCGAGCTAGCGAACGAGCGAGAAAAAGAGACAGATAGAGCCCAACTCAAACCGCCCCACGCGCACCAAGTAAAGAAACCAAAAGTCAAATTAAAATTCAAATCCAAATTCAAAGACAGCACTACACACACACACACACGCACACCGCTGAAATGCTGGGGGCTGGCTGTGGGGGAGAGGGGAGAATGGCGGGCGTGCCTCTGGCGAAAGGCAAACCACACAAGCAACGTGTCAAAACATGACACGAAGAGACAGAGAGAGAGAGAGAGAGAGCGAGAGCGAGAAAGTGTACGAGCGAGACAGAGAGTATGTGTGTGTGACCTGTGTGCTGTGCCGTGCCGTGCTGTGTGTACGCGCTAGAGTGAGACAGACACCGAGAGAGTTGGTGGGTGGGTGGGTGGGTGTGTGTGTGTGTGTGTGTGTCTGTGGGTGGGTGTAAGAGAGAGAGAGAGAGAGAGAACGCATGTTGTTTCTGTGTTTCTTGTTGGTGCATTTGTTGTTGTTGCAGTATTGCTGTTGCTTGTTGTTCATGTGGCTGTTCTGGCTGTTAACGGTAGTTGTTTGCTTGTTTGCTTGTTTAATGCCAAACAGCACTGTGCTCTGTTATCGGTAGTTTGTTTTGTTGTTGCTGTTTGGCTGTTTGCTGTTTGCTGTAGGCTGTTAACACTGTGCTCTGTTGTGCTCCCACCTTGTGATTTGGACTTTTTTAGGGACTCGTACGATGTCACTGACTGCTGTTGCTGTATTACGGATGTTTGATGCTGATGCTGATGCGGATGCGGATGCTGATATTGATGTTGATGCGCACCTGCACCTGCACCGCCTCCGCCTCCGCCTCCACCTGCACCGCAATCGAATGAATCAACGTCAAAGGATGCCATCGCCGCCAACGTGGAGCTCAAGCTTGACTGCTGCTGCTGCACGAGTATCGACTGCTGCTGCTGCTGCTGCGGCTGCTGATGATGCTCAACGACGCCAACGACGCCCGCACCTGCGCCAGATTTGGCACTACCACTGCCACTACCAATACCACCAACACCAACACCGACACCGCCACTAGCAACACCCGCACCTGCATCGTCTGCACCGTAAACTGATCCCGCTGCCGCTGCTGCTGCTGCTGATGCTGCCGCTGCTGCTGCTGCTGTCGACGACGACGTTGAAGCTGAGGTCGAGGCGGCTGCTGTTGTCGCTGCCGCAGGGGACGACGACAGCAACGAAGGATCGCTGCCACCGCCGCCGCCGCCGCCTCCACCGCCTATCGTCTGCTGCTGTTGGGGCTGTTGCTGCTGCTGCGATGCATTTGCGGCTGCGTTTGCATTCGCCGCATTGCCGGCTCCGCCGTTGATCTGAGATAATCCGGAAATAAACGGTAATCATAATGGGGAGACACGAGAGAGAGAGAAAGATAGAGAGAGAGAGAGAGATACACACACATAATGGGAGAGAAAGAGAGACAGAGAAAGAGAGAGAGAGAGAGAGAGAGAGAGAGAGAAAGATAAATGCACTAAATGATTGAATGGATTGGATCACAGATCATCATTTTGTTTCTTTTGCTTTCTTCTTCTTCTTCTTCATCTTCTTCTTCTCCTTCTACATCTTGTTCTGCTTGTGGTTTTCTTTTGTGCTCTTTGGGTTCGAGTGTGTGTGTGTTTTGTGTGTGTGTCTGTGTGTGTTGCGAGTGAGCCGTGTGTTGCATACATTTTCTGTCTGCGAGAAGCTTAACATAACGGTTAACGAAACGAGTGCAAGAAACGAAACATCAAGAGAGTGAGAGAGAGAGAGAGAGAGAGAGCGACCAGCAGATATGTATGTACATGTGTATGTGTGCATGTATGAGTATGTGTGTGTTGCTTCAGCTTGAGTGGGAGACCAAGCAGGTGTCAAATGTGTGAAACAAAACAAATCGGATGAGGGCGAAGTAAAGTGAAATGTGGCTTTGAGTGAAACAACAAAAAATGACAACACAGATGTGATCCCTATATGTGTATGTGTGTGTTTTGAATAAGTTACATTTAATCTTCCAACAAGTGCAGCATGTCTGTGTGTAAATGTGTGCAGGAGCGAGTACACAGCGAGAAATAACAGGATTGGCTCCATTGCAGTGGCGGGCAGAGTGTTTCTTGGGGGGAGCGTGATTCGTGACACGGATACTTATATGCATAAAAACTTCACGACAAGCAACACAATGAAATATACGCCGACAAATGTACAGACAGCGAGAAAGATACAGACAGATATGCGTATGTGTGTGTATGGTATGTGTGTGTGTACGACAGATCGAACAAACTGTTGCATAGAATATATCTGCTGTTTACGAGAGTTAAAACATTGATAGTACAGATAGATAGAACACGTACATATGGGCTATACATTAAACGGGGTAGCATATATGTATTTATGTACATATGCATGTATTTATGTATGTATGTATGTATAATTAGCAAAAAGTATGTAAACATATTGGTATATGTATGTATGTATGTAGATTATGTATAGCATTGTATGTAGTTAAGTTTATAGTTTGTGTTCCTCCATCCTCATGGAGGTTTCTTTTGGTTGTTTGTTTTTATGTACAGGTGAGTTGTGAGAACGTTTGGGGGGGTTTGGGTGGGGGAAGAAGCGCAGCTCTAGACGGTAACGCAAAAACGAATGCAAAAGCAACGATTAATGGAAAAGCTGCGTAAGCGATATATCGACTTATCGATAGCCAGAACACACATACAATTTAATCGAGAAATCGAAATCGAAATCGAAATAAACAAAAAAATCGAAGAAACTAACCAAATAAACGGATCGAAGAAAAGCTCAACTCAAACATTTATCGATCACCATTATCATCGATCGATCGATCGATCGTTTTACCCACGATTCTCTCACCATAGACAAAGGGGGCACTGGGTGGGGTGGTTGGTGGGTTTGGTGGGTCTGGGGACTCAGAGAAAAATCCTCAACCAGTAAATGAATTAGCGACCAACAATGCAAAATCGACAAGGAAAACTCCAGGGGCCAGGGGACATGGAGAAGCTGAGCTGAGTCGCCTCGATCACCTGTCATTTGGCCGAGTGGTGTGTTGTGTGTGTGTGTGTGTGTGTGTGTGGTGAATAGGTGGCTGGGATGGAACTTACACGCTAAATATATATGGGACTTCATAACACAGCAGCACAACAATCAACATTTAAATTTCGTACGTAAACGTTCAGGTTTTAGTTTTTGGCTCTTTGGGTTTTAGTTTCTTCGTTTTGCACAGTGCATACACATACATATAGAGGGAGTTTAGGGTGGTGTGTGTGTGTGTGTATGTGTGTGGTGAATGCCCTGAAAGCCTGCTCATGTTGCTTACTTTCTGTCAAGTTCTTAAGTGGCTAACAAATCTTAAAAGTTAAGTTTATAAAATAGTTATGGCATGGCATGGTGTCGAGTGGGGGGTATTCTTTTATAGTTACGTTAGACATTTGTGCGCGTAGATGGGTGTATGTATAGATGGTATTGGTGCTTAGTTGTGTGTGTGTGTGTGTGTGTGTGTGTAGTGCTTGGTTGTTTCTCTTGTTGCTGTTGCTGTTGTGGTGGTGGTTAAATGATTTACCAAAGAACTTCCATACAATCACATAAAGGCAGTTGTATTGCAGCTCTTCTGCAGCCGTTGTCTAGTTGTTAAGAGGGTAAGATAAGAAGAAGCATAGATAAGAGATTTCAAAAGTAGTTTCTTGTATCGAGAGTAGAGTTGTTCGTTTTTGTGTGTGGTGCTTTTGTGTGTGTGTGTGTGTATGTGGCATTACATTAACATTAACATTATCGTTGCTTATACTAATACTCCTCACACATTTGTACTGGCATTGGTGTAAATGTGTAATTATGTTTGGTGTGTATTGATTAACATTTCTCTCACTGATTTGTTGTATGCTCTCTAGACTACATACGTAATACACATAGCTGTTACTTTTGTTTGTTATTTTCTATACACAAAATGCAATTTCGTTTCGGCGTTTCGTTTCGGGATTCTTATTCAAAAATCAACACAAAGAAGCGGGATTTCACTTCTCGGCGGGGGTTTGGGTTTTCTCAGCTCTAGATTTGTTTTTGGATGTTGGTAGTTGGATTTTGGATGCACATCTCTAGCCGTACAACCTTCGGGGGTGGGTGGGGGAGGGGCGTTTGGTTGGGAGTTTAAGGGGGCACTACAAGTACAGTTGCTTGTTTGTAGGCTAAAGTCCACTACATCTTGCAGGAAAACAAAAGAGAAAACAAAACGTAAACAAAAAGAAGCAAAGCAGAAGTTACAACAACAGAAACGGAAGCAAAAACCGAAGAGAAAAGAGAGAGAGAGAGAGAGAGAGAGAGAAACCCATAAGCAGAAGCGTAGCGAAAGAGAGGAGGGGGCGGACCAAACAGTTATCCCAGCGACAGAACACTGGGCAGGGCAGGGGAGGGGCACAGGTGCACAGGGACTGCTGGGAAGTAACCGCAGATCTTTGCTTCCCTTTCACGAATGAATGATTGATGGCAGGTGTGTGTGTGTGTGTGTGTGTGTGTGGATGATTATCTTTCTGCGACTGCCTGCCTGCCTAGCGACCAGAACACTCGCCCGCTCGCTCGTTCGCTCGTTCGCCGAAGACACTCTCCGCGGGGGGCGGAAAGGGTAGTTATGGATGTAGAGAGAGAGAGACAAAACATAGACAGAGAGAGAGGCAGGGGCAGAGGCAGACGCTCTCTCTGCGGATGTGGACCCCCGATGTGGGGGGGCCATACTTACGCATCTTCTTGCTCACATTGCCGCCCATCAGCGGCGACACGTCGTTCTTGATGGCCCGCACACCGCCGCGCAGGTCGCGCGGCTGATACTTGATGTTCGGCACGGAGAGCAGGCGCTGGTCGCGGGACTTCTCCTTGAAGCGCTGCCGCGATGGCTTTATCGGTGCCTGCGACTCACCGGAGAGGGGCAAGTTATTGGGCCGCTCGCCGCCCTCGGCCCCACTATTCAATTGCTGCTCAAAGTCCACGCGCTTGCCGCTGCCCGCCGCAGCAGTCTCGCCGCTGTAGCCACCGTCCGGCGAGTCCGTGGTGGAGGAGCGGAACTTGCCGCGCATCGCCGAAGAGGACGATGGCAATGGGAGTTCGGGCTCATCGCTACTAAGCGCCATGCTGGCCGCCGCCAGGCCTGCATCCTCCTCGCGGCACTCGAGGGCCTCAGCAGCGACTGTGGCCGCACTTGGCTCCTCGCCGGCACCCTCCGGGGAGCTCTCCTTGGGGGTATAGAAAATTGAAGTGTTCCTGATGGACTCGAGATCGGTGTTGACATTGAGGCCGCCGATCTTCATATTGACTTTCGATAATTGACGCTTCAAATTGAACGTTTTCCAGGACATTGACTTGCGTCGATCCTGCAGCTCCTTGGGAGCCGCCGCCGCCATCACCTCTTCGCGCAGTGGACTCTTGGCCATGGCCATGGCGGTGGCATTCGCCGCACTCGCGGCTGTACTCGCCGCCGAGCCACTCAGCAGCGTCTCCCGGCTGCTGTTGATCACCTGAGGCTGGGCGATGGTCCCAGTCCCAGTCCCAGTCCCTGTGCCGGTGCCGGTGCCTGACCCTGAAACTGGTGGTGCTGCCGCCGAATCGGGACCGCTGCTGGGGGAGGTGGGTCGCGAGGTGCTCGAGGACTCGTTGGCCGCCGCCGCTGGTGTTGCGGCTGCACCCGTGGCATATGCCTCGATCGCCTCGGGCATAAACTCGATCGATGGACTGTCCGGGCTAGTCGTGTCGTTCAGCTAGATTAAGCGGGGTTGTTGGGGGCATAATTTTAATGTTTCGTTTTCGTTCAGGCATCATATAAAAGTTGTCGTTTGGGGGGGTTGTTGGGTTTTGGGTTTATTGGGGTGTAGGTACATAGGACATAGGACATACATTTGTAGATACATTCCCATTTTGTTTTTGTTTTGGTTTTTGTTATTCTTTTTTTTAGTTTTCTTTGTGGCAGACCAAGAGAGGCAACACAAGTGGAAGAACAGGACAAAGCAGTGGACAAAGCCAGTTAAAATCTCTCTTTCGGTTGCGAAAAACATAAACAGAAATAGTTCTGTGGATTTATTCGAGGATTTGACTTGACAGCAAAACATTGCCGGATGGAGGCAATCGCATTCTGCCCTCTCCCAGTGCAGCTGCGCCACTCGCAGCTGATCTCTCCCCGCCACTGTTCTCTGTTGCACCTGTTCCTCCAGCGTTTGCGTATTTTGGTTTGCTCAAAGCTGCACTGTGGTTGTGTGGGTGTGGGGGGTTTCACGGGTTCATGGGTTCATGGGTTATTCAGGCTGGGACTGGGAGAGTACTGTACAGCATACCAATATCAATACATGTTATGTACAAGTTAGTTGAGGGTTTACTTTGATTAGTTTTTTCGTTTTGATTTGAAGAGGTTTAAAAACTTTAGGCAACGTTTTAGTTAGTCTGTTATGCAACCAACGGGTTTGTTTTAGAACAGTTTAGGCTGCACTTTGTGCTACTTATACACAGGCACAAACACGTACGCAAACGATTGAACACACACACACACACACACACACACACGCACAGGCAATAGAAATTTGTTGTTATTTTTCGTTTACTTTTACGATTTACGATTTAGGTTTAAGATTTGGAATATAAATTTGTTGGGGGCTGGTTGGGGGGTTGGGGGTAGGGTTCAAGTTCAAATGTAATTACTACTGTCAATCAATCAATCAATCAATTATAATCAGTTATATTATGCAAATGTACTGTCTGTATGCATGTGTCTGTGTGGGTGTGTGTGTGTGTGTTCAAACATTGAGTGGCAGAGAGAGAGATAAGAGAGAGAGAGAGTGGCGTGTGGCATATGTTACATAAGGTGAAACTTTCGCTCGTTTCAATCAATCAATCAAACGAGTGTAAGAGAGACAGACGGAGAGAGAGAGTGAGAGATATACAGAGGAGTTTTATTGTTTTTGTTTCTCTTTGTTGTTGTTTTGTTTTGTTTGGTTTGTTGTAGAAGAGTTCGCTAGGCTTGACAGTTACAACAGATCAATCAGATGGGTGTTGGGGGGATTGGAAGAGCAGAGCACAACACATTTACAACAATCAAAACCATCAATCAGCGTTCAAGGCATGTCAATGCGATGGTCTGGGCGTGGCAGCAATCAAAAGGATACACAAAAAAAGAGAGAACAAACTCAACAAAACAAGAGACACCAATCAATCAATCAATCAATTGAGACAAGCTTTCATGCTAAACAAAACCCAAACAATCAATGAAAACATTTAAAGATTTACCATGCAACATTTTGTGCGTTTCGAGAGAGAGAGAGAGACAGAGAGAGAGAGAGAGAGAGAGAGGAAGAGACAGAGAGTGGAAGAGGCAGAGTCAGTTGCATCAAAACTGATGACAGAATCAGTGGAAAATAAATCATAAAAGTAAATGCATTACTCGTACAGACAGAGCGCCCGAGAGCAGATACACACAGATAGGTGGATGGATAGATGGATAGTACTTAGTGCTAGCAAAGGGATAGCAGGATGGATAGACAGAGTTGGAGTTAGAGTAAGAGATGGCCGCGGGACAGAGCAGCCTGAGAGGACAAAAAAAAAACAAAAAAATAGAGACATTTGCGTACTAGAGAGAGAGACTAAGCTAATGCGGCTAGTTAGATATGTTTACATGTAGAGATAGTTGGATAATTATATGCATGGAGTGTACGCTTGCTTGCTTGCATGTGTATGCGCGTGTGTGTGGGTGTGGGTGTGTTTGTCAATCTTGTAAGTTCAAAAATGCCACAAAAATAAATACTATGAGTGAGAAAGAGAGAGAGTGAGAGAGAGCGGGGGAGAGAGAGATCGAGGGGGGGTCGTGGGACGGGGGCAACAAAAAACAAACGCACACAAACCAAAAACGAAAACGAAAAAGAAAACATAAACCAAAACAAAATCTGTTGGCTACAAAAGTCGTTGTATGTCATACATATGTAGATATGCATGTAGTATGTATGTAAAGTAGGTATGTAAAGGGTTTGGCTAGCTAAAATACAGATTATTAAATGTAATCAATCGAATCGAATTTTGGGTTAGCAATAATTACTCGTACAAATCAAAGCTTATTTGTATGTAGATCAAATATATAGTATATATATGTGGTATATGTATGTAATAGATATCGATTTACATATACGTATGTATATGTTCGTTTTTTCATATGGTGAGATGGTGTGTGTAGCGGCATGAGAAGAAAACTTTAAGTGTGTTTGTTCAGTGTACAATTGGTCTCGATTCCCGTAGCATACTTATGGGGGCGAAATACTTTTTCAGTCTGTCTGTGTTTTCTTTATGTATCTCGGATTCTGTATCTGCATTTGTGTCTGTCTGTGTCTCTGTGTGTGTGTGTGTGTGTGCGTGATATATATATAAATATATGTATGTATTATATTAGTGTATTCTTGTATGTGTGTGTGTGTGTGTGTATAATCGGTATTTTCAGTTTCGGCTGTGGCTATTTAGCTCGGTGGCAGAGATCAGAGATCACATTGATACAGAGAGAGAGAGAGAGAGAGAGAGAGAGTGTGTGTGAGAGAGATAGAGAGACAGTGGACACTTACCTGATCTGAGCTGGGCGAACGGCTCTGCTCCTCTTTATTCTCAATGCGTTTCGGACTTTTTGGTGTTCGCGAGTAAGGATCATGTGCGCCATACAGATCGGGGCATGCAACACTCAAGAGGCAAATTTTTTGGATTATATCAATTATGACAAGTCCATATTCGGTACCATAAGCCATTCTAAAAACAGAAAATATTCTTATATATATATCTCCAAAAATCAACTGCATACAAATAAATACTAAATTTAAAACAAAAACCAAAATAATACGTATACGTATTGAAAATACACACACTTACGTATGTATTCTGCATGTATTTAATGTATGCTTGTAAGATACCAAAAATATACTGAAAACATGTATGAGGAATGAAACGGAAAAAGTAGACACAAAAATCCAAAAGCAACAATCACAAATAGAAACGGAAAAATGGAAAACTAAACATGAAACAACAAACGATACACATTCTGAGCTGAAAGTAGTACAAATCTAAAATGACTGCATGGATAATTATAATCAATAAATCGCAGGTAACAAAAAAAACGTGGAAAGTTCTAAAAACAGCTGCTGAAATACCAGCATAAATACTAGAAATACTGATTGCCAGATAAAAGAGTTAATACAGGACTAAATATGGAAATCAAATACCAAACAATTTCAACAAATATACTGAAAAAGGTGCCAGAGCAAAGTAAAAATGATAAAAGATACTTATAATATGTATGTATGTATGTATGTATGTATGTATGTATGTAGTATGTAGGCGGTAGGTTTGGTGCATACTAAAGAATATCAATTGAAAGGATAATTCGGAGAAATGCAAATACTAATAGAGAACTAAAACTAAAGACAAGTAAATGAATTAGATATCGATCAGCGCATCAATCACACACGCGCACACACCAGGCACTACAATTTGGTTCTTGGTTTGAGTATTCTGTCTTGAGTTGTCCGTTTTCTGTACTGGCTTTGGATCTGCTGTGTCCTGTAACTGTCTGTAACTGTCTGTTTGTCCACTCATCTGGCGGGTGATTCGGTTTGGGTTCGGGCGAGTGGAGTACTCTGGATGCTCGCTCATCGGTTATCAGTCTGCTTGCAACTGTTGCATACTACGGAATACACAACGGCATAAACAAATTCAACAAAAGCGGTGCTGCTTGCGGGGCACAGACAAATGGGGGGCGGGGGAGCGTTAACGGTCGGGGAGCGTTACGAGTTTGTTTTGTTTTTTCTTTGGCTAAGTCTCAGGCGCTTTCAGAAAACGTCATGCATATACGAATACAAACTAGACTACGTCTAAGTATTTTTGGTTTTTTGTTTGTTGTTTTTTTTTTTGGTTTCTTTGAGGTCCGCTTTTGCCGTGTCCGGTGTCTGGTTGGTGGGTTGGTTGGTGGTAGAGGTGGCAGGTGGTGTGTGTACGTGTGTGGCTGGATCGATGGATGTATGGATGTATGGATGGATGGATGGATGGATGGATCGATGGATAGATCGAGGCGAGTGTGGCAGGATGGAGATGACATTAGGAGCGGAGGAGAGCCAGGAGAAGCATGTGTGTGGACTACACTACTCACAGGCCATAACTGGAGCTGATGCACAGCGATGTGACCTGAACATTCCGGCGATTGGGTCCAGTGGTGAGGCACACCAGCTGCGACTGAAAGCCCGGCGGCTTACGCTGTGCCCCAAAGCGGACCTTCAACGAGCAGTCCGTCGTCTGTGTGGGGAATCAAATGAACGATTGAGAATGGACAGAGGGATTGCGTATTAGGTGTGGATGCGCTCGGCTTTTACCTTGTCCGAGTCACTGGATTCCGTTTTCTGCACCTGGTGGCCAGTTAGGAAATCGCATTCGGGACTGGTGCCATAAATGTCATCAAAATTCTCATAGAGTATGGGTATCTCCAGCACCAGGACCTCCGATGTGGACTCGACCTTGCGAAACTTAAACAACATCACCTGCCCCATGGCACCGGCCACACAGAGGCGTCGCGACTCCGAGCAGAGGAATATCAGATGCACGGCCAGCGGATTGTCAGCATCCGCGTGGGCCTGGGCCGCGTGTGTGCGCGGCTTCTCGAACATTTTGGCCGTCTTCAGCTTGTAGAGTATCTGAAGTGTGCCGGCACCCGAGTCCCAGAACTTGAGGCTACCATCCTGATGTCCGGTGATGACAATCTCCGAGTAGCTGCACGACGCCGGCGACCACTCTCCGCCCGATATTGGCCACTCACGCTCCGAGAAGCAACTTTTTTTACTTGTCGTTGTCCGACCAACCTGCGGGACAGCCACAACACAGAAATCACATTACAGATTCGGTGGATTCCGGTGGATTCCGGTGGATTCCGGAGGGCTACTCACCGAATAGAATGCAGGAACCAAATCCGATGGGCAATCGGTTAAATATGTGCAACATGTAACAGGTGATTCGTGTAAGTCCATTGGATAAGGCGATTCAAAACATGGAAAACCGGGTGTTAATAAGTCTATTAATACTAAATCGTATTGAAGTAGCACAGCTATTGCATAGGGCTCCTGGGTCTCTGCAACGGCATAAATAAAGTCAAAATATGATAGAGGGAAAACCATTTGATTGGCTGATGCGAGGAGAACTTTACCGCATGGCCAGGGATTCTCGCAGAGGGTGATGAAATCGCATACAGCATGCTCCATTTCCAGCACCGTTGTGGCCTTGCCGACCATCACGGTGATGCAATTTGACTTTGAGCCCTTTTCCGACGGCATGCCACCAGAGAAAATTGTGAAAGTTTCACTGAAATCAAAGGACATTCAGGGACAATAAGACATTGAGAAGGCGCTAAGCAAAGCGGAGTATTACTCACCCAGTTGTGCTGGACTTCAAGTCAACTTTATAGATCGGTTTGCACTTCTCCGCGTTGCCATCTTTGTTGATTTTTGCTAATGCAAGGAGCAAAGTCAGTGCATAATCAAAGTGGGTTCGGGTTCAGGTGCAGAACTTACCGTGCGGACACACCTGCGACTGCGGCTTGGGCTGTGGCCTGGTGGGCCACGAGCAAATGGAGCCATCCGTGTGCGATGATACAAAGTACTTGCCCTCGTAGTGCCAGGCCAGGGACTTGACAGCCTCAGCCGCCTGCCATCGTATCTCAGCGCATTTCGCTTTCAGATCCCACAACACAAGCAGCCCACACTCAAATGCAATAAGCAACTAAAAGGGAGAGAAAGGAAGACAAGAGTTAAGGTCAGTGCTATGGCCAGCTGCTCGAAAGCACTCACCTTGTTTGCATCCAATGGATTATCACATAACGCAATCACAGCACCTGGATGACTAGTTCTAACCCTGTGTACAGAAATCATATAGTCAAGAAGCTCCTTTTTCCGCTCTCTACTTACACTTCAATTGCTTTATTCCAGTTAATAATATATCCACTAAGTGCAAATGTATCTATGTGAACAACGTGTATGTTTCCCTTCTCAGTGCCCACGTACAGCCATTTGCTGCCCACGGGCAAGTGTATGCAAGTCACGCTGCAAGTCATGCAAATAGATTTCGTGTTCAAATAAATGTTAATGTGCAAGCAGCATAGTCCCCAGCTAGATACTAATGACATCAGACATCAGCATCATACTCTTTTGTTTGATGCACAAAATGCAATGCATTTCACAGCATACAAATCTGATCTTCTTGCGCTCGCAGAATGTGCCCGAATGAACTATTGACTGAACAATTGAAGGGATCTTAATTCGATATGTTTCAATGAAATATCAATTGACCTTTCGCTGAAGTTCGTACTCGCATTTGTTCAATGCCACAGGCAGAGCGTAAGAGTTTCGCTCTTAAATTCATTCACATTGGAGCATCAAATGCCATAATCTGTTGTGCGAGTTGCCCATAAGCGAACGGCACTGGGCTACCCTCTGACTTTCCCAGTTAACTAGCAACTAATCGCTTGCACTTACCGCTCCCGCTGAAACTTTAGACTTTGCACAATGCGCGGCGTCTTTTGGCGTATGCTCCACAAGTGTATGGTGTCATCGGCGGTGACGGTGACCAGGGCCCCCTCGTTGACCAGGAACTGGGAAAAGAGTACGGCGCACTCGGATTCGCCCTCGTGTTTGGCATGGGCATCGACGCCAGGCTTTCCCAATCTGCATAAGCAACACAAACGATGACAGAGAGTTGGTTCTTTGTTGTCCAATTAGAGTAGAAAAAGGCTTGCACTTACATGCGAATGTAGCCCGATTTGTCGCCAATTGCTATTAGTTTCTGCACCGGATCGAAGGCAAAGGATGTGGGCGAGTACGGAAAGCCATGGCGAAAGGTCTGCGAAGTAGAAGATGGAGAGTTGATTACAGATTAGGAGCTGCAGCTGGATGGCATGAATAGATGGGCGGGGAGCATGTTCCACTGGTTGGCAGAGCGCTGGTGCGGGGAGGGGGATTGCTGATTACTGATTGCTGATTACTAATTATTTGAATCATGGATGGTTTTGGGCATCGGTCATAGCCGCGTGTGTCTTATGATAGATTCAAAGGGGTATAGCTACCAGATAAAACACCCGCTAGCTGCAACAGATGCCAGATGTCGCGATGTCTGGCACTTTTTTTGTGGGTGATCGGTTGGTTAATTGGTTGGTGATTTGGATTAGCATTGGCTTTGAGTTAGCTTAGTTTGTGGCTTACTTTCTTCAATGTGAAATGATCGGCCTTGAGCTGCTCTTGGATCTCCTGCTCCTGTCGTGTGGCTTGGGGCTGAACGCTTTGTCGAAATCCATCTAGAACTCCCTTGAATGTGAACTTTTTCATTTTTCTAACATGAGTCGTCCTCCTGCTCCTCCTCTATCTCACTCCTTCTTCGTCTCTCTCAGTACTCTCTCTCTCTCTCTCTCTCTCTCTGTAATTTGCACACCTCCTTATGTCTCTCTCTCTCTCGATCGTTACGAAGAAGTAGGTCGTTGGAGTAGGTTGTGTATCTGAAGCTGTGGACAGAGCTGGTGTTTGATGTTTGGTGCCTGGAGGGAAAGGATACAGCTCGAAGGAGTACCGAAAAAAATGTACGCCTTTCTGTTGCTTTGATTTTAGATCTTTGACTCGTGATCTCCGGGTTGAGTGTTGAGTTTCTCCTTTAGTTAGAGCTGATTCTGGTTGATTTTAATGTGTACTTGAGTGGCTAGACAGCTTCTCAGCGCTGTCTGGTCTTTCCTCTTTGATTATTTTGGTTGGGGAGTGAAACTGGGTAGGCAATAGTTAAATTGATAGCTGCAAACGAGAAGAGGTTTGGGAGATATAATTATACGTAAGTTGATCAGTTTTCCAAATATAATTCGCTTTAAGCTGCATCCAGTTCTGGTTCGGATTTCCCCACTCGATATCGATAGCACACACACACACACAGCTGCATTTCGATTGTCCATCGAGAGCGTGGTTTTTTTTTGCTGCTCCGCTTTGTTCTTTGCCGTTTGTTTTGTTGAGTGCCAGGGGATTACATAAACCTTGATTTCTGCTTTCCCTCTGCGTTTCCTTCGCTCTATCGCTGCCCGATGCCCGATGGGCAAACGGGGACTGGGAATGGGACTGGGACACGTTGATTAATTAAGATTGCACCCGCCAGCACTTCGCTTATCCACCCACTGCACCCACCCACCCGCTGTGCTACAATTGTGGCGGGGGTGGGGTGGAGGTTGTGCAGAATGAAATCAATCTGGGACTTGCATTCAGTTCAAAGGTTAAATGGATTTCTGCTTTGTCAAGGGGCCTCCTTCTCCTCCTCCTCCTGCACAACTGATTGTTGTGTGTTAATTGAAAGTCATTCCGTTTCGTTGTTTGCAACATTATGTTGCACAACGAGTGCCTCTTGCTATACCCCTCCTTACACACACACACACACACAGCTTACAGCGAGAGGGACACGTGTATGCCATAGATACCCATATATGGATATTTGCACATACAGATGTACACACAAGTACGTATGGCCTGCCTATATATGCACTTTTTGATGGCACACAAATCGATTTTTTTCGCACACTCTCTCTTGCACACACACACACACACACACACACACACACACACACACACAGTCAGTGGCGTGTTTGAGTCAGCTTTTCTTTCATGATTTTCCCGTTATTTGTGCTGTTGTTTGCTCCTTTTTGCCTTGCTTTTTTTTCGCAATTGTTTACGCTTTGACAAACAAACTCTCGCACACACACGCAAGTGAGTACACACACACACACACACACACAAACTGTGTGTATAGGTCGCTGGGTCGCCAGGACAAATGAGCGCAACAGTAAAAAAAACTACGAATGGCTTGGGGCCGGGGTTGTGGCACACAGGAAAGTGAAAAGCAAATCGTTGCCATACTTTAAATTTAATTCCCGCAAAACAAACATCGCTGTGCGAGCCGAGGGCAGCGCGAGGAGAGTGAGAGAGCGTACACATGGCGCCTGACCGACGACGGACCTACCCCAGTTCACTGGGTGTGAAGGGGAGGGGGTGATAATGACAGTGGGGGCCCCCCTCCCCCCTCGTAATGATGATTAAAATGCCATCGCTGGGGGGAGTGAGAGTGAGTGTGAGGAAGAGGAAGACGAAGAGAGAGAGAAAGAGAAAGAGAGGAAGAGAGAGTGGGGGAGTAGGATGCTGCGAACCAAATCTGTGTATGTACATACATACATATATGTACATATGTATGTATATGTGTAAGTAAGCATATCCCTCTCGCTCTCACTTGACTCCCTCCCACCAACACTGTACGTGTGTGTGTGTGTGTGTGCGTATAGATAACCTCGATTTACAGATTTCCTTTTTAACACACATGAGCACGGGGGTACCCTACTGATTTCTTGCTTGTTGCTACTCACTTATTTTTTTTTCTCTTGTTTTTTTTGTTCAACTACATCTTTCTCTTTCTTCTCTCCGCGCACTCACACTTGCCACTCACACATCTAACAGGCGTGGGAATCTTCACAGCCACAAAAAAAAAGTGAAACGATGAATAATTTCCTTTCTTTCAATTGGTTAATCATTGACTTAGGGATTGGGCGATTGGGTTGCGGCCCTTTCTTTGGCTCAAGTTTATTTTCCACCATCTATCTGTGCGGCCAGGGGGGGAGGGAAGGAAGGTGTTGTTACTTCACAGAGGGCAAGAAACTAACAAAAAATTTAATCAACATTTCTGTCAATTGATTTTCTTCACACACACACACACACACACGCAGACACCACAGCACACACGCACAACACACAAAATTGCGAGTGAGAGAATCGCGCGAGTCGTTAACGGTTGTTTTTCTATTGCCGTATTATTTCTAGTTTCTGAGAGGCTCCACAGTGCGAGATTACAGGGGGATCTCCATGCAAGAGAGGCAACAAAAAAATAAGCTTCTTGTTAGCTGGTCAGTTGGCTACTGTGAGGCTGCTGCTGCTGCTGCTGCTACTCCTGACAGAGTGTGTACGTACTGGCAGTGCGAAGGCATTTGCACCTCTTCTGCCCCAGAGAGTGCGAGCGTGAGAGCGCGCGCGAGAGAGACACACATAGAGGGGATGCTCACTAGGACGAGGATAGGACGCACTCCTATCGCACTCCCTCGCACCCACAGCCAAACACACAGAAACACACACACACACACACACTATCCATAAATGGCACCCATGGACTTGCCGTATGGACTGGCTGATCCTCTGGAATTCCAATTGCCAATTGTCAATGGGCCATACATCAAGGCGGCGAAAATTGGATTGGATTAAACCTTGCCCTATAATCGCGTGGAGTTCCTTTGCACACACGTGTGCGGGGACAGCTAACAGCAGCTAACATGTGAGCGCTGCGCTGTGCTGTGCTGTGTGGTAGAGCCAGCTTGTGGGGGGCCATTGCGCATGCTTACGCTAGTCGCCCCCAAAAATAATTTCGCGTACAGGACAGCAAGCAGCAGCAGCAGAAGGAATAGCAACGTGAGCAGAACAGAACGTAGCAAAAACAATGCAAAATGTTTTGCGCGCGCGGTCACATGACACGAGAACACACACACACACACACACACAACTGTAAAATTTGTTGAGGCAGCGCAGGAGCAGAACTAGCAGCAGCAGCAGCAGAGGCAGCACCAGGAACACACACACACACTCCTTCTCTCGCTCTGCCCCACTGCTTGGGGCTCAACCGAGCTCAAAATTACAGCTAGTTTCTGGACATTTACACAATTTACGTTGCGAAACATCTGGAGACAGTTTAGAGCGTCTTTGATTTACGATTTCCTCTTAAATTTGAAGATTTTTGTTTTTGTTTGTGTGGCCAAATGGATGATTCTAGAGAGGATTTTTCTCCTAGCTACGGGGACACGCGCGTCTGGACGCTCTTCACCGAAAACTGAACTAAATGGTTGGGAAATTGGTTTCCGCGCAGTTTCCCCCACGTGTATGTATATGGGCATATACACACACACACAAATCCTTCCTGGTGGTTATGCAAAGCAGCAGCAAAGAGTTTAAGGGTTGTCACCGTCTGTCTGGCTTTGATTTCTAGGCCTAGATTTAGGCACTGCTTGGCAACCCTAGGAATCGATACTTGTTGTGGGTGGTTGAGCGTGTGTGAGTGAGCGAATGTGTGTGTGAGGACGGAAGAACGGGCATCTGTTTAAAGAAGGGTGGGGATGTACCCCATACATACTAAAAAATGTAATCTGCTAAAATGTAAATACGCCCCACCTACAAGCCATACACATGCATGTGTGTGTGTGTGTGTGTATGTAATGTATGGTGGAAATTTGCATTGAAATTGAAATGAGTTATGCCTGGAAATGTGCTAAATGTCCTTTAAGCGAGCACGCACGCACACGCAAACACTCACTGACGGTGGGCAGGGGGCGGGCGGCAGCCAGGCACCAGGACGACGACGACGCCATTATCAATAACTCAGCAAAGTATGCAATAAAAGGAACAACGCTCGCAGAAAAGCTCTTGCGTCATATGAATAATGTACATAATCTTTTGGCGAATCCCCAATCTCCCACTAATAAGAAACTTGTTGGGCACCCTCAAGAGCACGCATAACGATAAAGATATACATTATATGCGCACACACACACACACACACACATGCAAACAAAGCAGCGCCATCTCTCGCTTGATAAGCGGTGGAAAATGACCCCATGAGAGTGCATGTGGGGGTGTGTGTTGTAGCGTAGTGTAGTATAGTGTAATTTCAACCTCAAAGATTTACTATGTATACTCCAGTTTAAGTGATTCATCTGAACAAGTGGGATAGGGTTGGGTTGGCCCGTCTCGAAGAGCAAACAACAGTTATTCGCGCGATACGCAAATGCAAACATGTTGTCATACTCTCTAACACACACTCACACTACCATATGCACGAGTTATGCATGTGTGTACGTATTGCGTACAACAATTCTAGCCAGCAACAAAACAAAAGAATTTGCATATGCACATTAAAAAAACAAAAACAAACCCAATATAACATCATCGTCAGCAAAATAACAACAGCGACAGCAACAACAACAACAATAAAAGAAGAGCACATCCACACACTCCCACACACCCCTCTGGAGGTGACCAAACCACAACCGACCGACCGTCGCACGGCGCCCACCTGTTTCATGGCGAATTCCTTCCTCTGTAGGTGGCCACGGTGGACACACAGGTTGACGTTGACACTCGTCACGCTTGACCAATTAGTTAATGCATTGCCCTGCAATTGCTATTGGTCACGATGGCCGCGATAAACAAAAAAACAAAGGCGAAAATCCGTTCGCAAAACGCGCAGAAAACAGACACGACAGTATTGTTATTAGTTTTCGTTAAGTGTGGCCATTTGACGATATTGAATATATCGAAAGATATATCATCAAATGATGATATCTTCGTCCGTGATTTTACACGATGTTGACAAGGTGTGCTGGCACAACGAGGAGGCGCAGCCTATCGATACACAAGGTGAATTTCTAACAACAGGTATAATTCTAATAGTAGATCGGTTTTTCCCAGATTCATTTTGTTGGCCTAATTGCAACTGCAAATCTCGAAATTACAGGAAGAACAGCAATGTTCCCAGCATCAGCATCAGAGATGCCAATTGGAATTTATTTCCAAACCTCAAGACAAAAACATCGATATGCTAATGTTAAACTATCGCGCTGTAAATCATCTGCCAGCTGGTATCAATTCAAACTGCCTCCATAAATAATCCGTTGCGCCATATCAGCGCAGATTTACACAAATCCCGCCCTAGCTGGCGACATGTATTCACGGAAACATTTGGAATGGACACAACAACACACACATGCCACATCTAACGATAATAAATAAAAATTGTCTAGTTGATGGGATAGAAGGGGTCTGCGGGGCGTCAGGAAGATGGGCTGAGCCTCTGCCGCCTCAGCTGTATGTCAAGAAGTGGCTCCCGCCAGCCAGATTTCTGGCAGCTGCGATGCAGAGCCTCCAGCCGCCGCGAAATCTCCCCATGATCCAGGGGCTCATCCTCCGCGACCGCCTCCCTGACCCACTGGCAGAGGATGTTCGTGATCTCCTCGAGCAGAGCACGCTGCAGCAGCACGGGCTCGTCCTGCTCGATGTGCCGCCTCACACAGGCCACCAGCTCCGTGAGATGCTCGTCAACGGCACCGGGAAACAGTTTGTCCATGGCCAGCGCCAAGTTAAAGAGATAATCCCGATTGGGGCCGCTGGGTCCGGCAGAGGTGAAGATCTGCCTGGCTATGCACGGCACCTGCCACACATCGCCGGCATAGGAGTCGTTGGCTTGCGTGGCCACGTACATTATCACCTGGATGGGCTCCGTGTCGGACAGATACTCGTGAAACTTCAGACTGCAGCGCTCGTAGCCGTTCTTCTCGCGGTAGTCCAGGTGGTCGAGCACCGCACTCTTCTGGGCGGCAGCAATGCGGTAGGCCACGCCGTAGACCCGATCCTCGGCGGGGTCGCCGGGCAGCAGGGTCACCACCCGGCCAGGTTTTTCCGGCACGCCGCGATGGTCGATGCTGTGCTGGTAGAAGCGCCGCTTGAATCCCCACACAAAGCCTCGCCGACGGTCGATGTACGGGAAGTCTGCCTTCCACACCAGCGACCCATAGCCAAAGATCCACACATCATCCTCCGAGGGCGCTATGGCTACACTCTGGTTACTAGATTCTACATCGAAGCCGTGTAGCAGTGCCGCGGCAGCGGGATATGTACTCGGTGCTGCATTTGGTCCATCTGTGGTGATCAGCTCGGCGAAAGAGGCCCGATAGATCTCGCCGGCAACGCCTGACAGCTGGCTGCGAGTGTGGCTAGTGCGTAAGCCTTGCAGATAGCCGAACATCTCCAACCGCTGTCAGCAAAATAAACACGGCATATACATTCCATTGATCCAGTGGCTATCTACCAGAAACTTACCAATCCAATCAAAATTGCAGCAAGGATGAAAAGAACGTCGTCATCGGTGCATAGGTGGCTGGGGAAAAAAATAAAGAAATGAAAACAAGCCTAGTGGTGGCAAACAGTTGCGTCCTTTTCGGAGTTTTGCCCTTTACAGCACATTCTGCACATGTCTGCCTATCGGCGTGGCTATCACCGCTAACAGCAACAAAAACTATCACAGCAAAATTCAAATTTTTGGCGCGTGATAATTATGAAAATTTAAATGTTGTTTAATTATATAAGACACTGATGTGGTATGTGGAAGGAAAGGGGGAAACTTCCACAAACTGCACAAGGAAATGCCTGAAAATAATAAATAAATAAGAGCATCAAGGTCTATCGACCATTTTCGTGTCGTTCTCCCATAATTTTGTTGATTTTCAAGATTTGTTGGCGCTTCTCGTCATTATTGCAATTATTCCTAAATCGATAGCACTGCTAAAGCGATGTAAGAATCAGAATAAATCGTGCTGTTACGAGCAAAGATATCTCTGCTAACAGCGTGCTGTTATGCGCACTCGCAGCTGTGGGCCTGCTGCCACAGCAACAACACAATACTGAGGGTGTAAACAAACCCAAATTGTAAAATTCAAATTACCTTTGCGTGGCCCCCGCCACTCCAATCACGAAGCAGAATGTCCGGCAAGGACGATCGATCCAAGGAGTAAGTAACACGTAATCACTGCTGCCACTGGTGCCACTGCTGACTGCTGATTTTTAACCACATCAGGAAGCGGCGGAACATGAAGCAATACACTCATCACAAGCAGCAGCGCCGTGGAACCACCACCACCACATCGTCCAGCTCGCCGCAGACCACGGCAGTGCGGAGCATCGTGGATGTGGCAGACTCCAGCGACGAGCCACGCTTTGCCCGCAAGGGCAACTGGGCGTCCGGCGGCGGATCCCGGGGCTCCGCGCTGGCTCCTCAAATGAATCGCGACCTGCTGGACGTCCTGCCCAGCGACACGGATGACGTGGACCATTTGGGCGTCGACACGGGAGCGCCCATCGATGAGAGCGCCCGTGCCCAGCTGCGGGCCGGGGACTACAAGCAGCTGACGCAGTTCCCCAATCTGGGTGGCGGCCACTTCACCTTCGGCTCCGAGAAGGAGTGGAACAGCATTGCCGAGGGCCAGACGCAGCTGCACACGAAGGCGGCCAGCGGCTACTTTACCCTGAACCTTGTCCGCCTCAATGCCGGCCTCCAGACGATTCCCTTCTACAAGCGCATGGACTATCCCGCCTCCATGTTCACGCGCCAGCAAATCGTGGCCCAGACGGAGGCGGCTGAGCGGGCGGAGACGCTCTACCAGCAGAGTGTGCTGCGCGAGGCCAATGGCAGTGCTGCCGCCAAGTCACGGCAAGTCTCGGCCAAGTCCGCCAAGTCCTCGGTGCCAGCGGCACCGGCAACGCCAGCTCCAGCACCGGGCAGTGCCCTGGCAGATGATCTGGAGGAGCTGCTGGCCATGACGAATATTCAGTCGGATCCCAATGCGCCCGCCCCTGGCACTATGCCCATGCCCATGCCGATGCCGATGCCGATGGTTCAGCCGGCCACGCCCTCGTCGGCGGCTAGCAAAAACGATGTGGAAAATTGGTTGGATAATGTCCTGGGCGAGTGAATGAATGTCTCTGCCGCAGGACTGGGGCTGTATTTGGCCACGAAATCTTACAAATCTTCAAACGTTTGCATTTTGATTAAGATTAAACGGAATTGTTCTCGTTCTCGTTCTCTGCTTCGTTGGCGTTGGCGTTGGCGGCCATCTCGGGCTCTGGTAGCTCGGGCAGTGGGAGAATTTCTGCCTCTGGGTCGAGGTCGCGCAAGCGCTGATAAATAATCAGGAGATGCTCGTGCATCATGAGCATGAGCTCGCAGGCCACCTCCAGCACCGCAATGCGCTCCTCCATGTGGCCATCCGCCTGGCCCATGCTGTGGCGCAGCTCGTTGACGACGGCGCTGAGCCAGCGAAACACAAAGGAGGCATCGTCGTCGGGCAGCACGAACATGGTGGGCGACACACCGGCATCGTGGCATATCTGCTCGGTGTTGCCGTACGGGCCGACCACGAGCAGGGCCGAGACAGCGCGCACGGTCAGATTGAGGCCGTGCATGAAGGACTCCACGCAGACGCTGGGGTTCACCAGGCTGATGGCCAGCTTCAGCTCCGAATAGGGGCGCAGGCGATGGGTGCCCGTGCCCATGTCCGTCAGCCAGTCGAGCACGGCCCACAGCAGGCAGTTGCACACCAGCTGGGCCATGGTGCACAAGGGGCTGGCATCGTGGCAGCAAAGGATCAGGTTCAGCATGTGGTCCGAGTCCCTGATGTTGATCTTCTTCAAGATGTAAACGCACAGATCGTTCACCTGTGCGATTGAAAGTTAACTCTCTGATTCCCATGCTGTCCATGCTGTGCGCCACTTACGTGCGTCTCCTCGGTGCAGGCCATGTAGTTGAAGCAGCGCTGCAGGAACAGGGTGCGCTTCACGTGGCTCAGTTGCAGCTCTGCGTGGTTCAGCAGATACACCATCATCCCGGCCACCATCAGGGCGCCCTGGGGGCCGGCACCAAAGGCGATCGTTTCGCTGTCCATCAACAAATTGAAGCCGTCCATGATCTGAATGGAGCCAATGTGGCATGAGGATCAGTTGTGGAATTGCTGTGGGCAAGCGCTCACCTCGTATATGTTCTCGGTGGCAAACAGGAAGGGGCACGCATGACGCAGCGGCGACAGCTCGATGACAAAACGCAACTCCTGTAGATCGAAGCCCAGGGGCCGGATGGGGCGATCAAGCGCGTCTCCGGATGTGCTGAAAGAAAAAAAACAACGACGAGCAGAGGCATCATCGTGGCCATATCAGCGGGGAGCGTGGAGCGTGGAGCGGGGCAGAGGCAACTCTAAAAACAGTTCAGCATCGACGGAGGATGAGCATTTTAATGAGCAAACCGCATACTTTGGAACATTTTGAAATGTTTTCAGCCTCACATGGTGCGTGGGTGCGTGGGTGCGTGAGTGCATGCCAGAGCGGGAGCACTATACAAGCTTCCATTTGGAGAGCGCGTGAGTGAGGTTGACAACTATACTTTGCATATATATGTGAGTGTGCATGTGTTTGTGTGATTTATAGCGAAAAGCGCATAATGTGTGTGTTCAAGGGAATTGGTGAAAAGAGGAAAGGAGAGGGAGAGGGAGAGCCATGCATTTGCTTGTCCTTGTGCTGCTTTTCGTGCAAGACGGCAACGACGACGACGACTGGCAAAATGCAAATGCAAATGCACGCGCCGTGTGCGCATTTTAGCATAAAAGTCACCTTTGGCCCGTTCCTATGACTCCTGCTCCTGCCCTGAAAGTTTCTTGCGTACTTGTGAAAATATCTCCTCATTATGCATTCATATTTTGCAATTACTTCGCACAAACCGGTAAAAAGCGCAAAGCGCACGAATGGGATGCCACTAGGTGACACAGCTCCCACTCCCTCCACCTCCACCCACGCCATTCACCTTACTGTTAAGTCGCTGTCAACGAGAGAGTGTTCTGGTGCGTGTGTGAGAATCTCTCTGCTTCTCTCTGTGCCTTTGCCTTTGTCTTTGCTGTTTTTTGCTTGGCCTTTTCTTCTTCTTGCCGTTGCCGTTACCGTTACCATTACCCTTTTGCCGTTCATTTTGGGTCGCACAGAAATAGAAGCCCATTGAAATTTGCATATTCATATTTTAATTATGCGGCCGCATGAAAAGATTAACAACTTGTTGTAGATACATGTATACATACATATTTACATACATTTTCCCTAGCTAAGCCCAGCCAAGACATCATTTGCCGTGTTTTTTTTCCTTCTAATTATGCATTTTTACAAATGCACAGCCCATGCCTGCCCCATACATCCCAGCCCAAAAACCAGAATATAAAAACCTGTGAGAACCCTTGGCTAAGTTAGAGCACACAACATCCACTTGGCAGGACAATATCTCAATATCACGAGTTCGCGTACGGCGTACGGGCCAGCGCATCCATTCACCCAAAGCTGAGCCAATTATGCAAATCAGCTTAGAGTCCGAACGGATCAGATCAGATCGGCTTCGGCATCGGCATCTATTATCATGCGAGTATCTCACGGACAAGTGCAGAAGCTCTCCCACCCTCTCCTGCCCGTTTGGCTCCTGCGAATCCTTCGCATCCTTTTGTGACGCAATCAGTGTCAACCCATGAACTGTCCGTCTGTCTGTCCGCTGCTGCTTCACTTCAATTAGCACTGATAAAAGCGCTCAATTAGCGAGGGTTGGCCCGACAATCGCAGCCACATCAACCTCAACCGCAACCACCACCCCAAACATAATACTAATAATAATAATAGTAGCAACAATCGTAATGATGATAATGGGCTGGGCTCTAAGAGTGGCAGACGACAAGTGGCACGGCCACTACCCTTTATTTTTTGGCTGGGATGGAAGTGGATGTGGATGTGGATGTGGATGTAAAGTGAACCTTTCATCGAGCCTGATGAGCCGCTTGTTGTTTGTGCCACCAATCTGTGCATTTTACGCCTAATTTAAGGCAAATTGTTAATATAAATGTACATGGCATAGGCTGTCGCATTGTTGGGCTTTGTGGCTTCGGGGCATGACAAAAGCCAACAGATTTTCATATCATTATGCTCCCTGGATTTGTATTTGTGGCACTTGGACTCCCTCAACTGTGCGAATTTTGAGAGTATGCCCCGTTAGGCTGCAGGCGTTTGGCGTTTTTGTTGTTGTTGTGGACATCTAATGAAGTTGTTGTTTGTGGCTTGTAAATAATAATAGAAAGAGTCCAATTGAAATCGAGCCTGATCCCACAGCGAATTAGGGCTAACTTTTGTCATCTAACAAGTGTTTGACTTAGTAATTGGAGAAGAGACTACAACGACAACGACAACGAAAACTCCAACCGATTTGTTTAGATTTTGGCTCCCGAGAAGCTTATCTTTGGGGAGCCGGTGGTATCGTTGATACCCAAACATGTGTCGGCATTAATTCTTTTCTGCTTAGCTGCTCAAATTATAGAGACACTCAGGAAAGTCTTGAGTCGAATTTCAGTAGGGGAAAACTAAACTGCAACCGGAAGAAAAGATTCAGCTTAAAATCACAACGAAATTCCTTCTCTAAGGGCAGATAGTTCCTTAGTAAGTTCAAAATATGTTCGTGTGAATGCAAATAACTGGGGAATAATGGGAATAAAATAATTTCAAATTAATTTAAAAAAAAGAGACATTTTCCATTCACCGTACACCATTTAAAACACACACACACACAAAACATAGCTATGGTCCTTCTGATCCTTAGCTTCATCCGAATTAATATTAAGATGCACTCGAGGAGGACCTCTTTTCGCTGCAGCAAACAAGGAACTATTCTTTATGCAATTAAATAAAAGCTCGAAATGCACATATTTTTCTGTAGTTTTTTGCACACCCAGCAGTGGGTTTCCACAGCCAAAAGGGACTCATAGTTATATCATTTTAGATAGTTTTCACATTCACAAAGCACTTCTTAAGCTTCGGAGGATCGAAAGATCCCTTTAAAAAATGGAAAATAAAGGCAAAAAAAAAAAAAAAACACTTTGTCTAGAGAAATTTCAATCGGAATAATCTAAATGGGAATGGGAGAACTTTGACTTGCAACACAAAAATCGAAGCACACTTACGCCCGGGGGGTTTGAGGACCGGAAATGTTCATAGTTAATGCGAGTTGATGGACCGATGGCGAATGACTGATTGATCGATCCAGCTGCAGCCCGATCGATCCATGGATCGAGCCGAGATCAAGCTCTGGCTCGAAGCTTTCTCGTGCCAAAGCTAGGGGAATCGGCTCGGATAGGATCATCGTGAGTGCTCCATCGTACGACGGTGTCTCTTCCGAGCGGCTGCTTCTGAAGAGAGCAGAAAAAGCGCGATAGAGAGAGAGAGAGAAAGAGAGAGTGGAGGGAGGGAGATCCAGCCAGACAAGTGCAGCACAGCCCGCGGCACAAACACAATTTGTGACAATTTTCCAAACGGATAATGACAAACATTTTAATCACAAAATGAAACCGAAACCGAAACCAAAACCAGCACCAGAATCCACCACCAATGAAAGGACACCCGAAAGGCAGCACGAGGCGGAAGGAGATGTTAACCAAAACCCACAAAATGTTCACACAATATGGTAAACATCTCCAACTGTGACACCGACTCCGCCCCGTGGCTCAGACTCTCAAACCCTCAGACCCGGGCAGCCCTCAGACTTTATCCGGAAGTCAAGTGTGCTGGCAAGCCGCCATCCCGCAGCCAGCCGCCGCCGCCTCTCGACACGATGACATAATCGTCCTCTCCGCATACGCATCCTCATTCTCATTCTCATCCTCTCAACGCAATCATTACGCTGATGTTTTTGGCCTGCGGCGGGGGCATGGCACACAACAAATTTAAATCGAAATTGAAATAAGGAACTCATTTTGGGGGAAGTCACAGGCAGCAGCAGCAGCAGCAGCAACTTTTTGGCATTAATTTTAAAATAAAACAAAGCAAAAACATAGATATTTATATTTGTATTTATGTATGTAAGCCTTCTGGAGTGCAACGATCCACTCAATTCTTGAAGCTTTTTTTCCCTTTCTAGTTGCAAAAGATCGCACACGCACACACACACAGCAGAGCAGAGAGCTTTAATAGCTTAAGCCACTCTTCCGCTATCTTTTCGTGAAGAGGGAACTCTCTTCACTGAACTGCTCGCTTGCTGCTGCTCTCTCTCTCTCTCTCTCGTCTCTCCGCCTGCAGCTGCCCTTCCTTTCGTTTGTTCTGTGGCGTTTTCGCTTGTAATCAGCTCGGCAAAAGCTCTTGCTTTTAATTGCAAAGTTTGCAAAAGTTGGCCCCCGCTCGCTAAGAGACAGAGAGAGAGAGAGAGAGAGCGAGAGCTTAATGCAATTAATAACTCATTAAATAAATACAAATCAAAGTGGATGCTGTGGCAAAGGCCCCACAAGATCCTCCAGCTACTCGTGACTCAAAGGGGATGCCCAGGCACAGTGCTGTGGCCCGCCTTTGTGCTCAAAGGATGCCAGCGTAAAATGTACCAATTAAAAATGCAATTGAGATCTCAATGGCCACGCAAATGAACCGCATGAATGTGGAATCTATCTAGACAAGTGCCGCAGACCACGACCAGGGGGCAGGAGGTGTGCGGGCTGGCAGCAGGGGGCTGGCTATGGCTGCTACAGTGGAGCGGGAGAGTGAGATTTTATACATTAAATTACATTCACATTTCATAGACGATTTCATGGCAATGTTAACTCGGTTTTCCATTTAGATTCACGCTTTATTCTATGGGTCCTCCTCTATCTCTTTTACCTTGTATGCAACTCCCCTCTCGCTCTCTCTCTATCTCTTTAGCTTTTGTTCTATGACTTCTTTTATGCTCTCTCTCTCTCTTTGGCACGACTCCTCCGCCCTACCTAATGCATGCTGCAACTTTCATTATATGACTCTCTCTCGATTTAGCTTTTTTTGTGTGTGTAAGTGTCTCTCCTCTCTCTGCGGTGCTCATGCATACCCCTGAATAAGGTTTTATGAGCTGTGCAAGTCGAATGGCTGCAACATACAAAAGATCGGATAAAAAAAAGATTTGCCCTGGTGGACTTTACGAAGGTTGCATCCCAATGATAAATGTTACCTAATGTTTTAGTTTTAATATATCTACAGGATTTCATAATGATGCTGCCAAATGAACAATAGCAAGCAAAGGTATCGAGAGCTTCGGTAGATCTCTAGCTTTTCTAGGCCTCCCTCTTTTTTCTCTCTTTCTCTTTAGGTGAAACTTTTTTGTGCACGCTCTGCCTCTGCCTTCGAACTTGTTTCCGGTGGCTCCCTTCAAGTGTCTTTTTAATTAGCGTTCTGTTCGGCCCCGACTCAGCGCAGCGCTTTGAACCACTCGAACGAACTACGCAGCGAACCACCCAACACCCAACATCCACCATCTCCTCCTCTATCTTCTCCTCACAGCACTCTGCATTCCTCCACCTGTCCCACTCGCTGACAGACGGATAGATAGACAGCACAGATGCATGGACAGGGGAGGCTGCCTGCCTGCCTGCTCGTTAACTCACTCACAGAAGATTCAATTTGTAGCTAAACATTTCTCCTCCTTTTCGTGTAGCCCCCTCCATAGCGAGCTAAATGCGCATGAAAATGTAACTGTAACTGTAACGGTAACGGTAACGGCACTGCAACTGATGCTGCTGCCGCTGCTGCTGCACTGTTGCTATCCCAGTTTGGCGCAAGTCCATGCCAATACCAAATGGGCGCGCGCGCTCTTTGCGCTCCTTTGGCCCGTTATAATTGCGTGCCAGAGTTGTTGCTTGTTTTCCGGTTGGCTGCGCTGTACCAGCCCTCTCTCGCTCTCTCTTCATCTCTTTCTCTCGTTTGCTCCTGGACTTTTGAACATTGAAATAAAATATATGAATACGAGTCATCTACATATTTGCATACATATTTACATACATAGTGGCAGAGGCGGCGGCACTAGAGTACGGGCAACGGTTACAGGTATACGAGTATATGCATATGTAGTCCCGGGTTATTTGCTATATAGCGACAAATTGATAACGTTTTGTGCAGTTCGCTCAAGTTGATTTTCAAGCATGACTCACAGCTCACCAACCGCCGATGGGCGATGCCTGTGGAAAGGGACATTTAACCATGCAAAC
Source organism: Drosophila subobscura (assembly GCF_008121235.1). Lineage (NCBI taxonomy): Eukaryota > Metazoa > Arthropoda > Insecta > Diptera > Drosophilidae > Drosophila > Drosophila subobscura. The sequence continues at coordinate 13,863,433 of NC_048530.1, read as the reverse complement.
ATACAGTACATACATTTTACATACACATCTATGCTTTTATGTACATACATTTGTACATATGTTTTGTGGCAGCGAGCGGAGGATGCTCCATTACCAACCTCTCGAAACAGCGCGCTGCGCCTTTGCTCTATGGTACTGCAGCTGTGTGTGTGCAGTTCATATTTTGGTACTACTCTTAGGCCAGTTATGCTGCTAGCCCTCAATCAGTGACAAGAATAACATTTGAGAAGATTAATCAAACAGTTGACTCAAGTTTACCTCATTGATTTCGGCATTTCGCTCCTTTCTAATCAAAGTCCAACTGCCAGGCTGCTAGAAAACATTTTTGCTTACACTTTGAATTGCATTCTGCGCCGGAGTAGTGTCTGAAATTGTCGCGAGACATTCCTGGTCTCTCATGTTCCCAGAATTCCTGGTAGCTTAGCAATTTGTTTGGCTCTTCCCAATAATATAAACAAATTCGCAGAATGTGCAAGTTTTGTGTTGAAAGAAAGCTAAACCATAAATTTATTATTATCGATCTGTGGGCATGATCGCATTTCTTTTTTCACAGTTGTTTGCGTGTGTGTTTCGTGGTCAGATATTGTCTATGTGTGGATATAAACTCCAATGCAAATGTGTGCGTGTGTGTGTGTGTGTGTGGGGACATTGCTGGAATTAGCCTTGATGTTTATTTTCTGCCATCCGAGTCGAGGGAAGGGGCTGGGGCTGGGGCTGGGGCGGGAGCTTGATATTTTTCATCGTAGTTGAGGAAGCAGCTGGCTGACATCGGGTTGGCCAGCTTCGTGGGCAGCTTGCCCATCTGCATTAGCAGCTCCTCGATGCGCTGTGTCTTGACTTTGATGATGTTCTCCATGTGCGTCAAGCGAAGCTGGCAGGACTCGATCTGTGCCTCCTTCGCCAGATTGTCCTGCGACACTTTCTCGTACAGCGAGTACAAAATCATTTTCTGTGGCATCTGGACAATGGCATCGCCCACCCGCTTGTTCACCAGCACAACCTTCACCTCATCGTTCTCCTCCCAGGCCTGCTCCTGGCGTATGGTCACATTGCGCTGCTCCGCCATGCGCTGCCGCTTCTCCAGTCGGATCATCTCGTGCAGCAAGACCTCGGCGGCACCGTGCACACCGTTCGACAGCAGCTCCATGAACTCGCGGCTCAGCGTTATCTTGAACTTGGACAGCACCTTGAAGTTGAACGTCTCCCAGTTGGCCAGCTTCAGCTGCACGCTGCTCTTCTTTGGGTAATTGTAGATGTCCACCAGGCGCGGATAGTGGCGCTTCAATATATCGGCCAAAGGCCACACATCCGAGAAGTCACGACGCAGCCGCTGCACACAAATGTTGTTCTGCATCAGCCAGTTGTGGACCTCCAGCACCTCCTCGCTGCTCAGGTTCTTGCTAGTTATGGTGTGCATTTCGCCGGGCGGGCGGAAGATCTATAGATTTCAAAAAATATATATCGGATTCTGTGGTTGTTATTTGTTCAATGTACAATGACATGTGAGTGAGAGAGAGCGAGCGAGTTTGTTTTTGTTTTTGGCGTAAGGCCAGGCACAAAGGTGAATCGGTGACTTCTTCACCACTGCTGGAGTCTCTGGCTCTAGCGCTATCCCTCTCTGGCGCCTGTCCTTCTGCGCGTGGTGAATAAGCCATTGTGGTGAGTCCGCCACGCAGCGGACACCGCGGCCAGGCCCAAGAGTGATTAAAATCATAGCAAAAATACTTTGCTAGCTCACACTTTGCGGCTTGTTGAACCGATTTAATTGTTATGCAATCCGCCCAACAACACCACTAAGTAAACGCCACAAACTAGCAATTAAGTATATTTATTTTGGCCAAAAAAAAGAGTGCGACAAAAAAAATGTGGGATTTGTTTTTGTTTTTGTTTTGTTTCGGTTTGTTTTGTTTGGGTTTATATTACATTTAAGAGTAAATTGACTAAACCTAATTCATGATTATATCTCGGGGTGTACGTATGCTTCCACACTTGGGTTCGTTATTGCACAAGAATCATTTTATTTCCCATCATTTATTCATATATACAACAGGCCACTGGAGCGATCTGGGCGTAGATGTGGGTCATCAGGTGGATCAGTGGATCAGTGTTCAGGGATTACATGGGACAGCCGTGCACATAGCTGACATTCCGAAAGATGGCCGCCGCCGCAGCGGAGGTCAAGAAATTGCACGGATTGCTGGCCGCAGCGGCGGCAGCGGCGGCGGCACTGAACGAGCTGCTCAGGCCGGTGGGGCAGCAGCCCAGGCCCCCACCGCCGCCGCCGCCCTCCGGCACGCCAAAGTCCTTCTCGAGCGTGGCCTGGTGGCGCAGCTGCTCCAGACGCAGCTGATTCTGTCGCTTCCACTTGGTGCTGCAAAGCGGAAAGGGAACAATCGTTAGTTGGCTTTTTTTCTACATAAACTAGCCAAGGGGCATGGCCAGACGACTATCAACTGGTATTTGAGTTCTGAAATAGAAGAAGGTGCCCGCCCGCCGCCCGCCTGTCGCCACTCGCTTCCTGGTACTCGCTGACTCCTACTCGTTGCATGAGACGGCAAGCAGCGTGTTTGTGGGGTGTCGGTTTCAGTTTCCCTCGAACACAAACAGAGCCTTGGCTTTCAGGGGAAAAGCGAAGCCGCAGGCCAGGCAAATTCACTCGAATTCAAGCCACAGATAAAAGTATCCAATTATTCCCGGCAATGCCAATCAGCTGATAGCCTCGCAGCTGCGTCAACTCGAATTTCTTGAAACAAAGGCCCGCACAGGAGCCTTCCGTCCATCATTGAATATTTACACCATAAATTCCTCTGCTGTTGAACTTACCGTCGATTTTGGTACCAGGTTTTCACCTGCGTCTCCGACAGATTGAGCGTCTCGGCCACGTCGCTGCGATCGGCCACGCTGAGGTACTTCTGGCAGCGGAATTTTCGCTCCAAGTACGCCAGCTGGGCGTGGGTGAAGGCCGTGCGTCGTCGCCTCGGCTTGCGTCCGCTCTTGCTCATCTGCAGCTTGTGCTCCGCATAGCTGCCACCGCCGCCGCTCGGGCCACCACCTCCAGCCGGATCGCTGCTGCTGGCACCACTGGCCGCTGCCGCCAGCAGGCCGGCGGCCACGCCCGCCGCCGCAGCGGCGGCACTCAGGCCAGGGCCCGGTGTGGCCGTGCCGCACGACTCCACGCTGGAGTCGTCGTTATGATGGAAACGATGATGGGACAGCAGCAGCTCCTGCTGGCAGCCAAGCGCCGTCGAGTCCGGCGTGGAGCGATCCTCAATGTCAATGTCCGAATCATCGTTGGAGAGCTCAATGTCTGCTGAAAGGAAAGCAAATGGAATCCAGTGAGAGCTCATTCAATGAGGGGCTTTCAATGCTCAAATCAATTGTTGCTTTGCCCTCAAAGTGTATTGATTGCGGGTGGGGGAGGGCGAGCAGATGCTGTAGCCTGCTTTTGAGCGCTAATGGCATTCCCTTTCTTATGCGCGATACTTGCAGGCCAGAGGAGGCGCGTGCAGCCACTTTTGGCCACAGTCAGCGTCATTAACGGCGTCCAGCAATAGACAACGCCTCAAAGCACCAGGCACTGCCTCAAGTGGGCGTTGGTCCATTAGGAAGACACAGGAGCACAGGGGCAAAGGGGCAGAGGGGCGAACGGATTGCATTGCAATTGCGATGCCAAGTTACAAATTATTTATATCCGCCACATATGTGTCTGGTGTGTGTCCTGATCCTGATGCCATATCCTGTTGCGCCCAGGATTGAGCTCACAATTGAGTCGCATCGCTGCGGGGCTGCCCGATTAAATTCACGTGTCGTCTCGAGCTCTCAATTGCTTCCCATTGGAATGAACTCCCGCTCCCGCTCCAGCTCCCAGCAAGCTTCATCCATCCATCCAGCATCCCGCATCCCGCATCCCGCAGCAGGCTGAGCTTCAGAGCCCTCAGGGTCCGCCCCCGGGGTGCGCTGCTCACGTGTCTCTCGTCCGTTGCGGAAATTATTTCTATATTTGTGTGTTTCATTCTATTTGTGTAGAGAGCGAGCTGCGAGCTGCGAGCTGCGAGCTGGCTGGAAGGTTATTCAATTATGCATATGGGTGCCATGTGTGTGTGTGTGTGTGTGTGTCCTGTTTTTCTTGTGCGTGTGGAGCATCCTGTGGAGCGTCTCGAGTGAGTTTCTTGCGTTTTGCTTCAAAAGTCACGTCGTATCAATTTGCGGCACAATTGCCATTTAATAGGCACTTGAAGTGGGACAGAACAGCACGGGAACATGCCCATAAGTAGGACTGAATGCAAGACACCGACGATATCCAGACATGTGCCAGCAATTTGGTTTAGTTTTTGCTGTGTTTTTGCATTGTGGAAAAGCAGCGCCAGCAGCCAGCCCACGGTAACTGCCGCCAAGCAGCCTCTAAATAGTTGCAATTGTTGAGTTAAACTTTATTTAATGTCAGGCCGAACAACAGAATGTTAATTACATGAAGACAAGCCAAAGCCACACGTGGGGGGGCGGGTACAGTAGGGCGCAAAAGCAAAGCCAGCGCCGCACGGTTGGGGGGGTCGGTAAGTGAGCCAGGCACGGGGCACGGACAGAGTGCTCTGTGAAAGGATTCGCAATTGCAGTCACACACGGCCAGTCCTTTAAGCAATCAAAGTGCCTGTACGTGACAAATTGCTCGAGCGCAGGTTATCAACAACACAGCAAAGGACTCACATTTGGCCAACGAAGCGCGGGATACCCTGCGAAATGCGATTTATGTGAGGGCAAAATTTTATTTTATTCATAAAGAAATTAAAAGATTCGCCATCAAATCCATGAACGAGAGCCAAGCATCCTTCACGCAGGGTTAATATGTGCATAAAGCAGTGCAAGCAGTGCAAGCAGTGCCCACAATTAAATGATTGCCCAAAGCGTTTTTTTTGTTGTATTTTTTTGTGACCACGCACCCACACCCCCCGTTCAGCCTCTGCCTCCAGTCAACTCCCAGCCACCCCCCAACCCCAACCCCTCAACGTATGCGCCCCCCTCCCCGTGCAGTCAAAGTTTTGTTTTGCGATAATTGAGCGAGGTGTGAGATTTAAATGCCAGCGGCAGACAAAGAGCGGGCGAAAGGCAATTTGTCAGCGGTTTGGAAAACGAAAACGAAAACAAAAACAGACATCAAAGGGGGGGCATGCACATGGGCGGGGAAGGGGTGGGTTGGCAAGTTAATTGGCCCAACCATAGGGCCATAATGTATGTACGGTACATAAGGCTGTCGCAAGACGTTTAGCATAAATGCGAGGACAAGCACGAGGCTGAGGATGAGAAAATATTCGAAAAATCTAAGGCGCAACTTTTCCCCTTTTGGAGCGCAGCGAAAAAGCCCAAAAATCAGCTATTCTGCATTGGATCCGGATGGAATGTCTCTGGGCAGTGCTGTTTATTTTGCTTGGATATGGGATAGCTGTGTGACAGCCGACAGCCGACAGCAGACAGCAGACATGATCGTGGACGCAGTCATCAAAGGAAGGTGTCCGTCCGATCAGCAGGCAGCTTTATTTCTATTTGTTTGCAAATAAACAATAAACAATATTAAAGCCCGTTTCGGGTGCAGACATTCTGCAGCTATCAGGGTGAGAAATGTTTACAAATTCATACGCTCCGTTCGAAGAAGTAATCAATAAATAAACAAAACAATTGGGCGCATTCTGAGCACTTCCTGCCGCGGCTCAGAGAACAAAACCCCAAACATAAATAATACAAATAAATACAAGAAAATTCGACATTCCTCTGCGCAAGATCTGCAAATGTTGAAGCTAACAAAATCAGTGATCAGTGCATCAAATATGTGTGCAAATATTGCTGAGGACTATTCTGGTAACTCAACCAACAGTCAATGAGCCGGAACGAGCTGCTGTAGGACTCCATTCATCATGGAAATGCAACAAGCCAGTGAGATTATGTCCTAAATCTGTGCCTTTTTCTGTGTCTGTCTTTGCCATCAAAGGATATTCAGTGGATGAGATAAGCTCCCGTAGGCGTCTCTAAAGGATGCGACTCACTCACCCGAATCTGCAGTCTGTCGCCGATTGATCAGATCTCCCAGCAGATCGCGTATTAAAAACGATTTCGAACTTTGCATTTTGCTGGCTAAGCTGGTTTCCGCTTTCCGTTTGCTGGGGAAATGTCTGAAGCAGTTCGCGGGACCCAGTTACATTTTCGATTGCACTTCAAAGCACGGAAAAAAACAATGCGGAGGGCCAGGCTGGAAGTCGCAGTTGCAGTTGCAGTGCCAGCAGTGTCCTGCCCTGCCGACGGCACAAATGTATGCAGATTCGCGATGGGTTTTCTGGTTGGTAATTGAATTGGATTGAACGCACGCACACGGATACGCACGCACACACGGATGGGGCAGCAGCAGCTGAACCGCTAAGCGCCGAGTCAAATGAACAACTGAAAATGCGAAATGCTGAACGTTTATTAATCCTTTTAGCAGACAGGACGAGGCGCAAGGCACAGCCCACCCACCCTCAGGGAGACACACACACACACACAGGGACACGCGGTGACAGAAGTGAATTACGCGGATTTGTTGCTGTAAACGGGACAGTTTAGCGCTCGAAGCCAGCAGCAGCAGCAGCAGCAGGCGGGCAGAAGCTTTGGAAACTTTGCAATGGCCGCTGCCGCCGCCGCTGCTGCCGCCGCTGCTGCGGCTGCTGCTGCTGCCTCTGCCGCTGCTTGGCTTGTGCTTGTGCTACCGTTAACATGCCATTTAACCGTTATTTAATAAGTCATGCCAGCCAGCATGCCGTCCCGCTTGCGCACAGCCAACTTCCGTTCGCTTCCGACGTTAGCCATTTTGTGCGCAGAGAGCAGTGCACTGGGATGTGCCATCCCGCTTCACCCACCGCGGCACCGGGGTTGCCGCTCGCCGATTGGCCAGTGCCACAAGCAAAGCATCGGCACAAGCCACCCCCGCCAGAGTCACCCTTAGGGCTCCACAGCGACTGATGGAACGGCAGCGACAACAGGCAACAGTCGCCAGTTGCCCTTCGAATGCATTGCCAGTTGGTGGAAAGTAACGAACCAACACACGTGTCTGTGTGCGTGTGTGCGTGTGTGTGTGTGTGTGCAAGCAAAATGCCGTCGGTAAGGGACGGCAGTTGTTTTCAGTCCAAACATAAACGATGGTAAAATCTTTTGCATATTTGTTCTTTATAATTTGGAGTTATGGGAATGTGAGAATAAGGTTAAATATTTGTTGTGGTTTCTAAACTATTGTCTACGGCTGTGTGCATTCGTCCTGCGAGGTGCAAAAGGATCGAAGGATCAGCGGATCAGCGGATCCGCTTGTCAATTGTTACTTTTTCGAGGTTCTGATGATACAACTTGCTGATCATCGTGTATTTTCTTGTTTGTCATTCGTTTGCTGCCCCTCACCCTCACCCTCAACCCCAGCCACGTCATTCGCCAGGGTTGTCAGGTGCGCGACTCCTCCATGAAGCTTAGCGCAGAAATGGTGGCGCCCAGCAAGTGTATGGAGCCCGTGACGAGCACCTCCAGCTGCTGGCCACTGTTCCGGTCATAGCGCTCGCGAATGGCCTGGAAAACCTCCGTCACGCTGTCGAACACCTGGCCGCGATCGGGCTTGTTCTCCTTCTTGCACACCTCGGTCCATTGGGTGGCGAAATCTTTGGCGCGCAGCAATTGATTCTGCATGCTGATGCGTACCATCAGCTGGCTGGGCACAGTCGTTTCCGGGAAGGCCACATTGGGCGTGAAGCACACCATGTCGAAGTCACAGCAGCGGATCAGCAGCGTGAGCAGCGGACGATATTCCGTGCCTCGGGTGCGATTAAAGATCAAAATCTTGGGACACGAGCTGCAAAAGGGAGCAGCCATAAGGGCAGAGAGATGTTAGGAGAGTTCAGAGCTACCAGGGTTGCCACACTCACTTATGTTTGATGTTCTTGACAAACCATTCCGTGCAGACAGTCATGCTCTCGACGGTGTGGGCACCGTCCAAGTGCAGGCGCAGCCCCTTGTACTCCACCAGCTGACAGCGGCCGGGCCAGTGGGCGTTCTGTAGCCCCAGCAGCATCTTCGGCTCGAGCTTCACCTCGTCCAGGTTGTAGTCGTGGTGGAGGGGTCCGGCGGTGCGGCTCAGCCAGTCGCTGGCCAACTGAATGGCCAGCGCGCCATTCAGATGGATAATCTCGTTGAAGGTGTCCCAGAGCTTGGCGCCTATCTCCGAGCGGAAGTACTCCCGCGTGGGTGGCACCACGTGCAAGGTGGCCTTCTTCTCCTGCGCCCGCTGGCAGATCACCTCCAGGCACTCCGGCTGGTCGACATTGGTGAAGACATGGGAGCCGGGCTTGATGATGCCCGCCTTTTGCCAGGCAATCTCGCCCAGGGTCTTGCCCAGCAGATCGGTGTGCTCCAGGCCCAGCGACACGATGCCCACGGTGCTGACATTCGGCACCACATTGGTGCAGTCATACTCCCCGCCGATGCCCACCTCCAGCAGGGCAACGTCCACCTGCTCCTCGACGAACACGTGAAAGGCCAGAATCGTGACGAACTTGAAGTACGCCGGCATATCCTGCTCCACGCCCTGGCTCTCCTTCAGCCGATTGAAGACCTTCCAGAAGGTCTTGGCGAACTTTGCCTTCGACATGGGCTGACCATCGACACGGATGCGCTCGTTGGTGGCCACCAGATGCGGCGACGTATAGAAGCCAGTGTGTGCTCCATGGTGGCGCAGCAGCGATTCGGTCAGAGCGCAAGTGGAGCCCTGCAAGGGAGGAAGTAATCATTTCTTAAGGTGGGCAAAGCGGAAGGGCAGGTTGTGGGTGGGCATTACGACGAAAAGAATACCCACTAAGGGAGTGCACCAAGGCACAACAATAACAATAACAATAACAATAATAATAATAATAATTGTGGCATGTCGCAGCTCTCGAATTTCGATACCAAACAGATGGCACGCAGCCAGCGGCTCGACGAAAATTGATTTTGTTTACGGTCTGCGGCTCTGGCGAATATAATATGCCCCACAGCCGTAATTGGCAAGTGTCGTGGGTATATAAACAAATTTCCAATTGGAAACTAAACAAATCTTATCAGCAAATTAGCGATTAACGCTGCGTGAGCGTGAGCGTGAGAGAGCGAGAGCGAGAGAGGTGACTGCTGAAACTTGAATTTGATTTGGTTGCTGTTGTTGTTGTTGTCACTGCATTCGAGCGGAGAGCGAGAACTAACTGTTAATTTTTGGGTGGCCTTCGGCGGATTTGGAACGATGACAAAACAAAAGAAAACGAAACAAAACAGGTTCTGGCTGCCCTTAGATGCTAGCTTGAACAGCGCTTACCTTGCCCTTGCTGCCTGAGACATGAATAAACGAGAGCTTCTGGAGTGTGTCCATGGTGAGGCCGCTGCGCTCTAGATACTTCAGGGTATCCAGCTTGGGGTTCTTCTTGGGATTGTTCACAGAGTGCAGCAGGGTCGCCTCGTTCGACTGCAGCGAGTTCAGCTGATTGATGGCCCTCTGAGAACGCAGACCGAGAGAGAGAGAGAGATAGAGAGAGAGACAAAGTAAGTGAAGGGCAAAAGTTTATCAATGAAGAGCAGAGAAACTCACCTCAAATTCAGCATTGTCCCGCGCTGCGTTACTGTTATTGTTGCAGAGCTCGCCCTTGGGATCGAAGACCAGCTCCTCCAGGGTACGGTCCTGCCGTTGATTGACTGCCGCCGTCGATAGGCACTTGATGGGCATTTCAGTGTTGGATTTGGATGTGGATTTGTTGTGCCTGGGGCCGCCGCGTTGAGTGTTGTACATGGGACCAGTGCTGGTTGCTGGCTGTGCCATTTCAGTCAATTTGATTGCTCGACAAGCGGTCTTGCTGTAGCCGCGCACTGAGTGGATTAGCCGCCGTGTAGCCATATTTATAGAGTTAGCTCGCTATATCTATCCACCGCTTTCCAGCCAGCTGTCAAGCAACTCAATTGCAGTGGTACCGTGACTCAATTATGTTAGTTATTAATATCTGTGACTAGAACGACACACATGTATGCTTAAGTGGGTGTAACAACACGATTTAGCGCAAGATTTTAATTATCAAACATATTTAGACAGCGCGTGTGCTTGCTTCTCAGCATGCTTTATTGACAGATAAGATAGACCAGTGGATTAATCAAAACACAAACGCTATATGTATTTATGGACGCAATTTATCAATTAACTAAGAGATGGAATGTTATCCAAGTTTGAACATTCGCGCCATGTGGCTATCGATAGCGATAACTTCTGCTATGTTGATATGACACTAGACAATGCTAAGAGAGAGATGGCACGAGTGACAATACGCAAACAATTGTTGACAAATTTTGCTTTCCAGCACATATAGCACCAAGCCAGCTACATTGTACAACAATTGTTTGAATTATTTCTACTGCAGCTTAACTGAACAGGCATTTCCCATATTGATATATTTACTTTTGCAGCTTGTCTAATGTCATGGCACCATTCATATTTTTTTTCACAGGTGGCAACGCCACCGAACACATGCACCATCAGAAAACACAAACGCGCTGAAGAAGTACCAATGTGTGTGTGTGTGTGTGCGTTAAACATTGGCGCTTTGTTATTTTTCTCAATAAATTATGTTGTCACTCACCAGTTTGGAATTTTAATATGATTAATTATTTATATAGACTTGAAATGAAACAAATTTGACAGTTGGAGCGAAGTTATGTAATACAAACAAACGGCAACGGAATTATACCATACTTACATACATATGTTTGAGCGCCGCTACAGTTGGCGTTTCTAACACTGGCAAAAAACATGCAAACAAAAACAAAAAGAGTCGCCACGTGCGCGCCATTCTTCATACACACGCCCATGAAATGTCGGAAAAGGCAGACACTTCGGTTAAGAGGTTAGTTTAATTGTAATTAAAGACTTAAATGAAATTGATCGTGTGCCATTTCTTACAGCCTGCGCCTGGGCGTTTGCGAGGTATGTGGGGGAAAGGAAGCCCACTATGCCTGCCCCAAATGCGAGGTGAAGACGTGCAGCGTGGCCTGCGTCCAAATACACAAGCGGGAGCTCGTCTGCGATGGCGTGCGGGATCGCACCAAGTTCGTGCCGCTTAGCGAGATGACGGAGCGGGAACTGTTGAGCGATTACTGCTTCCTGGAGGAGTGCACACGGTACGCGGATGACCGCAAGTTCGACCTGACCAAGCGCTACACCCAGCAGCAGCGATATCTGCCCGTGCCGCAGCATCGCATGCGCGCAGCGGCCCAAAAGCGAAACACTCAACTCTCCCTGCTGCTGCCGCACTTCAGTCGCCACAAGGAGAACACAACCTATCTGGACTGGAAGCGGAATCGTTTCTTTTGGCGCATCGATTGGCTGTTTGTGAATGCTGCCGAGGAAGACGAGGATCAGGATGATCCGATCAAGTCTGCCCGTTTTGCGGATGCTCGCTGTGATGAAGAGCTGACTCTGGCCAACCTGCTCCTCAAATATTTGGATCTGCAGCAGGAGACGGCACGCGAGAACCGCAAACTCCTCGTCCGCCATCAGACGGTGGGCATTGGTGGCCTGAGCTTCTGGCTGCAGGCCGAGGGCGTCCGGCGCAGCGCCACTCGTTGCTATCACCTGGAGGCAAACAGAACGCTTCGCGAGAATCTCTCCGGCAAAACGATTGTGGAGTTCCCCACCATCTTTGTCACCTATTCGCGACAGCCACCAGCCGGCTACGAGACCATAGACAGTGGTGGGTTCTCATGTCCTTCGTGCTAGTCTCTCAATTTAAACTCTTCTTTCACGCTGCCCACAGATAAAGAATCGGATGATGATCTCACAGGAACCGCATCTGATCCCGAATCGGAAGAGGAGCCAATATCTGCGAACACACCCAAAAAGGCCAAGGTGTTGCACGATTTGAATGAAATTCACGATGTCTACCATGCATTGGCCGCTGCCTACTCTGACGAGGACGACAGCGGGGCAGATGCAGATGGCTGTGAAATCGAAGGAGTGTTTCGTGAAGACATCGAGCTGTAGTTAAGGAAGGGGAACAACAGGGGAAAGCTTGTCTACAGATAGGAAGAGCAGAGCAGAGCATAGAAGTGAATGCTGTGTTCCATTTTCTAGTACCTGAATATTAGCGGAGAAACAGATGCCTTATGTCCTACCTCCGGCCATTGTGGCAGTGGAAACAGCTTCCAATACAACGACAGTGAATGTTAATGTTAAGCTGGTGGCCCAACTCTGGCTAATCAGCTGCCCAGATGAAATAAATATATTTATAAGTCTTTCTTTTACATGAATCTTGTTTTATTTTTCTCTCTCTCTCATACACATTGATTGATGTTTTTATTTTAGGCTATTATTAATTAAACTTTTAGAATTTATATCAAGTTTCTGTGTGAATTGGGGTGGGGTTTCCCCCCTCAACCATTAGAAATCGTAATTGTATGGGAAAACAACAGCTTGGGGCACTTTCTTCCCATTTCTGTGTACAATTCGGATCGGGTTTCGGTACACCAATTGTTTACCTTTAAATATTTATTTGTATATAAAAAGGCTGAACTGGAGGAGGGTCTTGAGCTCAATTTTGAAACACCAATTAGCAGAAATGTTCAAGGTTTTCGCTTCGAGTTGTATGCATTTTTTGTACGTAATACATATGTATGTGTGCTTATATATATGTAAATAGATTAGTTTTATATGTATGTATATATAGTTTTTCCTTATCATTTCCCTTCTTCATTCATTCCATATTTTTTTGGGTTTTTTTTTTTGTTTTGTTTTTATTTTTGTCGTTTTTGCCTGCACCAGTTTTTCGTTTAAACTTTAAATTAAGAATTAAAGCATCAAGTCAACAAAGTAAAAAAAAAACACAAATAAATTCTAACAAAATAAAACGATTGTAAAATATATAATTGAAAATACAAGTGGAATCATATTTCATTTTTAATCATATTTTTTTGCACACCAATCGCAACGCAGAAAGGACACAGAGAAACGGAAAACAAGTTTGAGGATCGCGTAGAAAATACACAGAAATTGGAATTGGAATTATAATTAGAGATAGAGATGGGTGCGCACATACCACATTTATGCAATTTATTTATTTTTACTCGTATATAATAGAGCTAAATAGATATTTGGATGTTTTTGTTTTGTGTTTTGTTGTAGAGTTGGAAAGTAGTGCAAAAACCAAACCAATGTTCTGTTCCGTTATGTCTTGTCCCGTGTCCTGCTGTGTGCTCTGTCCCGCTTAACTCCCTTCCTGCCCACCCTTTGAATACATTTCTTATCATTCGCTTCTCATACATCGGCTCTATACAACAACAAAAAATAATCATAAAAACTATGCAACATACAAAAGAAATATCATATCATATATATATATATAAACAGAAATTGATTTGTTGGGAGGGGGTAGGAGTGTGTGGGGTGGGAGGGGTATGTGGATTACATATACATATATATATTTTGCTATTAGTACACAAATGGGTTTCATCTTTTTGCTAAACATTTAAAGATCGATCTCGCTGGATCACTCAAACACATGCGCCACTACACACACACACACACAGGTGGAAACACACACGCACACACATCAAGAAAATATTGTTAAATGACAGACAACAGACAAACCGAAAAAAGAATTAATGCGAGTTACAATCGAACGAGCTTGATCGGTAGTAGTTCTCTTTTTTCTTTCTTTTACAACACTGACGCGTGTTGTTGTCGCTGTCGTTGGTGGAACGGAACATGCGTAGGCGAGTGGCAGAATGAATGGTTGTGTGTGTGTGTGCGTGCGTATAGTCTGGTCTGGCTGTGTGTACGTGCGTGTGTGTGTGTGAGTCTTTGGGCGCATGGCTGGTCGTTTTTACGTAGCTCGAAGTTCAGCTGCAAGAAGAAAAAGAAAGTCATCGAATCAGTAGTGGAGCCTAAACGTTTCCACTCACATTTCGCTGGCATTTTGTCGCTCTACTGCTGATGCGCTGGAGCTGCACCGCCCGGTACAAAGTAGCCCCCTTGGGGCACTGCTGCTGGCGCCATTATGGGAGCCAGGACATTCTCGGAGGCCGCCGACATGGGCGCACCCGACGGATTGAACACATCCACATACGAGTTCTTCAGAGCTGCAAAGGGAATCGTTAGAGAAGTGTCTCTCCCTCTCTACTGCTTGTGGCACAACTTACTGCGATTTCGCTGCATTTTAAACATGTTCGACTGCAGCTTGGGCTGAGCGCCACCAGGAGCTGGTAGTGTAGCTGCTGTAGCTGCCGCTGCTGCTGCTGCATGGTCAGGCGCTGGTATCGCTGGTGCTGGCGATGGCACCGTCGCTGGATACAGCTCGGGCGCCGGAGCAGCAGCGGCATAATTATGCGGATTTCCATACATTTGCGGATGCTGTGGAGCCGGAGCCGGAGCCGCTGCCACAGGCTCGTGGCCACCCATCAGCTGGGGTGCGGGAATGCCACTGCCCAGCATATTTGATGGTGGTGAGCCCAAGGGCATGCCCATTCCCATGCCCATGCCCAAGTCACTCATCTTTGGCGGCGGCTTAAAGCTTTCAGCCTCATCCGTGTTGCCCTCGGTGTTGGTCCAGCACTTGCGATCCTTGTCCCACACAATGGTGGGATTCTTATCGTCCGGCAGAATCATTTGGTTCTTCGGTTTCAGCGACAACTTGTTCCACAATCCCCCGAACCAGCCGGCATTCTGACTGCCCGGTGCACTGCACACACGAAGTGAAAATGGAATTAGATGATTGATTGATTGATTGATTGATCTCTCGGCATGTCTGCTGGGACTTACCCAATCTCTCCACCCGATGCTTGCTTGCCACCTGATGCCGTGCCACCGCCTGGCTTGCCACTGCTGCTGCTGGCCGCTGCTTGCGCCGTGCCGTCGTCCTCGTCCCCGTAGCTCTTGGATTTTGGCATGGAGATTGCTGGTCGCTGACCCTGACCCTGCCCCTGCGGCTGTTGCTGCTGATGCTGTAGCTGTCGATTGCGAATTCGAATACGAATGCAGAGTTAGGAAATTGCATTGGATTAGTGATTGATTTCAAAGTGGGGGAAGCATAGGAGGGATAGCTGTAGATAGATTATGCTCGAACAGATTAGTTTCAGTGTTGTGTAACGGTCTGCAGTGTTGGGTTAGTTAACAATGAGTTGGCTAAGTTTAGTTTCAAGTTTTTCGGTTGGTTAGTTTCGGGGGCGTAACAACATAACAACAGAAATCGTTGGCAACAAAAACGGGCAAAAACTGGCGCAGTCAAAACTCTCTCTCTCTCTCTCTCTCTCTCTCGATCACATTCTCTCACTGACTTTATCTTTATCTCTCCGCAGATTTGTCATTAGAAGGCTTATGGTTTAGCAAAGGCTTACAAGGATATACATATTTATGTGCTAAAGTTTATAGATTTAACATTTAGACAAGCTGCCAGGTACTAGCTCCAAGAAAGCAGCGACGCTCATTCAGCAGCACTTCTCCTCCTCTCTCTCTCTCTCGTTCTCCCCGACTGGCAGACACGCAAAGGATGTTGGCAGGAGATACCAAAAGGATTTCTGCCTTTTGTGTTAAATATTAGGTAATCGATGCAATCGATTTCGGATTTTACAATCTCTTCTTAGAACTAAGCGCCTCCTCCTGACAGCTTCTGCTCCTGCTGCTCCTGCTGCTGCTGGTGGGTGCATCAATTTCGTAGGTTCGCACTGCTCCGGGCTTCTTCTTTTGCTGCTGCTTGCTGTCCAAGTACGTCTCGAATTTACTCAAGCTCTGCTCCACCTCGGAGCACATCTTTTTGTAGTTGAGCGGAATGGCGGGATTCGCAATTAGCTCCTGCATGGACCACACATGCTGTGGCTGGGCAGCGGCAGACCCAGCTAATGTCCCACCCGAGGTGCTTGCAGTTCCAGCTTCAGCTGCAGCTGCAGTTGCTCCAGCCGATGCCTTGCTCTGAATGATGCCATATTTGTTGAGGAAATCATGATCCTGCACCATCCCATAGTAGTCGTCATCCTCGTCATCATCATCATCATCGTCGTCGTCGTCGTCGTCGTCGTCGTAGCAGTCATCCTCATCAGCATAGCCCATCAGCTCCTCCGCAAACTCGTCATCTTCCTCGGCCTGCTCTTCACCCTCGGCATCTTCATTGATCACATAATCGTGGAGCATGTACCGATAGCGCTGCACATCGCCGCGTTCTGCATTCGCCTCTGGGTCATAGCTGTTGCTCTTGGTCTGCGCCTGTGCCTGCGCCTGACTCAGCGGCATGTCAATGGGATAAGTGCCATTGAAGACGATGTGCGGCTTGCGGCAGAGCCTTGAGGTTGCCGTCTTAAACTGCGGCTGGGCCAGAGCGAGGCTGTTGTCATGCTGCTGTTCCAGCTCCAGCTCCTGCTCCAGCTCCTGCTCCTGCTCCGAGGACTCATCTATGGTCGTGGGTAAGTTAAAGTTGACCCGCTTGATGGCTCCTGCTCCCGTTTGTGCTGCTATTCCTCCCCTGGCTGCTCCACTCGTTGTGGTTGTCGTCTTCGATGCTGTCGATGACTTGGCTATGGCCGCTCTAGCGGCTATGAAACGTGTGGGCGTTGTTAGCGTTTTGGGCGTGGATGTAACAGGACTATTAAGATTGATGCTTGATTTTCTACAACTAATTAACTGCTTGGGAATGGCTGCTGCGGCGGTGGCTGCTGTAATATTTATGCTGCTGTTGCGGATGCTGCTGCTGCTGCTGCTGTTGCTGGTAGCTTGGTGTCGTTTATTTATGGTAGTAAAGCTACTTACATCATTCAAATTGAATGCCTTTGTTGCTGCTGGCTTCTCTGCTGCTGGCTCTGCTTTGGTGGCACGTGTTGTGGCTGCTGTCTGTGGCTTGATAGCGGAGGATGCTGCCATTTGGCGTAAAAGTGTCTTTGTCCTCTCCATCTCCAGGCTGGACTTTGTGGCTGCTGCCTTTGCGACTTTCATTGGATTGTTGCGATAGTTTGGCTTTAGCTTTTGCTGCAGCTGCTGCTTGTGTTCCTCATTCTCAGCCTTATCCACATGTCCCATGGCTGCTGCCGCAGCTGCTGCTGTCTCCTGATTAACTCCTTTCTCATGCAACTTCTCGCTGCCTTCCGTTTGCTGCATTCCAAGTGTGTGCGTGCGCGTGTGTTTGTGTGTGTTTTTTAATTAGAAACTCGTTAGCAATTGTTTGATTTGATTCCTAGCTTTGTAAGGGCTAAACACACAACAGAAAGAAACCAAAAATCAAAGTTCAAGGGCAAGACGACAGGAAAAAGAACTCAACTCAGGGAAAAAACGACTTCCACAAGACATCAATAAACAGAAGACACTTAAAACAATAACTAACTAGCAGGGGACAAGAGGTAGTCTGTTTTTATATGCCAATTCAGTCAGCACCTACCTCATCGCCGTACGGCGGCTGCTGTGTGCCCGACCAGTAGTCATAGCCATAGCCAGTAGAGGGCGCTGCCGCTGCCGCTTGTTCCGCTGTTTGGGCGCCAGCGGCATATGCCTCGGCCGCCGATTCAATGTGGCCGCCATAAGAGGCAGCAAGCTGCTGCTGCTGCTGTTCGTAGTGCTGCTGTTGGGCAGTTGCATTGGGATCATAGTACATTTGTGGCGGCTGCTGCAACTGTTGGGCGTGCTGCCCATACGCATCTGTTGGCAGCTCCTCCTGCAGCTGCTGCGTCTGTGGCGTTGGCTCATAGTATTGCTGCTGCTGCTGCTGCTGCTGCTCTGGCAGCTGCTCAGCCACAGGTGGCTGCTCCTTGGACAGCTGCAGGGTGTCCTCCAAATTGCCGCCATCATATTGCCTATTCAGTTCAAGAAACTGTTGATTCACCTCCGCAAATTGCTGATCGATGTCGTTCTGCTGCTGCTGCTGCTGCTGCTGCTGCAGTTGCTGCTGCTGCTCCTGTTGGGGTTGCTGCAAATGCCAAGTCAAGAACACACTTCCAGCAGAGATTTGTGGCAAACACTCACCACATGGATGATGTCCCGCAGCTGACTCAGCCATGCCTTCTCCTCGGGCACAGCGGGATCCTTGCTGCCGCCGCTGCCGCTGCCGCTGCCACTGTTGTTGCCAATCGGTGGACTGGCAAACGAGACCCGATTGATGAGGATGGGATCGTGATAGCGCAAACGTTCGGCCAGATCGCACACCTAGAGGAAACACAGATTAAAAGGAGAATGAGCCGAGAGTGTCGAGGGAACTTACGCGCTGAATAAAATCTTTGTCGTAGCTGTCCGGCTTGAGTTCGATGTGTTTGGCAATCTGCTCCAGGTAGTTGGTGCATCGGAAATGCTGCCCATAGTCGAGCATGCGCGTGGCCAACAGGAACTTGTAGTGCTGGAAGTTGGCAATGCTGAACTTTTGGTCGAACAGCGAGCGGGCATACTCGTAGATCTCCGTCATGATGATGGCCTCGTTGCTGGCAAACTCATTGAAATGCTTGTAGTGGGACGCGCCCAGCAGGATGAGTCTGTGGACCGGAAACAGAACATTAGTTAGCCATCAATCGGACTGGGAATGGGACACAAGGGGACATGGGCTTGCGCATACCTCGGTACCTCGGCCGTGAGCGTCGTCAGCTGGGTGGCCGAGCTGTCGTAGCGTCCGAACTCCTCCTGGGCGACTAGATAGCAGAAGTGGGCCGCATAGATGTCGCCGCGCTGAAAGAGCGTGTCGCCGAGGGCCACCACCGAGCTGCGATCGGACTCCGGATGGCGCGACTTGTTCGTCACGAGAATGGAGAGATGGGAGCGCCAGTCGCCCCACTGCTCATCGCGCAGCTGGCTGACGCAGGCCGGTGTGTGGCAGCTCTTCATCTGGTAGAGCGTCTGCAGCGGATCGTTGGCCTTGATGGCGCGATTGAGGAACTTCTGGGCCACGTCCGTCAGGGCATAGCGATCCTCGTACAGAGCCAGAAAGAAGGCGTGCGTCCACAGGTTGTTGTCGGTGGCCCACTGCAGCGCCTCCTCCACATTGCCGCGCAGCACGTAGCTACGGAACTTGTCCGTAGCCGCCTGCTCGGACAACGGCGCTGCCTTTCCCGAGACGCCAGCTTCGGCACCAGCTCCTGGCGCGGCAGTCTGCCCCTCGTCCGAGGACTGACTGGCCCTGGTGGCGGCCGTTTCGCTTTCAGCTTCCGAATCCACAGCCGCATCCGCTGCCTCCAATGGCTCGGCATCGGCCTCGGGCTCTGTTTCGGATGCGCCATCCTGCTCGGACGGATTGTAGGGATACTCCTGCTGGTTCTCCAACAGCAGGTCCCCGACATCCGTGTCGGCAATGTACTGCGGGGGGCAAAGGAGTGTTGATATAGGCCCAGGATTTGCGGCAAATGAGTTGTCTTCGGCTTACCCCGTTCTGGCGCAGCAGCAGGATGAGCAGATTCCACATGAGGGCGTGCGAGGCCCGATACTTCTCGACGGTGCCCTGGGGCTTCTTCTGTGTGGCATACAGCACCGTGCAGCCGCGTGTGGGGCCGAGGCGTATCTGCTCCTTGCAGAAGCTTATGATCTTGTCCTTGTGCAACTTGCGGCCCTGCAGTGGTCCCGGGTACATCCGCAGCAGGCTGCTCGTGCCGTCGCGGAAGCGCGGTGCCGCCACCTCCACATCGTTGCGCAGGCGCCCGCGGCCGGCATACTTTGGCTTCACCTTCAGCAGCAGGCTCATGGCGTACGAGGCCACCAGATGAGGTCGGTTGTACATCAGTGGGGTGCGTCTCCTGGGCGGACGAGCCACCGCTGTGGTGGTTACACCTGCACCAGCAGCCACGCCTCCGTGGACAGAGGACACATCGGCACCTCTGTGTAAGGAAGAACGACAGCAACGACAGCAAAAGCGGAGAATAGATTAGAGAAACGATTAGAAAGGTGAGAGACGGAGGGGAGAGACAACAAAATGGAAATAAATCAAATGTGAAATCAACAAATTGTTCATGCTAAACTGGAGGCAGGGCAACGGGAGGGGAACAAGGGCACAGGGAATGGGGAGGAACGATCAGCGAGGAAACTGCCCCCCTCCGCATGCGACAAAGTTTCGTCCAGAGAAGAGATTAGATACAAAAGAGAAATGAATGGAATGGAATGGAATGATTTGATTCAAGTTTCTTTTTAGATTCTATTCGGCCGGACGGACTATATTCCCCCCACCAAAAACTGACCCAAACGGGTTAGGATCCTTCCCCCAAAACACACTCAAATAAGTTTTGCGATATGCTGGCCAAAAGCAATCGATAAGTCCATAGAAACCCCCAAGAGCTTTTCTCCATACTGCCCAGGGGCGTAAGCAAATAAACGGAATGAATTGGAATGGAATGGACAAAGCGAAAGCATTGTTAGTGGAAGGGGGAGTGGGAGTTGGCATGAACATTTCCTGGATGACAGGGGGGGGGGGGGGAAGGAAGGAAGACCTAAGAGCGAGAGTGTAACCAAAACTCAGCAGAGCAGGGGACATATTGAGAGATATACATAGACAGAGAGAGACAGAGAGAGTGAGAGACTTCAGAGTGAGATTGTGTGACCACCTGATATCGAGGGCGCATTCAGAGCCAGCATAATAAAGGCCGCTGCAACGTGAACTTCGTCCTGTTCCATTTAGATCCCCACCATTCAGATTGCTTAGCGATCGGGCACTGGCTAGCCCATGATGCCCATAGATAAATCTCCGGCTGCCAAACGAGTCACCACCATAGAAGCTGGCACTGCTGTCCTCCATGTCCGCCATGCTGCGGTTAAGGAGCTCCTGCTGCTGCTGGTGTAGCTGCTGGAGCTGCTGTTGCTGCTGTTGAAGCTGCTGGATCTGTTGCTGGTAGAGCCCCTCATTATATTGTTGACGATGGAATTCGTTTGCTTGATTTATGTATGCGTGTGTGTACCTAGACATGGGGAGGAGGTAGGAGGAAGGCACAAATGATGTTTTGCGTTTTGCTTTTTGTTTTTGTGAATTGTTAGAGACGAAAAACAGTTTTAGAGGTTACATACGATCAGAGTACATAAATCGGTGTATACCAATAGTAAGGTAAGACACTCCACGATGCAATTCTCTTTTGTTCCCGATTACAGTTGCTGCACTTTTGCATCTGTGATCCGAGACAGAGAGAGAGAGAGGGAACGCCGTGGTGCCATACCTTAATATTGGTATACCTTGTTTTTGCTTTTACTTCTGCTTTGCTTCTGATGTGTTTTGTTAGTAGCAACAACAACACACAACGAACGGAATTTGCGTACACACACATGGACTATGGAATGGTAAAGGAGAAGGTACAGGAGGTGGAAGCAGAGGAACGGAACGAAACGGAATGGTGAGAGGGAGTACGAGTGCGAGTAAACGCACAGAAAAGAGAAAGCTGAGGCGAGCAGGCGCAAGGCGAATGAAAGATCGATTCATGTGTGGGTGTGTGGGTTGATGAGGGTTCATGAGCAGAAGAAGAAGGAGGAGGAGGTGTGGGTGGAGTGTGTGAAAGGTACGGGAATACGCATACAGGGTAGTAAACGATCAACCGATCGAGGTAGTACGTTAGTTAACCGGGTGAGTACCTCTATCTAATCATTAACTAAGTATCTACACACTAGCATGTCTGTGGGGTTAATTATTCCCAAAATCCAACCTCAACAATTAACAGGTGGAACAGGTGGACGCGTAGGAGGGTATACCACGCGTTAATCAACATTTGAGATTAGCATCACGCGGTAAGAGGTACGGGGTTCGGGTACGGATAAGGGAACAACTGCTACGTCAACGAGGAATGGGGAATCAGTGGGAACAGTGGGTAGGGGCAATTACATACATACATACATTCATATATTTATGTATGTGTTTATGTAAGGGTTTCTGGGTGTAATTATAAGTTAACAAAACGAATAAACCAACAAACTAAAGGAATTCGAAAAATCCACCGCTTCGCGACTTTGCAGAGTTCCAGTGTTGTAATTGCAACTGTGATTTCCAATTAGAAGGCAATGGCACACCAGCTGGTGTGACCAGCCTTCTCTCAATACTCAATTGAACTCTGCAAAATCTGAAGCGGCGGTTGGCGGGGCAACTGTTTTTTGTTGGTTGGGAAACTAAACCAACAATCGATTCGCAGGGGCGGGGCGGTATGCACTTACCGTTCTCGTTCTGTAAGCAGGTCACCCTCCTTACCAGACGTCCGCATGACATCCATCATTTGGACTCCTGCAGTCATCATCGGCTGCTGCCCCTGCTGCTGCTGTTGCTGCGGCTGCTGCTGTACCGGAGCACCCGCCGCCTTGTACGGAGCCACCGCTGCCGTCATCGAGTTAATCATTTGACCATAAAACTTGGCATACATGTCCGCATAGGCTTGGGGATTCCTCGACAACTGCTCGTACATTCCATACGGATCGTAGCCAGCACCCGCATACGGAGCGTAGTTGCGACGCTTAGAGCCGCCGCTGCCACCGGCTCCAGCACCACCACCACCACCGCCATTGGTGCGCTCCTTCTCGAGGTCACTGTTGCGGGAGCTCTTTCTGCGGTACTCCTCGTACCCATCCCAGTGCCGTTGATCGGGATGCGGATGGCGACGCCGCCGCTCCAGGGTGCCATCATCGTTGCTGCGACGCTGCGGCCGCTGATCACCGGTGGCCTCGTGCCGATCTCGCCTCCCACCACCACTCCTGCCCTTCTCCGACTGCTTAATGGAGCGTCGAGAGTATTGGCCGCGCTCCCGCTCATAGTCATCATAGTCGTAGTCCTCCTCGGGTGCACCTCCACTGCGCCTCTGGCGATCTCTGCCGTTCTTGCTGCTGCGCCCACCAATGCTGTTGGGTCCGCCGGCACCAGGTCCGGCGCTGCCTCCATCCAGCAGAATTTCGCTATCGGCGCCCATGTGGCTCGAGTCGGGGCCATCGGACTCCCCGTCGTAGTTGCTGTTGTTGTAGCGGCGGGAGTGCGAGTGCTCGTAACGCTCCTGATCCTCGCCACCGCTGTGATACTTGTTCGAGCGGCGGCGCCAGTTGCGCTCTCGATCCCGATCACGATCACGTTCCCGCTCACGTTCCAGATCTGTTTCGGGATTGCGGCGTCTGCCATGCTGCTGGCTGTTGCCTTCGTGGCTGCGCCGATGGCTATCACGCCCGGTCTTGCTCTCCGCAGGTCCCACTGGGCCCGCGCCCCGCACAGAATCCTCCGTCTCGCCGTCGTAGTTGTTGTTGTAGTGGCCACGACGGCCGCGACGATCGTCGAGCAGATCCCGTCTATCGCGCTCCCTGTCGCGCTCCCGCTCGCTGAGCAGAAACTCGTCCGACTCCTCATCCGACTCCAGGTCCAAGGAGGCGTTACCAGTCCGCGACATACGCTGCCCGGCCTGGGGCCGTTTCTTCTCCAATCTCTGCTGCTGCTGCTGCTGTTGTTGCTGCTGTTGTTGCTGCTGCTGCTGCTGCAGGGGCTGCTGGTGTGGGTGTGGTTGTGAGTGTGCGGCGGCAACGGTGGAGGCTGCCACTGGCGCCGACTGTGATGGTGGATTGTGATGCAATGGCTCGGCCTCGTCGGGCAGGCTGTGATGTTGCTGCAGCTGTAGCGGCAGCTCCGTAACGGGCAGAGCCGCAACTCCGGCCAGGGCCGGTGGCGGCTCCTCGCGATCCTCGAGATTTTCACCATCCAGGACAACCTCACGCTGCTCCCGCACAGACACGGCCGTTGTCTCCACACCCGTAACCACGCGACGCGGCGGCGTCTGATAGAGATTGCGATCGTCGACACGTGGCGGCTGCTCTCCCTCGGAGGTGTCCTCGCCATCAGCCTGACGCTCCTCCATGTGCAGGGCCTGGACAACGTTCACGGCCGTGGCCGGTGGCTGTTCGGTGCCCGTAACCAGTCGCTGCTGCTCCAACTCCGGCTGGCCCAGCACCAGACGCGACAGACCGGGCGGCGGCAGCAGGCCCGTGTCCGTCTCCGCCTCCCAATTGGCCTCCCCCTCCTCGGGCTGCTCCGACAGATGACTCGTCTGCAGATACTGGGCCCGCTCGTCGTTGGGTGCGGCCAGCACCTCCAGGTTCTCATAGCCACCCATCTCCAGGGGTGACGACTCGGGGATGAGTGGTGGAGGAATCACCAGGGGCTGCTGCTGGTGCTGCTGCTGTGCGGGCAATCCATAAATGGATGATGCAACTGCTGAGCTCACGCCCGGAACAACAGGTGCAGGAGGCAACACTGAAGGCGTTGCCAATATATTGAATGGTTCCAGCTGCGGCTGCTGCTGCGTCTCTGTGCCCAGACCAAAGGTTATCTCAGCCGTTGGTGCTGCCACAGGAGCTGGAACAGGAGCGGGAACAGAGGCAGGAATAGCAGCCGGAGCAGCTGCTTGTGTGCCGGCCAGTATGTTGACACGCTTGCTGGGTCCAGTGGAACGTTTGAAGGGATTGCCGCCCGGACTGGCGGTGATTGGCGGCAGGGCAGATGGTGGTGCAATGGCCACCAATCCACCGGTAACTGGCGCCACTTCTGCGCCTCCTGGTTGATTCTGAAAGGCGCGCGGCGGCACAATCGCATCCAGCTCGGGTTCCTGGCCCACCTCGGGCGGTGGTTGTTGCAAATGGAGTTGCTGCAGTTGCTGGTGCAGCGGCTGCAGCGGATGCTGCTGCTGCGGTTGCTGAGGCTGCTGTTCCACGGGTGGCGGAATATCCAAGTTGTTGTTGTTGTTATTGTTGTTGCTGGCAAAGGCCTGCCAGCTGCTGCCCTGCGATCCCTGAATGTTGAAGGCATCATCGACTATGTTGCTTGGCGGTGGCTCCATCACAGCCTCGTTGCTGTGGCTCTGGCTATGGTTATGGTTATGGTTATGGTTATGGTTCTGGCTGTGGCTGTTGTTGTTGTGGTTGCTGTTGCTCGTCTCATTCCAATCACCCCAGTCCCCCCAGCCATCATTCCTGCCACCGCCGTTGTTGTTGTTGTTGTTGATGCTGCTGCTGCTGCTGTTTTCGAAGGAATCCAAAGGCACTTCGGGATGCATTTGATTTTGCGGAATTGTTGTTTGTGGCGGCGGCTGGTAATACATTTGTGGAGGCTGCTGCTGCTGCTGCTGCAGCTCCGGTTGGGGCAGAGGCGGCGGCGCCTGCTGACCGGCAGCTTGGACTGCAAAATAGTTGTTGTAATTCAGCGACGGCGGCTGCTGCTGCTGCTGCTGCTGGTCCTGCTGCTCCTCTGGCCAGTATTGTTGCTGCTGGCCAAGTGGTGGCGGTGGTGGTGCCTGATGCTGGAAAATTTGGCTGGCATAGACAGGCTGCTGCTGCTGCTGCTGCTGCAGTTGTTGTTGCTGCTGCAGCTGTGCCTGGTGCTGCTGCAGTTGTACCGGCTGCTGCTGCTGAGGATGATGAGGATGCTGCTGCTGCTGTGGCGGCTGATGGGGTGGCAGCCAGGGAGCATTGTTGTGCAGCATGTTCGGGTTCTCGTTTAGCTGGCAAGAGAAGAACAAGAGAAATCACAAATTATTAATCGAAAACACACACACACACACACACACAGACAGACGAAGGAGCAGCTGGCGCTCTACCTGTTCCTGCCCAGTTCTTGCATAATTCCCATAGCATGTTACACCCATTGACTCCGACGCATTGGACGACACACACACCTCTGTAACATCCTCGCCCCTCCTGCCCTCTTCCATGAATCCCTCTGTGCGGCTGAGCGCACGGGCACGAGCCTGCAGCCAAGACATTCGCTCAAGTAACGGGAAAACCCGTTTGTCCAGATGAAATATGTATATGTATATGTATATGTGTGCAATATTACCGTTTCTTCATATGCACTCCAATGAATTTAAATGAAATCCTTATCGCCATACAAAAAAACAACCTCGATTCAGTAAAGAAAAAATTGTAAAAAAAAAACAACAACAACTACGAACATCATCAAAAGCAAAATGTTAAAAGTTTACGTGGACGTTTGCTTTGGGTCCGTCCGTTCGTTCCGTTCCCCTCCTCATCCACAACGTTGGCTCTGCTGTTTCTCTCTCTCTCTCTCACTTCCTCTTCTGTTTCTGGTTACCTTACCACTGTTTTTTGCTCTCTTCTTGACGCAGCAGGTTTTTCGTGGGTTCGTTTTGTTTCTTTCTATCTTAATTTCTGATTTTGCAGGTTGATAATTTTGGCACTTACACCAAACCAATGGTCAAAGAACTGTCAACTGTCGGCTTTTTCTATATAGAAATGATTTCAATATTTCAATTTGCTTTTCTGTTTTCATTTCTCCTAAAAGTCAAAAGCGAAAACATTCGAAAAAAATAATTGGAGCAGAGGTTGTAAGAGCGAGAGAGAAACAGAGAGAAAGAGAGAGAGTTGCTATAGCGGTGGCCCTAGTCCCCAGATTCTTGCGGATTGTCACTTGCTTCATATGTACTATAATAATACTTCTTGGTTAGCCTCTTTGGTCAGTTGCCATTGTCAATTTATTATAAAAATAACACTGGTGTTAACACAGGCACACACACACACTCCTGAGAGCCGCTCTCACGCAAAAACACTCACACTGGCACACACACTCACGCAAGTACAAGTGGATGTCAGTTGTCAGTCCCTTGACTTTTTTTGGTCCACCACACACCGCAACAGCTTTCAATTAGCTGCGAAATGGTCAATGTTGGGCCATTACTTACACAAAACACTCGTTGTTTTACACGCACAAAGGACTGTTCTCGATATTGACTAACAAATACATTTACTAAATTGGTTGTAGTTCAATTGGTGGACTATTTAAACCATTAAAAAAAATGCCAACTCGACTAGGGACCAGTGTGACCGCGTTTTTATCGATTAAATATAACGACTGACCCTTAGAAATATACCGCTATATACGTTATCATTTTTTAAATATGCCAAAAATACACAGAGGAAACAATTGAACTTAACCCACTTAAATCAGTTGAACACTTGAGTTAAACCGCGGAAGACAATAATGTTTGTGAAATCGAATCTACTTGTAGATCGTTGATTTTGATATGAACATATAATTGTTTCCAATTGATGATTGAGTTTTCCACAAGATTGCTTAGTATTCCGGACACTCATTAATTGCTTTGTTTAAAAAATAAGATTCAAACAAAAAAGGTAAAATCATGAGAGGTAAGTGTTTACCTAAGTGTTATCGATGAATCGCATATCGCATCGCAGTATCGGTACATCCGCGAGAATGGCTGACTATCGCCGCAGTTTATTTACCAAATTTGTTTAGAATGTTTTTTGTGTTTTCCTCCGTGCTGTTTGCTTGTTAACCGGTGTGCTGATTATAGTTAATCCCTTTGTGGGACCCCACTCCAATGTAATATGCGTGTCTGTCAGCTCGCCGTGGCCTTCGGCTGCCTGCACGTGCTCCTCAGCTGCTCGGCCAGCAACCATTGGGTGCTGAAGGAAGATGAAATTACCCAAAAGCTGGACTCGCCCTTTCACATGCGCGAGCCGCAGAACCTAATTGCCTTCCTGGAGCAGATACGCTACAATGAGTACGTCGAGCGCTCGTATCTGGACCTGTTGCGAAAGCGGGAACAGATCGTCGAGCACTTGCGCTTCTCCATGCGCTTCGGGGAGGACCTGGCCGAGCAGGCCAAGTGTGCGATGGACTACTACATGCTGGAGAAGCGAATGTCCTACCTGAAGATCACGCCCGATCAGCTGAAGCGCATCAATCTGCCGGAGCAGAGCGACGTGAATCAGCCGCACGGCAAGTCGGGCACTGGGACGAAGCAACGCACCCAGGAGCCCGTCTGCAGCAACTATCACAAGCTGAGTGTTGGCCCGGCCACCTACGACCATCTCGAAAGCTTTCAGCCCAAGGTAATGGACTCGGCGTACGTGGAGCGGGAGCATGACACCAATATCGGGACGGCTACCGTCGAACTGACGCGTCGGTTTGCCGTTGACGGGCTGCAGCATCATCCGGCGTCGTGGAAGTTCCACACGCTCAGCTCCTACTACTGGAGGATGCGAGGCAATGCTCGGGAGGCTCTACCCTGCGCCCGCCTGGCCACACTGCTGGCACCGCCCATCTTCAAGGACATACCGCTGCTCAGCCTGGGCACAATACTCTTTCGCATGGGACGGCTCATCGATGCCGATCTCATACTGACGGCTGCCGTCGAGCATGCGCCCAAGGTGGCGGAGAATCATGTGGTGCTCGCCTCAGCGCTGGCCATGAAGCATGACTTCAATCGTTCGCTGCAGCACTTCGATGAGGCCGAACGCCTCGATCCCAGCACCCTGCCGCGCACCCAGCAGGTGCGCAACTTCATCAGCTGCCTGGAGAATCTCACCAAGAAGACCTCCAAGATGTACAGCTACGTGAAGTACATGAAGAACGAGGTGAAGGAGTTCAAGAAGCTCAAGTTCCACATATCCCAGAACCACGAGCGACTCGTGCAGCAGCAGCTGCCGCTGGGCGCCCGGCGCTTCCTCGACTCAAAGTCCAGCAACGATGATCTGCATCGTCGGGGCCAGTACTGCAGTACGCGCACCCCAAACGGCTCCGATGAGCCGGTGCTCTTCTGTGATTTCTACTCGGACATGCAGATGCGGCTGGAGAGCAAGGACGTGGACATTGATGTGCTCGAGCGGGACCTAAAGGCCAACACTGACGCGGTCATTCGTCAGGTGTCGACGGAAATACGCAAGCAATTCAATCTCGAACAGCTGAAGGCAGCCAAGGCCCAGATGCCCGCCAAGGCAACAAAGTCGACGTAGAAGAGAGCGGAGAGGAGCGAAGAGGAGCGGAGAGGAGACCACCAAATGCATTCCCTAAGAACAATTAGAATATCGATTTCGGTTCACAAATTAGTGTTTTAATCTGTTTGAAATAGTATTTACGACCCCGTTTATGTGTACATATATTGACAAGAGATATTCGATAAGACATCAGGTAATAGCTTAAACGGCATCCTAAGGCTAGGCATGTAAGATGAGTCTGAATTTATTTGCATCCACACCAAGTGCAGATTAGAGCAAAGCCTTGACTAAGTATCCGCGTCTTATGTTAAGATTAGGCATTTTAAGATAATATATATAAATATAAGTATGTATATTTGTTTCGTTGCGTTTCGTTTCATATGTTTTGTACACAAAGAAAAGAAATGAAAGAATCACCAGACAATCTCTTGGGTTTCGAGTGCGTTCAGCAGTGTGGCCAGGTTGGCGTATGAGTGTTTGGCCTCGTTTTGGTTGTCTGCCTCCATCGGGTGCACGAGCAATCCGCTCCAGCCACTGTTGCGGGCACCGGCATAGTCCATGTCGTACTTGTTGCCAATGTGCAGGGCCTGGTCCGGCGCTATTTGCAAACGCTCCAGTGGGATGTTAAAGATGCGCGCGTCGGGTTTCATAACGCCAGCCTCGTAGGAGGTCAGAACGAAGTCGAATTTGCCTGCAAAGCCCATGGCCTGGAGTACTTGTGGTAGGGATGGATCAAAGTTGGATATGATGCCCACACATTTGCCAGAATCGCGAACGCGCTGAACCAATTCGGTTGCTCCCTCGACATGCCGCCAACAGGCGCTGGTGCGGAAAACCCTAACGAGCTGTTGCCCTATCGTGGCCAGCTTGTCGGCCGGCAGGCTGGCATCCACGCAGCTAAACGTACCCGCCACCAGCTGCAGCCACCACGATTGCCAGTCGAGATTTGGTGAGCTGCGACCAAAATTTGGATATTTTTGGCTCATGATTTTGAACTGTTGGCGAAAGCAGCGCTCCAGCTGCTGCCTGTTGAGGCCAGTCACTCCGCATTCGGCTGCCGTCTTTTGGTATTGCTTCAAAGGATCTTCAAGTTTCAGCAGCGTGTCCGTTACATCAAATGTAACCAAGCGAAATCGGCGCAGATTTTGCCCAAATAATTGACATTTCAACGACATTTTGCTCCAGTGTGACCAGGTTCTGTACTGCTCCAAATGCTGTATATATACTGTATTCGATATTCTATTCCCTCTGAATCTAACCGGATCACAACAAAACTACTTTATCTGAAAACAAAAAGAAGCTCTAAAACAAACAACATGTCAATTGTAAAGCTGCAGTCGTCTGATGGTAAAACGATGGAAGTTGACTTCGACATCATCACGAGATGCTCAGGAACAATAAAAAGGTTTTTGGACGACTGGGAGGATGCCGCACTGCCGTTGGAGAATATAAATTCAGATATTTTGACAATGGTGATAGAGTGGGCAGAATTCCATTTCAAGCCGGATGCGAGTGAAAAAGATATACACCGATGGCGACAAACTTTCGTCAGCCAGAACCATGTTGCGCTCTTTAGTCTAATAAAGGCCGCCAACTATCTGGACATCGAGAGTCTACACGATGTGACTTGCAAGACCGTGGCATACATGATTCGAGGCAAAACACCCGAGGAAATGCGCAGAATTCTCCACATCGAGGATGACTACAAAAATCTTTCTGATGAGAGCATGAACGCATTGCAATTCCATAATATATAACAACCAATATCGCAAAATAAAATAAAAACAAAGTAAAAAACAAAAATCATTTTTAAAGAGGGTATTCCACTGAACAATTTAATTGAACCAGTTCCATCGATGGCTATCGATGATCAATTATGGTCTAGGCTTGCAAACTCATCGATGGCATTAGCATGAAATGTTCTCTCGCAAAGCTTTACAAAAGTTTTCGTGTTAAAAGTCTTTGCAAGCTAGTAATATCAAGTAAAACATCAGCATCGAGGAAAATGATTTAAGACATCGGTATAATTACGGTATATTTTTGAAATAAGATGGTATAATTTGGAGGGTCTGACGGTATATTTGATTGTTAATTGCTCGGTCACACTGATTGCAGCCAAAAACTGCAGATTCACGGCATTTACCAAACGAATTTTGTAAAACTTTTTTCTTGAAACGCGTATAAATAATTTGCAAGCGAAATGACTGTGACTGCCACACCAGTGCCCGACAATATGCGGGTTAAAGCACTGTCCGACTACAGAAAGAAGCTGCTGGAGCACAAGGAGATCGAAGGGCGTCTCAAAGAAAGTAATGTCCGAAGTTTTGCCAATTCCGACAGCACGGCAAGCATTAACACATTCCCTCACCTCTGTTGCAGAACGTGATGAGATCAAGGAACTAACCAAACTGTATGACAAGTCGGAGAATGATCTCAAGGCGCTGCAGAGTGTGGGACAAATCGTGGGTGAAGTCCTCAAGCAGCTAACCGAAGATAAATGTAATATTTCTGGGCACAAACTTGAAAGTGTTCGAATGGTTCATCATTGCTCTTCTGCTCTTACCCATTTTCAGTCATTGTGAAGGCGACCAATGGGCCGCGCTATGTGGTCGGCTGCCGTCGCCAGCTGGACAAGGCAAAGCTAAAGTCTGGCACTCGCGTGGCACTGGACATGACCACCTTGACCATAATGCGTTACCTGCCGCGCGAAGTGGATCCCCTGGTGTACAATATGTCCCACGAGGATCCCGGAGATGTAACATATTCGGCCATCGGTGGCCTCACCGAGCAGATTCGTGAGTTGCGCGAGGTGATTGAGCTGCCACTGCTCAATCCGGAGCTGTTCTTGCGTGTCGGCATCACTCCGCCCAAGGGTTGTCTGCTCTATGGGCCGCCTGGCACGGGCAAAACCCTGCTGGCCCGTGCCGTTGCCTCCCAGCTGGATGCCAACTTCCTGAAGGTCGTCTCCTCGGCCATTGTCGACAAGTACATCGGCGAGAGTGCTCGCCTCATTCGTGAGATGTTCAACTATGCCCGCGATCATCAGCCCTGCATCATATTCATGGACGAGATCGATGCCATTGGCGGGCGTCGCTTCTCCGAGGGCACGTCCGCAGATCGCGAGATTCAGCGCACCCTGATGGAGCTGCTCAACCAAATGGACGGCTTCGACTCCCTGGGCCAGGTGAAAATGATTATGGCCACAAATCGCCCAGACACCCTCGATCCAGCTCTGCTGCGTCCCGGCCGCTTGGATCGTAAAATCGAAATTCCACTGCCCAACGAGCAGGCACGGTAAGTTGGTTTTTGCGCGCTATTCCACTCTCCACTCTATGCTGATGTCTGTGTTCCATTTACAGTCTGGAGATTCTCAAGATTCATGCGCTGACAATCGCCAAGCACGGGGAGATCGACTATGAAGCGATTGTCAAGCTGTCGGACAACTTTAATGGCGCCGATTTGCGTAATGTGTGCACTGAGGCTGGTCTCTTTGCCATCAGGTGAGTGCCCGCCCCAATTAATTATTGTCTATTATCTAATTATTGTTTCTGTTATTGTGCGACAGGGCTGAGCGCGAGTATGTCATCCAGGAGGACTTCATGAAGGCTGTGCGCAAGGTGTCGGAGAACAAGAAGCTGGAGAGCAAGTTAGATTATAAGCCAGTCTAATGGCATCAAATGATCCTTTAATAAAGATTAAATTACACACATCTAAACACATAAATATTTATATATATATATCTGTATATAATATAATATGTTCATGTAACAGATTTGTCAAACATAGTCCGTTCCTTTTGTCCGATAAACTAATTAAATGCTATGTAAAGATAGAACGCATGTAAATTATCCACATTTTTGCTGCTTCTGCTCCTCGATGCGACGCTTCTTGCGCTCCAAGTAGTCGCTGACGTTGTCGAATCGTTTCTTAAACCAAACGGACAAGTCCTCGGGCATGAATGCGTCCACATCCAGATTGTCTAGGACCATCTTCAGCCAGCCATCGGGCAGGCCAGTGGCCGTCTCGCCATTTCTGCTATCGTACACCCGCAACGTTAGACGATCGTTCTCAGCGCCAGTCACATAGATCCGATTGTCGGTCAATGCGAAGTTGCATATGTGCCAGTTGCCAGCCTCGGCACGCACCATCTGGGTGGCGGTGATGCTCCAGCTCTCTTTGGTTGTCTGCTCCAGCCGATACACGCCAATCGCATCGACATGGTCGTAGAGGAGCACGGCCACCTCGTATGCCTTTTCGGGCTCCAGTTGTCGCACCAGCATGCGGACAGCTGGAGCGGGAAGCTCGTGGAGCAGCAGCTCCTTGCCGCTAGTGTAGTTCCAGACACGCAACGTCTTGTCCCCCGACGCCGAGATGATGTGCTGCTCCGTGAGCATGGCCAGGCCGGACACGAACTCCTTGTGGCCCAAGCAGTAGCTGTGTATGTCGAATGTTGCCGGATAGTTGGTGACCCGTATCTTGTCGTCGCGGTCACATGTGATTATGTACTGCTGGTCCTCCGACCACAGGATGTCGTAGACAATGCTCAAGTGGCCCAGCAGCAAGCGTGGCGGGGCATCCACCTCGACACAGTCGTACTGGTAGCAGTCGCCAGTCTTGTCGGTGACCAGAACGGAGCTGCCGTCGCTGCAGAACCTGAGGGCGCTCGATGCGCGAGTGAGTGGGCGTATAGAGAGGAGCTGGGCGTTCTCGGGTCGACTCTTGTAGAGCAGCACTGCCTTTTGGCCAACTGTGGTTAGGGCCAACAGTTGGCGATCTGGAGAGTAGGTCACATTTTGTATCGATACCTCGACCTTGACAGATCCTGTTGCTTCCTTCAAGGCTGCAGGCTGTTGCTTTGAGCTGCTGGCCGGGTGGCTCGGCCTCGGCCCTGGGCCAGGCACGGGGACTGGCTCGGCCAATTTTAATCCGCACGTGGTTAAATCCGGTGGTAATTCGATTTCCTTGAAGATTTGCAAGTCGCCCGGATTCAGGAAAAGCACCTTACGGCCGTGGCCAATAACCAATTCGGGCTCAGAGAAAAAAATTGTTGCCATGTTTACGCCTACGTTCACGTTTTTTTTTTTGTATTTAATCGCTCCAGCTCAATGTGAACGCGGACTTATCGATAACGAGATATACCGCCCGACACTCCGAAATATACCTTTTCATTTTAAAATATACCGCAAATATACCGTATATCCTATAACATTTTCCTCGATTTGATGTTCTGCTTAATATTACCAGCCGGTTAGCACTCCCAGCCCTAAAACTGTTCTTTTATCCGATTGATGATAATCCGATACATTCTAAATTATTGGAAAGACTCCATTTAGTTGATTATGGGTAAAATAATGCACAAGCAAAGAAGTCCGAAAAAAACATTTCCCGTTTCTTACAAAGTAACTACATACTAGCTACATGTGTCAACAAATTTGAGGGTATGGACATTTTATGCACCCTATTTTCTTTTGTATGTGCCAAAATGTTAATATAACACGCTGATATAAACGAATTAGATTATTTTACACAAACATTTTATTAATCCGCTTTTTCCTAATCATGAAGGAAGCTAAGAAATCGATTTTTTCCTTAAATGTCCCATCAATACTTCTTTTAAAACAAGCTTTTAAAATGTCCCGCTGGGGAATGGCTCAAAAAAGCAGGGTATGGACAATAGGAAAAACGGCTTAGAAAATAAAACGCATGCAAGGTAAAATCCACCGCATAGTCACCATGAGAAATCGTAATTTGAAAATTATCGACGTTTAATTTTGAATAAATGGATAGAGAAATGCAATAGAGTCTAGTCCGGACCTTCTATAATTTCAAACATATACTTTTAACCCATTTCACCACCAAGAACATTCACTCTTTAGAGAGAGTTCTGTTGAAATCATCTCTAATCGGATGAAATCCTCTTTCCCCTGAGCATCATTAAGCGAAAGTGTGTTCGGAATGCTTCGTCATACTTGAACGTTGCTGGTTATTTGGGCACTTGTTGCTTTCAGCTAGGTGTGTGTTTGTTAAACCGTTACTTGCTGTAGACGCCTGCAATGCGTGTGTGTGCGTAGATGCTGGCAAAATCGAGATGAGCCCCATGCCAGCCGGCCGCCAAAATACACAAAAAAGTTTACTTTTTGGTTTTTACACATCTTTAATGTTAAATTTAGTTTTTGTGTCTCTTCGCTTCTATTACAATATAAATTATAATTTATATTTAATAATACATTATTAGAGTTCATTCCATTCCTAACACATTTCTTTATTATTTTATTTATACTGCATAATATCGAAGCACTCATTATTCAGTTTCCTTTGTTTAATTTGTATTAACAATGTTTTAAAAACTCGCATTTGGTGAATTACAAAAAGAATTTGTCATCATTCGACTCTAGTTGAAGGGGAATTCTGTAGTAAATTGCCATTAATAATAATAATAATGAAAAAAAAAAAACAACTTTATATAAAAGGTTTTGTTTAAATTGTATATAAAACCTTTGGGAGCAAGCGCACGTGAAGTGAGTATGTTTGTTGTTCATTATTCGTTTTGTTTCGTTACTTTTTTCATTTCTGATGTTTTTGTTTTGTTTTTCTCTTGCTTAAAGTGCCGTTTCGCGTATTTAAGGCTACGGTGTTTTTGCTTTGTGTGTTTCATTCGTGTTGATTTGCTTTTTGTTTGTTTGCCTACAAGTAAGCAGTGCAGGCAGTGCCTGTAACTCTGTGGTTTGGTTATGTTCCTGTTTCTTTTGTTTTTTTCCCGTCATTCGTTATCCTTTTTAGTCGTGTCGTGTAAAATTAGTTAAACATACGCAATAAATATTAGTACAAAATGAAATGCAAATTCAAATTTCTCAAAAATCAAATGAGCCACGCGATCAAGTGCATTTTAAATTCTTTTCACACGCACATACAAAAAAAAATGATAATAATAATATAAATTACTCATACCAGAAATGAGGACAGCGGGTAAATGGAAAATTAAACATAGTCTAAATATTTCTCAGGCAAAGAATATAAATCAGTTTGAAAACAAAATGAATATATAGTAATTCATAGTAAATATAAAAAAAGGATAAATATCATTAAGGTTAGGGTGAATGGGAGTGGGAATACGCTGGTAGATTGGTATTGGTGCTGTCGTAGTAGTAGTAGTAGTTTGAGTGGTAGGTAGTACTCACAATAAATTAATACAAATTAAATACAGTTTTTGTGGCCTTTAAATAATTACAAATACTATACGCAACTAATCCATAATAGTTAAATGTCATTGATTTGTGCCGCGGCGCTACGGAGAGGACAGGACTCTCCAATCAATCAAAAAGAACACAAAAAAAAACTATGTAGAGTTCTTTATCAGGTAATTAATTTATAATGTAAATGGAATCTCATAATAGTAAGTTTTTAGTTATAGTATGTAAATGTCTTTTTCTTTCATTTATAAAAGTATCGCATAAAATCAATGAGAACCAAACAGACAATTTCTTGCTTATTAAATCGTTCTTGGTGTTGTGGTGTGTGTGTGTGTGTGTGTGTGTGTGTGCTTGGTTGGGTGTGTATTGTGTGGTTTTACTGTTCGGGAATAATTAACTGTTAAACTGTCAACCGCTTTCAGAATCTCTCATCTTTCGCCTCCATTCAACGTCAACATCAATTGAATGAACGGTAAAGCTTAGTAAGAATGCCGGTACTGCTCTCATCTCAGGAGAGAGCAAAGCCGCTTAAAAGAGAATGGCGGTTAGTGAGTTGAGAGAGCGAAACGTGACGGCTGAATGGTTGGGATGAGCGAATGAGTTGGAACGAGACGAGACGAGACGCCGTCTCCTTTTGCAGGGTACAAATAATGAATTCATGAACTTCTTTAACAATATAGGGACATTTTATTTAAAGCTAAACGCTACACAATGAACTGCCGCACAAAACAAAAGTGTAATAACCAACAATTGATTCTGCGAGTGGGTGCACATCTGTGCGTCTGTGTGTGTGTGGCGTGTGTCCTCCACGCCCTTTCCCTTGCGCAGGCGGAACACATTTGACCTCATCCGCAGCAGCCTTCAGTTCTGTTCTGTGTTTCTTGCAACGTTTGTTTTTGGAGTAGAGTCTGCCTTCTCCAATCACATTTTCTTTCGGGCAGAGAAAGGGTTAAAGGGTAAGGGACCTGGACTGGGGAGGCGTTATGCCATTCGTGTGATTCTTGACAAAAATTCGGGGGGGTCACATTGATGTGACGTGATGAAAACAATTTAAAAATGTTGCCGGAAATTTGTTAGTAGTGGGGCGGTGGTGGTGGTGGTGATGGTGTAAATGTGGATCGTGTGGAAGGGAGGGGGAGGTTATTGCTAGTCAAAAGGTTCTAGCGCTGGCTGTTTGGACTATATTTACAGGAGAGCATCTCTTCTTTGGCCAACTTAAGGCGATATTCAGACATCATGTCACGGCACTGGGTGGCAATATCCATCAGTTGGGAAAACATCAATTCACCGCGCTTGCAATAGTCCTCCTGATCATAGTTCACATAATTTGTTTGAGTATACAGCGTCTTCGATTCGCCCAGGAAGGTCTCCAGTGTGGCATTCACCGATCGATGGAATTCCACAACCATTTCCTCAGTTTGCTGCAAATCCTCAATGGCCTCGTGCTGTGTGATCAGCTCCTGTGACATTTCGTGTTCCTGCCAAAATGAGTACAAATTATAATTAGAAAGCGTTTCCCATGCATTTTTATATTACTTTTGTGGGTGTGGGCTTAAGATAAACAAATCAAATTTGGATGTGCATTTGTGTATGTGGGGGCGATGGCTTAGCGGGTGCTCTCATCCTTCGTCTCCGCCTCATCCAAACTGATGTGGGGCAGGAGACTAGCGTAATCGAACAGCACCCCGTTGAAGCCACAATCGCGCAGTTTGAAAATAATGCGAGTCTTGCTGCGTAGCAGCTTGGGCACTTCACCAAATTTCCTATAAAGCTCCTCACGCACACGCGGTATCAGCGCGGCCAATGCAATGACATTTGGATCATCCTTGCGACTCGGCTGCTTAACCAGCAGCATATCCTCATTCTTGCATATTTCCTGCTGCTTCTTTTTCTTCTTTTTTGGCTGGCTTGCAGCGTAAGCCGATGAACGATTTACCAGAGAGGAAACGAACTTCTTAGGCTTTTTGGCCACTTCAGACTTTTTCAACACTGAATTTACCGCTACTCTGGCCATATGCGGCAGTGCCTCTTGCACGTGTGCGTACATGCTGTATCTGCGCATTGCAAATAACTTTCGACCGTACTCGTCGACTGGTCGCTTGTGCCACGAAAAGTCCAACTTAGTGTTTGCTTCTGTGTTGCCATTTGTGGTGATCTTGCTGGGCGAGAACATTGTTTGTTTTGTTGTCACATGTGACAGAGCTAGAGCTAAAGTCAAAGTCAAGGGCACCCTGAGTGCTGGAAAATACAAATATTTGTTTGCCCTCTACCAGTGCTACCAGAGTTTGATCTGGTACAAATTTCCCCTAAGCGAATCGAATGTCTTAATTGTGTAAAATAGTAGAAAATACTCACGCTCAGCGAACTTAGTAGTGCCAGATCCGTGTTGCCGGCATTCCCATTCTTGTTGTTGTTGTTATTATTGTTATGAATGCCCGCAGATATGGGAACATTGCGCTGATTGTGTGAACGGATGTCTGGCTTGCGCACCGGATTATTCTCCTGCTCCTCCTCATCGTCATCGTCCATGATTTCGATATCATTGTCATCCATGGGATCATTGCCATCGCCACAGGGTCCCATCTCCTGGACATTGGGGGCCACCAGCTCCTTGACACGGTCCGCATAGCGCAGCGTGTTGAGCGTGTGCTCACAGGAATTGATGCACGGCGAGATCATGGCTATCATGCAAGTCTTGCTCTTCTCTCCAATGAACGAGTCGCGCAGCACCTGCGTGAGCTTCGAGACACGGAACGGCAAGTGGGCCGACTGTTTGCCCAATGCCCGGATGCACTCTTTGAGTGCCAGCAGCGACTTATTGATCTCCGCTCCCTCCATGCGTGTCTGGCGATCGGCCGACGAGGTGTCCACACCCCGCTCATTGCCCGCCAAATCAATGAACGAGAACTTGCCATGGATCTTTGTGGTGCCTATTGGACGCAAGACAATTTGGAAGACGGCGTGCGATCGCGATGAGTTCGCATTGGCCGATGTCTGCCCCGAGGTGCGTGCCAAATTGCCCAGCTGGATGATCTTTAGCACCTCCTCAACGCTGTCCACCACCTTCTCGGTGAGTCCGACCACCTGCACCTGCTGGTTGCCGTCCTCCAGCACGCGCAGCTTCTGCTTATCAGCCAGCAGATCGAATACCTGTTCGAGCAGAAGCATTAGCAATGGGGCTCTGACCGGGTGGGGTGTGGGATTTGTTAAGATTCTTACCTTGCCACTGTAAATCTCAAAGAACGAGGCCGAAACGACTAGATTCATGGTGCGATAACGCGGTGTATTGAGTGTCGCGAACACATCCTTGGCGGCCATGGCATAGATGCCGTTCTTGCAGTCCTGTATTTTTCCAGTAAACTCCCCGCCCATGGTGTGGGTCTTGCCAGATCCAGTCTGGCCATAGGCAAAGCATGTCGCCATTCCTCCCTCAAAAATAGTCTTCACCAGCGGCTTCGCTGTGTATCTGAAAGGGGCGGGGGGAAAATGAGGATCACAGAAAATCAGAGCATGTATCATAGTTGCTGAAGTTAAATGTGAATGAATCGTGCCATCTATTTTAAGGCCTCAACTAATCACAATAATTATAACAGTCAGACGCATTTTCGTAGGGAAATTCCATGCCATTTCAACTGAAATATTATGCATCATCGGTGGGAGGTATAACGAAGGTTTAACGCTTTACGTTAGCGCCTGGCGTAACGTGACGCACCCAGCACCCATCTCCTACGGCAGCCATTGACTCATGCGCCGTGAAGAAAAGAGAGAGAGAAAGATGGGGAGAGGGGGAGAGCTTCTTAAACTCAATTGAAGCTACAACAAAAGGTAAACAATTTTTAATGGACGCGAAATGGCGGTTACTTTTCGAAAGAGGCGCTAAATACAATTTAGAGAGTTCAAAACTCAAGCATAAATCAAATCAAGCGGCGAGCGGCGTCGGCAGAGTTCAGAAAACAGGCAGACCCATGAATGAATGGAATGGCGGCAATGGAGTGTGGCCGATATAGGCATTGCAAGTGTCAGAGGGAGATAGCCGGAGCTTGTGTGAAATTAGTCATAAGCTTCAAATCATTGGAAAAACAACAAAAACAACACAACCAAAAACAAACCAAACAAAACTTGGCTATTTCGGGAGCAACCGCTTTCGGCTGCCTCTCTCTCTCTCTTTCTTTATGTTCGTCTGTGTGTGTGTTAGTTAGTTTGTTTGTATGCACTCGAATGAGTCGCTTTGTTAGGGATGGACCGTGTCTGCTAGAGATGTGCAGCAATAACAGCTGTTGGATGCAACAGCGTACGGGGGGCAAACCAATAGGAAATTTATATTTTCAACTGCAATAAATCAAAAGTGTTGCATTTCTTCGAATAACTATTCAATGGAAGTCCTACTGGGGCAGTTTCTGTAGCTTTTTTATATGCCAGAAGCAGTGTATAGCCTGGCAACCGACAAAAATAGTGCGGCATGCCATACCAGCATGAGAGGTTGAGGATAGATGGATGGTCTACATAT
The DNA here is from genome assembly GCF_008121235.1 of Drosophila subobscura. Lineage (NCBI taxonomy): Eukaryota > Metazoa > Arthropoda > Insecta > Diptera > Drosophilidae > Drosophila > Drosophila subobscura. The sequence goes on along the minus strand of NC_048530.1, from coordinate 13,823,037 downwards.
ATGGTTATGCCTGAAATCGAGTTTGCTACTTGATAAACATACATACATATGTATGTATGTATGTGCTCGACTACTTTCGGTTGCTGTTTCAATACTCACTTGTACACCATGGCATTGTCGCACGATTCGTTGAAAGCGTAGTCAAAGCGAAATTTGTGATGTTCAAGGAACTTGGTGAGATCGACCTTGGTGCGCGGCTCATGGACAATCATCAAGTCCTTGCGGGGCACCGATATGACATCGACCTCACGGCGATTGAGCTCCTTTCGGCTGGGTGGACGCTTGCGCACACAGACCGTGATCTGGTGATCGTCCACCGCCTGACCATCGAGCAGAGGTATAAACTCCAACGTATTCTGATATTCGCGTATCATATTCGCTAGCTCCCAGTTGGGATTGCCGGGGTCCTGGTTCTGCAGTGCCTTTTGCTCCTCCTTCAGCTCGGCCTGGCGTGCCCGACGCTTCTCGCGGTTCTCCTTCAGACGCTCCACCTCCTTGAGGGCGTGCGAACGACGCGCACCTCCAGCGACACCGCCTGCACCACCGCCAATGCTGCTCTGTGTGCTATTGTTGACCACTGTATTGGTTGTGGATTGGCTGGCCTGCGCACCAGCGGCCACTTGGGCGGACGCTGTGATGGGCGCCGTGGCACTGCGTGTCTGCTGCTGTCTACCGGTGGCCGGTGTGAATCGTGGACGCTGCAGCCCCGAATTGGTCGACGCTGCAGTGGTGCCGCCCGTGGTGGCATTCGAATTCGCATTGCCCGAGCTGATGGTCGGGTGCGTCTCGTGTATCTTGTTCAGTTGATTGCCGACCATGGTCATGCGACTGGTGAGGTTGCCAGAGATATTCGATTGTGTGGGATTGCGGGCCAGATTCACTGGGGCAGTGGCCTGCTTCTTTGGCTCCGGGGCCGCATGCTGCTCGACAGCCTCCTGCGTCAGTTCGGGATTCAGTGTGAGTATGGCCTCTAGTTCCACCTCCTTGCCTTTGGTTTCGCCGCGCTCGTACCACTCGACTGTTATGCACTTGCCGGACGCATTGATCATCGCCACGACGGCCGCATGTACGCGCCCATCAGTGCGTTTGATTTTAACGCTCTGTCCAATGGTAATCATATCCATTTCGATCAGATCACTTTACTCCTTTCCGTTCCGTTCCACAAATGGCTATCACTTGGTGTAAACAAATACCCAATATCACTTTTTGCCTATCTATCGAGTTTGCCTCGTCAGCTCAGCTCAGCTCAGCTCCGGTCAGCGCTGCGATTCCGATTCCGCTTGCGAATCCAATAATTTGGGCCACAGTTGTCCCACTGTAGCGGATTTCCAAAATGTATTCTGATTGAGAAGAAATGTTACACGGGTGAATTTTTTTATATTAATATTAGTGAATTTCTGGCTTGCACTATTTTACGACCAACAGGCAGCAGAGAGTCAGTAATGAGTGTTTTAAATTTTTTTTAATGCTTTCTGCTTCTTCTATGTCGAGGTCGCCGACAGCGTCTGTTTCGGTGAACGCATCTGTGTTGTGTGTCGTGTTCCCATGCATATATGTATATCTGGTTGCGTCTGTGTGTGTGTGCTCACAGCGAATTTCAAATGCCAACTGTCGCTTTGGTCGCGTCTGGCAACGAATAACAAAGTCTGCACACATGCAAATGCAAATGGGAAAGGAGCGGAAGGTGGAGTCGCCACACAGAAGCACACATTCAGTTGGGCCTGGGGATCTTTGGGGGATCTGGTGTTGGCCCTGGAAGAGGACCCTGGCCAATTGTGATTATTTTTTGGTTGTGCGCCCATTTTGCATGCATCGCTTGTGGCACTGTGCAACACTGCTCGCCTATGCGGCACATAGCGACACACTCATATGCATATGCGGCAGCCAAGTCTGCCAAAAATAAGAAGAAACTAACGCCGATTGCAAGGCAACTAATCAATGCTTGGCGGTGTTAATTATATGCAAGCGCAGCATACAAACGCACGGCGTTACGTTATCGTTTTACGTCATACACGGGCTCCCACACAAACGGCTCACACACACACACTCACAAATGCATCGGACAGACGGAGTCGCGGAAATGTAATTGAATTTTTTGCAATCTGCTGTTTACGCTCACCTTGTTTGTGGTCTGAAACACTTTAATTGCCCTAAAACGTCTATTTGGTTTAATATGACCAATCACAACAAAATAAATAGTTAACTGCGTGTGCACAATTTGTATAAAATCGACCAGATGTCAACTACAAGAGTTTTATAGTTTCACAGTTTCTTCGCCATTGTTTTTCGCCACACTGTCATGACGATGGCACCGCGTTGTGCAGCACTTATTTGGCTGGAGTAGTGCTGGAAAGCACACGTTAAATTTGAATTGCAGCTGCAATAAGGTATCAACGAAAGCATTAACTTTTGTCCAAATATATGTAATTCCTATTGTCTGAATTTCAATTTTTCGGCAGAAAAATGTGAATGGCTATTTCCAACTGAGCACTTTTTATTGACGTTGAATTATTTAATTTTTAGACACCTTGCAGCACTGTCGCTGCCAGCTGTTTTCCAAAAATGTTGTTGAAAAGTGATAAAGTGATATACTAATCATTTGAAAATGAGTTTCAGGCGCATATAATAATCAGGGAATATAAAAAAATATGAATTCATACTTTAAAAACCATAAAGTTTAGTATGCTTTGGTATTTTTTACAGTCTCCCTGCGGTATTTACATCTGCCCACACTGACAACACTGTAACTGCTCTCTGTGTACGAAGTGAGTGTTCCTGTGTGCGTGTGAGTGTGTGTGAGTGTGTGTGAGTGTGCGTGCATGTTTGTGGTGGTTGCAATAGATTTGTTTGTGCGTAGAAAGGAAAGCGTAAATTGTTGCAACGAAAATTGGACAGAGACACCAGAGAAGCGTTTGCAAACTTCCAAAGAACACTCGGTAAGCATGCCCCGCACCTCTATCCGGAAATCTAATAACGATCCGACTGGTGTGCAGCCCACGCATCAGCATGGACATCATGGACATACAGGCTGTCGAATCCAAGCTGAGTGACGTCACAGTGACACCAATACCACGCTCGCAAGTGCAAAACTTTTACAACTACCAGCAGCAGCGTGAACAGCGCGAGCAGCAGCCCCAAATCCAAATATCTGCCATCCATCATTCGCGTGGCAGCTCCGGCCACAGCGGCTCGGCCGGCAACAGCAGCATGGGCGGCATGGGTGCCACGGACTATTCCACCAGCAGCGGCAACGCCAACAGCAACAAGCGCGACCGTTCCGGCGACTACAGTGCATCCAGCAAACAGAACTCGGCGGCAGCCAATGCTGCTGCGGCAGCCGCTGTTGCCGCCTTGCAATACTCACCGCAGTTCCTGCAGGCGCAGCTGGCTCTGCTGCAGCAGCAATCCAACACCACGGCCACGCCGGCAGCTGCCGCCGCAGCGGCCCTCTCGCTGGCCAACATTGCGGCAGCCACCAATGGGGCCCGCAACTCGGGCAACAGCAATGGTAACAATCTGGGTCTGAATCTGACGCAGTCACAGCTTAAGTACCCGCCCCCGTCCACATCGCCGGTGGTGGTGACCACCCAGACATCGGCAAACATAACCACACCCCTCACATCCACAGCCAACCTGCCGACAGTGGGCAGCCTGAGCACCGGCAATGGCCTGACCAAATACGCCCAGCTGCTGGCCGTCATCGAGGAAATGGGACGCGACATAAGGCCAACATACACAGGGTCGCGCAGCTCGACGGAGCGCCTGAAGCGGGGCATTGTCCATGCACGCATTTTGGTGCGCGAATGCCTGATGGAGACCGAGCGAGCGGCGCGTCAATGAGAAGAGGAGTGCAGTGGCGACTTGACGCCACAACTCCTATCGCCGGACTGAGTGTTGTTCGGGCAGGAGTCGGCGGTAGGCTCTAGGGCTAGAATAAGTTTAAAGTTTAAATTGGGTTTGCCTGTTGTTGTATCCATCGATCGATCGCTCGATGTGTGTATATCTCAGTCGAAGGAGAGCAAATCCTCAGCACTTGTAGGGCTTTCCGTTTTGGCTTTGCATATATAATTTTCCATATAAATGGCAGCACTGTGCCAGCGGACCATAGTTAAAGAATGTTTAGACTAGCTCAGGTTATATACAGTTAATAGAATGCATATATGTATGCATATGTGTATGGGTGAACCAGCACACACACACACACTCGCTTCGAAGGTACATCCAATCGATGCACGGAAAGGAGTGAAGTGCGAACTGCCCCCCCTGGGGTCCACGATATTGTGTGGAATGCGAAGCTGATTCCCGCGACCCTCATTTTAGAGAACTATACAATGGACGTATGATGTACATACAATGCAAAAGAGGTACAAGAGAGAGATATTGATACATATATATATATGTATATGGAGAAGATATACACAAACATTTATACTTGTTATGCCTGTGACACAAGCGCGCGTTCAAGACAAAACCCCCTACAAATTTAGTGGCAATTGACACAACTCATATTTATACATATGTATGTACTTATATACCTAGGATCCATTTGAGATATATATATATATGAGCATAAGTTCGAGCATGTATACCAAACCGAATAAATGAATAATTTTTTGGTCTTTGTAAGTGAATCAACATTGAAATTTGGGGCAACATTCGGGATATGGCTTCGTGACATCGCCAACAAGCTTGCAGGGCTTCAGACCGCCCTCCAGGGGACAACTGAAACGTGTAAGTGGGAGTTCCTTGCTGTTCAATGTACCAATAGAATGAACTTACGTTGTGCCTATCATCCGCTTGGGTGCTTTACAGGTGTACTGCATGCATCGGCCATTTGGCTTGTACGATTCACCCGTATTCAACTTGTGGCCATCAAACTCGCAATCCACGGCCAGCACCAGCAGCGAGTGGGCGCCCAGCACCACGAGGCACAGCACAAAAGTAAGCGACTTCATCATTTAGATTCAACTGAGACGATCGTCGCTGCGGGACTTGCATTATATAGCCAAAAGAGAGAGAGAGCGAGAGGGAGAGGAGATTAGATGGCCCAGTAGATTGGTCACGGGGTCGATGGGTGTATCAAAAGGTGAACCAAACACGATGCAAACTGATTTCAGACTGAGAGGACACGCTACAGCTCAAAAATAATAAGCACAAATGTACGTTTAATTATTTAAGCAACAAATCACAAAATACTAGGCACGAGTGGGACACTCTAGCTGTGGACAACATTCGGGAAACTGCACACCAAAATTGCCGGACGAAAGCTGGCATCCAGGAAGCGGAAAAGGTTGCGGCTCACAGCTGTTGGGAAAAATTATGTGTTATATTGTATGTCTAGGCAGCTTTTGACACTTACTGTTTAATCATCAATAGATAATCATCGGCACAAAGCACCTTGACACAGTAGTCCTCGTGATTGACCGGCAGAATTTCGCCATTCAGCGGTACAGCCAGATCCAGTTCCTCGTAGTAGCAATGCCCGGCCAGTGTTGGGTGTTGCGTGTGTCCCCGATATTGTGTGCTGAAGCCATTGCCATTGATCGCCACCAGCTGGAGCAGGATGAGCACGGAGGCGTACAACACCAGCAGCACATTCATGTTTACTCTGATTTCGGATTTTTGGCTTTCCAGCGGCAGATCGGCCGCTTATAAGGGACAGCCACATCGGACAGGGCTCTCTTATCAGCATACAATATACACATATGTAGCACCTCGTATGTGCTTTGCAATCATCTACGGTTTTCTATTGTCGTTGTCGAGTGACTTGTTTAAGGTTTGCCTTGCTCTCGAAGCGATGCGGCTGCAGGAAGTCCATAACAATATCAGTTTCAAATGCAAAAGGAAATGAATTCAATTTGAATGAGTGGCCAGTCAATCAATCAACTGGCAGGAAGCACTTGCTGGAAGAATTTTTAATATATATTTTAAAGAGTTAGTCGAACGCTTGTGTGATCTTGTGTTGACAAATGACAAATCAGCAGCGCAGTTTGCCAGTGCTGAAAAAGAGTTCATTGGCTCAATTAGAGTCACATGCGTTGTGTCACTCTCTCGCTCTGCTCCTGCGCTCTCTTGGTATCTTCACACGATTACAGTTAATTAATGCAAATGCAGGTTGCATTCGCATACAGTAAATCCCATTTAATTGACATAAATAAATGCATTTACATGCGTTTTTGCTTGTGTCGTATCATTTTGGCCAAAATTATAATAAACTACGCAAAATAAACAAAGATGTAATCTATCTTAATGTAAATGCAGTGTGTGCACACAACGATACATACATGTACATGCATATGTATGCATGTGTGTAAGAGTATTAAAAACTTCGGCTATCGTGGCCTAGGCCTTATTTTCTTTTATTGTACACATTTTATCAAGCATTGTACTTATTTTGTATGTTTGGATAATTTTTAGCGGCGCAGCAACCTTGCCACAGTTTCTCGAACCGTGTCACTTAACTGTCACGGATTTATCCCCCCCTTCGCTCTCCGCCGCAGCAGCAACCATGCGATATAACGGAACCGTACTGCCCCGCCGCGCACTCTCGCTTTCAGGGCCTGTGGGGCTGGCTTAATTAATTTAAACTAGAGCTAGAGCGGAGGACGCCTTAAGTCGTCGGACAAACAAAAGCCAACAGCGCCACAGATGCTACACACACAAACACACACTCGTGTGCATACACAGACAGTGTACAATGTTTAATATTAATTTTATATAAAAGCAACAACAATTAATTGTAATTGACTCAGTCGCACGGGCAGCACACAAGAGGCCAGGTCGGGAACTCTTTTGATTTCTTCTCTTTATTTTTTTCGTATTCGCTTTGCGTTGAGTGCAACAAATGATGATGATGATACGAGCCGGAGGACTCCGCTGTCATCTCCTGCTCCTGCTCCTAACCATTTGCGGCATGGCCTGGGGCGATGTGACATATCGCGGCAATGCCGTGCATCCAGGTTTGCATTCAATCGGAGTACCCAAAATCACTTAATTCAGCACACTATTACCGCAGATTATCCCGGGCAGTGCTATTATGAGGAACTCAATCAGGCAATACCCAAGAAGCAGTCCTACAAGCCAATCAATCGCGAGGGCTACTGCCAGTCCATCTACTGTCGGCCGGACTATGTTCTCGAAATTGGATAGTAAGTTTTCCATAACATAAACATTAATGCAGCGATAGTAATGGTAGCCCCATTTTTTATGCGCAGCTGCGGCCGCCACAATCTGATGCCCAACGAAAGGTGTAAAATTGCCAGCGATATGCGGCGCACATTCCCCGACTGCTGCCCCAAGTTGATCTGCCAGGAGCAGGAGCCGGAGAGCAACTACATCTAGGCCCGTGTAGCCTTTAGGCTGTGGATCGTATTTGTTAGTATTATCATTGTCTTCTATGCAACCAGCAATTAATTGTACCTAAGGGAATAAATTTCGATTTGCGACTGTTCAAAGCTGAGACTACTACAATGGCGTTGCACAATCTGAACAATTACACAATTAAGAAGCCGCCTGGCATGTGGTCGGTGGTCGGTCCGATCTCGTCGCGTCGCTGCTGAATTTGCTCTGTTTCGCAGCAGTCTATCCTCCCTAGTGGGGCGGCCAATCATCATCATCATACGATGATCGTAGAGCCGCTGTGAATATGCAAATGATGGTTCTCTACTTCCACACACATAAATCGCAATGAAAGTGCAAACTATAAATAGGAAACTGGTTGCCTCCGTATCGTTTCAGTCTCGTTTTCACATTGCCAAGATGCGTACCAGTGCCGTTTCAATCGCTCTGAGCTTCTCCGCCGTGCTGCTGATGCTGCTGGTGATCCCATCCACCATAGATGCGGGTGAGAGACAGCTTATAAACTTATTCTCGGTTCCAAACACAATTCGGTAATCCATAACAGCCAGCGAGCCGGTGTGCACTTATCGCAACTCGGAGGATGAGACCATATTCCTCAAGTATCTGCCGCTGTTGAAGCGGGGCCAGGACTATGTGGACTTTGGTCAGGATGGCAAATGCCTGAAGCGTGCCATCTGCACGGATACCTTCAAGATCTTGGTGGAGGAGTGAGCTCATTTACAATACCAATGACCGAGTGGCAGGCCTAGCATATTTTTTGTGTCCGCTTTCAGCTGCGCCCAGCACAAGATCAATTGTGCCAATAAGGATCGCTTTACGGGCGTCTTTCCAGCCTGTTGCCTCAAGTGTCCATAGAGGAGCCTGGAGCAGCACAACAGAATACTTATGAATAATTCTTGAAGCTACAATACTCTTGCACACGGAGAAATATGTTTGGAATGTGACAATATTAATGATACTATGAATAAATTGCAAGCAAACGAAAGCCTAGGATATATAGGAACCAAAATCACACAGCATTCCCCGGATAAAGCAATTCAATCTGAAATTGAATAGCCAGTGGAGCTGCTAGAAATATTCATCTAAGAGTGTTCGCTGCTTAGTGCACCGTCTCCACTGTACCGAAACGTTGTTAGCAGCCTTAAAGTACCGTTCAATCTCCACTTCGTTTGCATTGCTTTTCTCCCACACACCTCCGTTATTAAGAATTCTTTTTCAATTTTGGCGTTGCTCTTTCCTTTATTTCTTCTTCTTTTTCCCCATACAATACCAAAACGTATGTTTTTCAAGTTTTTTTTTGTTTGTTTGTGTTGTTGTTTGAAGGTTTTTTGTGTGTTTATTTTTCATAGTTTCTTAGATTAATAACATGTGGAGAGGATTAAGCGGGCGGCTCGGGCTCTCTTCTCTCTCTATCTCTTTCATTTCGACTCAGTTCTTTTCCCAGCGCCTATGCCTACTTCTACGGCCTACAACTACTACTACGGCGCAGCGCTGCTCTGCACTGCCCTCTCGCTCGTTTTCATGCAGGCGCGCGCGCCAACCTTTCTTCTCTTCTCTCTGTGTGTCTCTCTCTTCACTGTCTTTCTGTTCTTGATTTACATTGATATAGAAGACGACTATACCTTGGATGTATTTTTTTGTTTTGTTTTCGAAATTATATTATTGGATAGCAAAGTGTTAAATTGGTTGTAGTAGTAGTAGTGGTACACAGACACACGCACACACAAAATCCAAAATTCGTGTTTCTTTATTTTTTGTTTTTACAACTTTTTTATGTTTCGTATTTTGTTCTTTTCTTGTTGCGGTTTTCAATAACTGCTTCAGTAACTTGCAATTTTGAGTTGTGTTCATCTAGTGTTGGAAACCACCAAGGTGCTGACAGCAGAGCAACAACACCACGGCAGCTGGTGCTGCCAAACGTTTGGCTGCCTGATATTGGTTTTTGCAACTTCTGTTCATGTTGCCGTTTTCAATAACTATCGCCCCGGGGCAATACATAACTAAATCATTAATTTTAATAAAAAAAAATCTACCGACTTCTGGCCCTGGAGCGCCGTCTTTTGTGTGTTTGTGTACGATGACGGTTGGTGTGTGGTCGTGTGTGATTGTGTGTGTGTGTGATTGTGGTGGGTATGGTATGTATGTTGTGTGTGTGTATAGGCCGGCCGCCTCTCCGTTAACTATTTTAGATACACTTCTCGCTTAAAGATCCTCATCCTCATCGGGCAAGGCAGTCGCCTGGGCCTCCTGCAAATCACGTTCGATTTGCAGCTGCCAGTCCTTGTCCATTTTGACCTCTGGCGGCAGCAGTGCCGGCATGGCAACGAACTCTAGGTTGGGATCACCAACCAACTTGCGTGCAAGCCAGAGGAATGGTTTCTCGAAGTTGTAGTTGGACTTGGCCGAAATGTCGTAATACTGCGTAAAATAAACAAGAATGGATACAACCATGAATTAGTAACATCGCAGTGGGTCGATGGGCTGTTCAAACTTACCTGAAGATTCTTTTTACGATGAAAGACAATGCTCTTGGCCTTTACTTTGCGGTCCTTGATGTCGACTTTGTTGCCGCAGAGAACTATGGGAATGTTCTCGCACACACGCACCAAATCACGATGCCAGTTGGGCACATTTTTGTATGTAACACGGGAAGTTACATCGAACATGACCACAGCGCATTGTCCTTGAATGTAGTAGCCATCACGCAGACCTCCGAACTTCTCCTGTCCGGCTGTATCCCACACGTTGAAACGGATGGCTCCACGATTGGTGTGGAAGATCAGAGGATGCACTTCCACACCCAGTGTGGCCACATACTTCTTTTCGAACTCGCCAGTCATGTGGCGTTTGACGAATGTGGTCTTTCCAGTGCCACCATCTCCAACCAGCACGCACTTGAAAGTGGGAATATCCTGACCTTCCTGAGCCATGTTGAACGCTTTTCTTTCTTTAAGTGAAGAGTCTCGCAAGTGGAGCGTCGATAGCTGTAAGCAGCGGTAGCAGGAAATTGGTTATGGCACTTTTGTTTCAAATCTTTTAATTTTATTTTAATTAGTATTATTTGGTGGTTTGGTTCTAGCGGACTGGAGTTGTGTTCGTAGTTGGCCGAGCGCTCTGCAACTGATTGCGAGAGTCCTGATGTGGGCACGAACAATATATGACGCAGTAGCAGCGGATGCGACCAAAGCCCGCCAAGGACAGAAAACAGCTGTTGCTAAGCAAGCATAGGGGTGTGTGTGCGAAAGGGAGTCCGATAGATTGCAACAGCAGGGCACAACATTCACTAGAGCAGAGGAAGAGACAGAAAGAGAACGAGATACTGCAGGCAGCTGCTGCCGCTGCTGTTGTCCCTGAGAGAGGGCAGGTATACAACACCAAATAACTGTTGTAAGCCAAAAATTCCATTACGAACAAGAACAAAAACATACACAGACACACACCTCTCGCGCAACGCATGCCAGTATGCCCAAATACGGAAGGAAATATTTGGCAAATTGAAATCCTACATGCACATGCATACACGCGCAAAATCACACATACGTACACACACAGGAAGTTTTTATTTCGCAAAGAAATCGTAAGCCTGGATAAAGAAAACTGGTGCCTTTTCTGGCTGAAAATACACGAAGCTCATCAACAATATAAGAAAACGTTTTTACTTTGAAAAGGCGAACTTTCTATTACTTAGGAAACGCTGCATGCTGCAAATGCCTCCTTCTTCCACACCACCAATACACTCTCACACAAATACATGCAGCAATCACAGCAATAGACGCAAATAAAGCGCGCCAAATTACAGGCCGGCAGGAAAAATTTATTGTAATAATGCCACTGTGGTAGCCGCGAGCTTTGCGAATGACTGTTCAACAAAAAACTACAAGCCACCGATAGATTTGATTTGTTCTCCTCACAAAAAAAAATAAATAAAAAAATTCGACGAAATAGCAAATGTTAACACACACACCGGAACAGACTCACACACACAGATATTGAATGCCAGACGCCGCCGCTGTCGACACATGCGCCAGCTTCGGTCTCGAATATGACGCAAATTTCTTTATTTTTTTTTTTGCAATTCATGTTTAACCTCACAAAATCTTGGGTGCGTTAAATAGAAGTTTCCAGCCCGGCGGAAGGAAAAAATTGCACTTTATGATTGCCCATCCACATGGAAGTCTATGCCGGGCAGTGTACCAGATTTTTTATGACCGGGGCCAACACGGACGCACATGCAGACACACATTTTGATGCCAACACGCGGCTCTAAAGGCGGCACCACGTCGCCTGACGCCGGGCCAGCGGAGCACCCTATATCGGCACAAGGGATAGGGGACACACAAACAAAAAAAGAAACTAAGCTGGGCAGCTGAAAGCCGGCGCTGCGCTTAGAAAGAAGTTTTGACGAAATAAATGCCTAATCACACCATAATACCGAAAGAAACCGATGCGCCGCCATCACCAGTTTTGCAGCAGGTAATGACCGAACATTAGTTCTTCTTCAAAAGTTTCTAGCCGCAAAGAGAAACAAAAGCGAGTTTTTATTTTGTACTTACATGTTAGTTACGGATTGAACAAATTTCGGATTGTACAAATTTCACGACGTCCACTTTTCACTTTTTTTTCCAACCAGCCAGTGTGACCACCTGATCTATACACAACAGTGTGACCGCGGAATTATCGATAAAATATACAGTCAGGGCTTCGAAAATATACAGTAATATACCCAACAATTGTCGAAATATACCTATATATACCGATGTACCCTAAATATACCGTCGACTCGATTTCGACGTCAAAAAATACCGTAAACGGTCACGCTGATACACAGTGTGACAGCTGAGTTATCGACTATACCGACAGACCCTCAGAAACATACAAAATACACATTCTCATTTTAAAAATATACCGCAAATATACCGTAGTCTCAAATCATATTCCTCGACTTTGATCTTCTATTTGATATTACTAGCTTGCAAAGACTTTCACCACTGAAACAATAATTTAATCCGTTTGAAGAATCAATTTGACGTATTTTAAATACTAATTCTTATTGGTTTGTATACCTTATGACCTTATATTTTAGAAATTCTAATATTCAAATCAACCCTTCTGGAAGCAAAGAAGCTTTGTATACAGTATGTAAGTGTATGTAACATGTAGAGACACATGTATGTTGACTGATATCAACAAAACATTTGAAAAATAGCGCGCGCAACTAAAGAGATAAGGAATTCTATTGTTATAATAATATAATAAGTGGTTTGGGGGCAGGTCTTCTATCCTTACAACATAAGCTCAAAGTCTTAAAGTTGTATAATTGAAGTATCACACTGGACGACAATGGGCAAACGTAACTTATTGTTGATCGAAATAATATTTCCCGACTCAGATTTTCTGTTTAATATTACTACGGCATTTAGCGTCATGCATAACCGATTCAAAAATCAATTTTCTAAATGGTTTCAAACCCAACTTCCAATAATTGGTTTTCGGTTCATCAGCTTCACAGCAGCGAGCTTTTCACAGCGAGCATTCTTTCCTGCGCGCCCTTTCCGTTAGAGTTTGAAAAGCGGTTTGAGTTGCCAGCGCGCTGGTGGACAGAATTCTCGCTGGTTCATTTCCTTCCGCAGGCCAGCCATGGAATGTTGCTAGTAGGTTTTGCGCGCATTCACTTGCATAAATTGCTTACGAGTGCCCACTTGGTTGAGCCATCACAAACGTTATTCATTTAAACTGATTTCATTGTAGCGCACTCGTTTAGTTGCTTCCCCTACATTTTTCTTTATTACAATTCAGTCGTTTTGATCTCCGCGTACTTATACTTACAATGCAAATTAATTGAATTATTTCAATTTACTACCCAGCAGCATTCACTTCATACATGCAGAAATGATTTTATATTACTTTCCCTTCCTTTTCTTTCGTTTCTTTTGCTGTTCAACGTTTTGGCTGCCGCTCATGGTGATTATCAAACACAAGCGACCCGAGCCCAACAACTGACTGACAGAGAGACAGATCCATAGACATATCAAAATTATGCCCCATTTCGAACTGAATCATTCAGATATGGATTGGGTTCTAGGAGCTGGTCTATTGAAGATCCCTGCACTTGAGCGAATTCGCAACGAAGTGGCACTTCAGCAGAGCATATCTAAGCCTGCCATAAATCTAAGCAAAGCAAAGTTCTGGCATTGTTTTTCCCGAGCTCTTGAGCTTGAGTCCCAGCTCGTCCACAGTTCGGCTTTTGGCTTCGGCTTCGGCTTCGAGCGAGCAGCCGAGGCAGCCGAGGCAGCCACCCACCCACCAGCCACCCTCCAACCATGGAGGCAACAGAGAAACCCACCCAACGTCGCCAACTGAGACAAATCTAATTTACATGATCGCTCGCATTATCGTCCATTGTATTATAATCATCTGCGACGACGTCAACGTCGACATCGACCTCTGCTGCCGTCCCCAGAGCATTGTTTTTTTCTTTGAATTTTATTGTTGCCGTTGTTGTTGTTGGCGGTGGGGGCGAGTTCAGTGGTTGGCGCTTCCTAAGTGGATGACACTCAAGCTCATTGAGCGATCCATTGTAGGGGGATGGGCTGCCATTCGATGGGAATGAGCATGGGGTGGGGCGGCTCAAGGGATGTTTCAGGGGGGGAGGAGCTGGGCTGTGTGGCTGCACCTAGCCTGCCAGAAGCATAATACAACAACACGAGTAATAACAATAACAAATAACAATAGCAGACCAAAGCAGCAGCAACAGCAGCAGGCAGGCAGCGACAGGCAGCAGCAGCACCCACCCGGAGAGGAGAGAACTAAACAATGCGAAATATTGTTCGTTCTCAGTTTTAAAGTTCAAGCCGCGACATTAGCACACGAAATCTGTGATTATCCGACAACCGACTACAAAAAAAAAGAAAGAATAGAAATCCCGCAACTTGGACAAAATTCAATAGCAAAAATCGAACCCCATCGATCGATCAGGTGTGGATCTGCCAATCCGATTCGAAACGAAACGAAACGTTTCTAGAGCGTGAACCAATCAATAAACAATTAAATGCACTGCAACTAACACACATTTAAATGTAACAACAAAACAACAACAACAACAAAAACAAAAGAAGCACGCACAAAAGACAACGAATACAACCGAAAAGGCAAAGCAAAAAAAAATAAATAGCGCGAACAAGTTGGAATTGGAACGGATCAACGGATATATCAAAGTGATTGTTTCAACGTCTATATGTTCCCATATCTTTGGAATTCCAGCTGCAACGGGAAGATCTCAAGGAATACTGACTACTAATGACTGTAGATACAAATCACAGCGGCAGCAAAGTAAGGCTCAGACACTGCACTCCCCCAGTAATCACATTTCATCAACACATTTTGTATGCGGAATACAGACTAGCAGCGCAGCGCAGGGGGGTGGGGAGGGGGGAGCACCCATTTAAGATGCAAAACATTACTGGGAAAAACAGGCAACTTTAAAGTGTTGGCCGATTGGCCTAATATTAACATACAATTTGATTGATAAATTCATTTCATATTCAGCACGGAAAAGTAACACAAATAAATACGAAGACGAATGCGAATGCGAAGTAAGGAGTGTGTGTGTGTGTTTGTGTGTGTGTGTGTCTGATTTTGTTTACTCGTCAACAAAATTTGCATTTAAATTGTGGGAATATTTGCACTTTGCTGTTGTTCCTCTTTGTATTTACATGTTAATTAAAATTGGAACAATCCATAAATAGGCAAACTACACCGGACAACGGCTAAAGTTTCCCTACCAGTGGGTGGGATTGACACGTGTTGTGGCGCATGGCTCACCATACCCGCAGGCAGAAGGAGTACGAAACAAAAATATTCCGTTAATGTCTTGGCCTCGCCCTACGCTACACTCCCAATGTCAACGTCAGTGTTGCACAGCATCGATCGTAAGAGTAAGAGAGCGAGAGCCAAAGAGAGAGCATACATATGTATGCATGTATGTATGTATGTATTTTTGTATCCCCAGTCTCGGTATTGTCTGGTGCGTTCTGGTTGTGGCTTTGATCTGCCATTTTCCAGACCGAACAGGTCTCGTCCAACTTTCGCTCTTAGCGGCATTTTCCACCAAATCCCATTTGAGAGAGAGACACATTTTCTCAACACCATTTGACCTCCCCCCATTCAGCGTGTAATTATGCCGACAGGGTGCGGGCGGGGGACGCATGTTTTTTTCCCGTTATATTTAAATATAATTTCCCATAAGATGCTGCGTCACCGAATTGGCAAACAAAATGATTCAAAATATAGAACACAAATGACACTTGTTGTGCTGCTTGGAAACCGATTCAATACTCTCAAAATATAAAATATGATCTATTTTCGAATCAGTCTCTGACGCAGTTGATGGCGTGCGGTCTGGTACGGGTTTAACCGGTTGCAACGGGTACACGGGTCTGCCAATATCATTGAAATATTGGAATATTTTGGATGTACTGAATTTTATGTATGCAAAAGAAAGCCTTGCACTCACCTCACGCAAGTGCAGGGCCAACACACAAATACTTGTGTAAGTGCAAGGTGACGTCTTTACCACAGGGCAACTCCATCTCCATCCCTTTCTAGCGCTTGTCTCCCAGTGCGGTGCGTGGTGAAAAAGTTATTGGTCCTCCCCACAGCGGACAACGCGTCACCTTGTGCGTAAATTCACCTTGCATAGAACATTCAGTGCGTGTCCAAAATAAACAAGATTTAATCAGTTTTCACTTTTACTCACTTTTAGCTCTGCGTATGTCTGTATTTATCCATATACTAGATGGTTTCCCGTCGCAGTTCTCATCTTTTTTGGGGGCCATGTGAATTCACGTGTTTTCTTTTGTTTTGCAAACAATTTGGGTTGAAACGTGCTGCTGGTTTTGATAGAAAAAACATTTTCGATTCTTCATACAGCCAGCATGTGCCCCCACATTGGATTTCCCTTTTGCAACACCATAAAAATATATAATAATTAATGTTCATTGAACATTCTACACGCAGTTGTTTCCATTTCAGATCTCTCAGCGACAACAAATCCTTAATCAATGCCAGAAATATTAATATCAATCAAGAAAGAGCAACACAAAGAGCAGCAAGGAGAGGAAGGCAGAGCCAAAGCGGAAGTCGCAATAAGTAATCCGAATCCACGAGATCAGTGAAAATTGCTAAAACATTTGAATGGAAGCAATATTGCAGCACAATCCGCACCAGACTCAGAGAACGGTACATCTGCAACTGCAACTGCAACTGGCACTGTTACCGCTACAGCAAGCAGTGTGCCACAAAGAGGTGAGTTTTTGTTCCTGCTAAGCCACGCTGGAAAAGAGAGAGAGGGAGATTTCTCAATTTCTGTCTCTAAATATTTAGCTATAGCCATGATCTGTTTATCAGTTCGTATTATCGATGGGCTCTCGCTTCTCTACACTAATTCTTTCATCATCCAACACCTAATTGGCCATTCAATCGTTTCTAATTATAATTATTTGTGTTAATTGCACTTGATTTGAGCGTTTTAACCAAAGCGTACATATGTACACATGTATAAAGTGCATAAATGTGTTCATATAGATAAATATAAGGCAGCTATGGGCCACGCCCCGGGGCAATTAAACAAGTTAAGTCGCTTGTGGCGCTGTCTTTTTATGACAGTCAAACAGCAACTGAAACAGAAACTGAAACAGAAACAGAAACAGTACAAAAATAAATAATAATTTAATCAAAATATTTACTCACAGATAAGACAAGTGAAACGTGGCACTTGTGCGAAGGGCTTTCAGCGGGGGGCAGCAAATGGGAATGGAAATGGAAATGTCAGACTATAATCACTTGCACTAATTCGCAGTTATTTATTTTGTGGGACAAGGAAGTGCCAAAAACCAGGCAGAAATTATCAAGAAATTCTGAAAGATAATGGAAAGAAGTTACAGCCTAAAAGTGGATGTTTCGAGGGGCTCCAAATAGCCTGCAACTGCATCAAGCTGCAGCTCGCAATAATAATTTGTTTGTATTTATTTGTGTTGCATTTTGTGTGCCATGTGCCCTTGCCTTCATTCATTTTGGGCTCGAAACGGGACAAACCGACTCGAATTGGTTTGATTCAGTGTAAAGTTCTTTGATTCGGATGCAGATAAAGATACACAGGGACAGAGACAGCTACACGAGCAAAGCAAAACCTACAACCGACCAGATGGATCGGTGCAAGGCAACTGTGTTTTAATTGTGCAATTAGCTGCATAATTGTAATGCTCTGAATAGAGGCGCAGCCCGCCAGTAGGGGGCTGCAAGTGCTCCAAGGTGGCGACAAATCTTCTCTGCATAGTGCCTAATCCGAATCATTATCCTTGGCTCTAGTGCTCTGTCTATCAAAATGCCAGACCCAACCATGTAATGGCTTCAACGCAAAAGCCTCCTAATCCCACGCCAGTGCGGTGCCTGTCAACGGGAGACGAGACTCGGACTGCCACCTTTATGGGGCCCTTCGCTTGTTGATCAAGTAGCCAACTATTTAATGGCTCTAATGAGCGGATTACCCAGCAGCGACAGTTGCCCCCAAAGCCCTGAGGTAAACAGCAACAGAAACCGAAACCCCAACTAAAACCAAAACAATTGCCACAGATACTGCGATTTGCATGGACCTGGACCGAACGACAGAGAGTTTATTGTCCAGAATGGATGGTGTTATTGTCATTATTGCCGGGCGGGCGCCACAAACCTGTTGGGCACGGAAATATGATATGGATCTCTGCACCAGAAGCCACTCAAGCAGACAGTGCCTCGATCGATCGCTGCAATGCGTTACCCCATAAGCATCGCCTCCAATTGATGCCATGCCATAGATGCCCATAGATATGACGCTCGCAGTTCATGTGGCGTGGAGCCAGTTCCGACGATCGATGCAGGACGCAAGAGCGGAGGAGATCTGCTGCATAACGCGTGGCATAAGCAAGAGATTTCCTTAACGATCAACGATCGTGGGAGCCTTACTGCTCTGTCAGCTGTATCCCAGTCCATAAAGCTCGCAATCTGAACCATAATAAAAGCTGAACCGCACATCGCCAACCATCGCCCCGTTCCAGTTCTCATCTGAGGCTGATGACGCTGCCGCCTTTAAGGTTCAGCGGGTTGTTGATTGGCATTGGTTCTAACCGGTTCACACTGGCCCCTCGGTGGTGCTCTGTGGTGCTCTTCTGGCTGTTGATTTTCATGAAATTGGGCATTGAATTGATTTCTGCTTAAGTCCAATGTTTAGTCATTCAGTCACAGAGACGCGATCACTCGTACTTTTCCCCTTGTCTTAATTGTTATTGGGCGATGAAATGATAAATGATAAATGAAATTGGGATTGGGTTTGGGTTTGGACTTGGGTTTGGGTGGAGCATAGACATTGCGTAGCCGAAAGTGACTTGGCATTTTGCACTCACGTGACACTCGCAGACCGCGGAGCTGTGTGCGTCAGAGGAACCCCGAAAGGTATTAGGAAAGATCCCCCCGCTAAGCCAGTTATAATGTTGATGTTTTGATCGTTCTAATGTTCATGCCGCTGGCAGATCGTAAAGCTAAAGATAGACGGCTTTACGAGGCCAGAGGTCTGGTGGGAGGTCTGTAAGGATTTTGCACACCGATTTTCCGATCTGAGTTCGTAGCTAAGCCTCGGGCTTGAGGTTCGATCATTGCATACTTTTGAGCTGGACCTTGGGCAGAGCCAAGATCAAGCGCTCAAAAATATCTTCCTGGCCATGCCTCCGATCTGCTGTAGATCCGCTCTCCACGCAGATTTATGCCTGATAAACATTTTACCTCTGATAAGCGCTGACCCATAAATCACGGAATACATCAACAGACCCTAAGCCGCAGCATCATAAAGTCTACACATATTTCCACTGACGTCAGACGATTCCACTCCACTTGGAGTGTACGCAAAGATCTCGTCTCGTCTCATCGCGCAAGCAAACATCTTGTTTTGGAAGGGACGGGGACACGTTGACTTTGACTTTGGTTGGTGTCCAATGGCAGACGAGAGACGAGAGACTGTGGCAGTCAAAGGACACGCGCTGAGCTGTTACGGACATGGGCATGGCCACCGGATGGGTCACATGGGTCGACAGCTCGGCACACCGGTGTGGTGACGGGAAGACGTCGCGTCTGCCTCGCTTACCTCCGCCAGCGTTGGCAGCTGACAACTGGGCAAACAGCTCTGAACTTGAGCGAAATGAGTTCAGATTGCCTGTACACATATTTACATACACGAGGGGGGAACAGGGGACAGGGGACAAATGTTTACCTATCCGCGTGGCCAATATTTGTGTTTACGTGATTCCGAAATTTCACAAAAGAGCGGGGGCAGAAATACGATGCGCTTTATTTTTAGCGCAACTCGTTGCGTTTGCTTGCATTACAAGTTGTTCGGAAGTGTTCCTAATTACTCCGAAGTACTCCGAACCACTCCGAATCGCTCCGAATTACCTAGAATAATTCGGCTTTCATTCGAACCATTTCGAGACTCTAGCGGCAGCACACTCAAAATTATAATTTCATTAATTTTAGTGCTCTTAAAGCTATTCCGAAATGTTTCCGAGTTAACATGAAAGCCTCTTCCGGGTGCACTCTTTATAACATTAAATTAAATATTACTTTAAAATGCACTTCGCGGCACTCTGAATTTTTATTGGTTGAATTTTTTTGCATTTAAAGCTAGGCCAAAAAAACTCTGAATTATTCGGAATAACTAATAGCTAGGAGGCAGCCGTGTCTCTTGCTTGAAACTATTTACCAATGCAGTTTGGGAACTTCAGAGGTTACACGAAAAGCTCTTCCTATTCCCACTCTCTGAAGAACTTCGAATTTGCATTCAAACCACTCTCAGTTATCCTCTAAAATGCACCTTAAAGAGGCAACATACATATGTATTTACACATGTATGTATGTATGTATGTATGAGCATACAAATGCATGTACAAAAAAAAAGTGACAATAATCATTCCTCGCTGAACTTGGACGTTCTCTCGTTTCAATTCCATGGCTATGGCCTGCGGAAAAACACTTTGCACACACAAAAACAGTTTTTTTGTGTGTTTATTTCCTTTATTTTTTTGGTTTTGTTTTTGTTCTTTATGAAATGACAAAAATTACGTAGATCTTTTGCCGCCATCAGGGCAGGGAGACACAGTGTATCCAGGGAATGGGGGGCGGAACAGCTACGGTATGGCATGGATGCGGATAAGATGGACAAGTGGACAAGGCGAGCGGGAGAGCGAGAGAGAGAGTGAGAGAGCGGCTGTGGTGGTGGTGTGGACATAGCCATCAGCACGCAAACGCAAGCGACGACACATGCGAGGGTGGGAGACCAGCGGGCAGCCCAGAGAGTCACACAAAACAAACACACACACACACACACACGCAGTCACTCGTATATGTATTCGCAGATCTGTGCATTTATGCATGTATGTATATTTGAAACGGTGATTTTGACTCCAGGATTTGGGATGCAAACTCAAGGGAGAGTCATCATTTTGTTTCTATAATACTTGAATGGGTTTTGAACTGGTTGAAAGTGGATTTAGGCACCGATTTAATTGACTTTTAGCTGCTCCTCTGCTTTGCTTTGCTCCTCATTGATTCCATGCCCAAACATTTCGCGTTTTCGGTTGAACATTTTTTGGCCACCCTTTTTTGGCTATTATTTATGATATTTCTGGCTGCACTTTTTGCTTGCCAACAGCACAGCGGCGCTCGCCAGTGGGGGAAGGGGTGCCAGAGGCTGGCGCTTTCTGATAAGAACAAAGCGGGTAGCCTGGCCCACAGATAAGCATCGAGAAGTGCGACCACAACGATGCCTCGCTCGGCTACTGGTATGGCTTCTGGCATCTTGCACAGATTTTGCCAACCCGCACCCGCACCTGCCTTCTGTTGCGCGATCCATTGGGCGATAACGTCAACAGCAAGAACCAGAGACAGAGACAGAGACAGAGCGCACACAAGACGAGAACGGAGAGCGCCAACCGAGAGTGGCGGACACACGCGGTTGGGCCTGCGGGATGGGGATGGACGCGAGCGGCAACGATCGACTGAGAGAGAGAGAGAGATAGAGAGAGAGCGAGCGCCAGCAGCATCCAAACAAAGAGACAGTGAACAAACTAACGGATTCGGACGGACCCTCAGACACGGCGGACAGACAGGGACTGTGGCGTGCCGCTGGCGATTATAAAAGACGCCCCGACGCCACTTGGAACGCATTGTCCATTCGCTCTTGGAGCCGCGTGGAGCTCCTCCAACCAGTGAACCAACCACACATACTCATCGTATCCGTATCCGTATTCCCGCATATCCAATTCCGTTAATCGCTGAGTGCCGTTCACGTGCATTGTTACCAACCAGGTCCGGAGGGCAGAAAAACGTTTAAGTTTGCGAAATCGACGACGACAACGACAACGACAACAGGAGTAGTAGGTGCGTAACACAAAAAAAAATCTCTTATTCCCTAAAGCTATAGCCAAGGATAAACATTTTATGATTCCTGAATCATCATTGAAATTTAATTGAGTTTCAATTGGTTTTTCGTAACGCTTCTTCCTGGTGCTTGTAACTCGTAAATAAGATTAAGATGCAACACGAAATCTTCTTTTTCTGACTGCCCAGCCGTCGCAGGCATTATTCCACATTTTGTATTCCGTTCCGATCTGATTCGATGACTTCTTTTCACTGCCTCTCCCCCCCGCAACGAAATACGGAGTAAAGGCTTAAAATATCAAAAAAACACAAAATTAATGCATAAATTAATTATGCAAACTAAATTGTCGCACGCCTGCGAAACGAGAAAAAGGGAAAAAGAAAGCAAAGTGCTGGCAAAGTGAACGGGTAAAACGGGAAGGTGTCGAAACACCTGTCCGCTCCGTTCGAACAAAGCGATCCTCATGCTTACAAGACGAAGTAAGATCGCTTCAATCTCTTCAGGAGTTCTTCGTCTAATCAGCAATGTGTGGCCTGAGCTCCCATCAACACCCAAAAGCGAGTGTGTAATTTCATCAGACCTCCCATGATCTCCGAGTCTGAGTCGCATTGTTGCAGCTACTTGAATCACACTGATCGAGAATAGCTTGGAGGAGGCTTTTTGCTGTTGCCGAGAGAGAGTTCAATCCCAGGCGAGCATTAGTCATGCGTTGTTTTGCTTCTTCGGCTTTTTCGCACATACATAGATCGATCGATCGAATACGAAACTCGGCATTCCGTCTAGCACTTTTAATGTTTGATGCTGTCGTCGGCTCTTCTGGCGCTCTTCTGGCGATCTGCCTCTCTGAGACTTTTGTTTTCGTTTCGTTTCGCACAATACTGTTTTTAATTGAGAATTGGACAATTAATTGAAATGTGTTGTGCAGGGACGGATATCAATTGAAGATGAAGAAAGAGCGCGTGAAGGAGTGAAGAAATACAAAAAAAAAATAAAAACCAATTCGAACAAGTTTGGGCCGGGACGGGCCGGGGCCGCACGCAGTTTTGCTTAAAATTCAGCAATAACAAAACACTCAATGAGCATATTTATACTACATACGTACATAAATATGTACGAGTATGTGTTTAAATTGTTATTGTTTATAGATTAAACTTGTGCATTGCCACATTCATACGGACACATGCACGTACGCCCCAAATTGAACTCGAATAAAGCGAATGCAGAAACCCAACGACCAGCGATCGATATCCAAGACAGCCACCACCCAGCCTCCCAGCGTTCCATTTCGTTTCGTTCCGTATCTGCGCTCCTTTCTTTGTAGTGAAAAAGTTCCCTGAATAGTTCCAAAGGGGAAAAGGGAAAAGTGCACACGTGTCTATGGATTTGGAACTCAACCCTTGGCATGCGAGCCGACTGATCCTCCCTCCGAGTTCAAGGTGCTCAAACTTTTCAAAGTTCAACGCTCAGTTCCAACTCCACACAAAGGTTTATACGGGATGAATGCTTTGTCTGAGGAATTAGGCTGTCCGTCAAAGAGCATAATTATCCATCAAAATTTTGTTTGTTTTGTTTTGTGTCAGTCTGACAGTTTTGCTGTGGGTGGAGTAATGACAATTTCTAAGCATTTCAGAAATGTCTAATTTAATTAATTGTGGGCAGGCCACCCACACACATGGGCGGGAAAAGTACAGTTTGATTATGGCGAAAATTGAAATTAAAGTGACAATGAGAAATGTGAAATGAGCAAAGAACACGTTCCCCACCTCGAAGCTCGGGTCGGAGGTGCGATAATAATTTCCCAAATGAGGCAACAAGAAATTAGCGTCAAGTTACGCTCCACAAACGAATACCCGAATGGGTTGGGGCTTGTGGATTAATCAACTATTATGCAAGTCCCCCACCCGTTGGGTCCACGCTTTCATTTAATCTTAGGCCAAAAACGTGACTCTCAAAGAACTCTGCATGCGTACAAAAAATGATCTCAAATTGCACTTTCTATGCCTCGCTTTGCTTTGCTTATCATGAGTTGCTGGAGAGACGTGTAAACGTTGCAGCTGCCAAAACGCCAGCAAGCCAAAGGCAATTAGCCACCACTGATTGACTTTTAGGACACAGGAATGATCTACGTCCTAGCCGCGTAATGATGGGGTTTCGGCTGGTAATTACCATAAAACTCATTGCGGCTTATGGATCACATTCTGTTGAATCTTTCTTCATATTTGTGCTGTGCATATTGCTTTTCGAGAGACTTCCTCTCTGTCTCTGCGACTGCGTATCTGTATCTCTGCTGACTCAGTCACATGGCCAGCTTACACGATCATTGCTCGCTCGCATCGATTCCAATGTATCAGTAATCGCAATGAAAAATAACAACACACAATACGCTGTGCATATATAACAATATCAGCAATATACAGTTGTGTTCAATGAAATAGTAGTGCCGCGCTACACAATTTTCACAACTATTTTTGAGACCCTTCCAGTCTTTCGAATTGAACAAGTGATACATTTTTGGAAAGCCTGAAATGTACACATTATAACCCAGAAAGAATCCTGGAACATTTGCATTCCATCTTCTTGTTTTACATGACTTTAGAAAAATACCCATGAAAAATGCTGTTCAATAAAATAGTAGTGCTAGGTGCAAGTATTAAAAAAAAATTAAAAAACAAATTAAATCAATTCAAAAAAGTTACCATCAGTAAGCTTAATTTATATATTGAATATTTTGATGAAAGAAAAGTTTGAATGTAACGGTACTTTTGTTTTTGGAGCGTAGAAGTAATCATTAAACGGTCCAATATGGGAGACTTAAGAATTAGACTAAAAACTAAAATCAGGAGGTATAATGGAATTCAAAACTAATTTGAATGTGCTTTTACTGTTATTTTAAATAGTTTAAACTAAAAGAAGCACCCTGAAAAATGATTTTTATGCGAAAAAATTGTCTTTTAGTAGATGGTCGAAGATGGTTGAAGGCAAGACCAAGGTCTTCAATATCCTCAAAAGTTATGAAAACAATTTTATATCGCTCTGAAAGTGTTTTGATAGTTAATACACGACTGATTACACATTATTTAGTTGCAAGAGGTCCCCGGAAGCTACGCGTTTGAGAATAAAAGCACATGGGTACACGACTCATGTTTTGAAAAATGAGGACATGAGGCAGGTGGACTGAGCCGTGTCACAGTCCGAAAAATACTTTTGACAGATGAGTGTAAAGTTGTTTTATATGGTAAGGAAGACTCAAAAGAATATGTTTGGCGTTCACAGATATCGGATAACTGCCCAAATTCTAGCAAAAAACAACATTGGGCATGTTGGGTTGACCCTTAAGAGCTACAGCCCATATAAACTCTTACTTCCTAGCCTCGTATTGGCGTATTTCATAAGATGGTGTGTGCAATCAAACGTTTTAATACAATACAGTAATATTACTATTGAAAAATGCATCACAAAAAAAATCTATCAACAAGATAATGATCTGAAACACGCAAGAAAGCTCGGTAGGAATGGAATTTTGTCCGAAAAGGTCGACACTTTTCCATGTCTAGCTCAGTCTGTAGACCAAAATCTTAACGAAATCTTAATGTGGAATGTGAAATGTGTAATTATGATTATAATTCCGTGAACCAGAGCCAAGTTGGCCAAGTGGTTTAACAATTATAGTCTCAGATCCTAATTAAGCTTGGGCAGTATATTATTTACACATGCCAGGTAGGAGAAGGGCCTTAGTGAAAACAAATTTGATTAAAAACTACATATTAAACCTCAAGAAACATATAAAACATGAAACATATGCATTAATTCCACTTTCGTTTTTTATTTCGATTTTCTAAAAAAAAACTACTATTTTATTGAACAGCATTTTTCATGGGTATTTTTCTAAAGTCATGTAAAACAAGAAGATGGAATGCAAATGTTCCAGGATTCTTTCTGGGTTATAATGTGTACATTTCAGGCTTTCCAAAAATGTATCACTTGTTCAATTCGAAAGACTGGAAGTGTCTCAAAAATAGTTGTGAAAATTGTGTGGCGCGGCACTACTATTTCATTGAACACAACTGTATGTACATTTGTATGTATGTATGTACGTATATGAACACAAGCAACAACAATCATAATAATAATAATGCCGTTTATAAGTATCAAGTATTATTCTTTTGATCACTTAAGCCGCTGCCTGCTGCCGTCAATTGTTCAACCCTCACAAAAGGGTTTACGGACTCTCTCATTGGGTTTGTCATCTCTCTCGCTCTCTCCCTCCCCATCCATCGTTAATCATCATAAGTTATGAACTTGAATCGCAAAGATCATGAACTGA
Source organism: Drosophila subobscura (assembly GCF_008121235.1). Lineage (NCBI taxonomy): Eukaryota > Metazoa > Arthropoda > Insecta > Diptera > Drosophilidae > Drosophila > Drosophila subobscura. Next base: position 13,796,893 of record NC_048530.1, on the reverse strand, counting down.
TGCCAAAAGGGAATCATGCACTGTCTTTCGTGCCAAATGGGTATCATGATCAAAAGGTTATCTGTGTTGCCTACTTAATTACAGTTTTCCAAGATTTTCTTATAAATAGCTTCAAACTTAACATTTAATGATGAATTATTGTTTCGGATTCGGGGAAATCCCGACCAGTTCCAACTATTTCTGCGGTTCGCGCCTAAATTTTGAATTTTAATTAGCCCGACGGGAACAATGGAACATGGGGGGGAACACGGTGAGCACTGGAACGGGAAAGCCGCGTCGTCGCTCTGAGCGTTGCTCTGATAAGCCAGCCCGCCTCAGGGCGTGTTCCAGTTCCACTTTGTTCCGGCACGATCGTGGCGGCACTGTCTCCAGCTTGGGACGCCTTTTTGGTGTATTTAAGCGCGCGCGTAACGCTTCTCAGATACTTTCCACCATTTGGCGCGAACAAACGCTCATCGAGAGACCCGCTACAGACCCGCTAAATACCGCTAAAACGTACCGCCCCGGCTTACGCTCTCCGCCAGTTGTAGTTAAACGCCAAAATCAACCAAATCTAATTTCGGTTTTTTTTTTAAATTGTATTTTGTTATTATTGTTTGAGTTTCTGTGTGCGTTTGTGTGTGTTTTCGTTTTCGTTTACGTTTGACTCCCAATGCAGCAAGTTCGGCATTCCCGCACCGCGTCTGACCGTTAAAGTTTTTAATGTTTTCGCAAGTTTTTAGTAGTGAAAATTGTCAGGCCAACCTGAGAACTTTGCGCACCACAACCAACAAAATCGAAAAAAAGCAGAAACAGTCGCTTAGCTGACACCCACAAATAAATTCGAAATAATTACAATTTTTTTAGTATACTTTTCAATCGAAATCTTCGCCAAGAATCCCCAAAAGCAACAGCAACATCAAATCACATATAAAATAAATACAAATAAAACAAATACCCGAGAAGCAAGTGCAAGGAGCAGCTTTCCCATATGCCCTTTTGGTCAAAAATACAATAATTTATTGATAAACAATAAGGCCTCCCCTGCCCCAAGTGCAAATAAAGCGAAAACGTTTCGATTCGTTTGGTTTCGTTTCGTTTCGCGTACCCCCCGCCAACCAGCCAACCAGCCAACAGGTGTAAACAGGTAAAAAAAAAGCAAACGAATATCATTATCGGTCGCTCGAGTCAAGGAAATTAGTAAACGAACCAATTAGCGAGACTTAAACGCTGAATGCACCAGAACCCAGAGTGTTATTGTAGAATTTCAGAAGAAATCTTTGGAAGTGCAACAAGAATTACTTGGGGTAGAACATTGAAGATTATTTATTAAAATACAATCCTTCGTTCAAGCAGAGATTTAAGAGAAGACTTTGCAGATGTATGCCGAACTAATAGAAAGCTAGAAATAAGGATTCGTAATTAAGTCTTCTTGAAATCATTAAAATCAGTTTCGTAGATCAATTTCTAGTTGGATTTTCCACATCAAATGCCGTATGACCGTGCAACCAAAAGGCGCCATGTCTCACTTTTGATGTGCTAATTAATTTGAGATATGCAAAAAAGCAAAACAAATGCTGCACCATAAGCGATCCAAGCTCCCCGAGTTCCCCCACAACCTCCACTTCCACACCCATACGACGCATGCGCACTCGTACATGCAGCGGCTGACATTGAATGTCTGTCGGGGAGTCTGGTGGGACCCCGTCCAGGTCCGAGGTATTTCATTCACACGCAGTTTTTCCAGTTATGCGGCTGCGAAAAAAGACAATCGTAATAAATAATAATAATCGCAGTCGTAGTGTAAACTGGAACCGAATACCGCGTAGATATCCAGTTGGTTTCGGATTTCATCAGATCTACATAACTATCTCTGAGGGAAAGGCAAATAGAAATGGAAATGGAAATGGTGCTGTACTTGTACCTGGCACGAAGGCCGGTGAAGGGCCGGCGGAAGCGTAGGCGTTGTACGCACCGAGGTCGGTAACCAGCTCTCAGTCAACGAATTACCATTAATCAGTATAATCAGTATAGTAGCAGCATAAAGCATAAGTTTCAATATTTGCAATATAAGAAATGAAATGCATTGTTGCAGTCCCACCTGCAGAGCTGAATGCTATGAGACACTCGCTCTTGCTCTCTCTCTCTCTTACTTGTCTTTGCGCTCTCTGCTGCTGGCGCCACTGCCGCTGCCGCTGTCGCTGCCTAACTGTCATCTTTTGGCTTTACGCTGCACTTTCGGTTCCTGTTCTCCTTCACTGCGTGCATGCGTGCACTGCCTGTCCTCTCGCTTGCGCCAGCAGATTCAATCGATGAACGAGGAGGTCATTGTAGAGTTGTTGTTCCTTTTCGCCTAATGAATAAAGTGAAAGATTGCGGCCATAAATCAGAAATTGAAACTGCAATGGAGCCGAAAGAAATGCCGTTGCCACAATTAGACCAGAATCATAACCAGATCCAGAGCTCTGTTAATTAGCAGCTGTTTTGTCGGCACTGCGGCACGTGACCGCACAGGCAGGCCATTAACCAATAACCAAATTGAATTATTTAGTGCTTGCTGTAAACGTTTTACATTTGCACACAAACATGCATACATATTTGCTCAAGCGTGTGTGCTGTTAACAGTTCGATCCGCTCTCTTACATTAACAGAGCAATAACAGCGCAAAGCGCAGAGGCAACGACTGGGTGCCAGCCATGACAGGTTTCAAAAAAATTCATTTTATTTCCCCAATTATTTATTAATAAAAGTGTCGCAATATAAACGCACCAATGCGCTGCTCTGTCTGCGCTGGTGGGGTTTTTTTTGTTGTATATTTCACGCCTTCAGCATTTTGGCTAGTTCTCGACTATTTTGGGGTATAATTTTTTATTAATCAATTACGACAGCGCTGTTTGTCCCACCAATTAGATCTCGATTGTTGTATACATATAGTATATTGCATGAGTGTATGCGTGAGCAGATCGTTTATTAATTTCATTCAATTACTCTTCAATGTTCGCCTTGGGCGCCCAATTGAGCGATAACGAGCGAGTCGACACGGGGTTAAAGATGTAAACCAACGAGATTTCAACTAATATCTTTCTCTCTCTCTCTCTCTCTCTCTTTCTTTGTGTGTAATTGCAGATCGCTAAGCAAGGCACGCACAACTGTACTTTCCTAAGCAGCCGCTGGCAGCATCCAAATCGAACAATTTAATTTCCTTTTTGCTACGCGCACAAACAGCCAACAACAACTTGAACTATAGAATGGTAGAAGGTGATTCTGCAAAAGGTAAAAGCGAATGTAAGTATACCCCATCGAGCAGTGGGGGAGAACTATGCAAGTTACTTAATTAATATCATTTGCAGCCTATAATGTAGAAGCTGGACTACAGCCAAACTACAATCAGAGCGCAGCAAGCAATCCAACAAACCAATCGATTGGCAACGCCAACGCCAACGCCAATCCGCATATCGACAATCGAGCGATCATTCAGCCGTACTCCCTGGGCACGGGCGCCAAGCAGCCAGAGTATCAGTTTGCGGCTGACAATCGCGGCTACGAGCCGGACACGACCAACACCAATGGCAAGCAGCAGGACGTAGAGCGTGCGGTGGTCGGCGCTGCCGGCGACACCACCACCAGCAGCAGCACCACCGAGCACAATGGCAAGGGCGGGCGACGCGGCAAGAAGGGGGCTCCGCTGCCAGAGCCCACCAGCCCGATAGTCGCCAACTTCGAGCGGGCCATCGAGCTGTGCGGCTATGGCAAGTTCCACTACATACTGCTGGCCATTTGCGGCCTGGTCAGTACGTCGGAGGAAATGGATGTCATCTCGATGTCGTTCATTCTGCCATCGGCCGAGTGTGACCTCGATCTCAACACGGAGACCAAGGGCTGGCTCAACTCGATCATCTTCATCGGCATGATGGTGGGCGCCTACTTCTGGGGCAGCATCGCCGACAGCTTTGGCCGCAAGAAGGTTCTGATTGTCATCTCGTTCATGAATGCCTTCTGCATTGTCGCGTCGTCGTTTTCGCAAACTTATTCGTTTTTCATGCTGTTTCGATTTCTCAATGGCGCAGCGTAAGTATTAATGATCGAATGAATCTCTCCCAGCAGTCCCCATCCATCATCCATCATCCACTGTCGATCCACTGTTGGTCGAGTGACACACGGGCCCGAAACCCCGCTGCCCAGGGTGTTAATTCAATTAACTTTGTTATAAATAACAACAAAAATATTTGAGCCACAATATCGTGACTGTTTATGCTAATTAAAGGCTCGAATCTGAGTCCGAGTCCGCGTCCGAGTCCGAAACCATTGCTGCCACAACCCAAAAAAAACAAAAAACAAAAAACAAACCACAGAAAATCTCAGTGCGCAGGGCAGGCCTTGGCCCCTTGGCCATAAATGAGTCATCCATCCAGCCCATCGGCTAGCCAAGTTCCCCCATATTGATCATTATTTTTGCCAATCGCCTGCTAATTACTTGAGCGTACGCCCAGAAATATTTGCGCAACCCCCGACCAGACCCCCGCGCTGGCATTGCTCAAGGATCAGCCTCTAACAATTGTTTTTCACTCTTCTATTTGTTCCTTGTTTCAGGCTCGGAGGCAGTGGTCCTGTCATCTGGTCGTACTTCGCCGAATTCCAACCGAAAGCGAAACGTGGCTCCATGCTGAGCTTCATGGCTGCCTTCTGGACCTTTGGCAACCTGTTTGTGGCCGGCCTCGCCTGGCTGATCATACCCACGGACATTGGCTTCATGACTCCATATTTCACATACAACTCGTGGCGCATTTTCCTGCTCGTCTGCTCGCTGCCCTCGTTCCTGGTCGGCTTTCTGCTCTTCTATCTGCCGGAGTCGCCCAAGTTTCTGCTGACGCGCGGCAAGAAGGATCGCGCCCTGGCCATCTTCCGCGGCATCTTTGTGACGAACACGCGCAAGCGGCCGGACGAGTACATGGTCTACGACCTGGAGGTGGACGAGAAGCTGCTCGAGAGCTCGGCGAACAGCAAGAACAAGTATTCGCGGATGGTCAGCGGCATGGTGGACCACAGTCGTGCGCTGTTCAAGTCGCCCATTCTCAGATTCACCATCGTCTCGATCACGATTAACTTTACATTCCACATTGGCTACTACGGACTGTTGATGTGGTTCCCGGAGCTCTTCAATCGCTTCGAGGAGTACGAGAAGGCCTTCCCCGACAAGTCGGCCGGCGTCTGCACGGTCACCGAGTATGTGGTGGGCATTGCCCGCGAGAGCGCCAACAATGGCACCTGCTCCTCGGACATACCCCAGTCGGTGTTCATGGAGTCACTCATCTCGCTCGCCTCCGCCCTGCCCGCCAATCTGCTGGCCATTCTCGGCATGGATATGCTGGGGCGGAAGTTCTTCCTGATTGCCGGCACGATGACTGCCGGCATTTGCTCGGCCCTCATGTACTTTGTGCGCAGCTCCCTGCAGAATCTCATTGTGTCGGCGATCTTCAGTGGCGCCATTTCGGCAGCCAATGCGGCCCTCGACTGCCTCATCACCGAAGTATTCCCCACCAAGCTGCGTGCCACCGGTGTCGCCATCTCCATGGTGGCCGCCCGCCTCGGCGGCATCATTGGCAACATTGTGATTGCCCAGCTGCTGGACAACTACTGTCCCTCGCCGACATTCATTGTCTCCGGCCTGCTCATCGGCGGCGGCCTCATGTGCCTCCTGTTGCCCAATACGACGCGGAAGGAGCTCAACTAGGGAGTCTCCGGGTGCTACCAAGCTAGCAACCAAACGAAACAAAATTTCAACAACAAATCGCCAAAAAAACAAAAAATAGTAAACCAGAAAATAGAAATATTTATGTAAAAAACAGCAGCAGAGCCAGCTGCAGATAGAAAGAACAGGAACAACCCACACCCCAGTCCAACATTTAATTTTCCCCAAAACCCAACCCCGACCCCGACCCCACCCCCCTTTGTGTATATATGGTGTGTGTGCTGTGGGAACACGACTATTTGTATCATCAGTAATTATTATAGCGATAGCGATAACAATAACGATAGCGATAACGATCTTTCTGCTCTAATTTTAACGCCTATCGGAATTTAAATCGGAAACACAAAACAAAAGCCCAACAAAAACTAACCAAGAAACCAAACACCCCTCCCCCAAACCCCACAGCCCCTAAGCCAGCGAGAAGATATACATATATACATACCTACATACATATATGTAAATACATACATATATACAGATATTTGGCAAGCGCCGGCGCCAGCTGAACAGCAAACAGCAGAAGGAAGTTAGCGACGAGACCAACATAAATGGTGCCGAAAAAAAACCCGAAGCAAAGCAAAGCAAAAGCAAAGCGAAGCGAAGCTCCCTCCCTCTGTTGTCAATTATTGTTTGTTATTATTGCTATTATGATGTAAAACATTTATGCATACAATACGTATATACCCTTATCTTTATATATAAACATACATATGTATGTATCAAGTAACATTTTATATAACATATCCATACAGATATAAATGTATACAATATTTTTTTTTTGTTTTTTTTCGTCGTCATTTAGGACAAAGCACAGGAAGTGAAGGAATAATTGTAAAACTTAGTTATGTCATTACAAGTTACGCTACATATACATACAAACATATACATATGTACATTACTATGTACAAGAAAACAAAAACCAAATAAAAAAGAACAAACCACAAGATTTGGAATGCATTTTTACCTCGGCTTAAGGTGAATTTAATAAAATATTCACCACGCAACGCACTGAGTGACAAGCGCTAGAAAGGGATAGAGATAGAGCTAGCTTGTAACTAAATTCACCTTGCACACACACACACACACACTCAGATAACTGGAACACGCAAACACATCAAATCTCTCTCCACATCTGGGGGGGGATTGAAACACGCGACTTGCCTAATGTTTATTTGCTCAATGAATCTCCCAAACGGACCCGGGGCTGTGGCAAATATTGACGAGGACGTGCAACTGGCTGGGCCAGCATTCCGGAATTAGTGTTAATTAAATAAATACACGCGGCAGATTCGCAGACTCACAGATTCAACAAGAGAATATACTAAGCTACATCCACATCCCCCTCCACAGCTGTGGGGACTGTTGTAATATATTATTAAATATCGCTTGACCGGCTTGACCAAACACACACAGAGAAATTACTCGAAGAAAGCAAGGAAAACGTGCACAAACTTGGCGAGCAGGCGGGGAGTGGCAACAGATGATCCAACAGCTGATTGACAGCTGAGCGCCAAACACGAGGCAGACACTTCTGTAAAAGCTTCCATTTCGAATCAAAAACGAAGAATGAGTATTGCAATTTTACAACTTCAATTGAAATGTATTCATATGTATCTTTTGTTGTGACTACAATTAGAGTTGGGCATTTATAGGAGCGCCAGAATACTTCAGATAGAATGCAAACGTCGCTGCTCTGCAGCATCGTAAGAGTAACTTAGTTAATCCTAAATCTATTAGTCTTTGGCTCAAGCGTCGCGTTGGCGGTACTGCTCACTGCTCACTGCTGCTGCTGCTGCTACTGCTACTGCTTTCGATGCTCATCGATCTGCCTTCGTCACGTTGCGGAGGGGGAGCGGACCCGACATCATTTGTCGGTCCGTTTCGTTTTGCGCTGACGCAGCGCATCCTTGGCGTCCCGTCCGTGCTGGCTGTGCTTGTCCAGGGACTTTTCCACCATCAGATCATCGGCATCGCCACCGCCAACATCGTCTATGTCAGACTTCTCGTCCAGCGAGAGAAGATCGTCGTCGCGCAGGCTGCTCGTGCTGGTACTGGAGAGGATCACACTGCCTGCACCGGACTGCAGCGTGTTCGTGAGCCGTGCGTACTTGATTTGCAGACTGTGCAGCCAGCTGGCGTCGGACCAGTGGTACCAGCTGAGCAGAAAAACGACCAATATAAAGAATAGATTGGTGCTAATGGCTGGAAATGGATCAGGCGCAAACAGAACAAAACAGAATTAGATGATAATCGCCCTGGGGCGTGCTGCCAACTCAATTGAAACATACCCACTATGGCCGAGAGGACGGGCCAATTGAACATTATGTAGCGCAGGCCGGTAAAATCGGCCACTATATGCAGTGTGACCGTGTAGAACTGAATCTTCTGCGACTGTATCTCGACATAGACATCGGTGATGGGATGCTGTCGCTCCTCCAGATAGCGTGAGAATATCTCCACCGGCACCTGCTGGAACTCCTCCTTCCAGCCGAGCACATACAGCGGACTGAGGGCCCACGTGGATATCATTCGGATGAGCGGCGAACGGTAGCGCATCATGGCCGAGCGGCACGAGTGGCCGCGCAGCAGAGAGTCATAGTCGCGCATCTCGGCGCACACCATAAACATGCCCAGCTCCAGATTCTGCGGCGACTCGGGCATATCAATGTTCACGATAACCTTGTACGCTTGCCCCACCATCAGTAGCTGTTGCTTCTTGGTCAGCGAGACGTGGGCGTGCGGGAAGGTGCAGGGAGTGCTCGTCTCCAGGCAAGTTCTACAATTGATGGTCGTCGGTCAGTTTATATGTACACACGCGCGGGGCAACCATTCTTTACTCACTTGAACTGCATGTGAACGGGGCGCGTGTGCGAAATGGCCGGCATGTAGATATAGTAGAAGGCCGCGTACATGAACACGGCCAGCCAGATGATCAGGACGACGGCAAAGGCGATCAGTCCCAGGCGCAGCACCAGCTCCCGCACAGTGCCCACCTTCTCGTCCGCCTTGCTGCGCACCCGATCGTACACATTCCAGCCGACATTGAGGGCTGGCCGCACCAAAAAGCGTCGGCCCAGGCCCAGCGGATCGAAGCAAAAAACAATGAAGCGCAGCAGGAAGTTCATGATGTTGTTGGCCTTGACTGAAGCAGCAGCGAGTGCAACACACAAACTGAGGCGTCGCCAAGTTGACAGCAACTAAATACGGTTATTGTTATTGCCGGGCAATAAGTATTCTGTACGTATCAACTGATTGCTTATCGACTCGATAGTGGGATCCGACTTTGCGTTTTGGGCTATTGCGGGATTTGCATGGGTCCTCTCGCTCGCACACACGCTCTGTTATTATCCGCCCCTCGCCCTGCGCCCAGAGCTGATTCATGTGCACGAAAGAGTCCGCTTCGTCGTCGATAGCCAGCACCAGACGTTGTACCAGCTCAAAGGTCAACGCGACAGCAGAGCAGCGCAACAGGCAGCAGACTTGAGTTTTGAGATTTGAGCTTTTCGATTTGTATTATTCGCTGCCGGCGTGTCCATTCCATTTATTTATGTTCAGATGATTATATTACACATATGTTTATGTTTCAGATAACGAAAACAGCTACAAGCTAATCAGCAGGTTGTGGCGGAATCACTCATCGTCACCGAACATCGAATAGCGAAAAATATCATTTTCCTTAACCAATTACACTCAAAATATATATTCAATATTTAACGTGGATAAATAAGTAATAATATGAAGCAAATTGCATTAAAATAAACTAAATATTTAAATGTTCCCTCGAATATGTCTGCTCACAACTATCGATATTTGCATTCGATACACGATATACGACCAACAGGCGCGACACAACCCTGTGCAATTGTTGTCATTGTCTGGTTTTTTTTTATACATTTCACTTGAATTAATTGCACACATCACATACATACATACATTAAACATTAGTTTTATTCATCGTACAGCCAAAGCGTAATTGACCAACTGTGGATCTTGAACAGATCTGAACAGGGCGGCGCAGCAACAGACAAGAGGGTAAGTCCACCAACACTCAACTCTGGAGAGCAAACAAAGAAGAACAGAAAATGAAGAAAAGTTACACTTTTTCCTGTTTAGGAGACAACCAAACAGTATTATTAGCCACAAGCAGATCCAATGAGTAACTATAGATACCAGAATGAAGGCGGTGGCGGAGTGCGTGGCTACAGCGGCATTGAGGTGCGCGACATGCATCCGCGGATGATGCATCCGCACCACTTCACATTTGTGAGCACCTGCGTGAAGTATATGATTTTCATGCTCAACTTCATCTTTTGGCTGTTCGGTGGCCTGCTGCTGGGCATCGGTATCTACGCCTTCAAGGACAAGTGGGAGGAGGCCAATGGCGGTGTAAGGCTGGAGACCATCTACGATGTCGTGCTCAACATTTCGCTGGTGATGATCATCACGGGCATTGTCATATTTGTGGTCAGCTTTGCTGGCTGCCTTGGTGCGCTCCGCGAAAACACCTGCCTGCTGAAGTTTTACTCCATGTGCCTGCTCCTCTTCTTTCTCATGGAAATGGCCATTGGTGAGAGAGCCACCCACTCCCGATGTCGATGCTCTTAACTATAAATTTGATATTTTTAGCCATCGTTTGCTTCATCTTTCCCCAACTAATGAACACATTCCTGGAGAAGGAGTTCACTGAGACGATTATACACTCGTATCGCGATGATCCCGATCTGCAGAATTTTGTGGACTTTGCCCAGCAGGAGTTCAAGTGCTGCGGACTGAGCAATGCCGGCTATCAGGATTGGAGTAAGTGACTGCCAATTGATTCCAACAATATCTGACTGCATATGTTTAACCAAACGTGATTGAACTCTCAACTTTCAGGCAAGAACGAGTACTTCAACTGCTCCTCACCGTCCGTGGAAAGGTGCGGTGTGCCCTATAGCTGTTGCATCAATGCCACCGACATCAGTTCGGGTCTAGTCAACATTATGTGTGGCTATGGGGTGCAGGAGCACACTGTGGTGGCCGCCAGCAAGCGCATTTGGACCAGCGGATGCATCGAAATCGTGCGCGTCTGGGCCGAGCGCAACCTTTATGTGATTGCTGGCATTGCCCTGGGCATTGCGCTCATCCAACTGCTTGTCATCTATCTGGCCAAGACACTGGAGGGTCAAATCGAGTTGCAGAAGTCGCGTTGGGCGGCGTGAGATCCGTATCAGCCCGACTTTTTCGGGTACTACGACAACACTTGAGTGTACGACGCTGCCTGGCCGTTGGCACGTGCAATATCATTTGTTAGCAAAATTTTGAGTCTCCCATTTATGAATCTGGTGCATATTCTTAGCCCCCGGACATGTATATATGTATACGAACGAAACACACACAATTGCGAACAAAATCCATACTCATCCCCGCTCGGACCAAACAACGCCATATTATGTCTGGTCTGTCTGTGTATTTGCAGATCCGAAATCTCTGATTTTCGTATTGTATTGTAGAATCCGTCATGTGTTCAAGCCCCCTACATAACACTCATAATATACTCGAGTGCAAAAGCACAAGATTTTGCACATCATTCCACTGTATCGTACGCATCCTTCACACGTCATGTGGGGATGTGCGGACTGTGGACGAGAGGCATTTATTTAACAGCGATCCAATTGCATTTCTAGTGGAAAACAGCACACAATCCGTTTATACAATATTATTATAACAATTTATACACAACTGTACCACATACACATAATCTATAATTCATAGAAGAGTAGTTTTAATACAATAAAATACAAAACAAACAAAAAACATTCCCTGCCGCTTAATTCCACGAGTGAAGGTAATTGCTATGAAATTACATTCGAACTAGAGTTTCACAGCAGCCAGCATTGATGGTCTCACAGCAGCCAGTTTGCCTGCTTCATAGCTGCAAGTTTTAAAGGTTTTGATAGCAGCCTTCTGCATCTTAATGCTGTTATTTCACTACAGCATAGTGATATAGAAACCTTCTGGGAAAAGTATGCAGTGTGAGCGAGAGGTACAAAGAGAGAGAGTTGGTTTTTGATTTGGTGGCATGGCAACGCAGCAGCAGCGAAATGAAAAATGCATAATTAAAATTAACTCAGTTGATGCTATGAGAGCCAGCATATTAGCATGAATATCCTCATTGATTTAATTTGAATTTTCAACTGCAATTATTTATCTGCAGGTGAATTCTTGTGCAACAGTTTGGTCTCACTACGGCAGCGCCGCGATATTTCCACTCTGATATTTTCTTCGGCAGAGTTACCGGCATATACTTATTTTAGTACACTTTTAGTATATTTTGAAGTCAAAGGGGTGCTACTTTCATGATATACTGGTATATTATGGTATATTTTGTACTTTTTGTTGTGTACAAAACTATCACCTTATCGATAATTATGGTTCCAGTAGTTCCATCTCTATTGTCAAATCACAACGTGCTCCAAGAAATTGTTCAAAATTGTTGAATTGAGCAAGCGCGTGCTTATAACTTAAACTTATATGTGGTATGCTTAACTGTTTTAAATAACAAAAACAATGAACGTAAGTAAACCCACGCGAGAGGGAAAGCACTCTGCAAAACATTTGGCTATAATAATCGGAAATATCTTCAATTGTGTAAAGGGAAAAATTATGAAGCTCGATTCTGCCGACTGTGACGGCGCATCTGAAGGCAGCGACCATGATAATGAGCAGCATGCGGAAGCGAATGCGAAGCTTCGCAAAAAACTCTCCAAAAAGGCCAAGAAGACCGACAACGGCGAGGAACAGGGCAAGGAGCCAACGAGCGAAAAGAGCGGACAGAATGGGACAGGCAACAAAATCGACAAGCGCGTGTTTGGCATTTTGAAGAACTTTCAAGATAGCACCAAAGTAACGGCAAAGAAGCTGCAGGATCTGGTTGCTCTGCTGCAAGAGGAGTCCTCCGAAAAGGTGGGTTCCCAGTCGCATCTATTTATACGCTTCCACAGCAGTTAATTTCCTCTTTTTGCCGCTGAATCTCTCAAATGACAGCGCAACGCCACAGCCACATATGTTGTGAAGCGGCTGATACGCGCCACGGGTGCGGACAACAAGAATACAGCCGCCAAGGTGGGCGGCATCATAGAGCTAATCATCAAGAATGTGCCCGATGTGAGCGAGCTCGATCTGCTGGACATTGTGGAGCGCGAACTGCCCGTGAACGGTCAGCCCAAGAAGAAGGAAGAGGCTCTGGCGGCAGTCGGACAGATGATCACCGCCAGAATTATAATACAATTGTCAACACAATTGTCCACCAAGCGGGAGCTGGCGCCCATCTACACGAAGCTGATGAGTTACTTGAAGGGACGCGAGTATCTCATGTGCATGAGCAACAATCTGCTAGTGGAATCATTCGAGACGGTGAGCCACTCGCACTTACACTTAGAAATTCCTCCAATAATGTCCAATAATGCCACCTGCCAGGTGCCCGAGAAACGTTTCGCGACAGACGTTTGGCCAGTGCTGAAGAAGGAGATTGCCAAGCCCGTGTCTGAGCTGAATCTGCACACCTTTGATGTGCTCTTGGCCGTGCACGACAGCTACAACAAGGTGCTCACACACGACCAGCTGGTGGCCACACTGTGGCCCACGAAGACCAAGTATTCGGAATTATTTAAGATATATTTAGCCGCTCCGAAGATGTACGATGCCGGAATCTATGCGCGGTTCGGCAAGTTCCTTGGCACGGCCGACACAAACGCCAAGATGCTCGACGCGTGGCTGGCATATGCGCATGAGCATAGGGCGCAGAATGTGGCATCGAAGGGGTGCATCTTCAAGGTGCTCGAGCAGCAACTGGTCAGCCACAAAGGCGGCGACGAGCAGCCACTGATCGACCTGTTCGCCAGTCCCTTGATGGACTTCATATTGGACGAACTTCTGGCCGCAAAGACAGTCAGCGCCAAGAAGGAGAAGCCATTGACGCTGCAGCTGCGCCAGATATGCCAGGAGTTTGAGTGCGCAGTCGTTTTGCTCTTTGAAAACCCCGCAACGGGCGACGAAACCAAGGCAAAGATCCTCAGCAATTTGCTCAGCAAGCGGGGAAATTTGAATGAGATTGCCACCATGCGACGCTTCGCCGAAACATTGCTGAACACACTCAAATACGACGGTCTACAGATTCTCTTTGACCTCTACACAACGCTGCTGGCCACGCCTGTCGGCGCGGAGGCAGCGCCAGAGAGTGGATCGCGCAACCAGCTGGAATGCGTCAGCCAAATGCAGGCCATACTGCAGCATGCGGAGCTTGAGGGCAAGCAGAAGGAGCGCTGGACAATGCTAAAGACGATACTGACCGCCGGCCACTGTCATGTGGCAGCCGGCCTGCAGCCCTGCCTGCCCGCCGAGTCCATCCTCAGCGATGCCACAGCCGAGCGCTGCAGAACAATCTTCATTGGCTCGCTCGTGCGCAACTGCCACGGCGACATCAAGGAGCTGTGCCAGCTGCTGCGAAAGACTGTCAAGTTTTTGAAGAAGCTCATGTCGAAAGCGCTGAACAGCAGCGCCCAGCGGCACGCCTCCAACGCTGAGCAGCAGCTGGCCTGGGATGTGCTGGCACAGCTGGAGAAGAGCGACGACAGCGAGGGAGACAACGAATCGAATGCCAGCGCACAAATCATTGAGGTTCTGATCCTATTCGTGGGCCTGGCCCAGTACACCTCGTGCTGCCAGCTGCCGAGCTCAATCCTCAATGATCTGCTCGTCTGTCGCAAGATGAAAGCAAACGAACAGAAGGTGCAGTCCGAGGAGGAGCCCAGCTGGCAGGAGGTGGTCACGGACATCCTGCTGCAGCTGCTGCTGGAGACGGCTGCCCATTGGCGAGAGTTTACGAACATAATTCTGAAATCGATGCTGCCGCATCTGGGGCAGGCGCATCTGTTGCAAATGCTGCAGCGCCTCGACATGGATGCGAATCCTTTGGGCGAGGATGGAGACGAGAGCAGCAGCGATGAGGGGGAGGATGAAAATGAGGACGAGAGCAATGACGATGACTCAAGCGCTGACGAAGATAACAACTCTGATGAGGCAGAGGCAGAGGAAGATGCTGATGCTGATAATGCTTTGGATAAGCTTCGCGACTCGGTTCGCCAGGCGCTGGAGAATGGCAAGGATGATGATGATGGCGAGGCGAGCAGCGTGGACTGGAACGACGTGGATGAGGAGAGTGGCAAGCGACTGGACGAGTCCCTGGCGGCCATCTTTAAGGTGCGCCATCAGACGCAGCAGCGCAAAAAGCGGCCCACCAAATCGGATCGCATCCACAGCACCAGCCTGCTGCATTTTCGTGTGCGCGTGCTCGACCTGGTGGAAGTGTTTGCCAGCAAGAAGCCCACGCTGGACGTCATGCTCGATGTGTTGCAGTGCGTCTATCAAGTGTTCTGTCGCACCATCGGTGGCAAGGAGCAGCGGCCGCTGCATCATGCCAGCCAGAAGCTGCTGGGCAAGCTGATTGCCAAGGAAATCGCATTCGAGGCTGCCCAAGATCGTGGCCAGATAACTGTTGCCATTGAGGAGCTGTTCGCCGCCACCAGCGCGGCCCTGGAGTCGCGCCAAATTCGCGGTGCGCCCAACTCGCGTGAGTTGCAGCAGCAGCTGGTCATGTGGCGCGACAAATGCTTCGCGGCACTGGTAACCCAGTGCTCCGACAAGGAGGACATTGACAACAGTGTCGCCTGGCCGCTGCTGAGGGCCAAGCTGGATGAGTGGCTGCCGGGACGCAAGTCCAAGCAGCCGCTGTACGGCTTCGAGGCCATCTTTCAGTACAAACCGACCTGGCCGGGCGTCAATCAGTTGGTTGCGCTTCTAGTTTCGCACTTGCATGCCACAGCCACACATCCAATGAAACGTCTCGTAATTGTCAAGCTCTTGGCTGCACACAAGAACCGTTTCAAGCCCACGGTGCATGGCCAAAAGTCCGTCATTCGGGGGCTGAAAAAATATGCCACAAATTTATTGGAAACCGCTCCCCTGACGCCAAGCATCGTCCAGGAGCTGAAGACTCTGAAACAATATCTGAATCCCAAATTGGAAGAGACCCAGGAAATCCTCGCAAACATCTCCCAGTCATTGGACAAATTCCACCAAACTGAGGGCAAAGTCAAGCGCAAGGCAACAGCCGACGATGAGCCGGCGCCTGTCGCCACGAAGAAAAGCAAGAAGGAGCGCGCCGCCTGATTGATAATTCACACAGTTTGATGTACAATAATAATAATAATAAATATAATACGATAAATGTTTGTATGCGCTGTACTATATTAGTATAAACAAAACAAATGGTTGCGACGAAGCGTACCTGACGACTATCCAGAGTCTTTTTTTTCTCTTTTTTTTGCTGCTGTATTGAATTTCCCAACACAGAGGCATTATTTCTATCTGGTTTTGGGATCTTATAATATTTACTTTAAATATAAGAAACGAATTAAAAGCTACTGCGAAATGTTGATGCCATTTGAGGCATTAAGCTGAAAGACTTTACCCAATCTGTATGAGGTATTTTATGGCAAAAGCTAAACTTCATGGAGAACATAAAACATAACGAGAAGGGACGTGTGAGACGCTTCTTACGCGCCACAACTTTTATACCCGGCACTCAGTACTACATCTGCAACTGAGAACTAGCCGACAAACAAGACGGACGGTCGGACGGACGGACAGACAGACATGGCTCTATCGACACGGCTATTGATGCTGATCAAGAATATACATATATACTTTATGGGGTAGGAAAGGTTTCCTTCTGTGCGTACAACAATATACCCCATTTACTCTTCGAGTACCGGGCATAAAAAATAAAACAGAAATTCTACACAAAGGAACTTTTGGAAGTGCTACCCGTAGCATGCTTACTTGAGGGCTCTTAGAAATACAACAAACTTAAGCGCACAATCCACAAGGAAATGAATGGAAAAGGGAGGATCTACGGACGCCATGTCATGCTCTGCTCTATGCACTACCAGGAGGCTGCAACTCCGTGGCACTGCTGTGCGGAAAGTAAACGTGTTGTCGTAGCGCGCCGCAGATATAGGGCACCATGGTCTCATTTTGCTTGCCCAGCTTGTTGGCCACATTGTTGATGACTATCGTCAGGATGTCCAACATGTGATGGCTTTTGGGGGGAGAAGGAGAAAACGTTTGAGGAAGCAAGCTTGAGGGGCTTGTGGCTTACCTATCCGCATGCTCGGCAAGGGCATCGCACAGGCACTGAATGAACCAGCTGCCGGTGTGGGTGTGTCGCATCGCCGCGAAGCCGGGCACCGTGGACATGGCACGCAGCATATTCAAGTGCTGTCCGGGCGACTTTGTGCTCGCATCGATCTTGAACTAAAGGACACGGCAACACTCAACGAGGAGCCAAAGAAAGGATCAAGGGTTGTGCGATATTTACCGGCAGTGCATTGTTTTTCTTATCCTTCTGCTGGCACGCCTGGACGATGACCAGCTTTGGCTTGTTGTACAAGTTCTCGTAGCTGCAGAGCACATTCTCGATGTCCGATATGCGCAGAGCAATGCTATTCGAGCAATAGACAGCCTCCTCGAAGCCATGCGAGAGGACAAGCACCACCAGTGAATCGTGCAGCAGCGAGCGCTCACACGCCTGTCGTATGTGCTCCAGCATGGCAAAATGATCGACATTGTCGTGGGGCTCCACCTTGTAGCCGAGTGCCGAGAAGACATCGGTTAGCCGCTGCTTGTCCACATCAGTGCCCAGGCGGGGCAGTAACTCAACTGGCGGCAAGTACATCTGAAAGAGTGCAAGGGAAACGCTTTAATTGCTGACCAACGCTAAGTGGGGGCCGACTGTGGAGCACACCTTGAGATCATCGCTGACATTCTGGTGGAACCTTTGCTGGTTGATTATCAGCGCGATTCCAGCATTCTCGCGACTCAGCTGAATCGCATTCTTGGCCCGCTGCGGTAGCGCAGATGCCGCCGAGCTGGCGCTGCCATTGGCCAGGCCACTGGCACCCATATTCGGTGTTGTCGAGTCGAAAGTCTCACGATTGGGGCACACAGAAGTCGGCGCGTGGTCGCTGCTGGCGGTGGCATTACTGTTGACCGTGTCGACAAGCAGCGTGGCCTGGGCGTGCAGCTCGTTGAACTTGAAGTGTTCGATCAGCAGCTGAACATCACTGCCGTTGGCGTTGATGTCGCCCAGCCGTATCAGGCGCCGCGTCAGCCAGTCAAGCATAAATATCTCCAGATAGGCCGGTTCATAGAAGCGCAGGGGATCCCCGGAGCTCGCCTTCTCCCTGATGCTCAGCACCATGCGCCCGCTCTGGGCCAGTGACAGCTCCTCACAGATCGTGTACAGGCTCTTCAGCAGCGGATGGATGTGCAGACTGATGCCCCCAATGTGGGGTAGGTAGTGCATGCGCAGCTCCTGCCAGCGTAGGCCAAGTTTTCGCAGCACCTGGCGCGCACCGATGATGCACAGAGCCTCCACGAGATACTTGCGCCACGCTTGGGGCTTGGATTTGGCATACTGGCTCAAGATGTCGCTGTGCCGCCAGTCGGTGTCGTTGGCGCGGTGCAGCACCAGAAGCTTCTGCAGTATATATGTGGCACTGGAATGCTCGTCGCCGTACAGCAGAAAGGACAGGCTCACCTGCAGGAATACACACGGCTTACAACGTGATTGTGATTGTGAAATATAAAGGCGGCAGTTACCTACCTTTTGGGCAAAGTTCAGATCGCGCTCCACATAGGGCAGATCGAGGACATGGATGTTGTCCAGTTGCGCCAAGAGATTGTGGCCGCTCATGATGTTGAGCGGGGGAAGTACAGTTAACAAGAAATGGCGAAACGTAGCTCTACAATCGTCATCCACCCCACCGATCCACCCACGCAATAGCGATGGACAATCCCCTCGCAGAAAACAGCTGATCGATCTCAGTAATCGGCATCGGCTTATTGCGGAGAAAAATCAATCAACCAGTCATCCCTACACGCCAGCAAGGATGCCAAGCAGTTTCCGTAAATAAAACATTATTTCCCCTGTCAATGGCTTGGTTTGCATAGAGCAAAACTTACAGTTGAGGTAAGCTAAAACTTCAGAAGCGGTAGCTCGTAAATAATATAAGTTCAAATAAGTTCAGCAAAGAAAAACGTGATTAAAGGAAAGATGCCTCAAAGGGTATAACAAAAACCGACATTCACTTACAATCATAAGCAAAAGCAGCTATTTGGGTTTAAAACGTGTATTTAAATTGTTGTGCATGGCCCGCAACAATACTTCAAAGTAAGTCAGTGATGGTCAATGTTTGCGCATGAGCGTACCGATAGCGGCACAGCAAACAAATGCAAAGGCATCAATGGGCGCGTTCACCAGGACAACTTGATCATCGATCCATGATCCATTTCTTATGATTCAATGATCATTGATCAGCGCGGTCCATTCAAGATTCTCGTACACACAAACGCGCTATTAAGTACACCAGCACGTATTCATGTATACAAAATCGTCCGATTAAGAGCATTTGTAAATTAGCTTACCATTCTTGCTCTTTAAAGACTTCTTCATTTATTTTTTAAGAGTCCAAAAATCTAGTAATTTCCAATAATGTAATACATTTTGTCATTTTGCTCAAATTAACAGTCTTGAACAGTTGATACCATCAATGGTGAGCCGAATCAATCGATGGTCGGCTTATTTTCCATCCATCGATAGTATCGATCGCTCTATCGTTTTTCTCCCAACACCACATTTTAGTCGAAAAATGCAAATACAAATTTGTAAAATATAAGGTCTTCAGGTATCCAATCAAATAAAAAGGAGTATTTATAGTAAGCCCAATTGGTTCTTCAAGCGGATTAAATAATTGTTTCAGTGTTAAAAGTCTTTGCAAGCTAGTAATATTAAAAAGAACATCAAAATCGAGGAATATGATTTAAGGCTACGGTATATTTTTAAATGAGAAGGTACATTTGGTATATTTTTGAGGGTCAGACGGCATATTTGATCGACCATTCGGCGGTCACACTGATTTAAGTAGAAATTGTTGAACTGTTCACAACGCCTATGTTGGACGAAGAAGTTTTATTAATTTAATGTATTTGTATATTGTATTCTGTCTATGAGCGTCACAGAATGAAGGAAAGGGAGAAAGAGAGAGAGAAAGAGACAAACTGAGGCTAGGGCCCCAGAGCGAAAGCGAGCCCCAGACCCGCACGCATACACATACACCTAACCACACGTACATGTACATATATGTATATATAGCAAAAGAAAAAACTTGAACAATGCATTTGATGTACGGCAAAATGCTATTTTTTTCGCACCTATACATGCATATATGTACAGATGTATGTATGTGCACACACATCTGCTGCGCCGCTAATACGATATATGTACATACATGCGATTGTATGTCGAATGTATATGTATAGCTTCATATAGTTCCTATATATACATACATATCTTTATTCACCTACTGTACCACTTCCATTATGTAAGCAGAGCGGGAACGACGCCAAAAAAAGCGACAAGCAAAAAAGAGAAACAACAAAGCAAAAACTACAAGAAACCCAAAAAAACAAAGCAAAGAACCCATCACATAACCGAAAACCAATCGAACAGAAATGTTATAAATCACTAAAAGTTGTAAATGTTCCATCAAAACGTAAGAGAAAATGTTTTTCAGGGCTCAAAATGTTTGTGGTTATGGCCTAATGCTGCTATTGATGCATTTGTATGTATGTATGTACATGCAAGCATATGGAAATGTGTGTGTAAGCTGTTCACAATAATTCCTCAATGCCACGCCCCATAATCGCCATCAAGTGAGAGGGAGATTTTCGATCGTTCAAGGCTTATGTACACACATACATCATACGTCATGCAGCATACGTACATATGTATGAATGCTCCAAACCCCCTCGCCCTTTGCAGTTTTCGATCGCTGCGTAATTTTCTGCATGTGTGTGTATACGTGCATGCAAACTGCGCAGATGCGCCACACAGAAACACTCACAAACACACACGCCCCTTAGCATTCGCCTGATGCGGCTTCCTCCCACCTTTTACTATTCTTTTTGTGGAACAGCAACAACAATAATAATTAAGGAAAACAATGCCAAGTGTAAAAACATAATTCACAATTATACTATGTATGTATGTACACATTTTTAAACTTCATTTACACACAGCGACACACACACACACACACGAATGCATATGTATTTGCAAAAGCACGCGCACGCATTTAAAAAACGGGAGTCTCAGTTCAAAGCTGCGCAAGCGAGACAACATGATAAACAGACCCAAAAGTCAGAATGAAACAAATACACACACGCGCCAGCGTCCGTCCATGAAGCGAGCGTGTACATACATACATATGTACATATGTACAGTAGTTTCAGTTAGCTCCAACTACGGTAATTAAAAATGCCAAGTTCTTAAAACATATGTGCATACAAAGGCATACATATGTATAAACACCATGAGATATGTACAAGCAGTTTATACAATAATAAGCCATGTATGTACATATGTTTATTGACTGAAAGCTGAGCGCACACACACGAACGCAGAAGCCATATGGAAATATGCATGTGTGGGTTACAGTGGAATAAATGCAATATAATGTGGAGTGTCGTCTATCGAAGATCCATTTACTGGCGACAGAACGGTACTTTTCCCCACCTCCCCTCACACAGAAGCTTGTTTATTGTTGTTTATTCAATTTGATATATTTTTTCCATGCTTGCATTGCGGTTGTATAGTATACAAAAAAGTGAACAAAAGTTGGCTCCTAACTCCTGCTCTGGCCCATAAACCTCTCTTCTCTGCCTTTCCTTTCATGCTGTGACGTGATAATATTTATATTGTGTATTACTAGAGAATTTCAGTTCAATATTTATTTGGGAACTATCTATAAAATATCTCTGATCTGATCCCTTCTATGACCTTTCCTTTATGCACAACTCTCTCTCTCTTTTCTGGCTTTGTCTATCTGCAGAAATCGTTGATAAACTTTAAGGTTAGAATTTATTGATACACAAAAATGTCGTCTTCGACTGTGGCCGTGATTGATTTGGACGAGGATCTTGAGGATGGTGAAATCGATGATGATGAGGAGGAGGAGGAGACGCCGCAACAACCAATCAAAGACCAACAGCAACAGCAGAAGTCCCAAAACATCGACGATGAGGTGCAGTTTGTGGGCATCGAAATGCCTGGCCAGAACAAAAAAAATTGCGACGAGGATGTGGTCTTTATGGGCCTCACCATGGACGTGGGTGGTTCGCCCATCAACAGCAAGCCAAAAAAGCCACGCCCACTCGAAGGTAACCCCCAACCCCCACCCCCTCAACGGTCCAAGTTCTCACACCCAATTCTGCTCCCACACAATCCAGATGATCACGCTTTCAGCATCGAGAATGCCATTGCCAATGCACTGAAGAAAAAGGGCATTGAACCGCCCATGCCCAAGATGAGATCCCTGAATTCGGAGATGTCGACCATCGGCGGCGATGGCACAGCCGGCGGCGGTGACGGTCCCGGTGGAGACGGACCATGGGCGGCCAGTCGCGGCAGCAGACGCCGCAATCGACAAAAAAAGAAGCGCGATCGCGAGAAAAAGGATCAAGAGCAACAGGTAAGTCGCTGTCGCTGTCGCCCCATATGCAAAGCGAATTATTAGCTGATTGGCCGAGGCGTGACCCATGGATCTGCGCTAATAGCCTCAACCGATCGATCGTTCGATCGTCACGGCTGACCACTTGAGCCCATGCAGTTGTTAGCCAGAGCCCAGACGGGCAAGAGATCACAGTCCATGGGTGGCCTGTAGCAGCTAGGAAGTCCTCCAGCAATCCTCCTCCCTCGGTCCACAAGTCTCCGATTTAGTAGCATTTTGTTTTCCCTTTGTTTTAGAAACGCGCCCGTCGCGATGATGACGAACTGGCTGTCGGTGGAGGGGCCAGCGACGACATGGACATGGAGTACGAGATGATGAATGTGCGCGGTGGCAGTCCGCCGCCCTCAGCACCCACAAGCACAAGTGCGTCCTGCCAGCCGGGGGCTGCGGCCGCTGGTGGTGGCAATGTCGGCTATGATTCTGCCCAGGACATGTACAGCAGCTACGATTCCTACTCCGAAGATGATGCTCCGATGACGCCGGCCGGTGGCCAGAGGCGTCGCCAGCGCAGGGAGCGTGATAAGGATCAGCGTGGGGGACGCAAGCGTCGCGATCGTGATCGTGATCAGGATCGCCGTCAGGGCGATGGCGGCGGCGGCGGAGGTGGCGGTGGATCTGCCAACAAACGCAGCCGCCGCGACTCTGGCGACAGTCCAGTGGCCGAAAAATCTGGCCGCGTCGAGCCACGCAAATTGGAGCTGTGCAAATTCTATTTAATGGATTGCTGCGCGAAGCGTGACAAGTGCTCCTACATGCACAAGGAATTCCCCTGCAAATACTACTACCTGGGCATGGAGTGCTTTGCCGGCGACGAGTGTCTGTTCCATCACGGCGAGCCGCTGTCCGAGCAGCTGCGCAACATACTGCTGAAGCACATGGAGACGGCGCCCAAGGAGATTCTCGGCGACTTTAAGCGCATCTCCCGCGATGTGGCACTGGGGCAAATGACACGACGCCACGAGGAGCTCTGCGAGCAGTTTGGACGTGATAACAACTGGACAACGCTGGCCAGTGCCGGTGTGTGTCGTCGTTTGGAGCAACAGCTGCAGTCGCAGCAACAGCAAAAGAATCTGCAACAACAGCAACAGCAGCAGCAGCAACAACAGCAGCAGCAGCAGCAGCTTGCGCTTCAGCAACAGCTTTTGCAGCAGCAGCAGCAGCAGGCGTTGGCTACACAAACCGAACAGCAGCTGGGAGGACCCATTCCATCTCTCCTAGATATGGTTATCAATCCACCCGCCGTCAACGAATCCAAGCCGGAAAAGAAGCGCAAGTCCCGCTGGGCTGACAAGGGAGCAGCAGCGGCAGCAGCAGCAGCTGCAGCAGCTGGTGGAGATGCAGCAGATACAGCAGCGGCAGCAACAAAAGCAGCAACAGAAGGATCTGCCGAGAGCACAACCGAAGCAGAGAGCAGCAAGGCAGCTGGCACCAAGCAGCTGTCCCCACATTTGGATCTAGTGAATCTCAAGGATCTGCTACCCGTCGACCACATGGCAAAGCTGAAAAAGTTGGGCATCAGCAATCTGGAGCAAATGCTGGAAGTGCCCTTTGGCCAGCTGACGGAGGTGGGACTGACGCTGCTCGAGATTGGGGATATACAGCGCAAGGCATTGGAGGCCAAGGAAAAGGCAGAGCTCAAGTCGGAGCCCGAGACAGGAGCAGCAGCAGCAGCAGCAGCAGCATCCAGCAGGTGAGTCCCACAGCCAAGTGCCAGCCCTTGGGCCCAACTGATTATTCCATTTTCATTTTAAATCCCGCGACAGCAGCAATGCAGCAGCCGTTGCGGAGGTGAGCAGCAATTCCAACAGCAACAATGGTTTCATTATGGTCGACTACACTCAGTATCTGAAGGATGCCCATGTCAGCTTCACCAGCAACGATCCACGTAAGAATCCCACTCAAAGTCCACTCAATTCCCATCCAGTCTGTACCATTCCCTTTGCTTTCAGTTGACGATGATCGGGATGATGAGGAGCAGCTGGTGATTGATGATGGCAACGATTCGGCGGCGGAGGAAGAGCAAGCGGCGGCGGCTGCGGCATCGGCATCGGCATCCTCACCAAAGGAAGACGAGGCCCCACCACTGCCGTCCGTCTTTGATTTGCCAACATTTATGAGCAACATGATCGGTGTGAAGGCCGTCCGCCAGTCACCAGAGCAGTCCACAGCCGCACAGAGTGCGATCTCTCCCACGCAAGGCTCAAACGAGTCGACGGGAGCGGGTGCTTCAGCATCGGCAAAGGAAGAGCCGGCGAGTGCCAGCGATGCGAACAGCCTGTTTAGTCGTCTACTGTTTGGGGACAAGCCACCCGATCCAGTGACCCGAGCGGCCTTCTACCGCGACATCATCCGCAATCCGTTCAAGGCGCACAGCGGCGATGGTGATGTGGATTCGGCCAATGAGAACTCAAATTCAAATTCCAGATCATTGACGCCCACGCCAACACCCGAGCCGGGCTCACAGTCGCCCAAACTATCGCTGGATATGCCCGCTACGACGCCCATGCCCATGGCAATGGCAATGACAATGACAATGAAGCTGCCATCGCTCAAGTCGGAGCCAGAGCCAGAGCCGACGCCCTCGCAGTACGAGCGACGTACCCTGTACGACTACGATAAGGTTAAGGAGGAGAAGCGGGAGGCGGCCAACCGCCTGAAGGCCAAGTCGAGTGCGATCCAGCAGCGGGACATTGATATGCGTCTGCCGTTCGAGCCGATACGCCACTACCGTCCAGCCACCGAGATAGATGCGGCCATCTTCTCGCACATGCCGATGCGTTGGGAGGTGAGCGAAGTGGATGTGGAGGAGCCATCGTTCACCCAGCTACGCCAGAGTGCCGCCCACAAGGAGGACAAGGAGGTGCGCGATCCGCGCATGCGTCGCATTCTCGGACTGCCCGACCTTTTGTATGCGAGCGAGGAGTCTCAGTATGGTGAATCGTCGCTGAATCGTTCCAACAGCTATCTCTCATCGCCTGAGTCAGGACCGAGATCTCCAATGGGGCGCGATGCCACACCCACATCACCGCCACCGCCCAGCTTCGGTGGTGGTGGTCTTCCATCGATGAGTGTGCCACCGCCATCGATGAGCCTGCCGCCGCCCAATCTGCTGTTAGCTGCTAACAACAAGCCACCACCAGCGACAACTGTACGCGTAGATCCGCGTCGCGATCCCCGCCGTTCCCACTTGCAGGCCCAAACAGCGAGCACATCTTCCGGCACGTCCGTAGCCATGGCAACGGCAACGGCCACTGCCACGGCCACCACCAATGCCACTGGTGGGACAAAACAAATCTCCGAGATACGCAGCATATTGCAAAACTCCAGCTGGTACAAGGATCTGGGGAGCAACAACAAGATAATGGTCAACCAGCAGCTGGCTTTGGTCTTTACCGAACTGAAGAAGTACCACCAGCAGCCGGACGTTGGCTGCAAAACCTTCGATGTCTCGTTCATTGTGAACAACCAGACGATGCAGCAGATCTTTGCCAAGCTGGGCATATATATCGATGATAATGGAATGGTTGTGCAGCTGTCCGACGATCAGCCAGTCCAGAATATGATCGCCAACATGGCCATGGGCAATGCCGGAGTCGGCGTTGGTGTTGGTGTCGTTCTGCCAAATCTATCCCAGCCGCCGCCAAATATTGCCCAGTTGCTGCGACAACCGCCGCCAAATCTGCACGCCGGACGTATGGCCAATGGCATGATGATGCAGCAGATGGGCATGCCACAGCAGTTCAATCAGCCACCGCCACGACCCAATGTGGGCATGGGTGGTGGTGGCATGATGGGTGGCGGTGTAATGGGTAATAATGTTGGCAACAATGGCATTGCCGGGCAACTTGGCGGCCTCATGGGCAACAATGGCAACAACATGAACAACAACAACAACAATAACAACAACAATCCGTTTAATCCATTCGCTGGCAACAATGTTGGTGGTGGTGGCGGAGGAGGCGTCGGTGGCGGAGGTGGAAACGGTAATGGAAATGGAAACGGAGGCGGTGGCATGGGAAACATGAATCAAATGAACAACAACCTCAACAACATGGTTATGGGTGGAATGCCCTTCAACAATGGTATGTCCTTTAATAACAACAACAACAACAAGAACTTCAACAACAACCACAACAATGGTGGTGGAGGCGGTGGCGGCGGAGGAGGACGCTTTTCTGGCGGCGGCCACAACAATCGAAACAATCGCGGTGGAAACAACCGGCATCGCAACAATATTTAAACCGAACTCGATAAGAAGGGATTCAACAACAAAAAAGACTTGTTCAATACCAAATGATGGACCCAGCCCGCGTTTTTGCCTTGGCCCACGGCCCCACTTTTCGCATGTGATTTCCCCCAGCCCCAGCCCCCCAACAATTCATAAACCCTCCAAAAACACACAAGAAAGACACTCAGAACGTATGGGGTTTTGCCTGCCCCCCTTCCACCCCCACCCCCTTCCACTCACTACAAACAAACTTAAGAAAAACAAAAAACCATTTTAAATCCCAGAAGGAAGTACAGCAATTAATGGGCTTTGACTGCTATGTAAATGTATTCTCTAATTCTTAAATCATCGGTAAATAATTTACATTATTTCAGTTGTTTATTTTTTTTTTCGTAGCTATTAGGCTAAGCTTACAAACTTAGGTACTGATAATGTGTAATTACAAGCAATCCGCCAGCTGGAAAATCAAAAAAGAAAACCAACCAACAGGATGCATGATTTTTTTTACGACTTTACAAGTCAGATAACTTAAATATCATACGTTTAGATTAGGGCTATTGTATATTAGACGTGTATCTATACAAATAAATACAAATATTATAAAATGGAGTAATGTGTAATCAATCGCGAACGAAGAACAGAGACCGAACCGCCAAGTGTGATCAGAAACGATCATTGATCGTTGAATATGTCGTTCTAGCTTTCTTATGCTTACTAGATTAGCAAATTTAATTCATTAGAGGGCTGCTTTTGAACTTCAATAAAATTGCATTCAAACTAACTGGAAAAGATAAAGATATATTCTTGAATTAGTATCTGCAATGCAGTCGATACTTGGCGATAGTTTGTATGTGGAAAAGAATACAATATAGTATCTTTGTTCTGTATGTTGGTATATTGCGGTACTTTTGGAGGGATGGGTATTCTCGAATTGCGAATATTTTGGAAATCTCTGCCTCCAATCAATGCAAAAACATTCCATCTGTGTTGGTGAGCCATCTCAACGAAATTTTGCAGATTATAGATACCGAGAATGTATCTTTATCGGTATATATTACATATGTTAATGCATAGCAAAAATATGAAAAGGTTTAAAGCATGCCAGTCTAAGCCAAAGTCATTGTTAATATTTAAAAGGAGCTGGTAAAATGGAATTTTCATATTAAGTTTAGCAAATAGGGTACACAAGTTACCATACCACACTATATACTATCGGCAACAAATAGTCAAAAGGCTTGTTATGCTTTTTGTTGTTGACCCTTTTAGTTTAAACCTTATTTTGCAATCCATCCAATAAAGATAAGTCATGAACTTCAGCCAATCTTGTGGGGAATTGAATGATGATTTGAGTAAAATTACATTGTTAAAGCTGAGAGTTCTAAATAGCAAGTATTAACTAATAGAACATCAAAGTCGAGGAAAATAATAAAAAGTTTACGGTATATTTACAGTATATTTTGAAAATGAAAGGGTATATTTCGGTCTATTTCCGAGGGACTGTCGGTATATGTTATCGCAGTTTCATTCCGCCGTCACACTGTTCCGCAGTCACAGTCACACTGGCGGAAGTTGTAGCGCCGCGCGCAGTGAATTTTTTTCTGGTAATTTTTTTGCTCCACCTTGTAATACTCCTGTTTTCTGCAAAGTTTAAAGAATACAAGCAAGAAAGAGAATGTAATTTACAACATTAATTGAAATCAAAGTGTATGTGAACTCAAATAAAGTTGATTAAAACAAGACAAAGACGTTGTGTGTGCCGACTGCGAAATAAAACCCCAAAAACAATACACACATACACTCACTCACTCGCATCACACAGACACGAAAACACATGTATATATAGAGCCCTGCAATGGTTTCTAGCGTGACGTGAAGTGTATATAATGATGAAAAGCAGCTGAAGAGGAGAAGAAACGAAACGAAAAGAGAAAATAATGATAATGGAAAACACGCAGAGACACTGTGAAATATGCGAAACGAATAATGCGCAGAAAATCGTCCCTCTTGTGCACCATTTTCAAACACATGCGTAGTTGTAGTATATTTATGCATTCTATCTAGTACAAGCGTCAAGTTTTCTTTTTTTTAATATATTTTTTGTTGGTTGAATCTTTCACACAAGCATACACTCGCAGTCATACATGAGTGTGAGTGTGTACATATGTCTTTACTATGAAGAAGAGCTAGCGAGTGGAAGAGAAGGGTAGGCGGTGTGTGCGCGGCTACTCGCTGTATTTGTTTTATTTTTTGTTGTTTTTTTTATTCCAAACTTTTGATGTTGTTTGAGTTTTTGTTATTGAGCAAAATGGTAAAACGAACAACACAAAACGGTTATGTGCAAGTGTGCCGTTTGATGGTGTGTCCATTGATGTAGTCGAGTGAAACCTGTACCACTCTTGTGGGCATGCGGCTTCTACATGCACAATGCTTGGCCGGAATATTGTGCCATGCTGTAAAATTCCACTCAGCCTTGGTAGGCGTTACTTGCTTTTCCCAGCAATACAACACAGCAAAGGCAACAACAGCAGCAAAAATGGCAACGTCGTAGCACTCATACACACAAACACAACCCCGCACACACTCAATGGCATTCACACAAACGTCCTCGTCCGCTACTCGCCGCTGTTTCTTTTCTTTTTTTTTGTTGTTTCTTTTCGTGTGTGTGCGGCTTCGATGACGAATACGTGTGAGTGAACCAGCACTGTGTATGTGTGTTCAAGAGTGCCTACGTGCGTGTGTGTGCGAGGCTGGCTTTTTTGAACCCGCGCGCCGCTCTCCCCTCTTCCGTTGTACTCTACTCGACTTCCCAACGTTTTTCTCAGTTCATGCGCTTGGTTTTTCTTCTTTTTTTGTTGTTGTACAAACTCAAACACATACTGTTTTCATTTAGTTAACCGTTGCTTGTAGTACATAGCCAAAACATACAAGCGGAAGATACATAAATACATACATAATAATAAAGCAGAAAGCGGTAAGCAGTAACAGTAAGTTCGATAAAACTTGGCCATCAGCCACAAACAAAAAAAGTTTAGTAATTGTTGTGTGTGTGTTCGAGTGTATTTATTTATGTTGTGCATTTGAATCGCTAAGAACATTACTTATGCATACATATTTAAGCATAGCTTTTTTGCCCTCAAAGGTGGTGTACACAGAAAACGACAAAGCGAATGCAGACTTTAGCAAAAACACATGCATACAGTCGCGTCTAGGCAGAGAGTGACAGCCGTGTACCTGAAATGTCGTCCCTTGATAGCGTCCCTTTGGGGTGCATTTTACACATTTTGTTTCCGTTGCACATCCGACTGACTACCTAGCCAAACCGTATGCATATTCTGTATACCAATTTCCGGTTTGTGAACCCATATATCATGCGTTGTATCCATAACATGGGACTTTCTTTTGTTGTATGCTGTCGTCAAGAAGGGGTTTTGGGGTTTATACAAGTTTTACATTCGTACCAGATAAAGTGCATCAATACTTCATAGCTGCAAATATGCATACCCATCTTTTTGTTCTACAATATTTCACGGTCTCTAGGTTTGAATAAATTGTAAAATTAAATAGCGATTTTATGTACACACGTACATACTTTCTTCCAAAATGGGTGAAATCGATGTTTATTTATTCTGCCATGCACGACTAGCACCATATTGCGCTACGCAACTGTCTCCGTGTTTGCCGTTTGCGGCTGTCACATCGGTGCGGTACACGACTGTGCGGCGGCATTGCCAGCTGTTATCCCAGTAGCAGCAACGTGTTGTGGTTTTTCTGTCTTGTGGGGAGTATCTGCCTGGATAAGATATGGAATAATTTACCTTTGACGTGCATGTCTGCCATATGCAATGCATACGAAAAGCAAACCAATTACAATAAATTGAAAGCAAAGAAATTAAAATCAGAGAGTGTGAGAGAGAGAGGGAGGTGAAAATAAATCCAGTGATTGATTTAGTCAAAGTCAAATAACGCGTGCCGATCATCATTAGCGAGACCTGAGACTGGTGAGGGGAGGCGACACGCGCCTGTCGATTTGGCTTTAGGATTGCAAATTTTATGATCTACTTTCCATTGAAGAAAAGGTGCAAAATATGAGAGAGCGAAAGGATACCCTTTGGTGCAGGTAAAGCCCAGGACAAGCGACACTCTTGATGGATTTGATCTCGCTCTTGTTTCTCTTTCTCTCTCTCTGGCTCAAAGTCTTCAGCTGCCGTTCGTTGCAGCTGGCGGGGAGAGAGAGAGAGCGGCTGTGGAAGAGCAGCTGCCGCTGCGGATACTGCTGTTTAGCTGTGCTTCTCTCTTTCTACACTTTTTACACATTGCCTCTCTCACGGCCATTCCCCTTTAAAGCAGCCAATGATCGTTTGGCGTTTCCATTATATTGAAATGGTGCCGCAATCCCCTTCCATCCCCCACCAGTAACAGGCAGAGGCCGTTACACCGTTTTAACCTGCAAATGTGCCTCGTTCAACCAGTGCAGTTTTCACTGTACGCCGCTGGACAGCCAACACTCGGATGTGTTTTTGTCATTTTAGCGAAACAGTTCCTGGTATTCATTTAACATCTGAAAATACCAGATACTATATAATGTCTTTATAATTTAGATGACAGGTTTGTAACACTTTTCCCTGATTTGTTAGTCGGAAACTGCCGATTTGATCTGTAGATCTTAAAGTGTACGCATCAAACTTTCAAGCTGGTTCCAGCAGCTCTATAATCGAAAATCATTGGGGTAATCTATTGGATGCAGCTATTCTTTTCAACCATTCTCATGTTACAACCCTCACTATCCCCTCACTGTTATCAGCTGGCGTTGTACACTGGCGTCCATAAATATATGCGCACGCAGAGGTTACCCATATACACATGCATGCAGATATTTAAACAACTGTGCTCTACATTTGGAGCCCAACCTGCTGTTAATCAATGCGTTTGTTCTCTCTAAAATTATTTATTTTCTTACACTGTGAGCTTCAAGTTGAGAACTAAAGCCACAGTGTAGGGAGGCAAGCCTTAATTTCTGTGGCTTTGAGCAAGCTTTTGCAATGTTACCGCCAAGTTAATGGAGAAGGAGCTAGGATAGATCTGCAGTAATGTTCCTCTTGTTTTTTTTTCTTTTCCCCCCTTGCCTCTTCACTTGAGATGCCTCTTTTTTTCTGGCTCAATCTGGGACCTACTTTTTTAACTTTTTTTTTGTTGTCTTTTGTGTTTCTCTACCTCTTTGCGACATGGCAACGACGACGCTCTCTGTTCTGAGTTGATGGAGCCGGAGTGTGACGCTTTTCTTTGGCCATTTCCTCATTTTCTTCATCTTCGTTTGCTGTGTATTCGCACTGGAAATACATATGTACGTATGTACATGTGTATACAACCATTCCCTTGGCCTGTGTGCCGTTTGTGTATATTTTTTTGGCAATCTTTGTTCTGTACGTAAGCGAGAGGGCAAACCCCCACCCGTCATGTCAATTACACGATGCCCTGCCGGCCACCCTTCCCTTTTTCTTCTCCTGTGTGTATGTGTGTGTGTCGTTGTCCAAACGAAACCGATTTAGCCCCCTCCCTCTCCCACTCCAACCCAACGAGCGCGCCATGCCCTCTTCTCCCCTCCCAAGGCTGTGCTGCTGGCTGGCCTCGTTTTCCATTAAGCAAAGTTCTCTCGTTTGCTTGCTCGCTCTCTTTTAGCGCTACTCGCTTTGGTTATCCGCTGCAAGAGAAGCACAGTTGGTACTCCTGTGGAGCAGGATCCGATTATTAATTGATTGCAAAGCTGATTTCGATCAGAGAATTGTTTTATTTAAGAAACAAATGTATAATTTTCCATAGAAGTAATCCATGTGATCCATGAAAATGAGAACACATGAAGACACTATTCCATTTGTCGTGTCCCACTTATATTAATTGAGAGCGTGGTTTTTTGAGAGTGAACTCCGGTAGAGCTCTCCCGTGACACTAGTCGGTAGCACCTTGGCTGGAATTAATATTTCTACTGAAAATTGGCAACTGCAAATATTTGCCTTGTTGTGTTCTTGGTAATTTGAAAGAATTTTTGCAGCTTGTCATTTTTATATGACGGAGGAGGTCAAATATCACCTGCCCTGCCCTGTGTGTCCGATGGTCCAGGTCCAGGCAGAGGGCAGCTGCCTTAATTCTGGTGATCGAGTGATATTTAATGGTTTAATGAATAGGACAACGGATTATTGATGGATTATAGAATAGTTTATTTGAAATGAAGCAATCAATTGATTGGAACGTTATAGATTTCGATCACGTCTGGGATTCGATGGCTGCAGATAAATGTTTTTGGGTTTTTTTTTTGATTATTCACAGAATGTCTCGGATCTCTGATTTGTGATTTATGATTTATGATTCTTTATTGATCTAATGAATTTTATATATTAACAACACTCTCATTAGAAAGAATCCCCTGGATTCTTGTGATGTTCCTTAGAATCGATAGAGCGGGAGATCTGCTTGAAAAATTGCAGCTTGCTTCCAAGTAAACAATTTGCAGCTTGCTTTCAAGTTCCACCTTTCGATTTTTTCCACCCACCCGGCCTCGACCCAAGTTAGCACCTTGCTGATGCGAGTTGGCATAGAAATCATCCAGCTTCCGAGAAGAAGTGGGAAAACATCTGCCTGCCTGCCAGGATCTGGATCTGTATCTGGCCCCTAAGTATTTTTGCAGCCGGCCACCCAAGAAAGTACGCCTGGCACACTTCCTAGTAGATTGATGGCAGGGGTGGCAGGGTAGGCAGGTAGCCGCCCACGCGCCTGGCACGCGCACCTTGCTCCTACCACCCACCTACCTACCTGGGCGATCCACCGCCCAGCTTCGGGGACAAGCGATCGTTGGTCAATCCTTAAATAGATCATGTCCTGGGCCGTGCTCTTCAGTCGAGTTCCACTCGTGACAAGTCCAACTTGTGTCCTGATTTTGTGATTTCGTGTGTTCCACATTCGAGTAAAGCAAGTGTGATAATCCCAATGATGGATTTTAGTTTCGAAACTGTGACCCCCTCCCTGTCGACCACATGGTCGTCGTATTATAATTTCAAGATGGCAAGGTATGTCTCTCCACTTCTCTACTCATTGGAAAAAAACTTAAAATTAGTGTATAAAAGCGCAATTGATTCTTTAGTGTTGGTTAAGACATTTATTATTATTATGTGAGGGAAAAGTGAAAAAATTGTCAAATATTTGTATTGTTTGTTAGGTTAAATAATGCAAACGAGCACACACACACGCACACTATTTACTTGTATGGATTATATACTGCATTTGCCATATTATTATTGTTAGACACATAAATATATTTTTTACGATTCATATTATATTTCGATGCTCTACAAATCGCGCGCACACACCTCACGTCTTTGTCTTCGTCATGTGTTTTATTTTAGAAATCAGCTTACAACTCCTTAAAAATCCCCATTAACCCGAAATATAACCTCTCTACATCCTACTCCCCACGTCCATTCATCAATTGGCCATCGTTGGTTAACTAATCAAACAAATCGAATCTCGAAAACTCTACAATCACTTAGTAACAACAACAACAACACCATCAACATCTCTACCTACAACAACTTCAGAGAGAGAGCGCGCCCACAAAAAAACAACAACAACAGTTACAGAAACGAAGGGAGACAAGTAACAGTGCCGTTAGAAGCAGTTAACGATATAAATATGAGTGGCGCCTGAGAAAAGAATGCCGTAGAAATTGCAATTACAAGAGAATCTGATACGAAAGAACGGCAGACCACAATACAGAGACATAAAAGAGCGTACGCCAGAAGAAGACAACACCAACAACAACAACAGCAGCCGCACCTGACGTACAACAACAACTACCACCAGTCGACAACAATTGAAGAGAGTGTCTTCTTCACTCTCTTTTTTGTATGTGTGTGGGGCTCGTTCGCCAAAAAAATATATCAAGTAGCAGAGAGAGAGTGGGAGAGAGAGATTGACAAGCAAACAACAACCAACCTAACGGCACCCATCCATCATCAGCAGCAGGCCAGCTGAGAGCGCTGAGCGCCAGAGGCAGGAAACAAACTGCTCTCTCTTAATCTCTACTAAAATTCTGCGAGAACGACAAAAGCAACTTGACCACTCGAGACGCTCCCCCCCGTCCCACGCACGCACAGACACACACACACACAAACCATCACAACAAAGTGAACGGTTATTTTTTTTTGATAGATCGATAGAAGTGCTATCGATAAACGTGTATATATATAACTATATATACAAACAGAAAGAGGAAGAGCACGCAGAGTATTTTGTTGAATAAAATACTCGTGCCCCAAACAAACTCAGGATATGTACGGCAACAATAATCCGGGTAGTAACAATAATAACGGTGGTTATCCCCCATACGGTTACAACAAGTCGAGGTAAATTTTGTAACTTGAGTTTTTATGCGTTTCATTTCGCTATTGATTTTACTTTAATTTTTACCCTCCATTAAAAAAAAAAAAAAAAAAAAACACATGATATCCCCACAAAGAATTGCCTTTAACCTGCTCCTATACCTATCCCAATACCCACATCCTAATCCTTTTATCCCACAACCAACATCGGACACACAAAAACCAATGAACAAACTACGTACACAGTCACCTACATAAGTACATGACCCACACGAACGAGACTTGAGAGGACAAAGTATTGACGCATTTTTTTCTACCCAGCTCTGGACCAAAAAGTCCACACAATTTTTTTCTTCCCATATTTTTTTCTGCCCATATTTTTTTCTGCCCAACTCTCAGTCCATCTCTCAATTTTTTTAATAGTTTTACGAGTACAAATTCGAGTTGTAGCAAATTGTTTTGCAGCAACTGTTGAGGCCATTACTACCTCTCTTTTTTTTGTATAGGCTTGAATATTGGTGGGAACAAATCTAACGGTATGCATTGGTATGTCTGTGTGTGCAAGGGCGGCTCAAGGTGTGTTTAGATGGGGTGAGGCACATCCGTACACCCAACAGGTAACTGTGGAGGGAATGTATTGCCTTGTTTGAATATACCTTGGGCGCCAAGCACAATATGTCCCCGCCCCCGTCTCCACACTTTCCCCCCAAACCACAATGTTTTTAGTCTTTGCTTTTTTTTGTTGTATGTATTGTATGTGTTCTCATATTAGTTTCTATTATATATTTTGTGTAACGCTCTTCGGCTTTGATTAAATCAGAGCGAAGCAGAGCAGAAAATAAACAAAAGTAGCAAAGGAGAACAACAATAACCACAACAGCAACTAAAAAGGAATATTTTAACAACAACTAGCAGCAGCAGCAGTCTATAAGTATTAGCAACTAATCCATGTACTAGATCGTACAGAAAATAATGAGTAAATCAATTAATTAAGC
Source organism: Drosophila subobscura (assembly GCF_008121235.1). Classification (NCBI taxonomy): domain Eukaryota; kingdom Metazoa; phylum Arthropoda; class Insecta; order Diptera; family Drosophilidae; genus Drosophila; species Drosophila subobscura. The sequence continues at coordinate 13,760,903 of NC_048530.1, read as the reverse complement.
AAGCCACAACACACCCCAATCAACCCTACACCCATTTACAACCCGAAAGTCTTCCAAAACAACAAAGCAAACTAAATCTGTGCCAACAAAAAGAGTAGAGGACAGGAGGTGTACAGAGTCGAGAGATCCAACCTTTAGTGATCCGCTTCTTGGTTTGTTTTGTTTTGTTTTTTGTTCTTTCTTCATTAGATATTCGCTCTCTATCTTGCTCTCACCCACTCCACTCACTCACTCACTCACGTTGTAGATGTTACGTTTTGCGTTTTGCCATTTCCATTGCATACATTCGTGCGCGCGCGCGCTCACTCATACACTCAGCGGGGCGTGCACACAATCAGCTGATCGTCTGCGTGTTTTCTATAACGTAACGTAAACTCATTGATGCCACAACGTAATGAAACGCAACGTGAACGTGAATGTAATGTGAACGACCCGACACGCAATGCCGTGTGTCGTTTTTTGTTTTGTTTGTTTGTTTCCTTGCAGCGTCCTCGTCGCCTCGCCCCTTCTCCTTCCCAAAACTGTATTTACAGTTAAATGTGATATATAAAATTACCAAAAGCAATACAAATACAAAACCAAAAGAAAAAATGCATTAAAAGGAAACTCGACAAAAATCAAACGAAAGGCAACGAAAACGCAATCTTCCACATAAATAAATATACAAATACTCGTATACTCGTATACATATACATATGTGTACATTAAATTACCGCTAGAAGGAAGAAAGAGATCAAAACTGCATTTAATGTTGATGAGCGGGGAGAGCGCTGCCATGTCTGGCACTCAAAAGACACTTTGATACGCGTCCGCTCTCGCTCACACCCACACACTCTCGACACTTGGGGAACGGCCATCGAGTGCCGTTACCCACCCACATACACAACAAAACACAAACACACACACATATGTATATGTATATATATGATACACCGACACATACCATCGATGTATATGTGTTGGTATAATTTGTTCGTGGCAAGAGGATTATAGAAACGGCCTAAAAACGTTCTCGTCGTCGTGCGGCCTGTGCTACCCAAACAGCCTCACAATGTACCGGTAAATGTTGTCTTTCTTTCTCTCTCTCTACCCACACCCTACTATTATTGCTTGAAAGTAATTTTTGTTTTGTGTTAACCGTTGCGTTTGGCTTTTCTTTTTGCGTGCTTAGTTTTCTTCTTTGGTTTGTTTTGGTTCTCTCGCCTCGCCGCATATCCCATTGACCACCCATTGACCATTTCCGCATACGAAATACAGATCTTCCCTAGAATGTAAGCCTTAAGGTTAAGCATTAAGTACAAAGGCCAGCAGTAGAAGGGGGTCCTGGAAGTCCACTGCAGTTGTGCCATATTTTATGATGAATGATATCATCTTATCCTCAAAAATAAAAGAAGTGGTCCCACAGGGTGGGGGGACAGCTACAACAGCAACAGCAGCAGCAGCAGCCATTGAACTTTTGACATACTCTCACACACACACACACACACACACACACACACTGAGAGATGCACTAGAAGCTGCATGGTGGCGTCACAGTTCGACTTTTTTATTACTCGACAAAGACGGATGGTGCTGGCTACTGGCTGTGGCTGTGGCTGGGGCTGGGGCAGCTTCTTCTGCTTTTGCCCCATTTAATTTAACGGCACATTATTCAGAATAGCGGAAACCGAACCGAACCGAACCCCCCTTTGTGGCCCACCACGTGCTCTGTTGAATTTGTGTCAAGACCTTGACACGCACACACAAACGCAGTTGCAGTCGCTGCGCAGCAGCTGCAGTAGCCTTAAGTTATGTATTCTGTATAGTCATCCCTTTTACTCACCCACCATGCGAGGGACCCCCCCATTTACCGTTTAAACTAGTTGTAAGTGCCGGTTGTTGTTGTGGTTATTGTAGCACACACACACACACACACACACAGAGTGTGACCCTCCCCCCGTATACATACACATGTACCCCAATGCATACCTGACGAATTTGAGCTCCCGCCCAACCCCTCTGTCTCTCTCTCCATCTGTCTATCTCTATTTCGCAAAAATGCGCAAGCATACTCTCTCACTCTGCCTCTAGCGGCCCTTTTGGGTGCAGGAGCAGCAGCAGTGGGAGAGAGATAGTGAAGCCCTAAAGAGCAGATTTTGCTCAAGGTCATCAGCATCAGCAGCAGCAGCTGAATCATAAAAGCAGCAGCATCAGCAACAAATACAACAACAAAAGCAGAACATCAATCAACAGTGTCAACAATCAACATTCAACAGACGCCAGCAGCAGCAGCAGAACCGCTGCAGCAAGTGGAGCCATTGCCGATCCAAAAAATGTTTTGGAATCTATTTTTTTACATATTTTTTTCTGTGACACATTCTTTTTTTTTGTTACATTGTTTTTAGTTGACAAGGATCGCAATCACCTTGGCACAAAGAAAGAAAGTAAAAATAACCTCCAGAAACTCAAGACAAAGAACACATATGAAACTCCAACCACGTACAATCCCCACTAAAACCCCTACATCCAGCAATTACGTAACCACCAACACCACCGTCCTCGACGATGTCCTGCAGCTGAATTTAATTTTGTGTAGACATCTCTTTCCACAGCTATGGAGTTGCAGGAGTAACAGCTTGCCCCCCTAGCAAATCGCGGAACCGATTTCGATTCCGGCAGAAGCGAAAAGACACACGAAACTCTTAGATAGATACAATGTAGTAGGCATTTTTTGTTATCGCTCGATGAAGGGCTGATTCTGAATGAGTATGCTGACTGATCGCATTGCGGGGGTCGGCTGTGACAAAATGTTCTTGAATCGGGGACGCATCGAACGCCTGTAAGTAACAAGCATCTAAGAAACTTATCAAAAATCTAAAAAAATAATACAAAAATCCATCAAAATAAGAAAAAAATACCATGAAAAAAAGAGTTCAAAATTGAGGGAAAATGTACGGGTCCTAGCCCTAACTTAGACATTAAAGCAACACCACAGTTCCACACCACACCAAAATCAACAACTGAATGTCGTCGCCGTTGGAGAGGGTCAGTCCGAGAACCCAACACACCATATTGTACATGCAACACATTTTTTTCAATTTTTTTCAAGTGCTAAAAGTGAATCAAACACTTTCAATGAAGATTGAGTTCAGTCCATTGAATCTGACATTTTTTTTCCAACTTTTTTTTCAAGTGCAACAAGTGTTGGAAAAATGCTTCCACGAAATTGTGTCCGATTTTTGGAATTGATTTAAAAGGGGTTCCAACATTCATCTATTCAAAATTGAATACATATTTTTTTCTTTTTTTTTCGGTGAATCGAAAGTGCATGAAAAATACATCATATTTTTTTATAGTGAATTCTCTTTTTTTTGTACTTCATCATTGGCAAAGAGCTTTGCAAATTTCCCAGAAAGACTTGAACTTGTCAGGATCCTTCTTTGTGAGGGATTTGCCAAGTTTGAGTTTAGGGAAAGTTGGATGGCTCTTTGAAAATCTCTTTTCCAAAGCCTTCTCGCGGAGTTTCTCCGCTTAGTCCTTAAGTCGATTTCCACGTAGCAGCGGCAGCAGCAAATGCTGTCAAGTCAGCTAACAGCTGGCAGCTCTGTTAGCTAACAGTCTGCCTCCTGACTGTACTTGCCCGCAATTGTTGTTTGCCCATAAGTTAGTACGTAAGGCTAAGTTAGTTTTAATCAATTCAACTTCATCATCCCAATACCGAAGCTACCATTTCTCATTCATCTTTATAAGATATTTATCAATATTAGAAAAATAGAAAAAAAAAAAAACAGAAAGTAAATTGCGCTTTATACATATAATTTTGATAATTTTAAACTATATATTTAACAAAGCAATCCTTCAAACCACAAAACACCATCATTTCCCAGTGCTAATATATATTTTCTCTATCCCCCTCATCATCGAATCGATTCGAATCGTGCAGCGGTGGGCGTGGATTTGGCATGTCGCATTCACTGCCATCTGGAATGGTTAGTATCACACAATTGTTTTCTGCCTGAAATTTATAATTATTATTAGTGCTACAAATTCGATTTCAATTTCGATTTCCATTGCATGTGAGCAATCAGCGGAACGAACGATGAACAGGTTACAGGAAAAGAGACTAGAGACAGAGACACGATGGCAGCTCTGCCTTGCTCAATTCCTGTTCCCTGTTCTGTTCTGTACCGCTTTCGATACTCATCAATAATAATAATAATAATAATATAAATTTTATGCCCTATCTATCCATCTATATTACTATCCATAGTTGTATGTTATTGAGTTTGTCTCATGAACGCTCTGGGGACACACGCTTTTGATTACGAATTTTCAAGCAAGAATCCAACACTATAAAAAAATACAAATAAATATAAACTCAATTTTATTTGTGGATGCTATAAATTTCATTTTGGTTTATGATAAAAAAACAAAAACAAAAAAACTAAAGTTTGCATTTTTAAACAACAACAAACCCTAAACAACAGAAACAGAAATAAACTATAAAAAATATCCAAGAAACTACAAGAACAGCAACAACACAAACAACTATTTTCTTAAATAAACAAAATGCTAAGACAAAATAAAGTTAAAATACAGAAAATACTCACACACACACACACACACTTGCATGAGAGTCAAGGGTAAAGCAACCCTGGCAATGTGGCCTCTTTCGTTTCCGTTTCCGCAACAGTTGCGGCTTCCGTTAAGACTTCCTCCGACCACAATGCATATTTTCATCTTATTCGTTGCCATTGTTCAAATTCAAATCGCAACTAATTTCAAGAATCATAAAAATGAAGCCCAGATTTCAACTACGAAAAGATGAAGGGTTTGGCATTTCTAAGACTTCACTTAATTATACTCACAGCATATTTTGGTTCCTTTGGTTTTAGACCATTTCAACGCACTGTATTTCCCCTGTCTCGCAATGAAACGACCCTCGTGGAAACACTGAAAGACACACACCACACAAACAAAAACAAATAAAAACATTTCTAAGAAGCTTAAAAAAAAACAGACAAAAATAATACAAAATATGAGTATGTTTTGTTTTTGGTTTTGCAACCCTGTGAATGCCGTTACACACATGCACACACACACAGACACGCAAACAGACCGAAGAACAACAGAAAACACTCGGAAGTACAGTGAAGCCAGCGAATGTTTCGACTTACACAAATAGAATGCTTTATCCAGAGCAACAACAAAATAATACCTCTGATAACGATATTTGCTGCACTCGAATTTCAAGCACGCATTCAAAACAAAACAAAAAACGAATGAAGTTAAGAAAAAGAAAACAAAAATGGCATTTGTTACCGTTAGTCTTTTGTCGTAGTTGCCACCTTTTATTCAATCAAAGACGTTGAAAACGTTCACGTTCCTCGTTCCGCTTCCTGCTCAATCAACCCGAACCTCAATCAAACCATCAATCCGATCACAGTTGTGTGTGTTGTTGTTTTTGCTGGTACTAATGCTGGTGCTGCCCTATAACGACAAGTATCCGAATAAATAAAGCAGACCAACGCAACCAATCAACCATCCAATCAATTAATCAAACGATCAACCAAACCAAAACCAAACCGAAACCAAACCAAACTAAACTAAACCAAACCCCAAGACAGCGATATGAGGCCTTCTCTCAACATTAGAATATCTTTGTATGGTTAATCTGATTCCAGTCACGTTATGCGTTCTCACCACAGGATACAGAATTCTCATTTCCAAGTTCCTCGTCCCGTCGCGGTTACAATGAGTTTCCCGGCGGCGGTGGCATTGGCATTGGTGCCAATGGCGGCAGTGCCAATAATCTTGGCGGCAATATGTGCAACCTGCTGCCAATGACCAGCAACAATTCGCTTAGCAATCTATGCGGACTGTCGCTGGGCAGCGGCGGCAGCGATGACCACATGATGATGCACGATCAGCGATCCAGCAACACCAATCTGATTGTGAACTACTTGCCCCAGGATATGACTGATCGCGAGCTGTACGCCTTATTCAGAGCCATTGGACCCATCAACACGTGCAGAATCATGAGAGACTATAAGGTGAGTGATTTCCTTCCCTCTCTCCACATTTGTTCACAAAATTAATATTTAAAATTACTTGCATCTCATTTTCTACAGACTGGCTACAGTTTTGGTTATGCTTTCGTGGACTTCACGTCGGAAATGGACTCACAGCGCGCCATCAAAGTGCTGAATGGCATTACGGTGCGCAACAAGCGGCTAAAGGTGAGCAGATGGAGTCCTCCCTGCTTTGGTTCGCTTAAAATAACTTTATTCTGTTTGTTGTTGCAGGTTTCTTATGCTCGTCCTGGCGGTGAATCCATCAAGGATACCAATCTGTATGTGACCAATCTGCCGCGCACCATCACCGATGATCAGCTGGACACGATCTTTGGCAAATACGGTTCCATTGTGCAGAAGAATATCTTGCGTGACAAGCTGACGGGTCGGCCGAGGGGCGTGGCATTTGTGCGGTAAGTTTTATCGTCCAGTTGGACGTTTGTTCTTACTCTACCACCACATCGATCTGAGAAGATTTGATTGCCATACCCTAAACATTTAGCTACTTTTGTTTTTGAAAGCGTTCTCATTGTTGTTCTCTTTCTCTTTTTTTCTTTTCCTTTTTCTTTTTCCACATACTTTTACCACGCGCATGTTCATGGCTCCCCCATGTCGAACCGAACCGAACCGATCCGATCCGATTCCATATATATAAATATATATCATCATATAGCTATAACAAACGGGAGGAGGCACAGGAGGCCATCTCGGCACTGAACAATGTCATACCCGAGGGCGGGTCCCAGCCGCTGTCCGTGCGCCTGGCCGAGGAGCATGGCAAGGCGAAGGCGGCGCATTTCATGTCACAGATTGGCGTGCCAGCGCCAAATGCACCACCGCCGCCACCACCACCACCGCCCCATATGGCGGCCGGCTTCAACAACATGGTTCACAGAGGTAGATCAATAAAATCACAGCAACGCTTCCAAAAAACGCATCCCTATTTCGATGCGCAAAAGTTTATCTAAAAAAGCAAAGAAGGGATGAACCGAACCACCAACACCAACACAACCACCAAACCACAATCCCCCCACAAACAAACAAAACAAAAACAAAACGACATGAAAAACATACTCTGACAACGATAAACACAAATCGTTAAAAGGGTTCCATTTATTATTCTATGATTCGATTATTATATTTCCCGATTTTTATTCACCTATTATTTTTTTTTGTATTTTGATAAACAACAACAAAAAAGAGTACATCAGCAGCAACAACAACCACAGAAACCACATTTAACACTAACAACAAATCCTTAGTTTCAATTTGTTTTTAACCTTGTAATTATTTTCGTCGTATCTACGTAAAAGATTCAATTGAATGTTGCAATTTACTTTACCCCTTACATCTATACGTCTATATATGTATATACATATATATAGATTTATGGAGAACACACAGATTGAATTGTAAATTTCGTTTAGTTTTATTACAAATTAATGCAGAAAAAAAAAAAAAAACACTCACAAAATCCTTAAAGAAGAAAAACAATTTTACTTTTTACGAGAATTATCCAAATTTAATTGCCAACTTATGTCGGAAGATTTCATACTTATTTTTTTATTTGACAACTATTCTACCCTCTACGCACACACATACACACTCCAACACACACCCAAAAACACACTCAAGACATATCTTCTGAACTAGCTCCAGTGCATCGCGAACTAGTTCCAAGGTTTTTTTTTGTTCCACAGCCTCGTAGTCGAAATGAATTTCGGTTTTTAGCAGATTAGTACGTGAATAGGTCGAAACAAACACCAGAAGAGTAAGAGACTTCAACAAAAACACAGGAAACCAACAGACACACATAAGACACGTAGCAATTTAGATTTACTATATATATTTTTTTTAACGAGATAACTAAAATATGAACGCTGAAAACCGAAACTATAATGAAATGTGCATAAACGAAGGCAAATCATCAAAGGACTGAATCATTGCGTAATCTAAAGAAAACAACAAAACAAAAAACATGTAATAAAAAACAAACAAAAAACACGCATAAAAAATAAATGAGAAATATTATTTCTATAAAAGGAGTTTGCGGTGTACGCCAACGCCAAGAATAAAGCAGAAAGTGTGCAATTTTTTTGGAATAATTTTTTTTCTGTTCACAAAAAGACTGTGCTAACAAGTTGATTATGGATGGAGACAAAAAGCAACCAGAACTGATCTTAAAATTTAAATTACTAAATACGAAAAACTAAAAAAAGAAGGAGTAAAATATACAAAGCGTCGCCCGAGCATCAACTCTTCTCCCTCTCAACAACCCTTCCCTTCTAAAACCTCTACAGATCGTATCGAATCACGTATTTTTTTTGGTTATAATTTCTCATGAAAATCAGCCCCAACTATAACAACATCCACAACAACAATATCGAGAACCAACAACCAAAATATACGTCAACAGGCATCTAGTTTTTGTTTTGCTGGCCACTCGTCCACCAAGTTTTACCATAAAAAATCCAAACACAAAATGGAAAAATGAATACCTTTATAGATTTACATAATATAATATATCCTTGATTATATGAAATCTATTCTATATAAATAGCGTTAAATTTTAATAATTATTTAGTATGTAGTGCGTTAAAAAGCAACAAAACAGAACAAAAAAAGCTAAAAAAAAAACTAAAGCCGAAAGTGTGACCAGAGAAAGCGAAAAAAATAAAAAGGCGAAGCGCAAAACAATCGTAAGAAAAAACCAAAACAAAACCGACATTTTTTTTACAAATTTTTTTCAAGTTTAAGCAAATCTCGTGAATATTCTCACGAGAGAGAACAGTGTTGGAAAGCAGCACAAAGCAAGCAGCGCCCGATGCCACAACGGGAAGTTTTTTCTACCCATATTTTTTTTCGATTCCCCACTATTTTTTTTGTGTTTTTGTTTGTTTTTCTTTTACTTTGATCTTTGTAATCTGCCTTGCCTCGTGCCCCGTGCATGTGCGTGTGTTTGTGTATGTGTGTGTGCGTGTGCGATTGTGAGATTGTGAGAGAGAGTTGGGATTCCGAATCCTTGCCTGATCACAGAATGAGATGGAACGAGAGCGTGGCGCGAGTGCAGATTTCTGTTTACAGTTGTTCCCAGGCACAGCAGCCAGGCGGTGCGAAAGAGACAATGCGAGAGCGAGGGCACGCAAGAGACAGACAGAGGCAGAGAGACTGTGAAATTGAGTAGAAAGAAGTGAGGAAGGCGTGGCGCATGGTAAGTATGCGCGCACTCAAACAAGCGATAAGGGGGTGCTGCCATCGCACACCACCCCCGAAACACCCCCTTGAACCCTACCTACATTCCTCCATCAAAAGACCCTATCGCCAAAACATGGTTTTTTTTGTCTTTTTTTAATGTGCAAACTTATTGATGTTCAATTAATTTTTTTTTTAAAAGGAAACTTCAAAATAAAAAAACCAAGACATTCAAATGCTGTCTCTCTGCCCACACACTTCTCACCCTTTAATCGGTTTCAGTGTCAACAAAATAGAAACTAAAAACTAAATATTTAAGACAAAAACAAAACTTTTTTTAAACTTTTTTTGCCAGTGTATTTCCTCATGCTTATGAGAAAAGGAACCATTACAATTCAATTTTTTTTCCAAGTGAAAACTGTGTGCCGAGCTAACCTTTTTTTTCGTTTTTTTTCTGTATATTGCTAGTGCTCAAGACGCCTTTGACTACTCATATAAAAACTAAATTGTTTTAAGGTTTTTTTTTTTAGTTTTTTTTTTGTATTGTGCCTGTCAGTGTTCGGTGTGGATCCAAGGATTTAATACTGTATTTTCCATATAAATATATGTTTAAGAATTATGCAGAACGCATTTGAAATTTTAGTAGATTTCTTGCTGATTGATTTTTTATAAAATTAATTTTTGTTTGCTTTGCTTTTTTGTTGTTGTTTTAAATACAAAAAGAAATATGAGTTTCCAATTGGAACGTACTTACATACCTACAATTTTACTTTCGGCATATTATTATTTTAGTATCTATATTTGGCATATCTTTAGTTGGTAGATTAAGAAAGAGTTGGGTTATGTTTCAGACTTTTAGTTTGGCCTGAGATAAATGCGTTGCCTCCTTTTTGAAAAGCATGACTGTACCACCCTTCGAGCTATCCGAGTAACAGAACTATAATTTTTGCTCTCGAGGATGAACAAAATTGGAATCATAAATTGACATGACATCAGCCTTCGAAACTGTTTTTTATTTTTATAACGTAACATAAACTCTCAGCCAAGAAATGCAGATTTATTTAGTTGTCAGTGACCATGAGTAGGCGCCACAATAACTCTAGGAACTCCAGTGTTTGTATGGGTCAACCAAAAAGTAGGCAACGTTTTTTGGCAAGCAGCCATTTGAACAACTTTGAACTCAGAATCGATGTCCTTGCAGAAGGGGAGCAGGAGCAGCCCACACAAAAAGAATATCCAATCAGACAACACTCCGCCATACTCAATGCAAGGGCATCGAGGGCTTCGGACAGAGGACACCCTCGACCGAAGACAGTTTAGGGAATTGCTTCATTTTAGTTTTGCTTTAGTTTGCCTTAGCTTGGGTCGCCTGTTTCGCCTACAAGTTGAATCTGTTGCCGTTTCCAAGCTAAACCAGTAGTTAGAACGCCCCCAAACCCAAAGTATTTATTTGCCCCACCGTAACCGCATTTGTTTGTTCCTTGCCGTAGATACTCTACCCCACCTCGATCGATCTACTCAAAGCACTAACCCGAACCGATCGCCATTCCGTAAGCCCCGAGCCTAGGGAACGGCGGTCCATTCAACTCACTTTCATTGATTGTTGTTGACAAAAAAAAACAAAAAAAAATCCACATAATTGAATAATATTTATAAACAAAAAAAAAGAAAACCAAAATTATCTTCTTCCCCAGCCCCAACCCAAAAAAAAGAAAAAAACCAATCTACGCCGCAACTAATCCAAGTTGTACAATTTTTTTCCGTTTCGTTCTTATTTTTTTTATTATAGACGGAGCTATGGAAAAATTACGCTCATTATTCGATGCTATATGCGATGCTATCTTTGGTCTCGATAGTAATTATTCCTTTTTTATATATATATATATTTCTAATACTATTCCTAATCATAATCTATCATAGATTACTTGCTTCACTGAAAAGCAAAATCAAATAATAATAAATGTATTTTTTTTTTTTTTTTTGAGAGCACTTAAGAATGAGATCTAGTCGAAAGTCTAATCTATATAAGTAGTTATTCAAGAAGAGAAGACACACCCTCACACACACATGGAAACACACACCACCCTAAACACCCATACTCTCCCACACGATTAAGAAGACAGAAGAAATCGAAATTCAATTTCAGTTTTCAAGTTTCTCATGCATACACTCGTATATAAAAAAAATCAACTTAAAAAATTTTAAGAAGAAAAGCTATTTTTTTTCGAAAGCGTGCCATGTTTTTTTTTTACTTTCTCTCATGCCATCATACAGCTACTATAATTATCTCTATCTATCTCTCGTATCTCACTCTCTCAAAAAAAAAAAAAAAAAACAATCGATTTAATTTTAACACAAAATTCATCGCCCTTGGCCCATGCTCCAGCTGCAGAGTTCTGTCGAGCAAGTGCTAACGGCGTAGAGCGTTATTTGAAAAAGTTCCCATTGAAGAGTTGCGAAAAATTGTACTTCTAGATGAACCAATTCGAATCCCCAATCAAATTCAATCACATAAAACAAAAAATTATAAACAATTTAAACCAGAATGGAAATGTGCTACGCTGCTGGCCCTCAAAACAATAATATTGTCTAACAAAAACTTAGTTTGCTTGCGCTTCCCCATCACAACTACTTAACCTTCCACCCAGGGATCTCTTAGAAGACGCAGACCCCAGTCCAAAGAGTTGCTTAGACTTTTGTTTTTGTTATAAACATCGCCCTACTTAGTCGCCCTACTTCATGGTCTGCCTTGTCTGCTCTAACAAAGAATCATTCATCCGAGTCCCCACAGTTTGTAAATGTTCAGTTCTCTTCCCAAACTAAAAGTAAACTAAATCAAAACCACAACTACCCTGCCCCTATATGTGTTATATCAACTATATATGAACTTGTTTTGCTTGCTATGTTCTTTGGCCGCACTTGGGTAATGTGTATATGTGTACGCCCTATATATGCAACATATCAGTCACATATCAGTCACATGTATGTCTACACATCTATATAGAACGACCATCATAGCGTCAGTCATCCATATATCCATATACATATATATATATGTACATACATACATGATACACCAAAGCCCGCCCTAAACCCAGTTCCAAGTACCACTCCAAGTCCGATCCCATCCCTCACCCTAATGGAAAGAAAAAGAAAAAACATGGCACGTTAAATGAAAAACTATGAAAACTTTTTAATCGTGTTGACGCATACAAAACGCATCGAAAATGGAAATGGAATATAATGAAAACTATTTATATTACTGACACCGCAATCGAAGAGCCAACAATCAAACTTCAGCTTAATCAAAACTACAAATATCTCTAAAGTTAACCGAAAGCAACAAAACCAAACAAATACAAAAAATAACAAAAAAACACTAACCCAACACCCCCCTAAACACGAGAGAAAAAGGCAAACAAAACTCTCTCTATATACATAAATATAACTTACTAAATCTAATTGATCCTCCACCATAAGGTAGTTAAGTAAGTCAGTCAGGGCAGCCAGGGAAGGTCCTGAACAGGACACAGATCAGAAATGAACAGTGGAATTACTGATAGAATCGAATTGAAACTTCTAGAAATGCAAATATATTTTTTTCAATCAACTTTTTCAAATAGACGCATGATTTAAGAACTCTGTACATCAATGCCAATGAATCATACTAATGCATGTTTTTTTTTGTCTTCTCTAACTTTTTCTATCTCCCGAATCGGACATTTAGGTGACAACTTTGCTGATTTGCTTGACGGACTGTACCGTAGGAAGTACCATTATCCCTACTTATAATTGACACCGCATCAGCAGCAGCAACTACAACAACATCAGCTGCAGGCGATTGGCAATAGCAACAGTAATAACAACAGTAACACCAATATTAACAATATGCTACTCTACCATCAACAATATCATCAACAACAACAAGAAATACAACGCCTGGGCAATACTGCTGCTGCTCATAGTTTGAGCCCGAATGGAGGAATCAACAACAACAACAACAACTTCAATCAATCCAATAACAATCTCTCCAACAATCATTTGGATGTAATACGACAGAATGGAGTCGCTGCCCTGAATTATCTTCAACAACAACTGCAATTACAGCAACCGCAATCACAACAGCCACTACTATCACCACCACCGTACCAGCCACAGCTGAATGGACACTCATCCCGTCAACAACAACAACAACAGCAAAAGCATCAACAGCCCTCCAGTAGTAGCAGTCTAAACAACGGCCACACCAACACCCAAACCAACAGTGGCAGTAATGAAATGCTACACAGAAATAATACAAACCAAATCAACACATACAACAACAACAGCGGTAGTAACCAGAACAACAACAGTTACACCAATAACAATAGTACTGGACTGCCACTCGCCAACAATTACAGCAACAGCAGTAATGGTGGACTAACACTTAACAATAGTTACTCCAACAACAGTGGAAATGGCCTGGCACTCAACAGCACTTACACTAATAGCAGTAAAAGTGGGCTGGCACTCAACAATAGCTACACCAACAACAGTGCCAGTGGTCTGGCACTAAAGAACAGTTACAGCAACATTAGTGGGAATGCCCTGGGACTCAACAACACCAACAACAGCAACAGTCTTCTGTCACTCAACAACTCTTACTCGAACAACAGTAGTAGTGGTCTGGCACTTAGCAACAGCTTCACCAACAACAGTGGGAATAGCCTGTCACTCACCAACAGCTTTACCAACAATAGTAGCAGCAACAGTGGTCTAGCGCGCCACAGCAACTCAGGCCACAATAGCAGTTACACCAACAATCAGGGTCGCACAGGCCCAACCAACTGCAGCAACGACAGCAATGGTCTACAGCAACACAACAGCAACAGCAACAGCAGTCATAACAATCAGAGCAACGGCAGCCACAGTCGTCGCTCGCCACAAAATGAGTTCAGCTTCAATATATCGACCACTGAACAGGAGCTGCAGCAGCAAACACTCAAGCTGCAGCAACTGCACATCAGCAACAGCTTCCATTCAACATCAGCACCAACAACAATTGAAGGAACAACAACAGCAGCCACGGCAGCGACAACCACAGCCAATCACACATCCAATGTTGGCTTCCTCTGGCGTACATAGCCTCAAACGTTTAATTAAAAAAGAAAAAAAAATATATAAAAAATTATATATGAAACCCTTTTATGGATCATCGTAGTAGCAGTGTCCATTGAAACCATTTATCCGTATAGATACGAAACCCAAAATTTTATGTTCTCAAACCCCGATACCTTTTTTGTGTATGTTCCTCATTCGAACTTATATGTTGTAGTACGTTTTTTTTTCTTTTTGTGCTTTTTTTTGGGATGAATCTTTTTTTTTCTTTTTGTAACTAGCTGTAAGACAAGACAAGTATATATAAAAGAAATACATAACTATATTATATACATATAGATGGAGAGATCTAGATCGAAGAAAAAGGCGATCATTTTTTTTGCGTACACCTAGAGAAAGAACTACGAAAACACATTTTTTGTCACATATTTATAATTATAAATAATATACAAAAAAAAAAGAATATATACAAGAATACATATATATATATATACAAAAACACACACATATAATTATATATCTAATACTACATAGCATACTTGTAGGCGTGAAGACATAAGCTCTGTTTTTTTTTCTCCGTGTCTGAAACTGATTTTTTTGGCGCGAACTATGCCGCAACAACGTACACGAATTTCGTGTATGTTTATAGCTGAAGTTAATCCAGATACTATATGATTATCTTATAAATATTGTTTTTTTTTCATTATTTATAATCCAATTTTTTTGTCTATTCAATATATACCGTAACCATAATGGACTGGAAAGGCGGCTGCGCATGCTCAAGTTTTCAGGCTGTTTAATAATAAACGAAAACAAAAATACAAGAGAAATACTTAGCTAGAGATAGGCTCGAGCAGAGGGCGAACTTTGAGTGGGGAACGGCACGAGACGCTATCTCCCCACACGAAATTACATAATATCAATTTTTTTCATAGCTATAGAGAAGAAACGCTTCCTTTTTTTTTATAACATAATAATCGATGTGAAATCCACTTTTTTTTTAGTTTATTTTATGAAAAGACTTGAGCATGTGGCAGCGAAAACGAAAACGAAAACAAGCATTGTAAGAAGGAAAGCAAAAGAATGAATGAAACCACGTGATAAGAGAGTCCGACGAAAAGGAAAATCAGAAGAGACAGAAATTCAGAGAGTAGAAATGGAAAAGCAAATAGAAGGAAAACAAAAGCACTCAAAATCTTAAGCGCCTGTGGGTGGGGGGGTTGAGACAACTGGTCTAGGCATAAAATATGAACTATCCAATTTTGTATTTAATCATCCCGCACTGTTTTTTGTTTTTATTTTCATGTACTTAGTTTTAAGTTTGTTTTTGATTTTCGTTTCAATTTATTATGATATTTCTTGGCCAGCCATGCTCTCCCCCCTGAAAGCAGAAAGCATTCATAATTTTTTCGGTGTAGGTGCATAAATTAAGGGAAAAACATAAACGACACAAATGTAGAAAATGCGATCTAAAGTTTTTTTTTCGTTTACACCTATCAATATTTGTATGCATTAACTTATGAATGTGAAAACTTTTAATTTGTCCACACAAAATTTTAATTTTGGAAACCCCATTTATTTCTAATTTTATTTCCCAGTCCCACATCTGGCTTCAAAATACAATAATTACCAACAAATAAGCAACAAAAATTATCTAATAAACATTTTCACCATCAGAAACATGCACACTGAGTTTTCTTTTAGTTTATTAGCGTTTTTATTTCTTGAAGACAAGATCCCTTTCCCCAGAGTTTGTGCGGAAGAAAAAATGTCAACGAATTAGTACACTTAAAAGAATTTTTTTTCAAAATAAAAACTAGCTTTAAGAGAAAACGTAAGCTAAATAAAAGTATTTGAAAGGCGAATCGAAACACAGTAAGAACTCGATTAAACCTACAGCTTGGTTGTGCTGAACACTCAAACGTTACGATTCTAAACAGAATTCTAAAAACAATACCCGAATATACCGATAATAGGATTCCCGAATAAGCAAACAAAATATACACAGAAGCGAACGAAATGTTTATTAAATCAATATACCATGAATGTACATCCGTATAACACATGCATACGTATGCTAAAGCTCCCGACCGTTCGTTTGCCTCCGGCTGGGAGGAGCTCGGAATCACTTTAAATCGAACAAAAATACTCTCAACCAACTGTAGCCTTAGTCTGTAAGTGGATTTACACATATGTATGTACATATGTACATAGGTACATATACGAATATTGCGGATATTGGATAACTCGGAGGAATCAATCATAAGGCGCCTAAAATTTGGTCGATCGTCTCGCGTAAGAAAACCAAATTCAACATTCATGTGGGTTTTCATCCTCCTTTTTTTTTGTGGTAAGAATAAGTACTTTTTGTGACCTTTTTTTGGGCATGTGACAAAATGGAAATCATCAATATACTTTTTTGTGTCAGTGTAGTGCTCTTTTTTTTGTCAGGCGTCATCTTTTAGAAAATTTTTTTCTTTACTCATAAGCAGCCAAGCTAATTTTGTTGGAATACCGAGAGACGTTGAATCGGGAGGAGCAAGGAGCGAGCCTAGGAAAGCGCAATTAGAGAGAGACAATTTTTTTGTTGGTATTTTTAATAAAGAAAGTTGTAGAACATGAAAACCTCACGGCAACCTAATCGCAAATACATTTTAAATGTTGTTCAATGAATATTTGAGAAAAAAATGAACATGGCTAATAAAATACATTTTTTTTATGTCAAAATAAATGTCTAGAAGTCTAGAAGATAAAAAAGCAAAACATCTTTGTGTAAAGAGAGAAAAAAAAACAAACCAAATACCAGAAATATTCATACAATTTTTTTTGTTTAGTGTAAGGGAAAACGTGTTTTATATAAACGGATTATACATAGAAAAAGAAAAACAAAAAAACAAAAAAAACGACTCAAATCGAACCTCAAGTAAGCGGAGATCAGTGAGATTAGT
This sequence comes from Drosophila subobscura, assembly GCF_008121235.1. Classification (NCBI taxonomy): domain Eukaryota; kingdom Metazoa; phylum Arthropoda; class Insecta; order Diptera; family Drosophilidae; genus Drosophila; species Drosophila subobscura. The sequence continues at coordinate 13,743,613 of NC_048530.1, read as the reverse complement.
GCATAAAGTACATATACTCGTATATAGAGATCCAGATAGCTAATATTTCTTCTTCGTCGTTAATTGGAAAGCCAAGCGGTGGAGGAGGAGGAGAAGAGAGCGTAGAGTTAGACAGATTTAATGGCGCTTTTACCTATGGAACTTTTTGGTATTATTTTGTGGTTTCAATCTCGACCATCTCTGCTCTGTCCCCTCAACCCATCCCAAGTCCCCTCTTTTAGTGTTCTAGCGTACATCTATAGCATCTCGAGAACACCGACAAATGATATACAATTCAAATATACATAGAAAGATTGTAATTTGTAATGTATGGTAGCTATCATTAGCAGAGAAAGCACAGAGAAGAGAATTTTTTTTTGAGTAATGAAAATGTTAAGAGTGGATCGGATGGCGAGGATTGTATCTGAAACGTGAACTGCCCTATGAAAGATTTTTTAACAAAACTTCAAGAAAAACAAAAACCAAACACCAAAACAAAGAGAAACAAACAACTATAAGTCGACAGTGCAGAATAAATATGTATGTAAATTCGAGCAAAAGTAAGTAAAGTAAAAGTACTAAATGGCCTACTGAAATAAGCAATATACATTCATAAATAGAACAAATTTAGTGGAACAAATTACAGTTTAAATAACGAACGAAATCAGCAACAAACAAACAAAAATAGGGATTATATTCAACAAGAAATGCAAATGGCAAATTATATTAACTATACAACCGTATATACACTATATACCCATATACTATATATATAAATATATAAATTATAACTATTAAGACCGAGTGGAATTTTTTTTTTGGAATAAATAAATATTTAAATAATTAATACCGTAATAAACCATAAACATACTGAATAGACGACGACTCACACACACACACACACACAAACGAGACACAGAGACGGCATACAAAGATAACTCGTATTGTTCCGTACTCCGTAAATAAAGAACACAAAAAACAACAACAATACGGATTAACACTTGACACACATACATACATACATTTGTAAACGAAAGGAAATAAGAACAAATTGAATTTTATTCGTTTATACAAATAAAAACATACACATAACGACATATATACATATATTATATATATATATACATAATAGCAGCTAATTGTTGTACTTAAGATGTCACATTACAAAGCGATAAGTACTTACAAAAAGGAAAAACCAATAAACGAAAATATTTAAAATTCAATGGAAAACGAAAACACTAACGGGGCTTTTTCAATGCGAGATTTATTCATATATACATATGTACATATGTATGTATATACATACGTATGTAGTTTTACCATTGCGACCGTTACTTTTATACCCGGTACTCGAAGAGTAAATAGGGCCTGTTTTCGGCCAGGAAACAGGAAACAGGAAAATTTTCAGACAAAGTACCAGGCGAACAAAGTCAGCAGAAGGTAACTGATTTCCATGTTTTTTTCACTGTGTCAAAATCTGGATGCTATGAAACCGTAATTCATGTTTCAGTCGCCAAGTAACTAAAATGAATTGCGGTTTAATAGCATCCAGCTTTTGACACAGTGAAAAAACATGGAAACCAGTTACCTTCTACTGACTTCTGTTCGCCTGGTACTTGGTCTGAAAATTTTCCAGTTTTCGGCCATTTCAGTGAAGCAATTTCAAAAGTTCACAGTGGCGTCCCAACACAGATCGGCCAATTCTCGAACTGCGTTATTTTAGTTCCAGAAATGACCGTCTTCATCGCGTGGGCGCCACTGTGCAAAGAGGTGACTGTCAAAATTTGACAAAAATCACAGGAGAGATTTGTTTTGTTGTTTTCTCCTTTATTTGTAGTCCGTCCAGGATGTGCCACGCCCCCTCGTGATCGCCACACTATGTCCTGGATCCTTTGCGACCAGTTCGGGTGCAAGGACATTAAGGATAATGCCATTTTCACGTTGTTTTTTCTTTTTAATCTCTACAAGGCTATAGCTCAGCTGTTTCCTGTCGAAAAAGGACATGTCACGCCTCCTCGGGATCGGGAAAATGTCCCGGATCACTTCGGGTGCTAGGACATTAAGGATAATGCCATTTGAATATTGTTTTTCTATATAATCCCCTTCAACGCTATAACTCGGCTGTTTCCTGTCGGATCAGGACATGGCATGCCTCCTGGCGAAGGTACGAGTCTCCTGTATCGCTTGAGTCCATCAAGGACCACAAGGACTGCAGGATATGGCTGTCCTACGCTATTTTGTAATTGGGAACTTTTCAGCCTGAAAGTATGCTATACTTTTGAGAACAAAAGCAGCCCCCAAAAGATACTTCAGTTTATTGGCCTCTGCCCCTGACACGTCTCTTCCGCTGCCTCTGCCGCGACTCTGCCCTGACTCTGCAATGTGTGTTTCTAGGGGAGGGTGGCGAGCTAAAGGAGCGTGTTGGCGTGAGTAGTGTTGTTGATGTAGATGACAGATGAAGAAAAAATGTAAAATTTGACAAATAACCGCTAAGTTGCAGATGTAGTACTGAGTGCCGGGTATAAAAGTTGTGACGCGTAAGAAGCGTCTCACACGTCCCTTCTCGTTTGACGTTGAAATTGATTATATTTTTGCGGTATATCGATATATATCATATTACAGTATATGCGGTACTAATTCAGTACATACCGTCAGACGGTATATCTCATCGATACATCCGCGGTCACATGGATTGACTAATCGGTCAATAACGCTCTTAGCCACACCAGCCTTATCAGTGTAATTGTTGTTTGTTAGCAAATCACTTGAATTGGACGCAGCTGTAGCGTGGCCACTGCCATGAGTCGTCAGCTGCGTTCTCCTTAATGCACTTGCGACAGGCGCGTCTTATGCGAAACACAACAAACATTATATCATCAGTGGTGCTCAGAGGTAATGCCCAGAGGTAATCACTCGAGTGGGGGACAGAGACAAGTGTTTCCCCAAAGCGACAACAGTTCCTCCTTCTGCTCCCCCTCGGAGTTGAAGTGCGCTCGAGGTACGCCGCATTGGGACTAATGATTGTATGATGATCGCCAGCTGACGATAGTATGTGCTCCAACACGTTTTCCAATCACATCCAATTAATGTCCGCCCCACCAACGACTCGGCGATCCATTGCGGAATTACGTCAGGCCACGCAATTCGCACGACAAGCAGAAATGTTCCAGAGATGGGTAACAACACCCTAAGCCATCGCACAATCACTATGACTACGTATCAGTGCGATAACTACTCGGGCTACGCAGGAGGACATTGGCCAAGAGTTTCTGGACTGTCATTGTTTAGACTCTCGACACGTTTGGCCCTGGCATAATCTGAGGGTTCGATCTGGCTCGAAGCGGATCGCTGCTGCGTTGCATAATTGAATGGGGAGGTGGGCTTGTCCCAGCCCCAGAGCAGCCAGAGCAGGCAGAGCGCACCCAGGGAGCGAGTGTCCCCAGTGTGTGTGAATGCATTTCAATTGACTTTGATTGCGATTTGGTTTGTTGTTTCTCTGTTTCTCTGTTTCTCTGTTTATTGATATTGATATCGGTTTTTGTAAATGGTTTGTGTTGTTCCCCGATTGATTCGTTTGGGCCGCATTCCATTGCTGCCAAGGCTAAGTACTTGGACACATCACAGATTGAATACTCCACACTGATAGATTTCACATATGTAGCTACAACTACAACTACTGCTTATAGTTCTACCTCTACGTCTACTTCTGCAGGAAGCGCTCGTGCAGCTCCACCTCCTTGAGGTTGTTGAGAGTGAGTCGGCGGGTGTACTTGCCGGTCCGCCAGTGCTCCTCCAGCTCCTCCAGGGTGCGTCCCCGCGTCTCTGGCACAAAGTAGCCAATGAAGCCGGCCGCCAGGAACGAGATGAACGCGTAAAAGGCAAACAGATTGGCAGTGCCCATGGCGGCCTCCATGTTCGGATAGATTTTCAGCATAATGAACGCGAGGATCATGCCAAAGAAGACGGCAATGCCGGAGGCACTGCCGCGCGCCCGCTGCGGGAACACCTCGGAGATCATGAAGAACGGCAGCGTCAGCATGCCCATTGTGGAGAACACAATGTGTGCGACGATGCACACCACGGGCAGCCAATGCCAGGTGCCCACCGTGTCGGGCCACCAGCCGCCGGCGGCCAGCAGCAGCATGCACAGGCCCATGCCCGAGGCGGAGAATATGCCGGACGGCTTGCGGCCCCACTTCTCGAAGATGGTGCTCATGAAGAAGGTCATGATGATGCGGGCAACGCCCAGCATGACGGCCACCAGCACAGGATCAATGGAGACGCCAGCCCTCTGGGCAATCTGCACGGCATAAACGATGATGACGACCACGCCGCATGCCTGCTGGAAGCCAAAGAAGGCGGTCATCATCAGCACGGGTTTGTACACCTCCGGCCGCCGAATGACCTGACTGAGCGACTCGCTGGCTGCCGTATTCCGGCTATTCTCAGCAGTCGCCTTCATATGCGCCAACTCGTCCTCGAACTCTGGCACATAGTCGTCCTCTGCAATGAAAAGGATTCATGAGTAATACAAAGAGGATTCCTGCTTAGAGTTCCGCGCACCTTTCTTTGGCAGACCCCGGAAATATCTCAGGGATTTCCTAGCCCTCTCGTCGCGTCCCTTCGTCAGCAGCCAGCTGGGTGACTCCGGCATGGGAAAGACGAGAATGGTGGCCGCCAGCTGGTAGCAGCAGCTGATCGTCGAAATGAGAACAATGTTGCTGCGTATAAAGTAGCCCAGCAGATACATCAGCAGAATGCCGCCAGCGAGGCCAATGGAGGTGCCCAATATAAGTCTGCCCCGGATGCGTGGCAGGCTGATCTCTGCGGAGTAGACGCCCACCGGGGACACGAACATGCCAATCATTATGCCGCCCAGGGCTCGACCCACCAGCATCTGGGCATAGATCAAGTCGCGGTCAGAGTGCAGGAAACTTGTGGCCAGCAGCAGCCAGCCCAGCAGCCCCAGCAGATTGGTCAGCAGAATGGTGTACTTGCGGCCAATGCGATCCATGAAGTAGCTGACCAGCAGCCCGCCCAAGGGACAGGCCATATTGTTGATGGAAGCTGCAGGTCGACAAAACGAAAAGCAAACGCAAAGAAAAGTAAGAGCCGCTCTCCGTGTGTGGCCTTTGGGCTACTCACCGAACCAGCTGGACTCGTCCTTGTTCAGCCAGAAGGGCTGGCTCTCGTCGTGCAGCTGGGTGAGCGTCACCGAGGGCATGCTGATGACCATGCCCGAGCCGAGGACGCCGCTGTTGCCCAGAAAGACCATCAGTTTCTGTCGCAAAACGGCTCGATGGCTCTCGCCCAGTGGCTTTTTGCTCTTCTCCTTTTCCTTGGTGTGATCCATGTCTTTGCAGATGACAGGACTACGAAACGTTGGCTCCTCAAGGTCCTTCATGGTGGATGTGGAAGCGTGTCTGTCTGTCTGTGTGTCTGTCTGTCTGTCTGTTCCTTGGCTTCCTTCGATGAGGCGTGCCAATTGCCTGGCGCTGTCTGTTTTAGCACTTTGCGCGCACGCCGCCAATCAATTAATGTTTCTAAATGAACCGTGGAGTCAACGTCGTCGACTACTGCTGCTGCTGCTGCTGCCGCTCCACTCTGTTCTGATACTTTGACTGCTGCTGCTGCTGCTGCTGCTGCTGGTGCTGCTTGCTACACTCGAATTGTAACGACAAGTGGAAACTTCCGCGCATTTCAATCATGGGCTCGCTTCAGTATCAATTTCATAAGCTTCTTTCGATGACGACTTCACCCAGCGACGCTACTCCCTGCTGTGTCTCGTGTCTCGTGTCGCTGCCGTGTGCCGGTATGCCGTGTGCGTGTCTCTCTGTTTGTGTCTGTGGCTTGCAGCCACCTCTCTGGGAGGACGCGTCAGCCGGCGACTTCGGAGCGTTGTGTTTTCGGTGCTATGTTCGCTATGTTTCCCCACACCTCAGTTATCAGTTGCCGGACGAGTGTCCGCTCTCTGCATTGAACATTTGCCAGCAGCGTGCTTGCTATTGATTCCCCTATCGATTGTCACCTGCCAACCACTAGGTCTCTCGCTCTCATAGACTGTAAATGTTTTCAAAGTTCAGCAATTTGTTTTCACTGTCGCTGCTGCTGCTGCTGCTCTTGTCGGTGACAGCCAACGACGAGCCTCCGCATGTACATACGCAATCGGTTTCCACTGTCGCTGTCTGCTGTCTGCCTGCCCTTTCCTTCTGGTTGTTATGACAACCAGCTCCTCCTCCTGCTTCTGCTTCTGCTTCCTTCTCCTGCTCCTCGGCTGTCTGCCTGCCCCGACCCGTTCTCCTGAGTTCTGTACGAAAACCAGCCGCAGTTCTCCCTTCAATTGGGGCCTCTGCTCCTGCTGTCTGCCCTTCTTCTTTGGCTTGTTCTTCCTGTTCTTCTTTATTGTTCTGGCGCGGTGCATCAACCGGTTGCGCGTCCGCTTGGGTCAACGTTTGCCAAGCAACTGAGAATCAACTGGGCTGGATGCTCTGCTTACGTTGCTTTTTTCACTCAACTGCTCTGAATAATTTGCAAATTAATTTTGTACAAAATATGGCTGGCTCCACACGGCGTATACGCAATGGCACAGCGTTACGTATGTATGCGCCCAGCCCAGCCCTGTCAGCGGAAGTAAAGCCCACAAGTTGTTTGCCTCATCGAACCTGTGGCACCCGTGCCCATGCCCAGTCGCTGGCCCCTCTCCCACAATCGAACGACATTGGCAACGAACTTGGGGCATGCACATGGGAGACGGGAGACGGGTGACGGGCGGCAGGCAGGCTGCTGTGCAATGAAAATGAAAATTGAATTGAAGAGTTCGAATTAGAATTAGAATATATGTAAAATATACTCTTGGTCGTCACTCGCATACTCTATGCATGGTGTGGGTTGCTTGTGCATCCCAACAGGTCTGCATTTACAGTTAATATGGTATAATATAAGTGTGAGTATAAGTACAATTATAAGTGCACATGTCTACCCTGAGACCTTGACCTTAACATAGCAGAAATAGATAAATAAATGCGCTCCCATGCAGACATCAGACTGAAATCGAAACCCTGTTTTGGGCTTAGAGTAAACAAAAAAATGTTTTGCCTAATTTGATCTTTCTGTTTACGATCGCAAGCGGTGTCGCTGCAGTTGGCCAGCAGCCAGCACAAGCGTAGCGGAGAGTGCTTAACAGAGAGAGAGAGAGAGAGAGAGTGAGAGAGCGTGAGAGTAAGAGTGTGGAATGCTCATCACAGCTGGCAGCTCTACCACTTTTCCTTTGCTCTACTTCTGCTCATATTTTGCTCTCCCGCCCCCTTGGTATTTCTACGGAAGAGGTGCATAAATTATGCGCAACTCGAGTTATCGCCGACTCTGCGGGTATTTCTGGTCTTCCGTTTTAACAATAGCTTGATGGGAGGAACGGGAACGGGGATGTTCGTTCACGCTGCTGCCACGCGGTTCGCTTGCGGTCGTCGGGGATCGACTCGCCACGACAATCGGTTTGGTTTAATTAACAAACTTCGAACCACATTTATTGCGGCTCTAAGCGCCACAACAACTTAATCGCGGCAATGATAATGGCAATGATAGTAATAATAATAACCATAATGAGGCTGGTAGAACATTGCTTTAAACCAAATATTTACTCCCTGATTGTGGCAGCCAATTTGGCACAAAATAAAATATTTATCGCCCAATATTTGTGTAGCGCTACCAATTTGCGATTGCCAGGCATGAAATTAGGCAAAACAACAACAAAAAACCCTAATACAAAAAATTGGGTTTGCCGAACCTGAAACCTGAGGCCAGAGTGAAACGATAAGTTATTTACGGCCAGGCGACAAGGGTTCGAAAAAGTAATTTAATTTTATTTTCGTGTTCACTGGAGCTGAGTTATGAACAGATTCAGGTTTTTGTTTCACTCGTGTCTGACGATCACCACCCTTGCTCTCTCCGCGCCCCATCGTCGCCTATCAATCATCTCGAAACTGCAATGTCAGCAAACTATTTCGCAAGTGAGGAATAACTGGCAGATCGATCATTTGCAAAATAAGCCCTCTGCGCGAGGGTATCAAACATTAATTTCAGCACTCGTTAATGGCCCACCCAGACAGCTGATAAATCTGTAACAAGGCGAAACGTGAGACTGGCTACCCCAAGAGAGACTCCTCAAAACAAACAAAAAGCACACAGAACTGGTTATCTCAAGTGTCTGGGGCTGCGTCAGCACCGGAGATGACCGCGCTTGGCAACAAGACCAATTTTTGCCAGTCAATTGTGGCCTAGAATCTCAGCAACTAGTTAAAGGTAATTGATGGTGGGAAGCACGTTACGTTTGAAATTATGAAAAGAACCTAAAAATGCCACAGAAATACTGGCAAATATGCCAAGAAATGTGGCCGTAATCGCCGGGGTGGAATATACTCTCTGAAGGAATTTTTGTAGCAGCAACCTTAAACCTTATTTAATATATAATCCAATGAAAGGCAGTCCTGAAACAAAATTTATCTATCGGATAAAATTATATGGCATGTGCTGAGAGTTCTAGCAAGCTGGTAATCTTAAGCCGAATATTAAAGTTGAGGAATTCGCTTTTTGATCAAGAAACACGGATGTTAGCCCATTGTCGACCAGCGGGCAGAGGTTCACATGTTTAAATATAGGGGGACCAAGAGGGTTAAGTTCGATAAATGCGCGGTCACACTGATACCTAGTCAAAAACAAAACAAAATACAACAAAACGTGTCCGTCTGTCCACACTCAAAAATACTCGTCGCCTGAAAGTTTTCTTTTTTACTTTTGCATCTGCCAAAATGGTTTTCTACTTTAAAAGCAACATTATCCAGCCGCCGGCCACTCTGTACATGGGCCGCGACAAGCACGAGAACGAGGAGCTCATCCGCTGGGGCTGGCCCGAGGATGTGTGGTTCCATGTAAACAATCTGTCGTCGGCGCACGTTTACCTGCGCCTGAAGCCGGGCCAGACCATTGATGACATACCCAGCGATGTGCTGGTGGATGCGGCCCAGCTATGCAAGGCCAACAGCATCCAGGGCAACAAGGTGAACAACCTGGAGGTTGTCTACACCATGTGGGAGAACCTGAAGAAGACCCCGGACATGGAGCCCGGACAGGTGGCCTATCACAACGAGGGCGCCGTGCGCAAGATTCGCCTGGAGAAGCGGGTCAATGAGATTGTGAACCGCCTGAACCGCACCAAGACGGAGGAGGAGCATCCCGACTTTCGTGGCCAGCGTGAGGCTCGCGATGTGGCCGCACGCAACGACCAGAAGAAGATGCTTCGCGTGAAGCGCGAACAGGAGAAGGAAGCGGCCAAGCAGCGCGAACTGGAGGCCGAGCTTCGCAGCTATGCCTCGCTGCAGAAATCCGAGAATATGCGCACAAACTACGATGCCGGCAACGAGTCGGACGACTTCATGTAGTATCTATTGCATTTATCTCTAAGCTATGATTATCATCGTATGAGAATCATAATCAAATTTTTTGTTAATAAATTATATAATATAAAATCCTTGGCAAATGCCAAAATTATCATCTTTCAAAAGGGCGTGCATGCTTTCAAAGCTAAAAAAATATACGCGGGAGAACAGCTGCAACGCTAGTTTTTCCGCCCATCTGGCAGCTCCAAATTATTAGATATGATTTTTTGCGTGTCTGGCAGCGCCCATGGTTGGCTGGCTAACCAGAAATTTAGCTAAATTCAACTTGGATGCGGCAAATGGAATAAAAGGCATTGCTAATAACCCTGGAAAAGGTGTGCAACAGCTGCACAGACTGAACACGGTATAAATGACACCAAAATGGAGCTTTTTGTTAGCAGCAGCAATTAAGCACGGAAGCATTTGCACCAACAAGCGGATACAATTTTTGGGTAAACATTCCCACCCATCACATTGAGTAGATTTAATAAAAAAAAGGGTTTATTTTGCCATAATGAATAAAACCAGTTAGGTGCAGTTACTACTACAGACAGGGGATAGACAGGTTGGAGGGGGTAAACAGTGTACCCCAAGTACATTATTCTAAGTTCGTTTTATAGGGTTTAGTTGTATCTCTATCTGCCTATAAGTATATGCTCGATAGGCCTATGTTTAGTTAGGTAGGGTAGGTAGGGTTTATTCGACTACTTGTAGAAACACTTAACTAAATTCGGGAAAGAGCTATGAGGGATACAATATGTTGCATAAACATGTTCTTAACGCTAGAAAGCTACTTAGCGCCTATTTGTGGACGTACCTAGTATTCAACTAAAATGTAGACAAAAATGAGATTTGAGCATTCGATTTGTACTCAAGACTAGACTATACATAAGGGGCGGGGGCGGGGACGTGGACGGGGAGAGGGTTTTATGCGCTGATGATGGGTAAAGGTTCCTCTACAGTCCTACAGGTCCTTAGGTGGTTAGTTGTAAGTGTTTTTTGGTGAATGTGTGACTAGTATTTTCGTTGAGAGTTGGCTTATGAGTAGGATCTGCTACAGTTACGATTGTTGTTCTGGCATGGAGCGAGCATAGAGCACTGGGCCACCTCAATTGCTTGGCTGCGCTGGAGCTGGAGCCGCAGCTGAAGCTGACACGGAAACAGGCACTGGAACCGAAGCCAATTCCGAGTGTTGTCTGCGCGGTCAAGCGACAATGTCACTGCCGGGATTGTAGCCAAAGTAATTGAGATTGAACTCATCGCTGAATAGCACCTCCTCCTCGGAGGGCTCCACTTGGTGGGACATCTGTATGCCCAGCTCCATGGGATCGATTTCGGTGATGTAGTACTGCGAGTGGGTCAGGCTGTTGCCGCTGTTCATGTGTATGCCGCTGCCCACGCTGCCATGCTGCTGCTGCCTCAGGCCGCTCTCCGTAACGACAACGTCCTTGTGTATGGGATTGAGATAGTCTTCAGGTTGGAAAGCAAACAGAGAGAACAGGGAAGAGATAAACCATGTTAGATTATGGCTGGGTTCGATTCGGCTGACTCGCACTCACCATTGTCGAGCAGCACGTCGTGGTAGGTGCTGATGATGGAGTTCACCGATTGCACCTCCACCTCGCGATGAATGCCATTGAGTATCTGGCCGGCCGTCTTGCGCAGCTCGTCGTCGCTCAGCAGATCATTGAAGGGCAGCAGTCTCTGGTGATGATGATGATGATGGTGATGCTGATGATTGGAATGATGTTGAGACTGCGTCTGGGACTGCGACTGTGACTGCGACTGTGACTGCGACTGTCCTGACGTTGACTCGTTTGTCGTTGCTGCAGCATGTTGCAGCATCTCCTGCGTGAGTGTGGCAGCTGCCACGGCTGCCTCATCGTACAGGCAGCCATTGCTCGATTGATTTATTCCCTGTGTCTGTGTCTGTGTCTGTCCCTGTTGCGGCGAGTGGCAATTATGTTGCTGCTGCTGTTGTTGTTGTTGTTGCTGCTGCTGTTGCTGTTGCTGCTGGAGTTGCTGCTGCTGATGCTGTTGAATGCGCTCCCGATTGATGGACTCCATTTTAAAGAACAAATCGAGACGTTGCTTCTTCTGCAAGGAACAAGAAACAAAACCTTAATTAGAGCTGAGCAGAGCAAGACTTCACTCCGCTCCACTTACGTGCTCCCAGGCCAAGACATTCTCGGCGGAGTCTCCGCTGGAGATGGCCCACAAGTGGCCAGCGCCCTGTGGCGCCTTAACGCCTTTCCGAAAGTGCGGATTGATGGATAGATTGTGTCGCACCGAGTTCTTCCACCGATCATCGTTTGACTTGTAATACGGAAAGCGATCGCTGCCAAGAGAACAACGAAAATAAATTAGCTTAAACCCTAAAACTCAGTTTTTCATGGGAAAAGCAGCAACTGCCGGGGATTGGTCAATCATTTGCAACCCCCATGCTCTGGTCACTCTCTGACCAATTGCAGTTTCAGCAAAGTTTTTCAGCGGCAGACGAAGCAGCAGGAGGTGTTTGCCTCTTCCGCGCAGCCAATCCGTGGCGGAAGGCGGAAAAGCCAATTTCCATGGAACACGTCATCGTGCAGGCACTGCGGCAGACGCGCACACACAGAGACCGACGAACACGGACACGGACATGGACATGGACATGGGCACTGACAGGGACATGGACATGGACAGGGACAGCGGCACTGCCACTGCCACTGGCACAAATTATGCGTCGTTTTTATTCTTTTCTTTCTTTTCTCTTTTTCCCTTTTCCTTTTTCCTTTTTCCTTTGCCCCACCCGTTTTCCCAGTCACGAACAGGCCCAGTCGGAGTCGTGTGTATGGCAGGCGGAACCACCACCAAGCAGTCCAATCCCAAGCCCCCAGCCCGCTACGGCCAGGCCATTTTGCCCAGATGTAAAGAGAGGAAACAACGACGACCGGAAAGGACATCGCGTGCCATGCCGGGCAGGCTCCCCACTCCGCACTCGCCCATGGGTTTGGGGAGGGTATGGGCTGCACCGACCATTGGGTGGTGGCTCGAGTTGGTTGGGGTTCGGGGCTCGGGGCAAAAAAATGGAAAGTATTTCAAATTACGGCACAGACATGGCTCGGCGTGGGTTGGGTGGGGTTGGGGTTGGGTGTGGGAGATGACTGGAAGACACGTGCCGCTTGTGGGGAAAGAGAAACGAAGCAACCCCCCGATGGAGGGATCTGTGTGCTATGTCATTGGTTAACTGCCAGTGCAACCCCCCTGCCACTCCCCCCTCCCACCGTTCATTCTACGCCCACGACGCAGAGTTGAAAAGCAATCCAAAAAAATTGCAGCACGCGAGCCCCAAAAGAGGAGGACTCCACAGGGGGGTAGGGGGTGTGAGGGGGTGTTGAGGGAATTTCTTGGTTTTTCGCTTTTCTTCCGTGTATTTTCCGCGTATTTTCCTGGTGAGTTTTTCCTTTTTTTTGTGCTGTTTTGGGCATGGGAGAATGACGACTCATAAATGAAGTGAAATGAATTATAGAGAAATTCATGGCGGAGTGACGCTCCGTCTTGTTTGGATGACTCCTTGCGGAGGGGGTTGGGGCAGGGGAGGGAGTCCTTAATGACCCCTCGGTAATGTTCTGATAACTCGCTTTACGCCGTCTCCCCAGCCCAGACCTACCCAGGAATGGATGTGTGTGTCCCCCTGTGGGGTTATTCCTGTGCCCAGATATCATTGCTAAATGCCGTGGATATGTGTATTCATATATTTATATTTTTGTTACGGAGTGTACATATGTACATATGTACATGCCTCAAGCGATCTGGCACGCAGTCCCGTCATGACGCATCAAACAGCGAAGTCAAATGATTTGGCACTTGAAATTGCTTACGGGCATAACGGGATCGGTGTAGGCATGGACATGCTCCACTTTCTCTCTCTCTCTCTCTGAGAAAAGGCATTGCCATACTCCACTCTCTGCTAGAGAGGCAGCAGAAGGGGCAGCCCAAGACCCAACCCCAACCATTCCCATGGCTTAGATTGGAATTTAATGGATTGTGCTGCGCTGGGCTGCTAATAAATGTATTTATTTGTACTCAAATGGCACTGCTTCCTGCCTGAATGGCTTCTTTTAACCTTTCGGTTATCCATATGTACAGATATTTAAGAGACACAGAAATCATTAAATCATTTTATAGTTCCTCAAAAGTTCTCATCTATGTACATATGTAGCTTTTTAGCTTGCTGTTTAAATATCAAAACTACTTCCTACAATGTTCGGACTTTCCCATGTGAATAATAATAATAAATAATAAATAAACTGTGAATAAATTGTAATCTCCAAAACCTATGGGTTACAAAATCTACGCTGAAATTTAAGACATTTTTTACTAGTTTTATGGCTCACGGATTTATAAATTACCCAACACTGCACATGAATTAAAGCTAAACCCAATTTTGTGGCACATTTGAGCTGGATTTTGAGGTTGCAGATAATCCCAAGAGTTTTAATATTATTTCTTAAACTGAATTTTAATTCCAGTTTTGCGTTAGCTCTTTAAGCTTTCAGTTATTGCCCACAAAAAAGTAAACTGTCAGCCGCCGCCTGACTAGCTCCATTATGGCCATGCCCATGCCTGGACGAGCAGGCACTTGTAATATAAAATATAAAGTCTGGCGCAGGCATTGATGTTGCAATAGTTTATGGCATCTGCATGTCTGTTTGGGCTTAATCATGAACTCAGCGCAATCGATGGGCCAGGCCAACACAAGAAACGACATTGTACATGTGTATACGTACATCCAGACAAACCCAGAACCGTCCACACAACCAACCAATCTATCCATTCCATGCCATTCCATTCCATTCCATCCCAAAGCCAAAGCCATCGTCGCACTTGTCGAATTGTCAACGTGGGAGCCGGCCTCAAGCACGTACTCGCGTCGGGGCAAATCGTCAAAGATATATGTATGTATGTAAATACATATGTATGTATGTATTCGTGGGTGGGATTTGAGTGGCTTTGTTAAGTTGCTAAAAATCAAATACCCGCAGCTATCAGCTCGAGTCATCGTTGTCAATGAATTTGACTGACTAACTCCTCGCTCTGTGGGGGCTGAGATTGGGCCTGGGCTTGGGCTTGGGTTTGGGTTAAAGGTTTTTTCGGTATGAAATTGTCGGAATACACGGCATGCCACACACCCACACACTCTTTATTATCATATACATGTACATATGTATATGTACTATATGTGGGCTTGTATCTTCATTTTTGTACTGAATATATGCAAGTTTATATTTTGAGTTTCAGTTTCGATTGTAATACAAAAAATATTACGAGCTTCTTTTGCTGGTGGGGGGTAATGGGGGGGAGGCTTCTGCTCTAGTTCCTCCTGTCCAGGCCTTCTCGGGCACTGAAATGTAATTGACTGGCAGCAACACACGCCCTCGGTCTCCTGCAGGCAGCCAGCAAATCCCACCAGCCACCAGCCACCATCCACCATCCCATTGCAGGCACTCTCTGATGAGGTCTGATAGGCTGGTCGCTCGGACTAAATGGTTGGTTCGCTCGTGTCTGGGCGTGCCTGGCACGCAATCCACCTCACCCATTCTCTCTATGCATACAATATACATATATCTGTATATATGTATATGTAGTAAATATTCAAAGCGAGAGAGAGCTTCATTTTCTTTTTCTTTTTTTGTATTCTGACATGGCAGCAAGGACCCATCAGACTGGGCAACTACTTTTGGCTTTTGGCCCTGTCTCTGGCTCCACAAACTATACATATATTTCGTGTGGTATATCTGAATGAGTTGTGCCAACGAATTGTATGTGTATCTCTGTATATTTATGGCACTACGTTAGTCAGTTCATAAATTGTTGCGGCTCGTTGGCGTCCGTCCACCGTCCACCGTCTTGGGTGCCCCTTCGCCTAGCCACTAAAATACATTTTGGTGGATTTATGGCCAGAGTCAGAAACATAACAAAAACAGACCTGCAGCTGAGTAGACAGAGACCAAACCAAACCCAAACCCAAACCGAAAAGCCCAAGTTGCCTCATTTTTGGTTCAAGCAAAATGAAAAAGTTTTTAATGGCAATTGTCGATTCTTCTTTTTTTTCTACGAACTGTGGGTGGGTGTACATGCGGCCCAGCCACGCCCACCCAACAAAAAAACAAAAAAAAATATATAGAAATTCCCAAGGCAGTTGTTATCACATGACCAATGACTTCCATCTAGGATCCCGTTCTGGCTGGCACAGAAAGTGTATTCTCTCTTCTTATATCTGACGACTTAAGGTGGAGCAATCAAAGGAGATGTGGTTGTCTCCACCTTTATTGATCCTCCAAACACTATCAAAAACAGAATTTGCTTGTAAATCTGTTCCAATGTGCCACACAAATGCTCAAGCAACGAGACAACGGACAAATTATCGTACAGAATAGACAAACTTATCAGATTGCCGAATCTAGAGCAGATCCTATCATTATAATAGTCCAAAATAAGAAATTAAATTGCCGTGCGTCTACTCTCTCTCTCTCTCTCTCTGTAACACTCTCTTCCTCGTGCAATGCCCCCCACTTGGCGGAACCGAGCGAGCCATAACAGCTGATATTTGTGTGACAAGAGAGAGGGAGAGACATCTATAAAGACATTTTTGAAGATAATTATTAAAGAAAAGTATCAAGCATCGTTTGCGTTAAATTTCCTGGCATTTTCTATTACTTTTCGCACTTCTTTGTGATTATGTTTGTTTATTGTTTATACAAAACTCAAATCAACAGCGCAGTTGTGAGCGCTTTACTGCAAATTTAGTACCAAAACTGCCAACTCTGTGCATTATTGCAGAAGTAAAAAGTAATTAAATATATTTTTATACATTTTTAAGGATAATTGATGCAATTCTGACATAGCCAGAAGTCGAAGTTTCCCGTTAAAAATAATCATTTTTATTCAAATGATATTTATGTTAATGTTTGCACTACAGCTGCTGGATCCTTTTAGGATTGTGCCCCAGCTAAGAGCAATTGCGGTTGCCGAGAGCCGCGGAGGAAGGGTGGCTTTTGTCTACATAAATGTGGCACATGTCCTGGGATCGATCATGCATGATCCGCATCCCATAAACACTCAATATGCACATTTCCAATTGACCGGAAGAGCGGAAGCGGCCGTATGCCACCACTACCCAGCACTATGCAGCACTCCCTCTCTTAACCCACTTAACCCCTTGCCACTGGCACAGGCACTGGCACTGCCACTGGCAGGTAATTGCACTCAACTCTGGGCATGGGCATGGGCATGGGCATGGGCATGTCAAACACCTGATACCCGGGATGCATTGATGCATGTAAAAGGTGTAGAAAGCCGGAAGGGACCCGAAGTCCAGACCCCAATACCAGTCCCAACCCCCGCAATTAATAATTATTGTGAGCAAATGTGCAAGCGTAGAAATTTCATGGGCAATTGCCAGGACAGGCAAAACGATTAAGCTCGGGTGGGCGCGGTGGCGGGGGCGGGGGCGACAAAAGGTTGAATAAATTGCTATTGGGCATACTCGCATGTACTGGGCACTGTGTGGATCACGGGGGAGGGGCATTGGCCCCTGCGCAGGCGTCATTTCTTTTGCCTTGAATGCGACGAGGACGTGGCCATGAATGGGGTGGCGCAGCGATGGCAGTGGCAGTGGCACCACCCCCCCACTTCTCGGAGCCACAAAGTAAATTTGTGAATGGTTAATGAAAAGTTCCCCAAAAGCGGAACTCAGCCAAGAGCTGAGACGAAACTTTTGCCAAGCAGCGAGCCGTCCTGGACTGTCGGCTCATTACATTTAATGAACCCCCCGCACCCCGAAAGGGGTGTGGGTATGTCGGTTGTCGGTGGGTGGTTGGGTGGTTGGGCTGGTGCAGGTGATGGGCAAATGTCATAAATTATTTGCTTCCCCTCCCCACCACCCATTTGAGAGGGTATGTAAATTTATATAGGATATTTACACGCAACATTTTGGGCTGCGGCTTCAAATATTTACACTGATTCAGGCACCCCCACCAGCCGCACCCGTCGCACCACCCGCACCGGCACAGGTGCAGAGCGGCAGCAGGGGGTGGGCGGCAGGGATGAGTTTTTTACCGTTCATAAGCGAGGAGGCGAGGAGGGGGAGGGAGCCCCGAATTAATGAACCTTGAAAAATGTGTTAAAAGTTTTTCTCTCATTTTGTTTTGTTGCTTTCCTTTGTGATTTGAGCCCAATGGATAGTTTTTCGGGTGGGACCGAAAGTAGGTAATAGGTTATTAGGGATGGAATATCAGTCCCATAACTTTGGAAGCAAAGGCCTGGAATATGCTCGAACATTTAGCTGGAAGAAGTGCAACTGATTATCCAGTTGAATGTGGCCAAAGCTTGCGATAAATGAATCTTTCGGTAGAAGAGCAGAGAACAAAGAATTTATGGATCAATTATGCTGAATTAAGAACCAAAAGTACACTCTAATTTTGTTTTTTATAAGCGTTCAAATCTGAAGATTTCTCTGTGCAAAGAGAGCTAATAAATTGGGAAATCCTTTCGTACTTGGAGCATGGCAAGAGAAGCGAAAATGGATTCTTCTGCCTTTTGTACGCGATTCACCCACAAAATATGGTCATAGGAATTTGTTACATATTAAATGCTGTAAATCAGAATCAAAGCCATAGAATTTCGTGTTGCTACACACCAGCATCTGTGCAGAACAATTTACACACTTTTTCTCGCGCTTTGTCGCTGCAATCAGTCCTTAAAAGAGGCAGCCTCTGGGTCAAACTCCCGACACTTTGTGCACTTTATGCTGCAACATCTGCCAAACACATTCGGAAACTTTAACAATAAACTTCTACGAGTAGCTTGGTATTTGAGACATCTTGTATGTCCATAAGCTCCTCCGACCTCTGTGGGCATTTCTTTTGGAAGTTCTAGCTTGATTTGCAATTGAGCAAAAAATCCAACAGAATTTCTTGAGAGCTTCGACTTGAATCGTATGCCCCAATGGCAACAAATTCCTCATAAATAAAAGGTTTCCGCTCTGCTCACTGTAGTTGCAACAACAACTTGTTGCAACCAAAAACCCCACAACCCGCACACAATAACACACTAAGCAGTCCCATCAGCAAGCAAAATGCAGTTTTTCTGCACATAAATTGCTCGAGTCGAAAACTTTTGGCACTTTGCACTGTTCGGTTCGGTGCTGGATTTTCCCTCTCGCTTCTCGCTTCTCGCTTTTCGCTGTTTGTGAAGGGAGCAAACACCTGGAAGAGGGGAGGAGGGGAGGAGGGAAGGGAACCAATCAAATGGCCAGCGGGAATGCGCAGGAGGAATTCTTGAGATTTGTTTAATTGCATCCGGCTGGCGCTTCCCCAACCCAACCCAGCCCGAAGCAAACCCAAAGCAAAAAGCAGAACCAGAACCAGAACAAGAGCCGTAGAAGCATCCAACAAAATGGCGTCCATCAAGTGTACTGTGGGGGTGTGTAGGTGTGTGTTGGTGTGGGAGGATAGGGTGGGTGCATTGGGGATTGGAGTACTTACGATATCCATTGGTATATGCCCGACACAGTCAGTTCACCCTTGTCCTCGAGGGCGTATTCGATGAGTTCCGTGTAGGTGAACGGTGGTTTCTTTGGCCTGCTTGTTTTGCGGTGGTTGGTTTCGGGTTTCGGGTTTCACGTTTCACGTTTCGGTGGGATGATTGGGTGGCATTTGGGTGTTCCATTCGTTCGTTCGTTCGTTCGTTCGTTCGTTCGTTGATTCGGCATCGGCATCGGCATCGATTGGCGGCGCCACAAATGAAAAATGGAAATGGAAGAAAGCAAGTTTCATATTAAGAAAATGTTTAGCAAAAAGCTTGCAGAAAGTCGAAAGACACACATGGCAGAGAGTGGGCGAAATGAATCAAGTAATACCCATAGATAACTCATTCTTAGACGCCGTTTTAAAGTCCTGATTTGTTGGGCCATTGGGAATGGTTGAAGGAAAGCATTTCCAAGCAAATACTCTGGTAAATGGATATCCCTTTGCTCATTGACTATTTTGCTATGGAATCTGCTAGATTCATGCATTAATTTCATACAATTTGGATCCCAATTGGAGGGTGCGGCCACTCAGCTGACGTGTAGGCAGCTCCCTAGATCGACTGCTGCCACTTTAGTTGCTAATTCGGACTATACTCACGCCTTGGAGGTCGTGTCCTCGACCACAACATGCTCGGCCACTATCATGTCGCTGCCATCCAGCTCCGAGGTGACTTCCATGACGAGCTCCTCGAACTTGCGGCCGGTCTTCGTGGAGCTGCTCATGTTGCCGCCGGCTGCAGTGCCAGCTACTCCAACTGTGGATGCACCCAGTGGGGGGGCGTTGGTGCAGCTCTTGGGGGATCGCTGGTCCCGCTGATCCATCAGGGCCGCTGGTCCGTGGCCCTGGCTGGAGTTGAGCGAATGGTTTGAGCTTGTGGTGCATGTGGATGCGGATTGCGGCGAGTTCGAGCTGCAGGGCGATGTGCTGACAATAGTTGTGGGCGTTACGGCCTCGGCTTGTCCCACCGGCTGAGACTGTCCCTGTCCCTGGCCCTGGCCCTGCCCCTGGCCATGGGGCGACAGATGGGGGAATTCGTCAAACTTAAAGTTGAGCAGCCACGACAGGTTCTTGTCCTCAAAGTCCGCCTCCGAGCCATCGTTAGCAGTCGCAGTCGATGGCGTGCCCGTGGATCCTGCCGAAGTGCGCCTGCCCGTGGGCAGAATCCGACATCCCGACTGTTTCAGTGGCACCATGAAGCTCTGTGCCGATGGCTGGGACTGCGACTGCGACTGGTGCTGGAGCTGCTGCTGCTGCTGCTGGGAGCTGGCAAGCGGCAGCGTCGCACTCAACTGGCCAATCTCCGCCTGCAGGCCAGAGTTGTAGCGATGATCGAGCTCGAGCAGCTCGCCCGCCTGCCAGCCGCCGCCGGGACCATCCTCCAGGGGTGCGCTCAGCGAGGTCGTGGGCAGCGTGCTGGGTGGGCCGCAAAAAGCGGCAGACGGCACCAGCAGGCTGCTGTCGTAGGCAAACAAATCGTTAATAAACGCGGCCGATGACTCTGGTGCCGATCCAGCTCCAATCACAGCCCCAGGCCCAGGCCCAGCAGCAACGGCAACGGTGGAGGGAGCCGCGGAGCCGCCACTGGCCGTGCTGCTGGCTGCTGGTGGTTCCAGCTGGAGGTGAAAGTGCAGGTCGCCGGCATCGTACTCGAGGTGGCGCTTCTTCCAGGGATTCGTCTCCAGTTGATCGTAGTCCTGGCCCAGTGCCAGCTCCTGTCCCTCAACCTCCACCTGCGACTCGTATTTGCGCTTCAGGAAATTATATTCGCAGTCTCCCACTCCCACTCCCACTCCAACTCCAACGAGGTGTCCGCCGCCGGAGCTGCTGCTGCCGCTGTTGTTGTTGTTGTTGCTAGTATTATTATTGTTGGTGCTGTTGTTGTTGTTGTTGTTGTTTGTGGCTGGACTTGGATGGACACCGGGAGCACTCACACTGCCCGTGCCATTGACGGGCATATTGACAATCATGACGCGCTCGTGCACTTCACGCGACGCCCAAAAAACACACACGGACACGGCGGAGGCACAGGCACAGGCACAGGCACAGAAAAAAAATCAACGCAAACAGCAGCAACAACAAATAACACACACCAAAGGATGGAGCAGTGAAAGGAGGAAGCTTGGACTGGGACTTTACGCTGTGTGTGCTTCAGTCTGTGTGTTCTGTCCGAGCCGAGTTCCGTCTCGCGCTGCGACTAGCCACGGAATGCGAACGAACGCTGAACGCTGAACGCTGAATGGTGCCAGGAGCAGAGTTGAACCTCCAAAGTTGGTGCTCCCTTGTGCTGCGCCTGCGCCTGCGCCTGCTGGCATACCTCTCTCAATTATTACCCTGCGCACTCAGTGAAGCACAAAGCCAGTCCGGGCATCCATGTGCTGACTGGGTGCTGGTTCTGCTTGGTCGCTCTTTGGCCATAATCGAACATGTGCGCTGTCCGCTGGCCAATTCCATTCGGCGCGTTGACAGGGTGTTCGGCCCCTGTGCAGCCATTCAAGCGTCTAATCGCCGCTTTGGGCACCCTGTGGAACAGCCACGGATCGGATCGGATCGGATCGGTTCCAGGCAGCGCACAAGTGCTGCTGGAGCCCAGCTGGCCCTGAGGTGCATGCACAGGGAATGGCATCTCAAACATTTCCAATTAAATGAAATTAATTTCCAATAAAAACTCACCATTTGGGTGGGGATCAGGTTGAGCCTGAGAATGCCTTACACAATTATTTGCCTTTCAGTGCAGAATTAAGCAGAAAGGCGCCGGTGGGTTGTGGGTAATTTCTGTGATAGAATTTGCAATCATTTCTGAAATGGAAACAAAAGAAATGCGTGAAAGAAACACACATAAAAAGTGCATAAATACATAAACAAATCATTTATGCGCCTTAAACTGAACATTTTTACCCAATGAACAGATGGGAAGACGGCAAACATCGCTCTTGTTCCATGCAGCAACAAAGAAATCAACCATTAAATAGGGAGATGCCTTCAAAAGCTGCCGGCAGTGAGGCTTAGAGGCATAGAGACTTGTCCGCTTAGCCAGTCTTCCAGCAGCAGCTTCCATAAATCTTAAGCCATTCAATGAGCTTCCATGGGATTCACAGTGCCGAACGTTAGCAGCAGCGGCTCAAGGGATTTATCATCATCCAGACCCATGACGTCAATCCATAACACTAGCAAAAGATTTGATCATTTGCCTGTGCAGCAGCTCCGCTTGATAGATTTGCCTGCCTTCTCTCTTTGTGGCTTAATGAACGTTCTCGAGAGAGCGGTCTAATGTGACTCACTGAGAGTGCCGCCAGCCCTGTTATCAGCTTCAGCTTCGGTTGAAGCCTTTCCATCATGAAGAGAGCAGAGCGTCTGTAAATCGTGTCAGTAAGTGTACATATATGAGAGCGTGTTTGGGCATAAGGGACAAAGTACTTGCTTGAGCGTCAACAAATTCTGGGAAACATTTGTCGTTTTGGCGTGGGCTTTGTGTGTGTGTGCTCTCGGAAATGCCGCAAGCAGTCAGTTAAGTTGGCAACCTGTTTTCGAGTCGGTTGAGCTGCTCAGCCGTCTGCCCTGACAGTGGCAACAAAGAGCCCCGCCGCAAATGAGTGTGGAAAGAGAGCGTCGGCTGGGTACGGGAGTCCCCCAAATGGATCGCATTGGATCAGAGTTCACACATCTTGATAAATACGCTTGATAAGGCAACCGTTCGGGCAGTTCGCATCCGTCGCCAGATCTCTCCGAGCGCCAGTCATGCTTCCCACTGCTCGCCTTTGCACGCTGTTCGTCGTGGCCGCTGCTGCGCTGATTGTTGCGGTGGTGGCTGGCGGCTCCGGTAAAGCTCGCCATCGGTCCGATATTTGTCCGCAGATCAAGTTGAAGCGGCAGTGGGGCGGCAAGCCCTCGCAGAACCTGCACTATCAGGTGCGCCCCATCCGCTTTGTGGTCATCCATCACACGGTCACCGGCGAGTGCAGCGGACTGCTTCAGTGTGCTCCGATTCTGCAGGGCATGCAGGCCTATCACCAGACGGAGCTCGACTTTGACGACATCAGCTACAAGTAAGCATGAACAGAGACATCAGCTGACGCACTGCAACGCTCCGCTCCATATCCCCAGTTTCCTCATTGGCAGCGATGGCATCGTCTACGAGGGCACCGGCTGGGGTCTGCGCGGCGCCCACACTTACGGCTACAACGCCAATGGCACGGGCGTTGCCTTCATCGGCAACTACGGGGGTGAGTTGCATTTCTCTTGTATTTACACCGGCTGGTTATTGATCTCCGATCCTCTCCCTTTTTTATAGAAAAACTTCCCACGGCAGCTGCGCTGCAGGCGGCCAAACAGCTGTTGGCGTGCGGCGTAAGGCAGGGGGAGCTGAGCGAGGATTACGGATTGATTGCAGGCTCGCAGGTGATCAGCACACAAAGTCCCGGCCTGACGCTCTACAATGAGATTCAAGAGTGGCCACATTGGCTCTCCAATCCATAAAATTGGCAATTTCACAATTTCGCGAATTTTTGGCGGACTTATCGATTGCAGTCGGTCGGGTCGGGATGCCAACTCGGCTTATTTGTCAAACATTGTTTGGCGTCTACTTAGTTTTAACTTTTTTGTAAAATTAATACACAAACTTATTAACTGTAAATTAATGCACTATTCTGTAATTCAATTAAACAATTCAACTAGAAGGACTGGATGTCGAATGATATAGAAAGATAAGCACCGATATCGATTTCAAGTCCAGCTTGCAGCGCAGCCACCTTCACGCCGATCCTTTCTTCCGGCTGGGCCATTTTTGCAAATTGAGTGAACCAAAACAAATCGACGAAATTGAGAAGCATCCGAAAAGCGATCAGCCCAACGGCCACAAAATGTCAGACGACAAGAACAATAATTTGCTCAAGCTTGATAGTTTTATCCAACCGCTTATAGGGTCAAACTGCTCCGAATATGCATTGGCCCATGCAAATGTGAATGTGACGCCGTTTCGCACATTCGCAGAGGTTTCGATGCTGCCGGATATTGTGCAGAGAATGAGAAAACTGGGCCTGAACCGTCTGCAGCGGCTGCAGAGCTATGCCTGGCCGCATATCCTCAATGGACCGGGTCACGGTGTGCTCATTGTGAGTGCCCCACGCAGCGGCCGCACAATGGGATATGTGCCGCCGATTTGCCACGCTGCCAGTACGAGCCTGGCCACAAATCGCCAGAAGAGAGAAATGGCGGATGACCTGTTGGATATCTCGCATGGAATTGGACCCATTGTTCTGATTCTAGTGCCAGACCTGACTCGAATGGAGCAGGTGGCCGCCCTATGCAGAGCACTCATGCCCAAGGATGAGACCGACGAGGACATGTCGACCATTAAGGTGACAAAGGTGTTGACCGTTCCATCGGAGTGCACTGCCACATTCATGGGCGCGTGGATCAGCGAAATAGGCATCTTGGTGGCCACCCCCGCCCGATTTGCCAACGCATGCCGGCAAGGGGAGGGCCTGCTAAAGCTTAATCAGCTGCAGATAGTGGCCTTCGATGACGTGGACATGATGCAGCAAGAGGAACTGAAGCTGGCCCAGCAGTACATTCCAAGCATGACGGCCAAACATAGTAGGCCAATACGCAAGGGCTCCCAACGTTATCCACGTCCACAGGTGCTGATGGTTTGCCAACACTTGACTCACTCCCTGATTGCTCAGATGCGGCGTTTCAATCAATATCCGTGCCTGATATTTGGCGATCTCCTGGAAGCTGCTCTCTATGGCGGTATGCGATTGCTGGTCAATATGGTCGGAGCCAAGGACAAGGTTGCTGCGATCGTAAATACGCTTCGTCAGCGCCCGCCGGCAGATTATCGCACCATAATATTCTGCGATAAGGATGTGGAAATGGCCCAGCTGAGTGTGGCCTTAGCGGAGTACGAGTACGAATGTCTGGCTTACTACGAGACCATGGATATGGAGCAGCTCGATAAGGTAAGCAGCTGGACGTGTGACAGTCGCGGCGTCATCTTTGTCTGCACCGACAGCTGTCCCGAGTTGAGGATTCGCAATGCGCACACCATCATCCACTACAGCATGAGCAGCTCATGGAGCACGTTCAAGAATCGTCTCATGTTCCTCTCCGACAATGTGGCCAACGTCCTGGAACCTTCCAAGGCACCAGCTCCTCCGACAGCCACTGCAAAGGATCAACGGATCCTGGATTCGCTTGTCCTCTTGGATGAGACAAACGCCAGGCAGCTGCCACGTCTGGTTGACTTCATGCTGCTCCGCCAGAAATTGGATCCCAAAATCGTGGAGATGGCTGCTCGCATCCGAAAGCAGTTAAACATAACGAAAAACATCGTAAAGCCAATGTGCGGGGAGATCCTGAGTCACGGCGACTGCTGGAATACCAGATGCGTGCATCGTCATTATCTGCACGAATCGGATCGCCGTTCATCGGCTGTGCCCTGTGCGGGAGACATTAAGGTCAAAGTGACCCGCGTGCACTCTCCGGGACACTACAGCGTGATCGCCTTCGAGCACAAGCCCCTGGAGGGTAAATGGTACAGTCTAAACCCTGACTGTAATTTGCCGGCTCTGATGAATTTGAAGCTCAGTGGGGATAAGGTGGAGCCACTACCGCGCTACTGGCCACCGAGACACCAAGCCGTGTGCCTGTGGAAGCCCGAGCCTGGGGCAGTAGATGGCTATGTCTATGAGCGTGTCCGGGTGCTTAGTGTGCCACCCATTGAGAATGTGAATCTGGTCCAGTCGGACCTCATGGTGCTCGTCCAGGCAATGGACTATAACACGCGCCGTTTCGAGACCAAGTGCAAGTCGCTCCATGTCTGCCCCGATGAGTACGTCAATGAGCCGCCGTTGTCCATGGACCTGCGCCTCCTGGGAATGACTCACCACTTGGGTGATCGCGACTGGGCTCGCGGAGACGCGAGTACGGTTCAAAACTGGCTGGATAATGCGCCCAAGGACCACTTCGTCCAGGCCAAAGTCATCTTCTCCACTTCGCACACGATCTTCGTCTCATGCATGGCGTCCATGGTCTATCTTAAGACATTGAAGACATTCAATTTGCACTTGAACCTGTTCAGAGCCCAGATCGAGGCCAAAATGAGCAAGCGATGTGCCGCAACCAAAGAGAAGATTTTGAAGTTCTTTGAGGAGCTTATCAAGCTGGACGATCCCACTAATCCCCAAGAGCCCCCAGAACAGGAACAGGGACAGGAACAGGAACAGGTGGCAAATGGGCACAAAGAGGAGCACATCGTCGAGGACATGGACAAGTGCTCGCCCTCAGAACAGGACGCTTGTAAGCTGCAGGCCAGGTTTCAGCGTGTACTGGAGACCCGAAGGCTTAACGTGGCTCAGAAAGAGACCAACGGCATGCTGCAACCTAAGCAGAGTCAGAGACCTGCAGTGTCTGTTGACCAGGACCAGGAGCAGGGGCAGGAGCAGCCTGAAGAATCAGAAGCTTCCGATCTGAAAGTTGTACCAGTGAAAGATTTTTATGACTGCTTCTTGAGATGCGTGGCGCTGGATCGCATCGAGGAGATGCAAACGGCCACTGGCTCGACGGCTTCGAATAATCGCCATCCGATGTTGACTGAAGCCCCCACAGTCCAGCGCTCCAAAGAGTCGAAGGAGAAAAAGTCGCAACAAGAAATAAACAAACAATCAAACGGCAAGGAACTATCCACCAATACAGGAATAACAGCGAGCACTGCAGCTCTAATACTGCATTCTGGATCGCGTCCCGAAGTCAAATACTTCCAGACACCCCAAGCCCTCCATCTGCAGGTCACGATGGTCGATGAGAAGATATCCTACCAGACATGTGTCCAACACGGAACCTGCATTTACTTCAAGGCCATCCCTGTAGATGGATCTGGAGCCTCCACTTGCAACTCCAAGAGGGTCTATGAGTTCTTTGTAAACACACGCATGATCCTCAAAGGCATGCAACATGCCATGAAGGGGCGCACTGTGTACATTGAGCTGCAAAAGATGAATCCAGGCTACTATCCCACACAATTTGTTCACTTGAAGTTCTTTCAACCGAACTACGACAAGATTTCGATGGAGGAAAAGTGGCATCTGCGTGAGAAAATCTTCCTCGAACAGTTGATGAAGGATCATGGCTGGGGTGTGCTAAAACACTCTGCATGCGCTGAAAGCAGCGAGGAGCCCGTGTCCGAATCCGAATCGGAGGATGGTGTGGAGCGACCTGAAGACTACAGAAAGATTGACATGACATAGAGGTGTGTAAGTTGTGCCCACAAATGTTTAGTAACTAACTAATTATAGATTCATTTAACTTACGCTCGATCATGCACTTGGACCGTGAATCGTCAATCAAGGAAGAGCATGAGCCACGCAGCATGAAAGAGATGGCGATCCCATAGTTTACAATTACTTCCAAATCTGAAGTATCCTTTTCGCACTTCACCTGAAATACATACTTGACACTTGCGACACGCAAACGCATAAATAAATCGACCTGATAACAAATTCGTGAATTGTTTGCCAAACTCCTGTGCGGGGCATTGGTCGCTCAGCTTACAAATATCTAAAGAACTACAGTCAGTCCCACTACAGGTCGAACCCCAAGGGTGGTGCAGCAGAATCTCGCAAACTAGAACCACCTTGTGGGTTGATTCTAATTTCTAAAAAGGACACAAAATGCTAAATATCCCAAACAAAAATAGTTCCGCCAGCATTATTTGATTTATAAATATTTGATTAATTTAATATAAAACCGTATAAAATTTCATTCAATTCATAAATAAACACTTTAAAATTTTGACAATTTTTTAACTTACATTTTTGTATATTTTAATTTGAGCTTAATTCATCAGCTGACATCAACTTGAAGCAGCATACACATGCATCATTTACACACCACAAAAAACCTCGGGGACAAATGGCAAAGCTGTGCAGGCAGTGGAAAAAATCTTCCAGAGATTAGAGCCGCAGGTTCTAACGCATTCAAATGTTCGCTTCCAATTTCTGTGCGCGTTCCCATTTGTGAGATTCTGCTGAATTGTTTATTCTGGTACAGCAGTGCAGCATAAAGTAACTCCTGAACATAAAGGCTGCGACAAATACATAACACATAATTGAAACATTTTTACAACAAACTTACAGACACAAATATTCGACACTTGTTGGGGACATTTACACGGAAAATACTTGAACGAATTTCTTCATTTGCGATTTACGAACAACAAGAATGTGCTTTAGATATTTTTTTGATTGTATATTTAATACGTTTCTGTCATAATTTACAATTTTGTTTAGCAATTGATCGTCATAGATCTACACGTAATCAAATGTATGTGGGGTGTGGGGTGTGTGTGTGTGGCATGTGGCATGTGGCATGGTCGTATGTACTTTGGACGAATACATACTTGACGCTTGCTCGCTTCTCTGCTGCACTCTTACAATGAGACTTGATTTATATTTATGTGTACGAAACGCAGCTGCGTTGATAATAACAATTTGATAATGATTTCGCCATCCGGCGGAGATGGTGCTAAAAAAATATATCTTGATACATAATTATTGGATTATATTATTCAACATTCAGCCATCCCGATACGGGCTGAATGTTAATAAAACGTTTGTTGTTGCAATTGCAGATTGACATATTGGGCGAATTGCCGTTGCAGCTGCAGCTAAATCGTGGAGCTATCTTATTAACTAGACTTAAAAAAAGCAACGTATATTGTAATGGAACACACACAATCAATAGCCAGTACATTGTATGCTTTTTTTAAGTGCGCTTCTTGGGGGGTTTCAGTTTCGGTTTCGGTTTCGCTTTCGTGTCGCATGCTGATTGCGCGTTGATTCTTAGCTAAAGGTCCGTATCGGAACCACCTCCTCCGCCTCCTCCAGGGTTCCCCGCGGCTCAGTCGTCGCTCTCCTCGAACGTGGGACTGCTGGGCGAGTACGCTGGACTTGTGGGACTATAGTGCGAGGGCGCCGTGGGCGAGTACATGGGCGATGTTGGTGAATAGTTGCGTGCCGTGGGCGTGTACGTTGGCGATGTCGGCGAGTATTTGGTGCTGCTCGGCGAGTAGATTGACATATTGGGCGAATACCGTGGGCTTGTGGCCGAATAGGTGGATCCAGTGGGACTGTACTGATTCGACGGCGAGTGCTGCGGGGAGCTGGGCGAGTACAGTGGTGATGTGGGCGAGTACTTCGGAGAGGCCGGTGAATATTGCGGCGAGCCGGGCGTGTATTGTGGCGACCCTGGAGAGCCATCGTACGAGGGCGATGGCGGCGAATAAGTCGGAGACGTCGGCGAGTACTTGGCCCCTGTCTGGGAGTAGGCCGGCGATGCCGGCGAGTAGTGGGGCGAGGCCGAGTAGTTTGGCGATGTAGGCGAATACGAGGGCGTCGCTGGCGTATAGTTGGGTGATGTGGGCGAATACGAAGGGGATGATGGCGAATAGCAAGGCGACGTGGGCGAGTACGAGGGACTCGATGGGGAGTACGAGGGCGATGTCGGGGAGTATGAGGGCGAGTTCGGCGAATAGTTGGTGGAACTGGGCGAATAGGCATTGCCCGGAGAGTACATGTTGCTGCCGCTACCCGCAAACGACGGACTCGACGGGAAGTTGGATGTGGGCGAGTAGACCGGCGATGTTGGCGAGTAGCCAGATGCCGATGGCGAGTAGCCCGTCGACTGCGGATTAAAGTTGGGCGTGGTGGAGGCATACCGTGGACTGGGCGCAGCATATAGCGGCGATGTCGGCGAATAGTTGGGACTCGAGGGCGAATAGTTGGGCGATGCACCGCCGGGCGACGAGGCCGTGTAGTTGGGACTCGTCGGCGAGTACGATGGCGATACGCTGGGCGAGGCCGGGTAGAACGGTGACATCGAGGGCGCCGGAGAGCTGGGCGAGGAGCCCGGATGTGCGGGCGACCAGCTTGGCGACATGCCAGACGCATCGGAGGCGGCTGATGGCGAAAAACTAGGTCCGCCCGGTGTCATGGCGCTCACTGCAAAAAGGGGAAAAATAGAGAAGAGTTTCGAATTAAAGCGAGATGGAAACAAATGTTAGACAGAGACGGCGCCATAGCCACAGCTATAGACAACGATCAACTTACCATGCCCCGGAGGCGAGAAGTAGCGTGGCGTATTGCAGTTCACCCACGGCGTCATCGGGGGCGTCATGCTCGGCGTGGAGCCACCGCCAATGAACATGGCCGTGCCACCCAGCATGCTGCTGCCCAGGGTATTGGGTATCTCAATGCCGAAGCGACACTTCTCGGCATCCAGCAACAGATCGAAGCAGCCGGTGCCCATCTTGGGCAGCTGTCCCATGATTATGTTCTCGGACACGCCACGCATGGGATCCGTTTCCGCATGGGCAGCCGCATCCATGAGCACGTCCACCGTCTCTTCGAAGGAGCAGCGCATAAGGGCGCCGGTATCCTGCCTGTTGATGCCGTGACGCGTGATGGCCATCAGATGGCCCTTGGCGGTCATCACATCGCACAACAGAGCCAAATGGCGGTAGTTCACGTACAGGCCGTAGAACTGCAGCACCGCGTTCATCTCCTTCTCGACGGACTTTCGCACCGCCTCGATGCCCAGCACCTGGAAGATCTCGCAAATGTCATTGGAGGAGGTGCGTACGGGGTCAACGTCCCGCTCGGAGAGGACCTTCATCATCGATGTGCCGTCCGTCTCGAGCAGCCACTCGCCGATGGCCTTGAACTCGCCCGTTTCGGTGATGACAATTCGCTTCTTGCTGTCCGTTTGCGGCAAATGCATGTAGACCTTGCCAATGGCCTCGATGCCCTGCAGCGTCATGTCCGACAGCATATTGGCCTCGATGCAGCGCAAGAACATATCATCCTCCATCTTATCGACGGCCTCGTCCTCGTCCTGGAACTTATTCTCCTCGTTATTCATGATGCGAATGCGCAGCACCAGCTTGTCCGCATTGTCATCGTTGAAGATGCAATTGAGATCCTCGCCAAAGCCCACATTGATCTTCTCGGCAATCTGCTCCATGGTCAGCTTCTTGTCCGTCATCCGCTTGCGGTCGAGCTCGATGCGCAGCAACCAGGGCGAGATTCGGGTCGGATCAAAGTCGGGCATCTCATAGTAGACATTGACGAACTCCTGATCCTCCGATATAACCGTTCGCTGTGGATCCGGATCGTAATAGATGGCCGTATTGGCCGTCACCTTGCGCAGCGTCGTGTGCTCAAGGCGGCACAGCACATTCTTGGCCTTCTCGGCATCACGGGCGGCGCCGCCCGTCAGGAATACCGTCAGAGATGGGGCCTTCGGCTTCTTCGATATGTTGATGATCTCCTTGAGCCTGGGCACACCCAGTGTCACGTTCTTCGAGGACACACCGGCGAAATGGAACGTATTGAGTGTCATCTGTGTGGCCGGTTCGCCCAAACTCTGAGCGGCCAAAGCGCCAACCATCTCGCCAGGATTCGCCTGGGCCTGCTGGAAGCGTGTCTCAATCTCACCGATCAGCCACTCAAAGGCCTCCGTCGACAGGCGAAACTCCTCGGACACATATTTCGTGCACAGCGTCGACCGAATGAGGCACTGGAACAGCAATGTGGCATTCTCGTTGGCCTGCTTCGATATGCGATCAGCGCCCGTCACAATCACGCAACGCTCCAGCAGTGTCTTCACGCCCTTGATCACCCGCATGGGCGAGAGGTCTGTGGGCAGTCGCTTGTTAATGTGGAATATCTTCTGCACGTTCCAGATCATGCGCTGCAGATTGCACGGCAGCACCACCTTCGAGTCGCCATTGGGGAAGATAACTCGCAAGTTATCGCGATCGTGCATCAGATGATCCCACTCCGATTCGAGATCCTGTATGGCCTCGCTGCTATCGGTCATCTCTTTGATCACCTCGTCGGTGAAGACCTTGCGCATGTATCGCTCGTTCGACCAATCGAACTTGAAGCGCTTCTCGAACGCCTTGTTCGAGAGCTTCACGGTGGGCATGTTCTGGAACTCGACCAGCTCGCCGCAGAGGCCATCCTCGCCGTAACGCAGCTGGATCAGCTGGCCCACCGAGTTACGCACGGTGCCATCATAATTGACCATCACCGACTCCATGGCCTTGATGAGACGTCGCTGGATGTAGCCAGTTTCGGCTGTTTTCACCGCCGTATCAATGAGACCCTCACGACCGCCCATAGCATGGAAGTAGAACTCTGATGGTGTCAGTCCGGCCAGATATGAGTTCTCCACAAAGCCACGCGACTCGGGACCATAATCGTCCTTAATGAAATGCGGCAGAGTGCGCTTACGGAAACCATAAGGGATACGCTTACCCTCCACATTCTGTTGTCCCACGCAAGCAATAACCTGGGTACAGAAAGAAAGAAACAGCGATTAGGCGACTTAAGGACTTCCAAGGAGCTGATATATGCGCGAGACTGTACCTGAGAGATGTTAATGTTGGATCCCTTGGAGCCAGACACCACCATGGCCTTTAGATTGTTATATTCGGTGAGGGATTTCTTGGCTGAGCCACCAGTCTTGTCACGAGCATCGTTCAGAATTCGATTCACCTTGTTCTCAAAGGTCTGACGCAGCGTATTACCGGGCGTCGGCTCCAGCTCCATGTTGTGGGCCTTCTGGATAACATTGATGACATCGTCCTTGGCCTTCTTAATGGCCATCTGAATTTCGTTATAGGTCTGCGGATCGGCAATGGTGTCGCCAATGCCAATGCTGTGACCCTCGAGCAGCAGCCAATTGTTGATCACCGTCTGAATGTTGCCGTAGAAGCGTCCGGCTATCTCGTGGCCCAGCTCCAGGAAACAGATGTGCAGCAGTGAGCCCGCCGATGTGCCCAGCGTCTTCTTGCAGAGTATGCCCATGATGAGGTCGCCGTGCTCCACCATTACTTTGGTGTCGCCGGGCGATATCCACTTGTAGGGGCCATCATCCTCCTCATCGGGATGCGTCGAATGGGTGCGTATCATGTTCACGTTGCCGGGTATGATCAATGAGAATATCTGCTTGCCCGTCCACAGGGGCCGCGGCTTGAGGATGCACGGCTGTGGCATTTTGCCATCCCACGTGGGCAGAAACATCAGCAGATTCATCACCTGTTCGCGTGTGATGAACACATCACGCTTGGTCATCTTTCGCACGGCGGTGAGGGTGTCCTGCACAATGCCCATGACCGGCTTGTTTGCCTGCGGCGTGATTATCTGTCGCGGTGTGATGTGAATGTTCTCCACCTCGGCGCGCGTCTCCATGGACTGCGGCACATGGAGGTTCATCTCGTCGCCATCGAAATCGGCATTGTAGGGCGATGTGCAGGAGAGGTTCATGCGGAACGTGGACCAGGGCAGCACCTTCACACGATGCCCCATCATACTCATCTTGTGGAGCGTCGGCTGGCGATTGAAGATCACAAGATCATCGTCACGCAGATGCCTCTCCACCTTGTAGCCGCACTGCAAATGGAGATCCGACGATTTCGGATGGAATCGCAAATCGATGCGCTCCCCATTGTCCCGGACAATGTACTTGGCGCCCGGATATTGCGAGTTGCCGCGACGCACCAGCTCCTGCATGCGATCGATATTGAATGGCGTGACCAGCTCGGGGAAGGTCAAGTTCTGGGCTATCGAACGCGGCACACCGACCTGATCGATGCGCAAATTGGGATCGGGTGTGATGACAGTACGGGCTGAGAAGTCCACACGTTTGCCCATCAAGTTGCCACGAATGCGACCCTCCTTACCCTTTAGACGCGCCTTGATCGCCTTCAGGGGCTTGCCCGATTTCTGCATGGCCCTGGGCATGCCGGGCATATCGTTGTCCACCAGCGTGGCCACATGGAACTGCAGCATCTTGATGTTCTCCTGTATAACGTGGGCCGCTGCACCGCTTGCCTCATTCTTGCGCAGCTCATTGTTGGCCTTGATGATGTCCGACAGCTTGTGGGTCAAATCGTCCTGATTCTTTGCCGCTCCGAACATGACAACAGCCGGACGCACGGCCAGTGGTGGAACGGGCAGTACGGTGACAATCATCCAGTCGGGACGGGCGTATTTCGGGTCCATGCCCAGAATGAAGCACTCTTCGTCGGTTATGTGCTTCAAGATCTCCCACACACGCTCCGCCGAAACGACAATCTTCTTCTCCTGCGAGTCCTCGTTGGGATGCTTCCACTCGGCGGACAAGTCCAGGCCCGTCCGCCGGATCGAGGGCTGGTAGTGGCCACAGCCGCCGTGGCCAGGCTTCTTGTTCGGATCCGGCTGTTGGTTGTCCTTGGTCAGATCCATGTCCTCGCCGCCCTCGCAAATAGTCTTGCCCTTGCACAGATCATACACATAGGCCAGACGCTTCCGTGGCTGACCCTTCGACTTCACCACAATCTCCTTGATTTTCGGATTGTGCGGCGAGACGAGCATCTTTGAGCAGTAAAAGCAAACGCAGCGCAGGATCTTGATGGTCTTCGTGATGAAGCCAATGTGGAATACCGGCTTGGCCAAGTCGATGTGTCCAAAGTGGCCCGGACACTCGGTCATGTTGCCGGCGCACGTCTGACATCGCGATGTCCTGTCAATCACACCCTGTCGGGGATCCATGAGGCCACCCAACTTTGGTCGGCCTCCCTCCATCGTCTCGGCGAACTGGACGCCACCCTCGGTAACGGACATACGGCGCTGGAACACGTCAAACGGGAACAATGAAAGATAATACGATACATTCTGGCAGATGGGAGACGGATGACACCTCATAACTGCCCTCCCCCCACCTTAAATAATATAAAATAGTCTGGATATATAGATTTTTGGCATTAAAAATATGAACGAGAAGGGACGTGTGAGACGCTTCTTACGCGTCACAACTTTTATACCCGGTACTCAGTACTACAACTGCACCTTAGCGGCTATTTGTCGACTTTTACATTTTTTCTTCATCTGTCATCTACATCAACAACACTACGCAGGCCAACACGCCTCTTTAGCTCGCCACCCTCCCCTAGAGTAACACACTGCAGAGTCAGGGCAGAGACGCGTCAGAGGCAGAGGCTACAAACTGCGCGAAGCAGAGTGTGAATGAGAGAATGTGTAAAAAACAAATATAAGCTGCGGGACGGGGTGGTTTGGCCACCGCAAATTAATTTCTTCATTTTGGCCATAATAATGATCCAATCGGGTCCCAATTTTGTGATCTGATAGATATGGTCATTCCCTACGGAATGGCGTTTTTAGTTTTCTTTTATCTTCAAAATTGTTTTCGCCCTTTTGCGGGGGCGGAAGGGGGTGGGGCTAATTTTTGAAATACACTGGTTTCAGTGTGAGCATACAGCAGTCTGGATCCAACATTTGGTGGCTCTAGCTGTTATAGTCTCTGAGAACTAGCCGACGAACAAGACGGACGGACGGACGGACGGACAGACAGACATGGCTCTATCGAATCGGCTATTGATGCTGATCAAGAATATATGTATATACTTTATGGGGTCCGAAACGTTTCCTTCTGTGCGTTACATACAACCGTTATTCCCCACAAATACAATATACCCTATTTACTCTTCAAGTACCGGGTATAAAAACAATTCTACCCCCACACTCATATTTCCCAGCTCATCAATTCGTAGCTAAATATTGTTTTTGCATTTGGTGTTTGATGACTTTTTTGGAAATTTGATCATTTTTCAATATGGCGTCGCAGACATTTGAAGGAAATGCACTTACAATTTCATCAGGTGATAAAATTCCAAACTGTACTCGCTTCACCTGCCGCAGGGGCGCCTTGGAGTCAGTGGTGGTGCTCATTGTGGCCACTGGGCAAAAGATTGGGCCAGGCTGGGCTGCGAGTGTTCAAGCAGTGGGCTGCTGCGCGTCGTCGTCAGACTTTTTCTTTTTCTCCCACTGCCAATCGAAGGGCAGAAATCGGGTTTGATCACGGGGGATACAAAGAGTGGCGCACTTTGGAAACAAACAGTAGGGGAAATACCATTAGTGGTTGCTACTTTTTTTACTGGCTATTTCATTTTATATGTACGTTTTAAGGCCGCTTGCACCAATTTTCTTCGCTTTATTTTGCACCACGGTGTCCGCGTTTTCCGTGATGGTTAGTGTTACCGCTCATTTTTCGATTTAATAAACCGCCTGACCCTCGAAAAAAAAATACTGAAATATACACAATCACTTTCAAAATATACCGAACCGTTTATCTATTTAAACAATTTTGATAATATATTTCATATTACACTATAACTATAGTTGTATCCGATTAATTAATCAATTCTCTACACTTTTGGCTAGTTTTCATGGCATCCTTTATGAAAGAAACCTTTGTTCTCTTCTTATGATATTTATCCCGCAAGGGCATTGATACCATCAGCAACAAATATATATCGATGTATGAATATCCATATCGGTATCAATATATTGGTTACGACAAATAAATAAAATAAAATAATAAAAAACTAAGCAAGCGATGAACGAAGCCGGCGCCAATGCAGATGCAGTGACGGCGGATAAAGAACGAAAGTTTCGCATACAGGGTGAGCGCTTTTCAGCCCAGTCCTTGTTCCATTGGCTTCGTGACAAAGGTTATTCTTTTTATATGCAGGCGCTGCTTTTTTAGGACTAGTCGGCGGAATTTCCGCACTCTTTGGCTTCTCGCGCACACTGGCCACGGCCAAGAAAGCAGACAGCAAGGTGCTACAGCAGCAGGGAACTCGCCAGGGTATAATACTGATGGACGAGGGCGCGACACTGGCCCTACGAGCCCTTGGCTGGGGAACTCTCTATGCCGTTTTGGGCACGGGAGCATTTTGCTACGGATTTTGGAAGCTAAGCGGAGCCAAAGACGTAAGCACCAATAACAATCCAAACTCGCACAGTACTGGCTATATATAAACGACATTCTCTCATTCAAGTTTCAAGAGTTTCGCATGAAGATGGGCAATGCATTGCCGCGCATCACCAAAGACGAGCCCCCCGCCAGTCGCACCGACTTCGAAAGTCTTACCGACCTGATGAAATACT
Organism: Drosophila subobscura; assembly: GCF_008121235.1. Taxonomy (NCBI): domain Eukaryota; kingdom Metazoa; phylum Arthropoda; class Insecta; order Diptera; family Drosophilidae; genus Drosophila; species Drosophila subobscura. The sequence goes on along the minus strand of NC_048530.1, from coordinate 13,706,623 downwards.
TGGGATCCTGGGCCAAGGAATAAGCAATACACCAACAGCAACTCACATTAATTAGAATTAATTAATATTTTCGAAGCTACGCAGCCATTTTGTTAGCCAGTGTTTTTATTTCTTCTACATATAGTTTCGTTTTTCTTTTTTTTAATAATTAAGAATACATTTTAAAATTAACCTTGTTTAACTGGCTTATTGGGTTCATTGGCCAAATTCTGGTTTATAGCGTTCAGCGCAATTTGGTTTAAGCGCTGCTGGCAGCGCTCCGTTATGCGGGCTTGCAACTCCTTCATTTGCTCGTGCTTCACCAAGAACGCCTCGCACTTATTACGGAATTCCAGGTGTCCGCGTATAAAGTTCTGAATGTCGGGGGCCTGGTCCAGAAAGACTTGCTGCTCTACACTCGGCTTGATTTCACAAATCGGGTGCAAGTCTACGAGAGTAGCCTCGTATTTTTTTAGAGATTCCTCGCTATTTTTGTGGGCTGCAATTATATAGTCCACAAACTCCTTCTGTTTGGTCTTGATGTCCGTCTTGTACTCCTCCACTTCCTCATCACCATTGGTAGAGTCCCAAACTGGAGTTTAAAACGCACAACAGCAGAGTAAAGTAACATAAAAAGAGGATAATGTGAAAAGCCGGCTAGGCCGCTTACGTTCTTCAATGGTGATGTTAAAAAGGCTCTTGGTCTCATGGACTGTCGGCTTCAAGGTCTTTTCCAGTTGCGCCGGAACCTCATGAAGATCAATATCCGAAATGTCATCGCCCAGCTCATTTGGGACATTATCAGTAGTTATTTGGTCCATTTCAGTAAAGTTATTGGATACAAATTATTAAAACACAATTTTGCGCGGCGCTTAGAATATGAAAATAGTGCTGTACAATGCTGTAGAAGCATCGATTGAAATATCGATATCACCGATGTTTTTTGTCAAACTACTTTCGAATTTACATCCCAGTTGTGAACCATAGCGAAGTTTATGGAAAAACTACCACAATTAATATAAAAATTGACTTGAACTTGTTTCTTTTTACTTAATAATGATCGGAAACATTGCAATGTCAACTATCGTCCCTTCTTGGTTATATTTACCAGCACTGTGATTGTGAATACCAATAGTAGTGGTGCTCGTCATTTTCCCGCTAACTTAGCAATTTATAGCCATTTTAGCATTTAATAATTTTGGGGGAAATAGAGGGAAAAATAGGCTGTTCAAAGTTGACTTTCACCTTGTCGCTACGGCTGTACTGTACATTTTAGATTTTTCAAATTCAATAGGTTTTTTTCTGGGAACTAAAATTATGGTCTATGAAAGCTTCTTACGGCTTATCGCACTCTTGGTGGGTAGCCTATATCCCGCATTCATGTCCAACAAAGCTTTGAATGCCAAGAGACCCTGTGATGGAAATATGCGATTATGGGTATCATACTGGATTGTATATGGCGTCTTTAGGGTCTTCGATTTCTTCACTCAAGGATGCGTTCCGTTGGTGCCTTTCCTCAATGAGTTCAAGGTCCTGTTTCTGTGCTGGCTTTTGCCGACACTCGGCGGCGGCAGTAGGATAATATACGACCAGTTTCTATGCTCGTTTCTCAAAAGCAAAGAGAAGTCCATTGATCAGGCACTGCACAAAGCAACTCAGAGAGGCGGTGACATTATCGGACAAGTGAGGAATGTGATCATTGGTCAGGCAATGCGGCTGATTAATTGCCTCCTCGCCTCGCGACACAATACACACAATCTCCGGATGACGCCCAGTGTTGAAGTTATCATCAATGAAGTGCTTGCCAAACGGGAGTTCAGCGAGCGAATGCGCAAAGAACAAAATCAAGGACCACAAGAAATCCTTTCTGGTACGATGAACGAAGCAACCGTTGGGATGAACAATCTCTATATGGCCAAGGAAAACGTGGGTAGAACTAAACCCGAACTAAAGGCGAAGCCTGCAGCCCGCCAACGCCAACTGCCCATCATAGACAACATAGATATCAATCTCGATCAAAATTAAAGCACTGAAATAAATAAATCTAGCTAAAATTAGTAGAGTCTAGCTTTCTTTTAATTTAGTGCCATTCTGCCCAGGCAGCGGTATTTTTTATCGATAAAACCTCGGTCACACTGCTGTAAACAGCTGCTGTCACGTATTTAAACGGGTTTGGTTTTTAGTTTTTGGTTTTTATATTCGAATGAGATGGTGATATGCCGACTCTGCCTGGAGGATACAGAGAACATTGTGCCCATCTTTGATGAGGATGGAGGGCCAGGTCATCAAACTATGCGGCAGCTGGCGGAACTGATAGAAAAGCATCTTCAGCTGGTGGTGAGTGTACTTGGGTCTGGTTTTATTGTTTGAAGCATTAAAATGCAATGCAACGGTCAATCCTCAGCTCGCGGCCAATGATGCGGTGTCCACTTGCCTGTGCGCCACATGCTGGCAACAGCTGTCCAGCTTCGAACAGTTTTGCGCCATGGTGGCGGACAAGCAGCGCGCCTTGCAACTTAAGGTCGAATTCTCAGACCCCGAGCCGGAACCGGGTCTTATCGTGTGGAATACGGAGTCGCCCATCGAGACGAAGATCGACTTCGATGGCGATGATGTTAAGGATCACATTTTGTGCGAGCCCGTCATCGATGCATTGGCCGCCAAAGATGAGGATAGTGATGATGGCGATCGATTTCAGTCGGAATTCGAGCCCAGCGCCATCGAGCCAGATCCTGTGAAGCCTACTCGACCCAAAGGCAGGCCCCGTAAAAATCCACAAAAGGAAACCCAGCTCATAAAAAGGAAATACGAGAAGCGCAAACAGAACAAGCAGACGAGGGTGGCCCTCGCTGGGCTCTCACTACGCGAATCTCGAGCGCGTGCCCGCGAGCTTAGACAAAAACCTGAGCCTGCACCATCAGGCAACGACTCGACACCACCGGACAATGCTCCCAGCGTGCCGATCCGAGCCAGCGGAACGACACGGAGCCGTCCCAAGACCAAAAGACCAAGCAAGAAAAAACGTCCAGCCATTGAGGGGGCAACTGACACAGAACCCAATGTGAAGCGTAACAGCATCAAGGAGATGGACGAATTTATAGCTGCCCATGTGAAGCTAGATTGTTGCCTGTGCGCGGCACCCCTTGCGGACTTTATGGATCTGAAGCGACACTTTCGGGTGGAGCACAATGTCCTGGGGTACGTGAAGTGCTGCAACAATCGGTACAAGAAGCGCACGCTATATGTGGATCATCTGAACTGCCACAAGGATCCGACGTACTTCAGCTGCAAGCTGTGCCGCAAGAACTTCCTCAATCGCAACAGCCAGGAGATGCACATGCTGCGCTTTCACTCCGAGCAGCAGGAGCTGGTGCATCAGTGCGCAATATGCCAGGCACGGTTCGCCAAGAAGTTCCTCCTGACTATGCATCTGAAGGGGCACAAGGGCACCGAGCGTCCCGAGGTCTGCGACACCTGTGGCAAGACGTGAGACGTGCATGCTCCGCCATAGGCAATCGTTTATTCCATTTGAATCCTTGCAGATTCCGCACCAAATTTGAGCTGAGCGCCCACGTGAAGCGAATGCACGCGGCGGACTTCACCCCGATTATCTGTGACATTTGTGGCACAAATTTCCGCTCGAAGGCCAACTTTCTCATCCACAAGAAGGCCCTGCATCCGGATGGGCCCGTGGCGGAGGTACAGTGTAACCTGTGCGGCCGCTGGCTGCGGGACGAGCGGAGCCTCCGGAAGCATCTGGCCCGTCACGACGATCGCGACAATCAGAACAAGTATCGCTGTTCCCTGTGCAACGCAGAGAAGTCCTCCCGTGCCGCACTCAGCGGCCACATGAGATACCATCACTCCGCCAAGCGGCACAAGTGCAGCCTCTGCGACAAGGAATTCAAACTGCCGCGCGCCCTGGTTGTGAGTAGTATTTACCCCTGTGCTCTGTACTCCCTGCACCGAATCCTTTTATCGAATCCATTCCGTAGGAACATATGGCCACGCACACCGGAATCGATCTGTACTCGTGTCAGTTCTGCAGTCGCACATTCAAGTCACACGCCAACATGCACAACCACAAGAGGAAGATGCATCCGAATGACTGGGTGCGCAAGTATTCCCAGCCCACGAGCAGCGCCGCGTTGGGTTCCAGCACGGAGGCAGAGGCTGCTGCTGCCGTGGCTACTGCTGGGGTGAATCTTCCGGGAACGGTCACTAACTTAATGGATGATCCATCCGTTGGCGAGACCTTTGAGCTGCTGAGCAACAGCTCCGCTTGCCCCACGCTCGACTGAAAGCATTCCGCTCCGTGGCCCGCCCCCCCATCTGTACCCCTCGTGATGGATCGAAATGTGTCTGCTTGTGCGCGAGTGTGTGTGTATACATATATATATATAATTACTGTATAAAATTAAAAAATAAAATTCTATAATTGAAAATAGTTCCTAGGGGATTTGCATGAGGGGAATATCATTAGCACTTGATGTCAAGCCTCCTCGGGATCCATGTCGTCGGTCTCGTTCTCGTCGAAAATGGTTCGAATCTTGATCAGGAGCTCCTTTTTCACGGCATCGGGAACAAGGGAACGGGCCCTGGGCGTCACCTCCGTCACCAGCTGCTCGACGGTGAAGCTACTGATGGCCCCCTTCTCCTGCAGAATGCTGCGGCACAGCAGCCGCACCTCGTCTCGCCATCCGCACTCGGTGAGCCGACTACTCAGCAGATCTTTAATCTTTACCCGGTCTCCAGACATCATTGTAAACTTATCGACTGCGTTGGAAATGGTCATCGATTTGTTAAATCCAACATTTAATTAGTTTTACTTATGGAGTCGGCAGTATACGTTTCTTGTCGGCAGATGCGACCGCGAAAATATCGATAAGAAATACGGCCTGACATCCGAAATATACCGACATATACTGTAAATATACCGTATTCTTAAATCATATTCCTCGATTTTGATGTTCTATTGGATATTACTAGCTTGCATAGACTTTCAACACTGAAAAAATAGTTTTATCCGTTTGAAGAATCAATTTTGCTTTTTGTAAATACTACTTTTTATTGGATTTTATACCTTATGACCTTATATTTTACAAATTTGTATTTGAATTTTTCATCTAAATCGTTACCTGATAACATTTAAAATCAATGAAAAAGAGCGCGAGCAACAAAGGAGGAAAATAAATGCTTTTGTTTTACTGAAAGGGAAAGGGAACATAATGATGATATTATGATGAGCTCGGAGTCGTTGGGGGGCAGTTATTCTATCTTAACAACATAATTCCGGCTAGAACTCCTTCATTAAATGCTCTGCAGTTCCCTTTTGAAGAAAAAATACACAGTTTTATTGGGTATTTTTGTTTGCACACTTTTGAAATTTATAAGGCTTAGGCGGTATGTGTAAATAATAGTTATATAAATTAGTTTGCAATCGAATTAATAGTGTAAATCATTTAATGACTAAGGGTGTTTTCTATTTGTTAATGCTGGGCAAACAGGGTTCTTCCGGTAGAGCTCTTGCTACCGAGCAGCTGTCGCTGGCCCCGAATAGTTTTTGCTTTGTTTTGTTTTGTTTTTTTGGCAGCTTAGAGCGACAAGTGGGCCACTCCTCCCAAGAACAAAAACAAACAAAAAATTAACAAATTAATAATAATAAAGGAAGCTGTACGTTCCTGCACAGTGGGTGAATTGAACCGTTCAATAGCCTCGATCTAATCTGAACCCCGTGGACAATTGACAGTCTACAGATATGCATGAAATGTTGAGTGTTTAAAAAAGAATTATGTTCTGCAATTGCGACAGCGTGCCCCCAAAGTGAACACTCTCGGGCAGATGCTTGATCTGCAACAGCCAACGCTGACACTCGGCGCATTTCCGCTGACGATCCTCCCGCGTCACATCCACGCCCAGGCCATTGGCCGCCCAGGGGTCGAGGTTATCCTGTATGGTTGGCAAGAAGTTTGACAAAATGATACGCAATGTATCACAGGCTCTGGTAAAGTGGCTGTCGAATAACAATTGATAATTATTGTATAGCCTTTGATTCAATATCCCATCATTCCGTGGCACTTACAACTTGTGTTGACTTTGCAACAGTTCAAATATCTCTGGCAAAACGAATACGCAGAAATCCAAGTTCCACGAGGACCTGCGCAAAACAAGCATTAATGTTGGAAAACATTCAGATAAATCTATTATTCTGCTCACGGCTTCTCAAGAATGGCGCCCAGTAGGTCTATGAAGATGGAGCGTCCGGTATTCCTAGCTTGCTTCAGGGCGCCCAGTACATCATGCGATCTGTTTGGGCAGTGTCAACATGTCATCAGATTGGAAATACTTAGTCAGTATATTCTGCTCACCTTGTTGAGAGTCTTAGCAGATCCAGGGTGGTCTGGCGGTTGCACAACTCCTGCAGCACAGCCTCGTGTGACCTTGACAGGGAATCAAAGTCCTGATGATAATCAGAAATGATGCGTTGATTGCTAAGTGGCTGCTGCAAGATGGAAACAGAAACAGTCAATCACTCAATCAATGGCAGCCCCTGCGGCATGTACTTACGTGCGTATGCTTTTCCTGAGTTTTATTTTGATGCGTTATACGCATATCTAGGGTGGTGCGTGACCTCATTGGCGGCTTCGTGATTATCTCCACATTGATGTTCTTCTGCTGGCTATTCTCCTTGTAGTACTGGCTCTGAGCGGTCGCCCCACCCATCATCGACCGCTTGTTCTTGTTGACCACATTCGAGGAGGATGACTTCTTGAGTATCATATTATCGTCCATCTTGTGCAGCTCCATCGAACTAACCGACGCCACTTGGCTCAGCTTATTGCTGCCAAAAATCGCCGTCGATGTCTGTTTGGTGTTGCTGATGCCCGTGCCGCGCTTGTGCAGATTGGTTGTCGTTTTCCTGATCGACTTGGACGAGGCATTTATCGTAGAGGATGCGGGCGGCACCACTGCCTTATAGCTATTTGCCAAATAGTTCAAGTTCTGATTGACTGGAAAATCCTCGGCCATCTCGTAGTTATCATAATTGGAGAGAATTGGCGCATTGCTCTCATTCAGATTGTACTCCACGTGCTGCACATCCGCGTCGGCGTCGGCGTCCTCCTCCTCCGCCTCCGCCACCTCCTTCTTCAGCGGATAAATATTGTTATAATTCTCCACCGTGTGCAGCGAGCTGGGGCCATTCAGCGGCAATGGGCGACTGGAGCCACCCACATCCATGCCATTGTAGCTGGTGTAGGTTGAGTTCATCATATTGTCGGGCAGGCGTGAGAATTTGGTGTGCCGCAGCTGTGTATCAATGGCCACGCTGTACGGATGCACATGCTCGCCAGGAGCCAAAATACCAGCCTGATGCAGCGACGACATGGGCGATGATTCTGTCGACTCCAGCACGGCCTCGCTCACAACTTCCAGACTCAGGTTGGGCGATGACAGATCATCGAAATTCTGACTTTTATTGTCATGCTCCTGCTCCTGCTCCTCCTTGACCTGGGCGGGCTTGGAGCCGCCGAGAGACAGGCGAAACTTTTGATTGCCGCGCGTAAAACTCTTTCGGTTCGTCGAGTTGTGCTTGAAGTTGGGCAGGGTATTCGGCGGCTGGTAGAACGGTATCACACGGTCGAGACTTATGGTATTAATAGACACAGCATCGATCTCATGACAACCACAGATCTGCAAACAAAATTGGGGGATCAGTGGTAGAACACAGGCTGCTGCTGGAACAGATGGACACTTACCAGCTTATTGTTGACAACTTTCATGTCACCCAGCGAGGACCAGCTGCCCTTTATGTGATCCAGCTCGCGATCGGGCTCCCAGCCAATCACAGAGATGCCTGAAACACTGCCCACAAAGAGGCATTCTCCATTGTCGCTGAACGTAATGCATCTGATGGCCTGGCCATAGAAATGTGTGGTCTGCGACACCAGCTGCTTATGCTCCAGATCATAGATGGACACAGTGCCATCGACGCGTCCTGCGGCGAGCAGAAACTCAAAGGGATGGAACTGTATGCACGTGATGGCCGTGACTGGTGGCTCGGCTATAAATTCCATAATCTGCTTGCTCTTGCGTATGTCCCAGATGAGAATGGATCCCTCCAGGCCAGCGGAAGCAATCCACAGTCCGTCCGGTGAGAATTTAACAGAGTTAACGTGCGACATATGACCACGGCACACTCGAATGCAATTGTTCTCATTTTGCACGTCCCAGAGTCTGCAATTTGTCGAACAAATCAATTTCAATTAATTCTTTATTTATTGGCATAATATATGCAGATATCTAGCTGCATGAGAACATGTAATACTTTGTAGAGTATTTTCGCGGTTCGTTTATGAATCGATAGATATATCGATAGAATACAAAAAAGCAAGTATGGCGCTAATTGGAAAAGTTGACACAGAAACAGCACGGCAGTTTCTTTAAGTTTAGGGACACGCCTTAAATGTCTTAACAATATTAACTTTAAAAGTATTATTATCATAAAATCTGAGCGCTTTATTCACCCTTGGTTGGCTATCTTATTTATTTAATGCACTGCATTTTCAGCCGTCGATATATGCACTACTCGATAGTTTTACAATTTCAATGCATCTGGCAGCTGCCATATGTTTTCCCCATCGATCAGGCAGCACCGAATTATTCTGCTCGCAGTCAACAACCCCTTCCACAGCAAAGCAAAAGTAAGTTTCTGCAGCTTATCAATTTGTTGCACTTTGTACCTGCGATATTGGAGCGGCTAATCTTTCGCGTTAAGTTAAGGCATCGCATCCGAGCAGAAACTTGAACGTGCAGTCTAAAATAACTGTAAGTCGTGTGTAAATAGGCAGCGGCTCTTGCGCTAATCCACATATGCAAATACATCTATACTGTGCATGAATTGTTTGTTTGTGTGTGTGTTTGTGTGGTTGCAAAAACAATTTGTTGTCAGTTTTGCTTTGTACCATTTTGTGTTGTTCGTTTGATTGAACTCTGAGCTGTTGTTGGACTTGGACCAAACCAAATTGTCTTTCGGTTAATTGCTGCCCCCAAAACTTTCACATTTTCGTTCTGCATGCACATACATATGTACATACAACTGAAGATATCATTATCAGGACACACTTTGACCAGATATTCCCCATACACCTCCACCGCTCTGTTGCTAATAATTCAACGCTGAATACCTTTCTTTTTTCATTCGACAGTTGAACGTTGGAGCAGGCGTAACCGGATTACCACAGAGCGAAAGAAAATTAACCAGAAAACATGTCTTCTGCTGGCAAACTGCGTTTCGATGGCCGTGTGGCGGTGGTGACTGGTGCCGGTGCCGGCCTGGGCCGGGAATATGCCCTCCTGTTGGCCTCGCGCGGCGCCAAGGTGGTGGTCAACGACCTGGGCGGCACTCATTCCGGCGAGGGGGCCTCACAGCGTGCCGCTGATGTGGTCGTCGAAGAGATACGCAAGAGCGGCGGTGAGGCGGTGGCCGATTACAATTCCGTCATCGATGGGGCAAAGGTCATTGAGACGGCCATCAAGGCGTACGGCCGCGTGGATATACTGATCAATAATGCCGGCATTCTGCGGGATCGCAGCCTGCTGAAAACCTCCGAACAGGACTGGAACCTGGTCAACGATGTGCACCTAAAGGGCAGCTTCAAGTGCACTCAAGCTGCCTTTGGGCACATGAAGAGCCAAAACTTTGGCCGCATCATCATGACCTCCTCGAACTCGGGCATCTTTGGTAACTTTGGACAGGGCAACTATTCGGCTGCCAAAATGGGACTCGTTGGCCTGGCCAACACAGTGGCCATTGAGGGCGCACGCAATAATATCTACTGCAATGTGATTATCCCGACTGCAGCCAGCCGCATGACCGAGGGCATTCTCCCCGATATTCTGTTCAATGAGCTCAAGCCGCAGCTGATTGCCCCAGTGGTGGCCTACCTGTGCCACGAATCCTGCGAGGATAATGGTGAGTGTTCGAGGTTCAATTTCAATATTCACTTGGCAGAACAAAGTTCATTCTTTGCTTTGCTCTTGATGTATTCACAAGATAAAGAATAATCTCTGATAATGGACTCTAATCTCTCTCTCTCTCTCTCTCTATAGGCAGCTACATCGAGAGCGCCGCTGGCTGGGCCACCAAAGTCCAGACAGTCCGTGGCAAGGGATCTGTGCTGCGACCCTCTCTGGAAGATCCCGTCACCATTGAGTATGTGAAGAATGTCTGGTCCAAGGTGACGGACATGTCACAGGCCAAGCATCTCAACTCGATGGCCGAGGCCTCGGGCTACCTGTTGGAGGTGCTCGAGAAGCTAAAGGCCGGCGATCAGGATGCCGTCGAGGACACTTTCACATTCGACAACAAGGAGCTCATCACCTACGCCCTGGGCATCGGTGCTTCGATCAAGAACAGCCAGGACTTGCGCTTCCTCTACGAAAATGATGCTGATTTCTCTGCCATTCCCTCGTTCTTCGTGCTGCCCGGCCTACTGCTGGCCATGTCCACGGACAGGCTGGTGGGCAGCGCCCTGCCCAACAATCAGGCCGACTTCACCAACATTCTGCATGGCGAACAGTATCTGGAGATTGCCGATGATCTGCCCACCAGTGGAACTCTGACCACGACCGGCAAGGTGTTTGATGTCATGGACAAGGGGTCCGGCGCTGTGGTTGTCACCAATTGCGATTCGTTTGACGAGAATGGCCGCCTGGTGGTGAAGAACCAGAGCTGCGTGTTTGTGGTAGGTGCTGGAAAATTCGGTGGCAAGAAAAATCCCATTGCCGGTGTGGTGCCACTGCTGCCGAATCCCAGCCGCCAGCCAGACTCCAGCGTTCAGTACTCAACCAGCGAGGATCAGGCCGTACTCTACCGACTCTCCGGTGACCGCAATCCCTTGCACATTGATCCCCAAATGGCACGCATGGCAGGCTTCAAGACGCCCATTCTGCATGGCCTATGCACCCTGGGCTATTCAGTGCGTGCCGTTCTCAGCCAGTATGCCGACAACAATCCGGCACTCTTCAAGGCCATCAAAGTGCGCTTCTCGGGCCCCGTGCTGCCCGGCCAGACGCTGAAGGTGGACATGTGGCTGGAGGGCAAACGCGTACACTTCCGCACTGTGGTCGTGGAGACCGGCAAGGAGGTTATTTCGGGGGCCTACGTCGATCTGAAGAGCACCAAGGCCAAGTTGTAAGCAGAGCTTAGCTTACATTTATTATTTCCTTCAGTTGTCGCCTTTTTTTGTTATATATCTGTACATATGTATGCACGAACCCCTTCCTTTGGTGGTAGCAAATAGAAACCATTATATGACCCAATAAACTAACGACGTTTTTTAAGTGATCTCTTTTTGCGGCAACACTTAAACTTTCAGTAAAAGTAGACACGCGCCACATGATGTACATGGGCCTCTATCTCAACAGAGCTCAATCTAGCATTAGATATTCATTAGCAAGCAAATTGATGACTGCTAGGCAGTCCTAGTCCGGTCTGTGCACACACTTGTACTTTGATGTTGGACTCTAATTAGAGAGGTCTCACCACAGTCGCCCCAGCCAGTGAAGAACATTGAATAAATGAAGCAGAAGCATCCAGAAGAGCAGCCCTAAGAGTAGCTATTTCTTGGGTTTAGAGACTACTTTGACTGTAGGGGATATCCCCCATCCGACTAATTTAATGAATCACATATTTTATGGCCAAAGACTTGTGCTCCATGGCAAAGACTGTGTTTCTATGTTGGATTTGCGGACCTCAAAGACTGCACCAATATCAAGCTTAAGCTTATTTACAGAACAGATCTTTGGCAGAAAGAGGAGTAGAGTAGAGTAGAGTAGAGTTACCTCAATTATCATAATATCGGAGAGACAAGCAGCTGCACATGCTATAAAAACTGTCACCTAACAGAGGGAGAGGAGACCATATCTCCCTCTCTCTCTGAATCACGAACAGAGTATCTTGCAGTGAGCAAATGTTTTTTGTTTTTTGCTATTCACCGAACAGACCCACCCGAACATCTGGCAGAGATTGTTGTGGGACTCACCTAACGGTGGTATCATTGCTGCCGGATACCACATACTCCCCGGAGGGATTGAAGTCCAGGGTGCGCACACTCTTCATATGCCCATTGAGCGTTGAGTATATCTTCTGGGCATTGAGATCCCAACGCCGTATGATGCCAATATCATCGGCAGAGTAAACAAAATTGTCTTTATATGCAAAGCGAACGCAATCAATGGAGCGATTATGACCAGTTAGGGACTGAAACGAATTTAAAAGCTATAGTTTGGGCATACATATGAGTAATCCAAGATAAATGTCTCACCATGAAGCACTCGTTCTGGCCAATGGCCCAGAGATTAACATTGCGATCCTCGCCGCCGGTGACCAGCACACGGCCCGTTTCACCCAGATCGAGGCTGGTGACTTTCCCATCGTGTGCCTTTATGTCATCTGCAGAGCATAAGATAGATATTGGATCATTTAGGATGGGAAAACATCTTTTTCGAATGCAATGCGAATGTTTTTACAACAGTCGATTCGATATCTGTATTTGTATAACACATTCACACACACACACACAGAACACACACAGAACACACACGGAACACAACGCAACACAAGCTCATCTGGTAGCATACACATGCACATAGAATTAAAACGGTACTTTCGAATATCCGACATTACTTACAGATCTTTGATACCAAATTTCTGGACAGTGCCATTATCAATCAAATTTTTCCTATTCTTATATCCAGGCAATGTTTAGATCCTCCAGAAGTGCCAGTTTTGTAAATAAATCCCCTTTATTCGTAGCAGGTGTGATGAGTCTGTCTGCTGGCTGGCTGGGGGTCTTTGGATCAGCTGGTGTGTCTGGGTCACTTTTTTGCTGACTTGACTCTTATTTGTTGAACAAAATAAATACAGAACGAACATAAACGGTTTTAAATTCTTGGCTGCACTACACCATTTTACGTGGCGTTCACCGTGATCGCATTATCAAAATGCGATTAGAGTCTGGAACAGAACAGACAATTTTGGACAAAAACAAATGCACATTATAATTACAGCGACGACGAGGGCTGGCAGAAACTATCGACTACAACTGCATCCAGGGTCGTACAATGCGATAGGTAGTTGTGAAACGAAATAGACATTCAAGATACGTATCAATTACATATTAATAATATATAAATTGTACAAATTTATAAAGTAAATATTAAGAATTTGAATTTACAAGATTGTGTATTATTTTAAATATTATCGATATAGCTATCGAAGCCATTGCAGCATTGTGGCATCTCTCATTAGCATTCGAATGATACGATAATAATACAATTATGCAGATAAATTAAATAACTCGTGTACTTTCATTTCATTTCGTAGATTTAAACTTAAATTGTATTAACGATAGTCTGGATTCTGGTACGGAGAGTGGATCTTGCTGGCTCCAGTTGAAGTTCCGTTCTCAAGCGATCTGGAACTAGTGAAGACCAGATCAAGATTCTGCGCCAGGTGTGGGAGGGGCGGGCGCCCAATTAAAACGGCTCGCACGAGCGAACCAGATCCGATACGAACTAAAGCTAGGCTTAGGCTAGTTGGCACTGTCTCTGTGTATATTTTAATGCAGCTCTTTAACTTTCACTTCGATTACAACAAGTGGCGGAGATTTAGCGAGATTTAGGCAGCGGTTCGGTGGAATATAATGTGAGCCGCAGCACCCACCCATGGACATTAACACAAGCAGCAACACAGACAGCACAAATATAAAATGGCATCAAAATATGAGCGTATTATAAGTGATTGTCGAACGAAGAACGTACTCTGGGAAGACGGCGATTTCCCCGCAGTGCAGTCGTCCGTCTTCTATTACCAAACGCCCCCATTCACGTTCCAGTGGAAGCGTATTGCCGAGCTGAACAATGCCCAGGCCTCGTTTCTCAATGAAAACGCCGAATTCGATGTGGTGCCTGGCAAGATGGGCGATCGTTGGCTGGTCTCCTGCCTGGGGGTGCTCTACTCGCTGCGAAATCTCTTCTATCGCGTGGTGCCCGCCGATCAGAGTCTCAACAAATCGCAGGGCATCTATCGCTTTCGCCTATGGTGGTGCGGCGAATGGGTCGAGGTTCTGGTCGACGATCGTCTGCCCACCATAAACGGACGTCTGGCCTTTATGCAGCCCCAGTCCTCGAACTGCTTCTGGGCTGCTCTCCTGGAGAAAGCCATAGCCAAGCTGCATGGCTCGTATGAGGCCCTCAAGTATGGCACACGCTCGGATGGACTCACTGATCTGCTTGGCGGCGTGGTCAAGTGTATGCCCATTGTGGCGGACACCATTAGGCCGCAAACGCTTAAGGATCAGCTGGCCTCCACATGCATTGTCACCTGCCTGGCGGTTAAGGCCTCCTCCGTGCAGAAGAAAAACATTGCCGAACGTTTGCCAAATGGAATTTTGGTGAATGTAAACTACAGGTAGGCTATGGTCCATACATCATGTGATTTTTAGGTCTTATCTGTGCCTTCCTTTTGCAGACTCTCCAGCCTGGACAAAGTGGAGACACTTATGGGGGACTCGGTGCAGCTGATTTGCGTAAAGGATACATTTTCGTGCAAGCCATTTGGGGACAAAACCAACTTTCTGGGCGACTGGTCGCCGCTGTCGAAGACATGGGAGCGCGTCTCATCGGGAGAACGGGCACGGTTGCTCAATCAATTGAATTTGGGAGAGTTCTGGATGTCGTTCTATGATTTTGTACAAATATTCACCGCCCTGGAGATTGTCTATCTGGACAGCGAGACGGCCAACGATGAGGAGATGCTCAAGAATCGGCCGCTGCATTGGAAAATGAAGATGTACCAGGGCCAGTGGAAGCGGGGCGTCACGGCCGGCGGCTGTCGCAATCATGAGTCCTTTCACATCAATCCACAGCTGCTTGTTTCCGTGCAGGAGAAGCAGGACGTTGTCATAGCCCTCAATCAGCATACGGCCGTCGAGCCAAAGGTCATTGGCTTCACGATGTACACCTGGAATCGAGAGTACAACCTGAATGAGTGCCTGCAAAAGGACTTCTTCAAGAATCACGTGAGCTTCCTGAACTCGGACTATGGCAATACACGGCACGTCTGCTACCACACACAGCTGGAGGCCGGCCATTATGTGCTCATACCCACGACATATGAGCCGGCGGAGGAGGCACATTTCACCATTCGCATACTGGGCACCTCTGCGCTGCGGCTGTCCTGCCTGGAGACCCAAACGATGATACTGCTGGACCCGTTTCCGGCGCTCAAGAGCGAGGACAGCATACAGAAAATCAAGAGCGTGTGCCAGTACGAGCCGGTGTATATGCAGCTGGCGGATGAGAACAAGACGATCAACTGCTTTGAGCTGCACGAACTGCTGGAGGCCTGCCTGCCCAATGACTACATAAAGGGGTGTGCCAACATAGACATTTGCCGCCAGGTGATTGCCTTGCAGGACAAGAGCGGCAACGGGCGGATCACCTTTCAGCAGTTCAAGACGTTTATGGTGAATCTCAAGTCCTGGCAGGGTGTCTTCAAGATGTACACCAAGGAGAAGGCTGGCATTTTGCGGGCGGAACGCTTGCGGGATGCACTCTGTGACATTGGGTTTCAGCTGAGCACCGACATCATGAACTGCCTCATACAGCGCTATATACGCAAGGACGGCACCCTGCGACTCAGTGACTTTGTCTCGGCCGTCATACATTTGACGACGGCATTCAATCAATTCCATCTGAAGAACTACAGCCAGGTGAATGTGATCGAGGTGCATCTGCATGACTGGATCAAGAGTATATTAAGCTGCTGACCGCAGCTAGAACTAGTGGCTTAAAGACTTACAATAAGTGACATTCTTTTGCAACTGCAAATATCACTAGTGCCGGCAGCAGGAACAGCAACAAAAAAGATACGCAAAAGTGACCAAGTCTCTCGGTATTCTTCCTTGCTTCGCCTTGTAAATACTCTTTAAAGTGTTGCGACATTTTCTAATACCCTTCTGGCTCTCACATAAGCATAATTTTGGATTTTTATGGAGCTGTTTTCTATTCAAATTATTTATCGTAAATTTTCTTTATGCCTAAAACAATTCTGGAAAACTTGTACCACTTTTTTGTTAGATAATTGCATATTTATGGACCGGTTTGGACCGTGGAAATTCCGATTTAAATCACTAAATAATAAAAGCTACGATTGTTTTAAGCCAGTTCGCATAAACAGAACATCAATTTAAATGTGAATTGAATATATGTAAATGACAAGATGTATTTCAGGGTCTTAAACAGTTTGTCACTTCACTCTTCGTTTCTATTCCGCTACTGATATTTCTGAAATTTTCACAACTTTTCAGTTTTTTCCACACTAATTTAACACTATTTATAAACTGTGCCCCCTTTGTTTTAATGTTGTTGGCCACAAATAAAAAGCATGTTTTTTTTGTGTACGTTTAAAATTGTATAATTATTCAATCCAGCGTTGGTTTTTTGTGTTTTTTGTTCTGAGAAATCGGTTCAATAGGTATGCATGTAAATGAGTTACAATGGTAGTTGTTGCCCGAAAACTAGTTGATTAGTTTGCAGTAGTTGTAGTAGTTATTATAGTTTAGTTTGCTATTTAGTTGTGCAGCTAGATTTATGTGTGTATAGTTGAGTTTTTGTTTTGTTTTGCGTTCGATCTTCCGATGCACGTACGAGTTTAAAAAGCAATTAAGAGCGAGAGCAATGTGTGTATTAGTTTGATTTTTTAGTTTTTGTATTTTGTTTTGGTTTGGTTTGGGACCCTCTGCTATTAGCGCGAATATCCTATACTTAATCAACATTAGTATTGCTTGAATGTTCCTTCGATCTGAGTTCTGTGTGTGTGTGTGTGCGTGTGTGTGTGCGTGTGTGTGTCCTGTGCTCTGCGTTCCCCCCTTATACTTAAGAGTAGACTAAAATATCATCAGCATCTGTGTGAGTGTCTCTGTCAGCTGTGTGGAAAGTACTGCGATGATCGTGTGTGATAGTAGTTAGTAGTTGTGGATGGACCTGCACCCTCCTCACTCTTTTTCGGTGTAATTTACATAACGAAACTCGTGCGGCATCCAGCAGACATTACATCGTTGTACCGTTGTGCGACGAGGCATCGCTGATGCGCCGCGACAGTGTGGTCTTGCGGCTAATCGATAGAGTGTTCACATTGGTCGGTGTCGTCTCATTCGCTGCTGTTGTGCCATGCATGGGCGAGGACTGCGGCAGGGAACCAGTCACCTCATGGGGCTCCTGATAGCCAGAGTCCATGTCATCGTGATAGGAGTCCATCAAAGGTGTGGGATCCTCGTAGTCATAATCAACGAATCCATTATTATCAAACGACTGCAAAGAGAGATCGAGAGAGAGAGAGAGAGAGTCCCCATGAATCTCCAAGAGCTTTAGAGCCTTCAGTTCTGACTGATATTCACCTTGACAAACGATTGCGAATGCTTGGCATATCCCCGGAACACCTGACTGTGTGCCTTGCCACGATAGTCCACGGACTCATAGTGGCCCCCATCCTGTGAGTTCTCAATAATGAAATGCCTGGTGCCATGCGGTGTCAGAGTGGCCCACAGGAGGCGGCTATCGTTCACCAGCTGACTCTGCAGCAGATCCCTGCTGTTGGCCGTGGCACACGGATACAGTATGCCGCCCGAGGAGAAGGCATTCGACTTGGTTGCCTCCCCCAAGGCATTGATGGCCGTTTGCTTGATGTTTGCATCATGATACGAGAAGAATGTGCTGCAAAAATGAAATGGTTATAAATTAAATGTACTCCCTTTGCAAAGAGGAACTTACTCCCTGCATCTGATCACAATGATGGCCAGGAAGCAGCCCAGCACGAATATGCCCACACAGGAGGACACAAAGAACCAGATATTCTCCAGGCTTTTCGTATCGCTGCGCACCAGCTCCATCAGGGCATTGCCATTGCTGTCATTGTGCTGGCCCTGGCCCTGGCCGCACATGAAAGCGGCAAAGCAGGGCTGGGACTCATTGGACGGCATCAGTGTCTCGATGGTTGTCGGTTTGCTGATCAGGAACGATGGCAACGGTGGCGGCGGCATTGATAAAATAAAATCCGGCGGTGGACCCGCCAATTGGTCGCAGCTGCCCACACAATTACCCAATACAATATTCATTCTGCGAGAGCTGCAAACAAATACACACAACATCTCATTAATATTTTCATAAATGTGGCCGAGACAGCCCAGCAGCCCCCCGCCCAGCAGCCCCCAGCCCCCAGCACCTGCAGGCCATGCTATAAATCAATAGCGGAATACCTACATCCTCTAATGGGTATAAAATATTTGTGTATGTGGTGTGTGTATCGGTGCAGGTTGCCAAAACATTGCCTGTTTTGGGGGTAGGTTTCTTCTCTAGTCGTAGTAAATATTCTGAGACACCCACCAAGCCCTCGAGCCTTTCTTTTTGCTTATTTTTGTCAAAGATTGTAATAGATGTAGCATGTCCATCCACTATACAACAAAATCTTAAATATTTCACACATAAATTAATCGTTTTCAGCATAAAATTCCACTATTAATTAAAACAATTAAAATTAGTAGCCCAGTGGCAATAATCTTTAGCAAATGGATCACAAATGAGTTAATGCTTGCCATAAGCAGGGACAAACAAAACAAACAAATATTCTTAAAAGTATTTTGCACACCTCTCCGTGTCCTGTGTCGATTGAAATCCTACTCTGAACTGAATGCCCAGACATTATGCTATCCTGAAATGCATGTCCTCCTCCCCATCCAGCTCACACCAGGCCAGGCCAGGCCAGACCAGACCAAACCAGACCCGTAGGTGCGCGCGCACATCTCCCCATTCAATGTCTGGCATCTAACCCTTGGCCACTGTTTAGGCCACACCCCAGCTGGCGCAGGCATACACAATTGTAAACACATCCATAGGAATTACGCTTCAAATGTTTGTTATTTCAAATGAAATCAACCGAGGGATTGGAGAATCAAAACATCCCCTTCCCAAGCTTTAAGTTTCGTTATTTTCAAATAAATATTAGTGGAAATAAGAAAATGTTATTTATTTATATGGACTTTGGCACCTTTAATACCGTTTAATATGAGTTTTGAATTGATTCCATTAGCAGACTGTGCAGACTGTGCATATCGATGCTCGTACCGAGACGCACAAGCGAATTCTGCGAAGGAGAATAAACATGATTCAACTTATTCAATTCTTTCATCAAACACTTTTTTATTTCCCAATATTAAACTCTTATTTAGAAGTGAATTAAAAAGTTCTGCATGCCATTACCTTTAATTAGTCTTCTTTACATAATGGACTCGATCCTCCGATTGTTCCTCAAAGAGTTCAAATCCGAAGGAATATAAATAAAAATGAATCACAGAATGGGCATATCCAACCAACAAATGAATGACTTTGCTGGGGTAACATCTTGGGAGATTGGTCATCTGTTGGCGAGTGTTTCAGTGTTATAGGGCCGTGCCTCACCAACATCCTTTGTTACATATTACACTCTTGCGGAGTCCAACAGTATTTGTCTGGTGTTGGAACTTACCACTTGGGAGTCACATTTGCCATCCAATAAATTATTTCATTTGAAATCTTCGTTTTCGGCTCAGCCAACGAACCGCGTAAATGTCTTACACAAATATAATACACCGAGCACTGTGGCCATAGTTTACCCACACATCTTTACAATAAAATTATGATTCATTTTATACATTATTAATCTATTTATGCACCTCGGACAGTGTCTAATATTTACGCCTAATTATTTTTTTTTAGAAAAAACAAAACAAAAACAGCTCATGATTTCAGGTTTGGTTTTAAAGCTACAATTGCTATTAATGCGATTAATGCTCTTTAATATCAATTAGTTGGATTTCTTTTCGCCATAGGTCATCACAACGCCAACAATTAAGGCGGCCACAGTGAATCCCTGGGCAGCGATACGGGTGCGCATCATCATTTGGGACATCTTGCGATTGCCAGTGCGGAAATTATACAAGCCCATTGTGAGCGCAGCGGTAGTGGCTATGCATCCTATGTAGGGGCGAAGTGCAAGCACATTAATTACTATATTATTGTTTTTACATAACAGAAATTGTGTCGAAATGCCGCCGACCGCTTACCAAGCGGAACCAGTGGGTTCTCCTTAATTTTGCGCTGTAGCTTTTCCTTGGTGGTTTCCACCTCAATCACGGGTCCCAGGTCCTGGCGCAGTTGTATCCAATCCAGTTCCTCATCGGGCAGAGTTAGCTGTGACTTCCCAGACATTTTTCAAGCTATTTTCAGGAAACAAAATTGTGTCAAAACAAACAATTACAGCTATGATTGCAGCAGTGTGACCGCGAATTTGCCGATAGAATTTACCACTTAACCCTCATAAATATACCGAAATATACCTTATAATTTCAAAATATACCATACATATATCTAGGAAAATACGAGTTTAACCCATTTAACTTGAGTAGACCGCGGAACAACAAATTATCCAATCAATTCCATTCTCTCCTTTACTTACAAAATTATATATCATATATTTATATATATTATGTTACTATAAATAAATTATATATATAAATTGACGATATCTCTCACCTCATCTTCAAGTTTGATAATTTTCGTGGAACTATAACTCCCTGTGGTTTGGGGTGTAACGGATACCATATCAAAAATTCTATTATATATGCTCAGAAGATATTGAACTATGTATATGATTATCTAGTTAAAATTAAGCAGTCCTGCGCTGCCCTTAGCATAAAATTCCCTACTAAATTATATCTCGCTCACACTTCATGCATCTCCGTAAGTTTTGACTATTCTGCTCTTGGAGTTTAGTGGAATACGAACATTTGCAGACCTGTTTGGGTTTCAGTCTACAGATTTGTTATTGATTTTCAAATTATTTTATATAATATACTTTCTGATAAATAGTAAGCGTGTAACCTGTGTATGTTTTAAAAGAAAACACCCATATTGAGCTTTAATAATGAAATGCCATCGAGATTAGCCCCTTGGCTTGGACTGTTCAAAACCGTTCACAAAAGTTGTCTGCTGGGTATTTGTGACCTCACCAACACGCTTACATACAGCTGCATTATTTTCACATTGTTTCGCTCTTTATAAAATGAGAGAGAGCGAGAGAGAAAACGAGAGAGGCACTTGGGAAGTACAGTCAGACGGGGAACGCAAAATGAAACATGTGTATGTAGGCAAGGGTTTCGCTGTGTGCGTATGTACGTATACCCCGCGTGCATGTATTAATGTGTTTGTATTGATGCATATGTATGGTATGCCCGCTTGTAGAAATGGGATGGACGTACATATGTACATCCATACAAATATACATATGGATGTACCATTTGGGATACACACAAGTAAAAATAAAACATGCTCGAAATTGTAAATTTGTTTTATGTTGGTAGAGCGTTGAGTCCACAGCATAGCGTAAATTATTCTTACACTACACCCAAATATTTGCATGATGTACATAAATATGTATATTATAGTTAATGGTCATACAATACTGTTTACAAGCATACACTGATATGTACATACATATGTAGATTCATGTGTATGCTCTGGCAGCATTTCTTTATGTACATATGCATGTACATATAATGATATGCTTTTATAGGGCGGGTATAGAGAGCATACGTACATACACATACATGTGTATGTACATAAGTTTTGTACAGAAGTAACAACCCAACATTTTTTATAAGGCCTGCTGCTGCTGCTTCCCTCCACCACGTGTATGTACATACATATGTATGTACGTATGCATATGCTTAGTCGAGAGAGAAAGAGAGTGAGAGAGAACTGTGCTCAGTAAACTGTACTAAGGGTATATAAAATACAAGGTAGGGGAAGCATGGTGAGCGGGCTCTGTGCTGCCGTCAAAACAGCTTCAGAAGCGTTTCAAACGATGTTGCACCAATCTCTGGAGAGGGAGAGAGGGTGGAAAACAAAGTAGGATAACCGAATAGGCGACTTGCCTCACCCTCTGTTCCATCTGCCTTGTGCTCACAATATATACATACACACAAACGTACACAAAAATACACACACAGCTGCGCATTCAACGCATACAGAAGTTTTGGCGTAACGTAGACCCTGGCAAGACGGCAATTCAATTCAAAGCCTTTGCATTCGCGTTGTTGGTACGGTACTCTCTGTGTGTGTTTTCAATCAGGCGAGCGGAGCGGCGCGCAAACCATCTTTTCCGCATTGATAGCAACAAAAAAAAGAACACAACACATTGCTGCATATGTAGCGTCGTTTGTTTATTTTTTAGTAACTAAAAGCAAACAACAAATTCCCCCCAACAACGCGTTACGTACGTTACGTTTCGTTGCGTGCGCTGTCGAGTGCCGTAAGAATCGGAGTCAATTTCAAAATTACCGTGTGGCGTCTGCCGTGTACATACATATGTACAGACGTAAATGCGTTGTGTGTACATACAATAATCAATACAACGTCGAATAAATACGTCTAGAACAGTATTTGAAAGCAGGCCTCAAACCAAAGCTGAAATTGAAACAGAGACTCCATTGCCATTGACACAGTGCTTACGTTACGTTGAGTGTGTGTGTGTGTAGTGCGAGAAAGAAACGGCAAGAAAAGAAGGAAACTCCTTAAATCCCAGCACTATTCGTAGTGCTCCACAAAAAGAACGTTAACTTAATAAACCATTCGAACCGATCGGCTCCGTTATGGATCACTTTCATCAAATACAGGTAAGCTTGTGTGCAGGTATACGGCATTTATTTAATGTTCGTACGTACATATATACAGAGAGACACACATACATATGCAAACATAAGGCGTGCGGCCTGGTCGCTTGCCGCGTTTTCGTTGAAAGTTAATGATTTTCCCGCCAATGCCAATACATATGTGCAAGCGTACCATGTCAAATGTACAACCTTAAATTGTTGTAAGCATTTCTACAGAAAAAAAAACGAATTTAAGCGTACCCAGGTGGATATTTTGTCTGTGATCATCGGATACATACATACATTAGAGTGACTGGCTTGTTGTATATCTATGTGTGTGTACCTGTACATATGAATGTGAATTTGTTTAAGCGTTTTTTTTTTTTTTTTGCACGTAAATTTGTTTTATGTAAAAAGTAACTAATACATTGGAGAGTCTCGTTTACGTGTGTGTGTGCGTGCATGCATACAAACAAAAGCGACGCTGTACAAGCGAAATTTTATTTTGCGTGCGCATCTAGGGCCGCCATTTTTTTTATTAGTTTGTACAAATATATTCATGTCCAGTATATAATATATAATTATAAAAATGGATGTGTATATTTATTTATTTACACGGTTGTAAATATATTTACATTTGGTTAATTGAGAAAAAAAAAAACAAAAAAATGTGAATATTGAAAGTAATGCGCATTGATAAATGCTTCACTAACACAACTATAAAGCCTGTTTATGGATATGAATGTGTGTGTGTATAAACTAGAATATGCACACCAAAATCACGGCTTGCGTAATCTAAAATTCGCTGTATTTTTCCCCCATATGTATGTACATAATATATGTATGAACATCCATGCAAGCATACATACATATGTGCACGCAAAATGCTTGGCCAATTCTCATGCTACCAACCATTTTCTCTTCCTTTCTAACATGTGTGTATGTTCATAAGCGTGTACATGTGTATGTATGTATAGTTTTCAAGCAAAGCGTTACCCACGTGTAAAATGGTCTCTCAATTGGTTCATAATCAAACCATTCAAATTGTTTCTTTCACAAATAAGTAAAACAAATGGTATTACTTTTGTTTATAGAGTGAGACCCATCCCGTCCGAAAATATTTTTTACAAATTAAAGCTTTTCTTTTGTTTGCCCCTGGAGAATCTGCCATTCAGCCCCGTCATTGACTGTGTCTGTGTGACACCCTGGTTCTTTGCCGGCCCTGGCACTGGAATCAAAATAAAAGCATTTGGCGAAACTGGTTCACCAATAAAACGGAACCGGTACCACAAAAGACTGTGCGTCTCTTCCCCCAAAACGCATTCTAGCCTTTTATCTAAAAGAAAAACAGCTGAGAGAATGTTTTTTTTATGCGTTGTTTAGTCTAGCACACTAGCACAGGTATGCATTCATTTGTATATACATGCATGCATACATACCTACGTATGGATGTGTACACAATGTGGGGCCATAGAACGCAATAGAAATCGATAACCGAGATTTTCGCCGGCTGTTTGGAAATGAAACATTTTCTTCCGGCTTTTTTCTTTTGATTGAAATGGATCCGCACACACGAACACACTCGAGCACATGTTTATTTATTTGTTTAGAAATACAATACTTATTTAGCTTTTAATTTGCTTTTCGTAGAATTTTGCGTAGTAGAAGAGTTTTGTTGTTTTTTCGGTTCCGTTGGTTTGCATTCGACCGGAGTATCGCTGTCAATGCAATTGAAACCACTATGTTTTATTAATCACTAATCCAAACAAACCAACCCGCACATGTCCATTAATGTTAATCAATTATTACTGAGTTAGTGATTAAGTAGTGCGATGCCAGGCGCGAGACGAGTGTCCGGGGACTATAGCCACAAAATCGTAGTTGCTGCAGTAGAAAATAGTTGGTAGTTGCTAGTTGCTAGTTGTAGATATCCAAATAATGGGCCATAGCCATTAGACACTCTCCGCTCCGGCTGGCATCGCACACACCTCTAATCACAAACACAACCAACAAACCTATTGATCAGCAAACCATTCAACACTATCAGCAGCAACTGGCTGCGCAGCAACAACAACAAGTACAACAGCAACAGTTGCAACAGCACCAAGTGGTGGTACAGCAGAATCAGCAGCAGGCGCATCAGAATAGCTCCAACACCGCTGCCGGTGTTGGCACCCAACAGCTGTTCACATATAAAATGGCCAGCAGTTTCCCGAATCCAGCCACGACGATGGCCCAGGTTGTGGCCACGTCGAACGCTGCCGGCACCACAGGCTATGACTATCGCCTGAATATGGCACAGGCTGCGGCGGCCGCAGCAGTGCCCGGCTCTCAGTGGTGGTATTCGGCCGCCAATCAGGGCCAAGTGGATGCCAACACAGCTGCCCAACTGCAGCAGCAGCAGCAGCAACAACAGCAACAGCAGCAGCAACAACAGCACCAGCAGCAACAACAGATGCAACAGCAGCAACAGCAACAGAATGTAATCAATTCGGCGGTAAGTTATGGCAAAATAATCCCACACCCAAGAACCGATCTTTATTAATATCGCATCTCGTCGTATCCTTTGTGTGTCGCTTGTCCCTCGACAGAGTCCAATGGTCCGAGGTGGAAAGGCCGATGCAAAACCCAGGGGCCGAATGACTGCATACGCATACTTTGTACAAACCTGCCGGGAGGAGCACAAAAAGAAACATCCCGATGAAACCGTGATATTTGCCGAATTTTTTCGCGCAAGTGTGCCGAACGGTGGAAGGTAACAAAACCCTGAACTCGCATGGAAACCCCCATGAACATATATGTTAATCAATTATTCTTCCCCCCGCAAGACAATGGTGGATAAGGAGAAGAAGCGTTTCCATGAAATGGCCGAGAAGGACAAGCAGCGCTATGAGGCTGAGATGCAAAACTATGTGCCACCCAAGGGCACTGTTGTGGGACGTGGCAAGAAGAGGAAACAGATCAAGGACCCCAATGCACCGAAACGTTCATTGTGAGTTCGTAGCAAAAAGCAATTTATAACAAACTCATTTTGGCCAGCCCAAAGCCCATTCATATTTGAATTGAATAATAATCTGAGAATATCCTTCATAGGTCTGCGTTCTTTTGGTTCTGCAATGATGAGAGAAATAAGGTGAAGGCCCTGAATCCAGAATACGGTGTTGGCGACATTGCCAAGGAGCTGGGGCGCAAATGGTCCGATGTTGACCCCGAGGTTAAGCAGAAGTACGAGTCGATGGCCGAGCGAGACAAGGCACGCTATGAACGGGTATGTACAGATACAGCGACGCATTTCGGTGGGGCAATTCGACCATTTTCGATGCTAACTTATGCTTTGCTTTTGGGTCGCTTTTGCAGGAAATGACCGAATACAAGACAAGCGGGAAGATAGCCATGTCCGCACCATCGATGCAAGCGTCGATGCAGGCGCAGGCACAGAAGGCCGCGTTACTGGCCGCCGCCGTGCAGCAGCAGCAGCAGCATCAACTGGACGAGCAGCACGACGACGATGACGGCGATGGTGATGATGATGAGAACCAATAGGAGGTCTAGCCTAGTAATACTCTACACTATTTATACACACTATCGTTGGGTCTGCTGTCTCATCGTGTGGTAGATATAGAGCGAGAGCGAGAGCGGGAGCAGAAGATAACGAGAAACATGAACAAGATGTCGTCGGACTTAGCGGTTTAATCTATTATCCAGGTTAAGCCAAACAACCGATCGACGATGTGTGTTATATATATGCATATATATATATAAATATGAAAAGTAATGCATAGTTTTTTTTTTTTGTAATAATAAGTAATCAAATTTCCATGAATTAATTGAAGGAGAAACAAAAACAAAAAAAAAAAAAAAATCACAAAGAAACCTTTTATAAGTTCGTATGTTATAAGATGAAATATGATTAAGTAATGGTTAGATTAAAGCCGACATTCAATCCTTGTGTGTCCAGCAAAAGCAAACAAAACAAACAAACCCTTATTTGTGCTAAGTTTTCTCCTAAAAAATCAACAAAAACTTAAACAACACTCGAGAGAAAAATCAATCAAATCAAATCAAAGCAAATCAATCAACCACAAAACAACTCTCGATCATGATATCAAGCATATTGTCACTTCATTCTCTCTCAATACGATGAAGAAGCCCCTCCATTTATTAACGTTAGATTTCTCCATAATGGAACCAGCCCAAAACTCCCCCCCTCCCCCTTCATACAATTAATGCGTTTACTCAGACACGAGTTGCAAGACGTGATATAAAACAAGAAAACAAACAAAATACTTAACTCAGTGGCGGGTGATATCTCTTCAAACAAAAATATCTGTCTCTCTATATAACAAAAAAGAAAACGAAACGAAAAGAAAAAGAAAAAGCAAAGAATGTATCATAATTGTGCATCGTTTTCGTTTGTTTTTTCCATTTCTCAATTGATATTTTTTCTTTTTAATTTAAAACACACACACGCGCATACACACACACACACACATATACTGCATTTCGAAAAGACCATGAAAAGAAATCATCCTAGGGCAGCTTTTTGGGGGGGGTGCGCTTACTTCTATATAAACAAGAAAAAGAAAACAAATAAATATAGTTTTAATTATGATATGTAAATATAAAACTACATTTCAAGCGCGTTGCTGGGGTCATAATAACACGTATATAAATATATTACCCATATACGAGTACATCTTAGGTTGTTATAACGCATATACTGATGAGACAGACACGCCGCGGGTGGGGGTAAAAATCAAACATAAAATGGACATTGTTGACTTCTTGGCCATGTACATACTATTGAAGTATTATTTAGACGAGACTATCTAGCAGTTAACGGAGATCCAGCAGCAGCAGCAGCGGCAGATCTAACATGAATCTAAGAGTATACATAATACGATATAAGAAAGACAAAACAAAATAACAAATGGGTGGCTACAACAAAAATTGCAAGTATTCTCAGAGTGTGTGTTTTTTTGTATGGTGAGGCTGTAAGTAAAATGATATTTTACACCCAAGCCTTAAATGCAAAAACTCCAGTTCCAGACCAGCAGCAGACAAGAAGCGGACATACAATATAAATATATATAGAGAGAGAAGCAGGGAGGGAGGGGGAGGAGTGGTTCCCATGCAGGAGGAGCTCTGGCATATGCTTTTAAGAAAGAAGAGTGACTGCTCGACCATCTCGTGCATGGGCCAGAGGCACTCCCTTGTGCTCCCTTCTGCGGGTGGATAGTGTGTGTATAGGCTAAGAGATATCGAGTAAAATTAGTATGTTTATAACGTGATTAGAGGCGGATTAGTGGATGAGCTGATCCCGTGTACAGACCAGACATATGGTTAGCGCTGCAATTGAGACTCGCAATTGACTTTCCCCCTCTCCCCACGTTATATATTATTATGTACGCGGCGAGGCAATGTATATGTATATCAGTGTATATATATTTTTAGCATCATTTTTGCTAGAGAATAACTCGCCACCGAGATTATATCCATAGAGAGGGAGAGCTCTAAAATGAAGATAATTCTAGGCTATAGACCACCCTTTTTTAAGTTGTAATTTTCTACGAGAGATCGAGATCACACGACAATGATCATGATGATGATGATGATGATGATGATGATGACGAATGACGGCAAAAACTCCTCAATAAAAACATAAATTATGACTATGAAAATAAAAAATTCCAGTTCCCTGTGCGCTTGTTATAAGAAAAAAGAAACTAAACTATTATAAAAATAAACTTTTAGAAAAGAGATTCTTGTAGATGAATATTATTGTGTTCTCCAAAAAAAACAAGAACATTTGTCTTTATTATTCCTTGCCGTTTTTTCCACCTCTTTTATGTTTTGTTTAAACAGAAACAGCAGACCCCGACACAGAGAGAGAGAGAGAGAGAGAGAGCTACAACAATGTCACACAAGAAGAATCCAAAATTAAATCAAATCATGACCGAGTTCCTGAACTTGAAAGAAATGTGTATGGTGTGTGGTGTGTGGTGTGTGGTGTGTGTGGTGTTTGTTTAGCGATACTATATCTGTATGGTAGCTACTAAGAGGTTTTTTTTTTGAAAACATACATGAAACACATATATATAATTTTTTTCTATGAACTACAAAAACAATCCTGTAAAAATAGTTGAAAATAAATATTATTTAGCTAGATGTACGCTTATGAAGGCAAAACGGCGTGGTAAAAGTTTCCTCTGTGTTCGTGGATTTTGTGCTGTCTGTTCGCTGCCTGTCTGCTGCTTTGATTCGTATCCCTGTCTGGGAATAAAGGCAAGCCTTCCGTCCGTGCATCCCCCATGAGTGCTAGTGTTCTCCCATAAAGTAGCTAATACCCGGACTAACCCTAGGCAAGAGGCGAAATGCGCTCATTTGTAGACTTTGGCTAAATACAATAACTACAAATAGTACCACAAAATTGTTTTTGTTTTCGTTTCGTGACTTGATTTAGGCTTGGTTTGGGCATGGTTTTGGACACACCTTTTGTAGATTTTGAATAAACTCTGATTCAAGGCAAACACAAAAAGATATTCCATTTGGTGGCCGATCGAATAGTAATTTTGCTCAAGGCAAGGCTAAGGGTAAGTGTCATAGCCCTTAGAAAACTACCAAATAGTAGACTGTGCAGTTTGGTTCTCTTACCTGACGACTGTCATTGTCTAGACTTTCGTGAAACAGGAATATATTTTAATTTTTGGAATCGAACAAAGTCACTCCCCGTTTTGGCCGAAGAAGAGCGGAATTATTATTAACCATTCGCTGTAATTATGGATAACGGTAAGAACTTAATGCAGCAACTGAAATTAACCTTTATTTGTGGCTCCCAATAATTGTCTGTCTGTATCACACCCTGTGACAATGTATTTATTTATTTGTCGGTGCATTTCGACACTCAAGTTTTCAACTGCAATTGCGCTAGCAACAATTCATTCATCATTAACTCACGTACAATATTTTGTATGGTTGTTTCTCTCTTTCGCTGATTTGTTACCTTAATTTGCTTCGTTTCTGGGTGGCTTAAAATATGCTCTGGCATCTATTGACTGCACGCCACCGCGTAACAGTACTTGAATTTAAATTGGAGCTTTTAAGCTGGCGCGCCTCGATAGTTTCCGATAGGCAGCCAGGAATTGCTCATACATCCGCATTAACCATACAAAACTATCGAAGTAGGCATTTGCGTTTTGCGTTGTTGAAAAATCTAGAAGCAAAGCTCAATCTGTCGTGCTCTGCCCGTAAAATTAGACACAAATACTTTTTCGTTTCGAGAGTGACTAACAAAAAGATTCTCATTATTGTGTGTGCCAAACAAAAAAGCAAATTGTGGATTAAGCATGCCGCCAAACATCAAGGCGCAGGCAAAAACAGTAACAGAGGTAACCGTCGATTCAGCAGAGATGCAGCCGCATGCAGCAGATGCCGTAGATGCTGGCAAGGAGGAGCCAGCCACCAGCAACACCAGCGCCACCAGCACTGGCGTGCTATTCGAGTCAGATGAGGGGAACGAGTGCTTCCAGAAGTGTGCCGACGGCCGCAAAGTGACGCTCGTGTGGCGCAATATCCTGGCCTTTGGCTACTTGCACTTGGCCGCCCTCTATGGCCTCTATCTGTTGATTACTTCGGCCAAATGGGCAACAATTGGTTTTGCCTTGGTGCTGTATTTGTGCTCCGGACTTGGCATCACTGCTGGCGCCCATCGCCTGTGGGCCCATCGCTCCTACAAGGCCAAGTGGCCACTGCGCTTGATGTTGGTCATCTTCAATACGATTGCCTTCCAGGACGCCGCCTATCACTGGGCCCGTGACCATCGCGTGCACCACAAGTTCTCGGAGACAGACGCCGATCCACACAATGCCACACGTGGCTTCTTCTTTTCACACGTTGGATGGCTGCTCTGCAAGAAGCATCCGGAGGTAAAGGCCAAGGGCCAGGGCATCGACCTATCCGACTTGCGTGCCGATCCCATACTCATGTTTCAGAAGCGGTAAGTAGAACCCACAGTCCTGTGGCCATGGCTAATCCGTGTTTATTTCTCAGCTACTATCTGTACCTGATGCCATTCGCTTGCTTCCTGTTTCCCACCATGATACCGATTTACTTTTGGGATGAGTCGCTCATGAACGCCTGGTTCGTGGCCACCATGTTCCGTTGGTGCTTCATCTTGAACGTCACCTGGC
This sequence comes from Drosophila subobscura, assembly GCF_008121235.1. Classification (NCBI taxonomy): domain Eukaryota; kingdom Metazoa; phylum Arthropoda; class Insecta; order Diptera; family Drosophilidae; genus Drosophila; species Drosophila subobscura. The sequence continues at coordinate 13,675,707 of NC_048530.1, read as the reverse complement.
TCGTCAACAGTGCTGCCCACAAGTTTGGTGGCCGCCCCTATGACCGGTGGGTTGGAGAGTCGATGCATGCGGCAGCTATTCCTTAATTTACTTTCCATTCGTCAGCTTCATCAGCCCCACGCAGAACATATCCGTGGCTGTTTTGGCCTTTGGCGAGGGTTGGCACAACTATCATCATGTTTTCCCCTGGGACTACAAGACGGCTGAACTTGGCTTCTACACCTTGAACTTTACCACTTTCTTCATTGATTGCTTTGCAAAGATTGGCTGGGCCTATGACCTGAAGACCGTCTCCCCGGCCATCATCGAGAAGCGTGTGAAGCGCACCGGCGACGGCACTCACGCCACCTGGGGTTGGGGCGACAGCGATCAGCCAAAGGAGGAGATGGAAGACGCGCTTATTATACGCCAAAAAGCAGATTAGACACAGAAAATAAACACACAAAACAAAGAAAGACAAAACAACAAGAGACACATACAAAGAAGCATTCAATGCTGATAATGAGCGGCTTTAGCCGTCAAATAACTACAAACAACAGATGAATTTAAACAAGGAGACACTATACCAGGCACCTGCTACAAAAAAGAAATGGTCAAATATACATGTGCCATACCACATATAAATATATTTTATTTGATTTTTGTTAGTTTATAAAATATTTACAATGAGCAGAGTTCTAGATGTTTATAAACCTAAAGCAAATATATATATATATTTATCTGGTTACTAAAATTATGTATTTAGAGTCTCATTATTGCACAGTTATTAATATTTCCAATTGCAGCAAATTGAATTTTTAAAATTACATTTGAAACTCAACCGTTTCCCAGCACTGCACGCACGCTTTGCACGCTGCTGTCTATCTGTTGCATTGGCCAAAGAAGCTAAAGGGTAAAGGGTAAAGGGGGGCCAAAAGTTAAGACAGCTTAGAAAATTATGCTCATTGGACACAGCTCAACTTTTGACAGGCAAGAAACTGACACAACACTTTTGGCATTGGCATTAACACACAACAGCAGCCCAGAGCAGAGCCCAGTCAGAGAGAGCTGGCAAAGTGGCTAAGTGCAAACATCACTTGATTAAGCATTAAATAAATGCTCCGACAAGTTTACACTCAATTACATGAATTCGGATATCCCTCACATCCACTAAGTCGTATGGATAGTTTTAGACCGAATTATTCAGTTGGGAAAGTTTAATTGCAGAGTCAGAGTTGGAGTTGGAGTTGGAGTTGAAGTCATTCGGAGACTGGAAGCATGTTGCTGGCATATCAAGTTCACTCGATGATAATTACGAGTGTCTATGGGTTCGGGGCCCAAACAATTTGATGTATTAGCAGCCACAGCCAAGGGTAGCAGCGGGTTGACTAGACAATCAATATTATTCACAGATCTGCTGATAGATTACTGCTAAGGAGTAGAACTGCTGTCCACGCCTTTCACCTGGCAGACCGAGCTGCCCTTCTTACCCTCAGACTTTTAGGCGGCGAGAATATGTGACGAATATGAACCATTGCTCAATAGTTGCGATCCGACACCAAGAGGAGTGCCAACTCCTGTGGCTAGCATTAGTTGAAATGGTAAGTGTCTGTGGCAGTACTCAGTTTTCAAAAGTTGATAGAAAACAAAAACACTTCCTTTTGAAAAAACACAACAATTCCCCATCTAAGTAGTCTCCGACTTGTGAAATTGTTGGGGTCGTAGGCAAAGCCAGGATTTAGTTCATTCCAATTTTGTAAATCGTCGAGAACGGATCTAAATATTTCTTTTTTTTTGTTTTTTGTTTGCTTCGGATATTAGTTTTGAATAATAATTGTTGTGTGAACATTTTCGAACTGGTAACTTTTATTTGATTTCATTCAAAAATATCACGAAATTCCGCACTGGTAGTATCCAAATATGCAGCCGGAAAATATTGACGATATGGACAGCTCCAGCTCCAGCTCCAGCTCCAGCTCCAGCACTTCCGAAACCGAAAGGTGTGTGAATTACATACAAGACTCCACACGTGATGTGCACTCATTTCTTGAATTTCTTACAGCGAGCACGAGGAGCGCAAACGCCGCCTCAGCCCTCGAGTAGCCGAACGTGCCCGCTACGAGAGCGAGCTGGAGGTCTTGTCCTCGCAGCCCATGGATCAACCATGCAGCCAATCAACCATGCTGCCGTCGCCGGCTCGTGCCTCGCCTGAGGATGTGGATGTGGAAATCTCACAGCCTGAAAGCAATAGTTCTGTTGGTGGGCCCATTCGACTGACAGTCCGTGCAACCGTACATCATGCCCTCGACTGGAGTCCTACCGCCAAGCGTCGGTCTGCACATAAGCGCAAAGCTGACAGCAACGGCGATACAGTCGCGCAATAGCAAGACCAGCAGCGAAATCTTTTCATATGAGAGCCACGACAACAACAACAAAAGACACATACAAAGAAACATTCAATGCTGATAATAAGCGGCTTTAGCCGTCAAATAACTACAAACAACAGATGAATTTAAACAAGGAGACACTATACCAGGCACCTGCTCCAAAAAAGAAATGGTCAAATATACATGTGCCATACCACATATAAATATATTTTATTTTATTTTTGTTAGTTTATAAAATATTTACAATGAGCAGAGTTCTTGATGTTTATAAACCTAAAGCAAATATATATATATATATATATTATTTGGTTACTAAAATTATGCATTTAGAGTCTCATTATTGCACAGTTATTAATATTTCCAATTGCAGCAAATTGAATTTTTAAAATTACATTTGAAACTCAACCGTTTCCCAGCACTGCACCCACGCTTTGCAGCACTGCATCACCTAAAAGATTATCGACATGATGGCAGATAAATGAAAAAACAGGAAAAATCAAAGGTAATGCCATTAATTATAGGAATTGGAAATTAATATATTTGCCGGTAAACCCATTGGATATATATATATACATATATATATTTGGGAGGCATGCGCTGTTACATCGTATTCGATTGCCCCAAAAAATGAATTTATCGGTTTGTCCATTTATTTTGTATATTGTAATTGTAATTACCAGCAATCAAGACACTACTTTGGAAACAATCCAAGAAAAGAAAGTCGTGAAAACCAAAAAATCTTGTGGAGAATCCTTGTATGGAGAACTCCACACACAATAACAATATCTGGCGGATATATCGGGGTTTAGCCCCAAGAAGAACTGTAGAAAAAGAACTGTACCCCAAACCATTCCAAGCTCATTCCAATATTTATTTATGTTCCCATTCTCTCTCCCTTTCAGAAAAATAATAGAATTTCTTATCTCTTTGGTGGCGCGGGAAGTTTTTCAAACATTTTTATATCAGTTAACATACATGTGTCTCTTCATGTTACATACACTTACATACTGTATACAAAGCTTCCTTGCTTCTACAAGGGGTGATTTGAATGTTTGAATTTGTAAAGTATAAGGTCATATGGTAGACAAACCAATAACAATTAGTATTTAAAATACTTCAAATTGATTCTTCAAACGGATTAAACTATTGTTTCAGTGTTAAAAGTCTTTGCAAGCTAGTAATTTTAAATAGAACACCAAAATCGCGGAAAATATGTTAAGATTCACTGCTTCGTACGCATTAAAGGTAGGGTTGACAGATATTAAAAAAAAGATATAAATATAAAATAAATCACTGCCAAAATAGCGATATATTTGATATTTTTTTTCTCTTTATATTTGCTACAACATTCTATTTCTAGTGTTCGTTCGGCAAACAACTCTGTTTTGAGTTCAAAATTTTCAGTAACTTTTTATAATATTCAACATAAACTGAAGTACCTGGTCAATGCGGACTCATCATCTGCGACCAACCAATTTCGCTGTAGCGATTATATATAAATAAAAACAAAATATATTTGTTAAAATTCAATTCCGTGCGCAGCCGAAATAAATAGCTCCCATAAAGAAAACAGAAACCTAACATATGTTTTTAACATCTTCAATCCTTATTCCACTTTTCTGTGTTTAATTTGACTTATTCAATTATTTCCATCTTGCACACCTCACACCTCACAAAAACCACCACTTCTGCGGCTATTGATGCTGATCAATACCTCTAACAACAGATTATATATTCTTTATGGGGTCGGAAACATTTTCTTCTGTGCGATACATACATCCACTTTTGTGCACAAATACAATATACCCTATATATTTATTTAGATCCTGTGGTTAGCTACCGAACTTGAAGTATCAAAAAATATCGCAAAAACATATTTTGGTAAAAAAAAATCACTATATAAATGTATTTTTATTTAAAAAAAATATCGATTTATTGGTATTTTAATATATATTTGACAACCCTACGCTCAACCACCGAAAAGAAAATAAATCAACAAGTAGTGGCCCCACCATTTGATTTCATTGCAATTGCCACCCCACGACCGTTTGAATTCATTGCAGTGGAAGTGGTGCGAAACGTGAACTTCCCAGCGAGCCAGCCAGCCACCCAGCCAGCCAGCTAGCAGCCAGTCGTATGGTTTAGGCTGTTGAAACACATCCGGAGTCCGGGACCGTTCGTACATGCGAACGTGCGTGTGGCCAGAATAGATTTACATTTTGGAAGCAAAGCAGCAAACAGAAACAGACGAAACGACGATACGATGAGCTGCTTCAGTGCAATGAACGCACCGCTGCTGGGTGAAATGGAGCAGACGATTGGCATGCTGGAGCGGGGCACAATTGTGACGAAGCTGTACGGCAAGCAGAGGCGTCCGGATCGTCGCCATCTAATGCTTATCAGGGAGACGCGTCAGCTGTTATGGTCGACAGTGGCCGCCCATACGCCCCGCACCGACTTCGAGGGTGCGATACAGCTGCGCGAGATCCGTGAGATACGTGTGGGCAAGCACTCGAAGGAGTTCCGCCTCTTTGCCGACGATTGCCAGCGCTACGAGAACAGCAAATGCTTTGTCATTCTGTATGGCAACCACTTCAAGCTAAAGAGCTTCTCCGTGGTCGCTCTATCCGAGATCGAGGCCGACAATTGGGTGCGTGGCCTGCGCTATATGGTTAAGGACACAGTGAACGCCTCCTATCCGCTGCAGATTGATCGCTGGCTGCGACGCGAGTACTATCAGATCGAGAATGTTAATTCACATTCGGCCAAATCGTCGGAGCAATCCCAGACGCAGGTGACCATCAAGGACTTCAAAATGTTCCTGGCCAGCGTCAGTTGCAAGATGACCACCAGCAAATTCATGGAGTGCTTCACCGACGATGTGCGGCGAAAGCATGACCTCAAGTTCGATGACTTTTCGCGTCTCTATCAGAAGCTTCTGCTGCCGCAAAGTTTCGCCAACATTCTGTGCGGTGGAACGGCCATTTCCAGCACATTTCCTTACTCGGAGGATCAGCAGACAGTGCGTCCCGCGGAGCTGAAGCGTTTTCTGGAAACCGAGCAGCGTGATCTGAATGTGGGCGAGCTCAACGCGGGCTCCATAGCCGGCTTCATACGCGAATTCGTGCAGGATGTGGAGCGTGATGTGCAGGAGCCCTATCTGACGCTGTCCGAGTTCGTCGACTACCTCTTCTCCAAGCAGAACGATCTGTGGAACAGCAAGTACGATGCCATCTTCATGGACATGAACCTGCCGCTCTCCTCCTACTGGATAGCCTCGTCGCACAATACCTACCTGACGGGCGATCAGTTCTCCAGCGAATCATCGTGCGAGGCCTATGCCCGGGCCCTGCGCATGGGCTGTCGCTGCATTGAGCTCGACTGTTGGAATGGCCCCGACAATCTGCCCTACATATTCCATGGCCACACAATGACATCCAAAATCAAGTTCATGGATGTTGTAAAGACAATCAAGGATCACGCCTTCACCACATCCGAGTACCCAGTCATACTTTCCATCGAGCAGAATTGCTCCTTAGAGCAGCAACGAAATATGGCACAAGCGTTAATTGAGGTATGTCCCCACAGCTAATCCTTGGCTGATTCATGCGCTAACTGGCTGCCCCCTTTTTGTCTTTGCTTTGGTTTTCTGTAGGTCTTTGGCGATATGCTACTCACGCAGCCATGTGACCGGAATGAGCAGCATTTGCCTTCGCCCTACCAGCTGCGGCGCAAGATAATTCTAAAGCACAAGAAGCTGCCGCAATACGATGAGACGACGTTCAGCGGCGTGGGCATAACTAATGGTGGCATAACAGCCGCTGCCGCTGCCGCTGCTGCTGGTGGTGGTGGTGGTGGCGGTGCTGGCTCATCGCTTACCCATCGATCATCGTTGGGCGGTGGCGTGGGTGAAAATGAGGGTGATAATATGCGTAAGGTGTTCAAAGAGGGGCTGCTGTACTTCAAGGATCCCGTGGACAAGTCCTGGAATCTCTATCAGTTTGTGTTGACACAACAGGAGCTCATCTACTCCTCGGAAATCAGCGAGTCACATCGCAATGGCACCTCGGAGGATGATGATTTTGGCCTGTCGTCCTCCTGTTCCCTCAACAACACCATGCAACAGAAACAAAAGGATACCTCGGCCAATGACGAGCTGCATTTTGGCGAAAACTGGTTTCATGGCAAATTGGAAGGTAAAACCAAAAACGCAAATGCGATGAGAGCCACAGCTCCACAGAAGCTAATATCTGTTGCCCGCTGTCCGTTAAATCGATCGATTGATATCACCAAAGCCACTATCTATGGCACGGAACGGTCGCTGGCCATAAAGATTGCTTCATAATTAGAGCTGCCGTGCCATGCGAGTGACATATTTATTGCTATCTGTGCTCGCTGTATCTGCCTATCTGCCTATCTGTAATCCCATATCTCTTTTCCGATACGGAGATATCCACTTTAAAAATTTACCCACAATCTGCACACCGTCTGGCCTGTGTTCCCAAACTACTCGAAACAGTTCAAGTACATATAGATAGACATGTATCTGATATTGATCAGCCAGCAATAGCTCTTGTTTGCCGTCTTAAAAAGCCAGCCAGCAAGTCATTTCAATGTGCAGCAGACTCTTGTTACATCAAACACTCAATCGAATGCATTTCTGACTTCATAAATCTGTGGCATCCACTCCATAACTCCATTTTGGAGTTACACAGTTGCCAAGTGGCGGAATTCCCATCAGATCGTTTAGTTATTATAGACTGACTCCCCTGCCACGAGTTCGTTTTTTCTCTATTTATTAAGACTTAGCGGAAAAAACGAGCAATAAGGGTGGCATGGTAACAGGATGGTTGAAGGATTGGAACATTATTCAATATATATTGGCCATATAATACCCGTTTACCGCGCATTAGCAGCATTGATCATTTATTTATTAGTATAGATTTATTTATGCCATTCCATTGACCGGATGATTCACATTATTTTTGGTTTTTTGTTCCAGGTGGCCGCAAAGAAGCCGACGATCTGCTGCAAAAGTATAAACATTTGGGCGATGGAACATTTTTGGTGCGCGAATCGGCCACATTCGTGGGCGACTATAGCCTCTCGTTTTGGCGTCGCAATCGACCGAATCATTGTCGCATCAAACTGAAGCACGAGAGCGGCTCCATTCGCTACTACTTGGTGGAGAATTTCATATTCGATTCGCTGTACTCGCTGATTGTTTACTATCGCAAGAATATGCTGCGCAGCTCGGAGTTTTCGATAATACTTAAGGAGCCAGTGCCACAGCCGAAGAAGCATGAGGACCAGGACTGGTTCCATCCCAATACCACCAAGGAGCAGGCCGAGCAGGGCCTGTTCAAGCTGGAGATTGGTTCGTTTCTGGTACGCCCCTCGGTGCAGAGCATCAATGCGTTTGTCATTTCGTTCACAATCAATCGAAAGATCAAGCACTGCCGAATCATCCAGGAGGGCAGACTGTACGCCATAGATACCATGCAGTTTGAATCGCTGGTGTCGCTCATCCATTATTATACGAGAAATCCGCTGTATCGCAATGTGAAGCTCTGCCATCCGGTGTCCCAGGATCTGCTGCGACAGGCGCTGGCCGAGCATGCGCAGCAGGGCGATCACAGTGGTGGCCAGAGCGATGGCAATGGGGCCTCCAACTACATGGGCTCCAACCTGGAGGAGCATGTCACCTGCAAGGCTCTGTACAGCTACAAGGCCAACAAGCCGGACGAGCTGTCCTTCCCCAAGCATGCCATCATCACGAATGTCCAAAGGAACAACACCATGTGGTGGATAGGAGACTACGGTGGCATGATAAAGAAGCATTTGCCAGCCAACTATGTTAAGGTGAGGGATCTAATATATATATATTTATATATATATAAATATATCCTATTGTTTAGGTGATTGATGCCGCCACGGAGGATTACAATTCAGTGAACGAGGAAGGCACCGATGGCCGCACCGATTCGATTGAGATCTACGGCGCCGTCGCCTCGCTCTTTGAATCGAATGAGCCAGGCATTATATTCAAGCTGCAGATACAAACGCCAACGATGCAGAACCCGTTTGTGATTGGCTTTGATAATCAGGAGACGGCCTACGAGTGGATAAAGGCCATTCAGGAGGCGGCCCTAATCGCTAGTCAACTGGCCACAGAGCGGCGCAAAAAGGAGCGCACGGCGCGCGTGGCCAAGGAGATGTCCGATCTGATAATATACTTTCGGAGTGTACCATTTCGTGAGCACTCTTGGATCTTCCAGGAGATGTCCAGCTTCCCCGAAACGAAGGCCGAGAAGCAGTTCTTTCAACAGAACACGCAGCTCTTTCTCTCCTATCATCGCAACCAAATCAGCCGGGTGTACCCCAAGGGACAGCGCCTGGACTCGTCGAACTTTAATCCCATGCCTTTCTGGAATATTGGATCTCAGATGATAGCCCTCAACTATCAGACGGGCGACAAGGCCATGCAGCTGAATCAGGCCAAATTCCGGAACAATGGCCAATGTGGCTACATCCTGAAGCCGTCGTTCATGAAGCTCGAAACTTTTAATCCAAACAATCCGCTGTCCGATGGCCTGAACGAAGTGCGTGTTAGCATACGCCTGATAGCGGCAAGGCATCTGTTTCGCGGCGGCAAATCAAATAATCCACAAATTGTGGTGGAAATCATTGGCGCCAGCTTCGATACCGGCATCAAATATCGCACCAAAGTCAATGAGAATGGCTTCAATCCGGTGTGGAACGAGGCCTGCGAGTTCACCGTACGCAATCCACAGTTCGCCATCCTCCGCTTCGAAGTGCAGGACGAGGATATGTTTGCCGAGACACATTTCATAGCGCAGGCCTGCTATCCATTGACCTGTGTGCGCCAGGGCTATCGCAGTGTCATACTGAGAAATAAGTTCAGCGAGGAGCTGGAACTGTCCTCATTGCTGGTCAACATTAAGATAACAAATATCACATCCACCTAATCAGCCATACCCTGGGAGTATCCCAAAAGCGCACACACAACAAACTGAACAAAACTTAAAGGGCATTCCACTTGATAAATACTTCTGGAACAAAACCCCATTTTACATTCATTTTTTTTCAAGCATTTACCGATGGAGGAGCCTAGGGTTGGAGCACTCTCCACTCTCCCCACCCCTCCCACTTATTTCTAAAGCGGCAGAATCCGTGCAATATATTTTATTCTATGTCTACTTACACTACAGCCAATTGATAGAGAATTCATTTTTTATCTGTGTGTTTTTAGTCAAGCCTTTTTCAAGTATAGTATTTTCTAGTTATATTTCTTTAAGTTATTACCTATGTACCATTTTCGCCTCCACCTGTTTCATGTGTATGTCGTATCTTCCACTTTTTGTTTAACTGTCTAACGAATGTCTCATACGCATATCAAATCATATCCACGTTGTACACGTACAAACCAAACAAACCCCCCTCCCCCTATGCTGTTTAATGTTTACACTATTTTAATGCCAAATAAAGATTTACCGGCGTTAGTTGTCTTTTAACTTTACAAAGATTTTTATTTCACATTTCGTATGGATCGTCATTTTTTGAGAAAAGAATTTAAGTTCCTCTTTAATCTTGGATAAGTTTTGCACCATTTCTGCGTACATAGTAATTTCTATCTACAGTTTACCACCACCACTATCCACCCAGTTGCATGGCAGTAGCAAGCGACGCGACCATCTCTTTCTCTTTCATGAATAATATTTCTTTTTACAAAAGTCTCGTATTATTTATTTTCTGTGTGAGAATAAGAGCTACTTCGGAGGAAGGCAACCATAGCTCCTATGGATTTTGGTTGTATTTTTATTATTATTATTCAAATGTAACTTAAGCAACATAACTAATGTTGATCTTTTGATCCCGGCCAGTGGGATTTTTGCGGATGAACTCTCAACGTTTATGCTTTGAAATAAGTGAAGCAACTGTTTGGGGGGTCTTTTCCCTACAATTGTTCACATTTCTTCCCCTCATTTGCCCATATTTTCTCTCAAACCTGAACAGCAAAGCGAACTCTTCAACATTGTTTCCCTTCTCCTTGGCAACGCTCTTCTATTGGGAAGAGGCACGAAAGACGAACCATTTTTGAACATACAGATTAAACAATTGTTTAAAACAATAAACTTAAATCGGCCCTTAAACATGGCCAGCGATTGGCCACAATGGTTATTAAATTAGGTCTTAAAAATCCTTAATGGCTCACACTTGGTAAATACAAATACAAGTTGTTTTTTGTTGTGGGACACACGTCGGGTCATACATTTTTGTTGTTTATTATGTGTAATTTTATTGAACATCGGTGAATGTGAGAAATATGATTTAGTGTAAGTTTTTGTTGTTGTAGTTTTTATCTAAAATTCGCGTCTATGGTATTTGTCAGGATCAAAGTATGAAGTAACAACGACGCGATCGCTGAACTTGCGTCCGGTAAGGGCCTGCTGTGCCTTTTGGCAATCGAGAACCGAATTGAATTCGACAAAGACTTTGCCGCATCCAGGTACCTCAACGCCCTCGATGGGTCGTGGTATTTCGACGCTTCGCACCACACCATACTTTGTACACTCCTCCTTGATGTCCTCCAGTATGTCTTCGTATTCTTCCTCATCGCGTAGCTCGTCGGGCGTGACCATATTAAGCAGACAAAGCACCTCTGTGGGTGGACCACTACTAACGACTGTCGACAGTCCTGGCACCTGCAGCATAACGGACTGACTAGAGTTTGAGGCATTCTGTGCATTCTTGGCCCCAACGCTGGCACGTTGTACGATAAGTTTCTTGTCGCCCAGTTGCATTCCATTTAAGCCAGCAATTGACTACAAAGAATAAACACAAATTACATTTCGATTTCGACAGAAACATAATGCTAAGCTATGCTTACCTGATCGGTGATGCTTAGGTCTACATATTCACAAAAGGCGTACCCCTTTGATAACCCGGTTGCAGCGTCTTTAACAAGGTTAAATGCACGTAGCTTTCCAAATGAGAGCAACAGTTCCTTAACCTTGAATAGAACGTAAGCAAACAAGTGTAAATATTGTTGAGATTCGGATATGTGAAACAGCCAAACTAACCTGATCGTCATTTAAATAGTTGGGCAGACCGCCAATAAATATTTTGTGGGGCGAGTCTGGTACCACCGTCGAGATAACTCCACTGGAAACTGTGCAAAATATTTCAATGTCAATTAAATATTACAAATCGAATATTTTCGAGAGGCTTCATGGTTTACTCACCAACAGCGGGTTTAATGGCCGGAGTATCTGTTATGCCCGGCATAGGCTGGTAATCATGCGGCCGCCTTATCTTCAGGGATTGCCCTTTTAAATTGATGCCGTCGAAAGCCATTGCTTGAGTGGTCTCGTCTATTGAACGAAACTCAAGGAAAGCGAAATTCTTGTCCAAATTGATTTGGCAAGCAAGTACTGGACTGCCGGCAGCTTGGGCCAGGCCAACTAAATGCATTTGCTGATTAAAGAACTCCATCATTTCCTCCTCGGTGACGCCAAACGGAATGTTGCCGACGTACAAGCGTCGTGCCTGGCGGGTTATGGTTGAACCGACAACTGGCACGGCTGTCTGAGGAGTGTCTGGGACAACGCTGGCCGGTATCTGTCCGGAGGCCTGCATTGCTTTGTACTGCATCGGAGTAATGTGCTCAAATCCTGGTGGGGGCACATCCCAGTAGAGGGATGGCTTGCGGCGCGAATTGCGGTGATGACGATGGTCCCTGGAGCGCTCGCGATGGCGGTCACGAGAGCGTGAACGATGGCGACGACGATCGCGGTCACGGTCACGTTCACGATCTACAAAAAAAATATAAGAAACGAAAAAAGAAACCACTCAGCATCACAGTAACCAGTAACAATGCAGTTTCGATGCAAAGTATTTGCTAAAAACGATTCATATGTATGCCTGTATGTATGCATGTACATATGTTTGTATGCATGTGTGCGTGCAACTCAAACGCGCATTTTATGAACACAAAACATAACTAGAAATATTTGTTCAACTCCTCAGATATCTTTACTCTATAAACTAACAAACACTTTCAATGATACCCAAAAAATCACAAAAAAGTAAGCTAAAGGCAACAAATAGTTTTCAATTGTTATGTGCATATGTATGCATACACACATACTTATGTATGTGTACACCGGTCAAAATGAGAATGCGAAAATTCACATGGAATGCATACAATTTTCACTTTGCCGCAATATAAAACATAATTAAATGTATTCAACACAGATGAAATGCGAAATTTGGTGCCATTTGCACAATATTTGTAGTTTTTTCACTGTATGTGCATATGTACGTACACTTTATTTGTGTACACTTACGCATCGAAAATACAGTTTATGTGCGGATTTGCTTTTCTGTTGTCTTGCAATGCGAACTCACCATCATAGCCCATGTTTAGATTTAGGCAAAAGAATAAATTGTTATTTAAACAATAACTAGTGTTACTATTTAGTAATGCCGACGAAAAATGTATATTCCGTCGGAAGGTGTTAACACAAAAGTATCAGGAGAAACGAAATAAAACAGAACACGTGAATATATCGCAGGGGTGCATTCTCAAATTAATCGGCAAAGAAATTCTTTTATTCGCATTTGGTCAATGGTGAAACAAAAAATAAGGTGAGAAGATATTTCATCTTATTTTGATGAAAAGAGCCTAAAGAAATGGCAATTAGGGGATATTATATTACATTACATATTTCTTATGTATTAAAACCATAAACGATGTGTTAAACTCCTATTTTATATACATTATTATTATTATAATTATCTATTGAAAAATAACTTGTGGTTCTGTCAATGGGCGGTTGAAGGTTTCTTCAATCTGGCCCAATTTAATAATAATTAAAGAATTCATTTTACCTTTTGTTTTCATTCAATCGTCTCTAGCTTGTATTTGTGACGTCAATCGGCCTACATTTCGTCACCTTCTCAGTAGCGCATGGAATATGTATAACCAGTTGCGGCTTGTGTTGTTTTTTGTTTAAAAGGTTTACTGATGTAGTGCCTGTGCTTGCTTAACTCTGTTCCAAAATGAGCATCAAGATATACTTGCCCATCGATTACTTTAGCCTCAAAGAACCAACTAATTTGTACGGACAAGTACAAATAAACGAGGACAATGTAGTCGTATACTATGTCGTGGATGCTATCGACTTCGACTTCAATTCAAAATCGATGGAGCATGGTACAACCAGTGATTTGCGTTTCCTGGGCTCTATCCTGTGCAGTGATACCTGCGCAGAACAGCAGAATATCTACCACCAGCTGGATATGCGCATATGCTTCACATATGACAGAAACGAGCCAAACATTTCACTGGGGTACATAGGAATCACCCCAGAGCACCTTACCAAAATCAAAATAATTCTATATCACAAGAAGATAGTGCAGGGTTTGTATGTCCATGATGAGAACACACTCGACCAGCCACCGGAAGGCCGTGGCAGCAGCAATTGCGATTTTCTGGAGCTCTTTCGGTTGGTCCAGCCCGAAGTCGGGTCTCATAAGCCCCGCAATAAGGTACTCAAGAGTGGCCTTCACCTGTTACATCTTGTAGCCGACGCACCCATACAGTTGTTTAAATATACAGCGGAAAATGTTTTCATTAATAACATAATGGTGCACACGACCGTCTATAAACACTTTAAAGAATGGCAATTAATCTGTGATAAAAGGTACGAATATTTTTGTACATCCGTTTAATTTATTAATACTTACGATTATTTTGTTTGTTTCTTTATAGTTCTAGGAAAAAGAATATTGCTTTAGATCGAATGCTGGGTATACTTTTGATGGTTATTATGTTTTCATTGGTAACCCCACCGGGCGACATTCTTATACAAATATCCCATGTAAGTTGGTCACGAAATTGAACAAAGTCAGAGTTTATAGCTTTACCATTCTTTTAGGGCATTATAAACCAGCTGTACAGCCTGCTGAATGTTTTGGAAGGCAGTCCTATTGGTCTCAAATTGAATATACATTTAAATAATTTCTTCCTCGATTGTTTCAAATATCATATTCAGTTGTGGTCCATGTTTTTGGGTATGTTTTAAAATTTTTAATTACATTTTGTATTTCTATCTGATACTCATTCATATTTCACTTCAATAGATTTGATCGAGCCAATAGTACGGCAAGTTTTTCTAGCCATTGGAGTATTTGGATGCCTGGGCTTAACATTCCAGATAGCTTTACTTGCAGATCTAATATCAATAGTTGCACTGCATTCGCATTGTTTCCACATTTACACCAAGGTGTAAGTTAAAATTGTGTAAATTAAGCCGTTAATTGTATCTAATGGATATCTTTGCAGTCTGTATAAGGTGGAAAAAAAAGGATTATCCGTACTGTGGCAAGTAGTTCGTGGTAACCGATATAATATTTTAAAACGTATGTACATATATATGCTTACAAAATACATGAGCTGCATTTAATTTGCATACATTTTATTGCAGGCCGTATTGAAGCCCAGAATTATATGGATCGACAACTCTATCTTGCCACCATATTTTTCTCAGCAATTTTATTTCTGTTTCCCACCACACTGGTGTACTATGTGGTTTTTGCCGTTGTAAGTATCCAAAATGTATCCATTAGCTAAGCATTATTTAATTGTTTTAATTTTTTTAATCATAGTTAAAGTCGCTCACACATGCCACCCTGGGGATTTTTGAGTTTGTTCGTAGGCAACTTTTGTTCTTCCCATTGGAAGTGTGCCTTAAATGGTTGCGAAAGGAACTACACGAAATAGGTAAGAGGTGAACACATACTTATTTGGACCCCCTGAAGGGCTAATAATGTGTGTTAAATTTCTTACAGATTGTCTCAAAATCGAAGATGTTGCACTCCACACGCAGGCATTTCTGCTGCATAAACGTTATAAAATAGATGTTGCCGTATATAAAATTCGAGTGTGACAAATAGAAAACATTTTACTTACTCGCATGTGTGTAGAATTTCAGTCTTATTTAGTCTGATTATTCACCTATTATATGCTTGAAATGAAACTAATTGTACAATTTCAATAGCGCTAAAGCATAGGGAATTCATTTTTTTCCCATTCTCCATGCTGGTAATGTGTCAGAAACTAGAATGGAAACTCTTAGTAGCTGCCCGGATCTTGTATTTAAATATAAATATGCACATTCTCATATTTGTACTAATTGTTTTAGCAATATACTTTCACGACATCAAGTTGGCACTAGGCTCTGTTGAAAAGAATAGATCCTCGATAGTTGGTGAACATGTGAGTAAAACCAAAGGCAAAGCTTAAACATTTTAAATTGTTACTGCGACTGATGTAGAACAAATCTTGCTGGAATATGGCACAGTGATATAAATGATAAATATATAAAGTTTTTTCTTGTCATAAGTAACTTTACTATAGCGCCAAAAGGCTTTAAATTATATCAATAATTAAATTTAATACACTTTAAAATAAATATTAAAATTTTAAATTGTAATTTGAAAAATGCATCCAGCTTAGCGTTACATTTCTGGCAAAAGATAATCAAACATTGCGCCAGTTAAATTTAACAATGAAATGAAAACGTGTTTTCAATTTAAAAGTAAAATGTAAGCAAATTAATTTCTTTTGTATCTATCCATAGATAAGTGTTGTATATATGTATGTACATACATAAGTATATATGTACATACTTACATATTCTTATATTATTTTTTTTGTAAGGTTTGAAAATTTGAATTAGTTCATCAAATATTTAATGATTATCAAAATGGTGGTCGAGAGTGCGATACCTGATACTTGTTGAATGGAAGGCTTTGCTTCAGAAAAACAAATAAATTAAGAGACAATAAGTACATAAATTAACATTGAAAAATACTTGTGTTTTTAGAAGATGCCAGGAAAGCGATTTTTCAGTAGGACAAAGATGAAATCAGTTGGCCATAAAAGAAAATATGCATTATCAACGAGGAGTTTTGACGGAAATTTAAGGCTGCCTGAGAGACATGTCAACAAAAGATCAACGTTAGGTTTCGCATGCACAAAACCACTTTTGCCTCTATTTTTGAAAACTCCCAGTAATACCGTCTACACAACTATATCAAAGACTCTACCTTCTAATACAGTTTTAAATGAACTAAAAGTTAACAGCATTCAAATGGTATCTAACCCCTATCAGGAGCATGCTCTACGAAAGTACCATCAATCGGGCAAAAAATCATCTACTAAGCAAATCAGCAAACTGCAATTGCGGGCATCCATGCTTCGAGGTAGTGCCTTGCCCTTGAACAAAAGAATCCCTTTATCATATACAAGATCGTATAGGACTGCACGTTCACCAGCAGATAATAGGAAAATTGAGTCAACTAAATCAAATACTCAACCAGTATACGGTACAGATAACTCCAAATCCATAAGCATAGAACGTACAACTGAGAGTAAAAATGAAGAGCCCAACTCCACATCACAGTACTCCAGTATTTCATCATCTTTACCATCGTTAACTTCAGCGAAGTCCTTCGAAAGTCCAGTAGGGACATCGATAAATCAAACAGAACCATTGCCAGAATACCCCGAAAAATATATTCCTAGCAATCCAACTCGATCCGAACCTCCAATGGATTCAAATGAAAAACATGACCAGACATCTTCCACCCCAGTGTCAATGATAGCCCCAGCCAATCTCCCGCCTAGTACTTCTTCAGATACCCCATCAATGCCCGAAACTGTACCGAAGTCCACGGAAAGTTCAGTTGGGTCATTGACTAATCAAACAGAAATGTTATCAGAAACTCCGGGGCAGAATACTACCAGTACACCCACACAATCCGAACATCCAATGGAGACCGAGGAATATGATCAGACATCCACTTCCATCCCAGTGTCAACGATAGCCCAAAACAATATACTGCCCAGTACTTCATCAGAGACACCATCGGTAGCAGAAACTCCAGCAAGGACTGCAGGAAGTCCAAATCTGACATCCACTGCTCAAACAGAACGACCGACTATTTCTTCGGAACCACCAGGAAAAGACACTTTCGCTTCACTTGAGAAATCTTCGATAAATGAGCCTTCAACAATTTATTCATTGGTGTCCACATACGGATTTTCTTCAGCCACTGGCACGATGTCTGAACCTTTCGGGGAATCCACAGAAATACCAGATCTTGATTCGGTTTTCGAGACCCAATCTGCGATGCAGTCAATGGAATCTCCTGCTAGCAATCCGACGGATACACCATCGATAAATGAGCCTTCGACACACAGATATCCATCAGACACAAGTACGATGTCTGAACCATTCGGGGAATACACAGAAAGGCCAGATCTTGCTTCGGTTTTCGAGACACAATCTACGATACAGTCAACGGAATCTTCGATAAATGAGCAGTCAACAATTTATTCATTGGTGTCCACAGACGGATATCCTTCAGACACAGGCATGATGTCTGAACCATTCGGGGAATACACAGAAAGGCCAGATCTTGCTTCGGTTTTCGAGACACTATCTACGATACATTCAACGGAATCTTCGATAAATGAGCAGTCAACAATTTATTCATTGGTGTCCACAGACGGATATCCTTCAGACACAGGCATGATGTCTGAACCTTTCGGGGAATCCACAGAAATACCAGATCTTGCTTCGGTTTTCGAGACACTATCTGCGATGCAGTCAATGGAATCTCCTGCTAGCAATCCGACGGATACACCATCGATAAATGAGCCGGAATCCACAGACGGATATTCTTCAGACACAGGCATGATGTCTGAACCTTTCGGGGAATCCACAGAAATACCAGATCTTGATTCGGTTTTCGAGACACAATCTGCGAAACAGTCAACGGAATATTCGATAAATGAGCAGTCAACAATTTATTCATTGGTGTCCACAGACGGATATTCTTCAGACACAGGCATGATGTCTGAACCTTTCGGGGAATCCACAGAAATACCAGATCTTGCTTCGGTTTTCGAGACACAATCTGCGATACAGTCAACGGAATCTACTGCTAGCAACCCGACGTATAAGCCACCGATAAATGAGCCTTCAAAACACAGATATCCATCAGACACAAGTACGATGTCTGAACCTTTTGGGGAATCCACAGAAATACCAGATCTTGATTCGGTTTTCGAGACACAATCTACGATACAGTCAACGGAATCTTCGATAAATGAGCCTTCTACGATATATTCATCGGAATCCACATACGGATCTCCTTTGGACACAGACACGATGTCTGAATCTTTTGGGGAATCGACAAAATATAGAGATCATGAGTCCATATTGACTGCACAACCAACGGGGCAATTGACTGAATCAACTGCTTTGGATAGATCCTCAAGACATGAAAGTTTGTCGACCAATTTATTGAAAGCACACTCCACAGGAAGAGGGCCTGCAACGTTCCAATTCAACTATTCACCCATTATTTCTGAACCCTTAAAGTCGGAAATTCAGCCCACTGAAAAACTTGATCAAAAAACCACTTCCACAATACCGACTTTGCTAACCCAAACCAAACCCCCAGCTAGTACTTTTTCAGATGCACAATCAATAACCAAAACTTTAGCAAAGTCCACAGAACGTACAGTGGATGCATCAAAAAAACAAGCAGAAGGAACGAATCCATTATCAAAACTCACGGGAAAAAGTACTGCTGGTACTCCCACAATATCAAAACCCCAAGAGAAAGAAAGTGAAGCACATGATCTAACGTCTATTTTCACATCGCAGACAATCCCATCAAAAACGCTTACCAGTGCTCCTTCACGTTCACCATCGAAAGGGGAAACTTCAACGAAATTTACAGAACTTTCAGTTCTGAAATCTACCAAGAAAATCGAAGGATCGACACAGGAACTTACGGGAAAAGGCACTGCTGGTACACCAACAAAATTAAAACACCTAGAGAAAGAAAGTGAATCACATGATCTAATATCCATTTCCACAATGAAAGCCCCATCAAAACCCCATACCAGTATTCCTTCAGGCTCAACACCGTCAAGCAAAACTTCAGTCAAAACCACAGAAAGTCCAGTTCTGAAATCCACTTGGAGCAGAAAATCGACGATTTCATTATCGAAATCCCCTGGAAAAGCTTCTATGGGAACACCCAAAAATTCCGAGCCTAAATTTGAGTCGTCAGAAATTCGACCGCTTACATTCGATTCGCTGACACAACTAGCCATACACTCCACGATATCCGGGCTTACCTCTGATACGCCATCAATGGCTGAAACTTCAGCGAAGTCCATCGAAAGTCCAGTTCGACAATCCACTTTGGATACAGAAACAACGGTTTCAAGGTCGGAAACGTCCGGTATATCTACCGCAGACGCAGATGAAATATCTGAGCGTTTCGAGAAGTCCAAAGAATATCCAGATCGTGCCTTCGGTTTAGAAACACAGGCCACGGTACAGTTAACGGGGGACTTGGAAAGGAATCCTACGGATACATTGTCGATGTTTGATGCTTCGACGATTAATTCATTGGACCACTCACGTATTTCTCCAGCCGGCACAGGCATATTATCTGAACCTTTTGGAGAATCAACAGACAGTCCAGGTCGTGATTCCGTTTTCGAGACACCGCCTACGATACAGCTAGCGGTATACCCGGCCAGCAATCATTCCGAAACATCCTCATTATATAAGCCTTCAACGATTTATTCTTTGGAATACTCAGGTATATATCCCACAGTCGCAAGTTCTGAAGGTTTTCAGGAAACCAAAGAAAGTCCAGATCGAGCGTCCGTTTTTAAGACAGAGCCTACGATACAGTTAACGGTACATCCTACTAGCAAATCTTCGGATAAAATGCCGATGTATGAGCCGGAATATTCATTGGACTACTCAGGTATATCTCGCGCAGACGCAGACGCAATATCTGAACCTTTCGGGGAATCAACAGACAGTCCATATCGGGCTTCTGCCAAGCCCGCGATAAAGTTAACGGTATATCCGGGAAGCAATCCATCGGCTACACCATCGATATACAGGCCTTCGACGGAATATTCATTGGACTACTCAGATATATCTCCCGCAGACGCAGACGCAACATCTGAACCTTTTGAGGAATTCACAGAGAGTCCAGATCGTGCCTTCGTTTTAGAAACACAGGCCACGGTACAGTTAACGGGGTACGCGGAAAGCAATCCTTCGGATACACTGTCGATATTTGATGCTTCACCGATTAATTCATTGGACCACTCAGGTTTGTCTTCCGCAGACGCAGACGCAGTTTCTAAACCTTTCTGGGAATCAACCGAAAGCCCAGATCTTGCATCCGTTTTTAAGATACAGTCCACGATAAAGTTAACGGTATATCCATCGATATATAAGCCTTCGACGGAATATTCACTGGACTACTCAGGTATACCTCCCGCAGACGCAGACGCTATATCTGAACCTAGGAAGGAGGAATCCAAAGAAAGTCCAGATCGAGCTTCCGCCTTAGAGACACCGCCAACGATAGAGTTAACGGGTTACCCGGAAAGAAAGCCTTCGGATACACCATCGAACTATAAACCTTCGACGATTTATTCATTGGACTACTCAGATATATCTCCCACAGTCGCAATATCTGAAGGTTTTATGGAAACCAAAGAAAGCCCAGATCGTGCTTCCATTTCTAAGACAGAGCCTACGATGCAATTGACGGTACATCCTACTACCAACTCTTCGGATACAGTGTCGATCTATGAGCCTTCGATGGAATACTTATTGGACTACACAGGCATATCTCCCGCAGACCCAGGCGCAATATCTGAACCGTTTGAGGAATTCACAGAGAGTCCAGATCGTGCTTCCGTTTTAGAGACACAGCCTACAATAAAGATAACGGGGTACCCGGAAATAAATCCTCCGTTTACTCCATCGGTATATAAGCCTTCGACGGAAACTTCATTGGACTACTCAGGTGTATCTCCCGCAGACTTAGACGCTGACGCACTAGCTAAACCTTTCGAACCATTCACAAATAGTTCAGATCGGGACTTCGTTTTAGATACACAGCCCACGATACATCCCACTAGCAACTCTTCGGATAAACTGTCGATGGATGAGCCTTCAATGATTAATTCATTGGACTACTCTCCCGCAGACGCAGACTCGATATCTGAAATATTATTGGATTCAGCAGAAAGTCCAAATCGTGAACCAATGGTGCAGTCGAAAAAATACACTGATATCGTTGAAATTACAAACAGGCTATTTGTCATCGATGACTTGTTAATAGCGGACACCACAAAAAGCGGATTTCTCACGACCCGTTCAAACATTTATCTCAGCACTTCCGAAGAAAAACGTACGAAACCAGTTTCTTCATTCACTACGATCGCACATCCAAAGGATGGGGAATCTGGACAACCAGCTTCAGAGGATGGAGAGCCTGGACCACCACCAGAAGATGCAAAATCTGGAGAACCATCACCGGGGTCTGAAAAAACTGGGGGACAACCACCAGGGTTATTCACTTCAATCAAACCACTAGAGGATGGACAATCTGGAGAATCACTACCAGAAGATGGACAATCTGGTGGACCTGGTGGAGCAACACCAGAGGATGGACAGTCTGGAGGACAACCACCAGGGTTATTCACTTCGATCAAACCACCAGAGGATGGCCAATCTGGAGAATCACAACCAGAAGATGGACAATCTGGAGAACCACTACCAGAAGATGGACAATCTGGTGGACGTGGTGGAGCAACACCAGAGGATGGACAGCTTTGGGGACAACCACCAGGGTTATACACCTCGATCAAACCATCGCAGGATGGACAATCTGGAGAATCACAACCAGAAGATGGACAATCTGGAGAATCACAACCAGAAGATGGACAATCTGGTGAACCACTACCAGAAGATGGACAATCTGGTGGACCTGGTGGAGCAACACCAGAGGATGGACAGTCTGGAGGACAACCACCAGGGTTATACACTTCGATCAAACCATCGCAGGATGGACAATCTGGAGAATCACAACCAGAAGATGGACAATCTGGAGAATCACAACCAGAAGATGGACAATCTGGTGGACGTGGTGGAGCAACACCAGCGGATGGACAGCCTTGGGGACAACCACCAGGGTTATTCACTTCGATCAAACCACTAGAGGATGGACAACCTGGAGAACCACTACCAGAAGATGGACAATCTGGTGGACGTGGTGGAGCAACACCAGAGGATGGACAGCTTTGGGGACAACCACCAGGGTTATACACCTCGATCAAACCATCGCAGGATGGACAATCTGGAGAATCACAACCAGAAGATGGACAATCTGGAGAATCACAACCAGAAGATGGACAATCTGGTGGACGTGGTGGAGCAACACCAGCGGATGGACAGCCTTGGGGACAACCACCAGGGTTATACACCTCGATCAAACCATCGCAGGATGGACAATCTGGAGAATCACAACCAGAAGATGGACAATCTGGAGAATCACAACCAGAAGATGGACAATCTGGTGAACCACTACCAGAAGATGGACAATCTGGTGGACCTGGTGGAGCAACACCAGAGGATGGACAGCCTTGGGGACAACCACCAGGGTTATACACCTCGATCAAACCATCGCAGGATGGACAATCTGGAGAATCACAACCAGAAGATGGACAATCTGGAGAATCACAACCAGAAGATGGACAACCTGGAGAACCACTACCAGAAGATGGACAATCTTGTGGACCTGGTGGAGCAACACCAGAGGATGGACAGCCTTGGGGACAACCACAAGGGTTATTCACTTCGATCAAACCACCAGAGGCTGGCCAATCTATAGATCCACTACCAGAAGATGGACAATCTGGAGAACCACTACCAGAAGATGGACAATCTGGAGAACCACTAGCAGAAGATGGACAATCTGGTGGACCTGGTGGAGCAACACCAGAGGATGGACAGCCTTGGGGACAACCACCAGGGTTATTCACTTCGATCAAACCACCAGAGGCTGGCCAATCTGGAGGTCCACCACCAGGGTCTGGCCAATCTGCAGGACCACCACCAGGGAGTGGCCAGCCTGGAAGACAGCCACCATTAACTAAGATCGATTTGCCAGAGGATTTACAATCTGGAGAACAACCACCAGAGGAGGGACAGTCTGGAGAACCACTTCCAGAAAAAGGACAATCTGCTGGACCCGGTGGAGCACCCCCAGAGTATGGACAGTCTGGAGGACCACCACAGGGGTTATTCTCTTCGCTCAAACCACCAGGGGATGGACAATCTGGAGGTATACCACCAGGGTCTGGCCAATCTGCAGGGCCACCACCAGAGAGTGGCCAGCCTGGAAGACAGCCAACATTAACTAAGATCGATCTACCAGAGGATGGACCATCTGGTTTACCTGGTGGAGCAGCACCAGAGGATGGACAGCCTGGAGCATCACCACCAGATGGTGGACAATCTGGAGGGCAACCACCAGAAAATGGACAATCTGGTGGACAATTCACCACGATCGAACCACCAGTGGCTAGCCAAACAGGGGAGTCACCCCCAGTCTCAGTCGATGCCACAGAAACAGGAATCTTTGTTTCTGATTTAATGAATTTACTCAGTACTTCTGAAGGAAAACATTCGAAGCCGGGTTCTTTAGAGATATCATTAACTACGATAGGATCACCAGAGGATGGACAACCTGGACAACCTGGGGCTTCCCCATCAATCGCAGTTGATCCTACGGAAAGAGGAATCCGTACGTCCGATGTATTTCAGTTACTCACTACTTCTGAAGAAAGAGGTACGACAAGGGAGTCATCTTTAGAGTCATCATTCACTACCAGCGAACCACCAGAGGATGGGAAACCTGGAGGACACTCACCAGGGGGCGGCCCACCAGGAGGATCACCACTGGAGACAACAACCGCCGAAATTTCGACGCAAATGCAAAGCACAATCAAACCATACCTCAATTATGGAGCAACAAATAGATATAAAATTAGACCACCACTCAGGATTTGTTATGATGTCAAATATAGACATAGTAAGTGGCTAAATAATCTCTTTGTAAATACCATATTTATGGAATCATTTCTTTTCAGAGCGTACGTACATAAACAGCATTCGACTCGATTTTTGCTTGAATGATTATATAATTTCAGCGCAATGTCAAAAAAAAAACAGAAGGTTCATGGTGCCCAAACGTTGCAGTATCTTGTAAAAGTGTACGTTGTAGTAGTATCTATTCTGAACCGATTCGTAATTTGTATTTATTGCTAATTGTTGTTTAAATTAAAAGACAGCATATGTTTTGTTTAACAATTGATAGAATTAAGTGTATTAGGTATCCCATCGCTTCCAACTGACACGGCTAGACATTGATTCTTGACACGTGCAAGCGAATTCGATATAAGAGACTTCATGAGAAGTACAAAAAAGAGTGAAAAAGTGCTTTATGCAACCAAAAATGCTGCAATCGGGACGCTCAAGCGACTGCTGCAAGGGAGAATGCCCAAGAAAAGGCAAAAATACTTTGCTGATTGATTTTCGATTCGAGTCTCACCGTTTAGGGATATTTTTAGACTGTTTTTAATTTCAAAAAACCTGCCCACACTGGTCTCAATTTAGATACATGTGTCTGTGTGTGCTACTTAATTTTAACATCCGTTTTAAGAAGAGCCAATAAACTGACTTGCAATCACTCTGCTGGCTTCCATCTCTTTGGAAACCTAACGATAGTACTTGGAAAGACGACTTTATTTGAGGCCACAGGCGACCATTGCTACTCCCGAATAGTTTGCACGATGCACTTGGCCACTGCAGAGTTCTTTAAAATGGAAACAGGTGGATGGACTGGCACGTGGTTCCTGAAAGTGACAAACGATGTTCAACTTTCAATTATGCACTCAAACGGAACATGATATAATATTATAGCATGATATAATTTTATAAATATTTCTTTGGTTTCTTTGCGCCATAATGGTATCTAGTTTAGTGGGTATCATATATCGGTGAACATTCCAATAAACCAAATATGGTATAAAAAATAGCTTACATTTAATTGCACCACACAATGCACATACTCTCTAAAAAGCATCTGACAGCAACTATATTTAAATAAATAGCATTACTAATAATAATGCAATCAATTAAACACTCTCTCGGTGAACTGATAAAGGTGCTTTTCCACTGAGGTACACTGTGCAACATGTATTAAAATATACATAATATTCAATTGAAACTAAATGAGAAAGCGATTCGCGGCCTTATATACCATATTGTGTTGTGTTGAAAATCAACAGTGGTGCCAAAATAATTGATATTCTATCAACGTATTTTTATTTTGATAGTAAGAAACTGTCGTTTTACCACTTTGCCTGTTGTCCAGCATTTTTTTGTGGGTCTATTTGTCAGTTGGCGACCCGTTTGGCAGGATGACCACGAAATAAATAGCTGTGATAAGGGGGTTTAGAGCCAATAAATTTGTTGGCACTTTGTTCCGTGTAAAAAAAGTGCAACTGTCATAATAATAGCAAAAATCACTGCAGCGACCGGAACCCCTCTAAAGAAATACCCAATAATGGTGTTGTTGCCAAGATTTTAGACTACGAAAAAAGGCTTGGGAAAATAAATAGTGAGAGAAGTGCCAGCAGCCATGAAAGGCAATTAAGGCCGTTGATCCAGATCAAGAATTACCATAAACTGATACTGGGGAAAAAGCTTTCCAGCTCAGCTCTCTCTCGCTCTCTCTCTCTCTCTCTCTACATCAATCTGTTACATACACCTACATGAATACAATATACCCTTGAACTCTACGCCGAGTGCCGCGTAAAAAAAACATCTGCAAAGCCGCCTCCCCACTTTGATTATGCACATACATATGAATGTACATACATACATATCTGTTGATATGTATACATATGTTTGCTTAAATTAGTTCAGTATGGAAAAGTGGTATATCCAAAATACATACAGGTATGTACGATACATACATATGTACATATGTATGTATGTGCGAGTACTCATAGTAGACCCGGCACAAAAATAGCGCTCTTGGCGTGCTTTGAGCCACTGACCGCACAGGGTAAGCCGGCACCAGACTGCCGACTGCCGATGCAGTGTATGTAATAAGATATGTGTCTGCAAACAGCACCAACAACTAGCGTTGCCCATATATGTAAAATGAAACACGGTTCAGAGATGTGACGTAATATAGCGTAAAAAACGAGCCTGCACTCGCCAATACAATCACCCATACAATCGATGTATGTATGTACATATGTACATATTTTTGTATGGATATCCCCGTACATCCGCGGATGCTGTGCTTTTTGTTTTGTGTTTGTTTGCCGCTTGCCTCTCTCACTCTCCCACCCACCTATTGGGACACGCGCATGCGCACGCGACCGTGACTGATTGTTGAATATCACAGCAAACTGCTGAAGAGTACATGATTAAGCAGCTAGTCACTGGTCATTGTGTCGCCTAGAAAGGTGTAAGAACTTTTCCAGAACTAGTTGGCAAATTTCCTGCCATTTAGCCAAGCAATCAAACTTTGGCCAGCCCAGCAATTACGACATTGCTTTAAGGTGTTTCACACTTTTAATTATTTAGTTTGGCTAATGAAAGATCTACAATATGTGAAAGCTGTGATCTCAAAGGGATAAAAATAGGTTGTAGGAACATTAGCAACTTGTCAGATGACGATATGATTAAAATCAGATGTTTTGCCAACCAGAAAAGAACGAATTTTTAAACTCTAGATAAGCAGCAATAGGACACCCTTTACTATTTTACATTACTTCTTTTTGCTGCAGAACGTTTTAGTGATCTTAAGAATGATATATTTTTGTTGTCTAAAATAATCAAGACAAACTCTTCTGGACGACTGTCGATGTTTCGTGTGATTTTTCATGACTATATATTTATTTTTATTTATACAAACGCTCTTAGCTTTCCCTTCTTCCTTGTTTAGATTTTACACATACAAGAACTAATTGTTAACCATTTCTGTGAAAAAATAAATAGTTGTGGCCATGACAAATTTTTGGACATGAGTACTTTAATGGACAAAGCACTTTGGTGTACTTTTAAGGTCCATTGTTAACTTTGAGAACTCAAGTATGTATGTACGTATACATATGTATGTACATATGTACATACATTTGTGTGTACGGTTGTGTGCATGGCTTATTCATTCTTATTAAAAGCAAACCATAACCTGTCCTAACTACGAAAGTATGCACATACATACATATGTATGTACGTATGCATGAATGTTCATGTGATGTGAAGCAGCGCTTACCTTCGCGCTTGGAGATGCATACATACATATGTATGTATGTACATACGTAGCACCATATAAATACCATTGGATTTACCAAAAACTAAACACAGTGGTATAATTATTTCGTGTGCATATGTATGTATATGTACAAAAAAAGAAAAAAAAACTTGCAAATTTAGCTCGCAAACGCTAATCTTCTCTGAAAAACAGAAAAATAACCAAAAAACCTTGCACGGTGTTGGACGCTACCGCTATCTCTTGGTTGAATGTCAGCACACATACTGTTAAACACTTAACATACATATATGTATTTATGCATAATGGTTGGCTATGTATGGACCCCAAGCATACATCTTCATCTGCAAGGTATATTCGATGGAAGGTAGGTCCATCCCGACCACGAATAGTCTTTTTTTTGAGCCATCTACATGTATGTAGGTGTCGCACTCATCAAAGCCTGTAAACCGTTTTCCTGAACCGTCTTACCTTCTGCTCCATATACCTTGATTAGTCGATTGCATAGGAAAACACGTCTTAAATGTGTATGTACAAATGTATGTGGTGTCTCTTCACCCCCACACACACACATATACATACATTCGTACGTAATACTAATTAGTTTTGTTACAGCACCGTTGCGTGTTATGTTTTGCATTTCATTTTGTTTTGAAAGCTCCTAAAGCTGTGCTTTCGGGGAGAGACACTCATATACATACATATGTATGTGCCAGTGTTTGTGTATGTACGGGCAAGGCGGCAAAGCGAATGTACGAATGTCCATATGTAAGCCAAGACTGAGCGATTGTGTGTTTGTATGTATGTATGTATATGCGGTTAGCACAAAATCCATCGAGAAAGAAAGAAACAACCAACCAACAACACGGGCAGAGCACAGCACGGCCAAGCAGGCGTCTCGCGGCAGCGGCTCGGGCTCTGTATGTATGTATGTACATACGTATGTACGAGTATTAACTTCAAAATAAAGTTCAGTTTAAGCTGGAGCGCAGCGCAGTCGTCGTCGTTTGTTCGTAACGGTCGGGTCGGGTCCGTTCGGTTAGTTCCTATATGTACGCATGGTAAGCACGCGTTCTCTCGCAATCAGTGTATCAGCGACTCAGTCTCTCAGTTGTTTCGGATTTAGCTGTGTTGATAAAGCGTAAAGCGCTTCCTACCCGCGCCCTTAGACGTCAACGGTCAACCAGCAGTCCCGTGCCAAAAACTGGCTGTGATTTATGTATTTACCAAAAATGTGACCGAGTAATACTTATAATCCATGATTCCATCCATCCGACGACAAAACGGGTTCAGTTTTTTTGTTGTTTCTGATGCGCTTTGATGTATACATAAATTTGAATGTACATGCATACGTATGTCTCACTGTTGTCTATGCACTACGTGCATTCATATATGCATGCTTGTATGTATGTGTGTACAAAATGCCAACTCTTACGTACTTGCTGCGACTGTGTATGTTTGTGTGCGTGTTTGAGCTGCCGCCGCCGTCACACACTATCAAATGTACACCCATACTTACACCCACAGCCAAAAAAAAAACAAAACAAAAAACGGTGTCATTGTTGTTGCAGCACACTTAGTGCGAAATCTGTGTGTGAAAAAAGGAAAAATCTGTGTATTATACAAATAATTGATACATACTATGTGCGTTCATATGTACATACATACATACAGAGATGGATGTACAAGCCACCACCACTCGCAAAACTAGAAGTTGAGTTGAATGTTGTATAAAACGCGAAATGGCACAGTGAAACAGAAACCGGAATCAATGTGGGGAGGGGAGACATTGTTAAAGAGCCTCCTCGTCTTCATGGTTGCTGTCTCTCCTTTCCTCTTTTCCATCGGTGCATGCGGATATGCCCGTCTGCACTTGCTACTCCTTCGGCACCTCCTCCCACGCTTCACATGCATAAACTTTTGGTCACATAAATCTCACTGTACTGTACCAATACATATCTACGTGCCCGCGGTAGTGTACCTATCTACCAAAAATTTACGGTACCACCAATTTATCGGTAATAAATACCGTTCAACCGTCATGTGCATCAGAGGGGCACGTACATATGTACCGTATGTATCAAATCTTTCTCTTTCTGTCTCTCTCTCCGTGTACATTCCTAAAACAAAAACAACAACTGCAAAACCCAAACGGGACGTGCACAATCGCTTAAGGAATGGGGAATGGAAATCAAAATGGTTATGTCAGTTCTTCTTCGTATTTTGATTCCTCGCTACTTCTCCTTTCTCATATGATGCATCTATGTGCATACATTTGTACATACATATGTACATACATAATCTACAAGTACTCTCTGTGGCAGTGGCATGCGCAAGCATTGTACCCAGGCCTTTACATGTTGCACATATTCTGAATAATCGAATAGAAGTCCCACACTCGTGCACTCGTAATTTATTCGTCTGCCAGGCATAGGGATTGGGGGGCTTAAGAGAGAAAGGCTTTAGGGTATAGCTAGCTCCTCTGTATAACAAATGAAAGATTTCCAGGGTAACTCCGTTTCTTTTTTTACACTATTA
Organism: Drosophila subobscura; assembly: GCF_008121235.1. Taxonomy (NCBI): domain Eukaryota; kingdom Metazoa; phylum Arthropoda; class Insecta; order Diptera; family Drosophilidae; genus Drosophila; species Drosophila subobscura. The sequence continues at coordinate 13,645,522 of NC_048530.1, read as the reverse complement.
AATTAATGATATTCAGACATGACTTTGCTTAGTCATTGTTTATAAGACCCCCCTACAGAGTGCTGCTGTTTCTGTTCTGTTGCATCACCACAGACAGAGAGAGAATAAATATATTTACATACATATGCATATTCGAGAGCGTCACTCAATGGGAATCACCTTCGTTGTGGAAACTGATAACAAAGAAAAAAAAAAGACAGAAAGAAAAAAATTGCAACTGAAACGTTTTATCATCACTCCCGGGGGTCATGAATCAGCAGAGATGTGCGCCTCCCACTCGGACAGACGCCCACGTTGCACGTTTCTTACTCTTTTTAAAGCAATTAATAATGGATGGATTAAGAGTAAGGCTCACTCCTGCGTTTATTTATATTCTATCTTTAGATACACCAGATACCAGAGCCCACAAATAGTAGATACATGAGTACGGACACAAGAAAGGAACACGGACACGGACGACACGCTGCAAAAGGACACTTCAGGAGAATAAAACTACCCTAATAAAAACTAAACAAAAAACCCCCCTCCGCTCCGCTCCGCTCCGTTCCTTCAGCTGGAACAATAGTTGTATAATGCTTGATATAGGAGGCAGCACAACAACAGGAAACATCCTCCCAATCATAAAGGAGCAGGGCAGAAGACAGAGTCCTGCCAGAGAGCCCGCATATCGAAAGCACTGCAAACAAACGCTACCGAAAGCAACAGCAACGACAAAGACTAGAAGCAGCAGTAGCGGCAGTAGCAGCAGCAGCAGCAGCAGTAGAAGAGCTCCTTCTCCTACGCATCCTCCACCAGCAGCAGCATATGCAAAACTCAATAGAGTCTATTTATGTACATTTAATCGAATGGCACAGAGCTGTATATATTTTTTATTAGTTTTAGTAGTCCTAAGCCGAAACACTAGTAGTGCTCATCGATATAGCGAAAGCGTAAGCGTAAACGAAACTCAACAACAGCAACAAATTAATGCCGCACGAAGAATACTCAATAGCAGCAGCAGCAGCGAGAATGAGAGCAATGCGCCGGCTGTTAATTTGTCCACTCAAACCCAAACCACTTACCACAAGGCCAACGCCGCGAGGTTCAACACTCACCCTGACTTTGACTCTGTCTCGGACCTAGCAGAGGAGTTGCAGGTCATAAGTAATACTCATTTAAATGCCAGTGAACACGAGCAGCAGCAGCAGCAGTTGGAACAGCAGCAACAGCAGCATCTCCTCAATGAGAACGACGTTTTTGGCCCCTACAGTATTCCGGAGGAGGCAATCTACACAAATGAGTTTGCCGTGCACATTCCGGCTGGCAAATATGTGGCCGATGTCATTGCGGACAAGTATGGCTTCGTGAATCGGGGTCAGGTATGTGGACGACTCAAAGGCGCCTGCCAACAGCAATAACCCACATTTTATCATCACTCTCTCTCTCTCTCTCTCTCTCTCTCTCTCTCTCTCTGTGCAGATTGGAGCACTCGATGATTATTATGTCTTCCAGCATCATCGCGTGTCGAAGCGCTCATTGCGTTCCAGTCACAAGCATCAGAGTGATCTAAGATCGGAGAATGAGGTATTTACAAGGATATTCCCTTGCTTTAAGGCCGAATATGTAAACACATTTTGGACCATTTTCTTATAGGTAAAATGGCTGCAGCAGCAGCATGAGAAAGTACGCCGAAAGCGCGATGGTCCCTATCAGGATCTGCCCACCTACAGTCCGTATAATGTTTTGCGTCCCTCCAGCGACTATGCATCCGACGAATCGCATCTTTCTCCATACTCCCCAGAGTCGCATCTATCCACACATTCGCCACGCTTGGAGTATCGTGATGTGAGCTCACATTCCATATTTCCGGATCCCTTGTTCAAGGAGCAGTGGTATCTGGTGAGTAAAGTATGTAAAATCCATATTCTCTCACTTCAAAATGCATGCCATGCTTGTTGTTGTTGTTGTTGTTGTTACCTTTACCCATGTTAAATATTTGTTTATCCTCCCTCCGGCTGTTATTGGTACGAGTAGATTGTTCTTTAAATATTTGTATGTACGGTAATATTTATGTGTGCATGTTTCTCTAACCAAAACGTAGATCTATTAGAATCAGTGTTTGACTTCTGTATTCTTTTGCACAATACAAGTAGCAAAAGTTTCTGGAAGCCCTTCCCCCCACTTTCTCTGAACAACTGCTGTAGCTTGAGCTTATTCCTGAAAAATATCAAAATCAGCAGCAGACAGCAACAAGAAACCAAAAGCCAAACGACAGCCGCAGTTGTGACTAATTTTGTCCCTTGTCGACTTGTTAAGTACCCTACGTTTAAATCTGAAATAAAGCGAAGAGATTCACATATTTGATTTTATTTGTTGCACAAGATAAAAAATAGTTCGTAGGCCTAGTGGTCAAGGAGGAATATCGAGGAATTAGGTGAGAAATCGAGTAATGAGTAGATTTCTTTTTGCGAATTAAAGCCACGAAATAAATAAAGAAATGTCAACTTTAATGCATTTTCAAGTATGGCCGATCAAAAATATAGTGTAATGCCATACACTTCTGTCGGCATTCACTGTTGTTATAAGGAAAACAAATAACACCGAGACTTCTGCCACTTATGCGTTTCGCGTTGCTGTCTGCTGTTGCGACTGCTTTTATTTTAGGAAGATTTAAAACATTGATTAGAATACCCATGTTGCCATTGTTCCCTTTTTCCTATGCATACGAGTATATCCTAGAGATGTGGGATTGTTTAAACCACTAGCAGCATCCACTAACGTAATTCCCGTTACATTTCTGTCTTTTGCTTCCGCTCCCAAACAGAACGGCGGTGCCAAAGATGGCCTGGATATGAATGTGGGACCTGCCTGGCAAAAGGGTTACACCGGCAAAGGTGTTGTCGTCTCCATACTCGACGATGGCATCCAAACAAATCATCCAGATCTGGCCCAGAACTATGTAAATATTCTCAAAACTGTGGCATGTGAAAATGTTTTAATTACATGGAGTTTGTATAATCTAGGATCCCGATGCATCATTCGATATCAATGGCAATGATTCGGATCCTACGCCGCAGGATAATGGCGACAATAAGCATGGAACACGCTGTGCCGGCGAAGTGGCTGCCGTGGCCTTTAATAACTACTGCGGCGTGGGTGTGGCCTACAATGCCAGCATTGGTGGTGAGTAAATCTGGACACATTTGAGATCCTTCTGGCTTATAGTGCCCTTTTGTGACGTCCCCCTCTTTAGGAGTACGCATGCTCGATGGCAAAGTCAATGATGTGGTGGAGGCCCAGGCACTGAGTTTGAATCCCTCGCACATTGATATTTACAGTGCCTCGTGGGGCCCCGAGGACGATGGCTCTACGGTGGATGGCCCCGGCCCGCTGGCCCGTCGCGCCTTCATCTATGGCGTGACCAGCGGACGGCAAGGACGTGGCTCCATATTCGTTTGGGCCTCGGGCAACGGTGGCCGCTACACTGATTCGTGCAACTGCGACGGCTACACCAATTCGATCTTCACCCTCTCCATATCGAGTGCCACGCAGGCGGGCTTCAAACCGTGGTACTTGGAGGAATGCTCCTCAACGCTGGCGACCACCTACAGCTCTGGCACGCCTGGCCATGACAAGAGTGTGGCCACCGTCGATATGGATGGACGTTTGCGACCCGATCATATATGCACAGTGGAGCATACGGGCACTTCGGCTTCAGCCCCTCTGGCAGCTGGGATCTGTGCCCTCGCGTTGGAGGCAAATCCGGATCTCACTTGGCGGGATATGCAGTACCTGGTGGTGTATACGTCGCGACCCTCACCCCTGGAGAAGGAGGGCGGATGGACTCTGAATGGCGTGAAGCGGAAATACAGTCACAAATTTGGCTACGGACTGATGGATGCCGGTGCCATGGTCACATTGGCGGAGCAGTGGACCTCAGTCCCGCCGCAACACATATGCAAGTCGCGAGAGAATAACGAGGATCTGAGAATCGAGGGCTCCTTTGGCTTTACCCTCTCCACCCACATGGATGTGAACGGCTGTGCGGGAACGATCAATGAGGTGCGGTATCTAGAGCATGTCCAGTGTCGTATTACCCTACGCTTCTTTCCGAGAGGAAACTTACGGATTCTTTTGACATCGCCGATGGGCACAACGAGCACTTTGTTGTTCGAGCGACCTCGCGACATTGTCAAGTCAAACTTTGACGATTGGCCTTTTCTAAGCGTGCATTATTGGGGCGAGAAGGCCGAGGGACGTTGGACTCTGCAGGTGATAAATGCTGGCCGTCGAAGGGTCAATCAGCCGGGCATACTATCCAAGTGGCAGCTGATCTTCTATGGCACATCCAATCAGCCCATGCGTCTCAAGTCGGAGCTGCTGAATGGCAATCCACAGATGCGCAGCCCAATTGGGGGCGCCAATCCGTTTCTCTTTCCATCCGCCTCGAATATCGGCCAGCCGGCCAATGAGGGAGGGAACTACAATACCGACAGCTTTGCCGGATATCTCAACTATCAGAATATATTCACCAGTGCCGGATCGGATCCAGAGCCGGCCACCGCTACGCTAGATGGACAGAATGTCACGGCCGCCCAGCTGAAGGAAGCGCCAGCCGGCGATGCCAGCAAGATTGTGCTGTACTCCTGCGATGCCGAATGCGACTCCCTGGGCTGCTATGGCCGTGGACCCACACAGTGTGTGGCGTGCAGTCATTATCGATTGGACAAGTAAGCAAGCAGCAGCAGCAAATCCTCATTAAAAGTATACTTAATTCAATTACAATTTGTTATTTACAGCACCTGCGTGAGCCGTTGTCCGCCTAGATCTTTTCCAAATCAAGTGGGCATCTGTTGGCCCTGCCACGACTCCTGTGAGACTTGCGCTGGCGCCGGACCCGACAGCTGCCTCACCTGTGCCCCAGCCCATCTGCATGTGATCGATCTGGCTGTCTGTCTGCAAGTCTGCCCAGATGGTTACTTTGAAAGTAAGCAAAAGCCAAAGATAAATCAAAATGGAATTGATCTCCCAAAAAAGCGACGCTAATTGATATTTAATTCTCTGCCAGAAATCATTTAACTCAAAAGTCAAAAGTGCAATTGAGGCTGTAATTCGTTTATAATTAATTCATTTAATCATTCTAACAATCGAATAACTATTGAGAGAATGCTTAAGTATAGCCATCTCTTTCCTTTTCCTGCTTTAGCATGAAAAAGAGTTTGGTTGTATAATCGAAATGGCTATAAATACTGATTGCAGTCTTCCTGTGTGGCTTAGCAATGAGGGGAGCTCCCGTTAGAGATACAAATTAACTGAAGGCATTTCAATTCAATTTAATTTTGCCAAACAGATAGCAGAAACCGAACCTGCGCTCCTTGCGAACCAAACTGTGCCTCCTGCCAGGACCATCCCGAGTATTGCACCAGCTGTGACCATCATCTAGTGATGCATGAGAATAAATGCTACTCGGCCTGTCCCCTGGATACATACGAAACGGAGGATAACAAGTGAGTGGCGGGGCGGCAGTGCGTGCGCTCTTTAAATACAAATTGTAACCCTGCCATTTCCTATTCCCAAAGATGTGCCTTTTGCCACACGACATGCGGTACATGCAATGGCCCCACGGACCAGCACTGCATCACATGTCGATCAGGTCGTTATGCCTGGCAAAACCAATGCCTTAATAGCTGTCCGGATGCATTTTATGCGGACAAGAAGCGGCTGGAGTGCATGCCCTGCCAGGAGGGCTGCAAGACCTGCACCAGCAACGGCATATGCTCCGAGTGCCTTCCCAATTGGTCGCTGAACAAGAAGGACAAATGCATTGTGGCCGGGAGTGAGGCCTGCAATGAATGTAAGTCAAATTATTCTAACCTTCCCACTCTTTTGTTTCTTTTATTAATTTTGCTCTTCATCCTTTGCAGCCGAGTTCTTTAGTCAGATTGAGGGTCAATGCCGTCCTTGTCATGCCTCCTGCGATAGCTGTAATGGAGCTCTCGATACGAACTGCATGTCCTGCCCAGCAAATCGATTGCTAGAGCTGAGCCGATGCGTGAGCGGCTGTCAGGATGGCTTCTTCATGGAGACGGGCGTCTGTTCGCCCTGCCTGCACACCTGTAGCCAGTGCATATCGCGCACCAATTGCAGCAACTGCTCTAAGGGCCTCGAACTGCAGAATGGCGAATGCCGCACCACCTGTGCCGATGGGTAAATGTTTACCTAGTGCATTCCATTTGCTTACTCAAATATATAATTGAACTGAAATCTTCTACAGCTACTATAGCGATCGGGGTATCTGTGCCAAGTGCTATCTCAGCTGTCACACATGCAGCGGGCCACGTCGCAACCAGTGCGTCCAGTGCCCTGCCGGCTGGCAGCTGGCAGCCGGCGAATGCCATCCAGAGTGTCCCGAGGGCTTCTACAAGTCGGATTTTGGCTGTCAGAAGTGCCATCATTATTGCAAGACATGCAATGGTATATGGGGAAAAGTCTGTTCTCCATCAGGTTTTCATCAATTATAAATTGTTTGTTGCAGATGCCGGTCCTTTGGCCTGCTCCTCGTGCCCGCCACACTTTATGCTCGATGGAGGACTGTGCATGGAGTGCCTTAGCTCACAGTACTACGACATTACGACATCCACCTGCAAGAGTTGCCACGACTCGTGCCGCTCCTGCCTGGGACCTGGCCAGTATTCGTGCAAGAACTGCGCACCGCCGCTTCATTTGGATCAGCTGAACAGCCAGTGTGTGCCATGCTGCAAGCAGAATCAAACCAACACCAACGACACCACAATATCAGCAGCATGTTGCCATTGCGACAAGGAAACGGGTAAGAATAACCAACCAGATTACATTCTCATAATTCTAAAGTCCATTCTGTTGTCTGCAGGTGAATGCAAAGCTACCTCTACTGGCGGCAAACGGCGTACTGTCATTGGCAGTGGCAGCATGTACAAAAGTGCCGGCGATGCTGAAGCTGATGCCCAGCTTGGCGGCCGTGAGGGCAATGGCAATGAGTTCCTTGTGCGGCTGGACTCTCCTCTGACGGCCATCACGGCCATTGCAGTGGCCATTTGTCTGCTGATTATCACCATATTTTCCATTATTTTTGCTGTTCTACAGGTAACAAGAAATCTATGAATTATTTTCAGCTTTTGTTAATGAATGTTTGTTCTTTCTGCAGCGCAACAGCAACCATGTGTCCCGAAATTCCGTAAGATACAGAAAGATAGCCAGCAAGTCGTCGGGAGGCAGTCGTCGCAATAGCAGTGCCTCAGCTGCAAAGACAAGCAATGAGGCCAGATTTATATTTAATGTGGGCGAGGACGATGACACCGATGAGGAGGATGATGCTGATAATACTGAGGATGATATGTTGGATGTAACGGCAGAGGTGAAGCGGATCGTTTATGACCCCAAAGGCACAATACATGGGAACGAATTTTACATCGAGAGTACAAAAGATATTGATGCGATTGAGTTTCATTGCAAGACAGGAGGCGGTGCCACCGCCCCAAAGAGAAGAAGTTGCAATGAATACGGGATTGGAAATGGAAATGGAAATAGAAATGGAGGAGAACCTGATGATATTATATCCAAGAACACGTACAGAGATCCGGCAGCAGCAACAACTACTAGCTGTAGCAATAATATCCTTAGCTGATTGATTGATTGATTGAACACGCAATTGACAACGCGATTTTCTCTTGGATTTCTCTTGCGCGCTCCCACTCTTTCTCTCTCTCTCTCTCTCTGGACTAGTAAATTTTAAAAAAACAAACCTTACTTTGGAGGTAATATAGCGAAATCGAAATATTTAACATCCCGAAAAACAAAAAAAATGATAAAAATTTATATGTGATTGTGAATTGTTTTTATATATATATTTGTAAATTTAATGTTTGTATTAAATTTTTATGAAAAATGTTATGTCAAGTTGAAAAAACCAATTGTCGTGTCATTGTCCCTATTTCAGCATCTCCAGCCACCCAGCATAATTCTACTTTTTGTTTGGGATCATTCCAAGTCACGTCACCAGAAAAACCTAGACTTTCTCTTTGCCTTACCTTCGCGAATCTTGTTTGTATAGCTCGCACGCACCTAGTTCTCTTTTTTTTTAATTCGAAATAAGATCAATCGAAAAATCATTTTGGCTCTGGCTTTCAAACTGGTTTTTATTACGATTTAAACTGGTCATAAAACAAGACCAAAAGTTAACCAAAAAAAGTTACCGGCAGTCAGTCATGGTTTTGGGATGCTTTGCATCTTCGAATAAGTATTAATTGCTGCTTCAATTTGCCATAAAAGACAGGCTACAATGAACAGACACCAACAAGTCTTTTGCATGGAAAAGACAAATATTGACAATGAGAGAATGATCTAAAAAGATGTTATTACAAAATATGTTGAATTACAAATACTGTTCTTTAGTGGTTCGGAAAATAAATGCAGTGAGCGAGGCAATGTTTTTAAAGTTAGAGATCTACTGCTTCACATAATAGGATGATTCCAATGTTTCCTGCTGCATTTCACAGAATCTACATAGGAGTCGTACCTCCCTATATTTAATGTCCAAGTATTGGTTATGTAATAATTGAATACTACCTTCGCATTTGGTTTATCTGCACGTTTAAATAATAAAAGCAATGTTCAATATTTTAGGTTGTATTTTGTAAAAAATACTTTATTTACAAAAGTGCAAAATGTAGCTTTAATGTACAAAAACGGAGGGTGTTTTCTGATACACTAACTCGTATTCGTTTATTGAGTACGGGCATTCAATTTGAATGTTGCTTTGTTGTTTGTTAATTATAATGTAACCTTTCATGTAAATCATTATAAATTCGTTAATACTTCAGTTATTTTTCTGTCTGTCGCTGTTCAATGTTTTTTGTTTGTTGTTGCTATGCTAAATGTCTGTTTCGAGGAATTATTATACTTCTAAAAGGTATCGTACGTATCGAAAACGTACATAGTTTATACATAGGTAGTTTTAGAGAGGTATTTTACATGGATATTGTATGTATATGAGCGCTCATTATATTTATGATATAGTACAGTCGCAGCACATGAGCGAATAGTATAGGCATGTGACCATCTTTTCATCCCCATCATTATTATCAATATTGGCCTTTGTTTTGTAGTCGTAGGTCTTGCCATCCAATTGATCCTTTTCGAGACTCTCAATGGCCTTTTTCGAGGCCTTTTTGCGCTTATTCTTGTGCATCAGTTCGTTGCAGTTGCGCTGCTGCACCATCTCATCGATCCAATCAAAATCAGCGGTGTTCCCCTGAAAGCGGGGAAAACTGGAGATGCTCTCAATCGAATTGATATCCTCCTGTGAAGTAACACGATAGAATGTTCATTGAGAGCAATCTTTAAGCTACTTTATGCTGCTTTATGCATACCTGATTGTTATTGTGATTCTTGTATTTGGCCTTTTGGGGTGAGGTTTGCTGCGAATGCGATGTTGCTGGCATTTGCTGGGGTTCCGCCTTGCGGTTTGCCTCTGGTGACGATGTCGTTGCTATCGAAGCTGTCGTTCCTGCCGAGCTGTTAAGAGCCAATTCAGCCTCTGCTGTGGCTGCAAGATGCCCTGGCACCTTGGGCAGATCATCCGGACTCATAAAGTTGTGCTACAAGCATAAAACAGATGGAAAATTACAATTTATGAGTGGCCGTTCCCAGCTTTAGCGTTAGCTTACCAGGTTCTGCACTTCTGCTGTTGTTATAACATTGGGCGAGGTCATGGCTTTTGTGGACGGTGTCGATGGTGCCTCAGAGAGTGGACTGTGTGGCGGTGTATCTGCAGCTCCTGGCGCAGCGGGCAATGTGGCAGTCTCGGAAAGTCCGACTATATCATCAATGGAAGTGTGATGATCGTGTTTCACGCTTTGAACTAACGAGCAAGTGGCCACAATGCTCAGGGACGACGATGGTGTTGCAGCGAGACCCTCCGACATTGGGCTGAAAGATTACGAATAAATACGATCAGAGAATCTATTGCTGCAACAATTGCGAGTGCGTATGCCGTGTGTGCAATGATTAGAGACAGTGTGTCAGGTATGGGTAGGTAAAATTGTTATTATTAGTTCAGAAATCGAATATGTATCCATGGGCAGCTTATGGGGGGAGGGCATGGCATGCATTTGCATTTGAATTATAGTTTGGATATCTTCCTCCAAAAAAACCTCCTCTTACTTACAAGTCAATCAGCTCGGTCTGTGCCTTGCTGCCTCCCAAGGACCACACCTCGCTTTTCTTTTGCGGACCCGAATACGAGACGTGCTTACTGGTGGTGCTTAGGCGGCCCTTGGGATGGTGAGATTTTCTGCCTGGTATCCACAATATGCGCATACCAGAGGATTTTTTCTTCGAAGCGTTGGACGCCATCTGAAAGTCGGTCACGAAATTCAGAAAAATGTTTTGTTTTTATTACAATTTTGAAATCTAAATCTAGCGCACTCGGACGGCAAAAATGAAAGTTGTGTGTGTGGGAGTGGGGGGAGTTGAGTGGAGTTGGAGTTGGGGGTAGATAAAACGCATACAAATAAACACACATGAAATATGATTCAAGATATCTTTGCTTATCAGTGAATGAACCCACGAATCTGAGATCTTTTTAGGGTTTCTTCTTTTGTGGAGTTTGCATAATTTTTTGTGGTATGAAAAACATCTTGCTCGACATTTTCATGCCATGTGCGGCTCGGGCTCGGGCTCGGTTACGGGTGGGTAACAAACAGATCAACAAATATTTATTTGAAATATATCTCTTTACTTATGGGAGGTGCTGCTCACGCTTTTGATATGCACATACAAGTATCTGGTTTCAAAATCACTGGACTGGGGCTTGCCAATATTAGTTGCAAAGAAGTTATGGCTGGACATACGATCAAATAAGTACAGATATGGTATTATATGTAAACAGCGTACAGTACGACGTAAGTAAATGTAAATAAGGTAGGGTGGTTGGCATTATACAAAAACAAACATTCATTTCCCAATCAGAACACGTACTTTAGCCTTGTTACGAGTTCCATTTTACATTTTCCACCAAAGTGGGTCGAAAGTGAAATTGAGATAAAACTCACAGATCTTTTTGACATTTTAAAAACATTTTGGTAGTTTGAGAAATTTAATATTGAGCGGGGGGCTGGCATTAGTAAGTAACTCTCATGGGAATAAAGGCCTGGCCCGTATTGACCTTTAAATTATTTAAATGGGTTTTGGTTTTTTTTTTTACGAAATCAAAGCCAAGATTCACGCATCACACACACACGCACGCTGGCACACACAAAAGCTACCTGCCTGTGTGTGCGTGTGCTACAAGGCAAATTGCTTTTAGAGGGGATTACAAACAAAATTAGATAAAACACACAAAACTATACTCAAATAGCTCACCTTTATACCACCGAGATTTCAAACAGAATATCACTTTAGTTATAACTCAAACATGCACTAGTTTTTGTGCATGTGCCTTACAAGAATATATGAGACAGTTTGTGGGTCCGTGCTGCGATTGTATGGGAGATTCGGTGCCTTTAAAAATGGCAGAGATTCGTCTTGATTATAAATTTGTCGTAGTGCCGAGAATTTCGCACAATTACCGGTATTGATGGGGGGAATGAACGAAGAATAGTCTGCAGCACAAAGTTTACATTATTCGTATTTGTTTTATGTCCCGAGCGCCGATTGTGTGTGAACGAATAAACAACAAACCCGAACTCGAAAACGACACCAGTGGTGGACAATTCACGACTTACACAGACGATAGACAATGGAGACGAGAGGAACTTTAACGATAAGTTGAAGATACTTTGAGCTCGAATTTAATGCAATTAATTAAATAATTTAAAAGACTTAATATGTTCAGATTATTGTTACATTGGCAGGATAGATCCTCACTGTCCTGTAAAATAAGATCCTTCGACCTACTTTCCCGATATCGCTTATAATGTGTGAGTACTTTCATCGATATTTCAGCAATCGATGAGTACCCAATTTTTACTATTTTGCGCTTATTTTCTACAAACCTTTTGCATTAATTTTTGTGCATCATTATCACTAATCATATGCGATTACCATTCACTGATTCTAATCAAGTAGTCCTGGAGAACGCGTCTCCATTATGTTCCAATAGATGGTCATGTAATCGATAGGTCTTTAGCTTATCGTGTTTGTTTACGTTTATCTGCAACAAAACATACAAATATTTATGTAATTAATTGCCAATCCCGCCCATCAATTTAACAACAAAAGAACATGTGAGTAGCTAGTGGTAGATGTTTAAGACGGTTTAAACAAATCTCGATGTTATTTTTTATTGGTGAGAAATAGTTTCCTCTCACACATCCCATGCATTTCAATGCAACAAAAAGAGACACAAAACATCATGCAAATGTCCGTTGCGTTTGAAATGCGCTCTCACGGGAATGAAAACCCACGAATGCCGGAGAATGGCTTATGGGCGCTCTTTCCATATGAAGCACTAAGCTCTGGGTCTCCCCAATGGATCTGGCTGGTCCCGCCATCTGTAAGAAACATACAAACAAGTGCGCCGCTCGTACATTTCGTGTATGGGATGCATATACTTATGCACATATGTATGTATGTATGTGTGTCTTGATAGCAGGCATATTGCGAGAGATTGCTGCTTCTCCGAAAACTCGAAAAATTCTAAATATATAACATTTTGGCTAAGAGAGCGCGAGAGCAACAAATAGCCACCAAACAACGAGCATGTAACACACGGGACCTGGCGGCCCAGTCTCCCCGTGTTCGTGCTGCACTCTGCTATCCGTTTATCCGTTCGCTCGCGTGTGTTAGACGTAGGTACCACCAATATTTTTGTTAGTTATTTTTATTTATTTTCTTCGCATGTGCCCGGTAAAAAAGTCCGTAAGATCTGCGTACGGCTGCGTATGGGTTCGGGATATTTTGATGGAAGTTTTGCTGGCTGGAATCTGGCATGGGGGCGTTAAAAGTGCGAGTACATATACTTTTTTTTTGTATACTGCGTAGCCTCTCCAAGTGTACGCCGCTCGAAAATAGCCAGGAGGCACAGGCACAGGCACCATTCCCGTGTATCCGTATCCGTACATGTGCCTGATGCACACTGCCACATACGTTACGGTGCCTGTGTGTGTTCGTACGGTCTCGTATCCGACCCGGTGCGGTGTGCCGTAGCCTCTTCTTCTAACAGCCCTCACCGATTCATTAGCGAAATTTATTTTTGGAGCTGCTGTGGCCAAACAGCGACAATTTTCAGTTTGAATTTTTTTGTTTTATGTTTTGTGTCTAAATGAACATACAATTCGACAACTCTGCTACATGCCATGCCATGCCATGGCATGCCCGGCGGGCGCGTGTAGAGTGCAGTTCAAAGAGTCTTTCCGCTTGCTGTCTTCAATTGCGGGAGGAATCCGTCAACAGACTGTCCGCCTCTCTCTCTATCTCTCTCTCATATACTATTCTATCTGCAATCTAAAGAGGAGCTGTAAGAAAATACAATAAAGCAGCTGTTGTACGGGACAGATTAAGGGACACACATAAGCGTGTAGAAATATTACATACAAAAAAGTCTGACCCTTAGCAATTTTTGATTTTTAATCAAACATTATGTAACATATTTTTAATAATATACTGAACACAAAATTGAAAGAAATTATCAGTCCCTCTTCGCTTTTGGCAGATTTATCATCCGTGAAGGCAGGATACAAGATCAGCCGTGATCATGGACCCGGAAGCATTTTTGGATGTGGCCAATCAGGTCATCAAGCTGAAAATGTTTCCGTTTTTCGATATTGCTCACAGTTTACTTGCCGCGCTGGCCGTGCGCGAGGACTTGGGCGCCAATGCACAGGCCTTCTCCCGTAAGCATCCATTGGCCTGTTGGCTATCGACCATGCTGGTCATCTTTGCCGGCGGCATGGTGGCCAATGGCCTGCTCGGTGAACCCATCTTGGCACCATTGAAAAATACCGGCCAACTTCTGGTGGGCACAGCCGTGTGGTAAGTATATTCCAGCAGAAAAACCAACCCAAATCGTATCTATGTACATATGTATGTATATTTGTGTCTGCGTCTGTGTGTTTGTAGGTACGTTGTGTTCTATACGCCATTCGATATTGGTTACAAGGTGGCCAAGTTCCTGCCCGTTAAAATTGTGGCCAGTGCCATGAAGGAGATATATAGGGCAAAAAAGGTCTACGACGGTGTGGGACATGCGGCCAAGCTGTATCCGAACGCCTGGATAATCATGATCATCATTGGCACACTGAAGGGCAATGGCGCTGGATTCACAAAGCTGATTGAACGCCTCATTCGTGGCGCATGGACACCAACGGCCATGGAATTCATGCAGCCCAGCTTGTACGTTTGTTATTTATCAATTTGAATGACTATCACTAGTCGACGAGCTGACTGTTTGCTTCAATTGTTTCTGCAGCTACACCAAAGCTTCGCTGCTGGCCTCGATCATCTTTGTGTTGGACAAGAAGACGGACTGGATCTCAGCACCGCATGCGCTGGTGTACTTTGGCATTGTTATATTCTTGGTCTACTTTAAGCTCTCGTCTATTTTGCTGGGCATCCACGATCCCTTCCTGCCACTGGAGAATCTGGGCTGTGCCATCTTCTTTGGCGGCATTTGGGATAGCTTGGCCAAGATCTTGGGCCGCGGCCAGGCCAAGGATGGCGACAGTAAAGATGTTAAGAAGAACAACTAAAACATTATTTTGTAGTTAGACCAAAACACGTAATCAATCATCGCTGCCAAACCAAACGCACAGACATTTTAGCATAGACCACCCCACATCCTATACATCGATCGATTTCGAGAGCCAAAGACATTTTTTCATTGTTTTCATTTTTTGCGTGCGGTGGAGTATCACTCTCGATGACCAGCACCCAGGGGGTGTGTGTGTGTGCGAGTTGCTGGCCATCGATTTGTGATTTTTTGTATGCAATGTATTACAAATTGGTAGGATTAATTATGGGACAGAACCACAGACTAACAACAGACTTACTTAGATGCCATATAATAATAATGCACACTTCACCATCAACGACTTGACGACAGACGATGCCCATGCCCATGCCCATGCCGCAAAAAGAGGCAGAAAGGGGGTGCGCTTGAGCAACGAACGAAAAATGTGTACATAAATATATTTGCAGCAGCAGAGTGGATCAGCAGGAGAAGGTCTCCGTATTTCTTCTCGCTTCTATATATTCTATTTTATTTATATATTTTTTTCTTTAATACATTTTAAGAGTGTTTTTTTTTTTTAGGACCAACTTTGAACACGCATTCAAAAGCTGATTTTGAAGGCTTAATTATTTTTTTTGTAAGAGGTATGAATGTTTATTGGTTGCAATAAAAAAATATGTAAACTATTTGTGTTTGTGTTTTTGTTTTGGTTTTCCTTTTGATTGTTTTGTTTTTGAATATATGAAGATGAATTATCTATGACTATCAGATACCGAGAGAAAAACGGATTACAGTTTAAAGTATTTAATTATTATTGGAAGAATTGTAAGGCTAAAAAGGCCCACAAGAGATGCAATGAGGAGAAAAACTTCACTCTATACTATATATATCTCTGTTCCTTGGTTTCTTCCACTAAAGGGAGGAAGACAGATGTCTGGACTTAAAAAATAGACCTTCTCTCTCTCTCTCTCTCTTTCTCTCCGCTTCCTCTTATTGCCCCTAAATTTGTTAATGTAATCCATTAATAACCTTTGTTTAGCTTTTACAAAAGCTCCACTCCCTGAGCAAGTGTTACACAGTGGTGTAATGCGCCTTGCAGTGAACTGAAACGAAAGAAATACATTAACAGATATTCCGACAGCAGCGATCAGAGTCTCTCCACTTACCAATAAACTCGGAAACTGGATCGTTGTCACCCTCTCCGCGCATTGTACCCGTGATCTCCTCATTCTCCACCATTGGCAGAAAGAGCTGCACAAATTCTGGGGAATACGGATGCGTGATGGTCTCCAGAACTTCGGTGACAAAGTAACGTATCAGCGAGACATCCGTGTCCTCGATGGCGCAACATTGCTTCACATATCGCAGCACGGGCACCACACAGCCGCGTGTCAGCAGATTGACCATCCGATCCAAAATCATCTTTTTCATCTCCAGCTGAACGAGTATCTCCAGCTCGTCTTGCTTCGATTCGAACAGGCGTATGAGCAGGAAGAGAATTTGCTGCTGCAGTGTGGGATGCACAGCGGCCACTTCGTCCAGAACGGCCAGATGGGTGGGGCAGCTGTCGGTGGAGAGCTTGAAGAACGATGGCTCCATCACAACGTTCTCAATCCATCGTATCACGCCCACGCCAACAACTGGATACCTGAGGGACACACACACAGACACACAAATCATTTATTAGCTGCAGATGCATATGGCAGACGGCTGACACATACTTGATGCAGTTGTAAAGCGTCTGGAGTTCGGCAATTAGCTCCGAAGTACCTTGACCCACATTGCAAATCGCATGAGCCTTCTCGATAGCCTGAATTGTGCTCTTCAGCTCGTCCTTGTTCAGTGTGCGTTCGGTTAGGGGTCGCTTCTTGGCCGGCTGATCTATGACGGCCGACGCATAGGCCAGCAGAAACATGTACTTGGGCTTGTGTTCGGGATTGATTTTGACGCCAGAGCGGAATAAGGCATCGACCAGTAGCTCAAGGAACTGTGGGTTACGTATGAGGTCAATTGGCGGTGGATCAGATCCCGAGTAGTTGCGAAACAGCACTGTGATGTCGGCAGGATTGAGGGTATTCCGGGTCAGCATTGATGTGAGTGCCTGACAGGCCTGTGGGTAAACCGCTGACCCATTTAGGGCCATCGTTATGGGTGTCACATTCTGATTGCTGTGCGGACACATTGGAGACACATTAGGAGAGGTGGATAAGCGTTTAATGATCGATCGGACTTACTTTTGTAAGGCATATTTAATGATTTCCTGAGAGAGCCGCTTCATATTGAAGCCGCCCTTTTGCTCCTGGCTGAGCACTTGGATCAACACCTGCGAGTAGACGTACGTGTGCTGCCCATGGCAGACCATGCGGGCGCACTCCTGTATGGCGCCATGCACATCGTCCGGGTTGTTGAGAAACTTCACAATGGAGGTCTTGAGAACGCGCGAAAACACTTCAATTTGCTGGGCAGCTGTCGATATGGAGGTGATTTCACTTTGAAATCCCGCATCCGATATCAGTTTGATGGTAAAGTTCAGCATCAGGCAGTCCGGATACTCCTCGGCCAGGCGGTAGATCAGCGAACGCCACGTATAATGATCTATCATCTCGGTGAGCCAGTCTGGCGTCTCGCCCTCTTCCGTGAATATGGTGTCGGCTTTCTTTGGGTCGAACGACTTGAGAATCATCTCTTTTAAATGATTCTCGACCATGGCCTGGACATCCGTCACCTTGACGCCGGCCAGAATGAGCCACTCGGCCAGCAAGTTGGCCATTTGGGCCACCGCCTTGTAGTTCTCCGACAGCATCGAAATCACTTCCTCCGGGGAGCCGCCGGACTGGAAGTACCGCTTCAGCTGTGTGAATATCCCCGGCTCCATTATGTAGTCCGGTGTTAGGAATTTCTCCAGGCATTCTTGTATGGTCTTCTGTGGGTTGTCCTCGTGCACTTCCTACAAATTCGAAACATTTTCGTCAGCAAAATGTACATCCATATTGTTATTGCCTCTACAGCCACCGCCACCGCCACCTCCACTTCCAGGCGGCATCTACGCTGCTGGGTGCAAACATTCTGACAAAGCCAGTGGCGGAGTCTTTCCTTACCTCGGAGTTGGACTGGGCTTTGGCACGGCCTTGCCAGCCGGAGTCCTCGTATTCCACTTCCATTTTCCGGAAAATCTAATGCACATTAACAAATATTCACTTTTTACTTATTTTGTTTAGCGAATGTTTTTTTTTTTTTGGTGTGACCTTATATTAAATATAGTGATGTGCATTTTTTGTTCCCGCAATATATCGATGTATTTCTATTTGCACCTTTCTACAGCGGGCCAACATTTTTCCATTTTGAAAATGAAATATCACATATCGTCATAAATGTAAGAAGAAAGAAATATTTATCGATACAAAACCCGCACCTCTAGGAAGGCTACGATGTGTAAACTAGAGTGATGCCACATTTTAATAAACATTTCTTAGACATTTCCAACTTTCGGATTTCCTTCTTCGTTTAGTGCGCGCTTTTGGGTGTCGAGTGGAAGCGGTTGCCTGAGCATATCCTTTACGACCTTCATGGTGAAATCGGGCAGCAAACAGGCCACCGAACATATGATCGTGTATAGCCACAGGGGCAGGGAGCCCAGCAGCAGATTGTAGACCAAGTAGAGCTCCGACCCTGTCAGCAGGTTGTACAGATACGTTGTCAGCATAAAGGCGCCAATGGAGCCCACAATAATGGCAAAGTTTAGGTAGGTCAGGTAGTGGGCCAGCAGCAGCAGCTTCAGGTTGCCCACAATCACAATGATCGTTATGAGCATGCAGCCAAAGGTCTGAAAGCCCGCAGTTTGTCCCACATTGTACACGACATTGTCGTCGTTGAGCACGGCATAGGCAAAGTAGAATATGATCAGACACTGGATGGCACCATTGAGTATCCACAGGCTGAACCTGCTCCAAGACGTCTGCTTGTTGTGGGCCAGTCGCTTGTACAGCTCAGGATGTCTAAAAGAGAGACAGGAATATGGATTCTGGCAGAGAAGTCTCTTATGGAGGGGATGTGGCCTCACCTAAGCAGCGTCTCCTCGCTGTATGGCTTATCGGATATGGCCAAAATGGTGAAACTAAACGAGATGTAGACAATGTCAAAGAGCCAAAGGAACAGCGAGTTGTAGACATTTGTGGCCGAGTACAGATCGTAGACCTGGAACAGGGCCATGCAGCCCGTGATGATGATATTCTTGTAGCAATAGAACAGCACCAGAAAGGCCAAGCGCTCCGAGTTGTAGTGGCCATGGACGAGGAGGAGCCGCTGCAGCATCTCGAACTTGGCTATCGCATAGTCTGCACAGCGAGCCGCCTGTTTGCCCTCTCGCCCCGTGATGCCAATGCCAATGTGTGCCTCCTGTATCATGGACACATCGTTCGCGCCATCCCCAATGGCCGCTGTGATGTGGTTCTTCCTCCGGCGCTTGATCAGTGTCACAATTTCGCTCTTCTGCAGCGGACTGAGGCGACAACACAGCACGGCCCGACACTTGAGGGCCACATCGGCAAACTGTTTGGGCGCGTGTGCCAGCAGCGAGGCCACTGTGGCGCCATCGATCACCAGGGCTTCCCGGGAGGAGTCCTTGCCAATGGCCGACTTAATCTCCTTGAGTCGCAGCAGCAGCTCCGTGCGTTCCGTCACATTCACCATGTAGTGTACCGTGGCGCCGGGTGGTATGTGCTGGCAGGCGAGGCCAATGTTGAAGGCCGTCTCCACCTTGTCGCCCGTGAGCACCCAGATCCTCAGGCCAGCCGCCCTCAAGGCAACCAACGTCTCGCCCACATTGTCCTGCAGGGCATCCTCCAGGGCAGTGGCCCCAAGCAGATCGAGTCCTAAGGTAAACGTTAAGCATGAATGGAACCGCGGGACGGTTGTGTATGGGATGTCCTACCAGTTTCCACCGTTTCGTAGCACTTTGCGATCAGATTGTTTCTGTCCGTCAGCTGGGTATTTGCATTCCTGTACTGAGCCATGAAGCTGGTGTACGCCTCCGCGGTGAGGCGGCGCCTGGCCACGGCCAGCGTGCGCAAGCCCTGCCGTGCGTATTCCGTGATCTGTGCATCGGTGCGACTCAGCTCCGGACTCTGGTGGCAGCGCGGGAAGATGATGCTCTCGGCACCCTTGCTATACAGCCAGATGGCGCCCTGGCCATCGCGCACTATGACACTCATACGCTTGCGTTCCGAGCTAAATTCGAGCACATGAAGACGCTCGTAGTGCAGCTCCTCGCCAGCGGGATAGCGACGGATGCGCAGCTGATTGCTGTGGCAGCCCTCGTACACCAGACCCAAGTTGGCGCAGCCCTCCAGCAGGGCCTTCTCGTCGGGACTGGAGGCCTGGTAGCGGCCCACCACATTGCCGCTGGACATTAGGCTGCTCCTCTCCGACAATGCTGCCTCGGACGAGACGCCCTCGCCGGCCGCCTGCAGCTCCACCGTGTGGCAAATGGTCAAAGCCTCAAAGAACTTGCTGGCCTGCGTCTGTGAATGAAGCGAAGCGTTAGGTGCGCACAGAGATCCAGCCAGTGGGCCTACCTGCAGCGTGGCCAGCTCAACCTTCTCGTCCGAGGCGGGCGAGTAGAGCTGTGCGCCCTGCAGATGGTAGTCCCTGCCGTCCACATAGCATTTGAGGAAGTTCATGAGGTTCTTGGTCAGAGTGCCGGTCTTATCCGAGAACAGAATGTTGACCTGTCCCAGCTCCTCGTTCAGATTGGAGGCGTTCGCCTGGCAGGGCTGATCGGTCTCCTCGTCGTAGAGCTGCAGATCGGATTGCATGAAGTGGGCACCGGCAATGCGATAGAGTTCGATGTTCATGTAGGCGGATATCGGCACCATGTAGTTGAACAGCAGCAGAAAGGACAGGAAGTCCTCGAAGACTTGCCAGAACGAGTTGAAGTTCGACGGGGGTCCCAGGAAGGGCATGGTGGGCACCACATGGGCCTCCTTGTGCCGCTCAACCATGTAGAGCCCCACCACAACGACAATCATGCCCAGAATGAGGGCCACCATGAACCTGTTGATGTACCTCTCGCTGGAGGCGGACTTGTTGCCCGTGTAGCGGCTGTTCAGCTGCAGTTTGGTGTGCATGCCCGTGTAGATGGCACAGCCCACAATCCTTTCGGTGTCCTTGACACGTACACCACGCAACAGCAGACTCTCCAGCGTCAGCGGCAGCGGCAGCGCGTCCCCCTCCAGCTCCAGTCGCCCATTGAAGCTGTAGAGATCCGGCGTGGGTGCCTCGCACACAATGCAGCCCTCCATGGCGAGCGTGTAGTTGGTGGGTGCGAAGACGGTCTTCAGATTCGACTCCCCATCCAGATTGGCGGTGGTAACGAAGCATTTGTTGTCCATGCCCGATGACTGCAGCAGCACCAGATCGCAGGGTATGTCGCCGTTGCTGCCCACAACCACCAGATCGCCGGGCACAATGAACTCCGACTCGATGCACTGCTCCTGGCCATTGCGAATGACGGTGACTGCAAGCAGATCAGAACCCCAGATCAGTTTCACTCACCTTAAATGAGCTATAATTACGCGTACCTCTGGCTGTGTTGACAATTGTGTCACTCCTGGAACGCGCCAGATCCTCCAGGCCCTCCTTCAGGGCCGTTATGACCATCACAAACAGCAAAGGAATCAATGAAACCAGCGGGGAAATGGTGTCATCTGGTGTTTGGGAATACGTTCAAAATGCGTTTGGGCTTGGCCTGAAGTGTGCTCAGAACTTACTCACGAAGAACGAGACAATGGTGATGAGCAGAAAGTAAAAGTACACGGCACGGCGAAACTGCTCGTAAAAGTTGAGGGGCAGAAAGGTCAGCCAATTGTACTTGGTGGTTGTCACACGATTGAGGGCCGCCTGCTTCCCATTGGTGCCACCTCCGCCGATTTGTATGCGCAGGGGATCGGCCAGCTGCTTCTTGGATGCGCCCATATCTGCGCAATTATTGATCAATATCTTCTGAGTGGATCTACTGAGTTTGGCTCATCATAATCGTTGGACGCTCCACCTTCTGGGGCAGGAGAAAGACTGAATTTCGATTGTGAATTAGCGACAGAATTGCCAACGAAATTTGACAGCGTCCGATAAGGACCCCATAATGGTTCGCACTTATAAGTGCTTTCGAGTGTACATATGTACATACATGCATGAACACTGAACTGTAAGTGGGCTGTCAGAAGAGCGTATCCAATCCATAAGTCTCTTTTTTTGTATGTTTTCATTGTATGTTTCCGCTGGAAATAAACAGATTAGCTGTACGCCTGTGGAGTCAAGTATGTGGAGTATCTGTTCATCTCTCGATTAGATTCCTAATGCCTCCTCATGCCAAAGACTGGATTCGAATTCCATTTACTTCATTTGATAGAAAGATTCGGTTTGTACAAATCCTTTGCGAATCCCACACGAAACCCCCCCACAAACACTTTGGAATTTGTTGCTCGCCGCTCGGCTATCGGCCTTTGGTAGCATTTGAAAATTGATTAGAATTATCTAGCGGCTATTTAAGATTCGCATGTCAAATCCGCCTGATATCTGGTTTAATCAGTGGCAGCAGCAGCGTTATACTACCACCCCGATTACCACCCATTGCAACTGTTTCCAACGGGCACCCAAAATAAACGAAGGTCGTTGGCCACTACATTTTAAGGTGCTCTCTCCGCTTAACCAGGCAAAAGCAAACTTTCATTTATATCAACTCGTTTTCCAGTCCTCTGTTTTCCTGTACAAATATTTATTCTATTTTTTTATATTTTTTCTCTGGCTATTACTAATAGTTCTACATTTATTTGTCTAGTTGAACAATTCATCTGGTATTTTGCTTAATTATTTTCTATTTTTGTTGCTGTTTGTTCAACTACTTTTAGTAATAAAACTGACTTGAACGAGCAACTACTATTTTTATGTCCACCACAAAATATGCTACGAATTTTGCATGCATTTTGGCCACACAAAATCAAACAGTAATTGGGATTTGAAAGGTTTTGTTCCTAAATACTCTTATGCTTGGGTTTTGATCTTTGGCTGAGCAATACTTGGATCCACTTGGTATTGATTTAGATGTTTATATTGATGGTTAGAAATGTCTAAATGCGCATTGAGAAGCTAAGCAAATTCTTTGGTCTATAAATGTTAGTTCCAAGCTGCACAAAGTTGTTGCTCATTTTCATTCAATTCCTTTTTTTACGGAAACTTTAGCCTTCACACACTGCCAGACAATGGTGCTCCCCATAATTGATGTGGTAATCGCACCCACTAAATCTTGGCAGGTGACTAAGCGACGGGAAATGTTCGCATAGATGGTGACACACCTTTACCAGTTCGATGTCCTATAAAGCGAAACTGTCCCCTAAGTATGTGTCAAGTGTACATTTGTATAATAATGAAATGATTTAAGAGCTTTGCCTGCAATAGATAGAAAATATAGACAAAAACTAATCCCATCAAGCTCTACAATTTCAGATCTAAAACTTTCTCGAACGCAGATTTCAAGTGCAAAAGGATCAGCGGAATGAACACAAATCCAAGTGTGGAAGGAAGACTCCGAACCAATTAATGCCTGATCGATCAAGTGGGGCAAGAAACCCAAGTTGTGAGCATGAATCACGCTGGTCATGGTCATATGCATGCTCGCAGCATGGCTAACTTGGGTATTTCTGGCCATCAGCAGATAGTTGGCTGTTTCTTCCTGTTTGCCTGGAAACATTGTCACAGGTATGTGCGTACGAGTTCGTGCAGGCAAAGCTGTGCTGGCGCATTGGCCAGAAAATATTGTTCGGCCATCGACTGTGCGCCACAGACGCCAGCGACACTGTCAATCGGCAGTGAGTCAAGTCTCAGGCCAGATACAGTTGCTCAAATGTCAGAGTGTACGAAAGAGTAGGAGGAGTGTGTGGTGTGTGTGGTGTGTGTGGTGTGTCGGTTTGATTCAATGCTATGCACGATAAGATATTGTTATCGACTTTATCTCGCTTTTGGCTAATGGCAAATCGCGCACGAGCCCAAGGCAGACTGCTGGGTTAAGAGAGCCTCCAGAGAGGCCCTCCGATCGTTCCCATGGGCTCGCTTTTCCGCACACTCTTATTGCCTGCGAAATGTGTGTGCTGACCGAGAACTCTCTGTGCGATTTATTGATGAGTGTCGCCGCATATGCAGCAGCTCCCTGTCCCTCCTGTACTCGGTATTTGCACGCATTTAACAATAGCAATATCTATAAGTAGGTATAAGTCGCCTGGTCTGGCTCTGGCTCTGGGTCTGGGTATGGGTACGTCGGTTGTGTATGTGCGGGGCAGGCAGGCGTACATTGCCGTACATGTATATCATTGTTGGTGGGGAATCGCTATCAACGATTCTTCGACAGTTTGCCGATAGATCAGTTTGCGCGTGGAAGGCTTCTCTTTCCACCTGAAACTTGTGCATAAAAAACAACACACACTCCTTGTTCACCACCCCCCCGGCCACCACTGCACTATTTGTGAACAATCAAATAGAATATATTTGACTTGTTTCGGAATCCGCTGACCCAGTCAGGACCTCGGGCGCAGTCGGTGCGCGGCGGAGCACACTCGAAACAGCAGCAAACACCCAATCAAAATGGTAGGTTCACCCCAGGATCAGACAGAGTACTAAGTACGAACATAAGTGAATAACCGGCCAGGCAAAAGATGTTCCTTAACCATCAAAATATTCATATTTGTGTACGCGAAGTGGTAGCCAAAATGCGAAATGTTCACCATAATCCTTATAAATTGTGTGTAATTTTTTGTTCGCTCATTAAAATCCGAGATTGAAGCTAAACAGAACACAATACAAATGGCAAAAGGCTCTTGATATATTTGTAATTTCAAGCGTTTCGAAAACCGCTCCACAATCTCCAATGTATTACAATAAATATCTAAGAAAAGACATGCCATAAGATTAGATTAAGCGCCGACGATCCTTGTGTGTGTCCAAAGATATAGCAATCAAACTTTACAGATTGAGGCATGACATCTCTTCGCATCGAACCAATTAGAGTATTTGAGAGTGCGGCAATCAGAAAAGGAACCATTCGAAGTTTGTTTTCTTCTATGACCCAAGCAAGCGTAATTATTGTGAAATCCAATGTTGTAAAACTGGGGACTGCAGAGCCCGCTTGGGGTCTAACGTACCCCGCCAGATATCCCCACCGATATCGAAGCAATGTTTATGGATTGCAATATGACGACTAGAGATGTACCAGAGGCAGAGGCAGTGCGAAAAAGTTCCTCAATCATGGTGACGAAAGGATAGAGATATCGCATATCACACATCAAATAAAACACCAGGTAGGAGTACGAGCATAGGCACTCGTATTATGAAGTACCATCCAGAGCTCCCTCCCTCCCACAACATGCCGCCCGCTCGTCGCTCCGCGGCTCTTCAGTGGCGGCTCCACTTTTGATGGGTTTCGCTCTTCGGCTGAGGCTAGTCAGCTGAGGTGGTGGTGCTCGGGCACTCAGATATTATTGTTATAATCTTATCAGTTATCAGTTAACGTTGTTCTTGTGTGTGTTTTTTGGCAGTCTGTGTTTAGATATGGCCAGGGGTCGGGTCTCGCGTCAAGAGAGCGCCGCTTCAAAAGAGAAACGCTGCGAGTGCGCGCCACGGGCAGTAGCGGATTACACTCGTATCACTCGTACCACTCGTAGCACTCGTAGTGCCTCCAAAGTTCTCTTGCACGGATGTCTGACGGAGGAGGAATTGCGCCTCTCTCGCTGGGACTATCTATCGGTTCTCGTGATCGCTTACAGAACCTACAATCGAATTCAATGTTGAGTCTTTGAAGGTTCCTTTATTTTCGGTGTGTGTGTGTGTGCGTGTGTGTGTCTGTGCGTGTGTGTGTGTGGATTGATATTAATCGTTTCTGTGCTTTTGACAGCCAAAGTTTCTGGAAATGGAACTTGTGAAGCAGATAAGCAAGTTGTAACCTATAAAGATAACGTCCGTGCACTTTGATGACGTCTCTCTGGCCGCAATGATTGGCATTCGAGCCTGATTCGAAACCGGGAAGCCGGCAAATACTCTTCCACATACAAACGAGCACATATTTTGTGCGATTTTGTGCAAGTGTTAACGCAGCAGCGAACGCCTAGATGGCACCAAGAACAGTCTCCATTCGGCAGATAAGATTGGTTTATCTCTGGGCACAGAGTGTGTGAGCTTCGGTTTGGCGGCGGTGGCCAATCCTTCGCTCAAGTCGACCAACCCACACCGACAGAGAGAAAGAGGAGAGAGAGAGAGAGAAACCGATTGGTTTGGCAGCAAAGGTATATATTCCCCCCGATAAGCAATACGACCAATTCGAGCTAAACGAAGTATTTGTCGGCAGAGATACAGAAATCGGTCAGTAGTAGTTATGCTATTGTTTCGCGTCGGTGCCGTGCCACATTGTCCCCAAAAGTGTAAACCTATGAGCCCAAAAGGAACGGCAGCAGCTCGAATACTCGCACCGCCGCCTACTCGTGGATAAGTCACGGATTAAAACTCGAGGATGGACAAGATGTTCGAAAAAGTTCTTCGCAAGAGGGTGAGTTTCGATTGCAACAACAATTCCAATGGGTAACCGATAACGAGAGCAGAGAACAAAAACAAAAGTAACGCCAGGGCCGTGCCTATTTCCGGAGTATTAGATCATACCAACATACCAGCCATCAATTTTTTTTATTTTTTCTCAACCTGCGAGTGGTGTGCGTGTGTTTTATCTGTCCAGTAATCTCTAAACACTTCGGGGGCGAAAAGCTATAAACTTGCGATGTGCGCAAGTGTCGATACGGATAGATATTCAGATTTCAAGAAACTGGAAGCAGATTTGATCCTGAATATGTATAGGACCTTACTTGCATTGTAATTGCAATGGAATGGTAATATGTACAAATGTATGTACATATGTATATCCATATGCATATCCGTTTCTACAGCATTTGTGGCGAGGGAAAGCGAAAGCCTACTTTTGTTTAACAATATTTTTAGTTCATGGTGTGGTCATACTCTCCTCATATTTCTCCTTAGAATCTCCTTAGAGTGTACGAGAAGCTCATCTGCCAGGTACATACATACATATGTATGTGTATGTACATATATTATAATGGACCGAACGAATCTGCATCAAACCAAACAGCTACAGCTTACATGTGTATGTGCATATTTATGTCCACTCGAACACTCTTTAACACTCACCGCGAGATTCCGAAAGCAGTTCGTGGTCGTGGTCGGGCGATGCCGAGGCTTAGTGCCGTGCCCCGCATCAGAATAACTGCAAATCCACGTGGAGAAGCGCGGGCCGGGCTCGGTGGCTCACGTGCCCTTTTTTATGAATACTGATTGATGCCTTCATTCGTATCTAAACTCCCGAAAGCGCGGTGGCTAAAGAGATCATTCAGCGTCTCCTTTACACGTCTCCCGGCTATCAGTCGTACAACTGAAAATCGGTTTCTATCCTTAAAAAGAAAGAAAAGGAAAAAGCTAAACATTTTCTACAACGTTTTGTAAGAAAGATGATTTACAATTTTATTTTACAGTGCGGGAGGAACGACATCTTTGGTATGCAACAAAATTCAACATTTGCTTGCTTAGCTTTTCTATTTCAAAATTATTATTTATTATTCTTTGATTTGCGAAAATGTTGCTTCTGGGGATTACTCACATCCAATTGCAACATAAATCTAATTAGTTGAGAAAGAAAGAAAGTTGAACCAGAAGGCGAATGCCGAGTCTCAACGAAGCGATTTGGTTGCGCCTGTTCAAGGAGAGCTCTACCAGATCAGAGATAAAACTAAAATATCTCTTTCAAATCGGGCGACACATTAATGTCTAAGCGAACTACATATGTATATATCTTGTACATATGTAAATATTTATCTACACTTTTCTATTATATGACATACAACCTCGGCGACATTCTTAGTACATTTGTACCTCCAAGAACAAAGCAATTACCGGGTTCAATAGAACCCAAGCACCCGAAAAAAAGCACCTACCGATGGGAAGCTCAAGCAATAAATTTTCATGTGATTTTTGTATTCGACTGGGAACGTCATCACTGATGCACTTTGAACCCACCCCATCAACTATGTGAGAGCAATTAGTGTGTGTGTGAATGTGTCTACTACCAATACAGACACAGCAATGCGGAGTAGATCGCAAAACTTCGACTGACGTAGCGGCGTCAATAAGTTTCGAGCGTTTTATTGGTTCCGCCAGCTGTGGCTGGCTGTGTGCCCCCCGAAGCTGAGAATTTTAGCTGAGTTCGGGCTGAGGCTGAGGCTGTGGCTGTGGCTGAGACGACCTGAAGCTGCTGTGAATGGGAATGGGAGTGGAAATGGGAATGGGAATGGAAATGCAGATCTAATTCTCAGTATGAGAACGGCTTTTAAGTGGCGCACAACACACAATCACGCGGCGGGCATCTCGCGAGTGCGCGCTATGTGTTTTATTTTACCTCTCACCTACCTCTGGTTATTTTTTGTTGTCTCTGGTTTTTTTTTTTGGTGTTGAGTGGGAGTGGAAATGTCCAACGAGTGGTCTTAGACAGAAGGATACTGCACATCTGTAAAGCGCTTTAATTGCGGCATTTCCATTACGTGAAATACGTGAAATCTTGTGTGCCTATCAATTTGGAGTCATGTAAACACGAAAGGCAAATATGTACCACGCACAGATCCACCACGGTACTCTGGCACATACAGATCCAAAGCTGATATTGTACATAGAATGTACATATGTAAATATATACACGAGTGCGAGAGACATGTGCTACAATGGACGTGGACGTGCATCATAGAACCTTTCAATTGAAGTGTTAAAATTATCCACTTAACATCGTTTTAAGGTTATACATTTAAATGTGTGTTTTGAGAAAAAGTCGATACAAATGGAATAACAATAACAATAACAATAACAATAACAATAACAATACGAGTGTCCGTATCCGTATCCCCCCACCCAAACTCAACAATAGCAACCAACCAGCAACCAGCTGTTTGTTGGGATACACAGCACCAATAACGGCAGAAACGAGATCCCGCAAATATTCCCGTTACACGGAGAGAGGGGGAGAGGGAGAGAGAAATGATCTTGCACGCGAACAGCTACCAAATGCTCGTTGCTCCAGGTGCGCAAGTTAGACAATGAATTTCTTTGGCCATGAGCAATTGAGCGGATTTCGACGCATCGATCGCATTGGCTCCTACCCACAGACGCCGGCCGGAGGTGTCTGGCCGGGCGACTCCCAGGAATCGCATCATCATCATCACTATCATCTCAAGGAGACATTCCAATGGCACAGACGTAAGGTGTGTGTCTGTGTGTCTTTCCCAAACTTAAGTACATATTGTACATAGCGCTATGCGACACATAGGAAGAGCCAACAGAGTGTCTATATATTTATTAACCCCATTAACCTTTACCCAAACATATTCATATTGATAGTTGTGAAATAAACAAAAAAAGATTCGTCAGTCCAGGCATTGCTTTACACAAATGGGCATGGGGGCAGAGGAGGGAGCGCGCACATGTATTACCCTTCTGGAAAAAAGTATTCTCTTAGCACATACTGGGCCGTAGATAATGAAGCTGATTCACATTTGAACAAATAGAACCGCTGTGATAATACAAATTCCATGGAAATGGCATTTGTGTCGACTTGTTATCGATTTGAGTTGTGATTAAACGATCGTTTCTTCAGCGCTACATCCCAGGGTAGACTTCAGAGTTGGTACAATTAATTATTGGCTATACAAATCTGCCATTGTGTCTCTCATGCTGTAACTCTCTTAGCAGCAACGTCTAGTGTCATAGCACCATAATGTCGCCTGCAAAGCGACTTGTTATCGAATTAAGATTGCTTTTTTTTATCGCCTGTTTCAACACTGTTTCTGCTTCCAGGGCTCCAGAGTTAGTACAATAAATGATTGGCTTCAAATCCAAATTGGCGGCCCCGATTTGGGCAAAAAGAAGAAGCCAACAAGTCAGAATCGCATCAAATCAACCAAATATACACTGATCACGTTTCTGCCGCAAAACCTATTGGAACAATTCCGACGCATCGCCAACTTCTACTTCCTGGTGATGACAATAATATCGCTTTTAATTGGTAAATATTCAGCCCACTCATGTAAGCATTTTCCCATTCCCGTTCTCAATTCTTTATTTTGTTTTGCAGATAGTCCTGTGTCGCCAATGACCTCACTGCTGCCCCTGGTGTTCGTGATTGCCGTCACTGCCGCCAAGCAGGGCTATGAAGATATTCTTCGCTTCAGAACAGATAACGTTGTGAATGCCTCACCAGGTGCGTGCTTGCTGCAAGATCTCTGCTCCATTTAGTTTGCTAAACCCTCATCGCATTATTTAGTGACTATTATCAGGGATGGTGTCGAGGCTATCATTAAATCGCAAGATGTGGCCCCTGGGGACCTGGTGGTGGTGGAAAAGGACTGTGATGTGCCCTGCGACTTGGTTCTGTTGCGCACCACAGATCCGCATGGCAAGTGCTTCATAACGACCGCCAATCTGGATGGTGAATCGAATCTAAAGACACTGATGGTGCCGCGAGAGCTGCCCACCGTCGACCTGAAGGACATGCACAAGCTGGGCATGATCGAGTGCGAGACCCCCACCACAGATCTGTACAGCTTCAATGGCAAGATCGAGCTGAAGGGCGGCGAGGGTCGTGTGCTGCCCTTGTCCGCTGAGAACGTTCTGCTGCGCGGCTCGCGCGTCAAGAACACAGAGTGTGTCATTGGCTGTGCCGTGTACACGGGCATGATCACCAAGCTGCAGCTCAACAGTCGCCTCACGCGCAACAAGAACTCCTCCAGCGAGACGTACATCAATCGCTTTCTGATTGTCATCTTGGTTACCCTGATAGCCATAGTCACGCTGCTGTACTTCCTCAAGCGGTGAGTGTGTGTCCATGTCCATGTCCATTTCCTTCTTCCATGCATCTAAATTCCTGTGTTTACTTGCAGCTACAATGAGCTCTTTGTGATACCGAAGCTAACCTATCTGGGCGACGCCACAGACAGTTACAGCGTGAAGCAGTTCCTGCAGGACTATCTGTCCTTTTTGATACTATTCAACTACCTGATTCCCATCTCGCTGTATGTCACCATCGAGCTACAGCGCGTCATTGGTGGCTTCTTCATGGAGTGGGACATGGAGCTGTACGAGAACGAAACGGATCAGCAGTGCGTCGTGAACACCTCGAACCTCAACGAGGAGCTGGGCCAGATCAACATACTCTTCTCGGACAAGACGGGCACGCTGACCAAGAACGAGATGAACTTCCAGCAGTGCTCGATAGCGGGTCGCAAGTTTCACTTCAAGAAGACCCGCCTGGAGGAAGAGGACACCCACGCCCTGCTGGACATAAACAAGTTCAATGCAAGTCCCAAGCAGAGACTCGCTCTCCAACACATTTAGAATTGAATTTTAATTGAATTCAATTGCATCCCCAGGCGGACCAGCGTGTATTCTTCCAAGCCTTGGCCATCTGCCACACCGTCCAGGTGGCTGCTGGCTCGCTGGAGGAGGCCGATGCCAGCAGCACCAAGAAAGAGCCAGTGGCCACAGGCAAGAAGTCGGGACCACCGGAAATGTACTCCATATCGGACATTACCGAGGAGAGCCACAATTCTAGTCAACAGAGCGAACTGAATGTCAGCCACAACATTGAGAACTCGGTCTCGGCGCATCCGAATGGAGTGAATGGTGGTGGCGGTGGTGGCGGTGGTGGTGGTGGTGCCACCATAACCTCCTCCTCCGATGTGAATCCCCTGCTGGTCAGCGACGACAGCTACAGCGTGGAGCGACGCAAGCGGCCGCAGGTGGTCAAGCGCAGTCCGAACTTTGCCCGTCCCGCCAATCGGGTGCACATCGCCCCCACACCCGGCGACACACAGACCAATCAGACTGAGCTGAATGGAGGCAACTCCGCCTCCGCCACCAACGGCGCCGGTGCACTGCACTCGCCCATCCATTCGCCACACATACGTCCAATTTCATTGCAATTCCAACGCTCTACCTCAGAGAGGGACCTGCCGCAGTTCGGCGAGGCCCACAACGGTGCGGCACTGGGCCATCGCCGTGCCCATTCCTACGGGGCGCCCAATGCCTATCTCTCGAACCCCATCGGCAGCAGCACACCGTCCACCAGTGCCATCTTCCGCTCCCCCAGCACCCACTCGCGCGAGTCGTATGCGGCGCCCACCTTCACGCGTCAGCCGACCATCCTGGTGCGCGCCGAGTCGCAGCGCAGGAAGAACGAGATACGTGACTTTATATTGTAAGTGCTCCAGTCACAGTTCACATTCACATTTCACATTTCCCATTTCCATTTCATTTTCGTTGCAGCACACTCGACTACCAAGCCTCGAGTCCCGACGAGAAGGCCTTGGTGGAGGCCTGTGCCAATCTGGGGCTCGTGTACACCGGCGACGATGATGAGATACTCTGCGTACGCATTGTGCCCCCGCATTTGGACTACAAGCGGCCCTTCACCATGGGCAAGCCCAAGGAGGAGAAGTTCCATCGCCTGCACGTGCTCGAATTCACCTCGGACCGCAAGCGGATGAGTGTCATAGTGCGGGACGCGGAGGGCAAGAAGTGGATCTATACCAAGGGAGCCGAGAGCTATGTGTTTCCGCTGTGTGCCAACAGCTCGGCGCACTTGGTGACCAAAACGGACCATCATATCAGCGATTTTGCCCGCCTGGGACTGCGCACGCTGGCCATAGCGCGGCGCATGATCGGGGAGGAGGAGTACAGAGATTTTCTGCAGGAGCTGGCGCAGGCCAACAGTTCACTCGAGAACCGAAAGCAGCTGAGCGAAGAGTGCTACGCGAAGATTGAGAGCAGTGAGTGGGCATTGAATCAATACCGAATTGGGCAGAAGCAATCTCCTCTTGTGCTTTACAGATCTCGATCTGCTGGGCGCCACGGCTGTGGAGGATGCCCTGCAGGACGATGTGGCCGACACGCTGGTCTCACTGCAGGCAGCGGGCATCAAGATCTGGGTTCTGACCGGCGACAAGGTGGAGACGGCCCTGAACATAGCCCTCTCCTGTGGCCACATACCGCCCGATGCCAAAAAGTACTTCATCATCGAGTGCAAGAGCCGCGAGGACATGCTGCTCCACTTGAATGCGCTGGATCGAGAGATCATCTTCGGCATTGGCCAGGAGTGTGCTCTGCTCATCGATGGCAAGAGCCTGGCCGTGGCCCTGTCCGAGGTGGCCAAGGAGTTCCGGGATGTGGCCGTCAAGTGCACGGCCGTGCTCTGCTGCCGCCTGAGCCCGCTGCAGAAGAGCGAGGTGGTGGCCCTGATCAAGTCATCGAATGAGAACTACAACACGGCCTCCATTGGGGATGGCGCGAACGATGTGTCCATGATACAGGAGGCACATGTGGGCATCGGCATTATGGGGCGCGAGGGCAGGCAGGCGGCACGCTGTGCGGACTTTGCCTTTGCCAAGTTCTGCATGCTGAAGCGACTCCTCCTCGTCCATGGGCACTATCACAGTGTCCGCTTGTCGCTGCTGGTGCTGTACTTCTTCTACAAGAACATTGTGTTTATGGGCATTATGTTTCTGTTCCAATTCCACACGCTCTTCTCCTCGTCCTCCGTCTACGACTCCCTCTTCCTGACACTGTACAATGTGATTTACACATCGCTGCCCATTCTGTTCATTGCCATCACCGAGAAGCCCTACACCGAAGAGAAGCTAATGAGGTGAGACAATCAAAGCACAAGAAGCAAGAGTCTGGGACATCATTAATCGTGTACCCCCTGTCATGCAGCACCCCGCAGTTGTACAAGAAGAACACGGACAACAAGCAGCTGCATTGGCCCTACTTCCTGATGTGGGTGCTCTTCGCCATGTACCACGCGGTGATCATCTTTTACTTTGCCTTCTGCATGTTCTCCTTCAACAACGTGATCCTGAGTGTTGGCCAGACGGCGGCCTTCTCCTGCTTTGGCACGCTGCTCATTTGGGGCGTGGTGATTGTCGTGAACCTCAAGCTCTGGCTGGAGTCCATGTACCTCTCGTATTGGTACATCTTTACGCTGGTTATCTCCATTCTGGGCTTTATGGTCACAACGGTTATCTACAATGTTATCAATCTGTAAGTGCATCTTCTGCCACACAAAGCCAGCGGCTATATATGTAACTATATGGTTTCCTCTATACTCTTTTCTAGGGACTACGACACCGACATATATTGGGCGTACAACAATCTGCTGGCCTCCCTGCCAGTCTGGCTGTGGGTCCTGCTCGTTTCCGTGGCCTGCCTGGTGCCGGACTTCACCATCCGCATGCTTCAGCGCGGCCTCAACATCAAGCACTTCAGCATCTTTCCCGGCAAGCAGCGGAAGCTGAACATGCGCGAGAAGTTCGAGTCCACCTACCTGTAATCTACCATCCTAGGCCGTAGTTTTTTTTTGTACTGTTTATTTATTTATTTGCCCCCTTATGTGTACATATCTACATCGTTTTTTTCTAAGAAAAAAAAAAACACTATTGTTTTGTTGAAAAATCTAAATGCTGTCTTTATCTGGCACCACCACGACCCTGATCTCGCGCACTTTTCAAATTCTGTGCTCATGGTAGATACAATTCCCGCTACTATCTGTGCGTACCGCTGCCGCGGCACCGCATCCAGTTCGGGGGGCGTACTGGAAACTAATTTGCTCTCTGCTCCTAATGTAACCACGTATCGGAGTGCAGAGGCGGAGGCGGAGGCAGAGGCGGAGATTGCGCTACAGTTTCGGCAGGCATTGCAGTTCTGTTATTCATGGACATGGAACAGCCCTTGGATTGAGTTGATCTGTTTCGATTTTTGATTCGTTTCTATAGCAGGGATATACAGGTACATATCCAACCATAAAGTAGCACAAATTAATATTATTTTCTACCAAATTTGTATTTTACTTTCGCTTTTCCATTACTGTTTTCAATTGGTAGATTTTACTCTTCTAGTAAGTTACAGTTGTAGAATGATTAAGGTGCGAATATTTGAGTAAACTTACTCAAATGTATAAGTTCTCATGTAATTTTAATTTGGTTGCACAGAGCAAATGTATTTGATCGGGTTGGATTTAAGGATTCCTGGAGTAGGAAGCTGATCAGCCACGACAGAGTTTGGTTCTTATTATGCTGAGTTTTCAATGTATTTATGTGTGTGCATTTGGCAGCATTTGCTTCTCAATTATGCTGCTTAAATTCTCATTTGTGGGCACTAAGCACCTCGTTTCTCACCCTTTCATACATTTATCTACAGAGGTGTACATACTTTTATTTGTTTACTTCCTTTTGCAGCCATTATCTGTAATTATTTGCATTGGGTTTTGCCAAACTATTTCCACTGCTGACGAAGACTCCAGTCCACTCCCCGTGTTCAGTGTCGCTGAGTCAGAAGCGCCAGAAGTCCGAGCCCTGCGTAGGGGCACCTGTGGGGTCGGCATGGCCCCACGTCCAGCGGGCAGCGTTCCGTTATGTTATCTGCTGATGGCGTCGTTCTCATTCGCATTTCGCTGAGGCAATACCGAACCCTTGATTGTGAAGCCATTTTCATTGATAATGATATCTCTCGCAGACTGGCACACACATACAAAGCAGGGCACGACGACGTTACAGGTGCGACAATGAAGGTACAGGGCCTGCCGAGGTACACTTGGGTGTAGATGGTTCATTCGCGGCAACATGTCGGCCGCTGGAGTACGTTACTAAAGAGAGAGTTGGCTAGCAGCGTTTTATGGAGAGCAGGCGGAGAGTTCGCTGGGTTAGTCAATGCAATGGTCAATATATAATTCGATTGTGGTCCCAAATCAAATGCTCTGATGTGTGCTATCAGTAGTGTTTGTATCTGTGTCCGTATCTAGCCGAGTGTGTCTGTGTGTGTGTGTGTGTGTCATAGTCATACCATGGGGCAAAAGAAATTCATAATCATTTATTTTCCACACGGAATTTAGTTTAGTTTAGGGCGGTTTCTCGTCACACAGCGCATTCATTTATTCTTTCACATATTCGGATTTCGCACTATGTCGCTGCACAAGGCATTGGCGAGGGAAGAAGACCATCTAGCGGACAACCAGACACAGACACAGAGCCAGAACCAGAACCAACCCAAATCCACAACAATTGTCAAGTACGAGAAATCCTCGTGCCTGTTCTGCAATGAATGGTTCGATGCACAGACATTCACGGTGAGTACTCAGCATTGCCTTTGATCCTCGATCCATCACTGACTATCCCTCGGTGACAGGAACATCTGATACACTGCGGTCAGGTGCTGGAGGAGTGCCCGAATAGCTGCCAGGTGTTCATACCGCGCATTCGCATGCGCTCACATTTGAAGGAGTGCCCGCGGTCCAAGAATCTGCACAATCAGCGGCTGAGCGTCAGCATGGATAGGCTGGACCAGCAGTCGGACCATCGGCTGCAGGTGCTCGAGCAGGACATCAGCACCATACGCTCGGTGCTCAATGAGGAGATACGCCAGCGTCTGCACCTGATCACCGATGTGGGCAACATACGCAAGCAGAACCAGGTGGTCGAGGACTGGACCCGTGGCACAGACGACAGTCTGGGCGGGCTGCGTCGCCAGCTGGAGGAGGAGGCCGCGCAGCGGGCCTATGCCGCGGAGCAGAATCAAATTGACTTTCAATACTGCTGCAACATCACTCAGGTGGGTTGCCCTCCCTCTCTCCCAGATCTACCATTGTCGATCGATTGTTATGTGCTGTGTTCTCCAAGTCTTTGAAGGACCAAGTCGAGATCAAATTGGACGAGGCGCAGAAGCTGGTGAATCAGCTGTCCATCGACGTGACCTTCCACCAGAACCAGCTGAACGACAACATCCTCAAGCTCGAAGAGCTGATCTTCGAAAACGAAAGACTGAACCGGTGAGTGCTGGCAAAAGTCTCTTAACATCAAGCTTAAGCTATCTCCCTCTGCCTCAGGGATAAGTTCTTTCGCATTGAGGAGTTCCTGCAGCAAATCAATGAGGATGTCAAAACCAAGCTGGGCACCAGCGACTATGCCACCAACAAGCAGGCCACCCTGGACTACGAGGTGAAGAATGTCAAGAACATTGTCTGCGAAACGGAGGAGCGTTGCGATAAGCTGCAGAGCGTGGTACAGGATCTGGATCGATCCCTGCATCAGACCATGCAGAACCTGTCCGATCTGGAGAACCAAATGGCCATGCAGCAGCGCATCGCCAGCGTACAGAATATAAGAGGTAGCTGCAGCCAATACAGGTTCCAGGTACAAATGTGTATACCGAATGTTTGCTTGCTTGCAGGTCATCTGATCTTCCGCATCAAGGACTACTCCAAGAAGCTGGACGAGGCCAAGCAGTATGACACCATCCTGCACTCCGCCATGTTCTCCAATAAGGCATTCGGCTATGCCCTAAGAGTGAGTCTCATTTTAATGTCTAACATTTGCATGTGTGAGATTGATTGGGCCTTTCCCTTCACAGCTGGATATCTATCTGAATGGCAAGGGCACATGGAAGGGTCGTAATCTGATTGCCTGTCTCAATGTTCTATCCGGCGAGTACGATCCCTTGCTGGCGTGGCCCTGTCGCCTGCAGGCCGAGGTCGTCATCCGGGATCAGTGCTCGAATCTGTTGGAGGCCCAGGACTATGTGAAGACAGTTTTCGTGCGCAAGAAGAGCGACGACTTCATCCAGAGCAATCAGTACTTTCACATACCCCACAAGGTCATCACCAGTCGCAATTATTTGCGCAACGATTCCATGTTCATCGAGGTTCGCGTCATGAAATAAAAAGTATTCGGCTTCGTTGTTGTATTCTTCGTTATTTTGCTTGCAAGTCAATCAGAAAGTCAGAAAGTTACTGCCAAGCGACGGTACTGACGATCTGATCTGAAAGAGACTTCCATTTTGTCCACCCAATAAATAGCTCGTCGCCTAACTTAATGGAGAAAGAACAACATCCATAATAGTTTATTAATTTGAGAGCCTTTGTTTTCGGTCTAAACCATTTTCAAATACAACAAGTGTAGGCGTGTACTTATGCAATTTGAACGATTGAAAATGCACTTCTTTAATCTAGAATATTTCGGTGTATGTTTTCGAAAGTTTTTTAAATGCTTCAGGCATAGGCAATTGAGTTACACTTTTGAGGCACAGTTCGATAAAGTAAACCTAATCTATGCATTTCCACCGGGTAGTTTCTTGCCCTTTGATTGTACAATTTGAATAATGCATTCCACTTAATAAAGATAAATGTGCGTAAGGGATATCGTTGTGGCTTTCGAATGTATTCATGTGTGTATATCGTGTGGGGTGTTGCGAGTGGATTGGGGAACCATTAACATATTTGGCTTCTGCTTTGTCTTCTTACAAAAGTGTTTACAACAAATTGACAATTCAGGTAATATCTGTGAGCACTTAGAGTCTACGAAACAT
This sequence comes from Drosophila subobscura, assembly GCF_008121235.1. Lineage (NCBI taxonomy): Eukaryota > Metazoa > Arthropoda > Insecta > Diptera > Drosophilidae > Drosophila > Drosophila subobscura. The sequence goes on along the minus strand of NC_048530.1, from coordinate 13,607,343 downwards.
TGGTCTTCATCGTCAGCATCAACGTCATCATTGTCCATCTCCCTGGGCGTGTGTGTACGTTACGTATGAATGTGTTTATGCAAGTTATTGTAAAATACATAGGGAAAAGCGATTACATATTCGAATAAAATTTAATTCTTTTGTTTTTGATTTCAATTTGATTAATTAATAGTAGGAATAAACCTAAGATGAGCGCTGCTCCCCAACCAGGGCATAAAGGGCATGCTTGTAATGGCCAGAAGTGTCGCCCTGTAACTCAAAAAAAACAAAACACATTTTGGGTTCCATTCAACACTTAAATGGCTTTATGGTCGCATACCTTGATCCAGCTCTTCAGAGACTTGCCATACAAACGCTCGAATGCCACTTTAATGTCTGCCATATCGATCTGAAATAAAAAGAACTCCTTTAGACAAGTTTTCAACTATGAAGCACCCAGTTGCTGTCTACCTCGCAACGCGTTATGATGACACGAATCAGCTGGGTATCGTTGGTGCCAATGCCAGCCATTGCCTTGTGCAAACGCGAGGCAAAGTAGTCGGCCTTGTTGGTCACACAGCGAAAGATGGCGATGAGACCTTCCATAATGTCGCCAGAGAACTCCTTCTTGATGGCCTTCTCCAGCGAGTGGCCGGTCATGCCCTCGTACTCTTGGAATATCTACAAAGAGCAAAACCCTATTCAATGACCATTCGGGGAATCGGATTGCCCCCCGGCAAGGGCTAACCATTTTCAATTGTCCGTAGTTCCTTTGGCACAGTATCATGTTGAACATGCTCTCGTCGGTGCCCACGCGCAGCTCGCCGGCCTTTAGCAGCTCCCTGGCATCATCCTTGGCCGCATCGGGATCAATGCGACCGCTCTCATCGCGTGCCGACGTGCAGAGGGACGTGAGCAGACGCTTGAAGTTGCCCGATGTCTCCGACTTCAGTTCGGACTCCAGATGTGCGCCGTACACTGGAATGCCAGAGGAGGTGTGTGTTTATACTCTACGAGAAGATTGCATGCTTCTGGCTTACAGCGTAAGTACTGGTTTTTGATGGTGTATATCTCCATGTTGGATAGCGTGCAGAGGATCTCGATGAGCACCTCTTCGTCCGTGCCGATGCCAGCCATGGCATCGTTTAGCTCTGCGCAGTAATAGTCGACAATTGGCCGGAGCAGACCCACGAGAAGCTTCTCAAAGTTTCCGCTCGTCTCCGACTTGATGTCCTCGATCAGATCCTTTCCAAAATGGGTCTTGTACTGGCGCTGGATCTCCTGGCGCTGTTCGTTCGTGCGCCGGCAAATGATATTGATGAGCGCATTCTCGTCCGTGCCAAAGCCCTTCATGGCCTTGCGCAAGTCGTGGGCATCCTTGACAGGATCAAAGCCTTGTGCAGGGAATAAAGTTGGGGTTCCCTGCAAGAGCGTACAGAAAGGATAATCATCAAGTAAACTCTAAGCTTTATGCTCCTATGAATGAAAGTGAAAGGCAATGCAGTTTTTGGGTGGTGCGTTGGTGGTGTACCGACTAGATTGATGACCAACCTCTTTGTGAGCTGTGGGTGACCGATGCGCGTGCACCTGACCATGCCCATGCCCATTCGCATGCTCATGCCCGTGCCCATGCCCATGCCCCTGCCATTGACCCTGCCATTGACCATGCCCAGCATCATATCCGGCTGTCATGGCTGGCGTGAATCCACTGCCAGTGGGATAGGGGGCATTGGTGGCTGGTTGAGCGCCTGGATACGGGGCAGCAGCAGCAGCAGCCCCCCCATGCAGGTGATGAATGTTATGGGATTGGGACGAATGCGGTTGTGTCATTGGATAGGGGTTTTGGGGTGGATACGGAGAGGATGTCGATGCTGACGGATAGGGTGCTGACATCGACGGATAGGGTGGATAGCCACCATGCTGACTTGGCGGATAGCCCTGCTGGGGCGGTGGCTGTGCATGGGGATGGTGCTGATGCTGGTGGTGGTGGCTTGGCTGTGGTGGGTATGGCGAGGAGGAGTATGGTGAACTCTGCTGCATCGGTGGCACCCAACCAGCTCCAAAGGGTGGCGCATTTGTTGGTGGCTCATTAGTGGTAGTAGTAGGATGCGATGAATAAGGCATTCCGGAACCCTATAAAAGTCCAAAATATTCACAATTCATAATTAACCACAGCAGCAAACGCTCACCAAAGACATTTTCAAATTTCTAATTAGTTTCTGCAGGTTTTGTACCTATGTATCTATTTTTTGTTTGCGAGATGTTATCAATAATTTGGAATAATGCCAGTGCTTTAGGCTGAGCTAAATAAATATTATAATAATATTTAACGACAGTAATCAAGTCAAGGCATGCTCTAGGCGGACAGTCGGAAACGTTAAAGCGATCTTAAAATGTCCCATAAGCGAAAGGATGCATTCGAGGCCTTTGCGATGCCTGTGCGAATGCGAATCATCTACAAATGTTAATCGGCAGCACAAAGGAACTTTCTTTTAAATTACTTTATATTTAGTTTGTTAGAATGTTAAGCCAAAACTTCCAAACAGCTCATTAGATATTTTATACGATCCTAAAAACCAAAGCAAAAATCGTTACGAAATGCATAGGTAAAAACTTGTATTTACAATGTGCGCTTATAAAGTTTTAAAAACTGTTAAATTGACGTGCCAAAAATTGTGTTTAAAGTAAAGTTATGGTGATAATAAAACAAAGTTTAATTTCTAATAGGTAAAAGGGAATTTTCTACTTACAAAGGGATACATTATGAGGGAGATTTCTAGATGTTCCTGTGTGTGAGATTCAAGTACTGGAAAAGGTAGAATGCAAAGAACGCTAGGGTTTATTTCAATGTGGAAAATATTTAACTAACAGAACAAATAAGCAGAGACGCAATTCGTAAGAGTTTTGTGTTCCTATTTGTACAGTTGTCATGGGGAAGCATACGCAACTGGGTAGCATACATTACTATTTACTATATAAGTACTACACACTTATGTACAGCTATCTACACATATTCGGTATCTTTACAGCTTGAAAGCATAAGAGCCTTGTGGCTTCAAATGGTCTGATTGCAATGGCTGTTAATGGCGGCAATTATTTGATAAAGGCAGCGAAATCATTTAATTGTAAACAACTCAACATTGATTAGGGGCATTTGAAGTCGCGATTAAGAGGTGTTGGTAATTTACTAATAAGTCAAATAATATTAATAACACTTCTCTGATGGCAAAACCAGCATAATTATTATTCTATTATTTAAATTTCTTAAAGCGATTTAAATATATGTGTGAGAAATGCTAATTCTAATTTTGTGCGCTCCTGTATCGATCGATGAATCTGCTAAATTAAATTCACTTTCAGTTTTGTTTACTCCGCAAAAACACTTTCAATTTCAATTTCATTTGTTTTTGTTTATTTTATTTTGTTTTGTTTATGTGCAATGTATAAATAATCAGCAGCTTTTATCAGTGTATTCCAAGGGCCACCGATTGGCGAACGAACTGCCCGGTTTATCAGAGTAGTAACGTGGTTTTATTTACTGAATAACCAATTAAGTCAACAATTAATTGTGTTTGTTAAGCGAACAATGTGGAGAGAGCAGCCCTCATAATATCACATCCAAATATTGTTGTATTTCAGGAGCTTGCGTCACTCACAGAATGAACCACATGATTAGTCATAATTTAATCATAATTAACATTCTTCTCGTACTCCAAATCTTTTGCTCTTTGCTGTGGAAGCATGTGACGCATGTGATTTTCCAGCTTGTTGTAAAGTTTCTGGCATTGAAGCTTGCGTTTGGGTTTGGGTTTCACTTGTGATTCCCCTCATTAGGACCAACTGCAAAGCTTTGCAAATACTCCCAAGCCATGACTCAGGTATGGGGCCCCTTTTTCGAGGCTCATGCGTATTGGCGACACGTAAACGCCTCTCAGACATTTACAGGGGAATGCAAACACAATGCCAAAGTGAAAGTTTTATAGAAATGTGCACTGGACACGTGTACCTCGCCATACAGATGGTATTCGAGGGCAAACCAACTACCTGTAATGGGAAATATTTAGCTACAATTTGCATGAGTAATCGCATTATCAAGGCAAGAATGTGTTTCATGTTCTATTTCGCAATAGTAAGAATGGGACAGTAGGGAGGGAGATGTGCCCTACCACACACACTCAAGATGAATCATCTTACATTCTAAGCGACTTGCTCAGCACTATTTCACCCACATCTCGCAGAGACTGAGACGCACGGCACGAAATGGTTGGTATGTGGTGTATGGTATACATATGTACATCGGTAAGCAGATGTCTAGTCAGCGGTAGAGAGAGCCACTATTATCAAATGGAAATCGCATTGGTACTATCACAACATTTTAAATAGTAATTATTTCGCTGCAAGGTCGCAAATCAACAGATGGGTGGGTGTATGTGCATTTGGAGGAGGCAAAGATAAAGACACAAACGAATGCCGCCCTCTTCAAGTCGTCGTACGATATGTCTTTCTTAGTACATTTGTACATATGTATGTATGCGCATAAATATGTATGCATGGGATGGTCGCGGGGGGATTATTAGGTGTGCACGATCTTTGAGTTTGTTTAAAACATTTACAGACCACCGACTGACTGCTCTCTCTCTCTCTCTCTCTCTCTCTCTTTTCTCACTCTCCCCATTCGTTTACAGCACAACTTATATATTAGGGAAAAAAATAAGCAAATATAGCCACACAACAACTGAGCTTAGCTGGCAGAAGAAAACCGTACAAAATCAGCTTTTTTAATATGCAAACCGTTTTAATTACTTTAAGTATCTGTATACCCGACGTCCGACGCGGCACGTTGCGTGTACTTAATGTGTCGAGGCGATATATATATTTTATCAGCCAACTACTTGTTGCCTCAGCAGCGATTGTACTATCGGGTGGCTACTATCGATGTTTGAAGTGCAGCCCGTTTGAAACAGCTGACTCAAAGAGCTCAAAAAACATCGAAGTTGAATTCAAATTAATATAAAAAAAAAAAGGTTATTACTCACAGTGCAGAGCGGATATGTATTTTGTCTGCTTATTTTAGCTTTCGTTCTTGGGTTTTTATCTTATTTTGTTTTACATATTGTTTCATGAAGGCAGATCGAACCAAAATTATCGATACTAATCAGATATGACACCCTCTCTAGGTTACACACCTTGCGCTTGATGGCGAGATGGACAAACCTCCTTGTGCCAAGACACCTTTTTACCTTGTTTTTAATTGCAAGGATAATATTATATTACACCCTGACCGTGTTCGGTATATAATATACTCCTCGGGATATTTTGAAGTCGTAAATTGAGTTCAATGTGTACTTACGGCGTATCGGTATATCTCTTAGGGTCAGGCGGTATATTTGATCGATAAGTTCGCGGTCACTTGGATAAGGATGCGGGATAATATTACAAGGAATTAAAACACAATAGTTGGAAATGTATATAAGCATATCCGTCGGCAGCTTCATATCTCTGATAGTAGGCATCCTGATTGCAATATATCTGTACAGGCTTCTGGAGCAGGATGGTGAGTTGTCCATTGACACTACTTGCATTCAATATGTGACAATTCTCGCTTATACTTTCGCCCACGCAGCTCCACAAAAAGTAAACAGGAAGCCACAGAATCCAGAGTATCCTCTGCCGCCCTCCCATTCACCGCTGCACGAGTTCCCGCGGGCTGGCATCTGCACCGACAACGATGTCTGCGGCCTCATGGCCAGGAAGGCCCTGGAAGATGGCGGCAGCGTTGTGGATGCCGCACTCACTGCTCTGCTCTGCAATGGTCTCATCGGCATGCAAAGCATGGGCCTTGGCGGTGGCATGTTGATGAAAATTTATATACACGAAGAGCGAAAATCCTACAGCATTTGTGCCCGCGAGATATCTCCAATGTCCCTACGTGCCGAGAACTTCTCCATCTTCCGGAATGAACAGGAGTTTAAGCAGTCCAGCTGGTCCATTGCGGTGCCCACCGAGCTGGCTGGCTATGCCCTGGCCCATCAGCGATTCGGCCGGCTGCCCTGGTCGGAGCTGGTGAAACCAACGCTGGGACTGTGCCACAGCGGATATCGCCTGTACAAGCATCAATATGATGCCCTTGCCCTCAACCGAGAAATGATCAAGGGGGATCATCTGCTGCGGCAAATGTTCATCGATTCCAAAACAGATGACTTTTGGCCCATTGGCCATTTCATTCAGCCTCCTGCCAAATTGTGCCGCACCTATGAGCGCCTAGTCGCGGAGGGGCCCTACAGCTTCTACAACGGATCCCTGTCCGTGGATCTGCTGGCCGACTTGAAGGACATGGGCAGTGTTATAAGCAAGGAGGATCTGAATCGCGCCGATGCTAAAATAACCGAATCGCTGGTGATGCCTCTGGACGAATACGATTTGCATTTGACGCCCTTGCCGGGCAGTGGACACGTCCTAGGCCTTATAATGAGCATATTGCGAAATTTTCGCAGGGATTTTGCACGCACCAACGAGATGGGGCCCCTGGAGGTGCATCGAATGGTTGAGGCCATGAAATTTGGCTTTGTCAAGCGATGGCAACTAGACGAGGAGGCCGATGAGCAGGTGAGTCTCTGGTCCTCTAGCTGTCTCTTTCGAATCCATTCATTCCGTTCCTCTCTGTTGCAGCTACTGCAAAGCATGACCAGCTCCAAGGTGTCCGCCATCATGGCGGAAGAAATCGATGATTCGATGACGTTCAACAGCCCCCGGTCGTACGGGGCGCCGGCGGAGATACGTGTGCGAGAGGAGCACGGTACGGCCCACACATCGGTGCTGCATGACAACGATGCCGTTTCGGTTACCAGCACCATCAATTTCTAGTAAGTCCGCGTGGCCTTTGGCGTACTCCTAAATAATGCATGTCCATCGATTCAGCTTCGGCAGCGGACGCACGGGAAAGCGTACTGGTGTGCTATTCAACAATGAAATGTCCGACTTCTCCATCAAGCAGCTGCGGAACTACTTTGAGCTACCCTTTGTCCCGGGCAAGAACAGGGTGACACCCTCCACCCGGCCCATGTCCTCCATGAGCCCGCTCATTGTCACGGAGCGGTCGACGGGGAAGGTGCGGCTGGTTGTGGGTGCCGCCGGAGGCACGAAAATCATTTCATCTCTCGTTCCGCTTCTTGTGCGGATACTTTGGCAGCAGACGAACATTAAATATGCCATTGATGCCAGTCGCATCCACCACCAGATGCTGCCCAATGTGCTGCTGTACGAGTACGGGCTGCTGGATGGCTATGTGAAGAGCCTGGAATCGAGGGGACATGTTTGTGAACGCTATCTGAATCGTGGCTCTGTGATATGCGGCATAACCCAAAAGAATGGCACCATTCTGGTGAACTCGGACTTTCGTAAACCCGGTGGAGTCACTGGATTCTAAGTTGAGGGTATGTATTGTCCTTTTCTTGCCTTCTTTTTATTTAGAGTGACATTTTACATGATCTATCTATCCATCTATTGGAGTGTTCTCTGTTTTATCTGTGACAAATTGTGAGCACTGACCACTGAAATTATCATGATTGTAAATCCCACAAAACACCATTGACAATCAATCATATTCTACGATTATCTGTCTGCATGCCACACACCACATGGCAATTAGGTCGTGTACTACAATCTTCCAATGCCACAGCAAAAGTATTATTATAGTAATTTCAATCGAAATGCCTGGCTTCCAAATACATTTCATGACCAGATAATTGAGCAAAAATGAAAGCCATACAATTAACTTCACGCGAATATGAAGCGAAAAAGTGTTCTAAGTGTTGTAACAAAAAAAACATGGGTAAAGAAGTCTGTTGCCTATGATGCAACGTTTGTGGATGAGCTTCAAAAGTTTACCTGCAAATATTCTACACATGTCATGCACACGAAATGCATCTTGTTCTTGCAATCTTCTGGCATTCGCTATTGCAGAATCCTTTTGTGGGTCTCAAGTCGCTCATTGTATTACATTCATTAATTAACTATTACAAAATTCACGACACGTTCTGCGCCCTCAAGCATAGTGGAAGTTCGATATTGAAAGTTCTATAAAGAAGGGGAAAGCGGGAAGTGGCCTCAAAAACCAAACACGCAGGCAGTGCATTTTTCGTAGTCCACGCGTATGGAAATGACTTTCTCCTATATCTGTATGTACCTCTCATTGCACGTGACGACTTGCTCTTTTGTTTTGTTTGTAAATAATTTATTTTGAATTTAAAAGCAAGAATTCAAGTAATGCAAGTAATGGACTGGAGGGACCTGGCCCTCCTTTAGACAGACGTGTAAAAGTGCTTCCTGTTGCGGTGGCAACAAATAAATAGCGTTATGTATAAGAATGTTGCAACAATGCCCAGGGCATTGAGAGCCATGGAGAAGGCCAGCAGATACTTCCATTCACCGCGAAATGCACTGCATTCCTCGAAGCTGCTGCTGCTGCTGCTGCAAAGGTGGATTCCCATTAAAATCGCCATTTCCTTAGAGATCGGAGTGTACTTACTCGTTCGGGGAACTGCTGCCATCAGCGGCCACCTCATCGCCAGACGTCAGGCAGGTGCAATTGTGATAGCTTAAAAGAGAACTGGTGGCCGGTCCGCAGGCACCGTCCACAGCTGATGCCAGCTCAGCAAACTCAATGGCCGCACAGACCAGCGCCAGGCAGCAGAAGACCAAAGCCAAGGCGGAGAACACATAGGATTCGGCCAGCAGAACCTTGTAGCAACTGTTGGGCGCCCTATGCCCCTGTGTCCGGTGATCCCGTCTCAGTAGTATCAGGCCCGCAATACTGGCCAGCAACAGCTAATCGAATAGGAAAATGGGAAACACCAGCTTAATGGAGAAGCCAAAGTTGATCCGTTGATTTTGAAGACTTACAGATAGGCCACTCAGATACGGATTGATCAGAATGGAAGCGTTCGGCTCCAGCAGCAGTATCCAAATGGCCAGTCCGACAATCAGCAGTCCCACAGCTAATTGCATTATCAGAAGCTGTCGAGAAATATTCAGATTTCGGATGTGCTTGGAATATGCCGCCTGTAGACCTGCAGATCCAAAAGAAAAACAACAGCACGCCCACACATTGTCAAAAAAGTATTTAAAGCGGGAGATGGTGATCGGGTACATACTGTCATGGTTCTTGTGATTCACAACTATCATGCGGCTGTGTCTCAGACTATTTCGGGTCGGCGTATGTCGTCCAGCGATCTTCATGCCTTTTATATTCTGCGGCACCGTAGTGCTCATGTAGACAGCCTGTAAGGAGACACCAGAGAGCAAATAGATTAGAGACATCAGCGATCTATGAGAGAGAGATGGAAACGGGGATACTAACACTCACCTGCGACGGCTGCGGTGCATCCAAGTCACTCAGGGGTATTTGTTCATAGGTTGTGGCATAACGCAGGGATCTGTCCACCGGACTGCTGACTGACACTGGCATTGCCACTGGCTCGATGATTGTAGCCGGAAGCTCATCGGGTTGTGGCTTCGGGCGCTGTGGGACGTTCTGATACTTTGGTTCCGGCTTAATGGTCGGCTGTTGTGAATGGGCTTTGACTACTGGCATTGGCATCTGTGTTGGCTGGACGGCTGACTCATATTCATCGTAGTTGTTGATGCCAAAGAATTTCGATTTGGCATCGTTGAGGGCCGCCTTAACGGCGGCTATGCTGTGGCTGGTACCGCTGCCATTCAGCTCCTCCTCGGGCTCCAGCTCCAGCTCCGTCTGCGGCTGCGGCTGCGACATGCCGTTGGACAGCAGCTGGTCACTCACACCTCTGGTGGTGGCTCTCTCCGGCTGCTTGGGACTTTCTCCAGCTCTGTGGAGCTGCTGCTGCTGCTGCTGCTGGTGCGGCTTGCTGCTTGATGCCACATGGGCGGCGGCACCCAGATTGTCATAGGTGCTTATTGGACGGACTTGTTGCGATTGCATTGCTAGAATTAAGCTTAAGCTGGTTGGGTGGACGGGGCTGAAGACTCTTCTAGGCGTTCATATTCTTCTTTTTTATCTGCAGCGCGAATGCTTCAAGCGATTCGGGACGACTCCGCAGCCAGTGGCAGTGTAAGGTGTACTATGTACTAGGCCAGCCATATCTTGGCTGCATTCCCTGCAGCGATCACAGATATATATATATATATATATATATATGTATATATAGAGAGAGAAAGAGAGAGATAGAGAGAGAGTGAGTCCATGGTTAATTGTTATTCCAAGCCCTAGTCCATGAAATCGCCTCAACTGTGAACTTTTTCCCCTGCCGCCGCTTACAGAGGCCTCGACAGAGCCCAAAGCCCGTTTCTAAACTTGTTGATGGCTCACACACACAGATGCACATGCACCTATACCTATACGTGTTAGCCACAACACGGCCATGCATCTAAGCCAATACAGAAAACAAACGTCCAAGAGAGAGAGAGAGAGACAAGACAATTACTATTCACAAATTCCAGAGAACGGGCCTACTGTCTGGGGACTCTGGTGGGACTGTGGGACTTGTGATGTTTGTCAAGCTGAAAGAATTTCAAAATTATAGAGTCGGTTCTGGGCCGCTGAACATGCTTCCGTTTCTCGACCAGCGACTGATATGCGATTATTCCCCTACCCTAGCCCATCCCATTCGTATTTGTGCAATCAAAATATCTGTGATTGCCAAACTTTGCTTTTTGATCTATTTAAAGGTCGTTGCTGGCTTTGGAGAAGTTTATATGCAAATTTGTATTCGGTTTAAAGAAGAATTCCAGTGTAGAATTTCTTTGTAATTATAACTGTTGTTTATTATTATAGTGGTCCACTTGATTGCTATATTTACTAAACAAAATACTACGAATTTATACGACTGAAAGACGATTGATTACAACACGAAAAGTAAACACTTTTTATACATATATTTTTAATCGCAAACAAAACCGTACCCACAGAAATAGCAATCGAAGTGTTACTCTGGGGAACCCTGTAAACTTAAAGGTTCTACTCTCAGAGCAATCACCACATAACCACCAATACACACATAAATATGTACATGCTACAATGTAATACAAAAACAACAACAAAAATAAAAACTTTAAAAGAGTAATTCGTACCCGATTCACAACAAACGAATGCCGAACTATCTCAGTGCGCGGTTTCTTTTAGGCCAGAAAGTAGGGGCCCAAAACGAGCAGAAGCCGAAAGAGAACACAAACAAAACAAAAATACTTAGGAATCGGCTGAATGATCGGTTGCAACTGTACGCACCAAATGTTGAAAATAGACTAAAAATAATTCTCACCATCACGCCGTCTCGGTCCGATCGAGCGCTTAAAGAAAGAGCGAGACGAAACCCCCTCACTCCGCCCATTTCAAAAACGTTTATTCAGGGTGTATTCTCGTACAGGTGTGGGCAACTTTTACACGTTTTTACCTCTCCCTTAAATTGAATTGCAATTTTAGAATTGATTAGATCAATTTCTAGTGTTTGGTTTCACTAACTGATAGAGTTAGCGTTGTAAAGTTGAGTTATCGAATTAACTTATAATTATGAATTTTTAAATTTATTAATACAGTGAAGCATTCCTGGTATTTTATTAAAAGAGGCTAGGTTAAACGCCTTCTCCAGGAGAGACATGCCCATCTGCCTCACCTTATCTGAAGACACCTTGAATTTGCTTACCTGTACACTCACACACACATGCATGCACAAGCACGCTCAGACTCCGCTCACAGGCACAGCTCTCTCCCGCTCTCTCCATTTCGCAGCAGCAGAGAGGCTGAGAGACGGTGAGTAGGTGCTGCGCATAGTTTTCATTGTTGTGTTTGTTATTTCTGCATTCGTGGACGTGGCCAAGACGATATTTTCTCTGACCCCACGACTGTAAGAGAGGGAGTGAGCAAGGAAGAGAGAGAGAGTAAGGGACCGAGGCCATTATCACTTTTCCCTGTACGAAATCTCCCACACTGTAAACTTTATGCTCTCGATAACATCTCTCTTGGCCCAGAATCCGAGCCATCCAAAGAGAGTAGGTACAGAGAGAGAGTAAAAGCTCTGATTAAACAAGTATGATCTTGCGCGATCATGCGCCGTTGGTTGTTGAAGATGTAGTGAGATGTAGTTCGACTTTGAGGAATTTTTTGTGGAATTTGCAAAGAGTATTTAAGAAATAATTTAAATACAACAATAATATAAGGTAAATATTAATCAAAATAGTTGCTCATTAACATGGCTTATAGCCTTAACGTATGAAGGACTCTGTAGGAGTTAATGGTTATACAGGTGGAGCACGGCTAGCTTTTAAATGATCCAAAAAGGCATTCAAAATGTACCACAAAATCGATCGGGAAAATACGTTTTCCCAAGAACGCGTCATACATATGTATGTATGTACATATGTATGTACATATGTACATATGTATGTAATTTGGCTGCACAAATTGATGTTCGATTTGCTTGTACTTTTTTACAAAAATATGCGTGCAAATTCACTGACGAAAACATCTGACCGAATTCAATGACATTTACGCCAAAAAAAAGGCACATGTTGTGTGTGTTGTGTTGCAATTGTGAAAGACAAAATAAACATACTGATACGGGTACGAGGTACACAGTGACAAAACCCACGAAAGAGGGCCAGATGGCAGGAAGATATGTACGTACGAGTACTATTTGACATATGGAGCTCTGCACGTACCAAATTGGGTTTCTTGGAGTAACCATGTGCTGGTGGGGTCTTTCTTGTTGTAAAAGATAAATAGTACAGCTGATTTTTAATTTAGCCTAGACGACTTTATTATATTTGCTTGTGTTTTTAATAATATTTTTGTAGTTGAGTATTTGTGTTGAGTAGTTTTGTTAAAGGTTCAATATATGTACATGTACATACATATTTATGAACATAAAAACAAACATGAGACCACTTCCTCATACTGGCATTTAGATAGTATACTATGTAGTTAATGTTGATGTACATACATACATACAAACATACATACGTAGTAATGTCGCTAACCGATTTTGCTAAGAAAAAAATAATTTATTGAGGAAAAGTGAAAGATTAGTTGGCGCCACATGAGACGGAAGTTGACCGGCCGCTCGGCCACAAATGATCGATCTCCCGGTTGTTTGTCTTTCAAAACATCGACAAATATAATATGCAGCTTTAAATACATAATGTTTCATCGATTCCACTTAAATGTACATAGTTTCATCACATTGCAAAGGCAACTAAAATTCTTTACTGAACTAATGTTTCTTTTGATAGTGCTGCGCCGCGTTCCCACACTACATAGAGTATGTAGAGCAAATACGAAGTCGTAGTGTACCATGGCCCATCTACACTACATCTACACTACACTACCCACACTACATACATGCTACATAGAACAAGTAAGTGTACCTGTACCTAACACATAGAGCTACCCGCTCAAGCAGCAGTATTTATGTACCATAAATATAAGTCTTTAAAACTAACGCTTTTCTGTCTATCGATGATATCTATGTAACTCACTTGATATATCATCATACAAAAATGTATTTATTATTCCCATAGATCTTTGGTTTATTAAAGGGGGAAAAAAGTAGCTCTAACCAAAAATCGGCTTTGGAGCTTTTTAGTTTATTTTGAGCGGACTCTTGCCCAAGTGGCGAAGACAGCTTAACTAAAATGTTTTTTATATGCCACATATATTTCTTAGTAGCTCTTTTCATGTTATTTTGCTTTTGTTTTATTTTTTTTGTTTTGTTTCTTTGTATTTCTGCTTCTGTGCTTCTCTTCTGTTGGCCCTCGAGTTGCAAGACCATTGGATTGCTTTTTGTTCAGCAGTTAATTCAGTTATTTCATTAGTAAAAATGTTAAATAATATTTGCCAACTGAAGCATTACAAACGTTGGTTCAAATACCCATAACTGACAACAGTTTCATGGGAAGAAGACGACGACGACAAAACTGGGCAACGGACGAATGCATTTTTTTTTGCGAAATGGCAAATCGACTTCAGATTACCCGCATTTGCACAAATACATATGAACATACATACATATGTATGTATGAATTTATTGCAAAATATAATGAATGCCCAGGCCTGAGTAGTTATTCAGAAAGAATCAACAAGCGAGACTTCAAGCTATTCGATTCCATTACCATCTTGGAAAAAAAAACCACCCACGGTTCTCATGAGGTCGCTGATCTGATCGGGTACGATGCGATCCAATCCGACTGCTTCCCACATCCACATGGCGAAAAACTTTCATTTGAGTCGAATAATCAAACGCTCATCTGGCTTCCCTCTTCCGGTTGGTGGTGACTGAGCCACCTGAGCCCGCCACAGCCGCCGGGGATGAGGCTGATCTTCATGGGGGTTTTCGTAATGCTGCTGCAGACGACGACGCCGACGACCCCGACCATTGCCGAAATCTCTGGCGTTGCGAATGGCGAACCATTACGGTATCAGGGCTCTGAGTCCACTCCAATCGTTCACTGGACCGCTGGTCTGCTCTCGTCTCTCGTTTCTGATCGCTGGACCGCCACTGGTCACTGGAATTAGGACAAGTATGGGAACATAATCAGAAAGTCTCAAGCCAGCAGTACTTGTACAGAGACTATTTGCCACAGTTGACGGCTTAGGTTGCTGCCAGCCATGCTGCCAATTAATAGAATTAAAACAGAACACAGAGCACACAGCTCTTACTGTACTCCAGTTTTAGTACGGGTTTTCTGTCGTCTTATTTCCATCGCTGAATTGTGTAGTAGTACTCAGGTTTGGGTCGGGTACTCTGTTGTCTGCTGTGACCGAACTAGCCAGCAAAATTACAGCCAAAACCAACAACAACAAATTAAAGAAAGAAACAGCAAAATATATATGTATGTAGTATGTATACAAAAACCAAGCTATTTTACGTCAACAGTTGCACCGCGAGGTTTCATCGAAGAGTTATGCGGTATAACTAATACCAAACAAAATCACTCTGCATTTGTTATGTATTTTTATGGTTTCAAAGATTAGTTCAACACTTCATCCTTGTATTTATGGATGTGTAAACTAATTCGATTGAATACACCAATTAAGATGGTCATAAAAACAAAAAGTGTGTTGCCCGAAACTCAACAATAATAAATGCTCAAATTTAAGCTACAAAACAGGAAGACAAATGGAAGTGTGTGTGTTTTTGTTTGCTTTTTGTTACAAATTAAACTAATAGTAGTCCTAAGAGAAACATATACTCACAAATCCTTGAAGTGATAACGAACGTGATTGTTTCAACATGTTTAAAGTTTATACATACATATGTACATATATAAAAAAATTAAAACACAAATATCTATATTGATAAAAGATAAAGATAGATAAAAGAGTAAAAAACTCGTTTTAAAAATTGCAGTTTGGTTGTAACAAATTAACTAAATGAATTCTGGCCAAGGGATGTCACAGTTCAAACCCAAAGAAATGTTTTTTTTTAAATGGTTATAAAATTAACTGTTTATATAGAACATTTTCGTTTTTTTTTTTGGTTAATAAATTGAATGTAGTTGTTTAAATGAAAATAAATAAAAACAACCATAAGCAAATATTGTTACAAAATCACATAACAAATTAATTCCATTGTAAAGGGAAATAAAGGGCAGTGGCAAAAACGTTTTAACCTTGTCGGAGTCTGGGAGGTAGCCTGGCCGAACCCATGGATCCCCCCTCGCCGCCATTGTGTAAAGCTGTGCGATTGCGCAGCTTGTATTTCGCGTCGGCAACAATGCCACACAATGACAAACGTAGCCCAGCAGCGACCAGCGGGCTGCAAAACCGAGCGAGAGGCTGAAAACCCGACCACCGAAGCGATCAACCAGGCAACCGACCGACCGACCAACCAATCAACCTTATGGTGACGGTGCCGAGTCGGCTCAGACTCGGACTCGTCGGAGTCAGAGTCGGCATCGGGATCGGTGTTGCACACGCGCAGTACTCGCACTCGCAGTCTCTGTTGGGGCAAAACTTCTGCGAGCCAGGCGCCAGATGGAAACCAGTTATAAGTCAACTTTCATTCCAAGCAGACGTGTCCGGCGTACGGTTTGCGCTCGCGTCGGTTTTATTCGCTTTTCAGCGTACTCTTGGCAGGCAGCATTCGGTAGGCAGGCAGGCAGCCAGTAGTGTTAACTCCGTTAATAATAACCAATATCTACATATGTGGTACAAGCCCCGCGACCGACACACATGCACATGCAGGCCGAGCCACATAAACGAATAATAAGTTCACGTTCATAGGTAGCCATTCATTTTTTGTATGAGTATCTTGTCTTTGTTTTTCTATGTTTTTCATGTGCATTCCAAAAGGGGTTTCCGTTGCTGTTTTGTTTTTGTTTTTGCTTTGTTATTCTGTGTAGAAGTGAAGTGAATATGGCCAGAGACTCCCAAACGAAATATGCTAAAATATCTGGCCATAAATAATAAAACAAATCGGGAACAATTCGGATTATACAAGTCTTTCGTGACGGAGATTCTGTGGTGTCTGTGTGTGTGTTTGTACTTTCTCATATGGTTCCAATTAGCACCTACGGATATCTGACAAAATTAGAGCTACAATCTAAAGCTGAAACTGAAGCTGAAACTTTCCTAACTCTTCCAGCCAGCAGCCTGCAGCCAATTTTGATAATTAGTGAGCGAAACACACTCTAATGAAAGTTGCTTGCGATAGCCAATGGATCCACCGGGCGTAGTGAAAACAACTCCACCAACAAAAGAAATTGGCTTCTGTTAGTTGGCCAGTGATCCGTATATTCATTGCTGTGTTTGTCTCAACCTTGAAAGTTATACATACACCCTCAGGGCAACCGTCTCTATTGGCTGTATTTTTGCTTGCTTATTCTTTTGAATATTCCGACCCGTAAAAGGGAAGCCATTCAAAGTTTACTTTTACTTTTCCAATCGAGTGGATCGAACGTTGGAATCGATTCGAAGCGAGGGCAAACGCAAAGAGCTGCAAAGGAAAGCTTGATTCGGTTTCGGTGAAAAGACATAAGAAATGGGCGGTAGGGGAGTGCATGGGTTTGAGTAGGTGGAGTCAATGACCCACAGTTGTGATTTTTACGATTTTCATGATTATCACAAATGTATTGTGCAGTAATATACATTATCATCATCATCGTACGGAGTAACTACCATAATTATGCGGTGGAAAATTCAATGTGAATGCAAAGTGAAAATCTAATGAACGCTGAAGTCGCTGCCCCACGGGCCTCACTCACGCTATATGTTCACATGGTGTGCTGCTCCAAGCATACACCTCATCTCGTATATATGCATAGATAAAGTGTGAGAGAGATACAGATACGTATCTGTATAAATATATAAATAATCGCCGAGTGTATGCATAAATTAATCGCTGACGATGCTACAGCAGCAAAGCTAATCAACGACCAACGGCAAACGGCATCCATGCATCAGCCCCAAACATACTACTACTAGCCGTAACTCCAGCCAATACCTAGTAGTAAAAGCCGCCCCAGCCGCAGTAACATTTAAAAACCGCCAACAGCAGTCAATGTTTTGCTGCAACATTGTACCACCACCACTACGACCACAACTGCTATTCAGATCGTCATCGTCATCGTCGTCGCTGTCGCTGTCGCTGTCGCTGTCGTTGGGTCGCTGCCTCGAGGTGGACGCTTTCAAAAGAGCCATGACTTTTTCATCGTACCCAATGTCCTCCATTATGCTGCTGCTACTTATGCTGATGATGCTATGCACAGCCGGAAATTGCCAAAGTAAGTTCTCTCATCCACAATCCACAATCCACAATCCACACTCAGTTAAATATTCACAAAAGTATGCGCAGTAGTATTGACCTTAATTCATCACCACACGATCCTCCATCCTCCTCCTTCATCGTTCTTCTCATCCATGCACTCGATTCACCAATTAGCAAGTGGTTCAAGAAATGGGGTCAATCCTCCATCACTGAGAACACGATCTCTGATCCGATCAGTTCACAAAAGCGTTAGAGTTGGCTTTTCTGTATCACAGATGTTGCTTTCTTGGGGGTAAATGTTTCCGTTTAAACAGGGATGTGGGACGCTTTGGTTTGAACGTGCCATTAAGTTCTTTACAAGTCCATATTTGATTTGTTTGAGGAACATTTAACGTGTGTTGGTTTTTTCCCTTAAAATGGTTTGAGTTTTTTGAAGGTGTGCATTTTTATTCAGTTTTGTTGACTAAAAATGTGGATATAATTGAAAATTAATTACTTCTATTGACCCTTATTTGAAAAGGCTGAAAGTGTTCAAGGCCTCCGATGCATTCAAATAATAATATTTTTGAATTCATTTATTTTATGGATGGTATACATGTATTTTGTTTTTGTATTCTTGGTCCCAGTCGCGGGTTGCATGTTTTGTTTTCTAGCATTCTCGTGCATTGCCAGCGGTTGCGAAAACGGACTTTTATTTTGAAGAACTATCTTCATTGGAAACCGAAAAACTTCTATGGAATATTCCATGATTAAAAACCAATTGAAGTTCTTCTGCAACAGTTTGCTATAATAGTTTTAAAATCAATTTTCAAAACCTATTGAACATTTGTATCCGCTCATTCATCATTTAGCTCTGCATATACATATGTATGTATGTATGTATGTACATATAAATAAAAGTTGTAAATATCAGAAAAAAGGAATATAAGCTTCATGTATATTCAAGAAGTTTTGGGCAATCATTCCATAAATGCCAATCATAAGCACAGTAACAGAGGCAAGGGCGGGCTCTTCATGTCTTTCTTTCTCTCTCTCTGCAGTCATTTTTGGAAAACAAGTTTATTCTGAAGCCATAAGCAATCAAAGACTGAGAGGCACATACATACGTTGGGAGAGGAAAGCGGGGACAGAGAACAAGCTGTGGGTCTCTCCAGTGGAGCAGTGAAAGTTTTCCCCCGTTTGGTCAGCGTGTTTTGTGAGTGAGACTTCAGCTCGAACCATCTATTGGGGCACCGCAAATGGCTTGGGGCCCCGGGCCAGGCCACTTTTTGGTTGCTTTTAGCCGCTTTTGCTCTGGGGCTTGTGACATTCTTACTTCACAAGTTTCACAAGTTCATGTCTGGCGGCGGTGTGTGGTGCTTGTGTGCTGGTGGGGGATCGGGCGGCGGATACGTGATTGAGTTTGAACATTTCACTGGATGTTACGGCCCTCGAGCATTGCGCCCTCCTACGTGCAGCACATCCAAAGTCCCCGCTCCGTTCGGTTATTTGCTATTGGCGGCCCGATGTTGTCATAACGGCACTCGGTCGGTCGGTCGGCCAGGCCACCTTTCTATCGCACAAATTCGATCGCTGCCTACCTGTACCTGCCTACCCGACTGTCTGTCTGGTCTGCCCTATTTACCCATATTGTACCTACACAGATCCCCCAATACCCAATCCCATCCATAGTTTTTGCATTCTGCGCTCAGTTCGCATACAAATGTTGCGCTTTATGGGATTCCGTGGTGTAGTGACATGCCGCCTCCTCCTCCTAATCGAGGGCGAGGGTGGGAGAGGTGGTGGCGGTGGGGCTGGATAGATGAGTGTGTATCATAAACACCGGTAAAACCGGATGAATGCGATTTGAGGCTCATAACAATAACAGCTTTTTGGCTGTCGGTGGGGGCATAAATAACATCATCGTCGCAGCGAGCGCAGTTTTTCTCATACCCTAGTGAAGGAGTATTCCTGAATTTATCAGCCATATATGATTCTTTGAAATGTAAAGAGTATTCAGGATAAGTTAAAGAAAACCATAAGTTGATCTCTTTTTAAAACTCTTTAATATAGATAATACTGAGGATTACATTGGTACTGAATACATCGTACATAAAGGAACCATCTGATATGTGTCCCATGATGTTTGACAAAAAAAGGGATCATAAGTAGTTTAATTGGAAAATGTTAAAGATATCTCTTCATAGTTATCTCTTAGGCATATTTTCTAAACAATCTCCTAAAGCTTTACTTAAAACCAGGTACTCTCTCATATAGCAAAGATCGATTCCCTAGGGCCTAGGGTCACAGAATTCTGGAAAGCTAAAATGTGGTAAAAATCGATCCGCAAGGGTATTCAAAACGCTTTGCATCAGCCAACCTCCAGGGCTTTCGTTGCTGTTGTTTTATTTGTTTGTCAGAGAGAGAAACCTGACGTCAACCATCAACAGCTGCAGCCAGCAAACATCGCCCAAGCCCAAACCCAAACCGCTGCCTGGTTTCAGCCTCAGAGCCAAGGAACATATGCAAAATTCCAGCGCAGAGAGCGTTGGCTTCACCAGCTTTTGCAGATCGGATCATAGGCCAAAAGAAAAGGAAAAACGACAAAAGCAGTAAAGACACAAAAATACAAAAAACGAGGCCACCAATGACAGCACACAGCCCTGGCTGTGCTCTACCTTTTAATAGTACTACGGTACTTGTACATACAATATACATACATACATATGTACATATGTATGTGCATACATACTTATGTAAAAGTGTATGCAAGCCTCTCTGTTGTTTCCTAGCTCTTTGGTGACTCTCCTTGGAGACTGTCTGTCTGTCTGTCTTTTGCTCTCCTTGGAGACTGTCTGTCTCTCCCTCGCTCTCCTTTAAGTTTGTTTTTCTGTCTCTTGTTCTCATTACGATTCCTTGAATACTGTAAATTGTCTTGTCTGTCTCTTGCTCTCCTTCTCGCGTTCCCATTGAAGAATAGCGGTGCCTGCTCTCCCGGTGTCTCGGTCTCCCTTTGAATAGCGGTTGTTCCTCTCTCCTTGTGGACAGATGGCATTACTTCCTGCCCTTTTGCTTGCTGCTTAAACGTGTTTCACATGGGGAGTGAGTTTAACCGTTTCCCTCGTGCTTATTTTGCTTATTTATTCTCTTTTCCCTACTACCTAATTGGCTCTTTATTCTTGTCGAAAATTTCAGCAGTTGAGAGCTAACCATGTAGACTTTTTTCTCTACACGTCTTGTGCTTACAAATATTTATGGATACAATGTACAATTGTGAGAAAGTTGTATTCTTGAAATTGTGCAAAATCTGCATAGATGTCTGGTAGGACAGGCGAGGCCTATTCCATATTTATGATGGGAAAAATGCAAACAACAATTCTTAAAACGAATTCTAAATTCAAATTGTTCGTTTAGAGAATGGGAATTTCATTTGGGGGCTGAGAAATTCGTGGTTCAAAAGGTGAAAGATAAAAAACAAAAATATACATACAAAAAATCAGACAAAAAATCAAAAGCCCACGCAGTAACCAGGTCTTGGCGTCAACGCGACTATATAAGGTAGTGCTGCTGGTCAGCCACAACAACAACCAACCCAAGCACTGATCTGACATTTCAACTGGTTTCCCAAATTGGCCAACGTGTTCTAAATCATTTTTTATGTTTTTTTATTATATTATTATTATTTTTTCGAGAGCGAGAGAAACTCGAGTAGAGTGCCACAGTGCCACTTGTTTACTTACTTTAATCGCAAATCTCGAGTTTATGCATTTATTTTTACACAATGCCTTGGCTCATATGATAGCCTAGTCGTCGCTTTGCCTTCTCTGGGGTGCACACAAATTTCGACTCAGTTTACATTTGCATAATTGCTTCCAAGTACATATCAAATGAATGTTTGCTTCATTCAGAACTATTACCACTCCCCTGCCATTGTAGTATGTAATTATTATGAGTTCTATTTTTATGGCATGTTTAGTATGGCATATCCTGAGTTTAGTATGAGATACAAGCATACTCGATGTACCCGCAGCTGTTATTTTTATTCACTTTCCTTATGTGTTGCATTTTTGGTTTCTTTTGTGCATTTGTATCCCTTGCTCCTTGCTCTCCCGCTCGTTATGCCACCTTTCGGGTTCTTCTGCTTTCAATTTTTGCAATACGTTACATTCCCATACAGGTTTTTGCTACAAGGTCATGGAGGAGAAGTTTCACTTTTTTTTTGGCCAAGCGAGGGTTCGGGCTCGCTGTCGAGTGCGTGTTCTCGCCAGACCACATTTTACGAATATCATTCCAGCCTATGATTCATATGTCTATTTCTAAGCTCTTATTTATGCCACAACCAAAAATGTATCAATAATTCATTTTACTCTACTTACGTCTTCAGTTTAATTTTTAGTACAGCTGCGGTTAATTAAATAGTAGCGCCAAAAACGATTTTAATTAAGAATTTGAATTGACTTTTAGAATTTACAAAATTTCGGCAAAAATATTGTGCAGAAAAAAATGATATTTTGTTTAAATTATTTATGGCACAACCATTTAAAAAACCTCTTTAAAAAATTGTCTATTCTGCACCTCTAAAAAAAGGTGCTGTTAGAAATTGTTCAACGAAAAATTGGTTTTTTGGTCTTCAAATACATTTTTCTTTGGGGATTTAACTTTTTACTTGAACAAAAACCTTCTGCACCGATATGATTTATTACCAATATTAACATAAGGAATTCGTGAGCTTTTTGCAATATTTTAAAGTAACTCTTCTGGGATTCTCAACTAAATTAATATTTTTAAAAGCAATACTTTTATATTATATTGAGCGTAATTGTGCATAGCTTTGGCAATATACATACGAGTATGTACATATGTATGTGTAAAGTAGATTGTTATTAGTTTTTGCATGTGCATGGGCGTGGAACCGCGCTCGATGGTGGCAACGATCTCAAGATTTGTTGTGTGTTTTCGTTACTTGCAGTTTGCGGTCCCCCGGCGGTGCCGCTGAATGCCAAAGTGCGAACCGTTGCCGGTGAGACCGGAATAGCGGAGGCGCACTACGAATGCGATGCGGGATACGAGCTCTTTGGATCGCCATCGATTAAGTGCGATTCACGGAGTGGCTGGGACCGCGAGCTGCCGTTTTGCGGTGTGAATGTGGCATACCGCAAGCCGGTCAATCAGAGTTCCTATACCCGCAGCGGTCCCGCCAGCTATGCCAATGACGGCAAGCCAGGGAATAAGGTGAGCAGTGAACCCCTTCTTGTTTGTTCCTTGGCGGAAGCTTAATGTTTGTTCTCCGCTCTTAGAATCCCGATGGACAGGAGTGCTCGGAGACACAGAAGGAGCCGTCGCCCTGGTGGCGCGTAGATCTGCTCACGCCGCAGGCGGTGCATGTGGTGCGGATCACAACACGGGGCTGCTGCGGCCACCAGCCGTTGCAGGATCTCGAGATACGAGTGGGCAACAGCAGTGCGGATCTGCAGCGTAATCCGCTGTGCGCCTGGTACCCCGGCACCCTCGACGAGGGCGTGGTCAAGACATTCACCTGCGCTCGCCCCCTGGTGGGGCAATATGTGGCCATCCAGCTGGTGGGTGTCGAGGGCAGCCTCAGTCTCTGCGAGGTGGAGACATTCACCAATGACGAGTTCTCCGTGGATCGCTGCCTCAGTCCCAAGCTTGGGGTGGACACCGTGGTGACGACATTTTCCAAAACCTGCTACGACTTTCATATCACCAAAGGAGAAAGCTTCGATAAGGCACAAACCATTTGCCAGCAGACAGGTGAGTGGTGGTCCACCACACTGTGGGCAGCAGCAACAATGAACGGGCTACAATTAATTGCCTTTCCTCCATCTCCATCTCTATCTGTATCTGCATCTGTATCGGTGGCATGGCATTCCCAGGCGGCGATTTGGTGCACGATTTTCGGGGCGCCACCAGCTCATACATTCTGTCAGAGCTGGAACGCCGCAAGACCGAACTGAAGCCACAACTCGTCTGGATCGGGGCACAAAAGGAGCCGGGCATTACCTCACGCACCTGGAAGTGGGTGAATGGTATGCACCCACACATAAATGTATTCCATCTGCATCCTCCTAAAAGTAACTTCTTCCAGGTGAGGTTGTGCTGAAACCCACTTGGGGCAAGGATCAGCCCAATAACTACAATGGCGAACAGAACTGTGTGGTTCTGGATGGAGGCCGCAATTGGCTATGGAACGATGTGGGCTGCAACCTGGACTATCTGCACTTTATCTGCCAGCATAGTAGGTCCCATCACGGAGAGAGTGTCCGTAGCCGTAGCCACACGATATTCAACCTTCCCTGCTGTCCTCTCTCTTGCCTTTTGCAGCACCATTGTCTTGCGGCTCGCCGGATGCTCAACAGAACACCACTGTCATGGGCAAGAAGTTCACATTGGGCGAGAAAATTCAATACGATTGCCCCAAGGGTCATTCGCTGCTCGGTCAGGCGGAACGAGACTGCCAACTCGATGGCACTTGGAGTGGCTCGGCGCCAACCTGCAAATGTAAGCGATACTTGGATGTGGGACGTGTGGACTGGCAGACTAGGTCTCAGGACAGACACCCTTCATAGTTTCTGTATCTTATTGTGGCGCTGCTAAAACTCTTTTTGCTCCTCCTTCCCCACAGACGTTGATTGTGGCAGCTTGCCTGAGCTGAAATTCGGCTCCATTCACCTCTCCGAAGAGCGCACCAGCTTCGGCGTGGTGGCCACGTACAGCTGCCACGAGAACTACACGCTGATTGGCAACGAGAATCGCACCTGTGCAGTGGATGGCTGGAGCGGGAAGCAGCCAGAGTGTTTGGTGGACTGGTGTCCGGATCCACAGCGCATCACTGGGGGAAATGTACGCTTCAGCGATAAGCGGGCCGGTTCCACGGCCACGTATACGTGCGAGCCGGGCTATGTGCTCGTTGGCGAGGCAGTAAGTGGAAGATGCAAGTGGATTAACCGGCTGGATCAGCTGTAAATTGACGTATTTTCCAGATTATTTCGTGCGGCCTGGGCGGTGAATGGTCCAGCAAGACACCCTCCTGCCGCTTCGTGGACTGTGGTGCGCCCGCACGGCCCGATCGGGGGATATCCATACTCCTAAACGGCACCACCACTGTCGATTCGGTGGTGAAGTACGAGTGCGACGAGGATCACTGGCTGGATGGACCCACTGAGCTCTATTGCACCCGGGATGGCAAGTGGTCGGGCGAGGCCCCCGTCTGCGAGTTGGTCACCTGCGAGACGCCCCAAGTGCCCGCTGGTTCCTTTGTTATTGGTTACGATTACAATGTGCACTCAAAGATCCAATATAACTGCGATCCTGGCCACATAATGCACGGTAATCCAGTGCTCGAGTGTCTGGACAGCGGCGATTGGAGCTCCGATGCGCCCGACTGTGAATGTAAGTGAACAGAGAAAACAGCAGAACTCGGCCAAAACTCGACTTCTTTTCAGACATTGATTGCGGACAGATACTGCCCATACCGTATGGCAGTCACAAGTATGTGACTAACACTACCTATGTGGGCTCCGAGGTGGTCTTCAGCTGCTCGCAGTCGCACAAGCTCAGCGGAGTGGTGAAGCGTCAGTGTCTGGAATCAGCCGTCTGGAGTGATGTCTCCCCCAAATGCGAGGGTAACATAAACATAAACCGAGGGAATATCATCCGGTTGAAACTTTAATTGAAATGCATTAATTCCTCAGAGATACGCTGCACAGAGCCAAGATTGGCCACTCATAGCCTGCTGTCCGTCACAGGAAACGATCGCATGTACGGAAGGACACTGATACGCACCGCAGACTCCACACAGAACACCGCGCAGACCTACAAGTAAATAAGAGAATTATTTATATATTTTTAAGTATTTATAAAACAGTCAAAACTTGTTCTATTTCAGAATTGGAGCACTGGCCAAATATCGCTGCGAGCGTGGCTATAAAATGGTGGGCGAGGCTTTGGCAACTTGCACGGACAGCGGCCAATGGAGCGGCATCATTCCGGACTGTGTCTGTGCGTAAACGAATAACTAGCATAACGAATATTTTGGAGATCATTTGTACTCCTTTTTAGATGTCGAATGCGGCGCACCCGAGAACATAACCAATGGCAAGGTCACCCTGGCCACAAATGCCACATATTATGGAGCCGCTGTGCTCTACGAATGCAATGTAAACTTCAAGCTGAACGGTGTCTCCCGGCGACTCTGCACTGAGCATGGCAACTGGAGCCACGAGGCGCCCGAGTGTGTGGAGGTTGTCTGTGATACACCGAATATCAACGAGAATCTAATTGTCGAAGCTGGCACCCGCGCTGTGGGCTCTGTGGCCACCTTTAAGTGCCTCAAGGGACGCACCATGATTGGCAATGATACGCGCGTCTGTCAAAAGAATGGCAAATGGGCGGGCAAGACTCCCACCTGCAGGCGTAAGTATTATTTTTACTCGCTGCAACGACATGAAAGGAGATTCCAATATTTACATTTCCCTATTGTACAGCCGTCGACTGTGGACGACCGCTGGCTATTGAGAACGGTCGTGTAATTGTGGTAAACGATTCCACGCTGTATGGCGGCTCGGCCGAGTATCACTGCATTCCCAATTACAATCGTATTGGACAGTATCTGCGCAAGTGCACCGAGGATGGGGCCTGGAGTGGCAAGCAGCCACACTGCGAACTGGCCGCCGTGGAGGGGCCAGAGACCTCAGAGCTGGGCACTGGCGTGGGCATAGGCGCGACCATCATTGTGGCCCTGCTGGTGGTCTTTGGTTTGATTTTTCTATACCGCAACAAGGCGCGACCCGTAAAGAATACGGAGAATGTGCAGGCAGCCGAGACGAAGGATGAGCGCAATGCGGCGGTCATGTCGTACTCAACGCTGGAGGCCAACAATCGCATGCACATGGACAACAATCCATCGGCGGCCACCTTCAACACATTCCAAGGCGGTGTGGGGCGCAATAATCCAGGCGGTGGCGGTGGCGGTGGTGGTGGGGCTGCTGGAGCCGCAAATGGCGAAAGACTCCCCAACAATCGCTCGGGTAAGTGACTGGTGTGGGGATCAATACAAAGATTCGATAGGATACTGATCTGATTTATCCACAGAGAACATTTACGATCAAATACCAAATGAGCAGTTCTATGATGCTCCGTACGAGATGCGCAGCAACGACGAGGTATACGAACCCGAGCCAGTGGCCAGCAATGTGATCACCATCAATGGCATCTCTGTGAGATAAGTTACCCCACGGATGGGCTCAATACATCGAAGAACGATCGACGTGGACGTGGAGGACTAACCTTTAGTTTTGTGTTAATATCTGTATATAGTAATTGTTTAAGCAGAAAGGTCTTGATCGCTTTTGTATGTACTTGTATACTATCCATACCATACCATACCATACCATACCATAGCTATGTATACCTATATTATCTATATGTAAACCACTGTTGAATATGAAACTTTTGTAGAGCGGCAACCTATACTTCGGATATATTATTGTATTTTTGTGTGTTTGTTTAAATTATTTGAACTATTTTATGTTAGCTGTGTTACAACCGAGTGTAAAATGTTTTTTTTTTGTTATATTGTATGTGTGTAAAAAGCGTTTAGTTTTAATGGACAAAACAAAATAATTAAAACAACATAAGCGTGTGGCTAACTAATTAATGTCGATTAGAATGGCAACGCACCCAACCCCAACCCCAACCCCAGCCCCAACCCCAGCGACGGAATCTGTTGCCGTTTCTGGGCAACAGTTTTGTTTGATCAATAACTCAAATTTTAATTCTCAAAAAACTCAATTCAAAATTATATAAATTCGGGCACTACGACCTGGTAGCAGAATGCTCAATTTTTAGGCCCCAGTTTTATAAAACAAAATTGTACTACACATTTGGCTAGAGGCTAGCGGCAAGCGGCTAGCGGGCAGAGCATGGCAAAGAAGGGAGGCGTGCAGCAGTTGCAGGCGGATCTACAGAATGATGTGGACTTTAAAAAGTTCCTCGAACGTCCCGGACTTTTGGGTAGCTATATGCTGGTCTATATGGTGAGCCCTAACCCCGTTCATTCCCCGTCTCTCTGCGAGCAGTTCTGGATGTGTACTCCGAGTGGTGTGGCCCCTGTCTGGGCATGGTGGGCGGCCTGCGTAAGATCAAACTGGAAATGGGTGGCGACAATCTTCAATTGGCCATTGTAGGTAGAGGTTGCGCTTCATTAGCGTACTTAACTAATCGTCCTGATTACCCTGGCAGTGCAAATCGGATACCATAACAGCCCTGAGGCGTTTCCACAAGAGGAGCGAGCCCACGTGGCTATTCGTGACCGTAAGTTATGGATTGGACGACACCTGAAAGGGTTCCCCTTAATCACGATTGGGTTACAGGGTGGCAGGGCAGTGAACATTATGTTTGGCACAGATGTGCCAAAGCTGATGGCCCTGCTCAACAAGGAGCTGGAAAAGACCCTACAGAAGGCACCTCGGACTGTCACCTATGCGGTGAACGAGCTGCAACCCATCGAGGTGGAGCAATTGCGCGTCAAAACCGAAATTGCGGAGCGTGTGCAGCGCATAGAGCGCGAGGCCAAGCTTAAGAAGCAAACGGACTATCTCACCTTTGTGACGGATGCCATTCTCGCGAATTTACCGGACATTGGGGTCACTGTCTTTGGGCCGCATGTCAATCGTGATATGTTCAAGAAGCTCCAAGAGCCCGCCGAAGCACTCAAGATGCAGTGCAAGGATCGAAAGGTCATCCAAGTGACGGCCGAACAATTTGAGAGTGTGAATTTTGCATGCAAGAATCCATTGCCGCCCGATGTCATCGAGCAGCTAGATGGCAAGGAGCTGCTGATGTGCTTCTGGAAGATCGATGAGGGTGCCGGCCCTGTGCCCAATGTCCTGACAGCCTATGCCAAAGAGCTGACCAAGGAGCGGGTGGCGCCACCAAATGAAGAGTTCAACAAGGAGCATCCCATTCCGCCCATTATAGCTCCCATGAAAATCAAGTTCGAGGTGGAGCTTGCAGGTAAACATTGGCTGCAGTCCGGGCGTGCGGGCAGAGCTAACCCCCCACACTCTCTCCGCTCTCCTTTTCCACAGAGGGCGAAGAGTGGGTCGAGGAGATCAGCTCCGAAGAGGAGGCCAAGAAGAACAAGCATGCAAAGATCAAGTCCATCATCAATGTCCAACAGGAGGCACCCGCAGCCGACGACAACGCCGATCTGGATGGCGAGGAGGAGGGCAGCGAAGAGGAGACTCCCGAGCAGGACGTCAGGCAATCACTGGCCAATCTTGGCATAGACCTGGCTTTGGACCTGGACTTCAATGACCAGGTCGAAGAGGAGGAGGAGGTGGTCGAGGAGGTGATTGTCAAGCCAAAGTTTCGCACCAAAACAGTGAAAATGCCACCGATTTGGGTGCCCAACAACAGGCGGACACATGCCGCTCTCGTTTATATGTTCTTCCGGAACCAAACGACTGGCTTCCTGCCTCCCGATCCCACGCCGGAGCCCCCACATGTCATCATGGCCTTTGAAGCCTCCAAGCGGCAGGAGATTATGAATGCCGTCGAACGCCAAAGGTCGGATGTGCCTTCCTATGGATACTTTACCACCGATGATCCTGCTGAGGCAACACTGCTAGCCAGCTCAACAGATCGTTACAACAAAAGCGTTGAACAGTCTCCGTAAGTATGCGTGGCATTTGCTCCTCTTCCAGTCCCGTTCATTGTTCTTTCAATTTCGTGTGTGTTTCAGGAGCGACATGATCGTACTGAAGGTCTCCAAGGTGCAATCGAACATGATGCTCTCTCTGGTTGTGTTTGCACCCACCTATGTCAGTCCCAATGTCACTGCCGGGCGGGAGGAGGCCCTCAAGTTCTTCCCGGAGGACTACAAGCAGCAGCCGGAGGTTCCGGAAAAAGAAGAGGAGGACAAGACGAAGAAGAAAAAGAAGGTATTATCCGGGCTAAAAAATGTCGACATCATTTCCTTTTTTAAATTCCTTTCGCTTACGCAGAGCAAGAAGACTGAAGACACCAGAGAGTCGCATGATGTCCCAGAACCATCTCCAGAGAAAGTGGAGGCAGCGGCACCACCGCCACCGCCACAGGCAGAAGCACCACCACCCGAAGCTCAAGCACCCGCAGGCGAAGCGCCAGCTCCTGCTGCACCGCCTGCCGAAGGTGAGGCTGCGCCAGCAGAGGGCGGGACTGCTGCTGCTGCACCGGCGGATGGGGCAGAACCAGGTCCAGAATCAGCAGAAGGCCCCGCACCAACTGAAGCGGCAGAAGAGGCACCACCACCTGCAGCTGAAGAGGACCCCCAGGCGCCTACGGAAGGAACAACACCGGCCCCAGCCACGGAGGCGGCACCAGAAGATGCAGCAGCTGAATAACAAATGTTTATTAAACTTCTGGATTAAAATTATCTGCTAAAATTGATGGCAACGCTAAAAAGATCTGAGTGCAGCCGATAGGCTGCGTTGCGGCTATATCGGTAGCAGTGCTGCCAACTCTTCGGGTCATAAAAGAGCTAAACTACCTCTGAAAAAAGCTAGAAAGAGCCAGACTTTCCTTCCGTTTCTTCCTTTCAACACTAAAATTATTTGAAATTATTATTTTTTAAATTCATAGAATTTGGTGCTTAGACGTACATCTTTTTTGCCTTAATTTTTTCCTTCATCTGTTTCTTCAACAGTTTCCGCTGTTTCAGCATTTCCAACTGATGCTCCTCCTCACGCTTCGATTCCGCAAAGGAACTGCAAATGAAAAAAATTAGTGAATTTATAGAGTGCAGCTGGATTGGATCAGTGTGCCAACGCACTTTTCCAGTTCTTCAATTTGTCTGTTTCTTTTCTCTTCAAACCGTTTCTGAGCTTCTTTCAGGGCTTCAATTTTCTTGCGCATTTCTTTTTTTTCCGCAGCCAACTGCCGCAACCGGATGGAATTTGCCGCCACCCTTTAAATGGAGAAAATAAGTAAGAAATTGAGTTGACTCGTCCTGGAGTTGCATAGATTTCACCTTCTTATCAAGGCGTCCCACTGTTGCTGAGTTTGTATAGCAGAGCTCCTTTTTATCATTATCATTGTCCTCTTCGGACGAGTCTTGACCTGGTCTTTTGCATGTGTGAATATTTTTGGATTTGGTGTGGGATTTCTTGCCGACCTCCGAGGAATCTCCCCGTTCTTTTGATTATTTTCCGTCTTTTTTGCTGTCTTGGGAGGAATCTTCTTATTTGTATTATTTTCTGTCTTTTTTACCGTCGTTGGAAGAATATTCTCCTTCTTTTTGTTATTTTCTGTTTTCCTAACAGTATTTTTAGTATTTTTTGTCTTCTTTGCCGTCTTTGGAGGAATCTTCTCCTTGTTCTGCTTTTTATTATTTTCTGTCTTCTTTACCTGCTCCTTCTTTTTATTTTCTGTCTTCTTTGCCTGCTCCTTCTTTTTATTATTTTCTGTCTTCTTGGCCTTCTTAGGAGGAATCGGCTCCTTGTTCTGCTTCTTTTTATTATTTTCTGTCTTTACCTGCTGCTCCTTCTTTTTATTATATTGTGTCTTCATTGCCGTCTTGTTGGGAGTCGGCTTCTTATTTTGAATATTTTTGGTCTTATTGACCGTCTTCCGGGGAATCGGCACCTTCTTTTTAATATTTTCGTTCTTTTTTTTCCACCTTGGGTGGAATCTTCTCTTCAATATTTTTGGACTTCCTTGCACTCTTGCGAGGAACTGTCTCCTCCTTTTCCTTTTCTTGTTTGCGCTTCATTTTTCTTTGCCTTAGAAATAGAATATTTTTGGTCTTATTGACCGTCTTCCGGGGAATCGGCACCTTCTTTTTAATATTTTCGTTCTTTTTTTCCACCTTTGGTGGAATCTTCTCTTCAATCTTTTTGGAAATCCTTGCACTCTTGCGAGGAACTGTCTCCTCCTTTTCCTTTTCTTGTTTGCGCTTCATTTTTCTTTGCCTTAGAAATAGAATATTTTTGGTCTTATTGACCGTCTTCCGGGGAATCGGCACCTTCTTTTTAATATTTTCGTTCTTTTTTTCCACCTTTGGTGGAATCTTCTCTTCAATCTTTTTGGAAATCCTTGCACTCCTGCGAGGAACTGTCTCCTCCTTTTCCTTTTCTTGTTTGCGCTTCATTTTTCTTTGCCTTAGAAATAGATTATTTTTTGTCTTATTGACCGTCTTCCGGGGAATCGGCACCTTCTTTTTAATATTTTCGTTCTTTTTTTCCACCTTTGGTGGAATCTTCTCTTCAATCTTTTTGGAAATCCTTGCACTCTTGCGAGGAACTGTCTCCTCCTTTTCCTTTTCTTGTTTGCGCTTCATTTTTCTTTGCCTTAGAAATAAGGAATAGAAATAAGACCAAAATATAGTATCTGGCAACGGAAGAAAAAAAGCCAGCAAAATTGTACAAGTTAAATGAATTTAAAATTGTTAATTATACGAACAAAAATGTACTATACACGAACTGTACTCGCTCACAATTGCACGCGATGAACTGCACAAATTAAACCAACTTTGGGCGAATTTTCAATGTAAAGAAGTTCTTACTTGCAAAATATCACAAATTTTCGAACTGATTTTTGCCACACTTCAACTGAGAATGGTTTGAGTGATTTTTGTAATTGATGACTTGTCATTTCATGAAAAGCAACGCCTGCTATTTTAGCAAATATTGTGACCTTTAACTGCACTTTTTTTTTGTTAACAATTTCCATAGAGTGGAACAGGCGCTGGTCGTTTTCCAACACCACCTTGAATGACATTTACCATTCGATTTCTGTGCTGCTGTTTTATCGAATAAAAGACAGTTAAAGTAAATAATCAATGGATATTTATTTATTTATCTTTTGTTGTCCATAAATTCTTGGTAAATAATAATCATAAACAATTTTGTCGCTTTGTGTCGATTCGTGGTCCCCTATCGTCAGTGGGGGGATTATTGTTTGATGATAAATGCGCTTAGGGTCCATGCCGCCGAGTGTCAATTGTGTGTTTGCGGATAAATAAAGCACAGATTAAATCATATATTATGGTCAGCAGCGTGTCCGCAAACATACGGGTGAATGTTTCTGTGGGTAAAATATATTAAATTATTTAACTTTACATTAAAGTTGATCAAATCAATGCAAAAAATTATTTGATTTGTTGGGTCCAGCTAATTAGGAATCATGTTTAAAAAATGTGCTTAAATATTTTGCAAGAAATCAAGCGATAATCCTTCAAGTTCCGCATTAATTCTGCCCCTCCTTGCACCGTAACCACAATTTGAAGCCCCAGAAATGGTTTCAGCCTCTGTTTTGTGGCCATAATTCGGATGAAAAAACGTTTTAAAGTTGTATGCACATCAATTGCTGGGGCCAGACCTTTCGGTAGAAAAGGGTGAAGAGGAGCAGAGTTCTATCCAATAAGCAGCTCAAGGAAGCAGCAGAGGGATGTGTGCCGGATGGGTCTGGGCACTGGGAGCGAGAACCCAGTGATGGATACGACATTGTGGCCTCACTTTTTGGTCAGAGCTGCAGCACGCAGTTCCTTTTGTTAATGATACTCTTGTTGGACATCAGCAAATGTCCCGACAGTAGCATCATGCCCATCATCATCATCATCATCGTCAGCCAGAAAGGATGTGCTCCTGACTCCTAGATTTTGATAAAACCTTAAAAACACAAAACGCTGATGTATTGAAACGTTAGCTATAATTCTAGCTACCTGCTATCTTAAAATTTATCCCGAATTTCGCAATTTAAAAACGCTAGATCTAGTGGGAAAATAGCTACACTGGCAACACTGATGGAGACCGAACCTAGTTTTCGCCGAAAAACCATCGATATATCGCCAAACTTAACAAAAATCGATGGTGCAATCAATAGTTTTTATGTTATGCCTGCGATGATTGCACACTACATATTTGTGACACCCTGGTCGTGGGCCATGAGCTTTGTGGCGCGATTTTCGTTTTGGAGTAGCCAAAATAGTCCAAAGATATGTTTAAATGTCGCATGAAAGATTTAAGATCATTTTAAACGTTCAGTCACTGCATTTCATTGTGAACAGGTCTTCTAAACGGCTACATACTAAAAGTAATGACCGCATGCATTTGCATATCTCATGTCCGTTTGCATATGTGCACGTGTGTGTGTGTGTGTGAGTAAAAGACTCGCCAAAATTGAAATGAAATTGCATTTCACCACAATACTGCTGATCTGCTTCGAGCACGTGTCCAAGGTGATTGCCCAGGGCATGCCCATCAGTCCCTGCCCAAAGATCTTTCAGTATCGATTCGATGGCAATGAATGGTTCGGTTTGATCGCCGTGCGAAATCCAGACATGAGGCAGCCACTCCAGCTACGCGTCACGCTCTCCATGAGGGGAAAGCCAACAACGGTGCGGGCTAACCGGCAAACAAACTATAATACAATACACTAATACCTTCCATTTTGCAGAACTATCTGGGCGAAATAGAACTGCTGACCCGTGGACAGTTCACAAAAAATGCGCCTGTCCTCTACAAGATACGCTTTCCCAAGCATCATTTCCCACCCAAGCTGCTGCTGATTTCGGCCAACAATCATGTAATTTGCTTTGGATCTGGCGGTCTGTATACGCGTCTGTTCACAAAGCACCCTGCTAATCCTTCGCCCTTCCAGATCACAGCATCTTTATGACCCAAATCCAGCTGGAGCACACCAGAAAACTAACCTTTATACCGGACAAGAAGACTTCGCTTCTACTGGACGAAGTGGAGGCCCTGCCGAAGTCGCCGCCGCCAGTGCCGCCGCGCAGCCAGTTCAAGAAGTATGCATACGGATTGTGGTCGGTTCAAGCAAGCGCCTTCTCAATGCCATTCATTCGTTATCGTTAATGCCCGTTTCCGTATAGAAAACCCTTTCATTCGCCCAAGGAGATTTGTGGAAAGATAGACAGCAGTCTCGACTTTCGGCTGCCTCTCAGTTCGAGGCGTTCGGATGCCATCACAGCGCCCGTGTTTGCCGACAACGAAGACCCCGAGGATGAAGAATTTGAGCACTTGTCGGAGGAAGAGCTGCAGGAGCAGGATACTGTGGATGGCAGCGCCGTGGGCAGCAGCCTGCCATCGATTACGCGCGGCTCGTGGCCCTGGCTGGCGGCCATTTATGTGAACAATCTCACATCGTTGGATTTCCAATGCGGCGGCACACTCGTCTCGACACGCGTGGTCATCAGCTCGGGCCACTGCTTCAGGATGTTCAACAAGCGTTACACGGCCAACGAGGTGCTGGTCTTTTTGGGGCGCCACAATCTGAAGAACTGGAACGAGGAGGGCTCTCTGGCGGCACCCGTGGATGGTATCTATATACATCCGGACTTTAACAGTCAGTTGAGCAGCTACGATGCGGACATAGCAGTCATCCTACTCAAGGATGAAGTGCGGTGAGCAACCAAATGCAATTGAGTCCTCTTCCAGATCACTGACTGCTCCATTGCCCCCAGGTTCAATACGTTCATACGTCCCGCCTGTCTGTGGTCGGGCTCCAGCAAATCGGAGTACATCGTGGGGGAGCATGGCATTGTCATTGGCTGGAGCTTCGACAGATCGAATGCGACACAGCAGCAACAGCAGCAGCAGCAGCATTCCCAGCAGCATCTGGGAGAAGGCAAAAAGGCAACCGATACCAGTATACCCAAAGTGGTAAAGGCACCCATCGTTGCGAATGGCGTGTGCTTCAAGGCGAATTCACATTTTCGTAGTCTCTCCTCGAACCGCACCTTCTGCGCAGGCATACAGCTGGAGTCCAGGGAGCCACAGAGCAGCGGTAGCAGCAGCAGCAGCAGCCTTTACACGGGCATATCGGGGGCTGGATTGATGATACTGAAAAACAATCGCTGGATGCTGCGTGGCACTGTCTCAGCGGCACTGCCACCCGCCCTAGAGTTGGGTCCTACTGGCTCCACGAACTGTTGTAGCAATCAATATATAATATATGCAGATGTGGCAAAATTTATTGATTGGATCACGGCCTTCATTATTTAACAGTCGACCATGTTGTGTACAGGATGAGAAATGTTCGAAAATAAATGCTGTGATAGCCGCCAGTGGCCTCTGCTCTTGCCTGTGCCAGTGCCTGTGCCTGTGCCCTCAACGGTGATCAGGGTTAACGCGTAATTATTGTATTTGTTGTGGATTTATTTTATGGCCCAGGCCTATTTGCAAGCCTTAACTTCTTTTAAATTGCCCGCCCAACCCGCCTACCTACTCCGCCGCTGCCATCACCGCGGGGATTAGTGGGATTGCGGTAGCCCTCGGGCTACCTGTAACCGACTCCTGGCACCTCTCTACCACACATAAAGTCATGTGAAATGATGCTTGACGCATCATTGTGCTCCCAGGCTTCGTTGTGTAAGAATGCTGCTGCTGCTGCCTCTGGTTTACTCAGGCCTCCTGCTTTTGTCGCCGCCTTTTGTGGCCGCCAACAACGATGATGGCTGCAATGAGGTGGTCTGCGGCTCAGTGGTGTCGAAGTGCTTGCTCACGCAGAGCTGTCAGTGCAAGCTGAACGACTGCCATTGCTGCAAGGACTGTCTGAACTGCCTGGGGGAGCTGTACACGGAATGCTGCGGCTGCCTGGACATGTGCCCCAAGCACACCGATGCCCTGCCCTCGCTGACGCCGCGCTCGGAGATTGGTGATGTGGAAGGTGTTCCCGAACTGTTTGACACCCTCACGGCTGAGGACGATGACCAGTGGTCCACCATGCGGTTTCCCATGCGTGCCGGCATCAAGCACCGCCTGGAGGGCACCGACAATGTACTGGGTGACCGACCCAAGCCAGGGGCCACCCTCAACTGCACTGTGATCTATGTGAACTCTTGCATCCGGTCGAACAAGTGCAAACAGCAGTGCGAAAGCATGGGCGCTAATAGCTATCGTTGGTTCCACGACGGCTGCTGCGAGTGCGTGGGCGCCAATTGCCTCAATTACGGCATCAATGAAAGTCGCTGCACGGCCTGCCCCGAGGACCAGGATCTACTAACCTCAGATGCCATTCATGCCGAGACCGAACAGGATCTGGAGCGTATTTTTGGCGTCGAGGACGATGCATTTGCCGACGACATGTGGGACGATTATGGCGATGATGATGACCAGTTGAATTGATTCTTAATGTGCACCTTAAACTAAGCATTTCCTAAAATTGTAATTTGAAATCCATTTATTTATTTGATCTAAGCTATAAATCTTTATAAAATCAGCAAAAACAAAATTATAAATTAAATTTTTGCACCTGGTCTCTAAAGCCCTGTGTAAACGGGACAGCAGCAGCCTGGTGTGGTTGAATCGGGTCGCTGCTGCAGCATCGAACATATAAATTCATACAATATGGCTTTGTGACTTTCTGGTAACTAAACACTTGGCAACAGGCTGCTGCAGACCTGTTTTAACGGAAGATTAATTAAGAAAAAGCGAGGGATTGGGGATCGTCCCAGCTGGAGAGGTGTGCATATCGATAGTTGCAAAAAACCAAACAAGTTAATTAAATCATTGATTTTGTAATTCAAACCAATACGAATAGATACATATTTCAAATCATAACAGATTTGTTTTGTTATTATTAAATATCTTGTTGAAAAAGTTGGTGTGGCCGAATATATCGATATGCCGTTTATATCGATACACGTGGACCAGCAGCACTGGCAAGGCGCATATTCGAGTCAATCCCGCCATAGGGCCACAGTCTGATCACAACAATTAAAAGTGGATTAATAAGCGAAATTGCTACTCAAACTGCAGCCATTTGTGGCCAATAATTGTGTTTGCATATGTTTTGTTGGAGAGTTCATTGAAACGCTTGGGTATTGCACATATATATGCATATTTACATATTGCAAGATCCGCGTGGACAGGCAAACATATTTTTTTTCTGCACAATTTCCCAACAACTTGCACGAAATTACAAAAAGGAATGTATTTATGGTAAAATGAAGCAGTTATTAAAAGGTAAGGTAACACGTGCGCACTCCATAATTGAATGATTATTAAATAATATTATTATTAACAGAAATTAAATCAATGTGCACATGCTGTTAGCGGCAGTCTTTGAGGCCTCCTTTGGGATGTGCAACTACTATTCACCTTATCTTAGGCGCCGCCGGACGCTGCTAAAACACAATGTAAGCCGTATGAATGTGTGTGTGGGGGGCCCTGCCGCCTGCTAATTACTAACGGTAACTTGTAGTGCGCACATGCCGGGCGCTATCAAGCACGTCATCAACCACTATCAGAATCATCGGCATCGGCCATCTGTGTGTTTGTGTGTGTGTGTGTTTGTGGCATTTATCTACCTTTTCTGGAACAGAACACACAGCAGGGAATCCACACAGCCCACGCGCCATCGGCCAGACCCTGCCAATGGCATTTTATCAGTTTTGCCCGAGCGGTGCCAGCTGGTGCATCTTACTCACGGTTCCAGGAATATCGTCACGCGGCAACAGATGCAGATCTCGAATCTCGTATATCTATCTCTAGTGATTTGAATTCATTGCGCTTTAATCAACCAATATGATATATGTATGATAACAACCCCCAAAGTGTGTGTGTAGTAATAGAATATCGTTTTTAAAGACTACCTTGTGGATTCCTGTGTGTTCTGTGATCTGTGCTTCCCGACTGGCCATATCCACTGACCACTAACCAGAGCTATTCCGTTTCCATCGTTGATAGGATGCTGGGCGGTGTGGGAGCTCGTCGCAGAAGGGGCTCTTCACCGATGGCGCGTTTGACCAACAGCCACATCAATAGCCTAGATGACAGCATAGCCATCATCGGAGATGGCGTCATCCGCAGGAGTGCACACTATGGCTCACAGGCCTCCAATAAACGGCGACGAGCCGTTCCAGAACCTGGAAATGACCAGGAGAGCTTTGCCCTTGTCCAGACTCGTCCCAATCTAGGCGATATCATGTGAGTATACTCCAATTTCCCATACGTTACTTAGGTTCCAGTTATAGTCAACATGTAAGTGCTTTTGGTAGCAAGGACTACTTGGCAACCACTGTTATGATTTATTGGATGGGACTGTAATGCTTCTCTGATTAGCTTTAAACTAGAATCGGAATAGGGAAAATACAAAAAATCTAACTAGACATATGTACATGCATGCATAGGTACAACGTAAAATGGTTATTGCACTTTCCGATTGGAAAACTTGTTGGAAGATGTACTTCTGTTCTGTTTAGAATCGAAACAGAAAAAAATATAATTGATATTACTTTTAATTGATTACCCATGAATGTTGAATCGCGACCATAGGTCGAAGGAGGTGTCGGAGGAGCCAATAGTGTTCTGGTATTACCCACGTTTATGGGAAAGAAATTCAGAGCCTTCGAGTGTATCTAAGCTGTTTTTGCTGCTGCTTTTTCTAACGTTTCCGAGCTGGTTTTATTATGTATGTATTTTGTAGCTGTATTATTATACATATATGCAGTTCCCCGCTACAGAAAAACAAACAGCTGGTCAGTGGCAACTGAAGATTTATCAGCTCATTTTGGCTATATATGATCCGATTACAAGCAAATGATGTGCCCAAGCTCTCAGTGACTTTCATGCTCGAAATGGCGGCACTCTTTGCGCTACCTTCTTTCGCTGTACCGAGATGCAGTTTCCATTAACAAATGTGTAACCCCCACTTTAATGTCTAGCTTTTTTATCGAGAGATCTAATCGCAAGTATGCATTTTTAAATTCCCGTTAATTTTGTGGGCGAACACCAGGGCTGTCTTCGAACATATCCTTGAGTGCTTCTGCGCAGCTAACAAATCGATGTCCGATTATTTCTTTCCCTAATTATTACAAGCAGGGTTTTAATATTATTAATAAATGTTGATACCTGCGGAAAAAAACATATGGCGACTCAAACTGGAAGTCCAGAATCTAAATGTTAGCCTGCCAAAACAAACAAATTATAATTGAAATTGTAATTTCTATGTCTTCCCGCAGAGCATGTTTGGGTGTTTGTGTGGGCGGAGGAGAGAGGTGTGGGCGAAGCTTCGAAAGCTCTTGCGAAAAACAACGGCTTCCTTGCGGACAGAGCACATTTCAGCGCTCTGTGTCTGCTCTGCTGCCATATGTGTGTATGGTCGTCTCTGTTGCTCTCACAACCAACCCGGCTAAGCTACCGAATATCTTATGAGCGAGGGGTGTACTTTCCATGCGCCAATGCAGCTCTGGTGTCAGTCCCTCCAAGAGCTTGAGCTTTTGTTTTTGGATCCAGAGCGCAGGGCTGATTCTGGGACTGGCGCTGGCTCTTCTGCGGCTGATTCCGATGGTTACCGCTACGCTACTGCCATGTGCTCTGGTGTATGTGTGCCCCCCCGCTCCGTTCCCGTTACTCGTTACCCGTTTTGGGTCTCTGTGTCGCCTTCTCCGTGTCCATGTCTCTCTTCGTGTCAGTGTTGTAGTTGTAGTCTGTAATACAAAGTCGCCGAGTTGAAGTCTTGCGTTTGTTGAGTTTTTCGTCCAACTGGTGAGGCAATGTCGGTTGTAGCTCTCGCGCAAAGCGGTTTTTGTTTTTTATTTTTCAAGCTGCGACTTTTCTCATAATCTGGATCAAGAAAAATCCAAACCCTACACCCCGCCCACC
Source organism: Drosophila subobscura (assembly GCF_008121235.1). NCBI lineage: Eukaryota > Metazoa > Arthropoda > Insecta > Diptera > Drosophilidae > Drosophila > Drosophila subobscura. Next base: position 13,567,025 of record NC_048530.1, on the reverse strand, counting down.
CCTAGTGCTTCTTTATTGTGTGTGTAACGAATTAATTGCAGTTTTTGGAACACAGGCACCGCAGGCTCTGGCTTGAAAAAAAAATTGAAGAAAAAATACCACATCTCAAGAGTTGTGTGTGTGTGTGTGTGCAAGTGTTTATGTGTTGGTGCGCTGGCATCCGAAATTCGGGTCGAGTGGTGAAAATAAAACTAAAAAAAAAAAATACAATTTCAGATGAAAAGAATAACGAATAAAGAGTATTGTGCATTCGGTTCGTTTTCGGCGCATGATGAAAGTTTATCCAAGGAACTGTGCTGGGAATTATAGTGACAGGGCCTCTAGTCCAGACGGCATTTGCACCTGCACCTGCACTGTATATGTGTGTGTGTATGACTGTATGGGACACTGTCCAGTGCAAGAGAGAGAGAGAGAATGCCACATCTATAGGGCTTTGTACGCCGTCTTCCACATGTTTTTGTCGCGCTTCAACGTCGCTAGTAGATCCCGTTCCCCCGTGACAGTTGTAATTGTTGAACCGTTTCTTTACAGAGCTAACAAGCCCCAAAGAACAACGCTCTACATATACATACGTACAATATACACGCACACACACACGCCGATATTGCTCAGCATTTGTGTGCGTGTGTTGGGATTGGGTCAGCGGGTCGGTCGGTGGTGGTGGCGGGAGCAGCACAACGGGTGGAATGTTGCGTTGGTGGGTTTACGGGGCGGTGTGGTGGTGTGTGGCCGTGTGGCAGGGTATTCCTGTTTCGGTTTCGGTTACAGCGCAGCGCGACTTGGTATCGGTCCTGTGTGACGTATTCACGCGTGTATACCGTTTGGAAGGTGAATGAATGGCTGTCGGCTACCTCGGCAGGCATTCACACACGCAAAATCACATACACCACAGCATGCGATGCGATGTGTCTCCCCCCTCCCTGCCTTTCTTTCTCTCTCGTCTCTTTTTTCTTCACCCGATTAAAAAATATAAAATTTTTTACGCACGCAAATAAGGGGGAATGAGGGGGAGGTAATGGGGTGTACGACGACGAATGGGTATATGCCCTTCTCCACGGAAGTGAAAAAATAATTGAACGGCGCGTGTGGAAACTTTTTCTTGTATTTTGTATTATGTGTACATATGTATGTATGTGTGAATGTGTGCTAGTGTGTGTGACAGATGAACAAACATTTGCTGAATGTCCCCCGCGTGGGCCGTGACACCTTCAGTGTGGGTTAATATGATATTAGACCATGTGGTGGCTTTGTGGAATACGCTACCAGTTTTACCCAAGTAAAATTCAAATTCCAAAATTCCCATAGACTGTGACGGTGTCTTTGAGTGTGTGCTGTGTAGAAGTGGCTCAATTGAAACCGGACAGAAAGTAAAGTAGAAAGTGGAACAGGCTCCAGAAAGTAGGCAACCCTTTGTAACAATTTCGTTAATGCGTCAAGAAGTATGTGTGTGGGTAGGGAAGGCATAGCGCAGAGGGGGTGCGCACATGAATGCAGAACAGAGCCAGAGATACGACGGGAGAAAGAGAGAGAATAAGAGAACAAGTGTGTCATTGTTGCTGTTTATTTTTGGCAATTAGAAGTTCGTTGGTCCGTCTGTCGCCCTCTAGTGGCAGCAAACCGCAACTATATTTACAAGAGCGTGTGTATAGACCGTGTGTGGCGTTTGTGTGTGTGCGTGAATAGTCCCGTTCCAGAGAAACGCCAAAAATATGTGTATAAAAGAAAATAAAAACAACCAAAAACAAAAAGTCAGACAACATCGCCTGCAATGACGTCATTACCCAAAAGGAAAGAAGAAAATACACCGCCCACTCACACTCCCACTCCACACCCACCCACGCCACAATACTCTTGCCTTCCATTAAAGTTATTCATAAATTAAGGCGATATAACGCGGGGCTCAGAAGGGGTTTTGGGGTAGGGTAACACATGAATTCATTTACAGTAGAGGGAAAATATCAAGTGTAAACATAATTGTTGGTAGGAACGACGTCGTCATCGATATATGTAACCCAGGCACAAGGATTGCTTCGATATAAATCAGGGAATGCTTCGATATAAACCCACATAGAGTGAGTGAGTGTGTGTGAGTGAGTGTTGGCTTACAGCCGGTTCGAGAGTGCATTTCTTTGTGGGAGAGAGAGATAGAGAGAAAGAGAGAGAGAGAGAGAGAGTGTGCAAAAATATCATCGTTATCAGGAGAACCCACAAAAAACCGAAAAACATTAATCAGTGCAGTGGGGCAACAACAACTGTAAACATTTCCCATGAACGACCCCACATTTCTATGGAAGATACAAAAATGTCGAGAATACGAGTAGAAGGGAAAGATAAACACCAATTCGAATGAGATTGCTTGTGCTGCTTCGCTGGATGATTATAAGCGGAGCGAAGAGCGAGAAGACACACACGGACACGGGCACGGGCACGGGTACTCGTCTTACATCCTTTCCAGTGTGATGATTCTCTCATCGTTTCAATATTCACCACGAAACGGCGGTACAACACGGAGTCCTCTCCGCTCCGCTCCCAGAGTGTGTATTTTCTTTGAGCTTTTTTCGGAGGGCTGATAGGGGGAGGGCTATGTTTTTCTCGTTTGCTAGTGCTCTTCATTTTTTGGTGTGTGTGTGTGTTTCTCTTTCGGTTTTATGCTCTTCTCTTGTCACACAGCAGGTTTCATCCCCTAAATTTTTCATTCATAGCGTGTTCCAGTAATGGAATGTTATACCAATAAACGAAATGAAACCGAAACAACATACATTTATGTACATACATACATAAATATGTACATACATATATACCATGCATCCCTTTGTCCATCCATCCATCCATCCATCCATCCATCCATCCAACAAACAAACAAACCAAGAAACCAACAAACCAACCATTTATCCATAAATACTTATGTATGTGTGTACATTTAGCACACTTCTTGTGTGGGGTAAATTAAAAATGAAAATGAAAACGAAAAGCCAATGCATTTTGTATGCATGGTTCCTTCTTTTTTTTCGAGTGCATTCGAGTGGTATCATAAAAACAGCCGTGTTCACACGTACGGGTACGACGGGTACACGTGTACACACATGTGAGTGAGTGACTGAGAGCCAGCAACTGATTGTCTGTGTGTGTGTGTTCTCTCTATAGGTCATGAACTGAATTGACCCGGTGTGAGCATCATAATTATCGTGTGGCAAAAACAAGAATCTGCTCCTCCGGGCTAAACACCTACGGCTACGGCTCCTGCTGCTGCTGCTGCTGCTGCTGCTGCTGCTCCTTCCTCTCAATAGCCCGCACACACCTGCCACCCACTCAAGTGCAACCGGAGTCCGGGAATCAGTATGGCGCGGCATTCTGTCTAATTGTACGCGGGTCATACGGGTCGGATATATGTACACACATATGTAGGTGAATGTGTGTACGTGTGTTTGGGTGTGTGTTCGAATGGATATCCTTAAATACGCAGTGCATAAATAATGTTTGTGCATGCGATTGTGTGTGTGTGGGGAAGGGTGGTATTACAACTAAAAACGAACCGAATGCCAATCTGCATAAGTGATGGGGGCCAAGTGGTTGTGTGGGGGCGTGCAATGACAAGTGACTTGGTGGGCGATCCCAAGGCAAATTAATCCATCAATTTTAAATGCAATCTAATTGTACATTCTGGTACCCCCGTTCGCGACATATAGTGCAATATAGAATACAATAAAACAACCCAACTGCAAAACAGAAAGGACCACAAAAAAGGCAGTGCAAAAATATACCAAAAAAATAAATAAATCAAAAAGCATAAAACATAAAAATTTAAACATAAAAAACATCACAGCCAGCTGCATAATAAAATATTACCAAAAAACGAAGGAAAAGCAAGCAGAAACCAACGGAAAGCTGGAAAGGAGGAGGAGTGCCAGAGCGCGCGAGAGTTGGCGGGGCTGAGACCTTTGAGCCCGGGAGAGAGTGTTGCGCCGAGTGGTGGATCTGGATCCAGAGTACCCAGCATTATCCATTGTATATAGTTTCACACAGTCTCACGGAAGTCGCAAGTCCCCCCGTACCCACTCAATCCTTTCTCCTCGATAAATAACCCTTCCAAAACGAAAACCACGTTGCCACCTCTGCCAAAAAATTAATCGGTGGGGCACAGCCAGCCAGCTGCTACGTGCTCCATGCTCCCAAATGCCCCCGAGCTTCTCGCGTAATTGGCCTCTCGAGTTAAATGTCCAGTTGCTGCCGCTATCGTGCCATGCGGACGGCGTGTCACTCCCGACAAATGCGTATTGTGGTTCACCTTGTGTAAAATAATTATGGCCGAGCGGTCGTTACAAAAGTATCAGATATTGGATATAGTGACGGTATGTTCATGTCCTTGTTTCTAATATGTATTTATCTACTTTTTTCATTTTCTGTTTTAAATTGTGCAACAATTAAGATGGGTGTTTAACATAAACATACAAATAAGTATTTCGATGCTTGTCTGCGCAAATAAAATTTAAATTAATTGTTTTTACCATCTAATTAGTACACTTTGTTGGCTTCTATTATCTCTATTATTTTATTACCCAATCATCAACTATTTGTGTATATATTCCACGTGTACAGGTTGGAAGCGGCTCAGGAAGCAGTGCTAGCAGGGCATCAACAGGACTCCTTAGGCGGGGGGCACTTGGGTCGAAAGGGAGCCCATCGCTTAGCTGATAGAATGGGTGGCCCGAAAAAAGAGGAAAACCCACCAGGTGGTGGTCCGACGTCATTGTTTATCCTAACCGAGGATAACCCAATTAGAAAGTACACACGATTCATCATTGAATGGCCGCCCTTTGAATACGCTGTGTTATTGACAATCATAGCCAACTGTGTTGTGTTGGCGCTGGAGGAGCACTTGCCGGGTGGCGACAAGACAGTATTGGCTCAAAAATTGGTAAGGCTAAGACTAAGACACCCCCTCCATCCCGCATCCATCATGTCATTTATAAATAATAATCTGCTTGTCTCTTTTATAAATTAGGAAAAAACGGAGGCCTATTTTTTATGCATTTTCTGTGTAGAAGCATCGCTCAAGATCCTCGCCCTAGGGCTTGTTCTGCATAAACACTCCTATCTCAGGAATATTTGGAACATCATGGATTTTTTCGTTGTAGTGACGGGGTAAATAATAATCCAGAACAGGATTAACCTTTATCAAAATGCACCCGAAACACATACCAAAGTTTTGTTTTTAATGGAAAATAAGTATTTTTGACACCCGCAATGAAAGCTTTTATTTCGCTTTTATTATACACTAATTTATCTTAAGAAAATTAAATCCGTGAAGAAATCATAACCAGAATGAAGCAAAAATATTTAAATTTCTTACGGAATCATTAGGATTAAAGATCTATTTGTAATTTCTAAGAATCGTTCGTTTTTATAGTTTTAAGAACCTGTTAAACATATACAATCAAATGAGGAAGTCTCTTCATACCTTAGTTACATATAACTATGTATTTATAAGCAACAAATTTTAACATTATTAATAACTTCCCGTCCCTTGCGATCGTAAACCGAACGTAAACAGAGCCATGACGATATTTGCTGAGGCCAATATAGATGTTGACCTGCGTATGTTGAGGTCTTTTCGTGTCTTACGACCGCTGAAGCTCGTATCCCGAATTCCAAGTAAGACTCCGAGCCAACGAACACAACATTAGATATAGAAACTACCTTAGGCCAGAGAAAGATAATACATTTAAAATCCTACTCAATATATATCTTGGCTAGCTAGCCTCATTTCATAAATTGTAATTGAACATACGAAATTGCATTATAGAACAAGCTATAGCTACGATGTGTGTGTCGTCTTAGTGAGTGGTCAAGTAGATATCATAATGGGTTTCAAATTTGATAGGCTAGTCAAAAGGAAATGGCCATAGGCAGCATCGATAGGATGCCGCCCATAAATCAGATTCAAACTAGATCGGATATAGTTATTTTAATTTCATATAATAAATATGTACATGTCGAGCTCTTTTTTGCTCTCATATATCCATTAATGGATTAAAGACTGAGCAACAATGTTGCCATTAAAAAGTTTCTAAAGAAGAGTTCGATATTTACTTGAGAAAATAGATTATCTTTAGATTATATGTATGTGAAACTGATTATTATATATTTTATTCGGGCTTTATATCGTAACAAAACATTTAATATTATTTCATAATCCATTATTAATTAGTTTAGAATTTAATATTCCATTCAGTCAACGTGGGATTTGGATGTCAAACCATGGAACTATGTAATAGCAATAGAAATCACAAACTTTAGAGGTTTTACCACTCTTAAAAACGATCCAGTGGCGATTTTAGATCGTTTGTGCATCGCGCCAAACCCAAAAGATCATATATTTTAGATTTAAGATTGTGATTAGCTCATGGAATATACATTTTAGTTTTATATCATGAATTAATGTATTAGTTCTAAAAAATACAACATTAGAATATATTCAATACCATGCAGGTGGCATTGGTATTGCAAGGAGAATATATTTTAGATTTAGCTTTATATTTGGCTCATAGAATATACATTTTATAGCTAAAAACTTAATTATTTACTGGTAAATGCTATATCTAACCAAAAGAGAGTTACAAATAATATAAATTGTAGAGTTTTGTTATGCCATTAGGCATTTTATAAGATATATATTAATCCTTCTTAACACGTATTTTATTTTGCTTTTTCTCTCAAACGATATCTTAGTTCTTTCAAACTATATATGCTAGATATTTTCTTAATGGAACATTTTTATATACATATGTATACTAAAAGTAGCTTGGATTTGCTCTCCAGATGAATGTGTGCATCCCCCCAGAGGGAATGGGCAAGGATTAGAGCAGATACAAACTATTGAAAGTTTTCGCTTGGGTCTCCCATTGTGTGTGCGAAATATATGAACTAGCCGCCGCGCGTTAAACGTAAATGTATCATTTAATGTATATTTTTTGATTCGACATTATTTGAAACCCTTTCGTTGCTATTTGCTTTTATTTCGATTTAAGGTTCGATTTAAGATGCACCCTTTCTGGAATCATGTTTCTTTACATACATACATACATAACCATATATTGATTTTGTATTCATATTTGGAACTGTTTTTGGATATTCATTGAGTATCGCTAATCAACTAATTTCAACTACTCGTTTCGATCGCTTAACGTCTGCAAACAGATTCATGACACAGTACCCACAAATAGGGCCCGAGGTAGACCTAAGAACACTTAGAGCCATTCGTGTGCTACGGCCCTTAAAATTAGTGTCTGGAATTCCTAGTGAGTAGTTTCTCGTGTTTAAAGTTATTAATCTCTTCTACTCTTTCTATTACTTTCTGTATTTTTTATTTGAGTATCTTTGGGTACTCCATCCTTAGAATTGGAATGTAGTTACTGCTTGGTGGTTATTCCATCAATTAGTTTTGTCTGTGCTAGAGCTTATAGTAGGGGCTCCTTGAGCCCATTGTAAATATGAACGTACATCTACCAACAGCTACATTGCAAATCTTTACTAATACAACCCATTCATTCCATCTCTTCAATCGACACACAACCTGCCGTGGAAACTGAAACTGGATGGGATCTACACCTCCATCGTCTACATAGGTTTACAAGTAGTTTTAAAATCTATAATCAAGGCGATGGCACCTTTACTGCAAATCGGTCTCTTGGTGTTGTTTGCAATCGTAATATTTGCAATCATTGGACTCGAGTTTTATTCGGGCGCACTGCATAAGACTTGTTATAGCTTAGAAGATCCAAGTAAACCAAAATCTCTAGCAAACTGAGCACATAGAACTGCTTAAAACTCACACTCTCTTCTCTCTTTCCTTCCGCCTCTGTGATGTATCACAGATAAACTAGTGAAGGAGGGCGAATCAGAGACACCCTGCAACACGGACAACAGCACAGAGAAGGCAGGCGGCTCCTTTGTATGCAACAACACCACAAGCATGTGCCTGGAAAAGTGGGATGGACCAAATTCAGGCATAACGAGTTTCGATAATATTGGATTCGCCATGTTGACCGTATTCCAATGTATCACAATGGAGGGCTGGACGTCAATACTCTATTGGGTATACCCTATAACATTACACATTGAGTAAAACGTGCAATACTTATTTATTTTATTTTTTGTTTATCCATAGACCAACGACGCATTAGGTTCAACATTTAATTGGATATATTTCGTGCCTCTTATAGTTATAGGCTCATTTTTTATGCTCAACTTAGTTCTTGGTGTCTTGAGTGGGTAAGTTGATTCTCTCTCTCTCTCTCTCTCTTTGTCTTTATGTCTCTCTTGCTGATCGGATGCTCTCACAATCTATCCGATCTTTTATACACCGTAACACAATCTACTGTTTCTACCGCTATATTATATTGATTATTGTTTTTAAATTGATTTGATTTGGGTGGGAGAGCTTGAATACGCAACAAGATTATTTGGGGGGAATTTCCAAATTGAATACTCCCCAGATTATACATATATTTCGTGTGTATATATGCATAGATGCTTCGCAAGCAGACACCTATTTGATGTAAAGTATTGCAAAATTGTACAACTAATTTGTGCTGTTTTTCGTGAGGGTTGGGTTGTCGTGATGTTCAGACTGCTCCTGTTTATACATATGTACATATGAGTTTCAAAATATGATTTCTTTTTCTAATTTCTGTTTAACTTTGTTGTTTTTGGGTCTTTATGTTCAATGAATTAAATGAAACGTATTCCTCGAATATTCAGAGAGTTTTCAAACGAACGTAACCGCGTCGAGCGTCGCATGGAGTTTCAAAAATGCCGCTTTCGTGCCATGTTTCAGACAGCAATGGTCTCGTACCTTGACTGGATCACACAAGCAGGTTTATACAAATAGTTCTAAGCCCCACCCCCACCCCCAGTTCCAGTACCCCCCATCCTCGAATGCAACCAAAAAGTAAACCAGCCATTGACTATTTAGAGCTTCCAAGCAATTCGAAACAGAGCTATTCAATATAGTATGTACCCAACATTCGATAGCCCAAGGAAAACCCTTTTAGTACTATGAATATCTCAGCAGACATCCATCTATAAAACAAGCTAAAAAATGAACCAAAAGTACTTCCAAACAACATACTATAATCGTTATACGGAAATTGTTTGAATTTGACTGCTAGTTATGTACGTACTACTAATCCCAATATACTAACTACTTAGAACGCAAGAAACTCCAAATAATAATCCAACATAAACCACAGCCACAAAGAGTTGCTAAATAATATTTACTACTCTCCAAAATCAGTTGATTAACCAACAAAATACCATGTGAAATGCTGTTCGTTCACCCCTCAAAAAAACCAACCAAAACACTCCACCTTAATCGTTCTGTTTCCGCCCCCACCCCGAACAGTACGTATTCTATGCATTTTGCCATACTTATACCTAACTTTAGTTGAATTTAAACTAACATAGAGACAACGTTTACCCCTTACCCAGAAACTAAACTAAATAGCTAGTTCAACTATCTAGCCAAAAATATATAGTACAAGTTCTATTACTTCCGGAAATGAAAGCGACGCCAGTTCCTGATCACCCTACCAGTGGAGTAGGAATCAGGAATCAGTTATATATCTACCATATACTATCTAAACACCACTGACCATACACAAGTGCACCCCAAATAAAAAAAACGCATTAAAAAACCCACATCCCATAGCCACATTACCGATGATGCCATCAGCACATCATGGGTACGAGGAGTACTCCACGCTGGCTCTTGCCCTATAAATCATCCTGCATACTGCCCATACATACACTCGTATGTATGTGTACTCTAGGCATATAATATCCATTCAAAAAATGGTTCCCTTGACTGCTGACCTGATTCCAATGGTCTGGTCCCGCTGGGGAGCAAACCGATGCCAAGAAATATATATCAAAATGTGTTATTATTATCGTTTTAGTTGCCACTAAATTATTTCCACTATCTCTATCTCTGTCTCAATTTTTGATTTTATTTGAATTTCCATTTGGAACGAATTATGACTTAAATTTCCTTCTTAGTTTTATTTATGGAACACTATTCTCCTACAAAGATGTGAAGTGATTTCGCTGTTGTATTGCTAATGCTGCATACTACTACATATTTACATCTGATTAAACAAATCAAAATCGAATCAAATCCTATTTTTTGGTTTATCACATTCTATTTTGATTATTTTTTGTAGTGAATTCGCAAAAGAACGAGAAAAAGTAGAAAATAGACAAGAGTTTCTTAAACTTAGAAGGCAGCAGCAACTAGAAAGAGAGTTAAACGGCTATGTTGAATGGATTTGTAAAGCTGGTATAGTATTTAACCCCTATTTCTTGTTTGTAAAATCTATCTACAATATACTCCCATAATACACTCCACACCACACCTAATACTACATCCCAAACAACACAAATACTCGAAGAAATACTTTCCAATAAACATTACAGACCAAACAAAATGCACAAAATACTTTGCCCGCAAACATATCTATGAAATTTTATATAATTGTTCATGAATTTTCAACAAGTATTTCTCAATATATACTAACAGAACTCAAGCACAACTCTCACTTGTCAAGATCTTCATCCAAAGAACAAAAAATATCCGAGACTCCAATGGTTCTTTATCATCCCTAAGAATTAATTGATTGTTACAAAAGATTGTGCATGCGTTAAAGGGTCGGATTTCACTAAGGATTTTAATTGCCTAGAAATCCCTGAAAGAGTTGTGTAATCAATTCAATTTGAGATCATCTCTCTATCTATCTAAAGTTTGAGGTACCAATCATATTAATCATCTCGTTTGGCCCAAACCAACCACATTATATACATCTAAATATACATATATATATTTACCAGTTGTACTCAGATAATTTATATATAGCCAGCACCTGTGGCACATTCGTAGCGTACCTACTCCTTATAGACCCAGAAACAAATAAAGCTCCTATGCATTGCCAAGTGTAAAGTAAAAATCCCAACACAAAGGTGGACATATCGTATAAATATATATGTATAGACCAATCATGATTCCCCATTATACAGAAGACATATCCCCACATATACTATATATTGTAAATGTATAAGTATATACTACATATACAATCCTTTTGTGCTACATTTTGTTGATCAAATCGATATTCTCTATGTGAATTCAAATACCAATTAATGCATTGCAATGATGTTATTTCAGAGGAGGTGATACTAGCCGAAGAGCGAACAACAGAGGAGGAGAAAATGCACATAATGGAGGGTGATTGCCATTTAAATACCAACTACTATAATTTATTTATTCTGATATTAATCACGGATCTTTTTATTTTTAATTGTAGCACGAAGACGTAATGCAGCCAAGCGGAAAAAGCTGAAAAGTTTGGGCAAATCGAAATCTACAGACACTGAAGAGGAGGAGGCCGAGGAGGACTATGGCGATGATGGTAAGAAAGATATTTAAAAAATACATTTAAGACACACAATTTTGGATGTTAGACATGATGAAAAAGGTTCCGAAGAAACAGCTCAAGTGAAGTGTCATAGTGTCAAGTTAGGTCATAGCTAACATCGTCTATGAAGAGTGTCCTTCATTCGTTGGGAAGAGGGAAAAGCATGGACCTTTGTACTATATTGAAAATTCTTTACACAAGAAAACACACACGAAATGCTAAAACTTTTGAATTGCGTTGAGTTGCATTTGATTGCCTAGATTTTCTTGTTCTTCGAATGTCTTTAATACAAACAAATACTTATAAATAATACAAGTTTTGTCTTAGCCTACAAAAAAATTGAAAACCGAAATGCAATTAATTTTGATATTTCGTTTCTTCATTTGAACCTTACAATATTCTCAAACAACAAAACGAATTTGTAAATCTATTACATTGAATATCGTTTCGAAATGTGTAAGTAAATTATAATTTATTTTATTCACGGCACACACACACACACACACACACACAAATCGGCGAAGCAATTATCCAAAATGAATACTGTACACACAAAAACATATATTTTACAAGTCATTACTACTCTTATCTGAATCATACAGCATTTCTGCATCTTTCTTGTACTTACTCGTACTTGTATGTAAAAATCACACAAGAGTGTTTTGTATAAAGAAAAAGTAGACCATATACCTAGTTGTACTGCCTGCAAACATTCTACCGGGCTAGTTCTAGATTGCATCACAAATAGGTCTTTGAGTAAATTGCACCAATTGTTTACGGAAATGTTACAGATGTATGGTCTGATTTGTACATATGTAAAATAATGTTTCATTTAGTGCTGCTTGCTGCTTGCTTGCGCAATCCAGTGGGCATTGGTATATTATGAGAAGCGGTTAAAGGATTTTAGAATCAGTTAGAATCTTTTTTTCCAACAAGATTAAAATTATAAATTAACTTCCAACACGAACTAATGTGATAATACCATCTAAGTAGATTCTCAGATTATCTAAGTAGATTTTCAGCTCAAAAACAAATTGGAAAATCGAATCAAATGATAACTAGAGTAAATATAATTTAAAATCGGACATCAATTCCTTCCACGAAGTACAGCTTAGACAGGAAAGCAAAGAAGAAGTTTAAATTAATATATTTCTAGTATTTAACTAAAAAAAACCGACAAAATTAATTTAAATTAATATTAAAAAAGGAAAACATACGCCTTAAGTAGAACATGATATTTAAACAGATATCTGCTGAGCATGAATGCAGATGTCCAAGCTCGGCACACAAAAGAAATCTCTGTCTAGTGCTAGTCCAGTGGATGCATCACACCTGTGTAACGTACATCTCGTAATCATATCAAATAGATCTGTCTGTCCAAACGTATTCAGTGCTAATTATTATAATTAGAGAGTAACCAAGTCAACAGCCACTGTGTCTAATTATTACAAGTCTCTCTGTCACATTGTATTTGAGTAAATTAATATAAGATAACAGTGGGTTTTTAGAGCTATAAGAACTGGCAGACTGTTAAACTTTTAGTTCTGAAACGCACTGTAGTAATTGGGTTTGCGCTATAGGTGGAGATTATATATCTGTTCCCACACACTGCCGCCATCTATTGAATCCTACTAACAATGCGTGTTCGCTCTCCATCCCGTAGGTTATCTGAAAACTCGCTCGAAACCTCAAGGCAGTTGTACGGGATTCTGGAGAGCGGAGAAAAGATTTCGCTTCTGGATTCGTCACACAGTGAAGACGCAGTGGTTCTACTGGTTCGTGATCGTACTCGTCTTTCTGAACACAGTGTGCGTGGCCGTTGAGCACTATGGCCAGCCCTCGTTCCTCACAGAATTTCTGTGTAAGTATATGTACACAGATCAGATCTGTAGATCAACGATCAATTAATTCTTTGTTTGATTGGGACTTTCAGATTATGCGGAATTCATATTCCTTGGGCTCTTCATGTCGGAGATGTTCATCAAGATGTACGCGCTGGGGCCCCGCATTTACTTTGAGTCGTCGTTCAACCGTTTTGATTGTGTTGTCATTAGTGGTTCGATATTCGAGGTGATCTGGTCCGAGGTCAAGGGCGGCTCGTTCGGTCTGTCCGTGCTGCGTGCATTGCGACTACTGCGCATCTTCAAAGTAACCAAATACTGGTCATCGCTGCGCAATTTAGTCATCTCACTGCTGAACTCAATGAGATCGATTATCTCGCTGCTGTTCCTGCTCTTCTTGTTCATACTGATATTTGCACTGCTTGGCATGCAACTATTTGGCGGCCAGTTCAATCTGCCCGGAGGCACGCCCGAGACCAATTTTAATACATTCCCGATAGCCCTGTTGACCGTATTCCAAATTCTCACTGGCGAGGATTGGAACGAAGTCATGTACCAGGGCATCATATCGCAAGGTGGTGCACAGAAAGGAATGATTTACTCTATGTAAGTTTTTTCGGTTTAATCTTGTACACTCTCTCACTGTCTCTCTATCTCTATTGATCATATGCATTGTACGCTATTTGCATTCAATATTTTGGAACTCAATATGTACCGAGCTAACTAAAAATCAGAAAATCCCCAACTCCCATATCCCGTCCGGGATCTCCTAGCTAATTCTAGAAAATATTTCCTCACTCATTTAAATGTATATCGATCGTACTTGTACGTTAGCTTAGTATTTCGTATTCGTATTTATGTGTCCTGTAACTTCCCAAAATCTAAAGAGGAGTCCTAGTCATTGAACGTCGAACCATTAATCTGTGCAATCGAGCACAAAAAAAACCAGAGAGACTTTGGGGCTTGAAGAATTTAATTGAAATTCTGCAAGCCCAAGTCCCACAAGTTCCACGTTTCATCAGCAAGAGCCAATCTGCGACACCCCATATAACAGCGGTCACCAAATTCGTAAGTGTAGAAACGATTGATAATTGAAAGTTTGAACGAATGCTAATGCCTCACCTTCTCCATTGCCATATCTATTTGCAGCTTTTCCACGACTTGTGTTGGCCTTGACTCTGTGTGACACTGTAGTAGTAACCGTAGTACTCCTAGTTCCTTCCACTTCCCCTACTACCAACTCCAAGATCTTGGTTGGAATACTTGATTGATTGCCTGCTCATACATACATATACATATACATATATACATACACCTCTCATAGAACTTAAATTAAGAAACGCTTTAGTATAATCTTATCTAAATTGTCATTGTGTTCTTGATATTATCCCCCCAAACAGATACTTTATCGTTTTGGTACTCTTCGGTAATTACACGCTCTTAAATGTTTTCTTGGCTATCGCCGTTGATAATTTGGCGAATGCACAAGAGTTAACAGCAGCCGAAGAGGAACAAGTCGAAGAGGATAAAGAGAAACAACTGCAAGAACTTGAAAAGGAAATGGAGGCCCTTCAGGGCGATGGTGTCCACGTAGAGAACGGCGATGGCACAGTGGCCGTAACGAAAGGAAAGAGCAAAAAGAAGGAGGAGGAGAAAAAGGAGGAGGAGGAAGTGACGGAGGGACCGAAGCCAATGTTGCCATACTCATCGATGTTTATACTCTCACCAACAAATCCGTAAATATTCTTCCATGCACTCAATCATTCTTCCAATCTATCCATCATAAGGCTCTATTTCCGTTTTTCTGTGAGGGCTTCGTGCTGGGGGTTTTCTCATTCTACTTGTAGACGTAAGATAATCCAGATCTCTTCCAGGAACTGCTCATATATGTATATCTCATAAGAAAGCATCGTCCGGTCGATACCAAGTCGGCCAACCTAAAACTGGGGGAAAGACAGACGCCTGACTTACCGCGAATAATTTAAGATTAAAAAACTCGCATCGTAGATTTCATTTTCAATTAGTCTTTGGTGCCGATCCAAGGCTTTTTTTCCAGGTATTATACCGGGCATTGCTTAGATATCTTTAATTGTTGCTCTATAAATATTTTACTGCATATATATTTAATCGTTACATCAAATAGCCCTATCAATGACATTATTCTAATCTAATTATGATAATCAACGACAGCAAACTGAGTATAACAAAATAACTAACTACTTTCAATATTTTTTTCTTTTTACCTTTTACCTTTTTGGATTCGTTACATTTTTTTGTTGCACACAACCAACAAAAACCAAAAATAATAAACAATCAATCGATTGATTGTATGAATCGACATTATATTTTTAAATATATTCAATAATATCTGAATACATCACCAATCACCATCAAAAAAATCACCAAAATCACCATAAAAACAAACACCGCCACTATTAACGGCAATCCTCATCTATCTACTCATCATCTATCTACTCAACAACAAACACCTTCAACAACAACAACAACAACATCTCCAACAAATTCAACCACAACGAACAACGACGAACGAATTTCAAAATTAAATCAACCACAAAAACAAATATTCAAATTACAATATATCCATTGGAAACGACCACAAAAATATGCAAAATCCATCAACCAAAAAATATTAAAACCAAATAAACGGGTGACGAAATAAATGAATCGCAATCGGAAAATGAAAAAAAAAACATTACAAATATATGATAAATTTTACAAAAATCAAAACCAAACTATAAACCGAATTTGATGCCATTCCAAATGAAAAACAAAACAATATGATCATGCGGCTATTTCAATGACGATTACATATAAAAACTTCATCTAAATATGATTACCGATTACCGATACCACCCATAAAAAACAACCCACATTCGATGTCTGATATATATTCGATAAACGATAAACGAACGACTTTTATATACAGCATACGACGCGGCGCCCATTGGGTTGTTAATTTGCCATATTTTGATTTCTTCATTATGGTCGTCATCTCAATGTCATCAATAGCATTAGCAGCCGAAGATCCCGTTCGTGAGAACTCGAGGCGAAACAAGATATTGAATTACTTTGATTATGCATTTACCGGCGTATTCACGATAGAAATGTTGCTGAAAATTGTAGACTTGGGTGTGATACTGCACCCTGGCAGCTATTTAAGAGAATTCTGGAATATTATGGATGCTGTGGTCGTTATATGCGCTGCTGTTAGTTTCGGTTTCGATATGAGCGGTAGCAGCGCTGGACAAAATTTATCGACTATTAAATCGCTACGTGTATTGCGTGTACTCCGGCCATTGAAGACCATTAAGCGTGTACCAAAATTGAAAGCCGTCTTCGATTGCGTCGTGAACTCATTGAAAAATGTTGTTAACATTCTAATCGTGTACATATTGTTTCAATTTATATTTTCTGTTATTGGAGTACAATTGTTCAATGGAAAATTTTTTTATTGTACGGACGAAAGTAAACATACTTCCGCAGAGTGCCAGTAAGTAAAATTTTTACTCAAGTTTCAAATTTGTTCCGTTTGGTTTGTTCGCTATCTTTTTTGACTTTTCTGTTTCAGTTTTACTTTCTTATTATCTTCCCCATTCCGTACCTTATTTTCTTTTTTAAATTATATTTACTAATATATTACGCAAGCCTCATTATTTGATTCTTGATTAAATGTATGTATATGTGTGTTTCGTATCGTTTTTGGATCATTTTGTGTGCCATAGGACTCTTGACCATAATGATACGTTTTTTCGATCCTTCTGTAGTACTTATCTCAATGTTTTAGGTTTGATCATTTAAATATCCTCCATATAATGGCGCTATAGCTGTCTAGCTCTCCCACTCTCTAACACACAAACACACGATCTCTACGACTGTAACTCTCTCTCCTCTCGCTATATATCTATCTGTCTGTTACTCTGTTGCTAACTCTCTGTCTTTCTGTTGAATGTTTCTCTGTCGAAGATCCAAGTAACCAAGTAGCCAGTACTCTGTAACCATACAAAATAGAACTCTCAATACCTAGACACACAACTCGAACGTACATTGCGTAGCTGCTAGAGCTAGAAAGAACAACAACAAAGTCATTCCACTCACTCGTACGGAGAGGTCTAATATTAGGCGACAACAACTTACATTGTACATACATATCTACAAACAATAAATACAATAGAATCATTAGGGGACATGCCTCCGCCATCTTATAATCCTCTCCCCCACACATTGATGTCTAGCTGTATAGTATTGGTTTTTAGCTATATGTATATCTCAATATATATATCCGACATTTAAATATAAATATTTGTATGTATGTCTGTACAAACATACACGCCTATGACTGACCTGTGTTCCTATCTAGTCGTACATATGTACATATAAATGTTTCGTAAGTTTAAAGCCTCCAGAGAGAGAATATAGTCTGTGGATCTGTAACCCTTGATCCGATTATGGGGATTTCGTATACTGTAATCAGTAATACCACCAAAAAGTGACCAGAAGAGAAATGGGATCCCGTTCCTTGTATATAAATCCATATCTGTATATAAAGTGGTTCGATTGGGAAACATTTCAAGACATTAGTTTTCCACCGTCCCGTCCCGCCCTGACCCTGTTTTGTATGTGTGTTGTATGACCGTTTTGTTCAACTTTTAACATGTCTTAACAAATATTGTGTTTGTTTCTGTTCGTTACGTTTATCATCTTTCGTTATCGAGTAAACAAAAAAGGTGCACTGATTTAACAGAATGTAAGAGTAGCATTTTAAAGTTTCTTGCCCAGTTTTTCTTGCCTGACTTGTCTAATCAACACGTCATGCTCGTAAACGGGCCAAAAACCGAAAAAAAAAACTTAAAAAAACCAAAAATTAAAAAAAAGGAAAACAAAAATAAGGAAAGAGAAGAATCCCAAACATAAACCGGACAAAAAATGGCAAAAAAAAGAAAAAAATCTTTAAAAAATGCGCCCGAATCATCATATAGGAGCGTATTTCTGTGAAAATGCGAAACTACAGATAACAGTTACCACCTGAAAAATACCTTTTACAGTTACGCTTAATTTCTCTATGTTTGTGTTATATATCTATATAGTTAATAATCCGTTGAGCCGTATATCAATCTATCTATCTGTTGTATCTGTTGCCAATCACCAATCAAATCTCGGGAAAGACCAATATCAAAATATCTTATTACGAGAATCTATCTCAAATGCAAGAGCAAGAAAAGAAAAGATAAAGAAATGAAGAAGAACCACCGCGCTTAGCCTGTGTATATATAAATCATCAAGATACTACTACTACTACTATTATATGTGCGTGTATAATGTATGTTTCATTTATTTGCAAATTGGGTATTCTCCAAATACCAAAGAGTCCATATTACTACCAGAAGCTTTCTTAATAAGCACGCGCATAGCAAAAACACGGGCCGTGTTAGGAATAGGTACTGCAATAGGGGTAACTCAGATTAGAGAGAGGTCAGCCAGCGGCCCGGTTACAGAATAGTTGTTCTCCAGTCAGCTCTCAACCGTTAGAAGCGTCCCCCCGTCTAAAGCATTGTCTCATCCCTAAACCAACATTAGTACTTATCGAGATCGAAATTTGTGTGAGTTTCTGTATAGAAAAGAAGCGATACTGTCTTTGATTTGGATTGCCTATAAACTTGTTTAAAGACTAGTGTATGAATAGATCTGATCTGCCGTAATTGTAGGAATCGCAAACACCATTCTCGTAGACACCATAGACACCAAACCAACTAGATGACGAGCTCTTTCCCCATATTTATGTGTGTGCATTAGAGTTTCATTATGTATTATATATTATTACCACAAATTATCCCACAAATTGAATTGAAACTGTCGTCACTCCGCCAAACTACTCACACAACTTGCACTCGCGAGGCGTGGGTCGAGTCGAGTGTAACGACCTTACACTCGCCGCCCCGTCGCAGTTGAGAAGTGAAAAACAAAAGCAGATACTTATGCCACCAATGAAATAATGAGAGTATCGGTTTGTTTTATCTGTTTGGCTTCGTATGCAATAACTGGGGGCCCCAGCCAACCTATCCAATTGATCAATCAAAACAAATCCAAATCAAGTTTACACAAAAAAAAAAAATTAAAACCAAAAACAAGTTACATATGTACACGTACATACTCGTACCTAAGCATACTCGTACATGCATTGAAAAACCATTCACGCCCAAAAATAACAACAACAACAACAACGACAGCTGAGGAGACACAAATCGCCACTCGCTACTCGCTACACCCTCGCTACACACGCTATTCGGTAGAGTAGAGTAGAGTGAAATATTCGCTTGAGAGCGCTGCTTTTTGTTACACATCACCGAACAAACAACTGGCCGAACCACGCACGAAGCCGATGACTGCGAGACAACGATAAAATAACGAGAGAAAAGGACTCGCTCGCTCACTCGCTCTTTCGTTTTTTGTTTTTTTTGGGGTGTTTGAGGGACAAAGTATACATATTTCGTTGATTTTCGAGCATTTCTTTATTTGTACGCCTTTCTCTTCAGACTGTTACGAGTGTTGATTTGACTATTAGTTAGTTTCAAATTTTCCTACTCGTACAATGTCAATATGCAGTAGGACAACCAGCAACGAACCGCTTGATACTCATACTCCTCTCATCAATAACAACAACACCGCCCGACACACAAGATCAAACAGACATCATGCAGAACT
The DNA here is from genome assembly GCF_008121235.1 of Drosophila subobscura. Taxonomy (NCBI): domain Eukaryota; kingdom Metazoa; phylum Arthropoda; class Insecta; order Diptera; family Drosophilidae; genus Drosophila; species Drosophila subobscura. The sequence goes on along the minus strand of NC_048530.1, from coordinate 13,546,996 downwards.
TGCAATACAAATGTGCTTTGGTCAAATCTATTTCGAGTCTCTATAGATCTGTGGCTTTAAACTATAAATTCTCTTCAATTAGATTTCGATTTCTGCATTTATTTCATACTTCTCCACCCATCGTCGAAAAAAGCTAAACAAAAACATAAAGGAAACCCGAAATGAAGTCATTAAGATTCGAATTTTTTAACCGTTCAGTTGTAGATATATTTTGCAATATTTTAGTTTCCGATCCATTGCGTTTTTTTTTTACCCACCATAGTGAGTTCTGTTGTGCCTAACAATTGTATAATTTTTTAACGTTCTCTCCACTGAGCCTGAAATGAAAATTACTAATTAAAACCACTACCAATAATTGCCATTGCCAAATGACTTAAATCACGACCAACCAAACAACAACCACAACAACGCCCAAAAAACACCATAACTTAAATACATGAAAACCCTAAATCAAATACCATGTAAAAACGCAATCTGAAGGGGTTCGTACTTTAAGTACGAGGAGGATGAATTGCTGCCTAGACAGGAGCTGAGGGTCTGGAAGCCACGCGCCTTCCACTACGACAACGTTGCGGCCGCGATGCTGACACTATTCGCTGTCCAGACCGGCGAGGGATGGCCACAGTAAGCCCCCACCCCCTAATTGTTGTTGTAAACCTGCAATCTATCACTTTATTTGCTATATACGTATATCTTCTCTTGACCTGTCTTTATCACTATCTATCTCTTAATTGAATATTTGCTTAATGAATACCGAATAATAACTAAATGATATCTTTTATTCGTTTTTCTTCATCCATCCATATACAACCCATACATCCATCGTTCCATCGAATTCAACTACGACTATAGGGTCTTGCAACACTCAATGGCTGCCACTTATGAAGATAGGGGTCCAATCCAAAATTTCCGGATCGAAATGTCCATATTTTATATTGTCTATTTTATTGTATTTCCATTCTTCTTCGTCAACATATTCGTGGCCTTGATTATTATCACATTTCAAGAGCAAGGCGAAGCTGAGTTACAAGATGGTGAAATTGACAAGAACCAGGTGAGCCAGACCCAAACCAAATCCGAAAATCCTAACCATGCGAGACCCCCATGCCACCACCTCAAACTCTATCTGTCTATCTGTCTCTCTATCTCTCTGTCAATCAATCTGCTTATATATGTGTTTCGTGTAATGTACCGCTAGATGTAAACATACAGAAAAAAAAAAGAAAAACAAAAACAAAAATCTAATCAAACAAACAAAGATAATACAAAAAATTAATACATTAACTAAATTGATTAATATGCACGTACATGTCACTAACTCGTAAATACTTGCTACCCAAAAAATCAAACATATACACATTGAGCTCTGCTCCGGGGCTCATTTAACATGTACACACTGTACCAGACACACACAGATACCAGATACCAGATACCCGATGCTCGTGCATTGCAATTAAATGTATAAATGTATACCCTAGAGATAGCTACAAACAAATGTGTGTGCCTTGCCTTGCCTTTTCGCCTTTCGTTTTTTAGTGGGTGCTCACTGCGTGTCGTCCCCCAGCCATACCAGCCATACCATCCACACAAAAGCACACTCTCTAAACTCTATAGTAACGCTCCATCTATATATATTTCTGTATAGTCAATGTGCCATCCATTCTAGAGTGAGCAGATCCCTACTCCTAAACTACTTAGTTTAGTACTCACCAAAATAAAACCAAAAAAATAAAAACTCAAGACTCATGCCATAGAATATAGGATCCTGCAATTGTGCTACATCTTAGCATTAGCCTATTCCCTTTTTTGATATATAAATAGTGAACATTTACCGGAAAGTAGAGATATTTCTTATTGTACTCACGATGGTCATTAAATATTCCGAATTTTTACGTGAATATTTAACGATCGATATCGTTCAGTAGTCGCCAGTCGAAAGAGTTTGCCAATCAAAAATACGCCATAACCCCAAACAACCAACCAACAACATCCCACGAAACAGGGACTGTAAGATTGTAAGTATACATCCAAATGCTGCAGAGAACAACTCTTCGCAAATATAGAAATACTAACTGTTTCTGTATCCACTGTAAGACCACATATGTATACATTAATTATCTGTTTTAGATATGGGAAATTAAACGAAAATACCTGTTGAATTTCATCATTTTGGGTTTAGGTTGGAAAAGAAAAAAGTCTCTTGTTGTATGAGCAAATATTTAGATCAGTGTAAATCCAAATCCCAAGTACAAGTCCAAGACACATCCTATTATATAGAGAAGATATACAAACTCCATCCAACCAAAATTGGGCATGATTTGTATGAATGTAGTTTGTGTTGAGACCATTGTGGTAGACAAACGCTTTTACTTACCCTCTGTACATATACGTAAATTGACAAAAAATCAATCCCCCTTTTTACGTTTGCTTTAATTAAACATCGGAAAATATAGACTGCAGTCCAAACAACATGTAGTAGCCCTACCCTGCCCCCCATTTATGTGTATATACATATGTACATATACATATACAATTAGACGCCCAATTAGCATTACCAAAATTGTATTAATGTGTATTATGTGAATGAAATGTTTTTATCGTAATTGATGTTGAAAACACCTTTAGTTGTACTCGTATTTTGACAAAAATTATATTAAGTGTTGTGAATGAAAAACTTCGTCCCTCCTACGAAATGCCACGAATGTTCGTTACAAAGGACATCAAAATATTTCTACATAATCGCTCTTCTCTTCACTCCAGAAATCCTGCATTGATTTTACAATCGGGGCACGACCACTCGAGCGTTATATGCCCAAAAATCGGAACACATTCAAGTACAAAGTGTGGCGCATTGTTGTCTCAACGCCATTTGAGTACTTTATAATGATGCTGATCGTGTTCAATACGCTCCTGCTGATGATGAAGGTAATTTAAACGATTTTAATACATTTAGTTTGCAACCTACAGCGGGGTCTCTACATCATCCGAAACGCTCTCCCAACGCTCTGCTCTGAATATCTTTTTCCATGTATCCTATTATTTTTGTTTACGAACGGATTTCAAGTGATCTTTAATATCTTTCTACTATGTATATGTATCATTTAATTTTCGAATGGAATAATACTTCCTGAGTTTTCCTTTCATATAATAATATTTATGGAGAATATTTTGTGCTCCCTCTTTGCGGGAGGGAGAATGCTTAATCCAACTACTGCTGAATGCAAGCTTTCTTTACCCAAAAAACGGATTGATATCGACGCTGAACTCTTTATATTTGTTAAATAAACATAAACTAAATTGAAAATTGTAAATCTCAACAGTATCATAATCAGGGTGAAATGTATGAAAAGTCACTCAAGTACATCAACATGGGATTCACTGGCATGTTTAGCGTTGAAACTGTGCTCAAGATCATTGGATTCGGTGTCAAGGTAAGTTTTGAAAATGTATCCAAAATAATGTGAATAGAGTATCTGTTTGGGTTGATGCTGAATATAGAGAGGTGAATAATGTTTTATTTGTATCGCTTTTTGTAGAACTTTTTCAAGGATCCGTGGAACATCTTCGATCTGATTACCGTGCTGGGCAGCATTGTGGATGCTTTGTGGATGGAATTTGGGGTAATTATCAGTTGCTTGCCACAAGAACCGACTCAGAGCATACATATTATTGTTGTGTTCGATTTCTGTAGGCCGTTTTTATGCAAGACAAGAAAACAATGTAATTCATAACTAAATAACAAATGTATCTAGCTTCATTATTTTGCCAAGATACAAAAACACAAACACACACACAAAACACACATCCACAAAACATTCACACAGAAAAAAGAAACCCAGAGAACACCACGAACCCAGAAAATATATTATAAGTATCTACTTTATAACTATCCACACACAACAGACCTGATGGCGTATCTCTCTGAACGCCTCACATTTAAGTACAATATATATATGTTCCTTCCATATCTTATCATAAATGCAATTTTTGTAGATGAGGATAGAGGGTTAAGGTTTTTTACTGCAAATTTATGAAGAGGGATTTGTCCAGACTTATAGTCAAATCATGTATGGAATATGGATACGGAACTTCAATGGAGTTCCTTATAAAGTGAAGTGTATTATTTTTCAACAAGAGATTGATATAGAGGATTACATCGATATATAATGGATTAAATTTGAATGATGCTAAGCTTTTGATAGTATGGTTTAAGTTAGCAGATATATTGAATCATTTTTTTTCAGTACGATTTTCTTCTGCTGAGTGATAGTTACAGAAGTTACAGTATTTTAGGTTTTAATAAAATGATAGTTTGTATAGCGTAGCTATAAACTGTACACGAAAGTGTACATCGATAGAAGATTGCAAGATTCAGGGCTTTAGGAATTTAGGTATTGAGGATTTGGCACTTTTGCACAGATCGCAAATCAAAAAAATACAGCTACACCCGATATTCAAACATTTTTTTATTCTTCATATTATTTTTGACATACATACATACAAACATGTCTATCTATATATATTTATCTTGATTTCCGATAGCATATATATAAATTTCTTATATACACACATACAGAACAAAAAAAAAACTCAAAATGCAAAAACTAACAAGGTCCCACGAAATACAGAAATTAATAATCATATTTCTTTTTTAATTTCCTTTTCCATATTTATTTGTGTACGAAAAAACAAAAAAAAAAACCAAAATGTGGTATCAAAATCGGGAAAACCCAATCCGAAATCAACCCTAAAAAATATCGATGAATGCAAAAAAAATATATATATAAAATACATAAAATATATAACAAACACTCACGCAATGATATATATATATATACCTACACGACAAAAACAAAACAACCACAAAAACAATCCACGCACACATCTCAAAAAATGTTTAATATGTCTGCAAATCTACATATTTATATATATGTATATATGCAACGCTACATCCTATATATATCCCAACAATTGGCCCCGAACATCATCGGTCGGGAATCGATGCCACAACACTCTCCAACAAAATCAACTCTAACTCTAACAACAAACAAACACAAACAATTCAACAACAATTACAATCTCTACAATGATATACATATAACATCTGTGTAATTCTCGAATACCAATACCAAAAAAATACCCAAAAATGCAATGAATGTGCAATGATACAACTCGCTCCATATATACGTATATTTCTCTTGCTCCACCACCGCCACCACAACCACCACCACCTAAACCACAACTCCACAACCACTGCCACCGAATCACCAAAAACCACAATTGTTGTATCCAAAAACAATATATATATATATATATAAATTCACTGAATCAATCGAAAAACAAAAATACTTTTACTATACCAAAATGTTAAATCGAATTAACCAATATCAATCAAATCGAAATCAAATCAAATCAAAAACCGAAATCTCAATTCAAAACAATAACCAACCAAACCCACCAATCGATTCATCGATTTATCGATCAATTAATCAACAAATGAAACAAATTCTAAAACGCAAAACCATTCCAACAACCTGTCCATTCAACAATCGAACAAAATCAAATCCTATGCATGTGTATGTCCTGCAAACACACACATGTACACATGCATACGCATACGCATCCAACAAAAAATATACATACATACATACATGTATTTCCTCGAAAAAAAAAATTCAAAACAAATTTGTATCCCACATGTATGTGTATATATATATCCCCCCCAAATCAATCAATCATCTCAACAACTATATACATCGACTTCTACTACATGTACAACAACCGACACAACCAAGCAGCACGATGTAAGTACGAAACACGATCTACACTGATTTTGCATTTATCCAAAGAATTCCAATTCCAAACATTTTTCGATGTGTACCAATTCAATGAAACCTTAGACTTCCGCTTAAAACTTAAAGCTAATTAATTGCCTACCACTTAATAAGCTTATTAATTCCGAATCCTGTTTATAAAATCATTTAGTTTGATTTTCTTTACGAAAGATCAAAATAAATCACTTGAATAGTCATTTGTTTTCACATACCAAATACTTATTATGTTTCTGTCTTAGTTGAACTCATTTTCTAAGTTTTAATTTCGATTTCGATTTCCATTTCCATGTAATTTCATGTATATTTCGTATTCAGTATTATTCAGTTTTCTGTTGCATAGCACACAACATTGCGATTTGTAATTAATTACCACTGTGTCTCTAAATCTCTTTCTATATATACATACATATATCTATCTGTATCTGTGACTATCTCTCACTGCCTATATCTGTCTGTCTCTGTCTCTTGTATTAAAGTTGCGTGCATATAAGCTTTTGTAGTCAAGAAATGTTAGAATTTGCAGCGAGAGGGTGGCAATATATAACGATTAAAAATAAAGAAAGTTCTTTATAAAGTAGCATTCGTTGTGATATCGGTTGTGCCACAATATCATCAGTGGCTCTCTGTGTATAACGATCCTATACTTAAACTCTCATCAAGTTATAAATAAATATATATTTTAGTGTCTGTCTAATCTTTAAAAGATTATCGAATTTTGATATTAAAAAGATCAAGTACTTTTCGTGTCCTAACTGAGTATGGTTCTTACTCATTGTCCCATTCGTTTGTCGCTATATTGATGCCACGTTTCATGACGTGCAGATTTCTTTCATCATTTTAAGATGATCGATTCATGCATCCGAGGAATCATCGCTCTTTCGGTGCCCCTGCAACTGCAATGCGAGTTGATTTCCAGTTAATTGTTTCTCTTGGTTTTACTTTGCGCATGGATTGCTTTGGTTTGATCGGTCTCGCAAATTTGACTGTTTGATGGTAACCCAATCGAACATCCCACCAACACACATTCGCACACACACACACACACACACGCCTATCCCCTGACATTATTTTCCGATTCATCATCATTCACTGCGGTTGATATACAGAACAGACATTGGCATCCATGCAGACACAGACACCATAAATATATGAATACGAGTACACCAAATAAATACTTACTTACGAGTACACCAAAGAGCAATATATATTCACGAAAGACAAGACCCCAAATATATCTGAATACTGTCACAATGTGTACACACACGAATAACTATGATCAATCGATAACGAGAAAGCAAGGTGAAAGCATCATGTCATCATTATCGAAACGAATCAAAACGAATCGAATTGTACATCGGATGAGAGGTATTCAAAGTGCTGCCCCAAGAGCTGTCGAATGTAAGTAGTCCTTCCCGGCATACGATCTCTGCCCAACTGCCCAACGTCATCAGTGAAGTGAGAGGTACATACAAAATCTCGTTGGATCCAGATGATGGATGACTTTCTATATAAACATAACTCTAACGATATCTGTTGAGCTTTAAACAAAAAAAAAAAAAAAAAACTTCAAAAGCATGACTTCAAAATATTGTCTGGTCTTTCTTCCGAGAACCCACAAAAAAATAACCCCAACCCATTCCGATCCGCTCTCCCGCTAACTTTTCTCTCTCTCTCTTTGTCTGGGTTGTCTCATGTTTTTTTTGGCAGTCTCTGCTTTAGTACGATAGTTTCTCTCTATCCTAGGTCACTTGGATGACTTTTGAGCTTTGTTAACAACCACTACACCCTTCACCCAACCACCCCCTGCCCCCCTGACACTCAGTTTTTTGCGATGCTCACACCATCTTTCACTCAACTACCACCCATTATTGTACGCAACTAAGTAGTGTGCCCCAGCTAATGATCTGGGCTTGGATTGGCTTTCGTTTCTCAGCTACAGCTGCTGCATGTCACACACACTCCCAACCACACATTGACACACAACCGAACACACACAATCACAAAAACTACTTACATACACATGAATACCTACACACACTCACTTCAAATGCGAGTATGTGCGTTGAATGCACTTGGATATAAATATATAATTTTGATTCAGTTCAGTTCGGCTTTGTACACGCACAAACACACTCACCAAATGTTTTGAACCGTTTTGTACTGTGAGAACTGTTTTGTTGCTTGAGAACATTTAAAAAAAAATGCTGCAAGTGCTGTGCAATCTATATCCATAACCAATCAATACCCCAAAATACCATTAAAAGTATCAGTGGACCCAGCATCGATCGACAGATCCCTCCGAAAACTGGTTGTCTCTTCCCCATTGGTGGTGTGTCGTATAGGTAAGATTCTCTCCGTAACAATCTCTCGACTCTCGAATTGGATCCTGTGTACCGCGGTCAATCGTTCGGTAATCTTCGATCTTTACTTCGTCTTTTATTTCGTCAAACAATGCTTTATTATCAGAGTTATGTTTTGAGTTGAAAAATGTTTGAGTTTTGTAAAAATACATTTCCCAATAATACTACTACTATTTGTATAGTCCAGCCAACCAATGTACAACCTGCATAGTATTCCACATTTATAGCCAAGAGCCAAAGTTGAACTGCGAACGCGAATACTTGCATAGAAACCAACAATAACCCGACTAGAGCCAGAACCCTGTTGTAAACACATCGAAGATCTCCTATAAAGCATAACAGCCATTAGATACAATTACAGATACATAGATACTACAAAAACACATACATCCACATAGTACACTAAACACATTCCAACAACATATAGAGAACCAAAATGTAACTGAAAAACTCTGCTTACTGATATTTGTGATCTTGATCTACTACTATCTTTGTATACCACCCTTTGATAGAGCTGCTGCAGTCTCGTGCAGTTGCAATTGCAATACTACTAATCTACAACTCTACTTTACCTATTTCTATTTATTTTTTTCTAAAACAAAATATCTCTCTCTCTCTCTGAATCTCTGAATACGAAATAATACGAAACATATGAATAACTAACCAACCACAAAAAATCAACAACGATATCGCCGTCCTACGAACTCTATCGAATTATCTATCGTTTGACTAAAAACCGATACCGATAACGAAACCGAAACCGACCTGTGATCGATTGTTAAAACATGCATCGTCTATACATGCTATACATATGATATGATATGATATATTTGAAAATCTCAATCAATGAATGAACATCTAAATCAAATCGAAAAAACTAATCAAATGAATACAATCATCAATCAAAAACTACATTTCATTATATGTTTGTTATATTCCGTCTCGTAAATTGTGACGATTTTGAACTGAATCTGAATCTGAATATGAATCTGAAAACTGCTGAAAAAAAAAACACCAATCACTACCACCAACTACTACAACTACCAACAACAACAACTTTAACTAATACCAACAATTGAAAAAAAAAACAATTGTGTGTGTCAATCATCAATCAATGCAATCAATCAAAAACAATATTAAAAATCAAATCAAAATCATTGATTTGTCTCAAAAACAAATCCACAAATTCAAATTTCAATTGAAAATGGTTTCTGACTATCCAACAGGATGTAAGTAAACAAAATCTATCCTAACAAGTTTTCTTCTATCAAAAAACAACAACAACTACTACAGCCAACAACAACAAGAACTACAATTACAACAACCACACGCTCTACAAATACAACAACTCAACTTACAAAAACCAAATTTTTTGACTAATTAGCCTTTTTAGCTAAACGTTTTACTACTTACCTACCATACAACATAACAAAAATATCCTTTAAAATATTTCTCCTTCTATATTCAAATCCGTATTCCGTATTCAGATCACATCGATTGATCTCGTTTTGTGTACGTACATCATCTGTAGATACAGTTTTCTCCTTTGATATCTCGCTCTCGCTCGCTCTCTCTCTCTCCGCTAGTCCCCCACTTTCTCTTGCGTACTGGTAGTTAGATCTCGTAGATCTGATCTGATCTGGGACTGTATCCCCGATAACATCATGTGTATATCTTCCCATATATCTTTGGGCTTTAGAATTGTCAACCAGCGTCCCACCCAAAACTCCCCTTTGAGATCTACTCTATGAAACAAAAATATAGCGACTACAGCGTGGGATCATGCTCCATTATTCCCATCCTTCCACACACATATTCCCTGCATAACCCATAGAATCCACCATACATAATATACGAGTATATGCATATGTGTATAGCTACGCCCCGAATAGAGATAGCCGCCACACTCAGACTCTCTAGCTCGTAACTTCATTTCCTGTGTACATATTGTATTTTCCGATGATCGACAAGAATCTGTACAGCTACTCTGTATACTATGTGAGGAGTAATACGATTCGGTTCGATTCAGTGTGTGTTTCAGTGTACTGCTGCGAGTACTGTGTATGTTTTCTTTTCAGTTACAGTCCACAAAAAAAGCACTGGGCCACACAAAGCAAATTTTGTCTCACACCTCTCGAACAACTGTTTTTTGATATCCGTTGCTTCACCTCTTACAAAAAACATACATACATATATGTAATATTGTACCATAATATGTAACCAACCAAAACCATCTGCTACCATCTACTATCTGCTCTAGTCTCTGTAGTCCATACACAAAAACATAACTTTAAGTGCTACATACTACTATACTACTATTAAATATTCAATAGTTGTTAACTCCAACGATATACATATATACGATTTTGCACAGTGTATAAATGAAGCAATTAAACGAAGCCCGCGGCGAGGCGGTAAACGTCCTCAAGTCAGCAGTTGCCAGAGGCACATCATTCAGAGCACAACACCCGTACGTGTGGGTGCATGCAACATTTGAACACACAAAATGTATGTATGCGCCCCCATGTATGAAAAGTGTTTATACTGTTGCAACAGCTGATGGGTAAAATATTTTGGCCAAATCGGTGACGATTACAAATACGGTTAACAGAGCCCCACTCCCCACTCCCTCCACCCAAAACACCAACTCTGACGATACTCTCTGCTCTCTTGTTCCCACGACTTGCCACATGCACCATGATGCAAACTGTACATAGCAAATTTAACCATACAACTGTTCTACTGGCATACTGTTATACATCGATTAAACGTTTTATTTCGCTTACAAAAAACCACCAAACCACAAATACACCTAATTAGAACCAATAAAAAATAAGTCACACAATTAGTTTTGCTTAGTAAGAACAAAAAAAAAAAAAAACACCACACACGCCTTCAGTGCGCTTTTCCAAAGAAAAATTTTAACAAATTTGATATACCAGTTCCTATTACTAAGCGAATATCTTTATTCGATTACGTACTAATTTTTTTTTTATTTCAATAAATTTTTGTTAAAAATTATGTGTAGTTGAAAATTCGGAAGACGCACAAAAATTAATCTGAATCAAGGAAAAAAAGACTAGAAACATCACACAAACACACAGAAACAACAGAAACGCTTCCACCAAATAACTAAATAGTTTTTTGATTCCAAAACGAAAATCAAATAAATACTTTGTAAATTTGCATTTCATTCAATGGTAAAAAATGGGTTTAAGAAATCCAAATTTTTGTTTAGCATTTTGTTCCATCTATACATAATACTATTATGTATTGTATATGCCCCATATACATACAATATACGATATCAATGAGTACAATTTTATTTGGAACGATATTAATTTGACAATTTATTTGGTTGGAAAATAGTTTTATTAGCTAATGATATATAATGATTTTCAATCGATACCTACCTACCTACCACCAAGTACTATGTATGTAACTACTCTACCTAATACTAACTAATAACTGCGCCTAACTACCTACTACTACTACTACTACTGCACTGCTACCAACTACTACCTAGTACTAACGGAACGATCTACTACTAACCGATAGTTTAGATTGGAATGCATATCGAGAATGCATCATCCGTCAAGTATGATGATGATGATGATACGAACACACGCATTCGAGGAGTTCGAACGAGTTCCCCTTCAAAAAGGGATTCGGACGAATTCACGAACTATACTACAAAAAAAAAATAATATAACGGGACAAACCACTCTAATACCAATCTCCTTTTCCGTTCTGTTTTCTCTCTTCTTTTTGTTTGTTTCTTCGAATCTGCTCTACCAAAACAAAACAACAACAAAACCTTTTGGCCAATAATATTTTACAGTCGAACTCAATCAACGTCGGCTTCCTGCGTTTGTTTCGTGCGGCGCGTCTTATCAAACTACTCCGTCAAGGATACACAATACGAATTCTACTGTGGACATTTGTACAATCATTTAAAGCACTTCCATATGTCTGTTTGCTTATAGCTATGCTATTCTTTATATACGCCATTATTGGCATGCAGGTAAGTTTTCAAAAGTTCCTCCACTACCATAAACCCCGTAAACCAACGCGCCAAAAAAAAAGAAAAAAGAAAAAGAAAAAAAATTAATGTATATCTCGTATGATAAGTGGATAAAAACTGTTGGTTGCTGATTTCTGTTAGGTCGTTTTTGGTAACGCTTAACTTCCGCTGGGTGTGGGAGCTTATAATTCATTTAAGATGGGGCAGCAGTAAAATGTTCGCAGCAGTAGTGCCAGAAACATCATTTTCTTTTTACATTTCTTACTTTAATTATAGCTCTTAAATCTGTGGGTTAGTGATCATCATATAACTCGTACTTATTAAATAGTTAAAATAGATTATAGACTATGTCTAGAAATGGAATATGAAAAAAACCAAAATCAGTTTGATAGATTCATAAAAATGTTGGTCGAAATTTAATGCCTACTATTCAAACAAATTATAATGTTTATACATCAAACCAAAAGGTTTTCGGCAACATAAAGTATGATCCGGACACGCAACTGAATCGCCACAATAACTTCCAATCGTTCTCCGGTGGAATCATGCTGCTCTTTCGGTAAACGAGAAACATAATCCTAGTTTAAACCATAGTAAAACTCCATAGCGATTACCCAAAAAGATGGCACTAAAAAACAGTCATGCATATACAAAATACATCACAATGTAGATTCGCTATATTCGGAATTTGTAACAAAATTTTGACACAAGAGTGAGCTTATAGGGCTTATAGTACGCCTTGTAAGCCAACTCTACATCCTCGACGATAGATCCATCTACCGTTGTTGATTGGTCTCCTCGCCCCCTTGCAATTTGGAAACATATTTCGATCATCAAGTATCCATAGTTCGTTCGTTGAATCTTATGTATATTCGCATCCCAAAAAAACCAAAGAAAACAAAAAAAAATATATAAATGGAATCAATGTATGCGTTTGACAGTTGCCAGTTGTTGAATTTGAAAAATTGTAATTAAATGTATTTGTTTAACATTAGGATCGTGTATTTGTTTGTGGTATATTCTTCGTTTTGGTTCACTAAATGTTTCAATGGTTGCACACAACCACCGATCATATCAGATCACATCAGATTATAAGCCATTCTGTTTTGAACGCTGTACATACATAGATGCCTTTTTTCATTTTGATGTTCCTTTTTGGGATATGTCGGTTATCATAGAACTATTAAGGGTACTTATTTACTACTTACCACACTCTCTATATGGTGCGTTTCAAGGTATTTGAATATTGAAATTGATTTGATTCCTTTTTACTGCTCCTAAAAATTGAACTACCTTTTTGTTGCCGATTTGATTAGGATGAAACGCACTGCATTAGCACTCCACTGTAACTGAATGAGTTTTCAAATTGGCTAAATATCATAGAGTATATTTTATATATTTTCTGTATGTGTTTCGTATCAATGGTAACCGATGAGAATACATTTTATCGTTTCGTTACGTTACGCTTGCTTTTATTATATTTCCCCCAACTTCCCATTTATGTTTTATATTTTGATACCGAGAGCTGTTCCTAAATGTTAAGAAACAAGTTTTTTGAGAGTGCTTTAGCTCGGATGTTGACATGTCATTGAGTTGAAGCATTGCAATAGTCGTACACCAATCCACCTACACTGCCACTGCATATATCGACATGTGTGTAAATCGAGAGAACTCCTCACCACATTTAATCCATCCATTCTACCCATTCTGCCCCCTGTTCAGACTGTTCTGACAGCTAAAAAATCAGATGATTATGTGTATGAAATTCCTGCTCGCCCTGGCCCACTCAAACATATGGATTTGCCGTGTTGAAAAAGGGGTCGCGTCGGGTTCAATAGGGTCGCGGCTCTAGTATATTGTGGGAAAATGCCAGCCAGCGTTGAGGATTGTAAGGAAGACTAATCTCGAGTGTGTGTGATGTGCCATATGATTTAAGTCTTTCAATATAACAAAACAACAACAAACAACCATAAATCAATAATCCATTGAATTCTTTACCGATATTTGAATCGTGCCTAGGTGTTCGGAAATATCAAACTAGGTACAGTGGAAAATTCCATTACTAGGCACAACAACTTCCAATCATTTATTCAAGGCGTCATGTTGCTCTTCAGGTATGTAATCCCAAACTAGATCCTAGATCTCCAAGCCCCTAAAATACTACTTATTACTACTACTATACCCACAAAAAAAAAAAACAAAACGTTTTAGATTCTCAGTAATTAAGTTACTAACTAGCTATAGATAATATAAAATATCAAATACAAGTTAGCAATAATTTTAATCTAGTATACAACTAGACTCGTCTCTCTCTCTCTATCTCTCATACGCGTCGCTCCTCCTAATACTACTACTATATGTATCATAAATATACTACTACTACTACTATTCGTACTATAACTAGTCTAGGGGTGGCTAGCACCTTGAAACAGAAGAAGGGAGGGTGGTTATCTATAGATTAGCCTTAGAGCCGCCAAAATGTCTTAGCATTTCATTTTGGGATATTTTGGGTTGGGTTTCTAGGATAGTTTTAAGTTCCAACAACCTAGATTTCATTTTGAACCCAAAAACTATAGAGTCCTAGACTTAGACTATAGTACAACATATATGTATAATCTGTGTATTGGTTTCTCTAGTCACATGAAAGAAAATGAGCACTTCGTTCGGATATATGTGGCAGGCAGCCCTACAGTAGAGAACGGTGGTAAATCCATAAACAAAATCACAATAATAATCAGCTCAGTTCTCTCGCTCTCGCTCTCGTCTCGCTCTCTTTTTCTCTCACTCTCTCTCTCTCTCACTGTCTCTCTCCTGATTCCAAAATCCAATTCCAAAATCAGATTCAAGCATTACCTTACATACATTCGTTTTGCTTAAACAATTACAATTTTTTGATTGATACCTGTGTATGTAGCTTGGTTTCTAGAGTTATGTATACCAAAAAAAAAAAAAAAAAAAAAACAGCAACAATATATATCCGCATATCAATCAATCAAACTAAAACTAACAAACAACAAAAACTACAACTAAAACTAAAAAACAAAAAACTAATAACTCAAAATCGACATTTGCGACATATGTATGCCACGTATGTATGCCGCATAGTGCGATATAGTATATTTATGTATGTATTACCTATGTATGTACAAAAAACAAAAACAAAAGAACAAAAACCAAAAACCTGTAGAACTAAATATTAAATATTTTGAAAGCGGAGCTTGATTTTGCCAAAGTTTTGCACTTTTCGTTGTTGCAGTGTTTTAAACCGTTGAGAATTTAAATGAGAGTTGAAATCATTTTTGCAGTATTATTACTGGTAATTTATGCTCTAGTTATATACTACATAAACAAATATATAGCTGTTATACATATACGACCCCCTCGAACAACTTACCACCTATATTTCTCTATCTCTCTCTCTATATATACTATATACTACATTATATACTATATCTAATGATAATTAAGTTAATAGAACTGCCAGTTGATGTATGTCTGTATGTAATTCCACTCTGTGATCGATCATCACTACTGCCATTAATCAGTCCATTCACCAGTCCATTCAAACTATATACTCAAACTACATACATACATATTACCTCTCATACCAATAAATCGAAAATTCAATCAAAAGTACCTACTAATATGTATGCCGTCATAGTCGTATATCCAATTGGCTTTAGTCTCTCTCGCTCTCTATAAACTTTTGTCGTGTCAGTCCGAAAAGTAACTGCCCTAAGTATTTGCCAAGCTGTAGTAGTTTTAGTGTGTATGTAATTCTATATACATTAAAGGAGTTACTTTGACTATAAATCATTCATATGTATATCCTGCCGCCTACTGCAATCTCCTTATATGTATATACACTTATGTACACACACATATAATCGTCGTATTTACATATATACTAGAATATATAGATCTGCGTATCAAATTGATTTCCTAAACGAGTGCTACTATATGTAAATACACACACACAAACACACACACACACCCAAGACACATAGCATACCCTACCCACGCCCCAAATCGAACCGATCGTATTTAAAATTAGTTAATTAAAATATAATATCTTAAAAATAGTTTGTTTCTTTTTTGAGTGTGGGTAACTCCCCGCCCTCGCAACAACCAATTTCGTATTAATTTTTGGTGTATCATTCCCGGATATTCAGATGTGCAACGGGCGAGGCATGGCCAAACATAATGCTGGCCTGCCTCAAGGGCAAAGCCTGTGACGAGGACGCCGAGAAGGCCCCGGGCGAGTACTGCGGATCAACGCTGGCCTATGCCTACTTCGTATCGTTTATATTCTTTTGTTCGTTTCTAATGTTGAATCTGTTCGTCGCCGTCATCATGGATAATTTTGATTATCTCACAAGGGACTCCAGTATATTGGGTGCTCATCACTTAGACGAATTTGTGCGCATATGGGCGGAATATGATCCAAATGCGACGTAATTATCTGTTTAATATATACAACAAAAAACATACACACGAAACACATATGCACATATCCACAACCACCACACACTTTACTCTCAAAATTCACAATTTATTTTGTTCTTACTACAAAGTTGTCGTTAAAATATTTTGGCTTTAAGTTATTCCTGACCATTTCCAGTTTATTTTCCTGCCATTCGATCAAGCGTGCACTTTTATATTAAACGATTGTTACTTGGTCGTATTTGATTCATATATCAAATGTTCGAGACACGGACTCTACTTTTTAAGGCTCTCCCAAGTAGGAGCCGACTGTGTGCACAAGTTGAGCTTGAACCCTTCTTTGAACACCCCACCTTTGAGTTTGTCTATTTTCAGTTTTAAGTTTCTTTACCATGCATATGGAGAGTCCGATCGATGATAAGTACACACTACGATTGGGTAGATATATGCATGACTTCGGCTTGACCCGAAGATCCACACACTGTTTTGTGTATGATTTTTGGATTGAGAGTTTACACGCAGCAGCAGAAGCACAGAGCAGCACCAAAACTAATTATCCTCCATCTCCTACTCGTTGTCATTCGTATGAATTAGTGGTAAAATACACTACACGGAAATGTACGACATGCTTAAGAATATGGATCCACCGCTGGGATTTGGTAACAAGTGTCCCAATCGGCTGGCCTACAAGAAACTGATCAGAATGAATATGCCGCTGGACGATGAGCTGAGAGTCCAGTTTACCACAACGTTGTTCGCTTTGATTCGGGAGAATCTAAGCATTAAAATGCGAGCGCGTATGTTGATTGATTTGATTGATTTTTCATATTGCATGTCATATAATAAACCTATAAATTTCCTGTGCCACCTTCGTTTAGCTGAGGAAATGGATCAGGCGGACATGGAGCTCAGGGAAACCATTACGAACATTTGGCCACTGCAGGCGAAGAAGATGCTGAATCTGCTGGTGCCACCGCTCGATCAGCTGAATAAGGGGAAGCTTTCAGTTGGTAAAATCTACGCTGGGTTCCTCATACTGGAGTCCTGGCGTAACACGAGGTTCGGCCAGATTGATTCGGGCATGCCGGTAAGTCAACTTTAGCACATTATTCTACAATTCCCCCTACTCTCCCCCCACCCCAACGTCCACACACAAAATATTCAACTCCAGTCGAAATTAAATGGAATGAATAGGAAGTCCTAACCTATCCACCCCTAGCTCTGGTCACAGAACCACATAATCCTCAAGAATACTCATATGTTAAGTGCCAACAAAACAAAACAAAGAAAAATCAAAGTGTCGTTAGGAGCTGCTCTGGAGCACTTATCCAGGGGTCCATCAACAATCACCCAGTTAGGAATAAACCCAGGAACATTTTGGATATGATTTTTTTTTAATTTTTAGTTGTTCGGTTCGTTGTTTTGGTTCAAATGCACCTCCGAAGAACGAAAGTGGTTACTACTACTATATCTTGCTACTATTATTCATGTAATGATATAAGTCTATCATAAGTCTAAGTCCTAGACATTGTGCTGTCCCGCCACAGTCACAGATTGTACATAAGCAAACTATCTATCTATGAACTATTTAGCTATCGATCTAACTACCAGATACTCTAACTATCTTCAAAGCACAAACTAACTACTACTAAACAAAAAAAAAGACGTAGCCAGAACAGAATTTGCATTGGCGGGGAGGATTGGAAAGCGTTCCAATTCCCTAATAACAACCCAACACACCGAAACATACTACTGAAACAAATGGAAGTTAAACAAAAGAACACACAACAAAACTTTATAATGAATATGTATATGACTTGGAATAAATATGTAATATTATGATTTCTCTTCTCATACGATTGACAATGAACCTCTCTAACTCTCATTGAAAAAACCGTAAAACAAAAACCTGCAACAAAAAAAAAATACCTATGAAAAAAAACCGAAACGAAACAAAAAATACACGCAGAACTGGAAGGAGGTATATAATTAATTTTATATGCAACCTCATGTTTTATCACACTTGTATATACAATACTACCTACCATATATTCTGTATGTTGCACACATACCTTGTATGTGAAAATTAGTGAAAACTCCAAAGAATAAATAGTCAATACACCAAATACATCATATATCCACAAGAAGCTGCCTATAATTGTGCCACCCATCAGTTCAGATCACCAGATCAAACACTCAAATTCCAAATTCCGTGTTAACAATTATTATTATTATGGGCAGACATGGACTGCATAGTTTTCTTCGTTCGAAATCAAAAATCAAATACCTATATAATACACAATAAATCGGAAAAAAGTGACATAGAAAATGTTGCAACCCATTTGGGATGACAAGAAGTAAACTCGTATTTCAGTAACTCCTACAGAACGTTATATATTGAAAGCAATGAGTACAGTAATCGTAGAAAGTCGATCTATCTTTAAGTATCAAATGCATATATAACTAAAATATAATCTATATACTCGTATTCGGTAGACAATTGAAGAGTTAACGTAATTTACTTTACTACTACTCGAGTGTTTGCGATTGTATTGTTCGTTCGTTAGTATCAGAATTTAATACCATATTTCGTACAAACAAGTTTTTAGATCTGTAAGTAAACTTTTCTATTGATATTCGTAGATATATTCCTAGAGGTTTGCCATTTGATTAAAACAAACACAAAGTCAACCACTCGAATCTGGCGATAATTGAAAGGTTTCTAGTTTTTAGAGGCGGGTTCTCTGCTGTATATAGGCGGAGGGCACATCCCAAAACACACCCACTAAACACATAAACATATGATCACACGCACACGTGTCGAGATAATTAATGAAATTGTGTTTTATCTGTTATCCTGTTATCCTGTGCACAAAACGAACACAAACTAAAACGAAATTTGAATCTGAAACAATCTGAATTTGAATCATGAATCTCTCAATTTTAACATTGTAATTGGACCCCACCAAATACCATTTACAAATACAAATGGCAATGCAATATGCTAATGGCAAATGGCAATGATAGCGGAAGAAACCGGAAGACGACGACGAGCGTAAATATAGCCCAACAGCCGTCCAGGAGCCGGTATATACTCTATATATTTTCATAGATATATGCCTATGCCTATGCAATAATTCGCTTGTTTTTGTTTTCGCCTTTTTGAAGCTCCTTCCACTCCACTTAAACTACTCTCTTGTACTGCTCTTTCCACCAACCAACCACTCTCTCTCTCTCTCTCTCTCAATCAATCTGACTTATCGGCTAGAGGCATGTGTACATACATACTCGCCTAGGAATGTGCATACATATAACTAGGAAAACCAGCATATAAGCCTGCCCCACAATGTATACCACAAGTCCTTATACAACATAAACTTTATAATATATCAAACTGTAGAGCAACACCCAACTGCAATGCTATGGTCATGTTTCGCTTTACACACCAAACTAAATCCTACACTCTAGACCCGATCCCTATCTCCTTTCGGGGACTGTGCCGTCCATAGTGAAAGGAATATGCGCCCCTATAAACGATGCTTGCTTCTGGATCCCTCCGGCACATTTTAGATGCTGCTTGCCCGCCCATTGATACTCCCGCAAACCCAAGACACGCCATCCAAGCGATCGGAGCCATCTCAAAAAGATTTTCCCCTCTTTCGGTTGGGAATTTGTATTCTTGTGAGAGTAAAATATTGCAGAGACCTTGATGAAAACACATCATAAATGATAAAAGATATCTAAAAATATATATGTTTAAATAGTTTAAGACAAATTGAGCTCAAAGAGAAGTAGGTACATAAATGCCTTTGCAAACGCTATTAAGTCGTTGACGCTTTTTCACCCTATGAAAGGTGTCGCTTTAGAGTAGTTTTTCTACTTAATTAATGTCCAGAAATGTCTTATAGATTAAACGAATATTTACTGATTTCGATTGAGGCTTCCCCAGATGTAATCCTTTTCAAATGGAATTACAAAGTTTTAAAGATTTTAAAGTAGGGTTTTCTGCATTTCCCCCACGCGATTCTGAAAGACTACACATGTGTATGCTGCTGCATTTGCGCCTGAAAAAAATAAAACAAATACGGATGAGTTGTTGTCTTTGATTTAACATAGTTCCACACACTTTTGTTCATCATGTATCGAATACTAGTGCACCTATTTTCAAAGTTTGAATCGACTCTTGCACTTAAAAACGAAATACACCACACACATAACTTGCATATGTACCTATAGAGAACAGAGGTCACAACGGGTACAATCTATCAATGCAATACAATAACTAGTCCCCAGTAGTCACAAACCGATTTAGAGCTCAAAAATACCTTGAACAACACGAATATGAATATAGATAATGATATCCATGCCGATTGTTATTGTAATAAAAATCGTACAAAAATTAATGGGACCAAATAAATCGATGTATAAACTGTATGTAAAAGTTTAACAAAAAGATGAATCTGAAAAAGAGAAAACAAGTAAATAGAAATAGAAAAAAGAGAGATCTGTAGAATGCGTTGACCAGACCAATGTCCTATATTTAATATGTTTTGTTCAGTTGTCGACCTGCCTTTGAGTTTCCTTGTAGCATTTTGGCGCTCATTTTGGAATGCTTACATTAAGGCAATCCAATAAATCAAACAATCATCAAACTAATGGCTGAAACTAAATCAAAAAACGAAAGCATGCGAAAAACAAACATCAAACTCAAAATAAGAGTTATTAAAAATGGCGCTGAATCTCCAATGAATACTTAGAAACGCTAGTACTACTTATAAAGAACACAAAACGATGTTATTTCTTACTATTTTTTTTTATAATAGAGTTTTTTTTAGTTATCAAACGGAACAGATTCAGTTTGAGTTTCACCTGTTCCGTGGGTCCACCATTCTCTTTAAATTGGCACACACAAAACAGTTTACGATCAATTATCAATCTAAAAAATTATAATAATAACAATTCTCATAATAATAGTGGTACTACTTAGATTTTCTTCAAATCCTAGTGAGTTGTACAAAAGTTTGCGCATGTTTTAAATGTAACCAGCAAGTCTCTCTCTTTTAAGATACTTAACTTACTTAAATAAACATTTAATGCGAAAGCATCCAAGCATACACTACCACAATAATTACAAACCTTAACTTTTAACCTTAAAACAACAAAAACATTTCTCTACTCTACATCCTATCGACACATTCCGCATAGAGCTTGACACATCTCGAAATGCTATGCCATATACATATATACCACAAACCAAAACAACCAAAACCCTATATATAATTTACCAATATAAAGGAATCCAATATATTCAGCAAAAACTCTATTTGCCCTTATATATTATATTATATTCGTGCATATGTATATAACTATATACTATACATATGTATATGAGATTTACTTCTGATACCATCTAATTCTTTTCCGATTATGATTTATGTTTAATGATATTTTTTGTTTTGTACTAAAACCAAAACTCTTACTTACATCTTTACAATTATTCTATAATAATTCTTACATTCCATTTTTAATGCTTATGAAAATACAAAAAAAAAAAAAAACAAATACAAAAACAAAAACCAATCCTAATGCGTTGCAATGTTACCATAAATATCAATATCAAAAAATACTATCACCACTCACCCAACTTCAACAACAAAAATACTACAACTGTTTCTACAAAATAACTACTACCGATAAACCATTGCAACCAATGAAACAATCAATCAAATTTGATATCTGCAACAAATCCTAAAAATTAAAAAAAAATTACACTGAACGAACCAAACGAAACACAACGAAACGGAAACCAAAACATTAACGAATGGCAATTTGAATATCGATATCGAAAAAAAAACATAGAAACAATCATTCTTTAACTGCCTGCTCGATATGGCCGCCCTCGACAAAGGAGGATCGCGTCAGAATTCCATAAGCTTCGAGGCGAATGGGGAAGGAGCCGCCAACTCACAGACACATTTGTTAGCGAGCACGCACCATCACCACCACGCAAACGGTGATGCCGAACACAACAGTTTGGCAACACTAGCACGGCGGAGTACGATCAGAAAGCGGTCAGTTAGGTAATTTACAAACAAGCTTCAAATCTTAACTATAATCCGTAAAAGTGCCAAACGCCATCATCCATCAAACATCATCTATCAGCCAATCATCATCATTAATCATCAAAAACCATCCATCAAAAAATCCACCTAGAAATCCACCTTCAGACTCAAATGTAGGATCTACATTTACTTGTGTGCATTTAAACTGATATGAAATCCTTTCACATATTGTGCATTTCACTTAGATAAAAACGCTAAATTGTAATTCGAAGACTCTAAAATTAAGTGCTTGTTTAAGCATTAACTAAAACTGCTTTTGCACTTCTCAGACGTAATATGCTAACCCATTCCATCCTAAAGAGTCCCAGCAGTACTATAAGATGAGGATCCAAGTCCATACTTCAAATACAGCACAGTATTTTCGAAATAATTTGTCTTCAAATCAATGATAATATATCTTAAATGATTAAAATAATACATTCAACTTGCAAAGCAAGAAAGTATTTGCTTCAATTCCATAGAGCATTTATCATTATAAGAGAGCAAATCGCTGCGGAATTCGATCATATCAGAAACCATGCGCATAAATGCATAAACACAACATTCTAGACATACTTATGTAAATGTGTATGGGTATTTAAGGATTTGACAAAGAAACATTAAAAATACGCTTCACAACACTACAAATACTACTAACACTACTACCAACACTACCATCAAGCAACCAACCAACCAAAACCAAACAAAACTAACCACGAGACCTACTTCTCTTTGTGATTTTTGTACATTCCTACATTGACATAAGTAAATTGTTTTTCTTCTAATTTTTAAATATTTCAGAAACAAAAAGGTGAATAAGTTTGATAAACTCCAAGCGGTAAACCAATCTATGAACATTTATCGAACATTTTACTAAAACAAAAACCCAGACTAATAACTAATTGTGTATATTAATATGAACATATATATGTGAATACTTTTTGTGTCCATAATCCGTTTCCGAATATAAATGTTGTTCACAAAACCAAATTAAGTCGAAAAGTAAAACACTAGTACTTACAAAAACCACTTACTACTACTACTACTACTACTACCTTTTAATACAAACACGCACACGCACTCCACTCTCCACTCACAAGAACCAGTCGTATCCTACTACGATGTAACGATACCTACATATGTACGCATCATGACATCGTATAATATCCTGCGGTGCATGCATTATCAGGCAGGCTCCGGTTTTCACTCTCTCTACAAATTTACTTTTATTAACTTTTCAAAGCGGCCAGTTTTGTGCTCCAGTATTGCCAAACGGCTTTCAAAACGAAAGCATTTTCCTCGCTGAACTAAAATGAAAGCAAACGTCTTTTGACTTATGACTTATTGAAGATTTGATGGCATTAGCAGGGTACTTTAACGTGTGCATTTTTATAAATATTTTGTGGTAACCCAATCTCCTAATTGTATCAGAAAAATGGTTCAGGGCAAGAACATTTTCCGTTTTTGGGCTGAAAGCTGTGGCTCCCTGTCTCTGTTACTTACAACAGAGGCAGCTTGTAACGTGTACGCTTAACTTAACATTACTAAATTATGCTCTTAGCAGGACACGAGAAAAAAAATCATATCGTTCAGAAAAATTGCGAATACCGAGCGCCTGAAAAAGTAAAACGCAAAAGGATGTGAAAACCGGAACCGTGCTGTATGTGTACTGTGTGTGAGTGTGAGTGTGTGTGTGAGTGTCGTGTGTACCCCCAAACTTACTATACAAATAAGTCTTCAATTTGCGTTTACTAAAATAGTACTGCATACTACTACAAAAAATACTAATCGTACATACATAAATGTTGCATAGCAATTATTTGAAAACCGTTAGAAACGCAATCTTCGCTTAGTACTCGTACTCAATGTTGTAATTTTTGATCGTTGATCTCGTATTGTATAACCAAATACTTTCGTACTCATACTCGTACATGTTCAATGTACTCGTAAGCGTACTCGTTCGTTCGTTCTCGTTCCTTGGGCAAAAAGTGTTGAAGAAAAAAAAAACTGTGGACCGAACCGAGGGCTCCACTCAACGATAGCCCACTCCCCACCCTCCCAACCGTTCCAACCCCCATCCTGCTAGTCGTATGATATATTTATAAACCACTACCCATGGTTAAAAAATTATTTTCTATCTATCATCGAGTCGTTGAGTGGTTTTGGTTGAAAATTAATGAATAGCTGGACTAATAGTCGACTAGCGGACTTGTAACCGTATAGATACTATTTTCCTAACGAGTGTGCGACCACCTTTTCACCGATTTACAGACTAGTTGACAAGCAATATCCTACTCACTTGAAGCAAAAATAGTAGTAATAATAGTCTTATATGTATAAGAACTTTCTGTTTTAATGTACAATACACACCTGTCTGCAACACAAGATGTCTGTAAGAATTGATTCGCCAAAAATCCCCCTCATTCATTTCACAAACAAAATCGAATATCGGTACAATTGTACTTTCTTTGAGTCTTTCCTCAAACTCAATCTCAACATAATATCATCGGTAAAAGTTGGCGGTTCTAACTCTTCTTGTCTCTCATCCGACTTCCAAAAAACAAAAAATCAATCAATCCAATTGCTATTTAGACTATTCTACGTACACATAAAGCCAAGAGTATCTACTCGTGAATTGGAATTGGAAATACTACTTTGAGATACTATGCTGAAAATGCTATTGCCAGGAAAAAAGGATATGCCAGGCCCAAGGGAACCAAACCCCATGTTCATTTTCTTTGATAAAGCAATGTATTCCTAATATAGTTGGTATATAAAAAGTTGCTAGTACTTCTTACTTAGTTGAATAGCTTAACAATTGCTATAACTATGATTTGTATTTTTGCTAGAGGTTTAGCGAACCACAGAAAATTCACTGCGATTCAGATACAATATAGAATTTCTGGCCATAATATTATCCTAGATGAATACATATGGCGATGGTGGCTTTATGTGTACATAGTATTTGTTTTTTTTTGTTCGATTCGAGCCTAATATTATGTACACTTTGACACTATCGAAAGTCCCACGAACTCACACGAGTGAGTACCCCCTCCGAACAATCCTCGATTGTTGTGGTAAGTAAAGCTCGAATATTGAAAAAGGATACAGGACTTGACCTCCCAACTATACTAACTCACACGAACACATCTCTATAGAATCGGAATATACCTACATACATATATCCTATGAATTCACACACTTGTAGTCTGCATGCTTTTATATAATATACCCACTATGTAGTGTAAAATACGGCTTAGATTTTTGTATTGGTTCGGTCTTGGCTTTGCTTCAAATGTCTTGCGCCGCTTTCGCACTGCTTAAACACCATAAGATACGGAATGCTAACGACAGTCACTCCACCTCCACCATCACGGCCATGTAGATAGCCTCTCTTTAGAGTGTAGATAGCGATATCCACCAATCGATTTATGTTTAGTTTGGATTTATATTGAGTTATCAATTTATTTGTATGAGACCATATTATAAATATAGGACAAACTATTCCAAATGATGTAGATCAATCTGGGTAACAAAACAAACAATCAAATTGGCAAATTAAGTGAAACGAAATTCAACTCAACGAGAACGAGATAGTGTCCAGATCATCTGGCAAACGAAACAAAACGATTTAACAAATAACTACGATTAGCAGCATTACTATGATAAACCCTAAAGAAATGAATCGAAATGTGTTCCAGTATATATATGTATGTATATGTATACTCTCCGCCCTCCCCAAAGTAGTGTATGGAATTGTTTAAATGTTACACACGCCCTATAAATAGGTTAATCCAAATCTCTACATAATAAATACTTAAACCGTAATTATAAATATCCTGCATTTGAGAACCTTTTGAATACTTCAATGTAGTACAATTAAAACCGCATTTGGATATGTATTTTTGTTGCAGTGAAAGTATTTAATATTTGCTTAATATTTGTTTTGATTATACTACTACCCACCCATATATACGTATCCCCCCTTATACTCAACCAATATAGTACTCAGCAAAGTAAGCATACATGTCTCAATGTATATTTATTTTGTAGCTTTTTTATACGAAGCATATCTACAAGTACAATATATACTTATATATAGTATATACATATATTGAATTCCTATAAGCTCCTATAAGGAGCACAGGAGCAAAATCCGTAGTTCTTAATGTATACTCCAGATATATACACAGATATACTCCTCTGTATGCTGTAAACCCGACCAATGAATGACATCCACAAGAAATCGGTCAACAATAGGAATTTCAAAACAAAATTCGTATTCAAATTGTTCGTATACCCCGTAGACTCCCGATCTCGAAAGAAACTCAAAAACACACAAAGAAATTAAATAAACAGACTGATTTCAAGTGGTCATTCATGGTTTTTACAACTGATTTATCACATTGCCTCTGTAAAATTCTTTCGAACAGATGCTGGAGCTGCAAGATGCGTCTAGACGTCCATCGCAGGAGTCGCTTACCGGTGCCGATGCTGGCCATTTACATCCTGGACATTCGTACATGAACGGCCATCGGCGTTCTCCTAGTTTGAGGTAAGTAATTCTATGCTTATCCCTAGATTTTAATACAATTTATTTGTATCCTTTTGCAGGCACAATGGCTCGCCTCTTGCCAGATCTCCAAGTCCTCGACGACGTGGCCATCAATATATACATCATGATATCGGGTTCTCCGATACCGTATCTAATGTTGTAGAGATGGTCAAGGAGACTCGTCATCCTAGGCATGGCAACAGCCACCCGCGGTATCCAAGAGGTATTTATTGTTTTGAGCTGAACTGCATCTATTATACAAAGCTAAATGATACCGTATGTGTGCTTGTTGTAAGCGCAGCGCATAAATAAATACAAAATTAAATGAAACGAAAATATAAACATAGTACTTGGAAGACTATACAGAAAATTCAGAATTGTCTGTCCGTATTTGATGTTTACCCTAACCTATTTTGATTCGAAAACTACACATTTCAGTTATTCGTGCTTACAATGGGTACACACAGAGTGACCAAGCAAGGACTCGGCATTTGCCGGGGCCTCTTTTTTATCTATTTTGTAGTATCTTAGTTATATGCAGATATATATGTCTACAATTCCAATAGCCTTAAACGAAAATCTTTTTGAAACCAAATACAACATATATATTCCAAATAAATAAATATTTACTTTCCGTTTTGGTTCTGTCCTCAGTTTGTTCGATTATTAATCGATATCGTTTTCATTTTCCTATTTCAAACAAAAAATAATCTGAAAGAGAAACCAAAAAAGATACAAACATTACTATACAAATTAATGCAATTTCTTGAACAAAAAACCTAACAAAAAAACAAAATACAAAAAAAATTAAACAAAAATACGTAATCTGTTGTGCCCCGACATCCTTAATTATTACGTTCTTTTTCTTTATTATTGTTGTTATATGTACAATATAGGTTCATGGTCAGCATCGACAAGTCCGGCCCGTTCGCCTTCGCCTTCTCGTTATGGTGGTCATTTGTCTCGCAGTAAACGCACTCAACTGCCTTATCCCACATATGGGACAACAAGTCTATGTCAAAGGTCACGATCGCCGAGTCCCGCTCGACTTCAGGAGATGCGTGAACGAGACAGACTTGGTTATGGGATTGATATGGGTACATCTTTAGCACTTGTTATCTAAAGTCCAAAAAAATCAAATCAAAAACTAAAATCGAAAATCAAGCTACAAATCAAATCGAAATCAAATCAAAAATCAAAAATTTGTTTCTATATATGCTAGTACTACTTTCTCCTACACAAATTTCTTCAATCATATTTCTACTTTTAACAAAAACATCAAATCCGATCTCAGACATGCTTACTCGTAACTAACTAATTCGTATTCGTACATAGTTGCCAAATACATGCTTAACATGTACATGTAATTGTCATGCCAAGACGTTCAATTAATCAATCAGTCAAACAATCAGTCAATCAATCAGTCAATCAATCATAAGCTTTAAACAACAGAATAGTTTGTTTAATACATAAACCACACCACAACAGACTCTCGCTCTCAGAGCTGAGAGAGTTTACCATCTCGTACAAACAACAACCAAAAACCCATCAATCAATCAATCAATCAAATATGTACTCAACAATTCGTACTCGTACTCTTGTTACTACTCCTAGCGTTACGCAGCAGTTCATCGTTTTCCATTTCATTTTCTCTCTAGATGACCATATACTACCACCCAACCACCACTCTTATATTATACTCTACTCGTAAACTCACAACTCGTACTATGTATGGTTCTACTCGTGCCATGTACATACAGACCTACCTCATCCATCGCCATACTCATACTCAAAATGAACTCAAACCACACACAGAATATCTCTGGCAAATAACGTGTTTTTTATTTATTTATTAATTTTTTATTTTATTTTATTAACGCGTTGTAAGATATTTGAAATGTGTTAGATTACCAACAAGTCTGGTTAGATACGACTGCAATTGTACTACTTATTCCTTCCGTATTACACGGAGACGGACGCTCGACGAACTTAGGGAAGGACATTGTGGGATTGGGATCTAACGTAAAGCCTAGTCTTATACAACACCAGTATCTTTGGTCCGCAAAAAAAACGTTTCCATTGCCGGAGAAATGACCTTCGTTAGTAGTAGTTACAAGCGTATCCTAGGGCCGTATCCTCCTACTGACCAAGAATCTCTATTTTAGCTTGCTTCTTGTTTCTTTGCCCTACTACTACTCGTACTACACACCCGTAAAAGTGCCAGGGCTTCATTCTCGAGCATTTCTCTTCTATAAACAAATATAATGTATATTCATAAAATATTTGGGTGGTCAAAAGACTGTCATTAGCCATTATACTAAGTATAACTAGAGAAATACTTAATTTGGGATGCAGTTTCCTTTTTTTTTTTGGGTGTTTTCAGTATCTAGACTTGTGTGCGTATATCTATCTCTATCTTGACTATCTGTGAATGTTTGTCCTTAGCATTTTGCACTCGTACTATTCCGTTGATATCTTGAATCTCTGATTTTCATCTGTTTTCGTCGCTCTCTCTCTCTCTCTTACTCTTACTCGTTCGTACCCACCACAGTCATGCATGTTTACCAGCTAACGATCGACCACCACAGCCCTGAATCATCCAAAAAAAACTGATGTACCATATATATTATACATATATTCTAATCTCTAGCACACTTGTTACTGTTATTGTTCGCATATATCGCATATATTCAAGGTCGTCTGTCTGGCGCTGAAATCGATTTCAAGATAGTTGCAACAAAAAATCACTTCCTCGACATACTTTTGCATAACATATGATATAGTGAATACATTCATTTAATTCCTTTTCAAAGCTGCTTAGCGTTCTTACATTTAAATATGTTAAGCGTAAGACAAGTTTGTTGAAACATTAAGGGGCTTTAAAGACCTGGGAGCATGTTCGGTTTTTGGAAAATTCTCAAAACTAAATGGAATTTAAGTTATAAATTAATATGCTTGTCCGTCTGTGAACCTTTTTCGTTTTGTGTACACGTTACTTCCACAAAGATCTTACAAAATCCGGACATGCTCCAATCGAATCAGTTCGAAATTTGTTCGTTTTCTAATGTATATACTCGTGTTTTATTTCCTTGTTTTATGAGTCTTGCCCCATGTTGATAGCGCAATAAAGAACAATGTAGGCACTCACCGTTCAATGTCATTTCTATACTATATATACATAATATTACTAGTAACTTATTTGCATCGATTTATGCTATACATACATTGCGTTTGGTTAATCGAAGCGACAGTTGAACGGAAAAGTAATCTAATCGTTTGTCTGAATTGTGTTACCCCGACAGGTGGCACGCATGTGCAGCATAGCTACCCAACGCTAGCCTCCCGTCGTGCTGGAATTGGACGACGCCTACCACCGACTCCAAGCAAACCGTCAACACTGCAGCTCAAGCCAACCAACATTAACTTCCCCAAGCTGAATGCGAGTCCAACTCACGTAAGTGCAATCTCTGAAATAATTCCATACCAAAAGGAGCCCAGCTAATGATTTGCTTCCTTTTTCAGACGCACCACTCAACGCCCCACAGTGTTCACTCTCTGCCGCATCATCGTGACCTGCTGCGGGACCCTCGAGATATGTATTATAGTAGTAGAGACCGCGAGCGTGATCGCGAACGCCTTAGGGATCGGAATCGGGATCGCCTGCACGAGTATGACCTGCGCTTCGAGTACAGAGATCGGGAGCGCGAGTTGTATGAGCGGGAGCGTGATCGCGAAAGGGAGGTGGAAAGAGAAAGGTAAATTAAGTGCTCATAGCTAAATTAATAGCTCATAAATTCTAAAACTAAATATTATATATTTTGTTGTAGACTGGAATATATAGCACCGCTGTCGTTTGAGCAAGCGTTAGCTATGGGCCGAACAGGTCGTGTACTGCCATCTCCAGTTCTAAATGGTTTTAAGCCAAAGAGCGGACTTAATACACGACATTCCGATTCCGACGAGGAGGACTGGTGCTAGCAAAGGCTTTGATTGCGATCGCGTAATCGAAAGGATCAGATCTGGGTATAACATCAGGCCATATGCTCATCGTATTCAGCACCAAATTTAGATCACAATTTTGATACGATACGACGCATAAATCAACAACACCAAAACCAACACTTACACCAACACTTGAACCAACACCTACTCCGACAAACACCAATCAATCATCGGTATGTAGATGTACCAAGATCCACTTTAACACTAACCCACACCACACTAACACCAGATGTCAAGAAATTGGCTGAAGACGTAGAAAGCTTACACAAAGAATCAACAAACCCAAATCGACAACCGCAATCGCAACGAGCAATGGATGAACAGAAAATACAACAACTATTAGTATCACAACAACAACAACAACATCAGCAACATGAATGGCTACCATGCTGCCACAAGCCGTACGAATCCTCACTGATGGCAATCTCATTGCCGGAAACAAGAACAACCTCGCCCCACTTTGAGTATGAAGAATTCATAGGAAATATACCAAGGACTAGGTCTAGAACAACAACAGCAATCGACAACACTGCAACAACAACGCCAAGAACAACAAGGCAACATGAAAATGAAGCAATGATATTAAGTGTACCAATTATAATAACAACACCAGTAGCTATTAAAAAGATCTATTCGGATAATGACATTAATTATAATGCTATATCCGATGTACATGATGATTGGATTAAAACAGCAGGAGCAGCATCTGCTGCCCATCATTATCACACGCCAGAAGAACAGCCACAGCAATCACAGCAGCAGCAGCAGCCGCAGCAGCAGCATTCGCATTCGCAGCAACATCACCCGCACCATCCGCTGTATTCGTATCACACGCTATAAGGAAAAAGGGGTTGTTGATGATGATGATGATGATGAACAGGAGCCAGAACCAGAAACCGCTGAAAGTGTAACTTTAATTGTAACTGAAACTGAAATGAGATGTAAAAAGTACGAGAGATCAAGGAATATGAAAATAGGAGATCGCTAAGAGGAGTACGAGGAGGTTAGGGAAAATGAATAAGAGTATATAAATAGGTATAGGAATAGCAAAAAACTCAATGTCAGATATGAATGATAATGATATGATGATATGATATGATAGAGTGTATTTTATTGTACTAAATTGCCTAAGAGAAAAACAACCAGCAAAAGGGAACTATATTTCAAAAACAGCAGAACATACTTAGATTGTAGGTCTACAATATACATACATATGTAGGTAGTAAATATTGTAGGATACTCGTCGCATACATTATACATTGTAGGTTTATCTAGGACATAGCTCGATGAATCTGTAATCTGCAAGCGTTTTTGTCTTGTTTGTATTTAAAGTTAGTAATTCAATTATGTACATTTATGCAGAATGCAAGAATTATATATTTATTCTCCCTGTACATACAAGTAAAATGTAGATATCAAATTTTTTTGTATGTAATGTATTTACCTACGACTACGATTATACAACACACACACATACTTACAAACTTTTGACCGAGACGGACACAGGAAACGTAAACGGAAGCCCAGAAACCAAATACTTCAACTTTAATAGCAAACAACAACAAATGAATGCGCATTTTGAATACCTAAGGATTTTCTCATTCACTCGTGTATATTCTCTCTCTATCCCTCTTTTGATTAATCGAACATAAACTTAAAAACTAAAATGCTAAAATAATAACGAGTACTAATAGTAATGCAAGATCAAAACCCAATACAATACCAATATACAATATAGACAGCCTCTCAATCATACGACCAGCTGCATACATACGTATCTATGTAAATTATAGTCTGTGTCTGTACAGACTTTGAGGACGGTGGTAGAACTATTAAAACAACTGAAACAACAATCAACATCATTTTCATTTGCATTCAGAAAACTTACTTTAAATTAAGGAAGCTCTAAACTGTTTCCGATTCGTTCTAAGAAGAAAGTCTGTACATGATGATGCGAGGTGTAAGCTATAGTGTAAATGATGAATCATACCTGATAGATATTCTCATTTAAATATACATACGATATCGCCTATCTAATCTTGCCTTTTATGAGCAAAAAGCCTTAATACATTGCCATTTTATTATTCGAAAAATATGAATCTGCTTAGTCTGATTGCATTGTTATTTAATTTTCAATTTGTTTCGGATTATATCAGGAGCGACATTAACGTTCATATGTAGATACCAGTATCCGTATACCTCTCCAGCTCTCATGCAAAAATGAAATGTGAATCTCATGCACACACACAAACACTTCATCACTCCCTTCTTACTCACTCGGAATCGAAATCGGAATCACATGAACGCAGACACAGCAGATCGTTTATCAAGGCATACGACATCAAATGATTGACTAATAAGATCCTAAATCAAAAAAAAATCAGTTAGTGTTTAGATAGACGACGAATCATGGGATTATATTAGGAACATGACGACGGGATATCGAAGAGCGCACAAATATTGTAATTAATAAAAACAAAAGTGAATCCATAACTTAAGTAAATAATTATAACCGCTGAGCAGTTATGCGAATTTACACAGCAAAATGTAATTACGATAACGAATACGAATACGATTATGATGTATGATTATGATTACGATTAATGGAGAGTAGTAGGGTTTTAGGAGAGCAGCATACAGAGCAGCGCAGAGGGTGACATTAGAGACGAGACAACCAAGCAAGAAGCAAACACCAAACCGAAACCAACTTAGCCATGTTCACTACAGCAATGTACTATAAAATAATTATACATATTACGAGTAATAAAACTTAGCAATACGGAAAATACCGACAAAACCAAACAAAAACTGGAAAACCGAATACAGCAAAACGGAGAAATAGAAATGCATACATTTTTAATAATTATATTATTCTACGGATACATACAACAGCAACAAAAAAACGTACATACCAAGCGCGACTTATATATACACACTCACAAGCATACATACATGAATAATTATACAATTTACAATACAATAGTCTATAAACTAGTGTCAAATGAAAAAACAAAAAACCAAAACCAAAAACCAAAAGAAACCATAGCTAAAACAATGGGGAAAAATGAAAAAAAAAAAATAATATCTGATAGAAACTTCGTTCGCTCGCCAATTTTGCTTGCCTTGCATATAGTACAGTACAGGACAGTACAGTACACAAATATATGTACTCGTATTTTTCCAAGGTGCCACCCTTAGACTACTTCCACACGAACAAAAACAATAATAGCATTCCTTTTAATTATTCCGTTGTTCATTCATTCATTCAGTTAATACGTATATTGAACACGAATATATTTCTTTTCGAATCCTTTATCGTAAGCTAAGATCGTACACACATACGCACTGCTTGCTTAGGCCATCCATTCGAAATCCTCATGGGAGTGTAGTGAAGGGCAGCGTAGAGTTCACGGAGTGTCAGCTGTTGGCTTCCTTTCGCTGTCAATGCCAACCGAAAAATACAACAAAAAGAAAAAGAAAAATACTGATAGACTACAAAATGGAACATCAAAAAGTGGAAATGAGTACAAAATGTGAGAGTTAGATTAATAATAAGAGATTATGTTGATATCGTACATGTGTACATATATCCAACCCATTATGCCTCTAGAGGAACCATTTAGTTTTAGCAGATGATTGGCATCTAGTTCAATTTGGCCTAAGCCCTTAAGCAAAAACTTCGCTTCTCCCATTTGGGCCCATAGCTGGCCGACGGTGAACTCTACCCAAGTGCTCTCAACCTCATGCCACACTCGCCACAGATGCTTAGCCACAAAAGTAAATACCACATATAACATATGTTTATTGATTAGGAGCCATGTGCAGGCAGGGATTAGATCATTGTTAGATCATGAACAGGAGAGATCGGATGATAGACGATATTTCGGGGAAGAACAATTAGGGGGCCAGCAGGCAAAACCACGTCCCTCCATCTACCAAACTAGATGCCAAACCAAAACTGAAGAAGTATCCTATAAATATAACTAAATATATTTATATATACTACTAACATGCGCTGCCCAGCGTTGCGAGTTCGAATTGTTCTTCCAGGTTCTTGAATTGATTGATTTTCTTCATACATAGAACTACTGTACAGACATTGCCCAAAACTCCACTGCGATCCCGATATCCGATGCCCCGTTTCCATTCGACTTACAACCCGTTTGAGAGATATACATAGCTGAAGGAGATGTGGTGGAATAGTGGAAGTACTATACTTGTGTGTATGTATGAGTAGCCCATGGCCCAATGAGCACAGGGTACGGCATGCGGTGGCTGCCGTCGTGCCAGGTCCTATGTCCCAGGTCCAACCCCAAAACGGTCCACCACATCGCACTGTGCTCACTGTGCTCATGCCCAGTGCCGGTATGCTTCTTACCTTCTTTACCTTAACCGTTAACGTTTAACCTTAACTTGAACTTGAAAGCTGAGCCCTAGCTTAACGATTCGCGATATTCGGTATATTTTTGTTAATTGTTTACTGTCTGGTTTGAAAAGGTCACATGAGAAATCTTAAAAGTAAAAGTAGCTCGGAATTTTATACAAAGCAAAACGAGAAGGAAAACAAGAAATCGCATATGATATGATGATATAGTAGTAGTTGGGGGATAGTATGTGGTCTCTCTGGGGAGTAGACGGACGGGAAAGAGCGAAGTAATACAAGTATATATATATACACTATATATATATATTAATTTAAATTAGAACAATTTAATGGTAAAGGCTACAATGTAATGATAATTGCGCATATACATTATACATATATATTGTATATACATATATACACAAACACATATGTATACATATACATATATGTATGTATATATACATATATTGAATAACTGAATACACTAAGTAAATGACGACGCAGTTTAACTAATGGATAAGACAACGCTAGAGATAATTGAACTATATTTAATAATACGTTTAATTATGTATAATTATAAAAAAGATGACTTGTAATTTATATACAAGATATACATACATAAAACATATAATAATAACATAAATACCTGCCTTCAACAAATTTGTTAATAAAAAACTATTAATACTTTCTTATTTTACATAAAGTAAAGGAATTACATAATAATAAAAAAAAAAACCAAAAACAAAACAAAAAAAAAAACTAAAACAGAAAACAATAAAACCAAATGAATGCCAGAAAAAATGACAAACCTAAGTGACTTGAAGTTTTTTTTCTAGTTAGCCATTTAAATTTGAAATAAAAATTAAGACGTTTATAATTTATATTATTATTATAGATAAATATTATTTATTATAATGAGGATTAAGAGGTTTACTCTAAAATATTATGATATTAGCAATTGCAATTTATTATTTATTCTATTTCCATTATTATATAGCTCCTTTGAAATTTACGGAGGTTTAATCTGTGGATGGATAACTACGTGGGTCTCTGTTTAAGATAATTTTTACATTTGCTGTCCTGCTCTTATTCATGTCTTTCGCGGTACATTTCCTGCAACAGTTAAACAGATGTGCCACGCTCTGTGGCTGTTCCCGGTGTTCCCTATTTAACCATTTAAAGTAGTTTGAGTTCCATTCCCGTATAATGAACAACATTCTACGATGAATCAGAACCAATGTTTTGGTATAGACATGCATACGTGTACATAGGTCCTTCAAGTGGTTCAACCCCTTGTCTGGGTCTGCAGTTTTTCTCAAGTGTTTGTCGTCGTGCAACCCCCTGTGGCCACTGTGGCTATTGTGGCTAAACTCCCACCATTTTATGGGGTTGCATGATTCCTGTGAGCCACAGCTGGATGCAAGGAGTGTGAAGAGGCAGCCCAACAGCTGGGCACAGCTCTGCACATACACTGGGCAAAATCCGAACAACCCCCTAGGAAGCCAAGTCAGCTGGTCCAGGGGGCATGCGCAGGTAAGGCCCAAAGCAAACTAAGGCGCAGTCACAACTACGAATGGGTACATATTGATTTTGGGTCACAGCGTATACAGTAGTTACAACAAATTGGAAGCAGCTAGCAGTGGTGCCGCACCGCGCCGCACCGAGAGAATCCACCTTAGACAGAGGAAGCCCACATCCACAGAGCACCAGAGCACATAGAATCCAATGGATGGAGTTATTAGCTAGCACTGCAAGACAGACAAACAGACAGACATATTGCTAGCTGCCAGTGCAAACAATGCAAACAATGTGCAATGGGCGAGACATCTAGAAACTAATTGAGAAGACTGAAATTCGGATTTGTGTGGCATGCAAGAAGTTTCGGGCCCGTGAGCAGAGGCCCTTCGCATATCCTACTAGAGTCAACTAGAAAGTCCCAACTCCAACCCAACACCCCCCCGCCACCAACCACCACAACATGGAGATACCCATTTCGAATATACTGCTGCTGTGCCTGATCTTTCTGCTGATTGGCGGTGTCATCATGATACTGTTACAGTATCTGATATTCATAAAGTTCTCCAATCTGCCTGACGAGAGCGAGGAGCAGAAGCGAATGAATGCCAAGTATACCCTTCCTGTGGTAAGTCTTTCACACATGTATGTCCCTGCTTACCATCCATCTATCCTATTAATGTTTAATAAACTATTGACAGAACATCAAACAGACAGCAAGGAATCTCAAGGCCCCGCCCAATCCCATCAACAGCTGCGAGAACCATCAGGAGAG
The DNA here is from genome assembly GCF_008121235.1 of Drosophila subobscura. Lineage (NCBI taxonomy): Eukaryota > Metazoa > Arthropoda > Insecta > Diptera > Drosophilidae > Drosophila > Drosophila subobscura. The sequence goes on along the minus strand of NC_048530.1, from coordinate 13,509,021 downwards.
TCTCCAGGGTGCCTCAGCTTTGATTTCCCTCAACTTTGTGATGCAGTTTTTATTCCATGAGTTCAAAAACTCGAACCGAGTGCGTAAGTGGTTCTATCGCAAGCTCTCCATAGAACTGGACGAATTGATAACGAAGACAACCACCGGCAAGCTACTGGACAAGCTAACGGTAAGTGCTTCATCTCAGAGAACGTCTTACACAAGGTACTACTGCTGCCGGGACCATTTCAGATCAAAGAACTGGAGCTGGGAGATCAGTTTCCGGACATCAAATCGCTCTCCGTGCACAATGTGGAGCTGGACGAGCGTGAGCAGCGCATCGAGAATCTGGATCTGCTGCTGGACATCAACTATGTGGGCAACTTCTCCACGTCCATCGATGCGGACATGGTGCTGGGCAAGAAGGGCTCCATCACGCTGAAGGTCAAGCAACTGTCGGGCATGGCGCGTCTGCAGTTCACGCGAAAGCCGTATACCCACTGGTCCCTGAGCTTCCTGGGCGATCCGGAGCTGATTCTTGATATCGAATCGAAGTACCAGGGTCGCCAGATGCAGTCGAACATCACCAATCTCATCTCCAATCAGATACGCAAGGCGGTGAGGCGGAAACACACCCTGCCCAACTACAAGCTGCGCTACAAACCCTTCTTCCACTGGACGGCCGAGGAGGAGGTCGTCGACTGTGACATTCAGCCCAATGGTCTACTCAGTGTGAAGGTGGCCGAGCTGTCCCGCCTGATGCCCTGGACATCGCCGGGCAATGGCGATACCTACTGCACCATTACCCTGGCGCCGGTGCCCTTCATCGAAGCGCACCAGAAGGACCACCGGCATGTGCTCATCTCCCTGGACGTGTTCATCCACAAGGCGAAGAACCAGCAGATTGGCATCGTCTTCAAGCAGAGCACCAGCCAGCTGGTGCGGATTGAGTCCGTGCTGCCGAATACACCAGCCTGCAAGTCCAATCTCATTGCCGGCGATGCACTGGTGGCCATTGAGGGCAAGCAGGTGACGACCATCCAGCAGATAGCCAAGGTCGTGAAGACCCTTCAGGCGACCGTCTTTTGTCTGCGCATCGAGCGTGTCATTCCCGGCATCATACGCAACGATGCCATCCTGGAGGATCTGGAGAAGTACGATGAACTTTGCGACATGCCCTCCGCTTCCGTCTCCAAGACAGACCCCGAGGCAACTGACTCCACTACCACGGAGACGGTAACCAAGCATCTGGCGGTAAAGCCCAGCCTTAGCCGCCAAGCGGCAGAGTCTGGACTCACGGGCCAAACGCCCACCAACTCCCCCAAGAAGTCGAATCTGATTGCCAAGGCCATAAAGAAGACCATGAGCCGCGAGAGCAGTGACAAGGATAAGGATAAAGATAAGGAAAAGGAGAAGGAGAAGGAAAAAGACAAGGACAAGGACAAGGATAAGGACAAAAATAAACCAGATGACACTTCCATGGAGCGAGGCACCGATGAGCCGGTCAACTACTTCTATCAGCACGCGACGATCGATTGCCCCTTCAGTCCCCTTATACACATGGACGATGTGTGCAGCTTCCAGCTGGATGCGAACAGTCGCTTCCTCAATGTCTGTGTGTTTGGCAAGTGTGCCGGAGAGAGTGTCCTGCTGGGCTACAACAATGTCCAGATTGGCCAGATACTCGTCGAGTGCTCGGAGACGAGTCTGAATCAGTGCCTACGGCAGATAGCACTCAATCCGGCCTCCCTGCAGGCAGGGTAAGCATTGCAGTCACCCCAAGCATTGCTCTTACAGGGGAGTACTTGAAATCTGTCCTTTTGTATCCACAGAAAGATGCACGACCTCGCTAATCAGTCGGGCTTCAATCCCAATCTCTGCTTTGGCGACATTCTTTTCGGCTTCTCCTGGATGGGCAATCCGAATGTTACCCTCGGCGATCCACCCACCACCAAGAGCGGCTCCAAGTCCCATTCCCCAGCCAGGTAAGCTCTGAGCATTGCATTATTGAGCATATTTTGAATGACAACTCCTCTCCGCAGAACCCAATTCGAACGTGGTGGACAGGACGAGCCCTCATCCGAAACAGTCTCCCTGAAGTCATCAAGCACATGCGCGGACAGTGCCATTTCCAGTGGTGGCTCCTCCAGTGCGTCTCCCCCGCGTGCCCACAGCTTTGTGCGCACGCACTTCCACCGGGCCACACAGTGCGATTTCTGTGGCAAGAAGATCTGGCTGAAGGACGCCATGCAGTGCCAGGAGTGTTCCATGTGCTGTCACAAGAAGTGCATTGCCAAGTGCCAGAATGCCACCGTCTGTGGGCCCGTAGACTGTTCGGGTTCCGTGCCGCCGCAGCCACCAACTGCCGCAGCCTCCACTCCCTCGGGTGTGACCAGACCGGAGTTCACCATCACGCAGGCGGAGAACCTTGAGCTGTTTGAGCCTAAATTGGGCTCAGCGCCACTGGAGGAGGCAGCCGCGATGGCAGGCGACCAGGGACAGGCACAGCCACAGGCACAGGTGCAAGTGCAGGCTGCTGGCCTGGATGTGCACAGGTCCAGTCTGACGGGCATGCTGGCGCAGGGGATCAAGCGTCAGGCAAGCAACCTGGACATACCTGGCATTGTCTCGTCGCTGACTGGCAGCGGGCAGCAAATTAACTCCAAGAGCCTACCGCCGAGCCCTCAGCACACGCCCTCGCGGTGAGTCCACCCTGAAGGGTCCATCACAGTCTCTTTTCTGAACATCTCTTTTTGCTGGCCCCAGCAAATCGTCAATTGTGGAGGAGGTGCCGGTGCCGGTGCCGGCAACAATGGGGCATCAGAATCCCTTCGAGCGTGTCACCCAGCACCTTGAGGCACTGCCTGCGGAGTGCACAGTCCTCAGTTTCGAGCAGGTTATCGTCATCACCGAGCCAATCATACGACACACCCGCAACGAGGATCTGATGAACCTGGCCAAGAGCTCCAGCAAGCATTTGTACTCCAGCGCGCCACCAGACGAGCGAGTGGCCAAAATCAATGAGCTGGTAATTCCCCAAACATTACACACCATACGCTCTGATATCGAAATTGTACTTTTTGCAGCTAACAAAGCTAAAGATAGCCTTGGATGCGGAGACAGAGGGCTATACTATGATGAACGATGCCGAAAAAGCCACGGAATCATCGGCCTGGAAATCATCAACGATCAGTGTGGAGAACAGATCCGACGAGCGCGTGCAGGCCCTCAGTATTATCATGCTCTATTTGTGCACGGGCCTACAGCATGCCCAGGGCGTCGTTCTGCAGTAGAATATAATTCATAATCCCTACCTTACCCACATACAATACCTAGCTATACACATACTTACCCGTATGTACTCGTAGTCGATTCGTATACTTAATTTTTAAGATCGTAGACTGGAAATGTGTTAGTGAAGAAACCTACGGGGCATTTTTAATCCGTGTTGTGGCATACTCTTACCTAAAAAGTATTTCATTTTTAGCCCGTTTATTCCAATCAAATGTTCCGTTGTCTTTTATGCTTTATTTGTTTATTGGTTCGGTATTGAGATCTATCAGATTTGTATATAATATTTAAACGTTGGATGCATCAAAATTCAATATGAACATTAAATGAATATCTCTAGTGTTTCAGTTTTGTTTTATGATGAATAAAAGTTTTAAACCTAAAATGCAATTTAAATATAACCTGTTTCCATTTAGGTTTATTTACATATTTTGTTTTACTTAGAAACACCCATAATATGTATGGATCATTTTTAAGCTCGTACACCAATTCTTCTCTGGGCACACACACACCTCATATTTGTAGATACCTTGTGGACGAGGGGCTTTTGAGAGCAAGCTTTTAGGGCTTTTGCGTCTTCTTTGGTACCGTACCTATCGAATGTAAAAATTCACTTTAGATTCATCATAAATCAAGCAAGACAATGACTGGAATGGCCTTACGTATACATGTCCTTGTCAGACATCTCTTTGTCGAGTTGATAACACGCAACAACGCCATTAATTAGTGAACAATTATATATATGTTAATATATGCGCTACATGGAAATGGCTTGGCTCTTGTCAATTTGTTTTGACTCACAAGTGTGCGGAAAATTTCGTCTATATGTGCAGTTCCGGTATATCTCAGCAGAGAAGATGCGTAAAAGTCGGTTCTATAAGTATACCATACCCCCAACCCCTCACTCGGCTGCCCACATGCACACATATACGACTCGGCAAAAGTATTCTAAGCGTTTCGCACTGATAATGTTTTGGGTGCTCTCTCACTCTCAAGCTCAGCCACTTCTCTCTTTACGCTCTCTTTTTGCATTGAACTTTTACACTTTTCTGTTGGGCAGAACAAGAGACATTGGGCCAAGAGAAAGAAATACTGTTTATATCAGAGGCTATTGCTCTTACGATGACAAGACATTTTCGTGCGATGCAACGCTACTCTCATCGATGGAGTCTTATGGGTCTTTGGACCGTATTGCGAATCACATTTTCATATTAATTATCAAGATACTATTCCCAGATATTACATATATTTATAAATATATACTATTTGGTGGGAGAATAATTATTTGAAAATGAACGAAAAATTCCTAAATTTCAACGAAATATGTTTCATGCCTTATCTATTAAAGATCCCGTTGTGATTGCTTCTCTTATGGATTATCCTAAGTACGTAGAATATGTTTGTTATCCCTGTAAGAGATATTATTCCTTCCGCTGGAGAGCTTAGAAGAGATAGGGAATAAGTTACGGCAAATGATAATATATGTATTGTTAAGTAGTTTAAGCTATTGAGTAACTAATGTTAACTATCAATTGTGAAGTAGCTATCGATCGGTAGCTGGAATGGGCCGGGATTCGATGGAAGTGAACGAGGAGAGAGATTGCTTGGAGAAGTAGAACGATATAAAAATACATATAAGGAAACATGTGCAAAAATAAATCTTAAACTCCGTTAAAATATATAAAATAAAACACAAGAATCCGGTTGTGAAATAATACATACATATGTGAATCAGTAAGAGTATCCTGTGTTCGAATAACCACCAGAAAATGCCAATTTGTGTGTTATTATTTGCCTTTTCCTGCCATTTTATTTTGTTCATTTGTTTTTGTTGTGCGCAGTTTTCTTTCTTCTTCCGTGCTATAAAAACCGAAAGTAAAAAGCATTTTCAATATTTCAATGCGCAAGAGACACACGTTCAGTTCGCACCGGATCAGTAGGACGTTCGAAACAAGTCAAATTTTAAAAGCGAGACTTTATACCTTTTGTTGGATCCCATGCTAATTCAGTAAATTCATCTCGAAAAGGCAACACAAGAATCCGGTTGTGAAATAAATACCATTTTTTTTCGAGTGAAGTTCACAGTGAAGTTTTCAAAAAACGATTTCTGTATATTAATCAGAGCAGGAAATATACGTCGGGATAAGAATCAAAAAAGTTGAGAAGAAATAGAAAACGAATAGAACGATATTAAGATGCGGCCTTTCGGTAACGATATTACAAACTTTGCGTCCAATAACAGTGGCGGCGGCAATGGTGGTGCCAACGGTGGCAATCGCGGCGGCAACAACGGTCGTGGAGGCAACGGAGCAAACAATACGCCCAATAATGCGACCAACAACGGAACCAACACCGACGGCACAGCTGATGGCACCTCCAGTGGCGGTGAGGATCTTAATGTTGGCGATGAGAACACACCCGTGGACAGCTTGAACGACAGTTCCACCGAGCAAACAGACGATCCCAGACTGCCAGCACACATTGCCCGCATAGGTGGCATTGCAACATTCTCTCCAATTGCTGGGCGTGGGGTCATCCGGGTGGTGCATCGCTGTGACGATGCAAAGGATAATAAACATTTGGGTAAGTGTCCACCCCATCTGCTCTAGAGTGAGGGTTCCGACAGTCCAACGCACAACGCAGTTTGTTCCCATTGCAGATATATTAACATATGTATACATTGTAGTTTTCTGTATGCTCCAGAGTCCCCTTATCCAAGGTCTGATAGGGAGACCTTACATACATACAAATGTATGTATGTATTTAAATATATACATATGAAAGTATTTGTTTGTTCCGTCTTTTCGATATGTTTCTTTCATATGTAAGTCGTAATACACATATGGAATTCTCTCAAAACAAAACAGAAATTGGCCAAGAGCCAATTTCAGTTATTGCGCACTGGCTTCCCCATACGCGAGTGAGTGCAACAAAATTGTTTATAATTGAGTGTGCCTCTACAAATCCAATCCCTATCCCCCACCCTCCCCGACTGACGGTGAACACGCAAAGTGCGTCGCTATCACATTTGATGGTGTACATAGGTGGAGGTGTGCACATTCATAAGTACAAAGGTGCATATACATACATATGTACGTATATATGTACATATATGTATGCCAGTTTCGCATCAGTTAACAAAGAAAGGTAATTTGTCGCCCCATCAATTCAATGATAAGTGGCAACACACAAAACACAAAACACAGAAATTGTTGATTCTTTTTTTCAAGATTAGCGATCGAGTCAAGTTGATTTGAATTGATACGTTCAGAAATGAGACATCGATTCACTTCCTACCTACATATGTATGTATGTACAATGCATGGAGTCTTACCGCATTGTTGTTGCATGCAACGCAAAAGTACGCCTCTGGACGGCTGACTGTATAAGACTATCCAACTGTTACACTTTTACCAAATAAATAAATGTACTCTTATACCAACACGTTTCCAACTTTTTCGATCGCTGACACAGAGAGAGAAAGAGAGAGAGAGAAAGAGAGAGAGAGAAAGAGAGAGAGAGCGTGCTAATGCTTATGCTGATGCTCCCTGCGTGTGGTAGCGGGAAAGCCGCATTTATATTTTTAGTTGTCCGCCCCCCTCGAGTGCTGCTCAGTGTTGGCCAACATTCGCGTCGCGTTGGTAGTTGGGTTTTTATCGAGGGCCCCAAACAGAGAGCTTAACAGAACAGAACCCGCTGATCAGACGGACTAACCGATCAGCTGTGAGAGTATAGGATGGCGCACCTGGTGGTGAAGGTGATTCAACAGTGCGAGACGGCAGAAGAAAGTGCACACCTGGGTAAAAAAATCGCGTAGAGTAGATCGTAAACACATATTCATACATACATCTGAACACATACATATATACATACATATCCACTGAAGCTTTTTCAAACTTTTTTGTTGCAAAAGCGCCATCCATTGTACGCTTTTGGCGTATGCTTTTGCTCTGAAGCTCTTATACTGGTATTAATATCACGTCTCGACTCTTATATCTCGGCCACGATGCATAATTTAGCATAACTGCAATCAACATTTTCACTTGCAGATCTTTCCGAATGTCAACTGATGACATTGCCGGACGCTGTGTACCATTTGATGCGTAACACAGTGTTGCAGACTTGTAATCTGAGTGGCAATGATCTCAAATCAATCACACCCAAATTTACGCAGAAGTTCAGCGCCATAACAGGTGAGCCCTTGCATATACCCATTTTGCGCTTCATTCTAAGAATTCTAACAATCTATGATCTATCGACAACTGCAGATCTCAACCTCTCGTCAAACAATCTGTCGAGACTGCCCGACGAACTTGCCAATATGACGGGCCTGGCAAAGCTGAACATATCCAAAAACTCGTTTATCGTTTTACCTCAAGTTATCTTTAAGTTGGAGAGTCTGACACACTTGGATGCTCAGGACAACAAGATTTTTGGTAAGTAAAATCTAGAGCTGCCAAGGTACAGCCTCTAAAGCGAATGTCGTCAATGCATTTACAGAAATTGATACCGATGAGGCTATAGTGAGCAAAACGCTCGTCCTTGTTGACCTGCGAAACAATCCGCTGGGCCGCCTGTGCCGTCGCAAGCTCCGGGATTTGGAGACTCCGTTCCGCCTAGAGATAAGCCAGGACGATGAGGATGACTGGTAGATTCTCGCCAGTCTACACACAGCCATGCACACACCCACGCTCTCGCGTACGCCCAAAGAACACATCTCCCTTCATCTCGGGAAGGATACGGTGGCTCACTCAATCTGAGCACCACTTCCACGTATTTATTCTTTTTATAGTTGTAAATTTAACACTCAAACAAAAAAACACACACACACACACACACAAAAGAAAACAACTAAATCAATTGTTATAAAATAATGAATTAACGTTGGTAATCCCAACCATTTGGCTATTAAAGAAGTGCATTCACAATGCAGACAATAAACCATCCACTGTTTCATTCTCCCAAGAAACAATTAAGGTTGTGAATTTATGACGTCGGAAGCTTCAACCGATTGGCAATAATTACGGCAAATTGTTATCGACTACATTCTAATTATTAAAGAATAGTCAGCCAATAACAGTCAGTCTTCAAATTCTCCAAAAAAACATTATTATACCCGGTACTCGAAGAGTAAATAGGGTATATTGTATTTGTGCGGATAACGGTTGTATGTAACGCACTGAAGGAAACGTTTCCGACCCCATAAAGTATATATATTCTTGATCAGCATCAATAGCCGAGTCGATTGAGCCATGTCTGTCTGTCCGTCTGTCCGTCCATCCGTCCGTCTGTCCGTCTTGTTTGTCGGTTAGTTCTCAGAGACTATAAGAGCTAGAGCCACCAAATTTTGGCACCAGACTGCTGTATGCTCACACTGAAACCAGTGTATTTCAAAAATGAGCCAGCGGTGATGTGGCTGTGCTCAAGGATAATGATCGCTACATTTACTATCTGGTGACGAAGCCACAAAGCTGGGGAAAACCAACATACGAGTCGCTGCAGTCATCTCTGGAGCAGATGCGCGAACACATGGTGAGTGGCTTGCGCTAACTTTTAGATAAATTCTTTGCTTATGCATTTCGAACCTTTTCGCAGCGCAAGAACATCGTTAAGCAGCTGGCCATACCTCGCATCGGTTGCGGTATTGATGGCTTGGAATGGGACAAAGTCAGCGGCGTTCTGGAGTACGTGTTCGGGCAGGAGCAGCTGGAGATTGTCGTCTACAACTTTGTGCCTCCACCAAGCAATTAAGAATCAATTCTAGGCGAAGATATCAAATAAAAGAAGTATACATATACATACATATACCTAACATCAAGTGTATTTATTATGGGAATGGGAAATATGTGCAATTGAATCCTTAATCCTTGATGTCCTTGAAGCGAGAGAGATTGAAAAGGATCGAGGAAGTTGTCCTGATTACGAAAAGGTGTGGCACATTCTGATCGGCCCACAAATATAGGAGAAAAGAAGAAAACAAAACTGTTCTGTCGTTGTTCTCAAGATTTGTTGTACAAAAAAAAACTTGTACATCAAAAGATGTTTTTGTTATTGTTGTACAACAAACACTTTCTTGTAGTGAACCAACCACGTAGTTAGCACAGTGGCGCTTCCGCGATCACGACGGCCATTTCTTAAACTAAAAATGCGTTCGCACAGTGGCGCCACCGTGATTATTACGGCTATTTATGGAACTAAAATATCGTAGTTCGAGAGTTGGCCGCTCTGTGTTGGGGCGCCACTGTGAAATTTTGAAATTGGTCCACTGAAATGGCCGAAAACAGGAAAATTTTCAGACAAAGTACCAGGCGAACAGAAGTCAGCAGAAGGTTACTGGTTTCCATGTTTTTTCCAAGTAACTAAAATGAATTGCGGTTTCATAGCATCCAGATTTTGACATAGTGAAAAAACATGGAAACCAGTTACCTTCTGCTGACTTCTGTTCGCCTGGTACTTTGTCTGAAAATTTTCCTGTTTCGGCCAGGAAACAGGCCAGGAAACAGGCCAGGAAACAGGAAACAGGAAAATTTACACGTCTCTGCCGCTGCCTCTGCCGCGACTCTGCCCTGACTCTGCAGTGTGTGTTTCTAGGGGAGGGTGGCGAGCTAAAGGAGCGTGTTGGCGTGAGTAGTGTTGTTGATGTAGATGACAGATGAAGAAAAAATGTAAAATTTGACAAATAACCGCTAAGTTGCAGATGTAGTACTGAGTGCCGGGTATAAAAGTTGTGACGCGTAAGAAGCGTCTCACACGTCCCTTCTCGTTTTTCGTTCGGAATTACATATTTTATTCTTTTTTTATATTTAATCGCTACAGCGAAATTGGTTGGTCGCAGAGACCATTGACCAGGTCCGCATTGACCAGGTACTTCAGTTTTGTGTTGAATATTATAAAAAGTTACTGAAAATTTTGAACTCAAAAAAGAGTTGTTTGCCGAACGAACACTAGAATTAGAATGGAATTACATATAAAACATAACTTTCAGTGATTTTACGATTGATAACTTTCGATAAAAATACTATTGCTTTGAGCGATTAAAATACTTATTCAAATAAAGTAGCAAGCACGAAATGCTATCGATGACAACTCTTTTACTGTTGGCAACGCTTGAATTACAAGCGGAACAATTGCAAAACGGCCCTACCTACTACTAACAATATTGTTGAAATAAAGTTTAAATATGGATCAAAAACAGAAAAAAGTGCATCCGCTGTACCCGAAGTGCGAGGAGGCCAAAGCCACTGGAATTTTAGGTAAGATTTTCCAACAGCCGCACACATTCAGAAACACATTTTTTTTGTGACAAAACTTCAATTTTCTTGCAATTCTCTTCTCGTGTAGTAGTGCAATTTATGGGAACAGCTTTATCACTTCAGCAAATGGGGTCTTCCCCAATCCACATTCAGTTGCGTTCAATGCAGCGATTTGAATCCTATACAAGTCCATCGCGCTGCCTTTTTCCACGTGTGCGCGCACATTTAACCGTGTGTCCGTCCTGGGTGTCAGGCAGCGTCCCTGCTTATCCTCCAAAACATTTCATTTGTAACTCAGAGAATTTAGTCTCCCAGATACATACTATGTACACGTAAATAATTAACTCTATTGCAATTTTTTTCCTTCAGATCTCAAACGGAGCGAACTAACTTCAATTCCCAAGGCTGTATTCAAATTTATGTCTTGTGCTGAGGCTGACGTCAAGGAGTGCGACATCAGCCACAATCAATTGAAATATTTACAGCCACAATTGCCCCTCACATTCCATAATCTTACAAGTAAGAATCAATCAAGGTTACCTTAGAGATACATATGTATACAGATACATATGTATGTACATACATACATATGTATTTGCATACATACTAATTATCCAATCATATCAGAACTCAATTTGGCGCAGAATATGATGTCGACCCTACCAGTTGAGATTGGCAGTCTGAGAGGCCTAGAAGTCCTCGATTTTTCATACAACGCATTTTGTACAATGCCCGATGTAGTTTTCCAGTTGCCGCATTTGACCATTTTGCATGCTCATGGCAACCACATTAACGGTAAGTTCATTTCAGAGCAGCTCCCGTAGCCAAGCACTGATTCACATGATGATTCCCCATTTCTTGCAGAAATTGATCTAACAAAGCCAATAGAGACCGACCGATTGGCTTTGGTAGACTTGCGTTACAATCCTCTAAGTCGCGCATTTTGTCGCAACCTAATGAGCATTAAAATTACTTTCCGTGTGGCACTTTACGACGAAGGACACTGCGACCACGGACTCGACGACAACGACGCTGATTCGGATTAACTAGCGCTAAAACGGTACCCATCCAAAGACGTTTTCCAAGAACAATGAGTAAAATGTATCATTTCATTTAATTTCTGGTGCGAATGGTATGGCACAACGCATACATATATGCTTGAGAATAAACCATTTAAAAGGACAAGTAACAATTTTACACTTTTATTGTATATTTGTATTAAAATATTTAAACATTCGCAAAATTTGTATCTGCTTAGCTGAAGACACTCTGAACGAATTCCAAGAAATTCGCGCTCGTACACGAGTTGACCACATTGTTGAAATGGTTGGGATATTCACTTTGAATTTCTAACATGAAGGTGATGGCACTGACATGGGACTCGCAATCGTCAAACTGCCCATTGAACAGCACATGTAGAGTGATGGAAACCATTTGGCAAATGAAATCGACAACACTGGGACGCGCATTCACGTAGAGCACACGGAAGGCCTTGAGCACCATAGCATTCTCCACCAAGTCAGTGCGAATGGGCAGAACGGAGATGAACACAGGCAGTACATTAGCCAGAGGCACCAGATTAAAATTGGTTATAATCAGGCGCGCCAGGGCACCACAGATATTGTCCAGTAATGAGGCATCCTTCTCGCTGGCGATCGCATTGGAGAGGGCCTGCAGAATCACAGAAAACGAGCCAAAGGACTTGTCTTCAGCATTATATACCAGTTCGCCCAGACCGAAGAAGCAACACAGGCGCGCCTCTGGTTTGCTGTCGTTGGTGCCATCAAGGAACACGGGACAGAGGGCATCGAAATAAGTGATGACACGGATTCCCAATGGTTGAATGCATTCGGACAAGACGCCGTAGACAAGGGAACGACGACCTGGATTATCATTTCGCTTAGCGATTCCCTGAAAAAACGATGGAAGGGTATTTAGAGCTGCGAAGTCTCATCAAATTGATATGCATACCAGTTTGGCCAATAATAAATGGTACAGTCGGCCAAAGCACATCGAGAATGTGTCCCGATCGAGAGCTTGTCCAATTGTAGCCACCAAATTGCAAGCACTCTCAACGAGCACCTCATTGCACTCGCTTTCCTCATTGTCCACCTCACCAGCGTCACCATCGCCACTGTGCTCACTGTCCTGACAGGCCGTATTATTCTGTAGCACACCTGCAATGGCACCAACAACAATCTCTGCCTGTTCAGGCGTAGCAAAGGCCGCCGACTTAACGGCTCGGATGAGATCATCAAGCTCACAAAGTAAATTACGAACCACACACGGTTCCTTGTCAGTCTGAATGAGTTTGGAAAACTTTGGCATGAGAATGGCGCAGGCTCGCAAAACGCCTTCTGTGTCCAGCACATTATCGAGGGCAATCACAAAGGCGCAGAGCGCATCGACGGATGCCTTGCGAATGACCTCCTGTCCATGATCAATGTTCTTGTAGACTGCTTCGAGTGCCCTTGTGAGGTAGGGCGAGAAGGATTTATACGAATTGACAGCGAATTCCTTCAAGGTTAATATGGCCTCTGCCTTCTCAAAGAGATAGTCATTTTGAACCTGCAGCTCATAATCGTCAGAGTCATCTTTATCATCATCCTCAACATCACCATCCTGTTCGTTTTCAGTCCTGCAGTCCTGCTCTGTCGTGGCCACCGTCTGTAGAATCCGTTCCATGATCTTCGGAAGCACAGTGGCCATATTCTCAGTCACCACAATAGCTAGCCCTCCAATCAGACTATAGATGGCACGCCTCATATCCGGATCATCGGGACCCTGCTCCAGCATGGTCAGCGTAAACTGCGTTGTATCCTGGGCGAGATGCATGAAATTCTCCTTGCCCACCGTGCGGGAGATCGAGGACAGTGTATCGATGGCCTGAATGCGTATCGGATTCAGCGACTCTGAGCACTCATACACCAGATACTGCTTCAGAGCGTCCATAATCGTAGGAAAGTACGGTAAGAAATTCTCTTTGGATGCGGTGGCCACCGCAGAGATGCTGGACAGGGCCAGCTGTCGAATTTTTACGATGTTACGTGGGTCCATGCAACCTAACAGACTGAGAATATAATCGGGGATTACTCTAAGAACAGATTAGACAATGTAAATTATAGCTACCGCTCCATCAGCACTGGCAAATATGGCACAATTTTGTCTTCGAGGTTCTCGCAGTACACCTCCAGAGCATAAAACATTCGGTCATACGTCATGTAGCAGGGCCCCTCCGATTGGTCCAGCGCCTTCTCCAGCACCAGACTATGCAGGAAATCTAAGAGCACCGGCAGAATTTGTATTGCAAATGCAGATATCTGCGGCTGCATATACTCCGAGAACTGACCCAGGGCAAAGAAGGCTACGCTACGTACGCCAGGATCTTTATCGACAACGCCTCTCTTAATGATAATGCTCAACATTGTTTCCAGATTATTGCGCTTGATGGCCTCCGAGCACCCCTCCGAGATGAGGGCCAGGCACATGTAGCCGCCGCGACGGTACAGTGGATCCCCGCTCAGAAAAGCCGGATCGATAATGGGCACTAGTGTGTGAAGAAGCTTCTCGGACGATATGTGAACAGACATTTGTTCGAGGGCTTGTGTGGCCGAAGCACCAGGAGTGTTGCCTGCACCCGAGAAGTAGTTATCCAGTGCATCCGCTTCATCGCTTTCAGAATCAGATTCAGTGCAAATCATCTCCACGACAACGACCAGTATGGGTTGCAGAAGTTTATGTTTGACGATCAACTTCTTCTTCACGCAGACAATGCATCCTACGAAGCTCACCACCTGCGCACGAATGGAATCATCGAGCTGCTTGCTGGCCAGCGTCTCCAGGCAGAAATGCACGACGCTCTTTATATGCGGACTCAGCAATTTTGGTGCATGCTCGACCATGGCATCGAGGATGTCAAAGCCGGAGGAGAATTCGGACTCAGCACCAATTCGGGCAAATGTCTGCAGGGCCGAGAGCATCAGGGGTACAACGTTGGCCAGCGTCTGCTCTGCAGCTGTGTGGCCGCCAACTAATGGAATTAGGGCGGTGATCCCTCCATCATATTGGCAACAGTGGGTGTGGCCATATTGCCATAGGACTGGGCTGACATCAGCACAAACGAGAAGAGTTGAAAAGACTCCGGCATTTGGTTGTTAAACAGACCGGGTGCGGCGTCGGCCAGCGTGGAAAATAGAAGAGCTCCGAGCACACTCTCCTTTGGATCGGCCATGCTGCAACGTTGGTTTACATTTGCCAGCAAGTCGGCCAACCACAGGTCGTTCTTGGCCGCCTCGTGACGCACCAGAGTCCCAATGAGCTGGCCAATCGCATTCCTCACCGTCTTGTGCTGCTCCCCAATCAATGCCTGCAGCATGCCGCTCTTGACGGCTGCCTGGTGTTCGGGCGGCAACAACTGCCAGTGGTGCAGCTTCTTGAGTCGCCGATTTATCAGTATTGCCGCCAACTGGCGCACTTGGGGCTCGCGAGGTGACACCAGTATCTGGCAGAGCCTTGACAAGGTTAGTGGATTTTCAAACGCCTGTTCCAATGCGGCGGTGCACTCGCGAATGCGACTGCTATCAGTGCACATAATCCCGCTGATTATTTCGTCCAGTTGCTCCTCCATGCTTAACAACAAATTTCTTGTTAGTTGTTAGCCAAATCGACCTATATACCTATATTCTTGATTTAATCTACTCGCCAACTTTGATCAAAACATATTGGATGTCAATTGTTTCGTTCGGTAATAAGACTGGAGGTGTTCTATCCCATGAAATGCCACATATGCATGAAGCGGCCAATTAGAAGAGTTAAGTGTACGATCATAATAAGTATAATACAACTTTCGTGTATTAAGAATAACAAAAAAAGCTAACATAAATGATAGTTGTATTTTTAACGCAGAACAAGTTGTTGGATATCTTTAAAAAGGAGCGAGTAGTTGTTGTTCTCGTCCTTCACGATTTCATCGCAGGTGACAATGGCGCCCAGAGCCAGACGTCTCTCCAGCCGTTGCACCTGCACATCGCTGAGCTTCTCAGGTAAGTCTAAGCACGAGAGGACGAAGAGAAATTATAAAATTAGATCTTAGAGCATTATTAGAGCATTCCGCTCAATTTACCCATCAAAACATATTCGGTAGTCAATACAGGATATGTGAACTGTGGCGGGTATGCACGGATATCAGTCACATGGATGGGTACGATATTTCCATAGTCCAGAAACAAGATGCTGGGATAGCCATCGCCCACAAGCTCCATGGAAACGCCGCGACTCCATTTCCCCTTATACTTGGCAATGCACAATTGCCCTTTCCTGTACATAGAACTTATTTTGATTAATCAATTCTCTTTCTCTACCTCTTGGTTGTGCACTTACGGAGCGGCATAGGCGTCAGCTTTGGCAATATTCTCCCCATAGTCTTGGAATGCCCGTTGCATTTTCGTGATCTCTACGGCCAGCATTGCTGGTGTGCAATAGATAATGCCGTACTTTAGAAACGAATTGTCAGTGATAATCAAATCAGTGTTCTTCCCCGTTGGCGCAGCCACATGTGGCAGAATCTGTTTTGTGAGAAAATCATATCAAACCCATCATATTAACAGCAAAATTACTTACACCTTCAGTGAGTCCGGGATCACTCAAATCGGGCTCGATGGGTGTTATCACTTGCTTAAGCAGACTGTTTATGCTTCTATTGTACTCCAGAAAAATGAGCACTGCCCTCTGCATGTGGTTGTCATTGTCGTACTCACGTGTGTGGTACCTTAGCTCAAAAGTCATCGAACATCCTTGCATTCCGTACATAACTTCCCGCAGATTAGGTGTTACGGCGCGCCTGGGCACACCGCGAAGCTTCACAGGTGTAGCGTAGCGCGGCAAATCGCTCACATAGGAGCTGCACTGATACAGGTTACCCGGATCGGTGTATTCAACGCTTCCGTAATCAATGGAGACCACGCAAATATCCCTCGGATTGTCCACATTCAGCACCATGGCCCGCACAACGTTTTCCCCGAACTTGTAGATTACAATCTGGCCACAAACGGGCAGCTGGTCAAGCTTGGAAACAGTTTGGCCATGCTTCCAGACCTCAACGAGCACACGGTTGTAGGCCACATCAGAAAGGGTATCAGCCGGGCGCACATATACGACGTTCGATTGCTCGAAGGCTGTAATCTTCACCAGGGTACGTTTTGGAGGCAAACCACACTTGGGTACCAATTTTTCAAAACTTGCATCATTTATATCCACCTTCTGACCCGTGCCGCATTTCTTATCGTGCTGCATGGATACAATGCTCCAGCAGAATGCATCGCAAAAGGGCATATCGCAAATTTTGCACACAGTGGATGTGTAACCGTTGCAGACTGCGCATTTCTTGTATCCAGACATATCCAGCTCCTCGCTGTCATCGTCCACCACATTCACATCCCTTTGCACATCATCCAAGTCCGAACTCCTACAAAATGGAATATTCATACAATCGTACGAGGCATCGGCAGACTTTCAGTTTTATATTTTTACTTACCCGATGTATAATTTTCTGCCGCATCGTAGCTGCATGGTCACCGGCTCCCTTGAAGATTCATCTTCATATTCTCTTTCAAGTACATAGGCACCGTAGCGCTCCAAATTATACTCGAACTTCACAGTCAGAAAGCGCTTCTCAGCATCTCGAATTGCAAGATGAGAGCTGCCTTTATAAGACGTTGCGTCCACGATTGGCACAACCAGGAACTCCGGATGCCTATTTCCGCTGGTCGACACATGTATTGTGCGCGAGCTCAAATCAATATTTCCACGAGCAGTTGGCACCAGTGCTGGAAGTTTAACTGGATCGGCTGAATCGCTTACCCACTTGGGCTTGGGTTTCTCCTCACCGCCAAATTGTCTTCGATGCAACTGCATTAGTTGTGGAAATGCTTCCAGTTGGCAGTGTGCAGCCTCCAAGGAACTGCAACAAGAGATACTCTTTTAGCAAAGTTGCAAAGACGCAAGTCCGTCCTACTTACCCCAAGTCATTGAAGAAAACTTTGAATATGTCCGATTTGGCCTGCATATCGATGCTGCGCACATGGCTTTGGTCAAAGAAATTTAGTACCGCACATTTGGTGACGAAACTAACTTTTTTCTTTAGAACCAAGAACGGATATTTCGCGTCTGCTTTGTCCGCCTCTTTCTTAAGCATGTCGCTCGGCTTCAAGGGCACTCGTGCTTTCTCAACCACATTATGGCCACACTCCTCTGCGTAATTATTCAGGTGCTCGTTGTTAAAATCCAAGACCATGGGATTCCACTGTGACCAATCCTCCAGAAGTTTGTCCATGTTTCGCGAAAATTGCTCACAAATAAAAGAAAAAAGTAAACAGCGTGCACTAAAGCGCTAAATTCGAAAACGCGTGATTCGGAAATTTACCGTTTTTGCCATTCACATTTGATTACGCCATTTTTTTGTTGGCGATATATTTCACGATATGCACATACCAGCCGAGTGGATAACTAAAGGCAAATGGACTAAGAGGAAGACTTATAGACAACGCCAAAATAAATCCAATATCTATTAAAAAATATTCTTACACCCGTCGCGACGAAATCGACCACCCCTTGAAGCCCAGTAGTCAGATGAACAAAATTTTTACTCTGATCAGCAGAAAATATACCAGAAAACTAGCCGATTAAATACTTCCATCTCATGCACTTTGGTCATACTGGGCACAGGGCGAAATATATGACACTTTCCGTCACTGGGCTTTCCGACACTGGGCTCCATTTAGCCATTCACATTTGTGCTGACATACATATGTATTTGCATACATACTAATTATCCAATCATATCAGAACTCAATTTGGCGCAGAATATGATGTCGACCCTACCAGTTGAGATTGGCAGTCTGAGAGGCCTAGAAGTCCTCGATTTTTCATACAACGCATTTTGTACAATGCCCGATGTAGTTTTCCAGTTGCCGCATTTGACCATTTTGCATGCTCATGGCAACCACATTAACGGTAAGTTCATTTCAGAGCAGCTCCCGTAGCCAAGCACTGATTCACATGATGATTCCCCATTTCTTGCAGAAATTGATCTAACAAAGCCAATAGAGACCGACCGATTGGCTTTGGTAGACTTGCGTTACAATCCTCTAAGTCGCGAATTTTGTCGCAACCTAATGAGCATTAAAATTACTTTCCGTGTGGCACTTTACGACGAAGGACACTGCGACCACGGACTCGACGACAACGACGCTGATTCGGATTAACTAGCGCTAAAACGGTACCCATCCAAAGACGTTTTCCAAGAACAATGAGTAAAATGTATCATTTCATTTAATTTCT
Source organism: Drosophila subobscura (assembly GCF_008121235.1). NCBI lineage: Eukaryota > Metazoa > Arthropoda > Insecta > Diptera > Drosophilidae > Drosophila > Drosophila subobscura. The sequence continues at coordinate 13,490,161 of NC_048530.1, read as the reverse complement.
GGTGCGAATGGTATGGCACAACGCATACATATATGCTTGAGAATAAACCATTTAAAAGGACAAGTAACAATTTTACACTTTTATTGTATATTTGTATTAAAATATTTAAACATTCGCAAAATTTGTATCTGCTTAGCTGAAGACACTCTGAACGAATTCCAAGAAGAAATTCGCGCTCGTACACGAGTTGACCACATTGTTGAAATGGTTGGGATATTCACTTTGAATTTCTAACATGAAGGTGATGGCACTGACATGGGACTCGCAATCGTCAAACTGCCCATTGAACAGCACATGTAGAGTGATGGAAACCATTTGGCAAATGAAATCGACAACACTGGGACGCGCATTCACGTAGAGCACACGGAAGGCCTTGAGCACCATAGCATTCTCCACCAAGTCAGTGCGAATGGGCAGAACGGAGATGAACACAGGCAGTACATTAGCCAGAGGCACCAGATTAAAATTGGTTATAATCAGGCGCGCCAGGGCACCACAGATATTGTCCAGTAATGAGGCATCCTTCTCGCTGGCGATCGCATTGAGAGGGCCTGCAGAATCACAGAAAACGAGCCAAAGGACTTGTCTTCAGCATTATATACCAGTTCGCCCAGACCGAAGAAGCAACACAGGCGCGCCTCTGGTTTGCTGTCGTTGGTGCCATCAAGGAACACGGGACAGAGGGCATCGAAATAAGTGATGACACGGATTCCCAATGGTTGAATGCATTCGGACAAGACGCCGTAGACAAGGGAACGACGACCTGGATTATCATTTCGCTTAGCGATTCCCTGAAAAAACGATGGAAGGGTATTTAGAGCTGCGAAGTCTCATCAAATTGATATGCATACCAGTTTGGCCAATAATAAATGGTACAGTCGGCCAAAGCACATCGAGAATGTGTCCCGATCGAGAGCTTGTCCAATTGTGGCCACCAAATTGCAAGCACTCTCAACGAGCACCTCATTGCACTCGCTTTCCTCATTGTCCACCTCACCAGCGTCACCATCGCCACTGTGCTCACTGTCCTGACAGGCCGTATTATTCTGTAGCACACCTGCAATGGCACCAACAACAATCTCTGCCTGTTCAGGCGTAGCAAAGGCCGCCGACTTAACGGCTCGGATGAGATCATCAAGCTCACAAAGTAAATTACGAACCACACACGGTTCCTTGTCAGTCTGAATGAGTTTGGAAAACTTTGGCATGAGAATGGCGCAGGCTCGCAAAACGCCTTCTGTGTCCAGCACATTATCGAGGGCAATCACAAAGGCGCAGAGCGCATCGACGGATGCCTTGCGAATGACCTCCTGTCCATGATCAATGTTCTTGTAGACTGCTTCGAGTGCCCTTGTGAGGTAGGGCGAGAAGGATTTATACGAATTGACAGCGAATTCCTTCAAGGTTAATATGGCCTCTGCCTTCTCAAAGAGATAGTCATTTTGAACCTGCAGCTCATAATCGTCAGAGTCATCTTTATCATCATCCTCAACATCACCATCCTGTTCGTTTTCAGTCCTGCAGTCCTGCTCTGTCGTGGCCACCGTCTGTAGAATCCGTTCCATGATCTTCGGAAGCACAGTGGCCATATTCTCAGTCACCACAATAGCTAGCCCTCCAATCAGACTATAGATGGCACGCCTCATATCCGGATCATCGGGACCCTGCTCCAGCATGGTCAGCGTAAACTGCGTTGTATCCTGGGCGAGATGCATGAAATTCTCCTTGCCCACCGTGCGGGAGATCGAGGACAGTGTATCGATGGCCTGAATGCGTAGCGGATTCAGCGACTCTGAGCACTCATACACCAGATACTGCTTCAGAGCGTCCATAATCGTAGGAAAGTACGGTAAGAAATTCTCTTTGGATGCGGTGGCCACCGCAGAGATGCTGGACAGGGCCAGCTGTCGAATTTTTTACGATGTTACGTGGGTCCATGCAACCTAACAGACTGAGAATATAATCGGGGATTACTCTAAGAACAGATTAGACAATGTAAATTATAGCTACCGCTCCATCAGCACTGGCAAATATGGCACAATTTTGTCTTCGAGGTTCTCGCAGTACACCTCCAGAGCATAAAACATTCGGTCATACGTCATGTAGCAGGGCCCCTCCGATTGGTCCAGCGCCTTCTCCAGCACCAGACTATGCAGGAAATCTAAGAGCACCGGCAGAATTTGTATTGCAAATGCAGATATCTGCGGCTGCATATACTCCGAGAACTGACCCAGGGCAAAGAAGGCTACGCTACGTACGCCAGGATCTTTATCGACAACGCCTCTCTTAATGATAATGCTCAACATTGTTTCCAGATTATTGCGCATGATGGCCTCCGAGCACCCCTCCGAGATGAGGGCCAGGCACATGTAGCCGCCGCGACGGTACAGTGGATCCCCGCTCAGCAAAGCCTGATCGATAATGGGCACTAGTGTGTGAAGAAGCTTCTCGGACGATATGTGAACAGACATTTGTTCGAGGGCTTGTGTGGCCGAAGCACCAGGAGTGTTGCCTGCACCCGAGAAGTAGTTATCCAGTGCATCCGCTTCATCGCTTTCAGATTCAGATTCAGTGCAAATCATCTCCACGACAACGACCAGTATGGGTTGCAGAAGTTTATGTTTGACGATCAACTTCTTCTTCACGCAGACAATGCATCCTACGAAGCTCACCACCTGCGCACGAATGGAATCATCGAGCTGCTTGCTGGCCAGCGTCTCCAGGCAGAAATGCACGACGCTCTTTATATGCGGACTCAGCAATTTTGGTGCATGCTCGACCATGGCATCGAGGATGTCAAAGCCGGAGGAGAATTCGGACTCAGCACCAATTCGGGCAAATGTCTGCAGAGCCGAGAGCATCAGGGGTACAACGTTGGCCAGCGTCTGCTCTGCAGCTGTGTGGCCGCCAACTAATGGAATTAGGGCGGTGATCCCCTCCATCATATTGGCAACAGTGGGTGTGGCCATATTGCCATAGGACTGGGCTGACATCAGCACAAACGAGAAGAGTTGAAAAGACTCCGGCATTTGGTTGTTAAACAGACCGGGTGCGGCGTCGGCCAGCGTGGAAAATAGAAGAGCTCCGAGCACACTCTCCTTTGGATCGGCCATGCTGCAACGTTGGTTTACATTTGCCAGCAAGTCGGCCAACCACAGGTCGTTCTTGGACGCCTCGTGACGCACCAGAGTCCCAATGAGCTGGCCAATCGCATTCCTCACCGTCTTGTGCTGCTCCCCAATCAATGCCTGCAGCATGCCGCTCTTGACGGCTGCCTGGTGTTCGGGCGGCAACAACTGCCAGTGGTGCAGCTTCTTGAGTCGCCGATTTATCAGTATTGCCGCCAACTGGCGCACTTGGGGCTCGCGAGGTGACACCAGCATCTGGCAGAGCCTTGACAAGGTTAGTGGATTTTCAAACGCCTGTTCCAATGCGGCGGTGCACTCGCGAATGCGACTGCTATCAGTGCACATAATCCCGCTGATTATTTCGTCCAGTTGCTCCTCCATGCTTAACTACAAATTTCTTGTTAGTTGTTAGCCAAATCGACCTATATACCTATATTCTTGATTTAATCTACTCGCCAACTTTGATCAAAACATATTGGATGTCAATTGTTTCGTTCGGTAATAAGACTGGAGGTGTTCTATCCCATGAAATGCCACATATGCATGAAGCGGCCAATTAGAAGAGTTAAGTGTACGATCATAATAAGTATAATACAACTTTCGTGTATTAAGAATAACAAAAAAAGCTAACATAAATGATAGTTGTATTTTTAACGCAGAACAAGTTGTTGGATATCTTTAAAAAGGAGCGAGTAGTTGTTGTTCTCGTCCTTCACGATTTCATCGCAGGTGACAATGGCGCCCAGAGCCAGACGTCTCTCCAGCCGTTGCACCTGCACATCGCTGAGCTTCTCAGGTAAGTCTAAGCACGAGAGGACGAAGAGAAATTATAAAATTAGATCTTAGAGCATTATTAGAGCATTCCGCTCAATTTACCCATCAAAACATATTCGGTAGTCAATACAGGATATGTGAACTGTGGCGGGTATGCACGGATATCAGTCACATGGATGGGTACGATATTTCCATAGTCCAGAAACAAGATGCTGGGATAGCCATCGCCCACAAGCTCCATGGAAACGCCGCGACTCCATTTCCCCTTATACTTGGCAATGCACAATTGCCCTTTCCTGTACATAGAACTTATTTTGATTAATCAATTCTCTTTCTCTACCTCTTGGTTGTGCACTTACGGAGCGGCATAGGCGTCAGCTTTGGCAATATTCTCCCCATAGTCTTGGAATGCCCGTTGCATTTTCGTGATCTCTACGGCCAGCATTGCTGGTGTGCAATAGATAATGCCGTACTTTAGAAACGAATTGTCAGTGATAATCAAATCAGTGTTCTTCCCCGTTGGCGCAGCCACATGTGGCAGAATCTGTTTTGTGAGAAAATCATATCAAACCCATCATATTAACAGCAAAATTACTTACACCTTCAGTGAGTCCGGGATCACTCAAATCGGGCTCGATGGGTGTTATCACTTGCTTAAGCAGACTGTTTATGCTTCTATTGTACTCCAGAAAAATGAGCACTGCCCTCTGCATGTGGTTGTCATTGTCGTACTCACGTGTGTGGTACCTTAGCTCAAAAGTCATCGAACATCCTTGCATTCCGTACATAACTTCCCGCAGATTAGGTGTTACGGCGCGCCTGGGCACACCGCGAAGCTTCACAGGTGTAGCGTAGCGCGGCAAATCGCTCACATAGGAGCTGCACTGATACAGGTTACCCGGATCGGTGTATTCAACGCTTCCGTAATCAATGGAGACCACGCAAATATCCCTCGGATTGTCCACATTCAGCACCATGGCCCGCACAACGTTTTCCCCGAACTTGTAGATTACAATCTGGCCACAAACGGGCAGCTGGTCAAGCTTGGAAACAGTTTGGCCATGCTTCCAGACCTCAACGAGCACACGGTTGTAGGCCACATCAGAAAGGGTATCAGCCGGGCGCACATATACGACGTTCGATTGCTCGAAGGCTGTAATCTTCACCAGGGTACGTTTTGGAGGCAAACCACACTTGGGTACCAATTTTTCAAAACTTGCATCATTTATATCCACCTTCTGACCCGTGCCGCATTTCTTATCGTGCTGCATGGATACAATGCTCCAGCAGAATGCATCGCAAAAGGGCATATCGCAAATTTTGCACACAGTGGATGTGTAACCGTTGCAGACTGCGCATTTCTTGTATCCAGACATATCCAGCTCCTCGCTGTCATCGTCCACCACATTCACATCCCTTTGCACATCATCCAATTCCGAACTCCTACAAAATGGAATATTCATACAATCGTACGAGGCATCGGCAGACTTTCAGTTTTTATATTTTTACTTACCCGATGTATAATTTTCTGCCGCATCGTAGCTGCATGGTCACCGGCTCCCTTGAAGATTCATCTTCATATTCTCTTTCAAGTACATAGGCACCGTAGCGCTCCAAATTATACTCGAACTTCACAGTCAGAAAGCGCTTCTCAGCATCTCGAATTGCAAGATGAGAGCTGCCTTTATAAGAAGTTGCGTCCACGATTGGCACAACCAGGAACTCCGGATGCCTATTTCCGCTGGTCGACACATGTATTGTGCGCGAGCTCAAATCAATATTTCCACGAGCAGTTGGCACCAGTGCTGGAAGTTTAACTGGATCGGCTGAATCGCTTACCCACTTGGGCTTGGGTTTCTCCTCACCGCCAAATTGTCTTCGATGCAACTGCATTAGTTGTGGAAATGCTTCCAGTTGGCAGTGTGCAGCCTCCAAGGAACTGCAACGAGAGATACTCTTTTAGCAAAGTTGCAAAGACGCAAGTCCGTCAAACTTACCCCAAGTCATTGAAGAAAACTTTGAATATGTCCGATTTGGCCTGCATATCGATGCTGCGCACATGGCTTTGGTCAAAGAAATTTAGTACCGCACATTTGGTGACGAAACTAACTTTTTTTTTTTTTTTTAAGAACGGATATTTCGCGTCTGCTTTGTCCGCCTCTTTCTTAAGCATGTCGCTCGGCTTCAAGGGCACTCGTGCTTTCTCAACCACATTATGGCCACACTCCTCTGCGTAATTATTCAGGTGCTCGTTGTTAAAATCCAAGACCATGGGATTCCACTGTGACCAATCCTCCAGAAGTTTGTCCATGTTTCGCGAAAATTGCTCACAAATAAAAGAAAAAAGTAAACAGCGTGCACTAAAGCGCTAAATTCGAAAACGCGTGATTCGGAAATTTACCGTTTTTGCCATTCACATTTGATTACGCCATTTTTTTGTTGGCGATATATTTCACGATATGCACATACCAGCCGAGTGGATAACTAAAGGCAAATGGACTAAGAGGAAGACTTATAGACAACGCCAAAATAAATCCAGTATCTATTAAAAAATATTCTTACACCCGTCGCGACGAAATCGACCACCCCTTGAAGCCCAGTAGTCAGATGAACAAAATTTTTACTCTGATCAGCAGAAAATATACCAGAAAACTAGCCGATTAAATACTTCCATCTCATGCACTTTGGTCATACTGGGCACAGGGCGATATATATGACACTTTCCGTCACTGGGCTTTCCGACACTGGGCTCCATTTAGCCATTCACATTTGTGCTTACTACTTGAGATGGTCACACTGTAACGACCCGGGAAGTTCAAAAAAGAGCGGCCACGCCTCTGCTGGTTCGGCGTCAGGCAGATTTTTGGCGTTGCCGAGCAGCATGTCCTCGACATCAGCACAATTTGTGGGCAGGTTGGCTGGCGTCCATCAAGCAATTGATGTGTACATTAGGCCCGAGCGTCGTCTCTGATCCGAAACAATAAAATATAAGCACAACAAATTTCAGCGAAAAAGGGACTGAGTCCTCCGTAAAAATAAATGACAAACAAAATAAAACAAGCTGAAGACTAGATAACTCTTGCTATTTGTTGGCTCAAAATGTTTGCTCTTTAGAGGTCTCACTGTATGGCAAATAATTCGCGATTCAAAACGAGAGAAGGACGGACGGCTTTCTGTGCATCGATTGTTTGTTTCTCGTTGCTTGGAGAGTGTTTGTACTACGTGGCGCTCTCCCACCCGAGAAGAGAGAGACATAGAGAGAGTAAAAAGGGGGGCTTAGGCCAACTCTCAGTTTTTCTAATGGACAACAAACAACAGAGAGAAAATGGGAAGCGGTGGGGCAGGCAACACAATTAAAGCCAAGTAACGAGCGCAACAGGTTTGGCAACACACGACGAGAGATACTTTGGGCCAGAGCTAGAGATACCGATCGAGGTGCGCTCTCCGAGCTGGGCTTTCGTTTGTCGAGGTTTCGTGGGTCGAGGGCCATCCTCAGCTCCAACTGACGGCGGTGTATCCGATGCGCATCGTTGGGCTTGCAAAGAGAGAGAGAGAGAGAGAGAGAGACATCGACTCTGGTAAAGTTGGCTGAGAGAGATTGATGAATGCACAGACTCAGCCGCAGCCGTGGAGCCACCGTTCGGAATGGAATGACAGTCGAAGCAGTCAGTCGCTAGCAGGTAATCCACTAGAGCGCGTTCGGGCTTCGGACAAGTGTTACCAACAAGACACGACACAGACCCGCAGCAGTACAGCGACATTAGTAGTTCGCACAGAATCGGCATTGAATAATCCCATACACAACGAGGCATCGAGGCATCGAGGCCCAGAGCGCGGCTAGAGCTAAAGCGTCAGAGCGCGACCCGAAACAAACAAAAAGTAAAGAAAAAAATACAATCCAAGTTTTCTGTGTATATTTTTTGTTGTTGTTTGAAGATTTTTTTTCTGGTACAGCAAAGCCAAGTCCCGTAATACCGTTGCGAAATCTTTCTGTTTCTCTCTCGCTTTTGAAGCATAACCAAAAAAGCAAACCAAAAAAGTTTAAAAAATTACCAACAAAAGTGCAGTGTTCATGTTAGTAGTTTACTGGTAAAATACTACATTTGTTGCCATTGTTTCCCTTTCCTTTCTTTTCTTCTCTTTTTGGCTTACAAATTATTAAAACAAACAATTAGAGTGCAGCCCTCGCACTCGCATGTCCAATGAAGTAACCTTCGAAAACCAAAGGAAATATGTACATCCCATAACCATATATTTAAGACTTTTGTTTTAGCTATTTGTACAGCTTTGCTGTCTTTAGCTGTGTCTATGGTGTGAAAAAACAAATGCAGCGCACTATGCACACGAACATGAAAAAAAAAAAACAGTCTGCGTCTAATTAGTATTGGACGCCACACAGCCTATCGATCGGGACAAACTTCTGGGAATTGGATACACATCATCATCGTCCGGGGTCCGCATACGAGATCAGCGATTGAACGATCGCCAGGAATTTGTATTACTCATACGCCACTCTGTCCGCCTTTTCCCACAATTGTTTGATAGTTGACAATGCCAGCAGTCCCCAATACCCAATACCCAATCCCCATTCCACAATCCGCACAATAGAATAGAGAATAGAATAGACTCGATCGGGAGCCTGCTTTCCCCCAAACAGAACAAAGCAAAAAAGTACAGTAATCCCCCGACGAAACAAATTGCCACTGATCCGAGAAAGTGCCTCACAATTGTATCCGAGTATCGAGTGGTGTGGTGTGGTGTGGAGTGGAGTGGAGTGGAGTGGAGTTGGAGTGGACTCGAGAATGGGAGAGGAGCAGCAAGAGTTCTCCTCATCCCCATGGCATCGCAGTTGATGTGTTCATTAAATTCTATTGTTCCGCCGCATCACTTCAAAATCATTTCCGATGGCGTCTGCCTTCGGTGTACAATCATTTCTGATGCTACCGATTCTGGCGCTGCACTTCAACAAGTTTTTACGCTCCACTCGAATTAATTATGTTCGGGGAGAGGGGGCAAAGCGAAGAACCGAGGGTTCTTTGAGTACTAAGCGTACCAACTCACATTTGTGTGTAGTGGATTTTTGGTTGAACAATGCGAGTATTCTCGTAGATGTGTACCTTCTTTTGAGTGCATATTCTTTGCCAAGATAATCCATTTTACCATTGGACGCAAATTGAAAGCGCATAGACATAACTTTGTTTAGTTTTGTTTTGACTGAATGATAGTGCCAAGTGTGGGACTTTGAACGCAAAAGAAATGCAGCTGTTTATAAATTCCAAGTTAATCAGACTAATCATGTAAAGTCAGCTGTTTCTTTGGCATTCACGCAAATGAATTCAATGAAAAATATGATACTCTACTGATTAAAAATGAGCAAACAAAAAGAGCTTTTAAAACAATAGAGCTATGAAATTTGTTCCGTTTTTAAGTACTTTTCAATTCCAACGCATCGAGACTAGTTCTTAAGTTCTTAAATTCCAAAGAGATCCAATCAAAAGCACTTCCTTTTTCTGAACTAATTAGTGGTCAGTGATGGTTAGGCTCAGCATTGTGATCCCTTCTAGTCAGAACTGTAGCTTCTGCCCTCGTTCATAATCCCATCCAGCTTATACACACAAACCTCAGCTCGAACCAGCTCAGTGCCATGGGTGTACTTGTGGTTAATGCGTGGGCATCGGCACTGTTGGAATGTTGCCCAAAACGCCGCCATACTAAGAAGCCACCACCGCTCCGCACCGCTTGTGCTGTTAATGGTAATGCTGCTGCTGCTGCTGCTGCTGCCGCTGCTTCTGATGGTGGTGCCTGAGCTTAGTGCCCACTGTAACTTGGGCTTACGCACGAGGCTTACTCCCTCCGCCGATTAGGCAAACGGCTTTTGGGAGAGGGTAAAAACGAGAGACAGAGAGAGAGAGAGAGAGAAAAAGAGAGTGAGTGAGAGACTGGGCGCATGCGCAGCGTTACATACTTGACGCTGTACTCCAGCACTCAGGGCGCCTTTCCGTCAACTTTGAGCAGCAGCAACAGCAGCGACCGCGTCGCGTAATCATTAAACCAGAGCTCACATCGTGGGTAGGGGGTAGGGGGTAGGGGATAGGGGGCCAGTGGGCAGTGGAATGGGGCAAGGCAGCAGCAACAAGTTAAAAAAATACCAGTTTTGTTCGTTATTCGACGAGCGACAAAGCAAAACCTATGTACCGATGTATGGGTGTACACCTCTGTGTATCTTTTATACCTACAAAATTACCTGTACATACGTACATATGTACATATGTATGATGTATGTGCATGTGCATCATTCTTGGGCATCGTGTTCATGTGTGTGTAACCGAAATTTCCGTACACCTGAAATAACTCCAGTCCCCTAATTAATTGCCAACTCTCTGGAACTCGTAGGTTAATTCTGCGTGACTTGAGATAATTTAAGGAAAAAAACACACACATTCATATGGTATTTATCTCTCTTTGTATGGACATATGTACATATGTATGTATGTGCTTTTATGCCTTTTCTATAAAGTTTAACGCATGATCGCATCTGCACAGAATTTCATAATGTCTGTTGTGAGCTTAAGCAAAAGAAAAAACTATAGTTAGGAACAGAGTTTGACATGCACAAAAAAACATTTACTGAACTACCAGATAAATGACACAAGATTTCGATGAGGTGATGATAGTGTATGACAGGCGACACGATCGGTAGCCCATAATGTCTCAAGGTGTCACGTATTTCCCGTATTCGAAATGTTACACAGAATCGCTTAATATAAAGGAGAATGAATTTATGATTGATGTTTCCTATAAGGAAGTACAGAGAATCGCACAATCTACAGGGTAGTCGTTTGGGAAACTATCTCTCTGTTATATCTTGATTTTAGAACCCCTTGCTAGTACATCACTATTTTGTTTTCTTTCAAGAAGTGATGACATATTGACTCATGTCCCACGAGTGCTTCTACTTGTCTCTGTCTGCGAGTGTTGTCATCCAATTTTCTGACATGACTCATAGTTTCCTGTCACGTCAGTCTTGCGAGTGATCTTTGAATTAAAGTTTAGAATTCCATTTTCTTGTAGCAGCACACACATCCCAGGCAGGGATTCGCTAAGCCACTTTCGCATTATTATAAACGATCCCATATGCCATTTGCCTTTCAGAATGTCATACTCCAAATGAATTGTCCAATCGTTTCGCTGATCATTTTGCTGATCAAAACAAGTTCTTCTAACATGAAGCCAGACTTCTGTGAGATGCTTTTATAGCCGTGACTCATGGGCAAATGATAACGAAAATATGTACATATGTTTTTGGCCTGGCTTGGCCTGGACTGGACTGGACTGGACGGCCTGGTGGATACGTGACAACAACCTTGACAAATCTTAGGTATTTCTCTCTCATACTCTCTGTCTCTGTCTCTGTCTCATAGTCTCTGCCATATCTCTGTGGCAGTTGCACTTTCTGCAGTCGCAGCCAGAGAAGGAGGTGGAGGAGAAGGAGGCACTGTCATTAGCCCCACTCTTTGGTTACCCACCTGGCTGGTGGCTGGCCCTGTTGGTTGTCTTACCTTTTAGCTGGGGCTGGCTGTCTAAATTGCTCTCCTACGTACATTCAAAGATTCGCCCCGTATATCTGTGTGTGTGCGGGTTTGTGCCTGTGTGTGCATCTGTGTGTTGGCTGAAAAACTTGTTTGGCGAAAAATGGTTAACTCAAATCAAGTAGAATTTAAGCCACAAAGCAAAGAGCCATGTCTGCGCTGCGCTGCTGGCTTTGCTTTACTTTTTGCTGCTGCCTTTGCTTTTTGCCTCGACTCAACTCAGCTCGACTCAGCTCGACTCGATTCGACTTGGCTTTTGTGCGAGCGTGAGTATCGTGTCTTGTGGCAAATGCAGTCAAACGGACAGCGGACCGAGGAGGGGTCGTTGGAGATCCGCTTCAAGGCAACTCTACCTGACAAATATGGCAAAATTGTCGTAGGTGTTGTCTCGCTTTATTGGTCTGCGAGCAACGACATCGCCAACGACTTCGACATCGACATGTATATCTGTCTGTCTGTCTATCTATCCGTCTGTCTGCCTCGTTTCGCCAAGTCTTTCGTATTGCGTATGACAACGATTGCTTTGCCTTTATGCAATACTTACGTTCAGCACCATAACCAGCATCCAATGATCCAATGATCCATCGATCCGTCGATCCGTCGCCTGTGTAAGTGGATGCCCCACTCCATCCCATACATATCTGTATAAATTTGCGACAGCCTCCGCTGGAAGCGCTACAGTCGTCAGTCTTCAGTCTTTGGTCTTCGGTTTGGGCGACCTATCAATCTCTTGACATTGACATTGGAACATCTGTTGTTCGTTCGCCTCTTCATCGAACAGAGGCCCCAAATCTTGAGCTTCAACTTCATCTCCAAACCATCGACACTCCTCGGAGAGAAAGCTCTCTGAACCAAATTCAAAGGGAAAATTGGTTCTAACCTGCACACATCTAACCTACACATATACATATCTTTGTATCTTTGTATCTTTTGTGTCTCATTGTGGTTGTTGCTGTTTAAAGGCAAAAATATTTGGCACGAAGGTCGTTGACAGAAGGCCGCTGCTCTGGGCGAGGCAGGCCGCGGCCGCTGACGGAGAGATGTTCGCAGATACGACCTAACGGCATAGCTGTGCTCATAGATACTCTCACACATACATATGTATGTATTTACATGCACACATCATTGTATACCCCACATCCGCTACGAAATTGCAACTTTTCTGGTTGATCCAAATTCGGGGGCCAGCCAAAAAGACAGCAGCTGCGTGCGGGCCATTTGCCAGCAGATAAATCAAACATCGACGACCAGAGACCCCATTTTTGGCCATTATTCAGTGGGTTCAATTCGGCCTGCAACCGAACCACAATTGTGCACAGCTGCACCACACTCGTCGAAGAGTCGGTCGACACACAGCTGCAGCTGCAACTGCAACTGCAACTGCGGCCTACTCTGCTGTCTCCATCTGCGTCACGATCGCCTAGCCCTGTCCATAGCTCAAAACAAACTACAGTGAACACTGTGGAGAGGTGGACAGTGAACGGGATAAATATTTCAAGCTTCCGAGGGCGGGAGACCTGATATTTCTGAGCTTTTAAATTAAACGCTAAGAAGTCGAAAGATTGAACAATTATTTGCCTCAACTAAAGGCAGAAAAACAGGGAAACTATTTTATGCCACTAGGTTAAAACAATTATTTACCTTATTTCACTTGGTACCCAAAGCATTCCACATAATTAGAATACGAATTTCTCATTTAATAATATTGCTAAAAAGTTGCTATCATCGTAAGAGACATTTAAATTTCTCGAAGGTCGTGCAAATAATTACATTAAATATATTAAAATACAATTCAGAGCGAAGGCTCTGGCTATAAAGAATTAACTATAAGTATACTGAAAGCACTCTCCTTTTTACAACATTTATAGTGTATTTACATTGTATGTCCAGTCTGTTGCGATTTCCATTGCTCTTTGCTAATTGTATATGCATTTTCTTTGTTTGTGGTCTCTTCTGTTGCAGTTGCAGTGTCCAGCCTCCAGCCTCCAGTCTCCAGTCTCTGGTTCTCTCTGTTAGCCACGCGGATACCACGTTACCAAAATGAACTCGGACCTGGGGCCATTGTGGGCCAGCAGCAGCAGCGGCAGCAGCAGTCGTTGCTGCTTAATGGCGGCTCTGCTGCTGCTTATCTGCAGCGGACAGGCTGCGGGCCAATCCAATTACGTGCAACACGGCGATAGCGGCAACTACACCACAAACGGTCTGCCCGAGGAGGCGACATTGGACGGCAAGGTAAGCCTAAGCCTCGGTCCGAGCCAGTCTAAGACCCCATAAATGAATGGGGTTAATCTATACGTAAGAAGCCCTTGTCGGCTAATCGGAGGCTAAGCAGCTTCCTAGCTTCAAGCAAGTCAAACCAAAAGAAAGAGTTATCTAAGGTGAGGCTTAAGTCCAAGCCATGATTAAATGTCTTCATTAAAGTGTCTTTTTGTGCAACATGAGCTTGGATTCAGGAGGCACATTCGAGGCTTTCAAATCAAGTCAAAGATTTAATGGTAGCTTTAATGGGGGCATTAAGAGCTCTGTGTAAGAATTTCATTTGGTTTCTGTTCATAATTAAAACAAAGCCAAGAGCTCTTTTATTTGTAAACTGTTTCAAATATCTCAGGGACCTCCTCGAGTATTCTGACAACCTACTGTAGGGCTCAACAATGTATGCACAGCCTCGTATTTAGGTGTGTAGGTCCATGCATATATGTACATGGTTGTTGTGTGGCCTGCTGTCTTCCTGCTGTCACGCTCTCTTGTGCCACATTGGCCCCAAAAAGAAAACCAAACAATGGAGAGTCTCGAGGCCCTGGGAGTTTCCCCTGAAGCAGCCGCAGATTCAGATTCGAGACAAACATCCCATCCCATCCCATCCCATCCGTATTAGGTATTATAATGGCGTGCAAAAATAGGAAGCGCAGTCATGGGGAGTACGACTAGCTTACATAATATGCTGATCAGTGAATGTGGAGTGTGTGTGTGTGTGTGTATGGAGAGTGGTGGGTGGAGAGCATCTCTCTTTGGGAGCATCGCTTGACACTCTCTTCCCACGCTTTTACACATTGCGAATCCAGGTGCTGGGTGCTGGGTCATGGCACCATCCAAAGTGATTAATTTGTATTGCGGTTTCTCTGTCTTTGTCCGCTTTGTTTAGGTTACCAAACTGGACGACATCAGCCCATTGATATTTCTGAATCGCACCAAAGCAGCGCTTAATTGCGCCGCTGGCTCCATGCAGGTGAGTCCCGACCTAGCCCAAGCGCTGACTTGGATCCTCCGACTCTGGCACTGACACTGATTTGTATTGCAGGTTGATCTCAAGTTTAACGATCCATTCCATGGCATCATTCAGGCTGATTATGATCGCAGCAGTGCGTGCCGCGTCAGTGGCAAGGGGGCGCTTAGCTATCGCCTCGAGCTGCCCCTCAAGGGCTGTGGCACCATCCAGGTAAGCCTCATCCCTCCCTCCTCTCACCGTAGAAGATGCTCCTGAATGCAGCTGTCTTTTGCCGCCCACAGAACCCCACACGTGTCTTTACCAACAACATCATTGTGCGCTTCCATGCAAATCTGGAGATGGACGGGGACGAGATCATCACCATTGTCTGCCGCTATCCACCGCCAGTGCCCTCACTGCCACCCGCACTGCCAGCGCCAATGTGAGTAGCCCTTGAACTGCCCATCCTTGGAGCTTTCGTGACCCTCAAATGTGTCTCCGCCTTCGTCCTTTGGCAGCCTCAATCCCATTGCCACCAGCTCTGTGCTGCAGCCGCCGCTGAAGAGCATCCAAATACTGATGATCATCTGTGCCATTATGTTCCTGACACTCCTCCTGCTGGGGCTGGCTGTCTCCTACTACTGCCTGCGCAGCCGACCCATACCGGTGGTGCGGCGCCTGCCCATGAGCATGGGCAGTGGCTCCGAGATCACAAAGCTGAGTGGCAGCAGCGTGGGCAACATCAGCGTCTTCGAGGGCGTCAAGATACCGCGCGCCCATGCCGCCCTGCAGGCCGTCTACTCATCATCGGGCAGCGAGGGTGCGCTCATACCCTCGGACTATCCCAGCGAGTCGCACTCGGAGATCGAGGAGATTGACACGAGGTCGCTGCCGTTCAGCTCGGCGGGCAGCTTCGAGAACCGCGCCTTTGTCCAGGAGACCTCCAGCATCTACAGCGATCATTATGCGCCGGCCCAGGAGATGCCCGTGGCCAATGCTGTGGTCACAACGGCGGCCATCACCACGCGGCATGCCATACCCCTGCAGGAGGGCTCCCCCAAGTTCGATGTTCAGGTGCGGGTGAAGAAGTCACCGCCGCCAGTGCCCTCGCCCGTGACCTCGGACACGGAGAGCGTGGCCACGCTGCGACCCGATCGGAACAATCTCTCGACCATCATGGAGGCCTACGAGGATCGGGAGAGCATCATGACCATGGACTCGCTGCCGCCGCAGGTGGAGACAATGCAGTCGCAGTTCACGTATGTGCCCGAGCTGCACCCGGCCCCCCAGCTGCCGCCGCCGGCAGAGCCCAAGTTCTCGGTGTACACGCGCACCCATCACGAGGTGGTGGACGGCCGCCCGGAGACCTGGTCCGACTACACCGACGGCACGCGGGCGCCCAGCGAGATCACCGATCTGTCCTCGGAGGCGCCCGACAGGACCGTGGACTCGATGCACTACTACGAGGATGAGTACGTGCCCATTGAGCCGCTGCCGCACTCGATGGCTGTGGCCGCTGTGCCAGTGCCCCCCAAGCCCCAGCCGCTGCCGCATGTCACCTCGCACACGGTGGACGATGTCTATCTGCGCACCGTCACCGAGAAGAAGACCATCGAGGACATTGAGAGCCACAAGCGCAGGGTCACCGAGTACAAGAGCAAGCCGAAGGCCCCGCTGCCGCCGGTGGCACCGCCAGCACCGCCCGCGGATCCCAAGTTCGATGTGAAGGTCCGCAACTACCCCAGCGAGCGGGAGCAGCAGCTGTGGGAGAATTTCTCGGACATATCCAGCGCCTCGGGCCTGACACTCACGCCCAAAATGGAGCGCAGTGAGCTGTCGCTGCCGCCCGCGGAGCCGCCGTCCCAGATCCACGACAACAAGCTGAAGCTGACCAGCCCCGAGCTGGTGGGCAACATGAAGCCCATTGAGGTGCCGCCCCAGGACATGGATGTGCCCAACTGGGATGTGCTCATACGCATACTCGAGGAGCCCGAAATGTCCGAGATGTCGGCAGGCGGGGATGACACCAGCTCTGTGCACAACAACAACTACAACATCAGCTACGACGACAGGGCCAAGTGGAAGGAGATCATCACCACACAGTCGACGCTGCGCTCCATGCTCACGGAGGCAGTGGTGCGCGAGGACTTCGAGCGCATTCGCCAGGATACGCGCTACGAGCGCATGTTCGAGCCGCAGACTTGGGACGTCATCATTCGCATCCTGGCCCCGCCCAGCGACGATGACACCGACGTGGAGATGCGCCTGCCCAGGCGTGGCGGCAAGAAGGCCCCACCACAGCCCTGGGACACACGCTCCCGCCGCAGCTCCCTGCCGACGCTCTACGAATACGACAGCGATGGTGGCTCCAGTGTGCGCACCATACGCAACGACCCCGGCCTGCCGCTGCAGGCGCACTCCGGCCAGCCGGTGGGACCCTTCAATATGCAGCGATCGCGGCGCAGTTCGCGCACCTCCTACCAGACGGACCACAACGATTTCCGCTCCATGTCGGAGGTGACGGTGGACTTTGGCCGTCCCCAGGCGGACCAGCTGGACAATGTGAGCGATGCGAGCAGCTACTACCGCATGCAGTACTATGACGACGAGGACCGACGGTCCTTCCATCGCTCGCTCAGTCATCCCTCGCTGGCACGATCCGCCAGCGAGTTCACCGAGCACTGGACCGCTCCCGATGACCTCGAGATTGAGATCTCCTCGCCAGAGGGCACACCACATGCTCGTCGAGCACGTCAGGTTGGACCCACGCTACTCCCTTGATTACCCTCAACTAATTCTGTGATTATCTTGCAGCCCCTAGCCATAGCCTCGGGACGTGCAGCCGGCGAGCAGCGAGTTGTGGCCCAGACCCAATCTCAGAGGGAATATGTGGAGACCCATCGCAGTGTGTATCATGCCGAGAAGGAGCTGCCCATGCCGCCGCGCAAGTGGTAGACCACTGTCGGGCAGAGCCTTCCTTCGAGTAGTCACTTCTATTAACGATCGACTCCAAAATCAGCGTACCGGTTAGAGGGTAGGGTAGAAGCCCTGCGCGGGAGCTTCAGCAGGAAGGCGCAGGACGCGTCCGCATCACATTGGGTGGTGTCTGGGGGGTGTCTGGGCCCTTCTGCTCGAGCTCAGCTGCAAGCCAATCCATGGCTCACACATTCCATAGGTCGTAGACGATTTTATTCTTACACTAATTAACAAACAAACAAACAAACAAACAAAACGTGCCAATTACAATTGCCTGACATTCAAAATAAACAGCTCGCAACACAGAGACCCCACAAAATGTCAGTTCCAAGCGGATGAGGATCGAGGCTCGAGCTTCGAGCTTCAATTAATTGATTTCTAAGCCGTGGAAATTCTTTAATTGAAAATTCAAACGAAACTTTTGTGTTCTGAAACACCCAGCTCCAGCGACGATTGAGTAAAGAGAGAAAGCAAGCCAGAGAGTGAGAGAGAGAGGGCGAGAGAGATAGAGATGGAGAGAGCATGGGGTAAATTTCCAATTTAGATAATAGTTCGTATAAGATCTGATATGCTGCCCAGCCCTAAGCATTTCGAGGGCAAATACTTTGTCACAATGGGAACAGAGAGACAGAGGAGTAGGAGGCGGAAGTGTGTTGCTGCCTTTTTTTATATTTGTATTAGAATATTATGTTCTGCCCCCTGTGGAGTACTCACGACTTTCTAGCTACTAATGTGTATATATATACAATATATGGTGTATATACAGAGTCCCGAAATCCAGCCCCAACAAACACAAACCCTGGGTTTTGTTTTTGGGGCAACTGCCACATGCACAAAAGAGAAGAGAAAAGATCTGCGTACACTTTTGATACTATGACATATATGACAGCCCATTACGTGGGGTTTTCACAGGTTTGGAATAAAAGTATTACTACAGAATAGCGCTAGAAGATACAGATATGTGTGGGGCACCTGCAACTGCAACACTTTCCTAATCGAACACACAACACGACAGCGGCAGAAGGTCAGCAGAATCACAACAAATATGATTTGCGGGCTTCCAATGGTCAACCTTTCAGAGGGTACCACTTAATACTTTTCACGACTATCCTCCCTATCCCTAATCATATACATATACATGTGTATATACATTATATTATATTATATTCTAATTTTTTTTTGCTCCTAACGAAATACTAATCCGTCCAAGACACACTCACCGGAAATGTACTTAATCCTTAGCGTAGTAAATCCAGTAATAAAAATAAAAATAAACACAACAACGCGTGGAAGTCTCTCAATCACAATCCACAAGATCCAAGATACTTATTGTCAAATTAGCTTATTGCGTGTAATCGGAATTAAACGATAAATAAATCAAATACAAATAAATATATCTACTAACAAAGTTTAGCGTGTTTTATTTGATTTGTTTATAGTATTATTGCTTATTATATATTTGACACTACAGCTGAAGCGAACGAGGTCCAAGGAATTTCCAAGAGTTAAATAAATAACCGCACCATTCATATTTCTCGCAGGTTGCGTGTCAATGGAAAATTCTGTAATATCCATTGGTGTGGGGTTACCGTTTCCATTACTCGTAAACATCCGCTGATTCTCGCAAAAGGGGGAACTGTTGCCCACTTGCAGCCTGATATTCATCTCTTTACCCCCGGTACTGACAAACCCAAATCTATCGTAGAAAGCAGCAGATAATTTATTTGTATTCTAGAGTATTGATTTGAAACAAGTTACAATTAGAAATTTGGGCAGGATAGATGGAGTAATCTCAATATCAACAGAGCAATCAATCAGCAGCGCATAACTTTACAGAGAAACGTAATATTTATGAGATTAAAATAAAGTTTGCCGCAATTAAAAGACATTATAATTTAACTTTATTATTCGGAACTGAGAAGAGATTTATTAGACTGATTCTTCCTTACCATATCATGTTATACTGTTGAGGAGAGTGTTTCCCTCTCGAAAATACATGCAAATATTCCTATCTCAGGCATTGCCATGCATCAGCCATTGCGGACCCTGCGACTAGGCCTTTGGCTGTTCATGTGTCCCTTGCAGTTTATCTCTTTGTACCAGCATCGCCTGGCCCTCGGCTAGTCCAGCGTGACTAGACAGGAGACAGCACCAGAGCTGGTATTGATGCCAACCACTACCACAATACCAGTGTGCGAGTACGGTACGTGAGCGGCAGAGCCTTTTCCTATGTAATCCTCAATCCTATGTAATCATATAGATTCCTCAGATAGATTCTCACATGTATTATCTCTAGCACAGTTTAAAGTGAATTGCAAAGAGCACTACGTGACATACATTAGGCCATATGCATATTTCTTTGTAATCGAAGATCGAAGCAGCTCATGATCCCCTTGCAAAACCTCAAACATACCGTTTAGTAAAGAAAAGCAAGCACAGAAAGTTCAATATCTTTATTGAAATATTATTTTGGAAGATAATAAATAACACACACACGCGCAGCGGAAAGAAAAAGAGAGTAAACGTTGACATTAGCAGTAAGTGGAAGTGCAATTTGTTGAATTTAGATAAGATAAATAACTGATAGAGATGTACAGATATAGCGACGACCTGCGAAGACGAGTCAACAGATTCCTTGATTTGATTTGAACACGAACTATTAATTGAAAAAGTCTTTCATTATTACTCATCATGTCGACCAATAACAACGACGTAAGTGTGCAAAAACTTTGAGCCTCCAATGATAATCCATTTATAATCCATCAAAAACAGAAAGAACCCCAGAAGCAGGCGCAGCCAGAGTGTGCGGTGGCTCTAGAATCTGGGGAGGAAAAGTCTGAGAAAGTTATGCCAGAACGTAAGCTGACTCTCAGCGAGCGTATTCAGAAAGCCCAAGAAGAAGCTCCTCGGCAGAAGAGGCGGCGGGAGGAAATGCTAATTACCATGGCCGAGCACCAACGTACGTTTGAAGACATACGCGCCAGAATAAAGGCTGCCAGAGAACTAAGGGAGTAAAAGAAAGTTCTTGCAGCTACACATACACACAAAGACAATCGAAAGAAGTACACAGATGCAGATACACAAACACAATACACTGACACACTGTCCATTCCAACAAAAATGTCAATCAATTAATCAAATCATTAATTAAATCTATCCCACGGCAATGTCTTCCTATTTTGATGTCAGCGGAATCTCGTTACACATTTCATATTTCAACTGATTAGCGGGCCTTCAGTCTCATGTCACTATATTTTTTCCGGGACCCATTTGTTACCGAATCTTTAGCAGAAAGCTGCCGATGAAGAGGGGAACAAAGCCTTAGGGAGGGCTGCTGATTTGTAGTCTGGCGTCATGGCTCCGGTTCCCACAATCCGTTTTCCGCTGAATGGTACCAGACCCCTGAATAGCAACACCATTCGATTCTCAAGTGAAGTTGTTTATTCTCAAGTGAGTTTGTTTATTTTGGAGTCGTACTTGACTCTCCTCAAATACAGCAGGCAGGGAAAGCTTCGGATCACCATAAATCAAGAAATACGAGCACGAAATGATCAACTAGGCATTCATCACTGTGGTTAGGTCAATCATCAGCATCAATCCTCAACAAGGCAATGAGACAGTGACCCACAGTCAAGAGATGCACCTCCATTGTCATTTGTGATAGTGAGCGGAGCTTGTCTAGGCTGCAGAGTGTCCTTAGTCTACACAGGAATGTTTTGGAGCACATGAAGATACCCCCGCCCAGCAGGAATAGACACCTGTAAGGTAAAGAAACATCGGATCCTATCCTATCCTATGCGAATGCCCCTGCACCTTAAAGAAAACTATCTCTACGTGTGTCATCACGTCATTAAATTCAATAGAAATTCGCTTGCCAAACAGCGTTTAATTCTGAAAAAAAAAAAATTTTGATTATTCATTGGGATGGGGTCTTTTTCGGTTACCGAATCCATAAACATCCGATGATTGAAGTCCCGAAAGGGGGGAATTTTTGCTGACTTGTAGTCTGATGCTCAAGTATTTTTTCCTGGTACCCATTTGGAAACCGAATCTTTTGTGGAAAGCAACCGATAAACCGAGGCAGTAAGCCTGAGGGAGATACACTTTCGCTGACTTTTATTCTGGCGCCATGGCTGCGGCTCTCACACTCAGTTTTCACTGCGGATACATTAACGAAGGAATGCAGACACATAAATATATACAGAGATACTCGAGGATGGGGTTGTACAACAAATAATCCCATATTCCCACATTTGTATTGTTTTATAGACATCATACGAGCATGCCCCCAGTTATTTCCTTCCCCTTATACAATTCCCTTTTGTATTTTCTAGCCCATCAAATGCATTTTCACATAATCTTGATGAATAAGTACATAAATTAATACGTTCAATACTGCGATCCTTACTGTGATCCCCCCTGTATTAGGATTTATCGCAGTTGAAAGAAAGAACCAAGGAACCAATCTAAGTTCCTCCTTATAGGAAGTTCCCCTAATGCTGCGATGGGAAAAATCAGTCATCATTTGTCCGTTAATAAAAGAAAGGACCATGCATATGTGCGAAGTTACATTGATGTATTTATGTACATATGTACATATATTTGTACATATGTACACACACGTCCTTTCTCGTTCTGATAGAATTCGGGCATTCATTTTTGTTATGATTTTTTTCCTATGGCAAAACTTATTTTGAAGAATTTTTAAAGTTTTTTCAGAGGGAGCGGTTGTTTTTTTCACATGGCTTAAAAATATTAGATGTGGTTTTAAAGAACTTTGTTTGCCTGAAAAGCTGATTGATGCAGCTAAAAAGTGTACCCAAGCACTTTGTGGTTTTAGCTTCCTGTCTGGGAAATATTAAGCTTTGAAATACAAAAATGTGGATTTTAAAAACTCAGGAAAAGTCGGACAAAATTATATCCTGTTAAAATATGTTATACACCCATTGTCCTAATGGCAGTGGGCATTAAAACTATAAAGATATAAGGAAGGGTACTTCAAGGGTAAATCCAGACTTGTACATAAATGTACATACACAAATATGTATGTATGTATGTACGTTTGTCTGTACATTCCCTCTTTTGTATAACACATTTGGATCAGCGTATAACACTTCCACAAAGGTCTGACCAATCAGAGGGTCATTGAAACGATGCTCTCTCGGAGTATCCCAAGAGCCCATACACCCATACATAGCCATGTATGTACACACCAATACCAATGTAAAGGCCTATGCAGATCGATCACCCACGCCCATTCCCGCATACAATCATAGAGATTCGCCTGAGCACCTGTTCGCATTCACATATGCAATCACAGAGAGCCTTAGCGGGACTTACATACACTTCTTTATTCATGCATATGTACAAATGTACATAAGAAGTGAGCGCACACATGCCTCGACACTTGGATACCTGGTACTCAGTTTCTATTAATTCACTGAAGAATCTCTATGAAGAGAGTGATGGCAGGCTTATTCAAAGAGCCAAGGTAGGAAGGAGTGGTGTCATGTTTACTACTTAGCTACTCTGTGAGAGAAGGAAAGAGAGTTCACGCAAATCCAGGACTCCAGACTAACAATGTCTTAACAATGATCTGATTTCAATCAGGCTATAAGCTATCGATTAATGCTGCCCAAACATACGCTAACATACACGTTATTAGGTCGAATATGCCTAGTTTTTGAAGCTTTAATTTACATGAATCTAACACACCCCAGTACTTGTGAGTGCAGGGTATAATCATAGAGATATCGTCAGAGCGCTCAGTGAGAGAGAGAGAGTTATGGAGTTATACATAAGACCATACGCAACGCGTCATCACATTAGCGCCTCTTTTTGCTCTTCAATTCTTTTGCCTAAGGATACTTTATAGAACAACTTAAAAAATATGAAAAATTACTAAAAATTCATTCATTTTTTAGAACTTTAAATCGAAAAACGATTCAAACGTCTCTTCATTCTTTTCATCATTATAGTCCTCATATATCAAAAGTGTTAAAGGGCAGCGCTATCTTGATGGCGCACACTGTATAATCTCTGTATAACTCTCTTCACATAGGCCGCTGCTTGGCCAAAGCCGAGGTTTCAACTATGCAAAAGGCTACGAATAAATTCAATTCAGTTCCGAGCTTCAACCAAAGTAAAACTTCCTTGACTGTGAAAAAATCGTGTTTAATAATAGAAAAGTGAAACATAAATGGTGAATAAAATACTTGAAAATATCCTAAAATATCCTACAAATATATTTAAAAAAAAATATATTTAAACAGCAAAACTCAACTCTAAAAAAAAACTCACATAGAAAACATTTCCAAAAATATTTTAATTTACCAAGAAGCTAGTTTTGAATATTCAGTGACCAAATGATCAGAAAGGATCACAAGGATCATGGTCATAAGGATCATAAGTAAATAAAATCAAAACATTAAAGATAAAATGTTGTGCTATAAATAAAAATAATTAACCCAGATAAAAATACTGAAGAAAAATTTCAAATCGATGCAAGCAAATGGCTGATTACGGCTACTTAAATCCTTTTTGTTTGTTTGTTTGATGGTTTTATTGTCCATCAATTCGGAATTCGGAATAAAGAGATTTTATTTAAGTGACTTCCTTGCTTAAAGTTAAACAAATGACTTTATAAATTCCTTAATATTCATAAACTTGAACAATAAAATGCGGTTTCTTTTCAATTTGAAGTTATATAAAACAAAGCCCATACTTCTCTCATATTATTGAAATAAGTAAAATGTTGTTTAATAAAAACTCCATCAAACATCTGTGATCGGAATAAGTTGAACGAGAAAGGACGTGTGAGACGCTTCTTACGCGTCACAACTTTTATACCCGGCACTCAGTACTACATCTGTCATTAGCGGTTATTTGTCAAATTTTAAATTTTTTCTTCATCTGTCATCTACATCTACAACACTTCTCACACCAACACGCTCCTTTAGCTCGCCCCCCTTCCCTAGACCCACACACTGCAGACTCACGGCAGAGGCAGAGCCAGCGGCAGAACCAGCGGCAGAGCCAGCGGCAGAGGCAGAGCCAGCGGCAGACGGCCAGTGTGCGGCCACTGCGCGAAGCAGAGTGTGAATGAGAGAATTTTCAAAAAACAAATATAAGCTGCGGGACGGGATGGGTTTAGCCACGGCTATGGCAAAGGCGGAGGAACGGCAGGGGCAGACCGTCACACACTGCGCGAAGCAAATATAAGCTGCGGAACGGGGTGGGTTTGGTCACTGAAAATTAATTTCTTCATTGTGGCTATAATAATGATCCAATCGGATCTGGTGATCTGATAGATATGGTCATTCCCTACAGAATGGCGTTTTTGGTTTTCTGCTATCTTCAAAATTGTAGATTTGGGAGGTTTTCGCCCTTTTGCGGGGGAGGAAGGGGGCGGGGCTCATTTTTGAAATACACTGGTTTCAGTGTGAGCATACAGCAGTCCGGATCCAAAATTTGGTGGCTCTAGCTCTTATAGTCTCTGAGAACTAGCCGACAAACAAGACGGACGGACGGACGGACGGACGGACGGACAGACAGACATGGCTCAATCGACTCGGCTATTGATGCTGATCAAGAATATATATACTTTATGGGGTCGGAAACGTTTCCTTCTGTGCGTTACATACAACCGTTATCCGCACAAATACAATATACCCTATTTAATCTTCGAGTACCGGGTATAAAAACTGAAATTTAAACTACTTAATTCTTAGTTTAAATACGAGTATATGAACGAACACCCATATATGTATGTATGGTCAATACATTTATTTCCCTTCTTTTCTTTTGAAGCCCAAACCACAACCCCTACGAAAAATTGTATATTCCAAACGCGTTACGCGGCACAATTATAGCACATTGAAGAAGTGCAGCGCCAGCTTTTTGGGCGCTGGGCAGCAGCACCCAGTGCCCCCTGCTCCCTGCACACTGTACCGAGCGTTGCGTTAGATGCGTCGACTTCGTCGTCGTATACATACATACATATGTACATACGTATATGAAAAGCCGAAATGCAAAGATGGACACACACATACGTATGAATATAGAGAATCAGATGCCATACATATAGAAAAGAGTAATACTGGAATACTCTCTGTGCGGGCGAAGCAAAGCTCAGGCCCCAGGGGCAGCTCGTGCTAAGGCGAAAGTCTAACATCAGGAAGCGTTCATTCAGATGCAGAGCCTCGACGAAAGCAGAGCTTTTCACCTCTTTTTCGCCGTGAATAACGAACAATTTTAACGGACGAAATAAAAAGCGAATCTTATTACCGAAAGTTCAAAAGAAGCTTTTACCTGTGCGGCGGAAATGTAAAATCTCACCATAATGGCTAATGAAGTTCCATTAAAGTAATATTCAAAGTAAAGCTCTTGCATAACAAACAACACGTGGTTTCAGAAAGATTGCAGTCCCAAAAATGCATCACGCAATAAATCACCAATGGAAAATTAATTAAATCAAGTGAATTCGATCCAAAAATTAAAAAAGGATACAACAACTGTCCAAGCGTCGCGCACATGAGGTGCAATTAAACTTTGTTAAATGCAAATGTGCAACAAGTGAATAAATGAAGAACAAAAATCAAAGTTCTGCCAAAGCGAAAACTCTTCACCAGTGAGTGTCCGTCCTGTGCAAATTATTGGTGCAGCTGGAATACAGACCCGATCACATTTGGAAAAATTGAAGGCAAACAAAAATAAAAAAAAAAATATAAAAAAATCAAGCAAACTCAATCGACAATACATACACAATTTTCAAAAATTCCGACAAAATTTCCAACGATGGCAGTCTCCGTCCACGAGACCTACTCGGTATATGTAAAGGCCTATGAGCACACCAAGAAATCAAAACGTAAGTATTATTCGTTTAGTCTTATGTTTGTAGAAATGTTAATGTACCTGACACCAAAGACTGACGTAAAATATTTACAGACCACATATTTGATCCCATATTAACAAAACATTTCAAATGGAAGCTCTACAAGTTGTGCATTAAAAAAATAAAAAAGTGAGTGTCCCAATATAATAAAATATGTATACATTAATTAGCTTAAGACAATTTTGCAGACTATTTTAGGAGGCTAAAAGTTTCCCCCAATCCACATAAAAAGCCACATCACCACTTATCACCCAATTCTCAGCTACTGAAACCACAATCCGAAATTACAGACAACAGCAGCAGTAGAAGCAGAAACGGCAAGCAGCTAAAGAGGTGAGGGGAAGGGTGGGGGGTCCTCCCACATGCTGCAAAATTGCGGAGCATTGGATGACCCCCCGGTATGTGTCGACGTGGGATTTGTAACCATAGATACTGCAAGTACACAGTGCACGCGGGCCTAAAGGCATTATGAAATTCCATTCATTCAAAATGTAATTCAAATTAATCTAGGGTGCATACGAGTGTGCATGTAAATGTTACATATTTTAAGGATTTCATAGAAATTATTCCACCTTTTTATGTGTGCGGTATTGCTAGTGCTATAAGTGTGTGCCTGAAATCAAAAAATCTATGGAAATTAACTCTATCGGTATAGGACCTAAGCAGTAGTAGCCATAGAGATTTTGGCTATATTTCCACATATGTTTTGCAAGAGCTCTGCTGAATGTTGATACATATTTATACAAGTACTATGAAATTCGCATATTTGTAAGCCAACAGGTGCCATGTTGTACGTCTATTATTTCTACTAAAGTTAAGTAAACAAATATCGTTCCCTTTAATATTAAATTTTTTTTTGTATTTATTTGATAATTGTTTATTTTATGTTCATTTGGAACCAGCCTGTTCGTGTATACTCAAGCATTTAAGCCATCAAATATGAATACCTGAGCTTTCATGGCGTTCGGATGGTTTGTGCTATTATATTATAGGTGCTCTTAGTTTTAAATACTCTTTAGGTCAGTTTTCTCCTTCTCAATCAACACTACACTAGCACTACAAAATCGTATGCACATACAAATGTACATATACATATATATGCACATACATACATATATATTTTATTATATACATATGTATAAAGTCTACACTGCACATTTCTATTTTTTTACAATTTTTTTTTTTATTTAATCATAAGCATTCTGTTTAATACTATTTATATTTTATAATTTACTTAAATGCACAAAAAGTATCAGCACTTGGTCGTTTATACAATAATTATATACAACAAAATCTTGCTCTAAGAAAAAACGATTAAATGTGTATACTTATACTTGTTCTACATACATACATACATACATATGTATGTACATATGTATCTAAATTAACGAGCATCTAAACTAGTCCGTTCTAGAGACGTACTCAACATTTTGCACACTTGAATTACTTTTCCATAGTACATAGTACATTCCATGGTACTCGTACTTGCAAAAAGGGTGAATTTTACGCTTAACATTTTACATGTGTATGTAGATACGAAAGACTTTCATATTCCACATTTCACATTTGCGAACACCTACATATGTATGTACATTCCATCGCACACATTTTCTTTAAAACCCAATATGATCTATTAAGTATCTATCTATACTTGTATATACTTATAAATAAATCTTTCCTTTAATTATTCTGCAAATATTAATATCATAGAATATCTTTCCTATTCCTTTTAAATCTTATTCTGCAAAGAGGAATATCCAGAATATTTTTTATTCCCTCCAAGCCGCATTCCACAACACAAACTAAAAGTAAAATATATTTGGCTTAATTTGAGTTTCCATAACTGATTTACATTTTTTTTTATTAGTTTTCTGCCCTTTCAAAACAATTCAAAATTTAAATTCTTCGACACAATTTTGTTGACAATTTTTTTCACTAATATACATTGAGCTTGTCTGATAAATTGATGGCCAAAAATGTTAGTGATTTAAGTTTACAACAAAACGATTGGGGTCTATTTGTCTAAGGTGTGGTGACAAAACTATTGGTCGGTTATCATGGTCCGCGATAAGATCGAATGGCCCAAGCACAGCGATGACCGCAAAAGCGAGTGAACAAAAAGATTTTATTCCAATCTTTATGCGATGCAAAATGCGCTCCACCATGTAGTGGGAGGCTCCTATGTACAAAATTCGCAATGCAGAGCGAGTTAGCTGGAGAGCCATTTTTGAGTGCTTGAGGGCCAGTCTGTAGGTTCTTCTTGTGTGTGGTTCCGTATCCTTCAATTTGCTTCTTTGTCTCTCCTTCGTCTTCGAAGTAGAAGAAAATGTTGTGCACGAAACTGCCCCGAAAATGATTAATAGTTAACTTGGTTTGACATTAAATTCCAGAGCTTCTTTTAAATATTTCTAAAAAAAATGTTATATTTCAGAATTTAAAAATCCAATTGAACTTTTAAGATACGTAATTCACTTCTGATTAAATGGTTTTCAAACTTTTTGTTTAAATACTCTACAAAGTTGTACAGATTTTATTTTGGATTACAGGTCTTGAGGCAGTTGGATTCTGAGGGACAATAACAGATTGTGTTCTGGTTTGAGATGGAGTGTAGAATAGCAGCGTTCAACAAAAGTAGAGCTTTCGTTGACTGCTGTCATTATACTCAAAGATGGAGCTCTGACTTGAACCCCTATTTCTGTCAGTGTGGCCCAGTTTCCAACTGCCTGCAGGACCTGTGATCTTTACATACATATATAACAATAATTAACAAAATGTTCTCCTGATTGTTTCTGCCATCAAACCAATCTCTTCCGGCCAAGATTTTTAATTAATTCTGTTTTTCATCTTGAAGAATTCAAGACAAAAACCTGTATTAATTTTTAATGTTTATTTTTCAGAGGGATGCTAGCGTTTTCCCATATGACTTGGGTATACTACACCTTGTGTTGCAGCACTTTGCAGTTCTGAAAAGCTTATGAACGCAGCTTTCGATTGGTTTCAAAAAACTGTATAGCTGATGCTTACCGTCTTTGAAATATGATGATTTCAAATGGAGACAGCAGGCTTCATCTATAAAGTTTTTAAAGCCCATTGATAGCTGCGTTTCTTGGCTCTTCAGAACTACAAGGCGCTTCAAAACAAGGTGTAAGACTCTCAAATAATATGGGAAAATGCAAGCCTATCTCTGATAAATTCAATTGGTATTCAATTCTTCAAAAAAGGAACTTTAACTTGCCATTCCATTTTATTTCTTCAACGATTGGATTGTATCAGCTGTGGGAATATGTTAGGCGGAAAGAGTCTTATGAGCATTTACAGTTGGTGTTGGAGTTAAAGGTGGAGAGAAAAATCGCAGCACGCACCCAAAGATAATGCTTTTGCTTTCAGTTGGAATTTTACTCTCCACAGCTAACAGCAACACTGACTGTCAGTGTTCTACCTCTATGCGTTTCCAATACTGGTACTGCACCCCCATTTATGGGTAAAGATTCAATCTTTCTACTCGAGGGCTGTAACCTGAACAAAATGAATATTGGTGTTGGCTCAAGTAATGCAAACACTTGGTGGAGTTTATGGTTTTTGAACAGTAAGTGTTGGCGTCGGAGTTGGAGAGAAGAATCGCACTGAGTAGTTAAAACGAAAACGTTTTCAATTGCTTGAGGCCATTTTACTCTCCACCTTTGACTGCACCGCTAACTGCTCATCTACCATAAACTCCCGCTTGTTTCTCTGGACTTGAGTCCTTCAACGAATATTACATGTGGACATGCATACATTCTCTTATATTGAGTTGGTAGCACAGGCCTTGGGGCAGTGGAGATTCTGGGTAGCACCGATAGGTAGTGTTTGAGTTTGAGGTGGAGAGAGGAGTTCCACCATGCAACAGAAGCGCGTGCACGCTTTCGTTGTTTGATGAAGCTCGTCTATCCACCTTTGACTTGAACACTAACTGTCCGTGTTGCTCAGAATCTTGACTCCTCTAAGGACCTATGTATGCTCCCAATCAATATCAGACTTTTGGTTCGTCATTTGTCCAACCAATACAAATACAAAAATACAAGCCTATATTTTCATAATTGACCGCGAGTATTTATCAGACTCTAATAGTCTTTAGTCCAACCAATACCACCCATTATTTTCGAATCCATTGGATAAGGTTCAAGAGGACACCAAAGAGACCACAGACAGACCTCTCTGCGTTGCTCTGCTCGTTGTACGGAGCTCAGCTGCTCAGATGGGTTCCTAATTGAATAAACCCCAGCCCCACGTCTCTCTATCCTGTTCGATTCTATACTATCTTTCATATATTTTATTTTTGATAATAAAAGGGTCCAAAATTAAGTCTCCGCACTGTTGGCTACAACGTTTTTCTTACGATTTTTTTAAATATATAAACTATATATTGGAAATGTATAAAGAGCTTACAAGAGATGTAATATCTAAGGTATACATAGGTATATTAAGTTTAGAAATAGCCTTAGATTAAGTCGCATTGAAAGGAAATGATCCTGCAAATAACCACAGAAAATATGCAGAGAGCGAGAGAGCGAGAGAGAGTAAGTAATAAATTATTTATGCGCAGTACGGATACCATTCTGGATAAATATCTACACAGAGAAATGCCCAAAGCACTCAAATCTTTAACCAGAAAAGCCATCGCACAGATACAGAAGTAAGTAAATAAGCTTGGAGAAACACTTTTTGGCTAAACGATTTACTTTTTATGCAATTTTGTGTAAGATAGTGGTGCTGCATGAGAAGATGGGTTGATGTCTGTGGTGCAACTCCCTTGGGAGTACAGAATAACAGAAGGGTCCCCAACAGAATGGTATGCCAAAAGGATGCACTTGCGATGTAACTAATATTGGTAAATATTAAATGTTTAAAATGATTCCGACATTTAATCCTGCACTTTCTTCACGATTACAGCTCTCTTTGCCAGTTCTCTTTGCTACCGGCGATATTTGGCTCACCAATCAAGGCTCTGAATACTATTAAATGCTTATATTGGGTCGACCATGCCCACTGTAACAGATTAAGCTCAATTACATATACGCTGTAAAGTTTATGTTAGGACCATATATTTATGTATATACCATTACTGTGTAGAGTATACCGGTTCATCAGTTCCTTTTGGGCGCTGATCGATCCTTTTGAAAGTCTTTTTCGACCAACATCCATTGATCAGCCCCACAGACCTACAACTTATATAACTATAAACTTAATGTGCAAATTTGATTGTGAATGAATACCATAGGATAAGGGTGAAAAGAAAATACTATATTTACCTAAAAGTATATTAAATGTCTTATGTGGAAACTGAATAAAATTGTTTGTAATCTTTCAAAATCACAATCTTACTTATTATTATCAACTCTCTTCAATGCTTGATCTTTAGTTGATTATTTGAACATATTCGGATTCGCAATTAATGGATTTGTTGTGTCAGATTAAGAGGTACGAGTAGTACACATACAAATGAATGCACTATAAATGGCTGGCGAATCTACATAAAGCAAATTATCAACACCACGAGTACTACCCTTACTCGCGTAACGTTTGCCCCTCTCATTCACTTGTATCAGCACACAGCCATTTCCTTAATTGACACTCATTAAATTTATTAAAACAAAAAAAAAGCACACACACACAAACACAAACAAATATATTAATAAATACAGAGCGAAAAGCGGTTGACCATCGGTGGTTTGGGTGGGTCCCCACATTGCGACATTCAAAGCGCCTCGAGGTCTAGCCAGATGCCACCTTGCAAGCTAGGAATAACGGCCACGGGATCATAGAGGTTGTCCTTGCGAGTCTTTGGGTTCACCTTGACATTATATTTAGTTATTAGCTCAACGGCAGCCGCCTTGATCTGAGCCATGGCAAAGCGCATTCCTATATACAGATGTACGTAAATTTTAGGGAATAATATTCATTAGGTATTTGTATTCCTCAAGTGATCCTCTGAACTTTACTCACCAATGCAGACGCGTGGACCATCACCGAATCCCATGAAGGTGCCACTTTCGCGGAACTTCTTGACCGCATCGGGCTCCATAAAACGATCGGGCTGGAAGGACTGCGGTTCGGGGAAGTAGTCCTCGTCCAACATGAAGCAGTAGTGGGGTACCACAACGCTGGTGCCCACATCCACAGTGAAGTTGGGGCCATCCTTGTTGGGCAGCTCAATGGCCTCGGTGCAGAGTTTGATGGACATGAAGCCGGGTGGGAAGATGCGAATCGTTTCTGGAGATGGGAAGTACAAGAAATTCAAGCACATAAGTATAAACCATATGGCAGAAGGTGCTCTCACCTTGCACACAAGCATCGAGGAAGGTTAATTCATTTAGCTTCTCGAAATTGACAATGCCATCCTTGACATGAGCACGGATCTCCTCTCGCAGGCGCTTCTGCTCTTCAGGATTGCGTCCCAGCAGCAACAGCATGTGGGCGAGCACTGAGGCCGTCGTCTCGAACCCATCCAGCAGGAAGGTCATGGTGTGCGCCAACAGCTGGCGTGTGTTCATGTCCCGCTTCTCGCCCAGCTGCAGTATGTAGTCGAGGAAGTCCGTGCGCTCAAATTGCTTCCCACCAGCCAATTGGGCACGCCGTGTCTGCACAGCGTTCTCCATGAGCCCGACAAAGAACCGTTCCACCTTGAGCGGCACAAAGCGCAGCTTGATCAGGCGGCCCAGGCAGGGGAAAGTGCTGACGACCACAAAATATAGGAGAAAGGTCCACGGCTGGTTGAACAAATCCTTGATGTGGCCCATAATGGGTGTGGGATTATCCGAGAAGCTCTCGGCACTGAGCCCCAGCACACAGTCGGTGACCATCTCAGAGGTGAAGCAGAGACTCATCTGCAGATGGACATTCACTTAATGGTAACACTCACAGGGAGTACTCTGAATTGGGTGGGGGAGTACTTACATCCTTGGCATTGATGCCCTCGGGTGCACCCAGACGTATCTGCTTGTCCACCCACTGATTCAGCTTCTGGCACACCTTGTTCGTCACTGGATAGACCGTTTTAATCTAACATTGGAATATGTTGAGAGTACTGGCTGGGGGAGGACTATGCTGACTAAACTCACTCGACTCATGGTCAGGCCTGGGGTTACATCGGCGCGACGCTGCTTCCATTTCTCGCCGGTCAGCGAGAATGGATTATTGGCAAAGATGAAGTCGGTCTTCTCGTCGATCATTTTGGACAGCTCGTTGTCGTGGAAGTGCTTGAAGTCCGAGACAAACACACGTCGTCCCAGTTCCGGATTAACCACCAGCAGCTGTGGCACACGTCCACCGAATACACCCACAGCATCGTATTTGTTCTTGTACTTCCTGCAGGACCATAGAGCGGTAACCATAGATACAAATGGGTAGGAATATGTTTTGAAATGTGTCTGCCACTTACACATAGATGTCATTGATGTCGTAGATTGCATTTCGCTTCATGTTGTACATGTTGGGATAATTGCCAGTGGGAACCCTTGGCTTGGGTCCCGGCACCCTGCGCTTGCGCCAGTGGTCAAAGTTCCAGCTCATCAGCAGGTACAGCAGACCGACCGTGGCCAGCCCCAGGGCCAAAGTAATCAGAATCATTATTAATATTCTTCCGTCTGTGCTAAATGGTGTCCGCTCGCACTGAAGTCTACGAAGCGTTTGTGCGGCTCCCCCGTTCATTGAGCGCTACTTGTAGCCTACCCGTGGAATATCCACTTCCCGGGAGAGCTGGTCGAGTGTG
The DNA here is from genome assembly GCF_008121235.1 of Drosophila subobscura. Taxonomy (NCBI): domain Eukaryota; kingdom Metazoa; phylum Arthropoda; class Insecta; order Diptera; family Drosophilidae; genus Drosophila; species Drosophila subobscura. The sequence goes on along the minus strand of NC_048530.1, from coordinate 13,455,849 downwards.
TGAGAGCGCCACTCAGCAACAAACAAACAATAAGAGTACCCGCAGAGCACCAGTAGAGCACCAGTGGCAGCAGTGCCCGTGCCTGATAGCGTTCTTATCACAAATTGCAGGCGGCAGATCTCCGATTCAAGCTACATATTTATTTACAATCTTTTTCACAATACTCGTAAAATGTTTGCTGTTGCAAAGCATAAAGAAATGTTGAAATAGTTAAATCAACACCCACATAAAAAACGAACCATGGATTAGACTTCTTTGTTTTTAGTATATTTACATCAGGGCTCGGCACGGCCCTATGTAAAGCGTATAGGACAAGCCGCTGCTGCTGCGCTGCACCTCACGTACACGCGTATTATAGTGAATTGTATGTGTGCCGAACCCTGATTTACATACATACATACATATAGTGTGGAGTGAGAGTGAGAGAATAAAGCTTAATTGATGCCTCAAAGCACAAACTGCGCAGATCGTGTGGGCAGGCCAGAATAGAATCATGAGCGGCTGTGGGGGGGCCGATTTGTGATGACTTTGGCTAATTTCAAAATCAGGTTTTTGTGCATGGAGAGACTCTCAAGTGTTTTCATTCGAAGCTGGCACACCCACACAAAACGTTTGGATTCAATTTCACAATTAAGTAAAAGGTTTACCGCATAATTAGCTTATCGTTCAATAATGTTTATCTACTAAAACACACACATCTCTCTGATAAACAGTATACCATAAAAACTGTATGGAACATACATATGTATGTATGTATGTACATTCGCCGATTGCCATGCAATGGACAGAGGGTAAAGCCTTATTAATTATCAATATCAGTACCCCAACGGGATAATATGCGTTCAAGCATGAGTTTTGTCATCTACAAACAAAAATATTTATAAAGATACAAATTTCGCACTCAAAGGTACCGGCTGTCCCGCATTTCGCGCTCGATTCGCTGTAGAGCTGCCAGACGATCATTAAAAATTAGGTATAATATCGCACAAGAGTATTGATATTTTTCTTTAAGCTACCCTGAGCACCGATGAACGTGCAAGTAGAATCAAAGGTGCGGGTGATCCTGATGTATCGATGATAAATTACAAATAAAAAAACTGTGTTTATCATAGTATCCCCAAAAAAAAATGCAGCCAATCTTGTGAAAGATTGTTTCTACAACCGGAAGTGCAGGGCGAGAGTCTTAGCTTGTCTGTAAATAAGTTTACAACTAATATTAAAATCGAGGAACATGATTTCCGATCAACAAACTGTTAGGGACGGCTTTTGGAGGTAGCCGATAACCGACAGGGCTGGAGAAGGAGAGGAGGCAGCGGCCTCTGGTGTGGATCCTGGGAGGCTGGAAAAGGGTTAGAAGGTGGCAAGGAAGAGGAGAGAAGAAAAACGTGTGCGTGGAGGTTAGATTTGGATGAGGAGTTTCCGGGAAAAAGGGAGGCCAGAAGGAAATCGCCAGAAAAAACTGGAAGAAAAAAGATTTTAAAAAAATAATAAAAATAAAAATAAATAAGTGAGCAGCCCATACACCAAAGGACGACAACGAGGCGACGACAGCACAGCGGACATCATTCAAGGAGCCGACAGCTGGGTCAGCGCCAAGACTGGCCCGGCCGGAGCACCCCTGGAGGAACATACAGGGAGCGGCAATCAGCGCGAACGGCGGCCAGATCCAGACGAAGACACCAGACCCGCACCGGCGACACGCACACCGCAACATACACACCCATCACATACAACACACGTCACATCGTACACACATCACATCATACCCACATCACACACACCAAAAACCCGCATGTATTAACGTAGAAAATAGAACGTAAACACATACATATATTAACACCATTAAAATTATATACGAGAAATAATACCCTGCACCCAACAAGCCCCATCACGAATTCACACACCATACCCTTTCTTTCTCTACAACCTCCTCCGCAATTCATATATTTATTCCCGGTAACAATCATCACTTTACACAAGCACACATACTTTTTTTTGGATGTAAGATTCCGTACACAACTCATATCACAGATATACCTTCTCGGACTGAACAGTCCACAGTACGCAAATTAAAATAAAAAATAAAATAGAAAAAAACAACACAAAGTATTTTAGGATAGTTTTTTTGTTAAGTTCCAGTTCGTCAATCTATGTAAGCGGAGTCTATTTTCCCCGAAAACCACACCCTTTCTAATTTATACACATGCAATAACTACTAACAAGAGCTCTTTTTAGTTTAAGTTAACCATTTGAATTTGCATTTAAATTTCTATTACAGCCGGTTTGTTGACATTATATTGGGGATGCCACCTCGGGCGAAAAAATAGAATCCGTCAGTATTTTTCTTTGAATGTCAGTATTTTTATGTTAGTATTTATTTAATCCGCAAGGTAAAAGTCAGTCAAGGTGAAAATGTTTTAGGAATTAAGTAGATTTATAAGACGAAAGAAATAATGAATTATATTTGAAGATTTGAAAGAAAAATGAAAGTGGAGTAGAGATCCTTAGTTTGGGTGGGACGAGAAGGGCGGAAGAGTGAACCTAATGTTTTGTTATGGGAACGCTCAACAGGTTGAACGCTCATGGAAGGGAGGGACTCGCAATGGTCAAATACAACACCGACTGACCCCGCCGAAACGAGTGCCAATGTAGATGCGTAAAAAAAAAAAAAAAACTAGATCTGTCCGTTGCACGCGAGAAAGTAGGTTTTTTTTGTTAAATCCGTCCCCTGGCTATCGGGTCGGAAACACCCCTGACTTCCCCGAGAGCTAGCCGGGAACGATAGACCAGGGCGGCAAAAAGGCGGATCATAACAAATGGCGCCCAATCAAAATGAATGGCATCGGTTTTAAATGGGGGGTCGAAGATACCCTGTTTGAGAGTGAGCCAGAGAGTTAGAACTCAGCTGGTCCGTGAGCCGGGAATAGACCCCAGCCATAGTAGCCGTTGAGGAGGAGAATTCAGCAGGGGTCTCCAGAGTCGTGGTCCTGGGGTAGCCAAATGGACTATAGCCACGTTGTCCGACTCGTGGAGGCCTCGAAGAGATTTGACGAGTGGATACCTCGAGTTGTGGTCCTGGTGTAGCCAAATGGGCTACAGTCACGTTGTCCGACTCGAGGGGTCCACGGATCGGATCGGAAGAGTTGTCGGGGGTCTCTCGGGTTGTGGTCCGTGCGGTGCCGAGAAGGCATCAGCATCGTTGTCCAATTCGGGGGGTCCAAGACAATTTAAACAAAACAGTAAGGGAGTTGGCACTCCAAAGAAAAAAAAAGGCGGAAATTAATTGCGAGGGAAAAGGATTGGTTCACTCACCGACTGCAAACTTGAATTGCAGGTGTCTCTCGTCTCGCCCAACAGATTGTTTAGTTGCAAGGGAATATTTGTCTTTGTTTACGTGTTTATTCTCGAGGGCTGAATATCCTCACTAACATTGGATACAGACAATTTTAGAAGTAGGATTAAATACATAGGTCAGCGGAATAGGGTTTTGTTTTGGTAGAAGAGTTATTTACTTGTTAGCTTTATTATTTATTTAGACGAATAAGTGTACATGGATGTTTATTTATTTATTTAGATTTAAAACTATTTATTTATTTAAACAATTTTTGGGGGTTTAATCGCAGATTTATTGTTGGAGTGTTTATTTATTTATTTTCTCGTCGTCCTTCAGGGTGTTTATGTTTTTGGAATAGGTTAGGTAGTGGAGAAAGCCGTGTTTACGTATATTAAGGCGAAGTAGGAATCGGAGAGTGGAGAGATTGGTGTATGAGTGAACCGGCGGAATTCAAAGGGTCGGGGAAAACTAGGCGAAGTCCGGAGGTTCCGAGAAGGTTCCAGCCATACAGGATGCCGACTACTAGGTCCCAGGACGGGAAACCCGGCACAAGACCAGAAAGGGCGGTGATGGAACTGGAAGATCCGGAGGAGGGGCTGTAGGAGGCCAGCCTCCAAGTCACAGAGACCGCGAGATACCCAGCGATCTGAGATCGGCCGTAAATTTGGCGATAGCTCAGGCTCAGGAGACGTATCGGGCATCGTTTGGTCAACAGATGGAAGCGCTCAGGGCCTCGATGCAAGCGGATATGCTCGAGTTCATGAAGGGTATAAATGCGGTAGTCGGCTCGCTGAAAGCGGAGCAGACTCTAAGCGACGCAGATAAAAGAAATCGAGGGTCGCACAACACCAGTCTTGGAGGAGGTCCGCCGGAGATTCCCGCGAACCAACAGGCACAACCGACACACTTGTTCGTGGACAACCGGACGTTGGAAGCCGAACAGAGACCGAGCATGGAGCAGAGACCCGTTGAGGACTGGCTGTTCAACGTAAGGGCCCGGGAGCACAGGCAAATGTAAATAGGAGTCGTCCCAGCTACGGAGAGGCCAGGCAGGAGCCGGTGCAAATAAGGAGATGGGGACTGAGCTTTGATGGCGATCCGAAGGGAATGCCGGTATCGGAGTTCATATTCCGAGTGGAGCATTTGCAGACGGTGTACCAGGTAGCATGGGCGGAAGTGCTGAAAGCTTTTCACACTCTGGTTACGGGCCATGCTAGGGACTGGTACTGGATGTATGTACGGACCGCAGGTGTGCCGGACTGGCCTAGCCTGAGATATGGACTCCAGCAGCAGTTCCAGGTGCGAAAAACGGAGTTCGAGCGAGAACAGGAGCTCAGAGAACGACGGCAGCGACACGGGGAGTCGACAGACCAGTACATCCAGGAGATGCTGTTGTTGAAGTCGAGATTGGTGAATCCATTTTCGGACTACGAGCTGATTAAGATCATCAAGATCAATGTCAAGGACTCCATCTCGAGGGTGATTTACCCGATGCAGATTCCGAATCTGCAGAAGCTGCGGGAAGAGTGTGCCGAGGCCGAGAAGCTGCTGACGACCCGATGGGCAAGGATTGGTCCAGATTATGGGGTGCTAGGCGCAGGGAAGATCCCAAAGTGCACGAGGTCGAAGCGACGAATCACGAGCTGGAGGATCGTACAGAGGCATTAGAGGCCGTCTATAGGACGAAGGATTCGGGAGGTGACCGGGCACAATTGAAGTGTTGGAATTGTGCGCAGCCAGGACACACATATTTTGAATGTGAGTCAGAAGTGCGGAACATATTCTGCTACAAGTGTGGGTCTGCCGGGGTAATCCTCCCTAAATGTCCGAAATGTCGGCCGGGAAACGGGAGAAGGAGCACGACGCAATTGGAGGGGTCGCGTTCCACGAGCAGCCAATAGTTCTGCCCTCCAACTATACGGTAGAATTACATGCAGGGGACATACCTAGAATTAAGGACAATAATATACATAAAGCAATTTATAAAATAAACCAAGCGGTGTTACCTGAGGCGAGAGGGTCCGAGCGTAAGCCGTTACAGGAAAGGTGGCAGCGGTATAACCAGGCCAGGAGAAGAATATTGGGGGACCAGCGGGCGGAGACAAGCCTAACGAGGTCGGCTAGAGCACAGAGGGCTCGGGACCGGTTCCGGATACGCCAGAGGAAACGACGTGGCATATGTGCAGCAATCCGTTCTGCAGTAAGCTGGGACGAGAAGGGCGGAAGAGTGAACCTAATGTTTTGTTATGGGAACGCTCAACAGGTTGAACGCTCATGGAAGGGAGGGACTCGCAATGGTCAAATACAACACCGACTGACCCCGCCGAAACGAGTGCCAATGTAGATGCGTGTAAAAAAAAAACTAGATCTGTCCGTTGCACGCGAGAAAGTAGGTTTTTTTTGTTAAATCCGTCCCCTGGCTATCGGGTCGGAAACACCCCTGACTTCCCCGAGAGCTAGCCGGGAACGATAGACCAGGGCGGCAAAAAGGCGGATCATAACAAAACAAGAACGGTTTTACACAACCATTTAGAACAGTTCAGGGGAAAGCTATTGTGATATAATTTTTGTTAAATGAAAGCTCTCAGATTAGATTAATTTTTTTCTACCAAGCCGCATTTTGTCGCAAGAAAATTTTGCACATCTGAGGACTGGGATTTAAGTTCGTTTTACCTCGGTATGTTTACGGTATATTTTGTCAATTATTCGGTATATTCGGTATATTTTTGAGGGTCAGGTGATATATTTGATCGATAAATTCGCGGTCACACTGAAACATCCTGGCTTCGGAACAGGGTGACCGTTTACGGTATATTTTATACTTTTCGGTATATTTTGGTTGTGAACATTTCGAGCCCGAAAAAAACAGATTTTTCCTAATCCAAAGATCTCCAATAAAGAAATAATATGGTTTTGATACGTTTTTATTTAAATAAATAATTTTATTTCCACGGTATATTATGAAGATGCCATGGTATATTTTGGTATATTTACGAATGCCTGACGGTATATTTTATCGATAATTTCGCGGTCACACTGCTGCGGAAACAAATAACATATTTATTTAATTTTTAACAGGGCATGCAACTGGGAAATAGTTTCTTTTTATTTTCATTACGTACGTCAGATCGCTTTCGTTTCGGAAACAAAAAAGTTCAGAGATTGTTGTGCATTGATATACTTGTTTGACCCTAGAGAGGCTCTGGCGTGTTGCATGCTGAACGCGCCGCGAGTAGAGCATTATTTCACGCGCAAAATCCTTGTCCCATCACCTTAAAATCTTTCCGCTCTATTCCTTACTTTTTTTTGTTTTTTTTTTATTTTTGGTTGTGCCTCAGCGCGTGGGCAGCACAGAAGCAAAAAGAAAACTGCCAACAAAACAAAAAACCCACACTCCACACCGAAGCACCGCGCAAGCCCTACCGAGTGGCCCCGTCGTCGTCGGTGCGTGCGAGGGTAAGAAGAACAAGCAGCAGCAGCAGAACAAGAAGAAGAAGCGTAAGCAGTAAGCAGCAGAGGCAGCAGCAGCAAAAACACGGCAATAACACCGTGTCCGCCGCCACAATTACAATTTTGGCAGAGCAGCAGCAGCCACTGTGACCGCGTCATGAGCGTGGACACGTATGCGCCCAGCTCGGCGCTGTCGTTCCTGGACATGGACGACAACGAGCTGATGCCCGGTGCTGACACCCAGCCGACCCAGTACGACTACCGTGACTTCACCATGCCCTCGAACTCCCAGAGCCAGACGCAGGGCGAGCTGATGGAAATAAGTGTGAGTATCTCTCTGCGTGTGTGTGGGTGTGCGTGTGTGTATGGTTGTATTGCGCGTGCTAAAGTGTGTGCTCGGCAGCAGCAGCAGCTGTCAGCCGCAATGCTGGCTTTGACACTTGAATTAAGTGAACTTACAATAAATACATTTAACACAAACAAACAAATATTTACAGCGTCGTCGCTCGGTGGGTGAAATGCATCCACGTTTGGCCAGCATCACAAACGATCTCGGAGACTTGCAGTTCGAGGAGGAGGACGATGAGCATGGCGGCTCGTATGTGAAGGAGCTGCCGCCGCATGCCTGCAAGTACTGTGGCATCCATGATCCGTCCACTGTGGTCATGTGCAACAACTGCAAGAAATGGTTCTGCAATGGTCGTGGCAGCACCTCTGGCTCCCACATCATCAATCATCTGGTGCGCGCCAAGCATCGCGAGGTGACGCTCCATGCCGACGGTCCCCTGGGCGAGACCGTGCTCGAGTGCTACTCGTGCGGCGTACGCAACGTCTTCGTGCTGGGCTTTATACCAGCCAAGGCCGATTCCGTGGTGGTGCTGCTCTGCCGCCAGCCATGTGCGGCCCAGAACTCGCTGAAGGACATGAACTGGGATCAGGACCAGTGGAAGCCGCTGATAGCCGATCGCTGCTTTCTGCCCTGGCTGGTGAAGCAGCCCAGCGAGCAGGGCCAGCTGCGTGCACGCCAAATCTCGGCGGCGCAGATCAACAAGCTGGAGGAGCTCTGGAAGGACAACATCGATGCCACGTTCCAGGATCTGGAGAAGCCAGGCATCGACTCGGAGCCCTCTCAGGTGCTGCTGCGCTACGAGGATGGCTATCAGTACGAGAAGACATTCGGCCCCTTGGTGCGCCTCGAGGCCGACTACGACAAGAAGCTGAAGGAGTCGGCCACCCAGGAGAACATCGAGGTGCGCTGGGATGTGGGCCTCAACAAGAAGACCATCGCCTACTTCACCCTGGCCAAGACCGACTCGGACATGAAGCTGATGCACGGCGACGAGCTGCGTTTGCGCTACGTGGGCGAGATGTACAGTCCGTGGAACGAGATCGGACATGTGATTAAAGTGCCTGACAATTTTGGGGACGACATCGGCCTGGAGCTGAAGTCCTCCACCAATGCCCCGGTCAAGTGTTCCAGCAACTTTTCGGTGGACTTCATCTGGAAGTGCACCTCCTTTGACCGCATGACACGCGCCCTACGCAACTTTGCCATGGATCGCACTTCGGTGTCGAATTTCATTTACTCGCGTCTGCTGGGCCACGGCCGACCCGATGCCAATGATGATGTGCTCTTCCGCGGCGTCCAGCCCAAGCTGTTCAGTGCCCCCAACTTGCCGGACCTCAATCGCAGTCAGGTGTACGCCGTCAAGCATGCCCTGCAGCGCCCTCTGAGCCTTATCCAGGGCCCCCCGGGCACTGGCAAGACCGTGACCTCTGCCACCATTGTGTACCAGCTGGTGAAGCAGCACGGGGGCACTGTGCTGGTGTGTGCCCCCAGTAACACGGCCGTCGATCAGCTCACAGAGAAGATCCATCGCACCAACCTGAAGGTTGTGCGCGTCTGTGCCAAGAGCCGCGAGGCCATTGACAGTCCGGTCAGCTTTCTGGCTCTGCACAATCAGATCCGCAGCATGGAGACCAACACGGAGCTGAAGAAGCTGCAGCAGCTCAAGGACGAGACTGGAGAGCTCAGCTCGGCGGATGAGAAGCGCTACCGCAATCTGAAGCGCGGCACCGAGAACCAACTGCTGGAGGCTGCCGATGTCATTTGCTGCACCTGCGTGGGCGCCGGCGATGGCCGCTTGTCGCGCATCAAATTCACTTCCATTTTGATTGACGAATCCATGCAGTCCACAGAGCCCGAGTGCATGGTGCCCGTGGTGCTGGGCGCTAAGCAACTGATTCTCGTCGGCGATCACTGCCAACTGGGGCCAGTGGTCATGTGCAAGAAGGCCGCTCGCGCGGGCCTCTCGCAGAGTCTGTTCGAACGTCTGGTGGTGCTGGGCATACGCCCCTTCCGCCTCGAAGTGCAGTACCGCATGCACCCAGAGCTGTCGCAGTTCCCCTCGAACTTCTTCTACGAGGGATCGCTTCAGAATGGCGTCTGTGCGGAGGACCGACGCCTCAAGCTGGACTTTCCGTGGCCACAGCCAGAGAGGCCAATGTTCTTCCTCGTCACTCAGGGCCAGGAGGAGATTGCCGGCTCGGGCACATCGTTCCTCAATCGCACTGAGGCTGCGAATGTGGAGAAGATTACAACGCGCTTCCTAAAGGCGGGCATCAAGCCCGAGCAGATTGGCATAATCACCCCCTACGAGGGACAGCGGGCGTATCTTGTGCAGTATATGCAGTATCAGGGCAGCCTGCACTCGCGCCTCTACCAGGAGATTGAGATTGCCAGCGTGGATGCGTTCCAGGGACGCGAGAAGGACATCATCATTATGTCGTGTGTGCGCTCCAATGAGCGCCAGGGCATTGGCTTCCTCAACGATCCGCGACGCCTGAATGTGGCCTTGACCCGTGCCAAGTATGGCATCATTATTGTCGGCAATCCCAAGGTCCTGGCCAAGCAGCAGCTGTGGAATCACCTGCTCAACTTTTACAAGGATCGCAAGGTGCTCGTGGAGGGCTCACTGAACAATCTCAAGGAGTCGCTGATCCACTTCCAGAAGCCCAAGAAGCTCATCAACACCATGAACATGGGCGCCCACTTCATGTCCACCATGGTGGCCGACGCGAAGGAGGTGATGGTCCCGGGCTCTATCTACGACCGCAGCGGCGCCTACAATCAGAACCGTCCCATTGCCAGCTCCAATCAGATGCATCAGCAGAACGGCGGCAACTTTGGGAGTCCCTATCATAGCTCGCCTCTGGGCTATGGGGCACCCAGCGGCAGCAATGCTGGCGCCATGCTCAATGCTGGCTCAAGCATGGCCCCAGGCGGCGGAGGAGGCAATGGCAATGGCGGTGGAGGTGGAAATGGCAACAACAACTACGGCAACAGCAGCACCTCGGGTGGCAATGGCGGCGGCACCGGAGGCGGCAGTTGGGCCACTGCACAGCAGCCACTCATGCAGCACGATTCGATCAGCTACATATCGAACGAGCACGGTGCGGCGGCCCTCAGCAACATGCCAGTGCCAGTTGGGATGTTCATGAATATGAGCAACCTGCCACCGCGCTTCTACAATCAGCATCAGCAGGCCATTTCGGCGGCCAAGCAGAACCGTGGCCTGCCGCCGCCATCGACCACGGCATCGTCGTCGACGGGTGGCAATTATAACATCGCTGTGGGTCCAGGCAATGGACCAAATCCTGGGCCAAATGTTGGCAATGGCTCAGCCAGCAGCAGCAGCAACCACTTGGTGAGTGGCGGGGGCAGCAAGAAGAAGTTCGCAAAGAATCGTGGCGGTGGGGAACAGACCGGCAGTGGCATTGGGACACCCTTTAGCCAGCAGCCGGCCACGATGTCCCTGCAGATGACCCAACCGGGTGGATATACGCTGTCCCAACAGCCAGAAATGTCTCAGGATTATGGACAGATCTCGCAAATGGATGGACTGCTCTCCCAAGATGTGTCCCTCAGTGTGGTGAGTAGATTGATTGACTCTGTTGGTCCTGTTCTGCTTATTGATGTTCCATCTTGCTTTTGCTTTTGCTTTTGCTTTGGCTGCTTTTTCGTTGCAGTCGGGCGAACGCAGTTTGAATCAGTTCTCGCAGCCTTATTGAGAATCCGGCAAGAGGAGCAACAAGATCCACAGACGAATGAATACCAGAAATTACCAGCGAAACAAATACGAAACATCCAACAGAAACAACAAAAAACACTCAGCTTTTTGGAAGACAACAAACAAATGGAGAGGCAGGAGGCAGCAGCTGCAGGCAGCAGAAAGCGGAAAGCAGGAGAATCAGATGAATAGCATACGATAACCGGATACTTAGAACACCATTTTTGGGAACACGCATGATTCAGAGTGGGAAGCCAAGAGGCCAGCGACCACACACACGCGATTGGGGGAAAGAAAGCAGCGCAGACACAGCAGACAGAAAGCAGACACAGCGGCCGCCGCAGCTACTCAATATTTATTGGAGTGAAATGCAACGGAGACGGACCTGAAACTGCGGCGACGTTTCCAGCGATAAACGCGCCAAAAACTTGCAGTTGGGGGCAGGCCACAAACACACATAAAAGTGGGCCACAAAGGACCTTGCCAACCCCCCACCACCCGTACACTTTGCGTACACAAAACGATGAAGGATGACGATGACGATGCCCTGTCGACAACGATAGGTTTTTTTTCAACACTGCTCCACGGGCGGACTGTTTTGCGTGGAACAACCAAACTCCCCCAACCCGCCTTAAGGACACGAATTGCAACACGAATTATTTGTTGCGGCTCACCTTCAGTACAATTCTTCAGCTCCTTCTGATCCTAAAATGTGGGATTTATTTACACACCACACAGAAACATACCACACAAACACACCACACAAACACCACCAAATTCACGCCTTTCTGTTGTACTTTGTAGATCTTAAAATTCTGAATTAATTTCTGTATGCATTCGTTGCCACAAAACAAAACAACAAACACACAAACAACACACACACACACACACACACACACACACACACACACACACACACACATACACAACACACAAAAACAAAAACGAAATGAAGAAAAAAAGAAAAAACCAACCATTAAGAAACGTTTTTATACAATCGAAAAGCATAGAGGAAAGAGAGAGAAATCATTTCAAACGAAAAGCAATAACAAATCAGGAAAAACACCTAGATAGTCGATGGTTAAGCAAACAACAATTTTCAATCACATGGGAACGCTGGCGGCCCCAAAAAAAAACAAAATCAAAGGCTGCCAAAAAAAACACCATCGTCAGACGGTACAGCAACGGAGATGATGATGAATGTCTATACTATAGACATCCTATAGACTCTATAGGATAAGCGTGTGTGATCTTCTACCCTCCCTCCCCCGCAAAAAAAGAAACCCCCGAACCGAATCAACCCACAAACTCACCGCATAAGGATGGTTAGGAATAGAACGGACACAACGGACCGACGACCACATCGGATCTGTATGGATGACAGTTAAAGTTTTGCAAAAAATTAAAATGAAAATATGCAAAATGCCTGTTGCGAATGTTTTTAAAACGATATAAATGAAAATGGTATATTTTTTCTACTGCGCAAAGAAGAAGGTGGAGAGTTGATTCGTTCCCCCCAGAAACAAAAAGAAAGCAACAATTATGTAACGGACCCAGAAGAAGGCACACAATAAAATGGTTATTTTTCTTAATACATTTTATTCTGTTGTTTTCGGCGGGGAAAACATTTCAATAAATAATTACAATTTTTATTTGCGACAAAACCGAAACGAAGTGGTCTAATTTATATTGGATTTGGCTGGGTTGGTGGCTATTTTATGAGGTCTGAAGAAAAGGGAGGTACACAACAAACACTTGAAAAGCAATAACACATTTTTCTCTGGTTCAAGCCACGCTCACAACTGAACCTGTAAGAGCTTTAATAATAATAGGCCTAGGCTTTCACACGATCGAAGACCCAATCATAAAAGCGAGCTGCTATCAATCATTACATCATTCGTTGGTGTGGGCTTATCTGTGTACCCTTCTCATCAGGCATCCCTCTGGACTGCACGCAATCAATGCCATCAAAGTCTTCATGGATTCCTCCCCTTACACTCCCTAATATCGGCCATAATCAAGACTCGTGCAAAGTTTACATTTGTTTGGGAGTTGGGTGTTTGTGTATATTTGGATTGGAACACAACTTGCGTTGGCACATATGTAGTTTCGGATGACATTCTTGAATCAAAAGTGGAGAGAGAGACATGCCAACGGAGCGGGTTTCTGGCTCCGCGTGGATTGTTTACAATAATTGGAGTTTGAATTAGTTTGTATAAATAATGAAAGAAAGGGAGGAGAAAAAGGATGAGGAATGGTAGTAAACATTTAACGAAATATGAGCGATTAAAATTCAAAGAACACTCAGGGCCCACACAGAGGCGTAATTCTTTCAGATCGCTTTTCGTTGCTTGCGGGGTCTCGGTAATCTTTGAATATTAATTTACAAAATTGTTTTAAATACATTTTTTTTGGTTTCTGATTGTTTTTGTTTTGTTTTGTGTTGATTTTGTTTTCCAAGCATGGAGAGTTCTTTAAGGGTTTAAATTCGTTTGTTTTTATCTGCAAATAAGATGAGATTTATGTGTTTAAAAAATGTAATGCAATCTAGTTACACGACGAGACAATACATACAAAACAAAACATGAAACTAGAGGCTTCCTAACCCTGTCATCAGTCGCGTCTTTGCTGGATAAATATATTATTTGCTTGGCTAATTTTAATACAATTTGTCTTTCCTTTTCTGTTGCAAGTTTCTATGGGTTATGCTTTGTGTGTGTGATTCTTTTTGGAACTAAAATATAAATTAAATATGGTTTCACTATTAAGTAGTTAAAAAGTACTTTGAGCAGTCTTTCAAAGGGTTCCCTGAATTCAATTTATAAAACAAAAGCTCCAGTAATACCTATAAATAGAAACATTATTGCACTAATTCGTATTTGCACGTTCTAGTATCATCCAAGTATATATAATTGATTTGCTCAGTTCCACTCAGGGTATCTCAACTCCTCAACTCTGCTACAAAATACTCCCCCCCTCCCAATTCGTTCTATAGTACCATTATCTATTGAATGGTTGTTCTAACTTGACATCTTATAAGATATATGTACATATTATTCTTCGATACATTCACATAAACTACTTAAAAATATAACGTTTACATATACCAAACTGAACAACATGGCAAACAATCACTGGACGCATCAGACTACGATTAAAGGCCCACCAAGATGCCGGCGACATGTGCTTGTTTTTGTTGCTGCCAGCAACAGTGGCAGCAAAGGTGGATCCGACGCGTGACTGGCCGTGGCTGTTGTTCTGGCTGTGGCTGTGGCTGTGGCCGTGGACGCTGCCATGCAGTTGCTGATTTCTAAATACGTTTGCCCCAAAAATGGGACCAAACACTGAGCTGATATCCAGCGAATGCTCCAACGCACGGGCAGAGGCCACAAAGGTGGCCTTAACGCGCTCAAAAGTTGCACCGTCGTAAACGGAGCGCGCCGTGTTGGATAGATCGAATGGCTCCTCAATATTGAGCTCCTTCCACTGGTAGGCATCATTTTTATAGCTCTTGGCCAGGCGACAGGCAGCCACTGGCAGTACACCGCCGGTGCGCACCGAAATGGCAAGGTTACGAAAACTAAAAGAAAGACAACGATAAATGTATAATAGTATATAGCGCAATGACGGTCCAGTACTCACTCAAAGTTGCTGTAATATTTGAAGAATCCAAGGAAGAGCTCCCCGAGTGCCTGTTGATTTTGTGTGGGATATGGGTCGATGGTTTCTATCAGATTCAAATCGAAGCAATCCTGCTGCCCGAGCTGAAACTTTTCCGGGTAAAGGGTGTGCAGGCATGGGAGGACGTGCGGTGTGCAGCCATGCTGTAGGTAGTGCAAGACCATCAAGACCAGCGAATAGCTGGAAATGGTCATGCGTTTGGCATCATTGATGTCATGGAATTGGGCCCACAGCTTCACCACAACCACCAAAGGACGTGTGCGCCAATCAACTACAGGATCAGAGAGGCGTGTCAGAGGTGTACCAATTCAAGGCAGAATATTTTGTATGCGACTTACGCTGTGCATAAAGTTGTAGCAAGTAGGTGTTCATGATTCCCACACAATTGTTAAAATTCAAATCAACTTCAATCGAATTGATGATGTCCTTGAAGCGCAATATTGGAACACGCGCCTCAATCAAATTGAAATCACGAAAGATACCTGCAACAGGGACAACAGAGAGACTTAAACTCCCCTTTTACCTTCCTTCTTACCTGTCTCCTTGAGCACTGACTGAAAGAGAGTCAAAATCATCAATGCCTCGGCCCGCTTCTCACTCTGCATGTTGTGCGAATGTTGATAGTGCTGTGGATGCAGTTGCTGCACCTGATGGTGGTTGTGTTGATAATGATGCAGGTGATGTGCATGCAAATGTGGTGGCCCGCCCACGAGGCACATATCAATATCGGATGAGTCAGTGCCAAAGCCAGTGATGGTCGAGCCCACCAACCAAATACGATACTTGGAGAACATGGGCTACAAAATGATACGAGACTCTTTACGATCTGTACTTTCGCGCGTGCTGTGTACTCACATTCATCCAGATCAACAGAAAGCGCCACAGACGCATCTTTATCTTGAATTTCTTTGTTGTCTGCTGGGCACCACGGAAGCGGTTCCACATCTGCAGCGACAACTTGTCGTATTTTGACATGCAGAGCAATTTCTCTGGCTGCACGGTCAGCTCCATGTTGCGCGCTTGGGTCAGGTAACGATCTGGCGGTAATATAACATCATACCAGGGCACACTATTGGCTATGGGCGATGCTCCACGATGCGGTAGTGGCCCATAAGCTGCGGCTGCGGCTGCGGCTGCAGCCAGGCCGTGTGGATGTCCGTGCATATGTGTATGGTGTACGCCTGCTCCTCCACCGCTCAACGGTGATCGAGCGGGACCTGCCAATCTAAACATTTAACGCAATTTAGATCTATGCCACGGACTCGAAACTTTACTAGTATATATGTATGTATGTATTTCGTTTCACAATATTTTGAATATAACTTTCCGTTCCCGAGACTAGCACTGTTGAACGAATACGGAGAAACTGACAAAATTGCTAGTTGTGTCTGGCGAAGTTTAGTCTTGGCTTGGTCTAAGCCTACTGTCAGGGATATCATATGGATATTCCAGTGACTAGTGGCTTGCTCTGATCGGATCGGGTTTAGTTTTGTGTCTAAATATTATTAAAGGCGAAAGGTGTTAATTCACACGAATTATTCTGCGGTGTCTTTCATTTTCCTTTCCTTTTTGCTATCAGGAATAGAGCTTTTGAGACCCCCTGCAGACTCACCGACTGTTGTTGCTGTTGCCACTCCAGTGGGACTCACTGCCGTGGGACGAAGAGTTTGAGGACAGGGCGGGCGAAATAGAGCGATGTCCAGGCACGCTGTGGGGCGATACTGTTGTTGGATAGCACGGAGAGCTTGGATGTGGCCAAACGCCAGCCGGTGGTGGTGGCTGAGGTGCCGGTTGGGCATACGCCTCGCCAAAGTGAAAGAAAAGCTGCTGCTGTGGTCGCTTGAGACTGTGGGGCGGCTGCTGCTGCTGCATGAGGAATGGCACACCTGAAGGAAAATTGTTGGGGCTGTTGCTTGCCGCCTGCCGCTGCTGCTGCTGCTGCTGCTGCTGCTCGCCCGTGCCCGCTGTTCCGCTGGCCGCCGCCGCTGTGATTGCCTCGTCCAGTTGCGCGCAACTGATCATATTTGAGGGCGTTGTGCCCGGGGAATGACTGTGGCCACTGCTGGCCACCGGCGAGAGCAGGGCCAGCGGCAGTGGTGGTGGTGGCACAAACATATTCCCAGCCACAGGAATAGCCACTGGTGCGCTGGTGCCCAACGCAGGCGGCGACGTGGCCGTTGTTAGGGTGATGCTGGGCTTCGACAGCAGCGACAGTTTCCCAACGGCCGGTGAGCCAACAGGAGTTGTGGTGGCTGCTGTTAATGCTGCTTTGCCTCCAGCTGCTTCGGTCACTCCTTCGCTGCAGGCCTCCGCATCCACATTGACGTAGGTGAGATTATACAGATTCTGATGCTCTGAACTGGTCGGCGTGGCCGCTGTCCCACCACCCTCGATCACCGCATGGTAATGATGCTGATAGTAGCCATTCTTTCCGCCATTTCCACCCTGTGCGCGTCGATGCATTGCATTAAAATTGCTGATGGGCAATATCTCAATGGACTTTTGTGGCCCAATGCTGCCTTCGGGGCTGTAGTGCATCTTCTTGTTGTTACTGTTCCCATGATTGTCGCTGTGCTTACGCCGAAAGTGGGTGCTTATGCCATGCTGCTGCTGCTGCTGCTGCTGCTGCTGTGGCGTCTGTTGCTGCTGTTGGGCATGTTGCTGCTGGTAATGCTGATAGACACATTGAGCATTCCTATAGCGCTGCTGTTGGTAGCCTCCACCGCCGGCTGCCCCTGTTGTTTGATGCCTGCCAAAGCTGTTGCTGTTGCTGCTGGTTTTCTCGCTGCTGTTGCTGTTGCTGCTGCTGCTGTGGGCCTCTGGCAGCAGTTCCTTTTGCAGAAACGATGCTATTGTCAGCTGCTTGGGCTGTGGATAATAATATTGATAATAATTTTGCTGATGCTGCTGATAGCCACCCCCAGAGTTGCGCCTCTGGTCGTAGGACAGAGCTGGCTGCTGCTGTTGCTGCTGTTGTTGTTGCTGCTCCACAGCCAATGCCTCCTTCTGGCTGGCCACAGTCATTCCCACTTGCTAAATGTGAAAACGTAATTAATATAAACAAAACCAAGGCTAGGGGTACAGCTCACATTCTTCATTTGATTGGTGGGCTGCTGTGGGTAGTTGGTCTTCCAGAAGCTCAATGGCTGCTGTCGCGGTGGTCTCGCCGCCTTCAGGCTCTCCCCAGCTCCTGCTGCTGCCGGCTGCTGCTTTACTCTCTCCGTTTCTCCGGTCTCTGCATTCTCAGTGGGACTGTTGCTGGAGCTATTGCTGCACACACTGGTGGCTGCTGCTGTGCTTGAGGTCTCCGTTGAGGAATCGGGACTGCTCCGATAATACGACGATGTGGACTCTATGGATGTGGAGGGTGAGCTGCGTTTCTTGCTGCTGCTCAGCCATTTGCTTGATGTTTTCTGGCTATTATGAACGTTATTATTATTGCCATCACTCAGCTTGCAGTCGGACATTTGTTGCTGCATTATGTTTTGATTTTTCATTAACAAATTGTTGTTGTTAAGATAGGAGGATTGATGCTGCTGCTGTAGATTGCCGTTACTCCCATAGTATTTCTTTCTGGCCAACGAATGACTGTGATTCGTATAGAGCATCTGTGGCTGCTGCTGCTGTTGTTGGCTTTTAGTGTGGTTGGCGGCCTCGTTGAGGCCATTGAGGTTGGTGATGCTGGTGTGGTAGCTCGTCACCTGCCTCAGCATATTCGACGTCTTACTGCTGTATTTGCTGTTGTACTTCAGATTGCTGCCAGGCGATGATACGGCCGTTATTTTGGGCCTGAATTCCCGCTGCTGCTGCACGGGCAGCACTCCAGCGGTGGTGGTGCTCGTGGCAGAGTCGGCGGCAACTTCTGCGGCTACAAAAATCTTCATGTCGTCTCTTTGGATGGCATACATGAGGGGATTCCCTTGTGTTTCGTGGGGGACTGGATGCAGTTGGGTTTTCTTTTCGTTTCGTGGTTTTTTTTTGGGTATAAAAATAAGATACCAGCCGAACTGCTTTTATTTTGTTTGTGTGTGTTGGCTTAAGACTATGTTTTTTTAAGTTAAGTGTAAAATAGTTTGGTTTTTTTTTCTTGTTTTTGTTTTAAATAAATATATTTTAATATTTTTTCCTTTCTTTTTTTGTGGTTTTTTTTAAGTGGTGTATAAATATGTTAAATATTTTTTGGTTTTTATTTTTTTAATTTTTTTGTTTGTTTTACAATTGCTTTTTTATTATATTTAATTTCATTTCAGATTTGTTTGATTTCTTGGAGGAAAACTTAACTTTTACTTTCTATTGACCGTCACTTTTTAAGCCCGCCAGTGTACCGAGTACCGTTAGATTTCAAGAGCACTGCAAATGGCACATACACATATACACACGCACTGTTTTCGTTTTTGTCTGTCCTCCTCTCCTGCTTCTTCTCTCCTTCTATCACATTCGAAGATCTGTTTTGTGTGCAAAGACGCGACACCACAAAGTGCCGTTAAATACAAAGAGAGGAAGCCGCTAAGCGGTAATTCTGCAGCGAATAAAGGCGAATGAGCAAACACAAGAGCGCGGGGGCTGGGGCGAACGGGCTCCTTTTTCTTTTTTTTCCCAAAAAATATGTATTTTATAATTTACAATTTAAACGGGGCGGGCCTGGCCAAAACGGTGCTATTTCTTGTTGTGCGTCGTCCTCTAGTTCACACTGCTCCGTTTTTTATTTTTTTATTGGGACTGTAATACTTCTAATACACAAATCGAATCAAACATTTATAAAATCTAAAATTTTTCGCACCGACCGCTTTAAAAAGCGGTAAAGCAACTAGTTATCGAATATCTCTGCGATCCCTAGTCGATATTGTTATCGTCTCACCATATGGCCGTATTGGCGCCCCCACAGCAAAATTCAATTTCTACAATTTCGCTTATTAAAATATTATTACCGAGTACTTTAAGTACCTTCTCCTTGCAAATTGAATTAGTTTACATTTTAATAGTTTAACAATTTGGCTTTAGGCTTATCTGAATCTATAACTAACTCCTGTCACGAGGCTGAGGGATGCTCCTCAGTACCTGTTGAACAGAGACTTCCAGAAGAGGCGGGCCGGCAGCATGGTGTCACGTCCCACGCAGCTCTTGTGGGTGAGCCTGGAAAGGAATGTGAGCTGGGGATGGTACAAATGGTACAGAATGGACTGGACTTACAGGAAGTCAGCGCGTCGTAGTCGCTCCAGGTAGCCTTCGGTGGCCACGGCGGACAGAAAGATCTTGCGCACCGGACGCGGTACTTGATCGTGCAGCTGTCGGGCCAGTTTAAGATGTGTGTTGGCCGCACTGGCCACCTCAAAGATGCACTCCTCGACGCCCTTGTCGTCGCTCTTGCTGCGCAATATGCGCTCCTGACTGACCCCGTGCCGCACCAGCACTTCGAGGGGCACACAGACCGCTTGCTGGCGCCCCGCATGTGGTATGGCCCTCAGCAGTGTGGCTATGCCCTGAGCCTTGCCCAGATGGGAGGCTGCGTGGTCCACTTGCAGGTCCTTGGCGCCGCTCACCTCCACCAGCAGATGCAGCAGCGAGGAGAAAGCCTGCTCGGCGTATTCCTCGAGTTCACGCAGGGACTCGAACCCCTGATTGGGCGGACGCTCGCGCGCTGTGACCAGACGACGCAGATAGATTTTGTTTAGCTTGCGGGTTCCCACGGCGTGCTTCAATTCCCGCAGAACTGGCTGATCCTTCACATACGACTGCTGGGAGTCCCGCTCGAAGCATTTGTCTATGGAGTCGTACCAGAACTTGAGGCGCAGCTTCGCAATTTGCGGCTCGATTTGCTGTGGGGAGATATGTAGGTTAAGAACCCTTTCCTCTACCCACGAAATGGCAATCACAACTCACGTGTCCGCTGACTGACCGGGAGACCTCCACGTTGAAGGCACGTAGCGCAAAGGCGGCTCGTCGCAGCTCCCGCGGCAGCAGCAGCGTGCTCAAATAGTTTTCATAGTCATATTTCCTAGGGAATATATAGTTTTAGCATATAATACTCGGGTGGCCTCGTAACTCCAACTTACTCTACCAGGCCCATGCAGTACTTGGAGCCGAATCCATTGTTATCTGGCTCAACGGCCTCTGCCTTAGCCGGCTGGCCACTTGAGCCCCTGCTGGCGAGACATTGGCCTTTTCCAGTACTTGCATTAAGTAACAATTGGTTATTCCAATTTCGTACCAGGCGCCTCATCTGTTACCGCTCTTCTTCTTCGATGAAACAGCTGATTTCAGATTTACATTGAGGCTGTCCGCAGTGAGCTGCACAGCACCAGGCACAAAATACCGATAAACTCAACAAAATACCGATTGCGGCATTTAATAATGAAAGTTTAATATTGCAAAAGCTGTAATATTAGTTTCTTGAGTACATTTCATTAAACCAGAAATAAAAACTACCTTTCTTGGTATTCGATTAGTATAGAAAATGTAATGGATAAAATCGAGCTAATTTATGGGTCAATTTATGATGGTCAAACTTCACAGCGACCCCAATATCAGTTGTTCAATCGCATCCGCAGCAATCCGCTCAAGTTTGAGTTGAAGAATGCTGCGTCATTAGCGCCACCTTGGGCGAGATATGAACCTGGTATCGGAGTCATGTAAGGTGCTGCTTCATCCGACTCATCTTGGAATATGCGCGACATCCGTCCGTTGTGGGGAGCTGGATGCCGCTACTATCCTCATCCGCCGCCTCCCTCAGGGGTATTGCAGGACATGGAGTTCTGGATCCGGCCAATTCGTCGGTTCGGCCTAAATCCTCCTCCGCCGCCACCACTGCTGCCACCTCCTCCGCCACCGCCTCCTCCTCCTCCGCCGCCTCCCCAACCATTGCCACCACCGCGTCGATTATCGTTGTTGGTGCCTCCGTTGAAGGGGGCTAGGAACGTCTGGAATCTGCAAGGAACTGCGCTTAGTACTGGGCCCATGGGACAGCTGCAAACACACACACTGGACTTACAATTGCTTAATGATGAACCAGATCCCCACAAATATTTCCACTATACGCTGCCAGTCCCAAGGACGCTTCTCGCAGACGCGACCATCTACAAACATAAATAACGTCAGAACTGTAGGGAACAAAGGGCGAGACAGTTAATTGCACTTACTGCGGTCGATGTACACCATGCTGCGGCCCTGCGAACATGCAGGATGCTCCTAATTCCACTCAATATTTCACAATTTAGACACGAAAATCAAAACAAAAAACGACGTGGTGTCAATTGGTTAGAGATGATAATTATTTCGATAAGTTTCTTGTGGCACAATATCTTTGCGGTATATTTTGGTATATTACTGGGGGTCTCACGGTATATCTTATCGTTAACTCCGCGGTCACACGGGACTAGTGCAAATGAACAAAAAACAAAACAAAACCTGGTGCCCGAGATCTAACAGATATTTGCACCTTTATTATTAGTGAGTGTGAAAGTGCGGGGGCGGGAAACAGCAGCAGCAACAGTAGCAGCAGGTGGAAATGGGCCCTGGCTGGTAGAGGCTGAATATCGTAAATACTAAGACGCGTTGTAACTGCACACAACCAGAAATCGGCCAAGTTGACCAAGGTGAGTACCCCAGGCAGTTAGACTGCCAGTAAAATCCACATGCCTGCTAACGTACTAATATCGCATTGTTTCTAACCAAGTTGCAGTCCTCGTCCTCCTCCCCCACAAGCCCACACACCAGAGACAATTTCTGTATGCAATCTGCTAAATATAGAGACACGCTCATGCCCAAAAGAAGATGTAGTTGCCGCCAGTGGTGGCGGTGGTGCATCATCATCACTCGAGCGTACCCATTTCCTGGCTAGCAGTGTAGCTTCCAATGTGTTGAATGGCTCTCAAATGAACAATTCCTTCTTGAATGTCTTTTGACGGCCACCGCCTCTTTTTCCACGCACAAAATTTGCGTGTTTTGGACTATTTTCCGGCTTTACATCTGCTCGACTCTCTCTCTGTGTGTGTGTTTGTGTCTGTTTGTCGGCCTGTCTGGCAGCGAGTGTGAAACAGGTTTCGAATTGTTAGACAAGCTAAAGATAAATACGTAAATTATTTTTGCACTTTGCTTTTGTCAACAATATTCGCTTCAACTTGACCTTTGCCGTTCCCCAGTCTTCCATGCTAATTGTTCACCCCAACAACTCGTTCTGGTTCATGCGGCCGGCCTCTACATTCGTCTGGGGAGCGTTGCACAGAATCACATTTTGGAGTCAGTCATCGTCCCAGTATTCCCACCGAATTTTGGATGTTCAGTCAAGGTCAATGATTTCTCTACACACTCTCTATGTGGCGTTTACCCTATCACGAGGGAGTATATTAGCTCAACGCCCATACATAGTGCTCTCGACGAAGATAATTTATGGATTTTCTATTGAAAGAAAGAGAGAATCTATGTAACACCACAGTCCAAACTTATAGGAATCAACATTAAGAACCGAATGAGTGATCATTAACATGCAACAAAAGTATCTCCGGTAAAGGATTGCTGGAGGGTTCAAAATCTTTAATTTTTGGATAAGCATTCCCTGCTGGACTCCCTGGCAGACTTGAAGGATATATGTACCCGTATTTCCCAGTTTATAAATTAAGAATAACTCTCAATTGAGCGATTTTGTTTGAAACCCATTTGCCGTATCATTCCCCGAGCTCTGTGCAACGTCACATCTGGCTGCACGCCTGCCTGCCTGCCTCTATTTGGGCAATCAGTTGATTGTTCTTGTTGTTTTATGTATGTCTCTTGCCTGTGTGTGTGTGTGTGTGTGTGTTTGGTTTTATTTTATTTTTTTTGGTGCTGTTTCTAGTTCGAGTTCTGGGGCGCTGCTGGGTCTGGCTGGCTACTGAGTTTGGCTAACCCCCTCGTAGCAGAGCAAAATGCTTCTGCTACGAGCGTGTGTTTTGTTTCGTATTTGGTTTTTTCAGTAATCGGCAAACAACGCGAGTGAGCGTACGCATATTATTGGGGGCCTTCTAATATTTTCCGTAACCCCCCGTCTGACATCATTCCTTCTGTTTTTTTTTTTGCGGCGGCGGCTTTCGTGTGCGTGCGATTTTTTTTGTTGCTGTTTCTGGTTTTTGTTTAAGTGTTCACATTTCTTCTGCGTCACCTGTGTGTGGTCTCTCTTCTTACCCGCCTGCGCTACTCTCTCAGTCGTCGTCGGGGTCGTGTAATACCGTTATGCCCGGGCCTAGGCGCCTCTGCGCAGCCGCCCCCCGTTCGTGTGTGGAAACGACGTGGATCGCCAGGAATCGATAACCAGAGAGAGGAGAGGAAGGACGAAGCCCGAAGCCCTGCACACAAAAGGATCCAACGATCATCGAAACAAGCAAGAAAATAAAACTGCCATTCTCCACGCTATTCTCTCTCTACCTCTCTGCCACTCACCATGTATTCGGCGGGTAAATAAATTTAATACAAAGAAATATTAAAAGTTCTCAATCAACTTCCATCATTTGATCATTGCGCTTGAGCCCCAACCCACCTCACCCCAACCGATCTAAGTACATATTTTGTCTTTTGCTTCTTTTTTATTGAATTTGTATTGTAATTGTGTGTTGGATCGTATGCTTTTTGTTGAACGAACACACCTTTTTGTATTGGGTTTCGATTTTGGTTCTCATTCTGTGTATAAACTGTGCGCCGGAAACGGATCATCAAACCCACATCACCCCCTAACCAAACATTCAAACACCATGCCATTCCATCCATTCATCCATCGAAGCTCCTACACCACTCATGTGTGTGGGCAGCCATATCGTAAACGGGGGCATCAATTATATAATTGACCGCATTTAAATGACCCCGTCTACCGTGTTGGTATCAGCAAAACAGCAGCAGCAGCAGCAACAGCAACAGCTGGGGCTGTGCCTGTGGCTTTGGCTCTCTGATAAGTTTTGCCACCGAATTAGCAGCAGGCGGCAAAATGGAATCGTATGCCATCATCCTCCTCTTTCCTACACATTATCTGCACTCCATGGCAGGGCACTATCGAAGCACCAAGCGAAACTTATCAGTAATTAATATGTGGAAAGGCTTGATTATTTATACCAATACTATTGGGGCCCTCTTTAATTTGAATATAGAATTTGTTTATTTGTACAGGTAATCAAAGTGGTGCAATTGCAGAGAAAATATATTATTTGTGGGCTTACACTTGCACATCCTCTACAATACCCAAAATTTAGACTTACAATTCAGCTAAAGCCAGATATCCATTAGAACAGCAACGTCAATATTTACTTTGTAAATCAACTCTTAAACCAAACAAAATGAAACCCTAAATCAATGGATAAGAAACAATTCGTACAGGATTTTTTGAACAGAGAACAGATGGACATATTATTAGGATGTTAATATGAAGCGACACCAAGGAAAGCATATTAAAATCAGATCCCAGTCATAAACCGATGGGCGCTGCTGGCAGACGCGTGATCTCTGCAATAGGTATCCCGATTTTATAGATTCTTTAACAAAAATAACTAAAGAAGATCAAATGCCAGCGAAATCGGCAGGATTTAGAGCAAATATATTCAGGTGTAATAAGGGGTTAATTTCAATTGGTGTACCTTGGGTTAAGGGTCCATCCATCATTGTTCCATAATGTCATCTCATCATCCACTTCCTCGTAATACACGTACTAAAAAACTTACCTTATTGCCTAGTCCAGACATTCCCGATTAATCCCTCAAATGCCCAATTCGTTGCAGTCCGCACCCACGACTACGACTATCCCGAATCGGAGATGGACGAGCGCGAGAGCCTGTACTTTGACACCATTTCGCTGGCGGATTCGGAGGCGGCTGCGGCGGCGGCCGCCCACCGCAAATCGCTATCACAGTCGCGCAACACCATCTACCATTCGGCCGTGGATCTGGCCAACGATGAGACGCGCAATAGTCTGCGCCTGGGTAGTGGCGCCGCCGCCGAGCATGCGGCTCTGGCGTGGCAGCCCGGCTATCGGCAGTCGACGGCACTGGAGCACCTGAACGGTGGTGGCGGTGGCGATCAAACGGATGCAGTGATTGCCGCACAAATGCTGGCCCTGCACAACGGACGCAATCATTTGCCCACGGGGATTGGTGTTGGCGGCCATACAGTTACTGGAGGAGGAGCTCTAGGAGGAGCAGGAGCAGGAGGTGGTGACGATGAGGTCTCTAGACGTCTGTTAAGAAATAGTAGCACAGTTTCTAATAAAGATAAGAAATTGCCAATTACATACTCCCAGTGGAAATTGAGGGTAAACAACAACAATAACAAATACGATCCAACAAAAAACAAATTACGAACCACAACGAATTTCCGCACGAAACGCTTAAAAAAACCAAAAAAAAAAAAAAACCGCCTCGCTCTGCTCGTCGCCTCTCTTTTTTAGTCCTTCGCACTCACTCACTCTCACTCGCTCTCATCAAATTCACCTGACCAATCAACCAATTCAAACCCCCCACACACCTGCCTGCTCGCTCTCGCTCTCCCCTGTCTCGATCTCTTACTCTCACCGTTTGTTGCGGCAGTTGTTGTTGTTTCCATCTCATCCACATTTGCATATACCGTACCGTACCATCCATCTCACATCACCATGTATCCCATTATCTTAGAGCGTGCTCTCTTGTTATAGCAAGCTTTCGCACTCTTCGAACGTTCTCTTTTGCTACACACGCACACTCACACCCACACACACACATGCATTCTAGACGCCTCTTCTTTCACACTCTTCTTGGTTTATTTGCTTCTGATTGATGATACCCTTTTGCAGAAAGAGTAAATTGATTTAATTAAATGTTTTCTTATGCACCCAGAATTAGCATATTTGCATTTTAGGCATCCGTTTGTCTGCATTTAATAGGTACATATCTCTAGCCAAATATGATGCCAGTAAAAATACCATATGAACAATCGGTAGAATTATAGATGTACAGATATTCCACCTACCGATCTGTCATAAGATAATTTCTTTGATTGAAAACCCCGTTTCAATTGCAATCTAAATTGATTAACAATCTACATAAATCAAAGAATATATCAAGAAAAATATGCATATGTAGCTAACAATCTGCAAAGGGTATCCAATACTTCGGTACACCGAAAGCTTTCATATTTCCCCACAAGTTTGCTTGACGGAACTTTTGTTTTTGGGTAAATGAAAAACTGTTTTGTATATTTTGTGTATTTTATTGTAATTATATATAGTCTGTACGTTGCTGCCACAGCTGCTGTTGCACGGAGAAAAGTGTCTGTATATATTTAAATTTCAATAAATATATAAACAAACATCTCCAATCTGTGCCGCCGCCTCCCGCCTCGTAAAGAGAGTGTGAGAGAGAGAAGTGGCGACATCAAATCCATTCTGCTTTTCGCCCGCAACGGTCGGGTGTTCTTTCGATCCGTCTCTTCAAAAATGCCCGCCTGCTGTGGCTTTCTGGCCTGGCTGGGCAACCAGGAGCCCCCGGAGGAGTCTCGCACGGTGATGGGGTGGGGTCCGGGGAAGTGTAGGCATTCGCACCCACACGCTTTGTTGTGTTCAACCGTATAGATAACCAACCAGCTGTATTTTTAAGATCTGTCGTCTCTACGTCTCAGCGTGATTCACATACGGATTTTCTAAAGCTCTTTCGTTGTTTCTCTCTTTTATTTTTTGGTTTCTACAGACCTATAGACGCTTTGATGATGGAAAACGTAGTGTGGACTTTGTGCTGGCCTACAATGGCGAGGATCAGGTGGAGGATCATCGACACAAGCGAGAGATCTTCGAGGCGAATCTGCAGCGTGAGGGCCTGCAGCTGGAGCACAACAAAGTGCAGCGCGTGCACTTTATCAAGATTCATGCCCCCTTCGAGGTGCTCTATCGCTATGCAGAGATACTGAAGATCAAGGTGCCACTGAAGCCGATACCCGGCCAGGATCAGATTTTCGATGAGGCGGCGCCCGCCTTCAAGTCCTGCTTCACCCGCATGTGCCGCAGTCTCTTCAGTTCCGTGCAGCTAAACACGGAGCTCTTTCCCGAGCGCGAACCGCGCATCCACCTGGAGTTCTCGCGCAACTATCTGGAGCTGTACGACACAGAGCATCCCAACTTCTTCGATGACAGCACTCGGTACTCCATCATCAACTTTATATTGCAGCGGCAGCATTTTCTCGAGGGCGAGGAGACAGCCGACAATCTAGGCATCGAGAAGCTCGTTCAAGATGGCATCTATACATGCGCTTACACCCTGCATGATGTGAGTTTTTCGAATATGCATTAACATATTTCCCATGCTAATGTACTTTATTTTGATTTTGTGTTTCTTTTTGATTGCAGAAAACGGACAGGGATCGTCTGCTCAAGGAGTGGGCCAACATAACCAAGTGGAAGAAGTAAGAGTGGGAGGCCTGGGGAAATTAATGAATAATTTGTGTGAAGATGGGAGAAGTTTGAGTTTGAGTTTACGTTTGCTGAGAGATTGTAGGAGTAAATTATTCAACACATTCGAAGGTGCTGTACTTTAAGATATTTTAAATGTGGAAATTAGTTTCTTTTTTATTTTGAATTTCTTGAAAGAATCCCAGGTACTCGCTGTCAGCTTATGCCTTTTTAGAATACATAAATTCTCCCATCAAACACTTTGAATTGGAAATCTTCTTAGCATATATTTGAGATATATTTGTTAGACTCTACTTTCCCATATAAATATTTATTATAATAAGTACTGGTATTAATCCTTCCCATCTATTCTGTACAGCCTCCAGCCACTGGACCAAATCAAAGACTACTTCGGTGCCAAGGTGGCACTGTACTTTGCCTGGCTGGGATTCTACACACAAATGCTGATACCCATTAGCGTATTTGGTTTGCTCTGCTTCCTCTACGGCTTTGTGACGTGGAGCAGTGATCCGATCAGTCGCGATATCTGCGAGGACAGTGGGACCATCATGTGTCCGCAGTGCGATCGCAGCTGCGACTATTGGCGCCTGAACGAGACGTGCACGTCTTCCAAGTTTAATTATCTGATAGACAACAATATGACGGTGGTATTCGCCCTGGCCATGGCCATTTGGTCGGTGACCTATTTGGAATTCTGGAAACGCTATTCGGCGGGGCTGGTGCATCGCTGGGGACTGACGGGATTCACGCATCATGTGGAGCATCCGCGGCCACAGTATCTGGCCAAGATATCGCACTCGCGGAAGCTGGCTGGCAAGACGCAGGGCACCACTCTGGATCCGGATGTGCCCTTTTGGAGCATCAAGTTCTTGCCAAATTTTACCAGCTACAGCATCATGGTGTTGTTTGTGAGTACACAAGGACTGTTTTCCCTTGCTTGGCCAGTCCTTGATCTCGTTTCATTTGACAGATTTGCATATCAGTGATTGCCATTGCGGGCATCATCATCTATCGAATGGCACAGCGTGCCTCACACAGCATCCTCGGCAGCGAGAACTCAATGACCTTCAAGGTGATGATCCTGCCCATGACGGCGGGCATCATAGATCTGATTGTCATCTCGCTGCTGGACCTGGTCTACTCCAATTTGGCCATACGTCTGACCAACTACGAGTACTGTCGCACCCAGACGGAGTACGACGAGAGTCTCACCATCAAGAACTATGTGTTCCAGTTTGTCAACTACTATTCCTCGCTCTTCTACATTGCCTTCCTCAAGGGCAAGTTTGTTGGCTATCCGGCCAAGTATAATCGCGTGCTGGGCTTCCGTCAGGAGGAGTGCAATCCGGGCGGCTGTCTCATGGAGCTCTGCATGCAGCTGGTGATCATAATGGCCGGCAAGCAGGCAGTGAATGCCATTGTCGAGATGCTCATTCCTTACTTGATGCGCACTGTCAAGGAGATGATCTACCGCCATGGCTGGTACAAGAGCCACAAGGAGCAGCGACTGGTGCCCTACAATCAGTTTACCGAGGACTACAATCTACTGCCCGCCGAGAATAATTCACTTTACGTGGAGTACCTGGAGATGGGTAGGTCGCGGGTTGATCAGAAACCAGCCCCAAAGCACCGACAGTTTTCCGTTGTAACCCATCTCTCCCATCTCTCTTCCATCTCCCTCTTTATGGCGCTGCTGTGCAGTTGTGCAATTCGGTTTTATCACATTATTCAGCCTGGCCTTTCCGCTGGCACCGCTGCTGGCGCTGCTCAATAATGTGATCGAAGTGCGTTTGGATGCCATCAAAATGTTGCGCTTCCTGCGACGCCCTGTGGGCATGCGAGCCCGGGACATTGGCGTGTGGCACAACATCATGACTGTGGTCACACGCATAGCCGTGGCCTCCAGCGTGAGTCTGATGCAAAACAGAAATCAATGTAGAAACCTTTCTAAGCTGCCAATTTGTAGGCCATGATAATTGCATTTAGCACCAACCTCATACCGAAAATCGTGTACGCAGCCTCAACGGACGACCGGGAGCTCAATGGTTATCTGAACTTTACTCTGGCGTACTTCAACACGAAGGACTTTCAGGTGCAGCCACTGCTGGGCGGCAGTCAGTATGTCAACGAGACAGAGTGTCGCTACACTGAGTTCCGGAATCCGCCCACAGATGATCATCCGTACAAGCGGCCCATGATCTATTGGAAAATACTTACGGGTCGTCTCGCCTTCATAGTCATCTATCAGGTATGGCCCTTCGCAAGGGGAAACATAACTGAATTCGGCTAATATTTTGTTGTGGCGACCCCCAGAACATCATCAATATGCTGCAGGGTGTGCTGCGCTGGGCCGTGCCCGATGTCTCTGGCCGGCTGCTGAAGCGCATCAAGCGCGAGAACTTCCTGCTGCGCGAGCACATCAT
Organism: Drosophila subobscura; assembly: GCF_008121235.1. Taxonomy (NCBI): domain Eukaryota; kingdom Metazoa; phylum Arthropoda; class Insecta; order Diptera; family Drosophilidae; genus Drosophila; species Drosophila subobscura. Next base: position 13,425,507 of record NC_048530.1, on the reverse strand, counting down.
TGAGTACGAGAAGCAGCATGCCATGCTGCAGGCCCAGACAGCAGTCCAGAACCAGTTGCAGCAGACCAAGAGCCAGGAGTCGTCGGTGCTGCGCCAGCGACATGGAGGAGGCAATGAGGATGCAACCTCATTTGTTTGAAAGCCTGAAACGCCTGCCTGCCTGCCTATATACATATATATATTTATGTATATAAGTTCATTCCTTGATTATTCGTTGAATTTTTTGTATATACACGCGGACCCACGTCCAGCAGTTGTTGTGCTTTGTACTTAAGATGATTTTTGATAATGTGTGTGTGAGTGTGTTTTGCATCGAAAATGCTCAAGAAAGTGCATTTTGATATACTTTATAAACATTATTGTTGGAATGAGATTACAGTTGGAATCAGATGTAGCTAATTTATGTAAAGAATCATCTTTGCTTTGGCCAGCGCCAGCACACATCAACCATACAGATTATACATAATGGATAGATAGAAAGATGTAGTTATATTTGTACTTTGTAGAGGAGGGTAATCAATGTCCAATGTCCAAAATGTGTGCATTATTCGTTTACTTTGTGTTGTATTATTTATTGTTTTGCCCTGCAAAGGAATGTATAGGAGGATCATGAAAGAACAAACAAACAAAACGAATTATACACCATAGTATATACATATGTGTGTACATATGTACATATGTACATGCCTGTGTGCTATGTATCTACTAAAACACTAAGAAACAATCCAATGTACCTTACCAGGCATATACTTGCTCTACCTACAACAAAACGAACACAAACATATGACACAAATATGTAGCGGTCCGCTGTCCCACACACTCCCCCCCTCCCGCATTGTTTATTGATTGTTGAATCCATTGCGGAGTACGCTAGGAGGTATCTTTTGTATGTACAATCTCTAAAGGATGATCCCCCAAAATATATATAGTATAAAGTGAATTGTTGTTTTGATAAACATATTTATGCATACGATTGCAGCGATTGCGTTTGCTATTTACAGCAACAAAAATAATAACAATAATGTTAACAAACTACGAATACGACCATGAAAGGGTTACAAACAAAGCAAAACGCCCCGAATAAAGAATGATCCAAGCAGCAGTCAACAAATCAAAAGAGAATAATAGTTTTACTTTGATTTATTGGAAACACATTCACTCCATGGGATCTGTAAAGATTGAGCACATGGAAAATGTTTTCAAATTTGAAGAGTAAATATTCCTTTCAGTTCCTTGAAGGGTGTTGGTGATTAGGGAAGGGATCATATCTCAGCAAACCTCAATGCCACCTTAATTTCTAGAGAAATTGAAGAAAAGAATCTTGGATTCCCAGAGACTTCATTTTGCATTAGCTTTTGTTAGCGCCATATAAATGGAATTTAAGTCCAAAAATAGTTATATGATATGCTCCACGTTCCAGCGCATATCCCAAGCAGATAAGAAACACAGAGAGAGAGAGAGAAGGAGCGAGAGAGTGTATCATTTGAGCGCTTAATTAAGACGAAAACAGAACCGGATAGCATTATAAAACGAATCGAGAGGCGATGAGCAAATCAATTGTAACGGAGTGGCTTGGGACGACAGCTTTCAATTGAAAGTGACACCCAGTGACAGGCCAGCGAGGAGGCCTCAATTGAGGCGTATCCAAGTGACACACTTGCAGCCACCCACCCAAGCCAGAGGCAGATGCCGATGCAGCGAGCCATGGAAAAAACAAAAAAGCAGCAGCATGGGGCGACTAATGCAATTTGTAAAAAAAATATCATAATGCAACCGGTGCTTGGTGGAAGGGGGAGGGGAGGGGTGGGGAGGGTGCCGGCATTCTAAATTGTCTTTGGAAGGTGTCTTCCAGCGCTGGGTTGTTGAGCCGCTGAGCTTAGTCACAAATCTGTTGCGACTGGTAACGCTTGAATGGGATTCTGAGCTCTCTCTCTCGCTCTCTCTCCCTCTCTGTGTGCCTCCTCCATTTGGGATCTGTAATCTGGATTTGTGTCAGCTTTCGTAATGAGTTTGGTGGGTTCGTTCCAGCTGAATAATCCGCTTTGGGCAGCTAATCCCTCATTATTTCTGTTTCCGACAGTCGAAGCATCTCAAGGAGCTGCATGGAGCAGAGCGACAGCAATTTTTGGACTCCTTTGATCTGGTCTTTTGCGATTGTGATGGTGAGAATGTGACTCCCACAGGAACGCTTCAGTTTTCCTTTTACTTTGCGTCGCTCCAGGTGTGGTCTGGTATCCGCTTCGCGACTTTATACCCGGCTCCGCACGGGCTCTGGCCCATCTGCAGCAACTGGGCAAGCGGCTGACATTTGTGACCAACAACAGCATCAGTTCTCCCGAGGAGCACATCGAGAAGTTTGCCCGTCAGGGCAACCTGCATATAGAGAAGGACCAAATCGTGCATCCGGCCCAGACCATTTGCGATCATCTAAAGTCTATAGCGTTCCAGGGACTCATCTACTGTCTGGCCACGGCACCCTTCAAGCAGCTGCTGCGCGATGCAGGCTTCCACTTGGCCCCAGAGGTGAGTCGATGGCCGGAGCAGTGCTAGTGCCTTGGTGACCTGTTTGTGGTCCACCCTTAGACCGGACCGACTGTCATCAAGAGCCTGAAGGATCTCCATGAGGCCATTTTCGACGGCATGCCTGTACAGGCCGTGGTCATCGATGTGGACTTTAATATGTCGGCGGCCAAGCTGATGCGTGCCCATGTCCAGCTGCAGAATCCACAGTGCCTGTTCCTGGCTGGTGCCGCTGATGCTCTCATACCCTTTGGCCAGGGCGAGATTATAGGTAAGTGCCTACCCATGACTCCCGCTTCTACGCTTTAGTCTCTCTGTAATGCTCAGGTCCTGGTGCCTTTGTCAACGTCGTGACCGAATCGGTGGGCCGCCAGCCCTTGGTGCTGGGCAAGCCGGGCGATGCTTTGCGCCAGCTACTGCTGCAACGCCATCCGGACACACCGCCGCAACGTGTCCTCTTTGTGGGCGACAGTCTGGCCAGCGATATCGGCTTTGCACGCGCCAGTGGCTACCAGACACTGCTCGTTCTCACTGGCGGCACCAAGGCCTCGGATGTGACACGCCTGCCAGCGAGTCATCCACAGCTGCCGGACTTTGTTGCCGATTGCCTGGGGATCTGGTCGATAGCGATTGACGTTTGAGCTTGAACCTTAGTCCCCCAACAGCTGTAGTATTATTATCTATCGATCCCCCCAAGGCAAAAGAACATTTAAAGGGTATCTAATGGTCGTAGCACAGCGCAGCGCCCCTTCCATGCCATAACCATAGCCATAGCCGTCACAGTGTATTGTGTGTAGTGCCAGCTGTATTTCAGATAACGATTAAAATATGATTTCGAGCTGATTAACAATCATCCAACAATTACCCATTACCCCCGACTGCAAAACAACTTTGTTAAACTAGGAAAAAGAAGTGAAAAGATATAGAGAGGGTGCTAGACATGAGACTTGGGTGCCTCGCCCAGCAGCTGAGCCACATCGGCCACGGTATCCGCATAGTAGTCGGGCACCAGGTCGGGCGAGGTCTCCGCCTGGAGCTGTTCCAGCGAGCAGCCACCGCTGAGGACGAGCAGCGTCTGGAAGCCACACTGTCGTCCAAAGCGTATGTCCTGGGCCAGCATATCGCCCACCATGAGCACACGGTGCGGTTCGCTGATCTTCAGGTGCTTGATCAGCAGTTCGCCCAATTCGCGTCCGGGTTTGCCCAGCGTGAGAGCCTGCTGGCTGCTGGCCTCAACCAGGATGGAGGCAAAGGGCCCCGGGCCGATGATGTTGACACCCTTGGCCACGGGCAACAGGCGATCGGTGGCGCCGCCAATGAGCAGGCACTCGGGGTGCCGCAAGTACATGTGAGCGCGCAGCAGCTTCGGCGATGTCAGATTGAAGTCCACATCGATGATGACGGCGCGCACGGGCTGGCGGTCGAAGATGGTCTTGGCCAGGCTGTCGTAGCTCTCCTCGATGAACTCGTTGGGCTGTCAAGGATACACATGTATAGACGATAAGGAAAATCGATTGGAGGATTACTCACGCCATCGAGCAGCTGGTAGCCCGCCTCCCGCAGCACAGCCTTGAACGGCGCACTGGCAATGATGTAGATCAGACCCTCGAACTGAATGTCGCGCAAGTAGAGGACAATCGACTGGGCCGGATGCCAAACCTGTTCGGGGGCCACATGGAGGCCCAGCTTCTCGAAACGCCTGACGCACTGGTCCACGGTGCGCACACTGTTGTTGGTCACAAAGACAACGTCCTTGCCGGCCCGCTGCAGTGCCGCATAGCCGTCCACGGCCCGCGGCACACTGGACTCCAAGCTCCACACAACGCCATCGATGTCGCTCAGCACCCGATCAAAGGAGTCCACGAAACGGCGTCTCTGCTCCTCACTCAGCTGCAGAATATGCTGTGGCTTGCCCTGCGAAATAAGTGTATGGAGATTTTAGACTGTTTTTCCAGATTGCAAATCGCGAGTCGGGACTCACTCTCTCCATGATGTGTGTGGTTTGCCGGCGGGTTCGTCTCTGGTTTTGACATCACGGAAATCGACACCAGAAAGCAAAACCGAACGAATTAGCACCTCAAAAGCAGAGCGTCCCCCCGAGACCGCTGACGGCAAACGCGATAAAAATGCTGGAAATCCTAATTTAGCAAAGACAAAGAACGAATACCCTTTGTTGTTTAACCTTATGCGGGACCCAGCCAAAGATCTCATCAAGTTTGTAGTACTCTCTGTGCTTAGCGTGTGTCACAGAGAGAGAGTGAGAGGAAAGCTAGAATCAAAACATAAGAAAGATAGGCACGAATACAAACACGGGAGAGAGAACGAAGAACACTTCCTACATGGCTTATCTCTCGCGCTCTCAGCCACGCTGCTACTGATCTTATGTATGCAGCGGAGCATTAAAATGCACGAGCTGATATTTCTCTCTCCAGCGAAACCCGAAAGTGGGGCCTCCCGTGCAGCTCTTCCATGGAAGCGTAAACATTTGTAAATTACTTGGAATCGTATGATATGACCCATAGATAAACAATTGAGACATTAAAGTGGCGCTTCATTTACAATCTAATGGTTACTCATGTACAACTCTATCTGCTAGCTTTTATTTATCATAATAAAATGCAGGCTTCTGCTTACTTACTACAATTATTATCCCTATAGTCTCCGATAGCGGGGAATGTTGTTTTTAAACAACCGTTGGACATGAAATTTTAAATTAATAGCAATGCATATATAATATAAATAAATGTTTTTTAAAACCGTTATAAAAACAGTTTAAAAATAGTATATTCTGGTATTTCCAAGGCTTCGACTACTGCTATTTATCGGTATTTTCGATATGTTAGTATGCTGCCCAATCAGAAGGACGCGCTAGTGCATTTCCGTGAACGCGTATCGCAGAATCCGTGTTTCCATTGTTTTTTTGTTTGGCTATTTTCAGAGTGTTTACAAGAGCGTAGATTGTGCTGGAATGATGCAACAAGTAAACGAACTATAGCCAATGCACGGATCACTGCCTGCAGCAGATTAAAACAGCTGCGGGCCGGGCTCAATTGGTTCAAACAGGAGACTGGGAGTGCCTCAAGACGCCTGACCACTAATCAATCGATAAATGGGGGCCGAGCACTCCCAGCAGCGGGCCGAGGCCGACGGCCACGAGATCTTTGAAGGCAAACATATGCCCGGTGGCGCTGGCCTACCAGATGGCAGCTCCATGGCCCTGGCAGCGGCGGCCGGAACGGCGGCGGCCAACAAGCGGCGCGGCGCTGGTCTGAACAGACAACATACGGTGCCGGGCACTGGTCCGGCCAGCATTGTGATAGCCAGCAAGCAAATTATAGCGGATGCCTCATCTCCGGCTAGCTCGGAGCTGAGTCGGCCGCCATCGCCGCCGCTGAGTGTATGCTCCGACTTGCCATATGTCTCCTACACAGACCGACCCATCGGGGACTCACCCAAGATTCGTTCCAAGCCGGCCCACCTGCTGCAGCAGAGCAGCGCGAGCCGGGCGGCCAACAGGAAGTCTCACCCGGGCGGCTTCACAACCACCAGCAAGCCGAAGCGGCCCCAGTCGACGGTGTCCAGCCACAGCATTGTGATTGTGAAGCCCGGGGCAAGGGACACCAACGATGACATCGACCCGGATCTGGCCAGGCTTCGCAGCATTCCACAATTCCTGCCCGTTCTGCGCGAGTCCATCAGCTCGGCCACATACACGCGAGATGCTGAGATCCTGGAGCGCCTGCACTCGCAGCATCTCATCAACATTTGCACGCGCATGCAGACGCATCTCAATCTGTGTGCCTGCTATGTGTCCAGCGAGCAGAACCACCTGGTGGAGCGCACAAAGGTCGTCAGCAACTCCATCACCACACTCTTTGCCAGCTTCGTGGACATGCAGAAGACCTATGCCTCGTATGCCGAACAGTTTGCCAAGATCCGGAGCGTCTCCCATCAGTTGAGTCGCTGCAACTCGCTGCTGCACGAGAATATTGCCAGTCTGGAGGCAATTAACAATTTTCTGGACGATGAGGACCGCCTGGAGCCGTTCGTGTGGCGCACCGATGACAACAAGCTGCGCGGCGAGGCAGAGGGGGCCACCGGTGGCAACAGCAGTCGTCTGTGGCGGCTGTAGAGGGTCACCTGTGGAGTCTCTCTCTGTGCAGGACTAAACCAATCGCCCCCAAAGATTTTCTTAGTACGTAATTTACGTGTATTTACTGTGTATATTAATCGTTAACTAATGCCACACTTAATCGTGATTTTAAATTAGTAAATGCAAATCAAAATGATTTATCCAAAAGTCAAATGTACTTCTCCTTTCACACACCCTTTGCGCACACCTTTGAAATCTATTTTTAAATCTAGGTCATCCTCCAGGCTCTGCCTCTCTCTCTCGTTGCAGCGTTGCAGCCTCTACTCAGGTGTGTTCCTGGAAAGTGGGCCACCAAATGGCAAAGGCTTTATTTAGCCTGATTCCAGTTTTCTTTCTTTTTTTCTTTTTTTATCTCCTACGTCATTTGCTGTTGCAGGCAAGGGATCTATAAATATTTTGACGGGGAACAAGGGAGGGTCTCAATGCACCTCAAATATAATCCGACAAATAAATGAATTTTGCTACATGCGAAGTATTACAATAATTTAATTGATTAAAAACCAGAACCCTTTTTCTGTGCTTAATTTTGCCCAGAAAATTCTACGAAAGATGTCCCAAAGTTCTTAGAGAGAATACTTCCCATATTAAAAGATCTCTAAATAGTTGCAGTTTTCCTTTCGAATGTTGTCAAATGTTACGAATAATAATCCAAAATCCTTCGCCGTTTTTCAAGACGATTTTTAATATTTTCTCACAATCAAAATGTCATACAACAATTACAATCAAATTACAGCCAATACATGTATGGAATACACATGCTTACACATATACATACATACATACATATAGTATTTCTAGTCTTAGGATAGTTACATACGTAGTTTCTAGATCGATGTACAAATCGAATACATAGGGATTACAACATTGGACACTGGGGGAAAGTTTTCTGGTTGTGTTTTTTGTTTAGTTTTCATCTCGGTTAACTCTACGAAGAGCAACAACTTATAAACTATTCGTAATATACACAGACACATATAATAATATATTATAATATATGGAGTATAACTTGTTGCTTAATATTGGATGTATAGGGAGAGGGATTGAAATCTAGCCCTTTTGGGGATTAAAACATTCTTGTAGTTACTTTAAAGTCCAGAGATGAATGAATGGCTTGCCTCATGTGGTGCATTGTGCTGTGCTGTGGAAACCGAAATTCCGAATGTGCCGAAATGCAATGCTCACAGAATGATACGACAGATAGATGGCCTTCTGGCCCTCACCATATCGCCCGTATGCGTCTCTGCCTTATCGTCCGTAATAACTTGTAGAGAGCCCAGCAGGTGAGCAACAGGTTGGCCAGCGAGAATAAAGGTATGAAGCGGCTGCGTCCTAGAATGCTGAAAATGGAGGGTTCGGCTAACTGTTAGCAGCAGGTCTCATAGTTGCTCCAATAGACCAGGAGCATTAGCAGAAGGTTCGCAACACTTATATTCTAGAAGAGCTTCTGCATGTGTATTCGGTCCTGGACGTTGCGAGCCTGCTGCTGCTCCTCAATCGATTTCAGCTCCTTGGCCACCGTCGACTTGAGGCTGCTATCCAGTGCCAGTGCATCAATGAAATCACGACGTGCCTGCATCGGATTCCAGGCACCAGCATGTGCCTTGGCCCGCCTGAACAGAGCCTTTACGTTTCGTGGATCCAGATTTAGCACCTCGTTGCAGTGCTCGATGACGGCATAAAAGTCCCCGGCAATGAGACGACACTGGGCATAGTTCAGCAGCAATGGTGTCTTGATCGCAGCCAGCTCCATCCATTCACCATCGTGTGGCTTCTCCTTGAGCATGAGCTGCTCAACAATGCCCACGGCCTCGCGATAGCAGGTCTCAGCATCGGTATACCGATTCGATTTGTAGAAACCATTTCCCCGCTCCCTCAGTGTGTTGGTGGCCAGCATTTTCTCGTCGTCGGACATTTGCCAGCGCTCCTTTTCGTACTGCTCGGGCAGCTCAATCGAGGTCAGCTCTATGATGAATTCCAGGTCCACAGGATGCTGCAACAGGGCATCCAAATCGGGATAGCCAATGCCCTCGTTTTGTAGTGTCATTCCACAGCAGCGGCGTCGTTCCTCGGGCTTCTTTCCAATGTCCCTCAATGTCTTTGATATAAAAGGATACTGGGGACATAGCTGCCAGGGCGGAAATAACGGAAATTGGGTCAGTGAGATCGTGTTGCAGACCTCTCTCTCTCTCTGACATACTCTCCGGTGTATACATACCGATTTGTGCACCGTGAATTTGGCCACCTCGTTGAGGGACATCTGCTGCACAATCACCTCCCAGACCTCCAGTTTGAATTTCTTGCCCAGGACCAGTTCCATGGGTTTGCCCATCTTTCTGCTGTCATCCACAGTGCGTCCGTCATGGGCTGTGCGCGTCAGGAAGTGGAATTTCACCTGTAAACAGGACCGACAAGGAGAGGGAGGGGTTATTGCATGAACTTTCCAGGGCCTTGGCCTAATTTCACTTGTTACTATGGGGGTGTGCAGCAGTAGCAGCAACAGCTGCCCCTGCTGCATTCTGAGTTTTTTTTTTCTTGCTTCTTGGATTTAAATCCTACCCGTGTGCCTGGCGTAAGCTCAATGTAAGCGTTTCCCGGATTGATAATCTCCTTGCGGATGGGCTTGTTCTCAACATTCTTCTTCTGCTCCATGGCGATGTGGTTTTCAGCGAATGTGGTTTCTGATTAAGTAGCACAAGTGTCCGCACTCCGAACTGCTCTTTGTCTGCACTGAATGGGTCCGTAAACAACGTCCTATTGTTGTCCAGCTCGGAAATAAATGCAAATTTTTCTAGAACTGACCAAAACAAGAAGCGTTGACAGCTGACTAGGGCTGGTAGAAAAATCGATAGTGCCATCGATACTATCGATGGTTGGAAAATGAGCCGACATCGCAGGTAAAACGATGGGTCGGCGCACTGCAGGCCCATCACTATACGAACAGTTTTGGTTGAAAGTAATTTATTTGAAATGCATTTGTAATTACCCTGTAAATTTCTAAATTTCCCCTAACCAGAAAATAAAACAAATTTCTTTAAAGAATACTATATCATATGTATATGTAATTTGTATGCAGGTATCAATCACTGTTATTTTTCAAGGTAATTTCAAATAACCGTCACCAACTTGAATGAAACACACCGATCTTTCGAATACTATTCATATAATTGTAATGCAGGTATCAATAAATGTATCTACATATGTATGTAACATTCAGTGGCGTAGGCAGAAAATGAATGGAATAGATATTAGAAACAGATACTAGAATATACATAGCAAACACACATTCAGATATGCATGTTATTTCTAAAATGTAATCTTTCTATAAAAGAAAATTCGAATATACATATAGTCGCTACCAGTTCGCTTCCTGCGTACGCCACAAATAGCATTATTTTGTACAATTATTAGTTGTAAGTATTACTGGTTTTCTCTGTTCTTATGCTTCTGCTGAATGTTTAGCTAATACACACTAAAAACATTGTAACTGATTTCGTTTTTGTTTTGTTTTGACTAGCGTTTTAGTTATTTGCTTATTGTAAACAGCATAAAATGTAACCATTTTATTTTTCGTATGCCTCTAAGTAAACACAAAAATTATTGCACATTTGTTTTGTTAGGATTAGGACAAAGTTTGTGTCTGTGTGAGTGTGTGTAAAAGGTACCTGCATGGGGTTTGGTTGGTTCCTCTACACTATATTTGGTTTTGGGATTGATGATATGTACTACTTTTTGACTAATTGTTTTTTCGTTTCTTTTCAGGTCGATGCAATGCCCACCAAAATACTCATAGAGTAAAAATTTTGCCATAATTTAATATATGCTTGTGTTCGTGGGTGTGTGTGTGTGTGTGAGTGAGTTTGTTTCTTGTGTGTTTTAGTAACGGTATCTCGTTGTCGGCGAGACTCACTAACTTCATTTCATTTTTAGAACAACAAAGCTCCCACCACATTCAGCGCTTGATGATGTTGTTTCTGCTGTTGTTGTTGTTGTTGCTGTTGTTGGTGTGTGTGATGCATGCTTGTTGTAGTAGTTGTAGTTGTTGGCGATTTAAGTTCTTCCACTATTATAGCACCGTGCTCGTCCACCGTATGATTTAATAGTAAATTCTCAACCTGCTCATCGGATAGTAACTCTTTAGGCTCTGACGATCTGCAAAGTTAGGGTATTAAGTTGTCATTGCTGTGTACGGCAAAATATTTCGAGAAAAACAGCTACACAACAACCAAGGAAGAATAGAGTCTGAGGAGGCGAGAGAGAGAGAGTGAGAACGATAGAGTGTTGTGTAATGAAGAGTAATGTGGGTGAGAGAACGCCATGGAGCGAACATGAAGAGCGCGTGTGAAAGCAGGATTACAGTCAGATACAGAGAGGTAAAGAGAGTGTAGGTCCAAGCTTAAGCACTTCCTAAACGAATACAAGTCAATCTAATGAGAATTGTTTGCATGGTTTAGGCAGGCATAGTGGTGACAGCGATTACATTTACAGCAAACAAACTTAGGATCAAGACAATGAGAGAGCGTATGTGAGTGCAAATAAAGCCTTTTCCAAGTACTGCCTAAACTAGAAATGCCTGCATATATGCCGTTAGGAGTGCCTGCTCCTGCCTGCTCCTGCCTGCCTAGTTTAGTCAGTACTTACAAACGTGCAGGTGATGTGATGTCGGTGAGAGGTGGAACTGAACAATAACGGGGCAAAACACAACACATACAAATAATTTGTCTCTCTTTTACGTTTTTGAGCAGTACATACAGAACATTTTTACTTTTGCTTTTGCTGTTGTTGCTGCTGTTGCAATTGTTGTTGGGAGGATTTTTTATATATTTATTTAAGCGTGTGTGCGTTCGTGCTGTTGTTGTAGTTGTACTTTATTGTTGGTAGTTGCGGTTAATTTTGTTCTTGGGAGAATGTGTTTTTTGTTGTTGTTCAAATTTAGCAAAAAGCAGAGAGCGTGAGAGCGTGAGAGAGAGAGAGAGATTAAAGCAGCCAATTTATCGTTTCATTAATTAATTTTGTTGTTGCTAATTGCTGTACTTTTGTTGTTGTTGGTTGGTTTGTTGTTGTTACTGTTCTTTTTTTTGTAACTGTTGTTTTTCGGTGGATAAGATGGGTGCATAAAAATCATCGATGGATTATTTCATGGATCATCTCGGATTTGTTCTGATTATTTGAGATTAATATTTCAAATGAGCTTCGTCAGGCGGCTCTGCAGCGAGTTTAGCAGGCCACGTCCAGCACCGCCAACGCCACTCCCACTGGCACTGCCGCCCGACGTCCCTCCACCATCTACTGACCTGCTAAAGAGGAAAAAGTCACCGGCTCCACCGCCTCCTCCACTAGTGATGCCGATGCCTCCTCCCGCACTGCCCAGGGATGACATTGCCGTCGCCGTCGTCGTTGTACCCAGCAGTGCCTCCGCTTCGGCCCCGCCGGCTTCGCTGGCGGCCATCTCTGATTCGCTGTTGCGTCTCTCCAGGCTGCGGCCCACCTTCTGAAAACCGTAGCTAAACACATCCTTCACCTTGTCCCCCGCATCGATCAACAGATCCAGGCTCTGCCTCCGGCCACTGCTCTTGAAGCTGTTCGAGCGGGACAGCCATTGGCTGAGGCTCTGCTTGCGGCTCATCTGCTGGCCGCCGCTGGCGGAGTGGCTGCTGTCGTCCTGGAATATCGTGGTGCAGGTCACCTTTCGCTTGGGCTCGTCCGAGGACGAACCCGAGTGCTGCGACAGGACATCCGGATCGAAGCCGCCGCCACGGCCCAGACCAAATCCTAGGCCGCCGCCACCTCCACCGCCGCAGCCACCGGCACCCTCTAGTCCGTGCTGATCCAGCAGTGATTGATTCGAGTAGCTGGAACTGGTGCTGTCCGAGTGGGACAACCGGATCTCCGTCCACTGCTCAATGTCGTTGTCGCCCGGTGCTCCCGAGACCGATGCTGAGGCCGATGCCGACGCCGAACCGCCCAGCGAACCGCTGCCGGACTCCGACCGCTGCTTCACCTCGTAGGGGGCATGGAGTCCCTGGGCCTGCACCGAGAACAGATTGGTGTCTCCGTCCGTGGCGCTGGTGCTGGCGGATTTGTGCATACCGCCCGCGAGCTTCTGGGGGAACGTGAGCACCGCCTCAAAGTCTGTCAGCAGATGGGGACAGTCGTGCGGATCGCTCAGACACTGACGCGGTGGGCTGCCCGCACTGCCCAGGCGATCGGGCATGCGCAGGTAGTCCTCCTCCTCCAGATCCACCTCATCCGCATCATCGTTATCGTCATCGTCCCTGTCTCTGTCTCTGCCTCTGGCATTCTGCATTCCACCGCCAGAGAGAGCATCCACTGCGTCCACCTGCCGCAGCATGGCCTCGTAGTTGCGGAGATTATTGCGCTGCTGTCGTTGTCGGTGGATGTCCTCGGAGATCTGTTCGAGATTCTTCAGGGCCTCGTTGTAGGTGAGCTTGGCGGCGCTGACCTTTGCCTCCAGCTCGTTCACCCGCAGCTTCTGCGCCTTCAGCAGTCCGTTGTAGTTTGCACGCGTCTCGTAATAGGGCCTGCGGGATGCGGGAGGAACAAGAACGAGTAGCGTTTGGGGGGGGCGTGCCCCGCATTAGTGCTTGTGGGCGGGTGAGGCATACTCACGAACACAAGGTACAGTGCAGAGCGTGCATAATGCTAAAGTATCTCAACAAAAGTAAATTGCGCTTGAGCTGCAATCTAAAAGGAAACGGAAAAACGTATAGGAAAAGCATAGGAGAAATCCAAAAAATTAAAAACAGAAAACAAAAACGAAACGTACAGAAAAAAGATTACCAAACAAATAAGGTTACATTCAAATAGCCAAAAGGGAAATCAAGAAAAACCAAATAAAAACCCTTAAAAGATTAAGATTAGTTTCAATTGATCTACAGATCCATTTCCATACAAAATACACCTACATACATTTCCATGTATTTGTCTTTAGTCGACCATTATCGAACACTGGCTCTTTCCCAATTACACTTATATTTGTAAACATTAATTGTTATATGGCTCTCTTATCACTTAAAACAGACCACAGACAAAGAGGAACCTTCTCAATACTCAATAACTCAATATTATACTCGTAAAACTAAAGTAACTTAAGGTTTCCCATACCAAATGTACGGATTATACTAGTGTAGAAATCATTAAAAAAATGAACCAATCAAATAAAGCTAGAAAAATTCGTATAGTGGCATCCCATGGATTCCTGTGTATCCTGCACCATCTATTAAGCCAGAAATGTACCTGGATGCTCGTAGCGCCTGCTTGAGTTGTCCCTGCAGCTTGTTCACCCGATTGTTGGCCACCTCAAGCTTCAGCTGGCACATCTTCAAGGCATTGCGTGTGTCGGTGACCTCCAGCTGGGACTGATTCACTTTGCTGGCCGCATGGCTGAGCATCTCCTGGCAGGCTGTGTCCAGCGTGGACTTCTCGCCGAGGCCCTGCTCGGCCAAGTACACCATTTCCTTGGCGGCGGCATGAATGGACTTGGCCTTCTCGTGATTAACCGCCGACTGTTGCGTCTCCTTGGCCAGCTGTGCGGCATAGATGCGCGACTCGTAGTACGGTTTGGCGGCATCGATGGAGTTTCCCAGCTTGTGGGCGGCCGCCTTGATGCGCACCACGCTCTCCGCAAGCAGACGCTTGAACTCGCACTTCGACTCCTTTCGAGGGACATCAGAAAAATGGAGTGAATGGGTGAAAAATCAATAGGCCAAACAAAAACACTCACATCGAGCTCCACTTCGAATCGATTGATGTTGTCCGTTGCAGAATTCAATTTCTCCAGCTCAATCTGTGGAGAAAGGGGAGGGTTGTCGCCTCGTAAGTGCTTTTGGAACAGTGCTCCCATCCCACCCACATACCTGGACACGCGGATCCACGGGCGTATTGCTTTCTGTTGACATTGCACGGGCTGTGTCTTTTCTGCTTTGCGATTTTCACGCTGCTTTTCCAGAACGTTTTCACTTTTGAGGGCTCTACCTCTCTCTCTCTCTCCGTCACTATTTTACACTCTATGTCACTGGCAGCGCTGTGGCATGACGGAGACAGTGCAGCAGTTGAGTGCAGCTGCGTTTCCACTTAAGTTGTGTGTCAATAGCTGCCGCAAATTCGTTTCATTTCCACATAAAAAAAACAATCAAAAATTAAGAGCAAATACACATAACGATAAGAGGGGAGAAAAACGGCAGGCGGAAAAGCTTTCCTCTCCCAAGACAGCTGGGCAGAGCAGTGTTGCACAAGAACAGTACAGTGAAATTTCGAAAGAGTTGAATATATCTTACACTGCGCAAAAACAGCTATATTTGAGAAAGGAAAATTCTCATATGGCGATCCCATCGAGAAATTCAGCATCTCTTCACATAGATGCCTTTTAAATATATTTTTTGCAGACCAGACCAGAATAAAGCTCTGTGTTTGAAATTACAACTTTTTGCCTCTCTCCTATCCAGTGCTGCGAAGAAACAAAAGGCCTGCAGCTCATTTTCGCGTTCGTGAAACTGCCGATAGTTTTCATTTTTACTTCCTATCTGAATCTGGTTCATAAATCAACAGTTTTGCACCACGCCAATCTTATACATTATTAGTGGTTTCCCAAATTATCTTTAGATGAGGTTTCGGCTCTAATATTGTTATTTATAAACCGATGAATTTGTAATGCTTATCGCACAAAAATATTGACGTTTTGGGTGAGCTACCTTGCGCGTCGATAAGAATCCATTTTTAACATCCCTAGTTTTTGGTTGTGTGCGCGCTGACGGAATATTTTGTGGACGAAGTTGAGTACGAGGTATATCAGAAGGTAATCAATTGCACTAATCTATTAATAATAACTATTAAAGGTATAGTATATAACAGAGACTATTTTCAAGCTAAAAAGATTTTCCCGCCAAGTTCCTTCGAAAGCGCGCGCAGCCACGCAATAGCTCATTTATGAAACGCAAACGTGAGCCGTTTTGCCTGTTGTCCATTGAGCTTTTTAGTTCGAACGTATTTGTACTAGAAATCCCATAAAAATAAGAGCTGATAATTAGCTAATACTGTGGATCATCGATTTATCAATCGGATTAACATATAACTTTGGGACTGAGAGTCTAAGCTTGCTGGTAATATTAAAAAGAATATCCAAATCGGCGAATATAATTTTCGTCGGTATATTTAAGAGCCACTTTTAACATTACTAGGTATTTTTCGGTATATTTCCGAAGGAACAGGACGTATATTTGATCGACAAGTCCGCGGTCACACTTTGATTTTCATTGCGCGCGGACGTGTTTCGGTCGCTTCTAAAATTGGTCGTTAAGAACAAAAAACTCGAATATAGCTGAAAGCACCAAGAGTGGTTAAAAGCAAAGCCTCTTACTTTTACTGAAGATATATTCGTCAACTCGCGACTAACTCGAAACTCACGATTCTTGCATTCTTTTTTTTCGGTGTTTTCCCCCCTTGCATTTGCCAAGAAAAGTGTGTGTGGAAACGGTTTTATTTGACTGTTTAAGAAAACAAAAAAAATTGCGCGCGCGCCTTTGAGGAAGGCAAATCAGCAACAACAGAAAGAGCAGCTCTAAGTAAAAAGTAATTAAACCCAAAAAAGAGCCATCCAAAAATGTTGGGCAGTCGGATAGGAAAATGTTGGCTGCGGCGTTTATCTGCTGCTTGCTGCTGGACGCATTGTCTTTGAATTGTCTGCGTCTTAACTCGTTTTTTTTTGCTTTTGGCTTTTGGTTTTGCTTTTGTCGTTTTTGGTTCTTCTTGTGCTCTTCGTCTCTGTCTCTCTTGTGTGTGTGCCGCATGTCGTCTGCGTTTGTGATTGTGCGTGTGTGTGTGTTTGTTGTCTATGGGATGCGCTTAGCCGTTGCGTTGACTCTTGCCACACGCCTTTTTTTGGGCTTACGGTAGCAGAAGCAGGAAGAGAGGGAGAAGAAGCAGAAACACCAAAAGAAGGTAGCGAGATAGAAGAAGCTGAATATCAGGAATAGGAGGAGAAGAGGAGCCAGAAGGAAGATACAGAAACAGAAGCAGCAGCAGTAGGAAGAGAAGAAGAGGAGAAGCAGAAGCCGGATGAGAAGGAGAAGCAGCAGAAAATAATGAGAGACACCGAAGGAACCATCGAAAGCATTAGAGAGCACACACACATACAAAAACGGGAATTAAAAGCGAAAACAAAAACAGAAGCCGCAAAAAACACCACGGCACCAACAAAAACAACACACAAAAAAAAATCAATAACGGTATTGGCAGGGCAGGCAGAAGCCAGCCGTTGAGTGGCAACACCGTTGTGCTTCCGCTTCCTCGCATTCACCATCTCTCTCACTCGGCCGCTCGCAGAAAAATTGTCAACCGGCAGCCTTTTTGGGGCTCGGCCCAAAGGGTTAGATAACCAGACTTGAGGGAAATCCAAAGAAAAGCCTGCCCCTGCATTTCGCCCCTGCATTTCAGTTTTATCTTTTACTCATCTCTTGCTTTCTTTTTCTTCCCCGCGCCGCCCCTCTTGCAGCATTATCATCAGGAAGCAGCCAAAAGGGAAGGAACAGCCCAAAAAAGGAAAAGGAAATTCCGGAAACGCCGAAACTTTCATTGCAGTATTTTCTGTAGCACATTTGTTGCTCGTTTTTTTTGTCGTTGCACGGGTAAGTTTTTCCATTTCATGCGGAAATATTTCCCCCCACAGCTTCCACAACTTTGGGAGCGAATGGGTGAAATATCCATGCATTTGTAGTTCTTGCAATATTCCAGAGGGGAGGGTGGGAAAGGAAGCCACATGGGTTCCTGCTTTTTTTTTTTTAAAACATACAAAACAGCTACTAAACCGACGAATATTATTAGATGCATATAAAATTAAGGAAATATAAGGGTAAACTTAAGACTACTAGGTACATACTACAAACTAATACCCTGGAAATACTAGAGTTTAAATTAAAAGTAAATTTATTGTTTATTGTTTATTTTTAATAGGTTAATCTTTGTAGCTGAAGTATTAATATTTAAGGAAGAAACCAAAGAAACCGGCTACAATTCTTTTAGAGAGAGTAACTCTTTGTTGTAAAGATATTCTCAAAGAAATAATATTTTGTGTTGCAGGAACATTGCTAAAAATTGTAGCCCTCCAAATTGCTGCTGTGTGCCCCTTCTTCTGTGTCTGTCTGGCCCCCTGCCTCTACTTATTCTCTGTTCCCCAAGGGCTGCCCTCTGTCCTTGACGGCTGCTTGGGAAGCTTTTTGCCGTCTCGACTTCGATTCGAATTGAATCGAACAACATTATGCGGGCCCTTTGTGTCGCTTTTTCGTTCTTTTTTTTTGCAATTACTAGAATTGTTTTGAAAGGGGGAAAAGAAACGCACTGTCTGTGCCGCAGGTTCTCTTGTTTTGATGCTTCTTTATTTCTGTCTCTCCTTTCGTTTGACAGCTGCCACTGAATTGTGGCACAAATTTAGGTGTACGAAAATACCGAGGATCGGGCATCCCGTTGCAGATATACTTAAAATCTATGAGCTAACTTTTGTACCTAGAGAGAGGACAGTGTCCTTTCGTTTAGGGGAATTTGTGGATCATACTCTTTTGCTATTTTTTGTATCTCCTTGTATCGAACGGATCCCTGAGTATACATATTTATGTAGATAATCCTCCCCTCCAAAAAATACAAATAGTATCTTGAGGTTGGTGCATTGGCCTTCTGCCTACTCTTTGGCCTTCTTTTTCACACTCGAAACAATGTGCTTGCCTCCCTCCTCCTCCTACTGCTGCTGCTTCTATCCACTTGGTTTCTTTAGCATGTGGCATTGCCTCTTCTCGGTTGCATTTTCTCTCTGTTTCTCTCGTGTGCTTCCATGGTTTTATGGCTATTATATTAGTATTATTGCTGTTGTTGTTGTGCGGCTCTTAAGTGCATAAATATTTCATTTATTCCATTTTATTGTTTACACTAAAAACGTCGCCCCCGAGAGCGTTTTCACTCTTGTCGAGTTCAAGGATATTCATAGGGGCCATCACGTCATGTGAGTGGCCCACATAGCGAGAGTGCCACATGTAACGAGTGTGGTATATGCATAATGAGTGGTATGAACATTTATTTGGTAGCACCTATACAAGAAAGGAGAACGAGTGTAACGAGTCGGCGTACAAGTAACGATCAGCATGTAACGAGTGTACATGTGACGTGGTGCTTTCAGAATTGTGAAGTAGTGAGAGGGGTACAAGTGGCATGTCAGGAGTGAGTGAAATGTGAAAGCAACGAGCTGACATGTGAAGAGTGCCGATCAACAATCTTCTTACTGCCGAACCCATAAACATATTTGTCATGCTTAATTTTGTATTTTTTTTACATTTGTATTTAAATGTTATCCATTTTCTTCAAAATATTACTTTTTTGAAGACTTTTCTACAGTCTTTGTGAGATAGAAACAAAATATGATATTTGCTCTCCCTCTTTGCGGGGAGGGAGCACAAATGCAGCATTGTGTTAATTTGCGATGTGCGTGCAACATCATGAGGAGGATAGGCAGCAGCAGAAGAGGAGGTGGCAGTGAAGGAGGAGCAGCACATGAGCGAACAGAATGAGAATTGTGTGGTTCACAGTTCATTGAACTTTCATTAGACTGCACTTTGCCACCTCATCCTCCTGCTTCTCGCAGTTCCAACGCAATGATGCAACGCGATGATGATGAAGATGCAGCAGATGATACGAATGGATGGATGGATGGGATGCTCTTGGGTTCAGAGACGACACTCTAGAGCATGTCAACAACGGCACCGGCACCGGCACCGCCACCACCGCAGCAGCATCGGGGGAGCAGCATCAGCAGAGGCATCCCACCGCCCCAAGACACAATGTCTCGCTTTGTAAGCAGGAAGGGTGGTCACTGCCACAGCGTGGCAAATCGTGGAATGTTGTAGTCTATTACAATGATATTTTAGGAATGATATGGAATGGTATTTTAGATGGGGAAAACTGTAGCTACATTTTAGCGAAAAACTATGCTTAAAAGACTACCCAAATTTCGAAGTGAAACCCGTGCTTAAACGTCCCAGATTATCAGCAGATGATCCATTAATTCCATGAATTCATGAATATATTTGCATAATTCCATGGCATTTATACATAATTGCTAAAGCTTTGGAAAAAACCAAGCGACTGTCCTCCTTGTGGCCGAAACTCAAGGGAAAATTGTATCCGCTTAAGCTATTCGGTGTTTTTTTATTCGCAGAATTTCATTCACAATTTTGAAAAAAGTATCGCTATCGGTGGCGAAGCACAAGGTGCGAACGGGGTGTTGGGCATGTGCATAATGCATTTGCATGCATGTCACGTACGTTACTTCTGCTGCGGCTGCAGCAGCAACGCGTCACATGTATTTTTATGTCACCCTCCAGCCCCAAACGCATATTTAATCGCTCGCAACAAAAGAATTTGTTCATTTGTTAAAAATAATACAAATAACACCACACAAGGTGTAAAATAACATAAACGGAAAAGGCAATGGGAATGGTAATGGGAAAGACGAACGGTAGTTACTCTACCCCGTTTGTGGAATAATAAAGAGCGCTTTAATCTCTTCTGGAGGTGTAAAAGAGTTGGCAGAATATTGGGATACTCATTCATTCATTCCTCTACTCCTGTGCAGATTTTTTATGTCGCACCACTCTATCCACTGCTCTGTCTAGCAGTGCTTACGTTCGCTCTTTTCAATTTTGTTTCTCTTCTTTTCTCCTAGCCACTAATTAAGGGCTAACTATTGAGCAAAGTTTTTAACGCTCTTCGAATAGTTTTTCCATACATTTGCATATCTTTCAATTACCATTTATTTATGTGCATGCATGTGGAATTTGACGTACAAGAAGAGTGGTAGGGTAAACGCCTAAACCTCTTTTCACGATCGTTGAAGACTTGCCTGTAAATTTGCTTTTTAAACGAACTTCAACGATCTTTAAATGATGAATTGAATGATGTTTCTCACACCCAAGTGGCAGTTTTCTCTCCACAAACGACTGAGCCATATACATATGTATAAGGGAAGATTTTGAAGCCACATTTGAAACCATATGTCTAGGGCTCCAGATATCTATACATTAATTCTCCCCTCGAAGTCTTCCAGCAATTATCTAGATCTCTAATTTGTAACTGTGCGTTTGTGTCTGTATAACGTTTTGCTGCCGCTTGCCGCTGGCAAGCTAGCTGAGTTGTGTGCCACATTTGGCGGCAAACAAATTCATTGTAGCGCCTACATGCCACTAATTGGCGCTTGAAAGAACCATATGAGGGCGTGTGCGATTCCTCATTCGATTGGCGGATATGTGGGACAAGCGTTTAATAATCCAAAAGCTGAAAAATTTATGGAAAAATGATACTCGATTGTGAGGCACCCCCACCTGTCTATGCTCGATAATCAGGGCAACCCCGAGGAGAAGGAGGCTCCCACCACGAACCACCCACAGCAGAAAAAACGGCCAACAGAGAAGAAAAAGACGTTAACGCAAATGCCACTCTTGACCCACAAATGGCTAACGAGAGATACGAGGCATGAGCCATGCAAATAGAAACAACACACAAAAGGTGACACATGGAAAGAGAGAGAGATAGAGAGAGAGACAGAGAGATCTTGGGAGGGGCATGCCAGGGGGCACCACACGTGTGAGAATATTTGCACATGCAAAATGTTTTTTAATTTTAATTAGAAATCAATTCTCCCTGAGAGAATTGCCATTTGCGACCCAAATAAACACGTCGATGTATCTGCCACCGATTGTGGCCCCCTGCCCCCCGTGGCACTCCGCCTTCGACTGCAACTTCTGTGTGTGCATTGCGGCAGGTAAACTGCGGCTAGATAACCAGTTCTGCGGTGCTCAAACATAAAAAATGTGGCACCAAAACACTTGAGAAAATTCTGGAATTGGATCTCGGAATGCAGCAGCAAATTCAGGGCTTATTTTGGATGGGTTAAATGGGGAGCTATTATTTTAGACTACAATTAGTCGATACACGCTCTAGAATAGATGAGACACCCACTCGCTGTTTCCCTTAGAGCGGGGAGTTGGCCTTCTTCTGCTTTTGCCTTAGCCTCTGACACTGCAGGAGGTGCTCCAATGGTCTGCGGTACTTGGTTCCGGGGTCTCCCACTCCTCCTACTGTCTCTTAGTTTTGCTTTTACCTGTAGTTTCTCTGCATGCAAAGCATTGTCTAATTGAAAGGCCTTCGGCAGGGGTTTAAACTGCGCTACGTTCAGTTCAGAAGCTCAGAAGTCCACCAAGAGGCCTGCCCTCGGGAAGCAAGAGTAGAAGCATTAGTCCAGTGTAGAACATGCAGTTCTCAACTAGGAATGATCTGGCATCACATCTGTTCTCTGTAGATATTTATTTATAGTTGGAAAAGCATGAAATATTTGCGTAAAACTCGGTGTAAACATTAGGCCATGTCCATGGTCCTTAAGCGTTCTGCACTGATTTGTGTGCAGTGTGCGTAGTGGTCGTGGCAACGGTTCTTCATTTATTTACCATTGTTTTTCAATTTCTTATGCACGTCAATTTATAAATTTGTATGCGTGAATGTACATACGTAATCCTTTGAGATTGCCCTGGATAAGGTATATCCCACACATAGTAAAAAGCGAAGCAAAGTTGAATGAACTTTTCAGTCAAAAGAGTCTTGAGGTGGGTCCTCCTTTTATGGGATTTTGAGGAGTATTTAACTAGTAGAGTTTTGCAGTCAATCAAATCTATTGCCAGGAATTTCAATTCTAACAACCCGCCCCCCGAAATGATTGCCGCCAAGCTCCTTTAACATGAAGTTGCAGCCTCTGTGGTGGTGGCACTGCTGTGACTCGCTCCGCTCGTAATCGTACTTCTATCTGTCTGTTTGTCTGGCTCTGTGTCGCGTCTCGTCCGTCGGACTACTGTGGAATGTGTGCTGCTGCTGCTGCTGCTGCTGCTTGCAATTAAAATGAACTCACGCTGGCAACCCTGACAAAAACGTGCCGGCCGCCCCGCCAGACGGGGCGAATGGGACAGACAGAAAGACGGACAAATGGACAGCAACAACTGTGCAAATGGCTCAAACAGCAGCTTGACGCCGTTGAAAATAAAAGTGAGATACTCCGTTGATACAACATAGATCGTATTCGAAGCTACAACAAATAGCAACAAACTAAAATAAAGCTACTTACACCAAAAGCGCGCGCATTGATTTAATTTAAAATGTTTCTCTGGGTTTCAGAGAGGGGGAGAGGGTGAGAAGTAGACAAGCTTGGTGAGGAGAGTAGTGGCACTCCCAGAAGAGTAGAAGAGTGCAGTGTCGAGTCGCAGGCGTGTTCTCTATGGTGTGTAGAGGAGAGGGATTGGCGAAGGCAGTGTGTGGAGTGGAGAATAGCAGGCGACATGTTTGCAGAGCAAATGAGTGTCTGGGTGACCAGAGGAGTGGGAGAGTAAATTGGTGTAGAGTCGATAGATGGAAACAGAGCCCCGTGGTACAGGGGGCAGGGGCTAAGTCAAAAGAGGATAGAGAATAAGTCAAAAGAGGACAGTGGAGAGCTGAGGACGGCGCCGAAGCATAACAAAAGCTGAGCAGCAATAGCAGGCGACGCTGCGCACGCGTCTCAAATTTGTTCGAAATTCGAAGCCAAATCGTTGCGACGCCTCCGTTTCGTGTGTATGTGTGATGGTTTGCTTTGGAGCTAAAAAGTGTCTCAACATGTTGAACATTTGTAGAGAAAAAATGTATGGGAAAACATTGAACCATTGATGCTCTATCGAGCTAAGAGAATTAAAAGAAGGAAAGGAGCAATAGAAAATAATCAAGAAAGGATACAAAGGAAAGAAACTCAAGAATTGTTAATATGTAAATAATATAGATTAGTAAATGATTATAAATTATAATATTTATAAATGATACCATCATCGGTTAGAGTATCCAAAAAGCATTGTTTACCTGTGTGTTTACCGCTCGCTCTTGTTGTTAAACAATTTAATTATAACTTTAATTTGCAATTTGATTTCATAACAAAGTCATAAAGCGGTCGGGTAGCTGGAGCGTTATAAGCTCTGGATCTGTCTCAGTATTTATTCATTGTTTCGAATGTTTATCTAATTGCTAATTTGATCGACATGCCAATGATCAGGCTTTGCTTTGCCCCGGGCAGCAGCAGCAGCATCGATCAATCAATGCCATCAATCATGCATGCAGCGAACGATAGAACGATAGAGAGATGTGGAGAGCACAGCGCACACACACACAGATAGAGAGAGCGATGGAGGAGTGACAGGCAGCAGGCTTTTGACAGTAGAATAGACACACAAACACTTTATTCAATGAGTTTGAGGAGACCTGCAATTAGTTGGCTCAAAGTGTGGCAAAGGCTCTTCATCCGCCTCTTTATTCACATTTGATGGACGGACTGAGGACTGACCAAACAATTATCACACACTTTTTTACCCCATGAATGAATGGAATCGTAGTGCCTCCCCACTCCTCAGTGCCCCACCACCACTTGAGTGATGCCTGCCCTTCGCTGCTCACGCTCTTCAACTCTTTGCCTCTTGCCTGTTCATTGGCCATTCTGCCCCTTGGGGCAACACTCGAACCTGTCAGGCATTCCCCTTGAGTTCTGCTTCTGCCTCCTGTTGGCGTCTCCTTCAGTGTTTGGCCAACACTTTGGGGGCATAAATGAAATTAGTTTTGCCAAATGTCAGCAGTGGATATATCGCTTCTGGTGTTACTCCAACAAAAGGTTAATTGACTCAACTGGCAGTTAAACCCATTCGAACAAGAACAACTGACTTGTATAAAGCACCAATAAACGGGTGAGGCCAAAGCGAAAGAGTTTTTGCACAAATACCAGTTTTTTACCCATTATATTACAAAAGGAAAAGGAAAATTGGATATCAGATTTAAACATTAAAAACAAGAAGAATATACCACTAAATATAGTAGATGTGCACTTACCATGTACATATGTATGTATGTACAGACCATGTTTGGTATAATTTTCATATAATTTAAATCATTTAAAATATTATAATTTCCCATAATACCCCACACTTTTCAAGCGATGACTCATCCATTCCAAAGTCTCTTTATAGCTATCATCCCTAGCTATCTCCTCCCTCAATGCCCCTCCCTTTGCCACAACCCATAATCCAATTTGATTTAAAAATTTGTTGATATCTCTTTTTTCTGCAAAGATAACGAATATTCCAAACAAAAATAATTCAAGTGAAGCAAGCCAGAACAAAACGTGCGGAGGAGGGAGAAAGAATTGTGTGAAGGGGCAGAAAAGGAGGCGGCAAAGTAGGTGGGAAGATCATATGATAATCCCCCGGGCTCTATATAGAGACAGTTAACGATCCATCCAAAACGATTCGTTTATGGGAAGCAATTAAGTGGAAGAATCATTGCGCGTTGACGGACAAGACAACATTTGACGACACATACAAATTGATTGATTAACAAATACGTTTTGATTCCTGAGCTGCGACTCCACCGGTTTCCGATCCCTCGATTCCAAACATTTTATCCACAAGGGGCGCACGTTCCATCGTTCCACACAAAAAGCAAACAATATTTTTCCATAGCACGCAGCTCTATTAATAGTAGGTATATTTTCATTATTTTTCTTGAGGCCTTTTCGTGGGGTCTCGTAAGTACCGGGGGTCTCTTTTTTTTTTTTTTTCGCTTCCCCCCTTTTTTCATTTTCTTGTATTGTTTTCGTATTGCTCTCATTATTAGTGTGACAGACAGGCGTGAAAGTCGGGCCCGTGCGGTGTCCTCAGATGTTGCACACATGTGCTGCTTAGGTATCCAAAGAGATGAAAGATGAAAGGCACGCAACTGTGCGATCTGTAATCGAAAACAAATTGAGTTTTGTTAGCTTATTAAATGATGATTAAGTTATGATACACACATACATATGTACATATGTATATGTAGATACAACTACTAAGGAAGCTCCCTTAAGAATCATGGTGTTTGCTTTTCTTTTGACATTTTCGTGCCTAAAACTATAATAAATATTTTGCTGCACTCATTAAATGCTTCTCCGCCATAATTCATTTAATAAATTTCATCAAAAAGGGTAAACAATCGGAACGAGTATTTGTCTACACTTCAACGAAAAAAAAGATAACTTAATTCCGAACTTAATTTCTTTCGATTGTGTGTGGCGCCCCCCTCGCCCAACCCTCGCACACGAAATGATAATTGACTTCCACTTGAAAAGAAGCTAAAAGATAATTTATTTATTGTTTACTCTTGATTCAATAAATCGAATCCGAGTTGTTTATGCATTTATGAATGATTTAAAAACAAACGGTTTCCAAGTAAAGTAAAATCTAATATCCGGGAAATAAAGGATTCATAACAATTGTATCCTCTCGGGGTATGCAACTTTTATGAGAAATAATGAGCGTTGGGGAGAGGCCTCCTCTGCAGGGGTCTCGGACTTCTGCCTGGTGCCATTTCTTTGATCGATTGGGTGCTGAAGTCAGTGAACTCTTTGACCCCTTGGAACCGCTAAAGACATTTCCATTTGCCCCTTTGGAACCTACAGGAACTGCAATTTGACCCCTGGAATCCATGACGTACTTCCTTCCCAACAGGCACTCCCTCCCTTTTGCTTGTTGGAACACCCTCTGGTACCTTCCTTTTGACCGTTTGGAACAGGAACTGCGACGGAAATTATAATGTCTCTCCCTACCTTCCGATGCGGCGTAAAAATGTCTAGCCGCAGGATGAGCAGAAGGCACCTCTGTCAATGACAGTGGACCCTAAGGAATTCAGCGAATGAAAAAGTGGCATATCCACTCGCAGTTTTTGCTGAAAAGCGAATCAAAATCACTGCATTTTCTATTGACTTTAATTCGAGTGTTGGACACTCGCGGGGTGCCTGAGGGACGCATGTGGGGTACACTTTATAATCAGCTTTCGAGTGGGGCCGCTGCTGATAAAACAAAAAATATGAAACAATCTGAAGTGATGAGGCCTGAACAGCAGAGATTTCACATGCAATCGTTTTATAGCAGTATAGAGACATAGGCAATAGCTATAGCTACAGCCTTCCGTAAATGGGTTCTATATAGGTTATATACTTATTCTCTATAAGTGTCCCGCTTAGCTCAAGATAGAGGGAGTGAGAACAGTTTGCAAAGGGTATGTTTAAATCGTGTTGCCACTTGGTGACGGCTGAATAAAAAGATTATTGTGGTCTGACGTTTTACAGATTTCGATTCAACTAAACTAGGGTGTCTCCACAGTCTATATAGTCGAATCTATCGGATAAATAGGTGGAAAATAAAAAATATATACCAGGAAACACAATAGAAATATATAGAAACGGTAAAAGGTAAAAAAGTCCAGTAAAGTATCCAAAAATGTAGGAACTTATAAGGGAAGTTACACCTGTCTTCCCTGTTTAGACATCGAACCATTACTTACAGAGCGTCTTCCCTTCCTGGAACTCCTTAATAAAGGATCTTTTTCCCCTTATTATTATAGGGTGTCTCCTCCGCTAGCGATGGCAGGAAACCTTTTCCTATAGAGTTTCCGATTGCAGTGCCCTAAAATTTATAATTGTACAATTTTTTTTCAGCCTTGTCTTTTTTTGTTCTTATTTGTTTTTGTTGTTGGTTTTTTTTTGCGGGGGGTCAGGAAACTCTTCTCGCTCTACTACGCTGAATCGCTTAGAGATAAGGCGAGAGACGTAGAAGGTACGAACATAGATAAGGAACGGAATCAGACGTCCCGCAACCCTCCTCATCAGCAAGAGGTGCTGCAGCAGCGATGGGTGTATGCGGTGGGGGGCGGGTGGTGACTGAGTCTTGTCGTTGTTTGATCTGATAATGAAGGGAAACGCGGGAAACAGGGGGCTCAACTTATTATAATTATCATTGATGTCTCTCTTCCGCGACGGCCTGTCGCCTTGTCGACTGCCGATTTTCGTCTATCGTCTGTCATCTGTCGTCTGCTGTTTTTTTGAAGAGGAAACCTTTTATCGATTTCGCCATAATGCTCGTGGGGAGTGATGTCATGAGAGGGGGAGAACACGTAGACACTAGAGAAAGCAATGAAAGGGAGGGGGAAGAAGCGCGATATCTCGATGGGGAAGCAGCCCACTCTCTGGATGTGGGAAGGCAGAGCCGTCAAGGTCAAGTGGAAATTGCGTGCCGCATGATGCAACGCTAAAGGCAAAACCCATAAAAGCCCCCCAAAAGCCCAAAGCCAAAGAGTTCTCGCGCGTTAAGCCCCGTCAAAGGCCAGGGGTTGGCTTGGTGTTCGGTGATTGGTTCTCGATGGTGGTAGTGGGTGAGGGGGAGCCGCAACATCACACTTTAATATGTATCTAGAGCAGAGTGCTTCTATTTATGGATACGTCTGAGCACTTCGTATTCGTACTTTTTACAAAGGCTGAATATTTGAGTGGAAAAACGGAAGAACTATTTCGCGAAAAAGGCGAGGGACTATTTTAAATAGTTTTAAAATAACATAAAAACCTTAAAGTTCTACTAGAAACGAGAAAACTACCATACATGAATATGTATATAATAACAGTAAATGCCAGAAGAAATTCTAAATTTACTAGGAAAATAAGAAATGGATTTGCAAATTTTATGATGGGTAAAATTTAGTTAAAACTCTATTTCAGTATGGACTGAATCAAGTTTCCCATCAGCCTCGAATGGTCCTGCCCATGGTTCTTTCCTGTATTTACAGGATTTTCAGATATTCATTTGATGAACTTTTCATTGGTTTTGCAAATCCCTCAGAGGGGGCAAAGAAGGCGTCCATAAAACAACTTCTTCCGCAACGTGAAATGAAATTGTGTCCTGGCTTTACAGGGCTTTCTGTACCCTACCCAAAGGAAGGACTGCAAAGCCGCCACGAAAGGGTCATCAGCACCGCTTATAAAGTGCTTCAAGTGGTGTGCTCCTCTGTGTGGCAGGTGGGGCACGTGTCCGTGTTTGTCCGTGCTGTTTAGAATGTTTCCAAGAGGAAAGGACACTTTGCCGCATAACTGGCGGCTGTTTCCTGCTGCTGCCGCCGCTGCGGGTCGCTGCACTCCCAGAGACAACTGCAACTCATGTGGCATGTGGCAAAGACTCGGCTTAAACTGGTTCAACAACCCATAACAGTCTGCTCTGTGTGTGTTGGCTGTGGCATAGAGCATGTGGCGGCTTTTGAGTGGCCCTTTTTAGATAAGAACCATTCCGGGGTATTCCAAATTGGTGGCAGGACATTCCCTTTTGGCTGGACTATTGCGGCATGTCCCTGGACAGTCTCTGTCACTCTGCGGCTTCCCGTTTCTCTGCCGGAATCCTGCGGAGGTGCTCTGTAATTCTCAAGTTCAAGGACCACAACGTGAAAACAGTCTAAATGTCAACAGTGGAGAAACTTTTTCACTGCAAACACCCCCGCATTCCTACTTGCCTTCCAAAACGAAAGAAACCTTAACTTTGGCTCCTCTTAACACCCACTACTCAATGACTTTAGGGCATTATTAAGGTATAAGTATATTTTCTGGATCAGCATCAACAGCCAAGTATGCTGTATATGCCTGTATAAGATCCAAAGATCTTATAAAAACTACCATATGTATAAAATTACCATACCATACATACCGTAATAATAAAATACAAAAATAAAAGAAAATAATAAAATATCAGAATAGTTTCTATACCATTAAATAGATTCTATAAATATCATTGTAATAACATACAATTTGTGACGAATTTCAGAGCATCTCACAACGTTCCTCCTCGTTTTTTAAATTTTGGTTTTTTCTTTGGCTTTGTTTTCTTTTTGTTCCTCTGTTTCTTTTTGTTATTCTGTCTTCACTTTTATTTGTATTCTCGTGTGTTCGTTTTTGTCTTTTTCTGATTTTTCCTTTTGTTTTCGCTGCCACTGAAAAATGCTCGCAAATTTAAGTTAAAGGCACTGAAAAATGTGTGGACAGAAGGGGGAAACAGAAGTCCACAGATGGGTGTCCTCTGGACACAAGATGTTCCACGAAAGGCTCTCGAGTGAGATGGATGGGGCTCTGGCGACAGTTCTCGAAGGGACAGTCCGTCCCTCCATCGCGGGAATTCAATCTGCTGATGATGGAAACGGATGTCCAATCAATCGACTGTCCGCTTATATCATTTTGCGGATTTATGACGCGTATTCTGATGAATCGTTTAATTATTTTCCAAGAACGTCTCTTTTAAATTGTCTTTGCTTTTATTTTGTGGGCTTTGGCTCTAATTTGTTACTTTTGTTGACGGTCTTTCGCTTATTTTTTTTTGTAAATCAAGTCTGCGTCTTAATAACGGTCATGTTTGCTTATAAATGGTATGGTTCTTAATTGCTTGCTTACTTTATTTGATTTAGTAACCACATTTTTTATTTTGAGTAATGGATAGGAATGAAAGAAGAGGTACACCAGTCGAGGTGGGGATGGAAATATATTTGAAAAATTATGTTTTTAACGACTGAATAAAACTGTTGTTCACTTTTAAATGTCCAAGGATTACCCAAAACATAGAGGCCCTTTAATAGGGCATACTTTCTCTCATTGTATCTCGATATTTAATGGTAATATTCCATGGAATTTGTTGTGCATACAATTCCATTGAATTAGCGTTTGTTTCTGGTTTGGTTTTTTGTTTTTAGGTTTGCTTTGAGTTTTGTTTTCTGTTTTTGTTTTCTCAGTGGAAATAGCAAATATTTAAAATTCATAATGGGCCCTCCACTGACCCCCACAGAGACTGCTGCCCACACGACCTACACTTTCCATCAGGTATCCAGATGGTGGTGCCATGGGCTGGGCTTCGGTTTTCCAGTCTTTTGTTTGCGTGCCCTGTATTTCAGAGGGGAACAGAGGCAGGGGAGCTTCAGAGAGGCAAACAGATGCTAGCAAAGATGAACATCCAAATGCAATGCAGAATCCTACTCAGAAGAATATGCATCCAATGTTCCCTCTCTTGCTCTAATTTCTCCTCCACAGATTTTTTGTTTATAAAACCACAAATACACCTTACAAATAGCAGAAAAATATTAAAAAACACCAGAACATGTGTGTAAAAACAAAAAAAGATAAGAGAAATAAAATAATTTGACTGATTTCGAAGTTTCTTAGATATGGAACCACTGAAAGTTCATCATCTCTCTCTTGTGTCCAATCCATCGGCACGTTTAAGTTTCATCTAATAAGTATCATGGATTACATGGATTACTAATAATAACTGTTTGCCCCTTTTTTAATGGGATGCCACATGGCGTCGTACATTTTAATGGGATGCCACATAGCGCTTTCGTCTGTTCGTTTCTTTGTTGACTCTCGCTTGGCACTCGCTCGGGGGGTTATGACATCGTTTAGGCAAAGAGTAGGAGGGGAAGAGGAGGGACACGGGTACGAAGGGTACGACTACTCCGTGTTGTCGTCAGCACAAAACTACACGTCTTTAAGAGACTCACAAATTACAGTCGTTTGCAATTGTCGTTGCGATTATCGTTTAGCAGACAGCGGACAGCACTCCAATGATTATAGGGAACACACGATACGAGAGTACGCGAGTGCCATTAGGTTTTCAAAGTGGTTTTCTTGATATTACCGCATCGATGATAGATCATGCAACTTCCGTTTATAATATTATCTACATATGTATGAGCATTTACATATATTGTGGAATAATGATAGGAAACAATTCAGATTGAACGATCTTTAAATTGAGGCTAAAGTTCTTTCTGTTAAAGGTCTTTATAACGATCTTTGAAACCATTTAAGCATGTTTAAAGGTCTGTTGATAGGAAAATCTTGTTTGTCCCTTCAAATTCGTAGTTTGTGATGGTTTTCTACACCTTTATGGAAATATTTGAATGATCCCTTGAAACTAGTTAGAAATAAAACATACATTTTGAGGGAAATAGTCTGTTCAAAGCATTTTAGTGCAGCTGAAACATTCTCGGGTGTTAAATATTAAATTTTATTTATGGAAAAAATGTTCTTTGATGTTCCTTAATGACATATTGTTAACTCAATGATCTCTATCGATTGTGCATCATATATTTCAAGATTAAATCGTATTTTTAGAGAGAAAAAACACACCACAAAGTGGTATTAATTTCCACTAATGAATATTATAAATGTTTGTATGGCGTCGTGGCCTTTAGCTGATAATTCCTTAAGACAACGAAGGTGTTTCAACCGATACTAAAGATCTGAGGGAGTGATCATGCATTCCCGGGCTTCCCCCTCTTATAGTGGAGACGTTGTGCGGGACAGAAGGACAGACACACATTTAGTTCCCCTCTACCCCCTCAACCAGCATGCAACGAATGAGAGTGCCTGTCCAAACTGTCATTTACAAGGCGTGGCGATTGCCTTGAGAATCATTGGCTGTCATGCGTGTCTCGTGTAAATCGCCACTATATCTCAGATATTCTCAATGTATAAATACATATGTGTGTGCATCCATATGTGTATAAGATAATTCAGACATAAAGATGAATAAAGATACTCTCACACAATGAGACATGGAAGATAATTCAATCGGACCCTAACTAAAGGTACCACAGCACGACACTCTCTATTTCTGTCTGTCTCCATTTGATCTACTGCTAGAACTGGAACTAGAGGGCCAAATTTACCTTGCTTTCGGCCTACATTGCCTTCCTGACTGACTGCCTGCAGAAATATAAATCAGCCAGCAGATCAGATCAGCCCCAAAAGCAGACATCCAATGTATTCTCCGTCTGTCGATCTCTTCTGCTCTTCGCTTCCGCTTTTCTATGGGTGTAGCGGAGGGGAACGAGAGTGCATCCTCTTTGCCATCTGCCTGCGAAATATTTACCAGCCGAAATCGTACATATGGATGGGAGAACCAGCAACACTTTTGCATCCACATATGTACATGTGTCCATGCATTCCCCTACATGTGCACGCATTCACATGAAGATCTCTCCACGCTCCAAGGAAGATTACTCTATCGCATTTTATTTCTACAATTTTGTTGTTCCGAAAGAAAATATGTATCTCAATATCAACGTTTAATTTTCAAGGCATTCAGTCCTGTACTCCTGTAGTCTGGTGAGTTGCAGCAGCGTGTCCTGGGGCTGGAAGAACCCGTAGATCAGCTCCCCCAGCCGATCGTAAAGGGAGCGGGCGTGGATCAGGTTCGAGACGACCTTCAGAAAGGAGAAGAGCCTCAAGGGCGCGGGCGCCAGCTGGAAGATGTCTTCCACGAAGTGGCCGTTGTCCACCGTCTGGGGGTAGATGTCGACGAGCTCGCGGAACAGGGCGCAGGGTATTGTGACGTGTGCCATGAAGTCGCGACGGTCCTCGAGGGCATAGCAGAGGACGAAGTAGCGGCGATGCTTTGGCTGGTGCCACAGGTACATGTGGAACTGCAGAACGGCGGCGAACCAGAAGAACACTCGCAGATCCTCCATCCGCGGGATGGCTCTACTGTTAATCCGATCCACCAGCTCCCCAAAATGGTAGAACGCCTCCCTCGCTCTCACCCCCTTCAGGTTCTGCTCCAGTTGGACACGAGCGGCCATCGAGAACTCGGGCGGTATCGGCAGGGGGCCCATTAAGCGGGCGAGGGTCGTCGAGGATACCTGGTGCATGTTCCTTGCTTCCTCCTCCTCCTCTCCGAGTATCCTTTGATGACGGATCATTTCCTCCTCGTCGAGCTTCTCGCGGATTCGGCGTCGGACCTCCATCACGGTGGCATTCAGCAGGGATCTGGTCCCGTCCTCTGCCTTCCTCCGATGTTGACTACGCTCCTCGCTCCTCACGGCTCGCACTTTGTGTGTTGTGCGGGGTAGGGTGTGGGGGGAGCGCGACTCTCGCACCAGCCGCAAGCATCCCGGGGAACTGTCGCGGTGGCACTTGGGACTCACGTGCGCTATCTCCAGATTGTTCAGAAAGGAGTCTGATTTTGTTGAAGAACCCATTTTTTAAACTAAATTACTCCGAAAACGCCACTAAAATCGACTAAAATGTTCCCTTTCCTGGTTTTAATTTTTTGACATAAAATTCTTTTCGAGGCCTGAAAGATAATACAGTTGTTGGGGATTCCTGTTTAAAGGGTTCGTA
Organism: Drosophila subobscura; assembly: GCF_008121235.1. Taxonomy (NCBI): domain Eukaryota; kingdom Metazoa; phylum Arthropoda; class Insecta; order Diptera; family Drosophilidae; genus Drosophila; species Drosophila subobscura. Next base: position 13,391,764 of record NC_048530.1, on the reverse strand, counting down.
CTTAATATGATACAAAATAATAAGTATTCGATGGAGAAGCATTTGCAAATTTATTTTCACGCGATCTTTTTTACGACTGGATTATTATTTTAATGCATTTTCCCATTTAACCACTTTTCGCATCACATTACGAAGGAACCCGAAAATGCAGCCCGTGGAAGAGATTTTCTTTCTAAGGAGAGAGCTCCCTCTCAATTTCTCGCCATCGATCGTGGTTTTCTGTATTTTTATGCCCTCCAGAAAAGGAAAATCATTCACGCACGATTAACCCATTGATGGGCCACCAACCCATCATTTCGGGGCACTGTAGTACAGAGGAGGAATGTGTTAAAAATAAAATTTGTATTGATTTTATGTTGTGTGTGTGTGCGATGGCCTTTCGGGGTAATTTGCATGCCCCATGGCCCTTGCCTTCAGCTGCTTTCGGTGCCCCTCAATCGCATCGCGTTCAATCAGCAGCCGAAGACCCTCAAAACCCTCTTCCTCCATTCCATATGCGCCCCGTTCCATCCATGCCCCCATGCCCCCATAGTTCCCCCATTCAGTCATTCGTTGATTGCGGATGCAGAGCCACACGTTCGTATTCGTTTCATTCGATAGGCGATACGCGCCACTTGTCCTACGATTTTTACATATTCCCAATGCGTTTTGCTGATATTCGTACATTGGATACGGATTTGGACTTTTCGCAGTATTGTGTTGAGTATTTTTGTGCGTTTAATTAGCCACGAAAAAAATGCCATAAAAATAGCAAATCGCAAACACAAAACTGGAAAAATCGGTCTCGAAATCAGGAATTTCCATACACAACCACTGTCGGCCGACCTCCTTCTGGGCTTTAGAATTTTATGGAACGATCAGTGGAACATCGCTCAATGGCTATGAGGTACTTGTACACTGACCGAAAATTATGAAGAGAAGGAAATTTGGCACTGAGAGAAACCTGAAGATTGAAACTTCGAAAAATTGGTCTCCAAAAACCCACATAAAATTATTCTTTCTTTCGTATTCTTAAACCGAATTGAGATTCAAAAATTAAAGGTCTCAACATTCGACAAACTATTTTCTTCTTGGATTTTAATCAGTAGTTTTCTGTGAGTGTAAATGAAAATCAAGCGGTTTATGAGCGGAAATGAGGGTGTGCAGGGGGAGTTTAAGAGTGCAAAAGCATGTGGAGTGGAATGGTGTGCATTGTGGATATGTATATACTTATTGTATCAGGTGTGCAGGTGCATTGCACTGAAAAAGAAATTGTAGAGGCACAAGCAAAAGTCTGAGACACAGGCATAGCCCCAGTGGCCGTGTAAATAGAATACCTGCAATTCGCTGGCAGCTGGAGATAACGCAACGACGCTGCAGACACTTGCAACACCACCATCCCCGCGATAGACATCCCGTCTCCCAAAGAAAAAGAAGCTCCTAAAGTATTTTCATTGTCTGATAACAGCGGTAAAATTGGGATGGAGGGGTGGGGAGAGAGAGAGAGAGAGAGAGAGAGAATAAAACAAAGACAGAGATTATGGAAGAATAACCTGGAGATACTCGTATATTCCACGCCCATATGAAATCAGTAAAGAAATGAAGCTTAAGGTTTATGTTGGGGAACTTATTCACACGGAATTTACCTGCCATATGTCTGTTTGTTGTTTCCTTAGTTGTTATTCGTAAATATAGAGAAAGCCAGTTTCCTCCCATCTGCACTTGCACCTGCACTTCCCCAGGTGAGCAATGAAATGCGAGAGCCGAGCCACTGACTGACATCATGGTGCCACCTGCACCCTGCAACCAGCATGTACCCTGCTTATACTGTAGAAAGCTGGGGGGATAAATGATAAAAAGCTACGGGTAGAAACTGCATGGACGGGATAGGTTTAAGGTTTAATACTTAAGGATGTGGATATTGTATTGTTCATGAAATTTATGAAATTAAGTGAAATTATGTATCTTTTTATAGCTTTTAATTGTTATACCCGGTACTCGAATAGTAAAAAGGTTTAGATATGCGCTCGAAAGTGCATGTGCATATGTAACGTACAGAAGGATATATTTTTGATCAGTACCAATAGCCGACTCGAAATGTATAACTGCGTCCGTCTGTCCGTTCCTATGAGACTATCAATAGACGAGTCTATATATGTCTGTCTGTTCGTCTGTCCGTCCGTATTGATGAGCGCCTGGATATCAAAAAGGGCCACCAAAACAGGCGAAAATCTGATGTATCCACAAGTTTGAAGAAAAGCGAAAATTCAATATGCAATTAAGTAGAGATTGACCTTATTTATTAGATCACCGAATTGGGATTAGATTGATGAAGAAGAAGAATGAAGAAGTTCATTTCCAGTGGCTACCCCCTCTCCGTCCAGCAGCTTTGCTTATGCTTGCCTATTGTTGTCATTCTTTCTCGCTCTCGCAGTGTGCGGAGTGTGGTGAGCTATAAGGGCGTGTTGGCGGGAGAAGTGATGTAGATGTACATAGATGGCAGATGTAGAAACAATTTAAAATGTAAAAGGTAACATTTGAAAAAAAAAAACAAATAAGGTACAGCATTACTACTGAGTACCGGGTATACAAGTTGAGACGCGTAGGTAGCGTCTCACACGTCCCTCCTCGTTTTGGTGTTGTTTTTTGTCTATACATACATAGTATATAAAGATATTTTTTTTTGTATGTACATTTATATTTTTGTTAGTATTTGATTTGTTTTGTAATAATTTTGACTCGTTTTTTGAAAATATTTTTGTTTAACTTTATTTATTTATGTATATGTACATATGTACGTACATCTTTGTTATATTTTTGGCATACTTTTCTGTTTAATTGTTAATGGTTTAATTTCTTGTTTTATAGATATTAAGATACACAAATCTCATTTTGAGATTTACTACTGATAGTAATCAAAAGAAATATCAAGCGTACGGAAGAGAATTTTTTGGTCAGATTCAGGATGGCTATACTCGCTGAACCCATTACCATGGACACTGCCGTCTCAAAAATGGTACAGATATTAGCTATGTTGAAAGCCAAGCTACCGGCTGCGCAGACTGATGCGGCCGTAGATTCAGTCGTTGAAGAAGCGACTGCATTAAACTTCGAGTTTGAGCAGATAATAGCCGTTTTGGTGGAACAATTTGAAAGTCAAGAGCCCCAATAGATACATGATACACGCATCACAAAGAAATATCATCGCGATGCAAATGTCATAAGAACCCAAAGAAAACAAAGAGATGTCATTCATTAAAATGTAACCGAAGAAAAAATAAATGAAAATTTGCTTTGCGTCGATGGAGTAGTACCTCTAAAGGCTGCGTATTTCGTATGGGATTTCTGGGCATTTCCTCGAATTTCCCTCTATATTGATATCTTTATGGTAGACATGCTTTGTAGATTTCTTCTATACTCTTTATCTTTACTGCTTAAAAGCTGGGGCATTCTTTTAGATTCTACCTCCTTCTAGCTATAAATATGTTGTAGATATTTGTAGCTTAGATCCCTTTGTAGTATATATTCCTGTATCTAGATATTCCTACAAAGATATCCATCCTATGTCCTTCCACTTTCCCACATAAAAAACACCATCCACATACCGTTCCAATAAACCCAATACTCACTCAAAGCCAGATAACCCAGATAACCATTCCGCATCCGCGATGTATTAGTAAATATATCAATACAGTACAAATGCAAAATTCTGCAGTAAGTATTCGACAGGGTAATTGCCACGTTCATGCCGCCCGCCTGCACATCCATCCATATTCCCACATTGGAGCTTTATTTTCACACACACATGCTAATAAACATGCCCCCGAAAGCCCCAACAAATTATGGGGGTGGAATGGGAGTGGGCGGCTACAGGAAGAGAGAGAGAGCTGTCCCTCGCACATGTGAGAATTCCTTTGTCGCGACAAAACATTTTATGTGGCGCCAGTCGCCAAAAGCCTCTCATCAAGCCTCCATTTTCGTGGGTCAATTTTGTTGCAGGACACAATATTCTGTGATACCGAAATTGATGTCCTACATTAAATGGCTATAAAAATGGGTCGGAGAAGGGGGAAAATCCCAAAGGGAAAAGGAGGAAAACATTTTCGAAGACTGAGCGAGATACTCGGTAATCAAATTATTTGTAGACTCTTTTTGAAGTGGATGGCAAAATATCAGCAACGGATCCGCTAATTGATTTTGTCTTTCCCCCACCTCTCCCCATCGCTGACACAAAAAGGGGCAAATTGTGGGCGATTGCTGCCTGCTCTGGTATACATATGTACATATGTGTACATACATATGTACATATGTACATAGATGGATGGCTGTGGATACATGTGTATATCATGTACAGATACAAAATATAATTAGTTTTTGGACCGCTGCACAGAATATTCTGTTGGCTTCTGAAGCTTCCGATGGACAGAGATTGAAAAAAAGTAATAATGTAGAAAGGAAAGGAATACGCTGTTGCGGAAACTATATTTTCCTCTTAGTAGAATTTTCGTGCAGAGAAAATTTGGTTAACGGCGGCGAAACGAAATGTGCACGAGAATTTTGCCTGTACAAATACTCGCAGGTTTTTCGGACTGCTGCTGTGAAATTTTATGATTGATCGAAGAAGTGGTGGCTGAGAATGATCAATGGATTGGAGAGTGGAATCCATTAAGGAATATTTTAAATAGCTTAAGCGTATTTTGTTATTATGTATTTAATATATATATCTCGTACTTGACTTTTTTTGTAAATTGTTGCTGTTGGGATAACGATGCACTATGGACCACTTTTGTTGGCCAAAACGATGAACTCGCGAACCAAACAAAATTTGTTGATTTAGTTTTTTGATATTAGTTAAAAGTAGCAAGAAGGTATTTTGAGAAAACAGCCGCGTCAACTCCTTTTGTTAATGGAAAATCGGTTTTTTTAAATTTTTTTTTCTCAAAATGTAAAAAGCAAAGAATATTGGAACTATTTTTTCTCCCACAAAGCATTCTCTTTAGAAGTTTCCATTACAAAACAAAATTAGAGTGGATATCAAACTCTAGCCATCCAAAATAGCTAGGGACTAATACTGTGGACTTAAATGCAATACAAAATGGCACCCATAACCCAATGGTTATGATTAATGCAAATTGTAAGAGTTGTGGTCAAATGTGGCATTTATTACTCCACGACACACAATAGGTTTCAAGGTGCGAGTAGGAGGCACTCTATTAAAAACCTTTTCCAAAAATTAGTTTTCATTGCGAATTGACACTTATTGAAGGACTCAGTTTAACATACAATTACGAAGACATCGCCAACTACTAAATGCAGTTCACAACACAAAGCACGTAGTAAAAACCCTACTGATTAAAATGCATCCAAAAAATGTGATCAGTTAATCGTATTTTTCAATTTACGAGATATTTAAAACAGTAATACAATTGGTACTTTTTCAATGCACATGCTTTGCAATAATGACCGCTAGGTTTCACAGCAGACTTAGCGAAGGTGGCGCCATCTATGAACATTTCTGGTACGCAACTTTGATGGTCAATCTTTTTCTAATGCAGAATGCTAAAAACCGGGTTTTTTTATCTTTTATAAATAAGGTTCTGGCCAACAAAAGCTGTCGTAGTGCGATGCCAGGCTCCTCTTGGAAAAACTTAAAGAAATTATGTACAAAGTACATAGAAGAAAGTGTGTACATGCATCCATATTCATTCATACATTTAATAATCTTCGATCAATCTGTATTTTTGCAGAGCTAACAGTTTGTAAAACTTCATTTGAAGAAACACTTTTACATAGAATGGATTTTCCCATTAGGGAATCTATTTTGACACATTTTCTATTGTTTATTGGTTCTTATGAGCCTTGGTTATGAATGAAGTTAATTTAGTTTTTGTAAACACCTCTATAAAAATAGCAATTTCCCAAAAGGTTTTTTTCTCAAACTTTGTGCTACTTCGAGCAACTTGAAATGAACCCCCAAATCCCGACGTAAGCCCCGCCATCCATTTAGCGGGGGCTCATAAAAACCTTTACATATGGTTGTCGTTTCTATACATAAATACATACATACATATGTACATACATACATACATACGTATGTATGCATGTACATACATACATATGTTTTACCCATTTTCTCCTCCTTTTTTTTTGCTAAATATTTTCTGTTTGCGTCATTTTCCGCAACTGTTTTGTTGCTTCTACTTTTTGCATTAGTTTTTCTATGGCTTTTCCCTAATTTGTTTGTCGGGCGCCAGACGAACGACGACGAAAGCGAAAATGGGAAATTGAAAATTTGATTGATTATTTGGGAAGATGATGATGAATGAGCCAGAAGAGGATGATGCTCTGTCAATAATGATCATGATGATGATGCTCCGTCAATGATGATCATGATGATGATTATTAAATGCAGAATCCATCAAAAGTGTTGCAAACTTAATTGCCGCCAATTGATGGAGAGAATCGATGGAAAATTGAGAATTGATGGAAAAATCATTTAACGAGCAAACATTCTATAACGAGAAATCACTGAAAATTCGCCTTGTAAATGCAGTTTATATTTTGGATACCCTGTATTTGTGGGTATTAAGTAGCCAAAGGAAAAGGGAAGAGAACTTACCGAAAGGTGGAAAATAAATCAAAGACTATGCATGGAAAGAAAAACAGAAATAGATACCAGAGGCCAAAATAAAGGTAAATAAATTAACGATAGAACAGTGAAATATATTTATATTTAAAAGATATATCGATATGATTAGATACAGAAAAGGTGATAAATATAGACAGGTTATTGATTGAAAACAAATCAATAAAAGGAAGACTAATGATGGAAAATATAGACACGCTCCCAAAGAATTGCACTGAAATCTGTTTAGTGGGCATCCTATGGTCGAAAGACGATGCTGTTAGAGCTCTTTTCAGTTTGCTTCCCATTTGATTGACAATGAACTTAACCGCTGCCCCGCCCTTTTAGTGAGAGGGCGCTGTCTCGTATCTTTGGCAGTGAACATCTTTGGACTCTGAACTCTTTCAAGTGGACCTGTCGTCGTTTTCCTAAGAGGAGAATGCGGCGAATGATTCGGCGACTGTCCATCTGGCGGATAAAATCAAGCGGAAAACACAAGACAAATGTCATGTTTTTGCACCCAAAAAGAAAACCCCAAAGAAAATGCTGGCAGAGAGACGCTGTGGGTGTGGAGATGATCCCCAAGATGATGACCACAAGACAGACAGCCAAGAGGCGGTGGATTGTGTGCTCCTCCTACGACTGCAGTATCTTCATTTGATTCAATCATCAATCATTTCGCATGCATACAAAGTGCTTGCTCTGCGAAACAGCAGTAAATATTCACTCAAACAATATATTGGGGCACAAGAAAATTTCGCAATTGGGTTTTCCTGCTTGCATAACTCTCTGAAAAACTGTGTGTGCCGCAAATAGAATTGGTTTTTTTCTATTTTTTGTTTTTGTTTGTTTTGGAACAAACATATGTGAACATACACACAAAACATTGGAGCCATGGACTCTCGACAATATTTTTGAAAATATTCACGTCTCATTATATTTGTAATTGTCGCTGCGAGAAATGCAAATGCGAGAAATTCGCACACATCAGAGACACCAGCATTGAACAAATATTAAATGATTCGCCTCCAAAAACAAACAAGCGGCTCCCCCAAACAAATACACAACGAAAATAATCCAACGATTCTCCGGACATTTGAATGATGGCATGACACTCACATTCAGGAGTGACTGACTGAATGAATGAAGGAATGAAAGATCAGAAAACTAAAACAAAAGATCTACAACCAACCATTGTACATATGTGTACATATGTATGTTCATATGTTGACATCTAATTGTCGGGCCTGGATCTTCGGCAACTGTTCAAATACCCACGTTTCCACACCCACATATTTCGAACATATTCATTGTATTCATGCTCGTGTTATTCGTATGATCGTTGAGTACTCAAGTGTTGGGTGAGTTTTTGGGGAAGCAAACACAAGCCACAAATGAATGCGCGGGGATCAATAATCCTCTGAAGACAGTTCGTTGTACCTATGAGATCATCTGTTGACATTCAGTAGATCATCTCAAGATAATAAGCAGAACAAAGATCATTAGGAGATTCGTGTATCAGTAAATCTTCATTAGATCTCCAATAGATCATGTATACGCCATGTTGTTTTTGTTTGGACTGTAATTATAAACATTTTTGCTGTGTATTTATTTGTTTGTGTAGCCGCTTGTTTGTTTTTGAGGCGAGTCACTTAATATTTTTTCAACGCTGGTGTCTCTGATGTGTGTGCATTTTTCGAATGTCCAATATTCGCTTCAGCGTCTTCCTGGAGTCGTAACCATGCGTAGTAACTTGTAAATACAATAAGAAATAGGTCAAAGAATCTACTCCGCAAGGCATCTACTCCGTTAAGTCCCATGCTTCACCTCAAGCAGTGTTTCCGTTTTTGTCATTCATTCTGCGAGCCGCAGACTGCCGTGATAAAGGAAGCAATCGGAAAGAATTGGAAAGGAATTTGCAAGTGGGTTCAATATGTGTGAAAAGGATGCCCGATGCCAGACAGAACTTCAATAGCGACTGTTGCAGTGCATGAGTATGTTGGCGACCAATGGGGAGTAAAATTAATTAAGGAAGCGGGATAAAGGGCTTTCATGGCACCTTTTATCGGTCTACACCTAATTCCACATCCATACCACACCACACCACACCACACCCAATGCTAGAGTCACTGCCGCTGCTGCCGTTTCTGACGAATGTCTATAAATGTTTTCATGCCTAATTGATTTAACGTCTCTCGCTCTCGGACATCGAACGTTGGACATCGGACATTGCGTCCGAATATAGACATCGATCCATACCCGTTGCTGCTGCAGCAGCAGCACTCGTTAAAGCTCGACTAATTACGGATTTCTAATTTCGAAATGAATTTGTGCATAATATTTTAATGATTTCAACGGATTGCCGGCATATAAATCGTCATTAATCTTCCATTGAAAATGGGAGAAAGACGCGCGCGAATACTATTCTCAGATTCTCGGACGACGAAGTGCGTGGGTTGGGCTGTTGGGTTTCTTGTTCCTCTTCTGTCGGGGTTCTTTGGTGCTCTGAACATTGATTGATTTCACACGCCTCAGCTTTTCTCTGATTATTTTTAGCATGTATTTTCAGCGTGTGAAATGTGGAAGGGAAATTTGTTATTTTTAAGGCGCGGGGAGGACGACGAAGCGCCACGACACGACACGACACATTTTCCTCTCCAATGAACAATACACTTTCAAGGTCACTCATGGACTCTCTTCCTCTCTTCCTCTCTTTTGCAGAACAATCTTGTGCCCGAAGGGTGGAGGAGGAGGAGCTGTGCAGGCTGCCGCATTAGCGGCGGCGGCAGCGGTGCCGCATGGACCATGCCGTGAAGGCAACGCGTGGCCGCCCGCTCAACACGCTCCGCTTCGAGAACGATGAGCTCGAGTGCCTCTATCAGCGGTACACGCTCAAGCTGCAGCGCTTCTCGGTGCTCGGCGTCGTTGCGCTCGTTGTGGTGCTATGCGGAGTGATGGCGGCCCTCTCGCTGGCCTTCAACAATGCGGCCACCTTTCATGTAAATACTCACAAACAAAATTGACTTCGAATATAGTTTCCAGCATGCATTACACGGTTTAAACTATTCCCTGAAATCCCATGTCACACACAGAACATCTTCAATTCGATCGTTTGCTTGCTATTCGCCGTGGTGCTGATCCTCTTGCAATGTTCGGTGATCAAGGATCACCATTTGCCGACACTGTGCTACGGGATTCTACTCTTCACGGCCAGCATTTGTGTGGTGTCAATGCCGACGCTCGGCAGCGTCTTTCCGGTGGACACCAAGGAGGTTATGGCCGAGGGCGTCTGGCAGATTGTATTCGTCGTATTTCTGGCCTACGCCATGATGCCGCTGCAGATCTGGGAGGCTGTAGCCTTCGGCATCACCTTGCCCTCGGTGCACATCAGCCTCACCGTCTATAAGATTTTCACGGATGCCCTGCGATATCTGGAGTACAACCAGCTGATTGCGAATATTGTCATATTCATTGGCGTAAATGTGGCAGGGCTTGTGGTCAACATTATGATGGAGCGTGCCCAGCGAAGGACCTTCCTGGACACGCGCAACTGCATCGCATCTCGTCTGGAGATCCAGGACGAGAATGAGAAGCTCGAGCGGCTATTGCTTTCTGTCCTGCCCCAGCATGTGGCCATGCAGATGAAGAACGACATCCTCTCGCCGGTGGCCGGACAATTCCATCGCATCTACATCCAGAAGCATGAGAATGTCAGCATTCTCTTTGCGGATATTGTGGGCTTCACGGTCCTCTCGTCGCAGTGCAGTGCCCAGGAGTTGGTGCGGCTGCTCAACGAGCTATTTGGGCGATTCGATCAGTTGGCACATGTAAGTAGATGTCCGGGGGACTCCCACGGTAACTTAAAGAGAGCATAAATCAATCACAAGTATGATTAATTTCATGGGGTAACGAGTGCCGAATAGTTTGTATGCATTGAGTAATGGGATATTTATAGAATTAAAACTTACCCTTCCCCTATTGTTTCTAATCTTTTTATATGTATATTCCCTGCCCCTCCTTAGGATAATCATTGTCTGCGCATTAAGATCTTGGGCGATTGCTATTATTGTGTTTCGGGCTTGCCAGAGCCCCGGAAGGATCATGCAAAATGTGCAGTGGAAATGGGACTCGATATGATCGATGCCATTGCGTATGTACTTTTCGAATTAGCTTATGGGATTATGGCATAACCCTTTCCTTCCAGCACTGTTGTTGAGGCAACCGATGTTATACTCAATATGCGCGTGGGCATCCACACGGGCCGCGTGCTATGCGGCGTCTTGGGTCTCCGTAAGTGGCAGTTCGATGTGTGGTCGAACGATGTGACCCTGGCAAATCACATGGAATCGGGCGGTGAACCGGGACGAGTGCATGTCACACGCGCCACCCTTGATTCGCTTTCGGGCGAGTACGAAGTGGAGGCCGGACATGGCGATGAGCGATCCTCGTATCTGCGCGATCATGGAGTGGATACGTTCTTTATAGTGCCACCACCGCATCGTCGCAAGGTAGTTGGAGTGTCTTTTCCTTCCCTTAAGTATGGATATCATTCCTCGTTTTTGTCTGTCTTTTGCAGCCCCTCATGCTCAACACTCTGGGCGTACGCTCGGCGATTGGGAGCAGGCGCAAGCTGTCATTCCGGAATGTCTCGAATGTGGTCATGCAACTGCTGCACACGATTAAGTTCTCGGAGCCAGTGCCCTTCTCGAATATTGCAACCGGGTCGTTTCCGTCGGCGGCCAATGCTTTGGTCGGCGGTGCCGGTGTGGGTCTGGGCGTTGGTCTGAGCGTGGCACGTGGCAGCACCTGTGAGGCAAGCAGCGGAGGCAGTGTGCAGGCCGTATCGGAGAAGGGTTCACGCAAGGTAGGTTTCACTTTCTTTCGGATGGAGTGGATTGAATCGTTGAGAAGTTCCAGTAGATCGACTTTATGTTTCGGTTGAATTTCTGTTTCTGTTGCCGTAGCTCCTGCATGTCCGTGGGCCGTGGGATCGTGGGGTTGGGGTCTTATGATTTTCCTGTCGCTTGATGTACAATTTATAATTTCTGTACCGAGTGTCCTGTTGTTCCTCCTTCTCCCCGAAAAGAGTTGTCGATTCAAGTCGATGGGTAGTGTCCGAAGGTCGCTTGCTGTGTAAAACTGCGATTCCTTTTGATTTTCGTTCTTTGATTTCTTTCCTTTCGTTTACTTTCAGGATGCGGTAAGTTTTGCCTTTCGCCCAAAACAAAAGAAAATATAGTTTAAAGTAGTATTCGCCCCCTCTGTAAGGATCTCCTCGCCCGTTGAACCCTCCATTGATTTCCCTCTCCTTCCTTATTTTTCCGAGTAACTTTTCCGTTTGTTCCGTTTGTGTGTGGGCCCTTTTTTGTTTGTTTTGGTTTCGTAGTGGCAATATATTATCCATTAAATTGTATATCTGATGTAAATCTATCGTATATCGTATAACTAAACAATTAGATAAATAATTAATAGTGATGTGGATGCTGGTGTCTACTACTAACAACAATTGCGTGGCATACAGATCGAGTGTATGTTTTGTATTGTACTTATATTTGAGCAAAACGTTTCGTTGCGTCGATGTTGTGTGTAGTTTTGATTGTAGAATATGAAATATAACGTGTATATTTGTGGGACATCAAAATTGGTTAGATATTTCTTCATTGAATACACACACGAATACAGACACGCACACTACACGCACTACTCCGGAGCTGAAATCAGAAAAGAGATCTCCACCCGAGGGGATCTTCAGGGAATTATGTTTTCTTTTAGTTTTTCAGATCCTTCAAGAGTTTTCTAAGCCTTATGCTATCAAAGATTATAGTAAATAGAGGTGGGAAAACACCTTACTCCCTCGTTGTCTTCGTCTCATTATCTTCCATTATCGTTGTGGAAAATCATATTCGTTTAGCTCTGAGTTTGCTATAATCTTTGATACTGTATTCTATGCTCATTCTACATCTTACTGCTAATTAATCTATCAGTGACCTATCAGCATTTCTTACAGCTGTGTTCAATGAAATAGTAGTGCCGCACCTCACCACTTTCAAAACTATTTTTAAGACATTTTCAATCATCCAAATTAAACAAGTGATACCTTTTTAGAAAGCTTAGAATGTACACATTACGAACCAGAAGAAATTTTGGATTAATTGCATTCCATCTTCTTGATTTACATGACTTTACAAAAATACCCATAAAAACTGCTGTTCAATGAAATAGTAGTGCATTTTTTGAAAATCGAAAAAAAATCCGAAACTTAAGTTAATACCTATCTCTCATATGCTACATGTTTCTTGAGGTTTAATATTTAGTTTTTTAATAATTTTGATTTAGTTACTTCCTTACTCCCGCCTGGAAGGAATTAATAAAGTCCTGCCCAAGCTCCAATAGGATTTTAGCCAATCCTTTTTCAACCACTGGCTCTAACCTTACTCTGGATGCCGGAATAGCATTTATTATAATGCATTTGGCATTTCCCCATAAGATTTTGATAACATTCAGATCCAGGGACTGATTTGAACATCGAAAAACGCCGATCTTTTCAGATGAAACCCAATTTCCCCACCCAGTTGGCGAGCTTTCTTGAGTATTTAGGATCATTATCTTGTTGAAAGCTCCTTTTCAAAGATTTTTTTCAACTGGAATATGAATGTAATGTATGAAAAAGCATGCTGGCCCACACAATTTTGTAAAATGCTCCAACTAGGAGGCTAGGAAGTACCACTGCATGTGGACTGGAGCTCATAAGGATCAGCCCAACATGCCCAATACCGTTTTTTTCAAGAATTTGAACACTAATCTGATGTCTGTGAACGCCAAACCTATTCTTTTTGTTATTTCTTACCATATTATACAACTTTACACTCATCAGTCAAAAGTATTTTTTTGTCACTCCGACACAGCTCAGCCACACGCGTTCTTGCAAACTTTAGCTGTATACCCCTATACTCTCAGAGACAAACGCGTAGCTTTCTGGGACTTCTTGCAATTAAATAATATGAAGTCATTCGTCAACGAGCTGTCATAACACTTACAGTGTGATATAAAATTGTTTTCATAATTTTTGAGGATATTGAAGACCTAGACCTTGCCTTCGACCATCTTCGACCATCTACTAAAGGACAATTTTTTCGCATAAAAAATCATTTTTCCGGGTGCTTTTTTTAGTTTAAACTATTAAATATAGCAGTAAAAGCACATTCAAATTAGTTTTGAATTCCATTATACCTCCTGATTTTAGTTTTTAGTCTAATTCTAAAGTCTCCCATATTGGAAAGTTCAATGATTACTTCTACGCTCCAAAAACAAAAGTACCGCTATATTCAAACATTTCTTTCATCAAAATATTCAATATATAAACTAAGCTTACTGATGGTAACTCTTTTGAATTGATTTAATATGTTTTTTAATTTTTTTTTAATACTTGCACCCAGCACTACTATTTTATTGAACAGCAGTTTTCATGGGTATTTTTCTAAATTCATGTAAAACAAGAAGACGGAATACAAATGGAATAAGATTTCATCGAGTTTATAATGCTTACATTCCAATCTTTTCAAAAAGGTATAAATTGTTTAATTTGAAAGACTGGAAGGGTCTCAAAAATAGTTGTGAAAGTGATGGGGTGCGGCACTACTATTTCATTGAACACAACTGTATGTTTCGTTAAGATAATGTTTTCCTTATACTTTGCGCCTCGTCCCCTTTCGTTCTCTTTTTCCACCTATTTCTCTTTCTCTTAATCTATTAATCTGTATTTCTGGCCATAATTTATGCTTAAAAACTACTCCTATGATAAGCAATATTATCTCTCTTTTTCTATCAATTATATACATAAATATTTTAGATGTGTTACGAATCTATTTTGAAAATTCCTGTGTACTTCTCTGATCTCTGATTTAGGTAATCCGTCTGCAGAAAATCTTGCATGCCACCCCGCCACCGCACGCTCATGGCATGTCACCCATGGGCTATGGTAGCGTGGTCGGCAGTGGTGGTGTCGGTATTGACGGTGGCAGTGTCGGCTGTGGCAGTGGCAGTGGCTGCGGTGGGGGTGGCAGTGTCCAAGTGACCGTAGGCACTGATCCCAACTCAACAGCGAGTACGATTAGTCGCATTCATAGGCACAATCACAAGAACAATAAAGTGAGCAGAGCAGCAACCTAAAACAAAACAATCTATAATTTTGTTCATTCGTTCAGTCGTTCGTTCAACCGTTCAATCGTTCAATTGTTCAATTGTTCAATCGTTCGTTCAACATTCCGGTTCATGTTTCGTTCAATTGTGTTGTACCACGTTTCGTTCATTCTACGTCTACGTCTTCGTTCCTTCGAATATGTGTGTCGTTTCATGTTGCAACCACTCATTTCAGTACAGTTGTGGTCCGAATTCTCAAAGTTATGTGTATGCTTAACGATATGCATGACAATTAATACTAAAAGTTAACAGAAATAAAATATTTAAAAAAGAATACAAAACAGTTGAGTTTTTACAATTTTCTTAAAAGCAAAAATTCTAAAAAAATACCACTCTTCGTTAAGTTATTTTTGAATCCAACAATTTTTTAATACTTTGAAAATTTTCAAAAACGAATTATTCTTCAAAACTACTAAAAAATACTCTTCGTTAAGTTTTTGATATTTAGAAATACTTCGGAAATTTAAATGTTCTTAAAAACTCTTCAACCTCTGGCCACAACTGTATGCAAGTGTCGTTTTTGCATTCGTTAAGTTATCGCTTTTGCTTTCGTTAAGTTGTGTGCATCTGCGCGGGCGGGGCGTGGGGCCTTCATGCAACGCTCGTTTCGTTTCGTCAAGCCTCTGATCATTCGACATACAGCGTGCATGTTATTTGCTATTTTTTCTTGACGTTCGTTCAGTCTCGTAAAGCTCTCTGCCTCTCACTCTCACTCTCACTCACACTCATACTATGTCTCTGTCATACATGGAGCATGCTTACTGCAATCGTTCGTGTCGTGTGGTTCCCAGTAGCCTGCCCAGTAATCCAGTATCAAAAATCGGCTCGCAGTAAACCTCCTACCCGGAACCGCATGCCGTAGCATCTCTAGCATCTAGCATTTAGCATTTAGCCGCCCCATTTCGTAGCATTTAGCATAGTACATAAGTAGAACAAAAATCTATTTATCTCTCTAAAAATTCAGCCAGCAATCAGCAGTCAGCCAGCGACCAGAAAACGAAAACCCATCCGGGAACAGTAACTACAACTAACCGAAATACCATTTTCTTCCTTCCTTCTTCCCATTTGCTCCTGCCTGTTGCATACAAAAACAAAAAACCAATTTACAAACACACACAGTCACAGTCCAAGGTGGCCGACAAGTTCAAGCGACCTTTCCGCAAACGGCATTCCGTGGCAGCCCATCATCAGCCCACGAATCGAGTGAATCGCTTCCTCTCGCAGGCGATCAACGCCCGGTCCGTGGACTGCGACAAGTCGGAGCATGTGGATCGATTGACGTTGCGATTCCGCCAGAGCGACATGGAGCGCGAGTATCACAAGGATTTCGATTTGGGTTTTACCACCGCCATGGGATGTTCCCTGCTGTTGCTGATACTCGGTGCGGCGCTGCAGGTGACAGCCCTGCCACGGACACTCATCCTGTTGCTGCTCTTCCTCACGGCCTTCATTTGGGTGAGTGCCATTCTGATGTTGCTGCTGGCAGTGCGCCTCAAGTGGATCATTTGGGATATTTCGGAGAGCTTCAGTCTGCGTATGGCCATTACCATATTTACAATCATTTTGATTTATTCGGTGGGACAAGTGAATGTGGTAAGTATTTGAAATACTCCCTTTATCGATGAAATGTAATTAAAATGAATGTTTTTCTTTATAGTTCACTTGCGTCACGGATCATCCCTGCTCGGGCAACACCACGGCCAATGCCTGGTCGTCGAGTCGCCAATTGGATCCGCATTTTTTCTCATATCCCAGCGATGCCCATCGCAAGTGCTCGCTGCCACAGTACGTGTCATTGTCAGCGGCATTCGCCTTCCTCTCAGTCTCAGTGTTCCTCAGGTAAGAGGCGAAATGGAGGCACCAAAGGAGACCACCTAAATGTTGACACACTTTTCTATTGCCACACAGATTGCCCATCATATTCAAGTCGCTACTGGTGCTGGGTATGGGCACCATTTATGGTTTGTTCATTGAACTGTCGCACCAGAACATCTTCGAGTGCTACGACCATCGGGTGAAGTAGGTCACTTTATTTTTGGTCACTAATCGAATTGATCCACACACACACACTCACACATAACACACACGCTCTGTGCTTGCAGCGCCTCGATTCCGCTTCATTTGATCTCATTGGCGCGCATTGTCATCTTTATGATTGCCATTTTGGTGCATGGCCGCCTGGTTGAGGGCACCGCCCGTCTGGATTTTCTCTGGCAACTGCAGGCCTCACAGGAAAAGAAGGAAATGGATGTGCTGCAGGAGTCGAACAAGCGCATTCTGCACAATTTGCTGCCCGCTCATGTGGCTGCACATTTTCTCGATGCACAATTTCGCAACAATATGGTAAGCGCTGCCCACCTACTGACCCACTCGTTGAAGCACTCTCTTTTAACCACTGTTTGTGTCACCTTTCCTTCCGCAGGAGCTTTACCATCAGAGCTACGCCAAGGTGGGCGTCATATTTGCCAGTGTTCCGAACTTTAACGAGTTCTACACCGAAATGGATGGCTCCGATCAGGGGCTAGAGTGTCTGCGTTTGCTCAACGAAATCATTGCCGACTTTGATGAGCTGCTGAAGGAGGATCGCTTCCGTGGCATCGACAAGATCAAGACCGTTGGCAGCACCTACATGGCCGTGGTGGGTCTTATACCCGAGTACAAGATCCAGCCCAACGACCCCAATTCGGTGCGTCGCCACATGACCGCTTTGACGGAATACGTGAAGGCCATGCGGCTGTCGCTGCAGGAGATCAACAGTCACTCGTACAATAATTTTATGCTTCGAGTGGGTGAGTAGTCATGGCCACAGATAGAGACCTCTTTTAACATATTAAATTTATGCAATCTCTTGTCTGGCTTTCTTCCTTGATAGGCATCAATATAGGACCCGTGGTGGCGGGCGTAATTGGTGCCCGAAAGCCCCAATATGACATCTGGGGCAATACGGTGAATGTGGCCAGCCGCATGGACTCCACGGGTGTGCCCGGTTATTCCCAGGTCACCCAGGAGGTGGTCGATAGTCTGGTGGGATCACACTTTGAGTTTCGGTAAGAGAATTGAGATAAAACCAAGTGCAGCCTTTTGCTAATCTCTCGTTCCACACAGATGTCGTGGGACCATTAAAGTGAAGGGCAAGGGCGACATGGTCACATATTTTCTGTGCGACAACAGTAGTAAATCTCTGAACGGAGAGGTACGGAATGCCATGTCCCTGCCGCAGAGCATGCACGGCCCCGACTACTACATGAAGGCCTCACAATTCCCGGATAATCGCGTCAATACGGACACCTACAGCAAAAAGGAGAACGGCCATTTATACACTGCGGTGGGCGGCGGCGAGGAGCAGCAACTGCTGTTGCAGCATCAGCACAAGCAGCTGGATCCAGTGCCGCTGCCAATGCCACTGGCCCTGCCCGCTCCACCACCGCCGCACCATCTGCACCAGCAGCAGCAGCAGCGTCTCAACAGTAAGCTGCAAAAGCAGCCAAACTTTATGGCCAATGGGGGACTGCCGAATATTCGCGAGAACGGCCACAATGGGGAGCACCAACATTACATGGTGGGGGCCTCAACGACGGCGACGACGACGACAACAACACCGTCATCTGCTGCTGTCCCTCTACCCCTGGCTGTGGCAGCCCAGAACCAGCACCAGATCCTACTCCAGCACCAGATCCAGCACCAGCACCAGCTACAGCTCCAGCACCAGCCCATTCCTTCGGTAATGTTGCGCGAATTTAATATCATTGAGAATCCGAATCCCGGTGGCAGGCATCCGCATCCCCAGCATCAGCATCAGCAGCAGCTGATGGAGCAGCTACCGCCGCAGCTGCTTGCCCAGCGGCCACAGCATCATGGCAGCCTGAGCATGGATGTAGCTGGAGTGCTCGGTGGTGGCGGTGGCGGTGGCGGCGACTGCTTCATGATGCCGCGGCGTGATCGTGATCGCGAACGAGATCGTGATCAGCTTCAGCTGCGCACATATGCGCCGCCGCCCAGCATGGCGTTGCCCTTTAACCAGCATGGCCATCATCCAATGCATCATCTCCATTCGAATCCGCATCAGAATCAGCATCAGCCATCGTCAGCCACCAGCCTGGGGTATGGCCACTGCCGTGAAAGCGAGCCGCTATTGCATGCCAGCAGCATCGCGCCGGTAGCCAAGGTGAGTGATGAAGATGAAGATGAAGACGATGACGATGATGACGTTGCCGTTCACATCGATGTTGTTGAAATGGAGAGGCTCTGGGGCAAGGAGATTTTGCTATGAATAAACCAGAGCTAACCTCCAGTGTAAACTAAAGATGTAGCCTCCAAGTACCTGCCCATCCCCATCCCCATCCCCATACCCATACCCATCCTCCATTTGTAACTAACTTTTAAACGGAACAAACTTGTGTGAAGAATATGGGACTAAAACTAAATGTCGCAGAGCAATTCTGTGACAGATTCAGCTGAGATTTATATATGTAGGTTTAAGGCTTAAGCTTCAGCTTATGGCTCTTGGATACCTTGATTCAATTGCAAGGAAATCAAAGCAAAGAACGATTAGTTTGTATTTTGTTAAAGCAATTGTAGATAAAATATCCATTCTTATGTTTTAACGCACAAAATTCTTTCAATTGTCGAGCACTTATACTTTTTTATTTTGCTTAAGGGGCTATCAAAGTTTAATTGAAATTTAGGCATTGAAAACAGAAGGAAAGTCCATGGGTAATCCCATTTGTGGTACCTTTATCCGATCAATATCTATCTATTTACCTGTGGCTTGCTGATGATCCTTTGATCTCCTGTGCACCTCCCCCTTACTCCCTCCTTTGCACTCAATTCTAATGCTCTCAATGTGATATCTGATGAATCTCTCTCTCCAAATGTGTGTCTAACTCTCTTTCTCTCTGTGTTCCACTCTTCGCATGCCACACACACACACACACACACACACACACGCACATCTCTGTCTCGCTCGCTCATCTCTCCGCTTGCCACATTCACCACAAAAACACACACACACAAACACATACCGACTAATCCCATTAGATCATGCCCATGCAGCATGCGCCAATGTACGAGCCACCACGTTACACTTCTCCCAACACCGTGTTGTCACAGCATCCGCATCCGCAGCAGCAACAGCAGCAGCAGCAGCAGTCGCTTCCTGCGCCCCAGCAGCAGCAGTTGTACGGACACCAAATGATGCAACAGCAGCAGCAGTATGCCATGTACTCGCAACAGTTGCCCATGGCGGTGCCAGTGCCGCTGCCGCCGAAGCCCACGCTGCGGACATACATGAAGCCGCTGCCCAAGCTGCCGCCAGAGTTGGATGAAAGCCGTGACATGTCCTCAACGGATGACCTTAGCTCTCGGCCACATTCCCCGTCTATGAGCAGCTCCGATGAGAGCTACTCGAAGACAACGGAGGGCGAAGGCGAGGGCGATGAGGACTCGCCCAGGATCAATGGCAGCCATCACCATCAACAGCTGCATCGGAACGGCCATCCCGTGGGCTACAATCTGCCGGGCATCGGCGGAGGAGTGGGAGGAGGACTTGTGAACCCTCTACAGTGGCTGTACCCATGCGAAATTCAAGTGGATCCCACCTCGCCGGTCGTGGACATGACCCAGCTGCAGGACTTTGAGCTTAGCTCCACCACCGAGAGCCAGGGCCAGCACACGACCAGCAATGCGACGAGCAATACCCAGAACAAGGGCGACAGTTGCAACAGTTTTGATTACCAAAAAGCAGGAGGATCCACCCAGGTGGGGCAGACTACAGCAGCAGCAGCTGCAGCAGCCACAACCAAATCCCCCTTCGAAAGAGAGCTGCAGCGATTGCTCAATGAATCCTCAAGGACACGCTGCCTGGCAGCAGCCAACGCCACAGAGCTGTCCACCAATGGAAAGCAAATGAGCTATTCCGTGAGCAACAGCAAGTTGGCTGGAACGCAGGCAGGAGCGGGAGCGTTAGCCGGCACAGCAGGCAATGGCAGCAGCGGTGGCAGTGGCAGCAGCAATGGTAATCTCAGCGGTGGCAGCAACTCGAATGGCAGCGGCAACAACAATCATCAGAACAATCGCGACCGAGAGCAGCAGGAGCACGAGCTGATGGGCAGACTGCCGGCCAGCAGCAGCTTCATGATCGCCAAGCATCCGGTGGGCCTGGAGGCCATCAAGGAGATAACGCGCAACAAGAATCCCTCGGAATCGAGTCAAATGTGAGTGTTCCATAGCCCCACCACCACCACCCAAAACACTCATTTCCATGTCCATAAGAGAGGTATGCGGTGTGCGGTAAAATACATTCATTTGGTTGCTGGTTTAGTTGTCTGTTTTATTCTTTTGATTTATTTCAGTTTGAGAACTGTTTAAATTTATTTATTTGCCAATCATTTGTGCAGGCAAACTTCGGACACGGAATCCTGCGAGATTCTACACGAGAATCGCAATCAATTGCATGCCCTGTCGCATCCCAATCAGATGATGGAGCAGCAGCAGTCGCAACAGTCGCAACAGCCGCAGCGGGCACATCGCCAACGGCCACGCTCCAAGGAGCTGCAATACAGCCACGAGAGTCTGGATGGTCTGCAGGAGCAACAGCAGCAACAGCAGCAGCAGAGGCACCCGCGCTACCATCACCATCACCATCATCACCACCATCATCATCAGCAGAGACAGCAACTCCAGCAGCAGCAGCAGCAGCAACAGCAGCGGTACAACCATGTGCAGGAGCAGGAGGAGCGTGACGATACAGAGGATAACCTGGCCGACGAGGAGTTCGAAGACGATGAAGTGGGTCGGGATGTGCGACAAAAGCGCCTGCTCCAAGCCCCAGGCGAGAAGCAGAAGCAAACAAATGGGGATAGCGACGACGATGATGATGATGACGATGAGGAGGAGCATGAGCATGAGCAGAAGGAGCAAAACAATATGCCACCGATGACAAACGGCGGTGGTGGCTGTTCTGGTGGCCTGCGCACCGGCGGCCTGGAATCGAATGTGATAAACGATGAGCTGAAATATGGGGCAGCACATCTCAACCATCAGTCGATGGACTCCAATCCATTGGAGAGCCAATCGGAATGGTCCGACGATGATTGCCGCGAAGAGGCCACAGGTAAACAGGTTTTTTCCTTAGGTTCCTAAATATGTCTAAAATCTCATTTCTGTTGCAGGTGGTGCCGAGTCCACTGGCTATATTACGGATGAGCCTGGACTGGAGAACATCTCGCTGTTGAATGAGGCCGGTCTCACCGACGCAGAGGGAGCACTCTCGGATGTCAATTCGCTGTACAATGCCCCCGATGTGGATGACACCTCAGTGTCGAGTCGCGCCAGCTCAAGGTTGCTCAGCCTGGATTCGCTGAGTGGCCTGTACGATTGTGATCTGGACTCGAAGCATGAGCTGGCCATTGTAAATGCCTCGCACAAGATAACCAGCAAATTTGGACCTCCACCATCGCCGGCACAACATCAACAGTCGCAGCAGCAGCAGCAGCATCAGCAATCGCAGTCTCAGTCTTTGGTTACGGCTTCGTCTTTGGTTTCGGTTCAGGTTCCAACTCAGGCACAGGCACAGGCACAAGCCCATTCAAAATCGCAATCGCAATCAGCGGAAGAGCTAAGGGAATAGAATGTAATGAAGGGGGAACAGCACTCAAAACGTTGTTATTGCTATAAAATGCAAAATGGTGTCTATTAAAAGTTAAACAATAAGCGACAGAAAACACCCAAAACTAAAGAGAAACATAAACCTATACGTAGAACTAGAAGACACAAAAGAACAGATAAAGTTAAAGATATATATTTATGTACGGTAGAAGACAGAGCAGAACGAGAGAACGGGAGGAGTCAATTCTCTACCCTTTTGGCACACAAACACCCACACCCACACCCACACTAGATATTATATATAGTATATACAGGAAATATCTATATTATAATTATTATTCGACTATTAAGATGCATATAGTCATACGGCCCCAGTTAAAAAAGAGTTCCAGTTACTATGCTCCCTCGAAACAAAAATGAACTTGAAAAAACAAAACATGATATTCACATGGAATCAAAAAATAGGATAAATACACACACATATATACTCCGATATATACCATGATATGATATGCATTCATTTAGTGCGCTTAGAAAACACAACCCCTATCCCCCTGTTATTTATGTAAGCAGATAAGCATACTATTTATGTATATGTACTACCCCCGAAGAAAAACTGCATGCATGACACACATACATCCGCGTAAATGTTGTACATAAAAGAAGAACGCAAGAAATGATATATGTTATTTATATATAAATATAAATTTTAAATGATATTAAGAGGGCTACAATGTCTATAGACTGCGGCACACCACACATTGAACTGAATGAAAAATTGATTTAAGTCGAAGAAATTAAATTTAATAATATCTAAAACCCTTATTATATGCAATATGTATATGAAAAAGAAAGCTTATATATGTATGCATCCCGAAACTCTTCGAGGACAGGGCATACAAAAATCATACGTAAAAAAGTGCTTTGCTTTGATTTGATTTTGAATTAATTGACTTTGTTCTTCTCCCCTACCATCCATCGCAAAGCGTAGGGTCCTGTGCCATCATCTCTATTGTGTATATGTTCTATCCGTTGCTTAATGATCCTTAGTTTGTAAGTGCTGGAAAATGGAGGCGACTAAAAGTCGGTATCCCCCCATTCCACCCTGCACAATTGTCAGAATTTCATTTGCTACAAAAAATAAGAAATAAAATAAAAAACTACATGCGTTAATCGCTTTAGGATCTGATCTGTATATAGTATATGATGAAATATATATTCAATTAAAATTATTACTAGAACTCTAAGAGAACAAAATGTAGGTCCTTGAAAATAAAATCTCGTACAACTGTGCAAACGATAAATACGAAGAAAAACAAAACAAAACAACAAATATTAAAGCAAATAAATCAATATTTTGTGTGTGAAATTTATAGAGAGTGCTAGCTTTAGGAGCGCCAACAAAACAAATATTATTAACAGAGAAGGAAAGCAATAGCCACAGCAAAAGCGAAAACAGAAAACCAAAACAGAACTTTGAAGAACAATTGCAAACAGCCCACAGAGTAATAATTTGTCTTATGCAAATATTAAACACATAAAATATAATGGCAAAAATGGAAAACTCAAATGAATATCTATATATATATATACATATATACATATGTATGTACATATGTGTCCCCAGAGAGAGAGAGAGATACATATACAAGGAAGAGCTGAAGGATATGCAAGTACTATATTTATTTTTGTGTACCAAAAGAAAATGAATGAGGACGGACATTCTACATTCGAAATAAAACAAATACTATATCTACACAAAATGGAGAAGAGAGAGATCTGCAAATGGTAACCGTATGTAATACTATATGGGGCTGACACGCAGACAACCTAACTTTTAAGGAGAACACAAACAGAGAACAAACAGCAACAGAATGAACCCTACTAACAAATAAATAAAAATGGCAGCATATCAAATATGTCAACAACAAAATATATATATTATACAAAAACAATAAGTGCAACAAAAGAAAAGTTTTACTGGGAACATTCAGAGGGTTCCAAACAAATATATTCCAGGCCATAACTTAAAGGTAATGTATTTACCTGCTTATCCTCATCGTATGTTTTCTAAAATTCCTACGGCTAATGGAAAAATTCTTGAACTAGAGTTGTATTTGCCTGTGCAATAATGCACAACAAAGGCCTAGAGCAGTAAAAGGTTTAGTTTCAATTAGCCAGACAATTTGGATAATTTATTTGATGAGTAAAGGCAACAGCTCTGAAGAACTTAGGCCTTACATTAGTATATTTTTGGGTTCAAGTACCCCAGTGACACACCTTCCAGCGTCTTTCTGCGGAACAGAGCGCAATTATTATTTAACCATTAAGTAACACCAACAAAATGCCAAATAAAAAAGCAAGATAACATTATGTATTCAGAGAGTATTCTCGCGGATCCAACGGGCTGATAAGGAGATAAATATCAGCATCAGAATGGTTTAAATTCAAAGAATTCCAAGATTATTCCACTTTATTTGTGTATATCCAATTTTGTGTGCTCATTTCTTTTAGTAAAAAAGATTATTCACATCGTAGACCTCATTGGCGCTGCACAGGTTCTTGTATTGGGGATTGGTGCCAGTGGTACATTTGGAGGCAGGTGCATTGGGGCACGAACTGTACATCTTGATGCCGAGGACATTGGTGGCCGCATAGTTGCAGGCCATGAGGAAGGCCTTGTACGACTGTCCCGCCACAGTGTACGTGGACACGGCACATCCCACCTCCGTATTGCGATCGGCCACAAGGACGGTGAAGTGACCAATGGCCGGTCCCTGGTAGTTCGTGGGATAGGCATCGATGTAGGCCTGCTTCGTGTTCACAGCCTCACCGTACCACATGTCCACGCCCCACTCCACATAGTGCTTGATGTCCAGCGGCTCGTACCAGCCCATCCAGGCGAGGTTCTGGCCGGACCAGTCGAAGGCATCGGTGTTGTGGCAGCCATCGTGCTTCATCTGGCAGCTCTTGACGTTGAGGGAGGCCAGGTAGGCCAGTTCGTCGTTCCACTTGATGGTAGCCATGCGACAGGCGGCGCTCAGATTGGCATTCAAACCCCCAGCAATGTCGTTGCGGTACGTATTCGTCCTGGCCACAATGGCGGCCTTCTGGTCATCGGTGAGGGTCAGCAGGGTGGCGTCCGTGGGGCAACTAGAGTCCCAGGCCCCATTATTGTCGCAGCCAAGATTCTTTGTGCCGCCGCAGCTTTTCTTGCAGTAGTCCGTGGCCGAGGCAATGTCCAGGGCCAGGGCCAAGAACACAATGATCAGGATGTTGCGCATTTCTATTCCCACTCTTGAGTGCTGGAGATTCTGAGCGGGTTCCGGGCTTTTATGGGGAAACTGTTTTGTGCCCAGTGTTGTTATCATCAACATTTGACTAAATATTTACCAACAGTAGATACTCGTACCAGTACGTATACGTATCACTCAGCACCCACAATGTTGGTGATAAAATACTCGTATGTGTGTTCTACGTCATGATGATAAAAAAAAACCCCCAGAGAATACAAAGTGTGAGCATGGACAAGAGACGCACTCTTCAGTTCTTCAAATGAGATTGCCATGGAATGGGAATTATGTGGAAAACTCCTTCAATAATTCCATGGAACAAAGGAGTTATCGTTCACAAAGGTAACTTATGTGTTCATATTGATAAATGACAGTAAAAATCATCTGAAGCTGTTTGTACGCTTCCTTTCTATGGAAATAATTGCATTAATCTTTTAAAAATTCTATTATACATATTACTCATATGGTGGGTCCATGGATTTCTCAACGTAAGTATACGGCTTTGAGGTGGAAAATATAATTATTACACTCATATAAACATCGATAGTACAACGCGTGTCTTGCTAAACAAAAGAAGAATCAGCAGGTGCACCGATGACACCTATTTGTCTTGCACAAATGTTTGTCCAACTTACAGACAAATGTTTAGAATTGAAACCACTACTATTACAATTATTACTATTCTAAGTTTTACTAGTATTGCATTAAACCCATACGTTCCTGCGAATATTGTATCGAAAAACAAAAGCACAGACAGAGAAATCAATATTTGTACAGCTGTCGGCTGATGGTAATCACTTCTAAACGAACGTTTAATATCTGCGACTTCTGAGAGCACCACAAAAATCTAAAACTTCTTGAAGAACTAACATTTTATAAGATATCGGAAATAAGTCCCAAGATCTATTACTTCAAGCATCCAAGAACTTGTAACATCTTAGACTTCTAAGAAACCTTCAAGACTATTTTAGCATCAAAAGAAATAATATAATATATAACACATAATATTTTACACATCGTATACCTCCGCTACCCTACACAAGCCTGGATAGTTGGGATTTGTGCCCGTTTTGCAGCCGGAGCCCTTGACACCACGCTGATAGACGGGACTGCCTACCCAATTGGTGGTGGCATAATTGCAGGCCATTAGGAAATTGTTCATGCCACTCTCCGTATAAAAGGCAGCCGCACAGCCGCAATGTGTGTTCTTCTCCTGGGCCATGGCAGTGAAGTGTCCAATTTGCCTACAAGAAAAGCAAATCTAAGCAAGAATCCAAGCTAAGTGGCTCAACTAAACCACTTACGGTCCACTCCAGTTGCTTGGGTACTTGTTGATGATCGTCATTGAGGCATCCTTCTGCTCGCCCCACCACATATTCACGGAGGCGGTGATCAGCTGCGGTATGGTCATGCCCGATTGGGGACCCGAGTAGCCATACATGGCCAGATTCTGGCCACTGGCCTTGAACGTCTGCGTGTTGTGGCAGGCATCGTGATTCATTTTGCACTGCTTGACATTGAGCGCCGCCAATTTGGCCAGCTCTGGGTTCCATCGCATGGTGGCCATTCGCTTGGCTGGCTTGTATTTTGCCATCAGTCCGCTGGCGATTCTATTTCGCCTGACGTTGTGCATCTTCAGGATTTGCTTTCGCTGGGCCAGATCAAAAGTCACAGCAGATGGGGCGGGACTTGTGGGACAGGTCGAGGCCCAGGCCTGAAAAGTGTGTGTTGCAAAATCCAATCAGATCCTTTGCAGATTTTTCGAGCTATCCACTTACACCATTATTGTTGCAGGCAATGTGCGTGGAGCTGCCACACAGCGCGGAGTCACAGTAGTTCGGTGTCTGTGCCTCGGCCAGAGCCAAAAGCACGCCGATGATCGAAAACAGAGCCACAACCGGTCGCAACATCTCCACAAAGGTATATCAGGTGTTCATCCGCCAGCTGGATCTTCTTATATAGTGAGCCCCCAAAAAAGACACCATTGTTCGTGCTGTGGAGCGTGTCTTCGATGTTTAATTTGACTTATTGTTCAGTTAATTTCAATATTTGTCTGCAAAGGCCCCCCAACTGTATTTGCCTGGGAGTTATCTGCAGTGTGTACAAGTGCCAATCCAAGCTCCGCTCCCGGCCACCAATCTCAGCCCAGGCATTTATGAAAACCAGAGAAAAATACCTCTAAGGATGAGATTGACATCTGGAAGGGTGTCTTGTTGCATATCCCCAAGAACAGACTTAAATCCCATTAAAGAAACGCCTGACTAACATCTATCCATAGATCGTTGTTTTTTGTCTTTCAGAACAACCAAAATTTAGTTTTCTTTTCCACCCTGATTAGGGTATTTGCCACATCGTTGGGGGGGAGTCACCTGTTTTATTTATTAGCATAGTCCCAATCTTAATATTGTTTTCATTCTTAAAGACAACAAACATAATTAAACAGCATTTAAAAAAATTAAAAATAAATGAGTAAAGCTTTAGAGCTATTCTTTGATGTTTCATCCGCTTCCGTTTGATCTTTCAATATAACTTGAATAAATAGAGGAAATATTTGAGTACCAAAAGTGTTCATAAAACGGTTGAAATGGCAGTATTTTTAATGATTCATTGGGAAAATATTCATCATAAATGAATGCAGCAATTTATTTAAATTATTATTTAAATAATAATTCAAACGTAAACAAAACTCAGTAGTTCTCGGAATAATAAATTGTCAAATGTTTATAGATCGATTATTTTATATTCCATATTGGGTACAAAACCTTTAAACAGGAATCCCCAACAACTGTATTACCTTTCAGGCCTCGAAAAGTATTTAATGTCAAAAAATTAAAACCAAGATAGGGAACATTTTAGTCGATTTTAGTGGCGTTTTCGGAGTAATTCAGTTTAAAAAATGAGTTCTTTAACAAAATCAGACTCCTTTCTGAACAATCTGGAGATAGCGCACGTGAGTCCCAAGTGCCACCGCGACAGTTCCCCGGGATGCTTGCGGCTGGTGCGAGAGTCGCGCTCCCCCCACACCCTACCCCGCACAACACATAAAGTGCGAGCCGTGAGGAGCCAGGAGCTGAATATCAAGGCAGGGCGCGAAGCCACACGAGCGTGTAGTCAACATCGGAGGAAGGCAGAGGACGGGACCAGATCCCTGCTGAATGCCACCGTGATGGAGGTCCGACGCCGAATCCGCGAGAAGCTCGACGAGGAGGAAATAATCCGTCATCAAAGGATACTCGGAGAGGAGGAGGAGGAAGCAAGGAACATGCACCAGGTATCCTCGACGACCCTCGCCCGCCTAATGGGCCCCCTGCCGATACCGCCTGAGTTCTCGATGGCCGCTCGTGTCCAACTGGAGCAGAACCTGAAGGGGGTGAGAGCGAGGGAGGCGTTCTACCATTTTGGGGAGCTGGTGGATCGGATTAACAGTAGAGCCATCCCGCGGATGGAGGATCTGCGAGTGTTCTTCTGGTTCGCCGCCGTCCTGCAGTTCCACATGTACCTGTGGCACCAGCCAAAGCATCGCCGCTACTTCGTCCTCTGCTATGCCCTCGAGGACCGTCGCGACTTCATGGCACACGTCACAATACCCTGCGCCCTGTTCCGCGAGCTCGTCGACATCTACCCCCAGACGGTGGACAACGGCCACTTCGTGGAAGATATCTTCCAGCTGGCGCCCGCGCCCTTGAGGCTCTTCTCCTTTCTGAAGGTCGTCTCGAACCTGATCCACGCCCGCTCCCTTTACGATCGGCTGGGGGAGCTGATCTACGGGTTCTTCCAGCCCCAGGACACGCTGCTGAAACTCACCAGACTACAGGAGGACTGAATGCCTTGAAAATTAAACGTTGATATTGAGATACATATTTTCTTTCGGAATCAAAAAATTGTAGAAATAAAATGCGATAGAGTAATCTTCCTTGGAGCGTGGAGAGATCTTCATGTGAATGCGTGCACATATGGGGGAATGTATGGACAAAAGCGTCTGGCAGCACCCACATTCATACATTCATATGCACATATGTATGTGGATGAAAAGTGTTGCTTGTTCTGCCGTAGGTTTCCGCGTTCTGATAAAGACTTTGCAGGCAGAAGGCAAAGGGGATGTACATATGTATGCATGCCTGTTTGATTATTAATCCTTCATCGATTAATGATAATTGATTATACATTTGGGAATTGTTTTTAAAATTGTTGGACGTTATCGCAAAATCGATTCCCCGAAGATCTCTGAATTATCCCATAAATTGATCCTCAATCTGTCACGATTGGGGTTCCCGGTCGGTCCGTTCCGGACTGACCCTGGCGAGGAAATTATCTCCCTTGTGAATCGTAAATCAATTGATTAGATTTGGGCGATGATATGTATATAAGCGCAATGCTCCAACACCCGACTTCAAAGTACCTTTCCGTACTTACAATCGCAATGAAATTCGCTCTTTTTGCGCTCCTTGCATTGGCCGACTGCTCGTCGGATATCTGCAGGGGGGGATCGCACATCGACTGCGGTCACGCCAACTGGTGGAGCAGCAATTGTGAGCAGCAATATGTCAGCTAGCTTGTGGCCTGTTGGCTGCTAAATGTTTCAGCAGGCATAAAAGCGGTGCAGTTAACCGACCCCTAGGTGCATATTTCCCACTCGTTCTAGCTCCACCAGCAGATCAAATCAGGGAGAGAAAAACTCTTTCCACATTGCTTGCGGTAGGAATTGTAGAAAATAATAGGATTCGGCTGCGTCCAAGCAGAGCTTTTATTGTCGAAATTGAAATCTTCATGTGGGATTTGGGGGTAAGACATAATTCTACAGAGAGTAACATTGCCTGTAGAGTCAGAGAGAGAGAGAGTGAGCTTTTGCTAGGAAAGAGATTAGCAGCGACCTTCAATTCTAACAAAGAGAGGAGAGAACCAAACCACAACGATAAACGCCAAGCGTTCGGAGCAAAATTCTCACTCAAGTCACACGCATTTTATTTGTACTTATTTGTACTACATAAAACTTTGTACATAAGGCACAGCTAAGATTTGCGATCAAAATAATACAATAAATAAAAGGTAATCCTGGAGTACATTTATTCATTCATTTGTATGAGTATGAGCTATCTCGCGACTAAGTATATTCACGAGTTGTATTTCCCATTAAGACATTATCTTTGGCTTGATTGGGCAAATCACAATAACATTTTGGAATTGTTATTGCTAAACTCTTCCTCAAAGAACTCTGAATAGAGGAAGCATCCCATAAATTGATCCTCAATCTGCCACGATAAGGGGTCCGGTCTGGTCTGGTCCGGTCTGCTACTGTGTCTGCGTCTGGTGAGGCGATGCTCTCTCTCTCTCCGTGTATTTCGAACAAGAATTGTGAATTGGCAATCGTAAATTGATTGATTAGATTAGACGAATGTGCGGATGGAGAGCTCCACTAAATGGTTGCCATGATTTATGGCTCGGCTGCAACTGCACTTTCGCGATAAGTCTTTTGTTATTCCACATATAAGCACAAAGCTCCGACAACCGACTTCATAGTACCTTTCTGTACTTCAAATCGCCATGAAGCTCGCTCTATTCGCTCTCCTCGCATTAGCTGTGGGTCTGGCCCAGGGCACGGACTACTGCTCGTGGGACATCTGCAATGGGGGATCGCACATCGCCTGCGGCCACAGCAACTGGTGGGATGGTCGGTGTCCCGGGGATGCGGAGATGATTGATATTAACGACGACTACAAGTGGGTCTTTGTCCACTCGCACAACGACAAGAGGAACTACATTGCTGGGGGATATGATCCCAATCACAATGCTGCCTGCCGCATGGCCACCATGGAGTGGGACGACGAGCTGGCCTACCTGGCCTCCCTGAATGTCCGCCAGTGTGAGATGAGCCACGATGGCTGCCACAACACCGACAACTTCAAGTACTCTGGCCAGAACCTCGCCTGGCAGGCCTACTCCGGCGATCTGCCCGACATGGGCTACATCCTCGATAACAGCGTCCAGATGTGGTTCGATGAGGTGCACAATTCCAACAGGGGCATCATCGATGGCGGTTATCCCAATGGCTACTCCGGACCGTAAGTCTTCAATGGACCCTCCTCTAGATAGTCATCCACCTAATCAACCTTTCCCTTGCAGGGCCATTGGCCACTTCACGGTGATGATGTCGGAGAGGAATACTCGTGTGGGCTGCGCCGCCTCCAGGTACCATCGCGATGGCTGGAACCAGGTCCTAGTGGCCTGCAACTATGCCACCACCAACATGATCGGACGACAGATCTACTCCAGCTGCGACTGGGGCGCACAGGGCTGCGGTTCCGGCACCAATGGAGAATTCGGTAACCTGTGCTCCCCCTCTGAGTGGTACGATGTGAATAGCTGGTAAAAAAATCACAAGTGAAACCTTTTAATTTCTTCAAATCGGAGAATAATTAAAGGGCCATCCAGCGTTTACGATATTTGCATAGATGCTGGTTTTACTTATTTAATGGAACTTTAGGAATGAATGGAAAATGTAACTTTCTTTTACCAAGATTACCCATCTGGGAGATAGTCCCCTTACTGGTGGCAAGTTTTGTATCTTGTATTGAGGTATGAAGTGCGATCATGTTGAGTCCAATACAAGAGGCAGCATGTGGCACTCTACGATTTGGCTGTGTGGCTCCATGGCTGTTATCTTCTTTTTGAAGTAACGATTGTAATTGTTTTATGAAGATTGTGTTCATATTGTAGATGGAGCACACACCTCTTTCTTTCATTGAGTACTGATTTTGATTTATTATTCTACAGGTTTGGTGGAAAAGTACTTTAAATGTTTCAATCAGTGAAAGCACCAGTGATAGTAGAAATTATATTAACAAGAACTACGCGTATTTAGATCTATAATGCACAGTCTGTTGGCAGAATATTTATGCAGGCTTTGATTGAACTTCATCTCTTTCTGGGACACACTTTAATTCAGTCTCTAGAAATCGAGTCCCTGGGCACATCCTCCATCCTTGGCTGGGCTCAACAGTTGTCGCATTGGCTTTCTGCCTCCTGCAATCGGTTTTTGGATGGATGGAGCAACTGTTTTGCTTGCAGAGATTTTCGGCTTCTATTGTGCCATCGCCATTGCCACTGCCATTGCCATTGACAGTGCCACATCTCTATATATTGCTTCCGGCGACTGTTGTCTATGGGCTCGTACGATAAGCATTCTCGTAAATGCGGGGGATTCCATGGGGGCTGTTGTGCCGTGTCATTGTTGTTACATCTCGAATTTGTCGTGAAATGTCTTTGGTAATCAATTTATATGTTCCGTTCGTCGGCATCGTAGAGCTTCTCGTTTAGTTTTTTTGGTGGTTTAAGCGCCGCGAAATGGGGCAGCAATCGACAGATGCTACAGCCAGGCCGCAAGCCGAAAGTCGCAAGGTTTTACCTGCAAAAATTCTCAATAGTAACACGTTGTCTCGTCTGTCCGTCTGTCAGTCTGTCTATCCGTCTTGTACTCATTTCTGGCATCCGCCATCTACCTTGAGGCCATCAACTTTCTGTCTCTCCGTCTTGCTGTCTATTCCACTGTCAGTGGCTGTGGCTGTGGCTGGTCTGGTGCTGGTGCTGGTGCTGTCTGTCTATCAGGCTGGGAACACTGGGACCCCGTGTCTCTTCCTCTGGGTCCTGTTGCTGCGTTGGCGTACGTGAAAATGAAGCATTTTCCATTTGATGATAACAAAACATGTTTGGCATAT
This sequence comes from Drosophila subobscura, assembly GCF_008121235.1. Lineage (NCBI taxonomy): Eukaryota > Metazoa > Arthropoda > Insecta > Diptera > Drosophilidae > Drosophila > Drosophila subobscura. Next base: position 13,358,351 of record NC_048530.1, on the reverse strand, counting down.
TGATGAATGCCTCCAGAGAATTGTTGTCCTTTCTCTCTCTGTGTCTCTCTGTGCGTGTATGCCGCCGCCGGGTGCTACTACCACTGCCATTCCCACTCCCACTCCCACTCCTGCTCAACGTCACATTTCAGCACATCTTGAGGCAAGGATTCGAATTAGGCAGCAGCCGGGACTACTCGGTGCTCGATTTTAATGATGTGACTGATGGACGAGACCAACGAAAAATGTTGTATGTACTTTAGGCAGCCGCTTCAGTGTTTCTTTGGTTGTGGTTTTCCCTTTGGCTTTTCCTTACATTTCCCCATAATTCTCTACCTTCTACTGCTTCAGTGCCTCACTGCTCCCCTGCTCCCCTGCTCTACTGCTTATTCACTGCCTGTTTATTTATGCGTGCTTCGGCGTTTGTTTGCTTTTGTGAATACGTGATTCGCCCGCCCCACGCGTTCGTGTAGAGCCGGGGTGTGGGCCGGGTGGACTGCTTGCCAGTCCAATTGGTTATGGCTGGCATCCGTAATAAAAATATAAATAATAATAATAATAATTTCTCACTTCATTTGTTGCACAAATCGAAAATAAGCCATCAGTCTGGCGCAGGTTCGTTTCGTTACTCTGAAAGGCACTGGCACTGGCAGTGGCAGTGGAGAAGGTTAATGCGGCCCATGCGGCGTATGCGTAATTTGCTGAGTTTCAGTGGCTCGAACGGAGTGGGAGAGATCAGAGCTGTATTAAGGGGAATGATTGAATGAATACCCATAACTGTTCGCCAGAATGGACCTTTAAAGGTACAAATAATGCAAGTTTTGCTCATTCTGTAATCAAATAAATGGCTCCATTCGGGGTACTGTAAATATGTGCATGTGCTGAGTGAAGTTTGGTTCCTTTTTCATGGGTTTTCTATAAATATGTGCGTAGATCTATCAGAACTAATCCACAATTGAGCTGGATTTTGCTCAGAATATCCTCAAGCATTTCCAATTCCTTTCCCACTCCTAACACCTTAATCATTTCTTATTAGAGCAAAGCCCCACATTCAACTGATTCCCCTCCCATAATGGGGGGACATACTCGTATAAATAATAAAATAAAAGTGATTGCCGCAAGGGAGAACGACTACGTCTCTCCGCTGCAAGAAAAATCATTTAAATTCAATTACAGCAAATTATGGTGCAGCCAGCCATGAATCGGAATCGCAATCCGAATCAGGCGCAATTTAAATTACCAACAAGGTGTGGATATATACACATATGTATATGTATTTACCATGTGCTATGTGTGTGTGTGTGTGAGATATATCTTGTATCTATTTAAGCGCAGCACACAGGAAGCCATAAAAATTGTTGCTGCCAGGAAGCCAAACGGCGGGCGGCGCCATCTTTTCCACACGATACAAAATTCGTTGAGCCTTTGGTGTTCGAAGAGTGTGGATGATAGGATGGCAGGATTGGCGGCTACTTTGGGGGTGAGTGGTTGAATCCGGGTCTGCCCATGGCTGGTGAAAAACCGTTTAAAGTTGGCCGATGTGCTCGTATTAGCATTTCACTTGAGCAAAGTTTATCGAAAGGCAATCATAAACCAATTTATTAAAACGGACAAGCAAAAAGTTTTCTGCCCCACAAGTTTTACCTTATAGCAGAAGTGGGAGAAATCCACCCGCCTGCTAGGCCAGTGGGGTAGTGCAGTCAACAAATTGATATGAAATTACTTTGAAGGGATTGAAGGGAGGAAAAGCGATGGAAATTCTAGTATGGAAATTTGAATATTTAATTTTTTACTATTATATTAATCAAACCGCTAGAAATGGATGGGAAATTCGATTTAAATGCAAGCCAACAGAAATTCAATACATCTGCAAGCGATGGTTGATGGATGGAGGATAGTTATTGATGGAAAAGAGAGATGTTGGAGGGAAGCTGGAAGACATCCTAGAGGTTGTAGTCGTAGGTAAAGTAATGTAGATTGGGGCAAGAAGTACTTGTGCGTCCTTGCAGAATGGTTGGCAAAGAGCAAAGAGGTTGACGCAAATCCCAAGAGATGTAAATTATAAATATTATGAGAAATAATTTTCTTTTCCCCAAGTTGGGTTTAGTTTTTTGAGCGGCCAAAAAGTATGCAACTAAAATGCATCTTCCTGCTCTTGTGATTTCATACTTTTTGGCATTCTTATTTCCTCAAAGTTTTGGCATCTTTTAGAATTAAATTAAACCCAAGACTTTTCTTTGCTACAAGCCGAAATCCAGCAACTAATGCTCAAATTAATTAAGCTCTCTAAACACCTGCTCCTGGCATCATGCGTGTTGTTTCTTCGCAGAGAGTTCCCTGCAGCTCAATGTCTAATAATTTCTTCTCCATATTCATAATTCTTTGTTGTTTTTATTGTTGAGTGGCACAACTTCCGGGACGCTGTAAGGATTATGCTGCTTTTGAATGGCAACACAAGAAAGGAAATCCTGTTACTGCAGAAAGGAACTTGAAATTTGTTTTGTGCTCGCTGCTCTCCACCCCCGTGCCCAGTCTGTTTATGCTTTTCCGGATAAACATTTTCCAGAAATGTGTTCTTGAATGCTTATGCTCGTGTCTGTGACAATTATAAGTATAAAACACACACATGTGGGGTCGGTGTCGGTGTCGGAGTCGGAGGCGGGTTTCTTCTTCTCGGAGGGAAAATATTAAATTAGCTGCCAAGTTGTGAGCCAATTTCAATTTGTGCTTCGCGTGGCAAACAATTTTTAAGCCATGTCGGGACTGGGACCGGGAGTGGGTCTGCGACTGAGGCTCAGGACTCACTCGCGACTTTCCTCTTTTTCTCGTGTCGTTGACATGTCGAGTGACTGTGCATGTGTGTGAGTGTATGAGTGTGCATGCGGGGTGCTTTTTTTGTTGTAACTATGAGTGTGCGAGTGCATGCCATAGCATACTTTAGAGCGTTGCCATTCATTAATCAAGTTCAGGGCACTTTAAAGTGCTGCCCAGAAAGTGGGTGGCAGTGTAAGGAAGTGGCAGGAACTACAGCCCACAAATGTATGTACATGCAGGCATATGTGTGGAAGAAGTAAGAATCCCCCCATATCTCTAAAATAAAATGCCATGCGAATGTAAGTTACCTCCTAAAACGGGTAAGCTCTAAGAAAGCTTTCTTTTGAAAAGAAAAAGTTGACTGCAAAAAAATAAACTTAATCAAAATGATGCTCAAAAAGTATTTGTTCTGCAGAACTTATAGTTTCCCCGAGACTGGTGATTATAAAGACAGAAAGAAATGTCTTTCAAAAGGTTTCCTTCTGCCACGCACACTCTTCTTCACGACTACGAGGGGTACACATAAAATATATATAAAAGAAATGTTATAATGATGAAATAATAAAGCCGCACAGCACAAGCTAAACAAATCCTCAGGGGAGACCCCAACTCCAACCCCCCCCACACACACACACACCCACTTGCCACATCCTGGCCGCCATAAACGTTGATAGTCATAATAAAAAAATGCCAAAAGAATGAATGCCGCAATCCCATGCCCATGGAACCCCAGTACAGCCTCCTCCTGTCACTTATCCACATAGAGCCTCCTGCCACCATTCTGGACAGCCTCCTGCCACCAATCTGGGCAGCATCTTGGCGGATGCCAAAGACAAACAAAGGGGAGACACCATAGCAACAACAGCAGCTTCTTATCGCCACCACCCGCCGCAGAGATGGGGCATAGCATGGGCTGTGGGTGTGGGGATATGTGTGTATGTATGTACAACCCCTTAGGGACGGCTCTGCCCTACCAGCTGTCCGGCCATTTGCGCTTTGTTAAATTGACCGCTCACATGCAACTTGGGGCCATATAGAACAATAAATATTTATATGTAAATGCCCGTGCCATATTGCGAGCGACCTAAGCTGCACTGCCGCACCCAGGGGTACAGTTCACACCGGGATTAGTGGGCCCGAAGGTAGCACCAAAGTAAGCCATAAACTGTTCCAGTTGATATCGCTTACCCACGGCATGGGCGGCTAAAGCAATGGGAAATATCGGCCACTGGCAAAGATTAAAGAGCCAACCAACAAATCGATTAGCAAATGGAAAAGTAACTCCGTTGGAGAACATTCTTACCAGATATTCCTGGGACATCTACTCGTACAGATGCAACAATCATGGAGAGCTTGCCTCGCATGTGAGACTCCTTTCCTACCCTCCACGGGCCTCCAGCCGAGTGGGTTGACTGGGATGGGTTTGTGACAATCGCATTCAAATGGGGTTTTCGATTGCAGAGACAGGAGCAGAAGCCATCGGCCCGTCAGGGGGTCCGGGACAGCTCTCTGTCGCATGCCATGCCATCCCAGACCATGAATTTGGCTCCCGTCTCGACTTTGAGCTTCAATTTCCTCTGACGATGCAGCGCAATCCATCAATCGAACTGGGGGAAGTACATGTGGCAGCTGGAGCGATGCAGAGATGGTGTGGTGGAAAGCTGCAGTGATTCTGCAGTACTTTTGCAGCTACTTTATTATAATTTATCTGCCCATCGCTTGACGGACATTAAATGCTTGATTACGAGGCTAATACATATGTGCATATACTCGTACATACATATGTGTTCAAGTGTACTCTCTCGCTGCAGCTCGTTATTCCCTGGTATATTGTTCTTCGTTCTCATCCTGTTTCTACTTGGAACTTTGTAGTTGCAAATTGTGTGCGGTTTTGCTAGCAAATTAATGAACTGCACACACAGCAGGCTTCAGCTTCTGCCATTGCTGGAATTGCTGCAACGAACGAGAAATGAGGTAACCCACTGGGCACACGGACACTGCAAACAGATAATCATCTTGTTGCTTGTACTTGCAGCACTTTATCTATGGTCTCATACATACACTCTCAATAAAAATACAAGCAGCTCTGATTTCTGCCACCAGCACTTCATTTATGTACTTACATACACATGTAAATTCCTACCAGTTATCTCCCAAAAATCGCACAAAATCGATGCAAAGACAATATAATGGAAAGAGGAATAACTGTAAGTACATTTGAATGGCAATACGCGTGTGTGAGCAAGATTTCTTCGTACGAAGAAGAGCGAGAGCGTAAAAATCTATAAATAGAATGCGCTTGCATGCTGACGATCTTCGAGACGGAAATATATATTTATGAAATATCTTCTTCTTCGAAAAGCCGTTTAATTTGAAGTCGCTTTCCTTATTCCATGCTCACTCTCTTTCTCGCTCGCACACTCTGCCCCGTGCAGAGTCGGACCACTGCAGTGGCCAGTGCACATTTTAGTCTTCAAGTACCGGTTAGAAAAAAGAGTGTGCCATTGAAATGTAGATGTGTCCGTATGTTCGTTCCGCTTCCTACCATCTGTGCTGTCTTTTATTGTACTTCAACCAGGTATTGGTTAAGATTTATTGATAAATATAAAATATCTGAATATTGTAATATGTAATTGTTACAGTTCTGAGCAAGGCCCACAGGCCCGTGAGGCAAGCATCAGAGGCTGGCTGTCGTGCGGCGTTCAACAGGCAATGACGGAGTGTCAGAGAGCAGAGTCGACTTACCTACAGCTGCCGCTGCCGATACCATATTAATGAGTATACTATATGTACATAGGTATGTAATATAACTAAATTGCACACACATAGCTTATAATTTGTTTATCCAACAAATTTCTGCCACAACAATCGTCTGTCATGGGCGCTGCCATTCTGATTGTTGTCGTGAGCGTCCGAACGTTCAGGCTGTGATTTTGCTTAACGTATTTGCTTGTTGTCTTCATTGTTGTTGCTAATTGTACCCTGTACTCGAAGAGTTAAGGAAAGTATTAGTTTTGTAGTCGTGTACAATTTTCTAACTTCATGTAGCCAGACACTGGATTCAACGTTATCAGAATGCTCACATACTGGTCAAAATGGAAGCTCATTCATTGTTATACTTTAAATCAAAAGTTTATAATTTAACTAAAATCATAGATACAGCTCTGAGGTATTTTTAAGTCGAAACAACCATTTGTTTTGCCACTTTTTCTTTTGCCAAGTTACCCACAGACCGACCCAGCGGAGGAGAAGGCGAAACAAATTGCCATCAAAACTCGAACCGAATTAGATACAACTTGTTATTTCTTGTTATTTCCATTGTCATGGATGCCTCGGACTATGGACCACGTACCACGGACGTCATTGGTGCTGCCCTCGGACCATCTTCCGTTGCGCTGGACAAACTTTTGACACCTGCCCCGTGGCAGCTAGTTCGCCAGCTTAGCCAAAAGTTAACCCAAAAAAAAAAAAGAAAAAGAAAAAACCAGATATAATATGTATACATTTATGGTTGTATACATAATGGAAATTGGCTATGTCGCGGGCTGCTGCGGAGCTGCTTAGCTCATTTGGTGGCACGTGATTTGTCCCATTGCGCTAACGAAAGAGAGTTGTATGATACTTTGATGCATAATGAGTGTCTTAATACATATTGGGGCTCTAATAGATAGAGCAATCATTCTAATATTAGTCCAACCAAAGAAAAGCATTGACAGTCCCCACTACTGCTTGTAATGCGTCTTGGATTTGTTTCTGTCAATATTTCAGACTCCCAAATAATCTACAGCTGTGCCATGGCCAAATATTGATTCATATTTATTTAAAAATATATTTGTACATTTGTATTTGCATTGAATTATATTATCAAACGTGTTTCAAATTCTGTGCAGTGCTTTCTATCAACATCCCATGCCATTTGAATACTGACTTCACAGGTTCTGATTGTGATGCGATGAGATGCTCTAATTGCCACAAGAGCTCTAGAAAGACAGTCGCCGCCACAATCGGTGGGGATCAATGCCTTATAAGCAGACGAGTGAGCACTTAAAGATTGCATTTCGTTCAGAGATAACCCAACAAACGATGAGAAAGTACAATTCAATCTAATGCAATGCAAAGATGACACATATTATGGAGCTGCTAACTTATTGTTGTTTTCCAAAAGAAAGGAAGGCTTACAGTAGAGTTCTTGGAAGATATATTTCTAAATAGATCCTAAATAGTAGTTGGGATGCAATTTTAAGTGCTGCAGATAAGATCCGCTTGTTGACTTTTTAAATGCCATTAGAAATAATTACTAAACCAGCTTATATTCATGGTATTTGCATATGGCAGCACAAGCAGACAGAAATTATCTAACTGCTTAAACAAAAGTGTGTTTACTTTGCTGTAATGCATGATATTCCATGGATCATTCAGGTTTCAAGCAGGTCTGTACAGAAAGCAGTAGGAGAGGGTATTCGAAACATTTGAAACTCTTTTATCGTTTCTTTTGAATTTTGTTTGGTAGAGTTGTTGCTCCTGTGTGGCTTGTTTACCTTTCGCTTTGCTGTTTCTGCTGTTTATTTTGCGATCTAACGAGCGCCACAAAAAATAATTGATAATCAACAATCAGCAAAAAATTATGCAAAATCCAAACTGTCATGATATTTTGTTAATTAACCAAATAGCTACAATTAATCAATAGTCGTCGATCGAGTGAAAGTGTTGCCGCAATGGCAGTTTGATGTCTGTACTTAATGCTCAATCGGTGAATTGGGTGAAAATTATTTATAGATATCAAACCTATCATTGCTGATGATGTCACCAAAAAATACACATCCTATGCATATGCAAACATACATACATATGCATGTATCTTCCTAAAAGATCTTCTTGCGTTTGCAAACGGGTTTCCAATAGTTAAGTATGTCATATATAGTGTTTCAGGTAAATCGAGTCGCTGCTCAGGGCCTGCTCGAAAGACACTGCGGGCAGACCGACCAGAGACAGAGAGGGCTCCGAGATCAGCATATTCGATTGTTGTGCCAAGTCGTTGCTTGATTTATCGATACACCGAGAAGCGGTAATTGCAACACAATCCACTCCACCTGCCGTTGGCCGCTTGCCGCTTGCCGCTTAATTCCCTGACAGTTGTCGCTGGCGTTGCAGCATTGGGTTGCATTGTCTGTTTTCGATCTAAGGTTTCCATTAATTATGCTAAAACAAAACTGCAAGTTCACAAAGAAACAATTAGCATACAACAAAAGAGGCACAGAAACAGTTGCCAATGGAAGAGGCTGTGCACTGGCGGAAAAATACTGAGACTAAAGTGCGATAAGTAATAGGCAGGAATAGTGGTCTTCCATTGAGAGGTTTCAAATGTTCGAAATGAAGAAGGACCAAGCATCACCAATTATTATATTATATATAAATATTTTCTTTACTTTCCTTTTCTGTCATCTCTGTTGCTTCAAAGATCCTTTGATGATTTTCTCTCAGTGGGCCAACTAATTGAAAATCTGTTAGCAAATTCTCTAGAAGCAGCAAAGACATAAGCTCAGTAGCTATTAAGAGTGGCAAGTGGCAGCTGCATAAGCCCAGTAGTTGCCATCAGTGGCAGTGCGAGGCGCAGCAGTGTAACCGGGGCTTTTCATTCCCCCAGAACAATGAGCACATTTATTTATTATCGTGCATTAAATTACCAAATAACTAAATATTATTGCATTATTAGAGATACTCGTAGCTGGAGAGGACTGGGGGGACTGACTGGGTGATGACAGCCACTATGCTGCACCGCTAATCGGCCTCTCGTTACACTCCAGCAATAACGCGGGACGGAGAGACCAGAGACGAGATCCATCTCCCCCTCCCCCTCCCCATCTAACAGTCTAACAATCGATGAGCAAGTCTCCGGTTTGCGGTCTCTGTAAGTCAGGGCCCTTCGGAGGCGTTCAACTCCAATCCATGCCATGCCATGCCATGCAACAAGCAAAACCAGCATCGACCTCACTGGCTGTGATTATGTTTGTGCTTTGAATTTCGAATTGAATTAAGAACTTCATACCGATGGTCTCCTCAATTACGAAATCACAACTGAATTATGAATCTGTAAATTACTGGGGATATAAGTGGGTGGATGAACAATCTGTACACAGTTCCATTGACACAGGAGGGAGTCCTGCTTCACTGATGATGGGCAAAGTGTCAGCCGATTCACTTGCTAGTTTTGGGATATCGGGAGACCATTGTGTATGGTTCCCGATTCCATTGATTGCTTAACGCTTTACCCATGCAGTTCCGGGAACTATTATAATGGGAATTCCATCTCCGATTCCCAACAGGATCTACCATGACTTTTGGGCATGATGTGGGATGGGCACACAATTATCCATTTCCATTCAATTATTTTACATTTCGTTTGAACATTTGTCTTAATTATATTCGCTAATAATAGTGCAGAGAGCTTTAATTTTGTTGGCTAATTGAGGCTTTCGCGACACATCACACACCCACACACAGAATCGTAGATACATCTACACAAGAAACAGATACAATTGAAACCTTTTTTGTGCCCTATTGTCAACAAATGGATTGATCGAGTAGCGGCTGTATGTAGGTACTCGTACGTGGAGTTACATTTGTGCCAATCTGCTAATGGTGATGAAGGTGTACCCAAATGGATACAAATGTTTCAAAATCTAAATTGGATCTGTGGCTGCAGCTTGGGGCCTTTCGCCATAGATTCCTGCATGTGTATCTTTTATTTTGCTTTGTTTTTGTTTTACTGTTTTGCTGCTGTTGTTCACAGCTGCTTCCAGCGCTTATCGCTGGCGGCGCACCGATCGTGGCACACAGATACACGAAAACGACGACACCTCTGTGGAAGCAATGCTCACAGAGTCAGTAGCAGTCGCTGCGCCAGAGGCAGAGGCAGAGGCCGAGGCAGTGGAAGAGGCAGCAGAGTATTTACCGTGCTGTGGGCTGTGTGGCACTCATCAAATCCAATGCGAGTGCGAGCATTTTTAGTCGCCGAGTTCAGCTCAACGCCGCTGGTTTAGACACTACCCAAAGCTCAGCACACGCTCGAAACAGAGGCTGGAACTACAAACTACAAACTACAAGCCCTCGGCCCCACAAGCACAGCCCATAGATATCGGTGGTGATATCCCCACAGCCAGCAGTCATGCTGAACTAGAAGGAAACCCAACAAGTACACAAAAAGTTCACTCAGGAAAGCCTTTTGCAGGATATTCCAGAAAATAGAGTCACAGGTAAAACTAAACGAGGATTAATACCAATAGAAAGTGCAGAGTATCTCCAGTGTTTGTGCGTGTGTGTGTGTGTGTGTGTGTGTGGTCTCTTTTTTTTGCTGCTAATTTTATTAACGACATGTAAATTAAATGAAATTCGCACGAATCGTCGCGTCTGGTCCCCGTTCGGTCGGTGTCTATCTCTCTCTCTCTTTCGCTCTCTCTTTCGCTGTACTCGTTTATGAGTGGATTTCTGTGGGATACAAAATTCCGAAATTCCAAGCCATTTGTCAAGCCGAATTAATTATAATTATTATTTAAATCAATTTAGTTTACTATTTTGATTGTCTTTTGCGTGTTGTGTTGGCTTGGTAGCTTCAGCTCTCACTTTTTTGTTTGCTGTTTTGTTTTGCTGCTGCTCCCGGAGCTTCCCTGCGTGTGTGTATTCAACTATTTTTAGCAGTTAATTTTACCATTGAATTGTGCATAAATAAATCCCCGAAAAAAAAGAAAACAAGAGAGAGATAAAAGTTACGCCAGGCTAATTGTATTTAATTATTCTCAATTTAGTCGGGGACTAAGGCAAAACTCTGGCTCGGTGTCACACACGTGTATCTGTGTATCTTTGTATCTCTGTGTACATATGTACACACTCTTATATCTTTTTGTATCTGCCATAGACATGCAATTAATAACGTAAATGGGTAATTTGGAGCGCCATCGTTTGTTTGATTCGTTTTTGTGTGTGAAAAGTTTTGTCCCGCGACCGCAGCCGGAAATGAAACGATTCCAAATTGTCTAAAACAAAAAAAACACACACAACCAAATTAGTTAATTAAATAATATTGCAAAATGCCACTACAGTAGGTAAATCATTTTTTTAGTTTTGATTCCGTGGGAGAGCAGGAAGGGGGTGGAGTGAGTTGGTGAGAGCTTCCCAATTGTTTTTTGACATAAAATATACATATGTATGCCTTCTGCTGGTGCTGCCAAATCCGATGGAAATTTGATTATATAAATGCTTCCTGGAGTTGCATATATACTCGTTCTCGAACTATCCATAAAATGATATCCATATGCAGCGGTAGAGTTAGTTAATATGCCAAACAGACAGAGGAGAGACCGCAAACCACCGATCACCGAATCGGGTGGGTGGGTGAGTGAGTGACGTGACCGTTTGTTGTGTGGAGGCATTGGGGGGAGGGCGCTTGAACGACCTCAATAGCTCTTCTTCCCCATACTCATGCCCATACCCATATTGTGCATTGTTTGCGGTACGTTTTTGAGTTCAACGCACGTCTGCCGCATGTTCGTGTGGCATTGACGGCCAAGCCGCCGTTCTGCATTCAGCTGCAAGTGCAAGCAGAATCGCGGGACAAGCTCAAGACCTGCGCGATCTAAGCGATCTACGCGTATATCTCAATGTCAAGAGTACCCCACAATCTCAAGAATGATGATTCAATGTTGAAAATGAGTCTGCCCCAAGTTGCACTTCAGATTGTAGATACACGATAATGAGATGCCACAAATCATCGATACTACCCTGTATTGGTTATCCAACGTACACATTTGTACATTAATGAGTAGTTCAGGTATTCAGAGCGAAAATTTGATTTAGAAATTCAACAAATGGGTTAAATTGTTTGGAAATTCATTGAGTTTTTTGCTTTTCCACAAATTGTTTGCTATACATTTATACGATTTGTTTGTTTTATGTATTCTTTACTGTTTGCAATTAAAACTAATCTATTATCGTTAAAGGTATAATAGTAGATATGTTTCAGATAGATTTTTGAAAGATTAAAAATTGTATACAGATGTTGCTAACCTCTGATATGATAAAAGTATTCGCAATGCCCATTGAAAATTATAATTCAAATACAATCCCTTTGCGCAAAATGCCGCCTCAGTGCTGGCACTTTTATTTAGCAATTTGGGCACTGCTTTTTTATTATTGTCTTGATTCTAAAAAGCACATCATTTAGTTTGAGACTCTGGTGTCTTAAATGTTTTCGCCGGCAGCAATTAAAGGCAATTGAAGCCAAAAGCAAAGGCAAAACGAGATTTGCCAGTTGTGGTGACCTGAACAATGCCCTGAGATAATGAAAAATGTATCTATATATGCACATATGAACGGATTACAGTGACGACACACTCTAGAGATCCTCGAAAGTTCGTAGTTGTCTCTGTGTCCGTTCTTTAGGGGGTACTACTGTAGATCAAATTACCAAATACAAAGACTGCGTCATCGCTAGACGGAAGTTGAAGATTAAAACGGTCAGTGATGCACTTTATGGGTCGCTCGACCTATCTCTATAGAGTGGCATAGACAGACAGAGGTGTGTGTGTGTGTGTGTGTGTGTGTGTGTGTGTGTGTGGGCATACATTTGTCAAGGTCAATTAGCTTTTTCCTAATTTTTGGGTAATTTTCAGAGTACGAGTACTGATTAAATTAAAGCCATTGTCAATGGCATTTACATTTTGCATAAAAAAAGAGAGAGACGCCATTCAAAATTAGCAACTAAATTCAGGTGGAGGAGCTCGTCATCTGAGTCATATGTACGTATAACTGTGGCGAGGAGAGGATAGAAAATTGTATACAAAACATTCAGAGGATTGCAATGGACCAGAAGGAGTCGTAAGGCAAAGCGTTTAGCACTGAGCTTACGCTCAATAAAAGAACCAAAATATACAATATCGACGTACCTTTTTCTAGTGCACTAGAAAGCCCACAAAATTCCTTCTGTTTGCCGAAATCGGTGCCTAATCGATGCGATTAGCAAAAGCAAAAGTATTTCTAGGTCTGAAAAATCCATTCCAAAAACTCATCTAAATGCACACAAAGGAAGCGTCCCAAGCTGAAATAATTCTTCTAACAATTACCATTCCAAACCATCTTAAAACTCAACCAACAAACAACTGAGCCATGGTAAAGGGTTAATGCGCTGTTTACACGTGATTGACTGGGTTGTAATGGGTTTTTGTACAGCAGAAAGCGGAGGAGGGTGAGCGAAGGAGGAGGGAGCCAAAGCTGCCTGCCGCAACAATTGTGCAAACACTTTCGTCGAATGGCAACAAATGCACTTGACAAAACAATTAAATGCGATATCGAAACAAAAACAAAAAAACAGCAATAATAAATGGGAATGGCAATGGGAAAAGTGGAATTTCCAAAGTCCCAGTCAGTACCTAAAGAACTCGGAGAGAATCGAGAGATATCTCTGTGAGAATAAACATCAAGAGAGAGAGCGAGAGAGAGAGACTTTCACTAATTACATTTCAAAATTAAAACTATCAAGACACACGCGAGACACAGCGGGCCCACAGCAGCGTCTGATCAGTAGTTTTCCACTACATGTCGTACAATTATATTCTAGTGATATTCTTCTACATATCAGTAATGAAGGTGGAGAGGTAACAAGCATCATTAGCGAGTGTCAAAGCGGATGCTGGGAGCAGTACGGAGTGGGAAAACCCCACAGGGGAACGCGGACGAGGCGCGCTTCAAATGATAACAAGTAAAAGAGACAGTGAGGACTGCGATATCAACCGTTGCCCATGCGTACCATACCCCCTACATACGAGTATGTATGTATGTACATACATAGTATATTCGAGGTTGAGGTCGCACTTTGATTGCTCTCCGAATCGGTGGGGGAATGGATGCGGGAGAGGTAACAACAAAGTACACAACAAACAGTAACCAAATAAAGGTGAATGAAAACGAAATGATGATACAGTACTCATAGTCATACCATTTGGCTGATCACGACAAAACGGTCCAATTAAAGCCCCACAAATGCTACACCACATTTTGGTGAGTGCCGAAGAAGCGAGTACCCTATTAAAGAAGGGAAATGAATTCTTCAAGCAGCAAGAAGAAAACATTGAATAACCCTAAGACTTTACTCTCAAGAAACATGAAGAAACCAAAGCCTATGCCCAGGGTCTGGATTATGCTTTTGCAGGGTAGAGTGAAGGTATATAAATATCCGGCAAAAGTTCAAAGACCAGTGAAAGGTTATTCTAGTCTATTTAAAGATGCGAACAAAGATTCTTCCAATTGTAGTACACCTCTCCCATTTGTATCCCCTTAGAGATCATCAGCCAGAGTCATGTCCCCCAAAGACGGTAGCTTGGACGATGCCACATATGCCAAATACACTGTCAATCATTCGCCACCATCCTCGCCAGCGGCTGGAACGCGACCAACACCGCCGGAACAGGCCTCTTCCGATGCGATGACACTAAAATCGACTGCAACGACAACGACGCCCACTGCCGCTGTGAAGCGAACATGGCGCGAAAAGTTTCGCCTGATATCGAATAATATCACCGTGGAGCCCATTCTGGCGGCGTACATTATGCCCAGCGTGCTGTCCAATTTGGCCACACAGAATCTCAATCTGGAGAAGGCCTGCCGCGTGAACATGGCCTACGGGGATGTGGTGTGCGATGCTCTAACTCGCCGCCAGACAGCCAATTACACCATGTAAGCACAGGGATGCGTTGGCTCCTTGCCGTTGGGCAGGCATCTAATAGGCCTCTCTCCTTTCAGGGAAGAGGAAACGGTGCAGCAGATGGTGGCTCGCATGGCCGCCTGGAAGACAGTGATCCAATCGCTTTTCCCCTGCCTGTTGATCCTCTTCTGGGGCTCGTGGAGCGACCGCCATCGACGTCGCAAGCCCTGCATGCTCATCCCTGTGGTGGGGGAGTTTCTCGGTGTGGTGGGGCTCATGCTGTGCGTTTACTTTGAGGATACACCCATGGAGGTGGCCGCCCTGACGGAGGCCATCTTTCCATCCCTCAGTGGGGGATGGTTCACCATGCTGATGGGCGTCTTCAGTTACATTGCGGACATCACCACCGAGGAGGAGCGCACTCTAAGGATTGGCATACTCAACGTTTGCTTCTCTGTGGGTGTGCCCATTGGCATGGCCTTCAGTGGGGTGCTACTCAAGTGAGTGACGATATAAGGGTCTCCCTTCGATTGCCATTTAATTTATCTGTAACTTCTCAGGCAAATCGGTTTCTATGGCGTCTTCTCCATCTCGGCCTTCTTCTATGTGGTGGCATTTGTGTATGGTTTCTTTTTCCTGGAGGAGCCGGTGGCCAGGCCCGAGAAGAGTCCCACGCAAAAGGGCCTGCTGGCCGACTTCTTTGACAAGGAGCATGTGGTGCAGACCTTCCGAGTGGCCTTCAAAAAGGGCGAGAATCAGCGACGCAAGCGCGTCATTCTGCTCATGATTGTCGTGATGGTGATCATTGGTCCTCTGCACGGAGAGATGGCGGTGACGTATCTATTTACGAGGTTCCGCTTTAACTGGTCGGAGGTGGAGTTCAGTTTCTTCTCCACCTACGCCATGTTCACGGGTCTCATCGGTGTCATCTTCTGCGTGGGCATTCTGTCGCACAAGCTGGGCGTTGACGATGCCCTGGTGGGTGTCCTCTCGAGCACCTCGAAGATCCTGTCAGGCTTTATCTACGCCTTTGCCACGGTGCCGTGGCACATGTACCTGGGCGGGCTGGTGGAGATCTTCAACGGCACGGCCTTCATTGCCATGCGCTCGATAGCCACCAAGCTCGTGTCCAAGGACGAACTGGGCAAAGTGAACTCTCTGTTTGGTGTGGCAGAGGCACTTATGCCCATGGTCTTTGCACCGATGTACACGACGCTCTATGCGGCCACACTGCGGGTGCTGCCGGGCGCCTTCTTTCTGCTTGGCGGTGGCCTAACCATGTTCTCTGTTGTCATCTTTCTGTAAGTGTAATCAGCTCTCCTACGTTGGCCAGTAATCCTTATCAAGCTTTCTTTATTCTCCTGTCCAGCTGGATGTACCGCTTCCAGGTGAAACAACGTCGCCTTCTGGTGCGCACCGATGCGGAGCGCGCTTCGATCAAGGATCCTAATGGCAACATCAACACCATCGAAGCTCTGGCCCTGGCCAGCGAGGCCAAGGGTCAAATGAATGGCATCATTTCCAATGTGATACACGAATCGCTCGAATCATCACATGCGGAGGAAACGCCACCACCTCCCCCTGTCATCGGCATTGAGAATCAGGCCTATGTGCCGGAGGAGGTGGGCAAGGCCAAGGAGGCCTGAAGCGTGGGATGCATGGGTATTAGTCTGTGTAACATACACATGCGTATTATCCTTTTTTCCTATTGTACATACACATATTCTGCTGCGGGGATGGACATGTAGGGAATGTGGAGACGTTTCTAAAAGGGTTTGCAGTTGGTTTTCCCCTTAGATCTATCGATTGAGATACGCTTCAAGAACTTCTGGTGAATCTTAAATCCTTTTCGAAGTTGATTCCAAAGCTGCTATTCTTTATGCAAGACGAAAGATCCTTTTGACCGTTTTGGCATCCGATAAAAGTTCCTTTCAAGAGCATTTTTACTTGCGCTCTCCTGCATCCCCCAGCTGTATCCGTACTTTATTATTGTCTTTAATTAGTCTTAAGCTTTTGAAGTATTCACATATGTGTTTTTGTTTCCATTGTAATTATAATTTTCCACTTTGCTATTATTTTACATATATATTTTTTTTGATTAGCTCTAAGGACCGTGTAGAAGTATTGAATAAATTTAACAATGTCCCAAAAATAGCCAGCACTAAAGGCAGAATGGGGGGTATAACCAGGGGGCGTGACCCGGACATGATGCCGTGAATTTCGACTATTATTGAACACCGTAATCAGTGTAGCCTGGCAAACAATTACACACACAAATGAACCCGCTCTGGAGTGGACTCTGCGCTGGAGTGGCGGTGTGGAGTGTGTAGATGTGCGGTCAATGGAGCCCGGGTCCTGGCTCCAGGCCTATCGCTCTCTTCCTGCACGGACACACACAGGCACAGGATAACCATGCCGCCATGGACAATGGAAAATGGAGTGCCCCTGGACAAGGGGGAACTGAACAATTGGTTTGCTCATGTCGCTGATAATTGTCGTTTGGGTTGCACAAAACGGATGCGTTCTGTTGTCGTTATTGTTGTTCTTTTTGGTTGCTGCCAGAGCGAGAGACAGAGATAGAGAGGGAGAGTGTATCCCCTCTCTGATAAGGTCAGTGGCATCACATGTGGTTCAGGCTAATGTGCGGTACATCCGTGACAGAAATTGAGGTCCATCCATGGTCCATCCATGGGGAAACAGCTTTCCAAAGGAGAATGTAGTGGGGACAGGAACTTAGATCTCTTAAACATTGATTATAAATACATATATTTCGCTTCTATTTATTACTGAAATAATGAAAAATTCAACAGATTTCTTATGTTCATTTGGTAAGGGCATCTCTCTGTTCGCTGCAATGCCGAAGCAGCGACCAGACCCTTCATTTGCCATTTTCTTGTTGCAGGTTTGCCTTTTTCATTGACCGCATGTGGCACGTATTGCACTTGACAGCCAAGTGCTGGGCGGTAGGCGTGGCAACGTGCAACGTTTTACTGCGACTGGCGTCAGCATTTAGCAGCATCATCATCATCGTATCGTGGCGGCGGCGGCTGCTGCGGCGGTCTGCATTCGTGCCACGCTTGCCTTTAATTACTTTTTTGCGATATCGACTGAGCGCCCACCTGAGGGACACGCCCTGCCCCAACCGAAACCGAAAAGCAGGAGAGGTATTGCCCCAGCGCCCACTCGATCGCCAAAACCAATTCCTTTGGCCCGCGTCATGTCTCGCCCTCGCGACCACTACAACCTGCTGGCAACATGTGGCGAGAGAAACTCACCATTCAGCTGCCTGGCAACATGCTGCGATGCGAATAAACCCGTTTTGCTTGGCCTTAGATGGGTTTAGGAATAAAATAAACATGGGATTGTCATGGGATGCCTGGATACAAACAACATATCATTGAGATGAAGACTATACCAAGGAACGAACCATGCTTTTGGACACTTTTGTTGTTTAGAAACTAACAATTTTAATTGACATTTGTTCGATGATAACCAGAGTAGCATTCGAGGAGGAGCAGCCATTGATTGCTCTTCTTGGACTTGTTGTTGTTCCAATAAAAACAAAAGACCTTAGAAATTGCTAAGTGACTAGCTGCAAAAACAGAGATACATATGTATACTTATTGGAGAAGAACATAATTATTTTCAATATACAAATGAACTTAGTTTTTCACAATCTCCTGCCTACCATTTCTGTGCGATTATCTAGTAGAGGGCTTCGACTCTGGGAGCTGATAGCTTCGTCTAGGAGCTCTTAAGATTTGGCTCACTCCCGGTTTTGGCAATTTGAAGCATCAGTTGGTAATCTTAATCTTTGGATCTATAATACCAATCAGCCACAACATGTGGCAGGTGAAACTCACCATTGTAGAACAGCCTAGAAACATGAAGCAGTGCCACATGCTGCGGGGCAACATGAAGGCAACACTGAAATTTGATAGCCTGCCCTTCTTTACTTCTTCTTGTCGCATTTTTGACCCATAAATAATTGGAGTCAACAATGGGAGCGAAACGAATTCGTGTTCGAATCAGGGGGAATCAGTGGAGTGGACCTTTCTGGCAGAATGTGTGGGGAGGGGAATCATTGGGGCAAGGGCTGACATGGTGGCTAGTGGCAGCGGGCCAATAAATCAACAATTAAATGCATTTAATCTTGCTTAAACACGCATTTTCTTGACAATTTCACAGTAAACCATTCGCTTGACCCATGTTCCAGAGGGGAAAATCACAACAATTTTACAATTTTCAGGGGAAAATTAATGGAGCACTATGCCGACGGATTGTATTACCACCGCCACCTCTCTTGGATTTGGGCCAGCTTTCGAGACGCCTCATCACTCAGAGTCGAAACCCTGCTGCCAAATAAAAGGCTTATAATCGCAATCCTATGTATGTATGTATGTACATACATATGTATATGTATGTACAAATGTATGTATGTATCCTACGTTGCACATACATATGCATGTGTGAATGAGAGCGAGGTAAATCAATTCCGACTGGAGAAGAGCGACACAGCCACACAAAAGCCTAAGTGATGTTTGTACACATGAACCTATTATTCCTATTATAATTAAAATTAAAAATAATTAAAAATAATCAAATGAGAGAAATATGCAACATTGAACAGGAGACAACTGAACAAGTTCAGCTTAAGCACTGAAGTGACACAACAGAAGAGCAACTGTCACCGATACCAGTAACCGCGATTAATTCTGATTTCTTTAAAGCTACAAAGCAGTTCATTTGAGCTAAAGGTATATGTAATACATACTTATATGTGTACATATGTATTTATTTATGCGTGGAAAAGTCAAATATATCCGCACTAGCAAAAAGAAAGCCCCATGAGCTGAAGAAAGCCCCCAAAAGAGCCTCAAGGAATTTGCTCTTTAGACAGGAAAAAGTCAAGCGATTTGACCGTTAAATTCCCGCAAAAGGGACTACATGGAAATAGGAAGGAGGAGACGGAGCAGGAGGCTAAGTGGGCTAACAGAGAGACAGACAAAACAGACAGAGAGACAGAGAGACAGAAAGACTGAGACACACATGTCAGTAAGCCTATTTTGTCTCTTGACCTCATTCCCCGGTCTGGGCTTTCGCTTTTTGCCATTTTCATTTTTCCTTTTGCTTTTGCTTTCCGTTTGTGTTTCTGTTGCTTTTCCTTTTGCTTTCCCTCTGTTTCCGCTACCGTTTCCGCCACCGCCTCCGCCTTCGCCTTTTGGGCAGCAACTTAAACTCTGGGAGTCCAGACTCCGTCTGAGTCTCTGAGTTCCACTTTTGCCAGCAGAAGTTGGATGGCGGCAAATGCTAAGTAGTTTCGCTTTTAGTGCAAAACACTTGCCACCTTCCATGTGGCCCCTGACCGGAGAGGAGTTGTTGCCCCACTTCTGCCACACACACTTCACATTTGTTTGACTTTGATATTTGCCACACTCAACGACGACGACGACGGGGCATGCCTCAGGGTCTTTTTGCACTGTGCTGGCAATTTCCCCCCAAGAGGATTATTGCTTCATCCTCATACCAAATCGCCATGTTGCCAGCCATAATCAATGGAATTGTTGTGGCCCTTTGACCGGGGATCAGTCCATCATTGCCCAACCGAAATCAGCTGTTAAGGCCAGCGGGACCTGCGGGTGGTCCTCAAAGAAATGCTCTCCGGTGCGTGTACACGGGCAACACACTGGGCACCGTGCCGCATCGTGTGGAATGCAGAGTTCATCCCGTCCCCCCGTTCTCTCTTTGTTTGCAGTGTCAGTGCGCTGGCAATTAAGTCAAACAATTGCAGCAGGAAGTCATTGTCTACTCCAGCGACTTCTCGACTCCTCGACTCCTTCACGCTTCCCTTGCTGCCACACCAGCAGCAACAGCAACAGCGGTAGCCGCGGCAGCTCTCCTCACTTGTCAAGTCAATTGGTTTGCCACGAAGAACATTAAGGTGGGAAACCACCTCCATCCACCATCAGACTGAGCAAACTGAGCAGACTCCCTCCCATTCCGGCTGGGGCTTAAGTAAATATTTGGCCTACGTGCCCATTACGTGATTTCCCGATAGTCTTCGTCTCCCATCGATGACGATGCCGCCAGCGACGACGACGTCGATGAGGATGATGATGAGGCTGATGCACTTGAGATATGACCATACAACGCCTGGGTCTCTCTCTGCCTGCCACTTGAGCAGACGTTGCAGGCCCTGCGGCACAGTAGAGGAGCGTTGCAGCTCCGAAGAAAATTTGAGGAACGCTGCAGTTGCAAAGGAAAAGAAAGATATGCCTCAATGCCGAACCGAAATGTGAACAGAAATGCTAGTTTCGATTCGAAATCCTATGTGGAAATTTCCCTCTTCTTTTTGGTTCATTTGATTTGGTAATCCCGCCAGCAATTGGTTTTGGATTGGATCGATGGGAACTGCAAAGAAAGAGAGATCTCCACACATGGGAAAGCCACAAAAGAAAGCATCAGAGGAGAGTTGTGTATGTGCTGCGTAGACAAAGAAACACAACAAAAATCTCCTATCCTCATTGCTTGATAAAGAACCAACCAATAACCACTGCAAAGTGGGCACTGTCCTGCAGTTTTTGTCGATGAATCTCAGTCAAATTATGAATTAAAAGTCAGTGCCAAAACATCAAAAATATAAATATTCATTGTTTCTATAATTAAAAGTAACCACACGATTATGCTGTTAAAAAGCTGCCAAATATTTATAGAAGACCGCTTTATTTTATGAAATGAATTGAGCATTTATGTCTTATACTTTAAGGCATTTAATACCCAGCTTAAAAAGTGTTTTTCGTTTAGTGTTTGTATACATTTTGTTGGATTGTTCGATTTGATGGACAAGCCTCATTGGATACAACACAAAGTCTTAGCTTTTTCAGCAAACAACAAAAGCGGCAAGGAAGCGAAAGCCCTAACAAAATACACAATGTATTCTTACTTCCTTCCTTCCCACGTTCAATTCCATTAGGCATTGACTCTCTTTGCGCTCCTCTCTTCTTGCACCGTTCTGTATTGTAATTTTCTAATTTGTTGATTTAATATTTCCTGCAAACGAAAATGCCTATTTAATATCCTGTCAGGAGCTGAAATAAACACACGTACGAGTATGTATGTGCATATGTGCACATGGGAGAGTCATACAGCAATGTACAGTGAGGACTATCCTTAGAGGAAGTGGGGGAGTAGTTTATTTACCCTATACAATAGTATAGTGGAAGCATCAGCGGTCATGGTGTCCTTTAAGTGCAGTTTTAACTGTATACCACATCTGCATGCCACGTTTTTGCGTTCATTAACTGATTGTGGGATAAAACAAAAAGATAGAGAGAGAGAGAGAGAGAGAGCTACGGAGTGAATGAGAAGCAAACAGCATCAGAGTCAAGAGCTACAACAATGAGGATGTGTTTTGTGTCTGTCCATTCCCATGTCCTTCCGTTCCAGAACCTTCAACGCTCTCTTCCACTCTGCCCCTTTTATATATGGGAAACCGTATGCTTCGTTAAAAATGATGTTCAAATCAAATGCCAGAAGCAATTTCCCCCGCATACAAAAACAAGAACAGAACCAAACTCTGACCAGAAACATTGCGCCGCTGGCCCCCAAGATATGGAAAGGGCATGAAAACTCCTGCAAAAGCTAATGGGTAATGGCACGGGCATGCCAGCTCCTACAAAAGTCAGGGATTGTTCTCGTGCGTCTGCATTGCATGCCAAAAGCTTTGCGAATGAGCAAAAATAAATAAATCATTTAAATGAAACAAATTACACACACACATGAGAGGCAGGGGTCCAGTCCGGGACCGGGAGTCGTCTCCAGTCACCCATAAGGCTCATTAGAAATACATAGAAGCCGCAAGAACAACTCCCCCGGAACTGTGAGCCAACCAAAAAACATTTGGGGGTGATGGCGGAAATAACAAATATTCTAGCAAACATTTTGCAAAGCAGTAAAGCGAGAAATTTTTCAGGAAAATGAATTGAAAATTTAATACAAATGCAAATAAATAAATACGAGTATGCCATGGGACAGGGAACCCAATGCCAAACAGTGGGAAGCCAGAGGGGAGTTCTGTGGTCTGCATCGGTGGTATGTCTGTGTATGACCGAAAAACTATATGCCATGGATACACGGCATAAATAACTTTGCTTCAACGGAGTAGAAGAGAGATGGGGGAAAACTCTGATTGGGTTTGCCATGTTGAGAAGGTGACGCAACGGGGAGATGCTTCATCTTGCGGCATCAGACGTTGATGCTAAGCCACACTAGGAGAGAGAGCGAGTAATCACATTTTTTAGCATACAATTTTAGAGTATTATTTCACCATTAAATTCATGTTGACATATGCATTTAATACTAACCTTGAATGACCTTTACAAGTTCTTCCCAAAAGGATTTTTGTTTAATAATATGTTAAAAAATCAATGGGAAAACAGTGCGCCACCCTACTAGTGTTCGTCCTTGCCTTGTGTTGCATCAGAACCTCAGAGAGACCGACCAGAGAGTGAAGTGAAAATAGTTTGATTTGTGTTTTGTTGGTCATTTGCCTGGCCTGTCTGCCATTTTATGATTTTGGAATTTGTACAAGAAAAGCTATTTCCCAATGCACACTGCCTATGCTTGGAAGCTCTTGCTATTATACCGTAATTATTCTCAGCAATTTATGGCATTGGATTGCTGATTCAGAAAGCGTTGATAAGCTTGATTTAAGTGAAAATAGTTCTAAAATAGCATTGAAACGAATCATTTAATGCATTTTAAAATAATTTCAATTCATTTCAGTGAGGAATGATCCAAGATTCTTGGAAAAGAGTTTTCGCAGAGTGAAAATATTGCAGGAACCAACGTGTTAGTGTAAGAGCGTTTCTCTTACTCTTTTCTTTTTGATCTTTTGAAACCATCAACGCGCAGTTTTTGGGGTTACTCCTTCAATGCCCGAGCACCATCAGCATCATGAGATGCTGCTGCAGCTGCTGCTGCCGGTAGAGGCCCCATCATAATGATCATAATGATCGGGTGGTGGTCATGGCCATTTAGCGGCACTCCACCAAGTGGCCCGGCGTCATAATTACACCTTTCCGCTCCACTGAACACCACGAACCCCGGAGCCATTCCATCCTCCAACGGACGAGTAGAGGAGTCAATCGCTGTAAGTAGTCGGATCTGGAACTGGAGCTCCAGCTCTGGAGTTGAGTGGAGTGCTGCGCTTTGGGGGCTGATTTCACTCGAAAAGAAAAAGAAATCGCCTGGCACTTTCCTAGGAGCTGCGGAATGTAAGCAAATTAAATTAAAATTCCATTACGGAAAGCACGAAATATTGTATCCAAAATGGACCCAAATCAAAATACCAAAAAATAAGCAAAGCCCACAGAAGGTTAACAAAATAAGCAAAAAAGGAATCATAAAGGGAGAACCATCATCCATCTCTCCTTCGCCCTGCTCTCCTCTGTCTTTGTCTCTTTCCCACTTACCCATAAATATTTATAAACAATGGACGACGAAAGGCCCAAATCCGTTATAAATAAAACATAACGACGGGGATTTCATTTCGTTGTGGTAGCGGGATGGAGGGAACCACTTGAAGAGCAGCGTCGACTGCGGCTGCGACTTCGAATCGGACTCGAAAGCCGAAGAAATGTCACAAGCAATAAATCAAAGAGAAATACACAAGCAACAGCGGTCTGGTGATCGATGCATTAAATACCCTTTATTATTAAGTTATTAAAAATTATCATTTTAAGAATGTGAAGACTTGGATAATTGTTTGGAAATTTCTAATTAAAACACACATGTAAATATGTACAATATAAAGAGGCATTCCATTTTATTGCACATGTACATACATATACTTAAAATAGGTCAATAGTAGAGCTCACAGCGTAGGTCAGTATTCAATCGTGATGAAGTGCTGTCTGTCCGAGTTCCCTTCAAATGAATGCGTTATAAATATTTCCGCAATTTACAAAGGGTATCAGAATAAACAAAGCAGTGTCAGAGCAGCGGCAGAGCAGTTTCTGTGAGTGTGAGTGTGTGAGTGGGGCGAAGAAAACAACAAAGGTATCACGGAAGCTCAGCGAAGATCTCCCACGGCACGTTCCCCTTCGTGGCACTGCGTGAGCATGAGGGAGAGAGAGCGAGTGTGCGGGTGTGTGGGTCACAGGTAATGCGCTCTTTACAAATTGCTAAGCACTGCAGGGGGTGTGGGCGGTGGTGTGATGTGGAGGGGGGGAGCATGCCGTGGGTTAAACTCTGAGCATTAAAATCCATTTGCAGGAAGCTCTGCTTAAGTGGGAGAGGGAGCGACAAACGAAACACATGCTGAGAACGTTGCGCAGGCGTCGCTCTGTCTATGCTGCTCGCTCTCAATCTTTCTCTGTCGGCTGTTCTTTGTGGACGACGGATGTTGCGAGCTTTTGCTTTCATTCTGTCTGCGGGATTTCCAATTGATATAGTGTTAAAGATTTTTCTCGACAAAAAAATATATTTGCAGATCTAGGAATGACTATTCCCATACATTTTGTCTAGATCTCCCTTTTGGATTACCGCCTCCTTTACATGTGCATAAATACAAAGAACCAGCAGCAGTTGTTGCTAAACATTACACAAACACAAGCGAGTTTCAACACGCCAGCAACATATGTTGCTCAGCAACACTCCGAACACTGGCAGCATCATCGTTTGGCAACACTCCAGCATCAGCATCATGTTCTCTCGCCCTGCATTCATGCATTCATTCACTTATTCATTCATTCAAAACCGTTAGCCAGGTGAACAACGTGAAGCGGCGCAAGCGAGAGAGACACACAAAGCGAAACGAACCGAAGTGAAGCATTAGCCGAAGCGTAAAAGCCGAAAACGTAACCTCCGTCGTGTCCAACGCATTTTTGTTGTTATCTTTTTTTTCGTGTGCGAGTTCGTCGTGTTAGTGTTTGTGTGTGTCTGTATGTCTGTGCAGCCTCCGCAACATGCGTCCGGCCCCCAGCCACCCCCAGTGGTGAGTTTTCCAAGCAGCGCAGCAGCAGAACAGCAGCAGCAGCAGGATACTGCCGCCAAGGAAGCGACAGCAGAGAACAGAGCAGCGCCGAAGGTTGACCGAGTTGGAAGAGAGCCCCGGCTGTTGTACAAAAAACTGAACGAAAGAGAGCGAGGAGCGTAAGTGGTGCTGGCTGGCTGGTGGCTGCCCCAATAAGAGACATTTCGTAGAGCGCGCGGGCAGCTGTTGCATGTTGCATGCGGCCGCCGCTGCTGCCAGACTCAGTGACGCCTGCCGATCCAAACCGATCAATCGCGTGTGCCGCGCTATAACCGTTGTATTTTTTTTTCTGTTTGTGTGTGTGTGCTGATCCTCGCGAGTGACCAAGAGAAACACAACCGAACGAAGAGCCTTTGAGCCGCAGCAAGAGAGATAAAGTGTGTGAGAGAGAGAGAGTGAAAAGAACACGCTATGGAGCTTTTGGTGCTCTTCCTGGCCTTGGCCCCCCTCTGCATCTCCGGCGGGATTGCCCCGAACGATCCGTGCTACTTCGAGGGGAAACCCCGCAAGTGTCTGCCAAGCTTCGTGAATGCCGCCTACGGCAATCCCGTTCAGGCCTCCAGCATCTGCGGCGGCCAGCGGCCGGAGCGCTACTGCGAACTTCAGCGTGATGGTTCGCTGGGGGAATGCCGGGTGTGCGACAGGCATACCGCAGGTATTGGCGCCTCCGCTCTGACGGACTTGAACAACCCCAGCAACGTGACCTGCTGGCGTTCGGCGGGCGTCAATGTGCCCCACGATCCGGACACAGCGCCACCGGACAATGTGACCTTGACCCTGTCGCTGGGCAAGAAATACGAGCTCACGTACATCTCTCTGTCGTTCTGCCCCCGTGCGGCACGACCAGACTCGCTGGCGATCTTTAAGAGCTCCGACTTCGGCCAGACCTGGCAGCCCTTCCAGTTCTACAGCTCCCAGTGCCAGAAGTTCTACGGGCGACCGGATCGCGCCAAAATCTCCAAGTTCAACGAACAGGAGGCACGTTGCATCAACTCGCAGCATGACATTGGTGGCGCCGCCCAGAGGTTCGCCTTCAATACGCTGGAGGGCAGGCCGTCGGCCAACGACTTGGACTCGTCCCTGGTACTGCAGGATTGGGTGACGGCCACCGACATTCGCGTGGTGTTCCACCGCCTAGAACTGCCGCCGCAGCTGCTGCTGCAGAAGGAGCGCAATGCGAATAGCTTCAGCGACGAGATGAGCGCCAGCCAGGAGGCTGAACTAGAGCTGGATGAGCACGAGGACGACTACGACTACAATCTGCAGGACAACGACAGCGCCGGCTATGATGAGGAGTACGAGGAGCCCAAGAAGCATCTCGAGTTGGACGATGATCTCCATTTGGACTATGCTGCCGACAGTGGCAGCGATGGCCCAAGCGGCAAGCGGCACTCGAAGCAGCACAAGGGAGGCAGCAGCGCCTACGAGAAGCATTACCAAACGAAACTTGCCACAGCGGCGGCCGCCGCGTCTGCTACAACCCCCAGTCCCCAGGTGAAGGCTGCTGCCGCAGCCTCCGCGACTGGCACAGCGCCACCGCCAGCGGAGCTGCCACTGCCACCCATCACGCAGCACTATGCTGTGTCGGACTTTGCCGTCGGTGGTCGTTGCAAGTGCAACGGTCATGCCTCCGAGTGTGTGGCAACCATTGGTTCTGCGGTCTCCACCTCCGATCCGGATGATGGCCAGGACGATGATGCCCCATCGGCAGGAGCAGCAGCAGGAGGTGCACTCTCCCACGGACACTTTGGACGCACTGCATCCGGACTGCAGCTGCAATTGCAGGGGCACATGAGCTCCAAGCTGACGATGACATGCGCCTGTAAGCACAACACCGCCGGCGATGAGTGCGAGCGTTGCAAGCCCTTCTACTTTGATCGCCCCTGGGGCCGTGCCACCGACAATGATGCCAACGAATGTAAAAGTGAGTACAGCACTTCCTTCGACTTATTCTTCGACTGCCCCCGCACCTATAATGTCCATGTCATTGAAGACACCAGAATCTCTGATCGAAAAGACCCATTAAGGAGGAATCCAATAGATTTATTATGTTTTGCTTTCCTCGTTTTTACTTCAATTTAAAGAGATCTTCCGTCCATAGCTGATGGAGCTCATTTGCCCTCTTATATCCTAAATAGAATGACTAAAAACTCCCATGAAATTCCATAGATAAAGATGAGGTTTAGAAAAAAATGAATCAGAATCTCCCAATGGATTCTGCAACTTGAGCTGTGGGGATGAAAAACAAACTAAAACTGTAATTGTGCTCCATAATGTATATGTTTTATCTCCGCTCTGTTCTTATCGCTGACTCAAAAAATATATTCACGAATCTTATCCGTCGAGGCGGTGTAGTGGCTGTTGAAAGAAGGTTCATTCTTTCATTCATTTACAGATTCATTCATTAAATCTCTTATTTGTGTCACCGCTTTCATCCCTCTTGCCTCATGGCACTTATTCCTCTTGGCTCTTGCAACCCTCGCTTGCAGCCTCAAGTTCAAAGTTCTTTTCATGGTCATTCGCATGACATTGGACACTGCTGCAAATCAAGTGCATCATCGCTGGGGCATCATCGAGTGCCGTTTTCAATTGCAGCCATTGTGTATCTGCCCCTCACGATTGGGGGCACTATCCTACACGGCCCCAAGGTCCCTCTGGTCTGGCAATTGCGCGTCGATTCCAAAATTGCCATCAACATTCTTTCCCTCTTTTTTTTTATTTTTTGGTGTTTTATTTGAACACTTGGAATGGCAATGCTTCTCCCTGTGGCAGTGGTTTATGCTTCTGGCACCGCTATATGCCTCTGCTTATGTCTGGGATATCCCATACTAGACCTTCGTTTCCATGTGGCACATGCTGAAGAAGATTGGAGACTGAAGATCGGCATTATGTTTTCGTTATGCATTTTCCGTATTTAGGATTATTCTGTGAGCTGCAAACTCTACAAATTCATTTCCAATGAACTCCCAATGAACTCCAATATCTCTGTTTTGGTGTTCCCAATTGTCATGGAACTTTTCCGTCAGTGCAGAACAGTGCCTTACCTTTTTGATTGCCACGCCCCCTATACCGCCCTAAGCCGCCTCTAGAGAGCCATAAATTACAAACGATTAACTTTTTGTAGGCCATCGATGTCGCCTTTGTCGTCGCTGTCGTTGTCGTTGTCCTCCATCCAAATATTAATCAAAAAGTCAGGACTCAGTGTTGGTGGTGTGGGTGTGTTGAAGGTGGGAGTGTCATTCAGGCGGTGGTTGGAAGGTCAGCGGCTTAAAGACTCAACCGGTGAAACGTCAGTGAAAGAGCTAATTTATGGCTCTCGGGCGACATCCCATGACAATTGCAAGGGGCAGTCTAAAGGAGAAAGGGAGAGAAAGAAAAGAAAGAGAGAGAAGTGCAATTACAAGATTAATTCTACTAATAACAGGAAAAGCTCTCTCTTGGACGAACACTCCCTTAGACAAGGCAGAGAGAGAGAGAGAGATATTTCCCAGCAATATCTCTTTTATGTTTTCCCAAGGAAGAGCAAGAAGAAAACTAAAAGAAATCGAGAGAGTCAAAAGGGTATTACTATTTTAATAATTGCAGGGAATAAATAGGGAAGAAATAGAAGAAATAGAAATCTTTTATAGAAAAAGCTCTCTTCTGGGTACTTCAAATGAAGTGATATTTCATTGGTGTTTTTTACTCGAATATTCTGGAATATTCTTATGCAACTCTGACCTTGAACCGGAAAGTAGTCCCACAGAAATCTTGTTTGCGCTTGTCCCTTATTTTGCCTTGGCTTTCCATCAACGTCCTACCCCGTATCCTTTCCGGAAGGCGAGTAGGTGGGTGGGTGTTGTATCCGGGAAAATATTAATTTTCTATGGCTTAAATTTGAATTAGTCTACGGCGGAGCACACCAGGATAGTCCACAGGACTTCATTACAAATGCAACGAAACAGGAAGTAAGCCCAGGATAAAAGCGAAACTGAGACAAAAAAAAGAGAGAGAAATGGGGATGGCAAGTGATAAAAAATATGTATGTGTAAAGCGAAAGAAATTTCCAGCCGATTGTCCGTCCACTGGCTGTTGTCGCTGGTGTCCGTTTTGTGTCCCATTTCCATATTTTATCTTCTCCTCTGTCTCTCACTCTGCCCATCTCTGTGCCTCTGCTTGGATTTGTGGCATGCAGCAGGCAGGCAGCCACCCGTCCAAAGAGTAAATATTGAAAAAGGAACGCGAAACAAAACTGAGTTTCGCTACCTGCCGCCTGCTGCCGCATCGCAAGGCTTATCTCGTGGGGCACCTCCAGGCTCTGCTTTGCGCTCTCTCTCTTGTGGCGTGCCCCTCCCCCTCCTTGTGGCAGCTCGTTTCCGACTCATTGAGTCGCACATTAATATTTAGATTTGCTTTATTCGTTGACGATTTGTTTCGATTTCGTTTGCTTTGTTGCTCGTCGAGTAAATTGCTCCGATGTCCGTTGGATGTCCATGTCCCCCCGCACCCGCACCCGCACCCGCACGAGCACAAGAAGTCACCGCCTACAGTGGCACAAAAGTGATTAAAAGTGAAATTATGGCGAATAAAAACATAAATCTTACTTTGAGATTCGGATTTTCATTCCGTTTTACAAATAAGTTGTCTTTTTTAATTCAGAACAGAAATCATTCATCCCCATTATTTTGATTGCTTTATACTTGTATTATTTTTCACACTCGATAATTAGCCTGCTCGTGCCACAGTGCCGCAGTGCTGTGCCATGGCTCACCGCTCGCTGCTCCGCTCGCGGGTCTCTGGGGTCGAGTGAGGCGCATCTAATGCGAGACATCTGTTAAATTTTTGGCTGCAATCGCTACGAGTGTGGGGGAGTGGGTTTTCAGGAGTGGTAAATGTGGGAAATGGAAACCGAGAAGCCAAAGGGCATTGTTGTACGAGAGAGTCTGCTGCCCATTCGACTGGACTCTCATTGAGATGCTGCCTGCCTGCCTGCCTGCCTGTGCCTTCCGCCTGCCGTCTGCCTGCCTGCCTGCCTGCCATTTCTATAAAACATTTATTTTTGTGTGTGATTTTCATATGTTTCCTCCACCCCCCTCTGCCTCTTTCCACACTGGTGTATGCGAGGGTGTGTCCTGTTCTGCTCTCCGAACAGTGTTCCATGTGGCAAGGGCTGCAAGGGCAAGGGCCAGAGTCGTCTGCTCTCGGGGGGCTCGCGCGACTAATTCGCAGCGTTTACATTTGCAAATTCCGCCCGGTAATCCCGGCAGCTGTGCGCATTTAACACACTGGTGGTGGAAGGGAAAGAGAGGAGTGCCATAGAGCCATAAATATACAGATAGATCCTCAAACACTGACTTGCAGCAAATTGCAGAAGCTTAAGTTTGGGTCTCTGCGGCAAAGAACGCAGCAGGAACTGTGGCAGGCGAACATGTGGCTGGAGGAAGATAGCGCTAGAACTTGTGGGTGGAAGAGTAAACTTTGGAGTGCGATTCGAAAATGAAACTCTTGCAGAAAGAAAGAAAGAAACAGTTTCGAGAAACATCACTTGGCTAAGGCTTTCTAGAAACAATACTCCAAGCGGACAGCTGAAGAACTGAAGAAACAGTTGGGGCAAGAGTGCGCTGCTGGAGCAATCGAAGAATCAGTGTTGTAGAATGAGTGTTGAGTGAAATCAACGAATGATTAGTTGTGGAAAATGTGAATAAACTATAGATACCAAAGATTAATACCAAGAAAAAAGTGTTTTGTAGGAACAGCTGAGGGAATCGCTTAGAGTAACAGAGCTGAGTGTAAAGAAAAGCTTTAATAAGAGTTCGAGAAACAATTGAAGGAACATATGGCGCGTGGCACTGAGAGGAGTACCAGTTGCAGGTGCAGCAGCAGCACCACCACCACCAGTGAGAGTTATCTAGTGGTTGTGGCACAGTCAAGCTTGTTACAAAACACACAAGCAACAAGAAGGATTCTTCGGGGGCAGGGCAGGGCAGGGCAGGGAAGACAGTGCCATTGCCAGTCTGTGGCAATGTATGCAAGCCGAAAGCAAAATGCAACATTTTATTGCATAACCGCAACACTGTGGTTCCAGTGGCAAGAGGGGCAAGAGGCTGTGAGAGGCAACAGAGGCAGGAAGAGGAGGCGTGTCAATGTGATAAAATGTGCTGGCAGAGGCTGCTTCCACTTGGTTCCGTTTCGTTTTTGTTTGCATTTTGCCCGATTCTGCTTTTGCCTGCTTCTGTGCTTCGTTTTGTTGCACGGTAACTTAATGGAGGTGTAAGGATATTCCTTTTTCGAATGAGCTGTTATGCGGAAGGATGTATGGATACCATGGAATGAGAGCGCTCTTCGACTGTGGGATATCTATGGAATTGCGATTGCTATAGTCATGGGAGTATTCCAGTTATGGATTGAAGCAGTATCGAACGATACACGAAAAGTCACATCGGTCGAATAAATGTTTAAAAATGAGCTGAAAGACCTCCTAAGTGATGCGATCTCTGGAGTAATGGGTATCCTTGAGCGGGCATCCTTTCTGGTTGGCGCATAAACTACAGAGTTTTTTTATAGTCTCCGTTTTGGCTGGCAACGCGACTGGCACAAAAAATGTTGGTTATTTAAAATAATCCATGGGAGAAAGAGAAACTCCTGGCAAAGGCACAGGCAGAGAGAAAAGGGAGAAAGCAGAAGAGAGGGGAGAAAGGGAGTAAGAAAAAGTGGATGTATGGTTGGTGGGCGGCAAGCGGAGCGCGGAAGTGCATAATGAGTGTCCTTTGTGCAGTGGCAGGACTCGAGACTGTACTTAATTTGCATGCAGCCGGGCATCGAGGCAGTCTAAAGTCGACAGTCGGCAGGCAGCCAGTAGCCGTGCCAACGGGTTATGTGATGTGATTTCGCTGCCCCACAGAGAATCTCAGGCAGAGCCTGGGAGAGAATCACAGAGAAATGCAAGCGGAATTCTCTGGCGAATAGCACAAGAAATGCGCAATGGGAATCTTAATAAGGTTGAATTACACTTTCCGTATCCCGTGCGGGGCTGTACTGTGTGGAATGTGGGCTTTGAGAGCGAGAGAAACCCAACGCAAAAAAAAGCAAATAATCAGTGGGAGTCCTTCTAGTACTCTTACTGGAATGCACACAAACGGATTCACTTGGGCCTTCGCCTAAAAGCATTCCACAGAGTCGTTCTCTGTGCAACGAACAACTACAATTAAAAGGTGCCACGTGGCATGTGGCAGGACGCTTGCAATTGAATAATTTGATAATCAGAAAACCGCACATTGCGATAGAAAATCAATAGAATGTCCGAAATTCAGAATGAGATAGAGAGATGTATGTACATAGATATGCATTTTGGAGAGGGAAATGCTGCATTTATTTGAGAGAATCAAATGGGATTCTTCATACAGAGAATGGCATTCCCAGATCGAAATGCATTTAAAATAAATACAAATACTGAACTTCAATTTGTACCAAAATGTGCAGAACTGGCAGAAGATCAAATAAATGAGAATTAACAAATAATTGTACGTGGAAAAATGATCGCAAAGTGTGCTGACTGTACTTTATTGGAATACCAAGCGTAGAAAAGTGTTTAACATAGTTTAAAAATGGTTATGGAAACTATGAAAATGTTTCTTTTGCTTTATGATTGCTTTAAATGAACTCCTGCTGATCGCGAGTCGATGGAAGTTGCTTCATCGCGTGCGAATGTGTGTTGACTGAGCTTCAAATGCAATGCAAATGCGTAGAAATGGTTAAGGAAACCTTTAAACGAGTTTAGATATACAAATAAATCAAAAAAGTAATTATTGGCACACTTAAGGCATTCCTCGACTCTAAGTTGTGCTCTGCAGCAACTGCACTTTATTTTCTTTATGCACCAACTGTACTTCATTTGCCTGCTGGGAAAACAGATACCCAGGCAGCAGATTCGTGGACCAGGAGAACATGCAATTGTTCCGACTAATGGCACCTCCAGTAGAAACAGCAGCAGAGCTGTGCTCTTGCCTTTCGTGCGTCACTTTTTGATTCATCACTTTCGACTTCTATTTAATTGCTCCCCAGAGCAAATGCGATTCTTGGCCATCAGTTTTTTTTGTTGGTCCACACCTCCCCGTCCCCCATTCCATGCAACACTCGGAAAAACATTGGCAGATTGCTTTTGCCAGAGCCACAGATCCACAGATCCACAGACGGGGGCAACCCCCGGACGACAGACGGTCCATGGCCTTGCCGTTGCGCGTTCCATTGTTCGTTCGATGGAGGGAACCTGGAGACGGGCACCGGGAGCCGGGAGCCGGGAGCCGGGCACCGAAAAACAACGATAAGTTGATGACTTGTTGGCTTCTAGCTGGCAACTTGAAACCTTTCAACTCGCAGCAACGAAACATTCCGCAGACTTCTGTGCTGCAGCCTCCTGCCTGCCTCATGCCTCCTGCCTGCTGCTGTTTGTTGCATATTTTCTGTTTCTGACTTTTTCTCAAGCAATTACTTTTTAATTTGCGCAAGCATTTTGCGCCACAGCAACAACGACACCATCCGTGTGGCAGCATTCAGCAACAGCAACAGCAACTGCAACAGCAACAGCAACGCATCACGACGGTAGTCATCGTTCACGCCCCCTTAAGAGGCATGGCTACTTGTCTTACATTCAACTTTTAGCGGTTTTGCAGTGGGGTACCCTGTGATTATATGATTTCAATGGGGCATATAACCTCCAGATTAATGCCAGAGTTCAAAAGAAGAATTACACCAACAAATGGCTGTCTGGGTATCTCACTTTTGGTCCGTCGAAAGAAGGAAACTTAATAGTTTTGGAAGAAAGAAAGAAAAGAAAAGAGTTTAAACAAATTAGAAAAATGTAATTGCAACAGAGTTTCTTATATTTATTTCACACCCGTATCGAAACCCTGACTACCAGAAGGTATTCCTAGGGTCGTTATATCGACCCTCCATTTCGCTTTTATTTTGGGAGGTAGGTAGCCACTTTTGGCTATTCTATTTGGAGCGATTTTTCGTGATTTCTTGTGTTGATTTTGTCGGATGTTGGACAGAAGGGTGGGGGTCGACCACAAGCTGCTTAAGCCAACACAAGCCTCTCCGCCCACACGGTGCCCCAACGGAATGGAACGGAATGGTGGCGCGAGCACGAGTATCGTTTCTTCGTTTCGGCGTTGGTTCTCTTCTCTTCTCTGTTTTTTTTGTGTGCTTTAGCCCATGTGGAAGTGGTTGACCGCCGCCCCTCCTGGTCGCATCAGCTCGTGTTTTTTATGACTCTTTTGGCTGACTCTCTGTTTTTGGCCAGGTCCAAATCCAGCACCAGCAGCAGCAGCTGCTGGAGCCGTTGGATCTCTGTGGCTAGAAGCACTTCAAAGAGCTGCTGTTGCTGTTGCTGTCGTCATCGTCATCGTCATCGGCATCGTCGTCGTCTTTTTTGTTGTTGATGTTGCTCCAATTAGTTTTCGTTATAAAATTTAAATTGTAATTTATGATTTCGAAACAACTGACCAAAAAATGTAGCCACAGAAAACACTCGTCCCTGGCTCTGCCGTTGCCGTTTCCGTTGCCTCTCCTTGTGGACTGCCAAATGGTTGATGGCTTCTTCTGTTGGCTCTTTCGAGGCTAATTTATTACTTAACCCGACAGCATTTCACAGATTTACATATGTATGGATCGCTCGTTCGGGGACTCGGGGGACTCGCTGCGAAAGAAACATATTTCAATTAATTTTCTCGCTTTTCATTCACCAGAAAATATAAGAGAAATTTCCTTGGCTTTCATTTCGTCTTATTTCAGCTTCGTTTTATTTATTTGCACTCTTTGGATTCCTTTCCTCGGGAAGGGAATCCTTGCTTCGCTTGTGTTCATGTTTCCTTTCAATGTTTTCAGTATTTTCAGAGGAGTGGAGTCTTGAACTGCGGATCGCTTGATGGTGGGATGTTTTATTGAATGGATCCAGAGTGTACTTATGCTGTAATATTTTCGAAATATACTGTATGTAGATGAGTTTATTCATGGGTTATTCAGCTCGAGAAAAATCCATTCGTATATACATACATACGTGTGCATTTTCTTCTGGTTTTACACTTTGTTGCCAATGAAAATGCACTTTCCAGCAACTAAATTTCCCCACTGCTTGTTGACCTTCTTCTTCATTTGTTTATTGCGGCTTTTCATTTACTGGCGGCACTCTGGAAAACCTGTGGCCACCTGTCTGTCCAGCGGTATTTTAATTGCCAAATGCTTTTGTTCCAAGCCGCACGAACAACTGGGGAAAACCAACCAACAAACAACTGCGATTACATTCGTTACAAAAAAGAACAGAACGGAACGGAACCGAAATAATGTGTGGGGCCAGTGGGCAGGGCAGAGGTTTTTCTGAGTTTAATTTTGCCCAGAAGCCGCCACCACCACTGCCGCCGCCGCACAGAACTTCATTTAAAAGCAATTTTCATTGCAATCTAAATGCTTTTTCTGGATGGGGTAGATGGAGGGGAAATCGAATGGCGTTTTGTCTCCATGTGGAAGCCCACATCCATTTTCCACTTCCACTTCCACTTCCATTTGCCCACTTTCCCACTTCTACTTCCCATTTTCCCATCTACATTTTCCACCTCAACTCCTCGTTAGCTGACTTGAAAATTCACATAAATTAAAGGCACGGAAAAACTATTAAAGCATTTTGTCGTGCCCATAGCTTGCTGTGTGTGTTCATGAGGGTGTATCTGTGTCTGTGTATCTGTATGTTTCGGGGTGTATCTCTGTGGTTTCTGTCTCTGGGTTAATGAAGAAAATTAGACGTTTGGAGCAGGCAGCGACACGGTGGAAAATGCCTGCTTACAGTAGTCTGAAGAGCAGCAGCAAAGCATTACAAGCCAAACAAATTTTTCTTCCCAGCATTTAAATGCTTCTCTTAGGGATGAAACTGAGGAACAGAAAAAGGTGTACATACACGTATGTGCGATTCGTGAGGGCTTTTTCGTGAGAGTTTCGACGGAAATTGTGCTGTGAAATAGTTTCTTGAGGCAGCAGTGTCATCAGTTTATGGATCAGAACCTCATTATCCAATTGTCTCCGCCAGGTCTTTTATTTTGAGAGGAATTTGCGGGTTTCCATAACTTTATACTTTGCTATATTTAATATTTTGTAATATGTATTTATTTGAAATTATTGTCTATTTTTGGTAATGCAGGAATTTTGTTGCTACAATCTAAGCTGCATTTATGGTACTTTTTCCTAGCATAATATCACTGTTCGATTGCTGGTTATTGTGGCTTGAAGTTAAATGTAAAGGGCTGCGAAACGCAAAGTATTTCTAGAAGCTGCCACAAAAGCAAGAAGTTGTCCATCGCTCACGGCTTTAATGGCCTCTGGTGCTGTGCCCCCACATAACCCATCTCTAGAGCCATGATTCGATCAAAGTGCGGGGGTTAAGGGACGCGCGTGTGTGTGTGTTTGTGCTCAACACAACGGGGAGTCCCCCCTGCACGCACACAAATTAATTTTCAAGCAGCATTTTGGATGGCCTTTTCCTCTCCTCTCGCCTGGAAAATGTGTGGCAATGGGAGGAGGGGATAGTAGTCGGTCGTCGGTCGTCGGACGTCGGTTGCCGATGGGGGAGTTGTTAATAAGTTGCAGCGATTTGTTGCCTGTCTGTGGATATTGCCCCTCCTCTTCTCTGACACCCCTGCACCGTGCCATTGGGCGCCCCCTTTTGAGGGGCACCTCATTCAAGTGTTAATTACTTCCAATTCGAATTTGTTTTTGTGTATATAATTTGTGTTCCCCTTCTGTGTGTTTTGTGTGTGTTTTGTTGTTGTTTTGAGGGGAAATATTAATGTAGACTTTTAACACAAAACACTTAAGGCTGTAGCAGGCGTTCGTTGCGTGCACCATGGGGCAGAAGAAGGCGTTGTTTTTATGGCAACTTCTGTTTTGAGTTCCATTTGCAGTCTGTTCCTTTTTGGCTCTATGGATCTGTGACTGCCAGCAGAGGAGGGTCACTCCCAGAGATATTGCAGGGGGCAAGCAGAGAGAGCGAGAGAGTGGCAGTGTGGCAGCGT
This sequence comes from Drosophila subobscura, assembly GCF_008121235.1. Taxonomy (NCBI): domain Eukaryota; kingdom Metazoa; phylum Arthropoda; class Insecta; order Diptera; family Drosophilidae; genus Drosophila; species Drosophila subobscura. The sequence goes on along the minus strand of NC_048530.1, from coordinate 13,320,793 downwards.
GGCAGAGTGGTAAAAGGCAGTTAAAAACTGCGGCACGTAGTCGCCGCAGTTGCATGTTGAAAGCGCGAAAGCGTAGCCGTTCACTGCCAAATGAAAAGCCAGTCCAAAGGCAAATAAAAGCCGGCCAAAGGGTCTTCCACTGATGATGATGAAGCGGCATGGTGGGGCATGTGCGGCAGAGGGATTCGATTACACACTGACCCAAGCGTGCAACAGAGACAGAGATAGAGTGGCAGTGAGGGGAGCGGCGGGGAGGCATTCACAGTGCAACCGCAGAATCAAGCGGCTTCGGCCTTCGGTTTGAAATCGTTTTCTCTCCTTTTTGCAAAAAGCATTCACAGATTCCCATTTCTTTCTCTATGCAAAAAACCCCCTCATCCCACCCCCCACCCCCCACACGGTCTCCCCCTGTTGCCTCTGCCGTTGACTTGCCTCTAAAAGGGGGCATGCAGAAGGTTGCAGCGGGGAGGGCTGGGTTAGTTGAGTGCGTCTCGTTGCACTTCATTGAGCCGTGCAAGTGTTAAAAGTGTAGCAAATTGCGTGGTTTTTATACCACCTCCCCCATCCCTTCCCTCGCTTTCCCGTTGAACCCAGAAAGAGAGAGAGATAGCAGTGCATAGATGTGGCATGCCTCCTATAGGTAAATGCCCCATGAAGTGACTGTCATAATGATGCACACATGGGGTTGCGACTGGGATCAGCTTTTGCTGCTGAGTTTGTGGTATGATTATGTGCGTATCTACTACTTTTATTTATATCAAAAAGTGAGATTTATCTCCAAGGAAGAAGTTTTTCAGTGCCACATGAGACAGAGCAGCATTAAAAGCTGGGACGGCTGCAGGACGGAATGGATTCATGGATGCGTTTATGATTCCATTTTGGTAATGAATTTCCGCTTCATAAATTTATGTAGCCGATAAACTATTTATTAGGCCATTCATTGCCTAGTATTTGCATTAATTTTCCTGTAGGAATTGTTCTGTCATTTTCTGGTATAATTTATACATAATATTTTGTGTTGTATTTCATCATCATTTGGCTTATGACTATAAGGCTATAGGCTTATGAGATAGTCACAAAACTCATTGAGAATTTTGTCCACCATTTTAATTTCCATTTATCTTAATTGCACAAATACTTCCGTTTCCATTTGAACACTTCTTCATCTTTATCTCTGAATTTCTATTAGTTCTTTCCCCAAAGAATTCATAAACGAAAAAACACTCGAGGCAGCAAATCAATTTTCAATCAATTTCGTTCACAAAAACGTTGCAACGACAACAAACTCAAAGGTTAATTTCTGGCGACTAAAGGGTCTCGTGTGGATGTGGACATGATTTAAATTCCCTTTGCCCCAAGCCCCAAGCCCCATCATCGATGGGCTCTGCACGGGCTGCGGCTGCTGCGTCTGGCTGCATGGATGGGAGGGCATATTAATATTGAATTATTTGTCATTTTGCCCGGCGGCTGCTCAAACAATGGACAATTAATTGACGAGTTCATTAACTTTCAAATGAATATGCTAACAAGAGAGAAAAGCAGCAACAACAGCGACAGCAACAACAACAGCAACATACATAGATTTAAACATTAATAAAAACAAAAAAGTGAATATATAAAGCAATTCAAGAGGCAATTTAATTTTAAACTGTCGCTAATAACTTTTTTTCCAACCAACCAGTTGCCGAATGAACGGCCGATAAACTAATGAAGGCCTTAAATGATGTATTGTTTGTGGCATGCCACCGGTCCATGCCACTGCCACTGCAGCCGCCACTGGCTAATGAGTTGGAAGTTGGGGAGGCGGGCAGGGCAGGGGGCAATAAAATGCAGGCTAATTAAAATCCAAAAATAAAATATACAATAAAAATGGAAATGTGTGTTGAGTGCATTTTACATTAAATTTTAATAATCCGCGTGTTCGTCGAAAAGCTGATGGAGCATTAAGTCGCCCAGCATTAACTGGCAAACAATTTTACAGGCAGTTTAAATAGGTGTTAAAATTGTGGGTACTTTACTGAGTACAGCACCGTTTGCTTTTTTTTTGCAAAGAAATACAACTTTAAATGAATACTTTAATCACCAAATGAACTTTAGTTCGGCAAATGATAACTTCGATAACAAACAACAGCTAATAAAAAATCATAGAAATAATAACAGAAACATTTTAGAAATCATTATTAGGCTTTTTTGGATAACTGTTGATCCATTTCTTGGCATCATCATACCTTCATTGACAGCACCTTTTATTCTAGGGTATCGGCTGCTGCTGCCGGTTCGCAAAAAGCAAGCGAGATGCTTAACAATGTGATTTAGTTTCCACTCCACTCCACTGCACTGTACTCCCTGTTTTCACGTGTTCATTACGCATTATTTATGGCCGCAAAAGGCAGAGGGAACAAAAGCGAGAAAAAACAATCCATCGACAGACCCATCCATCCATTCTCGCACCAGCCCCCGCACATCGTTGATAAACAATAAAATGCACTAATAAAATCTCACATATTTTTGACTTCATTAAAATGCTGCATGTATCATTTGTTTTTGTTGTTGCTGTGTGAGCACTCTCATAAAGTTATTATTAGCATAACAGAGGAGAGCCGGAGCCATCTCCATGGAATTTAAACTTTTATTCAATCATTCAAAAAGAAAAGTTCTCTTGCGGAAAATGCCATTTAGATCTCATTTGGTCAATGCGGCGTATGCTTTATATTTTAAATGCATTTATTGTCCAATGATTTTCCCAGCACACAAGCGGGGAGCAACAGAAATGGTGAAAAATCGAAAAGCCACAACGCCAAAAACGTGTCTATGCATCAAAGTTTTCGTAATTTTAGTTTGTGGTAATTTTCGGAACGAAAAAACATGCAGCAGAATAAGGCCTCAAATTTAGATTGAAGAAAATAATTAAGCTATGAAAATTAGAAATGCTCGACATTTGGATTTTGGAAAGCAAACCCCCAAATTAGCATCATTTCCCCTGCAATTTCCGTACATTTTCCCCACGTCTTGCGCGCTTCCCCAGTAAATACTCGTGGAGACGTCCATTGTTGGAACAATCCTCATTGGAAGCATTAAATTCGTTGAACAATCACTTAATACTCGTATTCGGATTCGGATTCGTATATTCGAGTATTTTCGTACACTCGTTGGATGTGCTTGCCACAAAAAGCCGCACAATTAACTGCAGCATCGCATCGCGTGGACTCTGCTGCTGCTGCTGCTGCTGCTGATGCTGATTGGATTGGATTTCAGAGAGTAGTTGTGCTGGGGCAGGGGGCAGAGTTCGTGCCTGAAATTTATACGCGATAATTAAATCGAATGCATTTTTAAGCTTCGCACAAATGAGTGCAATCAATTTTCGGTTGGTTTAACCAGCAGTTCAGTTAACGATACGTCTCGTACCAGTACGTCTGTGTGTGTTTTGTGGCACACCTGGCGTATGAGTGATGTTCACGGAATCGCCCTTAAATCAACGCTGACTGAGGCATTCCTAAAAAGTTGTGCCAGGGGTCTCTTGATTGATTTCTCATTTGTTTTGCGTTTTTTTCTTGGGATGAATCAGTTTTTGCCTTGGAAATATGTCTGTTTTTGGATGGAATGCAATAATTAAATGCAGTAAAGAAATAATTGGAGTTGTGGCTCAGACAATTATCAAATCAATTGTTGTTTATCCTTCAAATGTCAATCATCAATTCAATTATCCTCTCATGTCATAATGCAGTTAGGGGAATTTTGCATTGAATTTCATTCATGTATTTATACAACAAATGCCAAATATTCGTCACATGGAATAGGAAATCATACTCAATCGACTCTAAAACGATTTGTTCCCATTAAGCAATTAAGTCTGCCATCAAATGGATAATGTCGTTTGCATTTTTCCATGATTATATTAAAAGAATTTCGTGAATAAGGCATATTCCTGAAACTCTAAAACAATGTGTCCCCCCAGCCAAACAAAAATATTCTTTATTTGAACTCAAATTTTCATATTGCCAATTGATGCAAAAATTCGTTTACATTTGCCGCTCAATGCACAGCCAAGCAACCTCTCAAGCAGATGATGATGACAGCGATGAGAATGGAATAGGGATGATGGTGCCGAGGCGATGACATCAATAGCTGGGCTTTGATTACAGTTCAGTTTCAATTTACCTCCCTTCCCACTTGTTTTTTGAGGGAGCTTTCCCCAGGCAAAACAAAGAAAATGAAAATGAATTTGCGGTTTACAAAAAAGAGGAGAGGCAGCACCAAACAACGGAAAAACGAACCAAGAAAAATCATCAACAGGAAGGCCCTCGATAGAGACGGCCAGAGGAGTGGTATGGGCACGGTAAAAACCGGAAGAAGAGACAAGGGAGAGTTCTCGCTTTTCGCCGGAAATGAATAAATTATTTTTTTAAATTAAATATTTGAAATGGCAAAGTTATACATAAAAAAAATCCGAAGCGAAACGAATTATGCGAGTGAACAAACCAAAAAATAAGAAGAAATAATAAGAAGAAAAAAAATAAACGAAAATATAGAGAGGCAGAAAGAGACAGTGGTATGTGTGATGCCCCAAACGGCAGCTCCCAGCGGCGGATGTGGCCGGCCGTTAAAACACTCGAAATGAACTGTCGGAAACACATCCCCAGAAAACGCAGAAGAAGTAAAATAAGTCGAAGAAAAAGATGAGGCGATGGAGGCTGGAGATTTGTTTGTGTGTGGAGTCGTTGGCCACCGCGATATTAATTTTATGCAAAGTGTGGAGCATTCAAATGATTGTCCGTCGTACGTCTGTCCCCTTCGTCAAATCAGTCGTCTGGACATAATGCGATACCTTCTCTCGCGCAAAGAGAGACTTAGAGGGAGGGAGACCGAGAGAGACGCGTAGGTCAAGCAGCAGTTGTGTTACCCATTAACAGGTACCAAATGAGGGTATATCTATGTACATACGCAACAGGCAGAAAATGGAAATAGATGGGACTTGCAGTTGATTTGTTGGTTGACCTCTAGACAAAGAAATGGAGAAACAATCCACTTGTATTGCATGAACATATCTGCAAATATATTACAACAATCAAGGCATCATTGCAAAGGCATTGCAAGGCATCATTGCAAAGGCATTGCAAGGCATCATTTCTAAAGTTGCCAATTAACTGCCAAAAAGGTGCTACCTTGCAATGGGTATACCTCAGTCGATTGTGTGTGGCAGTACGGCATGGGCTTGGGTTTTCGGTTGAATATGAAAAGTGGAAGATGGAAGATGGAAGATGAGTTGCTGACAAGCTGTCTAGGCCTTGGCATAGACACGAAGCCCAAAGGGCAATCGTGGCTGCAACCAGCAACCAGCAACCAGCAAATGAAACACAGCGGCAGGAACTTCATGTCGAGTCTTTTGGCCACTGGCAGAAGCAGCAGGGAGTAGCCCAGCTAGATCCGAAGGCCTCCATGCTGAAGAGGTACCAAGGGATTGGGGGAGTGGGTGTGTGGGGAGCTTTGGGGCACGACTCGAGTGACAAGTACGTGCAAATGATACTACAGCGTACGATGTACTTGACTTTGCCCCGACTTTGTTGCTGTTGTTTTGACTTCAATGTTGCCACTGCATGTTGCATGTTGCTGCGGTGCGTTGTATTTATTACACTTTTAATGACAGCGACAGCGACCGACGACAACGACGGCCTTTCGAGCCGTAACTTCAGGGCCGGAATAACCTTGTACTAATCTGTGACATCTATTACTTAGCTCCGCTCCTGAGAAAGCAAAGGAGATGGCTGTATGCAATAAGAGAAAGATTGAGAGAGACAAAGAGAGAGAGAGAGAGGCTTATACCGAAAGAGAAAGAAATGTTTTATACCCTTTGCTTTTGTGTACTGGGATATTTACATGTGCCTTAGGACATCGCATTCTAGCTAGCTAGCTTTCCCCCAGTGAAAACTGTGCTGGGAGCTCACACTTAAATAACAGAAAAATATTTATCTATATAAACCCATACAAAATTCAACATCGAAACACTAAAACACACTTAGAGGACATACCTAGGTAGCATCAAAGAACTACTATGAAAACGTAGCGTCTTACAGGGTGTTTTCCTGTGCGACTTCCTTTATAAGTCTTTGGCGAGGCGCCTCTCTGTATTTACCTTTGACTGCGTTTTTGGGGCAAACACAACACTGAGTGAAAGGTGGTTTTCACAGGCGAATGAGGGATTGTGTGTGGTGGTGGCGGTGGTGGGAGTGGGGGGAAGGCAAAGGCCAAGGCAGTGCCTCTTGTTGGGGCACGCGCGTTGTATTCGATGTTGTTGTTGTTGTCTGCGCATTTCCGGCTATGACTGGCGTCGTAGTCGCTACGAGTGGGGGATTGTCTCCTGCTCCCTTTTCTTTTTCTTTTTTTTGTATTCCAGCTTTTGCTGTATCGGCATGCAGATAGAGTGAGAAAGATACCCCACAATCACAAGAATACGAGAAAATACTCGTACTCTCGCAGTCACAGTCATTGTTGGAGCAGTGTGGAGGGGAGAGGAGGGTTCACATTTTTATGCGCTTTAATGAAAATCCTCTTATGCTCCCGTCGACTGCCGACTGCCGACTGCCGTCAGGGAGAGGCCGAATTCTCGCAGTGAAGTCACGAGCCGACACTGTGATTGTTATTATAACGTGATTTGTGAAAGCAAATCGGCTTAAAAGTAGGCGAATATTCTCTTATTTTTCGGGATTCACGAATGCAGAGAGGAGAGGGCCCGGATGTGACAGGCAAGACATGGCATATGTACATAGTGTGTACATATGGATGTCCACGTGGATGTCACTGCTTTATGTAGTGCTTATAGAAACGGACCAAAGTCACTGCACCAAAGTCACTAGTCAATATGTCAATATTTAGGTTGGTGAAAACCCAAACGAAATGTTTTCTTCATACAATGTTTTTGATGGTTAATTAATTTTGTTTGTAGAATGTAGAGTGAAAATTCAAAGTTATGCCGCAATCTAGCGGATTCATATGCGATTATGCCCCAAAGTCACATTCAAGCTTGTGATTTGCAGTAGCTCCAAGCCATTCGCTGCTCATCTCTGTGCAACAAATAGCTTGCAACAAATAATACCAACAACAAGGGAAGGCAGCAGCAGCGAGCAGCAAGCAGCAGCTTTGTGCCAAGTTTTGTTTAAAGTTTACTTGGGTTTTTTGCATGACGACGATGACGATGTGGCGTCCACATCCACATCCACTTCCACGACCGCATCCAGACAGCAGAGGGGAAAGTTGCAGCAACAACAAGGACAACAACAACAATCTGAAGAGTTGTCGACGCTTGACGATGTCGTTGCGGCTGTTTGGATGCTGCAACATCAGACGCTGACGTTGTCTATTTACCTTTGAGTTAGTTAAACCCGCTGCCAATGCCCCAAACGTTGCTGCCTCTCTTCCGTTGATGCCACCTGTCACCCCTTCCCCACTACCTCTGTCTCTGCCCCTGTCGGTGTCGCTGCGTGTATATTTTACTAATTTAGATTAACCTGCAGCAAGAGCAGAAAAAAAAGATTATAAAGAATGCGAAGTAATCGAAGTAACATCTACCCTGGGATTAAAGGGGTCGATTTGCATCCCTACAGAGGGTTTGATGCCCTGGAAATTTCACTCTAAAATATATAGATATAATGGATTGCAAATCGTAAAGTTTGCTGGAAATATCTGGAGAAAGGTGCAACTTAAAGTGAACCTCTGCACCTCTTATATTAAAAGAGATCCTTTATAACGCAGCTCCTTCCAAAGTCACCTTGAGAGTGATGAAAGAGATCTCGGGATCGTTGATGCTTTCCTCTGCGTATATGCCACTCTGCATGCAGGGTACAAGGAATTATGAGAAGGAAAAAATTGAATTCTATCGCATTGCACACATGAGCACTTATGTATGTATGTACGTGGCTGGGTTCCAAACCAACCAACCAACCAACCAACCATCCAACCAACGCAGCCCAAACAACTAGCCCAACCTCACCGAAACCCTCATCGAGCCAGCGACTGGGGTCTGGGTCTGGGCCTCTCGCAAATTAAGATTATGAACCACAACGCAGACAACGGGCTACATTGCGACAGCGGCAGAGAGATAGGGAGAAATTACATAAGCGAAGAGAAGGAGAGCGGAGCGTAAGAGTGGAAGAGTGGAAGAGCCAGTGAAGGCCTAGAGGCATGGTCTAGGCCTTGGCATATGCTTTGGCTATGGCTTTGGCGCATGGCCAAGAGCTGGTACAGGTGCAGGTTTTTCTTTTTGCTCCTTCTCTCCAGCTCCGTTGTCGCCTGGGAGGTCTCTGGTGGTATGTGGGTCTGGGTCTCCGGTGCTCCCGATTGCCTTGCCAGCAAATTGTAATTGTGGGAATTAGCAGTCCCCCACACACACACACACACACACACACACACACACACACACATACTACACTCCCCTCATTGGAGGCACGCCTTCGTGCGGGTCGGCCCCAGCGACTTCATTGCATATTGTAATTGAAAAGTTTAATCAAATTATAAGCTGAAATTTCATGTAATTGCAATTGAGTTGAGCATTTTGCTGAAGCAACACCCACCGTTACGTGCCTTGCTAAATTGAAGGCGGTCATGGGTGGCATGCATCGGTGGTGCGCGGCTCGTACAGGTGTGGTGCTGCAGGTGCTTGCTGCCTTTGGGGCAACGTGTGCCAAAGCATGTGGGTGGTCGGTCAATGAATATGCATGCAACGACAACAGCACTCTGATGACGAGAGGGTGATGATGATCATGAGGATGATGATGGTGAAAATGGTATGATCGCGAGCGTTCGCCAGAGAAAATGCGGTCTTGGGGTGGACGTTTTCTGACATTTATCGATCAGAAGTGATGGATGTGCTCATGGTAATGCATTCTATGGCATTCAATTAAATTTCATTGCTTATATTCTAAGCAGTTTTGCCGCATTTTCCCCCGCCCTCCTCGCTCCATACGACTCCACCCTGCACTCCATCACCTGGTGGGATGTTCGCTGCAGAACTGAATGCAGAGCTTCAACAAAACTGACAGATGACTGAATGTTAGATTGCAATTTGGCATTTGCTCTGTGACCCCGACTAACCCCCACACCTTGAACTCCCTTAACCACCACCTGCCACGCGCCCTCCCCGAACTGCCTGACTCGCCTCCCCACCCTCCGTGATATCAGCTAGTACCTGCCCGTAGACAACTTCTATCTACCGTGCTCTCGTCATCCCGTCATCCCGTCAGCTCGTCAGCTCGTCAGAGTTCTGTGTTATGAAACATTAAACACTTTGGATGCGAAGTGATGTATCCCAAAGTTTTGGTTGCTTGCTTCGCTGGCTTGTCTGCACAGTGGTAGTGGCAAGGGGTTGTGGCAGGGGCAGTGGGCATGAGCATGCGGCAGGCGGCAGGCGGTTGCAAAACATTAACAGACATTAATTTTGCTTTTGCATGTGTCGGCGGAGATTCCGCCGCTCAGTTTTCGCTTCTGGGGCGCATTGTTATCGCTGGCACACATCGGATCGGTGGCCACAGACCAGCGAGAGCCAGAGAGCCAGAGACCCAGACGGCGCGGTACGAATTCAAGCATAGACCAGAGACTGCGGACTGTAGACTGTAGACCAAAGCCCCCAAACAGTAGCATCGAAGAGCAGTCGGAGGCTGCAACACGCACACAAAATGTTTGCCGACATCTAAGATTGCCAAAACGTAGCCCCGGGTTGCACAGGCAACGCTCAAAAATGATGATGATGATGATGTGGATGATGTGGGGGCACACACTGGCTCTAGCGTTGGCCTGGTGGCTGTGTGGCTGGGGTCGGGACACGTAGCACGGGCCAACTGACAAACGTTGTTAATTGTTATCTATGTAACTGCCTCTGTTGTCCTTCGTTTTTGTTTCAACGCCCACACAACAGCCTCCAACGTTCTATGGCATCACGAGAGCAGCGGTCGGGGCTGTGAGGTTCAGGTTTTGGGGCCACAGTGGTTGTAAGTAGCTGACGCTATATAGAGGCTTAGGTGCCACAGTAGAGCAATGGTCCACCCGTCGCAGAAGAACACAGAGAAAGGCGGGAGCTGGAGGCGTAGAATGGTTAAGTCGGTATACATACAATGTGTGCTGGTTTTAATTCATTTTGATAATTGCTAGTATAAGTTGGGTTTACATCCCATTTATCTGTTGCCTCGAAATTGTACAATTGACTGCTTATATCTGCATCTTAGATTTGTAGCCTATTTCCTTGAGGAATTCTCCATATGCATATGTATCAAATGTCTTAGCCTCAACGACAGAACCGGATTTTTGCTGTCCTCAAATTTACAATGGAAATTGAACCCTGGCGTGGAGATGGTGCCTGGCATGGGACCATTCGACTTGTCCCAAATGGGCTTGTTTATTGAAATGGTAAGAAAGGATTAAGGGTCTTTCAGATAACTTGTATGCCACCCCTCGGTACACCGCAAATGATAGAGAACTTTAGGTGCATTAAATGTTTTTTAAAGTGATTACCTGAAGGAATTTTCCGCTTCCCATGCACCATTTTCTTTTTGCAGCTGTTTGCATAGGCGAGGTAGAAATGATCTTCCTTTTCAGCGGCCTCTTCGACATTTTTTCTCTTAGCGGGCTGTTCGAAAACCTCTGCGACACTAGAATGTTTCATTTTTGCTTAATATACTTGCCGGGATCTGTTTTAGAGTTTAGCCGCTTACCTCTGAGTGTCCTCTTCCTCGGACACTTTATTGTCGCGACAAGCGAAAAGCTTTCTTCTATTATAAATACTCTAACTTGACCGATAGGTAATCATTTTCTTGCACTGTCGTCCTCCCCACTTTCGCTGGCTGCAAGAATTCTTCTTGCCACTGTGCCACCATCCTTTTATGGCCAACCCATGCCGCTTATGCCTACCTCTCTGCCATTCCTCACGCGCTCTCCCTCTCTCTCTCTCTAGCCATCGCGTTAACTTTCGCTCTATTTTCCTGCAAATCAGAGTCAACAGAGTGAACGCTGCGCTGCGCTGTGCTGTGTATGTACGTTATGCTTAAGTTAAATATGTGTCTGCCACTGCCGCCGTTCGGGCCATGGCTATGACGATGAGAGGATAAAGATGAAGATGAGAATGGCCTGGCCTATGCCCTGGCTCTGTGCCAGTGTCTCCTCCCCAACGCTCCTACCACTCCGCACTCCTCAGGCCCATCAATGTGGCCCTCGTATCCATCGTCGCCATCGCCATCGCCGGCAACGTCTGCTCGGTGTGTGTGTGTGTGTGTGTGCTCTGCTGTGCTGTGCGCCTTTTGAGTTAATTGCGTTTTGCTCAATTTAATATTGAATTTAATTAGGGGCGCATTTTCGCTGAGGTAAGGAAGAGGCAGGGCAGTGGGGTGTGGCGGAATTCCGCCGAATGCTGACAGTAGGGACGCAGGCCCACCCAAGACACATTAAAAGCTTTTAGGGCAAATGAGCAAATTAAATTTGATATGCGATGCGACCGCCCTCCTGCCTGTGCCGCAGGAGCAAGTACCCAGTATCCGTGCCCAAAGCAGGACCAAATGGAGGACACAGAACGTGCCCCATCGCTTCCATCTACTACTGGCATAATCCCATAAAATTAATGCGTTTAATTGAAAGTGTTAAGCATTTCTTCTGCCTTCGGGCCATTCGACAACGAGAGACAGAGACCGAGACAGGGACAGGGAAAGCGAGACAGCAAAGCATTTGTTTAATTGCGGCAGGCAGCACTCACATTTTTCGCTTGCCGCTGCTGCCGCTCCTGCTGCCGCTCCTGCTGCTGCTGCTCCTGCTGCTGCTCCTGCTGCTGCTGCCCCGCGGGAAAAGTGGTGGAGCCAGGAAAAGTGTTGCCAACACAATTGACAAACTAATTGACAAATTGTCGCTGGAAAGTAGGCAAAGCCTGGGGTGTGTGGGGGCGGTGCAGGGGGACGCCGCGGAGTCCTTGGCAATCAATTCCTCATTAAAATGCTGCAGATCCTGCAAATGGTATGGGCAAAAAGGACACGCAAAACATCAACCGATACGAAGTCCAGACATGGGAACACTGGAAAACGGGCACACGGAGTTCTGGCAACGCATTTGCAACTCGTTTCGCCATGTTGCATGCCACAAAATCATCAACACGTTAATTGAATTGTTGACTGACACACACATAGACGGTTTAGGGAGGCCGACAGAGAGAGAGAGAGAGAGAGAGAGAGAGCGGGGGCCTCTGTCGGACAGGCTTCGTGCGAATGCGGTTCACCGCTTTTGCCTTTCGAAGAGTGAGAGGCAGAGAGGCAAAGAGGCGTGTGCCCCTTGTTGCAGGGGAATGCGTTTGCTTTCATGGTTCGCTTCGCTGGTGGCATGCAGCAGCAGCAGCAGCAGCAGCAGCAGAGGCACCCTGGGTCCGTCCTGGGAGTCACGTCAGCGCCATTTTCAAAAGCCTCCCAACTATAAAATGGCTGCAAGTGGCAGCAGGCAGCAGGCAGCGGCGGCAACATCCGAGCCATGTCTGCCACGTCTGCCACTGTCTATGGAGTGTGTGTCTCTGTGTTGCCTGTGTGTGCGGAGTATCCGTGTGGGTGTGACTGTGTGCGTGAGTGACTGGTAATTAATGAAATTGCAACGCATTTGAATTTTAATTAAAACAAAGCGCGCAAATTACGACAGTTGCAAAAGTGATAGAGAAATGGAATAATAGAGGAAAGGAGCGGGAAACGGAGTCATCGAGAAGTAGTAAGAGAGCAGAACAGAAGGAGCAGAGCAGGTGGAAGAGAGAGCGGACAGACGAGGAAGATGGTGAGAAGACAGAGATAAGCAAGCGAAAGAGGAAAGTCATTGAAGCATTGCACGAACGATACACGAGCACTCGTTTTAGAACCACTTAAGTAGTAACTCGAATGACACTGAATCAAATTTTATAGATTTAAACGCTAGAGATAAGACATGCCTTATTGTTATGAACATTATTAATTAAGCAGCAGTTGCAGATCCACATCTAAATCTACACTATTTGATGGCTATTTAAGCTATCAAAATATTACTGAAAATATATAGATACGCAGGAACATAAGTGCAGCCTTAAAATAAACATTTGATAAATCATAAATCATTTTATATATATAATCGAAATTCAATCAGCTTCAGTGGCAATATTCATATTTGCAAGGGGGAATCACAGCGCTTTAAAATATCGAGAGGCATATCCTTGCCCATCCGTACGGTTAAGTGATTTTTCAATAGCTGCTCGATAGACTCCCAGCACCGGTGGTCTCTGGCTGCCCATCTTGCTAGCTCCCAGCTTCCAGCTCGCCGCTCGCCGCTCCCAACTCTCAGCGGTGCCATTGCCAATTCCTTGGCCTCGGCCTTTTTAGCAGCTAAATTGCTTGCTTCCGTTAACTTGCCCAGAGGGCAGGGCCCACACACAACCAACTACGGGTACAAAAAACAAAGTAGAAAATAACAAAACAAAACAAAAAAGAACAAACAAACTTCTTCAGCTACCTGGATACCTGGTTGAGCGGTGGAGCGGTGGAGCAGTGGAGCGTTTGAGCGGTTGAGGTCCAGAGACAAAAGCTCGAGTCAGTCCAAGTGCCTGCCTATTATGCTAGTAAGTGTGTGTCTCTCTATCTCTCTCTCTCTTCATTCCTCTGTGAAGGATGCACTGAAAGAAAAAACCTGCTTATTAATGGTGAATATTTGGAGTCAGAAGAGTCTGCATTGACTGCTTTAAACGTTACCCAAACACGCAGCAACCGAGCAACACGAAGCCTCAGGGAACTCCAAAGAATAAGCTGATTAAAAGTTAACAGAGAATGGAAAATAAAGTAATATTTCGGCAGAGTAAAGCCGAAACTATCCTCCTTTTACATTTGCAGGTGCTAGAAAGATGAAAGATTATTCGACTTTAAACGACTCTTATAAGTATTTTCTTCGGCATAAGCTAAACGATTATTTCGCAATATTTTATTAATTAAATATTTCGATTTCTGATTTGTTTTCTGAAAATTTCGTGAATCAATTACAATTATTTGAATGGCTGCCCTCTCCTCTCTCAGTGCATGCGTCGTCTATTGAATGCTCCACAATGTCCAATAAACCCTTGGGGAACGAAGGAGCAGCGGGGAGTACAGTCTGGCCTCGCCCGACGGGCAATTGCTTTTGTTTCGTTAGAACCCCCTGCCATCTCCATCTCCACCTCCGTCTCCGCCTCAGAAATATGCACGTATAGAGAGACCCGTAGTCCTCCTCCAATGCCGTAGTCCGAGTGAGAGAGTCCGTGTAATTGCGTTTGTGATATTAGCCTGAAGTCCACTTTGCTGCTGCGGATTTTTTTTGTTTTTGTTTTTGTTATTTCCCTGCTGCTGTTGCGGCTGCTGATTTTTTTCTGCCACCGCTCCATTTGAAGTTGCTGCCTCTGTTGCAGTTTTCAATGGGGCATATGGCCCAGAGGAGCAGCCACCCAACCAACCATCCATCCATTCATCCATCCATCCATCCATCCACTGCCATCCGATCCATTGGGCCTCCCTTTGGACCATGTTTAATTTGAATTGTTTTCATTTACAGTTGCCATTTATTCATTGACCAAACGACAACGGAAATGGAGGTTGGGGCAGCAGTGCCACTTGATTGGCAAACTCAAAAAAAGAAATATGTACGAGAAAGAGTTTTCCAGTGGGAGAGGGGTGTTGGCCACATTTTAATATGATTTTTGTGTGTGCTTGTTTCTTTTCTTTGCTTCTTGGCTGTAGCTTTTGTATAAATTGATTTTCATATGTGTATGCATTGCACTACACTGGGAAATACTCGCATGGGCTGTGATGTTGTGATGTTTCCCCGGTCTTGGTTGGTCATTTTGTTAATTGAGATGCACCCGATGCCACAGAAGGTGGTAACGGGAGAACGTTTTTTGTGGTTAAGGGGGAAATTATATTGTGAAGTTTCGTGTGAAGGGCAGCTTAGAAGGAGCATCCAAGCTCTAAGTAAGAAGGGATGCCATGAGGCGCTTCTTGAACTCGGCGATAGTGGCGTTCATCTCAGGTGTTGCCCGTTTTTGGCAGTTGTTGATGATCTGGAAGAGCTGCTGGTGGATGTCCTCCTGCTGCAGGTTTACGTGGTAGAGATGCAATTTGTCCATCAAGTTGGTCAGCAAAGGCACGTTGTAGTTGATCTGGCTGAGGCTGAGGGCAATGTCGCGGCACTGGCGCTCGTCGAAGGATTCGCCTAAGCGGCGGATGAGCTTATTCAATAGCTTCTCGATGTTGCCATCCTTCGGGATGAGCCCCATTAGGAACGATATAACTTTAATTCGGTTGTAAGGCATCTTAGTCTCGCGCAGAGAGCTGTCGCCCAGCTGCAGGATAATGCCTGGCAGCAATTTGTAAAAGAGTTTCAAGTTCTTGTTGGCGAAGATCTTGAAGAATTGCTTGGCGGTTTCCTGTATCTCCTCTTCTGAGTTCATTATGCACTGTGCTAAGCCCGATATCTGTTCCTTCACTGGTATAAATTCGTTGATCAAGAGGTGCGACATTATCTTAGCTGCCGTGAGGCGCAGCTCCGCATTCGTCGACCTCACCTGCCAGTACAGGTGCCAGGACCACATTTCAATTATGTTCGGGAAGGGCATGGTAACCTTCGAGCTGCACTTGAACTTCATTTTGCTGGTCAATTGGAGGACTTCCATGAGAAAGGGTATTTTTAGTGGGCAGAAGCTGGAAGAGAGGCACATCAGGCGCGCCAATGTGGTGACAACCGCCCGCTGCAGCAATGGATCTCGGCTCTCGCTCGGCTTCATGCTGATGGCGTGGATAATGGCCTTCAGACGGTGGACTAGGCCCATCGGATTGGACTTCAGCATATCCTCGCAGAGGGCGTACATTTGAACGGCGGTGATATTACTGCCATCCTCGTACGGCTCCTGCGTCGCCACACCCTTAATTAAGAGTCTCGCCAGTTTGGGGGGCTTCGGCTGGTCCGTCTGCTCATCGCTTGGGCTCTGCTTGTTAGTATCGAAATCTATTTCGAGATTTATCAACTTCTGGATGGTCATGTACCCAATGCAAAACAAAAATCGGGTCACCATAAAGGGGAGAATCTCACCGGGCCCCGTGCTTTCACGTAGGTATTTGTTAGTGTCGAATAGCTCAAGGAGCCCCTGGAGTAGAGAGCGGGCCACCACCATGTGGAAATGGTACATGCGCTCGATGTAGTCGAACACGCACATGGCTATGCCTTCAAAGTTCGTGAGCTTCTGGTGATAGAAGCAGTCGAAGAAAAGGCGCCTCGGATCCTTCAGGGACTGGCCAATGGTGGCATTACGCGTGAAGGGACGGACACGGTCTTTGGCGAAGCTCGAGAACTTGGCGAGGAAGGCGGAGAAGGGCTCGGACACTGTCGTGGGCGTGTCCTCGGCCTTCAGCTTCATTTCCTTCACAATTATGTTCAGCAGAGTGCAGAAGATTGAGGAGACTCCGCAGTTATCGTGCATCGTCAGGATGCCTCTGGCCACCGAACTGGCGGCGTGTGTGGTGTCCCGTAGAATCTGCAGTATGCGCTTCTTGAAGACATTGGAATGGTTGAAGCGTTTAATGCAGGAGCCCAAAATAATGAAGACGACAGTAAACATCTTTTGGTTCCCGTCGTCTATCGGTGTGCGAATTATTGTATCGTAGCATAAGCTGCATACCAGACTGTAAGGGCAGAAAGTAGGTGAAAAAATGGATCGTAGTTTCTCAGCTGGTCAATGCTCACGCTATAAAATCATCACCCACAGCGAGCGGACTCCACAGCCGCTGCAGTGGCAGCTGCAGAATTTTCAAGAGCTGGAAGAGGAATCTGAAGCGCTGTTTTTCCCACTCAGGGTACTTTGCCAATGCCCGCGGATGTTGGGCCATGCTGTCGATCTGCTTTACTATATTCACCTGCAGATAGAGCGTCATCTGGGTGACATTCAAATAGGCGAGGCGCCTCTGCTTTGTGAGCGGCTCAATCTGGGCGA
The DNA here is from genome assembly GCF_008121235.1 of Drosophila subobscura. Taxonomy (NCBI): domain Eukaryota; kingdom Metazoa; phylum Arthropoda; class Insecta; order Diptera; family Drosophilidae; genus Drosophila; species Drosophila subobscura. The sequence continues at coordinate 13,303,815 of NC_048530.1, read as the reverse complement.
GTACTTCGGTCAGCCTCTGGACCAGATACTGAATATTCGAAAACATCAGGTCGTAGGCTTGCATAGTGACCCGAATGGAGACGCCACCCCATTTGTTCGACTCGATCACTGAGAAGAACGTTTTGAAGGTCTCGAACACATGCACGTTACACTCTGCAGCAAGTACAGAACGTGCAGACATGGGGGCAGGGGAAGAAAAAAGGATTTACTAAATTTTGCGGCGGCCAACTTACCCTGCAGTTTCATCTTCAACTCCTGGTATTGGAACAGTCTCCAAACGTTATACAGATTCGGGCGCGGGGTAAACAAAATGCTTTGCTTTTGTGGCAAAACGCAAAAACTTTAAAACTTGTACGCACACTTTTTCACGGCAAAACTAAACACCAGGGCTGCTTCGTTTTTGTATGTCGATGGAACAAGCCGACTATTGATATCTCATCGCCTACTTCACACTGAAAAACGAGCACAGCCTTAAATATTTGTTGGTGTTAGTGGCTTGCTGCTACACCGACACATACATTGATCAAAAGCATGTGGAATCAGTTGTCAGAGATGACACTTGTCCATACTGCGTTCCAATTCGATACAAAAAATATTATGGTAATGTAAATATCTTATACTATCTTATAGATATTTTATGCGATAATTGGACAGGGCACCAACAGTTAGCATTTTATCGGGAACGTAGGATTGCAACCGATTGTGTTATAGGTTCGTCGGAGCAAATGATGTTTTGCTTTTTCACCCTGTAGCTGCGTAATTGTTTAATAATTGTTGTAATAGTTTACATATGTACGTTGATCGTCCTTTCCAAATATTCGATTGCTTTTGCGCCTAACAGCACATTTTCGGCTCTCACACATGTTCCACATTGTTTACGAAGCTGTGTGACTGGGTAACTAGTTCGCAGGTGGTTCGCCGGAGCTAATCAGTTGCTGTGCAATAAATTGAATTTCTCTGCCAAAAAGAGATTTGTGGAATTTATCGAATAGTATTAGCTTGCGATCTTTTGATAGAGGTATCTATGGATATTCTTCGACAAGTAAGGTAAGGTGGTAAGAGAATAATGAGCCCAATGGCTGCATTTCAAGCAACCAAAAGGAGGACTCGAAAGGGCGCAAAGATTAAGCTAAGGTTATTCCCAAAACTGAATCCGCTTCAGAAGAAAGTCCATCTGTCTTGGTCCGTGAGTCACGTGGCAGTTTCGTCGAGATATTCGTATTTGCACTGCGCAAGCGACACGTTGACCTAGTTTTTGGTGCATCCCACTCCCCCCTGGCTGTCTACCCGCTGCTTTGCGAAGAGTGGATGGGGGGCATATAAATTATAATTTCTCTTTGTTGATGTTGTCATTTGTTGTTAAGCGTATTTTCGGCTAATTAAAAAAGAGCGACAGGCGAATAAAGCAGAAACGACGACAACGCCAACTTAGACGAAGACGAAGATGGGGAGAAACAGAAGAAGAATGCAAATTAAATGAAGAAAAATGCGTCCAACGGAGGAGGCGAAGATGGAGATGGGAGATGTGGAGAAGCAACAAAACACAAGCAAAGCCAAATTGAAAAAAAAGTAAATAAAAAAGGTTTACAAAATTATATAAAAATGATATGAAAATGGAAAAGCGGCGCGAGATGGAATGGGAGGGGATGGCAGGCAGCAAACAAGAACAAAGCAACGTCAAACAAATTTCATGCTGACAAATTATGATTTATTCTACAGCCGAATGCTGCCTACCCCTCCCTGCCAACCCCTGCCGGCCACCGCCAGCCAGGCTGCCGTTTGTGGTTGTTTTTTGTTGTTTTTTGTTCGGTGCTTGTCGTGCGGTTGACACTGCCTTTGACGTGGGCGCCGATGGGCGATGCGATGGGGTAAACGCAGCTGCAAAACCAACTTGTGGCTGTCCAACAATTTTCGGATGAAACAAAGGCCCAGCATGATTTGAATGCGTGATTCACGCGTGACACGTTGACACCGCATGCTGTGTCCCGAAAGCTGAAGGGTCCTCTGCAGTGTAAGAAGTATATTTTGACATTGACAAAATAGGTGACAGAAATACTATGCATTTATGTATATGCTTCTGAGTTAGAGAGTTTTAGGAGTAGAATTCCAGAGAGAGAGAGAGAGAAAAAGGAAAGTGCATGCATAAAATTGTAAACATGAGACTCATTAAAAAGTGAATACACCTCTGATTCTTTGAATGGTTTCATTAACAAGACTCATGACAAACATAAAAGAAAAGAATTTAATCGAGTGCGTGCTCCCCTTGTTAGAGCCTATGGCCCTGTCCGCTTTCTGCCTTCGGAGAATGCTCAAACATCGATGAATGATTGCTCGTAGTACAATATACTTGAACGAGTACTCGTAAATGCATTTGCCAGCTGTTTTACTTGGACAGTCCGGCAGGCCAGAACACATCTATGCCCCTGGGGCATATGGTAAGAGGCTTGACGCTTCAATTATACACAGACACACACCAAAGGAGAGGGAGAGGTGGTGCAGAGAAAGATATGGGGTGTGGGAGAAGGGAGAGAGAGGGGGAGATAGAGAGACGGAGCTCCGATGACCAGCGGCGATCGTTAAAATCCAGAAAGCAGAAAACCCGAATCTCTGGACTTTTGGTACTACAGATACTACCCCTCGGGCGCTACTCCTGCGACGACTGCCACAACTACTTTGTACAACTATGCTTGCAGCTGCCACAAACTACTGCCTGCCACACAGCTACATATGTACATACATACATCTGTGCGGTGCTGCTGCTGTTGGTGCTCTTTCAACTTGTGCCTTCTGTTTCTGCCGCCTGTTGAGAGTTGACAACTGTGCACTTTCATGGCCTATGGCTATGGCTATGGCTATGGCTAGAGCCATGAAATATCTTTGCAACGATTGCATGCCTCATGCCGCATGCCTCCTGCAGGTTGTCATGCGAAATCAGCAGTTGCAAGGAGTAAGGGGGGATTGGGGATGGGGCATCCCAGACGGAGTGCTGGCATGCGATTTGGTCAAACATTTCTCAGTTGCTCCTCCAGGCAGGAGGCATTTACATTTACTCGACCATTTCTCATGCTCATCGACAGAACGGACAGTGGCATGGGACTGCCGCAGTGGAAATGGAAGTAGCAGAAGGAGTGGTCCAGCCAGCAGGAGTTGGAGGGACAGTGTTTAGGGCAGTGCGTTAGTGACAGTAGCAGTATGGGAGGACGGGAGCAGTATGGGTAACAGTTTGAACAGTGATTGGAGTTGGAATTTGTAATGAAAAAGGTAACTGTGATTGAAGCATTCATAGGAGTGGAACCAGCACTTGTTGTGGCAGCGGATTGTCAGCAAATTGAGTGGAACATAAACTGAATGAGGAAAATCACTGCAAAGATGTTTAAAAGCAAAATAAATATTTACTTTAACACTTTGATATTATGGGAGTAAATGCGTAACAGCCCAAAAAGTGGCAGCGTAAAGAGATCAGAAGCAATATGCTTAATAGGAGCCGTCAGAGTAGCAATGGTGGTGCTAAGCCACACTGGGAGAGACAGAGAAGAGCACCAAAAACCGTAACAGTAATTTTTCGCAGAGGCGGCGACCGTGATAAATAAGGGGATGTGCCCTCTTTGTGCCTATGTCCGACAAAAATCACAAATTTAACTGGTAAGCCACACTGGAAGAGGCAAGCCAGTGACAGTAAGAGTAGCAGTCACAGTAGCAGTCACCGTGTTCCATGATATCGCGCAGCTCTGTCGACCACTCAATGCGATGGCCTCTCGTTTTGTTCGGTATCATCTCTCCTTCAGGTCCTCCTTCCTTTTCACCTCCTCTGGGGACGATGCCGTTTAACTCGAAATTCAAACACACTTTTCGGTCTAGCGCTGATTGTGAAATCTTGTTTGTTTGTTGCCCCATCCATGCTGCATGCACCACTGCCACTGGTTTAGCCACTGCTCTCTCTCTATCTCTGGCAGTGCCACCCACTCAATCATCGAACATTGGCCATTGTCCAGTTTTCGAGTGGAAGTTCCCTTCGGGCATCAGGCATCGGGCATCCTCTTTTGAACTCTCCAGCGGAGAACAAGTTTATAGACGAAGGAGAAGGCACAGCCCACAGCCCACAGCCCACAGCTCACATTTCCATTGGCAAATTGAGTCATGGAGCACAAAAATTGAAATTCAATCAGCGTTCGAGCGTTCGGTGGCTTCCGTGATACAAGGTGTCGCTAGACAACGCACACACATCCACAAGCGATCTCCAATCTGATCCAGAGGCGATGCGATCAATTTCACAGAGAGAAACAGAGAGAGAGCGAGGGAGTAGGGAGATCGCGTGTCGACCTTAAAGAATGTTGTGGAAACAGAGAGAGGGGGGGAAAGTATCGCGTCAAAACTAATTAAATAACTCGTTCCTTGCGACCAAGCGGTGCGGTGCCCCCACAGATGTTAACGAAGCCGCAGATGAAGGAGATGGAAGCTGGAATCTGAAGTTGAAGTTGAAGTTGAAGCTCTCCCCGGCTCATGTTCAGCTGTCGAAAGCAATTAATTTTCAATTATCTCTTGGAAATTACACAAAAAGCCCAGAAACGGACTCCGATAGAAGTTGGAAGCTGAAGTCGGACGATGGAAGAACGGAGAATGGGTGTCAAAGCAAACAAATAGCAGGCGGGAACGTATTTTCATAAAAGTCGGCCAGGCAAATTGGCCAATTAAAGGGCCACAAAAGTGTTTGATCAAATCAAAACTCTTGAGAGAAAAAAAAGGGAAAACGCTGGCCACCATAAACCATAATTATTATAATTCCATGTTTGGTTTGTAGAAGTTTTTCCCAAGTTTCCCCATTTTCCCATGAGAATAATAGGGAGGTAGAAATGTAGTTCTCGGAGTGGGTAATGTTTGATTTACAAAGAAAACTACTTGGGAGTCTGTTAAGACAAAAAACAAACAAGAGATATCTGATCATAAAAAAAAGAGTTTGCCTCACCGCTTGCTGCTAAGCCACTCTATAAAAGAGTTGGAGTAAAGACAGTACTCATTTTAGAAAACTGCCCAAACAGGCAGAGATAGTTCACGCTTTAATGTAAGATGACAAAAAAGTAAGAGGAAACCTAGAATATTATCAGAGTTTGAGATTTGAAGTGTCAGTGTCCCCGAATCAACATCAATGTCCATTCCAATAATTATTAACTCTCTTTCTTTTGCCACTTCTCTTTGCAGGTAAGTTGAAGATCCGTTTCTATCTGTAATCGTAAAACATGCAATTGGGTTATTCACGGGTAAGCCAGCGTAAGTTTACTGACAAACAATTAATATAAATATCCATTTAAGTAACTATTTATCCTCTGCGCTTGTTTTGAAAAATCAAAAGACAATATCCACCTGCAAAATATCCATGTACAGATATATTTTCGAATAGTTTTTACCAGCCATAAGACAAAATGTGGAAATGGTAATGGCTTTTAGCTGAGATTCGAGAGAATGTCTACAGAATGCAATTCAATTAAATTCAAATGGAAATGCAAATGCAATTTCAATTGGAGATGCAACCAAAGATGGAAGCCGACACTCAGCGTCTCATTTTGACCGCAGCTTTTTGGCCAGACTGCGGCTGTGGCTGTGACTCTCTCTCCTCTCCCTCTCTCTCTCCATCTCTGGTTATGGCCGTGGTCCATAGGTGGGTCTACTGGCAACTGCCTGTCTGTTGCTGGTGTTTCTGGCCCCCCTGCGGAAGCGTCTTGTGTCTGCGCCGTTTTGTCTGCATCTGCAACTGCATCTGCATCTGTTTATCCCTGCCCCAGAGACAGAGGCAGAGACAGAGGCCAGAGCGAACAGAGCCCTGCCCCTGCGGCCAGTGCCGTGCCACTCGACTCTGTCGTCATTTAAAAATAGTTTTGCGTGTGGCTTCAGAAACGGCAGGAGGGTCGCCGCGAGCAGGTTAAGCTAAAAATATGACAGCAGCGGCCAGCCGCTTTTGTACACTGAGAGAAAAGTTGAATATGAAAGTGAATCCTGTTAATTTCCTCTAGAATTCGATGGAGATGTATGCATATGTTCATTTTACATCATATTTTATGATTTCTTTAGCCTACTTAAAGGTTTTAAAGCCAGTCAAGGTTGCAACTCCTACCTCTGTTGGCTTTCAATCCACTATCTTTCCCATTTGCTGTCGTACAGATATCGTAAGTTTTTGTAGTAACATAAAACTGTCTCCATTTCGAAGAGGGTCATCAATTTGAGGCTTCCATAAATTGATTCTTGTGTCTGCCAAAGTACTGCGTACACACAGAGATATTCTCTACTTTTATCTGTTGTTATCCGGTTTCTGACCATTCCGCCAGTGCTGTCCCTTCGGGGGCATGCACCTTCACCATCTTCATCGTCGCCCCTTTTGGTGAATCCACAATGTCCATTGTCACATTGGCAGAGCGATTAACTTATTTGAGTAGGAGACAGCTCTACCGACTCCTCTCGTACCCCTCTCCCGATGCCTGATGTCAATCCTGTCCCGGCATCATCGTCATCATCATCATCATCTGGTGGCTGCTTCTCTGGGTGTTTGGGATGTCCCTCCGTTGCGTTTCTGTGCTGGCTGTTTGCGTTGCGTCTTTTGCTTAAAGTGTAAATATTATTTCAAGATACTTAACCATGTTGTTGCCATCGTTCTTTTGGATACCCAGAAGTGCCAGAAGTTCCATGGGATGGGGAGGGGATTAGCTTATTCCGCTGGAGAAACGTCCTTGTCCCTGTTACTGTTCCTGTTCCTGTTACAGTGTTTGCTGTTTGCTGTTTGAGTTGTCATCGCGTGAATGAATGATGGATTGACTGACTGACTGACTGGCTGACTGGCTGACTGTTGGCTTGTTTGATTGTTTGCTTGTTTGCCTGTTGAACGATGCTCCACTTGTTTGTGTGCGCCACTGACAGGCAAACGGATATAAAAGTCAGAAAACGTCTGGCAGTCTGGCCAATTAATAAGCCGCACTAATGGCATTGCCCGCTGACGGATATGATGCAGCGTCGACTTCCAAAGAAGACGCCACGCCGCGTTGCAGCTCATTTGACGGGGCATGCCCCTGCCACTCTCATGTGCTCTCTTCGACTACGTATTTAGGCAGCATCATCATCAGAAGCAGCCTCCGACGAATATGTATATCGTATCGTATCGTGTATATATATTCTTATATCTGGTATCTGGAGACTGGAGGGAGGGACAAACGCGTTGCATAGACGGAAACTCATTAGCGAAACTGTGTCTTGCCGATGCCGCCGTAGCGTACCCTTTATCAGCCGTACTGCCGGTTCCTGCCTCACAGGCCGAGACCGTGCCACATTTCGTTCCCTTTTTGCATGGCAGTCACCTGGCAACATCGTTATGACGCGCCCGGAATTTCTTTTTCGCACAGGTCCTGCCAGCTCCACATAATCCTGCATACGTACATACAAAATATCCTAGAAAGAACCAAAGGGAACATCGGCTACTGCTTGGAATTTGTCACTCGATTGGGTGGGCAACGGAGATCCATCCACAATTTGTTGACATCTTTGATAAATGTTCAACACACATTTCTGTGGTTGCAGCGCTAAGAGATTTGTGTGTCTTCTCTTTCTGTTTTTCGATATTTATAGCCCATCTGAGAAATTAAATATAGAGGATGGCAGCAGAAGAGTGGCATATTTATGAGGTGTGTCCGTGATTTGTGGTCTTTTAATGATTAACAAATTAAATTAAATCTATTTCCTTTATTTTATCAGTCTTAAGCGAGAGGTTGTGGCAAGGGTACAGGTGGATCGATTCTCAGCCGATCTATAAAGGAATTTGTTTCTGTTTGAACCAGAAAAAAACCCATTTAAAGACCGTTTTTTAATGGTTTCAAAAAGCTTACCCCACGATAAGGGTATGCCCCAAGTGCTGTCATTCCGGCACTGCTACCATTTGCTGTTCTCTTGGTCTTCTTCCTGCATTTCTCCCTGCCCCACGACCCCCTCTCCTGTATACACATAGCTTTAGTGGCGACACATTGTTCTGCTTATTTTTTTACCCGCGTTTTGTTCGCGTTTGTGAGCGTGTGTATACGAAATTTTTATGACGACAGGTTGGTTGGTTGCTTGCTTGTGGTACTGGAATGGGGTGGGGGGATGTGGCATGTGGATGGCCCGCCGACTGGCAGCCCTGGCAAAGCGATTTCACGCTTCATGTTGCACGGTGCACCCAGTGGCGCCAGCTATCGGGGGTATAGCTGTTGCCTCTCGCTGCTCTGCTCTGCTCCGCCGGTGACGTTGCGGCACGAATGAATGAATGGCTGGAAAACGAGCAGCCAACTGCCAGAGGAGGCCTTGGCGCGCGCTTCGAGGTGCCACTCGGAGATGGAGATGGAGCTGGAGAGCACGGAATCCGGGCAGGAGATTCAGTTGAAAGCCCGGGCTGGAGATGGTGATAGAGCCCGAGCCCGTCCGTCGCTTCTGACTCTGCCACTGCCACTGCCACTGCCCCTCCGCTCTGGAGGTGGCTCGCTGCAGCCGAGTGAGATGAGTGGTTGACATGTAGCCGCCATTAGCGGTAAGATGACAAGCGTTGAAAGCGCGCCCCGGGAATTAAAACGCGCAAAAAATGGAAATGAAAGAAGGCAAAAAGAGAACCGGAAAAAATAGCAAAAAGACCCAAAGAGAGGAGGGGAAAAAAGGTAAAAGAGTGAGAGAGTGAGAGAGAAACGAGATAGAGAGAGAGAGAGAGAGAGAATTGGATGCGATAGTTTTTTCCTTTTCCTCATTTTATGACAGCAACCGCAGGCGGAAGAAGGGGAGTGGTGAGCGGGGCATGTGGCATAAAAAAGAGGTGCAAAAATCATCAGCATGCTGTCAGTGGCAGGCAGCAGCATCCTCTCCTCCAGAACCCTTCCTCTGCCGCCCAGACAGAGATCTCTTTCTATGGTGGCAGCCGCCTGTCACATTAAAGTATCATTTACAGTCACTTCGTGCCACCCCCTTCAGCCCCTCTGCACCGCAAACCCTGCCACGTACCACTTACCGATTAAAGTCAATGGGGTTCAGAGGCACTATATACATACATACATACATATATCCCCCCTGCATTCAACCACCATTCGTCGTATATTGATTTCAGACATAAATTATGGCCTCGCGATTTGTGTGCGTTTTCCATGCGATTTCGCTGCGACTTGCGCGCGATTTGGCACTGCGTTTTTAGACGCCCTCTTGAGTCCCCACACACACACACAGCCAGACAAGTGGGCGTTTGGCAAAGAGTTGGAGGTGTAACAACGGAAGCGATTCGTAATGAATAACATTAAAATTCATAATTACCCAATGGTCCAATGACTTTTTGGCTTTGAATTGCAATTTCGGCAGATTTGGTAACTGTCCAACAGCCAACGGGTTGTGTGTGGATGAGGCGAGCGCGTGGAGGCGCTCTGAATGAATAATGAATATCGTCGGAGACCGTGGTACATTGTGACAACTCGAAATGATAAGTGAAAGGCGACTTTGGGGTTAACCGATTCAGAGAAGATCCATTCACAACCGATTTCTGGTTAAAATATAAAATATTTCTTACCGTTCAGAGATTCATAACCGACTTAGTTTCGGTTCTTCACGGTTTTAAAGTATTTTCCAAACATTATTGAATATAAATGAATTGTCATAAAGCCATTCGGAACCGATTAATGGACACTCTTAGCACCATTTATGGTCCCTCATTATTATGGCATCAATTTAGAGTGTTTACTGATTAAAAACTAATTATGTGACGATTTATAAGCGATCCGCTATGTTTTTATAGCCCCATCCGGTAATGCCTCGAAGTTGCACTAAAGCGGAAGCCATAACTAGTTTTCGAGACACAGGCCATATATCAATTCGATTTATAGTTGCAGAAATTCCAGAACTACGAGAAATACGAGACGACGGAAAAAGTTTACGGCCCAAGAGTTCGGATGGCACCGATTGCCAGAGGCTTTTGTTTGGGGAGGCGGCGGCATGCACAGAAAAAGTCAGAAATTATGTGGCAACAGGATGCGCTGACATTTATCACCTGCATGCATGATGATGACGATGAGGAAGAGGATGAGGAGGAGGAGGAGTGGCAGCATAGTTTGTGGCAGGTCTTCCTACCACATGAACTTCCCTTTGCCCTTGGCATTTAACCCGCATTCGTGTGGGGCATTTAAAAGCAACGTTTTTTCGGCAATTGTAAAAGTGGCAGACATTTCGTAGCCACTAATTGTAGGAGACACAGAGGATACCCTCTCAAATTATCTGATATATAATTCAGTGTCAGTTCATCTGATTTTATGCACTGTTATGCCGAGTCTCATCCGTATCGGTTACATTTTCCATTCAGCAAGATGATGGACAGCATGGGAGGGGAGTTTCCAGCCGATTAACGGGTATCCCCATAGCCGATATATCATCATCCATAGGGTTCTGGTTCTGTTGCTGGTTCTGGCTCTGTTGCTGGCTCTGCCTTCTGCTGATTATAGAGAGAACCGCAGCAGACATAACCAGCGACCAGCAACCAGCAGCAGCAGCACCCGTTGCAGAGGCAGGAGAACATTAGCATTAGCATAAATTTGGAGAGCTAGAGCTCGACACAACATCGGCGTATGAATATATAATATGTGCCGTGCCGGGTTTGTGCGTTCGTTATTTATGAGTGACTGTGTGCGGTGTATGCGGTGTATGCGGTGTGTGTGTTCCACAGAACTTGGGGGCAACTTTTCGACTGGAAACATGGCTGGAGTGGCTAGGAGGGGGGGACGGACAGGAACTGTGTGGCAGGATAATCGCTGCTTAATGCAGTCGCGCATATAACGCGACCCATCCGTTGTTCCTGCAGCCATTTGTCTTCCAATCCTACTCTGCCATTGATAGCATCCCCCAGCATCCGCTCCTCCTGCTCCTGCTCCGGCTCCTGCTCCTTTGGGGAGCATTGAAGAGCATTCAAATTTAATTTGCATGCAGGCACAGAGGAAACGGAGCAAACTTTTGTTTGCTTTTGCGGTAGCGAAATCAAATTTGAATCCGCTCTCGAGCACCCGCACCCTTATGCCATGTGCCACAACGCGGAATGCCACCCCGCAGCATATATCAAAGGGATCGCTTATCAAAGTCGACGTTGGATTTCTGTAGAGCGTGCGACTAACTAGGACGGCGTCGCCGCGTCTAAGCCCGAAAATCGGTTAAGTTTTTTGACCAAAGCCATGCTGGCTTCTCCCACTTTCCACACACATACACACACACACAGAGCTCTATGCCACTGCCCCACACCGCGCACAGACAGGTGGCACAGGCGGCAGGCATAAACTGTTTGAAGTTCTCCATCAGAGAGCCAAGGGTTCGGCTTGGGGGATGGGTTTTTCGGGCTTGGATGTAAGCGATGCCAAATTATTTTTATTTATTCGTGCGTTCAAAGAGATTAGCGCTCTCTCGTTTTTCGGTTAATATGCAAAAGGCTCCCCCTCTCCGCAACCCTTAGGTTTTCTTTGCCACGAAATATACCTGAAGAAAGATTTAAAGAAAAATGTGAAAAATGTCTTAAGATTGCACTACCTTAAAAAGAGAGTAATTTGGGCAGGAATATACACTTGGGAAATTGAGAAATATCAAAAATAGGTAGAGAGGTAAAGCAGATGGGGAAGATCGAAGAAGAGAGATCCAATCATGCTAATCATATTTGCATCCATTCAACCATCAAGTCTATCCCTTACGATATGGAGGAAGAGATTTTCTCGCTGTGCACTTTAGAAAGCCTCTTAAGGGGTTAAGAGGTCGTACGCATTCAGGGTGGCACTCGGATAATCTTAAATTCTATCGATTACACGATTACCGCCATTAAGGCAGTGGCAGTGCCAGCCACCTCCTTGTTGGAATTTATGCTCCTATTGCCAGTATTTCTTATACTTTCGCTGTGCAACACCCATATTTTATTGATGTTTGGGTGATGGATGAATGGATGGCTGGCTGCCGCTCTAGATGCCCTTTCCATTCGGTTGTTGGCTGTTGCTGCTGCTGTTCGCAAGCTCTTTGGCAGCTCATAAAACCAGCAAAATGCGGCAATTGGCGGCACCGAGGCCACCATTGAGCCGCCCATTAACCTCAACGTGTTACCTGGCACATGAATAAATCAAAGTGTGATTCACAACCAGCCCCGACAATCCTCCACTCGCTGTGCTCCACGGCATCCCGCGTCGCATCCACCGCTGAATCGGCAGCAGCAGCCCACTCGTTCAACTGCCAGATGATAAATGTGCCTCCCTCTGCTTCGTTGGCTTTTGGCTCCGTATACATACGTATGCGCATTCGTTTTTGGGCTTTCGTCTTCGATTTGCTTAACAAATTTGTAAGATTCTTAACACATTTGCATATTGCGTTAGCGGAATGAAACCTGCCACTGCCACTGGCACTGCCACTGGCACTGGCACTGGCTCTGGCACAGGCGCTTGCTTCAGACCCCCACAAGCAATTGCATGGCTTGGGTGTCAAGTGTCTAGAATGTTGAGCATTCCTTGCGTATTCTATTCTATTCTATTTATTTTTCTGTATTTTTTTATGCGTTGAAAGGAGAATATTATCATCTTTAGTTTAAAGCACAGCAATGCGATTGCTTCACACCCTTTACAAAGGACAGCTTCAGCTCTGGCGGAGAGTCTTTGCTCTTCGAGGTATCTTCACAGACTGCCAGACGATAAAAGAGAGTGGAAAAGGCGCTGCTCCCTGCAAAGCCCTTCCTTTTATTTGCCATCCCTCCACCTATATTATCCAGGGTATCCAGTGTTTCGATCGGTAATTTCTTCAAGGCTGCTGCTGCTGCTTCTGGCCCTCGTACTCGGGTGTAGTACACTCTCTGCCCAATAGGTTTCACAGTACTCGTAATGACGACATTTCCTTCCGACATCCGAAAGACGGTTGACATGGCGGGGACCTACGGCGGGACATACTGTGCAGAGGGGCCACAGAGGGCTGTCGCTGTCGTTTGCGCTTTTTATTGCTGTCGTTCTCCCAGTGAGAGATCCCATTTAAAAAAAAGAAGGGATTTCTGTACTGGAGTTTATTTAGCTTCTTCACACGAAATACTCGGAATCGAAGACAAGTATTGAGCACTGTGGATGGCGAGGGCTTTGTAGCGGCAGGGCAGGGGACATCGCTCAATCGAAGTTCTTCAATAAAAAAATGTGCTGGAATGTGCCTTGACATTTTCGCCAACATTGACGCCATTCACCCCCGCCATACCCCCGGATGTTCCGGATGTCAGCCATTCCTTCGACTCCTACCCCACTCCTATTCCTGGCATTTTCCAATGACTGTCGACAGTTTTGTTTTTTTTTTTGCTGTTGTCGTAAAACGTTTGGAATTTCGTGCGATTTTCATCGCTACTCCTCTATCTCCCTGTCTCTGTTGCTCTGTCGTCTTGTCCCTGTGGTGGATTGACCTGCATTTGAGCTCTCGGTTGATTGAGGAATGCCAGCAGAAGGTACGAGTATTTTTCCACAATCATTTGCATTAGGTAAACGGCCAAAAGAACTAGTCTATGGTCAGGGGTCAAGGGACCTACACTAGAGACTGCTTGATCCTACGCTGCTACGCCTACGCTTCATTAGGCGACAGGTTCATTCATTCTTTATTAGTTGAATCTTGGATGGAAACGTGAAGGAAAGTGCGGACAGTCATTGAGAGCTTTTCGGGTAAAAGAGAGAGAAACTTTTATGAGTAGTTTAGCTTTGATATTGGATACCAGGACTTAATAATGGAAGATCTATTTCTTGTTTATATTTTGAAATGATTCTTGACAAGATATTTAATGTAGCACCTCGGAGAGGTACTATTTTTTGGCAGGCACACTACTACTATTTTCAATAATGTGATTTTTCCACAATATTATCACGTTTTTCTAGTAGCAGCTTTCATTCTTTGAGCTGTGTCCCTCTTGTACAGTGTCGTTTAGCAGTGAGGAATGAGCTAAAAAAGAGCACAGAGCATTTTACTCTCCAACGCTTGTGTCACCTACATTTTTATTTTGGGACTTCTTCAAATATTCCTGCAGTTCATTAAATAACTCTATTAAAACCCTTGAAGGATATGCCTTTTCGGAGGTTTATCCTCCCAGGATCTTCGGTCTCTTCTGCATTTTTGTAGCCTACAAAAAGAAAATTCAAATTCGACTTTTATATCTTTTTCCTATTCCCCTCCCAGAGGGAGAACCGATGGGTAAACAAGCCTATTAAGTCCACTCCGCCACCTTCTCCCCTCACATGGCCCACAGCCAACTGAGATATACAGGACATTCCCTAACCCCACAGGACACCTCATAAATTGCGAAAAGAAAAGGGAGAAAAACAAATTATTTTTTTGCTGCTTTGGCTAAAAGTTTTTTCTCTCTCTCTGGCAGGCGACCTTCGACCTTGCTTGTGAAAGAGAGCGGGCGGGCGGCCACTGACCCACTGAGGGGGAGGAGAGAGAGAGAGAGACTTTTCACAAGGGGAAATCCTTTTCTCTCTCTGTCTCTCTCGCTGTATCTGGGGTTTCTTAGCTTTTCTCTGCTAACACCGCTTGCCTTGCCCTGCCTTTCCTTCTCGTTTGGGAGGATGGGGCACATAAAATTTAATTAAGTGCAACATCGGGGCACCCTGGCAGGAGAAGCAACACCAACAGCAACAACAGCGACAGTGGCAGCATCGTTTATAAAATTCACATAATAACAATAAATTTTAGAATGCGTCTGCCACCCCAGAAACCGCCCCACCAAGCCTCTCCCTGCGTCCCCTGTCCTCGAGTCCTGCTCTAGGTATTAAAATTTATCGCCAGTCTTGTGTAGCACGCGCGCGTAAAACGCGTGGAAATTTGCGTAACACTGTGGCAGGCAGTTTGTTGCACGAAGAGAGGAGGAGGCAGCAAGAGTGTTGCAGGAAGCAGCAGCAGCAGCAGAGCTTAGTGTCCCCCGAGGCATCAGTTGAGCTTCCGCTCTTCCGCTCTTCCGCTCTTTGAATATATATCTGTAGAGACTTATGCACCTACATATATACATACATATATATATTCCCGATCAGCTTTAAGAAGCTCCACGGATGGGCAGTCACATATGCTGCCTGTCTGTCAGCCTCCCCCCTTGTGAATCATTTGTCTATTCGTTTGCTCATTCATTTGACTCGCATTAATTACATGACACGCACCCGAAGCAGAGTCTTGCCTTTTCCCGGGCGGGGGCGAATAATTTATGAAAAAAGACCAAAAGGAAAACTCCTCTCTCTTCCTTTGGGAGCACACATCACTCCAGGCGTCGCATATTCCATCCTACATCCTCCAGCCTTCCAGCTCCATTCGCATCATCATCTGCTTGGGGTTTTTCGGTCCTTCTCGTCAACCCAAATGACTGTCTCATGTTATCTGCTAAGCCGCCTTAGGATTTTGGGGGTCGGGCGCTCCCTCCTGCTCCAGCTTCATCTCTAGGGTACAACACCAGTGCTCCATAAGTCCAACGCTCTACTGACTCTGGTAGATGCCTCATTCTATGATTCCGGTTGCTTCCTCCTTGTGTGATTCCGGAGCTTATTTCTCGTATGATTTCGGAAGCTTCCTCGCTCTATGATTTTGAGGGTTTCAGCTTCAATGCTCCTCCTTTGATTCGAAGGGGGTTCCAGCTTTAACATCTCCAACGATTTTCGGGGTCCCAACACTGCCTTGACTTTCGGGACTGCCATTCCCCGGTCCCTGTCTTGATTTTCGGGGACTGCCATCCACCATCGCTGCTTTCGACTTTGGGCCCCAGGTCCCAATCTGCAGCCTCCATTCAAGTCCCAGCTGTATGCCTCCTCCCGTTTTTGTTACTTATTTAATTTGTTGCTTATTTGTGCTCGTGGAGCAACAAGCAACAGCAGCAGCAGTCGACAAACAACAACAGCAGCAGCAGCGTCAGTTAGAGACGGAGTTGGAGACGCCACCAGGTCCAAGTCCAAGTCAAAGTCTCTCCCAATCCGAGACGACAAATGTCGGGCTCCATTCACTTGTTTGCATATGTTTAACATGGATTCTCTGGCTCTGCCACTCCTGCCTCATGCTTCAAGCCTCCTACCTCTTCCCTCTTGCCTTCTGCCTTCTGCCTCCTGCCTTCTGGTTCATTGTTTGTTTGTTTCCGACTGTTTGCCCTGTTTTTGGAGGGTGGGGAGCATCTGCCAAGAGAGTGCTGGCATGGGTATTGTGTCCCGAACTTCGGCCCCCGCTTTACTTGTGTGTTTGCTAATGATTTTGCCAGGGTGCTAATCAAATTGGCCTGCCCTGCAGCAGGGAGTAATGTCATTACCAAAAGGTGACGACCAGACAGACAACGACGACATCGACAGATACAAATGTAGATACAAATGAAGAGGGAGTCATACATATGTAGGTAGGAGTTACAGATACGCAGGGAATTGCAGGCAGAGCTACAGAGGGACAGCCATTAGTATGGGCACAGAGGCAGAGGAAGGGAAAAATACTTACAGCTTAAACATTTGGCTTCATGAAGATAAGATGAAGCTTGTTTTGCACGATTTCTGTAGAAAGTCCATAGATATATATGTATTTCTCACATTCCTTTCATCCAGAGTTGCTTAGCTCTATCCGCACTTCTCTCACTCTCTCCCACCCACTCTGACTATCTTTCAACTTTTCTTTTATCGAAAACAGTTCCTATGAAAACGTTTTCGTACCATTACCCATAATGTTTAGCAGTCATTTGGCTCAACGTTTTTTAAACGTTTTACAAAACATCTAAATGTTTTATAAGCACTTTTATGATACTTACCATTCTGTGACATGTAACCCTTTGAGAACCCTTTTAAATAGCTATAACCCGCACACATGAGCGACTTTAAGTGCTGGTATAAATTCGCAAGTGATTGAAAAGCATTTAGCAAACGATTGACAAGGAAAGTCTAGCTGGAAAACTTAGTAGTCAATGGAAATATCTCTCGCCTGCAATCCTATCCCATCATTTATTTTATTTAATCGATGGATGCAAGTAAATGCAGTGATTATACCCGGTACTCGAAGAGTAAATAGGGTATATTGTATTTGTGCACATAACGGTTGTATGTAACGCACAGAAGGAAACGTTTCCGACCCCATAAAGTATATATATTCTTGATCAGCATCAATAGCCGAGTCTCTGTCTGTCTGTCTGTCTGTCCGTCTGTCCGTCTGTCCGTCTGTCCGTCTGTCCGTCCTGATGAGCGCCTAGTACTCAGAGACTATAAGAGCTAGAGCCACCAAATTTTGCATCCAGACTTCTGTATGCTCACACTGTTACAAGTGTATTTCAAAAAATGAGCCACGCCCCCTTCCGCCTCCGCAAAAGGGCGAAAACCTCCCAAATCTACAATTTTGAAGATAACAGAAAACTAAAAACGCCATTCCGTAGGGAATGACCAGATCTATCAGATCACCAAATTGGATCACCAATACGATTGGATCATTATTATAGCCACAATGAAGAAATTAATTTGCAGTAGCCAAACCCACCCCGTCCCGCAGCATTCACACTCTGCTTCGCGCTGTTTATGGCCTGGCCCCTGACACGTCACTGCCTCTGCCTCTGCCGCTGCCTCTGCCGCTGCCTCTGCCGCTGACTCTGCCGCGACTCTGCAGTGTGTGTCTATAGGGGAGGGTGGCGAGCTAAAGGAGCGTGTTGGCGTGAGTAGTGTTGTTGATGTAGATGACAGATGAAGAAAAAATGTAAAATTTGACAAATAACCGCTAAGTTGCAGATGTAGTACTGAGTGCCGGGTATAAAAGTTGTGACGCGTAAGAAGCGTCTCACACGTCCCTTCTCGTTTTATTTGAAATCTAAAACTCTATACAGTGACGCCAAATTGATTATTTTTCCACCGAAGCCTGGGACTTGGCTATCCTTCCTCTTTCTCGGCTCGGAAATCCGAATCAAGTTTCTCTCTCCTGCCACTCCGAACCGTTTCACTTGAGGGCTGTCTGCGCGTGTCGCCACCCTACCCCCGACACCCCGAAGGAATATCGCAGCTGCAGTAGGTCTTGTGGCAAGTTGCTGCAAGGAGCAGGAGGCAGGATCCTCTGCTGGGGCTTCCTTTTGGGTCGCTTGCCTGGTTATTGCTTTGGCGCATTTTTCGATTAAAATTTATTTGCACAACTTATGAAAACTTAAATGCCCATAAAGGCTGCGTCCCAGAGAAGGGCGCAGGGTGGCCGGATCCAGAGCGAAAGGACTTTCCTTGCCGTCTGCTTGGCCCGCTTTTATGTGCTGGCCAAATGGCGCCTTGGCGCCTGCCGCTGCTGCTGCCGCATTTACTTGGCCAAAAAGTTTCAAATATTTCATAATTTGCAACATATTTTATGGGTTGGAGGCATATTGCACTTTTCCTGCCACGCCCCCAAACACACACACACACACACACACACACACACACACACACAGCGATAAAACAAGAAGTCTGCAGGCGGCTCTTCGTTTCTTTTCTTTTGTGGCAATTTCTGGACTATTTCTTTTGGTGGGTTTTGCCCCTCCCACAACATCACTCATACGCCGCATGTTCTCGCTTTGGCTCATGGAATGAAGGAAAATTAGATTCTTCCTTGTGGCATGACCTCGTTTCGGCTTCTCATTTCTCTGCTAAATAATTCAAATGACTTCCGACTCAGACGTTGACATTTTGCCTTCATTGGCAAAGCAAATGAAGCGCAGCGTTTGCCTGTCCGCTCCCGCCCCATCCATCCACAGGTACGCAGCGCACTTAAAAAGTAATTTTATTATACAGCTACTTAGAGGCAGCAGAAAGAGGCAGTCTGAGAGAAGGCAGAAAGTGACAGAGAAACGTCAGAAAGGGAGAAGCTGGAAGAAGGAAACTCTCAAAGGCATCAGAGACATCGAGAAGAGAGATTTCCAGCTCGGATGGTCGGACAAATGAATACCCTTGAAAAATGCCGCCTTTTCCCCATTCATCTCAGACCCAAATTTATCAAGAATTTTAACATAGAAATGCACTTCTAAGCCATGCAAACATAGTACAAAAGTCGGTCATGCTCTTTAAAAAGTGTATTTTAAGCGCAAAATTGTTGTTCTTGCTGCCAAGCCTTCATCAGTGGCAGGACTCCCTTTGAACGCCAAATTGTCACACTACTGCCAGAAGTTTTATTTAACCTTGCCGCCGCGACGACATCTTGCCCCTTGCTGCCCAAATGTCGTCTGCCGCTTTCGTTGCCTGCTGATTGTTTTTGTACTTTATTTTTTCATCTTTTCCCATCAGAGCTTACAAATTTTTCTCATTACACTTTTACCTTCAGTTCCTCTTTGGCTCCTTTTGACTTTACGCTGCAGCTTCAGAAGAAAGAAGAACACAAGAGCTTGGAACTTTTCCACTACTTTCTGGCAAGGTTTTCCATGGCTTTCTTTCAATTTTTTCCTGCCCTCAAACCTGAGGGCTGCAGTCCCCCCAAGTCTCACTCCTGCCTCCATCATCCTTCTGGCCTTTTTGGCTTCTCTTGGAAGGTAATTTAATGACTCGACGACTCCTGGTGGCTCCTTCGACCCGGGCATCTCTTGCTGGGCAGAGTGCGTGGCTCCATAATGAGCATCCAATGGGGTTTGACAACACAAAGAGAACTCTCTCTAAGTTGGCCCCAAATCCAAAAGGAAACTTTCAGCAAAAAGGACAGTCAGTTGGGGCTTTTTTGTAGAAGATCTTATCATTAAATAGTGCCAACAATGAAGGTATCATTAGTCCAGATTTGATTTTAGTTTTCTCTGTCGGTCTCACAGATGGAAATTTACTAGAAAAAAGTTCATAAATTGATTCTTTGTTTAGAGGTTAGAGTTCGCTTTTACATGCCCTATTCCTAAGCTCTGCAATAACAGCTCGATGTCTGTTCTGCAAGAACTTCTAGATCCCAAGTGCGTTTAATGATTTCTTCAAAGATTTAGGTTGAGGTTGAGGCTACATTTAAAATCATTTGCAGAACTACTATTCACACATCTTTCCACCTCCACAATCCATTTGAATTATGTTAGGGCTCTTGCCTTAGAGCTCTTGCCTTTTCCCTATTCACTTCAGTGTGTGTCCGACTATGTACCTATCTACATGTCTGCATAGCCCCAAACCCTTGTGTATTGCAGAGTCTGTCTGTGTGTGTGCCTCTGCTGCTGTTTCTGTTGCTGGCATTTCATTTAATTACTTTTGACATCAGGTAGAAATTTTCGCTGCCTTTCGCTTTTTCAACCCTTTTTTTGCAATTCCCCCCAACCTCAGCCGCCAGCCACTGCCTTGAAGAGGGTTGAGCTTGTGATGCTTTTGAGGATGGGGCTTTTTTGTGTGGGGAGGGGAGAAAAGTGTGCCAAATATTTGTTTAGGCCAATATTTGCCAATGGCCAATGGTGTTCTCATATCCTGGAAGCTCTTTGCAGCCTCCGCAGCCTCCGCAGCCGCCTCCGCACATCCGCAGTCTCCTGCCATACGCATCCTTCAAATTGTAAAATTTTCATATTTGCATTTTGCTTTTTCACCGTTTGCTTTCATGTGTGCATGTGTATCTATGTTTGCCTGTGTGAGTGCTCTTCCCTTTTGGCATTTATTTTGATGTATTTCCGTTTTTGCCAAGCAAATAACAAGAGGGAAAATGGAGAGAATGTGAAAGCGAGGACTTTTCCCTCTTCTGAGAGTTTTCATTAGCTGATAGTTTTAGGGTTTTTGTGGTGTGGAGGGTCCAAGCAAATATGCGTTGCTCTTCTACAAGTCGTTCCTTTTGTCTTCTTCTCTCATTAGAGTGTTGCCCCATTGGACGCTCTGGGGCCAATGAATAATCTTTGGCTCTGGAAATACTTGAGCAACTTTTGCGCTCTGTTGCACTATCCTCTTAATCAGTTAATCAGATAATCTCCATATGTGGAATAATGAATTTTCCCCCAAAAAATACACACCAGGGACGTGCCACCAGGTTGCAACAACGCCAAAAGCAACATTCCCTCTTTCCATTTTTCCCCTTTCGTTGGTTTTTCCTGCAACTCCATTTCGCACTTTGTTTTTCTTTTGTTTTTTTGTGTTTTTTCGGCAACGAAAAGTTTTTTTTGTTTATTTTTTTGTTTGAGTTTTGGTTTCGCTTCGTTTTTCCTCTTTTCTCTGCCCTTTCTCTTTGTTTTTCCTGCCTCTCTCTTCGGGTTTGCCTCAGTGTTTGCTCTGCTACTTTTAAAAGCTTTTTTAAGTAACTCGAACTAAATTAAGTTAAATACATTTCACGTTCTGCATAAAGATGAACCAACGACAAAGTTCTGGTTGCATGCCACACACACGCACGCACGCACACGGGGAGACACGATACACACACGGGCCGACGTGACGTAACGTGGCACAACAAAATAATATAGAGAAGGGATCCTACATATAGGGTTTCTTCTTCCTAATGGATTTGCTTGTTGCTGCCATCTGGAGGATGGAGTGGAGGATCAATTCAATTAACTCTGACACACATACAAATCCTTGAACTCTGACCCCAAGACACAACAAGTGTCTCTGTGTCTCGCCCTCTA
Organism: Drosophila subobscura; assembly: GCF_008121235.1. Lineage (NCBI taxonomy): Eukaryota > Metazoa > Arthropoda > Insecta > Diptera > Drosophilidae > Drosophila > Drosophila subobscura. The sequence continues at coordinate 13,282,301 of NC_048530.1, read as the reverse complement.
CCTCTCCCTCTGCCTCTGCCTCTGCTTCTCTCGCTCTCTCTCTGGGGAACCACTTTGTGTGTCATATATAATGAGCATTCAATAAGGAGCCCTCTGCTGCCACATGCCACATGGCACTCTCTCTCTCTCTCTCTCTCTCTCTTGCGCTCTTCCTGTGAAAAGCTTTTAGCTGCTCAGGATGCGTGGATACGTGGATACGTGGGGGAATTTCCTCGTATGCACTTTGCAATCGAGTTGGCAGCCCCATAAGCAGGAACAGAAACAGCAGCAGCAGCTCCCCATACGCCACTCTCTTCCTTTCCCTTTTCCTTCTCCTTCTCCTGGCGCTTTTGCTCCTTTGAGCTCTCGATATTTATGTGTTTCTGGGTTAAAAAACTGCAGTGTGACAATTTAAAGACCCCACAGCAGCAACAAAGGGTTTAAGGATGATGCATTCTAAGCGAGAAGAGAAATGGGTGGTGCATGTGTGGTGTGTGGGAGGTGGGTGGTGGGTTGGCTGGAGCTGCGCTTCAGCTTTCTTTTGTATTTTTCCTGCTGCTTATTTTGCACAATTTTTCTGCTTTGTCAATACGCAGATGCTGCTCCTCAGATCTCCAACCGCACAGAGAGAAAACACTTCCCCAACAGCAAAGAGAAAACCTGTTAACTTTTATTAATTTCAATCGTTTTTGTCTCGCTCCTAAAGCATCCAGCAAATCCAGCCTTAAAAACGATCAAACATCGAACTAAATTTATATTTTAGAAATAATTAATTAATCTTTTGTTAAGAGGTACCCTGAACTTATCCAGTCGTGAATCGCCTAAGCAATCTTTGCAGTCCAACATTTTTTCTTCAGTTTTCTTTATGGCAGTATGTAGTTGTTGTTTCTCTCAGTGTGTGCTGCTCTGCTAACCTCTGGCGTTGCTGCTGTTGCAGCTGCAGCTGCACTTTGTTTCGCAAAAGGATTTTCTATGTTTTCCAACAGCTTTTGTTTGCCGCTTAGCAAACACACACACACACACGAGCACGCAATGAGAGCAAAGGAGATGCCTGGAGAGTGTGGGAAGGAGAGGGCGAACATTGAGAGAGCTTTTAGTTTTGCATTTTAAGCATTTTGGCTTTGCATTTTTCCCCGATTTCCCACCCGTTATCCACCACCGTTCAACAATACGCAAAAATCATTCGACAAAAAATACAAATACGAAAAATTCTCATGCATATTTTCTATCTGCACGAGAATGTGTATGCATTGGTGTGTATCTGTGTGTAAATATAGAGGGAAAAATAGTGAAGCTTTTCCCCGGCAAGATTAGAAAACTATGCAAACAGCAGAGGGGGTGTGGGGGAGGGCTTTTCCCTGAAAACCACAACAAAAGTTCCATCGAGTGGCAATCAAAGTTGTAAGCCCTTCAATTAGGTGCAAAATGTTAAAAGGAAAACTGGGGAATTTCCCCCACCTGCAACAACGAGAGGCTATGGATTAACAGACTTCACGTGCCACAACTCCCAGCGGGTGGAGAGTGGAGAGGCTAAGCCTGGCTTAGGCCGTGCTCTAAATTGGCCAATAAAATGGGTACTAAGACACCTCTCAGATGCCACTTTTTGTGTTCGTTTACTAAACAAAAGTTTATTCACGAATTTTTCATATTTATATTTCATTTCTGCTCTTTAAAGTGGTATAAAGTTTCCTTTAGAATAATTACGGAATTTTAAGACATTACAAACGAGAAATTAGCTAGTTTGTTTGCCATTTTTGAAGACACTTAATGACCCCCAACTCTTAAATGCAATGCAATAAATCCTCTGCCATATTTCACACATTTTTCACTTTGTTTTTTTTTGTATTTTATGCTTTTCTTAATCCTTTACCATTATTTATTGGCTTTTCTCGAAGGCGGTTGCTTCAACAATTTCAAGGGGTATATTGGTTCTCCTAACAGTCATGCAATATAATTGTTTTGGGGCAACGTCTGACAAGGGATTGATGACGACATGTAGTGCGCTCTTTAGTGGCAGAAGGAAAGCGAGAGACAGAGAGGAGAGGGGACAGAGTCTCTTAAGACCCAACATCTTTATGCAAACTCCATAGAGTATTCCCGATTCGTGAGTCTCATCTGGCTTGGTTCTAACCGGCTTTCGACGACGACGACGATGATGAGGCCAACTCGTTTGACACTTGCAGCTAGATGTGGCACGATATCCATCGATTGGCAATAGAGCGCCAGAGCGCCAGAGACATAACAATTTACCGGCTGTGTCAGTGGCCGCTCCTCTGCTTTTAATTGCAATTTGATTTCAGACCAAGACATGAGATTCCGACACGAGACACATAGGACGGTGTGCGGTTCGATGATATCGAAATCGAATCGCAAGACCGGTTTTTTGGTGCCACAATCGTAATCGAGGCTTCGATTCAATTCGAGTGGAGCGAAGTGGAGTGGAGAGCAGCCTCATAAATCGTTCCATCATCGCATTGACACATTGACAACGGCCAAATGGTCGTATGTCATCTGCTGGAAACCAGTCTGCTTCTCTCTTCTCTCTGTACTTCTCCCCAATTTCTCTCCTCGCTCTCCACAAATGCATTTTCTTTTTATTGCATTTCGTTTTTTTTTTTGGGTGCGCGCCTAAGTTGGGAAATTAATGCAATTTACTTACAAAATGTCCCATTAAAAGCGCTTAACCAGGCACTGTAGAGGGGAGCTGGAGATGGGGCAGAGACACATAAAGCAATATGAGCTTGTCGCAGAGTCACAGAGTCGCCTTGTCTGGGTCTCCTCTGGGCCTGCTCCAGCCTCCATCCCCCCGCCCTGTCTGTCTGTCTGTCTGTCTGTCCGTCTGCCAGTTTGTCCGACAGTTTCCTTGTCTGCCAGCGTCGGCTGTGGCTGTGGCTGTGGCTACGACTCCATCTCCTTCGTCTTCGGCTGGGTTGTAGCCCATGTGAGAGCGTAATTTAATGCTGCTGCAGTTTTTCTTTTTCTTTCTTCTCTCTTTGCATAGCAGCAGCCAGCAGTATGTCTGTCCTTCGAGTACGAGTACGAGTACGACCCTGGGTATGCCACAAATTACCCAGCCATGGGTCCGTAGAGCGCATTTAGCTAAATCGCAGAATTTATGTCTTATGAAAATGCTCGCGTCTCGAAACAGAAACTGAAACCAAAACCAAAACCAAAGACCAAAGGCTCTGGGCAGCAGCCAGAGGCTAAAGCTGGAGGCCAAAGCCAAAGGCAATGCTAACGTACGAGCTCTGAAAAACCCGGGGACCAACACAAGTTTTGCCTGAAGAAAACGAAATGGTACGAGTTTTCTTATATACCCTAAAGGAAGGTCTTAACATTTAGCTTAAAGTTTGTCTTGGGAGAAAGCAATTTGGGGACAGGTATGAGATGATATTGGGAATGATTTCTCGTAGGAGAAAGAACAACGGAAAAACCAAAAACGCAGACATTATGACACTCCTCCTCTCTCTCACACAACCAGTTAAGGGAGGAGTTTTAATGTCTGGTAAATACTCAAGGAGAGCGTTCCCAACGAGACTCATTTAATCATTCTTCATGCATCTGCTGCTGCATTTCCCTTCCTTTATCTTTTTATTTGCAGTTGCATTTTCCTTTTGGTTTTCTCTCGCCTTCTTTCTTCATTTGGTTGCTGAATTTTGCTCAATTTCCTTGTTCCATTTACCATTAACCATTTACCCATTTTCCGCCGCCTTCGCTGCCTGTGCCACTCTATCCTTCCTTCGGAAATGCAGACCTTAAAGTTGCACCGAGTCCCGGTGAATTATGGCCGTCTCAATGGATTTACAACTGATTGTGCGCCATTCCCATCGGAATAAGTGCGAGGCGCACACAAAACTTTTCAATTCAATTATCAAACGCCCAGGCAATTTTTAGCCAATGAAAGAGTGTGGGATATGGTGGGGCGGGGGCGCCTACGGGGTGTGGATAGAGAGTGCCTCGATTTGGCTCTGATTTGGGTCTGCAGTTTTGTGTGTGTCCCAATGCACAATTTTTGGCATAATTTGTTTGCCAAATTCGCGTGTTGGCGTCATCATCATCGTCAGCAACATCATTATCATCGTTGTCGTAGTTGTCACTCCATCGGTGGTTGCCAGTTTTGTGTGGTTGTGTGGGGGTGTCGATGGCACCACATTAATGCAATTCTCCACCCACCCACAGGGCCATAAATAATTTTTGGATGCCCAAGAGCCAATTTCGCGATTCGAAATTTTTGGTGGGAGAATCTCAGCAGCATCAGCATTGCGAAGGCGTTGAAAGTACATTCATTCGAAAGGAAATTAATGAGGGAAAATGCTGCACAAATAAACCTGAGAGCTGAAACTTGCAACATCCCATGTGCAGACTGTTAAGTGATCCATGTTTTGCGAAGGAATAAATGTAAGAAAATTAATATAAAATAATAGTTCCTGAATGTACAGCAAACACAGTGTAGACTCAATGGCTGTAGGAAGATTATCCACACTCAAAATGTATCATGCTGAGTAGTCCATCTTGTATCTCTGTATCATTCTCTCTCTCTGCATTTACTCCACTGAGAATGAGAATGAGAATGAAGACAGATGCACTCGATGTCTAAATATACGAATCGGTTGTCAGTCGCGCGACAAATATTTTGGCAAACCAAATTTTTGAAATAGATCCAAAAATATGCATAAGTCTGTAAGAGGCAGAAAGAGAGTAAAGGAGAGTGTGAGAAAAGGGAGAAATTGTCAACAGGATTTGAGTGGAGTGGAGAAGTATGTAAGAGTGTGAATGAGTGGAGTTCGAGTGGTTGTTGGAGACTGGTTCATGGATATCATAACATACTTAGACCATAAGCATGCAAAGTGCTTAAGGATGTAGACAACTCACGGAACACCCCGCCCAAAGAGCCCAAGAGATAGCAACAGAACCAATGGAAAGAGCCAGAATTGAGGGGGAAAAAAAGGAAAAACAGAAAAGTAAGAGGCTGAAAAATTGAAAAATAAATAAAATTATGCGTGGCAGCACATTTGAAATCATTGGCAAAAAAAGAAACGAGCGACATACAGAAGCTCCTTCATAGAAAGAAATATCAACAGATGGAAGGAGACAGTCACTGGAGAGAGCGGAATTCCATTTGGCGAAGAGATGGTTAATGGTAAATATGTGAGAGGCGTAGACAAGAGTCTCTGCCTGCGCCTCCATTTCCATCTATATCTCTGTCTGTCTCTGTTTTCGTTCATGCTTCACTTGATTTCCCCTCACAATTTCCAATGAACAAATTTTCCCCCATTTTTGGCTTCTACCCGTGGGAAAGGGAGTCCCCCGAAAGAGGTGGGAGCAGCCCTCAGAGAAATGGCCATCTCATTGAGAATTCAAATCACACCGAAATTCTAAAACACACAAACCACCGAAATCGCCGACGAGACGTCGAATAAAAATGCGAGTACATAAAAATAATAATAAAAATAAAATCACACACACAAAAAGGGACAAAAAAAAGCCCACCAAGAAGGCACTGAAATAGCGGGCAAAAGGGACAGAAATAGCAAGCAAAAGGGAAAGAAAGTGAGACCGAAAGAGAGACAGAAATAGAGTGAGAAAATTGCAAAAATGAAAGCGAAAATAAACCAAATGCGAGAATTGAGGGAAACTTTCTTGTCAACGGGCGCGAAAATTTCACACACACACGCAGAAAAAAAGGCCGAAACAAAAACCCCACCCCCAAAAAAAGAAGCTGAAAAATGTTCGAGGTCCTTGGAGTGGTTTACGGGTCCATGGACAAGGACACGGGACTCGAACAACATTTTCTGCAGGCAAAGCAAATTTCAGCTGGAGCCAGAGCTCTGATGAGGCAAATTATTTGTATGTGTGTTTGTGAGAGGAGCGTCCATGTGGCATGTGTGGCAGACACGTAAATTATATGCCGCACAGAAAGTTATGAAAACGAAAGAGCAGCCGCCGCTTCATTTCTTGGCTCTAAATCATTAGCCAAAAGCCATTTTATTGAAATAAAACAAGCAGAAAATGTTAGGTGGCCTGTGGAAGCTGTGATAAGGGTAAAGCGAATTATAAGGCAAGGAAGCATCGTATAAATTGTGACTCTTCTTGTTAATTTGGTTCCATAATTCAATAATCAAATAAAACAAGAATTATTTCCCAAACTGTTCAAGAAATAACTCTCTTAGGCCTCACAGAATATATGTATAACTACAGATGCACCCAAGGTCTGTGTCAAATCCGAACCTGAATGTGAATTTATCATTTTAAAGCTATATTCTTGGCCATAAATACTGGCCACGTTTATCCATGGGAATACTAGACCGTAGTTGACCTCTCCATTGCAGTACACTTCCTGGCACACAGCAAATGCCTTGTACTTGTAATTTATAGGAACTCTTCTTGTGGCTCATTTCCATTTGCTAACATTGTGCCACTCATTCACTCTAGAGACGAGGCGAGGCGAGGCGTCTCTTCCTCGCCTCGAATACGTATACGAAAACTTGTACTCATACTCAAGATCATATCATATCGGATTGAGGTCCCAGACGCTCCCCAAAAAACAAAAAGAAAAAAAAACAAAACACTGGCCGGCCAGAGTCTTTCTCTTTTATTTTTCTTTCAAAAATTTTGTTGCAGTTCCTCCCACTTTTCTCTTTCCTTTTCTTTGGCAGGCAGAAATTTAGACATTTTGTAGCCAGTTTATTTGGATGGGGGGCTGTCAGGCGGCTCCACCGTCCCAGCCTCTAAGGCCCCTCCCTCCAGCTCCCCTCTCTGTTTCTTCACAATTTCCGAGGCCTGTTTGGTTTTCGCCCATAATTTCTGTGCCGTTTTACAACAAACGGGCACATAACTCCCAGAGAGACTCGTCGACCGAAGAACCTCCTCTCTGGGGTCCAGTCCCGTCTGATTGTCGGCCCGTTGCCCGGCTTATCTGTCGGCGCCAAATGCCCCATTGCCCCCATCCTCCTGCGGGCTGTGGCCTGTGGCATGGTGCAAAATGATTTTCACATGTTTTCCTTTTCCTTTATTTCTGTGTTGGTGTTTTTTTCGCACTTTTCGTTGGCTTTTTGCATGTGTTTTCACCCGTCGTCGATTCCCATTCTTTCATTGGCATTTCCATTCCCAAAAAAACAACAAAAATACAAAACAAGAAGCGGAGAAGAGTGGAAGAGAAGAGAGGGCTCCGTTCGTACGGAGTGTTTGGCTTTTAATTAAAATTGCAGCTATATTATGAACTTTTCTTTTCTCGACCGCCTGCAAATTTTCTTTCGCTGTGGGTCTGGGTCTCGGGCCATCGTCTGGGCTCCGATCTCTGGTCATATATCAAATGAGCATTCTCTTGCCATGGGATGTGCAAATTGGGGTTTCGAGTGAGAGAAACATTGGGGGCTAATGTTAATGCTAACGTACGAGCACATACATATGTGTGTTTTCCACAAATCAAATGAACTGTAAAGAAAATTCGCGCAAAAATGCGTTTTATTGCTTCCTCCCAAATTATGTTGATTGAGTGCAGCCTCCTCTTCCCTTCCGCGAATACCGGTACGTCCGTTCTATTCTATAACATGTCGACATGCTTCAGTAAGTCCCTCACTATATATGGGGGGATTATACATGCTGCTTCCATAGACACACCGGAGATTTCCAGCGATTTCACAAAAAACCAAATGTGTATGTTCCACTTTTGAGGCTAATTTTGTGGCTGGCTTTTTGTTCTGTTCGAGGTTTCTGAGGCTCTTTTCTAATTGTCTGCCAATGGAATTTATGTGCGGGGGCCCATCCATCCATTCATTTCGATGGGGCGTGCGACTCATTTACAAAGCGTGTCAATGGCAACAATGGGAAGAGACAGACAACGGGCCCCCAGGGTCACACAGTGCGAGAACGAGTGAGTGGCGATGGGCGATTGGGAGGGGGGAGAAGGGAGATGGGAGAGCAGCATCTTATTATTATTATCATTATTGTTATCATTAAAAGTGATATGAGCAAACAGCGACAGGACAGCACAGCAGGACAACAGGCAGCACTCTGCCGCCTGACAAAAGGATCTCTTCATAAGATTCATATTGATGCGAACGGACAATGGCCATGACAATGGGATTGCAGATGAGAGCTGAGAGCTGAGCGTTGAGAGATGCGAAATGCGAAATGCGAAATGGAGATGAGTATGAGAATGCCACTGCCAATGCGAATAAGATGGAATTCTTGAGTGAAGCACAAGCAGAAACAGTAAAAGAACGAACTGAAAATGCTCTAAGAAAGTAATGATTGAGAGAGATTGAACCATCTGGCGAAGCTCAAAGTGATTGGAAGAACATAAATGTGATGAGTGAATGGAAAACAAGATTCAACTAGTCCCTGGCCTCAGTCACTTCTGCCTTGCAATATTCTATAAAATATTTTACCACATGATCGTTTATGAAAACCACTTTGCTTCAGCCCCATAATTCCATTTGGCCAATGCCAATGCCAATGCCAGACCTAAAAGTCGTTATGCTCGAAGGTTTTCCTGGTCTGCCTGTCTGCACTCCACCTCCTCTCCTCCGTGCCCACTGCCTTGCTGGCTGGAGGGACTCCAGAAGAAGTCGAGTGTCAAGTAAAAATAAAATTCATTTTAATTTGTGCAACGACCACAACGAGAGAGCAACGACGATGAGGATGAGGATGACAACGATGATGACAATATGTATAAGTCTCTCTGTGTGTGTGTGTGTGTTTGAGTGTGCGGGGGTAGCACATGTTGTGCGCCTGCTGCAAGGATAAGGTTCGTCGATAAGTATTCCAGGGATCGTCCGGGTCTGTGTCCTGGTCCTGGTCCTGGCTCTAGCTCCTGTCTCAGTGTCTGCTCTTGGTGTCCATTGTTGCTGCTACTGTGCTGCTGCTGTTATTATTTGCCAAATAAACGGACAAACGGACGACCGTTCGCGTTGTCATAGCCGGGAAGTTCCCTGTTCCCTGTGCCCTGTTCGCCCCTCTCCCAGACATCTCCTTTGTTGTCAGACTCTGGTACGTCGTTGTCGTCGTCGTCGTCGATGATGCAGACATAAGATATGAAAAATATGAGGCAACAGCAATCACAATAGTAGCACCAGTCCACCAGCCACCAGGGCGCTCCCCAAGGGCTCCACACAGAACACAGAACACAGCACAGGCGCTCATGCGTGCGCCCTGCGTGGGCATCGATGGACAATCCCCCAATGCCACGCCAATGTGTGGGTGTGTATCTGTGCGTGTGTGTGTTGGTTTGGTATAAATCACGCTTAATGCCTTCTGCCAGTGTAGAAGGAGGAGGAGAATGCGAAAGGAAACTCCAGGGAGGACCATAAATTGCAGTCAAGTGCTGCCAATTAGTTGCTAAAATTATTTTATGATATTGTCCAACTAATTAAATGAACATTAAAGGCGCATTCGAGGGCCCGTTGTGGAAGTTCTTGCCAAAAATCAATACCAAGAGCAAAAGCAAAAGCAACAACAAAACCATAAATAAATATCAAACGAAAGGTAGCCCCATCGGTCACCATCCATCGCATCATCTCTGCTTTTGCATTAAGAAATGCCCCCTGCTTCCTGATGGCGCAGGCCAACATTTTCCATCAATCAAGGGCACAGAAACAGCAACAATAATCAATCATAGCCACCCCCACACCTGTCCAGAAAATAGAACACGTAACAATTTCCTATGATTATTAATTATTAATGACGAAACGAAATAAGGATAAGTGGGGAGGACGTGGACTGCCATTAAATGATTAGGTTTCTTCAGCTTCACTGACCAGACTCCGGACGCCATGCCACAGAGGCAGCTCCCGATCCTACTCTTCCGATTTCCCCCTTGCTCCCTGCTTCTGATGGGGTTATCCTTATGGATGGCATCTCTCCTGCTGCTCTAATGGCAGTTTGGACTTAAGCTCGTTAGCCAATAACTATAATTTAACTGTATAACGATACAGACTATCACAGCCTGATGGCACACTTAATTGAGCCCAGTTGTGCTCGAAAATATGTCAGCTATGAAGGCAAAATGTATACTTATAGTAATTAAAAATTGTAACAAGAAAACTATAAACAATCTTCGTTTAACATTTGAAAACCTAACAAGAGCCTTGTGTTGCTTGAAGCTCCAATTAATGTAACTTAACCCTTATGTATGCCATTTCACATACTTATTTATGATTAACTTACAGCAAATAATACAATTTCAATGCATTTTCTAACCGAATGTTTCTCCCCACTTCTCTTTGCTCTCTTTCTTGTGTGGCGCTTAGTGTGTCAGTGCAATGGACACGCCCGTCGCTGTCGCTTCAATCTGGAGCTCTACAAGCTGTCCGGTCGGGTGTCCGGAGGCGTGTGCTACAACTGTCAACATGATACGACAGGACGGTATTGTCACTATTGCCGCGAGGGTTACTATCGGGATGCCACCAAGCCGCCAAATCATCGCAAAGTCTGCAAGCGTAAGTCCTCCCATCACCCCATCCCCATTTCATATAAAAAGATTGAATTAGACAGCTGAGACATCGAAGTGGGCGGGACTCCTGTTGTGTGGAATTGGAGTATTCCTTGATATTGACAATAAGCTGTCATCAATCAGTGGTCTGTCAGATGGCAGATGCCAGATGGCCGATGGCAGATGGATACTCATCTATGTATACACGAGGTGGCAAGGCAAAGACTATACGCTAATGAGGATGTTTTCAATGTCGTTGGTGTTTAGGTTGCGACTGCCATCCAGTGGGATCCACGGGCAAGACCTGCAATCATCTGAGTGGACAGTGCCCCTGCAAGGAGGGTGTCACCGGTCTGACCTGCAACCGCTGTGCACGCGGCTACCAACAGACGCGCTCCCATGTGGCGCCCTGCATCAGTGAGTACCACCAGATCCTCCCAGATCCTACCTTTTCAACTCATGTTTTCTTCTTTCCTGCAATTAACAGAAGTGCCCACCAACGCGAACATGATTCAGGCCGAGAGTGCTGGCGGAGGCGGTGGCGGTGCTGGCAATGGCGACTACAAGGAGGGCGGCGGCTCCCAGGCCGAGGAAATGAAGAAGTGTGAGTATTGAGTGTGTGCCTCGATTATCCACAGAAAATATCCCCCACTATCCCCATATCTAATCCACAGACTGTGGCAAGTGCAAGGCCAGTCCCAAGAAGCTCAATCTAAACAAGTTTTGTATGGAAGATTATGGTAAGCGGCGTCCTCGTTTTCTCTTTCTTTCTATTCATTGTTTTTGCGTTCATTGCAGCCATTTTGGCCAAGGTCATTGGCCACGATCGCGCCTCGCAGGACATAAGCACTGAAAAGTTCTCGATCGAGCGACAGAATGAAATCTACAAATACGAAATCAATATACAGACGATCTTCAAGCGGAATCCCATGTCGGGCACGACCAGCTCCCTGCTCGGTCGTGGCAATATGATGCTGCTGGTGCCGCGCAAGAGCATCGAGTGCCAGTGTCCCAAAATCAAACTGAATAAGTAAGTACATACTAGTACATATGTGGAATATTTAAGGGCATCTATGCATTTCGTTTCTAAGAGAAATGTGAAAGGCATTCGCACATGAGTGGGTGATAAGTGCCAAGGTAAGAGACGAACCCGATCTGCCCAGTGCCCAGTGGAGGAAACATATAAAGAGTTCAGGGGAGAAGGCAGAAATTCAGAGCTGTTCCCATTTATGTTCATATAAGTATGTACATATGTACAGTTGCGAAAAAAATAATAGCACCACTACAACACATTTTGTTCTTAGACAAAAAAAAAGCAATTACTGTTGCGATTTTTTTAAATTTTTAGTTTTTTCATATAGTTAAGTATTCTCCATTAACAAACAAAGTGTTGCCTTTCTTCAAAATTCTGTCTTTATATTTTTTTTTTGAACTTTAAGAAAAAATACCACGAATATGCCGAAAAAAATAATAGCACCGTTGGCACTATTTTAAGTGAATATCCGTAATTTCGCGGAATTGACTTTGTATAAACCACGTATTTATTAGTTTTAACTAATATTTCATTGTTTCTATCATAAAAGCTAATAATAATCATTACAATAATACGTGGAAAGCTCTGAAATGCGAAAAAGCGCGACCCTTGCAAAAAATTTATGTTTGACGTAAAAACTTACAGAGAATTTGGTAAATTGGTAGGCAGTTTCAATAAAATGATTAAAAACGCCTTAAACTATGAAGAAAAGTGTAAAACACGTGGATGAAAACGATCTATGACCCCTTTTAATGTCAAAAGGCTGATTCGCGAGAGCAGGAAGGTTCCCTTCAAGCCTGCTATTGAGCTTAAAAAAAGAGCTTAAAATAAAAGCGACGGGCTAGAAAGTTTGGAAATATCTTAGACAAGATAGCCTAAAAGCCTGCTGCCCAAAAAAAATCGCACTTTTAAACGCCAGACAAATTACTAAGCACATGATGTTTGCAAGGGAGCATGCCAATTGGACATCCCTATAATGGAGCATAAATTTTAATGTCAGATGAGTAAAAAGTGTTTTATTTACTGAAAAGGGATCTCGATCATACTTAAGACGTTCAAGGAACACCAGGACACCAAAGAAAACCATTTAAAATAAAAGGTTGAATTTAATGGTATGGGCCTGATTCTCTTACTATGAAGTAGGGCCAATGCATTGACTAAAAACCATCATGGATCAGCACGTGTCCTTGAATTTCATGGAGACAGTAATGCTACCCTTAGCAGAATACGAAATTCCACTCGTATGGGTCTTTCAAACGGAAAATAGCCCCAGCATGAAAGCAAAGGAATGGTTCAGGGCCAACACTGAACGTGTTAAAGTGGCCTGCACAGTCGCCTGACATAAAACCGATCGAAAATCTGTGGTCCGAAGTCCAGAAGGCAGTTGCTGATTCCAAACCAACCACTGTCGGATCACTTTGAGAACAAAATTAAGAGACCTGGTCCAAAGCTCCCCAAAAGCTATGCCTGGACTTAGTGGATTCCATGCCAAGACGCTGCGCAGCTGATGTTGCCAAAATAGGACACTGAACTAAATCTTGAATGATAAATATTGATTTAGAATTAATAGTTCAAAAGTGTTAACTAAGAAATTCATTACTTGTTGGTCATTTTTTAAATTTTAAATCCATTTTTCAAAAGTGGTGCTATTATTTTTTTCGCCTAATTTTACGAGTTTCTCTAAAGTTCCTTAAATAACTTAAAAGCCTTACAAAAAAGGTGCTTTTCTTTGTTGTTCCCAGATTTGTAAGAGTCTTCCCTTTCTAAAAATGTGCTTAAAGTTTCCTTAAAGTTAAAAATGTGAGTTGGGCAACTATTTGAAAATTGCTTGTGGTGGTGGTGCTATTATTTTTTTCACAGCTGTATGTATGTACAGCACATGTTCCGCTGTTAACTGTTAATTCTGTTGTTAATCCATTTGCCCTTGTAGCGATCCTCTCTTCTGTTTCTTACTCTCTCTGCCTGTGCTGCTCTCTTGCAAAGCATTGGCTAAACGAGGCTGTGCAGGGGAGCGTAGCCATGCGCTGCTGCGGTGCAGCTGCTGCTTCGTTTAGCCAGTGCTTTGATTGCGCTCACACTTTGCGCTCTCATTTAGTCGCTCTCGCATGCTCTCGCACGCTCTCGCACATCTAACTGTTGTTTCTCACATATCGACAAAGCTAAGAAAATAAATTTGCTTCGCCAGGTAAGGCAGATCTCCGAGTTGATAAGCTTGGCGGTTCGTTCTCTGTAGACCTGCCTTGTATCTAGCTCATAGCTCTTGTACTTATGTACATACATATGTACATACATAGCTCTTTTCATATACTTACCTCTGGTCCAAGCTCATTTCTCTGCGAAATGCCGAAACTAATGAATTAATTATTCATAATTCTTAGAAATAATATTATTTAATTATTTTAAATGGCTTTCCTTGGTTGCAATTATTTCGCCTTCCTTTTGGGCATATTATGTGGAATTTGAATCCTATTTCACGGTTTAATCATTATTTATTATTGTTACAAACTCTCTACCATCTGCTCTATTTGTATTTGCAGATCATATCTTATACTTGGACGTGACTCGGAGGCAGCGCCTGGATATCTGGCCATCGGTCCCAGCTCTGTGGTGTTGGAGTGGAAGGACGAGTGGTCGCTGCGCATGAAGCGCTTCCAGCGGCGGGCCCGCAAATGCAGTTGAATCGAACCGGAAACGGAATATGTCAGAGCGGATTTCAATTTCATACACTTGGCTAGGTATCGGTTTTTGTATAAATTGTACAGTTTACTCAAGTTTCTGACCTTCTTCGGCATCATGCTATAAATTAATCAAAACTCAAAACTTAAAACTCAAACTCAAATCTGCCCCCAAGAAGTACACACAAATACACACAGAGAGAAAAGCTCCTAAAACATCCTCAATAGAATCTTTGGGGATCAGCCAATGATTAATAATCCCAACATAATCTTCCTATCTGGGGGCATTCTCTAGTCTATAAAATGATTTTACAAAACAGAAACTAAAACCCCCTTTTAATCCAACAAAATACCAAAATGCTAATTACAGTTACGTGACATCGAAAGTGGTGGATTGGGGCAAGTGTCCATAACAGTGGCCTGGCATGGTGGAATGCAGGCCATAAAAAACAGTTATAAATTGAGAGAAAAAAAACACCAACAAGTGCGAAAAACGCTGAACGTCGCGTGTCGCGAGGCCACCATCAGAGCAGACTTACAAACAAACGGACATCGGACATCCAATGGACAACTGGGGAACGGACGGGACTGTGGGGGACTGTGGGCACTGTTGGGGGATAGACAAACAGGCCATAGTCAACACATAAGTGCAGTCATAAACCAACAACATGAGCCTTGACCAGCGTTACCAGATGGCGGCAGGCTTTCGCGTACACGCGAACACACATCACACAGAGTTTATTAGGGGCACTCGACCGAATGGGGCCCAATGGGGACACGGAGCGAAGCGAGACAAAAGTTGGTCAAGGAAATGTAGGGAATTTATGCGAATGTACTTACTGCGGGGACTGTTACCATCGTGGGGTGAGAGATGTGTATGATAGTGATTGGAATACGGAATACGAATTGGAGTGGAACACTTAACAAAGAGATCTTAATCTTCTGCTAATGATGCTAAATAAAATGGAACACTTAAAGCAGATCTCAAGCTCGTTTGATGATCTGTTTAAGGCTTGAAATAAAAGATTGCGTAAACAACAGCTCAAACATCAATGCGAATGAGAGAACTAAAGCAAAAGGGAAAAAACAAAACAATCAATATCCATGTTAATTATTTTGAACTTCAATCGAAACATTTTCCACAGCAAATTGAATAGTCATCGTAAAACTTTGATCCATTAAGATTATCCCCAATGTTTCAATGTCATGGAGCGGACTAACCCTAACGTTTCGCAGCCTTTTCAAATGTTTTTACTCTTCATTTTTCCCTCAGTTTTTTATTTGGCATATGCCGTTCAGTCTGTAAGCCAAACATTGATTCCATTTTTCGATATTTGCCAAATGTTTTTTTACTATTTAACATTTGTTGCTGGCCCCCCTCCACGACATTGCTCTTCTTTTTTGTTTGGAACGTTTTAACGTTATCCATTCCGGTTATGCCATTATTTGGTTGGCTGATTGAAAAACGCCTTTCAAGAATTTATGCAAACAAAGTTTTTGCTGTTAATTATGCACATGTTTATTGACAATTTACTAGTTGATTTTCACGCGCCTTTGCATAACAATTTGTTTGATGAATGCATCAATAAAATGTCAGTTCAAACGCCGTTTCACAATCAAACACCATAGAAAAAAGCTCATTTAAAATGCATTTATTTTAATTTAATATTCAATTTGAATTATGCATGCAAATTGCCTCGCTCTGTCCCTTTCTCTCTCTCTCTCAAGCTCATTCGACCTGAGTGTGTATTTTTCTAAAATTAAAGACTGAGAACGAGTGGCTGAGAGGGGAAAGATTGATCGCTGTAAAGGGATTGGGGGGAGCGGGAAGATTAACTTTGTAACTTGTTTTCCAGCATGTGTGTAGGCCATGGAGCACTTGAAGCGTCCGAAAACTCATTTGTGTGGGGAACCTCTTCATACAGTGTTACCTCATTATATTTTCGATTGATTCGGTTTCATCATGTAGCTTCGGAGTGCTACAGGCACAGGAAAAGGTAAGGGTTTTGCCCCCTATTCACCAAGAGCTTCGGCCTTCCCCCTTAGCTGGTTCCCACTGCGGCGCAGCGATATGCATCAACGAAACAACAACAGACAACATGGTTCCACACGTTACACAAATTAAGAAAAAAGCAAAAGCAAAAGCAAACACAGAGCTGAGCGTGATATGGGGAATGAACTTCGTGGGCTGAGGCCTGAGTGAGCCCCAGCTACCCTCGAACGATTGCAGTTACATTTTTTCCCCTGGCTGGCACGCGGATTAAACATGTTTCGAACTCAAAATGTAACATGATATATGACAGCCAAGTGTCGAACTTGATAAATGTTTTAATGAATTTATTTTCATGTTTATGTTCTGCCTGCCTGTCCGATGTCCGCTCTCCGCTCCCCACTGTCCGCTGTCCGCTGTCCGCTGTGTCCGCCATTCCCTGTCCAGTGTGACTGAATCGAGATCTTTGGGACACACCGTCAGAGGTGCGAGACACCTACTCTGGGCAGCCGATGGCTGGCTGGGGCCTTTTGTTGCCATTGCCAGTATGATGTGTCTGATGGCTGTCGCCTCATTCCCACTACCTCTACCATTTCCATTCCCATATGCTCCCCTCTAGAGCCATTTACCATTCACAAGTTATTCAGGTCCGACCATGACCATGATGTATGATAAATCAAAATGGGGCCAACATATGCAGGGACTGTCGGACAGTGGGTACATTCCGGCCAGTGGGACAGTTAACATGCTGCGGCATTTAAGCCGAGATTTGTGTGTTGGCATTCTCTCTCCGCCCAGGGACGCATAATTAGCCCTGGCTCTGCCCCTGGCTTTTGGCCTGTTCTCTGGTAATGGTTCTGCATCTGCATCTGGAACTGGCTCTCCGCTGACCAACATGGCGTATGAGTCATAAACACACGTGTGTCCACCACAGACACGGACGTGAACACGGATGGGGACATGGACATGGACATGGACACACGTACCCTGACATGGAAACTCTTTCGGGGAGGGAGCGTGTGTCCTCGAGCAAGATAAATGCAAAATTGTCAACTGCAAACTGTATAAATTTAAACAACAACATTTTTATGTGCGTTAACCCCACAACCATAAGCTACGGGGAACGGTTTGCAAGCATTCTATGGAGAGAAATAATGAATTAAGCGATCCACCATCTTCTTCAGCAGATCTAGCTTCTATCTTTTCTTTCAACTTTCAACTCATGCAGCATTCTGATGTTTTCCCGAATCCACAATACACACCCCAACAGAGCAGCAAACGTCAATTTGTTGCCTTCGTTAATAGATCTTGTCACATCTGGCCGGGAATAACTCGTAAACTCTTTACCTGGACAGAAGGAGGCATTGAATGAAAAGTTGCAAAAAGTGCCATTCAGTGGGAAATCAACGCCAAAAAAAAGAAAGGAAACGGAGAAATGATAAAATGGGAAAATGGGGGAAATTCAATTGCGGGTTCCATCGCGTGGCGCCGCCGACTGTGGCCGGCTGTGGCTGCTGCCTGCCTGCCGCCTGCTGCCTTCATGCATATTTAAATGAGATTTTGTGTTAACTGAATTTTGTCAACGTACGGGAGGGAGGTAGGGGGCGTGGCCAGTCGGATATGAGAGTATATGTGTGTGTGTGTGTGTGTGTGTGGGCGTGTGGCCATGAAAAAGCATATTAATTTATGAATCTACATACACGTATGAGAATACACGCGCGTAAAACATTTATACATATATATATTTCAATAAATTGGGGATTCTTCTGTACTTTTTTTCCATTATTTTATTTCGCTGTTCATTAAACGAGTGACGGCTGGGAGGGGGATGGCATGGGGCAACGGTGGGCGTGGCAAATAGGCGTGTTGTCGCATATGTATTTTAAATAGGGATGCCAGAGCTCCATTAGCATATAAATTGACGCGACGATGATGGCAGTTCACCATTCTCTTCTCTTAACCGCATTACATGGTGATATGGAGGCCAGGGCGGGCGGGTATTTTCATATCGGTGGTGGTTGGGGTGTCTTACGTAACTGTATAACTAGCATTCTGGTAACAAAAGATTTTCAATATGCCCACCAAAAGAACCTAAGAAAAAACAATAAAAGAAACAGTATATAGAACCCAAAAATCGACTGCAAGAACAACAACAGCCCCAAGCTGACAAATTGACTTCCGTTTCCGCAACAACAAAAAAATGATAAAAAAAATGAAAAAAAAAAAATAAATACTCTTTGAGAGCAAGAAAGAGCGAAAGAAGGAGAGAAAGTACTTAAAAACTACTAAAAAAAAACACAAGAAAACAAAACACGTAAAGAGAGTGGCAGGTGGAGACGCAAAAACATAACCAAATTAGTCATTAGTCGATATGTCAAGCAGTTTATTTATTTAAACCACATTTTTTTCCTAATCTTAATGATAAATGAATATATAAAAGGTCAACGTAAACGGATAAAGGATAAAAGATAAAGGATATATGCAAAAGGGATATATACACTGTATTTATATATATGTTACGGAAAGAAGACGATCGGAGATCGGAGATCGAAGTTTCGGTAGTGCATTCTTAGAGAACATTTCCCCCATTCGTTTCCCCCCTATTGTATGCCTTAAGCATACTCTGTACTAATCACACATATCCTCTAGCACACACAAGCTAATTATAATAGAACGTTTTTTTTTTTTTGATCGTCTAACTAATACGAATATCCAGTGTGTGTGTTTGTCCAGCAGAAAGAATTATTCATTTGATAAGCTATACAATACATATGTATATGTATCTATAGAGTGCATACTTACGCCGATACATACATACATACATACGTATAATCAAAAAACAAAACAAAACACACACAAACATAAGAAAAGAGAAAGCCTTTTTTTCTTAGATTTTTTGTAAATACTCAAAAACAGACGAAGGAAGCAGTTGAAAGGGAGAAGAGAGGTACATATTTCAGAAATGATTTCAATTTTCATTATTGCTAAATATTTTGTTGAGCCACGAAACACAAAGAAAATACTTACTGCAAAAAGAATGAGAAGCGAAATGAAAAGGAAGAATTCACATTGTCTGATATTAAAGTATTGTAGTTGGTACTTAAATAATATATAAAAATCTATATATATATACATATACATTAATATATGATTAATCATAATTATATACACACACACACACACACACACACACACATCACAGTAAAAACATATGTATGCAAATTTTGTGTGTCAAGCGGAAAACAAGAACTACATAAATATATCAAAGACAAGCAGTTGGAGCCAACGACTCCAAGTTATATATACAAAAACAAAAGAAAAATATATATATATCATTTATGTGTACTTGAAAAAGTAAAAAACCGAAAAACAAGCAAAACCAAGCATGAAAGTTTAATCGAATTAAGTGGACAAATTGCTAATAATAATACAATAATAATAAAAATCATAACAAAATCAAACCCGAACGAATGTTTTTATTGGTGGGTGGATATGTCTTTGGGATTACCCTACACACTCGTAAGTATGTCGCTGAGAGGGTAATTTTTTCCACTTGATCTCACAATATTTTATACACATATCTGCCATTAATATTGATTTAATAATAATAATAATAATAATAATAATTTTATTCCATTTAATTTTAATGAAATTTCCCGTGGAAGAGATGGGACTGATATTTTTGGATGGATGTTGATGTTCGGAATATAAATCTAGAAACGACTTTTAGTTTTTTTAAATGTGCTTTGAGATGTACCTAAACGCATTTATGTATTTGGATACATTTTTCGGTTTCAAAAACAAGTGGCACGCTTTTCGGCTGCACGATTAAATACATTTTTCCTTAGCTGCACGAACGGACAGGGTGGGACTTCGAGGAATAGACTGAAAATGAACCTCAGCTGTTCTATCAAGAACATGCATCAGCTTCACTGCTATCTGCAAATTAATTCCCAATTAAAATTATGCAGCGTTCAACAAAACTGCTTCGACCACGTGCCTTCCTGCTGGGAGTCACACGATACGGGCCATGGAGTCCTTTCGGTTCCATCAGGGCGAGTAGAGGGGCATCATCATCATCAGCTCTTCTTATTGATTTTGCATTTGCATAAGCAGTTTATTGTGCCAGACACCAACCCAACTCGGTCTGCCTCTCTGTCTGTCCTCCCTGTCAGTACCTCGCCCAAGTCCAAGCTCTAGTCGTCGTCCTGGTCCTAAGTGTAGTCCTGCAGTAGTGCTGCATAATTCGGGAATCTCGGCACGGTACTCGACACCACTCAGCGCGTAGAAAGGCCTCGCCAGAGTTGTGGCGCTCGTCCTTGGCCCGGAGAAAATTAATTTAAAGCGCAATTTAAGTAAAATTTCCGCCCGGGGGCCGTTTTTTAGTTTTATTTCGAGCTTTGGCTCTCATCTCTTGCCCATCCGTGGGTCTTGCGAGCCGGCAACTGAAACTAATATGTACGCATATTTATCAAATTTCATCGCCCCGGGCATTGGGACTGGGCTGAGACTGGGCCGAGACTAGGGGGTGACTGCTGTTGCTGCTGCTGTTGCATCCGTGCCGGGGTCCGTGTCCGGGTCTGGGTCTGGGTCTGGGTCTCTGCCAAAATGTACATTCATTGTAGTTGCCCAAAAAATGCCTTGCAGCGTTCGAGTTTTGGCTGGAGGGGGGTGGAATGGAAAATGGGACTCAGAATGGAGATGGGCATGAGGAGGGAGAGGATGATGTGGCGAAGAGTCGGAAGTCGACCGCAATGCAAGGCTGCGGACCAAGTTTTTGGTCTGGCAAACTTAACAAAGAAATAAAAACGATGAGAAGTAAGTGCCAGAGCATGTCACTGGATGGATGATAGGCAGGCAAATACCCTGCCAAATGGAATCCTCTTCAAATTCAGAACAATTAAATCTGATTGCCATGAAAATCAGCGGGAAAATAGCATAGAAACACGTAAGGAAAATTCTGTGATCTGTGATCTCCTTTCAAAGACGTTTCTATATCCACAGGGTATCTGCCTTCACGAAAAAATCATTCAAACTTCGCGGGGTGGTGGCTCATAGGCCGAGGAACGGGACCGGGACCCGGACTCGTCGTTGCCCTGGCAATGTGCAAGGGAAGGGACAGAGCAGCAAAACGCGACCCGACGCGACGCGTCCCGTCTGTCAGCGGCAGACAGTGGTACAACAAAATCCCCCTTTTTGCCATGCCACTGCGACTGGCACTCCGTCTCCATCGCATCCCCCCGTGCCCCTCACGACCGCTTGTACGCTTCATAAGCGCAGCGAATGAATTTTAATTTGATTAAAGTGAAAAATTGAAAAATGCTTCCCCTGGCTTTCCCAAAGCTTTCACTCTCACTTTCCGCCAGGACTGTATTAAACGAGCTGTGTGGGCGAGGAGACCCTGTGCAAAGATATGACGGGATTAGTTGGCCAATCAGCGAAGGCAGGCAACTGGGATTTTGTGGCCTGCTGCACAACCTCATCAGCGCTTTGCGTTTGGGCTTGGGTTTGCGTTGCCATGGCTAGAAATGCCAAATGCCAAATGCCGATTGACGACCAACCCACACAGCACCACCACCACCACCACTGCCATTGCCACCACCACCACCAACAGGAAGAGATATCCTTCCGAGGGCAGAAGACTCACTCACACAGAAAGTGGAAGTCGGAGATGGAGATGGAGACGGAGACGGAGAGCTTAGGCCGCATTAAACCTTTTTCCTCAATAATGTTGTTTTTGTCCTCTCCCCACCCCCCATTCCCCTATCCCCCTGACAACATCTCCATGCTCTACGCTCAAAGGCTCTTTTATTTTGGTGAGTCGTGGGCTGGGTCGGTTTCCCCCTAGGAGAGATGCTTAGCCTCGGCTAAGAAGCATTCTCGTTCTGGTCGTCTGCTGGAATTACGCCGCTTGGATTTCAAGTGCTGCCACTTGTTGTTGCAGCAAATGTTACACAAAAGTTACAGCAGCAGCCAGTCGGAGGACTCCCCTCTTTGGATGCCAGGCACCAAAGATCCAGAGCAGAACTGCGGTTCCATAGTTGCAAGTTGCCGCAGGCCGAAAGCCGTAGACGCCAGTCGAGTATAACAGAATTTTGCACTGAACCCTAAACGAGGGGTGGTTCGGGGTGCCCGCTGGGGGTGTGGGCTGCGCGAATCCACATCGGGTAGGGGGGGGGGATGAGCATTGTGAAGTGCAAAAAGGCGCATTTTACAAGATTTTTATTACATATAAATGCGAAAAGTATTAAAAAAGTAAACTTTTTATAGACTTTACATTTTCTCTCGCTTTTCCAAGCGTCAGCGGTGGGTAGGGGTAGAGCTAGGGGAAGGGGGTTGGGGTTGGGGTTGGGGTTGCCGTTCGTTGCGGAACGAAAAAGAAGTTGTACGCTTTTCGTCTGGGCGTCATGATGCGTGTTAAGGGAATACATACACTCCACTTCGCCCTCAAACATTTGCACAGCGAACGGAACGGCTCCATGTGGCATAGGCCACAACATCGGTACATATCCCCCCTAGCCCCTACCCCACGCTGTTCGTAGCACTTTCCCATGGAAATGCCTTTGCTGTGGCCACAAGCAGCACATATGTAGAATGCACATAGACGGCATGCGATGCGCTACATGCAGCGAGGAAGATCAATTTAATCATCCGAGAGATGCTCAGCCCAGAAGTAGTCAGCACTTTTCACCATTTTCATCGCCTACTTTTGGGCTGGAGCAATGACTTGGTGCACCCAAAACTGGAATATTTAATTGGATTATATTAAAAAGTTCTGCCTTAATCCTATTCACAGTGAGATCTGCTCTGAGAAGTGCAGCTTCTGTTGTCGAATTACCACTGTACCACAGCTGTTGTCCGACGGCAAGGCGGGGCCGCAATTACAGCGACTTCCAGGGCCGCTCCAGCCGAATGGCAGCCGCAAAGAATCTTTTCTACAACTCCTCCGCCCTTGGGGCTTTTCTATTTTTTTTCTTGCTTTTTTCCCCTCACTTCTTTAGGGTTTTTCCCATTTCCCCACTCGTTGCTGCTGCTGCTGCTGCTGCTGCTGTTGTTGTTATTGTTGCCAGTGGCTGAGCGGGGATTGGGTGTGGGAGGATGTAGCTGGAGCCGCTGCTGTAGCCATGTCGATGTCGAGCTGCTCTGGCTGTTGTAACTGTTGTTCAAAATGTTTTCCAGTTGCTGGAGTCGCTTTTTGTTACCACAGACTTTTCATATTTTTCTTAACAATTTTCCTTCCTCACTTCAGCAAACACTTTTTAAATTTTATTTTATTACTATAACAAGACGTAAGTAGGCATAATGGAGCCCCATAAAATATTCAAAAGGAAATTGGCATAGAAAGTTTTCGTTTCTTTTTTCGTTCGCAGCCCAAGGCAGATTTCGGGTCTGCCCAAGGACCCAGCCAAGCACCCCAAGGAGCTGGAGCGCGTGTTAAGCGATTAACGGTGTTTCGGAGCAGCCATCCCTCCGCACCCCTGCCGCACCAGTGGGTTAATGCACTCAACAACAACAACTCCGATTACCAGGTGGATGGATAGAGGTGTTGGCATTTGTCTGGAATGCTCGCTCGTCAGCGACTCCTCCCCTACCCCATCCTCTCGTGCCCGCAGGGGCCAATTTTGTCAGAACACCCACACCCCACACCCCACACACCACACACCACTCCCCTTTACCCCGCTGGCTGTCAATCATTTTCACAAACGATTTGTCAGGCAATGCCGCGATGCAAATAAGCAACGACATCCCCATCCCAGTGCCATCCCATGATTTTTTACAACTTTTCATTTTTGCACTTGAGCGGCTTTAACTGCCGAAAATCTCAGCGCCTTAAGCCAAACCCGGATTAGGGGCTGCGGCAGCAGCATATGTGGCAGGGAGCACTACTCAAATCGGAGCAAAGCTCGCCCATTAAATTGCTTGGAAAATATGTTTCTTTCTCGTATCAGGGGTAGGCCTTTTCCCCACTAACTTTTATTGGAGGGCGGCGGGGCGTGCTTCTTGAGCACCCGCAGACGCGAGTAGATGATGTCCCAGTCGAGATAGGCGCCCACAATGTAGCGGGAATTCTGCTCTGTGTCGTCGTAGCCGGTGCGACCGTGAAGCAGGCGAATGTTGTTGAAGGTCAGCACATCGCCGGGTCGCGTCTTGAAGGCGTGGGCATCGTCGCGTGCGAGGCGCACGAAGCGGGCGTAGGACTCGTACCAGGGCTCCACCTCCTCGAGGGGCACACTGAAGTGGCTGTCCCGCTGCGGCACACTGTGATTGATGCGCGCGTACTTGCCCTCGGCGTCCAGGCTGCAAGAGCAAAGAGTAAGCCGAGCTCGGAAAGGATTTGGGGGTGTGTGTCGCTCACCAGATGACGGGTGCACGCCAAATATTGTGGAACTCCCGACCGTCCTCGCTGCCAATGTCGTTCCAGTCCACGGGTATGCGGCAGAGTCGCTCGAAGTCCTCGGGATGCTGGCTGCGCAGGCGATCGGCGATGTGGAAGGCATCCACCAAGAGGTTGCTGCCGCCGCGAGACTCCGTCTGGACGACGCAGTGAAGGATATTGACGCTGGGCTTGTACTCGTAGTAGGGCAGGTCCGTGTGCAGGGGCAGCGGCAACGACAGGTAGGCGAAGTTCTGGGCCCCCGGCTTGGCCTGCACTATGAACTCCTCCCCGTAGGTGGTGCGCCGTATGAAGCCCACGCGCTCCGCCAGCCGCCGCACCACGCCCTCGTCCAGCGGGGCACCGCGCAGCAGCGCCACCCCATAGACGGCCAGCGCCTGGAGCCACTGCTGCAGCGAAGCATCCTCTGCCATTACCTGCTCGTAGTCAAACTGCTGGGCAATCTGCTCGAACTCGGCGCCCGCCCAGTGCCGCGTGGTTGGGCGGTAGAAGTCCTCGAGGTAAGACCGCTGCCGCTGCGCATCGAA
Organism: Drosophila subobscura; assembly: GCF_008121235.1. Classification (NCBI taxonomy): domain Eukaryota; kingdom Metazoa; phylum Arthropoda; class Insecta; order Diptera; family Drosophilidae; genus Drosophila; species Drosophila subobscura. Next base: position 13,257,270 of record NC_048530.1, on the reverse strand, counting down.
GCTGCGCTGCCGCAGCCAGGCCAGCGCGTAGCTGCTCTCGTGGGCATCGCTCCAGCTGACGTGCACCTGCCCGGCGGCCTTGTCCGAGCGAACGCTGAGTGGCCGCACTCGCGTGTCGAAGGCGTCCCAGTCCAGCCGCCGCGACTCTGAGCTGCCATGGAAGCACTCCGAGCAGCGGCAGTTGTCCCGCAGCCACACGCCCGGAAAGGTCAACGTCGCGGCGGATTCACTCTCTTCTGGCTGCACCTCGATGCTCGTTCCCTTGACAATCTTCGCGCTGAGCTGTCGCCTGCCCTGCCCCAGGCTGCGGCCTACTCTTTGAAGCCACATTTAAGCAAAAGCCACAACAATTATCTACAGATTCACAGATCCACACAGCTGCTTGTCCGTTGCGTTCGACTCGCGGACAGTCTCTGACTGCGGCAATCGGAGAGTGAGAGCAGCCGTCCGAGCTGTGAGCTGTGAGATGCGAGAAAGTGAAATCAGAAATCAGAAATCCGCTTTTTTTGTAATCAGCAGATGGATTGGGGCTTTGGACTTTGGCTGCCAGCTCATCGAAAGCATTGAGAGACGGCGCGAGTGGCGCCAGGCGGGGGTAACTAGTTCCCATGGAATGCAAATGGCTCCCCAGCAGATGTGACACTTAATCGGTCGATGGTTGCGACAAGTTGCTCCGATTGCGCTTGACCTGCGACCTCAATCATACTATTGTCTCAGCTGATGTTCCAGCAGTTCCTTTTGTCCTCTGCAGTGTGTGGGATTGGGTTTTCATTGTTGTACAATTTGTGAATTTCTTACAGGTTTTTTATTGGTTTGTGGACTGTAGAATTGATCTGTAGAGCTGATCTGGGTTTGGCCAGCAGACGCACCAGCCTCTTGACATTCTGGAAGATTCAAGCTCACATCAAGAACCTGCAGATTTGTGAGCTCTTCGAGGTTCTCGATGGTCGCGATCTGGTTGTCGTAGAGCTAAAGCTCCACCAGGGTCTTCAGACCCAAAGGCTGTCTGTCCAGTGTTATTTCAGTTTGTTTGGAACATAACCCCAAGCCTGCTTGGGCACAGCTTTCTCATAGTTTGGTAGCCTCTTCCGAGGTCTGGTCTGGTGTGGACTCGGCATTCTATCTTGATAGGCGGCCCCCGGATCGACCGCCTCTCGCTCGCACGTGGAACGAGATTTGCTTGACGTCACTTTTCGCAGTCCCCAAATGCTGATAAGAGCTCGAGCCCGGGGAGATGTAACCTCATCGGTTGTATGCTGCTGTAGCAAAGCTTCTTTAGCAAAGCGGTCAATCAATCAATCAATCAATCAATCAATTGAATCATCTTCGTACAGGCTGCGGGCACTGTGGGCTCTGCGCTGTGGCATTTCAGCCCTTTAAAGGGCTTCTCCCGCCGCCTCCGAATTGATTCTCGTGAAAGCAATAAAAATTGCAGCGCCTTCTTCAATGTGAACCTGACCTGTTGCACAATTGAATATGGAGCGGGGGCAGCCACAGCGGCAGCAGTGGGAGGCAGGTACGAGTACCCTGTTGCAGCTGAATCGAGTGGCAGGCAGTGGCAGTGGCAGCCAGTGGCCAGTGGCCAGTGGCCAGTCGAATGCCCAAATGTCTGCCTGCTCTGACCATTTACAGAGCGGACAATAAATTCTTCATGCAAGGCTGCCACTGCCACTCGGCCCCTGTGCCCCTTTCCCGTTTCTCCTATTGCTGTTGCTGTTGCTGTTTCAGTTTCTTTTTCTGTTTTGCTGCCGCTGGAGGCTTTTGGAAATGTTGCAGAAATTCCCAAGCCGGCGGCCATAAAAATGCGGCTCACATGTGACAACGATTTGTACTTTAGCTCCTTTTATGGCACTCGACTGTTGTTGTTGCTGCCACTGCCGCTTCCTCGTCCTTCCTCCGTCTTCTGTTGCATCTTCAACAGCTCGAAAAGATGTGGAAAAGTATCAAGACTCAAGGGATACCTCCACAATAATCTGATTTCTGTTGTGGAAACACCAATAGAAAAGTGAGAGAATGCTCTCAGAGATTTATACTCGCAGCACGTTTAGTGGTCACTGTTTTTGGCAATGATTTTTGGCTAATTATAGCCTTATATACTGCCAGCAGGGATTTGCCACAAACTCACACAACTTTCCACCACAATTTAGATACAAAATAAATATTTATCTTCATATCTTATTCCCCCAACATACCCAACACTTCATTCTGCCATTTGCGAGGTATTCAAAAATCCACTCAGGTCCACTGCCTCCCTCTCCTCCTCCTCCTCCTGTGTGTGTGTGCCGCATCCTCCACCGCCCGATTCCGATTCCGTTTGCGATGGTTCGCTTTACAAATCTCAAAATCGCATCAGATTATACGAAGTTATGCGAGAGGGAGAAGAGCGAAGGCAGGAGTGGGAGCAGGAGCAGGAGCAGGGGCAGGAGAGGCTACCATTATTGGTCATATGCCGTTTTGGGTTTTTTGTAGGTCAACGCCTCCTCCACCGTTGGAGCGACAGCAGGCTGCATCCTGAAATCCTCACACCCCAAACCATAACCATAACCATAGCCCACCTCCCACATGGAACATATGTACCCCGCACCCGCCCCACCACCCTCTCGTCACAATTGGGTCAATTAACACTGACGACCCTTGAGGTTGATATCGCCTATCGCCAGAGAGTGTGGCTGTGGCTGTGGCTATGAGTTCCGCAGTGTCCTTCAGTTTTATGAACCGCTTTGATATGGTGAGTGATTCGTGAGAGACTTCCCGTTCCCCTCGTCCGATGATTATCATGTCACATGCCATCCAAACAATGGGGTGACCACTTAAGAGAGTGCCTCAGAGAGCGCCAAACCCACACCCACACATACACCCAAGCCTCCCCTCGTTCTACGTCCGGAATGTTAACAGTTTTCGTTTCATGTAATTAAGTGCTGCTGATCCACTACTTTTTATCTTTAAGACCGCTCTGAAGACGAAACGAAACGAAAGAAAAGGAAGCGGACCGGACAGGATGAAAGGATGCCCGAAGAGAGAGGGGAGGCAGGACAGTGAAAGCTTTTCGGCTTCTCTTCTCATCATTCTCCATGCGGAGGCGAAACAATAGGAGGGGTGGGGACTGAGATTGGGACTGGGATTGGGTTGGGGAACTTGTGTTTGCAAACTGTCTGGGCGAGACAACGTTGTACGTGCCGATGATGTCCGTTGTCCCAGTCCCAGTCCCTGTCCCCAAAATGTCCTCATCCGCGTCGAGCGTCCGAGCGAGCGAGCGCTGAGCTTCGCTTCCTTCTGCTGATTGCACTTCAGCCGGGTCGGTCTTTGGCTACCCAAAAAATGTGTTAAGAGTCTAAACACGAACGTGCCGCTCAAAGGCCACTCGTTAACAGGCGCCGGGCAAGAGTTGAGAGCCGACAGCCGAGAGGTTCGATCCGTGTGGGAGGACAGGACAGGGCTGTACTAGGACGCCTCCAAAGTCGAGTCAGCACACAGTCCACATCTCTACAGACATCGGTATGGACAGCATCTATTGGTAAATATTTTTACTATTTGCGACAGGCCAAAAGACGAAGAAAAAGATGCAGCCAACCCCATCCAACAGAGTCCTTGGGGGTCTCCTTGAGGGAATCGAGAGCCAACCGAGCGCAACTAGCTTCATATACCCTGTTAATACCCAGTAATTGGGCAAAAAACGGGCATATTATCTACGCGAACAAATGCTTTGTAAGGAGAGGAAAGAGTCTGCTGCAATACTCGCAGCAGCTAGCTGGCATATTCTCAGAAATCTTAAGAATAATTTAATCGCTGACATTTTTCAGTTTCAGTCGAAAGTGGGATATCTTTACCAGCAAAGTTTCCCTGCAAAAAGTATCACTAAATAGTGGATATCTCATAGTTGAAAGGTTTGCCTAAACTCTCACTTATTGTAATGTTTTTTCTTTCTTTTTTCTTGGTTGTCTCGAGCCTTTTTGCAGGTGGCAGTGCCGCTGCCGCTGCAACATCCTCGAAGGCGACACCACGACATATCCAAGATGGCAATGTCTGCAGCCATTTCATTTCGTTGCTTACTTTATTGCCTGGCCCTGGTCCTGGCTACCGGGAACCCAACGCCCCAGACAACGACAGACAGTTGGCAAACAAACAAACAAACAGGGACAGCAGCCAAGGACTACAACGGTGACTGGGTTAGGCCATATCCTCCGCTTAGACATGTCTATATATACATACATATGTACATACACACTCGTATATGTATTTTATATATCAGTTCTTTTTTTGGGGGTCTTCATTACGAATGCGGCAGAAACAAAAAAAGAGCGAAATGCAATTCATTGCACAAGACATTCTCTCCCGCCCTCTCTCTCTCTGACTCTCTAGTTGCAGCAGGACTACTATGTTTCGGCGATGTGTTGCTAGGACGGTGGGGTAGTCACTTCTTCTAGGATCCAGGAGCTGCTGCAGGTGTTGCTGAGGCACGGCATTCCTTGGCAGGAGCTCATGTCAGGGGCGCACCCGGATTGTCCTGGCATTTTTAGGTGCTGCATTAGCAGTTTCCTTAAGAGGTGAGAGACTAGAGCATCAGCCAGAGAAATAAATGCGCAAATATCAGCAGAGATACAAATGAAACAACAGATCAGGATACAAATTTATGAAATATTAAAAAGAAGTGGAAAAATAGTTGAGAATAATTGGAGATTTGCACACACCATAGCCTTATTCTTATTATATCCAAACAATTTAACCGAATCTGAACCAGAATGCGCCATCAACTTAGCCACTTTAATGGGCTTCTCTCGCTGGCACTATCTCTCATTCTGTTTGATTGACTTCTATGCCCCGTTTGCAACGCGAGATGAAGTCTGTGCCCGGGATCTGTGCATATATTTATGTGTATAGCCAGCATAGTTTACACATTGTCTGCCATCAGGCAGCAGGCAGCAGGCAGCAGCAGCAGCAGCTATCCTGACAGACGCTGTCTCTGTTTACCCCTCCCCAGCAGGACGAACCGTACCTACATTATGCACTATGCGAGTGTGAATATATCCCATCTCTCCCCCCGAGCACCCGTTTTGGGTGGTGGTGTCTGCTGCATGTTATCCTTGTTTCCTTGGCTGAGCTTTCGGTAAGCCGCGTCTAAATATCCTCTTTCTTTTCTGCCATTTTTACAGCTCATTCCGGGCGACACTCCTTGAGGAGTTGTTTGCGCATTGTTTACAGCTTTGTCTTTCTCTAAAAAGACAAGGGGCTGCGGTGCCCGAGGGGGCACGGGGGCTGTTGCAAGTCCTGAGCTTAATGCAGTCTGCAGTCTATTCTTCAGTTCTCTCGGTCTCCCGGCTGCTGCTGCTGCTGCTCCTCTGTTTACAGTTGGCCTGGCAAGTGGCAGGAATACAAATCAAATTAACCTCTTAATTTTCCCTCTCTTTCTCGTTCTCTTTCTCTGCCACACTGTGTGTCTGTCTGTCTCTATTTCTCCCTCTCTCTCTCTCCATTTCCGATTCTCACTTAATTAGTGGGCAATGAGGCGTGGCAGCTTGAGCATTTGGCAAAGTTTTTGGGACAATGCAATTCCAATTCCACTTCTCCCATCGAAGCAAAGTGCTCGCAGCGGATGTCAAAGTACGGATATGGTGGATAAACCACTGATTGGGTGGCACACACACACACATACACACACACACACACACACACCCCCGTCCTTCTTCCAATTAAACTCCTAATGACGTGTGTGCGTTTCTGTGTGATTTTTCAATGGAAACTATTTCCAACTTTGCTTTGGCTTTGGCTCCAAAATCAACAAACACTCGGGGGCACGGCCGCGCTCCACTCCTTCTTCTCACCCCGTTCCCTCCCTTTCTCACTCTCTGGGAAGCTGCTGGAAGCGTGTTTCGGCATATATTAATTTTTATTTTCAAACCGCCTGCCTGCCTGGCTACAAATTAACGTGCAATGCTGAGGCTCTGCTTCTGCTTCTGCTCTTGCTTTTGCTTTTGCTTTTTCTGTTCTGCCGCTCTGGTTCTCTGATTTTCAGTTGAGCCCTGCTGCTACTGCTACTGCACTGCTTTTGTTTGTTTAGCCACTGAATGATGGATCACACGCACACTCACTCACACACACACCCATTCTAAACACTCGCACTGAAATGCATCTTACTCTTTCGAAACATCCAAATACACTCGCTTGAAAGAGTTTCAAAAACAACTTTCCAGGGATTTCGATGCCATTTTTCTCCGTGAAACAATCACGGATCATACCCTTTAGATAGGGTATTCCGAATAGAATTAGATATTGGTATTGGAATACAAAAGGTTACCGTGTGGTAGGTGTAGACAATATTAAATGAGATTTGGTAATACTTTTATTTCCATTTAATTAAGTTCGTCCCTTAATTGTGTATTCCTACAAATCCTCTCTTCGGTGCTCTGTGTGTTCTTCCTGTACTTGTGTTATTTAATTGATAAATAATTTATTAGGTTACTTATTCAAGTTATTAGTCATACAATTATTTTAATCTTATACATTAATTAAATGCACATATTTAATGTTAATATTTTGATTTTGATTTTATTTTATTTGAATAATTTAAACTTGTAATTAATTAGATTTATTAGATAGTATTTTGGCTTTGTATTGTTTATATTTATTTTTTTATTGGCTTATATTCTTATCTCATTTCTAAATCTGGACCAAAATCGAAAGACAGAAAAATTGTTATATATCTGCCATGGAGCGAAACGTTCTCTTCAGAGTATCTACAGAGTCGATTCCATAGATAGTCTCACTTTTGTTTTCTTCTTCTAGTGTTCTTTTTTTTGTCCAACAGTTTTGTTTGTACTTCGAGAGTATCTCTCCCCACCCCTCCCTGCAGCATCCACCCCTGGGCCTTTGTGTTCAGCATGCCTGCCTCATTATTTTCACACGTTGCCTGGCACGCTCTGGTGTGTATCTGCCCCCCGTTCCGCTGGCTTCTCGAATCGTATTGTTTATGTTTTAAGGTAATTTTCTGGACCGCCACCGCCGCATTACTTGCAACTGTTGCGCCCATTGAACCTACATACATACATAAATACATACATACATATGTAACCCGTACAGCAGCACGTATACCCCGTGCTTAGGGACCCCCGGAACCCCCCAACTACTGTTGGCCATAAAAGGTCAATGATACTTACAGTTTGAACAGCTACAGGGCCAGAAGACAGAAGGGGAAATGAGAGAAAACTACGATGAGAGCGAACACCCTGGAACGAAGTGTTCAAGTGTCTTGAGGAAATTGAGAAAGTAGAGGAAAGATGATTATGCACTGCAAAAAAAAGTGGTGTCAAAATAATTGAACATCTCTAGGAGTCAGAGAGGAACTTTCGCTGTTTACTTTAAAGTTTTAATTGGATGAAATCCCTTTCCATACTCAGGAAAGAACATAAGCAATAAGATTCGATGTCCCAATTATAGTTTATGGATTTTGCCTCAGTGCCTGAGGCGATAGGAGTAAAAACTTGGGAAACCTCAAGGGTTGAACGGGGCTGTAGTCCTTGTGGGTCGAAGGAGGATGCTGCTAGCTGGAGGAGGGGGGAAACGGCGAATGTGGTCAAGCTGCATGAAATTGAAATGGTCAAAACCATAAACTTGGCCATTTGTACTCTCTGATGCGGTTATGAGCAGAGAGAGTAACAGAAAAAACAATAAAAAAAGAAAGAGGATAAGGAAAAGGAAAAGGAATATGAAATGAAGGAGAAGCCCAGGAAATGGACAAATGGAATAGAAAATTGCCGCAAAAATATAAAATATGAAATACGCGCAGAGCCTTGAAAGTAACCAAAAGGATATGGCTCCTTATGGCTGCACATGTATGTGTGTATGTGTGTATGTGTGCACGAGTAAGTATGTGTGCAAGGGGGAGAAAGTGTGACTGACTGAATGAGCACTTAAGTGGACAAACTACAAGTGGGGTCACTCCTGGCGCCGTGGAAGCTGATGGGATGCGAGTGATCCCGGGTACCCCATAAATGCTGAGTGAATTGAGGTAACAAAGTGTTTCTCCCCCTCCACTCTGTAATGTAATATTTCGAATATGAAACGTTCACAGAGCACCAGTTACCAGTCGTTTGTGGGGGTTGGGGGCGGTGCTCGATTATGGCAGTTCCTGCAACTGTGCAGATAGTGGACAAATATGGAGGACCCTCCTCAATTGAGTTGTGTAACACACACACCAGCTGCAAGGGGAAACTCTTTCAATATTTAAACCTTTAAGACACAGAAGCCCCACCCACCCCATTGACAATACATTAAGTAATGAAATAAGCCGATTATGATAATAATTTCAGCACAATTAATGATGGGTAGCAGCACGAAAAAGTTTCACCAATAATTACCTACAATTAAAATTGATTTATGAAAAGAGGGGGCGGGAAATTCGGAATGGAATTCAATTAAAAAAGGGAGTAGGAGCTGGGACAGGAGGAAAGGACCAACAATTGTGCAATGGCCAATCAATTAATAAGAAAATGTCGCTGGACTGAGGGCTCAACGCACTGATGTATTGGCCAATAAAAGGGATGAGCCGCCCACTAAAGGACACTCCGTTGAGGAGTGGAGCGGAGTGGAGCTTCGATCCGTGGATCGTTATGCAATTACGCGTCTCTACGGCTACGTCCATCGGTCGACTCTTGTCTCCTCCTAACATGAAAGCCCACCCAAAGGATAATTAACGGACGCACACGCATACGCCGGACGCCGGACGCTGGATAAATGCGTTTATTTAACAAATTAATTGGCGCAAAGCGCGGGGCAGAGGGAAAGAGCCAGGCAGAGGAGAGGAGGCCAAGTGGCAGCGTGTGTGTGTGTGTGTGTGTGTGTGTGCGAGTGAAAGAGATGGACACATCTTGAAATGTCTCTCGCTCTCTGAGGTGAGAGCCGCTCGTCTCTCTGTTCTCCATGGCTGACAATTACTTACACATTGTTGAACCTCTTGCAAAACAATTTTTTGCCACTGCCACTGCCAGTGCCAGTGCTTGTGGCTGCTGTGCGATTTCCGGGTGCCCCAGAATGTAATTAATAAACGTATTAAAAACGCATGCAAGTGAGCAACCGTATGGAACGTGGACGTGGACGGGGACAGGAGAGGAGAGCAGAGGACACAGCATGGACAGGACATTGGAAATGCCGGTGGTCTACGGGCTGCTGCCGAACGTGACTTTGCCAGTACGTAATCGCCATTCGCCATTCCCCATTCAGTGGCATGAAAACCAATTAATCAGCTGCTGGCTCACCGTTCCCCCCCGGTAACAACCCCAACTCCAATCCCAATCCCAATCCCAATCCCACCCGAGCCCCTGCCCTACCCTGCTCAATGGTCTATGAAATGGTGGCAAAGCCAGGAGGAGATGCTGCTCAAAACCAACCCCCCGAAACAACAGCCAACCCCCTGCCGAGCTGTACCAATATTTGTTGTATTAAGCGCCCAAACCCCTCAAAGCAGAACAATAAAAAGCTGCACGAATGAAATGGATGAGTAGATGGGCGCGAAGAAGAATGCCAGATAATAGACAATTTTTATATTACAGATTTTGATGGTAGCGACAAATTATGAACCGTTATTTATCAGCCAAGGGGGCCCACCCGACTCACCACCTCCCCACCTACCCGTCTACTCAACTTCAAGATTTCGCGACTCCAAACTGGGGCATAATGAACTGATGATGAAGTTGGCCACAGAATAAACATCAATTTGAAGGAATTGTCAGAAGTGGAAATGATATTTTATTGTGTTTGAGGGACGAGTACGAGTGTAAGAACGAGGAGAAACTTTATATCCAATTAGTAGTAGATTTTAGTTATGTTTAAATTATGTTTTAAGAAAGTGTTTCTCGGAGTGTTCAGTTTGACTATTGTTTGCAGACTCAGAGCCATCTGTGGGATGTTATTCTTCATCAGATACATCTTGGCTCCCAGTGTGCGAATTGCTCCTAAATGTTCCCCAATGTTCACCATCTTTAATGCAGGCTTTTCCCTGACTTTTCAGATACTCCCAGGGCATCAAAGCTTCGTTGAGTCTCCATCGCAGATGGAATTCCTTTACAGATCAACAAACCTCGCAAATAAAAAAACAGCCCACATCCATTAGGGTACGGGATGGATGTCTACTTCGAGTGTATCTGTTTCTGTATCTGTATCTGTTTCTGTTTCTACTTGCTAACCTTTGGAACTGACTTTGCCTACTTTGTCTTCAGAAGTGCAGATGCTTATTTATGGGGGCTAGACGAGTGAGTGGGAGGATGACAAATCACTGCTGCCAGGACTGTTTGCTTGGTGACTCTCTGGGATTTGTGGTGTATGGGTGATGGGTGATGGGTGCTGGATGGCACCCAGCCTCTGCAGGCAATGTAATCACATTTATTCGCGACACTCGAGACACTCGAGAGCATTGCTCGGGGAGCTACAGGACACGAGCCTCGAGCCACAATTATTGTCTTGTAACGCTCACGCCCCTCGCAGCAGACAAAAAATGAGAATCGGTATGAGAATGAAACATTTTCCTCCTGCATCACCCCACCACCCCGCCAGAGAACACTTTATACAAATCGCTACCTCTGAATCCGCAGAGTTCTGTCTGCCTCGCAGACGCTGAAGGAGAGAGTCCTGAAGTCCCTGAGTGATGGCATTTTTGCCTTATCATTTTTACGTTTTTGTGATAATTCATGTTTATAAATTGTTTATGTATTTCATTTGCCATTACATTGCAGAAAGTTTCGGCTCAGAGACAGGCTCACCCCCGGACGGTGTACGGAATAAAATGCCGACTGATGAAAAATTCATACCGTGAGCAGAAAACGAAAACTGAATTTGCGAATTGGATTACACAGTCCGGACAGGAGCAAGGAGCACCAACACGGGACAAAGGAAAAAATCTAATAAAATCAAAAATCATTGTCAAGTCATCTAAGTGAGTCGTAATCTGGAAAACAACTTTGAAATCACCAAGCGACTTAGATAAACCCATTGGGGGAAGTTTCAAAACTCAATTTTCCTCATGATTTACAGGAGATACCGAAACATTCCATTTCGTTTGTTCGATGCTCCCCGTTCCCCGTTGCCCGCTGCCCGCTGCCCGTTTCGGGAGCCGTTTGAACAACATCAGTTTTCAATCAAACTTTGCATATCCCATCCATCAGCACGGAATCACACATCAAAGCCGCATGCATGTCAAAAACAAGAAGTGATGCTGATGCTGGCAAAGAGCAAAAGAACTCCCATGCGAGCCATGGCCAGACCCCAGACTCCACTTCCTCCCAAATCCCACTCCAAGCAATCACCCAATCACCCCATTCCAGCCATAGGGAATGGCTCTGTGGAGGCGCAACAAATTAGGCTAAACACCGACAAGCTCTCCTGATACTCTCCTCTACATTCTACACTCCACTCCACTCCATCCATGCATCGAGATAAATCCATCCATTGTTGGGGGCCCTCTCGAAGGCGATGGCGATGCGGCGAGACTTCCAGTGGTAAATAGCAATAGAAACAGGAACGGAACCCAAATGTGAGTCAACGCTGACAGTGCGCAGCTACTCCCTGGAGAACACTGCAAGAAAATCTATACTTCACGCTCAAAGTTAAGTCTGCCGAAGATGCAATTCATTTCATTTGAGGAAGAGCATTTCTGATGTCTTAGGATGGAGTTTTATAGAAAATATCCACAGATAAATGCTGGCGCTCATCACTGAAAGCTGAGTTTGTACGAGAATATATATTTCTCTTTTATGAAACTCTTCTGAGTCACCATTGGATGGCTTTTCTCGCAGTGCACCTCAAACAAAAGGCAATAGAGCGAGCGCCAAAGAGAGAGCACAGCCATAGACATAAATCATACATAAGTCTAAGTAATTGTGTGCCCACAGCGACTGCCACTGCGAGTGCCGGTGGCTGGCCATTGAATGCCCAACGCCATGCCATGCACAAATCTCTACACCTTTGTGTACGTACATACCTCTTGCCACACATTTGACACCTTGCCCCGTTCCTTCAGTCCATTCAAATGCTGACGCAGCGGCGTCTGTCGAAGTTCGCAAACACACTGACTGCGCATATCCGCAGCAAATTAAAATTTCATTAAGAGCAACAAAAGCGGATGCATGATTGGTGGGCGGATGGGGCTCCATGCTCCATGCTCCATGCTCCATGCTTTGCTCTACTCTTCTCCAATTTTTTCGGGTCTGAGCCGCGCGTCGTAGCTGCGAACATAATCGCCTGGCCACAATGGAGGACTGGGAGCAGCAGCTGTCACAAAGCCACGGCTAGTTTTACACTTTGTGCAACAACCCATCGCATGAACGGAATGGTGGCAGAATGGTGCCGGCGGCTGGGGCACAACGTTTTTGAGGGAAGCTCAAGATTCTTCTCTCCTGCGGCAGTCGAGCTTCAAGCCAGCGGTAGTTTTTGCCAAAAGGAAAGAGCTGAAGCTATCTAAACACTCGTATTCACATTCACACTCACACAGGCATGGGCCATGGCTCGTGGCACATTAAGCCGCTTAAACAGGTTACTATGATTAAGTAATAGCTGTGGCCCCTTGCTTAACACTTGCTCTGGATTTTGTGGAGCAACAGCAACTACATGAAGACAAAAGCCACGAAACAGCAGAGGCAGCAAATGGAGTGGGGGTGATGTGAATCACCGCACACTACAGTGAGTATTGGCGACAGGAAGAACAGACTCCTCTGTGGACATTTTGGTGGTTCCACATAGCCAGTGCCACCTGTTTGGGTGCTCTATCTCTCTGTGTGTGTGTGTGTGTGTGTGTGTGTGTGTGTGTGTGCATACATCCTCAAGCGAGAGCCCCACCATTAAGAGGACACTAACAAAGTCTTTTGTGCCGTTTTGAAGACTTTACTTGTAGTTGAATACGTATACGCCCCATATACTCACACACAAACAAACACATGCTAATGTTCCATGCTAATGCGTGTTCGTGCCACAGAGCCTGCGTCCGTATGTGTAGAGGCCAGAGAAGAGCGCTTTGTTGTACAAACATACCTAATTAGTGTCAACTATTAACATAAAGAGTGCACTTCACATAAGAACTTGAGACGACAACGACAAACGACAGCAACAGCAACACCGCAGCAGCAGCAGTGAGGCATGCAACAACCAACCGACTGGCGGGACAGGGATGAGCTGCTGCTGCTGCTTCTGCTGGCCATAAACTAACTCTCGACTTGGAGTTGACTAAGCTGCCACAACAATGCCACTGGAGCAGCAGCGGAGCCGGCTCGTAGTCGGATGGCGTGTGTCCTTAATGCTGTATACTAAAAACACAACAAAGTTGCGGCTGTTGTTGCCACTGCGGAGGGAGGGGGAGGCGGAGGCGGAGGTGGCAGCAACATAATATGCGTGCATTATCAGCGCTCTTCAAGTGGCAAATGGAGTGCGAGCATGCAACCGAGGGTAGCCGGCGGGAGCCAGGGTGGCCGGCTTCAAGTATCATTGCGGCAGTCATGAGATGCTGCAACACTTTGTTTTACAATGAAAGTAACAGCAGAGGCAGCCTGCAGCCAGTAGTGGCCAGTGTCGTCACCACCCACGTGCTTATGCCACATCCTTGGACACATCCTGCAACAGGAAATCAGCAACATGCTGGACACGCATGGAGGCCACAAGACAAACGACAAGCGAGCGACCAACGACCAACGACAAACGACAAACGCAGGACCTGAACCTTGCTGCACCAACAATAAAGCTTGAAACAATATTTAAATAGTTGCCCCACACAGAGGCGCCCTTCCGCACGGACACTGACGACCCTTCAAATGCCCCCTCTGTGCCTCTGCGCCACCGTCCTTTGGGTTTCTGCAATGTGTTCCAGCTGGGACGGGCACATCAGCAACAGCAACAGGAACAGCAACAGGAACAGCAGCAGCATCAAATGATTTTTTGGAGATGAAACTTTTGCCACTCATGAGGCAGCCCTTGCACCTCCCCTCTGCCCCCGCACTCTTTCCTGTTCTCCCTCTTTGCCACGTTTTCTTTTACCCCTTTTTGAGGTTAGTTTTTATGCAGAAATTTGAAGTATTTTTCAGAGATCTTTCAGCAAAAGTTGAACGATTGTTCTGCCCTTGCCCCACCCGCCCACTGCACTCAGAGATGAGGAAACTTAGGATCCTTCGGATGAAGAGGGTTCTCTGAGCAGAGAGAGAGCGAGAGAGAGAGTTGCGAGAGGATTCCGAGCAAAGTTTAAGTGGTCGACAGCTTGGGCGACGAAAACTATGCAAAAATTATGTGAGGCAGCAAAAAAAGAAACGAACCAAAAGGGGGCAGGAGACAAACGCAGTGCAGACTCTTTAATACAGTCATAAATTTGGCGCCTGCCAAGAGAGGCTGTCAAAACGGGGAGCCAGGGGAGAGAGACTGCTCTTTGGTTCTGGGTGTTAGATGGTGGCAGGGCGGATGGTTGGGGATGTCCAACGTGGAGTTGGTACAACTTCTGGCCTGCAACTATTTAAAAGCCATAAAAGCCGAAAGCTGTTGCCAAACGGATGTGCCAGCCGGATGCAGTTGATAGGCATGAGTTACACACGCACACGCACACACACACACACACACACACACACACACACGCACACACACAAGCAAAGCCAGCGACAGGACACTACAGGATATATCGGACAGCCTGCCCCACAGAGCGTGTTCGAAAGAGAGTTTGAGCCTGCTCCCAAAGGCCGAAACACTTTCCGGCACATTTGGGCCACACAAAAGCACACCGCAAACAATAGGTGGGGGCGGGGGCGGGCTCGGGGGTTGCCCAAAAAGTGTCGCCAAAGCTACAAGGGACTTTGGCTGCAGAGAGCGCACTAATTGCAACTCATGTAAATCGACAAGGACAACCCACTCAGGGACACACACACACGCATAAGGGCACACGGGCTCACGGGGGCATACGAGTGTGCGGCAGAGACTCTCCTAAGTATTGGGGACACGCACACAAAGTCGTAATGACACAACGGCAAGGACAGGCTGCAAACGATGCCGACAAACGACCAAACGACAACCAAGAACAAGGATGCCAAATGCTCAAGACTCGAATATGATTGCAGGGATACCCTTGCCAGAGAATCAATACAAAGAAATATAAAGAGAAGCATCGGGCAATAAGAGAATCAGGAGTAGCCTCTTAAGATTCGTTTCCATCGATACTCGTATCTGAGAAGGCAATTCTCTGAGGATCTGTTTCTATCTCTAATCGATTTCCCTTTCATAGCTGAAATACCCTCCGGATAGCGAAGGGAATCCGTCTCACCGTCTCTGTTAGAGGAGGAAAGTCACTCTGTCAGATGCCTGGGAGGGGCTGAGAGCTAGGAGTTGGGCGTTGGGAGGAGCAAGGAGCGAGGAGGGAGAAACGAGGGCGAGTACATGCATATATCCTGTGTAAAACTTCAAGTAGTGCTTAATAGTTAGTTAAGTCGAGTTGAATGCGTTTTTCGACTAGTGGCAAGACGCAAGAGCCAGAGCCGGGACGGGGCCAGAGACAGAGACAGAGACAACGAGAGAGAGATGCATTCTCTGGGCTGCTTTTGAATATTGAGTGAAATATTGCTAAGCTCTCGCTAAGGGTAGAACACAGAGAGAATAAAAGAGAGAGAGGGGAAGCGGGTTGCACAGAGGAAGGAAGGAGAAGGCACTGCTGGTGATGAGCTGCTGCTGTTGCTGCTGGTGCTGCAAGTGTCGCCTGTAATTTATTTACATTGCAATTAGTTCTCAGCTCCGTAAAAGATTATAAACTTTCGCCATCATCTACCCATGCCATCTCCGTCTCCATCTCACTGTGTGTGCTTCATGTGGCAAAGTGAGGCAGAGTTGCAGGGAGGGAAAAGGGGGGAGCTTGCATCAAAATGCAAGAACAAAAAGCAAGCAAGCAACCCAAAGGAACGAAACTGAAACTTATGCGCTTAACAAATTGACAAATGCATAAAGTCCTCCCAGCCGAAACTTTTGCTCCCCCCTTTAAGTGCATTTTGCCTGACAAAGGGTGGCTCTGAATGGGAAATGCAGGCCAGTAATCGGGAAAGAGAGTGGTGGAAAAAGCCCAATTGAGAAAGGAAATTATGATGTCATTCGTTGATAGGGAATGATGAGGCCACATTCTGCTCGATTGATCGATTACTCCACAAGACTTCATTTGAATAAAACAGATAGATGGATGGGCAGGGGCGGAGGGATATTTGTGGCTATCTTCCTTGGAGTGTATGACTTTGCGGAGTGCTGCCTGTGTGAGGCATGTTGGCTTCATTTTGTGGAAAAAGTGTTCTCTAGAGTTGGTATTACCATAAGGCTACACCTTTGTTTTTTTAGTAGTTCTTAAACATTGAAAACTGTTTGGAAATTGTGTTTCTTGGGGTAGCGACTGTTTTGAGCATCATTTTAGATATTTCTCTGGTTTATTTCATCGGCCAAGTTTCCAGCATTCTCTTTACTGCAGGAATCTGCAAGCACATCCACATCCTTAGGTAAATACTTTCACAGTTCCAACGATATTCCCAGCTTCACGCCAAATACTTTGTTGTTGGAGTCCGGCGACCCCACTCGAAGTTTTAAATTGAAAATTGAAATTGAATTTGTTCTGCCCAAACAGCAAAAATCATCAGAATCCATTGGAAAATCCCATGTACCACCACAAAAGTTTTCTTGTTTAATCCTTAAAGCGTGGCTTTCTTTCCCCCATTCCCCGCTCCCCTCTTTTACTCTCTCTTTCTCTCTCTCCCTGTTTCCTTTTTGGCCATAACTTTGCTAATCTCTTGGCTAGTTCCGGGGGTCTAAGCGGCGAAATCGCTTTTCACCAAAAGCCCGGCATCGTGCCACGCCCCACGTTGCACTATCGAACACTGCCCGCCCTGTGCAACTCTGTGTGGCACCTTTCTCTCTGTCCGTCTGTCTGTGTGAGTGTGTGCCACATTTTACGCTGCTTGCAACTTGCACAATGGGAATATAAATAAATAAATAGAAACCACTTTTCGCACCCCGCTCGGAAATCGCAAACAAAAAGAAATAACCAGGGGAGGGGACGGTGGCAGGAGGCATGAAGCAGCAGCAGCAGCAGCAGCCATTGTGGCAAGACACAAAAGACGAAGCGTAAGCGAAATCAGAGAAACGAAACACTTAAAAAAAGAGCACCGAAACAGAGAGCGAGAGAGAGAGGAGAGAAGCCGTTTGGCGCAATGTTCATTTTTCTTTTCCGTCCGCATCCCTTTCCGGCCCTCTGCTCCTGCTGCTGAAGCGGAAACGGAAGTGCCACGTCTTGAGATGGCGTCTGCCTCGGACCGACTGCCTGACTGACTGATTGAGTGATTGACTGGGCCCCGGCACTACGGCATTCAGTTACTTGCGCTGGCAACTGCAGTTCCAGTTTCTCTCTTAAAACTTAAACTCCCACCCACCCACTCACCCACTCTCTCTCTCTCTCTCTCTCTCCCCTTCTGCCCCTTTTAGCCACCAGTGTCTCTGCTCTGTCTTGGCCATCACTTAATGAAGTCGTTAAGCGGTTTTGCTCCCTCCACCTCTCTGTGTCTTTCTGTCGCTGCTGGCCAGAAGGCGTGCCAGTGCCCATGGCCCTCAGCGGGGGCGTTCAGCGAGAGTCGCCTTTTGGGCTTTTAATAGCTTTTGGCTCAACTTTTTATTCCTCGCAGCTTTCTCCTCCATTTCTGCTTATCGGCTTTGGCTTGCAGCGTGGCCTGTCTGTCCAAAAAGCGCGGAGACTTATTACTTAATGACGCCCCATTTGATGATGATGATGCGGCCAAAACAGCGTCGTTGCCGCTTCATTAGACGCGCCCCTCGCGAATGCCACAGCAGCAGCTGGAGCTGGCGGAGTGGCGGCGTGGCGTTCACGGCCCATTGCGAATGACTTTTAATTGTGAAACGATAAAATATTTTCCTTTCGTTGGCGGCGGAAAATACCCTCGATGGAGGGTATTGGCAAGTGATTGGAAATTTCAAACCGGAACCAAGGAGCCACAACACAGCGAATAAATCACTCAAAATGCGAATCAAATCAAGGCAACAATAAGGGAACACTTTAATAGACTCGAAGCACATAAGAGTGGGGAGGCTTGCACTGGGAAGGAGAAGGGACATGGAGCATCGAGAACTTGGATAAATCTTTCAATCTACATTATGTTTCCAAAGATAATTGCTGTACAACATAAAAAACTATACAAATCCCAGCTTTAAACCCTTCAATTTGCATACCAAATATGTATATCCATCCATATCCAGTGCGAGATCCTTTCGTAGTTCTCTTTCATATAAAACACTCGGAAAATTGTGAAAACGCTTGCCACTGATTGCCATTCGTTAAAGCGGATTATTCACATTCAAAACTGATGCAATTATCCATCAGAAACTATCATACTTTTTGTTCGTATTGAAAGCCGAAACCACTCATCGATAAGCCTTCACCTGATGTTTCATTAATAAGCGAAGCACTTCCATTGGAATACATATTCAGAATTTAAACATAAATTATTTTGTGCCCAACCCAACATTATTCAGCCAACTATGCCCGAAAACCCTTCTTAATCGGCTCTACTATGGAGCGAATGCACTTCAAGCTCCGTAATTAAGGGTGGGCTGCAGTGGGGGCCTTAAAGTTATTCCAGTTATCATATTGTTTTTGCTATCCTGGTGCTATCCATGACGCCAATGCAAACAGAGCGCCACAGCGCCACAGCGCCAGAGAGCGTCGACGTCTACATAAGGTCTGCATAATCTCCATCAACGTCAATTACCCAAACCAGAGAGC
Organism: Drosophila subobscura; assembly: GCF_008121235.1. Taxonomy (NCBI): domain Eukaryota; kingdom Metazoa; phylum Arthropoda; class Insecta; order Diptera; family Drosophilidae; genus Drosophila; species Drosophila subobscura. The sequence continues at coordinate 13,238,501 of NC_048530.1, read as the reverse complement.
CAGAGGGCCAGGGCATCATGGAAGAGGTACCAGAGCTACCCACCAAAGCAACACGCAGAATTGGCATTGGAGAGCGTTCCAGCTTATGGGCAGACCCCATTTTTGAGAGGCATGAAGCGTTGGTAAGCGGCTTAAATCAGTTTTGCCGCAGCGCAAAAGTCAAAAAGTACAACAGCAAAAAAAGAAAACACAAGTGGGAAATGGGCATAAATGATGATTTCGGAGGCAGAGTTACCCTTTAAAGATTTAAGAGCACATTGAAGGTGACTTATGTTGAACAGATGGACATTTGCTGTAGGAAATGCTGCCGTAAATTGTGAAAACCAAAAGCTTTTTTGCTGCAATAGAAACCGGCATACAATCTGCTGATCGGAAGAAGGTAAATATTTGGTTTTTTGAGTCTCCAAAGGCCTCTTCTGCGGGTCTAACTGAACCTATACCCTTTGGGCTTCACGTTTAAAGGGTATATAAATACACATAAAGAAATGAATGGCCACAACGGCAAAGGGAGAGCAACAAATGGCAATTGAATGAAGAGACACCAAAGGCACACACACGTACGGGGAGAGGGGCGATCCATATGTGTTGCTGCTGCTGTTGTTGTTACTCTCGTGTGTCCCTAACGAGTTGAGCAATCGGCGCCTGGACAGTTTTCTAGACAAAAGCCAGCTGCTGAACGTCACCATCATCAGCCTCCACATAAGTGGTGTGGGGGGGGGGAGTCTCCTCTTCTGCCACCCCTTCATCAGTGTGGAGTCATCATCATCATCATCATGATGTAGAGGTACCTGGCCCTGGACCTGGACCAGTCGCAATGAACAATTTAAAATGTGAAACACGTCTAATCCTTTGAGAGCTGTCACAGTAAATGTGAATGCTTCTGCCTTCTGCCATGGAAAATCCTGTCCCCTCCCGTCCTGCCCGTCGTCGTCTATGGCCAATGGTCAGACATTTATGAAAAATGATTATAAATGCACAAAGCATGCGACCCAGACAAGAAATGGCAGAGTCGGTGCAGACCCATTGAGTCCGGGGCGGGGCACTCCTCTCCTGCGGGACAACCATTTCAATGGCGGAGTTCCGAGTCCGGAGTCCACACCCTTCCGCCCCCTGTGCTACGGAAAATGGCAAATAATTAAACAATCAACGATGGATGGTGGCGGAGATGGCAACGGAAAGGGAGCAAAGTGGCAAAAGGCAAGGTTTAAACCAGAAATGTAACAAAAATCATAAATAAAATAAATAAAACACAATGCGTTACGAAATCATAAAGCAGAACTAAGCGGAAGACATTAAAAGTGTCGGAAGAATGCAGCAAATGCTGAAAATGTTGAAAGTAATTGTTATTTGTAAGGGCTGGAAGGGTCCCTGCCATTACCCGATCTATTGGAAATATGTCATAAATTTGTAAAAGATGCCAGAAACAATTGGATAACTAACTTATAACCCAGAGAGGCGATTAGCCACAACTCACTTATAACTTTTGCTTATAACTTTTACACAGTTGCAGATTTATTGAGTTCTACACGATTGTAAAATTGCATTGCAGTCGGATGTTTTTTAAGGCCAGAATAATCACAGTAGGACGAACTATTTGAACACCTGGTCACCAGGTCGGACTGCTACTCTAACACACTGATTCGAGTGCACCAGCACAGAGCACGCCTAATGTCCTGCACCGCACTGTACCTGTGATTCACAGCCAGCGCCAGCAACACCTCTCTGAATCGTTCCTGCCAAAAAAGAGGCAGGAAAAAAGGTGATGAAGCGTGCGGCCGGGTAGGAGATGATTGCATGAGTGGTGCAGAGTGGAACAGGAGTTGAACAGGAGACCAGCAGAACGAGGGGTAAGTGGATAAGGTCAGACATTGGCCGCAGACCGCAAACTGCAAGCGCTGCTAATGAGTGGCCACCAGGGTGGCAGTCAGGAGTGCAGGATGGATCCACCTACCCTGCGCCTCCCCAGCACCGGAATCACTAATTGAAACAATGCCGGACACCTAAGCAGAAAGCACAGAGAGATACAGAGAGAGAGAGAGAGAGAGAGAGAGACAGACAGTGGCAGTCGCAAGAGATAGCCAAAAGCCAACAAAAGCAGACGCAAAGTGGCCATCGGCTGCCGGGAGTCGAGTCGGGTGTCCGGGAGTCGTCATTTGATGAGCTCCCGACTTGGCCAAAACCCACCGCTCTCCGCACCCATGTCCAATGTCCATTCAAATGAATGCAGCAGCAGCAGCAGCAGCAGCAGTGGCAGTGGCAGGAGTAGCGGCAGCAGCTGGCGGCAAGTGTTTGCCAAAGCCATTGAAATGGCCAACAGACGGTAAGGAGTGGGGCAGGATAAAGCGACAGAGAGAGAGAGTGATGGTGAGATGGAGCAGTCGATGCAGGGAAATGACTTTAAGTGCATCAGCAGAAGGAGCATCAGGAGCATCAAGAGCAGCATCAGCATCTGAAGCAGCAGCAGCTGATTATGCTCAAGGACTGTCTCTCTTTCTCTTACTCCTTCTCCGGCTGCGAACAGCAGCAGGTAAATGGATTTTCAGCAGGATGCCACTCCAGCGAAGGGGGTGTGGGAGTTGGAGGGGCACGTGGGGAGAGCATCTTAAATCAATTAGCTGATGGTGGGCCCTTAGCCGCCAGCCAAATCCGTTGCCAGAAGTGTAGGAGGAGTAAGCATTAACCAATGATGTGATGAAAGGATGCCACTTGGCGGTGGTTTGGGTTTTTGGGACCGTAGCAGCTTAAGACAAGGCAGCGAATTGAAAAACACTTTGCGGCTGTGAGAAAACTAACTCAAATGGTGAGGGAATAACTTCTCTGGTGTTGACTCCTTTTCCCTGCTTAAATTCCAGTAAATATATTTTCAACTCCCCGATATAATATCAACCCTAAGACGTACATATGTACATATATGCAAAGTCCCTGCAATGTTGACTAATTGCCTTTATTGCTTACATCGTGTCATCATTTTTAACCATTTTCCTTCCTATTTAAAGATTAAACTTCCTCAGTTTTCATTCTGACTGCTCCCTCACCTTGTGGCCCTGTCGTTCCTCCACTGGGCTGGTATAATCTGTTTATCCAAGCAACGACTCCAATTCACTGTGATTCCCCATTGATTCCCTTTGATTCCATTACCAAGCGCCAAGTTCTGCTTTCGCCCCCCCACCACTGCATTCCTGTGGGCTTACACACACACAGAAAGAGAAGGGGGGAGGGGAGGAGAGATGAGAGATGTTGGAGAGATGAGAAATATGAAATCCAGAACTTGCTCAGATTGAATAAAAGTAAAAATGATTTGTATGAATGAATGATTCGTGTTGGCTGAGCGGTTCAGGGGATTAGCCTGTTGACAAGTTATTTCGAGCTGGCCCTGAACCCACACTCCCAGCCCCCGCCACAACTCTCCTGCGGACTTTTCCCGACTTTCCCAACTCTGCTCTGCTGCTGGCCAAGTTCGGATTGTAATTTGTGCTTAGCCGGATTATGCGGTCGCTGCGGTTGGGCCTTGTTGTTTCTGGCTGTTGTTTCGGGGCTTCTCTGACTCTGACTCTGACTCTGTATCTGGTTCTGGCTTTAACATCAATAATTTATCATGCACAAATTAGCGTTGAGGCTTTGTTCCTGACAGACACACACACACACACACACACACGCACGCACACATAGCGACTCGACTCCTTCATATGTGTATGATGAGTGATGGCTGACACATTAGTTCTGGCCACCATGTCCACCCCCTCTTACCCTTCAGCACCGTTGGGTCTCCCTCGACATTGACAAAGTTTTTTGTTTACTTTCGATGTACCTTTTTCCCTGCATTTTTTGTATGGCACTCTTTAAGAGGGTACAACGAATCTCAGCCGATGTCTGAGACGCTGCAAGGGAAGAGTATTTCGTGGAACTTAAATGGAATTTTTATACAAATATTCTGTGTCATCTTTTAGAGATGTTATATCTTTAAAACTCTACCTGCCGTTATTCTATGATTTATCTACTTCTTTATTCATTTATTATGTAAAATCTGTCACTCTGCCAAAAGTGCAGCTGCCACAAGTCAAATAATTTACTACTTTGGGGGACAAACTCTATTGTTTCCAGAGATACCACAAACAAAATAGCTTCCAATTTCATTCTACGCAATTTGTCTGCGTAAATATTCGATTATTCTCTTAGATTTATGTTTATCTAAGAGCATCTTATGCTTCGGCTTCTGGAGCTTTCATGTTCCCTTGGTTTTTTTATGAATGCAAAATAATTTTGGTCAACCGCAACAATTTTTGGGGCATGAACGTGACAGAAAAAAGGTCCAGGGCTGGAGCAACAGTAGCAGCAGCAGCAGCAAAAAAAAGGATAAATTATGAACCAGTAGCCAGGACAAATTCAGAGTGGGGAGAGCGAGAGGAGTCTCGCCCAAGTTGGCCGCAACTTTCCCGGGCATGACAACAACAGCGGTGGCAACAACGCTTGGTGTGGCTTGGGTGGGGGGAAATGCTTGAAATTCTCCCGACTCCCATGGCTGCCGGGAGAGAACACGCTTCAATCCTTCCCAGCATCCTAGTTCATGCTCCTGCTGCTCCTGTTTGTCCTGCACTTCTAATGTAATCAACATCTTGTAGTTTTAATTGCATTTAGCGTTGCGAGCGGCGCCTAATTCGATTGTAACGGTCAGCCAACGGCACGGTCCGGTAGCCCTTTCGGGAGGCAGCGCCACCCCACCCCACCCGTGCACCCGTGGAAGGAAACCGCCACGGAACAGTATGGAACAACCCGCTGGATGGGAAGGGAGGGGGCAGGCCATCGCTTGTAGCACTTAATGAGTCTTGAAGGTAATTGGCTGGTTTTAATGGCCCACGAGTTGACTTCGACATTGAATTCTTTTGCCAGCCACCGAAGCATCCTTCCTGCTTCCTGCCACCAACCGCTGGGGGGGCAGCTGTAGCGCTTCCTGTGGCAGTCCACCCATCCACGGGCGGCGACCCACTGAGCGTGGGCCAAAGCTAATTATAAAATCAATGTAAGTAGGTGCATGTTCTGGCCGTATGTAGGCGAGCGCCAAGAGCTGCTGCGCCATCAAGTGCAGGAATAGGACTGCAGGGCGACTAGGACTGGGAGTGGGAGTGGGTGCCCCGAGTGCAATCAGCAGGAGGAGGAGCTGCAGCATCAGTCGATGAAGCAATGGGTGGCGTGGTGGAGCTGCAGCCGTGCCCAAGACACGACGCATATTGCACAAGACATGAGACAAAGCGCGCAAACAAACAGACAGCCAACAGACAGGCCAGACACACGCAGACAGAGAGACCCAAAGAGAGCGATAGAGAGAGAGTGAGAGAGAGAGAGACAGACGGGAACAGACTAGGAGACACTAAGAAAATGAGACTGGGATGAACAAATGGGAGCGGGAGACCCGGTGGAGTTGAAAAGACACAGGCAATGCCAATAGAAACTCGAAAAAAACTTTTTCAATATGAGCAAAACCCCGGGAAAAGCGCAACGACAGCAGCAGCAGCAGAGCAGTGGAGCAGCAGCTGATGGGAATGCCGCCGGGGCAGGCAAAGTTACTTTGGGACACAGTGGAAAGAACAACTAAACTTGGGCTACATCATTTCATATTTATATCTAACTTAGTTGCTATATCTAAGCATTAAAACAGGAATGTTGACTACAAAAATGATAGCCTGTTCAGCCTGATGCTTGATGGATAGTGCTTCAATGTGGTGGCACATGAGAATGATATTTTGGCGCTTATAATCCCTTCCAAAAGTGACCTTTGCATCCGCCAAAAGTCTAGCCAGCTCTGTAATTCCATCATCGACGTTTCCCAACTTGAAATCCATTTCATGTGTAAGCAAAAGTTGTCAAAGAACCACTTTACCGCCTTTTTTGGCCCACTGTTAGGCTCTCCTGTAGCTGCTGCGTTTCCAGCCTCCCGCTATTAGTCCTCACAGTCGCCTCCGCTTCGGTGCTCTGTGACAACAGGGAGACACAGGGAGACACATATTTATTTTCTTGTTCCATTTAAAAACTTTATTTATTGACGCTGATAGGAATCTAGTCATCTATCTGTGCGTTTTAGTTGCACCACCGCCACCCGCCACCCGCAACCCTCCACTCCCAATCCCAATCCCAATCCCAAGTCCGCTCCCACTACGGATTTCCAGGTCGTGGTCTGGGAGCCGATGGTGGCGTGTGGCGATGCCCGATGCTCCTTTTTATTACGAGTATTGCTCTGCTCTGTGGCTCTTTCTGTTTCTGTTTCTGTTTCTGTTGCATGTTTGCAGCTCTGGCAATAAAATCAAGATACAGCTACAAAAACAGCAACAGCAAAGAGCCAGAAAGAGCCGCAGAGCCACAGACGAACGCTTTGTAAAAGACAAACAAAACCGTTAAGATAAATATTGGCCAAAAAAGTGACCACAGAATGGAGGAAGGAGGAGTGTGGCACACCACCACCTGAATGGTGGGTTGCACTGGCAGGCGTGTGAATCTACAAATCCTCGATGGGCGTTCACATTCACTGATGTCGCCAATAAAGTGAAAGAGAGTCTAGTCTCCCCGCCCAACTGCTACCAAAAACAAATACATGCCAACAAATACTGCAAACACTGATCGAATGTTGGGTGTTGCAAAACAGTTGAATCCAACATTTTATGATGGTCGATGCGAACTCTGGATGGTTTATTTACTGGCCACTACTACTGGAACATTTTACCGATCTTTACTTTACTTCACTTGACTTCTCCTGGCTTTACCTTGGGAGCACTTACATATATCTACAGAGAACGAGCTCTACATCTCATGAAAGATACAACTAAAATTGTAACTCTAAAATCTTGGAGACAAAACAGAAAATATATTAGTACAAAAAAGAGTAAAGAGTAAAGTAAGCAGCTGTTATATTTACTTCCAAAACATCTCTTGACCAAATATGAAAACAGTCCCTAAATTCATTGAAAAAATCCACAATTACGGGTTAGCTCTCAATAATAATTAATGCAACGAAGTTGCTTGAATGGACACACTTCTTGCAGTGTAGAGACTCCAATTGAAGTATACTTGGTGTTGGGAGGGGGCACGTGACATCCAAAGGCTGTGGGGAGGGGATTGCAGAGCCGTCATAATCTAAAAATCTTGCCGCCGGGCGGGCAAACAAACAAACAAACCAACAGAAAAGCCCGTTTGGACTTCGACACAGAGATAGAGAGAGATGAAGGGAGGGCACATGACAAAAGGCTGGGCCCAAAAGCAGGCCTCAGACCATGTGAGGGATCCACTCCTCCTCCGCCTCCGCCTCCGCCTCTCTCTCTCAATACCCCCGCACAAAAACCCGATCCCCCGATGTCCCCGGAACCACTCACTGAAAACGACAATGCAATTTTCATTACGCACTTGCCAATATTAAGCCAAAGTTTGGCACTGTCTGGCACACAAGCAAACACAAACACCACACCGCACACACACACAGATACAGATGCAGATGCAGATACTAGCAGGATGGATTCTTGCTCACAGATACTCCTCAGTCCTCACAAATACACTCACCATCCATGTTGTGGTCGGGGGCTTTGCGGCTGTTGCAGCTGCCACGCCTACTGCCAAGGTAATAAAGCAAAAGTTCTGATCCGGCCCAGGGCCCAGGGCCATGAAGCCAGCCCTCTGTGCTCCTTCTTCCCTCGATAAGCCGTGGAAGCGGAGGCGGCGGCAAGGCAGGGCAGGCTTCGAGTCCTGCCCCCAGGAAGTGGCATCCGCCTCCCAACAAAGGAAGCGGAAATGAGCCGGCCAGCTGTCTTTCCTTGAGAGTGTGGTGAGGATGGGTGAGATATGTACAAAGGTGTGTGGGAGGGAGGATGTATCCTACCCACCAGTATTCTTCCCATGGAAATGGAGTGGCTCAAAGGTGAGCAGACATCTAATCTCTGGCTACAATTAAAGTTGATTGGCTCGATAGAAGCAATGCGTGTGTGTGTGTGTGTGTGTGTGTGTGTGTGTGTGTGTGTGTGTGTGTGTGGGAGTGTGTGTGTATGGATATATAGATTAGAGACAAACAACAGCTGGCAGATCGGTAAAGTGATAAGGTAAATAAATTAAGCAACATTAATTAAGACAGAGAAAAGTAAAGGTTAAATCTGAGTGGAAAGCAGCAACGAAAAAAACACTAATGGGAGTAAGATGTTTTTAGCATTGAAGGAAATGTATTTTACAATGGAAAATGACTCAAGGAAACTATACCTGTTTGAGATAGCAATTCAGATGTTGAAGTTTTCAATGAATTTCACAATGCATTCAAGCCATTTGAGCCTTCATAAAGATATTGATTTACCTTTCTTTTCTCGTATTGTTTCCCCCTTCCTCCTCGTCAAGCGAAAGCTTTTCCCTACCGATGGCAATTCCATCTACTGATTGAAGTGGAAACCCTCCCGCCTAAGCCCTGCATAACGAATAATAATTAACGCCGATTTTGATTCGGTTTCGGCCACGGACACTGCCACTGCCACGCCCCCACACCCACACACATGCCCCCACATGCTGGCCCCACCATCACCCCCACCATCAGCAGAGCTAATTATATGCGCCTTCAAAACAAAAACAAAAACAAAAACAAACAAAAGCGCGTGGAAGCCAATTATGATACGAGGGGCATGGGGCGGGCATCAAGAGAGTGTCTGCCTGTGTGGCAGAGAGAACGGAAAGTGAAACGGTCTTATCAGCAAGGTGCAGGCAACAGAATGCAGCAAATATTGTAGTAGGCGCCGCATGTGGAACAGACCAAGTGGAGAGGGGGATGACAGACTTTAATGAAGCCATCGTCAAGTGGGAACGCCAGCGCCATTCGACTGGGCAGTAATTACGCGCCCCTCTTCGGAAATTGATGATTTTCATTAACGACAACTTAATAACTTGGCCAAAGACAGGGCTCTGGGCTGGGCCTGGGCATGGGCCTCCAGACCAGACCAGACCAGATCGAAACCGAAAACAAAACCGAGCGCCGAGACTCGTCCGTCGCATTCATTATCGATAGCCATCGGAAGAGCAAACAAGCAGCGCAAAGCAGAGCTCAGCCGCAGTCACAGCCAAAGCCAAAGCCAAAGCAATAGAAGAGATCAAAGAGAGAGAGAGAAGCTCAAGACGAAAGCGAAATTGAAGAAAGAAAAAAGAGATAAAATAAGTGGCTTGGAAGAGGTGTGGAAAATGTTGATTATGGTTTGCATTTCCTAAGATTATCTGCAATATATGGGTTGCCTTTGGATAAATGTATGTACATACATACATATGTACATGAATGTGTATGTGTGTGCATTTTGGCAGTGAAATATCAAGGAATAGATATACCGCACTGGATGGGCATAGAAAATTAAATATTGAAAGCCACTGATCCTACATAAATATTGAGTGCTCGTCTGCACCCAAATCCGTTTGAATTATCATCATATCTGTTTATACAAATTATAGTCAATACAGCTAAAAATTATTTGTTTCCGCAGTCGGTTTTACCCATTTAGCCTAGAAACTTTGAGGCACTCTAAGGAACGGTGGCAACCGCGATTTAATCGTGCCTGTCTGCATATAGCACTTTGCTTGGGCTCAAAATGCTGCCACCGTCTGTGAATGCAACAAAATCGAAAAGGCCATAAAACTCATTGCCAAAGCAACATACTGCCAGCCACATGCTGCTAGCAGCAACTTGATTCTCAGCAGCATCAATTGCTCGCCAACATGTTGGCCGGGCCCAGCAACAAATGTATCCAACACAGTGCGCAGCACGCAAAAACCGCTGCCTGCACGGCGAGTGCGAGCGAGAGAGCGAGTTGACTTTGGTGAATTGCTGGTTTGGCAGCATGCTAGCAGCATGTTGAGATGAGATGATGCTGCGGCAGCATTTCGTGCTGTCGGCACTAAACGAAGACGCCAGCGACGACGACGACGTTCAAAACGACCGAAGCTCTGCCCGACGACAACGACGACGCCGAAGAGTCGCACGCGATTTAAAACGCCCCCGAAGGCGCGAGTGAGTGCCCACAGTGAAAAAACGCCTGCGCATACGGCTCTGAATAGGCTCTGAATATCCGGAAGCGAATCTTAAGCCGTAGCCAATATCCATCCGTGTACCGGACACTACTCTCCTCCTGTACGAGTACTAGAATATATTTTGTTTGGTGATAAAATTTTTTTGTCAAAAGTGAAACAACCATCGAAGCAAGCAGTGCAAAGAAAAACTCGTTTGCGTATAACGCATCCCGTATCCCATATTGGCAAAAGAAAAGAACATTCGCTGCCCCGCAAAAATGTGTCACTGGAGCTGCTGGCAGGTGCTACTCCTGGCCACGGTGTGGGCCGGGTGGATGGCTGTGGAGGCCATACCCAATGACGTTTACTTGAAGATGTTCCCCATGCGGGAGCTGCCGTTGGTGGAGGATCCCTGCTACGACACGTCGCGCCAGCCGCGCATCTGCATCCCCGATTTTGTGAACGCCGCCTACGATGCCCCCGTGTCAGCCAGCAGCACCTGCGGGGCCGAGCAGCCGCAGCGCTACTGCGAGCACGGCTCGGACACCAGGGAGATGCAGTGCCACACGTGCGATGCCGCCAACTCGCAACGCAGCTTCCCGCCGCGCGCCCTCACCGATCTGAACAACTCCAATAATGTGACCTGCTGGCGATCGGCTCCTGTGCTGCCCGGAGGAGGCGGCAGTGGCTCTGGCTCTGGTGGCGGCGACAATGTGACCTTGACCCTGTCGCTGGGCAAGCGGTACGAGCTGACCTACGTGAGCCTGCAGTTCTGCCCGCGTGCGCCACGCCCTGACTCCCTGGTGATTTACAAGAGCTCCGACTATGGCCGCAGCTGGAAGCCGTTCCAGTATTACAGCTCTCAGTGCCGGCGCTTCTTCGGGCGCCCCAGCCGCATGGCCGTGAGCAAGCACAATGAGCAGGAGGTGCGCTGCAGCGATCCCCATCGCCTGGGGCAGGGGCAGGGCCGCAACGAGGGCCTCGCCTCGCGGATCGCCTTCAGCACGCTGGAGGGTCGCCCCTCTGCCCGCGACCTCGACTCGTCGACGGTGCTGCAGGACTGGGTGACGGCCACCGACATACGCATCGTGTTCCACCGCCTGCAGCAGCCCGATCCCCAGGCCCTCATCTCCATCGACTCCCCCCCGCCGGATCTGCGCAGCGCCAAGTACAGCGTGCAACTCAACAGTCCAGCGGGCAACAACATTGACTCCTCGCCCGCCACCGTTGCCGTGTCGGGATCAGCCACAGCCGCAGCCACGGGCCTCCACTATGCCGTCTCCGACTTCTCCGTGGGCGGGCGTTGCAAGTGCAACGGTCATGCCTCCAAATGCTCGCCGGATGACGCCGGGCAACTGAGCTGCGAGTGCAGCCACAATACCGCAGGCAGGGACTGTGAGCACTGCAAACCCTTCTACTACGACCGCCCCTGGGGCAGGGCCACGGCACGCGATCCCAACGAATGCAAAAGTAAGTCAACCCCCAAAATATTATGCATATGAATATGATTTAAGCTTCACATGCTTGAGAAGTATTCTCACATGTGAATAGTTTCATAGTTTAATGTTCTCATGATAAAAGAAAGATCCGACCATACCCTCAAATATTGCTTTGCAATAATTATAAAAACTAAATCAGCTCCACGGAACTCCTTTTCTCTATCGGATCTTCAACTTGCAAAAGAAATATGCTCCGAAAACCCAAAGAATTCAATAGGAAATTATTGCAATATTTATCTAAAAAAAGACAAGAATAAAAGGTATATTTTTCGTATGTAAAATAATCAAAGTACTCCCTGCACATCTGTCAGGATTAGCATGGGCCTAGCAATTATGCTTACAGTCTTTCCATTACCTGAAACATTGTGGATGACTTTACCTGAATTTGAAGACAGTTTTTCTGGCTAGGGATTCCCCAAAGAAAATGGTAATTTCGGGAGTGAGAATAACCGCCCCCAAGGACCATCGATGGCCCAATCTCAGTACCAATCCCAATCCGTTGTGCAAACATATCGCCAGGCACAAAGTTAAAATAAAGAAATTCCAAAAGAGTGGAAGTGGGAGGACCAGGGGCAAGCGACAACTCAATCTGGATTCAATTTTCAGGGCGACTTGCGCGTGTGTTTAGTTTTCATCTTAAATGGGCCGCCACTCGCCAGGACACACGGGGCACACAGGACTCCCGACTCCCGGGCGAGGGTTGCATCAGGCCCAAAGGCCTGATGAGGACTTTCTGGCTTTGCTCTTTTTTTGGTCGTTTCCTTAACGAAAGGCAGAAACTGTTTGTGCTGCGGATTTGGGCTTAGCCATAATTGAACAACTCGATGGACACGTGTAGAGCATCAGCGAAGGCATGTGCCATGTGCCATGTGGCAGGGGGGCAGTGGCAGTGGCAGGAGTAGGTAAACGCAACCGTTTCACAATCAATTTGCAACTCTTGAGCCAACCCTCGGCGCTCTCGCGCGGGTACTCCCGCCTGACCTTTCGAGTTGGAGATGAAAACTGAAATCGAAACCGAAGGTAAAGTCTTTCGTACGGGATGGGACGGAACGGGACGGGGGGCTAAAAAAAGCAAACAAACATTCAATCACAAAACAATGGCAACCCTGCCCAGGGAGTATGGTGTAGTGGGAGGGGGGAGGGTATCCAGAGAGGATAAACCCTCGCAATTAACCCTCTAAAAACCCGCTGAGGCCGAACAATAAGCGCGAATTTAAGCGAAATTAATTTGATAAGCATTTTCAACAGCCACGAAAATAATTCCAGAATCGGAACGAAATGCGAAACGAGTGCAGGGATCAGGGAAGGTTTCTACAAAAAACATATAAATATGTATTTGTCAATAGAACATGCCATAATAAATGTGAGGGTTCTCCAGCGGCAGGAGAGAAAAACATACAAATACATACATACATACATGAGAAGGAGGGATAAGTACTCGTAGAAGATTCGCCTGTTTCTATACCCTTGAAGCAGGGAATTTGACGAAAGGTAAACGAAAACATTTGTTTGTCAAATATCTAATAGCAAATATTTTGCCAATGCCAGCATATTTTAGCTTACATTCGAATCGGTAGAAGTCCACCGATAGCCCATGCCTGTCTTTCTCTTACTCTGCTAAAAATTGTCTATAAATATTGGACTTCATATTTCTTAAGATATAATGTTACACCTCTTGTGATCTTTAACCCAAATGGAAAGCCATCCAAAACTTCCAGAGCATCTGAAATCCTGTACCTATTATATTTATCAATAGAAGCATTCCAATTATGGGGGCTCTCTGTGTGCACAGATGATAAGAAATGGCAGATACGAACGAGTATGTTCATCGCTGTAAAGGGACTCCAAAATGTAGCTCTGCTTGGCGGAGCATCTATTATTCATCTGTGGATCAGACATCAGTCAATGTTTTGGTGTATGTGTTTCCAAGGCACTTGATGAAAGTGTCCTTCGTGGTCATCATGGGCCATAACATTGCATTTTTTGTGTGCCGTAGATACAGCGGCAGGGGGAGGCGGACATGCAGGCAGGCGGTGGCGGCGGCAGAGATCCTTTAGTATTGTTTAGTGCATAAATCACAGTCACACCAGAAGGACGAACACATGGACGCACGGGCACAGACACAGACACGCAGGAGAGGCACGAGTGGCACAGACGGGAAGGGAAAAGAAGGGAAAAGAGTGGGCTGCCACCAGGGGCAGGCACGGGCACGTGTGCGCCTGGACCAAACGCCTCGCCGCGCTTTATTAGGGTTGCAAAATGCATTCCTGGATCGACCCCTGTCCGCGCGCACACAACCCTCCCCTCACGCCTTCTCTCGCCAATGGCCCTGGCCCTCGCTATGTCCCTGCCACACATATGTTGCATGTTTATGGGCAAACGAAATTAACGTTGCCATTGCCGCTTTGACGTTCAATGTGACCTCAACAACAGCAACAAAAACGACAGGGACAGGGACAACGGGCGGGCAATTACAACCGAGAACGAAATCGAGAACACAACAATGAACGGGGTTGGCGGGGAAAGGGAAACAGGGAAACAGGAAAATGTCCAGGCTGGAAAATATTTCCGATGAGGCAGCGGCGCGAATGACAAAACCACAGGAAAATATTGGGAAAAACGAGCATATGCAGCAAGAGCAGGGGAAAACTCGAACCGAAATTGCAGATTGCAATGGAATCAAATGAAATGGAAATGAAAATGAAAATCGAATGAAATCGAATGCCATTCGAGGTCGAATCACTACTGAATCCCAAAAATGTCGCATTTTCGGGCACTAATGAGAGGCCAACATTTGCATACGAAAATTAGGGCTATACGAGTATTCCACACCATACAGGGATCAAGGTGAATGGGCAAAATGATCTCCTAATAACAGGGCACATGTGAGTTTTCCCAAAGCTGGAGAGTATAAGTTAGCTGTGGAGATTTTCACAGATTTATGGGGTGTTCTACTAGGCAATTAACTTGCAGGAAAACCCATAAAGGGGCTCTCAAACATTAAACATATGTATACGTAGGGTTTTCCTAAAGAAAAAGGAGAAGCAATTACAAAGAGAGGCTTGAAATCCAGATAATTAGGAATGACACATTGCAGAAGTCTTTCACTATTAAATCTATCCATCAGTTGAGCTGTTTATGCAAACAACTGAAAAATATTGAAAAACCCCCATAATGGTTTTATAAAAACTAAATATATTTGGTTGATTTCTATAGGAAATACATACATAGACATCTGCCCGAAAACGATGAAGAAATGCCCCTAATAAATTTGTATAAACAATGAGCATGCACAGCTCTATTATTCTTGCCCAAGCCGAAGCGCATCAATTCCCAAATATGCAAACATAAATTCCATTAGATTTATAAGAAAACATCAACCAGGGCCACCTCTGACCGCCATGCAGGTATGCATCCACCCCCAAAATAAATCCATCCATCCTTCACGAATGCCAAAGATCTGGAATCAGATCGAAATATGTGCTACATAGGTGCTGCAAGCAGTACAATATATACTGGCAATAAAAGATCTGAAATGAATGGAAACGAAAACAAACAAACAACTGATTCGAGGAGAGGTGGCTAAATTTAACGTCAAGCGTCGAGCGTCGAGCGGGACGCAATAAATACATTTTAAATCCGTTAAAACGTTTGGCGAATCAAGACATTACTCATACGCCGCATTGCCTGTGTGTGCTGCCAAAAATAGTTTCTCTGCCACTGCTACTGCTGCGGCAACGACGCAGACGACGACGACGCATCTGATGGACGGGTCGAAAAAATGCTGCTTAAGCATCATGATAAATGTGCCGGGGGCTTAGGCAAATGCCGAGCAAATTAGCCAAACAATTTGTCCAAACGAAATCGAATGGAATGGCAGAAAGGGGCTCCTAATGTCGCTGTATCTGGGGATGATGATAATGATGATGATTATGTGTCATCGGGTTGGAAGAATCACTGAGTATATCACAAGGTTAACCCAACAAACACCACTCAGTGTTGGCTTTCAGCAGGGGGTCTTGAGACTTAAGACATTTTTTCTGCAAATGAATGATGTTTTTGATTCTTCAAATGCCTTTCTGCAATCGCAAACTAATCTCAGTTTTTGTAGAAAACCCCCACCCCACCAGAATAGTGTCCATCTATGACGAGAACATGCCCCGTGGATGCGTTTTTCCATCAGTTCAGTTCAGCTTTCCGTTTTAGTTTGTTTCCCTCAGTTTGTCTTCCGGGTCCCAGTTGGTCCTGGAACCTGGGACATTGATTCGAAATTGCATTGGCATGTCCTCAAGTTATTTGCCTCTGCAGAGTGCCGGATGAGAATGGCATTGTGTGGCAGTGATTTCGCTGCTTTTGTGTGTGAATGTCCTGTGGCTATAATTTAGGACAGCAGACCCTGCACCGTGCCGCGTGCCTGATGTCAGTTTTCATCAGTTACATTCGAGGCAACACTCCGTTTTTTTCGACAGAAGAGACAGGAGAAGAAAGCACGAGACCCTGCAGATATCCTTTCGCCTTTCCATCTCCTCCGTTGTCATTTTAATTGTTGTTTACTGGGCTTGTCAAATGCGCACTTGAAAAAAAAACACAGCAGAGGGAGAGGGAAAAAAAGAGAAAAGCGAAAAGAGACAACGGGAAAAATAGAAACCCCCTCAGGTGCCAGGGATTTCGGTGGGGATTGCATCTGGGGTTAGGGTTGGGCTAGGGGATGCCGAGACCATTCGTTATGATGGGCCGGCTGTCTGTGACGAGGCTGTCATTGCCATACGCTCTCTGATTTACTGGACAGCACATGCACATACCAATCTCCATCCACGGACATCCACTGACATCCCCTCTTTCACGTGCGACACCCGAACGACCACCTCACCTGCCCTAACATTTGCCTTTCAGCATTTATGAATTTTAAACACTCGCCATTTCATCACTTGCCACGCTAGTGGAGTCCCCCCCGTTCATTAAATTCAATTAGCAATACTCCTACTCGCAGCTTGTATTTTTTAATAAGCCCCGGAGAACGTGGCACAAACCAAAAATGGGAAAAGCTAAAATCACTTGCCCGATCCATGATTTTTGTGCACCAGAAATTTATGTTTTATTTATTTTGCCAAAGAGCCAAAGTGCTCAAAACGCTTCCAGCCAAAAAGGAGAATCCTTTACTTTGCTGTTGCGCTGCGGATTTTGGCTTTCTGTTTCGGTTCGGTTTTGTGATTGGGTTTTGGGCTCTGGGCTCAGGGTTCTGGGTTCTGGTTCGGGGTTTTTGGCCTGGCTTTCAAGTGATTATGATTATTTTTTATGCACATAACGTTACACATGCAACCCCAAAAGCCAAGGACCGAACGACTGGCTCATCAGGCAGACGCACGTCAAAAGCAAAAGGCAACAGCAGCCCAGGACACACATAGGACACACAGAGCGGGAGAGAGAGGGGGAAGGAGTGAGGGAGCTGCAAAACAAAACAAAACGGAAATGTTAAGTCAGCAGCTTTGAGGCAGATCAGCACGGTGCAGCAGTTGACAGCCACAAAACGAATGGTAAATGCTCTTTTACACCTTTACAGGCGCAAGGCTCTACAGACTTTCCATAATTTTTCACTGTACATAATTAGAAGTTTGTTATTTATTTTGTTGTCTATTGAAATTGGCTATATCTTTCCATAGACTATAGAATTGCTTTTAAGGGAGTAGCACAGTTCTCAAAACTTCAGACAGACATTTCAAAGAATCTACAGAAGTCCAAAAAAATGTACAGCCTCCAGGTGGATCCTGCTTATTATGTGTAGCTCTTTTCTATTAAGCTTAATCTGAAGATCTTTGATGTACGATACGGAAATCAAATATCAATAGATCGACTATAGTATTCTAAGATATTATACTACAATTCCGTATAACCCGTAAATCTCACGTAAAACCAAAAGTTTTCGTGTCAAGAAAGGGCAAACTACAAATAATAGTTTGTAAATCTTTGTACAGCATCTGCCAAAAATTATTCAGGCGGTTTCTTAGTTAAGTTTCTTACCTTAAATATATGAAGATACATATTTAAATTTCCAACTTGTCAGTAAAACAAAATATCCACAAAAAGATGCCTCACAAGAGTCAGAAACGATTCACATTGTTCTTCTGCCGCGTGCTGTGTTTTCCCTTTTTCAAAATGTGTCCAAGTCCACAAAAAAGTTGATGTTCTTCCCTCGGGGTGTGTGGTGGGGAAACGGCATCTATGCCACAGCATCAAAAGGTAAAAAGCTGGGCAAAAAACCCGAGAGATGAGATGAGCCTTGCCGCTGTCCTTTCTCTTTCTCTTTCACTTCACTTCAATTCTGTTCTCTGGAGTGTGTGTGTGTGTGTGTGTGTGTGTGTGTCTGCTGGAGAATAGCCAAGGGCCAGCGTTCAGGACGACGTCAGGACGAATGCTGTGCGTTGATTTTTACTGTTATTACTAGGGGATAGAATGGGGTTTGTGCCACAGGAAGATGTGCCCACACATACATTTGTACATACATATGTCCATGAATGCCTGTGTCCAGCCAGAGTGGACCATCGTCATCTCCGTCTCCATCTCCATCTCCGTCTCGTATTTGTCTGGCCATTTGAGTTTTGTGTAAGCAGTTAATTGGATCAGGGGCTTGGTTGCTCCTCCATCCACCCTAGGCTGCGTCCAATCCTTGCCCCAACCCTCTCTGGCTGTGCTTGCAATCCTCTGGTACTGGTTTCCCCAATCCTTTCTGGCTAACCCTCTCCCCTCTTCCGTGCCAAGCCCCGTTCCAAGTGCCAAAAGAAACGGCATAAGAGATTGTTGCATACTTCATGGCACTGGGAAATACATTTTTAATAAGCTGTGAATGCCATCCATGCCCCTTGGAAAATGTCAAACCAAAATAAAGCAACAACAACAAAATCACAAGAGGAATGCCTTGAGAAGGGAGGGAGTGGCACGGGAAACGGGGAACGGGGCAGGCTGTTTCTCTGTGCCTGTGTATGTTCGTGGAATCTATTAAATCAGTTTCTGTTGCAAATACATTTGTATATGAATATAGCCAGCACATGTGCCACTCCCCCTTGTGGCATATGCCTGCCTGCCTGCTGCACTTGCGCCTTTGCCCCACGACAGTGAATTCCTTTGAATTTGAATGTTCGAATAAGTAGTATTCCCTTTGGAGCTGTCAATATGGGAAATGGGGGAATGGCAACTGTTACTTGGGGCAGCCAGCTGCTGCTCATGCGCAACAACAGCATCAACACACGTTACCCATAGCCATACGAGTATGTACATACTTTCTGCAACAATAGACAGACCTATGTGTAGGTTGCTGCTGCAGTTGCAGCATAAGGAAGGGTGCTGCATGGGTCGCTACACGAGTTCTCGAT
The DNA here is from genome assembly GCF_008121235.1 of Drosophila subobscura. Lineage (NCBI taxonomy): Eukaryota > Metazoa > Arthropoda > Insecta > Diptera > Drosophilidae > Drosophila > Drosophila subobscura. The sequence continues at coordinate 13,219,630 of NC_048530.1, read as the reverse complement.
GGGCAGGAGAAACATTGATGTAAACGTAAGGATTAAGATTGGAACTGTACCCAGATCAGTGGCTGCACATTACACAGATAGTTCTGCAGATAGTTTAGCATGAGGATAAGACTTTCAAGTCGCAAGAAAGTTTACGGCCAACCCTCGTCTGTCCTGCCGTATGGCTAATGATATGTATGGCATATCGGACAAAGAAAAAACTAGCAAAAGCAAAAGCAGCAGCAGCAGCAGCAGCATTGCCGACATAAATCAAAATGTGTGCTGTGGTAGGATTGTGCCGTGCCTCATCTCGTGTGCCACCGCCACTCTGCCGCTAAAGAGGCTGCCCCCAAGAGGTGCTGCTGGGCGCATAAGTTGCTTGGTGGTTGGTTTTTTTTTCGGGGGAGCCGCCGAGCCGCCACAGCCAAGTGCCGCTAAACGTAATGTAAATAAGCATTTAACAGCAACATCCATATCCACATCCACATCCACACAGGAATAGCCACAACTACTCGTACAAGCAGGCAACATGCCACTGCCACTGCCGCATCCACATCCACATCCACATCGAGAGGCAATAAATGGCATTACAAACAACGGGCAAATAAATCGCATTGAAGCGCAAATGCGCCAAAGATGCAGCTCAGATGAAATACGTCGACGCCGCCAAACGTTGCTGCCGCGCTTAACATTTACAACATGCAACAGATTTATGCATGCAGCACCAGCAACAACAACAACAGCAGCATGGTGTTGCTGTAGACATGTTGACTTATGCCGCAGCAGCAGCAGCAGCAGCTTCTTCCCTGACCTCCCCTCCGCTCTCCCTCCTTCCCTGTGCACGCTTCAAAACACTTGGACATGCGATTCGAGATTCGCCAAGTGACGGCAACAACTAAAACTGCAAATGCAACTGCAACAACAGGCCACAACTGCCATGGCCACGGCGGCTTCATCTCTCGCTTTTTATTATTGCCGCTACTGCTACTGCCACCGCTGCACCTTGCCACCTTGCCACCTTACCCGTTGCAGCAACATCATCTGCGCGCAACAGAAGCTGCCGAGCAGAAGTTGCAATTGTGGGCGCCATAAAATGACCAGAAACGAACACACACACACAACCAACACAACCAACACAACCAAAGCGGTGGACAGGCAGCGAGGGGGGTCTTGAGCCCCTGATGAAGTCGGGGATCTGCACTTAACAAATTGTCGGCTATATGGTTGACAGTAACTGGAAGGGCGACAAGCAAAAGCCATGTCCCTGACTCTGGGACTCTGGGAAGGGGGCGAACCCATTTGGGGGTTTCATTTCATTTGCATGTGGGATATGGGATATGGGATGTGTGGGATACGTCTGCCACATCGGATTCGGTCTTTAATCAACTGCGAGTATGAGCTTAACATAAGTAAGTACTTGCTACTTTCACTTGGATTAAGATTCAATTAAGGCAGGCATATTATAGCTTTAATTTCTACTTAGATCTGATCATTTACCCAACGGAAAACTATTTAATTTGTGTGAGACATCATCAAATATGTCTTTCATTTCATTTCCACTTTCATTTCGACATACGGTCCCAATTTTGCATGTTAATCATTATGTATGGGTCAAAAGTCTACGTGGATCAAAAGATATGTCCCTAAATCTAGTGTTAACCACGAGATTATGCTCTTTGTCCCACTTTAAAAATGATATTTGTGTCCTTTCAAGTTAGATCATGATATTACTATCCAATTTCCAAACTTAAATGTTTAGATTCAACTTCTGAGCCAAGAAAATAGTCCTCAAATTATAATCAAATATGGAATAAGTCCACAAAACTGTCTCGATAGTGGCTCTCTCTTTCCTCTTGTATATTGTGGGAAAGCCTTTTTATGCTCCTCCATTCCATTCCATTCGTTTGGTCTTTAAATCTCCTGCACTTTACTGCAAACTACAAATTTTTCGGATGGCTCCCCCAACCAGCCATTGGCCGGCTGCCTGCTCATCAGAGATAAACGAAGTTGCCATAAAATTTGCTCCCAATACACGTAATTATCGGCTAAAGTACACCACTCACCTGCGCTCTGCTCTGCTCCTCTTCTCACCTTTTTGCCTGTCAGCGAGCAAATTTATCCGAAAATCCCAGAATGGGGGGAAAAAATACGAGTGCGATGTTGGTTCGTAGAGAGAGAGAGAGAGAGAGAACGATTTAGAGAGGCAGAGAGGCTGGGAGAGGTGCCTGCTTCGGCGAAGAGTAGATGTTGCGCAACGACAACGATGACGCCTCTCGGTCGGGGCAGTGCTTTGGGGCATAGGTGTGAAGTGCAATCAAAATGCACGAGAAGGTGCCACAAAGGGGGGAGAGCGCAAAGCGGAGGTAGGAGCGGTAGCATGGGGGCTCCGGGGCAGGTGCCAAAGTTGTTTAATCACAAGACTTTAACACACAATTTGTGTTGTTCGGAATTGAGGGGAATCGAGGCTACATTTGGGTTGGGCCCTCACAGCCCATCCCCCTCTACCTTCTGAGTGCCCCACCCACTACACAGCCCCTCCAGCACATTTTACATATTCTCTCAAAGAGAAAAACAGAGTTTTTCTGTGCTTTAGTCAAATAAAAAGCTCATTAGGCGAGTTGACCAAATTGCAACGTGTTTCAGAGTCTCTTGACTCTTTTTTGTTTTTGTTGTTTTTTTTTGGGTGCAGAGCCTCGGGACAAGTACAAATCCAAATATTAAACCCTCAAACAAGCAGGGGGTGAGGAAAAATAAGATAAAATAAATGAAAAGCAAATTTCAGGTTGGGGAAAAAGCCCCGAAAACCCGAGAGCCCGACAAGACCTCCCCAAAAATCAGACGAGAAACGTTAAAAGCAATTAAAATTGAAACTGTCGAATGGATGCTGCTGCTCCACTGATGGTAATGATGATACTGATGCGGATGATACAATGATGTTGCACGAGTGGGTGGGAGTGGCCGGCCTCTTCTGCCTCTGGGTCAGACAAATAATTAACTCGAGGCGGAGCTGCAAAAGTTACAGTGGATCTCATAGGTCCAAGGTATTTTTTGGGTAGAGCTTTCACACCTAAAGATCGATCGATCACTAATAAAACGATCGTTTTTGAGGGGGGAACTTTTTAGAGGGTTGTTCTGTCTGCCACCTAAATGTATCTTCTCTTTGCAGCTCTTTTAATATTCGTTGAAGCTCATTCTCCATCCACTTCCCCCCAAACACTCAACTTAGTTTCCATTTAGTTTGTTTATTGCTTTGAGCAGCCATCCAGCCATCCATCCAGCCATCCATCCCAACCATCCGTTCCTTTCCATCCATCGATGTTATTTTGGGTATTTTTACTTTAATTAAATTTTACACAAATATTTTGCTGTGCAAAAGTATTTTCCCAAATTGAAGTTCTATGCCGTTCATTCCGGCAATGTCCTATCCATCCAACCCTCTTCCAGCCGAATGCCGCTCGAGGGGGATGTTCGGGCGTTCTCTGACAAATGGTCACCTGTTTGAAAGGTAAAGCCCTCCTCTCCTCTCCATGCCTAAAAGGGTTTCCATCTGCCCCAGGGGGCAGGGCACGGCTCAAGGGGGAGGACTATCTTGTCGGGATTTCTCGACAGGCGCCAAAAGACGACGAGATTAAGTCATCGAAGCGGCAACACGGGCCAAAGGAAAATGTGGAAAGAGCAAGGGAAAACCAACAACAATAATCTAGCTTTCATTGTGTCCCACTGATTGGGGGGGAGATGCAGTGGATGTGAGCTGTGGGTGGCACTCATCGTTTTCCCTTTTTCAAAATATTTTCATTTGACAAATTTTGAAGATTTTTTTAAAATTGTATTTATATTTTCTTCGGCTTGCTGTGTTTTGGTGGTTGGTTCCCCGGTTGATACCCAGCTATTGAAGGGTACTACAGGGGTATGTCTATGTGTCATGAGTACAATGTCTTAGAGACTCCTAAAGCCGGACAAATCATAGTCTAAGACATTCTTTTTTATAGAGATAATACTGAAAATTTGTTTGTTTAGCTTGAGTGTTCATATGCACCAAATACCATTGCCATCAGATGATACTTGCAGCCAGAATTGTATTTAAATGGGTTTTGTCATATCGCTCAGGATATCCCTTATTCGCTATGTGCGCCATGGAACCCTCAGTGTCTTGTCTGTTCCAGAAAGTGGAGTATTTTATTTTGCTGTTTATTTGCCCAGGGGCCCATTGCTTCCTCCCCTTTATCCAGGGCAGGGCTCACTTTAATTTGGTTTCTTCTCTTGTTATTTGCGGATTGTATATTGTGATGCTCGAGCACGTAATTATCCTTTTTTGGAATGCTTATCCCACTCCCTTCATTTTTCTGGGCTTTTGCATTCGCTTATTTACTTATTCATTTACTTTCGGCTTTACTTTCCTCCTGCACAGCCTTTTGGCCATTGCCCCGTTTTATGACATCTTGTTATTTTTATTGTTATTGAGTTGGCCCTTTGTTGCCGACAGACGGCGGGCCACAGACGGTGTGTTCCAAGTCGTAGACTTCTCCCCCATTGTTGAATCGAGGTTATTAATTTTTATTTATTTTTTTCGAGCTTATTAGGCGGCATGTTACGATACGTTTGCCCCTGCCCCAACCCTACCCCCAACCATTCCAAGAACATTGACAACTTCATTTCCGAGGGGGGAAGAGAAATCTCTCACCGTCTCGAAACGAATAAAAAACGGATCAAATATCATAAGACCCGTGTCAAAAGAAATGTCCGCCAGTCCGTCTCTCACACCGGTAATCTTCGGTTCTACAAGATCCAATGGCTTTGATTAGAAATCAAAGCCTTTTGCCGGAACCAACAATTTTCGCTGTAATCAAATGCAAATTATCAACAGCAACAACACATTGGGGATGTAAGGGGCGTGTCCCACCGCCAGCAGGAACAACAACAACTACAACATCATCATCATCATCATCATCATCCACAAAAGAAAAAGTTTCGCTTTGGTTTATTTGTATTTGTATTTTATTTTTGTTCATTTTCCTCATTTCTTGACCACAAAATGTATGTAGATTTTGCCGTGGGTTGCTGTCGGGTTGCCTGCTGTTGTTCTTGTTGTTGCTGTTGCTGTTGGGTCTCATCTCAGATTGAGATTGAGACATTTCCAAGTGCGACTTCTTGGCCATCGTCAATTAAAACGAATCGGAATTGGATACGAGACATAGAGAGAAACATAGAGAGAAGTGTGTGAGAGCTGCTACAAAGATGAATGGGTTTTTGTGTGTCTCGAATAGGGGATATCCCCTACAGCGTGTGGTAGTTGATTTATCTGGAACATATTTTGGGGCTCATATTGTTTTGGGTTCTTACTAGACAGAAATATTCCTTGCCCATTGCATTGCTTTACCATTTAGAGGTTGATTGAGAGTTGGGATTGCCTTGCCAATATGTCAGCGGTAGGAAATCTCTTGTAATCTCGCTGCATCTTCGAATACCCTTCAAACTTTCATCGTATAGGACAAACCATACACCTGCTTTTGATAGGGTATCCAATGTACAGCCGCTGGTCAGAAGAGCGGCACGCCTATCGATTTCCACCGCTCCACAGATCAAACACGCCAAAGCGCAATCAAAAAGCGTTTTTAATAATGCGCTAAGTGATTGTTAAGCGCGAGAGTTGAGAGCGGAGAGACCCGTGATGGCTTGCCCAATCCAACAGATAGGCCAAGACCTGAAGGCTTTAATGAGTTTGCCGGTCGGACAACTTGCAGCCTACGCGACCTTCGAGCGACACCCGCACCCACACCCGCGCCCGCATCCGCGCCATGGAGGTGCTGGGGCGCACTCTGCGATGCCTATTAAAACTCAATTACATTTAATTAATCAAACCAGACGAGGGGGCGGCCAGGCGGAAAAGAGATGCGAAGATTGTCGGAGGCTCCAGCTCCCTCCAGAGGCAACGGACACCTCCGATGACGTTGCACAATCAGAAAAGGCGCCGTTGCACGACCGGAATGCCAATGATGGAGCTGTTACTGGCTGCCACTAGATGATGGAACCCAATTGACATTGGCTTCATTAGCGATAGAAACACAGAGACAGAGACAGAGAGAGAGAGAGAGACAGAGAGAGATGGAGAGACAAACATCAAATTATCAGCTCAAACAAATTGAAGTGGCTCGACTGTATGCATAAACAAATCGGTCAAGTTCCGCCGCAGCACAACACTCCACTCCACAGATTCGAGGCGACAAATATTTCGAAATTGATTTCGGGGCATTGGCATTCCACAGCTCCCACAGAGAGGATGATGATGCTGCTGCTGTTGGCCCCTTGAGGAAGTGAAAGGTGAAAAGATGACAGTCAGCAAGATGGGAAAACGATGAGTCGAACGAGTGTCCAGTCGGATTGACTGACTGGCTGACTGATGAATGAGTTTGAGTCTGACTTTGAGTTTTCGAGTGCATGAATGAACGAATGTCCAGCGAGGTGGCATGGAACAATGGGCACTGGTCGTGGCTCTTGCACTTTAATATGCAGGCAACGTGAAAGATTTTACAAAAGGATTCAGTCACCTCTCGATTGCTCTCCGGACACTTTGACCTTCACTCAGTGCTCAGTGGAGAAGGCACTTATGTGTCGAATCTCAAAGTTCATTCATTTTATTCCCCCTGACACACAAGGCAGGCAAAAGTCAAACGCCAAAGCCGGCACCACCTGCCCTCCTGTAATAATATTTGTACACCTACTCCCACGGCACAAGAGGGAAAAATTACTTCATCAAAAGTTCAAAATGAATAAGAAGTGTCTCCCCAAAAAAGATTGCAAGTACACAGAAAGATGGAGAGAGAGAGAGCGAGAGAGATGGAAAGCGAGTGAATGAATGGAGGTAAGGTGTCCAGCTGCTGTCCCGATAAGAAACTCATAATTGGTGTCATTAAAAAAGCCATTTCGGAAGTTGTTAATCTTCCGCCGAGTCGCATCGGACCCGGGGATGGAACACTGGCACTGGGACTAGATGGGCGATGAGTCTGCAGATGGTGGGGCACAACAATTATGCCAACTAGGGGGAGACAACGGGAGACAGCAAAAAAGAAACACCAAGCCGAGCTAAAGATACATAAATATGTAATTTATTAAGAGGAGAGGCAGCACAAAAGAAACAGCAGCAGGAACAGTGAAGAAACCGTTTACAACAATGCCATGACTTTTCTTTATTGTTATCATTATTTAGCCAACTGATAAGACGACAGCGCAGCACAGCACAGCAGCCACATGGAGTTGTAGGAGTCGGCGGGTAGGGGGGTATTCATGGAAAGGGCAAGCGGACTTCCACTGCCACAGCAGGCTGAATCTGGGATTGGGCACCGTTCCCCATGGCTTCGCGTTATTCATATATTCTCGCTTCGCTTTTTATTTTGTATTTTTGTATTACTATCTTTGTCGTATTTTTTGTCCTCTTTTAATTATAAAGTGCGATAAATGTGACAACAACACAAATTGTGAAAGATAGTCAGCAGGAGCAGCGAAAGAGGAGAGAAGACTAGGCAGAAGAGAACAAAATGCAACAAATCGAAGAAGGAACACACTAAGAAAACTAACCAGGGATAGAGTTATATTTCAACTCTTTTGGTTAACATATCCATCGTAATCTTCCCATCGATCTTTGTATTTGTTTGCCAATATTTCTGAGAGCCTTACTTCCTAGTAATAGGTATTACTCGGAAATGGAAGCAGTAAGTATGAGACATATTTAATAAACACAATGCTAAAGAAAGGTGTCAAGAGTTCTCTGAATTATATGCCAACTCACACAAAGCAAAGATACTTTGCACTTTCTTTAGTTTTAGTTGAATTTGGAAATAAAGTTTCCACAAATCCATATTGATCAACCTTCTATCTTCTGCCGTTTTACTGCCAATCGCTTTCCATAATGTTATGCAAATTTAGATGTTCCCGCGAATTGCCATCTAGATCTGCATTACATTTAAAAGAATTTCCAAGTTTAGCTACTACATTTCTCAATTAAAAATCTATTCCCCAAACAATACATATCCACGTCATATTCCCCTTTTGGGTTGTCCAAACGATGGGTATAACCCACCCAGAGGCAGGGTATTAACCAAACAGAAGCAAAACAAAAGTCGTTAAGGGCCAGTGAGGGAGTTTTTTCATCTGGTTCTTGTTTTTGTTTTGTTTGTTGTGTGTGTTTCTTGTTTTGTTTTTTTAAGGCCGCCTGCTGACTGCTTTTTGTGAGGAGTTGGCATTTAATAAACACTCTAAACAGAAGAGGAAGAGATAGGGACAGGACACCCAGGATGGCAGCAAAGAAGAAGGACTGGGACTGGGAGTGGGACTGGAACTGGGACTGGCGTGGTCTGGACTATCCTTTCACAGGCCATATCCAAACCTCTAGGCCTCTGCTTTATGAAATTGCAAATGTGTCCCATAAAGTAAAATGGCACTAGATAGTAGGAGCGGAGCCACACAGAGAGGAGTACGAGTGACCACAAAACGAGCCAAGAGCCGTAAAGGGAGACAGATACCAGATACTACAACCAGTCGGAGGGATACTTCCTCCAGTGGTCTGTACGAGAGTGTGTACGTATGGTGCAGGGGCCATCTTGTGTTGCGGCTTTGTCTTGGCCATAAATATTATCTACACTTGTTGGCCCATAACTTTCTGGCCTCCCTTCCAGCGGTTGCTCGTTGCTCTTTTTCTCTCTCTCTCGGATTCCGATTCCGATTCGGACTTGGATTCGTCTTTTTCTTTTACGACTTCCCAAGGTTTGGGGTCTGTGGTGTTAATTTTTGCCTTTTGCAATTAAGTTTTCCTTCCGTTTTTGTGCTGCTGCTGTTAGGGCAGCCCTTGCCAATCGTTTTGGACCACAAAGAAAAGCTTAAGATACACACACAAATGTATAGATAGTACGTTTTGCCCACTGCCATTGTCTTAATATGCAAATTGCATTGTCTCCAAGAGTTCCATTCCCATTCCCATTCCCCAATTGCCATTCCAAGACGCAGACCAAAGGTTCAATTGGAGAGCAGATTGTGGATTCGATTGTGGTGCAGCTTCCGTTTATCTCTTTGACCTCGAGCGTTTCCAGCTAAATCCCCACAAATATTGTTTATACACAAATATATATAAATATTAATAAAGATTCCATTGGCGGGGCTGGGGGCGGGGAATCATGACCAGATCGGAGATCAGAGCGAGGGAAAAGTCTTTACTTATTATCATTGTTTGGTTGCTCATTGTGTGATTTGCTTCTCGCTGGCCTCGTTCATGTTACTTTCACGATTTGTCGTCTCGCGCGGGTATCGCTGCATCTGCATCTGTATCTGCATCTGAGTCTGTGTCTGAGTCTGCTGCTCCCCCATCTTCTAGCCCTCCATTGACAATATACTTTATGCCACATTCAAGTGAATGGCAATGCCAAATGGAAGCTATCAGGTAACTGGATTTGTCCAAGTACTTGGCTTCGCGGCCTCGACTTGACTCTTGGCCCGAACTGAAGCAAGACAGCCTAGGAAGTTAGGCATCCCGTATCCCGGCATCTCCATCTCCATCTCCATCCCCACACACACACAGATTACAATGGGAAATGGCAAAGGCATCGCCAAAGAGCAGCGCGATCAAGCATCGTGTGAGAAACTAATAATCCATAGCCACTCATGGATTAGGAGTCTGAGAATGGGAGTCACAGTTCCACAGTTCGAATTGAAACATTTATCATCTGCAGAGTGCAGTTTCTTGAGTGCCGCCTTTTACAGCATGAAAGAGTAAACCCATGACTGGGCACGCTGATTCAGTTGAGTGTTCATTAAGCAGATAAACGAGAGATGGCACCAGAGATTCGGCTTAAAGATGTGACTAGAGATACATGTATCCAAAAGAGAATTGTGACAGATACAGATCATAATTGAGGAGCGGTGCTCAGAGGCTAAATAAGGCTACAAAATAATTCTTATTTTGCAGACCATCAATGGAAATAGTTTTATTGTAATTCCAACCCAAAACCCTCAGTCCTTATCCCCTGTTCAATCCCATGCTTTGCATCTACTTCCTGTTCCTCCTTGGCAGGACACAAATTTATGTCGTTTTTACACTTTTATTGGCAAATACCTTCCCCGTTGCTCAATGGGAAATCGATTTATGTTGTCACTAATTGATTAGCTGCACCGCACACACACTCACACACACACACACATCTGCTCCCTTGCTGTCTGTGTTGTACACTGGAAATCATAATAGAACATTTCCATTTGTGCAACCATTTGCACACCTGTTAGGTGCCTCTTTTGGGTATGGTTTTTTGGTTTTTGGGCATGTTAAAAACCCACCGAAAAGAAAAGGCTTGAAAACTGCACTTCATTGGGCATCTGAATACGAAAATGAATGTGAATGTGAATTTGAATGCATGGGCAGAACCGTCTGTCCATGGTCCCAGGGACTCTCAGGGACCAGGTCCCTTGTTCCGTCTCGCTCTTTGGCTGGAACAAATGTTAATAAATGCACAGAGGAGGCTGCACGAGGGCCATGGCCAGGGCCGTTCTCATACATAGTTTTGCATGCATTTTACGTTCCTTTCCATTGAATGGGCAGAAATGCGAAACAGGGCCAGAGAGCCACAGAGCCAGGGGCAGAACAGGACAGGACGGGGCAGGGCAGGGCCTGAGCAGCTGCCGCTCGGAAAACTCATTGAACAATTGACCAAATCGAAGCCTCAAATCCCGAAAAACAGACAATAAGTGCACAATGCACGGGCCTTCTCTCGCTCTCTCACTATCCAGGGCAGGATTCGATTCCCTCTCAGATCTTTATGCTGAAATTTAGCGAAAAACTCACAGAAAAAAGGAAAAAAGAGATTAAAATCCATGATAACGAAACTGCGGCGACTGAGTGTGTGCGACCGAGGAGGAGCAGCAGGCAGACACGCCCAGTCTGGGATAGTTTATCTCATCATGACCAATACCGGGCACCATTTCCCATACCCATACAAACAGGACATGACCATAACCCACCGTAAGCCATTGTCATAAGTGTATTCAGTTTTTCATTGTCCAGTTGTCGGGCCTCTGGTGGCATCTCTTATTAATTTGCTTAAGTGCCATAAATGGCAACAAAACGGCAACTCGGAATGGAGAGGGAGAGAAAGAGGAAGCAGACACTAAAAGTACAAAAGGATTTGAATTTCTGTATTTCCCAGCTGGAGATTTTACACGTACACAGATCCGAACCGAACCGAACCGAACCGATCCTCGGATCCCCCGATCCCCTGAGCACTCCCTGACCATGACGAATTGCCAAAAACTACAATAAAAAAACGAAACGCAACCAAAAGAAACTATTTAAAAAGTGAACTCTGAAATAGTAGTGTTCTGTGGAATACTCTTACAAAATGTTGCACAATAAGTGGCTCGCCCTGAACGCCGCAAGGAATGACATTTGACTTTGACAGGTTACAGGATATTTTCTCGGATCTCTGTAGATGATCTTTGAAATTCAACAAAACATAATTAATCTTTTGTTATGGATAGAAGTTGAGTTCTTGGAGAATATTTCAAGGATGGGAATGATTCGACTGCAATAATTGATGGGTAAAAAACATAAATAAAATATGGGACATAGTTTAAAATATGTTAACTAAATTATGGTCCACGATCCTTAGTCGCAGTAACCTCTGCGCCTAGTGAGAGTATCTCTTTGTCTCTCTCTTTGAGTTACGCGAGCTCTCTGCGACCTGCAACAAGTTGCAGCAATCAGCGGAGCGGAGAGGAGAGGAGAGGAGCAAGAGCAGCAAAGGGGGAGAAAAACGTATAAAAAAAGACCTGAAAGATCTGCAAATAACTGCATGTGACATTGAAAATGCCGCCAGAGTTTGAATCGGAATGAAATCCTCTCTCTGTCTGCCCCCTCCCCGGTGGCGCGTCTGATTTATGCTTGTGCCGCTGTGGCAGTGGCAGCCCAGCAGCATCTTTTGACCTTTCGGCCGCATCGCATCGCATCGCATTTCAGGTCCCGATCCCAGTCTCAGGCCCAATCCCAGGTCCCGGGTCTGGCATTCGATTCTAGGGAATCTGTTTGACCATAAAAAGATAGACAATCTTTGGGATACACTGCGATTGCGATCCGATTTTTAATTGACATTCACACGCGTCGGAGCAACAGACGGGGCGAAGAAGTCTCTCTGCTTAATTAAATGCAATCATGTACAACTCTATTGAGGGGACAAATCAGTAGCTGCATATTTTTGCGCATTTAAAAATCATTTATATGAATTAGCCCCTTGGCGGATGGTAATTAAGGCGTGGCCCTGGGGCACAGAGTCCACCACACAAACACACACACACACCGAGAGAGGGAGATTGAATCCACTCGAAAGATACGCTACGAGTAAACAAACAAAATGCAAATGAAACAGACAACAGACAACAGAAGAACGCAACAAATGAAACTGCAACTACAACCACAACTACAACTTCAACTGGCAGGGGAAAATGCTAAAACAAAACATATTGCCGCACTCGGTAGGCCATGTGCGGCAAGTGCTGCTGCTGGGCTGCTTGGCTGCTGGGCTGCTTGGCTGCTGGGCTGCTGACATTTCAACACCACACGAACCAGCAGCGCTATCAGATAGGCAGCACATCCACAGCTGCCCCACACATCCGCAGCAACAGCCAGGTCCGACTACGACTCCGACTACGACTCTGACTCTGAGCTAAGCGCAAGCGAATGATCGAGCACCCAAAAAGTAAATCGAAAATGCATCCAAATTCCCAATCAAAACAAGAAGAAACGACCACCAAGGGGTTGCTGAATCTTTTGATACCCTTGAGTCAATAATCCCTAGAATACGATTTAATATAAATTATCATCTGAATTCTGCTAAAGTAATCTTCAAAATTTAAGTATTTTCTGGCACTCCTCTGCTAATGTGGATCAATAATGCATGAGTATATCCTCAAATATATTCTCCCTGGAACAAACGATCTGTTCAAAATCATAATGCCCTTTGCCAAATAAGAAAGGGTACAACAAAGATCAAAAACCCATCCATGGAAGCGAGGTTGCCCCGAGGGTCGGACACTTGAGTTGTTGTTGGTCGGATCAGCGGGCGGGCGGCTACCGCAGCAGCCGACCTTTCACATCACCTGCAACCGTTGTTGATCTAGCTGCTGCTGGATTGTTTATCTCATAGATACGCCACACACCCCCACGCACACACACACACACACACAGCCACAAGATACACTCGAGCGCATGCACACGGGCGATATTTTCAACACCAATCAGACCGGGCCAGGCCACACACTCAATTGAGTTTTCTTTGTTTTCCACGCAAGGTGAAGCTGTATTAACTAATTAATGGGCCCGGCCCAGTAGGCAGGAAGGGCGTGAAGGCGAGACAACTTAGTACAGAGATATTTCTGCGATTAAATGTAATTTTGTAACCAGTGAAACTGACGCCAAATGTTGTAAGAAAAAGGTTCACAAAAAGAGCTAATTGCATGGAATCCTGTACTTGTCAGCATAGATGGATATACCCTCATACCTCTCAGTGATATTCCGCAGATATTGTCACTTAACTTTAGCCAAAAGTGTGGGACACCATAAAGATCCAAGCTTATTGGCTCTGGAGAGAGACCAGCCTAAGAGTGTTCATAAATCTGCTGAGATTCCCCGTTTCGAAAGTGTTTGGCATTTTCGTGTGTAGGATTCCTGCCCCCTCCGACTTTTCTTCGATGTATTTTCATTTTGGGACCAATTTTCTCTCTCTGCCGCAGCACTCTATCGGTTCTGTTTGTGCGTGTGTTTTCCATGCGACTTAATTAGGAAACTTTTGGTTCGTTTTATTTATGTGTCTTAACGAGTCGTTTATTCAACGCACCCTCTCAGGGCAGGGCAGGGGCAGAGGCAGAGGCAGGGGCCTACGCTGAACCAACACCAAATCGAAGGCTGAGCACACAAACATTTTTGAAAATTTGTTTATTGTTTTTCTTCGGGGTCCTCCGCGCACTAATTTGGGAAAATGCAAGAAAGACGAAGAACTGAATATCGAAGTTCGTATTTGGAACTGGAAAATTAAAAAAAAACGTGGAAGAAAAAGAGAATTGAAATAATTGTGTGCCTTGATTTAAATAAAATAACAAACAGAAGAGAAAAACATTTTCTGAGAAAACTAAACATAAATTCCTCTCCATCGGGAGACGGGATGTGTGGGGCCCAAAGTGAAGCCATGAAAATGGGTTCTTTATTAGCGACAGGATATCAATGGAACATCTAAGAATCGTACACAGATACATACATATGTATGTACATGTGTGTGTGTGGTGTATACATTTATTTCTTTGTATATACGTTAACGAGAGAACAAGTTGGAGTGTTCTTCGACTCCTCCTCGACTCCTCCTCGACTCCTCCTCCCTGATCTAAAAAACTTATTTTTAAGCAGACATTTTTGTTGTTGTGCGCTGTGCTTTTTTGTCGGTATTTCTTTTCGCTTTATTTTTTATTGTATTTATTTTTTGTGCCGCTGGCAGCAAACAATTTGTAATCGTTGTTGTTGCCGCCGCCCGTTGACAAGGAAAATGTTGCAGCTGCGGCACGCGGCACGCGGCAGAGAGACACGCAAAACGAAAGCAAGCGCAGCGTTGCAGTCGCCTTAATTGCAGTCCAAAAGGAAGCGCCAAAAGAAAAATGTTTTTCAGTTTTCCCAAAAAAATAAAAAATACCCCCCCGAGGCAGGGTGGGTCTGTGTCTGTGTCTTCTGAATGGGGCATGCAACAGAACGAATAGTTTAGACTGGCAGAATCTGAGAATCTGGGGTACGTGTGGGCTGTTACACACACCATACTTTAATCCATTACTTGTGTTCAACGTTTGCTATGAAAAACAAAAACATTCACGGGGTATGCCCCAACAGCTTAAGAGTGTCTTTTTTTTGGCCATCAAATGAGACTTTTAGACACAGAGGGCGCTGGTGTACAGTTCCCATGAAGATCTTATGACTAGTGTTCGCTTCAGATCACGCTTTCACATATGTATGTAGTTGGCAGGCTGTTAAGGGGAGTCCATGGCGAATAATGCAGGGAGAGAATCATTACAATCCATATGAGATGGTATGACTAGTCGTTCTTCTCATTTTCATAGCTGTCTTTTCCTCTAGTTTCCGAGTTACCGAGAAACACTCCGGCACACATTAGAACCCTACTGAAAATTAAACAATTGTCACTCCATTAAAATGGGGGAGCCCCTCCGTTCTTTCCAAATGATTTCATAATCGCGTATGCCAAATGCTCAATTATCATCGGAGTAGGTGACAGACAGACGATGCGCCTCGGGGTGCAAAAACTTTACATCTTAATCGCGCCGTCAGGCCGAAAGAGCTTATTATAGTACGGTACGGTACGGTATGGTATGGTACGGTACGGTATGGTAGATACAGTCGGAACACCAGACAGACACAGAGGGAGGTGTTGCCCAGGGGCTGATCTAATGGCTGCTTGGATGTTAGATGTTTGATGCTTAGGATTGTTAAATGCTTGCCTCTATGCTGTACGGCTTCTTGTGGATGGATGATGATGATTATTTCTGGGTATTGTGAGCGCTTCCAGCGAAGAAAGTGCGAACAATTTATGAAAGTTGGCGGCTGTTTACGACTGTTTCTTGTGCGGGGCTTTTACGATGAAAATGTTTATAAACACTAACCGATTCGGAGAGCAACAGTTCAAAGAGTGTGGCAGGTTCCTCCACCATTCCGAGAAAAGTAGAGCACTCAAAAGATCAGACAAAGACACTGACGACATAATGATTCGAGTGTGAATCAGCACACAGTGCTTGAGCTTTGTTCTCATTTGAAGGAACTCAAAATTATTAATTACCACGAAATGCACGTAAACAGCGTTGCAATTTTTCCCAACCACTTTTGATAAATCACAGAGCCACAGACAGGATGCACGCCGACACATGCCAGAGCGCCAGAACATTGCCACAAACACCAAAACAATTTTGCGATGAAATTGTCAAATTGCAAGAGCCCAGCCCAGGCCAGCTCCACTCCACTCCGCTCCGCCCCACCGCAACCGCAATCGTACCACCGACAAAAGCAACAGCAACAGCAATTGAAAACCCCTCAATGGGTTCACTCCTCTCTCCCATATCCCACTCGTACGTACGTATACTAGTCGTATGGACAGCACGAATTCAATTCACAATTTTCGGGTAACTGAAAATCACTGCGAGGCGAACGCAATCAATCATAAAACGGTGAAATGTCGACCGACCAGCCAGCACTCGCAGGAGAGAGCAGCGGAGCAAAATTGAAAACGCTCTGGCAGGACATGGGCAAGGAAAAGCCCAAACACAAAAAGCACCCAGTACCCAGCACCCAGTACCAAAACCTCAAACCCCAACACCACGACAAAGCAGTGGAAAAACATACAGGAAGGAAATACAACACACAAAGGCCGTTGAAGGAAATACCCTAAAAAATAGATATATTCGTCGTGAATTATGAGAGTTTAATAAACAAAATTCTACTGCCTAATAGCCGCACATTTAAGGACTTTCCCCTTTCTGCCTACTCTCAATGCCCAACATTGGGAAAGAGTATAGCCGAAACACATCAATGGCGAAGAGCAAAGTGAAAAGCGTAACGTAGAATTGGCTTTTGGTTGGGCTCCTTCTCTCTGTTTCGCTTTTGGTTTGGGTTTTTTGTTTTGTGTTTTTTGGTGTTTCTTTTTTTTTTGTTTTGGTTTCTATTTTTTTGGCTATGGAGTGAACCGAGCGAACACTTTTCGACAATTTATCAATGGCTCTGACTGCTGCTGGGTGTTCCTGCTCCCTTTGAAGCTGCAACTGAAGCGTAAGCCGAATGCGGATGCTGGGAGCTTAGCCGAATCTGCTCCTGACCAAGCGGCAAAGCCCCCCATCAACACAACAACAAATGTTCCACAACTCTCTTTGGCTCTCTCTCTCTCTCGCTCTCTTTATGTGGCAGTTAATTAGAGATGCCAAACGGAGAAAATCCGCTCCGTTGTGCGTTGCAGAGATATCAAAGAGTTTCCATTTCCATTCATAACTTGCAACAGTTTCACTGTGTCAACACAGCCGGAAACATGCGTCTGCCATACGACCACAAGATACTCGCAAGGAAGGCCAAGGACTCTGTGTATCTAGGCGAAAACATACGTCGAAAGGGCAGCAATCATTGAGGATTGCAGCATTTAAACGCCACAAATCGAGAGTAATTTTGTACTCAGCACGAGTCCAAAATGTAGTCCTGGATGAGTAGATCACATCCTCACACTTCGAACTTGCACAATGAAAATAATGACAAGAATTCATTTCTATTCTTTTCGATCCTTTTGCAGTCATTGGCTCTAATGAACCATCAAAGGTTCGTCATTGTCTCAGCAGATAGCCTCACACATATTTCCGAAATCGAAAGACTCTAAGCAGCAAGGTACGAACCATCTTCACAGATCTTTTATCAACAAAACGTCATCTGTTCTGTTGGCCACAATCAAGGACACCAAAATTGCCTGCCTTTTGGGAACTTTCCCTTGGGTGCCAAGTCTTTGTTCGAATGAACCACAAAAACAATTTAAGCGGCTCCACAAATGTCGTTTTTATGGGAAAGTCTCCCTGACCAAAAGATGCAGCGCCATGAGACAAAGATACTGAGACGATTTCATTGTCTTTCCCCACACACCAAAAAATCAATCTTGGAGTGTTGGAGTATTCGTGGGGAGGCTGTGTGTGTGTGTGTGTGAGTGTGAGTGAGTGTTTTATCAAATTTGAACTTAATTACTGGACTCACCTTTCTCGGATAACACACTGCTGCGGCGGGAACGGCGGCAACGGCAGCTTGGGGTCCGGCTAATGAACAGTTTTATGCATCGCTTTAAGTCGCATTTGATTGAGCTCTCGATGGGCATTTTGTAATCGACGAAGTGAAATTTACATGGCCCCAAAAACGTCGAAGCGAACGACAAATCCACCCATAAATCAAGTTGCATTCGCAGGTCGTAAGTGTGTCATTAAAATTAATTATCTAGCATTTTTAACACCGAGCCAGAGTCAGAGCCGTACCCTTTTCGGTTTGGATGGGATAGGGTGGGATAAGATGGGAAGATTTTGAATGAAAGATGGGCGGGCAATTAGCCACACGCCGTGCTCTCGGAGCTCTGCTTTTTCTAAATATTTGCTTAGCTTTTGTTGACGATTCTGCATATACAATGTGGAGACGACGGACTCGACTCGACTCGACTCGACTCCGATTGCAACTGCGACAGTCCCTGACTTTGTTCAAATATTTGCGCTGACATAACTTTGTCTGCGGCTGGCATGCGCCATCTGCGGAGAGGGGGGGAACGGGCAGTGGGGAGAGGGTACAACAAGCAGTTAGGGCCTTCAAAAAGGGACTGTGGAGAGTCGCTTTGTCTGGCGATTGCCCCCCGGAGCAATGTGTGAAAGATAATTATAACATGTGTGCTCAGCATTGGGACTCTACTGGTTCTACTCACTGACTCCGAGCACTGAGTTCTGTTTGGTTGACACAACTGTCGAATGCAGGGAGACAGACCAACAGGCAGACAGACAGACGGACGTTCTCGTTGGTTCAAGTTTTTGTCTAGCCGCAAGCTGCAGCAGTCATCGTGGCCTTTGCCATTGACAGCTCTGCTGTGTCTCTCTGTCTGCTGGGGTCCAGGCACCATCCGAAAGATGCCAACTCAGCAGCTGTAGTGGTAGCCCCACAACCGTCTACCATCTTATGCAGCAGTAGCCACAGCTCCACCATCAAATGTAGGAGCTGCTCCGAACGAGCAGCCAGTAACCGCAGCAGTCGCCATCGAATGTCAATAGCAAAACTGTTTGCCAAAAGCATAACAAGCAGCAGGCAGCAAAGAATAAGCAAAGAATTTCAAACAGAGTAACTGATCGATGGGAAAGTGCCCTGGAATGAACACGAACCGTAGACTAGAGGATTTCCAGCTAAACAGTTTAACATACCTCAGCCACTGCCTTTTTAGTGGGTATCAAAGGCTGTAAGAGAATGAAAAGCGTAGAGTCATCGATTGTGGCATACCCTAGAGGTTGGCCCCACTCAAAGACGAAGTGAAAAATGCGAAAGCAATAAGAGAAAGAAGCGAAAAAAAAGCCAAACAAAGAAAGAAGTGAAAGCCTTCAAAAAAGTGAATGAAGAATGAGCAAAAGATTGAAGCGCAACTGAAAGGGAAAGATGGTGCATGGTAGATGGTAGGAGCTAACTTTAATGCAGGAAAAACACAAGAAATATCAGACTTACTCGTAACACCCGAGCATACCCCTTATCAAAAGCCAGGCTACAGGTCTGGGCCGAGCCCAGCCCCGACTTGTGTTCCAGTCGCTGATTCCCTGAGTAAGTAATTCAAAACAAATCGTCGCATAAATTATCCAACTTAAGCCAATGTCCCGCTAGACAAATGATGCTCCCCATCGCCCATCGCCCATCGCCCATTTCCCCCCAGTCCCCCAATTCTGCGACCCAACTCCAATCATTCTTCCCCTGCCCTGTCCGTTTTGCGTGCCATTTATTTCCATTTATCGCATTGGGCCATGGCCATATCAAAGTCACTGATAAAGACATTGAAAATAGACAGTTTACGGTGTGGCATTCATATCTGAATAGTCCCCCTGGATGTATGTAGCTTGTTAACTAAAGTGGCCTTTTCCCTTCTTTGCCTTTTCCTTCACAGTGTGCAACTGCAACAACCACGCGCGACAGTGCCGCTTCAATATGGAAATCTTTCGCGCCTCTCAGGGCGTCTCTGGAGGCGTCTGTCAGAACTGTCGACACTCGACCATGGGACGGAATTGCCACCTGTGCAAAGAGGGCTATTACAGAGACCCCACCAAGACGCTACAACATCGCAAGGTGTGCAAGGGTAAGTGTTTTCGTTGTGCCCCACACGAATATTTGTAGATAAAACAACAATCTTTTCTTTCGTAATTCCTCTCCCCAACACCAAGAACTGATTGCCAAATCTCTGACATTCCTCTGGTCCCGAGATTAATGCACAATTTACAATAATTAGCTACCGGAAAACAAAGTCCGAATGGAGAGCTCTGGGGGCAACCCTTTGCCGTCCCCAGACGACCTTCCAGTGTGTGTGTGTAGGGATTGTAATTTATGACCACGATAAATTCACGCGCTCCAATCGAAAACCAAAAACAACGCAAAATGAAGCAGCCACGGGGTGGCGGAGGAGCATGAGCAGAAGCGGCGATATTATCAAAGCAATGGAGATACCCTGCAACACTCTTCGAAAATAATACGAGTAGTAGCTAGATGTAGAAATATCCACGGAAAACTTCCCAAAGCGATACAAAATTGAATCACAAATGTAAGGAGGGGGAAACAATTTAGAAAAAATACTTCCCGTTTAGAAGATACATTAAATATTATGAAAATTGGTAGATAAGTAGATAAAAGGTACACAAGGAAGCATACTAACTCCAGATTATAGATAGGTAGATGGATACTGTACAGTGGAATTTCGGGAATAAATGTCCAACTTTGCATGCTTCCAACAAGGGTAAAGCCATCTTTTATAATCCCAAATATTCTACGTAAATATATATACATATATGAATACAGATTAGAGTGCGTAGAAGACACCCACGGAACACAAATTGATGAGCCTGCAATAATTTTCGATTGGCCAACAATCAAATCAGGTGGACCACAAAACCGACGCCGAAACCGCTCCACTATCTATGGGTTTCCTACTGCTCGTAATACATAGAGATATTCGTACAGCCCGCTGGGAATTCACATTCGAAAAATCTATGGCTAATTGCAAAATCATCGGAGGAATCGTAAACAAAAGCAACAGCAACAACAGCTTCCTTCAGTGGCAACATTTTATTGTGAGTGGTGTGGTGCGGTGGGGGGGCGAAAGGGGAGGCGCTGGAGTCGGCAGTCTTTGGGTGTCGTTTGTCATTGGGATGTCAGAAATTTTGTCGAACCGCTTTGGGGGTAGCTGACTAAGCATCATAATTCTCATTGTCCGCATAGCCGTTAAATCCAAATCAAATTCTTATCGATTTTTAATTAATTATCCGCCAAAGAGTCAGAGCCGAACCACATCGTAAATAAGTGCACCGCCAGCATTGGCACCACCCTCGCCGCCCACACTCCGGATCCGGATTTGGATTCAGATTCGGCTTCGGCTTCGGCATCAGCTTCGACTTTGACTTCAAATCAGAGACAAAAGGCGCCGCTGTGACAATTTTTTAAATTCAATCGCCTTCAGCGTCGTCTCTCACTCTCTTTTTTTGTTGGTGTTTTTTGTGGTGCGATGCCTTCAGCGAGCGGGTCATAAAAAATTTATTCATTTTAATTTTGACACGCGTGCAATTTGTTAAGAAACATTTTTACATTCTCGCCTTACAGTTGGCTCCATTCATTGTTGTTGCTGGTGCTGGTGTCTCGGTGTCTCGGTTTTCGGTTTGTTTTCAACTTGTTGTCAAAATGTTTTACGTCATGTTTTGCCATTTGCCAAATGTTGCAGCTCCCCTCCGCATCCGCATCCGCATCCACACCCATTCACACCATCCATCTCCCCTCCTCTCCTGTCTGAACTTTCAATTAGTCAACCGAAATTGTTGGTGGAAAGTCTTTCGGCAAGGCATCCGCAGCAGCAGCGGCAGCAGCAGCAGCCATTTCCTCCAGCTGATGCAGTATCTGTCAGAGGACATTGCCGTCAAGAATGCTTTCAATGATTTATTTCATTCCCATCTCAAGTATGCAGATATTTCATTCGTGCGAGTACTCGCATCTCCGAAAAATAAATTCCAAATTACTAATGGATTTTGTTGTCACAAGAGAACAAGTCAAATCTTAAGCAATTTTCTTTCAAGTTCATCCATGGATATAGATTTGATTGTTGTACATATATTCAAAGCCTATCGATGTGCCTGAGCATGACGTCCATGGACATCTGTTCTGATTGATTTCATTTCTAGAATATTGTGGGGTTCAATTTGTGTCTGTGAATATTACAGTGAAGTGCCTCTGGTGTCCTGCCCTTAGCAATCTTCTCTTTGGTTTATCCTTGGGACATTTCGAATCATTCGTAGATCTTCACTCTTAACATCATTGTGAGAGCACACACTGCCCCCAAAGTCAATCTCTTTTTAATGTTATTTCTTGATGTCACACTCGATGTAGAATTTTACTGCCTCCGCCATCCGCATTCCGAATCACCTTCGAAGCTCGTAACTTTTACCTATCAAATTTTATATTGCATACACACGCACACTCCAGCTCAACTCAACTCAACCCGTATCCCATTCCCATCTACTGTTCGCCGTCTCGCATTTTAATTAACGCCTTAGAATTCATTTCGATTGCGGGTTCAACTGGAAAAGATTAGGCTCCGGGGAGGCTGGGAGGGAGCACTTCCGCACACTACAATATTTGTCTGAGTGCTGTGATGATGTTTTTGAAGTTGATTTAATTTAAATATTCAAATGATTCAAATGACTTACTTGGGGAGGATGGTCAGACTTTGGAAGAGCCATAACTCATCACACACACACGGACAGGCACAGGCAGATGGGAAGCGGATTGGACAGACCATTGCACACACCCGCTCCTAGATGCAGACACAGATACTACTCACGTACAGATGTGGACATGTGCTGTCAAAGTCATTTCGTCTAGAGGCGGTCCGGGGCCCAGTCAATTTCCTTATTTGTGCAAAATGTTTCAATGACCGGAAAATTACATATTATTATTTATCCAATGAGTGGCAATCCCTGGCCAGTAAGCGAATCATTATTCATTTGCCTGCTGCCTGCTGCCTGCAGCCTGTCAAGGTTGTTGTTGCCACTCATTTTGTTGCAGTTGTTGCAGCAGCTCTTTCGATAATTAAAGTCTGGCCCCCGGCTGGGCCCTGCCTTGTTTTCCTGCTTGTTTTCCTTACTGCCATCATAGGTTGACATCATTAAATTTGCATGTCACAAATGAAAACAAGCCAAAATTCCATCAATCGAATATCGAATGGAAAATGGTTAACAAATTTCCCACTAGCAGGATTCCCTAAGCTTAGATCATCGAGCAGTCGAGTTCGTTAGGGAACTGCTGATACCTTCCAGCAGTCACACATCATAATACATAATTGCTAATCAAATTCTTATGGATTAACCCTGGGCTATGGCTCCATTATCATATCATATAACACACAGCCATTATCCCATTGTAGGGAATACAATTGAAAAGCCTGGCAATTGCTTCCCCTGCCCCTGCCCCTGCCCCTGCCACGACTCCCAGGAATATTCCGGATACATATAACAAAAGGACTCCTCCTGCATGGCATGGCATGGCATTCACACACACACACACAACTGTGGGGCGGAGACAATCGTTGAGGGGCGGGTGTGTGGAGGCGTTATGCTGGGCGTGACTTCGAATACAATTAACATTATCCGTAACTAAATACGTGAAATTAAAAGCCATAAAATCAGAAAGTCACGTGCGAAATGTTACAGCAATAACACGGCCAAGTGTGCGGCAGGATATGCAGCAGGATATACTATATTGCATGTATATGCCATATACATAGGGGTCACAGCAGGCAACAGCAATTAAAATACGAGAAAAAAGTTTCTTTATTGCCCCGAAAAAGTTCATGAAACGCAGCCGGGCCAAAGGACATCTATGGATGCTCATTCCATGGACATCATCTATGAACATTTCCCATCCATTGGGGGAGGAATGAAACGGAATCCTCCTGTCAGACTTCATTAGAATTTCATAAAAGTGCGCGCCTATGCAACTGTAACAAATCGGTGAAAGGTTAAAGGTTATATACGCATGAGGGTTGTTGGGCCTTGCCTCCCATCCCCTCCCCCCACCACAACTTAATTGAAATTTTCTGAAAATACCAAAGCGAAATGCATTTATCAAACACCCACGCCGCACCACATTGGGGGAGAGACACAGGCCAGACGCTAAGCCAAGGTGGTTTTCAAAACTAAGCTGGAAAAATCTATTACATGTGCCAGCACAGGAGGGTGTCCGTGTCCCCCATCCACCAGCCCACAAGAAAGGGGAGGCAGCTCTAAGCGGCGTGACAAATTTTTGTGCTGGCAAAGCAATAAAAGTTCATGTGGCCCGTGCCACGAAAATATCAAAACAGTTTCTATGACAAAAGCAAAACATTGCAAAAAAAAAACAAAAAAAAAACAATAGACAACAAAACAAAAATTGATGGAAAATACACCGAATATTTCGGGCATTCCAACAAAGCCGGACAACGAAGTGAAAATGCTCTGAAGGATGCTGGGATTCTATACAATTTCTTGATGAAGAAACCATAGAAATGCATGGGAAATTTCAATTGTGGGACTCCAGGAATAGCTTAGTTATTCGTTCATCATTCTAAGCGTCAATTATATGCACTTTAATGCAACTTGTAGATGATGTTCTGAAGAAGTTTCCTTTTATTGGGTATTATATGAAATTTCTTCAAGAACTGATAAATCAACAAATATGATCGAATGATACATCTCAAAGGTGGAGCTCTAAGAAAATCAAAGAACCATTCCACTTGCTTTATCTTCAGTTCTCTTCTGCTTTCATGATAGTTTGTCTCTGCCCAATTTGAATTATGACATTTTGCATGCGAGTTGACATTTAAAGCTGTGCAAATTGTTCGAGCGTCAAATTGGCGCTGCCATTTCCCAAAAACCAAAATCCCCACTTTTCCCATGCCCTCAGGGGGGAAACTCACGCTCTCTCCCCTTCGACAGGACTCACCCTGCCGTTGCGGAACATTTGGAAAATCATTTTCCGAAACGTTGCACTTCCCAGCCGGAAGAAGGAGAGTTTGGTAACAATTTGGAGTTTCAGGCATTGCCTACTTTACTGCGCATCGTTTGATTTTCAATAGGCCTATTCAGATCTCTTACGACATCCCACTTCACCACTCTTTTCCACACTTTTTTCTCCCGCTCGTTTTTGCTCTTTGTGTGTGTCTGTTTCTGTGACAGTGCGCTTCAAGCACCTCAATCTTTAACGCACAATTTGAAAAGCGCGAAAACTTTTTTGCCCCATCCGTCTGCCGTGCCACAGACACCTCTCTCTCTCTCTCTGTCTTCAGTCTTTCACCTGGCAATGCCTGGCAAACGGAAAACTTTGTACATGCAACACGAAAATTGTAGCAAGATGGAGATGCCTGCCGCCTTCACACAGAGCAAAATCCCATGCCCCTGCCCACCTTCTCATCTTTGCTCATTTGGCATCGGCCAAAAGTTGAGCGAACTTTGCGCCAGTTGCAACCGCGATAAACTTTTTTCCTGCCTCAATGGAGGGGAAGAGGCAACTTGAGGGGCACAACTTTTCCTTGGAGTGTCGCGTCGTCGTGCGAAGCCTTTGATTTATTAATAAGACCAAGGAAAGTTCCGCCTTCGCCATTGCCAACACCATCGCCCGGACTCAAGTGTGAAATGAGCAAAAGGTGAATCGCCTTTTGAACCGGTTCGAACAGGGGGGGGTTTGAGTTTGGGTTTGGATTTGGGTTTGGGGCCACAATCGAATTGCTCATTTAAATTCATGAACAATTGGTGGATCGTTCAACTGAATCATGGCTTAAGCGACTGAATGAATCGAGTGCCGAAATTAGCCATAAACTTAAAGGATGAATACAAGGAAAGGATGTGCTTTGGGTATCATAAAAGTTTATCCAAGAAAAAGAATGTTTGATTCGACTGCCATTAAAAGCTTTACCCTGAACGGTGTTCTCTTCCTTCTGGGTGGCATGAATCACCTCTGTCTGTGCCCATTGCAAGATCTCCAATTGGGTTCTGTTTAATGTTTGAACAAGCCACTCAGATCCCCCCAGCTCTATCTGGCACGTGGTCAGGTGTAATCTCTCACTGCAAATCATTCGACTGGTCTGGAATATCTTCTTCATAATTCTTCAGTTCTGTTTAGTTTTTCTTTGGAAAATTGCATTATTCTCGGGGGGGATTTTGGCCTCTCTAATAATAACAAACAGCAGCAGTCGAAGCAGCAGCAGCAGCAGCAGCAGTGGCATCTGTGCGGATGGCCAACCGTTTTCGCCGCTTTTCCTCTGGACTAGAACGGTTTTTGGGTAACATATTTTATGGCAATTGATGGTCGAGGAAGACGACTTTTGCGGTGAATTTTTGTAAGGCACTTGCCACTGGCCGGAGTGCGGGGCAGGGGCAGGGGCAGGGGGCTGTGTGTGGGTGGATTCACTTGCGCAAACTTGAAATAAACAATAACATATTGCGCTCGATTTGCTTTATGATGTTTACACTTTGCGTAGTGCCTCGTTATACCCTTTTTCTCACGAGGGTATTCTGATTCTTCACAGATGTGTGTACCGGGTAAAAGGTGGAGCTTTGACCTCATAAAGCAGAGATACATTTATCCGTAGATACTAGTATTTCTTTGTGGAATTAAATTATCCTGAAGGTACTTTTCATTTATGTTTAGCTATCCCAAGATCTGCATCACAGTCCCCCAAAGAGTATCAAAAAAATAGTCCTCCCTTTTTTTCTCTTTTTACTGTTTAGCTTATAAAGCTTTTGGGTGAGTACGTTCAGCTTTTGCTTAATTAATTTTTGTGCTGAAGCCAGAGCCAAGGAAAATAAATAAAGTTGCACACGGTGGCGTTGGTGCTTTTAAGGCTTACTGGAAATGGAAAATGCCAAATGAAGAAAAGGAAAAGCATCGAACTGAAAAGGAAAATTCGAGGCCATGGGGGAAATTTTCGGGCAAGTAAATGTATGCCGGTCATCGTGCGAATGATTGATATAAAAATAGTAAAGCCGTGCGTCTGGCAGCGGCCGTAAAAAACTCACCTGTTAATATAAACAAGTGGCAAGAATCGGAAATATATATCTGAATAGATTGTGTGCAGCCCTCAGGCGTTTAATGAGCCATTCAAATGGCGTAATTTTCCGTGGAGAAATTCGTTGCCAATCGATGATCTAATGAGTGGTGTGGAGGGAGAGTGAATAGTGCAGCAGCAGGAAAAATGAATCAATCATAATTGAATTTATAATTTATGTTAGCGCTTTCAATTGTGAAGGCAAACAGGATGAACCAAAAGCGAGTATTGTACTTGAGTTTATGAATCATGAATCAAGATTCAATCAAGGAAATGAATGTACTTGTGGGTGGAAGAAAAATGTGCACATTTCATGACTCATTAAGCTTTAGATTGAATATGGTCTGAAAGGAACGCTGAATAAGTGCGTCAAATGAATCCTTAGACTGTTGGAATTATATCATGGCAAATACAATCCCTTGAATGATCATTCGCAGCGGGGGGGAACTCTTTCCGATGGCCCTAAATGATTCATTTGTGTCGCATTCCCATGCAGAGTCTCATTTATTTCGGGGAACCCTGACCTGAATCGATCTGGATAAGCGGCAACAAATGACAGGTTACACGAGAGTCTCGTCCCTTTGTCTCTGTCTCTGTTTCTGTTGCTCTTGAGTGTAAAATGATTCAAGGCATACCGCCATTTGGGTCGCGTACTCGTACTCAAATCTCTCCTCGAACCTCAGCTGCCGTTTGGAGTAAAAAATCAGAGGCAGAGAGTGAATGAAATGAAGAGCTCTCTGGTGAAAGGGCTTCCCTTCCAACTCTGAAATGAATACGCTGGCAAAAGCTGAATCATCGGGGATTCATACCCTCCTTTCGGATAATTAAATAGAAATGCAGACGGCGTGGGGGGGCGGCTCCAAATATCCGAAAATGAAGCTACTCGAATGGGTTCTCTCTGTTTGCTCGTTATAATGAAAATTCATAATCTTTTCCTCGGTCAATGGACCAAACACACATACGAATGGGAAATGGAAAATGAGAAGAAAAACGCAGAGTGGAGCATATGGAATGCGCCTGGGTATACGGAAGGGATATATGGAAGGGTTGTGGGTGGTTGGGTGTAGAAATGGATGCCAATGCCACGATATGGGGTATGCGTAATGAACTCGTTCACAACGCTTCCCCGCTCTCTACCCTTTAGCCCTGTTTTTTTCTGGCTTTTGCATTTTAACCATATCCGAGAACGAGAGACCTCCATTGCCATCCCCCCTCCCACGCATCGATGTGTCCGCTGTTCGCAGATAGCACACAACTCGCATTGTCATATTGTGCTGCCCGACAGCCCACCATATTGAACAGTGGTTAAAGGACTTGTAAAATATCGGAAAAACTTACAAAAAAACTGCAAAATTTATCTTTCCAAGAAAGTTTATAGAAATTATTGAAAAATAATCTTAAAATTATTACAATGTTTTTTTGAGATATTTATACTTCCGATTATAATTTCTAGAATTATAAAAACTAGAATTATGCCAGAAACAAATATAAATAATAAATATTGCTGAATTGTTCTCAATATTCTTTAGGTTTTCTCTGGCTGAATTCCAAAATAAAGCAATCACAAAAAAGTTACCAAAATGTTTGTTAATTTTTAAACTCAATAGTCTCAGTCTGCAAATTGATTCTTTAGTTTTAAGTACTGCCAGAATTAGTTGACAGGCCACAGAATATCATTGCATCTTTGCTGTCAGGCTTAGTTTTTCTCAAACAATTTTAACAATAAATCCTAAGAAATTCTCAGGTTTTGAGCACTTTTAAGCCAAGTCCTTTAAGATTGGAATTCTCTATTCCTTTTCATTCGCTTTACCCTTAAAGCATGTATTACTGGTTTATTTTTTGTTCCAAAGTTCCATGTAGTTTGTCACACGGTGTCCACACCGTGGACTCTGTCCAGAAGGGACGCGAGACGCCCTCTGGGCAACAATGGACACACCATATTGTTGCTGTTGTTGCAAGTAATTATTGTCTGTTGCCTGTTGTAGTTGAAGTTGCTGTTGCTGTTGCTGTTGTTGTAGTTATCATCCGGATGTGTCACTGTGTGCATATAAATCGCATTTAATTTATTGTAAATCGGATTAAATTACCAAATGTGGCACGCACTCACGAAACCAGAGAGTGAGATGGCGAGAGGCAGAGGAAGAAGAGAAGGAGAGACTATTATATAGTTCGGTGAGAGAGTGAGTGAGATAAGGTGTTACATACTCCATAGAGCAGTGAGTGAATGTGTGGGTGCTGCCACATACAGTATGTACATACATACGAGTATGTATGATTCAATGCAGGCCTCTAACTACTCCTGAACATTGTGCCATGCAACATGCCACATGCTGTGTCCGCACACAAGTTAAATCTTTAAATATGCAACAGCTTCTGGGCAAACGAGCCAAACGCAAAGACCCATTAAATGTGGCCAAAAGCGGCTTATTAACTAAACAAACCAAAGGGAAAACCAGCGCGCCCTTTGAGCACTCGCTCTGTCTGTGTCTCTCCTTGGAGTGGCTTTGTGGGAGTGCTGTGTGCTGTGTGCTGCTCCTCTTAAATGGCACGAGTGACAGAGAAACAACTGCAAAGCCCTTCATAATAGTACAGAAAGAATAGTGCTCGCCCAGCGACACACACATGACACACATAAGACCCCCAAAATGGAAACGAGACACAGAGCTGCAAAATGTGAAATAAAAGATGAAGTTTACTCTGTTTCGCTGTCTTTGCCTTTGTGCCCCAAAGTGGCCGCTGGGTGCACGACAAATATAATGAATTATTTTCTCTCTCTATTTTGTGAAGAAAAAGAGAATTAACTTTCACTGAGAGAACACACATTTGGCAGGATTTGTGGTTGATCAAATGGGTTTTCTATATTTTGTGAACATATCTCTGATGAATTCAGAGCACACTGCAGATACCTTCAGCAGATGGAGGTTCCATGGGAGCGCTCTGTGACGTTCTCTTATGTCGCTCCCAGTCTCTAGGCAGTTGGGAAAGATGTCGTGCTGCGCGAGCACTTTCACACTTTTATTCGCAATTAACCGGGTGGCGGAAAGATGGAATATCCGCCACGACGGACGGATACTGGCCATTTACTGGCAGCGTGTGCGTGCACTGGACAAAAGGCATGAGGCACACGGATCCGTGTAATCGTATCTGTTAATGCACATTTCCACGGCTCATAAACGAGTGTGCTGCTGGGGGAGCTGTGGGAGAAATCAGAGAGAGAACTTGAAAGAACTTTAAGCAAAACTCAAGTGGGCCCCGCTGCGGCGGCTACCATTTGGCAATCGGATGGTTCAGATAGCAATCGCCTTTGGCTGGCTTTGAAGTGCTGACCGTGTCCATTAAGCTCTCAACACGACCCCAAAAATCTGCCAACAACATCTGTATCTTGTTTTCCCTTTGTATTTGCATCTGCATCTGCATCTTTATTTGCCACTGCCACTGCCATTGATTGTTTTTCTGTTTCTCCTGCAGCCTGCGAGTGCCATCCGATCGGTTCATCTGGCAAGATCTGCAACAGCACCAGCGGTCAATGTCCCTGCAAGGACGGAGTCACCGGCCTGACCTGCAACCGCTGCGCGCGTGGCTACCAACAGAGTCGCTCCCACATTGCTCCATGCATAAGTGAGTAAATAAATATCTTTAATCTGTCCTACAAATATTCACTCTCCCCGTTTGGTTCTAACACTGTTATTTTCCCCTCTATTACACAGAGCAACCTCCGCGCATGATCAACATGCTGGACACACAGAACACCGCACCTGAGCCGGATGAGCCCACTCCAGAGGTAGCTAATAACCGTGGTGGCGCCTCCGCATCGGCGGCCGCCCAGTCCCCATACTACCGCACCGAGGGCGGCAGGGGTAAGTAAGTGCTCTCCTCTCATATCCATATCTATCTGTTGTTGTGTGCTAACACCTCCCCCACAAACCAACACCCAGCACCCAAGCGATCCTATGCAAATCCTCTTGGATACCCTGCTTCCTTGCTCCGTCTTCTGACTGTACAGTGAATGCTCTGTTTCCAAATACTCTGCTTTATGTACAGTCTGTTGTCCAAGGCAGCAGCTCTAACTGGGCATCAGCGCTGCCAACAGCCAGTGACTGCTCCCGGTTGCAGCGCACTGTGGGCGCTCTCCTCTCTGACAGCGCTTGCTCTCACGATCCGCACTGCTCTCGAGCGGACTGGGCAGCCACACCAAAAGAATCCCCATGAAATTGAAGCTGCCCTCTGTTTTCCTTTCCTTGAAGGCTTTCCATGTTTTGCATACCACGCAAGGAGTAGCCACTGTCCGCCCGCTGACAAAAGTTTGCTCTGGCGCTTCTCCTCTCGCTTTTGTAATCCTCTCAAATGGGTGAGAAAACACAAATCCGCTAAAGTGCAGTCGGTTGTCGGTTGTCGGTCTTCCGGCGCAAAACAAAGAGTATAACAACAAGGAGAAGCAGTAGCCAAACCTTCCAAGAGAGCGAGAGAGAGAGAGAGAGAGAGAGAGATAGAGAGTGTGTGGTGAATGGAGAGACAACGGCACTTAACAGGCAGCGCAAATGTTTGCACGCAACTTTTAGTTACAGTTACCAGTACAAAAAAAAACCGAAAGGGGGAGAGGGGGAGAGGGGATGGTGGATGGTGGTTGCGGATGCGGATGCAGATGCAACAAGCAAACAAAATGCGCCACGCAGCATAAATCATACTCTAAGCTTTCGTTCTCCTTCCTTTCGCTCTCTAGAGCTTTCCCACCGCCCGCACCTCTCGCCCCTCTGCAAGGTGGCGCGTGCTCAAGTAAAAGCTAAACAAACTTTGCACTAAAGCGCCAAAAAAACAGCAACAGCAGCAACAAAAGCAGAGAGAGGGTGAAGAAAGCACACAAAACAGGCCGGAACGAAGCGTTTGATTCCCTTGCAGATCGCCAAAACTTATTGCATATTTGA
The DNA here is from genome assembly GCF_008121235.1 of Drosophila subobscura. NCBI lineage: Eukaryota > Metazoa > Arthropoda > Insecta > Diptera > Drosophilidae > Drosophila > Drosophila subobscura. The sequence goes on along the minus strand of NC_048530.1, from coordinate 13,187,844 downwards.
TTTAATCAAAATATATTCAAAGCTACTTATGGCTTTTGGCATTGATTTGTGCCAGAAATACATAAATGTATAACAAGTTGTTCTTAAATATAATTATTTCAAGGAGTACATTGGAATGTTTCAAACCCACGTTTAATTTCTACAATTAAATGCGATAAATTGTCCCACAACCGTTTTGATGCGAACTTTGGAGATCTGGAAGTTGTTTTTTGAACACAAAAAGTAGCCCCCTCTCTGAGTTGCAAACAGCTTCTATAGAAGAAGTATAATACCCTCTTGAAAGGGTATCTACAAAGAAAGAAAGAGCAGCGGCGAACGGTATAGATGGAATGACAAAGGAGCCAGCGAAAACTTGGCAAAGCAAATGTATTAAAAAAGTTCTTTATTTAATTTTCCCTGAATAAACTGCAGCAGGAGCAGTGGCAGCGGCAGCGGCAGCGACAGCATACTTTTTAGCCTCACTGTGACCAGTGACCAGTGTTGCCAAGTGGCGACGCTAATTGCTTCCAACTATTTGCTTAGGCGTGGGCCGGGGGGGCATATCGGTGGGAAGTTCGGAATGGACTGGACTCCCTGGATAAAGGAACTGGGTGGAGGCATCACTGGGCAGGAGGGTGGGAGTGGCATTACAGAATTGAGGGAGTGATGGATTGGTCACAATGACAAATTGACTGAGCGGGTTAAGCAGCCGCGGGAAATGCAGGATTGAAGATAGTCATTATGGAGTCACACTGTGGTCAAAGGACCCCCAAAGGGAAGCAGAAGGGAGTCAGAGCTTAAGCGATTGGCTTCTGAATAGATTTTGAATGACGTTGTGGATGGATATCATTCAAGAGTTGACTTAACATCAAAAGGCTCGCCAACTTGTGATGGTTGTTCAATGGAGATTTGGAATAATTGTAATCAGAAATGGTATTCACTCCTAGGAACCAGATTTCCCCCATTTCGGTACAAGTAAAGTGCCTGCTTTGAGGTCTTAATACTATTATATTAGCCCACTGGGAACACACAAAAACTATACCGTCTAATGGCCTTAATTAAATGTCAACTAAAAGTTGTTAGAGCTGGAGCCAGCCAACAGCAAAAGGCACTGGAACTTGCAGCAAAGGAAACTTTCTGGTTGCCCAACTGGGATCGATTCCAGTGCCAGTTCCAGTGCCAGTTCCAGTGCCAGGGCCAGGGCCAGGGCTTTTCTTCCCCAGGCTGCAATTGCCGCATATCAAGTGGCACCAACTATCCATCATGCCGAAAATGCAAATCAAGCAACAGTCGACACAGGACACACGAAAAGGGGTTCCAGGGGGTACATGCTTAAAGAGGCAGAGAGCGAACCCCTGTTAAATTTATTTGTCAAACGTCGGCAAAGAAAAGCGCAAGTTGGAAAAGTTGTCTGTGGAGGAAAGTTTGCCTTTGGTTGTTCCCTGAATTGTAACCAAGAACTCAGTTGGGCAAATGGACACAGAGCCAGAGCCAGAGTCAGAGTCAGAGTCTGAGTTGGGCGCAGGACACGCATAGACATGCATAGACGAGGCAGGCACGGCGAAAAAGTTCGTCCTGTGGCACACACAATGAGCTAGAGAGAGAGAGCGAGAGCGAGAGAACGAGTGTTTCAGGAGGTTGTGGCAAGCAAAACCAAAGGGGCCCCACTCCTCGCTTCGGCAGGAGAACATGAATGTTAATTATGAATTTATAATTTGATAATCTTATTAAATTAATTTCAAATTCTGTTCAAGTTTGAGTCAATTTAAAGTTAGTCAAAAGGATGTAGGTTGTAGGTTGTCGGAGCTGCCTTTGCCGCTGGCCCCCAAACCGTGGGAGGTCGTAGGTCACTTTTAATGTCATGTTAATTGGATGTTGTGCAAATTTATGACTGATTTTCATTCAGCTTGTGCGTGTGCGTGGGGGAGAGTAAATCAAAATGTGAGACCAAATCCGATTGACAGGCAAAAGATGTCTTTAAGGCAGCGCTCTATGAAGCCTTTGCGTTTATCTGATGCATTTCTCGTTGGTATTTAGTCATCATAGAATCTATTAGCAGCCGCCGCCTGTTACCCATAGACATTACCCAGACATTTCGCCGTTTCGAGCGTCCTCCTGTCTGGGGCTTTTCCAATAGTATTTTGTATGTATTTTGGTTTCGTTTCGCATTCGTGGGGCGTGGCTAATGATCTTTAAATGACGGCGATAAATATCGCTTGGCCACTAAGTGCACAGACGGGGGAAATTCCCCCTCAAAGTCAGCACGGGGAAAACGCCGCCATAAATAGCCAAGGGAGAAGCAAAGTTCCAATTTCAATGCAGTTTGCTGCCTCATTTAATACACATTTTTATGCCACGAAGTTGTTCGAGTTGCCTGCCACCAATTGTGTCACGTTTGCTCTGACATTGCGATCGATCGATCGATCGAACGGTGGCACCAATGCAAATTGCAAATCGCAACCAAAGGGGGGAGCAGAAGCACAGCAGAACACCGAAAACAAAACAAAAATCATTCTGGCTAATTTTAGTCGCCACAAAAGGCAGCCCCGAGACACGAAAGCAAAACAACAACAGAGGTTGGTGTGTGGTGTGTGGTGTGTGGTGTGGCAGGGGACAGGGGACAGGCAGACTTAATGTAAAATTGATCGAGAGGCAGTCTCTGGGGCTGATGTGTTCTGCTGTTCTCTGCTAATTGGCATTGGCCATAAAGACATAAATTTCGCAATTAAATTGTAAACACACAAGAGTGGAATGCCCCAGCGGTTGGGGGAAGGGCTAGGGCAAGGGCAAGACGGAGCACATGCAGAGCACATTCAAGGGGAACACAATGCAATGGTGGGATGTGCTTCAATGTACTCCATTGGGAGCACTCCTCGTACCAGTCCCATTCCCAGTCCCATGGCCACTTCCATTCCGCTCAGCTTCATTTCATGTATCGATCGACCCATTAAATATTCGAGCCAGCGATGCCATTTCTAATTCGAATGTTCTCCCACTTTTTGCAGAGTGCGGCAAATGCAGAGTAAGCACCAAAAGGTTAAATCTCAACAAGTTCTGCAAAAGAGACTACGGTAAGCGTGGAGCGATAACTGCTCGATAACCGCGTACAGGATAATCGTATATCGATACTTATACATTTGTGAATATTCGCAGCAATAATGGCCAAGGTAATTGGTCGCGATACGAGCAGCGAGGCGGCCAGCAGGGAGCAGGCCCAGCGACGCGCAATAGATCCCGCGGACGTGGACTACGAAATGGATCAGGACCCGTGGGCGGTGGCGGTGGCGGGAGCAGGGGCGGACGCTGGTCGAACGGAGTACGAGTTTCAGGGGGCGGCGGCGGCGGCGGCGGCGGAGGAGGACTATCCCAACGACAGCGAGACGGTGCGGTACGATCTGCAAATCCAGGCCGTGTTCAAGCGCACCAAGTCAGGACACGCGAGCAGCAGCGGGGGGATCGGCGTATATGGAATGCCGAATACAATGCTAAAACGAGGTCCTATGACCTGGATCATACCGATTAGGAACCTCGAGTGTCGCTGCCCCAAGATCAGAGTAAACAGGTGAGACTGAAGCAGAAGGTCTGAGTTGGAGTCCGGTCTCAACTTTCCCTCTATTTTTCAGATCCTATTTAATTTTGGGACGGGACTCGGAGGCGCCACCTGGCTATCTGGGCATTGGGCCGCACTCGATAGTCATTGAGTGGAAGGAGGACTGGTACCGGCGCATGAAGCGTCTGCAAAGGAGAGCGCGCGCCTGTGCGTAATCCCCAGACCTCACCTCCTCCCCCCCAATGTCTTGCCCTTTCCCCCAAGTGTATGTAGAATCTAGCGACTACGTTTAAGAAATGAAAGTAAAAGGAGCAGCAGCAGCAGCAGCAGTGGATCGATAATCAAATTGAAAGAACTTCAAATTATTTTTTTTTTGTTTTTTTTGTTCTTTTGAGACGAACAGAAACAGATTTTGTAGCAGTCTAAGATCAAGTTAGCGATATTTAATTTATTTAATTGTTATGCAACACAATCCGAGCAGCACACACAAACACACACACACACACGAAAGTATCTACATGTATGTGTAATCTATGTATGTAATCTATATACCATATATGTATACTATATGCGATTTGTATTATTTTTTTGGTAAGATTTAAGATTCCTGTCAGCCCAGTCTAGGCACTTGTGAGCAATAATTTATCATTTAAGCTATGTAGTTTCGATGCATGCATGACTCACAGACTAAACCTAACTATGAAACGAAAATTATAATAAATGGATATTGTACAGTGCAGAAAACACGCTGTGGGGGCTTTTCTTTTGAATTTGAGTTTAAAAATATGAACGGTTGGCGGTGTGCATTCCCACAGCGTTGCCCCACCTACTTTCTGGCAAGTATCGCACTAGGCTATCGATTATTCATCTTTATTTGACGATCTGGCAGTGCTGCTACCTTTACCATGATTGCTCAGTATTTTACGAATTTCTCCACCTAACGATGGGATAAAAGGAACTCAAGCAAATTATTATGCTTCGCCTACCTTCAGGTAGTCCATACTTTTCTTGGTATTCGCTGGTTGCAATGCTCGGGTTTTGCTACATTTGCTACATATTCATGTAAATAACGACAGAGACACCTGGCGAGCAGAATGTGTACACCTCTTAACCAGTTTCGCCGTGATGTTTCCATGCATTGCTAGTGGACAGTGTGAAAAACTTTCGTTTTTGATATTTTTTTATACATTCTTTTGCTACATTTTTAGAACAATTGAGTAGTTGAAGCCAGGCGATTCCAGGAAAGCTGATTAGTACTCGATGTAGACTGCTACATGACTCTAAACAGCACTTCTACACGTTTTCTACACTGGTGCATTCGACAAGAGGTGACAAATAAAGCGCCTTTAAAAATACTGAAAAAATAATAATTATTAAAAATATTAAGATATTTCCTGACATTGCAAGGTGGGTGACATAAACGGTATATTTTTAAAATACGAAGGTATATGTCGGTATATTTTTGAGGGTGTTGCGGTATTTTGTATCGATATCCACACTGCCGTCCATATTTCTCGATTTTAATAATTCGTTGTAAAATTTAAAATTACTAGCAATAGCCCTGCAAGAGTGTTTTTTTTACGCGGTGAAATCAAGAGGCGACAATGTCCGGCAAACTTTTATTAATCCATGGCTTCGACCTGCTTCCCATAGGGGCCAATATTTCCCATGGCGCTGCGAATATCCGAGATATTGAATCGTCTGTGAGTTGATCGCAGCCTGCTATTAAAAACTTAACTCTAATCGACTGTCTCCTGCTCGCCCCTTGCAGCTACGACTTCCACAAGAACCGCGACACCCTTCAGAATAATCCGTAAACACGAGTACAGGGCTGTCAAGGCACCGGTTAAGTGATGGCTGCAAGAAGCAGCACGTCCACATCACTTGTTGCTGCGCCCGACACGGCACTCCACTGCAAAACTTTTCCCATTCTGGTTCTACATCTCCGACGCCACAGATGCACCTGCAGCAAGAGAATATTGGTGAGATATTGATATTAACATCAAACACTCAAACAAAATCATTAGTCAATTGCTCTTCAGGTACAACCACTGGCAAAGAGTATACCAACTGTAAGGAATTCCTGTGCTAATGGAGGCCAACAATCCGTCGCCCTTTGAACCATTCTTAGTGGCGGCTGCACATGCCCCTCAACCATGGAGAAGCATTCGCGTGGCCAAGTTCTGCTGCCTGAGGAACAACAGCAGCAGATCTCAGAGAGGCTTAAAAAGTTATAGTTGTAGACAACTTTTGTACACATTTCAGAATCTGTTTCACCATAAGGCAAAAAAAACTCTGGCCAAGAGGTACCCATGGGAAATCATTCTTACCATTGGAAAGAATAGGTTGTTAGATGATATGCAAAGGTCAAAACCATATAATTGAGTTTAAAATCGGAAATATTATTTGAAATACGAATGTTCCCTAGAATATATTTAATGATTATGTGAATCATCGTCATCATTTATTTATATTTAATAAATTGAATTTTATAACCAATGAATTCATCCTATAAGTTGTGTGGCAACCCGTAACAATATACAATCTCAAAGCAACAAAAACTCATATTAATTAATCGATTTAATTGTAATTACATAATAGATCTTTTGCGCCTAAGAAATGCAGAAATACAGCACTATCCCTCTAAGAGTAAAAATAGAGTATTTCTTGCCAGATCGTTAAGAAAATTCCCGAATGGTTAGATATTTTCTGAAAAGAGTTGTGTTCTGTGAAGTACCAGATATACCCGTGCAAGTAAACAAATGAGGGTATAAGTAGCAATGAAATGAAAAAGCAAAACAGTGAAAGCTAATCGAAAACAAACAGCAAGGGGAATGTTGTGCATTCAGCACTTTTGGCCAACGCTTATGGCACCGTCACCCCACAGAACGTATTCTAATTTATTAGGGAACTTTGCAACGCTGATAAAAAGATGTATGTATGTATATACTGTATACATATATATGTAGGATCTTCTGGAGGCTCTTCCTCTGTAAAGTGTGTGATATGTTCTCATGCTTGCTGTTTCCATTCAGATAATCGGAAGAGCTTCTAAAAGTAGACAATGCAAACATAAAAGGTAGAGCTATAGCTCAAAAAATCTATGAGTATCTATGAGACTAGTTTTTCATTTCGGATAATTTTTATATGTTCTTCTTTTCCTCTTTTTGCCCCGACAATTTCGATTTGAGGCAGAGTCAAAATTCAACAAAGCAAAGCCGTCGGTGGCGGAGTCCGATCGAGTGAAGAATTTTGTTGATGTTTCAAGGAGCGATGTCGTCAAATTATATTTACGCAACAGTGGCAGATAGAGAACTGGGGTACTTAATATCTTTTTGCACATGTATCAACGCTTTGTTCTGCTTAAATAAATATTGGAATATCTGTTGACTGCTTGAAACGCATTAGCAAAGGTTTGCAATTTTCGGGATGTACTCTGAAACTCAATTGTTTTGCTAGCCAAATAGAAGATTCCAAAAAGAGTCTGGCCTTAAACAAATAAATATAGAGAGCAGGCTAAGCTTTTGTCTCGTCGAACGCCGGCTAAGCTTACATACAAGTGCTACTACTACTTGTCCGTCTACCTGAATCAGATTTTTCAATGAAATTGTGCATTCTTGACACTGAGAATAAACAGCTGGTGGCACAGAGTAAATAAATCAACAGCGAAAGCTGCATAGAAATCTAATATCAAACCATGCCGAAAAGTGTACCGTTTTATATTCAAGTAAATCTGTTTGTGGGTGAAACTTGATAATAAATACTATACACATACACATACATACATATATGTACATATGTACATACTACATGCATATGTAAGTGGGTGAATGATTCACTGATCATTGTACCATGGGTGTATAGTCGGAAATTCATTTGTTCGGAGTTGAATATTCTTGCAAATTCTTTAACACCATCGATATTTTTTAACTCAGTTGAAACTTGAATACAGAGTGTTGAAATTTCCCCAAAATTAATTCATTTCAATTTCTTTAATGTGCGAAGCCTGTTGAAATTCCGTGTTAACTGTTCAAATATCTGTGCAAATAGTTTCAGTGCTGTTGCAATTTGTTTTTATATTGTAAAATTGTGTAAAATGTTGAAATTATAGAACCCTCCTGAAAGTTTTAAAATATATTTCAAAATGTTGAATGTTGTTTCTAATTGTTGAAATTCTTCCAAATTCTTTTGAAAATTGTTCAAATTGTTGGATATTTTTCGAAACGAATTAAGTATTTCCCTCAAAATTGTTGAAATACTAACAAATAAAAATAATATAGTTACTTTGAAAACTGGTGAAATTCTTTCAGTTGTTTAATGTTCCTGACAATGGAGAATTGCATCTGCAAATTATCCCAAAAATTGCCTGTAAACGTCACGATGTCACGTCACGTAACGTTACGCATTTATCCCACTCTCCAATGCAGCCCACCCTTCCAACCCGTTCTATCTCTGAATTTCAAATCCACTCTATTATACCAGTCCCTCTCTCTCCGTCTTGCTAACTCTGTGGCCCTTTCCATGGCCCTCGGTCCAACACCCACGCAAGCTCGCTCTCTCGTCTCTGGCCTCTCTGACGCTCTCTCTGGCTAAGCGGGCGAAAGCTTTGTGCCCGATGCAAAGGAGCCACTGCAGAGAAAAGCTGGGGAAAAGCTGCTAGTGCTGGTGACAACGCCGGCTGCAGCGGCTGAAGCAGAGACTGAAGCAGCGACTGAAGCAGCGACAGCGACAGAGCGAGGCAGAGCCGCTAGATTCCCGGCGCCTTATAAATACGTAGACCCCAACGCGGACGCCTTCATTCTCCTGCAGTGTTTAAAGTGACATGAAAGTGACGACATCGGGGCACTGTGACAAGTCATGTATCAGCATGTCCAACCAAACAACACAGATCATATTCATGCCAACGGTGAGTGCTCCTCCCCCACCCCACCCATCAGCAACGAGTCATCGGATCATTCATGCATCCATTCATCCATCCACCAGTTCCCAGACTCACTCGGGGGGAATACGCGCGCCGCCTCACGTACAACCTATTAGTTTTTGATGTGCTGTTTTTTTCTCTGCGCTAATTAACGGTGATTATTCGAAAAATTTGCGTTTGCGTTGCGTTTGGCGTTTTGGCGTTGCGTTTCGGGGTGCTAAGTGAAGGGGCAAACAGAAACAGAGCCGGAGCCAGCGCAAATTTGCTTGTGGGGCAGCATGTGATGCCGCTTGACTGGCTTCGGCATGTCTATGCTGCCGCCTGTGCCGTGCAGCCAGTGCCGTTCCGTGCCGCAAAGGTGTATTCTAGATTTTCCGACACTTTTTTTTCGCGTGCCTGGACGTTTTCTTTTTTTTTCTGTTTCGTGGAATTTGTGCTTCTCTCGGTGGAACGGCGCATGCGTCATACTCCCTCCACAAATAACGGTAACTTAACTGCCCGGCGAACATTTGCCACAGTGTGTGTATGCGTGTGTGTGCCTGTGTGTGTGTCGAAAGTCGGTTGCAGTGGCAAGAAACAGCTGTTCTAATCAGCCAGAGCCCAGACCCTAAATCCCCAAGTTCATTAAAAACTGCAGCCGGTTTTGCAGTCGGGCAAGGAGCAGTACAAGCAGCAGCAGCATCCACCCATCAGCCACCCACCCACCCACAACTGTGACACGCATCCACCCAGAGAGAGTGACAGAAAGAAAGAGAGAGAGAGAGAGCTTCGGATGTACAGTGGCTACCAGATAAATCCCACGAAAATACTATATTCCCAGAATTGTATTTCTTCATGGGAATTATTCTTTTGGCGGAGATAGAATGAGAGCAGCTAAGAATGAGCATTTTTGAAGGTGGCTTGGACAGCTGATCAATAGAGAAAAGGAACGACAGATGTACGGCAATCATGGTAGAATATTAATCACATGTGGAAAGCAATTCAAATCATAGAAGAGCAGCTTCCAAAGCCATCACACATAGGACCACAGATGGGCAGCTATCAGGGATGTACCAGACTAATCTCCTAAAGGGATCTACCACAGATGGGCACCTATCATATTCCAAGAGGACACTTTTAACACAAAATATTCATGTAAACTCAAAATCAAATCACAAAACATCTCTTCACCCCCATCCTGACCACCTCTTCACCCGTATAATCAATTTCAAATCACTTAAAAACCCATTTGCTGAATTTTAATAATAGAATTGTCTATCTAAAAGAGTTTAAAAGCACTCAAACGATTTTTTAATGAATTGCATGCGAAATTCTCACAAATCTGATAAGTCCAACGAATCAAAACCTATTTTTGCCGAAACTCTTAGGACACCCTTTAATTTTTGGGGAACTTTCGTTTTATCGAACTTTTGAAACGATTACGGGGTACGACTATTCATTGATTTATGGACTGAACGCGCAGACCATATATCATTAATCTGAACATGCATTCATACGTACACATGAATTGAAGTTTTTTTGCAGATAAGATATACAAGTATTGCACGTTTCGAATCAATAAAAATCATACAGAAAAACGATCTGCGATTATCAAAAAATTGAAAGTGAAAGTGTTGCTATTTTGTGGGTATATAAAAAGATAATAAGTGTGGGAATACATACGTGCATATGAGTGTACAATAGAATGGATATTCCGATATTATTTCCTACTTTATTCACTAGAGAACAAGATTTTGCTCTTATAAGAAAATATCTGTGTGGTATTTATTTTCAAAGTTTTCCAATGAATTAAAGGTAAATCTTTGCAATTTTCATTCACTGAACCCAATCCTTTCTTTAATCCCAAGTGATGGTCTCTCTTTTGACAATCTCGACTGTACATATTTACATATTTATGTACATAATTATGCACATACATATCTGAGCCACAAGAAGAGCCTTCTAGTCGTACTGGCTATAGGAAATTACCGACTATACTCACATACGAGAATGTTCATATTGCTTTTCATTTCACTTTCACTGGGGAAAGGTTGTTTATCCTAAAAGTAATTTTTATAGATAGTGAACTTCCAACCCAGCCTCGGCCAGCACCCATCCACCCACCCGTCCACTCTCTTTGGCTGTTACGCAATTGTTGGAAGCGCTGCCTTATCAGTGGCCCCCTTACTCCCAACCCAAACCTAATTCCTCATCGCAAGCACCAGCATAGATATACAAAAATATCTATCTATGTGTTTTTTGCCGCTGCTGCGGGCCTTGGGAACTTCTCTGATTAGTTCTTGGCGTGGGCTGGAGGCCTATTTTTAGGCGCTGGCTTCGCATTTCCATCGCCCCAGCAGCGTAGCATGGGCGCCAGCCGGAAGCGGAAATGGGGCACAAAAAACACAGTCGAATGTTGCAGCCAAGCGACGACGAGTCAAGGACAAAGTCAAGGCAGCAGAACACACAAAAAAGGGGGCGGATGAGCATGGGCGAGCGGCCCTGTGTGTGGGAGTGTGCAATTTAGGGGATGACTGCAATTTGCACTTGACATAATTTGTCTGGAGAATTTGTCATTTAAATGTGTAGAAAATGCGCAAAAAGAATCGAATGCAGAATTGCAAACAGCTTTCATATGCTTAAAGTCACGTACAGCTTTCCCATGCTGCTGCAAAGAGAATTGGAAAAAAACAAGAAACATTTCATGTGCATGATGCGGCCCAATGATGCTCGAGACTCACGAGGAGGAGTGTCCGTTAAGAGTGAAAGGAACAACACATATATGTACGTGTCGCGTGCCTGGTGGCTGGACTCTAACATTCTTTTTTTTAACTCTTAGATCAAGCCTGAGGCTTTTTTGGCTTTTATCTATCCAGAACGAGTCTGCGAGCATGTCACTGTGGCTACTTCGTGGACATTTTCATTGATAAATTGTATGCTAGCCTTGTACTCAACATAGAGATTGCTCTCGAAAGAGCTCTCTCTGTTATAAAATGATGATCAAGTGCTTCCCCTATTAACTTAAGCAGAACGATGCTTGTTTTGTTTGCTTGATTGTTGTCCACTTTTGTACAGATATATCTTTGCATAATATATATGCACATCAAGATCTGATGCATTTATTCAGAACATTCTGAACTTTTGTCATTAATCACACTTTCAGAGAGCTCTCCCCAGCGCTGTGGTTGCTGGCGGGTGCTTGTGCAATCAGATGCCACATCTACAATACCCATTCCCATTTGCAAGCCCCCCCTTTACAGTCCCATCTACAGGGCTGTGGCCTCTCGCCTCGGAAACTTGTGTAGAAAATTAAGCAAATGTCGCAGTTACTTTCGGGGGGTGGCAGTCATTCCACGGCGCAGCAGCATCTGCCTGCCTTCTGAAATTAGAGGCCCAAGACATTCGCCATTGTCCTTACGCATTGTCCTTGGCTTTGTCATTCATTTTACGAGCGAACCGGATGGCCTCGAGGTCCTTGGGGCGACCCTTTTTCTCCCAGCGCCCAGAACTGTGCTATGACTTTATCGGGCATCAACAAAGAGTCTACCATTTTGCCGAGAAACTTTTGCGCGAACGAAGCGGCGCTCAGGAAAACGCACAAGAGACCAAACGAAATGAAGAATAAATGTGAAGGGGCATGTGGCATGTGGCATGTGGCAAGTGGGGGGTTGCTGCTGGGGTGGCAGTGGGGCAGTGAAAGTGCGCAGCGATAACGCAGCCTGCGAGATGTTTCTCGCCTTATCAGCGAACAGCGAGAGATGTGTCCTGGCAAGGACATGCCCCAGAGCGCATGCCCCCGAAAAGCTTTCCTGCCAAACACCAGTACTCTCTCTCGTTACTTCTATTTTTGGTTGCCAGACTTTATGTACATACATATGTATGTATGTGTATGTAGAGCTATATGTACATATACATAAATACATATATCTGTATCTGTGGGATACATATTCATACATATGTACAGCAAAACGTCACAAGGAGCCGGCTTTGACGGCTGCCACATTGCGTAAGTGTTTTGGGGAGCGGGGGCGGCCATAAAAACAGGTGGCCCAACAAGGGGCGTGCCCCACAGATACAGATAAATACACAGATACACACACACTTACAGATACTAAACGACACGTGTGACCGCTTTGGATTGTCAGCAGCAGACGTCGACAGCGGCGGCGGCTCTACTCCCATTAAAAGATTTTTCATATATATTTAGACGAGAAAACAAGATACACAATTGTGGCCACAAGAAGTGTGGATGCTCTTCTTTTCAGGCTAAAAGATTCGTGGGGTTTACGGATCGTAAACTGTATAAGTTCTCATGTGCAAAAATCTTAAGAAGCTGAACTTGAGACCGCCAATCCCATGCCCCTCTACAAATACTGTAAACAGTTTCAGATAGATACAAATATTTACTCGGAAACTTCTTTAACGATAAGGAAAAAATATGTGATTTGAAAAATGAATCAGCTGATGATGTGAACATAACTGGTGAATGAGCCAGCGCCATCAACTTAGTCAACAATTGCGAGTATTAAAACAAATGTTTCGCATTTTGCGATGAGGAAAGCTCTATTATATTTGTAAGTGCTCAACTTTAAGAACCCTTCAATGTGGGACACTTCTGGGGCACTTCAGTTTAAACTATAAATAATATCAAACTTGTTTTGTTATGAACGAAGGTTCTGGGTCATCTGTGAAGCAAGTTCTAAAAGCAAATCGAACGTAATTTTAACTTTGAGGCACTTCGAAGGCATTGTCCCATTACATATTTATATGCAAGCGTTTCATCATATAAAATATCAAGGCTCTAGGTCAAGCCACAGCTGAGTTCCCTCGTACTGGTAGTCAATTGACTCATTTCTGGTTGAGTGTAGGCGTTACCACGAGAGGGAGGACATACAGAAGCAGAGGATAACAAGAAGAAGGGAAACGACGCGACGCGACGCGACGAGCCTCTAAAATTCATTTCCCAACCCACATGGAACAAAAGTTTCCCTCGCTCGCTCGCCCGCTGTGTGTGTATCCATGGATTGTAAGCGTATGTGTGCGTGTGTGTGTATGCCATGTCCTTGCTTCGCTTACAAATAATTGAGTGGCGCCTGGCCCCGGGCCAGCAGCAGAAACAGCAGCAACAGCAGCAGCAGCAGCATGAAATCGCGAGTTCAATGCCTCGAAGTTTTGCCTCCTCTTCCAACCATCCATCCGTCTGGCTGGCTTGGCTTTCGCCTACGCTTTGGTCCTTTCATCCTCCCCCCAGACCCTGCCTTTTCCCGCCTGGCAACAGGGCTCTTTTTCTCTGTTTCGTGGAAAGCCAATTTCACGTACAACTTCTGTGTTTCGTTTCCCAGAACATTTATTAAGTTTGCATGAGGCCCAGGAACTTTTATTTTACGGGGGCCTGATGTTTTTCAATTCCATTCCTCACATGGCCATGTGCCAGGGTTGCCATCATGCATAAAAGATAAACCAACACAGGAAGAGCAGATAAAGAGGCAGCAGGCAGCTGCTTTTGTATATTTTTGGAACTAAAAGTACGAGTATTTCCCCCGCATTCAATTAATTGTCGTGGAATGATTTAATTTCAATTTTCATTCCGTATTTGTGTATTTTTCTATTTCTATTTTTCACTTTCCACTCGGGATTCCAATTATCTCTGTGGGCCATAAATTGCCTTCGGACTTTCAGAGAGAGAGAGAGAGAGAGGGAGAGTCTCGCCAATGAATTTATCGCTTTGTAATTATTATTATTATTATTATTTTTATGGTCGATCATTAGCGTCATCGTCGTTGACAGCGTTGGCAGAGCGTAGGCTTAGCGCGTCACAAGATTCAAATGAAAATCAATTGAGTTAAATTGAAATGCCAACAGATACAGATACAAATACAGGCACAGCTACAGCTACAGCGAAAACAAACAGCAAAACCGACCGTCAGCAGAGATCATCTTCCAGCGAGCAAAAACATAGCAAATAATTCCCAGCGAAAGATATTCGATCCGATACGAAATTATATAAACAAGAGATTCTCGTATGGCTTTCCTGGAAATAAGTGCAATAACAGGTTGAAAGAGCTATCCAATTTGAATAGACTTTTAAATACATCTTTTATTTCTTATGTCGCCAATTATGGCCAGCTCAACTCTTTGTAGGCCTCTGAAAACGCATGGGGAAACGCTTTCTTTACCCCTTTTTATCTTGCACAATTTTCCCTTTACTATAAATAAAGTGAAACCGCGAGTCATATTAAATATCATTTGTCTGTGGTTATTTCTGGGTATCGTTTATCTTGCGGTGTGCCACTGGCTTTGAGCGATTATTGCAGTCTCAGCAAAATGATTTCTTGTTGTGAAATGGAATCCCTACCTACCGATTTCGATGGGGATATAGCAAATTTGCCGTTTACTCAAATTCGACTGGGGTCTGAGGGTGTGAGCGGATCCAGTGTTTAATACAAATTCTGCTATATCTGAGCTCTTTTCGGGTTGCATTGATGTGTCCTTGGTTAACCTTCAATGGATAATTCTTTCGGCATGGAAACTTCCTTCACTGAAAGCCAAGATCTCTTCCAGCAGCACTCTTCTACTCCGACTATTTCGATGGGGGTTTGTGTCTGCACTATTCTTTAAAAGCTTCTGCTCGGAGAAGAATATGGAAAAGCTTCTAGGGGCAGCAGACAAATACTTTTGATATTCTAGAATCAAGAACTCACATACCCAAAGTCTTGACAGCTTCTTCCTCCCACATCCGTGACCATCTCTGCAACCACCCATAACCCACCAGAGGAGTTCCCTATTTTATGTGTCCCTCTGGCTATTGTTTGTCGGTGACCTTCCCGCTTGGCTGGTGACAATGTCAAGGTCGTTTCTGCCATAAATTAGCACTCCCCATTGGGTGCGAGGGGTGCAAGGGGGTGCTGGGAGCTCTCTCGTAAGGGGCGTGTATGTGTCACAAATATTATGGCAAATTATAACCGTAGCAGCTCCACAGCCACAGTAAACACAGTAAAATTAATTACAGGCTCTGTCTGTTTCTGTTAAGCAAATGCATAAATAAAGCGCTCCCTTTTGACACAACGCTTTCACACATGCATTTTGCACTCAAAAAATGCACGAGGATAGGGGGAGGACACGCCCTTGACATTGACTCCCACTGTCACACGCAATCCCCGGCAACCCCCTTCTCGATTGCATCGTTTAGGGGGTTCAATCAATAAGAGTCTCAAGAGATCTCTCTGCGACAAACGATACATTTCAATTAAGCACCGGACAAAGAGCATTTCGACAGCATCCAATAACTAGAGAAGCGGCGGGGAAATCAGAAGAGATTGTACGGTGACTAGAGAGAGGGGGCCTGCGGGCCGGAGAAGGTGGAAGTGTCTGACGCAAATTGAAGCACAAAAGCATATAGAACAAATAATACCAATTCATGCCCACATTTGACAAGTTTATGCGAATAGAGAAAACGCGAATAGTGTTCGGGATAACAAAGGAATAAGGAGAGCAATAAGTAAAGACAACTGAGAAAACTCGAGGGATTTTTGTTCATTTTAAACAGGCAAAGTCTTGGGCTGCATCTTAAAAGGGTTTGGAAACGTTTATTCTCTTTTTCCTTAACAATCATACAATACAACAATCAACCACAAAGAAGTGTGCAAAAAACCAACAAAATCATGAAATGCTGAAATACTCACTGCAAAAATCCAGCGACAAACCGGTTGAAAATCCAGTCATTACCGGTTCTTGGTCGTTTTTGCTAAATGCTTTCATCAAAAGTTAATGCTTTAAATGAACAAGTCACAGAGATTAGGTTTCAAATGGCTTTCAACAGATTCACACCTGACAAGTGGACCACGAATAAAGTCAGTTAGCAGAATTAAAGCCTTGCCACAAGCGAATGATTTGAGCCGGCTGTCAGGTCTGGCAGATCATGCATAAGAAGTACGCGATCTGTGGTCCACGCATAAACCTAAGCGCTGGTTATGACACATGTGGGACGGAGCAGATTGAGTTCACTTTCTGCGGTTTCGGGACATGGGGCATGGCCGGGCACTGGGACAGGGCCATTGACACTTGCTGGGGACAACACTTTGGGCAACACTTTGGTCTCCATCGATACAGAACAAATCAATTAAGCGAACTCCTCACGAGCACCACAGGACAGTTCCCGGGCAAGTGCTTTATTTTTGGGCTACATTTTGGGGGCTCGCGTGTTTGGTCGAGGGTTAGGCAAACACTCGAGACATGGAGGGCATGAAAAGGAAATGAACGAAGTGTCAAAGGTAACCTCCTGCTGACAATCGATCCAGCAATCCATTCCATTTAGATCCTATATATGTATGTACATATGTACATGTATAGATACTTAGTTGAAATAATTAGCAAAGTTTGCGACAGAAGACAGATGAAACATTTCATGCGCCGTTTAATTAACAGGCAACAACAATTGAGAGGCAAAAATAAATGAGCGGCACAAATAAATAAATAAATAAATAAACAAATAATTCACATTTAATTTTTGGGGCATCCAAAATACAAATTTCAATGAATTGAGACGCAAGCTGCTCCCAATGGCAATGACAGAAGAGGGAGGAGGAGCGGTACGCAGAGGACATAGAGAAATTATATACGTATATGATACATAATAATCTGCCGCATAAACACGATCCTTAGCTACAGCGAAATTATCTTCAAATCACTTTGTTTTTAAATTCAAGCTACCGGAAAATGAACCAGTCATTCGTCGGTAACAAGTTAATATTAGACTCATTATTTCTTTAGGGTTTGAAATTATATTTAGTTTTAATTTTAATTCATTTCAACACTTACACATGTGCGCTTCGATCATTATAATTATCGACAGCTAAGCTCGTTGCAAACTCTTTGCAAAATATTCCTGATCAATTAAAGCGCAAGAATCTCTGTGGGTTCGAATCTGTTTTAGGATTTTCATTTGAAACCCTCCTCGGACTCCTTGTAAATGTGCCCCAATATATTCGCTTCTAGCCATGGGATACCTGTACCACATTCCGATGGCGATTCTGTTGACAATGGCTAGGGTGTTGATTAGTCGGTGGGATGGCCTTGCCCCCGACGATCCATCTGACGCGACGCCCGCAACAAAATTAACTGAAAATATTTAGCAAAAACAACAAATAGTGGCAGCAGCAGCATCGACAGCAGTGCTGGCGGAGGAGGGTGAAGAAAAGGCAGCAGATCAGAAAATCATTTTTATTTGGCTGCCCGCCAATTGAGCTGCAGAAAGCATACCCCTCGCCCCACTGTAGGCCGCAGGACCACCATCCTCGTGTCACACGGGGGAGCTTTGAATATTTGAGATTTTCACTTTTGCCGGCCCCCAAAAAAGAGAGAGAGAGAGAGGAAGAGGAAGAGAGTGTGGAAGATTGGCGACTGCGAGGCAGAGAGAGGGAGCGTGAGAGTGAGAAGTTTGTGTGCTGTTGTAGCGCGTGATTATTACTCATTTAATGGCGCCGCTGCCGACGCTGCTAACATTGCCGTCGACGCAGACGCAGACAGCGACGACGACGACGACGTCGACGACTTCTTTGCGTCACAGCACGGCCCCGGAGCGTTGGATGGATGGGGATATGGTAGGGAGTCGGGGGAGTCGGTGGCTGCCACTCAACGGCCCCAGTATCTCACAGCACCTGTACCCGGTACCCATACCCGGTACGGCACCGCCATGGCGCCGTACCACCCTCTCGTTTATGCCGGTGTCCAGTGGCGCTCTACTATATACACACACAAAGATGTATGTATTCGTGTGTACTTGTACATGTGCACATGTGTGTATGTATGCAGACTCGGACTCTCCCTCAGTTATCAACGCGGAATATCGTTTTTTGTTTTCTTTCAGTCTGTTTTTCCGCATTAATTTGTCTAAATAATTAACGGACAGAGATCAGGCGACACGTAGGATCCAATGTTCGTAGTGTGTGCCGTGCCGGTAGCAGAGACAGAAAATCATTTGAAGAAATAGCATGGAAAATTCATATCTAAGTGCGTGGACTTTATTTGAAATATTCGTAATTTCTTCATTGGAAAACTTTCTCTGTGCGTGTCTTCATCTGTAAACTGTTCTTAGTGTCCTTAGTGAAATAAGTTCAGTGTAAAAATTCATTTAAAGATCTTTCTTAGTGCGCTCTTCCCTTCCAAGTTCGTTTCCCTTCCTTCCAAATTATTTTTTAGTGTGTGTTCAAAGTGCCCTTTTCAGTCAAAATCCTACCTTAACAAAGCGTGGAGTCAATCAGTTAGTCGAACCCACATAAAATCCCAGATATTTGCAGAAATCTCGGGTATACGTGCTTTTCGGGGTGTACAAACAGCTTGACCGATTCCTGGCATCGACAATTAATGTGTCACACTGTAGCGCCAGTCTAATGCCTGGGGCGTTGAGTGGCTGACAAGACGAGTCGAAATCACATTTAATAAAATGGCATAAATGTCAGAGGAGCTGCTCCTCGCAGTGCCTCAGTGGAAACAAATGTGTCAGTGTCTCTTGTAGCGGACCAGTAATCCCATCCAACAGAATGCAGTCTAAAGCCCCAAGAGATTTATTTTCAAAGAGTGATTGGCAGTGCATGTTTATCCAGAATAGAGCGGATGTGCTACGTGATGGATCGATTGTTCGAACGTTTCCAATTGACTGATGCTACTCAATAGATCGTGTGCAAGTGTCAGCTGAAACACACTTGTTTCCTTTCATCATCATACTGATGATTATCAGCATCAGTGGGGAATACAGAAGGGGCCACACGAGTATTCAATAAATTGTCAGCTTAGCAAAAGATCTGAAAGTAATGTACCGCGAGCACCCGAACCACGGCCCTGCCTGTCCCTGCCGCTGTCCCTGTCCCTGTCCCTGCCCCAGAAGTCGATCAACAAAACAAAAATGTTCTTGGGCCGCGTGACTTTTATGACAGACGAAAAAAAAATAAAGTAAAATACATTAAAGAAGATGAGGCAGAAATAAGCGGTACGAATAGACGAAGATTTAGAAGGGAAAACAGAATCGTTTATTTGTGTTTATAAGCAGATATAGCAGATATTTGAACAAGTATCTCTGTATCTGCGACCGAAGATTATTCATTTATGTGTACATATACACAGATACATCGGTGGGCTGTGTATTCGGAACTTTTGCTGAAGCTCACCAGAAAAATACGTACCAGATCTATTTGTGGAGTGTGTTATCTAGACAGACTACATATACGTTTTTTTGGGGGGCAAGTCCAGTCGAAGAAGCGAACGGCAATAATAAGAGAAAGAACATAACTTTTGCAGGCATGAATTTATCCTTGTGGCAAGACCATCCTGGGTTCTCTGTACGAGTGAAAGTTGGGGAGCTTTTGTCTGACGAAATATTCTGCTACTTGCCATGGGGCAAGAAGAGACGCGTCTGGTGACGTAGTTAGGCCTTTCGCTTGGAGTCGCTTTCGCGTGGCCACATGAGGGCCCATGACCGGCCGCTGTGGCGGCACATGACCCAATCCAATCCAACCCAATCGACGGCAGGCCGCACCACCACGAATCTTCTTCTCTATTAATAAGCAACCAATTGAGTCAAATGAAATGCGCAACAAACAATTAATTGAGAGAAGCGCATGAATGAAACTGTCATCAGAGAGAGAAAGAGAGAGCAAAAGAGTGTGAGAATTGGAGAAAGAGAAGCCAGAGAGAGAGAGACACAGAGAGAGTGGCCAATCCCTTATTGTGGCACCCATTGATGCTGCACGCTGCAGTGTAGTTTCAATTGAGCAGCGGACAAGAAACCTTCTACTGACGTCGACGCAGCGAAATTCAATTTCAATTATTTTGTTTTTCATGTGGAAAAATTATAAATAGCCCAGCAGAAAAAAAGCAACGAAGATATAGAGAGGCGTGAGATAAGAAACGAGAGGATCAAAAGCTTAATGGCCCCAAATGCCTGCTGCCTGCTGCCTGCTGCCTTCACCTTGACAAATTCTATAATCAAATGCGAAAAATATCAGAGCCATATCAAAGTTATACAGAAATTGCATAAATCAGTCAGGAGGGGAGGACTTCTATAGATACTGCGACGAGCCAACGGCGTACGTAGCGTCGGCGGACAGTGTGTCACGTAGACAGCAGCGGGCGAAAGCTAACAAGTGCCGACACAAACCGAAACGAAACGAAACGAAGCGTAGCGAAACGACACCGACGAGAGAAAGCAGCGAGCCAAAGAGAGTTTCGTTGTGTCGCTAGCATCCTAAGGCAGCCTCTCGCTTGTTCTTTGACTGCCTGCGATTCGGCTCTCCATTCGGCTGCTGTTCGGGTGGCAAAAGCTTTCACGGTGCGGACTATTTGACGCGGCCGCCAATTGGGACAAGAACAGTCGCCTGCGATAAGTCGCCCCAATCGCCTCACGGTCTTTTTTACTTCAGTACTCGCTCCACGCTCGATCCATCTGCCCGCCTGCCTTCACACTCGTATTCTGCCGATTCGCTGAGAGCTGAAATTCGCGGCGAAATAATTTTAGCAACTTGTTATCCGTCCATGCCATGCGCGATAAAATATCACAACTATTTTGCTTGCAAAAAAACGCATGCAAAAATAATTCAACAGATAATAGAGGTGTGTGCGCAGAGTCATTATCAATGATATTATTACCAACAACAACAACAACAACAAAATACAATTACGCATCCATATATGGGACAAATTGGTGGGGACAGACTGGACAGATTGGCAATTATCAAGTTCGCCGCGATGTCTAGTCTAGTGTTTATCTGCGATACACGAGTGTATTCTATGCGATTGACATACATATACATACATAAATATGTACAACTTTTATTTATTTTTTTCGTGTGCATCCCATGCTAATCCATGTGTTTGATCTGTTTCTTTTATCTATCTATCTATCGGTGATCCCCAAATACACGTGTGCTATAGGACATAATGTGCCAACAAAAGCAGCGAACAACGGGACAATGTGCGCCAATGGGTCTCTTGGGGCAGAAGGGCCCGAAGCGACAGAGACCGACTCATCAGGGACCGGGCGGATGCGGAAGCCGCTGGAGAGGAATGGCTCAACGCAGAACGACGCTGTTCACCTCGAGAGAAGGTAGGCCGATCATTGCAAATCATCTATTAACTTATATTTACTTAACCCAAAACTCAAGCCCAAAGTCCACTTGGTATTAGCACTTGGCTGTCAATTGAATGGTTTACTCTAGTCAGTCGGCTCTAACGAGGTTTGGTTGCCCAGACATCTAACAATATTGATTTTGATCATATTGATCAGCAGACGTGTTTCGCATGGACAAATTTCAAGATCTCTCCACAACGATCTTTGGTTTTGAATTGAAAAATTATAAGTTAAAAACATTCAAAATGTCTTCCACTCTTTTCAAAACTATTTTAAGCTTGGAAAAAGTTTGATTTTAGAGAGCTGCAACCCCGGTGAAAATAGTTCATGGGAAAACATTCTAAAGGAGGGCTTTCAGTGATACTAACTCATTAAAACTATCTAGAATATATTCTATTTATTTATCTATAAAATATCCTTTCATCCTCTTTCCCTTTACAGGCTGGGCCTCTTCAGTGGGGTGGCTTTAATTGTCGGAACTATGATAGGTAAGTCCCCACTCCATCTGTGCTATGCGATGCGATGCTCTCCACCTAACCTCATCGACGAAAACAAATGCATTAAACATGAGGCCAGGAATATGGCGACGACGAAAAAACACGAATCCGAACACGCCATTTTTCTTGGATTGTGCCAAACGATTCTGGTGTTGCCTTCTTTTCCCTTTCCGTTTTTAATACATTTTCCTTTTTGTCTGCTCTCTAGGAGTCGGTACAAATTATTGAAGCACATTTTTTGTTCATTCGTTATTTATTTATTTATTTATTTTGTATTCGTGCTTTGGCTTGGAGGCGCGCATGGGCCAAAAATACGTACGCATAAATTTAGATATATGTACCGCTCCTCGTACCTACATAAGTATGTACATATGTATGTATGTACATACAACTTATGTATATATGTATGTATGTACGTACATATGTACATATACAGCGATATGTATTGTCTGACGTGTTGTCCGTGTTTGTGTGGGTGTCGGCTACGCAATCCGGCAAAGGCCAGGGAGAGACGACGGGAGAGGCAGCGGCGGCAACAGGCAACAACACCAGCGAGAGAGAGGCGGCAGTGTGGGGCTCTACGGATTAACGAGAGTTTCTTGTGGTATATGTACACGGAGTGGGCGTGACGCAATGTGGCAACAGAGTAAATATTTATGACACGAATAGTCGTATCGGGCTCCAATGGAGCTCTTTTTGGTATTGCACTCTGACCTTTGGCAATGGCGCCAATTGTGTCACGCAATTGTGTTACTAAATTGTTGCACGCATAGCCCCCAAGCGCCCGCCCCTCCGGCATATAACACACCAAATGGGGCATTCCGTTGTACCTACCCCACAAAATACATACCAGTATTTACCGTTATTCCGTTCTCCAACGAACGCCTGGATACGGAGAGATGCAGCTTTCTGCCTGCCCTAAAAAGCTCGCTGCCTCTCTCTCTCTCTCTCTCTCCCTCTCTCTGACTCTCCCACATTTCTGACGCCTGTCTGTACCGCCCCGTCCCGTTCCTTTCCCTTCCTAAACTTGCATTAACATAAATAATATAGAGAAAGGAGCTGAAAAGTACAAGCCCCTCCAAGAAACAGCTGTTTGCCGGGAACGTACATATGCAACGGTAACTTATGCACATTCTCTCTCTTTGTCTCCCTCTCTTTCTCTTTCTCTTTCTCTTTCTCGTTCGTTTGCAGGGTCTGGAATATTTGTGTCTCCCTCCGGTTTACTGGTTCGTACTGGTTCCGTTGGAGTTAGCTTTGTAATCTGGCTTGCCTGTGGTGTACTCTCGCTTTTGGGTAAGTAACCGTCCATCCGCACACTCAACAAAACACTCATGCACTCACTTATACACTCACTCGTGCACTCACTTATACACTCACTTATGCACTCACACGTCGCACTCATCGGCGTCTAGCCACGTGCATTTGACCCACTTACCGACTGCCAAATGGCCAAAATCACAAACATCCGAGAGGCCATCATTTATCACAACTTGTTGCACGGCTGGCATGGGGCCAATACACTTGCTGTATATTCGGGCAGACTGTCGCGCTCTCTGGGCTTTTATTTTGCCGTAGAGCATGTAAATATCTTAATATCTATAGAGAGAAATCCAAAAGAATGTTAACGAAAAGAGTTCGAAGCATTTAAGCAATGAAACATTTCCCAGAGTCTTAGGAGCCCCAAGAGTGGATCAATGCCATTGAAAGAACTGGCTATTTTTTCTGCATTAAATTAGAATTGAAAGCGTTAGAAGTATACATAGTTCCGATCCCACAGAAAATCGAATTCTCAGGTGGTTTATCGTGTCAATCAATAAGAAAGGGAAACGTTTCAGAGTCAAGTGCAGCTAGTTCAAAGTGGGAAATATGGGAGAAGAAATACCCAAAGAATCTTGCACTGTAAAGTACTTACACAAATTGAGAACACCAAAAGAGACTAAACAAAAACCTAAGTAGCGTAAATCTAACGCATATTTTCCTTACAAATATTCAATTGTTTTGCAGGCGCTCTGGCATACGCTGAACTTGGAACGATGAACACCTCTTCTGGTGCGGAATGGGCTTACTTTATGGATGCCTATGGACCGGCGCCGGCGTTCCTGTTCTCATGGGTATCGACATTGGTGTTGAAGCCATCACAAATGGCTATAATATGCTTATCATTTGCACAGTATGCCGTTGAGGCCTTTGTGACGGAGTGTGATCCGCCCAGGGGTGTCGTGAAGATGGTCGCACTGGTGGCTATTGGTAAGATCTCAATGACCTCCAGATGAACCGACATTTCAACAATCTGCTATCCACAGTGATGATACTGTTCGTGAACTGCTACAGCGTCAACCTGGGCATGGCCGTGCAGAATGTGTTCACCGCC
The DNA here is from genome assembly GCF_008121235.1 of Drosophila subobscura. Lineage (NCBI taxonomy): Eukaryota > Metazoa > Arthropoda > Insecta > Diptera > Drosophilidae > Drosophila > Drosophila subobscura. Next base: position 13,163,427 of record NC_048530.1, on the reverse strand, counting down.
GCCAAACTGGTGGCCGTGGTGATCGTCATCTGTGGCGGTGCCTGGAAACTGATGCAGGGTAATACGCAGCACCTGTCGAATGCATTTAATGGACCGATGCCTAACGTCGGAGCGATTGCCACGGCATTCTATACGGGCTTGTGGGCCTACGATGGCTGGAATAACCTCAACTATGTCACCGAGGAGATCCAGAATCCCAGCAAGAATCTGCCACGCTCGATCATCATTGGCATACCGCTGGTGACGCTCTGCTATGCCCTGATCAACATCTCCTATCTGGCGGCCATGTCGCCACAGGAGATGATCGAATCGGAGGCAGTGGCCGTCACCTTTGGCAATCGCATACTGGGCGCCATGGCCTGGCTGATGCCCCTCAGTGTGACAATCAGCACATTTGGCAGTGCCAATGGCACTCTGTTTGCAGCTGGACGGTAAGCATTTGAGGCTCGCTCGTAATGATGTATCCCTCTAACAGTTATCTGTTTGCTTTGCAGTCTCTGCTTTGCCGCCAGTCGAGAGGGCCATTTGCTGGACATTCTCTCCTATGTCCATGTGCGACGCCTCACACCAGCCCCGGGCCTGATATTCCACGTGAGTATCCAACAGAGGATCCATCTATCCCACCATCTGTCCATTTCCCTGTCTGTTTTGATTTATTTACGTTCGTATCCTCGCTCCCTTTTCATATCCCCCCCACCCCTTACTCAAGACCCAAAAACCTGTTGAAGTTTTAGATGTTACCCGTCGTACTCGTACCATAGAGGACATTGAACATTTTAAATATAAACTGTTCGTACCCCTTGATTCCATAGGAATGAAGGCAAGTCGAAACGCTGGAGGAGAAGTTTTCATTTCCTTATTTTCTATGCCCATTTGACGTGACGTTCATCTATTCCAATTATGTTTCTACAACTAAATTCCAAAATTAAAGGCGAGTCTTAGAAGTTCAGTCTGCATAAATAATACTACAGATAAATTACTTTACCTAATCTGTAGGTAATGAAACGCCTTCATGAAAACTCTCTACTAAATGATTACATTTCTCCTGTAATCCAGCCGTTAGACCACTTCATGTACTTTACATCTATCAATCGATGAAGAAATCTAGCCATAGATTTTTAGGCACCCTGTGAATGGCTCTTTGTCGCCATAACCCATCCCCATATGTTGCGTGTGTGTGCGCGTGTGATGATTTTGTGGCAAAATATCCCCCGTTCTAAACTCCTCTTTCTCTCTGTATCTCTTTCTCTGTATTCGTATCCCCGTCCAGTCGCTGATTGCCTCGGCAATGGTGCTGCATGGCACGATTGATTCGCTGATTGATTTCTTCAGCTTCACCGCCTGGATATTCTACGGCGGCGCAATGCTGGCCCTGATCGTGATGCGCTACACCAAACCCAACTATCCACGGCCATACAAAGTGCCTATCATCATTCCCGTTGTGGTATTGGTCATATCCATCTATCTTGTGGCAGCCCCCATCTTTGAGACGCCTCGCATTGAGTATCTGTACGCCCTGCTCTTCATATTTGCTGGCCTCATCTTCTATGTGCCATTCGTCAAGCTGGGCATGACACCGCGCTTCATGAGTAAGTAAACCACATGGAAACTCAATATTATAAGTATAATCAAATATACAAATCAATTATTAACATTTACAGACAAGGTGACGCTGTTCTTCCAGCTATTGCTGGAGGTTGTGCCCACCTCATCGATGGCCATGTTCGAGTGAACAAATGCTCAAAGGCAAGATGAAGGGTAAAGGGTAAAAGGTGTCAGAGAGAGACAAGAAAACATTCAAACATTATCTACTATACAAGAATATAAGAATACTATTTGAAGTACAGAATGGGTATGAGAGGATACACACGAGAGAAGCAGGGGAAAGCAGAAAGCAGAAAGCAAAAAGGAGAAAGGAAATAGCAACCTATATTGATATATATTGACGTTGTCATTGACAAACAAAAACAAAAACTATTTGAAATAGTCTTTTTATGCTATGAGCTGGTTACATTCAAAAGGTTATATATGCATATACTTACGATACAGAAATAAGTATAAAATATACACCCTCCCTCCCCATATATATCTATATTGTATCAGAAAGGTAGCGCGCCTAGGCAAACGTTGCATAGTTGATAGGATACCAAAATAAATAAGCAAATGACAAGAGAACGAGAATAAGAAAAAAAAAAAAAAACACACACACACACATTTAAACAAATTGGAAAGGTCCTTGCGGTCAATGCGGTCCAGAGATGATATGATGCCGAGTTAGGTGCAAGGTTAAGGTACAGTCATCGAATGAAAGACAAGATAACACCACCAAAAAGAAGAGTACAGTACCCACCTAAAGCTATCCACAACATCTGGCAACACCGATGCCGCCGCAGAGCATGCAACTTTCTTGTTTACCCTTTTTTTCGAGTTATATACAAGATTAACGATCTAGAGATCTGTTTGGAATAGCAATATATATGTGTATATGTATGTGGGGAACTTAAGGAAAAAACAAACAAAAAACCAGAAAATACAACAAAAAAAATATTAAAAACATAAAAAATACAAACAAAAAACGATTTAAAGAACGTTTCATACTGGAAAAAGGAGACGAGACGAGACGCTTGTGCGAATTGTGAAAATTGTAGGACTGCAAAATAGGCATTAAAGATTTCTAATTGATACAAAAAGTAGGGATCGCAAACAATGAGAAAAAAATGCAAAACCAAAAAAATAGCAAAAAAACAAAAACAAAGCAAAAAATTAACAATATTAATATGGAATATGGATAATTGTTAATGAATCTATCCCTCAATTTAGTTTTCCTTTTTTTTTTTTTTTTTAGATCTGTAGAGCTTTGTGAAATTGTTGCCTTCAGCGAAAAAAAAAATCTCCCTATTTTATAATTTAATATTTTATATGCGTTTCGGTGTTTTTTTTTTGTTTTGTGCCCACTTGCACGAGTTAGAAAAAGACAGACAGACAGATGGAAGGGGGTGCGCGGTCTCGCTCGCACCCACAAAAGGAATTTACAATTTTGGTTTTTGATTTTTCTCTGTTTCTGTTTTCCCATTTCTTTGGCGATGCTTCTCTTTTCTATCAATTGTCTGAACCGATATACAATACAAAAAAAAAACATATATACATATGTATATCTATATCTTTATATAGGGCTACACTACAGCTACACAACACACAAATACGAGTAGATATTTGTATAATTTGTTAAGTTTATAAATTTTATAATTTTTATTACAATTACAAAACTATTTACAATGGAGCTAAAACGGTAACCAGAAACAAATCGAAAATCTCTATCTATACATGTACCTACCACGTAAAACATAAATGAGTAATGAATTGTATTATGTAAACCAGAAATTGATGAAAAATAAAGTTTTTGAAACACACAAAATACAATGCCATCTAGGAGTAATGGTGTTTTGAGTAGACCGCACAGTATTGTCTTCCACTTGAACGTGTACTCGTTGAGTGAGATTAGAATATCAGCAGTCCTGCGACGCATCAGCTTCCTGTCCGGCTCTCTACTCAGTAGAGGCAGTCACAGACATGAGGAGCTCCACTCTACGGCAGCTTTTGTACCAAATACAGTGGGACCACCGAGAACTGCCGACTCAAAATGCACCTACAAAAGCAGCACCCAAGGGCTTTCCAAATATTCACTGATTCTGTCTTATAATTACAAAAATGCTGGGCCAAACGTTTGGCTAATAATTGACTAGAATAGCGACCCTATTACGTCCTCTTTTTGGACTCGCGGTCAGCCACGGCAAGCACATCGAACTCCGGAAACAGAATGCCAATCTCACGCAGGGCCGAGGCCTCGCTATCCGAACCGTGGCAGGCGTTGCGTGTGTCGGACAGGCCGTAGAGCGCACGTATGCACTGCGGTTCGGTGTAGACGGCACGAAACACCTTGGTCGGTCCCATCAGGCGGCGCCACTTCTGTATGGAGGCCTCCGACTGCAGTATGAGCGCATAGCAGGGTCCGCTGCCAGGGGGTAGGGTGGGAGGATGTAGTCCGGGTTGTACACCACATAGCAGGCGGAGGACAGGACTCTGTCCCACTCACCTGTTCATGAAGGTGGTCAGGCGGTGGTAGAAAAACTTGCCCCGGTGCTCCGCATAGAAACGATCCGATAGTTCTTTCGTAATGTGCACCTCCTTATGGTCGAGCACGCGAAAGTTCTCTTCAATCAGGGCTTTAATCTGCTGCAGGGCGTATGTGTTGCGCAGCACGTGCGGCTTGATCACGGCCAATGTTATTTCCATTATATTGTTAAGTAAAACGTTTCAAAACGAAGGTAATTAAGTGTTTTCTTATAAAGTTTGCCGGCTTCCATGTAATTTTGTTGTTGTTTGAATTCATATCGATATGTGTATTGATTTCAGATATCGATGTAGTGTTACATGATGTTTTAATTAACTGCCTCTATTTGAAGAATATTTTGCATTTCGAAACATTCCATGTGCATTTTGTTAAATGGTTTTGTTTAATGTAATTACTTTTAATTTCGTTCCGAGTGCATTATTTGTATCGATGTATCGTGTCGTGCAATTCGAATATACGACCACACTAGGCCATCAGCTGAGCGCATTACACAAGCAGCCGCTAAAAAAACGTTTTTGTTTTCGCACCCATTTATTTCAATTAAAACACCAGAATGCCTTTCATGAAGGGACGCGAGCCAATACGGCGTACCCTCAAGTACCTGAATGCAGGAAAACTGGTGCTCAAGGACAAGGTGCGCATCTTCAGCGTCAACTACAACACATACGGCGATCATCATGCGGGCGCCAGGTGGGTCTTCGTTTGTCTTCTAATGCTCCGAAACCCAATCTAATCGTTTCTCTCGTGCTCTCCAGGGACTTTGTGTTTTGGAACATTCCACAAGTGCAGTTCAAGAATCCCGAGGTGCAGGTGCTCACCATGAAGAATATGACGCCGTCGCCGTTTGTGCGCTGCTACTTTGACGATGGCCGCGACATGCTCATCGACATTGATAGCCGCAATAAGGACGAAATCATCGCCCATCTGGTACAGGTGGTGGGCAAGACGCGGTAAGTGTCTGGCTAAATGCCATCTACTGCTCCTGCAAGTCTTCAATATTGCTAATCTTCCTTCAGCGAACAACTGGATGCAGAGGCCCGCCTGAAGGAGAGTAAGGACAATCCGGCCAACTTCGGCTATGGCTGCGACCGGCACTGCATCTGCGAGATTCCCGGCCAGATACCCTGCCCCGGCACCGTCCCACTGCCCGAACAGATGCGCGGCAAATTCAAGTTTGCCCCAAAGTAATGCGTTTCCTTTTATGCTGGGTGTGTCTTTATCTCTTAAATAAATTAATTGTAAAGTAAATGGTGTGGTTGTCAGGCTGTCTGCTGCTGAGGTAGCGCCCTAAGTACTAAACATTTCTTGTAAACTAAGTTGCTCGCGGTGGCCTCAGCGTCGCTTCGGACGCTGCTGTCGATGGTAGGGAGCCGAGGACTTGCCGTAGCGCTGAGTATTGTCCCGGTCCTTGTTGAACTGATAGCGCTGGATGAAGGGCACGTTCGCGTTGATGCCGTCCCTCGGATTCAGCTCGAGATTGTCGTCCGTCTGGCGATCCAGGTGTTTCAGCTTGGCCTCGATGGCGCGTATGGCCTCGGATTTGCTGATTTTCTCCTCGCGCTTGCCCGTCCCCAGAGCGGGAATCTCAATCCGCGGCTTCGGCTTTTGCAGATCATCCTATGTGGTTATCGCACAGTAAAAGTATTAGACAGGATGAAGAAGATATCATGTGGCATTGTGCTTACATATTTGATGTTCTTGGCCAGGCGGACGGCTATCGAGCGGCTGCCCACGCTTGTGCCATCCAGCCTGAGCAGCGCATTGGTGGCTCCCTCATTCTGGGCACGGTGGAAGGAGGGGAATGCAGTGAGTACAGTGGCGTATGCTGTAAGTGCATGGTTACGTACCTGGGCGAATGTGACAAAGGCATAGCCGCGGGACTGGCCAACCATGGGGCCGCCCTTGTGGAAGAGCATGTCGAACTTTTCGATGGGACCGCATTTTTGCATTAGTTTGAGAAGTTGAAACCGATAATTGGCAAAGGCAGAGTGACTATTAGCTTAGTTTTGGGTCAGCATTTTGGCTGCAATCAACTTACTCGGTGATCCGCGAATCCAAATTTCCCACCCAGATGCGTCGCTGTTCCTCGCCAGCCCCAGGCACAGCCCCAGCCCCAGCGACTGCTGCTGCTGCTCCGGCACTTGTGCTGGCCTGTAAATGCATATTTATATGACCAATACTACACGAACACAACTACTTCAAGTTTTACGTACAGCATTTGCCATTTTCTTGGCGAAATCAACAAAAAAAAAACTAAGTGCAGCGGAGTTGCAGTGTGGCCGTTTAATCGATCAAATATATAAATATACCAAAATATATATACTAATTTTTAAAATATACAAAAAAAAATGTATCTCTTAACCCATTTACACCCGCTTTATTTATGAGGTGGAACACCTTGATATAAACAGCGGAAAATAATACTCTTAGCATATCCTCCTTGTAGCTCCATCCATTCCTTTTGGACGAAATTAAAGTTTGAAAAACCATATATTTCAGTTAAAATGCGCAATAACATTTTGAAGGTTCATATTACATGTGCAGAAATTACAATACCCACTGGTCGACAATGGGCTAAGAGTTATCTGTTCTTGACCGGAATCCATTTCCCCGAATTTGATGTTCGGCTTCATTTTAAAAGCTAGCTCGAACCACTAAACATACAGTACATATTTATATAGATGTGTAAGTTCATGCACTCGTCACCGCTGTATGCAAATGAATGCATTGTTATTTTTTAGCGCTGGAAACTGGTCTCGTCTTGACTCCACACAAAAACTGCATAGTGAATTTGTATGCATTGGCCCATTTTCTTTAAACCTTATTTCCCACTACAGACAATCAAAGATAGTCCAGAAAACTAGCAACCATAATAGAAAATTGATAAATCTATCCGATAAAATTATATATTTAGTCTTAGGAGTCTTGACCAGCTAGCAATATTAAGCAGAATCTCAAAATAGAGAAATACGACTTCGGATCAACGAAAACTATGTTTACTTACAGTGCATACCTTGCATACTGATCTTTTATGCATTGGCTCATAATGAGCTGCCCGAACATATAAACTTCCTCCATTCTTTAAAATCCCATCCCAATGCATTTAATTAAATTAAATTTAATTTATATAAGACTTTCAATCTTTTCCTACCGATCTGGCAGCACTCAATCGATATTGATCGCACAGCGTTGCCACTGACAAGGCATTTGAATTTAAATCTGATTATGACCTCCTTGGATTTGGACAATCTTTCTCTCTTACTAAATTGATATAATTTGAGCGCCATCAAGGGATTTGCAAGCACAGATTACCTACGTATGCGGCAAATGACCAACATGTTGCGCCCAGCAGTGGCGCAGCGATAAAAAATCCAAGCAGCTGCAACGGCGCCAAATTGCCATGGAAAAAGGCCAAGGCAAGGGAATGGCAAGGGAGGGCAAGGGAAGGCAAGAGAATGGGTTTAAAATATGCACGCAAGCAAGCAATTGCAAGTGGCGGCATGGTCATATAGAAATTGCAGCATGCATACTAAAACGCACTTTGGCCAACGTCCCCGCCCCGCCCCGCAACGCCACGATCCCTGGCAGCGACAGAGATGAAGAGCGACCTGGTCTGGGCTGGCTCCTTACATATGCATGTGAGCGCATAGCCACCGGACGCCCAGGAGACGCTACGGGGACTCGATATGCATGCCAGAGCCCGTCGTCTCGGTGAATTATTTAAACAAATGACGGAGAAGTAGCAGCAGCAGCAGCAGCAGCAAGAGGAGGAGGAGGAGGAGCACGAGCACGAGCGGCAGCAGGAGGTGTAGGGACAAACATCAAGAGCCCGTTTTTCATCATCACTCTCTAACTCAAAACGGACAATGGACGAGGTGCAGCACTCTTCCCTCTGCTCCTGCTACTTGTTAGTGGTGCTTCTGCTCAACGATGGTAATTTGTGTTGGTCGTGCGACAAGCGGACTCGAAACGACGCAGACCATATCCAGGAAGGAGTCTGGGAGAGAACTGGTAGCCGGTGGCAGGGGCTAACATGTGAAGCGACGAGCGGAAGGCAAACTTCACATCGTTGACGACAGCCCAGCAGACAGCACAGTGGCATGGGGGCTCCGAAAATGTCTTCCCACCAACGAGCACCAGCAATGGGATGAGCGCTGCCCTCTGCACACCCAACACAGTGCACTGTGCCACGATGAAGCTGTCGGAAGTTGTCCATGGGGGCAGGCAGAGACAGAGAGAGAGAGAGATGGAGAGAGGGCGCCTGGGGTTCCGGGGCTCTGGAACTTATCGCATACAATGCGCATTAGCAGTGTCTACATGCGTCCGCATCAAGTTATTTCCATCCTGTCCAGCGGACAAAACGTCCACAGGACGATGGCTGTTGCATATTTCAAGAGGACTTTTCTCGCTCTCTCTCTCCCTCTCCGCTGGGAAAGGTTTGCCGAATTAAAGTCGTTTGGTTTAGGCTTGAGCCATTACTGGGGTTTTTTATTAGATTTACCATAATAGGGACACAGGACGGGCATGCAGGCCACAGGCTGCGAGCAGAGCGAACAGTATATCTGGCCATTAACGGTGTACGTTGGGACATGGCCTATGGGATCGGCAGCTGGGCGTTTCTCAGTGGCGTCCGACTCAAGGGCCTTTGGCGGCTGGGAGGTCGGGGGAGGCATGGGCGGCATGGGCGGCACGACCGGGGCCTGGACCTTGAGCTCCTTGACGCGATTCGCGTAGCGCAGGGTGTTCAGGGTGCTGTTCACGCTGCGCATACCCGGCGCAATAGTCGCTATCATGCAGGTCTTTACGTTCTTGCCGATGAAAGAGTCGCGCAGCACCTGCGTGAGCTTGCAGTCGCGAAAGGGTATGTAGGGGTCCTTGCGCCCCATCGCGTGGATGCACTCCTTGAGGACCAGCAGGGATTTGTTGATCTCCGCGGACTCCGTGCACGTCTGGCTGTCCGAGCTGGAGTTATCCGCAGCCCGCTCGCTGCCGGCCAGATCGATCAGCGAGAATTTGCCATACGCTTTCTGGGAGTCGGCGCTGCGCAGGACAATCTGGAAGATTGCATGCGAGCGGGAGGACTTCTCGTTCGCCGAGGTCTTGCCCAGGGCGCGGGCGCCATTGCCCGTATTCAGCAGCGCCAGCACCTCGGCGGTGCCGCTCGTCGGGCACTCGAGCAGGTCCATCACCTCCATCTGATTTTGGCAGTTCTCTTGCATGCGCAGCGGCTGCTTATTGCCGGGGCTCAGCAGGTCGTAGATTTTCGTGTTGTAGATCTCGAAGAAGCTGCAGCCGACGCGCAGGTTCCGTTGGGCACTTTCTGGCTCCTGCAGAATCGAGAACACTTCGCTGGCGGCCATGGCATAGATGCTGTCCATCACGTTCTGATTCTTTCCCTCCACCACTCCGCCCATGGTGTGGGTCTTGCCGCTGCCCGTCTGCCCATAGGCGAAGCACGTGGCCCAGCCGCCCTCGAAGATGTGGCGGATGAGGGGGCGAGCCGTGAAGTTGAATACGCCGGCGTTCGAGCTATCCTCGCCGAAGACGCGGTCGAAGCAGAAGTGCTGGTGGTTCAAGATGGGATCTCGGTACACGTGGCTGCGCATGACATGCGCCACGAGCATATTCGGCGGCTGCAGGCTGATCACGTCCACCTCGCGCGCGGCCACCTCCTTTGGGTTGAGCGGACGCTTGCGCACGCAGACCATTATGCCGCTGGCCTTCATGGGTCCCGACAACCCCACCGCCACGAGCGGATGCAACTCCAACCGCTTGCGGTAATAGCGAATCAAAGTTTCTGTGTCCGGCTTCGCGAGTTCCTCCGGAAGCACACGGGCTGGGGGTGTGGTCACTTCTTCCTTCTGCAGCTGCGACCCCGACTGCGGCTGAGGCAGCGACTCCGACTGTGGCTGAGGCAGCGACTCCGACTGTGGCTGAGGCAGCGACTCCGACTCCGACTGCGGCTGAGGCAGCGACTCCGACTCCGACTGCGGCTGAGGCAGCGACTCCGACTCCGACTGCGGCTGCGGCAGAGTTGTGGTTGGTGCGGGCGGAACGACCGCGTTGCGAGCAAATATTTGTGGATTCGTTTCAATAATTCGACCCAAATGCAGATCCTTCCCCTTGACGCCATCCGCATCAGTCCACTGCACAGTCACGAGTTCGCGCTCTGCATTCAGTCGAATGATGTTGGCCGTGTGGGTTTCCCCATTCGATCGCTGAACGATCACCGACTGTCCAATGGCCAGCAAATCCATTTTGAATTTTCCAAGTGGTTTGACGCCACAAACGACAAATGTTCTGAGTGTTGTTGCTCCTTGATATCCTCCTTGACTTGGGGGAGTGAATCTGTATTATTCGTAGAATCAGTATGAATCTAAATGGAGAAGAGAAGTAGGAAATTAACAAATCATTATTCCGATGCATTAAAATAATATTGATCGAGTAAGAGGAAGCAATTAGAGGCACTGACTTCAGTTGTTGCCTTGCATTTATATAAAATTGTATCATTTCTGGGTTATGTTTACTTAGGACTAAGGAACTCAAAATATTTGGAACAGCTTACACGCTAAGGGCGCTCGAAATCCGCGTGGATCGCTCTTAGAGCGCGCTAACAGTGCACTGTAACAGGGAGCAGGCAGAGGCTGTTGATGGAGACCGGTAACAGACTGTTAACGGAGGGCGGTAACAGGATGCTAAGTAATCTGTGGCTGTTAACAGTGCTATGTATGTACATTTAGCAGTAAACCAATTGGAAAATATATTTCTGATTAACTTTTGGCATACAAAACTGTAAAAATGTTAAAATTATATTGAAATCTAAGCGTTCAGCGACATTTTTTTGCGAAAAAGAAGAGCAAATAGTTTGTCCAGGAATTTCAAAATACTAAATTACAGATTTAAAATGCTGTTTCAATTAACTAACTAACTAAACTGTGAATTTCCAATGGTTGCTTGGCAACAATCAGAAACTACTCGGATCTTATTTGCAAGACACTGCCATTGGGGGCAGGACTTAACTCTCGTTGAAGTTCATTCTCAATCGCATCCACCACCACCCCACCCCGATGCATGCATATGTCTCCACTTATCCCAGCGCCACCTTGTCCGGCTCCTTGGGCCCCTCTCCGCCCTATCCGCTCTCAACCACTTTGCCTGGTGTGCGCCGCGCCGGCGGCAAATTGCAAAATGGACACAATTTTTGCTGGCTTTTTGGTACAACGTTCTCTTCTCTTTCTTCTCTAGTTCATAAATATAACTGCTATTATAAATGCACACACACACACATGATGGTGCAAAGGGGGGGAGTACATTCATACATACATACTGTATGGTTGGGCTATGCTGATATGCAGGCGGCGGGGTCAGGATGAGTGGGAGAGCGACACGCATGCAAAACTTTGTATGGGGTAAAGGAAAAACCAGTTCAAGTGCTCGGAAAAGTAAAGTCGTCGTCTGCTGACTTAAGTTGTTATAAAAATGCAAATTTTTTACAGCTTTTGCCATTTCCTAGAGCCAAAGCAGGCACCAGCAGCAGCAGCAGCAGCAGCAACAGCACGAATAAGCAGAAGGAAAAGAAAGAGCAGAAGGAAGGAGGAGCAGCCGGAGGTGTACATACTCGTATGTAGGAAGTATGGAACGATAACTATTCCAAATGGTTGCAATGATTTTGTCATGTAATGTTTTGTTGTAGGCCATGTACCATCCAGTCCTCCAGCTGAAGGAGCAGCTGGAACACACCCACCAGATTGATGGACATGAACCCGGGCTGAACCTGAATCTGAATCTGAACCTGAATCTGATTCTGATTCTGACAACCCTGTCGTGGTCCGAAAATGGCAAAGTTCCCTTGGCAAACCGCACAATTATGGTCACGTCTTGGAGGGCCTTGCAGCCCAAGGTCTGCTCCTGGCATTAACCCACTTGATATTCACGATTACATGAATGCACCCGTACACTCGTGGAGATGCACAACGACGAGATGTATTATAATTCCCCTTCTGGGTCCGACCACATAACAAATGCACTCACTGTGCGGGCTACTTAATGCATTCCTGGTTATGACGTGTGTGTCCCAGGAATTAATTAACAGACAGAGACGAACAGAACGGACATTGGCTTTGGGCTTGGGTGCGGCTTCGGCATCGGCTTCGGCATCGGCATCGGCTGTCTGCAGGACATTTGCATGACATTACCATTAAATGAATCGCGGTCGAGCATATTTCACCGTAGGATATTTTGCTAATGATTAAATTTTAAAGGTCTCTGCAGAATGTTCTGGGCAGCGGCTGTAACAGAGCAAGCGCGCAGCCAACAGCCTGCCAACACTCCGTTAACAGTCTGTGCACCGTTTACAGCGGGAGCATTAGAGTCCTACATCTTTAATTCTATTTACCCTCCCACAATCAAACCATATGCTGGCACATTGCCTTCGGACATTGTGTCCGATGGAAACGGAGCGAGTGTCAAAATTTAAACATTGTTGGGAACGGTGTCGGTGGCAGAGCAGACCAGCCCCCCATGAATGCGTATTACACCTGTGTGAATCCATTCAGAAGGGAACTCGGGAAACCTGTGCAGGTTGCATGTGCACGTTAGATTTCCCAACCATGCAACATAAGGAGAGAGATGCGGATGGCAGGGTCCTGCGTAAGTGTGTGTCTGTGGGTCCTTACCCGCTCTGATGTACGACAGAATTATGCGATAAATGTGCATTTTTGTGAGTTATTCAAATTATGTATGCGCATCGGTGTGTATCCTCGAAAGTCTGCCCCTATCTCTCCCGCTACCTCTCCTCATTCCTCGCTCCTCCACTGACTCCTCCAGTGTACGGTTCATTTGTGCAAGGCTTGTGCAATTTATGGCAGAATTCTGGGACATCCAGGACATGGAAAATATGAAGGCAATAAAACGTTTCAGCCCCCACCACCCCAAAAACTTCACAGTCCAAAGGGGCCAAAGAGCGGCAGTTGAACTGCCGGGGGAAGGGTGCAGGAGGAGTACAGGAGTGCATTCAAGTCCTTAAACGTATCGTTAGCATCCCGGAAAGGTGTTGTAATGCCCATTAGGAATGCCAAGAAGGTGCAAACTGTCTTAAGATGCAATGCAAATTAGTTAATATATTGCATCCTGCAGCAGAGCCAAGAGACGGGCAGACTGCTACCCGACTGCGAGGCAGTTGCAGACAGATTTTGATTTTCATTTTAATTAAAACTTATTCTGTGGAAATGCGCCTGCAAAGGCAATGCCAGAATCTTTAACAATAATAAGCCTTGACGTGACGAAGTGCTGCATAAATTTGCCCTGCACCGAAAATGCACTTGAGAGAAAGAGAGAGCCTGCGTATGCGTGCATTTATCTACGGGAAAACTAACGGTTACAAAACCATAAAACAAATTACATTCTGCCAACGCTCTGCCAACGTCAGCGGCGTGGTCGTCGCCGTCGCTGATGTGTCGAAATCCGACTGAGAGCAAAAGCTGAGAATGAGTTAAGGAAAGACATAAATAGAAACAGAGTCAGAGACAGAGACAGAGGAAGATAGTAACTGAGGGAGGGAGAGATGCCTTGATTATGTGAACTTTGTCGAAATGACTTTGGCTTTGCTCTCCATCTCCATCTCTCTCTCTCTCTCTCATTCTTCGGGCTGGTTTTGGCGGCGGCCATAAAGAGCACAACATGAAACGAAATGGCAACGGTTGCGGCTTACAAGTCGACTTGGATACACCCTGGAGTAGAGCCGAAAGCCGAAGGGTTTTCATTGTCCAAAAATTACCCTGTGAACCAGTGAAGATTCGTTGCCAAAATGTTGTACATATGCTGAGAAATTTGTTGGAAAACTCGCACATACAATTATGCTCAAGGCCTTCCTAAGAAGAGTCCAGAGGAGCAGCTGCGGCACAGAGACCACAGGTAAAACCTCACGAAATACAGTTGTAGGAGGAGCCTGCAACCTGCACAAGTGGCATCTAACAACAGCATTCATCTCGCACCAACGAGTGGTTGTAGATAAACCAAATGCCCTGGCACACCACGCAATTATGGCCACTTCTTGAGGCAAAGTCTGCGCATGGCATGGCAGCCACCTGATATTTGTGAATTAATTTGCATTATGCATTCATTCAGTTACACCTCAAGGCTGACCACATACCAAGTGCACAATAACAAACGTATCTACCATCTACCATACGACAATATTTCCTAGATAATAATATAGTTTTCGCTTACCTAATTCTTCGCGTAGGAGTCTGCCAGAGCATGGAAATCCATAAACTGAATATTTTTCGATACAATTTCGTGTTCTATTTGTAATGCTCTCTGAGAAGCGAATGAATCTTTTTGTGCTTACTGACTATACTTTTACAGACAGAAAATGCATAGCCTGCTAGATTCTAGATGCCAGCATTGAGACTGCCATACCTGAGTGTACCCGAATCAGTGAAGATTCGTTGCCAAAAATTCTTATGTACATATGCTGCGAATTCATTTTGAAAGTTCGCACATATAAATATGCTCAAAGCCTTCCTAAGACAAGTCCAGAGGAGCAGCTGCAGCACAGAGACCGCAGGTATCTACCATCTACTATACGACAATATTTCCTAGATAATAATATAGTTTTCGCTTACCTAATTCTTCGAGTAGGAGTCTGCCAGAGCATGGAATTCCATAAACTGAATATTTTTTCGTTAAAATTTAGTGTTCTTATTGTTTTGCTCTCTGTAAAGCGAATGAATTTTTGTGGGCTTACTGACTATATTTGTATACAGAGAAAATGCATAGCCTGCTAGATCCTAGATGCTAGATGCCAGAATTGAGTTTGTCATACCTGAGTGTACCCTGGACGAAAGCGGGGCGTAGACACACACCGTGGAAAGTGCAAAGAATGTCATGTTGGGGAGGCAAATAATAATGCATAAGTTGAGGCAAGTTGGATGCGGTGACTCCTCTCCACCTTAATCCCCGCAAAGACATTGCCTCATCGTGATTTCCATACCTCAACCCGATCCCCTTGTGTGCCTCCCCTTTTTGTCGCCCTGAGCGCAGGTGGAACGCGGATGCGGAGGCGGAGGGAGGGCAAGAATATGGCAACATGATTTTTTTCACTTTACGCAGCGCAGGAAGAAAACTTTTTAATTATCTGAGTGTGGGTGTGTGGCGCTGTGGCAATTAAAGCCATATAAAAAGTTAACTCACTGTCTCTCTCGCTCTCGCTCTCTCTGGCTTTCCCCATGTCAGCAGCAATCAACTTCATCCACATCTTAAGTTGAAGTTAAAATTACTCTGTTTTTGTGTTCTTTTGCACTGCATCAAAACATCGGACAAGATCCCGGAGGGAGGGCGAGGAGAGCATTTAATGGGTCATAGGGTCAGCTTTAAGTGGACCCACACAGACACAGATACGCATGGACATCCGACCAGTGGACAGGGTTCAATTCAATTTCCATTCAATTCAATTAGATGGGGGAGGATTTAATTGAAATGCCACAGCCGCTGCCACAGCCATGGTTGCCGCAAAAAGTGGCATGGATAAGCCCGAGCCGAACCTTCAGATACCCTTCAGAATCAATCAAAGAGTCAGCTGCTGCTGGATATCCTTGGGATCTACTCTGGAAGAACCTTTCTGCTTCCATAACTCCCAATGGCCCCTGTTAAGTGTATTAACAAGGGAAAACTTTTCAATGCCTCAGCACAAAAACGCTGTCCAAACATTTTCGCCTTGCAGACGACGAGATGCTGTTAGGATTCTTTTGGTAATTTGGTCATTGGGCCACCCCAGTAACCGAAATTGATGTCAATTGATATTGATAATCCATGCATTATGCGCGATAAACAAAGTTAATTGAATCAAAGGCGATGCCGGGCTGGGCCTTCGTTTTCCACGTCCATTGTACGAAGGGGAATGTTCGGTCGCACAAGTGCCACAGTAAGTGCCACATTGGGGGGCACATCCCTCTCTCTTCTTTCCCCATAGCTAATGGCGCGTATGAGCAATGTTAGGGAAGCACGAAATGGCAACCCAAATGAGATTAGTCTCCAGATTGTACGCGATATTAGCTTGGAGTCGAATGATTAAAAGGTGCTGGTCAATCATGTACTTTTAGGACATGAAACATACACTACAAATCGAATTTGTTCATAATTGAAGGGCCTAAATCTGATATTTTAAATTAGACGTACATATTTCACCGCTTTCTCGCTCTCTCTCTCGTAGCTCTGTTCGTTCTAGAGACGCGGAATCGCTGTTAACTCAACAGACTCTGTTGCGTTCCGTTACTCTGCAGACGCTGTTACTGTCTCTCTTTCCCATTAAATCCCTCATATATGAAATGAAAGGCTTTAACGTTTGTCTCTACCCAATAATGTCCACCTAATGATGATGGAAAAATAACATTCGGTAGTGATGATCAGTGATCTCTCAGTGATCCACGATCTTAACACCTAGGAATTGTCCTACTCCCGCTGAAGATTGAAGGGCGCTTGGCCCCATCCGTGGCAGTGGATCCACTCCTTGCACCACCCCTGGCAGTGGCCGTGGGTCAGGGCCACACACCACCTGCCAGGGCGTCAAAATTAAAAAGTTTCGACAGGCGCTTCAGCAACAATTTGGCAAGTTTCTTGATGCTTGAAATGAACAATAGTTTTAAAATGCCACCAACACTGGGATAACTGCAGACTGCCGACTGCCGACTGTCGACTGCCTTCGTGGCACCCGGAGGGGGGCTTGCCACGGATAATGGGGCCCCAGAGTAGAGGAGATCCCAAATAATGGGTGCTGGCAGGAGGACGAGGCTTGGATGCTTGGAGGCTGGGCGAGAGGCACGGGCACAGTTTTATGAGCTTGGCCAAAAAGTTAGGCAACAATTATTTTTCGTCAGGGGCACAAGTAAAACGAGGAGGAACGTTGTGAGACGCGTCTTAAGCCGCGTCACAACTCTTATACCCGGTACTCAGTACTACATCTGCACCTTAGCGGTTATTTGTCAAATTTTACATTTTCTCTTCATCTGTCATCTACATCAACAACACTACTCACGCCAACACGCTCCTTTAGCTCGCCACCCTCCCCTAGAGACACACACTGCAGAGTCAGGGCAGAGGCAGCGGCAGAGTCGTGGTAGAGGATGAGTCAGAGACGTGTCAGGGGAAGAGGCCTCTGCCACTGCGCGAAGCAGAGTGTGAATGAGAGAATGTGTAAAAGCAACAAAAGCTGCTGGACAGGGTGGGTTTAGCCACTGCAACTTAATTTCTTCATTGTGGCCATAATAATGATCCAATCGGATCCCAATTTGGTGATCAGATAGATATGGTCATTCCCTACGGAATGGCGTTTTTAGTTTTCTTTTATCTTTAAAATTGTAGATTTGGGAGGTTTTCGCCCTTTTGCGGGGGCGGAAGAGGGCGTGGCTCATTTTTGAAATACACTTGTAGCAGTGTGAGCATACAGAAGTCTGGATGCAAAATTTGGTGGCTCTAGCTTTTATGGTCTCTGAGATCCAGGCGCTCAACAAGACGGACGGACAGACGGACAGACGGACAGACGGACGGACAGACAGACATGGCTCAATCGACTCGGCTATTGATGCTGATCAAGAATATATATACTTTATGGGGTCGGAGACGTTTCCTTCTGTGCGTTACATACAACCGTTATGTGCACAAATACAATATACCCTATTTACTCTTCGAGTACCGGGTATAAAAATACGAAAAATCTACATGACACTGAATGAGTTTTCAAAGTTTTCATCTGCCACGGGACAGGGACAGGGACAGAGAGAGAGAGAGAGAGAGAGAGAGAGACAGAAAGAGACAAACGCATTAACAGTTTTAATGTGTGTCTAATGCGAAATTCGGGGTTTTGGGGGCAAAGCAGTCCTCCCCTCGCCTATATCCCTCTAACCCTCCAACTGCCTTACAAAATGCACTGCCAAAGCATATAATTATGTAAGTATGTACATATCCACTCAAGGACACATCCAACTCTGCTCCCTACACTGCGAGAAAATGCTGCTACACTGCGAAATACATTAAAAAGCAAAGATCTCTTTGATCATTAACAAAACTCGTGAAGTTGTCTAATTCTAGGGGTATTCAACGGGGTTAGAACATTATATGTGAAAGATAATGCCTGGAACTATATTAAATTGACAGATAAGGCAATTACCTTAGCAATCTCTTAGAAGTCGTTAGGGGAGCGCGGAAGTTAGAGCCCAGAGCAGCTGTCTCGAATACCACCAATCCGATGATGATGTCTCCTGTTTCTATGTTTATTGTAGGGGCTTTGGCTTTGCCACGAATTTCTTTCGGTGCAGCCGCTGCCTCTGCCTTTACCTGATACTTCACATACTTTCCTGCTGTGTCTGCTATTTTCCTATTTCTTTGCCACATGTGAACACCATCTCTGGTCATTGAACACTCTCTCTCCCTTTCCGTCTCTGTCTGTGTCTGTCGGAAACGGAAAGAAATCAGGGACACTTCCCCCCTTAGAGCAGGGAGCAGGATAGAATGGGTTTGGGCTCACAGTTGTCTCTTCACTGTTCGTTTTAAAACTTTGCGCAATTGTAATTATTTTTCGATTTGCATGCTGCAGTTTTTGCAGTTGTCCGGCAGTTGTCCGGCAACTTTTGCAACAACTGTGCGGGGTAACAGCTACACTAACAGTGGGGCAACAATAAAACTGGCACTTTCAGCTGCCACTTGCAGCTGCACCCGACCCAGCAGCAATCCTCCTCCGCTGCCACCGACTCCTCCTGCCTCCTGCTAGATGGATGGGAAAATGCCTGAGCAAATGTTTGGCTTTGTTCGCTTAATTACAAAAATTGCAAAAGCTTCAAATAATTTTGATCAGCTTTCTCCTGCAGGGTCTGGCCGCTCCTCTTTGGACACACACACGCACACACACGCACAGGAGGGTGGGCAGGAGACACCATATGGGACCCCGAATTGAGAGCAAGGGCATGGTTGGCAGGAGTCCGATGAAAGTTGTCCAAATGTGGAAGAACTTTGCCACGCACTTGGTCACATTGTTTGAATTGATAGAGGGACTAGGAGCCACAGGAGGAGGCAGGAGATGCCAGGAGAATTGCGGGAGGTTTAAAGATGGATGCAAAAGAGTTGGGGAGCCATGCAGAAGCTTGTGGCACGCTGCTGCAGATGGGGTTTGCAGTGGCATAGAGGCACAGGGTGTGCTGCTGGTGCTCCTGCTGCTCCTATGTGGTGCCTGTCAAGTGTGTGGCTGTGTGTGTGGGTGTATGTCCTGTGGTCATCAGCAGTCCAGGCCAGTCCACAGTCCACAGTCCACACAGAAGTTGGAGCAACATCATCATCAAGAGCCAGAGCATTGAGTGCATGTCGGAAGTTGTGGAAGGAACAGAGGCATGGGCAGGGGCAGGGGCAGGGGCTATTGCTGGGGTTACGGGTTTTGTGACCAAAAAAGCTGGCACTATATCTTCCACTACCCCACCGCACCCCGCACCACACTCGGCACTCCGCACCGCCCTTCTCAAATCATGCGCTCCCAAATGTTGCAAATGTGACAAGAATTTTTGGGCAAAGGCTGCTGGAAGGAACAACAGCAGGAAGAACTTTTTTGCATGAAGAGAAATTGAAGTGATTTTAGGGGTAAAGAAAAGAGAGCAGCAGCAGGGAGCAGGGCACGTGTAGAAAAGATATTCCTGAAGATCCAAAGAATTATTTCTGATTTCGACAATCAACAGAAAGCAGGCTACAAATCTGTGAAATTGTCGGGGAACAAATCAAAGCAAAATTCTAAAAAAAGCATTTCTCGGGCCCATTATCAGCGGATATTTGTTGGAAACATCATGTCGAAATGCGGTGAAACGACACCTCAAATACCGCCTAGGCCTCGTTTGGAAGCCGAGACCCAAACAACGCCCCAGTACTCCTTCAGCGATATTGAACTTGTCGAGGAGGAGCAGGAGCAGACAACGCCGGAGTACTCTTACAGTGACATCGAAGAGCAGGAGCTGGAGCTGGAGCTGGAGCTGGAGCTGGAGCTGGAGCAGCCTCTTGGGGTGCCCTCGAACTGGGGGGAGGTCTCCTACGAGCGCCGCAAGAAGAGGCTGCGGCACAGTCTGAAGGAGTGCTGCTTCTGTGTGGATCTGCGGGTGGGCTGCTGCTTCATGGGTTTCTTCGAGATGTGCTCCTCGGCGATGTGCCTGCTGTTTGGGGAAAGTAAATGGAAAGGGCTACTTAATGCCCACTGATGGTGGACACCCTCACCCTTCTCTCCGCAGGTAATTTGCTGCTGTACATTGGTCGTCTCGGCTACATGGTGTACCTCATCGGATCGGCAATGCTGATGGTTGGCGCTCTGCTGGTATGGCTTCTGGGCACCCATAGGGGAAGAGTCTGTGATGTCAGTGGAGATTTCTTTTGCAGGAATGGCAGTGTCTCGTTAGGATCTATCTCTTCGCGAATGTGGTGCATCTGCTGCTGTGCCCCCTGTTCATCGTTCAGCATGCCCTGCGAACGTGTTTGTTTTGCTACTACGAAATACTTTTCCTTTCTCTGCTACTGAGTAGGTTCCACTGTACCCAGTGCCATCACGATGTCCCTCCTAACAGACTCTTACTTGTACTTGCAGTCCTCGGTCTGTACTTTGAGCTGGTGGCCTACTCCTATCTGGTGCAGATGCAGTGGCAGCATTCCCGTTTCTACAGGCCATTTGGCCGAATGGCAAGGGACGGCGTACGAAGATACCGAAGGGAGGATATTGAGGAGGAAGAGCCTTCAGTGGAGAGTCAGCAGCAGAGCCAGCGCCCGAGCCATGTGGATTTGATTGAAGAACCTTCCAATTACCAGCAGTCAGTGCTGTAAGTCACAGAGCAACGGCGCTGTTAACGGCACAGAGCAATCAGTGCTGTAAGTCGCAGAGCAACGGCGCTGTTAACGGCACAGAGCAACGGCGCTGTTACCGCTCTCAGTTAACAGTCTGCTCACGGCTCTCGTGATAACAGCAAAGAAATACTTCTACAGAGCGATGTTTAAAACGAACTTCATTCCTTGTATTAATTTTTGGAGCACTGCCACATGCTATCCAGCTTTCGTTTCGTTTTGTTTTGTTGTCTCAAGCAATCGGATGGACGTCGAGCTTTTCCTTTGAGCTTGTCCCCGCCGCAAAACCTCATTTCCAATCTGCATCTACAGTTACAGTGGCACTCGGGGCGCGGTGCCACGTGTGGTGCGTCCGCCCACGGGGATTGGGTGACCGCAACGCCTTCACTCCTCTTTCATTTCGGTTCCAATGGATCCGCTCTGGGCGTCTGAAATTTAATACGTTTGCACATTTTCTAAACTGTCGTTGGCTTTTCCACTGCCGCTGCCGCTGCCGCTGCCTCTGACTCTCTGTCCCTGTGGCTTTCCACACCACCTTACTCGGGATTTTCCTCTGGCTTTCCATGGCTTTTCCCGCCTTCCCTTCGCTTTTCCTCTCTCTCCCAGGAGGCCTGTGTGTCCGTTTATGTGTGTGTTTCTGTGTGTGTTTGTGTGTGTGTGTGTGTGGTGCCGAGCCTCCGTGCAATTTTCTATTCCCGTTTTCATTTATGCAACATTGCCACAGCGCCAGGCAACAGCAGCAGCAGCAGCAGCATAAACCACAGAAAAAAATTGTCTGCGTTTTTCTAAAATTAAAAAAAAAAGAGAAATCTTGGAAAATATGCGCGCAGCGTCGCTGCTTCATTGCTGCGGTTGACAGCGGTGGCAGAGGCGGCATGGTCCATGGTGTGGCAGCTGCAACATTGACGCCGCTGCCAGCGCTGCAGCAACGCAGCGTCGCTGCGACCATCGCAGCAGAGTTGCAATTTGTATGACATTTCATTTGCATGCCACGCAGCAGTGGCAGAAGTAGATGTTGCACAGGCACGAGCAGCAGAGCTTGCAACAGTGGCAGCAGCAGCAGCAGCAGCAGCAACGGCAGCAAAAAGAAATTAAACACAACACAGCGTCGGGGGAGCTGCCGCTGGATGCTGCATGCTGTGCCCCCTGCTGTGGGGCAAGTGTGGTTCCGGGGGGGGGCCGCCAGTTTAGTATGCACACAGAATTGTTAACAATATGGCGCCTTCGCATCGCTCGCCATACTTTGTCGCTCCTTCACCTCCCAGTGCGCCCACAGCCCCAATCCTCATTTGCCCTCCTCCATTTGCCTTTTCCTTGATCTTCACTTCGGGGCGGCAGCGTTGTGGGGTACCCACGAATTCAGAGAGGCTTTGCCCTTCAGCATCTACACGGCAGGAACCACTCCATACAATCTAATTCGATAGTTTCCACAAATACCATTCGAGGGTATCCGCCTATTCGGCTCTTTCTGTCTCTCTCTCTGTATTTTTGTTTGTATTTTTTTAATTAATTCAGTTTTAAGCAATTAGTTTTGATGCGTTGCATTTAAAATTAATTGCAGCAGCAGCAACAGCAGCGTTAATTGGCTACAATCCCGCCACCCCACCAGCTCCTCCTGCTCCTCCAGCTCCCACCGATCCACCCAGATGTACAACACCATAAAGTGCCATAAATATGTGCATGTGTACGTGTGGGTGTGTGGGTTTAGGTGTCGCAATAAATCAACTGAGAAGTTGACAAAAATGTGTGTTCCTCTGTGGCTCATTAAAGCTTCATTCGTTGAGAACTGTCGAAGGGAGTGTCCTGCCGCAAAAGGGAGCTTCCCTCACTCCTTGTTGCCTGTTGCCTGAGACTATTATCCGTATATTCTTATAAATTTGTACCTTGGATATACTTGGAGCATTGTATTA
The DNA here is from genome assembly GCF_008121235.1 of Drosophila subobscura. NCBI lineage: Eukaryota > Metazoa > Arthropoda > Insecta > Diptera > Drosophilidae > Drosophila > Drosophila subobscura. The sequence goes on along the minus strand of NC_048530.1, from coordinate 13,140,528 downwards.
ATGGCTCCCTTTAGCTTAACTTCGACTTAAGCGTTGTCCCTGCAGTCATCTGCAGTTCTTCATCGGAAATAGATAGAAAAAATGCTCTCCGCAACTGAATGCTGACTCTGGGACAACCAGCAGGCACCTCCCATGCATTCCTTCTGCTGACGTGCCCATCCATCTCTTTCGACCTTTCTCCAGCTGTCGTGTTTTTGCTTTCATATTTCTTGTGTGCTCATTAAAATTTCTTTCTGCTTCTTGTGCACTATGGGCAATTTCAACACTTTTTCTGGCCAAAACCCCTTTTGCAAAACTATCCCAAAATTATGTACTGAAAGCCGCGATGGTTCCAAAAATCATTAATATTCAATGTTACGTTTAAATATAGATACAAAAATATTCTTTGGCTTGGAAGTTATTAATTCTTGCCAACAAAAAGGGGTGAAATTCCCCATAGTGTTGGGGTCGGGCATGGAGCAGGCATTGACAAGGTACCAGAGTCCATGGTATGCAATGGGCTGCCCATTCTTGCCTCCTGCCTTCCTTCCTTCCTTCTAACTCGCAAAAACCATTGTCATCCGTGGCGTATGCGTAATATCAAATAAAGATGCTCTGCACGTGCCAGCGTGTGTGTGTGTGTGTGTGTGTGTGTGTGTTTGCTTGTATGTGTGTGAGCCTTCCCCTGTATTTGCTAATTAGAGTACGCTTGCGGTTTTCCATTACAAAATGTCATAAATACCCCTAACGTACGTACGTAAACGCCACCTCAGCCCTCACCAGCCAGACAGCCACACCACACGTAGGAGCAGGGCGCGTGGGAGGGAGGGAGGTGGATCTGTGGTCTTGGCTACCGAGTGTTCACTGTCCCCATCCCTGGCCTTTGTCATCCATTGCCATTGGTGTGGCTCCTGTGGTGGTGCTGGCAAAAACTATTCCCTATTTATATGGGTCATGGTCTGGAGTACTGGCAAAGGGTCCGGTGTAATCCACCCAACACTGAGAGAGCGAGCGAGCGAGAGAGAGAGAGAGAGAGAGTGAGGGGGGGAACACAATGTTGGCTTACCTCCTCGGGGAGATTGTGGCAGCATGCAGCTTGTCTTTCATTATCTCGATTGTGGGCTCCAATGCTTAAATCATTTGCATTGCTCTTTGCCACACCACACCCAAAAAGCAAGCATTTGCACCACACCTACACACACATCCCTACATGCACATCCCTAAATAGAAGATGCATTCTCCACACCCACAGACAGTACCTAAACGGAAAATGGAAAATGACAAAGGAAGGGTTGCGAAGGTTGCGCATCCTGTCGATCAGCATATCGGTTATCCACTTAATTGGAGTCTCCACAGTCTGCATTCATGAGCGGGAACTCTATAATTCAAATACTGAGTGATTTTTTCAATGTGCTTCAACTAATTCCATGAGCTTTCTTCCTTCTTTGTTGACGAGTGCAGGTGCAGGACTTATTTTTGTGTGTTTAATTTGTGGTATTAGCTTTTGCATCTATGCAGACGATTTGAGCTAAAAATGGGGGAACAGCAATTTCTTTTCCCCTTAGTGGGCAAAGTCTTTCACAATTATCCCTAAAAAAACATTGCCTTGCTTACCTAATGCTATGGATGGAAATGTGCACTTAATTCGAGACAGATGGGACGGCATTCCGGCATCAATCAGTAGGAAATCAGTTTGTGGAACTCGATTGGCTTGCCGCTGGAAGAATCAAACTCACTTGCTGCTGTACATTCTACGCATTGCCACTTATTCAAACAGCGTTCACTCCATTCAGGATTTCTTGAGTTCTGGAGGATGGACTCCAGCGAAAACAGTCCCTAAACACCCACACACTTTCATGAACTCCTCCCTATTCCAACCCTATTACCAGCCCTGAGGGCTTGTTCCTTTTCCATCCCGCATTCGAGGGGTATGCAAGGATATGCTTGGTATTCAAGTAGAGGGTATCTCAGGGTCGAAATGTACATATCCATGCCGCGTTTTGTTCGGTGTTTGCTGCTGTCTGTTGTGCTGATGTTTGCATTTGGCATTTGGCGATGCCACTTGCAGCTGCGACGAATGCCTTGAATGATGATGAACGCCAATTTCAGGGGGCGAGTCCTGTATGTCATTTCTCCCTTTAGGCTTGTTTGCTGTGCGAAAAACTCTCCGGTGGATTAGTCAACTCGGGCATAGTCGAGTAAGTTACACCTAAACACGTTTAGGTAATGGCAAGAATTCGAATCCCAGTTCCATGGCTTTTCCAAGGTTTATCGGTGCACTATATGCACACGTATTGATAGCCCGATATGTGTGCACGAATGAGCATTAAGCAATGTTTTGTCCTGCCCCCCATTTACATATGAACATAGACGGCCGAATGACGAGTGTTATTTAATTGCGGTCCAAACAAAATTCTATTGAATTTCCATCAAGGGGTTTGGCTGGGGCTGAGCGGTTCGAAGGGCTCTGGCCATGCACCAACAGGCACAACAAACTCCTACACACCCGTACACCCATGCCAACTACTTGCCCTTTACCCGAACACCAAGCCAACACACACACACACACACACACACACTGAGAGAAATAAATAGGGACACCTCATTGAAGGAGAAAAGCGCAGAACAAGTCAATATTTAAGCTTTGCAGAACTAAATCCTGTGTCATGCCAACAAAAAAGTAACCGAAAGTAATTACAGGATAATCGATTTCTGTGGACGTTAAAAGAAAACGCAGTCCGAAGATGAATTTGATTGATTTTGGAGGAAGCATCATAGCCTTGTGGGGAATATTGTGGTCAGAAATCGGGGGAGATATCTTAGTTTTGTGTTGTGTGGGTGTATCCTGGATTTCTGCGGGTATTTTGCTGCAGTGTCGAGCGCGTAGGGAGCTGCCTTCTTGCTGTCTGCAACACACACAAACACACAGAGAGAGAGAGAGAGAGAGAGCAAAATGCAAACACATTTTGTTATACAAAATAAACAAATCAAATTAGAATTAATGTTGAATAATTAGTCCAAACATAACGCATTGGGGCATTTATGATTGCGATATGCGGCCAAGAGCTCTACATACAATAAGGGGCAAGTGGCAAGTGGCATGCGGCATGCATAATGTTTTTGGCTTGGTGTGTGCCCTGCGTCCTGCGTCCTGCGTTCTGTGTGTGTGCGTGTGTGGCAGTGTTCCGGTGGCATGCAAGTGGTTTGTTTGTTAAACATGTAATTTGATTTTGAGTTCTCGCTGCCGCAGGGAGGTGTTTGAGCAATAAACGTCCCTCCGATGGCATATTGGAGACGAAAGGTGGAAGGTAGAAGGCAAGGAGTTCAAAGGAGGCAAGTTTCAACGTTGCAGTCCGTAGATAAAGGATTCGCCATCCGAATACATACATATATCGTTGCCCTGGAGACACAATTTGCTCATTAAAATGAAAATGCACTGAAAACGCACTCGAGAGGCACTCGCATCTTGGAGAATTTTAAACAATACCGCCCTCCTCGCTTCCTAGGAAGCTTTAGGTTGGATTGTATGGGTTGACCGTTGGATCTTGCTCGTTTTTGCAGAAATGACACTTGGATGTTTTTTTTTTGGCACAAACTTTTCCCCTTGCAGGTTTGGAGTTATACTGAGCACTAATGATATTAAGCTCTAAATTTTAAGAGTTATACGGTACAAGGTTTTGATTCGCGCAGGGCGCTAGCAGAGATCGTTAACAGTGCGCTGCCATGGGGCGTTAACAGTGCGCTGTAAACGAAAGCGGGCACAGGCTGCTAAGCCTTTGGTGTTAACAGCGCAGTTAATCTGTTATAATGCGCAGCCCTCCATTCAGAGGAATTTAGTTTGATTTTCCACACATATGATTATTTCTGTATCAAAGGAATTACAGAGGAGAAAACATTCAGTGAGGTCCGTGATGGATCGTGTCCAAATGGATCCAAAGCATAATCCTTGAGAGCATCCCATGCACTTGGCGGACATATTTCACTTCCATCCGTAGAAAGTCATTTTCCTTTCGAGGTCATTTGTGCACCGTGCCACCCCGAGCCCCACTAATGCTAATTGATTGCGAATTTCCATTCTTCAGTTCCCCGTTTCTCCTTATCTCCTCCCACGAACCAAAAAAATGCTAAATGCTGCCTTCGTATGCGGCAAAGAATGGGCACATAATGATGTCTCCTCTTCGAAGCCGAACCATTAGATACTCTTGGCCGAACAGCTTTAAGAACTCTTGGGATCTTCGTGGGTACGAAATGGTGCACGGTGCAGATCAGGAATATCCGCGAGTCCTTGAACACATGTGCAAAACAATTGCTGAAAAATACATAGAGGATGCACCCGTCTTTGGGGGCAAAAGGGTATCCCAAAGAGGATAACAAGATGGAATATCCTTTAAGCCATAGTCGGTAGCTTGCCGGCTTTAATGGCAGCGGCTTAGAGCTCCTTTGCCTCCCTTCCTTTCTGTATTCTTGTCTCTTTTTCTCTTTCTTTGCATGTGTGTTGTGCCTCTGTCTCTCTCTTTTATTTGGTGCATAATTGAAATTTATGCTTAAATACATTCAACGAGCTGCTGAGCGGCTTATGATCCTACGTTTCCTCACTTTTTAAAAGGGAAAACGCTGTACCCATTCCGTTGCCACAAGGGCGCTTCAGAGGAGTGGGTGGGTGAAGCGGTGGGGCGTTGCGTGTGTGTGTGCGTGTGTATTTTGCATATTTAACTTTGCATTTGAGCGCTAAGCTTTCTTAGTTTATTATTTAAACAGAAAGTGGAGAGGGGGCTGCGGCATGCCACCACGTTGACAGCGATGACGGCAGGCGTAAGGCGATGGCAAGGCCGCATCATGGGGCAGGAGACAAGAGACACGACGCGGGCAGGTCCTGGCGGCAAGAATATTGTCCCGGTTATTATTATGCCAAGTATCCTGCGCCATTGTATGTCCTTGTGTGCTTGTGTGTGTGCTCTGGATACACTCGAAAAATTCTTCTTTTTTTACCAGCAAAACCAAACAATGAACCTCACAAGGCAGCAGCATTAAAGTTTGGCGAAAAGTTCAACACAAAGGTAATATGAGGATTGTTTCTCTTTTACCTCAAACACAAACTTTCATTATCCCCCACAATCCCTGGGCAAATGCAGCAATTGCAATGCCAGCGAGGGTACAGAGCAGCCATTCTAAGAAGGGAATTTACGAGTGGAATGGAATTTGAGCCAGCGAAAATCGCGTGCCAAGAAAAAGTACATTTGGGAGCCACTCATCGTTATATTTTTGTATAGATCGTCCAAAAATATTGATTTAAGTATTCCTTTTGAATTCTAAGTTGATTTTCGAATGTCAATTGTTTGCCATGTTTCATTTGTTGTAGTGTAGTGAATCTTGCTGTCTCTTTTTGTACTGCGAACATTTGCCGCTCTGTCTCGCTTGGGAGGGGTATGCTGCTCATAGTGAGTATTTAGCGTGCGTGAAATTGAGATAAATGTCGTGCGAGTTATGACAACCCCAAAACCCCAAAGCAGACCCCAATCCTTGGCTGCGGAATATGCAAATTATTTGAGATTTGTGTGGCATCCTTCTGTGCGGCGCCCCACCACCTGTCTGCCGGCTGGTCTCATTGTCATTAAGATTATGAATTAGCATTTGTAAGGCATTTTTGCAGGAGCCCCAGCTGAAGCCGACTTAAAGAGCGGCTCATCCGCATGTCAGGCCACGGGATGATTGAGTGCACGCACAGGTGGCATAAGGGCAAAGGAGGCAGAACGCAGAAGGAGCAGTCTCCCCATAAGACAAGCCCCACACCCATTGCCTCACAGAAGCAATCCATAAAGATTCTTGTCATAGCCAAAAAACGTAGAAACAAATTCAAGAATGCCGGTTGCTCGAAACCAGACCATTTCTCTGCAGAAAATTGACACCGCGATGAGTATTCCAACTGCTTTAGAGTAGCAGATTGATATAGAAAGGAGCATAATTAGTTGCAAAATGTCTCTGATTAAATAAATTGTATTTTCAAATATTCCTTGGCCTTGGTTTGCCATATTTATAGCCGCCTTGGGGCTTGCTGTTCATTTGTGCAATTTGCAACAATAATGTTGCAATAATATTCTATCCAGAAGCTGCTCGAGAATCAAAATCAGAACCAGCCCTCACCGTGCGCCCTGCCTGTGCCACTCAACCGTGCCCCGTGCATTATAAATAATTTCGCTTACGTCACTTGACTGATTAACCATCTGGAACGGTTGGCAGGGAGAATGTGGGGGGCGGTGGGGGGTGTGGACGAGGAGGGGCAAACTTGCAACAGCAAATATGACAGGGCAAATTCAATGCACGCAACATGAAAACGCACTTAAACGGCAATCAATTGCACTTTACACGAGATGCACCTCCGAAGGACACTTGACCCCTGAACCAACCCGAAAGCCACCCAAAGGCCACACCCACACCCACACCACAGACTATCCTTGCAAAGTCCCTAGTCCCTGGAAAAACAAAGTGGATATAAAAGCTCTAGAATACCCTTGGAAGTTCGTCGGGTTTCAATTGATTTCAAATATATTTAAATCGATTAATGCGAGAGTCTATTAACATAGTATTCAGAATAATTAAGAATGGGTTTTGTACATCCTACATACATAAATGTGTACATGTGTATGCACATGTGTACGTACATATGTACATATGTATTCATATCCCATTATTCTGTTTCTGGAAAGGGTATTGGCAGATGGCATGTGCGGCAGAAGGCATCGATTGACGACGAGATTTCAATGGAAAAGTATGTTAAAAAACTATATGCACAACACATGCAAATATTTATTTTACTACAATGCAAGGGGCGTGCCTTCATCCGGCTTCTGTCTCCATCGCCTCCCTCTGCCACGCCCCATAGCTCAGAGTCCGTGGCGATATTTTGTTGTTCATGATTGGGGATGGCAAGTGCAAAAAAAAAAAAGACAAAAACGAGCAGCAGCAACAAAATACGCAGAAAACTTTTCTTCCAAGAAGTTCAACTAGTGAAAAGTTTCTTCTACGAAACGGAAAATTTTGTATTTTGTTTTTTGGCTACCATTGTGGGAGGGTGGGAGGTAGAACCAGAAGACGTCGAATTTTTCATGTCTATTTTGAAATCATGCGAAAACAGGAAAATCAAATTATGCAAAAAATGTGAATGCAAAAAACATTCCACTGCGAAACCAGCGAAAGACGAGAAGCCCAGCAAAGCACATCAAAATAGTGCAAGAAAAAAGGCGGCCCTAATGGTGGGAGGGGATGTGGGGCTTGGGAGCAAAAGTGCAGTTGCAATCAAAAGTTTTTTGGTTCATTCCAATAAGCAATACCTTGTGAGCGGAGTGCATCACAAAGGTCCTGTAAAACCATTTAAATTTCAGAGTCAACCAGGAAAGCCTTCGCCATTTTAAAACACTTATTTGAAATTACTTTTGACATTTTTCTGTGAAAATTCTCTTGGGCTACTGGGAAAGCCTCCAAAATATCTTCAAAAATTCGTACCTAAAGTCTGCAGCAGCAGCATACTTTCAAGCCTTGCACGACATTCGCTTGGCCCCAGCTCCAGAGCAATACTTCAAGAGTTCTTGTTGATCAAATAATATGGACTCGCAATGGCAGGACATGAGTGCCGGGCGGAGGGATATTAAATATTAAACTGTTCCTCGTTCATGTCCATCTTGGCGCCATTTACTTAAACGTTGAGAGAACTCTAGGACGGAAAAAACGAAGCAGACTGACCGGAATACCTCCTTGGCAGAAGGGAATCAGCAGGCAACAGGGGGAGGGATGGGGAGGGGAACGAACGCTCTTTATCAGCTCGCTGAAAACTTTGTGCGCTGTGTGTGGCATCATCAGCAGTTTATGAAATTGTTGCAGCTGCAACAAGAAGCATGCCCCACGGGCCCTGGCCAGGCCTCGGCCACGGCCTCGGAACCACCAGCAAGCAGTCCATGTCCAAGTTGGCCACGCAGCTGCTGCTGCTGCAAGGCCTCGTAAAACAATAAAAAGCACACAACTTGCCATCAGGATGGAGAATGCGGCACAACGGGTGGAAGCTACAAGCAGACAACAGATTTAGATTCAGATTCAGGCCCATCTTAACAACAAAAATAAATAAAATATAATAAAATCAGTTAAATTTCTTGTGTTTGAAAGGGCAGGTTACAAAAGAGATTGTTGAAATCGAAACGAACACGATCAGATGACCGAACTGGAGCATCAGCAATCAGTTGAGGTAGCGCCTGCGCCTGTGACTGTGCCGGCTGCAAGCTACGAGCCACCGTGGCCAAAAAAGTGCACTGAAAATATAAACGGAACATGCACCAAATCGAACTGCAACCATTCGGTAGCGAGCGCGGATGATGCTAATGCAACCCGAGAAACTGTTCAACATCTACCACGTGATGTTCCATCGTTGCCTTCTGCTCGAGAAATTCCATCGGGTGTATGTTTCTTGCACGCGGATTGGGGTGGATTCATCCGACAATGGAGGCCACTCGTAAAAAGTTAAGAAATGCCAAAAAGTAGACCCGAATGCCTTGCAATGACTCATTCCTAACACTTTTCCACTTTTCACAATTCCAAAAAGAATGGCTCTACTTTTATTGTATGTATGTATGTATGTATGTGTATGTTTGATTTGTACTTCATTCGAAGAAAATAAATTTAGAGCAAATTACAAATCGGAGGCAATTGTACATAAAAATCTAGCAACCGATTAAATTTGGAAGATATAGCGATGTATGACTTACCTCGCAGAAAACGATGGAAAATATTTGGTTAATAAAAATGTGTGCACAAATTCATCCGTGTGTATGTGTGTCCTCTGACTCTGGAATTTTTGCTGCGTGTGTAAATTTATAAGTAAGTCACCAACTGGTGCAAATATCACACAGAAATAATGGATGTACGTACGTAAATTATTGCATCAGGAACGCACGGAATCAGCACCTAGAGACACGTATGATTTAATTTTCTTTCTCTCAATTCTTACATTTACTTAGCTGAACAACACAAATAATTCTGACTAAAAACTCAAGTCTCGTCTTCTGGGGTTGCCAGATCGTTGGTGGTGGGACTCCGATTCATTGTGCGCTTTGAGCGCACGATTATTATTATCTATTTTTTACTATTTATTATTTTTGTATTATTTATTTAATATATTTATGCACAATATCTTGGGTGTTCGAGTGGAGTGAGCAAATCGTCAAAATAAAATCATAAAATAAAATTTAATCGTTACATTAACCATTCGATGTATCGATAGAATATATCTATAAGACTGTCAAGTGACGGGCGGCATTTCCGCATTCTCGAAACTTCCGTGAAATATTTGAATAAAACAATTTGTTGGTGAAATAATGCCTAGGACTGAAATTTTAGCTCTTGGTCGATATAATGGGCCGTAATCTGTAGTTTGCCATGGCTCTTTGGATGGGCAGCAGGAAGATTGCATTTTTTTGTCCCGCGTGTGCCGCAATTTGGGACTCTTTTTTGTTGTTTTACGTTTCGGTGCCTGCGGCTCTTGCCAGCATGAGTGTTTGATAGAGAGAGGGAAACCAGTAAATGTAACGGTAAATCTCGTCACTCGAGTTTGTTTTTGCTATTTTTATGGTGCGCGTGAGTGAGAATAGCGAAAAAAACAACGAATGAGCAGAGGAAAGAAGAAGCGAGAATACAGTTAGAGCAGAGCGCAAGCGATCCCGCACCCCTTTGCAGAACACGATTGCTGGTCGAGCGAGTGAGATGGAGAGAGATGGACAGATCAAGCGCCTTGACCTACATTTGTTCGCTGTGTTGTGTGCCCGCTTTCTCGGCAATGACTCACGCAACAAACGCAGAGAATTTGAAGCTGTTATCGATCAATTGAAGGCAGATAGAATAGAAAGTATGAACACTTTCTAGTACACAAGCGTAGAAGGGATCTTCGAATTTACTTTGGGAAACAATTATTTGAAATTTGGCTTTTATAATTATAATTATAAATGGAAAGATTATTATTCCTCGCACCAGTTGAGGCTGCAGCAGGTGTGAAGATATTTCCCAGCGACTGCGTTCTGCAGAATGGAATGAAAGCTGTGAATTATTGAAATGTAAAAATACATTCAAAATTTCCATTTAATTGAAAGAATACTGGAAGTATCTACATAAATATAAAGCTATATACTTATATTTCTCACATGCTGACATTTCTGCCTGCTGAGGAGTTTTGGAAACGTTGGAGGGGCTGTGTGTCTGTCGTCAATATACATATGTAAGGGGATACGTGCTCAGCGATCCCGTCGAGTGAGCCTCTAACAAAAGTTTTGTTGGAAAGAAAGAAAAAATAAAAATATAAACCAAGTCTTCAAGTGGTGGTTGTGGTGGTACTTGTGGTAGATGATGGCATATCTTGAATATCTTCCCTCCTTCATATCCATCAAAGTATGTTCAACTATCGTCGCATGAAATTGTCTCGTTATCTTTGGCTTTCGTGGGGAAAAGCGCTTTCCCACCACTCCCAATCCATCCAACGAGCAACCAAAGTATTTTCCAAGGAATTTGCGTTTGCATTTTGTGCGGCATTTGCAATTTGTCGGCTGCGGCTTCGACGGCGTCTCTGTCTCTGTCTTCATCTCAGTCTCAGGCAGGCACTGGCTGCAATCGCAGTTGCCGCATCAGCAGAAATCCACAATAAGGTTGCATAATGCACCACCACCACCACCTACTAGCTGGCACCCCATACTCGAATTCTTCCACTCAAACTTTAGTGGCGACGACGGCCTACAAAAACTTTGCCGATTCAAGCTGTTTTTTTGCGCCTTACCCTGGAAAAGCTCTGGGAAAGTCGAAAGGCAGAAGGGGAGCGAAGCTGAAGAACCTTTTGGCAATGGCATAAAATACACAAATCCATTTTCAGCTTAATCGCTTCTACTTCAATTTGCATTCGTTTGATTGTCTTTTGGGGCAGGGATGCAGGAGGCACAGAGATGGCTGGGTGGGAGAGTCGACCATCAGGCGGCGCTCTTGATGAATTCGCAGTTGTCAAAACAAAATGTTTAAGTGCAATGTGCAACGTGCAGACAGCCGATCGTTCTGCCTCCCCCTCTCCATCCAACTACAGACTACAATCCCCTCTCTTTCTCCTACATTCATCTTGAGAGCTTCACGTGTGGGTGTTTTGTTGCAACGTCGTCACGTAGCTGCGATTCGCCACGAAAATACACTGGCAAAAAGAAATGGCAGAGACGCCTATTCTTTTTGTGTATGCTCCGGAGAAGCTTTGGAACTCCTATAGTGGCCGGGAATGGATCTGGCTCAAGGAAGCTTCCAGCATCAACGAGCATCTCAGAGAATATTTAATGTGGCTCTATCCATGGCTGGGATGTAGACGTTGCAGCATAGCCCCTGTGGGGCTTATCTTCCTGAAGGAAACGCTCCTCACGACTGCCAGCATCGCCGCTTATCCACTGTAGAGAAGTGCTTTCTGACAGTTGGCTCACACATTAATTGTTAGCCAGAAGTGGCATTAATCCTATGGCTTCTTTTATTCCTGTTAAGAGATTCAACGATTACGTGCCTGTTTTTCGCGCAGTGTAGAAGCTAGATGGGGAGTGATGGGGCAGAAGCATCTGCATCTGCATCTCTGACTCTGCTGCCAGTCGATGACACGACTCTACCTTTCTCTCTTTTTGCCTCTCTGCTACCTGGTCTCCTTCTGCTACCATCCTTCCGCCATCGGCCTGGAGTGATAGCTTCATTAGCAGTTCAAATGTCAATCACGATGACGTCTCTGGCGAAAATTTGCATTTTGTTTTTCGCAACTCTCTTGGATGTTGCCTTCTGCAACGGTTTTGGCATGCATGCCCCATGCCATGTGGCACCTAGAAGTGTCAACCCGACCCCACCCCCACGGCACAGGTGTCGAACCACAGAAGGGTGGCGGTGAAGCCTCAGGCATGTGGAGTCCCTTCTGTGTGTGTGTGTGTGTGTGTGTGTGTGTGTGTGTGTGTGTGTGTGTGGATGGGGTGCATATGGTAATAAGAATCCCGGTAATCATTAAATCGTTATACGAAGATTCCGGGCACTTAAAATCTGCTGCATATTTGCAGGAAGAGACTTCCTCTTTTGCATTCATCGAGTATCTTGAGGCATGCGGATTGAAACCTTTAATATAAATGGTAACAAATATTTGTTCCACCAACAGCTTTTTCGAGGGGTTCTTCATACATCTGTAGGTACTTCCTTGCGTGTCCATTCCATCTTAGCTTCCATATTAATGTTTGGACAGTTTGGTGCAGTTTCTACATTCATTTTGGTATTTCATTGCCCCATTTCAGGTAGCTCTAGGCCGAGAACATCCAATCGATGGGGCCACATATGAACATGTGCACATACAAATGCGCTCCACATACTCCAAATAAGTTCTCGACATTGATGATGCACTTGGGTTGTCAGAACACACTTCTTCTACTTACTGCTGATGCCACTTGCCACTTGACACGGTGAAGCCAAAAGTCTTGCACCCAAAAACAGTTGCAAGTCATCAAATTCAAAGTTTGTGGAGAGGATGCTGCTGCTGCTGCTGCTATTGCTGCTCCTGCTGCTGCGGGTAATGTTCATATAGTATGTGTCTCGACAGAGTTTCCATTACACTAGCTTTCTCTGCCACAAACACAAACACACACACACAGAGCAGGCAGTACAGTCCCGTCCTTTCGTATTGCGGTTGAATGCCCCCTTCTCCTCTTCCCCCTCCCTTAAACCGCTCTTCCGTTAATGTTACATGAAATGTTAATGAGAAATTTATTATGGCAAATAAGCTCGATTTGCGTTCTGCGTTTTTGCTGGTCTCTCGCTCTCTCGCTCTCCACACTCTCCGCTCTCCGGCTGACGGTCTCCACTGCTTCTCACTCACGTCTTGGTTGGTCAGAGGGTCAGAGGGGATGGCAATGCCTGCCTAGTATGCGGTTCGGCCTGGTTTCGGTGCCCATATCTATACACTTTGGTATTTGTAGAGTTTCGAGGCATATTTTAGCTAAGGAAAGAAGAAAATATAAATATTTTGGTTATTGCAATTTGAAGAAACAAATAATCTGATGGAAAAGGAGAAACACTGATTTATTCGGACTATATTTCTGTCTTTATATCGCCTCTCCTTGTACGAGAATGCAGCCTTTAAGGCATGTTTATCATCTCTTTTAGAGGGTATCTTTTGGGTTGGGTTTTGGCATGAGGAGAACTTCTCCTGTGTGTAGCATTCGTTCTTGTTTTGGTTTCGGTTTCGGTTCAGATGGCATTGGATGTTGGTCTGGGGTGGAGGCGGAGGAGGAGGCGGAGGAGGAGGCGAAGATGAAGGCGTTGTTAAGTGCATGTGGCGCGCAATTAGCGCAAATGGCGCAAATGTGCAAGTTGCATGCCCCATCCCACGCCCAATGCTTGCAGCGTCCTTGGACCTCTTGGCACTATTATAGTTATTATGATTATTGTAGCTGCTCCTTGGTTTTGTGCATTGCCATTATTATTAGTGCCACAAAATGAGCTACCGCAAATGGTAACTGGAGATCGTGCAGAGCGTGGGAAGGAGCGTGGGCATATCTAAAGTGCTACAAAACCTTGAAGGGTCTAAAATAAATTAATATTTTCACACACACAAACAAAATCAGAGACGAAAACACCATCAGGAGAGAAGCGGAGCTTCCCCATTCAATTTTAATGAAATTTAATTTTAATTATCGACTTCATTAGCATCCGGCAGACACACAAATGTTTCGTAATTAACATTGAAAGGGCATTAAAACAGAACAGAACGAGCCACGAGTGAGTACTGTCGAGGAATTTATGGCCAATCAGAAACAATCAAAACAGGAAGAATCCTGCACAAGAAATCAGAAAAGGAATCACAAAATGAAGCGACAAGCTGCCACCGAAAGACCCCGCTACTTTCGCGGGGGAGTAGGAGCAACTTTTGTCCAAAAGTTCCGCCCTGCCTGGCCTGCCCATTTTCGGGGACTGCCGCTGCCACTTCAATCAAATGCCAAGCGCCGCAATATTTGCGTTTAATTTACCAACAATTTGTGTGTTTGGAACGTTGAAAATTTTAAACATGCGGTGCGCGTCAAGTGGCCATTCGCATCGGCTCCCAAGGGGGGCCGAATGGAGGTCTGTTGTCCCTCTGCCACTTGGCCGCAAATAAACGCAACAACAGCAACAGCCGCCACCAGCGCCAACGCCAACGCCATTGCCACCGCCACAATTTGTTCTCGTAAAACATTAAAATCCCCGTCGCAAAATTAAATCGATAAATGTTTGCAGGCACAATTTTACACAGGAGAGTAAAGTGGGGCGTTGGGTTGGGTTTTCTTCGCCTTTTTGCCACGCCTTGTTTCTTTCGCTCGTTAGTCAACGTTTATGGCTGCTGTTTTGGCATTAATTCATCTGTCATTACTCCCTTTTTTGATTGCCCCAACAAAATACTCGAATAATTCGTGGACTTACAAGCGTAATTACAATGCTTCGGCTCTCGTCAGCTAAGTTCGGTAAATTAACTGAAAACTGCCACATATAATGCTACAGTTCTCAAGATAATACTTGAATGATTTGTTATTCAATTTAGCTGCCAGTTTAAATAGCAAAAAATACTGATAAGCAAATAGTTATTTTTGGGTACCAATTTTCATGGCTCTCTAAAGAATATTACCAGCTATAAATGCGTATATTATCATGACACTCCATCTATCATTATGCAAATGTTTTCCAGAATCGAAAACTATTTGACAAGTCCTGGAATGAAGCTGTCTTATTATCTCCTGCTCGCAGCCATTCCTTGATTTTTGTTGGCCATAAACTTCCCATAAAGATTTGATGCCAATCAACAATCAACTGCTTTACTGCTGCATCCTCTGATACACAAACTACTCAAGTTACGGTATTAGTTATCCAACAACTACAAATCGAATCTCACTAAGCTGCCACACCCATCAAAGTCAGCGGAAGGAGATGCCGGAGGTGGAGCAGGAGGGCTTGTAGTTGTAGTTGTGCGAAGATTGAGACACAATCGACTCGGTGGCTGAAGTGTGACAAATTTGCCAATTTCCGAGTGACCAGCAGGCACTGGGCTCGACGCCCACATTGACCGACAGCCGAAGGACTAGGCCCCCATGCCTCAGTCACCGCTGCCACCTGCCAATTGCATCAGCGTCAAAACGTCGCGTCATCATCATCATCGGTGGAAGGAACAGCAGCAAAAGCAGCAACAGCAGCGTATCCTGGTCCAGGTCCTGTTGTCCGTCCATGGTCGTCGTTGTCCTTGTCGCTGTTCTCGTCATGTTAATTTCTTGTTGGGCTTTCAGCTCACGTCGCCGCGACAAGAGGCAGTCGTCGTCCTCGTCCTCGTCTTCGTCTTCGGATTGGGCCATGGCCATCAAATTTTCTGCAGAAGTAAGCGGCAGGAGGGAAGTCCTCAGCGTCCGAGCAACCCACAAAAACTTGACACGAGTAATGGGAAATGGAATCCGAGAACGAACGAAGCACTTGTCGTTGTGGGAATAAGCTGAAAGCGTTGTTCAATCAATCAATCAAGCAATCACGCAATCAGGGAATGCGCTGATCAATGCCAGGGCCACTGATCGATCGTCCACCCCAAGAGGCAGAGAGAGGAAAAGTTATGCCCAAAAGAAAATCACAAAATTCACAGCGTTGGAAACTCATTGAAGACGTTTTCCATGTTACAGGCTTTCCCCAATGCCTGTTTTTCCCACTTACTCAACTTTACGTTTTATTTTCCAGCGGAGAATATTCCGTTTGGGTATGGTTTGGCAATGCAGCGCAGAAATATCTTCCTAGATCTCATTTAGAAAACAGAAACCAAAATAGAAACACCAAGAATATTTCAGGCGTTTCGATAATTGTTTCTGATAATTAAAATAATATGCAAAACAATCGCAGCTCTGACAAATGAGTTCATAGTCGGAATACTAAGTCCCATCGTATGGCTGCCATGGGATCAGATGCTCTGCGCTGGCTGCTGCTCATGTGAAAAATATCAAGAGTATTTATGCCTTTGTTATGTATGTACAAGGATTCTATTTCCTGTTGTGGTTGCTTCGTATGTGTGTGTGTGTGTGTTTTTTGTCTTTCTGGCTTTCGCCAGCTCCCTTCCTTTCACCTTTCACTCTTCCTCGCGCTCACTTTCTCTCTCTCTGTGTGTTACACTGTCTCTATCTGTACGCAATCTCTTTGTGTTTCCCCCTGGCTGCCTCCGCTTATTTGTAGCTGCTGTTGGCGCTGCGATGGCGGTGGAAAGTTTATTAGCCACATCAGCGCTGCTAATGCCAGGTGAGCTACACGCAATTAACCTGCATACACACAAACACACACACACACACTCAGGTGGAGGCGGGACAGAGCCAGAGCCAGAGACACACACAGAAGGAGGCCTTGAAGGAGAAGCTGCTGCTGCTGCTGCTGCTGTTGGGGTAGGCGTGTGGCATTCAACGTAGCGGGAGGCGGTAATATGTGCAAGAGTTGGTTTTTGGGGATACAGTAAGGATTGCCACTGAAGGGATAGTCCTCCAGGAAGTACAGAGATTACAAGGTTACCTCCCTTTCTCTTCCTAAGAATCTCTAAGCTGGGATCGCAGTAGAAGGAGCCTTCCTTGGACTTTCGTTTCATTCTCCTTTTAGTTTCTGCTTGATTGCCAGGGTCTGAAGAGCGTCTTCTTCGACTACCCAAATATTGAAGTGGTATTCAAGTGGCTTTCCCTTTTTTGTGGGGCCTTCACTGTGTGCCCCCCAACCGACGAAGCCCTGGCCACTCGTGAGGTGTCTGTAAGAGAGTGTGTGGCGCCCCAGGATGCTATTGTATCTGTGTGTGTGCGTGTGGGCGATGTTATTGTAGTGGTAGCCCGTAAACCCTTCCGCATTCTTGCCGCTGTTGCTGCTGCCGCTGCTGGATGCCTCAAGTTTCAGTGTTGCACGCGGGCCCGGAAAACTCTGGCACCTAATTAGAAAAGCAGTCACGCTGCGCTCCACACACACACAAACACACACACACACACGCATACATCGTGCAACGTACATCGTACAACGTGCGAGTTGTATGCCACATCATATTGTTATTAATTCCACGGCAAAAGTTGCAGGTTCTTTGCTGTTCTTCGCTGTTCCATATCCCATGCAGTGGCAGCAAAGTGTTACAGGGCCAGCACAATATTTTCCATCACTTCTCTCGCTTATTGTTTAAGGCCGTCTTTAAACTTTGACCTACAGTGTTGCTGCCGCGTGCTGGATTATACGCGTATTATTTACGCTGATCCTCTGTTAAGATGAGCAATTAATGTGCATTTGTCTGCCAGCAGAAATTTCAATAAAAAGCACAGCCACGGGCTCTCCTGATGAAATCACGCTCTCAAGTGGGTGCGGCGGGGGTGGCTGGCAATGCTCTCTGCTCCATCCTGCTGCTGTCTGGCTTATTGCATTTCTGGTGTTTGGCAACAATACAAGTACGAGGACGAGGACGAGTACGAGGACGAGCACGAGCACGAGCTGCGTTTTGCTGATGGACCCGCACAACGAACCGCAACGCAAGTAAGGCGAAGGCAAACGTTTTTCCCCAATAAAGCAAACTGCTGCGGCAAGGAATGGGGCACGGGGATGCTGGGGCACGGGGATACTAGAGCATGGGGCGGCAACCGGCATGCGGTTGGCTTCCCGCGTCGTCGCTGGAGTCGTTGCCACTGCCACTGTTGCCAGCCAAACTAATTAAGTTTAGCAGCCAAAGACATTGCCATGGCTGGAGTTGGAGCCAGAGCTGGGACTAAAACTGAAGACTGGCAGTACGAGACTACACCCGGATAAGGAAGTTGATGAAGGGGGAGGCTTGAAGCTCATTTTACCCATTTTGGGTGATGCCTCATCAAGATGCTGCTGCTGCTGCTGCTGCTGCTGCTGCTGCCTCAATTTACTTGCCAACATTCACAACTAAATTGGATGCATAAACTTTTGTTTATTGTTCGGTTCATATCTGCCAGACGAACACATACACGATGAGGGAAACAAATTCGAAGTGCTATGGCAACTTAAAGCAGGACTTTGGCATTGTAGATTCAATAATGAAATTAAGAATCAAAAATATCTGCACTATCGAATATTCAAACCCTTTACCACATGTTCTTGTATCGAGGAATAGCTTGAAATTGCCTTTCCTATTCTCAACATTCACAGGGATTAGGAATCAAATCCATATCGGCAGAAGATAATGCATTAAGTCAGGGACATGCTGCTCTTTAAGTTGTAAAATCCTTTAAGATTTCTCAGGATTCCATGTGCCAACTCCCCTTTTGTGGCATACCACATATGGGGTTTACCCTTTCAAATGTTCGCGTGGCACTTTTGATGTTGTGTTTGTTGTTGTTGCTGCTGTTGGCGGGGTTTTGCCGATGGTGTTCGAAAAATGCTTCATCTAATTGAATTTGCGGGCAGTAGGTGGCAGAGCGCTGTGGCAACTGTTTTGTGGCAGGCTGGTGGGAGGGGAGAAGTGTCCCACTGCGACGGTGCGTGCCTGCGGTTCGCTGTGCGTGCCACGCACATAATTCACAGCCCAAAATCTGCCGCTGACACGGCGACAGCAACACCAGAAGCAGCAAAAATGGTGCAAGTTGCAATATAGTTTAAACAACAAACTTGGCAGCACGCAGATGGTGGTGGCAGGGGGCCAAGAGTCCTTTCGATTGCAACACTGTTGCACCAAAAACTTCCGATGGCATTTTCTACACTGACGCTGCCACAAGCTACATCGACGGCAGCGACAATGTTGCTGTCCTTTCGGGCTGTTTGGGGCATCACCAACGCCTTTGTAATGTTTCTACGGAAAAGGAGGCATCTACGAAGGGAATCTCTACAACAATTTAAGCGCCTCTACAATGTTCCACACCCTGAATAGACTTGCAACGGCTGTGACGTGTCACGGCGAATCAATCAAGCCCTCGAGCTACCACTTCACATAATTAATGAACGTGTTCCTTAGCTTCCCGTGCGGCTATGCCACGCGTACTCACATTTCGATGTAGAGGTCCGATGTAGACTGCAGATGAACCGGATCCCACTTGGCGGTCGAACACTCCGTGGAGGCTATAATAAGAATCGAAAATAGTCATAAGCGAGGGAATAATAACAGAGAACGCATATTAAATATCACAACTCATGGATACTCGATTTAGATTGAAAAAGGCGAGGCAAAGGCACTGCTGTGACCACACAATCTGCTGCCCGATAAGCGCCACTTCCACTTCATTTCTTTGATTTATAATTGTTTCGGTAATTTGTTGAGATCTTTGAAAGGCAAAAACACATTTTATTTTGCAAACGGATAAATGTGCAGAAAAATACCAAAAATCGCGGCATCTAGGGTTGCCAGATCGTTAGTGGAGGAACACGATTCGATGTGCGCTTTAAGCGCACTATTATCGCACTCTTCTTTAAAATTATTTACTTATTTACATATGTATATTAATAGATTATTATTTATCATATTTATATTAAATATCTCGGGATACTCTCAAGCCTTGCACGACATTCGCTTAGCCCCAGCTCCAGAGCTCTTTCGTACGCAATATCTCTAGAGTTCTTGATTATCAAATAATATGGACTCGCAATGTCAGGACATGAGTGCCGGGCTAAGGACGCATTACTGATTCGAAATCAGGAGGAGGGATATTAAATATTAAACTGTTCCTCGTTCATGTCCATCTTGGCGCCATTTACTTAAACGTTGAGAGAACTCTAGGACGGGAAAAACGAAGCAGACTGACCGGAATACCTCCTTGGCGGAAGGGAATCAGCAGGCAACAGGGAGAGGGATGGGGAGGGGAATGGAGTGCATTTGAGGGGCAAAACGCTCTTTATCAGCTCGCTGAAAACTTTGTGCGCTGTGTGTGGCATCATCAGCAGTTTATGAAATTGTTGCAGCTGCAACAAGAAGCATGCCCCACGGGCCCTGGCCAGGCCTCGGCCACGGCCTCGGAACCATCAGCAAGCAGTCCATGTCCAAGTTGGCCACGCAGCTGCTGCTGCTGCAAGGCCTCGTAAAACAATAAAAAGCACACAACTTGCCATCAGGATGGAGAATGCGGCACAACGGGTGGAAGCTACAAGCAGACAACAGATTTAGATTCAGATTCAGGCTCATCCTAACAATAAAATAAAATAGTTAGATAAATTTGCTATTTTGTATAATATTAAAAATTGAACAATAATATAATATAAATAATAATATAATAAAAGAATAGTGACAATAGTGTTTGATAGTTTTTAACTCTCATAATATCGATCTATATTTGTATATATCATATAAAGATAATTGATATCGATATATAGAAATATCATAAATCGTAACCATCGCTTGCGAACAAAAACAAAAAGTTCTCGCCAACGCACGTGTTCCGGTTCAGCTCGTGGAAAATAAAATATGAATAAAATCTCTTGCAAATTCCATGAAATGAAAAGCGATATCTCTGAAGAAGTTTTGTTGGAAAGTAGCGACTCTTTTTTGTTCTTTTTTTCTTTTCGGTGCCTGTGGCTCTGGCCAGCATGTGTGTGTGACAGAGAGAGGGAGAGTGAGTGAAACCAGTAAATGTAACGGTAAATCTCGTCACTCGAGTTGGTTTTTGTTATTTTTATGGTGCGCGTGAGTGAGAATAGCAAAAGAAACAACGAATGAGCAGAGGAAAGAAGAAGCGAGAATACAGTTAGAGCAGAGCGCAAGCGATCCCGCACCCCTTTGCAGAACACGATTGCTGGTGGAGCGAGTGAGATAGAGAGAGATGGAGAGATCAAGCGCCTTGACCTACATTTGTTCGCTGTGTTGTGTGCACTCTCTGTCGTCCATGACCCACTGACTCGCACGGAATTCGCCGTTGGAATCTAAATCGAGTATCCATGAGTTTTGATATTTAATTTTCTTCCTCAACTACACCCTTACTTATGGCCTTCTTCGACTCCCATTATAGCCTCCACGGAGTGTTCATCCGCCATATGGGATCCGAATCGTCTGCGTTCTGCAACGGACTTCTGCTTGGCTGGACCAGCGAAATGTGAGTACGAGGGGAATGGTCTGGCCGCATGTTGAGTGCACATAGAATAGAATTTTGTGTCTTGTGATTGATTTGTCGTGGCAGAAGCTGGACTTGCCCGGCCTTCAGCTTGCCAATTGCTTTCAATCTTGGGACCGCGCCCTCTGGTCTGACCCTGAACTTGGGCCCACCAAGCCAATGGCTCCCTTTACCTTTCGGGCAGAGCCTCGCCACCTCCTGCCACCTGCAGAGTACTCTGGTGCTCCTCCTTTCGGCTGCTGTGTCCTTGGTCTGATCCTAACGAAGTTTCGTGCAAGCCAGCAGGGAAGAAGACAACTGCAGAACTTGACTATAGTTGAATGGCAGCGAAAGGCGGGAAGGTGAGAGAGCTAACTAAATTCTTTGGCTGCAGACAAGAGGCATCTCTGAGTTTATTCCTTCCACAAGTTGCGTCGCAACGGCAGGGGAGAGATTTATTTGTGCGGCCAAAGATGCAGCCAAGTTGTGGTTTGATGCGGGCGTGTGGCGTGTGGCGTGCTGGTAGCTGCATCGATGTCGTTGCCACATCATTACATCACTTCGTGAGCAATTGTTGCTTGCCCAAGGACACGGACAGAGGACCTTTGCCACCGCCAAACGATGTGCAGACACCCACAAAAGGTGGAGCGGCACTGAATTTATTTGTTCTGATCTCATTTTTATTGCCAGCAATTTAGCAATGACTACAAATCGCTCATTCCTAATGGACTCGCATTTGTCGGCAAAGGCAATGGCGACGTACAACCAGCCGCCGCCGCCGCCGCCGCCGCATCCTGCCTTTGATACTCGTATGTAAGTGCAGAGGCTCTTTGTTTAGGATTAATTGAAAATTGAATGGCAAACCATTTTGACAATGCCAGCCATTACTTCTTTTAGCTTTGTCTTGGGGTAGCAAGTCTGTGGTCTAGGGAGGTCCTACTGGGAGTTTTCTTTACAATACCAAAGGGATGTCTGCTTTAAGCACAGAGTGTCCAGAAAGATGAGTTAATCTGCAATATAATCGTGTTGAAGGCGCAGGCATTCAGAACTTGATTGATGGAGGCTAGGGCTTGGCTGGAGCCTGGCAGCCCGGCATATACCAGGTACATCCCATGCGGAGGGAGACAACAGAATTCCCACATTTGCGGGCCCCAAACTCTGCCGCTGGGGCTACGTGTCAGACGTCGGGAATTCAATTTGGTGTGCTTTGTGTTGCGGCTTTAATTGAAAGCAATTAATAATATCGATGCCGCCCGTACACCTGGCAGTGGATCTGCTCTATTTGTATCTGGCAGCCACCTTCTAGAGGCGGTCGAGTCGAGTGGGTGGGACAGACAAACGCATTGACAAATGGCATTTTTAATTAAAGGTAATAAATATATTGGAGTCGCGGCGGCAAAGAAAGAAATAGTGCAAAAAATAAATAAATTGGGGGCATAAATCATAGTACAACTACGATTCCATACATACAGATGTATGTATGTGTTTGTATCTATATCTGTGCATTATATATCTGAATGTACATACCTGAAAATCTGTAGATACATGTGAGCATATGTGATGCCAGTGTGCGGTGTTTGGGGTTCTCGACGTGTGTAAAAACTTCAAACAATTTTCATTAAAAATTAAATTTCCGTTGCATAATTAAATAAACTTCACTCACACAGGCAAACACGTTGCCATGAGGGGGTCTGAGAGAGAGTATGATGATGGCAACTTAATGCTTAAAAGGATTAATTTATTTTGCCCCAAGTGTTGGGTTCGGGCTGTAGCTGCTCTGTGCCCCTTACGTGAGTGGGCCAGATAAAAAAAATCTAATAAAAAACCACGAGCCGAGATTCAAAAGCCAGAACAGCCCCTCACCCTTCCCTAAAACGCTCAAAGGAGAATGTATAGGAAATTAAAAAGACCATCAAATGAGACTCGGGTGGGGGTGAAGGAAACACGATAATCCTTAAACATTTTTGAGTACGTTTGCACTCTCTCCTCTCTCTCTCTCTCTCTCCCGTTCTGCCCCTCTCTTTGTCCATCTGCCTGTCTTCTGTTTTTGACTGCAATTTCATCAATTTATTGATTGAAAAGCACTTAAATGCCAATAGATGGGCATTATAAACTGCTGTTTGACCCCATTTTCTTTCAATCTCGCTATTACCACCAAAGAAAGGGCAGTGGCAAACGATTGAAGTGGGAAAAAACTATTAGTAGAGAAAAGAAAGAGCAAAGGATGCGGAGAGAGATTTATGTATTACAAATAAAATTATAATTGGTTAAACTAAACCGATTTTGCATGTAATTAGAAAGACTTGAAACGAAACACTTCAAGCGATGCTCAGAATATTTTGATAGAACAATATTTATTGTTGATTGGTACATGGTTTTATAGATACTGTATAGAGAAAATGATACCCCAAGCAGCCCGCAGAGCACCGCCTGCGATCCACTACAAGCCAATGCAAAACATTTGCGCCTTGCCACCACACAAACATTCATTCGCACGTCCTTATTTATGTATGTTACCATTACATGTGTACAGACATCTTCCTGCGACATGCGACATGCGACATGCAACAGCATTTCATATGCCAACAACTTCCGGTTGTAATCCATGTCTCTAGTCGTCAACTCTTTGAGGCGAGTCGGAGCAGCTCTCGCTCCCTTGCCACCCACCGCAATGAGGTCCACAGGATGGTGACAAAAAAATAAATGCTGATGCACAGCGAAGTGGAAGCCACTCAAAGTGACGACAATGTTGAGGAGATACCTCTGCACCAGAAGGAGTAGACTGTGGTTCCTGGGTCCCCAGGAGGCGGCAGTCATGCCCCCAAAACAGTCGAAATGGTTGCGCGAATGGTGGGGGGATGGGGTGGAAGTCATTGCACTTCGTTTCCGTTGCACAAAATGTTTCAATTTGCTGGGGCAGCGCGCAAATTAGAAGCGAAATAAAACTGAGAGTCCCCTCCCCTCCCAACCGTCTCGACAACCATTTCACAGGATGGCCCTTATGGGGAGCAGCGAACGTGTGGTGGCTCCGTGTGTCCGTGCAGCATCTGGGGAGGCAGGCAGCCAGGGCAGGGCAGGGCAGGGCTGGGAACTATCCATGCGACAGTGTGCAGAAATTCTCTGCAAATCGAAGAGGACCACCAGCAGGAGCCTCGGGCACATTTCTGGCCATCCAAATTTATTTGCATTTGAACGCTAAGCCCTCGCAACACATCCTGATTTCTATCCCTGGCTGTCGGAACTCATTTAATGGTTCTGCTCGGAGTGTGCAACTTTTCAAATGCGTTTAATATTTAAATGGCAATGGCCTCCCCTCGCCTTCGCCTAGAGCAGCGTCAGCGTCAGCTCCAACTCCCCTCCCTTCCACGGCTCGCATCAGTTTTCTGGAGATGGCCAGAAGGCTTCAACCATCCGTCCGATTCAATCCGCCCTGGGTCACCGCGTGCATGCAAATTTGCTTTGTAATTTGGGGAGCAGCCAACCCATACACTGCAACCAAATCCATGCCAACTCTGCTGCACTAGATACTAGATCTGCTTTTGTTAGACACTCTCGACCCCAACTGGCAGGTTTTTCTTTCGATATAACCACTTAAGTGGCTGCTTCTATTCCTTGCAATCTTTAAAAATATATTTTGTGTGGCCTTCGTTGACTCTCCTGTAGTTTTATCCCAGTGTAGGCGGCTGGCTTTGGGGGGTGCTGGTAGTAGTGCGGCAACGGAAGCCAATGGAGGCCACAAAGTTCGTACTTTGGAGCAAGGTTGAGCGGCTCTACGTCGATGGCCACAACCCATTCGCTGGCTGTGTAGCTGTGTAGCTGTGCGATTGTGTGTATGTGTGTGTGTGGCATTCAGTTGGTGTGCTTAAGCTGCTTAGCGGCAACTGCTCGTCCTCATTTCCGGTACAGTTGCGCACACTTGCCCGCAGGCATTGCCTGCTGCAGTCTGCCACTGCTCGCTCCTTTGCTGGCAAAACTTCACCGAAATGCAACTGATGACCACATTTACTCAATTAAGTTGCAAATTCATACGCACATCGAAAAATCCACACATTTCGGGAAGGGAAAGGACAGTCCAGGACAGAGGATAGTCCTCTGGATGGTCAGAAAATCCAGAAGGGCTGACACTGCCAGGGATTATGCCTAATATGGTGTGAACATTTATTTAGATGCCTCTAAAATCGCTCGCCCCCTTCCACTCTCCACTAATAGAAGGTGAAACTCACTCTTTGGTTAACCATTAACCAGAAAATGGAGAAAACTGTGCAGAAAGTACTCGAACTGCTGTGGGATATAAAGAGAAAAGGGACACCCTTTAGCCTCGGATTGGCATTGAGTATCTGTGTGGGAGACACATCATCATCATAATATAGAAACCCGAGGTTTAAGCACGTTGAAATGCAACAGCCAGGGGAAATTATAATCTTTAGGGAATAAATGGTGCAAAACGTTGAATTTGGGAAGCTAAATCTGTGGGAATATCCACTCCATCGACACTAAACGACACTTCTGTGAAAGCTCGCACAGTGTCCTGTTTGGAACATTTGTTTTTGTGATGATGAGTAAATTCGGGGCTGGAACTTAATTGTTGTATCTCACAAAGTACAGTCACGAGTGCTCTATCTTCGCTGGCTCTCTTCCGATTCCAGCCAAGACACTTTCGCGTATCAGCTGCTGGAAAGGTGAAAGAAGGGAAGTTCCTTTAGAGTTTCCATGAGATTTGTTATGACCTGAAATCGAGAATACTTTCAACTTGCACTGGGACATTCATTGATTGTGCAACCAATAAACGATCCCATGAATCTCGTGCGGGGCATGCTCCACGACGGACACGTCGGGAAACTTTGGCCAGCAGCCAACTTTGATGGGCAACGATCAAGTGTTTCGCAGGAACATTTTGCCTGGACAGAGGACTGTTACTTGACAAGGGCCTGCAGTCGCCAAAGTTTTGGATTTGGACTTGGATTGCATTGTCTCAAAACGTTCGTTGGTTCGCTCGGTCGTGCACCTTGGAGGCGTCTCGGCAACTCCTGGGGTACAGGGAAGTAGAAACAGAAATGGAAGTAGAAGTGGAAGTGGAAGTAAAACTCGAAGTTAAATAAAAGTTTTCCATGTTGCATTGTTTGGCGTGGCGTAAAGTGAGCAGCAGCCCTGACTGAAACTTTCTGCCGTCCATTCATAGAATATTTCCTTGCAATAATTATTTTGTGGCCGCAAGTAGGAACGGGAAGGGAAGGCAAGACGCATGCATGGAGCAATGGCAATAGCAGTGCCAGTGGCCGTGGAATGAAAGGACTGTGGTCCAGGTCCCAGGTTCTTCTGGCTTCTGGCCCCTGGCTCCTGGCCACGAACATCTCGGACCGTGGCCGTCTCGTTTATGTGCTTTTAATTAAAATAACCAACAAAACACCAGCACGAGGGGCGGGTGAGGTGGAGTGGTATGGATGGATGGCTGGAGTCCGAGAGGACACAAAGGATTCTGGTGGGAGGGCGGTGGGGCGGAGAACCATCTTTGTCTTACTCTAATGAACTTTTTGGCAAATTTAGAGGCCAGTAATGGCAAGAAAGATGTCGGCCAAGGACTCAAGGACACACACAGTGTGTGTGTGTGGTGTGAGGGAGGAACCTTTTTGCGTACGGACTCGGACTTGTGGCTAGAGAGTTGGCCGAAACGTCTTCATTGCCACATTTCCAAGGAATTTCATTAATTTTTGCGTTTTCTTTGCGTCAATTGTTCATTTGTGGTGCTTGCTCCTGCCCTCCTGCCCTCCTGGCCTTTGGGAGGCCTTTTGCGAATATTGCAATTCGAAATTGTGTATGCGGTAGGCGTCTTAGGCTCTCGCAATGATGCCAAAGGTCGCCTCCACTCTGCACATCAACACTCGCCAAAATGTCATAAATATATAAATCAAAGATCACAAATGGAGAGACAGGGAGAGATGACTTTGACTGCTCCGAGCTGTTGGTAATCTGTAATTTTGGTCCACACATAACACATTATGTCTCACATCACAAAAAGGACGAGGCCAAAGCCGTTGGCCATGCCAGAAATGTGCAACTGATTTATGCACTAATTGCGATTGCATTTTCGGACTGCGATGGATATCTAAAATGAATAGACAATTTTCAATAAATGGCCATTCTGTGGCCAATTCATTAAAGAATTCGCAATTTGCATTTGCACGCACACTCGTGCATACATAAATACATACATGTAAATGTACATAAACACATGTGTGCACGCACATTGCATTGTGAATTGTTATTTAACATTATTATTATTATTATTATTGTTTGCTTGAATTAGCTGAAACTCACCCAAAAGGGCGAAAGTTCATGCTGTTGCATTATCAAATATATTTTCAAGACACGTTCGAGCATTTGCAGGCTGACAGGCAGGAGGCTGACAAGGCTATCGAATGCTCACAGAATTTCCATCGCTTGGATTCCACTTGCTATTCGCAGTAATTCCAGGTGGAAAATCCTCGCTATTAATTAGTGGCAGTCTTTGGCCTTGCCTAAATTCGGTTGTTGAGGCAGCTTGAGCATATTTTGTTAATAACTAAATGTCTATGGGTCTTAGAGTTGTATTTATTGTATCCATTAAGCAAATGCAAACGCTTCACCACTGAAGATTACGATACCAAGTACGATATTTTTTCCTCAACTTTAACTCCAATTCGTTTGTGGTAAGAGTGCTTGTTGGAGTACTCCTGCCATGACTTATCCTCACTTAATACCTTCTTAATATATTTCCGTGCTGTACAAATTGTGAAGCACTTTGCTGAGCTGTCCGTTTGGCTGAAATCACATCTTGTCATAAGGAACAACTTTTATCGCGCAGCGCATCAAATTTGAGCCACATGTGAGGGCCCCGAGTATGTCCAGGCAAACCAAAGGAGCAGGGCAAGAGCTGGAGGCTGCTCCCTGGCCATAAAACATGCGACATGTTTGGCTGCTGTAAACAGTTACAATTACTGGGGTCCTTTTTGCAGAGGGACTCGGTGGATCGTTGGTGGGGGACTAGTCGGGTAGCCCGTCAGTTAGTCGAGTGGACGATTAATTGCTGAGGCTGCGCCTAAGCGCAATGGCAATGCAGACGGGGCCACACCACAGACGAGACCCGAGTGGGGACAGGGAAGGGGACAGACACCGGGACAGGGACAGGGACAGGCACAGTGGCAGAGCTCTGCTCATTCCTCTGCCACATACTGGCGCACTAAAAATGCTGTTAAGTTTTCAATTTGCATAAATGTGAGACCAAAAGGGGAAAGCTGTGGGGTGGTGACAGTGAAAAAGCAGCTGCCATTTTGTTTGCTGCTGGCACACGGCACAATTTATTACTTGGCCCCAGACTCTGACTCCGACTCCATTCTCCTAGCTCCAAACCCAGTCCCTATGCCTAAAAGCCATGCGAACACACACACATGACACCATCGAGTCTCCCAACAGAGAATCGAGGGGGGAAATCAGTAGAGGAAACCACTTTTATGACGCACACATGGCACTTGCCTAATTTCAGTCATAATTACCTGGCCTAATGATGGATTAGACAGACTAACACACGGCGGGGGCATTGACACGGTGTTGGGGCTGGCGGGGCAGCTGCCAGCCTCCGTCTCCCCGCACTGAAACGGATATTTTCTGAAGCCCATCACGTATTTGCATTGCTATCGTTTTTATTATTGCCACTTTTACGTGTCCAACGAGTCACAAAATCCAACCACACAGACACACAGCCACTCGAGCCCACCTCGGCCCGCATCTCTCACCTCTCCACCTAACCCCAATTGTCTCTCTGTACCTCCGCCTCTTAAATCCTCTCCGCTTATCCCAGCATTTTTTGGTGAGTTTATTCGTGGTTGTTGGCGTCGCTTTACATGCTTCATAATCCAAAGTCCTAAAGTCAATTTTTGCATAATTCCTGTGTGGCATTTGATGAGAGAAAGAGGGGGAGAAGGCACCGCGCCGTTCGGCATGTGCATGACGATCCCCGTCGCACAGTCTGCATGCCACACAAACAAATATGTCGGGAAGGAGACCATTTTTTGTTTGGGTGGAGCTGTTTGGCCTTTTTAGGCTCGTCACAGAATTGTCAACGCATTTGACAGGTTGCTAACACAAACCAAAATTTGCAGAAATATTGAAGGCCAGTTACGGAGAATGAAGAGGGCGCAATACAGTTCTGTGGATACCCTTGGGTAATTGGGGAATTATTGGAGAAGGAGGAAAGGGTTTTGCCTTATCCATATTAATACACAAATTTATCCTTGACCTGAGAACTGTGCTCATAGACATATCATCCTGCAGGTGCAGTGGATAACCATGGATACCCCATCTTTGCAGATGCAAAAGGGCACTCAAGAAAAAGAGAGACATTTCATGTAGAGTTTGAACTCATGTGGAGATGCTGGAGATGTCATTTGGGAGGGGTAGGGGAAAATCGATGTAAATGAACTTGCGGCACAGTGGGACTACCAATCGATGGAACTCAGACGACGATGGTACGCCTGCCCCTTGGGGGCACTCCCTTGCGGCAGTGCTGCTCGTCGGGGGTGTCATGTTTGTGGCTACAGTTTAGGCAATTTCAAGCGAAAAGAAACGAGAGGCAAAAGGCCACTGAAATGTATTTTGTGGATCCCCTCATGCTGAGGTTTTAGTTTCCCAACGCTTTCGGCCTTGGAATAAAGTAACTTCTGGATTTATCCGTAGGATTATCTGTTTAATTTACAGTTATAGCGGGATGGCTGATCTATGTAGACGATTCAGTTCCTTCTTTCCTTAACTTTTTTGTTGTATTCCAGTTTTCTTTTGCGACTTTCTCAGTTCTGAAATTATAATCCTCCTCATTGATAATAAATGTTTATAATTAGCCCAGAGTCCCCTCGAATCCATTCACCCACGCATTGAACTCCTCCCTTTCGATGGTAACTGGTAACTTCATTTGATTTGCCTCTGGTTTCCCTTAGTTGGCTTTTCCGAACCCTTCCTTCCTTCCGCAATTCTCATTCCCATTCCCATTCCTTTTCCATGTCCTTTTCCAATAGCTTTTGCGCCATCGACATCCACAGAACTCAGCTGAAGAAATGAACTTAAAAAGTTACTTTGGCTTAAGGCGGCTTAAAAGTCGGGCATGTGTGTGTGTGTGTGTGTGTGTGTGTGTTGGTGTGTGGCCAATCGAGTGGGAGTGGGCGGTGGAGCCGTGCCTGCCTGCTGCCGCCT
Source organism: Drosophila subobscura (assembly GCF_008121235.1). NCBI lineage: Eukaryota > Metazoa > Arthropoda > Insecta > Diptera > Drosophilidae > Drosophila > Drosophila subobscura. The sequence goes on along the minus strand of NC_048530.1, from coordinate 13,110,265 downwards.
GCCTGGCTGCTTCACTTTAATATTTTAATAAGTTATTTATTAGAAAGTTTTCCCTCCGCCTGGCGGCGTACATTCGAGTGTAGGCTTGTTTTTCCAAGGCATTTTCGCAGGGCAAAGTTTTCCATCTGCCGGTTGTCAACACTTGGAGCTTAATGCGTGGGCTGCCCCGCCTCACACCCGCCAAAAGCCCACAGTGCCCCCTATCCAATACATGCCGCATGCCTCCGCCCAGCCAAACGCCTTTGGGTCCCACTCATTACATCCCTTTTGTGTTTGCATTGGAGTTCTTTCCTTCCTCGCCAGGAATACCCTAACCAGGGGGTAATAGACACCCAGAACTAGTGCTAGAAACGGGAATCATTGCCAGATAAAACTGATGAAACTCGGAGATGTTTCTCCATTAAGGTGTCATTTACATTAATTGGTCGCTTGATTACTTCAACGCTGTATTCATTGCACATAATTATTCCCTATAATAATTGGATCTGCAAGGGTATCCAATGCACTACAATCCTTCTTCGCCTTTTGCTTGCTCTGGCAGAATTTTTGTAAAACTTTTTTTTTTTTACTATTTTATGATGGATTTTCTCTCTATTTCTGCCCGCTGTTTCTCCTGTTGATTTTGCCTGTGTCGCAAGTTATAGACTAAGGCCAGGGCTAAGCTGATTTTCAAATGATTTGCCAGGCGTGGCTTAAATTACAGACACAGAAAATAAGGGGCGGCGGAGCGGGGGGCCGAGCAGTGCACAAAAGTAAAAGGAAAATGTAAATGCAACTCTGAAAAGCTCTGCAAATAAATTTAAATTAATCCGCCAGCACAAAAACTACAAAGTATCTGCTGCTGGATACATCCCAGCTGCTGCTGGATTTTGGATTTGGGATTGGGGAATGGGATGGGCTGGGCTGGGGTGGGGTGGGGTGGGGAAGTCCGCTCAAGTGCTGCTTAATTTCAATTAAAGCTGAGCAATTTTCACAGTTTGTTAATCTTAACTAGAAGTCCGTGCTAATAATTAATTTTCCTTTTGCCTGGACACTCGCGTATGGGGCGTCCGATGGGGCGGGATCCCCCCTCCGGATCCCCTTGGAGCACATCTCTCATTTGGCTTAAGGTACAGGAAGGCCACTTGAAACTTTTAGCACTTTATAACGAATGTTTTCCCCTGCATGGGGTGGGCTGTGGTGCGACTTTCCCCATTCAAGTGCTGGATAAACTCCGACTCTGACGTTGCTGTTGTTTTCTGCCACCATCGCTGGGTTGGTGGTCGGGGGGTCGGGGGTCGGGCCGTGGGTCTCTCTCTCTTGAGTTATTAGAGTGCATAAAACGCACTTTTCGACGCTGGAAATTTATTGAGGCACATTAGAAAATTCACCACGACACACGGACAATGGCCCACCACCCTCCACCCCCTACCCCCTCTCTATCCTGAGGAACACTTAAGACAATGTGCCACATATCAGTGGTTGGGTGGTGCGGAGGGGGGAGGAGCTTGGTGCCCGTGCCCGAAGCTTTTGTAGAGTGTCAGCTTAGGTCATTTGGGTAATTTAATTAAATGGAAGAGCAGTGGATGCCGGAGGGGTATTCGTTTTAATTTTGGCTCCAGCATAAAGAATGATGTTGGGGTTTGTTGTGCTTCCCCTCCCCTCGCCACGCCTCGCCACCACTCCCCCGTACTTCCTAATGGAGGATGATCTGCGCGACGCGGCGCCCCCTTCCACCCGCTGGACAAGTGTTGACCATCTGTAACACTCCTCCCCCACAAAACCACAAAGCCCAATGACACCAAATCGTTTGACTCTCTCTCCCCCACTCTGTGTGTGAGTGTGTGTCTGCTCCGAAAATCCTCTTAGATGTCAAGGCATTTGCCGGCCACGTCCTGGGCTTAGTCCGGGGCTCTTTAGCAGTCAATAATAAACTACGAGTGGCTCCTCCACCTATACGAGTGTCCCCCCGCGCGTCTGTGTGTGTGGGTGTGCGGGTGTGCGGGTGTGCGGGTGTCGGTTTGTTTTAATGCATCATTTAAGCTGTAATCTGTCTTGGAGCTAAGCTCTGCTATCAACGCACACGGCACAGAAAATGGTAATGGGTGTGGGGCAGAGGGCAGGATGCGGACACTTGCCACCTGTCTGCAGCCAGTGCTGACAGCACATGGGAATTGGCCAGCACTTGGCGGGCTAAGAGGGGCTAAGAGAGCATATCCATCAGCCTTAGAAAGCCTTCCTATAAAGTTGAGTTAACAAATGGCAGGAGTCACGCGAGGAGCATCAGCAATTAAATTTATATTTATTTATAGACAACTCTCGACTGCTGAGAGCGAATGGGGTGGGAAGCGATACAAACCAGAGGCCGTTGTGCGCTTATTATTATTATTATTCAAAAACTCATGTTTAGTTAGTGACAATTCCGCGTGGTAATCAATCAGCGGTGTGCATCAGAGTTGGCCAGAACGCCAGGCGCGATGGCCACTTGGGAGTGGCAGTTAAAGTGCAAGCAAAAGTTATCCAATTATGGCCTGGTCAAATTCCAATTTAAACAGCAATCACGGCTCCATGGCTCTTGTGGCTAATTAAAGCACTTTTGCCCAATTATTGTTGAACCAATCATGCTGGCTGATTTTCGATTCGTCTTTCCCTTAAAGAGTGGCAGGAAGCTTGGAGCAGGCAGGCAGGCAGAGTGGCAGAGAAGCCTCCAGTGCTGCCTGCCGTCTGCTAATTGCCGCCTGGCCGCAAATGCGATCTCTGCAAATAAATGGCCGAAAGTATGGTGCATATATTGGCATTAGTTGTGCTGCTACTCCACTCTTCCACTCCACTCCACTCCGCCTCTCTCCTTCTCTTTATATGGGCCAAAAACAAACTAGTTGGCCATAGAAAATTATTTGTTTGTGGCAAATCACGTTTCAGTTGGCTAAAAGTTTAGCCAAACCGACAACAGTCGTTCTGCGAGGCCACCGCGCACTCCTCTGCCTGCCACTCGGCCACTGCCTCATCCAGCTGAAAGCGACATTATTTGCGTACGTGTGCGGCCCCCAAAAACGGATGTGGGCGGCAGGCATTCGAGGCGTTGCAGGCGTGGCAGCGGCCATTAACGGGCAGCGCGTGCGCCATTGTCCGTCATCAGCATCCAACGTTACCCACTCCCCCTCCCACTCCCCCTCCCACTCCCGCTACAACGCCCCATCCCAAGCCTCTGAAGCTATACTCATCCCGGCATCCTGGTAATCCAGTCTCCGTCCCCCCGACAGTGGATTATTTCCATTCGTTTTGATGCTAAAAATCAATTGCATTGCATCCACACTTTTCAATTCGCAATTTCGTTCTATTTTTATGTCCGCTAATCCCCCAAATTAATACATAACATAAAGCCAAGCACTCGGCTCGGGTTTTCTACGGCACTCGCCATGTTGGATCACATTTGATTGAATTGAACTGAATTGAAACTATTGTAACATTGGGACCATTTATTACCTTTGGGCTAACATATTTAATACAGGCCAATGCCTGGACTGCTCCCGATTGTCCAGTTTCTAGGGGGCTTTGGGTATCCGTTTTGCTTTACTAACCCAACTGATTACCAAGATCTTGAGCTTTCTGCGAACTTTTACACTTTTTCAAATCGTTTTTGGACCGTTTTTTCGCAATCATTTCAAAACTGAAATAAATTCAATTATTTTTAAATGGGAGCCAGACTTTTTTTGTGACTATTTCGAACCCTTTTCCTACCACACAATATCAACATTTCTTTTCAAATTTCAGTATGGAAATCTTTTCTTAATTCCTGTTTCCTTTCTTTTTCTAGGTTCGATCTTAAAAGATGGATTATTCTGGTAACTGGCTCTTCCATGTCTTCCATTCATCCACTGTGCATTGGCATTGGCATTGGTGCCTGTGCCGGGGCTGGTGCTGGTGCTGGTTCTGGTGCCTGTGGTGCGTGGCAGACAGACAACTAATGCATGCCTCAATTTTGTTTGATTAGCGGCTAAATGAATGAACGAGTGAGCCTGGCCAACACAGCTCAAAGAAGGCTGCTGAGAATGAATGCCTAGTGCCCCATCCCCATGGCCGTTCCCATCCCGGGCACCCCTTTTGCCAATCACACAAATCCGGGCATCCACTAACTGCCTGGCTGACTGACTCTGACTGCTTAAATCGGCATGGCAAGGCATGGCGTGGCTTCGGGTGAATGGTGAATGGCGGGTAGGGGGTAGGGGGAAGCGGAGAGCTCCGTCAGAGCAGCAGTAAATTCAAATTTGAAAAACGAGAGAAACTTCTCGGTGCTGAAGAGCTGCCGAGACTTGGCCTGGGCTGGGCCATGGCCATTCCAGCTAGGCGCACACACACGACCAGCATACTAAAGAGTTGCCCACAACCAGAGAGCCATGGCCATAGCCATAGCCACAGTCACAGTCACAGTCGGAGAGATCCAGAGAGCTCACCATCTGTAGGTCAGTCAATCAGTCAGTCAGTTAGTCCATAAACAGCTGAAGTTTCATTCTTCGGCAGGGAGACGCATGAGGCATGAGCCATGAGGCATGAGGTAGTGGAAGGCGAACTCTTTTGACTATTGATAAGAATGGCAAACGTGCAAATTGAAATGGGCCAAAAGGAGGCGTGCCACAGAACATATATACGTGTGGGCGTGTGTGCGGGTGTGTGTGTGTGCCTTTCTAGGACGTGGAAAATACTATATATAAAAAAATATCCAGCAGCGGGCTCAAGGGGTAGACAAAGCTCAAGCAAAGCGAACCTAACTATTTGGAATTTACTTAGGGAAATTACTTTGACTTTGCTGCCACGCCCCTGCACCCCTTGGGCGAACCTGGACCAGCCACCTCCATTGTTGTGATATGCAATACAAATGTGGCCAAATGCAAATACGAGTGTGGGACCGGACCGAGTTGTTGTTTGACGAGCAACTCGAGTCGATGGCCGGGCGGCCTTTCTGCCAGCTTAACACTTAAGTGAAAATCAATTGGAAATTTTGCCATAAGCAAGGCAGGGCAGGGCAGGGCAGGGCCGACTACTGGTTTATGTACAGCCACAGCCACACCCACGCCCTACCCCTGGGGTCTAGGGGGGCACGGACCGGCCCTCCAGTAACTCCATTACACTGAATAATCATCGGCAATTGTTGCCAGTCGTCTCAGTTCACACACAGTGCACAGTACCCACCACTTGGGCAATCTATTAAGGGCATTTCACTTACGAAATAGTTGTGCATAATTCATGGTAATTGCCGTAAGGTTTTCCATAAGCATTTTCCGCTCAGCGAATGATTAAATCAACCGCCCCCCCATTCATTGTTGGAGCTGTGCAGCGGCTTTCATGTTCTCACAATTTCATTTGTGTTCGACCACATTTTTATAGGCAAAGACTCAATATTTAAAATGTTGCTGAGATGCCGTTGCTTTGGATGTGGCTCATGAGTCAGCTCCATGACTAAGTCAATTTAATAACAAAGTCTTTCTATCTCAAAGGATTTCCAAGCGCTTAAGTTATGGCACGTTATGGAGAAAGTGTACTGCAAATAAAAGCATGCCAGAAAATCATTGAAAACAAAACATGATTGTCTGCAGAGTGGCAAGGAGAAGTTTCTGCATCGCAGGTAAGAAAATGCCTTGAAACTTCTTGAAGCTTCATTTAAATATTTCATTTCACAGCTCCAGTAATGGCAGTTGCTGGTCAACAACATGACATATGGAGATATACATATGTATGTATACATATATGATCAAGGGATATATTCTCGTAAATTTGATGGCCTCGAAAGTATTGTCGTAAAATCAATGACACGCTTGGGAAGCCACGCAACGAATGAGCCGCGCGAATGCTGTTAATTTTTATTTGAACCTTTTGTTTAGTCTATTAAAATGACATTCTGCGGTTGTTGCTGCCTGTCAGCCAGCTGTCAGGGGCAGATCCCAGCAGGAAGCAGCAGGAGCAGGAGCACACAAGCCCTTCCCCAGCTCAAAAAAGACCAGCAAAGATGACAGAGAGAGAGAGAGAAAGAGTGCTGGCGCTTTGGGGCTCACACAAATGAAGTCATTAAACAGCAACACCCGCACCCGTACCCGCACACACACCCCAGCACATCCTCACAGTGTGTGGCAGAGGGGGAGAGGCGGGGCACACATGGCGTACATATGTGTGATGTGTGATTTTTGATGTTTGCTTAAACTCTTTATTTTCAATTAAAAATTCTCTGGCGGCATAAACATGAGCCATCAAGTCGGTAGGATGTCACTTCTATATCCCACGAAAAACGTACATAAAGTGGCATTAGGACATGGTGCCGCCCACCCGCGTACACCCACATTATATGCGTGGATTTGTGCGTGTGTGTGTGTGTGTTCGTGTGTGTGTGTTTGTTTTTTAATGAAATCGCGTCTAGACGACGACGGCAACGCCATTGACATCACTTAATGGACAAATAACAGTCCCCAAAAATATATACAAAAATAAATAAAAAGGATTTGTGTGTAGGTGTATGCAAGTAAATATGGCTGTACATATGTATGTACTATGTACATATTTATGTAAATAAGCTGAGTATATGGAAAGTTAATGTTGTTGTCATACAAAGAAAATCGGGAAAAGAAATGAAAATTAAATGAATGAATCAAAGCTTAGAAAAAACATAACAAATTAGATTAGAAAACAAATCAATTTCGGACTAGAGTACGCCTGTGAAACGGATTGCTAAGAAATTGTATAATAAACATAAATCCATTGTAAGGCCGAGGGGAATGCCTGTTTATTTTCATATGACCCCTGAACTCCTTTTAAGTATTTGTACTTAACAAACCTGACACTCGCAAACACAACAAAATTGAAATGTATTAATTGGGTTTCAGCTACAAAAATAGTGCAATTAAATGGAATTCACTTTGATTGCATTATACATATGTAAATGTAAGTATAACGTCTCTAAAATATTTGTGTTATATTCAATTTGTAAGAAATGTTTTAAGTTTGAATATGGAAATTATTACACGTGAAGCAAACTGCTTTAAAAAATAAAATGTTTTATTTTATTATATTTGTAAACTGTGATTCTTGATGCCACTAGAATCTATATGTCCTTAGATGAAGACATATTTGTAAGAACTTTATTGAATTGCAAACGATTCAAAAACAACGATTCTAAATATGAAATATAAGATGACAAACTCGTTGCAATTCGGGGAGCAGAGTTGGGTCCCCGCCTCTCGGCGGCTGCCAATTAACTTTAATGCTGTTGACTGCCTCAGACACACACGCACACAGACAGACAGACAGACAGTCAAAGGCACAGAGAAGAGTTTCCTGGTTGATACACAGCTTCTGCCAAGTTCTTGCTTCATGTTGCCCAATGAATTTGAAACTATGAAAGTTTTTCCGCCCGCGGGAAAGAGAGAGCGTGGAGCGAGGAGCGTGGAAGTTTTCAGGCAATTTACAAATATTTTATGCAACTATTTATTCTACTCATTATTTGCGCATTTAGCGTGGGCGCTTGCCAAATGGCTGCTCGGGCTTTAGGACTGCTGGCATACCATTAGCCATCGCCTAAGTGAGAGAAGGATTCCAGCTAAAAGATGGAAGAGGCCATTTAAGAATGCAAAATGAGGCGAGGATTTGGCCAAGCAGCACAAAAAAATAATGCAAATGTGAAAAGTCATGGCCGTGTACAGGGAATATGTAATGGGCAAAGCCAAAGCCAAAGCCACAGTCTGCGATGAGGTTGAGGAGAAACCTGATGAACCCGTTTCCAGGGAAGCGTTTTGTTGATAAAGTTGTGCGTTTCCTTTCGAGTTAATGCTATGGCTATGGGAGGACTCCCTCCATAAATATAATTAGAAGATTCTCTACCTGCCACTAGGAGCTCCATCGCTTCCATCGGCACGTGGAATGATTTGGGGGCACAGCTGCCAAACTAAAACTAAAATAATTGAAACTCCAATTGTCTGCAGAGTTCGGGCTCTACATTCTGATCGTATTTATTTTTAAATTGGTGTTATACAGTGTCAGAATCAGAATCAGAATAAGAGTCAGAGTCAGAGTCAGGCTCAGGCTCACACAATTCGTAGTCTTCCATTTCTTTGGTAATTTGTTTCATGCCCTCCGGGGTGACACCATCTCTGATCAACTTCTCCCTCATCTCGGGCGGAAGGTTGCATGCAATCTTCAAGGGGATCCAGGTCGCTGGCGTGGTTCCCATTATAATGCTGCGTCCAAACGCAATTATTAGTTCTGTTAAAGCCTTGGCCTTCACATGCATGGCCGCTTCCATGAGCATTAATAGTTCGCCAATTGACATGTTCAAAAAGTTGGCCTCCTTCAGTAGGATCGGAGTCTCCAGCTTCTCCGCAGCACTTCTCTTCCAGTAGAAGTCGGCCCAGAACGAAATTCTCACCATCTCCCTGTACTTCACAAGGGGCAAATGGATGACTGCCGGATATTGGTTAACAATCCAAATGTCCCAAATCAAATAACAGTGTGAAGTCGCAGCCAGGGTAAGTGGCATTTTGTTGCCGCAGCCCAACGCAAGCATTGTATTAGCATCATACCAACGCCCGATCATTGCACGCCTACAGAATACGGCATATGGAAAATGAGAACAAATCTTTTACAATTTTTCCAAGCGTGAGCAGAAACAAAATGCGCTGCCATTTTTGTTGCAATTGCAAAACGCAAAATAGCATTTTGCAGCGATATTTCTTACTTTATTCGTATTAACTTTCGTTGTATTTTCAATGTTTCACTTACGTTAGAACAGGACGTGGATCCATTGTTAAGATCTCTTTTAATTTTAGTTTGTGAGCTTACACGCAGCCTTCAAGCTGCGTAAAATATTTAATTGTAATGATGAAGCAAAAATATATCTTCAACGATAGGGTTGCATTGAGAAGACAATCGATTATTGCAGTTCCAGTTTAAAGCCTAGTACTCATATCGAAGTCCAAATAGTTTCGGATAAATCTAGAAAATCAGCCGATAGTATTTTGTGGTATTCGATGGTATGTTTCTAGCATCTCGACAAAAATGTATGTATGTACATATGTATATTCCGCGAGGGTACTTAGCAAACAGACAGTAAAAACTGAATTAAACGGAGTCAACAATGCCGCTGAAGTGGAAAGATAAATGACCACCGTGCTCCTCAACGAGGTTGAGGCCATCAACGGCAAAAAAGAAGAAAATTATAGATTTATGAGATTATTTTGAACTTATTTGCATTTTTAATTTGTCTAACTTATTTGAACGCCAGTTGCTTCATGTTGCCAAGACACAGACCTGTTAAAAAAATGTTTTAAGTTGTTTTCCTTTTGGGACCAAGTACTGCTCCACAGGGTCGTGCCGAGGAGCGGCGAAGGCGACGATTTGTACTCGAAACTATCCAATTTGTAATATGTGCGCTTGGGTTGCCGTTTTACAACCTCGCCACGGGCGAAAAATGTTCCTTGGCACGGCCTTGCTGCTTCACCAATCAAAGAACGCTGCAGAATGTTATTCCCAGGCATGTGCAAATTCTCAAAGATTACTGATGGCCTTGAAATTATATTTTAAAACTACGGGATGTGCAAAGGGTATTGTCAGATGGTTTTCCATACATATACACACATTTATATGATTTATAATACTCACATGTACTTATAGACACACGGTCTAAGAACCTCCTGCTCTCTTTCTTGCAGAAATGGGCTTACTCAATGTTGTCGTTGATTGTCCTCCTCCTCCGGTAATGCAAGAGCCGTCAATCCCACTAAAAGCAAACTCCTGCATGGATCCATTTTGCTTTCATTGTTTTATTGATTTCTTATTCACTTTTCACACATTTTCAAAAAGGTAAACAAAGCCAAACGGCTTCCTGAGAAGTGTAACCTAACGGAAAGCGGTTCTCACCTCTGGTCACACTCTGCCGCTGGAAAAAATATATTTCAAAAATATGTTTGCTAGCAAACGTGTTTTTCGATCTGAGTACTAGGCTCTTATGCGAATAACCGCCAAGAGTGGTGGCGAACGTGTCTACAGAATCTACCTTTAGTATTATTATTTCTTCCTATGATTATAATTTAAGCAAAGGCTTCTCTGCCAACGATCTGGCACAATTGTTTCCCAATTTGAATCTGAATATTATTTCTGGTTGCGAATAATCCGTTTGCTCGTCAGCATGTTCGATGTTTCTTTCCATTGATAAGAGTCAGATCTGCTGCCCAGAAAGCAGGAATATCAGATAGCCATACAAACATAATCCGTAATCGATTCTGTTGTGGGACTTAAGCTAGCCCACGAATACAAATTGGAAAGCTTAGCCATCCAACCCATTTCCCTGCAATCCCAGCAACCCCCTGCTCAGGGGGCTATACACATGCTTTGTGGTTGCAGGATCCTGGGGGGATTTCTTCATTGGGTTCGCTTTCGACACGTACGCACTGCGATATTTACAGCATTTTGTGTTCGACTTTTATTGTGTTTTGCTTTTAACTCTCGCAGATACATCCATACATACACACGTGTGGGATACGTGTATGTTAGTGTGTGTTTTTAGTGGTAGAGACAGCCCTGGACGGCGGGGCACGCATGCACTTTTAATTAAATTGTTTTCGCCTCTTGCATAGTGGAAAATCATTTCTGGAGTGGAAATTCAACCGAAAGTCACCTGATTTTTGTTGTAGTCATAACACCTAATACGATTAGGAAGCACAAATTCTTCCTTCCAGAATTTGTTTCTAATGAATCATGACTTTTCCACCACTTCATTCCGCCCACTCATGCGTTGGTCCAGGGGTCTGGGAGCAAAATCGCATTTAGAAAAGAAAGCAAAAAAAAAACAACATTAATATTTCAGGGCTGGGCCCGGAGACTTTTCAAATCTCGAACTGCGTAAGCTGTTAAACAAGACTCATCCCAAGGCTCTGATGCTCCGAGGCCCTGGACCCTGAGCCCTGGACCCTTGTCTGAAACTATTTCCATCCCGTCAACCCAAATGTTTTGCTTATTTTAATGCCGCTGCTTTTCCCTTCTTTGTGTGTGTGTGTGCTGTGGGGGGAGGGATATGCCTTTGTTTTCTTTTATGGTGCGGATTTTCTTGACTATTGAATTGAAAAGTTTATTTACTTTATGCCGTGTCTCCCCTCCACCGACCCATCCACATTCCTGGGGTGTCCTGCTGTCCCATTGGTCCACCTATTGGCCTTCGTTCTTTGTTGGCTTTTAGCACGCACCTTTCTACCTTGACCATGACCAGTCGATGTCCTGTTTCTGTCCGACAGTGTGGCACAGATCCCATGTCTCTACTTATTTGGAGAGGCTAGATCTCCCTACCCCTCTCCCGTCCCCTCTCTCTCTCGCTCTCTCTGTCTCTCTGCGGCTCCACGACATTGTAAAATTCTTTTGGCATAAAGTTAATAGCATTTTTGATTACTATCTAAATAGGTTTTTGTCCCATTGACCACAAAAATGTTTTGCCATGCTCTGTTTAGCTGTTGTTGTTGTCGTAGTTACGGATCCATGCATGTCCATGTCCCCCTCCCCCACCGCTTATATCCTTGTGTCCTGCAAATGGCCGTAGAGCCTGTATGTCCTAGAGCCAGCAGTACCCTTGGCATAGTCGCAGAGCCCAGTGAGCCGAGCCAAATTGCGATTCATCTTGTTTGCCCGAACGACAACAAAAAAACACAAGAAACAAACACACACAAAAACCCGGAGACAAATGAAAAATATACAAAATTGAGTGAATTTTGAGTGGAGTGTGGAAATACCCTAACATCAGATGGTGGATATCGAGACCAGCAAAATATATTTGGGCCAAGTTATAGCTGAAGATTATGAAATAGAAAATGGATATATTGAACTTCATGTTATTTTTTTATTCGCCAATCGATTGCTGAATAATACCTTCCCTAGAAGGCTGCAGAGCATTCCCCGAAGAGCATCCAAAGCATCCAGACCCCAAAAGAGGGAGAGAGAGAGACAGGGAAAAATCAGAGCCTAAGCCTAATTTTCGACGGGACAAAGGTTGAGGTCGAGTGACTGCTGGACAATAGCAGGATTTGCCATTGGGTTTCTTCTTCGATATTTGGCCAAAAATACACAAAAATATTTTCGCACATTTTGTTACATTTGCAATTTGTTGTTTTTTCTCCGGGGGAAATGTTTGCCTTGGGTATTTTCTAAGCGAATGAGCGAAGCGTTGTTGGCTGCAGCTACAATCGAAGGAAAGTCTGGGCGTTGCTTGTTGAAATTTGTATATATTTTAAAGTACCTTCAATTGTTGTCGTTGGACTGTTTTGTGCTCAATTGCTTAACATCCCGGCCAACAACCATCGTCAGGCAATTGGGGGGAAATGGCAGCGATCGTTGCAGGGATGTAGGAGGGAGGCACTCGGACAGTTTCTAAAGCCAATGTGTCTTGGGGTTTTCGGTTTTAAATTAAGGCCAATTGAAAGTAACGTCATGCCCCTTAGTCCCTGGTCTCTGGTCGCTGGTCCCCGGTGCCTGGTTTTCCCATTTCTCCATGCCCACATTTCGATTCCTCCAATGGACCTGGCACTTAAATGAAAATGATGAAGACCCCTCCAGGCAAAGGTGTGTGCTCGAGTGTGAGGGGCCGGCGGAGCAGGCGATGTAGGAGGAGGCGCACGTTTGTGAAAAAGGCATAAATCTTATGTGTTTAAGTCGGTTTAACATACGAGATCCTAAAGTGTTGATAGCGCCAGACTATAAACTATACGAGGCATGTCTGTGCTGTGCCTGTTCCCTGGGACCGTCTCAAAGTTTTCCCAGCTTTTCCCCTCTCTCTCTCTCCCTCGCTCTGTCTCAGCATGTGTGTAAGTGTATGTGTATGCGTGTGTGCATTTATAACAGACATTTCATTGCCTCACTAACGAAAGGGAAATATTCAATGAAGCATGCAGCAAATAAAGGTGAAAACCTTTTTCTCTACTCCACAGGCTGGCAGACACAGAGCGGACAGCCTGTCGTGGGTGGTTTCTAGAGTCCCAGATAGATGGATGGAAGATATTGATATCTTGATGTATGGTGACCGAGAGAACTCTTGAAACTGCCCTAAATGATACTGGGGCATAACATTTGCAACTCTTTGGCACCAACCCAGCCACATCTTCTGGCCCTCTTCGTTACAGCGTCTCTTGCCTTTGCTCCATCTGCCGCCGCTGCCTCCTTTTCGCACACTCGTTTGCCCAGCCGGCATCTACAATGCGTATTGAGGCATATTATTCACACCCATAATGAATAAAGGAAGTCGAGAGCAGCAACCCAGAGAGCACCGAGCCAGAGAGGAGAGCTCAGAGTACGAGCAGAATAAGGAGCACGAGCAGGAGCAGCAGGCAGCAGGCAGGTCAGGGATTCAAGCGACGATGACACAATGAAAGCAGTCCCGACACCCACACACACACATGGCCTGAACAATCTAGGCTTATAGTCTGGGAGGTGGAGTGGGCTTGGGCTTCCGAAAGCTAAAAATGCAGAAGCAGGACCACTCGTCCCACGACCGGGTGTGTCCAGTCCTAGTCCCAGTCCCAGTCCCTAGCGGCTCACTCACACAAAATGCGCTCAAGCGTTATTTAAGACACTTTGAAATCCTCTTATATCGAGGCTTATCAGTTGCTCGAAATAAAAATGCGAGACGAGACAAGAGCCGTGTGCCAGGACAGGCTCCTACTAGGCCACCGAACAGCACACACCACATAACCACAGACCCAAACGAAAGAAAAGGAGTCTTGGGTCTCCCCATACCCCATACCCCGTTCGAGAGCTGGGATGAGTTCGGTTCGACTGCGCTTCAGATGAGACGAAGGTAAAGACAAAGGTAAGACGAACAATGAAATAAATAAAGGAAAGCCGGAAACAGGCAAAACGGAAGAGTCAATCTATGTGTGTGTGTGTGTGTGTGTGTGTGTGTGGGTGCACGTCTGTAGCACTTCGCTAGAAGTAAGCATTCGTTGAAACTTGAAGTTCAAAAATAAAAAATACTTGAAACGCGAATGACAAAGAACTCACACACACAAGTTCTTCCCATGCAGCTCACACAGGAGGCAGAGGCAAGAGAGGTCACAGAGAAAAGAGGAAGGTCAATAGTTTCCACCCACCACCCACTGAATGTCTTTGAATGCGTGGTGGTCCCACGACCAGGACCAGGACCAGGGCCAACCAAATAAATTTCAGCATCTGCCAATGCCCTGAACCCGCACCCTTGGACCCGCCAATTCTGCCAATGTCCCTGCCATTCTTTGCTTCCTTTTCCAGTGCATTGCCAATAAAAAGCTGACCAAAGTCCTAAAAAAAAGGAGTGCGAGAAGCGCAGCGAGGGCGGATGGTGTCTGCCTGCATATAGGCGGTGCGGCTGCTGCTTGCTGCAGTTGAAAATAAACTGAGGTAAAGGTCGAAGGAGGATGTGGGGTAGACCGTATGCTATAAATCCAAATTACTTGTGGCCTGCCAAGCGCTGGCTTTGATTTAATAACATTAAAGATACTCCACACTCCATCCAACCCCCAGGGGTGGGGTCTTGGGGGATGGATATCTGGCAGCAGAGCAGTCGCTGCTCGGTGGCTCCCCAGGCTGCCTCCTCCCCCCTCATACCCCGGGCCATTGTTTCTTTGCCAACTTTCCGACAGATAAATGAACTGTGTGCGTGTCTTACCAACATTGCGTTGAGTTAACTGTGACAATAAAGCCAACACTTAACCCGTTTTTGCTTGCTCCGGGAGCACCCCCACACACCAGGCCACACCACACTCTCCCTGGGATACCCTCCATGGTGCGAGTAGTTGGTGGTTCGTAGAGTTCCTTCAGATAACGGAACTCGATTAAAACTCTGCCAACTCTCTGAGCTTCGCGCTCACTTTTCCTAAGTTTTGGTTTGGCTTTGGTTAGGGTATCCCTCTTTCAGCTAGCATCATAAAAGTTTCCTCCAGCCACCCCTTCCACTTCGGCCACCCATTCGCTTTTCTTTTTTGGCATTTGTATGCAGACTTGAGTAAATAGACAGACAACAGCCTAAATAAAGCAAACAAAGGCAGAAAATACACATGGAAAACGCTAGGGAGAGGCCCATAAAGCGTTAAGGGGTTCGGCGGGTGGCTGCCAGGATGATGAACGAGCCTTAGATCGGTTGGGTGCAGAGTGCCGATGAGTGGAGAGGAGAGGAGAGGAGAGGAGAGGAGAGGAGAGGAAAGGAGAGGAGTGCTACATTGTCTCAGTTGTTTCTGTTGCTCTGGAAAATTGGCGCTGAAAATTGATGCCATTGGCCATGTTTTCCGTTTTGCATGCTTTGCCATTTTTCTAGCTCGCTGACTGTCGAGGACGTCGCTCTCCACCCTTTCTCCCTTTCTTTGTCGCTTAATAAGAGTGAGTGCGAGAGAGTGTTGCTCATGTGAATACTGCCTTTTGGGCATACAGACAATTTAATACAAAAAGCTAATTGCTTGTAGCACTCGACACGTGTGGAAGAGGATAGCAAGAAGATATACAGAAAAGGAAGTTGAAAGATAGAACCAACAATTATATAAGCTCGAGGTATGGGAATGTAGACAGTGTGTATAGAGGGGAGATTAACTAAAACGAAAGTTAATCCTGAGATATAGATTTGAAAGTCCGCACTTTAGCAAACCATCACTACTGAAGACATATAGCTAAGGGAAAGGACATAAGGAATATAAAGAGATGACCAATTGTACAATTAGAAAAGTTTTCACGGCCTCCCCTTCGACTCTTGTAAGCCGCAAATTCGAACGAGACCGAAAACCTCCTTCCACCTCGGATGGAGCTGGAAGAACACTTTACATGCAGCCCTCGTGCCGCGCGTGTTGTCTGCAAAGTTTTGCATTTTGCAATCCCCCAACCGACATAGCAAATAAATCAAGCTGTCTGCCTGTCTGTCTGTGCGCCAAAACGCACTCAACCATCGAACAGGGAGCAGTGTCAAAATATTCAATGCGTTTTCCATGCCAGCGATTTTACCCAGTCAAAAGTTTAATTGGTTTAATCAAAGATGAGGGATCACGAATGGGCTAATCGAGGACGAATTTTCAGTCAGTTTGGGTCCAGCCATTCAAGACAGAAGGTCAAGGAGTAATAGCAGCTAAGAGAGGGCCAAAAAGTTAAGGAATGTGAAATGGAAATGGTGGAAATAATTGGCAAATGAAAAGAAGGAAAGGAAATGGGAACTAGTAACAGAAGAGTGAGTACCAGAGGGAAAAGGAGTAAATTTTACTCAACGGAATCGCATAGACGTAAAGAACAATAACCATTGGATAAATAGGTAACAGATGAATGAGGAGGAGGATTAGCCGAAGCTATTCAGCAGATGGAACAAACGAGAAATATAATCTGAACATATCGATTAGGATTTACCCCCACTTCCCATAAAGACAAAGATTTGTGGCTGTTGTGCAAATGGAGCAAATGGAGCAAATGGATGGGCAAAACATGATGAAATTAAAAAAAAGAAAATGTTCCCCTCATCCAGTGCCCTGAACTCACTTTCCCTTTGCATAAATTCATGCAACTTTCCGTGGCATTCAGCTTAGGCAACAATTACTGCTTGCAGCTCTCTCTCCCTCTCTCTCTTCTCACTGCCCCTATGGTTTTTCTGTGTTTGTGTGTGTTCTCGTCATGCAAATCGTTGGGATCTGCTTCGTTGCCCTCATAAGTATGCAATGCTTTTTTGCTTCGCTGCCTTTTTTGCTGCTGCTGCCACTGCGGCTTCCGTATAAATCATTCGCATTTGAACTTTTGGTCATTTGCACAATTTTCTTTCTACTCTCCAGCCCCCCCCTAGTCCCCCTTTCTCCTAGCCATACCACCATTCCCCTAGCTCCAACATTGCCCTGCCACTACTCTTTTTGCTTACTTTTTTTTTTTGTGGCTAGCCTGCATATTTCGCGCTCTTTTGGCTCAATGGGAATCAAGAGCAGCATAACGGTAACCTGAAGCCTTGAGCGTTGCCGTGTAACGGTAACTAATGTAAAAAGTTCCTAAGCCAAAGAGTGCCCAGAACGAGTGAGAGAGAGAGAGAGGAGTAGAAGCAGGAGCAGGAGCAGGGACAGGTGTGGAGGCGGTCGGGCAACGGCAACGGCAACGGCAACGGTGAGTGTCAGGACGGACTCATTAAGAGTTTGTGGCATTTTAATTAAATGCAAATTTAATACGCAAAGAAATTGCAACACACAAAACCTTCAGCGAAAACTGAAAATCTCTCCCATCCTCGGGAAGGTTGGAATGGCAGCGAAAAGAGATTCGAAGCTCTAGATATCCTTTTCCAGGATAGCAATCGTTCCCATTGATATGGAGAGATTTGCATAGAAATGTATGGCCTCAAAATATCCTTTCTATATCTGACTGGTGCTTACCATGCCAATTCGTTGTAAGGAGGATCACGGGCTCTCTTTTTTTGTTCTTCGTGGTCATATTTCCTGCCGGACTATTCCAAAAGGGTCAGGGTATCCTGCCAAAGGGGTTGGCTCTCTTGTGGAAGTTGGTTTGGCCAGCCCTTTGGTAATGGAGATAACTGCTAACAAAGCTGATTCCAGCTCTCTTTTCGCAGTGGCAACTAATTTTTGTGGAATGCACTTCAGCAAATCACATTATCCATACATCCGTGCTCCTAGAGTGCAGCCGTCGAGCTGTGCAGGGCATTCAAATAAGTGTGGAAGCAGTCAAAGAGCGATGGCTGTTATAAAGAAAATGAGCAAAGTGATTGCCGCAGATAATGAAGGTTCAGCAAGCGTAGAGCACGAAAGTGAAAAACACTGGAAAGATCTACACTGATGGAAAGAAACAAAGCATAGAGATCAAAGATTATGTAGTGGGAGATATGCACATACATATGTGAATGTAAATATGTTTGTACTTAGTTTAAAGCAGAATAAATGATGGAAAGACTTGAACAAGCACTTGGAATTGGTCCTACAAATCAATTTAGCATAACATTTACAGTCACATTTGTTTTTTTATGACGAGCGGTCAAGCTGAATGGTCGAACGCATTCAAAATCAAGTGCCATCATGGAAACGGCTGCATGTGTACATAAATATGTTTGTATGTATGTCTGTACATAGAGCAGCACTCGGTCTCGCTAGCGACTCCTTCCAAATTTCATTTTCCATTCGCCTTTTGATGGCAATGGCCCGAAGCACTTCTTTTTCATTTCATGCCTTGCCAAGTAAATCATATGAAAAATGAAAACATTATACATCCATACACATATTTACATATACATACATATGTACATATATACATACATATGTATATATGTACATATTTTGTGGCACGCGCCGAGAGCTTTTATTGCATTTTTTTTTCTTTTAATTATCAATTTGGATTTTCAATACGTGAGCGGCGGACCGTCAGAAAATAAATGAAAATATAATTTCGAGGTTAATTACAATTATTTACACACAATGACATCGATGATTATGATGTCGATTGTTATGGCTTTATTAACAGCAGCATCAGCATCAGCATCAGCAGTGGCACGAGCAGGAGCAATATCATACAAAATAAAATAGCAATAATAATAATCATATTAACAAGAATGACACGGCCCCCCGGGGCACACTGTGAAAGCAAATGGAGACTGAATGAAAGCCGCCACCGGGTCTGTTCGGGTCTGGTCTGGGCGGGTCGGGTCGGGTCGGGTCGCGTCCGTGCACACTGCACCGCGCCTGAAAGTCAAACCACATCTGCTCCTCTGACAATGGACTCATTACAAAGGGCCAAAGCCACATGTACTCCTCTTTTTACGCGCACACATATTGTTTAAGCAAAATCACATTAAATATGGAAACGCATTAAAAGTGAAGTCTGAATAAATATCAAAGGCGACACGACACGACACACACATCTCTTTTCAATTCACCAAACAGGTATATCACAATCAGTGGCGTTTTAATCCAATTTTCATGCCACACAATCAATTAGCCACTGCCAAAGACGTGTGGCAAATGCAATTGGATTTCATTTCAGCGGAGAACGACGAGCAGGCCAAGCCTACTACCAAATGAATGCTCTGCAATTGCAATGCATAATCCACTCATTGTTTTTTATACTTTTATGTACAATATGTATGTAAGTACATATACACCAGTCTAATTAATGTTTCTCTATTTTTGTATTGCTTCGTATGTTTTAAATTAGACATATTTAACAATGACCGAACTGAGTCGGGACCCAATTTATGGGCCTCAGATAAACTGCAGAGTGAAAATGAAATAGAGCCAAGATAGCTCAGATTTCCATTTATTTCAATAGAATCGAAATAAGTTGAGAGCGAAATAATATAAAATGTTTTACATTTGTTAACATTTAAATAAACAAAAAACAAAGGAGTCTGCCAACACGTACAGCTGACCGTGCGAAAAACAGGGAATTCGATTTTCCAACGACTGACCCCGCCATTTATTGGTTGTAATGGCAAAAGCCCATTTAACGGGCAGCTCAATCCTCTTAAATTGGAGTGGAAGATCAGCGGGAATAATCGAAATTCGTTGGGCAGGGACCACCAAGGAGAACCTTTGAACAATTTTAGATAATTCCTGCCACATGACATGAGTCATTTGCTGCTGTGTCTGCGTTGCAGGCTTATTGGACTTCTTGCTGCGCCCAGACCCCAAGGTCGGAAACTTTGCTGATCTCTAGTAAGTGTGGATAACTCACTTGTGTCTCCCTTAATATAACATGACGCGTTCTGTGTGGGTTATTTAACTTATATAACAGTTGGGTGGCATTGGCAGAAGTTCTAGTCCCCTGGCTGCTGGGGAGACACTCCATTCATCATTTTGCCATTTCGAATACAGTTGGCCATTCAATTTTGCCTCGGTTTGTAAGCTTGTATTTACAATTTTTGTTGCCTTCCGCGACCCAATTCTCAAAGAAATCAACGTTCATTACATCGAATTTAAATTGCAAAAACATAGCGGTTTTAATTAAAAGTTTTGATAATCGTTTCCTTTATAAAGGAACTTTTCAATTTTGTGTAAAATTTATAATTAATTTAATACCTTCCAGTCGAAACTTATGCTTTCAATTGCACAAATCAAACCATATTAGTATCACAACTGAAGTACATGCCCAACTCTTAAACGTGCAAAATTTAACGACACTTTTCACACTCGTTTCCGGGGACATGCAAGTAGTTCCATTGATGGCTATTT
Organism: Drosophila subobscura; assembly: GCF_008121235.1. Classification (NCBI taxonomy): domain Eukaryota; kingdom Metazoa; phylum Arthropoda; class Insecta; order Diptera; family Drosophilidae; genus Drosophila; species Drosophila subobscura. Next base: position 13,090,112 of record NC_048530.1, on the reverse strand, counting down.
CTTCAATAGTTTCGACACCTTTTCAGGACAAACATGGATTTAAGTTTATGGAAAACTAATTTCGCAAAACCACTTCCAATAAATAATCAAGTTGAGCTCAGCTCAGCAGTTGAATAGCAAAAGTTCAGGGAAAAAGGAAGAAGTTCCCTGCGGAGCTCCTTAAAAATGTCTTCGCATCGCTCTGGAGGAGCTGGCGCTGGCGCTGGAGCTGCAGGGGCCACCACCACTGCCGGAGATTCGCTCAAGTCGATGCAGGCAGCAACCATAATTCAGCAGCGACCCAGGCAATAGCGAGAGGGAGGAGATAGAGACAGTTCATATCTGTGGGTCAGTTTTTCTTTGCTCGAAGTCGCTGCGGATGGACTGTGGATGAAGTCGAGAAAAAATGTGCAAGAAAGAGAGGGAGAGGAGAGTAGAGGAAAGGAGAGGAGGAATGGTTGGCTCTGAGAGCACTGAGACCCACTTTGGGGGCCAGTTTAAAATTTATTCGATTCGAAGAGACGTAATGATAATCGCAATAATCATAATGCAAATATTACATAAAGCAAATTGCCGCAAATATTTCACAAATAAATCACAAGGGTCCAGGGTCCGTTTCAGGATCCTGTTTCTGCTCCTGATTGCCTCTGGTTTTACACATTTTTCATTTTCTGCTTCTATTCCTGCACTTTATTGAACGACCCTGGCTGAATATTGTTATTGTATCGATGCATTGTTGATGCCGATGCCGATGCCGCTGCTGTTAGTGTTTATGTTGATGTTGATGTTGCGGCGTGCTCATTGACGCACATTTCCCACAATGGCCATTAATTTGTTTACAATTACATGGATTTTTGCTTTACGTAGTTTTTCTGTATGCTCATTTATTGTTTTTCCCACGTTTTTTGTGTCGATTTCCATTGCCAGGTCCATGGCCATTCCCATTCCCACTTTGATTGTGTTTTTGTTTGATTTGCGGTTGTTTGTTAGCTCTGCTCAGCTTTGTGCCAGGCTCTCCTTCCACATCGACAAGGCGTAAATGATTGACGCGAGTCTATCAGAATGTAACTTGGACTTGAGATTCTTTGGACTGGCAAATTCTGGCAAATGAGTTAAGGCCTCTCCTTATAGCCGAGGCCGAAGGTTCGAAGGTCTTATGTGGCTGTGGTCATCGGGCTCGCTCTTCAATTCATGCAAATCGATGCACACTTTCTCCTTTCGCCACCCTGCCACAATTGCACACTAATGAACTGCATGTACAGGCAACACTTAAGGACATGGACCAAGCAATCATTACGGGCATTCCATCTAGCCATTCCTCCGTTCGCCCAGCAACATTCGCATTCTGCGGCGTCGTCGAAGCCTTGGCTTGCGGTCGTCACCTTACCCAAAAACCGCAAATGGTATGCCCTTTGTGGAGCTCAACGATGAGACACTACATCGATATCAACTTACCCTGCTACGCCTCGATACCTGTCTTGGCCGAATCTTTTTGAAATTTAATTGAAAACATTACAATTTTTCACGCTTTTCACGATCTAGAAAGAAATGTATTTCTTAAGAAATACATTCAAAGAATGATATCCTTAACTAAAATGTATGTATGTATATGCCATAGTTTCCTTAAAGTAAATACAAATATTAAGTATCTGTGCAAGACTTGAAAACTTTTCAGTTATGTGGGAAGGATTTGCAACTTCTTTGGATGGGAACTACCAACTGGCGGAGTGTATATTTAATAAGTGTGATCCCAAGCCTGTTCATGGGACAGGCTAGCACTTAGACACCACTTCTTCGAGGCACTCCAGTGCTCTAGTTTAGCTGCTGGCTGCTCCGTGCTGTTCCCTTCCCGCCTTCCCCTGCTCCGTTTCCTTATTTCCTTCTGCTACTATAAACTGCTGCTTTATCCTTTACTGCTGCATTTTCATGTGATTTCATTTCTGGGATGGGAAGCGGTGTTATTTATGAACTGTGCGCGCCTGCAAGTATGCAACGATTATAATAATTTTAGCTTATAATGTGTTTTTGCACGACCCACCCGATCCCGACTCCTTGCCGGCCCCACCACCGCCCACGGTGGTCTCATCGTCGTCGTCGCGTCTGGCAATTTGCTGATTTATTCGCACTTAGGTGACTTAAAGTATCCTGTCTGGCGAGAGCTCCTGGAGGCACCCACACCCGCACCCGCACTCGCACCACCTCCAGCGTGCCAGTGGCAGTGTCATACCCAAAGGATATGGGTGTGCGCTTAGCAGCTCGTAACTTCTGTGCTTACCTTGTTGTGTGGAGTGCCCCTTGGATAAAGGATAAGGGATAAAGGAAAGGGATAACCATAACTATAAGGATAACCAGGTCAGAGGTCAGGTCGGAGCGAAAGTGGGATGCATTTAAAAATGCATTAGCGTAAATCAATGGATGCGATATGCCCTTATGATTGGCACTAAATCTTCTCCACTGCCCAGCCAGGCCTGGCCTGACCTGGCATGTCCCTGGTGTCAAAGGGGTCTCCTCTGTTGATCCTTTGGCTAATGCATTTCTTGGCTCAATTTAAATCAACGGACGGTGTCCTGGCCCCCGTCTCCCCAACAACTCCGTGGGGCTGTCGAGTGCAGCGAAAAACAATTTTTGGGCCACAACTTTTTGCCGGCGGTCAAGTGAGAAATTACCGAGCGGTGAGAGGGCCAAAGAAGTGCTGTCTGTCCTGTTGTCCCTGGGGAAAACCCATTTAAGCAAAAGTTTAATAATGGCCAAAGCCAAACGATGAGCTGGCATTTTCCGGTTGAGGGATGCAGCTGCAAGTTGCAAGCTGCAAAAGGGTTGCCTTAACGGCGGCATGAGGATGTGGTGCCTCGGATGGGTCTTGCGGAAAAGTGACTCCGACTCTGAGTCAGAGTCTGCTTCAGTGTGTGGTCGTCCAAGCTGATTCTCACTTCCTTCCGATCATGGAGTTTCTCAATTCGATTTGATTCAACTTTGTTGCCACCAGCCGACAGTTTCCTCTGTGCCTGTACCTGCTTGTTGGCTCTCCCTTTGTTGACTGAATGAGGCTGCTGCCTAGACTGCGGCGAGGGAGTTGGAATGTTGCCTATAGCCATTTAAGGATGCCATTTTGTTGTTGCTCGCGTCAGACGGTAGGCGACAATGCAATAAAGTTGTTAATTTTATTATTCAACACGAACAAGCCACACTTGCACACAAGGCAGACACTCTCTGGGGCACACACACACACACACACGCACCCACAGAAACACACACACAGATGAAAGTGTTAATGATGCTTTAAATTTGGTGCTTCAAGTTTTCATAAGCTTAATTGAATTGGGGGAAAAGGCGCTGTAACGGAAGGGAAAGCCAAGGCTACGGGCTTGCTGGGAAATTAATTGGAAATGAGCGTGTATAAAATAAAGCGTGTGCTAGTGGCTACAGTGCGTTTCAGTGCGGTAGGTAGCAAACCGCAACATCACTTGAAAACCGCAGCCCAACACAAAATTGTGTACAAAAAAATAATTAAAGCAGCAGGTCGCAATGGGGAAAATGTTTTGTAAGACCTAATTCTACGACAATAAGTTAATACACAATATTCAAGTGTTTCGTCAGGTGTTCGTGGGAGGGTGGGACATATACACATACAACAATTTAATATTGTTTACTGTGAATATTGTGGATATTGAGGACCTTTCACAATTGGAGTTGAAGCGTATGTTCCGTGCATGCAGACCGATCATCCAACCGCTCACAGAGAGTCGTAACAGCGAGCGGTAACAGGAAGCTGTTAACGGGCAGCGGTAACAGACTGTTAGCCCGAGGTGTTAACAGCGCTCATTGTCTGTTACAGCAGCTGCCCTGAACACCAAGAAATAACTACTGAATTACTGACTTATACAAATGATGTTAAAATAAAAGTTAGAGAAAAAAGAAGAATACACTCGGAAGTTTTTTTTGCAGATTACTTTAGAAATATTGAGGAAAAGAAAGCGGTAAGCAGAAAATCTACCATATACATATGTACACATTTCATACACGCCTATTTGCTTACAGAGATAATACTCTAACCCACAAGAATATACATACATATGTACACATATCCCTATTTGATATATCCCATGGCGTACGCGTACCATGCAGACACGTAGTCCCCGTGAAATGCAATTGAAAAAGTTTTTAATTTATTTCGAATATCGACTAGGGGACCCAGACTACAGGCTGCAGACGAAAGACAGACACACACACAGACAGACAGAGCACACACAGAGACCGATGCTGGGCCTGCTCCTAGGAGTGCCTGTTGGCGCATCATTTATTTATCACTCATCCGCCGCGTGGTGCTCACGTTCGTTCGGTGTAAGTTAATAGCCAGCACTCAACATAATATAACAAAAGCAGCAACAACAGAGCAGCGGAAAGAACTGCCAAAGAGTGTGTGTGCCACCCCCACGTCCTCCATCTCTATGCCATAAAGAACACGCTGATTATGCATTCAAACAGAGTTTTGGCAACTGAAAAACAAAACCAAACTTAAGTGATTCCAGACACACATACACATATACTAGGAGAAAGCCAAAGAACACAGAGACAGACAGAAAGCGAGAGGCAGAGAGCGACTGAAGAGATAGCCATAAAGCCAATTGAGACATTAAAACTTATGCCTATCTAAGGCAACGGCAAAGCCTCCCCTTTCCGCAGTTTCAGGATGATGAGCAGGTGACCCACAGCCCGAGCCTGTGGCACTGTGACACACACACACATATGCCCAGAGTCAGAGTCAAGGCATCCTCCGGACCATCTATCTATCTGGACACTGGAGATCTTTTGGGGCAATGTTTAGATGGGGAAGGCGGAGGGAGCTCTCTCTGATTCGTGGCTTGGAGTGTCCCAGGCAGTTGGCCATAATTTATGAACACAGCACGGCGAGCACACCTTTACGCAGGCATTTCCATATATATAGAAATACATAAGAGGCAGCACACACCTTGACCCACACACACACGCACGTATGCTGCACACCGAAACACGTAGCATGACAACAATAATTCAAATATTCATTTATACGCACGACAATTCCGACATGAATCATATTTTTGCCTCAACGCCTCCAGGCAAGCAGCAGCCGCAGCCGCAGCCGCAGCCAAAGATCCAAAGGGTCTGCAGGAATGCGCAGCCATGAAGGCTTCAGTGGCTCCACACGTGCAAGCAAAACGTCGGGATCACCTTTTTAAAACAAACAGCTTCCAGCGAGCCATAGAGAGAGATGACAGCCATCAGGAAAAAATCTGATGGGAGAGAATCTCTTTTGAAGAATAAAAACAGAGCCTTGATTTGGGAAAAGTTGTGAAAGAAATTTGTAGAGTTTAAATAGTTTTGGGGTCACCAATATAATCATGCGAAATTAAATGGCAATGTCGAAGAAAACAAATTGAAACTGATCGTAGAAGATAAACGGAATGAATAGCTTAGAAAGCTTAGTACATGTTTCGAACAATCATGACCTAGAGGCAGACTTTACAGGGAATTTTTCCACACCAAAAACTGAGCTCAATCTTCCATAAATCAACTCAAAATCAAAGCAAAATATCTGCACATTCTTAAGCTAAGGAAAAAAAGGTTCAGCCCAAGTACAGTCTCGAATAAATTAACCTTCGGCTCCAAGCTTCGGGATGCGAGAAACAAGAAAGATGCGCCCACGGCAAGCCACACACACTCGCAGCTGTAGTTGTTGCCCCACCTTCGGCTGACGTGTCATCCGTGCCAAGTTCTGTTCTATTAACAATTTTCTGCGACTTTGGGCCAAAAGTTGACACCTGAAGTAGCATCGTACCGTCGTTTTCCGGGACCTTTTTTCATCGCCTTCACTCTATGTACATACGTTTGTGGGTGGTTGATTTTTTCATATATTTTTGTTGTTGTTGCATGCAGCGAGCGTGCAATTGCTTGGGTCAGGTCATGCCAAGGCAAATTGCTAAAAGTTTGTCCTTCGTCTGGGGGTGTCCTGGTCCTAGTCCTAGTCCTGGGCCCGCACAAATGAGCGCAATTTATGTAACATACTTATTTGCGCGCAGCTTCTATTTGGCTTTCTATTCGTGCTCGTGCCTGTGTGTGTGTGTGTTTGTGTCTGTGTGGGTGAGCATAAATTTTCCAAAGTCCTGACTGGAACTTGGGCTGGCCCTTGGGCGTGTCCAGAGGGCGAGCAGCACCAAAATATGCTGTCGAAATACTAGTATTTGCCCATCACGCCAGCGAGGCAGGGCTGCAGCCGGGGCACTGTCAACATTCAGCCAATACATACTCACAAGTCGCACTCGGTACTGCTGCGTGTGGCATTACTCATTCAATGCATAGCCAAAGTCGGGAATCCAGTCTGAAGATTCTTTTAGTTACACACCTCATGGTGCCCCATTCCGCATGCCTCATGGCCCGTGCCTCTTCCCCTGATAATTGTTGGGCCCCTTTTGGCTCCTCTTTAGGTGGCAGTTAATAAAAACCCCAAAGCAGCTGCCATCCTGCCATCAATTTCCTGCCTCGCTTCCCCCCACACACATTCACCGTGACGCGCCGTGATGCGTTGTAATGCCAACTATTACCAGGATATTCCCCATATATGTTTATGTGTGTGTGTGTGTGTGTGTGTGCGTGTTCGCCCCATCTCCATGCGTGTCATGTTGGCTGTTCACTCGTTCCCCGTACTTGCTCTCCTGGTTCGTGCCTTGTTGTGCCATTGTATGACGCTCTCTACGTGCTGCAAACTGTCAATTGCGTATTTGTCAATAGACCGGGGTCCTGGTCCCCCTCCCCTCCAGTTCGACTCGCCACTCCGACTGGAGGATAACAAGCAACCAAGTCGGAGCAGTCGGATCTCAGTGTGACACCCGCTTTGTTTTCCATGAGTGGGAGCTCTCTGTGTATCTGTGAGAGTGCTTGGGGATGAGCCTCATCTGTGTGGCAGTGGCCCCTCGCCAGACAACGCCTCGGAAGCCTTCACACGGAACAACAGCTGCAAATATGACAGGCTTTTGAGAGGCTGTTAGGTGTAAGTGGGACGGACGGTGGCGGGGATGGGGCTAAAATCGGGAAAGTGGAAAAGCGGAAGCCACAGTTTTTTTTTCTGAAGCGCGAACCTAGACAGACGTCTGTCTCGTGTCGGTGTGTGCCGTGTGTGTGTGTGTGGGGGTCTGGAACTTCAACCAGCTCAAAAAAGTCGGGTTTTCATTCAGTTATGCAGAAGATTAATTTGTCGTTGGTTGGCCTTAAAGTTTAATTGATTTGCAGATGTTAGTTGGCATTTTTCCACGAAAATTCTCTGGAGCTTTTTGCTGCTGTGTCTAAATATTATTCCAGACATCCAACGTCAAACTGTGGGCTCGTTAGATGATATTTTTGAAATGTCCATTTGAATGTTGCTGTCTGTCGGTGTTGCTGTCTCTGCCGCTGCCGCTGCCGCTCTCCCTCTGCTGGAAAAGCGGAAATGGAAATGGTAACTGCAGACGGAAAGAAAGCATATTGTTGCAGAATACCCCCAGCCACAGTCGCAGCTCCCCCAACGCACTCCATCCGCCTCATTCTTCCGTTGGTTTCTTTTTCGTTTCAGTTCGCTCCCTGCTCGTTGATTCCCTTTGACATTTGTCTCTTTTGTCTCTGACATGGCCAGCAAACACAACTTCAGAGGAGAGCAATCTTACGCTCGCTTTGCCACAGCTCTATCGCTGTCTGCCACACTGGGCTGTGCCCCCTACTATGTACATACATACATACATATGTATGTGTGTGGCATGAATAAATGGCGCATGTTATTGTGGCCCTAAGTGTTTGTGTCAATTTCAAGCGAAATGAATAATATGTCGTGAGTCCGTCTGTGTGTGTATTCTGGTTGGCTTTTGTCTTTTTTCCGCTTCCTCTCATTGGACAAGAAGAAGTGTGGCCAGAGTCTCGGCTCGTTCAGTTCGTTCAGTGCTGCTGTATAGCCACAATGGACACGGCTGGAGGCTGCTCCTCGAAATCTCATTTAATTAATTGGCATTTTGACATTTTCTTGTTGAAAGTTTTCGTTTATTCTCGTGTATTCGCTGCTTCGCTGTGTGGCTTGGCTCCCAACTCTCTGTCGCTCTTCATGATTAATTGCCCGCCTCCTTGGTCTGACCTTCGTTCGATACCTTATCGGCCAAAGCCCAGCCTTGGGCTCCTCGGGCTCGCTCCTCCACTTCCACTTGTGATTCTTGTGGCTATGCACTCGAGTTGGCTTCTCCCTACCATCGTCCTGCATCTGCTTCAGTGTTTGATTTAGCTTTTGTGAAACTTAAGCATGCTTTTCATTACGTTCCATTTGCTGTGAAAATATTTATCTAATTCATTGATTGGCAGACACGACCATCCCTTTCGTCTGAAGAATGTCTTTTAATTTTCACACACAGTCTCTTAGGAGACCACGAACGACCAACCGACCGAGCGACCGACCCACTAGCCGACCGACCACCATATTGACGTTCATTTGTTGCTCCACCCACACATCGACATCCCCATACAGAGCAGGGGATGCTGCAGTGGATGTCGTGAAGCAGATTTATAGCATTCAATATGTTTTCAATACTTCCGCGAAAAACGTCAACGCCGGACAGACGGACAGACGGACAGACGGTCAAGAGAGCTAAATAACCGCTGCTGCAAAAACACACTGAAAGAATTTGCCGGCAAGAGCTGCGCTAATGAAACGGCTGGCAGCTGGTAAGTGATTTGGTGCAGTGTATCCTGCTGGCTGCCTAATATATTTCTAAGCGCCTCGCCTCGCCTCGCACACTCGTGTTGCAACGCATCCTTCATGAAATGTTGCCAACGGCAACAAGACAGAGGGCCGCCAGTGGAGTGGCAAAGGCATGGCATCGCATGGCATCGCAGCCACGATAGCAGCCGGATGTGTGGATGAGCTTCGGCGGAAGCGACTTCGACACATGTAAGCACACAATGTGTGCTTGTGTGTGGGTGAATGTGTGTGGCTGTGTGTGTGTCCTGGCAATGGGCAACGCATTGAAGGCTCCATCGGATTCACTCCTCGATGCACATGAATGCATTTTTCCACAAAATTTAACTTTTATGGTGAAGGGGAGAGGAAGAGGAACAGGAACAGGAGACACGGCCACGACGATGCCTTTTGTCCTAGTCCTCTCATCGGGCATCCTGGGCAACCTTTTCACATCTCTTTTTCGCTTTCTATCTCTCTCTCTCTCTCTCTTTGCTGTTTCGGTTTTTGTTGCACCCAAGAACCTCCTCTCGCGTCGGGGGGCTCTCCGTCAGGTGCTGCAGGACACTCCCCCTCCCAAAAACGCATCCTTGTCAACGCGATTATATTGCAATTGCTGGTTGATTGGATTTGCCAGAGGTTTCCCTTTCGTTTTGCTTATGAATTCCGAGAATCGGGGATTTTAAAAAGCTCCCAAAAAAGAAAATAGGAGACGAAACGAGACGAGTTCCGGTTAGGGTCCTGCAAACGATGTGTTAACAAGCATGAAATCTAAATCAAACCACAAACACGCAGCCCATGCCCACACCACACAGTCGTAGTCATGGCCAGGGCCATAGCCATAGCCGTATTCTCCTCTGTCCTCTGTCCTGTGTCCTCTGTCTCGTCCTGCCTGCAGAATTGTAAATGGTGAATGGAGGATGCTGTATCGTGAATGGGCTGGGGTAGTGAGGCTGAGGCGGAGATCCCCTCTGGTCATGCCATTGCAAAATGCTACAATTCATGATTGAAATTTAAATTGAATCTGTAATCTGAAACAAAATCTAATCGAATTATAGCAGCAACAACAACAACACAACCACACCAGTGGCTGGGCAGGGCAGCAGGAGCAAAAGTAACGTCTAGGGATGTGCTTGTCAGTACTTGGGTCTTCGTCTGTCTGTGTTCTGGGTTCTGGGTTCCGGGTCCGAGAACACATTTGCCAATTGGGATGCGAGGGCAAACGCCTGGCAGAAATCAGCAAAAGTTAAATCAATGCAAAAAGCAAATGGCAATCAAGTAGAGACAGGGTAAACCTAACACTCGGAGACAGCATGTGCGACAAGTGGATGCCCTGTGGATGGTAGGGAAAAAAGAACAGCCGACACAAGGATGGATTGTTTATATAAGAAACGAGAAGGGACGTGTGAGACGCTTCTTACGCGTCTGGGCGTTACATACAACCGTTATTCCCCACAAATACAACATACCCTATTTACTCTTCGAGTACCGGGTATAACAAAAGCGTAGTGCAGAGGGTTACCAAAGGTTTCAAGTATTTAGAATTTAGTTATATTTTGTTCCAGCCTTACATTACATTTCTACTTTTAATTTAAGAATACAAATTAGAAAGCTGCATAAACACATTAAGATCACTTCAAAATTCCTCAAAATATAATTTTTGTAGAGCTGTTGCTGATGCATAGCTCTGTGTCCGCACTATTTTCCACATGACTGTGACACTTCTGAACCTAAATCATACAAATCCCTTTCTATAAATGTTTTTACAAATATTAATTACTAGTATATTTTTACGTAGTAATTATTTAAAATATGGATTTTATGTATGTATGTCAAAATCCTTGCTTTAAATTATAAGAAATCGGTTCCGAAATATATTCCGAGTATAAACTGCGTAAGAAACGCAATGAGGCTCAATAAATTATAATTATAATTATATACAATTAATTGTCCACTCATATTTATAAATATTTTCGTATTGCTGTAAAATAAACTCGCTATTAACAATAAAATATATATATTTTTTTATAGAGTAAAGACAACAAATCCGTTCTGATAAGGCCCCATTGAATGTTACTCTCTAATTTTTGGCTTTTCAAATTTGTTGAGCAATTGTAAAACGTTTGTATTTTAGATGGCAAAATTGCCCTTTACAATTGAATGTAATAACAGTGAAACTGTGCAATGTAAATATTATTTCCAGGACTTCTAATAATTACTTACATTTTCTTACAATCCGGCACATAATACTCTTCGAGTCTGTGGCCATTCATACGGACAAGAAAAAAACAAAAAAACCCATAGTCATAGCTAGCAAAATCTTTTTTCATTTCAATGAGTATCGTGGGTCGAAAAGCAGCAGAATGGATGGGCGGGTAAATTCTTATGGAGTGTGTAGCAGCAAGTACCAATAGCAGTCCGAAAAGGTTGCCTCCGTGTGGCACAACATATCTCTGCCCCCACGAAAATGGCAACACATCAATGCCATCTACCAGAATCAGGCACCAGATAGCATCCTCCCATTCCGGGCACGGCCCCAACCCATGCGCTGAGTGTCTGTGAGAGTCGAGTGCGTGTCTATGGGTCTGTCTGTGGACGTGTGTGTGTGAGGCAAGCCATATTTAAGTCAATTTACATGCAACAATCAATATTTTTTGTGCAAATAGTCGACCCAGGCCCAAACCTCTGGCTCTAGCATCTAACCAGAAGCTCAAACAAAACTCCAAAAATTTGCGCACACAATTTTCAATCTCAGCATCATCATGGCGTGGCTCAGGATGGGATATATGAAAGGGCAGTAGGCAGTAGGCAGTAGGAGTACACATGCTGCACAGTACACACATCCCATCCCAATTCTGGTAGCCCAAAAACTTAACTAATAACTCCTCGGTGTAGGGGTACGGGTATTGGGAACGGGACTGGGGGACTGGAGGACTGGGCATCCTCGTTCTCGTGGAATAGAATGCTGCCAAAACAGACTTCGAGGCCCGCCTAATGCGGATGTACACTTCAGGGAGAGTAGGGTATGGTTATTTAGATCGAATGTTTGTCAAGCTTATCCATTATCGATTACCCATAGCCTTTGTTTCGATCCAAAGTGGTCCGGCAATCAAATGGATATTGCATCTAGCTGAACAGCCTGCAGAGTATCGACAGCTTTGTGGCCCGAAGCTGGGATTTCTTTTCTGTTGCCCTGCCAACTCACAGGTTCCACTCCCAGCGATGGCTGGCACATAAATGTATGGCCCATGAGCCACTCTAATTGGTAGCAATATCCTTGGATAGTTTGCCGTGCACCTCGCCCTAGCCCTCGTCCAGGCAGGCAATTGTTTTCCCTTAGATCTCTGCTTGCTTGCAAAATGTGATTTATCTGTTGGGCAAATTCATTTTTGCTCAAAGAATAAACGAGGAGGCCGAGAAGACAAAACGAAATGGCAGAACTACTCGTACCAGGCAAACGCTTGTGCCATGGCCAGTGCCACACGACGAGCAACCAGAGCAACCAAAGCAACCAACCAAACAACCAACCAAAAGGACGACAAACCAGCAAACCAGCAAACCAACAAACCAACAAACCGGCAACATAGAAGAAAATGAAAACGTTGTAAAATGTTTGTCGTGGAGCAAAAGTAACACTGACCCAAATACAATTGGGGGCCCCAATCTCTGAAGCTCTCTGAAGGAAAGTGAAGGGACTACAAGTCCCAGTCACAAGTTCAACAAAACAGGCAATCTTGTTGCCTGCCTGCCCCCGCATGGGGCATTTAATGGACACTCGCTCCCCATGGAGTCTCACATCCTCCACACTATCCACTCCGCCGCCCTGCCGTTCTCTACTCGATACATGCCTCTAGTATATGAGGCATTGTAGAATCCGCTTAAATTGTAGCATTTAACGTCGCCTTGGGGCAGCGGGGCAACTGGCCATGGCCCTGGACTCAGGTCGGTATTATTGGCACTTCAATATGGCTTGCCCCGCCTTACCTTGCCCCCTCTCTAGCAACGTCTTGCAATGTTCGCAGGTCCTGTGTAAGCCGCTTACAACAGCAGCAGCGGGGTTTGACCTTAACAAAGAAAATGAATTACTTGACATGGAAATAACTTTAAGATTTTTGGAATTTTCGCAGAATGAAAGTCAGGGGATCGCTGCTCCTGCCACTCTTCTAGTGCCTCGCATACCCCGTGTCCCATCCAAGAGCAGGGTGTGTGGACCAATTGCTGACCACTTTCAATGGACGCCCGGAGCGCATCGACTCGGCCACAGAGATGCCAATTGGCGCGAGTATTTTCGGCTGTGCCCTCAAAGAGAGTGAGAAAGGGAGCCACTGCGAAGGGGCAACGGGGATGGACAGAAAGAGGGCGAATGGCTGTTAAAATCGCATTGCCATGAATCTTTCGCTGCGGCTCTTTTGTGTTTGTCTGCGTGTGGCCAAGGACCTTCTTCGAAGGCAATCGCCCGACGGCAGCCGAAAACCAAACAATAAATCGTTGCCTTTTCCCCCTACGAAACTCTTTTTGGTTCATGCAACCAGCGGTGAAGCGGTGCAGCGGTGGCGGCGGTTGCAAGGTAGTTGGCGGTTCGCAAAAGTGTGGGTGGAGCCATTGACACTGTTGACAGTTTTATTGCCGCCGAACGTCACTGCCGGTGCCCACCTGGCCCCACACACACGGTATGTAGAGAGAGAGAGAGACTCTTCCCGTAAATTGCAACGCTCTGGCAGCGATCAACATGCAAATATATATTGCAGCAGTTGCACCGATTGCTGGGCTTGCACTTTTGTGCTCCGCCAGGATGAATGGCGGCACAGGCAGAGGAAGGTGCCCCCACTGGGTCTTACACATCATGATTAACGCGTCCCTAAGAGGGCACGGGCAGCCTGCAAGGCCCTCCCCGCCACAAAACGAAGCTACAGCCCCGTAAGCGAATTGTGTCTTAAAGGTAAGAGCGAACACCACACAAACTTTGCACCCGGCCATGCGTGCCAGCAATTATTTCAGATTCTACAGCCGCATTGTTGATCGGATCCCATATGGCGGATGAACACTCCCTAGAGGCTAGAATAGGAATCGAAGATATCCATAAGTTAGGGTAAAATAACACGGAAATCACATTAATTATCACCTTTCATAAATACTCGATTTAGGTTCCAATGGAGAGTTGCAGGAGGCACCGCCGCTGGGTACAAGATCTGCTGCTTAATCAGAGCCTCTTCATTACTTCAATGACCAATTTTTTCGGTTACTATTTAACATCTTTGAGTAATGTAAGCATATTAGGGATTGGGAGAATTGCGCGTAAAAATACCAAAACTAGCCGCATCTGGGGTTGCCGGATCGTTGGTAGAGGGACAGCATTCGATTTGCGCTTGGAGCGCACTATTATCGCTATTGTAATTATTTAATGTCTGTATATATTAATGTAAAATATCTTGGGTGTTCGAGTGGAGTGGCAACAAATCATCAAAATGTAATTATAAAATTACATTCGATGTATCGATAGGATATACATACATATATATCTATACGGCTGTCAAGACGTCGGTCGGCATTTCCGCATTATTCTTCTTCTAGAAACTTCCGAAAAGCGTGTGGACATTAAGTTTGTTAGTGAAATATTAACTAAAATTTGAATAGATGTAAGCGATCAATATAATAGTCCGTGTATCTGTGGCATTTCCGTTTCTCTCTTGAAAAAAATCCTAGGATGTGCAGCAGGACTGGAAATTGAATTTATCTCCCATGTTTGCCGCATTTCGGGACCCTTTTTTGTTTTAATTTTCGGTGCCTGTGGCTCCTGCCAGCATGTGTGTGTGACAGAGAGAGGGAGAGAGAATGAGTGAAACGAGTAATAGCAACAATTGAGTTGGTTTTTTTGTTTCTTTCTATTTTGTACGCGCGAGTGAGAGTGACAAAATCGGCAGAGAAGGAGCCGAGGAAAGAGGAAGCGAGAAAACAGTTAGAGCAGTGCGCAAGCGTCCCCGCACCCCTTCCCCAGAATTACTTTTTGAGCGGGTGAGAGGCAGATGGAGATGGCGATAGCCTGGACTTTCATTTATTCTCTCTGTTGTGTGCCGTCTATCGGGTTATGTACATATGTACTTACATATGTACATATGTATACCTCGAGTCATGTGGTCTTGTGTTTGACCGTTTTAATGACAAACAATTAGAACTCTCACTATATCGATCTGTATTTTTCTATGTATATTAATATTAATTCATATCGATATCCATTTCGTAGATTGCAACCATCACTTGCAAACAAAAACAAAAAGTTCTCGCCAGCGCACGTTTTCCGTTTCGAATCCAAATATCTTGCAAACTCCGAGAAATGAAGAGCGATTTTCTCAGAGATATGTTTTTGGAAATGAACGAATGCGAGCTGATTAGGGTGGAGGATATTGATTTTGATTTTGACTGGGATGCTTTGGATGAAAGCGAGGACGAAGACGATCAGATGCCCGAACCAGCGCATCAGCCATCAGTTGAGGCAGGGCCTGTGCCTGTGCCTGTGCCTGCGCCTGTGCCTGTGCCTGCGACTGTGCCCGCTGGGGCCAACGAACCACCGATCATTATGGCGCCAGATGCACCAATTGCGCCCCCACCATTACCCGGACATCAGGGGCCCGAGTGGGATGAATATGGGTGGGGCCCTATGCCGATTCAACCGGAGCTTGTCGATCTCCGTCGCGAAGAATTAAACGCAGAAAATGCTGCTGCCGTGTTCCCCGAACATGTTTTGGAAAGCAAATCGGCTTTCAGCTTTACTTCAAATGCTTTGAGCTCTATGAAGGCGCTGTTGGGGGTCAAGTGCACTGACAATATAAACGGAGGGTGCACCAAACCGAACTGCGACCATTCGTTGGAGAGCGCGGAATCTGTGAAGATGCAATTGATGCTAATGCCCTCCGAGGAAGTGTTACACATCTACCACCAGGTGTTCCATCATGGCCTTCTCCTCGACAAATACCATCATGTGTATCTCGACGTGTTTCGTCTACGCGGAATTGGAAACACCTATGAACGCTTGGAGACTGACATTGGAGACTACTTGTAGAAAGGTAAGAAATGCCAAAAAGTTTACCTGAACGCCCTGCAATTACTAATTCCATTTGAATTTGCAGCGAAATTCGGCTAAGGATGGTTCCACCCCACAGAACTGCAGCCTCTAACATAGAATATACTAAACACTAGATATACGAAGCATATATTCTCTATAAAAAAGAACTTAACACATTTTCATTAATCCATTCCATTTTATTTTTTTGGAAAGAAATGCAAATACAAATTGGAGCAGAGTCAAAATCATCTGTGTTTTTCTGCGAAAAATATGAAAAATATTTGGTACACATTTTTGCAGCGCATGTAGTGCAAAGATCACACAAAAACAACAAACCAGCCACTCGTGACTTAAATATTAAATATCCTATTCAATTCTTATAGTTGGCTGAAAAATAAAAATAATTCTGGGAACAAAATTCAAGTCTTTGCGTCCGACGTTGCCAGATCGTTGGTGGAGGGCTGCCGTTTCAATGTGCGCTTTGAGCGCACTATTTTCGCTCTTGCATTTTTGTATTGTTTATTTATGCACGATATAAAATTACATTAATCGTTGAATTTGCCATTCGATGTATCGATAGGATATACATATGTATGTATGTACATATGTACGGATTGTCAGCAGATGGTGTGGCAGTTCCGCATTCTCCTTCTGCTCGAAACTTCCGCAATAAATTGCATTTGCTAGTAAAGTAATTCAGAATAATTTAATATATGTACGTTCTTGATCGATTGAAATATTCTTGCGCGATTGGAGATTTCACAAATGAACATACATATGTATGCCGCATGTGGCGAGCCTTTTTTGCTGTTGTTCTTTTCGTTGCACGTGGCTCTTGCCAGTGCGCGTGTGTATGTGTATGTGTGATAAAGAGAAGGAGAGAGAGGAGTGCAACGAGGAATAGTAACGGTAAAACAAGTCCAGAAGTCACTCGTTTCAAGTGTTTGTTTGCAAGTGCGTGAGGGAGAATGCAAAAACGAGACGTGAGAAACAAAGTAAAGCAAACGGAAGAAGCAGCGCGAAACGGAGACCTCATTGTTTGCAGTTAGAGCGAAAGCGCAAGCGTACCGTTTTTATACAGTGCAAGAGAGTAACAGAGCGAGAGAGATCGAGATGTAGACAAGGCGTCTCATTGCACCGAGAGGGTCAGGCGAATAGACCCTCGGGTTACCCGGAGTTCCATGATGCGCTGCTGCGAGTTTTCCGTTTGAAATTCTGTATTTTTATTTGCCAATTGAAAGAATACTCGAATAACTAACGTACATATGTACATATATTCTCCAGGTAAACTTCTACTTGTGAACTCAATGGTCCGAGTTGCTGCAAATTTCAGTCCAAAGCTACTTAAGTATGTGACGCCCACGCGCTCTGCAATCAGGATTCTTCGGGAAGAAGGATTATGGAGAAAGTTGTATGTGTATGTATTTTTCTATCATTGATTTGCACTCGATTCAATAAGCCACTAAAGTTCGAACAGTTACTGGCAATTTTGTTGTTTAGGGATTACAAATTATTATTTGAAATAATTGTTATACATACATACATACATACATATGTATGTACATATGTAATATGTACATAATATTCGACCAATTGTGGTATTTGGAAATATTAGTGTACTAATTTGGAACGGAAGTTTGGATAGTCCGTTTCACGGGGATCTGACACCTATAACTCGCTCTAAGCATACCGTAAACAGGAGGTCTCCAGTTGAGAGCAGTCCCAACTCTATTTCAAGTTAATTTTCAGTACTAGGGGAATTTCCTGTCCTGGACGTCAAACTATCCGAGATGCCATGGTTCATTAAGTCTCTGCCGCTCTCCTGCCTGCCTCCACACTGGGTCCACCCTTTTTGCAATTCCGGAATGCCCGACTGATGGAAGCCTTAAATTTGTGAATTTTTGGGGCATGCCTCTAGCCCGCTCCTCCTACATTGGCAGTTATGGCGCGGTTGCCTTGGCTTTCCACTCCACTCCGCAGGAAAACTGCATTTTCAGCTTCTATTCTGCTGCTGCTACCTCCTCATTTCCGTTTTCCCAGCTCTTCGGTTTTTTGGGGTTGGCATCTCTGTGCGGCCGCCGTTGGTATTTGTCGGTGGGGTAAGTGTGTGGGCCGGGCCGTCTTTTAGCTTGTGTTTGCCAGTCACGTTGTTGCACTTAATTGTCGAAAGTTGTCAGCGCCCAGAAGCCGGTCCAATGCTGCAGCCTGCAGCCACTCTTGCCCATCTCTTGCTAATTGCTGGCAGTGCGTAAATTACGTAATCTCATCTCTGGCTGTGCATCTCCTCCTTTGGCGGTAAGATCAAATGTCAGAAATTGATGCTCTCCTTGAACATAAATATTCGTTTCCTTCCCTTCATTTTGCGTATTATTTGCCATTACAAATTAATTAGGATATTATACAGGTTTATAGAAACTTTTAGAGTGAAAGCCAAAGCTGAAAACTGCCCCAGAAACGACGTACACATCTCCATCCGAATTATTTCCCAAAAATTTGCCAGCAGAAACGAATCATTGAATCTTCAGTGGGATACAATTCCTGGCACAAAATGCTAGAATTTCCCTTTTTTGTTTTATTTTATATACATTTCTGCGTTCATGTTATTTTCAAGTTTTTTTGGGAAATAAATGATGTTCTTGTTGTGTTTTATCAGGCGGAACACGAGACAATTGCCTGCCGCTGCTGCTCCTACGAATGACGAAAAAAGTTTACTTTGCCGTCGGTTCAAAATTGTTTCTTTCTTTTTGTTTCGGTATTTTTATATATATTTATTTTTGGGTTGGTCCCTCAAATGGAATAGAATTTTTTCGCTGCTGCATTCAATGACGGGCTGCTACACATGTCAAACTTTCTTTCATATCATTGAATCAGGCAAAGTTACGTAAAACTTTTCCTCGCCTACAGAGCCCCCTTCAGAGCTTCCTTCATGCAACAACATTCAAAACGCCAGGTCCTGTGCGAGTGTGCGCATGTGTGTGTGTGCGTATGTGCGTGTGTGTGAAGTGGTGCGAGTGCAGATGGAAATCTCAAAACATTCGAAACAAATTTACAGAAAGAGAAGGAGGCGAGGAGTTTCCAAAGCAGCGTGGAATGGTGAGGGGTGCGGAAAGAAGAATCGGAAAACCTGAAACTGATAAAGGTAATCGTATTGTTTTTTATTGCTTTCCCGTAAACTCTTTGGCCCAGCCAATTTCATGGCGAAATCTGAATCAAATTGATATTTGAAAATGAAAACAGATGGATAGCCATGGCCCCTCTAGCTTACACGTTAAACGCCATGAGAGTCGTATGGAGACCGACCTGCCAGCACTCCCAGGTACTCGAAACAATCGGCTAGTCTGGGGTGTTAGTAGCGCCGTTTCTCTGTTGAAATACGTTTATTTAAATACCCGCTAAGCGAATGTGCTCCAGTGGAATATTCCTATTTAAATTTGGCTACAAATATGTGTATGTATGCCTTCAAATGTTGCTGAATAGGGGTACAAAATATGGAGCTACTTTGTAGTATCGGTGTGCCATAAACTTGTCCAGCAGCGGCAGCTCTTCCGCAACAACTGGTTGACAACAGCTGACAGGAACCCTAAGCCAGGCTTAGGACTGCTTTCTTCCACTCTCTCTCACTCTCTCACGCTCTGTATTTCTTTTGACTTTCTCCCGTTCGGCGACACTGGCCTGTCATTCTTATTGTTTATGAGTCGAAAGAAATTTCATTTTATTTGTGTAACTTTAGACGCGTGAAATAAGAAGGAAAGACCGAACGAACGGAGCTAACTTTCTCGGAGAGGAGGGACAAGAAGCCGAGGGAAAAATGTAACATAAACTGATTTGTCCAGGACAGGCGACGCAGAGATAGTGACAGGGAGAGACGGAGGGAGAGGGGCAAGGGCGAACGGGCGAAAGGGTCCCCCAAACTAGCGGTGAAAAATGTTTACAGCTGGCGACTCGCACAGAACATGACAAAGAACAAGCCCCCCCCCTCGCCCACCGCCCACCGCCCACCGCCCACCGCACACCACCCGAAAAAGAGAATACAAAAAAAGAATAGAAAAAGGAAATAATAATAATGCTTCAGCCGCTATACAACACTGACAAAACAAAGAGCAGCAGAGAGGGGAGGGCCATATATGCACATACAAATGTACTGTGCATAAAAGGGAATGAGAGCGAGAGAGCGAGAGAGCGAGAGAGCGAGAGCGAGAAAGTGAACTAGAAACGGTGGGAAAGGGATAGCGGTGGAGGGCTTACGGATTGGGCTGAGGGGACCCCGTCTAAGCCCACTCGTTGTGTATTTGCTTAGTTGATGTCCTTAGGAGAAATTACATTCAGTTTGCCTGTCCTGTCTCTCCCTTGGAGCTCCCTTGTCGCTCCCCGGGTGTCGTGGTTGTCTCTCTGTTTGCCTTCCTAAGCTCTTGAAGAACTACAACCCGACAGACAGACAGAGAGACAGCCAGCCCCAAAAGCGGAACAACAAAAGTGCAGCCTGGAAAATTGTCCTTGTTAGAAGGAGCACCCTCTCTAAAACCCAACCCCAACCCCAGCCCCAGCCCCAATCCCCAGGACTCGCGTATGCACAGAGGAGCAACAAAAAAAGCTACAACAAAATCTAGAAAATGAGCGCCATGAAAAAAGATATACTACACAATGAACATGGCGAAAAAGTAGCTACAATTCCTGGCTGTTGTCGTTGACGTTGTCGTTGTTCTGGCGGGGTCAAAACAATTGCAGCTAACAAAGCCAACGGAATTTGAGAGAGAAAGCGAGAGAGTCAAAGCCATTGTTGAGCCGCGCATAACCCAAAGAGAGGCAGGATACCAAAAGGGTATATGTATCAGCCATCTGCCATCAGCCATCAGCCAAGGGAACAAGTCAAATAAAATGAATATTTAGTTGGCTTTCTGCTAATTTTTAATGCTATTTTGTGAGATTTTTGTGTGACTTTTGGGTATCACCTATTCGATCATTTTTTATATGTTGTCTAGTGCCTTGAGTCTTGCGACTTCCGCTTACAAAGACAGAGAGGCAGCGACATGTGCACCCACTTAGGGGCAACTTCCTCTTCAATCTATCCAGCTCTCCTATCCATGGCCCCAGACAGCACCTAGCTTTCATCTCATTGTTATTGAAAGTTTAAAGCGTCGTTGTCTCTGCCATGCGGGTATCCAGCAATGAGAGTCCTTCCTGCCCGACTTCCCTTCCTCCCATTCCTGCCTGCCTTCATTGGCCTTCCATCAGCCCATTGACCATTGACCACTTATCCAGCCTCATGCAGGCGGTGTCTCTTTTGTTGTGCGAAAACCTATTGGCTTTCCTGGCTCTGATCGCAAATTGTATTTGCACGGCCACATCACTTGTTCCATTGTGTGTCCCTGTACCCCCGCCACTTAGAGGAGTCCTCCGGCAGCCGGCGCAATATCAATTAGCAGGGAAATGGGACGCCGTGGCAGCTAGATTGCGCTGCGCGGCCCATAGACTTTTTTTTAGCCTAAGCTGCATCCATAAAAAGCTTTTAGAATTTGATTATGGAGTTGCAGACTATGCGCGTACCTTTCGGGTTGCAATTTTCCATTTCCATAAGCTAAATAAAAGGTTTAGCTGAACAGAGAACTTTCTCCACAAAGAACCAAACAGTTTTCAAGCCTGCTATTGGGGCCTGCCCTGCCCCAACATGTGAAATGAAAGTTGAATTTACCTCTACTAATTTCTGTATTCATCTGGTGTGCAATTATTTACGAGTAGTTTTGTTTTGTATCTCGGCAGCTGGCCGATTACTTTTCATTTGATTTGTATTCAATTGCTATTTTGGTGTGAATCACACACAACAAAGCCGAAGCCGAAGCCAAAGCCAAAGCCACATCCACTCATTGCTGGCAACATTTTGATGATTGGACGCCCCGAAAAAAAAGCCAAAGAGCTTTTGCACTTTTTGGTCATTTTAATGTCGTCTCATTTCTCCACAGAGTCGCCGTCGCCGTCGCCGTCGCGTGGCTACCGCTGCTCCTCATCGTCATTATTGTCATGGGCCATTGGCAGCGTTTTGTCTTGCTGTTGGACTTTTGTTCCGTTCCGTTCCGTTTCGTTTCAGACTCAGTTTCAGTTTCGGCCTCTCATTCTCCAGTTTCGTATCGTTTTTCTTTGCTGATTTTGTTTATGCGAATTTAATTTACCGAAAGTGAGAAATGGACACGGAACCGGGGCCCCATTCGCCAGTCGTCATCGCATCCTTCACGCGACCGTCATTAGCGATAGAGATACGTTAATTGTGTTTATCTATAGATAGATACACATGTACATGTGTTTGTTTATTTCACACTCATTCAGATCTACTCGTATGCCCGTCTGTTTGCTTAATGGCGAATGATTACTGCCAAATGTCCATTGTGCACAATTGCAAGACCCGAAAGCATAATTTGGTTTCAAATATAATACGAGTATCTGTTATTTTTTCTGTTTATTTCTGTTTGTGGGTAAATGCGAGTGCGTGCTCTCGTAATTGCTCGATTTGGGTTGGGTTATGTAAGGCCACTTGCGGTGTCGATGTCGATGTCGATGTTGATGTTTGTCTCCCATAATCAGCAGAGAGAAAGCATAGCGAATAAAAGAGTCGGCTGAAGATTCGACGATAATTGGGCAAGGCTGCAAAGCCACCTCCCCATTACAAAATCGAGCATTAGAGCCCAGAAACCCTTGGAAATAGATGATAAGTATAATACAGGTAGAACTCATCTTAAAGATATATTGATTTGCCTCTGTATCTGTATATCGATCCGACATCAATCATCAAACCATATGCTAAGCCAACTCCACTCGGTATCCTTCTTTGTTGGCCAAAAGTCATGCAAAATGAATGAAATCAATTTTCCAGCATCAAAATGTGAGCCCTCCCGTCCACACCTTTGCCTTATCGTCTCTCCTTCGGGGCCATTTCACATAGCACTTGGGCCAACTGGAAATTTTCAGCATCAGAGCCGTGTCCAAACATTCCCCTTATTGCCTTCCCCTTGCCCCGTGCACCCACATTTATCTCGCTATTCCCCATCCCCTGCCCTCGTCGGGGGCAACGAAGCTTAGCTTCAATCCGTTTGACATTTTCCACAAATTTTTGGCATTTTTTTCTGGTCGCTTCCAGCTACCAGCCAACCACTCGTTTCACTCGCTCACCTGTGTCCGTGCCCCACTGCCCCAGTGGCCCATTGGCTGCTACCCTACCATAGTTCATTGTTGTTTCACTCTCTATGTTCCCTGGCGCTCCCACCCACCACATTCTAGGACACAGAGAGATTGAGAGAGAGAGGGAGAGCTACATTCCGATGCTAATTCTAATTAAGCGCATTTGATGAAGTAAACGTGTCCCGAGTTTTTACTTCATAAAGAAAACAACCAAACAAATTCCCAAACACACAACGAAACGAAACGAAACGAAACGAACTAAGACGAATGTAAGGGAGAGTAAAGGAAAATAAAAGGAATGAATCAACGGGGAGAGGACTGAGAGGAGTGGGCTCCCAGAGCTGAGCACAGATAAAATTTCAACGCGCTCTCATTAAAAACTTTTGGAAAGGCTATAAAAAAAAGCCCGTCCGAACGATTGGAGTGACGGCCACACGAGCCGCGACACCAAGATACCCATTAATCGGTTTATCCTTGGCCTGAAGCACTGCTCCATCATTGATCCACGGGATGTGAAAGTCGAGCTGTTCAAACAGCCAATCAATGCGTGCACTTTTATTTATTTATAATTTATAATAATGATGCCATATAGAGGCTAACATCCACCTTATGGATTCCGTTGGCAGCTGCGATTAGAATATACCCTCTGTAATCTTTGAGTACCGAGTAAAACACACACACTTTGTGGAGCTTTGTGGAACAGGGGGGTATGCCCAGGAAATGAATAAATAAAATAAAAATCTGCAAAAGAGATGGGCTCGGGGAAGAGAGGGAGAGTGAAAGGGCGGAGGAAAATTCATTGTCATTGTCAAAATAAATTTTTCTTTTGAAATCCATTAAGGTTTCATTCTAAGCGAAATTGTTAGAAAAAGTGCAGAGCCAAAAACAGGAGGAGGCAACCCTCCCACAAACGCAAAGCGAAACCAAAACAGAAACCTAACCGAACAGAACCGAATGGGGAATGGCCATAACGGGGTGGGCAGGGGACGAGCGGGCGAGCGGCGAGCGGGCGAGCCATCCACAGATGAAGAACACGAAGAGAACACAACAAAAATTGAAATTATTACAAAACTTTTGTG
The DNA here is from genome assembly GCF_008121235.1 of Drosophila subobscura. Lineage (NCBI taxonomy): Eukaryota > Metazoa > Arthropoda > Insecta > Diptera > Drosophilidae > Drosophila > Drosophila subobscura. Next base: position 13,066,102 of record NC_048530.1, on the reverse strand, counting down.
ATTATCTCGGTTGCCTTCGCCGGACCCGTGGAGGACCCTGCCCATTCGCCGATTCTTTTGACAACGCTGAAAAGAAAAAGTTAAATTTGTTTCGCCCAATAACTGTCAATGCGGCAAGCGTTTGGGCGTGGCCATTCGCTCGACTTCCCGGACAATTGTTGCGCCAACAGCGGCAGCAGCCGAGATCGAAGGCGGAATAAGGACTCACGCTGGAATAGAACCGAGAAGCCGGAACGCAAAATACCCTCAAAACTGCCAAGGACCCTTGCAAGGAATAGATGTTACAGAAATCACTTTCCCATAATCCGCAAATCGTCTTCCGAACTAGATCAATTAATGAATAAGGTTAACAAAAAAACGTGACATAAATCAGTTTTGTTTATGGAAACGGAACCAACATTTCTGCAGTGAGTCACAAGCTGAAGCCGCATGTCGTAATACCCTGTGGCATGTGGCTATGCGGAGAAAGCATCAGCCTCAGTCCATGGCCTTGCCGCCGCCTGTCAGTCGCGGAGCAGCAGCCGGACCTCCACACCCCACACCCCACGACACACCGCCACCCGAAAAAGCAAGCCACTTAATATAGAGATTTATGCTAATCAAGCAAAAAGTATTTGCCGAGAGGGGTCTCCGTCATTCGGCAGCGTCTCAGAGTAGACCAAGTCCGAGAGACGCTCAAATGGAATGGAATGGAACGGAATGGAATCGCTTCGCGTGGTGTGTGTGGTGTGGTTGGTCTTTCCTCGCTCGTCATACTAAATGAAAGTGAAAATTCTTATGTAATATGCTAATATTTTCTTGGCCCGCCTTTGGATTTTGGTATTTTGCTGCTGTTGCTGCTGCTGCTGCTGCTGCTTCTGCTTCTGCTTCTGCTGCTTCTTCTGTGTGGATTACGAGAGATTTTTTTATAAGCTTAGATATATGGAAAGAGACTGAAGAAAGCCAAAGAAGTTATGTTTTTAATACCCTTTTTGCAAAGAGTACTATCATACATGGCAGCCGTTTGCTCTACAGATATGGATCCTCAAATGTTTTCAATTGATAAACATATTGGGATAATGGCTTAAGCATTTATTTGTGTATTTCAAGGCTGCACATTATCTGATTAATTGTCTGTTTCTGTGCTGTTTTCTTCTTCGATTTGTATGGTTTACAATTGCAATATGCATATATCTATCTGGTGTCGAATGTTGTGTAGTGTAGTGTGGTGTCATCTCTGCATCCCATTATGTGTGTTTGCTGCTTCTCCCCCATGACATTTTCTTTGGCACTAAGCTTCTGTATGTTTTTTTCTACAGTGTTACAGTGGAGAGGCCGCCGCCATTTGCTGCATGTTCTTTCATACTGAATTGAGATACTATTGGTAGCTGAATATACAAATTTGGTCTTTACGTCTCTTGATCGTTATCCAGCGACTGATGAGCAGCACGCCAGCCTCACCCACATTTATGGCCAGGGCATGCACTTCGTCGTCCAAGTCCACAATGATATTCTCCAGACATTCCATATTCTTCACCGGCTGCCTGTTTATGGCCCTGTCCAGTTCAATATTCAGAACCTGGATTATCTTGTCGAGGTCCTCGACAAAGTCTAAAACCCACTGGAGCGGTATTTTATCGCTCCCTTTGGCGCTAGTGGTCTCCGGCTGTACCACCATTTTCCAAGATCTAAAATGAAACACAAATATTTTTTGAAAGTTTAGTGCAAAAATTGGCGAAAACTTGTGTACTTAGAAACTTAGAAAAGAGCTGCTGCTGCTTTAGGGTCCTTTATGATTTCGTGTACAGCACTAAAATTGAGAAATTTCGTAGCAACTCTTGACTGGACAGAAGGTTTGACAGAGCAGAGTATCCAAAGGTTGCTTGTTTCTTATTATTTTTAAGAGAGTTTTAGCTGGATTTTGCTTTTATTTGGCATTCATTGCTGTTGCGTGTCTTTCGGTCCAAATTTATGCACGAATTTTGGCTTAAACCAATCAATTGGCATTTAAATGTGGCTGTGAATTAGAGGTGGAAGCCATCGATATGTGGAGACAACGATATTTCGGCTGGCATTTTCCATATTCCTTTTGGATATATTTTATGCTTTATATTTAATAGAGTTTTGTACAAAGCTCGAATGCGTGAACGAGGCATATTCTGCGTCTCTCTTAAGTGTTTCATGGAAACGAGAAAAATTGAAACCCGATTATTTATCCATCAATATATTTATAGAAATAAAAACAAAAATATCAAGCTTGCGTAGATAGTAACTTCGATGTTTCCTCCACCTCTCCACCTCTGAATGGAAAGTTGTCTGCTCGCAATATATTTATTTGCTATTTTTGTGCTGTTGGCATTTAAATAATTTATTAATGCACATAATTTTGGGATTAGATAATGCGAGAAGCTATGTGGTTGTGTGTACATTCGTGCATCGCAGGTATCTGCGTATTAAAAATCAATTATTCTGTAGAGAAAACATTGTTTATGCTAATCGCATGTCAGCCAGCGCGATAGAGAGAGGCAATTGATAAATGAGCCACGAAAAGCAGGTGGAAATGGAAGCCATGAGCCAGCCCCCATTGCCCCCAAATGTAGCCTTTTTATAACAGAAGACCAGAGACAATTCAGACTTACCCTAGGGATATCTGAGTGGAAGGTCTGATAATGCTTTTAATTAATGCACTGCAATTGTCTCTGGTAAAAACTGAGACATTTGAAGCCAATAAATGTCCCATTGTTCTTTACATGTCACACATTTACAATGCGTCGTGTGATGCAGTTTCAGTTAACTTTTTTACCACTGAAGGGTGCCATCCGCAATAGTATTTACAGGTACGGGACCCATCTTAATGGGATTTATGTGTAGAGGAAAGGGAAATAAATACAGAGCGATGATGTTTCCATTTGTGCAAATCAGTCAGCAACATTCGGTTTGGTATTTTAAAATAATTTACTTAATTATATTTAGCGTCGAATGGAATTAAAAGCCATGCCATGGGTTGGGTTTAAGTACATATAAAATAGTTTGTTGTGTAACGAAATTAAGCGTCTGTGGTGGGGGCTTCAGTAGGGATTATTGCAGCAGCAGTTCTTGATGAGGGCGTGCTCGTAGCAGGATTTGGCATACAGCAGGGAGCAGTCGTAGTAGGAGCACTGCGGCGGTCTCAACTGCGGGGCAGATGCTGCAGGGAAAAGGGTTGAAAAAATACCAAATGGGTTTTAAATGCATTAAGTGTGGTGGCAAATTGAATGAAATTAATAAATGCAACAAGCGTGGTTGGGGAAAAACCCATACATCAATAATGCCGCAGCAGACGAGAGTGCTCGAGCTGGGTGTGACGCGTTCCCTGATTAATTACCTGGAAAATCGCAGCAACAAGAGTCATGCACCATCTTGTGGGAGCAATAGCTGTACACCGAAGAGTCGCAGAGCGGACAGCCTCCGCCTCCGCCGCCACCTCCAGGCTGTTGTGGTGGTCCCCAGGGAGGAATTGATCCGGGTCCAGGTCCAGGTCCGATACCCGGACCCAAGCCATTCCCAAAGCCATTCTGGCCACCAAATTGACGTGCTAAATTGTAGAAAAAGTGTCCAAGAAATGTTGTAGATCTTTCGAGTTGTCAGCACTCACCTGCCGTGTCCTGCTTGGCCACAACCATGCCCATCAGCAGGGCCAAAAGCATTGCCACTAGCACAGGGCCCACACAGCGTATGCTGAACATCTTTCGTATGATCCTTCGTTTCGCTGTTCTCCGTAATGGTCTCTGCTCTTTGCTCTTTCGTGTTTGGTGTTTGGTGTTTGGTGTTGCTGCTGCTGGGGCTGCCGTGCCGCGACTGCAGTCGATGAAACTTTTATACAGCCACGATCGATGGGTCCATCCGGTTCGGCTTTCGCTTTCAATTTTTGTGACAAATTCATAAATAATTTGATGTGCTGTGATGTGATGTGCTGTGATGTGATGGGCCCTTGAGGCAGCACGACAACAAAGCGACTCACTGACTGACTGACAGACAGACAGATCTCTCAGTTGCTCTCAAAGGTGTTTCTGTCGCTCCCAAAAAAGATCTTGGCGAACGAAAGTTACGGGGGCCCTGAAGCTGAAGTTTATTTATGGTTCGGTATTCGGTTCGATTGGTTTGACAAGTTGATTGGCAAAACTCAGCCGAAAACTCCCACGCCGTCACACAACAAAAAATGTTTAGATTTCTTTCTCGTGGTATTTTTTTGTGCCTGTGACACATTTCTCGATTTGCAGTTGGCAGTTGGCTGGAGATTGAAGAGCTCTTCTTGCCTCTTGCCGCTTGCCTCTTGCCTCTTGCCACCTGCAGCTGCAGCAACCTTTTCAACTTTTACTTTTTCCACTCCATCTTCTTCTGTTAATTGCTTCATCCGTCCCTCTCGCTCTCTTTCCATCCAACTTGCAGACTCACCGTCAGATATATTTTTCCCAGACTCGCGGAAGCAGTCGACGGGCCGAGCCGCGGCGCTTCGCTTATGTAAAATTAATAAGACATAAAATAAATTTCGAATTATGCGCATAAAACAAACATCATCAGAAACCGATTTTTGGTCATCTTCTTTGGTGTTTTTTTCTCTTTCTTCGCTTCTCTTCTCGCCCCTTCTCGCCTCGTTAATCGTTTAAACTTTAAAGCGAAACGCGAAACGCAAAGTAAAAGTGTTTCATTTTGATTGCTCTCCCGCTGTCTCCGGGCCATGCCTCAGGGCATTTGGCTTTTGGCTTTGCTGCCATGCGATGCGATCTTGATATTCATTTGGAAATTGAAATTCGAGTCGCTAATTGATCTTTTAAACCGGGTGCCCAGCCCTGTCCCTGTCCCTGTCCCTAACCGGGTTGAGCTTTTCTCATTATGCTAATAGATTGAATCGATGTTAAAAGTGCCCCATAGAGAGGTTCCCCCATGCGAGTGCACAAATAGCCAGTGTTTTCGGGCTCTTTGTGCGATTCTATCGGATCTTCAGCTGCTTTCACTTGCTCCGACCATCACAAGTAGATAATGTACTAAATAAATGATTCAAAAATATATATTCAATGATCAGAGGATCGAGAGTTTCTCTTCGTAGTCTTAATTGTGGAACTACGCATTTCGAATGTGATTGCATGATCTTTGGGTTCTTAGAGTAGAAGGATGCAGACAAAGGTCCAGTTCTGGGCTTCCCATATTCTTCTCAATTCCTTTCTCAATTTCGCCAAATGCTCTCAATTCTCATTGGATAAAGTTTGCTTTCCTTGCAATGCACCTCAAGCTGCCTGCCTTGTGCCTGGTGCAAGTTGCTCGAAAGTTTATGGACCGCTCGCTCGTTGGCCCTTTTTCCCAGTTTTGTCGTTTATCTGGCTCGTTGAAAACCAAAACCCAAAAACGGCTCCCAAATGTAATTTCATTTAATTAACTCTTCCCCGACAGTCTGCAGGGTGGACTGTGGACTACGGAGTGCGGCTTCTGGACAGTTGATTGAGCTGCTGCTGCTGCTGCTGCTGCTGCTGCCGGTTTGGGGACCCTCTGGGACGAGGCTGGGGCTTGAATCTGAATGCAGCGAGAAACGATGACAACGTTGTCGACGACAACGACGAGGAAAGCGACCATAAAGTGCTTCAAGAAGGCAGGGCCTTGGAAAACAAATATGAAATGTTCATTTTCATTTTCATTTTCATTTCCATCTAAGAAACGACAAGAAAAGTAAAGAGTAGTGAAGAGTGTGGAGTGGAGAATGGAGCGAGGGGGAGACCATGTGGAGTAGGCAAAAATGTGTATGTGTGTGCGTGTGTGTGTGTGTGTGTGCTTGTGGATCTGTCAGTACGTGTATCTCGTTGTGTGCTCGTCGGTTGTTTCTGTGTGTTGATTATCTTGTAAATTTGTTGCACGTTTTTGATGCAAATCCGCTTGTCATGTACAAGCACACACACACACACGCACGCACACATTAGAGATACAAGTGATGTCATCACCTGCTACAAGTGCAGATACAGATACAGATGTCAAACTAGATACTTGTAGAAGATACTCAGGTACAGCAGATACTCACAGTTTCGAAAGAAGCTACAAAAAGTTAATCTGTAAGCCAGGCAGGTGGCTGTCGGAAGGTGGTTGGGTTGGGCTGGGCAGGGCAGGTTTTGTTTTGCATTTGTATCTGCGTATCCGCATTTGTATCTGTAAGTCACAAGTGCTCTTGGGTCACAATTTGTAAGTGCAGCCTCAATGGCCAACAGAGAACAATGCGACAATGCGTCGATCGCGGTACGTGCACGTACACACACACACACACATATGTACATACATACATACGTGTATCTGTGAGATTTATCTGTGATGTAACCGGCGACGCGGCTTTACTTTTACCACGCTTCTTCTTCTTCTGCATCTCTGCCCCACTCTTCTCTCTCTCGCTCTCTCTCACTGCGCTGTCTCTGTTTTATTTATTGGTTTTCGTTTCACTGGAATTTATCTCCCTCTTCTTCGGAGCTCTCTCTTTCTTCAAGGGGCACCTGAATATATTTTTTTGTTGTATTTCGGGCAAAGTCTTTGGGTAAACAGGTCACTCTTCTCCCGCCGTTTGTTGCCGCTGCTTCTGCTGCTGCCTCCGTTTCTGGTAATCGGCCACTTTCCAGCCAGCGACGAGTGACCTCAATTAAACACATGCCACGCCCAGCCACGCCACACCGCATCACACCTGTACCCCCTGCTGCCGTACTGTCAGCCACCTTCATTCTGTTCGCGCATTGTTGGATGACCACAAAAATTGATGCCGCAACAGAAATACCTTTTCGGGCACAGTTACAGCTAGACAAAAGGGTAATAAAGGATGGGTGGGTGGGGAGATCCCCCCACCATTGCCACAAGGGGGGAATACCTGACAAGGGAAAGGAGGTATTTGCGACAAGGCAAATGCAAAATTAAACCCATAAATAATGCCAGCAAGAAGCCCGACCGACCAATGCCATGCCACAAATATATGTACATATGTACATACATATGTATGTATGTATGTATGTATGTAAATCTATGTATACATTTTCAATATGGATTAATTTATGTATACCCTTTTTTGGGACTAGGTACTTCGATCCTGTCATTCCCTAACTACATCCTCGCTTGTTTATAGCTCTCACGATTTTGTTCTCCCCACCATCGGCATTACATTTTTCTTGTAATTTATTTGAGCTTCAACGCTCAAGATTTTTAAACTATATTTTGAACTTGTAGAAAAATAGTAGTATTTATTGGCCAGCTGCTGCCTTTTCTCCCTGCTCGTTGGGAATCTTTTTTTCAACACTTCTCATTCCTGTTGCCAGACCTGTTTAAGCCTTCTGCTTCCTGCTATGTTTTCAATTATATTTTTAATATTTTGTTCCACTTATTTGAAGTTTAGACATGGAACGTGTTCCTTTCTCCAATCGAGACCCTTTTTGTCTTTGCCTTTTCCATTTATTTGGCGCTTCGAATAACTGCATTTCAGCTGTAAACTGGACCATTATTGAATATTCCATATGTATTTTTGTATATTTTACATATTACTCTTTAATTTGCATTTTTCGATACTATTTTTGTTTTCTTGCTTTTTTGGCAATTTGCTGAAATTCATTTATAACAAAAATGCTGTCTAACAAGTGCTAACTGCAGAGGGCACTGTGCACAGGGCCCGCAGTGGATGGGCTTTGTTGTTCCAGTTTTGTGGATGGTGTTGCTATTATTATTGCCATTTTTATTGTTTTGCGAGTAGTTGTAGCCAGTTTTGTTGTTGTTGTTCCACAAAACCAATATTTGGGCTCTCAGTAGGAGAATATCTCCTTCTCCTTCATGTTCTCGTTTTCGTTTTCGTTTTCATTTTCGTTGTCCTTGTCGTTGTTTCGTTTGTGTTTTATGTTGATGTTGATGTTTGTGGAATATTTACACAAGTTATTTGCAGACAGCATGTAAATATGGAAATATTTAAATAAAATAATAGGATCACAAAAGCACCAGCCAGAATACATATATGTACATACATATGTGCATAAATATGTACATACGTACATATGTACATATGACTGGAATGAAATTCTATTTTTGATAAATATAAATATACAAATGAATACCTCAAATGCAGGCAATAAATTCCAATCGAGTTCGATGCAGCAGCAGTCGGTGCAAAGCTTAGTTATAATTGAATCTGCGGTGGTTGTCTAATTGCCATCTGCCATCTGCCATCTCTCAGATACCTGATACGTGCCACGCGTCTGTCTCTTTGGTGTTGAAAGTATCTTTTGGCAGAGTTCTCTTGGTTGAAAGTGCATAGTTTCCCATTGAAATTTCAAGCAAAGGCTAGCCGAAGCTCTGGGTAGCTTTAAAGATTTTCTGTTTTAAGGAAACTTAGCCAACTGTAGAGCTATGGTAAATGGGAATTTTGCCGGATAAATTCAGGAAATATTCATATAACAAATACGTCTATTGGGATCAAGAATATAATGCTATAATAATACTATCCTCCTCCTGCATGGGTATGAAAATAAAAAGATTTAATTTGAAATGCGAAAGATTTTGTGGGGGCTAATGTCCAATGGTAGTTTGCCTCTTGTTTGTTTGCCAGGAATAAGATACAGATACAGTGACAGAGTGGAAGCAGGAGTGGCAGTCTGCACACGCATACAGATATTTAATACTAGTAGTTTTTAAACCATAAAAGGACGGGTACTGGTGGTGGGGCGCCAGCGCCATTGCCATTGCCATTACCATTGCCATGTGCCAGCGCAGCGCTGTGAAAAATATGCAAATAAGCTTTATTATTTGACAGTTTCTATAAAATGCAAAAGCCACAAAAGGCAGCAACAATGCCAGCCCGCAACGACGACGACGACTTCATCAACATCAATGAAAAGTTTCCACCGCCCGCCCCCTCCCAAGCGCACGTTTTGGGGGTAGCCATAAGCCGAGCTCCATATTCTGTATTTCGCATTCCTCAAGCTTCAATCTTTCCCCAGCCAGCAGGCAGCAGGCAGCAGCCAGCAGCCAGCAGCCTCCAGAGCGCACCCACATCGCTCTGGCTTATATGACAAAACTGAAATGCAATAAACAAGTTGACAACTCTGACAATTTGGACAAGAAAAACATGTTAAATGCTCAGAATTATGACAAGCGACGAGGAGTCGAAGCTCACCAGCCACAGACAGAGCAGCAGCAGCAGCAGCAGGGACACAGAGATGCAGAGATACAGAGATACAGAGCCCAGAGTCGTAGTCGTAGCCGTAGCCGTAGCCATAGCCATGGTCATAGTCATAGTCTTAGCTGGAGAGAGAGAGAGAGAGAGAATGGAGAACAAAAACAAATGGCATAAAGAATAAGTAATAAGCATGCAAATGCGTCTAGAGAGAGGGAGGGCGAGCAACTCTCCAGATACAGATACAAAGATACAGCAACTGCCATGGATACGAGAATACTTTTTCGGCTTAATTACTTAGAGTGTGGAGAGTGGGGAGTGGAGAGTGGAGAGTTGAGTGTGCAGTGCGCGGCAGTCACCCACTGACTGACTGGGGACTGCTGCCAGTGGCTGCTCGTATCTATTCATCTAAGTATCTGCGTATCTGTTAAGGGCCACCAGCCAAACTATAAAGGGAGCCCAGCTATACATACATTCATACATATACTCGTAGTCCAATTCTCCTGTACTCTCGTATTCGTATTCGTATTCGTGTTCGTACTTGTACATGCCTGACAACAGCTTGAGCAACTTGGCCAAGTGGCAAGTTGTTCTTGAGGCTAATGAAAAGACAGTTTTTGACCCGAGACCTTAGAACTTTGTTTCAAGAGGATTCGAGGCAAATGTTGGCTAAAAGATATGCCATGTCTCTTGTTTGTGTGTGCGTTGCCTGATTAGGTGGAAAATATTCTCTCTGGGAAACATTTAGAATACTTTTGGGAACACCTAGAAGCCATCGAAGGCCTTTAAAGATCTTCCTGAAGGCTTGAAATTTCATTCATTGTTTGGCGCGCCCCCGTGACATTTACTTTAGAACTTTTTGGTATCATTCGCTGGCTTCCGGCTGCCATTTCCTCAACCCACAACCAGGCTGATTACACACACGCCACACAACAGTCAGATATTTATTACAAACAGGAGTGAGAAATACATTCATCTGCAAATGTGATACAGTCAAAGACCCACTCAGGTACTTACCCTCAAGAGTCAAAGATACATAGTCATATCATACTCGGAAGATGCAAGTGTACATCCCATCCATGCATCCACGTGTCTGGTGACATTTTGTACGTCCCCGATAACAGCAGCAAAAATTCTCTTCTCTTTTTGGGGTTTATTTATTTGAGACTTGGCAGAAATTGATTTGCCCCACTTGGGGATGGGCAAAGAGTAGATACTACTGGTATCTGGTATCTGGAAAAATGGTTACACACTGCGATTAAATAATTTTATTTGAGTTGTTTCGCTGATTTGTTTGCTCGGTGCTGGCGCTGTTCGCTGTTCGCTGTTCGCTGTGCCTGTTGTCTGTTGTTCATTACAAAGTCAACACACACAATGGACAACAATTGACCAACGGGCAGTTATACGATCCCCGAAAACATTTTGTCATTTTGTCATTCGTTTCGTTGGGATGGGGGCACCGGGCTGCTGTTTTAATTGTTTGTCTTTATTGTAGCGCTAATAAAATTATGCAAAACTCTCTGCCGCATCGATAGGCGGGGCAAACAATCAGAGCAGGAGGCACACAGGCAGCTCCAACAATCGATTACATAAATCTCACACACACACACATACAGAGTAGTTAGTGGGCTGAGGGCAGGGGCAGCTGTGGGATTAGTTCAAGTTACTCTAGGGTGGACCACCACTTAGTGCAGGTCAGGGACTGGCAGATCGCTTGTCGACTTGTGAAACGTTTTTGTAAGGGGAACAAAGTCAAAACTGTTTCCCCATCGAAATGTAATCACTGATTACCCAAAACACTTTTTCTTTTTTCGTTCGGGAATGGGGAAATGAGGAAAACCTCTAACAAGACAAGACCCTAACAAGACGAATCTACTTCATTTGTCTACCAATCCAATCTCGGACATCATCAGATCTTCGATGTTTGTGCTCGTTTATGCAACTCTTTTCTTTCGATGTTGGTGTTGTTGCTGTTGTCGTTGATGCGATTACGCCCAAGTGTTAAGTGGCCCATTGTGGATAATTGCATCATGATTGTGTGGCAGTCAGTGGCAGCCTCAGGGCAAGCCCTGAAGAAACACACAGACAAACAAAAAAAAGCATCCAACAGCATTTTGTGCACTTGTTGTGCATTTGGCATTCGCCTTTTGATTTGTTTTGCTTTGCTTTTGGATGTCAGCTGTCTTTTGTCATCAGGTGCTGTTGTTGTTGTTGCAACCATTTGCAGTATTTGCATTTCAATTATGCATTGTGGCAATGGACGTGGCAGCAACAGCAGAAACCACTACTAAGACCCAAGACCAAGTCTAAACAGACAACAGGTAGACAAATAATGCAAGATGAAGGGAGACAGAGACGAAGACGAAGACGGAGACGGAAAAGGAGACGTGAAAGCGTCGCTGAAGTGTGCTGGACGGAGAAGGAGAGGGAGAAAGAAGGAAGATGCAGCATTGCCCCACAGTCAATATCAAGGCAGTGTCGCCATGGCAGTGGCAAAACGAATTGTGATCATCCACAACGACCATCGGATGCGCTAGGCAGTGCAAAAATTACCATTAAATTAAATAAATTGAAACTGTTATAATTATTGAACAATTTTAATTGTGAAATATTTTGTCATGATAGACGTGGATATTGGTAGGGTTAGAGTGAAGAAATGGTAACAGTTTCTATGATTTAATTGATCAAAAATCAAGCTCCATTGAGACCCTGTACAATGATCTAATACCCTTATTATCTGCTAGTTTTCTATCTTCTAATGACTTTAATTACCCACAATATGCCACACAAAGTCCCAAATATATCACTTCTATCTGAAAATGTTGGTGCGCAGAGGGCATTTTGGCCAAGCTGCGAAAGGTGCGGAAGTGCCTTGGGAGATGCAGAAAGATGAGAAAATATTTGCATACGCAAAAATGTGGGCAAAGAAAGTGGTGACAGAAGCAGCGACGTAGATGGCAGTGCCTGTCCAGAGCTGATCCAAATATCCCAAACCATGTCTAGCCTCTCCCACTTTGGTGTCTGTGTCTGTGGGGCTTTTTGTGTAAATAAATAAGCAGAAATATAGCTGAGTACTTGTGTAATTATGGGAAATGTTATTTGATTTTGGCACCCCATCCTCCCATGCGCCAGGCCCAAAACCCGAGAGACCCGAGACCCGACCCCAGACCGTAAAGACCACAGTTGCGTGTGCTCCAAAATGATAGTGGAGGAGAGTGGTGAGGACTGCCAGATACTCGTATATTTGCACATTTTGAGAGCGAGCATTGCTGCTGCTGCTGCTGTTTGCACTTTCGCCCAAAAACAAAAACGAGAGAAGAAAACCAAAGGAGAATAGTAATAAAAGGCAAATAAAATTCGCAAGTGGCTCCTTTTCTACTGCAGCTGAGAGACGCTAGGCTCTGTTCGTCTTTCTGTCTGTCTATTGGTTAGCTACATACATATGTATGTACATATGCTGTGGAGTTTTTGGGCCTGACTGCGTCACAGCCACTGCGAGTATTCCGGGCAACAAACAAGCTTAGGACATATCAAACACAAAGCATACGGATGCTCGGATGCATGGGATGCTGCCCCTGTGGGATGCGTGGATCTTCGAGCTTCATTTGCTCCCATAGCCTGCTACTGTGGCTGCTGAAAAGTTACCATGACAGCGACTAGAAGGGCATCCATGCAGTCAGGCAGCCATGCAGTCAGGCAGTCAGGCAGCCACGCATCCAGGCATTATGGAGGTTAAGCCCCCGAGCTGAGAGGACACAATGCAAAAACAGAAACAGAATGTTGCACATTCGCGCTGTGCTGCCACCAGCCTTCTGGGCAGGTTTATTGTTTCTCCTCCTCCCTCGCAGCCCCAGAGAATATTCCATCAAGCAAAATGCTGAAACATCGGCAACATGCAAGCTGCAGAGGATCCCAGAGAATACCTGTGCAAAATTAACCCCCAAGTCTCGATGCTCAAAGCAAGTCGATTCCAATGCTAAATTTTGCGGGCAAAATAGGACTGTGTGCACATGGCACAAAGTTGCAACATATCGTCTTCCCCTTTGCAACGAAATAGGATTCGCTGGAATAATCATGGGGCAAAGTGGAAGGCTGCACCATCCAGGCTGTATGGAACATTCGCACTAATTTGGCACAAAAACGGAAGGCTTCATTGCTGATTTGAGTCCCTTTTTCTGGCATATGTACCTTTTGCAGTGCACATATTTATTGAAAAGCTCTTTGACATCATCACAAGCTGCAATTTTAGCCTATGAAATCAAGGCAGAGACTGGCAGTTTTGCAGCATTTAATGAAGTATTAGGAGATGGAATTTATTTTAGAATTACTGAGGGGATCGTACAATTAGCAGATTTCCTCTTGCGAACATTGGTTGGGGCAAGAAGCTTCCATACAACGACTGTACTGAGAGCATCAAGAAACCATTCCCTTTCCCTTGTAACTCTCTCTCGATTCATCTCTCTCTCTCTCCCTCTACCCACGCAGCTTGCTGCAGAGCAACACGCTCGTACGACACTCTCTCTCTTGAACATCATCGCTCACCTTACGCTCGCTCTCTCTAACAGTAAAAAAAACGCAGCTGTGAGACAGATAGCGGACAAGACGGTGCGTGCATAGCGAGGGTATGAGCAGTGGTCATTAACAAACGGTAAAGTGCAAAGAAGACACCGAAAGGGAACACTGCAATGCACTGCAAGCAATTTCGTGGCGAATACAAACTCTAAAGCATCATTTTAGTTAGAACTTTATTCAATAAGAATATTTAAATACTTTCTAAAGCATTTCAAAAATGATCAGAGCTTCCACTTAGATTCTTGTAGACTTGGTCCCTTAGATTTGAAGATTTAGTTATTTAAAATGATGGCTTTGGCCTTCAAAGATTCGCCATACTACATACATATGTATGTACATACATATGTACATACATATGTACATATGTAGAAATTTTGTTTTAATTTAGATTGGCATCCATCCATCGATTTCTTGGCCACTCAGCAGCAGTCAGCAGAGCTGTCGTGCAGCACCACATGAGATCAAGAAGGGGCATGCCGGCATTGATGGCTTGTTTGGCTTTTGAACTGCTGCTGCTGTTGTTGTTGTTGTTGTTTTTTCTGTTGTGTTGCACTGTCAATCATAGTCAATCGATTGCCATGGGGCATGGTGTGCATGAAGTGGAGGGCAATCCAACTAACCGAACCGGTAAAACAATAGACCCCATAAGCATCGAGCGCAATTAAACACAATTAGACAATGAATTCGGGTAGAGTGAGTGTCCAGAGGTATCCAGTTTCTATCCACCTATCCACTATCCACTGGCGGTGGCGCTTTGTATCTGATTGTTTCGGCGATCCACTCCTCGACCCTTCACCCTCTTGCTCCTACCTTCTCCCTTCCTGTTGATGCATCATTCATCCCTGGGCATTCATCGCTCGTATCGATGGCTGCTGCAATGAAATCTGTTTGTTGCTGTTCAGTTTTAGTTCGATTTCAGTTGTAGTTCAATTCAGGGCCTGGACCGGGGAAGGGCGCCTCGAGGCGTTGGCTTGACCAGTGAAAGTTAATTGAACACACACACTCAAACCCACGGGGGGAGCTCCTACTGTTGGACACTTGAGTGATTAGCGTTTGCAACTGCCAGTCTGCCAGTGGCAGTGTGGGCTGGGTGTTCGGGCTTGGGGTTTGAATCTGCTCGTGACATAAGCGAAACAAGTGCCGGCAGTCCCCCCCCAAAATGTGGCGACAATTTCTGTATGTTCGATGGTTTCTTTCTCGCACTTTACGCACCTTTATTTGCCATTTTGGTCACACTGCACAGTGGTACACAGATGACTATAAGTTGGATGGGCTGATATATGAATGCTTTGATTTGACTTCCGTATTTGCCCAACAATTTTAAACAGAATGTTTATGTTGATATGTTTATGTTGAAATTTATTTGTTCATTTCCCCGATCTAGTTGTCCGCTTATAGTGGAGGCCCATTTTGCGCAATGGGGAGAAAGTTGAGGGCCCAACACTTGCTTTAAGAGCAGGCTTAGGGCCCAGCGCAAACCATCCGTCAATAGCCACAAATATGATGGGGCAGCTTGGGTGTGCTTGGGGCAGCTGCATAATTCGAATGATCTTTGGATGCCATTCGCTTCCGCATGGCTCTTGCTGGCTGGCAGAGTTTAACACCTTGCGGGGTTGGGGTTTGGTGGGTACCGATTAATATGTTAATTTATGGCCATGGCGGCAACGCAACATTAATCTGCAGCTCCAAAAATATGTGTATAAAAAAACTCCTGGGAAAATGTTTCACGCCACATGAGCATTGGGCATTTTCTTTTTTCGAGCGAGTGTCTGTCGTTCTTGAGTGTCATAATGAGGGGGGCCGGGACCACAAGCACAGAACTACCAACCAGCCAGAACCAACCACTCGAGAGAAGCTCCTCCACTCCTACACATGGTGTCTCGTCATTGGGAATGCAAATGAGATGCGTGCGCCCAAATTGAAATGGCAAATGTTGACAGCGACAGCAACGGAGGCAGCAGGGAGGCAGCTGGGAGGGAGCAGGGAGCACACACACGAAATTCAAAGTTAATCAACGAAATATTTATGTAGGAAGTGTTCTGCGGAGGATACGTTAACTATGCCAACATTTCAGGAGCGAGTGGGGGTGCTGGATCAATAGGGTGCAGGATGTACAGCCTGGCACTACAATACAATCTTTGTCTGTGAGTTCGGGCGGATACAGGAGTTAGCGATAGCAATACATAAGTATGAAGGGTTCTTAAAGCATAGAGCAAATATTCACATTTCCCACAGTTTTATTGGAATTTATATAAAATGTTATCTAGAGAAAGTATCTTTAGGGATTCCATCAATGCTGCTGTGATTCCGGTTCTGTGTGGATCCATTAGAGGATATTGAAGCGAATCCTTGGTTCATCGTTAACTTTTGAGCCACATCTCGTTAGAGCCAACGAAAGCATGACATAAACATATTTATGAATTTTCTATTCTGCATTGCGTTTTTGATTGTCATAAGTAGAAATATGAATGGGAATGTGAAGGGCAGGGGCATGGGCAGGATGGCTGGAAGACGATTCTCATTTGCATTAGCTCTGTGAATGGTTGATAGAGAGGCAGGCGTGGGGTGGTGGGGGTGTGGGTGTGGGGGAAACTGATTAACATAAAATTAAGCGTTCGAAAGGAATGCGCCAAGCTGTATCGGGAACTGAGTTGGGACCAGAACCACATAGCCAGGGCCTGCTTGCTGGCTGATAAGCCAAGGCGCGGCGATAAGCGCATTTAATTAGCATTAATTAAAGCGAATCGCGAGACGAAACGAGAGGAGACGAGACGAGACGACTCCCGGGCACAAAACTAACAAAAACAGCAGCAGAGCAGGGAACGGGGGGCGGCAGCCGCGGCCCCACAAATAAACAGAGTTGTGAAAGTGTAGAGGCAATGCCAATGGAAATGGAAATGGAAATGGCAATTGTGCGCCCAGCAATCAATGGGTTTTTGGAGCATGCGGCACGCGGCATGACAAATTGCAAATCGCTTTGGTTGCTGTCTCTGTCTCTGTCTCTACCTCTTCCTCTCTCACTCTCACTCGCTCTCCTGTTGGGTCTTAAGAAGGCGGATGCTGCTGAATGCTGAATGCTTGGGGGCAAAGTCAAAGTCGAGCCGCGGCCAACGTCAAGTGTCATGGCAACAGCCACAGGGGCGGACAGACCCACAGTGGGCCACAGAAAGTGGGGAAATACGATCATATTTATGTGTCTATCCATGGAATATCATTAAAACTACATCAATGGAAGAGACTGGCCAGATTTCTAACGATTCTTAACGGGAAGTCTCTTTTATTTTAAGAGCTGATAGAGGAAAAAAAGAAAAACTTACCATAGACCATCTTGAATGTTTTTCTAATCTTAATAATATTCTCGAAAATTAATCCTTCCAAGTGGAGAGAGGAAACTCTCAAAGTTACACTCGTCGCTCAATCTTTGAAAGTGATCAAAAATTAAATATATATTTTAAAACAGTTCTTTGCACAATTTAAGTTGTTTACATCATCCACCCCACTGGAAGCACCTGCGCGATCAATTTTTGACCATTGCATCTCCTATCGAACGCACTGTGCGGGTAGAGAATGAAAGACAGCAAGAAGAAAGCGGGAGATTGCGTAATATTAGCGTCATGACATAAAGCCGAGGCCGAGGCCGAGACCGGACTGATGCTGATGCCGATGCCGATGCTGAGACCGCCGAGTGGCGATGAATGAGCGCGGAGAATGGAGATGAAGCTGAAGAAAGACAAACACGAAGCTCAAGACGGTGTGAAAGAGAGACAGAGACAGTGTGAAAGAGAGACAGGCAGTGGACCCGCATAATTGCGGCTACACCTGAAATTAAGGGCTCCAGCCACCAAAAGAGAGAGACCTGAAACTGAGGCATAAATGTGGGCGAGGCCTAGAGGCGCAGCAGCCTCAAGTCTCATGCCAATGGAATGCAATTTCTCTTCTTTAAATATTTTCTCAATTGTTTTGTGCGTGTCTGTGGCTGTGGCTGTGGATAAGATACAGATGGAGGTACGAATGATGTATCGCTGTGAAGAAACATCCAAGGAGAACTCTCAGCTTATCCCAAATATTAATCAAATGGAAAATACAGCGATTGATTAGGTTTATGTTCATTAACACTGAAGGAAAGTTACGAACTCAGCTTTAACGATATATAAAACAATGGAAATTAATACCCATTTGGGAAAATATAGTTTAATAACAAAACCTAAATTAAAATTGCCGAAAAAACACAAAGCTGAAGAAGAGACTTCTCTATTTATTGAGACTATATTTTGCACATTTCCGCTTTCACATTCATCTTCGAGTGATCCTCCTGAAAGTCGTTTCCCTTTCCCCTTGCAAGTGCATTCCCGTTTGTCTGCTTTTTCGTTGTTGGTGCCCTTATCATCATCTTTTTTTGGGCTGCAGGGGCCCTAACACACACAGCCTAACACACACACACTCACACAGCTTTGAGCACAAAACGAAAGTAGCCTTTAACACAAGACTCGAGGAAGTAAAAGCGCAAATAATTGCAAAAGACCAAAACAACAACAACAAAACAAGTAAAAAATGCTGACAGCTTCAGGCATCGACGCTTAAAATACTTCGGAATTGCTGCATCTATGATATGAATCATACAAAAAATTGTTAAGGCATTTCTTAGAATATATTTAAAGTTTGTTTGGTTTTTCTTAAGAAAAATGTTTTGCCCAAAAACATGGGAACAATTCTTCCAGATGGAATTTCTCAAAGTAAATAAATATCAGCTCCTAGCGGTTAATATGTATTTTATTGCGTGTCATGCAGCAGCTCCCATCGGTGGCAAAATGCAAAATAAATATTATAAGAGCACCGTTTCGAGCATGTACAAACTCCATTTAAAACGGATAATACCCTCTTTTTTTCGGCTAGCAGTTAACCCGCAACTATGCATCCAACTTACAAACATATACTTACACATGTATATATTTTAAATGTGTAATGACAAAAGCAACAGCGGGCAACAGATGCGGCACAAAATATTGCCACTTAAGTTGCATGTTGCCCCCACTGCCTCTGCGGACTCTAACGCGGACGCGCGACTGGTCACATGCTGCTGGCGGCCATGAGGCACCCGCAAGATGCAACAGCAGGAAGTCCAAGCGTGGCAGCAGCAGCAGCAGCAGCAGCAGCAGAAACAACTGTGAAGTAACCAGCAGGAGGAGGAGGAGCAAAAGGAGGAGCAGCAGCAGGAGGAGGCGTAGCGGCCAGACCCGAGAGTCAAGTCGAGTCAATCAATAAAGGGAGAAGAAGGAGCACAGCACCTACCCATTTCGTTTTGGTTGTTGTTCGAGAAAGCCAAAGCCAACAAGTTTCTTCTGCTTGGGGATCAGCATGACCGTCATGATGATGTCAATGATGATGATGTAGCTGGGAGCTGTGGCTGGAGAAAAGAGCGGCTCATGAAATGCAAATGAAAGCGAAATCGAATCACGCGAAGGCCGACGGCGCACATCGTCGTCTTCAAGTGTAAAAACTTGATCTCCGCCAAAGCAGCATGTAGCAGTGGCACTGGCACTGGCACTGGCAGTGCCAGAGCTCTTTTATGACTCAACCATCAACAGAGACCCAGAGAGAGAGAGAGAGAGAGTGAGAGAAGTGCTGCAGCCATAAAGATAGAGAGAGAAAGACTGGGGGAAACAGGAAAATCCCCCACAAAGATGCGGCACTGTGCGATGACATCGTTCTGCTCTTATTCCCCCTCCGAAAAAGCAGCCCAATTAATGAACTCTGATAAGAAGTGCGGGGGATTCATTCTCATTTATGTTCTGTAAAATAAGACTTTTTCTAGGTGCAGCATTTAAAATGCAGTTGCAATTGAAATTAATATGGAAGCTTCTCGAATGCCAGAACTTTGAAAACTTGTTTCCTCTGAGACTCTGAAATAGATTTTCGCCAGGGAAAATGAGCTAAATTGTGGCATAAATAACGGCATGAAGAGGTTTCCCATGGCAGCTCGAGAATGATATGTAATCGTGCATGAAACCAATTAAGCGTAGTTTCAACTTAAATTAAACTGTAAACTGAATTGAAAGTTTGAGCAAATATTAGTAATGGGCTAAGAAGTCCCACATTTCCTAAATTGTTTTCATTTTAAGCAGTTTTGATGTAACACGAGGAGGAGGATGAAGTTTATGCGAGAGTCAAACTATTTTTAGTTTCTATTTAGTTTATGGTTTGTTTCAAATGTTTGCATTGAGAAAAAACCCTTGGCCACTCTACATACCGGCCATGTATTTGAAAGGAAATCCATCAAAAATAGCACTCAAGCTTAGACTTACAGATAGATGTTTTGAACCTTTCAAGTGGCAGTTGTAGGCCTCGTGAACTCTGCGACACCCAAGGATGGGATCTTCCAGCATTGAAGTTCAACTTTGACTTGGCCATGATTTGCATGTGGCCCCCAAGGCGCTCCGAAGCGAATAGATGTGAAAAATGTTGCAAAACTGGTTGCACACGGAGTGAGTGTGCCTGGCCCATGCCTCTCTCCCACTACCACACTCTCTTTCTCCGTCTCTCACACTCAGTCACTCAGTCACTCTGCCTCTCTCTATCTTTCGCTCTGTCCCTTTTTGGACAGTGGGCCACCTTGCCATACGAAATTTCTTCACTTTCGGTTTCGAATTCGGTTTCGGTTTCGGTTTTCTCTGCGGCTGCGCAGCCGCAGTAACGGCAACGACAACGGCAACGACAACGCCGACGCCGACGCTGACGGCCCCCCTGGGTATTACCTATATGAGCTGGCGTTATCATCTGAGCGGCAGCATTTTACATTCGATTGTGACAAGCAGCGGACGACCGTCGCCCGTTCCGTTCGCCCGATAGATCAGATCCCCGCCGTGAGATCTGTCCACACCATCCCCATCCATCCCCAAGCAACGTCGTCTCGTCGCGAATATCCGTATTTAGCATCTTTTTTTTGGTTCCAACTCTGTTTGTCAACCCCAATCATCGACCCCCGACAAAAGAAAGAACGAAAAGCGAACGCGTACAACGGACGTATAACGTAAACAATCCTTTGTGAAGTGCAAAACATATTTCTTCGAATTTTTTTTTCAAGTGAGATTTTCCAAGGGATAATCAAACAGCAAACAGCAATCACCATCTGGGCAGCTCTAACCCCACTGGCATGGTAAAGAATAATTTCCCTAATTGGACTCAAGTGCAAAGGATTACCGGGAAAAATGGTCGGGGAGAAGAGGCCAATTATAAATGGAACTGGAGGGTGGAGGCTTAAAGGGAAAAACTTGGCCAGCAGCATCTTCAGTGGCTGATGCATGGGAAATGTCAATGAAAGTAAAAGTTTTGGCAGCCTCAAGGCGTTGCCCGGCGATTGGCTTACGAATTCCAGGAGATAATCCCCCATAAATATTAACCAAAAGTTAGCTGGAACCAAGGCGTGGCTGTAAAGCTGTAAAAGTCTCAGAACTGGATCCTTTGGTTCAACTTCAAAATCGAAATATTTTGTACTACATTTCCGCTCTTGTCATCGAGGCATAAGTATGCCCATCCTGTGGCCTCAAAAATTGCATGGAAAATGACCAAAAAAATTATATCCTACCAGTAGATGCCACGCCTGCGCCTTGGCCTTTCGACCTACACAAACGACCTCTGTTAATTGATGAGGGTTTCTGGCAAATGAAAATTGATGCAGGACCAAAAACGTGTAAGGCAAATCCTTGCTCTGCAGATTATTCATTAGCCAAAGGCGAACTGTGCCCGAGCCAGAGCCAGAGCCAGAGCCAGAGGTCTGGGCTTGTCTTTAGACATAATTTATTCATTATCGAAATTGATTCATAAATAATTTCGCATTCACATTCTGGCCGAGAAAGAGAGGAAAATTTAATTAACGCAGATTACGATTCTCGACTTTTGTGGGGTGTGGGGCGGCGCAGAGGGAAGGTCCCACAGCTGTGGCCAAAAAACTTGAAGGGGAGGAAACAACAATAAGTTTTTGGCCTGCCAAGAAGGATGTCTCTGCCAGGGCAACCCTTTTTCGGGGCCAACTCCATGCCGTGTGTCGCTCGTTCATCTTCGGGAACGAATTGTAGGTTTTCTCAAAAATGAGAGTGAAAGTTTTCGCCGGCCGTTTGTTTGGTTATTTGTTTGTTTATTTGCCCGTTTGTTGTTTCAGTCTGCTGGCTGGCCTGCCGCTTGCCGCCTGCCGCCTGCTGCCTGCCTCTTGCTGCTCTTTTGTTGCTCTTGTCAATTGTTTAGCATCAATAACAAATATTTTGTGAGCTATGCTAATGAGCAGAAATCGAAGAAGAAAGCTGCCTCGCTGGGTGTGCCTCGAAAACTGTCTGTCTGACCCGTCTTCGGTGATCTTCAGTGATCCAGTGATCCAGTGAAGCAGTCACATTTGCGACACACAACTTTGGCCCACTGACTCGGTGACTTTGATACAAATAATGCCCATACGAGAAATACACATTTCTTTGTTGCAAGACGAAGCCCAAGATACACTCGAACAATGCAAGTGGAAAATATTTACTTGCATTTTGTGCATTCGTACACTAAATACTGGAATGAGTAGGTTTTTATTGTTTGGTTGTCCGTAAACACATAATTAATTCAGAGTTGAACACATTATTCGTGGGGTCTACATAGTCTATGGTGCTCCCCTAGAAGTTTATGGTTTTTGATTGGATTCAAATATCAAGCAGCAATCGAAACTGTTGATTGGTTATTTTATTTTTTAATGGCGTAATATTTGAAGTTTTTCCTCTTCAAATACTTTGATTGAGAGCTGATAACACCCAAGACTAATGGAAATATCTTTTTCAGTTTCATCCTGACCATCTTTTGGCAGCTGCCCGATCGAAGCGATGTAACCCATGTATAAGGTTTATACCCTTCGAAAGACTTCAACTAAAAGTTGATTGCAAAAGCAAAAGCAAAGACAAATTCAATGAAGTTGAAGTTGAAGTTGCAACAACAACAACAACAACAACATCAAAAACAGCAAGTGCCGGCCACATGCGGGTCACTTCACACGCTTCACAGACAATGGGGCACAGGGCCCATGCCCATGCCCATGCCCTGCCCCCCTCTTCGAACCCATTGCCACATATGCAACATATACACTGCAACCCGCTGTTGCCTTCATGTGGCAGCTTTTAATTGTTTGCCATTTCTTTTATAATGTATTTTCATTATGCGGCACATAATTTCACTGCCAGCAGCATTTGTGACACCTACTCATCCTCCTGGCCAAAAGACTCATCCACACGGAGCGCCACAGAGCGCGCGGCCACTCTTCCCCAGACACAAAGATACATTGAGCGAAGTGAAAGTTACTTCTGCTTCTTTCTTTTCGGATTTGGTATTTCGTATTTCGGGGTCTCGTCTTCGGACCGGGGCGGGGCGGGCCAGGCCAGGCCGGGCCGCTTATGACATTTTAACGCCACGGCCGCTGGCCAAAATAGCGACTGGCCGGCGGAAAGACAAACATCTCTGTGTTGGCTTATTGTGATATTCAATGCGCATCGCTGGCCATTGAGGTGCACTTTTTCCAAATCTCTGATTGCCCCCCCTTGCACCCGAAAGCTTCGAAAACCCGAATCGCAATCACAAGGCATTGCCACTGTTATGCAATCCCCAGGCCCAGAGAGAGGCGCAGAGCAAATGGCACAATATCATGGCTATTACGCTACATTGTGGCCAAAACGAAATGAAGATTATGATGGCTCGAAATGCCGCTTGGCAGATGGTTCTGTGTGAACTCGGCTCTTGGCCCACAGCCAGAGAGCCATGGAGAGTCTTTCCTCGCAATTTCGACAAAGATCTACAATCTAGAATATGCTTGGACAAGTGGCAGCGATACTTACGAGAGTTTCGGGTTGGAATTATTTGTTTTTAAAACTTGAAAATAATGGTTTAAAGTTGACTCAGAATATCTTTATTTGCTGCCTAATTTAAATGAATTAAAGGGCTAAAAATTGTTTGAATCTTAAAGTAGTTCCTGCCATTGACTGAATAATATTTAGCTTCTGGATGGGATATATCCAAAACCGTATTTTCTCAGTTTTAAAGAGAAATATGTAAGTGGAGAAGACAAGTTGTGTTTTAGGCCATATTCTCTGTGATGATCTTGTAACTGTCAGAATGAAGATCCAAAATCTTTACGAAGAATCAAACCAATCAAAACTTACATCATCTGAAAGCATCCCCATCTGCTCCCTCCCTCACCTCTCTCTCTCTCTCTCTCTCTCTCTCTCTCTGTTGTCTTTTTTCGGTGTATCGAATGGCCAACTGTTTGTTATTATTGTTGGGCATTACCCCGCAGGTACCCCTGTGGCGGCGGCTAATTCGCGTGTTGTGCGTGGAATTTTGAAAGAAGAGTCAAATCGCGGCTGTCGTCCGAGAGACACATATTGTTGTTGTTGCTTTTCGAGTGGTTTATTTTGTGTGCTGTGCCGTTGCCGCATTTGTTGTTAAACATAAAACCAATTAAACAACCGCCTGAATGTCTGACTTTCAGTTCAGTCCATCTCTCGGTCTTCCCTTCTTTTTGTTTTGTTTATTTTGCTGTTGTTGTATTTTGTGTGTTCGGTGGGGCTCCGCCTGCTGAATTATTGATGATCATGATGGGGCCGAGCTGGCGACAGCGAAACGATAACCCCCGTCACCATCATCATGATGTTGACAATGATGATGATGAAGTCGCCTGCTGCCTGCCGCCTGCTGCCTGCCGCCTGGTTTATGTTTTAATTAGAGTGTAATACGCCGACGCTTTTGTCCGGGCAAACCGCAATGCCAATTACGCTGGAAGGTTGACTGCAAATTAGCGCAGATTATGGTTACACATGAGGCCAAGCCAAAAGGGTTGTGGGCCTGTGGGGTCACGGGGTTATGGGGTCATGTGGCAGCCTCCAAACGACACCTGACTTCTCGCTGCTCTGCGATCTCTGTGACAGCCACAAATCTCAGCACAAAAAAGGTCTCTCAACCTCGACAGCTGACAAATGTGATGGCGCGGGGAGGCCAACGGGGACGGGCTAGAGGTTACAGGGGACAAGGGGGACAAGGGCTATTAACTGTTAGATAATATCGCAGCTCAGGCCGGAGGGGGATGACACCTTCTATGATAAATTACTTAACCCTCCACTTTCTCCCGCTCTCCAACGCTCCGCAGATGCTGCTACGTTTGACCTTGCTGGCGACGCTCTGCCTCTGCGCCGCCCAGGCGGTGCTCAATGGCAAGGAACTGAAGCGCCGTGAGGCAGGCTTTGACACATACGGGCCACCGCCCCGACCGGCACCACAGTACGGACCACCGCCCCAGCAGCAGCAGCAGCAGCAGCACTTGCCCCATCGCGAGTACGGTGTGCCGCAGCAGATACCCTTCCGGGAGTATGGACCCCCCGCCCTGAAGTACGGACCCCCCAAGCTCAATTTCCTGGGCGGCGGCGGTGGTGGCGGTGGCTCCGGATCGCTGGGCGGTCTGCATGAGCAGATCAAGACGCACTTCGGTGTGCCCAAACCCTTCTACGGACCACCTCATATCCAGCACAAGCCAGCGCCGCAGTACGGACCGCCCAAGCAGCAGTACGGCCCACCACCACCACAGCCTGCCCCGCAGTACGGGCCACCACCACAGCCTGCCCCGCAGTACGGGCCACCGCTGAAGATCCAGCACCGCCCAGCGCCACAGTACGGCCCACCAAAGCCGCAGTACGGGCCACCACCGCAGCACCTGCCATCGCCCCATTCGGCGCCGCTTTTCAAGCCCGCCCATCAGCCGGCTAGCTCGTACGGACCACCCGCCTCGGGACCCCTGAATCTGCCGCCCAAGCCGCATTACGATGCGCCGCCACCAAATTATGGACCCCCACCGCTGCCCATCTCGCTGCCGGGGCCCCAGCCGGCGAGCTTCAATCGCGTGCCAGAGACGACGATCATTCTGACATCCGGTGGAGGCGGCCACGGACACGGACATGGACATGGACAGGGACCGAGTGGACCTAGTGGACCGGGAGGACCTTTGAAGCAAGTGCAGATCCAAATTGATGCCACAGGGCACACGCACAGCGTGAGCGGCTCCCAGGCGCCCTTCCACACGGCCTGCGATGGCTGGAAGCCCATACCGGCACCGATTGGCGCCTACGTGGAGCAGAATCACATCGAAACGCAGGGCGGCTACAGCCACGTGGCCCAGGGGCAGGGCAGTGCATTCGGTACCCAGTACAGCGGAGGCGTGGGAGGAGGCGTGGGCGCCACCGGAGGAGGCGGCGGCAGCATCATCGATGGCCTGTCCGACGAGCAGCTGGTGGCCGTAGCCCTGCAGGGCGGCAACGATGGCGGCAATCTAATCACTGGCCCTGGCGCTGGACACTTCAACTCCATCGAGTCAGAAGCTCTCCAGGTGAGTGGCCTTTCGGGGCTCAGTGCAGGGCTCCTTCCTCTTGAACCAATTCAATTTACTCGCTTCTTGCAGCTCTCCATTGGATCCCTGGATGATTCGTACTCGAAGCCCCCGTCGGACTCCTTCGCCCCTGGATCCGTGCATGCCCAGAGGTATCAGACAATTGGCTCTGGCCTGCCCCCTCCACCACCACCCAATGGCAACTACGGGCCACCACCGCCACCCAACGGTAACTACGGACCCCCGCCCAATGGCAACTTTGGACCTCCACCACCACCCAATGGCAACTACGGGCCGCCGCCGCCACAATTTGCGGCACTTACCAGCAGCCAATCGAGCAGCCACGCCCACTCCCAGTCGCATTCAAATGTGAACATTCAGTACGGTCCGCCGTCGGGTAACCCACAGCCATTCCCCCAGCACGGAGCCGGACAGCCCAACAAGCCGGTGGCCTATCGCCCACCAGTGCCGGCTGGCCTCCTGGAGTCGATTGGAGCCACTGTCCAGCATTTGGATCAGTTTGGTGTGAAGCCAGCCCAGCAGCCGCAGACGTACATACCACCAGCCGCCAATGAGATACCCGTGGGAGGCGGTGCACCGCTGCCCGCACCACAGGCCTTGTACCAGCCGCCGCCACCACCACCACAACAGGGCTCGGCCCCGGGGATTGTGCAACAGCAGCTGCCACAGCCACAGGCAGGACCCGCATTCATTCACCAGAAGCCAGGATCCCTGCAGCAATATGGGCCACCCGGACCACCACCACCGCCAGAGCCCCAGTATCTGCCGCCACCACCGCCAGTGGCGAATGTGCGTCCCCTGGGACCACCACCGCCACCATCACAGCAGTACCTGCCACCTCAGTTCTTCCAGCAACAGCAGCAGCAGCACCATCACCAGCAGCAGCAGCAGCAGCAGCACTCTGAGAACAGCTACAGTGCCTCGCAGTTCCAGCAGCAGTTTGTCCACAACCAGGGACTGCCATTGCCGCAGCAGGCGCCACGTTTCAATCAGATCCCACAGCAACATCAACATCAACAGCAGCAACAACAGCAGCAGCAGCAACAGCAGCAGCAGCCCATTATTGTCCACGATTGTGGACATGGACCCAATCTTGTGAGCAGCAATGGCTACCAGGTGCAGCAGCAACAACAGCAACAGCAGCAGCAACAGATCCAGCAACAGCAACAGATCCAGCAACAGTTTGGCAGCATCTCGGCGGCATCTGCTGGTGCCTACAATGCCATTGCCCAGAGCATTCCCGTGGCCGAGCAGCATACACAGTTCTTGACGGGTCCCGCCGACAGCTACGGACCACCGCCATCCGGCAATGACTTGGACTACGATCATGCAGGCTACGCCTCGCAGAAGAACTCAGTGGCGGCATTGCCCGATGGTACGGATCCCCAGCAGCTGCCCGGTTTGGATGGCCTCAATGTGATCTCCGCCCAGAAATCGCAGAGCATTCAGCTTGGTTCGGGACAGCAGCCCCAGCAGAACTTCCAGGTGCAGTTTGGTGGTTCCCTGAGCCAGGGAGGCGGCAACGGCAACGGTCCTCAGGGCAATGCCGGTGGCGAGCAGGGTGCCAATCACGAGGAGATCCTCTCGCAGGGTCTGCTCCAGTCCATCCTCACGGCCATCGAGCAGCCCCAGAACCAGCAGCAACAGCAGCAATCACTGCCACAGAACCACAAGGCGCAGAGTCGCTCTGATTTGGATCATGAGCAGGAGCAGATTGAGGCGGAGGATGATGTCATGGATGTGGATGAAGAGGAGCACGAGCATCAGGGTGGATCTGCCTCCAACAGAGTGGAGGTGCGCGTCCTGCCCGATGCTGATGCCCTGGAGGAGGAGGTGCCCGCTGATGTCAAGGAGATCGAGCCCATCGTGGCCGCCGATCTGCCCGAGGAGGAGGCCAAGCACTAGAAGAGTCCGATCTTCATGGGATCGGAACGAATCAGTCACTAGTTATCATCGTTATCCAATCCTTAATCATCCCACGCCGCTTGAATCTTATTTATTGCTGCCTCATCCCATTTATCCCATTCCTCCCTCTTAATAATCGACTAAGCCTACTCGTTGCATTAACTCGCTGCAAACACCGGATGCAGCGAGCGTCATTCGCACACTCCTTCATTTCCTCTCCGAAAGCACTCGATGCACTCCACTCGCTCTTTGCACCCCACTCGTTGATCCCACTCGTTGCAACTACCCATCCATTCCCCCCATGAACACGGACCAGTTGCCATAAAGAGAGAGACACACAGAGAAAGAGAGAGACAGAGAGATATACATTGAAGGAGACGACGGCAAAGAGAAGCCAATGCAGACACAAAGAGAGAACAACAGAAGCTACCAACAGAACAGAGTCGTAGTGCAGGGGGCATGGACTTCCCAAGGGTTTGTCTGCGTCCGTCCCCCTCTTCGAATTGATGCAAATATTGAATTTTCATGCTCAAGCTCGTGTATAAAAAATGCTATTTAAAATATAAATAATTAATTTATTATTACATTGTATTGTATTTTATGCTTTAAAACAACAACAAAAACAGACGAAAAAACACTTAAATAAATAAATTATGAATACACATACGAAAGTAACAACGCATCGCTCGCCGGGGGAAAATGCAACGATGGGAAAGTGCACAGTCATTCGCCATCGAAAGCGAAACTAAAGAGAAGACATATAAAATTGAATACTTGAGGTAAAAGATGCTTGCCGAAGTGAAACGATGCTTGAATACTCTTGTGAGCTGTCGGGTACATGTGTAGCCATGGGATACGATCGCTGCTGAAGAATGCTGCACTCTACTCGAGGGTACTCTTTTCGTTCATACACTTCGTTCTACAGTAAACGACGAACAATGTGCAAAGTGGAGAGAGTCTGAGAGTGGGCGTGAGCAGCGCTGGAGAGTGCAGAGTGGATGCCTACAGCAACAGGTCACGTATGCACGTACAGCACAGTGGTGGTCATTCAATTAGAACACCAGTAGGTCGAGGCACCCGCCTGGGAAGATTTCTCAACCAAGCAAATGTTTTTAGTGTGTCTGAGATTGGGAGAATAACTAGTATTTTGTGCGCAACTGTAGCATGCAAAGCTGATTTCACAACCAACCGGTGCAATGGTTCACACATTCCCAGCAACTATTAAATTAACTCACATGCAATTGGCTTGGCGGCTCAACAAAATGAACCCAAAACAATAAATAGCTGGCCAACAGAGCGTTCAAAGGTTGGGTCCAAGTGCCCTGATCTTCGGTTGCGTCACATTTTACCATTCGATATTGATGGCTTATTGGAAATTTGTCAGCGCTTGTCAGACTTGCAGTTGACGGTCTGAGCAAAGGGTTAAGTTGTCATTCACATAGTTAAATGCTTATTTTGACAACGATTGAAACCTCGCTCTGAGATGGAATTGGAGTGATTTCTATTGAAGGAATTTCTCCAAGAAAGAGAGCGCTTTAAAACATGTTCTCAATCTTATGCTGCGTTTATTTCCAGTGAGTTTCCTCCCTCAAATTCCCTGCGGAACAATGCCACATTCAATCATGAACTGATTGAATTTAACTTTTCTGACATTCACGAGTATCTACTCCTCGGCGATACCCCAGGATACAAGCGGCTAATGAATAATTTTTCGACTTTCGGCTCAAGTTTGGCCCAAACAACTTATGCACAATTCCGATTCCAGTTCCATGGCATCCGTAGCCGTGTCCATGTCCGTGTCCGTGTCCGTGTCCGCCTATCCTTGTCCCGTGTCTTGTGTATCCTGTGGAATGGGTGCTCCTGGCCTACTCTTTCGACTGCCCCGAAGAAACAATAAAAGGCATAAAATTAATTAAATTAGCCATAAAACAAAGCGAAAGGTGATTAATTAACTAGAAATTTATACCGTTACATAACCAAACCGGGTGGCTGGGGTTGAGCCACCCACTAAAGGGCCGATGGGAGCACTCCCTCTCTCTCTCTCTCTCCCTCTTTGCTTTTGCGGCGTATTTGCTCTTTCATTAATATTTTTGGTTGTTGGACTTGATAGAGGAGTGGTGCTGCCTCGTCCTTTTGCTTGCTCCTTGCGTTTGCGCTTGCTTTTGACTTGCTCCTCCACTTTTCCCCGTTTTTTTTCACCGTTTCGCTCTGCGTTTACCCTCTATATTTTTTGTTTTCCGCGTAGTCGCTACCTTTGTTTGCCCAACAGAAAGAGAGAGAGAGAGAGAGAGAGAGCAATGAACGGACGTACAGAAGGCCTATCCGACGTACAGAAGGATACCCCGACGGACGACTGGATGGATGTACAAGGCCGGGCTTGCGGGGTACTTGGAATGGTTCGGTGGGCTTGGGGGCTTTTCATTCAGCTTTCGCACTTTTAATTAATGTTATTAAAAAGTCGAAAATGAGCAGCAATATAAGGACTACCAGCCACCGAGCCGGAGTGCACGGCTGATGGATAATCATGAGGCAAGCAACGGCAACCGAAATCATTATTTATATTTCTTTTTATTTATAAAACAAATTCTCAGCTTTAAAAATGGTAGGTTCTAGATATCGCAAATACATTTTATACCCCTAAAGTATCTTCTGCGAATCACAGTATTATTCCTCGATTACAGGCTTCTTCCGCATAATTTCTTTCCATAAAAATCCCTCAATATAACCACTCATCGAAGTCTTCATTTACTTTTGGCAGCACTGCGAGTGACAGAGGCAACGTCAGGACATCCATCGGCTAGCAGTTGTGCAAATTTGTCATTTCATTCAGGCTCGGTGGAAAACGTGGAAAATGCGGCGAGCGCGAAAAATGTAATTTGTGGCAACAATTGAGGGAAAATGGTATTTTGATTAATCGTCGATTTGCATGCGAATGCGGAAATGCAGCTCGACACTAAAAAAAACCCGACTTTTCCCAGAAAAAGCAAACAATCATAAAACGGAGGCCAACAAGTAGGCGACTATTTGATGCTCTTTGAGGAAATTATCGAAAATTTGTGAAGACAAAAATTCCCCTGAAATTAAAATATTATCGCTTAAATTTCAATACATTTAAAGATACTTAATAACATCATAAAAATAAAAATACATACTTGTAATATTCTTCGGTTTCAATTTATACTTATTAAATATGGGCCACAACAAAATCTTTAATAAATTTATATTTAATTTAAAGTGAAATCGCTTTATTTTTAAAATGATTGAATCAATTTAATAACGATGCTTTTCATCAGTCTGGAGGTCTGCAAATGAGGAGTTTCCTTGATCTCGATTGTTGTCTCGGGAGATTTCCTCAAGAAAATACAGAGAAAGCTAAATCAAAATGTGAGTGTCTTGGGGAGCCAAGAATGAATGTGAATGTGAATGTGAATCTGCACACCCCACTCATAGAGTATATATTTCGCAATTGAAAATGAACTCAATCGAACGGCTCAAACGTAGGTCTGTCACTTGGCCAGAAAAAAAGAAGGAAAAACACTGAAAAATGGTGTTGATTTTTGCAAAGATTTTATTGCACCTTTTTTTTGTATTATTTATTCGGTGAGTAGTTTTTTTGTGGCGGGAATGGATGATGGTGGATGATGTGTGGATCCATTTTTATTTACACTTTGCAAACGTTCGATGGAGTGGCGCGAGTGGCGTGTGGCATGTGTGGTGTGTGGCGCCACTGTTTACACAGAGCGTATACGTAATACGTGAAAATGTGTTATTGGGATACACGGAATGCGAGTTGGCAACTTCGAATTGCGGATGCGGACGCGGATGCGAATGCTCTTTGTGTGCTGTTTGTTGGCCTTGCACTTGGATGTTGGCCATTTCGAATCACTGCTGTCTGCCTGCTGCTCTCCGCTCTCCGTTCTCCATTTGGTGATTCCGTGTTGCGCTGCGAATGTCCTTTCCTTTAGCAAGTTTCGCCTTTTTCCTCGTGCTATTGTGCGGCGCCCCTAATTACAGTTAATTGGTACGCCCCTGCGCGTCCACAGAGAGGTGTGTGGAGGGGAGAACAGAGCCGGTCAGGGGTAGCGCAGAAAATACACAATTTTCCACTTTGTACTAATCAAGAACTCATTATCCTTCATTATGCCTTTTCAAGTTGTTGTACCCCGACGACCACGCTGTCGCATGGTCGCAGGGACTGCAATTGCAATGCGGAGACATGACCCTTGGACCCCCTCAGCCCACTCTACCACCACTCGTATCCTTACTTATCCTGCTGTTCCTTTTGGCGCTCTACGGGAGCCATCATTCATGCGTTGTTGCTGCTGGTGGAAAAGGAGCCTTAAATTATGCACAATTTTATAAATACACACGAGTAGCAGAGGAAGGAGCGTAGCACATGAGCACTTAGCCAGGAGGCAGGACGTGACTGCGGTCACACATAAATAACACACACAGGTCGCAGGTCAAGGCGCTGTTCCAGAGTAACCCTACCAGTGGAACCCTCCCAGAACACAGACTGCGGAGGAAGGAGACACAGGATGGCGACAATCCCAACGCTAAAGGATTAGCAGAAGAATTCTATGGGGAGACTTTTTCACATTCTTGTTCCTCTATTTCACTGATTTCTCATCCAAAAATCCTTTTTTAGTGCGCAAGTACATACATCAAGAAATAGACCTCAGATTTATGTATATATTTCGCATTTATACCTTAGACTTTCCCTAGATTTGAGTTAAGTGCTTGAGTTAGTTGTTCGAAGAAGAACAGAAGGTTTGCAGGACTACAGGATTTTTTTCCCGCAAGAAAAGCTGCTGAAAATTTCTCGAATATTGGAGTTTTTTCGGCATACCGATAAGCATCCAGAAGATAGTTGTAGAAATCGATCCGCAAAGAAGTATATCTAAAGCCAAGAGTACACAGAATCCTAGACGATCCTCCAGAAGAAAGAGGGCCAGAGAGTGAGCGAAAAACGCATGAAGAAAAAGCAAAGGCGAAGGCTGAGTAGAAGGCGCTAATAAAGTGCACTTGTCGCCGCGGAACGCCGCTAAAGAGAGCAGCAACTAATGGCCTTTTCCATCCCCACTCCTTAATGACAAGGTGGGAAAGGAAAAGTGGGAGGTGTGCAACGGTAAGGCGGGGATACGGTGAGGTGGCAGGAGAAAGTACAGTGGGGTGAGGAGAGAACGTTTCTAATTTCCAGTCTGTGGAACATAAATCTTGGGTGCCAGGTCCAAGGCGCAGGACTCTCAACCCACAAGACACATGCCCTAAGAAAACACCCTGTCTCAACAGAGGAAGGACACTCCAGCTGAAGTAAACGCGAAATTTAAGCCGAATATGAGAGATACCCTCTTGCATTTCTCAATGAATTTTCCTCCATTCTGGAGCTGCAACACAGTGCAAAAATTTGACCAGGATTATGGAAAAAGTCCTTCAATTTGTAATCTAAAAATTGATCTACAGATGGTGAAGCATATTCGGGGAATTTTCTCTGTTGCAAACGATTTTTCTCCGAACTTCTTGGCCCAAAAACGTAATAACCTCGCCACCGAGAAATTGGCCAGTTTTTTGCCAGCCAAAGTCGGTGGAAAATTATTGTTATTGCCTGCTGCGCGGGGTGTTTGTTAAAATTTTGTGCAATTAAGTTTCAATCCTGTGGCATCCATAAGGCGTCGGCGTCCATTACAAAACGCTTAGAGGAAGCAGGACATTCAATGGTGGAGCAGGAGGAGGTGGAAGAGCTGCCCACCAGCTACGAGTTGGTGGCAGGACGTGAACTCCCCTTCGTGGCGCCTCATGCATTTATTCATTTCATTTTGTTTAAGTGACCTTTTGGCCTGGCCAGCGCGTGACCTTTGGTTGGGCATATATCGCAGGGGTTGGGTGGGTGGTGATGGTTTAATGACTCTGCCACGTAGTCGCATGTGTGAATCGCAGGTCCGCACTCCCGTGTTCGTGTTCGTGTGTCCATGTGTCCGTGGGTCCGTACCTGTGTGTGTGTTTCCGTGTGGCACACACTTCATTAAATGCGCATATAATTTGTGGACTTTGCTATGAACTTTGAACCGTTCCCCGTCGCCTTTTAATTGCCCCAACCCTCGGGGCTCACACTTGATGGGCACAGTGGAGCATCGAGAAGGGGGAAAATTGTCATCGAAAGAGAATAACTTACGTGCCAAGTAATTGCGTGACTCTCGAGTGAATCTTCGCGGGAGGAATGACGAAACTCATTCGAGCTACTTGAAATTTTGCAGACATTCACATTGAACCACTTCCTTATCCCTTCATTGAGGAGAATCCACTCAATCCTTATTTTTCTTAAGGAAAAACTTCTTCTTTCGTCGACTTTCCTCGA
Organism: Drosophila subobscura; assembly: GCF_008121235.1. Lineage (NCBI taxonomy): Eukaryota > Metazoa > Arthropoda > Insecta > Diptera > Drosophilidae > Drosophila > Drosophila subobscura. Next base: position 13,031,728 of record NC_048530.1, on the reverse strand, counting down.
TTCGGAATCCGTTTTTCCATTTGATGCCACATTTAATTTTCCATTGCACCTTTGCCAGTGGTTTTTCTTTTAATTTCTTACTTGTTAATCGCTTACTTCGTTGCTTCTTTACTTATTTAATCGTTTAGCTATTTATCCTTATCCTTGTTATCCTTTTACTTTCTATTGTTTATATCGTTGTCCGGTTTTTTGTTCCTCTTAGCCCTATCCCTGTTCTTATCTTCCGCTTTTTTCTTGTCTTGTTTTGTTTTCTTAACTCTATCATTTGTCTGGCTTTTGTTGCCTTATCCTTTCTCTTTATTCTCTATAGTTTCTGTTACTAATCGCCCTTTTCTCTTCTCTTTTATAATCCACCATGCACAATGTACTTTGTATGTATCCACTTTCATTATTTCTTTATCGACTTTGTATGAGAAGCTTGGTTTCATCTGCATTCCGCATTCAATGGGACTTTTCTTTATATTTTATCCATGGCTTTTCCTTTATCTATTCCTGCATTTTTCTCCCGTTTCTTAACTCTTCTCTCGCTTTGCTCTTGTGTTTACTCTTTCTTCAGTAATTTCTTGCCACCAAAAGCCTTTCGGTATTGCCCCACTGTGGCACTCTCTCTCCCGCCTTCTACGCTATTTCAGCCCTCCCTTCTGCTCCTTTTGGGGCCACCCAGTAGTTTGTTTTATTGCAATTGCATTACAAAGTCGCAGCTGCTGACAAGTGGCACGCGGGATGAGGTGGTGGGTGGTGGCACGTACAATCGTTGGATGGCTCTTGCCACCGAAAATGTTATTCATGGCCGAAGAGCGGAACAAACGCTTATTACACCTTTTAATTGGAAATTTATGGCACAGACGCGCGGATGAGTGGATGAGCCAGTCGGTGGAGTCGTCTCCTCTTTCTGGTTAATTTACAGCTGGGGATCCCTTTGTAGGCCTCCGCCCCTACCCCACTTAACGGTCAATTTATGCAGCCTGCCACCTTCGGCGACCCCTTCGAAACCTCTCGACCTCTCGTGGGATAAGCAAATAATCCCCGTTATAATTAGCAGGACACAAGATATGGCTGGACGGGGAAGAAGGACCTCCAGAAAACTCTGTTGACAGCGGGCGGGGCTGTGTCTGCACAAGGACAACAACAGGAGGCCGCGGCCCGCCAAGTGGTTAAAATGTTGAGCAAATTATTAAATTTCTCTGTTGCCCGTTCAGCACGGTGGCTAGGGGGACAGGTGGGGGTACGGGCGAGGGCGTGGCATGGCCTAGGCGCAAGGCCATAAAAAGATTAAGCAGGCGAGCGGCGTGTTAATTTATGGCCAGCAAATATGCTCGACAAAACGCTTAAACAGAGCACACAACAGGGCCTCAAAAAGCGTCTCCTCAGGGTGGATTTATGGACTGGACGGATACCCTTTACCGTGTGCATCATTAAGAGTCGAGAATAAGCAGCTTCGTCAACCAGTGGAAAAGCTCATTAACTTTGAGCGTTTCGAATGAATTTAAGTGCAATTATAGCTCTGAATTGTCCAGTCAAAATTCAAAGAAAATGTGCCCCACACGTAGTCACATTTTGTGCACTCCACGAATATTCTAGGAATATGCTACCCTGCCTTTTGAGTAGCAAAGGGAACACCGCCAAAAGCCAAGGCCAACGAAATTTCTGGGGGTGTGGTGGGCGGGGGCACTGACAGTGGCAAAGGGCAGTGCCCAAGGGGTCCGGTGTCCTAAGGGGCAAACGGGCCAAAGGATGTGGCAATGTGGCAGGTGGCTTGTACTCCGCTTTTTCGGGGGGGTCACGCCGCTTAAAAAGTTGTAAAATTTGTTAAAATACTTGAAACGCCGACGCCCAAAATAAAGAAAAGCATGCTCAAAAATAAAACGAGCGTAAATAATAAAATAATAATAAAAAGCAACGACAAATGGACAATGGAAAAGCAGCAGGAAGAGCGGGGCAAAACCGTAATGAGAGCCGACACCAATATACTTCTGGCAGCAGCAAAATTAAAGGAGGAAGTGATAGACACATGCAATACCCTTTTTACGTGACATTTCGTTTGCAATTATTGCAAACATTGCCATAGACATAGACAAGGCTCACTTGGTTTTAGTCTTATTTCTATTCTTATTCTTTTTTTATTTTCTTTGTCTTTCCGATGCATATGCGTGGGCCAAACATGGGTTAGCACTCATCTTCTCATCTTTATACACATACATACATTCTAGAGGGTACAGCCTCAGTTGTCATTTACCGTAATTTCAGTGCTTACAGTTGCTCCCCCGCCTAAAAGCTGAAGAGAGAGAGGGAGTGCAGTTGAAGAAGAGAGAGCAGCTGTAGAAAGAGAGAGCAGCTGTAAAAAGAGAGAGATATCTACTGCAATGCAAATGCAATTTTTGTTGCAATTTACATTGGCTGCTGCTTTCGGTCGCTGATCTGTTAGCTGGTGAATAAGTCGCAGGCAAGTAAAGGCAAAAGGCAAAACAAATAGATATCTGCCTGCTATTGCTCTCTCTCGTTTTTGCTCTCTCTCCGCAGCGTGGCGCGTGCTGTGGTTCTGCGTGAGAGGAAAGAGAAAATGAGAGTCAGAGGTGTACAACCGAGTTACTCTTTGGGTTTATTTTACGATCAGTTCCCTGTGCGCATAAACTTTAATAAGTTTTTCCGTTGCTGCGCTCAATTCAGTTCCTGCCTCACAATTCCCTTAACCAATCAGAAACAAATGGCTTTCAATGCAATAATGGTATTATCCCATGTCCTCTCTGTATGGGGATACATTGTTTCGACGGAGCGACGTTAAGGTCCTTAATGAAAACTGTCAGACAATGCTGCCAAAACGATTTCAATCGCATTATTCCCCCCTCCTGCTCCACACTTGCACACATGCCTTATCGCTGATCGGGGGATATTATTATTAATAGTTCATATGGGGGCATGGTCGGTCCCCTCCCCACCCCATTCTGTTCAGTGTCTCATTATAAAAACATTAAATAAAATTGCGATTAAATTCGAAAATAAAAGTGCGACGAGTGGGGGAACGAAGCGGACGGCACGCGGAAGAGTAAGAAAATATCGCTCTCAACTAATTAAGTTAATATGCAGCGACAGAGAGAGTGAGAGTGACTGAGAGAGCACCAGAGAGAGAGAGAGATGGAGCAGGACCGAGTGCAGGGCGTTATTTATGGCCATTTTCCATTCACATCGCTATGGTCCGCCGAACGCCCAACGCTCAAAGCGAGTGTCCCATGTCCCACGTCCATGCCCATTTCCACGTCTGCCATCGCGTCCATGATTCAGAAAGCGTCATGCATTATGTAAATTAATTTACACAGAGAAAAAAGAACTCAGTTGTAGGGTATGAAAAACCAATAAAACAATAAATAAATGATTAAAAAATAAAAGAGAAAACCCACAGAGTTTCAAGCAGCATAAAAACAACAGCATAAAAACGACAAAAAGGGGAAAAATAAATAAGTAGAAAAAAAAGAGAGCACGATTAAGTAAAGCGATTCGATCATGAGATACTCTGGACGCTGCGGGAATACAAATGAATTGAAATATTGGGTAGATAAAAACAAATAAAAATATACGAAATTAAGGTTAAATTTCTCTAGGATTATTAAGAATTTGGTGATGCAAATTATTGCATATACTTTTGTTTGTTGTGTTTCCTTCAGAGATACCTGGATCTTCATGTGATTGTGGGGTATCAAAAAGGGGAGAGCTGCAATGCAATCGAAGATGACAATGCAAAATGCAATCAATTAAAATATTCAATAAAAACCAATGAAAGAAAGAGAGAGAGGGACCCACCACGGACTACAGAGACAGAGAGGGTAAGAGGGATAGAGACACAAACAAAGCGACTGCGAGAGAGAGAGAGAACAAAGATACATTTACGTAGAGACAACGTTTCGTTCATTTAAAGCCTTCTAGTAAATTAAAAATTAATTACAATAAATCAGGAATGAAAGTGGACAATGAACAATCGAATGGACAATCAATCGAGCGAATTGCTCATGCAATCAACGTGGAAAAAGTCCAAAAGTATCTTTGGAAAGCTATCGCTGCAAAGACTTTAGACTTTAGAACGGATGCCCGTCTATGACTTCGATCTCACCCAAATCTGGACTTTTAATATGCTTGGATAAAGTTCGTAATGAAAAATCTGTATTTTTGATTCGATGTATCTCGGACTGTTTTCCCTGAACCACTTACCTCTTTCTTTTCTCTCTGAAATGATCCCATTTACTGGCAATGGCAATGGCATTTACTCGTTCAATGGAACTCCGTTAACACTCTATCCCTTTCTGCACCCCTAATAGATTTCTTCGGCATTGGTTAATGAATGTCAGAAAGTCCCCAGTCCCCAGTCCCCATTGGAATATGAAAATCAAAAGCGCTTTTATATATATTTTTTTGTTTCTTATACAGTTTTTTTTTATTGAATTCATAGCTTTTCTGAATTGCATGCCTCTTTTCGGTATTCGGTTTGATCGATATATGGAATATGTGTCAGTATCTGTATTTTTGCTGTGTCTGTATCCCTGGTGTATCTCTGGTGTACCTGTGTGTTTTCTGTGTGTATATCCATTCCGTTAAGGTTACTAATTTTGTTTCAAAAACCTCATGCAATCGTAGTATTCATACTCTTTTTTTTTGGAAACACTCACAAAGTGGGGATGTATTTGTTCTTGAACAAATGCCACAGCGTTCCATCCGAAAGCAAATTCATTGATGATATCCAGATGACATGGGGTGTTTCTAATGGAAAGAAATTTGCATACCATTGCTTGATAGTTATTTTCCCATTTAAAAACGAACTTTCCATCAATTTAAATCTTGATCCAAAATATTTGTGAATTCTTTAAACGATGTCCAACCCTGTAAGGTTTCACAGATCTTAGAACTGTAATTCATGCGTAGATATTTATAAATCACTGAAACGAATGTAGCCTTTTGCTTATGGGAACATTTGAATAGCATCAATCAACTATCGTTAGGTGCTGTGGCATTCTGATGCTGTTATTTTGTTCCTCTTCTTCGAACGAGTATGTCTCATGTCACATATGGATTCTATATCTGTATCTGATCTCTGCTGATGTTACTGTATAAGTATTTCTGTATTTTTTTTATATTTTTTTTATTTATGAATCGTAATATTTTTGAAAGTGTTCCATTTTTTATCGCTTTGGAAGGCAACACACACATATACCATAGATATTTTGTTCGGGCATTTTCTTTTTTATGGTTTTTTTAAATTTAATTCACATTTAAAATTGTTCTGTTTTTCATCATTTTTTTTTTTTTTTTGCAATTTGTCACCTTAAAATTCTGTACTTTAACACATGTATCTCATTAAAAATTGTATTTGCTTTTTTTTGTGTGTTTTTTGTTTTGTTTTGTTTTGCGATTTCTTTCATTAATTAAATAATTTTGAGGTGTGGCTGGCGGGTGGTAAAACCATAGAAAAACAATTAAATTAATGTACAGACATATCGAATCGAACATAAATTCCTTTCGGGGGCTCGACACATTTTTAATTATCGCTTATCGTTTATGGTATCATTATTATCATTATTGTGATACCCTCATGTGTTTCTTTTTTGTTCATTCGTAGTTTTGCAACATGGACTTAATTTTTTTTGTTTTCACCCTTATTTTATACATATTCATATACATATACATACATACATATATAGAAATTGATTTTAGTTTCTTTTTTAAATTTGGTATTTGAATTACATTCAGTTTTTCCCCTCCTCTTTCTTTTTGTTCTGTTCTGATCCGCTGCTTAGGGCTCTCTAGTGCAATGCGATTAGATGATGGACAAGTAGATCAAATAGTATATATATACTCCTACGACTTCACCCTTTTTTCTACCTATTCTACCTCAAGGAATGCTTTGCAATCGACTGCAGATTTTATATGGGAGTTCCATTACTTCACAATCAAGTAACCATCAAAGCATTTCCTTCTGCTTCTCCTCCTTCCTCTAGATCACTTTTCTACCATTATTTTACGCAGATATTGCAGAGCCGTCTCAGGAGCAATATTTCTGTTGTCGATGGGGGAGGGGAGGGATGTGGGGGGTTTTCAAGAGAAGATAATCCTATCTTGAAGGGAATTTTCCAAGAGATTCATCAGAATATCTTTGGATATAGCTGTAATTTCTCTTACACATTTTTTTTGCTTGGGTTTCGATTTCCATTTTTTGTTTTTTGCTTTGTTTGTATTTGTTTTTTGGTCTTTTGGTTTTTCGTTTTTTTTTTCTTTAATAAATTTTTAATTTTCTAAACGTCATCACATTTATAAAATATACTTTGTCTTGGGATCTTGCCATGTTTCTTCTTACGTTTTTTTGTTAGAGTTATGCCATATTCCATGTATGTAATTACGCTTTTAGTATGGAGAGTATCTTGTATATTTATCTTTTTGTTTTTTTTACCTTAAGAGCATGAGAAATGGGTTCACAGGAAGGGTTGGGTTGGAGTGAAGGGAGAAATGGGGATGTCTCGCTTGTTTGTTTTTCTAGGATCAAGAGGGGAATGGAGGGTTAGACCCTGTCTTCGTGTGTGTGGGGTGGGATCGCGGATACTTTCTTTCTTTCATTCTAAACTTATCCTTTTATCAGCTTGGCTTAGAGATAGATTTTCTATAGTATGTATCTATGTATGCATCTGTGTGGGTGCGCTGTCTGTGTGTGAAGGAGATAGAAGTATATATAGAGAGAGATAGAGATAGTTATAGAGAGAGATAGGGAGAGAGAGAGAGAGTGTTTCAATAGCAATATGCCTTTCTTTAATCGGATAGTTATTTATTTGTATCTGTATCTGTAGCTTTTCTCTATATATGTATCTTTTATATCTGTTCTCACACATACAACAACAATTTCTATATAGAGATAGAGAGCTAAACGGATTATTATTCTGATCAGATCTGATGAGACACAAAAAAAATACAATTATACTAAGTTTTCCGTTCCATTTTTTTTTTTTTGTTGCTTTGCTTACATCACTAGACAATCCTTCTGTATCCTGCACCTATGTATCTGTCTGTATATTCTGCTACTCCTTCGTCTTCTCTCTGTATGTTTCGTTTTTTCTTAGATTTTACTATAGTCTTGAACTTAAGCCTAAAAAAAAACACTTTTTCTGCCTCAAATTTCGAGGGATCTCTTTTTTTTGTCTATATTTATCTGTATTTGTATCTGTTTTTGCGCGCATATATGTATGTATGTAATATTTACGAGTATGTATTTATCTTTAGACACCTATAGCTTATAGAATGGAATGGATCCATATCAAAACAGGGGAGTCTGAATCCATTATGCAATGCAATATCTATCTTCTGTTTCCCCACTTGTATCTGTATCTTTTGTATTTTGTTGTAATTTTTGTATGATCTGCTGGCAATCTCTCATCCGATGCCTTATTTACAATGGGTTTATTTTTATGTATGAACATGTTGCATGAACAAAATCGTTCGTTCTTTCGTTCTGTTTTTACTTTGTGGTTTTTTTCTTTTGTGGGTTTTGCTCTTTGTTTTTCCCTTCGTTACAGTTCCAGTTTTAGCCCGAAAATGACCTTATCTAACGACTACTTAATTTAGTGATAAAAGGATGTACTCACGTATGCCCCGCCCCCTCTGCATTCCACTCATAGAGCGAAAAATGAGAGACCACATCGATGGGAGTGGGGCAAAGGGGAGAAACGAAACGTTTTGGAGAACGCAAAACCAAGGCGTTGGCTGGAAGGATCCTGAAACTGGAACGGAAAACCAGAGAGCAGCACACCCTCCACCCCCACGCCTCACTCTCTCTCTCTCTGTAGCTCGCTCTTGGAATATTTAGTATTGCATTCCAGTTGGCATTTCGATGACATTTCCGGCTCCGGCTCCGGTTACGCGGGGGCCGGCTAGTCATGTGCCTGGCACCAACGAATTCCTCTCCATCTGCTCTCCACCGTCGATGTCCCTCTGCTGTCCATTGTTGTTGCCTCCTCGTTGCAGTTGCTGTGTCCTCATCTTGGGTAGGGTTGGGCTGCAGCAGGCAGAGGCATGCAACAGGATCAGAGTGCTGCAGATGGCCATCAACATTGAGATCACAGGCGGTGGCTGAGCTGGCGCCGAGTTTCCATGATGCATGGCCGCCGGATGTTCGCCTGCAAATGAATAACGAGACATTTATCACAACGGGTGCCAATCGGATTGGAGGTAACAGACACACAGCAAAGATGCAAGCAGGGGGATGCAAACACACACACACTCACATAGCGGATGTCGCGGGGCTCCTACGACACCCACACATGTATGAACACACATACAAAATGCGAGAGAACCTCTCAGAATGCATTCAAAAAACGCTTCGATGTGTGCCAATGCACTGCAATCAATGTTAACACTCAAATTTTGACTTTGTTTTGAGTGCATAGATTCTGCAGACCGCTCTTTTAATATCTATTCGGTGCCAGACAAGTTTCAAGTTCCAGAACCATCTTATGAAACTTTCAAAGACATCATACCGATTTCTTACCATACATATATTTCTTTCGGACAGGTTTTTGTCTTTTTAAAATTGATTTAAATCTGATTTTTGACTTAAATCCACAACCGATTCATAGTTTAAATGATATTCACTATTTATAAACAAATTTTGTATTTTTAGCTCAAATGGTTGAGTGATTTGCATAGGGAAATTGCTTTCTAGTTCTTATCCGACAAGTATTTTCCTTATTAATAAATTGCTTAACGATTTAAATCAGTTCTGCTAAAGTATCTTTCGGATACATCCCCAGCAATTGAGTGATGAAAAAAGGTTAATTTGAAAGCTGCAGCACTTTTCATGCCAGAGAAATCTGCCAAAGGAGGAGAGGAGACTTTAGCTTGCATCTATAGGATGTATCTGTATCTGCATCTGCATGCCTCTGCTGCTCCTCCTCCACCTCCTGGCCCGGCCACTGGCGATGGCTGGCAAATCCAGCAGCTTTATTGCCTATTAACTTAATTGCCGGCAATAAAAACGCCAAGCTACTGGCTAAAAAAAGAACACAGAAAAGATGAACAGACAGCAGCAACAAACAGGAGGGAAATATGCCATCTAGGAACACGACTATGGGATACTCTTTTGGCTTCGCAATGTAAAGAGCATTTAGATGAATTCTTCAATATTTAACCCAAAATTCACAGGAGGGGAATTAACGGAAAGTCCTACGATATTTGACAAACTTTCACAATTAAACTTTCACGAATCTGAGAAATGTATTTGCATTTCTTCGCTGACAGCATGGTAAAAATCGTCCCAGTCATCTGTTGCATTCTTTGCTTTTTGTCTTTAATTACAGGGTATTCCACTGCCCAACTATTTTGTGGAGACTACGCTGAATGGGAGATGGGGAATGGGTCCAGGGAACAGGGGCCATGGGTGTCTTGAGTGGCATCTTGGGGGTGGTGGGGAGGGGTGTAGATGGTGGTACATGGAGCACACAGATGGCAGATACGGGAGCCATAAATTTTGGCATGAAATGCGCTCGCGGAGAGTCTCCGAGTCTCTGTCTGTGTTTCAGTGCTACGCGGCGACTGCTGCTTCAATTATCATGCATCGTTCGTCCTTTACGAGTTCGTTGATGCCGCATCATGAGCTGTTACTTAAGTGTCCTTCCTCCTCTTTCTGTCTCTCTCTTTCCATCTTTGTGTGTGTCTCGCTTTTTTGCTTTGAACTGAATGCAGATTTCCCAAACCATTTTCCCCCAAGTTCTTTGGCTACTAAGCATTTTGAAAAGTTTTCCATGCCATGCCGAATGCTAAGCGACAATGGCCAATAACCAGGAGCAACAACGCTCCATCGTACGAAGCGTCCACTAATTACAAAGGATATAAGATAGAGCCGAAAGGAGCGAACGTCTGGTCTGCTCAGTTAATACGGTTTGACATAATTAAGCATTTGAGAAGGAGGAGCACTTGCAGAGGAGACACAATGAATCGTTCGTCCACTTATGACAGTAATGAAGGAGTGGCCGTAGCAGAAGGTGAAGGCGGGAGGGACACTCTCTCTTCCTCTCTCTCTCTCTCTCTCTGGCAAAGATAAAAGCGTCACAGAAACTACACCTAATTGGATTGGGGTTTTTGTATGGATTGTGTGTGGTCGAATGGAACGCTTGCAGGACACCAGAATCAGTTCAATTAATGAAAATGACTTTGATGTCAGTCGATTTCTGTGCGTCTTGGTGTAATGATCGCATCAACTGATGCCCAAAAAGACAAGCAACGGAATACAGCAGTAAGCGGCTTTTGTTATTGGCTTTGATGCCGCAAGACCAGGCATTATCAATAATGCAATAACTAAGACATTTATGTATGAGTACACAATATAGGAGTTCAGAAGACAGGAGAAAGAGCTTAAGCGAATGCGAATGAGCTCTGATTTCAAAGGAGACAGAAAAACAGCAGACAAAATGGAATGAGTGATTGAATGAATGCGCTTCTGAGTGGAGGAACTCCTCATGAATTAAAATTTTATATCTATGTATATGGAAATAATGATGGAGGGCCGAAAGTAATTATTGAATCTTTGATTTGGAGGAAAGTCACCCAGACGGGAACACCCACAGAGGATTCCCCTCGACAATTGAATTCAAGTTAGGAAGAAAAGTCTCCTTCCTCGAAGCGGAAATAGCACAAACTATCTGAGAGATGCATGGCAATCGCGACACATTTTATGTACATATGTAGATACCAATGCGGATATGTACACCCTCCGATGATGCTGGTTCTCTGTTTTCTCCGCACCGAAAAGAAAACTCATTTACCTTCTCAGTTATGCTTCGATGCTCAAAGAGGAATACTCCAAACGGACGGGATGGAATGGGTAGTGGCTGCTGCTCTTCCCCATTGGAAGGCCACGACTGATCTCTCTATTTTGCCGGCATTTGGGCGGCTTTTGTGTCGATTTCAATTTGGCTTTCTGCTGCCCTTTGGTGAGTCGTGCTCTGAGGGGGGGTGAGTGGTAGTCAGATGCTTTTATTAAATAAACTAGTTGGAAGTGTGGTGGAAAGCGTCCCGCTGGCAGCAGGAGCTGCCACCCGGCTACCCCATCAATCTCCATGCCCCGTGGCGCTGTGTGGCATTGGCCCTGTGGCAACGTTGGGGCGCAAACAACTTGTGTTAATTACTTAAGTTTCAGCAGTTGTTCCACTTAACAAGTTGCTTGCTACCACTGCCTGGTAGTGCTACTGCTACTCCTGCCACTTTCCCTGTTCCTGCTGCTCCTCCTGCTTCTGGCCTTTTTGCCAGAGTGTCAGCTGCTGCTCTTGTTGCTGTTGCTGCTGTTGCTGTTATTTTTAGTCTAATTCCAGGGGCATATTTGTTGTAGCGTGCCGCTTACACGCCAAAGTCATTTGCGCTCAAGTTGTTAAACTTTTTGCTTTGTAAGCGCTTTTTTCCGGCCTCAGCGGAAGCCGGAAGGCGGATGGGCGCCTCGAACCCGGCCAGGCAGATGGGGGAGTAGATTGGAGTCGAAAACCATCCAAAGCTCAACACACAGTGGCTGCGGCGTCTGCGGCATAAACGAGTCAAAACTTGCGCAAATGTTGATGCTCAAACTTTTTCCTCAACTAATTTTCTTTGACTTTTCCATGCGTGTGTCTGTGTTCATTTGTGTGTGCATAAATGAGTATCTATGATTTTGTGTGTACCCCTCCGTCTTGGCTAATATTGGCTAATACTGGGTCCTCAAATTGTGTCCCCTAAAGAGCTTCAGGAAAACATAGTTATACAAATTATGATGCATGTACATTGAGATTCGGAAAAGCTTTCATTAATATCCTCAAAATATTCTTGGAATTGTTGCTGTCGAAGTGGAATTTACAGGAAAGACATGCAAGAATATAGAATAATTGATAATTGGATTTACCAAAACGTAATTCTAGGCAAAATCCTGAAGCTGATGTGGAATAGCAATCCATTTTTAAATGATTTATCGGATAAGAAGCGCTTACATTTAATGGGTATGAAACGGATTGAATGGGGTTTTAAACACAAAATAATACTGCTGCGAATCGGTTATGTTTGCTCAAACGTTAAATACTTTTGGGGAACTAAGAGCCAAATTGTTTACCAATTTTTCGAAACTCATAAAATGTTTTATATATTTTCGAAGCACTAGTAATAGGGAAGAAATAGGGACACAATCTAACAGATACGGAATCGAAACTAACAATTTTACAACACCAACAAAATCTGAAAGTAAACTAAAAAGAAAACACTCCATCAAAATATTGTTGCCATTTCAGATAATGTCCCACAAATATTACCGAATATGTACCACCTTCATTTTATAATTTCGACACACAGGACATTATCTTTTTAGGGACATTTTGTCGGAATGGGGTTTCCGATTGAGTTAAAAACCCATTCCTTGTTCTTTTTTCAGCTTTTTTACAAAAAAGATGCAAGATAGTGTTTTTTTTTGTTGGAATCGATTCTATGTACATACCGTCGCACCCAGACCGAAGCTCATAAACTCCTCTGCAAAGTCAGACCAAACTATATGTTGTGTTTACAAAAATAAATCTCTCTTTCTCACTGCATTCAGAAATTTCTCTCTCAAATCTTCCATATTTCGCGTTGCAGTATTACAAAAGTAAATTAAAAATTCCACAAACTACAAAACACAAAATACTAAATATGTGCACACAAAACATTTGGAAGCACTTGGTAGTATTTTCCACAACTATTAAATAGTACTTTTTAATGAACATTTGTCAAGGCAAATGCATTCCATACAGTGGCACTCTAGTATTTTAATTATTCATTATATATATTAATTATATCCTATATTTATTAATTAAACAATTATAATCTCTTTCAATCATTTTCCCCGTATATTTTTTTATTTTTCTTGTTTCTACTTGAAGCTGTGGCTCTGTTTTCCGGTCCAGAGCTCAAAAGTTATACACCTAATTGTTGGTTCAGTCATTTGCCCCCAGGGACTACTCTCTGCCCCCCGACTCATGTCTGCAGCAATCTCTATGTTTAATGTCATCTCCCCGAAGCGTCTCCGGTGTAGGAGAAACTTGTCGTCAATCACTGGGCGAAACGCTTGCTGTGTTCCGCTCCGCTCTGAACTGCTCCGCTCGTCTGTCAAATAAAGCCGAGGCAAAAGCTTAGTTGACTTTTGGGCGCCCGCACATTTGTCTTGCTGAAAACCCCCACCCTGCCCAAAAAAGGGAACCCCTCGTAACCCAGGAGCTTCCTTATTCGGACATACCATGCACTCGTTTTAACCAAAACGACAAAAATAAAGGAAAGGTACATGCATACATAGGGCGCTCTTTTGCATAGCAGGACACACAGAGCGCTGCTCGGACACTGGGTCTGGCCCTCTACTCACCATCAACGATGTGGACGCGGACCGATGTGGGATTGGCATTTGAGGGGGCGCATGTGTAGAGGCCCTCATCCTCCTGTATGGCCTTCTGGACGAGGAGACGGCTGGTGGTCAGTACACCTTTCTCAGTGACTAATGATATGCCGCCGCGAGGTGAATCGAAATTTATGACCTGAAATGAATAACACCCAAAACACGAGAGAGAGAAACGAAACAAACAAAACAAAAAAAACAGAGCTTAGTACCACACACAACTTTCAGGAGCTGCCTGCCGCTGCTGCTCTACGAAATGTTCTACAGATTTTTGGGGTTTGCTTGAATTTGCTGGGGGAAGGGGAGGGACGGAGTCTGTGGCTCTCCAGAGCTCATGTTATTTAAATTTTTATTAATGACAGTCGTTTTAGTCTCAAAAGAGCAGCCAGGATGCAGGATTTACAACAGCAAAACAGGAAATCATAAAGAAAAATGTAAAAGCTTCACCGATGCGTTGGTGGATATTGTACCTTATTGTATCTAGGATCATTCTGTAATGGAAGTTCAAAAGTTAAAAATCGAAATTCAAGAGTTAGAAAGTCTTGAAAAATGTACACTTTTAGGGGCTTTAATATGTGTTGTGTCTTTTTTTAGATTTCTTCGAAAGTTTTGAGGTACGTCAGTGCATTTTTTGTAGGTATTTAATAGAAAGAAATATGGGTAAAAAGTTTCAGATGTTTCAGAATGGCAAGCCATGACCTTAAGATGTGTATACTGCATAACGAATTTCCAACTAGCTTTTAGGCTTAACGTGATTTCTGAACTTTATTCATCGATTCAAACTGTAACAAGTTTTTTTTTTGCATTTCCATGGAATTTCTTCTACGAAACTTATTCCACAAAGACGTGTTCTAAAGACACTTCATTCTAGTGCCTAATAGCCTGCACAATTTAAAGAAATCTTTGACAATGAGGTTTTTTGTTGAGTTCCCTGATTGCTTGAGCGTTATTTGGGTTTGTGGGGGGAAGAAAATAAATATTACCGCCGAGCACTAATACTAATAATCGTAAAAAGTGTAAGATGTCTCTGCCGAAACTGAAAGCGGAATGAGAAAGGCGGACCCTTGTCAAATATAATTATTGATGCTGTTCTTATCCCTCGCTCTCTCTTCTTTACTGTCATATACCATATCGCATATGTAGTGTAAGCCCCCATATACACGTGCACCTGTCATGTGGTGTTTTTTTCTTATTTTGATGCGGGGGTTTTTTTTGTTTTGTCTTTGGGGGTTTGGGGACGCACTCACCTCGCGATTGTGGGACCAGGAGACGGTTGGCGGTGGTTCCGGTGCAAATTTCACAATGCAGGTTAAATTGATGGTGGATCCTTTGTTGATGTGCAGGTCGGGGCCGCCAATGACCTCGGTGATGGGTTCTGCACGAGAAGATACAAAAAGAGAGGAAAAGAGAGGTTTAAAAATCCATTGCATAAGCACAGAAAATGGGGCATAAAACATTTTGAAAGCTCATTTCGGTTCAAAAACTCAAACAACAATAAAAGTAAGACACAAGAGGGGCCAAAGGTCGTTGCATTGAGGGACTCGACCATGAGGATACCCATCTTAAAAACTTAGTTGCGAAACTAATTTCACTAATTCTGGGATTAAGTATATTTTGCTATAAAAGGACCAAAAAAAAAGTATAATTATTCTTGGATCAAGTGGAAACAGTAAATGTTGTCCTAAAAATATATTAGTTTACAGGGTATAACAAACGTATATATGTATCTCTATTGAGAATAGCCATAGAGTGATGGAAGGGTATGAAGAGATGGTAATAAGGGGGCCAAGGACACTCGGAATCGTCCTCGATGTTGTCGTCGTTGAGCCTCTCTCTCTCTCTCTGTTTAAGAAAAGTTTATCTACCGTTGCGTTAAATTGTTTTCTTTCCTGCTGCGTAACCAGGGGTCGTATCTTAGGGGAAGAACCCCCCCGGAACACCACTCCCCCCCCATCACCATCACTTTCAGTAATATGTATGTGTGTGTGTATTTGACATTTACACGTTTGTTTACTCTCTTTATTCATCGTAAAACAATTTCTGACTTTTCGAAGGAGCAAAAACCAAGCGAAAAGCGGAGGCTAAAAATACACACACACGGAAAAATAGCAAAACAAAGAAAGTGAACCAGAATAAATGCAAAGTGACAGCAGAATTAGCAGGGGGAGAGCGAGCGCAAAATATACAGAGACACACGAGAAAGACGTAGCGGAAGAGAGACAGGGCGAGATACGGAGGGAGAGATACAGAAACAAAGATACAAATTCAGCAGCAAATTGTGTCATTAGTTCAAGGACATTGATTGAAATCTCAGTAACTAGAAATTGGCAAATTCTACGTAGCATTTTCAGCCTAGAAAAAACCACATTTGTATATACTTATGTATGTATATATGGCTCGAAGCATTTGTTACACTTTTTACTCATAAAAGTTATCCCGAAGAACGTGTTTTTCATTTTAAATTCTGTAATGAGCAGTATATGCGGATAGTTTTTGCCACAAAAAACCTGTAAGCTAAATGAATATTTGGATACTTTTAGGCGATCCAGAATCTATATATACATACATCCTGTTTATTCCAAACACCTTAATATAACCATCGTACCCTGCACTGCACTCCCTATCTTGTTCTCCCACTCTCTCTCTCTCTCTGCAGAGAAATCTCTTTCATTCGTCTCCACTAATAAATTGTGGGATTTCTTATATGTGTTTTTGTCTGCCAGCAAAATGGCTGCTTTAGCGCTTCCGTTTTCGTGTGTCTGTATCTCTCTCACTCCCTCTCTGTCTATCTATCTGTGAGTGTCTGAAAGTGCAGTTACTATACTTTGGCTAACGGTTATGTGCCCTCCCCCTCTCTCTGTCTCTGGAGGTGGCGCCCCGCGCCAAAGGTTAGCAAAAGTTATGTACTAGCAAATGGTGGCCCAATTTTCTTATGCAACACACTCTGGTACGAGCAGCGCTCGTGTCTCGTATCTCGTATCTCTCAATCTCCATTTGAACTTCTTTATGCGCGGTCTCTCTGCCTCTACTCCTCTCCGCCCCCCTGTCTGCATACGTGCCCCATTTTGCCGCAGATTTGATCTCTGATGTGGGGATTGCCGCCTCTTCCGCTGTTTGCCAAAGAAATAATCCCAAAGATACTTTTGAGTGAGTAAAAAATCAGCAAAACTGAAGGGAATTCATGGCATAGAATGGCTGCACGATGTTGCAGCTACAAGAAATAAAATGTATCTTCAAGCATTTGCATCTAAGGAAAACGCTTCAAAGTTTTAGTTTACATTTTTGTGTGTATTAATATGCATTTATTTGTGCTACCTTTGCTGCTGAATGAACGATATTTGTGGTGTATTTATCTATGTACGAATGTGTATCTATGTATCTGTGTCGTATCTGTATGTGTATTTATTGGTGCTCACGATCCTCGTGAAGGCAGATCAGAGACACCTGCGCCATTAGGCGAAAGATGACTGTGGCAACCTCCAGCTTCTCCTCGCCGTCGCGCTGCAGCTCCTCCAGGGAAACGCCTTCGCGCACATATTCGGATAGACTTTGAATTTCAGTCCGCAATTTCTCCTTGCACTCGACCAACATCGTCTCGTAGTCGGCCTTCGTTTTCTCCAGCTCTGCGGCGAGTACCACCTGAGTATCTGATTCGTTTATGGAAGCCAAACTCCCACGCTCCACCAATTTGATGGCCTTATCGTCCAGTGTCTCGTGCAAGGAAGGCTGCTCCTTCAGTGCCTCGTCCGAGCAAGGATGCTCCCTCGCCATCTCCTGGGAAGGGGATGTATTTTCAGCCATTCTTTCACACAAAAAACAATTCCAAAAGTAGAACGTGGGATCGACCCTATAAACGAATATTTTAGGTACTATTTGTGCGCTGCCCAAAAAACGAAGTGTATCTTTTGGGTTGCTTTCTGTTGAGTTTTCCCCAAATGTGTTTGGGAGACAAGTGACGTTCAAAAAGTGACTACTCGTGTGCTGCTATGTTTTACACATGGGGTTTTCCATTGGGCAAATCCGTAAATGGTTTAACACTCCACTCAATCCAGGATACAAAATCAAGTGACAATCGATTCACAACTGCCGCAGCTGCTGCTGCCATCATCATCTGTCAATGATTATCGAAATTTGTGTGTCTACCCCTACACACCCCTGGCCGACGATCTTTTCATGCGCCAAAATGCACACATGATGCAAATATCTCCCCGATATCCCCTTATACATATGTACATATGTATGTATATAAAATGCATTGTGTTGCATCTATAATGCACTTGTGATGATAGATTCCTGGCTTTTGCTGGCTGCCCTTCCCTGCCACATCCCACAATGCCGCTGCTGCTTTTGCTGTCAATTGCAAGCTGTTTTCCCGGACTACTGCCAGCCTTTTGTCTCCAAATTTCGATTCTGGAAGTCAATCAATGGACAAAAGTGGATTTTGCATACACCCACATACAAAC
Organism: Drosophila subobscura; assembly: GCF_008121235.1. Classification (NCBI taxonomy): domain Eukaryota; kingdom Metazoa; phylum Arthropoda; class Insecta; order Diptera; family Drosophilidae; genus Drosophila; species Drosophila subobscura. The sequence continues at coordinate 13,013,866 of NC_048530.1, read as the reverse complement.
ACCACATCCTATATACATATGTATGTACATATGTACATATATTTATATACATACAAGCACATTCAACCAATCAACAATCGAATCGAATCGATGTGTACGTGCCTCCCATTGTGTCCTGTGCGTGTTGCGCCTTGTTGACTTCTGAGGGACACAATGCCTCCGTTCAGCCATTCGGCAATTGCCTTCAAATATATTTCGCCCACATTCCCAGATAATTTCCCAAATATGCCGAGCATAATTTCGCTTTAATACCACCGACAAGGACCCCCAAAACTATAATTTTTCTGGAAAAGTTTTGTGGATTTTCCTTGAAGTCTTCCTTACGTTTTGCCCATAAAATCGCGCCTCGTAGAACAATGGTGGCAAGCGGCAACAAATTTTATTACCCATCCCGAAAAAACAAACAAAAAGGATCCATGCCCATCCATTCTACCTTCTGTTTTTCTCTGACATTCGGGACAATTCAATTGAAAAAACATAAAGGTTTATGGGCGTGTAAGCCTTTTGCCTTCTTACCGTCTCTGCCGCCCTCTCTCTACCCAATAAGTGGGTGATTGTGTGATGTTATGGGGCAGCATTATGTTAACCTTTATGGCGGCAACAGAACCGTATACATCGTTAAATTGGGGAAAACTTTTATACTCTACGAAGATTAGGGGATTAAACACGCACATGGAGAGGGAACAGCAGTGAAAACATACATACATACATACATGTACATACATATACATATGTACTTACGTAAATACGTACATATGTACATAATATGTAACGATGAGCGTATTGAAATTGGCATACATATACTAAGGGAATACATCCTAACTCTTTAAAATACAGAATAAAAGTAAATAAAAGTAAATATGTACGTATACCCCAAAGATTCCCACACTCTTTGAGTATGCCGACTACATTGATAGGGAGCTCGTTAAATTGTATTCTATAAATAACAGCCAAACTCATTCCACAGTGCAATTCTCTGGCACTCCGGAATAGAGTCACGAAACGTCTCAAAAGAACGCAGCTGTAGATCTGATCTGCTGATAAGAAGCTGTTGCCTCTCCCTCTCTCTCGCTCTCTCTCTCACCCAACACGAAAGTGCAAGGTAAAGTGTTGCTGCTTTGCCTTGCTAGGCCGAAGAGAGCAATAAGAAGCTGAGGAGAGAGCGAAAGCAAAGCAAAATTCTGTACTGTAAATATCGCTGCCTGCAGAGTTTCTGTGCTGAACATTGTTGTTGCAATTGACATTGATTTCTGCCTGCGACCGCTGATCTGTCGGCTGATAAATATTTCGGCATTGCTATATTGATGCTCGCTGTGTGGTTTTGCGTGGGACACGAAGAGAATGAAGTAGTGCAAAAACTGAGCTGCGGTGCTTGAGTGATCGAAGAAACCAGAGTACTGGGTGACAAGTCGGGTGTATTCGGCTGTGTGTTCATGGAGGGGGCACTCGTTGGTCGACCTACTCAGTTGTTTATTTGTGGCTTTTACACAAGCTTTAAGTATTTTATTAAAAAATATACTGTACCTCCATATACTACCACGGATACTATATACCCTCTTGTGCTCTCCTAAGTAAGGGGTATAATTAACACACTCATGTGGATGGAGGACAGGTAGACGGCATTCGGAAGTTTTTATGGCAGCGCATTGGTGGGAAGTGGAAACGATTTTATGGAATTTACAGTCTTATGGTTTCTACAGTCTCCGATTCCCCTTCAGTGATCCGCTATACCAATAAAGCATGTGCAGGGCTCCACTTTCTGCAAGGTTTTTCAGTCTACACTCAGCGAACACACTCGTACAAGGCTACAGCATTCAAATTCGGTCCCAAACAAAAAAAAAAACAGTAAAAACATTGGTTGAGAGAATGAGCGAGGGGTTGAGTGAGTGTGTGTGTCGATGTAAGGGTCCTTCTGCCACCAAAGGGCAACCTTTCGAGAATCTTTACTTCATGGGGTGGGGGGGCCGAAAAAACATGGACATTTGATAGGTTTTATTTGTGTTTTTATTGAAATTTATTGTTTGATTTACACGAGTTTAAGTGACAGCCAACACACACGATATTTGTACGCGCGGGCGGGGAGGTGAGGACAATATTTTGGGGGCCATAAATCACATTCGAAAGCCCCGGCATAAAAGTTGCAAATTAGGCTACAAATGTTGACAAGGCGATTAATCAAAGTGCAAGGCAGCCTCGCAAATGCAGCAAAACTAATTCGACTGCGAGAGGGAGCGAGTGGGAGGTTGAGAGGGTGAGAGAGGTGGGGATGGCACTGGCCGAAAGGAGTCATGAATCATTCATAAGCACCGCTTATACTCCACCCAGAGGTAGGAGTCTCTCCTCCAGAAATTACGTTGATTAATGAGTATCTCACACTCTCTGCCTCTCCCTCTCCCTCTCTCCATTTGGCTCTGTCTCTCTGTCCTCTCTCTCATTCCTACTCAATTCCCCATGGCTCGTGTCCTTTTGCATTTTGGTCACGCAGACCGCAGAGCGAGGCATGTCCTTTTGGCCAGGAGATACGTAGGAGATTCCTCCTACGATTCGTTCAGTAATTGAGTTTGCAAGTGGTAAAAGGAGTGCCTCGTGGCGAGGGCAGTGTGCAGGGCGGTGGGCGGCGAGAAAGGAAAAACTAAAAATCACCAAAAGATAATCCAAATTCCAAATGTCCTCCAAGGAGGACACACATGAACGAACTTTTGTCTATGAATCGCACATCTCTCCATCTCCACCTCTTATTTGGCCAAATTAAAAGTAAAAAGGTCATAAATTCCTCGTGGGAATGTGCCATAGAGAGTGGGTCATGGGGATACAGGGCGGCAGCTTCTTCTCCTATTATGTGAATGGCAGACCGAATCACCGCATGAATGGCATAAATAATAAACCTACTGCATACATATGTACATATGTATGTATGTACTTCCAGGCGCCACACGCATCCGAAAGATACACAGATAAGCCCACACACTCATGCACATACGCCTATACAGATATATGTACATATGTACATCCACAATGAGAACGCTTTTGATGATTTTCCATCTGGTGGACGGTCCCTAGTGTCGTATGCGTAGTATTTGTTTAATATTAACCCAAACGCATCATCATCATACATACACGGGTGCCACGGCTACGCCCTGTGGTGCCCCACACACACACACACCACCACTGCCATTGCCACTGCCACGCCCACACGCACACGCACACGAGTGGGAGCCTCCCCTTTGAATGACCCGCAATTTTCCCATGGGACCCGCTTTCGGGGTCGGAGGTTTTTGGCTTTGTTTTTAAAGCCGCTTTCGGTCCCCGAAATCAGGGGATAAACGCGGCGCCAGAAGAGCACTGGCAAAGACCCTGGCAAGGGGAGCGGTAGCTCTGAATCTGTGGATCAATAAATTAAATCTGTAACAAAGGAAATCTGTTTACATTTTTAGCCAAAAAGAAAGGCTGTAAGTCAGGCCAAGTCCATGGTAACTTCAAATGGAAAGTGGGAAAACAATTCAAACATTCATAGGAAACTAAAAGAGCCAGCAAGCAGCTCGTTTCAGTAGATTTATTTCGTTTCTGTGTGTGCCATAGAAATATTATAATAATCATTCTCAAAGCAGATCTCTCTCCATCACAATTTGAAACTCTTTTTGTGTGCAAAAAAAAAGTGCATATTAATACAGACCAAAATGAAAGAAAACCTTAAAGTTTGGGGGGTGTGGCTTTAAGGAGTGGTTGCCTTGACCTCTCTCCATACACTTCCATCGCTTCACGCACTGCGTACACATTTCCATCCATTTCCATGTCTGCATATTCATTAGATATCGTGTCAGCCTGTTTTGCAGCGTGTCGTCCCCACCGTGTGTCCAGGAAATCGACATGAATTACTTGACTTCCAGCATATCGCATGTCCCTTACCAAAAAAAAAAAAAAACCAATAACCAAGCGATTTCTCAACAGGGTAACACCTTCGGCCAACCCACAAGAAACAAACAGCTGCCACCTCTCGTTTGTTTTCGCTCCCCCACCACCTCAAAAGGAGCTCTTCTGTCATCGCTTCATCGATATCCTTCCACACAAAACAACTCGTTCCATCGCTCCAACAGCAAATACCGCCATTTCGTCCCCATTTGACAAATGCTAAAAACTGACGCATCCTTGGCCTTACTTTCGTCACGAATGCCACACACTTTATTTGCTGGCATTTGGCATACATATAACAAGGACATGCTTTAGCAGTGGGAGTGCCAGTGGCAGTGTTGGAGTGGAGGGCAGAATCGAGGGGAGAAGTAGTTCCCGTAGTTCCCGTAGTTCCTCTCCGCAACCGCAAATGTGTGTTGTGCGTGATTTCCATGCCCACAGCCACGCCCTACCCTATCGCCCCACCCTCTCGCTCCTATCCATATATCCTTGCGCCCCGATCCATATCCGTATTCCCATCCCCTCTTTCTATATCCTCCTCATTCCGTGTGCCACATCCTTATTCTCTTTCCCGGCGCAAGGCAAAAGTGTTGAAAGTGGAATTATGTGTGTGTTTGTGTTGACATTATAATAATGGTTTTGGTTTATGTTTATAGTCTGCCGAATCCACACACAAACACACACACACACACATTCGTCGTACATGTGCTCCTTTCCCCTTTATTCCCTTCTAATGCTCGTATTTTGCGTTATTGCGACTCCTCCCTGCATGTCCTGATACCTACAATCCCTATTCCTAGTCCTAGTCGCACTCCCATATATAACATGTCTGTCTGGGGGGCTCTCTTTCTGAGCTTCTGAGGATGGGCTGTGGGGTCTCCCTCTCTCTGCCCTGCAACGCTGAGTCCTAGGGCTCTCTTTCGGGCGTGTCCCGCCTCCTCTCTGCTTTGATTACTATTCAAATATTGTGACAGTGTGAAAAATAAACAAATTTGCATTATTTATTCTCTCGCGTTTGTTTGTGTTTTGCCGTTGGGCCTGTTCTGATAGTCAGGGGTAAAGTGGGCGTTGTTTTCCCAAGGAAATGCCAAAAGTTTTCGCTGTGGATATGCCCAAAAAAAAAAAAAAAAAAAAAAACAACAATTAATAAAACAAATTAATATGCTTTGAAAAGCGGACATTGGGGGACGCTTTTAAATTTTAAGAAATTATGCTGGATATGCCATGAAAGAGATTACAAAATGAGAAGAACTGGGACAACGAGGCGACAGAGATGAGGGGGGAGACAGTGAAGCAGACAAGGATAAAAGATACAAATTAGAGCAATATTTTTCAGTAGATTATCCCCCATGAATGGAAATGAATGGAAATTCTGCAGATACTTGCCTGCAGTTTTATTCATTTCTAAAATTATCCATACATGTTTTTCCCATTCTTAAGCTTCAGATTATACCAGCCCCTGCCGCAAAGCTCTCATCATCTGTTCCCCTAAAACAGTCTTGGCCCCACCCCCATTTCCCACCAAAGTTTCATCAAAACTTCAGCGATTCCCGCTCTCTCTCCCTCTTTGTACACATAACTATCCATAAGATACTCCGCGCATAAAAATGCACAGAGCAGCCGACAGCTGATGCTCTCTGTGTTTGTGTCATTAGCTTTGTGGCTTTGCTTTTTTGTATCCTTGTGTATCCTGGAGTCGCGCCGCCTCCTGCATAAGTTGTGATTTATGAGCCGTGGCAGCGGCAGCGGCAGCAGCGTTACCTCCGGCTGAAACGCGTCTCCGATGCGCATCGGGGTGTCGTGTGTCGGGTGTCTCGCCTCCCAAAAGAAGAAGTGGATCCAAGGAGTCGGCCATAAAGTGCAAATGGTGCCCAAGGGAATCATCAAAAGCAGCAAAAAGCTGCCATAAAACGACAGCACGAAACATGTGCGACAGCAGCAGCAGCAGCAGCAGCAGTCGCAGCAGCCGCCAAAACTAAAGGCACACATAGGGCAAAAAAGAGAAGGAGCCCCGGAAATAGATACCCCATCAAGTGGTCAACATTGTGGTGTGGCCAACGCTTCGAATGGACACCAACGCTGCTGCTGCCTGCTGGCTGGTGGCTTCCCTCTGTTTGCCGCCAGATTGGATATCAGTGTAAACATCAAAGTAGTTGGCAAATCACTCACACGTAGCGTTGGCCCCCTGAACCAAAAGCAGACTATTGGTGCCGGGGAATGAGCCCAGGAGGGGAACTTAGCAAAGGAGGCGACCCAAAGAGTCCAACGAGGGGCAGAATGAGCCAAACGGACGGCAGCGGAATGGACGGAAACCCTCGCACTCTCATTTCGAGAGTACTCCAAAGAGGACTTCGATGCTTCTATGGCCACGCATACAAATTGGCGGCACTCTTGAGATCACACTGCGCGAAATCATGGGCGCCTTCTAAGCCAGTTGTGGCTGCCCGTAATTCAATAATTGCGGGATACTCGAGTCCGTGTAACTCCATTAGGATGTAGGAACGGAAATGCTTCCTGCTGTACTCTATTGATGAATGATTGAGTGAATTTGGGATAAGGTTGGATCATGATGCCGTAAGCATCACAGATGGAATCCCACAATTGGTTGGCAGAACCGGAGAAACCTTTTTAATTTATATTGTTTACTGTTTGTTGGTACAACTAAAAGTGCTAAAAGGTTTTGGATAGTTTATTGGCGCTTTGGTTACTCACCGACAATATTCAGATAGACAGCATGGCCGATGGGTGGTGTGGTGGAGATCTGGCACTCGTAGATGCCCGAGTCCTTGCGCTGGGCATACCGAATGCGGAGGGACCAATCCTCGGCGTGTGGCGAGTGCTGGGCCTCGAAACGCTGATCTGATGTGTACGTATAGCGGCCGACAGTCAGCAGATGGATGTCACGATGTCGCACCCATGAGACCTGCAAGAAGAGAGAGGGAAAACGCGCACTTAGTGACTGTGACTCTGACTGTGCTGGACAACGACTGGGATGATGTCCTGCCGGTGCTGACTTTTGCATGGGTCGTCTTTTAATTGCGCGCTTTGCTTCTGTCCGTCCCTTAATTGCAGGACAGGACACACAGGACAAACAATTTAAATGCCAAATTGAAATCGAATGTGGGCTCTAAGGCTCTCCACTCCCACTCCCCCTCTCCACTCCCCATCCCCCCGTTTCCGAGCGTTTTGTCACCGAACATTGAGGACGTGCAAAGACCCAACATGAACTGAACCCCATACACATCCCCCTCGCTTTTGTTATGCTCTTTGAGTTTTATGGCCTGTGGTCCCCATGGTCCGAGGAGTCCGAGAGGCTCTTAAATGGTGGCCATAATTACGCGACGCTTAAACGAGGAGACCAGTCAGAAAGAGCGGCACAGAGGGGCAGCAAGAGGAGTGCCATTGGGCGGCTAAGAGGAGCGCAGGGCAGTACCCAGAGGTGTACGCTTAGAAGGCCCAAAAATGATTCCGAAAGGCATGCCAAAAGGGAGTGCCAACAACGAGGATAAAAGCTGTGGATTTTCGGGCGCTTTTCAGGTTAGAGCACTCGACATCGTCGCCCTTTGGTTATCGAAAGTGCCACCACCACACGCATTGCAAGAGGATTTTCGACTTGTGCACTCACTTGTGAATGCTCCTGGCATAACTTTCCCAAATTCAATTCGAGTATTTATAAACGACAGGCCCAAAGCTGCCAAATGCATCGCTTGAATATCCTTTATGTGCCATCATCAATCGGTTGTCAGCGATCAATTGTGATTTGAATTTTTCAGCACTTTGTGGGCAGGGGCTGGCAGTGTTCTGTAATTATTTTAAATGCGGTTTTCGCTCTTTGTGTTCGTTTAGTATTTGTTGTGTAATTCCGTACGTGTGTCGCCCGGAGGATGGCGGTCCTGTAATTATCACACAGCGGAAACTTTATATTCTACGCGCTTTTTGTTGGGTGGCAATTAGATAATTACGACAACATTATTAGCAAATTAATTTTGATTTTATGCGGCCGAGTGCCAAATGAGAATGACAGGGAAAAAGAGAGAGTGCGTCTATGTACATATGTATGTATATGCATATAATTATTTGTGTGTTTGTATATGGCAGATATTCCAATTGCAAATGGCGCATTTTTGCAGTCCTTCCTGCTGCTGTTGTCCCTGGCATTCAGCCAAAGCATTTGGCAAAGGAAATGTCTGCGAGTGTGAGTGCGAGTGTGTGTGTGTGTGCCCACTCTCCTCATTGGTAGGAAGACAAAATATACTCGTATTTCGAGAAGAAGAGCTAATGAACATTGTATGGCAGCTGGGAGGAACACAGTACTCGAAATAACCTACATCCAGAGCAGCCCCACAAATGAGTGAAAGAATTCAAAATCGAAAGCAGAAAGCATCATCGTCAGATGATTTATTCAATGGGTTAATTGTGCAACGCCTGAGTTAGGTTTTGGCAGTGACAGAATATTGTGTGTGGTAGGTTGGAGTTTTGAATTTGAATTAAAATATATTTTGTGCCCCTTTGGAACGAAGTCATTCGCCCAGAGTGCTGCTAGTGCCGCTGGCTGAATGGCAAGATGCCAGTCGAACGGTAGCGCGGAACCCTTTCTCGTGCTTTGCTTCTAGTTCCAGCGAAATGAAGAAATGAAAATCGCATTTCAGGGGCAACAAATCGTAAAGCGGGAGAGTAGCAAACACTGGGAAGGGGGCACGGCCGATAAAGTCGCCGCTTGGCTCTGTTGCGGCAAAGGGATTTCGGGTGTTCGTTCTCAATTTTGTTCTCTGCACACACACATAACACAGGGACCACAGGAGCAGGACAGCAGGGACAGGGACAGGGACAGGGACACGGCCTTCTCCTCTCTTTCTTCGCCTGCCGGTGATTGGCTGGATAAGGAGAGCGAGGGTGTTCGGGGAAGCGCGGCAAGGCATCTGCTTCATGTGTCCCCAAAGTCGCGGTGACAAGTGTATTTTTGTTGTTGTTCTTCCTTTCTTTCTCCATTTGCTGAGGGTATTGCGAGGTATCTGCGATGCTCAAGTCAAGCGATACTTTTCATAGCTCTGATGGGCATGAAAAATATCGGGAAAACTCATTATTGAATGGGAAAAACTATGCCAACTTGTACATATTTTCCAAATCGAATCCAACTACATGCATGCATCCCCGCCCATACTTTCGGTTGTTTTCCAGGGCATCAGACGCTTCGCTTTACGAATTTGTAGGTCCTGTTTTTGTTCGTGAACCATCGACTGTCTCTGTCTCTGTCTCTGGTTTTCTTTGCTCTGGCGACACTTTGTTTCCTCTGTTGCACAGTTTGGTTTTTTCGAGTTTTTTTTAGTGTGCGGCACGGAGCATGGGGCATGCCGTATGTTGTGGAGAGGGGCGTGTGGCTCCTGCAGCTTAAAGTTTGCGCTGCGTGAAACTTTTCACTTGGTTTATATTCCACGGGGTGGCACGATACTCGTGTGGCAGGGTGGGGAGGGGGCGGGAAATTATGAGATGCCCTTGCTTTTGAATATGCACGGGACTTCCTCTCCCTCCCACTCCCGCGCCCTCTCTGTCTCAGCCTTTGTAATTTTCCTTTTACTTTTCTTTCGAGTCTTTAGCCGAGAACTGAGACGTTTGTGCAACCCCCCAAGAAGTTGTTTGCTCAGTTTATTGTTGCCATTGTTACCATGCCACATGCCACATGCCAGCGCCACACCCCACTGAAACTGCCACTGCCACTGCCACTGCTGCTGCACGTGAGGGCTTGCTGATTGGGGAACTGCCTTCCGAATGGTCGGTCTTGCCGGCATCGATGCCCCACGCTGTGAATTGCATCGCGTCGAATCGGCTGCAGCCGGAATGAAGTGCCAATCAGTGTCCTGTGCCCCACTTCCCACCCCCACCGTCCACGCAGGTGAGTCCCCATTGAGGATTTGCTGGAACAAACACCTTTATGGCTGACAAGCGGAATTTCCTTTTGCTGCTCCACAAGAACACACACACGCACACACACATGGAGAGAGAGAGAAAAACTTGTATAGGTCCCAAGTCATGGCAGCAATCAGGTAAAGGTAAAGACTTTCCTCCAAGCAGCAGATAAGAGGAGCTGCGATAAGGGAGCACTGAGAGGGAAGAACTGTATAGTGCGAGGGAGAGCGGCATGAAGGATCGTCTTGGAGAGACTTCGCTCTCGATCACTTGGCCCAAGGACCAGACAATTTCCAAGGTGTGGCATGAGGCAACAACAAGCTGTGCAGCAACAATCGATACAGGTTCTGGGGAGACGCAGAAAATACAAACTTTCATCATCGCTTTCAGGAAATAATCGCTTTAATTTCTATCAGCAACATATGCGGTTTATTCCAACCGCTGAACCCATCTTTCCAGCCACATCCCCTCTGCATCCCCTCCCCTCGTTCGGCTACCACTAATGACATTTTCTGTATTATCGCCAAGAAATTCTCGAAATAAGCGGAGCGCCCCACCCACCGCCTACTGGGACAGATGCATATAATAATAATCACATTAAATTAGAAAATGCTGCACTCATAATTTTTGCTCATTTCTGCCTCCTACTCTCGCCGCCCACTTCCTGCAGCGCCGCATTTGGCATGGAGAGAGATAGATGGGGAGGCAGAGGGGAGCAGTGGGAGCAGAGAGTGGATGCCAAAAAAGCCAACGGCCATAGGATGTTTGGGATTTTCGAGCTTTATTTCAGCGAATCCGACGGCATGGAGCGGGGGAATTGCAAAGGATTGGGGCCATCGAAATATCGAAATATAATTGCAGAGAGAAACAGAAGAGCAAGAACAAATAATGAGAGAGAGAGAGAGAGAGAGACGGAAACTTGGCTCTCCAGTTTGTATGTGTGTGTGTGTGTGTGTGTGTGTGTGTGTGTGTGTGTGTGGCTGTGTGTGTGCGGACGGAAATCATCTTTTGGAGCATCGTAAATTGCATTTGGAAATTTCGCAAACAAGAAATTCCAAATGAAATCAAAATGCCATCAAATTTATGCACAAAAATATTTTGGGAACCTGCCACCCACTGCCGCCGCCCTCCCCTGCCCATCTTTTCGTCCATCAGAGCATGGCAATGCGTTTTGTAATTTTCCACAAAACTGCAATAAAGAGAAGTTTTTCTTTGCATTTTCCACTGTAGCGCAAATCAAGGGAAACCCCTTTAAAAGAAATTCATCATCGACATTAAAGAGGTTTGTGCTTCGATTTGAAAACGGAGTTGAGCCCCCCATTCGATGATTTTCCTATCAGTAGAGTTTTCCTATCAGACAGCAGACAACAGACAATTCAAGGACTAAGCACTCGGGGCGAATGCCTTTGTTCGATATTTCATCTCATTACAACGTACATCAACAGAATACAATTATTATTATCGCACATTCCTATATGTATTTTGAAAAGGTAAAGCAGAACCGCAGGTCTGTGCATTTATTTGGTTTATTAGTTAAAGTTCCTTGTTCATTTTTTAAGATGATCGGGACGCTGCCAACCCCATGGGACGATTACTGTCCCATACCTGATTATGAAATGGACATAGTGGACGTCGATCAGTGGGAGGAGGAGGCTGAGGAGGAGCAGGAGGTGGAGATGGAAGTGCTGGAAGAGGAGGAGGAGACAGAAGAGGAGGAGGACGCTGATCAATTGTCTCGTGTTCCATACGCCACATAAGCCACAAATAGAAATAGGAAACGCCACAGAATTGACACTAAAAACAGCCTTGGGATTCGCAGGAGCACACGAATATATCAATGAAGAACATTCAATATTTAAGTCTTTTTTAATACCCTGCCCTGCCTTAAGTCTCCATTAAGGCCCCCGCACTTCGGTGCCACATCTCTGTGGGATGTTCTCTCTGTCTCTCTCTCATGGTCTGTTCTGTGGGCTGTCTGCCACTCCCTTCCCTTTCGACTGTTTGTTTTGGTTTCACTTGAGTTTCTCGTATTGCTTTGTTTTATGCATGTCGTCACGCATCGCTTTTCAAAACAAAACAAAACAAAACAAAGACAAAAGCCAGAAGAGAAGCTGAAGCTGAAGAAAACTTCAGAACAAAGTCACATCCGGCACTTGCAGCGACACTTACGCATGCCCCGACTGGTGGCAGCCACACTGGCATCGGCGTACCATACCATTCAATGCTTGATTTTGCTCGACTCCATTGCTACGCGGTGACAAGTGCACAGCCGCAAGAATTACAACGATGTAAAGTTGAAAGGAGCAAAAAGAAGTAAGTTGTAAGTCTGCCACCGCACAGCCCCGCACAGCCCCGCACCGCACCGCACAGCAAAGAACAAGCGGAAGCAGCAGGGCTGTCATTTAAGCTAAAAAGTAAACCAATTGTTAGTTTTAATGGGAATTTATTGGGTAAATATTTGACAAGAGCACAAGGGAAATGCCTTCTGCCTTGTGCCCTGTCGAACATTTGTCGTGTTGTCGTCCGTTTGGTTGATTTAAGATTAAAACTTTTGCCGTCCATCCCATCGCATCCCCTATGGAACCCCACTCTGCCCCTCTCTCCCTCCTATGACACACCATTTGGCTTTGCTTTTAATTTATTTTGCATTTTCTGCGTTTATCTTTCCATCTTTTTTTTTGCCTTGGCAAAGTTTTCATTGCTGTTACCCCAACCCACGACTCCTGCATTATTTTCCACTATATAGTCTGTGTGTGTGTGTGTGTATATATTTTATGGGAAATCTACTGGTTTTTATGATTTATGCACCACTAAGTTCCCAAAGAGAGAATATCATCCGACATCAGCATGACAAAGCTTTTGTTATGCATCTTTTAATTTGGTCAATAAATGTCCGTACTCCCTCTGGAAGAGGAGAGCCAGCTTGAGTTTGAGGGGAGAGGAGAGGAGAGGGACAAAAACTTTGACTTTGATTACCCCGAAAGGATGTGGCACAGCGCCCGGCCCGGGCACATGGCCGCCAGGGCCAATTTGCTAGAACACGTTCACTCATTAGTTTACATCCCATTCAGCCCGCTTTCTGCCGCCTTAAAGTCGTGGCATCAGCATTAGCATTGGCGGCCTGAAAGATTGGCCTTGTCAAACAATGGCCTTGGGGGACATTACAACATTGTTGGGCGGGGCTCCTCGCGTAGTCCCTGCGACGGGGACAGAGCCTCTGCTACTGGGCATGAGCTGCTGCTGGCACTGGTAATGAGTTCTGTGAATTGAAAATGGATTCCTGCGACTGGGGATTATCCCTGGAACGGAGTCACGCTAATCAAACTTAATCAACGAGGTGACGAGCCCCTTTTTTGTGTGGATATTTTTCAGCGATCGACTCTTGGCTGCCTAAATATGTGTTCTTTATTGTTTATTTTGAGTATATTTGCTATCATTCATGCTGTTAATTGATAAGTAATAATACTTAATACCATTTTAGCCATTTTGAAACCGTTTCACGCAAGCAATATCCGAAACAAATCCACAGAGACTTTCGAAAATCTTCCATTTAGCCGTTTAAACACACAAAACTCAACAGTGTCGTAATTGTCCGTTCCCAATAGTCATTTGGAAAAGTTTCGTAGCCGTTTAAAATGACTACAAAACGTTCAAGAGGCATTTAAAAAGCGCGACAAAAGGAGTTTTGCCTCTCACTCTCTCTCGCTTTGCGGCCGCTATCGGAAATATATTCTCAAATACCTGGGATGTGGGTGGTGGGTGGTGGGCCGCTCCTTCCACTACACATCCCCTGGCTCGCAGTCATTTTCTCCAGCCTGTTGTTCAATTATTTTACAATCAACGTTGGGGCTAAAGAAAGCAGCAAAATAACAAAAAAACACATCAATAGGTATCGTCCTGGTGCCCCGTTTTTCCTCCTTCCCATTGGGACTTTTGAGAATCTCATTGTTGCCCCGCACCTCCGCTTCCGCCTCCGCCTCCGCTGCTGCTGCAATCTAGGGAGGCACTTTTTGCAGGGGAGCTTCTCGTGATTCTCGTGTGCCTGCACAACGATGCTGATTACAGCGAGAGGAGGTCCAGGTGAGAGGACAGTGGGGGGCATTGTCTCCAGGTGGGTGTATCGGCGGGTCTCCTGCCTCTTCTTTTGGGCTGCGGGCGGGCTGGGCTCTCTTACTTTGGCATTTGTTCCACTTATTCCACTTGAACGCTTCGTTAAGAGCAAACTTTCGCCTCTAATGTTTTTGCAGCAACTCTCCAGAGCGACCCGTCTCAGGCTGTGCCAGGGGAGGTATACACTGCACTGCTTAACATGCTGCCACCTGCTTCTGCTCCTGCTCCTGCTTCGGCTCCTGCTCCGCCTCCGCCTCCTGTGGGGGCCGACTCCTGTCTATGTCCTGTCTTCTGGTATGTTGTTCTTGAAAACTTGTGCCCTGGCAATTGTCGTTGTCGGTTGTCGGTTGTCGTCGACAAGGACACAGACACGGACACGTTCCACGTGAAGCCTATCAAGTGTAAGCACAGGACGCACAGGACCCACAGGGTGGGGTCCTGGCACTCTATCGGAATGACAACGAGCCGAGGAGACCACTCTGCGACCTTGCCACATGGCGTGGCTGATGCTTCGGATTTGGGGTTGGGCGTGTGGCCGTGTGGGCGTGTGGGTGATTCTGGTATTGGGGCTTGGGGGCCGTACGTGTTTCGCTTAAGTCAAAGTCTTTCGCCTGCTTAGATTAGCCAAGATCTCAGAGGGGAGTGGGCAGGGGGCAGTGGACTGACAAAAGTTTACACAAACAACAACAAAAGACAAAAGAATAAAGAAGCGAGGGAGGAAAATAAAGAAAGAGAGAAAGAAAGTAAATGTCTTTGGGCGACAAGCGGAAATCACCTGCAAGGAGTCGCCAGTCGCCGGTTTCGCCTCCAGTTGCCACCTGATCCGCAGCACTATGCCGCCTCTGCCTCCGCCTCCGCCTCTGCCTCCACCCCACCTCCTCTTTCTCTCAAATTTCTCCCACTCTTTGTGGGAGAAAGTCTCTCCCTCTGCCTTTTCTCTTCACCATTTGGTGGGCGGCAAATGCAACAAATGCCCCCAACGCTCTGCTCAACTTTTATGACAGTTTTCATTTGCTCCTCCTGCTGCTGCTGCTGCTGCTGCTACCCCTCCAACTCCCCGCCTGCTCCTACTTCTCTCATTGTTGTTCTTGGGGTTTTTCTTTCTCGTTTCTCGGTTTCTCGTTTTTCGTTTGGGTATTCTTGTGGTTTGTTTTTGGGCGGTTTTTAGTTTCCAACGGCAGGCAGCAATTTATGTTTATACAATTTTTGTTCGTTGTGTAAATGCTTTATGACAACATTGCCTTTGACGCCGAGGCGTCCTGCGACCTGCCGTACAGCAGCTACAGGAGGACTTTCGGATGGAGCTGTAAGTTGGATCCATTTAGGACTTGGAGCAGCTCCCAGAGCCGTCCCTCTCTCACTCTCTCTCTCTCTCTCGCTCTCTCTCCCTGTCTGACTGTGATGTACAACTGTCGCTGACAGAATTGTCGTGTAATTTATGATTTATGCCATTTGGCTTGACAGTTGTTGCTGGTGGCAGCAGCACTGGTCGGCTCGGGTCGGGGCAACATAATTGCGGCACGACCTTTCCCCCCTCCACACCAAGTCTTGCCGACCTTTGACATTTCACTCGCCTTTCACTCTCCTTTTGGCTCTCTCTTTGTGCATTTGCAAACCATATGAATTTTCTTCAGTATTCCAAGAACTCTACATGCAACATTTAAAAGAGCAACCCCCAAAGGGAGAGCAAATAAATACACAAGAAAAGGTGGCCCACAACCTCATCGAAAATCTTCTTGTGGCCTGTAGAGTTCGAGTTCTGCCATGGCGAGTGTTCACTGTGCTCAGGTTGATTACTGCCTACGGTGCCTGGCAATTTGCTTTAGTTTTTGTTTGCCTTTCGGCTCGTTTCACTCTCCCATTGTCTCGCTCTCCTTCTCTGCCTCTTTGCCTGCCCGTGTGTCTGTCTTTTCACTTCCTGCCGGAGGATGCCCCTCTGGCCGCTCGGACGATGTCACTAATGAAGCAGAAGTTTCGGTTTTTGGGTTCACGTTTCGGAAAACTCCTCAAGTGTAAGTAAATTAGAAAAGGGTTTGCACCCCACCCCCACCCCCCAATACTCAGAGCTACTAAGCCACAAAAACTAGTCACATGAGGGAGCACTGTGGGGAGGGGGAGGGGCAGGAGCCATTGATTGAAGGCGCTAAAGTCTTGCGAAAGAATCTCCATTGTTTGTTCGGGCTGTGGTGGGAGAGACAGGGAGCGAGAGTCCCTGTTCTCCGCTTTAATGAAGCAATAAATAAGCTTCGCGATGAGGAGTTGAGGAGAGGAATGTTACAAGCAAAAACTCATTCGATAGCAGCTAATTCTGTGGCATCGGAAGCGGCAGAGCTGCACACACACACACTCCACATTCTTCCGTTGCACGCGTCATGCAGCACTATTCATCTGTCAGCTTGGCTTAGAACCCTTCTTGTTCCTGTCCAATTCGCTTTTGGTCTTGCCAGCGAGTATGCTAATCAAAAGACGAAACAAAAATACTCTCTCGGGCAGACTCTGCTTTGGGGCAAATGTCCAATAAATATGCAAAGAGCCAGCGGCAGCAGCACCAGCAGGACCAGCAGGCAGCAACCAGGATGCTGCTTCCTCCACCCAAGGAGAGCCAAAGAGACATGCCATATGGCCCATGCGAATGTGTTTCGATAGGTACCATGCATATCGACATTTATTTGTATTTTGTATTTGCTTTAAATCACTCATACGCGGCAAGCGTTTTGCATTTTGAATAATTTATTATGGCAGATGGATAACGTCTGTGGCGGGAGCGATGGCAAGTCGCATGAATTTTTCATAAAAGAAAAGAGTTCTCCCGAACCCGCTTGAAAACAAATGTGGAATTTGCCACAGGAATTAGCATAGGAAGGCCATCACATGGCGGCCCCTCGCTCTGTTCTTCTGCTGTAATTTATGGGCCAAGGAGGCGAAACTGTTTGATTTGGCAAGCAACGCCCCTGAACGCTAATGACACTCGCAGGACAAGCCGCGACACGTTCCATGGCCGCCGCAACAGATTTTCATAAGCCGCAAAAGTCCAAGATCCTAACGAGCGGTGCTCTGCGGTGCGGAATGGGAATGGAATAATGCGGCTGGAGGTGGGCAATATGAAGTCCTGCAGGTGGTTCTTATCGGTCTTCGCCTCCTTCTTCAATTGCCGTCGGCACAGAAAATTTGTAAACGAAATTGAATGAAATTGCCGCCCCCAAAACAACATGAAATTTGAAATTTGGCGGGGGGGAGGGACAAAAGGTAGCAAAAATGAAATAATAATAAGCAGGGCATCCTTTTGGGCCTCCTCCCCCGCGCACATCCACGTCCATGTCTCTCTGGGCGCAGAGCACGTAACGCAATTTCGTTGTATTTTCTTTTGGGCGGACACCCACTTCTTCGCTGAGGCATGGGGCATGTTGTTTCTTAGCTGGCACTTTGGCATTAAAGAGTCTTTCCTTCGTTATTAAACGAGAGCTTGAGGCCCGCTTAAAGACTGTTTGCATGATTTTTGTTCTCAATCGAGGAAGTGCGAAGGAGGAGAAGCCATCCATAACCCACTTACTTAAATGTGAATGTACACCCATCAAATATGCATAGACAGATAGTTGCTCTCCCTTTTTCTTCCACCAAGCAAAGGGGTTTCAAAACTCCACTAAGTACAGGGTATCCCATGGTGTTTCCCATATATTTTTCACAGCCTTTTCCTGTTTCACGTTTTTTAATATTCTGTTGTTGTTGTTTAAGGAAATTGTGTTTAAATGCCTCGTTGGTCCCTCGCGCCCTTTGACCCGGCACATTAGCGGCGCAGAGCAGGGCCGGGCAGGGCAGGGCAGGGTTGTCTCAGCGCAAGGTGGGATTGCCAGGCGTGCACGGGAGTTGGGGTTGGGGCTGGGAGGAGGCAAAGGCAATCACCGAGAGCACGTAAATCAAAAAGCATTGACGAAGATAAACGATGAAGCAGAACAGAGAGAACGCGAGCGTGTGTGTGTGTGTGTGTGTGCGGATGGCAACTCTGCTGCATATGTCACCTGGCAACACTGCCACACGTGTGCCCCCCGACCCGCTCTCTTCTCTAATTGCCACAGAGAAAGCGATGGAGAGAGAGTGAGAGTGAGAGCAATTTATTTTCCAATATTATTATTATCATTCTTATTATTATTTGTTGTTCCTGTTGCAGGACTTCGACAAGGATACGAGTGGGTGGCGTGAGAGGGAGAGGGCTAAGGGGTAAGCACATTTGAGATCATTAGCCCGCGTTTTTGCTTTTCTTTTTGTCGAGGACTGTACTCGAAGAGGCAGCAGACAGTCGGACGAAGGGAGAGACTGGGGAAAATGTTTACGCTTTTCGCTTCAAAATTCCCTCTGAGCTACACGTCTGCATCTGAGGGATGTGTTGCCTTGCCAGCTAAGTCATCGTTCGACACACAACAAAAAAATTGACAGCTGCCACAAAGGCAGACAATTGTGAAGTTCGTCCTGCCACTCCTCAGCCCCTGCCCCTGCCCCTGTCCATGCCCCTGTCCCTGTCCCTGGCCTTCGACATTCTGGCAGCTTTCTTTGGTGGTCCTTCAGCTTCAGTTTCATTCTCGTTTTGTGTCAACGACGCCGCGTCCTGTGAAGCGCACAGCGAAAAATATTAAACATTTTCTTTGATTGATTTGCTTTTTGCAGACAGCAGGAGGGCCATGCCCCAACGCCCCCACACACATGCACACACATACACACACGCGCCCTGCAGACTCTTTTTCATTTTCCATATTTTTGTTCCTTTCTAATGTTTATTTTTGTATTTCTGATTGCCAAGCAGATATGCCGGGGTGGGGTAGAGATCGGAAATGGCAGGGGCGTGGCGCTTGCCACATGCGGGGCGTGGCAATTGGTTTGTACAATATAAAGTGGTGCCACTCGCCACCCCGCTGCTCTCCCAGGCAGTGCTCTCCCAGGCAGTGCTCTCCCAGGCAGTGCTCCTTCTCCTCCTCCGCTCCTATCCATACCCAGTTCCCATGCAGAGAGAGCGACGCTTTAATGAGCGGCAGACCAAACTCTTGTTGGCAGGAAAACTGGCGCGATGCGTGGCTGAATGTGAAAACTAATCTAATTAATTCCATCAAACATCTGGGATTTCGAGACATACATTACAGCTGGGAAACGGCTTCACCAAATCGTTTTATATGCGGTACAGGTACAGGAAGATGCGAAAATGTACGAGAGCCTCGTAGAACAGAGAAAAAAATAGCTGGGATATGGGCAACACTCTCCGCGCTCCCGCAGGCACGCACACAAAAGGCGACAAAGTGAAAAGCGCAACAAAAAAGAGAGAGAAAGGCAGAGAGAGAACGAAACACTGTGGGTAACGGGAAAACCGGGTAAAGCGCAACCAAATTCATCGAAATCGCTGTTACATACACTGCTGATTGGTGGGTGGTGGGTGGTGGGTGGTGGCGCTGTGGTTTTTCCATTGACAAAACAAAAGGCCAAAAGATTGAACAGCAGACAGCGCGCTTAAAAAAAGGGAATGAAGTGGACGAGATGCGCCATATAACAGAAGCGAGTGCAGGCGGAACGGACAAAAAAAAGGAGAAGAAAGGCCGAAAACACGAAAGAATATGCTACAGACAAACGGGATACCCTATCACAGGAGCACCGGATAACTTGCATTATCATTAATGCTCTTTAGTGATTTGTGTCTGTGATATTCAGCCGATTCCAATGATTTTTGGATCATATTTGGATGGATAATTTCATTATTGATAACTAACTAAAGATCAACGTTTACAGCTTTGAAAATGAGGAACGATGATTGATATTAATGAGTGATTGATTGTCCCTAGGGAGAGGATGAATCGAGGCTGCCATAAAACCTTTTCCACTGTTTCAAGTCCAGGGTATTGCATGGAAAAGACTGCCCTCACACGCTAAATTGCATTTTCAATTGCTGAGGGTGGGAGTGGGAGTGGGAGATGGGAGGTGGAAGGTGGAGCTCTGACATAAGCGGATGGGGTCATAGGCTGCAGGGGATTGCAGGTGCACGGAGGTGTGTGGGGATTTACCACCACAGAGAGCCTTCTGGCTCTCTGACAATTTACTTGTAAAGCCAACCGCAACAATTTCAATTGCAGCCTGCCCCCAAAAAGGCAGCAGCCGTAGGAGGACTGCGAAGAGGTGAGGAGGTGACCTCTAACCCCTCGAGCACAAAGAACCAAGGCCCGGCCCATCGCACGGTCGATGTCGACTGTCGACTGTCGTCCATTCTCTATGGCTCTGCGGTCATTGCCACTGCGCTCTGGACACTCGAGAATTCAATTCGTAAATGCAAATCGATGCGCACTTTCTCTTCGCCCCTCCCCTCCCCTCGCAATTACACACTAATGAACTGCCTTGCATTCCATCTGGCCAACCATCCATTCACTCATTCATCCATTCATCTTGCATCATTCGCATTCTGCGGCAAAGGAGAAGCCCTGGACTTGCGGTCATTGTCGCCCTCCGAGAACACCAGCAACGAAATGTCCCGTTTTGTACCGAACGTAATCGATGACAATGCCCCTCCTCTATCCTCGCAGACTGCAGCACAATCTCCATTTCATTATCCATGATGAGTGAGGCTCCCCTCCTATCTTTGAAAGAATTTCATGTGTCGATATGACGATATGACTCTCAGCTTTTATTTGATTAAACATCGCAAATTGCATGGAAAATGACTTGCTGCAGGCAGCCCCGAAAATCCACTCGAGGGAACTCATGTACCCACCCATGTACTGCCGCCGTAATTCATGGAACAACTTGCAACATCTCCGAGTAATTAGACATCTACAAGAGGCGCCAAGAGGGGCTGGCAGGGCAGGCAGGGCAGGCAGGCGCGTAATAAATGGCAAACTCCAAGGCTCTTGGGACCGTGATTAATTATCCGAACTTTTAGCAGCAGCTCATCAGGCAGGCAGGCAGCATCGATGACCGGCTAAGGGACGCCGAGGAGACCATAAAGCAGGACACCACATCCTACTTATCACGTTGCCAAAACGCCTCCTGCCCACTGACTCAGGTAATATATGGCCCAAAAACATAGCCACCGAAGACTTGGCCCTCGAGGACATGATGCCCCCCAACGACGTGATGTTTGATACTCGCTTTGATTTGATTCTTCTTTGGAAGGGGCAAAGTGGCACCAAAAGTTCCAGTGGCACGTTCATGAATGAGCCTGCCATTGAGGATATTTATCCATTTATTGATCAAAATAAAACCAAAATATCTGCAAAATTATCACCAAAAAAGCAAAATAAAAATTCATTTTTAGACATTTGTCCAGAATTTTAGATTTATCAATCGAAGGCTGTGAAAAATGAATGGGAAACTATTCAATTCGTTTGATTCTTATGCGGAAGAGCTAACATTTCAGAGCTCCAATCGATCTCAAGATTTCGTTTTGTACTGCCAAAGGAGATTCCTTGAGTCCGAGCGAATGCTAAAACGAATTCAGCCTTGCGAGCTGTACGAAAGCCCCGATGTGCCCCATGGATGACCCCCGCTTTGGGGTGGGGCATAGTTTTCGGTCAGGCAGCAAAGTTTTGGGGGGTGGTGGGGTCATGGGGATAATTGTGGGTCTGGCGATCCGGGGTCTCCGTCGCGTATTTAATTGGCGTTTGTTGGCGTGAGACTCGGTAATTAGACGGACGCGCGTCCATAACTTGCGCTTGACAGAGAGCAGACCCAGGGCCCTCCCCTTCCCCGAATCCTCTACCAGTAGCCAGAGACGGTGGTGATGGGGTGGGAAGGGGAAGGGGACCGAAACTCGAGCTTCGACTCATTCATTCATTCATTCATTCATTCACTTTGTCAAACTGAAATTAAAACGGGAAGCGAGAGGCCGAAACTTTTTTGGAATTCGGTAGTAGAGGAATGGGGCATGGGGCATGGGGCATGGGGGCATGTTGGCTGAGGCTCAGACTAGGAGTTGGCCCAAAAGGACGACAACAGAACGACAACAGGACGACGGCAGGACGGCACTCACCTAATAAGCCAGCAAAGCGTAAAAATTTTGAAAGTTTTATGGCCGCGCGCGCGACACTTGAGAAAAACTTGGTCTAAAAAAAGAGGAGGGACGCGGGGAATGCCGGGGATTGGACTCCATCGGACGTCACTCATACGCAGATGGATGGAGGGGGAAGGGATGGTGGAGGAAATGTTCTCCGTCTTTGTGTTTTCTCCCCGCCCAGTGCGGGGGCGAGTTGAAAGTTCAGAGTTTAATTTGCTAATTGTTTAACAGCTGCAACAACAACTGCAACAGCAACAGCAGAAGCAGAAGCAACTGCAACAGCAACTGCATCTCCAGCTGCATTTTCATAATGAAAAGCGGGCAGTGGCAGTGGCAGTGGCAAAAGCGACAGGGGGAGGGGCAGCGTAGTCGCGCGGCAGGAGGAGTTTGCAACTTTTCACTCGAACTCCCGGAGGGCAAAGCTAAAATCCAAACCAAAAACGACAGAGCGACAGCTGCCGTCGGCACGAGAGGAGCGGCAGCGGGAGCGGCTGCTGCTGCTGTTGCATGCCGCATGTTGCAGCTGCCACTGCGCGGAGGGAGCCCACTCACCGCTCTGTCAAGCGTAACGCCTTTTGACAAGTTTCCCCTGCACTGCAGAAACTTTCACTTTTACTTTTATTTTCGGCCAAGTACTTAAAAATTATTATACACAAAACTTGACAGCATTCCACCACTCCCACACACACACACACACACACACACACACACACACCCACACCCACACCCACACCCAGGACTCTCTCTATAGATGTACGCCTGCATTTGTCTCCCTTACTTACCGTTCGATTGCCCAGATTCTTGACACGGCAGGTCATCTTAACGGTCTTGCCAACGAGTCCTGTAATATTGCTGATCGCACTGGGGTCGAAGGTGGGTCCGCCGGTTCCCGGTGTGGGCAAATCCTGCAAGAAGTCTGTGAAGAAACGCTTCGAAGCGCTGTCTGTGGAGCCTGCAAATGGAAAGAAGCGGTTGCAGGTTTTAGTTAATATGGCAAAGTGGATCTTTGACAAGGTTTAAAGAACTATTTCCGATGGTTTCCCCTTTCTTCAAAGCTCATGCTTGACGCACAGACCAAATGGAACAATCTCTCCTACTCGGGCTCTACTTCAATTCGCGCGGATTATAAATTCATAAGAAAGTGCCACGACCTACTTGTTCTTCTGTCGAACTATCAAGGGGTACCATCCGGATCGGACCGGATCGGATCGATGCGTAATGACGCTCCACTGACATTTTTGATGGGAAAATTGCTGCCCCACTTGCTGCGCCTCCCAATGGATGGCAGGCAGCGTGTGAGTGTGTGGCAGCAAAATGAGTTGAAAATTGTTCTGTTGCTCCCATTATTTGCACCTCATTTTTGTGTGTGGCTCGTGGAGGCATGTCCATTTCTGTTGCTGCTTCTGCTGCTGCTGTCTTGTGTCTCAAGTAATAATTTAGAAATGAGCACAGGCCGAAGGGGGGCCCCTTTTGAAAAATGCACTTAACAAGTGCCCGGCGAGTGGGCTTCGAATTTACAATAGAATGGGGACTGGCGTGGTGTGGGGCACGGCCATTTGTTGACATCGTCATGTGGCGTTAATTGCCACTTTACAACGAGTGGCAATTTGGAACCGATCGGGCCCCGCCACATGAAAGGAGTCTCTGTCCTCCCTCAATAAATATGTGGCACAGCTGTTGCGCCCACACCCACACAACCACTGCAGTTGGCCGTATTTGTGTGTGTCCGGCATGCAGCGAAGGAGAAGGAAAAAGCACGGTGGGTAGCAGAAGAGCAAACAAGAGCGAAAGAGGCGAAAATTACTTAATGAAAATTGCCCGAAAGGCAATTAATTAAATGATAAACGCCCCAAATTATATGCCCCAGATTTCTGCTTGTTTTTCTGTAAGCTGTTTATGCCATATTCCGTGGCAGGCGTGATGGTTGGGTGGTGGGGGGTGTGTGCTGGAAGATTCGAAGACGATGACGACAACGACAACGACGACGACTGCCTGCCTGTGGCTGCCCGATAAAATGCTGCCTGGACCGAACCAGAAAAATGTGAACAAACAATTTCCGTGTGCTCACAACTTCGGACCACTCACACATGTCGAAGATGCAATGTGCACAGCACAGTAGAAAGCCAATTGTGAATACTGCTCGAGTAAGTTCAAGTTACCCCTAAACTGTGTTGTTCTCCCTAATCCACAGAAATGCTGTCTATAGTTTGCCCACTTGAAAGAGTCTGCCACTTCTCCTTGAAGGCAAAGCGCAATGAAAACGTGAAAATAGGGAAAACTTAAACGGTTTTGGTGACCAACAAGGAAAGAGTGTCACGAAGGGGCACACGAGATTAGTTCCAGGCTCGCAGCTGTCACACTCGCAGCTGCATGTCCCAGAGAGAGAGAGAGCGGGAGAATGAAAAGCAAACAAAAAGTGTAAAGTGAGCAAGCAGAAGGCCAAAAGAAATGAAAATGGCCGCGCCGAAAATGGCGAACGACATTTTGTAAGAGTGTTAAGTGCCGCCATTTGATGTCTGCCCCTTCCGTTGGTGACACCTGCCGTTGCATATGTTGCTTGGCTCCCTGCCGCCCATCTGTATGCGGCGTATGGTGTGTGGGGGCATGCAGCTGTAACCCCCACCCAGAGGACACTTTGCTGCTGTGTTTTTTCACTTTTGTGTGCGCCTCGTTTCCACGATTACAATGACGATTATGCTGATGAGAAGGTGGGGGATTCCGGGTGCGAGGCGGAGTGCGGATGGCAAGGGGAAAGCCAATTAAAGGCAGTCCTTTCGGCGGGCTGATAACACGCCCGCCCCGCTGATCCGTGGTCGCTGCCCTTCGACTGCTTGTCGTCGTTTGATTTATGGCCGCCATTCACAGCAGCCGCACCACCCCGCCACCCCGCCACCCTTGTGCCACCTAGCCCCACCCTGAAGCTGCGTCTGCTGAGGTGCCCCTCTCGCATGGCAGGCCCCTTCTTTTAGGACCCTTACTCTGGCATGTCCTCGCTTTTGGGTTTACAACTTTGGCCAGGAACGAATTATGTAATGCAAACACCCAGGATACACACACACACACACACACACACACACGCAAAAGCCAGAGACACGGATACAGTTATGAGCGACACACACACACACACACACACAGACACATGTGGCTGTGGCTCGTGCCGCTTATCCGCCGGCTTCGCTGCTATTTGCTCAGCATTTTATGCACTCGATGCGGCGCCTCCCGGCTCCTGTCTCCTGTCCTCTGTCGTCGCCTCAATCTCCATCTCAATATCCGGCTGCCTCCTCTCTCCTCTCCGCCTATCGCCTGCTGCGCCTTCCACTTCGAAGGCTGGCGGACTGGGGGACGGGGGCCTCCTCTGCTCCATCGTAATTGAAGTTCATAATTTTTTTATTAAACACACATATCGCAGAGTCCCCGACATGTCCTTTGTCTTGTGTGCATTTTTATGCTGTTTTTTTATGTCATCAGGAGACCGCCCTTCCCTCTCCACCCCACTCAGACCCGTGCTCAGCCGCTGCGCGCGTGATAATGTTTTGCGGAGCATGCCACACATTCCGGGTGGCAGACAGAACAGAGCAGAGCAGAGCCATCGTTAAGTTGTCAATTGCCAGGATAACAGGCAGCATTGAGGAGGAGACGGAGACGCCCAAGTCCCGTATGACGGAGAAGAACTTGATTTGCGAGCCTCTTTTTGTGCCAAGAATGAGGCCTTCAAGTCCTTAAAACTTGGCACGCGAATAAATATGAATGACAACAAAACTTTGAGATTGCAGGGAAATGAGCAATCAACCAAAAACGCATACAGCAACACAGGATACATCGTAATATGGCGAGGAAAGACATTGCTGCAGGATCTAAATATTGAAAGGGGATCGATCCCTGGGAACTTTGCATTTCACTCAGCTTGGATGTATGTTTGATTTATGCACAACGTGGAGTAATAATACCAAAAAGCACTCAACTCCACAAGGAAAACGATTCCTTGCAAAAAAGTCTGGAGCTTTTTTCTGTTTTTCCACTGCAGTGGATCCAAAATGTTTGATTTTCATTTAATAAAAATAAATATAAGAGTTTCATAAATGCTATTTTCCATTTGTTACCGTAAATAGGTTGCTGTTGCCCATGTTTTATTAAAGTATATTCAAAAATGACTTTTAGTTGCCCAAAACGATATCAAAAACCGAAACACCGAAACACCGAAACACCCGCGACAAAAACTGATCACATTTTGGCGAAAATAAATGACTGCCACCACGCGGTAATTCCCTGTTCGCGCATGCAAAAACGGAACACGCAGCAATTACATTTTATCAGATTTATGTCTATATGTGAAATTAATAAAATACGATTGCTTTATGTCCCCAAAAGAAAACTCGAATGGTGCGAGCGCTTTCCGCTCCGCGATGCAGGGACAAAAAACACAGCACATGGGATACGAATATGCACAAATACAACCACACTTTGCATGTGTGCATGTGTGCATATTCGAAAATCCAGTGAAAATATTCCGTGAAGTAGTGGGTGTGCCCTCAATGCTGCAACTGCCATCGAAACCCAATCCCTGGCACCCCGCAGCATTTGTATTTTTTATTTGTGTCTCAATTTAATGGGCACTTTTATGTTACCGCCACGCAGTTTGAGCTCCCTGCCCCCCCTGACCTGTTGCTGAGGTCCTGAGCACAATCCTTTGGCGAATGCCGCGATTGGGTTATCGGACAAGAGGTCACCTCTTGCTTATTAAGAAAGAACCCACAGGAGCACCCAGAATGACTTCGAAGGAGTTTTGCTTGCAGATTTTTGGAGAGTTTCATCGCTGTTTACAGACAGTTCCATACAGACAGTGCCACCATACTTTCCCTCCATTAACTACAGGGTATTTTCATCGGCAGAAAGTGCCGAAATGTGAATCGCTGCAACTGGAACTGGAACTGGAACTGGATCTCGGTTGTGGCCATTGCTTTTAACATTTATCATACTAGCTGCTATGTGGAATAGCCACGGCTACACGTCGTGTGGGCTGTGCACACTTAGCAGTGCACTTAAGCGGCTCCTCAATGGTGGCACGAGGGGCATGGCACGGCATGGCACGGAGTGTACATGTACCTCCATGTGGCATGCCAATTTTATGGTTTTTTAAAGCAAATACCAATAATTTATTAGCATACGGGGAGTGCTACAAGCACACACAAAAAGCAGTATAAAACAAAAGGAAACGTGAGGCTGAATGGGTCAACGGGATTACCAATAAGAGAGGCGGCAACCCACAGCCTCTCTCTCTCTCTCTCTCTCTCTGGGCACATTTTGCATGTTTTCAAGTGCAAGTTTTCGCTCCATTTGCTCATCATTCATTAGCTGCGGCATTAGTCTATGGCACAATCAAATCGATGAATCGTAGCAATGGCAAGGAACGTCATGCCCCGCGGTGGTGCTGCATGCTTCTGCGGCGGCTGCATCCGTGTTGCACGCCTACGTGCCTGTGGCAAACCTGGTGGGCATTTGTCCCGAGAATATCCGCACATTCAATGCGCAGCCCGTGTATCATGTTTGCCACCGGGAATGGGGTAGGGTGAGGACACTTTAATTGAGTTGGCAAGCGCCAAGCCGGGAGATGGATTTCCCCACGAAAATTCCAAAGCAACCAGCAAGAGGAGAAGATAAAGAGAAGAGCGGAGCGGAGAGGAGAGGTGGGTAAGGTGGAAGGATGAAAACCATTCCGTCATGCGTCATAAGTCCTGCTCATGCAAATAAAATTGTCAACGAGTGGGAGTAGGGGACCGATACTGAATGAGTATTGGGGGACCAAAGAAAGAGGAGAAAGATGGAAGGCACCAGATGGAACAGAGCCTGAAGCATGGAGCAGTCTTCGATGGGTTTCCCTCTCGCCAAGAGTATCTCTCTCTCTCCCCTTATCGGGGGCCAGAAGGACTCCCGCTCTCACTTGACATTGATATGCCTGTGATGTGCGTGTGTGTGCGTGTGTGGGTGTGCGTGTGTGTGCACACAAGATGCCAAAACTTTCCGGTAGAGCATGGGGCATGCGACTGATAGGCATTTATGTAAAAGTTAATCGCATGATATCCTGATATCCTGCACAAAAATGCCGACAAGTAGAAGGAGCACAGAGAAGGAGGGAGAGGGAGGGCAGCATCTATGACTGAAAAAAAAGCTGAAGAACTTGCCAATCTTTATGTTTGGAGAGGAAAAACTTTTTAATGCTTAGCTTTGGCCTTTGCCCTTTTGGGCTGGAGCAACACAGGGAGGATCTGGGGCGGAGTCTGGGGCGGAGTCTGGGGCTGGGGCTGGGGCTGCCCTCCAAGATTAGCATTTAAGTGGCTGTTTTGGGAGAGCAAACTGCCAATTGAAAGTTTGTCTTTGATTGAAATGCTAGTTCCGGAATGGAATTATACTTAGTTTGGCAAACATCCGAACAGCACATCCAAAAGGTGCCTCGAAGTAGAGAGAGAGAGAGGAGCCTGAAAAGGGTCTAGCCCAATCCTCCACCGAGAAAGTAAAGTGATTAAGGAATCAAAAACTGGAAGAGTTCCCTGGACAGTCATTAAGGAAATCGTAAGCCAATAAATGAACCAACAATGAATTCTTTGGCGAATCATTCATACAAAACTCACAGGAAATGAGATCTCCATAATATATTTTCAGGGAAATAAAAACCCAAAGCCAAGCATTCGGCTATCGCTCGCACTTCGGTCCAGCGTATAACCTCAGTCGGCTAATTTCAAGCGACTTCTTATGCAAATTGAAGGCGAGGCAGTCGCCACACCACACACACACACACACACACACACACACACACACACACACAATCCATAATGCTGGCCAGCAATTTGTTTCTGGCTCACATGCCTCATGGCACATGCCGCTCTCTCATGCCTCCTTTTGCATAGATTTTCAATTTGAGCCTCTGCACATTTCCGCTTCTGCAGCTTTCCCTCCGCCACACCACCCCTGCTCCACCCCTCGCGACCGTTTTATAATTCACTAAGTTGGCAATTTTCTTCGCCCCCGAATTCATCCCTGGACATAATGCCTTTTCGGTTGGTCAGAAATTGAACTCATTTGCATATAAGCGTGTAATATATTGTCCCCTGTCCCATGCCCCTTCCTTCTCCCACCACACTGGACGAGTGGCTTGGGCCTGCCGCCTAATGGTCGTTCTGGCAGCCAATCAAGCCATGACATTTATCAAAAAGAGCCAAAAAAAAGCAAGAAAAATGAGTGGAAAAAGTGGAAGTCTGTGGAGTAAAACTAAACCAAAGGGTGGAGTGGCAGTGGAGGCAGTCGAGATGGCGTGGCATGCCACAGGGAGAGGGCAGCTGCGCTGCCATTTGAATGTCAAATGAGTTTTGTGCCAAGTTCAGCAATTTTTGCATTTTCAATTGGCTTCTTTTCATAATTTCCGTGTCACTTTTCTTTGAGAGCTGGAGGGAGTCGCAAAGTGCAGCAACAGCACAATCTGAAGGCATATTTTGTGGGGGATCGAATTTTCTTCTGGACGGAGCAAGTGTCAACGAAAGAGACACTCTTGGCTGGGACTGCTGCAAGCGAGGATCGCCAAGAAACAGCAGTTACAGATTCAGGAACAGGAGTTTGCCACCGAATGATGAGGACCGACAGCAGCCACAGGAATGGGCAGCAGCCGCAAGGCTGGACTCGAGGAGTGGCAGTCCCCATAAAGACCTCCTTTGCAGCATGGCTTCTGTTGTTGACAGAACCGCTGTCCACTGGAGGGGGAGGGCGTGTTTGAGGGCGTGTCTGGCCCCAGTGCCGGATGCATTTTCCCGTTGTTGTGGCTCTGAGCACGCCCATAACGCATGCGCAACAAGCTAATCAAGTAGCTCCAGAGTCCTGGGTGGAGTGGCCATCAAATGCAGCAGCAGGGGCAGCAGGAGTGGCAGCAATCTGTAGAATCTCCTTCCCCTGCCTCTGGGATGCCCTCTACGTTGCGCCTGCATGATTTTCAATTTCAATTTAGACGATAAATGGGCATGGCATGGCTCGCTGGCTGAATGCCTCAGTGCCTCACTGCCGCCTCAGTGGCTCAGTGGCTCAGTGGTGCATCTATCTCTGTTGCTCTCTCCGCCTCTCCTCCGCCCACGCAATGATGGAGCTGCTCCATGGCTGCATGCAAAAACCCTCAGCCCCATCCCCAGCTCGTTTATCATGGACGCATATTGCTGACCGCAGCATCCAGCGAAATTTATGCTCAGACAGAGCTACGCCCTCCCCCACTGTTCACGTACCCCCCCACCTACCCTGCTGCACATACCCCACGCTCCCTGGCCCCCAAGCCAGTGGAAATTATGCAAATTCTTCATCATTAAGTCTCAAATTCAATTAAATAACAACTGAAATTAGTGCCAATTGAAATCAACACTTTTCTGTTAGTTCTCCCAATGAAATAGTTTAAAAAAAGTTATTTTAGAGTATCTAACGCTTCCCTATGGCTACTGCAAACTCGAAATGAGACTCCGTTGTGTCCATTTTTGGAAATTCTTTCACATTTTGTGTTTTTTTTTGGGTCGCGTTCTGCACCGCACTGCTCCGCTCCGTTGCATGTCATGTCAGCGTTGTCATTGTTGTCAGTGTCATCACAGCAGCAGCAGCATCTGGAAACTCTGCTTGATGGGTGCTCTACTGATACATAGATCCCTATTGCTGCTGCTGCTGCTGCTGCTGCTGTTCCTGGCGGTGGCTTTGCGGTCGTCCTCGTCCTCGTCCTCGCCCTCGCCCTCGCCCTCGTTGTAGTCGTCGTTCTGCTTGTCATTAGACTTATGTCATTGTTCAGCCAAGTGCGCCAGCGATGACGAGAGAACTAGGATGCTATTGTACCATATTTACTGCTCGCCTTGCAACATGTGCAACAGTAGCAGCAGCAGCAGCAGCAGCAGCAGGGGCATCAGACACATCCCATTCGCGGGTTCTCTCTGCGATTCTGTGGCTATGTGGATGTCGCTTTGCGTTCGCATTTTACGTGCGCGTATCTAAACTGACATTCCAATTATTCTTATCGCATCAAGGAGGCACAGCCATGGCCCACCCACCCAACCCAGTGGCCCACCATGCCTCATCATACCACTCGCAGCGAGACGAGACGAAACGAAACGAAATGAAATGAAAGCCAACCCCATTCTGGGTTATAAATGGCATCAGCGTCTTTTCCAGGGTTCCACTAAGTCACTCATTGCGCGAGTCAGTAAGTCATTCATTCCATCAGTCTGTGAGTCATTCCATAAGTCATTCACTCCATCATTCTGTAGGTCAGTCAGTCAGTCATCTACTCAACTAAGAAGCTCTCCTTCCCTCCCTCATCTTCTGCTCAGCGAGGGACTTCGTTTGATGGCATTTCTTGTGCCATCTCTCATATTTCTCGCTCTCCCTCTCCCTGCCACGCATTATGGAACTATTTAACTCGTTGTGCCTGGACTGGACAACAGCTTGAGGGGGGAGTGGGGCGGGTTGCGTTGCGTTGTGGTGGCAGAGGTGGAATCATTCTGATTTATGTCCTCCCCTGTTCTCTTGGCATGACAAGGCTTTCGAGAGCCGTGCAGAGGATCTCCGTGGGAGCGACAATGTCTTTGACATTCGAGAATTATGCTGGCAATTATGCCATAAATTGAACAATGAACATTCAAGTGGAAAGGAACCTCGGCCACAGGTAATGTTTATCGGGCACAAAAATTGGGTTTTTGCTTTTTTGATAATTTCACACAACAAATGTCCTTGCCCTTGCCCTTTTTTTATTGCTTTCTTGCCCCATTTTGGCGCTTGCTTTACAATCAGCTCTGCCCTTTGATCTCGCTCTCTCTCTCTCTCTGGTGGAGGCGCCTCCACAAAACACGCAACGCAGTGACAGTGGCTAAGCTTTAGACTTTAATCAGACGAAATATTTGGCCAGGGCTTTGACATTTTATTGATTGCCATTGCCATTAATTTCATCCGAAGGAGCTCTCCCCAAAGGGGATGCTGAATGGTGGAGGAGGTGGTGACCTCTGAGTTGGGTGTGACCTCTATGGGGGTGTGGGGTATGTTTTTTCCCGGCGAAAACAGGAAATGGAAATGGGAACAAAAATGAAATAAATTTATTAAGCAATCAAATGGATTCGGGTTCTGTCAGTGGTATGGGGAGGAGGAAAAACACCGACTTTTTCTCTGATTCTCTCTACCCACTCCACCCTCCAGCCTCTACGGTTTTCTCTTGTTCTCTTGTTTGCTGGCTTTCTTTTTGCTGCATGAAAAAGTCACTTAAATGGTATTTACCTTCTGTCAAAGAGGAGAGCTATTGGAGATGCTAACTCGAATGCTGGGATGCTGGGATGCTGCGATGCTTTATGCATTTCAATTGCTGCATGAATTTCGCATTTCACATTGAATGCACAAACGCTTAAACGCACACACACACAGGATAGTGTACTCCTGAAAAGACATCTTCCAGGAC
This sequence comes from Drosophila subobscura, assembly GCF_008121235.1. Taxonomy (NCBI): domain Eukaryota; kingdom Metazoa; phylum Arthropoda; class Insecta; order Diptera; family Drosophilidae; genus Drosophila; species Drosophila subobscura. Next base: position 12,981,470 of record NC_048530.1, on the reverse strand, counting down.
ATCTCTTCATCGAAGTATCAACCAGAACATCTCCTACCCCATGCCACCACCCAGTGCACATGTTTTCCCATTGCCATTGCATTCGCAGTGCTCATATTTTAACGAACATTGTGTTGTAGAACCCACCTATGCCACACCCCACCCACCCCACGCCGCCCCTTGTCAACCTTGTCAACTGCGGCATGAATGGGCGACAGGGCGGGGGCTTTGCCTTTTTTCTGCTCAATTTGCAATTTGCAATGCGCTGAAATGTTCCAGCAATAATCAGAGCACGCTTACGGCTTGTTATTTTAAATTTCAGCTTATACAAAACGGAGATGGAACGGGGAGATGTGATGTGCAGCAGTAGATTATATAAAACAATTTCTGCACAGACTGTGGGTCGCGAAAGCAGCAGCAGCGGCAGCAGCCCCAGCCCCAGCCAATGAAATTGTTTTTACGTGACGCGAATGAACAAAAAGTATGTGAAATCCCCAGCAAAGGGCCGCCGAACAGCTGTCTTTGGAGCTGAGGGAACTTACCTGACAGCACCCACATTATGCCCCAGTACAGGGCCCAATTCATCGACATCTTCGATCTCTTTATCGCTATGTTATATGTATCTATCGGTATTTGGGTGTTTCTATTGTGGACTCTTCTTCTGCTGGCGTTTCAGGAACTTCGTTTTTTGTTTAGTTTATGCCTGGAAAAAGAGAAGAAAGAAGAATGCAAATGAGAGTGCGATATAAGCCATGGAAGTTTTCATTGAAATACTGGAATTATATTTGGAATGTAAATAAATGGCTAGGCTCCTTCCAGCACACCCTTTCTGAAATGTCCAGAGCCATTTCTGAGCCATTCTCCCACCCCAACGAAAAGTGCAACAACAAATGCAATTAAAGGCACGTCCCGGCCTACAACGAGAAGGGACGTGTGAGACGCTTCTTACGCGTCACAACTTTTATACCCGGCACTCAGTACTACATCTGCACTGTAGCGGTTATTTGTCAAATTTTACATTTTTTCTTCATCTGTCATCTTCATCAACAACACTACTCACGCCAACACGCTCCTTTAGCTCGCCACCCTCCCATATATTCACACACTGCAGAGTCGCGGCAGAGGCAGAGGCAGAGCTGTGTCAGGGACAGAGGCCATAAACAGCGCGAAGCAGAGTGTGAATGCTGAGGGACGGGGTGGGTTTGGCCACTGAAAATTTCTTCATTGTGGCTATAATAATGATCCAATCGGATCCCAATTTGGTGATCTGATAGATATGGTCATTCCCTACGGAATGGCGTTTTTAGTTTTCTGCTAACTGCAAAATTGTAGATTTGGGAGGTTTTCGCCCTTTTGCGGAGGCGGAAGGGGGCGTGGCTCTTTTTTGAAATACACTTGTAACAGTGTGAGCATACAGAAGTCTGTATGCAAAATTTGGTGGCTCTAGCTTTTATGGTCTCTGAGATCCAGGCGCTCAACAAGACGGACGACCAGACGGACAGACGGACAGACAGACATAGACTCGGCTATTGATGCTGATCAACAATATATATACTTTATGGGGTCGGAAACGTTTCCTTCTGTGCGTACATACATTCACTTTGTGCACAAATACAATATACCCTATTTACTCTTCGAGTACCGGGTATAAAAATAGCCAAGAAGTTGCACAAATACCGAAAAAGAAGCAAATTGTCGACAAACACAGCCGAGAAATGGACAAACAGAAGAGCAGCAGTACGAGCGCGGGGTAGGGGGAGGGGCCGGACTGGAGACCTGGAGTTGCAACATAAAAATCCACTAAGGCAAATTGGTTTTGTTAACCAGAACAATGGACACATTAACAGGACCACAGGAGCCAAACAGCAAACACACACACACAGATGTCCTCCCTGTGGGAGTGGCCTGCAGGCATTGTGGGATGTGGCGACGGGGGGTATGCAACAATTAAAGTTCCCGTGCCATTCGGTCGCCAGCCAAACACCAAAAAAATAAACAGTAAAGCAGAAAACTGAAAAATTACAGCGAGCGCAATGCGCGAAATTGTTTTCGTGAAAATGTGGCACCGACTGCAGTGTCGGTGGACGAAGGGGCAGGGGGATGTGCTGAGGTGGGGTGATGGGGTTAATAGAAAAATATGAACTCCGGAGTGAGGAAGGGGCTGGAGCATTGGCAGGCAACATTTTTGCACAAGTTTTTTGCTCATTACACGGCTTGATTTCATTTAGTTTGAATCGGCGAGTGGAAAAACGAGTGGCAGAAAAGCACTGGGACAGGGGTAGGGGCAGGGGCAGGGGCAGGGGCAGCAAGGAAAGAAGGAAAGCCCGTAAATTAGATGAGATAATAAGCCATGGGAAGCCGCTGTGCAGCCAGTGGCAGCCTCAAAGGATATACAGCAGCAGCAGCAGCAGCAGCAGATCCTGTCCGTTGTCCATGGCTCTGTGACGCTGTGTCCCTGTGTCCGTCTGCTGCCTGCATCGTTTGGCCTTCTTAATTAGGCGCAAAAAAGCAAGCTGCAAAATGCAAATGAAAAGGCAGCAACAGCAGCAGACCCTTGCCACATCCCTTGCAGCAGCCAGTGGCAGGATAGTTAAGCACTGCAGGAGCCAGCAGCAGGAGCAGCAGCAGCAGCAGCAGCAGCTGTCAAAGGCAAACATTTTTGGGGTCAAATCAAATCTTAATAAAAAGACAAGTGCAAATGCAGCAGCAGCAGCAGCAGCAGCTCCACAATTACCCTTAAGCCCTCAATGCCACACATTGGCAGCCAGAGAATGCCACCTGGAGGACACTTTTGAGGACACAGTTTAAAGCTAGAGACACTTTTGCACTCTTTCTCTTGGTGCCACTCTACTCCAATGGCTGATTCCATAATTCAATCAACTTTAAGCCTTATTTATGGCCAATCGAAGTGGACCGCCTGTCAGCGGCATGTTAAGACCTTTTTTCGAATGGCCCCGAGGCTGGCTGCCTGCCCCCCACGTTGCTTCCATTTAATCAAAGCTAATTGAGTGCGTTTCTGTTTTGTTTTTGGTTTGTTTTTATTTGTTTTTTTCGTTGGCAATTGGCGTTAACTTTACCGCTTTGACAGCCGGATGAGTTGCCGCACAGATGGGGTGAGGTGGGGTGTGGTGGGGTGGGGCACAGCGACTGACCACAAAATGCTGCACGCGAATCTACCTAAAACATTTCTGTGTGTGTTTTTGGCCCACTTGCCCCCTTGTGTTTCCCGCAGCATGGGAAACTTTTCAACGTTTACGCTTCGTTGCCTTTCACTTTCACTTTCGCTTTTCCTTTCCTTTCCTTTTTTTTGTTTCTCTTTCCGTGGGAGAGAACATTGAAATTAGATTAAAATGCTGAGGCAAATACAAAATGGCGGCCACCAGGGCGGTGCTGGCGGGGGTGTGCTGATGTTTGTGGAATCAATTCGAATTTCATTAAAACAATATCAAGCGCCTCGCCACCTCGAAGGAATACCCTGCCCAAAATCGAGGGGCTAACCGAGTTATTTCCTACGACGACTGGCCAAACAGGAAAGAAGCGTTTCTTGGCAACCAAAAGATACTTCGAGGCTGACTGACGGATAATAAAGAAGCGTGGGGATGTCCACAATTCATAGACAAATTGTATTTTCCATAACACAATAACGAAAGGGCATTTCTTGTAAGTGTTTCAGCCACATCTACTTTTTCTTCTGCCTTTGCTTTTGCGGCTAAAACTTTGGAAGGTCCTTTTCGTTAGTGGATGATCGCGGGAAGGGCGGCGGGGCGGCAACTATCTGCACGATTTTTGTTTTGACAGTCGAATGAATAATCTACGGCCGTTCTTTTGGTTTCGTTTATTTTTGACGACTGCTTTTTGACTTTCGAAGAAGTTATTGTGAATGAAGCAGGCAAAACCCCTTCCGGCAAGACACAATCGCATTTGTGGAGGGGCGGACTGGCTCTAGTTCACGCTCCAGAAGCAGGAGCAGCTGCAGAATCGATTTTGGTTTCAGTTTCTGCTTTAGAAGAATGGATCCGCCCGCAATTAGGCCCCAGAAGATCGTTCCTGCTGCTGGTTCTTGCTCCCAGACACAGACACGGACACAGACCGCTCCCATTAGAGGAATCCACTCTCCAGCTCCCTATCCGCCCATCGATTTTACACAAACGAACGTGTGAATGAACTGCTCTGCATCCCGCCCCCGGTGGCGCTGGGTGCCCCACTTTTACGCCTGCCTGTCTGGGAGGTTCCTTGCCTGCTCTCCCGAAGGCTTGCCTCTGGGTCGTCTGGGCCTTCATTTATCATGCGACTCCCAGGGGAGTGCTCGAAAGCAATGAAATTAAAAGCTTGAATTGTTATTTCGTTGCCCTTTTTTATTCCATCTCCTTCCCCTTCCCCTTCCCCTTCCCTTTGTTATTTTCGCTTTGCAAGTCTCAATTGGTTGCTCTTTCCACGTCTCGCTGTCTCCTCTCTTTCTCTGTACTTCCACTACCTCTCCCGTACTCTCCTTTCCCTGTGGTCCTGTGCTCCTGACTCCTGCAATGATTGGCATTTATGGCCATTGGCCAGGAGCGCGCGCGCCTGCATTTTTTGCCCTGTGACTTTCATGTGAATTATGAGCAGAAGTCCTGGCGCTTAATTGGCTTTTAATTCCTTGGCGGGGGTAAGCAGCATTATTCGCCGTTAGACGGGGAAGGGGAGCCGCAGGGTGATCCATTCAGTAATTAAATTCCATTCCATGGGCAAATAAAATTCAAATGCCACAATATTTACGAGATAATTTGACATTTTTGGGAATGTTGCATGCCGCAACAGCAACAACAGCAGCAGAGAGAGGTACGGGGAGTATTCTCACACGCGACTGGAAGATATTTTGGGCGGAGACCGCATAAATATCAAGTTAGATACTCAAAAGTGAGTTTTCATATCGGCAAAAAGTTGGAAAAAAGTTCGGGAAAAGGTATGTGGGGCAAATGTGTGGCGTGTGTGTGAGTGTGGCATGCGGCTTCCGAAAGGGATATTAAGAAAACATTAAAATCACATTTTTAATAGATTACGAAAGGAGGAGATTCTGCTCCTGGCTCCTGGCGCGTGGCTCGCGGCACGTGGCAGTCACAAATCAGATTTTGAGTTGCATAGATTTCCCAGATGTGCATCTGGCAATTAGACAATCATTCACCTGATGATGCACTTGCCACATGCAGCACAAAGGAGCGCAGGAGGAAAATGGTAGCCTTTTCGACGTTTGCAGAAACTTAATTGAAATCAATACCAAATGCAATTTAACTCGCTCTCTCCATCCACCTCTCCCATGCCATGCCCAAGCCCAAGCCACACAGGCGGTGGCATGTTGCACATGCATTGGCATACATACACTCGAGGCGCCAGCAGTTTATGATTAGACCGCCATCGGCAGTAGGAAGCGGCAGCACCAGCGGCAGGCAGCACTTGAGGAAGTTGTAAAGTGGGTTACAGCCACAGGAGAAAAAAAGAAAAACAAAAGAAAAAGAAAAAGAAAACTGTGAGGGAAAACCTACACACAGCCAACTATGTAATGCAGTGGCAGCAGGGGCACAGCTCCCACAGCGATTCCCTTAAGTATGAGGCACATTTGGATGCCCTTTCTGTCAGAGACAAAGTCAGTGGCAAGTCTTTGAGTCAGGGCAAATATTTAACAACAAATTAGACACAAAAAACACACACTTCGAAAAGCTCTGCAGATATATTCCGGGAATGGGAATATGTTTTGTTGTATGGCTAGTTAGAACAATCAAAAATCTTTCATTGGATGGGAGCCCTAGCATTGTTTCTCACTTGCTATTTCTGTGATCGCTGGATCGATTCTGATTTAGATTTGCAAAGAGACATTTGGCCGGTAAATTGGTGGACACTCCCAGTGGCAGTGAGAGACATTTCCCAGGGTGTAGACACAAAACATTTTATTGGACAGCATGCGGAGGGAGTCCTTGCTTCGATTTCTCTTGCTCAAAGGAGGTCTTCCTTTCAAGAACTGTAACTGTGTCTGTGTGTTGCAGTGTTCCATCCTTGTGTGTGTGTGTGTGTGTGTGAGTGTGTGTGTGTGCTGCTGCTGCTCTTCTGATGCTGCTGCTGTCGTATGTAAGTCAAGTGCTTCGTCGTTAAGCTGAATTTGATTGTTTCTGTTCTGTTTCTCTGTGGCTTCAGGCGAAAGCGAAATCAACTTTTGAGCTCCCCAAAAAAGGTGTCGGAGCTTGCCAAGCCGACGCGTCGGCTGGGAGGGTTGGGAGGGCTGTGTGGGGCTGGGTTGTTGCATGTTTCAACATGCTCATGCACCCTTCATTCGGGTTGTTTCTTTTGTTGCTTTTGCACTGACCAGGCCCGGCCAGGAAAGAGAAAATGGGAAAAAAATACACAGCGACGCCTTTTGTGTGTTGGAGTTGGCCCCTCCGTTGCCCCTCTCTCACTGTGCTGCAAGGGATGGCAGGATATGGTTGCAGCATGGGGCATGCCACTGACAGTTTCGGTTTATTATGTCACTGAGGAAGGGGAGGGCGCGAGAGAGCATGTGAAAAGTGTTTAGCTGTCGACTAAAAAAGACATTTTCTAACCCCGCTCTCCGTTCTCCGTTCCCCTCCCTCCCAACTCACCGGCGACCGAGCGGTGGAGCAGAGAATACCCTGGAATTTATTTTTACCACCACCCCGCACCACCTCCCACCCCTGTGAACCACTTCAACCAACTGCAGTGTTCCACAATTGCGAAACGAAACGAGGAAAACGCATTTTATGGCATTCAAATCGTAATGATTTTGCGCTTTTCTCATTTTCTTCGTTTCCCCTCCCTCCACAGCCCTCCTAACAATTTTCCACCACATGCAGGCGGAAAATTGCACTCGATTCATGTGTGTGTGTGTGGGTGTGTGTGTGTGTGCATGTCATTGGATTTTCATTTAGAGCGCGAGCTGGTGGAAAATCTCAACCGACAATTGGCGTTAGGCTGCCTCCATTCGGACAGGGAGAGAACATGCCACAAGCTGATAAACAGGAAGAAGAGCGATGGAAAGATGAGCACAAATAGCGAGAATAAGCTAAAGGGAAATTAGTGCTAAGCAGAGTCCTCGGTCTGTCTGTCGGCCGGAGACGAAAATAAAAGGCTAAAACACACAAAGGATGCCGCAGCCCAAAAACACGAAAAATAAGAACAAATTATGAAGTGATTGATGGCTGAAAATGTACCGAAAGATGCCTCCAATTTGGATGGTGATTTCCCTGATGATTATTTCCGTTCAAATTGTCACCTCACTCGACAGCTCATAAATTCAACTTGAAAAAACAAACAAAGAAAACGAAAAAGCCAGAAATGCAATTAAAAACCATTTTTTGCCCCCAAATATGCGACAGCTGTTGGCCCGAAATATGCAAATGATCAAACAAATATCAGACAAAGCAAAAGAATGCAATAAAAGTGTCGTGCGTGGCGTACATGTGTATGTGCAATATATATTGTTCAATTATTACGTGTACGCACCACTTGACAGCCAGCATAGGGAAGGAGAAGCAGCGAGAGAGAGAGAGAGAGAGAGAGAGAGAGAGAGAGAACGAGAGAGTGGTGCACCACTTGACAGCCAGATTGCAGAAAGAGAGATGCAAATCGAAATACGAACTCGAATGCATGCTCCATGGTGCCTCCACCATAGTGCCAGTACCCCCTGGGATTATTTGATTTGATTCTACCCAAAAAAAAAAGAGAAATCTCAAGCACTTCTTTGCGCCAATTACTCGGGCAAATTGCTGGGAATAAGGTCTCCATTACCGTCAGCTGCTGCTGCTGCTCGTACCAGCGCGCTGTCGTCTGTGGAGTATCAAATATTTGCCCCTTCATATCTCTCCGCTCATCCCCCGCACAGGCTGAGCTGAGCGGATGTCAGCGAAATATTTTACAGAATTTTTGGGGGGCAAACTGGCTGCACTGCCGTGTGGAGTCTTGGCAGCCGTTGGCATGTTTTACGCTTCTTTACGGCTAGTCCGGGGACTCGAAAAGGAATCTTCCAAAAGGAGTTACCAACTGATGGCACAAGCATCACTCATATGAGTTGGAATCGATATTTTAATCAATTATCATTCCAAAAATCGATTACTTTTCTGGTTTCTCATCGCATGGAAATTGATGGCCTAAGCGATCCCTTGAACTACGGCTACATTGCCATGCTTCGATTATTTTCAATCTGCTTAAACGCATCGTATATCGATAATTTGATTAATTTTCCAATGGTGACGGGGTTTTCTAACACACGTGACATCCTCTCCCACTCATCTCCCACTATGCTCGGCTCTGCTCTCTTCTCTCGTTTGATTTTGATATTTTTCCAGCGTTGATTGAATAAATTTTGAAGAATTAATTTGAATCGATTTGACTTTCAACGAAAGAAACACAGCCCCAAAGTATTGTCTTAGCTCTCACACACCCCACGCCATTCCACACCACCTCTCTGCATCTCTCTCTCTCTCTCTCTCTATCTTTCTTTCTCTATTTGAGGGTCCTTGTTTCTAAGGAGTAATTTGCATATGCACACATACACATACACATACACATGGATATATGTGGCATATATCTGTGGCATATAAAGTGGCATTTTTGCAAATGATGAAACCCAGGACTTAATGTGGGGTAAAAAAAATAAAGAACGAACAAAATCAAGGGAAATGGCAATGCGGACGACTCGTACGAGGACTCTCGTATCAGAGACAAGGACAAAGCCTTTTTGTGGGCCACAATAAACTATCTTTTATTGCCGGTGGCCCCCAAGGGAGAGAGATAGAAACAGTGGGACGGGGGGAAAAGGTGCTGTCCTCTTGTGTCCTGTTCTCCACTGTCCGCTTGTCCTTATTTTCTGTTCTGTTCTGTTCTGTTCAGTTCTGTTTTCTTTTTTTTTTGCTGAAACTCTTGGTGCCCCTTCCCTGTGCTGTGCCTTTGCACTCCTTCTCTCACTTTCACTCCCAGTCTCTGAGTCGCTCTTTTGCTGCGTTGTCGACCGCATAAAAGTTTTTCAATTAAGTGCCATGCCCTACTTTGGACTTTTTGCTGAAGCCAAACCCCCATTCACCCCTATACATTCCCCCTGCACACCACTTACATATATCCCTACTGAGCGGGGAGTGGGCAGGCAGGGGGAGACATATGTACATACGCGGCATTGCCGCATGCATAATGCGAATGTTAAAAGCGTTGCCCCAGCATCGTCGTTACCGGTTGCCGCCTGCTCTGCCCCGCACCTCACCAACAGCTCCTGCTGCTGCTGCTGCTGCTGCTGCTGCTGCTGCTGCTGCTGCTGCTGCTGCTGCTGCTGCTGCTGCTGCTGCTGCTGTTCCTCCGCGTTACCGTTACCCTGCGACGCTGCGTAAGTGGAACGCACGTACCATACGTACGTCCGTGCACGGGATCTCCCCCATTGCCACTGCACCCTCGGCCATCCTTAATCCATCCCATGCCCCACACCATCCTGAACCCCCAAAATGAGACTTTTGAAAGGAAAGAGACCCATCAGGGGACTCCCTGCAATAATTGATTCAAATTTCTCGATAAGTACGAATTTGTCAACTTATTTTTATGTAAAAACTATTGTAAATATCGATTTAAAACGCCAACAAAAAACAATAATAATGATATTAATATTTAGCATGAGAGCCGATAATTGGGGAGAATATTCGGCTTGTGCCTCATTCATGTGTGTCCCCAGGGTATGCCACTTTCGTTACTTGTTTCTCTGCCTCACACACCTCCTGTTTCCCTGCTCGTGGGCGACTCTCTCGCTCTCATATGCGCAGCGGTTTTGTATTGAAATGTGTCGCAGCAAAATAAAAAAGAAGAGAAGAGCAAAAAAAAGATGAAGCAAAAATAATCCGAAGAAATGCGAGCCACAAAAAAAATATGTGCAACTTGGGTTTTAATATGCATCAAGTGGGAGCAGCTAAGGGGCATTAGAGTGAGAGAGTGAGAGAGAGAGAGAGAGCTAAAAATAGATAAAGCTAGAGCGAAAGATTATGCGCGGGAGAGAGAGAGAGAGCAAGCGAAAAAAGTGTTTAAAAAAGGAAAATAAAGCGGGGCTGAGGCTTCTTTTTGGCTGGAACAGTTTGGAGAAGCTTCAATGGAAATACGTGACTTACGCAGCAGAAACAAAGATGCAAATACACAGTCACATCCATAGATACAGATACACTCTGCCCCCACACAAAGTCCAATTATGCATTCAGTAAATATTTTTATGAAGTGAAAAAAGTGTCTCGAGTCGCAGAATCTGTTTTCAAAGATTTCTCGGCACAGATAGATGGAGAGGTTTGATCTGGAAAATGTTTCTGCAATATATTGCTACTCCCACTCCTAACAATAATTCTCCTCCGTCTGCCATCACTCCTTCTCCTTGTCCCAGCACTCCTTTCCCTCCTCTTTTTGCCGTCGTCTCTCTGTATTTAATTTTGTGCCCAAATATGCTTGAACTTCAATCAGCAAACACGCATTTTGTGGCCTCCTCTGGCGACTCTAAACGCTGCAGGCATCCAAACAAGGGACAACAGCAACAGCAGCAGCAACCACACAATCAACTTCAATAACTTAGGTACACACACGCACACACACACGCACACACACACACACACAGACACAAGAGAATACTAACAAACACTTGGGGCCACAGCTGGCGGACAGAGAGGGTGAGGCGTAGTGGCCTGCTGGCATGTTAATATTAGTTACGGAGGGAGGCCACAAAAGCACATAAACTTACGAAAACGTACAGAGAAGACTTCGACACTGGCATATGAGCGCAGAGGGGCGAGCAAAGGGGGGAGGAACAATCATGGGCAGAGAGAGATAGAGAGTTAGAACCACTAATAAGCAGAAAGTGAGCTGAAGACATAAAGGAGAAAGTACTGCCATAGAGAACACTCACAGAGAAGACTCAGCGAAGGAGGAAAAGTAAGTCCACCATGGAACATAAGCCCTTTATCGATATCATGTATGTACATAGATTATTTCACATTTTCTCCGAAATAAGAATAAGACGTTCATAAATGATTCTCTTACTCAAATCTAAGATCTTTATTTGTCTGACGACATCAGAAGATGATTCAAAACCCAGAGGTAAGTGCATTGCTCAGCTCATTCCCAGAAAATCCGCACTAGATGAGCGAGGGGGAGAGACACACACAAAGAAAAACCGCTGCAAAGTGTTGCCTAATTTTTGAGGCGGGACTCCATCCCGCATGCGATGCTGCATGGCAAACTGTTGCCTGTTATCCCACCGGTCTATGGTTTAGACAACATTTTCGTGTCCTTGAGTCTTTGATTAAAACACACACGACGCACACGACCACGACGCCTGCACACAGGCTGCTGCGGAATGGGGAATGGGGAAGGGGGAAGGGGGAAGGGGGGAGCCTAAACGAGCAGGCCATAAAGCATCTTCTTCCGCTTCAAACGTTGTTGCTGCTTGATGCTGCTGGTGCCGTTGCTGCCACAGCAGCACTTGGCGCGCTAACCGAAATCCATTCAGCAAACTAAAACCAAAACCAATTTGAAGTGAAAACCTCAATTCAGAAAACACACACACGAGAGAGAAGAGAGAAGAGAGAAGTGAGAAGTGAGAAGAGAGAAGCGAGAAGAGAAAGAGCGCCCGCAGCCAGGCTTCAGGCCTCTGGCAAACAGAAAGAGCACCCTCATACCCCACAGGCCACACATACTTACACCGCTATTGATTATAATACGACTGCCGCCCTTTCATCAGAGAAGAGTTCGTGGCATGCGAGAGAAGGAGGCAGGAGGCGAGAAAGGCGATGTCTTATATGCAAATTTGATTTAAACCCCGCACAAAAGTGGAATAATAAATACAATTCTCGAAGAATTGCTGCTGCGGCTGCTGTTGCGAATATCCTTTGGAATGTCACAAAGAGAAGGAACAGAGAGAGAGGGAGAGAGTCAGAAGTGCTGCATGCATCCCATCCAGTTTAAGGGCATCAAAAAGTCGAGCAGCCCTTTAGACCCTGCCACACTGTTTGCTTTTTTGTTTAGAAATTTGATTTTCATAAGCTGACTCACGTGCCTGCATCAAATGGCTTATGGTGGGTGGCATGTGCCATGTGCCAAGGGGCAAGGGGCAAGGAGCAAGTGGTTTGTGTCGATTTTTGGTTTACCAAACGCTACGGCACGCACGCCTGCTGCTCGCGAGATTGAGCTCTGGATTTTGGATACCCGACAGCAGCAGAGGGAGGAGGTGGCTGCGGAGGGACGGGTGGTGGCGGAGTGTCGGGTGATGCCACGCATGAATTAAGCCAAAGATATGTTTGACAGGCAATATTTCTCGCAACACACACACAAACACACAGGAGGAGAGAGGAAAAGCGAGAGAGGGACAACCCATACACATTTACCTACGGCACGTAATGCATTTGCATGGGGTCCTGCACACAGAAGGACGCAGTGGGACGGAGCAAATGTAACGAATATGAACGATTTTTGATGGATAATGCGACTCAGAGATACCCTTGGGAGAGTTGGTACCAGGGTAAATAATTATTGAGAGCCAATCGGCTTCAAATATTCCTGATGGCAACAAAGAGCACAGACCTTGGGATAGAGACAAAAACACAGAAGACTTTCATCAGAACATGCTACCCTACTCAACATGCAATCACAGGGTATCCAGAATTATGCATCATGCTTTTATGGGTGGGCCATGAAACAGCAAATAGCAAACAGGAAAACGGGAATGCTTTTAGTGCCAGCAGAAAGGGGAAAGAGAAAAGGAAAGGGAAAAGAAAAGAAAAGAAAACAGCATCGAAGAAGGCAACGAGCAGCAATGAAAGAATGAGGCATGAGGCATGCAACGGCATGAGATCTCCGGGATTCAATCAAAAACAAATCTGCGAGGGAGCAACAGCAGCAATCACAGATTCACTGCATACTTGGACTGCAAACACGCGAGAGAGAGCGAAAGTGACTTCAATGAAGTTGAGTGTTTCCTTTTGTTTTGTTTTTATTTGCTTGTTGGCACTTGGTAATAATTGTGTATGGTCTCCAGGTACGATTTGTGATAGTTTTATTTGCTGCAACTATTTTGAGTGAACCGAGGATCTCCCTCATTGCGTTCTTGGCTCCCTCTCTCTCTATCTGTTGTTTGGTTTCTCTGCTATGTATCGCTCTTTCTAGCTGTTTATTGGTCTCACACGAAATTGAGTGGAGTTCAAATTGACTCGTGATTTAAAGCGCTTTGGGTGCTGCTCGTTTTATGTGCATGACAAGCATACATAACTCTCTCTCTCTCTGCGGAAATTCCAGGGGATCCTGGGATCTTTGGTGGCTAACAATTTAATTAAGCAACCTAAAAAACTGATGGAAAAATGTTTGTGGCACACGATATTGTACATGTGTGTCTCTCTACATATGATATGATGCGATGATACGATGATTTCTGCCGCATGTCGAATGCAATTTTCAATTAAAAAACTGCATCGCCAGCTCTGACGGAGGAAAAAATGTGTCATTTCTTTCTATGGCTATTTTTTCATTGTCCGGAAATTCGATTATAATTTGCAGGGTTTTCTGTGCGTCGTTTTTTCTTTTTGGGAGACAGGAGACACCTCGCAATGTGATGGGACAACTCCCTCCTTAATTATATGCAAAACCACAGGAGAAAGGGAAGCTCAATTAACTGACATTAAGTGACTTGCCCGGGGAAATTTCCCCCTCACTCTCTCTCTTTTTGCAATGGGAAATTGAATACGTGGCACAAGACACAGAGACGGCGGAGGAGACGCCAATGCAGAGGCGGAGACGAAGGAAAAGCCCGGGCAAAAGTGACAGCACAAGTGACATTTCAATGATTTCGCTGTCAGTCAGTCAGTCAGTGTGTCAGTCAGGCAGTCTGTCAGTCACTCTCTCTCTCTCTCTCTCTCTCTTGCACAGAACACAAAGCGGAAGGAGGAGTAGGGTGGCAGGAGCAGGAGGATGTTTCGTTTTGGGAGTGAGACAAATGGCTGTCACGCAATGGCGGCGGCTCAAAAACAAGAACAACAACTGAACGGAGAGGGGGGAAAACTGCCATCCCCCGCCCCCCGGGAGGATGCTGCTTTTGCTGCTGGCTGGAAAAACTGCTAACCACAGCAGAAAAATAGCAGAAAACAGCAGCAGCATCAAACCATCAAACGGCTGTCGAAATGGCAAGCATTGTTTTTATCAGTTTGTTCGCAAAAGCCGAGCAGAGACACAAAATAAAAATAGACGCATTTGCTTGTCGTTTTTATGCCTCAAAAACAAAAGCGGCAAAAGTTTTCCCGGAGTAGAAGTGGCACTGGCATGGGCAGGCGGAACATTACAGGGAGCAGTACAGACAGCGCGTGTGCGTGGAGTCATCCAGAGGGTCCGGCCATTCATGGCAATTAGTGTTAATTTCGGAAAAGGTCTGCCTATAATATATTACATTTCTAATGAGAAATAATGTGTGGGCTGTGGGCTGCGACTTTCTTGAGAGAAATCTCTAAATCATCTGCACCGCACCACACTCTCCCGCACTTCCCTCAGCCACTCGCCGGAACCACATCTAATGGTTCCTATCCTATCGCTTACAAGGAGGTAATGCCGTATGCTAATTAGTCATTGAGTGGCTTTGATCCCTCTCTCTATCTCTCTCATGTGTGTGTGTGTGTATGTGTGTGTTGGGAAAATGTATTAAAAACTAATTAGAAAACAAGTGGGAAAAAGTTGCAAAAAGACTGAGAAAAAGAGCCCAGTGGAGGAGGATAAAAATTAAAAAAAAGCGAGCTATGGAAGCGCGTTGAAAGAGTCTGGAAAAAGAACAGCCTGAAACCCACAAGAGAGAGAGAGAGTGATGGGATGGAAGGGGAAGGGGAAGGGAGGGTGCGGTAGTTGGTGTCTCATTACAGCAATCAGGTGTAAGGCAGATGAAAGTTGCAGTTCAATAATTACGGGAATGGAAGGCAGCAGCAGCAGCAGCAGCAGCGGAAGTTCTGTTGCAAGTTTTTTAAAGTTTTATACCCTTGCATATATATTTCTTTCTCCTCTTTTGTTCATTGATTTGTAATCAATGTAAAGAGGGTGTGTCGAGGGCGACGGAGAGAGAGAGAGAGACAGAGCCGTAACACAAACAAAAGCAGAAATGGGCAGTGGTACATACATACATACATACATATGTACATATGCTGCCCACCCGCTCCGGTACTCCGTTTCATCGATCACTCACCGCACACATCGAACTGCACAACAGATCGAAAAAGAGATATTTATCAGCCGAAAGATCAGCGGACGCAGGCAGAACAAAAACAACATGTGCATTGCGTTTGCCCTCTCTCGCTCTCTGTCTTTCCATCCGTTCGTCTTTTTGGCTTCGAGCGGAACAACAACAACAACAACAGAATCTTTGCTTGCACATTCGTGTTACGTTGTGGTGGAGAGAGGGAACCATTGCGGGGGCGCTCAAAGTACAGCAAATGACGGCAGAGGCTGGCACCTCGTCTGCATTCCTCCCCTCCCTCTTACTTTTCTTCTTCTGCCCTTCTTTGGGTAACTCTTTGTCCTACCATTTATAGGCAAAGACAAATTTTTTAAAATTTCTTAAAAACTTTCTTACGTTTTCTTCCGCTTTCTCTGTCTGTCTGAAAACTGGACCTCCCACTGCAGCATTCCTTTGGTCCTGGGCAACACTGCCAGGCACACGGAAGCACATGCAGCGAGATGGAGCGTGGACTCACGTTCCAGTTTTGGGAACTGTAATGTCTTTATAGTTTTTTGGAAATTGCTCTGCTATTAAAACAAAATAAACGACGCTACGCGCAACTTATAAATTTTGTTTCGAAAATCAAGTAGAATAAATGCAGTGCTAGATGTGTGGACAAAAAGAAAAATTCGAAAGCGAATAGCAAAGCTGGAAAGGAGTACGCTAAAGCTCTACCCTGCACAGCAAGAGGGCAATAGGCCTCTCTTATTAAACACGAGACTGACATTTGTTCGCGAAATTGCTGAAATTAATTAAAATAATTGACTCTAAGAGCTTCAATTGCACTTCCAAAGAGTGAAAAGGATCTAAAGCATCAATATCTAAATATATAGACATGTTGAACTCAAAGAGACAGTTAATATTGTTGGTTAAATGTACATAGATATAAAAAAGAAAATTCTCAACTGATCCACACATAACTTCTTATGGAAAGGATTATAAATTGCAGCATACCTCCGCCTGATAAGCAAGGGTATCGAGGGTAAAGAGAAACGATTCGAAACCAAAAGATCCAGACAGAAAACCCTGCGCCCCCTCGAAACAGGGGGTTCACAGCAATAAATTCAACTTTTCCGGGGCATGCCACAAACACACACTCGCACACATGTCCATAAATAGCAATGCAAGAAAAAACTTTGCGCACCCTTCTAGAAGATTTCTGTTGCCGTTTTTTTGCCCCGTTCAGCGGTTGCGACTTTTAATTTTATTGCCAAGGTCCGAAAGGAGTTTTGGGGGTTCGCTCATATCCCACTATGGTTATGGGGTAGCCAATTGGTCTGTCTGTGTGTTGGGGGTTGGGGGTTGGGGTTCCCCAGCCAATAATTGGTTGGGGGTAGGGTAGCCTTCACTCCTTCATACATATATCACCAGAGTCCAGCCAGAGTCCACAATTGTGTGTGGTATGCCTCTGATTGCTTCATAAATAATTGCAGCCTGACTTTTGGTGGGTTGTGGGGTGATCTATTGGAATGTGGCATGCATCACCGAACAGCCAAATACGAATATTCTCTTCAACCAGCACGAGGCACCTAAATTTGTAATATTTTAATATTTGTATTTCTTTATTTCATGCTCAGGAAGGGACTCCGCGTTTGGAGTCCTGCAATGATTAAGCATAGGATTTTGCGACTTCTGCTTCAGATAATGCTTGTGGTGGTCTGTTTTGATGCATTGATAAACCGATTATGTGGCCATCCATCGGATGTCAGGGCCATGTGTCGTTTACATTTGACAGGAAGAGTTAATCCATCAACCAGAAAGCATCTGTCGACGATGAATCCTAGAATAAGTGTGGAAGATCCTGCCAGCATTTGATTGCTTATAAGAGACAACTTTTGCTGTTGTTGTTGTTGTTGTTGTGGCTAACATATTTCCCCCATTTCGTATCTGGGCTTCCACTCATTTCTTGCCAGTACTCGTGCTTTTGCCGTCCTTCTGGACGTGTGTATCTCAATCATCTCTTTAGTTACCGCCCTTTGATTTGTCTCCCGGTCTGGCAATCAAATTCATCTCCCTCCCTTTCCCCCTCTCCCCCTTTCCCACTATCCCGCTGTCTGTTTGGCTGCTTAAATACATCTTTGGCTATTAGTCATCAAGGGGCAAGGACACGTCGCAAGAACATGCCACTGGACAGGACATTCACATGGCAGGAAAGAAAGTCATCAGAAGATGAGTTTGTCTTTGGAGTTTCGTGCACTTTCATTTAATAGGCGACACACTCCATGGCCATACTCTGGCCACTTTCCCGTTGCTTTCAATAGCCTCTGCTGTTAGCTCCGCTCTTCTGTTAGTCCTGGCAGCTATATTTTAACTTAATTAACTTGCAACTATTTAAGTGAACAACACAAGTGGCTCGTTCTCTCTCATTCTACTCCTGGTATCTGCAATTCTCTCTGCTCCGCTTCTCCTGCTTGTGTGCGGAGAAATCTGTTTCCTTGGCGAAGGCGGCACACTCAATGACTACAAATTGTGGTCATCAGAGCAGAGGCATAGGCAGAGACACAGACGAGAGCAAAGAGAACTAAAGGTGGGAATAGGAAATAGTAGATTTTCGTTTGTCACGTACATGAGAGAGGAGCCGTAGAACGAGGCACGGGCACGGGCACGGGGTACGGAGCAGAGTACTCGATGAAGGCCAGCGGCACGTATGCCCCAATCTCACTCCCGCTCTTTTTACACACCAGCATTCACCCACTCACCACCCACATCTGCCCAACCATCGGCTCGACTTTCTTGCGGCGATTGCGACTGCGATTTGTATAAAATTACAATTCCATTTGGAGCTCCAGAGCAGTCGGCCCAGAATTCAGGTCGATAGAAGGAACGCGATGCTGCCCTAATCCTTCTCCCCCGATCTCTATGACTTCTCCGTTTACTCTCGCACTCCCGCCATGGAGAACGAACTCTATGTACCCTCGAGTATCTTTCCTACTATTTCAGCCCACTGGCTTTTGGGCTTATAGTTTTCCGAGGGTAACGTTTCTTAGAGGGATTGTTAGGTATATTAATAATACAAAAATATAAAGAAAACATATTTAGATCAATAAATAAATAGCAGGACATGCAGCAGCACATCTCGGTCGGTTCTACCTGGAATTCTTCATAATTCCTTCTTCTTTATTCCCTGAGAATCTTTCGAGCAACCCAATGAGCATCTTGCCGTCGTGTCCAACCGTCTTTTCGTTTGCATTCGCGGGATTTCTTTTTGCAGCCACAGTTGCAGCTTGGAACTACCCACCGACTGCGATTAAAGATGCGAATGCTGAGGGACTTTGCTGAGGGGCTTTGAAAATGTGACTGAAAAGGGAATGGTGGATGGGATGGGTACAAAGTTCGAATCCGAAGCTCATTTGTGGACTAGAAATCGTCGCGACGTCTGTCTGGCTGTACTCCAACCTCCTTACGGGGGAGCACAGTCTCGTGTCTCTTTTATCGTCGCTTCGTTCCCTTTTGCACGTTTCATTTCCCTCGTTCCCGTCTCATTTTACCATCTATCTCGCTTTCTCTCACTCTCTCTTGTCTCCAGTCTCCAGTGTCTTGTTCATCGTTCCACGCTCCCTGGTCCATTGTCAATTGCAATTCTCTTAATTAGTTTCGGATGCTCTCCTCGTGCGTTTTCTTTCTCTCCACCATTCCTAGTCTCTCTCTCTCTCTCTTTTCTCGGTCTGTTTTTGGCCTTTCTGCTCCTGCGACTTTTTCGGACAGTCGCTGATGTAATTTTCTGCTTGTTACATTCCGTTTGCTCTTTCTCTACCCCCCCCTTTCTATTTTCTATTTGATTTTATTTTATTTGGGACTTTTCACTGGGCAAAGCGCGGTGGGGGGGCTGGAGCGGCATTGAAGAAGATGAAGTTTGTTTTTGGTTGCTAGGAATTTATTCAAATTGGAATTTAATTGAAATGTTTGTCATTTGGAAGCTTTCCCACACACACACACACACACACACACACACACACACACACACACATACACTTGACTTTTTCCAATTCGCTGCGGTTCCCCCTTCCATCCACACAGCTTTTGCCATTGTTCTGCTTTCACTCTCCCTCCCTCCCTCCATCTCTGTTTGTGTTTATTTATTTTGTGGCTTACTTTTCCAACAACCAATGCTCTCTCACTCGCATATCGAAGTAATTCTCAAATTTAACGCATTTTTCAACTGAAAAGTGTTTGGCCTATTTTTCGTGCATCCTTCAACTGGAACAGCGATGCTGCGCTGACCGAGGGGCGCTGCTGTACGATGCGCTATGCATAGATGAAAGGAATCAAATGTTCTGCTTAATCTTTGCACAGTTAATCAGTTCTGGGAAAATGGAAGTGTGAAAATCGTCGGGTTAACAAATGATTCCACAAACTGAACGAGTGGCGCAGCATGCCTCAAGAGAGGTAGGGTGCATAGACAGAAGCAAGTGAGGCGGAGAGGGGTGCGGCCAGAAGTGTGGCGAGAGTGGAGTGAATCACAATGTGCTAAAAAACATGGAAGTGGACGGGTAACGGGGGAGAATAAATATTATGCCAGGAATCACAGCAGCGAAAACAAACGCCAAACTCGTGTTGGTTAGGGGCATCTGAAGGGGATGCCGTGGATGCACCAGTTTTCTAGTCGCGAGGACACTAGTTGTAGCACCAAGAGTAAGGGAGGAGAGGACCGCGCTCTCTGTAAACCAATTTGGCAGAAACAAAAACAACAACTCCCATCTACAAAACACAATACAAAAGCGTTATAAACTTTCTGCCCAAAAAAACGAGCCCTAAAAACCATACGAAATGCATTCACAAATACTCGCACACACACACACACACACACACATGAATACTCAAAACTCAACAACAAAAATTGGCATTTGAAATATTTTGCAGCTCAAAAAAAGTGCCCAAAAAGAAAGGGTATATTTTGGGGTAGAGAATCAACATGCAGATTGCCTCGACAAAAGATATTTCAACTCTGCCGAGCCTTTCGGCATATTTAGCACGCCCGCATCGAAGTCTTGGTACCCTCTAGGAAGAGCAAAACCCAGTCGAGTCGTCGAGGAGAGAGAGTGTGAAAAAGGGGCCAGAAATTATGAAATGGAAGGACTCGAAAGGGTGATAGAGGGTGGCTGAACATTGGCCAAGAAGAGGGGAAAGAGCCTGGCAGTGGTGGAGTAGAAGTAGCAGGGAGTTGGTTTGGTGGGCCAACAATTTCCGATAGCGAAACCCACACGGCTAACAAAATTGAGCTGCCACAATGGCCACAGAAACCCACAGTTTTTGGGCTATGCCACCATCGCTGCCCCTTCCCTGCCGACCCACCCCCTTGGCACAGCACACCTCTTTGCACAGGGCCTGCAACATTGAGGTTCCTGCAACATAAACCAAAAATGCAGTCAATACAAATATAAATAACTGCCGGGAGGGGGCAAACAATCAAAAGCATTTTACTCTCTCCCTGACACAGCCACACCCACAGCCACACCCACGCCCACTGCTGCTTGCAACAGCACTCTGGTTGCATGTTGCTGCCTGACTGCCTGTCGCCTGCATTTGTGTGTGTGCGTGTGTGTGTGTGTGTAATATATGGAAACGAATTTTCGGCGTGATTGCATCGCGAATACGAGTACGCGCGCGTATACGTAATGCATTTGTAAAATGCATCATGCACCTTGCAATTTGCAACAAATGGAAGAAAATGGAAGTACGTGGCAGAGCAGGTGGCAGGTGGAGGCGTTGCGGATGGAAATACCTCGCGGGGCTTCAACCTTAATGAACCCCAGGGGATAGGTCTCGCACGGTGGCCACTCCACTCCATTCGACATCCCAACAATTCGCTTCTTAATGGAAATTTCTTGGTAGCCAAATTGGTTTTTGGGTGGCAGGTTGCAAGGACTTGTTGAAGCCACATTCTCGTCCTTCTTCTCCTTTTCCTACTACTGCTGTTGCAAGTGCACTGTCGAGTGAGGGAAGTCAGGATCCTTAAGCCTGATTTATGAGTGCTTCAAATGTAAAACGAAAGGCTTAGCATAATAGCAAGTAGCAGGCTCACTCCACCTCTCTTCCCCAAGTAACTTGACTAATTTCAAACTATGTACATGTGAAAGTGTAACACTGGGTAGAAAGTTTCCCATGGGAAACTTAAAGTGCGGATATTATATCAATTTATCCAAATTTTCATTTCTCTCTTTTGCTCATGGCATATAATTTCAGATGTGATTAAAGTCTGCTCGTGTTGCTCTCAATTAATTTATTTGAATATCAAGTATTAACGAAGGGTTGGCATTAAATAGAATTTCCTTTCCTTTCTGCTTGTTCCTAAAGAATTCTTATGTAATTCCCACCTTGAATAATAATATTTAAAATAAATATAAATATTGGCCTTACATTTTTCAACTAGTTTATGCATTAAATAGCTTGAAATCGCCATATTTTACTCTTTGGGATTACGACATTAAGCCACATATTTCTACTCTTGCGTTGTAGAAGTCATCTTGGGCTACCATTTGGCAATAGATTCAAGTATTTGCACAAAAAAAAAACTCCATATCGCAACACGTTTCTTCAACTCTTTTTGTTTCGAATTGCTTGTTTAAAGGTGCATAACTATTAGGAACACATCCATTGGTTTGTCAAGAAAATTCTACAATTAGATTGCCTTTTTTGTAGGCTTCTTTAAGAGCATAACAAAGTTCTAGCCCATTTAGAGGCAAAGTAAGTACCTGACTGCTAACATTCTTTTACACTTACTTTTGGTTGTTGCTGCGAACTGAAGTTCATAAAAATGTTTGCTCATTTCATTTGTTAGGAAATGCCTAGGAAATCCCATCAAATCAGCGCGCACTGAGGCACGTTTCCATGGGCCATTAGCCAGAAGGCAGGCAGAGGCACAGGCAGAGGCAGAGGCACCCATTCTGCAGCTACCCCACGCCAGCCCTCGCAGATACGTGGCCAATTTTCAAACCACGTCTGTCTGTCCGTCTGTTTGTTTAAAGTAAGAATTGCACGGCGGAAGAGAAGGTGCCGAAGAAGGAGGAGTAGGAGGAGTAGGAGGAGTATTGCAATGATCATTTGACCATTTTTCGGGTTATGTGTACTTTATGCCTTTTACACGTGTACCGTCCTATTCCACCATTTTATTTTGTGGCAGCAACTTCTCTGTGAGTCTGCATTAGTGTGTGTCTGTGTATGTGCCTGTGTATGTGCAACAATGGGGAAAAACTAGTAATAATATTGTGGTAATATCATTTTGAAATTGCACACGAAGGCGGCTCCACTTTTGGAAAAACTCATTTCATGTGGCGCGGGGGCAGGGTTGTATCTGTGGCTGTGTGCCACATAAAGGCGCACAGACACACACACAAATTGAAAATTAAATTATTGCCCAAGCAGAAAAAAAAAAAAAATAGAAAATAGAAAAGCAAATGGAAAAGATGGAAAAGGGGTTTCCCCATTTATTCCATACCAAAATAAATATTAGTACAGAAATCTTACAATTTTCCAGAGCATTAAATTTCACTTAGCATACACACCGGAAAAAAATAAGAAGGAGCGATAGATAGACACGAGTGGGGGAGTGGGGGAGTGGTGGAGTGGCATGCCACAGAATTTGCAGAAATGCAGAGAAATGGTATGCCAAAGAAGTGGAAAATGAGTGGAAAAGTGGAAAAGCAGCAGCAGGAGCGGCAGGAGCGGCAGCAGCGCGAAGTGCAGCTCGTTAAGCGTCTAAATCTTGACTTGCTTTTGAGTGACTGAATGGAGGGATAGGTATTCGCTTCGTACGATGGGAAAACCACAAGAATGAGTAGCAGGCGTAGTAGTAAGTAAAGCACCAGCCACAAATCTGCGGCAGAGAGAGTGGGAGATGGTTTGAAGTATGAGTCGCAGGAGGCAGGAGTGCGCAAGGAAATATCCAATGATTTAGATGATATTCTTTGGCATTCAAAATGGTTTAAAGCCTCTCCAAAGATACGTTTTTCCATACCAAATGCCGGCTTTCAAGACTTTTCCCTATGAGAAGTGCATAAAAAGTCGAATAAAATTGAAAAAAAATTAATGTAAAGGCTCCAGGATAGAGGTAAAACCCTAAACAAATTCCGCTTTAAGTTACTTTTGCATTTTATTGCGGAGTATTGCCACATTCGATTGACATTGCCCAGTTTCCCCTGGCTTTGCCTTGCAGCTGTGGAAACTAAGTGGCTTAAGTGAAGCATCGGCCTCAAGTGGATGACAGTTTCGTGGCAACGAAGGCCTTGAATACATTCCACCTGAGGTTGCACCATCAACTTGCTGCCACGTGCTTCCTCCTCTTCCCACTTGACGGCGGATTTTGTGCAGGTAAATTCCAGTTTTGCGTTAATTTTCGGTTGCACTTACCTTCGATTTATGGGATACTCGGAATCTTCCCTTGCTGTCGAAGTCTTCACCTGCAAATAAGCAGAAGGAAAACACAAATCAAACAATTTTCCAATACTTAAACAAGCGAAGGATGCAGGAACTTTTCTTCTGCACATAAAACGCATTTCAAACGATATTTTCCTAGATTGCTAGGAGTGGATCTCCCTCCTGCAGACAGGATATGCTTCTCAGACTCATTTCATTAACTTTTGACCCAAAAAATAAAAATAAAATAAAGGAAAAAGGAAAGCCCGTAAACAAATTTTTTGGCGCTGTCGAAATGTCCCCAGGGATGAATTCATTTCCAAGACGTTTTGCTTTATCCTGGCAGGTGTTTTTTTGTTGTGCTGCTTGTTTCTGGTGGCTTTTGTTGCAGCTGAAAGATAACACAGACACTGCCCCAAGTGGCAGGCAGGAGGGGCACGAGATGGTTCGTTCTCTGGTTAGACAGACACCTGGGGGACGCACACAGGACAACAATACAGCAGATCCTATCGCAAGGGAAAGAGGGCAGGCGGCGAAAGAAGCACTGGAAATGTTGATGTAGAAAGCTAAGAAAATAAATAAAAATAAAGAGGAGATGAAGATGTAGTTGGCGGTTAGGTGAAAAGGCGGTTCATTTGGTGACGATGACAGTAAATTGCATTAAATGAACTAGAAGAACTTTGGGGACGGCCTCCAGGCGACACTGATTGGCGCACGGATAGCTCCAGAGAGAAGGAGAAAGCAGAGAGAGAAGAGAGCTATTCGTATTTAAATATAAAACGACCATCAATCGGTTGATATGATAGGCTGTACCTATTTCCATTGGAATGTCTTATAAATGCCCTAAAATGCCTGTTAAATCACAAGAATGGAAGATTTTTAGTAGGGAAAACACTACTTTTACACCATGCTCTGAACCACAAGAAGTAAACCTCACAGACAACGTTCCTGTTTAATAAATGAACCTACAAAAATGTCTTACTTTCCCCAAAAGTTGCTTGAGAATTCCCCAGCGGCTTCAGATTCATGTTCGTATGTATTTAATTTATTAAAAAATATACTTATTTGTGTGTTTAATCTATGGATTCTAGGGCTACCTCAGCTAACTGAAACTAGTTGAGATTCAAACCTGTAGACTCTCTGAAATGCAGTGAAACCCATTGGAGTATATTCGATGTAAATAGTCTGGGTTTCTGATATCTTCTTTAGGGGTCCACCACACAGGATTGGCCCAAGCCGCATAGAAAACCGAAACTGAAAGATACAAGAAACCAAACCAATTTTTCATATTTTTGTAGCTGCTAAAAGTTATCCCAAAAGCTTAAAATCAAAAAAGGATTTTGCTGCCATGTGTTGTCTACATTCGAAGGATAATAGTTAACCGATTGCAAGGTGTTTCTGTCATCTAATAGATGTTGCCATATTGTAATTTCTTTGATTCTCATAGCACCTGCAGGGCTCTCTAATGAGGTTCTCTCTCTCGCTCTCTTGATAAGCCACAATGTCTCTCAGGCCCCAAAATATTATCAACCTGCTTTTGCCCTCATGCAACTCGCAACTCCCTTTTGTGGCAGACCAGCCAAACCATGCCGACTGCCGACTGCCGACTGCCACATGGAAGCTGTCAGGCTAAGGCTTTCCGCAAGGCATTAACCGCAACATTTTCGTCTTGTCAGCAAAATCTGGCAGTGGGGACAAACATCGTACATATTCGGTCACGGTGTCGTCTGATTGTCATTCTCCCCGGGAAGAGTGTGCCGCCCAGGCCGCCCACAAATTGTCAGAGAAACGAACGGACGGGACGGCCTTTTGCTGGCTAATCAATTGTCGGAAAGAAGAGGAGTGAGAGAAGGGGAGGCTGCTGCTCCTGCCTTTGGCTGCTATTTTTGTCCTCGCTCTCGTTTTGGCCAAGGCATAGTTCTGACCAATTTTTGGTAAGCTAAGCTTGCGGTTTTTCCCTTGTATTTGATTTGGAAATTTGCAGGTAATGAAGCTGTTTAATGTGTTTCTACCCGAGCCACTGCCACTGGTGTCTTGTGGTCAGGCCCCCCACCGCCCGCAGGACGGAGGCAAGGAGTTGTCGAGGCTGATCTTTGGCAGGTCTTTGGCAGTGTCAAAAGTATGGCAGGACATAACTTTGTGGGGGACTGGGCATCAAGGCTTTTGGGGTTTCAAATCACGTATCATATGAGAAGGGAAAGCTCCTCCATTCTTGATTAAATTTTAAACACAATTTTCCACTTGAGCGGAGAGAAAAGCAATTATCCCAATAGAAGGGAACAATCTTCAGAGATACAAACAATTGTCATGGGACATTGGATGGGGGGAGCGGAGCGGAGTGGAGTGGAGTGGATTGGCATGCCACACACTACGCGTATGTGTGGGTGTGAGTGTGTTGCATTGTCAATTGTTGCAGCAACAGCAGGAGTCGTCGTCGGCGTCGTCGTCAGAGCAGCGCGCATTCGTGCATTCGGCAACTTTTGGCCTCGAATTCATTTGCAATTAAACGCATAAACATTTTAATTATGCCACAAAGTTTGTGCCACTTCAGCAAACCCCTACCCCCCACACACACGTCACCCTCTCTTGCTCCCTCTCTCTCTCTCTCTCTCTTTGTTTTCGCCAAAAAGTTCTGTGTGGCGCACATGCATAATGAAAAGTTTGTGGGCCAGGAAAAGTCTCTGGCTATCAATTTGTTTCTTTGAGCTCTGTGTGTGTGCGTGTGCGTGTGTGTGTGTTTATGTGTGTGTGGTGGGAGATGGTGGGTTGCCCATGGTAAGGGCTACGTGGGGGTGGCAGGTAAGGCAACTAAGTCGCAGCTTAGGCGGCTTAGGCAGCTTAATGAATTTACATAACGCACACACACACACACACACACACACACACACACGCACACAAATCAAAAGCCAAACAAAGAGCCAGGAGCCTGGAGCCCCCTCTTAACCACAAAGGGGCGGCCACCTCCACCTCTTGGCCATGGCTAATCAGCTTGGGAAAACTTTCTCCGCCGTGGCAGAGCGGGGGCAGGGGTAAATTATATGAGTTTTCAGTTATTAAAAAAAAAACCTGCAGAGGCCTTAGAAGTCACGAGAAAAGCTGAGAGAAATCCTTAGAAAAACACACGCATAATAAATAAAAATCAAGTTCCTGCGTTTCATGAGGAAAATAAAATGAGAATGGGAAACGGCAACAGCGAAAACAGCAACTAAATAAGAAAACCATCGGTAAATTGAGGGAAAATGGAAAACTTTAGCCAAGGCATTCATCAATGACACAGAGCAAAATGGAGGCAGCAGCGCCAGCGGCAACGGCAACGGCAGCAGCTTGCTGCCTCCAATTGATGCGACAATGCGAAGGCGAAATTGAATTGAAAATTAATGTGGAAATTAAAATGAAAAATGCGCCAAAAGGAAGGAGGAACGGAGTGGAGTGGAGTGGCTACACGATGCCTCACTGGATTGACATATTTTCATTAAGACACTGCAAATTAATTTCCAAAAAGAAAAGAAGAAGCCCCACCACTTGTGAAGAACATATAGACACGTAATACCTGCCCCGCCATGCTCTTTGTACTTTTGCAGATCTCTCGCACAGTCGAAATTAAAAGCCTCAGCAGTGAGTGGGGTGAATGCGGAAATCCATCATGCACTCGTTTGGTTTCCACTCAAACTAAATCGAGTGGAAGGAGTTCTGTTGAAGGGAATCTTTCAGAGCATTCGAGATGCATAAAAACTGTTCCCCAGAATAATTTGTAGATCTACAAATAGAAATCCCTTAAATATACAATATACAGGGAAGAGGGAACACAGTCAGAGCTGTAAATTATTCAGAAATATTTCCAAAGACACTCGCACTTATCATGGCTGTTCCAATCGCAAGACTTCAGCAGCCTGAGGCCAACCCTGAGCAGCCGCCTGTGAACAATGTTGGTCATGTCCGCCCTGTTCTCATAATGATCTTTGCGATTGTTATGCAAAATCTGCATCCTGATTTATTCTAGGATCTAGCATCTATCTCAGCAGGTACCAATTATTGTCTAAGCTGGCTAACAGACTCGCTTATGAGGCATTTTCCCATTCCAGAAAATACACAAAACTGAAACACTTCCCAACAAACAGTTGCCAGCAAACGAGAAGACTCATTCACACAAACGCGGAGTCCCTTCCCGAGCACGAAATAAAGAAATACAAATTATGCGTTTTCTCTATTACTTCTTGGACAGTTTCCCACCCACCCAAAAAACGATGTAATCATTTTTTCCTGTGTATTTTCTTGTATTACAAAAGTAGGTGCCTCTTGCTGGTTAAAGAGAATATTCGTATTTGGCTGTTCGGTGATGCATGCCACATTCCAATAGATCACCGCACAACCCCACCAAAAGTCAGGCTGCAATTATTTATGAAGCAATCAGAGGCATACCACACACAATTGTGGACTCTGGTCGGACTCTGGTGATATATGAAGGAGTGAAGGCTACCCCTACCCCCAACCAATTATTGGCTGGGGAACCCCAACCCCCAACCCCCAGCACACAGACAGACCAATTGGCTACCCCATAACCATAGTGGGATATGAGCGAACCCCCAAAACTCCTTTCGGACCTTGGCAATAAAATTAAAAGTCGCAACCGCTGAACGGGGCAAAAAACGGCAACAGAAATCTTCTAGAAGGGTGCGCAAAGTTTTTTCTTGAATCGCTATTTATGGACATGTGTGCGAGTGTGTGTTTGTGGCATGCCCCGGAAAAGTTGAATTTATTGCAGAAAACCAACCCCCTGTTTCGAGGGGGCGCAGGGTTTTCTGTCTGGATCTTTTGTTTTCGAATCGTTTCTCTTTACCCTCGATACCCTTGCTTATCAGGCGGAGGTATGCTGCAATTTATAATCCTTTCCATAAGAAGTTATGTGTGGAGCTGTTGATAATTTTCTTGATTATAATCTACGTTCAACCAACAGTTTTAAACGTGTACTTGAATTCGACATACAAGTGCAGATATGTCGATAATTCTCGAGTCCGTTTCGTCCTCTATGGGCTATGGTTTGATCCCATCCGACGTGTGCTCGTGTCTGACTAGCGTTTTGGATCCTTCGGGTCCTTTTCACACTTGTGTCACTGCAATTGGAGTTCGAATAGATCTTAATTCCTCTGCAGTTGGTCTTCTATTTTTTGGTACCAAGTATTTTGATTTAAATGTCGCAATGTCTAGTCAGGGACTAACTACACACATATATCTGGAATATTTTTGGTACGAGCCCCCGCCCCTACATTTGCGTGTGTGTGTGTGTGTGTGTGTGTGTGTGTGTGCTTGTGTCTTTGCGTGCCTGGCAGTGTTGCCAAGGAGCAAAGGAATGCTGCAGTAGTATTTCCAGGTTGCAGACAGTTGAAAAAAGAAAAAGTAAGAAAGTTTCTCAAAAAGAATTTGTTTTGGCAGAGAAGGAAGGAGACCAGAAAGAGCCAGAAAAGTAGGAGAAAAGGGAGAGAGGGAGAGAGGGAGCGAGGTGAAGATGGAAAGCAGGAGAGTAACTGCTTTAAGAAATATTGATATAAGAGTTGCCATTAAAAATGAGATTACAATAATTGAAAGAGCACTCAAAAGAGCTGCAAGAAAAATAAGTTTTTCGCATGACCCCGTGACCTGCTTTACTCAGCGCAGAGAAGCGCAGAGAAGCGCATAGAGAGGGTGGGAGGGTGGTGAGGGCTTAATAAGGAAGTTTATAATTGCCCTTGCAGCGGAGAAAGGAGATGTCTGCGAGGATGAGGCGGTGCCTGTGCGTGGGCAGTGTGACCAGCTGTTGCCTGTTCTGTGCTGTTATGTTGGCCATTTCGATACCAATCACAAATGTCTTGTTACAATAACTACAACACGGTGTGTCATTGAGGTCCTTCCTTCCCATGGAATCGGGGGTGGGGAGGCGGACCTTATCAGTTACCGGGGGCAAAGTCAATTTAGGGACAACACATGTCCCCGTTCACACGAGTCGATATTAATAAACACTTAAGCCTCCTCCTGGAAGCGGCTGCGAGACCCGAGCAGAGCAGGCCAAACCACACCAAGACCCAATGTCCTTTGAATCATGTTCGCAACACATTCCCATTCCCCCCTCCACATGCACAAGGACTCCACTGCCAAGTGGATCATTGTGCGGTGGGTTGACAGGCGGGGGGAGCACTGAAACATGTGAGGCACTGAAAATGAATGACATCGTTTGCGGATGACAGGCGACGACCACACGAAACACATAGCGACACATGAGGAAGGGGCCAGCATGGGGCATGGGGCAAATCCTTGTAGCCAGATATTAAATTCTCCATCTGTCCCCCAAAAAATAATGCGTATTTCATTAGAAAGGACAAACAGCGACACAAAAGCGAATGAATGTGTTGTGTCGCCTCTCTCTCTCTGTTCGAAGGTGTGGGTCCAGTCCTCCTGGCGGGCAGGACTATTTTTCACTCAGCCTAATGAGGCCGCCCCTGTTCTTAGGGGCCTTTCATTCATCTTCATCCATCTTCCGTTCCATTCCAAGTAGCCAACAAAAAAGCTAAATGGAGTTTCATATTTTCATGAATTATTGCAGATAAATATCAATGACAATACAATCATCAAACATTGGCACACAAAATACTATCAAATGCCACACAGCCTTCAGTTGTTTTTTTTGCATCAAGAGTTCATCAAAACAACAGCAGTTACATTGGGGAAATCGAGGAGAATATAGAGCAAGAAATACAAAGGAATGAAATCTGCATTGAATTTATGAGTTGTAGGGCGACAGCCATGGGGAATATATTTAGAATCGCTTGGAATTTTGTTAGTTATCGCTGCAGAATCGTTTATCTTTAGATCGCTCTACTGTTTACGTATATATTTATTCAAAAACAAATATACTTTATTTAACAATTAACATTAGCTTTGCTTATGCGAAACGTATTCGTTTTTTTTTACATTTTCTCTGTTTAAGCGGACACTCTTAGCGTGAGTATCGCTCTGCATTTACTTCGAACCGCCAAAAAGTGCTCGAAATCACCTTGCAAAATTGAAAATTGATTTATTTAAATGCATATTTTATTATAAACTATTTCTTTGTGCCGCAAATGCTCAAGCTGTATTATTGGGAGCTTTGATGCAATTGCAAAGATCAGTACCCAAACGCGCAAAATATTTTTGGGACAGAAATTGCTCGCTGTTGTCGCAAGAATTTTGCAGCTGCCAAAAATATAGCAGAAAACTTAACCTGCATCGCTAAGCAAAGCGATTATATGGATATTATCATTTATTAATCTTATGCTCGGTACTCATTTGATCAGTTTATAAAGAGACAAACACACATGTTTATTGTATTTCTGTCACGCCGGCACGGACTTGTCCAACAATGCGGTCCTTTCCCATGCATTGTTGTCCTCCAAGCTCCATATCCACTTTTATACCCCTGCTTTCACACATAATTTCAATTTTTAACGGCTTTCAATTTGTAAACAAACACAAAACAGTGTGCCCAGAGAGCGTGCACTTTTCCTACTCTGGTCATACTGGGCACAGAGCAAAATGCTTCTCTCTAAATTTATGTTTACAATTCATAAGCGGATATGCGACTTAGACCGCTGCCAGCACAGCGCCATGCCAGCGAATTTCTCATTCCCTCTACAAATTCTCTGCTCCTTTGGAACCTCTGGGCTGGGGTTATGACGAGCAGACACCAAGGCCAACGTATCTCTATTGTCTCCCCAACATAAATGATTCTTTGGCAGAAATGGTGGTAGGGGATGTGGATGTGTGTGTCCAAAATTAATTATACGCATCCATGGACAAAAGAAGGAGCAGCAGC
This sequence comes from Drosophila subobscura, assembly GCF_008121235.1. Taxonomy (NCBI): domain Eukaryota; kingdom Metazoa; phylum Arthropoda; class Insecta; order Diptera; family Drosophilidae; genus Drosophila; species Drosophila subobscura. Next base: position 12,950,076 of record NC_048530.1, on the reverse strand, counting down.
GGGAGGAGCAGGAGGTGTCCCACCTCATAATAATCACTGGTGGCATGTGCTAATACGATAATGGGCGAACAGTTGTGCAGATTCCTTCAAGCGCCAAGCGGCAGCCACAGGCTCTGGTCGACTCGGTTCTATTTCCCGCTCTCCAGCGTGCCGCTTCATGGTCCCTGCCTCGCTCCTGCGTGCCGCACCATGGCACTCTACTCTCCTGGTATACCGACGGACAATCTTCTGCGGGCATGGATTCGCGCATTGCTACTGCCACACGCGTGGCAGACTCCTTTCGTGCTGCTGCTGCTACTGCTTCTCCATATTGCAGGCACAGCCAGATTCCTGCCCCACACACACAGCAGCAACTCCCGCCACCTCTCTCTCTCTCTCGCTCCATATAATTTTCCCCTTTCCCCTCTTGTCTGTTTTATTACCTTTTTGCTATTTATTTATTACCACTAAGAGAAAGAGCCACACACACACACACACACACACGGAGCGTTCTACACGCCACATCCGGCATGCCACTGCCTGCCTCTTGCCTGCCTGCCTCGAGGAAGCAACCCCATAAACAAATATATTAAATTTTAATGCTTAATTTATGTGCAGATTAATTTTCGTACATTTTTCGAGGCTCAGATTAGTTTCGTGCCTCAAACCCCCACCCACCCAAAGCGAGAGGGGTCCTGGGGGCAAGACCATGTTTCCCTTAAATGCTGGTTTAATTAATTTTTCATGACTTTTCATGCGTTCAAAGTGTTTCCGCGAACCATCTCTGAGCAACGAAAAGAGGAAATGTTTCCAGAAGGATATCGAAAAACAACAAACTTTTGAATATTTGAATCGAGTGGCAGCAAGTGCACCATAAATAAGTTTAGAGCTAGATAACAACCGACGACAGTTTGCAGATAAAATGAAAGGTTAAACTAAGGTTAAACCAATGAGATCAGAATATGCACATTGAAATTTATATTTATTTATTTATGTCCTATTTTTATATTATGTTGTGTTTATTAAAATTAACGATTATTGTTTTTGTGCTCAGTGTTAGTTAAATATAAATGTAGTTTGGATTCTCGGCTCGTTTTACGCTCAATTTTGCATTCTTCTGTTACCCTCGTCCTCTTTTTCATTCCCTTCCCTTTCCCGATACCATTGGCCAGTATTTACCAGTTACCCTATACCCAACCCATTCCTTCAGTTGCATTTTCAGCAGGCTCCCAGGTTCGGGTCCCTCTTTTGGTGACAACGATTCAGATAAGTATCCTCACCGACACCTCCGGCTGTGGCATCTACTTCTGCCGTCATGCGATCTGTGCACACTCTCAAAAGCGCGTACATGTCTTTATTTTGCGACCCCTTCCGTGCTTCGTCTGCCGCCCATTCCGTCAGCGATGTTTCAAGTTTGAAGGCCATGTAAAGCTTTCTGGTTGGCATCGAGTTGGTCAGAAACTCGTAAATGAAAAGGTTGGATTACCGATGTGTTATCTGTCGGATTGTTGGCGTTAGTATTGACGCTAGTTAGTATTGATCCCAATTCACCTTGGGACTGTGTGTTGTTCCCAATAGCGGCATCGAAAAACTTATTGACGTCAAGTGCAATGGCAGAAGCTACGCATGCGGGAAAGCACATGTCGGCGGTAACAGGAATGCCATCTAGTTTGTCTCTTTTGTGTTCTTTTTGGACGAGGTGGTTGTGGCTGCAGCATCCGGAACCGGATAGTCATCCGCAGGAATGTATTCCTCATCCTCGTCACTGCTTAAAGTGCAGGTATATTGCGACGGCTCACCCAGTCGTAAGGGGATAGGCGATTCGACTTCAGTATCACAATTCTGCTGAGGAGTTGAGCGTCCTGCTTCAGCCAGCTGCGCCTGCGAGGTGGCAGGCCCATGACTCATTGGTTGCTCACCGTGGAATTTTATCGGTGCCGCTACCTCTGCGCCAGTGCCCATCAAGGCAGCTGCATTATTTTCAGGCTGGAAACTGTCAAAAAAAGGTTCCTCAAGCAGTTCCTCACAGAATCACAGAAGAAGCTGATACCATACCCATCATCGTCAAGCTCTTCGATGTAATTGAACTTGTCTAATTTCGTCATCGAATTCTGATCCATGGCCTCAAAATATGACAATCTACTGGCGAAAATTTAAAAATACTTTTATCAAAGGATCGAAACACAAATTTACTTTTATTTCCCACTTTTTGTTTACGAAAATCTGTTAATTTTGCAAAAGATTCCCGTAGATTTTTTTTGCAGCTACAAAATTATGCTCACCAAGTCACAGAAAGAAAAGAATGAGAGAGCTGTCATAGAGTTGCATTTACCCTGGCAGCAAGGTCTTGACAGCGATATCTATTCGATATCTTGATATCGATATAGTCGCATGGGCTTTGGAGTCACTTTATTTGTTAATTGTTTCTTTTTATTGATAAATCATTTGGAAAGGGATGCTGCTATTTATTAAATAATTTTCGAATACCAGACGATCGCTTTTTAACTTTATTTTTGGTGTGTAATTAGTCCATTCGATAGTCGTGTGGCAGGGCTGCTAGGGCTTTTCATCCAACCCTGGCAGCGGAGCCTGCATTTAGACAAGGTGGCGCAATCCCTCTCTTTCTTATTACTCACACAAATGTAATAACAGCAAAGTTTGTTGTTGTATTTAAAGAGCGAAAACAGAGCTGAATGGCCCGCCCCTAAAAAATGTTCAGTGGGCAATAAGGCCGTTTGATTTTATTTGTTTTAATGCGGCATTCGCCCTACAGGGGATCCCGCTCCTGCTCCTGCTACGGATCCCATGAGAGCCATGCCAGGCCTTACGGAATGGCCTACGCCTTTGTCTCTGCCTCTACCTCTGCGTGGTTCAACCTGACGTCGACTCTACCACTCTTTTGATACCCTTTCAAGATTGGATGAATCTTAGTGCTGCTCTTTCGGTATTCTATGTTGCCAGAGAGGGTATCTAAGGCTTCCACTCGGCCGGATTAAGACTTGCATTCCGCTGGCGTTTTTACCGTTTTCCGAGACTGCAGCAGTGGCGACCGCGTATAAAGCTTGCGGCATTTTGGCTTGGATGCTTCTCATTTGGCTGTGTGTGTGTGGGTGTGGCATGCCCACTTCTCCTCTCACTCCACCCACCCTTTGGCACAAAAGCAACTCAATTGTCAATAGGAAGAAACAGAGAATCAAATGAGAGTGTTAGTAAGAGGGGAACGGAACTCTTAACTTTTTTACTGCTGCATTTTTTTGTGGCGTAAGCAGTGCGCCCGGGGGGCAGCAGCAGCACAAGAATTCGGTCATTGTTACTTTTACAAAGAGAGACATCAGATACATACATATGTACATACATACATATGTACATACAGGCGTACATATGTATGTAGATGGTGGACACTGCACGAAATGTAGGCCTAAATATCAATGTTAAATGGTGAAAAGTATACCTGAGACGTAATAAGTCCAGATTTATTTTCCCAGAAGGAAAGCTGTGGCTGACGCGACAGTGGTGATGACGGGTGGGACAAAGATCAGTAGGAAAAGGTCACCATAATTATTAAAAAAGCTGCGCAGCAACTCGCGACACTTGGATCAGCAAATCGTCAAAATAAAGGCTCGCATCGAACTATTGATACACAGGCTGGTCCAGGGCGAGGAAGAGAGAGGACGCATAGAGACTGATTAAAGTAACAAAAATGTAGATCCCAGCATTATTCGAGAGTATTATTGAGTTCGGATTATCCCTCATTACAAAAAAAAACTACCGTTCCGTATGTCGCGACTGTGTTGTTGCTTTTCTTTCAAGGCGAAGGAACGAGCAAAGAGCATTGCAAAATATTGTTGTTGCGATTTGCATGGGTTCCTACATGCGGCTGATTTCGTCTAATAAATACGTACACACATACACACACATATCTGGTTGGTTGCGTCTTGTTCGTGTGGCTAGAGGGGGGTGAGAGAGGTTGATGGGATGCTGAAACTGAGGAGCGTCGCGTTTCGCTCTCCTTCTCTCTTCTATTCGTTAGTTTCTTCTGTTGCTTTCTTCAGTACGTTTCGGCACAGCGCAGCTGCAGAAAACTTGTCTCTGCTTGGTGGCGAGTATGCACGAATACACAGTACCCTTTGTGACACTTGGTGCAATAAAGATGCTCGTCTCAATAACATACTTAATAACAGTCTTATGGGAAAACAGAGTGGAGTATTCCCATTCTTATCCAAGCTCTCAAATGCTGATAAAATTCTTATAATTTCTGCAGGGTTCTACAAGAAAATTAACTAAAAACACTCAAAAAATGGGTATGGGTGAGGTGGGTGTGGCAGTGGGCGATCCTATTTTACGAGGCAACTATTTGCAGTTCTCCTTGTGCCCTGCCGCTTTGCCTCGATGTTCGGACAGCATTTTGTTAGATAATTTTACCTTTACCTTTGCGGCTGATGCGCCTCTTCTTCTTACTTCTAGTATACTTTTTTTTTTACCTATTTTGTGATTTATAACAAGCCCCGAACAGTGGGCGGAGAAAGCGCCCCAGGGGCTGTGGCACTAACTGTGGCACCAGCAGTGGCAGTGGCAGTAGCATAATCTACAGTTTGTGGTGTGTTCTCAATGCCTGTCAGCAAGTGCATTTGGAGTTATGTCAGAGCGGTAAGAGAGAGAGAGAGAGAGAGAGATTGAGAGAAAGGAAGAGGGATCTAGCGTTGAAAATGTGAGGAATGGAGTGCCAACAAGCGATGACTGCGTCCTGATTGTGTTGACCACCAGAGTGGCCACCAGAGGCCCCCAAAAAACGGACAGGGAGCCGACAAGAACGTGGAACAAATGGAAGGGTTCGGTCTTCGAACATTTTACGAAAATATGTAGGCACATACATACATATATACACATGTACATACATATGTATGTATGCTTGTGTAATAGCAGTATTTTTTGGGGTGAGTGTAGGTTAGTCGGTTGCCAAAAATCGGAATGGTTGCAAGTGTTTTGATGTCTGGCACAGAAAGTTGTTTCACTTTTCTATTGGCAACTAGAAATCTAGAGAGCTCTTCTCCTGTAGTCTCTTTCCATTTATTGCTATGTGCTTCATCCATTCGTTACTCTGGTTTCCACCCATCTTTCTTAACTCGTTTCTCACTCGTGTTTCGTTCTGTTCCTCTTTGTTCTGTTTCCATCAGTGTCTTTCTTTAATCTACTCGAAGTGAAGTTCTTTCCATCATTGTCCCTCACTAATAGTCCATCATTGGTTATCATCGTATAGCTTTTCGACCAGAAATTGAAAAGCCCCACAAGAGAAATTGCCAAAGAAAAGCTCAACAACAAAAAATCCTTCATTTCGGACCATATTTTCACAAAAGGATACGAATACGAGTACGTGCTGAAAAATTATCCAATATCGTTGAGACAACGTTGACCATTTTTGGACTTATTTAAATATTAAAGGTTGTTCATTAGATATGGCAGCAAAATAGAAATAGATAGAATGGAGTAATACATACCCAAAATACCCTGGCTCTCTTCGATCTTTCGGTGTCTTGTGCCTCAGTTTTCCCCCCCTTTTGTAGGGGCCATCTGCGTGGCAAGCCAGCAGTGGCATCAACAAATGAACAATTGTCACCTTGTCCCCTCCCTCACCGCACACACTTTATGTGATGTTGCTGCTGAGAGCCTGAATGGGACAGCAGGCGGTGCTGCAAGGACACCACTGGGTCTCCACATGAGAATGATTTCCTTACAGACAGCTCAGGCAGAGACAGCGAAAGATGTGCGCAGAAGAAGGACGAGAGATGTAGGGGTAGATCCCCATCGTGGCCGTTAAGTTGATTAATTGCAAATTTTAAGAAAACACAAACTGCTGGCCAAAGGGGAGCATGGGAGGAGGCGGTGGCGGTGGCGCTGGCATCCACTGAAGTGCGAAGTGGTGGCAGGGGTAGAGCAGCCTCATCGCTTGCACTGAGAGAATCTCGATTTTTTCGGGGCGGTACGACTGACTGGTCCTCGGGGGGGATGGATGCTTGCACTGAGAGAAATAATGGGGGATCAACTATTCCCTTGTGCTGCTACAGAAGCGAAAGCAGAGCTCTGTGAGACTTTTTCGTGCAGTGTCGGAGTCGGTGGAAAACTGGACGTAGGACCCATCCAAGTGGGAGAACGAACAGCAGCAGCAGCAGCAGCCGTTCAGGCAGGCAAAATTAAATTAAGCAAATGCTTCGGGAAAACTGTCTGCTACAATTGCACAAACACACACACACACACACTCACACACACTCGCACCCCCTCGCTCTTTTCCTCTTCTTTTAGTGATGGGGAGCAGTATGGATTGGGATTTTGGGGTTTTCCCCAGGCTCGGAATGAACGATTTGCTGACTGTTTTTTTTTTCGTGCCTGTCACGTGCGCTTTTGTTTGCCATTTTTGAAAAACTCCGCATACATACATATGTGCATACAATGTGTATGGAGAGAGAGAAAAAGAGAGAGGCAGAGTCGATCCCAGGAGCGGCAGCAGCAGGAGCAACTGTCCGTGCTGACCGACCGTCCCAGTCATAAATGAAATTTCAAGCTTTAAAGCTACAGCAACATAAGCCAGAGTGAAGCCTTACGGGAGAACTGATAAAAACCAGATAATTTCCTTCCGGACATGTCCGGCCCAAGAGGAAGGCAGGAAGGATGGACATTTGCTGCTGTGTTCATATTCACGTCACCAAAATGCTTAACCCGTTTATGCCATTAAAAGGATTTCACAGGCCGCTGAAGCCCCCCAGAAGCCACATCTAGGAAAAAGCGAAAGCCACTGGGACCCCCAATGCACTGAGCAAAAAAGAGAAAACACAAACAGCCATAAAGTGAGGCAGGCAGTGAGGTTAATGAACTCATATAATGGTGGTATATGGTTTTCCTTAACGGGAATTTCTCTGCTAAAAGGGTGAAAATCAGTTTAGCTTTTAAACGTTCCGATAATCAATAGGTCTCTAATGCTCTTCATAAGATGTTTTCGCACTTTTCATTGTTCCGATTATCCAGCTATCATCCTTTATTCGAGGGAAAGACACACTCTCCACGGTGTTCCTCCAGCAACTATTTTTAGTACCCGAAGTTCCTTAATAAACTTTCCACTTTGTATGCTTACTTTGCATCCATTTGAAAGTGTGCCAGCGAGGAAAAGCTTGTGAGGAAATCGTGCCTGTGTGTGGTTGTGTGTGTGACTGGGTCTTGGGTGCTGAAAAAGTTTCCCATTAAGGTGGCATGCACTTGACCCTGGGTGCATGGGAGGGAGTCAAACGAAAATGAAATCGACATAAAACACACGGCAAGTGGAAGCTCCATTAAATGCGGAGGGGAGGTCCTACAAAGAGGGGGCTTAAACTACTTTCTTTGAAAGGAGCGAAACTGTGCCTTGTAATACAACAAAAAATATGAAAATGGGTAAATGATAACCGAAAAGCAATTGAAGTTGCAATTGAAAGCGAAAGAAATACTCGTTTATTGAAAGGATGAACTGAGTGGAGAGACACAAAGAGAAGCAAAGAGGGGCAAGGAGCGTGATCGAAAAATAACATCAAAAAATGTATGCCCATGTATACATGTACATATTTACATGAAGTTTAAACTTTTGGGAATAGCACGGAAATATCCTAAGCTTTATTAGTGCTTTAAAGTCAAATAAAAAGATACCCTGGCATGTTAAAAGATTAATTGTAAATGTTCGTTGCGTTGAATTTTAGGAACAATTTTGAGCCTCTGACATGCAATGACAATTTCGTATATTCTTTGGTTTTGGGTTTCCTCTGGAATTGCACACTAAATGTTCTCCAATTTTCTTGGTCGTGCTACTTGCAATTAAATAAACTGCTCACACGCCCCGTCAATAGCCGCATACTTACATGTCAGTCTCTTATTCTTGTGGCCTCCTTTTCATCCCTTCTTTAGCTCTTGTTGCACTTTGCACTCCCCTTTACCCCTGTGGGCCATGCTCCTCATATTGGCTCCCCGCTTTTACCAAGTACACCTGCCCCTGCACTGCGTAGTCCCCTGTGCGTTCCGTCGCTCTTTTTATTTATGCATTTGTTTATCTATTTCTCCTACTTCTCCTTCATCTCTTTTCTGTTGGTCCATGTGGTTCGATGGGAGCCTGTGTGGGCGCTGCTGATGATACTTTTCGGTCAATATCAATATGTGGCACACCGAAAGCCGCACCAACACCCAGCCCCATGCAGTCTCCAATACACCTGTGGGGAGGGGGGTGCTGGCGCTGGTGTTCCCATTTCTTCCTCAACCAAAATGCCAACGAAAATATTTTCGCATACAAAAATCCTTCGCCAACAAGGGAGCTATGGGGGCATGGAGGATGCAGAAGGAGAAGCAGAACTAAAAGCGCATGAAGCATAAATTTCGCATTAACGTAAAGCGCGAGAAAAAAAGGGAGCAAAAAAGGGAAGCGAAAAATATGCAATAATAGTACCAAAAATAAATACCAAAAATACACCCAAAAAACATACACGGAGGCTGGGCAGACACATGCACACAACCCTCATTCACCCTCAGACGACACACAAAGTCATACTTCTGGGCCCCGAAGCATTTGATACCCTCTACAATCGAATCGACTGCTTATTTGATTTGAAAGACGAAACTTTTAGGTGCAAATTACTCTGATTAACAATGAAAAATCGTTTGTCTATTACCTAAAAATGATAATCAGACATTTTTCATTAGCTATAAGATAACATATGATATTGAAATGTACTTATTATAATCGAAAGTTAGCAAATTTTATTGACTGTCTTTAGGCCACAACAAAGTCAACTGATTGTGAGCTGGTTTTGGGAGTGTTTTCTGTGTAGCGCCAACCGAAAAGGGTATTAGAAGGATGCAGAAAGCGTTGTAGAACCAGGGTGTACAGGGGGGAGGCGAAATTCAGGGCACAAGCTGCCTAGATTACTCATGCGCCTGATGCGCCTGCTTCCACTGCGAAGAAGCATCACAGGAGAGTGGGCGCGGGAGAGTGGTAGCAAAGGTGTGTGTAGCAGCAGCAGGATACGAGCATGGAGAGAGAGCGACAGCAAGAGACGGGACCAAGCGCAGGACCAGGACCAGGACCATGACCAAGAAAAGGGGTAAGCGGACACTGGGGGCTTAGCGGCGATGTTGATGGCAGGCCAGCAGCAGCGTTGGTTTTTCGTTGGCGATTAGGGTGTCCTGACAAAACGTGCGCCCAGACGGACGGCCTGTACAATACAGTGCAGAGCATAAGTATGCATTCAGCAGATCGCACTGACAAAATCAGTAATTAATTTGTGTACAAATCGCGCCATTCCGTAAACGAAATTCATTCGCCAGTTTTTGTATCTTTAATATGATATTTTCTTCACTTTTCGTGGAATATGCGTATGTTATTACCCGAATACGGTCACACTAAACACCACTTTATGTCTTTTCCCCTGTGGCGGCTTCTGTGTGGGATTCCTGTGGATTCCTGTTTTCGGTTTCCGTTTCCCCTGTTATTGTATTGCCTTCTGCCGGGTTTCTATCTGCTCTTCTTGATGGTTTTTGGAGCGCATTACACACACACACACACACACACACAGATGTATCTGTGTCTGGATCTGCATATGCATCTGGTAGTCGAGTGCGAGTATCAACCGCTTAGGCAAATCTGTTTGTGTCGTCGCTGCTTCGCTTGGGCTCGGATGTTGTTGTTGACGTTGCCACACAGTTGCCACTGCCTGATGATGCTGCTGCTGGGGCTGATGATGCGGTCTCCTTGTCCCCACAGCTCCCAGCGCCTAAACATCCTGCTACTCAAAATCGTATGACAAACAGCAGCAGAGCATCAACAGGGAGGTGGTGGGTGGAGTATTTGATACGCTTATATTTTAAGTTGGCAAATAACCGGAACACTTTTTTATACACGGTACATACGTGTATGCTGATATCGTTATGAATGTGCTGCAAATAATGCACTCAAAGTGGGTATATTTTTCCACCCTCCCTCTCTTGCACCCTCTCTCTCTGCATTTCTTTGCCTGAAAAACATTATTATAGTCCTGCTGCCACAAGAAGTGGGGCAGTATATTGCGTTTGCTCCTTTGAACATAGACAGAGAGAGAGGGAGAGGGAGAGAGGCAAATGGCTTTGAAAGAAAATCTTCATGCATCGATGCAAAAGCGGCAAAGAGGCGGAAAAACGCCTTAAAAATATTTGTATTAAGTCATTATTAAATGACAAAACAACAATTGGCAGGGGCAGAGGCAGAGGATCGAAATAGTTCATTCATAAATTAAAAATGAAATATAAAATAAACTCTTCGCAGACGCATGGTAAGGAGCTCCAAAATCTCTTATCACAAGAACAATTTCAACAACAACTAAATTTTAATGCAAATTGTTGTGGTAATTTTAATGGTTGCGCCACAAGTGTATACCCATGTCATACGTAAGGGTATCTAAAGCGTATTTTGCACCCCTTCCTCTGCACTTTGTCTCATTTGGAAATGGTTTTACGCGGCTTGCGCTTTTTAAGCTCCTCATTTAGGCGTCATCTGACATCTGGCAAGCGGAACTAAAAGGACAGCTGCTGAATGCCACAATGAGAGCCAACTACTGCAGTTACATGCTATTGCCTAATGAGTGTCCCATGCCACATGCTCCGTCCGTCCGCTCTCTGTTGCTTGTGCCATTCGGTGGCAAGAAATTATTGTCTGCTTTTCTGGGCAGGAGCTGTAGCATCTGCTGCAGATCCACATCCAGAGTAGGACAAGTTTAATCACTTTCGCCGTCTGATTTGTGGTTATGCTGTGGCTGTCACTTAGTATTACACGAGTATAATGTCCGGCCACAGGTCACAGGTCACAGTGCCAGTGCCAGTGCCAGTGGGCTGCCCCTGCTGTCTGCTGTCTGCTGTCCGCTGTCCGCAAAAATGTAAATGTAAAATGTAAGTGGAACTCACACTCGTGCGTACGAGTATCTGTGTGTATGTGGAGGGGAGAGTGAGGAGTAGTATGTGTGTGTATTACATGTGTGCCTGTTAAGTAGTTAACGCTGTTATTGTTGTTGCTTACATTTTGGCTTATAATGCGTTCATTGGCACAGCAGCAGCAGGAGCAACAGCAGCAGCAGAAGGAGCTGCTGGAGAAGGAACCACAGCATAAGGAGGGGGGAAACTGCAAATGGAAAAGGAACCTGCAAAGCACCATTCAAGAGGAGAGGGGAGGCAAGCAAACTAGCAACCAGCAAACCAGACAAACAACAGTTTTGCATTAGTATGCATCGTCGTTATATGGATGTAGTTTTGGCCTTGTCGCCTTGGCCAGCTGCATTTTGCTACGGGTATTGCCACTATTTTAATGGCCCTCCATCCCACTTTGTCCCTCCCATGTTGCTTTTGTTGCCAGAGACATTTTTGTTAATTTAATAGCAACGCAGAGGGCAGAGAAAAGAAGAGCCAAACCCAAACGAGACTGCGACAAAATTAACTCAGGAAAAACGAGAATAAAACGAAGAGGAAGTGGAAGTGGAAAACAGCTTGAGTGTCGCAACTTGAATGCTCTTACGACAAGCTAACAGGATGGCTTTCTAGTTGCTTCCTCTTCAGCGTTTCTACGATTTTGACTATTTGAATTGGTTTATTATTGAACATAACTTGCTGACTCTTGTTATACCATCTACACCTGAACCAGCTGAAGCTCTGGCAATTCATTGTCCACGGCAGCCTATCGTCAGGCCCAAAGTTCAGCAAATAATTGAAAGCTAAGTCACATTGGGAGAGAGAAAAGATGCAAGAAAGCAGTCAGTGGTCTTTGATCGTCGATCATACCGATTTTTGGAAGTACTTTGCTGTATCTGAACTTTTCATTCTCAAGTTTTCTTGAGTTTTACGTAGATGTTGAAACACTTTTTGAATTATTGTTGGGTCTTTCTTGTCACTGCCTGTCCCTGTCTGTCGTGCTGTCTCTGTTCCTCAGCTGCTCTACCGCTGTGCTCCCCTTTTCGCTATCTTCTACTTCCAGTTTTCTTGCTCGTCTTCCCTCTTCTGGGAGCAGCATAATGAAATGTTTGCCAAAAAACACAAATGCATTATGGCCTCAGGTCCATAGGACGTACGTACGCCTTGAGACCCTTGGTCCTTTCCTGACACACACAAAGAAAGACACACCTATCTACCCCACAACCCCACTGCTTTCTCCCGGGCCCTGGCACTAACCCTCCTCACACATACGGTTTGTTGGCTGCCCCAAAAAACTGTCTGCTTGTTGCTATTAAAACGCAATTTTAATTTTGCGCCAACATTAAGCACACATCAGAGCAGAGGCTCCCCCCTCCACCGAAAGGGTGGGTTAGTGTATGTGTGTCTTAGACGGCCTTGACTCTTTTTGTTGTATAGCAGCAGCATGAGCTTATGGCAGCCCCAAAACGAGGCAAAAGGGGCAGCAATATGTCGCATTTATGTTGAAGAACAGTTGAACAGTTGAAAAAATTGTACGGCATTAAAAAAAATGAAAGAAAAAACGAAAGAAACGAAAGAAGAAGCATATGAAAACTCAAAGAAAACGACGATGGAAAAAGCACAAAGAGAACACAAAGATGGAAATTTGTGTGGAAACAAACGAAAAAAAATTAAGAAGAAACAATGCCCCAAATGGAGGCACACAGGAAGACAGGAAGAGATGCTCATGTAGAGAAAATATTTAAAGCTCCGAATTTTGACGCGTGCCAAGACAACAAAAGAAAAGCCTCAACGGAATGGAAGAGAGGCAGAGAGAGACAGAGAGGGAGAGGAAGGGACAGGCGCCCCGACAGCAACATGCCCATTAATTAAGGCATCTAACTGGATTTATGAGGAAGGAGCCGGGAGCAGCAGGGGGCAGGAGGCTGGAGTAGCAGCGGGAGAAAGTAGCATCAGTAGGACACCAAAGGATTGCAGGAATACGGGCATAAGACAACCTATAGCCCTGCCAATCGAGTTGTTTCTTTTTTGCGTGAATGAAATGTGACAGCATTCGGCAGAGAAGGCCCATCATCATCGTCATCGTCAGCAGCAGCATAGCACAGGATGGAAGGATGCGTGTGAGGTTAATTACATAATAACCTTTGAAATGTAATTAAGCGTCCAGACAGCAGCAGGCAGCAGCAGCAGCAGCCAAAAAAGAGAAAACTCAACGCAAATAGAGGAAGGAGGACAGCAGCGTGCCAGCAAATGAGCAACAAAACAGTGAAAAGCGGCCGCATGAATTATGCATTGATATGCGACACTCTGTGTGTGTGATTGTGTGTGTGTGTGTTTGTGAGTGTGAATGCGATTCTGTGTGAAGTGACTCGGCGTTTTGTCAAGTACTCAAGTCATAATGCCAAAGGCGCTTCTCCCTGGCCCAGGCCGGCCTTGGCAATCACACTCTTGCATCTCACTTCCCCCAAACCACTTGGCCTTTGTCCTTGTCTCCCGCTCCCCATGCCTTCTTCTTACGACGCGTCTCTTGGGGCAGCGCCCGAACCCGCACCCGCACCCGCACCCGGACCCCCTTCGACGACCGCCCCACAAACTTAATGATGGAAATTGATGAGCTGCGACTAATTTGGTTACGATGGCAGCGGTTTTAGTTGTTGCTCCAATGATTGCCAATGCGAATGATGTACACCCCCTGCCCCTGCCCGCCAAAATTCCACTTGCCTTGCCGGCATATCCGCTTACTCAAATATTTAGGACCGCTCCAAAGGAGCGCAGCGGGAGAGTTTCAAGCGCATTTAAGATGCCCGAAGAGCGTGAAAGCACTTTGATTTGAAGGGGAATGCCACTGAGATGCCACTGGAGCGGTTACTATATTAATATTTCAATTCTATTGTGATGCCACTCGTTAAACCAGAAACGTTGCCTAAGTACATGCCTGCCAAAACGACTCTTGGTTCAAAACTGCGTCTTCCAAGTGGATATTTGTACTCAAGCACTTGCTGCTGGAAAACCAATCTAAATCGGCGAAGCAAATTTAGTTAAAATAGCCTTAATTAATAGCTGATGTAATAATAGATAATTAATTGATGTTTATTCTGGGTGTGTATGCGCTTAATATAGATTTTTTCTTTCCTATTTTCACGCAACGATGCGCACATACTGTGTACGTCTTGATTGATTTGATTTAGTAACAGAAGTCTATAAATAATCCGCAAAACCATTTCAGTTCCTGCCTTGCCTTGCAACAATTTACTTGTAGTTTATCTAATTTAATGATACGATTCCCGCCGTGTAAGTGGTTACTTAATTATTTGGTAGTTCTCATTACTAGATTACTGTTTCAACACACAAGAACCATCGATGGCTCGACGCCCTTTTGCTCAATGCCACCACCGAGAGATGTAAGGTTCTTTCAGCTATTCGAAAAAGAACCCAATCCATCTACAACCTTCCTGCTGCACTCTGGTTCGCCGAACAATGGCACTGGCTTCGTGAGGCAGTTGCAACGAGGCAGTTGCAGCGGTGACTTAATCACTTGGTTATCTGCCAGCAAATTCAATTCGAGAACGAGAATAAAATACAAATACAAATACTTACAACGTACCACTACAACCTTCTGTACCTTATGTCTGTCAGTGTGTGTGTGCGAGAGAATTGCTCATACGCGGTGGTGTACGATGTACGCTGCGGCTGCGGCTGCTGCTGCTGCTGCTGCCAGCCTAATGTTTAATTAAACAGCTCTCTGGGTCTGAGTCTGGCTCTGGTTGGGGCTCTGCCACTGACTCGCAGGATAAGCGAGTCCTTGCCACGTTGACTGCTGCTAGCCTTGTTGCCTCTTTCGCAGTCGAACACAAGGGCACGGAGAAAACAACAACAACAAAAAAAGAAAACCAACAACCAACGACCGAGAATGGGGACCGGTGGAGCAGCAGTACGAGGTGGCAAATAAAGGACATGCCGCGATGCCGCGATGCCGCTCGTTTCGTATCTTTTGCAGTTGTTTGTTGATTTTGTTGTTGTCAGCACGTTTTTCGTCGAGCAATGGCAGCACCGCCGTTCCCTCTGCCGTTGCCGTTGCCGTTGCCATTGCCGTTGTCACGGCTGCTGCACTTATCAGCAGCAGCTGCTGCTGCTGCTACGCTGACGGCAACAGAGAACAGCGAACAGAGACAGAGACAGAGACAGAAACAGCGAGCAGCGAACAGCGACGTTGCGTCGCGTAAATATGCCGCGCAAATATGGCGGAAGGAAGCAGATTAACACGGCAACCAGATACCAATAACTACAGGCAACACCAACGCAAAAAAAATGTGCCACTGGCACCCGGTAACAGAACAAGAAACACGCAGCGAAACTTCAGATACACTTTCTCACAGCATTGAAGGTTTTTAGAAATACAATTTGGTGTTCTTCGGTTGGGTTTCGTTTCTTGAAGATTCCCTAAATAGGTACTGAGACATTGATGATCCCTTTTTTATATACATAAATTATGGACCTGTAACGATGGGTCAAACGAGTATTTCTCTTCGTTATAAGTTCTTAGATGCCAAAGAACGAGCGCCAGGGATGTGTACCTATAAAAAGACTCGTAGAAGCGATGGTAAAGAAGAGTTTAAACGAAATTAATGAACAGAAGTGCGAAATATATGTCAAAAAACATGTAATGGGAACTATTCAAATTAACCAAAATACTCTTCCAAGCTAAATAAAAGAAGAGCGCTCAGAGAGCCCATGATGGAGAACCATCTCACAGAAACCATAAATAAGAATCGTTGCAATGATGAGAATGCCCAACCTGACAAAGAACAGATGACTGATGTAATGGCAGAATATCGCTTCGCAGATCCATTGGAAGAGGAACGCTATCAATGTTTTGTGAGAAGCATACCTTAAATTGTTCCTGAGCTTCCATGAACAGACTTCCTAAACTTCCTAACTTCCTAACTTCCTAAGCAAATAAACAAATGAGCAACCGAGAAAATACAAATAGAAATTTTGGCGCTTTAGAAGCAGAAACTGTAAGTAGAAGCCCAAATAATGGACACACTGGGAGAGGGCTACCAACAAAAGTCGTTATGAGATAAAAGAGTTTAATAAGAAGTAAATGCATATTATTTCTATTTGTATTGCGATATTTTTGATATTCCTCGGGTGAGATGAGATATGTTGAATAATGTTCTAAGAGGATAGATGCTCTCTCGTTGCCATCTCGATACTTTACGGAGAACATCGCGTTTTCTTCTCGCTATCATCTGTTTACCTACTCGATACCTTCTCGTTACCTTCTCTATACACGCTCGTTACCCTCTCGTTGCTTTTTTGTGGAGTAGGGTATCCTCGCACTGTGTATGAAAACAGTCGATGATTGTTGTTGTTTCACTCCGTTTCTCCCTCCCCTTTTCCACATTTTCTGCCTTCTATTTTCTTTTTCGTTTTCTACTTTTTCCTTTCTTCGTTTGGCTGCACACACACCACACACCACACCCACTCACACCTAGAATTTCTCTCACACGGAAAGATAGTCGAGAGTGTTGTAGCATTTTTTTGTCATTGATTTCAGTTTATCTCTGGCTTCTGGCTTCTGCCTCTTGCCACATAGCTCCTGCTTCCTTCTGCAAGTGTGTCCGTGTGTGTTTCTCTGTAACTGTTTCTGCGATTTGGGGCGGGAGGCACGCTCTTTAAGCACACATTTGTGGGCGACTTTTGAGAAGAGAGCGCAAAAAAAAGTGCATTTCATTTAATTGCCCCCTCGGATTTAATTCGAACTCATTTCCAATCACGCAATCGCGGGGTGGCAGTGGCAGTGGCAGTGCTGGTGGCGCGGGGTCACGTGTGGCATGTCGCCCGCGCACACACGCAACTGCAACTCTTTCCAGGAGGCAGCGCAATCGGCGCCACTTTGAGACTGGCACGCGCTTTAATTGCAGTGGGTCGGGAGCAGTGAGGTGCCAAGGGAGTGATGGCTGGCTGGGGCGAATGCTAGAGGAGTGTGGCACCGAGTGTTGATTGCAGCACATTTGTTTTGCAGTGGGTAACATCATTAATCCACGATGCACGAGTATTTTAGCGCGCAGAAAGCATTTCCATTCCACATTTTGAATGGTAAATAGCCACGATCCGCGAACAGTCCTCAAAATCTTCACCAGTTCCGTTCGATTGGCAGCTCTAATATTTACATCTCCTTTAACTCACTCTGCTCCACTCTTTCCACAATCAACTAATGAACAGCTGATGCTTCGTTCAGAACTGGCGGATTTTATGCAAATCAAATTGGGTCTGGGATTGGGATTGGGCATCGAATCCATATGCAATCCACATCGGGATCGAACGAATCATTATTTTGCATTTAATTTTGTAACATTTGCCCATCCTGGGAGTCTCTTCTGGGGACTCTCTCGCTAGTCCTGTCCTGTGTTGGCAGCAATAATTTGTGAAAAGAGCCGGGCAGCAAATGAAATTAAATGCATACAAAAGGCACACAAAAGTAATCGGGCCTGAAGAGGAAATGGCAAAACGATGGAGTGAGATGGAGAGCGAGTGAGAGCAGATATGGAGAGTGAAGGAGTAAGGCGAGTCAGTGAGGAATCAGTGCTGTGGTGGAATCAATGCAATGAACGGCCAGGCCAGGCCACCGCAGAGTGTAAACAAAATTAATGCATTCAGCAGTCACGCACATGGCGAGGGGAGATGCACATGCACGGTTGTTATTTTCGCTCGTTCTCTTTCTGAATACCCCTCGATGTTGCTGGTGCGAGAGCGCTTTAACCAGCATCCAGCACAAGGAACAAGTTTCCTGCTCGATTAGGGATTACTTTAATTGTCTCAATCAATGTGGCACACTTTCAGTCTACTGAAGGAAGTTCTGCTGCTGATTCTGCCACTGCTTCAGGGTCCCTGCTTGCTGCTTCCTGCTTCCTGCTTGCTGTTTCTTTTGGTGCTTACAACTTTCACTTAAACTTTACTTTTCAATTATCCCTTCGCCAGACAAGCCTTGTCCCTGCTGTTGTACAGCAATTGTGTTGCTCGTGTCGCTGTCACTTTAGCTGCACTGCACTGTCTGTCACTCGTCCCTGGTGGGTCGCACTCGCTACGGTGGATCTCGCTGCATGATCCCTATGTCCCGTGTAGGCTCTTAACAACACTCGCTCGCTTCGTTTATATTTTCTGACTGGTTTCACAACCCTAGTTTGTATCTTTCTATTTCGCTGACACTTTACAACACTTGCCACTGTCGTGTCCTTTCCCTCCTCCCCTCTGTTTCTCTGACACGTTCCATTTACACTTGTCGACGCCATTCTGCTTGATGAGCAAACAAACATTAAGCTTCCGCTTTCCGCTGCTTCCCACCCCCTTAACCATTTTCCCCAGCAATTCTCCAGCGCCATGAATATGCAAAGAGACAAAGTCACAGCTGGTGAATGTGGGCTGGGCTGTGAAGGGGGCGTGTCTTGGGGGCATAACTAGCGTTTAACATTAATAAAAATTTGTAGCCAGCAGGTGGTCCACCCGCGAAACACACAGCAGAGGGAGAAGCAGCAGCAGCAGCAGCAGCAGCAGCAGCACAGAAACAAAGTCCAAGTCCGAACAAAGGAAAAAAGTGTCTCGCATTAAATGTAATTAAAATCAGTTGCACCACCACGAGCGGAGCCCTGCACGAAGGCGGGGACGGGAGAAGGTGGACCTTAGACAATGGAGGCGTGGCAGAATGGACCTGGAGCTGCTAACGATGTCCGCGAAATGAAGTGAAAATGTTTGTGGAATATTTTGCTGCATAATTTCCAGAATACGAGTAGATGGCAAAAAATCCACACAGCAAAAAGAAGGTAAAGAAAACCTGAGCGACAAAAGGGTAACGGAGCAGACGACAATTCGAATTGTGTGATGCCCTTTCGGCTGATTATTGGGCTTAAGATTGGGTTTATTTTGTTATAGATTAGATAAACCTTTGGGCGGGAGCGTTTCGCAGAGAAAGTCTCTGCCTTCAAATGAGATTAGTTTCTCGTTCTTTTTAGATCTCTCTATAAAGCATGTGCCCCATACAGCTTTATTGAATATGTAAAATATCAAATGTGTCGTAATACCCTCTCGCCTGAGGGTATCCTGCTAAAGGGGGAACAGCAACGCCACCAGAAAATGTAAAGAACAAAAGATTATATGCTACCTTCTGATTGTCTCTCTCTCTCGCCCCGTTACGCTCGACGACTGCATTTTCCTTCGCGTTTAGAATTTAATTAAATATGCTGCCTGTTGGCGACCTCCTCCTGCTACCCTTCGTGGCCCAACGGCCCGCTTCCTTCTTTAATCGACGCCTAGCCACAGCAGCAGCAGCGGCAGAGGCGGCCAACAAGTGTCAGGCCACCACCAGATCCTTAACCAGAAACAGAACCATGGAACCAAAGAACCGTAGCACCAGCAGGAATCAGCGGCAGCAGCACCTTCTCTCTCTCTCTGCTCTTGTCTTCGTGCCGCATTCATTCGGGAAATTACAAGCCAAAACGTGAATAATTAAGCGGCTGGAGCATTTCCTGAGGCACCCACCGACCTGTCGGGCGGAGGCCACACAGAACGCCGCAAGCATAGAGAAGAGCACCTGATAGATGAAAAAGGGGACAGAGCAGAAAGGACAGGCCAGCAAAAAAGAAAGACGAAAAGGAAGGAAGAAAGCTTCGAAAAAAGGGAGACAGAGAAAAGCCAGAGAAAGGGATTGAATGGCGGAGAAGACAGCGACGCCCACTAATGCGTTGATAATTATTAAACGGCAGGCAGCAAAGCAAACAAAAGGCAAAATCAACAAGAGAGAAAAATGAACTCCAAGCCATGACGAGGCTCAACTCGTATCCCATGAGCAGCAGATTGTTACACATCATCTTTGAATATTCTTATGGACTTAAGAGGGGGATTTCTTGATATTACACACGAGTATTTCTTTGAGAGGCAAATGAGAAATGAATATAAAATCTGACAGGGCTGAATGCCGAATGATGCTGATTCATTCACACAAGAGAATTGAATGGCTTTACTCGAATGAAATTAATTGGTTCACAACAAAGTTCTGAGCAGTAGCTAAAAACAAGCCCAAAGGTAAAGATCGTAGACTGGTGGTAGGAAACTCTTGATATCCAAATGGACAGCCTGTAGACAGCCTCTCACTCGTAGCTGTAGTATGACAAAGATTGACAACTCTACAAAGTGGCAGGCTGAGGCTGACGTCTGCGTGGAATGACGATGCTTCAACTCCCACCCTCGACTGAAAGCTGGAAGCATCGCATCGCATGGGAGGTTCAAATTGAACTCAAATGGAATTTCAAACACATTTTAGCCCACTTCTAGTCACACAGGTAGCCTCTCCCCATGGAGGGGCATAATGTGTGTAAAAATGAATAAACAGAAAAATGTGCGGGTGAGGGTGAGGGTGTGGTTGTGGGGGGGTGGCAGTCAGGAAAATTGAAAGTAAAAATAAACACAAATGCGTCGGTTGTTTAACTTTGGTTGGGCGGGGGGAGGGAGTTAAGCATTTTCTGTGTGGCCTTTTTTTTACCAGGACCTTTGTTTCCACTACTCACGGCTGGGGTCGCCGCGTCGCAGCGGGTATCGTAAATATTTTATTAGTTGAATTACAGCAAACGCGCCACGAGAGAGAGAGGCCCAAGGAAAGCTGCCAAAGGCCGCAAACATCACGCACGCAATCCTCTGGCACAATATATGAACAAAATACTCCTGCTGCGATATGGTGGAAATGGGAAGTGGAGGTGCAGAGGGAGGAACACATTCTCTCTCTGTTTCTCTCTGGGGAGAAAAAATATGTATTGAATTATTTTCTAAAATTGCCACTGCAATCATTTTCTCTCTTGTGTTTTTTCCTTTTGCATTGATTAACCCAAATTGAAAATAATTTCAGAGCGCAAAACCTTAAAGGAAATTCCCTATTCAAGTCTCTATCAGGCGCTTCTTTGCACGGTTGCTACAGCATTTGATTAGATTCAATTTTGGTTGCAGATTCCAGGAAATATTTGTATTACAATTTGAAACTTTATGCCACTTTTGCTCTCTGGCGAGGCAATTTTGCGTTCATTTTCATTATTATTTTCATTTGTTGCTGCTGCCTGCTGCCTGTCAAAAAACCAAAAGATTTATATTTGTCTTGGATTTATTGGTTCTATTTCGCACACGGACACACAATTCTATTTTCTGCTGCTCGTTCGAGTTCAAAGCTCAACTGTACCGAAAGGAAATTCCAATTTCCATCAATTAATTCAGGAGTTTCGATTGTCAAATGGAAAAAAACACTGAGAGCGCATACAACTTTTTGCAGACCATTTTTTTTTTCTATTTTTTTTTGTGCGGCAAACATATCCGAGTCTCTACATGTCCGTCTATTTTTGAATCCATTGAATTCTCCATATACATATGTACATTAACGTAGGTATAATGTTGTCTATTTTTTCATAAGCAAATGCGGATACTCCCATGGGCTTTCTCGACTTTTATTCGCCAAGTTGGATGGCATTAAATTTTTCATGGAAACGTATGGGCTTCTTCCCTTTACTACACATTTAAATATCAAAAAGGTTTTATATAAAGATGTTCATTTCTAACCTTCTGACGAGAGGAAAGTGCCCAAAATTGTACCATTAATATGACAATTATGTGATCGCTCTCTCTTGCCTCTCTTTATCACTTGTTAATGAATTGCAATATCATTCAATATCCGTTTATTCATCTCTTCCTGCCTCTGTATCTGTATCTGTATCTGCAAGCATCTAGTCCCATGTAAATATCCATAACAAATCTCTATCCATCCATCCATGCATCCATCTATCTATCTTCCGAGTATATTTATGTTTTGCCTTTCGTTTTTGGTTGATGGTCAAGAGTTCGTAATCCATTTTTGTATCCATCAGATGCACAGATACACTCTCAGACGATACGCATCTGACGATTTATTAAAACTGACAGCCGACAGCCGACAGGCGACAGTCGGCAGTCAAAAGTGTGTGCTCGGCTTTTGCTGTTGCTGTTGTTGCTGTTGTTTCTGTTGCTGTGCCTGCCATTTGTTTGTATTGTTTTAAGCATGTTTAGAGTGTCAGCACCGGAAAATGCAACGGGAGGGGGGAAAGCGGAAGGCGGAAGGCGGAAAGTGGACAAACGGAAAGTGGAAATTGTCAAACATTCAGCCAAAACAGAGAGAGAGACGATAGAGAGGAGAGACATCTAATCTTTAATCCTCTAGAGTCTAAAGCAACAAGTAAAAAATGTTGAAGGAGAATAGTAGGAATGGCCTCAAGGCATTCCCATTCCATTCCGTTCGCCAACATTGTCTCGTTTCCCATTTGCCATCTCCATGAGTTTTGCTTTGTTTTCCAGCAACTGCATTTAATGGTGCCATCCCAGCCCACACACCCACACACCCACAGTGAGTGGAGTGCTGCTGCAGTGTTGCAACATTTTTGGACTATGCCATCGTAATCCTCGTTGAGAATCTCTTGACATTTATGATGAACGATTTACCACGCCATTCCAAATTAAAGCAAAACAACATCAGAACCAGCATCCAGCAGCAGCACATTTCGATCTCCACTGTGGAGCGAAAACACAGAAATACCAGGCATAGAGAGAGAGAGAGAGAGAGGGAGAGTTCAGACGGGAGAGTGTAGGGGGAGAGAAATCGAATAAAGCACTCGACAATCATCGGGATGGCCGCCTGGTGGCATAGCACAGTGGAAATCCATGCCACATGCCACGCCCTTTGCCCATTTGTTTTTATGCACAGCTTGTTTTTACCCCCGCTCCCGCTCCCTCTCCCACTGCCACTGCCACTGCCACTTCCATTCCCAAAATTCTCTCTGTTCCTTTTGCTGGCAGTTGCAACATCAACAAGGAAAAGCGAGTCCTGTTCCCAAAAGTATGTTCCAAAGTGTGTGTGTCTGCGTCTGCGTCTGCGTCTGTCTGGCTGTGTGTGTGTGTAGGGGGAAAGTGCATCATGCAGCAAGCAAAGCAAATGCCCCATAAAACAAATGTGCAAATAAAAATGTTTATAAACAGCGTCGCATCGTACAATGGGGAGGAGAGCGAGCGAAGGCACTTCACAATTTTTAGGATGTGCACGAGACAGCGATTGGCTCTGATGGGCAGGAGGATCAGGGGAAAATAGGGAGAAAAGTCCTGCATAACAGGATGATTCCCTGGGATAATGAGAGAGCGGAGAGGCCACAAAATGTAGTCAATAGTGGGAGGTCTCGACATCTTTGGGGATGATGGTGGATGCCATGATTGGGACACTTTAAAAGGCTTTCACTCTGAGAACATGGAACTACGCTCAAGGGTTTGATGGGTTCTCAATGACTGCCTGCACAGTGACATCGAAACAGTTTTCTTTTACTTCGGGAACCAAACAAAAAGTGAAGACATTCCATTCGTTTTGAATGTCTTTCCTTTCTAAGTCGCTTGCCAGTAGACTCGTTCTTACAACGGAGTCCCCTGAACACCGATTATTTCATTGACTTTTCAGTGTCAGCAATTGGGCGAAGGTCTCGCTCCGAGAAGACATCGATCAGGCCTCGTGCCTCGTGCCTCATACTTCGTTCTTTGTTTGCTCTGCCTTACCCGAAAGTCGTCTGAGCACTCCATCCGCCGAAATCCACCAAAGTACTAATTGCCTCGTGGCCACAACATGCCCCGCGCCCCGCCACGAAAATTACTTCATTGACATAGTCGAGTCGGCACCGCACCTTGCCCCGGCGGCGGTCTGTCCCCACCCAAAATCCGAAGATTTCTGTTGTCTGATAAAGCGACCAAAAAATGTTCTTTGATTTACATGAGTCGCAAGTTGCGAGGCGAGTCGAGTCGAGTCGAGACTCTGACCTTGCCACAAGCTGTGGGCTGCGGCCTGTGGGATGCTGCTGCGTTGGAAGTTGGTTTGGGGTAGGCGTGGCAGACCATAAACACAGGCGATTATAAATGACTCTGGAACGGCGGCCTTGAAGTGTGTGTGTGTGTGTGTGTGTGCCACACAAAATGTTCGCACATAATTAAGTGCCTACCTAACTATGGGGCAGGGAGAGTGTGTGCTGCCACACAGCTGCTGCCAGTCAACAGAGGAGTCCCTCAAGAGGAGGCGACTCCTCGCCATTGTTCATCGGTACAGGCAACGCGTGCCAGTTTGTCAGTTTGTGTGTACCCCGTAGAATGACACTCACAAAGGGTTATGAAAATCGAAGACTTATCAAAGATCTATCGTCCTTTTGTGCCTGTCTTTTGCACAGAATGCAATATATGTTGCTGCCTTTGTGAGAGCTTAGAAATCCAATTAAATCACAGAGCAAACACACAAATAAAACACCGCCGTAAAAGGTATTCCGCAGTCGAAATGCCCACAGCTCCCGACTGGACTACTCGCAGTTGTTTTTATTAAGCCACTCCGCGCCATCGTCGAAGGAGAAGCAGGGACGCAGGGACGCAGGGACCCGCATGGAAGCAGCAATGAGCTGCTGCTCCATGACTGGACGTATGGCTTTGATTGCCAGGACATGGACACACACACACAACAGACGCACTGGTCGCTAGTCAGTGGCAGCACTGAGACGGAGGAAGTCTGTCCATGGAGGAACATTCGGAAGCGGAAATGAAGGCATCCATTATGTATACCCTAACAAAAGGCCCGCAATAACATTTGTCAACTCAACTTAACTCAACTCCAAGTCAGAAGTCAGAAGGCAGAAGTCAGAAGAAGGTTAGAAGACGAAGACCTGCATTGTTATCCATCTTCATGGCATATCTGTATGTTCTTTGATTTCTTTGATTCGTATGCCTTTGAGCGTGGACTTGATTGCATTCCCCGAAAAGCAGCCAATGAAAGGAAGAAAGCAATGAAGTTCGAATGGAGTGCCTTTCCTTTCATTTGATTTGATTTGATCTTTGATCCTAGCACTCAATTTGAAATAGAAAGAATTGACTTGGCTGCATGCACTGCCACTCCATTGTGTACTGCTTCAGGAATTTAATTTTGATTTTTTTTCTCGGATGACCAATATTCTTAAGGGTATTTTCCACTTCGCTTTGTCCCCTTCTTGCTTGGACTTGGCGCTTTGCCTTTGAAGCACTTCTTTTTCCGCATTTTTGTTCTCCATTTTTGTGTTCGTTTGTCCTAATAATATTCAAATATAATGTAAACAATGTGCTGGAAAGTCAACGCAAAGTTGTCGCTTCACTTGGGGTCGAGTGGGAGGGGCCTCCAGCTGTGTGCCCACTCCACTTCCCACTGCCCACTGCCCGTATTCCCACTCTTCACTCTCCAAACTCCCAGGCTGCCCTTAGCCAAACTGTGGCTCATAGTTTTCACTCAACTGTTTGCATTAATTTGATTCCTTTTTGGCCACGTTTCGCCCCCGCCCGCGCCCCCGCCACCATCTCCAGCTCAATCTCCCTGTCCCTCTTTGGGCCTCGTTTTGTATTGTAATATCCGGCCGCTTTGGCCGCGCTTCCTGGCCGAAAGGAGCAGGCGTTCATTTTTTATTCACTACCGACCTATGCCCCCGCCACCGCCCCCACCACTGCTCTCTCCATCTCTCTATGGGCCAACTTTGTGCTGCGCTTTGTTTGCATTTTCCAACTCATTAAGAGTAATTCGCTTTGCTATTCGTTATGTATTTTTTTCCGCCTCTGCTCTTTTTTTTTGTTGTTGCATTTTTTGCATTTTTCCATTTTTCATTTTCAATTTGCTTTGCGTTTTTCAACGGCGCTGGAAAGGTGCTCGAGTGGAAATTAAACACGCCGCAAGCACCGTCTACCCACACCACCGCCTCCTCCTACCACCCACACCTGGCAGAGGCTCTGTTTCAGTTTCTGGCCTAAATACACAAGTATTTATTGTCTGGATGAGAATAAATGCCGAAAAATAAATGAGGCTGCGGCCGGAGCGATTCAGTTAATTAATCATTACATGAAAAATCACTGTATCCAGTGGCCAGCCATACAGAATCAAGTAAAAGCGGGCAATGGCAAGTGAAAATGTGAAAATGGTGGATTGGAGGGCCTAAGCCGAACCATAAATAAAAAGTGACTGAACATAACAGAGGGCATGGTTGACATATGGAAGCAGGGCAGCAGTTCGAACAGAGAAACACGCTGTTAATACTCCAGGTTAACAGCCTGTTACCGCTCTCGGTAACAGCTCTTTGACAGCCTGTCGGCTACAGCTCTCTGTTAGCAGCCTGCTACCCCTGCTACTGTTATCTGAATGACCCTCTTTCTAACAGCACTATTACGAGCAACAGCGCTGTTGATGCTCGCTGTTAGGTGCCTGCTTCCACTCTCGGCTTCAGCTCACTGTTATCTGAATATGTTATCTCTCTCTAACAGCACTCTTACGATCCACACGGCTCTCGAGGGGAATAAGAATATACAATATGTACATATCTATGTAAACTAGATCAGATTACTTAGGGACTGACCCCCTGATGTGAAGAAGTTGAATAATGTTTTGAACATGAACACTGAAATCCTTTATTCAATTAGCCACACACTGACTACTTTTGTGGTCTCTTCCGCTCTGTTAATTGCCATGTTAACTCTACAGACTCTGTTGCTCAGCAACATGTGGGACGTAGAAAATACAGGCATAAATCTAACGTAGAAGATCGCACACTGACTGACTGTCCGTACACGAGTGTGGCAGGCACACACGCTGCCTGTATGACGTACACATGTTGCAAGTGTGGGAGAGAGAGGTCGGGAAAATTACGCACGAGTTTGTTGAACAAGCCAACAAACAAGGAAAACGACAAGAGGACGACGACTGGCAGCACTGTGGTCAAAACACACAAACACACACATACACCCCAAGCAGCAGCAGGAACAGGAAAAAGAGGAAGCAAAAAAAATGAGAGAGAGCTGGGCGAGCGGCAGCAGGAGAGGGGGAAGGGGAAGGGGAAGGAGGAATGTGACATGTACAACAAGGCGACTGGCGGCTGGCCACCAAGTATGCGCAAGTAAGCGATATGCGATGAGGAATGGCAGACAGGAGGAGGCCTCCCGCCCGCACCCGAACCCACACCCAGACACGGGATAGAGGAACAGAGAAACGGTGCGACAGTGTGGCAACAGTGGCTACAGTGCGACTACTGTCCGTGACACAGTGGTGGACAAAATACCTAAGAGAGGCAGATAAATTCCAAGATGAGGTTCTGCCATAATGCTGGAGGATGGCTGCGAAGGTGGCGAGGAAGAATCTGTATGATTGAAGAGAATATGTTGTAATAATTGTGATGGTGCCCACAGTGCCGAAGCCAAACAACCCGAAGGCAGACTAAGCATGCAACAATTTGTGGCACTTGAAAGGGCAGTTGTTGCCCTGCCCTCTGCCCTCTGCCATCGCACATGAAGCAGCCCTGCGACGGAAGGAAGTCCGTTAGCGTTAGCGGCCAAAAACTAATGCTAATGTATGTGTGAGCCAGGAGTCCGTCTCTCAATTGTGAAGCAGGAGCAGCGCCTGTAGCCGAAGACCCGGCAAAATGTTCGTATAAAATAAATAATCATAAAATAAAATATAAATAAAATGACAAATTATTTCCGTTTCCGTTGAGCGAACTTTTTCGAGGCGTGGGCTTGTGTGGAGGAGGAGAAACGGCCACGGACACGGACACGGACGTCATGACCAGACCTGGTTTTCGTATGTCGGGGGAATACACACACAGAGAGTGGAGGAGAAGGAGCGTGCAGACAGGCAGACAAAACGAGCAGTGGGAAAACTAGAAGGGAAAACGTGGAAAAGTTGGCTAATATATGCAGCTGGCTGCTGCCTGCCAGTTGCCAGTTGCCAGAGTTGCCTTCGGCTTGTGTGTGTGCTTCAGTACTGATCCTGTCGTGACAGCAACAGCAGGAGCAACAGCGAGTGCATAATGCGACCATCGGATGACTCTTTTATCTTGAGCTGTGTGATGTGGAGCGTATGCGTGATATAAGCGCCAAAAATCCTAAATCCGGTGGCACCATTTTCATGAATCGATAAATGAACATGCCGCGAGCCCATTGCCAGGTCATTGCCCATAATTCTTAAATTAAATATTTACACACAACGCAAACGCACACACACTCGCCTTCCCCCATAATTAATAATTATTTTATTACTTTGACAAACAGCCAATAGGAGCGAGAGAGATGGAGAGAGCAGGACCGCTTGCCGAATACCCTGCAAAATAATTACACTCATGGCAAAGTTGTGCAATTGAAACTCCTGCATTCATATCATTATTAATTTGTTCGTTTGATGGTCTGTAGAATGATGACAGGCAGCAGGCAGTCATTCAGTCTCTCAGTTAGTCGCACAAACCCTTTCAGTTTACCACAGAAAGAAGGGCACACAGACACACACTCACACTCACACAGTGAGCTACAAAATTATGACCGCAATTTGGGGGCAAAATGAAATGCATAAAGCAAAGTAAGCAAATGGCACGCAAAGTGACCCCGAGGCGGCGTCAAAGCGCTCTAATTGGCCGCAGAAATTGAAACGAAAGGATGTGTGATGGATGAATCTGGGGATGGAGGAGAGAAAAGCGTGTGCCCTACCACTGAATAGGGAGAAATCGAGGATCAAAAAAGGATGTACCCTTCTTCTCCCAGCTTCTAGTTCTTTGTGTTTCTCGTGTAAACATTTTGCTGTATGTGAAGCTGTCTTGGTTCCCTTTTCATTTTGAATATTTTTGAATGGAAAACTTCATGTTCTCTCGTTCAATTTCGATACATTTCTATTGGCAGGAAATGCTATTTTATAGATAATGGATTCGTATGTGCATTCAGGTATCTGAAATCAATTCGAAATGCATTTTCGGTTGCAGGTTGAGTGCAACGTGAGACAGCGTGGAGAGTTCAAGGACCGGGGCTGGACGAGGCAGGAGGCCTCTTGAACTTGTTTCCCTCTGCCAGCACCGCCCAACCAGAAAGGGAAACCACCCCGCCAACGTGTGCGTAACCTCGTTTCGTATTTATCAACGACTCATCATTGTGATGGAGCGGCTCCTGTCAGCGCGCAGCTGAGCCGCGCCCCGTGTCGAATATATATGTATCTATGTACACATATACATACACATATACATACACATATATATGTGCATATGTATGCAAAATGCCTGGTTGCCTGCCTGCCTGCCTACTTGCCCCTCGGGGCGTTGGCGGCCACTCCCGGCGGCCTCTTTTTGTGGGCCCCACGATAGAGTCACTGGCAACTCAAAAATGGCGTGCCGGGCAAAAATTAAGCAAATAAACTTGTCAACACATTCAACTTCATTATCGAGGTACAGGCCGTGGTGCTACGCGGCACAAAAGGAGGCGCCACAGCCGCTCCTTCAGAGACTTACCCGACTTTAACTTGTTCTTTATTTTTTTTTGCAGTTTTTCAGAGTTTTTCTGGGCCTGGGCTTGTCCACTCGCAAAAAGAGCTGAAAGGAAAAGAGAGGGACACGAAAATGAGAATGGAAATAAAAGAAGGAGAAATTATGAGCCAGGGCCCCAGGCTCAAGGATTTACCACAAGAGTCCCCTGGAACCGAAGCTGGAATATTCATATGCTTATTTGTGGTTTAATTTAGAGCGCCCCGAGCGATGAGCCCATGGGTTTACTTCGCAAAAAGGAAAAACCCCAAACAGATTTCCCCCAAAAAAGAAAAGAAAAAGCGGTACCCTTTTTCCCCTCTTCCGCTGTCCCTTTGCGGACGGAGACTCGGTTTCTTTTTCTTTTGCTTCTTTTCTTTTTGTGTCATCATAATTTGAGAGTCCCTTGGCAGATAAATCATGCAATTTTATAGTTTTACAAGCAGTTGGACATTTAATACCAGACGATAATCAGGCGGAGCAACAGTGGGGCAACATAAATCCTACACAGCCTCCACAAAAGGGCGGAGGACAGCAGGAGGACAGGGCAGGAGCATCCCAAACAATTTGCGCAAATATTGTTGTTTGCATATCCACACAGAGAGAGAGAGAGAGAGAGAGAGAGGGACAGAGAGGTGGAGAGAGGCATCAGGCCCATCGATATGGACATTATATCCATCGACGGACCCATCGACGGACTCGTACCCCCATCCGTTGTGGCGCACAATGGGGCGAGGCGGCGAGCAAACAAATTGATGGCCCAACCATAACGAGCAAAAAGAGAGAACGAGTCCTGTGCACTACTCTGCCCGCCTTTGGTGGTGTGTCCCGTCCCGTCCCGTCCCGTCTCCTGTCCGTTCGTTCCAGGAGCGAAATGTGTATAGAAAGTACTACATAATAATCATAATAATAAATAGCAATAAAAATGCTACAAAGGAAATTAAATTTCGGTATCCGCCAAACCGAATTTCAGCAGTGCACACGGGAAACGACAACGGCAACCGGAAAGGACTTCTGCTTGAAGGAGAGCCAAGAGCGAGGAGCGCAGAGGGGCCGACGGACACCAACAGTTTGCGGCCCCTCAAATTGCCCCCATAAGCTGTTTAACTGAGTTATTAAAGCTCAGAGAAAGAGAGAGAGAGACTGGGGGTCAGGGCACTGGCACGGCATCGTGCCCCCAGGCCAAGGAACAGCCACTGGGCTTCAGCAGGCCATCCAGTGTCCTGTAGAAGACGCTGCGCTCTCTGCTGCTGCTGCTGCTGCTGCTGCTGCTGCTGCTGCTGCTGGCCAAGTGGTTCCTTGGAGTTCAAGTGGTAGATGGCTATATTAATGTTAATTAATGTTAAATGCCTAGACGCTTCGCAAAATCATTTGCACAAGCGCCAGTCATGTCCTTGAGTGTCCTGGACATTTTGCAGCCTCGATTCGACGCCTTCAATTGGCCATCAACATCATTAATAATTTTCAGAAATTAGTTCAGCTTGTGAAAATGAAGCATACCACCGCCCTCCCCCCCCCCCACCAGCTTCCTGTCAACCTCCTGCCACCCCGGAAGCTGCCAGATTCTAAGACACAGAGGATCCGCGGCGCTGGCCCGATGCTGAGCCAAGGTCTAATATCAATCTGAGCGTCAAAATTACCATGACACGAAATTTATGTATAGAGAGAGTGGAATCTTCCACTTGTTGTACTCTTTTTGCCAGGCGGCATTATCCTCGCAGAGAGTGAATTAATGGTATGATAAATATTTCACAGATACATTAATCGAATATTTTGATGCCTCTGTTCAGTTTCTTCGTTATTTTTCAATTAAGAATAGACTAAAGATTATTGCTTGACTTATACGTTTCTACGTACTATTTTATAATCATCTCAATTGTTGATATTTCTATCCTTTTGGTATTATTACTTGCAAACATGCACAATACCATTCGATTTTTATAAAACAATGGCCCAAACTCTATTTCGCAGCTTCTTTCTGTGAAATTTCCTCCATAAATAAAAGATTTTTGAAGAGCATCTCGAGCATAAAAGGGATGCTGAGTTCTATCTATAATATTTTGTTATTTTAGCAGCTAATCGAAAAGCCAAGTAGCAAAGCATTTGCTGGCTTGAGGGTTTTTCGAAGTTTTTGCTAGTGTTTCCCTGTGGCATTATTGTGGAAGGGTCAATTATGGGACTTCTTCCTGTCATGGCCAGTCACGGGAAACGAGCCCACACCTTTCCCTGGCGCTTAGGCCGGAAAATGACCGATTGGATGAAGAGGGTGAAGAGGAGTGTGGAGGAGCATTCTCCACGATTTGCTCTCATACTCATACAATCCATACGAGCGTCGAGTCGGACCATTTAACGAGCTGACAATGCCCTCCCGCATATAAAGAGCTTTTGTTCCTCCTCAGTCCCTCAGCACCCTTCTAACATTCCGCTGCCCACTAACATCGAACGTGTGACCAAGGGGCGGTGGGGGGCGTTCCCCTCAAAACTGGGGCGTGGCCATATGACGTGTGACAAATTTTTGCGGTTGGAAAAGCCGAACAACGAAGAGGAACGGATAGGATGTGTGTGTCTGTGTGTGTGTGTGTGTGTGTTGCACGTCTGTCTCCTTGTCCATGGCCGGAAAATTGTTCAACATATCCGGGGAGCGTTGAGGTCGGTTGCCCATTGTCCAGAGAGCCAGAGAGCCAGAGAGCGGAGCGGTTCACGTTTTCGAGGCAGTACCCCAGTCACCCGTTTTACTTGCAGTTAAATAGGGCGGAAAAATAATTGAACCATTATCAGGCAGTGGCCAAAGCCGGCGGACTGGGTGAGGGCGCCCAGCAGGAGAGATACTCATTGGTATGCCCGGATTTTTCCCCTTCCTTTTCCCTTCCCCCTTTTCCCTATTGATGTGCATACATTTTGGGCTTGTTATGCCCTTAAAGTTATGGCCACAATGACTTTGTTTCAGCTTTTTCCATGCACTCGCAGAAAGTCGCTTAGCTTTCCGATCGGGGAATATTCGATTTGGAAACTTTGAATAATTGTGTGCGTGAAATTGATTAAGTATTAATACTCAAGTGCCTTTTATGCAGCGTGTGTCTTCGTTTGCCGCTTTCGAAAACCCTTCATTATTTTTTAAGTGTATCCCAGTCGTGAAATGTGCTGGCAAATTGTTTCGCCTTTGGTTTATTGTGCTTATTACAAAATATTTAACACCATGCAGGAGCGACCACGCAGGACATGGGACACAGGACACCCGACACGGACATGGACATGGAGCCAGGCATCAAAGTACAAGGCGGCTGCTCCCACGCCAACGCCCATGCCCACGACCAGGACTCGACTCCACTCCACTCCACTCCACTCCACTCGAATCCCTCTTGCAGTCGACAAAAATTGTTGCCTCAGTGTAAAAATGTATGTTAATATTTGAAATTTTTATGCTGGCATCCTTCGCAACAGAACTCCGCCGAACTCGAGTGAACTGTGCTGGGGCCGTAACAATATGCCATCCGTGGTTTCGGGCCCATACTCATGCGAACAGCACCCTCGTCTTCACCCGCACCCATTCCCTACCCCTGTACACTGATGTTGGCCATGGTCCTGGCTCTGGCTCTGGTGCAGACTATGGGTCCTCCCAGGCCGCTTGTAAAATGTAATGTAATTTCTACGCTGGCGGCTTTAGGCCATGGACGTTGGCCAGGCCATAACGCACACACACACCAAACACAGTTGCCTGTTAATAATGCCCTGGTTTGAGCCAAGTTTTGGACGGCTCTTTAAAGTGCTGGGCATATTTTTAAAGAGCCACAAACTGCACTGACAGTTCATGTTACGCCTCTCTCCTCTTACATCTGATGTAACAGGAGGAGGGACCTCTGTGTGCATGTCTGTACATGAGTAGTGGATTTTTATAAATATTTTAACGCTCATTTTGTATGCGCATTTTTCATGGAAAAACCGAAACAGCTTGAGAGGACACAGAGCGGCCTAGCGGTTTGCCATCATTAATTAATCCCAAAAAAACCAAAACCAAAACAAAAACAACAACAAAAACAAAAAGCGTTGATCTGGCCGACTGAAAATCCATAAACATTTCCGCACATGAAATGCATTCGTACACTCGAGGAAAATTGGTTGAAGTTACGTGTAGAAATAAAGCAATCGAATTTCCATCGGATGGAAATGTTGTTAAAGTTTTTGTTTGCATCTTTAAAGGAAAATATTCAGCTGGCTCTGTGGCACGTCCAAGGGGCTGACGCCCACGGGGCAGGCACAACGCCCACCGTTTTGCGGCATGTTGTTGCGTTGAGCCTCATTAAGCGCACTTTTGTCCTGCCATCCAACCATCCAACCATCCATCCATCCAACCATCCATCCATCCGTTCAGGGCTTCATCCGGATCTTTCTGTCCGCTTAAAGGCGGACATGGACATGCCTCTCTTCTTGATGCTCCTCCTCTGCCTCTGCCACTGCCTCTGCCTCTGCCACTGCCACTGCCACCGCTTCTGATTCTCATTCCTTCTCGTTTGCCATAAATTATTTTTAAATGCATACTTATGTGGATTTTTGCCACGCTCTGCCCCGCGACAACTTTTCATAATTTTTATTTACATGATGCGGCTGTGGATGGGCGGGTGTTGCAGGGGCAAGGCCTGGGCTGTAACCGCATTAAAATGATTTGCAGCTGCGGCGTTGAAAAAGGGCCGAAAGAGCAGCAGCAGCAACAGGGAACAGGGAACAGGGAGGTCAGATGTCTGATGCCTATAAAAACCGGCATAACGGACATTGCAATGGCAAAAGTGGCCAAGCGAGAAGAAGCGAGGCAGTGGCAGGTGGCAGAAGTAGGAGGCAGTGGCAGTGGCAAAAGGCAGAGGCTGGACCAGCACCAGCCTGAAAACCAGGAGCCAGGAGCCAGAAGCCAGGCGGAGAAGCTTCGCTGCATCGTGGCAACATTCACCGCACGCATCACTTGCCACACCAGGGCCACAGGCGGCGGCTGTTCCCGACTCTCTGTCAGCCAGCGCCGTCATCTGGCGACACTTCGAATGCCACTGCAATTTGTCGGAGGTCATTTGAAGGGCCGCCGCCACATGGCAGAGCGATGTACAGAGGGTGTACAGCATAAAGCTAGAGCTTCGTATAAATTCAAGATTAATATTAAAGTTGCATTTTTCCCCAGAAATCATGGTAGCAAAATGCGATAAAATGCGACATTCCTTTAATGAAAATTTGTGTGGCTTTTCGGCACTACAATTTGATTTATTTGTTTTATTTATTATGGTTTTAGTAACTTTATTTGTGTGCCCATGGGCTTATTTACTCGGAATAATTGCTTGGCAAAACGGCAGAATTTTGATTCAAAGGAGATTATAAGAAGCAGAATTATACCTTTATGCTGCTGCATCCTCAATTTCCACCTTTCAGCAGCTCCTTTAGAGAGATTACAGAATTCGAAGGTAACATTTGTATATGGCAAAGCTCAAGTCTCGTCTGGAGTTTCCTTCAGGTGAAGTAATAACAGCTAAGCGCCCCATAAACCCCAACAGGAATTGTGCACAAGTCTCCTCAATATTGGCAATACAAAATGCAGCAAAAGGAATTGCTTATCTACGCTTGAGTATAAATACAAATGATACAAAAAAAGGGAGCGAGAGACCAGGTGCCGGATTCACTCGTCGTGGGAGTGCGTACGGTTGCTGGGACTTGTCTCCAGCCACCCCCCACAGGACAACTGCTGTATTTCAATTTCAATCTAGTTATTATCAAGTTTTTGCACTTTTGCCAGATGGCGATCCTGCGGCAAACGAACATATGCTTCCGATGGCGGAGATAATGAGGAGTGGAGTCCCTGCAGTTGCTGATGCCACACAGACGACGAGTGGCAGTGGCAGTGGGACAGAGGTCCGGGGCGGGAACTGGCGGTAAGCCAGTGTAAGCTCGTACATAGCTTCATGGCTCCAGAGATAATCCTGGCCCCTCCAACCACCCATCGGTTGCCAGGTTATATTTACTCATATTATAAAATATAATTGCTGCCACTTTCTGTCGCATCCTCTCGTGCGGATGTGGGGGCGCTCCTCTTTCTATCAATGGATTTTTAATTGAGTTTTGTTTGTGGAGCGGATCTCTCGATTGCGTTATGGGATATGCTTGAAGCTGCTGTTTGCCGCCTGCCTGCCTGCCTGCCCCTGCCCCTATCATGCTCCCTCCCTGCCTTGATGGCATTTTGAAAGATACTCACTCCCACACACACACACGTGGCATATGCATGCATGCGAGACAGAGACAGAGAAATTAGCTTAATTATTTATTTTTAGCCATGGAAAAAAGCTTTTGTCTGCCACTCGCCTCTCCCCACCCACCCTCACCACACTCCGTCATCTTTCAACTAAAGCGGAAATGATGAACTGGTCAAATATTCAAAATTTGATGACAGCTCCTCTCGCCCCCGGCTTTAGCTTTAGCTTTCCCATGACGCAGTCTCTCAACCACATCCATCGATTTTCATTAACTGTCCAAGTGGAAATTGTTGTGAAGTTTATTTATTTATTCATTTTTATCTCTCGCTCTCACTGTGACTTTTATGCTGCTGGCATTGCTCGAGTACAGCCATCTGAGAGATATATGAACCTCATAACTGAAGCATTTAATTACTTAAGCAATTCACCACTCCCCTTGGCGGTGTCTGTCCGTGTCCCACTGTGCGGTTAATTTGCGGCGATTTGTTGCCATCCGACAGACACTTCACACACAGAAGAGTGAATCCGGAATCCACGTTGAACAAAATATGTGGAAAAAATAAATCGAATAAAATCAAGTGCAAGAAAAATGTTAACTGGAAGGTTAGCCATCGTTTGGCTTTCTTCTTGTTGAAAAGTAAAATGTCAAGTTCCCTAATATACGGAAATTTATATCCTTCAAACCAAAACCACAATCATAACTGGGTCTTTGGCGATCGAATCGAAATATATATATTAAAAGTGTTGAGTAAGCATCTTTAGCACGAGACGTTGACTGGGTTGCAGGTCTATGTGAGTAGATTACATCTTCATACTTCATTTACATTGCACCGGCCTGAACATATATTGATCGACAGCTCGCATTCCTTTTCGTATTTTAGTTCCTATGGTTGCGGTATGAATTCCATGAAAGGGAAGATGCTCATCATTACAATTTTGCTGAATTCCATATAATTTGCAATGACATTTATATGGAATAAGGAACAAAAGTTGCAAATCTTGTCATATGAATACTTGTCTGCTGGTGTACCAGATTCTCTGGTGGAATTTAAGTCTCGGGAATTTTGTGGCATGGGCAGGCCCCACCTTCAAGCGAGTCAAGGCTGCTAGCGAAAGAGTAGGCTACATGGCAGGGTGTCCTTATCCTTGTGGGCGTTGCTTGGGGTGGGGTTTTTTCACTTAGATGCCGGCTTTTGCCTTTGACATTTTAACCGACCACTAAAGCAGTCGAGAGCAACAAGAGAGAGAGAGAGAGGTAGAGAGAGAGAGAAGTGGAAGTGGCAGCAGCAGCAGCAGCAGCAGCAGCGGCAGCGGCAGCGGCGTTTAATGTTAACGCTTTGTTGCCGATGCCATGCCCTGCCCTGCTCCTCTTCCTGCTGCTCTACTTTCTCTCCCTCTCCCTCTCCCTCTCCCTCTCTCTCTCTCTCTCTCTCTCTCTCTCTCTCTCTCTGGTGTTGTTCACATAATTTAAATTCCATGACTGCTTTCACTGTTGGTCTGGTCGCTAACCAAGTCTCGATGTTTTGCCATGCGACTCACATACACAGAGACTCTGCTGGGCTGTGCCATAAACGAAAAATGGCTGCCCCGTGACTCCATATATGTACATACATGTGTGTACGTATCTCTGAGCGCGTGTGCGTGTGTGTGTGTGTGTGCGTGTGTGTGCGTGTGTGCGTGTGGTGTTCTGGTTTTTGCTGGAAACTGAAAACTGGAGCTTCAATTCAATCAATTACGCGCTAATGCACTACAAAGTGTATTCCATTATACAAAACAATAGCCGCCGAACCGCCAAGGGAACAGCTAGCATCAACAGCGATGGAGAGAGAGAGAGAGAGAGAGAGAGCGATAGAGAGGAACAACAAACAACAAACAACACAGAGAACCAAGAGAACCAGAAGAGGAACAACTACCGAGGTGAGGCGGCAGCAGCAGCCGCCACTCGTCGAGCGAATCAGAGTCCAAATGTTTGGGAATAATATTATGCTGGAGCAGGCCAGGCGAGTGTCAGGTGCCAGGTGGCTGCCAGACACTGAAAGAAGCATTAATGCTGTTCTGCCCAGATGGATGTGCAATTAAAACAAGGAGGAATAACACCAATGATTGCCGATGAAGCTGCACGCTGGAGAATGGACAAGTGTTAGCTGACTCTTTGCTTGTTTAGATCTCCCTCATTCTCTGTGTTGTTGCACAGGAACATTCATTTATGTTTGGTTTCCAAAAGATCGCATTTATTTTGGAACTCAAAAAAACTGCAGCCTTGGATGATATTCAGCTAAGAAAAGATCTCTCTCTCTCTCTCTCTCCCTCTGGCTGTCTCTCTGTATTTCGAAAATTTGAATATATTACCGCACATATTAGCACTTTGAGGCTTCTCTGAGTTAATCAATTAATTAGTGGATAATTTCTACAGTTATTTGAAAGAAGAGTTTCAGCGTATATTTCCCATTTAATGGCATTGTTTTCTCGCAGTGGATTCTGTGAGAATTGCTTGTGGTGTGGGCTTCAAACCGTTTTTGGACTGTGCGTGAGAGATATTTTTGTGTGACGGCTCAGATGTCAGCTGGAGGGGGGGAAGCTCTGTGTAGCAGCTGCCTAACCCTTGTAGCCTCTGACCTTTTTCCCCTGAACCTCGCCCACTCTGGCATTGTGCTTGCCTCCGTTGACAGGCAAAAGAAAAATCCATTGAAATTCAATTTAAAGAATGTTGACAAACGTTTGTCATGAGACCGATACCCCGATGTTGATGTTGATGTTGATGTCGATTTCGATGCCAATGGCGACGACAGCTTAAAGAGTCATCTCTCTTAGAGAGTGTGAGAGAGAGAGAGAGAGAGAGAGAGAGGAGAGTGGGACGTTGGAATATGAAAACAGGTAATGCATTGTCATTGAAGGCTTAAAGCTGACAGACCCCCTGGAAAAGCCTTGCGGGGATTTCATTCTGAGCCATTGGTTTTGGTTTTTGGGTTTTGCAGGGGTTTCAGACTTTGCGGATCTCTCTGCCGCTGTCATACAATATGCATTGTACATATATTGTATTTGTGGCATTAATGTGGGCCAAAAATATTGGATGTGTGCGTGTGTGTGTGCTGAATCGATTAGCCATGCTGACAAACGGACCATCGTCAGCCATCAATCACTGTCATTTAGCTTCGTGGATACTCGTAGGAAGAGTCCATTCCATTTCTGGGGATTTTCTAATGAAAAGCGATTGACTGCCGAGTAAACAAAATCTACAAAAGAGTTTCTTTCTACAATCTGAACAGTTTATCGAAATTAATCACCAACATTCCGCTAATGGAGACTGAAATTGAGATTCGAACTAAAAATTACGAAATTTAATCGATAATTCATTTGATTATCTAAAATATGCTCACATTTCGAAACATAGATTTGGAATTGTCTTTAAGTTCGATGGAAATAGCAATCCTTATCCTAATAATACACAACGAAAAACTGAAAAGCAATGGCAGCACAGTATCGATTTCTTATCATGTGCAGTCCTGCCTCCATCGATAGACCGGACCCCTCGAGGGTCTTGTTGTGTGATGACCAATCCAGAACCAATTATCACAATAATCTTCAGTATATTATGTTACCTAATTAGAGCCCACCCCAAAACTATTGTCTGTGAGTGACTTCACACGCCAAATGTCCAAACGATGTCTTCGGGTATCGGATAGGGAGAATTCGAAGCTTTTAAAGTACTTCAAATCGCACACCAAGCAGCATGAGGCGACACTCGAAAATAGGACAGGGCAAGCAGCCCTTTGGAGCAAACGGCGGCATTTGAGCCAAAGCTTGAGAGGCAGCTCTCTCGACTCTCGAGTTGACTCAACTTCTGCCCCTCTTCTGTCTTCTTTGTATTGCTGCCTTTGGCTGCTCTTCCTTCCAAGGAAGCCAGTGGACAATGGAAGTGCACATATCACACCTAAGACCCCAACGCCCGCCCTTATGGGCTTGGGTTTTGGGGGAGGGTTGTGCCGCAGGGATGTCAAATTAACACTTGAAACGCAATGAGGCAGAGATGAGGCGCCGCAGATTGTGCGGCCCATCCTCTTTGCCTCCTTGCTACCGAATCGAGCGTATGACTTAACAAGTGTTCCCGTCCCGACGTCTCCAAAGGCTGCCGCCACTAATACCCATCCGTAAACCGTAGTCTCATGTCCTTTACGGCTTGTCATCGGCTCTGCTGTTTTCAGGGAGCATTCCATCGGATTGGCTTTGTTACGCCTTCTCTTTCACATTCTCCTTCAACTACACTTCCATCTCCAGCTTCTTTCCTCTCGTTTTTGTGGCACTTTAAAGCGCTTTTTTAACACTTTGGCCGTCATTACAGGGGGGAGTGTGCATGGGGTTTTCGACCAGACCAGGCGGTAATTGCCGCAAGAGCTTTTCCCTCATCGCCCCTTACGGTCGCGTTCACTCATTTTGCTGTTTGTGCAGCTGCCTTTCGCTGCTTGCCCTGCATTCCCTGCACTCCCTGGCTCTTATTATTTATTTGTCTTGCCTTTCCCCATTTTCCCTTTTTTGTTGTTGTTGTTATGTCATTTTTATTCTCGTTTTTCTGGTTTTTTGCGGGCGAGCCGCTATTTGATGTGAGATTGTGTTTGTCTTTGCCACAAACAACCGTCGGCGCTGCACGCAACGAGTCTATCCACGTCTGTGTGGGCGTCTGTCCATCCGCCGCATCAGTCCGGAGGATGGTCGTATAATACGATTATTTTTGGGGGGCATTTATCCAGCATTTTACATCTTCTGCCAGCCCCACGCCGAAGGACATTCACATCAAATGGGAGTCACTTTACGGTGGAGTTCGTCCTCCGTTTGATTCGGTTATCTCTCGTATGCAATCATCGAAAAAGGATCTCCCCTGCTTTGGGACTGTTTTCTGATTGGAATTCGACGTTGAATTTTCAAGCTGAGATTCCCCATTCTTCAAAGGAAACAATAATCTGTGCGATTACCTGACGATTATTTCTGATTTAGCCATTAACAAGCAGTTAATCCATCAAGTAGGGGACTGGAACATGTTATGCAAGATACCGTGGACACATGGATACATGGATGTAGGAATATTGTTTCATTGGGAGGGAATCAAAATAGTTTGCCCGACTAACCGATGGTTAACAGTCTTCGGATTTGACTTCTGCTGCACTCAAATGTGGACTTTAAACGTATTTGATTGGCCCCAACTAAGGTATCTACGAGTATCGCGTTCTATATGCATAATTCCCATATCCCTTTCAGTTTTAAACGGACACAAGTCTGATATTAGCTATTGTAATACCATCTGCACTTTGATGTGACAGTGTCAGTGGCTTTCTTTGATTTCCAGTGTGAGTGTCCCGTCCCTCCATGGCCGGGTGCCATGTCTCTGACTGACATTTGCCTTCCTTCTTTTGCTATACCTCGCGCCCTCTCTCTTTCCTTGATGTGTGTGTGTGTGTGTGTGTTTCTGCTGGGTTCTGTGTTTGTCTAGTGGCCAAGTCTATTTGTTGTCTGCTGTCGCTGTCGGTGTGCATTGGAAAGCAAAGACCAAGAGCCAAAGTCTTATTTGTGGGCCTTTGCAGCACTTAGCGGTGTTCAAACAAGCCATTTTGCTGCGCTGGCAATGCAATGCCCCGTAATCGTGCAACACAACACTCATTGTACCTGCGCCTTAGTCTCAGCCTAGCCGTCTAGACGGTGTAAGACTTCGTTGTTCTCTTCAAATTCTTCAGCGAGTGCCACCACGCACCACGCCCCCGCCCAACTTGTCAATCAAAATGTTGCCTGGAGCATCAATCAGGCTTGCCAATCATCAATCAATCCATCAAAGCAGCTGCTGCCGATGCTGCCCTCGCTGCCGGAACGTCTTTCATTTTCTGCTGCTGATTGTCGCAATGCGTCTTAATCCCGAACGCCAATTTCT
This sequence comes from Drosophila subobscura, assembly GCF_008121235.1. Lineage (NCBI taxonomy): Eukaryota > Metazoa > Arthropoda > Insecta > Diptera > Drosophilidae > Drosophila > Drosophila subobscura. The sequence goes on along the minus strand of NC_048530.1, from coordinate 12,908,659 downwards.
CCGCTCCTCCGCTCCTCCGCCTCTCTGCTGCCCCTCTGCCTTATGTAGATTTAATTCTTTGATGCGTTCCCAGCCCGAAATGCAGGCAAAAATCAATTGAAATTCATTCATCATTCATTCGTTCGGCGTCGGGAATGGGAATGGGAATAGGAATGGGAATAGGAATGGGCCTGTCGCAATCACAATGCTCATCCCATCGCTCATCAAAGCTCATTAGAGAGTGCGGAAAAGTGCCCGCGGAAAGGCGGAGGCCTATGTGCCAGGGGGCGGGGCGCGTCCTAATGGATAAGACTTGTAACAGGAGTAGCCATCATCCAATCAAGATATTGGATACTTTATCCTCTTCCCAAAAACCCCAAAAACAATGGAATCAAAGGAGCTCAGGCGATAAGGAGTTAATTAGTTTTATAAATGTGTGTTTGATGTGGGGTTTGTATTTATAGCCCACAGATGCGATGTTTTTGCATCAAGTAAATTGTGAACTAAAGGAGATTAGATAATTTTGTGCATGCAGAATCTGAAAGAGTGTTCCCATATACTCGATTCCAGCAAACACTTTGCAATCGGCTGTAAACTATAGCCAGAAATAAACAAAACCTTTGTCTATTTGGCTATTTGAACACTTGGCCTTCGAGCACTTTGATTAATTTTAGGATTCATAGAAGCTGCATATGTATGTACATTTCGGGTATCGGGTAATATAGTGTCGCAGCACGTCTGCCGTGATCCAAAGAATTTGGCATTGTTGGATTTTAACTCTTTAATTCCCTATTTTTTTTTTGTTGTCCTCATTCGAAAACATAATCAAAAGCACATCATTATGCATTTTATTATGTGCAAACATTCCACTCCTCCACTCTTTTTATGAGCATTCCACTCGACTATTTTTTTGCGCAAACATTCCTCTCGCTCTCGCCATCTCTCTCGCTCCAGAACAATTATTTTCCATAATTATTCCCACATTAATTTTTGCACATGAATTTAATTCAGTTTTTATGATGTATCTGCGCGTATAAAAATAACATTTGTTCAGCTTTAATCGTGACGTCGTTTATCGAGAAACGACACCGCCTTCCTGTCCCCCGCCCAACGCTGCTGTGGCTCGATGCCTCCGTGGGGAGGGAAGGGAATTTCTATCTTTGTGCGGATGGGGGATGGGGCTGTGGGAATGGAATGGCAAATGAGAGGGAAAGAGGACTCTGGAACCACTCGAGAGCGAGCTCTGCAAAACAATGCGACGACAACGAGGAGGACGACGATGGCGGCGGCTACCTGACGATGGCAACCCTGAGGTGTGACGCCCATCGTCTGCTGCTGGGGGACATGCCCCATGTCACCACGGACTGTTGTTGTTTCTTGTTTCTCTGTTTCTCTGTTGCTCTGTTGCTCTGTTTGTTTGCCAGCGCCCATTGAGTTTTCCATTTCATATTCAAGGGCAAACAGAGAGCGCAGCCCCCTCCACGTACCAGAGCCTGCGGGGCCAGTGACTCCTTGAATCTTGAGTCTCGACTTGGCGACTCTTTCAATTGCGCTATTAAAAATCATTTAGAGTCTGACAAATAAACAGCTGCAGGGCGTCCTGTTTGGACAGCCACCCCACCACCCGGCAACGAGGACCCCATGGCATCCTCCTGGATGCCAGAACACATCCCAGGCGGTGCTTCAGCTCAGGTGGTCCGATGTTTGAGCTGGCCCCAAAACGCATTTCATGTTCCCTTCGAACCAACAATGAAAATATAGAAATATGGAAATTTAAATGCAGCTAAGCGACTGAGAGAAAAACTTAATAAAATATGCAACTAAAAAAGGTAAAAGAAGGGTAAAAGGGCACACAAAAAGTGAAAGCGGTTGAGCATTGAAACAGCAAACGAATTTATAAACAAAGTACAATGGGAACAGTGCATGGAATGGGCTGGAAACCGTGGAGAAGAGATGGCAGGAGACATGTTAGAAGAGCGGAGAAGAGAAAGCAACAGAAGGAGTGAAAAAAGAAAGGAATGGCAGCAGCAGTCTCTTCTGGCCTCAGAGGTGGCACTCATGACCCTCATGGTGCAGGATTTCATGCTTGTTGACTCAGCTGTACTTCAAGGGAAATTCTCACAAACATCTCTCCAAAAACACACACACATAGAGGAAGAGAAAGACAACCCACACACACACACACACACACACACACGCAAACATACAAAAACACAAAGAGAAAGAGACGTGGAGAAGGCGATGTGCGTGTCTCGTTTCGTTTTCATTTTCGAAAACTAATTTCAATGTTTAGTTTACGCTCGCCCCACAAGTACTACACACTACATACATATGTATGTATGTATGTATGAGTGTGCCATACAAATTAGTGAGGTGGAAGTTGAAGGGGGTTTGTAGGTGGCTTAAGGGGTGGCTATGGCCATGGCTAAGTAGTTCATGAAGTATCTATTGTTTCCACCTTTTGTCGTCAGTCTTCAGTGCTTCCCTTTGAATGTGAAAACGTGATTATAAATAATTTCTTGGCAATTACGATTTTTGGGTTTACAAATTAACGGAATAATGCACGAAAAATCCACCACAAATTTGAGATTCACATGCTAAGAAGTGCTGAACGGCCATTGTGGATGTTGGCCACCACAACTTTTGAGGGATGCTTTGATACATGGACCTACCTATCAAGTGATCTATGCTAGATGGAGAGACATACAGCTCTAGACCATACATTCGATTATTCTGCCATTAATGCTTTCAGCTTTCCGCTTTCTACGGGCTCTATCCATTAAAATCAATATCCTTTCTCTCTCTCTCTAGCCCTTTGGCGTTATCCTGAATGCGTGTCGAATGCTACGATGTATTTCCCAGGCATTATAAATAATCAAACGTCAAGCGAAAATAGAAGATAATTAATGGGAATAAAAACAGCCGGAAGAAGGCGATTGCCGCCTGCGGTTGCTATAGATTGCGGAGTACCCTCCGTCGCTATAAATAAGCGTGTGTCCTGGAAAATTAAAAATAAACCTATCTGTCTGTCCGAATAGCGAAAGTGTTGAAGGCAGACCCCGGACTGCTGCTGCTGCTGCTGCCCATCACGTGTCTAATTATATAATAGGTTTTCTTCAGGCCCAACAACTGCCACGGGGTATGATGTGTTCAATGACAAAAAGGAATACGATAGTTGAGAATTGCTGCAGACAGATTAGTTCATTTTATCAAATACTCCCATATGGTATATAAATATACATAAATTCTATCTGAGGAGATTTCTGCATATACTATAAGAGTTGACTTTAGTCCTTTATCCAGGGTATTTAATGCATTCTACAGCGCTCCTATTCCTTCTCCCTAGTCCTCACGCTTTTGCTTACATTGTGTGTTGGGCAACGCAATGTCAAATCACACATTCGCACCCCCTGCCTCTGCCGCAGCTGCTCTTCGGCTGACAGTTTTGTGACTTGCGGACACTTTTGTTGGCATATGCTACAAACAACAGGCAACAGCAGCAGCAACAACAAAAACTGTGTTGGTAACTGGAAACAATAACAGCGTGAAGCAAGACAGACAGACAGAGAGAGAGAGAGAGAGAGAGGGGGGGACAATTTCCTTTGATTGTTTTAAATTTTGCATTAGAGAGGCCTTTTGTTTCGTGCGATGCGCTGCGCTCTGTTTATTTATTTGTTTGCTTGCTGGCTCTTCATTTGGCTTCTGTTTTGGGAGATTTGTTTGTCTGTGTGTTTTCATGGCGGGGAGTGGGGGACGATTTGGGGGTTTGCTCTGCCTTTTGGTCATGCATTAAATGCAATTTGAATCGGACAATTGGGTTTGGCGTTTTGTCTCGTTTCATGGCCCGCGGCGGATTCTGCTTTTTCTAGGTTTGGGCTTCGGCCCACGATTGGCAGTTTAATTGGCCATTTTTGTATAACAATTTGTTGGATCTGCTTGAGGGTGCTGCCCCGCGCCGTTTGCCAATTTGCGGCCTGTTTGTTGTTGCCTGTTCGAATAATTTGGTTAAAATTTAATGGAAATTTGGCAGGCAGGCTGTTTCGAGAGTTTGTTTTGGCTGTTGTTATGAATCATTGTGTTTGGACAGCCAATGAATTGGAAACATAAGTGAGGATAATGCGCAGGAGATCCCCGGGATGCCATGGTTGAAAGGGCAGGGAGGGTGCAGGTGCAGGTGCAGGTGCAGGGTGTGCGCAGTGGCAGAGCGGGCATGTGGCACTTGGCATTCGGGGTCTAGGGCTATTAGACATGAGCATATTTTAATTAAATGCCTGAGCATACAAATATATGTACATTCCCATGCATGGGTATGGGAATGGGTGCCTCCCTTGGGGGTAAATAGCAAAAGAGACGGAGAGACCGACATGGCTGTATGGCTGAAGAGTGAGAGCAAGAGAGATGACAGTAGACTATCACATTAATGCAGCTTAATTACGTGACATAATTTAGAAGGCGATGACAGAACGACGACAACCGCCGACACCCCAAGCAGCCAACGACAATTTTCCTTTTGTTTAGGGGTTCCATGCCCCTCCACCCCACCACGTCCTGCTTTTGTGGCATTGTAACTTCTTTTTATAGCACTACCTGACTCCAAACATAGATGAGACGCAGTGTGACAGACCCCGTGCCAGGGAGTGTCCCCTCTTTTGGCTGTTGTCTGAGTTATGAGCAGAGCCACCTCTGCCACTCCACCTCTGTCTGCCTCTCTCTCTCTCTCTCTCTCTCTCTCTCTCTGTGTGTGGCAGTTATGCTAAGCTCTGCAAATGAACATCATAAATAAAGGTGCGAGAGAGCGCTGCGACTCGCTGAAAGAGGAGCGGGAGGCGAACGCACGTGTCAAAGGTAGCCCCGAAGACAATGTCGAGCAACACCCCAAGAAGTAAGTAAACTTTTACTCAAAAAACATGTGAGAGGACTCCAAGTGCGTGAGTGCAGGCTCTACCTATCAGAGATACCCTTTCATTTAGAGAGAGAGATAAGTAAAGGAGGAAAACGTCTTGCTGAAATGCTTATCATAGATTTTAAATGCTGGAAGAAGGAATAAAAACAAATTTAAACATAAATCAATAAATAATAATCATTGAGAAATATTGAAATATTGAAATGAAAGGAAGTCTTAACACTTTAACGGTTTTTTTCTCTTTCAAAACTCTCTCGAATCCTGTTATACCCCTGAAGCATACCCTATACACACACAGCCTCGATGCTTAAGGTTCCTTTTCGAATTGCGCGCATGTTTAAATGTTGTTATGAATATGACAGTCGTGGAGTGGGGGAGGTAGACTGACAGTGGTCTGTGGGGGTGGCAAAGGGGGCGGTGTGCTGCTGCCAAATCAACCGCACCAAGAAGGGGCGTGAAATGTGCTCATGAGCATGAGCTTTTGCCAGCCACCCCACCCCTGCCCCACCCCCACTGTTCGAAGCCCTGCTCATTTTGCGAATTATATAAGTAATATCCCCCCGAACCAGATACCACCGCCCGCCCATCCGTGCGGGAGGCCAAGGGGGCCGCCGCCTGTCGCTTGTAAGACAACTTCCGCTAATGCAAGCGCCCGCTTCCGCTTCCGCTTCCGTTTGTTTCGCTTTAACACTCATATTCGGGGGTTTGGGCGGGGTGGTTTCTTCCTCTTTTGTTCGAGTTTTTTGTTTCACTTTTGGATCTCATTTCGAGCGGGCGCTGCCGCTGCTGTTTTTTTTAGAACCTATGAAAATGCAAATTGAGTTAAATGTTTATGTGTTTGTAATCAGAGAGGGCTGGAGCAGCGCCTCCTCCGCTGCTTTCCTTAGCCAAACGACCCCAAGCAAAATATTAGCCTCAATGACAGAAGCCCATCCGTGCAATGGGAGTGGGCGGGCGGGGTGTTACATTTGCAATTTACGCGAGTTTATTGCCAACGATATGAATGTGGGATGCGGAATGTGTCGATCTTATTATCCATTTTTGGAAAGCCTCCAAGGGATATGTTCGTTATCTGTAGCCGAATCTCTACATGGAGTTACGGTCTTGCCCTTGTTCTAAATTCTCCTTTCAACGGAATGTGAGTTCTGATTAAAAACCTTGAAGGGAGGCTCAAAATTAAACAGTTAATCAGTTTTTTTGGTGATTGCATATTAAAAAGGATTAAGTCCAAAAAAACACAGCCATATTTAAAAAGGTATTCTATTTTCAAAATGCAAAATAATCAAATTGAATAGAATTCACTTTAATTTAAAACATAATTGCATCAAGAGGCTGTTTTAAGGCATTATTTTTAGCCTAAATATGCAAATCGTTCAACTTAATAGAACATAATATAATTTGCAGGAAACCTAATTTATTAAAATAATTAATTTCAATTAATTTAAATCTATTTCAATCACACAACTATCGCATCAATGAAAAGAGTGAGCGTAAAACAATCTTTTTACTATTTCCACGCTCGGTGCAATTCAATTGGAAGCTACTTAAGTTCATTTTTAAGTATGAAAGTAAATATTGAAATTAAATAAACATTGAAAACTAAAGTAAATATTGCCACTTGGTATTGTTACTCCCCTTATGCATATTTAAGTATATGTGAGGGCAACAGAAATGCATTGCCAGAAACAATCCCAAGCCTGGCAGATCTGCGCTGCACCACCTGATTGTGCCTCTGGGGTTAGGCATGGACTTCTCCATGGGCGAGGGTGATCCCAGATGTGTGCATAGGGAGGGCGAGGGGTACTCGTAATACACGTTCATTCACAATTTTAATATGCGCGATTTCGTTGATTATGTGCCATTGTCGAAACAAGGCCGATGATGGTATAGCTTTGGGCCTGATGGAGCCTGGCGGCTGGAGGCTTAAAGGGGACGACAGGTGGCCAGAGTTGCCGGGGCAATCAAGTAAATTACGCAAATTTACAACTTGCGCAGGGGTCACAGCTCTCATTCCTCAGCTCTGTCTCTCTGGCGAGAGACACCACTCCTTCTTCTTGTTCTGCTGTATCTTTTTTTGGTGTTGTGAGAGTTTTTTTTGTTTGCCTGGTTTGTTTATTTGTTTGATTGCGTTTCGCAAATTGGCATTGGGCCCCGGCTCCAGTCATAAAATTTGATGCTAGTGCGTAGGCCATGTAGAAGTGAAGGCTGTGCGCCATGTGACCCTGTTCTCTTCCCTCCATTGCGTATCCCGCAGCAAAGCCATAAAACTGATGTCCTATTAAATTATTGAGCATAAATTCCAGGCCACCAGCAGCGGCAGCAGCAAGCAAAACAGAGCAAAAAGGATGCGGAATGTGCAGATCGAATCAGGGAGTGAAAAAATTCCAGTTCGAACATATCAAATAAATAATAAATAAATGACAGGCGATAAAAAATGACATCGTTTGTAGTTGAACAGAGCAGAACATCAGGGGACAACACCATAATAGAGCGATTCATTTGCAGATTTCTGCCCATCCCATCCGCCTCTCTCCCACTCCCTCTCCCTCTCCCACTCCCTCTCCGCATCACTCTCCATTTCCCACTCTGTCACGCGCGTATTCACGCGAGTATTCGCTGATCTAAAAGAAAACAATGCAAATAAATAACGAATAACGAATCGAATCATTGGAGCAAATATATGAATGACTGCCTCGAGCAGAGTGCAGGCGGGGGGCCTGGCGGGGGGCAGGAGTGGCAGGATATTATAAAAATGTTATTGCTTTTCATTACGCTGAAAAATACCAAAAGTGTACAACATTTTGTCAGGCGCCCAAAAATACGAGAAAAAGCGCGCAAAAAATCCGACACCAAATGGAAATTGTTCGCAGAAAAAAGCGAGCAAAGAAAATTGAGTGGAAGGGGGTAGGGGTAAATGGTAGGGGAAATTGAGTGGAAATGAAAGCGGCAGCGGCAGCGGCAGCGGCAACGGGGGAAATGTGGCAAATCCTAATGAGACTGCTCTGGCCCAAGTGCCGAGCGGCGGCGGTCTTTGTGCATAAACGAGAGAAGACCCCATAATCGGCTGCCCCGTCGCTGACAAATTGAGGCAAAATGCAGCTGGGTCGCTGCTGCTCCCTGAGGTTGCCCCCTGAAGTCCATAGACTTCCCCTTCTGAAGGCCGCACCGAAAAAGATTCATTAATCAAAAGAAACGAACGGAAAGAAACCAACTGAAATAAGCTGTGCCTAGTACTCGAGGAAAAGTAGCGGAGAAGTCGCAAAGTAGGGGAAGCAGTCAAAAGTGAGGGCAAGGAAGACTTTTAGACTTGGAGAGGAAGCCAAGGAGGCAGCCGTAGGTCCACTGTAGCGGATCTAACAGCTGTCCCGAGTCCAGAGGCTAAGCCATAAAGAAATAAGCTCTATAAATTATGTACATTCCATGCCCATACACGTTCAAGCTCGAAGCGGAGATTGATTCTTTAAATAAAATGCTAACAAAAATATTTAGCAACTAAGGAAATATGAAAGCTTTCAGATAGTTTAGTCAAGCAGATGGAAACATGGATGCACTTTGAAGAAAACAAAACAGCAAAAAAGTCTTAACAGAAAAGAAAAATATTCAATCTCATGGGTAAAATTTCCTTCTCTCTCCCCCATTCATTTTCTTTGATGAGACGCAAAAAGGGAATCTCATAGAGGGAATGACTAATTAATTCCTGCCAAAAAGAAACGCTTTAAGTGAGAATTCTATTTGGTAAGAGGAATATCAATCTATATGTGTAAATATAAAGACTTCTCCATGAATTAAATTATATAATTAGTTTCAAGTATTCTCAATAATCTCAACTAATACTTGTAAACCGAAATCTTTGCTATTGCTCAATATTTCAATACAAAGTCAAAGCAAGTCTTGATGGCTGTGCATTGCAATGAAACTCACTCCACCCTGCATTTATATTGCTATTCTACTTTGTCAAAGACTCCAGCTCGGAACCTAAGCGAAATTGTGACAAAAAGATAAACAAAAAATGGTAGCCCCGCTGCATACGAAGTTCCGTGCAAATATTTATCATATGCCGCAGGGGCCGCTCCGCAGGAAAAACGTCATTCATCAACTGCAGGACACTCATTAAGTAAGCCAAAATGTGACCGGAAATTCCAGCCAGCCAAGCCCCCACCCACACGATTTTTGAATGAAACGAAAGAATTTGTTTGGCTAATAGAAAAATTTGTCGCAATGCGAAAGTTATTGACAAATGCGACGACTCCTGCACCTCTAACGCTCCCGTAACAGTACGGAAAATTTGAAACCCACAACAACAAAAAAAGAAGAGGGGAAATGCAGAGCGGGAAAATTTCAATGGAGAGAACGAGAAACGGGAACAACAGCATAACTTTTGCTGCATGCAACTACGGGCAACCCTGGGAGGACGCATACAAAACCCTAAAACCGAAACCTTTAAAACCATTTAACGTAACTTTCAAAACCAGGTCTCTCTCCCGCGCTCTCTCTCTCTCTCTCGCTCTCTCTCTCCAGGTCTCTTTCTCTGTGTGTCTCCCTGCTCCTGCATGTGTGCGTGTGTGTGGGAAAAGTTTTTAAAGTGTCAAAAAGTTTTGGCAACGTCACCCGGCATCATCAACAGCGCCACTTTTCGGTGGAGAGAGAGCGTACCAGCAGATACATTAGGAGGAGCAGCAGCAGCAGCAGCAACCGAGTGGATGTCCTATCCTGCATGTCGCACTTTGCATTCCCTGGCCCCTGGCCCCTGGTCACACACACACACACACAGACACAAACATACGGACACCTGTTTCCAGCACTCGATGAGGCAGGATGCTGCCTGCCCCGATGCTGCCTGCCTCAAATAGTTGCGGCCATAACTTTTAAATAGATTTGGGATCTGTTTCGAATTTTAAGCTCCTCATCGCAGCACTCTTTCACATTTGTTTAGTGTTTTATTTTATTTCGGGTTTTCCAACGAAACTTTTCCTCCTACCGCACATTAGAGAAACACACAGAGAGAGAGAGAGAGAGAGAGACAGAAGGACGGGTTGCGAGAAAGCGCTGGCAAATATTTGAGCGCCTTGCCAGGTGACTAGCCCGCCCGTACCCCTCTCTTTCATTGCCTCATCCCCTGGCCACTCCACCTCCCGCCACATTCTGGCATTGCAATTATTTCGAAAGCAATTTGCATTCTCTTTTGATCCAGGAATCCAACTGAAGCTACAGTCGGGGCAGACGGCGGAGGTGAAGGAGGAAGTAGTTCTGCCGGGAGGAGCGGACCAGTTGGAGCCAGAGCCAGAGCTGAAGCCAGAGCCGGAGCTGCAGCAGAAAGCCGTAGAAGTAGCCGGAAAAGTTCAACGGATGTGAATTGAATGCTAAAGCTTTCTTCTGTTTACCCTTCAACTCAGGGAAAGTAGAAAATGGAAAGCCACTGGCTAATAAAATCCAAGAGCGAGAGAGAGAGAAGCGATAGAGCAATGGGGGTTTCCTCTTGAGGAAATAACTGCAATTGATACAGGAGAAAACGATACGATACGAGCAGCAGAACGATTAAATGTACGCGGGGGAGAACTCTCCGTCAAAGACAGCTTCTCATTTACATTTAATATTTACATTTTGATTTACATAGAGAGTTGAATATTGGAAATTTACTGTGGAATATTTGATTTTAATCAACATTAAATACAATAATTACTTGATCAAAGTCGATACAATTGATGAGAAATTATTAACTATGTGGCCTGTGCTTAACACTTTTCAATTCGTTTGTGTTTGAAATCACATTAAACTGTATTCTATTTCACTGTTTACTTTTTTTTTTTTTTTTGATATTTAATCGCTACAGCGAAATTGGTTGGTCGCAGAGATGAGTCCGCATTGACCAGATACTTCAGTTTTGTGTTGAATATTGTAAAAAAGTTACTGAAAATTTTGAACTCAAAAAAAGAGTTGTTTGCCGAACGAACACTAGAAATACTTTTTCATAGCTGAAGTCCTGCTGGCAGCTGCCTTCCAGCTCAAGTAAAATTTGCTACTCCAAAGGAACACTTCTGATAACCAGAGTAAAAGTCAGGAGCAACCCATCAAAGGGGATATTCGAAAGGGTATGCACAGATATTTATCCACTTGGAGATCGGCACTTGCATTTGCAAACCCCAAAACCTCTCAAGCTTCCCCACACCCCAGAAGCATTTTTTGCTTATGTCGAGTGCATTTTGAGGGCAGTAACAAAAGGACCAAAAACTAAGGGATCTGAGAGGGAGTTTTGTGTACTTATTTTGGGATTTTCGGCTCTGGCTTGCCATCTCTCTCTCTCTCTCTCTCTCTCTCTCTGGGTGTGTCGAAAAGTGCGTGAAAAGCGTCATGATTTATGCAACAACTACAATAATAAATCCATTTTGGCAGTGCCCAACAAATGGCATGTTAAATGAACTGAAAACAAGAGGATGGAGTAGCTTCAGGACGACGGAGGTGGAGGAGCAGGAGAACGAGTTGGAGGGACATTTTACAGGCAGATGGCAGCTGAGGGAAATTGAAAAAGAAGATGGAAATGGCATTGGAAATGGAAATGGAGTATGGAGAGTGAAAATGTAGAACGTTCCACCCCAGACAAACCGGAAGTGCTGCATTGCGTTCACATCCGGTTTTGCTCCGGCTTCTGCTTCTGCTACTCCTGTGGCTACTGCTGCTGCTTCTGTTCCTGCTTGTGGCTACAGCCCGACTCTCTCTCTCTCTCTCACTCTCTCTGCTGTTTCTTATCCTGAGAATGACAGCCCACTCCCCTCTACCCACTGGCTGCCGAAAACAAAAACGACAAGAAAGCCGCAAAGTTTTTGGCAGCCTTTGGCCAAGGGAGCTTTGACCGCAGCAAAGAGGCGTGGCTGGCTTAAATAAACAGGCAGGGAAAAATCCCAAAAGAAGTGAGCCGAAACCCCGCTCTCTCCCCCGGAAAAGGTGTGTGGGCAGAGCAAAAGCGTGTGACTGTGACAACCATTCAACAGAGAGTTTGGTCGAGTGGGGGAGTGAGGGAGTAAGGGGCAGGGGGATAAAGCAACTAGTTTGCTTCCTTGATCCTTGGAAATAGCTCTCACAATTGAATGATTCGTCGAATGTTTACACCTTTTGATCCCTTCATAAATCAAAGATCTCACACTCGGTGCTCTTTTTTTTGTGGTTTTTTGTTGGGTTTTTCGGCCAAATGGACTGACTTCTGGCCAGGCGAACGAACATCCGTTTCGGTCTTGCATCCGCACCACTGCACCGCTGAGCCATTCAACGTGCAACGTGTGGCATTCACCAATTAGCACACACAGACAGGTGGCAGAAGGGGCCAAGAGGCTTTTCGCTTTCGCTTTCGCTTTGGCTTTGGCTTCAGCTTTTCGTTTGTTTTCCTCTCATGCGGCGGCGAATTAAATTTGCATGGCCGCAGAAATATTTCAATATAAAATGGCACGAGGAAGGGGGTTGCCACGGGGAGTGGCTTAAACCCCAAACATCGTATATACAAACATATGTATGTATGTATCTACATATGTACATATATGTATGTGTATATACTTGGTGAATACATTTTTTTTTAATCTTCGCACACCCACACAACGACGCTTTCCATTAGCTTTTGCTCTGTCAGCGTACAAAACGGTGGAGGTGGAGCCAGGGCAAAAGCATTTCCGCTGGCACAGCTCACACACTTGCACACAAGCACACACATGTGCACTATCCACACTCACACACACACACGCGCGTACAGACACACAAAAACTATCACAAAGAGAAAGGGGAAGTTGGACAACGCTTAACCCTCATCAGGCTTTACACCTTTCGGCGTAGTTGAAAAATTCAAATTTAATACAAAAAAAACAAAAAAAAAAGAAAAAAAACACACACAAATTTTGTTTTATTCCCCCCCACATTTGTCTACCCTCGCCGTGTGTTGATTTTTCTATTTCCAGGAGGGGTTGGGGGTGGCTGGGGTGTGGCATGTAGACCCGAAAAATGTCAGAGGCTTACACGCTCCCATGCAGTTAGCTTTTTGGTGGTGGTGGCAATCGGGCGGGGGACTGAAAGGACTAGACGGGGAGTCCTTGTATGAGAAGAAGCTTATAATCAACATAACGGGCATAACAATGGCCATTAAAGTGCTATATAAGTGTGTGTTGTGTGTTGTGTTTTGTGTGTGTGTGTGTGCAGCTGGGGGCAGAGCACGGGAACCAACTTTGGAGACAAACAGCTGACGGCCAACATCAACTCATTTTGTATGGCCAACAGTTGAAGCAGAAACAGGCAGAGACACTGAAAGCTGGGAGCAGCTTGGTCGCAGGGCAGACGATGGCAGAAGCATTGAGGCGAGAGAGAAGCAAAACTAAAGCTCAAGATTTTACAGGATTAAAGCAGCGGGAGGATGGGGCACATATTTTATGCACAAATACAAAATTAGAGTCTTTTTGTTACTATCTAAGAGTTATTTGCATCAAATGGATATTAAAATTAAACCAAGCGCTGTGTCGCGAGTCTCTTGGTGTCGTCGGCGGTTTGCCTCGACTTTTTAAAATGTTTAAATTTATATATTTAGAGTCTCACGGAAAGATCGTAGAGGAGCTAAAAATGAGGCAGGAGAGATTCGGCAGGAGGAGGTTGGCAATGGAAGAGGAGGTAGTAGGCAAAATATGGGGCACGAGGCAGTATTGTGACTGTCTGATATTTTTTTGTTTTTTTGTTGGAGGCATAAATCTGTGCACAATGCGTCTGGCATTTGCTTGATGGCTCCTTTTTGGCCCTGTTTCTCCACTCTCTCTCTCTCTCGATGTGGCTGTAACACAGTGCCTGTCTGTAACTGTAACTGTAACTGTAACTGTGTGTGTGTGTGTGGATCTGTCCGTGTGTGTGCTCCTCCCCCCATTATCCTGAATACTTGTGTCTCTCTGATGTGTTGGTGTCGCTGGTGCGTGTACAACTTTGACCACAATAAAATTTATTTGTATTCTTTTTTCCGGCGTCGGCCATCGTTTGTTTTCGCCGCTCAAGTGCGAAAGCAGCAACAACGAGAACGAGATAGAGAACGAGAAAGAATACAAATAATGATAAAATATAAAAACGTATAACAAGCATAAGAACAGAGACAGAAAGTGGCTGGGGAGACAGACGGACGGAGAGTCGTCATGGAGAGCCAGACAAAAACGAATTCCAAATGCACTTCAAACGAAACGATTCCCGGAATGTATCTAAAAAAATGCATAAAATTGCGAATTAATGAATAAGCCAGCCAGATGATAAAGGAAGGGAGGAAGAAAGAGAGAGAGGCAGAGACAGAGCATGAAGAGAGTATGAAAACAGAAAAGGCACTGAGACACTTTGAGGCCTCCTTTCCTTTAGGTATAAATCGTAGGCCTATTCTCAGGCGTACTTAAGTAGAACGAGTTTTGTATGGATAGATGGATTAATTGTATGTTACCAGCAATAGTAGAGTAAAGGATTCAGGGTTCAAACAAACGATTTGTATTCGTTCAATTAAATTCTAGAATTTAGTATAGAGAGTAAGAAATAAATATATTTACATATAATATAACATAATAATATTGATAATAACAATAATTGAAATCCATCTTCAATCTCTTCCACTTTTGAGTGTGATTTTGCGATCTTTAATGTATAATCCTTAGCAAAAAGTAGAAGACGATCCCGAATCTGGTAACTCTTCTTTAACGACCACAATCGTTTCCTTTCCACTAGTCTGCTCTCTCAACAACAACTCGCTCTGTCTTCTGGCCATATTTCGCGCTGCCTCTTGGCCATGCCTCCCTTCTCCCCTGCCGATCCCTGTTGGCCATATCCCTCGGCTTATTATATAGGGAGCCAACAAACCGTAACTCAGACACCGCCCTGAGACTCTGAGGTCGCCTCCCTTTTGGGGTTTACTTTGCACGCAACATTTTTCACTCCAACCTCCCCATGCCAGCCCTTCCCCTCTGGTTTCCCCTGGTGCGTGCGTGCGTGTGAGTGATGCCATTCCCTGCCGCTATTTTTGTCTGCTGTCCAGTCCAGCCCAGCCTTTTGGGGGGCAGCCGTGCAATTGTGCTTCACGGTGGGGGGCGCTTTCAGGCGGCGAAGGCAGAGCGAGGAGCGAGGAGGGTGGACTGAGGGGTGAGGAGCGAGGGAAAGCGAGGAGTGCGTACGGTTGGTATTTGGTCAATGCGTCAGTTTTACGGCTCGTAATGCTTGTAATTGATTGTTAATGCCGCACTTAACCCAGACTCCCAGCTGCGACTGCGACTGCGGGCCAAAAGGACAATTGTCCTTGCGGTGGAAACGGCCACGGAGCTGCACGGCTCTCCGGCACTCTGGCTCTCTGGCTCTCTGGCTCAGGGGGGTTATGAATGAATGTCTCTTCATCTCTACATTTCCATCTCTCTCTCTCGCTCTCGCTCTCTCTTGGTTGCCTGTGAGCTGCCTCTGAGCCGTGTTGCGTGCCTTGGCTTATTTATTATTTAAAGGCGGAATCCGACGTCCTGCCCCAAAAGTGGGCTGCTGTGTGCAATTGTGGAAATGCCTTTTTCAAAAATAACACACACAAAAATCAGTTAAGAATAACCAGATGAGTAGCGGGGGAAGAGGACTACGACGACACAAACAAGGCCAAGGATCGTAAGGCTTATCGCCTGGCTGAAACCACACAGCTTCAGTG
This sequence comes from Drosophila subobscura, assembly GCF_008121235.1. Classification (NCBI taxonomy): domain Eukaryota; kingdom Metazoa; phylum Arthropoda; class Insecta; order Diptera; family Drosophilidae; genus Drosophila; species Drosophila subobscura. The sequence goes on along the minus strand of NC_048530.1, from coordinate 12,893,111 downwards.
GTCTGCCTCAGCCCCTGCCTGCGCTGTCTGGCCAGAATCTGGAGCAGACTTCTCGAAACCCAAACCGAATCCGAATCCGAATCCGAATCAGAGCCCGTGAATCGACATGCCCTGCATATTTCATACAGAGAGGCAGCGAAAAAGCGAGTGAGAGCGAGTGAGAGAGCCATGTGTGGCATCCACAAAACGGAAACGTTAATGCCGGCAATATAATAAAGGATAATGCAGCAGGAATGGAGCCGATTCCCGGGCAGCCCCTGGCCTGGCATTCCCCCGCTGTGCTAAAAAGGGTCCAGGCACCAGGCGGACAACAACAGAAAAACCTGGAAAATGACAATAAACAAAAATGCAGCAGAAACAGCACAAATGCAAAACGAAAAGATGCAAAACGGTCGAGAATGCCATGAAAATGGCACAGAAATGGCGCTGGAAATGGGCAGAAGAGAATGGCAATTCGAAACGACTGAAATGCTCTTCTGGCTTTGGCCTTTCACATTTCTTTCATTCGTCTGTTCTTTCGGGTTTGGCTCAAGCTCTTTCCCTTATTGAATTCGCAACATGGCAACAATTTCTGTTGCATGCCACTATCTTCCCTCCAGCAGGACACACAACACATTATAACCACAATGTCTGCATCCTGCAAACTGGGCAACAGGATTAGCCCTAGAAAAGAACTTTATACGAGTAAACTAACCCACTCGTTGCACATAATTGTGGTATCAGGGATAGAGGAGGAGTTTCGGCATTCAAATGATTTCAAAAAGAATGCTGTGAAAATGAACGAACAATTACACTTGGTGGAAAATGTTTAAGAGGCGGAACAAACCAGAGGGGCACCTTGAAAAACCTAAGCCTCGAGCACCTACAATCAATAATTGTATATCTTTAATAATAATTAATTAACCAATTAGGTTTTGCATTACATTTTAGTACAATTATTCTTGGGAATTATTTTCTTAACGATTTATCATATATTTTCAAGGAATATTTTCAATATTATAGCCAGAGTGAACCAAACAAATGTCCCCATGTCCATTAGGAAGGGAAAGGGGCTCTGCATTCATACGAATTTTCTCGGTTATGGGTTGCTGGACTGGCATTTTTCGCTTCTGCTTCTCAAGTATCCAAGAATGGTGTGAAATTGTTCTGCGTGTTTCATGGCTTGGGGGAATGCGTTATAAAATAATGTATTGGCTACTGTGCATTTTGCATAATTGTTGCCGGCCGGGATTGACCCTTGATTCTACATAGAATCAGGATACAGCTTCTGCATAATAATCGCAAAGATCTTTGTGGCGGCGCTGGCAAATGCAAACATTATGAGAACACGCCGGACATGACCAATATTGTTCACAGGCGGCTGCTCAGAATTGGCCTCAGGCTGCTCAGGTTTTGCGATTTGATCGGCCATGACAAACTGCGAGTATCTTTGAAAGTATTTCTGAATAATTCACAGCCCTGACTGTAATCTGGGACTCCAAAATGTTGATTGAAATGGCAAGGCTTTTGCTGTAGTAACGTGTTCGATAATCACAAATTTGAACTGACTGTTTATCCAAAGGTTTCATCATTTGAATGATAGTTTTTCCAAACCAACTACCTTCCGCTGTAAAACTTTTTCCGCAGCTAATTGGTTTATTTAAATTATTTTCTTATTAAGCAAAGGTTTCAGGGAATGCTAAGCCATGTTTGAATATGGCAAAATATATTCAAAAAGTCGTTGAAACTTCTAGGGGAATGCAGACAGCAAAAAGTTCCTTACCTTTGTGTATAAAATTGTTTCAGAAATTTGTTTACAAACTTTTATAGTTAGAAACAATAAAGAATCTATTGCCGAAGCACGAAAGAAAACAGAAAACGAGTCAAACAATTAATTCCAGACTCTGACCAAAGCATAGAAAAACTTAAATTTAATTAGAGTTCTGGCAAATGTGGAAAAACCTTCGGAATAATTCGATGGTCTCATGGTCACATGGAAAGGTTTCAATAAAAAGATGACCCAGAGTAGTTATGGATATCCCAGTGCCCATAAAATAAATGCCAGATGTGCTACATAAACAGGTGGCAGCATGAGAATGAATGTGAAACAATAAACATACATGATATTTGTCTCGCTGCACTCGATTAAAATGTGTGTCAAATGCTTTCGAATGTAAAAAGCAGTAACCTTTGTAATGAAAGTGCTCCTCGCACAGCTTATCCCTATATTCCCCGAAGGGAGAGGGCTTATTCCCTTCTGGTTTTTAATCTTTTTAATTGTTTTGTAATGAAGACAGTGGCCCCTGCTCTGCCCTCTTGTGTAAACACATGCATGGCTGCGTCAGCCAAGTATTTAGTAGTGGAGCTTTGTGTGGCAGCATCAGCCAAACGATTTGCAGCAGAAACAATTACCGCAAATCAGATGACAACGGCGGGGCAGGGGCACCGAGCGGGGTAGCGACATGCTCGTATCTGAAAGATAGATTTGTTTTAAAGTAACTAGGCAACCGCCACCAGATGAGAGTCAGTCAGAGTATGGTGTCGAGGGGTCAGCAAAGGCTACACACACACCCACAATAATGGGTGGGTGCTGCTGCTGCTGCTGCCAGTCGTTGAAATGAAAATGAAGATGAAATAAAATGGAAAGCACAAAAACAGAAAGAAATAAGGAGAAAAAACTTGAAATTTTCTATGCTGTAAACGAAATTGAAAATGAAAATGAACAAGCGAAGCGAACACGGACATGGACATGGCATAGGACATGCCATAGGAGCACGGACCCAAGTTCTAGACATAGCGTGGGGGTTTTTCCAGAGAGAGAGAGAGAGAGAGAGAGAGAGAGAGAGAGAGAGATGCACATAGACATGGACATGGTGGGGTACATGTGCTATTGGAGGCGTTGGCAAACAGCAGCGAATGCCAGGAGTGCCAGGATACATATATGGGATGTACGAGTGTCGAGCGTGGGTGTGCGGTGTGCGGGAAGGTGACTCAATGGTTTGTTTTTCTACTCGCACAAACTCTGCGTTTTGCGTCTTGTAATGAGCCAGAGGAGCAGCAGCAACAGAGCGAGAGAGCGAGAGAGCGAGCGAGGTAGATCTGTCCGATGAGCTCTGAGCTGCTTCTTAACTAACCAAAATCCATGAGTTGGCCAACAGTTGGCACAGAGCGTCTAGAGCATGGCAATGCTATGAATGTGGCGGGGAGAGGCGGGTGTCCTGTCGCTTAAAAGCAAATTGCGCTGAAAAGCAATCAGCGCATAAGTGCAATACAAATACAAACAAGTTTATTGCGTTTTCCTACGTTCCTCCCCCCTCTCACTCACTCGACGGTGTTTCCGGTCAGCAAAATGCTGTTGCTGTTGCCGCTGCTGTAAAAAGGACTCTCTTTGCCAGCGGATGTGGATGCCAGTTGCATAACGAAATGAGATGCTTGAATGGCGGAATGGCGGTGTGGCGGTGTGGCAGTGTGGCGGTGCGTTGGCATGGGAAAGCCAGCCAAAGTGTCCAACCAAAACAGCATAATATTTACAGCCAATACTGAAATGTCATGATATATGGTGGCTTATTAGACGCGCGGTTAAAAAAGAGATTTCTAATTTGATTCGAAGGACACACAAAGGCTGGGAAATGTAGGGGAAATGTGGCATACACATGTATGTATGTATGTATGTATGTATGGTTTCCATGAGCATATTAGGCCATGGGAAAGGCCAAAGTACTCGTAGTATTTAGGGGAAAAATCTATATTGATATCTGGCATACATAGATTGATGGATAAATAACAAGAGAGTAAACATGGGAACACTCGTACGAGTACGTGTGTATGTATATGGATTTGTGGGGCTCAGCATGTGGTGGATTAGGGTCACAATGTGGGTCAGCTATTAGCCAAGATACGAGTGTTTCCCGTACACATCGAATGTGGGTCAACGAACGGTTTTCTTTACCTTAGGAGTATCGAAAGAAGCAATGTAAATGCGAATGTTTCCACATCTATGTATGATTGACAGAGATCCCAATTCACTGATTCTATCTATTGTGAGTTCGAGTTCATATCCTGCAATATATCGATTAGGGCTGTCTGGGACAGCATCCGCCATGAAATGCAAACACTAATCATAGTCGTAGGAAGAAGATACTTGAAGTTACTTCCTTGCTGCATCGTGCAGCTGGCTTGTTGCTCATTATACTGTGGCAAGTCTGAAATTGTTAGCCACAACGAAAGCGATATCTGCCAGCGTGGCCCCGATGCTCTACCACAATGCAAAAAGTTTCAAATATCCGAGTTTTTGCGCGTTCTTTTTGCGCTGCTTCTTGGGTTTCATCGATTTCTTGCTTATTCAAGTTGTTAATCAAGGAAATTATGTTTAACCTTCGAGGGAATTATCTACCGCCATCATATTGAAGGCTTATTAAATCGGCAACGGAGCAGAAACGACATCAGGGCAATGGCAGGTGCCCAAGCCCCCCGCACCCACCACAGCCGAGTAACCGTAATCTCTGGCAATCACATTCCGGATTGCACCGCAGAACAAAACGCACACACACACACATCACACAGAAGACAAGGCATTCAGGAAGGGGTGCTGTGCAGTGGGGGCCTCTCTCATCTTTTGAAGGCAGTGTTTGGCGGAGTTTGGCGTCGACACCTGGCATGAGTGATTGCCCGAGCGGCAGGGTTTGCGTTACCAATGCCAGAAAGGACTTAGCGGAGCAGGGTGTGTGGGGGGCATGGGCCAAGCAGGGCAAAGGCAGTTATTACCCATATGGCCATTTGAGTGTTGCCGAACTCCCGTAACCCACTCGACGAAACACGAAACGAAATGTGTACGTCTGGAAATACGGCACAGAACACATTTGGGCCGCGTAATGGAGTTTTTCTTTTTCTTTTTATGGCATTTATAAGCGCGCCAAACAAAATACCCCCCTCTCCGCTAAGTGGCAACGTAACCCAGGGTAACGGACAGACACCCGAACATGTGGCATTTTTTTTTGTGGGGGGAGTACAACCATGGCCCCAAAATAAAAAAAAATATCGAAATAAATTAAACTAGCGTTTCAGGGGCTAGAGAGCCTTGGACTTGACTTTACTGGAGTTTTGCTTTCGCCTTTTTCGTGCCTATAAAAGGGAGAAACAAATTGAAGGCGGGATGCAAGCTGAAAGGGGAACATGGACATAAATGGTTGATTTTTTATTGAGATTTCTTAGCTTTCAAATTGTTCGCTCAATGTTGGAGTTAGTTTTGACCAAGTTTAGAGTTTCGCAGAAGCGTCTCAATTTTCGATTAAAATATTTTCTATTCTTATTACGTTTTACAAGAGAAGGGCTTTGATGGATCTTTCTACAACCCGAACACGGAGGATTAACTTCACACTTCCAAGTGCAAATATTCCCCAAATATACCCTAATTTATTATCCACAAAAAACAATGAAATATAATCCGTGAGCTCAAACTTGTTGTATGAAATAATCAACAAGTTCTTTGGCGTAGATGTTCCGCAAGAGTTTTGATCAGATTCCCTGCGAATAATTCTTTTCGAAAAGGTAACTTCAGAGCCCATAATAAAAAGTTTCACAGATGTAACTTAGGGCACGAATTTCGGGGTAAAACTATCCTCATAACTATCCCCATGCGAAACTCCATGCGGAAGTGGAATGGGCCTCACTTTTGGGCCTGTCTCAATTGTAGGTGCTGGGGTTGGGGTTGGGGTTTTGGGTCGGCTTCGGTTTCGGTTTCGTGGCAGATCCAATAAAATGTGCGAAAAACGTTGATGCCGCGGCCCGCGATTGCCATTTATTTTTATTGCCGCACTTACCTGCTACTTAGCGCCTCTTTGCTCTCTCTCTCTCTCTCTCTCTCTCTCTCTCTCTCTATCCTTTCGTGAGCTCCAACTGCGTCACGGGACACTGGGCAGGTGGGCGTGGCACGCTCAATTCGCAGCGTCACAGAAAAAGTTTCGTTTTGCGTTTTTCGAGTTTGAGTTTTGACTTTTTCGCCTTTGCGAGTGCGAGAGTGCGAAATGGAAATGGATGTAGAAGTGGAATTGGAGGCTGGAGTGTGCGACTGGCACTTTAATCAGCAGTGCCACCAGCTGCTGCTGCTGCTATCCTGCGAACAGGAGAGCACCTAAGGACTAAGGCTATGGGTTCTATGAGGCTGAGCAGGTGTCTGTCGTAGTCTGTTGCTTCTGCCGCTGTGGCAAACGAAAGAATTCACCGCCAAACACCTCCCGAGGGCCATAAAGTCTCGCATATTTATAAGCCTCCTCCACCTGCCCGTGTCCCAGCCAGCCTGCAGTATCTCCCTGCCTCGCTCGATTTGTATCTAGGCTCCTGCTTTTATGGCCAGTCAAATGTATCGATATGTGTGTGTGTGAGTGTGTGAGTGTGTGTCTGTGTATCCTAACCCAAAATCCCCATCCATATCAGCGTGTACTTTCATCCTATTTGCACATCATAGAACCCCAAAGAAGGAGAGGTCTATGGCCACATCGTTCCATCTTGCAACCTTCGCCGCCGCCTCTGTCGTCCCCATCTGATTCGTCAGCTGCGTCGCATTTATTTCGCATTTTGCGTTTTTATTGCGCAAAATTGAAGGGCGAACGGACTTTATTGCCGACTGGATTTTTGGCATAAACAGAATTTATGCATACACAATATACACAACAGAAAAAATGCCAAAAAATGGCAGACAAAAAAAAACGTGTGGAAAAGAAATGCCTAAAAGACGTGACAAACTCTTTGGAGACACACCACACACAGTGGCACATTCAGAACGAGAACAGAATGGTCTCTGTGTTCCATTCCCAAGAAGAGAGAGGAGAGAGAAGAGAGAGCAGAAGAAAGTTTTTAATTTGCTTAGACGCGACCAAAAGTCTGCAGAGCTCTGCAGTAGCTCCTCCTGGGAGCTCCTACTCAAGCTCAAGTCGAAGACTCCACTCCGGTTGCTTAAACCAGATTAAATTATCGCATTTTTCTTTATATTTTTTTGTGTGTTTGTGCTACTCCTGCTGGCTCCTGGCTGCTGCTCCTACTACTGCTGTCGTTGATTCGATTTTTGCTAACCCAAAAACGAAAGAATCAACCAAAATCTTTAGGCAAGCGAGGAGCAAAAGTTCGAATAAATTGAGTGAAAGTTCGCATTTACCTTAACAATTTCTGGCTTTTCTTTAGATATATTTTGTATGTTTCATTTGGGGATGGCGAGCGAACTTGGAAATAGGTAGGAAAGTGTGGCTGCCGCATTGGCTCAGGTGTGGATGAGTTTTATAAGATACAACTTTTTCCCTCAAACGAATTGAAGGACATTGAACTCCTTTCAGCGACGCGAGGCCTACTTTGGTGCGCTTCAAAAAATGATTTGCTTACTAGAGTTTTAATTGAAAGCTGTTGGGTTTCGCCGACGCAACAGTCACGCCAGCTGTAAGTGCAACATCCACACACAGTCACTCCCACTCCTGCACACTCTCACACACGCACTGATGTATTGGGCACTTACGGTGTGTTTTGGGATTATTGGGGCAGGCCCATATCAGTATGCTACACTTTGCTACACGTTGCAGTCACTTCTTCTCACTTTTTCGTTGATTGTTTGAAATGTTTTTACTTCTTTTATTTGCATGGTATGAGTCCCAAAAAAAATAAACAAACAAGCACTTAAAAAAAAGAGCAACAATCGGTAGTACCCAACAAAAATACCAAACGGCAATCGACGGCGGAGACGACACACGGTGGCACGGGGCACGGGGCACGGGTCGCGGGTCGCGGGGCACAGTTACGGGTTGCGGTTCAAGGCGCTTCAGATGCGGTCAAGTGCCGCCAACAAACGCGGGAACGCGACGACAGCGCGGCAAGCGTGTTGCAAGCACGTGAAGACGAGACACCGAATGAATGCGAAATTTGAAATGCGAAATGCAACGCGTGAACGTGTAGAACAATCCGCGTGTAACGTGTTTGATGCGCTGACTGGCTAAAGGCCGAATAAGTGGCACACTCTGGTGTTGGCTCTGGTCGAGTCGAGAGTCGAGAGTCGACAGTCCCCGATCCAATCCAATCGACTTGAATCGTGTCGGAGTCGAGTCGAGCGTCGAGTCGAGTCGATTCGAGGAGTCAAGTGGAGGAGGTCGCTTGTCCGTGGGCCAAACCGCTGTGTTCGATATCCTAAACGAAACTGAACGTCTCGTGCCGAGCGCAGTGCCACACACAAAACTCGGCCAATGACTCGTCTGCTGTCTGTGTCGAGTCTTTCGTTCCACATGCAACACTCACACACACGCACACACACTCGAACAAGCGAAACGGCACACACAGAGACACAGCGCACCTTTGGGCAGGTTGTCGAAGTCCTCGGCCTTGTCGTCGTCGTCGGCTCTGACGCCTGCCGAACATCAAGCATCGTGTGGGTGTCCACGACAATAGCGCAGGCGTGAACCTGGCATCTCTGTGGATCGCATATGTGGATGCCATTTGCATAAGAGATGATTAAACAGCATAAATAGTATCAACAACTGCAAAAGCTTCACTATTGAGTGTTTTTCGGAACATAAAGTTATTAATAATGAATGGAAATTAATTCTACTCAGCTTGGGCGGCAGAAAAACACACAAAACAAATTCCAACATCATTTATATGTGAGTGGATATAGTAGCTCGTACAGCCTTTAAGCACTAATCGGTCATCCGGACGGGCGGACAGATAAACAGACAAACAGGCAAGACCATGTCAATAGCCGGATTCTTAAATGTGATTAAAAATATATAAACTTTATAGGCTCGCAAAATTTCCCTTTTGATATATTCATGTAAGTGCCGGGCTGGAAAATATAATATTTAATTCTGACAAATCTCAAAACAATGTCCATAGACACATGTGCTTATGCCGTTTAGTAAATTGGGAATATTAATTCAATCCATTTGGCTAAAGTCATACCATCCACATGTGCATTCATTAACCTATTCGCAAAATACGCCCAACACTGGCCGTATCGCTGTGGATCGCATTGACTTCGGGCAGCGCGAGTGGCACCTCCGAGGGACAGTCGTGGCCGACAGGTTCGCTGCTTTGCAACTGCAGCAGACGACTGTGTCGCACGACTGCGAATGCTTCCCTCGGACTGCTGCTACGATGCTTTTCTGCTGCTGCTTCTCCTGTGCTGCTGCTGCTGCGTGGCGTCTCCGTTGCTCCTATGCGGCTGCCGCCGGACAAGTTCAAGGGAATTTTGTGCGACTCGCGGCGACGGCGTCGCCAACAAATAAATTACACACGGACACGCACTCACACACGGTGCAGGGAGGGGGTGGAGGCAGAGTGCGATAGCGAGGGGATGCACGGGGAGGACACGCACTCGCGGAGACAGCAAATGCATGCAAATTAAGATGGCAGCCGCAGTGCTGCTGCGTCTGCTGCTCGGCATTCCTTCGAACTCGGCCAGTGTGTCAGCAGCAGCAGCAGCAGCAGCAACCCGCAGTCAGCTCTCCTTTCCTCTCGTTCGCTCTGCATATGTGCCTCTCTTTCGCACCATCTTTCTGTTTTGCTGCGCATTGCACTTTGCTGACTTTTTCCCTTTGGTTTTTGCCTCCGACTTTGCACTCTGATTCGAATTCCTTTGGTGGTGTTGCTGGGAAATCTCTTATGGCAGCTCCACCTGAACGCTTTCCCTCCGTCCTAAGCCCTTTGCACTCGGTTCGCTTGCTTTGCGCATCGTCGAGCAGCATCAAGTTGATTTTCGGCCACACACAACACCCCACACCCCACACCCGAGACCCCTCACTGAAAGTTGTCATTAAAAAATTGCACTCAAAATAAGAGAGAGAGAAAGGGAGATAGAGATGTGTTGCAACTCTGTTGCATGCATCAGCCAGTGCGAATACAAAAGTGCAACAATATCAGAGATGGAGGAAAAGAGCGCCAGTGCAGGTGCAACAACTTTTACGCATTTATGCCCAGCGACTTTTCCACTGTGGACGCCCGCAGTGGATGCTCTCACCGATGATGGGGAGCCTGAATGCCCGAAGCTACAAGAAAGGATTTCTACAAAACGTCCTTTGTGTAAAGGTGAAAATAGTGCGAGACTTTGCAGATTGATTTAATGCCACTGCTTTCTATCTCTCGAAAGGGATGTCTAGTGCTCATGAACCACTGAAATCTCTGTGCATAAATTGGTTTACGGAGACTGGCTAAGCGCAGATTTCAGGCAGAGTCAAACGATGGGCGCTGCTGCATGATACGTGAATTAATGATGCCATCGAAGAAGAAATCATTGAATAATCCACTGAAAAATCTTTGGAGCTTGACCCAATAAGTATTCCCATTAAGCTCTCATACCAGTGAAGGATCATCCCACTTAAACGCGAATGCACTTGCAAGACATTAACTTTTGCATTCCACTTATGAAAAGGTGCATGAGAAATCCTTGGGTTTCTCCAAATAAGTACAAATGAAAGATGATGCCTAGATCCATCTTGGTATTCTGATTGGCACCTCCCTAGGGACAGGCCGTAAGTCTCATGTGAAAATTGCTTGAGCTGCTCCAATTTCCAGTTTCAGCCAAAATGCTTTGCACTCGCCTTAGGCGGAAATCTCTGTGGACATGCCCCGAACCGAACCATTAAAGTCTCTCGCATACACATCAAGAGCAATCTGTTAAATGTCTCTTCTACTCGTACCATCCATACCAGCAAGTGTATGCCCGATGCAAGAGAAGCGGCTGGCTGGCTGGCTGGCTGGCTGGCTGGTTGGCTACATTTCGCTGCCGTTGTTCGTCTTGGCTTTTGTGAATGTTGCTGCCACCGTTGCTCCGTCTTTCTGGCATTGTTCTGGCCGCCTCCATTGTTTTAATGCAACAGCCACGAAATGCAACTACGAAAACGACAACAATCAGAACGGGGCGACAATGCGGGTGGGGATGACGACAACGTAGCATTGTCAGTGCCGTTGGTTACCTGGACGCCTGGGTGTGTGCCCCTAACGCTGCGTCTGGCAATGTCTTCGTTTCGTTTTTGGGGGTTCATCGTGGGTGAAAGAACATGAGGAGTATATGCGACAACTAGAACACGATGTAAAGCATACAAAACGTATTTTTTGATATTTGAAACTATGCAAATTATACTACTAAAATCGAATACTTGTACATTCAAGCTTGTACCACATTTATATTCTTCAATTTTAAAATCTGGAATAGACTTTATTCTACTTTAGTTTCCTACCGCAATCTATTTTAATTGGTGTTTGAGATAATTCCATATTTTAATTCCATAATATTAAATTCTAATACGGATTAAGGGGTGTCTTTCTTATCGTGTTTATGTAGCTTCTGATTACATTCAGCGTCTCCATTGTTGCTGTTGTTGCTGTTGTTGCTGCAGCTTCCAAAAGACGTGGCTCGACGTGGCTGCTTTTCCAACTTAAGTGAAATAAAATACAATTTATTTGTATATTGTTTTGCTGTTGACAATTGTGCAGCAACTGACTGCTTCGAGTGTGCGGGGGTGGGGCTGTAAGCAGTAGTTGTAGCTGTAGGAGTGTATGTGGCATGTGCCTCATTAGTGCTACATTTTGGGCGGTGCGGGAGATGGGGGGAGTGCTACATCCATTGTCTCTTGGATTGCCTCTCCCAAGTGGCAACTGGACGACGCGACGTGACGATGCGCACATTTAATTGCGTTTCGTTCGGGTTTTGATTAAACAGAAACGCAATGCAATGGCAGGCACTGTCTCAAAAGTAGGCCAAGAATTCCTGTACTCTGCTGTGCATTGTCCATGCAACACAAAATCCAACCCAAAGCAGGGGCTCTATAATTATCACAATTTATGACGAAGGATATACTCAAGATGTGCTCCAACACTCAAAAAAGGGGGAAAATAAGCAAGAAAATAATTATTAGTTAACGCTTTCATCGAAGAGAGTCAAGAACTCAGTTTCGTTGATTGAAAAACTGCCTAAACAGAGGACTAAGAATTTAGTTGATAAGTGAATTAGTTGAATATCCACAACAAAGTGCATTTAAACGTTTCGCATGTGTTCGTATGCATATTTAATTAAATGATAATTAATTTCGCTTTCGTTATTTGAAAAGCATTCAGGAAAGTATTCCAAATGGCATGTCCTTGCAAATTAATTGTATAAATGATGGATTTATATTTAATAACTCTAATGGTTCTGTTCGTCATTTATTGTGTTCAATAAGCAGGCAAAATTCACTGGAAATTTGAAGGCTTGTACAATGTGCACGGCAAAAGGTCGACTTTTAGGGCTTTTGTCTTCAGAGAATATTTGGGAATGATTTCCCAAAAATAAAAGCCATTGTTCCCGTTCCCAAGCTGATTGAGGAAGCTAAATGTTCTGTTTTTATTCGGAGTTTTTCGATTTCTAGTCAGCTTAAATCCTCCCCTTTGGGACAGGGCAGGGCAGGGCAGGACGGTGCCAGTGCCTGTAGTGCTCGTATCCATTATTCGTACATTGTCGAGCATTAGCTGCAATTACACAACCTGCCAATCGGCAGATCGGCCAATCGGCCAATCGGACGCACTATCGAGCACACACAAAAGATGGAAAATAGTTTGGCATTCTTGTGTGTGTGTGTGTGTGTGTGTGTGTGAGTGAGTGGGTGCATTTTTATCATTGTTAATCAATCATATGCTGCAGATGACGCTGCCAATGCTGAAGTCCCGAAACGAATTTTAATTTTCAGCTGCAGCAGCAGTTTTGCAGCACACAGAAATTCAATTATTGGCTCCACTCGAACAACAGCCCACATGTGGGTAGACGAATAAAACCCATCCGTAGGCTTAAGCATTTGGGGTGCACACAATTGAAAGCCCCTGAAAATTGCACATCTTCGAGACAAAAGATGATTTTGGGCTAGGTGCTGCGGTTAATTAAGCCCAAAGACGAGGTCTCTATTCGAAAAGAAAGTGCACAGCAGCAGGTTTCGCTCACAATTATTATCCATCATATGGGGAAATATGGTGCATAATGGTGCCCTGCCCTGCCCTGCCCTACCCTGTTCCCCGGAATAGCTACAACTATTACAGAGTCCATCGATCATCATCAGGCATACATATGTATGTATGCATACTTCCCTCTCCTCTCCTACCACTTCTGCTGCTGTCCTTTTGCTTATTATAAAATAATCAAAATTCAACAAATTCTCACATTGTTGATGCCTCCTGCCAGTCATTATTATTATTATTATGTACTAAACGCGGCTGCAGGAAGAGTAGGCCAGCAGGCAGGCAGCCACGCTGAAATCCATCGGACGCATGTCGACGACCACACGGCGATGGGGCGATGGGGCGATGCCCCATCCTGTCTGTCTCCTGTGTGTGTTTGAATGCATCTCTAATGCGTTATGCAAAACTGTCCATTGTGGCTGTCCCAGTGCTGTTCCTGCCCGCGTGCCTTGTTGTCCCTGCTGTTGCTGCCCTGCCACAAAGCAGGGACATCAGGTACACACGCACGCATGTGGGAATTTTTGAGCAAACAAAGAAGATTTGGTCGTTGAACGAACCTCGCGGATGACGGAGGAGTTGGTGCCAAAGCGACAGATGGAATACACTTCAATGTATGAACGCGCCAATAAGAGTGCCCTCAAAGAACAGAGTTATCTTGGGATCCGTTATGGATCCTCTTCTCGTTTACCCTTTGGAAGCATATTGAAACGGAAGCATCCTCGTTTACTTGGACCCACCTTCTAGTGGCAGAATCAACGATCTAGTTGCGGGACCCACTGCCACTATAGTGGATGGCTGCTGCTGGCAAATAGAAATAAAAATGACACTGCATGCACACAGGCGCCGGCCACAGACGCCGCCAACGTCCTGGCATTTAACTGCCAACGGATGTTATGGCCGAGTGAGTGACAGGAGGCGTGGCCCACGGGGGATAAACGGCAGACCAGACCAGACCAGACCAGCCCAGAGCAGAGAGAAAACGCAGCGGCGCAGTCTGGGTGTGCATGTGGCACTCCCACTCCCACTCCCACCCGCCGATTGTCGAGAGCCTAGTTTCATTTTTAATTTATTGATGATTTTATCAACGGCCAATAACAAACCACAATAGCACGAGGAGCAGCAGGGGAAACGGCAATGGCAACGGAAGGAAGCGGCAACAGCAGCAACAACGATGCCAAACAAACAACGCGGCCAAAATGCTAAACGAAACAGCAACAATAATGCAAAAGGCAATAACTGAAATCAGGAAAATACAATTCTCCGAGCACAACGGCTATGGGTTATTCTGTTCGAATGCAGGGTACCCTCTACTTGTTTGAGAACATATTCCTGGTAGAGTCTTTCGATGATGAATGATCTGTGCGGACAACTAAACAAAAATTTTAAATTCAATTTAGGTTCAAACTAAAAACAAATGGTCCAGGAACGGCTATGTGTCTACTAGAATTTGAATTTTGCACAACAAACAATTAAATATTTCCGATTTCCTACAATTGAGTTATTTGAATAACAATTTCCTTTGAGATTTGTTCAAAGAAATTATCTACCGCAAGATCTTAAAAAGGTCTTGCCATATCTAAGCAAATGGTTGGGTATTAAATAAAGGAAACAAATATATAAATTCATTAAAATGTTCAAAGTATCCGCTGTCTGCTCTAATAATGTGCACTTGAGCTCAAATTCGATTGATACTTTTATTGCCACAGAAAAGGGTATTCCCATAGTCGAAATAATGGAACATCTCTTTTCCTCCTTACCGTATTTTTTTGGTGTAGTTATTTGTGTGTGTGTGTGAGTGTGTGTGTGTGTGGTCCACAAACGTTTTTGAGAAATTTGCGTTGATTTGTAAAGCGCGTCAGGTGCGGAAATGACGCCATTTTCGGTGTATATGTCCATGGGGAGTGAATGACAGAGGGCGGCAGGCAGAAGGGAAAATTGTGAATGGCAGCAGGCAGCAGGGACTCCTGCATGCCAGTAGAGAGAAGTGCGAATGGCAGTCGAGTGGCGTCGGCCATTTGCAATAAATGCCAAATACCCCAAAAGCAGGCGATGGCAATGGCAATGGCAATGTCGATGTCGATGTTGATGGCGCTTCCCCGGCAATCGACTCAGCGACTGCCTGCGAGACCTGAGCTGAACCTCTCACCGCCCCGCCAAACTGCAGTGCTTACAAATGCAAATTAAAACATGATAATTGGTCGCCGCCGAATGTGTACACTGGCGAAAAAACATAAAGAAAATGGGAGAAGCTATTACCAAATGAAAAACCGTTTGTTGATTATTTTGCACAAGCCATGAAAGTTCGTGCACCAAAATTCTCATACATAAGTAGACTTTGCATTGCGAATCGATTCATGGTTTGCCTATAAATTGTTTAGTTTGCTGTTTACCATCACAAAACGCTGCTTAAAAGCGAAGCTTGCAGTTGTTTTTGTTCCCCCACCGCCTTCCTTTCCATCCTTTCTATATACTTTTTAATCTCCGGCAAACAGCTGCCAGTGGCAACGCTTTTCCTCTTGAGGTTTGCATTTATCTCTTTGATCTTTGAGCTGCATTCAAAACACTATTTAATAGTTTGAAATGTCTTACAGTGGGGCTATGATTGGCTTTCCCTCAAATTAATCAAAGCCATTATCTTGGTTGCACTTTTGCTGTACTTTTTCCAACTCCTTGATGCAAAATAATCACATTTAGGAATCTTCTACAGCAACTGTTAGCCTCATTGGCCTCTTTTCTTACACTTGTATCAGGCAGCTTCGATCTGCAGTTTCTGTTTCTGTTTCAGTCGGTTTTATATGAATGTCGATGCTTTTGAGCCAAGTACTCAGATGATCTTAGCTCCTTCTACAATAGTTTGATGCATAATTATATTCTGTTGCAGCTGAAATAATTTTCCCAGCCACCTGCACTTGGGCAGTCCTTCAATTCTACACTCGTTGCTGTTGCTGCACCGGCTCTTGTAAACCTGCCACATCACCCACCATTCGATCCTTTAAGCAGATTGAAATGCCATGCCCTGCCATGCCACACAATGCAATGCATCATGCACCAATTAATGGGCATGCCACTAAGCGTGTCATTTTACTGGGAAAACAACAATGGGAATTAGTTGTATTGAACATTAATTATTTTAATAGGCTTATGCTTGTGCATAAAAGCACGCTGTAAACTCGGAATTCGCAATTCAATCGGAAAGTTTGCCAGCTTTTTTCCACTGTGCAACGCGAATATATACTATGTGTGCATACATATGGAGGTGACTGTCTGCGAGTGAGTATGTGTGTGTGTGTGTGTGTGTGTGGGGTTGGGTGGTGGCGCAGATTAATTCACTCAACTGTAAAACCGCTCATTGCTGTAACATTTACGCAGCGGCGCGTCCTGCGGTCAGTGGCGTTGACCAGGACATGCCACGCCCCATTCGCCCTGCAAAATGATAGCCACCAGAGAGAGCCAGCAAGTGGCAAGTGGCTGGGGTGTGGGGGGTGGATGTTAACACCAGGAGGCAACTATCAGGGCAGCTACCAGGTGCTCGTCATGATTTGCTCGCTTTCGTTGCAATTGTATTCCATAGACCCTTCAGATTTCTATAGCATAATTATGGCATGGGGCAGGCATGCAACGTTGTGTGTCGCTTACAAAAGCTTAGCGCAGAGCTTACAGTTACAGTTACAGTGCCACTGGGTTGAACACTGTGGCAGTGGCAGTTGCAGTTGCAACGACTACTGCGATGACAAAGTGAGGCAGATGCAAAATGGGACTCTCCGTCCGCCAATTGATATTCTTGCTAATTGCCAACGCGTCCGTTCAATGTGCAAAGCGCAATGGGCAATGGGCAATGGGCAACCCACGCCATCGTGCCACCATGCAATGCACAATGTGCAACATGTATTCCGCCACCCCCAGCTGCCTTTGGGGGGCACAAACCCAAAGCTGCCAAGTCGAAATGCGGATTCTGCCGCCTTCTGACCGATTATGGCCGCTTGGCCTCGCCACATCGCCTGCCCCCTCCCCCACCCACCACTCAGCGACGCTTCACTTCGCAGCGGGCCGCACGATTCATTGCCTAAACAGCCATCCCCCCCACGCCCCCCTGACACCATGCCCGTTCGTGATCATAAATTGAATGACGTTCGCCTACATATGTAATGGAACATTACAAAGCATTTTGAGGCAGACTTTAAGCACTGCCTAATGTTTCTGGGCTTATTTACAAAATTTAACTACAATTCCGAGCGCACCTTACACACAGGATGGCAGTTGGGCATTTAACATTAAACATTGACTTTAAATTATTGCTTGTTTGTGCGCTCTTAGTTTTGATTCGTCACAAGAAATGCCGGTTCCAAAAACCTTAAAATCTTACAAGACTATGATCCCTTATACGATTTGTTGTTTAAGTCGATCAAATGTCTGTACAATGCTTCAATATACATATGTACATATATTGCGCCAACGTTTATGTTTTGTAATATTTTTAAATATTTATAATAAGTAAATATTAAGAGGTGAGGAATCATTTGTGAATTCTATACAAATTGTTGAAGGGGGGTGTTTATAGGTGCAAATAATATTGAATTGAATGGATAACTTTTTGGAACAACATTAGTTGTGATAAGAACATGATCTTTTGCATGAATCTTTCATTAATTTCGTGCTTAAAATCTACGATTTTTCCACTAAGAGATCGTCGTTAGAATAATCACAAAATTGCCCATGCACAACAGTTGTCACTACCGATTTCAAGGCCGATTTCTCTGAGGATTATATATAAACAATTATTTCTGAGTAGCGGTGTGCCCTGTGGCTTTCCGTTGGTCGTTTTTCTACGCTATCGCCTTTTATTCCGGATTTTCTTCATGGACCCCGTCTTGCCATGCTTTGATACGCGTTTTGCTTTGCTCTGCTTTGCCAGTTTGTTTGTTGTAGTAATTTTCCTAATTTCCAACTCGGTGCAGCAAAGACGGAAAGTGGAAACAAACCCGAATCAAAGCCTTGCCCGTCGCTGTCGCTGTCGCTGTCGCCAACGCCAACGCCACCGCCCACTTCGCCCCTCCAAGCAAGTGCGTGTGTCCCTGGCCGACCGACCACCCACACCGCTCGACCCACTCGACGCGACGACGAAGAGTTTTCTGGGGCGAACGCCCGAAAAACGTTGTTCGCTTCGCTTTGTTCTAATTGAAAACGAAAATGTAATTAGTTCTCTCTCGCCTACAAACGACAATGTCGGAGGCGCTTCAGACGCTTCAAACGAAACGAAAAACGCACGCAAATGTCGCAAAGTTTGTTTAAAAATTACCAAGGCAGCGGAAAGGAGGTTCGAGCCCCGCCTGAGGGGGAGTTGTGGCGATGAGTCTGTGGCAACAATTAGCAGCAAACAGCTCAAAGAATCGGCGGCGGGAGCTTATTAGAAAGACGACTCCATTGCCAGCCCCATTCCCCACCATCACAGTTCACTCTTTGGGACCGCCCTCCGCCCTCCGTTGGCGGGGCAAAAGTATACTTTATGCATATGGTGGCAAACATTTGCCATAGCTTGAGCCGCGAAGCCAACAAAGCCAACTGCCAAGAGCCCCATGCTGCTCCCCGCTAAAAGCGCAGGGTGGTAGCAATATGGCAGACATTTGCATGGTTTTGGCATGTGCCAGGGATCTGGCGGGGATTTGCAGAGGTCGCAAAAGGCAGAGGAGAGATTTTTTCTGTGGAAGTCGGACGAGTGCCAGGCAAAGACTGGATCATGTTTAAAGTACTTCCGCGGTAGCCTCCACTTCACCCACAAGTTATCCAAGAATACAATTGCTAGAGGTGGGAGCACTGTCACCCCGCAAAATGGTTTGTCAACTCTGGCGTTAATGAGGTGGCCGGAGCAGTGTGTGGGGTGAGGGGAAGCGAAGAAATGCTAATGGAAATTGTGTGTTTCTCAGTTTTAATCAAAATTCAACAAAGAATATCACCTGAATAAAATCGTAAAATCATTTGAAAAGGCAGCGGTGGCTGTTGAAAACTTTCAATAAATGAAAATTTGATTTGTTCAAAAATCCGATTTATTGATTTATACATGTCTGTTTTTTGTTGTACTTTATAATATTTCACTGACTGTAGAAACTGATTGGATGGCATTGCTGGCATTCTATTCTTTCGCCGAAAGATTCTCTTTAAGACAATGTTTCTCCGAGACTAAGGTCTAGGCCTTTGAAATTGTCCAACAGCTTAGGAGAAACCCCTTCAGATATGATTAACCACAGACTCTTAGACACCCATAGACATCGGACTGCATCTGCTGCCCATTTACGGGATCAATTGTAAGGATTCTTGGCAACCCCAACTCGAATGTATCTGTGTATCCGTATATGTACACGTGCGGTTGTGTGTGTGTGTGTATGCCTCTTGGGATATGCAACGCGCTTTTACTTTCGTTGCTCTCCCTGTCTACTCTGTTCCCTATTGACTATTCGATTCGCTTTCACTTTGTGCTCTCATGCAAGTCGTGAAGCCGACGCTATGTATCTGTGTGTGTGTATTTGCATGGCTCTCTAATACATATACACAGGCGCTATAGCTGTGTGTGTGTGGTGGTATTTGTAGCTTCATTTGCGCTTTGACTTTTTAATTAATGGCATCAATTTTTTTAATTGAACATTTCTTTTGCCACCTTCAACAACAGAATGGCAACAAAATTCAATGGCAAGAAGCACTACGACATTCCCGATCCCCTATTGCCTCGATTTGATGCATGCAACCCATATAAGGGAATGGAATGGAATAATGAATAACTGTCAGGCAGCAGCTTACCTCTCCCCGTCTCTCCCTGCCGGCGCTTTAACCCTAATTAGCTTGAATATTTCAAGTTCGAACTTTTGTGGCAATTTAAAATCGCATTGCAATCCGCTGGCACTGCTGCATCCGAGTGTGTGGCATGTGTGTGGCGGCAGAGAGGCTGGCATTGATATTCATTGAAAATGTGCTAGCCCACATTCCAATAAATCAGACTCCAAATATTTTGCTTTTCATTTCGAAAATGCCTCCCACCCAAAACCAAAACCATTAACTGGAACTCGACACATGCGTGGACTTCGAGGGTGTATCGCATTCATGCGAGTACTCGCTTTATCCTCGAATATAATATTATGTTTTTGTGGGGGTTAAACTATATTTAAACGATAAATATTACCGCGCTCAATAAGCATTCGATTGAACACATTAAATCGTCTCGAAGCAAAGTTTTTACGGGAGTGCAGGTGATGGAAATTAACTTTTAATTTCTGTCCCTTTACCATGCTATTTATGTATATTGAAAGTTGATCGAAATAAATAAATGTAATTATGTGTTGATATCAATATACGTATTTAATTAGTAATCAAACGTTTTTATTTCAAGACTATTCAACAAAGCTGCGTTTCCTTTTAGCATCCTCCCTGAGTGTAATTTAATTATTAACCATCACAGTAGTGAAGTTTATATTAGTATTCAAATAAACAGTAAGAGAGATTTCTGTTCAAGGGATAGCCAGATGAATCCCCTTTTTTGATGCATTCCTCATGTCATTGCCAGTATCTCTCTCTGTTTATCTCTCTGGAGTAATCATAATTAAGTTTCGTCTTTCCCGTTGACTTATGCAATCTGACAGAAAAGCAGTGACATAGTGGGACAGTGTGGGGCAGTGGTGGGGCAGTGGTGGGGCAGAGAGGCAACTTCGTTAAGCCAATGAATCGAATGTGGTGGCTGGTGACGTACCACTTTCAGTGGCCTGACTGGCAGCTACTGGTACTCGTACCCTAAATGTGTGCATTAAAAATTTGTTACCCAACCGAAACCCCGAATCCGCACCGGGGCAGACAGGCCGATTCAATTGTTTGCCTAATGCAATTTACTGTGCACCAGATGGAGATACAGTTGCGAACCCAAAGCCGAATCCGAATACGAATCCGGATGCGATTGCTGCTGATGTAGCTGCTGGATGCTGGATGATGGCTCTGGAAGCTGCTGCTACTGCTGATTCTGCGACTGATGCTCAGGGAGGGCCAAGGTAATCAACAATCAAAATCCAAAGTCGTTGGGCAGCAACGCCAACGCCAACGCCCACTCCAACGGTTTTTAGGGGAGTGGTTCGGCCGAGGCGGCACAGACGTCGCCGCCGCTCGTTTGGGTCACTCTTGATGACGACAATTTGCATGTCAAGTCCATTAGGAGCATGTTATCATCCATCCCTGCCACCAGAGCCAGTTCCAGTCCCTGCCACACACCACAAGAGATGCAGCAGCAGCAATAGCAGCAGCTTTCTCCCATTTCTACCCATTTCCACTTTCTCCGGGTTTTTTTTTCTGCTGTTTCTGCTGCATTTGGCGCTCGTTCTTTGCCCTCTTCTCTCCAAGAGTTTTTTCTATTTTTTTGTTGGCTTGTTAAGCGCAATTAGTCGGTATTGACCATTCCCATACACCCACACACGCACACACACACACACACACAGAAACACTGTTACAGTATGAGAAAAACAGACCCATAGTGGGGGTCTGATGTGCCCCAGCAATGATGGTGGTGGTGGCTTGCCTTGAAATTCTAGATGTTTCATTTGCGCCACTTTGCCACTTTTCCACTCGCCTCCCCGCCACCTTACCTCTTCGTTGGTGGTTTCAATCAACAAATTAATGCAACAACAGCTTCGGGACTTCCAGTATGGCAACGCATTCAATTTTCACTTCACTCTTTTTCACTTTGTTTATTAAAATCTGCACAACAATCTCATCCATTCATTCCGGCCCTAGTGGAAAATTCGCAGGAATTAGGAAAGCGCCCGAAAGTATGCAGTGCGGGTACAAAAATGCGCATCGATTTTTGCATCCAACAATTTGAGCAAGAGCAGAGGAAAGGAGGCATGTACATACATACATACACATGTACATATTATTCGTATTTATTTGTACTTGAAAGTAGAATTGTAGAACCGAATACTGGTGCATATACATATGTACACATATTTGTGCATATTTATGTTTCAAATGAAAATCTACGAGGAAAAAAGGCAAAAGCACATGTATAAATCTATGATGAAACGTGGCGGAAATGTTTTTTGGTTTGGATTGTTAGTTTTTAATGGATTTCCCTAAATAAAGTAATCCCATTTAATTGAGTTTTTTCATGTGCTTAGCAAATACTTTTATTCACACAAATTTCAGTAATACTCGAACGGAAATAATGGGTTCCTGGAATCCCCTCGGAGCTAATTCTTAAGGCAGGGACCATAATCATTATATTTTCAAATTCACAATATAAACACTAATTTAAAGGCAAGTGTTTATGTAAAGTTTATGTATGTGTAAATGTAAAGCACATTGTTTGCTGTATCAAACTGATTTCCTTCCATAAGTATTATTAATAGTTTTACAAAATAATTCTTTCAGAGCTACTTAAAGCTACACGAAAAAAATTCTAAAAATAAGATTTATTTTTTTTGTTAAAAAATAAAAATTAATCATTATGAATAGAAAATACATAAATACATTTTAATTGGTCAATTTCGAATCGATTTGCATCGGGCTGCATTTGGGGCCCGTTCTTTCCCTCCCACCTCCCAAGATAACCACTTTTTTTAGTTTAAAACGCGTGTACACACTTATTTCTGTGTCAATATGGTTTAAAAACTCATATTTTCAATTATAAATAGATATTTTTAGTACTGCTATGCGGCGTTTCCAAGTGGATAACTTTTTCGGGTAAATAATTTCAACTTAATTGTTGTTTACGGAAAATGGAAGTTTTTTAATATTCCAGTTACTACTGGATTTATTTGTGACAGGCGATTCCTCTGACCAGCAGCTGCGCAAATATTTCAATATTACAATTTCAACATTCATTCATTAGTACATAAGCATGTACTCTCTGCAGGCAGGGGGATGCACCATGTACATATCTCTGACATAACTGACAGGAGTAGGGGGCCGCAGCACTTACTTTTACAAGGAAAAAGTGTGGCCCGTGCTTACTTGAAATGCGCAAAACGATTCGGAGAAATGTTCTGCAACAAAATGAAATGATGAAGCAGCTATGGAATATACAGAGCGGGCTCTGAGAATCGGAATCCCCCGGTAACTACGCAGTACTAGATTTCCGGGAATTATTGGCTTTAATGCTGCCTGCTGCCTTGATTTGCTCTTTTTGTTATTGCTCGAATTATAATGATGCCAGAACTGCCAGAGGGCCCACAACCTTGCTCATAAATAATTTCCTCAAATGAATGGTTAAACGATGCAACTTTGCCATGGCCCCAAGGTAACATTTCGAATTTTAAACACTTTTTAACAAGTCCCGGAAGTAAAAATAAGTTTTTAAGGTATTTTTCAGCATATGTATAAAAGCTTGTATGTAGCTGGAACTAAATTGTTGCTTAATATTGCTTACTACATTCTTTTACTACATCTTCTACGATTTTAGGATTTCCTTTTTGTTCGAGTTAATGAAATATATATTTGGGTGAAGCTTTAACACGTTTAGAGCTCTCTGCTATTTTGTTGTACGAAATTTGTGTCGTCTATTCTGATTAGAGGACTTTTCGTGCTCCTCTGTTCGCTTTGTCTGACACATTCTGTGGGTGGGCTGGGGATACAGCCTTTGCCGTTTTTTTTACCCACTGTCACTTCATCACCTTAACCTCTCCTGAAGGGTGGCAGTGCATTTGCCTTAAGCTTTAAACCTTGCCCTGGCCTGTTGCCTTTTTGATTGAGTTGCAGCAGCATTCTTAAGGCGAACCGCTTGCGGTTTTTGTGTGTGTTTTGGTTACACTTTTTGCATTTTACACTCAACCAATATGGTTGCGGGTAGAGTGAGGCACGAGGCGTGTTGCACTCGTGGGGGTGGGCTTGTTATTTGCTGCCTGCTGCGAGTGTGACACAATTTTCGTTGCGCTCTGGGAATGCCGAGTGCAACAAACAGCAGGTATGTACATGCCCCACACCTCCTCCTGGACGTTAGTCTTCATATTTTAACATGCTTTTACGACATGCGTGTCTTGACGATTTCCCATTTTCCTCAAAGATTCGGCCAGCGATCCAGAGGATGATATCCCATGCCCCACTCCCCCATGTACATACATATATGTGCGTGTGTTGCACTTAGTTGTTACCCCCATTGCAGCAGGAGCAAAAGATTTTTGAGCGGTTTTTGTTGGCTGTTGGTTTTGCTGTTGGCCTCTTGCCAAAAATTGAATGTTTGCCGCCGCCTCTCGTGCTGGCTGCCTTCGCACTCTCTTCAGAAATGTTGCATGAAATTTTCAAACTAAATATTTTATGATTTATTTGCGTGCTGCACTTAACAGCCAGGACATGGACACGGACATGGACACCGACACTGGCCCTGTGTCTGGAATGCGGGGAAAGGACACAGGCATAGACACGGGACATGGACGTGGGACGACCACTGGACTGTCCAATTTTTGGTCGAGTAGTTCCATGATGGACCTCCTTCCACCTCGCAGCCCATCTGTTTCGGCTTCCATCTCCATTTTTGCGTCTCTGTTTTGACGCATTTAACAAATTGGCCAAGCAAATTTTCACATTGATTCCCAAAGAAAAACAATTCGGCAAAATGATTTAGGATAAAATATTTTACTGTCAAACTCAATCAAGTGGGCAATGCATTGAGTCTCCAGCCAGCTCCCAAATGGATTAATGAGCAGTTTACGGACATGCATATAACAATGCGGCAGGCAAGGCCAAACGGGGCATGGCATTTATTATTGAGTCACTGGGGGATTTGGCCACTCTCTGAATGTGAAAACGCTGCTTAATCTACTGCAGAATGGAGTGCGATGGACAGGCAGGCAGGCAGTCAAAAGTGAATTTATATTTACTCGAAGGAACCCGTTCACACTGAACAATGAGTATTTTTGTCCAGTCTACTTGAAATCGAATTGCGATCTCCGTATCAGGAAAACACACACATGTATTGGGTTGCTTCAAGTGAAACATAACGAGAACTCTCTAGAAAATCAGCAATTTTCTTAATTAAAACATTTTGCTGTAAGCAATCCAAAGGGTTGCAAGTCCTTATCGAATATTCTCGAGTATATGTCATTTTAACGAAATGCAAACACTTTTGGAACTAGCTGACTAGTTGCATAGCTTTAAAGGTCCTTAAGCTACAATTTGCGTCCTATGCTTGATGGCTTGTTGTGTGGATTAATAATGCATCTAGGATACTTCCCATAAAATGGCATTGGAAACACAGAAATATTTAAATTAAATGCTGCAGCTGGAGCTTTAAATACAAACACACATTCAATACAGTGTGAGATCGCTTGGGCTTCTTTTCAGCAAACATTATTTAGGAATCACTAACCGGATAAGGTCACTGGGAAAACTACTCTCATACAGCAACAAAAACGAAATCTCCATAGTAACATTTAAGCACTATCCAAGATGATGTCTTGCCATCAGAGTGGTCATGTTTTTTACTCTCAAACATACATACGCAGTCATTTCCCTACATGAGACCAGCTCGGTCATAAAAGTGGCTGGAGAAATGCGCTCATGAGCCATTAGTTGACGGAGAGAGTGCCGTGGTCGGGGCGGAGTGGAGGGATCGTAAAGATGAGGCAACGATGAGAATGGGTGGCACAACAATAAACGACAAGAAACGACAATTATGAGTGGCACATAAAGCGAACGCAATTACGGATGATTCAACAATGAAACGACTCTTAACCAGAATGACAGCGATTAAACGCAGCGATTGCACATGCGAAAGCTATCGAAATACGTGGCTATCGAGGAATGATGATGGCAATCGAGTGGCAGTCCCTTCTTTCAATTATACATCCCACAATATGTTTTTCTTAATGCAAATATAGGCAACAGTCTCAAAAACGAACTCTCTTTCATGGTCAGTCAGCAGTCGAAAAGGCAGGGCCCACTCCGATATGATCAAAGCATTCGTGGAGATGCACTTGGGCATGATTTCGAGGAAGAGGAAAGCACCCTGGACATACAAATTGATCCACTTCCACTTTAACGATTGACTAGATTCCGCACTTGTTGCTGAATTCAAAACAACACTCTGAATTCCCCTCTAAATAAGACTCAAGGAAATTGTGGCCGAAGTTTCCTCCTTAAAGATTCCAGTGCGGGAAATTCCCCTTTAAAGCACTCTTTTCTCTGGTAGCAAATGCAGAATTGATTGTTCCACCGACGACAGACGCTGTCAACCCTTTTCCTCCCCTTCACAGCGCTACCCGTTCCGGTTTTTATTTTGAGCACCCATCAACAACTGCGACCAATCGCAGCTAATCAAAGCCTGGTCGTGACCCCGACAGCGTGAAAAGCGAGAAAAAGGTTTTCATGGCCACCGCCGGAGAGAAGGTGAAGGAAAGGAAATCTGCCCTTGTCCTTGTGTCTTGTTTCTTGTCCTTTTCCCCATGTCCCATGTCCATGTCCATGTTCGTGTCCGTGTCCGTGTTCCGTGTGCTAGTCATAAATTCAACTTTTGCCGTTTTCTATGCGACGTTTCATTAAAAATTTAGCATGGCCCACCTTTGCCAAGGAGTGCCTGGAGTATCCATTCCCATCCCAATCCCCATTCCCCCATCCATCCCTTGGTGTGGAGCATTTGGAGGCTGTAAAGTGCGTTTGTTGGCGTTACTTTATGGCTGGAGCGCATGTAAACACGTTGCCACGTGGATGCCATGACTGGCTATGGGGCTACTTGCCCCAATGCAGGATTCCCATCTTGCGACACTTGGCGACGGGCGACGGGCGACTGGCGGCTGGGTAGATGGGGATGAAGATGAAGAAGGATATGGGGCAAGCGGAGGAACAGGACGAGAAGGAGGAGGTGTTGTCCCAGCTGCGCTACAACGACAACACGTAATGATTGTCCTTGTCACACACCCACAAAGCCCCAACAACAACAAGTGGCACGGAGTCGATGCTATCGACGAGTAGGATACCCACAGAATATCCATAGCAAAATATCCATATCTCAAATGAAAGGCTTTTCCCTCCCCTTTGGCAATATTTTTGCGCATGTTGGGATCATTAAATTGGTAATTTCAAGAAAATTATTCCGAAATTGGAGAAAAATGTGCTGGATAAGTAAATAAAATACTCAAATGTTGCCTTGCCCCATAGATCGGATGGGGTTAGCTTTTGCTTTTATTAAATCAA
This sequence comes from Drosophila subobscura, assembly GCF_008121235.1. Classification (NCBI taxonomy): domain Eukaryota; kingdom Metazoa; phylum Arthropoda; class Insecta; order Diptera; family Drosophilidae; genus Drosophila; species Drosophila subobscura. Next base: position 12,866,027 of record NC_048530.1, on the reverse strand, counting down.
TCCGGTAATCACTTTGACGATATATAAACCTTGAACGGGGCTTTCATTTCGCGTGTTGAAGTCCCTTTATCATTAAATTTTTTAACAAATTTACTAAATACTTTGCAAGTTGAAAATATTATACAAATAGAAGCTAAAGAACGCTTCTGAATGGTTTTTAGTTTGTATGAATTTGAATTTGTTTTCATGGATAGATAAAAATATCTTGAGCATTCCATATATTCTTCCTTAACCTGCAATTACAGGGCATGGCAAATACAAAAACACTGAGACTGAGGCTGCTACAGGCCATAAAATTCATGCCTTCTGACAACTGCGCCTCATACATTTTTATGACTCACAGTCATATTTATAGAGAGAGAGTAGAGTGTCTGCGTTACAGACACTCTTTCAGTGTGGCAGGCACCCTCTGCGGCAACCCCTCGGGCACGCACAGTTTTCCATCAGCGCCCCCAAATTAGGCAAAGGATGTACCGAATAGATAAACATCGGCCCCGAGCGAACGAGGGAGTCAAGGGCGTCGACAGGACCCAGGTTCTAGGTTCTAAGCCCTAGGTCCCAGGTCCAGCAACTTGTCGAGTGCATTAATTATGCTTATTTATTTAATGCCATTTGCCCATTGTTCGCCTGGGCACTCGGAGGTCATTATCGTTAGCATCCTGGGATCGGGTACTCAATTGAATTAATGCCACCGAAAATTGCATATGGAAATAGTCAAATATCCATTCGAAGCGTAGGAGCATGGCATTTTCATTGAACATTTGAAACTGTTTTCAATGTGGCAGGCCACGTTATTGATGTGACGATTATATAATATGGGTGGCCAAAGCCAATGGCCAGAGGTTTCTGTTTCTTCAACAATTCCTCATCATGCTTTGCTCGGCTCTGCTCTGTAATGAAATCAGGGGTGCAGTCAGGCAAATAATTATGTGGCTGAATAACTTTTAGGCACAGAAAACAGGCAACGATTGTGTTTATAATTTTCAGGTCTTCTTGGGGAAAACTTCTTCTTCGAAATGACAAATTGCAGTGCCAAGGTAAGCGCTTTCTTGTATGTAGCAATGAAACATGTCGGTCTTCCTACAAAAAGTTTTGATTAAATTCTGTCAAGGCATAGAATTTATAGTTTAATATTCAGTTTGATTTAATAGTGAAAAGAATACCCCTGTTCTTCTAATGCCCAATGCCCCAATGCCCACATTAAAGGTGATTTAACAACAAAATTCAATGTATTGAATTTCTGTTTTCTAATGCATATCATTAGATGTGCTGTGGCATATCATTTGGTACATAATTTACATTGCATTATGCCATTCAATACATATGTATGTATGTACATGCATAAACACGTACTTACATATGTACATATGTATGTACATACATACATATATGTACATATATAACTGGCTCGCAATTGCCTTGCATTGTTTTTGCTTCCCTCTTAAGATTTCCCTGGGAAATGTGCTATGCCTTGTGTTGGCATTACAAATTATTTACACTCGTATATAGATTTAGACAGTAACTGACCAACTCAGTATCATTTGGGTTGAATGCCTTTTATTTGTCACAAATTTCCGAAATATTGGAAAGACAGTAGACGGGATTTTCAATATAAATATACAGACTCTCTCTCTCGCTTAAAAAATCAGCACAATATAATTATGATGCACTCAGGACTGAATCTGATATTAGGTAAAAATAAAAGATAAACTAATTCTGATTATTATTATAGTGTTTATGCTTATATAGGGACCCAGCTCTTTAATGATCCAATCGATGATGAGGGAATGACAATGGCTGAACCGGAGCCAATTGATGATGGCCATAAGGCGGACGACGAAAATGATTCTGATGGTGATTCTGAAGATGAGTTTAAAGTGGACGAATCGGACGACGAGTTCAACGAACGGCAGAAGGAGGAAGAACGTGACAAGATGGATATTGAAAACCTAAGTCGCTCACTTGGTTTTTCCAATGAATGTTAATGTTTCGATCAATGATGCATATCTTTGGATAGCAATTGATAATCGTTTAATTGTCGTTTATTGTTGAACAAATTTAATCTAAATTTTTACATTTCTGAAAGCAATCGAGAAACCTCAAATTATCGTTAATTTTTGAGCAAATTTGTTCGAAATAAGCCAAAATTCCAAGTTTCACAACAATGTAAGCATACATTTTTGGTTAATATCAATGTATAACCTTCTTAATTCTACAATAGGTTCCTAATATTCCCAGTGTGACACGTGCCATGCAGCAGGCCACCTCGGTCGATCGCATTGTTTTCCACTTCTATAATGCCAGATCACTTTTCGGAGAAGAAACAAGATCTCACCGTTCTGGATTATGAGACCACACCATCTGCCATGGAATGCTGTATCGTAGCGATGAAACCAGCTAGGATTTCCCCCTAACCTGCAATCCCTCCCAGTAAAATGTGGACCACACACGAAAAGAAAGCTCCTCCCTCTGCACGGGAAAGCAACGAACATAAACATAAGACGAAATATGTAAGAAATAAAAAAAAATACAAAAACACAAAACACCAGCGATAATTCAAAAGCCCACCACCACATACGTGAGGGCCAGCAGAATCCCTGGGTGCCTGGTGCCTGGTGCCTGGCTGCCTGCCTTCCTGCCTTTTTGGCCAACAAATCGCACAGCAAAATCTCAGCCATTATTTGGCATTATTGAAGTAAGCGAATTGTTGTGAATGCATGCCCTTGCGAGGCAAATGTCTTTAAAATCGACCAAATTGGAAACAAGATTAAAAGGAAGAAAAGCAGCAGCATCAGCAGCAGTCGAATGGGGCAAGTGGCAAATGGCGAATGGCAGACACACCAGACAAAGGCCAAGTCGAGGCAGGAGCATCATCTCTGCCGCACGTCCCTGCCTAGTGCCAATAAAGCGCAACAAAGAGCGCCTGGCCCAAGAGCGAGAGTCGTGTCAATATTTTGACTGTGTTTTAGCCTTGGCTTCTTTTTGTACCCCACCTCATATCTCCGTGTCCCTCTGCCCCTGTCCCTGTCCTTGTGTCTTCGTCGTCGCCTCTCGCCGGGAGCTGTGGCGGCGTCTTCTCTCCGGAGGTGGCCATGCGCGTCCAGCGTCAGGAATATTGATGCCTGCGGAGCGTGCCGCTGGGAATGCCATGTGGCATTTCACCATCATCCTCCTTCGCATCCGCCCATGCATCTCCACCAAAAACATATCTCCCACACACAAAAAAAATGAACAGAAAGATGTCTAGAGAACAAACAATAATGGGAATAATATAGACCAAGAAATGCCCATTCTTTTGGGAGCAAATGTATATAAACAGAATAGACCACTTTTAAGGTGCGGAAACTTGTGGACTTTTCGTAATTAAAATCTGCATCTGCTAGAGAGTGTTGCCAATTGACAGATGCGAAAGAAGTTGTTTCCCTCCATTTCCCTCTTTCGTTCCATGTCACAATGCTGATGCACATGTGGAGCATACCCAGAGAGAGATGATCCTTGAGTGGCATGGGCTTGACCGCAGCCAGCGCATGTTAAACACTAAAGAGGGCTCTGGCCATGGGCCAGAATCCATCTTCAAACTGCTAGGACGACATAAATTAGCGGCAGGCTGTGCGTTCCACTCCTCCACCTTCTTCTCTACGAGTATGTGTGCGAAAGTTTTGCGGCTAGCTGCCTCATATTGCGGCACGCAGTTTATCAAAGTCTTCCCCGGCGCTCGCTGCGTTCTCTCTCTCTCTCTCTCTCTCTCTCTCTCTCTCTTTCTCTTTCTCTGAGAGAACGTGGAGCGCAGAACGCTTAACGTAACGCAACCTCCAACTTACAACTGGCGTTGCCGCTGTTGCACATCACGTGACCTGCCAGCCAAATGAAATTCCTAGTCGGCGTCACATGGCGCGCGCACAACGAACGGTTCTGTAATTGAGTTGCCGTCGCATACACTTGCCGCTCTCCCCTTTCCCCTGCCTCCTGCCGAGCCCCACCACCTTCTGTGTGTGTAATTACTTAAAATTCCTGTCTTGAGGCAGAGCCTCAGCCTCGGCGTTCAGCCCCACAAGTTGCAAGTTCCAGGTTACAGGTTACATGCTTCGTGACAGTTCACACGCTGTTGCATTTATTAATTCAATTTACTGGTAATTACTGGCAGCACCCGAAAAGATATCAATTACAAATAAAACGCACACAATATTCTATTTGATTATAAGTGAGGAAAAATAGTGAAAAACAAAATGTACTTACCACAAAATCAATCAAATGTCAAAGGGTCCACACGGGTCATCATCCTTAAAGCGTTGCCATTAAAGCTGCAAGAAAGAAAATAAATAATAATAAATAAAATAAAATAAATAAAAATATGTAGGTTACTATTTTTATTTGCAACATCACATTTAGCTTAAAGCACGGACACAGAGCGAAAATTAGTTGTGGGCTTCGGATGTTAACGAAAAGCTGTGAGTGCCAGCGATAACAGTCTGTTAACCTTGAGAGCGCTGTTTCTATGTTAGAGCTGCTGCCCTGTACCAGTGCATGGCTGTGAGGAAGACAGATCTCAACTTCCATTCACTGTTCAAACAAATTAAAATGCCTGCCATGACATGATATTTATTTATTTACATACTTGTGTACTATGTGGTTGCCACTCAAACAGGCAATGTTTAAAGAAAATTTTCCAATTTTGGTCTGATGCCCCAAGCGGAGTATATACTCCGCATATACTGAGTACTGGAACTATATGTATTTGTTTGATGATATTTATATAGCCAATGGCCAAATATCCCCACAATCAAGTAAATCAAGACCTGCTTACTTATTTATTTGCAGTCGATAATCAAACCGCAAAATGACCGCCCCATGCTCCCCAACCACGTTCCCTCTGGGTCAGCAGCAGCGGCAGCAGCCCATTGCTCACTTGATATTAGTTTTTAATTATGCCACATTTGATTGCATTAACTCCGCAGCCCACGCAGTTGTTTACTCGAACGTGTGGCGCCCTAAAGGGAGGAAGGCTTTGGGAGGGGATTCTACAAAAACCCTGGCCAAATCGAATTTGAAACAAGAAAGAAAATGCATTTCGGAAAAAACTAACTGTGGGATTCGCTTTCTTTTCCATTACATATGTATGTACTATATACCAGACGATGCCCTGGCTGATCATGAGTATCTACTTTGATACAATTTTACTTTTCTCTGTTTCAAAGAGCTTCTATAAGTCAGAACACCCTCTCTCTATCTCTCTTGCTGTCTGTGTGTGGAAGCGTTGGCGTTTTTTTTTGAGGGGAGAATCAAACGGAAAAAGGCAACAAAATGCTACGAAATAAATTATAACCACAAAAATGCAATTTAATACAAATCTAATTCAAGCGCATCAGGCGTTTGCCAGCTGTCCTGTCCTGTCCTGTCCTGTCCGCGTGTTTGTGTAAAACTGCTGCACCGCGACCTCCATTCATGACGATTTTTAATTGAAAGCGCGACTTTTGGGCTTTGGACCACAGCCGCACACTCACACACCGAAACACATGCAGATACAAACGCACATTTAGCAGCAGAAGCGGCGACGGCAGCAGCTGCATAAATTTCATTAGTAAACTTTTAATTAGAAAAATTTCAGCATGAATTTAATTAGTGTATATACATATGTACATACATACTTATGCACATATGTATGTACATATGTATATATTTATGTGCACACACACTCGCAAGAGATGAAACACAAAGCCGAAAATTAAATGTAATGAAATGAGAATGAAAACGAGAAGGGACGTGTGAGACGCGTCGCAACTTTTATACCCGGTACTTATTACTACATCAGTACCTTAGCGGTTTTTTGTCAAATTTTACATTTTTTCTTCAACTGTCATCTACATCTACAACACTTCTCACGCCAACACGCTCCTTTGGCACACACTGCAGAGTCACGGCGGAGGCAGAGGCGCGGCAGAGGCAGAAGCAGAGTGTGAATGAGAGAATGTGAAAAAAAAACAACAAAAGTTGCTGGACGGGGTGGGTTTAGCTACTGCAAATTAACTGCCTTTGCGCGCACCCACACTCACTTATCGAGAGGTGCAAGTGGAAGGAGAATTGTTTTTGGTTAATTTCGAGAGTGAAAAGCCATAGGGTACGGTAATCAACAATAACAAAATAACCAAAGGAAAAAAATGATCGTCACTGATAAAAAAATATACGAGCTTTTGCGAAAAAAAAGTATAAACTGTAAATCAAACATAAAACATATATTTTCACTTGCCTTTTACATTCTTCTTTTCATCATTGCGCTTCTTCTTTTCGCATGCATACATACGTAACCCGCGCAACGAACGAACGAAACGAAATAATTGTAACGGGATCGAACGAGAGACTCTAATAAGAGCACAGATTTTGGGCACATTAATTTAGGGTGAGGCGTTGGGACGGAAGTTCGTACGCACACACTCAACGAGAGAGAGTCAGAATAGCACGAATTGGGTTGCCTCACCCTATTAGGGGACACTTGAAATGAGAGCGCTGACACTCGCTCTTTGCTTTTTGCGCCTCTTCTCTTTTCTTGCGCTTTTATATGATTGCACGGTAAAGGGAGGGGACAACTTCGCGCCTTTTTTGGCACATTTTCACACACACACATTGCAAGCCCTTGGTGCAAATTTAAAACATTTTTTCTCCATTTATATGTATATGTATGTATGTACATACGTACATAGTAATGCAACATTTAGTGGCTCTAGCTTTTATGGTCTCTGAGATCCAGGCAAGACGGCGCTCAACAAGACGTACGGACGGACAGACAGACATGGCTCAATCGACTCGGCTATTCATGCTGATCAAGAATATACATATGTATGTACATACTTTATGGGATCGGAAACGTTTCCTTCGTTACATATGTATGTATGTACATCCACTTTGTGCGCAAATACAATATACCCTATTTCCTCTTCGAATACCGGGTATAAAAATTATGCAAGGAGAGCTAGGGGAATGGGAGGATGAAAGCGAATTTAATCACGTTAATTAAAAACTGCCTTTGCACGCACCCACACTCACTTATCGAGAGGTGCAAGTGGAAGGAGAATTGTTTTTGGTTAATTTCGAGAGTGAAAAGCCATAGGGTACGTTAATCAACAAAAACAAAATAACCAAAGGAAAAAATGATCGTCACTGAGAAAAATATACGAGCTTTTGCGAAAAAAAAGTACAAACTGTAAAGCAAACATAAAACATATATTTTCACTTGCCTTTTACTTTCTTCTTTTCCTCATTGCGCTTCTTCTTTTCGCATGTGTCGTGAAGCACTTATTGTCCTCTTCACACACATGCATACGTAACCCGCGCGACGATACGACGAAACGAACGAAACGAAATAAATGTAACGGGATCGAGCGTGAGATTCTAATAAGAGCACAGATTTTGGGCACATTAATTTAGGGTGAGGCGTTGGGACGGAAGTTCGTACGCACACACTCAACGAGAGAGAGTCAGAATAGCACGAATTGGGTTGCCTCACCCTATTAGGGGACACTTGAAATGAGAGCGCTGACACTCGCTCTTTGCTTTTTGCGCCTCTTCTCTTTTCTTGCGCTTTTATATGATTGCTTGGTAAAGGGAGGGGACAACTTCGCGCCTTTTTTGGCACATTTTCACACACACACATTGCAAGCCCTTGGTGCAAATTTAGAACATTTTAGCTCTATGTACGTATGTACATACATTTTTACGAAAAAAAAAACACTTTTAACACTTCACTTTCACATATTGCCGCATATTTCCAACGCCGATCTGCTTTTAGCCTTGTTGTGCTCCTCCGCAATTGATTTCGCATTTTTTGCCCATTAAATGCTCAACCATTTCACCATATTTCACTAACACACACTTCACTTTCACATATTTCACAATTGATCTCGCATTTTTAGTCCACAAAATGTTCAACCATTTCACCATATTTCACTGCACTTCACTAACACACACTTCACTTTCACTTATTGTCGTATATTTCGCATATGATCTCGCATTTTTTGTCCACAAAATGTTCAACCATTGCACCACATTTTATTTTACTTCACTAACACACACTTCACTTTCACATATTGCCGCATATTTCCATCGACGATCTGCTCCTAGCCTCGCTGCTGTGCTCCTCCGCAAATGATCTTGATTTTTTATTGATTTCACTAACACACACTTGTTGTTGTACACTGCACATACTGCACGATACTTTTTCCCGTTTGGTTTCCCGAATTTTCCCGTATTTTCCCGATTTTGCCCGATTTTTTCGATTTTTCGCGGACCGAATCCGTACCGGACCGAACGCGCTGACAAATTTTTAACTACTGAGTGGGGATGAGGAAGCTGCAAAAGAAGTAAACTGCGTAGGTGTTGGTGGCTTAGGCCGCGCTCCCCTACTCTCAAATCTAATGCACATATGTTGTGACGTGCACTTGGGCCTACTGCTCTCTGGGATTTTGTGCCAGCCGACCAGATCAGTGTAGAGTAGGGTGTAGGATTTGCGCTGCAGAATGTTCGAATGTTCACTCTCTTTACATTTAGCTAATGAGGAAGTGAAGAGGATAAAGAATAAGAAAATATTGAGCTGCTGGAGTGCTGGCATGAATACAAATCAAAGTAATCGGAAAATCAATTGGAAAATATAAATGGAGTTAAATTTATTATTTATCTTAAATAAACTATCAATATGCGCCGTTTTTTTATGTTTTATTTTTCTTTATGGTTCTATCTGGGTTTCTTGTGAGAGCGAGAGAGCGAAGTATGCGAGATAAAGAAAGATGCGCTGGCTGGAGTGCTGGCTTGAATTCAAATTAATGAAATTGTCCGGGAAAAGTTTTCGGTCAAGAGATCTCGATCGGAAAATGCTTAGAAAAAAGGGGAAAATTGTAAAGGGAGTTAAAATTAAGAATTATGCCAGAGCCAACATTTTTTCATGTTGGTCTTTTCTTCTTTTTGGTTCTCTCTGCGTTTCTAGTGACAGCGTTGAAGCTGTGAGAGCGAGAGAGCAAAGTAACTGTAAAAACAACACAAGACTGGGCTCTCTCGTTCTTCTTTCCTTGTATGAGTGAATAGGAAAGGCAATTGGATTCTTGGTGTTGGTGGATTATGACTCGCTCTCCTACTTGCATATCGGATGCACATTTATTGTGTCGAGCACTTTGACTTTCCGTCTGTGGAATTCGGAGCAAGCCGACTAAATTAGTGTAGGGAGATTTCATATTTTTTGAACTCTCTTTGCATTTGACTGTGTAATTGTCAGTAAAAAGGGGAGAGAAGAAGATGAGCTGCTGGAGTGCTGGCTTGAATCAAAATGAAATAAATCGTCTCGGAAAAGATTTCCTTCACTTGATCTCGATCGGATAATGCTTAGAAAAGTTCGGAAATTGTAAAGGAAAATAAATTTAATATTTATTATCCAGAAACCATCATAATGCGCCGTTTCTTTTTTTTTGTTCTATCTGGCTTTCGTTTGAGAGTGAGAGAGCAAAGTAACTGTAAAAACAACACAAGACTGGGCTCTCTCGTTCTTCTTTCCTTGTATGAGTGAATAGGAAAGGCAATTGGATTCTTGGTGTTGGTGGCTTTTGACTCGCTCTCCTACTTGCAACTCGAATGCACATTTATTGTGTGGAGCAGTTTGACCTTCCGTCTCTGGAATTCAGTGCAAGCCGACTAAATCAGTGTATGGTGATTTCACATTTTTGGAACTCTCTTTGCATTTGACAATTGTCAGTAAAAAGGGGAGAGAAGTAGAAGATGCGCTGCTGGAGTGCTGGCTTGAATCAAAATGAAATAAATCGTTTCGGAAAAGATTTTCTTTACTTGATCTCGATCGGAAAATGCTTAGAAAATTTCGGAAATTGTAAAGGAAAATAAATTTAATATTTATTATCCAGAAAACATCATAATGCGCCGTTTCTTTTTTTTTGTTCTGTCTGGCTTTCGTTTGAGAGTGAGAGAGCAAAGTAACTGTAAAAACAACACAAGACTGGGCTCTCTCGTTCTACTTTCCTTGTATGAGTGAATAGGAAAGGCAATTGGATTCTTGGTGTTGACAGACGGACAGCCAGACATGGCTCTATCGGCTATTGATGCTGATCAAGAATATATGTATGTACATATGTATGTATGTATGTATATACTTTATGGGGTCGGAAACGTTTCCTTCTGTGCGTTGCATACAACCGTTATTCGCACAAATATAATATACCCTATTTTTACTCTTCGAGTACCGGGTATAATTAAATGCAACTGGACCCCACGTCAATGCCAACACCTGCCAACGTGCTGACAACACCACCCGCTGCTGACATCGTGGGGGTGCCACCCGCAGTCCGCGCACACTGCGCTCATTCCCCTTAGCCAAGACACAAACCAGAACTACATTGCCGCAAAGGTTAATATTGGAAAAACGGTGCAGCTTCGCAGCAGAAGAACAAAAGATCAAATCTACGAAAAACGAAAGATCCGCTTAAGATTAAGATTAATCGGAATTCATTACGCAAAAAGCATAGAAAACCTCTCTTCCCTATTGGGCAATTACGATTTCCTCTCCAAATGCAGATTTTCTTTTACTGTTACTGCCACACACACAACAAGCTGTAACAATTCCATTATTACTTTACGTCTGAAAAAGAAACGAACTGTCAGACTACATAACCGCTCGACACTTCCGAACGAACGATTTATGGACGAACCGAAACCGCAAGACGCAAACAAACCATCAAAGAAACTGCACATAATTGGGTCTATAAATATAGGGGTAGAGGTCCGCTGACCAGTGACGATGTCAGCTTGAGAAAGAGGCAAACCTTGTTTTAAACAATTAAACCGTTGGGTGGGTGCACTGTTGACTTTGCATTGACGCTCGCAAAAATTAAGTAACGTATCAGTTCCCAAACGTATCAAGTACAGCAGTGGAAAATTGTTACATTTTGTATTAAATGGGCTTTCGATTCAAAGAACTACATAATCAGTAATGCCATTGATGCCTTTTTAAGTGAACTTCCACTCACGTTTTCTGAAGAGAATCTTTTGACTTTTTGTCTGGATGCACGCGACATTCTCAACCACTGGCAGACAGAGAGACAGAGAGCACAGATCTGCTGGCATCTGCTGGCACATTGCGCTGACCCTGAGGTTAAGGCTGAGATGGCGTCACGCTCAACGTGCCGAACTGCCACACAATTGGTGTAATTACAGAATGAGGAAGTGCAGCAGCATCGAAGATACAAACAGTCTGTACGAGTATGGGTACGTAGGTATGCTAATTATGCTGCCAATCATAAGACTTGGGTCGTCTGATGCCTAATGTCTGATGCTGGTGCGAGGGGAGTTACCCGAGGCCCCAATGTATTTTCGTACACATTTTCAGAGTAATTTATGTTTAGTCGCGTCTAAATTTATTGTCGGTATCAAGCAACTACTGCAGCCGCGTTGACGTTGTCAGCAGTTAATCGTTGCGTGATTAATCATTTTCTATGCAAATTATATATTGTATGTATGGATGTCTATGGTGTGCCCCATCTTAACTCTAACACGCACCAATCTACGATCTGGTCTTTCACTTGCCCAACCACCTCTCCAACTCTGACCCTGACTTTGACTCTGATGTGTTGACTACCTGGGATAGATCACTTAATTACAACAGCCACTCGAAGAGCCAGAGTTCAGATGCTGCTTTTAAATGATATATGTATGTACGAGTGCGGTGCTATACGATCTGGCGGCTAATCACAAATCATTCATAATCATATTTTGAGCTAATAATATGCGAGAGAATAAACCACAGCAACTGCGTCATGGGAATAGAAAAGCCCAGGTCTTACGACACAAGTGTGTGCAATAAATTGAATTGCAATTGAAATCGGGTTTGCCTATGCATCAGTGATCCAGTGATCGAAGATACAAAACAACTGTGAGCAATGGAACTTAGGCAAAATATTCAAGAAATATGAATTTAAGGAGTTTCCCTCGGATTTAAAGAGGTTTCAAGCAATCAATATAAGAAGCATATGCCTATAAGTAGCTCGCAATTGTGAGGCTGAAAAATCATTCTCAAAAGAAACAAATCAACACTCAGTGGAAAAGATATCCAACAGAATCTTCGAGTCAGTGATCGCACCATGGTACAATACTCGTACTATGATGAGCTGGAATTCTGAAAGCGTCTTAATGATGTGATACTCGGTAGAGTGTTTAGAGCCAATAAAAGGTTGTTTAACCAGCCGGAACGCAATTGTCCAATAAAGTTGAAAAGTAAAAAGCTTTCGAATGGACCGAAGTTACGAATACCCTGGGCAGATTAATTGGAAAACTCATATAAGCTGAATGCCATTACATTTATAGTTTATAGTTTCAGTTTATGACACGGACGTGTATGGCTTTGAATAAACTGTCGGATTTTAACCAAGAAATGCTACAGTCTTTAGGGATAGAAAGCGGGAATATATGTATATGTAAGTATATACTCCCTGTTCGAGAGAACATGAATATATTTAGCCCATTCAAAAAGATCACACAACAGGCATAGATATCGAAATAAAAACAAAAATATTACTGACCCAGAGACTCTTAAATCGTAGGGAGCGGCGTCCGTCTCGATGGGTTCCCATTCTTTTTTGGCCATTCAAACGTCATAATCAAACTCGTAAGTTCTTCTTCAGGTCTGCTGTTTTTGTGGGGTTCTGTTCTTTTTGCATAATTCGTTGATGGTTGCTTTTGTTGTTATTTTTAGCATTGTTATTTTAATTAATGCCGCGATTCCGATTAGGTGTGAGGCACGTTTCTGCCGACGCGTCGTTTCTCTTCATTTAGGTATCGGTTTTCTACCTCTTTGCTTACTCTTTGCAGAGGGCCTTATACTTTTGGGTAGATGATTGGCACGTAGCATATAAATTATATTTGATTCTGAATTGTATTAAATATACCCATAAATATTGTACATTCATTGATACAATTATTAAATAAACACCCATAAACTGGCTACAAATTTAACCAGACTAGAACCCTTGAATCTTCCAGGCTTGATTTTATTCCAAATAAATCAAACAAATTAACAAATACAAATTAAATGTAATGCATACTTTAAAGTTCACACTGAGCCATTTTATGATAATCTATAACTTTTTAGATCTTAGATAAGGAGAAAATAAATATACTTAAAGCTCTCTCTAAAGCTACTCCTTGCAGATACTTTGATACTCTGACATTCTGAGTTTTATCGAGTTTCCACTTGTAATTGTTGGATCTGGAAGAGTATCAAATGCTTCGAACTATCCTTTATGTATCGTTTTTATTTGTGGATATTGTTAACGGCATTTAGTCGGTTTTAGTTCTGTAAAGCTACTTTGATGGAACGCAAATAATTCCCCGACTTGGCCACTTACCGGCAATTGGCAATTGCCTTGAAGCGTTAATTTTTCCCACACTGGGCATTGGCCATTGGTCACTGAGCACTGGGCACTGGGCACTGGGCTTTGAGCCACTGATTATACCACTTACACGGAGGAGGGGCAGATACCCATGAGATACGCGATGAGCGATGAGCCGCCAAAGCCTCCGCCGCCGAGTAGCCACAGCCAAACCGGTTGCCCGGTGGTGCTCCAGTGTTTGTGGTGCACTGGCTGCAATGCCCGGAAGCTCGATCGGTGTCTTGTAGGGGAAACCAGGGATGAGTAAAGCAACCCATTGGGGGGACAGAACCAGTTATGGGGCTCTGACCCAACCCTAAGCGATGGGAAAAGGCAGCGACGCTACCGCACCGCTTAAGCTTCGGCTTGGGGCTTCTCCATCAATTCATTCATAAACCAAAACTCCCGCTCGACCTTAGCTCAGTTGATTGTTGACCGTCGAGATGCCGAGATTGTCGAGCAAGTGCAGTGCTGCCGCCGCCCTGTGGGGCGCACCTGCAGTGCTCCTGATTATCGTGGCATCGTGTCTCAGTGGATTAGAGGCAGCCACAAGCACAGGCGGAGGATACTGTGCCCCAACGCTTTGCCAGCTATACAACGGCAGTCATGTGGTGCAAGTGCCACATACGGCGTGTGGGAATAATGGCAGCTTTGGTGTGGGTTGCGGAGCCGAGCCAAAGCTGCTGGCCATGAATGACCGGAGACGCCAGCTGCTGCTGGACATGCATAACTTGGCCCGCTCGAAGATAGCCAGCGGAGAGCTGTCAGGCTACAACAGTGCCACACATATGCCGCTGCTGCGTTGGGACGCAGAGCTGGAACAGATGGCCGGACTGCATGCAAAGCGCTGCCAATTCGCCCACGACAAGTGCCGCAACACGCCGCGTTTCAAGTTCAGTGGGCAGAACATCGGATACTTTTGGATTGGACGCGAGTTCAAGTCACACTCGAGGCGCATGAAGTCCTTTGTGCTCAACTGGTTCAGGGAGTATCTGGATGCGAATCAGACCTTCATCGACAGCTATCGTCCGCATCCCCAGGGGTAAGTGGCTGGTCTCTAAGTGGGTCACTAAGTCGCAAATAAGTCACGTCTATCCACACATACAGCAAGAAAATCGGACACTTTACGCTGCTCGTCTCGGATCGCGTGCATCGCGTGGGCTGTGCCGCTGTGCGGTTTCTCGAGCCCCAGGCCAGCAGATACCAGTTCATGCTCACCTGCAACTATGACTACAACAACATCTACAATGAGCCCATCTATCAGTCGGGCCCGGCGGCCACCAAGTGCGTCCAGCACCAAGTAAGCGACAAGTTTCCGGCCCTTTGCGACTGGCGGGATGCCGCCTACGACTATGACAGCGATGAGAGCGCCGAGGATGGCAACACGCTCGACAACAACATACCCCTCTAAGCCATCTAGGAATGGATAGTGATTTTTCTTAGCCCTCCCCACCCTGTATAGCATTCTCCTTTATTATTTTTTTTTTATTAGCACTTAAGTCCAGCACCCTCAAACACCACCACCCATCCAGCGAAGAAGATCAACTGCCAATTGGTATTTTTAGAATAATTGTCCACACCTGTTGATCGTTTATTAAAACACAAATATATGTACATTGATTAGAGCCTTGGATAATCTATCTATTTATTCCCTTAGTTACTTAATTACTATCCCAGCCATCGGTCTGCCTAGGCAAACGCCGCTGTCGTCGTCGTCGGCGCCACTTATCGGTCAACATCGAAGACGTTGAACGGTGGAAGCGATGCTGTGGTTTGCCCAGTGGTGGTTGTGGATGGTCTCTCCGTCGTCTTCCTGGTTGTTCGATCTGTCGTCACATCCGTTGTTGGCTTCGTTGTTGCAGCTGTGGGCTTAGAAGTTGTCGTATCTGATGGTTTCAAAGTCGTTGGCTTGGTAGTTGTAGGCTTAGAAGTTGTCGTGTCTGATGGTTTCAAAGTCGTTGGCTTGGTTGTTGCAGCAGTAGGCTTAGAAGTTGTCGTGTCTGATGGTTTCAGAGTCGTTGGCTTCGTTGTTGCATCTGTAGGCTTAGAAGTTGTCGTGTCTGATGGTTTCAAAGACGTTGGCTTGGTTGTTGCAGCAGTAGGCTTAGCAGTTGTCGTGTCTGATGGTTTCAAAGTCGTTGGCTTCGTTGTTGCATCTGTGGGCTTAGAAGTTGTCATGTCTGATGGTTTCAAAGTCGTTGGCTTGGTTGTTGCAGCAGTAGGCTTAGAAGTTGTCGTGTCTGATGGTTTCAGAGTCGTTGGCTTGGTAGTTGTAGGCTTAGAAGTTGTCGTGTCTGATGGTTTCAGAGTCGTTGGCTTCGTTGTTGCATCTGTGGGCTTAGAAGTTGTCGTGTCTGATGGTTTCAGAGTCGTTGGCTTCGTTGTTGCATCTGTGGGCTTAGAAGTTGTCGTGTCTGATGGTTTCAGAGTCGTTGGCTTCGTTGTTGCATCTGTGGGCTTAGAAGTAGTCGTATCTGATGGTTTCAGAGTCGTTGGCTTGTTGTAGTTGTAGGCTTAGAAGTTGTCGTGTCTGATGGTTTCAGAGTCGTTGGCTTCGTTGTTGCATCTGTGGGCTTAGAAGTTGTCGTGTCTGATGGTTTCAGAGTCGTTGGCTTGGTTGTTGTAGGCTTAGAAGTTGTCGTGTCTGAGGGTTTCAGAGTCGTTGGCTTCGTTGTTGCATCTGTGGGCTTAGCAGTTGTAGTGTCTGATGGTTTCAGAGTCGTTGGCTTGGTTGTTGCAGCAGTAGGCTTAGAAGTTGTCGTGTCTGATGGTTTTAGAGTCGTTGGCTTCGTTGTTGCATCTGTGGGCTTAGAAGTTGTCGTGTCTGATGGTTTCAAAGTCGTTGGCTTGGTTGTTGCAGCAGTAGGCTTAGCAGTTGTCGTGTCTGATGGTTTCAGAGTCGTTGGCTTCGTTGTTGCATCTGTGGGCTTAGAAGTTGTCGTGTCTGATGGTTTCAGAGTCGTTGGCTTCGTTGTTGCATCATCTGTGGGCTTAGCAGTTGTCGTGTCTGATGGTTTCAGAGTCGTTGGCTTGGTTGTTGTAGGCTTAGAAGTTGTCGTGTCTGATGGTTTCAGAGTCGTTGCCTTCGTTGTTGCATCTGTGGGCTTAGCAGTTGTCGTGTCTGATGGTTTCAGAGTCGTTGGCTTGGTTGTTGTAGGCTTAGAAGTTGTCGTGTCTGATGGTTTCAGAGTCGTTGGCTTCGTTGTTGCATCTGTGGGCTTAGAAGTTGTCGTGTCTGATGGTTTCAGAGTCGTTGGCTTAGTTGTTGCATCTGTGGGCTTAGAAGTTGTCGTGTCTGATGGTTTCAGAGTCGTTGGCTTCGTTGTTGCATCTGTGGGCTTAGAAGTTGTCGTATCTGATGGTTTCAGAGTCGTTGGCTTGGTAGTTGTAGGCTTAGAAGTTGTCGTGTCTGATGGTTTCAGAGTCGTTGGCTTGGTTGTTGCAGCAGTAGGCTTAGAAGTTGTCGTGTCTGATGGTTTCAGAGTCGTTGGCTTCGTTGTTGCATCTGTGGGCTTAGAAGTTGTCGTGTCTGATGGTTTCAGAGTCGTTGGCTTCGTTGTTGCATCTGT
Organism: Drosophila subobscura; assembly: GCF_008121235.1. Taxonomy (NCBI): domain Eukaryota; kingdom Metazoa; phylum Arthropoda; class Insecta; order Diptera; family Drosophilidae; genus Drosophila; species Drosophila subobscura. The sequence continues at coordinate 12,849,049 of NC_048530.1, read as the reverse complement.
GGGCTTAGAAGTTGTCGTGTCTGATGGTTTCAAAGTCGTTGGCTTTGGTTGTTGCAGCAGTAGGCTTAGCAGTTGTCGTGTCTGATGGTTTCAGAGTCGTTGGCTTCGTTGTTGCATCTGTGGGCTTAGAAGTTGTCGTGTCTGATGGTTTCAGAGTCGTTGGCTTTGTTGTTGCAGCAGTAGGCTTAGAAGTTGTCGTGTCTGATGGTTTCAGAGTCGTTGGCTTCGTTGTTGCATCTGTGGGCGTAGAAGTTGTCGTGTCTGATGGTTTCAGAGTCGTTGGCTTCGTTGTTGCATCTGTGGGCTTAGAAGTTAGTCGTGTCTGATGGTTTCAGAGTCGTTGGCTTCGTTGTTGCATCTGTGGGCTTAGAAGTTGTCGTGTCTGATGGTTTCAAAGTCGTTGGCTTGGTTGTTGCAGCAGTAGGCTTAGCAGTTGTCGTGTCTGATGGTTTCAGAGTCGTTGGCTTCGTTGTTGCATCTGTGGGCTTAGAAGTTGTCGTGTCTGATGGTTTCAGAGTCGTTGGCTTCGTTGTTGCATCTGTGGGCTTAGAAGTTGTCGTGTCTGATGGTTTCAAAGTCGTTGGCTTCGTTGTTGCATCTGTGGGCTTAGAAGTAGTCGTATCTGATGGTTTCAGAGTCGTTGGCTTGGTAGTCGTAGGCTTAGAAGTTGTCGTGTCTGATGGTTTCAGAGTCGTTGGCTTGGTTGTTGCAGCAGTAGGCTTAGAAGTTGTCGTGTCTGTTGGTTTCAGAGTCGTTGGCTTCGTTGTTGCATCTGTGGGCTTAGAAGTTGTCGTGTCTGATGGTTTCAGAGTCGTTGGCTTCGTTGTTGCATCAGTGGGCTTAGAAGTTGTCGTGTCTGATGGTTTCAAAGTCGTTGGCTTGGTTGTTGCAGCAGTAGGCTTAGCAGTTGTCGTGTCTGATGGTTTCAGAGTCGTTGGCTTCGTTGTTGCATCTGTGGGCTTAGAAGTTGTCGTGTCTGATGGTTTCAGAGTCGTTGGCTTCGTTGTTGCATCTGTGGGCTTAGAAGTTGTCGTGTCTGATGGTTTCAGAGTCGTTGGCTTCGTTGTTGCATCTGTGGGCTTAGAAGTTGTCGTGTCTGATGGTTTCAGAGTCGTTGGCTTCGTTGTTGCATCTGTGGGCTTAGAAGTAGTCGTGTCTGATGGTTTCAGAGTCGTTGGCTTCGTTGTTGCATCTGTGGGCTTAGAAGTTGTCGTGTCTGATGGTTTCAGAGTCGTTGGCTTGGTTGTTGTAGTTGTAGGCTTAGAAGTTGTCGTGTCTGATGGTTTCAGAGTCGTTGGCTTCGTTGTTGCATCTGTGGGCTTAGAAGTTGTCGTGTCTGATGGTTTCAGAGTCGTTGGCTTCGTTGTTGCATCTGTGGGCTTAGAAGTTGTCGTGTCTGATGGTTTCAGAGTCGTTGGCTTTCGTTGTTGCATCTGTGGGCTTAGAAGTTGTCGTGTCTGATGGTTTCAGAGTCGTTGGCTTGGTAGTTGTAGGCTTAGAAGTTGTCGTGTCTGATGGTTTCAGAGTCGTTGGCTTCGTTGTTGCATCTGTGGGCGTAGAAGTTGTCGTGTCTGATGGTTTCAGAGTCGTTGGCTTCGTTGTTGCATCTGTGGGCTTAGAAGTAGTCGTGTCTGATGGTTTCAGAGTCGTTGGCTTCGTTGTTGCATCTGTGGGCTTAGAAGTTGTCGTGTCTGATGGTTTCAAAGTCGTTGGCTTGGTTGTTGTTGCAGCAGTAGGCTTAGCAGTTGTCGTGTCTGATGGTTTCAGAGTCGTTGGCTTCGTTGTTGCATCTGTGGGCTTAGAAGTTGTCGTGTCTGATGGTTTCAGAGTCGTTGGCTTCGTTGTTGCATCTGTGGGCTTAGAAGTTGTCGTGTCTGATGGTTTCAAAGTCGTTGGCTTCGTTGTTGCATCTGTGGGCTTAGAAGTAGTCGTATCTGATGGTTTCAGAGTCGTTGGTTTGGTAGTCGTAGGCTTAGAAGTTGTCGTGTCTGATGGTTTCAGAGTCGTTGGCTTGGTTGTTGCAGCAGTAGGCTTAGAAGTTGTCGTGTCTGTTGGTTTCAGAGTCGTTGGCTTCGTTGTTGCATCTGTGGGCTTAGAAGTTGTCGTGTCTGATGGTTTCAGAGTCGTTGGCTTCGTTGTTGCATCAGTGGGCTTAGAAGTTGTCGTGTCTGATGGTTTCAAAGTCGTTGGCTTGGTTGTTGCAGCAGTGGGCTTAGCAGTTGTCGTGTCTGATGGTTTCAGAGTCGTTGGCTTCGTTGTTGCATCTGTGGGCTTAGAAGTTGTCGTGTCTGATGGTTTCAGAGTCGTTGGCTTCGTTGTTGCATCTGTGGGCTTAGAAGTTGTCGTGTCTGATGGTTTCAGAGTCGTTGGCTTCGTTGTTGCATCTGTGGGCTTAGAAGTTGTCGTGTCTGATGGTTTCAGAGTCGTTGGCTTCGTTGTTGCATCTGTGGGCTTAGAAGTAGTCGTGTCTGATGGTTTCAGAGTCGTTGGCTTCGTTGTTGCATCTGTGGGCTTAGAAGTTGTCGTGTCTGATGGTTTCAGAGTCGTTGGTTGGCTGTTGTAGTTGTAGGCTTAGAAGTTGTCGTGTCTGATGGTTTCAGAGTCGTTGGCTTCGTTGTTGCATCTGTGGGCTTAGAAGTTGTCGTGTCTGATGGTTTCAGAGTCGTTGGCTTCGTTGTTGCATCTGTGGGCTTAGAAGTTGTCGTGTCTGATGGTTTCAGAGTCGTTGGCTTCGTTGTTGCATCTGTGGGCTTAGAAGTTGTCGTGTCTGATGGTTTCAGAGTCGTTGGCTTGGTTGTTGCAGGCTTGGGCTTAGAAGTTGTCGTGTCTGATGGTTTCAGAGTCGTTGGCTTGGGTTGTTGCAGCAGTAGGCTTAGAAGTTGTCGTGTCTGTTGGTTTCAGAGTCGTTGGCTTCGTTGTTGCATCTGTGGGCTTAGAAGTTGTCGTGTCTGATGGTTTCAGAGTCGTTGGCTTCGTTGTTGCATCTGTGGGCTTAGAAGTTGTCGTGTCTGTTGGTTTCAAAGTCGTGGGCTTGGTTGTTGCAGCAGTAGGCTTAGAAGTTGTCGTATCTGATGGTTTCAGAGTCGTTGGCTTGGTAGTTGTAGGCTTAGAAGTTGTCGTGTCTGATGGTTTCAGAGTCGTTGGCTTCGTTGTTGCATCTGTGGGCTTAGAAGTTGTCGTGTCTGATGGTTTCAGAGTCGTTGGCTTCGTTGTTGCATCTGTGGGCTTAGAAGTTGTCGTGTCTGATGGTTTCAGAGTCGTTGGCTTCGTTGTTGCATCTGTGGGCTTAGAAGTAGTCGTATCTGATGGTTTCAGAGTCGTTGGCTTGGTAGTTGTAGGCTTAGAAGTTGTCGTGTCTGATGGTTTCAGAGTCGTTGGCTTCGTTGTTGCATCTGTGGGCTTAGAAGTTGTCGTGTCTGATGGTTTCAGAGTCGTTGGCTTGGTTGTTGTAGGCTTAGAAGTTGTCGTGTCTGAGGGTTTCAGAGTCGTTGGCTTCGTTGTTGCATCTGTGGGCTTAGCAGTTGTAGTGTCTGATGGTTTCAGAGTCGTTGGCTTGGTTGTTGCAGCAGTAGGCTTAGAAGTTGTCGTGTCTGATGGTTTTAGAGTCGTTGGCTTGGTTGTTGCAGCAGTAGGCTTAGAAGTTGTCGTGTCTGATGGTTTCAGAGTCGTTGCCTTCGTTGTTGCATCTGTGGGCTTAGAAGTTGTCGTGTCTGATGGTTTCAGAGTCGTTGGCTTGGTTGTTGTAGGCTCAGAAGTTGTCGTGTCTGAGGGTTTCAGAGTCGTTGGCTTCGTTGTTGCATCTGTGGGCTTAGCAGTTGTCGTGTCTGATGGTTTCAGAGTCGTTGGCTTGGTTGTTGTAGGCTTAGAAGTTGTCGTGTCTGATGGTTTCAGAGTCGTTGCCTTCGTTGTTGCATCTGTGGGCTTAGCAGTTGTCGTGTCTGATGGTTTCAGAGTCGTTGGCTTTGTTGTTGCATTGTAGGCTTAGAAGTTGTCGTGTCTGATGGTTTCAGAGTCGTTGGCTTCGTTGTTGTTGCATCTGTGGGCTTAGAAGTTGTCGTGTCTGATGGTTTCAGAGTCGTTGGCTTAGTTGTTGCATCTGTGGGCTTAGAAGTTGTCGTGTCTGATGGTTTCAGAGTCGTTGGCTTCGTTGTTGCATCTGTGGGCTTAGAAGTAGTCGTATCTGATGGTTTCAGAGTCGTTGGCTTGGTAGTTGTAGGCTTAGAAGTTGTCGTGTCTGATGGTTTCAGAGTCGTTGGCTTGGTTGTTGCAGCAGTAGGCTTAGAAGTTGTCGTGTCTGATGGTTTCAGAGTCGTTGGCTTCGTTGTTGCATCTGTGGGCTTAGAAGTTGTCGTGTCTGATGGTTTCAGAGTCGTTGGCTTCGTTGTTGCATCTGTGGGCTTAGAAGTTGTCGTGTCTGATGGTTTCAAAGTCGTTGGCTTGGTTGTTGCAGCAGTAGGCTTTAGCAGTTGTCGTGTCTGATGGTTTCAGAGTCGTTGGCTTCGTTGTTGCATCTGTGGGCTTAGAAGTTGTCGTGTCTGATGGTTTCAGAGTCGTTGGCTTGGTTGTTGCAGCAGTAGGCTTAGAAGTTGTCGTGTCTGATGGTTTCAGAGTCGTTGGCTTCGTTGTTGCATCTGTGGGCGTAGAAGTTGTCGTGTCTGATGGTTTCAGAGTCGTTGGCTTCGTTGTTGCATCTGTGGGCTTAGAAGTAGTCGTGTCTGATGGTTTCAGAGTCGTTGGCTTCGTTGTTGCATCTGTGGGCTTAGAAGTTGTCGTGTCTGATGGTTTCAAAGTCGTTGGCTTGGTTGTTGCAGCAGTAGGCTTAGCAGTTGTCGTGTCTGATGGTTTCAGAGTCGTTGGCTTCGTTGTTGCATCTGTGGGCTTAGAAGTTGTCGTGTCTGATGGTTTCAGAGTCGTTGGCTTCGTTGTTGCATCTGTGGGCTTAGAAGTTGTCGTGTCTGATGGTTTCAGAGTCGTTGGCTTCGTTGTTGCATCTGTGGGCTTAGAAGTAGTCGTATCTGATGGTTTCAGAGTCGTTGGCTTGGTAGTCGTAGGCTTAGAAGTTGTCGTGTCTGATGGTTTCAGAGTCGTTGGCTTGGTTGTTGCAGCAGTAGGCTTAGAAGTTGTCGTGTCTGTTGGTTTCAGAGTCGTTGGCTTCGTTGTTGCATCTGTGGGCTTAGAAGTTGTCGTGTCTGATGGTTTCAGAGTCGTTGGCTTCGTTGTTGCATCAGTGGGCTTAGAAGTTGTCGTGTCTGATGGTTTCAAAGTCGTTGGCTTGGTTGTTGCAGCAGTAGGCTTTAGCAGTTGTCGTGTCTGATGGTTTCAGAGTCGTTGGCTTCGTTGTTGCATCTGTGGGCTTAGAAGTTGTCGTGTCTGATGGTTTCAGAGTCGTTGGCTTCGTTGTTGCATCTGTGGGCTTAGAAGTTGTCGTGTCTGATGGTTTCAGAGTCGTTGGCTTCGTTGTTGTTGCATCTGTGGGCTTAGAAGTTGTCGTGTCTGATGGTTTCAGAGTCGTTGGCTTCGTTGTTGCATCTGTGGGCTTAGAAGTAGTCGTGTCTGATGGTTTCAGAGTCGTTGGCTTCGTTGTTGCATCTGTGGGCTTAGAAGTTGTCGTGTCTGATGGTTTCAGAGTCGTTGGCTTGGTAGTTGTAGGCTTAGAAGTTGTCGTGTCTGATGGTTTCAGAGTCGTTGGCTTCGTTGTTGCATCTGTGGGCTTAGAAGTTGTCGTGTCTGATGGTTTCAGAGTCGTTGGCTTCGTTGTTGCATCTGTGGGCTTAGAAGTTGTCGTGTCTGATGGTTTCAGAGTCGTTGGCTTCGTTGTTGCATCTGTGGGCTTAGAAGTTGTCGTGTCTGATGGTTTCAGAGTCGTTGGCTTGGTAGTTGTAGGCTTAGAAGTTGTCGTGTCTGATGGTTTCAGAGTCGTTGGCTTCGTTGTTGCATCTGTGGGCTTAGAAGTTGTCGTGTCTGATGGTTTCAGAGTCGTTGGCTTCGTTGTTGCATCTGTGGGCTTAGAAGTTGTCGTGTCTGATGGTTTCAGAGTCGTTGGCTTCGTTGTTGCATCTGTGGGCTTAGAAGTTGTCGTGTCTGATGGTTTCAGAGTCGTTGGCTTGGTAGTTGTAGGCTTAGAAGTTGTCGTGTCTGATGGTTTCAGAGTCGTTGGCTTGGTTGTTGCAGCAGTAGGCTTAGAAGTTGTCGTGTCTGTTGGTTTCAGAGTCGTTGGCTTCGTTGTTGCATCTGTGGGCTTAGAAGTTGTCGTGTCTGATGGTTTCAGAGTCGTTGGCTTCGTTGTTGCATCTGTTGGCTTAGAAGTTGTCGTGTCTGTTGGTTTCAGAGTCGTTGGCTTAGTTGTTGCATCTGTGGGCTTAGAAGTTGTCGTGTCTGATGGTTTCAGAGTCGTTGGCTTCGTTGTTGCATCTGTGGGCTTAGAAGTTGTCGTGTCTGATGGTTTCAGAGTCGTTGGCTTCGTTGTTGCATCTGTGGGCTTAGAAGTTGTCGTGTCTGATGGTTTCAGAGTCGTTGGCTTCGTTGTTGCATCTGTGGGCTTAGAAGTTGTCGTGTCTGATGGTTTCAGAGTCGTTGGTTTCGTTGTTGCATCTGTGGGCTTAGAAGTTGTCGTGTCTGATGGTTTCAGAGTCGTTGGCTTCGTTGTTGCATCTGTTGGCTTAGAAGTTGTCGTGTCTGTTGGTTTCAGAGTCGTTGGCTTAGTTGTTGCATCTGTGGGCTTAGAAGTTGTCGTGTCTGATGGTTTCAGAGTCGTTGGCTTCGTTGTTGCATCTGTGGGCTTAGAAGTTGTCGTGTCTGATGGTTTCAGAGTCGTTGGCTTCGTTGTTGCATCTGTGGGCTTAGAAGTTGTCGTGTCTGATGGTTTCAGAGTCGTTGGCTTCGTTGTTGCATCTGTGGGCTTAGAAGTTGTCGTGTCTGATGGTTTCAGAGTCGTTGGCTTCGTTGTTGCATCTGTGGGCTTAGAAGTTGTCGTGTCTGATGGTTTCAGAGTCGTTGGCTTCGTCGTTGCAGCTGTGGGTTTAGAAGTTGTCGTGTCTGTTGGTTTCAGAGTCGTTGGCTTCGTTGTTGCATCTGTGGGCTTAGAAGTTGTCGTGTCTGATGGTTTCAGAGTCGTTGGCTTCGTTGTTGCATCTGTGGGCTTAGAAGTTGTCGTGTCTGTTGGTTTCAGAGTCGTTGGCTTCGTTGTTGCATCTGTGGGCTTAGAAGTTGTCGTGTCTGATGGTTTCAGAGTCGTTGGCTTCGTTGTTGCATCTGTGGGCTTAGAAGTAGTCGTATCTGATGGTTTCAGAGTCGTTGGCTTGGTAGTTGTAGGCTTAGAAGTTGTCGTGTCTGATGGTTTCAGAGTCGTTGGCTTGGTTGTTGCAGCAGTAGGCTTAGAAGTTGTCGTGTCTGATGGTTTCAGAGTCGTTGGCTTCGTTGTTGCATCTGTGGGCTTAGAAGTTGTCGTGTCTGATGGTTTCAGAGTCGTTGGCTTCGTTGTTGCATCTGTGGGCTTAGAAGTTGTCGTGTCTGATGGTTTCAGAGTCGTTGGCTTGGTTGTTGCAGCAGTAGGCTTAGAAGTTGTCGTGTCTGATGGTTTCAGAGTCGTTGGCTTCGTTGTTGCATCTGTGGGCTTAGAAGTTGTCGTGTCTGATGGTTTCAGAGTCGTTGGCTTCGTTGTTGCATCTGTTGGCTTAGAAGTTGTCGTGTCTGTTGGTTTCAGAGTCGTTGGCTTAGTTGTTGCATCTGTGGGCTTAGAAGTTGTCGTGTCTGATGGTTTCAGAGTCGTTGGCTTCGTTGTTGCATCTGTGGGCTTAGAAGTTGTCGTGTCTGATGGTTTCAGAGTCGTTGGTTTGGTTGTTGCAGCAGTAGGCTTAGAAGTTGTCGTGTCTGATGGTTTCAGAGTCGTTGGCTTCGTTGTTGCATCTGTGGGCTTAGAAGTTGTCGTGTCTGATGGTTTCAGAGTCGTTGGCTTCGTTGTTGCATCTGTTGGCTTAGAAGTTGTCGTGTCTGTTGGTTTCAGAGTCGTTGGCTTAGTTGTTGCATCTGTGGGCTTAGAAGTTGTCGTGTCTGATGGTTTCAGAGTCGTTGGCTTCGTTGTTGTTGCATCTGTGGGCTTAGAAGTTGTCGTGTCTGATGGTTTCAGAGTCGTTGGCTTCGTTGTTGCATCTGTGGGCTTAGAAGTTGTCGTGTCTGATGGTTTCAAAGTCGTTGGCTTGGTTGTTGCAGCAGTAGGCTTAGCAGTTGTCGTGTCTGATGGTTTCAGAGTCGTTGGCTTCGTTGTTGCATCTGTGGGCTTAGAAGTTGTCGTGTCTGATGGTTTCAGAGTCGTTGGCTTCGTTGTTGCATCTGTGGGCTTAGAAGTTGTCGTGTCTGATGGTTTCAGAGTCGTTGGCTTGGTTGTTGCATCTGTGGGCTTAGAAGTTGTCGTGTCTGTTGGTTTCAGAGTCGTTGGCTTCGTTGTTGCATTTGTGGGCTTAGAAGTTGTCGTGTCTGATGGTTTCAGAGTCGTTGGCTTGGTTGTTGCATCTGTGGGCTTAGAAGTTGTCGTGTCTGTTGGTTTCAGAGTCGTTGGCTTCGTTGTTGCATCTGTGGGCTTAGAAGTTGTCGTGTCTGATGGTTTCAGAGTCGTTGGCTTCTCTGTTGTTGCATCTGTGGGCTTAGAAGTTGTCGTGTCTGATGGTTTCAGAGTCGTTGGCTTCGTTGTTGCATCTGTGGGCTTAGAAGTTGTCGTGTCTGATGGTTTCAAAGTCGTTGGCTTGGTTGTTGCAGCAGTAGGCTTAGCAGTTGTCGTGTCTGATGGTTTCAGAGTCGTTGGCTTCGTTGTTGCATCTGTGGGCTTAGAAGTTGTCGTGTCTGATGGTTTCAGAGTCGTTGGCTTCGTTGTTGCATCTGTGGGCTTAGAAGTTGTCGTGTCTGTTGGTTTCAGAGTCGTTGGCTTCGTTGTTGCATCTGTGGGCTTAGAAGTTGTCGTGTCTGTTGGTTTCAGAGTCGTTGGCTTCGTTGTTGCATCTGTGGGCTTAGAAGTTGTCGTGTCTGATGGTTTCAGAGTCGTTGGCTTAGTTGTTGCATCTGTGGGCTTAGAAGTTGTCGTGTCTGATGGTTTCAGAGTCGTTGGCTTCGTTGTTGCATCTGTGGGCTTAGAAGTTGTCGTGTCTGTTGGTTTCAGAGTCGTTGGCTTCGTTGTTGCATCTGTGGGCTTAGAAGTTGTCGTGTCTGTTGGTTTCAGAGTCGTTGGCTTCGTTGTTGCATCTGTGGGCTTAGAAGTTGTCGTGTCTGTTGGTTTCAGAGTCGTTGGCTTCGTTGTTGCATCTGTGGGCTTAGAAGTTGTCGTGTCTGATGGTTTGAGGGTCGTTGGCTTAGTTGTTGCATCTGTGGGCTTAGAAGTTGTCGTGTCTGATGGTTTCAGAGTCGTTGGCTTCGTTGTTGCATCTGTGGGCTTAGAAGTTGTCGTGTCTGATGGTTTCAGAGTCGTTGGCTTCGTTGTTGCATCTGTTGGCTTAGAAGTTGTCGTGTCTGTTGGTTTCAGAGTCGTTGGCTTAGTTGTTGCATCTGTGGGCTTAGAAGTTGTCGTGTCTGATGGTTTCAGAGTCGTTGGCTTCGTTGTTGCATCTGTGGGCTTAGAAGTTGTCGTGTCTGATGGTTTCAGAGTCGTTGGCTTCGTTGTTGCATCTGTGGGCTTAGAAGTTGTCGTGTCTGATGGTTTCAGAGTCGTTGGCTTGGTTGTTGCAGCAGTAGGCTTAGAAGTTGTCGTGTCTGATGGTTTCAGAGTCGTTGGCTTCGTTGTTGCATCTGTGGGCTTAGAAGTTGTCGTGTCTGATGGTTTCAGAGTCGTTGGCTTCGTTGTTGCATCTGTTGGCTTAGAAGTTGTCGTGTCTGTTGGTTTCAGAGTCGTTGGCTTCGTTGTTGCATCTGTGGGCTTAGAAGTTGTCGTGTCTGATGGTTTCAGAGTCGTTGGCTTCGTTGTTGCATCTGTGGGCTTAGAAGTTGTCGTGTCTGATGGTTTCAGAGTCGTTGGCTTCGTTGTTGCATCTGTGGGCTTAGAAGTTGTCGTGTCTGTTGGTTTCAGAGTCGTTGGCTTCGTTGTTGCATCTGTGGGCTTAGAAGTTGTCGTGTCTGTTGGTTTCAGAGTCGTTGGCTTCGTTGTTGCATCTGTGGGCTTAGAAGTTGTCGTGTCTGTTGGTTTCAGAGTCGTTGGCTTAGTTGTTGCATCTGTGGGCTTAGAAGTTGTCGTGTCTGATGGTTTCAGAGTCGTTGGCTTCGTTGTTGCATCTGTGGGCTTAGAAGTTGTCGTGTCTGATGGTTTCAGAGTCGTTGGCTTCGTTGTTGCATCTGTGGGCTTAGAAGTTGTCGTGTCTGATGGTTTCAGAGTCGTTGGCTTGGTTGTTGCAGCAGTAGGCTTAGAAGTTGTCGTGTCTGATGGTTTCAGAGTCGTTGGCTTCGTTGTTGCATCTGTGGGCTTAGAAGTTGTCGTGTCTGATGGTTTCAGAGTCGTTGGCTTCGTTGTTGCATCTGTTGGCTTAGAAGTTGTCGTGTCTGTTGGTTTCAGAGTCGTTGGCTTCGTTGTTGCATCTGTGGGCTTAGAAGTTGTCGTGTCTGATGGTTTCAGAGTCGTTGGCTTCGTTGTTGCATCTGTGGGCTTAGAAGTTGTCGTGTCTGATGGTTTCAGAGTCGTTGGCTTCGTTGTTGCATCTGTGGGCTTAGAAGTTGTCGTGTCTGTTGGTTTCAGAGTCGTTGGCTTCGTTGTTGCATCTGTGGGCTTAGAAGTTGTCGTGTCTGTTGGTTTCAGAGTCGTTGGCTTCGTTGTTGCATCTGTGGGCTTAGAAGTTGTCGTGTCTGATGGTTTCAGAGTCGTTGGCTTCGTTGTTGCATCTGTGGGCTTAGAAGTTGTCGTGTCTGATGGTTTCAGAGTCGTTGGCTTCGTTGTTGCATCTGTGGGCTTAGAAGTTGTCGTGTCTGATGGTTTCAGAGTCGTTGGCTTGGTTGTTGCAGCAGTAGGCTTAGAAGTTGTCGTGTCTGATGGTTTCAGAGTCGTTGGCTTCGTTGTTGCATCTGTGGGCTTAGAAGTTGTCGTGTCTGATGGTTTCAGAGTCGTTGGCTTCGTTGTTGCATCTGTTGGCTTAGAAGTTGTCGTGTCTGTTGGTTTCAGAGTCGTTGGCTTCGTTGTTGCATCTGTGGGCTTAGAAGTTGTCGTGTCTGATGGTTTCAGAGTCGTTGGCTTCGTTGTTGCATCTGTGGGCTTAGAAGTTGTCGTGTCTGATGGTTTCAGAGTCGTTGGCTTCGTTGTTGCATCTGTGGGCTTAGAAGTTGTCGTGTCTGATGGTTTCAGAGTCGTTGGCTTCGTTGTTGCATCTGTGGGCTTAGAAGTTGTCGTGTCTGATGGTTTCAGAGTCGTTGGCTTGGTTGTTGCAGCAGTAGGCTTAGAAGTTGTCGTGTCTGTTGGTTTCAGAGTCGTTGGCTTCGTTGTTGCATCTGTGGGCTTAGAAGTTGTCGTGTCTGATGGTTTCAGAGTCGTTGGCTTCGTTGTTGCATCTGTTGGCTTAGAAGTTGTCGTGTCTGTTGGTTTCAGAGTCGTTGGCTTCGTTGTTGCATCTGTGGTCTTAGAAGTTGTCGTGTCTGTTGGTTTCAGAGTCGTTGGCTTCGTTGTTGCATCTGTGGGCTTAGAAGTTGTCGTGTCTGATGGTTTCAGAGTCGTTGGCTTCGTTGTTGCATCTGTGGGCTTAGAAGTTGTCGTGTCTGATGGTTTCAGAGTCGTTGGCTTCGTTGTTGCATCTGTGGGCTTAGAAGTTGTCGTGTCTGATGGTTTCAGAGTCGTTGGCTTCGTTGTTGCATCTGTGGGCTTAGAAGTTGTCGTGTCTGTTGGTTTCAGAGTCGTTGGCTTCGTTGTTGCATCTGTGGGCTTAGAAGTTGTCGTGTCTGATGGTTTCAGAGTCGTTGGCTTCGTTGTTGCATCTGTGGGCTTAGAAGTTGTCGTGTCTGATGGTTTCAGAGTCGTTGGCTTCGTTGTTGCATCTGTGGGCTTAGAAGTTGTCGTGTCTGATGGTTTCAGAGTCGTTGGCTTCGTTGTTGCGTCTGTGGGTTTGGCCGACGTTGGTGTTGTGGGTTTCTGCGTTGTCCGTATTGTGGTTTGGAATGTTGGCCTTAGAGTCGTAGCCTTGCTTGTTGTGGGCCCCGGCCCGCAGTCATGTGGAGTTGTGGTGTGGTGTCCGCAGTCATTGGGCGGGGTGGTGGGAGTGCCACATGGATGTGGTGTTGTCGTGCCGTGCGGACAGGGAGTCTTCGTGGGTGCTGGACTGGTGATCCTGTGCTCGCATGCCGGCGTCGTGGGATGTTGCTGGCAGGGTGGCGGCGGTGGCCTTAGGGTCGTGATGCTGGTCTTGTTGTTGCACGGGTTGCGGAAGTGTAGCACGATCTCGTTGGGCTTCGCACCTGGGACGATGCGAATGTGCGGGCCGAAGAGGGTGAAGGCGGCTGTAGTGGCCGCCAGCAGGCAAATGACGAACAGTTGCATCTTATCAACGTGTTGTTGCCTTTTCTTTTTGCCAGCTTTGTATCCTCTATGTCCTGTGTGTGTGTGTGTGTGTAAGTGGCGATCCGTGCACTCGAGCGACACCCTCGATACTGAGTTTCCCGACCGCTCAGTTTCCATATTTAAAGGGGATCTACCGCCCCCTGGGTCTGTGCTAAAACTTACATTCCAACGACGTCACGAAAGTGTTACCTCGATCCCCCTGGCTCGGATGCGTTTGCCCAGGCCCGAGCACGCTCCGGATTCCATAAGCCTGTCAGCCGCCCCTTCCCCTTCCCCTTGCCCGTTCTCATTCCCCACTGGCTTGCATAAGCCAGCGGTCAGGGCCCCAAGGGCTCACGTTCAAAGCAGACAGCGACGTTCCAGCCATTCATGACCCATTGAACCCACACCCACCCATTGATGAGAAGTCGTCTTCTTTTTTTTTAAAACGTTTTGCAATTTCAACGATTTGTTTTATTACGCTTCTTTTGTGGTGGTAGTGGTGGTCGCATTTTGCATTTAGCATTTTGCATTTTGCATTTTGCTTACGGCAACATTTTTTGTCGGTAAGAGAGTAATAATAATAATAATAATAATAATAATAATAGCTTTAATATTCATTTGTGCTGAGTTGTTCATGTTCTTGTTATTTCGCTATTCACAAAATACTCTTATGTATTGGTATCCTAATAGATAATAGGCATCTCGTTCTATATGTATGTATGTTGGTGTGTTGTGTGTGTCTGTATGTCTATACAGTGCACGCTCGACAGAGTGAACAAAGGCTGTTCTCTTCTCCGAACCGATCGAAGAGAGTGAATTATTTATGCATGTAATTTTTCCCTACAACAATTTTCCCTATTTTTTATCAAAATACTTGATACTATTTTGTTTCGATTTTCGATGGTGGCTTCTAATGTACAATAAGTAATAACGATGTGTGGTCTATCGCCCAAGATGAATTTACTTATAAGGCGACGACCATCCACCCTTTTCCACTCATTCTCTCAGCAGAGAACAGATGCGGTGAATACGTCACCCCATAATTGAATTCACCTTAGATTTCCCGTTCTCTCTCGCTCTACTTTAAGATATTTTCTTGCATGGATTTATTGCAATGGAAAAGAGTTTGTTATCCGTTTCGTTTTTGGTTTCTTTTCCCACGGGTACAGTCTTCGAACTTGTTGTTGTTTTGGTTTCTTTTTTGTTGTTGTTGTGCTTTGACAATTATATTTATATTTTTTTATATATTTTTTTCAATTATTGCAAACATTTGTGCGTTGCGAATTCAATTTAAAGTAATTAATGAAGGCTTACACTTCGTGGCAGTTACTATCCTTATCGTTCTTATCTAGATAGATAGATTCTGTATAGGACTCCGTACAACACTGGAACCCACAGTTTTTGATTTATCTGATTTTTACGCTTTACGAGTTACACTTTGTTTTGGGTTCTACAACTTGTAAACTTTGATTGAATTACTTTACTTTCCGCTTTCATTTGAAATAACTAAAAAGTTATTCTCACTTAAACATCGTATCTTCCAATCATCCATTATCCCAATCCGATTATGGTGTATGGTATTCCTATGGCAGCTATGTATGCATGTTATATCTCGTACATGATCTATAATGTTAACGATCTTTGGTGTTACGTTTGCAGCAAAATAGGGTCTGAGGTAAGACAACAGCCCCACCCTGGTACAGAGAGAGGGCTGTACAACTGAGGGGACAACATATATGTATTCTGTATATACATATGTATGTATATATGTATGTATGCTTTCGAGCAAACACTAATTGTATTAACATGTGGCGTCTATACTATTTTCGCTGTAACTGGCTGTTGACGCAGAGCTGTAAGCGAGCGCTGCAGCTGGCTGTTAACGCAGGGTTAGTTGTAACGGGGAACGCTAACAGGCTGTTAGCAGCTCTGTTACCCTGTAACAGCTGCTGCTCTGAACCTTATATTGTATGTATATTTGTAATTTGTATTTGTATGGGGTGCAGCAACTGCCTGCCACCCGTTTTTGCTATGAGGTATTATGAGGCTATATGTAATATAAATCGCATAACTAATTTTGTTTGGTTTTTGTTTTTTAGTCGGTTCACTTCTGTTTTTTGTTTTGTTTTTTGTTTGTTGGTGTCTTCACCCTTTCGAGCGTGCACGGCATACATATGTTTATTTTTTGTTGTTTGTCTATTTCGAAACTAGTATTTGTTTTTATTATAAATATTGGCATCGTTGGAATGTGGTGGGTGGGGGGCGGGGGTTTGGGGTTGCTCTCTCTGACAATTTTCTATATAAGAGTTTTAGCTTTAGTGAATTGTTTTGCTGGCTAGTTGACGAAATTCTATGCCTTCGCTCGCTCGCTCGTTCGATCGCTATATAAATTTGCACTGTACCTCGCACTAGGCTTCCTTTTTGCGCATATATTGCATATATATGTATAATATATATACTATATACATATATGTATGTATATGTTGTATATCTCTTTGTATATATTTAAGCTATAACAAAGACTGATCCATTCTAGCGCACAAACAACAACAGAATATAGAAACTAATTGTGTGTGTTTTTCCGTAATTTTTGTTCCGTCAAATATCCTCTCTATCTGCTTTCCGCTATCTGCTATCCACTACCCTCTATGCTTTATCCTCTGTCCGCTATCCGCTATCAGCTATGTATATATAGTAATCGTAATTAATGGTAAGTGTTAACCGTTCTCAGGCCTCGGATACTCTTACATGTACATTTTACATTACACACTTAGGCATTTCTTTATGTATATAAAACTCTAGGCCACTAGTTTATAATGTTAATAGGCTCCGATTGGACTGCACGAACTAATCCAGCTGTGATCTAGGGCCACGGCTTTGGGCTAGATCTCGTCGTCGCTGGTTTGGGTGCAGAGTACCTGCTCCTGCCACCAGTCGTGCACCTCGTAGACGGCATTCGCCTGATTGTTGAATGGCAGCAGCTTTCCCCCACTGCCGCCAATCATCTGGCTCATCATTGCCGAGGGACTGCCGATGGCGCCACCACCACCGGCCCCGCCATGATGCTGATGCGAATGTGGGTGCTGCTGCTGCTGATGATGGTGCGGATGATGATGCTGGTGCTGATCCAGGCCATGGCCGTAGGCGGCTGCAGCGCTTATTGTCGGATAGTGGAACTGGCCTATCTCGCTGTTCAGCTGGGCAAAGAAGCTGGCCGACTTGCCTGCCGAGTCGCCTCCCAGCCCCCGTTGCTTGCCCCCAAGCTGCCCCAGCTGGCCCGCATGCGGCAGTGTGGTCATCGAGTTCTTCTTACGCTGCTGGCTGCTGATGTGCAGCCTCTCCTTGTCGCTTAGCGTCGAGCGCTGCTGCGGATCACTGGAGGTGGGCGCCAGGAACTTGCGGCCCGCCGAACTGCCCGTCGAGTCGGAACGGTTGAGGGCATAGGCCCGTTTGCCCACAGCCATCACATGACGTGCGGCCGACGGCACTGTGGTAACCGCAGCAATTGGCTCTGAGTGTGGCAGCGCCACGGCACTGCTGCTGCCATCCTTCTCCTCGTTCTCCGTCGAGCTGAAGGTGGGCGAGAAGGCATCGCTGGTTGGCGGACAGGTGCCCGCCACTGCACCGCTAATGGTGCTGATGGCCGACTTCTCCGCCGCCCCAATGGGCGCCTTATCCTCCTGCACATTTGGCCGCATCACGGGCTGCTCATTGGTGGCCCTCAGTCCAGCAATCAGTGAGTTTTGTTGCTTCTATTTGTGGCAGAGAATGAGAGGATAGCAAAAATAAATGTCTCTTAAGCTTACGCTGGCGTTTTGGGCCCGAATCTTTTTCAGGCAACCCTCCAGCCAGGTGCGGATGGTCATCTTGGCCACCTCCTCCTCCACCAGGTACTCGAACTCCTCGCGCGCCAACAGCTCCTCCAGCTGCAGAGCCTTGCGTATGTCCACCGAGCGATAGCTCAGCATGCTGTTGTACATTAAATTGAAATTAAATGCAATACCCCAAAGGCAGACTCTCTGCTTGAGACTCACTTGATGACATCGTGAAAGGTGACATCCTCGCCATTGTGCAGCTTGTCCAGCTCATAGCACATGTACTTGAACAGCAGACGATCCTTCTGCGGATCGCACTCGAGTCGGCCCTTGAGCAGGCGCAGTATGAACTTCACCCGCCGCACGGGTATCACGCCCCGCTGATGTATGTCCACAATGTTCCAGGTGTTTTGAAAATTGCGTATATCCGCATACGAGAGCAGGGCGTCCTCCTCATTGGAGTAGAACAGCGAAAAGTTCTCCATGATAATAGCTACGAGTCGACAAACAATTACAGAAGATCGGTCTAGCAGAGGTATGCGCACAGACTTACCCACTAAAAGATTGAGCACAATGTACGTGATGATCACGTAGAAGGTGCAAAAGTATATCAAGCTGGCTGTGAAATTGCCACAGTCTGTTTCCCAATAGTTGTTGCCCAGCGTACAGTACGGCGGCTGGACCATGCAGTCGTGCATTATTTTATTCCAATCCTCGCCCGTGACAATCCGAAAGAGCATCGCCACACCGGTGACAGGTGATCCGAAATTGGCACGCCTGCCAATGCCCTCGCCGTACTTGACAGTGCCTGTGCACAAGAGATACAATCTGATATGAGCAGAGAACGAGGGGGATTGCGGGGGTTCGCTCACCAAAGAGAATGGTTCCTGCCAGCGCATAGAAGAATACCAGCAGAAACATGCCAAAAATAATGAAGAAGGACTTGCATACAGACACGCCCACGGTCAACATGAGCATCTTCAGTGTGGTGTGCTTGCCGGTGATGGTGAAGAAACGCAGGATGACCACCATGAAGCCAAAGAAGTATGACAAATCGTTCTGTTCAGCAGGTGTAGAGAAAGGTTAGAGTTGTGGGGCTGAAAGTGTGCCAGCGGCATTGAAAACTTACCCTCAATATCGTCTGCAGTATAATCCAAATGACGCCGGCCACGGTGACGAGCAGGTCATAGCGATTGCGCCTCGACTGCCAATAGCCGCGCGGTGTAAAGGCAATATTCTTCATCACCACCTCAACCACAAAGACAAAGGTCAATACCGCACTGACGATCACCAGACGTTCCGTATGCACCTCGCCCTTGATCCACTGCAGAGACAATAGAGACAGAATATGATAGCCGAAACTATGGAACTCAGTCCTAAACTGAGTCCTCGCAAGCAGAAACCCACCGTTATGGAGAGCAGCATGCTGTTGATCAGCACCACCACAGCAATCACCCGCTTGAAGATTATGTGCTGCGTGATGTCATAGGTGAAGGCACGGATCTTGCGTCCATCGGGTCGCGGCGGCAGATGCAGCGGCTGGGCAATCTTCAGTCGCTTCTTGAGGTCACACCAACGTCGCTGGTCGACGGTGAGCAGAGCAGTGCCCTTGTTCTCCGAATAGTTGGCAATGACCACGCCCACGAACAGAGTAAGGCCAATCATGCAGCCCAAGAAGATGTAGATGTGAATGTAAACGGCATGGACCTGTGGATAGAAAGGGCACATGAAAAGTGTTGGAGGGGTAGAGAGGGCTGATGGTGATGCTGATTGAGGAGATGCTTACCGGACCGACAGCCTTGATGAGTACATCGCGCACATCCAGCCAGCCCTTGAAGGATAAAACCTCGAACAGCGTCAGCATGGCGTCCCCGATATTGTCGAAATTGAAGCGCCGGGGATTGGCCCAGACCCGCGGCACCAGCATGGCCGGATAGGACTCATCGGGACCCGGAGTCAGCTTCATTTTCGTCACGAAAACCCTGCGCATGAAAACGCCAACGCAATCCTCACGCCGCGGTATGGTGGGATCGTTGCAGCGGGCCAGCCGTCCGCCATATAGCTGTACCCCGTAGCTGGCGAAGATGAACATGAGCAGGATGAGCAGCGTGGATACCAACAGGATCTCCTTGAAGCCGCGGCACAGCTCGTAGACGACCTTGCGCATGTGCGGCACCAGGGTGAAAATCCGCAGGGGACGCACACAGCGCAGGATCATGAGGAGCTGTGCTGCCGAATTGGTGGGTATATTGAGTGGCATCCAGCACAGGAACGACGTCGACACCACATAGATGAACACATCGAGGGCCGCTGCCACATCCTTGATGTATGCCTTCGGTGTAAAGAACAATCCATCGGCGAGTATCTTGAGTGCCAGCTCAAGACTCATAAAGATCACGAAGCCGTATTCGGCTATCTGCAGCGTTGGATGATCCATCACCCGGTAGTTGGGCGTCTCGAACATCATGGAGATGCAGGAGAGCGTTGTCGCGAATATCATCACCCAGTCCAGGTACGTCACCAGGCCCAGAAAGTTACTGGAAGCAAAGCAAAACTGTCAGCACCCCATCTCTGGGTGGAGTGGGAATGGGAGTAGGCATGGGCGTGGGCGTGGGCGTGGGGGAACTCCCGCCTGGCTGAACTTACTGCAAACTTTTGTACTGAACCTTGCGCTCCTTGCCCGTCAGCGGATCCTTTAGCCGCGCATCGTAGCGCGCATGAACAATCTTCTGGCATATCTTGCGAAAGCGACTCTCGCGCGGCACCAGAAAGAGCGGCGTGTCGAAAAACGGATGATTCTCCCTGAGATCCTCCTCGCGCTGATTGCGTCGCATCTCCGCCTGCTGGCGCTTCGCCTGCAGCAGCTTAATGTCCAAGTCGTGCGGCCTCGCCCGTCCCGAATTGGCCCTTGGGGCGGCCGCAATGTCTCCATTCTCCATCAGATGCTCGTACGTCTGCTTCAGCTTGATGGAGCCCGAGCGAACGCTGCGCCGTATGGAACGTGAGCCGAACCTGTGGATTGGTAGTGGACACACATCAAACGCAGGGGCAGTCAGGGCCCAGCTACTCACTTCTTTTGATCGACGCGCCATGGCTTCGAGTGGGTGATGGTGCCCTGCGACTTGAGGCCCCCACCGCCCTTGGTACCCACCACTGGCAGCATGGCCGAGTCGCCCAGCATCAGGCGTTGATTATTGCTGTCACTAAAGCGTTGAGAAGGGCAAAGGATTAGCCTTCTGTCTGGATGCGTAAATAAGTCAATACTCACTTGATGATATGCGTAATGGCCAGCTTGCGTAGACTGCTGCCAGCAGCCCTTACCTTCGCTGTTTTGTTCATAATTCGCACGGGCTTCTGTTTGCGAAAGACAACATTCGATTCCCAGCACTCGGACATGGGTCGCTTGCAGTTCTCCACCAGTGAGGGATCCTCCGTCTCCAGCTCGATCACGAAGTGCTTCATGAAACTCTCCCGCACCTTCGGCAGCATAAAATCATTGGGTATGCGATGCAAAATTGTCATTTGTGGCGAGTCGGGGAACTTCTCGAATATGCGCAGGCGAAAGGGCAGGGTCTCTTTGATTTCGGCGCTTTGCTCGCGAAACTTGAGCTGCTTCAGCTTCTTGATGTCCTCGTCCAGCTCCAAGTTATCCAAAATGACCGCCACGAACAGACTGAGCACAATGAGGGTGACGAACAGATGGTAGAGTATAAAGTAGACGGCTACCAGCGGCGTGAGGGTCTTGCTGGTGCGTATCATTGTCTCGTCCATCACCTCCACCCAGGCCTCCTGGGTGAGGATCTGGAACATGCTCATGAATGCCTCCGGGAACGACTCGAACTTGGTGAAGTCGCACAGGAAGCAGAACAGCTGCATCGAAATGCTGGAGCTGATGATCAGCAGGCACATGGTGAAGATAATCAAAGATCCGAGCTTCTTGCCCGGCCCAAAGATCTTGTAGACGAAGCCCTCCAGCATCGGTGAGGCCTTGATCAGTCGCACCACGCGCAGCACCTGGAAATATGTCAGCCCGGACGGATAGAACATGGGCACAATGTGCAGCGTAGTGCCCGCCGCCAGCAGCAGCTCGAATTTGTGTATCGAATGCTTGTAGTAGCCCCGCCAGCCGAGGCAGTAGATCTTGAAGAGGGTCTCCAGGTCGAGCAGGCAGGTGAACACCAGCTCGATGTAGTAGTAGCGCTCATAGAACACCGAGCGCGGCCGCCCATCGTGCTTGAACGTCATGGTGGCCGTCACAATGCCATTGGCCAGGATCACAGTCATCACCAGCATGCGAAAGTACGGAGATCGCAGTATGGCATGGCATGTCTCGGGCGCCAGTCCGCCATGCTTATTATCATCGATGGTGACCAGGCGCCAGCCCGAGTCGTTGCCGCTGAGGATCTGCGAGGCGGCCGTCTTCTGGATGTGTCCGCGGGCGCCCCACATCTGCTGGAATTGCACACGTATCTCGTTGAAGGTCTCCGTGATGACAGCTATGAACACGTTCTTCACCAGCCACGCCAGGAAGAAGATCATTGTGCTGAAGTAAAAGGCAGCCCGCCAGGCCGGCAGTGAGTCTATGGCCCGGTACATGATGAACACCCAGCCCTCCTGCGAGGCAGCCTGGTACACCGTAAAGATGCTTGTGGCAATGTCCTCGAAGCCATTGAAGCCAATCACATAGCTGCTAAGGAAGTCCATCTTCATGCAGCGCATACCCGGCGAGCACTGATACCCCGAGTCCGGGTCCATAGAGCAAAACGTGTCCGGTATGGCCAGCGAGTTAATGGTCAAAACTCTGCAAAGCCAATCGCAATTAATTGGGTGTGAAATATGTATATTGCATTTATTGCAGAGAATACTCACGGTCTGCCCAGCAGATCATATGTGGTATTGTTCATCACACAGTGATTTTTCAGCTCGCCAAAGAACTGCACGCCCAGCAGTCCGTAGAGGGACATGAAGAACAGGAAGAATAGCGTTACATTGTATATCTGTTGGCTCGATCGTCTGTTTAGAGAGAAGAAACGGTATGGAATTAGTAGTCCTTGGGGCGTGTGAAGATAACTCACTTGAAGATCTGATTGATGCGACTCTTGGGCATGCTAAACTTAAGGAAGACACGCAGGAAGCGGATCATTATCAGTGGCCTTGGGGCACGCATAATGGAGAGGTAGGAAAACCTAAAGAAATCAGAGAAATGCATGTGAGAAATGGTCTGTGCTATATTTCGTACGATGGCGGTACCAAATATGTACATTTGAATACAATTTGGTGATTACAACGAGTGAGTGCAACGAGTTATTGTAACGAGTAACCACTCGATATTTCACATGGATATCTCTTGAATATCTCTTGAATGTGGGATATAAGATAAGGAAATTGAATGAAGATTAGTATTTACAGCGAGTGTTTACAACGAGTGTTTGCAACGAGTATCCACTCGCTATATCACATGGATATATCTCTTAAATTTGGGATACAAGATACAAAATATATATTATGAAAATTAGTGATTACAACGAGTGACTGCAACGAGTGTTAGCAACGAGCATCAGCACACGCGACTGGCACACGCGACTGGCACTCGCTTATAAAGCATTAAGAATAACTTAGAGGAGCACACTCACTTGGGAACTATCTCGAGCACCTCGAAGATCTGCAGTATTATGGAGATCCACAGGAAGCTCACCATGGAAGCATCAAACTGGCACCAATGATCCTTCAGGTAAGGCACCTCACCCTGTCAATACGGGATGCGGGATTAGATCTCAAGCTACCAAAAATATGTGGGAACAAATGTGCTTACATGGAGCACACCTCTTATGTGCATTTTGGCTATCATTTCGGCGGTGAAGAGCAGCGTGACGGCCGTGTCCGAGACGAATGTGATGTACTGCAGCGACGGGTAACGCTCGAAGGTTTTGGGCGTGTTTAGGGATACGGAGGTCAGCGAGACCAAGGCACAGAGACGCATCAGGCGGCGCACCCACAGCTTGTTGACCCACTCGATGTCGGCGCTCTCATTAAGTGACTCCTCCGGCCCGTAGTCGGCCAGGAAGGGCTCGCCGCCCTTGAGGCTCTGTTTGCGTCCCAGCATGATCTTGTTCCCAATGCCGGTCGCAATGCCCAGGCCGATGGGCGGCACTCCCGTAATGGCCGCACTGCCGACGGTGCTGCTAATGCCACCGCAGATGCCCAGGCCGGCGGCGGCGGCACTGCCGCCCATGCCCACACCCATGCCGCCAAGGCCACCGATGCCGCCGAGCAGATTGAGGCCACCGCCACCGCCGCCGCCGCCGCCCACGACTCCGACTCCTCCGGCGGCCGGCCCCATACCGAGACCAATACCGAGTCCGGCGCCATTATTGTGCCCACTGCTGGCGGCCTGGCTGCTGCCCAGCCCCGTGGTGGATGGGGCCGCCGTGGTCGATGAGCCGCCGGCCTGCTGCTGCTGCTGCAGCGGCTGCTGCATCCCGTAGGCGAGGGTGCTGCTGCCGCCGCCGCTCCCGCTGCCCGAGTTCACAATGGTCGTTGGACTGTTGAGCGCGCTGGCCGCATCCTGGCGAGCTCCTGGCAGTCCGTTGCCAGGACTGCTGCCGGGCGAGGGATTGAAGGTGAACTGGCTGCCGGTCGCCGCCTGCTGCGTGTGCCGCAGGTGTGGATGTGGATGGGGATGGGTATGTGGATGCTGGTGGGGATGGGAGTGCAGGGGATGTGGATGTGGATGCGGATGATGGTGTGGATGTGTGTGTGGATGCGGGTGTGGATGGTGGTGCGGATGGGAATGTGGAGGATGAGCGTGCGCTGCGTGCGGATGCTGCTGCTGCTGCTGCTGTTGCTGCTGTTGCTGCTGCTGCTGCTGGGGAGTCAAGCTGTTTCCGCTGGAAGAGCTGGTGCTGGCCGTTGCCGGCGTATTAATGCCGCTAGCCGAATGCGAACGGGAATGGAAGCTGCCGCCGCCGACGCCGCCGCTGCTGCTGCTGGTAGGGATTCCTCCTCCGCCGGTGCCACTGCCACTGCCACTAGCTCCTGCTGCTGCTCCTGCTGATGCCGCTGCTGCTGCTGCACCAGATGCACCTGCACCTGCAACTGCTCCTCCTCCTGTTCCTGCTCCTGCTCCGGCTGCTGCTGCTGCTACGCCCTGCCCTGCACCGCCTCCTCCTCCTCCTGCGCGTTTGTTTCTAGCAGCTGCACCCAAGCGACGAATCTGAAGGCGGTCAATCATTCAAGCGGCGCATCCTGCCCCCTGGTCGGTCCGTAGCTTATTATTGTCGCTGCAAACAAGAAAAGAGAAGCAAAAAGTTGGATTAGTAAGTACAATTTAAGTGCATTCAGACCCTGCCCCCACCATAATCCAATACATAATTATCAAGCATGAAGAAAGACTCTGTGAAAATATGGTACAAGGATTTATATTCTGTCCCCATATGCACCCGGCCAATTCCATGGAAAATACAATGTTGCAAAGTCTTTTTTGCTACTGAAAATAATCCAAGAAAACTTCGGCAACTGCCATAGGAACTAATGATCAAACAGCTAGTTTTTGTATGGAAAACTTTTGTATGACCGCAGATAATCGAGCCAAACTCTCGACTCTCTTGGGTTATATGACTCTGCATAGCTCAGACAAACAAAAAAGAACAAATCGGTTGACTATATCCTATGGCTGTGATGGGAACAAAGTACTCAAAAGGTTCTTAAATGCTTTCCTTACTTTTTGTGCGAGAAATTCCATAAAAATATTTAATTCCATAGAATCTGTTTTTTCATTTGTAGTCTTTAGCTTTTCCATCCATTAAAATCTTTTTATGTTTTTCCATTGAATCATAGATTTATTTCCCACATTTTATCCCACATTTTGTATGATTAAGTCAGCTGAAGAAGCTGCCACTTGTTTTGAGTGCTCCCTGCTACATTTTTTTGGCAAGTGCCAGAGACAAAAGTGAATCATTTGCATTTAGATATTTTGTAGATATTTTTGCGCTCGGAACACACGATTCGGCGGCAGAGTGGATGAGTGGGGCGGCACACGGGCGGCAATTAGACCGAAGACCTTTGTCAATATTTACATTTCGAACAGCTGCCAAGGTAGGTAGCGGCAGTGGCACACTACGAAGGTGCACTCACCCAGAGACAGCCCCACAGCCCCACAGCGAGCCACACTCATCCCAGCCACTCGTGTGCAATCAGCCACCACCCACTCGCACTCACACTGGCAGACAAGCAACCACCAGAACCATTCACGGACTCAGACCGAAACATTCGCAGTAGTGGGTGGCAGTTTTGGGGAGATGGGAGCACATTTGCAACCCCCAAAAGGAGCAGAGGCAGACCCATCTGAATGTACATATACTTATACATACATCAGAGCCGAGCCGAGCCTCACCTTCTCGCTCTCTCTCTCGCGTCCGCTCTCTCGCTCTTGCTCTCTCTGTAGCCCCATTGTCATTACCAACACCTGCATACACATATATGTATAGCCACATCCATTCACATATTCGTATGGCCCGTATAGCCACAGTTTAGCCAAAGTTTAGCCGTAGCCCATCCCATCCCATCCCATACCGTATCAAAATCAGCAGCTGCAGCTGCAACTGCAACTGCAACAGCAGCAACCGCCACCCGCCCCACTCGTCAGGCACTTTTACTCACTTTTCGCGTATGTGGCGGTATGTGTGGCCTTTTGGTTGCCGTGTGTCGGTCCGAGCGTTTAAGATTTATGTATGGATTGAAGTACAGAATTGGGGCTGGCAAAGGAGACGGAGACGAAGACGAAGACGGCGGAGGAGAGCGAATTTCGCGCGATTTTCTATCACAGAAGCCACATTTGTGAGTTGCCCCACATTGGGTGCTAGCAGCAGTCTCGCCACCCCAGCTAGCTGGCTGGCTAATCAAACAAAAACGCACCCACCAGCCAGCAGCAGGATGATACAACAAACAACAAGCGGAACGGAACGGAACGAACGATCGAAGGCCACGCGCGTATGTGGAGATGTGTCCCGTCCAGACCTGGGCTCTGGATGTTTTTGTATTCGATTGGAGTTGAAGTTGCTCCGCTATTGTGTGCTCCCAGTGGGCTCCTTGTGGTGCCTCTTTTTTAATTTTTCTTTGTACTAAAACACGCGCCGAGGGCGAAGGCGGACACACGGACCTACGGACTTTCGGACTTCACTTGGACGTGGACGTGGACGTGGACTCGGGGGGCCAGTCAGTCAGGCAGTGCCACAGTCAGCCAACTAAACTCTGACAGCTCTGCAGTTGAGCAGTTGCGGTGCGGTGGGGCGCTGGGTTCCAGCTTGTCAAAGAGCAACCCCCAAGCGAGATGGCGCCTGCGCTGTGCCACCGGGTCGATGACAGTGCGACAGAGTGGCAGCTCTGTCCCAGTGGCCAGACCAGACGGTGGACCAGGGCGGCAGGCAGTCATCCCAAGGAGCAAGGACCAACAACAGACCAATAAAGAAATGGGCGCCACGGCCTCGTGCAAGAAAACCTCCGGCAGTGGCCATCCCGAGCACGATGACCCAGCGTATCGCCGTTGCCAGGAGCTCAAGGTGAGTCCACAGTGAGTCCCGCTCCCAGCTTTACATAACAAATGTGTCGGTGCGCATGTAGATGGAGCGCTGGATACAGATGCACTACCAGATCAAGCAGCGGGAACAGGCCTTGGCCATTGCCCAGCACAGGGAGCTCTTCTACTGGCTGGGCGGCTTCTACTTGAGTGCCATCTACGGCTGTGCCAGCTACTATCAGCGTGCGAAACGCCTCTCGGCGCTGGCGCCACTCCTGCCACTCACCTTTGTCATGGGCTACTACACGGACTGGGCCTATGGCAGCAAGCTGCATCGCATTCAAGGTACGTGTGCCCCGATCCATTCCATTTGGCCCACTACCCTACTGTCTCCACTCTCTCTCTTCGCCATAGCCGAGGCCAACATGATAATGGAGCACGAACAGGAGCTGCTGCACTGGCCGGGCGGTCTGCCCTCTGTGGCTAGCATAGATGAGGCGCGCATGGAGAATGAAATGGAGAAGAAAATGCATCCGCATCACATGTAGAGAGCGAGAGAGAGAGGCAACAAGGCTGCCCCTAGCTACAGCCCCACAGCCAACAGCTGGGCTACAATATATTCAGCTCTGGTTGGGGCTGTACACTTATACCTACTCCTACTCCTTCTTCTGCTCCTACTCCTCCTCTCTTTCTATATTTATAAGTATTGACCAGTTACTTAGCCACAATTTACTTGCTCTCTACCATTGCCCTCCCCCAACTCTCGTTCCGTAGACGCTCCAACGGCGGGGACGGCGCTTCAATGTTTTCAGCAATTTTTTGAGACAATACTCCTTATATTGGATATAGTATATACACTTATATGTAGTCTAGATCATCTAATAAAAGTGTTTTGATCCCACGCACACACTCAACCATTGGAGCATCAGCTCAGCAGAGCTTCAGAAGTTGAGCTCGTCCTCGTCCAGCAGGACATGCTCAATGAAGCTGCTTGAGTGGGATGAATCCTTCTTGTAGTGACGGTCACAGAACTCGGCTATGCGTGCGCATGCCTCCTCGATCATGGCCAGCGGCACTGTCAGCACAATTCGCACATAGCCGGGATACTCGAAGCAGCTGCCGGGCAGACAGAAGACACTCTGCTCGTTGACCAGCTCCTGGACAAAGTGGGTGTCGTCCTTGAAGGCCGGAAAGCGTTCGATGCTAACGCCAATCATCATGTACATGGCCCCATTCGGCATCACAGGATTGAGGCCGCGCACTTGTTTCAGCATTTTGTAGGCCAAAGTGGCATTCGACTGTGGAAAAAGAGAACGAAGCCATATGTTAGCCCAGGACAGAGTCAGGAGGCGTGCAACTTACGTAGAGCACCTCGATCACGCCATCAAAGTAGGACTGCGGTGTCTTGGCCAAAATCTCGGGCAGTGCGCCCTGGATGATGGTGTTTGAGCCAAGGATGCGGCCACACATGTTCTTCAGGCCAATGACGGCATTGCCCAGCCGCTGCTTGCGATCGTGGACAATGATCCAGCCCATGCGCCAGCCTGGCACTAGGAAGCGCTTGGTGAGGCCGCCACACGACAGGACAGGCACCTCACGGGTGAGGCTGCTCACGGCCAAATGCTTGGAGCCCGGGAACACAAAGTGCTCATAGATCTAGATCAGGGATAAACAGAGCTATTAGAGCTATGGCTGATAGGCATATCGGGCCGAGAGCACTCACCTCATCGGCTATGATGGGCAGATAGTGACGCTCACAGATGGCTATCAGCTGCCGGAGATGCTTCTCATCGAAGACACTGCCACAGGGATTGCTGGGGTTGTTGATCAGCAGGGCGGCCGTATTCTCATCAATCAGGCTCTCCAGCTGCACGAGATCGGCGCGCCACTGCTGCTCCGGCAGCAGATCATAGTAGCGCACCTCAATGTCCAGGCCCTCGGCCAGCGTGTGGTACAAACAAAAGCCCGGCCGCGGTATCAGCACATTCTGGCCGCGATCGGCCAGCGCCAGTATGCAGTACTCCAGAGCTGAGGAGCAGCCACTGCACAGCACCACATCGCTCGTCTCGATGGCGCCCTCCGGCCGCTGGTGGGCACTGTACTGGGCCACTGCCTGACGCGATGCCTCATGGCCCTGGGTGTGGGCATAGCCATTGAATTTGCCGCTCTCCAGGGAATGCAGCACCGCCTTCATGGTCTCATCGGCGGCCTTCAGGTTACCAAAGGTTGTGGGATCACCTGCAAAGCATGAGAAAAAGGTGGAGCAGAGGATTAGACAAATGGGGAATCAGGTGAATAACCCGTTTATTTCCGCCTATAGCTACGGCAATTCCCTGCACTCTCTCGGGGATACAGATACAGGCTGTTGGCTTGGACGGCGAATGTTCTGGTTCCCTGACTCCCTGACTCCCAGGCCCCAGTCCCCAGCCCATGAAACAGGTGGAACTACATTTTATGCAAATTCCCCATCGCAATGAAACAAATACAGAGCGCGTGCCTCTCGCTGCGAAAATATAATAATAATAACAAAAATATAAAACAACAACAGAATCAGAATCAGAATCAGAAACCGATTCCGATGCCGATTCCGAAACCAACAACAAACCGATTTCAAGCTTACACATTGACTTTTTATATAGATCTGGTATCTGGAATATTTTAGCACAAAAATAGAAATTTGCGCCGATTTTGCTTTCATCAAAGAAGAACAACAAAAAAATGCATATTATTATGAACCGTATTCCGTATAGTCCGAGTGGGAGGACCTCACCATTTCAGCCACCATCGCCGATTGGTTACATTTTGTGGGTGTGTGCCTCTGATCATATACTGATCACACATACATATCTACATATGTGTTTGCTATATATACAACTTCATTTGGCACAAGTACTGCCTCAAGTTTTCGACTGCGTGATCGTCCAAACAAGTTTCATCAATTTATGCCAAAGACGAGACCCAAAAATATTTAAATCAGTCCCCGTCGCAAAGAAGACAAAAAACTTGTAGCATAAACGTCAGAAAATATAGACTTCTGGGTGGAGTTCAGGTTCCCTCAATCTCAAAAACTGGCAACAACTTATACAGTTTAACCGTAACCCCCCTGTGCATATCACACGATCGAATATAAGTGTACAGGATTCTAGCATATTGGGTTCTGCTATTTAGGGCTCTACTATATAGGATTCTTTGATATATCAAGTTTTTCTTTATCAAAATTCGAAAATTCGGAATTAAAAATTGGTAAGCCAATGCCTCCAATCCTTTAAGACCTCAACATTACTTCAAATAAATCTCACAGCACATGGGAAATACATTTAAAATTCTCTAAAATAAACAAGTTCTTCAGTTGCTGGAGTCTTATTGACTTTTGGTGCCCCGAAGCTATATATTTTGTGTCTTTAGTAATAGTTTCCCATAGCTCTAAAATGTACATTTCCATTGAGTTTTGGACTACTTTGGAACATCTCTTGAATTGTAATTCTCTGGATAATAAGCGCTGAATGAGCCCTGAATAAGCTCTCATAAAATCTAAAGATGCACTCACCAATGGACAATGGTATCATGGGCTTCTCCGGATTTGGTTTGATCTTCAGCGATTCGACAATGTTCCGTATGCGATTGTGTGTGTTGAAGGCTAGCTTCGAGGACTTCACTTGCCAGCCGGAACGACCCATCACTGCAGTAGGAGCAGGAGCAGGCGGTGGCTGGATCATCTGTTCTTGCTGCTGCGATTGGAGTTGCAACTCGGCCAGGGCCTCGTCCACGACATCGCCGCAGCTGGGGGGCGTGACTGCCGCTGGCGAACCGCTGGCACTTCTGCTCGGGCAGCTGCTGCTCTGCTGATTGCGGCTATTGGCCCTCTGAAATTGGTAGCCCTCGTTGGCAACACTGCTGGGCATTATCACCAGGCAGGCGTTTCACTGGATGCACTCAACAACAAAAAAATCAACAAGAAAAAAAAGCCAGGTATTTTGTGTGCGGTGTTGGTAATCGAATTCCTTGCAGCGCGTTCTTGGGCGTCTGTTTGCAGGGTGCCAGGGGCCTTAAATGAATGTAAAGTTTGTATCCTGTTTATCGTTCCAGACGAGCATTAGAAATGCGGTCTCTGCATGGGCTCAGCGAGTGTCGAGGGGTGTCTGTTGTGGTTGGTTGGTTGGTTGGTTGCTTGGCCTTAGAGGTGAAAGTCGTTGGAGCTAAGGGGTTTCCTTTGGATCGTTTGCGAATTCTGAACTAAACTGATCTACTTCGGTGATCTCTTGGTGCTTTTATCGCCTCTGACTTGGCTGTCTGGCTGCCTGGCTGCCTGGCGTTTCGTTTGGTCGGTCGCCGCTATATAGGCATGCTGTCTGTATACGTACATATATAGGCAATGGGTGGGTATATAGCACATATACTCGTATAGCGCCATATGGACCCAATACTCGTCAGCACGCGCCTGACTTCGGCCGAGAGGGCCGACCACCACCAAACCAAAAGAACAACAACGCTCGCGGGGCGCGCTCGGAGATCGGAGCTACCGTTGCCCACTCCCCGCAGCCCCAGCCATAGCCCCCCCAACCACCAACCCACCGTGGAGCCGACCTAACACTCTGATTTGAATACTCGCCTTTGAGTCGAAATAATATTCATATATTGCCTCGGAACCAGATTTTCAGTTTGATAAACAACAACAGCCGCCAGAGCCACAGGCCACAGGCCACAGCCATCGCCGTCGCATCGATTCATTTAAATGCGCCAAAAGTTGTCTATAACGTCTTCGGCGAAATTTAGAAAAAAAAGCACACACACACAGACCAACCATCCAACCAATCAACCATAAACCATAATGCATATCGGGTTCCGACAGTAGCAGTCGTAATGCAGAATAGGGTTTCCCTTTGGGCCCTACATCTAACAGGGAAATTTGTTGCTTCTTTTTGTTGTATCCGCACTGAAGGCTGTTGAAAGGGATTACGGATTCTCCTTTCCCTTTATCAGTTTTAAATATAGTTTGAATTCCCTAGAGAACTTAACATCTGGTTAGCTGCATTCCATTGACGTAATCGTGGAACATTTAGCATAAACGAATATGCATGAGAGGCGGGACCTGTCTCCACAGATGATGACGACGCAATATCAATTCTAATCAAATCTATTTGCAATGCAATGGAGAACAATCCAAACCGGAGCACGCGGGGCGACATCCCGGGGTTTAACCAACACTGATCCCCCCAGTCTGACAGGAATGCACAATGGAATTGCGTTGCAGCTTTCACTTTTTCACCATTTCAAGAACTGCCAAATCATACAAAAATATACTACGGACAAAAGGACAACATTTTGATCCAAATGGAACCATAAACTATGGGTTTTTGGACGGCAAATCGGATTAAAACGGAACCACAACTCGATCCGCTGATGGAGTCGATCTGTTGTCAAAGGAATACATTTATTTTTGGCATTCAATTGAATTCGTCAATCGAAACTAGAAGGCGAATATCGTTTGATTCTTGAATGACTTTAATCCGATTAGCAGTCCCCCCATAAACTTTCAATGGATGTACTTTGATTCTATGAACAACACCCCATGTCCGATCTTTCAGTCTGCACTATAAAAAGTTAATACGATTTTCTGATTATCTCTTAATTTGTGGTCATTGGGACGACTTCTTGCTGGGGAAGGTTTCTGTTTATTATGTTTATTTTTTTTAGGCGTTAAATAAATTATTCGCTGTCGAATTTCTTTGGTTTTTGGTATGATCCTTTGTTCAAATTATTTCATTGTTGGTGTTTTTCTGTGTCTAGTGGCTTATTGGTGTATCATTTGTACTTGTTTTAATCTATCTTTGTAGTCAAAGGTATTCGTTTTTAAGGTTGAATATTGTTTTAATGATTACCCTTATGGGTTTCTGTTCAGATGTTGTTGTTGTTTTCTTTGTGAAGGACATTTTTTGTTGAGTTTCATTGCTGCGCTTGGTAATGTTTACAATTGTTTAGAGTTTCCGTTGCTGGTTTCGATTTGTCTGTTTTCAGGTTATTTTATGCAAGTTGCGGCTTTTGGTGTTTGTTTTTTGTGTGGTTTTTTCAGATATCCTCAGGTAGCACATGTTTTATCCTTAAAGTTCAACTCTGTGTTTGGTTGATGATGTACAATTATTACTGTTTTTCATTGTAATTAAATCCAAAGTATTTTTTACTGATTGACATTAAATATAATTGTGTATTGTTTTTGTTTTTCGCGCTTAACATTATTTGTTGTTTTTGTTATTTACATAGTTTGTTGCTCTTGTTGTTTTGTTATTGGTAAAGTTTCCCCTTGCACTGATTTCTGCTTACTCACATCTGCTGTTCATTTACATACATTTACCAGCCATTTCATTACGCGATAAACAAAAAAATATGTTTTGTCGCTCTAGCCTTGCCATTGCATCATACACGTAATACACTCAGATTTGTCAGGCCAGTTGGCCAGTGAGTCGATCGGTCGGACGACGGAGCGAGCCTCCTGTTCACCTTGTCCGTATCAGACCTGTTTTCTTGAACTTCTTTTTTCTTGTTTGCTGTTTCTTTCGATCACTTGACAGTACGACGCTAGCGGCGTCATCCCATTGATAAGTCACCGGCCATCGTGTGCAATTCTGCAAGATCCACCTTTAAATAAAGGAAGTTGCTTTAGTTGAGATTTACTTAACTTATTCGATTAAGGAATATTTGTTCACCTTTATTAACCAAATGTTGCATTCGCGCGATTGCTTTTGAAGTGTTTAAAGTTTTTTATTCTTTATGATGTTACTTTCTTTTTAATAATATAAAACTTGTTTTGGTCTTACATTCCTTTGAGGTTTTCACATAAATATCACCACTCTCCTCCAATTTGCTGCGATATGATCTCGAAGTCTGTTCCGCTAGCTGTAATGGGAGGCTCTTAAATGGCAATTCTCGTAGGAGTCTGACGAAAGATGAAACTAAAGTACAATTTGCGCATTCATTTCCCCCACCCACCCATGGGTGGCAGCAGATCCACATTTTTCTTGCCCAATGAACAGAGCATTACCCCCGGTCTGTGTGGCTGTGTGGCCGATGATTACCCAATAGCATAAGATAAGTTTTATCTGTCAAGAGGGTTCATCTCGGTTTACATGACATGAGATAATGCGGCTTTACATCTCATTTTATTGAGCAACCACCGACCGTTCCATATACATCAGATGCATATGTACTTCATACAATTAAACAGATGAATTGTTTTCTCATTTCTGTTAAGTTTGTCTCCCAACTCGGCGCCGATATTGCATTGCTTTTTTTTAGTTGTGTCTCATTTGGTTTGATTTTTATTTAAACAAACATAAATTGTATCCTTTTCATATACATTAAACATAAAAAAATATACAAAAAAAAATAAATTGTGTTCCTTTACATACATGTACATGGTATAATAATCTCTGCGGAATTGTTTTTTGTATCTTCAGGCTTTCGTGTGACTTTTAGTGTACAAAAAAAATAAATTATAATAATAATGAAATGCTTAATGCATTTCATTGCTTATATTCTTTATGTGTTAATTCTAGTTTGGTTTCGGACTTTTCTTTGTACATACATAAATCGACGACATTTATTTACATTTATTTCCTCTTGAACATATTGCTAAGGCGGCGCTTTGGCGGCGAATTCTGTGAATGGAACAAAAATAAAGCGGAGACTTTTCATTAATGTTCGATTATGTGAATGTTCGATTATTTTATTCAATAAGATTTTCTTGTTGTTGTTGTGTGTGTGTGTCTTTCTTCCTGGTATGCGACCCTCCCTCTGGCCTTATCTACTTGCCACAGCTCCGCGAAATAACCACAAGAATCAATCCCATGGCAGTGATGACACCCAGGGCCATTCTGTCCGACACCTGAGAGCACAGCATCACGATTACTTGCAGCGCCAGGCTAACAATCAGTTGGCCGGAAAGATTGAGGCGACAGAGAGCGTGCCACATATCACGCAGCGTCAGCTTCTGAATTCTTGGCTCCTGGTGCACCACCCGCTGCTCCACATTCGTGATGGTCACCGTCGGCAGCGGCTCCGAGTGTACGTGCCCCAAGGAGTAGATTGTACAGGACTTTCGCGACGAGGCACTGGTCAGATTTGTTGCACAGCTGGCATTGGTCGTGCACGCGCTGTGTGTGCCCGTAATGTTGACCGGCCTCACCGACCTGACCATTCGATGCTCCTCCTGTTCTCTGTAGTGCAGCGGCTGGAGTTCAAATGGTGCCGTCGACTCTTTTTCCCTGCACAGCCGCTCGAATTGGCCGCCATGGATATCCTCATCCTCGATTGCGATCTCGTCTTCGTTCTCTCCGGTATATTCGGTCAACCAGGTCTGAATGCTCTCCCTGGATGTTCTCTGCTGGTTGTGCCAAGTATCTGTTGTGTCACTCTCACTGACATTGAATGTGGCAGCTGCTGGCATTAATCCATCCTCGAGAATCTGATCCTTTGGCTTTAGCACCACCGTTTGACCCATCTTCAGGAGCAGCTGCTGGTGCTGCACTTCGTTGCGATTGTGCGGACTGTAGTTATTGTTGTCGCAGCGGGCCAGCGGCTGCAGCAGCTGATAGGTGACATTCGTCGGTGCGTGATGTTGCCTGAGAAGACTGCCTGGGATAGGTGACTGTTGGTGGAGATTGCCCGCACCCGCCACTGGGGACTCGTGGAGGTGCCTTCCCTGATCGAAACGATTTAACCGCTGCTGTTTCAGCTTTGTGCGCTGCTGTTTGAGATTTCCTGCTGGGATTTTTGCCAGCGGCCGGCTCTTGGCAAAGATGTTGCCGTGCAGACAAAGGGAAACGCGTCCGTTTCGATATTTCCGCCTACCCACATGGGGAGTGGACCCTGAACTGGGCGTACTGATTCGCGGATCGCTGCTGAGCCTGCGGGTCGTTCCACGGTTAATGGCCAAAAGTGCAGTGTTAGACAAATGCGGTGTGCCGTCCTCCTCTAGCTCTTCGGCCACAATCTCCTGCTCCTGCTCCTGCTCCTGCTCTTGCTCCTGCTTGTTAACTACTTCTTCGTCTTCTTCATCGTCACAATGCTCTGAGACCGCATCACTGGCACATATCAGACGTCTCTGATCGTAGTAGGAGCGGCTCTTGCGTGGCGTTGAGGTGCAGAAGGGACTTGATGGCTGACGTAGCTGCAGTCTGCGGCGCTGCATGCCAGTCAATAGATTCGGCCGCTTACGACGTAGCGGCCGCTGTGGATTAGATGTACAGTAGGCATTCAATAGCAGGGACTGCAGCCACACGAAAGTATAGACACGGACGAGGACGAAGACGAACACGAAACAGACTTACACCCCCGTAAACCAGAGACGAAAGACAATCTACAACACATACAAAAACTCAACTGTCAGTCTTACCTCATCACGGGGCAGGCCACTGCTGCCGCTGGTGCTACTGCCAATGCTAAAGCGCGAGGTGAACATCTTGAAGCGTGTGGGTGTCTTGGAGTTGCCGTTGTTCTCACAAGTCTCGCGCAGTATCTCACGTGGCGGCTCTGAGCTGCCAAAGGACAAGCGGCCACCGTTCTTGCTGGGCGTGGGCGGACCAGGACGCTTATAGTGGGTGCCCATTGTCTTCTTGCGGGCCCCAGTGCTTGCCGAGGAGCTGAGCAGGGCACTCATGCTGTCGTCCAGACTATGTGGTCCGTCCTGGGACAAGAAATAATAAAACAATAGAAGAGTATGATCATCGATGGTGGAGACAAAACTAAATTGTGGATTAGTGGTAGACACACAGAACACAGGAAACAGGGCACATAGATACAACAGCCACAACGAAAACAAGACGACAGAGAGCCACGAAGAGGACTTCACGATGAACAAGAGATCTGATCTTACACTGAACTCTATGGACGGTGCTTGTTTTTGTTTATAAATAGTCTGGAAAGTTTGTTTGATTATATCTTCTATCTTCTTCGATTCTGCCAAATGCGTGCCCATTGCGCTATCTTTGCATTAGCTTTTGTGGGTGTTGCAACTCTGCTCTTGTCGTTGTGGCTGCCGTTGCTGCTGATGCCAATGTAGCAGCTCTGGCCCTGGCTCTGGCTCGGGCTTACTTTGAGATCTTCATCTTGGCTTCCCACATCGTATTGGGCCGCGTAGGTGCTCCTCAGATGCGGCGGTTGCAGCGAGTTTCGATAGTTTAGCTCCTCGGCCCTGCCATCAAAAGAGAAATTGGAGAATTTAATACGAAATTTAGATACCAGTGGAGGTTGACCAACTCACGTTATATCTGGCACACGACCCAGCTTTAGGTCCGTCAAATATGTGTTGTTGAATACCTCCCCCTCTTCATCTTCCATTGCCAGATTTGAGGAGGGTGCAGAGGGACGCTTGAATGGCTGCCAATCCTCGGTGGCGGCTGTGGCCGTGCTCGCTGTGGTTGCGCTGCCCGAGACAGTCAGTGTGGAAAGTGAAGATGATGATCTGGTGGCTTCTGAGGTAGCGGTGGCCTGCATGTGGCGCAGCTGTGTGGTGGTTATCGCATGCTGCTTCTGCTGCTCGAGAATCCTTTCGTTTAAGCGAACAATCTGATTCGAGAGCTTCCTTGTATGCTCCTCGAATTTGGTGTTCTGTGTTAATAATTCAATAATTTTTAATAAATAAAATACCAAACCATATTTTGTTTAAATAAAAACAGTTTCTAATCAACTTACCTGGCATGTAATGGCCTCCAGTTCCGCTTTGGCGTGTGCCGCCTCCCGCTCCTGCTTCTCCTTCATGCGTGTCACCTCCGCGGTGTATAAAGTGCGCTGCCAGTGCGTCAAGTCCGTGTGTTGTTGTGTGTGCGGTGTGGTGGGGGGTTATTGTTGTTGTTTTTGTTGTTGTTGTTTTAATGGTAAATATAAAG